>NC_090933.1:657741162-667741162 GCF_040938575.1 Ambystoma mexicanum
AGGGGAATGGGGGAACACAAGGGAAACACGGGGCATGAGCGGGGGGTGGGGGGTACAGGAGGGAGACATGGGACATGAGTGGGGGATGGGAGGCAACACGAGGGAGACACAGGGCATGAGCGGGGGTTGGTGGGCAACAGGAGAGAGACACAGGTCATGAGTGGGAGGGTGGGGGGCAACACAAGGGAGACACGGGTCATGAGCGTGGGGTGGGGGAACAGGAGGGATACACGGGGCTTGAGCGGGTGATGGGGGGAACAGGGAAGACACAGGGCATGAGCGGGGGTGGGGGGTACAGGAGGGAGACACGGGGCATGAGCGGGGATGGGGGGCAACACGAGGGAGACACGGAGAATGAGCGGGGGTGGGGGGCAACACGAGGGAGACACGGGTCATAAGCGGGGGGTGGGGGGAACAGGATGGAGACACGGGGCATGAGCGGGGGGTAGGGGGTAACAGGGGAGACACGGGCATGAGCGGGGGTGGGGGAGTAACAGGGCAGACACGGGCCTGAGTGGGGGGTGGGAGGGTACAGGAGTGAGACACGGGGCATGAGCGGGGGTTGGGGGGTAACACGAGGGAGACATGGGGCATGAGCAGGGGGTGGGGGAACACAGCAGACACAGGGCATGAGCGGGGGTGGGGGGTACAGGAGAGAGACATGGGACATGAGCGGGGGGTGGGGGGCAACACGAGGGAGACACGGTTCATGAGCGGGGGATGGGGGAACACAAGGGAAACACGGGGCATGAGCGGAGGGTGGGGGGCACAGTATGGCGACACGGGGATGAGCAGGGGGTGGGGGGTAACAGGGGAGACATGGTGCATGAGAGGGGGTGGGGGGGTAACAGGGGAGACACAGGGCATGAGCAGGGGGTGGGGGTACAGGAGGGAGACACGGGGCATGAGCGGGGGTGGGGGGCAACACGAGGGAGACACGGGTCATGAGCGGGGGTGGGGGCAACACGAGGGAGACAAAGGTCATGAGCGGGGGATGGGGGAACACAAGGGAGACACAGGGCATGAGCGGGGGTGGGGGGATCAGGGCAGACAGGGGGCATGAGCAGGGGTTGGGGGCTACAGGAGGGATACACGGGGCATGAACGGGGGTGGGGGGCAACACGAGGGAGACACGGGGCATGAGCGGGGGTGGGGGACAACACGAGGGAGACACGGGGCATGAGCGGGAGATGGGGGCAACACGAGGGAGACACGGGGCATGAGCCTGGGGTGGGGGGAACAGGGCAGACACATGGCATGAGCGGGGAGTGGGGGGCAACAGGAGAGAGACACGGGGCATGAGCGGGGGGTGGGTGGAACAGGGGGGAGACACGGGGCATGAGCGGGGGGTGGAGGGAGTCAAGGGAGACATGGGGCATGAGCGGGGGGTGGGGGAACAAGAGAGACACAGGCCATGAGCAGGGGGTGGGTGAACAGGGGAGACAAGGGGCATGATCGGGGGATGGGGGTGAACAGGGGAGACACGGGGCATGAGCGGGGGGTGGGGGGAACAGGGGAGACACGGGGCATGAGCGGGGGGGTGGGTGGGAACATGGGAGACAAGGGGCATGACTGGCGGGTGGGGGAGCAGGGGAGATATGGGGCATTTGTGGGGGTGGGGGGCAACAGGAGGGAGACACGGGGCATGAGAGGGGTGTGGGGGGTAACACGGGGCATGAGCGGGGGGTGGGGGGCAACACGAGGGAGACACGGGTCATGAGCGGGGGGTGGGGGGCAACACGAGGGAGACACGGGTCATGAGCGGAGGGTGGGGGGAACACGAGGGAAACGCGGGGCATGAATGGGGGTGGGGGAACAGGAGGGAGACATGGGGCATGAGCGGGGATGGGGGGAACAGGAAGACACTGGGCATTAGCGGGGGTGGGGGGAACAGGGCAGACACGGGGCATGAGCAGGGGGTGGGGGGTACAGGAGTGAGACACGGGGCATGAGCAGGAGGTGGGGGGTAACACGAGGGAGACATGGGGCATGAGCGGGGGGTGGGGGGAACAGGGCAGACACAGGGCATGAGCAGGGGGTGGGGGTACAGGAGGGAGACATGGGACATGAGCAGGGGGTGGGGGTACAGGAGGGAGACACGGGGCATGAGCAGGGGGTGGGGGTACAAGAGGGAGTCACGGGGCATGAGCAGGGGATGGGGCAACACGAAGGAGACACGGGTCATGAGTGGGGGCGTGGGGGCAACACAAGGGAGACACAGTTCATGAGTGGCGGGTGGGGGGAACAGGATGGAGACACGGGGCATGAGCGGGGGTTTGGGGGAAACAGGGCAGACACGGGGCCTGAGTGGGGGGTGGGGGGTACAGGAGGAAGACACGGGGCATGAGCAGGGGGTGGGGGTACAGGAGGGAGACACAAGGCACGAGCGGGGTTAGGGGGTAACATGAGGGATACACGGGGAATGAGCGGGGATGGGGGGCAACACGAGGGAGACACGGAGAATGAGCGGGGGTGGGGGGCAACACGAGGGAGACACGGGTCATAAGCGGGGGGTGGGGGGAACAGGATGGAGACACGGGGCATGAGCGGGGGGTAGGGGGTAACAGGGGAGACACGGGCATGAGCGGGGGTGGGGGGTAACAGGGCAGACACGGGCCTGAGTGGGGGGTGGGAGGGTACAGGAGTGAGACACGGGGCATGAGCGGGGGGTGGGGGGTAACACGAGGGAGACATGGGGCATGAGCAGGGGGTGGGGGGAACACAGCAGACACAGGGCATGAGCGGGGGTGGGGGGTACAGGAGAGAGACATGGGACATGAGCGGGGGGTGGGGGGCAACACGAGGGAGACACGGTTCATGAGCGGGGGATGGTGGAAAACCAGGGAAACACGGGGCATGAGCGGAGGGTGGGGGGCACAGTATGGCGACACGGGGGATGAGCAGGGGGTGGGGGGTAACAGGGGAGACATGGTGCATGAGAGGGGGTGGGGGGTAACAGGGGAGACACAGGGCATGAGCAGGGGGTGGGGGTACAGGAGGGAGACATGGGGCATGAGCGGGGGTGTGGGGTAACACGAGGGAGACATGGGGCATGAGCAGGGGATGGGGGAACACGGCAGACACAGGGCATGATCGGGGGGTGGGGGTACAGGAGGGAGACAAGGGACATGAGCGAGGGGTGGGGGGTACAGGAGGGAGACACGGGGCATGAGCAGGGGATGTGGGTACAGGAGGGAGACACGGGGCATGAGCAGGGGGTGGGGGGCAACACGAGGGAGACACGGGGCATGCGCAGGGGTTGAGAGGCAACACTAGGGCGACACGGGCCATGATTGGGGGGTGGGGGACAAGACAAGGGAGACACGGGTCATGAGCGGGGGGTGGGGGGAACAGGAGGGAGACACGGGGCATGGGCGGGGGAAGGGGGAAACAGGGCAGACACGGGGCCTGAGCGGGTGGTGGGGGGGTACAGGAGGAAGACACAGGGCATGAGCAGGGGGTGGGGGTACAGGAGGGAGACACAGGGCATGAGCGGGGGTAGGGGATAACATGAGGGAGACACAGTGCATGAGCGGGGGATGGGGCAACACGAGGGAGACACGGGGCATGAGCGTGGGTTGGGGGATCAGGGCAGACACATGGCATGAGCGGGGGGTGGGGGGAACAGAAGAGAAACGGGGCATGAGCGGGGGTGGGTGGAACAGGGGAGAGACATGGGGCATGAGCGGGGGGTGGAGGGAAACAGGGGTGACATGGGGCATGAGCAGGGGGTGGGGGAACAAGAGAGACACGGGCCATGAGCAGGGGGTGGGGGGAACAGGGGTGACAAGGGGCATGAGCAGGGGATGGGGGTGAACAGGGTAGTCACAGGGCATGAGCGGGTGGTGGGGGAAACAGGGGAGATACGGGACATGAGCGGGGAGGTGGGCGGGAAAATGGGAGACAAGGGGCATGACTGGGGGGTGGGGAACAGGGGAAACATGGGGCATTTGCAGGGGGTGGGGGGCAACAGGAGGGAGACACAGGGCATGAGCGGGGGTGGGGGGGACAGGGGAGAGACACGGGGCATGAGTGGGGGGTGGGGGAAAGAGGGGATACACAGGGAATGAGGGCGGGTGGGGGGACAGGAGAGAGACATGGGGCATGAGCGGGGGGTGGGGCAACAGGAGAGAGACACAGGGCATGAGCAGGGGGTGGGGGGTAACAGGATGGAGACACGGGCCATGAGCGCGGGTTGGGGCAACAAGAGAGAGACATGGGGCATGAGCGGGGGGTGGGGGGAACAGTGTAGACAAGGGGCATGTGCAGGGGGTGGGGTGAAAAGGAAGGAGACACGGAGCATGTTAGGGTATTGGGGGGACAAGAGAGACACAGGCCATGAGCAGAGGGTGGGGGGGAACAGGGGAGACAACGGCATGAGTGGGGAGTGGGGGGAACAGCAGAGACACAGGGCATGAGCGGGGGGTTGGGGAGGAAAGGGGAGACAAGGGGCATGACTGGGGGTGAGGGAACAGGGGAGACATGGGGCATTTGTGGGGGTGGGGGGCAACAGGAGGGAGACACGGGGCATGAGCGGGGGGTGGGGGGTAACACGGGGCATGAGCGGGGGGTGGAGGGAACAGGAGGGAGACACAGGGCATGAGCAGGGGTGGGGGTAACAGGAGGGAGACATGGGACATGAGTGATGAGTGGGGGGTGGGGGTAACACGAGGTAGACACGGGCATGAGCGGGGTGGGGGAACAGGGCAGACACAGTGCATGAGCGGGGGGTGGGGGGTACAGGAGGGCGACATGGGACATGAGTGGGGGATGGGGGGCAACACGAGGGAGACACGGGGCATGAGCGGGGGTTGGGGGGCAACAGGAGAGAGACACAGGTCATGAGCAGGGGGGTGGGGGGCAACACAAGGGAGACACGGGTCATGAGCGGGGGGTAGGGGGAACAGGAGGGAGACACGGGGCTTGAGCGGGGGGTGGGGGGAACAGGGCAGACACAGGGCATGAGTGGGGGTGGGGGGGACAGGAGGGAGACACGGGGCATGAGCAGCGGGTGGGGGTACAGGAGGGAGACCCAGGGCATGAGTGGGGGGTAACACGAGGGAGACAGGGGCATGAGCAGGGGTGGGGGGCTACACGAGGGAGAAACGGGGCATGAGCGGGGGTGGGGGGCAACACGAGGGAGACACGGGTCATGAGCGGAGGGTGGGGGCAACACAAGGGAGACACAGGTCATGAGCGGGGGATGGGGGAACACAAGGGAAACATGGGGCATGAGCAGGGGGTGGGGGGAACAGGAGGGAGACACAGAGCTTGAGCGGGGGTGGGGGGGTAAGAGTGGAGACACAGGGCATGAGCGGGGGTGGGGGGATCAGGGCAGACAGGGATAATGAGCAGGGGGTGGGGGCTACACGAGGGAGACATGGGGCATGAGCGGGGGTGGGGGGTAACACGAGGGAGACACTGGGCATGAGCGGGGGTGGGGGGCAACACGAGGGAGACACGGGGCATGAGCGGGGGGGCAACATGAGGGAGACACAGTGCATGAGCGGGGAATGGGGGCAACACGAGGGAGACACGGGGCATGAGCGTCGGGTGGGGGGAACAGGGCAGACACATGGCATGAGCAGGTGGTGGGGGAACACAAGGGAAACAGGGGGCATGAGCAGGGGGTGGGGGGAACAGGAGGGAGACACAGAGTTTGAGCGGGGGTGGGGGGGTAAGAGTGGAGACACAGGGCATGAGCGGGGGTAGGGGGATTAGGGCAGACAGGGGGCATGAGCAGGGGGTGGGGGCTACAGGAGGGAGACATGGGGCATGAGCGGGGGGTAACACGAGGGAGACACGGGGCATGAGCGGGGGTGGGGGGCAACACGAGGGAGACACGGGGCATGAGCAGGGGTGGGGGGCAACATGAGGGAGACACGGTGCATGAACGGGGGATGGGGGCAACACGAGGGAGACACGGGGCATGAGCGTGGGGTGGAGGGAACAGGGCAGACACATGGCATGAGCGGGGGGTGGGGGGACAGGGGAGAGACATGGGGCATGAGCGGGGGGTCAGGGGAACAAGAGAGACACGGGCCATGAGCAGGGGGTGGGGGAACAGGGGAGACAAGGGACATGATCAGGGGATGGGGTGAACAGGGGAGACACGGGGCAAGGACGGGGGGTGGGGGGGAACAGGGGAGACACGGGGCATGAGCGGGGGGTGGGCGGGAACATGGGAGACAAGGGGCATGACTGGGGGGTGGGGGGAGCAGGGGAAACATGGGGCATTTGTGGGGGGTGGGGGGCAACAGGAGGGAGACACGGGGCATGAGAGGGGTGTGGGGGGTAACACGGGGCATGAGCGGGGGGTGGGGGGCAACATGAGGGAGACACTGGTCATGAGCGGGGGGTGGGGGGCAACACGAGGGAGACACGGGTCTAGAGCGGAGGGTGGGGGGAACACGAGGGAAACGCGGGGCATGAATGGGGTGGGGGAACAGGAGGGAGACATGGGGCATGAGCGGGAGGTGGAGGTAACACGAGGGTGACATGGGGCATGAGCAGGGGGTGGGGGGTACAGGAGGGAGACACGGGGCATGAGCGGGAGGTGGAGGTAACACGAGGGAGACATGGGGCATGAGCGGGGGATGGGGGAACAGGGAGACACGGGGCATTAGCGGGGGTGGGGGGAACAGGGCAGACACGGGGCATGAGCAGGGGGTGGGGGGTACAGGCTGAGACACGGGGCATGAGCGGGAGGTGGAGGTAACACGAGGGAGACATGGGGCATGAGCGGGAGGTGGGGGGGAACAGGGCAGACACAGGGCATGAGCAGGGGGTAGGGGTACAGGAGGGAGATATGGGACATGAGCGGTGGGTGGGGGGTACAATAGGGAGACACGGGGCATGAGCAGGGGCTGGGGGTACAGGAGGGAGACAAGGGGCATGAGCAGGGGGTGGGGGGCAACACGAGGGAGACACGGGGCATGAGCAGGGTTTGGGGGGCAACACGAAGGAGACACGGGTCATGAGTGGGCGGGGTGGGGGGCAACACAAGGGAGACATGGTTCATGAGCAGGGGGTGGGGGGAACAGGATGGAGACATGGGGCATGAGCGGGGGGTTGGGGGAAACAGGGCAGACACGGGGCCTGAGTGGGGGGTTGGGGGTACAGGAGGAAGACAAAGGGCATGAGCAGGGGGTGGGGGTACAGGAGGGAGACAAAGGGCACGAGCGGGGGTAGGGGGTAACATGAGGGAGACACGGGGAATGAGCGGGGATGGGGGGCAACACGAGGGAGACACGGAGCATGAGCGGGGGTGGGGGGCAACACGAGGGAGACACGGGTCAGGAGCGGGGGTAGGGGGCAACACGAGGGAGACATGGGTCATAAGCGGGGGGTGGGAGGAACACCAGGGAAACACGGGGCATGAGCAGGGGGTGGGGGGAACAGGATGGAGACACGGGGATGAGCGGGGGGTGGGGGGTAACAGGGAAGACACGGGGCATGAGCGGGGGTGGGGGGTAACAGGGCAGATACGGGGCCTGAGTGGGGGGTGGGGGATACAGGAGGGAGACACGGGGCTTGAGCGGCGGGTGGGGGGTAACACGAGGGAGACATGGGGCATGAGCAGGGGGTGGGGGGAACACGGCAGACACAGGGCATGAGCGGGGGGTGTGGGGTACAGGAGGGAGACATGGTACATGAGCGGAGGGTGGGGGGCAACACGAGGAAGACACGGGTCATGAGCGGGGGGTGGGGGGAACACGAGGGAAACACGGGGCATGAGCGGGGGGTGGGGGGAACAGGATGGCTACACGGGGCTTGAGCGGGGGGTGGGGGGTAACAGGGGAGACATGGGGCATGAGCGGGGGGTGGGGGGTACAGGAGGGAGACACGGGGCATGAGTGGGGGTGGGGGCTAACACGAGGGAGACATGGGGCATGAGCAGGAGGTGGGGGGAACAAGGCAGACACAGGGCATGAGCGGGGGGTGGCGGGTACAGGAGGGAGACATGGGACATGAGCGGGTGTGGGGGGTACAGGAGGGAGATACGGGGCATGAGCAGGGGTTGGGAGGCAACACTAGGGCGACACGGGCCATGATTGGGGGTGGGGGACAACACAAGGGAGACACAGGTCATGAGCGGGGGGTGGGGGGAACAGGAGGGAGATCCGGGGCATGGGCGGGTGATGGGGGAAACATGGCAGACACAGGGCCTGAGCGGGTGGTGGGGGGTACAGGAGGAAGACACAGGGCATGAGCAGGGGGTGGGGGTACAGGAGGGAGACACAGGGCATGAACAGGGGTAGGGGGTAACATGAGTGAGACACAGTGCATGAGCGGGGGGTGGGGGGCAACAGGAAAGAGACATGGGGCATGAGCGGGGGGTGGGAGGGAATAGGTGAGACACAGGGCATGAGAGGGGGATGGGGGAACAGAGGAGACAAGGGTCATGAGCGGGGGATGGGGGAACAGGAGGGAGACACGGGGCCTGAGCCGGGGTTGGGGGGCAACACGAGAGAGACACTGAGCATGGGCGGGGGTGGGGGGCAACAGGAGGGAGACACGGGTCATGAGCGGGGTGCGGGGCAACATGAGGGAGACACGGGTCATGAGCGGGGGGTGGGGGGCAACACGAGGGAGACACGGGTCATGAGCGGGGGTGAGGGGAACACGAGGGAAACAAGGGGCATGAGCGGGGGGTGGGGGGAACAGGAGGGAGACTCAGGGCATGAGTGGGGGGTGCGGGGGTAACTGGAGAGACATGGGGCATGAGTGGGGGGTGGGGGGAACAGGGCAGACACGGGGCATGAGCAGGGGGTTGGGGGTACAGGAGGGAGACAAGGGGCATGAGCGGGGGTGGGGGGCAACATGAGGGAGACACGGGGCATGAACGGGGGGTGGGGGCAACACAAGGGAGACACAGGGCATGAGTGGGGGAAGGGGGCAACATGAGGGAGACATGGGACATGAGCGGGGGGTGGGGGGTAAAGCAGGGAGACACAGGGCATGAGCAGGGGGTGGGGGTACAGGAGGGAGACACGGGGCATGAGCAGGGGGTGGGGGGCAACACGAGGGAGACACGAGGCATGAGCAGGGGTTGGGGGCAACACGAGGGAGACACGGGTCATGAGTGGGGGGGTGGGGGGCAACACAAGGGAGACACGGTTCATGAGCGGGGGGTGGGTGGAACAGGATGGAGACACGGGGCATGAGCGGGGGGTTGGGGGAAACAAGGCAGGCACGGGACCTGAGTGGGGGGTGGGGGGGGTACAGGAGGAAGACACGGGGCATGAGCAGGGGGTGGGGGTACAGGAGGGAGACACAGGGCACGAGCGGGGGTAGGGGGTAACATGAGGGAGACACAGGGAATGAGCGGGGATGGGGGGCAACACGAGGGAGACACGGAGCATGAGCGGGGGTGGAGGGCAACACGAGGGAGATACGGGTCATGAGCGGGGGGTGGGGGGCAACACGAGGGAGACACGGGTCATAAGCGGGAGTGGGGGGAACACGAGGGAAACACGGGGCATGAGCGGGGGGTGGGGGGAACAGGATGGAGACACGGGGCATGAGCGGGGGGTGGGGGGTAACAGGGGAGACACGGGGCATGAGCGGGGGTGGGGGGTAACAGGGCAGACACGGGCCTGAGTGGGGGGTGGGGGGGTACAGGAGGGAGACACGGAGCATGAGCAGGGGGTGGGGGTAACACGAGGGAGACATGGGGCATGAGCAGCGGGTGGGGGAACACGGCAGACACAGGGCATGAGCGGGGGGTGGGGGGTACAGGAGGGAGACATGGGACATGAGCGGGGGGTGGGGGGCGCCACGAGGGAGACACGGGTCATGAGCGGGGGGTGGGGGGAACACGAGGGAAACACGGGACATGAGCGGGGGGTGGGGGGAACAGGATGGCGACACGGGGCATGAGCGGGGGGTGGGGGGTAACAGGGGAGACACGGGCATGAGCGGGGGTGGGGGGGTAACAGGGGAGACATGGGGCATGAGCAGGGGGTGGGGGTATAGGAGGGAGACACGGGACATGAGCGGGGGTGGGGGGTAAGACGAGGGAGACATGGGGCATGAGCAGGGGGGATACAGGAGGGAGACACGGGGCATGAGCAGGGGGTGTGGGTACAGGAGGGAGACACGGGGCATGAGCAGGGGGTGGGGGGCAACACGAGGGAGACACGGGGCATGAGCAGGGGTTGGGAGGCAACACTAGGGCGACACGGGGCATGGGCGGGGGGTGGGGGGAAACAGGGCAGACACGGGGCCTGAGTGGGTGGTGGGGGGGTACAGGATGAAGACACAGGGCATGAGCAGGGGGTGGGGGTACAGGAGGGAGACACAGGGCATGAGCGGGGGTAGGGGGTAACATGAGGGAGACACGGTGCATGAGCGGGGGATGGGGGCAACACGATGGAGACATGGGGCATGAGCGTGGGGTGGGGGAAACAGGGCAGACACATGGCATGAGCGGGTGGTGGGGGGAACAGAAGAGAGACACGGGGCATGAGCGGGGGGTGGGTGGAACAGGGGAGAGACACAGGGCATGAGTGGGGGGTGGAGGGAAACAGGGGAGACATGGGGCATGAGCGGGGGTGGAGGGAACAAGAGAGACACGGGCCATGAGCAGGGGGTGGGGGGAACAGGGGAGACACGGGGCATGAGCGGGGAGGTGGGTGGGAACATGGGAGACAAGGGGCATGACTGGGGGGTGGGGGGAACAGGGGAAACATGGGGCATTTGGGGGGGGGTCGGGGGCAACAGGAGGGAGACATAGGGCATGAGAGGGGTGTGGGGGGTAACACGGGGCATGAGTGGGGGGTGGGGGGCAACACGAGGGAGACACGGGTCATGAGCGGGGGGTGGGGGGCAACACGAGGAAAGTGCGGGGCATGAGCGGGGGTGGGGGAACAGGAGGGAGACACGGGGCATGAGCGGGGGATGGGGTAACAAGGAGACACAGGGTATTAGCGGGGGTGGGGGGAACAGGGCAGACACGGGGCATGAGCAGGGGGTGGGGGGTACGGGAGGGAGACACGGGGCATGAGAGGGGGGTGGGGGGTAATACGAGGGAGACATGGGGCATGAGCGGGGGTGGGAGGGAATAGGTGAGACACAGGGCATGAGAGGGGTGTGGGGGGAACAGAGGAGACAAGGGTCATGAGCGGGGGATGGGGGAAACCGGATGGAGACACGGGGCCTGAGGGGGGGGTGGAGGGAAACACGAGGGAGACACGGAGCATGAGCGGGGGTGGGGGGCAACAGGAGGGAGACACGGGTCATGAGCGGGGGGTGGGGGGCAACACGAGGGAGACACGGTCATGAGCGGGGGGTGGGGGCAACACGAGGGAAACACGGGGCATGAGCGGGGGGTGGGGGGAACAGGAGGGAGACACGGGGCATTAGTGGGGGGGTAACAGGGGAGACATGGGGCATGAGCGGGGGTGGGGGGGTAACAGGGCACACACGGGGCCTGAGTGGGGGGTGGGGGGGTACAGGAGGGAGACACGGGGCATGAGCGGGGGGTGGGGGGTAACACGAGGGAGACATGGGGCATGAGCAGGGGGGTGGGGGGAACACGGCAGACACAGGGCATGAGCGGGGGTGGGGGGTACACAAGGGAGATATGGGGCATGAGCAGGGGTGGGGGGAACACGGCAGACACAGGGCATGAGCGGGGGGTGGGGGGTACAGGAGGGAGACATGGGACATGAGCAGGGGGTGGGGGGCAACACGAGGGAGACACGGGTCATGAGCGGGGGATGGGGGAACACGAGGGAAACACGGGGCATGAGCGGGGGTTGGGGGGACAGGATGGCGACACGGGGCATGAGCGGGGGGTGGGGGGTAACAGAGGAGACACGGGGCATGAGCGGGGGTGGGGGGTAACAGGGGAGACACGACACAGGGCATGAGCAGGGGGTGGGGGTACAGGAGGGAGACATGGGGCATGAGCGGGGGTGGGGGGTAACACGAGGGAGACATGGGGCATGAGCAGGGGTGGGGGGAACACGGCAGACACAGGGAATGAGCGGGGGTGGGGGGTACAGGAGGGAGACATGGGATATGAGCGGGGGGTGGGGGGCAACACGAGGGAGACACGGGGCATGAGCAGGGGTTGGGAGGCAACACTAGGGCGACACGGGCCATGATTGGGGGGTGGGGGACAACACAAGGGAGATACGGGTCATGAGCGGAAACATGGGGTATTTGCGGGGGGTGTTGGGCAACAGGAGGGAGACATGGGGCATGAGAGGGGTGTGGGAGGTAACACGAGGGAGACACGGGTCATGAGCGGGGGGTGGAGGGAACACGAGGAAAATGCGGGGCATGAGCGGGGGTGGGGGAGCAGGAGGGAGACACGGGCATGAGCGGGGGATGGGGGTAACAAGGAGACACGGGGCATTAGCGGGGGTGGGGGGAACAGGGCAGACACGGGGCATGAGCAGGGGGTGGGGGGTACAGGAGGGAGACACAGGGCATGAGTGGGAGGTGGGGGGGTAACACGAGGGAGACATGGGGCATGAGCAGGGGTGGGGGGCAAAAGGAAAGAGACATGGGGCATGAGCAGGGGTGGGGGGAACAGGAGGGAGACATGGGGCATGAGTGGGGGGTGGGGGGGTAACAGTTGAGACATGGGGCATGAGCGGGGGGTGGGGGGAACAGGGCAGACACGGGGCATGAGCAGGGGGTGGGGGTACAGGAGGGAGACAAGGGGCATGAGCGGGGGTGGGGGGCAACATGAGGGAGACACGGGGCATAAGCGGGGGTTGGGGGGCAACACGAGGGAGACACAGGGCATGAGTGGGGGATGGGGGCAACATGAGGGAGACACAGGGCATGAGCGGGGGTTGGGGGGCAACACGAGGGAGACAAGGGTCATGAGTGGGGGGGTGGGGGGACAACACGAGGGAGACACGGGTCATGAGCGGGGGGTGGAGGGAACAGGAGGGAGACACGGGGCATGAGCGGGGGGTGGGGGGAACAGGGCAGACACGGGGCATAAGTGGGGGTTGGGGGGCAACACGAGGGAGACACAGGGCATGAGTGGTGGATGGGGGCAACATGAGGGAGACACAGGGCATGAGCGGGGGTTGTGGGGCAACACGAGGGAGACAAGGGTCATGAGTGGGGGGGTGCGGGGGCAACACGAGGGAGACAAGGGTCATGAGTGGGGGGGTGGTTGGGCAACACGAGGGAGACACGGGGCATGAGCAGGTGGTGGGGGTACAGGAGGGAGACACAGGGCATGAGCGGGGGTGGGGGGTAACATGAGGGAGACACGGGGCATGAGCAGGGGGTGGGGGGCAACATGAGGGAGACACGGGTCATGAGCGGGGGGTGGGAGCCAACACGAGGGAGACACGGGTCATGAGCGGGGGGTGGGGGGAACACGAGGGAAACATGGGGCATGAGCAGGGGGTGGGGAGAACAGGAGGGAGACACGGGGCATTAGTGCGGGGTGGGGGGTAACAGGGGAGACACAGGGCATGAGCGGGGGGGTGGGGGAAACAGGGCAGTCACGGGGTATGAGCAGGGGTTGGGGGTTATAGGAGGGAGACACGGGGCATGAGCGGGAGGTGGGGGGTAACACGAGGGAGACACGGGGCATGAGCGGGGGGTGGGGGCAACACGAGGGAGACACAGGGCATGAGCGGGGGGTGGGGGCAACATGAGGGAGACACGGGGCATGAGCGGGGGGTGGGGGTAACATGAGGGAGATGCAGTGCATGAGCGAGGGTGGGGGGAACAGGGCAGACACGGGGCCTGAGCAGGAGTGGTGGGGTACAGGAGGGAGACACGGGGCATGAGCAGGGGGAGGGGGTGGGGGTACAGGAGGGAGACACAGGGCATTAGCGGGGGTGGGAGGTAACATGAGGGAGACACGGGGCATGAGCGGGGGTGGGGGGCAACACGAGGGAGACACGGGTCATGAGCGGGGGGTTGGAGGCAACACGAGGGAGACATGGGTCATGAGCGGGGGTTGGGTGGAAAACGAGGGAAACATGGGGCATGAGCCGGGGGTGGGGAGAACAGGAAGGAGACATGGGGCATTAGCGGGGGTGGTGGGTAACAGGGGAGACACGGGGCATGAGTGGGGGGTGGGGGGCAACATGAGGGAGACACGGGCATGAGCGGGGGGTGGGGGCAAGATGAGGGAGACACGGGGCATGAGCGGGGGGTGGGGGGTACAGGGCAGACACGTGGCATGAGCGGGGGATGGGGGGAAAAGGAGAGAGACACGGGGCATGAGTGGGTGGTGGGGGATCAGGGGAGAGACACGGGGCATGAGTGGGGGGTGGGGGAAACAGGGGAGGCACGGGGCATGACAGGGGTTGGGGGGAACAGGAGAGAGACATGGGGCATGAGTGGGGGTGGGGGGCAACAGGAGAGAGACACAGGCATGAGCGGGGGTGGGGGTAACACGAGGGAGACACGGGGCATGAGCGGGGGGTGGGGGGGAACAGGAGAGAGACACGGGGCATGAGTGGGGGGTGGGTGGAACAGGGGAGAGACACAGGGAATGAGCGGGGGGTGGAGGGAAACAGGGGAGACATGGGGCATGAGCGGGGGGTGGGGGGAACAAGAGATTCACGGGCCATGAGCAGGGGGTGGGGGGAACAGGGGAGACAAGGGGCATGAGCGGGGGATCGGGTGTGAACAGGGGAGTCACGGGGCAAGAGCGGGTGGTGGGGGGAACAGGGGAGACACAGGGCATGAGCGGGGAGGTGGGCGGGAACATGGGAGACAAGGGGCATGACTGGGAGGTGGGGGGAACAGGGGAAACATGGGGCATTTGCGGGGGGTGTTGGGCAACAGGAGGGAGACATGGGGCATGAGAGGGGCGTGGGGGGTAACACGAGGGAGACACGGGTCATGAGCGGGGGTTGGGGGGAACACGAGGAAAACGTGGGGCATGAGCGGGGGTGGGGGAACAGGAGGGAGACACGGGCATGAGCGGGGGATGGGGGTAACAATGAGACACGGGGCATGAGTGTGGGGTGGGGGGAACAGGAGGGAGACACGGGGCATGAGCGGGGGTTGGGGGTAACAGGAGGGAGACACGGGCATGAGCAGGGGGTAGGAGGCAACACACGGGGGAAACAAGGGGCATGAGCGGAGGGTGGGGGGCAACAAGAGGGAGACACGGGTCATGAGCGGCGGGTGGGGGGCAACACAAGGGAGACAGGGGTCATGAGCGGGGGTTGGGGGCAACATGAGGGAGACACTGAGCATGAGCGGGGGGTGGGGGGAACAGGAGGGAGTCACAGGGCATGAGCGGGTGGTGGGGGGTAACAAGAGGGAGACACGGGGCATAAGCGTGGAGTGGGGGGGAACAGGGCAGGGGAGACACGGGGCATGAGCGGTGGGTGGGGGGAACAGGGGAGACACGGGGCATGAGTGGGGGTGGGCAGAACAGGGCAGACACGGGGCATGAGCGGGGGGTGGGGGGTACAGGAGGGAGACACGGGGCATGAGTGGGGGATGGGGGTAACATGAGGGAGACACAGGGCATGAGCGGGGCATGGGGGGCAACACGACGGAGACATGGGGCATGAGCGGGGGGTGGGGAGCAACACAAGGGAGACACGGGGCATGACCGGGGTGTGTGGGGGGAACATCATAGACACGGGGCATGAGCGGGGGTGGGGGGGAACAGGGGAGACACGGGGCATGATTGGGGGGTGGGGGGATCATGAAGGAGACACGGGGCATGAGCGGGGGGTTGGGGGGACAGGAGGGAGACACAGGGCATGAGCGAGGGTGGGGGGTTTGTGAGGGAGATACAGGGGATGAGCGGGGGGGTGGGGGTACAGTAGGGAGACACGGGGCATGAGCGGGGGGTGGGGGGACAGGAAGGAGACATGGGGCAATAGCGGGGGTGGGGGGATTGTGAGGGAGACACGGGGGATGAGCGGGGGGTGAGGGGGAACAAGGGAGACACGGGTCATGAGCGGGGGATGGGGGAACAGGGATGACACGGAGGATGAGCAGGGGGTCGGGGGATCGTGAGGGAGATACGGGGGATGAGCAGGGGGTGGGGGGATCATGAGGGAGACACAGGGGATGAGCGGGGGTGGGGGGTCATGAGGGAGACATGGGGCATGAGCAGGGGGTGGGGGGAACAGGTGAGACACAGGCATGAGCGGGGTGGGGGGCACAGGGAAGACATGGGGCATGAGCGGGGGTGGGGGAGAACGGGAGGGAGACACAGGCATTAGCGGGGGTGGGGGGCAACACGAGGGAGACACGGGGCATGAGCGGGGGTTGGGGGCAACAGAGGTAGACAAGGGGCATGAGCGGGGGGTGGGGGGAACAGGGCAGACACGGGGCATGAGCGTGGGTCGGGGGCAACAGGAGGGAGACACAGGGCATGACCGGGGGGTGGGGGGAACAGGGGAGACATGGGGCATGAGCGGGGGTGGGTGGGAACAGGGGAGACACGGGGCATGAGTGGGGTGTGGGGGATCATGAGGGAGACACGGGGCATGAGCAGGGTGTTGGAGGGAGACACGGGGCATAAGCGGGGGGTGGGGGGATCATGAGGGAGACACAGGGGATGAGCGGGGGGTGGGGTTGTACAGTAGGGACACACGGGGCATGAGCGGGGGTGGGGGGGACAGGAGGGAGACACGGGGCAATAGCGGGTGTGGGGGGATCGTGAGGGAGACATGGGGGATGAGCAGGGGGGTGGGGGAACAGGGATGACACGGGGGATGAGCGGAGGGTGGGGGGATCGTGAGGGAGATATGGGGGATGAGCGGGGTGGGGGGATCATGAGGGAGACACGGGGGATGAGTGGGGGTGTGGGGATTGTGAGGGATATATGGGGTATGAGCGGCGGGTCGGGGGGAAGAGGGTAGACACAGGCATGAGCAGGGGTGGGGGGAACAGGGAAGACAGGGGGCATGAGCGGGGGATGGAGAGAACAGGAGGAAAACACGGACATAAGCTTAGTGTGCAGGTGGCAGATCCCACTCCTCGGCCCTCCGCAGGCCACCGTGTGCCGATGGCGTGAGCGGGGGTGCGGAGACAGGAAGGAGACATGGGGCATGAGTGGGGGGTGGGGGGAACGGGAGGAAGAAACGGGCATGAGCAGCGGTGGGGGGAACGGGAGGAAGACACGGAGGAAGACACGGGCATGACCTTACTAGCAGGCGGCAGATCCCGCTCCTCGGGGTAAACAAAGATGGCGGGCGTCTTTCAAAATACGACGCACTGCACGCTGCACCGCAGCCAATGGGAAAAGCACGTAACATGTCCACGGACACCACGCAAGCCGCTTGCCCAATCCTCGTACTGTCCGTAGAGCGAACAGGGAAGTGTGTCCGAGAAGCGGACACAGATATCTCTAATTTTTTCTGACCTACTTTTTGGTCATTTTTTAAAAATCTACTGGACGGATTTTCACCAAATTTGCAAAAGCACGCTTTCGGGACCAAGCCGCTGCCCCTGGTCCAAATTTGGTGAAAATCCGTCCAGCGGTTTGTGCTGTAGGCGTGTGCAAAGTTTTTTTCCTATTCTGTCTACGGGAAGAAAAAAAAATGGGGACTCCCCCTATAACTTTGCCCCCCCTGGACCAAACCTCACCAAACGCTGCAAAATTCAGAGTGGGCCATATACTTTTTTTGCAAAGTTTGGTGTGGATTCGTCCAGGGGGAGCAAAGTTATGAGCCACCCAAAAAGTGCTCTTCCAATGGAAATAGCACCTTAACCATAACTACATGGCCACTAGTGTGGCCATGTAATATATATATATATATATATATATATATATCGAAAACAAAGAAAGGTCAAAGCTGGTTAAGGCTTTTCAGGCGGCACTCTCCTCACAGGTAAAAATAAACCAGATGCAAAAGACGGATCTCCATCAAACGTTCTTTATTTTGCAAAAAACACGGTGGACAAGCATCTCAGGAGAGAACAAACAATTACGCTTTCACCCTTACGGGCTTCGTCAGATTGTAGACATAAAAGACAGGACTCTCTTTTTAACATTTTACAGATGTCGTTGTCCCTCTTCACTTTCACCTTAACAGTGTGCTTAATACCATTCCCTGTTTACATGGGTGCCATGTTGGAAGTGTTTTTTTGTAAAAGGTATTGTTACCTTATTCGCACATAACGTGCTCATTTGAATTGCACCAACATTATGGTCATGTCTTATTAGTGCTACTAAGATGCCTAGTGCTTTGATAAAGTGCATAGTGCTCATAATATAACCATAGTTCCATTATATTTTTTGTACCTAGTTCCGATTGAATTCACTAATTATTTCTTTCTCCCATATGAGGATCTTGTTAGTGTTATTAAGGTGCCCGGTGCTTTGATAAAATATCTAATGCTCACAATATAACAGTTACGTGGTATTTTGTGCATTTGGCTCCATTTAGATTCACTAGTAATTCATTTTTACCATATGTGAATATTCACAAAGTGCATAGTGCTCACATAAATAACTTTTACAAACGGCATGAACTTGTAGGGTTTCGCATATATTCATTTTTGCTATATAATTATGTAGATAAAATGCGTACTGCTAGTCAATTTGAGGCAATATTATAGTTCTACAGTCTGTCATGCAATTATTGCCTCTTGACCTTCGGAAAAGTACGACATATCATTGTAATTGATATCACATTGGTTGGGCCGATATATTTGTCTATCTTCCCAAAAATATTTATGCAAAAGAAGCTCGCTATTGTTTGTAGCTGCCTCAATAAAGTGCATAGTGCTTACAAATTCAATGACATACGATTCCTACATTCCATGATACATTGCGTTCCCATGTAAAAATATCAATAAAGGCACAATGGATTGATCAATTTCTAAATAAAAAAATATTGAATAGAATGTTCAGTATAATTGATCAATCTCGTTAGGCAACTCCTTGATTGTTTGGGGATTAAAAAACGAAGATGTTTGATAGTGCTAGATTTGTACAATTCCATAGTTGTTCAGCCTCCAAGATCAAACGAAAGGGGGGAAGAAAGGGCAGTTGAGGATGGACTGGTCAATGTTAAAATGAAAACCTGTGATTACTTCATACAGTACAATATGTTAAGAAAGCTCCTTACATGTAAAAAAAAAAGTAAAAAATGTATACGAAAAAATGTGCTAAAAAGTATCAAATTCAAGAAATGTTATTATAGTTACATATATCCAAGCATGGGATAATAGTTATGGTACAACAGCTTGTTCCCAGAGTGTTCTAATCTCCCACAAAAGTATAGAGCTCTTCATCTTTGTTGTGGCCTCCCGGGTTCTTGGTGTGATAATCAATGATGTATTTGCATTCCGTTTGCCACAGTCTTCGTTCCCGATTTCCGCCTCTCGGGTGTGGGAAATCTTGTCTATTCCGAAGTATTTTAGAGATGATATGTCCCCATTGTGTTTTTCACTAGCCCTAACTCTATGAGGGGTTTCCCAGACTCAACAAAACTTACTCATGAGACAGTCGTTGTTTAGATGGCAAAATTAATGTTCACTGTCCTGTGTCAAAACCTTAATCTGTTCTGAGTAGGGCTTGATTTTGTAGATTAGGAAATTAATAGGCTTTGACGCCAAGAGAAAGAAAGTAAAAACTCTCTGAACCAATCCTCAAAGTGCAACTCCTGATTCTGATCTACCACACATGCCAGTTATACTCATCATTGGTGTCTGTAAATGTGAAAATCAATATTAACCCCATTAGCACAGATACGTACTTTCCCACCATTACACTTTCCATGTGTCTCCTGGACAAGTATACATATGATATCATAAGTCATTTAAAATGCACCTGTACACAAGTGTTTCTAGGAGCGACATATAAACCGTTCAAGGACAACATTAACCATCTTTCCAAATGGTAATTGTAACTTCTTAAGTGCCTTACCTCAGAGGGAAGTACTAACCACTTCCACCTCGGGATCACAGCCCATCCCCATCTACATCTCTGGCAAATGTTGAAAAATATGCACACACATGTAAATGTTGAGCTTTCCTCTGATCATCTCCAAATCATGTTCGACTCTCAGTCCTTTAGTAAAACACAAAAGAATCCAACCAATGTTTTCAAGGGATCAGCCGTTTCCCAGGTCGAGTTTTGCAGGGTGAGTCTATTGGTGGGTGATGGGAATATGGGATTAAGAATGTTGGGGGAACCTGCATTAGAATGCAGTTCTTACTTATGTTATGTGTTTTCTCTTTGCTAACCTTAAGTTGTAACATGCTCCAGTTGTTGTCTTTATTGTTTGAACACCTCTTGCAGGCCACTTGGAGTCGTATGTGGATGCTCACAAGGTTTACTTCTTCGACATTTGCTTTGTTCTACACTCACTTAGCTGCGACATTTGCTGGACCAAATGCAACCCAGAAGGCCTAGAGCTTTGCTGTCACACGTTTAGCTCTCTGGCACACAGAGACAAGCACACAGAGTGGAGCCTCATGGGCTGGACTGCACAGTGAGAGCCCTCATTTTGGGTGCCAGTACACACCACAAGGCCATGTTGTCAAAGGCCAACCTGGTAAACAAAAAGGAAAGCCCTAGACACTGGGGAGGTCAAAAAAGGGCATCAGAAATTGGTACACAAGGGGAGAACTGACCTACCACCATGGTTTGTTTCGCACACTTATAATTTTCGTGTGATTATTTAGCTAGAGTTGAGGCTCGTGTAAAGTTTGCCTCCAAGAGCAGTAAATGTTGAACCCACGAAATACTCTGGATATAGCAATGAATCTATATCCTCTGCTGACCCATTTGGAGACAGAAGCACCAATCTGGAGCGAGCAAGCAATAACTCTGACTGACTACTGTATTGACTTAGTAGCCATTATTTAATTTGAAATGTAACAAAAAAAAATGTTAAATGTAAAACAATTTCAATTTCAGGTATTCACCAACAAATGGTGTACATATTGAATTACAGGTTTTTAACCAACAAATGGTGTACATACCTATAAGTTCATACAGGCATTGATGAGAATAAATCAAGTGTCACAAACAATACCACAAACATAACAACGGAAAGTGTTTGTAAAAAGAATTCATTTCAAATACACAAAAAACACAAATCTAGAACAGCACCCTTTGTTCTGTGAACATGATAAACAAGACAGTCTAATTCTGCCATAGTTATGCCATAGTGGTGTATGGAGACAAAGTGAATTGGCCACCCACAGGAGTCCAGCTTCTTGAAAACCGGTATATAAGATAATACTGAACCAGTTAAAAAACAGAAGAATTAGTTTCCTGGTGGACTCAAAGGTCAATTCATGAGTACTGTGGGTTTGTAGAGACCAGTCCTAGGTCAAAGGCCCACTGCCAGCCCAAAATTGCCAATGCAAGGCTGACTTGCCTGCCGAGAGTTAGGGACAGCTCATTCTAATACAGCCCACAGTCGGTGAGCAGCGAGTGAATAGGCAGCTGTGCTTCATGCAAAATCCCATTGATGTAAAGTTGGCTTCAGGTTGGTGGTGGCCCACAGGCTGCAAAATCTGCAACACCAGAAAGACCACAGGTGATAAAAGAGTGGCACGAGGCAGTGTGCACCAATCAGCCACCCCATTAATCTGGGTAAGCGTCACTTGTGGAGTTTCGGTACATTGTTATTTTTTTTATTTTTTATTTCTTATTTGTGCACTTGCCTAATCATAAACTTAGGCACATAAAATACATGATATATGAAATATGACATCACAATAATTACCAATAAAACACATGATATATGAAAAATGACATCACAATAATTACCAACAACAATTATCCATATCACAACTTACAAAAATAAAATACAATTTACACATTCTGAACACCATTTTGAAATCACAGGTGCATAGGCTCAATAAAACAAAATAAAACCTTATACCAGCAATTCATTATCAGCAGAAAAAATCATAAATTCGCGCCACACCTAAAAAGCAGTTGCTGTTACTACCAGCGATTCCACTGAATATAATGCTGCCCAAACCTGATTAGAACTAATAGAATCAAATGTAGCCAACAATTTGGAGTAGGCCTTTGAATACAGTACATTTAACACCTGGCAGTCCGTTGATATATGCCTTGCTGTCTCAGTTGTTAAATCGCAAAACCGACAACACCTCTCTTCAACTGGCTTGTTTAGCTAGCAGCCCAGATATTCCTGGGGAAGATTAAACCATAAATAAATAACAAAACGCCTGAGCTTCGCCTCACGTAACTTTTTTAGTAGGAACGTGGGGTGTTGGCCTTGAAGCTCTGCAAACTAAATTCACAGTAGCGCTTTGTCTCCTGCAACTTAGTCGCGCTAAGAACTTTATCCCACTCAAGCGACCTTTTGCGCACAGTACTGTGGCCATTAGGCAAGGTGGACATTTGCTCAAATGTAAAGGCAATGTTGGTCATTTGGGGCACATCCGTGTGCCGGTGAATTGAGTACACCCCCAACTGGCGCTTAACCGTCTCCACCGGGACAGCGGAAGGGACGCCCAGGATAGACCGGAGAATTCCCCCCTCCCCTATACGCTCCAGCCACTCCACATGGGACGTGGATAAAACTTCCAGGCCATATAGCAGGCCGGCCATTATACTAGTATTGTAAATAGTTACCAACCCCTCTATGTTGTTACCCCTCTACATGTCATTTACCTTTTTATTGTCTGCCACTTCTTCCAAATTTTAGTTGAAATATGGTCATCGTAAAATGTTTTTGTTGGTACAAATATTATGGGAAATCCTAAATATACGCATTTTCTCACCACTTCCAAAGGGAACTGGCCCATTTTCCAAGGGAACTGGTTGCTTTGCTTGTGCTGGGCTTGTTGCTTATTATAATAAGCCGTGTTTTTGGTTTATTTATTGTAAGATGGTTGGCTGCCGTGTAGAGCCACAATGCAGTAATGACTCTCTGCAAACCAACAGGCGTTAGATCAAGAACAATGTCATCGGCATAGAGCAGCCACGGCACTGACTTGCAACCTATACGGTGGTGGAGGCTCACACACACTGAGTCAAATGCACTGCTGAAGACTGATATATATATATATATATATATATATATATATATATATATATATATATATATATATTTTTTTTTTTTTTTTTTTTTTTTTTTTTTTTCAGTGAAAATACTTTGTTAAAGGGACGTTATGGTTCCAAGTAAAACCGAAAAACCCTTGAAATTCGCCAGTTATGGTAAACTAAGCAACCATAACTCGCACCACCACCGTGCACTGCTAAGACTAACACCCAGGACATCAAAGATGACATCACAAAGGTTTTTAGTAGCAAAACTTAACCATAATGTCCCTTTAACAAAGTTTTTTCACTGAATTTCATAGGTTTTTAGTAGCACAACTTAACCATAACGTCCCGTTAACAAAGTTTTTTTCACTGAATTTCATAGGTTTTTAGTAGCACAAAACCATAATGTCCCTTTAACAAAGTTTTTTAACTGAATTTCATAGGTTGTTAGTAGCAAAGCTTAACATTAGTAACTTTGACTTTATGTACATGTAATATGGAACATACTGAACCACTTCTACTGAATGTAATGTCCGCGAACATTTTTGATGTCCGCGGACATATTCGGACAACAGTACCACTACCTAAAAAGTCTGGGGGGGAACATGTTTCATTGTTATATTACAACTTGATAACTTTTAAAACATTCAAAAAGTAGTACACATACATATTATATGTAGTAATACATAAGAAATGTAACCCATATATATACCACACTAACCATTCATTTAAATACAATATATTCTAAAATGGAATATACCAAGAGAAGATAAATAGGCTTCCAACATAATTACCTGACAGACACTCCACAACTAAGACCAAGACCAGGCCTAGAGACTACTCAGAACATATCTTACCAGAAATAGTAAGTGTACATAATTTTACTCATATCTTTATAAACTTTCTGTATTAGATTAAATAAAATATATATATATATATTTTTTTTTTCTCACAGAAATGTCTAGTACTCTGGAATGGCTAGAGGAGCACTTCCCAAATGACGAAATGTCAGAAAATAGTGAAGCTAAAGGTACACACTTTACAATATAAACCATGTAAGTGTTATTATTTTATATATATTTAACATATATATTTCTTTTTGTACCGAGCATACCAAAATAGAAAATATGTCTGAAGAAACTGTTATGGAAAACACGCTTGACAGCTTAAAAGAAAAAATGGATTTATTATTGAGCAATTTTAATAATTTGAAAACTTTTGTTGAGGATCGTTTTAAAACAAAAACCTCATACCATTGTCCCACATGTACTTGTCCCCAATCACCATATCCCAGTAAATTATCCCCAAACCCTCTCCATAATCCAAAACGTTTTGATGAGACTTGCATCCCTTCTTCACCTGATATCAATTATGTTGAAACCCCTAATTCTCCTGTTTTTGTTTCTGTTTCTGCCTCACCTTCTCTGTCATAAATTATTCATATATGTGAAATAAAGTTACATTTTTATAATGTGTTGTAATTACTTCCCATTTTTTATTTTTTTAAAAACAATGTAGATGTCTGCGAACAGCGCGGGTGTTCTGAAATGTTCGTAAATAAACGAAAATGGAAGTGTCCTGAAGAACACTATACCTGTCCGTATTGTTCGCTAGCAAGTTGAAACTGTTCTAAGAACCCAATTGGTGTCCTGAAATGTTAATAATTAAACGAAAATGGAGGTGTCCTAATAAAGAACACTATACCTGTCCGTACTGTTCGCTACCAAGTTGAAACTGTTCTAAGAACACAAGCGGTGTCCTGAAATGTTCGTAAATAAACGAAAATGGAGGTGTCCTGAAGAACACTATACCTGTCCTTATTGTTCGCTAGAAAGCTGAAACTGTTCTAAGAACCCAATTGGTGTCCTGAAATGTTCGTAATTAAACGAAAATGGAGGTGTCCTAATAAAGAACACTATACCTGTCCGTACTGTTTGCTACCAAGTTGAAACTGTTCAAAGAACACAAGCGGTGTCCTGAAATGTTCGTAATTAAACGAAAATGGAGGTGTCCTAAAGAACACTATACCTGTCCGTACTGTTCGCTAGCAAGTTGAAACTGTTCTAAGAACAGAAGCGGTGTCCTGAAATGTTCGTAATTAAACGAAAATGGAGGTGTCCTAAAGAACAATACACCTGTCCGTACTGTTCGCTAGCAAGTTCAAACTGTTCTAAGAACCCAGTTGGTGTCCTGAAATGTTCGTAATTAAATGAAAATGGAGGTGTCCTAAAGAACACTATACATGTCCGTAATGTTCACCAGCAAGTTAAATGTTCTAAGAACACAATTGATGTCCTAAAAAGTTTGTAATTAAATGAAAATGCAAGTGTCCTAAAGAACACTATGTCTGTCCGTAGTGTTCGCTAGCAGGTTTAAACTGTTCTAGAACATATGTGATGTCCAGAAATGTTCGTTTGATGTGTGACGCACTTTTAATTAATTCAGGGTCCGTAGAACATCAACGCACATGCGCAAACCAATGTCCGTGCATTTGATGTCCTGCAGACAGGAGCTTCCTTCGTGGACCTGTTCGCAAAGGGATCATGTGACCGCGCCCATGCTGATCACGTGTTCTGAATGCGGACACAGTTCGTGTCCCCGAAAAATTTAAAAGTACATTTTCGAGTAATCCACAATATTTTTCCATAAAAACTCATCATGGCACAAGTCCCACATAGTAATCCTGAGTTTCTACGTATCTTTTGAAACTTTTTGAACCCTTTTTTGCGTTCAATCTGTCTGCGGACAGCACGCATGTCCGCGAACCACGTACAAGCACCCCTATAAAAGACCATGCCCTAGAGCTTATTCTCATTGTGTTTCTGGCTATTCTTCAAAGCACAGCTATTTCTCCAGCAACTTGCTGATTCCACCATCGAGATGGCATCCCTGGCTGCAGAACTGCCACCTGGTGCTGCACCTGCTTCAGCACCACCCCCACCCCCTCCACCACCACCACCTTCCCAAGGGCCTGAAGAGGGGAACAGGAGTGAGGATGCAGAGGAGGAAGAAGAGGATGATGAGAATGAGGTAGAGGAAATCCCTACTACCTGCACTAGACGTGAGTCTTGGGTGTGGCGGTTATTTTCCATTTATGGGAATGGTCCTAAGGCTCGTGCAAACCGTGTTATCAGCAATGAGTGCAAAATGATACTCAGTCGCGGGAAGCACGGTTCGTACAGCTTTGGGACCACGACCATGAAGCGACACCTGAGGTCATTTCATTCTGGGGCTATTCGCAAGGTTGTACCTTGCGAAGAACGTAGTAGGTTCATTTCCTCTACTTCATCCTCTGTTTCTGATCCTGTCACCACAAGGACCACCTCTGTGGGACAGCGTCTTCCTCAAGGTGCCTCACAGGCCATACACAATTATGTTGACCCTTACCTTTCGAGGGTCACAGATGTATGTATGTACTGTGACACAGTACTCTGCAGGGGGGAGCAACTTCGGAGTGCTTTTGAGACTATCATCTCAGAGCACAAGAAGACCTGCTCACTACCTAAATAAAACCCACTCTACATCTTCCTCTCTCAGCTCGCCCTTTCTTATCCCTGTGGTTGGTGTCCCCCCAGTTACCCTCCTTTCCCCTCATCTCCTAGTGTGTCGTGTCTAAAAAACCAAAAATAAATATAAAATTACAAAAATCACAAAAAAAATAAGGCTCTTTTCAGAGCCACCTTGCACAGTTAAGAAATAGAAGTGAAGATAAACAAAGCAGGGCCCTTTGTATTTCTTAAAAGTCTGCGGACAGTTCGCGAACATTAAAAAAATTGGTGTGCTACCCTATTGTTACCACTGCATTTTTCTCTGGGAGGAAGTGGTGGCTCTGAAAAGAGCCTATGGGAGGTGTTTGTATGTCAAAACTTATAAATACTTAACACCTACTTCAAAATGGATGCTGTATTTCTAAAAAAGGTTGCAGTGCATTTTGTACATTTCTCAGAAAAATCTGTTCCCTCCACAATGAATTACAATTAGGTCTGGATGTTGCTTTGTTTCCAAAGTAGCACAGAGAGGTTGCAAGTCCAACCACTTCATTCCACGTACTCCATGCCAGTGTACTTCCACATGTGGAAATCCAAGATCTACAGCTACTCCACAGCTTTGTGCATGCACCTTCAACCAATGTATCCACAAATCTCCCAAAATCCAAACAATCTGTTTTCTGAAACACACAGCCATAGATACCTGTTGTTCTCTTAGCAAAAAGAGTATCTGAGAAACTCTCTCCTGGCACAACACACCCACTAAACTTTCCTGACCAATCCCTTTCACTGCTCATTCTCATTTGCATGACTTCTGAACCCAAAAATCCCCGGATGTAACTCCCGATGTCCGCAAACTACTGCCATGTCCGCGAACATATTATAACATGAATAGCCCTTCTACCATTTCCACTTCACTCTCTGTGCCATTCCCTCATTGGATGTAGCTAAGAAATCACATGACCATGCACCAATCACATTCAAGACCTCTACATCTAACTGCATTATAATAGATCAGCACTGCAAATGTACTGTGAATCTCTCTGAGTACAAGTGTCATATCATTGGCAAGCACCATCTACAAGAAATACTGTACAAGTCTCCAAGATTTCTACTTGCAGCTCCATGCATATCCATATGCATGAACACAAACTACAGGTATGCATATTTTCTGTACAATACATGAACACATTTTCAAACTGACTTTTAGCTTGTGTAATCTGTAAAATGAATCTACTGTCTTTTTTCCAATTTCCTAAAATCAACTATCACTTATAAACCTTTATACTATTTACTTTCTTAATACACACACTATCAAATCATGTTAAACTAACATTTTTTAAATGAAATTTATAGATTACATATATTGAAACAAAATTGCATTATTGCACACTCTATGTTCCAATCTCAAAAAATAATACTTATACAATTACATTTATTTATTCATTTATTTATTTGATTACTTTAATTTAAGCATGACATTCAGGCACTATTACCTAGAACAGCTTAGTTACAGAAATGGTGGTATTCAGTGGTACATTTTGAATTTCTCAAGACATACTAAAGATATGTTGTTTGTTACAGTTACTCATTGCAATACAATTTGTTCATTAAGAACACATCATATGTATTGAACTGGTGCGACGTATCTTATGTGATTATGATAGTTTTAATGGTTTTAAGGAAGGCGCTGAGGATTTCATTTAAAGAAATCAATAACTAAATTAAAAACAATGCTATATACAAACAAAATTACTAATTTGTTTCTTTTACAATTGCAGTGAAGACCATTCTCCTGAAAAGAAGCAGTCGAATTTCAAGAACAAAGAAGAACTAAGAATTAAACTGCTAATTTTAGAAAAAAAGTAAGTAGAATATCACCATAATATTTGTATTATTACTCAAACATACTGTAAAGTTAAATCATGCTATTTCTGTGCCTAAAAATAGAGATTGTGCACCATTCTGTCCTAAAATCCCCATGTCTTAAACAGCGATTTACAGCCAGAATGGCGCACAAATTCCTACTTTTGGACACACAAATTACCCAAATCAACCGCTAGAATGTTCATATTATCGAACAAACAACTGTTTTTATTGTATACATTAGGTCTACTATTTGTACTTCTCCACACCACTAGCTTACTTTTTTCTGTCATCTGATCCTGAGTTTAGTAAGATATTAATTGAGGAATACACATCCCTACTAGTTGTAGTTCCCAATGCACAATCAGACACCATTACATACATCATCTTACTCAAACACTCATGCACACAGCACACATACATTGCAGAACACCCCAACCCATACCTTCTTTATTTTTTTCAACAGACCCTAAAGAATGACTACCAAAAGTCAAGTCTGTAGAAAGCAACGCAGAAGTAGAGCAAATGAAAATAAAAGTGTCCAACATAAGCATCCATATCTAGCAGAATTTGTAAAAAAAAGTTCAAACAAAACAGCTAATACAGTCATTTGGTGAAACACAAGAAGTTTCAAGTACAAAAACTTTGCCTTCTCTATCAAAATGTAAAACAAACCCAAAAACAATTAACAAAAAATCAGCTATCACTACAGATAAAACTACTTCTTTAAATTGTAATATAGTGCAAAGTAAACATACCAAGAAAAGTATTTTATTCAAAATGTTCTGTCACAAAGTCCTTCAAAATCTTATAAAAACAGGAGAGAAATCAGGTTCAATGCTTAAAACCTATCATAGGAAATTCATTTTAGAAGCGTTGATAGATAGTGCAATTCTTCTCAAACGAAAGTTATTTATTTTAGTGTTAAACAAAATGAAACCACTAACAAAACTAATAACTAAATTACAAAAAAGACTTCTTAATAAACGAAATGTCAACAGAAAGAACTTCTTAAGTATCTGCGGAGGTGAATGGAGTCACACTACGAGTACAGAACCATACTTTAATGAAGAAGCGTACAAACAAAAAGAAACAAATACAATTGCCATACATAGCAGTGGTCGAGGTTATGAAAAAGTTAATAATACCATAGTGGAACAAGAAGTACTCCTTACAAAAATATGCCCTGAAAACCTAGAATTAACCCTCCATTCAACTGAATCAGAACGTCTAGTGTACAAATGGCCATGCACGTCAATATGTAACATTCCTAAACAATTTTTCAAGTCTTTACACCAATTCCTCAATCAATATGTAAAAAGCAAAGAAAAAATCAAAATTAAACTACTGCAAAATATGGATACCTGTCCAGTGCGCAAATACACAGGACTACAAGGACATTCATTGGCCTGCATTACAGGACCTACTTGTAAAACCACCTTCCATGATATCAAAACAATATCAACACATCATTCAACTATAAGAAATCTAGTCTATAAACTGTACTATGCTAAAAGTCCTGATTTAGCACTAGCAAATTTAAATACCATTCTTCTACATGGTACAGCAAAAGACCTACTTCAAGAAATTGACTATATCCAGAAAAAATATTTTGGAAGTATGAGCAAACCAAATCAGCAACAATTCTACACATGGCAACCTTTTGCTAAACACATACAAAAAAGAAATACTAAAATTTAAAAGTACATCAGCTGAAGTACCAAACCATGTATTTGTATGGTGCCGCAGAACTTTTTATAAACGTAAAACGAAAACTGTAGACCTATCATATAAAATAGAAGACAATGAAGATTCTAAATGGTTTGAATTAGCTTTCTTCCGTGTAGCAGAAAACAAATACGAAATAAGTGACCCTTTCATACTTTGCAGTTACTGCACTACAAAACTTGACAACAACCAAACTCCTTCACGTGCTATCACAAATAATTTGGAATTATACCCACTACCAAAACCCCTACAACAACTTAATTTATATGAGAGCATCATAATTCAAACAGTACACCCATTTCAAGCAATAATACGCCTTCAACCAAAAACAGTAAAATTACCTCCCTCTGAATTGGTAAAAGGCATTCGTGGAAAAGTAGTTTATTTACCATTAGATCTAAAAGAAAATGTGCATACTCTAGGAGTGCAACGTCCAATGCAGCAATCTTTAATTATAAATGGAGTACCTACAAAAGACAAAAAAATATGGCAACAGCTGGTAGATTTACATAAAGTTAGACAAGTCTTACAATATCTTAAAGAGAATAATGAATATTACAACAAAATTAATATTGAAGAAAACTTGAAAGATACAACTGAAATAATTCAAGAAACACATGAAGCTGGTCAATTTGAGCTACTAGATCCTGCTACAATATCAAATACTTTAGACCATTATACAATTCATCCGGAAACATACCAAATGCGTCAAACAAAAGGAGCTGGTTCTGGCAAAACATTCCTAATAAAAATCATCAGTAAATTCCTTCAACAATTGACAAACAACAAACTGTCAGCTGTTGTCACTGCCACCGCAGGTTTAGCTGCCTACAACATAGGTGGTTTCACTTTTCACCGATTACTGCTATTGCCAGTAGAACACCAGAACAAATTAGACTATTACAAACTTTCTGCAGAAGCTGCAATGGAACTACGCAGAGTATTGAAACGAATGGACATGCTACTAATAGATGAAGTGAGCAGGGTCTCCAACCTAATGTTGGCTTTGATTCACCTCAGATTACAAGAAGTACTGAAAACAAACTATGAAGAGCTCTTTGCAGGAAAACACATTATTGTTTTCGGAGATCTTCTTCAATTGACACCAGTAAAAGGTGAGCCTATTTTTAAAACATTAGGAAACAAACTCTGCCGTAAAACTGTTGGTAGCATTGGAAATGTCAACCTTTGGCAACATTTCCAATACAGAGAATTAATAGAAAACATGCGGCAATCTGCAGATCTTACTTATGCCAACATCTTAAAAAGTATCAGAGTTGGTATACTCTCTAAAGAAGCAGAAACAATATTGAAAACCCGGAAAATTAATGCACTTTATGGCGATAATGCATGTGCTACAGATGTTATGGAACAATTAGCCCACAAAAATGTCAATTGTATGGCCTTAATGCCAACTCGTGCAAGCTGTTTCAAATTCAATGAAATAATGCTAAGTAAAGAAATGCAACCAATAATGGAAATTAGCGCCACAGACAAACTAGATGTACATGGTATGACACTACCCATGTGTGACCAAGCCACAACAAGACGAAATAGTTTAGAAAAATCAATCTCAAACACAGCAGGCTTAGAAAAAATATTAAAATTATCCTTAAATTGCAGAGTAATGCTTAAATGTAACCTTGACGTGGACCAAGGACTAGTTAATGGAGCACTGGGTACAGTTGTTGGCTTTCAAACATACCCACGTGACAACAAAATTCAGTCTGTCAATATACTCTTTGACAAACTTTCAGAAGTTAAAAGGATAGGACGCTCAACAGCTCGATTCTTCAAAGACATGTATGTACGCAGAGAACAATTTTCTCTAACTCTTGCATACACAGTCACAATTCATAAATCACAAGGTCTTACCATAGACAAAGCAATGATAGAAATTGGTAACACAGTCTTTGAAGAAGGCATGAGCTACATAGCACTATCACGCTTACGTACACTTGATGGTCTATTTCTAATCAACTTTGATGCAAGTAAAATAAACGCTGATATTCCTTGCATTTTAGAATACAATAGACTTCGCTCACTATACACTCCCCATCTAAAAACATATTCTGTTCCACAAAATGTAAAACATTATAAAAGAAAAATAAATCAAACAGAAAAGCAACAGGATGTCACTGCAAATCCTCCAAAGAGAGTAAAAGAAAGTAATACTTAATCAAGTACCACAATCAAAAAAGAATCAGTTAGGGAAAGTAAATCAGGTACTTCTTCAAAGAAGGAAGACAAACTCCAAAAAAAGCAGTCAGATACAGAACTACCTGGTCCATTTAAACTCTCAAATATAGTTGGTGTAAGTTGCTATGCAAACGTAGCAATGAATATTCTATTTCAATTACACAGTACAGACCCATTGTGTTTGCAAATGTTAGCACTTCACAGAAATGCATCGAACAATCCTGACAACACGTATAGTGCTTATGGAACAAGACAACAATTGGACTACTGTGCTGGAATGGTCAAATTCACTATAAACTCACAGGAAGATCCACAAGAATTTCTAATGTACTTACTACAAGTACTGGAAAACAAAAACATACCTATAAATGAAATCTTCCAGATTTCATACATGTGGAAACATACATGCACTCTCTGCAACAATGTGACACAAGAAGAAATCCCCAATGAACGCTTCATATATATATCAATACCTAATTGTGAATCCATTCCATTTCAGCAACTTGTACAAAATGCAAACCATGGTAGATTATGTTCTACCTGCAATTCAGAGAATCGCTCCACGTTAGTAATACAAACACATAGTAAATACATAATACTAATTCTTCTACATTACAATGCAGATGGTACCAAAAACAACTGCAAGCTGACTGGATTCACATATGGTCAAATATCACTTGGTAAGAAAACCTTCACAACAATAGGTATAAACTACCACGCAGGAGCCACAACCAATTCAGGGCTCTACACTGCATATATAAAAATGAAATGTGGATGGTTTGAATGTAATGATAGTACCATTACTCTAAAGCAGAGATGACCAGGAAATCTTACAAACGCTTATTTGATGTTCTTAAAACCAAAATTTGATAACTAAACTGTATTTAAACCCTAAGTAAACTTGTGTTAAAAAATATAAACTGTTAGAATACTCCAAAAGCTATCTAACTGCTCAAAGATTCTACAACAACTAATCAGATAAATGAATACCACTAAATTAGACCAAAAAATACACAGTTAGAATACACCAATTGGTATCTAACTGTCCCAAAATTTAACAATATTCAAACAGATAAATCAATACCACTGAAATATATTAAAAAAAAATAGACAGTTAGAATACGCCTACTAGTATCTAACTGCTCCAAAATTTCATAATATCCAAACAAATAAATAATATGTTACTGCTCCAAAAAAAAATGCAACAACCCAATGTATAAAGCATTAGCCAGAAACAACAAATGAACACTGAAAACAAACAAACAAATAAACTGTAGCATAACAGAAAAAGGTTTTTTTTTAATCCAACATGGATTTTTTTTTCTCCCACAGACCCAATGATTTTAGCAACAAACACAGAAACTGAGCAAATTACACAGTACTCTGGTTTGTAACCTACTAAATATGAGGGTCGAAAAAATAAATGTTGATTATACAATGTAAAAAGTCATTACAAAATACTAAGACTAACATGCTATTTTCTTTTATCACAGAAATTAAAAAGAAATACATTTACTCCAGTTAATAAACAAAACAGTAAGTATATTATACACTCTATGCCCTGGCCACAACCATCACAGCATATCACACCCATAGTATCTTATAACTTTGTTCCTTATAAATTTGTTTTTGACCCAAAGTTATAAGCAACTATAAATGTGATATGCTGCGGTGGTTGTGGCCAGGGATATGCTGCGGTGGTTGTCTGCGGAGATCACGGGTGTTCTGAAATGTTCTAAATAAACTGAATGGGGGTGTTCTGAGGACTCAATATGTGTCCGTTTTGTTCGCAAGCAAGTTGAATGTGTTCTAAGAACACTCGGGGTGTCCTGAAATGTTCGCAAATAAACAAAATGGGGGTGTTCTGGGGACGCAGTCCGTATTGTTCTGTGGCAAGTTGAATATGTTCTAAGAACACTCGGGGTGTCCTGAAATGTTCGCAAATAAACAAAATGGGGGTGTTCTGAGGACGCTGTCCGTATTGTTCATTGTCAAGTTGAAAGTGTTCTAAGAACTCAAGCGTTGTCCTGAAATGTTCGTATGGGGTGTCCTGAAGACGCTGTCCGTATTGTTCGATGGCAAGTTGAAAGTGTTCTTAGAACTGTCTTGGTGTCCTGAAATGTTTGCAAATAAACAAAATGGGGGTGTGTTCTAAGAACACACGCGTTGTCCTGAAATGTTCGTAGGGAGTGTCTTGAGGACGCTGTCCGTATTGTTCGTTGTCGAGTTGAAAGTGTACTAAGAACTCTCGTGGTGTCCTGAAATGTTCGGAGGGGGTGTCCTGAAGACGCAGTCCGTATTGTTTGATGGCAAGTTGAAAGTGTTCTAAGAACACTCGGGGTGTCCTAAAATGTTCGCAAATAAACAAAATAGGGGTGTTTTTAGTAGCGCAACTTAACCATAACGTCCCTTTAACAAAGTTTTTTTACTGAATATATATATATATATATATTAAAATATAAATATTAATATATATAAAAAATAAATTGAATAGAAGGGGTGCCAAACTGCACCCCTGCTTTAAGCCTTTGTTCATATTTGTTTTCCTGGTTAGGAGACCCTCCTGATTAAGTCAAACAGAAACCTGCATGTCGCTATATAACAGCATTATAAAATATAAGAAGACAGGGTCTACTCCCCAGTCTCTTAATTTCTTCCAAAGTAGGGGATGAGAGACTGAGTCGAAGGCTTTGGAAAAATCTATAAAACAGAGATTTAGCTTTCCCTCGTGACTTTTACTGTTTCATCTGTCAGGTAATGCAGTGAGCATAAATTGGTAATCGTGCTATGCCCCCTTCTAAATCCTGTTTGAAATTTAATTAGTAGGTGGTTTTAATCTACCTACCGTGACAGACGCTGTAACAAAATAGCCACAAATATCTTAGAGCTGCAATCCAACATTGCAAGTAATCAGTGGCTGCAAGGGTCCTTTCTATCACCACCCTTGTGCACCAGGACTAGGATTGACTCCCTCCAACTGTCCAGGATTCAACCACTAGCCAGGATGTGATGGTGCAAGTTGAGAGGCCCAAAACTCAGCATTTACATTGAGCACCACATTTGCCACCGCCTCAGGCCCAGGAGCCCGTAAAGGTTTCAAGTTCCCAGCCAGCTAGAAACTCAGCAGGTGGCCTTTTAAACATATCAACCTGTGCCCCTGTGCCATGGTCCCAGTATAACTCTGTGAGATTTCCATCCAAGACACTTCTTGGACAGCACTAAGCTCCTGCCTACTTATATTAGACAAATATTGCCTGTAATATGCCAAGAATTTCCTGTTGTCGTTTGACTGGACCAGTGTAAACAGAAACTTCCAACTCTACTGTTGGCGATACTGTGCCTGTGATTTCTAAGCCAGTTTGTATAGTTAGTGGAAAGGGAGCTAAGCCTTTTACCTTTCTCATCCCTGGACAAACCTACAATCCTCCCAACCCTGGCTCTGTCTTTACGATACTGGGGTTTCTGGTTTTGAATAGCAGTGTCAAACAGACCCTCTTTCTTGGTGTGAGGGCCCGGTCTAGTTGGTATCCTTTTAAGCTGATGCCCCATATAATCACCAATTAATTTAAAATTCCAATTATTCTTATTTAGCCAGTGTTCCAAAGCACCTGGATCAAGAGTGATTAATGCTGATATCTCCTTGACATTGCTATCGGACCAAATAATTCTGTTGCCCTGCACATTGGTCCTACAATTGGGATTGGAATAATTAAAGGCACCACTGCAAAAAGGCCAGTGTGTCCATGTAAGCTGTGACTGGTGACATGGTTGGGTTTCCAATACCACCACACTGCTACAACTAACACATAGTTGTTGATCCACAAATATATAATCAACTACCAAACAATACCTACTATTCGACCAAGTGCAGGGCAGGGACAACCTTGTAATCCTTTTTTTGTTTAAACACACCAGATGAGACTCCAAGCACAATTTCCCCCACTCAGAATCACCTGTCTGAGCCTTTGGAATCATATATGCCAATTCCTCATCCTCATCGTCATTGTCAATAGATCCTTGATTTTCAAATGTCAGATATATGTTGCAATCTACAGCAATAATCAAGTTGCCGTCAGAGCACTGGTTATACCATGCTCCTACTAACCGCTCCAACCTTTTTGATATGATACTGGAGGCCAAAGCGGTAGGAGGATCATGCACAATCAGCAAATCACTAGTGCCAAGGCTTCCACTAGCGATACACATATGTAGAGTATATGAAGAGGTATGTTCACTGTCAAAGAGAGTAACATTCAGATGGTTTTTTATTCCCAACGCAAGGCCACCCAATGGGCGCCCTCTAATGTTGGGGTGAGCAAGGCCAAATATAACAGTATATCCATCTACAAGAAAGGGATACAGGAGACATGATTCCTGGAGCAAATAAATATCACCTGCTAAAAGTGCCGAGGAAACCATAGAATTTGGTTAAAAACGATTGTCGCCCCGGGTGTTCCAAGAAATCCAAGCGTAGTATGCCAGTTTATTTCAATATTGTTCACTTTCAAAAGTATGCGGCACCCAACTTCCTTAACATCCCCTTTAGTGGGGTCAGCCAGTGCCGGAGCCCTCAAAATGGTCTGCTCTATGGGGGAGGAGTATTTGCTCTTCAGATTGCTCCATGTCTGAGGATACAACATGGCTTCATTGGGCCTGCGTATAAATGACGTATGCTTGTATCATACAGTTTTTTAGTACCCGAAATTGCTAAATTCCAAATGATAAGAACTCAACAGCACCACCACTGGTGCTGAGGCAAACTCCAGAATCACCCAATTGGTCGGTCTGTCCATCTTGGGGAGCTCAATGGTGTTTATGTCTTCCGTAATTATGTTCTTCAAAGGCTCAATTTTTCCAAACAGCTCGAATAAGCCTCTATGGTTCAAAAATGGGCTCTGATAAGTCGGGTATATTTCTTTGATTTTAGCCCATTTACACACAGGCCTCGAGTTTGTAAACCAAATAGCTCTTTCTTCTTGTTGCTGTGGCACATGCAATGGGGTGACTAGAACTTGGGGCCCTGTCTACAGTACCGAGCATTGAGCATCCAGTTGCAGAGAGTTCACTGCCTGTGCGAGAGTCTGGACAGTGGCCACCTGGCAGCTTTTTGTTTGCGTCTGCTTGCCCTGTGACGCTGCCGGCTTTTGGTTACCTGCCTTCTTCCTTGCTGCTCCAGCCATAGTCACTTTTTGTGGCACTAGCAAGCGGGAGACCTTGCCTTTGACTTTTACTTTGCCCTTGGGCCTGGAAGCAACCCCCACATCTCTTCCCAAACAAGCGTCCTCCATTGATATGAAGGTGCATAATTCAGAGTTGGCTGGTGAGTAGCTTTCACAGCTTGTCTGTGCCACCTGGGTCACCAAAGGGACCACTGTGCCTGGTCCTTGTGCCGGCTGCTCAGAGATGGCCAATATAATATCTCTGACACATGCCAACATTTGTTGTAAGTCTCACTGTTCGCTTGTTATGGCCGAACACATTGAGGACAAAGAATCCATTGTAGATGCCAATGCCCCAGGCCCCGGGCCGCATGAAATGCGGGATGATGGAGGGCTTGGGAGTTTAGGCGCGGGGTGGGGGGAAACGGTGCAAAAGCAGTAGGGAGGGGCGTACAAACGGTGCCACAAGAAACAAAAGCCCAGGAAAGGGCAGGAAACAGCACCTGGGGAAGGTGCGAAATATAACAGCAAGGGGTCAGGGGGGAAACCTGGCCCCCAAGAAGGAACAAAAGGCCTGGGGTGTATAAGTAAGCCAGGAAAAGGAGAGGCGTCACAAACCAGGTAAAGAGCTCACCTCTCTCGGGTAGGCTCTTAGTGCCTGGATAAGGGGAAGGAAAAATGTTTGCTGTTGCGGGCTCACGCATTTTCCACATCCTCTTAATTCGGTCTAAGCGCAGGGCTATGAGTTTGGCCAGCCGTGCCGGAACAGGAGCAATGCAGAAGTACCAGCAGCAAGTGAACAGAGTACTTTCGCCGTGGACAGGCGAGACAGGTGAGAAAGATCGGTAGTAGAAGACCAGGAGAAGCAGAGGACGCACGGTGTGCAGGAGCAGGAAGGCGTGGCTGGCAGAATTCAGACTAGAAGGATGGCGGAAGGAAGAGCAAAAAGGGCTCAAGAATTCTCAGAATGGGCAAGGAAGGCAGAGAAAGAATATGGGGCACAATGGGTGCTGGAGATAATGCAGAAGGAAGAAAGGGCGAAGGCAATGTCACCCTTGCTGTTCATAGAGCCCAGCAGCAGCGAAGGAGAAGACGAGGTACCGCAAGGACAGAAGAGGGGGAGAGAGGAGTCAAAGAGATCGAAGGGACAGACAGAGGCACCTACCAAGAGGAAGAAAAGTAAAGATAAAAACAAAGATACTGTGAATAATAATGTGGGGAATAAAATCGTAAAAACGTTAAAAAATTGCGTCACGGTTTCGGGTAAGTCGCCCAGAACCAATGGCAAGAAGAGCAGACGTGATAAGGGATCCAGGGAGGAGCAGTAGGGGAATTCTTCAACGAAGAAAGGGATCATTTAAGGGCTTGGGTAAAATGGAGAGGAGTGGTGAGCAGGGAGAAACAGAGATTGGCAGGGGGCGCAGGGGCAGAACCCAGGGAAACCCCGGTCCCGGCGCCACAAGGGGCACCAATAGTCCCGGCGCCACAAGGGGCACCAATAGTCCCGGCGCCACAAGATGCACCAATAGGGTCAAACACAGGTGGAGCACCGCAAGGACCCAACCCACAACCGGTGGTGCCAATGGGGACACCAGCGGCACCAGTGGCAGGGGACCCACCGCTGGGGGCAGTACCACCAGTGGCAGCGGCGGAAGTTGGGGGACCACTCATGACAAAATATGGCAGACCAACCATGGGTAAAGATGCACAGGGCAGGTCAATGAAGGCATGGCTTGGTATATAAATGACAAAGTAAAGGAGAAAATATGGAGGAAGGAATTGATTGATATTTTCAGATTGTTAGATTGTCAAAAGAGAGGGATGAATGTGGCACTAGATGACATTAAGGAGGACGAGAAAAGCTTACTGAAAAAGGGGCCAGTAGTAAGGAATTTTGACAACTGGATGGCGGCCTTCACCATAATGTCTACAATTATATTACAGAAATTCCCAGAAGACGGGGTAGCATTAGTTGCGTATCAGCAGAGGGTGCTGAAGGTACACACGGCATTTGGGGGAGACGCATGGCTGGAGTACGATCACGAGTTCAGAAAGGAGATGGACTGCTTTCCGGATATGGGATGGGATGAGGAGAATTTTAATCTCTACATATTTAATGCGCTGAAGGAGAAATGGGATTCCAAGGAGCGAAGCAAGGAGGGCAGCAGAGAAGGCAATATTGGCAGAATGATTACAAAGCTGATTATAGATACAATAACAGAAGATATGAATACAGCTATGACAGAAATAGAGACCAAAATTTTCGGACCAGGAACTATGGCTGACAGAGATGGTGGCAGAGCAGCCTGCCCCCAACAACGCAGGGGGGGGGCAGTGGGAGCACGGGGACAACAAGGGCAGAACCAGGACAATGTCGGAATTTTGAGAAGTGAGTACACTGTAGCTGGGGATGGAAGTGCAAGTTCAGCCACAAGTGCGTGAGATGTAATGGTGACCAAAGCAAATCCAAGTGCACAAGGGCCACAGCTTCAAGCGGCAGAAGCGATGAGACATGAAAATAAGAGCTGGGACAGGAAGGGGGCCACGCCAGTAAAAATTGAGAGGATAGAAGTGTGGCTCCAGAAATACCCAGACCAAAAAACAGCAGTTGAGATCAGGCAAGGCTTTAGAGAAGGACTTAACATCCCATTTACTGGGCAGGGAGCGCAGGACATTCCTAGAAACCTGAAGTCTGCAACCGAGAACAGAGATATAGCAAACAGTAAAATCCAAAAAGAGGTAGAACTGGGTAGGGTGGAGGGCCCCTTTTCAGCCTTACCATTTGAAGAATTTATATGCTCTCCACTGGGACTGGTGCCAAAAAAGGATGAAGGGGAATACAGGCTGATACACCACCTATCCTACCCCCCAGGGGCCTCGGTGAATGACGGCATTGCCCAGAGCGACGCAACAGTATCATATTCAGACTTCTAGGAGGCAGTAGAACTGGTCAGGAAAGCAGGAAAAGGGGCATGGATGGCGAAAGCAGACATTAAATCTGCATTCCGGCTGTTGCCAGTCAACAGCAGATCTCAAAGATGGTTGTGTACGCATTGGGAGGGGGAATACTTAATCGACAAATGTCTCCCTATGGGGTGCGCCATCTCATGTGCATATTTTGAGAGGTAAGTTCATTTTTGCAGTGGGCAGTCACAGAAGAGAGGCCATGATGGTACATTACCTGGACGACTTTTTATTCGTACGGCCCAAAGGTTCAAAGCTATGCAAGGCAACCCTGGATACATTTGTGGAGATAACGAGCGAGTGGGGTTTTCCACTGGCGGGGGAGAAAACGATGGGCACAACGTAGATAATACAATTCCTAGGAATAGAAATTGACTCAAGCAGGAGAGTGTGCCGGATCCTGGATGACAAGGTTATGGATCTGCTGAAGACAATAAATGAACTTCAAGGAAGAAACAAAGTGACAGTGAGAGAATTGCAAGCGCTGGCAGGAAAGCTGAACTTCACAGGAAGAGTCATACCACAAGGGAGGGTGTTCCAGAGAAGCATTGAGCTAAAAACAAGAAGGGCTAAAATGGGGCACCACAGAGTCAGGCTAGGGGGAGGAATCAAGAGAGATCTGGAAGTGTGGGCAGAATTTCTGAAGTACTTCAATGGGTCGGTGATATGGCGCTCACCTGTAAATGAGGAAGGGAAAAGGGTGTTGTTCACCCTTGATGCAGCAGGTGGCCTTGGGTTTGGCGCAACACTGGGGAGACAGTGGTGTGCAGGCAAGTGGCCAAAAACATGGCAGGTGGCAGAATGGACAAAAAACATAACGCTGCTGGAACTCTTCCCAATATGGGTCGCATTATGCGCATTGGGGAAGAGCTAGGAAACAAGGAGTTGGCAGTATGGTCGGATAACATAGCGGTGGTGCACGTGTTAAATAAAGGAAGTGCGTCATGCATAATAGTGTTGGAATTAATGCGGGCAACCACTCTGGAAAGCCTAAAAATGAATACATGCATAAGGGCGAGGCACATTGCTGGGGAAGTAAACGTGGTGGCTGATGCAATCTCTCACTTTCAGTGGGAGAGATTCAGAGAGCTGAGACCGGACGCGGACGCCGACAAGGAAAGAACGCCCACGCTGCGGAAGGTATGGGTCCCGTTGTAGGCACTGGAAAGGAAAGCACGGTTGGCTACAAGGTTGACTCTAAAGAAGTGGGAGAAGCACGGAGAACGGAACGGGTCATTGACAAACTGGCCAGGAACGGCCTAACGTACAAAACGGGTAAGCAGTATGAAAAGCATGTAAAAGATGTGTTGGTGGAAACAGGTGTGCAAGAGGTGGAAAACATTTCAACCGAAAAAATGTGTGAATTTCTCAAAGGGGCATTTGCCAAAGGGAAAAAGAAAAGCTGGGCGGCAGCGCACCTAGCGGCGGTGGCATATACCACAAAAGTGGTGGGCATACCGGACCCAACCGACATCGCTAGAATAAAATATGCTATGAGAGGATGGGCTAAATTAGAGGGGAAGAAACCAGATAACAGAAGGCCGGTGAACTTTGGGAAGTTGATAATTCTGTTAAAAGTGTTACGAGATACATGCAGCAGCACGTACGAAACCGCACTGTTCAGGGCAGCATTTGCGCTGGCATATTACGGGGCTTTCAGGGTAGGGGAACTGGTGGCCAGTAATACGGTGGCAGGAGACAACCTGGCAAGGAGGGATATCAGTATGGGAAACAATGCTAAAGAAATCTAAAACAGACCAAACGGGGAAGGGGAGAGCAACAGACCTCAATTGCATCAGAGAGAAGGACCACTGTCCCAGATACATCACTCAAGAATCCCTAGATCTCCGACCACAGGTCGACGGGCAGCTTTTAATACATAGGGATGGCAGCGCACTCAGCAGGTACCAGTTTCAGGCGGTATTAAAACAGGCGGTGGCAAAAGCAGGATGGGATCCAGCCGAATTTGGAACACACTCATTCAGGATAGGGGCAGCAACCTCTGCATGGGTGGGGGGCCTGGGATCAAAGGGAGTGAAAAGAATTGGGGGATGGAAGTCGCAATGTTTTAAAAAATACATAAGGGAGGAACTGATATAAACGCTTATCTCCCCCGTTTCCATAGAGGCTGGACACTACAAATCGGCATGGATAGTGGAGCACTATTTCGTGACCCGGGCAGGCAGGTAGCTGGAAGAAGTGAAGCAAGGACTACATTTCAAAAACACAATTACATCCTGGTGGGGCCTCCCGGGGATGCACTGGGAGGACATTCACGACAGGCTGTCGGACCTGATAGGTTTGAGGGACCCCCCCGAGTAGCTGGTTATACACCTCGGAGGGAACGACCTGGTGAGCACAAATAGGGGTAAATTACAGAGGAACATTTGCGAGTCGCTGCATAGCATAGCCCACAGTTGGTGGAAAACCGAGATTTTCATGTCAGAAATAATACCAAGAAGGGTCCGGTATGGGGCACAGAGGAGGCATGCAATCGAAATAGCCAGAAAGAAACTAAAAAAATCAGTAGAAAAGTACTGCAAGAGCACTGGGCTACACTTCATAAAGCATGGACTACAGCGGAACAATCTGGACATGTTTCACCACGATGGGGTACACCTATCAAGGAAAGGGATGGGTTTTTTTTCTGACAACATTGTTAGGGCACTCCAGGAACAGGGTTGTAGGTAGGGTGCTTTGGGGGGGACCTGAACGGGCGCGAATAACACCCACTCAGGTGTGGCGGCATGTGCCCAGGAACGAAGGCCCAGGGGTAACAAGGACTCAGGAGGAGCCTTGGGCAACTTCGGGACTAGACACAAGGTGCCCAAAAGCATATGGCAGTATATTGAATTTTGTTGTTTTGTATTTTCTGTAAGAAAATAAAATGCCTACGGCCTACAACTTTTCCATAAAACATAATTGGTCTGTGATTTATTATTTAGGTAGGGATCTGGTAAGAGGAGCAAAGCGAGCCCACACTACTCAGCCTATGACCCAGGCCCCGGGCCGCATGAAATGCGGGACGATGGAGGGCCTGGGAGTTTAGGCGCGTGGTGGGGGGAAAACGGCGCGAAAGCAGTAGGGAGGGGCGTCCGAACGGCGCTACAAGAAACAAAGCCCAGGAAGGGCAGGAAACAGCACCTTGGGAAGGTGCGAAATATAACAGCAAGGGGCCAGGGGGGAAACCCAGCCCCCAAGAAGGAACAAAAGGCCTGGGGTGTATAAGTAAGACAGGAAAAGGAGAGGCGGCACAAACCAGGTAAAGAGCTCACCTCTTTCGGGTAGGCTCTTAGTGCCTACATAAGGGGAAGGAAAAACGTTTGTCACCCAACCCACCCTACAAGAATAACGGAAGAAGAAGGCAGCAGGCAGGAGCCAGAACGCCGAGTACTCTTTCAAGTAAATGGTCCAAAAAGAAGGAGCGGCAGAAGTGGGAACTCCGAGTACTCTTTCAGTACAGGGTCCAAAGCATGTCGTAGGCGGCATGTGCCCAGGAACGAAGACCCACGGGTAACAAGGACTCAGGAGGAGCCTTGGGCAACTTCGGGACTGGACACAAGGTGCCCAAAAGCATATGGCAGTATATTGAATTTTGTTGTTTTGTATTTTCTGTAAGAAAATAAAATGCCTACGGCCTACAACTTTTCCATAAAACGTAATTGGTCTGTGATTTATTATTTAGGTAGGGATCTGGTAAGAAGAGCAAAGCGAGCCCACACTACTCAGCCTATGAATTCAAGGTGGCCGAGGCACTGCTACTCTCTTGCGGGATAGGCCCAACACGATGGTACTGCTCTGAATACTCCTTGTCACTCTCACTACTAGAGAGACTGGAGGAACACAACAATAAACCCTCCAAGTCCAGTTTTGCTGCTAAGTGTGTATCATTTGCATTATCGAGGGCAATAACAGCCGTTGTTGTGGGTCCAATAATGTCTTCGGCATTTTCTTGCAGGCCCAGACACAGGTTCAAGAGCGAGTTGTTATTATCTATAGGGATGGAGGCAGATAGGTTTCCATTCGAGGAGTTTTCCACTTCACCCAGCCGAGTCACTGAAACACCCACAGACAAGACCACTCTACCTTTGGTCTTCCTTCAATCGCTCCTCCAACCAAGGTTTTGTAAAAGTCTGTAATTTTCCTGTTTTTGTCTGCCCCAATCGTCGGCTGCTCCTTTACTACCATCTATCTCCACCGGGATGTTGTCAGTGCCAGATGTTGCCCATGGGCTCGACAGAAGGGTGGTCGCCATTGCACTACTGTTGAGTGGCTCAGCTGTTTGTTCTTAGCTGTTTGCACTGTGGCGCTTCACGATCCATATTTGCAAGCCTTTTGTTTTAGGCAGTTGGATCACCTTTATTGCTTGTGGGTTATAAATATCAAGGTGTGCGTGTAGAAGTAATTGCCAAGTCCTGTCTGTGATGTTTGCCCTACTGCCTGGCCTCGGGCAGTGAGCGCGGGCGGGCCTGTTGTGGGGCGCTGCGCGGGAAAAGGCCGCAGCGCAAAGAATAACACGACTCGCTCGTGTGGTGCTTAAACCCAGACTGGCGCTCGCACGCCAGTTCCAGTGATTCCTTTATTCTTCCGTGTCACGTGACCCTCTGCGTGAGGGCACGTGACACCACATTCCTCCCCAACTTGGAGGTGTTTATACGGTAATTAACAACAACCATTGTAAACTGGTACGACCTACAAAGTACTACACAATCGTAATGCACCTGCTTTCAGGGTTCATCTTGGCGTGGGTGTATGCCCCTGGAGGCGGCACGACGGTTTGGGTTTCTCTCTTAGACGGTAGAAGGTGTTCCTTTCCTTGGGCATGCTTTCCTTGGTGGCTTCTGCTTCGGTTCTCTCGTCAGGCAGGTATGATCTTCCTGGATCTCCTGGTGTGGCCAGACCACCAAGTGGTGCCGGTCCTTGAGGTGTAGGCGGCATTTCTCCTCCGTCTCGCTTCGGGGGCGTTGACGGTTCTTCCCACATTTCTGGGGGTACTTTTCTGAAGTGTGACATGTTCCTTGTCACGGTTTCTCCCCCTCGGGTGGCGGTGACCATGCTATGGTTGGTTGTACTGACTGTCCATGGTCGCACTTCGAAGTTGAGGGACATTTTCTTGGGAGGTGCACGGTTCTTGACAATGACAGTGTCTCCTGGGGTCAGTTCTCGGTGGCAGGCCCTCCTGGCAATGCTCTCTTGTTCGTTTCGCCTTAGCCGTCTGGCGTCAATTGCTGGGATGTCAGGTTCTGGGGCTGTCCAGTGGGGGTGTATGGGGAGTTCCGCTTGTATGGGTACCCCGAACATGAGGGCGGCGGGGCTGATCCCGGTGGCTGAGTGCGGGGTTTGTCAGTGAGTTCTCAAAAACCGATATACTGTCTTCAGCCACGGGTGCCCTTGTTCTTTGGCAATTCTGATGATTTTGTTGAGCGACCCCATGAATCGCTCAGCATCTCCATTTGCTTGGGGCCATCTTGGGGTGATCCGCTGGTGTTTGACGTTCACTTCTTTAAAGTATTCGCGTAGCTCCTGACTGGTGAAAGAAGGTCCGTTGTCGCTTTTCACTTTCCTCGGAATTCCGTGAGTAGCAAATATCTTCTCCAGTGCGAGGATGGTGGTTTCGGCGTTGGTAGAGGCTACGTGCTCTACTTCCGGATATCTGCTAAACTCGTCGATTATCACGAGCAGGTAACCCTCGCCGGTGATGGTGCAGCGGTCCATGCTGACTGCGTCCCAGCGTGTGGAGCTCCTCGGGACACTGCTGATCGGTTCAGGGTTTTCGGGCCTCCGGGATGCTTGGCAGGCCGCGCAGGATTCGACCAATTCCACTACCCTTTGCTGCATGTTCGGCATCCACATCCTAGATTTAAGGTATGCTGTTGACTTTACGATCCCTTGGTGTCCACTGTGGGCTAACTTGAGGGCTCTCTCTTCCAGAGACTCCGGTAGTACGATTCGGTGCCCCTTTAACAGCACCCCTTCCGGGGCTATTGAGAGTTCATGTCTGATCCCGAACAGCGCTCTGAGCTTGGTTTGTGCCGATGTTGTGCGTTGGGCTATTGACATGAGATAGTTTTTCCAATTCCCGGAATGGATGGCTGTGGCCGTGTGCTGTAGGACGGTGTCCTCCTCTGTCTCGCGCACCACTTCCTGCAGTGTCAGGGCTCGCGGTCTTGCGCAGGCAACTACGTGGCAGACATGCTCGTCGGTCTCCTTCGCGTGGTGTTGTTCGCTGTCGGTAGCTGGCCTCGGGTGGCGGGACAGGTAGTCTGCCGGGTTGTCCGATCCTGGGCGATACTCCACCTCGATGTTGTACGGCTGTAGCTGTAGCATCCATTTTTCAATGCGTGCAGGCGGGTGGGGGGCAGAGCCTCGGAAGATCGGGATCAAGGGTTTGTGATCCGTGAAGACTTTCGCCTGCTTGCCTAGCAGGTACACTTTGAAATGGCGGCATCCCCACAAGATGGCTAGGGCCTCCGTCTCTATGTGTGCATAGTTCTGTTCGGGTTTTGCGAGTGCTCTGCTGGCAAATGCGATGGGGAACACTTTGCCTTTGTTATCCGTTTGGGTTAACACCGCCCCTAGGCCACCTGGGCTGGCATCAACGAGGAGTTCAGTCTGCCTTTCTATGTTGAAGAAGGCCATGGTGGTGGAGGCAGATAGAGTGTCCTTGATTTGTTGAAATGCTTGTTGATGGGCTGCGGTCCACTCCCACTTCTGGTCTTTCTTTGTCAGCTCCCTGAGCGGGCTCGCAGTGCTTGCGAGGTCGGGATGAAGCGTGCGCAGTAGGTTGCCATCCCCATGAAGCTTCTCACTTCGGAAGCTGATTGTGGTGCTTTGGAGTCCTTTATGTCCCGTACTTTCGACGGGTCGGGGGATACGCCTTCCGCGCTGAATATGTAGCCAAAGAAGCATAGTTCACTCTTGCTGAATTCGCACTTCTCTGCGTTGAGTGTCAGGCCTGCTTCTTCAAGCCTTTTCAGTACTGCCGCTAGGCGCCAATGGTGTTCACTTTTGTTTGGGGCGTATACAAGGATGTCATCGCTGATGTTGGTGGTTCCTTCCAATCCTGTGATGACCTTGCGGATTTCATGTTGGAACACTTCTGCGGCAGAGGATATTCCAAAGTTGAGCCGTTTGTATCTCATCAAGCCGAGGTGAGACGAAAAGGTGGTAATGTATCTTGACTCCTTGGATAGTCTTAACTGGTGATAGCCTGATCTGAGGTCAAGTTTACTGAAGACTGTTGCTCCGGTGAGGTCTACGATGAGTTCGTCGATCGTGGGGGTTACATGGCGTTCCCTCCCAATCGCTATGTTGGGGAGCCTCATATCTATGCATATTCTTACTGCGTTCGGCTGTTTGGGTTTTTGAGCTACAACCATGGGCGAGACCCACAGAGTCGGTCCGGATGTTTTCTCAATGATCCCTTCTTCTTCGAGCTTGGCCAGTTCTTTTTCTACTGCGCCTCTCAGGTGGAATGGGATCCGTCTGTGTCGAACTGCTTTCGGTTCAATGGTGGGGTCTATATGAAGCTTGATGGTTCTCCCCTTGAGGCACCCGATACCCTGGAATAGCTTTCTGTGTCGTCTTAGTAGGTTGCTGAGTTCGTCGTGTTGGAGGCCGAACGCGAAGTGTATTAGCTTTAACTTCTCTGCCATTTTGCAGCTCAGTAGTGTCTCGCAGCCGGCATCCACTACATATATGCATGCACAGCAGTTGGTGTTCTCGTGGGCAAAGTTTGACTTGAACGACCCTCGCACGGGGAGGGGTTTCTTACATCCGTAGGCATATAGTCTGACTTTCTTCTGTTGAAGGTCGGGTTTCGGCAAAGTCTGTTGAATGCTGTTACTGGCATAACGTTCACTGTTGCGCCAGTGTCAATGACCACCTTTAGTGGTTCTCCGTTAGAGAGAACGGTGCACGACGGTCTTTTCCTCTGTCGTGACCGATGTGGTTCCACTGCAGATATTAAGTGTATGCGATGTACCTGTCTGCTTCCCTTTTTCCGTCTTCCTTTGTCTCTCCTTTCGGGGGATGTACTGCTGTCGCTGTCGTCGCTGTCGCTTGAGTCTGGGGACCTCTGGGATTCGTCGACGGCCCTGGCTTTTCCTTTGCGTGCTTGTTGGTGGGAGGATTCCCTGGGCGCAAACTTTTTCCGGCGTTCTTGCGTCTGGCGCGGGGCAGGGTCTTTGTCGGGCGGGTTCAGGCAGACCGCGGCAAAGTGGTTGAGGCGATTGCATTTCCTGCACGTGGATCCCCATGCGGGACAGGAATCGCCTTTGTGCCACAGGCCTCCGCACCATTTACAGCTCTTGTCCCGTCCCTGTGATGGGTGGGGCCTCAGATCCTGCTTCATGCGACTGTTCTGGCGTCTGGAGATGGCTGCTACGTCCTCTGCGGGTCCAGGGTTGTCTAGTGGTAGTCTCTGGATTGCTGCTTCCATTACGGCTACCTGGTCTTCCGTCTGCTCTCGGAGGCGCGCCATTTCGAGGATGCGTGACGGCGTATGTTCCTTTCAGATAGTATGGCCCTTCTCAATTTTTCAGAGGATATTCCGTTGATGATCTGGAGACGGATGGCCAATTCTTCGTCCGGGAACTCACAGCCTACTGCCATTTCGCAAAGGCGAGCGTGAAATTTGTCTACTGTCTCTTTCTCCCGCTGCCTCGCCATGCAAAAGTGGAAGCGTTGGTAATCTGGGTCGAGATCGGGCTTGAACATGTTGGTGAGCGCTGATCTCGCTGCGTCATAGTTGTCTGAGTTGCCGCGGTTCGGTGTGGCGTTGAAGAGGCGCAGGGCCGCTGCTCCGATGTTGAGTAGGAGGAAAGTGCGCATCTTCTTCGGCATGGTAATGTCTCTGGCTTCGAGGTGCATCTCAAATTGTTGAAGCCAGATTTCCCACCTGATGGCAGCACCTGTGGTGAATGGGTCGAACGGCGGCATTAATGTTGTTTGTGATGGGTCAGGATGTTCATTGGAGAGGCTCCACCTGGAGGATGAACTCATGCTGGTCCTCACGGGGCTGGTGCTTGGGCTGGACATGTCAGTTCTCTGCGTGTTCTCCCTAGCGTTGGGGCGTAGGCCTTGGGTGGCGGTGTTAAAAGTGTCACCTTAAAGTCGCAGGGGCCAGTGCAACTGGCATGTATTCAGCTGCGCAGTACTGGATGATACCTTACTGTTGATTGGCCTTTCCTTGCTGCGTGTGGGAGCCCCTGTCATGAGCATTTGCGGGGCTGCAACCAACTTGTGCACAACGTTAGGCACAGCCGCGTGGCATCCGCGGCGTGTGGGTGTGTCGTTGAGGCGTTGCGCCGGTGCAGGCATTGGAGCTCAGCTCCGCTTGAGGAGGAGGCACGGGTCCGCGTCGGGTTCGTAGCCAGCTTCGTCGCCAGTGTGATGTTTGCCCTACTGCCTGGCCTCGGGCAGTGAGCGCGGGCGGGCCTGTTGTGGGGCACTGCGTGGGAAAAGGCCGCAGCGCAAAGAATAACACGACTCGCTTGTGTGGTGCTTAAACCCGGACTGGCGCTCGCACGCCAGTTCCGGTGAATCCTTTATTCTTCCTTGTCACGTGACCCTCTGCGTGAGGGCACGTGACACCACACTGCCCACAATGACAGGCCTCTGCTTCACGGGCGCAACAATCGCGCTATTACTTAACACCCCCTTCAGTTCCAAGGCAACCCAGTAATCCACCATACACTCCAGATTAGCAACCATCTTGCAATATCAACCGCACAACTACACAATATTCCAATGATGTACTTTCCTTTCTCACTTACCGGCTGTCCAAGGCTCCTGGCCCGGCGTCGGCTGCGGCTCTACCTCATGTGACACCCGGGAGCCATAGGCGATGCCAGCCTCACCAAGGCTGTCCGCGTGGGCGCATGGCTCAGGGCAAGCACCGGAGCGCAGACTCTATGTGGGAGGAGCATTTAAAGCTGGATTACACCCCCTCTCCTGCTCACACTGATCACTTAGCCCTACTTCATGTCGCTTCGCTCCCACTAGAGGCTTTGAAGCAGTCTACAGGATTTAAAGGTGCAGTTCCAATTCCAGTCGCAGGGCAGCTTGTTCAAAAAAACATTTGCACGACTCCAATAGCCGGTTCACACTCATCACTTAGCCCCACTTTGTATTTTGTAATTCGGGTCACTTAGCCCTCACTTTGTGTTTATTAGAAAATGGTGAAGCGTGATTCTATCAGAAACGCTCAGGAAAAGAAGTCAAACAGAAGAGTGCAATTCCATGAAAGGGTGCTTTACATTTTAGTCAGTTTACAGTTGCAGTAGATGGAATATTGGTATAAAATTAGCACAATACAGACTGTTTACAAGATGTAAATACTATTTGCACAAATATTCAATGGCAGATTATAAGGTGCGCAGGAAGGCATTCTAATGCTGTATGCCCGATAGGGACTCCCTTCCAGGATGAAGAAATATAGTTTTAATGCTGTTTTAAAATCTTGGATACTGGTGCTATACTTGATTTCATGGGATAGGGAATTCCAGGCTAAGCGTGCCAGGGAAGGAAAAGGGGCAGTCACAAGAGGCTGCAGAGGCCAATGAAAGGACAAATAGGTTGACATGTGCTTGTGAGGAAAGAATAGTCAGATTAAGTGGCAGGTGATGGAGTTAGACGGGTAAGAGTGCCAATCCATTATGGATTTGAAGATGAGGAGAGGGAAGAATGTGAAGAAGGATCACAAGTACATGGATAGGAAATGTGCAGTGAGGCAAAGAGAGATGGTGGGGGAGGGTACAGGGAGGTAGTGAAGGTACAAGTAGCAACATTCAGTACTTTATTTAGAATATTCTAGGCAACTAAGGACAAGGGCAGAGAAAAGGGTTTTGTTGGAGTGGTAGATATGATGCAAGTGTTTTTTTTGGAGGTTTAAGGGGTTCATCGTAGCAGTCGCAGCAATCAAGGTGATGAAATGCTGAGGTGTCATCTGCAATTGATAGGAAAAGCTGGATCAACCGTATTAAAGACTGCAGATAGAATGTGCGTGATGAGAATGGATGAAGGTTGAGAGTGGTAGGCAGAGATGAGGAAGCTGGATACATGTACCAGTGATGTCGTCCTGGATATCTGCTTTTAAAACCTGTTTAAAATGGGTTAGCCTAAGTGACGGTTATCAAGGAAGTTGCCAATTCTGTCGAATGCAATACAATTAAGAAGTTTGAAGTAGTGAAGAAAAAGGGAGGCATGCCAGTAGTTGGTAGAGTTGTTGGGTTCATCTGGGGGTCATTTGAGAATAGGAAGAACAGTTACTACTTTGTAATGGTATGTAAGATTCCACTGTCAAGAAAGGTGTTGAAAAGGAGGGAGAGGTAGGAACAGGTAATAGGTGCAAGGTCTATGATCATCACACGGCAAAGTGATAAATAGAAGCACATGAAGGGTGGTAGACCTTAGGATGGGAGCCAATTCAACAGAAGAAGTCAAGGTGATGGACTGGAGGATAGACGAAGATGGGACAGGAGAGGGTGCAGAGAAGGAAGGGGGATCAAGGAGAGTTTTAAGATAGTGAGGCAGTCCTAGATTTTGAGGTTTTAAAAAACTAAACAGCAAACTCTTTATCATAAAGCAGGGAGGAGAGTGAGTGTGGGTGGGGCAGAGTCGCCGGGCTAAGAGGGCACGGAGAAGTTATGTGGGTGGGAGCCTAGAGACCAGAAGAGATTTTGATAATGGGTGATTTGACAAATGAATGGTTGAGGTTAAGTCTGAAAGGGATCTTTTGAAGAAATTAGTTCAGGAAAGTAGGATATCTACCATCAAAGCAGAAGAGGTGAATTCTCAAGGTTTCCACCTTTTGCCCGGTAAGTGGAGTGATCCAAGGTTGTGGGCCATTATAAGGGAAAGTGAGAGACCAGTCAGGATTGTGATGCCCAATTAATTCAATTGGAGTGGCCATGGTAGTGTTTACACTAATTAACGCATGTTCAAAAAATGTTTTCTGTCGTGGAAAGAAAGTAGAGCACTGAATTTCAGCTAGTTTGGGAACAAGCATGTAGGTCTACATTTACATTAAGTTATAGGAGTGGTGATGTGAGGGAGGAAAGAGGTGGGGTGAGAATGGCAAGTGGAGAAGAGAGTAGTAAGTGGGAGAGGGGGTAACAGGGAGATCTGAGGTAGCGAGTGTTAGGCGGAAACCTGTGCAGTTCCCTCTGGGACCACTGCAAAAGATTTAGGACTACAGGTGTTTGGCAGTAAACCCACTTGGTAGCAGTCTGTACCACACAGATTCACTGTTGGTAGCTGTGGCTGAGCATTCAGACTTCCCTCAAGAAGAGTTAAACAGTATGTGGAGTATACAAGATAGGGCAATTCTTCACAGTAAGACAAGCAAACACGCAACAAGGCTCAGTGTAAAGATATTAAGGTATTTATTTATAACGAAACATCTATCGAAAACACTATGGCACTATCACGGCAGACAAGTCAAATACAATTACTCTACGGAGAAGAAACGGTCAATCCCTCTAACAATATTTTGACAAGTCTAGGTTCTACCGGCACCACTTATTTGCAGACAGAGGTGTATACCTGAACCTAGATGATACTCGAATATTAGTTAGGTCGGGAGAGAAAAATAAGCAGGATACGAAATCAACACAAGGCATGAAGGCAAGAACCACAATAGATCATAAAGTTCAGAGGCCAGGCCCACTCGGAGAGAGGCAAGGCGATATGTCCCAAAAAGTCTCTTAGTGGAAATGCGTTCGAGTCTTTGTAGCAAATTGTTATCGGCAGATTGAACTAGTTCAGAACAATACGTGAGATCGCTTGGAGGCGACCCAACGGAGAGGAGAGGATTAAGACACCTCACTCGAACCAATCGAAAGGGAAGCCAGGTGGACACGGTACCTTGTTGTGGAGGGCAGCTCCGGCGGGGGCAGTTGTTCCTGGTGGTGGATGCACGTCGGGTCTTTGCCAAGAGTAGAGATGATCTCGTCGTCGAAGAAAAGTGAAGTCCGGTGCACCGCCAGGGAAGACACCAGCCGCGGAGTGCTCCGTCACAAGGCACCACCTTTTGGTCGCGGTACAGGGGTAGTGGCTATCCGGTTGCCGAGGTGCTCTGCACGGGCAATTCGCCCACTGCGTCCTGAGGCGAATAAAAAGCAAAGGGGACTGGTTGTTCCCACCAGCCAGGGGAAGAGACTCTCCGGCAGGGAGATCTCCTCTGTCGTCGGGAAGTGGTGAGTCGGTTCCGCAGGGCTCCACCGGAGACGTCGTCGTGCAGGTCGGCTCAGCGCTACCCTCGTCGGATTCTTAGGTCCTGTGGCGACTTCTGAAGATCCAGTCCCAAAAGCCCTGCTTTTATGCAGAAACCCCCCATTCATTCAGCCTAGCTGTCAATCAACACATGCTAAGTGGTGAGCGGGGAGGCTCACCACTTGGGCCAATCACTCCAGAGTGCGACCGGAGTTGGCAAGGTAACTCGGTCCAGGGTGCCTAAACCCCCTCCCACACCCCTGTGGTAACCCAGACAGAATGGCACCACTTTGGAGGGTCTCTGTACAGAGCCCGCCAAAAGTGGAACAAAGGGCTCGACCTTTGGTTTAGGAGTCACAGAGACGAACACAGACGCCATTTTACAAACCGAGTTCTGGCAGAAAATACCATCCGATAAACTTATTTAGGATAAGTAGATCGGTGGTACGTTAGAGATTAACGAGGAAAAGTATCAATCTCTAACAATGGGACGAATCCCATAGGGTTATGTTCGGGGTCGAACACAACAATTAGTTTCCACTGCCACCAGCCAAAACTCGACGAGGGGGGACGGGACAGTGCCCCCTCGAATAACAGATCCAGGAGTAGTCAAATTACCCCTACTAGTACGTCCACAATAAGATGGTTTGTACTAGTTCTGTTAGTAAATTTAGGTCTAGTAAAGCCAATGGTGACTTTACATGCCCGGGGAGACAGTAGTCAGTCCTCGGGTATGGAGTCTATGGTGGAGGTCCGCTAGGACGCCCCACTGCTACGGCATGTAGGGTGCGGTGTAACACACATAGCAAAACATATGAGACCCTATTGAGTAAAAGACCCCATAGCCCATAGAACACATTGACATTCAAAGGAATTACACACATACATGTCCAAGAGTGGGAGGAAAAGAGTCTCACTCTTGGCAGGATGGAAAAAACAAACTCCAGAAATCCAGCAAATCTGCTGGGGGACTCGCTAGCTTAGGAAATTCAGCCTAAACAGAGAATTCTCCTTAACACTCGCCCCCCCCCCCCAGACTAAGGGACAGGAGGATTTAATCCACTCCTGGATGAATCTCATACCTCTAGTCGATGACATACATCCTAGAGAGACCATCAGCATTTTGGTGGTGACACCCTGACCTGTGCTCAATGGTGAAATCAAACCCTTGCAGGCAGATCGACCATCTCAATAGTTTTGGGTTTTCCCCTTTCATTTGCATTAACCATCTCAAGGGTTGGTGGTCAGTCTGAATGACAAAAGTAGAACCATACAAGTACGGCCTAAACTTCTTCAGAGCCCACACGATAGCAAAGCACTCTCTTTCGATTGTTGCCCACCTTGTTTCAGGATCCTTCAGCTTGCGGCTGATGAAGCAAATGGGGTGCTCCCTACCTTTCCCATCCAGTTGACTGAGTACAGCACCTATTCCTACATTTGAAGCATCTGTCTGCACAATGAAGTGTTGGCGGTAATCAGGAGCTCTGAGTACTGGGGCTTGGCAAAGAGCCTTTTTCAGGTTTTCAAAAGCCTGATGGCACTCCTCGTTCCATCTAACCTTTTTAGGAAATTTGGGCGAGGAGATGACATTCAGTGGAGAAGCTATGGTCCCATAGTTCTCTATGAAATTCCTGTAATACCCAGTGAGGCATAGGAAGGCTCTCACTTGGGTTTGAGTAGTCGGTGTTGTCCAATTTTGCACAGCTTCAATCTTACTGAGCAAAGGCCTTATTCCTCCACCTCCTACCTCATGTCCAAGATAGACTACCTTACTCTGTCCAATTTGGCATTTACTCGCCTTTATGATCAGATTGGCTCGTCCAAGAGCCTGCAAAACATCTCTCAGGTGGGTTACATGTTCTTCCCAGGAATTGCTGAACACTGCGATGTCATCCAAGTATGCCATGCAGAAGTCCTCCATCCCATTCAGAACCTGGTTTACCATCCGTTGAAACGGAGCAGGTGCATTCTTCAATCCGAAAGGCATTACCTTAAACTGGTATAAGCCAACGGGTGTCGAAAATGTAGTTTTCTCCTTGGCATGGGCTGTCAGGGCTATTTGCCAATAGCCTGACGTCAAGTCAAATGTGCTGAGGAACTTGGCGGCGCCAAGTTTAACCACCAACTCATCTGTTCTTGGCAAAGGGTGGGCATCAGTCTTGGTGACTGCATTAAGAGCTCTATAATCCACGCAGAATCTAAGTTCTTTAGATCTGGCCTTTGGTACTAACACAACTGGACTAGACCATGGACTAGTAGAGGGCTCTATTACCCCGAGGTCGAGCATCTTGCTGACCTCACCTTTATGTGGGTTTGTACGTTTTTCTGACATGCGGTATCCTCTGCTTTTGACCGACGCAGACAGTCACCAGTGAGTATGTCGTGCTGGCCCCAAGGGGTCAAGCCTGGTGAAAGCGAAAACAGAGAGGCAAACTGATTCAACATAGATTTGCACTCTTCTTGTTGCTCGGGTGTCAGATTGGAGGAGAGATTTACTCCTTCAATTTTTTCATCTAAAGGTAAGCCTCTGAGGAGATCCGGAAGAGCTTCACTCTCTTCTTCTTCCTCGGATGATGCTAGAAGCAACGCTCCTACATCAGGTCGTGAGACATACGCTTTAAGTCGGTTGGTATGGAAGACTGTCGGAGCCTCCTTGGGATTGCCCAAGTCCACCAGATAGTTGACCTCTCCGAGTTTACCCACAACTCTGAAGGGTCCCATCCACTTATCTTGCAAGGCCCTCTGCCTTGTTGGGATCATAACGAGAACGAGATGGTCTTGAGCAAACGCAACCATGTTAGCCTTTTGATCGTCCCAGTGCTTGACCAATGCTTGTCCAGCTTTCAAGTTATCGCTTGCTTCCGTCATCATGTGCGACATTCTCCTCCGGAGACCTATCACGTAGTCAGTCACTCTGACTGGCTTGGGGGAAGGAGCACTCTCCAACCCCTCCTTAATCAGGGCCAATGGACCTCTGACGGGATGACCATAGAGAAGCTCGAAGGGAGAGTAACCTACTCCCTCCTGAGGGACTTCTCTATAAGCGAAGAGAAGGCATGGCAGTAGAAGGTCCCACTTACGCTTAAGGGGTTCTTCTAAAGCACCTATCATGCTCTTCATGGTTCGGTTGAACCGTTCTACCAACCCATTGGTTTGTGGGTGGTAACCTGTTGAGAACTTGTAAGTAACTCCACAGGTTTTCCACATGGCTTTCATGTAGTGGGACATAAAGTTTGACCCCCTGTCAGAGATTACTTCCTTAGGAAACCCGACCCTAGTAAAAATACCAAGGAGGGCCTTAGCCACAGCCGGAGCCGTAACAGTCCTCATAGGAATTGCCTCAGGATACCTAGTAGCATGGTCTACTACAACAAGTATAAACCTGTTGCCTGAGGAGTTTGGAGGATCAAGGGGACCAACAATGGCAATCCCTACTCTCTCAAATAGGACTCCCACGACTGGGAGAGGCACTAAAGGTGCCACATTCTTGGAGCCAACCTTACCAGAGGTCTGGCAGGTGTGGCAGCTCCTGCAGTGTTTTTCCACTTCGGCCCCCATCTTCGGCCAATAGAAGTAGAGAGAGAGCCTTTCCTTAGTCTTCTTGAAACTCAAGTGACCAGCCAAAGGAATCTCGTGGGCTAACTGCCAGAACTGTGGTCTGTTCTCTTGGGGTACTACAAGTCGTTTGTAGTGTCCAGGTGCAGACTCGGTCGGTTCACTGTAGAAGAGGCCATCTTCCCAGAGCAACCTGTATTTCCCAGGCTCTTGCCCTTCGGCCTGAGCTTCTGCCTGGTGGCGAAGACCTTCCAGAGATGGACATTCCCTCTGTCCCTTACTGAAGTCTGCTCAGGGTCCACCTTCTGCCAGTAAAGACTGCAGCTCAGGATGTTCAACAGGATCCAGATCTCCAATGAGTTCCTGGCCTTCCATTAGCTCTTCCTCAGAGTCTAATTCTACCACACAGGATTGTACCTCCCTCTCAGTCTCGGCTGGAGGTGGAGTTACGGGTGTAACTTTGGACAACCGCGGGGAAGTCTGTGTTAGCTGCACTGGAATGCTGGCTGCTGGTTTTGGGATAGAAGTCTTAGGTTGCCCTTTCGCTTTTGATTTCTTGGAGACAGCGGCCGACAATTCCAGTGGAGCAGGAGTGATTTCTTTCGTCATCATCTCCTGGAGAGTACCGCGCATGGTCCTCTCTCTTGCGGGTCTGGTTAGCTCCTGTAACCGTTTACTAGGAGGTCTGGGAGTATGCGATACAACTCCGAGAGTTTTCAAATCGTTACCCAACAGTACGCGTCCTGGTACCGCACTCTGTATGCTGACAGGTATCTTCACAGTCATGTCGTTACACTGGATGAGAACTGGTAATTGGGGAAGCATCTGCACAGGCCCTCCAGCTAACTTGGTGAGGCGTTTGGGTGCCTTAGCAACATCCTCAGCCTGAAAAAAACGATTTATCCACCACAGTTATGCTGGCCCCAGTGTCCCTAATGGCAGGAGTCTCCTGACCATTCACCTGGACACTGTCCTTATAATACTCTTTAGTATTATCGGGGATAGAATTATAGACATCTAAATTCTGTTGTTCCCACAACCCCAGAGATACTAAAGAAACGCTGGCTGAGACTCCAGTGGGTTCGTCAGCTAGCAGTAGAAAGTTTCCACTTGCCATTTGGACTTCCTCCTCTGGAGCGAAGGCGACAAGCTGGACCCCTGAAGGTTGTAACGCTCACCTGATTCCCGCAGAGGCGCCGGTCTTGACTGGGTGAATGCCGTATCTTCAAAGGTGATGTGTAACACACGGTTGGCTCTTTGGGCTGGACCTCTGTGCACTGTATGTCTGACTCGAAGAGTAAGATGTCTGCAGATAGAAAATATGGGATTAATGAACTGGGGTTATTGGGTGCCTCTCTCCTCTTCCCTTTCTCTTCTCCTGTAGAACCCCAAAGGTTAACACCCTCACCTTAGGTAAGTGAACGCCGAGCTCTCCATCTGCCTTGGGGCAGGGTGCCGTAACCAGTTTCTTCACTGGATAAGGGTGCAGGCCTCTTGACCTCAGAGGACTGCTGTCCGTCGTTAACTGCACGAACGGTAAGTTCTGGGCACTTCAAATGTCTTAAAAGTCTTTTGTAATGATATCTCTTGTTTTGCAGGGTTCCGGCGATGGTGGATGGCGGGCTGATGAGAGTTGAGGATCGAACCCGCGTGAGGAATAGAAGCGCCTGGAAGCACGTAAGTAAGCGCTTGTAGCCTGCTTCACGATGCGCAGTAACTGTCCCTTTTATCTTGCAGGTACAAGTTCGGAGCTTTAGCGAAGCTGAAGGGTGCTGGAATACCCACTGGATTCGGTGTGGGAAGGAGTAATGGCACGTGAGTAATAAAGTTGCCCAATGTCTTTAAACGCACCTTCTTTTGTCTTTCAGATGCGGGATGCAGCGCCGAAGGCCTCCGGAGCGTGCGAAGAGCTGGTAAGCTTTTGTCTTTCAGATGCCGGAATGCAGTGCGAAGACCTCCGGAGCATGCGAAGAGTAGGTAAGCCTTTGTCTTTCAGATGCCGGAATGCAGCGCGAGGCGTTGGTGACAGCCGATGGACCAGGTAAGAGATGCGCTGCCACTGAAGACCGTAGTGCTAACCTGTTCTTTCTTTGTCTTTACAGGTGCTGCTGAAGACTGGATTCCAGGATGGTAAGCCTTTGTTCCCTTAGGCCCAGGATCAGAAGCAGAAGACACGATGAGCGTTCTGCTGCAGAGAATGCAGAATAACGCAAAGCAAGATTCATCCATCGGGTGTGGTTTAAATAGCCTCCTGTAGTGCTTAGGTGTCTCCTTCCACAGCCACGCCTAAGAAAAGAGTTCCTGCTTTCCAGAAGAGTTCCAGTGTTCTGAACCTAGGGAGTGGCTCCTGCCCCACCCAACAGGAAAAGTAGTCCCAAACAGAAGAGGATCAGGGGTTCAACTGGCAGGTAAGTAAGCAGCATGGTCTGCTGCAGGTAAGTCCACCCAAGCATTATGAGCCCGGCGCTTCCAGCGCTGGGACTGGGCATCTTTATGAGCCTGGTGCCACTGGCGCCAGGACAGGGTCCAAAAGGTCCCAATTGGGACTGGCTGGCACTCGGAACTGGGGTTATGGGTCTGCTTCCAAGGGAGTCGGGCAAGTCCTGATCTTTTGGAAGCAGAGATCATGACAGCACCCCCCCTCAAGGCCCCTCCCAAACCGGGCTTCTCCGGGGGTTTGGGCTTGTTAGGAAATGTTCGATGAAATCTTTTGATTAGACGAGGCGCATGGACATATTCTGCAGGTTCCCAGGATCTTTCTTGGGGACCGTAGCCTTTCCAGTCAATCAGGTAAAATAGTTTAGATTTGGAGATCTTGGAATCCAGGATGCTTTTGACTTCAAACTCGAGTTCTCCATCAACTAGAATAGGTTTTGGAGATGTAGTTAGTCGGGTTTGAGGTTGCATGGGTTTTAATAGAGAGACGAGGAAGACCGGATGTATCTTCATGTGAAGGGGCAAGTCCAACTTGACCGCTACTGGATTTACTATGGTAGTGATGGAATAGGGACCAAGGTATCTTGGGTTGAATGTGCGTGGTCCTTTTAGAGGTAGATATTTGGTGGATAACCAGACTTGATCTCCTACTTGATATTGGGGGGCTTCCTTCCGATGTTGGTCTGCTCCTTTCTTGTATTGTTCTTTAGCCCTTTGAAGGTGAGAAACGGCTTCCTTAAAGGCTTGGGTGATTGTAGAATGCAGGTGGTCTACTGCTGGTGTTCCAAGATCTTGGAGTGGATCCCACTCCGAGGTTCGAGGGTGACTACCGTATAAAAGAAAAAACGGGGTCTTCCCAGTTCCCGAGTGGACAGAGTTATTGTAGGCATATTCGGCTATCCAAAGGATATCCTTCCAAGTTTTTTCAGTTTGTTGTAGCATGCAGCGCAAATACTGTTCCAGAGTTTGATTGGTCCTCTCGGTTTGTCCGTCGGTTTGAGGGTGGTTGCTGGTCGAAAGTCATACATCAATTTGAGCCGACCGACAGCAACTTCGCCAAAAATGAGAAATAAATTGACTACCTCGATCCGAAATTAGAACTGAAGGAAAACCGTGCAGTCGGACGATGTTTTCGAGAAATTCTCGGGCCAGAGTTGCTGCTGTTGGTAAGCCTTTGAGTGGAATGAAATGCGCCATCTTGGAGAATAGGTCCACGATTACTAGGATCGTATTGTATCCAGAGCATGGAGGTAGATCGGTGATGAAGTCCATAGAAAGTGTATGCCAAGGGCGAGGCGGGATGTCAATAGGGCGTAAGAGGCCGGCTGGTTTTTCCTTTTGACTCTTGTTTTGGGCGCATACTCCACAGGACATTATAAAGTCTCTGATATCTTTTTTCCAAGACGGCCACCAGAAGGAGCGCTTGATCTTTTCCGAGGTCTTGGTCATACCGGGATGTCCTTCCATTAAAGAATCGTGATAACAAGAGATTACCTTTTTCTGTAAATCTGTGCTGGGCAGGTATAACCGTTCTTGGAAATATAATAGGTTGTCCTTCACCGTAAAGTCCTTTCCCTGCAGATGCCAATTCTGTATGTCTGCTGGAGTTACCAGTAGCCTGGCATTATCCTTAACTTCCTCTATGGATTGTGTGGCGATTACATCTAGAATTCTTTGTTCGGGAATGATAGGTACAGGTTTAGGATTGATCAAATGTTCTTCCACTCCCATCCGAGAAAGGGCATCAGCTTTACCGTTTTTTGTACCAGGTCGATAGGTAATTATGAAGTCAAACTCGGCAAAGAATAGTGCCCAACAGAGTTGCCTAGAGGATTGAGCTTTTGCGGTTTTCAAATATTTCAGGTTTCGGTGATCTGTAATCACAGTAATGGTGTGTTGGGCCCCCAGAAGATAATGCCGCCAAGCCTTAAAGGCGGACTTGATAGCTAGAAGTTCCTTATCAGTAATAGTGTAATTGATTTCAGGAGGCGAGAATTTGCGGGACCAAAATGCCACGGGATGCAACTGATTGGTTACTGGGTCCTTTTGTGATAGAACTGCCCCCATGGCAAGGCTCGAAGCATCAGTTTCAACGATGTAGGGGAGTTCTGGGCGAGGATGTTTTAAGATCGGTGCAGAGATAAATCTAGTCTTCAAATTCTGGAAAGCTTGTTCCGCCTCGGTAGACCATTCAAAACGTTTGTTTTTCTTTAACAAGGCGGTGATGGGCTGGACTATTCGAGAGAATTCGGGGATAAACCTGCGGTAAAAGTTAGCGAAGCCTAACATGCTTTGAACACCTTTTACGGAGGATGGCGATGGCCATTTGAGCATTGCATCGACCTTCTTTGAATCCATACGCACTCCGCGAGGTGATAATATGAATCCCAAGAATTCAACTTCAGTCACGTTGAAAACACATTTTTCCAACTTAGCGAAAAGTTTGTGTTGACGCAATCTCTTGAGGACCATTTTCACGTGTTTCCGATGTTCAGTTTCCGATGAAGAATAAACGAGGATGTCGTCAATGTAAACAACAACACACACATCTATGAGCTCTCTGAGGACATCGTTCATAAAATATTGAAAGGCGGCCGGGGCATTGCAAAGTCCGAAGGGCATGACCTGATATTCAAATAGCCCATACTTGGTGCGGAAGGCCGTCTTCCATTCATCGCCCTCTTTTACTCGTACCAAGTGGTAGGCTCCTCTAAGATCCAGCTTTGTATATATGCATGCTTTTCTGACTTGGTCCAGGAGTTCAGGGATCAAAGGTAACGGATATCTATTCTTAACGGTGATCTGGTTCAGGGCGCGATAATCTATACAAGTTCTAAGGTCCCCTTCTTTTTTTGGAACGAAGGACAAAGCTGAGGAAGCAGGGGACTTGGAAGGACGAATAAACCCATTCGCTAGGTATTGATCCAGGTATTGTCGGAGGTGAAGATTCTCAGGCTCGGTGAGGGCATAAATTCTACTACAAGGAGGAGTAGATCCAGGAATCAGGTCTATCTGGCAGTCATAAGACCTATGAGGAGGTAGAGAGTTAGCCTGATCCTTCCGGAAAACATCTTGGAATTCTAGGTATTCAGGAGGTAACTGAGGAGCCTCCGAGGAAATTGCTGCCAGCGCAACACCAGGTCGAGGGTGACAAGTAGAGACACATTCTGGAAACTGAACCGTTCTTGCTCGCCAATCGATCTGAGGATTGTGCTTCTCTAACCAAGGAATTCCTAGAATAATCTGGAACTGGGGGGCCTTGATCACATCGAACACGATCCTCTCATGGTGTCCATCTTGACTTACTAGCGTCACTTCTTGGGTGGTATGCGTTACTGGTCCGGAGGCTATCTCCGTACCATCCACCGTAGTAATGACGTCCTTTACAGCCTTTGGACAAAGAGTCAGATTCATCCTCAAAACCATTTCATGATCCACATAATTGCCGATGGCACCGCTGTCGACGTAAGCTTCAATCGCATGTAATCGAACCGGATGTTCAGGGCTAATGAGGACCATAGGTATCACGAAATGCGAGGTCACGGAACTGGTTTTAACGCTCGGCAAGAGGACCTCTATTCTTGTCGGGCGAGGTTGTTTCCCTGCTCAGAGTTTGTGACCCTGGTAACTGCAGCTCCTACTGCCTTCTTGGCTGGTTTCACCGGACAGTCTCGAAGAAAGTGCCCCGAGTTTCCGCAATAGAGGCATAATTGCAGCTGTTTTCTCCTTTCCCGCTCCTTTTGTGTTAGTGGTCCTTTCAGGCCCCCTATGTGCATGGGTTCCCCGGAGTCTACTCCTTTGGTAGGAGTTGGTGGTTTGGAAAATACTCGAGCATCAAACTTGGAACGATCGGCCTTCCTGTTCTGCAGTCTGTGGTCAATTTGAACGACTAAGTCAATATAGTCCGAACAGTCTTGCGGGGGATTCACTACTTGGGCTAACACATCTTTGAGCTCTCCACGTAGACCTCTATAAAACAGCGTAATCCTTTTGTCCTCAGGCCATCGAGTTTCCACTATCAGTCTGTTGGAAGACGCAATATAAGCCAAAAGGTCTTGATTACCCTGTCGCAATGAAAGGAGCTCATTGTCCAAGGCCTGCCCCTGTGAATGTCTTGCAAACAGTTTTTCCATACTGAGCTGAAAAGCTCGAAAATCATGGAGAACCGGATCATCTTGATTAACTAGAGGGATCGACCAGTCTGCCGCATTGCCACTAAGGTACGAAAGCACGAAAGCTACCTTAGCTTGATCAGTTGGAAAGGCTGCTGGCCGGCATAAGAAGTGCAACCGGCACTGATTAATAAATACTGCAAACCTCTTTGGGTCACCAGAAAATCGTTCGGGCGGAGCCAGAGGTACATTCCCAGGTAGGTTGATCTGCACTGGGTTCGTAGAGGATGTTGAAGGAAGATTTGCCCCTGATGCGGGTAACGGAGTTTGTCCGGCTTGTGACTGTAGCAATTGTCTAGCGAGATTGTCTGTTCGCTCCTTGGAAATAATCAGTTCCCTTCTTAGAGCATTCGTTTCCTGACGGGCTGCATGCACTTCTGCTCTTAGTTCCCCAAGTAACTGGGCTAGCTGGTCGGTATCCGAGGTTTCCATAGCGCCTGGGTGGGAGTTTTGCGATAGGCTTTGCGTTCTGTAACGCTCACCTGATTCCCGCAGAGGCGCCGGTCTTGACTGGGTGAATGCCGTATCTTCAAAGGTGATGTGTAACACACGGTTGGCTCTTTGGGCTGGACCTCTGTGCACTGTATGTCTGACTCGAAGAGTAAGATGTCTGCAGATAGAAAATATGGGATTAATGAACTGGGGTTATTGGGTGCCTCTCTCCTCTTCCCTTTCTCTTCTCCTGTAGAACCCCAAAGGTTAACACCCTCACCTTAGGTAAGTGAACGCCGAGCTCTCCATCTGCCTCGGGGCAGGGTGCCGTAACCAGTTTCTTCACTGGATAAGGGTGCAGGCCTCTTGACCTCAGAGGACTGCTGTCCGTCGTTAACTGCACGAACGGTAAGTTCTGGGCACTTCAAATGTCTTAAAAGTCTTTTGTAATGATATCTCTTGTTTTGCAGGGTTCCGGCGATGGTGGATGGTGGGCTGATGAGAGTTGAGGATCGAACCTGCGTGAGGAATAGAAGCGCCTGGAAGCACGTAAGTAAGCGCTTGTAGCCTGCTTCACGATGCGCACTAACTGTCCCTTTTATCTTGCAGGTACAAGTTCGGAGCTTTAGCGAAGCTGAAGGGTGCTGGAATACCCACTGGATTTGGCGTGGGAAGGAGTAATGGCACGTGAGTAATAAAGTTGCCCAATGTCTTTAAACGCACCTTCTTTTGTCTTTCAGATGCGGGATGCAGCGCCGAAGGCCTCCGGAGCGTGCGAAGAGCTGGTAAGCTTTTGTCTTTCAGATGCCGGAATGCAGTGCGAAGACCTCCCGAGCATGCGAAGAGTAGGTAAGCCTTTGTCTTTCAGATGCCAGAATGCAGCGCGAGGAGTTGGTGACAGCCGATGGACCAGGTAAGAGATGTGCTGCCACTGAAGACCGTAGTGCTAACCTGTTCTTTCTTTGTCTTTACAGGTGCTGCTGAAGACTGGATTCCAGGATGGTAAGCCTTTGTTCCCTTAGGCCCAGGATCAGAAGCAGAAGACACGATGAGCGTTCTGCTGCAGAGAATGCAGAATAACGCAAAGCAAAATTCATCCATCGGGTGTGGTTTAAATAGCCTCCTGTAGTGCTTAGGTGTCTCCTTCCACAGCCACGCCTAAGAAAAGAGTTCCTGCTTTCCAGAAGAGTTCCAGTGTTCTGAACCTAAGGAGTGGCTCCTGCCCCACCCAACAGGAAAAGTAGTCCCAAACAGAAGAGGATCAGGGGTTCAACTGGCAGGTAAGTAAGCAGCATGGTCTGCTGCAGGTAAGTCCACCCAAGCATTATGAGCCCGGCGCTTCCAGCGCTGGGACTGGGCATCTTTATGAGCCTGGTGCCACTGGCGCCAGGACAGGGTCCAAAAGGTCCCAATTGGGACTGGCTGGCAATCGGAACCGGGGTTATGGGTCTGCTTCCAAGGGAGTCTGGCAAGTCCTGATCTTTTGGAAGCAGAGATCATGACAAGGTTTACCCTTACATCTGGGATCTCCTTTCACGTGGTCAGTCGAGCCACAAACGAAGCATTTACCGAATGCTTTCTGGAATGGTGGCTTGTTCTGACCTCCTTCCGGTTTGGCACCAGAAGACACACTATTCTGCTGTGGTTTTCCTTGTGGCTTACCCTTCTGGTTTTGTTTGGTGCCCTCTCTGGAATTTGAGTTATTAGAATTCTCTTTTGAGTCTTTTTTAGGCTGTTTTCCCTCATCCTTTTTCTGAGTTGCCCCAGAATCCTTATCAGTAGCCCTGTTGGCAACCCATAAGTCAGCTGCCCTAGCTAGCCTCCGGGAATCCAATTTCTTCGAATCAGCCAAGTGCTGTCTGAGCCCAGGAGAACAGGCATCATAAATAGACTCCAACATAAAAAGATTCCTCATACCCCCATAAGTGTTCACTTTGTAACCCTTAATCCATCCCTCTAGTTTTTCAACCCTTCACTCACCCAGGTAGCCCAAGGTGTACCATCATGCTTTTTGAGGGTTCTAAACCTCTTAAGATACTGGGAAGGGGTCTTCCCGAATCTAGCTATCAAAGCTAGCTTCAGACTTTCGTTATCCGCCTCCCCCAATTCCATTACCACATCAGTCGCAACAGGAGGGAGCCTAGAGAACAACCAGGGAAGTAACTCATTCCCGGTGATGTCCTGGAGCCCATGATTATACTCAAACCGTTTCAACCAATCCAACACATCCAATCTCGGTTCATACATACCCACTAATTCCTTCGGCATCCGGGGTCTTTTGGGACTGGAGCTCCTAGAGGAACCAGAGGAGAGAGAACCATTTTCCATAGACACCTTTTTCATTTCTAACTCGTGATTAAGTTCTATTTCCCTGAGTCTTAACTCAGCTTGCTTCTGCTCAGCCTGGGCATTCATCCGTCTGAACTCGAGCTCTTGGTTTCGTTCAGATTGAGCCAAGAACCGTTTGTATTCTAATTCGAGCTTCATTTTTTCAAGTTCAAAATAAGCAGGGTTACTTGTGGGACCTGGTATGGGCCCCGTAGGCACAGCTGGTAAGGCAATTAGTGGAGCAGGGGAGACAGTTTCGTTAGCCTCTCCGTCCTCGTCAGCCTCTTCATCGCTATCATCAGAATTACGATTTAGATCAACACCATCACTGTTATCTACATTTGCTGGAGAAATTGGTTCCTCTGAACCAGTACCCAGACTTTGGTTCGCCAGCAATCTCTCTATTAGTTGTAACTTCTTGCCTCTCACAGGAAGATTCTCTTGCCTACAGAGAGCTCGCAAACTCTCAGTATTTTCACCTGACAAGGACTCTTGACTGTAAGTTTCCATCGTAGACATGTTTCTGAAAGTTGGTTTTTAGTGCTAGGTTTTGTGGTTAGTTATCCTAAAGTGTCGAAAAGCACTCTAAACTGTATACTCGATACAAATCCCACCGCTGTACACCAGTGTTAGGCGGAAACCTCTGCAGTTCCCTCTGGGACCACTGCAAAAGATTTAGGACTACAGGTGTTTGGCAGTTAACCCACTTGGTAGCAGTCTGTACCACACAGATTCACTGTTGGTAGCTGTGGCTGAGCAGTCAGACTTCCCTCAAGAAGAGTTAAGCAGTATGTGGAGTATACAAGATAGGGCAATTCTTCACAGTAAGAAAAGCAAACACGCAACGAGGCTCAGTGTAAAGATATTAAGGTATTTATTTATAACGAAACATCTATCGAAAACACTATGGTACTATCACGGCAGACAAGTCAAATACAATTACTCTACGGAGAAGAAATGGTCAATCCCTCTAACAATATTTTGACAAGTCTAGGTTCTACCGGCACCACTTATTTGCAGACAGTGGTGTATGCCTCAACCTAGATGATACTCGAATATTATTATTAGGTCGGGAGAGACAAATAAGCAGGTTATGAAATCAACACAGTTCAATACTTCACGGGAAAAAATGCAAGGCAAGAAGGCAAGAACCATAATAGATCATAAAGTTCAGAGGCCAGGCCCACTCGGAGAGAGGCAAGGTGATATGTCCCAAAAAGTCTCTTAGTGGAAATGCATTCGAGTCTTTGTAGCAAATTGTTATCGGCAGATTGAACTAGTTCAGAACAATACGTGAGAAAGCTTGGAGGCGACCCAACGGAAAGGAGAGGAGTAAGACACCTCACTCAAACCGATCGAAAGGGAAGCTAGGCGGACACGGTACCTTGTTGTGGAGGGCAGCTCCGGCGGGGGCAGTTGTTCCTGGTGGTGGATGCACGTCAGGTCTTTGCCAAGAGTAGATATGATCTCGTTGTCAAAGAAAAGTGAAGTCCGGTGCACCACCAGGGAAGAGACCAGCCACGGAGTGCTCCGTCACAAGGCACCACCTTTTGGTCGCGGTACAGGGGTAGTGGCTATCCGGTTGCCGAGGTGCTCTGCACGGCAATTCGACCACTGCGTCCTGAGGCAAATAAAAAGCAAAGGGGACTGGTTGTTCCCACCAGCCAGGGGAAGAGACTCTCCGACAGGGAGATCTCCTCTGTCGTCGGAAAGTGGTGAGTCGGTTCCACAGGGCTCCACCGAAGGCGTCGTAGTGCAGGTCGGCTCAGCGCTACCCTCGTCGGATTCTTAGGTCCTGTGGCAACTTCTGAAGATCCAGTCCCAAAAGCCCTGTTTTTATGCAGAAAACCCCCATTCATTCAGCCTAGCTGTCAATCAACACATGCTAATTGGTGAGCGGGGAGGCTCACCACTTGGGCGACCGGAGTTGGCAAGGCAACTTGGTCCAGGGTGCCTAAACCCCCTTCCACACCCCTGTGGTAACCCAGACAGAATGGCACCACTTTGCAGGGTCTCTGTACAGAGCCCGCCAAAAGTGGTACAAAGGGCTCGACCTTTGGTTTAGGAGTCACAGAGACAAACACAGACGCCATTTTACAAACCGAGTTCTGGCAGAAAATACCATCCGATAAACTTATTTAGGATAAGTAGATCGGTGGTACGTTAGAGATTAACGAGGAAAAGTATCAATCTCTAACAATGGGACGAATCCCATAGGGTTATGTTCGGGGTCAAAAACAACAAGTAGTTTCCTCTGCCACCAGCCAAAACTCGACGAGGGGGGACGGGACAGTGCCCCCTCGAATAACAGATCCATGAGTAGTCGAATTACTCCTACTAGTACGTCCACAATAGGATGGTTTGTATTAGTTCTGTTAGTAAATTTAGGTCTAGTAAAGCCAATGGTGACTTTATATGCCCGGGGAGACAGTAGTCAGTCCTCGGGTATGGAGTCTATGGTGGAGGTCCGCTAGGACGCCCCAGTGCTACGGCACATAGGGTGCGGTGTAACACACTGTAAGAGGATTCAATTCAACACTACAGCTAAATCAATGCCTAGTCTGGGATACTGAATGGAAACCCTTATTGATATATCTTTATGTCCAGTTCATGAGATCTGGATGACTACCCCTATATAACACCCCTCTCTTGTAATCCCCCTGACCCCACTGAGCCAAGAAGTAGTTCTGTTTTGCAAGTTTTAAAAGGTTTATTTGAGAATGTAAACAAAATATGTATATCACACTTTATAATAAATTCATATCTGATAGTACACTTAGACATATGATGTTGATCAACAATGAGTAATCTGGCACTAGCACACTTCTTTACAATCAATGAGGAGTTAGTATATGATGGATCAAGTAGCAAAAATACTTTTATGATTTCAAATGGATGCAATGTTGAATGAAATACAGTACAGAACTAACTAATATGGTTTTACAAGATATCATATGTTCACTTTTCCCCTGGTGGCAATTCACCCTCCTCCCCTATGCAATGTAAGACATGGAAGTAGATGGAAAGAGGAGCACACAGTTCTCAGGAATGCAATCAAATACAATACGAAATTCAGTTCCCCCCAGCAAGCTTAGAGGAAACCGGTATGAGTTTTAAAACACAGGCCCAAGTGCTTTGAATGTGGTGGCAATGAAGTGAGAAATATGCTGAAAATGCTTTTAATTCCCTTTAGGAGGTTCAGGGGGAGTGAGAGATACTAGGGATGAGTGCAGGCTCACTTTAGAAATGACTGCTGATGGTTACACGTGGCTGGATTTTTAACCAAATCGCGGTAAAATTTGCGAGTGCGTGAATCGTGATTGCGGAAAAAGTATAAGGAGTAGGAAGTCGGTTCTAGGCTTGTTGGAAAGGTAAGATTCTAAGCTTTCAGAGGAAAGTCAAACGGTTCCAGAGATACGGACGATTAAATAAAGGTAGTTTTTCGGATTTAAAGTAAACTCAAAATGACAGGTGACAGCTTGCAGCTTCAGAATTGACAAGTGACAGTGGTGCAGCTTTACAAAATGACAAGTGACAACTTCTAGGAGGCAGTTCTGGTTAGATTAAAATAGTTTGGATTAGATTATTTTAACTAAGAGATTGGTTCTGCACAGTTCTGCTAGGTACTCACAATATATTTTTGAAATAGGCCTCGCCACGGATCTGGTCAGGTTTTGGATTGGACTCCGGTTCTGGTCTCGGCACTTCACAGTGATCTGGGTCAGCTCTCTGGTTCTGCTATACAGCGGTCTGGGTCACTCTGGATCTCTGGCCTCTGGTTCTGGATACTGCTCTGCTTTCTCTGGGTACAGCACTGCTTCTGGATCTTTCTGGCGCAGGGTTTCAGGCCAGAATCAACAGCTCAGCCCGGCTGTGAATAGTCTGCAAATGATTTTGAGGATGCTGAGGCCTGCTGAGAAGAGTTCTCAGTTTGTGGGTTTAGGCCCTTGCTTTGAGTTCTGAAGTAAAGTTCTGGTCTTTGGAGATTGATGGATTTGAAGTCTAGATCTCTGGATGTGAAGTCGTCGGTCAGCATGCTCCACAGCAAATGGAATTGAATGTCTCTACCTGTCCCAGCAGTCTCTTTTTATGTGTTTTGAAAATGGGTGTGTGCCTGGGCCTAGCCAAGCCTGCCCCTCTCTACTTGTCATTGGCCCAATTCTCCCCTCTCCCATGATTGGAGGAAGGAAATGTGAGTCAGAGTGATGCTGTAGGTTTTATGGGTCAGAGGATCCTCCCCTGGTCAGTTTGCCCACAAATGTATATTTGATTCAAATACATATTGCACAGATACACAGTTGTTTAAAATTACATGCACCCATCACATATCACATGAGTTGTACTCTGTTCAAACTCTGCTCTTCCTGGGGGCTTGCATTCAGAAATGGCAACATTTTGCACTTTTTAACTGGTTTTGCAATATCGGACATTTACCCAAATTTACACACATGTGCGCAAGGAGTGTGGACATTAATTGATGAAGTGTCAGATTTTTAACATGCAGACATTTGGAGTGAAACCCTATTTTCCGCTAGCAACCCCCCAGATCATACCACCGGGTCCTAAAACCTCTTAAAATGTGGGCAGAAAAATCACAAGAATTATGGTATCATTTAGCTAATTTTGACAAGTCTGCACCATGAGTTATACATCTTTCTTAAAATCATATTCTGGCCAACAGGGGTGTGTCTTCCCAGGTCACATGGTGGAGAAGCCAGTCTATCCACTTTCTTTAAGCTCAGCCTGTCCTCAGAGGGGCTGCCTCTCCCCGTTTCTGCCAAGAGGAATCCACTTTTACGACGCCCCCAATATAACTTCTGCCTGAGTCAAGGAAGGGCTTTGTTCAAAAGGAAGCCATTTACAATCCCCCCAATAAACCATCTGCCTGGGCCCAGGACAGGCCTTTGTTCAACTCCCTGTAGCTGCTCCACCCCTAATCTAATCAGAGAGGTGACAACTCCTTTTGGCAAGGGGAAGAGTGGCTGAGCAGGTTTTAACTCCTGTGGGGGTAGATGTCAGGCAGAATTCAGTTTCATTAAGCCAGGTTTCAGCTAAATGTCACTTTTTGTCCCCCAGTTTAAGTCTATTATGATTTTTACATACACATTAAATAATTACTTCCTTCAAGTCATTTCAGAGTATAGTTTTACATTGTATCCACCTCTTAGCAAGTCTTTCCTTGGTCTGGTTTTGTTTCATTTGTTCAGTTTTACACAAAAGTCTGGTGGTTTTAAAATGCCGGCTTTCTGATAGTGGTGAGTACTGGTAATGCAACCATTTTTGGGATTTAAGAAAATGAATTCCCCACAGTTCTAGGTTGCTTTTGGCAATCAGCATTGCCATTCCCAATGGTTTCAGGCTACTGTGTGGGTAGCCCAATAGTGGTTTTAGGCAGTGCCTTCCTGTGCTCACAACCTAGGCAAAAATGGGTGGCAGCCTATTCTTCATGCATTTCCCTGTGCATTTTCTGGGAAGTTCTGGCCATCATGATGTTTTCCATGCCAGTACTGCACAGTTTTCGTATTCTGGCGTACATGTGGGCTTTTTGGCCATCTTGGATTTTCTAAGCCCACAGCACCAAATGTTGCAGCATGATAGCTCAAACGTGGGTCAGGACCCCCAACAAAGCCCCCCCACGCGACTGCACTTTGAATTTGAGTCGATGGGGAGTCGGGTGCACAGAAGGTTATGACCCACGCACTGGTATGTCCGCATAATCTTCTTCCAATTCTGCAAATGGCACAGTTCAGCACCTTTTCCTCCATCCGGTACTGATCGATTGGTTCTCCTCGCCGGTCCTGATGGGAATATTGGGCGGTACCCCGGGCCCCTTGGGTCTCTGCTCCCAGTCTCCGGATCGTCCTCCTTGGCCAGTCTCCAGGTTTTCTTTCTCCTAGGACGACAAAGGAAAAGCGGCAATACCTATTCATGGACATTTCTCCCCCACCATTGATATAGTGGGGTGGCATATATATTTTAGAACTCAACAGATATGAACATGCACATTTTTTTAAATTAAGCGACAGGAACACATAAACTTGAGAAACACAGAATTTGATAGGCTATATGTAGGATATTTTAGGGTTGGAACTGAATTACTCTGGAGCGGCCCCCTCTGGTATTGCAGAGGACTCCTCCAGTTGCTGCAGAGTATGCCTGGGATGGCAACACTTTAGCTGATTTATATGTACCCACTTGTCTTCCCCCTCTGCCAAACCGCCTTTGTTGATGCAGATCTTGTAGGCCACATTGGAGATCTTGTCTATAATCTTAAAGGGTCCCTTCCATGTAGGCAAAACATTTCGCTGTTTGGCCTGATTCCTTTGGAAATTGTATAGATAGGCCCGATCATCCACCTTATATTCCTTTCGGGTAGTTTTTAAATCATAGTGGGTCTTCATGCTCTCGGCTGATCTTTCTAGATTCCGCTGAGCATAGGCAAAAGCATGCTGAAGGTGTTTCCTTAAATTCTCCACATACTCATGAGTTGTGGAGGCATTTATCAATGTTTGCTCTTGGGTTCTGTAGAACAAATGCTGGGGAAGCACCATCTTGCGTCCACTCATCAACTCAAATGGTGACATTTTGGTTGCAGATGAAGGGGTAGATCTGATGGCCATTAGGACCCGAGGTAATCGGATATCCCAACTTGGCCCAGAATCTGCCACAAACTTCTTTAATATGCTCACAATGGTTCGGTTGTATCTCTCCACTGCTCCAGAAGAAGCTGGCCTGTAAGCAATGTGTAGCTTTCTTTTAACCCCCAGTATCTCCCACATCTTTGTCATTACTTCACTGGTGAAGTGGCTACCCCTGTCTGACTCAATCCTTTGAGGTAGACCAAAATGGGAAAAGATGTGGTTAATCATCAGGGCAGCTGCTGTTGCTGCCTTGCAGTTTGGGGCTGGGAGACATTCCACCCACTTGGTAAACAAGCATGTAACGGTCAACATGTACTTGTTTCCTCTGGATGAGCGGATTACAGGGCCTACAAAGTCGATTTGCAAATATGACCATGGCAGTGTCATCCCCCTCTTTTGGAGGGGTGCACGGTGCGCGAGGGATGATGGCTGAAATTGTGCACACACAAGACACCCCTTCAAGTATTGGTCGAGGTCCTGCCCCATGTGTGGCCAGTATGCAATCTCTCTTAAGATTTCCAATGTTGTGTGAAACCCCCTATGACCGGCGGTGGCCGCATCATGGGCATGACTTAGCATCAGGCTTCGGAATGAAGTAGGAACCACCCACTGATCGTGGCCAGCTTTGGATTTCCTTACCAACAAACCGTCTTGGATCCGGAACATTTTTGGACATTTCATCAACACTCTTAGTTCCTCTTTCACAATGTAATCAGTATCCGTTAGGGGAAAGTTCTCAGGGTCCTCAAGGTGTTGGTAAAACTTACCAATAATTGGATCCCCCTTCTGAGCTGTAATCAAATCAGCATCAGGGGTCTCCTTGCTCCATTGGGCAGTTGAAACATCATTGTGAGCATTTGTCTTGGACCAAGTGATAGCAGTGACCTGGATTTGCCCCAACAGGGACTCTATTTCGATTAGATCCCCTTGGATGGCCCCGGTTTTGGCCAGCTGATCAGCTAAGTCATTTCCAGTTTTGTCTGGTCCCTCTACTTTGGAATGACCCTTGATCTTTTTCCAGTAGATGGTCATCCCATTCGATGTGACCAGATCATCAATGTTTTGGATTAACTTCCCATGTTTCAAGGGTTTGTTATTAGCACATAACATGCCTCTGGTTTTCCAATTAACCAGGTGCTCCACGAACCCGTTCCGTACATAATCCGAATCTGTGATTATGACCAGTTCGTGGAGTTGATGCTGGACAGCAGTGAGGATGGCCTGATGCACAGCCATCAATTCTGCCACCTGACTACTTCGGGGACCAATTTTGTATCCAGCGGAGGGTTCTGGGAACTCCTTCACCCATGCATTCCCTACACCAGCCACCAGTTCTTTCTCCCCGTCGTTGTCAACATGGTAAGAGCATGCATCCACATAGACAGTGGGCATTCCCTCACACTTGTCTTCTTCAAAGACTTTGTGTGGGGAATTAAGATATGCCTCCATGTTGTCCTTGATTTTTCGACTTTCGTCCTCGAGACAGTTTTCTCTGGCACAATCATGCAAGTCAGCCAGACCTTGCGCGAGGGGACTCTTCTTGTTTTGGCCATATCTGACCACCACAGGAAAGCCTTGCATTGACAGAATCCAGGAAGTAATTCGGGAATTACTCACATTTCCGGCCCCGATTCTGTCACTTTGGAGATATTGCAGATGCTGGTGTGGAGTCTCCACTATGATGTGTTCCCCATGGATAAAAGGGCGGTAATTCTTCAATGCCCACACCGTTGCCAGGAGTGCCTTCTCACAATCGTTGAATTTTTCCTCCACAGAGGATAAAGTTTTGCTCGCATAGGAGATTACTTTATTGACCTTGTCATGCTTTTGGTATAATACTGCTGTCAAGCACGTATTAGAGAACCCCGTCTCCAGGAAGAACTCCTTGTTTCTGACAGGGTAAGCTAGGCAAGGCGCTTGTGAGAGGCTTCTTTTGAGTTGTCTTACCGCCTCGGCTTGTTCTGGACCCCATTCCCAATTGACCGCCCCCTTCAGGAGATGAATCAGGGGTCTGGTGATCTCTGTGTAGCCCTCAATGAACTTTCTGCTGTAATTAGTCAGTCCAAGGAGGCTCCTTAGTTCCCGCAGAGTTGTGGGGTCTTTCAGTTTCTGAAGTGCTTCCACTTTCTTTACCTGGGGACAGAGACCCTGAGGAGTAATCTCATGCCCCAAGAAATTAACACGGGTTCTACACCACTGTGCTTTCTGAAAGGAAAGTTTTGCTCCGGCGGCCCTCAACTGGGTCAAAACATAACGGATCTCCGCTATGTGCTCCTCCACAGATGAACTTTTGATGAGGACATCATCTACATAAGCCAGGTTACCCCTTGCACCCAGGTCGGGCATGACCTTGTGTAGGAAAATGTTGAATTCATTGCCGGAGTTGAGGTATGCGAAGGGAGTTCAGGTCCATGTGTACTGCTGGCCCCCAAAGGTATAAGCCAGCTTGTATTGGTCCTCCCTACTGAATGGCACAGTCCAGTATCCATTGGTCAGGTCTATTGCAGTGAATACCTGTGACCCCTGGATCTGGGCCAACCCTTGGTCAATGTAGGGCAGAGGCCATCGGGAAGTATGGACCCGTTTGTTGAGCTCCCTGAGGTCGGCGCAGAGTCTCCACTGGCCATTTGGCTTCAATATTCCCAGCACCGGATTATTGAAGGTGCTGTGTATTGGACTAATTATTCCCCGGGACTCAAGGTTCTTAATTATTTCAGTAAGGGACTCCATGGATGCGAGAGGCAAACAATATTGCTTCACAAATACTGGAGTCATTCCAGGGTCCATGGGAATTGTTTTGGTGTGGATATCGGTGCAACCACAGTCATATGAGTCTACCGCAAAGAGATCTTGGAAATCCAAGAAAACTTGTTTCAACTTTTGCTTCTGTTCCAGAGTCACACAGGCATCAGCTAGGTTGACTCTCTCTTCCACCATCTGCCTGAAGCCTGGAAAGACTTCTGGTTTGGCTATCTCAGCGGCCTCCTCCAGCTGGGTGGAGAAGTCCCTGGTCAGAGTGCTGATTTGGACTGGAGGCCTCAGGTGGGAAAGGCAACCCTCATGGACCTGGAAAATCACCTCATCCCTCCTGAAGTCATAAGTCACATCTTCCTTACCATAGGGGCAGGAAGTGTACACCAGGAAGTTCCCCCCCATGCCGGGTAAAAATCCTGTCTGGTGTTGTATTGTCATCACTGTCACTGTCAAAGCAGTCCTTGGGGATTGGTCCTAACAGTTCATTTCCTAAATCGATGGAAAAATGTCGGTCATCAACCGCCATTCCAATAATGGTGCCTGCGGCGAGAGTAATACTCTTTAAGTCGCTGTTATCCACCTCTATTAGAATGGTGTCATGTTCTATGTTGACTAATGGAGTTGGGTTTACCCCCAACCCTTGTTGTTAGAGAGAAGCGTTTAGATGTATGTAAGAATCAGGGTTTTTCGAATGTTGTCCTCTTTTAACTTTCACTTCCAGGGAGAATTGTCGGGTCCTTTCTGGGATGATGACTTCCTCTTTGATCTGAATTTCAACTGCATAAGGTAGCAATTGAGCTGACCTAAATGCTTTTTCTGGATCATCAAAGCCCATGGGATTATCCGATAATCGGGACCAAGCTTTGAAGTTTATTAGGTCCAAACTAATGGCAAAGCGATTGAGAATGTCACTGCCTAAGTAAAGGGCGGCAGTGACATCTCGCACGACCCAACAATTATGGACTATGCTCTTGTTGCCAATGGAAATTTTGAGCATACACCTGCTTGGCAGGAGATGTTTGGAATTAGGTGCTTCCAGGTCCATTTCCCATATGTCTATCAGTTTGAATGTGGGAATGGCTGGATCTTTTGGGAGTTGGCGGAACATGGCTTCGCTGATGAAGCTCTTACCGTTGTTCACGCACACTCGAGCGAGAACAGAGTCCTTCCCATCATTTAACTGAACAGGGATGAACAACTGCTCTCCAATTTGCTGAATATCAGCCAGGCTCTGAGCTGATTTCACATCTTTCTGGACTATATGAGTGGGAGTTTCTGATTGTGGATTAGTAAAGAATTTCAGGGTGTTTCCTTCCAGTGTGGAATACCACCTTAAACTGGAAGGAAGGTTGATTTTCATAAATAGAGAGAACCCCCCATCACGAGTCTGTTGTCCTACTGCTATTACTGTCACGTCTGGAGTTTGGTTGTTCTGGAAGTGAAATTCTACTTGGTCAGATTTTTGTTCAACCATGTGGCAGGTGCCGTTTAAACTAACATGGTTGACACTCTGTTTTAATTTTATTGGTTGCTAGTCTGGGTCCAGAGGACCTTGTTTACACAATCTATTAGGGGTGACAACCTTCTCAGGAGGTCATTCCCTAGTAAACAAGGGGTGCCCTCTGGAGTCACTACTATGACCGGGTGTTTCACCTTGTGTCGCCCAATTTTAATTTCCTTCCCGTCAAAGTTCTGCAGTTGTCCAGGAAGAGAGGTGAGAGGAATACGGTAATTCTCCCCCCTTCCTGCATTTGGTTCCTCAAAGGCCCTTTTGGAAAGAAGGGTAGCTTGGGATCCAGTGTCCACCAGTGCCAAAATTGTACCCTGCCCCTGTACTTGTACCGGGGCATAGTATCTTCCCTCCTTCTCCTCAAGGGGGCACAGATAATGCACATTTTTGGACAACTGGTGGGCTAACTTTCTGGTTTTGGACATTGGTAGCGAAGAGATTTGGGCAGAATTCTGTGGAGAGCCTTGGGAATCTGAAAGAAAAAGTTGGCAACTGCAGATCAGAGCCATTGTGGGTTCCCCTGGTTCCGGTTGTGAGCCGCCCCCCCCTTTTTGGAGGCAGTCACCAGGATGGGTTTGAACCAGGGGATTTCGGTGTTGTGGGTTCTGGGATGAGATGATGGGCGGCGGTAGCTCAGTCTCCATATCTCCCCAGTCTGGATTGGAATCCCTTGGGACCCATTTTGTTTTGGGAGGAGTTCCCCCATCTCTGAAGGAGAAGATCCTTTTCCCAGGATCCTCTGAGGATCCCTCTCCCTCAAATTGGAAGACCTGTACCTCCTCCACAAAGTGGGTCTGTTTGGGTCCTTTGTTTCTCCTACCCCCCTCTGCTCCTTGGGTGGCAGACTTTCAGGGGTAGGAGATTTTATTTCCGGTTCCTGGTTTTCCAGGGGCTGTTTACAAGTTGGGAAGAAAGCTTCCTCCAAGGCTTTACACCCCCCTTCCCCTTGTGCCTCCTCCCTGGGAACCGGTGGGTTATCGGGGTGCTGCCCCGTCATTGTTCTGGAGCACCAGGTCCCGAGTTTGGGGCATTCTGCGGTGGCATGCTCAGCTGAGGGTTCTGTTGAGCCCTCAGTATGTGACCCAGATCTCGTGCCATATTTTGGACCTGGCGCTCAAGTTGTGAAACCCGCTCAGATTGATACGGGGCTCTATTTTCTCCCCTGGGCTGATCCCGGGAAGGGTAGCTATCCCTTCTCTGGTGGTACCCCTGGTTGGGAAGATTTTGGTACCTTCCACCCTTGGCCTCCCCTCTCCCGGATTAGGTTGTCTGGGCTCAGGGAATTGGGGAAAGAAGAATGGATGATTTTGGGGCTGGAAACTGGGTGAATACCTGGGGAAAAACTTCTGCCCAGGATTTGGAGAATTTCTGCCCTCCTGTGGGAAGTTGGGAGGGAAGTTTCCTGGGTTAGGTGCTTGGCTGGACCCCCCCCTTGGGCTGGAGGAGTCCATACATAACCCAGGATTGGTCGGTTTCCCTTATAGCGGGGACTTACATAGTCAGGGGAGCGGGGACCCCATTTGTGGGACTACCTCCTCGACTCCCTGTCTGTGACTGGCCCGAGGGCCTTCTGGGCTGTGAATTATTTGGTGCACGCAGGTTTTTAGGCCCCCCATTTCCAAATCTAAAACGGGGGCAACCTTTACCTCTGCCACCTTGGCAGCAGCAGGGGTGCTGTTGGTTTTGGGGTTTTTTGGCACGTTAATTTTATTTTCGATATGCTTCTGCACCTCATAGATCCGGGTAGCCTGTTCAATGACCCAGTCTAAAGATCTTTTCTCATGAAAATCTCTCACAAGCTGGGTCATTATATATTTAGGGAGAGCATGGAAAAATGTTTTGACAAACTCTTTGCTGTCTGTGCGTACCCTTCTGGTGGTCTGCGCAAAAGCACGTGTTAATTCTTGCACAAACTCTTGTGGGACCTGATCCTCCCCACATTGCAAATTGTAGGCTGCCTTGCGAGCCTCTTGAGGATTTCTGTGAACAGAAAAATGTTTCAAGATGGCCGCCTTATAGGTGGACCATCTTAAATGATTTTGGTCCTCCAGCCCCTGGAGTATTCTGGGAAGAATGTCCATTTGACGTACTGGATGCAGCTACTGCTGTCCTTCAAATGGAAAGTCTCCATCATTTGCTCATAGAGCTCCAAGTGTTCCCAAACGGAATACTTGGCGTTCTTATGATAAGGCGTGATGACACTCCTTATTGCCTTTATTTGCTTCAATGGGTCCTTAAGCAAGGCCCTTTTTGCCTTATTGGCCTTTTTGGTTCGGGTAACCCTGGTCCATTCATCCTCTGACTCAGAGGCACTGCTCCCAGAGGTTCCTGTCTGATCTTCCAGGTTTTCCCGGATTCTGCGAGCCTGGGAATGGGGGGACCTGGTCTCCTGTGTCCTGCGCCGTTCAGAGGAGTCTTCAGATTCCTCCTTGCTGCCAGGATTTGATGGGTACCCACCCCACTGACCTAACTGGGCAGAAGTTTTCAGGATGCCCTTAATGGGCCTACTCTCCTGGGGTTCCCCACTAAATTGCACTGTGCTTGGGTGTCCACACCCAGATGCCCGCCCATCCATTCCTGGGAGGTACTGGCCTATGAGCCCCATACTTCTAGCTGGATAGTAATCTGCCATCCCCGTGGCCCTGGGCTCATGTGTGCGAGGGGACATGGGGGTGGCAGAGTCCAGGGACTGGGAAAGATGAAGGCCTCTGGTACTAGGGCTCCTGAGGTTATGCTCAGGAGTTTCTCTTTGCCAGCGAACCTCATCTCTATCCGCCCCTGCTTCCTGTTGCAATGCAAGAGCCTGCGCTTTCAGTTCCTCAGTTAAGGCCTTACTAGACTCTATCATTCTCTCCTGCATGGCTACCTGTTGCTCGAGCCTGTCATTGTGCTGACAGAGAGCATCATTTTCTCTCTGTGCCTCCTGATTGGTCCTGGAGTACTGGGCCAGTCTCTGCTGCAGGAGGGTTACCTCCTGAGCTGTGTCCCTATTGGCCTGCTCCTTTCTTGCCATATCCTCCTCCACCCTCCTGGTGTGCTCTAACAAGTTCTGGTGTTCTTTTTGGAGGTCACCCAGTCCCTGGAGGGCCAGGTGATTTTCTTCCATTTTCCTTTTTAAATGGCAGACTTCCTGGCCTAAGGTGTCCCTTTCCTGACTAAGAGTCTGCATCTGTGCCGCCAGGTCGTCCCTTTGCCTTTGGAAGGCACCAGCTCTCTGGCGCTCCTGATCAAACTCTGCCTGGGTATCCAGGTCTTTCAGAATCAATTTATTGCTTTCTGCCTTTTCCCTATCTAGGTGGCTTTGCAGGGTGACTACCTGCTCAGCACATACCCTATTGAAATCTAATTGTTCCTCCAGCTTTTTCTGGCTCTGTAGTAGGGAGTCCAAACCTTCTTGGTACTCCTTTTGCAAGGCCAGAAATCTGGTATCCTGGTCAGCCTTTTCCTGTTGCAGGATGTCCATATCCTCTTTTTTTTTAATGATATACTGCCTACTATCATTTTCTAACTCCTGGCTCCTCTGCAGCCTCTGCTCAGAAGAGACCAGGTCAGATTGGACCTTCTCTAACGCCATCTGTCGCTTATTTGCCAGATCTTGGCTTTCAGTACATTTATCCTGCATGTCTCCTATATATAAGTACAGGTATGCCGCTATCCTGGCAATCTTATTGTGTTCATCTTTGGCTTTAGGAGCCATATATAGTTCACTTAGGGCCACATCTAATGGACCCTGATCTCTCCATATGTATGACCCTGTTTCAGTGACCTGTTGCGCGATGGCCTGCAACCAGACCGTTTGGTCCTGGTGAGTCCACTCACCTCTCACAAATAGCTTATGTAAGAGGTGCTCCATCGCTATTTTCATGTCTACCAAGGTCGTCATTCTAGAGATTGATCTCTGTCCTGACTTACAGAAATTAGTATTTTATTTTTTCAAAACAGACCTTTTCCTTAGAGTGTCCCTTTGAAGAGTGCTTTACAGCGTAAAACAGCGTGGTGATCCGACCGGATGTATGTATCCCATCAGTTAGCACACTGTATTAAGCTGCACAAGTGATAGATCTAACCCAGACGTCCGGCTCCAGCCCCCAATTTGTAAGAGGATTCAATTCAACACTACAGCTAAGTCAATGCCTAGTCTGGGATACTGAATGGAAACCCTTATTGATATATCTTTATGTCCAGTTCATGAATTCTGGATGACTACCCCTATATAACACCCCTCTCTTGGAATCCCCCTGACCCCACTGAGCCAAGAAGTAGTTCTGTTTTGCAAGTTTTAAAAGGTTTATTTGAGAATTTAAACAATATATATATATCACACTTTATAATAAATTAAAATCTGATAGTACACTTAGACATATGATGTTGATCAACAATGAGTAATCTGGCACTAGCACACTTCTTTCCAATCAATGAGGAGTTAGTATAGGATGGATCAAGTAGCAAAAATACTTTTATGATTTCAAATGGATGCAATGTTGAATGAAATACAGTACAGAACTAACTAATATGGTTTCACAAGATATCATATGTTTACTTTTCCACTGGTGGCAATTCACCCCCCTCCCCTATGCAATGTAAGACATGGAAGTAGATGGAAAGAGGAGCACATCGTTCTCAGGAATGCAATCAAATACAATACGAAATTCAGTTCCCCCCCAGCAAGCTTAGAGAAAACCGGTATGAGTTTTAAAACACAGGCCCAAGTGCTTTGAATGTGGTGGCAATGAAGTGAGAAATATGCTGAAAATGCTTTTAATTCCCTTTAGGAGGTTTCAGGGGGAGTGAGAGATACTAGGGATGAGTGCAGGCTCACTTTAGCAATGACTCAGAGATGGTGATTAAGAGGCAAACAAATTTTTAGCAAGGAAAGAAATGACTGCTGATGGTTACACGTGGCTGGATTTTTAACCAAATCGCAAATCACGGTAAAATTCGCAAGTGTGTGAATTGTGATTGCGGAAAACGAATAAGGAGTAGGAAGTCTAGGCTTATTGGAAAGGTAAGATTCCAAGCTTTCAGAGGAAAGTTAAACCAAGTTCCTAGCCCAAACGGTTCCAGAGATACGGACGATTAAATAAATGTAGTTTTTCAGATTTAAAGTAAATCAAAATGACAGGTGACAGCTTGCAGCTTCAGAATTGACAAGTGACAGTGGTGCAGCTTTACAAAATGACAAGTGACAACTTCTAGGAGGCAGTTCTTGTTAGATTAAAATAGTTTGGATTAGATTATTTTAACTAAGAGATTGGTTCTGCACAGTTCTGCTAGGTACGCACAATATATTTTTGAAATAGGCCTCGCCACCGATCTGGTCAGGTTTTGGACTGGACTCTGGTTCTGGTCTCGGCACTTCACAGTGATCTGGGTCAGCTCTCTGGTTCTGCTATACAGAGGTCTGGGTCACTCTGGATCTCTGGCCTCTGGTTCTGGATACTGCTCTGCTTTCTCTGGGTACAGCACTGCTTCTGGATCTTTCTGGTGCAGGGTTTTCAGGCCAGAATCAACAGCTCAGACCGGCTGTGAATAGTCTGCTGAGAAGAGTTCTCAGTTTGTGGGTTTAGGCCCTTGCTTTAAGTTCTGGAGTAAAGTTCTGGTCTTTGGAGATTGATGGATTTGAAGTCTGGATCTCTGGATGTGAAGTCGTCGGTCAGCATGCTCCACAGCAAATGGAATTGAATGTCTCTACCTGTCCCAGCAGTCTCTATTTATGTGTTTTGAAAATGGGTGTGTGCCTGGGCCTAGCTAAGCCTGCCCCTCTCTACTTGTCATTGGCCCAATTCTCCCCTCTCCCATGATTGGGGGAAGGAAATGTGAGTCAGAGTGATGCTGTAGGTTTTATGGGTCAGAGGATCCTCCCCTGGTCAGTTTGCCCACAAATCTATATTTGATTCAAATACATATTTCACAGATACACAGTTGTTTAAAATTACATGCACCCATCACATATCACATGAGGTATACTCTGTTCAAACTCTGCTCTTCCTGGGCTCTTGCATTCAGAAATGGCAACATTTTGCACTTTTTAACTGGTTTTGCAATATCGGACATTTACCCAATTTTGCACACATGTGCGCAAGGAGTGTGGACATTAATTGATGAAGTGTCAGATTTTTAACATGCAGACATTTGGAGTGAAACCCTATTTTCCGTTAGCAACCCCCCAGATCATACCATCGGGTCCTAAAACCTCTTAAAATGTGGGCAGAAAAATCACAAGAATTATGGTATCATTTAGCTAATTTTGACAAGTCCGCACCATGAGTTATACATCTTTCTTAAAATCATATTCTGGCCAACAGGGGTGTGTCTTCCCAGGTCACATGGTGGAGAAACCAGTCTATCCACTTTCTTTAAGCTCAGCCTGTCCTCAGAGGGGGCTGCCCCTCCCCGTTTCTGCCAAGAGGAAGCCACTTTTACGACGCCCCCAATATAACTTCTGCCTGAGTCAAGGAAGGGCTTTGTTCAAAAGAAAGCCATTTACGATCCCCCAATACACCATCTGCCTGGGCCCAGGACAGGCCTTTGTTCAACTCCCTGTAGCTGCTCCACCCCTAATCTAATCAGAGAGGTGACAACTCCTTTTGGCAAGGGGAAGAGTGGCTGAGCAGGTTTTAACTCCTGTGGGGGTAGATGTCAGGCAGAATTCAGTTTCATTGAGCCAGGTTTCAGCTAAATGTCACTTTTTGTCCCCCAGTTTAAGTCTATTACGATTTTCTAAATACACATTACATAATTACTTCCTTCAAGTCATTTCAGAGTATAGTTTTACATTGTATCCACCTCTTAGCAAGCCTTTCCTTGGTCTGGTTTTGTTTCATTTGTTCAGTTTTACACAAAAGTCTGGTGGTTTTAAAACGCCAGCTTTCTGATAGTGGTGAGTACTGGTAATGCAACCATTTTTGGGATTTAAGAAAATGAATTCCCCACAGTTCTAGGTTGCTTTTGGCAATCAGCATTGCCATTCCCAATGGTTTCAGGCTACTGTGTGGGTAGCCCAAAGGTGGTTTTAGGCAGTGCCCTCCTGTGCTCACAACCTAGGCAAAAATGGGTGGCAGCCTATTCTTCATGCATTTCCCTGTGCATTTTCTGGGAAGTTCTGGCCATCATGATGTTTTCCATGCCAGTACTGCACAGTTTTCCTATTCTGGCCTATAATGTGGGCTTTTTGGCCATCTTGGATTTTCTAAGCCCACAGCACCAAATGTTGCAGCATGATAGCTCAAACGTGGGTCAGGAACCCAACAAAGCCCCCCCCCACGCTACTGCACTTTGAATTTGAGTCGATGGGGAGTCGGGTGCATAGAAGGTTATGACCAACGCACTGGTATGTCCGCATAATCTTCTTCCAATTCTGCAAATGGCACAGTTCAGCATCTTTTCCTCCATCCGGTACTGATCGATCGGTTCTCCTCGCCGGTCCTGATGGGAATATTGGGCGGTACCCCGGGCACCTTGGGTCTCTGCTCCCGGTCTCCGGATCGTCCTCCTTGGCCAGTCTCCAGGTTTTCTTTCTCCTAGGACGACAAAGGAAAAGTGGCAATACCTATTCATGGACATTTCTCCCCCACCATTGATATAGTGGGGTGGCATATATATTTTAGAACTCAACTGATATGAACATGCACATTTTTTTAAATTAAGCGACAGGAACACATAAACTTGAGAAACACAGAATTTGATAGGCTATATGTAGGATATTTTAGGGTTGGAACTGAATTACTCTGGAGTGGCCCCCTCTGGTATTGCAGAGGACTCCTCCAGTTGCTGCAGAGTGTGCCTTGGATGGCAACACTTTAGCTGATTTATATGTACCCACTTGTCTTCCCCCTCTGCCAAACCGCCTTTGGGGATGCGGATCTTGTAGGCCACAGGGGAGATCTTGTCTATAATCTCAAAGGGTCCCTTCCATTTAGGCAAAAAATTTCGCGTTCCTTTGGAAATTGTATAGATAGGCCCGATCACCCACCTTATATTCCTTTCGGGTAGTTTTTAAATCATAGTGGGTCTTCATGCTCTCGGCTGATCTTTCTAGATTCCGCTGAGCATAGGCAAAAGCATGCTGAAGGTGTTTCCTTAAATTCTCCACATACTCATGAGTTGTGGAGGCATTTATCAACGTTTGCTCTTGGGTTCTGTAGAGCAAATGCTGGGGAAGCACCATCTTGCGTCCAGTCATCAACTCAAATGGTGACATTTTGGTTGCAGATGAAGGGGTAGATCTGATGGCCATTAGGACCCGAGGTAATCGGATATCCCAACTTGGCCCAGAATCTGCCACAAACTTCTTTAATATGCTCACAATGGTTCGGTTGTATCTCTCTACTGCTCCAGAAGAAGCTGGCCTGTAAGCAATATGTAGCTTCCTTTTAACCCCCAGTATCTCCCACATCTTTGTCATTACTTCACTGGTGAAGTGGCTACCCCTGTCTGACTCAATCCTTTGAGGTAGACCAAAATGGGAAAAGATGTGGTTAATCATCAGGGCAGCTGCTGTTTCTGCCTTGCTGTTTGGGGCTGGGAGACATTCCACCCACTTGGTAAACAAGCATGTAACGGTCAACATGTACTTGTTTCCTCTGGATGAGCGGATTACAGGGCCTACAAAGTCGATTTGCAAATCTGACCATGGCAGTGTCATCCCCCTCTTTTGGAGGGGTGCACGGTGCGTGAGGGATGATGGCAGAAATTGTGCACACACAAGACACCCCTTCAAGTATTGGTCGAGGTCCTGCCCCATGTGTGGCCAGTATGTAACCTCTCTTAAGATTTCCAATGTTGTGTGAAAACCCCTATGACCGGCGGTGGCCGCATCATGGGCGTGACTTAGCATCAGGCTTCGGAATGAAGTAGGAACCACCCACTGATCGTGGCCAGCTTTGGATTTCCTTACCAACAAACCGTCTTGGATCCGGAACATTTTTGGACATTTCATCAACACTCTTAGGTCCTCTTTCCCAATGTAATCGGTATCCGTCAGGGGAAAGTTCTCAGGGTCCTCAAGGTGTTGGTAAAACTTACCAATAATTGGATCCCCCTTCTGAGCTGTAATCAAATCAGCATCAGGGGTCTCCTTGCTCAATTGGGCAGTTGAAAGAGCATTGTGATCATTTGTCTGGGACCTAGTGATAGCAGTGACCTGGATTTCCCCCAACAGGGACTCTATTTCGATTAGATCCCCTTGGATGGCCCCGGTTTTGGCCAGCTGATCAGCTAAGTCATTTCTAGTTTTGTCTGGTCCCTCTACTTTGGAATGACCCTTGATCTTTTTCCAGTAGATGGTCATCCCATTCGATGTGACCAGATCATCAATGTTTTGGATTAACTTCCCATGTTTCAAGGGTTTGTTATTAGCACATATCATGCCTCTGGTTTTCCAATTAACCAGGTGCTCCACGAACCCGTTCCGTACATAATCCGAATCTGTGATTATGACCAGTTTGTGGAGTTGATGCTGGACAGCAGTGAGGATGGCCTGATGCACAGCCATCAATTCTGCCACCTGACAACTTCGGGGACCAATTTTGTATCCAGCGGAGGGTTCTGGGAACTCCTTCACCCATGCATTCCCTACGCCAGCCACCAGTTCTTTCTCCACGTCGTTGCCAACATGGTAAGAGCATCCATCCACATTGACAGTGGGCATTCCCTCACACTTGTCTTCTTCAAAGACTTTGTGTGGGGAATTAAGGTATGCCTCCATGTTGTCCTTGATTTTTCGACTTTCGTCCTTGAGACAGTTTTCTCTGGCACAATCATGCAAGTCAGCCAGACCTTGCGCGAGGGGACTCTTCTTGTTTTGGCCATATCTGACCTCCACAGGAAGTCTTGCATTGACAGAATCCAGGAAGTAATTCGGGAATTACTCACATTTCCGGCCCCGATTCTGTCACTTTGGAGATATTGCAGAGGCTGGTGAGGAGTCTCCACTATGATGTGTTCCCCATGGATAAACGAGCGGTAATTCTTCAATGCCCACACCGTTGCCAGGAGTGCCTTCTCACAATCTTTGAATTTTTCCTCCACAGAGGATAAAGTTTTGCTCGCATAGGAGATTACTTTATTGACCTTGTCATGCTTTTGGTATAATACTGCCGTCAAGCATGTATTAGAGAACCCCGTCTCCAGGAAGAACTCCTTGTTTCCGACAGGGTAAGCTAGGCAAGGCGCTTGTGAGAGGCTTCTTTTGAGTTGTCTTACCGCCTCGGCTTGTTCTGGACCCCATTCCCACTTGACCCCCCCCTTCAGGAGATGAATCAGGGGTCTGGTGATCTCTGTGTAGCCCTCAATGAACTTTCTGCTGTAATTAGTCAGTCCAAGGAGGCTCCTTAGTTCCCGCAGAGTTGTGGGGTCTTTCAGTTTCTGAAGTGCTTCCACTTTCTTTTCCTGGGGACAGAGACCCTGAGGAGTAATCTCATGCCCCGAGAAATTAACACGGGTTCTACACCACTGTGCTTTCTGAAAGGAAAGTTTTGCTCTGGCGGCCCTCAACTATGTCAGAACATAACGGATCTCCGCTATGTATTCCTCCACAGATGAACTTTTGATGAGGACATCATCTACATAAGCCAGGTTACCCCTTGCACCCAAGTCGGGCATGGCCTTGTGTAGGAAAATGTTGAATTCATTGCCCGAGTTGAGGCATCCGAAGGGAGTTCGGGTCCATGTGTACTGCTGGCCCCCAAAGGTAAAAGCCAGTTTGTATTGGTCCTCCCTACTGACAGGCACAGTCCAGTATCCATTGGGCAGGTCTATTGCAGTGAATACCTGTGCCCCTGGATCTGGGCCAGCCCTTGGTCAATGTAGGGCAGAGGCCATCGGGAAGTATGGACCCGTTTGTTGAACTCCCTGAGGTCGGCGCAGAGTCTCCACTGGCCATTTGGCTTCAATATTCCCAGCACCGGATTATTGAAGGTGCTGTGTATTGGACTAATTATTCCCCGGGACTCAAGGTTCTTAATTATTTCAGTAAGGGACTCCATGGATGCAAGAGGCAAACGATATTGCTTCACAAACACTGGAGTCATTCCAGGGTCCGTGGGAATTGTTGTGGTGTGGATGTCGGTGCGACCACAGTCATATGAGTCTACCGCAAAGAGATCTTGGAAATCCAAGAAAACTTGTTTCAACTTTTGCTTCTGTTCCAGAGTCACACAGGCATCAGCTAGGTTGACTCTCTCTTCCACCATCTGCCTGAAGCCTGGAAAGACTTCTGGTTTGGCTATCTCAGCGGCCTCCTCCAGCTGGGTGGAGAAGTCCCTGGTCAGAGTGCTGATTTGGACTGGAGGCCTCAGGTGGGAAAGGCAACCCTCATGGACCTGGAAAATCACCTCATCCCTCCTGAAGTCACAAGTCACATCTTCCTTACCATAGGGGCAGGAAGTGTACACCAGGAAGTTCCCCCCATGCCGGGTAAAAATCCTGTCTGGTGTTGTATTGTCAACACTGTCACTGTCAAAGCAGTCCTTGGGGATTGGTCCTAACAGTTAATTTCCTAAATCGATGGAAAAATGTCGGTCATCAACCGCCATTCCAATAATGGTGCCTGCGGCTAGAATAATACTCTTTAAGTCGCTGTTATCCACCTCTATTAGAATGGTGTCATGTTCTATGTTGACTAATGGAGTTGGGTTTACCCCCAACCGTTGCTGTTGGAGAGAAGTGTTTAGATGTATGTAAGAATCAGGGTTTTTAAAATGTTGTCCTCTTTTAACTTTCACTTCCAGGGAGAATTGTCGGGTCCTTTCTGGGATGATGATTTCCTCTTTGATCTGAATTTCAACTGCATAAGGTAGCAATTGAGCTGACCTAAATGCTTTTTCTGGATCATCAAAGCCCATGGGATTATCCGCTAATCGGGACCAAGCTTTGAAGTTTATTAGGTCCAAACTAATGGCAAAGCGATTGAGAATGTCACTGCCTAAGTAAAAGGCGGCAGTGACGTCTCGCACGACCCAACAATTATGGACTATGCTCTTGTTGCCAATGGAGATTTTGAGCATACACCTGCTTGGCAGGCGATGTTTGGAATTAGGTGCTTCCAGGTCCATTTCCCATTTGTCTACCAGTTTGAATGTGGGAATGGCTGGATCTTTTGGGAGTTGGCGGAACATGGCTTTGCTGATGAAGCTCTTACCGTTGTTCACGCACACTCGAGCAAGAACAGAGTCCTTCCCATCATTTAACTGAACAGGGATGAACAACTGCTCTCCAATTTGCTGAATATCAGCCAGGCTCTGAGCTGATTTCACATCTTTCTGGACTATAGGAGTGGGAGTTTCTGATTGTGGATTAGTAAAGAATTTCAGGGTGTTTCCTTCCAGTGTGGAATACCACCTTAAACTGGAAGGAAGGTTGATTTTCATAAATAGAGAGAACCCCCCATCACCAGTCTGTTGTCCTACTGCTATTACTGTCACGTCTGGAGTTTGGTTGTTTTGGAAGTGAAATTCTACTTGGTCAGATTTTTGTTCAACCATGTGGCAGGTGCCGTTTAAACTAACCTGGTTGACACTCTGTTTTAATTTTATTGGTCGGCTAGTCTGGGTCCAGAGGACCTTGTTTACACAATCTATTAGGGGTGACAACCTTCTCAGGAGGTCATTCCCTAGTAAACAAGGGGTGCCCTCTGGAGTCACTACTATGACCTGGTGTTTCACCTTGTGTCGCCCAATTTTAATGTCCAAGTCTGCAGTCCCCTGAACGAGAATCTCATTCCCGTCAAAGTTCTGCAGTTCTCCAGGAAGAGAGGTGAGAGGAATACGGTAATTCTCCCCCCTTCCTGCATTTAGTTCCTCAAAGGCCCTTTTGGACAGAAGGGTAGCTTGGGATCCAGTGTCCACCAGTGCCAAAATTGTACCCTGCCCCTGTACTTGTACCGGGGCATAGTATCTTCACTCCTTCTCCTCAAGGGGGCACAGATAATGCACATTTTTGGACAACTGGTGGGCTAACTTTCTGGTTTTGGACATTGGTAGCAAAGAGATTTGGGCAGAATTCTGTGGAGAGCCTTGGGAATCTGAAAGAAAAAGTTGGCAACTGCAAATCAGAGCCATTGTGGGTTCCCCTGGTTCCGGTTCTGGGCTGCCCCCCCCTTTTTGGAGGCAGTCACCAGGATGGGTTTGAACCAGGGGATTTCGGTGTTGTGGGTTCTGGGATGAGATGATGGGCGGCGGTGGCTCAGTCTCCATATCTCCCCAGTCTGGATTGGAATCCCTTGGGACCCATTTTTTTTTGGGAGGAGTTCCCCCTTCTCTGAAGGAGAAGATCCTTTTCCCAGGATCCTCTGAGGATCCCTCTCCCTCAAATTGGAAGACCTGTACCTCCTCCACAAAGTGGGTCTGTTTGGGTCCTTTGTTTCTCCTACCCCCCTCTGCTCCTTGGGTGGCAGACTTTCAGGGGTAGGAGATTTTATTTCCAGTTCCTGGTTTTCCAGGGGCTGTTTACAAGTTGGGAAGGAAGCTTCCTCCAAGGCTTTACACCCCCCTTCCCCTTGTGCCTCCTCCCTGGGAACCGGTGGGTTATAGGGGTGCTGCCCCCGTCATTGTTCTGGAGCACCAGGTCCCGAGTTTGGGGCATTCTGCGGTGGCATGCTCAGCTGAGGGTTCTGTTGAGCCCTCAGTATTTGACCCAGATCTCGTGCCATATTTTGGACCTGGCGCTCAAGTTGTGAAACCCGCTCAGATTGATACGGGGCTCTATTTTCTCCCCTGGGCTGATCCCGGGGAGGGTAGCTATCCCTTCTCTGGTAGTACCCCTGGTTGGGAAGATTTTGGTACCCTCCACCCTTGGCCTCCCCTCTCCTGGATTAGGTTGTCTGGGCTCAGGGAATTGGGGAAAGAGGGATGGATGATTTTGGGGCTGGAAACTGGGTGGATAACTGGGGAAAAACTTCTGCCCAGGATTTGGAGAATTTCTGCCCTCCTGTGGGAAGTTGGGAGGGAAGTTCCCTGGGTTAGGTGCTTGGCTGGATCCCCCCCCTTGGGCTGGAGGAGTCCACACATAACCCAGGATTGGTCGGTTTCCCTTATAGCGGGGACTTACATAGTCAGGGGAGCGGGGGACCCCATTTGTGGGACTACCTCCTAGACTCCCTGTCTGTGACTGGCCCGAGGGCCTTCTGGGCTGTGAATTATTTGGTGCAGGCAGGTTTTTAGGCCCCCCCATCTCCAAATCTAAAACGGGGGCAACCTTTACCTCTGCCACCTTGGCAGCAGCAGGGGTGCTGTTGGTTTTGGGGTTTTTTGGCGCGTTAATTTTATTTTCGATAGGCTTCTGCACCTCATAGATCCGGGTAGCCTGTTCAATGACCCAGTCTAAAGATCTTTTCTCATGACAATCTCTCACAAGCTGGGTCATTATATATTTAGGGAGAGCATGGAAAAATGTATTGACAAACTCTTTGCTGTCTGTGCGCACCCTTCTGGTGGTCTGCGCAAAAGCACGTTTTAATTCTTGCACAAACTCTTGTGGGACTTGATCCTCCCCACATTGCAAATTGTAGGCTGCCTTGCAAGCCTCTTGAGGATTTCTGTGAACAGAAAAATGTTTCAAGATGGCCGCATTATAGGTGGACCATCTTAAATGATTTTGGTCCTCCAGCCCCGCAAAGAAACTGGAGTATTCTGGGGAGAATGTCCATTTGACGTACTGGATGCAGCTACTGCTGTCCTTCAAATGGAAAGTCTCCATCATTTGCTCATAGAGCTCCAAGTGTTGCCAAACGGAATACTTGGCGTTCTTATGATAAGGCGTGATGACACTCCTTATTGCCTTTATTTGCTTCAATGGGTCCTTAAGCAAGGCCCTTTTTGCCTTATTGGCCTTTTTGGTTCGGGTAACCCTGGTCCATTCATCCTCTGACTCAGAGGCACTGCTCCCTGAGGTTCCTGTCTGATCTTCCAGGTCTTCCCAGATTCTGCGAGCCTGGGAATGGCTGGCAGAATGTGAGGGCCTGGTCTCCTGTGTCCTGCGCCGTTCAGAGGAGTCTTCAGATTCCTCCTTGCTGCCAGGATTTGATGGGTACCCCCCCCCCCACTGACCTAACTGGACAGAAGTTTTCAGGATGCCCTTAAAGGGCCTACTCTCCTGGGGTTCCCCACTAAATTGCACTGTGCTTGGGTGCCCACACCCAGATGCCCGCCCATCAATTCCTCGGAGGTACTGGCCTATGAGCCCCATACTTCTAGCTGGATAGTAATCTGCCATCCCCGTGGCCCTGGGCTCATGTGCGCAAGGGAACATGGGGGTGGCAGAGTCCAGGGACTGGGAGAGATGAAGGCCTCTGTTACTAGGGCTCCTGAGGTTATGCTCAGGAGTTTCTCTTTCCCAGTGAACCTCATATCTATCCGCCCCTGCTTCCTGTTGCAATGCAAGAGCCTGCGCTTTCAGTTCCTCAGTTAAGGCCTTACTAGACTCTATCAGACTCTCCTGCATGGCTACCTGTTGCTGGAGCCTGTCATTGCGCTGACAGAGAGCCTCATTTTCTCTCTGTGCCTCCTGATTGGTCCTGGAGTACTGGGCCAGTCTCTGCTGCAGGAGGGTTACCTCCTGAGCTGTGTCCCTATTGGCCTGCTCCTTTCTTGCCAGAGCTTCCTCCACCCTCCTGGTGTGCTCTAACAAGTTCTGGTGTTCTTTTTGGAGGTCACCCAGTCCCTGGAGGGCCAGGTGATTTTCTTCCATTTTCCTTTTTAAATGGCAGACTTCCTGGCCTAAGGTGTCCCTTTCCTGACTAAGAGTCTGCATCTGTGCCGCCAGGTCGTCCTTTTGCCTTTGGAAGGCACCAGCTCTCTGGCGCTCCTGATCAAACTCTGCCTGGGTATCCAGGTCTTTCAGAATCAATTTATTGCTTTCTGCCTTTTCCCTATCTAGGTGGCTTTGCAGGGTGACTACCTGCTCAGCACATACCCTATTGAAATCTAATTGTTGCTCCAGCTTTTTCTGGCTCTGTAGTAGGGAGTCCAAACCTTCTTGGTACTCCTTTTGCATGGCCAGAAATCTGGTATCCTGGTCAGCCTTTTCCTGTTGCAGGATGTCCATATCCTCTTTTATTTTAATGATATACTGCCTACTATCATTTTCTAACTCCTGGCTCCTCTGCAGCCTCTGCTCAGAAGAGACCAGGTCAGATTGGACCTTCTCTAACGCCATCTGTCGCTTATTTGCCAGATCTTGGCTTTCAGTACATTTATCCTGCATGTCTCCCATATATAGGTACAGGTATGCCGCTATCCTGGCAATCTGATTGTGTTCATCTTTGGCTTTAGGAGCCATATATAGTTCACTTACGGCCACATGTAATGGACCCTGATCTCTCCATATGTATGACCCTGTTTCAGTGACCTGTTGCGCGATGTTCTGCAACCAGACCGTTTGGTCCTGGTGAGTCCACTCACCTCTCACAAATAGCTTATGTAAGAGGTGCTCCCTCGCTATTTTCATGTCTACCAAGGTCGTCATTCTAGAGATTGATCTCTGTCCTGACTTACAGAAATTAGTATTTTATTTTTGCAAAACAGACCTTTTCCTTAGAGTGTCCCTTTGAAGAGTGCTTTACAGCGTAAAACAGTGTGGTGATCCGACCGGATGTATGTATCCCATCAGTTAGCACACTGTATTAAGCTGCACAAGTGATAGATCTAACCCAGACGTCCGGCTCCAGCCCCCAATTTGTAAGAGGATTTAATTCAACACTACAGCTAAATCAATGCCTAGTCTGGGATACTGAATGGAAACCCTTATTGATATATCTTTATGTCCAGTTCATGAGTTCTGGATGACTACCCCTATATAACACCCCTCTCTTGGAATCCCCCTGACCCCACTGAGCCAAGAAGTAGTTCTGTTTTGCAAGTTTTAAAAGGTTTATTTGAGAATTTAAACAATATATATATATATCACACTTTATAATAAATTAATATCTGATAGTACACTTAGACATATGATGTTGATCAACAATGAGTAATCTGGCACTAGCACACTTCTTTCCAATCAATGAGGAGTTAGTATAGGATGGATCAAGTAGCAAAAATACTTTTATGATTTCAAATGAATGCAATGTTGAATGAAATACAGTACAGAACTAACTAATATGGTTTCACAAGATATCATATGTTCACTTTTCCACTGGTGGCAATTCACCCCCCTCCCCTATGCAATGTAAGACATGGAAGTAGATGGAAAGAGGAGCACACCATTCTCAGGAATGCAATCAAATACAATACGAAATTCAGTTCCCCCCCAGCAAGCTTAGAGAAAACCGGTATGAGTTTTAAAACACAGGCCCAAGTGCTTTGAATGTGGTGGCAATGAAGTGAGAAATATGCTGAAAATGCTTTTAATTCCCTTTAGGAGGTTCAGGGGGAGTGAGAGATACTAGGGATGAGTGCAGGCTCACTTTAGCAATGATTCAGAGATGGTGATTAAGAGGCAAACACATTTTTAGCAAGGAAAGAAATGACTGCTGATGGTTACACGTGGCTGGATTTTTAACCAAATTGCAAATCGCGGTAAAATTCGCAAGTGCGTGAATCGTGATTGCGGAAAAAGTATAAGGAGTAGGAAGTCGGTTTGTTGGAATGGTAAGATACTAAGCTTTCAGAGGAAAGTTAAACCAAGTTCATAGCCCAAACGGTTCCAGAGATACGGACGATTAAATATAGGTAGTTTTTCGGATTTAAAGTAAACTCAAAATGACAGGTGACAGCTTGCAGCTTCAGAATTGACAAGTGACAGTGGTGCAGCTTTACAAAATGACAAGTGACAACTTCTAGGAGGCAGTTCTGGTTAGATTAAAAATAGTTTGGATTAGATTATTTTAACTAAGAGATTGGTTCTGCACAGTTCTGCTAGGTACTCACAATATATTTTTGAAATAGGCCTTGCCACGGATCTGGTCAGGTTTTGGACTGGAATCCGGTTCTGGTCTCGGCACTTCACAGTGATCTGGGTCAGCTCTCTGGTTCTGCTATACAGCGGTCTGGGAGACTCTGGATCTCTGGCCTCTGGTTCTGGATACTGCTCTGCTTTCTCTGGGTACAGCACTGCTTCTGGATCTTTCTGGCGCAGGGTTTCAGGCCAGAATCAACAGCTCAGCCCGGCTGTGAATAGTCTGCAAATGATTTTGAGGATGCTGAGGCCTGCTGAGAAGAGTTCTCAGTTTGTGGGTTTAGGCCCTTGCTTTAAGTTCTGAAGTAAAGTTCTGGTCTTTGTAGATTGATGGATTTGAAGTCTGGATCTCTGGATGTGAAGTCGTCGGTCAGCATGCTCCGCAGCAAATGGAATTGAATGTCTCTACCTGTCCCAGCAGTCTCTTTTAATGTGTTTTGAAAATGGGTGTGTGCCTGGGCCTAGCTAAGCCTGCCCCTCTCTACTTGTCATTGGCCCAATTCTCCCCTCTCCCATGATTGGGGGAAGGAAATGTGAGTCAGAGTGATGCTGTAGGTTTTATGGGTCAGAGGATCCTCCCCTGGTCAGTTTGCCCACAAATCTATATTTGATTCAAATACATATTGCACAGATACACAGTTGTTTAAAATTACATGCACCCATCACATATCACATGAGGTATACTGTGTTCAAACTCTGCTCTTCCTGGGGGCTTGCCTTCAGAAATGGCAACATTTTGCACTTTTTAACTGGTTTTGCAATATCGGACATTTACCCAAATTTACACACATGTGCGCAAGGAGTGTGGACATTAATTGATGAAGTGTCAGATTTTTAACATGCAGACATTTGGAGTGAAATCCTATGTTCCGCTAGCAACCCCCCAGATCATACCACCGGGTCCTAAAACCTCTTAAAATGTGGGCAGAAAAATCACAAGAATTATGTTATCATTTAGCTAATTTTGACAAGTCCGCACCATGAGTTATACATCTTTCTTAAAATCATATTCCGGCCAACAGGGGTGTGTCTTCCCAGGTCACATGGTGGAGAAACCAGTCCATCCACTTTCTTTAAGCTCAGCTTGTCCTCAGAGGGGGCTGCCCCTCCCCGTTTCTGCCAAGAGGAAGCCACTTTTACGACGCCCCCAATATAACTTCTACCTGAGTCAAGGAAGGGCTTTGTTCAAAAGGAAGCCATTTACAATCCCCCCAATAAACCATCTGCCTGGGCCCAGGACAGGCCTTTGTTCAACTCCCTGTAGCTGCTCCACCCCTAATCTAATCAGAGAGGTGACAACTCCTTTTGGCAAGGGGAAGAGTGGCTGAGCAGGTTTTAACTCCTGTGGGGGTAGATGTCAGGCAGAATTCAGTTTCATTAAGCCAGGTTTCAGCTAAATGTCACATTTTGTCCCCCAGTTTAAATCTATTACGATTTTTACATACACATTAAATAATTACTTCCCTCAAGTCATTTCAGAGTATAGTTTTACATTGTATCCACCTCTGATCAAGTCTTTCCTTGGTCTGGTTTTGTTTCATTTGTTCAGTTTTACACAAAAGTCTGGTGGTTTTAAAACGCCGGCTTTCTGATAGTGGTGAGTACTGGTAATGCAACCATTTTTGGGATTTAAGAAAATGAATTCCCCACAGTTCTAGGTTGCTTTTGGCAATCAGCATTGCCATTCCCAATGGTTTCAGGCTACTGTGTGGGTAGCCCAATGGTGGTTTTAGGCAGTGCCCTCCTGTGCTCACAACCTAGGCAAAAATGGGTGGCAGCCTATTGTTCATGCATTTCCCTGTGCATTTTCTGGGAAGTTCTGGCCATCATGATGTTTTCCGTGCCAGTACTGCACAGTTTTCCTATTCTGGCGTACATGTGGGCTTTTTGGCAATCTTGGATTTTCTAAGCCCACAGCACCAAATGTTGCAGCATGATAGCTCAAACGTGGGTCAGGACACCCAACAACAGATAGCAAAACATATGAGACCCTATGGAGTAAAAGACCCCATAGCCCATAGAACACATTGACATTCAAAGGAATTACACACATACATGTCCAAGAGGGGCAGGAAAAGAGTCTCACTCTTGGCAGGATGGAAAAAACAAACTCCAGAAATCCAGCAAAGCTGCTGGGGGACTCGCTAGGTTAGGAAATTCAGCCTAAACAGAGAATTCTCCCTAACAGCGAGGGTACAGAAAAGGAAGATAGGGTATAACAAGTTTCCTCTGGCAGTGTGGGTAGGTTGTGAAGGGGGATCAAGGGGTGCTCAGAAGAAAGAGTCATGTTTAAGACAGTGGAAAGTGGTGACCTTAGGACACCTGAAGTCTCTCATTAACAATGTATTTATTTCAGGGGTTAAGGCATAAAAAAGGTTGCAGTCAGGAAATAAAAAGTTGAATGAACCAAAGGGTCAATAAAGGATGTGGAGAGTGAGGGCAAGTCTTTCTGATTTCGGGGCATGGGAAGCTATCCAAGAGGATATATTTCAGCGAAAGTGGTGAAGTTAGAGGGTTGGGGGATTAGAGGAGAGTAGGGGATGCTCCGAACTGCAGCCGGGAGGATGGATGGATTTGAGCAGATGGAATGCCTCTGGTATTTTTTAAAAGGAATGTGAAGGACATGAATTGATGAAAGAGATATCAGGATCAATCAAATGTGACTTTCTATTTTGGCTGGCGATTGTGATCAAGTTTCTTGTATGTCTGCAAATGGATGTAATAGTCCATGCAGCGCTTCTTCGCGGCAAAATCGGCATTTCAAATGTGTGCCATTTTGGAACGCCGATTTTGCTGCGAGGAAGCAGTCACGTGGACTATATTTCAGAAAACAAGGATAACGATGAGGCTGGTTGCAAGAAGCTAATCAAGATATACAGGATAATTCATAGAATTTCGCACAAAAGTGGCGCACGCGGCTGGCGCACAGTGTCCCCGTGCGATACACTGCGCCAGTCGCGTGCGATAAAATCCACTTCATCGCACAGCGTATTCATGGATTTTAGCCTCAAAAACCAGCCGTGGCGCAGAGTGGCGCAGCGACCCTGCAGCAGCGCCAGTTACGCCCCCAAGAACGCCCTCGCGCAAGGAAAAGCCTTCAAAATTCCCAAATCATTGCAAAGGGCTGCGGTAATCCTGGATCAGTTCACAGGGCTGCCAAACAGCAAACGCCAAGCGGGGAACGTGTATTCCAGTGGTTCGCGTGAAGTTACATGCGCAATTGTCCTGGGTACGTGTACATCAGAGGGGTGCGCGGGAAGTAACACATGCAATTCCATCAGGGCACGTGTATTCCAGGGGTGCGCGGGAAGTATCACACGCAAAAACAGCAGGGTACGTGCATTTCAGGGGTGCGCGGGAAGTATCACACTCGATTCCATCAGGGTACTTGTATTCCAGGGGTGTGCGGGAAGTATCACACGCAAAAGCAGCAGGGTACGTGTATTTCAGGGGTGCGCGGGAAGTATCACACGCGAATCCATCAGGGCACGTGTATTTCAGTGCTGTGCGGGAAGTATCACACGCGATTTCATCAGGGCACATGTATTCCAGGGGTGCGCGGGAAGTATCACGCGCAAAAGCAGCAGGGTACGTGTATTTCAGCGGTGCGTGGGAAGTATCACCCGCAATTCCATCAGGGTACGTGTATTTCAGTGGTGCACGGGAAGTATCACACGGGATTCCATCAGGGCACGTGTATTTCAGGGGTGCGCGGGAAGTATCACACGCAAAAGCAGCAGGGTACGTGTATTTCAGTGGCGCGCGGGAAGTATCACACGCGATTCCATCAGGGCACGTGTATTTCAGGGGTGCGCGGGAAGTATCACAAGTGATTCCATCAGGGCACGTGTATTTCAGGGGTGCGCAGGGAGCACTACACGTGAATTGCCCGTGTGGGTCCTCCCAGGTGTTCCCTCTACACCCTCCACGGCCCCTGCAGGCGGCCCACACCACAGGGCACTACCCTGTGCATGTCCCAGGCAGCCCATCCACCATGCCCATGACCCCCAGCCAACCCACATGTCACCTTGCACTACTGCCCACCAACGCATGTCCCCCTGCACCCCCACCCCCCAGCACTTTGGTGCACCCTCCACCAGGCCCCCACTCATGTCCCCCTGCACACCCACCCCCCAGCATCCAGGGGCACCCTCCAGCAGGCCCCCACTCATGTCTCCCAGCACCCCCACCCCCCACCAGTCAGGGGCATCCTCCACCAGGCCCCCACTCATGCCTCCCTGCACCCCCACCCCCCAGCACCCAGGGGCACCCTCCACCAGGCCCCCACTCATGTCTCCCAGCATCCCCACCCCCTGCATCCAGGGGCACCCTCCACCAGGCCCCCACTCATGTCTCCCTGCACCCCCACCCCCCACCAGTCAGGGGCACCCTCCACCAGGCCCCCACTCATGTCTCCCTGCACCCCCACCCCCCACCAGTCAGGGGCACCCTCCACCAGGCCCCCACTCATGTCTCCCTGCACCCCCACCCCCCAGCATCCAGGGGCACCCTCCACCAGGCCCCCACTCATGTCTCCCAGCATCCCCACCCCCTGCATCCAGGGGCACCCTCCACCAGGCCCCCACTCATGTCTCCCTGCACCCCCACCCCCCACCAGTCAGGGGCACCCTCCACCAGGCCCCCACTCATGTCTCCCTGCACCCCCACCCCCCACCAGTCAGGGGCACCCTCCACCAGGCCCCCACTCATGTCTCCCTGCACCCCCACCCCCCAGCATCCAGGGGCACCCTCCACCAGGCCCCCACTCATGCCTCCCTGCACCCCCACCCCCCACTAGTCAGGGGCACCCTCCACCACGCCCGCAATCATGTCCAACTCATGTCTCCCAGCACCCCCACCCCCCTGCATCCAGGGGCACCCTCCACCAGGCCCCCACACATGTCCACCAGCCAACATGTCATCACAATCTAGATCCCTGGCCCGTATGGTCAGCCTCCAAATGCCAAAAACCCACCCGAGTATTGCATCCACCCACTTAGAAATGGCAATAACATGATAGAACCCCAATTGCAAGTTTGGAAATGAACACATGTCCCTCACATACACCCAATGGGTGTCAGTGAATGTCAAAACCCATATCATGATATGCATGAAACCAATGAGATGATACTACACATTGAAGTTTGAAGAAAAAAATATGTATTAAAAGCAACATAAATTGAATCAAAAATAAACAAACACAAATGGGAATTAAAAAAAAAAAAACAGCATGTCCGTGAAATAATGCAAAACCACAAATCATAATCCAAAGGAAAGGTGTCCAAAGTCACAGTCCACAAAAGTAAATCCAATAGAAAATTAAAATCGAAAACCATTGCTCCATGGGTAAATCATAAAAAAAAATGAAAATCCAACAGTCAACTATATACAGATAAACAATCCAGGGTTCATGATCCCAACAGAAGAAATGAAACCTATCTGATAACACTACCTAATAAAAAAAACTATATACAAAAATGTGGCCCATTGTCCAAAAGGTCCAAAAAAAATGCAAAACCAAAGGAAACCTAACACTAACTACAGAACTCTTTACAAGGGCAGCGGGCTAGTCCGACGGCTCACTTCGGAATGTTCCGGGCCAGGGTATCATTGAACTCCTGCTCAATGTCCCGGAGGTGGTCCTCCTCCATGGCCCCGAGGGTCTGCAGGGCCGTCGACACGTTCACCTCCAACTCCCTGCGGATTGCCTTGAGGCACTCGGCCCACCTCAGGGCCCTCCGCATGGAGTTCTCCGCCCTGACCATCGTGAGCCGTGCCTCTTCCGCCCGCTGCCGCTCCGCATCTATGGTGTGGCCCAACTGCTGCCACACGGAAGACACTTCCCGTCCTGGGTCCTCCTGCCCTCCGGCCGATGCCTGCCCCTCCGATGTCGAATGCCCCGAGCCATCATGGCTCCCACCTCGTTGCTGCTGCTGCTGTGCCACTGCCCGTGCACTGCCTCCTGCTGCCTGCACATCCTCCACTGGCTGGGGTGCAGTCGTTGATGTGGCCACCCCTGCTGGACGTCCGACTCCCGACTGTGGCAGGGATGTCTCCTCCACCAGCCTGGCCGCACCGTCAGAGGCAGCTCCACAGGGCACCCAGGTGACTAATGGGTGGGAAGATGGCAAGGAGGACGACAGGCGCATAGGGGGTTCAGTTGAGGAGGGGGTCTGAGCAAGCCCCATCAAACGGAGGAATCCGGCCTGGGTGACCTGTCCCAGTAGGCCGACGCAGTCAACGAGCCATTCGAGATGACGTGCAGTCTCCTCATGAAAAGACTGCAGATGCCCTCGCATGGCCCGTTGACGCAACGCCACACCAGTCAGGACAGGCTCAACCCGGACCCTGATAGCCACGTCAGAGGAAGGCCACAGGCAGAGGAAGGCCAGTTGTTGTGAGCTCATCCCCTGCCTGAAAACGGGTCTGGACGTAGGCATCCCTGCTGGTGCAAGATGATGCAGTGACAGGATCAGGGACAGGATTGCACACAGGCACCTCCGCGGCGGCCTGTGCTGCCTCTTGTCCCTGGTCCTGCACTGCACCACTAGCACCAGTGGAATCCCCACCTCCAGACCCTGTCTCTGTTGCTTGCACGGCCTCCTCCTCCACTAAACCCCCCACCAACCTGGATGACTCTGTGCCATCTTCCCCCGTTGGGCCCTGTGGGGTCCCGGCTGCCCCTTCTGCTGCCGAGGAGTCCTCTTCATCAGTTGATGCTGCAGACAGGGAGAAATAAAACACAGGCATCAGGGTACTGTACAATGGACACATACACACATGACAGCTGTACATGAGTGGCATTGGCAAACCTCAGACATGGCATCACAATCGCCAACACACATGTCATTTCAACTTGCACACATGAGCCATACCACAGCCATATCGCAACTGCCAGCACCATCCATACACATACAACAGCATGAGCAGGCAGGTGAGCCAGACATCACATGCAACACAGGGAGTGCACTACACATGCTCACACATCACCGCACTTGCATGCATGTGTACACCTCTGCCAACTGTCGCAGTGTTCAGATCGGCATTCATGTCACATCTGCCAATCAGGCTTCCACATCCTGCTGTCACATGCATCCATGTTGCATCACTGTTGCACCCTTGTCAAATACACACACATGCACATGTACACAGTGCTGATACATGCAGCCGAAAACAACATCCATGTATGACATCACGAACATGCCTACTTACATACACATTCATCCAAACATGTGTGCCCACACAACTGCATTTGGCATGCAAGCCTACACACACAAGCACCATCCATGTCTCACACATGAGAGCCCTTGCATGTGTTAGCCTCACGGCCCTGAACACCCCCACCCATACTTGGCCCCATAAAAACACATGTGCAACCTGCACACTACTGGCACATCACCACACACACAGCTTACAATCATGATGCATGTACACTTACCGCTCGACTCCAGACGGGTCTGCCTCTCAAGGACCTGGACGTGGAGCGCTGGGGATATGCTTTCCAGGACCCTCATCTGATCTTCCGACAAGTGGCCCCGGCACCCCTTAGCATACGCTGCCTTCAAGAGGTGCCGGGCCTTGTTCAGGGTCCTGGACCTGAAGTTCTCCCAGCGCTTCTTGACATGATGGAATAGTCGGACTTCCACCCCCTTTGCGTTGATGGCAGTCACGATGTCCGTCCAGATCCGAGTCCGTCCTTCCTTGTCGGCGCGGGAACTTCCGAAGAGGGCATCATACTGCCCCAGGACTTGCTCCACCAGGACACCAACTTCGGTGGCAGTGAAGCTGGTGCCCCTCTGCCTCTCTGGCCGGGGTTTATCAGTGGTGCCAGATGTTGCAGTGCCCGACATGACAACCCCAGAGGCAGGAGTGGGTGGGCAACTGGGTCCTGGAGCTGGGCTGTGGAGCGATGGAATCCCAGTCGGGAGTCTTCGGTTCCAGCAGGGGTGGTCACAGCAACAGCACCCTGGGCTGATGTGCAGGCAGCAAATGGCAGGGCACGTGAGCAGCAGGCAGTCAGTCAGGCAACAGCAGATGGCAGGTGGGAGTGTGCTCGGGGCTCTGGGGGGCAGTAATTCGGCCTTCTGGGCAGGAGCGTGGTCTTCCGTGTGCTTACGCGTGGCCAGCTTGATAGGGAGTGATTTGGCACGTGAAAATCCTGCACGTCTGCGTGTAATTCGAGGAAAGGCCCTTAGCGCATATGCACGTCAGCATGCATATGCGATTTCATTGGACCAAAGGCCCTTAGCGCGTAAGCGCATCTGTGACGTAACGCGCGCGGGTGTTTCCCTCATAACACGTGATGACAGAGCACATGTGGTAAAACTGCAGGTCCGAGTGTCATCGCGTGTAATCGGAGGGAAGTGGGCGTGTATTTCAGGGGTGCGCGGGAAGTTTCACACGCGATTGGGGGAAATCCACGTGGGATTGGCAAGCCATGCCAGGGCAACGCCCGTGTGCCATACGTCACAAGACGCGCTAATGCGCTAGGGGCCTTTGGTCCAATGAAATCGCATATGCGTGCTGATGCGCTTACGCGCTAAGTGCCTTTCCTCGAATTACACACTGACGTGCAATTTTTTCACGTGCCAAATCACTCCGTATCAAGCTGGCCACTCGAAAACACACGGAAGACCAAGCTCCTGCCCAAAAGGCCGAATTACTGCCCCCCAGAGCCCTGAGAAGCCTCCCACGAGCCACCTGCTGCTGCCTGCCTGCCTGCTGCCACTGTGCCCTGCCATTTTGTGCCTGCACATCTGCCATCTGCAGGGGTCCAGTTGTTGTGTCCACCCCTGCTGGAACAGAAGACTCCCGACTGGAATACCATCGCTCCACAGCCCAGCCCCAGGACCCAGTTGCCCACCCACTCCTGCCTCTGGGGTTGCCATGTCGGGCACTGCAACATCTGGCACCACTGGCAACCCCCGGCCAGAGAGGCAGAGGGGCATCAGCTTCACTGCCACCGAAGTTGGTGTCCTGGTGGAGCAAGTCCTGGGGCAGTATGATGCCCTCTTCGGATCATCACTCGCCAACAAGGAAGGACGGGACAGGATCTGGGACGACTTTGTGGTTGCCATCAACGCGGAGGGGGTGGCAACCCGCAACATCAAGCAAGTCAAGAAGCGCTGGGAGGACTTGAGGTCCAGGACCCTCTTGAAGGCCCGGCACCTCATGGAGGGGGGCCGGGGCCGCATGAGTACCATCCAGCTGAGGGTCCTGGAATGCGTACGCCCAGCGCTCCACACCCAGATCCTTGAGAGGCAGACCCGTCTGGAGTTGAGCGGTAAGTGGCCAAGCATTGCTGTGTGAGACAGGGCATGTTGCAGTGTGCTGGTTGTCTGATACTTGCCTGTATGTGTGACATAGGCCATGTACGCATGTATGTGTGCAGGGACATCATGGTCATGCATGTGAGGCCAGAAATGTGTGTACCACATGGTTGGTGCATGTGTTTAAATGCAACATAGGGAGCCCTATGCCGAATGGACACATGAGAGCATGCCAGTCTGTGTTCCTGGACATGGGTGGGGGTGAGGGATGGGTGCTGATGCCATGTACATGTATGGTGTCCATGTCTGTGTGTCTGACCTGCATGTCTGTGACTTGTGAATGCCATGGATGCATGACACATGTCTGTGACAATGTTCAGATTCAATGATGCAGCCTAGTTACCCTTGTATCCACTGTGTCTGGGGTGTACGAGGCCAGATGGATGAAACTACGGTGAAGTGTGTACTGTGATGGGCATGACCCATGTTGCATGTGAGTTCCAAAACAACATTGTATGTTTCAAGAGTCCCTTGGACATGTATGCTAATGTCCATAGCATTGGCCATGCCTGTTACTGCATGTGTCTTGCCTGCACTGACCCATGTGTTGTGGAGGGACATGATGGAAGTGACCTTTGACAGTGCCACTCATCTGCTATTGCTTCCTGTCTAGGGGACCATTGTAGAGCACCCTGATTCTTGTGTTCTATGTCTCCTTCTACACAGCGGCAAGTGAGGAAGAGGCCGGAGACGGCGCTGTGGAGCAAAGTGGCGGGGATGCCCCCACAGCTGCAGCGGAAGGGGTGGGTGAGCCCCCACAGGGGCTTGCAATGGCGGAAGACGGTGTGGAACCATCCAGGTTGGTGGTTTCCACAGAGGAGGAAGAGGCCGCTAATGAGCCGCACATGGGGCCTGGTGGGGGCATCCCTGCTGGTGCAAGTGGTGCAGTCCAGGGGCTGGGGCAGGAGGCAGCACAGGTCGCCGTGGAGGGGCCTGTGCATGTCACTGTCCCTGACCCTGTGACTGCACCACCATGCACCAGCAGGGATGCCCCATCTGAGGCCCGTCCGCAGGTAGGGGGGATGTCCATGTCATCTGACTCCACTCCACCTGCGGACGAGGGGACCCCTGGCCATATGGAGAAGGTCCTGATTGGTGTTGCATTGCGCACGGGTGTCATTCGTGATGACGTGCGTGCTTCACGGGTGGGCGTGGCAGGGGTTTTATACATGTGTCGGCCACTCTGGCGACCCTCTCCTCCTCTGTGGAGACTATGTGCCAGTCGTTCTTCATGCCGTCTTCTGGCCCAGATGCCACCAGGGCCCCCTGTGGACCTGCCCTGACCAACGCAGCCAGCTCAGTGGGGATCCCAGCCCTGCCACAGTCGGGAGTCGGAGGTCCAGCAGGGGTGGACACAGCAGCAACTGGACACCAGCAGATGGAGTATGTGACGGCATCATCGGGCAGGGCACGTGCACGACGGTGTTGGTGGATTCCATCAGCCTGGATGCCATCGTGCTGGCAGAGGCAGTTGCATCGGAGGCAGCGGCAGGCTCGACGTGGGAGGCATCATGGCTCGGGGACATCTACATCAGAGGGGCAGGAATCGGCCGGAGGGCAGGAGGACCCTGGAATGGGAGTGTCTTCCGTGTGGCAGCGTTTGGGCCAGCAGATAGGTGCGGAGCGGCGGCGGGCAGAAGAGGCGCAGCTCACAATGGTCAGGGTGGAGAACTCCATGCGGAGGGCCCAGAGGCGGGCCAAGTGCCTCGAGGCAATCCGCAGGGATTTGGTGGAGAGCATGTCGTCGTCCCTGCGGACCCTCGGGGTCATGGAAGTGGACCGTCTCCGGAATATCGACCAGGAGTTCGATGATGCCCGGGACACCACAGAGTGAGCCGCTGGACTTGCCCGCCGCCATTGTATATAGTTAGTTAGTCAGTGTTAGGTTTCCTTTGTTATTTTTTTCTTTTGGTTGCGCTCGGACTATGCACCACATTTTTGTATATAATCTTTTTCTTAGGTATTAGTTTTTGGTAGGTTTCATTTAGTTAGTTGGGCTCATGGTCCCTGGATTGTTCATTTGTACATAGTTCAACATTGGATTTATCTTTTCCTGATTATTTTTAGGTTCACCATGGAGCAATGGTTTTGTTTATGGTTTTTCCCTTGGATTACTTTTTTTTACTTTGATTTTGGACTACATTCATTTGGATTCTGATTTCTTGTTTTTGATTTCAAAAGGGACATGCAGGTTTCATTTTTTCATTCCCACTGTTGTTTTTTTCATTTTATTCCCATTCATGTTTTTTTAAATACATTTTTTGGATTCATACTTTGATGTGTGGTATCGTCTCATTGGTTTCATGCATGTCATGATATGGGTTTTCACATTCACTTGCAACCATTGTGTGTGTGTGACGGACATGTGTTAATTTACATACTTTAGATTAGGGGTGTAATTGCCTTTTCTATGTGGGTGGATGGGATACTTGGTTGGGCCTTTTGGCTGGGGAGGCTGGCCATAACAGCCATGATTGAGGATTGCCAGGACCTGGCTGCAGGGGGAGATGAGTGGGGGCCTGGTGGAGGGTGCCCCACAGTGCTGGGGGTGGGGGTGCTGGGGGACATGAGTTGGACTGCACATGAGTGGGGGCCTGCTGGCAGGTGCCCCACAGTGCTGGGGGGTGGGGGTGCAGGGGGACATGAGTTGGACATGAGTGGGGGCCTGCTGGCAGGTGCCCCACAGTGCTGGGGGATGGGGGTGCAGGGGGACATGAGTTGGACATGAGTGGGGGCCTGCTGGCAGGTGCCCCACAGTGCTGGGGGTGGGGGTGCAGGGGGACATGAGTGGGGGCCTGGTGGAGGGTGCCCCTGGATGCTGGGGGGTGGGGGTGCAGGGGGACATGAGTGGGACATGAGTGGGGGCCTGGTGGAGGGTGCCCCACAGTGCTGGGGGGTGGGGGTGCTGGGGGACATGAGTTGGACATGAGTGGGGGCCTGCTGGCAGGTGCCCCACAGTGCTGGGGGGTGGGGGTGCAGGGGGACATGAGTGGGGGCCTAGTGGAGGGTGCCCCACAGTGCTGGGGGGTGGGGGTGCAGGGGGAAATGAGTGGGGGCCTGGTGGAGGGTGCCCCTGGATGGAGGGGGGTGGGGGTCAGGGGGACATGAGTTGGACATGAGTGGGGGCCTGCTGGCAGGTGCCCCACAGTGCTGGGGGGTGGGGATGCAGGGGGACATGAGTGGGGGCCTGGTGGAGGGTGCCCCTGGATGCTGGGGGGTGGGGGTGCAGGGGGACATGAGTGGGACATGAGTGGGGGCCTGGTGGAGGGTGCCCCACAATGCTGGGGGGTGGGGGTGCTGGGGGACATGAGTTGGACATGAGTGGGGGCCTACTGGCAGGTGCCCCACAGTGCTGGGGGGTGGGGGTGCAGGCGGACACGAGTGGGGGCCTGGTGGAGGGTGCCCCACAGTGCTGGGGGGTGGGGGTGCAGGGGGACATGAGTGGGGGCCTGGTGGAGGGTGCCCCTGGATGCAGTGGGGTGGGGGTGCAGGGGGATATGAGTGGGGGCCTGGTGGAGGGTGCACCACAGTGCTGGTGGGTGGGGGTGCTGGGAGACATGAGTGGGGGCCTGGTGGAGGCTGCCCCACATTGCTGTGGGGTGGGGGTGCTGGGGGACATGAGTTGGACATGAGTGGGGGCCTGCTGGCAGGTGCCCCACAGTGCTGGGGGGTGGGGGTGCAGGGGGACATGAGTTGGACATGAGTGGGGGCCTGCTGGCAGGTGCCCCACAGTGCTGGGAGGTGGGGGTGCTGGGAGACATGAGTGGGGGCCTGGTGGAGGGTGCCCCTGGATGCTGGGGGGTGGGGGTGCAGGGGGACATGAGTGGGAGCCTGGTGGAGGGTGCACCACAGTGCTGGGGGGTGGTGGTGCAGGGGGACATGAGTGGGGGCCTGGTGGAGGGTGCCCCTGGATGCTGGGGGGTGGGGGTGCCGGGGAACATGAGTGGGGGCCTGGTGGAGGGTGCCCCACAGTGCTGGGGGGTGGGGGTGCAGGGGGACATGAGTGGGAAATTAATGGGGGCCTGCTGGCATGTGCCCCACAGTGCTGGGGGGTGGGGGTTCTGGGAGACATGAGTGGGGGCCTGGTGGAGGGTGCCCCTGGATGCTGGGGGGTGGGAGTGCAGGGGGACATGAGTGGGAGCCTGGTGGAGGGTGCACCACAGTGCTGGGGGGTGGGGGTTCAGGGGGACATGAATGTGGGCCTGGTGGAGGGTGCCCTGCACTGCTGGGTGGTGGGGATGCAGGGGGACATGAGTGGGACATGAGAGGGGGCCTGCTGGCAGGTGCCCCACAGTGCTGGGGTTGGGGGTGCAGGGAGACATGTGTTGGTGATCAGTAGTGCAAGGTGAGATGTGGGTTGGCTGGGGGGCATGGCCATGGTGGATGGGTTGCCTGTGGGACATGAGCAGGGGTGCAGGGTAGTCCCCTGTGGTGTGGGCTGCCTGCAGGGGCCGTGGAAGGTGTAGAGGGAACACCTGGGAGGACCCACACGGCCAAATCACGTGTAGCACTTCCCGGCACCACCGAAATACACGTACCCTGCTGAAATCGCGTGTGAAACTTCCCGCGCACCTCGGAATACACATACCCTGCTGAAATCGCATGTGGAACTTCCCGAGCACCCCGAAGTACACATACCCAGGCCAATCGCGTGTGTAACTTCCCGCGCATCCCGAAACACACGTACCCAGGCCAATCACGTGTGGAACTTCCCGCGCATCCCGAAACACACGTACCCAGTCCAATCGCGTGTGGAACTTCCCGCGCACCCCGAAGTACACGTACCCAGGCCAATCGTGTGTGGAACCTCCCGCGCATCCCGAAACACAAGTACCCAGGCCAATCGCGTGTGGAACTTCCCGCGCACCCCAAAGTACACGTACCCAGGCCAATCGCGTGTGGAACTTCCCGCGCATCCCGAAACACACGTACCCAGGCCAATCGCATGTGGAACTTCCTGCGCACCCCGAAGTACACGTACCCAGGCCAATCGCGTGTGGAACCTCCCACGCATCCCGAAACACAAGTACCCAGGCCAATCGCGTGTGGATCTTCCCGCACACCCCGAAGTACACATACCCAGGCCAATCGCGTGCGGAACTTCCGGCGCATCCGGAAACACACGTACCCAGGCCAATCGCGTGTGGAACTTCCCGCACACACCGAAGTACACGTACACGCTATGTTTCACACAGCGGGTGTCCGTGTTTGTCGGTACCCCTTTGCACCTCATTTGTCCTAGAGGGCCACTGTATGGACCATTCATAATGGCCATATATGGGTGCTTTTTGTTAGCGCACATTTTGGCACACATTTAATTCAGGCGCAGGGACGCTACCGCCTGCTTTGTTGTGGCGTACTGGTTTGCCCTATTCGATACAATGAATACGGGTTGTAGGCGAGCGTGTGGGCGTTCCGTGCACTTGCCTCCTGTACTTCCCCCGTGACGCTCATATTTTCACGCATTGTTCCCCATTCTGAGTGTTACGCCCCGTGTTCCGCCTACTTTTGTGATGTGCACCGCGCTATGTGCGATTTCGCAGTGGCCGTAGCGCACGCCGTCGGATGACGTGTGCCGGCGTGCGCCGCGCACTTTTTCAGCGCACATCCAATGTTTTTCAGGCGCACGGACTTCCATGAATCGATGTGCGCTGGTTTCCCTGCGATTTTCGCACTTGCACTGCGATTTTCGCACTTTTACTGTGAATCGCATATTTTGGCACCTCTGCTCAGGAATTTTCGGCGCACATTAATTCCATGAATCGACCAGATAAAGTAATCCTTATGATCCACCAAGAGGTCGGGATACAGGTGCAGAGGTTAACGATGATAATAAAAGAGGAATCTGAACACCAAGATTGTAAACACTGTCATTTGAAAAAAGCGGAATTTGAATACTAAGATTGTAAACATTATAATTTGAAATATAAAGAATTCTTGAAGAAGCTAACAAAAGAGGAATTTGAATATCAATATTGTAAACATATTTTTTTTAACTATGAGGCCATGTTAAACAGTCTGGTATTGCAAAGACACATATTGAAGAATTGTCTGACACTACAAAGACATTCATTAAAGATTATTTTAGAAGTGTCTGACACTATAGACGTCTATATTTATTTTGAAATGTAATTATCTCACCAAAAAGATACTGATTCAAAAATAATGAACTACTTTGAAATTGTGTAAGACAAAAGAGATCTTATCTTATTTTACTTGAGGATGTATTGGCAGTCATCAATATAAATTGGAAAATGTATAATAGGTGCTTTGCCGTAAGAGAACTACATAAATCTTGAATCATTTCATACTCTTTGGCAGACACAGGAGTAGCAGTTATAGGCAAGCAGTGACACAAGTATAAAATCAGGATATTGCCTTGAGAAAAAGTGAATGCCTGCACCATTATTGTGTTATTCACAAGTCTATGATGAAGGCCACTGGTATCAGGTCAATCAGGGCTGTATCATCAGCAAATAAAAGTGCCAAATAACAAAGGACATTCATGAAGGTTGGATACATGTTAGACGAAGCTGTGTTAGGATCATAGCTGCACAGAAATCAAATAAATAGCAGGATGGCAAGGAAACAGTCTTATCTAATCCCTCTGTTGGTAGAAACATTCTGATTAACCATTACACCTAGGATAATGTACAGCAGCAGAAGTTTCGGAATACTCCACTTGGATTATTCTAAGTAGTCTGTAAGGTATACTTTGCTACAAACATTTCCAAAATTACAGACTTGCTCCTGACCTTCCTCACACTCCCTCATACATATACATGTTATACTCTGCCTACTCTACCATCATACTCTGCTTCCATCTCCCACTTTACTCACTCTAATTCTGACAAAGTCCTATCTCTACTAATGAAGGCTAACCCCACTTGTGTCCCATCTTGTGCCCCATCAGACTTTCTTGCTCCTATGCTCTCTCTGCACAGATATGCATTGGCTGCTGCACAATTGGAGGGATACCCAATCACATGAGGACCTGCAACTCCATCCCTCTTCACTGAAGTCTCTCAAGTCCACTCTTGATAGTGCAAAAAGGTAATTCTACCTTTCCCTCATTTACTCTTAATCCAACCATCTTCGCCAGCTACAGGGCACCCTAAACTTACTCCTCACTCCTCCTAAGTCTATGACTATCAACTCCACTCTCACAACTAATGAGCTAGCTAAACACTTTGCTGCAAAATTACCAAAATGTGAGTCTCTCTCCTGACCTTCCTCACACTCCCTCCTCTTACATTTTAAACTCTGCCTACTGTACCATCATCATCTACCACCATCTCCCACATTAGTCACACTAATACCGTTGAAGTGCTATCTCTATTGATGAAGACTAACTGTCTTATGCCCCATCAGACTAGTCAAGACTATTGACCCTATAGTGGCCTTTCACCTCACTGAACTCCTCAACCTGTCCGATTACTCTGCTTGCTTTCCCTCAGTTGTCAAAACAGCCACAGACATCCTCTCCTTAAAAAGCAAAGGGCTGACCAAAACCTACCGGCTAACTTTGCCCTGTGTCTCTCCTTCAGCACCATTCCAAAGTGTTCCAAAGGGTTGTTTTGTGTTCAACCCTCTTACCAATTTCCTAGACATCCACAGGCTTCGAGACCCCCTAAAAGCATGTTTCAGCTCCTGTCACTTCACAGAAACTGCCCTCAAGAATGTGTCCAACTTCATTGTCTCTGCTGAGCACTTCAATTTATCCTCTTATCCTAATTCTCTGTGACCTGCCTTCTGCCTTTGACACTGTTGATCACTCTGAACTCCTTAATACTCTCTTTCTTCTTGGGATTTGCAATTGAGCCCTTGCCTGGATTGAATCCTACCTTGCAACTACCCAATTCTCTGTCTCCTGGAGCAACAGCACCTCTCTATTCGCTCATCTATTTGTTCTGGCTCTGTCTTGGGTTGGTTCCTCTTTAAACTCTACACCTCTGCTCCTGGTACACTAATCTCCTCTTTTGGGTTCTCTTACCAACTCTCTGCGAACAACACCCAAACTTCTTCTCATTTCCTGAACTCTCCTCTGATCTCTCTATCAAGATTTCCGACTGTCTCTCTTCCATTAAATATTGAATGGCTTCACACTCGCTGATGTTAAACTCTACCAAAACTGAGGTGCTTTTCTTCCCTGCCAAAACATCTCTCTCATCTCTTCCTCTGCCTATCCATTTCCCACTACACACTATCCCTACTTTTCTTCAGATAGAAACTTCTGTGTCATTTCTGACCCTTCTCACACCTTCTCTACTTTCATCTGCAAAACTGGAACAGCAGCTTGTCTCAACCTCCCAAATATTAGGGAAATCAGGTTCCTGCTTCTTTTCAATACCTCCAAGTATCTCTTGACCACTCTTGTCTTCTTCTAAAAACTGGAGTACTGTGCCAGCATCCTTTTTGGTCTGCCCGGCTATGCTTTCTGTCCTCTCAATAAGAACATTATCTTCACTATCAGGACTCTCTTTGAAACTCCCTCACTTCACACCTACCTCCTCATACTGTCACCAGACTGGAAAGCTGACAATGCAAGGCTGGGCCAGATTTAAATTTCTTCTCCTGGTTCAAAATCTGTCCATGGTAAGGCACGACTGTATATCCTCGTAATCTCCACTTTGCCTTCTCGACTATCCTGGTGACTCCTCGCCCTCCATGTGCTTCCTCTTTCACTCTTTATTTCTTCTTGCTCCACTTCAATGGAATTCTCTTCCCCAGACACTCGAGAAACAGTCCACATGGAGTTGTTCAAAACCAAACTAAAAGCCTCCCTCTTTGCCTCCAAGTTACACTCTTAACCTACCTCTCATCTTCTTGCTCGATAACATGTTTCACTTGCCTCTAACCTGCCTCTGTACCTCACTTCCTCTGCCTCCACTCTAGCACTTCATCTTTACTTCAGCTAACATTAGCACTTTATCATGGCCACATCCCGAGCACAGCTGACTGTTCCACCTAAATGTCTACTGTTGGTTGTCGTTAATCCTTGTATGTTCACTTATGTATTGTTCCCAGTGACTGTTCCATTTATTCCCCTCCACAACCTGATCGTAATGTCCCTCAAACTTACCCCATTGTAAGAAGCTTGCTGCTTGCCATCAAATCTGATTTCTTATATTATACGCCCCGCTGCAGCGGCCGTTTGGTTATGGTTAAGTTGCTAAACCCATATGAAGACCACTTTTTGTGCGGTTTAAAACTTTGCTCCCCCTGGAGGAATCATCACCAAACTTTGCAAAAAAAGTATATGGGTGGCTCTAAATGTATTCGGCAAGTTGGTGAGGTTTCGTGCAGGGGGAGAAAAGTTATAAGGGGGTCCCTAAATGTGTTTTTATTCCATAGACTGAACAGATTTGCTTTTGGTGCAGGAGCTGGGGCTTGGGTCGGAAAGGGTGCTTTTGAGTGTTTGGTAGGAATCCGATCAGTACTTTTGTTGCAAACAACTGAAATGTACATCTCTAAAAATTCATGTACAACTGAATTTAGGCACAGCTACTAAGGAGAGCAAAAAGGTACCAGCAGAACCAACGGCAATTAATTTGCATGTAGCCAGAGATCACCTTAGTGAAGCCGCAAATGCTGATCAAGATGAGTTGTAAGAATTATCAGTCTACGAGGAACTTGTCGATAAAGAATGTGTATCAGCGCAACAACCCCTCGACTCTTCTATTATTATAAAAGCTGTTACTTTGCCTACCAGTCAGAGAGAGAACAGCTCTTCTAAGAATGTTGAAGCAGATACGTCGATCCTTAAAATGCCTGTACCGCAGGAGCCCCAAGTCAAACTAAACAATGTAGCAGCCATGAAAAGTGGCAGGATCTGCTCTATAATCCCAATTGAAGTAGTGGCGGTTAATAGAGATCCGACACTTGTGAGCCCTGTGTTTACTACTTTACAAGAAAAAAGAGAACGCCTAATGCTTACTCTACAAACAAAGCTCCCTGAGTGTAGGAGCTCGCGTCAGCTTTCTCTGAACGGTTCTAATTTCGAAGGAGAAAGCTCTGAGCCCATTGGTGCACTGTCGGCTGCCGTTGTACCAAATTCACGGAAAGCAGAGTACCATCAGCCGGAAGCACCAGAGAAAAGACAGAAGAGCAGTAAAGGGCATGTAACAGCTCGTCCCTCGGAGCTTACCCTGACGATCGAATTGATGTTGGAGAGGTTGGTGTCTGGTGATGAACTAATTTTGAATCGATCTGCTCCATCATGTACCTCGCGTATGGTCACTGGGTTCTAAAGACTTAAAAATCGTTGAATTCCCTGATGAAACATGCAATGACAAGGTGATCTTGCACGTTGACTCCAGCATAATTGCAAATGCAATATTGGGAGCAGGGGAAGATCTTTTGTCCTTGGGGTTTGACACCTATAAAATAACGGAACACGCACAGTGCAAATAATCAGCGTTGGGCGCTGTAACAGGTGCAGCCTTGGTCACTCAAGAGGCCAACTTAAGTTCCACCGATAGTTCACAAAAAAATGTGCCGATGAAACAGATCACGAAGGAACAGACTTGCAGGAGTGAGACAGCGCCCGAAGTAGGGTTATTTGTATCCGCATCCCAAAGAGTGAGGCATGTCAAGCAGGAGGTGGTGCCCAGAACCAGTCCAATGGAGAAAATCCAAATTACGATACACAGTGGCAGATCAGTAAATGATAGTGCCGCTATACTAGCAAGTAGCCCAGTGGGTAAAGAAATTACCCAAGACTGGAATTGGCTGGCTACGGCTCTGAATGTCAAAACCCGAAGCTAATGCCCGAAGACCAGTGTAACAAAGCTCTGGAACCTCATGGAACACGCACAGCTTCATGCATTTGTTAAATAATGACTGGCTCTACGATTTGCAATTACTTTGTCTCCAAGAAACATGGATGTGCGAAATGCCAGTTATTTCAGAGTTCGAATGTGCACTGAATCCAACTATTAAGGCAGAAAAGGGGCAGCCTAGAGCTGGCCTTCTTACCATGATTAGTCGGTCTTCAGGCTATCGGCTGCTAAACTCTAAGAACTTCACGCCATACATTCAAGTCGCTGAGATAGGAAAAATCAATCTCTTGCCAAAAGAGATAGACGTGATTCAGGTAATAAACCTGTATTTGATTCACCGTTGGACTGGGACTTACCCATTCATTGATCTAGTAACAACAATCATTGATAACCTGCTTGAATCGAACAGAGGGGTTGGAATGAAAGTATGCAGTGATCTAAATATTGATTTTTTTAAGCCTCAGAAGCCTGCAAAAGTACAATTGGCGAAAGAACTAAACGCACAAGGTCTAACAATATTGAATGGCTGTATGCAAGGGGACATTCCGGCAAAGTCCACATGGCATTGGGAGGGCCAATCGTCAATTATTGATCACATCTTCATATCGGACGCAATGCATGCTAGGGTAAATTCTTTGAAAGTTCGTGCAATGGAAAACAGTGATCACGAAATGCTGGAGTTAAAATTTCATGACTCTGTAGTCGAGCAAAGTCGAAAATGGGGGACAAAGGTACGGGTTGAATCAAACCGTTTAAGAGTGAGGCCGGATGAACGGGAGGTGGCGAACCTATGCAATCAATTTAAGTTTATTCCGGAGGAGGTCGAATATGCCATTTACTGTCTCAATTTAAAGCTAAAAATATTGGGTTATATCATTTGTCGTTCCATAAGAACCATTGTTTCGACTTAATGGTGATGCAGCGTAAAAGATTGATGCGTGCCGAAATTCAGAGAAACAAGAAAGGGTCAATGAGCGAAATAGCGTAAAAAAATAGAGCAACTAAACAATCCTACAAAAATTGGCTAAAAAGCCATACATTCCAACTACATCAGCAAGATGCAGAGGCCATGTTGAAGACCCTAATAACCAAGAACAGTGGGGAGTTTTGGCAAATCATCATTCGCATGGATACGCCTCATGAAACGTTACAAGTGTGCTTGGTGTCAGAGCTTGAGTGGGTGAAGCACTTTACAACACTATATAATAAAAATCCTGCTATCAATCTTCCAGCAGTGCATGATCTAACATCATGGGATTTACAATTCACGAGGGAAGATATTCGAGAGGTTATCATGAAAACTAAAAACTCTAGGGCTCCTGGTCCCGACGGGTTGTTGAATTTCATGATCAAACAGTTCCTCGAACTTTGGACTGATTTCTGCTTCGACCTATTTGCGAGAATTAATATGCATCGACAGTCGCTGTCCTCATGGAAAACGGGGATAATTGTCCCAATTTTCAAGAAAGGTAACAGATGTCACCTAAAAGTTACCATCCTGTGGCACTGCTGGATGTCTTAGGCAAGATTTATAGCTCTTTGCTCCAAAAAAAACTGATTACCTCGGTCTATTCAGCGAATAGAGTTGATGAATGACAGGCAGGATTTGTGAAAAATGTTGGATGTTCTCTTAACTTGCTGGTCTTAAATTTACTGAAAATGGAAGCACTGCGGGCAAACACCAAAGTTTACCTTGCTTTTGTGGATTTTTCGTGTGTTTTCGACATGATAGATCGAGAGTTAGTCTGGCAAAAGCTGGGGTCGTGGGGCTACCCTGCTGGTTTACTAGAGGCTATCAAAGAACGCCATACCGACACGTCCATCGCAATCCGTTTAGATCAGTCAGGCTCCCTGTCTGCATGGATTAATACACAAAAGGGGGTCAAACAGGGTTGCCCGTTGGCAGCCGCAATCTTCAGCCTCTTCATTTCAGATATCAGTGATGCAATAAATTCAGTGAGAGCCTTTCCACCTAAGCTCCACTCATCCCAGATAAGTTGGATGCTGTATGCAGACGACTTAGTTATCCTGGATTTAACCCCGATCGGTTTACAAAGTAAACTTGAGGCAGTCCAAAAATATGTGAACATGAATAATCTGAAAATCAATGCAGCAAAGAGTGAAATATTGATGTTCCATAACTTAAGAGCAACACAGAGGGCAATGGAGTCAAAGTTTGTGTGGAAACTTGGTCAAGATCAACTACGTATGTCAAAAAGTGTAAAGTATTTGGGCATGACATTGAATTCCAGCATTTGCGATGACTCTTGGATACTCGAATCAAAGAGGAAATGTGGTCAGTTAGCATGTCAGGGCCTATTGTTACACAGAAAGTTCGGACGATTCTCTATGCGACCCTTGAGAAATGTCTATGAACAGAACGTGTCACCGATCCTAATATACGGTGCTGAGAATGCCTTTGGATGCTCATTTAATCATTGGGCATCGCTAGAGCATATGTTCTGGTCCAAAGCCTTAAGCCTACCAACTGGAATTTCGACAGCCTCTATAAGGTATGAACTTCCGTTAATTTCTCTGCATGCTCGGATTAGCTGGAACCAAATGGCTTTATTTCAAAAATCTAGAGCTGAGGAAGGAATCCTGCAATTTCGAATATTTCACAATGCGCCGTCGAGTGGAAACGATATTGCCTCTTTATGGGTAAAACGCTGTGAAGATCTCCTCCTCGCATACAACATTATCTTGGAAACCCTTCATTCAAATCCCACGGAAGCAAAAGTGAAGATCTGGTGAGCCGATTGGGAGGTCACGTGTAGTGAGCGTCTTGCAGCCAGTGCTATGACAAATTGACCTGCAGAAGCAAGAGGTTATAACGTGTTACAAAAATATCTGCACCTATTTCTAAATCCGAAAACCCAAAGACTCTTTATGCTGTTCCGCTTAAGTGCTTTTAAAACCAAAGAGCGGTACGGCCACTGGGCCTGTAACACAGGACTGAACCTTTCCTGCCGTTTTTGCGATAAAGAAGTTGAGTCACTGAAACATCTTGTGCTGTTTTGCCCGGAATTAAAAGACGAAAGATCAATTCACCTGGGCTGTTGGAATGACGATCACACAACTGTGTGTGCAGAAGAATGGTGGTTGAGAATGTGGAACGGCACTGACATGAAATTAACTATGCCTTTAACATCTTTTGGCTTTAATTGGAGAAAGGTTAAAGAGGTGTGTTCAGTCACAGAACGAATGACCTAAACAAAATTAAGAGGATTCATTCACGTTGAACAGGTTGTATTATTTTGACAATGGAGGATGGGAGGGAGGATGTGTTTGTTTTGTGTTGATTGTGTTGTTTTTGTAGTATTTTAAAGGTTTGAATTTAAACCAATAAAATAAAAAATAAAAATAAAAATGTTGTATCTGGGTCTGTTCCGTGGACCCGTTTCCCTGTTCGCTCCAAGTGTCATTGGTTTGCGGTACGGCATGCTGTCGGAGAACTATGGACGCGGCCGGTGGTTGGCTGGAGTGAAGTTTGCTCTGCATCAACATTTTTTGGCAAACGCTGCCATGGTATATCGGAGGACAGTGCACCGGCGGAAGGGTCTGGAAAATATACCGTGCTCCATGTGTTGGCGGCAAGAAGGGAGGGAAAGGGTGGAGGAGTGAGAAGTGGTTCATGTCACATATGTAAATAGGTGGAAGAAGACGGAGGAGTGGCTGCAGTCTTTGTGCGTATTGCGCCAATTCGTGGGTACCGAGATAGGCGACTACTTTGTGTGGTGATTGGAGGCAGCTGTCGTAATGGCCTGATAGCTGTTTGTGGTGACCTCTTTCTGTGGTGAGTGGTGGCAGGTGAATTTCAGAAGGGGAGTGAATTGCACATGGGTGGGAGTGTGGGTGGCTGTGCTCTGCAGATGGGTAGCTGTAGTTGGGCACATGGTGACATGCATGGGTGCAAGAAGTTGCGGTGGGTCTGTTGAAGGATTAGACTATTGGGTGCAGGGCTTGAGCACACCCACTGCAGTAATGCATTTTTGACTTTGCATAGTTTGATGGTGGCGACTTGTACAGAATGGGTGTGGAGCACATTTCAGATGCAATAGAGCAGCAGAAGTGAGCTGCCATGTGAGTATGTTTGTTTTCGCAGGTCAGGTGACTGTTAGAACATGGTAAAGTTTTTCATGTGTGGTTGGAGATGGTGCAGTGAAAAGTCACGCAGTGTGGGCACTGGGTGCAGTGTTTGCATACTGTCAGTATGGTAGAGGGTATGGTTGAAGGGCAGTTTATATGTGTTTGAATAGTGTGCTGTGTGCAGATTGCAATATTGTGAACATTTTGAGGTAAGGTTGGCAGTGACATAATACATTCTGAGTGGAAGTGGGTAAGAAAATAGTATGTGAATGAAAGGGCCTAGGGGTGCCGTAGACAGAGTAATGTTTGTAGATTATGGTAACTGTTGCATTTAACACTGTATAGCTCCATTGTGGTGCAGAGGTTGGGTAGGAGTGCTGGTGCCAGTGGTGCGTTTGTGCACAGTGGTAGTTGTTGACATGCTGACATGCATGGTTGCATTACGGTGTCAGGAATGTGTGCAAGGAGCACACCCATTGCAGCAATGCAGGTCTGACAGTGCATCAGGCAAAGGATGGTGATCTTTGGAGAATGGGTGTGGAGCAAATTGTAGACGTGCTACAGCAGCACAATGGAGATGAAAAGCGTGTATTGTGCATTCCATGGTTGTGGTGATAGTTGCAACCTGCTGCATTGTTTGGTGTATGGCAGGAGATGGTGCATTGAGAACTTGTGCAGTGTGGCCACATGGTGTAGTGTTTATATAATGTGAGTATGGAAGAGGGTTTGTTTGAAGTGCAGCTTATATGTGCTTGGTTACTCTGCTGTGTGCAGATTTATTGCAGTAGGCCCAATGTTGTGAAGCTGTTGTGCTTAGGTTGCCAGTGAAACAATACTTTGTGAATGGCAGATGGTAGGGATGGTGCAGGCTGTGTATGTTTGTGGATTCTGCTAATTGTGACACGTTTTCGTGAATGGGTGTTTTATGGTGTGGGGGAGTTGGGTAGAAGTGCAGCTACAAATGTTACGTTTGTGCATAATGTTAGCTGCCCACATGGTCGAATGCATGGATCCATAGTGTTGTGGTGGGTGTGGGCAAGGGCTGCACTGTTGTGTGCATGGCCAAAAGTATGCTGGGTGCACCTCAGCATCTTTGTGGATCCTGCAATTGTGCATTCTTTAGCAGAAGTTTCTGGTGTAGGGGCTTTGGAAACAAACAGAACGTTTACTGAGAGTGTTTAACGGTAAATATGGAGTGGTGTACAGAAATGATAGTTTGCAATGCAGAGGTTTTGTATGTGATTGCTGCATGTGTGTTTGAAAATTTGACAGCACCCAATGAGGGTGTGCTGCAAAAATGCCCGTGCAAAGGGAAAAAGTATTGTGTCTGCTTTACTGGGCCGTGGTCCTCACTGTAGATGGGAAAGCGCACGTGCCACACCCCCAAAATTATGAGCATGGTGGCAATGGAAATGGAATTGTGGGAAATAGGCAATTAGGTGTTTAGGGGGTGGTTGACAGGAAGGGGCGGTACCATTTCATCCCAATACTGTGTCGTGAGGTTGGTCGAGATGGAGAGACGCACAGTGCTTATCGTCAGTGATACCTTTGTGCACCATCTGTACAGGTGTTGTGTGCAAAGAGGCGTTGCTGGTAATTTCTGGTTGGAAGGAGTGAACGCTTTCTGGGGCTGTCAGGGTGACTGCAGTTTTCGGTGGGATGGTTCGCCTTTGCAGATTTGTGGCATCCGTCACAAACATTGACTTTGTAATGTGGCACTCTGGAAGTCTACATTTGGGTTACATGTCGTGTGGACATTTAATCCGTCACCTGAAGAGGTTGCTGAATGCAGTGATGCAGATTTTTTCTACCGCCAAGGTCGTTTTCTCATGCATAAAACCAAGAGGAGTATGGGCCCATTCCGGTGTAATTTGTCCCCAGCCAGAGGTTGGAAGATGTGTTATAAACAGAATCATGTGTGAATTTATGCAGACTGCTGGCATGTTCTCTACCCACTATGAGATCATAGTACCATAGAAATGGCATTTATTTGAGCGCCATTGGCAATGCCGTTTCCTTTTACACTGTGCAAGAAGCATTGACCAGAATGTGGTAAAAATGTGAGGAGAGGCAAACAGAAACACATATAAAGAGAAAAAACAAAAAAAGAAGCTTGCATGCATGTAAAAAAAATAAAACCTTTATACATGTACGATGGAAGGCCCTATCCCCTAGCGAGCTTGATTTTGCTTCCACTGCCACCCTCCCCCCTCACTATCAAGAAAAGTTAGCGGATTCTTTGGTACGGTACTTTCAGGATTACACGTGCCACATCCTGGGTGGCCATGTCGATGTATGTGGATGGAGAAATTGGGCATACTTTTACTGAACTTTGTAGTGGACATGCTTTGGAATGGCACAACACTTGTACTGTAAATGTGTAACGGTACATTTGAAGTGTTGTACAGGAGTGACAGTGTTGGATGATGGCGGCTTCGATGCGATTGGTGGAAGCATGTGTGCCTATTTACGCGTAATCCAATGAGGTTGTGCTGCAGAGAAGATAGTGCAAAGGGAAGAAGGACTGCTCCTGCTTTACAGGGGTGTGGCCCTTGCAGTACTTTGGGAAGCGCACGTGCCACAATCTGCCCTTCGCATCATATTGCCCAATTGACATGGCACTGTGGGGCTTATCCAATCAAGTACTGTGGGTGTTTTTCACAGGAAGGGGCCGTCAAACTATTGTACATTATACTCTGCGTACTGAGGCTGGCTGACATGGCAAAATGCATTGTGTTGACTGTAGGTGATCCCTTTGTCATAGATCTGCACAACTTTGCCCTGGAAAGAAACTTGATGACAATTTTGGTTTGGAAGGAGTGGACGCATTGTGGAACGCTGTGTATGAGTGCAATTTTGCCGATATGCATGCACTTTGTGAAGACCTGGCCACTTTTGTAACAGTAGATGTTATCATCATCCACTACGTCGGCATGCATATGGGTTACTTGGCTTGCTTAGATTTGTTCCGTCCACTGAGGAGATTGCTGGATGCCGTGAAGACGGTTTTTCCCTCTGCCAAGGTGATTTTCTCATCCATAATACCATGAAGAGTATGGGCCACTGCTCATTGTTGTTCTGAGCCAGACGCAGGAAGTTGTCTCATCAACAGAAGCATGTATACTTTTTGTCCACTCGTGGAATGTTCTTCTGCAACAATGACCTAATTACTTGTGGAAATGCAGAGTTTTTCCAAGAAAATGGCATTTTTTTGTCGCCTATTGACAATGCAGTTTTATTGCCCGTCTACAGGATGCAGTGAAGTATTTACTGTAATAATGTGAGCAGAAGAAAACACAAAAGCAAATAAAAACTTCTAAAAAGGTGTGTCTATAGAAGCATGTAAACCAAAAACAAAAAGGCTCTTTTAAGAGCTGCCCCTTAACACAAACTCCCCCTAACCTAGTTGCAAGTTATTCCCCCATGCCGGCACGCAGCACGAACGCCACATCCGGGGATTTTGGGGATGGCGGCCATGGAAATGGGACTGTGGGGATTGTCCAATCAGGGGATTAGGGTGTGCGGCAAAAGGAAGAACGACTCCTGCTTCACTCGGGCCCGGCCCTTGTGGTACTTGGGGAAGCACACATGCCACATTCTGCGCTTCTCACCATGCTGGCCTATGCAAATGGGACTGTAGGGATTGTCCTATCAGGTGCTCAGGGTGTACATCACAGGAAAGCGCGCCAATAAAAAGAAGGATGACTCCTGCTTTACTGGATTGCGGCCCTCGCAATACTTGGGAAAGCACACGTGCCAAAATCTGCGCTTCTCACCATGCTCGCCAATGGAAATGGTACTGTGGGGATTGTCCAATCAGCTGCTCAGAGTGTGCGTTACAGGAAAGGGTGGCAATTGGAAGAAGGACTACTCCTGCTTTACATGGGCGCGGCCCTCGTGGTACTTGGGGAAGCGCACGTGCAACATTCTGCACTTCTCACCATGCTGGCCAATGGAAATTGGACTGTGGGGATTGTCCAATCAGGTGCTCACGGTGTGTGTCACATGAAAAGGCGGCAAAATTATTTTTCATTACTCTGTGTAGTGAGGGTGGCAGGCAGAGATGGCTAGACACACTGTCTTGATAGTCGGTGATGCCTTTGTGGAAGATCTGTTCCAGTATGTCATCGAAAAAGGCTTTCATGGCAATTTCGATTTGGAGGGAGTGGACGCTTTGTGGTGCTATGGCGATGTGAGCAGTTTCGGCACTATGCTTGCAGTATGTCGATGAGTGACCATGCTGTGGTTGTGCACTATGGAGCGTTCTATTTGGGTTCCATGGCTTGTTCCTGTGGGTACTATCAACTGAAGAAGGTGATGAAAGCAGTGAAGCACATTTTCCCCACAGCCAAGGTGCTTTTCTCATGTATCCCACTGAGAATCGTATGGGAGTATTCCAATGATTCCTGTTGCCAGCCAGAGGTTGGAATGGGTCTCATCAACAGAAGCATGTTTAACTTCTTGAATGCTGCTAGGAGGTTCTCCTGTGAGAATGAGAACATTGGTTCACAATATATACACCTTTTCAAAGCAAATGGAATGTCTTTGTCAACCAGTGGCAATGACATTTTGTTTCACAATGTACAGGCTGCACTGAAGATCCTATTGTAAGAATGTAAGCTGACGTACAAAATAAAAAAATTCTTATAAAAATCACAAAAAAAGGTGTTTCTATGAAAGCGCATTTTAAAAGTTTTTTTTTTTTAAAAGGCTCTTTTTAGATCCGCCACACCTAACGACGTCCCCTACCCTGGTTAAATGTTATTCCCCCACTCCCGCGTGGGCGCAGCACGAAAAGTCTGCAGATATCGGGATACTTGCAGGGTGGCACGTGTTAGATATGCCCCTTTTGCAGATGACGGCCATAGAAATGGGCCTGTAGAGGCTACGGGATTGGGCAATAAGGTTTCTGGGTGTGGTGTGTACGCACAGACTGTGGCACACGGTGTATTTGTCGACAGAAATGCAGAGGGTGCGGTTATGGCTGTGTGTTTCATGATATGATATGATGTGATATGGCATTTATAACGCACCTATACACAAGTGTTTCAAGGCACGACGAGGGAGGGTGAAACAGGGGAAGACAGACAACGATCCTACTAGGCCAGGTGTCATTCAGATCGTGCAAGTGCAAGGGAGGGGATGGAGGAGAATTACGGGGGGGAAGTGGAAGAGGAAAGTGCAGTACAAGGGATAAAGAACAAAAAATAAATAACAATAAGTAAACAATAATGAAGTGCTGCCAGCAGGTGGTAAGTGAAAGAAGTAAGTGCAGATGTCAGTGTCAAGTGCAGGTAGTGGGACCGTAGGGATACAGAAACAGTCACCAAGTGCAGCAATTGTCAGGAACCGACTAGCGGGAGAGTGGATCTGGGCCCGAGAATCAGAGGTGGCCAGGTAACCAGTGCAGTTCCCGTGACAGCCAAGGAATCAGCAGGGGAGAAGAGGAGAAAAAGCTGACGAGAAGAGAAATGTTTTGAGGTGCTTGCGGAACTGAAGATGATTCTCCTCAATTTTCAGGGAGGCAGGGAGGCTTTTCCAGAGGGAGGCCCCAGCCAAAGAGAGAGATCTACCACCAGCTCGTTGCTTGGAAAAGCTACTGACCCTGAGGGAATTGGAGGCAGATGAGCGAAGAGCTCGAGAAGGAAGGTTTTTAGGAAAATATAGTTGAAGGCTTTGAGGCCCCAGGCCCCAGAAGGCCTTGTGGACGATGCAGAGGGTTTTGAACTTAATCCTCGGAGCCACTGGGAGCCAGTGCAGAGATTACAGTCCTGGAGAGATACGATCCCTGGGCTTGAGGCCAAGGACAAGTCTCGCAGTTCTGTTCTGGATAAGTTGCAAAGGGCGGAGAGTAGAAGCGGGCAGATTTAGAAAGAGGCTGTTACAATAGTCCAGCATAGAGAGAACCAGAGCTCTGGAGACAGTGAGCTTCTGGGGGAAGGAGAGGAAAGGAAGAATACGTCTGAGGGGGTGTAGCTTGTAGTGTGACTTCCTAGAGACGTCAGAGATATGAGGAGAGAAGGAGAGTTTAGAGTCGAAGATGACCCCGAGATTTTTAGCCTTGCAGGTGGGAGCAGGAAGGGGGCCAAGAGAGGCCATCCAGAGAGATACAGGAAAGGAGGGAGTGGGTTTGCTGATGAGGAGAATCTCAGTCTGACTGGCATTAAGGCAGAGATAATTGGCCGCACAGCACTCCTGGATAGCAGACAGACAGTCGGAGATGAGGGAAGTAGAGGAGGAGGCAGAGGGTAGCCTGAAAATGAGCTGAGTGTCATCCGCGTAGCACTGAAAGTTGGGGCAGAGAGCGGCTATGCAGTGGGCCAGGAGTGCCAGGTATTGGTTGAAAACCCAGGGAGAGAGGTTAGACTCCTGGGGGACACCACAAGTAGAGAAAAGGATAGCAGAAGGGAAAGACCCAAGTTGAACCTGGGAGGGTCGGTCGGAGAGGAAAGAGGTCAGCCGCACCAGAGCCTGACCGGTGATACTCAGGTTATCATGGAGATGGTTGAGCAGGATGGTATGGTTGACAGTGTCAAAGGCAGAAGAGAGATCAAGCAAGATGAGGACACAGGGGGTGTTGGAGTCAAGGTTGGAGAGCAGGTCTTCACGGATGTTCAGAAGAGCAGTTTCCATGCTTCTGGCAGCTCTGAAGCCAGAGTGATGGTCATAAAAACAGCCAACCGATTCAGTGTGGAGATTTAGCTGGGAGATGGCCAGTTTCTCCAGGAGCTTGCCCAGGAAGGAAGTGATGGAGAAGGGGCGATAGTTAATGGGCAGGAGGGGTCAGCAGAGGGTTTCTTAAGAAGGGGGTGCACAAGGAAGTGCTTCAGGGCGGATGGGAAGACTCCAGGGCAAAGGAGTGATTGCAGAAATCAGCAAGGGCAGGAGCCAGGGAGCCAATGTGGTCCTTTATGGTTTTGGAGGAAATTGGGTGAACCTGTTTTGACGAGACCTTCATGGATCGGACTTGTCTAGAAACCTCATCAGCGGAGAACAGGGGAAAGGCAAAGAAGGAGGGAGGAGTGGAGGCTGCAGAAAGGTCAGAAGAAGAGCAGGGGAGAGGGAGAGGGAGGGGAAAGGAGGAGAGTGAGGACAGGATGAACTGAGTTTTAGAGATGAAGTGAGAAGCCAGTGCCGTGCAGAGGGCCTGGGAAGGGACAGGAGAGGTAAAGACTGCAGCAGGATTGGCCAGTTCCTTGCAGATTTTAAAGAATTCAGCCGGGTTGTTTGATGCCGAAGAGACACAGGCTTGGATATGAGCTCTCTTCCTGGGTAGGACAGAGAGCCGGTATTGCCTCTGGAGCAGGCGTCAGGCCAGTTTGTCAGAGGATGTACATGAAGCACGCCATTTGCTCCCGGCCACCCTGCACTTGCGTTTTAGGGTTACGAGGTAAGAGTCGTACCAGGAGTTGCACTTGGCATTGGGCTTTAGGCAGATTCTCATGACACGGGCAAGGATATCAAGAGTATCAGATATAGCAGAGTGGAGCGTGGAGAGGGCTGTGTCAGGGTGAGAGTCAGCCAAAGGGGGAGGTGGGGGTGAGAAGGTGGCGGTGAAAGCCTCCGCTGACATGCGCTTCATGGGTCGGATGACCGAGAAGGTGGGTGGCAGTGATGGAGGTGGCTTGGCCTGGGGGTAGTGAGGGTGAGGTTGGAGGAGAGGAGACACTCCAGGAGAGAGGAGTGGAGAGGGGAACAGAGAGGGGAAGGTCTGAGGAGATCAGAACATCCAGCGTGTGCCCTGCGGAGTGAGTTGGGCCAGAGGGACGAATAGTGAGTGAGAGAGAGTCGTAGAGGTCACGAAAGAGTACAGAGGGAGGGCAAGAGGCATCCATGTAGATGTTGACGTCCCCAAGAAGAAGGAGTTTAGAGGTTGAGGCCAGGAGTGAGGAGGAGAGTCCACCCACTCAGAAAGGAAGGAGGAGATCTGACCAGGTGGCCGATAGATAGTAGCCATAGTAAGGGAATGGCTAGGGGAGAGAGAGATCCTGCAGCAAGGCATTCAAAAGAGGAGTAGGCCTGCGTAGGAATGACATAGACAGGAATCCATTCGGGGAAGATCAGGGCTACACCCCCACCAGAGCGGTTGGACCTGGGTGCGGAGAGGATCTTGTAGCCATCAGATAGTAGCGTGTCAAAGCTAGTGATAGAGCTGGCCGTGAACCATGTCTCAATGAGACCGAGGACATGAAGGTCAAGTTCTTCAAGAAGGTGGCAGATATCAGAGGAGTGTTTGTGAGTGTTCATGAGCCACAGCATGTGGGTTTTGGGGGAGTTCAAATACATTGCTTGAAAGTAATTGGAAAAGTTCTTGAAATTGATTGGAAAACACTGTGCACTAGATGCTCATTGTGAATTCTATCATGTGGATGTGTAGAGCTATGGAGTACCTACAATGAAGTGACTGATTTTGGTTTGCCTGTGTGACACTGTGGTGACGCGCAATCAAGCCGACATTACTGTTCTTCATTGTGTAGTGAAAATTGCACAGAATGTTACACGAGTTTCAGTGCCGTTTGCGATGAAGGAGGCACTTGCCCAGGTCATGCGTCTGTTTCTGATCTTCTGCATAACTTTGTATCGCATTACGCAGATACCGATGTGGCTGTGTTATTTTTCATTTGGTCCGCAAATGGAGAACACACGGTACATTGCGAAGAAATCTATTTGTGCCTTTCTACATCATGTGCCAATGGCATACTTCACACATAGGAACATGACGTTTCACTGTACACACACTTTCCCCCAGCAATAACGTTAATCTTACTACTCCTGCCATCCCGATTTCTGCACACTGCCTCCAAATTGCCTTAGTGCCCTTGTTGAAAGTTGTGGAAGAATTTTTGTAGTAAGTGTTGTGCACTCAAACTCTTCATAACACTCTGCAACACATCAAGAAACCACTTTCTACAGCGACCCCCTTTCCACCCAATTCAACTACAGTGTTTTTCACAGTGCCATGCCTCCTGCTGTGCTGCCGTTCATTGGCAATTTCATTGTTCATCTCTGAAAGTAGCTTTATTTATTTCCCTTTTTTCCTTTCCCAGTTCTTTTCTGTTTAATTTGGTCTTCTAACACATGCCACAGAAGGAATGGCAGGAAAGGCCCAGTACGGAAGGGGCTGCACCTGCATGGATACCATAGGGGACGTGCCGAAAGATGGAATTATTGGGTGGCCCTCACCTACATAGGCACCAGTCATTGTCATGCTCCCAGAAGGACCATTACGATGCACTTCCAAGTACCTTCCCTCTGTAGAGTAGCGCGTTTCTGTACATGCACAATACAATGCCCTTTGCCGGGTAAGGGTCTCTAGCGCGGCATATGGTCTGCAAGAATGTTTTAGCACTCCGCTGCCCTATAGGAGTGCCCGTGTTGTTGGCCGCAGTAGATGTGGTAAATGCTGTACATGAAATTACCCTACTGCATTGTTGGAAGGGCGGTAGACTGCCCACTGGTCCCTTGTGCTTCCATTTCAGTTGTCGTCACATGCACTACAAACACTTCATGCTGCGCCATCAGCCACAGGAGTAGCATTCACAGAGATGCATACATCTTGGAATACAAGAATGTTTACAACAACGCGCAACACAGCTTCATTACGTGGAGCAGGAAAACAATTAGTCAGCGCGACCCATGTGGCTACAGTTCTTTCCTAACCACCACTGACATTGTTTGCGTTCTGCACATTCTGTTCTTTGCTTATTTGCCTGTACATGCACTAGTATGTGCGTGACCAAGCCGCACCACCTTTGCCATTTTGCAGACTCACTACAAACTGTCCCACCTGCAGTTACATGTTTTCTTCAACTGTTTGACCCGCAGGCGACCTCTTGACACTTTCCGTCACAGTGTTCAATGCAGAGCTGGTGCGTCTGTTTCACAGGTCATGGAAAGGCAAGCAGCACCTCGAGCAAATTAATGCCACATTTAACACGCCCCGTTACACTGCAGGTTCCTGTTCCTTGTTTCCCAGTGGGCCTCATACAGACAGGAGTGCTGCAGCAATACCTTGGTATGTTTGCAGAGCCAAAAACGTAGTCGGCAGGTGTGCTTGAAATGGGGTTGCATACCGTATGAATCCATAGGGCTGGCGACTGGGCCCGTGTTACAAGCACACAGAGGATGCCCTATGCATGGGTATAGCTGTGCAATGGATACACATGCACTACCACAACAATTTAAAAGTGCATTAGACGATGCGGACATCCAGCCACTAATGGAGTCCTACGGATACTTACAGTGTTATTGAACATACGCCGGCCAGGTGCAGTCTCCCTAGGAAACGTCCATATTCCTCACCTGCAGTCATCTCAGCCAGTACTGTGCCGCACAGATACAGCATGCAATGTTAAAACAAAAAGAGAAACCACTCAAACACTCACCACCAATTGGAGAGAAACTTGGGCGAGCAGGTGTCAAGCAGAGCGCATGAGGGAATGCACCAAGTAAAGCAAGTAAGGTTCTGAGCCCGGCAGACCAAGACCCACAGGTGGAAGTAAAGAAGGGGTCCAAGCCCAACCTAGGGAGACCCATATTTGAAAGATACATTGAAAGTGAAAGAAAGCAAACGTAAGAAACAAAGTAACAAGGAAGTGAACCTCCAGAGTATTAAAGATACACGTAAAAGAAATGGAAGCAAAACCTAGGAAATACAAGTACCAGAATGCAGTAATGTTGAAGAGGTCATACATGGAATTAAGTAAAACCATGCAGTTTGAAAGCTTCCGACAGTAAAGTGGCAAAATGAACAAACTTTTAAATGTGCAATGATCAAGATTAACCCCCGGAAAAAAGGGAAGTTAAACGGTGATTCCTTGAAGAGAAAGATTTCTTTGACCTTCTTTGCTTATGGTACTGAACTACCAAGGCCATGCGACACTGGGGCAAATGACATAAGTGTGTGAGTTGAAGTGAAAGTCAAAGTGGTCCTGCAGAGGTCTATGGTGAAAGCCTCATAAAGTTTGAAAGGTTCCAGCTTGACTGAGGGGTACCAGAATTCTGATAAGTTATGGGAAGGGAACCCCTAACAGATGTGAATTAAGCTTGGGGAAGGGAACCCCTGCAAGTGTTGTGTTTGCTAGGTCTGAGTCCGGTAGAGGGAGACCTACGTGAACTTTTTGTTGAACTGTGAAAGAACTTACGGTGAACTAGAATAAGTGACTTTAACGTAGAAGGCCAAGCTGGCCTCAACCCACATTTTGATCTGCCTTGTTTTGATAAAGCCAGAGCCAGAGTGTGTTATCCTGTTTATGGGGGCCACCTTACTCCATGCTGTTCAACATGAGGAGGAGAGCTGATTCAGGCACCTTGATCCTTTATGTTACAACACTGATTTTCCTTTGCATGCACATTCCGCTTTACACATGTTTTACATAAGAGATAGGGCAGGCATTATGTTTTGATAGTACAGGCCATTTTGATTTAACAAAGACTGATTAGGACTGTGTTGCCTTGATTATTTGATGGTAGAGACTTTTCCCATTTTAGAGATAGGGCCAGATACGAAGTTTCCAACCCCCTTTAAGATTACAAATAAAGGTTTTGAAACTGTTCTCTTGTGTCTGCTGTCTTGCCAATCTAAACTGTTGATACAATGCCTACCGTACTGGAATAGCGCAGCTCTTGATGTTGACATTTTTTGTAGTCACAAGTCAGTTTAGAACAGGCCTGCCGGTACCAAACCAAACATGAGAAGTTCTATTTTACTGCTATTGAGGCACATCCAGTTCCTAGTCAGCAATACTTGATGCGATCGTAAATGCCAAGAAGCTTGATGGAGCCAAGTGCACAATTGTTGCAAATCTCATGCCAGCTGTTGGATCCTGACCCAGAGGGTGGATATGCAAGGGAGGACCACCTGGGTGGGGGAGATTTGGGGGGAGAGGAGGAGGACCCCACAGATTTCCCTTTCATAGGGACGACAACATTCCCTGGGCCTTTGTAGGATATTGTCAAACGTATCCCTCTTTTCTCAATGACAATCATACATACATGTGCCACAATGGGACTGGGATGAAGACGAGCATCAAACACCACTTTGATACTAAGATGAAGAAGAGGCCAACAGGAACACCATGGAGAAAGAACTACAGCCAGGAAAATGAGTGGTCCAGTTTCTAGAAGACTAATCAGCCTGACGGGGACTTTAAAATCCCGAGCACCTGGGAAGGTAGTGAAGGGGGTGTGGCAGAAGCGAGCTGGAATAGCCAGAGCCACAGCCGTTGGTGCGAGAGACGGCAAGCAGTGTACCGAAGGACCGGTGAATGCAGAGCTGGAGCAGCTGAACCCAGATGCAGTGTAGGTCGGAGAGTTCAGCGGATCTGCCGGTGTGACACAGAGGGAACCTGGAGGGCCTCTGAGAGACTGCTTGATCCACTGACACTCTTCTAGTCAGGAAGCAGCAGAGCCACTGAACGCCAGCTCAACAGAGATGTCAGATGCTGCATGAAGAAGTTGCCCTGTGTGAGACATGAGACCCGCAGAACCACCATGGATGAAACCGGGTAAGTCGACCTACTGAAGGTAGGGGCCTGGTTATGGCGAGGGGGCAAACGAGCATGCATAGACTTTTGAACTATCACATTCTGTGTGTTTTGAATACCAACCTGAAGTTGAAGCATTCTAAAAACGAGCATTGGTAAGAACCAGTTGAAGTGTTGTGAAACAAGTAGTGCAGGAGTCAGTTGAAGCATTGTGAAACAAGTATTAGCAAGTGCCAGTTGAAGCATTGTGATACAAGTATTGGCCAGAGCCATGTGAAGCTTGGTGGGAAACATAATGAGCAAGTGAAGTTAAAGAACTTTATGAAAGATACAGGGTGCTTTGAAACACAATTTACTTGCTGCATAAATGCCTTACAAATGCACAACAAATAAATACTTAGTGGATGTGACACATGGTGGAACCAAAAACCATGGTCAAGCCAAGACAGTGGCGACAGGCTGGTGAAAAGGACGCCAACCAAGTATAACAGTTGTGTGACCTGCAGTGGGTGGACCGTGTGGTCCGATAACTTCGTCTAGACTAGGTAAACCCCTATTGCAACGGAAACTGTCTTTGAACTTGGGAAAGGGAACCCCAAGACCATTCTGTGGAACTTTGCTGAACCTAGGGAAGGGAATCCCAAGGCCATTCTGTGGAACTGTGCTGAACCTTTGGAAGGGAACCCCAAGACCATTCAGCAGACCACTGCTGCTGGATTATAAAAGGGGATGCACTTTGTATTGTCATGAGAAAAACGGGTTTGCACTGGCAGGCAGTCCTTACCCAGTCCTTACCCAGAAGCAAGGAACCCATCATAGACCTGCAGCATATTATAGTAAGTATTTAGATCCAGTTGAGGCAAGGATGCCACCTTGTTTGTAGTCAGTGGCTGCTGCCATCCTGGTGGTGGAACAGAGCGAGAACATATTCTACGATCGCCTTTAGAGATGTCAGTGCCACATGCTGTGGTATTACTGCTCTTGAAGTCTAAGACTCAGCATATGTCTGAATCCAGAGAAAGTAAATATGAGATGCAGTTGTTAAATCTGTTTAATATCACCTTGATGGTATATTCTGTTATGAACCCAGTATCATTGTTACACACTCCCCTGGAGAGCTATATGATGCCACTCCACATGAGTGTGTGGCAGTGACAGATTGCCTGGTAATGCTACGTACAGATCTTTCTGATGTACCATTGACCGATCCAGACCTCAAATACTTTGTGGATGGGTCAATAGTTCAGATTCAGGAGGTGCAGGTGGGTTCTGAGTATGCCCTATGTACTCTCCAGGATGTGGGGGAGAGGGGCAGACTACTGCACGTAACAGCAACCCCGGTAGCTGAATCAGTGACCCTTGCATGAGCTTCCAGCTGGCGGCTTAACAATCAGTTAACAAACAGATTTGAGAAATGCATTTGGTGTGGCCCACGACTTTAGTCAACTCTGGGAGAAGAGTTGTTTCATAACTTCGACTGGCACATCTATAAAACCCTGTCAGTATGTTCTAGAACTTTTGAATGCCATAATGTTGCCTGAATGGATTGCCATCATAAAATGTGCTGCTCATCAGGCTTTCAATGACCCAGTCAGTATGGGGAATGATTTCACTTGCAGCACTGCCAAACTGGTGGCTGCATTGGACAATAGTGAAATGTATGTTTTGCCAGTCCAGACAGTACAAGAAGAGACACCATATACAACCTTGGAGGAAATTGTCCAGATGCAAGAGAGTGTATCTTTGAAAAGTCCAATTGGATTAAGAAAGGTTGCCAGATGCATGAGAATTCTCTGTGGAGAGATGATCAGGGTGGGTTAGTGACCACAAATATTTTAGTATCCCATTTGGTAAGTATGTAATATGGATCAACACATGTAGGTAGGGGCAGGATGACTATATTAATGGGACAGTCCTGGTATGTACCAGAGTTCAGCATAATGGCCCAACAGTTTTGTCAGCATTGTGAAATTTGTTGGCATAAAAATGTGGGGAAAAGTGTGCCTTGGCACCCTTCTTCTTTAAAGCTTTATGCCCTTTATCAGCCAGTGCAGTTAGCAATACTTTAGTGTCTTCTTGCAAGCCTCATATGATAGATAGGCAATTAATGCATCATCAGCGTACTGCACAAGTACTGACATTCCTGGCAATTTTATATCATCCAAATCTTTCTATAATTGTTGTGATAAGGTGATTGGGGAGTCTGTATATACCCACATCAAATGGGTCCACATGTACTAGACCCTCTATGTGAAAATGCAAACATATACTTACTATCCTTATGTATAGGTACTGTGAAAATTGCATAGCACAAATCAACTACTGTAAAGAGTATAGCATCTGGTGGTTTGCCGGAAAATGTAGGGAAAGAGGTATCACCATAGCATTGATAACTCTCAGGTCTTGCACAAAATGATATACATCGGGCACAGGAAACATCAGAGGATTTCACACACTAATGATTGATACAATGATTCTCTGACTCAGTAAGGATTCAATGAGTCCTTCTGCCTCAGGCTTTAAAGGGTTCTGAAGTGTATAGGGCAATCTCTTAAATGGGTCTACCTTGATTTTCACTGGTTTAGCTGTATAAATATACCCCACCTCATTATCATTAGTGTCTCATCAACATTTTGGTATAAAATCAATTAATTCTATAAATCCTCTGACCTAGGTAAGGGGCACAACCACCCCTTTATGGTCCGTTTTTGGGGTTCAGATCAATGTTCTACAGTTGCCAAAGTACAACCATTGGCAGTATCTGTTGGTAATTGTGGATGTATTTTCTGGATCCTTGTAGGAAAGCTGATGCTGTGCTGATTCAAGAGTTTGTGCCCAGATTTGGAATCCCAGTGTGTATTAACAGTGATCAGGGAACGCATTTGTGAATAACATCATTAAATATTTATTGTCTACTTTAAACATTCAGCACAACTTGCATTGTCTCCACCATCCTATGTCGGCAGAGGCAAAAGAGAGACAGAATGGGGTTTTAAGGAGTAAATTGGTTAAGCTATGTCAAGAATCCGGGATGAAATTGCAAGATGGCCTTTCCTTGGTTCTGTTTAGTATGAGAAGTACTGCTGCTAATAAAACTGGACAGAGACCACATCAAATTCTTTATGGAAGACTGATGAGATTGCCTATAGATCCACTGGAGAAAGCTGTGCCCAATGATTTGCAATTTTCAGAAGATCGATTGCTGGAATATTTCAAGAATTTAATGTCTTCTGTCATTCTCATTCACAATCAGGTTCAATCTGCTTTGCCACATGAAACACACTCTCCGGGTCATTCGCTACAGCCTAGGGGCATCAGTGTACTGATAAAGGTCCCCCAGAGAAAGATAGCACTGGCATCATGATAAAATGGGTCCTTCACTGTGGTTCTCATTGCAAACTCAGGAGTAAAGGTTCAGGGGCACTCAGCATGGGTGCATGTGAGTCACTGCAAGAGTATGGTAAACCCTTCAGTGAAGGTCCTACTGTCCTGCTGATTTGTCTATTTGTATTTTCTTCAGCTAATCCAGTTAAATGAGAAAGGGACTCCATTATACATACCATATTAGCTACAAAGAACTTGACTAATGTAGTAACTACCAGTGATCTAAAGGCCTGGACATGGTATAAGAAATGATGGATAATACATTGGCAAGGTGGAACTTGTGATTTTAATGGGGCCTGGGAGTGTGGGGAGGACCTTTAGTTGGGATGTATACCACTGCCAGCCGAATGCCCAGTGGGCGAAGTACCATCTCCCTGTGAGGCCCTGCCCATTTGGATGAGTGACAAAGATTACCTCAAGTTACTAAACTCAGAATTGGAAGAACCCACAGAGAGAGTTCCCCGCCTAACCTCAGAAATAGAGTACTGAGTTTAACCACAAACATCCCTACTACTGTATCCACTAAATCAACTCTGTTGTATTCAAGCCTTCATCATGTCTCTGACCTGATCTATTATTGCCAATCTGTTCTTTTAACCATGAGGAGGAACTTGATCATCTCTAAATTGATGTATTGGTAGTGTCAGTGGTCTGGGACAACAGTGATGAAAATACAACGAGCACTTGGTGGTAATGTGGACGCAACTCTGGATTTGGTATATTTACCTATGGCTATGCATAGAGTGGTGGTACCAGGGTTGTGTGAAATGGAGGACCTTAGTGTGATAGCAGGTAAAAGAAAAAGGTGACCGGTGCAGTTGGAGTGCTAATTACTAGCAATGGTAGATGGGTAGAATTATAGCAGAACGGTAAAGGCATGCACTAATTCTACTGATGTACCTTGTTGTTTTTCAAACACTTTAGATAACAGAGTGTGCACCTCGATTCAGCATTTACAAATCTCCAGAGATGCAGAAATATTAGTTTCTTGCATATGAGTGTATAACCAATGGTTATGGTACAATTTGGTGTTGTATCCAGAAAGAGCTGGCTATAGGTATATGGTGTTGGATGCGACAGTCGCCAGAGTTCTGTTTACTGTCCCTCTGTCTGCATTTCAGGTTAAAACTCAGTACCGCAATTGTACCGGTGGGGCAGGAATCCAGTTGGCGCAGCAACAGGAAGAATTACTGGAACGAAAGACAAGGAACGCATTAGATAAGGTGTGGAGTGGAGCTAGCACAGCACAGCACTTGACACTTGAGGGATTTGTAAAGGTACACATTTAGAAGGTGGTGTCAGTTGATTAGAAAAGGCTAATGGGTTCACATTGAGGGCAGAGTTGATGGGAATCAAGGCACGAATTGGCGAGCTCCATGTGAGTGGCTTGCTTAGCCAAATCACCAAGGGTGCCTTGCAGAAGCTGATGGAATGTGTGATTGACGCTGGGACAACTTGGAATGGTATATGGCATTTGAATTAAGTATAGGACTATCTGAATACCAAGATATTGTTGATCCGAGATAGTGTGCACCATAATAGTTGTCCTAAATTGTTGAAAAATGAGTCTGGCATACCAGCCCAACTGTAGCAATAGAGACATTTCTCTAAGTACAGTGGTTGGCTCTGTGAAGAAAAAGAATTTGTATCCACTGCATACAGACCGATCAGAGGACAGTGGGCCCTGTCCAGTCGAATACTGCCCAAACCATGGGCAGGTGTAACTGGGAATGGGTTGCCCACCATGCAGTATGGGAAATCAAACTGCCCAATAATGCACTAGATACCTGATCTCTGTGCCTGGAATGACCTCAGACCTATGGTTCAGTTTGGGATCGAATGGGAATTATGGCATTTACAACCCCCTTTGTAGCAGTGTCAGTTTTAGGGGATGACATGTAATTTGAGTGGGAAACCAAGTGTGTTGGGAAGGTGAAGGGGTTGTATATAGCCTGGCAAGAAGGAGCTTATTCCGAGGTAAGAATCGTTGTGTAGAATTGACAGCAATACCAGAGTCAGATCTGCATTTTACAATTCATACAAGCATTAAACAGTTCATGGTTTTCTGGCAAGTGATGTAAAAGAGAACAGTAAATGTACATGTTGAGTTTTTGAAAGGATGGCCTTAATTGATGCGCCATAGATTTGTGGATTTGGAAAAGGTGGAGGAAGTGATAAGACATGTAATTGACGTGACTAAGAGTTTACAGGTTTTAGAAATGGTTTATAATCAAGAGAAGCAGGCGTCTGAGTTAGCACACCAAACATTAAAATATGTGGTGCAGAAGACTTTTTATGTGCAGTAGATCAGGCGGTAACAGAGAAACCTTAGATTGCCACCATAGTATAACTCATAGTATTTTCTCTTCTGTTGGCAGGGATGGTGTGGTGCTACATGAAATGCTGCTGTCATTCCAGAGCGATTGTATTAAATAATCTACTCACCAGCTCGCATCCTCTGTTCGGTCTGTCCATAACCTAGGTCCCTCTTTTGCCCTAATGGAAGTACAAGAGGAAACTGTGATGTTACAGAAAGAACTGGGGCTATTGTTGGAAACTCATGATAAATAATGTGTTATTATAATTAATATTAATAATGGTAGATGGTCTGCCAACACAAATAAAAAGTGGGATTGGACCATAGTATAATAATAGACAGAATTCCTGTTGCAAAAGAAAAACCAGTGAATTGGGGGTCAGGATAGGAATAGTTGCAGTCGAATAGGTGTGCAACTACCTCCAAAGATTGGTCTGTGAATGGCTACAGACCCCCAGAGGGAATGGGGATAAGATATACGGAGTGAGGGCGTTATGACAACTTCGGATATTATAAAATGAAAGGAATTTTGGAATTGTATAAGCCCTGATGTGTCATCCTTGTATGAACATGCCTGAGTGTTTATTAGTTTTCTTTTTGGTTTCAACAGACATTGGTTAGGGAATACCCCACCTATTGGCTTTGTTAATACATGTCCCTTTCCCAAGAGCTCCAGAACTTGAGCATGAACTCTAGGACTGCTAAGGCAACAGTTTGGGAGCTCTCGGGGTTGCTGAGTGAAGGCCATTGAAGCCTCATCTTATGTTTATGTTTATTTTTATTGAATTTATAAAGCGCTTTACGCCAAAGCGCTTTACAGACTAACAACAAGATTCAGAATTGAAAGAAGCATATTTACTAACATGAAACCACCCAGAAGTACAGTATATGGAACAATTTGCTCAAAGGGAGGGGAATATTTACAACATGAAACAACGAGAAATACAGAATATGGAACAATTTGATCAAAGGGAGGGGAAGAAGGAGGGAGGAGAGGGGAGGGGAGAGGAGGAAGGTTAAGGGGTATAAATCTCAGGTTTGAGGTCAGCGGGAGTGTCCAGTATGAGAACTGCGGGAGGAGGGGGAAGGAGAATGGGATGGGGGCAGGGGTTTGAGAGGGAGAGATGTAGGTGAGGAGAGTGAGGGGGAGTGGAGAAGAGCTTTCAAGGAAGAGTGGAAGGATGAGTAGGTGGGGGAGGCTAGTTTGGACTGGACAGAAGAATGGCCAGGGGGCGGAGACCCAAAGCCCATCATCTGAGAAGGTGGATACCTGATATAGACATATCAGAGCAACCGACCCAGAAGAGGATGATCACATGGGAAGGAGGATCCTGATGAAGACTGACTGCTACCAAGAACAATTGGATTTATTATGACGACAGGAGGGGTGTAAAGAACAGACAGTTGTGATGCTGAATGCATGGGACCATACCATGAGGGGATATAAAGGGAAGGCCATTTGGAGGTGGGTTGGGTGAGATTGGGTGGTGGACTAATTGTGTTGTGTCTGTGCTCATCCTACTTGACTCGTTGGCTGCTTAGAACAGCATCAACCACTCAAGTCTCCTGAAAGGGATGGAGCCTTGTGGTGGTTTTCTCGTGCCCCCAAAATCATATCAATGGAAAATCAAATAAGAGACTCAGTAGTCTGATGGACAATATAAGATGTGTATTACATACCATGTTTGCAAACTGAATAAACGGACAGCACCCAGTCACCTGCCAATGATAGGATGTTATCGAAGACATTTAGTAGAACCAATTCTGTGCTGGGTTTAGTTCTAAACTCAGAGTGGTAGTTGTCTAAGAGTGTTCGGCTTTCCACATATTTCAATCTGTTTAGTGATGGCTTGTTCAAGGATTTCAGCAACCCAAGGAAGGCCAGCAATGGGAGACATTCAAATGAAGCTTGTTGAGTAGTAGAGTGGTGGACACCCCCTTTTGCATGCCTGGGACTGATTCATGATATGAGGAGAGTTGAGGACATAGTTGCAGTGTTGACTCGAAGGTCAGCACATTCTGAAGGTACGGCTGCAGGTGTTGAATTCTCTGCCTGGTTTGAGCCTTCTAATGAGCAGTAGGATATCATCAGGGGAAATGCTTTTGATAGAAAATACAGGTCTTTGGATCTGCAAAGAGTCTGCAGTGGGGTGAGAGTTGTTTGAGCAGGATTCACCATTTTGGCTACTTTTCTGCAGAAGGGGGCATTTCGGTTGATGCACACTTTCAGCAAATGTGGGACTTTGTTTTCAGTGCACAGCAGAGATATTATGCAGGTGACAGTGCAGAAACACGGGATGTGTTGCTGGTGGTGAGTATTTTATTTATCAAAAGGGTTTTTAAATAGGAGTTGCCTGGACTGTTTCTATTTGGGCATGTTTAGCAGTCATGGGTTCTTGAACTATTATATCCCTTACGTTTTCAAGCACGCTCTACTGGTGGCTAGGTCTTAGATGAATCAGCTAGTTTGTGGTGTCCTAGACTTAACAGTTTTAAGAGATGCAATATATTTGATGATAAGATGGATTGGTATTTGAGATTATTAGGGAAGCTTGAAGCTGACAAATCCTTGCGAAAATCCAATAGTGGGGATTTAAGAATGTTCTTGAGCTCTGATGGGAAAATTGTATTTTTTCCATCAGAATGGGAATGTGGAGTCTGACCAGTCCTTGGAGATGTGTAGTCTTGGGAGGGTGAGGTCAAAATATATTCTGGGAAAGTTATTGGTCCGAAAGAAAGGGGGTGGTGAGGTTGGGCTGATGGATTTAATGATTTAAGATTAGGCACAAGCACCGAGATTTGTTTTGGATGTTGGAATCAAGGGTTATAAGCAGGTCTACAAATTCTTTGGGACTAAATTTGGAATAGTCTTTAATATAGATGTTGAAATCACAAACCGTGGGATGGCATGGCATTAGCTGAGAGGAAAGGGGCAGCATGTAGAATTGAGAAGCCATCAAGGTATAGCCTGGCATTTCCAGTATGGTGATATACAGTGCTGTTGTTGGCATTGGGCAGAGAGCAGATAAAGATGAAAAGCTATGGAGAAAAACGGTGGCGATCACCATAGAAATACATATATACGTGAGAGAAGTTGATATCAATTAAGAGCTAATGCAAATTCTCACAAAGGCGGTCACTAGAAACATGCAAATAAAGGTGAAAGCTGAAGAGTAATATGTAGATATATTCAGAGAATAAGGAGAGAAAATCCCTCCAATTTTCTGCTGATAATTGAAGAGTAGATAGTTCTTTTTCTTAATATGTAAGGAGATAGGCAAGAATAATTTGCTATTTCGTCTTTCCTTTCTTTTTTCCTCTAAACTTCTTTCCATGGTTATTGGAATGATAGGCAATTTTCGATCTTTAAATGTGAAAAGAAATGCAGGGGGAGAAGATAAATATTCAGTGGTCCTCATTCTGTGGCTACTGTACATCTCTTTCTTTATACGCATGACGAGCAGAACATAATCTGCAGGTCCTCTTTCTATAGTTGCTGCATATCTAGAGGGCATAAATTCCTTTTTCTTTTTTATGAGACATGATGCAAGTGGATCGGCTATGCCATCAAGGAAGAGGGCAACAAGCAGGAAGAGAAGTGGCTTCCACTGGAGAGCTGGACATTCCACAGGTAGGGGACAACACTGCTCCCTAGAAGAAAACCAGAGCAGGGACGGATGTTCTGATGGGTTCCCTGTGGATCAGAGGTGTGCCAGATGGACTACCCCCATCACCAGAGCCCATGCAATGCAAAACAGTAATAGAATCAGTCTGTGGTGTGGAAGAGACCAGTTGGAACATTAGCAACCCAGCAGGGCCCATGCAAGAGGATGTACCATGCAGAATCCATTAGGGACACTGTAAGTCAAAACAGATACAAGTGGCAATCAGGAGAAATACCCTGATGGGTGGAGGGGTGGTGGAGAAGAAGACTTACTGATTCCCCGGTGAGGGGAGATGCGTCCGCTGGCCGTGAGGAGGCTCAGGGCAGCGGGATTACCCTGTGGTAATGCCCGCATTCTGAGCCTCCCCATTAGTTGGGAGGCCGCCGCACCCCCCTCGCCGGGTACTAATTTAGAGTATGAGACCACGATTCTCTATCATGAGCACATGCAAAAAGCCGAGCATTGTACTCAGTGAAGGTGATGGACAACACACGTCCCCCCTCTGAAAGAAACAACAGGCCCTGAGCTCAAATAACTAATTTACTCCCACGTTTGTATTTCACTCTTAAATGGAAGGTGGCATCAGCGTGGCACTGCTCTGCAAAATCGTGTGTGTTTTGTCCAAAACTATCAACAGAAATTGTGTATCTGTTCCATGTAAACCTTGCCATGGAACATTCATCCAAAATTGCACAAGCAGTGCAGAATTCGGTGCAGTGTGCCACATACCTAAAATAGCACCAACATTAAGGCAGAGTTAGAAGAGAACTTTTCTGACCGGGGATATATCATGACCCGGATATCAATCTCAGAATTGACCTGGCCAGCCAGATATGGCTTTACTTTTGTCCCAGTCTGGTAAACCAGGTTAACAATTAAGGCCAGTTTGGCCCTTAGTAAATTGAAACACTGCATGGCAATGTCCTGTTACCACATGGGTCATTTTTCGAAATGTATCTAATTATGAGAAATCCACCAGGTTGTCAGTAGCTGATTTAGAGTTCTTGGCATTATTAAAAGCATTGTTTTAGCAATAATGCTGCGTTCCAAGGGCCATTATCTGGTTGTACTAGGCCACAGAACAAATTGATAATGATAATGATGTGTTATTTATATTACGCTTTTCAATAAAGCTCTTTACATAGAACATATTTTACATGCAATATCACCCAAATGAAGTTGGTACTGATATAAATCACGAGAGGATGAAAGGCTGAATTAGCCTTGTCGGGATTCAAACCTGCGACCTGCAGATCACACACAAATAGCGGCAGCGAGTGCTAAACCCGCTGAGCTATCTTACTGGCCAATAATGAAGGTCAAGATGCATCCTCACCTGCTAATGGTATGCAGAGGGGGGCATTATTGTTATTACAACATTCCACCCAATGAGGCTAGAATGTTTTCTTTAAAAGAGAAACTTTGGAATTCAGAAAAAGAAGGCATTCCACCTTGTGTTGCCGACTACAACTGCATCTTTACTATCGATATTAAAATGACTATTTTCGATTTTTAATTCCGTTTGGACCCTTATTTACAGGATGGAAATGGAATGAATACAGCAGAAATCCACAATGTCACTGTTAACAAATCTAAGAAATATAAATGACAAAAGGGTCCATTCTGCCTCTTTTTTTGCAGCGCTTGATAAAGTTGTCGAGAAGGGGGGGTACCAGAGAGGTCTACATTCTCACCCCCTTTGGAAGTCCTCATGCAGGACATCAACTTCCTGCGGTGAAAGTAAACCCGGACCAATAAAAGCGAGTGCGGGAGTGGTCTTGCCTTGACTCATGTCATAGAGACCTGTTTGCACCGTATGAAGAACTGATTTGGTGCATGGTTGACACCTTCCAAGTCAAATGTCATTACAATTTCCAGAAGAAAGCCCTTCCTGTGATCATGAATTTATAAGCCAAAACAAGGATTAATGGCAATACCAATAAAAATGTGGCCCACAGTGAGCTGCGGGGTAAATCAAATTGTGCTAGGCAAAATGTAGAGAATCATATAACGTGAAAAGTGGAAACATAGCTGTAGGGAGGATCGAGGGGTGGGCGCTGTCCCAGGACCATCCATTATGAGATTTAATGGGCCATTACATCCTAACTAAGGCAGTGTTTTCAATAGGTGCCATTTTGAAACGACGGTAGGACAGGACTACATTATCATTGATACTCGTGTGTGCCACTGTATGATAATCGTTCTAGTCAGTGTGTGCTTTCATCCTCTGTGAGTGCAACAATACTTTATAGAAAGAGGGGTTTCTGAGTTAGAGGTGTGTGGAATGATAGTAGTGGGTAGTAGTAGTTAGGAGGAGGGAAGAGTAATATTAGCTAGTGGAGATGAGCCCTAGGAAGTACGCAAAACATTGCAGGGACAGAGGCTGAACAGAGTTAAGGTGAGCGAGCTTGGAGAAGGAGTGTAGAAGAGAGGCGAAAAGAGGGAGCGGAGAAAGGGAGCATGGAAGGAAACTAAACATGCTTGAACCACCTCTGAAGCTTGGAGTGATTCTTGTGGAACCTATGAAGTAATGCATAAATTCATTCACAATAATGTGCCTGATTCATGGAATTATTTGCGTGAAAAACACAGATGTGGGCGCCTTTCTGCCCGAAAATCCCTGCTTGAAGTATGGGGATTTTCGGGCAGAAAGGCGCGGATCTGCGTTTTTCACGCAAATAATTCCATGAAGTAGGCTGAATGTATCTATGTATCATTTCATTTCGTGTCACAGCTCACAGTGATAATGTTCTCCTATGATAAAGTACAATAACTTATTTTCACTCAAATACTGACTTCACATTCACTCCCAACTCTGCTTCTCCTAAACACACCTGCGACACTTTCAGTCACTAGCCAATACCTCACCTTATCCATAAATCACCCTTGCATTTTACTGTTCCTTGATTCCTCCTGCTGGCTTCTTCATCTGCCACCTCCTCTGACCTCATCCGCACAACCCCCACTTCCTACTTCCTTTTGTCTCCTTTTATCACCCTTCTCCTCTCTGGATTGTCCCACTGCCCCTGGCCAATCTGGGCCTGTCTTCACCGCCCTATATGTGCTGAAGGAAGCAAGGTTTACAATTAGTGTGCTAAATCCCGGCAGATTCCTCCATGCAGGTCCTCCGCAGAATAGCAAGAAGGCCCAGGAAGTTGAATGTCCTCGGTTCCCTTTAGGGGGCCTTGTTCCTGGTGCCTTCAAGGGAAGTCCCATGGTTGTTTGGGAATGGATGCCCCAGTTTAGTCTTCGGTGGTCTCGAATACTTGGTGGCCACTGTGTATGCTTTCTTCTATTGGCAGCCCTGGGCTGCTTCTCTGCCTGCCGCATATTGACAGTGTTGCTGCATTCCTCTCTCTCAGCTTCACTTTCTTTACTGGTAGTGGAGCGCTGAACACTAGGGGGCATTTTGATGGTGGTCGGTACCTGGTCTTCCTGTGGCTGATATGCAGCGCTGGATAAGGACTCTGACGTTGATTCTGTTCGCCCTTTTCCCGTTCTGACGATTCATGCCTAAGACAAAACACAAAGACACTGACAAGCATCTTGTATAGGAGCTATGGCATGAGACAAAGGTGAGCTGCTCAGAAACAAACAGGCAGGGGGGACAGAAATTGAGGCCCGCTAAACTGCCACTGTCCACTTCAGGGTTACAAATATCTCTGGATTTCTCCTAGGCCTCCCACATCCGGCTGAGAGAGGTTTCTGCCCCCTCTTGACAAGGCCAGGGTACTGGCCCTGTCATAATTACATTAAAAGAAAACATTTTTTACTTAAAGATTAGTCTTTTTGTGAGATATTGTAATCCAGTGCTGCACTTCAGAACATGATTATAGCCCTTCAAGTCGCTGTAGTATTGCAATAAGGTATGACTGGCTTCTGGTTGTTTGACCTCTAAACTTTAAAGAGAATACAAAGCAAATTGGGTATAAGATAGGTTGATAAATGACTATGCTTATTTTCAGACATGAAAGAGGAAGTAAATCACCAAACGAAAATATTCAAAACATGTTCTTCAGAGTAGACATAACTTCATCTGTACCTTAAAAAAAGAAATAATGGTGCATCAAAATGGGTTTAGAGGACTCCAACCCCTTTCCTACATGCAAAAATCCTTCGCCAAATTAAAAATTACTTTTGATCCTGAGTAAGTTCGACTGAAATGCAATGCAAACTCCATTCATAAAACCTCTTGAAATGTCAACATTTATAGTAATAATCGAATTAGGTAGTAGGACACTACCCCTTAGACTTCACTATTGATTTTTAAAACAAAAGAGGCTACTCAGTATTTTATTTATTACACAGCTTTACAAATGTTACAATACGATGGTGTCAGTACGGTTGGTGGATTCTTAACTGTATATTCAGACCATGGGGAAGAAAGGGACAGTACTGGGAAATTGAGACATCTATTACAATGTCTGGGACCACCTCGCCCTGCACTGGCTGCAGTCCTTCAAATGTCAGATGAAACTACTGCCTGGCCTGCTCGTGCAATTATGAAGACATCTAGTCCAACAAAGATGGGGCCTGTGCTTCTCGTTTGACCTTGTCCATAAAGGGTGGATAAGTGTTTAGAGGCGGAGGCCACTTGGGAGAGGAGACCACCAACAAACACAGGGTGTTCTGGCCAACAACCAAAACCCTAAGCTCACCCCCTTCCACTGCGACCCCAGCACCTCCATTTTAATTTGAAAACAGGAAGGCTTGTGCCCACCACCCTTAAACTGTGACCTCAGCCCCTCCATTTTTATAAAGAAAGAAGCCCTAAGCCCACCCCCTTCCACTGTAACCCATCCCCTTCCACTGCAACCCCAAAAGAAGCCCCACACCATGGACCCTCCCCCCCAGCCTGCCCTCGCCAGACCCCAATTGCTGCTTCTCGGGGTTCTGGGACCTAAATAGCCCTCTTACAGGAACCTTCAGTGCAGCCGATTAGGGCAGTGGATAAGGGTGACTCCTGTTGGCCCGTTGCCTGCGCCCTGCCCTGTACTGCAGCCCCCCGCCGACCCAGAGGACCACAGACAAAAGATAAGGGACATTGCAACATACAAAGTCTTGAATTCATTGGTTGTTCACCATGTGGAAACCTAAGGTTTAAATCCTGCGATTGTGAAGTCTCGCCACCTGGAACTTTGCAGTTTCCAGCATTACCGCTTTGACTGTTGCTGCTGTGAGGTTTCACCAGATCTGAGTTTTGCTACTGTGAGATTTACACCTTTCTGAGTTTCGTTGTTTTAGAATTTTGCCCACTATGAGTCCTGCCATTCTGGGGTTTCAACACATTTGGCCTTGATGCTCTGGTGTCTCTACACATTTGAATATTGCTACTGTTGGGGTTTCGCCATGACCAAATGTTTGCTACTGTGAGGTTTTGCCACATCTGAATTTTGCGTCTGTGAAGTTTATCCACGTTTTACCTTTTCTACTGTGAGATTTGCACTATTTTGTGTCCCGCTGTTTTGAATCTTGTCCACTTTGAAGCCTGCCACGGTCTGGTTTCACCACATTTGCTTTTGAATTTAGCCACTACAGAACTGTAGTGTTTTGTGGTCCACTACTTTGAAATGAACCACACAAATACTGTACCCCACTGCTTTTGAATTTAACCACATCACAAATGTACTGATTTAGTCAAAGCCACTTTACAATTTAGCCACACTGGAACTGTACTAATTTGGAATCCGCTCCTTTTGAACTTAGCCACACTAGAATGGTACAGATTTAGTTAATGCTGCTTCTGAATTTGCCCACAAGAAAACCACACTGTTTTGGCATCCGCTCCTTTTGAATTTAGTCACACTCTAATTGTACCGACGTAGCCTCACTGTTTGTGAACTTCGCCACACTAGAACTGTAGGGATTTGGTGCCCAATGTTTTTGAATTTAGCCAGACTAGAATTGTACTGATGTATCTGTTTAGATTTAGTTTAGATGTGCCACTCTGCAACCCATTCACCAAGACCAAAGCAAACACAGGACAATACAGAATGAAGAATCTACAATAAAACTACTCAACAGCCAGAGTTCACATGAAACCAACTAACCACCGCCTTTCTCTCCTCCACACCACCACACCTCTCACGTACTGCACACACACAGAGGGCTAGTGAAACAAGCTGCAACAAAACTCCCCACCATCCCCCCACCTTAACCCTATACATTTGTATTCACTTTACCACCCCCCACATATATATATATGCGAACAAATAGGGGTCGGACTTTTGGGCTTCAGACTTTTTGCCCTTTGTAATTTTGTACAATACCAAGCAAATGGCAGAAAATGACAGCATTGCGCGGAATAAATCAACATGACATAACAATGTAACTATGTAATTCCAAGCTTTTTGCACATGTATTTTGGGCGTTAAGCGAGGAGAAACCACAAAGCTATACCAATGAGTTTTCATGTGAAGTACATAAGAGATGTCTGGAAGGAATAAATCACACACATATGTGGGTGATTGCTTTTGGGCCAGGAAAGAACAAAATCAAATTGATCAACCCTTTTATATTTTGGGCCACTAAAGTGGAAACACCATGTGATTTTCAGGGTCCAGCCAAGAAGAAACATAATCAGACACATGACACATGTATATGTTATTGTTTTGGGTTCATGAAAGGAGAAATCAAATCAAACGCATGGTGACGTGATTGTGTGTTGTGCAGGAGAAGTAAGATCACACACGTTGACCCAAGAAGATTTTTGAAGTAAGAGAAGAGAAACCAAATTAAGTAACAAAGGTATCAATGTCAATGCTTTTAGTTTGTCTTAGTCTTAATAAAGACATTACCTTACTACTAAAGGTGCAATAAGAAGTGAAGAGGAGGTGTTAGTCTCTCACCATGACTACCATTCTTCCAATCACTCTAATATACAATGAGATATGGGTAACAACCCCCAGCGATGACTGAAATAAATGAACAAAGTCTCTATGATCGGATAGTATAAGCAGGCCTATTCCAGATCAATTACTGTATTGCCTTAGAAACCACATGCTATGCTATCCATGCCATGATTCTGCTATGCTATCAACATTCATGTATCTATTGTAAGTGATGGGAGGGTTGTACATCAAACAAATCAGGAAGGAGGGGGCAACATCTAGATATGTCTCTTCAGATGACTTATGCAAAACACTGAAACAAGTTCAATTGGAGGCAATAAAGGAGATGCAGGTGGGCCATGAAAAAGTGATGTAGAATATAAAAAAGGGACATGACAGAAAGACAACCACTCTCGAACCATTTTGGGACACCTTCATAGAGGCTGCTAACTCAACTCAATCTGGGCATTTTTAGAGGATAATTGCAAACCATCCTAAAGTTATAGATACAGATAACAGAGTACATGTGCATATCCCAGATCAACCCCGAGTTCATTTTTACTCATTGCTGTATTGGAAAGGGCACCGAAGCACTGGGGAAAGTGTCTAAGAATGATTTTCTAGAGTTTACAACGCAAAATGTTAAGCTCTCAGAAGTCACATTAAAAGAAGTTGAATTCACTCTTAACAAACAAATAGACTTTAGCATCATCCCGCTGTCGCTGTGGCATTTGAGTGGGGCACAAAATGCCACATGAAGTGCAAAAGTGCATGCCTTTAAATGAATATTATGGCATTAATTTCGACTGTGGAGTTAGTACTGTGTTCCTCTGTTAAACAACCTGGGTTTAGGGGGCTGATGCAAACAGCCAGTCATCAGTGTAAAATGTCCAGTACCTATTTCTTTTCATCAATAGCCGAAAAAACAAATGATTGACGAAGTTATTGTTGCACTCTGAAGGGCGCTTGGCCAATGTGACTTCACCACGCGCGTGAGGTCTTGTTGCCAAAGCATTAAATAAATAATCTGTCACCATAACTACTTCTACTGGGCATTCATCAACCCACGTAGCAGCAGTGGATGTTTGTCATTCACCAATAGTTTAACTTTTTCGTGATTGGGTTTGACATCAAAAACAAAGAGGTGATGGCTGGAAGGTTTATATCTTAAACCGCTGGCAATTGCTCTGGGCAACGCTCCAGACCATTGGTCTTCGCTTGCCAAGCCATTAAAGAAATTGACCCTATGCAAATCGGGCTTGGTCCCACCCCCGAAGGGGCAGTCCAACCCGAACTGCTAGGTCACATACCACAAGCATCCCAGGACATGTTTTGGCCTCATTGGGCGTCATCACTGAGGAGTATCTTGGGTTTCTAGGCCCACCAGACCCGGGACCAACGTCTGGCAAACCACTGCTCAGTTGTTCTCAAGGAGAAGGGGAAGGTGAGGAGTGCAACAGTATGTCATTCCTGACAGTTAAAACTGGGCCAAGTGGCAGAGGACAATGGCTCAAACTCTGTTCCTGCTCTAAGAACCGGTCAGTGTGTGTTCCAAATTTGCACATGCCTTGCTTTAGCCAAGTACTCGGCATTGCGGTTGTGCATTGCATCAACTACTGCAATCAACAATATGCCATGTTTCGTGTGCAACAGAACATAATGTACACTGTCAGCCAATCCTAGAGTGCTAGAAGTGTGCTGGGGAAATTACCTGCTAAACACTGCTGTACTGACATACTATATTTCGACCTATGCTGGAACTTCTATGTGAATAGAATAGCACAGTGACTGACTCCTGCAGTGGTTGCGTACCTCACACACATTCATTGGCACAACATCTATCCTGCAGCATTCAGAGGAGGCCACCAAGCTTCTTGGACTATTTCCTTTGCCACTCGGTGATGTGCTGCCACTGATATGTCTGTTGGAATGGTGTCCCTCCAACATAGCAAAATAACATGACTATCGACCAAGGCAGAAGCCCTTCGATAGTGGCTAAACTGTTCATACCATTGTGCGGTGACACATTCATTGTTGCAATGAAAGGCAACACAGAGAACCTGTTGGCATCATCCCTTCAAACCACAAAAGCCCAGTTGCTTCATTTCTAGTTACGAGTTAGCCTCGAATCGATTTTTTGATTGTCAAGCTTCTGATTGGCTGCTCAAAGTGTATTCCAGTGATTGCAGGCTCCAATTGGAGCCTTGAAGCACCATGAAACTAAATTCAGAATTGCGATTCAAGTATGAGTCCAGGAACCAGAAAGCATACGGAAGTCCTACAAAATGGCCCGTACTTGAAAAGATATGGTCCCACATGCCAGTTTATTGGTGGGGACGGCGGGGGAGTGTCAAGAGGTCGAGCAGGTTTACGTCTAAGGAACCAGTCGTAAAACCAATGGTAATATCCATGTTGATTTACGGTACACAAACATTACTACATTATTGTACTGTGCATGTTATCACCTCTCCTACATTGTGCACAGCTCAAACCGAGAGAACAGCAACACTGTGACTGAAAGAGCAAAATGTTACACTTAACAAAACATTTCCCACTGTTACCATGAAACTGCAATTATGAATTAATGTTCAGTGTGTAACCTTTACAAGACTTGTTGGGTTGCACACACTCTAGAACAAACTATAAACCTGCATGATGCAGGGTCTAATGGGGGGTTACAATATGCTGTTCTGGTGAATTCCAGGCCGAATAGGTTTTTATTTATTTGCTTTATTTTGATATTTATAAAGCGCATCGAACCCGGGGGTGTCTGGGCGCTGAGCTTACATCTGCAAGGGCAGCCCCCTGTCCCTGTTGCTCTCCCAATCCTGGTCCCTGCATGGTACCACCGAGCCACCCTACAACTTGCCTACTGCCGGGTCCGGCTGCCTCTTTCTGGCTCTCTAGATACCACGCCCCCGGAAGTCCGACGAACAGCACATTGCACTTTTTGTGCAACCTTTTGTGCCTCTGTGGTTCTTTAGCCTCAGTTCAATGGTAATTTCCATATGTACTTCGGGTATGGTTTCTCCGAGTTTCAGAACTATGGGCTTCAGTCCGAGTTAGGCGGTGCAGGGTAATATGGGGCGGTAATATCATTTCTGCTGCATTATCGCACCGCCCAAGTATAAGTGGAAAATTAGAGGGTTCCCTGGCCCCTCAGAGTGGGAGGTTAATCCGTCACCTTTCCGACACATTTTAGCGCAATTAGCGCCGGCAGAATTACCACTGCAGAAATTCCACCAAAACACACATGGAGTCCTATGGACTCTAATTAAATGGGGACTAATACCACCACCGCCACTTGTAACCTGGTGGTAAAGTGTCCCTGCCAAATATTTGTGGATCATCCCCTAAAACCAGGGGTGATCAGAAGAGACCTGCAAAAATGTGCATGAGAATGCGACCCTCAAAGCGTTGTATTTTTTGGTCATTTATTTTCCAATGCGGGGAGGGCGGGGGAGTGAGGCTTACACAAAGAAATACAGCCTCCATCACCTCCGCAACCAACATTCCGGTTGGTCATTATGAGTTATTTTTTTTTGTGAAATACCGCTATTGGCAGCACCACCCCTAGTGGTGATGGTTATAAAAATCTGCCCAACCTGAGCTTTGCACTGACAGGTTTGGTTTTTCTGGAATACCTACAGAGGTAGTCCAGAAATACCACCTCTGTCAGTGGTAACTTAAAAGGGTATTTTTAGGCATTTTATTCTACCCTTTACCACCTTCAACGGGCAATGTACAGTAGTGGTTCATACCACCACTGCTCAATGGTTTTAAACAGAAAAGTATGCACTGCGTAGTAAAGGTGGTGGGAGGGAGCATCAGAGATGGCTACGTTTTCACCCCCTTACCATGGCCCGCAGACAAAACATGTTTACTGTCAGCCTATACTGTTAAAGAAGACAGAACATGTTTATTGTCAGTCGATACAGTTAAAGAAGGCAAACCACGTTCACTGTCAGTCTGTAGGGTTAAAGAAGGCAGCACATGTTTATTGTCAGTCTATACAGTTAAAGAAGGCAAACCATGTTTACTGTCAGTCTGTAGGGTTAAAGAAGGCAGCACATGTTTACTGTCAGTCTACACGGTTAAAGAAGGCAAAACATCTTTACTGTCATTCTATACGGTTAAAAAGACAAAACCTGTTTAGAGCCACTTTCTAATTTATCCTGTACCTCTGAGGTGGAGGCACAAATACGTAGTCTTTCAAGAGGAAGTCCACCAGGAGTACCACCTTCAGTGGTGTTTCCAAGGAATACCGCCAGTGGTATCAGAGAGGATATGGTCTTAGTTGGCAAACGTCGATGTATTTACGACTACTTCCCAACTGGTAATTACCTCCGTACTTTCTGATTTCTATTCCTGCAGACAACCTTTCATTGCAGATGGGGAGTGTACACAAATGTACTCCACCGCGATTTCATGGCGAAGGCTTTACACAAGTGCTGGGGCAGATCCGAGCAAAATTAGAGCCATTTCGATGAACCCTGAATACCATGACATCGGCTAATTCGGGGTTTCGGCAAAATGTTTTACCTAGGCTTACCTATAAACATTCATTTGGCTTAGGGTGAGCACCATGAATCCCAGCTAATAAGCTACCATCGCGTTCGTGGCTACGCGCATCTACATTCTTTGCACATTTGAAAAAACACAATTACATAAAAAACGACTTTGAGCTATGTTTTGTTCGTCAATGTTCTTTTATGTGGTCTCGTTTGCTTTTCTGAATGAGAAGGTGAGAATCTTGGCATCATAGAACTCTAATCAAATCTGAAGGGGCGACATGTGAGATGGCAAAAGAATGAGGGTACTTTCAGACCATATGCCTTCAAAACAAAATCAGCTGCAATTAAATCGACTGTCCTGTGAGCAGCCAAAATGCAAATGGTGCCTTTATCTAAAGACTGTTGCTTTGGCGAGATGAACTGTGTGGTATAATAAAGTGGAAACCTAACTCTTAAAAATATGACGCCACTACAAATGATAACCATAGCCAGCAGCGCGCACACACATATGTAAATCTAGTCAGCCGAGTTCAAAAAAGGTTTAGGTTTTTTCGATAAATTACATTTTATAATGACGATAAAAAAAGTTATGTGGCGCTCAGAGGCATGCCAGAGCCGGATACTTTACTGTACTGGAATTGCTGCTGGAGATGCTTCCTAAAATATATATGTGGCAATCAGACATCTGAATTCGCTTTAAGCCATCACCAGCCAGCAGATTAAAGTATGATATTTGTAAAATGAAATAGGGAAATCTATATTTTAGTTATTACTCGGTGAAGATACTACTACACTTAAACGCAGAACAAGAAGGACGCATTAGAAGGCGGCCGCTTCTCTATGTTCCATTGAATGCTGTTGTAGTGTGTTATTATCTTGCATAATAATTATTCTACTACACTATACTACTAATCTGAATAATAATAATAATAATAATAATAATAATAATAATAATAATAATAATAATAATAATAATAATAATGGCTTGCCATGTTTCTATCGTACTTCATGCAGGATTCCTGCAGCTTCTACGGTGTAAACAGCTCTTATTACCGATGTAATGTAGGGTGACCAGATTTAAAAAAAAAAACGGACAGGCCATCGACATAGAAGTAGGACAGCCGTATAGAAGTATTACTACTTCTATGTTGCTGGCCTTTTGCGAGGGGCGGGGAGGAGAGGTGCTCACAGGCAAACTCCTCTTATTGGAAGAGAGCGCCAACGAGGAAGAGTTGCGGGACCAGATTTCGAAAATCGGGTCCTGGCAAAAATCAGCACTGTAGCCACCCACCTTGCAAACCCGTACAGGGTTTTAAAATTTAAAAAAATACTGTGACCCCTGGACGAAGGATGATTTCCCCGGACTGTCCAGGGAAAACCGGGACGTCTGCTCACCCTAATGTAAAGGTACTCACTGTATTGACCTCAGGAGGATGAAGGGTTGTGCCTTGCATTATACACAGATACTTGTCTTGTTAATTCATTAGTTTGTTCTCTGCCAAGTAACCCGTCCATTCCATATATCAAACAATTGATCCAGTCTGCACCCTTGAGAAAGTGACCAGTGCAAAGACATGCTTTCGTGTAAGGCAGAAACACTGCTTACCTGCATAATGTTGGAGTATATTCCAGTGCACGGTGTGTGGGACATGGGTTGATTGGCATATCATCCATTGGCTTCGGGTCAAGAACCCATGCCCATCAGGATAAATCGAGCAAGGGATCAGGCATCCTCAAAGTGAAAAGAGTGAAGCAACATTTCCAATGTGTCCTTTCTACCATATTGGCAGGCATCCATCAGAGATGTGACTGAGATAAATTCCTAGGACGAGACACAGTGTCCACTTCTGTGATCCTATCCAGAGGTTTCCCTGGGTGGTGAGTTCAGAAGGATAATGCATCACTTCCCATAAATCCTTTCACCTCAGCATGAATCAATAAGGGTTTGTAGGAAAGTCAGACGTAAGCACCCCTCACCCATAGAAAGAGCTGGGTTTTGTGTGCTAGACAGGACCGATCTAAAGGTGCAACCAACAAGCCTTTGTGTGTGCCCCCTCTACCACCGACCCTATGTAGACTAAAGCGTGCAGCATGAGTGACACACCAGAAGTCACCCATCAACCTCTTTCTTAGTGCTTGTGGATCCTCATGGGGTGGGTCCTTGACTTGGATCACTTCTTTAACTTGCACCATTGATCCAATCCTTCTCATTGCAGACAGAGAGGCAGGGACTAGCCAGCACCTAACGTGTAGCTCCTCATTTTAGCATTAAAGAGAAGAGGCTACTGACAGGGACATGGTAGACGGGCAGACAAGTCAACTGTGAGCAGGGATGGTCTGGGAACGAAAAGAGGCCCTGTAAATAATGTTCAAAGTGGTCCAATATTACACATTTACAGCAAGCCCAACCCTTTTCCTATGAGAACATTTGGAAATAACAGAGGTTACCAAACAAAAGAAGCTTAGGGTGCAGAGGCCTACCAGGAAACCTCCAGAGGTCCCTATAGGCCAGTCGACCCCTGACTGTGAGTTCTTTGTAGGAATTCTTGCCAAGTAAACCCTTCCATCAGTGTAGGTACCAACAGACATGTGAATACAGCTAGCCCACATGCATCAGTTTAGCGCTAAGTGAAGGCATATGTATGATATTGAGTGCAAAATAACTCACAAAGTACCTGACAGAAGGAAAGCCAAATATTGACCACCGGGGATCTTGCAAATACAACAGGAGATATTTAGGCGTTTTTTAGCAAGCACTGCCAGGAGCTCATGGTCAAAGACGTGTGCATGCTTCACTATCATACAACCATGGAGGGGTTGCTGCAATCCACCAACAATGCACAGCAGTGACCATTGGAAGTGTGTGAGGTGGCAATAATGCTATAGCCTCTGCAAGCTCTCAGCTGAGAGAGATCACTAGAATGCAAACTCATTTGTGACACTAACAGGAAGCAGGCATGCCATGAAAGACATGTGAAGCCGTCAATAAGGTCACATGTGTACCCACATGCTGCTTTGGAAACCAAACAAAGATATTGGGTTTCCATCGCAAAGGCCCACCATTTCACTACAGATGAGTAAGAAATTCACATCACGCCCAGAACTTGGAGAAGAAGACTACGAGGATTGGCAGGCTGCCACCCACTATGACCGGGTCAAGCAATACCACCCTCATAAGGTATACTTGCGAGCCTCTCATGTTGGATAATCATCACTTGTTGGATTCCTACTTGGGAGCACATGGGAAGGCTATCTAACTGCCTACAGCCTTAGATCACTGAGGTGCACACAACCAAACTGAAGCAGACAACACATCAAGATGGCAAGTGCCCATCACTGTATACAACTACCTTCCAATAGAGGATGAAGGGATGAATAGACTACCCTTACCCCCAGTGTCAGAAGAGGACTCCATGGATTGACTGGTGACCTATTTGGCCACATGACCAGTCTTCACACTCTCACATAATCAGCTAGTACAGGGCAGCCTTGCCCCAGGTGGCCTGATGAAGGTTGCATAGACAAGGGTAATAACTATTGACATATATATATATATATATATATATTGAAGAAAAAGGAGGAGAGAAGAAGGACCGCACTCTCCGTCACCCAATAGAATCAGTCAATCCAAAAAGGAAAGAAGGAAGCGCAGCTCACAAGCGGTAGTTAGAAAGCTCATTTAATGACAACAGCACAAAATGTGCAAGACAAACGGCTGGGGAAACAGCAAAAACAAACAGAGGCAGGATGCCTATAGGCACGACTTGCTTACAACGCGTTTCACGCCCGACTGAGCGCTTGATCACGTAAAGAAACGAAGGACAAAAGCACAGTTAAAAGAGCATGTAGTCCATCAACGATGTCAGTAGAAATAGGGGTGCATGAAAGGACTGATTCAATGGCGGCCATATTGGAAGGGAAAATCAGATAATGGTCAACAATAAAACCAAACGGGACCGATAGAATAGGCCAATAGAATGATCGAAATGAGCCTATTTTAAATATAGATACCAAAGGCAAGCAAATGAACGGTCAAATACAAAAACATGGCCATATGAGCCAATTCCCATGCACCCCAATTTCCTACTTGTGTTACCGGTCTAAAAAAAATAAAATTACAATACACAATTGACAGTAGGGTGAGTGCAAAGTGCACTAACAGAATAAAATCACAATACCCCATCAGATCAAAATACATTTATATATAAATCAATCAGTCAAATGTAAATCAGGCTAAAAGCGACACAGTGCCATCATATACACGAAGATTAAAAGGCCAAACAGTATGTCAAATCAAGATAAAAAGTATATGCACATCGAGACAGATTGTACAAAATAGATTGACTGAGCCACCATGGCGTCCAATAAGGACAGTAAGGCCTTGTGCAAACAAGCAAAATAGCAGCATAAATATGTACAAGATATTAAAAATTGCATCACATTCGCAACAACAATATGTGCAAAAGAGCAAAAATGCAGTCCTGGTGATAAGGTACATAGCAATAGTGGCTTTTGTAAGTCAACTGAGCAATAGATCTTGTACAAGAACGCAAACATAGCAGCATAAATATGTGCAAGACGACAGAGAATGCATCATGATCGCGACATCAATATGTGCAAAAGAGTAAAATTACAGTCCTGATAATAGAATACAAGGCAGCAATAATTTGTACAAGTCAGCCAAATGGCATTTCATACTGAGACCAATGTTGAGAAAAATATAAAGTGCAAGTGCAAGTAAATGCAGGGCAACATGAAAATATGCAAATTAGCAAAATCACTTTGGTAGCCACAATTAGCAGCAGTATGGCATAGAAATTGCAAGTTATATCGTCTACACATAGCAACTGTGAATGTATACAAACAAACCAGGTATAACTATGGCTGGAAAATGTGAGCATGAGACCCATAGATGGGAACATTGGGCCTGACTAAATACCTGGACAAAAGAAAAAATTATAATAATCTACGGGGTACACAGGTAAGAATGTATTGTAACAAAAAGTTGAAGAAAAAACGACCAAGTAACCAAAGTGAAGAAAATAACATAAAGTACCATATAATAAATACCACAGACTACATACGGAAAATACAATGTGCCAAATGTCCTACAAGGTCGTGATTGCAGCAGCTTGAAAATGGAACCAATACCAATTACAAACAATAATGATAATGCAGCCACCATAATGGTGAAAAGAAAAAATAAAACTTGTTTATAGACCAGGGACAAATCAGTGAAAAAATTCAAAGAATACAGAATGAAAGAACCATTCCCGTAGACAAAGTATGATCAAAAAATTGGTGGAGGAAGGCAAAACTATCCAAAAGGCAGCTGGGGGTATATAGTCTTATGTGCCCAAGAACTTATAAAGCTCCTCATCGAGATTGTGACCGTTAGGGAACTTGGTGTCCAAATCCAAAATGAACCTGGTCTCCAGCTGTCTGAGAGTTAACACGCGGTCTCCGCCCCTAGGATGGATCGGAATATGTGCCACTGCGAAGAATTTAAGAAGAGTAAGGTCATTATTATGTTCTTGCTTAAAGTGCTTGGCCCTAGGGTATGCGGGATCTGAGTTTTTGATTGCCCTAAGGTGCTGCAATATTCTGAGCTTAAGCTCACATGTGGTACTCCCGACATACCATTGAGTGCAGGGACATGAAAGAACATAAACCACAAAAGCAGTATCACAGTTCACTGAATACTTGATTAGCTGATTACATTGGGTGACCGGATGTAGAAAAGATTTACACGCAGTCGCAAGAGCACAGGCCTTACATTTAAAACATTTAGTAAATATATAACTTTAGTTACAGGGACGTTAAGGCGAGAACCTAACACAACAACAACCCTGAAATTCAGCTAAAGCCACCTTAACTTCGCACCCCTGTTGCACAGCCTATGACCACAATGTTGACATCACAGATTAAATCACTGATGTATCACTAATTACATTACAACAGTAACTGGCATTAAGCATGGCCTTCAGCTGTGGTCAGTGTGCATGGCCAAATATATTTTAACACATGCTATTTAAACACTAACTAGCCACTCGCTGTGGCTTTCAGCCCTACCCACTGTATATTATACACACTAACCAACCACTAGCCATGGTCTTCAAACACAATGCTAGCCAGTGGCCATGTCCTTTGGCTCTGCCGACTGTATATTCTAACATATTAATGGGCACTAGCTATGGCCTTTAGCCATGGCCACTGACTACATCTTTCAATGTTGCCCACTACATATTTTAAAACAGTGATGGGCTACTAGGCATGACATTAGTCATGCACATTGGTATTTTTAATCATTAACTGACCACTGGCTATGGCCTTTGGTGCTGTCCAGTGACCCCAGCTTTTGTCATGACCAAATAAATGGCCTAAATTGTTAATAAGGTAATCAAAGATTTCATGAGCTAATTCATAAATAATGTTATGTCTAATTCCAATATTGATGTAATCTGTTATGTACAAGGTAATTAGTGCTGTCACCAAAGATGACATCAGTGATGTGATTTGTAATGTCATCAGTGTTCTCATACAACATGTAATTAGGGATTTATCAGTGATGTGATCTGTGATGTCATCATTGTAGTCATAGGCTGTGCAACAGGGGGTGCAAACTTAATGTGACTTTAGCTTTATTTCATGAGTTTTGTTGTGTTAAGTTCTCACCTCAACTTCCCTGCAAATAAAGATTTTTCCTTGAATTTGAAAGGTTTTGTTACAATGTATTGCTTGCCTTAACATCCTGGCAACTAAAGTCGTTTTCCTTGAATTTCAAGGGTTTTGTGATTGCATCCACAAAGTTGCATATTTTTTTATATTATTATTTGTAACCACAGCTAGAGCATCAGCCAATGAATTTTAGGATTTTACGTGTACAGCTAACACAAGCAACGACTGGAGTGCTTTGATTCGCAGCTAAACGACTGCCCCTGGTAACAGTGTAACCACGTCAACAAACAAACAATTGGGAGATTTCAATGACTGAAACTGCTTAAAATAAATTACAATAGATATTGTAATATATTTTTGCAGTCTGTGTTCAATATTATCTATTTTTGTAATTTAAAAGGACCGTTTGAGAGGACGGAAAGAGGGGGATGAAATAGGGGAGGAAACCACATAAGGATGAAACATCTAACAAAGGGAATACAAATAAAAAGCAACCTATTTTTTAAATTAATTAATTAATATTTTTAGAAAAAAGGGGGGAAAAACTGCCACTTAAAGCAAAAAATAAGAATGACAGGTAATCTGTTATTTAGTGATTAACTTCTGCCATTCCTCAAATATGGCACCTCGCTTGACTACCCATTCAAGACATCATCTACAGATGACTTGCATCATGGAGAGACTTGGAATCAGTTAAACAGGAGTCTGTGTAGTTGACACCACTGCTCTAGTTGATGCTTTAATTGCAGTTTGTAATTCTGTTGCACTGGTGAATGGAAGTGCTGCAGGTGGTCCTGATGTCCGTCTATGCAAAGAATGGGACCCATGCATTTTTCTTTTATAATGTCTGTCCACTTTCCGATAGTCATTATCAACGTCACCCCAGTGGACTCACACTAGATGAGTATATAAATAGATGTTCCCAGGCTTTGAAATGGAACATTGGAAGGCCCACACCGTAGAGTTTTGTTGCAGAATGTGCAAAGTACTTCCACTGCTTCTTTTCTAGAACATTGTCATCGTCATCACTGCTGGTACTCTCGTGGACAGACATATTAGAATGTCCAACCGGGAAGGAATATATAAAACAATAAAAAAGACAACACAAAAAAGACAATAGGCCTCATTAGAAGTTTGGCGGCAGACTTGCCAGTAAAACCGGTAGGCTGCCGCCAAACATCCAAAAATTTCTGGCACCCACAAATGGGCAATTACCAGTACATTACAGCCCTGCCGGACCCAGTAATTGCCCATACTAGAGCGCCAGAACGGAATGCTCCCCATTCCCATTTGTGCCCCCTAGGGCTCAATGGGAATGGGGAGGTCGGATTCACCGGCACTGTTATAAACGGTGCTGGTGTATCCGACATGCTGTGCTTGCGGGTGCCACTCTGCAGGTCATCTGCAGGTCAGACCTGGCGGGCAGAAAGGCACTCGCGAGCACAACTTGTTGTTTGCCGGTCCGGGAACTACGGTATGGGCAAGCTTACCAGTGCCGTAGTTCCCGGACCGGCAAACTTATAATGAGGCCCAATGCCTTTAACAACAAACAGACAAACTAAACAAATCACAAAACAAAGGGAAATAGCATTAGGGGAAATGTGGGTAAAAATAATAAAGAATTAAAGGGGTAGAGTGCCAAAAGCGCTTGCAGTTACTTAAAAACCCTTTAATTAGCAAGTACAGAAAGCAATGATTAATGTAAACTTATTTTTGTGTGGGTGTGGTGATTATTCACACCTACAGTCATCCACGTCCGCTGATTGAATGGTGTCATACGCACGGATGTCATGATATGGCGTAATACGGCATGGGCGTAGCCACATCAATACAGCCGAACGTGCAATTGTATTCTCCATAGACACAGCTAGCAATGACGCATAGGCATGAAGCCACACCACAAAATATAATTGTCTGGAGAGTGATGCATAGCTGTGTCAATGTAATTTGATCTGCTATTAGATAATTCTACACATGCGGATGTCATGGACAGCCATGGGCACAATCGCGTAAATGCATCTCAGTGTGCCATTGGCTCCTTTGTTGATGCAGCAAGGGTAGACAGGAGATCACAATGCAATTGGCCGGTAGGAAGAGCCCCAAAGCCACATAGCCACGTCAATGCAACTTTCAATCCGTTTGCCAGACCATCTTGTGCAATTTCCAATACACATCATCCACATCATCCCTGAATACTCACACCATATAATTTATCATAATTAATGCTCTCAAGCTTTCTGGTGGAACATTAGAAGGGCCACATCTTAGTGTTTTCTTGCACAATGTTAAACATATTAAAATGTGCAACTGGTGACGAAAATATTAAATAACAAAAATGATGACAACTCTAGAATGACAGTGCCACAAAAAAGAAGCCTCCTCTCTGAACCTCTCCACCATTTCTGATAACTCTTCAAATAGAGTGTTGCAATGCTGCTAATATTTAAAGACTCTGGCTGTTCATAGCAGCACTTTTAATAGGTGGGGGTTAATTATGCACAACCACTGCTCACAGCTACAGAGAAAATGTAACCCTGTAACACCATTTCCCCAGCTTCACATCCCGGTGCCACCAAGATATTATGGCAGGTGGTGTAAGTGGGGAAATGGTACATCCCCATTCCCTTGGAATCCAATAGGATTCCATGGGGATGGAATCACTGAAACACCGGCCCCATTGCTAACAGTGTTGGTGATTTTGTGAAAACACTGTTGCAGGAACCTGAACTCCCAGCAGATCAGGCCTGCCAAGAGTTACAAACCTCTATGAGCAAACACTGTTGCATATATTCTCCCCCGAATATTCCCCAATCGTTGCAGAATTTGTCTCTCTCGCTTTGTATACTGCATGTCACCCGTTCCATAGCTAGTTTCCCCCAAATTATTTATCATAATTGATGGTCCCAATTTTTCTGACAGAACATTACAAGAGCCATGCCGTAGTTTTTTCTTGCACAATGTTAGACCTATTCAAATGTCCAACTAGTGAAGAAAATATAAAATACCAAAAATGACAACTCTAAAAAGACAATGGGGCTCATTACAACATTGCCGGTCCGGAAACAATGGTGCCGGTAAACTTATCAACACCGTTGTTTATGGACCGGCAAAGTACAAGTCTGAGGGACGGGTGCCCTCCCGCCTAGCAAGTCTGACTTTACAGGCAGAACGGCACCCGCCCACAGACTTTCACAGACGTAGCGGCACCGTTATTAATGCTGCTGGTGCTTCCATGGTCCCCCCTCCCATAGAGTCCTATTGGGCTCTATGGGAATGGGGATCAACATTTTACCAGCCCCTGACTTACTGGACCACTGGTGTTGTAATGCCCCAGTGTTTCCGGCAAGTCAGGCACCAGTAATTCATTACAGGTCTGGGGGCCACCTGCCGGTTTTGCCGGCACAGTTACCGCCGGACAAGTAATAAGGGCCAATGTCACAAAAAATGAAGCCTCCTCTTTGAACCTCACCAGCATTTCTAATGACTCTTCAAATAGAGTGTTCCAGTGCTACTAGTATTTGAATACTCTGGCTGTTTCTAGCAGCGCCTTTAATGGGTGGAGGCTGATTTTACACAACCACCTCTCACAGCTACAGTGAAGATGTAAGACCACATATAAGCCAAAAAAGGCTCAGCCTAGTATGGGCCAGACCACCTCATGCAATCTCCAATATTCATCATTCACATCATTTCAGAAGACTCGCACCATATGATTTATCATGATTGATGTTCCCAAGCTTTCTGCCGGAACATTAGAAGAGCCATAACTTAGTGTTTTGTTGAACAATGTTAGACATGTTTGGTAAGCAAAACATAAAATAACAAAAATGACAACTCTAAAAAGACAATGGGCCTCATTATGACCCTGGCGGTGACGGTATTAATGGTGCTGGTAAATCACCGGCACCGGTCATACCATCCCCTCCGCATTACAAGTTCTGCTTGCGGGTTCCTGACAGCCCGCCAGGTCTTACCAGGTGGGCTGTGCGCCACCCGCGAGCATAACTCATAATTGCGCCGACACTGTTATCAACGGTACCAGCACAGCCGGGCTCCCAATCCCCATTCTGCCTGTGAATGGGCAATTACCGGCCCATTCATCTCATAATGGGCTGGTTATTGCCCAATTGCGGGAGGCGGTTACAGCAGCGAGCATGGCGGTGCCGTGCCTGCCATACAGGCACAGCTACCGCCATGCTCGTAATGAGGCCCAACGTCACAAAGAATGAAGCATCCTTTCTGAACCTCTCTAGCATTTCTAATTACTCTTCAAAAAGAGTATTCCAGTGCTGCAGGTGTTTGAAGAGTCTGGCTGTTACTGGCAGCACCTTCAATGGGTGGAGATTGATTCTGCACAACCACCGCTCACAGATACAGTAAAGATATATCGCCACTTACAAGCCAAAAAAGGCTGCAGCCCAGTAAAGGTAAAACCATCTTGGGCAATTTCAAATGTCCACCATCCACATCATCCCAGGAAACTCAAGCCATTTGATGTATTATTATTGATGTTCCCAAGCTTCATGTCTCATTCCATGGTGGAGATCTTTTTTTTTGCTTTTTCATTTGTGAAATGCTGGAGTGTTTTAAACCAAATAAATACACTATTAGTACCCCAGGATAAACTGGACAACAGCAGCTTTAATGGGTGTAGGCTGATTCTGCACAACTACAGTTCACAGCTACAATGAAGATATAAGTCCACATACAAGCCAAAAAAGACTGCAGCCCAGTATGGTCAAAACCATCTCACACAATGTCCAATATACATCATCCACATCATCACAGGAGTCTCACACTAAATGATTTATCATAATTGATATTCCCAAGGTTCATTTCCAACATCTTTTTTCTCTTTTTTCAGCTTGCAAAATGCTGAAGTGTCTTTAACCAAATAAAGACACTATTTGTACCCCAGAATGAAGTCGATGAAGACTTCTGGCACATGCATTGCATTATAAAGAAAAGATCCTGCAAAGAACTCTGGCTCATCCAATTGGTACTGTTGGAGATAGGATCACCACATGTAAATAATTCATGAAAAACGTCCTCTCTGAACCTCTCTATTATTTCTAATAACTCTTCAAATAGAGTGTTACGGTGCTTCTGGTGTTTGAAAACTCTAGCTGTTGCTGACAGCACCTTTAATGAGTGGAGACTGATGCTGCACAACCAACGCTCAGAGATACATTCAAGATATAACACTACATATAAGCCAAAAAATGTTGCAGCCCAGTATGGGCCAGACCATCTCGTGCAATTTCCAATATGCATCATCCACATCATCCCATGAAACTTACACCAGAGGAATTATCAAAATTGATGTTCCCAACCTTTCTGATGGAACATTGGAAGGGCTACGTCTCAGTGCTATCCTGCACAATGATAAACATATTCAAATATCCAACTGGTGACGAAAATATAAAATAACACAAATGACAACTCTAAAAAGACAATGCCACAAAAAATCAAGCCACCTCTCTGAACCTCTCTAACATTTCTAATAACTCTTCAAATAGAGTGTGCCAATGCTGCAAATTCTTGCAAACTGTAGCTATTGCTAGCAGCACCTTCAATAGGTCAAAGTTGATTATGCACAAACACAGCTCACACCAGCACTAACATATAAGACCACAAATAAACCAAAAAAGACTGCAGCCCAGTATGGACCAGACCATCTTGTGCAATTTCCAATACGCATCATCCACAGCATTCAACAAGACTAGCACTAAATGATTTATCATGGTTGATATTCTCAAGCTTTCAGACGGAACATTTGAAATCCCACAGTGTAGCGTTTTATTACAGAATGTACAAAGTACCTCCTATGTCTCTTTTCTGGAACAGTGTTTTTTTAACTTTAAAGAAGTGCTAACTCTCAGCAGTGCTTTGCATCCCAGTTGCCTTCTTCCTCAGTGGCAATTAATTCAGACACCAAATGATAACATCATCACTGCTAGCACTCTCGTGATCGGCCTTGTTTGAATGTCCAAACGGGTAGGAATATTTACAACAAATAAAATGACAACATGAAAAAAACATTGCCTCAAAACATTAAAAGGGAACATTAGAAGACCACTTCTTAATGTCTTCTTGCACAATGTTAGTTGTATTCAAATGTCCAACTGGTGATGCACATATCTAACAAAAAAAATGACAACTCTAATAATACAATGGGCCTCATTACGAGGTTGGAGGTAGCCTTGCCGGTAAAACCGGACAGGCTAAGTCTAAACTCGCATCCGGGTCTGGCACCCGTGAATGGGCAATTACCAGGCTATTCCGGCCCAGCCAGACCCAGTAATTGCCCTTTCGCGGGTGCCGGACCAGGTACATCCCCATTCCCATTTGATCCCCATAGAGCTCAATGGGAATGGGGAAGGTGGTAGCACTTGTACCGTTGCTACAGTACTGCTCTTCTCGCAGTGCCGGTACGGTACCTGGTGACTGCAAGGGCACCCATGAGCAGAACTCGTAGTATGGTCATGAATAACATTTGTGATGTCATCTTTGATATCATGGGTGTTAGCCCTTGCCATGTAAAGGGGTAGCACAAGTTATGGTTCATTAGCTTACCATAACTGGCACATTTCTGGGGGGTTTCGGTTTTACCTGTAACCATAACGTCCCTGTAACAAAGTCTGTTCATTGAATTGCATAGGTTTTTACTAGTGCAACTAAACTATTAACGTCCCTTTAATGTTTTTTGTCACTGAATTTCGTTGTTTTTTAGCAGGTTACCCTTAGTTTGTAAAGAAGAACTGTGCAACATAGTGAAACTACTGGCACCATGTTAATGAGGAGAGCAGTCGCTGACAATGCGTCTATTTGCGGAGATCGGGTGGCATCCAACCTGCTGAAGAAGGCAGGTGCCCTCTCACATAGTGGTACCAATCACCAAAGGCAAAGAACATAGACAAACAGCACCATGTGTTAGAATTGCAAGGGAAAATAGAGTAGGTTTGCAAATTGTGTACTTATGAAGCAAACAGGACAAAGGCATAGTGCCGTGATTCCTGCCCCTCATGTCACCAGCCCTCCAAGATGTCAGGCTGGAGCCAGGTCACAATCACCTACATGGCCCTCAAGGGCCTCTCCATCCCTCCAAAGACCCACTTGGAGGCAGGCTTGGTGCTTGTGGCACCAGACTCATTCACTCCCATAGGATAACATTGGGGATTGGACTTGTAGTGCATTGATGGAGACAAGATGGATGCCCCCACATATTTCGGTTCCCAGAACTGCATGTGCGGTCTAGTCTTTTGGGTGTGGTTCAGCCCAGAGACACCTGGGGTATCCAGAGATTATTTAAGCCACACCCAGGCTGAGAAACATGCTTTGCGTTTTCTGCACCTGCAGCGTGACACTCACTGTGTTCGGATCGGTATCCAGTAGGCCTGCATCTTTCTTCTGCGCTCAGCTCCTGCAAGAACAAGAACACCGTTAGGAACAGCCTTACCCACTTCTGCCCATCATTCATCGCTCCTTCTGTTCTGCGGGCATCTTTGGCGGTGTCATTCCTATCCTGGCACGCTGCTTCCTACGGAAAAGGGAAAAGAACAGAAAAAAGGCATTAGTAAGCATTCTGCAAATCTTGGCTTATTTTTAAATACTGTACGAGCTTCAAACGCTTACCTGAATCCCAGCCTCTCTGGGGGAACTCTGTCTCCGGAACTTCTCATCTGCAAGAGGGAAAAGACACTCCAGGTTAGCGTGGAAAAATCACGAGGTGCCACATACCGCGCTTACCCACCGGATTTGTTCTTCATAACTGACATCCACGCTGAAAACGTTGCGGCACCTAAAAGACACAGAAAAAGATCTCAGTTCAATGCAAATACGAAAGGGGTGCATCGCGCATCGCGCTCTCACTCACCTTCAGTGCAACTCAACTCAGCAGCACGCTGCCATCCCTGGACGCCGGCCATCATCTAAGGAAGGAAAGGAACAAAGTTAGAGAACTGTTCAAAAGACTCATTATACTTACCTGTCGGACTCTTGCCAGTGAAGTAACTAGGCAGCAAAGAGCCTGCATCAATCAACGCCCCCCTGTGCTGAAAGCAGGACGGAGAGCACACTATCCAAGAAAACAAGGTGAGCTGTGGATCAAAGGGAAGGGTCGGACCTCGGGGAAGAAGGGGTTCAAGCACACAGAGACAATAGGGAATTAAACTCTACCAATCCTGTGTTTCAGTCCCAGTCTCCAGTCTAATAGCCTCCAGGGAAGGGTTCAAGGTCGTAAGAGGTCAGACAGGCTGAGTGACATCCCCGTGGATACCAGGTGAGCATTACACATAGGGAGTACACCATAACGGAATGCATAAACAACACAATCTTACTGCACTGCTACTGTAAAGGGGAACAAAGAACGAATGGGCAGAGTAACGACTGGAAAGTGCTAAGAGCTGAACGTCACTACAATGTAGTAAGGACACTAAACTTTGTCTAATAATTGCAGAGGTGCTGCAGTACGCAACAGTACAGAAGCATAACATGTCTTTTTGTAGCGCAGCAATGGCAAGCACCTTAGAGTGGCAGGAAGAACATTTCCCTCAAGACGCAATGATTTTCTATAGTAACCCATTGGTACGCAAAGTAGTGTGAACCGTAAATTATGTAATATACATTGCTGCATGTACACCAAACAGATTCTCTTTTCGGTAAGAGAACATATTGGAAAGGAAAGCAAGGCAGTGCAAGCGGTAACCCTTCCACAACTGCATACGGACATAGATAAGGAAAGAAACTCTGGAAATGGACAGCGTGGAAGTCAAAGTGGAAAAATTGGTTAACAATTGTACCGCTTTAAGGGTTGCATACAAGGATATATTTTGGAGTAAATGAAACAGCACTGGCACACCGCACGTGTACTCCTTCCCCAGGTCGGAGCCCGCCATCTCCTCAAAAACCGTTTCATGGGACACGTTACGGTGATACATCAATCTCTTCCTCCCCTCACAACCGAGTTGTGCAAATCCCCATTTTCCCACAATAAATATCCACTTCTGCTACCCCTTCCCTTTCCTAATGGAGTCTATGCATGTGCACAAGTAAACAGTATTAATGAGAATGTTGCTGAGTGTTTCTGTGGTATTCCTTTTTTCCTGAAATGGGGTTCTGACTCAGCGGCACACAGTCCTCATTGTAATGACCAGAATTGTGAAAAAGGTAGATGTCCTACGGACACCGCAGCTGTCCGACCTATCCACAATGACAATGGAGGCATCTGTACGCCACCAGCAGGCTCCGCATGTCCGCATGTTGTCCACCACCTATCAATGCATGTGGGAGCGGACGTTTGTGCATAGTGCAAGTACACGCATGTGTATCTGTTCCTCTGTGTCCTGGTAACTTCGTCACTGTGCAGCATATTGAAAGGAACGTTAATTAGGTTGGGGCGTCCACCCACGTCCTACAGTTAGCTATACAGATAAACATCCCACCTGATGTACACTATAAATAGCCTGGGTCTCCCAAAATGGTCGACACACAAGTGCCGCATTATTAGTCAGTAAAGGAGTCGCAACAGTGTGCGTAGGACATGCATGCACATGTATTCCGCCCAAAACAGCGCCAGCGGACAGTCATCCCAAAGGAGACAGTGGTGATGTCACCATGCGACCACACCCAAGCTGCGCATAGGCCCTAATTCCGGGACAGGAGCTGGATCCCCGAACAATGGCAAAGTGCAGGGTTGAGTAATGTACAGAGTGTTTTTTGAAAAGTACATGCTTACAAACACACCACAATGTGCCGTTGCAAATGAATGTATGTTTTGGAACAATGTAGGCCTGCTTTCTGGGTGAATGTTGTCCACAGCAACCCTACAAAAGGGAACACCCCAGAGGTGCTGTGCTGTCTGTTTGCAGCTTTTCAGAACAGAGTAGCAGGCCAAATAGGTTTGCCCTGTAAGTAATGGTGAACCAAATCTGCTGTGCTACAGTGCGTCTGCAACTATTAGCAACCATGTCAGTCCGGCTGAGTACGCACAGTAATGGAGAAAATTATGAACGGGCCTTGCTGTGACCCACACCCGTAGCAGTGATAGTCCCCATTGTCCCAATCTCATGGGCAGCTAGCGGAAAACGGGAGTATGCGCACATGCGTTTCCCCAAGGACGGTGAGGGCCATGCCCCAATGAAGCAGAAAAATTCCTTCTTCCCTTTCCAGTTTCTTCTTTGCAGCACGCCGTCATTGCGTTCCACACACTTCCACCAGTAACATTGAAGAGCTCTCCATGTAACAGTATCAGTTCTGTACAACAGTTCTCTGCGTGCATACCACACCCAGAAACATTGTTGTGCAATCCCTGTGGCTCCACAGTCCCATTTCCATGGCTGCCATCCTGAAAATCCCCAGATGTGGCTTTCCTGCGGCGTGCGAGCATGGGGGAATAACGTGAAATCAGGGTACGGGGAGTTCATTGTAAGGGGAGGCTCTGAAAAGAGGCTTTTTTTCAGAAGCTTCTGGAGAAACACCTTTTTTTCACTTTTTATTTGATTTTGTGTTTTATTGTGCAGATATTGTTACAGTAAACTCTTCATCACATTTTGTAGACAGGCAAACAAAACAGCATTACCAATAGGCGACAAAGAAATGCCATTTGCTTGAAAAATAAATCCACATTTCCATAACTAATGAGGTAATTGTTGCAGAAAAACATCCCAGCAGCGGACACAAAAGTATACATGCTTCTGTTGATGAGACACCTTCCTGCCTCTGGCTCGGAACAACATCCAGGAGCATTGTCCCATACTCTTTGTGATGTTATGGATGAGAAAAGTATGTTGTGAAAAAGCCTCTTCACTAGATTTAGCAACCTCTTCAGTGGACGGAACAAACCTAAAAAAGACACGGAACCCATATGCATGCCGCCGTAGTGGATGACGATAACATTGGCTCTAGCAAAAGTGGCTAGGTCTTTGCAAAGTGCATGCATGTTGGCAGAACTGCGCTTGTAGATACCGTTCCACAGTGCGTCCACTCCTTAAAAACCGAAATTGCCATCAAAGTTCCTTTCCAGGGCATACTTGTGCAGATTTAGTAGAAATGCATCACATATAGGGACGCAGAGTATAATGTACAACAGTTTGACCGCCCCTTCCTGTGAACCACACCCATAGTATCTAATTGGATAATCCCAAAAGTCCCATGTCCATTGGCCAGCAAGATAAGAAGCGCAGATTGTGGCACATACAGTGCCCAAAGTACTGCGAAGGCCCGCACCCCAGTAAAGCAGGAGCAGTCCTTCTTTCCTTTCAACTACCTTTTTGTCCACCAAGACCTCCTTGGGTATGGGTAAATAGGCACACATGATTCCACCAATTCCATCCAAGACGATTTGTGCATCCACATTCATCCACATGCACACCCATCACCACAAAATGAAGGTACGGAAACTTTTTCTGCACTATGTGTATGACTGTGTTATAAGTGCCTCTGCGCACGGTATCTGCCATTGAGCGGTCATTACGTTCTTTAAAAGCAAACTGTTTTTTCCCCATCCCCTACCATGAATTGGCACTTCAGTGATATGTGCTTGCAACGTTCTCATTTACCCATACCATACAGTGTAATATCGAAACAGAAACTCTCTGCTTTCCTTCCGACAATGCTACGAAATGTTTTCCCCACTAACCCACCTTCTACATAAATCATAAAAAAATGCCACCAATCATAGCATTGGATGTATTGTACCAAGCAAAAGCAACTTTCCAAAGGATCACTGTCTGCACAGCTGTACTTCTGTCTAGGCTGCACTATTGCAACAGGCTCTTTTGAAATCTGCCCCCTTCTACTCTCTGCCCTCTGGAATGCATCCAGAAGAAGAGTTGTCGACTTGTGATGATATCTCTTCTGCACTGAAATGTTGCCAATAGCTCTGAGTGGCTGCGAGGAATAAAGTGAGAAGACTCTGCATTATGCAGAAGGCCTTACTGGTCCTTGGGACCTGAATACCTTCAACTCTAACCCCCTATATAGCTGCGTGCGTGAGATCTTCCCTCATCCGCCTCCAACTCCCACAGGGTCAGGCGCTTCTGCAAAAAAACAGTTGGTGGTAGATGCGCCTTTTTGCCTTTGGCCTCCCTCTGCAACAGCCTCCCTGCGCCCTGACACTTGAGGGGAACCATCGCCAGTTCCGGAAGCACCTCAAAGCCTTTCTCTTAGCGGCTGCTGTTTCTGCTCCTCTCCCCGGCTAACTGCCTGACGTAAACTGATTCTGCACTGGTCACCTGGTGACTCTGTGATGTTGGGCCCATGTTACCTCCCCCCGCCAGGCAAACCCCTGCACTGGCTTTATAGCAAACCCTGCACTTGAGAACTGTTTTCTGTATGCCTAACAGTACATCCCCCACCTTTTGTGTTCCCTTATCCGTGCACTTGGCAAAATTGGCCCGTATTTTTTACTTATTTTCATTTATTCTTCTTCCCATGTACTGTACCTTCCCCCCCCTCCACCCATGCACTTGGGTGATCTCAATCACACCTGGCCTAGTATGGTCATTGTCTCTGTCTCCCCTCTGTTTCTCCTCCCTTGCCTCGTTGCACTTTCCTAGACGTGTGTGTAGGCGCATTACGAATGCCATAGCATACAATTGCACATCATATGACATCATTCATACAATGCATGCACAACAGTAGGAGGCCTGCCACTTACCATGTACACTGCAAATGTGTTTTTGTTTTCCACAGTACCCCACTTACTGCACACTTTAAAACAAATACATATAGTTCATGTCTACACCCAGGATGCCTGCCCCTTACCATGCACACTTCCATCGTAGCCTTCTGCACTTCGTTGTGCAAAGAGACCTTCTTGCACAGTGTTTGCGTACATACCAGACCCACCAACCTTATAAAGCAGTGTCTTTTGCTCCACAGTTTCATTTCCATGGCTCCCATCCAAAATATGGCTGGATGTGGCACGTGGAAGTGTGAAATTACAGCGTAATCCGCTGAGTTCTTGTGCTAGAGATGGAGAGGGTTTGGGGAGGTAAGTGTAAAACAGTTTAGGGGTTTGGGTCTGCATTACCGTCTCAGAAAACACATTTTTATTCCTGTTTTTGTTATGTACATGCTTGCATACCATTTTATTATCTCTTTCGATGAGTTTCTTTTTGCTTCTCCTCCTGACATTTGTACGGACTGAACATCAACGCTTCTCTTATAGTCCTACAGGATTGTCTGCAACGCTTCTTGCAGAGTGGCAAACAAAACAGCATTGCCAATGGAGGTCAAAAAATGCCATTTCCTTGGAAGCACTGCAAATCTTGCTTTTTAGTGCTGCACATAAAGTCACACATGCCTCTGTTAATGAAACACCTCCTGACCTCTGGCTGTGGGCAAATTACACCGGCATGGTCCCATGCATCTCTTGGAGGTATGGAGGAGAAAATCACCTTGGCAGTTGGAAAAATCTGCATCACTGCTGTCATAAACTTCTTGAGGTGACGGAGCAAATGTGAGCATGACATGTACCCCAAATGTAGTGCTCCATAATGCACAAACACAACATCTACAGCACCGACAGAGGCCACACATATACAAAGGAGAACCATGGCACCGAAACCCCACTCATAGACTATGCCCCAAAGAGCATCCACTCCTTCCAACTGAAAGTTAGTATCAAAGCCTCTTACCACGGCATCCCTGTGCAGATCTTGCGCAAAGGTATCACCCACGATGAGCAATCTGCGTCTGTCCATCTCTGTCATCCTCACTGCATTGAGGTTTGGGGAAATATATCACTGCCCCTTCCTGTGAACCACACCCTCGACAACTGATTGGATAATCCCCACAGTTCCATTTTCAAAGGCACCATGCTCAGAAGGGCACATTGTAGCATCTGCACCTTCCCAGCTACCCCCCATTAAAAAGAGGCATTTATTCTTCCGTTTCCACTATTGTATATGCAACACTCCTGCATTAGGGAGTATTCAATAGTCACACATGCATGTAGCATTCACATCCAAGACCTCCACATCGAACACTATCATTTCTGCACTGCAGTGCAGACGTACCTTTACATACTCACAATACAGGTCTTGTGTCAAGTGAAAGCACCTCCAGGTAACAGCTCTCCAAACCGATCCACGCTTTCAGCGTCCACATTCACCCAGAGTGGCACACAGCACCACGAACTGCAGGTAGCCATAGTTTCTTTCCTTCCAGCATTCCACCAACTCCAATGATACAATACTTCAAAGTGCATTACAGTAGTTAGTAATCTGTGCAATGAACATTACTCAAGCACATACACTATGTAGTTGAACCCTATGCACTTGTAGATACACACCTTCTCACCACAGTACTCAGTGGACAAATGGCAGAACTGTTCACTCCATAAGCTCCTGCCATGCACTGGAAAATGTACCATCTGCGAACAATGAGCACACCCATGGAATCAACAATGCATGCACAACTCACAAACCAGACACGAAACACAACAATCTGAGGAGTAGTTGCAATCAACCCACATAGCTGTTTGTGTAAGGCTTCCAGCCATACATCCAAGACGCTAGGGCCTCACCACACATAGCACACCCTAGTGCACCCCATGTTTTACTCCTCATGTCATGTGTAATGCATTCCCCATCTGCACCTGCGCCTGCCACCTTTCACCCTAGCCACATCTTTGCTTGCATGGCTCCATCACGTTGCGTTGGCTGTGCTGAAAGGTATGTGAGTGGCTCTGTACATTGTGCATATTGCAACTTTCTGATGCTGATGACGTCCTTTCATGGCACAATATGTTAAAACACTTCCTCAAGCAAGGGTATTTTAAAGGGCATCCCATAGCAATTGGAAATCCTAACATATGGCTCCCTAATGTGCACGTGCGAATGACCTACACCATATGCTCGTGAACGCATATCACCTCAATTTGGTTGTTCACCAAGTGTAAAATGCTCTTTGCACCCATTATTCAAAGGTCACCATCCTCAGAGAGATGCAGAGGCAACTCTGCATGGCTGCATTATGGTGTGCTGGCTGTCATCAAGGGATAGGCTTTTGGGTAAATGGCAAACGGCCTATGGCCTTTGGCCATGTACCCAATAGTCTAGGCCTTACCCACACCCAGCACTACATAATGGCCTCATGAAGGTGATCATTTGCCACATACCACAATCCACAAACGTAACATAGGATGGGTGGTGCAAAGGGCAAGTCATGCCAAATGCCAATAGCACCATGTGTTTCTCTAATTTCCAAGGTGGTGGCATAATCTACACCATATGATACTGGACGCATATCAGGTCACTTGTGCTGTTCTACCATGTCTACAAAGTCCTGCAGAACCATTTGTTGAATGTCACCACCATGGAGACATGCATACTTAAAACTGGATGTCTGTGTTATGGTAGCGTGCTATGGTGCAGACCTAGGTTCTTCGGTGCCTGGCCTACGGCCTCTGGCCTTTTGCCATACACCCAACAGTGCAGGCCTTGGTCCTACCCAGCACAGCATAACAGAGTCATGCAGGTGAACAAGTGGCCAGGTACATGCGGGTCACCCCTAGCCACTTCTAAGCATCCACTACTTCACCACTGCACCCACAGGACACACTAGAGGAGTCGTCACTCCATCAGGTTCAGGCATGTACTACACAGTGTAAGAATTGCAAACTATCCCCACAACCATGAAAGGAACATTTTATGCAATGATCACAAACCACACACGGAAGGCAACAAAGTGAAACCTACTTGACCCCAGGGAACATACTTGTCGGTGCAAAGTGCCCACCCATTCATCGAAGGGGCTACAGGCTTAGCACACAGAACACACTGTACCGCACTGTATGTTTCAAGTTTCATGTGATCTTCATTGTACTCCCCTTCTATCATTGCTCTACCATCACTGACTGCTAGGGCATCACCACACACAGCACACCTTAGTAAAACCTATGTTTTATGCCTCATGTCATGGTAATGCACTCCCCATCTGCAATTGTGCCTGCCAACTTTCACCCTGGGCACATCTTTACATGCATGGCTCCATGCCATTGTGTTGCCTGTGCTGAACGATATGTGAGTGGCTGTTTACCACATGTTAGTAGACCCAGATATCACTAATTATTTGGGATGTACATTTCAGCTCTTTGCAACAAAAGTACTGGTCATATTTCCACCAAACACACGAAAGCACGCTTTCTGACCCAAGTCACCGCTCCTGCCACAAATTTGGTGAAAATCCGTCCAGCCGTTCGGCCTGTAGCCGTGCGCAAAATTTTTCCCCATTCAGTCTATTGAAAAAAAAAGTTTTTTCTGACCCCCCTATAACTTTTGCCCCCCTGCACGAAACCTCACCCAACTTGCCGAAAAAAATCAGAGCCAGCCGTATACTTTTTTTTTGCAAAGTTTGGTGATGATTCCTCCAGGGGAAGCGAAGTTATAAGACGCCGAAAAAGTGCTCTACCTGTGATCCTATGAGTTTAGCAACTTAACCATAACTACATGGATGCTACCGCGTGCCATGTAATATATATATATATACATGGGGTGCGCTAGGGTGTGCTATGTGTGGTGAGGCCCTAGCGTCTTGGATGTATGGCTGGAAGCCTTACACAAACAGCTATGTGGGTTGATTGCAACTACTCCTCAGATTGTTGTGCTTCGTGTCTGGTTTGTGAGTTGTGCATGCATTGTTGATTCCATGGGTGTGCTCATTGTTCGCACATGGTACATTTTCCAGTGCATGGCAGGAGCTTATGGAGTGAACAGTTCTGCCATTTGTCAACTTTCTGATGCTGATGACTTCCTTTAATGGTGCAATGTGTTCAAACACTTTCTCAAGCAAGGGTCTTATAAGGGCCAAACCATAGAAAATGCAAATGGTGACATGTGGCTCCCTATTCTGCAACAGGGGCAATGATGAACAGCATATGATAATGTACGCATAGCAGCTCACTTCTGCTGTCCTACCAAGTGTACAATGTCCTCTGCAACCATTGTGTGCTACTCACCAAGTTCAAATGCATGCAGTGTGACTACATCGCTGCATTATGTTCTGGTGGCTGTGATGAAGGCCTAGGCTTTTGGGTGCATGGCCTAAGGACTCCAATCTTCGGCCACGCACCCAACAGTCTTGACCTTGGCCACACTCACCACAACATAACAGAGCCATGCAGGCGACCATGTAGGCATGTGCCAGAAATCACAAAGGCAACATATGCACCAGCGCTTCTACCCAACTGCCGCACCATAAAGCAGGGAGGCAAGGACACCTGTTCCACTTACCGTAATGCAGAAACATATCGCTGTGTTTGGCACTGCTACCCACTTCCAATCACAAAGCATACCAATCAAATAAGACAATCTTCACAACATTGGGCTTGCTCCCAACACTCTAGTACGTGCATAGAACTGCAACACTTACTATTCTGCGAATTGCACACTACGCAAGCACATATAAGAACCAGTTGCACCGTGACCTCTTCCATATGTATACTATTCCGTTAGGGCACCCACTGGACACACCGCACGACTGATCACTGCAGTATCTCCATCCATACACACCGACATATGTAGGTTGTTCTACCAAACACCACACCCATGCAACCAACATTGTGTGCACTGCAGCCAAACTACACACAAAAAGCAACAATGTGCACCTACTTTCAACCAGTGGACATACCTTTTCAACCAGTGGACATACTTTTCTGTGCTAGGGCTGCAGCCATGCATCGAAGGGGATACGGATTTACCTCACACTGCACACCACAGTACATGCTATGTTTAAATCCTCATGTCTCGTGGAATGCACTCCCCTTCTGCAAATTTGCCTGCAACCACTCATCACAGGAAGATATTGCTGCTGCAGCTGGCATGCCATAACGAAGGCTGCCTGCAATGACCACAAAAGATTGTGCATTGGCGGAGCATGCACTGATAGCACTGGTACACCACCGTCTTCTTCTAATGAGATATATTACATGAAGCACTTTTCACTCCCGCACCCTTTCCATCCCTTCTTCCCACCACCAGATGCCGTAGACTTTGTTTTCTGGCTCTTTCGCCTCTGCATTGTCCTCTGATACATGCCGCCATCGTGAAACACTTTTGACACACATCCCGTCACCGTACACTGCAGTGAATTAAAAATGTTGACTGCGAAGGGAAATGGGATGCTGGAGCGGAGCCAGATATGACTCAATTCAGTGCGCACACTGCTAAGTACAAAAGGTCCAGCCATGAACACAAGGGGCCTCATTACGACTCAGGCGGTAAGGGGTTTACGGCGGCGTAAACAGCGCCGACCCTTACCGCCTGATTCCGAGGTCCCTTAGCGCCATGGAGGTTTTAACACCTGCTTTTAGCAGGTGTTAAAATCCATGGCGCTAAGGGACCTTGATGTTAATTACGTCACCGTAATTTACGGTGGCGTAATTAACGCCTTCCCCACTCCCATTATGCCCTATGGGGCAAAAATGGGAATGGGGAAGGGTAAATGGGGATTGGGGACTTACCGCCCCGACAACCTCGGAATGGGGCGGTAAGTCCGCCAACCACCATGGCGTAAACATAGTTTACGCCATGGTGTTAAAGGTACGACCCAGGCAGTAACTTACCGCCTGGGTCGTAATGAGGCCCAATGGCTTAGAGCCTTGCCACACACACCACAACACTATCCTCCGATACACCATGGCCATAATATATATATTACACGGCCACGGTAGTGGCCGTGTAGTTATGGTTAAGTTGCTGTTTCTATAGGAAGAGCACTTTTTGGGCAGCCTATAACTCTGCTCCCCCTGGACGAATCCTCACCTAGGTTTTCAAAAAAGGTATATAGGCCACTATGAATTTCTTTGCAAAGTTTGGTGATGTTTGTTCAAGGCAGGGGGGGAGTTATAGGGGGGTTCCCAAAACGTCATTTTTTCCCATAGACTGAATAGGGGAAAAACTTTGTGCACGGCTACAGGGCAAACCGCTGGACAGATTTTCACCAAATTTGCGGCAGGGGCAGGGGCTTGGTCCCGAAAGCGTGCTTTAGTAAATTCGGTGACCTTCCATGCAGTACTTTTCTTTAAAATGACCAAAAAGTAGGTCTCTAAAAATTAGTGATATCTATGTCCGCTCCGCGGTCACACTTCCCTGTTCGCTCCGCGGACAAGATACCGATTGGCTAAGGGACTGGCATCATGACCGCAGACATGCAAGGTCTCTGCCAATTGGTTGCAGTGAGACGTGTTCTGCATCAGATTGTTTGGGTGCACCCGACATCTTGGATCCGCCGACAGCGGAGCGGCAACCAGTGGCAACATGCTATTTGGAAAACTATTTTGCTGTGTCATAGTGCTTGGGGAGGTTCAGACAGTAAGATATGGGTGAAAAACTGCATTTGTTCTTCCGGTAGGTGTTCATGATGTATTTTCTATGCCTGCCTTGTATGGGATGTTTGAACGTACAGAAAACGAGGGGTCTAATAAGGGTACTACTTCAGTCCGTCCTGTGCACAGGGAACTTGAAACTGTTCTGAGGACACGCGTGGTGTTAGAGGAGCGGCAATCAGCGGCAACATGCTATTTCGAAAACTATTTTGCTCTGTCATAGTGCTTGGGGAGGTTCAGACAGTAAGAGATGGGTGAAAAACTGCATTTGTTCTTGTGGTAGGTGTTCATGATGTATTTTCTATGCCTGCCTTGTTTGGGATGTTTATACATACAGAACACGAGGGGTCTAATAAGGGCAGTATTTCAGTCCGTCCTGTGCACAGGGAACTTGACACTGTTCTAAGGACACGCGTGGCATTAGAGAACATTGAAATTGAGTACATGCCGTAATTACATTATTTTTTCCTATGGGTATGCTATTCATTAGTACGCCGCCATGGGTGTGACATGCTGCGGTGGTTGTGGCCAGGGCCTAGAGTCTTGGATGCATGGCCGTAGGTCAAAGGCCATACATCCAAGACTGTAGGCCCTGGCCACAACCACCGCAGCATGTCACACCCATGGATACACCTGTAGTATTGATTATTGATTAGATGATTGTGGGGAGTGTGTACAGTCTTGGGTGCATGGCCAAAGGCCATGCACCCAAGAACAAAGTTGTAAGCAATGGAGGTCTAAGCCACTGCACACCCATACCTTGTAATATCTATGGACATACAGCTAGGAGTCCAGCCTATGGCCAGAAGCACTGAAGCATATCAAACCCTTAGATACACCCGTACTACCGCACATCACTGAGGTGGTTGTGGGGAGGGCCTGCAGTCTTTGGTGCATGGCCAAAGGCCATGCACCCAAAATCAAACTTATAAGCTCTAAATTTATAAGCCAACGTGGATTTTACATAGTGTGGTGGTTGTGGACAGGACATCGACTTTTGGATGCATGACTGAAGGCTGTATGCCATACACCGAAGAGTGTAAACCCTGCCGACAAGCACTGCACAACATCACATTCATACATTCATCTATGTATCTGGTAGGTGTGGCCAGGGCCTAGAGTCCTGAGTACGAATTGAGTACATGGTACAATTATTATGCTTCATTGTGTAGGTGTGTTACTCATGTATAAGCGACCATGGGTGTAATATGCTGTGGTGGCTGTGGCCAGGGCCTAGAGTCTTGGGTGCATGGCCGTAGGCTGTAGGCCGTAGGCCATACTTCCAAGAATCTAGGCCCTGGCCACAACCAGCACAGCATGTCACAGCAATGGATAGACCTTTAGTATTGCTTATGGATCAGGTGGTTGTGGATAGTGTGTAGTGACTTGTGTGCATGGCCAAAGGCCATGCACCCAACAACAAAGTTGTAAGCACTAGAGTTATAAGTTACTGCACACCCACACATTGCAATATCTATGGACAAACAAATAAGAGTCTATACTATGGCCTCATCCTCTGCAGCATACCACACCTATACATATATCCGTAGTATCGCACATCACTCAGGTGGTGGTGGGGAGGTCCTGCACTCTTGGGTGCATGGCCGAAGGCCATGAACCCTACAACAAAGTTATAGTCTGTTAACTTTTAAGGCTACATGGATTTTATATAGTGCGGTGGTTGTGGACAAAACGTAGACTTTTGGGTGCATGGTTGCAGGCTGTAAGCCATACACCCAAGCATGTACACACTGCCCACAACCACTGCAGCATATCACATTCATACATCATACCCATACATTTGATTACGTATCTGGTAGGTGTGGGCAGGGCCTAGAGTCCTGGGTACAAATTGAGTACATGCTACACTTATAACATTTCATTTAATGGGTGTGTTACTCATGTATAAGCGACCATGGGACCATGGTGTAATATGCTGCAATGGTTGTGGCCAGGGCCTAGAGTCTTGGGTGCATGGCCATAGGTCGAAGGCCATACTTCCGCGACTCTAGGCCCTGGTCACAACTACCGCAGCATGTCACAGCAATGGATACACCTGTAGTATTGCTTATGGGTCAGATGGTTGTGGAGAGCGTGTAGAGACTTGGGTGAATGGCCGAAGGCCCTGCACCCAAGAACAAAGTTGTAAGCATGAGAGTAATAAGCTACTGCACACCCATACATTGCAATATCCATGGACATACAGCTAAGAGTCTATATTGTCGCCACATCCACTGCAGCATACCACACGTATTGATACACCCATAGTATCACACATTACTCAGGTAGCTGTGGGGAGACCCTGCACTCTAGGGACTCCCCAAAGGCCATGCACCCAACATGGCCAAAGTGTAACGCTCACCTGATTCTCGCAGAGGCGCCGGTCTTGACTGGGCGACTACCGTATCTTCAAAGGTGATGTGCAGCACCTGGTTGGCTCTTTGGGCTGGACCTCTGTGCCCTGTATGCCTGACGTGCAGAGTAAGATGTCTGCAGATAGAAAATACGGGGTTAATGAACTGGGGTTATTGGGGTGTCCCTATCTCTTTCCTCTTCTCCTCTCCTGTAGACCCCCACAGGTTAACGCTCTCACCTTAGGTAAGTGAATGCCGAGCTCTCCATCTGCCTCGGGGCACGGTGCTGTAACCAGTTTCTTCACTGGATAGGTAGCGCAGGCCTCTTGACTTCAGAGGACTGCTGTCCATCATTTACTGCACGAACGGTAAGTTTCGAGTAACTCAAATGTCTTTAAAGTCTTTAATAATGATGTCTCTTGTTTTGCAGGGTTCCGGCGATGGCGGATGACGGGCTGAAGTGAGTTGAAGATGGAGCCCGTGTGATGAATAGAAGCGCCTGGAAGCACGTAAGTAAGCGCTTGTTGCCAGCTTCACGATGCGCTCTAACTGTCTTTTTATTTTGCAGGTACAAGTTCGGAGCGGCTGCAGGGTGCCGGGATACCCACTGGGTTAGATGTGGAAAGGAGTAATGGCACGTGAGTATAAAGTTCCCCAATGTCTTTAAACGCACCTTGTTTTGTCTTTCAGATGCGGGATGCAGCGCCAACGGCCTCCGGAGCGTGCGAAGAGTTGGTAAGCTTTTGTCTTTCAGATGCCGGAATGCAGTGCGAAGACCTCCGGAGCGCACGAAGAGTAGGTAAGCCTTTGCCTTTCAGATGCCGGAATGCTAACCTGTTCTTTCTTGTCTTTATAGGTGTTGGTGAAGACTGGATTCACGATGGTAAGCCTTTTTCCTTAGGCCCAGGACCGGATGCAGAAGACACGATGAGCGTTCTGCTGCAGAGGGTGCAGAATAACGCAAAGCAAGATTCATCCACCGGGTGTGGTTTAAATAGCCTCCTGTAGTGCTTAGGTGTCTCCTTCCACAGCCACGCCTAAGTAAGAAAAGAGTTCCTGGTAAGAAAAGAGTTCCTGCCTTCCAGAAGAGTTCCAGTGTTCTGAATCTAGGGAGTGGCTCCAGCCCCACCCAACAGGAAAAGTAGTTCCAAACAGAAGAGGATCAGAGGCTCAACTGGCAGGCAAGTAAGCAGCATGGTCTGCTGCAGGTAAGTCCACCCAATCATTATGAGCCCGGCGCTTCCAGCGCTGGGACTGGGCATATTTATGAGCCTGGTGCCACTGGCGCCAGGACTGGGTCCAAAAGGTCCCAATTGGGACTGGTTGGCACTCAGAACCTGGGTTATGGATCTGCTTCCAAGGGAGTTGGGAAAACCCTGACCTTTTGGAAGCAGAGATCATGACAGTACCCCCCCTCAAGGCCCCTCCCAAACCGGGCTTCTCCGGGGGTTTTGGCTTGTCAGGAAATGTTCGGTGAAATCTTTTGATTAGGCGAAGAGCGTGGACATATTCAGCAGGTTCCCAGGATCTCTCTTGGGGGCCGTAGCCTTTCCAGTCAATTAGGTAGAATAGTTTAGATTTGGAGATCTTGGAGTCCAGAATGCTTTTGACTTCAAACTCGAGTTCTCCATCAACTAGGATAGGTTTTGGAGATTTGGTTAGTCGGGTTTGAGGTTGCACGGGCTTTAATAGAGAGATGTGGAAGACCGGATGTATCTTCATGTGCGGGGGCAAGTCCAACTTGACCGCTACTGGGTTTACTATGGTAGTGATGGAATAGGGACCAAGGTATCTTGGGTTGAATGTGCGTTGCCCTTTTAGAGATAGATATTTGGTGGATAACCAGACTTGATCCCCTACTTGATAGTGAGGGGCTTCCTTCCGATGTTGATCTGCTCCTTTCTTGTATTGTTCTTTTGCCCTTTGAAGGTGAGAAACAGCTTCCTTAAAGGCTTGGGTGATTGTAGAATGCAGGTAGTCCACTGCTGGTGTTTCAAGATCTTGGAGGGGATCCAACTCCGAGGTTCGAGGGTGGCTGCCGTACAAAAGAAAAAACGGGGTTTTCCCAGTTCCCGAATGGACAGAGTTATTGTAGGCATACTCGGCTATCCAAAGGATATCTTTCCAAGTTTTTTCAGTTTGTTGCAGCATGCAGCGTAAATACTGTTCCAGAGTTTGATTGGTCCTCTCGGTTTGTCCGTCGGTCTGAGGGTGGTGACTGGTCGATAGTCTCACATCAATTTGAGCCGACCGACAGCAACTTCGCCAAAAATGAGAAATAAATTGACTACCTCGATCCGAAATTAGAACCGAAGGAAAACCGTGCAGTCGGACGATGTTTTCGAGAAATTCTCGGGCCAGAGTTGCTGCTGTTGGCAAGCCTTTGAGCGGAATGAAATGCGCCATCTTGGAGAATAAGTCCACGATTACTAGAATCGTATTGTATCCGGAGCATGGAGGTAGATCGGTGATGAAGTCCATAGAAAGCGTATGCCAAGGGCGAGGTGGGATGTCAATAGGGCGTAAGAGGCCTGCTGGTCTTTCCTTTTGACTCTTGTTTTGGGCGCATACTCCACAGGACATTATAAAGTCTCTGATATCTTTTTTCCAAGACGGCCACCAGAAGTAGCGCTTGATCTTTTCTGAGGTCTTGGCTATACCGGGATGACCTTCCATTAAAGAGTCGTGATAACAAGAGATTACTTTTTTCTGTAAATCTGTGCTGGGTAGGTATAATCGTTCTTGGAAATACAATAAGTTGTCCTTTACTGCAAAGTCCTTTCCCTGCAGATGCCAATTCTGTATGTCTGCTGGAGTTACAAGTTGCCTGGCTTTATCCTTAACTTCCTCTATGGATTCTGTGGCGATTACACCCAGAATTCTTTGTTCGGGAATGATTGGTACAGGTTTAGGGTTGATCAAGTGTTCTTCCACTCCCATCCGAGAAAGGGCATCGGCTTTACCGTTCTTTGTACCAGGTCGATAGGTAATTATGAAGTCAAACTCGGCAAAGAATAATGCCCAACGGAGTTGTCTAGAGGATTGGGCTTTTGCGGTTTTCAAATATTGCAGGTTTCGGTGATCCGTAATCACAGTGACGGTGTGTCGGGCCCCCAGCAGATAATGCCGCCAAGCCTTAAAGGCAGACTTGATAGCCAGAAGTTCCTTGTCAGTAATCGTGTAATTGACTTCAGGAGGCGAGAATTTGCGGGACCAAAATGCCACGGGATGCAACTGATTGGTTACCGGGTCCTTTTGTGATAGAACTGCCCCCATGGCAAGGCTTGAAGCATCAGTTTCCACGATGTAGGGGAGTTCGGGGCAAGGGTGTTTTAAGATTGGTGCAGAGATAAATTTAGTCTTCAAATCCTGGAAAGCTTGTTCCGCCTCGGTAGACCATTCAAAACGTTTGTTTTTCTTTAACAAGGCAGTGATGGGCTGGACTATTCGAGAGAACTCGGGGATAAACCTGCGGTAAAAGTTAGCGAAGCCTAACATGCTTTGCACACCTTTTACGGAGGATGGTGATGGCCATTTGAGAACTGCATCGACCTTCTTTGAATCCATACGCACTCCGCCAGGTGATAATATGAATCCCAAGAATTCAACTTCAGTCACGTTGAAAACACATTTTTCCAACTTAGCGAAAAGTTTGTGTTGACGCAATCTTTCGAGGACCATTTTCACGTGTTTCCGATGTTCAGATTCCGATGAAGAATAAACGAGAATGTCGTTGATGTAAACAACAACACACACATCTATGAGCTCTCTGAGGACATCGTTCATAAAATATTGAAAGGCGGCCGGGGCATTGCAAAGTCCGAAGGGCATGACCTGATATTCAAATAGCCCATACTTGGTGCGGAAGGCCGTCTTCCATTCATCGCCCTCTTTTACTCGTACCAAGTGGTAAGCTCCTCTAAGATCCAGCTTTGTATATATGCATGCTTTTCTGACTTGGTCCAGGAGTTCAGGGATCAAAGGTAACGGATATCTATTCTTAACGGTGATCTGGTTCAGGGAGCGATAATCGATACAAGTTCTAAGGTCTCCTTCCTTTTTTGGAACGAAGAACAAAGCTGAAGAGGCAGGGGACTTGGAAGGACGAATAAACCCATTTGCCAGGTATTGATCCAGGTATTGTCGAAGGTGAAGGTTCTCAGGCTCGGTGAGGGCATAAATTCTACTACAAGGAGGAGTAGATCCAGGTATCAGGTCTATCTGGCAGTCATAAGACCTATGAGGAGGTAGAGAGTTAGCCTGCTCCTTCCGGAAAACATCTTGGTATTCTAGGTATTCGGGAGGTAACTGGGGAGTCTCTGAAGAAATTGCTGCCAGTGCAACGCCAGGTGGAGGGTGACAAGTAGAGACACATTCTGGAAACTGGACCGTTCTTGCTCGCCAATCGATCAGAGGATTGTGTTTCTCTAACCAAGGTATTCCTAGAATAATCTGGAACTGAGGGGCCTTGATCACATCGAACACGATCTTCTCATGGTGTCCATCTTGACTTACTAGCGTCACCTCTTGAGTGGTATGCGTTACTGGCCCGGAGGCTATCTCCGTACCATCCACCGTAGTAATGACGTCCTTTACAGCCTTGGGACAAAGAGTTAGATTCATCCTCAAAACCATTTCATGATCCACATAATTGCCGATGGCACCGCTGTCGACGTAAGCTTCAATTGCATGTAATCGATCCGGATTATCAGGGCTAATGAGGACCATAGGTATCACGAAATGCGAGGTTACGGAACTGGTTTTCACGCTCGGCAAGAGGACCTCTATTCTTGTCGGGCGAGGTCGTTTCCCTGCTCAGAGTTTGTAACGGTGGTAACTGCAGCTCCTACTGCCTTCTTGGCAGGTTTCACCGGACAGTCTCGAAGAAAGTGCCCTGAGTTTCCGCAATATAGGCATAATTGCAACTGTTTTCTCCTTTCCCGCTCCCTTTGTGTTAGAGGACCTTTCAGACCCCCTATTTGCATGGGTTCCCCGGAGTCTACTCCTTTGGAAGGAGTTGGTGGTTTGGAAAATACTCGAGCATCAAACTTGGAACGATCGGCCTTCCTGTTCTGCAGTCTGTGATCTATTTGAACGACCAAGTCTATATAATCCGAACAGTCTTGTGGGGGATTCACTACTTGGGCTAAAACGTCTTTGAGCTCTCCACGTAGACCTCTATAAAACAGCGTAATCCTTTTGTCCTCAGGCCATTGAGTTTCCACTATTAGTCTATTGAAAGATGCAATATAAGCCAAAAGGTCTTGATTACCCTGTCGCAACGAAAGAAGCTCATTGTCCAAGGCCTGCCCCTGTGCATGTCTTGCGAACAGTTTTTCCATACTAAGCTGAAAGGCTTGAAAATCATGGAGAACCGGATCATCTTGATTAACTAGAGGGATCGACCAGTCTGCCGCATTGCCACTAAGGTACGAAAGTACAAAAGCTACTTTAGCTTGATCAGTTGGAAAGGCTGCTGGCCGGCATAAGAAGTGCAACCGGCACTGATTGATAAATACCGCAAACCTCTTTGGGTCACCAGAAAATCGTTCGGGCGGAGCCAGAGGTACATTCCCAGGTAGGTTGATCTGCACTGGATTCATAGAGGATGTTGAAGGAAGATTTGCCCCTGATGCGGGTAGCGGGGTCTGTCCGGCTTGTGACTGTAGCAATTGTCTAGCAAGATCATCTGTTCTCTCCTTGGAAATAATTAGTTCCCTTCTTAGAGCGTTCGTTTCCTGACGAGCTGCATGCACTTCTGCCCTTAGTTCCCCAAGTAACCGGGCTAGGTGATCAGTATCCGAGGTTTCCATAGCGCCTGGACGAGAGTTTTGCAGTAGGCTTTGCGTTCTGTAACGCTCACCTGATTCTCGCAGAGGCGCCGGTCTTGACTGGGCGACTACCGTATCTTCAAAGGTGATGTGCAGCACCTGGTTGGCTCTTTGGGCTGGACCTCTGTGCCCTGTATGCCTGACGTGCAGAGTAAGATGTCTGCAGATAGAAAATACGGGGTTAATGAACTGGGGTTATTGGGGTGTCCCTATCTCTTTCCTCTTCTCCTCTCCTGTAGACCCCCACAGGTTAACGCTCTCACCTTAGGTAAGTGAATGCCGAGCTCTCCATCTGCCTCGGGGCAGGGTGCTGTAACCAATTTCTTCACTGGATAGTTAGCGCAGGCCTCTTGACTTCAGAGGACTGCTGTCCGTCGTTTACTGCACGAACGGTAAGTTTCGAGTAACTCAAATGTCTTTAAAGTCTTTAATAATGATGTCTCTTGTTTTGCAGGGTTCCGGCGATGGCGGATGACGGGCTGAAGTGAGTTGAAGATGGAGCCCGTGTGATGAATAGAAGCGCCTGGAAGCACGTAAGTAAGCGCTTGTTGCCAGCTACACGATGCGCTCTAACTGTCTTTTTATTTTGCAGGTACAAGTTCGGAGCGGCTGCAGGGTGCCGGGATACCCACTGGGTTAGATGTGGAAAGGAGTAATGGCACGTGAGTATTAAAGTTCCCCAATGTCTTTAAACGCACCTTGTTTTGTCTTTCAGATGCGGGATGCAGCGCCGACGGCCTCCGGAGCGTGCGAAGAGTTGGTAAGCTTTTGTCTTTCAGATGCCGGAATGCAGTGTGAAGACCTCCGGAGCGCACGAAGAGTAGGTAAGCCTTTGCCTTTCAGATGCCGGAATGCTAACCTGTTCTTTCTTGTCTTTATAGGTGTTGCTGAAGACTGGATTCAGGATGGTAAGCCTTTTTCCTTAGGCCCAGGACCGGATGCAGAAGACACGATGAGCGTTCTGCTGCAGAGGGTGCAGAATAACGCAAAGCAAGATTCATCCACCGGGTGTGGTTTAAATAGCCTCCTGTAGTGCTTAGGTGTCTCCTTCCACAGCCACGCCTAAGTAAGAAAAGAGTTCCTGGTAAGAAAAGAGTTCCTGCCTTCCAGAAGAGTTCCAGTGTTCTGAATCTAGGGAGTGGCTCCAGCCCCACCCAACAGGAAAAGTAGTTCCAAACAGAAGAGGATCAGAGGCTCAACTGGCAGGCAAGTAAGCAGCATGGTCTGCTGCAGGTAAGTCCACCCAAGCATTATGAGCCCGGCGCTTCCAGCGCTGGGACTGGGCATATTTATGAGCCTGGTGCCACTGGCGCCAGGACTGGGTCCAAAAGGTCCCAATTGGGACTGGTTGGCACTCGGAACCTGGGTTATGGATCTGCTTCCAAGGGAGTTGGGAAAACCCTGACCTTTTGGAAGCAGAGATCATGACACAAAGGCCATGCACCCAACAACAAAGTTATAACCTCTTAACTTATAAGCCAACATGGGTTTTATGTAGTGCGGTGGTTGTGGACAAGATGTAGACTTTTGGGTGTATGGCTGCAGGCTGTATGCCTTACACCCAAGTATGCACACACTGCCCAGAACCACTGCAGCATATCACATTCATACATCACACCCATACAATTGACTATGTATCTGGTAGGTGTGGGCAGGGCCTAGAGTCTTGCCTACAAATTCAGTACATGTTACACTTGCAATGTTTCGTTCTATGGGTGTGCTACTGATTTATAAGTAACCATGGGTTTAAAATGTTGTGGTGGTTGTGGCCAGGCCCTAGACTCTTGGGTGCATGGCCGTAGGCCATTCTTCCAAGACTCTAGGCCCTGGCTACAACCACCACAGCATGTCACAGCAATGGGTACACCTGTAGTATTCGCTATCGATCAGATGGTTGAGGGGAGTGTGTAGAGTCTTGGCTGCATGGCCAAAGGCCATGCAGCAAAGAACAAAGTTATAAGCACTGGAGCTATAAGCCACTTAACACCCATACATTGAACAAAGTATGGACATACACGTAAGACTTTAGGCCCTGTCAACAACCACTGTAGCATATCACAGCTATAGATACACCCGTAGTATTGAACATCACTCAGGTGTCTGTGGGGCGGGCCTGCAGTCCTGGGTGCATGGCCGAAGGCTATGCACCCAAAAGTAAACTTAGAAGTACTCAAATTAGAAGCACCATGGTTTTGATATGCAGCGATGGTTGTGGGTAGGACCTATAGTCTTGGTTGCTTGGACGTAGGGTGTAGGTAAGTGGTTACACATCAAAGATGCTTGGCCCAGCCTACATCCACTGCACCACATTACTGCCATAGATTAGCCGTGTAGATTTGCATATGTATGAAATGACTGTAATTATACTTACCGTTTATTTTGTTCAGAATCCATATATGTCTTACATGACTGTAGTACTTGGCGGAACTAGACTTTTTAAATTTCTGTAATAAAAGAAGAAAACATTGTTAATGTTTGCATTTTGAGCAGATTTATTACATTGCATAATAGACAGTTTAGCTTTTTTTTTACCCTCATATTTAGTTTACAAACCAGTGTACTGTGCATTTTGCTCAGTTTCTGTGTTTGTTTTTAAAATTCTTGGGTCTGGGGGGAAAAAATCCTTGTCGGATTAAAACAAAACTTTAATTGCTATGCTACAAACTATTTCTTTGCTTTCTTTCAGTGTTTCCTTTTTCTTTGTGATTAATGTTATGTTTGTTGCCTTGTTGCTGATTTTTAGATACCTGTTGGCGTATTCTAACTGTGCATTTTTGTTACAGATCTGTGGTATTCATTTTTCTGTGTGGTTGTTATACACTCTTGGGCAGTTAGATACCTGTTGGCGTATTCTAACTGTTTGTAGTCTTTCACTTCATTTTTTGGTAATGTTGAAGTACACAACAGTTATTACATTTTGGCTTTAGGAAGATTAAATACGCATTTGTAAGATTAGCTGGCTGGCAATCTCTGCTTTAGAGTAATGGTGTTATCATTACATTCCACCCATCCACATTTCTTTTTAATGTATGCAGTGTAGTGACCTGCTTGGTTGTAGCTCCTGTATGGTAGATTATACCTACTGTTGTAAAGGTTTTTTTCCAAGTGACACTTGACCGTGTGTGAATCCAGTGAGCTTGCAGTTGTTTTTGGTACCATCTGCATTATACCGTAGCAGCATAAGTATTATGTACTTACTATGTGTTTGTATCAGTAAGGTGGAGCGATTTCTGAATTGCACATAGTACATAATCTGCCAAGGTTTGCATTCTGTACAAGTTGCTGAAATGGAATGGATTCACAATTAGGTATGGATACATACACAAATCGCTCATTTGGAATTTGTTCCTGTATCTCATTGCTACAGAGAGTGCATGTATGTTTCCACGTGTATGAAATCTGTAAGATTTCATTTATAGGTATGCTTTTGCTTTCCAGTACTTGTAGTAAGTACATTAGAAATTCTTGTGGATCTTCTTGTAAGCTTATAGTGAATCTCAGCATTCCAGCACAGTAGTCCAATTCTTGTCTTATTCCGTAAACACTGTTCGTGTTGTCAGGATTGTTTGTTGCGTTTCTATGAAGGACTAACATTTGCAAACATAATTGGTCTATACTGTGTAAGTAAATATTGTTAACAATTGGTGGCAAATGAAATAGAATATTGATTGCTACATTTGCATAGCAACTTACTCCAGTTTCATTTGAAAATTTGAATGGACCAGCTAGTTCTGCATCTGAGTGCTTTTTTCAGAGTTTCTCTTCCTTCTTTGAAGAAGTACCTGGTTTAATTTCCCTAAAAGGTTCTTCTTTGCTTGTGGTAATTGATGAACTTTTACCTTCTTTTGTTTTCTTTGAAGGATTTGCTGTCAGCTTCTGTTGCATTTCTGTTTGAATTAGTTTTCTTTTACCACGTTTTACTTTTTCTGGAACAGGATATTGTTTCAGATGGGGTGTAGAGTGAACGTAGTCTATTGTATTCTAAAATCAAGGAATATCAGCGTTCACTTTACTTTCATCAAAGTTGATTAGAAATCAACCGTCAAGTGTACGTACACGTGATAGTGCTACGTAGCTCATGCCATCTTTAAAGACTGTGTTTCTGTCATGATGCCTACCCCCAGAGCACCAGGCCAGGCCCAGCACCCCCGGGAGCAGGCATCACGCCCCCGGTGAAAAGCCCAGCGGCCCTTTATAGGGACTCTTTGGACTCTGTCCTGGCGCCGTTGGCGCCAGGCTCACGTTGGACATCAGTCCTGGCGCCATAGGCGCCAGGCTCATAAAGAGAAGTGTTTGGTGCACTTACCTGAAGCAGACCATGCTACACACTCACCTGATGCAGACCATGCTGCATGAAGAACCAAGCCAAATGAGGCTTAGGAGGGACTATTTTTCTGAAGGAACTATTTTGTTACTCGGGTGGGGCTGTGGAAGAATACTCACCTGGAACTTCTTCCAAGGCTATTTAAGCCACACCCGGACAGCCACACGTGCTTCGCGTTGTTCTGCATCCCAGCAGCTGAACGCTCACCGTGTCTGCTCCTGAACCTGGACTCCAGCCACGCCTGCCTCGAACCTGGAACACCTGTAAGGGAATAAGAGAAGAGAAAGGTGAAAACCAAGAACTATTTCAACCTTCTTACCTGTATCCGGAATCTTCACGCCGGCATTCCTGAAGGAAGACTTCCATTTAAAAGCACCGTGTTGCTCGCTGCAGCACCGCGCTTCACTCACCAGTTCCTGAGACGCCGCCCGGCTCCATCGCGGCTCTAAGTGCCGGTCGCCACACCTCTGCACCGCACCTAAGGAGAGAAGAAGAGACAAAAGGTGAGCAAGGGAACACAAGAGGAAAGCCGGATTTTCAGCCATATTACTTACCGGCTATTCTTGGTGAGCCATTCCACATCTCGGGTCGGCGCCACATCTCTGGCAGGTACCGCACCCCGGACCCTATGGGGAAAGGACAAAAGACATTACTGGGGAATTATAAAGACATTTAGAGGGGTCGCCCTCATCACTGACTCACCTGATTTTACCCCGGCAATTTAACCCTTCAACGCATCACCTTTGTTCTGCACCTGAAATAAAGGACAGAAAAAGACAACATAAAAGGAGGCTCACACTTGAACTTTTGCATCTTCATACTTACGGCGTATCGCTCAGTAAAGTCAAGTGGATTTGCCAGCGCCATTCTGAAAACCAGTGAAGTAACTGGATGAACGCGTGCCCCTGCACCAGAAGCAGGATGGAGAGTTCATCTTTCCAAACCATAAGGTGAGCTTAAACCGGGGGTTTTGGAGGAAGTCCGAGGAGAACGAAGGGGGAAAGGGGGGAGAGAGCACATTATTCAGCAGACAGTTAATCCCCTTTCTCATCTGCAGAAGGATATTCCTACGGGCCAGACAAGCAAGATTTGGGGGTCCTGTTCAATCGGTGGTCCGAATTCTGCGCATCACGCTTGAAGAGGCCACAGCAACCCAGACCAGACCAGCGCCTCCGTGGGAGCCAGGTGAGCGTTACAGAATGCAAAGCCTTCCTACAAATTCCCACCCAATCGCTATGGAAACTTCCGAGACTGACCAGTTGGCCCAACTACTGGGGGAATTATGGGCCGAAGTACACGCCGCTCGTCAAGAGACTAATGCTCTCAGGAGGGAAGTGATTGTAACAAAGGAAAGAGCTGATGACCTGGCTAGACAGCTTTTGCAAGGTCAAGCTGGACAAACTCCTTTACCCGGTTCCGGAGGGAACCCCGCTCCTGTGCTTTCCAGTAACCCGGTGCAGATTAATCTACCTGGAAACATGCCGCTGGCCCCACCCGAACGCTTTGCTGGGGACCCCAAACGATTCCCCGTATTCATGAATCAGTGTCGTTTGCATTTCCTGTGCAGACCTGGGGCCTTCCCTAATGACCAGACCAAGGTAGCCTTTGTATTGTCATATCTCAGTGGCAGCGCTGCCGATTGGTCAGTTCCACTGGTAACTCAAGATGACCCAGTGTTAGAGGAGCGGCAATCAGCGGCAACATGCTATTTCGAAAACTATTTTGCTCTGTCATAGTGCTTGGGGAGGTTCAGACAGTAAGAGATGGGTGAAAAACTGCATTTGTTCTTGTGGTAGGTGTACATGATGTATTTTCTAAGCCTGCCTTGTTTGGGATGTTTATACATACAGAACACGAGGGGTCTAATAAGGGCAGTATTTCAGTCCGTCCTGTGCACAGGGAACTTGACACTGTTCTAAGGACACGCGTGGCATTAGAGAACATTGAAATTGAGTACATGCCGTAATTACATTATTTTTTCCTATTGGTATGCTATTCATTAGTACGCCGCCATGGGTGTGACATGCTGCGGTGGTTGTGGCCAGGGCCTAGAGTCTTGGATGCATGGCCGTAGGTCAAAGGCCATACATCCAAGACTGTAGGCCCTGGCCACAACCACCGCAGCATGTCACACCCATGGATACACCTGTAGTATTGATTATTGATTAGATGATTGTGGGGAGTGTGTACAGTCTTGGGTGCATGGCCGAAGGCCAAAGGCCATGCACCCAACAACAAAGTTGTAAGCACTAGAGTTATAAGTTACTGCACACCCACACATTGCAATATCTATGGACAAACAAATAAGAGTCTATACTATGGCCTCATCCTCTGCAGCATACCACACCTATACATACATCCTTAGTATCGCACATCACTCAGGTGGTGGTGGGGAGGTCCTGCACTCTTGGGTGCATGGCCGAAGGCCATGAACCCTACAACAAAGTTATAGTCTGTTAACTTTTAAGGCTACATGGATTTTATATAGTGCGGTGGTTGTGGACAAAACGTAGACTTTTGGGTGCATGGTTGCAGGCTGTAAGCCATACACCCAAGCATGTACACACTGCCCACAACCACTGCAGCATATCACATTCATACATCATACCCATACATTTGATTACGTATCTGGTAGGTGTGGGCAGGGCCTAGAGTCCTGGGTACAAATTGAGTACATGCTACACTTATAACATTTCATTTAATGGGTGTGTTACTCATGTATAAGCGACCATGGGACCATGGTGTAATATGCTGCAATGGATGTGGCCAGGGCCTAGAGTCTTGGGTGCATGGCCATAGGTCGAAGGCCATACTTCCGTGACTCTAGGCCCTAGTCACAACTACCGCAGCATGTCACAGCAATGGATACACCTGTAGTATTGCTTATGGGTCAGATGGTTGTGGAGAGTGTGTAGAGACTTGGGTGAATGGCCGAAGGCCCTGCACCCAAGAACAAAGTTGTAAGCATGAGAGTAATAAGCTACTGCACACCCATACATTGCAATATCTATGGACATACAGCTAAGAGTCTATATTGTCGCCACATCCACTACAGCATACCACACGTATTGATACACCCATAGTATCGCACATTACTCAGGTAGCTGTGGGGAGACCCTGCACTCTAGGGTGCATGGCCAAAGGCCATGCACCCAACAACAAAGTTATAACCTCTTAACTTATAAGCCAACATGGGTTTTATGTAGTGCGGTGGTTGCGGACAAGATGTAGACTTTTGGGTGTATGGCTGCAGGCTGTATGCCTTACACCCAAGTATGCACACACTGCCCAGAACCACTGCAGCATATCACATTCATACATCACACCCATACAATTGACTATGTATCTGGTAGGTGTGGGCAGGGCCTAGAGTCTTGCCTACAAATTCAGTACATGTTACACTTGCAATGTTTCATTCTATGGGTGTGCTACTGATTTATAAGTAACCATGGGTTTAAAATGTTGTGGTGGTTGTGGCCAGGCCCTAGACTCTTGGGTGCATGGCCATAGGCCATTCTTCCAAGACTCTAGGCCCTGGCTACAACCACCACAGCATGTCACAGCAATGGGTACACCTGTAGTATTCGCTATCGATCAGATGGTTGAGGGGAGTGTGTAGAGTCTTGACTGCATGGCCAAAGGCCATGCAGCAAATAACAAAGTTATAAGCACTGGAGCTATAAGCCACTTAACACCCATACATTGAACAAAATATGGACATACACGTAAGACTTTAGGCCCTGTCAACAACCACTATAGCATATCACAGCTATAGATACACCCGTAGTATTGAACATCACTCAGGTGTCTGTGGGGAGGGCCTGCAGTCCTGGGTGCATGGCCGAAGGCTATGCACCCAAAAGTAAACTTAGAAGTACTCAAATTAGAAGCACCATGGTTTTGATATGCAGCGATGGTTGTGGGTAGGACCTATAGTCTTGGTTGCTTGGATGTAGGGTGTAGCCTACATCCACTGCACCACATTACTGCCATAGATTTGCCGTGTAGATTTGCATATGTATGAAATGACTGTAATTATACTTACCGTTTATTTTGTTCAGAATCCATATATGTCTTACATGACTGTAGTACTTGGCGGAACTAGACTTTTTAAATTTCTGTAATAAAAGAAGAAAACATGTTAATGTTTGCATTTTGAGCAGATTTATTACATTGCATAATAGACAGTTTACCCTCATATTTAGTTTACAAACCAGTGTACTGTGCATTTTGCTCAGTTTCTGTGTTTGTTTTTAAAATTCTTGGGTCTGGGGGGAAAACATCCTTGTCGGATTAAAACAAAACTTTAATTGCTATGCTACAAACTATTTCTTTGCTTTCTTTGAGTGTTTCCTTTTTCTTTGTGATTAATGTTATGTTTGTTGCCTTGTTGCTGATTTTTAGATACCTGTTGGCGTATTCTAACTGTGCATTTTTGTTACAGATCTGTGGTATTCATTTTTCTGTGTGGTTGTTATACACTCTTGGGCAGTTAGATACCTGTTGGCGTATTCTAACTGTTTGTAGTCTTTCACTTCATTTTTTGGTAATGTTGAAGTACACAACAGTTATTACATTTTGGCTTTAGGAAGATTAAATACACATTTGTAAGATTAGCTGGTAATCTCTGCTTTAGAGTAATGGTGTTATCATTACATTCCACCCATCCACATTTCTTTTTAATGTATGCAGTGTAGTGACCTGCTTGGTTGTAGCTCCTGTATGGTAGATTATACCTACTGTTGTAAAGGTTTTTTTCCAAGTGACACTTGACCGTGTGTGAATCCAGTGAGCTTGCAGTTGTTTTTGGTACCATCTGCATTATAACGTAGCAGCATAAGTATTATGTACTTACTATGTGTTTGTATCAGTAAGGTGGAGCGATTTCTGAATTGCACATAGTACATAATCTGCCAAGGTTTGCATTCTGTACAAGTTGCTGAAATGGAATGGATTCACAATTAGGTATGGATACATACACAAATCGCTCATTTGGAATTTGTTCCTGTATCACATTGCTACAGAGAGTGCATGTATGTTTCCACGTGTATGACATCTGTAAGATTTCATTTATAGGTATGCTTTTGCTTTCCAGTACTTGTAGTAAGTACATTAGAAATTCTTGTGGATCTTCTTGTAAGCTTATAGTGAATCTCAGCATTCCAGCACAGTAGTCCAATTCTTGTCTTATTCCGTAAACACTGTTCGTGTTGTCAGGATTGTTTGTTGCGTTTCTATGAAGGACTAACATTTGCAAACATAATTGGTCTATACTGTGTAAGTAAATATTGTTAACAATTGGTGGCAAATGAAATAGAATATTGATTGCTACATTTGCATAGCAACTTACTCAGTTTCATTTGAAAATTTGAATGGACCAGCTAGTTCTGCATCTGAGTGCTTTTTTCAGAGTTTCTCTTCCTTCTTTGAAGAAGCACCTGGTTTACTTTCCCTAAAAGGTTCTTCTTTGCTTGTGGTAATTGATGAACTTTTACCTTCTTTTGTTTTCTTTGAAGGATTTGCTGTCAGCTTCTGTTGCATTTCTGTTTGAATTAGTTTTCTTTTACCACGTTTTACTTTTTCTGGAACAGGATATTGTTTCAGATGGGGTGTAGAGTGAACGTAGTCTATTGTATTCTAAAATCAAGGAATATCAGCGTTCACTTTACTTGCATCAAAGTTGATTAGAAATCAACCGTCAAGTGTACGTACATGTGAAAGTGCTACGTAGCTCATGCCATCTTTAAAGACTGTGTTTCTGTCATGATGCCTACCCCCAGAGCACCAGGCCAGGCCCAGCACCCCCGGGAGCAGGCATCACGTCCCCGGTGAAAAGCCCAGCGGCCCTTTATAGGGACTCTTTGGACTCTGTCCTGGCGCCGTTGGCGCCAGGCTCACGTTGGACATCAGTCCTGGCGCCATAGGCGCCAGGCTCATAAAGAGAAGTGTTTGGTGCACTTACCTGAAGCAGACCATGCTGCACACTCACCGGATGCAGACCATGCTGCATGAAGAACCAAGCCAAATGAGGCTTAGGAGGGACTATTTTTCTGAAGGAACTATTTTGTTACTTGGGTGGGGCTGTGGAAGAATACTCATCTGGAACTTCTTCCAAGGCTATTTAAGCCACACCCGGACAGCCACACGTGCTTCGCGTTGTTCTGCATCCCAGCAGCTGAACGCTCACCGTGTCTGCTCCTGAACCTGGACTCCAGCCACGCCCGCCTCGAACCTGGAACACCTGTAAGGGAATAAGAGAAGAGAAAGGTGAAAACCAAGAACTATTTCAACCTTCTTACCTGTATCCGGAATCTTCACGCCAGCATTCCTGAAGGAAGACTTCCATTTAAAAGCACCGCGTTGCTCGCTGCAGCACCGCGCTTCACTCACCAGTTCCTGAGACGCCGCCCGGCTCCATCGCGGCTCTCAGTGCCGGTCGCCACACCTCTGCACCGCACCTAAGGAGAGAAGAAGAGACAAAAGGTGAGCAAGGGAACACAAGAGGAAAGCCGGATTTTCAGCCATATTACTTACCGGCTATTCTTGGTGAGCCATTCGACATCTCGGGTCGGCGCACATCTCTGGCAGGTACCGCACCCCGGCCCCTATGGGCAAAGGACAAAAGACATTACTGGGGAATTATAAAGACATTTAGAGGGGTCGCCCTCATCACTGACTCACCTGATTTTACCCCGGCAATTTAACCCTTCAACGCATCACCTTTGTTCTGCACCTGAAATAAAGGACAGAAAAAGACAACATAAAAGGAGGCTCACACTTGAACTTTTGCATCTTCATACTTACGGCGTATCGCTCAGTAAAGTCAAGTGGATTTGCCAGCGCCATTCTGAAAACCAGTGAAGTAACTGGATGAACGCGCGCCCCTGCACCAGAAGCAGGATGGAGAGTTCATCTTTCCAAACCATAAGGTGAGCTTAAACCGGGGGTTTTGGAGGAAGTCCGAGGAGAACGAAGGGGGAAAGGGAGGAGCAAGCACATTATTCAGCAGACAGTTAATCCCCTTTCTCATCTGCAGAAGGATATTCCTACGGGCCAGACAAGCAAGATTTGGGGGTCCTGTTCAATCGGTGGTCCGAATCCTGCGCATCACGCTTGAAGAGGCCACAGCAACCCAGACCAGACCAGCGCCTCCGTGGGAGCCAGGTGAGCGTTACAGAACGCAAAGCCTTCCTACAAATTCCCACCCAGTCGCTATGGAAACTTCCGAGACTGACCAGTTGGCCCAACTACTGGGGGAATTATGGGCCGAAGTACACGCCGCTCGTCAAGAGACTAATGCTCTCAGGATGGAAGTGATTGTAACAAAGGAAAGAGCTGATGACCTGGCTAGACAGCTTTTGCAAGGTCAAGCTGGACAAACTCCTCTACCCGGTTCCGGAGGGAACCCCGCTCCTGTGCTTTCCAGTAACCCGGTGCAGATTAATCTACCTGGAAACATGCCGCTGGCCCCACCCGAACGCTTTGCTGGGGACCCCAAACGATTCCCCGTATTCATGAATCAGTGTCGTTTGCATTTCCTGTGCAGACCTGGGGCCTTCCCTAATGACCAGACCAAGGTAGCCTTTGTATTGTCATATCTCAGCGGCAGCGCTGCCGATTGGTCAGTTCCACTGGTAACTCAAGATGACCCAATTCTTCGTGATTTTCAAAGATTTCAAGCAAGCATGGAAAGGTTATTTGCTCGTCACTCCCAGGGGCAGGCTCTAGATGACGAACTTCTATCTCTGTGACAGGGCAATCAAGACCTCCTTTCCTACATTGCAACCTTTAATAGACTAATTGTGGAAACTGGGTGGCCAGAGGATAAAAGAATCACGTTATTTTATCGAGGTCTACGCAGAGAACTTAAAGATGTCCTGGCCCAAGTTGTAAATCCGCCCCAAGAGTGCTCTGAATATATAGACTTAGTTGTCCAATTGGATCACAGACTGCAAAACAGAAAAGCAGATCGGTCCAAGTTTGAGACCCGGGTGTTAGTCAAGACCCACGCTAACCTCAAGGGGGCTGAAGCCTCAGAGCCAATGCAAATCGGAGGAGTTAAAGGACCTTTAACGCAAAAGGAACGTGAAAGAAGACGGCAGATGCACTTATGTCTTTATTGTGGATCCTCTGGACACTTTCTACGAGATTGCCCGGCAAGGCCGCCCAGGAAGGTGGTAGGAGCCGCTGAAAAAATCCATGAAACCTCTGTATCGGGAAACGACCCCGCCCGACAAGCGTAGGGGTCCGCTTGCCGAGCTTGAAAACGAACTCTCAGACCTCGCATTTCACTGTGCCAATTGTCCTCGTAGATCCGGAACAGCCTAAGCGGTTGCATGCAATAAAGGCATACATCGATAGTGGGGCTATAGGAAACTACGTGGATCGTGAATTGGTCTCCAGGATTAACCTCCCCCTGCGTCCAAAAACCAGCAAAGATGTCATCACCACAGTTGATGGAACCGAAATTGCCTCGGGACCGGTAACACATTCCACAGCTGAGGTAACACTTGTAGGTCCGGACGGCCATCGGGAGGCAGTTGTGTTTGATGTAATCAAGGCTCCACAGTTTCAGGTTATACTCGGAATCCCTTGGTTAGAGACACATAATCCTCAAATTGATTGGCGAGCGAAGAGAATAACCTTTCCAGAGTGTGCACGAACCTGCTACCCTGAACATCTGAAGGTCAGTCTAGCATCAGTAACCTCTGTCTCCATGCAACTACCTCCGGAATACCAAGACTTTCAGGACGTCTTCCAAAAGGAACAGGCCAACACGTTACCTCCTCACAGATTGTACGATTGCCAAATCGATCTGGTGCCCGGTGCACAACCCCCTTGTAGCAGGATGTATGCCCTTACTGAGCCGGAGAATCTGCATTTGAGACAATATTTAGATCAATACCTAGCCAATGGTTTCATTCGCCCATCAAAGTCTCCGGCATCCTCGGCTTTGTTCTTCGTGCCAAAAAAAGAAGGCGACCTTAGAACTTGTATCGATTACCGCGCATTGAACCAGATAACTGTTAAAAATCGTTACCCTCTGCCTTTGATCCCTGAACTCCTTGACCAGGTGAAGGACGCTTGCATATACACCAAGTTAGATCTCCGGGGGGCTTATCATCTGGTACGAGTTAAAGAAGGCGACGAATGGAAAACGGCCTTCCGTACAAAATATGGACTATTCAAATACCAGGTGATGCCTTTCGGGTTGTGCAACGCGACTGCTGCCTTCCAATTCTTCATGAACGATGTCCTTCGGGAACTCATCGACGTCTGTGTTGTCGTGTATATCGATGACATTCTGGTGTATTCCTCTTCAGAATCTGATCACAGAAAACATGTCAGGGCCATCCTTGAGAAATTGCGCCAGCACAAACTGTTTGCAAAGCTGGAAAAATGCGTTTTCCATACCACCAAGGTTGAATTTCTTGGATTCATCCTGACACCTAAAGGGGTCCGAATGGACTCACGGAAAGTGGATGCCATCCTCAAATGGCCATCACCTAGTTCGGTGAAAGGTGTCCAAAGCATGCTTGGTTTTGCCAATTTTTATCGCAGGTTTATCCCAAAATTTTCACGGGTGGTGCAACCCATCACTGCGCTCTTGCGGAAGAATAAACGTTTTGAATGGACCGAGGAAGCTGAACAGGCCTTTCAGGAATTAAAAGCTAAATTTACGTCCGCACCTATTTTGAAACATCCGCGTCCTGATCTCCCATATATAGTCGAAACCGATGCATCCAGCTTAGCCATGGGAGCTGTCCTGTCTCAGAGAGACCCCGAAACCAACCAACTGCACCTCGTAGCATTTTGGTCCAGAAAGTTCTCGCCGCCGGAGATAAATTATGCAATCACCGATAAGGAATTATTAGCCATTAAGTCCGCCTTTAAGGCTCGGCGGCATTATCTTCTTGGCGCCAGGCATACCATCACCGTGATCACTGATCACCGAAATTTACAATATTTAAAAACTGCCAAGGCTCAGTCTTCACGACAGCTACGATGGGCTTTATTCTTTGCTGAGTTCGATTTTGTAATCACCTACCGTCCTGGCTGTAAGAATGACAAAGCGGACGCGCTATCTCGAATTGGAATGGGAGAAATGGACACAAACGCAGAACCTGTGCCGATAATTCCCGAACAAAGAATCTTGGGGATAACCACTTTACAAACCCTTGAAGACATTCAAGCATGGGTAAAACTATTCCTGGACTCCTCAGCCTTGCAGGATTGGATCAAAAGGAGGTCTGCCTTTTCAATCAACGATGGCTTACCTTACTTCCAAGGACGTTTATTTTTGCCAGAAAAGGAATTGCAAGAACTGGTTATTTCCCGTTATCACGATACTCTGATGGAAGGACATCCTGGCATTGCCAAAACAGAGGAAAAAAGAGGAGAACGAAGGGGGAAAGGGGGAAGCAAGCACATTATTCAGAAGACAGTTAATCCCCTTTCTCATCTGCAGAAGGATATTCCTACGGGCCAGACAAGCAAGATTTGGGGGTCCTATTCAATCGGTGGTCCGAATTCTGCGCATCACGCTTGAAGAGGCCACAGCAACCCAGACCAGACCAGCGCCTCCGTGGGAGCCAGGTGAGCGTTACAGTTTCCTATATCTATCAATGCTTTGTCTAGGGTAAGACTTTGGGATTAATGAATGGTGACTGCATATATTTTGTATTTGTATTTTATTGAATTTATATAGCCCTTTACTCCAAAGTGCTTTACATAAGAACAGTAAATATACAGCAAGCATTAGATGACAAATGAACCACAACCAGATAACAGCATAAAGAGCAACTTACAGTAATGTAGCAGTGAGGAGGGTGTGGGAGGGGGAGGTGAGCAAGGGTGTGGTAGGTGTAAGAGGAGGTAAGTATGGGGGAAAGAGCAGGAATGTGAGGGGGGAAGAGCGGAGAAGGTGAGACAAGAGTAAAGCGGGGGAAGGGAGGAAGGGGATCAGAGGGATGGAGAGGGTAGGAAGGGGAGGAGTAAGAGGTAAGGGTAAAGGGGAAGGGAGGAGGTAGGGAAAGGTGGAGTGTTAGGGAGGTGAGTGGAAGAGGTAAGAATTTAGAGAAGAGTGAAAGGAAGGGTAGGAGGGAGGGAGAAGAGCGGATGTGAAGGGGGAGGCGGTTCCAGTGGAAAGGAGCAAGGAGTTGGAAGGAGTTGGAAGGAGTGGAAGCGGGTGGAGGCACAGGGTGGAGGAGGAGGAGAGAGTAGGAAAAGATTAGCAGAGCAGAGAGGATGGGAAGGGGTGTAGAAGGAAAGCAGGGAGGAGTGGTAAGGGGGGAGCAAGATCATAGAAGGATTTGAAGACAAGACAGAGGAACTTGAAATTGAGTTGGGAGTGGAAAGAGAGCCAACCTAGACAGGTGAGGGAGGATGAGATGGAATCAAGAGGTGAGAGAAGGCATAGGGAGCGGATGGCAGAGTGGTAGATGGATTTGAGAGGGGAGAGATGAGAGGAGAATGCAAGAGTTAGAGAAAATTGTTCTCTATGTACATACATGCCTTTGAAGAGAAGGAATCGAGCAGTTGAGCGCCCTATTCTTTTCACTTCTGAAAGTTTGTCAAAGCGAATATTGACAAACTGAATATTGTTGTCACGTGGGTATGATTGAAAGCCAACAACTGTACCCAGTGCCTCATTAACTGGCCCTTGCTCCATGTAAAGGTTACGTTTAACCATTACTCTACAATTTAAGGATAATTTTAATATTTTTTCCAACCCAGCTGTGTTGGAGATTGAATTTTCTAAGCTATTTAGTCTTGTTGTGGCTTGCTCACACATGGGTAGTGTCATACCATGTACGTCTAGTTTGTCTGTGGCGCAAATTTCTATTATTGGTTGCATTTCTTCATTTAACATTGTTTCATTGAATTTGAAACAGCTTGCAAGAGTTGGCATTAAGGCCATACAATTGACATTTTTGTGCTCTAATTGTTCCATAACATCAGTAGCACATGCATTATCGACATAAAGTGCATGAAGTGCCGGTTTTTCAATATTGCTTGTGCTTATTGAGATAGTACAACAACTCTAATACTTTTAAGGATTTTGGCATAAGTGAGATCTGCAGATTGCCGCATATTTTTTCTGTTAATTCTCTGTATTGGAAATGTTGCCAAAGGTTGACATTTCCTATGCTGCCAACAGTTTTATGGCAGAGTTTGTGTCCTAAGGTTTTAAAAATAGGTGCACCTTTCACTGGTGTCAATTGTAGAAGATCTCGGAAAACGATAATGTGTTTCCATGCAAAGAGTTCTTCGCAGTTTGTTTTAAGTACTTCTTGCAATCTGAGGTGAATCAAAGCCAACATTAGGTTGGAGACCATGCTCACTTCATCTATTAGTAGCATTTTCATTTGCTTTAATACTCTGCGTAGCTCCATTGCAGCTTCTGCAGAAAGTTTGTAATAGTCTAATTTGTTTTGGTGTTCTACTGGAAGAAGTAGTCATTGGTGTAAAGTGACACCGCCTATGTTGTAGGCAGCTAAGCCTGTGGGGGCAGTTACAACAGCTGACAGTTTGTTGTTTGTCAATTGCTGAAGGAACTTGCTGATGCTTTTGATTAAGAATATCTTTCCTGTCCCAGCTTCACCACTGACGTACAGCAGTATTGATTTTTAATTTTGGTAGGTACATTGTTTATTTTCGTGTTGTACACCATGTGCAATATGTTTTGTTATGGGGGGCGTGGCTAACCGCCATGTAGAGAGGACCCGACTTCGGGCAGGTCCACTAGATGTGCCACTTATAAGCTGTTTCCTACGGCTCTGAAACATTAAACAGACCCTGCAAAGCACCACGATTGCTGCGGACGCTAGCGTGAAGCTCCAGGACTCTCCACACACGAGGGTGTAAGCCCGAAAGACTTGTTTTGCTGCCCGCGAATAACTGTTCAGCAAGAAGCCAAGATGGCGGCTCTCACACACTGAGCCTGGGGAGCCCAGCTCCAGCCCAACAGACCGCGAAACTACAAACCTGCACAATCGCTCGTGAGAGGAAGTGGAAGAGCGATTTGGTGGTGCAGCTGCCGAACGGGGCATCGGCGGCGTTGCATGGGCTGCTGAGACACTCGAGGGGCTGTGGACAATAGGAGGAATCCACCGGCCCGGCTGCAGGGAGCCGCGGAGACCAGACCAGACCTGCCAGAAGAGGTGAGAGCAGAGCGGAGGGGTTTGATCGGGGGGCTGCACACAGAGCCTAGTGCAGACGGCCCGCTGCCCTGCCCCATTCCCGGTGAGGAGAGGACACCACCTGCCCTGCTGGGATCACACCGCGAGCGCCGCCTGCGCACCCCCAATACCCCAACAAACCAGGAGAAACGGGGGCACATGAGTGCTGGTCGGAGACCCTAAAACACGAACCACAACAGACCCGACCGGATCTCTAGCTGTGGGACGGGTTGCCCTTCTGGAAGGGTCCCTGGCCCCCCTCCCTGCCGGAGGCCCCGGGTGAATCTACAGTCCACTTGTGGAGTGGGGTAAGTGAGCAGTGGGGGTTGCGGCTCGATCAATCTGAACGCGCGGAGCTGCCGAGCACTGGCCTGGGGCCCTCTGTGTGAGCCTCCCACCAAGTCACGCACCGGCAATCAAGCGGGACCTTGTAATCTAGCCCCCACTGCATTAAGCGGACTCCGTGGCAGACAACGCACAACACAGGCCTGCACACCTCGAAGCCGCAAACCACATCCGAGGCCACAAGTAAAGCACACATCGTCGAAACTGCCCCCAGCGCCCGAAGCCCACAGACAGCACCGGAACCAGGGGAATGTCTCGCCTGGACAAATCGACGGGGAAGGGGGATAGACGCTTTCACGGCCAATGGACTCCCCAACCCTGAGGCCTCAGACACGGCATCTGTTGAGATGGAAACTGGCCCCACTGTAGGGGTGGCCGAATCCAGCAATACCCAACTCCTGGTGGCCATTAAGTCATTCCAAGCAACAATGGTGAACAAAATTGATGCCGTGGCCACAGATCTGGGCCTCCTACGCCAGGATGTCCGCTCCTTGGCTGGTAGAACCGAAACGCTGGAGACCCAGGTACGCGAAATTACGGAAGAAAAAACCCAACTCCTACATGACGTGGATGGTCTCCAGCAGAGAGTCAAGAATTTGGAGGACAGAGCGAGGACAGAGCGAGGAGGCTCGCTGCAACAACATCTGGCTTCTCGGCCTGCCGGAGGGCACTGAAGGCCCGAACCCCACCAACTACGTGGATAACCTCCTGCTGCAGGAGATCGGCACGGAAAAGCTGTCGCAGGGCTTCTCCATAGAGAGGGCTCATAGGTTACTTGCTAAGAAACCACCACCAGGCGGTCCACCTAGGCCTATGATAGCGAAAGTACTGAACTACAGGGAACAAGAGGTCATTTTGGCGTATTCACGATCAGGTGGCCAGATCAAGAGGAACTCTGCCAAGATTGCGATTTATCCCGATTACACCTTCCAAGTACAAATGAACAGAGCTCAGTTCATACATACGAAGGCCAGATTGAAAGCAGCAGTATTGCGATACATGCTTCTATACCCCTCAAGGCAAAAGGTGATACACAACAACAGGGCCCTCCTGTTTGACACCCCGGAACAGGCACGGGACTGGATGGATGGACAGCAACTACCTGACATCGAAGACAAAAGGCGGAAGCCGCATTGAACCGCCTTCCAAAAAACTGCAGGAGAACTTTTCTTAATCCAACTGCGGATCAGCAGAAGGACCTAGCCTAACGAGCGGCTGATATGATCCTACTATACGGAACGCCGAAGCAAGAGCTCCCCCAACCCCCAGGAGTTTCTTTTTCAGGGTACGTTTACCTGCCCGTACAGCACCTGAAGACCATGTCTGGTCCTAAGGAGAGGAAACAGGACAGTCATGATGAAGGTCACCTCGCTGGACCAGTTCTACGTTTGGGAAGTTTGTTAAAAGGGAGGGAGAAATGGAGAGTTAGCACCCACGTTGGGAAATTTGATCAAAAAACACTGAGACCTCAGGATAACTTCACGACAGATACATCATTAACAGGACCTCGACCGAGGCCAAGGAGGAGCAACGGACACCATGACGCCTCTGGCTGAAAGAATAAAAGTAATGAAGTGGAACGTCAGAGGCATGAACAGCTTTGTGTAACAACGCCGGATACACGCATATTTGCGACGATGCAAGCTTGGAATAGCTATGCTCCAGGAGACACACCTAACGAAGGAAAAACTGAAGGCGCTAGCCAAGACATGGCGAGGGACCCTGATCGGATCCTCCTACTCCTCTTATGCAAGAGGGGTCCTGATATGGATCGACCCGACCATCCCATTCAGAGTAGTGAGCACCAAGACAGACGACGAGGCCAGGATGGCACTTGTGCAAGGTACCATGGAAGGGAGGGAACTATGCCTGGTTAGCACTTATGCTCCTAATCATGATGCCATCGCTTTCTTCCACTCCCTGTGTTCTCGACTGAGCCCTTATGTAAACTGCAATATGATTTGGGGGGGAGACCATAATTGCACCCTAGATCCCCTCAAAGACAGGTCTGATACCAAGCACTCCCGCCTATCCCCCACAGCCATAATTTTGTCTAAATTAATAAGCCAGAGGTCACTATGTGATCTGTGGAGGGAAAAGGGCCCTGAGCGAAGGGAATATTCCTTCTTCTCCCCGCCACACAACGTCCACACTAGGCTGGACTATATTCTAGTCAGTTTGGGGAAGCAAGCAACGTTTTGCGACGCACAGTATTTGCCAAGGGTGCTGTCAGACCACTCCCCCATGTTGGCCACCTGGGAGGTATACCCGCCCAGACCCCCAATTCCCACATGGAGACTTAGGGCCGAAGCCCTGCTCGATGCAGCCTTTCACGAACACATAAAAGACAGCACTGATGAATACTGGCAAAACAACCTGGAAAGTGTAGAATGTGTCAGTACCGCGTGGGAGGCATATAAGGTAGTCGTGAGGGGAGAGATGATAGCTGTGGTGGGGGGTACCCAAAGGTCCATCACGAATTCCCTGGTGGGCGCGGAAAAAGAGTTGGAGGAGCTGGAGAGCAGGGCAGAATCGACTCCAGAACATCTACAGGAAATAACCAAACTGTGACAAACCTGCCTGTCGCACTGGGAAACCTTGGGGAAACTAAGTTATGCTAAGCACACTGAAAGAACGCACACGCTGGGAGACATACCCAGTAAACTCTTAGCTTGGCTTTACAAGAGGGAAACCCCTAGGACTCCCATTTTCCACATACTCAGACCTGATGGCAATACAGCGCACACCCAGGCAGAGATTAACTCGGTCTTCTCCGAGTTCTATCGTGACCTATACTCCAAGACCCTGCCCCCACTGACACCGAGATTGAGGATGTCCTGGATAGAATAGAGCTACCCAAAATAGATTCACAAATGGCTGAAGCCCTAGACGACCCAATCACCCCTGACGAGGTGAAAGCAATAATTAGATCCTTACCATCTGGGAAAGCGTCGGGAATGGATGGCCTACCTGGGGAATTCTATAAGTCATATGAGGAGACCATTGCCCCACTGCTAGCGCAAGTATACAATGAGGCTTACGAACGTGGTATCCTCCCTGACTCCATGAGAGAAGCCATAATAATCCCCTTGCTGAAGCCTGGAAAAGATGGGACGGACTGTGGGTCATATAGACCACTATCTATGTTAAATGTAGATAACAAAATACTGACTGCACTCCTTGTGAATAGATTACGTAGAGTGATCCCCCTGCTAATTCACCAGGACCAAATTGGCTACATGCCTGAGCGCTCTATCACCGAAAACTTGTGCAGGTTACACCACATCATATACAGCACCGTGCCAGGGCTTCAGAAATATGCTGTGGCGTCACTAGACGCCACCAAGGCCTTTGATTCGGTGAGATGGGAATGGTTGGTTATATGCCACCATGGTTAGGATGGGGATCGGACCCGCCTTCCTTAAATGGACCCAATTGGTCTACACCAGTCCCACTGCAGAGTGCGCACCAATAAGACATATTCAGATAAATGGCCCCTTTACAGAGGTACACGGCAGGGATGCCCACTGTCCCCTATGCTATAGATTATTGTCGTGGAACCTGTAGCTGCATATCTCCGGCAGGAGTATGGAGACGGAGGCATCGAACTAGACGGGGAGACACACCTCGTCTCTATGTACGCAGACGACATGCTGCTGTACCTGCACAATCCCGAGCACCTCCTGCCCTACATTTTAGAGACTTTAGATTGTTTCCATAAACACACGGGCATTCAGATCAACAAAGACAAGTCTTGTCTCTATCCCCTTGCGGCATTGTATAGTGAGGAGCACAGATCCCTGCCCCCTCTCAACCTACAATGGCAGGTGACATCCTTTAGATACTTGGGTGTTACCATAAACCATAACCCTAGCACCGAACACATTCTTAACACGGTTAGGGCTAAAGATGCCCTTGCAAAGTCCATGGATTTTTGGGATAAGCTCACACTCTCGGTAGCGGGGCAGGCGGGTCTCCTCAAAATGGTGGCACTCCCCCATTTACTGCATTGCTTTTCCAACGTCCCCTTTAACATCCCCTGCTCCTTTTTCAGAGACATAGACAAACTCTGTAGGGGATTCCTTTGGCAGGGAGGTAGGCACAGCGTGGCGCTGGACATTCTCCATAGACCCTATGAGAGGGGGGGATTGAAGGTCGCAATTTCAAACTATATTACTTGGCTAGCCACCTGAGGCATGTGACGCAATGAATGCCAGATGAAACCACCTCAGACACCCAACTTCTACAACCAGCTCTGCCCCGACTGTTACTCCGTGACTTACTATGGGTTGAGAAGGGGGCTCTGACATTACCCATACCTGGTCAGGCTTGGAACCCAGCTCTGGAAGCGAGCCTGTAAAACAGTGGTGGTGACAGACCCGTATTCCCCACAGATCCCCATCGCGGCAGTCATGGCTAAGCTCTCATGGGAAACACAGAAACACGCACCCAGTGGGAACCCTATGGGGTGGCAGTATTAGGAGACCTCACTTACGAACAGGAGCTCAGGATATTCGCTGACCTCAGCGAGTCCACAGGCCTGCCCACAGGCCAGTTTTTGCTCCACAGAGCAGTAACTCAGGCCATGAAGAACAGATGGCCGGAGGCCACCGACCAAGTCATTGAGAACGATATCATTGAGTCAATGCTGGACACTGCTGACGGGGGCCAGGCAACCTCCAGACTATACGAAGCTCTACAGCAGGGCACGACCAAGAGTGAACTTAAATGCAAAGAGAGGTGGGAGAGGGAATTGGGCCTTGAATTTGAGGACAAAGCATGGGCGAGAATAACCCATTACCATAAAAAATCTCTAGAAATGCCCGTCTCCAACTCATCCAGCTGTACATTACCAACAGGGCCTACCTTACACCTGACGCCATATCGAGGTTCAAAGGAGCCACAACCCAGACATGCCCCAAATGCAACGAGCCGAGGGCGGGAATGACCCACATGTTCTGGGGATGTCCGACGGTCCAGGGGTTCTGGGCTCAGGTGAAAGAGAGGGCAGCAAACGCGGAGATTGAAGTGGAAATTCACGAGCCAGCAGCCTGCATTTTGGGAAGTTACAAACGAAACAGTTAGAATAAGCCCCAAAATAAACTCATAGACTTGATATACATAACAGTGAAAAGACGCATAGCCATGGGATGGAAAAGCGCCGGAGGCCTAAGCGAGGCCCTTTTGTTGGGGTGACCTCAAAAGATGGATAGCCGCTGACACCGCGGCCTGGGAGACAGCGATTCAGGTACAGAGGCTGAACTCTAGTGAAGAACCACTCCATTGGGTGACGTTAACAGTCCCATTTCTCCATCCAGCGGCTCAAGACAACGCCTTGGTCAGTACGGACAGTCCCGGCCCAGCACGAGGTCCAGTCGAAGACTGTGGATGTATCTGAGGTGTCGGAGGGAGAGGGGTGGGGCGGGAGGGTTGGGAACGTTATATTATGTTGTTCTTGAATTATGCATACTGCATTGACTAATCAATGATCCATTGTTTGTTACTATTTGTTGAAAACCCAATAAAGAAAGTTAAAAAAAATATATGTTTTGTTACATCTTGAAAAATGGTGCTCTGATCTTTGTTAAGTTTTGCTTGTTGTACAGTTAAGTCTTCTATATTTTCTTTATAGTGACACATGGTGTTTTCCACTTCTGTCATAGCTAATTCTGCCTCATTTGCTATTAGTGGCTGTCCTAGTGGTTCTTGGCTTCCTGTTACAGAAGGTTGACTACTGTCGGGAGAGTCCTTCTCTAGTTGGGCCTGAATTTCTTCTTCACGTTGCTGTTCATTGTGCAACATTGTTTTGTACTGCGTAAAGTTCACATTGGTGATATCGCTTTCATTTGCTTTGAAAGCATCTTCATAGCAGTCATAGATATCAAGTATCTCTTCCTCTTTTCTCCATGGTTTAAAAAGTTGTAGGAGAGACATGTAATATAGTTCTTTCTGTTGAGGAGTTGTTAATGACATTTTAACATGATTAATTAAGCTTCGTTTGGTAAGTTTCACTAAGCTGCCTTCACAATCTGTAACTCTATATCTGCCTTTGCTTTCATCGGGTTTTACATTATTTTTGTATGCAAAGTTTTGAGCTATGTGGTATAGAAACATGCTTTCCAAAGTGCTACTCCTGTTCGGATAGTATGTGTCCAGTAAATTGTTTTTCAAAATGTCTTGGCTGTTGGGATCATTTCTGGCAATTGTTTCTATGTCCTCATATGATTTCAGAAATCTTTTTCTAGATTTAGCAGGACCAAGACTTAGCCATACTATGTTGTCTGATTTTCCATACAAAGCAGTACCGGTTAAAAGATCTGCCGCTTCATAGGCGCCACATTCTCTATGAGAGAGCATTTTTATGCCTAGGCTGTACAATTTCTGTGATAGTGTTTTGTCTGATGATAGGCCATCCCAGAGGTCTTGAAGCTCTGTTTTTTCTGCTTTTGTTAAGTAGGCTGTAACATATCGTGCAACAGCATTGGAATTGTCTGTGATGTACTGCACATCTATGTTTGCATTCCATAAGAGGGCAATGATTGGATTCTAATCATTGATATATTTTGATTCTTCTGTTCTTTTTATGTAATACGTGTTCTTAGGTGATTTCCCTTTAACACTATGTTGAACTGAAGACATGAAGTTGTTCACTTCACCTGTTTCTGTAACTGGTCTAGGGAAACCAAACCGGCATTTGGTGTAATATTTCGACGACAATATTTGCCGCATTTGTGTCTTTGAAATTGTAAAATCAGCCCATGCAGGTCACTATGTGTCCGTTGTGAAGGGATTTCACAAGTGACATATTTTTGGATAAACTGCAAAACAGTGGCATCAGTATCGTGACCACATTTAGGTGCACCTTTGATCCATAAAAGTGGTGCACCTTTGATCCATAAAAGTATGTGAATATGGTGCGCTCCTCTCGCTTGGTATTCTTTTCTCCAAAAGAAGTGTTGCACTTCTCCGAGGGGTGGAACAGTTTTAATGCAAATAAAGTGTAGCATAGCAATGAAACGATGATGGAAATATCTTGAGACATTAACTGGATCTAGAGAGCAAAGTTCTCCAGGTGTTAATAAATGTATGTTGGTTTTGTTGCTGTTTGATATGCGTAGGAACTCATGTAAATCTTCCCATGCATATTCTGCACAACTTAGTGTAACAAAAAAAGTTGGTGGTCCAAGATTTCTGATCATACAACGTACGTCTCTGTGCCGTCAGAACCAGTATTCTTTTGTACCACGCATGTTTGCAAACAAATTTGTTATACTTGATTGTAAAACCTCATATTTTTCTTGTACTTTTTGTATTAATTGCGTAGCTGATATATTTTGAAAGTGGGTTCCAGATTTCAAAATGTGTGCAACTCCGTAACATAGGGTTGCTAGTTCACTTTCAAAGAGTAGGTGGAATATGTATTCCACATTTTGTCTAAACCTGGGATCTTCCGAATACATTCGTAATGAGCGGTATTCTGGTGCCGTAATCTGAGTGGGTCTATCATCGTATCTTACACCTTTGCCGGTAGGAAATAGCAGTGGAAAAGTACGTGCTTCTATACTTTTTTCCCATATGCTCATTGGTGAACCATTGGTTTGTCGCATTTGGTAAGTTTCTAGTGCATCATCTATGCTTTCATTGGAATGCAATGGATGAATTGTGTACTGGTCCAAAAGAGTGGATACTGCAGCAGGATTCAGAAGTTCGAATTTTCTAGTTTCTGATGACTCTTTAATTATTTCAGTTGTTTCCCTTAAGCTTTCTTCATTATTTATTTCCTTATAAAAATCGTTATTCTCTTTTAGATTTTGCAAGGCTTGTCTAATTTTATGTAAGTCCACCAGTTGTTGCCAATTTTTTTTGTCTTTTGTTGGTACACCATTTACCAAGACAATTAAAGAATGTTCTATTGAACGTTGCACTCCTAGAGTGTGTGCATTTTCTGTTAGATCTAATGGCAAAAACTACTTTGCCGTAAATGCCTTTCACCAATTCAGAGGGTGTTAATTTTGCTGTTTTTGGATGAAGGCGTATAATTGTTTGAAATGGATGGACTGTTTGAATTATGATGCTCTCATACAAATTGAGTTGTTGCAGGGCGTTTGGTAGTGGAAACAATTGCAAATTATTTGTGATAGCATGTGAAGGAGTTTGGTTGTTGTCTAGTTTTGTAGTCCAGTAACTGCAACATATTAGGGGTTCACTTATTTGATATTTATTTTCAGCTAAAAGGTACAGAGATACTTCAAACCATTTGGAATCTTCATTGTCTTCTATTTTGTATGCTATGTCTACATTTTTTGTGTTCCTTTTGTAAAACCTTCTGCGGCAACACACACACACACATGGTTTGGTATTTCAGCCGATGCACTTTTAAATTTTAGAATTTATTTTTTGTATGTGTGTAATAGAAGGTTGCTATCTGTAGAATTGTTGCTAGTCTGTTCTAGAACTATTGCATTTTGTAAGTGGCTTTCACTTCCAAAATATTTTATCTGGATACAGTCAATTTCTTCTTGTAGATATTTGGGTGTTGTACCATGCAGAAGAGTGTGATTTAAATTGGCTAATTCTGAAGCTGGACTTTTAGCATAGTATATTGTATACACTAGCTTTCTTACATTTGAATGATGTATTGATATCCTTTTGATATCATGGAAGGTGCTTTTGCAAATAGGTCCAGAAATGCAGGCTAATTAATGTCCTTGTAGTCCTGTTTATTTGCGCACTGGACAGATATCCATATTTTGCAGCACTTTCATTTTAATTTTGTCTTTATCATTTACATACTGATTGAGGAACTGATATAAAGATTTGAAAGATTTGTTAGGAATGGCACACATTGACGTGCACGGCCATTTGTACACTGGATGGTGTGGTTCAGTCGAATCGAGGGGTAATTCTGAGTTTTCAGGGGATACTTTTCTAAGCAGTGTTTCTTGTTCCATGATGCGATTATTGATTTTTTCATACCCTTGTCCACTGCTATGGATGGCAATTGTGTTTGTTTGATTTTGTTTGTATGCTTCTTCATTAAAATATGGTTCTGTGGTTGTTGTGTGACTCCATTCACCTCCACAAATATGTAAGAAGTTATTTTTGTTCACATTCCGTTTATTGATAAGTTTCTTTTGTAGTTTGGTACTTAGTTTTGTTAGTGGTTTCATCCTATTTAACACTAATATAAACAACTTCCTTTTGAGAAGAATTGCACTGTCAACAAGAGCTTGTAGGATTAATTTTCTAGGGTAGGTTTTAAGGGTTGAGGATGATTTTGCTAAAATACTTTTTTTACTATAGGTTCTTGTTACTATATCAGGATTAATAGGAGCATTGTTAGCAGTACTGGTAGCCGATATTTTTTTGTAAAGTCTTTTGTGTTTCGTGCCACATTTTGTTGGAGAAGGTAAAGTTTTGGTAGTTGATGCTTCATTTGTTTTGCTAAACGACTGTATTAGCTGTTTTGTTCTAACTTTCTCTACAAACTCTGCTACCGATAGATCCTTAGGTTGCACACTTTTATTTTTATTTGCTCTACTTCTTTGTTCCTTTCTACGGACTTGCTTTTTGGTAGGCATTCTTTGGGATCCGTTGAAAAAAAGAAGGCATGGTTTGGTCTGTTGTACAATGTATGTGTGCTGTGTGCATGCGTGCATGAGTTTGATGGGGACGCTCTTTGTGGTGGTGTGTGAATGTGCATTGGCCTCTTACAATGATTTGGGAAGGCTATTTTTCTGTTTGTACAGCACTACAATGTGCTTCCGGTGAGAGTACAAAGTGGGCTAGTGGTGAGGAGAAGCATTAATAGTAAATGTAATGGCATAAAATTGAACCAGCTATTTGTTTTCTAGTACTAACATTCTAAGGCTTCTGTATATCATTTGAGTTCCAAACACACAGGGATTTGTGAGCCATTCTGCCTGTTATTCTTTGTTTACTAAATGGGGATTTGTGGGTAGAATGGTTCAGAAATCACTGTTTGCTTTGGTGCGCAAATTAAATGCATAACATACACAGTCTGTTTGAGAAATAGTTAGAATATAAAGGTTATACTGTACTTACTTTTTTTTTACTAAATAACCAGGCTTCTTTGGATATGTAGTTTGCAGTGTAGATGCTGTTGATTTTCATGAGAGTAGTCTTCACTGCGATTGTAAAAAGAAGAAGTTAGTAACTTTTTGTGTTTAAAGCACACTGATGTTACTGTACATGTTAATTTTGCATCTTTTTTCGAAATATTCTCCTTTGACATTTCAACACAGTGCATGTGTGCATTTCACTTCACTATGTGCTGCTTTTGTATGCTACTTTCCGTATGTTAGTTGCATGTGCTTCAGAAATGAGTCAAATTTTTAGGTTATGAAAATGCCTTGTTTCTTTTAAGCTGTGTTGTCTATAGTAGAGAGGTTTGTAAGCGATAGGCCATTATAGTAGATGGGAAAAATGTCTGCACTTTCATACTATAAGTACGATTTCAAAAAATCGGGAAAGCCTCAGAGGGAGTTGTGACCACAGCAATCGGGAGCGTTTATTTTTCGCATTGGAAGTAGCATTTAAGTAGGCCGTACACAGTAATAAATTGTGCCATTTTCTAATGGAAAATTGAGTTTTGCGCTAAATAGGGAGGGTTGTAACGTATGTATAGGTTATGCGGGAGACAGTAAGAAGTAGTGTGGTTTGTCAATGACAAATCGGACATCTTGCACTTAAAGGGGGAGCATTGGTATGTATTGGCTATGTAGATTTAGTGGCATTATGTTGTTTAAATGCAATCATGAGGGTTGTACATGTTCTCTGATTAAAATATGCATACCTTTACTTTATACGCATGCATGTGCACATGCATGGAGCTGTACGTAGAAATCCGCAACATTTGCACAGTAGTTTTGAAGTAGGTGCTTTGCAATGTTATGCGACTTGCATGCAGAGTGATAAATAGTACATTTGAAGTGCGCAATTTTGATGACAGAGTTAGATGTAGGGATGTTGAATGTGATTGGTGGATGGTTGTGTGACTGCTTAGCTGTGTCCAATGAGGGAATGGATTCGCGAGCGATGTGGAAAGGGTAGAAGGACTGGCTAATAGTTACGTGCCGCACGTAGACAATGCTTGTCCGTGGGTAGGTCGTGTCACATATGGGTTTCTACAGCAAATCCAGCATGGAAAGGGGACTGTAGGCATCAGCCAATCAGATGGTCACATTGCTCTTTGGTGTCGAAAGACGGTGTGTATACTGAAGATGGCAGCAGTGCAGAGGGACAGGGTTTTGGTCCTTGGAGATATTTTTGTGCATGGTTTACAGCACAATGCCAAAAGTCAGCATGTGGCACACCATTTCGATGTGAGAGGAGTGGAGGTGGTGAGGAGTGCTGAGACTGATCGCAATGTTTTGGCAATTCTCTAAGTTTGCACCTAGATGCATACGATGGCCACTCCTCATGTGGTAATTTTGCACTACGGTGTTTGCCATTTGGGCTATGTGAGTTCACGTACTTTGTTGGAAGATTTGAAACAGTTGGTTCAAGCAGTCATGAACATCTTTCCAACTGCGAAAATCATTTTTTCTGGGTTACTCCCTAGAGGAAAATGGGACAGCAGTTCTGTTTTCTGTCCTGATCAAAGTATTGTTGGGAGGTGTAACATCAATCGCGGCATGCATGCTTTTATGTTACGCGCTGGTATGTTTTTCTGCAGCTACGAGAACATTGTTCACAGTAATGCAGCTTATTTTGAAGCAGATCGTGTTGCGTTATCTTCTTTGGGAAATGCCATGTTCTTTTAGAATGTGAGGCTTGCTTTGGGGAAGGTTCTGTAATGGTTGTAGGAGTAAAGTAAGAACAAAAAATTAAAAAAACAAAAAAACACTAAATAACAGGTGTCTGTAATGCATCTGTCAGGGCTGGAGTCAATGGTAGAGTTGTGGGGGGCCTGGGAGGAGTTAAGGAGGCCTGGGGTTGTGCCAGCAGCTTCTCCAGGCGAGTTCTCCATCCTTTTTTCAGAAAGAAGGCCCAGGGATGGAGAACCGCCCGGAAACTACATCTCCCAGCAGGCCGTGTGCCTCACAGACCTGCTGGGAGCAATCGGATCCCACGCGCACAACTGCGCATGCGCGAGCCGCGCCCAGGGAGCTCCGCTCGCAATACTGGCCTTTGGCGAGAGAGGACGTGTTCTTCCCGAGCTCCAGGAGGCACGCCTACGCGGGGCACCGCCCGCCTGCCACATCCCCGGCCCCGCGTACAAGAAAAAGCTAAGTACACATTTAACTTCTGTCGGAGTGAGACGCGCTGAGTGAGTCGCGCTACGCGCGGCAGGATCTAAGTTCCTAGGCTGAAGTGAAGCACAGGAAACTCGATTGCTAGTTGCATGCAGAGCATGATTACTAACACCAAGTCGGAGTGGGCTAGGCGGTGAAGTAACCGCACTAATTAACAGTCTTGTAATCTCGCAGGGAACGTTCTAAAGGAACGACTTTTCGCACGCACGTGCATTGACTTTGTTTTACTGTTCACAGCCTGTAGTTGTATCGGACCAGGTGAGAAGTCTCACAGCCCATCAACACAGAAAGGCCCAAGGACCTCGAACTCACGCAGAAGCCAGAGCTAAGTGTTTAGCACTTGTTTGCATGTTATTGTTGGTTGCCTACACATGGGGTAAATGTGGGGTACTTGTGATTGCACATCTTTTATGATATCTTGGGCAAGCATTACAAAAGTGACACCAGAGCACAAGGTGATCATTGGTTAGAGGCTCCACTACAAAAGCCTCCCAAGAAATAGTCTTTGAGTGGAATATGTGGTACTAGAGGTGCATGTATGAGAGGGCGGTGTATCTCAACTGAATACCTGCAAGATCGGCACAGGAGTCGAGGAGTACGTTACCCCTATTTCCGCCCAACCCATCCACTGTTCATTCCTAAACCTCTTTCCGGTCATCCTGAACTCCCTCTACCTATCCACTCTACGGACCCTAACCCTCTTTCCCCAGAGGGTTGCGGAGGCCTGTGGTGTCTATTTCCCAGGTGCCAAAACCCAATGGGAAGGGAGGCGTTTGTGCTGCTTCTGCGCCTGTCAAGAGGAGTGAGGATCTGACAGAATTGCGAGCCCACGTATCTTTTGGCACCCAGGCAGCACAATCATGGCAGACGTAGTAGCCCTTCTCCAGGAGTTGAAAGCCGAATTGGCGGCAACCAGGCAGGATTACCAAAATCTAGCAGGCCAAGTTCATACCTTGACAGTCCAGACCCAGGCCCAAGCAACGCCTTTGCCTAGACAACCCCCACCAACTCTGGTACAAGTACAGGTAGCCACGGAGCCAACCTTGCCGCTTGCTGCTCCTGAGCGGTATCATGGGGACCCACAGAATTTTGACCAGTTCATCATGCAATGCCAATTACATTTTTTGACCAAACCCGTAGTGTTTAGAACAGCTCAATCTCGTACCGCATTTGTGATTTCCTACCTGACGGGAGATGCAGCTTCATGGGCGACACCTTTGGTGCACAAGGACGATGCCTTGTTGTACAATTGGGACATATTCTTAGAAGAATTTGGTAAAATATTCAACCGTAGGGCAGCAACCTTACTTAAGGATCGGGAGTTGCTGCAGCTGCGACAAGGGAACAAGGATTTGGTGACGTATGTGACAGCTTTCAATCGGTTGGCAGTAGAGACCGACTGGCCTCAGGAGAAAAGAATGGCCCTGTTTTATCAGGGTCTAAGAGAAGAGCTAAAGGATTTAGTGGCCCAAGTCGACCCCCAGCCTGAAGACTGTTCTACTATGATAGATTTGGCACTACGGTTAGACCAGAGACAAAGTGAACATCGCCAGGACCGTCGCAGATGGGACAACAAACCTATGGTCCGGCTAGATCAACAAAAAACTAGCAAGCCGTCGGAAAAAGGAACTGAAGAACCGATGCAGATTGGAACTGTACGAGGCCCTTTGACTAAAGAGGAGAAGGAGAGAAGAAGAAGAGACAAATTATGTCTCTATTGTGGTCCGAGAATGTACAACTAAACCACCCGGTAAAGGAACTTCGTCGGGAAACGCGGCAGCTTGTCCATGAAGGGGGTGAGGGCGAGCAAATCTGAAGACACCCCAAAGATGTTAGCAAACGTACACCATACTCCGTCTGTTCACATAATGCTGGCTGGTCATCTAAATGTGCAGGGGAAACGTATACCAGTGTCACTGATGGTCGACTCCGGGGCCACGGGTAACTTCGTGGATGACCAAGTAGCAAGAAGATTAGGACTTCCATTGAGAACTAAGAAATAACCAGAACCAGTGAAGTCAGTGGACGGATCGCCATTGGTTTCGGGGCCCATCACTCAACACACGCAATCCATGGAGCTCGAGTGTGGAAAAAGACATCGAGAGATCATCGATTTCGATGTCATCACAGCACCTCAATTTGGGTTCATTTTGGGCTTAGCATGGTTACGACTACATAACCCAATCGTGGATTGGATCACAGGAACTTTACAGTTCACCTCAAAGTACTGCCAGACTAGTTGTAGTGTGGAGGAACGTTGTCCCCATTTTGTAGGAGGCAGTACAGATGTAGTTCTACTAGAGGAATATGAGGAGTATCGGGACGTCTTCAGTAAGGTGGCCGCTGAGACCCTACCCCAACACAGGCCTTTTGATTGTTGCATAGACTTGGAAGCGGGTGCGGTACTACCTTGTAGTAGGATTTATGCGCTCACTGAAGCCGAGAACGAGCACCTGAAGGAGTACATCGAGACCAACCTGGCAAACGGCTTCATACGGCATTCAACATCCCCAGTATCCTCTCCTTTGTTCTTCATACCAAAAAAAACCGGAGACCTAAGGACTTGTATTGATTACAGGGCGATCAATCGCATTACCATCAAGAACCGTTACCCGCTGCCTTTGATTCCCGTGTTATTAGACCAGGTACGGGGATCCACCATATACAGGAAGTTGGATTTGCGGGGCGCATATCATTTAGTGCGCGTCAGAGAGGGCGATGAATGGAAAACGGCATTCAGGACCAAGTTCGGCCTGTACGAATATAAGGCCATGCCCTTTGGGCTCTGCAATGCCCCTGCCGCTTTTCAACATTTCTTGGATGAGGTGTTACGAGGTTATTTAGATGTATTTGCCATCGTATACATCGACGACATCCTTATCTATTCTCACAACGCAGAGGAACATCAGGGTCATGTGAAGGCTGTCCTACAGAGGTTGCGAGAACATAAGCTATATGAGAAACTTGAAAAATGCCAATTCCACCAAACCACAGTAGAGTTTTTAGGATTCATCTTATCACCTCAAGGAGTTACTATGGATCGAAAGAAAGTGCAGGCCATTGCAACCTGGCCCTCCCCAAGCTCCGTGAAAGAAGTGCAAACAGTATTGGGATTTGCCAATTTCTATCGTCGGTTTATCAAAGGATTCGCAAAAAAGGTACGACCCATCACTCAGTTGTTGCGAAAAGGTGTTCCTTTCAAGTGGAACGAAAAGGCTGAAGCAAGTTTCCAAGACTTGAAGGAAGCATTTGTGACAGCACCTGTCTTGCAACATCCAGACCCTGCTAAGCCTTACATCATAGAAACTGACGCATCCAGCTATGCGGTGGGTGCTATCCTGTCGCAGCGAGACGATCATGGACAACTACATCCAGTTGCTTATTATTCAAGAACATTACTACCAGCAGAACAAAATTATGTGATAGCAGATAAAGAGCTGTTGGCCATAAAGGTAGCCTTTGACGAGTGGCGTCATTACCTCATGGGAGCTCGCCACCCAATCACCATCTATACAGATCATCGAAATTTACAATTCTTGGAATCCGCTAGGGCCCTTAGTCCGAGACAACTTAGATGGGCTATGCAGTTCTCAGAATATGACTTCATCGTCACATATCGACCTGGAGTGGAAAACCGGAAGGCAGATATACTATCTCGGTATCCAGAGTCAAATTCGCTTCTGCCAAAAGACTTGGATGAACCCAAACCGATTGTGGACCCAATCCGTGTAGTGGGAAGTGTGGTGGTGGACGTCATATTTGAAAAGATTCGGAAGGCAATGTCTGCACAGGATCTGATACGATGGGCTAGTGGAGGTCAAGAACAGACCATAAAAGAGGGCTTACCATTTTACAAATCTGCACTGTACTTACCTACCAAACCGCTCCGACAACAAGCTATTAAATGGTGCCATGACTCCCCGTTTGTGGGTCATCCTGGAGCATGGAAAAACAAGGAGCTACTCAAACGCCATTTCTGGTGGCCTAGTTTACAAAAGGATGTGCTCCAGTACATATCAGGATGTGAAATCTGTTTGAGAAACAAGACCGAACACAGGAAACCTGCAGGTACATTGCAACCCCTTCCCACTCCTCCAGCACCGTGGCATACAGTGTCCTTGGATTTAATTGTTGATCTGCCACCCAGTCAAGGATTTTCAGCTATCCTGGTAGTGGTGGACTATTTATCCAAGATGGCTCATTTTATCCCATGTAAGGGCACTCCAACTGCCAGCTCAATAGCAAACCCATTTCTACAACATGTGGTGCGACTCCACGGCCTACCTTATGGAATAGTTTCAGATCGGGGACCTCAGTTCACTTCACGATTCTGGCAAGCGTTTTGCAAAACTGTAGGAATCGAGATTCGATTATCCACCAGCTACCACCCAGAAACTGATGGTCAAACCGAGAGATTAAATCAAACTCTGGAACAGTATTTGCGGTGCTTAACACAAGGAAAAGAAAACGAATGGGCAGAAGTGATTTGGCTGGCCGAATTAGCTTACAACAATGCAGTACACGCATCAACCAAGGTTACCCCGTTTTATTGTGCCTATGGCTATCATCCCCGATTTCAACCTGTGCCTTTGGAATCAATACCCGAAGTACCAGCAGTCTGTGAGAAGCAGAAACAGTTGGAGAACATTTGGCGAATCGCACAACACAACCTGAATCTCGCCAAAGCGACTTATAAACGTCATGCAGACAAGAAAAGAAGACCAGGTCCACAATATCAGGTGGGGGACCGGGTGTGGCTTTCTACGCGCAATTTGCATTTACGAGGGTCTCGCAAGTTCTGCCCACGCCACATTGGTCCATTCCCAATCGAGGCTTTGGTGGGTCCTGTGGCAGTGAAACTAACCCTACCCTCATCCATGAAGATACACCCCGTGTTTCACATCTCTTTGATAAAACCAGCCCCAGCCTCCATAAGATCCAAAAAACCCTCGCCTATTCTAATAAATGGCGTCCCAGAATACGAAGTGCACAATATCCTGGATTCACGCCGAAGACAGGGGTCCCTTTGGTATTTGGTGGACTGGAAAGGGTACGGCCCAGAAGATCGCTCTTGGGAGCCCGCAGGTAACATTCATGCTCCTCGACTCCTCCGCCAGTTTCATCTGTTAAATCCCGCTAAACCAGGGCCTGCTGGAGGGAGGGGGAGTACTGTCAGGGCTGGAGTCAATGGTAGAGTTGTGGGGGGCCTGGGAGGAGTTAAGGAGGCCTGGGGTTGTGCCAGCAGCTTCTCCAGGCGAGTTCTCCATCCTTTTTTCAGAAAGAAGGCCCAGGGATGGAGAACCGCCCAGAAACTACATCTCCCAGCAGGCCGTGTGCCTCACAGACCTGCTGGGAGCAATCGGATCCCACGCGCACAACTGCGCATGCGCGAGCCGCGCCCAGGGAGCTCCGCTCGCAATCCTGGCCTTCGGCGAGAGAGGACGTGTTCTTCCCGAGCTCCAGGAGGCACGCCTACGTGGGGCACCGCCCGCCTGCCACATCCCCGGCCCCGCGTACAAGAAAAAGCTAAGTACACATTTAACTTCTGTCGGAGTGAGACGCGCTGAGTGAGTCGCGCTACGCGCGGCAGGATCTAAGTTCCTAGGCTGAAGTGAAGCACAGGAAACTCGATTGCTAGTTGCATGCAGAGCATGATTACTAACACCAAGTCGGAGTGGGCTAGGCGGTGAAGTAACCGCACTAATTAACAGTCTTGTAATCTCGCAGGGAACGTTCTAAAGGAACGACTTTTCGCACGCACGTGCATTGACTTTGTTTTACTGTTCACAGCCTGTAGTTGCATCGGACCAGGTGAGAAGTCTCACAGCCCATCAACACAGAAAGGCCCAAGGGCCTCGAACTCACGCAGAAGCCAGAGCTAAGTGTTTAGCACTTGTTTGCATGTTATTGTTGGTTGCCTACACATGGGGTAAATGTGGGGTACTTGTGATTGCACATCTTTTATGATATCTTGGGCAAGCATTACAAAAGTGACACCAGAGCACAAGGTGATCATTGGTTAGAGGCTCCACTACAAAAGCCTCCCAAGAAATAGTCTTTGAGTGGAATATGTGGTACTAGAGGTGCATGTATGAGAGGGCGGTGTATCTCAACTGAATACCTGCAAGATCGGCACAGGCGTCGAGGAGTACGTTACCCCTATTTCCCCCCAACCCATCCACTGTTCATTCCTAAACCTCTTTCCGGTCATCCTGAACTCCCTCTACCTATCAACTCTACGGACCCTGACCCTCTTTCCCCAGAGGGTTGCGGAGGCCTGTGGTGTCTATTTCCCAGGTGCCAAAACCCAATGGGAAGGGAGGCGTTTGTGCTGCTTCTGCGCCTGTCAAGAGGAGTGAGGATCTGACAGCATCTGTCCAAAAGAAAAAAAAATGGCTCTTTTCAGAGCCCACCTTAAAGGGGAAAGGGGGAATAATATTTAAATGTACAGTCGTCACGCTTTGATCCTGTATGTGTCTGCGAACATGGCGGTAGTTTGCAGGTGGCGCGTATTACCAATGGGGATTCTAGGGTGGAGACGCATGCAAATGAGAATGTTCGAAGGTAGGGATTGGTCAGTAAAGTTCAGTGGGTGTGTTCTGTACGGAGACATTTAGTGAGAAGGTTTTTTCCCTCAAAGGAGACCAGACAGCCATGGCTCTGTGTGCTCGAAAACAAAACAGATTATCTGGATTTTGGGAGGCTCATGGATACATTGGTTGAAGGTGCATGCAGAAAGCTGCGGTTTATCTACAGATCTTGGATTTCCTTATGTGGAAGTTCACTGGCATGGTGTGCATGGAATGAGGTGGCAGGACTTGGTACCTCTCTGTGCAACTCTACAGACAGAGTGTCATCCTGATATACTTATCATTCATTGTGGAGGAAACAGTTTAGGCCATGTCTCTGGAATTTCTTTGCAATTTGCAATGAAGGAAGGACTTGCGAAGGTCATGGACATGTTTTCAAATTGCCAAATAGTTTTTTCCTTATTGAACAAAGACAAATATGGCTGCGTTCTTCTGCATTTGGTCCACAAATGGAGAAAGCGTGGCGCAATGTCAATAAGGCTGTTTGTGCCTTTCTAAGGGATGTTGGCATGTCCTCGTTCCACAATGAAAATATTTTGTTTGGCAGCTCTTTCATTTTTCGCAGAGATGGAGTCGATCTCACATATGCTGGCCATCAGATTTTTCTTCACAATGTACAAAATGCATTGCAACTTTTTTTGGAATCATAGTCACCTATTTGGCAATCCATTTTTTCCAACCTACATTTTCTGAAGCACACACAACACCACTAAAAGGCTCTTTTCAGAGCCACCACTTACTCCCAGCGAAAAGTCCATTGGTTTTGATACGCTTGCACCCTCCATTTTTGTGTGTCCTACGACTGTCTGCAGACCTTTCCAAAAATGCGCGTGCGCCTACACTGGTCACTTGATAGTTCTATTGTTAAACTGAGAAAGGCGGCTCTCAAAAGAGCCTTTTTTTTATAATGTTTGTTTTTTTCCAGTTTACTGCTTTTGAGGACACGACACACTAGGAGAGGAGGGCAAAGGAGGGTAAGGAAGGGACACCAACCATGGGGATAAGAAGGGCCAGGTGGAGAGAGAAAGATATAGGGTGGGCTTTACTTAGGTAGGAAGCACTTCTTCTGGTGCTCCATGACCGTAGCCTCAAAAGCACTTTGAAGACTCTCCCCCCCTGCAGAGTACTGCATCACAATACACACACAATATTGTCACCCTCGAAAGATAAGGGTCAACAGCATCGCGAATGACCTGTGAGGCAGCTGTAGGGATGCGCTCCCTCAGAGGAGTATCTCTTGTGGTGAGAGGATCGGACACGGAGGATGCTGTAGAGGAACTCAATCTACTACGTTCTTCACATGGCACCACCTTGCGAATGTCCGCACTGTGCAACGAAGTTAGGTGTCGCTCCATGGTTGCCATACCAAAGCTGTATGCACCAGGTCTCTCGCGACTCAGCACCAACTGGCACTGGTTACACTTGACCAGGTTCACACGTGCTTTCGGTACGTTCCCATAAACGGAAAACAACCGCCACACCCACGACTCTCGGCGAGTGTTTGTAGTGCGGAGCTCCTCCACCTCATTCTCTTCTTCCTCTTCTTCCTCAATCTCTACATCTTCACTCGTATATCCCTCTGCAGGCCCTTGGGGAGGTGGTGGCGGTGGAGGGTTTGGGGGTGGTACTGAGGCTAATGAAGCAACAGTAGACATGGGGGGCATAAGGATTAGTTGCCAAATGGTCCCGACAGCAGTAAAGGCAGCACAACTGGACCTGCTATAGCCAGAAGCACAATGAAGATTAGCTCGGGGGTGTGGCCATTGATAGGGGTGGACGTTCACAGGTAGAGCTATTGTATGGGACATGTGAAATTGTCATTTTATACTGTAAAATGATTTCTCATTTATGTATAAGTTCTTTTGCAATTTTGGGGAGGCAGACAAACTGCTCAAATTAGTCCACACGCTCAGCGTGGGTGCGGTCACATGATGAAGTCCTGAACACATCCGTGAAGGAAATGCGTGGCCGCTGGACTGCAAATGCAGAGTAACGGACATGGGCATGCGCGCAGGTGTTCTACGGACAGTGTTCGGGTCCTGGAACTAATTAAAAGTGTGACACAAGTGAGACGGACAGTTAGGGACAGGCGCGATGTTCGCAGTCCTTATGGGTGTACTGCGCATGTGCGTACATGATCTGATGACTGTACGGACAGGTCTAGTGTCCTTAGGACACCTCTATTTTGTTTGACTACGAACACGCCAGCCACCACGCCTGTTCTACCGACGGTTCCATCTTGGCTGCGGACGATACAGACAGGTATAGTGTCCTTAGGACACTCCCATTTTGCTCATTTGCAGACATCCCGGACACCAGGTGTGTTCAAAGAACATGTTTTTTCTCGTTTGTGAGCAGTACAAAGAGGTATAATGTCCTTAGGCCTCCCCATTCTATTTATTTACGCACAACTTGCACAGATGGTGTCTTCTAAGATCGGTTCCATCTTGGTTGGCATTGGTACGGGTAGGTGTGTTGCCTTTAGAACATCCATATTCTATTGCTTAAGATAGCTCGAACAGGCGCGCTGTTCGCAGACATTTTAAGTCTTTAAAAAAAAAATGTTCCTCAAACTCTTCAACTACAACTAATATACAAAAACTTTCTAAAAAAACACACACGCTTCAATCAACAGAAATACAGGGGGGAGCAGATACTGACACGAATATAGGGGAATTGGGATTCAACATGGGCTGATTGTGAGGGGATGATTTGTGAGGGGAAGAAGGGATGGATGTTTCATCAAAACATCTATTTTCTTCTTGAAGGTTTGGGGAAGGTTCACTAGGGAATGGAGAAGGGGGCAGGTACAGGTGGGACAGTGATAACATATTTTTCCTCTCACAAATACCTCCACAAATTGCCGTATACTATTAAAATTGTCATTCAGTGTGTTCATTTTCAGTTTTATCCTTTTCAGCCTGTCTTCCTCTGTGTCGTTTGTTGGCCTTTCTTCCTTTTTTTCCTGGTCTATTAAAAATAAATATATATATGTTAAATGCCCATAAAATACTGACCATTATTTTGCTTATGCAGATCAGTGTCTACCATTATTATCGCTATCTTCGGACATTTCCCCATGTGGAAAATTCTCCTCCAGCCACTCTAAAGTACTGCACATTTCTGTGTCAAAACAACAGAAAGAAATAATTTCTTTGTGCCCCACATACCAAAAAAAGTACACCCACATATAAGAAAAATTAAATTCACTTACTATTTTATTGTATTTTGCCTTCGCTGTACTGCATGCGTCTACTGCCGGTCCTGGCTGCAGAGTGTTTGTGAGGTAATTACGGTGGAGGCATACTTTTTTTTTCTAATGGTATAATCCATTTCATTCTGCATGGTTTTTATTTCACACATTTAGGTTTCCCTACTTATTTACTAGTACTAACAATGTCTTCATGTGTTCCTTTGTCAAAGTTGACTATTTTTTGTGTAAGACAATAGTACAAATTTAGATACCCCCTGACTGTTTGGGTACTATTGACTTCGTCCGCGCCCGTCGGCCAACAGGCACTCAGTCTGTGCCTTTCAAATATCAATGGCGAGGGGGTTCTGTATGTTCTATGTTTCATGTATTTAAAGTAAGTAAATTATACTACATATCTCCCAAGATCACATGATGATAGTGTATATTCAGCAAGAAAACATTATTAACGCAATGGTATGATTAAGTTCCCCTTCAAAAATCCTGTGAAATTCAGTAAAAAAAACTTAGTTAAAGGGATGTTATGGTTAAGTTGCCCTACTAAAAACCCGTAAAATTCACTAAAAAAACTTTGTTAAGGTAAGTTAAGCAACCATAACTCACACCACCTACGTGCATTGCTAAGACTAACACCCAGTACATCAAAGATGACATTTCAAATCTATACGTCAGATCAGTATGTAAACGGTATAGACAAAATGAAAATGAAAGTGCTGAAAAATATGGATATCTGTCCAGTGTGCAAATACATAGGACTGCAAGGACATTCATTAGCCTACATTTCTGGACCTATTTGCAAAAGCACCTTCCATGATATCAAAAGGATATTAATACATCATTCAAATGTAAGAAATCTAGGGGGTAATTCATAGAATTCAGTGCACAAGTGGCGCACGCGGCTGGCGCACAGTGTGCACGTGCGAATCCCTGCGCCAGCCGCGTGCGCCAAAACCCATTTCCGCGCACAGCGTATTCATGGATTCCAGCTACCAAAACCAGCCGTGGCGCATAGTGGCGCAGCGACCCTGCAGCAGCGCCAGTTATGCCCCCAAGAACGCCTCTCGCGCAGGGAAAAGCCATCAAAATCCCCAATCCAGCGCAAAGGGCTGCGCTAACCCTGTACTAGCATGGCAAGCGGGCTACGTGTATCACTGGGGTGCGCGGGAAGTACCTCACGTCATTTCAGCTGGGTACGTGCATTTCAGGGGTGCGCGGGAAGTTTCACACGCGATTCCATCAGGGTACGTGTATTTCAGGGGTGCGCGGGAAGTTCCACACGCGATTTCAGCAGGGTACGTGTACTACAGAGGTGCGCTTGAAGTTCCACACGCGATTCCAACAGGGTACGTGTACATCAGGGGTGCGCGGGAATTTTCACACGTGAATTCAGCAGGGTACGTGTATTCCAAGGGTGCGTGGGAAGTTCCACACGCGAATGTCCAGGCTACGTGTATTTCGGGGTGCGCGGGAAGTTTCACACGCGATATCAGCAGGGTACGTGTATTCCCGAGGTGCGCGGGAATTTCGACATGCGAATGTCCAGGCTACGTGTATTTCGGGGCGCGCGGGAAGTTCCACACGCGATTTCAGCAGGGTACGTGTATTCCAGGGGTGCGCCTGAACTTCCACACGCGATTTCAGTAGGGTACGTGTATTACAGGGGTGCGCTTGAACTTCCACATGCGATTCCATCAGGGTACGTGTACATCAGGGGTGCGCGGGCATTTTCACACGTGAAATCAGCAGGGTACGTGTATATCAGGGGTGCGCGGGAAGTTCCACACGCGAATGTCCTAGCTACGTGTATTTCAGGGTGCACGGAAAGATTCACAAGCGACATCAGCAGGGTACGTGTATTCCAGGGGTGCGTGGGAAGTCACACATGCAAAGTCAGCAGGGTACGTGCATGTCAGGGGTGCGCGGAAAGTATCACACGTGAATTGCACGTGTGGGTCCTCCCAGGTGTTCCCTCTACACCCTCCACAGCCCCTGCAGGTGGCTCACACCACAGGGGCCTACCCTGCACATGTCCTGCAGGCACCCCATTCACCATGCCCATGCCCCCAAGCCAACCCACATGTCAACTTGCACAACTGCACACCAACTCATGTCCCCACCACCCCCACCCCCCAGCAGTGCAGGGGCAGCCTCCACCAGGCCCCCACTCATGTCCCCCTGCACCCCCACCCCCCAGCATCCAGGGTCACCCTCCACCAGGCACCCACTCATGTCTCCCACCACCCCCACCCCCTGGCAGTGCAGGGCCAGCCTCCACCAGGCCCCCACTCATCTCTCCCACCACCCCCACCCCCCTGCCACCATGGGCAGACTCCACCAGGCCCCCACCCATGTCTCCCACCACCGCCACCCCCCAGCAGTGCAGGGGCAGCCTCCACCAGGCCCCCACCCATGTCTCCCACCACCCCCACCCCCAGCAGTGCAGGGGCAGCCTCCACCAGGCCCCCACCCATGTCTCCCACCACCCCCACCCCCCAGCAGTGCAGGGGCACCCTCCACCAGGCCCCCACCCATGTTCCCCGCCACCCCCACCCCCCAGCACTGTGGGGCACCTGCCAGCAGGCCCCCACCCATGTCCAACTCATGTTCCCCACCACCCCCACCCCCCAGCACTGTGGGGCACCTGCCAGCAGGCCCCCACCCATGTCCAACTCATGTTCCCCACCACCCCCCCCCCAGCACTGTGGGTCACCTGCCAGCAGGCCCCCACCCATGTCCAACTCATGTTCCCCACCACCCCCACCCCCCAGCACTGTGGGTCACCTGCCAGCAGGCCCCCACCCATGTCCAACTCATGCTCCCCACCACCCCCACCCCCCAGCACTGTGGGGCACCTGCCAGCAGGCCCCCACCCATGTCCAGCTCATGTTCCCCACCACTCCCACCCCCCAGCACTGTGGGGCACCTGCCAGCAGGCCCCAACCCATGTCCAACTCATGTTCCCCACCCCCACCCCCCAGCACTGTGGGGCACCTGCCAGCAGGCCCCCACCCATGTCCAACTCATGTTCCCCACCACCCCCACCCCCCAGCACTGTGGGGCACCTGCCAGCAGGCCCCAACCCATGTCCAACTCATGTTCCCCACCACCCCCCCCCCAGCACTGTGGGGCACCTGCCAGCAGGCCCCCACCCATGTCCAACTCATGTTCCCCACCACCCCCACCCCCCAGCACTGTGGGGCACCTGCCAGCAGGCCCCCACCCATGTCCAACTCATGTTCCCCACCACCCCCACCCCCCAGCACTGTGGGGCACCTGCCAGCAGGCCCCCACCCATGTCCAACTCATGTTCCCCACCACCCCCACCCCCCAGCAGTGCAGGGGCACCCTCCACCAGGCCCCCACCCATGTCTCTCACCACCCCCACCCCCCAGCAGTGCAGGGTCAGCCTCCACCAGGCCCCCACCCATGTCTCCCACCACCCCCACCCCCGAGCAGTGCAGGGGCAGCCTCCACCAGGCCCCCACCCATGTCTCCCACCACCCCCACCCCCCAGCACTGTGGGGCACCTGCCAGCAGGCCCCCATCCATGTCCAACTCATGTTCCCCAACACCCCCACCCCCAGCACTGTGGGGCACCTGCCAGCAGGCCCCCACCCATGTCCAACTCATGTTCCCCACCACCTCCACCCCCCAGCAGTGCAGGGGCACCCTCCACCAGGCCCCCACCCATGTCTCCCACCACCCCCACCCCCCAGCAGTGCAGGGGCAGCCTCCACCAGGCCCCCACCCATGTCTCCCACCACCCCCACCCCCCAGCACTGTGGGGCACCTGCCAGCAGGCCCCCACCCATGTCCAACTCATGTTCCCCACCACCCCCACCCCCCAGCAGTGCAGGGGCACCCACCACCAGGCCCCCACCCATGTCTCCCACCACCCCCACCCCCAGCAGTGCAGGGGCAGCCTCCACCCGGCCCCCACCCATGTCTCCCACCACCCCCACCCCCAGCACTGTGGGGCACCTGCCAGCAGGCCCCCACCCATGTCCAACTCATGTTCCCCACCACCCCCACCCCCCAGCAGTGCAGGGGCACCCTCCACCAGGCCTCACCCATGTCTCCCACCACCCCCACCCCCCAGCAGTGCAAGGGCACCCTCCACCAGGCCCCCACCCATGTCTCTCACCACCCCCACCCCCCAGCAGTGCAGGGGCACCCTCCACCAGGCCCCGACCCATGTCTCCCACCAACCCCACCCCCCAGCAGTGCAGGGGCACCCTCCACCAGGCCCCCACCCATGTCTCCCACCACCTCCACCCCCAGCACTGTGCGGCACCTGCCAGCAGGCCCCTACCCATGTCCAACTCATGTTCCCCACCACCCCCACCCCCCAGCACTGTGGGGCACCTGCCAGCAGGCCCCCACCCATGTCCAACTCATGTTCCCCACCACCCCCACCCCCCAGCACTGTGGGGCACCTGCCAGCAGACCCCCACCCATGTCCAACTCATGTTCCCCACCACCCCCACCCCCCAGCAGTGCAGGGCACCCTCCACCAGGCCTCACCCATGTCTCCCACCACCCCCACCCCCCAGCAGTGCAGGGGCACCCTCCACCAGGCCCCCACCCATGTCTCTCACCACCCCCACCCCCCAGCAGTGCAGGGGAAGCCTCCACCAGGCCCCCACCCATGTCTCCCACCACCCCCACCCCCCAGCACTGTGCGGCACCTGCCAGCAGGCCCCTACCCATGTCCAACTCATGTTCCCCACCACCCCCACCCCCCAGCACTGTGGGGCACCTGCCAGCAGGCCCCCACCCATGTCCAACTCATGTTCCCCACCACCCCCACCCCCCAGCACTGTGGGGCACCTGCCAGCAGACCCCCACCCATGTCCAATTCATGTTCCCCACCACCCCCACCCCCCAGCAGTGCAGGGGCACCCTTCACCAGGCCTCACCCATGTCTCCCACCACCCCCACCCCCCAGCAGTGCAGGGGCACCCTCCACCAGGCCCCCACCCATGTCTCTCACCACCCCCCACCCCCCAGCAGTGCAGGGGAAGCCTCCACCAGGCCCCCACCCATGTCTCCCACCACCCCAACCCCCCAGCAGTGCAGGGGCACCCTCCACCAGGCCCCCACCCATGTTCCCCACCACCCCCACCCCCCAGCACTGTGCGGCACCTGCCAGCAGGCCCCCATCCATGTCCAACTCATGTTCCCCACCACCCCCACCCCCCAGCAGTGCAGGGGCACCCTCCACCAGGCCCCCACCCATGTCTCCCACCACCCCCACCCCCCAGCAGTGCAGGGGCAGCCTCCACCAGGCCCCCACCTATGTCTCCCACCACCCCCACCACCCAGCACTGTGGGGCACCTGCCAGCAGGCCCCCACCCATGTCCAACTCATGTTCCCCACCACCCCCACCCCCCAGCAGTGCAGGGGCACCCTCCACCAGGCCCCCACCCATGTCTCCCCCCACCCCCACCCCCCAGCAGTGCAGGGGCACCCTCCACCACGCCCCCACCCATGTCTCCCACCCCCCCAACCCCCAGCAGTGCAGGGGCAGTCTCCACCAGGCCCCCACCCATGTCTCTCACCACCCCCACCCCCCAGCAGTGCAGGGGCACCCTCCACCAGGCCCCCACCCATGTTTCCCACCACTCCCACCTCCCAGCAGTGGAGGAGCAGCCTCCACCAGGCCCCACCCATGTCTCCCACCACCCCCACCTCCCAGCAGTGCAGGGGCACCCTCCACCAGGCCCCCACCGATGTCTCCCACCACCCCCACCCCCGAGCAGTGCAGGGGCAGCCTCCTCCAGGCCCCCACCCATGTCTCCCACCACCCCCGACCCCCAGCACTGTGGGGCACCTGCCGGCAGGCCCCCACCCATGTCCAACTCATGTTCCCCACCACCCCCACCCCCCAGCACTGTGGGGCACCTGCCAGCAGGCCCCCACCCATGTCCAACTCATATTCCCCACCACCCCCACCCCCCAGCAGTGCAGGGGTTACCCTCCACCAGGCCCCCACCCATGTCTCTCACCACCCCCACCCCCAGCAGTGCAGGGGCACCCTCCACCAGGCCCCACCCATGTCTCCCACCACCCCCACCCCCCCAGCAGTGCAGGGGCACCCTTCACCAGGCCCCACCCATGTCTCCCACCACCCCCACCCCCCAGCAGTGCAGGGGCAGCCTCCACCAGGCCCCCACCCATGTCTCCCACCACTCCCACCCCCCAGCAGTGCAGGGGCACCCTCCACCAGGCCCCCACCCATGTTCCCCACCACCCCCACCCCCCTGCACTGTGGGGCACCTGCCAGCAGGCCCCCATCCATGTCCAACTCATGTTCCCCACCACCCCCACCCCCCAGCAATGTGGGGCACCTGCCAGCAGGCCCCCACCTATGTCCAACTCATGTTCGCCACCACCCCCACCCCCCAGCATTGCAGGGGCACCCTCCACCAGGCCCCCACCCATGTCTCCCACCACCCCCACCCCCCAGCAGTGCAGTGGCAGCCTCCACCAGGCCCCCACCCATGTCTCCCACCACCCCCACCTCCCAGCACTAGTGGGGCACATGCCAGCAGGCCGCCACCCATGTCCAACTCATGTTCCCCACCACCCCCACCCCCCAGCAGTGCAGGGGCACCCTCCACCAGGCCCCCACCCATGTCTCCCACCACCCCCACCCCCCAGCAGTGCAGGGGCAGCCTCCACCAGGCCCCCACCCATGTCTCCCACCACCCCCACCCCCCAGCAGTGCAGGGGCAGCCTCCACCAGGCCCCCACCCATGTCTCCCACCCCCCCACTCCCCAGCAGTGCAGGGGCAGCCTCCACCAGGCCCCCACTCATGTCTCCCACCACCCCCACCCCCCAGCACTGTGGGGCACCTGCCAGCAGGCCCCCACCCATGTCCAACTCATGTTCCCCAGCCAACATGTCATCACAATCTAGATCCCTGGTCCCTATGGTCAGCCTCCAAATGCAAAACACCCACCCGAGTATTGCATCCACCCACTCATAATTGGCAATTACATGACATAATACCAATTGCAAGTTCCGAAACAAACACATTTCCCTCACATACACCCAATGGGTGTCAGTGAATCTCAAAACCCATATCATGATATGCATGAAACCAATGAGATACTACACATTGAAGTTCGATAAAAAAATATGTATTAAAGGAAACATAAATAGAATCAAAAATAAAGAAACAGAAATGGGAATGTACAAAAATGAAAAGAAGCATGTCTGTGAAAAAAAGAAAACCAAAAATCATAATCCAAAGTAATGGTGTCCAAAGTCACTGTCCACAAAAGAAAGTCCAATGGGAAATAATAATTGAAAGCCATTGCTCCATGGTCAAATTGTGAAAGAAAAATACAATCCAACAGTGAACTATGTACATACGAACAAGCCAGGGTCCATTATCCCAACAAAAGAAATGAAACCTATCTAACTACACTAACTAATAAAATAAACTATATACAAAAATGTGGCCAATGTCCAAAAGGTCCAAAATAAATAAAAAAAAAAAGGAAACCTAACACTACCTACATAACTATGTACAAGGGCAGCGGGCTAGTTTGACGGCTCACTTTTGGATGTCAAGGGCCAGGGCATCATCGAACTCCTGTTCAATGTCCCAGAGGCGGTCCTCCTCCATGGCCCCGAGGGTCCGCAGGGCCGTCAACGTGTCCACCTCCAAACCCCTGCGGATTGCCTCGAGGCACTCGGCCCGCCTCAGGGCCCTCCGCATGGAGTACTCCGCCCTGACCATTGTGAGCCGTGCCTCTTCCGCCCGCTGCCGCTCAGCATCTATGGCGTGGCCCAACCGCTGCCACATGGAAGACACTCTGTCCTGGGTCCTCCTGCCCTCCGGCCGATGCCTGCCCCTCCGATGTTGAAGGCCCTGAGCCTTCATGGCTCCCACCACGTTGCTGCTGCTGCTGTGCCTCTGCCCCTGCACTGCCTCCTGCTGCCTGCACATCCTCCGCCGGCTGGGGTGCAGTCGTTGATGTGGCCACCCCTGCTGGACGCCCGACTCCCGACTGTGGCAGGGATGCCTCCTCCACCAGCCTGGCCGCACCGTCAGAGGCAGCTCCACAGGGCACCCAGGTGACTGATGGGTGGGAAGATGGCATGGAGGACGACTGGCGCTTAGGGGGTTCAGTTGAGGAGGGGGTCGTAGCAAGCCCCAGCAAACGGAGGAATCCGGACTGGGTGACCTGTCCCAGCAGGCTGACGTGGTCAACGAGCCATTCGAGATGACGTGCAGTCTCCTCATGAAAGTACTTCAGGTCACCTCGCATGGCCCGTTGACGCAACGCCAGTCAGGACAGGCTCAACCCGGACCCGGATAGCCACGTCCGCAGGCAGAGGAAGGCCAGTTGTCGTTTGCTCATCCCCTGCCTGAAAACGGGTCTGGACGTAGGCATCCCTGCTGGTGCAAGATGATGCAGGGACAGGATCAGGGACAGGATTGCACACAGGCACCTCCGCGGCGGCCTGTGCTGCCTCCTGTCCCTGGTCCTGCACTGCACCACTAGCACCAGTGGGATCCCCACCTCCAGACCCCGTCTCTGTTGCTTGCACGGCCTCCTCCTCCACCAAACCCCCCACCAACCTGGATGACTCAGTGCCATCTTCCCCAGTTGGGCCCTGTGGGGTCCCAGCTGCCCCTTCTGCTGCCGAGGAGTCCAACTCCAACCTCCGCCTCTTGGACCTCCCCCCAGCAGCTGCGGCCTGGGACGCGGCACCGGACTCCTCACTCCCCGACGAGATGACAACATGGGAAGGGAGCCAGGCCTTGCGTCTCCGGCTGGCGGTGGGATCCCCGCCGTTGTGCTCCACAGCACCTTCTCCGCCCTCTTCATCAGTTGACGCTGCAGACAGGGAGAAATAAAACACAGGCATCAGGGCACTGTACAATGGACACATACACACATGACAGTTGTACATGAGTGGCATTGGCAAACCTCAGACATGCCATCACAATCCCCAGCACACATGTCATTTCAACTCGCACACATGAGCCATACCACAGCCATATCGCAACTGCCAGCACCATCCATACCCATACAACAGCATGAGCAGGCAAAGCTGAGCCAGACATCACATGCAACACAGGAAGTGCACCACACATGTACACACACCACCACACTTGCATGCATGTGTACACCTCTGCCAAGTATTGCAGTGTTCAGATGGGCATCCATGTCACATCTGCCAATCAGGATTCCACATCCGGCTGTCACATGCATCCATGTTGCATCACTGTTGCACCCTTGTCAAATACACACAAATGCACATGTACACAGTGCTGATACATGCAGCTGAAAACAACATACATGCGTGATATCACGGACATGTCTACTTACATACACATTCATCCAAACATGTGTGCCCACACAACTGCATTTGGCATGCAAGCCTACACACACAAGCACCATCCATGTCTCACACATTCCAGCCCTCGAATGTGTTAGCCCCACGGCCCTGTACACCCCCACCCATACTCGACCCCATACAAACAGATGTGCAACCTGCACACTACTGAAACATCACCACAAGCACAGCTCACAATCAGGATGCATGTACACTTACCGCTCGACTCCAGACGGGTCTGCCTCTCAAGGACCTGGATGTGGAGCGCTGGGGATATGTGTTCCAGGACCCTCATCTGATCTTCCAACAAGTGGCCCCGGCGCCCCTTGGCATCCGCTGCCTTGTTCAGGGTCCTGGACCTGAAGTCCTCCCAGCGCTTCTTGACATGTTGGAAGTCGCGGACTGCCACCCCCTCCGCATTGATGGCAGTCACGATGTCAGTCCAGATCCGAGTCCGTCCTTCCTTGTCGGCGCGGGAACTTCCGAAAAGGGCATCATACTGCCCCAGGACTTGCTCCACCAGGACACCAACTTCGGTGGCACTGAAGCTGGTGCCCCTCTGCCTCTCTGGCCGGGGGTTTTCAGTGGTCTCAGATGGTGTTCGCCCCGACATGACAACCCCAGAGGCAGGAGTGGGTGGGCAACTGGGTCCTGGGGCTGGGCTGTGGAGCGATGGAATCCCAGTCGGGAGTCTTCGGTTCCAGCAGGGGTGGTCACAGCAACAGCACCCCTGGCTGATGTGCAGGCAGCAAATGGCAGGGCACGTGGGCAGCAGGCAGTCAGGCAGCAGCAGATGGCAGGTGGGAGCGTGCTCAGGGCTCTGGGGGGCAGTAGTTCGGCCTTCTGGGCAGGAGCGTGGTCTTCCGTGTGCCTTCGCGTGGCCAGCTTGATACGGAGTGATTTGGCGCGTGAAAATTCGGCACGTCAGGGTGTAATTCGAGGAAAGGCCCTTAGCGCGTAAGCGCGTATGCACGCATACGCAATTTCATTGGACAGAAGGCCCCTGAAGCGCAAGCGCCCCTGTGAGGTGACGCGCACAGGCGTGCATGGGCATTTCAGCGCGTGTGAAAAACTGCACGTCTGCGTGTAATACGAGGAAAGGGCCCATGCGCGTAAGTGACGTGACGCGTGTGCGCGTTTCCCTCAGCACGGGTTAAAGGTGAGCGGGCCCAGCAGTTCGCTGTACGTGCCTTTCGTGGATACCGACATGTGTTGCTGCTTCCTGTTGTTTCGCGCGCCATCACAACTTCACAGCTATCAAGGACGTATCTCTTCTTTTGGCGGGGGTATTGGCTACGTGTGTTTTTCTGCATCGCGCTAGTCAGACGGTGAGTCGCACACGCTCTTTTTCCCACTGCGGGTGCCCCTGTGTATCGCACCCATTTTCGATGTCATAGTAGCCTGCGTGTCCCACGCATACGCGTTATTCGTGTTACTGGGTGCCACCGCATACTGCGGGAGGTTGAATCCACGCACGTAGGCTGCAGGGTTGCGTGCACGGTTTTACTGCAGTTTTGGGGTGCCTGAGCGTTGCGTGACCCGTCACCACATCACCGGGGTCACATACAGCCTTGCAGGTGCAGGGGGCTGTTAACATCTTGCTTCCCACCCCCTTCACCCCAATTGCCCAGGTCAATTTTGGTGTACACCTCCCATTGGCACCACTCCATCTGTGCCGGCACTACTACATCTGTGCCATGGTTGGGAGGGCACCAAAGGTGAAGGGTGCCTCAGCTGGGCGTCCTCCTCGTGGCGGGTGTGGTCGGGGACGTGGCCGTGGTGACAAGGGATTAGGGGGACTCCAGGGTGTCCAGGGCGGCCACAGAGGGGGAAGAGGCAGGGGTGCGCCACTTGAGCACAATGTTGTGCCATGTGTCGGTGCAGTCATGCCACCACCCCCTGTGGTTCCGGGGGATGCAGCTTCTGCATCTGGCACTGGTGCCCGTGTGATCCGGCAGTCCGTTCCATCGACTGCCACAGGCCCAAGGGTAGTGGTAGCTGCAGGTGACACCGCCACCCAGGCTCGGGGTCTGCCAGCGCAGGCTGCGTTGGCACTTGAAGATCCCTTGGTAGATCTCCAACAGGCCAGGGGGAAACCATAGGGGCAGGCCGGGCTGCTCAGACCAAGACACGTGTCCCTGGGGCAGTCATGTCATCTGCTGCCCTGAACAGCCGGGTGTTGGCAAGTGCAGGGGCAGATGCACCCAACAGCACCCCGGTTGTGAGTCTGCCAACCAGGACCGTTGCGGTCAATGACCCTGCCACAGCTGATGTTGCTGCGCAGGGTACATTAGTGGGCACCCAGCTGCCACTGACACAAGTCAGGCCTTTGGTCATCCCTCCACCTGCCACTCCCTTGGCTCAATCCAACGAACCCACTGGCCATACTGGTCAGGGCAGCATTAGCCAGCCAGGGTCTGCGCCACAGTCCAGGAGGAGGAAGGTTGCACCTGCAGCACAGGCTGGGACCCCACACACAGCCACGACCTCCTGCACGTCGAGGAAGAAGCCTTTCTGTAAGCAGGAACTGGACTTCCTCGTGGACTACGTGCGGGGCCACAGCCGTGACATGCTAGTGGGTGCCAATAGTCAGACTACGGCTGCCCAACATGACACCCACTGGAAGCATGTTGCAGAACATGTCAGTTCATTCGGCCATGAGGTGCGCACGGCACAAGAGTGCAAAAAGCGTTGGAATGACATCAAACGCAGCACTAAGGCTAAGCGTGCCTCTAATTACAGCTTGACTCTGGTGACTGGCGGTGGGCCTGCACCAGAGGAGGAAGAGCTCACTCCGCATGAGGCACTCGTTGCGGAGTTCATACCACCTGAATTGGTCGAAGGAGTGGGAGAGATGCTGGACTTTGATGCCCAGTCCAGTGAGTGTTGATGCGTGGTTGTTGAGGACGTGTGTGTTTCACTTGTGGGATGTGTTGTGCATGATTGCCGCTACATGTGACGTGTACATGGTTCTGATGTGTAAGTAATGCAATGCTTCCGTCATGCATGTCTCCTCTGCCTGCATGCGGGGACTCCATGTAGGCATGCTCCCTTGCCCCTCCTCCGCCACTCTGCACCCCAGTTCCACCTTTGCACTGGTGTTCTTCAATCTTGCCAATGTGTACTTTCTTGTTCATGCGTCCTGTGTAGATGCTAACTTCCAGCGTAGAATCTGCCAAACATATGCCGTGTGGTACAGCCTTAGTACTTGATGCAGGGTATCTCACTTGTACTGTGCATAGGTCAGATCTCCCGCAGGGACATGAGTGCCCTTTCATGCTACATGTGCATTGCACGCAAGCCCCTATGTGTCCTTGACTGGATGGTCACTGTAATACAAGTCCTTGGTTACATACATTGCCTGCCATCTCATCAGCCTTCCCATGTCAACTGTGGCTCAGTCCTGCGTTGCACACATGTTTAGGGTCTGACAATCTGTGTGGCTTACAGGCCTCAGCCTGTTCAATGGCCAATGACTCTGTCCAACTGTTGTTATGTCTTCTTCACACATGGGCGGAATCCAGAGTTTTCATCATGTGTCCTGCTTACTGTGCCTGCATCATTTGCAGTGTTGTCACTTGAATCACATTCAGCTGTTGATGCCAGTCAACACTGCCTGTCAATACACAGGTGTATGGTCAGCCTTTTGATACCATGCTAGGCATCCCTGCTTTGGTACTGGGGTGGAGGGGTGCTTGGCTTCTAGATATGGTACACATTGAATGCACAATGCACGTGATGTCTGAATTTGACATGGCACTGCCTTCACATTTGCTGGCACACACCATGGAGTCCTTGTACATGTAGGTAGTGAGTGCCGTACACGTTTTCTGCACTGCATAGACCCACTTCCATGGAAACTGCCACCTTTCAACAGGTCTGATCACAGAAGAAATTCATAGTTGACCCAGCATGCATGGCAGGTTATATGTTGTGTGTCACATGTCTGCCTGATGCGTTTACTGTCGGTGTGTGTGTGTGTTGTGTGCTTCTGACATGTGTAGTGACCTTTTTTCTCTCTATTTTTCAGGTGATGACGCAATGGAGGCGGAGGATGGTGTTGTCATGCCAGACACAGGGTTGGTACCGCTACATCAACCCGGCACTAGTGGGGGTCGTGGGGTGGTAGGCCACAAAACCCCCCAAGTGCTACAGTCCATCTTGTCTCTGGCTGCCTATGAGTCCAGCCTTGATGACGACTCTGACGTCCATGTTGAGTTGGATGAGCATCAAGTCCATGTGTCAGGGGTGAGTGATTCTGATGTGGACACTCCTCTGTCTGCGACAACTGCACTGAGGGATCAGACAGTCTTGGTTCCTCCGCCCGTGGCGGATCGGGACGCAGGGTCACCCTCCAAAACAGTCACTGATGTGCCTGGGACATCACGTCGACGGGGGCATGTAGTCGTGCAGCCGCGGGCGGTGCCAACACAGCGAGGACCCCCGGTCCTTGGGTCCCACAGGGGTCAAGCCCGGCAATGCGGTCGCCGCGCGCAACCGCAGTATACTGAGTGGGAGCAAGACATGACTGCCAATTCAGAACGGCAGGGGGCAGCAATGGAGAACATCGCTGAGAGCATGGAGCGTGTGGCCCGATCTGTGCTCCCCCCTGCTAGGCAGGTGCTTCTCCAGCAGCAGGCGGCACGGTCCACGGCCCGCTCGCTCAGGCTGGGCATGGCGGCCTCAGACAGGGCACGCCAGGCTGAAATGTCGTCTCTGCGTCAAGCAATTGCTGCTCACGCAGAGGCGCACATGGATGCCCTGAGGGAGGAGTATGCTTCCCTCAGATCCACTCTGGGTGTCCTTATGATGTCCCAGAGGCAGCAGGCAGAGGAGAGGTTTGCACAGCTTGAGCGTACCATCTCAGCTGAGCTACAGGCTTGCCGGGAGGTGCAGCGGTTGTCCAGCCAGGCCTTGCAGAAGGAACTCCGTGTTACACGTGCTACCTTGCAAGAGGAAGCACGTGTATCACGTGAGGTTCTGCATGCAGACCTACGTCACATCGCCACACAGAACCAGGCTCACCCGTCCGGCAGACTTGCTGCTGACGAGGGGCAAGCTGCGGCTAGGTGAGGCCAGGCTACTGTGCCACGTCCTCCTTTACAGGATGAGCCAGACTCGGACGACCATCTATCTCCCACATAGGTCGGGCTGTGCAGGCGTTGATCCCATGGAGGTTTTTTTTTTGGCTCAGCATCATCGCATGTGGATGTTGAGCAGCAACCTGTACCGCCCCCCTCCTGGGTGCCTCCCCTCCCCCCCGGTTCGTATGTGGCCATTTTTGATTTTTCTTTTAGTTTAGTTAGTTAAGTTTCTGTTTGATAGTTAGTTTAATTAGTTAATGTAGGTTTTCCATAGTTAGTGTAATTAGTTAATAGTTACGATAGTTTAAAATTGCCCGTCTATTGTGCTTTCATGTGACGGTGTGGTGCTTTGTGGCTTTTGAAGGCATCCACTGTCTGTTCCAGCTGGGCCCTTCAGGCTTGTCTTGTGTATGTGTTTGCTGCTTGGGGTCCTTGACTCACATATGCCACTCCTGCCTCTCTTATCCATGGGCTCGCAAGGATGGTTCGGTGTCACAAAATTTTACACAAGGGCCTTGGACTATCTGTGGCATGTCTGGTGCTGTGTTACTTGTGTTTACACCCCTAGTGGGGATGAATTTGGTGTTATTGTCCACTGTTCAGCTTTTGCTAGATGGGGTGTTTCATGATTAATGTGTACATTCATTGCTATGCATTGTGTAGTATGTTTCTTATCTTTACTGTACACGTGCTTGTTGCAATTCATGCTGTAGATAGTGTTACACACTTTGGATGTGAAAGACGGACTGATGGTGTGATTTATGCTGTGACTCTCTGACATGGTCAAGTAATGAGATGCCTGAAGAGACACACACAGATGACTTTGAAGCATTAATCATGTGTTTCATGCCCTTTCTTCAGGGGGATGAGCCTCCAGAGCACCTTAGCCAGCAGACATGGCCCATTGGACGATGGAATTCTGGACACGTTTGTTGGTGCCCACATGCACATATGTGCACAAGCAGAGGCACAGGGATTGCAGACCTACATCCTAGAACTGCTGACGTGTTCCAAGGAACTCCAGGGAAGGTGAGCAGCACAGGGGGGCCACAACACAGCAAAGCTTGCACCAGGCGATTTGCACATGCAGGCTTAGTCACAGCACTGAGGGTGAGGTTGGGCGGGTGAGGTTGGGCGAATATTGGTGTTGAAGCACACAATGCAGCTCAGATGTGTTGGTGGACTGATGGCTGTTGATTGTAAGGTTGTCTGGGACACCTGCAGGGGCAGTGGCACATGCCCTCCGGTACACCAAGGTCCATTGAGGCACTTGTATCAACCATGTAGCCTTCCGAGACATGGAAAGGGGCAGCTCACAGGGACATACAGCAAGGGACATACTCGGGTGCAGTGCATTTCATTTCCATGTACTTTATGATAAATGCACTGCCAACTTTGTTTCGGTCATGGTGGTACGCAACTTGCTCTGAAGTCATGGCTTGCTATATGGGTCTGTCTGCTTACCCAGGGAACATTGCATGTTGTGTGAATTGTGACACATTGGTGTTCCATTTGCCACGCACCCACCGGCGGCTGACTTACTGCATTGACTGTGTATGACCCGTCACAGGGGTAATGTCATATATGGGTACGAAGCATCTACACCAGATTGTCTGTTTGTAGAGTAGTTTGTTGTTATGGGGCATGTTTGGTGGTGTGTTTTTGTGTAATTGGCACGTACAGGTTGTTGACTGTGGCTCTCTTTGCAGCATTGCAGTGCTCCTGTAACCGGACCTGAGAGTGCGCAGGCAGGAGGCCAGCACTCAAAACCAGAGCTAAGTGTCTTGTTGTTTTTCTTTCAAACTGCTCTGCATAGGCTTGCTAAGGGGTGCACTGATGCACGGATGTATGTGTGATTCAATTTGGTATGTTTTTTCCCCCTAATCACCCGGAATCCTATGCAATTTTGAACCCTGTACCCTCTACCCGGTGTTCCTGCTTCCCGTAACTATCTAAGCAACGTTCCCTAACCCTCTTTCCCCGCTGGGGTTGCGGATGCCTGTGTAAGCCCCGAACTTGCAGGCGCCAAAACCCTAGAGGGGGTGTTTGGTTCGTACCACTCCTAAGCCTGGACTACAGAAGGCCATGACAATGATGTCCAAGTTTGTTTGGATTGTGTATGTGTTCATGCAGGTAGTACATTTTCGTGCATTCCCTACTTTCATGTGTCATTCCTCCTCCCCTCTCCTGCCACTCATTCCAGTTATCCAGTGTGCCAACACCTGTCCCGACTGCATATCCCTGAACCTCCTTCCCCACCAGGGTCTCAAGGGCCTGTGTGAGTTTGACCTTGCAGGCACCCGGGACACGGTGGGGGTGGTTGTTTCGTGACACTCCCGCGCCTGTACACGGGACCTGTGACAATACACATCCGTTCATGATGCATAATCCTATGTTATGTACCACACATGGTTCACATACTGTTGTGACATTGTTTTACTGTGCTACCTTGGTTGTTGCATCATTGTGGTAGTACTAGGCCTTTGTGAGGTACTGCTACGTCAAGTCATCTACTGGAGGGTGTTCGGGTTCATTTTTATGCCTTGGATTTTGTGATTTTGGAAATTAGTGTGTATTCTTAGGGTGCAGGCATCTTTTTAGGCACAAGGTGGGAGATGGTGACGAAGGGTAAAGGTGATCCTGTGACCAGGTGGAATTGACGGTTGCAGGCTCCATGACCCAGGTGCAGTTGTTCAGTGGGTCATGGTCATTTGTGAGGGAGGGGGGGGGGGTTGTTGTTGATAGTTGCCTTGCCCTGCAGTGTGATGGGAACTCTGACATTGTAATGGTGGTATCCTATGTACATGTTGTGTTCTGCTGATCAATGCCTGTTCATGTGTTGTGTTTAGCTTTCAGGTGCGAGGGGATAGTTGTGGTTTGACATGCTGGGGTGTACACATGGTGAATGTTCACATGTGATGTGTAGAGAACACTGATGGTCACTTGAGTGCACATGCATATGTTGAGTGCATGTCCTTGCCGACCCACACACTTGCACTCTGATGCACTACATGTACTCCCACCCTTGCATATCCACGTGTACACTGTTTGCCTTCTGGTGGCCACTGTGTCCCTGCAGCACATGTTCTGTGACCAATTATGGATCCTGTACATGCCTAATTTGCTTTTTGATGTGGTCTGTCGCTTAGATGTGATGCTCAGGGTGTGCATCACACACAATGGCTGTTCACTGTGCTGTGCGATGAGCAGTGTGTTGCAGGAGTAGGAAACAGCACACAGAAGCTGCAGTGTTGATTTTGCAATGCACAATGTGCATGTAGACAGGCATTCATTGTTATGTTACGTCTACAACTCTTGTAATGCATTTGGAAATGACTTATTTTGGGTGGGAGGTTGTTGGTCTGTCATTTTATCTGATTCCTGGTCAGGCATCATTGTCTGATGTCACTGTACATTTTGGACATGGCAATGTGTACCTTATTGTTGCTGTGTTGGTGTATGGGTATTGCTTGCCATGTCATGTTGTGGTTTGGGAGGGTTTGAGTGACATAACAGTGATGGCCATGGCCTGTTGTGCAGGGGTCTGTGATGCACACCTTGCATGTCAGGGTCATCCGCTTCTCAGAGCAACTAGCTGGCGGTAGATCTCTCTCTGCGGCAGGGCCCTCCCTCTGGAACAGCCTTCCTGCCTCACTTGAACTTGAGGGGAACCATCTCTGGTTGGGGAAGCACCTCAAGACGTTCCTCTTTGCTTCTGCTTTCTCTGTGCCTCTCCCTTGCGGAATTCTTCACTGGAACTGCACTGGATCTGCAACTGGGCCACTCTCACCGACCTCGGTCCCTGGCCCAGCCACTCTCCACTTGCACTGGCTCCCTGGCAACCCCTGCACTGCGGTACTGTCTCTCTATCCCTACAGCCCCCCTTCCCAGCACTTGTCTGCACTTACCTTTGCAGTTGCCACCAGCTGACGTGTGTATTTGTTTTTTGGTCTACTTCCCCTGTACTGCACTCCCCTTCCCCTTGCACTTTTCCCTGCCCCGTACCTCTGCACTTGCACAATCTGAATGACACCTGGCCTAGTTGTACCGTTGTCTGTCTTCCCTTGTTTCCCCCTCCCTGCCTCATCGCACCTTGAAATACTTGTGTATAGGCCATATCATGTCATATGTCATATGTGTGCCTTTTGGTCACACAGGATAGCTTGTGTTTAAGTAGCTAGGGATGCAGACGATGTGGCACTTCCATGGCAACATTCTCAGGGTGGTAGGGTTGTGACAGTTGACTGTCTCTTTGTCATCATCTTTTGTCACCTGGTATGTGCCAGGCCTGTGTGCACTCCGCAGGGGTGGGAGTTTAGGTGAAAAATGTGGCCACAAGCTGGGTCCGGGCTTCCTTGCCACGTGCCCTGTCCCCTCCCATGGGCAACGCCTGTGCCTGTGGTTGGGGATGTGGGGGCACCACCATGTCCACTGGTACGCCCTGCCGTGTTGCAACATTGTGCAGGACACATGCTGCCACAATGATCCTGCACACTACTGGTGGTGCATAGAGTAGTTGCCCGCCAGAGCGGTCAAGGGAGCGGAAACGTGACTTGAGCACTCCGAATGTGCGCTCCACTATGGCCCTGGTTGCAATATGGGCGGCGTTGTATCTTACCTGGGGTGGTGTGGTGGGGTTCCGGATTGGCGTCATCATGTGGTTGCTCAGAGGGTAGGCACTGTCCCCTGGGGAGGTGACAATAGTTGAGATTGTTAGGGTTTGGGTATTTGTCTGTGTGTGACTTGCATGCATGTGCAAGGGCATTTGTACTGACCTAGAAGCCATGTGTCGCCATGCTGCCCAGCTTCCAGGGCCCGGCTCAGGGCGGACATTCTGTATATGAAACTGTCATGGGTGGAGCCAGGGTAGTTTGCATAGACAGAGGTGATGATTCCCTTTGCATCGCATACCACCTGTACATTGATGGAATGCCAGTGCTTGCGGTTTCGGTAGATGTGCTCAGTGGCCCTAGGTGGACGTAGGGCCACATGGGTGCAATCTATGGCACCGAGCACTTTGGGGAAGTGTGCCACCCTGAAAAAATCCAGGACAACAGCCTGCCTTTCTGCGATTGTTCTGGGCATGCATATGTGCCTGCGGACTGAGGGGCGCGCTGTCATGATTGCCAGTACCTGGTGTAGGCAGCGTGACTGCGTGGCCTGTGAGACCCCCCCACTATGGCAGTAGTCCGCTGAAATGACCCAGTGGCCAAAAAATGCAGGACATTGAGCAGCTTCTCCAAGGGGCTCAATGCTTGGGAGCAAAGGGTGGGGGATGTAAGGTCATCTTCCCACTCCCTGACCAGGTCTAGGATGATATGGGGTGGAAACCTATACCTGCCATGGACCTGGTCGTCAGACATCCCAAAAAGGCTTGTCCGTGGTGCGAAAATGCGTGCCCTGGCTATTCTCCTCCTGCGGTGTCCCACGATCAGTGCTGCGACAAATGGGGCATTCATTGTAGCTGTATATACGCGTTTGTTGTTTGCGCGCACATTTGTACTGTGCGCGGGGACGCTTCCCCTGCCTTTGTGTGGCGGACGCGTTGACGCCTGTGCGCGTCTTTTGCCGTGCGCGGGTTTCCCGCATTCGGATCCATGAATACAGGTTGTTCGCGTGCGTGTGGGCGTTCCGTGTACTTCCCTGCAGTACTTCCCCAGTTACGCCTTCTTTTTCACGCGTTGTTCCCCATTCCGCGTGTTACGCCCACTGTTCCGCCCACTTTGGTTGTGTGCGCCGCGCTATGTGCGCTTTTGCTGTGCGCGTAGCGCATGCCGTGTATGCCTGCGTGCGCCATGGCTGGATTGGGCGCACGGACAGCGGGAAACACGCGCAGCATCTTCCTTGAATCGCACGCGTGCGCGTGCGCGTGCGCTGCGTTTCTCACGCTTGCACTCCCTTGCGCCTGCTTGTGCATGGATTTTCGGCGCACGTTTGTTCCATGAATCGGCCCCCTAGTGTATAAAATATACTATGCTAAAAGTCCAGCTTCAGAATTAGCCAATTTAAATAACACTCTTCTGCATGGTACACCCAAATACCTACAAGAAGAAATTGACCGTATCCAGAGAAAATATTTTGGAAGTGAAAACCACTTACAAAATGCAATGGTTTTAGAACAGACTGCCAATAATGTTGCACATAGCAACATTCTATTACACAGATACAAAAAAGAAATACTAAAATTTCAAAGTGCATCGGCTGAAGTACCAAACCATCTGTGTGTGTGTTGCCGCAGAACGTTTTACAAAATGAACAAAAAAAATGTACACATAGCATACAAAATAGAAGACAATGAAGATTCCAAATGGTTTCAATTAGCTCTATACCTTTTAGCAGAAAACAAATATGAAATAAGAGAACCCCTAATATGTTGCAGTTACTGCACAACAAAACTGGACAACAACCAAACTCCTTCACGTGCTATCACAAATAATTTGGAATTGTTCCCACTACCAAAAACCCCATTTCAAGCAATTATACACCTTCACCCAAAAACAGCAAAATTACCACCCTCTGAATTGGTGAAAGGCATTTGTGGCAAAGTAGTTTATTTGCCATTAGATCTAACCGAAAATGTGCAATGATCAATAGAGCATTCTTTAATTGTCATGGTAAATGGTGTACCAACAAAGGATTAAAAAAATTGGCAACAACTGGTGGACTTACATAAAGTTAGACAAACCTTGCAATATCTGAAAGACAATAACAAGTACTCCAAGGAAATAAATATTGAAGAAAACTTAAGGGAAGCAACTGAGATAATTCAAGACCCATAAGAAACCGGGCAATTTGAACTTCTGGATCCTGATGCAGTATGCACTCTTTTGGACCAGTACACAATTCATCAATTGCATTCCAATGAAAGCATAGATGATGCACTAGAAATTGACCAAATGCGACAAACCAAAGGTTCACCAATGAGTATATGAGAAAAAAGTATATAAGCACGTGCTTTTCCACTGTTATTTCCTAATGGCAAAGGTGGACGATACGATGATAGACCCACTCAGATTACGGCATCAGAATACCGCTCATTACAAATGTATTCGCACAATCCCAGATTTAGACAAAATGTGGAGTACATATTCCACCTACTCTTTGAAAGTGAACTAGCAACGCTATGTTACAGAGTTGCACACATTTTGAAACCTGGAACCCACTTTCAAAATATGTCAGCTACTCAATTAATACAAAAGTATTGGAAAAATATGAGGTTTTACGATCAAGTATAACAAATTTGTTTGCAAACATGCGTGGTACAAAAGAGTACTGGTTCCGACGGCACAGAGACGTACGTTGTATGATCAGAAACCATGGACCACCGACTTGGTTTGCGACACTAAGTTGTGCAGAATATGCATGGGAAGATGTACATGAGTTCCTACGCATAGCAAACAACAACAAAACCAACATAGATATGTTAACACGTGGAGAACTTTGCTCTAGATCCAGTTAATGTGTCAAGATATTTCCATCATCGTTTCATTGCTTTGCTGCACTTTATTTGCAATAAAACTGTTCCTCTCCTCGGAGAAGTGCAACACTTCTTTTGGAGAAAAGAATATCAAACGAGAGGAGCACCACATATTCACATGCTTTTTGGGTCAAAGGTGCACCTTAATTTGGTCACGACAGTGATGCCACTGTTTTACAGTCATCCAAAAATATGTCACTTGTGAAATCCCGTCACAACGGATACATAGTGACCTGCATGGGCAGATTTTACAATTTCAAAGACACAACTGTTGCAAATATTGTCATCGCAAATACAAAAACAAAGGTAAATGCTACACCAAATGCTGCTTTGGTTTCCCTAGACCAGTTACAAAAACAGGTGAAGTGAATAACTTCATGTCTTCAGTTTGACATAGTGTTAAAGGTAAATCACCTAAGAACATGTATTACATAAAAAGAACAGAAGAATCAAAATATATCAATGATTACAATGCAATCATTGCCCTCTTATGGAATGCAAACATAGATGTGCAGTACATTGCAGACTTTTCTAGTGCTGGTGCACGATATGTTACAGCCTACTTAACAAAAGCAGAAAAAACAGAGCTTGAAAACCTGTGGGATGACATAGCATCAGACAAAACACTATCGCAGAAATTGTACAGCCTAGGCATAAAAATGCTCTCTCATAGAGAATGTGGCGCCTATGAAGCAGCACGTCGTTTAACCGGTACTGCTTTGTATGGAAAATCAGACAACATAGTATGCTAAGTCTTGGTCCTGCTAAAGCTAGAAAAAGGGTTCTGAAATCATATGAGGACATAGAAACTATTGCCAGAAATGATCCCAACAGCCAAGACATTTTAAAAACCAATTTACTGGACACATACTATCCGAACAGGAGTAGCACTTTGGAAAGCATGTGTCTATACCACATAGCTCAAAACTTTGCATAGGAAAATAGTGTAAAACCCGATGAAAGCAAAGGTAGATATGGAGTAACCGATTGTGAAGGCAGCTTAGTGAAGCTTACCATACAAAGGTTAATTAATCATGTTAAATTATCAATAAAACTCCTCAACAAAAAGAACTATATTACATGTCTCTGCTACAACTTTTTAAACCGTGGAGAAAAGAGGAAGAGTTACTAGATAACTATGACTGCTATGAAGATGCTTTCAAAGCAAATGAAAGCGCTTTCACCGATGTGAACTTTACGCAGTACAAAACAATGTTACACAATGAGCAGCAACACGAAGAACTACTTCAGGCCCAAATAGATAAGGACTCTTCCGACAGTAGTCAACCTTCTGTAAAAGGAAGCCAAGAACCACTAGGACAGCCACTAATAGCAAATGAGGCAGAATTAGCTATGACAGAAGTGGAAAACACAATGTGTCACTATCAAGAAGATATCGAAGACCTAACTGTACAACAAGCAAAACTTAACAAAGATCAGCACACCATTTTTGAAGACGTAACAAAATAAATTGTACATGGTGTGCAACATGAAAATAAAGAATGTACCTGCCAAAATTACAAACCTATACTGCTGTACGTCAGTGGTGAAGCTGGGTCCGGAAAAACATTCTTAATCAAAATCATTACCAAGTTCCTTCAACAATTGACAAACAACAAACTGTCAGCTGTTGTAACTGCCCCCACAGGTTTAGCTGCCTATAGGCGGTGTCACTTTACACCGATTAATACTCCTTGCAGTAGAGCACCAAAACAAATTAAACTATTGCAAACTTTCTGCAGAAGCTGCAATGGAACTACGCAGAATATTAACACTAATGAAAATGCTTCTAATAGATGAAGTGTATGGTCTCCAACCTAATGTTGGCCTTGATTCACCTCAGATTGCAAGAAGTACTTAAAACAAACTATGAAGAACTCTTTGCAGGAAAACACATTATTGTTTTTGGAGATCTTCTACAATTGACACCAGTTAAAGGTGAACATATTTTTAAAACCTTATGACACAAACTTTGCTGTAAAACTGTGGGCAGCATAGGAAATGTCAACCTTTGGCAACATTTCCAAAACAGAATTAACAGAAAACATGCAGCAATCTGCAGATCTCACTTATGCCAACATCTTAAAAAGTATTAGAGTTGGTGTACTATCACAAGAAGCACAAGCCATATTGAAAAAACAGCACATTCATGCACTTTATGACGATAATGCATGTGCTACTGATGTTATGGAACAATTAGCGAACACAAATGTCAATTGTATGGCCTTAATACCAACTCTTGCAAGCTGTTTCAAATTCAATGAAACAATGTTAAATAAAGACATGCAACCAATTATAGAAATTAGCGCCACAGACAAACTAGACATACATGGTATGACACTACCCATGTGTGAGCAAGCTACAACAAGACTACATAGCTTAGAAAAATCAATCTCCAACACAGCTGGGTTGGAAAAAATATAAAAATTATCCTTAAATTGTAGAGTAATGCTTAAACGTAATCTTGACATGGACCAAGGCTAGTTAATGGGGTACTGGGTACAGTTGTTGGCTTTCAATCATACCCACGTGACAACAACATTCAGTTTGTCAATATTCGCTTTGACAAACTTTCAGAAGTGAAAAGGATAGGGCGCTCAACTGCTCGATTCCTTCTCTTCAAAGAAATGTATGTACGCAGAGAACAATTTTCTCTAACTCTTGCATAAGCAATCACCATTCATAAATCCCAAGGTCTTACCCTAGACAAAGCATTGATACAAAAAGAAACACAGTCTTTAAAGAAGGCATGAGCTACGTAGCGCTATCACGCTTACGTACACTTGATGGTCTATTTCTAATGAACTTTGATGCAAGTAAAGTGAACACTGATATTCCTTGCATTTTAAAATACAATAGACTGCGTTCAATGTACACCCCACATCTGAAACAATAACCTGTTCCAGAAAAAGTAAAACGTGGTAAAAGAAAACTAAATCAAACAGAAATGCAACAGAATCTATCAGCAAATCCTTCAAAGAAAACAAAATAAGCTAAAACGTCATCAATTAGCACAAGCAAAGGAGAACCTATTAGGGAAAGTAAACCAGGTACTTCTTCAAACAAGGAACAGAAAGGCCGAAACGTGCACTCAGATACAGAACTAACTGGTCCATTCAAATTTTCAAATGAAACTGGTGTAAGTTGCTATGAAAATGTAGCAATGAATATTCTATTTCAATTGCCACCAATTGATAACAATATTTTCTTACACAGTACAGACCGATTGTGTTTGCAAACGTTAGTCTTGCATAGAAACGCAACAAACAACCCTCACAACACATACAGTGTTCACGGAATAAGACAAGAATTTGACTACTGTGCTGGAATGGTGAGATTCACTATAAACACACAAGAAGATCCAGAAGAATTTCTAATGTACAGGTACTGGAAAACCAAAGCATACCTATAAATGAAATCTTCCAGATTTCACACATGTGGAAACATACATGCACTCTCTGTAGCAATGTGATAAAGGAACAAATCCCAAATGAGCGATTTGTGTACATATCCATACCTAATTGTAAATCCATTCCATTTCTGCAACTTGTACAGAATGCAAACCATGGCAGATTATGTGCTAGGTGCAATTCAGAAAATCGCTCCACCTTACTGAAACAAACACATAGTAACTACATAATACTTATGCTTCTATGTTATAATGCAGATGGTACCAAAAACAACTGCAAGCTGAGTGGATTCACACACGGTCAAGTGTCACTTGGAAAGAAAACCTTTACAACAATAGTTGTAATCTACCATGCAGGAGCTACAACCAATGCAGGTCACTACACTGCATACATTAAAAAGAAATGTGGATGTTGGAATGTAATGATGGCACTATTACTGTAAAGCAGTGATTGCCGGGCTAATCTTACAAATGCGTATTTAATCTTCTTAAAGCCAAAATTTAATAATTCATGTGTACCTCAACATTACCAAAAAAATAAGTGAAAGACTAAAAAAACTGCCCAAGAGTGTATTACAACAACACAGATAAATGAATATCACAGATCCGTAACCACAAATGCACAGTTAGAATACGCCAACAGGTATCTAACTGTTGTTAAAAATCGGCAGCAAAGCAACAAAGATAACATTAATCAGAAAGAAGAAGGAAACAGTCAAAGAAAAGAAATAAATAAAAACAACTGCAACCTGAGTGCATTCACACACGGTCAAGTGTCACTTGGAAAGAAAACCTTTACAACAATAGGTATAATCTACCATGCAGGAGCTACAACCAATGCAGGTCACTACACTACACCCTCCCTACAGCCACCTGAGTGATGGGTGATACTACGGGTGTATCTATAGTTGTGGTATGCTACAGTGGATGAGGCCTTAGTATAGAGTCTTCTTTGTTTGTCCATAGATATTGCTATGTATGGGTGTGCAGTAGCTTATAAGTTTAGTGTTTACAAATTTGTTGTTGTATGCATGGCCTTCAGCAATGCACCCAACTCTCTACACACTCTGCACAACCACCTGATCCATAAGCAATACTACAGGTGTATCCATTGCTGCGACATGCAGCAGTGGTTGTGGACAGGGCCTAGAGTCTTGGAAGTATGGCCTACGGCCTACAGCCTACGGTCATGTACCCAAGACTCTAGGCCCTGGCCACAACCAGCAGAGCATATTACATCCATGGTCGCTTATACATAATTAACACACCCATACAATGAAACATTGTAAGTGGACCATGTACTCAATTCGTACTCAGGACTGTAGGCCCTGGTCACACCTACCAGATACATAATTGAATGTATGGCTGTGATGTATGAAAGTGATGTCCTGCAGTGTTTGTGGGCAGGGTCTACACTCTTCGGTGTGTGGCCTACAGCCTTCAGCCATGCACCCAAAAGGGTACGTCCTGCCCAAAACCACTGCACTATATAAAATCCATGTTGGCTTATAATGGTATACCTTATAACTTTATTCTTGGGTGCAAGTACCATTCCGCCATGGTGATAAGTACGGCATCGCAAACCATCCGTAAAAGGCGTTACTGAGTGCCTGTACACCACTCCCTGGCCACATTGCACAACTCCTCGTAGGTGCAATGAAGTCAAACAATGCAACCAGTGAAATGTACAAGTCACCCATGCATGCCAACGAACAAATGAATGTAGGGGCTCCAAGTGCCTTGTGAGTGGCCATCCATATTAGCCATGGCACCATTGCCGTACTGATGCAGCACAGGCATGTGAAGCTCCAAGTACAGCAACATGAACTGAAAACTGAGACAAACAAAAACAGGCCCCCCATCGCTTGACACCAGTGCAAGGCAACATACAAAGCAGTATCCTGAGTGAGACTGCACCAGCCCTGTACTCCTGCCAGTAAACAAACCAACCAGCAGCATAAGCAGGTACCACACAAGTTGGCAGAGTGACTGAGCAGCCAGGCACATCTCAAGAGGGGCCAATGGGAGCAGCAGGGCACAGATGGCACGAATACAGAAGCCATTCCAATGGACATGACCTCAGTCTCCCTCCAAGAAACGCACGCAAACACAGGCACCTGTGACCAGCCATATTCTGAAAATCACATCATTCCACCAATCCACCTGGCTGACCGGCATCTGTTACACAAAAACCAATCCCCCTCCCATGAGCATGACATCATTAAAACAGTCATAATGGCAGCCCCTATCCCTGACCTTACTGGCCTTCGTAGGCAAACGCGCCCAGTACAGTACCAGGCAACTATGCTCAGAAGGCCGAACCCAAAGCAGATCTCCTCACAATACATCGCTCCACAAATAGGAATATGCTACATTACTTGCAAAGAATAACGTTACAAGGTCAATATCATAATCAAAATTTAATGCACAACAAAATCACCCGGGCCATACAGCTATTAGGTCATGAACTCCAAATCATATCTCATAATTGTGGGCTGCATCCGCAATAAATGACCAGCTTCTTCTTGTGTGACGCCCTGTTCCTCCATGGTACACAGGGGCTACATCCACGTTCAAAAAGGCAACATGGAAGCACCTAGAACCGCAGGGCCGTCCCATTAGGTAGGCACTAGTCCAGCTGAAAGCTCGAAATGTTGCTCCTAGCCACTAGTACTGCGTAAGGGCATGTGGGCCATTGGCGATCGTCCCATAAGATCGTAATGGTGCTCCACTGATTAACACGAAGCAGCAGGTGTCGGGAGTAAAAGCCATCTGCAGGAGTGGCATACAGATGGCAGCGGCAAAAGGGGAGGAGATACCTGTCACCCAAATGAAACGAAAAAGAATAGTATGGGCATCTGAACTCCATTTGAATTACTCACTTCAAAGATCACACTAAATCCACAGCCATATGCATGCTAGCCCACTCAAAAGGATTATTCGCACCCAATAATCACTTGCGAATCATAACTATATAAATCGAGGTGAAAACACTATTACAAATGAGTGTTTGTGTGCATGCGTCCGTTAAAACAGAATCCATTAGATGGGATTAGTAACGTGCATAGACACAAGTGTTTGAAGGCGCGTCGAGACAGGGAGGGTTCAACAAGGGCAGATAGACGATGGTCCCACTATGGCAGCCCTGCATCACATAGCGCAGAGGAAGTTGATAGATTCCAAAAAGCCATGTACATGGCAGACTCTCTATTAAATCATCTGTCCATGCATCCATACATCATTCCCTCATCCCGGTATAAAAACGCCTGATTATTTACTCACATAACATTAGAAATTTCCATTGAATCTGTGCTTAATGCAGTCTGCAAAATCCACTGTGCTCCAGGCCGGAATTCTAGTGTTGTGAAGTAACATGTATTTGGGAACGTCCTGCCTTATCCTCCACTACGCTATTGCGCATCCCATACTATTCATATCAATCATTGCATTCTCGGCATGGCCCCTGTCCCAAGGACATTAAACAATAGAACTTTCTATCTGCAGTCAGACCTGTGGGCGTCTCCTCGCCGCTAGCTGGAAACCGAAAGCGCTGTCCTTCGAATTCCTCATTTGCAACATCACGTCGAAAAGGCATCTGTGACCGCTTGAAATCACAAATCCATCCATTTAGTGCGGCAGTGTGTGAAAATGGCAACTGGCTACACTCACAAATGGGACGCCCCGCCCGTCGGTGAACCGCGGTACAGCGCTGCATGAGGGTCCACCGTTAATCGAGTACTACATTCCACGGACCCTTCACAAGTTTGTTCCCGACTGCAAAGATAGTATGTGAAACAATGGGAGCATAGCAGAATTAACATATGAAGCAATATCTCACTGCCATCGGGATGAAATACATGATTGTAATAGCAAGATGCCATGCGTCGATTTGCAGCGTTGTGTGCGGGACGTGCTCGCCCAAAGGGGATTGCAGCTTGCACAGGTGGAATGAATCACCACAGGTGGAGGCTATACAGCTTGGAAACACATAAATTGCACACCCAACCCCCTCCCACAACCACACCCACTCCAAAATGCTACCGGCAGGACTTGCGATGTTGGCCCTGGGGGACCTGATAGCACTGCAAGTACTCCAACTTCAAGAAGAAGACGAACACCAACTACTACAACAACCGGCCGCACAGAGGAGACGCAGGAGGAGGAGGAGGGCAAGGCAGGGCCAGCAAGGCCCACCAGCACAGCCACTACCACCACGCAGGCAGCCCGCAATCCCACGCCTCCGAGCACATCCGTTCAACCTCACTGATGAGCAGATCCACACCCTCTACCGTTTGGACCGGGACACCATAACCGCCATTGTGGACATGACACACGCTGACCTTGTCAGCATGATAGATAGCCCAACCGCCATCCCACCCCTACTGAAGGTGGTGTCTGTACTCCACTTCCTGGCCACAGGCACCTACCAGCACACAGTCAGACAGTTGCATGGCATTTCACAGCCACTGTTGTCACGGACACTATTGCAAGTGCTCGATGCCCTCCTGAAGCACGCAGACGACTACATCTCTCTACCACGCTCGGAGCAGGAAATTACGAACACAAAAGTGGGATTCCATGCACTTGCCGGCATACCGGGTTGCATTGGTGCCATCGACTGCACCCATGTGGAATTGGTTGTCCCACATGCCATGGAGGCCCAGTACCGCAACCGAAAACAATATCATTCTCTTAATGTACAAATGGTGTGTGACTCAAACAGGATCATTACACATTGTTGTGCCCGATTTCCTGGATCAACCCATGATTCCATGGTCTTACGGAACTCTACAATACCACGCTACATGGAGCGACATGCAGGGAACAGATCCTGGCTACTCGGTGAGTCTCATTTCATGCATGATAATGTGGGGTATGTGATGCGGCAATGACCTGGCAGGAAGGGGGGGGGTGCTTACGTAGCAATGTCATTCCTCAAACATCCTTTATTGTCCACATACAGGTGATGCCGGGTATCCACTGAAGAGATGGCTCCTTACACCACTCCGGAACCCACAGGACCAGCATGAGGAGGACTACAACCATGCCCACTCACGTACCCGTGTAGTCATAGAACAGGCATTCGGCCTACTGAAAGGTCGTTTCCGCTGCCTCAGCAGGTCTGGCGGGGCACTCCTGTACCGCCATGAGAAGGTTGCTAAGATGGTCATGGCATGTGTCATGCTACACAACATGTGCATACGTAGAAATGTGCCCATGCCCCCTGACGCAGAACTGCAAGCACCAGAATATGGTCATGATGTGGGTGGGGATGTGGCAGAACCTCAAGGAGTCCGCGAGGCACAGGAGGGCCGTGAAATTCGTCAGATTATCATAGATTCATGCTTCTAGCACTCACGCCTGGTGGTTGATACATGGACACGGGAGTTGTGGCACTGTGTGTTTCTGGAACATGCACAATATGGACTGTACGCCTATGATGGCCTCATACACAAAGATCAATGTCCACACATCTCATTGGATGATTGTGAAATGTTTAGAGCATATGTGAAATTGTGTTACACACCCCATCGACCCGCCACCCAAGTAAGCCCAACACACCCCCTCCACCCTCCTACCTCCCCCCCGAACACCAGTGTCCAAGGATGCTCATTGTCAGTGGGCAGACGCTATTGCAAGCCCCCTCTCCGGGTATCAGGGGCACCCCTGCCTGTGGAGCGCAGGTTCCTCCCAGATCTACGTTGGGGGCTGCCCTGGACGGAACTTGCAACGGATGGTGTCTCTGCCTGCTGACGTCCATGCATGTCCCTAAGGGTTTGTGAGAGCTCAGTGAGCACACGGCGCACAGCGGCAAGTTCAGCACATACGTCTATGGACGTCGCATGCAGTTCCCCCCTCAGGCTCTCGGTGCTTCTCTCCATTTGTACTCTCAGGCTCTCGGTGCTTCTCTCCATTTGTACTCTCAGGCTCTCGGTGCTTCTCTCCATTTCTGCCCTTAGTGTCTCTGTACATGTTTCTATGGCTGCCTTGGTACCCCCACATTCATCAGCATGGTCCTTGAGGAGCGTGGCCAGTTGCTGCTGTTGCACGATCACCTGGTCGAGGGACTGTTGCCTCTGCTGGGCCATGGACATTTGCGGTGGTGTCACAGAGGGGCTGATCACCTCATGTTGCCTTGACACAGGGCTTGTGGGGGATGGCCAGTCGTCGTCTTGTGAGTGCCCCTGCGTGGTATCCTCATGTTGTACGGGATGAAACAAACAGGGGGATTGAGACAGGTCATGGATGGATCGTACATCGACATCACCGTTTTCTGTGTCGGAGCATGCTGCCATTAATGCAGTGTCACCTATGGTGCTGCTGCCACCAGAAGCAGTGCCTTCTGTGGCATCCATTGGGGGGGCCTGTGATGGTGGTGGTGTTGTGGCCATGCTGGCTGCTGGGGTGCCTGTTGAAGTCCCCTCCTGTGTGCTGCCACTTGATTTGTGCTGCTGCCGTGTCTTGATGCGTGCAGCTGAGGTGGAGGGTCTTTGGCCGTTGGTCTTGGCCCTCTTTGCAGGTGTGCTGGTAGGGGTGTCCTGGAGCTCGTCGTTTGAATCGGACCCTGTGGTGGAGTAAAGGAGGGCGAGCGTTATTAATGGGTCTGTGCCTTGGAGGTGGTTTCATTTTTGTGTGGATTGAGGGTGCAGTTGTATTGCAGCCTGCAGTTAGGGGGTGCCTGCTGCACGTGTAGAGGGTGTTTTTCGGAATTTTAATTATTTATTTATTTAATTTGACTTTTAATGTCCGCTATCAGGCCAATGTAAGTGGACGTTCTCCTGGACATGTGTTTCTGTTGCACTATGTGGACACATGGTACTTCACATGATTGGACATTGTGGTTTTAGCATAGTTTTATTTGGGCCACCTACCTGATTCTTCGGATGTCTGCACTCCTTTCTCCATCCCTCCGACTCCCTCTATGGTCTCCATTCCAATGGTGGAGGCACAGATTTCTTCCCAGGGGGTCAGCTTGATGGGTGATTCCGATCCTCCCCCGGTAGCTGTGGCAATGTTACGGTTGGCGGATAGTATGCTCCGTACGCGTATCCGCAAGTCGTCCCATCGCTTTCTGCATTGCTGTGGGTTGCGGGGTGCGGTCCCCACCGCACTTACCCGCTGTGCCACCAGGGCCCATATGGCCTTCTTGTTCGCAAGTGCCGTCCTGGTCATTTGCGTCGAGAAGACGACGGCAGCATTCTCCTGGAGGGTCTCTGTGAGCACCGTGAGTTCCTCACGTGAGAAGTGGACCTGCCGCTTGCGGTCGCACGCTTTTTTCGCTACTTTTCCCATTGTTTTGGTTTCACTAGGGTGGATGACGGGTTGGGATGTCTCTCAGGGTAGTATTTTTAATGGTTGTGTGAATGTTCTGATTTTATAGGTGTACGGCGTGCTGTTTCCCGTTCCGGGACCATGTTTTTGCTTCCGTTTCCGTATATTTACGGTCACCGTATTTTCCGATTGCCGCTCTTTACGGTGACCGCTATGTCCGGTGGCGGAATTGCACCTAGGTTGCCGTACGACGGCGGTAAGGGGCGTTTTGGGGACATTTCCGCCATCGCGGACTTTGCACTTCCGCCAAGGCGTACTGCTCGTGCCCGATGGGTCAGAATTAGCCGCACTTTACTCTGTCGTGCCATGGCGGAAACGCTATTTACGCTATGGCGGTCAGGTCAGTTGCTTTCCGCCAGGGTCGTAATGAGGGCCAATATGTTTTAATAGGTACACAACAATCACCAATGGGGTGACAGAACACTGAATAATATCTTTAGTGCACTAGGAATAGGTAATAAGCAAAACAAATGCAGCACAGAAAGTAATACTTTTGTGTTGCTTCAGATCAGATAGCACTGTGGTTAGCGGTTCCCCCTACAACACCCCTCAACACCCCAATAGGCAATGTGAAGAGATAGGAGGAGAGAGCAGGTACTCAGGAATGGCACAAATCAAACAGAATATCAGTCCCACTTTCCCCCAGCAAACAGAAGAGAAAAACAGAATTGACTTTCAGCCGTCTGACTGGCTTTCAAGATTGACTTTAGAATGGACTGGGAAAAAACACCAAATATGATCAAAATTGCTGAAATTGTTATAAATCCTTATGGGAGCCGCTTTGGATAGTTGCACACAAGCAAAAGCAATGATTTGGTCAGCAGAAAACAAATGAAATCTTAAGGTCCAAGTCGGAAGCAGTTTAGAGCTATTTTACACGTGTAAAACTTTCAGATTTTTTAAATCACGGCAAAATTTTCATTGCGCGATATTCATGATAACGGGAGAATCGCATTGCGGTTTTGGGTGCTATGGATAGTTGATATGGATGTTGACTGCAAGTAGGAGTTGACATTCTATTTCTATCACAAAAACTGAAGTAGTTACAGAGTTAATAGTAAAGGTTGTTTTTGCAAAATAGGCGCGAGAATCGAAAACAGAAATGCACTTTTAAAAATGACAAATGAGTTTGCTTACACTAGGGGATGACTATGAAGAAGTGAATACCACACAGGGATTACAGTCACTGGATCAGGGTGACCACCTGATAAGGAAACCTGACTTCTTCAGATGAGAAAAGGGGCAGCACAAGAATAATTCTAACAATACTGGTTCTGAAGGAAAGATAGGATGGGTTTGGGATAAGACAAGGCAAAAATACTCCTAACAATACTGGTTCTAACTGAAAGATAGGATGGGTTGGATAGGGACAAGACTATGCAATTATACCATGGGACACAATTCTTCCTATTTATAGTCACTGGATAAGTTTTTAAATGGGACCGTCAACTCTGGTCATGGAGTGGGTGTGGTCTAAGAAAGGCAGCACCTCAGGCACGGGACTGGATCATCTGGGCCGGTCGCCGGATTGGCACAGGATCTGCTCTCCTAGTCTGTGGGTATTTGGATCAGCTGGATGGCGAGTTCCTCAGGCAAGCCTAGTGGTGGCAAGCCAGAGAATTTCTGGGTACAAAAGGCCTTCTCACCCATACATCGCTTTACTGAGTGGAGAGAATACATTTTAGGATTGGGGCCTTGCTGGAAATCAATAGTCTCTATTGCTGGCAAGGGATTTGGCATCTGGATCTGGAAGAATATTTAAAGCTGGATGTAGAAAGCTGGATCAGAGTGCTTCGTCAGAATCAGGAAGGTGGCTGGATCAGCGAGTCCTTGTGTGCTGTCAGCTGTCTCTATTTATGCCTAAAAATGACATCACAAAGGGGTGTAGGGGCCGGCTTAGCTAAGCTTGCTCCTTTGAAAGGTGATTGGGTCAGAGTGTACTCTCTGCCTTGATAGGAGGAATGAAACAGAGTGTCATCTTTATGGTATAATTTTATAATACTGAGAATCCACCCCGAGCCACTGGAACACAAAGTCTAATTTTGGCAAAATACATATTTACACATGTGCAACCTCTATAAAATCACATACACAGATTGCATATTTTACATAGCAGCTATTCCTCAAAACCCCGTAGCTGTGGGATCATGTCTACCCTTTCTACAGACTTTTGCTTTTTCGCTATGAACACACTTTTCAATTTTTATGCAGGTTTCCACAAATGTGCGTGTTTTACATAGGAATGAGTGTATAACGTTTCACAATTGTAACGGAAATACAGACCCCATAAACCCACATTTATTGCCATTCCTGTTCGGAATAAGCTACACGGTTGTACTAAGTTTTCAAAGCTAGTGCTAAAAATTAGGTTAATTAATCTGCTATTTTCAGATTTGTGCACCCCTTTTGATAATAAGTTATACACCTTCTTAAAATGTCTATTACATATCCTGTTAACACCAAATGGTCAGTCTTTGTCACTCCTTGAAGCATGTGGTAGCCCCCTCCTTTGGAATTTGCTTCTGTCAGCCAGGTGTTTCCTGTGCTGTAGCAGTTTTACAGCCTTTCACACCTTCAATGTCCTGGGTTGGAGGATGGTCATTGTTGCTTTGACCTTTGGATCAGATTCTGTTCAAACCCCGCAATTAACACCTCCCCGTGAGTTCCTGCTGAGGGAAGGCTTTCCTTCTGTGAGAAAAACCTGCTATTCCAGTTTTTCAGCTTCAGCCAAACTAATTAACTTTTAAATTTATCAAAAACGACATCTGTTGCATCACATACAAATACAGTTCTTTTTGGCCTTAAAATCTGTGGAATCAAAAACACAACTAAAATCTGTATTCCCTTTTGGCAACAATCCTGTGTAGGTTTGCTAATTCAGCATACTTTTAGTTTTAGGTCAAATTGAAGCTTCCTCAGTTCTCCTCTGACAGCTGTCATTCAGGCGGCCCAGGGTACTGCACCCAGATTTTGGCATGGCTGTCAGTTTTCAGACACTCCAGTTTTCTGATGAATGTTTTGCTCTTCATATCAGGATCAGGACTTTGTATGTTTAGAATGCGTCATTAGATACATGACTTTTAGCACCAGGCAAGATTGTGAATGTTGAAAAGTGTTGTGTTATAGGCATTTTGGAGTTTTTGGGAACAAAACAAATGTCATTTGTATGCACATTTTTGGGTTTCATTTGCAAAATGCTGCTTTTCTCTGTACACTGTGTTTGCTGGTCATGGGACCCACTGGCACATTTCTGCGGGATGTGCTCTATTCCACTGCACATGCACCATGGGTGGCAGGTTGTGCATCACTCTTTTTGTGTGCTGAGGCACACGGTTGTTGTAGGTTTTTTGTGGGTTTTTGGCGCGCACAAGGGTTTTTCTGACATTGTTGCTGTTTCTATCCCTATAACTGGCAGGGTGATGCCACATAGAATAGCAGAGTGGGTCAATACATCCCACACTATGTCCGCTCCGCGGACACACTTCCCTGTTCTCTCTGCGGACAGGACACCGATTGGTTAATCGGCTTGCACCATGTCCGCGGACATGCAACATGTTCGCTGATTGGATGGTGAAGAGCGGGAAGAGCGTCAGATTTTTGGAAATGCCCACCATCTTGGATTCACGGACAGTGGCCAGTGTCTGCGGACATCGCGGTAAAAACATATTAAAAAACACAACATTGCACTTGTCAAACTTGGCAAATAATCTCTGGGGAAGTGAGGGGTGATGAGGATGGGATGGGATATGGCTGCAAGAAACAATAAAAACGGGTGTTTTTGCCGCAAAGGTCCGCGAACAGTTTGGATATTCGCGAACAGTCCTGAAAAGTCTGCAAACACCTCAGCATTACAGGGTTGGTGAAATGCAGTTCTTGGATTGCTTATAACTTTGGCGCCGCTTAATGGAACTGCATGAAATATTGCATGTATGTTTCTGACCTGATTCTGAGTGAGTATGCTGGGAGTTTAGTGGGATTCTGTCATGAGGGGGCAGAATTAGAGGGGGGGTCCCAAAATAATGCAAAGGCTTATAAATGAGGTGGCATTTGCCAAATCTACACAAAGGTTTGCAAAAAGATTACAGATCTAGATATAAGTGTTTCTTGAAAAGTCTGAATGGATTTTGTTTTTTGCCAAGTGGCATAATGTAGGTACAAAAAATAGTGATTTACCTTTGGTGACTGAGTGACTGAGGTGTAGCGTTTGACCATGGGCAGTGGCCCAATTGTCCGCATCATGGAATAAGGTCATGATCCGGACAATCAGGCTATTGGCAATGACCATGAGGGACAACACAGGGGGTTAAAGTGGCCTTGTCCACCTGCGACTGGCTTTGTGGTAAAGTTATTCGAAATTGGGATAGGTTTCAAAGGGAAGAAAAATTTGCTCGTGGTTATATGGTCATAGAGTTCTCTTTTCGCCTACTGCAAGCTGCCATGGTGGCCATCTTGGAAAAGGATTTTTCTTCCTACACTGGGACACTGCCGGCGGCGTCCCGGGGTAGGAAGACAAATCCTTTTTTTTAGCACCCCAGGTTCCCAATTTGGGAACCGAGGGTGCTAATGGCCTTCATCCCCCATTACAGGGGCTGCAATGGGAGGATAATGGTCCGTAGACTTCGTTATCCACCCTCACTTCGCTTGGGCTGATAACTTGGGCTGCCAGGCTGGTATCCACCATTCCATCCCTGGAAAGGGGGATAAACGCCACAATATTGCCATTAGCATAACACAAAATGAAAATGGAAATGTTGGAAAATCTTATTGAGTCTATGTACTTTACTGAGAAATATAGAGTAGATGGAGTCGATACATTTTTTTTTTTAGTTCTGTTTTTTAACTGTGAAAGATGGTTCCTAAAGGAACATTTCTTTTATTTTTTTTGGATGCATTTTTTTTTTGGCAGGAGAGCTTAGAACGAAAGGTGGGGAGGGAAATGAGAGAAGAAGCACCAAACACTAATATGGAGGGGCAGGTGGACAGGGGAAAATGTTGTGTGTGTGTTATTTCTAAGGTAGGGGGCAGTGTTTCTCATGTTCCTTAATTATAGCAGTGATGGAATCTCTTGGGGAGGAGGAATGGCATTAGCTGATTCCATTTTAAGATAAAAGCAGTTTTGCTAAAAGTATGTACTGTTTACTAGGTTTTTAATGGATGAGCAGAAATAGGTGTTGGAGCTGTGCAAGGGAAATTTTGAAGTTGAAAGTTCCTAGATCAGTAGAAAATGCAGTTCTGAACTGTCCGCCAAGCACAGATCTTATCGGGAAGTGCGGACGGGTTCTCGGACACGTCATCATGCCGCAGGCCAGCATATGGTCATGTGGCACTGTCCGGAAGGTCTGCAATGAAGTCAGATGTCATAGTTGGTTATGGTTTATGGTTAAGTTGCACTAATAAAAACCTATGAAATTCAATGAAAAAACTTTGTTAAGGGGACGTTATGGTTAAGTTGCACTAATAAAAACCTATGAAATACAATGAAAAAACTTTGTTAAAGGGACGTTATGGTTAAGTTGACTCATAAAAACCTATGAAATTCAATGAAAACATTTTGTTAAGGGTATGTTATAGTTAAATTGCACTAATGAAACCCTATGAAATTCAATGAAAAAACTTTGTTAAGGGGATGTTATGGTTAAGTTGCGCTACTAAAACCTATGAAATTCAGTGAAAAAACTTTGTTAAAGGGACATTATGGTTCCAAGTAAAACCAAAAAAACCCTGAAATTTGCCAGTTATGGTAAGCTAAGCAACCATAACTCGCGCCAACACCGTGCACTGCTAAGACTAACACCCAGGACATCAAAGATGACATCACAAATGTTGATTGTCGGGTAAAACTTTGTTAAAGGGACATTTCCCGGGAGGATCGCTCAGCGGCAACGTGTGCGCCTTGGAAGCAAGATGACACAAAGCAACACAGGTTCGATACCCGTGTCCGCGCTTAGAAACCTTGGGGTGTTTAAGCGCGTTATAAATACGCAAATAAGACCAAAAAAAACTATTACGCAACTAAATAAACAAAAAACGATTCCTGTAACAGCGCCTCGATGCCTGCGGGCTGTGTGAGCGCTTAAAAATAAATAAATAAAAAAAGTAAATAAATAAATAAATTTAAGTTAAGTTGTACTAATAAAAACCTATGAAAGTCAAAGAAAAAACTTTGTGAAACGGACGTTATGGTTCCAAGTAAAACAGAAAAACCCCTGAAATTCACCAGTTATGCTAAGCTAAGCAACCATAACTCGCGCCACCACCGTGCACTGCTAAGACTAACACCCAGGACATCAAAGATGACATCACAAATGTCATTGATGACATCACTGATGACATCACATATCTGGGCCACTTGTTTTTGTTCCTTGACATATATAGGCCAGGTGGTTTTCTTCACTGGCAGTCAGAATAATAACATTAAAAAAGGTGCTATATATATAGATGTTAACCTTGTCATATGTTCTTTAAGTACTTTCCTTAGGGTTTGGTCTCAGCTCATGGTGCACATACAAGGGGAAATGAGCAGGCCTCAAACACACAATTCATTTGTATACATGAAGATAAACTTTAATGTCATTACCATTTTCTGATGATGCAGTTTCTTTCTTCCTTACTTTAGTTTCTCCTGTATGAGCCTCTGATGTGTATGCATTGTGGTGCTTCATATGTATTGTTTGTACCAGCACAAGTGCTGTAAGTCTTAAATTGTTAGCTAGTTATTACATGTTTAACATTATTCAAAACTCTGATAAGGGAGCATTCATTATTGTACTATCCAAAATTACAATATTATAAATAGTGTACTTCTATGGTGCATGCTGCAGTCATTGCCTCTGATTATATATGATTAGGTTTCTGTAGTAACAACAACACTCCAATAGAATGATATTAGATGAGTACATTCTTTAATAGATTAAGTAGTTCATGATAGGTCTCCCGATCACTCCTGACATCTTGTTATCAACAATATAAACACAAATCCTTGTAGAGACTTTTCATCAAAATGTATTTCACGTGTGACGTCATCAGTGATGTAGAAAGTAGCAGATAGTCTGTAATTAAATTACAAGAATGACAAGTTCAACTTTTATATGGAAAGAAAGTAACTGCAGAATAAATTTCATTGCAAGTTGTAGACAAAGTAGAGCAGTTTGAATTAACAAAAATTGTGCAATTAAATACTAGTAAACAGTACAGATGGCCTTGATAGTTGTTTAAATGCTTATATAAATGGAAGAGTCATTTTCAAAAGAGATTTTAGTGAAGTAGAAGGCTTAGTTAATAGAGCTATGGGATTCATCGTGTGTTCTAAAAACCATGCCAGGAACCTATTTATTGAATATCTTACAATAACATTTCATAGTATTGAACACGTTCAAGAAATAAAACTTGGTGCTGTTTGTTTCCACCATTTAAAATACAATTATGTAATACATAAACAATTTCCAATAACACCAGCATTTTCAGTAACAATACATATATCTCAAGAATTAAGTTTAAATACAGATTAGTAGGTATAGGATGTAAGTGGTTTACAGATGGAATGAGCTATGTGGCTTTGTCAAGAGTGCAAACCTGTGAACGGTTATTTTTAATATACATGATGTAGGAAAAACCACAACTCATATTTGATGTACAATATACAATAACAACGTATGTTTAATGCATGCACACCCTTTATCAACAATTGATATGCCAATGAAACTTAAAACACTTACAACAAAAGGTAAAAGTTAACTTTTAAAAGTACAACACATAAGTACTAAACAAACACATACAATTAAATACAGTAATACTGTTTCAAATTGATTACGTTTATTAAGCCCAACACATCTGAAAAGAGTCCTCCAGGTTTCCTTAATGATAACAGAGCAAATTGTTATGTTGGTGTAACTTTGACAATGCAATTCAAAGTAGAACCTTTCGTACAGCAAATAAAAATACATATTTATTTCGTCTGTACAATCAATAAATAATAACATCACTACAAATTTCCAAAAAGTGCAAAGTTGTACTTCAAAACTTACAGAAATAGATAATGCATTCCATTGAACCCATTTTACTAACAACCAGCAACAACATCCTTATAAATTATTAGCGGCAATATTTGAAATCTTACTAACAGCTGGAATATATGTTTATGAAACAATAGGTATTACACGGCCATGGTAGTGGCCATGTGGTTATGGTTAAGTTGCTAATCCCATAGGAAGAGAACTTTTTGGGCGGCTTATAACTTCGCTCTCCCTGGACGAATCCTCAACAAACTATATGGCCCACTCTGAATTTTTTTGCAAAGTTTGGTGAGGTTTGATCCAGGGGGTGCAAAGTTATAGCGGGGGTCCCAAAATGTTTTTGTTCCCATAGACTGAATGGGGAAAAAAATGTGCTCATGCCTACTGCCCAAACCGCTGGACGGATTTTCACCAAATGTGTGACAGGAGCAGTGGCTTGGTTCTGAAAGCGTACTTTTGTAAATTTGGTGAAAATCCGTCCAGTAGTTTTTTTTTAAATGACCAAAAAGTAGGTAACAAAAAATTAGTAATATCTATGTCCGGTCCGCGGACACACTTCCCTGTTTGGTCCGCGGACAGTGTCCTGATTGGCTAATCGGCTTGCGTCATGTTCACTGATTGGATGGTGGGGAGCGTGAAGTGCATCAGATTTTTGGAAACGCCCACCATCTTGGATTTGCAGACAGTGTCCGCGGACATCGCAGTAAAAACATATGAAAAAACACAGCATTCCACTTGTCAAACTTATCAAATAATCTCTGGGGAGGTGAGGGGTGATGAGGATGGGATGGGATATGGCTGCAAGAAGCAAAAAAAACAGGTGTTTTTTGCCGCGAAAGTCTGCAAACAGTCCTGTGAAAGTTCGCAAACACGTTAGCATTACAGGGTTGGTGAAATGCAGTTCTTGGATGGCTTATAACTTTGGTGCCACTTAATGGGAAGAATATCCAAACACTAATATGGAGGGGTAGGTGGACAAGGGAAAATGTTGCGCGTAAGTTATTTCTAAGTTAGGGGACACTGTTTCTCATGCTCCTTGATTACAGCAGTGGTGGTGGGTCTTGGGGAGGAGGGATGGCATTAGCTGATGCCATTATAAGATAAATAGCAATTTTGCTAAAGGTATCACTGTGTACTGGATTGTTAATGGATAATGAGTAGGAATAGCACTGTCCAGAAGGACCGCTATGAATTCAGATGTTCGTAGACGTCTACAGATGCAAAACTAGTTGAAATAGTTGCACAAAGTGTATAGAAGTGTTAAAAATTATTCCAGATGGTGGGAAATGGCAGAGTTTTAAGGTGAAACTTTGGAAATTGGACACAAGTATTGCTATATTGGGTAAGTATGATATTAGTAAGTTGTAGCAAAATAGCATGCACTGGTAAAAACCTATGAAATTCAATGAAAAAACTTTGTTAAAGGGACGTTATGGTTAAGTAGCACTAATAAAAACCTATGAAATTCAATGAAAAAACTTTGTTAAAGGGACGTTATGGTTAAGTTGCACTAATAAAGACAAATGGGGGCTCAAATGGGAATGGGGAATGGTTTGGTAAATGGGGATTTACCGGTCCCTCCAAGGTCGGAATGGACCGGAAAGTCCCCATTGTACCAAACCGGAGTCGGTACCGGTATGGGAGGCAGTCATGGCGCAAATAGCGCCATGACTATGACCATACTCGGAATGAAGGCCTTTGTCTCATATTTTCAGGTAAGTCAAAGTAATTAAAATAGCACGCTGAACTGCCAGCTGATCTTCCCAATAAAGCACAATCCATAAATGGGGTAAGCCTGTCTCTAGACCATGAGCCAACTAAACAACATAACCCCTAGGAGAAACTTATTTCATAAAAAATGAGTGTCCGCCACACACACCGGGCACCAAATATTTGATGTTTAATTTAACACCAATACCAAACCCCTCTTACAGGCCGATTCATGGACATAATGTGCGCTGAAAAAACGGCGCACGCATGCGAAAACGTGCGATTCACAGTGAAATAGCGAAAATCGCAGTGCAAGTGCGATTATCGCACAGAAAACATCGCAGATCAATTCATGGAAGCCCGTGCACGCGCAAAATGTGGGATGTGCGCTGAAAAAGTGCGCGCCGCACTGTGGCGCACGCTGGCGCACAGGTCATCGAACGCTGTGCGATAAGGCCACAGCGAATTCGCACATAGCGCGGCGCACATAACAAAAGTAGGCATAACACGGGTCGGCACACGCAGAATGGGGAACAACTTGTGAAAATGTGGGCGTCACGGGGTAAGTACAGAAGGCAAGTGCGCAGAATGCCCACACGCTCACCTGCAACACGTATTCATGGAATCGAATAGGGAAAAACAGCGCACGGCCAAAGACGCGCACAGGCCCAATCATGTCCGCCACACGAAAGCAGGCGGTAGCGTCCCTGCGCATGAAAAAAATGTGCGCCAGAGAAGGCCCACACGCGATCGGGCCTGGGGGAGTGTGTGCGTGTATTTCAGAGGTGCGCGAGAAGTTCCACACACGATTTGCCTGGGCGCGTGTATTTCAGGGGTGCGCAAGAAGTTCCACACGCGATCGGGCCTGGGGGATCGTGTGCGTGTATTTCAGGGGTGCGTGAGAAGTTCCACACGCGATTGGCCTGGGCGCGTGTATTTCAGAGGTGAGCGAGAAGTTCCACACGCGATTGGCCTGGGCGTGTGTATTTCAGAGGTGCGCGAGAAGTTCCACACGCGATTTGCCTGGGCGCGTGTATTTCAGGGGTGCGTGAGAAGTTCCACACACGATTGGCCTGGGCGCGTGTATTTCAGAGGTGCGCGAGAAGTTCCACACGCGATTTGCCTGGGCGCGTGTATTTCAGGGGTGCGCGAGACGTTCCACACACGATTGGCCTGGGCGCGTGTATTTCAGGGGTGTGCGAGAAGTTTCACGCGCGATTGGCCTGGGCGCGTGTATTTCAGAGGTGCGCGAGAAGTTTCACACGCGATTGGCCTGGGCGCGTGTATTTCAGGGGTGCGCAAGAAGTTCCACACGCGATTGGCCTGGGTGCTTGTATTCCAGGGGTGCGTGAGAAGTTCCACACGCGATTGGCCTGGGCGCGTGTATTCCAGGGGTGCGCAAGAAGTTTCACACGCGATTGGCTTGGGCGCGTGTATTCCAGGGGTGCGCGAGAAGTTTCACACGCGATCGGGCCTGGGGGAGCGTGTGCGTGTATTCCAGAGGTGCGCCAGAAGTTCCACACACGATTGGCCTGTGTACACGATTCCATTGGACCAAAGGCCCTGACAGTGCAGGCGTGTCTGTGACGTGACACGCGCGGGCGTGTCCCTGTACCCGGGGGAATGTTACAAGACCAAAAACTGCACGTCCGAGTGTCAGCCCGCGTAATTGGAGGATAGTGCCTCAGTGCGTATATGCGGAAGTGATGTTGGACGTGTGGTGCGGTTTAAAAGGTGCGTGTAGTACGTCATTTCCTTGTACGTGCTTCCCGTGGAGAGCGATTGGGTGAAATCTGTACTTCTTGTCGGTTCAAACGCGATTTACTTCACAGCGTTTCTAGTTCGTACTCCCTGTTACCTCTGTCAGTATTTTTCTGATTTTCTCTTCGACCTGTTTCCTCAAACAGCGTTGACTTCTCCTTTTGTCCTGTCTCCTCAGACAGTGTACAATTCTTCTTTTGGCGGGGGTGTTGCCAACGCGCACACGTGCGTATTTTTCACGCTCTTTTCCCAGGCAGACGGTGAGTCGCGCACTTATTTACCAACTGTGCTAGCCCCGTGTGTAGCATACCCCTTCAGAGGTCATTGTAGGCTGCGTGTGACACGCATACGTTCATTTTTGTGTTTCTGGGTGCCACAGCGTAGTGCAGGTTCCTTTTCCCACGCACGTGGTCTACGAGGGGTCGCATGCACGTCATTTTCTGTTTTAGGGGTGCCTGTGCATTGCGTGACCCGTCATCTTTCCCCAGGGGTTCCATACAGCCTTGCTAGAGCACTTGGGTACGAATTCCATCTAGTACCCTACCCCTTTGACCCCCAATTGCCCAGGACAATTGTCCACTGCAACTCCCATACGCACAACTCCATCAGTGCCATGGCTGGGAGGCGAGCAAGTGGTAAGGGTGGCAAAGGTGGCCGAGCATCAAGAGGTGGGCGTGGTGGGCACGGTAGGGGGCGTGGCCAGGATTTGCAGACTCCCCCTAGCACCCCACGTGTGGAGGACCAGTCATGGACACACATCCCCCCCCATGGTTGAGGGAAACGTGGCTGACACCATCCCTGCTCAGCCCTTGTTGGACCGGCCCGTTGTGGCACCTGACCTAGCACAGGGTGACTCCCAGGCTGACTTCCAGGTCGCAAGTCTAGGCCACGGGTGGCGGTGCAAGCCAGTGTCACCAGGCCACGTGGTACAGGGGCAGCCATGTCATCTGCTGCCCCGAGTAGGCGGGGTGGGGAGGCTGCAGGGGCAGCTCCGTCCACCACAGCTCTGACTCCCCCATCAAGGACAGTGTTGGTCCCGGTACATCAGACTGAGGTTCCCACTGCCATCATCACACTTCAGCTAATGCCTGCAGAAAGTCATGTGGTCAGTGTGCCATCGCACACTACTACTACACAGTCCACCGGTGCTCCTGCCTCTAGTGTCCAGAGCGGCGTAGGGCACTCCAGATCCCCACCACCCACAAAAAGAAAGAGGAAGAGTGCTCGTCCAGTACAGGCTGATGACCCCGACACGGCTACACGGTCCGGCACGCCAAGGAAGCCTAGCTTCAATGATGCCGAACTGGATGCACTTGTGCAGTATGTGTCCGAACATGACGCCGAAATGTTGGTCACTTCAGGGTGTAGGATTACACCTGCTCGACGTCAGGCACACTGGCAGTCCATCGCGGACAGCATAAGTGCCCTTGGGTTTATGAGGCGCACAGCTGTTGAGTGCTACAAGCGCTGGAACGACCTTAAGCGTATGGCAAAGAAAAAGCTGGCCTCAAGTCATGCCGCAACTCTGGTGACTGGAGGTGGGTCTCCACAAGAGGACATAGAACTCACTCTACATGAGCATGTTGCTGGGACCTACGTCACAGAGGAGCAGATCCAAGGTGTGGGAGAACTGCCAGATTACGAGGCATTGTCCGGTGAGTGCACATGCATGTGTGTGTGATCCATGTGTATGTTGTTTGTGGGAGAGGTTCTGGTTGAGTGCCAGGTCAGGGTGTGTGTGCCTGAGTGTTTTGGGCCACCCATGTGCTTCATCCAATGCATTCGGCGCCCCGGGATTTGGGTATTACAGTATCCCTTCTGGCCACAGTATGTGTTTTGCACTACATCGCGCCAGTTGCCCTTGAAGTGGCATCTTGCAACAACATTGTTCGGTATTTAGCTGTGTTCATTCAGGCTGATTGTAGGAATTCACCTGGTTCTACTGCGCATCACTCTGCCCGATTGTCACATATATGACATGCCTATGGTACATGCCATCTGTGTGATGGCATGTGTCATGTATGTGTATTGGACATGCCACTCACAGGCCAATGTGTGATGGCACTGCTAGCCAGCATGCAGCTGATGTGTTGCTCTCCCATCTTGGTGTCATCAGTGTCTGACATTTTCCTCCCCTTCGAACTCATGGACAGTGCATGCATGGGAGGGTTATAGTCATGCGTGCCATGGTGCTAATGCCTGTTTCCTTTTTTTGTCTTTCATGTTTTTGCAGAGGATGGCGCACCTGATGCTGTTGAGAGAGAGGAGATGGTGCAGGGCCAGGAGGGATCTGAAGCACGACCAGGCACCAGTGGGGGACGTGGTTTGGTGGTGGGGGAGAACCCTCTCTTGCTGCAGGCCATACTGTCCAGGGGTGTCCCTGGCTGCACCTCCCGAGAACTCTTTTCAGGTGTTGATTCGGATGAGGCCTATGTGGATTCGCAGGTATGTGTTCATGGAAGGGATACTGTTCTGTCCGACCCACCTGCACCAGGGGTAGAGCCCACTATGGGGATGTCAGTGTTGGTAGGTGCGCCTGTGGTGGTTACGGATGCAGAGCCACACTCCGCAACATCTGATCCTGTTCCTGGGCCAGCAGTTCAGAGGGGAAATGCAGTCCTGCAGCCTCAGGCAGTACCGACACAGCAAGGCGCAGTTCGCCTTGCCCCAGACAGGTGTGGTGCCCGCCAACGCGGTGGCCGTCCGCCACCAGGCAATACCGCATGGGAGAAATCCATTTACGGTATGGCCAACCAACAGGCAGCATCATCAGAAATGATTGCTCAAGCCATGGAGAGGGTGGCCACTTCCATTGTCCCCCCAGAAAGACAGATGGAGCTACTACAGCAGGCAACAGACTCCATTTGCCAATCAGTCAGGGAGGACATGTTGGCGTCCAACAGGGACAGACAGGCGGCCCTGGACAATCTGAGGGAATCAATTTCCATAGATACCCAGGGACAGAGGGAAGCCCTGAGAGGAGAGGTCCGGCACCTCAGGCAGACTCTTGTGGACCTTGAGGCTTCCACTGTCACCAGGACGGAACAGCTGCTGGAGCGCGTCACCCGTACGCTCTCAGCAGAGATGCAGGCAACTCGGGCGGAGGTCCGGGCAACACGTCGGGTGTTGCATGGGGATCTCCGCACCATATCCCTCCAGAACGAGGCCTTCCAGACTCGCATGCTTGCTGCCATGGAGGACCAGACTAGGGCTTTGCGTGGGCTGCCTCCCATAGCACCACCACCTCCTGTGGCAGCAGCAGCAGAGGTTGAGGAGAGCAAATCCAGCAGTGAATCTCCCACTATTTAGTAGCCGTGCAGGCCATAAACCCATGGAGGTGTTTTTTTTTTTTCGCAACATTCACGCAGGTGGCTGTTGGTGGGCGCCCTGTCCTCGGACCTCCTGGGTGGCTTCCCCCACACCCCTTGGCCCACACATGGCCATTTTTAATTTTTGATTTTTGATTTTTTGTTGCAGTGTGTTGCCTTGTATGGCTCCCGTGGGCATCCACTGTATTCCGGCTGGGCACATGCAGGCTTGTCCTGAGTTTGGGTTAGATGCTTGGGTTCGTGAGACACACACCCCTCCTGCTTCCCGTTTCCATGGACTTGCAAAGGGTGTGCCCAAATGACAGTGAATTACACAGTGACGTTGGACTCCGATGTGCTGTGTGGGCAGTCTGTAGTCAATACTGTGTATACATTCCTAGTGCATATTGTTGTTGTATTGTGCACTGCATGGTGTATTGATGTGTGCTTGTGCATCCATGTCTCCCTCCTAATTTGCAGGTTCATTCCTCATGTCTTCACAAGGCCGTCCACTTCGTAGATGGAGCTCATGTTGTGAGCAGTGGACTTCCAGATGTGCGTGGCAACAACACTGTATAGTTGGAGGTGGTGGATGTGCTGGCATTCTCATGTTGTAAGACTACGTATCCTTTGCCTTAGTACTGTCATGTTTATGCTATGCCGATTTTATTGTGGTAAGTATTTGGTCATGTGTGTTGTTTCTACATTTATGTGGGCATATTGTGTGTGGCCAGTTTCCATTAGGGACACTGTACTTTGTGACACGTGTCATGTTTGGGGGATGACTTTGTTTGCTCTCACATAGCATGTCATGCCATGGTTAGTTGGGTGGCGGTTCTGGGGAGGGGTTGGGTGACATGGCACTGTTGTCATGTTGTGTCTTGCAAGGGGGTAATGATTTTAGCAGCATAGAATTGTGTCTTTTGAACACAGCATTGGTGGTGTTTGTGTAGGTAGGGAAGCACACAATGGAACACTTCCAGATGTACAATCTCAGGCTGGTATTGTTGTGACAGTTGACTGTCCATTGACACATCATAATTGTCAGTTACAATCATCATTGATTGTCAGCTGGTATGTGCCAGGGCTGTGTGCACTCCACAGGGGTGTGATTTTATGTGAAGTAATTAGCCACGAGCTGCGTACGGGCTGCCTCACCCCGTGCCCTTTCCCCTCCCATGAGCAGTGGGCATACATGTTGTCGGGGATGTGGGGGCACCACCATGTCCACGGCCAGGCCCCGGCGTGTTGCAACGTTGTGCAGGACACATGCTGCCACTATGATCCTGCACACTACTGGGGGAGCGTATAACAGCTGCCCGCTAGAACGGTCAAGGGAGCGAAGCGTGACTTGAGCACTCCGAATATGCGCTCCACGATGCCCCGGGTTGAAATGTGGGCTGTGTTGTATCTTACCTGGGGTGGCGTGGTGGGGTTCCGAATTGGCGTCATCATGTGGGTGCTGAGAGGGTAGGCACTGTCCCTTGGGGAGGTGGTGATGGGTATCATCAGTGGGGTTGTGACATTACTCAGTATCTGACATGCATGCATGCGCAGTGGCATTTATACTCACCGAGCAGCCATGTATCGCCATGCCGCCCAGCTTCTATGTCCCGGTTTAGGGTAGACATTCTGTAGATGAAACTGTCGTGGGTGGAGCCTGGATAGTTGGCGTATACTGAGGTGATGATTCCCTTGGCATCACATACTACCTGGGCGTTGATGGAATGCCAGTGCTTGCGGTTTCTATAGATGTGCTCAGTTGCCCTGGGGGGACGTAGAGCCACATGGGTGCAATCAATGGCACCTAGCACTTTGGGGAATTGTGCCACCTAGTAGAAATCCTGGGCAACAGCCTGCCTTTCTGGAGGTGTTCTGGGCAGGTATATGTGCCTGCAGACTTATGGGCATGCAGTGATGATGGCCAAGACCTGGTGTAGGCAGCGTAACTGCGTGGCCTGTAACACCCCCCCCCCACTATGGCACTTGTCCGCTGAAATGATCCAGTGGCCAGGAAGTGCAGTACATTGAGGACCTTCTCCAGGGGGCTGAGTGCTTGGGAGCACAGGGTGGTTGATGTGAGGTCATCCTCCCACTCACTGACCAGGTCGAGTATTATGTGAGGTGGAAACCTGTACCTCCCATACACATGGTCATCAGGCATCCCAAAAAGGCTGGTTCTGGGTGTAAAAATTCTGGGCCGGACTATCCTCCTCCTCCTCCTGCGGTATCCCACGGCCACTGCTGCTAGGAACGGTATGTTCATCCTGGCGTCTGAGCTTGTTTGTTGTTTGCGTGCACTTTTATGCTGTGCGGGTGGACGTATGCCTACTTCCTGCTGGCGTACGTGTTTCCGGATTGGCCACGTTCGTTTCCATGAATACGTGTTGTAGGCGAGCGTGTAAAACTTCCCGCACAGCCCTGGAATACCCGCACCCAGCCCAATCGCGTGTGGAACTTCTCACGCACCCCTGAAATACACGCACACACTCCCCCAGTCCCGATCGCGTGTGGAACTTCTCGCGCACCTCTGAACTACACGTGCCCAGGCCAATCGCGTGTGGAACTTCTCGCGCACCCCTGTATACACGCACACGTTCCCCCAGGCCCGATCGCGTGTGGACCTTCTTGCGCACCCCTGAAATACACGCACACGCTCCCCCAGGCCCGATCGCGTGTGGAACTTCTCGCGCACCCCTGAAATACACGTACCCCACTCCTCAAGGCCCGATCGCGTGTAAAACCACCCGCGAGCCCCTGAAATACACGTACCCCGCTCCCCCAGGCCCGATCGCTTGTGGAACTTCTCACGCACCCCTGAAACACATGTACCCCGCTCCCCCAGGCCCGATCGCGTGTAAACCCACCCGCGAGCCCCTGAAATACACGTACCCCGCTCCGCCAGGCCCGATCGCGTGTGGAACTTCTCGCGCACCCCTGAAATACACGTACCTCGCTCACCCAGGCACGATCACGTGTGGAACTTCTCGCGCACCTCTGAAATACACGCACACGCTCCCCCAAGCCCGATCGCGTGTGGAACTTCTCGCGCACCCCTGAAATACAAGCACGCTCCCCCAGGCCCGATCGCGTGTGGAACTTCTCGCGCACCTCTGAACTACACGCGCCCAGGCCAATCGCGTGTGGAACTTCTCGCGCACCCCTGAAATACACGCACACGCTCCCCCAGGCCCGATCGCGTGTGGAACTTCTCGCGCACCTCTGAACTACACCCGCCCAGGCCAATCGTGTGTGGAACTTCTCGCGCACCCCTGAAATACACGCACACGCTCCCCCAGGCCTGATCGCGTGTGGAACTTCTCGCGCACCTCTGAAATACACGCACACGCTCCCCCAGGCCCGATCGCGTGTGGAACTTCTCGCGCACCCCTGAAATACACGCACACGCTCCCCCAGGCCAGATCGCGTGTGAGACTTCTAGCGCACGCGTGTTCCCGAAACCCGTAATACGCGTTCCCTGCTTTGCGTTTGCTGTTTGCCAGTCCGGTAAACTGGTACAGGGTTGGCACGGCCCTTTGCAATGGTTTTGCGATCTTGTTGGCTTTTCCTTGCGCAAGGGCGTTCTTGGGGGCGTAGCTGGCGCTGCTGCAGGGTCTCTGCACCACTCTGCGCCACGTCTGCTTTTGGAGGCGAGAATCCATGAATACGCTGTGCACGGAAATTGATTTTATTGCACGCGGCTGGCGCAGACATTCGCACGGGCACGCTGTGCGCCAGCCGCGTGCGACACTTTTGTGAGGAATTCTATGAATCGGCCTCCGTATGTCTAAGGGGATGTACGCTGTTACTCACCAGACGGTCAAATAATGCATTAATGTTTTGTATGTTACTATATGATTCTTTGCTGGGAATGTGCTGGGTTCATTTACCTGTGGCAATGATTTCGCTTATATGTAATACACAGTATACTTATCAATTGGTTGTGTGTCCTTGTGTACAGTCGGGGTTGCTCTAATCAATTGACTTTATACAGTTTTATTTACCTGGAGAGATCAGGGAATAGCCAGATGCCCCTCGTTTTTTTTACATGTGAATACAAGCAGACGACTAAGGCCAAATGACAATGATGTGTTATTATAAATCACGTAAGCGCTTTATATAGAAGACAAATACATACAATATAACCCAACCTGTGTTGGTATTCATTTATATACCTCAGAAGGACGAAAGGCTGAGTTGGCCTAGCCCAAATTCGAACCTGCAACCTGCAAATCACACACACGTGGCCTAAGCGAGCGCTCAACCCCTGAGCTATCTTACCAGCTATAGCTTTCTTACGAGCTATAGTAAAATTAGCAATTACATGCCTGAGTGTTCTCAAAGTCAGATAGCAAATTACACTTTGTAGTGGATACCAATAAACTGGTAACTGATATTTAGCAGCACAGCAGTTCATCTGCAGGTTGCTTCTATCTACTTTTAGGCTTCAGAAGTTGGAAAAATAAATACCATTGCGAGAGTTAATAACTGTATATTAAATAACTTAGAGTGGCATACGGAATGCAGCACAATCACACGGCATCCCGTACTCTGGGCACTCGTTACCTCGTTATGTTATGTTATGTTATTTTGCATTTATATAGCGCCTTATGTACCGTTGGTATGGTCTCAAGGCACTGGTAGGTTGAGCGCCCTCGGGAACCGAAGTTCAAGTCAATGGAGAGAATAGAGAGAGTCAAACGGTGCGTTTGAGCACCGGATATGTGTGCAGCTGGTGTGGCATTCGTGTGATAGCTGCTTTCTAGCGGTAGATGTGGTGGTTGAGAGATCAAGAGTATTTGTTTGTTCTGCAGGTTCTTATCCAGACAGATTCTGGCTGTGTTAAGCCTGAGGAGAATGCCTAGGTTGGAAGGTGTATAACCAGCAATGTTTAATTAGGGTGATGGGGAGTATGAGGCAGATGATGGTATGAGAACAGCTATACCGAATGGTGTCATAGTATCGCTGTGTTCTAGTTGAGTGGTGGTGTAAAGAAGAGAGAAAGCATGGAGATGTGATATGCTGGTTTATTAGACCCACTCTAATAGTACCATGTACTCAATCCGTTCCATGTACTCAGGCTGTTTCATGCATTAAGACCGTTTCAAACACTCAAAAAAAAAAGTTCACTGCCACGCTCTTTCAAACGTTCCATGCACTCAAATCATTCCATCCCTCACATATATCACCCGTTTGCTGGACACCCGCTCCGCACCTGCACCATAATCTACATCTGTTCCGCACCTTACATTGGCTCAATACCAGCGCACCCTACATCCGCTCATCACCCTACATCTGGTCATCCCGATCACGCCCTATATAGGTTCAACACCCTAAATCAGCACAACACTCTACATACGCTCCATTCTATTATCCACTCACACAACCTATATCCGCACCACAACCTGCATCCGCACCTCACTCTTATCTGTTCCATGCTCCATGCCTCATTCATTTTGCAGTCTTGTCAGCTCTACGCACTCAACGGCTCCACGCGCTCATCTACTCCATGAGCTCATCCGCTCCATGCGCTCATCCGCTCTACCCCCTCGCCCGATCTACCCCCTCGCCCACTGTAGGCACTCATCCTCTCTAGGCACTCATCCGCTCTACGCACTCATCTGCTCTAGGCATTCATCTGGTCTAGGCACTCACCCGTTCTACACACTTATTCGCTCTACGCACTCATCCGCTCTACGCACTCATCCACTCTATGCACTCATCCGCTTTATGCACTCATTCGCTCTACGCACCCATCCACTCTACACACTCATCACCTCTACACACTCATCGCCTCTATGCATTCATTGCCTCTACGCACTCCTCACCTCTACGCACTCATTATCTCTACGCACTCATCCCCTCAATGCACTCATCCGCTCTATGCACTCATCCTCTCTAAGTACTCATCCGCTCTACGCACTCATCCGCTCTACACACTCATCCGCTCTACGCACTCATCTGCTCTATGCACTCATCGTCTCTATGCACACATCGCCTCTACACACTCATCACCTCTACGCACTCATTACCTCTACACACTCATCCGCTTAGTGGACTCATCCGCTCAACGGACTCATCCGCTCAACGGACTCGTCCATTCAACAGACTCATCCGCTCTATGCACTCATCTGCTCTATGCACCCATCTGCTCTACGCACCCATCCGCTCTACACACTTATTCGCTCTACGCACTCATCCACTCTACGCACTTCATCCACTCGAACGATGAACAACTTTGTCCGCTCCACTCACTTCATTCATTCATCCTGCATTTTCGGTTCAACTCATCTCACTTGTGGTGCGCACTCGATCCATTATGTGTTCTCCATCTGTCCCATGCACTACACCCGTCTCATTTACTTGCATCGTCGATTCTGTACTTTCCATTTATAATATGCACTCATACATTCCATGTCATTTGTCTGTGGATTCGTCAATCTCCTGTATTCATTTTTCCCTCCTCTTCACTTTATTCATTTCATCTATTTTGTTTCTTTCGTACATTGCAGTCATTACATCCATTTCATTAATTTCGATTGCTTTACTGCTTTCATACAATTTATTCTTTTTCACTTGACTCCTTTGATCTACTTTACTCATTTTATTCTTATTGTCCTTTTAGTTTATACTATTATTAGTTGTCAAATTTTTGCTTGGATCTTGATGTTGTTTTGTTTTTTTGTTTTATTGTTATTTAAGATCTAGTATTTTTGTTTAGTCGAATTGTTGTTATCCATTTTATCCTTACGTCCACATTGATCCTCTTGTCTATTACATTTATTTTGACAATTTCCTTAATTTCAGCCACTTTGCTGTTCTCGTACAACATATTCATTTTATCTACTTCACAGGTTTGATTCTTTTTCACTCATTCTATTTTGTTTGTTTATTTTAGCTAACCAATAGATGTTAATTAGTTTTGATTTCTCGTTTTGATCAAGATGCTGCGTTGCTATTTATGATCTAGTATTTGGTAAGGTTGTTCAGATGCTGTTATCCAGATTAAGTTAGTTTCAGTTCGGGGTAGGTTTTAGGGGAAGAGGCAAGTTTTCAGTAGTTTGTGGAAAGACATGAGGTCTTCCGTGAGTCAGATGTCGGGCGGGAGTGTTTTCCACAGCATGGGGGCCATGGTTGAGAAAGATGATCCACCTAACTTGACTGAGTTTGTTTTAGGTATGACTAGGAGGCCGGCTGAGCTTGATCTTAGAGTACGTGGAGGGTGATAGGGTTTTAATTTGTCTTGCAGATATTGAGGTCCGGATTTATGCAGTGTTCAGTGGGAAATACATAATGTTTTGAAGGTCACCCTTCTGGCAACGGGAAGCCAATGCAGAGTTTTGAGGGCTGGGGAGATGTGGTCTCTCGGGCCGAGTGCTAGTAGCAGTTTGGCTGCAGCGTTTTGTGCTCTTTGTAGTTTAGTCAGTTGGTAAGCGTGGACTCCGAGGTAGAGGGGGTTAGCGTAGTCCAGTCTTGATATAACAATTGATTGGACCGCGGGGAGTCTGTTGGGAAAGGAGAGGTATGGAAAAATGCGCGTAAGTGTTTTAAGGTGGTAGTGGCAGGACTTTGAGACATTGTTATCTTGGCGTGAGAGTTTTAGGTCAGAGTCTAGGGTGCATCCAAGGTTTTTTACTGAATTAGAGGGGGTCGGTGAGTTGCCCATGACAGATGGCCAGGGTAGTGGGTGTGGAAGAAGTTTTGGATTCCCACATACCATGATTTCGGTTTTGGAGGGGTTTAGCAAGAGGAGGTTTGTGGTCATCCAGAGCTCTATGTTGAGGAGGCAGGAGGCGAGGTCAGGTCGGCAGTTGGGTTTTGAGTTCAGGAGCTTTAGAATTAGTTGAGTGTCATCAGCGTAGTTGTAACACAGGATGTTGTGCGAACGAATTATTCGTGGGAGAGTGGCCATTTAGAGATTGAACAGGAGGGCTGATAGGCATGCTCCTTGTGGGACTCTCGTGTCGACTGGTCGTGCTTGGGAGGAATATGTGGAGAGTATGGTTAATTGGTTCCTATTTTTGAGGAAGGATGCTATCCATTTGAGAGCGGTTCCATGAATTCCTAGGGAGTGGAGGCGGTCAAGGAGGATTGCGTGATTGATTGTGCCGAAGGCGGCGGATTGGTAAAGAAGGATTAATGCGGCACATCCCGCCGAGTCTGCCGTGTTTTTAAGGTCAACCCAGATTGAGGTTAGGGTGGTTTCAGTTCTGTGTCGGGCTCTGAAACCTGATTGCGCGGTGTTTGGAGATTGTTGGCTTCGACAAAGGCATTCAGCTGGGAGTAGGCAGTCCAGTCGATGAGTCTGGCAAGGAACCTGGTGTTTGAGATGGGGCGGTAGTTTTTGGGCTCGAGAGGGTGGAGGGAGGAATTTTTTATTAGAGGTTTGACATGAACCGTTTTCAATGCTTCAGGAAAAATTCTAGAGGAAAGGCAGTCATTTATTATGGATCTTGCGTGTTCTCCTGCGCAGGTAGAAGCAAAAGTTTTGTTGAGAAATTGGTTGGGTGATATTGGACTAAAGGAGTCGAACGTTGGTTGGGTAGTGGTCGCAGGTGGTGGGTTGGTCGGTATGGGGGTGGGTATGGGGGGTGGGATGCCTGGTGGGTGTAGGAGAGCTAGTTTGTTGGTTAGAGTGTTTGTTCTTTTGAGAGCTGTGGTGTAAAAGTGGAGAGAGAGTGAGTCACACAGCGATTGAGAGGGGGTCCGTACAGTGGTGGTGCATGATGGTTTGCTGAATTCGGTGATGATTTTGTGAAGTTCTTTGCTGGTGTTTTCACAGTTTAGGATTCAGGAGTTGTAATGAACTTTTTTTGCTTTCCGGATTTCGGCCTTGTATTGATGAAGGTGCCGGGCCTAGGTTGATCGGCTCAGGGGATTTTTGTCTTTCCGCCATTTGTGCTGTAGGTATTTATATAGTTGTTTACTGGTCTTCAATTCAGGTGTGAACCATCTAGGGAAAAGGCCACGGCGGGGTGATGATTTGCAAGAGGGTGTGAGCCGCATTAGTGAGGTGTTGAGCAATGAGTTAAAGGTGTCAGGGGTTAGTTGATTATTGAGTGGGCAGGTAGACAGGTGAGACTAGAGGAGTGTGTTGGCTAGGTCAGGAATGATTATTAGTTTCTTCCAGCATTTGCGTAGATTCGGAGGTTCAGGTTCGGGTACGCGAAGCGGGCCGGGTGAGCGAATGGTGAAGGAAACAATGAAGTGATCGGACCAGATGACAGGGGTGGGGGGGTTTAGATGTATCCAGTTGTGGGAGCTGAAAATGGCATCAAGAGTGTGTCCTTTATAGTGGGTTGGGCCGTTTATGTGGGGTTGGAGGTTAATCGCGTCTAGGCCATCAACCAGAGAGTGTGTCATAGGGTTGGTGGGAATGTCAAGCCATATGTTGAAATCTCCTAGAAGGGTGAGATTGGGGTGGTTTAGTTGAAGAGTGGCAATAGAGTCACAGAGGTTGTTTGAGAATTGTCTGTTGTAGCCAGGGGGTCTGTAGATTATTAGGAAGCTGTGTGAGAACAAAGGGTAAAGGGATAGTTTAACGAGGAGTGATTCGCACAAAGGAATGGAAGGTTGGTTGTTGATGATTGAGGCGTGGAAGTGAGACTTGAAGGTGAATGCTATTCCTCCTCCTCTAGAGGGACGGTTCAGTGGGATGAGGGATTAGTCGGGGGGGGAGGTTTCATTGGCGATAGGGGCGAAGTAGTCAGAGAACCAGGTTTCGGTGATGAAGACCAGGTCTGTTTTGTCAGAGGCGAGGAGGTCAAAGATGCTGTGTCTGTTTTTTGCTACGGATCGGGCATTAAATAGGATGCAATTCACTTCATTAGACAAGGTTGGTGTGGGAGTTGCAGAGATGGGGGGTGGGGAGGTGGAGGATGGAGACTGGAGAGGGGAGGGGTGGTTGATGGTCGTTGGGAAAAGTATGTTAGCAGAGCAGTTGGTGGGTTTCGGGTGGGAGTGGATGGACGCATGTGTAAGGGTGATTGGGTTTGGCACGGGGGATGTGAATTGGGGTGTGGTGGGTTAGGAGTTTCAGTTGTGGTTGTGAGAAATTGAGGGAGAGGGTTTTCAGGCAGGGTGAGGCGTGGGGGGAGGGTGGTGATTGTGTGTATGAGGTAGTGGGTCGAGACAGGGGAGGCGATGAGTGCTGAGCAATTGAGGGGTCCAGGTTTGTTTCCTCTTTAGTGTCTTTGCTGCGATTGGGGTGTGGCAAAGGGAAGGGGGGGTCAGAGGGGGGGGTGAGGCTTCTGTTCTTGCTAGCAGTTTTTAGGGAGGGGAACGGGTGTGGTCGGGGGGGTGATGGTGGGGGTTGATGGGAAAAGCGGGAGGTGCATGATTTCTGGGCATGGAGTGCCTGGGAGGCTAGTGAGGGGAGCTGGTATGATCATAGTAGGCTGATCGGTGGAGGGGTTCGGAAGAGCAGTGGTCTTAGGGTGGTTGGCTCGCCATCGTGCCCCTCTGGCTTGGTGTTTGGAAAGGGGATGTGGTGCTGAGTGGGATGATTTGGGAAGGGGGGGCGGGAGACAGGGCTGGCAGGAGGTTGGGGGCGGTGCAATTTGGTTGTTTCCGGCAGACCTTGGTGGATTGGGTGCACTCATGGTTAGTAACTGTGATATAGATGGGTTGGAAGATTTTGTTCACACGATCCCACTTTTGCTATAACACCAGATGTTAATTGTTCATTCTTTCTGTGATTAACCGTATCAGGGCAATTATGCACAGAGAAGATGTTAGGTATACTTCTAAATTCAACTTTGCACAGCGATGATATTTGGGACACTCATAAATTCAACTTTGCGCAGAGAGGGTATTAGGCACACTTCTGAATTCAATCTAAGATCGCTATAAGGCACACTTCTAAATTTAGTCAATGGACGCTATTAGGCATACTTTCTAAATTCAATCAGTGCACGCCATTAGGCACACTTCTAACTACAACTTTGTACATAGAAGATATTTAGGCACACTTCCAATCCAACTAGGGAAAGCTATTAGGCACACTTCTAAATTCAACTTTGTACAGAGAGGATATTAGGCACACTTCCAATTTAGCTAGGGAACGATATTAGGCCCACTTCTACATTCAACTTTGTACAGAGAGGATATTAGGCACACTTCTAAATTGAACTTTGTACAAAGAGGATATTAGACACACTTCCAATTCAACTAGGGAACGCTATTAGGCACACTTCTAAATTCAACTTTGCACAGAGAGGATATTAGGCACACTTCTAAATTCAACTTTGTACAGAGAGGATATTAGACACACTTCCAATTCAACTAGGGAACGCTATTAGGCACACTTCTAAATTTAACTTCACACAGAGGTGATATTTGGCATACTTCTAAAATCAACTTTGCACAGACAGGATAATAGGCAGACTTCGAAATTCAACTTTGCACAGAGATGATATTCGGCACATTTCTAAAATCAAGATTCAACTTTGCACAGCGAGGGTATTAGGCACACTTCTAAATTCAACTAGGGAACGCTATAAGGCATGCTATAAGCACACTTCTACATTCAACTTTGCACAGGGAGGATATTAGGCACACATCTAAATTCAAGTAGGGAACGCTATTAGGCACACTTCTATGTTCAACTTTGCACAGAGATGATATTTGGCATACTTGTAAAATCAAGTTTTGCACAGAGAGGATATTAGGCACACTTCTAAATTCAACTTTGTACAGAGAGGATATTAGGCACACTTCTACTACAACTAGGGAACGCTATTAGGCACACTCCTAAAATCAACTAGGGAACGCTATTTAGGCACACTTCTAAATTAAACTAGGGAACGCTATTAGGCACACTTCTAAATTCAGCTTTGCACAGAGATGATATTTGGCACACTATTAAATTCAACTTTGCACACAGATGATAATAGGCACACTTCTAACTCCAACTAGGGAACGCTATTAGGCACACTTCTAAATGCAAGGCACGCTATTAGGCACACTTCTAAATGCAAGACACACTATTAGACACACTTCTAAATTCAGCATTTGCACAGAGATATTTGGCACACTTCTAAAACCAACTAGGGAATGCAATTAGGCACACTTCTAGATTCAACTAGGGAATGCTATTAGGCACACTTCTAAATGCAGGCAAGGCACCCTATTAGATACACTTCTAAATTCAGCTTTGCACAGAGGTGATATTTGGCATGCTTCTAACTCCAACTAGGGAAAGCTATTAGGCACACTTCTAAATTCAACTAGGGAACGCTATTAGGCACACTTCTAAATTCAACTTTGCACAGAGAGGATATTAGGCACACTTCTAAATTCAACTTTGTACAGAGAGGATATTAGACACACTTCCAATTCAACTAGGGAACGCTATTAGGCACACTTCTAAATTTAACTTCACACAGAGGTGATATTTGGCATACTTTTAAAATCAACTTTGCACAGACAGGATAATAGGCAGACTTCGAAATTCAACTTTGCACAGAGATGATATTCGGCACATTTCTAAAATCAAGATTCAACTTTGCACAGCGAGGGTATTAGGCACACTTCTAAATTCAACTAGGGAACGCTATAAGGCATGCTATAAGCACACTTCTACATTCAACTTTGCACAGGGAGGATATTAGGCACACATCTAAATTCAAGTAGGGAACGCTATTAGGCACACTTCTATGTTCAACTTTGCACAGAGATGATATTTGGCATACTTGTAAAATCAAGTTTTGCACAGAGAGGATATTAGGCACACTTCTAAATTCAACTTTGTACAGAGAGGATATTAGGCACACTTCTACTACAACTAGGGAACGCTATTAGGCACATTCCTAAAATCAACTAGGGAACGCTATTTAGGCACACTTCTAAATTAAACTAGGGAACGCTATTAGGCACACTTCTAAATTCAGCTTTGCACAGAGATGATATTTGGCACACTATTAAATTCAACTTTGCACACAGATGATAATAGGCACACTTCTAACTCCAACTAGGGAACGCTATTAGGCACACTTCTAAATGCAAGGCACGCTATTAGGCACACTTCTAAATGCAAGACACACTATTAGACACACTTCTAAATTCAGCATTTGCACAGAGATATTTGGCACACTTCTAAAACCAACTAGGGAATGCAATTAGGCACACTTCTAGATTCAATTAGGGAATGCTATTAGGCACACTTCTAAATGCAGGCAAGGCACCCTATTAGATACACTTCTAAATTCAGCTTTGCACAGAGGTGATATTTGGCATGCTTCTAACTCCAACTAGGGAAAGCTATTAGGCACACTTCTAAATTCAACTAGGGAACGCTATTAGGCACACCTCTAAAGGCAACTAGGGAACGCTATTAGATACACTTCTAAATGCAAGGCATGCTATTAGACACACTTCTAAATTCAGCTTTGCATAGAGATTATATTTGGCACACTTCTAAAATCAAGATTCAACTTTGCACAGCGAGGGTATTGGGCACACTTCTAGATTCAACTTTGCACAGAGAGGATATTAGGCACACTTCTAAATTTAACTTCGCACAGAGGTGATATTTGGCATACTTCTAAAATCAACTTTGCACAGACAGGATAATAGGCACACTTCTAAATTCAGCTTTGCACAGAGATGATATTAGGCACACTTCTATAATCAACTAGGGAATGCTATTTAGGCACACTTCTAAATTAAACTAGGGAACGCTATTAGGCACACTTCTAAATGCAGGCAAAGCATGCTATTAGGCACACTTCTAAATTCAGCTTTGCACAGAGATGATATTTGGCACACTACTAAATTCAACTTTGCACACAGAAGATAATAGGCACACTTCTAACTCCAACTAGGGAACGCTATTAGGCACACTTCTAAATGGAAGGCACGCTATTAGGCACACTTCTAAATGCAAGACACATTATTATACACACTTCTAAATTCAGCATTTGCACAGAGATATTTGGCACACTTCTAACTCTAACTAGGGAATGCAATTAGGCACACTTCTAGATTCAACTAGGGAACGCTATTGGGCACACTTCTAAATTCAACTAGGGAGCACTATTAGGCACACTTCTAAATGCAGGCAAGGCACCCTATTAGATACACTTCTAAATTCAGCTTTGCACAGAGGTGATATTTGGCACGCTTCTAACTCCAACTAGGGAAAGCTATTAGGCACACTTCTAAATTCAACTAGGGAACGCTATTAGGCACACTTCTAAAGGCAACTAGGGAACGCTATTAGGTACACTTCTAAATGCAAGGCATGCTATTAGACACACTTCTAAATTCAGCTTTGCATAGAGATTATATTTGGCACACTTCTAAAATCAAGATTCAACTTTGCACAGCGAGGGTATTAGGCACACTTCTAGATTCAACTTTGCACAGAGAGGATATTAGACACACTTCTAAATTCAACTTTGTACAGAGAGGATATTAGACACACTTCCAATTCAACTAGGGAACGCTATTAGGCACAATTCTAAACTCAACTTTGCACAGAGAGGATATTAGGCACACTTCTAAATTTAACTTCGCACAGAGGTGATATTTGACATACTTCTAAAATCAACTTTGTACAGAGATGATATTCGGCACATTTCTAAAATCAAGATTCAACTTTGCACAGCGAGGGTATTAGGCACACATCTAAATTGAACTAGGGAACGCTATAAGGCATGCAATAAGCACACTTCTACATTCGACTTTGCACAGGGAGGATATTAGGCACACATCTAAATTCAACTAGGGAACGCTATTAGGCACACTTCTATGTTCAACTTTGCACAGAGATGATATTTGGCATACTTGTAAAATCAAGTTTTGCACAGAGATGATATTAGGCACACTTCTAAATTCAACTTTGTACAGAGAGGATATTAGGCACACTTCTACTCCAACTAGGGAACGCTATTAGGCACACTTCTAAATTAAACTAGGGAACGCTATTAGGCACACTTCTAAAGGCAACTAGGGAACGCTATTAGGTACACTTCAAAATGCAAGGCATGCTATTAGACACACTTCTAAATTCAGCTTTGCATAGAGATTATATTTGGCACACTTCTAAAATCAAGATTCAACTTTGCACAGCGAGGGTATTGGGCACACTTCTAGATTCAACTTTGCACAGAGAGGATATTAGGCACACTTCTAAATTTAACTTCGCACAGAGGTGATATTTGGCATACTTCTAAAATCAACTTTGCACAGACAGGATAATAGGCACACTTCTAAATTCAGCTTTGCACAGAGATGATATTAGGCACACTTCTAAAATCAACTAGCGAATGCTATTTAGGCACACTTCTAAATTAAACTAGGGAACGCTATTAGGCACACTTCTAAATGCGGGCAAAGCATGCTATTAGGCACACTTCTAAATTCAGCTTTGCACAGAGATGATATTTGGCACACTACTAAATTCAACTTTGCACACAGATGATAATAGGCACACTTCTAACTCCAACTAGGGAACGCTATTAGGCACACTTCTAAATGGAAGGCACGCTATTAGGCACACTTCTAAATGCAAGACACATTATTAGACACACTTCTAAATTCAGCTTTGCACAGAGGTGATATTTGGCACGCTTCTAACTCCAACTAGGGAAAGCTACTAGGCACACTTCTAAATTCAACTAGGGAACGCTATTAGGCACACTTCTAAAGGCAACTAGGGAACGCTATTAGGTACACTTCTAAATGCAAGGCATGCTATTAGACACACTTCTAAATTCAGCTTTGCATAGAGATTATATTTGGCACACTTCTAAAATCAAGATTCAACTTTGCACAGCGAGGGTATTAGGCACACTTCTAGATTCAACTTTGCACAGAGAGGATATTAGGCACACTTCTAAATTCAACTTTGTACAGAGAGGATATTAGACACACTTCCAATTCAACTAGGGAACGCTATTAGGCACACTTCTAAATTCAACTTTGCACAGAGAGGATATTAGGCACACTTCTAAATTTAACTTCGCATAGAGGTGATATTTGGCATACTTCTAAAATCAACTTTGTACAGAGATGATATTCGGCACATTTCTAAAATCAAGATTCAACTTTGCACAGCGAGGGTATTAGGCACACTTCTAAATTCAACTAGGGAACGCTATAAGGCATGCTATAAGCACACTTCTACATTCGACTTTGCACAGGGAGGATATTAGGCCCACATCTAAATTCAACTAGGGAACGCTATTAGGCACACTTCTATGTTCAACTTTGCACAGAGATGATATTTGGCATACTTGTAAAATCAGGCTTTGCACAGAGAGGATATTAGGCACACTTCTAAATTCAACTTTGTACAGAGAGGATATTAGGCACACTTCTACTCCAACTAGGGAACGCTATTAGGCACACTTCTAAATTAAACTAGGGAACGCTATTAGGCACACTTCTAAATGCAGGCAAAGCATGCTATTAGGCACACTTCTAAATTCAGCTTTGCACAGAGATGATATTTGGCAAACTACTAAATTCAACTTTGCACACAGATGATAATAGGCACACTTCTAACTCCAACTAGGGAACACTATTAGGCACACTTCTAAATGCAAGGCACGCTATTAGGCACACTTCTAAATGCAAGACACACTATTAGACAAACTTCTAAATTCAGCATTTGCACAGAGATATTTGGCACACTTCTAACTCCAACTAGGGAATGCAATTAGGCACACTTCTAGATTCAACTAGGGAACACTATTGGGTACACTTCTAAATTCAACTAGGGAGAGCTATTAGGCACACTTCTAAATGCAGGCAAGGCACCCTATTAGACACACTTCTAAATGAAATTCAGCTTTGCACAGAGGTGATATTTGGCAAGCTTCTAACTCCAACTAGTGAAAGCTATTAGGCACACTTCTAAATTCAACTAGGGAACGCTATTAGGCACACTTCTAAAGGCAACTAGGGAACGCTATTAGGTACACTTCTAAATGCAAGGCATGCTATTAGACACACTTCTAAATTCAGCTTTGCATAGAGATTATATTTGGCACACTTCTAAAATCAAGATTCAACTTTGCACAGCAAGGGTATTAGGCACACTTCTAGATTCAACTTTGCACAGAGAGGATATTTGGCATACTTCTAAAATCAAGTTTTACACAGAGAGGATATTTGGCACACTTCGAAATTCAACTTTGTACAGAGAGGATATTAGGCACACTTCTACTCCAACTAGGGAAAGCTATTAGGCACACTTCTAAAATCAACTAGGGAACGCTATTAGCCACACTTATAAATTCAACTAGGGAACGCTATTAGACACACTTCTAAATTCAGCTTTGCACAGAGATGATATTTGGCATACTACTAAATTCAACTTTGCACAGAGATGATATTAGGCACACTTCTAACTCCAACTACCGAATGCTATTAGGCGCACTTCTAAATTCAACTAGGGAACGCTATTAGGCACACTTCTATGTTCAACTTTGCACAGAGATGATATTTGGCATACTTCTAAAATCAAGTTTTGCACTGAGAGGATATTATGCACACTTCTAAATTCAACTTTGTACAGAGCGGATATTAGGCACACTTCTACTCCAACTTGGGAACTCTATTAGACACACTTCTAAAATCAACTAGGGAATGCTATTTAGGCACACTTCTAAATTAAACTAGGGAACGCTATTAGGCACACTTCTAAATGCAGGCAAGGCATGCTATTAGGCACACTTCTAAATTCAGCTTTGCACAGAGATGATATTTGGCACACTACTAAATTCAACTTTGCACACAGATGATAATAGGCACACTTCTAACTCCAACTAGGGAACGCTATTAGGCACACTTCTAAATGCAAGGCACGCTATTAGGCACACTTCTAAATGCAAGACACACTACTAGACACACTTCTAAATTCAGCATTTGCACAGAGATATTTGGCACACTTCTAAAACCAACTACGGAATGCAATTAGGCACACTTCTAGATTCAACTAGGGAACGCTAATAGGCACACTTCTAAATGCAGGCAAGGCACCCTATTAGATACACTTCTAAATTCAGCTTTGCACAGAGGTGATATTTGGCATGCTTCTAACTCCAACTAGGGAAAGCTATTAGGCACACTTCTAAAGGCAACTAGGGAACGCTATTAGGTACACTTCTAAATGCAAGGCATGCTATTAGACACACTTCTAAATTCAGCTTTGCATAGAGATTATATTTGGCACACTTCTAAAATCAAGATTCAACTTTGCACAACAAGGGTATTAGGCACACTTCTAGATTCAACTTTGCACAGAGATGATATTTGGCATACTTCTAAAATCAAGTTTTACACAGAGAGGATATTTGGCACACTTCGAAATTCAACTTTGTACAGAGAGGATATTAGGCACACTTCTACTTCAACTAGGGAAAGCTATTAGGCACACTTCTAAAATCAACTAGGGAACGCTATTAGGCGCACTTCTAAATTCAACTAGGGAACGCTATTAGGCACACTTCTAACGGCAAGGCACGCTTTTAGCCACACTTCTAAATGCAAGGCACGCTATTAGACACACTTCTAAATTCAGCTTTGCACAGAGGTGATATTTGGCAAACGTCTCACTCCAACTAGGGAAAGCTATTAGGCACACTTCTAAATTCAACTATGGAACGCTATTAGGCACACTTTTAAATGCAACTACGGAACACTATTAGGCACACTTCTAAATGCAAGGCACGCTATTAGACATACTTCGAAATTCAGCTTTGTACAGAGATGATATTCGCCACACTTCTAAAATCAAGATTCAACTTTGCACAGCGAGGGTATTAGGCAACTTTTAAAGTCAACTAGGGAACACTATAAGGCACACTTCTAGATTGAACTTTGCACTGATAGGATATTAGCCACACTTCTAATTCAACTAGGGAATGCTATTTAGGCACGCTTCTAGATTCAACTTTGCACAGACTTCTAGATTCAACTTTGCACAAAGAGGATATAAGGCACACTTCTAAATTCAAACAGGGAATGCTATTAGGCACACTTCTAGATTCAACATTGCACAGAGATGATATTTGGCATACTTCTAAAATCAAGTTTTGCACAGAGAGGATATTAGGCACACTTCTAGATTCAACTTTGCACAGAGAGGATATTAGGCACAATTCTAAATTCAACTTTGTACGGAGAGGGTATTAGGCACACTTCTACCTCAACTAGGGAACGCTATTAGGCACACTTCTAAATTCAACCAGGGAACGCTATTGGGCACACTTCTAAATGCAGGCAAGGCACACTATTAGACACACTTCTAAATTCCGCTTTGCACAGGGAACGCTATTAGGCACACTTCTAAATGAAAGGCACGCTATTAGGCACACATCTAAATGAAAGGCACACTATTGGACACACTTCTAAATTCAGCTTTGCACAGAGATGATATTTTGCACACTTCTAACTCCAACAAAGGGCACGCTATAAGGCACACTTCTAGATTCAACTTTGCACAGAGAGAATATTAGGCATACATCTAAATTCAACTTTGTACAGAGAGGATATTAGGCACACTTCTAACTCCAGCTAGGGAACTTTATTAGGCACACTTTTAAATTAGGCTTCACACAGAGAGGATATTAGGCACACTTCTAAGCTCAAGCAAGGCATGTTAATAGGCAGCCTTGTAGATTCAACCAGGGCACACTATTGGGCACACCTCTAAGTGCAAGCAAGGCACGCTATTTGGCACACTTCTTGATTCAACATTGCACAGGGAGGATATTGAGCTCACTTCTAAATCCAAGTAGGGCAATATCAATGCAATAGTATCATAACAAGTCTATTTAAATGCAATCCACCATAGCATGAAGATTAGCTCATACATGCAAACAAACATACTGAACAGCATGGCAAGGAGATAGGAAAGATAGACACATTACAACAAAGTATTAATTGCGGCACAATGAAATCAAGGGCAACTTGATGTGCATGGTCAAACATTTCTACATTGTAAACAAGCTTTTAGGTAAAGGGATGTTGTCACGTGACCGAGGACACCGAGATGGAAAGTCTTGTGATGATCGTAACAGAGGCAACGGCAGAAAAAAACATGCTATAACTGCAAATTGTGAAAAGCTACATAAATATAGTTGTTTCTGCTTAGTGAATTTTAGGTGTTTAAGAACAGACTAAATCAGACTAAATCAGTGGCTAACCCCCTGAAATGTGCCTAACATAAACCTTTAATGAGTCTAGCACTTATTGTATAGAATTCCAGAAAGACTATTTGTTATTCCTTTTCTTTCTTATTTAGGGTCACTGCTCAAAGCGTTACACTTGTGGGAACCCATGTTTTTTAAGAGGCCTGAACAAGAAAGTCAGCCACTCTAGAACCTAAGCTACGTGGTGCTGCCCACAGCCCAGGAGGTCTATTTAAAAATAATTACAAAAAGAAAAAAATATATTTGTTTTTTTGGGGTAGCAACGGAGACCATGAAGGTAGCAAGGGAGACCTCAGCAGTCACAGTTGCAATCCCTGGCAACACCCAATTGATGTCCCCGCCCTACACCATAGATTCTCCAATTGCCTCTCTGCAGTTCAAAATTGGATGGCCTCGCATTTTCTTCACTTCAATCCTTTGAAAACAAAGGTGCTGTTCTTTCCATCCATTATGAATCCTTCCACTATTCTTCCCCCACCCTTTCTTTTCCCCCTCCTCCCTTCCCTTCTCTACTTCTGCTCGCAATCTGGGTTTAATCTTTGACACCTCTGTTTCCTTTTACCTACATATTTTTTATACTGCTCAATCTTGTCGCTATGCTCTTTTTCCCATCTGCCATGCCCAATCCTTTCTTAATTGTCATGCCACTAAGCTTCTTTCCTGTTCAGTATTCTCTCACATTGCTTACTGCTCTGCCCCTCTCCTTGGGCTTCCTGCTTCGTATCTTCTTCCCCTTCGCTCAGTCTATAACTCCTCTGTTCATCTCTGCTTTCCTCTTTCTTCTCGATCTTCTATCACACTCTCTATACTCTCTATCTTCTCCCTTTCATATCTCATCTTCTTTAACATTTTCTCTCTATTGACTTCCAGTGTATCCATGGTCTCGCTCCTCTTTATCTCTCTTCACTTATCTAATTTTATTCTCCTGCCGTACCATCAGTTACCTAAATCAGTTCCTTCCTTCTGTCCATAAACCATCTTTTGGGTCCATTCATTTCCATTGCTCTCAAACATTGGAACTCCCTTCCTCTGTCTATTTGTTCTTCCTCCTCTCTCTGTATCTTCCTGACCAATCTTAAAAACACCTCTTCTATCTGCTCTTTCCAACAATTAAACTTTATCTTTTCTCCCCTCTTCTGCTCTGATTTACCTGGAATGTATTTTCAATTGTACCTTTTTTAAACACTTATTTTTTGTTGGTACAAGCGCTTTTGGTGAAATATGCAATCTACATTAATTAAAAAATATAAATAAACTATCTAAAATCACGGGAAGTGACTTTTCACTTGTTTTTCCAAAACATCTTGAAGTTGAAATTTTTCAGCATTTGTTAAGTATGATCTTATGTAACTACTTACTATCCATGAATTGTCTGCCACAAATTGAATATCAATGTTTGTTTTCCACATGTGTCAAATCACAGGACAGTAATTATTACAGTCATGCTTTTAGAATGTGTTTTAACTCATAAGAATTGTGAATGTGACATACTTTTCAATAATGTCACTTACTGTTTATGAGCCAACGGATCAAAAGCGAGGAACTGCTTCAACCAATCAAACCATATGTACATGCATTGCTACTGGAGTATAAAAGAATAATATGTTATTTTAACCAAATGATGGACACTGAGTTTAAAATAAAATTCAACACTGCAAGTAATTGTCTTGATACATTTATTGGATCAAGTGAACAAAGTTAATTTGGAGTTAAAGAGTTAAGGTTACTACATTGTTCATTTTCCTCTTTTAAAAAGTCTAATAGTTGTTTTGTGTGGTGACAGACAATGCCCTGCCGCATGAAATGACCGCTTGAAGCACTACTGCCGCTCTTTATGTTTGTGTAATTCTTTCCTGAGGGGTATTAATACTATTTATTTGCAATTCTCCTTCTTACTTCATGTTTGTGGTCCCCTACAATCTGACGGAGCAGATCTGGGTCCTCCTCAGCAACTCCCCATGAAGTGGAGCAAAGGCCCGACACAGCGGGATGGTGTGATTAAAGATACTGCATTTCCTCTCAGCAATGTCGGATCCGTCGGATGTTTCAATGCAGTTTTGCCCTTGGAAGCATGTTTTTTTCACAACACCAGCAATCTGCTATATTTAAACTGCTGGAATGAACTAAACCCTGCAATGCTCATTATTGTGAATTTAAACACCATTATTAAGAGGTTTCTTTTTCTGTCTGTCCACACTGGTGGCTCTATCAATACATTTCCTCTTGATAGGAGTAATTGTGCTAACCACACTTCATCATTATTATTTTATAAACTAATGGTGACCTTATATTAAAAGAGGATTATAATTGGAAATTATTTTATGCAACACTCTGCCTACTGGTGATTTAAGCTCTTGGACAGTGCAGAGCCAACATGATGTTTTGTAATTAATTTGTCTTCTTCAGGCAATTTGTTGGGGTCCTCTGTGCTCTTAAATACGGTCACATTATCAAGATGAGAGTGGTGCTGTAGCCGGTCAGTTGATTTAAAGTGATTCTTAGCTACACTGATTTCACTTTCTTTATGGCTTCTGCAAAAACCCAAGTAAAAGGATCCAGGAGTAAGGAAGCTTCTGCACTTGTGGCTACTCTGAAAAGAATAGAAAGTGACTTTCTACCTCCTGCTCAAGCAATATTGGAGTCTAGCATGGAGACTATTTTATTAGAAATAGGGGCACTTAAATCCTTCATGGAAACTATAAACATCAAACTCCAACAAATGGATGAGCGTTGGGTGAATTTTGAAAGCAGAATTGATGAAATAGAGAGGAGAAATGGTGTCCTTGAGGATGTTGCCACTTGAGTTACCCATCTGGAAAAATCGATGCATACAGTGCTTAATTTGTGCCGGTGTTTGGCGGTAGCCAACACCGGCACTGTTTTTTTTGGCACCTGCACTTTCATCACGTCTCTTTGTGCAGCGGCTCACGGAGATGGAGGCATTCATCAAAGAAAATGTAACACTTAAAGTGTTAACTTTCTTTGATGAATGCAACAGTTCCCCAGCCATCCGCCTGCATGGCGCCAGGCAGGAGGCAGCCGCGCTCTCTCTCCACAACAAATTGTGGGTGGGTCCTATGAGCTGTGAGCTCATGCACATGTTGCTTTGGGGGGTGGGGTGGTCCAGATTCAGAAGGTGGAGGGAAAGTGAAGGATATGTACAGAGTCCAAAGAACGTGCCAGTGTGACTCCCCCCACCCCAATGCCCAGCACCCTAGGTGAGCAGCACGGGTGGGGTATGAGTGTCGCAGGGAGAGGGCATGGGAACAGTGGAGTGGACAAGGGAAGGGCACATTACTAGTCCTGTCAGGCTCTTGGGAAGGGCGGATTTGCATGCGGCGAGAGGAGGGATTCCAGGGGGAGTGTCCAGCATGGGGAACAGCCAGCCCCAAGCAGATGGGCTGCCTCAGAGCCCTGTGAACAAAACTGGCAACCAGAAGCCCTAGGGACCGTTCTGTGAGGAAAAGGAGACTAGGAGGCGGCGAGATGAGGTGAGTAGTGCGGAACAGCACTGCAGCAGAGCCCTCACACCTTACTCTGAACGTGTCAGGTACCGTGAGTACCGCGCCCAGACTTGGGGGCGTCTGTGCATTCTGGTAAATGTAGTTTTGCTTACCCTGTTAAATTGCAGGAATACACGTACCAAAATGCCAAGAGAAGTCAGGAAACGGTGTAATAAACCGTGCACTGGACTACTCCATGTCACTCCCATAACTCAACTCAGGCCATTAAGCGCTTTGCGAGTGAGGGCTTCTGGGCACATGAGGCGATATTACACATTTTGGCACTGTATCAAGAGGGGGCTTCAATGGGGTGCGACCCAGGTAGTCCCTGAGCAATTGGCCTTCACACTTCTCACACAGAGCAGAGTTGCCGCTTGGGTAAATGCGCCTGCTGCAGTGCGAGATCTATCTGGACTTTCATTTTCCGTTTTCGTGTCATTCATTTTAATTCTGATGTGCTGTAGGTATTATTGGGTTGTGTCCTCGTTTGTTGTTGGCAACCTATTTATATGTGGGTGTACGTCCAGGCGCTGTATAAAGAGGCACTTCGACGCCCAGAGACTTTTCAGTTTGTTGTGTGCACTTCATAACGGACTCCACGTTTCGCCCTCCTCATATCACTGTCACTTTTCTCAATCCTTTCCTGTGAAGTGTGCCTCCAGTGTTCTTCTGTATAGCGCCTTATGTAATGTGCGCCTTATGTCAAGGAGCTCTTATTTTTGGAAGACACGAGGCAATGCCAGAGGTCAGTAAATTGCCCAAGATCACAACATGTGCAGAAAGTGACCCGATTCCAACGTGTGGGGTGAAGTATTGCACATTAATTGTTTCAAGGGTGTGGTTTTGGGCTTGGGGGGCTTTGCCCAAAAAGTGCATAACGATTCAGAAGCCAAATTAGTGTGAAGATCATTAGAGAAACAGTCCAGAGAGCTGCCTAGAGTGTGCAGGTTCTGGCACCCCCAAACCTCACCAGGAGGCCGCAATCTGCTCGGGGTGGGGAAGAGGAGGGAGATGTTATCCCGGGAGAGAGAGTGTGTGGGTGGGGTTTCGGGGGGCAGTGAGGCGAGACGTGTCTTGGATAACCTGGGCTCAGGGGTAACAGAAGACAACTTTATTTATGGAAGGTGGGGGTTGGGGGCAGTGCATAAGGAAGCAGTGTCCGTGACTCAGTAACGATTCAGTAAAGATGACGCGTGGCCCCAGTCTTAGCACAGACACAATTGAGCAACCATCGTGTGCAAACAAAGACGTAGCTGAAGACAAGGCTACAGTGGGCAGAACAAATGGAGTGTCGCACACCCATGTGCACGAATGCACACGCACACAGGCAGAGGCTGACACCTACTCACCAAGTCAGACACCAACACCTAAAGCAAAAACAAGCATTGGCAAAGCCACGCGTTTGGGCTTTTTGATAACCCTTTTTGCAAGCCATGGCCAGGTGATTGTCAGGCATTGCCATAATGGTACTTCCTGCTATGAGATAACAGCTGGCAAATGGTGTGAGCACCTGGGCTTGATAGCAATACCTGTAGACAAACCAAAAGTATTGGTTTCGTCAGTACTTGTTTTTAACAGGACTCCAGTGCAAAGCCCAGTGGGCGAAGGCACACTTGGTGAAGACATTTTAATTACTCCAGTAGCACACGTAAAGATAGAATTAAGGGATTACATCCCAGCAGACTGCTTAGAAATAACACTGGCAAGAGATTTTTCATAGAGCTGGCTCAAGGAGATTCAAGAGTAATGTGATTTGGGTGGTGCGGGGCAGGTAGTGGGTGGGGCAGGGCAGGTGGTGGGAGGAGCAGGTAGTGGGTGGGGAGGGGCAGGTAGTGGGTGGGAGGAACAGGTAGTCGGTGGGGAGGGACAGGTAGTGGGTGGGAGGAACAGGTAGTGGGGGGCGGGGCAGGTAGTGGGTGGGAGGAACAGGTAGTGGGTGGGGAGGGGCAGGTAGTGGATTGGAGGAACAGGTAGTGGGTGGGGAGGGGCAGGTAGTGGGGGCAGGGCAGGTAGTGGGTGGGAGGAACATGTAGTGGGTGGGGAGTGGCAAGTAGGGGGTGGGAGGAACAGGTAGTGGGTGGGGAGGGGCAGGTAGTGGGTGGGAATGTCCATGAGGATTACCATGATCATGGGCAGTCAATAGGTGAATAAATAACCACATAACTCCCACAAGCCATGTGCCCCTCCTCACATTCCATCTACCTACTAGCTGCACTCCACTTAAATAGATTTGGCTTACAGTGGAATCTAGGTGCCACCTAATAGCCAAAACTAACAAAGGATTGCAGTTCTATTTCTGAGCCAGGGTGGAGCTGCAGGCCTAATACACACAACTCAAATAACTTGTTGCTCACATATTAATCAACAAACTCATGCTTCACTCTGCAGACACACATGCAAAGACATGCATGAAGGAAGGTAGACACACGCATAAACGCACACAAATGCACATCACACATATACAACATGCACATGCATGCACTGGCAAACAGGTAGGCATGCAGGTAAGTGCATAAGCACTCACACAGATGCACATCAACATATGATGCAAAAGCAATGGATTACATATCTCTTTGGGGGCTAAGTTGAGCTGTAGCACTGATCAGATTCATCGTCACACTCTAAACATGCATACGCACAGATGATCCATGCACTCACACAAACCAGTGCGGGGGGAGAAGCAGGAAGGCAGATTTAGACTCACCCAGGCCCATCCAGACACATGCATGAATGCATGTACACACACACACACCCACCCAGAGTAAGTAGGTGTACACACACACACGCACACACACACACCCACCCAGACCCAGAGTATAATGGTAGCAACCAGACCAGAGGGCCAGAAATTGGGAGCACTATCCCACATGTTATTAGCGGGACAGGTGAGGCCAGAAAGCACGCTCTTGCTGGCTGTCTAGCACTGTCTAGCATCTAGGTCTAGCACTGATCCGGCATAGGCCGCCTATTCTGCGGGCGGCGCCCGCCCCAGGATTAGGGGACCAAGATTTTTTGGGCCCTGCCACTTATTTTCTTTACAAATTAAGCACTGGATGCATACCATTCAGAAACAAAACGAGAATTTGGAAAACAGGAACAATAGAAACAGTCTCTGTATATTTGTCTGAGGGAATTGAGCGGGGCAACATGGTTCTTTTCCTCAAGAAAACCCTTCCTAGCATTCTTAATTTTCACTCTTCCACTGTCCTTAATATACTAAGGGCACGTAGATTGGGGTTTAAAAGAGTAGAGTCACATAAGAAGACCTCACCAAGGACACTAATCTATTTGATGCTTGAATATACAAAACATCAGATGATTATGCAGAAGGCAAAAGGAATCGAGCATGTGGTATGGAAAGGACCAGGGATTTTTTATTTTGCAAGATGTATCTAAGGCTACGATCCAACTGCTCTCTTATCATCCTGCCCTCAAGAAACTGAATGCGAGATATGGTTGTGTTCATCCGTGCACCTTTAGAGTTACCACCAACCCCAAAACATCTTCCTTTGAGGATCCTGATGATCTGATCAACTTTTTAAGAGTGCAAAACAAGGAGGCAATGGACACTGGAACCCCCAGTCATGGATCATTTTTCTTTTCTTATGTGTACCACTGGATTTGCTATCATATGTTATCTCCTTCAAGTGAATTTCTCCTCTGGAATTGTTAAAATCTTTAATTAAGGTGAGCGGGCACATATGTGCTTTACCTGCGGTTTCGTCCATTTATGGGTTGTGCCCACACTCCTTCTTGCTGCTTGACATTGCAACCTCGACCTCCAGACTTTTTGTCTTTGTTCTCTATCACATTTTTCCAAACTTTGTATGGGGTTGTCATGCACACCGTAATTTCAGAGGTTTCCTTATCTTAACTTGTAATGTTTACTCGCTTTTTCCATTCGTTTTTTTGTTTTTTCTTCTGAGTTTTACTATTTTTTGACAAGCAAAATAAAATTGCTTGTGCTTTGGTATGTTATCTATTGGCTATACAGGAATTGCCTTGACTGGTCACAGTGTTTTAAGTCACTGTTCATTGTTAAGACTTTTTCGCTCTCTTCTCTTCTATGATCTTAAGGTGCATGATATGGAACGTTAAGGCTTTCAATAATCCAATGAATCGACAAAAGGTTTTAGCTCACATTAATAGATTTTAGCCAACTATTGCTTGCTTACAAGAAACTCATCTATCGTCAAAAGAGTCCATGAAATGAAACATGTTTTGGGTGGGCGATGTACTGGCTAGTCATGCAGTTGGTAAACATAATGGTGTGGAAATATTAATTAAAAAGGGAGTTAACTATCAGATCCTCCATAAAGATAGAGATACTAAAGGTAGATGGATATTAGCGAAAATATCTATTGATTCTGAGATTTTTTTGAATCCTTAATCTATATGAACCCATAACCCCAGCTTCTGAATTGATTTGAAACTAAAGATACTACAGTCAGACCGCCCTAATATGGTATTCTGTGGAGACTTTAATAATATTATAGGCCCATTTAGAGATAGAATATTCTGCTGTCAACTCAGAAATAGCAAATCTCATACTGAATTTATAAGATGTTCAGCTGAAATTGGTGCTGTTGATTCATGGAGGTGTTCACACCCTACTGACCTGGATTTCACCTTTCACTCGTTTCCATACAATACATTATCTCGTATGGATTACATATGTGTTGCCAATCTTTAGTACCTGCAATAACTGAATCCACTATTGAATGTTTGCTAATTTCCGATCATTCTCCTATAGTAACTTATTTGGAAGTGAGATGCTTCAGAAAGGGCACTAATAGATGGAGATTCAATAACTCATTACTCGAAGACATTAACTTAAAAAATTCTTTCCTTGATTTTGATCAGTTTTACGATATCTAAAAGGCTGCCTTGCAGGGACATTGTATTTCATATGTAGCCAAGAAGAAGAACTTTTTTAGGAGGGATCTGGTGTCAGACTCTGTGTTCTGTGTGTCCTTAGTGTCCCAGCTTCCCTCCTGTGCCTCACCTGATTCGTTGAAATCCTTGCTCTCCGGGCTGAGTGTTCTTCTGGCTCTGTAATCTTTTTCTTTCTTGATCAGATGGCTGTGTCTCGCACGGGAGAAAGCCACAATGAAGGCTTAACAAGGAGCCCCCACCATGACCCCCTTCTCGGGAGGGACAGAAAATGGGGAAAAATCTGGATGTGGCGTAAAAAACCCCAATGGAAGTGGCAGTCACAGAAGTCCTTCTGAAAACTGGGCTCCATTGTAATGAGAAGGTCTTTCTTACAGTGTCCAAATACAAGATGCCTCAGAAACAGACTGCCAAGTACAGCGGATGAACAGGATGGCTCCACACAAGCAGAATAGAAAGCAAACAGGGAGAAAGCAGTAGATGAGAAGCCAAGGGGCGAGCTAAGAACATAAACAGGTAAGAAGAGGAAGAGCGAGAGGAACCATACAGAAATGAAAAAGCTCCGTACGGTAAAGGTAGAAGCGTAAAGAAAGGCAAACAAGAGAGCACAGTAAAGTATGAAGCACCGGCCGGGGGCCAGAACAGTTGAGAGAAAAGAAAGAGCATGACCGTTAATGCAACAGCGGCAGCGCAAGAGAGTAGCTGAGCAAGAAGGTTGCAACGCGACGCGAGGAAGACGGGGCGTGGCTTATGAGCTCCTACGTCCAGGAGCAGAAAAAGAACTAGACCGCTGCATGGACGGAGGAATGGACATGGTGGAATGTCAACAGTTCCTTAAGCGAAACCGGGGCCAAATGCGCCATGATCTAATACGGCGCATGACATCTAGATACAATATCCGGTCAACTGTGGAGCTTAGAGAAGAAACATAATGCAAAAGCAAATGATGCTCTTCTTAGACAGATCCTTGCTCTTTGTTTCTCTCTTAATAAAATTCTGATGGAGCAAAAATGTGGTGTTGTGCTAAAGTTCAGGTTCATCTTGTAAAGCTCTTGCTTCATATCTCAAGGTCAAAAAGGAGAGATCTAGAATATCTGCTATCATGAAGGATAGCACACCGGCAATGTGTTGGTCTTGGAAGCATGAAAGGGGGTTGTTGGTGAGATATAGGTGCATTCTGACCTATATTTTTTAGGGGGTCATGTGTTAGGGGTCGTTGCTACTGGATGCCTTATCAGAAGTGCCGATCTTTGATTTGCTGCCTTTGGAGTCTTACGATTTCAAACGCAGTGGGGATAGGTGTCAGTGTTACCAAAATATATGACCACTCCTGATTAGAAATAAGGGAGGTGAATTTGAGGTGGTGCGGAGGTAAGGTCTGGGAACCAGATGTGTTCAAAGGGAACAGGGGTCATGGGTTCAGGGGACCGCTGCCTGGCAGGAGGGGGTTGGAGATGGCATGAGTCAGTGAGCAGAGACGGATTGTGCACTAAGGTTGGAGCAGGGCTTGCTCTGACATTCTCGTACAAGCACATTTTGTCAGGGCTCGAGACTCGCTACTTGCAAAAATGATTACATGCATTGCCGTGAGAACAGGAGACAGACTGAGCTGACAGGTGGTGGTGGCTGGGTGTGTGAGGCGCTGGGTGAGTGAGCAGTTCAACAGAGGGACTCTAAAAATAAGGCATTTGGAAGTAAACTAACTGTAACTGTTTTCATAAAAAAAGTAAATCACTAGAAATTTTGCATTGCATTGGTGGATGCCAGCAAAAAATGTGTTTGTTTTTCAAAAATATTTCAAATGCCACAATGGTCTGCAGGCCTATTCGCTCCCATGGGAGTGAAGGTCAATGCATTTGAAGTTTGCTTGTGAGCTGTGCAAACCCACACATCCTACACAGTATAAGGTTCAATTGTTTTTCGTCCTTGGAAGAAAGGGAGGATTCGGAATACAATGAGTGTGGGAGGTGTGTAATACCGTCAAATATGATAAGGTTCACCATTCCAAAACTGGACAAAGGAACATGTAATTTCATTTTATGAAAATTGGTTGATCTGAACGGAGACTCTGCATTACGCAGAGAGAATGGAAATGGCAATTATTATGTAAGTTTTACTGTAGATGGTTTTATAGAGGAACAAGTCAAAGTTTCATTTTCTGACCGTTAATGCTGGCTTACATTGTAATGGGAAATTGTTTGTGGCATATTGAATGACACGCAAAAACAACATATGTGGACTTGTCTTTGTCCCGGGCACATGGGCAGTCCAGCACCAAAATGAATGTAGTCCACATCTGGGTTCCCCCTGGTTCCAACAATGTCAAATTCTACGTTAATCTTCCATTAAAATGCTGTCTAGGTATTCTTCGAATTCTTCCGTCAGCTTCTGCATCCCATTGTGAGCTAAACATACTCCATAGCACTAAGCTCTCAAGCGCATCGTAGACTCTCCATGATGTTTTCTCTGTGTTTCCATTGTTTCACGTTTGTGTTCATCATTAGTTTTCCCACGTTGCAGAATTAATGGGTAAATTGATAAATTAGAATAAAGAACGGCTACTGAGACACATTTCTGTTATGTTTTCTACACAACAACATCCTGCCTTTCTGCAAATGTCATCGATTTGAGATACCAATTGATGGCTTCTTTAGTCAGCAGCTGCAGATACACTTAAATGGCTGGATTACAATGACAGTGTTTTGGGACGATTGCCCCGGGCCGGTATGCCCTTTCGCGGTACCAGGATAAGGAGCAACCTGACATTGTTTACGGTGGCATAGCGGCTAGCTGATGCCGAAGCCTTGCGATTCACGGTGCATCCAATGCGCTTCTTATACCCAAAGAAACACTGTGTGACTCACGATAAACAGTTGTGGATCGAGAACAAAGAAAGAAATTACCAATGTGGTTGAATATGTAAATTGGCAGATGCTCTCAGAGCGTTTATTGTGAAATAAAAGCACATTATGAATTGCAGAGTATTGCGGTTTCCTTTAAAAATAATGTTGTGTATTCAAAATTGGGACACGCTGTGTTGTGAGAGGATGTGTGTTGATATTCTGGGTTCTGTGTCAACACGTAGGTGATGTCGGCGCGCTTTTGGATACTGCTGCCCAGTAACGTCATGGAGATAGGCGGAGAATATCGCTAGGAATGGTGATGTCAGTTTAGGGGGCCGGGGATATGATTTAGTGCCACCAGGGCAGTTCACCTTAGGGCAATGCGGCAACGGATAAGATTAGCACAAGATGGCCGCGCCCTGCTGCCTGATTTCACATGTGTGAAGGTGAGGAAAACTACGGTAAGGTGCATAGGAAATGTTTGTACGATTGATCAACGTATCCTTAAAATCACATGCCCGAACACTTTGGACAATAATATTTTTGAGCGCACTATTCCTTTAATGCCCTGCAGTCAAGGGTCTGCGTCTGCATTATTTTGAAAGATATGTGGATTTATTAAACCATGATCAGAATGAGAGTGTGTTTTAAGAATGTCTGGCAGAACAAATGTCTTCCTTGGGCTTATTACATCCTTAAATCTTGAAGCAGCACACATAGACCATCACTGAAAATTGTTTTAGATTAATGGTAAAATCTTAATACTGTCTTATTTATTTAGTTATCTAGCTGAAAAAAGTTAAGACAGTTAAGAGAGGAACTTGGATTTGAAGAATTTTAGCACTTTAAAGGCATTTGAGGACGTCCTAATGTATAGTTTTAGCAAATGGCTTATCTTTTAATGTACTTTTTTATTATGATGTTGGTTTTCTTGATTGTTGCTTTTTTCGTTTTTTTGTCTTTTGTTGATAATGTGTGTGTAATGTTAAAATTAATAATTTATAACTGAATAAAATTAAAATGAAAAATACAATAATAGACCTGGTTATACACAATTGTGTGTGACACAGATGTTTCAAAGTTGCATTGATTCACTGACCAACCACTTCACTCCCCTCAACCCATTAAGGGGTAACAGTATGTAACCACTTCTCTCAAGTCAGTTCCTTATGCTGAATGCAAGGTCACCTGTAGGGGGATCAGGATAATTAATGAGGTTATGGACTAGCACCTGTCTCACACAGTGTGGTCTCAGATCTCCTGCTAGTGTGCAAGTACTTTCTCAAACATTGGCCTCCTAGATATTTCCCATACTCAGTTCCCTGGGTCACTATCTGATTAGTCATTTCGAAATCCCTCTTCAAATGTTGTTGCCAATACTGCTATGAAATTCGCCCAAGTATTTCTACTTCTTCCACTGGACCACTGTTGCAGGCTGACAGGTTTCAAAAACCAAATTTTCACATGTTTTGCAATCATTAAGACAGCAAACAGTCAACCCTCTCCCTGTTTGGACAATCCATTGATAACATAAGTCGGATGCTTCCCACAATGTGGGTTTCTACCTGTGAACATTTCTAAGACATCTGTGGGCAATAATGTCTTGAGACTCCACATACTATAAAGGATCATGCAAGAGCACGGGTCACCAAACGATTCCTTACTAAGAGCTACTTGTAGTTGAATGTCAATAAATGAGAGTCACTGTGATGCTAATGTTCATAAGCAGGGGGTTGAAATTGAGAATTGTATAGGCTGGCTATTAATGTACTCCTTATACAGGAATGCACAAGTGCGTGCATACACCATTGTATTAAAAACTTAAAAAAACATGATGATGTTATTATTTTGAATTAAAAGATGTCACATAAAATCTGCATATTGTACTGTTGGAAATTCATCTGGACATTCAGTGTTAAAGCTCATGCTGTATGCTGCCTGCCAGTGTTTTGTAATCAGCTTGAAACGGCAGCACTGACAGAGTCATTAAGATGATTGTCAGTGATATGGGTTGGGAACTTTGATTTAAGGATGTTAGTGTCTGAAAAATCTGATTCGGGGAGATAGCTTTAACAAACTAGAGAAGCAAGCTTAAGTGCTGTTGTGTAAGTGTTCTTGTACTTCTTGGTATCTGCAACACTACAGAAAATGATGTAGCATTGCATGTTTTTTCAACTCTATGTTATCTTGAAGAATGACAATCCCAATTTGCATTGCAAAAAAGTCAACGTCGAACAGCTCACTGATTTGCTCTGAAAGTAAACCAACATCGGCTTCCACAAAGGGGTTTCAAGTTAGCATCCGAAAGAATGTTTCTAGAGTCTCCAAATCTTTCTATCTTTCACTCAAAAGTTATATTTGCCTGGTCAGAAGACTGCTGGATTTGTCAATGTCCAAGAGTCCAAAACCAGGTTGAAAATTATCCATTAACTTCATTTTTTGATTCTATTAAACATTTAATTTTGGGGAAAAAAAGGGCAAACACGATTGTCAACTTAACCTACTAACCCATAAGATTTCCATGTGAAGCAAAAGAACACTATATACCCAAAAGAGTTCATTCAGAATAAATGTGAACCCCTAGTGGTCTTTTTCCCTTGCATGAATTGAATGAATACTTTGAACAACGGGGACATTGCGTGACATAAACCTCTCACTTTGGCACAATTGCATGCTGCTGTATTATGCATTGATTATCCAATGACCCCAATGACGGAGGGAAATGAGGGTCTACTGTACAGCATGCAATGAGACCGGAACTATACCTGGATATTGCTGATGCACCACTAGTTACTGCCACCGGCTTCTCTAATTGCACTTTTAAAAATAATGATTGACCTCATTTTAGATATTGACACCAGTGTTTGTGAATTTAAGAGGCAGCAATATCCAGATTCTCTCTATATTTGCAAAGTCTATAAATAATAATCAAATAAAGCATTGTCATTTAAATCGATTCATTTATCACTTTAAATGGAAAAACATATGTAGGTTTGTAAATCCTTTTCCAGGAGTCCCAGCATGTTGGCTGTATAGATGCCCTTTGTGACAGAGTGGTTGTGCCTAAGTGCTCATCAAATATGGCAGACATAATGTGTTTGAAATCTCATGTTACATATTCCTCCTACAGAGTTATGTTGCCCTTCACAATCTGTAAACGTAAATGTGTTTTACATCAAATGATTAGCAACTTTCAAAGATGCCTCTCTGGTAAAATGTGCTTTCTTTGTTGGTTGAGTTAAAAGAAAAAAAACAGATGTATGCTTCCACAATGGAGCTTTTAGTTCACATTCTTATTAGGAATGCAAGTGTTTTCCTGTAGAAACATTATTTTTATAATTCATGGGAATTATTTAACAATGTATCTCAACATTTTTCCTCACTTCAATTTTAGTAATGCATATTAAGACAAACACAAACGTTAACATCAAGCTAAACATTTTGGAATAAACTCAACATTTCTTATCAAACCTGTTTACTTGTTCAAAGGTACAAAATTACATTTTTACAAAAAAATGTTTTCCATATCCAGACTTAATAAAAAAGAAAATCAAACTACAAAATATCTTATTAACCATTTTTGTTTTTCAACGGTTCATGTAGGAGATGGAAACATCGATACACACCAACAATCAAAAATCTCAATGGAGTTTAACAAACTTTCAGATGTTCAAAAGTGCAGTTTCAGTTTACAACCAGTATCAAAGTGCAAACCCTGACCATATATACAAACTGAAAATCAACATAATTTCCTATTTAACTTACTAGTTGTAGCAGAGTTTCAGTATATTGTGAAGGTATCATGAAGTAGACACAGACAACAGGTTCAAGTTTGGTTCTCAAAGGTTTTATTAACTTAAAAAGCAGGATGGAGTAAGACCTAACTTGCACTATGCTAAGGTGGGATTTCCCTACCTAAATAAAACTAAGTATAGTTTTTGTCAGGAAGTCAAAATCAAATGGCTGTCGCTGTCCAAAACCTATACTTGCCCTTACAACATACTGTATACAATGTGTAGGGATGTCAGCATCAACATGAGCAGTCTTCAAAATAAAGTTAATAGCTTCTTCCAGCTCTTGGCTTGTAATCAGCTTCCCCTTCCCCAAGTTCAAAACAGTTCACAAGGCATCAGGGTTCCCTTCCCCAAGAGTTCAAATCTTCCTGCTTTTCAACAAAAACACCACAGTTCCTTGGGACACTTCCCGGCTCTTTGAATATTGGCACTTTTCTCGAATTCACCTAATCAGATAGGCAGTTCCGTTTCTTGACTTCAAAATCATGTAAGAGGTTGTTGAGGAACAGAAGCTTGTGTATGGCTACTTTCAGTGGCTTTTATATACAGGGCCCTCGCTCTAGGCACAGTTGTCAGAGCACACCGCCACCCATTAAATATCAAGTTTCCCATACCCCTTGACTGTTTCCACCAACAATGTGCCACTACTTCCATTTGACAATGATGCTTGCTTTGTGTAACACTTCCCTGACACTGTACAGTGGCTTGGTTGGCCACCATGCACTTGTTACACTTTCTTATATTCTTCATGCTCTTCCCAATGCAGGCTTCCTCATAACATTCTGTTCCTTGGACTATTTTGGCTTTTGCCAATGATCGTTTTCTCATACAGCACAATTCCTTGAATTCTATTGGCTTAAGCTAATACTTGGTTTCTCAGATAATACAGTTCATGGTATCAACCAAATTCACCAACTTTCTTTTACTCCATTTAATATTCACAAGTTCTCAAAACTTGATTTTTTTTCTTTTCTGTATTCAAAAGTACTTATTATGGCTTTCATTTCATTCAGTATTCAAAATTACTTGTGGTTGCTCCATTCGCTATTCAAAAGTACGTATAATGTGTTGGATTTCATTTGGCATTCAAAAGTACTTGTAACTTAATAATTCATATGGGATTGACTGCCCCTTCGCCGTGCCCAGGCCCCCTCTCCAGGCAGACTCACTGGTTTCTGCATACAGCAGTTCTGTGAGTCCCTTGCCTGTCACATTTCAGCTTCTATGCGTGGTGTCTCACATCTTTGGTGTGCCTGACTTCAGTGGCTTTGCTTCTCCCACCAGGAGGCTGTCAGCGGGACGGAGACTTCCTCGCGGTTCCTCCGGCTCTCGGCTGCTTCACTGCAGCAGCCCAGCCTGCACCTCCGTCTCACTCTGCGTCCCCCATTCACTGCCCCAGCTCTGCACTCCTCAGTACTCCGGCAAACCTCTCGGCCTCCGTGCACATCACTGATTGTGGCTCTGGCTCTCCAAGATGGCTTCAGCCACTCTGACTCGGTCTCCATTTCTGTAAGGTTTCCACCTTTTAAAGTTACTGCCATCATGATTGGACCAAAAAGGACTAAACAGCTCTCCTGCTGAAGCAGTAGTCCTGCCTTACTCTTGCTATTCTCCTCCTCATCTCAGTACTCAGCTGATGTCTATATATGTGTACATTATCAGAATGAGGATGTGCTGCTCTAATTGTTCTCATCCTCGTTTTAGTAGATTACTGTTGATTCTTGGGGAAAGTGATAGGGAAAAGATAGGGAAAGGGCTGACAATAGCCTATGAAGGCTTGTGGGATGGAGGGTCCATTCTGAAAAGAAAATGGGGGATATCATGTCTCACCTAAGGATGTCCTCTCCCCACTTCCCAAGTTACATCCACCCAGGTGATCCTTGTTAGGGAGAATTCTCCAGAATGGCTAATTTCCCTTACCTACTGAGTCCCTCAGCAGCTTTGCTGGATTTCTAGGATTTATTTTTTTCACCTGGTAAGAGTGTGAGACTTTTTTCCCACTCTTACATGTGTTTTGCCGTGTGTTTTACATTTTTGTGTTCATAGACTGTGGAGTCTTACCTACTCCATAGGCATCATCTTTTTACTGTGTCACACAGCACCTTTAGTGCAGTAACACAGGGTTGTCTTTTTCAGACTTCCCACTTTAAACTCCATTTTCTGGGACTGACAACTGTCTCCCAGAACATGTAAAGTTGCCATTAACTTTACTAGTCTTTTTAAATGTACAGACCCAATACAAACAATCTTCCATAGAGTACTGGAAGGGTTAATAGTTATCCCGTTTTGTCTGTTTCTCATGGAACATTATTTAATTCACCTTTCACTAAGATTTGGCTGGTGGCAGTGTTATCTACCATTTTTTTCCTACCGCGGACTATGAAAATAGCCTTGGTACTGTTAGAGGCTTTGTTGGTAGCCTCGAACTTTAATCCGCTGGTCCCATTTTGATTTTATTTGGTTCCTGTCGGGTTCATTCACCATTTCTTTTTGTAAAGGTCTTTCTCGTGTTTTACTCTGCGCACCAAACCAGGTTTGGTTCCTTTGTTCACCATCCTTTGGTGGGCTTCTGCACAGAAGCCCTCCTTAGGCGCCTCAGTGTCTGGGTGGACAGGATGTGAGGTAGGGGTTTAAGGCCCCCTGCACCGGGTCTCCTTGGAGACCCAAGTCACACTCTGGTTTGATTGGCTAGGTGGCTGTCCTCTCAGGACAGCCACCCTGCTGTGTGATTGACAGCCAGGCTGTGTAAATGGGGGAAAACTGCATAAAAAGCAGGTCTCTGGGACTTGGAAGGCAGAGTCACCACTGGATCGAGAGAACCAAAGAGAAGCTGAAGGAAGAGGACTACTGCAACTACTGAACCTCCCGGTGAAGCCCTGCTGTGGGTCTGAATCTCCTGAAACTTCAACAACAGGGAAGATCTGCAAGGATTCTTCTCCCCTTGAGCTGGTAGGACCAACCTGTTTGCCAAACGCCAAGCAAGGCCTCCCTCACCTGGTCGCATTTGCTGTGCACCGCTGTAGTACACTGGATAGCCAGGAGGACCGGACCCTGTTTGGGTTTTAAGGAGCGCACCTTTTATTTGTCGCTTTGCTCTGCTGCTGGTTTCTTCCCTGGGCAGTGCAGGACCCTCCAGTCTTCCTCCTTCTTGTCAGTCCGACAGTCGCTTCAGGAACCGTGAGCCTGCTTGACCTACCAGGAACTTCTGCCTCAGCTACATCATTCTTCTTCTACTAACATACTGTGCAAACCTGGTCGTTCGTTCCGTCCAACCGCAGTGAAAGTGTTTGAAATCTTTCACCAATCCAAGGGCTTGTCCTTCTCTACTCTTTTAAATAACTTTTCCTCCGACCAACTTCCTTTTGAACTCTTGGCAAAGACTTAACCGCAAACCACTCTGAACTGTGTGGTCCTCTGCAAATACTCTGAACCATTAACATTGGCCGAGGTCTATTGATTTTAATCCTAGTTGTAGTAAGCCTTTTCTAGATTGCCCTGCCTATTACTTGTTGGTGTTGTTGATTTTTTAATAAGCTTGCCTTTCCTCCCCTTTTAAACTACTGGCGTGCCATTTTGCTCACACTTCATTTTGAGCTTAACTTGTCCAGAATTGTTTGGGGGTTGTGTAGTATGTTAAGATTGTGATTTTCTGCTGCTTTATAATAGTAAACTGTTTTATAACTGATGGTGTAAATAAATGTATAGTCTTTTACTCAGAAACCTTGAGTCGGTGTCTGTTTGAACCATAGCAATTGCTGTCCTTTGTGTAACTTCTGATACTGCTCACTTTACTCTTGAGATAAGTCTGGCTGCTCAGCCATCACTACCACTTTACTGTGTAGTACAGGCTTGTACCAAAGGTGAATTTGTACTTACACTTGTGGTCTTAATTGTATGCGGTGTTCCCAAAGGGTACTGCATATGATTCTGCCTAACAATCCTCCCTCGCGTATCCACCCCCAGGATCAGGATCCAAAATCGATGGCATTTCCCTGGCTACCCGAGAGGAGGCTACAAGGGGAAAAGAAGTGAGGACGCCCTCAGTTTCATCACAAAACAGAATATATGTCCAAAATGGTACCATTGATTCACACCAACCATCAAAACATAACATAGTATAATAAACTTTTCAGTTCTTCAAAAGTACAGTTTCAGTTTACAAACATTAACATTATCAAAGCACAAAATCTGAACATAGGTACAAACCGCAAACCTTTTAAAATTCTTAGTTGTTTCAAATTGCAAAGTCTGAGTCTAAAAAGGCTAACTAAAACTGGACCACAGACACAAACAAACCAAAAGTCAAAATGTACACTTCTTTTGAAACATGTAAGATATTCAAAACTATGCAACATGTTCACGAATTACAAATATGTGAATACAAATGTGCCCATACATGTATATGCACACCAGAGGTAGAATGGGGAGAGCTCTTAATGACTACTGATCATAAACACAGACAAATGTGGGGTTCTCAAGTACTTTTTGGTAACAGACACTTCAAACCAATCTAGCACAGCAAATGAACCATCAAGGGACTGACAAGTAGGTTTTCCACTCATAGAGAAATGTTGTATGCCAATCTTTAATAGTAGTTAGCTTCTCAATTATTCTTATATTGAAATCTGAGATCTCTTTGATGAGCTCTATTTCCACGGAGAGCATTGCCAGTGTATTGAGTCGGTCTCCTGTCATTGTGTTTCTCAGGAATGTTTTTTTTATCTTCTTAAGAATGGAGAAACACCACTCAGACTCAACTGTTGTCATGGGTGTTTTGATGAGTATTTTCAATAAATGGTCCGTCTCTGAAAATGTGTCCTCTATATTATTGTCTCTGAATAACCCATATAAAGAAAGAGCATCTTTGCCACACTGAAATTCATAATATATAATTCAGTATTCAGTTTTGTCTTTTTTTAGCATTGGGTATGCTTCTATAGTTTTATTCAGATTGGTCATGTTTTTGAAACATGTCACCCTGCAACAACGTGGCACCCACTAAATCTTCTGTGAATGCAAAGCATTCTTTAGAGTTCACAATGATTGTATAACAAACTTCCTTTGCTGATTGATTTAGGGTCTCCAATTTAAGTTGTGGGTTAACAAAGAAAGATTCCTTTGGAAGTCTGGAATTTAAGTGATCAATTGATTGCTGCACCTTGCTGATACTACTGACAAAATCTGCTGTAATTTTAGGTATATATGCAGCATTATGTTCTCGCTTTTGTAGCTGATTCAACAAAATGTCAACATGTGACATTATGCATATGCAAACAATGAGTGAAACTACTCAGTAAACAAGACGCTCATAAGATGCTCTTGTGAAAAAGCAGTTGTGCTTGTTAGAATATTTTTTTTTCTTAGCTTCAATGTTTATCAAAAAACGTTTTTCATTAGTAAGTTAATGTTTGAAGAATTATCCTCAGTGCTTTAGGTAAAATACCAAAACAGTTTTTAATCATAGTTTTTCATCAAAAAAGGCAAAAAGCATTCTCGGCAGTGTATGCCCACTAGCCAATGCATTTCGGAAAGTATTCCATCTTCAGGGTGAGCTCTATGTTTGTACAACACAAAAATTACAAATAAAGTATACATATACATGGCAGTATTCAAAGAATAGTGCATATACACCACGATTGGTAGTGGGAAGTAAACCAAAAGGGGAAAAAAAGAAGTACAAAAACATTTGCCAAGTTAATGGTTAAGTCGGTATATTAGAGGTGAGATAACTAATATGCACACATGTGTGGGTCAGAAAACAAAATGATCACAGTACCATAGGTAGTGGATCTTGGTGTTTGTGGGCATAATGGTATGAGTTACTAAATGTAATGCTGAAGAATATCGTTAATAATTGAAGATTAGAGGGCCAGTTACCTGGGCTGCATAGTGGATGGTCCAGAATTGCTGAGAGTTGACAGAACTGTGGAGTATCGAGTATATAGATAAGGCTGTATGGGGTTGCAAGTTAGGAAATAGAATGATGCCCACTAAGTTGTGGACTGAACTTACTTTGTGGTGTCAGCGGGCTGCTCGTAAGAGAGGGCATCTCATGCACGCACCAGCGATGGTGTTTATGTGGTAGCCCTGGTAAACGCAGATGTCGTAACCTCACGCGTTTGCGAGTGCAGTGACATCCCGCATTTAGATATATACATTCGTGTAAGCAAAGTAACACATTATGAAATACACATCACGCGTAATTACTAATACTAATTTACAAATTACCAATTTTATACATATTTATACCTGATATTAGTGGCACAATTGCAAATGAACAAAGAAACAAATCCAGTTCATATAGAAGCCGTATATGACGAGAAGGTAAAGGGCTCAGTGATGAGTTTTGTGCAGACAAGATGTATAGGTGCTGCTTACTGGTAAGAACCGGTTGCAAATAACTTGAAGAAGGACAGATTACATGTTTCAGACCACAGTCGAAGGGCTGTGGTCACTGAGTATGACTTGGAACAATACACCAAGATGCTGTACATTGTGAGATACACATCACATGTAATCGCACACACTAATTACCAATCTAATAACCAAACTAATACATATTGATACCTGACATGAGTGGCATAATTGCAAATAAACAGATACAGTTCACATAGAGATCATATATGGCTAGAATGTGAAAGGGCGCAGTGATTAGCTTGGTGGAGATGAGGTATATAGGTCTTGATAAATATAGCAGCTAAGAAAATAAAAAAAATATATATTTCTAACAAGCACAGCAGCTTTTTCACAAGAGCATCTTGTGAGCGTCTGGTTTACTGAGTGGTTTCACTCAGTTTTTGCTTATGTGCATTTCAATCCCATTGTCACAGGATCCTTAACAACAGGCAGATCCTTTATATACTCCAATCTCATTTATTGGAATTTTGAAACTTATGTGACTCTAAACTTTGGTCATGCCCCCCTCCCCCAACCAGACGTTCACCTTCAAGACACACATCAGGTGGAGGCACAGTATTCCAATAAACCTTTAATATGTCATTTGAGGATATAGAATCATTAACCACCAAACAAGCTGAAACTATAGGTTTCACCCTTAAAGAGGCAGATGCAATCTTAGTCCTGAAAAGCTGCACTTCACTAGATTCAGCTAACACAAATAATCCAGATTCCTCAAAGTGGATTAAGCACCTAGAGTACTTAATTTGCAAGGGGATTAACAGGAAATTGCACGCAATAACTCTTGGCAGATATTACAAAGACCAGCGAATCCTCAGATATCTCAGAATACAACTCCGACCAACCCTGTGCAAAGAGAGCAAAGAATTTGTTTGGAAATGGGAAGCCATTCTTAACAAATGTTCGTTAGACTTGATCTTGTTGACCATCCAAAAATTATCCAAGAATTTGACCACTCTGAATATGGAAATATAAAAGTTTGAGAAGGAACTGATTGAAACACTTGGCAAAGAAGACTTGGAAGGTATCCTTACAGATATCAACCACAAACTAGAAAGCTATAAAACAGAACTAGAAGCAAAAAAAGTGAGGAAATTCAAGTGTGACATTTACGATTATTTAAACGAAGAAGTCTACACCTGGATGGAAAAATACAGACCCCCCCCCCCCCAAAGAAAACCACAGCAAGACAATTATAGCAACAGATCCAGCTCTGAATCTGAAACAATTGGAGAACCAACAAACCCACGCAGAGCCTCACCTCACCCCATACCTGGAGAAAAAGCACCTTTTTTAGGACTAAGACAAAAAGAACAAGGAGAAGGAAGAGGAAATCTAAGGGAAGTACGGACAACAAGGCAACAGAAGAAAACCTATCCATGTGCATAGTCCTCATACTCCTGCCATCTGTACTTATTGTACCGCCTATTGCCTATACGCACTGCTGCCTATCTGTATATATGTATATATTCCTGTTATTACTTTACTATGTGTATGTATATAATTCTTTGTTGTTGTAACTAAGCCTCGCAATGTCATGTAAATTTTGCGCACTGTTACCTTAGGGTATGCTCGCGCATTACAAATAATAAAACAAACAAACAAACAAGTTAAAAATCTCTCCACATGATCACTCACTGATCCAGAAAAAAATACTGTCCAAAAAGGTCTAGGTTTTGTGCCCACATATAGCACTACAATGTTCGATATCAAAGTTGAACTGTTTTGATTTATAAGGAAACTGAAACTCAAGGTTTTCTTTGATGAAGTAGAGAACAATATGAATACTAATACTGGTGAAGATGAAACATAACTCAAGGAGTTTAGGGGCAAGAGCACATTTATGCCACCTACTAATGCACCATCAGTGGAAGTTTTCCACAAACAAGTATCAAAAGATCTTGAAACTATCAATTTCCAACATCCACGACACAAGAATCTTAAACCCCATGAATTCACTCTCATTAGGAATCTTTACAGCGACAAGAACATCCCCATCAGACTTGCTGATGAAGGATAAGCCCTTGTTATTATGAATGAAATAGATTATGACACTGATTGCAGAAGACAACTTAGTGATGCTAACGTATATGCTATATTGGACAGAGACCCTACTCTTACTATAATACAAAATCCAGAGTATCTACTATCCAAAGCGGAAGATCTAGCTTGGATCAATCACCATACACACATGTTTTTTCAGACTAAACATCCCAGGATCCCTAATTTCTACATTCTTCCAAAGATGCATAAATACCCTGCCAGACCACCAGGAAGACCCATTGTGGCTGGCATGGACAGCGTCTTATAGCCCCTTTGCAAATACATTGACTACTTTCTGCAACACCTAGTTAAAAAAAAACTAGCATTTATGTCAAAGACACTACCAGTTTCTTACAACACCTTGATGGGACTGCATATCATCCCGGCAACATCTTGTTCATGGTGGATGTTAAGAGTTTACACACATCCATACCCCACGATCTTGGCATGGAAGCCATTGCATGAATGTTACTTAATGAAGAAGATATCAAAGCCCACAAAGAATTCATACTTACATTGCTACAATTCATCACTGAGAATTTGTACTTTCAATATAAGGATCAGTCCTAACTCCAAGTGTCAGGCACATCTATGGGTGCAACAATGGCCCCTACATATGCCAATTGCTTTCTGCATAAGTATGAAATGGATTATGTACTTAAACACGCAGTATGGCACAATCATATTAGCCTACGCATCAGGTATATCGACAACATATTTGGGATATGGACAGGTACAGAAGAGGACCTCGATAACTTTTTCGCTTACCTCAATTCAATTGATCCGCAAATACAATTTACACACGAAACATCAAGAGTGGAAATACACTTTCCAGATGTCACAATTAAGAAAGGAGCCAATGGGTTCACCACCAATATGCATTTTAAGAAAACTGATCGGAACAATCTACTTCATAGACTAAGTTTCAACCAACCAAGCCTCAATAAAAACCTGCCATTCAGCCAAATGCTGTGAGACAAACGTATTGTGAGCGATCCAGATCACTACACCCGTGACAGAAATGGGGAGAAAATGTATTGCCTGTGGATACAAGGCACCAGAGGCTGAGGCAACTACCATCAATGCTGATAACATACAATGTAACGTTTTACTCTCACAGAAAAAAGAAACTATAAACACACCTCCATTAGTGTATGTATCTATGTTCTCCATCCAATGTAATAGGATCAAATCCATCATCGAGAAAAATTGGGGGACATTGACCTGCGACCATAGGGTTGAACATCTTTTCAAAGAACTGCCAGTGTTTGCATATCAGAGGAGCAATAACTTAAGAGACCAACTTGTATCTACCAGACCTCCCATACATAATCTGAGCACAACACGTATCAGTACATTTCCTTGCCTACATTGCACAAACTGTGGATTTGGCACCAAAGGGAGCACAATTAACCACCCACACACAGGAGAAAAAAATCAAATTAAGGGACTATGGGCTCATTACAAGTCTGGTGGTAACCATGCCGGTACTACTGGCAGGTTGCCTCCGGACCCGTAATGATTTACCGGAGCCTGACTTGCCAGTAACATCTGGGGATTACAACTCCGGCGGTCCGTAAAGTCAGGTGCCAGTAAATGTTAAATCCCCATTCCCATAGAGTCCAATTGGACTCTATGGGAATGGGGAGCACTGAACCACCAGCACCGTTAATAATGGTGCCGGTGCTTCTGTGACAGTCTGCTTACCGTGGCCCTGTGTCCGGCAGGGTCGGCCCCATTGGGCACAGCGGCTCTGGCATGCAGACATGTAGTTTGCCAGTCCAGAAACAACTGTGCCCGTAAGCTTACCGGCACCACTGTTTCTGGAATGGCAGATTCACAATGAGCCCCTATGCCACCCGTGACACTTCCAATATAAATGATTCCATCAAATGCTCATGTGGGCTGTACTACATTGGACAATCTGAGCAACCTGCCAAACTCAGATGGAATGAACACAGATCATGTATTAAAAATCAGAATCCCAAATTGGCAGAAGCCAGACATTGGCATGAAAAGAAACACAACATCTCTCAAATAAGATTTCAAATTGTTGAAACAGTGACTAAATATAACCAACATGAAAATACAATCAGAAAATGTGATCAAAGAGAAACTAACTGGATTCAATGACTTGGGGCATTGACACCCAATGGCATCAACGAAGAAATCAATTACATAAGATTCATCTGATAATTGACATGCTATTCAACCTCATTAATGCATTTGATTACACCCTGCAACCATCTTTGCAGGTTGGTCAGTTGCAACCTAACCCGGAAATGCATTTGATATATGTTGCATCTGATTTTTGCTCTATTTTACATGAACCGCACAGCATCTTGGTGTATTCTCCCATGTCATCCTCAATGACTACAGCCCTTTGACTGGGGTCTGATACATGTGCTTTAGCTTTCTGCAAGTTATCTGAAACGTGTTCTTACCATTAAGCAGCAACTATATACCTTCGCTGCACAAAATTCCTCACTGAGCCCTTTCACCTTCTAGCCATATACGGTCTTTATGTGAACTGTATCTGTTTATTTGCAATGGAGCCACCCATATCAGGTATAGATTGGTTATTAGATTGGCAATTAGTATTTCTGATTACATGTGATCTGTATCTCAGAATGTACAGCATCTTGGTGTATTCTTCCAAGTCATACTCAGTGACCACAGCCCTTCAACTGTGGTTTGATACATGCGCGATGTCCTTCTGCAAGTTATTTGCAACCTGTTCTTACCAGTCAGCAACACATATACATCTTGTCTGCACACAGCTCATCACTGAGACTTTTACCTTCTTGCCATATACAGTCACTGTGGAAACTGGATCTGTTTATTTGTTCATTTGCAATTGTGCCACTTATATCAGGTATCAATATGTATTAGATGGGTAATTTAAAAATCACTATTTGAAATTACGCATGATGTGTATTTCAAAATGTGTCACTTTGCTTACACAAATGTATATATCTAAATGCGGAAAGGTCCTGTCAATACAGTAGATTTAATCTGTAGAGGTGCTGCCCCCCTTCCCGGCCCCTCTGTCCCACAGGGGTCCGGGATTCGAGGCACAGATGACATCACTGCGCTCTTAAGCATGTGATATCACGACACCGCGGTTACCAGGACTACCACATAAACACCATCACTGGCGCGCGCAGGAGATGCCCTCTCTTGCGAGCAGCCCGCTCACAGCACAAGGCGAGTTTGCTCCACAACTTAATGGACATGACGCAACACCATACCAGCCTTATCTATATAGTTGATCCTCCAGAGATCCATCAACTCTCAGCAATTGTGGACCGCGCACTACGCAGCCCAGGTAATTGCACCTCTGATCTTCCATTTTTAACAATACGCTTCAGCGTGACATTTGGTAACCCATACCATTATGCCCACAAACTACAAGATCTATCACATAAGGTACTGTGATCATTTTGTTTTCTGACCCGCACATGTGTGCACGTGTGTGCACGTTACTTATCTCACTCCCCTCTAATATACCGGCTTAACCTTTAATTTGGCAAATGTTGTTGCACTTCTTTCTTTCACTGTCGAGAATGCTTTTTGCCTTTTTTGATGAAAAACTATGATTAAAAACTGTTTTGGTATTTTACCTAAAGCACTGAGGATAATTCTTCAAACATTAACTAACTAATGACACACTTTTCTTATAAACATAGCAGCTAAGAAAATAAAAAAATATATTTCTAACAAGCACTGCAGCTTTTTCACAAGAGCATCTTGCGAGCGTCTGGTTTACTGAGTGGTTTCACTCCATTTTTGCTTATGTATATTTCGATCCCTATGTCACAGGATCCTACCAGGAGCTAACACGAGGCAGCTCCTTTATATACTCCAATCTCATGTATTGGAATTTTGAAACTAATTTTAATCTACACTAGACTTTGTTCGTGCCCACCTCTCCCAGCCAGATTTTCAACATGTGGCATTATATCATAAAATAAGAAGAGGAAGTAAAGGAGCCTACAGTCCCCAAGAGTTCAGATAAACCCACTGGCTTCACCTACTACACTTAGCTAGAAGTGACCTGTTGAAATAGTATCAAAGCATTGTATTAGATCCTCTATGTGCTCATACAAACTGCTGATTGTACGAATGTTAAAGTTCCATTGAGTTAGAACCTCTCTTGGAACCCTTCTTGCCACTGTTTCCTGAAGAATTTCCGTCCTTTTCGGGGGAATGTGAAAGAAATGCTGTAAAGCCTTTCAGATCTCCAAAGAAGATTCTCACCAGGGATACAACCTGATCCATGATTAAATTAAGTTGGCGGGCATAGCATTGTATGAAGTGTGCATTTAGAAACACATGCCTGATATTTTTTTTCACTCCACCAGATGCTCCACTCATCACATTGGCACCATCATAACATTGAGCTATTACTGTCCGTTTATTCCAGGGCTCTGCAAAAACAAGATATTAACACGTCCATACATAGCAAGCCTTAGAGAGTTGTCGAAGTGAGATTTACACCAAACATGTTTTTTTCATGTTTTTTTTTTATTTTGTCAGATCGGTGTTTCAAGTCAGTGACTCCAGTTTTTGTCCAGGGCACTTCACCACTAAACAATAAGCATGGGAAGCAGAAGAGGGAATTTTTAGATGTGCTAGCGATAAGCCACTTCTTTTAATTGTACTAAGCAATTGAGAATTTTGTGGAATAGTCCTTGTCCTGATCTTTTGGAGGCTGTTCAATTGTGATTTGAGGTCTATCTTGGCCTAATCTTTTGACCTCAAGCTTCTCTTTGGATTTCAATCCCAGGAATGGCATTAATGGTAAAACTTCAACCATATTCATCTCTAAGTACAATAGGCTAGTGATTCAGGTGACAATAAACAAATGTACTACAGATTTAATATGTGCACTGTAGCCAGAAATTAAAAACATAACACCATCCACATTTTGACAGTACCACACACAGTACCACACTTCTACCTACTGGCATGTGGTGAGATCTCTCATTCTTTCTCTCTCTCACTTTCTCTTTTTTGCTCTCTTGTGGTGTAGCAGGATTCAGGTTTTCCCACCACAAACAGATGTTTGTGCCTGCAGAGTAAAATTCAAATGATAAATCTTACAATTTAATGACTTTGAAGACACATCTATCATCATCAAGGTCATCAAAGCACGGACATGCATTTTGGATTCTACAAATTGCTTAATAAATGTGGTTAGCTTGTTTGTGAACTCCATGAATTTTCTCAGACTTTTGTATTGTTTTAAAAACAAATTAGATTTTTTTAGATACTACCATTTTCTCCAGGCTTCTTTGACTAACAGCCAGGGATTAAAATAACCAGGAACTCAGAGTTATTGGACTCCTGTTTAAAGCATAGCGAAGTTCAGTTAGTTTTACACCCATGACTACCAGGAGTTACTTTTGGCTTAACCACAGAGACATTTTATTTCTATGAAGTACACAGCTTTGGAGAGCATGGTTACCAGGAGTTAATTTTGACTCCCCAGGACAACTGGTGCCATGTGATATTATGTATGAATAAGGGCCACTCAAAGGTATGGAACAGACATCCTGGTCAGAAATGTAGTGTTTGCATCTCATGTGCCAGATAGATTTGCGGTGTGCTGTGCTACTAGTTCAACCGAGATACCCAACACTGAGTAGCTACGTTTAGCTCCTGCTCACCAAATGTCAATGTTGACCCCTTGCAAATAGGCAATACCATCCACTCATGTATTTCCTTAATTCAATTGCCTCAAGGATATCACGTAAATGTATTTTAACAAGTAAAGGAAATAGACCATTCAATTATTATGGTAAAATCAGAACAGGGACATGAACAATGTGCATTCCATAAATAAACAGACATAAAAGCACCTGTGTTGATGACAAATATGATGCCAATGGAACAAGGCGGTGCAGGTCCACGAGATGAGTTAAGTGGCTGCTCAGCTAAGAAGTGGTGGGGAAGCAAGGGCTCCTTCACACATTAGTAGGTGAAGATTGAGGTTAGTTTTTAATAGTTCCACCAATGAACGACATAAAAGTGTTGTGGTGTTGTAGTGTCAGAAAAAAAGTAGTGGAAAGATTTGCAGGGGGTGAGTAACAAATAGGTTGCAGAGGAATGAGGAGCGTATGTTCTGGGTGGGAGAGTATGAAGATGCATGGATCATTTTTATAGGGAATAACCATAGATGAATTTAAAGAAGAAGAGTATACATTTAAGTTATCCACTTTTTCAGTCATGGGCCCTCATTACGACCCTGGCGGAAAGTGACAGACCGGACCGCCACAGCGTAAATAGCGTTTCCGCCATTGCACGATGGAGCAAAGTGCGGCCCATTCCGACCTATCGGGCACGAGCACCACGGCATGGCGGAAGTGCAAAGTCCGCGATGGCGGAAATGACCCCAAAACGGCCCACACCGCCGCCGTACGGCGCCCTAGGTGCAATACCGCCACCCATCACAGCGGACACCGCAGTGAGCGCCAACCGGAAAGTACGGTGACCGTAAATATACGGAAACGGAAGTAAAAACATGGGCCCGGAACGGGAAACATCCCGCCGTACACCTATAAAACCACAAAATCCACACAACCACTAAAAACACTACCCTGAAACACACCCCAACCCGTCATCCACCCTAGCGAAACCAAGAAAAATGGGAAAAGTAGCGAAGAAAGCGTGCGACCTCAAGCGGCAGGTCCACTTCTCCCGTGAGGAACTCACCGTGCTAACAGAGACCCTCCAGGAGAATGCTGCCGTCGTCTTCTCCACGCAAATGACCAGGACGGCACTTGCGAACAAGAAGGCCATATGGGCTCTGGTGGCACAGCGGGTAAGTGCGGTGGGGACCGCACCCCGCAACCCACAGCAATGCAGAAAGCGATGGGACGACCTGCGGATACGCGTCCGTAGCATACTTTCTGCCAACCGCAACATTGCCACAGCCACCGGGGGAGGATCGGAATCACCCATCAAGTTGACCCCCTGGGAAGAAATCTGTGCCTCCACCATTGGAATGGAGACCATAGAGGGAGTCGGAGGGATGGAGAAAGGAGTGCAGACATCCGGAGAATCAGGTAGGTGGCCCAAATAAAACAATGCCAAATCCACAATGTCCAATCATGTGAAGTACCATGTGTCCACATAGTGCAACAGAAACACATGTCCAGGAGAACGTCCACACACATTGGCCTGATAGCGCACTTTAAAACTCACAATAAATACATAAATAATTAAAAACCCCTAAAACACCCACTACACGAGCAGCAGACACACCCTAACTGCAGGCTGCCAAACAACTGCACCCTCACTCCACACACGAACGAAAGCACCTCCAAGGCCCCGACCCAAATCACCCTCAGGTACCACCACAATGCATGTGATACATTGCCATTCCAATTCCCACAGACCCATTAATAACCCTCGCCCTCCTTTACTCCACCACAGGGTCCGATCCAAACAACGAGCATCAGGACACCCCTACCAGCACACCTGCAAAGAGGGCCAAGACCAACGGCCAAAGACCCTCCACCTCAGCTGCACGCATCAAGACACGGCAGCAGCACAAATCAGGTGGCAGCACAGAGGATGGAACATCAACAGGCACCCCAGCAGCCAGCATGCCCACAACACCACCACCACAGGTCCCCCCAATGGATGCCACAGAAGGCACTGCCTCTGGTGGCAGCAGCACCATAGGTGACACCCCATTGATGGCAGCATGCTCCGACACAGAAGACGGGGATGTCGAAGTCAGATCCATCCATGACCTGTCCCAATCCCCCTGTCTGTCCCATCCCGTACAACATGAGGATACCACGCAGGGGCACCCACAAGACGACGACTGGCCATCCCTCACAAGCCCTGTGGCAAGGCAACATGAGGTCACCAGCCCCTCTGTGACACCACCGCAAATGGCCATGGCCCAGCAGAGGCAACAGTCCCTCGACCAGTTAATCGTGCAACAGCAGCAACTGGCCACGCTCCTCAAGGACCATGCCGATGAATGTGGGGGCACTAAGGCAGACATAGAAACATCAACTGAGACACTTAGGGCAGAAATGGAGAGAAGTACAGAGACACTAAGGGCACAAATGGAGAGTAGCACCGAGAGCCTGAGAGTCCAAATGGAGAGTAGCACCGAGAGCCTGAGAGCCCAAATGGAGAGTAGCATTGAGAGCCTGAGAGCCCAAATGGAGAGAAGCACCGAGAGCCTGAGGGGGGAACTGCATGCGACGTCCAAAGACGTATGTGCCGAACTTGCCGCAGTGCGCCGTGTGCTCACTGAGCTCTCACAAACCCTTAGGGACATGCATGGACGTGAGCAGGCAGAGACATCATCCGTTGCAAGTTCCGTCCAGGGCAGCCCCCAACGTAGATCTGGGAGGAACCTGCGCTCCACAGGCAGGGGTGCCCCTGATACCCGCAGAGGGGGCTTGCAATAGCGACAGCCCACTGACAATGAGCATCTTTGGACACTGGTGTTCGGGGGGGAGGTAGGAGGGTGGAGGGGGTGTGTTGGGCTCACTTGGGTGGCGGGTCGATAGGGTGTTCAACATGATATCACATATGCCATAAACAGTGCACGATCAACCAATGAGATGTGTGGACAATGATCTTTGTGTACTAGGCCATCATAGGCGTACAGTCCATATTGTGCATGTACCAGACACACACAGTGCCACGAGTACCGTGTCCATGTATCAGCCACCAGGCGTGAGTGCTAGAAGCATGCATCAATGAGATGCTGACGAATGTCACGGCCCTCCTGTGCCTCGCAGACTCCTTGAGGTGCTGCCACATCCCCACCCTCATCATGACCATCTTCAGGTGCTTGCAGTTCTGCGTCAGGGGGCATGGGCACATTCCTACGTACGCACATGTTGTGGAGCATGACACATGCCATGACCATCTTTGCAACCTTCTCATGGCGGTACAGGAGTGCCCCGCCAGACCTGCTGAGGCAGCGGAAACGAGTCTTCAGTAGGCCGAATGCCTGTTCAATGACTACACGGGTACGTGAGTGGGCATGGTTGTAGTCCTCCTCATGCTGGTCCCGTGGGTTCCGGACTGGTGTGAGGAGCCATCTCTTCAGTGGATATCCAGCATCACCTGTATGTGGACGATAAACGTATGATGTGGAATGCCATTGCTACGTACGCAAACCCCCCCCCCCCCCTCCTGCCAGGTCATTGCCGATTCACATACCCCACATTATCATGCATGAAATGAGACTCACCGAGTAGCCAGGATCTGTTCCCTGCGTGTCGCTCCATGTAGCGTGGTATCGTAGAGTTCCTCAAGACCATAGAATCATGGGTTGATCCAGGGAATCGGGCACAACAATGTGTAATGATCCTGTTGGAGTCACACACCATTTGTACATTCAGGGAATGAAATTGTTTTCGGTTGCGGTACTGGGCCTCCATGGCATGTGGGACGACCAATTCCACATGGGTGCAGTCGATGGCACCAATGCAACCCGGTATGCCGGCAAGTGCATGGAATCCCACTTTTGTGTTGGTAATTTCCTGCTCCGAGCGTGGTAGGGAGATGTAGTTGTCTGCGTGCTGCAGGAGGGCATCGAGCACTTGCAATAGTGTCCGTGAGAACAGTGGCTGAGAAATGCCATGCAACTGTCCGACTGTGTGCTGGTAGGTGCCTGTGGCCAGGAAGTGTAGTACAGACACCACCTTCAGTAGGGGTGGGATGGCGGTTGGGCTATCTATCATGCTGACAAGGTCAGCCTGTGTCATGTCCACAATGGCGGCTATGGTGTCCCGGTCCAAACGGTAGAGGGTGTGGATCTGCTCATCAGTGAGGTTGAACGGATGTGCTCGGAGGCGTGGGATTGCGGGCTGCCTGCGTGGTGGTAGTGGCTGTGCTGGCGGCCCTTGCTGGCCCTGCCTTGGCCTCCTCCTCCTCCTGCGTCTCCTCCGTGCGGCCGGTTGTAGTTGGTGTTCGTCTTCTTCCTGGAGTTGGAGTACTTGCAGTGCTATTAGGTCCCCCAGGGCCAACATCGCGAGTCCTGCCGGTAGCATTTCGGAGTGGGTGTGGTTGTGGGAGGAGACTGGGTGTGCAATTTATGTGTTTTCAGGCTGTATGGCCTCCACCTGTGGTGATTCATTCCACCTGTGCAAGCTGCTCTCCCCTTTGGCCGAGCACGTCCAGCACACAACGCTGCAATTCGTGTAATGGCATCTTGCTATTGCAATCATGTATTTGTACCCGATGGCCGTGTAACATTTGTTGATATGTACATTCGGCTATGGTCCCATTGTTTCACATACAATCTTTGCAGTCGCGAACAGACTTGTGAAGGGTCAGTGGAACGTAGTACTCGAGTAACGGTGGGCCCTCATGCATCACTGTACCGAGTTGCACCGACGGGCGGGGCGTCCCATTCGTGGGTGAAGGCAGTTGCCATTTTCACATACAGCCGCACTAGATGGATTAATTTGTGATTTCAAACGGCCACAGATGCCTTTTCGACGTGATGTTGCAAATGAGGAATTCGAAGGGCGGCGCTTTCGGTTTTCAGCTAGCGGCGAGGAGATGCCCACAGGTCTGACTGCAAATATAACGTTCTATTGTTCAATGTCCTTGGGACAGGGGCCATGGCGAGGATGCAATGATTGATATGAATAGTATGGGATGCGCAATAGCGACGTGGGCGATGAGGCCGGACGTTCCCAAATACATGTTACTTCACAACACTGGAATTACGGGCTAGGGCACTGTGGATTTTGCAGGCTGCATAGCGCACAGACTCAATGGAAATTTCTAATGTTATGTGAGTAAATATTCAGGCGTATTTATGCCGGGATGAGGGAATGATGAATGGATGCATGGGCAGATGATTTGATACAGAGTTTGCCATGTACAGGGCTTCTTTGAATCTGTCCGCCTCCTCTGCGCTATGTGATGCAGGGCTGCCATAGTGGGACCATCGTCTATCTGGCCTTGTTGAGCCCTCCCTGTCTCGACGCGCCTTCAGACACTTGTGTCCATGCACGTTAACATTCCCATCTGATGGATTCTGTTTTCACAGACGCATGCACAGGTACACTCGTTTGTGATGGTGTTTACACCTCGATATAGATGGTTATGAGTCGCAAGTGGTTTTGGGGTGGTGATGATCCTTTGGAGTGGGCTAGCATGCATATGGCTGTGGATTTAGTGTGATCATTGGAGTGAGTTGTTCGAATGTAGTTCTGATGGCCATTTTGTTCTTTTTCTTTTCTTTTGGTTGACAGGTATCTCCTCCCCTTTTGCCACTGCCATCTGTATGCCACTCCTGCAGATGGCTTTTACTCCCGACACCTGCTGCTTCGTGTTAATCAGTGGAGCAGCATTACGATCTTATGGGACGATCGCCAATGGGCCACATGCCCTTACGCAGTACTAGTGGCTCGGAGCAACATTTCGGCCTTTCAGCTGGACTAGTGCCTCCCCATTGGGACGGCCCTGCGGTTCTGTGCGCTACCATGTTGCCTTTTCGTACGTGAATGTGGCTCTGTGTACCATGATGGAACAGGGCGTCACACAAGTAGTAGCTGCTCATTTCTTGCGGATGCAGCCCACAATGGTGAAATGTGTTTTGGAGTTCATGGCCTAATGGCTGTATGGGCTTGGTGATTTTGTTGTGCATTAAATTTCTATTCTGATATGGACCGTGTAGCGTTCTTCTTTGCGAGTGATGTGGCATAATCCTATTTGGGGAGCGATGTATTGTGAGGAGATCTGCATTGGGTTCCAGCTTCGGAGTTTAGTTGCGTGGTACTGTGCTGGGCGCGTTTGCCTACGAAGCCCAGTGAGGTCAGGGATGGGGGCTGCCAATATGACTGTTTGAATGTTGTCATGCTCAGGGGCGGGGGATTGGGTTTTGTGTAACAGATGCCGGTCAGCCAGGTGGACTGGTGGAATGATGTGATTTTTGGAATATTGCTGGTCACAGGTGCCTGTGTTTGCGTGCGTTTCTTGGTGGGGGACTGTGGTCATGTCCATTGGAATGGCTTCTGTATTCGTGCCATCTGTGCCCTGCAGCTCCCATTGGCCCCTCTTGTGATTCTTTTGTTCGTTGGCATGCATGGGTGACTTGTACATTTCACTGGTTGCATTGTGACTTCATTGCACCTACGGGGAGTTGTACTTTGTGGGCAGGGAGCGGTGTACAGGCACTCAGTGGGGCCGTTTACGGTTGATTCGCGATGCCGTACTTCTCACCATGGCGGAATGGTACTTTCCGCCGTGCTTGATGGCGTTAGGTACATGTCCGCTAGGGTCGGAATTCGCGTACCCTTGCGCCATGGTGGTATTTACGGTTTGGCATGGCGCGCGCGCGCGTACTTGGTGCAGTTAGCGTTGGCGTTCACTACGGTGTCGCTAATGGCTTCGTACTTTGCGGTGACGGGTCATAGTCGCACCGAGCGCTATTCGATGGCGGTATTGCATTTCCGCCATCGTTTTTCGATTTCCGCCAGGGTCGTAATGAGGGCCATGGTGTCTTTTGGAAGAGGTTGGAGGAGTTCTGGGTAGGTTGCAACTTGTTTATTGAGAGAAGTAAAGAAGTTGAGTTTAGAAAAAGGGTTTTAGTAAGTGGTAAGTGAGGTGCAGATGGCAAGGATGGAATGAAAAAGGTTTCAGCTCACTAGCAATGAAATCCAAAGGGCATAAGCCATGAATGAGGGGGTGAAGAGGCATACTGGAAAGAGGATGGCGGAGGTGAGAGTGGAATTTGTGTTGGAGACAGAGAAAAATAAAATGGTTGATGGATGCATGGCAGTTGGATATATGTTCTGAGGTAACAGTGCTGAACGAGATAAAATAAACAATTTGTCCGTTTTTAGCAAATAGGTAATAGTTGAAGCTGAAAGAGGAAATGAGAGGCCAGGAGGAGGTGGAACGTGTGAAGAGGATTTGGCCTTGGATTGAACATTGGCAGATCCCCACTGTGAGTTGTTCAGGTCAGAGTGTAGGGTCCCACAAGATAGGGAAGGTGTGGTCAGAGAGGTAGGAGGAGATTCGTTCAAGGGCAGTTTTCAAAGTCAAGGCAGGATTCCAGAATGGCGACTGACAGAGCAGCAGCTTGAACAATGAGCTCCTGCTCTCCCCTGATTTGATGGAGCAAGGATAAAAAGATCACACAAAACACCAAAATATCGATTGAATGGCGGAAATGCCTACACCCAAGAAACCTAAGCAAAGAAGACCTATCCCGCATAATGAAGAATCCCCAAGCTCTGCTGACATATATTCACCACTGGTTAAGGTGGCTAATGACATCTGAGAGGTGAAAACCATGATAGGGGACTTGTCTCTTAAGGTGTACCATTTGGAGGATAGAGTGACAAGAGTGGAGATGAAAGCAGAAGGGCTCTCTGGAGTGCTAACCGGGAGCTTCAGAGCCTGCAATCACATGAAAGCAGAGATGTCTAGACTGCATGCCGCGACTACACCACTGAATGTTAAAAGGAGACAGCTCAATCGAAGACTGGTAGTCAATAGGAAAAAAAGTTGGAGGAGATGAGGACACCCATCAACTGGTAATAAAGGTACTCCCAGATATCTTTGGCAGGTTAATAAATCCTTCAGACCTGGATGTGGCATACAGCTTGGGAGGAATGAATGAGAATGAATGAGAAAAAGACAAGACAAACAATCATAACTCTGTTCAGGATGAGCATCAGAGAGAGAGTGCGCCAACTTTCAAGGGGAAAAGCGGGCTATTGTACAAAGGTGCATATGTGGCTATCTTTCCAGATTTTCCCAAAGATGTGGTAGAAAGAAGGAAGTCTTTCTGGGAAGTGAAAGCACTAGCCAAGGACCTAAATTTGAAAGTGCAGCTTAACAGCTCAGCAAGACTGAAAGTGTTTTTGCCAAAAGGGATCAAATTCCCAGGAGAGGCCATGTTACAGCTCAAGGAATGTCAATCAGGAACTATTTGATCTGCTTATCTCTGAAGCCTCTTTTGTCAGGACATCAACACTTTCATGCATTCAAGTTTGGTCTCAGGGGTCAAGACAGGTAGGTAGTTATTTTTCAACTCTCATTTCCATATCTTATCATATTTAGACTCTCAATACATTCAGTACAACAGATGTTTATTCATATTATATGCTACAGTAATGATTAATAATGATAATATTCATTTAACATGATGGGTAGATTGAGCGTTAACAGTTTACATATTACTTTTTAAAAAATCTCTGCACGGCTTTGGAAGGTTCTTTCTTACCTCCGTGTTTGATTAGGTAGACAGCCCTGTCGTGCACGGATTGCCTCTGCCTTCCTATTTAGTAAACAAAGGACATTCCCAGCACATCCTTAGGTCCTTTACTCTTCCAGGATTTCAGGAGTCAGAATTGCCATATGTGCAAGATTTAAGGGGTGAGTTTGTTATAATAAGCGCTGCCACCCGCTTTCCTGTTCCTTCCCCCAATTACCCGAAAAATCACAATTTCTGGCTGGGTTTTCTGTTTTTATTATATGTGCCAATTGCACAAAAGAACACCGTACCTAATGCACGGGCACCAAGAGCCACTATTATGGGAAGGCAACATTTATAATGCGTAAGCATGACACTTTAGTGTGTTACATTTTGTCATATGAAATCAGAGCCGAAGTGTAAACCATTCGATTTCTGTCGCTCGTGACATGCCCACGGCAAAACACTTCCACCTCGGCACACCTCCCCTTCCCACCCTCTGTGAAAACTATATTACTGACTGTACTGTATCACATCATTTGTGATTAAATGTTGTTTTTTGGGTGTGCTTTTTTAAAGAGAACCATGCATGCCAAGATGTGCCAGGGAGAGGTTCACTCTGGCATTTCCTCCATGTCCCCCTTCATTGTACCAGAACGTCCCTCCTTTACCCAGAATCCCTTATTTAAAATGGCCTGTCCTCCAGCCAGGAATCGTACCGTTTCTGGGACGGGTAAAAGGTGCCCCCCCACCTTTCTGTGTCTTAAAAGATTTCAGGATTGGTTGCGTGATGAGTACTTTTGACACTGATAACGATCTGATGGGTCTAGGAGGGGTGGAGAGCCGTGTCTTTCCTTGCAAGCGGATTATTGGAGAGATTTGATGGCCTCTCACGCTATATATGTGTGATAGTTTGTTAATACAATGCCCAGAATTGCAGATAGATGAGAACTAGATGTGGGTTTAGTGTGAAAGTGAGAGAAAGGCAGGAGGGGGGCAGTAGAAATAGAGAGAGTGGAGAAGAGAGGGGGGAGACACAGAGATTTCCAGCAGGGATAATTCGTCCTAAATTGATTCCATGTGTAGCACGGGACTTGTGCAGGGGCCCTGTGTCAATCACTGGATTCATCAGGGGTTCACTTTTGGGGTTGTGGATAGGGGTAGATCGATTTTAACTTGAATATGAGGTGGTTGTAGAATCAATAGACTTTTCTCTGAGAGAATATATTGAGTTTTTAGACCAATTAGCATTTATTATTGTTTTGACTTAGGGAAGAAGGATAAGTATTTTATTTTTTTATTTAAATGAGTGTGGCGGTCTCCCTCAATCTAGAACAGCTAGTCCGTGAGGCAAGAGATAGCATGTATTATGTAATGTTTTGTGTTCGATACAGCAGTGATCCATGATATTTTGAGTTTGGAATAAGTTATTTGACCGGTTGTTTATATTTATATCACTGTATGAATTGATCTTAGTGAGGTTAATAGGGGTGAAGATATCGTTTCTGAGGCGTATATGCATACTATGCTTACATTCAGCATAATCAGTTTGGTTGTTCATTACAGAGGGGAAGGAGAGGGTTTGCTTTGTTTTTCTTGTTTAATTAGGTTAGAGTTATTCTCACTTTAGCTCTTTGCTTGGTTGTGAGGTTAGAGGAATAGGCCAGTTGTATCCGTAGCTGTAGTGTGTTACTATGACATCACAGGGTGTAATGATGTTGGTAGTTGCTGGAGGTACCGGCAATAATTTTGTAAAGGTTAAGAGTACAAGGCACTTGACATTTTCTTTAGATGGAATGTAAATGGGCTAAACAATGTCATCAAGATAAAGAAATGTGTAGCTTACGTAAACGGATAGGGCTAGGATGTGGCCATGTTACAAGAGACACACCCGAGTATGGAATAATCAAAAGGCTGAGAAGGGTGTGTGTTCTTAAGGTGCTTTATGTACATTCTAGGTGAGTACCTGATTTTGATCCATACAAATATTCCAATTCAAATAATCTTAAAGAGGAAAGATTAAGAAGACTGGATAATCATGGCATGTCTCCAAATACAAAGCGGTGGTGGTTTCTGTGTAAAATATTTATGCACCCTCTAGAAATGGTCAGGTCATTTTTAAAGGGCTGGCAACATTTCTAGTTGTTGAAGCTGATGCCAACGCAGTTCTGGGAGGTGATTTTAATGAAATCCTTAATCCACTGCTGGATAGAAATGATGCTATCCACAAGACCCACATTAATACATGGGGGAGAGGGGCCCTTTTAGATCTGGTTAAAGAATTTCAATGTTCAGACCATTGGAAAATAGAACTACCTACAGAAAGGGATTACAGTTTTTATTCAGCTGCCCATGACACATATTCCAGAATAGATTTCATACTGAATTCAGGGTGCTGTGGTTGTGTACATAATGAGATGGGAAACATCCACATTTCTAATCATCCACCTGTAAGTATGGATGTGATTCTGGAATTCCCTCTTAAGAAATAATCCAGCTCGAAATGAATCCAACTTTACTGGAGAATGATGACAAAAAGAAATGGAGAAGTGGATAATGGGACAATCTCGGCATGCAAGACCTTGTAATTGGTTTATCTAATAAGGCTAAAAAAGACAGAAAACTTGAGACATCCAGAATGGAAAGTATGCTTAAAGCCTAGAAAATGTCTATTTTAGAGGGTGAACAAACTATGTGTGCCATTGGAACAGAAGACAGCCATCTGGTGTATAAACCGGACGACATCAATGCAGAATTTGCAAAGTTCTTTGAAAAGCTGCACAGCAGTGAATTGGATCTGGATGATGATAAATTATCTGAATTTTTGAATGGTCTGAGGAACAAGGGACTCTAGATCAGGAAATATCTGCTCAAGAGCTGTTTAGTGCTGCTATTAACCTTAAAATGGGTAAAAGTCCCGGTCCAGATGGGCTTCCTGCTGAATTCTTCCGTATCATGGCAGAAATGTTTTGATGCAATACAGGAGATGTGCAATTTGGTGCTTGATGAAAAATCTTAACCATTGTCTTGGAGACATGTGTATATCACTCTTCTCCTCACAAAGGAAAAAGGCAGCACAGTTCTGAATGGATATAGACCAGTAAATATAATGCATCCAGATCGCAAGATTATAGCAAAGGTATTAGCAAAGCAGGTGGAAAATGTTTTGCAGAGAATTGTTAAACAGAACCAAGCTGGATTTGTGAAAGGTAGACATTCAGCAGAAAACATGCGTAAGTTGATCCTTAGTATGAACGAGAACTAAGAATGTGGTTGCTTTGCCACTTGATGCGGAAAAGGCCTTTGATCGGATTGAATGGACTTTCCGGTTTAATACTTTAAAAGTAATGAACTTTGTAATGGCATTCTGCAATGTATCAAGCTCTTAAATACCGGCCCGACTGCATCAGTGGTATCTAATGGCTTATGTTCTCAGCCCTTTGCTCTGAGCAGAGATACCAGGCAAGGATGTCCTCTCTCCCCTCCTTTTTGTGATAGCCATGCAACTTCTGACAAAGAGGATCAGGGAGAATGAAAATATAATGGGGGTTGATTACAGAGGGTTTGAGACAATTGTTTGGCTCTTTGCTGAGGTTTTGATGATGGTGGTTTAAAATTTAAAAAACTCTTTGCCTGCTCTGATGCAAAAGATCAATTCATTCTGAGAGTTCTCTGGGTACAATGCAAATTGATCTAAATCTGAGGCTTTGCCTCTCACAAGCTTTCGCCAAAAAGAGGATGTGGTCGGCTTTGAATTTTGTCGGTGTGGTACCAAGAATGTGGCTTACATCTGACTTAAGTGATATTATGAAGGTCAAGATAGCCTTGGTTATGTTGAGACTGAAGTCGGACTTGGAGAGATGGTTTGTTTTGAAATTGTCTGTTTGGAGCAAGATAAATGCTATCAAAATGACAGCCGCACCGAAAATAAACTATGTATTATCAATGATTCCACTCTTTCTGACATGAGTAACGTACAAGGAGATTGACAGGCTACTTCAGAACTTCTTGTGGGACGAGAGGCCGAGATTGTAATTGTGGAAACTTCAGTTGCCAAGTAATGGGAGTGGAATGAATGTACCCAATTTAAAGTTTATCACTTGACCTGCTCTTCACTTTCTCAATGATGAGATGGAGCCACGGGTCGTGGCGGAGGCTAACAAACAAGGCCCATTGGCTCAGAGGGCTCTATTTTCGATGACCACAAGAAGAAGGAACCTCTAGGGGGCCTAATGGAATTTTTGAGGTGGTGCCTGACTGAGTTGTCCAGGAGACTAGGAATAGATCCTGATTTGTCTTGTAAGGCTTCATTATAATTTAACCCCTAAATTACTCATAACAAGAAGATGTTATATTGGTCACCTTGGCAGGTGTCTGGAATAAAATGGATCAACGATCTGATATCCAGATGCCAATGGATTCAATGTGCATATCTTTAAAGGGAGAGAGAGCTTGAGAACTGCACAGTCAGAGACTAAAAGTAACTCAAAAAGAGTATCAAGAAGGGTGAACACTTTGGGGAGATTAACTGTGAGTTCAAATATTTGGAGGAGAACATACCTTGGTAAACAAGCTCATCTGGCCTGAGCCATATACTCTCTGCTTCAGAATTCCAATGAAGAAAATACTTCTTTGCAAATTCAATGGTCTGATGCTATTGGTTGTGAGACTCCTGTGGAGGAATGGAGAGAATACAATGAGAATGTGGCTCTGTTGTCATTAAAATGGAGTGATAGATTGAGACAAATAAATTGCTTAACACAGATTTTTGAATGCCTGCACGTATGGCGGATAGGGGAATGTGTGATTGAGATCTATGTTGGGGTTGTAGTCATAGAAAAAGAGACGCTGGAGCATATGTCTTGGGAATGCTGTCGAGTGAACAGTCTCTTTAGGGAAATTGCAAAATCAATTAACAAAATCCTGCAAATGTACATTGACTTTGTTTTTTAAACTCTTGTTCTTGGGGGTCAATCACAGATTAAGGATCTGTCATTCTCACAAAACTGTTTCTTATACAGGGCGGCAATGTCACGAAAGAAGCTGATACTAAGGGCAGGGAAGACGATCATTCTGCCACAGAAGTTTGAATGGATCCAGGAAATGATTAGAATTCTGTTGGTGGAAACAGTGCTTTACAAGAAGGAAGAAGTCAAATTTGTTCAAAGAAGTTTGGTCACGCTTCCTGCAGGTTTTGATGTGACTTTATCTGGAAAAGTAAATGTAGTATTGGTTTGCTAGTTGGGATTATACTCTGTACACGTGTCAGTTGTATGCTTATTTTCATGGTTTCTGTCTGTTAACATTTTTATATTTTAGGTTTTGTTGTATTAATACCTTGTAAACATATCATTTAAAAAAATATAAATAGTATGATGGAGCGAGGGATGATTGACAGAGTGGAAGGCTGTAAGCGGAGGATGAAGAAGTGGTGAGTGTGCAGGGTAGTGGTTAGCAGTTGGAGACATAAAAAAAATGGGTTGATTTCCAGCTCAATTGTGCTCTTTTCTGGAAGCTGTCAATCCCCATTGTCCTCATATTTGTTTTATTTGGACCGGTAATGGGTAGCTCACATGTCCCTCTGTTCACTATAAACGTTTTTCAAAACAAATAATTTGTTTTGAACGTTCTTGATGTAGAATGTGTTAAAATGAAATGTGTCATTCCTCATGTACTGCATTTTCGTTTCAGTTTGTTCCAAGATTGTTTGAACACAGGTAGCAGTTAAGAGGGATTTTCCTGCCAGGTTCAAGAACTGAAATAGTATCAGAAAGAAATCAAACTTTTTTCAGTAGCCGCATAATGTGTCATTCAAATATAAATCCCCCTGTGGAGGTTTAAAATGTTCTGTGAATATAATAATTAGGTGATTAGCAGTGCACTCATTCTCTTACAAACTTTTAAGAACAATGTATAGAGGTGAATGCTTGTCTATTGAAGTAACCCCATATAGTATGTATAGGCTCTTACAAAATCAAAATAAATCATGGACATTTTCCATTTATTTTATTACTTTTCTCAAGGGGATTTATGACATCCTCCTGTAGCAACAATTAAGAAACTAGTTAACAATTTGAATGTCTTTCACATGCTTCACACTTGTACAATTTTCAATTTCATCACGTGTGTTTCTTCTTAATAAGTGTGAAATTGTTACACTTACCAAATACGTACAGTGTAACAGAATCCTGAGGTTGTTAAATATGAATACTATTTCTAATTCTGATGAAGATGGGTATTTAGTATTATCTGATTTTTGGGATGAAAACCTAAAGGAATCTACTATTACCATGGCAAAAGCACTTAGTTGACATGCAGAAAAGGTACATGCAAACAGATAAACAAATTACTAAATTGAATTACTAAATAGAAAAAATAGATAAGCCAGAAACAATAAAAAAGAAATTATAACACACCAGACTGCATAGTTAAATATTTTCAAGATGGGAGCATATTAAAAAAAAAAAGAACATGGTTTTTTGATGAAAAACACTATAGATTGGACTGAGTGTATACTGAACAACCCAAATATGATCACATTGTTCAGAAAGGTGGTTCAAAGACTACTACACCCAATACCACACCAAATATATTTATGTATGTATTTATTTATTTATTTAATATGCATATAGCCAACAGCTGGCTTTACACAAGACAACATACAGTTCACAGCACATAAGACAATGGGTTTACATATGGCAATTTATAATTCATAAATCAGTCCCAAACAGGAATGCAACATATCATTTGGGTTAAATTAATTATAAAACTTAATACCTATAATCAGTTCTTTTAACATGGTTAATTTAAACTCATAAAATGTCATCATATGATAAATCAGGTTCACATCATGGCCTTCCAACAGCATGAGCCATATCACATCAATGTTATCTGACATGCTAGTATTATTATATCTTTTCAGATACTTGGTCCTCAGTTCATTGAGACTCTCACAATTGCACATGAGATGTTTTGTAAGATTCTATATTATCGGTACCACATAATCTACATAGCCTCAGGTTTCTTGGTACACCCAATTTTGCACCTAAGACTTCCATTGTGTCCTGTTTATTACGTGTAAGCAGTAAATAACTTCTAACAGTAGAACAATGGGGAAACGCGGATTGGTATTTGGGCTTTTGGACCAGGCTTGAGCAATTTTCCAAAAACAGACCACTGTTTGATTTGGTGGCTAAGTTGATCATGTCATGTTCTGTCACATACGTATAGATCAACTCTTTAAGCAATCTTTTGACTTTAGCGAAGGAGTAGCTAAGCCATGTAGCTGCATTTTCCTTAGTCCACTTGGTGTAGCTCACAAATAATGAATTGACTGAGTTTATATTGTGGTAATTTTTTGCCTCATTAAATATTTTCATCAGTTCAACCATAAAAGTATTATTATTGAGAGAGCTCAGTTTCACATACAGTATGGACAATTTATATTCTAAAATATCACTAGCATATCTCAAATTACATTCAAGTAAAAGATATTTACAAGATAACAATGTTGGCATTCTAAAAAGCAGCCTTACAATGTTTCCTTCAAACTGATTTCAATCCTTTTTAAATTTTGCACCCCATATTCCAGCAGCATACAACATCCAAGATGCAATTTTTGAAGAGTATAGCAATAGAACAGTATTAACCAAAAAACGTCCATGCTTTCCAATAAAATGACTTAGTGCCCCGGCAATTTAAAAACATTTCAATTTTGTTTCAACCCAATGTTGTTTTCAAGTTAACTTTTGGTCTATAATGACTCCAAGATACTTATAATATTCTACCCATTCAAGCTGTGTTTTATTCACATACCATTTGTAATTATTAGAATGGGTATATTTGACTTTGCCTTGGAAAGCCATTACCTTGGTTTTACCGGTGTTGATTTCTAGACCACTAGTTGTTGCAAATCGCACCAAAGTGTTCAATTTGTTCTGTAAACAATAGGGGGTGTAAACAAGCAACACCAGGTCGTCAGCATAGCCTAACCATCCTAACTTTAAATCTACAATCTTTATATCATCTGTACATATCGCAGCTAACTCACCTGGGAAGTCAGCCAAATAAAGATTAAAAAGGGTCGCCGCTAAAGTGCAATGCTGCTTGACCCCACATGATCTTCAAATTAATTCAGAAAGCTTACCCTCACCATCTAAACAAATTCTTACAGAGGTTTCAGTGTAAAGCAGTCCAATCATCTTTAACGGCTGAGAGGGTATTCCACAGTTTCTTAATTTAGACGATAGCCTTTCTCGAACTATGGTATCAAATGCAGATGAAAAATCTATAAATACAGCCTATACTGGAAGATTCCGAACACCCCAAGAGTACTCTACCGCAGTCACTAAATTCATAATGTTATGGGTGGTCGGATGCTGAGCTCTAAAACCAGCTTGATTGATTAGTAAATTGTGTTTATCTTTAATCCACTCATTCAATTCATTTAGCAGTACTTTCGCAAATACTTTGGCAGGAATAACCAACATGGCAAGCATTCTATAATTCTTGGGGTCTTTCCAATCACCTTTCTTAGGAATTGGCAGGATTATACTTTCTTGCCATGACTTGGGTATGCTGCAAAATTTTCCAATCCAACAGAATAGTATAAATCGGGCATTAGCCCATCTCTCTGCAGGCTTGCAAAGTAATGCATTACACGTCCCATCAAGGCCAATTACTCTGGAAATGTGTAGCTGGTCGATCAATTTCTTAAGGCTAGCTACATTATAATTACCATACCAACTTGAGTTCACATCATCAATCATCATAACTAATGTCTCATCAGATATACCAAAGACAAACAGTTTAGTAAACATTAAAAGATTCATGAAAGGTTATCACACTCAATGATTCATTAAAAAGTGAATATTTTAGAGGACAACACCCAACAACCTCAGAAGAAAATTACAGACAAAGAGGCAGAAGAGGATAGAGAAGTAAGAGAAAGAAATCAGAGTGAAAAAGAAAAAAGGGTGTGTAAAAACAAGAGTACAACAGCATAGTGAAAAATGAATAATACATGTATTATATAGACCACTAACTGTAAATGAGGAGATCTCTTTAAAACAGGAGTCTGCAACCTGCGGCTCTCTGGAGGTTTTGTACTACAACTCCTGTTGTCCCTCACCATTGAAGATTCTGGTTTGGGCTGATCTGTAGTCGTAAACATCTGGGGAGCCAAGGGTTGCAGACCCCTGCCTTCAAAAGACTCTCCTTTGTCCTTATCTCAAAGTGGAAAATGAGATATGAGTATGTATATCCCTACAGGTTTTGTACGATATTAAAATGGAAATGTATTTCTTACTTATTAGTGAAGACAGTGATTCTATGATATGTACACATACAGCGCAACTTACAGTGAATCATTGATATGAAACTCTAAACATTACTGCTTGCATTGGAAGAGGCTACAGAAGAAAACACTGAAGAATGAATTTAACAATTTGGCATTGAACAGAGCACAAACCAACATGTGGTGTTAAAATGTAAATCAAGACGTGCATAAAAATAAAGTAATTTATATTTGGATTAATGGATTGTGACTTATGTCACTGGGGTGATTAATGATGCAACAGAAAACCCTTAATAAAACATCATCTTAACTTGGAGAACTATAAAGCACTTGAAATATTGAAGTCAGATTATTTAATAATCAAACAATCAGACAAATGAGGTAACAGTACTTACAAATAAAAGAGGACTATGTTCAAATGCAAGAAACACATCTAAATACTATAGGGTATTATATTAAAATTAAGACTGTGTAGGGGAGGATTGGTCCAAAAGACCCCCCTCGCCTACATCCCCTCCCCCGGTGAGGGCCATGGCTCGTCAGGCGTCCCCTCCTTACCACCAGGGCCCCGATGGTGGATGGCTCACCTGCTGAAGACATCGCCCAAACCTATTGAATTTAGCTAGGCCTCAGAAACCATTTCGTCTAATAAAGATGGTGTGAGCCCAGCGCACTGCAGCGCGGCCCTCATCTTTGGAGAGTTTCAATTATCCCTGTGGCCGCAGATACCTGGCAGATCCGCTGCGAGCCCGTTTCCACGAACAAGACGGACATGAGCTAGTGTAAGATACCAACACAGTAACATTTCACCTTCCGCAGTGTATCGCTGCTCCCAGCATGACAGCATGACCCGGCCAGCAGAGCCTGGGTGGAAAGAGAACTGAAAAATGGTCCTTTAATAAAAGCAAAAGTTCCCAAACACTAATAACAAAACTACCTGCGATGAAAGCATTCTCTCCACAACCCCTTTACGAAGAAACCTGTAAAATGTATGGATATGGCAGAATGTGTGTTCATATGGCATTAGCAACGAAGTACCCACACCACTGCAGTTATGTACAAATAGTAAAAGCGTCCCGGGGGGTTATTTGTTATGCGTATCATTGAAAAGATTACACCCCACGGTCCCGCGCCATAACCAAACTAATGCTGCTAGAGTGCAGAAAAAGACAAATGCAACCATATTGAGGGCTCATGTAAAGGGTGCACGAAAATGCACCCTTCATGTGTGTGTGTGTCCAAGCCCCTTATGTGCCACTACCGTCACGTATAGTGGCGAGTCGTTTCTATGCGCTCCACCAACCTCACTACTAACTCACTTACTGCGAATGTATATGCATATAACAAAATGTTGTAGTTGTTAAAACACAGTGTACTAATAATGTGCTCAGACTGGCTATATTTGAGGAGCATTAGCAATGTCAAAATGTGAGCTTCGGAATGACTGAATTAGTATTGTATATTATTTGAATGTTTATGATGCCTTCACCTAAAATCGGCAACACATGAGGAAGATACCTTTGTGAGTATATGCCAGGCCATTCCCCCTCCCTCCCAGCGAAGCCTGCCAGACGAGAGAGCAGAGGCCCGCGCGGCGCGGCTCCACCTCCCCCAACTCGGTTGGAGCCGCTTCAAAGATTTGTAGTTCCCTCTGCAGCACCCAAGGCCACGGCCCGCCACCTGTGTTATTTACAGCCCAGCAGTAAACCTCCGCCTGAAAACACAAATCCAGAGGCACCCTCTCTTAAGCCCCACGACCCACCGGATCACCTTAGGTTAATGGCCCCTGTAAAATTAGGACACCCAATATTATGGCAACATTACAGCAACACATTCATAACGACTTCTAACAAGACAGGAGGACATGTACCGTCTGTCCCATGCCCTGAGACCCAGCCCCACGACCTATGGTACCCGGTCAACAGGACACTGGTAACCATGTACTGATGAATCACCATTAAACCCCTCTCAAGGTGCATTCCTCCTGTCTTGCATTAACCTGTAGCATAACCTATTGGGAGATTTACTAAAGAGGATAATATTGCAAATGACTGAATGACTGCAGTGTGTATGGCCTAGGGCAAAGAAGTCAGGAAAAGACATTCATCTCTGACACTGGCCACAATGGCACAACAACACCGCCCAGATGGACCCAGCTGACCCGCCAGGCCTAGCCCAACCCACGAGGCTGACCAGTGACGTCCTCCAGCCAAGACCAACCATATCACAGCAGCACCTATAGCTAGTCGTCGCCACCCAATCCCATTGAATTTGTGCCCCCTATAGTGTGTAGGTTTTGATGATGTTTTTTGTAAATATATACGCCTGTCTTTTGCTATTGTCAGACAGAGCGCTCTCAGAGTTTGCAGAGTTCTTTGCATGCCCTATTCTGATTGATAAACTCCCATTTACGCTCACCCGCACTTGTCTTGGCCTTATTCCCATTCTGGGAGAGTCCGTCATTGTCTCTCATTGCAGGGAGGATTGTGTTGGTTGGGGACGCTTGCCTTCAGTGGTGACCCCGAAAGCGTGATTATTATTTTTTCCCAACATATCCCTACCGTCCCCTTTGGCATGAAAATCTCCGGTCGAAAAGGGATACGCACAGTGCGCCGGCTCCGGGAGGATGCCCGCCAACGGCGACCGGTACGCTCAGAAGTGCGCACTCAACAGAGAGAGGGTACGGGATCCCGGTTGAAAAATCCCCTTTGAGTACCGCTCGCCGGAGCCGGGGCTGACTGTTGAGCGTACGGCAACAATGCCTGGACGGACCCAGTTTCGGAGACTCTCGGTTCAAGACGGGCACGTGAGTATTGAGTGCGAGCGATCATAAAGGGAGTAGAGGAGGAAATTTAGGACAGGGAACGAGGCGGGGTAAAAAGGGGCACGTTGGGTCTACTAAGGACCATCTTAAACTTTCTTTGCTTTTCTATGCATATGGCCATTAGGATTAAGAGGTGATTTAGAGATAAAAAGTGACGGGAACCTAGCTCCAAGAGGGGGTGGAAGGCGGCGCCGCATAGTGCTATCTTGACTAGTACTGGGAATATATGAAGAAGTGGAAAACAAGATAAAAGTGTCTGGCAAAGGGAGACACGGAAAATATATTGGTGACTGCTATTCTTTCTATTCTTTTCTTTAGGGTTACGGGAAAAATAAAAGTGGGTCAGTAGAAAACCAAAGAGATAGAGTAAAGAGACAGAGAGTTTTACTCTAAAATTGAAGATCAAACCTATATATATATATATATATATACATATATCTGAATAAGACGGACAGGGACAGCCGGCCAGGGAGGAAAGGGAGGACAAATTGAACTGTGAATACAGTGTTACAGAGGGGTGTGTGAACATCGTATGTGTCAGGAGATAATTTGGTGTAATAGGTGTGTAAAAATGGTCAGAAAAGTATAGCGATTGAGTGGTCATGGTAAGTGTGACCAGACAAAATATCATAAAGACAAGAGTAATGTGGTGAAGTGAGTGTGTACCTTTCTGGTTTTTTTTGGGTTAACATTGTTGAGATTACTGACAGTTTGCTCTTGTACGTGCTCCCCAAAGAGAACAGCATAGAGACTGTGCGCAGCCAATCTTATGGTGTGCAGGCGGAGGGAGGAACACGAAGGTCCCCACGATTAAGTAAGACATAAAATACGCGAACTCACATGGTGATACGTTTGTATTGAGATATCGAGATACATAGAGATACACAAGTACCAGGTCGGCACAAGGTATGGGGGCAGAAACACCCTTATCACATATTTGCAAGAACCTACCTGGGTACGCGGAACGGATTAAGAAATATCATGACCAATGGATCACAGAGTTGAAGGGAGAGGGATTGCCTCAGATATGGCCCGAAGGGGGTTCATTTGACAAGAGTGTCCTAGACATGGTAGCCACATGCATTTGTTTGAAATACAAGGGAAAGCAGTTGCATAATAGGAGAGAAATATTGGACCTCTGGAGACTATTTGAAGAAATACCGCCGCCTAAGGTAAGGGAATTAGATCCTGACCTACCATCTACCACTGACAATCCGTTAATGATACAAAAAGATGATAAGGTATTACCAGAGGAAGAGCCACCGATAGAAGTAACCAGGTTGTACCCAATACTAAACAAGCCAGTGCCCGCAGAGGGATACAGTGACCCGACTTATGTGCCCCCACAGACAACTATCACAACGCAAGGGCCAACAGCACCCCCTCCATACGAGAGTCATAGGGAGCGAGCTCAGGTGAGCACACCAAGGGTGGACATAGAAAAACTAACAAACGATCTAGAATCAAGGCTCTCCATAGCGAAAGACGAGCTCTCAAGGATAAAAGCATATGTGAGCGGACCGCACTTAATGCAGCCAGATCAGAGCACGCGTCTAGAGCGTAGAGCGAGGGTAGAACATTTGAAGAAGGGTGGAAAAAAGGCGAGATACTGTTCAGAATCCAGGAAGAACCAACCCGAATAATTGAACTAGAGACAAGAGAGGGATGTACTGACAATGAAGAGAGGCCTATAGAGGACAGGGAGGAGCTACTATGTGATATAAGGGATGATTTGGAGGAAAGCGACAGGTTGAGTATGGCAATGGGAGGGGGAAGCGAAGGGTTGGATGGTGCATGCTCAATGAGAACACTGGATGATGAGTGGACGGGGCGATTAAGGAACCGGGTGGGGAAAATGGCATCATTGGGAAAATCAGGAGTGAAGACGGGTACAGATACGACAACGAAGGGAAAGTTGCAGCTCCCGCTAATACATAGGGGAGGAGGGAGGCCGAATTACATACCCTGGGCTCAGATGGATAAGGCTAACTTACTAAAGTTATTACCCCCGTTGTCAGGAGGGGCGAGCAAGTGGATATATGCCTTTAAGAAACACACAGCCGGGGTACCTCTAGCAATAGGGGACGTGAAGAGCTTGCTAGTATCAGAAGTAGGGGATCAGGCTGACAGGGTATGGGTCAAAGCTGGTTTCCCGGGAGTAACGTTAGACTGTGATCGCCATGATGGGGCCTCCTTTAACACAGTGCGTGCAAGGGTGTGGGATGCTTTGCGGGAAACGTTTCCAGATACCCCAGACTTACAGTCAGTAATGCAGTGTACAATGAATGACGGGGAAGATGCTATGGATTACATTTTTCGGGTCCAAGAGATGTGGAGAGCAGAAATGGGCACGCCCTGGTATCAATCGACATCGTTATTTTACTTCATTATAAAGAGTGGGCTCCCAAAAGCGGTGCAAAAGGCACTCGACAAGATAGCAGGTATTGAAGCGAAAGGATGGCCTGAGATTCAGAGCATAATAGTGCACCACTGTAAGCGAATAAAAGAAAGGGAGAAGGAGGTGGCGCAGAAAAGATTGGCAGACAAAGCGAAACTAGTGCAAACAAAGCTGGTGAAGGTCGCAGCAGCAGTAGCTGCGCTCCCACACAGCAGGGAGGGAGATGAGGAAGAGGAGGGGCTGGTAGCAATACAGGGAAGGATGGCAAATAATTGGGCAGGAGCAGGACAGCGGCAGTGGAACGAGCAGGAGCAGGCCGGAGGTCCGCAGTGGCAAGAATGGGCCCCTCGAGGGGGACGAGGTGGGTACAGGGGCCGAAGAGGAGGTGGACCGGGGTACGGGGGAATGGGAGGAAATGGATGGCAGGGTCCCAGAGGTACGCAAGGGAGTTGTTGGAACTGCGGGAGGTGGGGACATTACTCTAGGGAGTGCAGAAGCAGACCAAGCAATGGATTTCCAGAGGCAGAACATTATGGCCATCCCCATCCGGGGAGCCCATATGGTCTCCCAATGGGACAACAACAAAGAAACCCAGGCTAGGGGTACAATGAGCAACAACAGGGACACCAATACAGAACACAGAATCACCCACAAAACAATGACAATATGCACTACACGCCAGGCAACCCTTTCGCGATGACAGCAAACGGAGCACCAGCACCAGCCCCCTATAGTGGCGTGTCAGTGGTTTCAGGGAGTGTGTTCAACCAAGGGGGGGCAATGAGACACCCCGCATAGGACAGCCCACAGAGAACACTTGCGTGTCCAGTTCTATCTACCACCTACGATGCAGCAGAGGAACCATTGGTAGGGGCGCAGATAGGAGACAAGCAGTTCATATTCATGGTGGATTCGGGAGCAGAGAAATCATGTATTAGGGAGGGCCGGTTCCCGTTATCTAACCGGAAGTTAGAGACGCAGGGGTTCTCTGGGGCTTTAATTGAAGTTCCTTACACAGAAGCATTGGACGTGACGGTAGGGGGTAAAACTGTAAAAACACCCTTACTGTATTATGAACATTCGCCAATAAATTTACTAGGGAGGGATCTTCTTAGCAAACTCAACATGACGATATCATTTACTGAGAGAGGTATAGTGTGTTCAACACCAGGAATATGCCCATTACGTGTAATGCTGGTAGTACAGGCTCACACAACCACACCAGAAATACGTGGTTTGCCAGTGGACGAGAGAATGTTTATTGAAGGACTAAAGACACTGGCCCTCAAAATTCCTGAGTTAAGAAGAATGGATTGGAGAATTCCGGCGGAGTTCCTCTTCCGCCCAATAGTGTACCCTGACATAGCACCAGGATCAGTGGTATCATTAGAGTTGCACGCTGTACAGGTATCTGCGAAAAGGATCTCTGTGATTGGAATGGATATAGAAGGATGTGAGTGGTGTACAGTACTGTGTACCAATGCCAATATTGCCCTGAGAGACTTAACTGATGAGGATCTCTTTTCGGATTCAGAAGGGGATGGTGAAATAGTAATGGAAATAGCAATGCCCTGTGACATTTTGGTTCAAGCTAGAGAAATCCCTGTCCAGCTGATGGCAGTGGTGGGAGCACCACCGTCATTCTTCGATGATGACATGAGGCTAGTACCAAATAATTTGTGGACAACAGGCCCCCATGACGTAGGGTTGTTGCATGGAGTACAACCAGTGATAATAAAGCTCAAACAAGGAGCAATTCTACCCCGAGTGAAACAGTATCCATTGTCCCGTGAAGCTGAAAAAGGGATAAAAGAGACAATAAATGCACTACTGGCACAAGGGATAATAGTGCCTTCAAACTCCCCATGTAACACATGCATTTACCCAATTAAAAAAGCAAAGGGAGGGTCTTGGAGGATGATCCAGGATTTACGCCCCCTAAATGATGTAATACAGAAAGAGTTCCCCTTGGTCCCGAACCCTGCATCAATATTATGCAGCATCCCAAAAACGGCATCACATTTCACGGTGGTGGATTTGAAAAACGCATTTTTCTCCATCCCCCTGGCTGAAGAGAGCAGATACCTGACAGCATTTACCCTAGGGGGGAAGAGATATGAACATTGCAGATTACCACAGGGATACTGTGAGAGCCGAGCATATGCAACCGCATACTACATGAAGACTTAGGAAACTTATCAGTTGAGAGCACAATTATTTAGTACGTAGACTATTTACTCATCTGTGCACAGGATGAAGAAGCATGCCGAAAAGATTCAATAACACTCCTGACCCTGTTGGCCAATAAGGGGTACAAAGTAGACAAGGAAAAGCTACAATATTGTCTGACAGAAGTTCTATACTTGGGACAGCTAATATCAAAAGATGGAAAAAGAATAATCCCCAACAGGGTAGAAGCAATAAGATCAGTAGGAGAACCCACAACAGTGAAGGAGATGCAGAAATTATTGGGAATGTGCAACTATTGCCGAGCATGGATATTAGATTATGCAGCATACACCAGACCCTTACTGCAAGCGCTCAAGGAGGCCCAACAGGAAAACAAGAAAATAGAATGGTCAGAAGAAATGAGCGCCTCCTTCAAATCATTAAAAGAGTTGATTTCAAGCGCTCCAGTGCTCGCAAATCCTGATTATGGGCGCAAGTTTTACCTGTTCTCACACTGCAAGGGGACACTCATGACAGCTGTACTGACACAAAAGACGTCCCTAGGACACAAACCTTTGGCTTACTATAGTGGCACTTTGGATGCTGTGATGCAAGGACATTTCGCGTGTGAGCAATCGCTCGCAGCAGCCGCGTTCGCAATTGAGAAAAGTGCCACAATAGTAATGGGATGCCCTGTGACGTTGTTTGTGGAGCATTCATTATTTGCAATACTGGAAAGGTCAAAGAGTACACTGACCACACAGCGGGCAACCGCCTATGAAATAATATTGTCCAGCACCAATATCCATGTGGTGCGATGCAGGACAGTGAATCCGGCAACATTCATTACAGAAGCAAGCACATTAGAGGACATGCAGGAACACGATTGTGCAACATACACAGGAGAAAGAGGGGAGGACACAGTGGTGTGCGAGAATGCCCTGACCGAGGGAGAAGTGTACTTTGTAGACGGATCAGCATCAATTGACGTGGACACAGGAGAAAAACATGTGGGTATGGCAGTGGTGAGATTAGAAGACGGTGAGTATGAGACCCTAGTGCAGTACCGCCTCCCATCACATTTCTCAGCACAAGCAGCAGAACTCATTGCCCTAATAGAAGCATTGCACGCAGCTAAAGGGTGCGCGGTGACAATTTACACAGATTCAGCTTATATGACGACAACAGTACATGGAGGTCTGGCCAGATGGGGGCGAAGGGGGTTTGGACGAGCAGATGGGACTCCAGTGCAACATGCAGAATTACTGAAGGAGTTAATTGAAGCCCTACGAGATCCCACCATGGTAGCAATAGTGAAGTGCCAAGCACATACGTCCAACACAGACGTTGTGTCTTTGGGAAACGCAGCAGCGGACGCGGCTGCCAAAGAAGCCTCATACTTTGAGAAATGTGCAGCAGGTGAGTACATGCTACAGCAGAAGACAAACGAGGAGCTTCCAGAAGGGTACAATACAATGCCTATATCACAAATACTAGAGTTGCAGGGAGGAGCAAGTGCAGATGAAAAGATGATGTGGGTAAAACGAGGGTGCAGCTAATCAGCAACAGACTTACCGTGGTGACAAAATAACTCAGGAAAAGTGGTAATGCCAGTAAAATTATTAGAAATAGCGTTTCAACAACTACACTTCCCAGCACACAACACGAAACAACACATTGCAGCAGAGATACAGGAAGAGTGGTTAGTGCCCTGTCTTCAGGAGCACTTGTCTAGATTGACATTGGAGTGCACAACATGCCAGATATACAGTTCAGGAATGACATTACGTACACTAAGGGGAACAATTCCAAAACCAATTGGGCCATTCAGAGAGCTACATATTGACTACGCGGACATGGGAGAGAGGTGTAATGGGGCACGTTACATGATTGTGGTTGTGTGCCCATTTTCGAGATGGGTGGAGGCAGGCCCATGTGCACGACCTGATGCTAAAAGCGCTGCAAAGTTCCTAGTGTGAGAAGTATTTCCGCGCTGGGGAATTTGTTACGTGATTCGCTCAGACAACGGCACTCACTTTGTAAACGAACTCTTCAAGGAAGTAACAACGCTATTGGGAATAAAGCATAAGTTGTGCTCTATTTATCATCCTCAAAGTAATGGCGTGGTAGAAAAGATGAACGGCCTGTTAAAAGGAAGATTATCGAAACTATGCTTTTCACTAAAAAAGAACTGGGTTTACTGTTTACCCCTTGCACTGTTTGAGCTGAGAAATCAGCCAAGCAAGGACCACCATTTGTCCCCGCACGAAATCGTGACCGGGAGACGAATGCACACAGCACACTCCCCACTGCGCAAACACTCAGATGCACACAGAAGCGCTGCGATACTGGGAGATGAGTTCACGGACTACTTGAAAAAATTAACAAGGGCAGCGCGCACAATATCAAAGCAGCTTTCACCACCGTTCACGAGAGAAGAGGGGAACACAACAGGGTCAGTTACAGAGCCTGGAGCCCAGGTACAACTGACGCCGGGTGAATTCATTTATGTCCGGAGCTTTGTGCGCCGGTGGAATGCACCACGGTTCCATGGCCCGTATGAAGTGGTGTTTTGCACACCTACGGCGGTAAAAGTAAAGGGCCTCAAGTATTGGATACATTTGACGGATGTACGAAGAGCATACAATAATGTGCAGGAAGAGGAGGATGAGGGGGCACAGACAACAGCAAACAGTGCAAATGAAAAGAATGTGTGAATATGAACTTGTGTGTGACAGAAATGCACCTGAATGAGAAAGTTGCTGAAAAGTAGAATTACTTTTAAGGGTATTTAAAAAAAAATAAAAAATAAAAAATAAATAAATAAATAAATATGTGTTATGAACTTATATGTACATAATGATGTGATAAAAATACGTAGTGTCCACTCCCTTGTCTGTGCATCCCAACCCTACTGCCCTACCCGCTTCCATTCCCTTTCAATATATACTGGCACTGGTAGTGCCAACAAAATGTTTACATTCATGCACTTAATGCACTTTTATATCTCAAACAGGAGCTACCATGGCATCTAACGGGCAGCCTGCAACGGATAGATTGATTAGATATAGAGAATTGTTAGCTGAGAGATGCAGATACTCGTATGAGTGTGGATTGTCTGTGTGCATCACATTGTTTTTTACAATCATGTTTGGCCTGGTTACATATTGGTTCATAGCGTTCATCTCTACCGAGATGAACGAGGGGGGAGGGATTAACAGCACTACTGTGACCAATGCAACAGCAAGTGTAAATACTAAAGAAGGTGATTTTTTGGTATGGGACGGAACTAAACTTGTATGGGGATATTATACCACACCATCCAATGCTGTCATCTCGAAAAATGAAGAGCTACAGGGAGAAATGCAAAACAACACAGTGTCTCCGCCAAAAATATCTGATTACAATGCCCGCAGTTTAAATGACCGAAACCCCTCTGCCATATCCTGGTTGTATAACACCCCCACCAGCCAGCCTGCCCCCATAGCCAAAAACACACTGTCAGATAACATGAAGGAAGTAAATGAAAGAATGACAGCAAGACATGAAATATTATATGATGATTGGGCAAAGGGGGGCGGGAAGGAGAAAGGGGGGCCCACCTTGTCCATCGCCCATGAAGCTGGGAGGTACATTAGGAACAAAAATAACAGACGAAAAAGGGAGGCGGGAAGGAGGAAGTATGATGAGTATTATGGGTTAGGACTAGACAAAATGGAAGACCCGCGACACCCCCACCAGACAAATAAATGGTATGCGGACATGAGTGCAACAGCTAAACAAACAACAAATGAAAGCTGTTATGTCTGCTCCCTCATTCCCCATGCTTCAGGCACGCCCAAAGTATTGTTACCCAAAGAGTTGCCTATTGTAGATGCCCAATGTCTCCTTCATCTCACGTTGTGCAGAATTAAGAACACCTTCCAGGCACATGAGGTTACTTTTAGGATGCTGCAGAACGAGAAAACTTGCTATCCAAAGACAGTAGGAGTGGTATGTCTGGAAGAACCATTTTTTATAATACAAGGGACACTTTTTTCAGACAACAAATGGAAGGACGAAGAAGTAATGTGTAAGGCGGAAGCACTGAGGGGTGTGGCACCAGAGAAATTGCAATGGATAGAAGAAACGTGCACACCAGTATGGAAGGAACACATTTCAAAACTAACTTGGGTAACAGCCATTGAAAAACCCTTCAAGCTGCAGAAAGAAATAGATTATGAACTGTGTTTTAAAGGAGAGGGGAAAGCCTCCATGGGGATAAACAAGAACTGTAACAAGACCCTCACCATCCCAGATTTAAGAAAAGGGACAGCGGCCCTGATGGACACGTATTGGGTATGTGGCAACCAGGCATACCTGCACCTCCCACAATCATGGAGTGGCAGCTGCTCAATGGCTACTCTGCACTCAGCACTAATGGTAATCCCAGAAAGCCACATTGATGGGAGCAAAATGACGCGAAAAAACACCCAACAGAGTGCGGTCCAGCCAACTGCAGAGTCACAAGTCTATGGGCCTCATTACGACCCAGGCGGTAAGTTACCGCCTGGGCCGTGACTTTACCACCATGGCGTAAACTATGTTTACGCCATGGTGGTTGGTGGACTTACCGCCCCATTCCGACCTTGGCGGGGCGGTAAGTCCCCAATCCCCATTTACCCTTCCCCATTCCCATTTTTGCCCCATAGGGCATAATGGGAGTGGGGAAGGCGTTAATTACGCCACCGTAAATTACGGTGGCGTAATTAACTCCATGGTCCCTTAGTGCCATGGATTTTAACACCTGCTAAAAGCAGGTGTTAAATCCGCCATGGCGCTAAGGGACCTCGTACTCAGGCGGTAAGGGTCGGCGCTGTTTACGCCGTCGTAAAACCCTTACCGCCTGAGTCGTAATGAGGCCCTATGTCCTGTCTTCTTGGAACAAGGAAGAGGTGCTGTCCCGAAACAGACGATCATCGAACTACATATCAAAGGCATCGTCAGAATTGCTAGCTCAGATCCCAGACAGGTATCGATTATTCAGCTCTGCAGAAACATTCTTCGCCTCACTCATCCCAAGTATCCAGGCGCGAGCAAATGCAAAATGGCTCCAAATAACACGTTGGGAGCTGATCCAGCTGGCAAATGACACTGAAGAAGGGTTCAACGTAATAAAAGTGGAACTAAGAGCATTACGGCTAATGACCATGCAAAACAGGTATGTCTTGGACCTGTTGACAGCGATGGATGGAGGTGTTTGCCGAAAAATCGGAAGTGCCTGCTGCACTTTCGTACCTTCCGAAGACGCAGACAACGGCTCCCTGTCCCATGTGATCGAAGCAGCACATAACCTAGGAGAAAGAATGAGAATGGAAGGTGGTGCGGAAGAAAGCACTTGGTTCGACAATATTTTCTCCTGGGTTCCATCATGGCTGGGAATGACTGTGAAATTTTTGATGCCGGCTGTGGTGTTCCTCCTCTTTATTTTTTGCCTGTGCCAGGTGGGTCTTCGATGTTGTGCTAACGCAGTACCGAATGGTGCAATGATGATGGTGACAATGGGAAACACCCGTGGTACAATACAAGCTATGCAGGAAGTGCAAGTACAAACAGGAACAGATGACACACCAAGATATCAGCTAGTGCCTAGGTATCACGACAAGGATATAGTAGATAAATTGTGGCATACTACCATTAGAGAGCCCCGTATACTAGAATGGTACAAGGAGGTATGGGTGGACTTGGAAGGAGAGGGCGGATGTATATACCTGACTTGTACCCCAGATGAATATGCTAGGAGAGGTGAGAGCTTAAGGGGATGTGCAGAGCATGGATGCCCATAAAAGGCACACCTGCATGGGATGAGGCAGTAATTGACGAGGAAGAGTGCAGGAGATTGGAGGATTTAAAGAATTTGTTACTTAAGTAACAAAAGGGGGGAAATGTAGGGGAGGATTGGTCCAAAAGACCCCCCTCGCCTACATCCCCTCCCCTGGTGAGGGCCATTGCTCGTCAGGCGTCCCCTCCTTACCACCAGGGCCCAGGTGGTGGATGGCTCACCTGCTGAAGACATCGCCCAAACCTATTGAATTTAGCTAGGCCTCAGAAACCATTTTGTCTAATAAAGATGGTGTGAGCCCGGCGCACTGCAGCGCGCCCCCACCTTTGGAGAGTTTCAATTATCCCTGTGGCTGCAGATCCCTGGCATATCCGCTGTGAGCCCGTTCCCACGAACAAGACGGACATGAGCTAGTGTAAGATACCAACACTGTAACATTTCACCTTCCGCAGTGTATCGCTGCTCCCAGCATGACAGCATGACCCGGCCAGCAGAGCCTGGGTGGAAAGAGAACCGAAAAATGGTCCTTTAATAAAAGCAAAAGTTCCCAAACACTAATAACAAAACTACCTGCGATGGAAGCATTCTCTCCACAACCCCTTTACGAAGAAACCTGTAAAATGTATGGATATGGCAGAATGTGGGTTCATATGGCATTAGCAACGAAGTACCCACACCACTGCAGTTATGTACAAATAGTAAAAGCGTCCCGGGGGGTTATTTGTTATGCGTATCATTGAAAAGATTACACCCCACGGTCCCGCGCCATAACCGAACTAATGCTGCTAGAGTGCAGAAAAAGACAAATGCAACTATATTGAGGGCTCATGTAAAGGGTGCACGAAAATGCACCCTTCATGTGTGTTTGTCCAAGCCCCTTATGTGCCACTACCGTCACGTATAGTGGCGAGTCGTTTCTATGCGCTCCACCAACCTCACTACTACCTCACTTACTGCGAATGTATATGCATATAACAAAATGTTGTAGTTGTTAAAACACAGTGTACTAATAATGTGCTCAGACTGGCTATATTTGAGAAGCATTAGCAATGTCAAAATGTGAGTTTCGGAATGACTGAATTAGTATTGTATATTATTTGAATGTTTATGATGCTTTCACCTAAAATCGGCAACACATGAGGAAGATACCTTTGTGAGTATATGCAAGGCCATTCCCCCTCCCTCCCAGCGAAGCCTGCCAGACGAGAGAGCAGAGGCCCGCGCGGCGTGGCTCCACCTCCCCCAACTCGGTTGGAGCCGCTTCAAAGATTTGTAGTTCCCTCTGCAGCACACAAGGCCACGGCCCGCCACCTGTGTTATTTACAGCCCAGCAGTAAACCTCCGCCTGAAAACACAAATCCAGAGGCGCCCTCTCTTAAGCCCCACGACCCACCGGATCACCTTAGGTTAATGGCCCCTGTAAAATTAGGACACCCAATATTATGGCAACATTACAGCAACACATTCATAACGACTTCTAACAAGACAGGAGGACATGTACCGTCTGTCCCATGCCCTGAGACCCAGCCCCACGACCTATGGTACCCGGTCAACAGGACACTGGTAACCATGTACTGATGAATCGCCATTAAACCCCTCTCAAGGTGTATTCCTCCTGTGTTGCATTAACCTGTAGCATAACCTATTGGGAGATTTACTAAAGAGGATAATATTGCAAATGACTGAATGACTGCGGTGTACATGGCCTAGGGCAAAGAAGTCAGGAAAAGACATTCATCTCTGACACTGGCCACAATGGCACAACAACACCGCCCAGATGGACCCAGCTGAACCCCCAGGCCTAGCCCAACCCACGAGGCTGACCAGTGACGTCCTCCAGCCAAGACCAACCATATCACAGCAGCACCTATAGCTAGTCGTCGCCACCCAATCCCATTGAACTTGTGCCCCCTATAGTGTGTAGGTTTTGATGACGTTTTTTGTAAATATATACGCCTCTCTTTTGCTATTGTCAGACAGAGCGCTCTCAGAGTTTGCAGAGTTCTTTGCATGCCCTTTTCTGATTGATAAACTCCCATTTACGCTCACCCGCACTTGTCTTGGCCTTATTCCCATTCTGGGAGAGTCCGTCATTGTCTCTCATTGCGGGGAGGATCGTGCTGGTTGGGGACGCTTGCCTTCAACTGCATGTTTTGGGGTTTTACTGATTTTTACACATGAATACAGACTGAAAGCAATCTGCTTTCTGTCTGTCGACAGAACAAAATGAAAAAGTAACAGGGTAATTCATAGAATTTCGCAGAAAAGTGTCGCAAGCGGCTGGCGCAGAGTGTCCGCGTGCGATTGACTGCGCCAGGCACGTGCGCTAAAACCGATTTCCGCGCACAGCGTATTCATGGATTTCAGGCTCCCAAACCAGCCGTGGCGCAGAGTATCGCAGCGACCCTGCAGCAGCGCCAGTAACGCCCCCAAGAACGCCCTCGCGCAAGGAAAAGCCATCAAAATCGCTAAATCATCGCAAAGGGCAGCGCTAACCCTGGACCAGTCCACAGGGCTGCCAAACAAGGAACGCAAAGCGGGTAACGTGCATATCAGGGGTACGCGTGAAGTTTTACACGCGATTAGCCAGGGCACGTGTATCACAGGGGTACGCAGGAATTATCACACGCGATTTGGTGGGTACGTATATAACAGGGGTGCGCGGGAATTATCACACGCGATTTGGCTGGGTACGTGTATTCCAGGGGTGCGCGGGAATTATCACACGCGATTTGGCTGGGTACGTGTATTCCAGGGGTGCGCGGGAATTATCACATGCGATTTGGCTGGGTAGGTGTATTACAGGGGTACACGGGAAGTTCTACACGCGATTCGGCTGGGTACGTGTATTACAGGGGTGCGCAGGAATTCTCACATGCGATTTGGCCAGGTACGTGTATTACAGGGGTGCGTGGGAATTATCACACGCGATTTGGCTTGGTACGTGTATTACAGGGGTGCGTGGGAAGTTGTACACGCGATTGGCCAGGGTACGTGTATTACAGGGGTATGTGGGAATTATCACACGCGATTTGGCTGGGTACGTGTATTACAGGGGTACACGGGAAGTTCTACACGCGATTCGGCTGGGTACGTGTATTACAGGGGTGCGCGGGAATTCTCACATGCGATTTGGCCAGGTACTTGTATTACAGGGGTGCGTGGGAATTATCACACGCGATTTGGCTTGGTACGTGTATTACAGGGGTGCGTGGGAAGTTCTACACGCGATTGGCCAGGGTACGTGTATTACAGGGGTATGTGGGAATGATCACACGCGATTTGGCTGGGTACGTGTATTACAGGGGTACACGGGAAGTTCTACACGCGATTCGGCTGGGTACGTGTATTACAGGGGTGCGCGGGAATTCTCACATGCGATTTGGCCAGGTACGTGTATTACAGGGGTGTGCGGGAATTATCACACGCAATTAGGCTGGGTGGGTCCTCACAGGTGTTCCCTGTACACCCTCCACAGCCCCTGCAGGCAGCCCACAAAACAGGGGACTACCCTGCACACCTGCTCATGTCCCCCTGCACCCCCACCCCCCAGCCACCAGGGTCACCCTCCACCAGGCCCCCACTCATGTCACCCACCACCCCCACCCCCCAGCCACCAGGGTCACCCTCCACCAGGCCCCCACTCATGTCTCCCACCACCCCCACCCCCCAGCAGTGCAGGGGCAGCCTCCACCAGGCCCCCACTCATGTCACCCACCACCCCCACCCCCAGCCACCAGGGTCACCCTCCACCAGGCCCCCACTCATGTCACCCACCACCCCCACCCCCCAGCCACCAGGGGCAGCCTCCACCAGGCCCCCACTCATGTCTCCCACCACCACCACCCCCCCGCCACCAGGGGCACCCTCCACCAGGTCCCCACTCATGTCTCCCACCACCCCCACCCCCCAGCCACCAGGGTCACCCTCCACCAGGCCCCCACTCATGTCTCCCACCACCCCCACACCCCAGCAGTGCAGGGTCACCCTCCACCAGGCCCCCACTCATGTCTCCCACCACCCCCACCCCCCAGCAGTGCAGGGGCAGCCTCCACCAGGCCCCCACTCATGTCACCCACCACCCCCACCCCCCAGCCACCAGGGTCACCCTCCACCAGGCCCCCACTCATGTCTCCCACCACCCCCACCCCCCAGCAGTGCAGGGGCAGCCTCCACCAGGCCCCCACTCATGTCTCCCACCACCCCCACCCCCCAGCCACCAGGGTCACCCTCCACCAGGCCCCCACTCATGTCTCCCACCACCCCCACCCCCCAGCCACCAGGGTCACCCTCCACCAGGCCCCCACTCATGTCTCCCACCACCCCCACCCCCCAGCAGTGCAGGGGCAGCCTCCACCAGGCCCCCACTCATGTCCCCTATCACCCCCACCCCCCCGCCACCAGGGGCACCCTCCACCAGGCCCCCACTCATGTCTCCCACCACCCCCACCCCCCAGCAGTGCAGGGGCAGCCTCCACCAGGCCCCCACTCATGTCCCCTATCACCCCCACCCCCCCGCCACCAGGGGCACCCTCCACCAGGCCCCCACTCATGTCTCCCACCACCCCCACCCCCCAGCCACCAGGGTCACCCTCCACCAGGCCCCCGCTCAGGTCACCCACCACCCCCACCCCCCAGCCACCAGGGTCACCCTCCACCAGGCCCCCACTCATGTCTCCCACCACCCCCACCCCCCAGCCACCAGGGTCACCCTCCACCAGGCCCCCACTCATGTCTCCCACCACCCCCACCCCCCAGCCACCAGGGTCACCCTCCACCAGGCCCCCACTCATGTCTCCCACCACCCCCACACCCCAGCAGTGCAGGGTCACCCTCCACCAGGCCCCCACTCATGTCTCCCACCACCCCCACCCCCCAGCAGTGCAGGGGCAGCCTCCACCAGGCCCCCACTCATGTCACCCACCACCCCCACCCCCCAGCCACCAGGGTCACCCTCCACCAGGCCCCCACTCATGTCTCCCACCACCCCCACCCCCCAGCCACCAGGGGCACCCTCCACCAGGCCCCCACTCATGTCTCCCACCACCCCCACCCCCCAGCCACCAGGGTCACCCTCCACCAGGCCCCCACTCATGTCTCCCACCACCCCCACACCCCAGCAGTGCAGGGTCACCCTCCACCAGGCCCCCACTCATGTCTCCCACCACCCCCACCCCCCAGCCACCAGGGTCACCCTCCACCAGGCCCCCACTCATGTCTCCCACCACCCCCACACCCCAGCAGTGCAGGGTCACCCTCCACCAGGCCCCCACTCATGTCTCCCACCACCCCCACCCCCCTGCCACCATGTGCAGCCCCCACCAGGTCCTCACAATGTGCGTAATGGTCAGCCTCCACAGCCAAAAAGCCCTACCAAGTAACCCATTCACCCACATGGAAATGGAAATCACATGTTACACCCCCAATGTTCATGAAGCAAATGAACCCATGTCCGTCACACACATATTTTCCAATTGAATGGGAAAACACACAACATGACATGCATGAAACCAATGAGATGAAACCACACAGTGAACAATGTAAAAAAAAATGTATTAGAAAAAAATACGAATGCTAAAGAAAGAAAACTAACTACAATGTAAATGTGAAAAAAGAAGCTGCATGTCCGCATAAAAACACAAAACTAGAAAATCTAATCCAAAAAATTTTGTCCAAAGTCAAATGTCAAAACTCTCCGTGCAACAAAGAACTATGTACAAAAATAACAAGGGTCCATCATCACAACAGAACTAAGGAAACCTCCTAAAAAACCTACCTAAATATCAACTATATACAAAAAGTGGAGCAGTGTCCGTCGACTCCAAATCATAAGAAAAACCAAAGGAAACCTAAAACTAAAGAACTATATACAAAGGCGGCGGGCAAGTCCAGCGGCTCACTCTGTGGTGTTCCGGGCCAGGGCATCATCGAACTCCTGTTCGATGTCCCGGAGGCGGTCCAGTTCCATGGCCCCGAGGGTCCGCAGGGACGACGCCGTGTCCTCCTCCAACCCCCTGCGGATAGCCTCGAGGCACTCGGCCCGCCTCAGGGCCCTCCGCATGGAGTTCTCCGCCCTGACCATTGTGAGCCGCGCCTCTTCCGCCCGCCGCCGCTCCGCACCTATGGCGTGGCCCAACCGCTGCCACACGGAAGACACTCTCTGTCCTGGGTCCTCCTGCCCTCCGGCCGATGCCTGCCCCTCCGATGTCAAAGGCCCCGAGCCTTCATGGCTCCCACCATCTTGCTGCTGCTGCTGCTCTGCCTCTGCCCGTGCACTGCCTCCTGCTGCCTGCACATCCTCCGCCGGCTGGGGTGCACCTGTTGATGTGACCACCCCTGCTGGACGTCCGACTCCCGACTGTGGCAGGGATGCCTCCTCCACCAGCCTGGCCGCACTGTCAGAGGCAGCTCCACAGGGCACCCAGGTGACTGATGGGTGGGAAGATGGCACAGAGGACGACTGGCGCGTAGGGGGTCCAGTTGAGGAGGGGGTCGGAACAAGCCCCATCAGACGGAGGAATCCGGTCTGGGTGACCTGTCCCAGCAGGCTGACGTGGTCAACGAGCCATTCGAGATGACGTGCAGTCTCTCCATGAAAAGACTGCAGGTCACCCCGCATGGCCCGTTGACGCAACGCCACACCAGCCAGGACAGGCTCAACCCGGACCTGGATAGCCACGTCCGCAGGCAGAGGAAGGCCAGTTGACGTCAGCACATCCCCTGCCTGAAAACGGGTCTGGACGTAGGCATCCCTGCTGGTGCAAGATGATGCAGGGACAGGATCGGGGACAGGATTGCACACAGGCACCTCCGCGGCCGCCTGTGCTGCCTCCTGTCCCTGGTCCTGGACTGCACCACTAGCACCAGTGGGATCCCCACCTCCAGACCCCGTCTCTGGTGCTTGCACGGCCTCCTCCTCCACCAGACCCCCCACCAACCTGGATGACTCCGTGCCATCTTCCCCTGTTGGGCCCTGTGGGGTCCCAGCTGCCCCTTCTGCTGCCGAGGAGTCCAACTGCAACCTCCGCCTCTTGGACCTCCCCCCGGCAGCTGCGGCCTGAGACGCGGCACCGGACTCCTCACTCCCCGACGAGATGACAACACGGGAGGGGAGCCGGGCCTTGCGTCTCCGGCTGGCGGTCGGATCCCCGCCGCTGTGCTCCACAGCACCTTCTCCGCCCTCTTCATCAGTTGACGCTGCAGACAGGGAGAAACAAAACACAGGCATCAGGGCACTGTACAATGGACACATACACGCATGACAGTTGCACATGAGTGGCATTGGCAAACCTCAGACATGTCATCACAATCCCCAACACACATGTCATTGCAACTGGCACACATGAGCCATACCACAGCCATATCGCAACTGCCACCACCATCCCTACACATACAACAGCATCAGCAGCCAAAGGGGAGCCATACATCACATGCAACACAGAAGTGCACCACACATGTACACACACCACCACACTTGCATGCATGTCTACACCTCTGCCAAGTGTCGCACTGTTCAGACGGGCATCCATGTCACATCTGCCAATCAGGCTTCCACATACCGCTGTCACATGCATCCATGTAGCATCACTGTTGCACCTTTGACATGCACATGTACACAGTGCTCATACATGCAGCCGAAAACAACATACATGCCTGACATCACGGACATGTCTACTTACATACACATTCATCCAAACATGTGTGCACGCACAACTGCATTTGCCATGCAAGCCCACACACACAAGCACCATCCATGTCTCACACATTACAGCCCTCGCATGTGTCAGCCCCACGGCCCTGTACACCCCCACCCATACTCCACCCCATACAAACAGATGTGCAACCGGCACAATGGGGAATGATCACCACACGCCCTGCTCACAACCAGGATGCATGTACACTCACCGCTCGACTCCAGACGGCTCTGCTTCTCTAGGACCTGGACGTGGAGCGCTGGGGATATGCGTTCCAGGACCCCCATCTGTTCTTCCGACAAGTGGCCCCGGCGCCCCTTGGCATCCGCTGCCTTCAAGAGGCGCCGGGCCTTGTTCAGGGTCCTGGACCTGAAGTCCTCCCAGCGCTTCCTGACATGTTGTAAGTCCCGGACTGCCACCCCCTCCGCGTTGATGGCAGTCACGATGTCAGTCCAGATCCGAGTCCGTCCTTCCTTGTCGGCGCGGGAACTTCCAAAGAGGGCATCATACTGCCCCAGGACTTGCTCCACCAGGACACCAACTTCGGTGGCACTGAAGCTGGTGCCCCTCTGCCTCTCTGGCCGGGGGTTGTCAGTGGTCGCAGATGGTGTTAGCCCCGACATGACAACCCCAGAGGCAGGAGTGGGTGGGCAACTGGGTCCTGGGGCTGGGCTGTGGAGCGATGGAATTCCAGTCGGGAGTCTTCTGTTCCAGCAGGGGTGGTCACAGCAACAGCACCCCTGGCTGATGTGCAGGCAGCAAATGGCAGTGCACGTGGGCAGCAGGCAGTCAGGCAGCAGCAGATAGCAGGTGGGAGCGTGCTCGGGGCTCTGGGGGGCAGTAATTCGGCCTTCTGGGCAGGAGCGTGGTCTCCCGTGTGCTCACGTGTGGCCAGCTTGGTACGGAGTGAATTGGCACGTGAAAATCCTGCACGTCAGCGTGAAAACCGAGGAAAGGCCCTTAGCGCGTAAGCGCGTCAGCACGCATACGCGATTCCATTGGACCAAAGGCCCTCAGCGCAAAATACACACACATGCACATGTGTGGTGGTGTGTGTACATGTGTGGTGCACTTCCTGTGTTGCATGTGATGTATGGCTCCCCTTTGGCTGCTGATGCTGTTGTATGTGTAGGGATGGTGGTGGCAGTTGCGATATGGCTGTGGTATGGCTCATGTGTGCCAGTTGCAATGACATGTGTGTTGGGGATTGTGATGACATGTCTGAGGTTTGCCAATGCCACTCATGTGCAACTGTCGTGCGTGTATGTGTCCATTGTACAGTGCCCTGATGCCTGTGTTTTGTTTCTCCCTGTCTGCAGCGTCAACTGATGAAGAGGGCGGAGAAGGTGCTGTGGAGCACAGCGGCGGGGATCCGACCGCCAGCCGGAGACGCAAGGCCCGGCTCCCCTCCCGTGTTGTCATCTCGTCGGGGAGTGAGGAGTCCGGTGCCGCGTCCCAGGCCGCAGCTGCCGGGGGGAGGTCCAAGAGGCGGAGGTTGCAGTTGGACTCCTCGGCAGCAGAAGGGGCAGCTGGGACCCCACAGGGCCCAACAGGGGAAGATGGCACGGAGTCATCCAGGTTGGTGGGGGGTTTGGTGGAGGAGGGGGCCGCGCAAGCACCAGAGACAGGGTCTGGAGGTGGGGATCCCACTGGTGCTAGTGGTGCAGTGCAGGACCAGGGACAGGAGGCAGCACAGGCGGCCGCGGAGGTGCCTGTGTGCAATCCTGTCCCCGATCCTGTCCCTGCATCATCTTGCACCAGCAGGGATGCCTACGTCCAGACCCGTTTTCAGGCAGGGGATGAGCTGACGTCAACTGGCCTTCCTCTGCCTGCGGACGTGGCCATCCAGGTCCGGGTTGAGCCTGTCCTGGCTGGTGTGGCGTTGCGTCAACGGGCCATGCGAGGTGACCTGCAGTCTTTTCATGGAGAGACTGCACGTCATCTCGAATGGCTCGTTGACCACGTCAGCCTGCTGGGACAGGTCACCCAGGCCGGATTCCGCTGTCTGATGGGGCTTGCTCCGACCCCCTCCTCAACTGGACCCCCTACGCGCCAGTCGTCCTCTGTGCCATCTTCCCACCCATCAGTCACCTGGGTGCCCTGTGGAGCTGCCTCTGACAGTGCGGCCAGGCTGGTGGAGGAGGCATCCCTGCCACAGTCGGGAGTCGGACGTCCAGCAGGGGTGGCCACATCAACAGGTGCACCCCAGCCGGCGGAGGATGTGCAGGCAGCAGGAGGCAGTGCACGGGCAGAGGCAGAGCAGCAGCAGCAGCAAGATGGTGGGAGCCATGAAGGCTCGGGGCCTTCGACATCGGAGGGGCAGGCATCGGCCGGAGGGCAGGAGGACCCAGGACAGAGAGTGTCTTCCGTGTGGCAGCGGTTGGGCCACGCCATAGGTGCGGAGCGGCGGCGGGCGGAAGAGGCGCGGCTCACAATGGTCAGGGCGGAGAACTCCATGCGGAGGGCCCTGAGGCGGGCCGAGTGCCTCGAGGCAATCCGCAGGGGGTTGGAGGAGGACACGGCGTCGTCCCTGCGGACCCTCGGGGCCATGGAACTGGACCGCCTCCGGGACATCGAACAGGAGTTCGATGATGCCCTGGCCCGGAACACCACAGAGTGAGCCGCTGGACTTGCCCGCCGCCTTTGTATATAGTTCTTTAGTTTTAGGTTTCCTTTCGTTCTTATTATTATTTGGAGTCGACGGACACTGCTCCACTTTTTGTATATAGTTGATATTTAGGTAGGTTTTTTAGGAGGTTTCCTTAGTTCAGTTGTGATGATGGACCCTTGTTATTTTTGTACATAGTTCTTTGTTGCATGGAGAGTTTTTACATTTCACTTTGGACATAATTTTTTTGATTTGATTTTCTAGTTTTGTGTTATTATGCGGACATGCAGCTTATTTTTTCACATTTACATTGTAGTTAGTTTTCTTTCTTTGGCATTTGTATTTTTTTCAATACATTTTTTTTTCCATTGTTCACTGTGTGGTTTCATCTCATTGGTTTCATGCATGTCATGTTGTGTGTTTTCCCATTCAATTTGAAAATATGTGTGTGACGGACATGGGTTCATTTGCTTCATGTACATTGGGGGTGTAACATGTGATTTCCATTTCCATGTGGGTGAATGGGTTACTTGGTAGGGCTTTTTGGCTGTGGAGGCTGACCATTACGCACATAATTGGGGATTGTGAGGACCTGGTGGGGGCTGCACATGGTGGCAGGGGGGTGGGGGTGCAGGGGGACATGAGTGGGGGCCTGGTGGAGGTTGAGCCTGCACTGCTGGGGGGTGGGGGTGGTGGGTGACATGAGTGGGGGCCTGGTGGAGGGTGCCCCTGGTGGCTGGGGAGTGGGGGTGGTGGGAGACATGAGTGGGGGCCTGGTGGAGGGTGACCCTGCACTGCTGCGGTGTGGGGGTGATGGGAGACATGAGTGGGGGCCTGGTGGAGGGTGACCCTGGTGGCTGGGGGTGATAGGGGACATGAGTGGGGGCCTGGTGGAGGGTGACCCTGGTGGCTGGGGGGTGGGGGTGGTGGTAGACATGAGTGGGGGCCTGGTGGAGGGTGACCCTGCACTGCTGGGGTGTGGGGGTGGTGGGAGACATGAGTGGGGCCCTGGTGGAGGGTGACCCTGCACTGCTGGGGGATGGGGGTGGTGGTAGACATGAGTGGGGGCCTGCTGGAGGGTGACCCTGCACTGCTGGGGTGTGGGGGTGGTGGGTGACATGAGTCGGACATGGGTGGGGGCCTGCTGGCAGGTGCCCCACAGTGCTGGGTGGTGGGGGTGGTGGGAGACATGAGTTGGACATGGGTGGGGGCCTACTGGCAGGTGCCCCACAGTGCTGGGGGGTGGGGGTGGTGGGGGACATGAGTTGGACATGGGTGGGGGCCTACTGGCAGGTGCCCCACAGTGCTGGGGGGTGGGGGTGGTGGGGGACATGAGTTGGACATGGGTGGGGGACTGCTGGCAGGTGCCCCACAGTGCTGGGGGGTGGGGGTGGTGGGAGACATGAGTTGGACATGGGTGGGGGCCTGCTGGCAGGTGCCCCACAGTGCTGGGGGGTGGGGGTGGTGGGAGACATGAGTGGGGCCCTGGTGGAGGGTGACCCTGGTGGCTGGGGGGTGGGGGTGGTGGGAGACATGAGTTGGACATGGGTGGGGGCCTACTGGCAGGTGCCCCACAGTGCTGGGGGTGGGGGTGGTGGGAGACATGAGTTGGACATGGGTGGGGGCCTACTGGCAGGTGCCCCACAGTGCTGGGGGGTGGGGGTGGTGGGAGACATGAGTTGGACATGGGTGGGGGCCTGCTGGCAGGTGCCCCACAGTGCTGGGGGGTGGGGGTGGTGGGAGACATGAGTTGGACATGGGTGGGGGCCTGCTGGCAGGTGCCCCACAGTGCTGGGGGGTGGGGGTGGTGGGAGACATGAGTGGGGCCCTGGTGGAGGGTGACCCTGGTGGCTGGGGGGTGGGGGTGGTGGGAGACATGAGTTGGACATGGGTGGGGGCCTACTGGCAGGTGCCCCACAGTGCTGGGGGGTGGGGGTGGTGGGAGACATGAGTTGGACATGGGTGGGGGCCTACTGGCAGGTGCCCCACAGTGCTGGGGGGTGGGGTGGTGGGAGACATGAGTTGGACATGGGTGGGGGCCTGCTGGCAGGTGCCCCACAGTGCTGGGGGGTGGGGGTGGTGGGAGACATGAGTGGGGCCCTGGTGGAGGGTGACCCTGGTGGCTGGGGGGTGGGGGTGGTGGGAGACATGAGTTGGACATGGGTGGGGGCCTACTGGCAGGTGCCCCACAGTGCTGGGGGGTGGGGGTGGTGGGAGACATGAGTTGGACATGGGTGGGGGCCTGCTGGCAGGTGCCCCACAGTGCTGGGGGGTGGGGGTGGTGGGAGACATGAGTGGGGCCCTGGTGGAGGGTGACCCTGGTGGCTGGGGGGTGGGGGTGGTGGGAGACATGAGTTGGACATGGGTGGGGGCCTACTGGCAGGTGCCCCACAGTGCTGGGGGGTGGGGGTGGTGGGGGACATGAGTTGGACATGGGTGGGGGACTGCTGGCATGTGCCCCACAGTGCTGGGGGGTGGGGGTGCAAGGGGACATGAGTGGGGGCCTGGTGGAGGTTGAGCCTGCACTGCTGGGGGGTGGGGGTGGTGGGTGACATGAGTGGGGGCCTGGTGGAGGGTGCCCCTGGTGGCTGGGGAGTGGGGGTGGTGGGAGACATGAGTGGGGGCCTGGTGGAGGGTGACCCTGCACTGCTGCGGTGTGGGGGTGATGGGAGACATGAGTGGGGGCCTGGTGGAGGGTGACCCTGGTGGCTGGGGGTGATAGGGGACATGAGTGGGGGCCTGGTGGAGGGTGACCCTGGTGGCTGGGGGGTGGGGGTGGTGGTAGACATGAGTGGGGGCCTGGTGGAGGGTGACCCTGCACTGCTGGGGTGTGGGGGTGGTGGGAGACATGAGTGGGGCCCTGGTGGAGGGTGACCCTGCACTGCTGGGGGATGGGGGTGGTGGTAGACATGAGTGGGGGCCTGCTGGAGGGTGACCCTGCACTGCTGGGGTGTGGGGGTGGTGGGTGACATGAGTCGGACATGGGTGGGGGCCTGCTGGCAGGTGCCCCACAGTGCTGGGTGGTGGGGGTGGTGGGAGACATGAGTTGGACATGGGTGGGGGCCTACTGGCAGGTGCCCCACAGTGCTGGGGGGTGGGGGTGGTGGGGGACATGAGTTGGACATGGGTGGGGGCCTACTGGCAGGTGCCCCACAGTGCTGGGGGGTGGGGGTGGTGGGGGACATGAGTTGGACATGGGTGGGGGACTGCTGGCAGGTGCCCCACAGTGCTGGGGGGTGGGGGTGGTGGGAGACATGAGTTGGACATGGGTGGGGGCCTGCTGGCAGGTGCCCCACAGTGCTGGGGGGTGGGGGTGGTGGGAGACATGAGTGGGGCCCTGGTGGAGGGTGACCCTGGTGGCTGGGGGGTGGGGGTGGTGGGAGACATGAGTTGGACATGGGTGGGGGCCTACTGGCAGGTGCCCCACAGTGCTGGGGGGTGGGGGTGGTGGGAGACATGAGTTGGACATGGGTGGGGGCCTACTGGCAGGTGCCCCACAGTGCTGGGGGGTGGGGGTGGTGGGAGACATGAGTTGGACATGGGTGGGGGCCTGCTGGCAGGTGCCCCACAGTGCTGGGGGGTGGGGGTGGTGGGAGACATGAGTTGGACATGGGTGGGGGCCTGCTGGCAGGTGCCCCACAGTGCTGGGGGGTGGGGGTGGTGGGAGACATGAGTGGGGCCCTGGTGGAGGGTGACCCTGGTGGCTGGGGGGTGGGGGTGGTGGGAGACATGAGTTGGACATGGGTGGGGGCCTACTGGCAGGTGCCCCACAGTGCTGGGGGGTGGGGGTGGTGGGAGACATGAGTTGGACATGGGTGGGGGCCTACTGGCAGGTGCCCCACAGTGCTGGGGGGTGGGGGTGGTGGGAGACATGAGTTGGACATGGGTGGGGGCCTGCTGGCAGGTGCCCCACAGTGCTGGGGGGTGGGGGTGGTGGGAGACATGAGTGGGGCCCTGGTGGAGGGTGACCCTGGTGGCTGGGGGGTGGGGGTGGTGGGAGACATGAGTTGGACATGGGTGGGGGCCTACTGGCAGGTGCCCCACAGTGCTGGGGGGTGGGGGTGGTGGGAGACATGAGTTGGACATGGGTGGGGGCCTGCTGGCAGGTGCCCCACAGTGCTGGGGGGTGGGGGTGGTGGGAGACATGAGTGGGGCCCTGGTGGAGGGTGACCCTGGTGGCTGGGGGGTGGGGGTGGTGGGAGACATGAGTTGGACATGGGTGGGGGCCTACTGGCAGGTGCCCCACAGTGCTGGGGGGTGGGGGTGGTGGGGGACATGAGTTGGACATGGGTGGGGGACTGCTGGCATGTGCCCCACAGTGCTGGGGGGTGGGGGTGCAAGGGGACATGTGTTGGTTTTCATTAGTTCAAGGAGACATGTGCCTTTGCTGGGGGGCATGCCCATGTTGGGTGGGCTGCCTGCGGGACATGACCAGGGATGCAGGGTAGTCCCCTGTGGTGTGGGCTGCCTGCAGGGGCCGTGGAGGGTGTACAGGGTACACCTGGGAGGACCCACACTGTCAAATCACATGTGGGACTCCCCGGCACCCCTGAAATACACGTACCGTGCAGAAATCGCGTGTAAAACTTCCCGCGCACCCCTGAAATACACGCGCCCAGGCTATTCGCGTGTAAAACTTCCCGCGCACCCCTGAAATACACGCGCCCAGGCTATTCGCGTGTAAAACTTCCCGCGCACCCCTGAAATACACGCGCCCAGGCTATTTGCGTGTGGAACTTCCCGCGCACCCCTGAAATGCACGGGCCCAGGCTATTCGCGTGTGGAACTCCCCGCGCACCCCTGAAATACACGCGCCCAGGCTATTCGCGTGTGGAACTTCCCGCGCACCCCTGAAATACACGCGCCCAGGCTATTCGCGTGTGGAACTTCCCGCGCACCCCTGAAATACACGCGCCCAGGCTATTCGCGTGTAAAACTTCCCGCGCACCCCTGAAATACACGCGCCCAGGCTATTCGCGTGTGGAACTACCCGCGCACCCCTGAAATGCACGGGCCCAGGCTATTCGCGTGTGGAACTCCCCGCGCACCCCTGAAATACACGCGCCCAGGCTATTCGCGTGTGGAACTTCCCGCGCACCCCTGAAATACACGCGCCCAGGCTATTCGCGTGTGGAACTTCCCGCGCACCCCTGAAATACACGCGCCCAGGCTATTCGCGTGTGGAACTTCCCGCGCACCCCTCAAATTCACGCGCCCAGGCTATTCGCGTGTGGAACTTCCCGCGAACCCCTGAAATACACGCGCCCAGGCTATTCGCGTGTGGAACTTCCCGCGCACCCCTGAAATACACGCGCCCAGGCTATTCGCGTGTGGAACTTCCCGCGCACCCCTGAAATACACGCGCCCAGGCTATTCGCGTGTGGAACTTCCCGCGAACCCCTGAAATACATGCGCCCAGGCTATTTGCGTGTGGAACTTCCCGCGAACCCCTGTAATACACGTAGCCCGCTCCCCCAGGCCCGATCGCGTGAGGAACTTCCTGCGCACCCCTCAAATTCACGCGCCCAGGTTATTCGCGTGTGAAACTTCACGTGAACCCCTGAAATACACGTAGCACGCTCCCCCAGGCCCGATCGCGTGAGGAAGTTCACGCGAACCCCTGTAATACACGTAGCCCACTCCCCCAGGCCCGATCGCGTGTGGAACTTCCCGCGCACCCCTCAAATTCACGCGCCCAGGCTATTCGCGTGTGAAACTTCACGCGAACCCCTGAAATACACGTAGCACGCTCCCCCAGGCCCGATCGCGTGAGGAACTTCACGCGAACCCCTGTAATACACGTAGCCCGCTCCCCCAGGCCCGATCGCGTGTGGAACTTCACGCGAACCCCTGAAATACACGTAGCCCGCTCCCCCAGTCCCGATCGCGTGAGGAACTTCACGCGAACCCCTGTAATACACGTAGCCCGCTCCCCCAGGCCCGATCGCGTGTGGAACTTCCCGCGCACCCCTCAAATTCACGTCCCCAGGCTATTCGCGTGTGAAACTTCACGCGAACCCCTGAAATACACGTAGCACGCTCACCCAGGCCCGATCGCGTGAGGAACTTCACGCGAACCCCTGTAATACACGTAGCCCGCTCCCCCAGGCCCGATCGCGTGTGGAACTTCACGCGAACCCCTGAAATACACGTAGCCCGCTCCCCCAGGCCCGATCGCGTGAGGAACTTCACGCGAACCCCTGTAATACACGTAGCCCGCTCCCCCAGGCCCGATCGCGTGAGGAACTTCACGCGAACCCCTGTAATACACGTAGCCCGCTCCCCCAGGCCCGATCGCGTGAGGAACTTCACGCGAACCCCTGTAATACACGTAGCCCGCTCCCCCAGGCCCGATCGCGTGAATAACTTCACGCGAACCCCTGTGATGCACGTACCCTGCAAATCGCGTGTGACACTTCCCGCGCACCCCGGTATACATGCACACGTATTTTTTGTCAGCGGGTGTCCGTGTTTGTGGGTACCCCTTTGCACGTCATTTTTCCTGGAGGGCCACAGTATGGGACATTCATCATGGCAGTATATAGGTGCTATTTGTTGGAGCACCTTTTGGCGCACATTTCTTACAGCCGCAGAGACGCTACCGCCTCCTTTTTTGTGGCGGTCGTGTTTGTGCCTGTGCGCTGGTTTGAGCGTGCGCTTTTTTCCCCTATTCTATTCCATGAATACGTGTTGTAGGCGAGCGTGTGGGCGTTCCGCGCACTTGTGCCCTGTACTTCCCCCGTGACGCCCACGTTTTGGCAAGTTGTTCCCCATTCCGAGTGTTACGCCCGTGTTCCGCCTACTTTTATTGCGTGCGCTGCGCTATGTGCGAATTTCGCTGTGGCCTGTGCGATTTTCGCTGTGACCTGGCGCACGCTGTTAGATGGCCTGTGCGCCAACGTGCGCCAACGTGCGCCGCGCACTTTTTTATCGCACATCCGCTGGTTTTCTCGCGCACGGCCTTCCATGAATCGACGTGCGCTGCTTTTCGTGCGATTTTCGCACTTGCACTGCGATTTTCGCTATTCCACTGCGATTCGCACGTTTTTGCCCACTTGCGCCGCGCTAATTATTCCATGAATCGGCCTCTAAGTCTTTCTGCTTGATTCCCAATGCTGTCAAGCATGCATTAAAGGCCAACCACAATGCGGATTGGCAGTATTGAGAGTGTAAACGTTCCATTAAAAATAGTACTAAAGTTCTTAATATTGCACACAACACATACCTTAGATCAGTAGCAATCATTTGTTATGGTAAACATGATGTTGAGATTGATGTGAAACAACCCAGTTCGAAGTGTGTCCTGTATGGTTGCAGCTGTATTTTAATAAATGCATTTGTTTCATTTGAATAAATGCAGAAATATACTGGTTGCACGTTATCTTTTTAAAACACGAATACAGAAAAAAAAGACCCAAAAATACAGACAGAAATGAGGGAAAAATACATACCATAATACCAGGAGACTTAATGAAGATCAGCCAGTTAGTTTAAAGATGCACATTATTCCAAGAAATAATATTGCTAAAAAAAGGTTGTTTTTAGAAGGAACATTACCAACAAAGTAAAACAACAACAATTGATAAGAAGTCATCCTAACATTCTTACAGTTTATTTTCTACTGAAAAATCAAATGCCTTTTCAAGAAGTTCCTACAGTGAGATCAATCATAAGTGACAATTAGTCTGCTCTAGAACCAATTTAAGAATGTGTGAATCGCTTCTTAAATACAATAGTTAAGAAGTTACCATCTTACACAATTAATAGATAGAATGCATGCACTAAAAATGTTAAAAGATTTGACTTGGGAGCCTCACTATGGCCTGGGTGCACTAGATATAATATTTTTGTACACCTCAATTAAACATCAAAATCCCCAATCCAGCGCAAAGGGATGCGCTAACGCTGTACCAGCACGGCAAGCGGGCTATGTGTATTTCAGGGGAGCGCGGGAAGTTTCACACGCGAATTCAGCAGGGTACGTGTATTTCAGGGATGCGCGGGAAGTTCCACATGCGAATTCAGCAGGGTACGTGTATTTCAGGGGTGCGCAGGAAGTTTCACACCCGATTGGCCCTGTGCGAGCGGGGTACGTGTATTACTGGGGTGCGCGGGAAGGTTCACACGCGAATTCAGCAGGGTACGTGTATTTCAGGGGTGCGCAGGAAGTTTCACACGCGATTCCATCAGGATACGTGTATTTCAGGGGTGCGCGGGAAGTTTCACACGCGATTGGCCCTGTGCGAGCAGGGTACGTGTATTAGATTGGCCCTGTGCGAGTGGGGTACGTGTATTACTGGGGTGCGCGGGAAGTTTCACACGCAAATTCAGCAGGGTACGTGTATTTCAGGGGTGCGCGGGAAGTTTCACATGCGATTCCATCAGGGTACGTGTATTTCAGGGGTGCGCGGGAAGTTTCACACGCGATTGGCCCTGTGCGAGCGGGGTACGTGTATTACTGGGGTGCGCGGGAAGTTTCACACGTGAATTCAGCAGGGTACGTGTATTTCAGGGGTGAGCGGGAAGTTTCACACGCAATTCCATCAGCGTACGTGCATTTCAGGGGTGCGCGGGAAGTTCCACACGCAAATGTCCTGTGTACGTGTATTTCGGGGTGGGCGGGAAGTTCCACACGCAATTCCATCAGGGTATGTGTATTTCAGGGGTGCGCGGGAAGTTTCACACGCGATTGGCCCTGTGCGAGCGGGGTACGTGTATTACTGGGGTGCGGAGGAAGTTTCACACGCGAATTCAGTAGGGTACGTGTATTTCAGGGGTGCGCGGGAAGTTTCAGACGCGATTCCATCAGGGTACGTGTATTTCAGGGGTGCGCGGGAAGTTCCACACGCGAATGTCCTGTGTATGTGTATTTCTGGGTGCGCGGGAAGTTCCACACGCGATTCCATCAGGGTACGTGTATTTCAGGGGTGCGCGGGAAGTTTCACACGCAATTGGCCCTGTGCGAGCGGGGTACGTGTATTACTGGGGTGCGCGGGAAGTTTCACACGCAAATTCAGCAGGGTACGTGTATTTCAGGGGTGCGTGGGAAGTTTCACACGCGATTCCATCAGGGTACGTGTATTTCAGGGGTGCGCGGGAAGTTCCAGACATGAATGTCCTGTGTATGTGTATTTGGCGGTGCGCGGGAAGTTCCACACGCGATTCCATCAGGGTACGTGTATTTCAGGGGTGCGCGGGAAGTTCCACACGCGATTTCAGCAGGGTACGTGTATTTCAGGGGTTCTGGGGAGTACTACACGTGAATTGGCCGTGTGGGTCCTCCCAGGTGTTCGCTCTACAACCTCCACGGCCCCGGCAGGCAGCCCACACCACGGGGGACTACCCTGCATCCCTGCTCATGTCCCACAGGCAGCCCATCCACCATGGGCATGCCCCCCAGCCAAGCCACATGTCACCTTGCACTACTGATCAACAATGCATGTCTCCCAGCACCCCCACCCCCCAGCAGTGCAGGGCACCCTCCACCAGGCCCCCACTCCTGTCTCCCTGCACCCCCACCCCCACCATTCAAGGGCACCCTCCACCAGGCCCCCACACATGTCCCCCTGTACCCCCACTCCCCCAGCACTGTGGGGCACCTGCCAGCAGGCCCCCACTCATGTCCAACTCATGTTCCCCTGCACTCCCACCCCCCAGCAGTGCAGGGCACCCTCCACCAGGCCCCCACTCCTGTCTCCCTGCACCCCCACCCACCACCATTCAAGGGCACCCTCCACCAGGCCCCCACACATGTCCCCCTGCACCCCCACCCCTCAGCACTGTGGGGCACCTGCCAGCAGGCCCCCACTCATGTCCAACTCATGTTCCCCTGCACCCCCACCCCCCAGCACTGTGGGGCACATGCTAGCAGGCACCCACTCATGTCCAACTCATGTTCCCCTGCACCCCCACCCCCCAGCACTGTGGGGCACCTGCCAGCAGGCACCCACTCATGTCCAACTCATGTTCCCCTGCACCCCCACCCCCCAGCACTGTGGGGCACATGCTAGCAGGCACCCACTCATGTCCAACTCATGTTCCCCTGCACCCCCACCCCCCAGCACTGTGGGGCAGCTGACAGCAGGCCCCCACTCATGTCCAACTCATGTTCCCCTGCACCCCCACCCCCCAGCAGTGCAGGGCACCCTCCACCAGGCCCCCACTCCTGTCTCCCTGCTCCCCCAGCCCCCACCATTCAAGGGCACCCTCCGCCAGGCCCCCACACATGTCCCCCTGCACCCCCACCCACCAGCACTGTGGGGCACCCTGCACCAGGCCCCAACACATGTTCCCCAGCCAACATGTCATCACAATCTAGATCCCTGGTCCCTATGGTCAGCCTCCAAATGCAAAACACCCACCCGAGTATTGCATCCACCCACTTAGAAATGGCAATAACATGATAGAACACCAATTGCAAGTTTGGAAATGAACACATGTCCCTCACATACACTCAATGGGTGTCAATGAATCTCAAAACCCATATCATGATATGCATGAAACCATTGAGATGATACTACACATTGAAGTTTGCTCAAAAAATATGTATTAAAGGAAACATGAATTGAATCAAAAATAAACAAACAGAAATGGGAATGTAAAAAAATAAAAAGAAGCATGTCCGTGAAAAAATGCAAAACCAAAAATCATAATCCAAAGGATTGGTGTCCAAAGTCACAGTCCACAAAAGAAAATCCAATGGGAAATTATAATTGAAAGCCATTGCTCCATGGGTAAATTGTAAAATGAAAAGAAAATCCAACAGTGAACTATGTACAGATGAAGAAGCCAGGGTCCATGATCCCAACAAAATAAATGAAACCTATCTAACAACACTACCTAATAAAAAAAAAAACTATATACAAAAATGTGGCCCATTGTCCAAAAGGTCCAAAACAAATGCAAAAACAAAGGAAACCTAACACTAACTACATAACTATTTACAATGGCAGCGGGCTAGTCCAATGGCTCACTGGATGTTGTCATGGGCCAGGGCATCATCGAACTCCTGTTCAATGGCTTGGAGGTGGGCATGTTCCCTGGCCCGAGGTCTCGCAGGGATAAAGCAGTGTCCAGCTCCAACTCCCTGCGAAGACCCTCGAGGCACTCAGCCCGCTTGAGCGCCTTCTGCATGGAGTTCTCCGCCCTGACCATTGTGAGCCGTTCCTCCTCTGCCCACTGCCGCTCCGCACCTATCTGCTGGCCCAACCACTCCCACACGGAAGCCACTCCCATTCCAGGGTTCTCCTGCCCTCCAGCCGATGCCTGCACCCCTGGTGTTGATGGCCCCGAGCCATGATGCCTCCCACGTCGAGCCTGCCGCTGCATCCGACGCAACTGCCTGTGCCAGCACGACGGCATCCAGGCTGATGTAATCCACCGACGCCGTCGTGCACGTGCCCTGCCCGATGATGCCGTCACATCCTCCATCTGCTGGGGTCCAGTTGCTGGTGTGTCCACCCCTGCTGGACCTCCGACTCCCGACTGTGGCAGGGATGGGATCCCCACCGAGCTGGCTGCATTGGTCGGGGCAGGTCCACAGGGGGCCCTGGTGGCATCTGGGCCAGAAGACGGCATGGAGAACGACTGGTGCATAGTCTCCACAGAGGAGGAGAGGGTCGCCAGATTGGCCGACACATGTAGGAAACCCCCGACCATGGCCGATCCCAACTGGGCCACGTCAGCACGGTGCTCTCCGTGATGACGTGCATGCTCCTCCCGGGAAGCACGCACCTCATCACGAATTGCACCTGTGCGCAACGCGACACCAATCAGGACCTTCTCCATACGGCCAGGGGTCCCCTCGTCCGCAGGTGGAGGGGAGTCAGATGACATGGACATCCCCCCTACCTGCGGACGGGCCTGGGATGGGGCATCCCTGCTGGTGCATGGTGGTGCAGTCACAGTGTCAGGGACAGTGACATGCACAGGCCCCTCCACGGCGACCTGTGCTGCCTCCTGCCCCTGCCCCTGGACTGCAACACTTGCACCAGCAGGGATGCCCCCACCAGGCCCCATGTGCGCCTCAGTAGCTGCCTCCTCCTCCTCTGTGGAAACCACCAACCTGGATGGCTCCACCCCGTCTTCCGCCGTTGCAAGCCCCTGTGGGGGCTCACCCACCCCTTCCGCTGCAGCCGTGGGGGCATCCCCGCCGCTTAGCTCCACAGCGCCGTCTCCACCCTCTTCTTCACGTGGCGCTGTGTAGAGGGAGACATAGAACACAAGCATCAGGGTACTGTACAATGGTCCCCTAGACAGGAAGCAATAGCAGATGAGTGGCACTGTCAAAGATCACTTCCATCATGTCCATCCACAACACATGGGTCAGTGCAGGTAAAACACATGTGGTAACAGGCATGGTGCATGCTATGGACATTAGCATACATGTCCAAGGGATTCTTGAAACATACAATGTTGTTTTGGAACTCACATGCATCATGGGCCATGCCTATCACATGCACACACTTCACCCTAGTTTCATCCATCTGGCCTCGTATACCACAGACACAGTGGATACAAGGATGACTAGGCTGCATCAGTGAACCTGAACATTGCGACAGACATGTGTCATGCATCCCTGGCATTCACAAGTCACAGACACGCAGGTCAGACACACAGACATGGACAGCATACATGTACATGGCATCAGCACCCATCCCTCACCCCCACCCATGTCCAGGAACAGAGACTGGCATGCTTTCATGTGGCCATTCCGCATAGGGCAACCCATGTTGCATTTGAACACATGCACCAACCATGTGGTTCACACATTACTGGTCTCACATGCATGACGTCCATGCACACACACATGCATACATGGCCTATGTCACACATACAGGCAAGTATCAGACAACCAGCACACGGCGACATGCCCTGTCTCACACAGCAATGCTTGGCCACTTACCGCTCAACTCCAGACGGGTCTGCCTCTCAAGGATCTGGGCATGGAGCACTGGGCCTACGCGTTCCAGGACCCTCATCTGGATGGTACTCATGCGGCCCCGGCCCCCCTCCACGAGGCGCCGGGCCTTCAAGAGGGTCCTGGACCTGCAGTCATCCCAGCGCTTCTTGACATGTTGGTAGTCGCGGACTGCCACCCCCTCCGCGTTGATGGCAGTCACGGTGTCCGTCCAGATCCGAGTCCGTCCTTCCTTGTTGGCGCGCTTACTTCCGAAGAGGGCATCATACTGCCCCAGGACTTGCTCCACCAGGACACCAACTTCGGTGGCAGTGAAGCTGGTGCCCCTCTGCCTCTCTGGCCGGGGGTTGCCAGTGGTGCCAGATGTTGCAGTGCCCGACATGGCAACCCCAGAGGCAGGAGTGGGTGGGCAACTGGGTCCTGGGGCTGGGCTGTGGAGCGATGGTATCCCAGTCGGGAGTCTTCTGTTCCAGCAGGGGTGGACACAGCAAATGGACCCCTGCAGATGGCTGATGTGCAGGCACCAAATGGCAGGGCACGGTGGCAGCAGGCAGGCAGGCAGGCAGTAGCAGATGGCTCGTGGGAGGCTGCTCGGGGCTCTGGTGGGCAGTAATTCGGCCTTTTGGGCAGGAGCGTGGTCTTCAGTGTGCTTATGCGTGGCCAGCTTGATACGGAGTGATTTGGCACGTGAAAATCTTGCACGTCTGCGTGTAAATCGAGGAAAGGCCCTTAGCGCGTAAGCGCGTCAGCACGCATACACGATTTCATTGGACCAAAGGCCCTTAGCGCATAAGCGCATCAGCACGCATACGCGATTTCATTGGACCAAAGGCCCTTAGTGCGTAAGCGCGTCTGTGACGTTTCGCGCACGGGCGTTTCCCTGGCAGGGCTTGTAGATCCCACGTGCCTTTACATTGCTCTGTACGTGCTTTTCGTGGGGTGCGGTGCGTGTGTTTTCCAGCCGTTGGGGTTCACACGCTATTACTTCACAGCGGGTGTTGGCTACGCGATCTTCTACACGCAAGGCAGACGGTGAGTGGTAACCCCTGGCCCGATCTCGTGAAAAACTTCACGCGAACCCCTGTAATACACGTAGCCCGCTCCCCCAGGCCCGATCACGTGAAAAACTTCACGCGAACCCCCGTAATACACATAGCCCGCTCCCCCAGGCCCGATTGCGTGAAAAACTTCACACGAACCCCCGTAATACACGTAGCCCGCTCCCCAGGCCCGATCGCGTGAAAAACTTCACACGAACCCCCGTAATACACGTAGCCCGCTCCCCAGGCCCGATCGCGTGAAAAACTTCACGCGAACCCCAGGCACAATAGCAGTATGGGACATTCATCATTGCTGTATATTGGCGCTTTTGTGATGCGCAGGGACGCTACCGCCTGCCTTCGTTTGGCGGACGTGTATAGGCCTGTGCGTGTCTTTGGCCGTGCGCGGCTTTGCCCTATTCGATTCCATGAATACGTGTGGTTCGCGTGCGTGTGGGCATTCTGTCTGCTTCCCAGCAGTACATCCCAGTTACGCCCTTATTTTCGCGCATTGTTCCCCATTCCGCGCGTTACGCCCCGTGTTCCGCCCCCTTTTTGGTGTGTGCGCCGAGGTTGTGCGCTTTCACTGTGCGCGTTGCGCACGCCGTTCGGGATTTTCCAGTGACGTGTGCGCCAAACCTTTGCCCGAGGAAAACACGCGCAGGGACTTCCATGAATCGCACGTGTGCGCGTGCGCCTGTTTTTTCGCGCTTGCGCCTGCTTGCGCCTGCTTACTGCGCATAGATTTTCGGCGCACGTTTGTTCCATGAATCGGCCCCTAAATGTATACTTATATACAACCAAACAGAGCTCACATTTTTTTCAGATCTACCTCTATATATTTTGGATAAGATTCACACTTAAATATATTGTAAACAAATAGATACTAATTCTACTTTACTATCAACCAGTTGTCATAGCCGCAATTTTATTAATAATAAACGCTGAGCAGAGTTTATTAAAGGAAGATGCAGCTGCAGTAAGATGAAAGAATTTGAAATGAAATATCGTACTGTAGAACAGAGATTACAAGACAGAGGCTGCACAGAAGTAATCATTAGGACAGTAAGCAATACATAGACAAAGATCAGACTTACTTGTGCAACAATAGAAAAATAATATTTTGGAAAAAAAGGTGCTTGTTGCGACTACTAATTGCTCCACTAGCAATGCACTTTTCAAATAACTCAAAAAAAATTGAAATATGTATTACCTGACAAAGATCTAGCTCCACATATTAAAACAAATCCAAACTTAGTTTATATGAAGGCAAGGACACTACACAACCTACTTTACACAAGCCGTCTTGGGCATGACCCAATTGTTTATAGAACAAGGCTGATTATATTTTCAACAGAATTTTACAAATGTGGCCAATGTTGAATATGTTTGTATGCTTCAAACAAAAGTAGCCTATTTACAGACAATGACAAAACACAATGATAGTTCAACAATTCATTAATTGCAACAACACACATGCTGGGTATGCTGTTATTTATTCATGTAAATGGTTATACATCAGAAGCACCAAACACCAACTCAAGACACACATTTTAGGAATATTTTAGCTCAATACTTTAGAAGATCAAGGATATCCATTGCCACTACATTGGCAAGATCATCATTCTGGACTGAATCGACAGAATGTATGGTTTGTTCAACTGGAAAACGTAACTGTGAATGAAGCAGAGAGTAACTTTTAAAATATATTACGCAAGCAAGAGGCAAAATAAATATTTTATTTTACAACCACATTGCTTGGATTGAATAAAGTATATGAGTTGCATTCATTTTTATAATGTCACACTGTTCAGAAAACATTGATTGTTCATAATGTTGCTCTTTTTCCGAATTCTTTCACAAAAAACAACTTTTTTGAACTAAGTAAAATGTTTAAAAAACACAATGATTAGCATTTTTACCTCTGATTAATCAATATTTGTTCATACCAACATATATGTACATGGCATAAGGAAGGTCCTCCCTTTTCAATCAACTATGATCATTGATATTTATTTTACAAAAATGTGATGATAAAAACTATTACTACAAACCTAGAGAGAGTAGCTAGATGTTCTCAAGAACAGTGTCTCTCTATGCAAAGTTTTAACAAGGGATTTTAAACACTAAAACTAATTAGATAATATTGGAGTTAATTATTAAATATTTAATATTCATTTGTATTACAGGATAGATTATACATATTCAATAAGACTCTTTGTTTTGCTTAAAGAAACATTTGGGAAAGCCATCCTGTTTTGGTGGTCAAATTATTCATGTTCTATTTATTATAACATTACCTTTGTAATAAAAGTTTCATAATGGTGCCACGTTTATCAGGTATGCCATTAGCACACAGTCTACAGACCATTGCAGCATATCACAAATATTGTGGTATACAGACCAATGGATAATGGAACCATGGTGGAATACTAATGAACACCAAATAGAACAATTATTTGGGGTGCATTCCACATAAATTACATGGGGGGGTAATTCATAGAATTTAGCGCAGAAGTTGTGCATGCGGCTGTTGCAGAGAGGAAGCGTGCACCAGTGTGCACCAGCCAAGTGCACCAAAACCCATTTTCACGCACAGCGTATTCATGGATACTAACATCCATAACCAGCCGTGGCGCAGAGTGGCGCAGCGACCACGCAGCAGCGGCAGTTATGCCTCCAACCCCACCCCGTGCGCCAAAAACATTGCACAAATCCCGTACATGGCGCAAAGGCCAGTGGATCAGCACACAGCTCCCCAACCACAAAAACGTGCTAAAAACGCCACACGGCCCTCACGCGCCAGTGAAATCGTGTGGAAAACTCCCCACGCGCCCCTTGGAATACGCGTACCCCGCTCGCCCCAGCTAAATCGTGTGGAAAACTCCCTGCACACCCCTCGGATTACACGTAGCCCGCTCACGCCAGCGAAATCACGTGGAAATCTCCCTGCGCACCCCTTTGAATATGCGTACCCCACTTGCGCCAGTGACATCATGTAGAAAACTCCCTGCACACCCCTTGGAATACACATACCACACTCGCGCCAGCAAAATCGCATGGAAAAAGTCCCCCCTGTGGTGTGGGCTGCCTGTGGGGCATGGACTGGGGTGATGGGCTGCCTGCGGGGCATGCACAGGGGTGATGGGCTGCCTGCGGGCAATGGGGAGGGTGGATGGGCTGCCTGCGGGGCATGCCCAGGAGTGATGGGCTGCCTACGGGGCATGGCCAGGGGTGATGGGCTGCCTGCGGGCCATGGGGAGGGTGGATGGGCTACCTGCGGGATTGCAATGTCCGCAGGGAGAGGAAGGCCAGTTGTTGTATGTGCATCCCCTCCCTGAAAACGGGTCTGGACGGAGGCATCCCTGCTGGTGCCGGATGATGTAGCAGTCACAGGATCGGGGACAGGATTACACACAGGCCCCTCCGTGGCGGCCTGTGCTGCCTCCTGTCCCTGCCCCTGGATTGCACCACTAGCACCAGTGGAATCCCCCCTCCAGGCCCCGTGCATGGGCCTTCCATGGCCTCCTCCTCAACTGAACCCCCCACCAACATGGATGACTCTGTGCCATCTTCCTCCATAGGACCCTGTGGGGGCTCAGCTGCCCGTACTGCTTCCGAGGAGTCCACCTCCAAATGCTGCCTCTTGGATCTTTCCTCAGCAGCTGCAGCCATGGACGCGGCACCAGACTCCTCCCTCTCCAAAGACATGACTACCCGGGAGGGGAGCTGGGATTTCGTCTCCGGCTGGCGGTGGGATCCCTGCTGCTGTGCTCCACAGTCCCGTCTCTGCCCTCTTCATCAGTCGACGCTGCAGACAGGGAGAGACAGAACACAGGGATCAGGGCACTGTACAATGGTCTAATACACACATGGCAGTTGCACATGAGTGGCAGTGTCAAACTTCACAGATGGTATCACACTCCCCAACACACATATCATTTGAACCCAACACACATGCACAAATCTACAGGAATGGTGCAGCAGGCAGCAGCATCCATACACACACAACAGCATTAACATCTGAAGGTTAGCCTGACGTCACAAGCAACATGGGCAGTGCCAAATACATGCACAAACGCCACCAGACAGACATGCATCTGTACATCCCCACCACCTGTCACAGTGCAATCACCGACGACTTTGTCACATCTGCCAATCGGCTTCCTACATGGCTGTGTAACATGCATCCATGGCGTATCACAGTCGCACACATGTCAAACACACACACACATGTACACTGTGCACATACATGAAGGTGGAACCAGCATCCATTTGTCACACCCTAACCATGACATAGCACATACACAGAAATGCTAACATGTGTGTGTCCGTCTCCACATGCATTTGTGCATCATGCTTTGTAACACATACACCATTGATGTGCATCACACATGACTGGACTCACATGCAGCAGGCTCATGTCCCTCCACATACACATCCATACATGGGCCTTTCCAGACACATGTCCAAGCTGCACACTCCTGTAACACCTCAACATGCACAGTGTCCAATCAGTACGCATGGACACTTACCGCTCGACTCCAGTCGGGTCTGCCTCTCGAGGACCTGGAGGTGAAGCGCTGGGCGTATGTGTTCCAGGACCCTCATCTGGTCATTGGTAAGGCGGACCCGACACCCCACTGCATCCGCTGTGTCCAAGAGGCACCGGGCCTTCATGAGGGTCCTGGACCTGAAGTCCTCCCAGATCTTATGGACATGTGGTCGGTCGCAGGTTGCTACCCCCTCCGCGTTGATGGCAACCACGATGTCCATCCAGATCCTCCTCCGTCCATCCTTGTTGGCGCATATTCTTCGGAAGAAGGCATCATAATGCACCAGGACTTGCTCCACCAGGATGCCAACCTCTCCTGCTGTGAAGCTGGCAGCCCTCTGCCTCTCTGGCTGGGGGTTGCCAGTGGTCTCAGATGGTGTTTCCCCCGACATGGCAACCCCCGAGGCAGGTGTGGGTGGGCAACTGGTTCCTGGTGCTAGGCTGTGGAGTGATGGAACTGCAGTTGGGAGTCTTCTGTTCCAGCAGGGGTGGTCACAGCAACTGGACCCCTGCAGATGGCTGACGTGCAGGCAGCAAATAGCAGGGCACGTGGCCAGCAGGCAGGCAGCAGCAGATGGCTGGTGGGAGTCGGCTTGGGGTTCTGGGGGGCAGGAAAATGGCCTTCTGGGCAGGAGCGTGGTCTTCCATGTGTTGTTGCGTGGCCATCTTGATAGAGAGTGATTTGGCATGTGAAAAAACAGCACGTCATCATGTAATTCGAGGAAAGGCCCTTAGCGCGTAAGCATGTATGTGACATAACAATAACATGCGCTGGTGTTTCCCTCGGCATGGGTGTATAGTGATTCAGCACATGAAAAAACAGCATGTCCGCGTGTTAAAGCGTGTAATTCGAGGAAAGGGCCTAAGCGCATAAGTGACGTGATGTGCGCGGGCCTTACCCTCAGCACGGGTTAAAGGTCAGCAGGGCCAGTAGTTCACTGTACGTGCTTTTCGTGGAGACCGACGCATGTGTTGCTATGTGTTTCACGCGCCATCACTACTTCACAGCGGATCAAGGACGTATCTCTTCTTTTGGCGGAAGTCTCTGGGTGCCACCTCGTACTGCGGGAAGTTAATTCCACACACGTGGGCTACCGGGGGTTGCATGCACGGTTTTACTGCAGTTTTGGGGTGCCTGAGCGTTGTGTGGCCTGTCATTTGCTCACCGGGGTCACATACAGCCTTGCAGGCGCACAGGGGTGCTGTTAACATCTAGTACCCCACTCCCTTCACCCCAATTGCCCAGGACAATTGTCATGTACACCTTCCATTGGCACTACTACATCTGTGCCATGGTTGGGAGGCCATGAAAGGTGAGGGGCCCCTCAACTGGCCGTCCTCCACGTGGCAGCATGGTCAGGGATGTGGCCAGGGTGACCAGGGAGTAGGGGGACTCCAGGGTATCCAGGGTGGCTGCAGAGGGGGAAGAGGCAGGGGTGTGCCACGTGTTGGTGCAGTCATACCACCACCCCCTGTGGTTCCAGGGGATGCAGCTCTTGCATCTGGCACTGGCGCCCATGTGAACCGGCAGTCCATTTCATGGGGCCCAAAGGTAGTGGTAGCTGCAGGTGCATCTGTGGCCACCACCTCCCAGGCTGAGGGTCTGCCAGAGCATGCTGCATTGGCACCTGAAGAGTCTCAGGATGATTTCCAGGTGGTCAGGAAGCACGTGGTAAGTGCACGCAGGGCAGCTCTGACCGACCGAGGCACATGTCCCTGGGGCAGTGTTGGCATCTGCTGCCCCGAGCAGCCGGGTGTTGGCAACTGCATGGGCAGATGCAGCCGATACCACCCCAGCTGTGAGTTTTCCAGTCAGGACAGTCTCGGTCAATGACCTTGGCACAGCGGCTGTTGCTGCGCAGGGTCCAGTCAAGAGTACCCAGCAGCCACTGACACAAGTCAGGGCTTACGTCCTAGTTCCACCTGCCACTCCCTTGGTTCAATCCACCAGCGCCACTGCCCCTACTGATCAGGGCAGCATTTGCCAGTCAGAGCCCGGATCACTGCCCAAGAGGAGGAAGTTTGCACCTGCACAAGAGGCGGGACCCCAGACATGGATCCGGCCTCCGGCACATCGAGGAAGAAGCCTTTCGGCAAGCAGGAACTGGACTTCCTTGTGGGCTATGTGTCACAGCACGACTGTAATATACTAGTGGGCCAAAATTGGAATGACCTCTGACGCTGTTCTAAGCTAAAGCATACCTCCAATTATGCCATGACTCGGGTGACTGGCAGTGGGCCACCACCTGAGGAGGAAGAACTCACTCCGTACGAGGTGATCGCTTCAGAGTTCATCCCGGCAGAATTGGTTGAAGGAGTGGGAGAGATGCTGGATTTTGACGCCCCGTCCAGTGAGTGTTTTTTGCGTGTTTGTCCAGGCCATGTGTGGTTTGCTTGTGTGATGTGTTGTGCTTGACTGCCAATACATGCTATGTGTACATGGTTCTCAAGTGCGAGTCAGGCAATGCTTCACCAATGTGTGCCTGCTGTGCAGCATGCTGGACATGTAGTACAGACAGGCACTGTCCTCATCACCACACTAGCATCCTATTCAAATGCTAGTCACCCGGCTGCCGCTCTGGTCCATGTTCCAGCTCACTGGCCCTTCTGCATGTAGCCTGGGGTGCCTTTCCACTCAGCACTCGGACTATGCCATTGCATGACTAACGTGCATGTGTCAATATTATGATTGTCTCACTCCACACCAGTTGCTGATGTGCCTGGGGCATCATGTCAATCTGCGGCCGCGGGTGGTGCCAATCCAGCGAGGACCACAGCTCCTTGGGCCCCGCGGGGGTCGAGTCCAGCAACACGGTGGATGTGCACCACCGGGGTATACTGAGTGTGAGCAATCCATGTATGCCAATTCAGAACAACAGGGGGCAGCTATTGATAAAATCACTCAGAGCATGGAACGTGTGGCCCAATCCGTGCTCCCCCCTGCTAGGCAGGTGGATCTCCAGCAGCGGGCAGCACAGTCCATGGCCCACTCACTCAGGCTGGGCATGGTGGCCTCAGACAGGGCACGCCGGGCTGAAATGGTGTCTCTGCATCAAGCACTTGCTGCTCATGCAGAGGCACACAGGAAGGCCCTGAGGGATGACCATCAATCCCTTAGATCTACTCAGGGTGTGCTCAGCATGTCCCAGAGGAAGCGGTCAGAGGAGAGGTTGGAGCAGCTTGAGGATACCATCTCGGATGAGCTACGTGCATGCCGAGAGGTGCTCCAGATGTCATGCGAGGCCATGCAGGCAGAACTCCATGTTACAAGTGCTACCTTGCAAGAGGAAGCACGCGTATCACGTGAGGTGCTGTATGCTGACCTACATGTCATCGCCGCACAGGACCAGGCTTACCAGTCCCGCAGACTTGCTGCCAATGAGGGGCAAGCTGCGTATAGGCATGGTCAGGGTATTGTGCCACGTCCACCTTCTACTTTCCATCCAGAGGGTGAGCAGGACAACGACTTATCTCCCACACAGGTCAGGCCGTGCAGGCGTTGAGCCCATGGAGGTTTTTTTTTATCTCAACATCATCGCATGTGGGTGTTGAAGTGCACGCTGTACCTACCCCCTCCTGGGTGCCTTCCCACCCCCGGGTCATATGTGGCCATTTTTTTATTTTTTTAGCTTAATTAGTTAATATAGTTTAAAATTGTTTCTCTATTGTGCAGTCATATGACGGTGTGGTGCTTTGTGGCTTTTGAAAGCATCCACTGTCTGTTCCAGCTGGGCCCATAAAAGCTTGTCTCGAGTATGTGTTTGTGGCTTGGGGTCCTGACACATATGCCACTTCTGCTTCCCCTCTCCATGGGATCCAGCTAGCTCCCGTATCGACGCATTTACAGCGGCTCCTGAACGGCAGGTACAGAACTCCCTTTTTCGTCAGCCTACCAGTGCTAGGCAAACTACCTTTTAACAATCTGCTAGTACTGTGGATGCCCGCGGACCATTCATTCTGCATTTCTTTTTCGATCTCACAGACTCGTGCAGCACCGCTCCTTCACCGTGCGCTAGGCCCCTCCAGCGTGCATTTCCAGTACGTTTATCTTCCAGAAAATACAGATGTCCACGCTGGATTTTTGTCTCACAACCTCAAGGTACCTTCCGCCTTACTCTCATTTTCTATGTAATCACATGTGACCAGTTCATGTCCTCTGGTATTGGTGAAACACAGGGGTTAATCACTCATCATAGCCCTTCTCTGTTTTCCCTCCACCCAGCTCTTCGCTGCAGTTTAATGCACCACATTGCAGATGAGGAATTCATCAGATTCCAAACATCCATAGCCCCTCGCTCCCACTTAGGACCCAGTCCGGTGAAAGGTTAGTACTTGACCAACAATAGAAGTAAACTAGTGTTTTTAACTATTTGGGTCCTGTACCTTTGACAATGACATGTGAATGTACATGGCTTTTTTAACCACTATGCTTTTACATTATTCTTTATACACCATATGTAGTAACCTTAGTTCCCCTGTATTTTCTACAGGGGACTCCTTTCCTTGGCTCCATGAAGAAGGCTGTGACCCACTGAAAGCCGAAACGTCCTGGGACACTCTCACCCTCTTGTGGTGTTGTTAGGTCCCCTTAAAACCTTAGTTTAGATTCATTTCAGTGACGTCGATCCATTATTTTGGTCACCCTTTAGCCTGGCTATGTTAGACTCTTCCAAGGTCTTCATTTTAGAGGAACAATAGGTTATGTTAGTTCCACTTTGGTTAGGTGAACTTGTTTAAAACCTGCTATAAAAAACATGGTCTACAATGAGAACAACAGAATGTATTAGAAGCAATAAGATGTCTTTGAATTTGTGTCTCTCTCTATCACTGTTACCATGTAGCATGTTCATGCATCAATTTGTTTTGGGCTTTGATCTATGCTTACCGCTTACATTTGTTTGAACTGTGGTCTGTTATATGGACAGAATGACAGTAACTTAATAAAAGCTGTTCCTCCCCTCGTAAACAAGCTAGCATATGTGGATTATTATTCTCCTTCTTGTACACCTACCCTAGGATAGGCATAAATAGTGCCACCGAAGGGTAGTGAATACTCCACAACGTTGACTTGCAATAAATAAGTTGCAATTAGCTCTGACTCCTACAGCCAGGACAAAACCCCCGTTTTGGACACATGTACTACTTCTGTTTACACCCAGTGGGGATTATGGATGTTTTCTCCATGGCATGTCTGCAATCAATTTTGGTGAGTACATTTTCGAACTGTCCATTTATTGATGATGATTGTGATGTATTTTCATTTCTTGCCTGTATACGTGCTTGATGCACTTCATACTGTAGATGGTAGCCTGAACCCTTTAGCTGTCAAAGTCACACTGATGGTGGGAGGGGGCCGGGTGTTGACAATATCAAGTTGGTACGTGTTGAGTTCAGACCCTGGGGATTGTGTCAAAGGAGGATGCATTAGGAATGTGACCCAAGAGGCACAACTCATGGTCCAATGCACACCTGAGATGTCCGCCTATACTACTATTACGCTCCGTTCCATTTGAACTGCACGTTTTATCTGTTTTCCCTCTTGGAATTTGATGCTGCCTGACAGCGCAGTTTTCCTACTGGACTACAGCTCTTTTACTTGTTTTTCACACTCTGGTGCCTTTAGTCCCTGTTTTTCTTCCTGCTACTGTCCTTTTTGGAGATCTGTCTGCCTGTGTCTCGGACAGTTATTTCCACATACTCTTACACTGCCTCGGTTTTCCTCCGTATACTTGTGTTCAACAGCATCTCTCTGTCGCTCCTCCTGTCTTTCATCTATTACATCTATGCCTTTATGTTGGCTTTTAACAATGCTATTCAACTGTTGTGGCTCTTAACTTGCTGCCAGCTGTTTCCAGCTATCTCGCATTCACTGTGCCTTTCCAGACTTGTGCTGTCTCTGCCTTTCTTTGTTCATGCTATCAAAGATTGATTGGGGTTCAGCTCAACCATCCAGTTGTGCCAGCCTCCTTGGTTATGTTCTACTCAAGTTCCAGCTCTACCTGTCAGGGTACAGACCCTGGGGTTGTGTGGGAGGAGGTCAGATGTAGGTCTCAAACATGGCCCAGTAACAAGCAGCATTAAGACAGACACACAAAAAAGATTCCAGCCTTATAAATGGCTTTTATGTCCTTTCTGCAGGAAAAAGAGATTCCAGACTACCTTTCCCAGCAGACACCGGGCCAAGAACTACAAAAACCCTGGCCACGCTGGGCGGGGAACACGGGCGCATGTGCATGTGAGCAGAAGCACAGGGCTTGTGCTCAGACGTCCGACAGAAGCAGACGTGTTTCTAGGAGCTCCGAGCAAGGTGAGCAGCACGAGGGGCCATGACCCAACTCGACCTTCCTCCAGGCCCCTCGCACATGCAAGCTAAGTAGCGCCAGTGCTGGGGAGCTTAGCCAGGCATTGGGGAAGACGCGCACAGTACAGCTAAGCCGCACTGAGGAGCAAATGCCAAGAAGCTTTCCAAGTTGTCAGGGGCACATGCAGGGGGCGTCGCCCATATGCTTGAGTCCCCCCTGATCCAGAGAAGCTAAGTTATTAGCACAGTAGCATTCCTAGCCACAAACTAATACAGCGCAAGGGGGCGGCACCCAGTGACGCACTAACTCGAGTGCAGTGCATATCATTAGCATATGCAATTTGCCATGTGTGCTGCCTATAGAAAGCCGCGGCTGGCAGAACGCGACTTGTACTGAAGTCGCACCTCGCCACACGCGGCTAGCAGCTCATCCAAGGCACATTCTATCATGTGTGATTCTTAACACATGGTCTTCCGTTTACCGCGGGGCCACGTGCGGCTATCTTACCGCATTAACAGTGTATGAACCATCACGGGGGCAAGCAAAAGTATACGAATGAAGCAGCAGACAACAGTGCTTGTTTGGGGAGGAGTCATTAAGTTCGAGGCATGAATGGTGTTATGTGTGTGTGGGGAAAACACACACAGAATAGTAACTCACGCTCTCTTTGCAGCATTGAACTGCTCCTGTTACCGGACCTGAGAGTGCACAGGCAGAAGGCCAGCACTCACCCTAGAGATAAGTCTCTCTTTGGCTCACCTTTGTGCCATTTAGTATAATGTGCATGAAGAACATGGTTTCTCTGATTGAGTATGTGTAATTGTCAATTGTTATATTTTGTATTTTGCCTACTTTCCCTTGCCCATCCACCTCCCCTCTCCTGACCCTCTTTCCAGTTATCCTAAATACCGATACCTATCCAACCAACAGATCTCTAACCCTCTGTCCCAGCCGGGGTCTCGGAGGCCTGTGTACGTTTTACCTTGCAGGCGCCCAAACCGCGGAGGGCATGGTTGGTTTGTGCTACTTCTTCGCCTGGAGCTGTGACACTACCCATCAGTTGTGGCATCCTCATTGATTATTGTGTACTGAAATTGCTACCCATCCTGTTGAACCATTTTTCAAGTGTGCTACCTTGGTAGTTATTCTATCATTGTGCTTGGACATATGCTTGGCCATATTCAGCGACTTCAAGTCATCTACTGGAGTCTCTTCCAGGGTTTTTTGGTATCTACAGGCTTTTTCCCTGGTTTGGGGGTTTGGCTCCTTGGAGTTCTCTGCGATTTGGTATTTTTACCAGTCAAGGTGGCCTCTGAAGGGGCTGGACCCTATTTACATGAAACGAAGAACAACAAAACCAAGGGGAAGGGGGATCCTGAAGCCAGGTAGACTAGAAGGAAGAAGCCAACGGACCCAAGACACAGTTCTTCTGAAGATCATGGTGATGAGTAATTGAGGGAGGGGCTTTTTTTATCGAACAGTACGCTTGGGCTACAGTGTTTGGGCACTCTCTGACATTCTCATTGTGGGGTACTATGTGCATGATGTGTTCTGCTGATCAATGGATGTTCCTGTGTTGGGTTTACTTTTCAGGTGTCAGGGGTTTGTTGTGGTTTGACAAACTGGGGTGTACACAGGGGCAATGTTCACATGTGATGTGTACAGGACACTGAGGGTCACTTGATTTCACATGCATGTATTGAGTGCATGTCCCTACTGACACACACACTTACACAATGCTCCACCACACATACAACCACCCTTCCATGTCCACACGTGCACGCAGATTGCCTTCTCTGGCATGCCGTGTCCCTGCAGCGCATGATCACTTACCATTTGCTTGTCCTTTTTATATGATGCTCAAGGTGTATCCCCAACACAATGACTGCTCACTGTGCTCTCTACTGAGCGCTGTGTTGCAGGAGACACATGTCCAATGTACATGCCAACAGGCATTCTGTGTTTTGTTGATGGTACCGCTGGTGACATGCATTTGTGTATGACTTTGTATGCGCAGGAGGTTGTTGGTCAGTCATTTCATCTGATTCCATGTCAGGTGTGATTGTCTCAGGCCCCTTTCCATTTATCATGTGTCACTTTGTATATAATTGGTCATGTGTTGTGCTTATGGTTTGCTCTTTTGCTGTTTGCATGCCATGTCATGGTCTGACCGGCAAGGGTGTTGTGGGTTGGGAGTGTTTGGGTGATATACCAGTGATTGTCATGGCCTGTTTTGCAGGGCGGTGGTGTGATATGCACCTTGCATGTGTTTATTTTGGTCACACAGGATTGGTTATGTTTAAGTAGCTAGGCATGCACACAATGTTGCACTTCCGTGGCAACATTCTCAGGGTAGTAAGGTTGTACCAGTTGACTGTCTCTTTGTCATCATCGATTGTCACCTGGTATGGGCCAGGCCTGTGTGCACTCTGCAGGGGTGGGAGTTTAGGTGAAGAATGTGGCCACAAGCTGGGTCTGGGCTGCCTCGCCACGTGCCCTTTCCCCTCCTATGAGCAGCGTCTGTGCCTGTGGTTGGGGATGTGGGGCCACCACCATGTCCACCGGTACACCCTGCCGCATTGCAACATTGTGCAGGACACATACTGCCGCAATGATCCTGCACACTACTGGGGGTGCATATAGTAGCTGCCCGCCAGAGCGGTCAAGGGAACGGAAGCGTGACTTGAGCACTCCGAATGTGTGCTCCACTATGCCCCTGGTTGCAATATGGGCAGCATTGTATCTTACCTGGGGTGGTGTGGTGGGGTTCCATATTGGTGTCATCATGTGGTTCCTCAGAGGGTAGGCACTGTCCCCTGCGGAGGTGAGGATGGTTGTCATTAGTTGGGTTTGTGCATTTGTCTGTGTGTGACATGCATGCATATGCACAGACATTTGTACTCACCAATGAGCCATGCGTCGCCATGCTTCCCAGCTTCCAGGTCCCCGCTCAGGGCGGACATTCTGCATATGAAACTGTCATGGGTAGACCCAGGATAGTTTGCATACACAGAGGTGATGATTCCATGGGCATTGCATACAACCTGTAAGTTGATGGAATGCCAGTGCTTGCGGTTGCGGTAGATGTGCTCAGTGGCCCTAGGTGGACGTAGGGCCACATGGGTGCAATCTATGCCACCAAGCACTTTGGGGAAGTGTGCCACCCTGTAAAAGTCCTGGACCACGGCCTGCCTTTCTGCGGGTGTTCTGGGCATGTATATGTGCCTGCAGACTGAGGGGCGCGCAGTCATGATTGCCAACACCTGGTGTAGGCAGCGTGACTGCGAGGGCTGTGAGACACCCCCAACTATGGCAGTTGTCCGCTGAAATGACCCAGTGGCCAAAACATGCAGGACATTGAGCACCTTTTCCAAGGGGCTCAGTGCTTGGGAGCACAAGGTGGGAGATGAGAGGTCATCCTCCCACTCAGTGACCAGGTCTAGGATGATACGAGGTGGAAACCTATACCTGCCATAGACCTTGTCATCAGGCATCCCAAAAAGGCTGGTCATGGGCAAAAAAATGTGGGGCCTGGCTATTCTCCTCCTCCTGCAGAGTCCCACGATCAGTGCTGCGAGAAATGGGACATTCATCGTAGCTGTATATGCGTTTTTGTTGTTTGCGCGCACTTTTATACTGCGCGGGGACGCTTCCGCCTGCCTTTGTGTGGCGGACGTGTTTACGCCTGTGCGTGTCTTTTGGCGTGCGCAGGTTTCCCGTATTCGATTCCATGAATACGTTTTGTTCACGCACGTGTGGGCGTTCCGTGTATTTCCCAGCAGTACTTCCCCAGTTACGCCCTCATTTTCACGCTTTGTTTCCCATTCAGTGTGTTCCTTCCGCCACCTTTTTGTTGTGTGCGCTACATGTTGTGCACTTTCGCTGTGCGCGTCACGCATGGCATTCAGGATGTCGCAGTGACGTGTGCGCCCGTGTGCGCCACCCACGGATTTGGCTCACATCCCTGGAAAAAACACACGCAGGGCCTTCCATGAATCGCACACATGCGCTTGCTTTTTCACGCTTGCGCCGGCTTGCGCCATTCATTTTGGCGCCGATTTGTTCCATGAATCAGCCCCATGTATCTGCAATACACGGATAAACCAGCACCTATATTTTTCAGAAAATGTTCATTGACCAAAGAGCCTTTGTTTTTCAACTCAACAAATCAATTATACTTTCGCATCACTAAACTGGAATTTTACTTCAAAGATATGTAAGTCGAATATACTTTAGTCTGCAATCATTTAACTGATATAAAGATAATTAAATGATTAGAGATAATTGTTTTGAGTGTCGTAATGGAGATTTCATACCTATACATTTTCTTAATTTTCACCTTTCAATATTTGTTGAAGTATATGGAACTTTACATCTACGCACTCATTATTAAGTGACATATGGACAATGACCCATTATGGAATAAAGGTACTGAGAGAACGGAAACTCTGAATGAAAATTACAATTATTGCAGACATTGAGATGAATGAGGTATGTAGTCAAGAGAAACAATTTTTGTTTCTACCTAACAATTTCTGAATGTATTTAATGTGTTAGTTTACTTGCTTTCTTTTTCTTTTTCTTCCTATTTTAAAATGACGATTTGTGCATTTTTTAATACTTATTATCAACATAAAATATTATTTTACTGAGACATCAGCATTCATTTTTGGGTGAAATGTTAAACTCTAAATGTGTGAAATACATGTAAGATGTTAAAATGTGGCCTACTTCCATATGGTTTGCAACATGAGGATTACAGATGCCCTCTGGATGAATATCTCATGAATGGAATAGTGGCATGAATTTCTTTATTTTGCAAGATACTGAAATGGTGTGATTAATTTTAAAATAGAAGAATTTGAAACTATACATTGTAAGAAAAACAAGCTTTCAGTTTGTTCCAACTAATACATTTGAGAAAATAATGCAATCTCCTTCCTCAATCCCAATCTACTTTGAGGATTCTTGTTTGTCCTGACAGAGAATCTATGGACCATAAATCATAATCTACTTTAAAAGCCTCTCAGAAATCACCCATCACATCTACTGATATATTTGTTAAAACTATCAGTCATGTGAACTTTCTCTGAGGGATACTTCAGAATACCCTAGGTGAGCTTCCATAAATGAGATTTTTCATCTTTTCAGCATCTGATTGAATTCCCAAAGAAACTGTGTTACGCTCTTCAATGCCCCACCAGCAACATGTCACAATAATTTAGTTTGTATAGCAGAATCAGTGACATTAGGTAAACGTTGATCCTAGTCTCAGCTCCATGAGCATATCAGGTGTAGGTGAAATCTCTTTCTCTGGAATGCTTGTGACTACTCAGTTCTTTAAAGTCATATTCGTTGATAACGTGTTTCAGGATCTATTAATCTCTGTCACTCCCGACATACGGTTTTGACAATGTGTCCCCAAGCATCTAGAGTGATGTTTCAATCATCCCAGATAACGATGGGGCAGTGTTTCATATCAAAGAACATTCTGTTCAGTTAAGACAGAAAGGGTTTCTTGTATCTGATAAATGCTTAAGCCAGACATGTTCAGCCCACCGAGGAGTCAAGGGCGCCGGTCGATTGCTGTTTCCTGCTGCTTTTGCCTGCATTGACTGTCAAGTGAAGGCTACTCCTTACCTTCACATGAATATTTGAATAAATTATTGCCAAGATCCAACTCACGTCAGACTGTTGGCTGGAGGCACAGCAGTTTGAGGTGAGTGCAGACATCATCAGACTCGAGCTGCGAGTCACGTGATATCCTCCAGCCACGCCCCCAGGAAGTCAACATAAAACTACTTGTAGCGTTAAGCCCACCGAGGAGTCAAGGGCACCGGTCGATTGCTGTTTACGGCTGTTTACCGCTGGTTACGCAGTAAGCAATAATCTCAGTACCCTTTTACTCTCATTGCTTATAATTTGCACATTACTAATGGATCCTAATAAGCCCCGCACTCGACTAGGCAAAATATTTGAAGAGACACTAGCAAATGCATCAAAGGGCTACAAACAAACTGAGGCTTATCTAGCATTGCTGCCAAAACACTTACTACCAATGTCACGGTATCCTCCATCATGCCACAATTAGATGAGGGAAAATATATCAGTGCAATCAGTATGAACATTACTTTTCTCCCCTGTACCAACGAACTTGCTGAGCAACAATGGTTAAAGTTACCATCAAAGGTACAAGATAGAAAGCTAGTTACAACCAAGGCATCTCAGCTTGATCCTTTAATGATCCTTTAATTTCCCCCACTTACCTAAAACTGGAACCGACACAACCTTCATCAAGCTGTAACAGTCTGATGCCTGACCTCCCTCAATCTCGAGATACACCGTACATGCATGACCAAGAAATGAAACGGATTACATTAACTGCCTACACTGCCCAAACTGTTTTGAAAAAAAAATCTATTTCTCCCCTGAAACGTGAGCGAATCCCGTCTGCACAACAACAGTTGCAAAATGGAAGTAATCGATTAAGTGTGCACGGTGAACCCCCACACACACCAACCTTGCAAGATAAAGCAAGAACAGCTAAGCAGCAATGGAAAACAATGTAATACCCTTCAACCACGGAGTCCTCACGAGACCAAACAAATAAACAATTGACAAAACGTGCAGCGCTTCTTTCTCTCGACATAACAGAGATAGACTCCATTATGAACTCACATGAAAAAAAGAAAAAAATCTTTGGAGATCTGTATAAAAAAAGGACAATTCAACACATGCTACCTACACACCAATTGTAAACAAGAGAAGTAATTTGGATGAAAAAATCTCTCCAAAAAACTCTCAGCAGCAGAACAATACATTCAGCGACACCAAACAGCTAGAACACAAATTCGCTTCTCAACCTAAAAAAGAAACGCTGATGATTAACTCATTAGAGACTCCCGAAAGAATTCCAACCACCATGCTTGATTTACAAAACATGTTAGTAGCGACATTATCACTTGCAATGATACCATTTTCAAAAATCCAAGAATCAATGGTAGACGCAACAAAAGATCAAGCAACCTTACTAGCTATGATTTTGACTAAACAGACAAATTTGGGGAGTTCCATGGGAACCATCCAAGAACGCCTGAACTATGAAACGGAAACTACCAGGACATGGCAAAACCGCCTTGCAGAAATTGCAAGAATAGATCACACTGATAAACAAAGTTTGACAGACACGCTAACAGTAATCACAAAGAAATTAATGGATGATAAAGTCAAAAAACATGCCCATATGCCCAACAGACCAGATCATCTACAACTACAACCTCAAACGGAGACACTAATACAAACAAATCTTATCAAAACAGATCAAACTACTCAATATGAACCTCAACCATGTTCTATTAAATCATCTGATGTTGTTTCACCCCCTTGTCTTAACAATATCGAACCCCCAACATGTACTCCATTTGATATCTTTGATCTAACTAAACAAGGGCTTCTGGGAAATTCCTCCGCAAAAAAAAAAAGAATCGAATAAACCCCAGACGGGCTCCAGAGCCTTCCTAGATAAACTTCAAGTCGAACAAAAACAACAAACACGAGCTGTACGTGAAACTATAAGAGGAAATGGTATTAATAATAACGAATCCCCCAAAATTGTATTAAACCTGGAGCCTGTTGAATCAAGGATTCAAACTGAGGAATCTATGACCAATCCAGAACAAGAACGTCACCTTGTTTGCACTTAGAGGATGAACCCTCGATGCATTACTAGCTGTGATCAACATTGAATCACTGACTAGAGCGACAAAAGATCGCACTGACAAAGAGATGAGACCTATTCTAAAACCAAATCCAACCTGTGATAAATCTACTGAGTCACAAGACGAACAGTTGATATTGCTTGACGAGTAATACGAAACTCTCTCTGATTCCTCTCACTCGATCTCCACATACTACAGTACATCTGCTAATATTTCTTTAGTTTATTCAACTGTATCAAGTGAAGAAGCTTGGAACTTATCTGAAGACAGTGTCTGTCCCCAGATCCCCCAATTGGATGGCGAACAAGGCAAATTATCGCTAATAATAACAAACTTTGTCGATCAGCGGAAAGCAACAAATATATTCAGAATATCTCTGTGCTCTACGAACCCAAGTTCTATAAATTCATCGATCATGAACAGATCAAACATTTTGCATTTATTCAATGCTATTCCGCAATTGGCCCAAATGAATTCAAAAGATATTGAAGTGATATATTTCCCTAATGAGGACCATTTGGAAATAGTCCATGTTGTCCTGTATAATCAAGAAACGAAGCAGCTAATAGTGGAGACAAATCCACAGTTAGCAAGACTGGGCTTCACAACATAAGAAATTTTAGTTCCCACCTTCTTAGACTCTAAACAACTGAACAAATTTAGTACACAGTACTTTGAAAATCAAAATCAATCAAAGAGACATCTTCCAAAGACTAACATTGAGAAATTTCCAAAAGATAACGGCCAACGACCCAGAGTCATTAGCGAGACTACAAAGAAAACTACAAAGTTAAATTCAAACTCGATTTACAGGATGCAATAGATATGGCATGACATGAAATACCAGTCCCAGAATGAAAGAAATGCTTCAACTTCAAGTGATGCTCCAAACTCCCGAATGAAGACATACTTATAACAATCAACTTGTACGGAGCGTGGATACTCGCTATGCTCCTAAAACACTAGAGTTTACAAACACCTTCTTGATGAAGGTTCTTCTAACTTAAAAGAAATGGATATAATATGTCTCAAGGAAACCTGGCTCTCTGTAGAAATGATTTGTGAGGGATTTACAACTTACACAAACCCAGCAATTGTGTCGCAACAGGGCAGACCTTCATCTGGAATGATGATCCTGATGAAAATAAACCTAAATTGGACAATAATAGCAAAGAAAAACCTACATCCATGGGCACAATATATCACTCTTTGTATGCCGAATCCAGAAAAGGAAGACATCCAGAAAGCGAATGTAACATATTTATCCATTTTTAACATCTATTGGAATCCTTCAGCAATGAACGATAAAACCTTCATTGATTCAATATGTGAAGAATTTGACATGATTGCAAACACCTACACCCAATCAGAGTTTATCATTTCTGGAGATCTCAACATCCATCTATACAACAAAGACGGTAACATACTAGATCCCCACAATTTGACCCCAAGAGCAAGAAAATGGGTCAAAGAAACTGCTATTCGTAACTTAACCATGACAGTCCAACCGGTAAACGAACAAGGACTCCCCCCTCCAACTTGGACACGAGAAAAATCAAGTTCAATTATTGATTACCTATTAATCTCAGAAGGAATACGAAACTTACTAAAAGCAACCGCAAATCTTTCACATCCAAATAGCGACCATCAGCAAATTTCAATAACATGGGGTACTTCGCGATTACAACCTGAGAGAATAAATTTACCGGAACTAGAACTGAAAAACGGTCTGAACATGCTCCTTATAAACCAACAGCAAGTGGCTGGTCTTCCCTCGAAATTTGAATCCTCATTACTTTCCGATCACCTAAAACTTAATTATGAATGGATTTTGAAACACTACCACCATTCATCGAGAAAGCATGATAAGCCTCAAAAAATACACAAACATTATTTCAATAGTGAGATCAATTTAATGACAAAAAGTTTTAACAAACTAATTTGAGCCATAAAAAAACAGAACTCAACAAACTTGGTACAAGATTTCAAAAAAGAAAAGCAGAAACATTCCAACGCAATTAAATCAGCCAAAGCTCTACTGCAACAGCCTGATGCTGAAGCGATTTTAGTGGCACTAAAACAAAAAATGCAAGACAATTGTGGTCCCTACTAACTCAGAATCCAACAACATCGATAATGATCCAAGAAGTAGAAGCTCAAATGTGGATACAACAGTTTACCAACCTATATAAAATGAAATCAGATTTGGGATAAAAACAAGGTCTGACCAAACAACTTGCCTGGAATTTAAATTGTGAAAAGAAGACCTCACAAAAACTATTGCTTCTTTGAATCCATCTCGAGCCCAATCAGCACCAAATGAATGGGCCGGCTTCTTTACCCAACTCCTTATTCTGATCGAAAGAGTACAACAAATCCTGAGTAATTGGACTTCAGCAATTTTGATTCCAATTTATAAAACTGGTTATAGGAAAAATCCCGAGATCTACAGACCAATTGCCTCGCTAGGCCCGGCAGGAAAGTTGTTTGCGGTGTATCTATTGAAAAAACTCAACAAATGGGCACTGCTAAACGGTAGACAAGAAAAAAGACAAACAGGATTCATGAGCAAAGTATGAACAAATGTCAACCTACTGCTCCTAAGTATGATCAAATATGAAGCCATTGCAAAGAAACAACAGGTTTACGCTGTGTTTATAGACTGAAAAATGGCCTTCGATTCAGTCAATCGTTAAACATTTTGGAGAAAATTAAAATTATGGGACTGCTCTTTATCCATTATCAACCCAATAAAACAGCTATACTCCAATACTTCTATACAAGTTAGACTAAACAGGGATGGAGCGGTATCAAAGCGGATTACAACTTGGAATGGCCTAAAACAAGGGTGCCCATTAGCTGCCTGTTTATATAACTTGTACACTTCTGACTTTGTCAAATCAATCCAAAATACACCAAAGATAAATGATGAATCGATACAGTCTTTGATATATGCCGATGACATTATAGTCATGGATAAGACTGTCAAAGGCTTACAGGTGACACTAACCAAAGTCGAAACATTCATGAAAGACAATGATCTTCAAATGAACACCATTAAAACCAAGCTAATGGCACTAATGTCCCAAAAAACTAAGATCCGACAAATTCCAAGAGTATCACTAGAAGGCAAAACGATTGAACTGGTAAAATCGTTCCAATTCCTGGGAGCTATGATAAATTCCTCACCAGTGAAACAAGAGTGGAAAGATCATATTGAGATAAAAGCAAGATCTCTTGCTCGTCAAGGTTGCTTTTTCCATCGTAAGTTTGGTACATACTCAGCAAAATCAACTGTCGCCCTTATTTAAGCAAAAAGTGTTTCTTATTCTTGCATATGCTAGCGAAAGCCTGATTAATCAACAATCAATGAAGTGGCACCTCTACGAGGCAATATTTTGGAGAAAAACCTTAGCCTTGCCTAAATCCTTTCCAATGATGCCAAGGATTTGGTTTGAATTTGCCCTTCAATCTCTTCAATCCATAATCATCTGGAAACAAATGGATCTTTACAGGAAAACAATATGTCAAGATTCAATTCCAGTGCTAGAAATACTTAAACACAAGAAGGATGCCCTACATGTGACAGCTCTTCAACATTGGATTAAAGAGATTAAGAAATTGATGCAAGAGGAAGAAATCCCTGAAGACATGGTTCTAAATACCCCGCAATATGTGAAACACAAAATCCAGAGAAATGATTGGATTAAAACAGTTGCCACTCAAATCCAATACAAACGTTTCCTGAAATGAAAAACGGAAACAAGAGCTCTCCACGAACTTCTGGAATATTTGGCATGCTTCCCGGATTTGAAGATTCGAGAGCTGTTTTTACGTTTTTCGCCTGAGCATTCTACCGACTCGTGATTATCTAATCAAAATGAAACAATTGGATATGACGGACTCTAATTGCAATTAGGAAAACACCTGCAAGACCCTTTTTCATATAATCATGGTCTGTCCTGCTCTGTCAGAAAAACAAAATTTATTTAAAGACTTCTTTAGAATATCCCAGACACAAATAACTACCCAAAACCGCTGGGATTACCTATTAAAAGGCCATGACAAAAATGTAATCTTCACAGTTATCAGAATTTGGATAACAATTTTACAATAACCGCAATTTGCTTGGAAATATAAATGAAAATCTATTATTTTTCATAAACTCCTTTTTTATTTAGAGGAAATGTAAATAACATAATGCAAACAATGAAAAGTTTGTAACAAAGGCAAACATATCATTAAAAATAAATCATAATAATAAGCCAGACATATACCAATGAATTTGGTTCCATCTGTAAGCATATGACTACAATAGCCCCATCACCCTCTGACTGAACCTTAGGGTTCTATGTGAAAATGTCCCCTGGGAAAAAGTCACCAGGTAGGTGATTTTATTTTCCTTGCACCCCTAAAAGCCTTCCCCTCACATATTCTAGGACAGGTATTAATTACAATTCTCACTCCAGTCCTAGAATATTTCCGGAAAGTGCTCGATTTTCATGGTAGTGCACATTTGGGGACATGCAGCCCTGTGGCAACCTTTTTCAAGGTGTTTTTTTCACTGGATACCAGCCTTGTCTATTTTTACTGGAAGGCGCTTGCATAAAAGAATAACTGCCCCTCTCTTCTTTACTTTAGTTATACAGCTAAGAAACACCTTACCCACTGCTTCGCTGCATGGCATCCCTGCCTCTGATACCTTATGGTGGGTTTCCTGTAAGAACACTAAGTCTGGGTTTTCAGAAAACATGTATCTTGGCATGGTTTTGTTTTATGTAGTAATTGAGCCCATTAGCATCCATATATAAAACTCTTACATCTGCCATTGACCATGCTTATATGGGAGATTGTTAATGTGCCAAGGTCCCCTGGACCTTTGTGATCAGACCCTATGCTTTCTGGAATAAGCAATTTTTAAAGTGTGTCCAGCAAAATGAAACACATCAATGTTCTGAACAAAAGCTAACATCTATGATCAGTAAACAGCTGCCACACTATGCCCCCTATGGATGCTTTTGGTCCAGATTTCTAACGGTCTTCTCAGCACCAGTCCATACTAAAGAGAACAGAACATCCTTCCATAAACTTGATCTCAATTAGAAAACTGTATCTCAGCCCGGATAGCCAACTGCTCGTTCCTATCACAAAGTGCACCCCACAATTGGACATTTTACATTTACTTAGAACATATTGATACCTCTTTTGTCACTGGACAGTCTCCGTAGTATGAATCTAATCTTGATGCAATAAGCACGCAAAGTAGGACTTTTCCCTGATCTCGTAAAGTGCACCCCTGGGTTAAGTATCTTCAATTGGAGCCCCCCAAAATGTTCAGTGTATTATGTAATTACCAAGGTCAAGGCATATCAATGTAAGTCCCAGCAGGGTCTCTGTATTTATTGCAAGTCTAATGTCAATGTTAGAATTTGGCAGATCTCACCAAGACTCCAGTGGCATTAAGTGGCATTGCTATCTGTGCCCATCATGTTGCACCAGAGCCATTGCCTCGGCAGAATTGAAAAGTATTTTGAGAGATCCAGAGATTCTGGTCCGTCATAGTTGATTATTGCCTCACATTCTCTTATCAGTCTATTTCAGTGGTGATTAAGACTTCATCCTACCTCAGCCTGGAGGATGTGTACCACGTTAACAGCACTCTTTAACAATAAGTATTTTCCTTGATCAGTGTTGTTGCTCCAGCTCATCCCCTCTTCTAAAAATAGGTTTCGTGCAATGTGTTTGTTTGTTTTTTGAGCTTCTGCTGCTGTCACAATCCATGCCCCTGACCCCCTCAGGTATAACAGCCCTCTGGCAGCAGTGGGGCTAAAGCCCTTCACACTGGCCCCAAGGGCCTTAAAACTCCATCAGAATCATGCATGGAGTCAGTCCTGGTGCCTTTGGCGCCAAGCTGATTATCAGGAATAAAGCAATACCAGTTTTGGACCTTAATCCAACATGGCGGCCTGTTACACAGCTCAGTTCTTTAGAAGCAAGCCATGCGGTCTAGTGTTTTGAGTATGACTGGGCCTGGAACTACTTGGCCTGGAACCACTTTACCTGGGCTATTTAAACCACACCCAAACAGCAGAACACGCTTAGCGTTATCCTGCACTTCTGCAGCATAACGCTCACCTTGTCCAGCTCCTGCTCATCTGCTTCTCCGGCAACCCGATCCTGAACCCCTAGATCCGGATTCCATTAATAACCTGGAAGAACAAGAACAGCATTAGCAAGCAAGAACACTTACCTGTGAAGTAACCGGCCTTGAATCCATCCTGCGCTTCGCTTACCTTGCCCATCTCTGGAGTTCGCCACAACCTGCAAAGGTAAAGAAACAAGGACAGCATTAATAATAATTCTTACATGGGCAAGCAGCGGGTCCTGGCAGCACCCTGCGCTTCTCATACCTTGCCCATCTCTGAGTTTTACCGCAACCTGCAAAGGAGAAGGAACAAGGTCAGCATTAACAAGGCACTTACCTGGGCAAGCAGCGCTTCGATCGCTCATCCCTCCAGAACATCACCACAACCTGTACAAAGAAGAGAAGTGAACACAGGTTAGCAATTAACACCAATAAACAGCGCAGCGCTCAGTGTATCAATAACTCACCGTGGTCTTCGCCATCGGCGCGGCAACTCCAAGATTGCAACCATCCCTGTGAAAACAAAAATAGACATTGTTAGGGAACAGCATAGTGGAGCAAGACGCCAAGAAGACAAAAAAAACGGAGGGAAAGAAAGACACAGAATAAAGACGGAAAAGACATTATAACTCACCTGGAAGACAGCAAGAGGAGCCAGAGTCACAGCCGGTCTGGACCCAACATAAGGGCACATGGACCAGTGAAGCATCTAGGCCCATGGAATGGCCACACCAACCCCACGCCCCTGCACAGAGACACAGGATGGAGAGTTCAATGCACAAAAACCTAAGGTGAGCAATAACCCCAAGGGAGGGGATTTGGATCAGAGGGAGGTGGAAGTCCACCCATCACAGAACCAGTATTTGAACCCACCATTCTCCTGTTATAGGTGCTACCCAACGTCTGGCCCATAACCAAGCAGAGAGGGGTGCGGGATAGCGCTTAGACCTCCACCCAGTATCGTGTGGCAACCCTGTGGATACCAGGTGAGCATAACAGCTGACCGTGCTGATTGGAAGACTTCCATTTGTAGCCTCTTCTTGTTCTTGGGGGAAATTCCAGAATGCATCCATTCTGTCCAATACAAGACAATGAAAAAGGGAAATACTGGAATATGTTGAACAAAATCTGTTGAGATAAACACGTTCATCTAATGTATGTACTAAACATGATTTTATCTGTAAATGTGGGATTTGACACCAATTAGAAAGAAACTTAACTAGTGGCAAGTAAAATATCCACAAATTTATTTCAAATGGTGTGAGAAATAAAAAAAAGAAGCAAAATACAAATCTGCATCAAATTGCAGAATACAAAAAACGCTTGTGAGAAATTGTGTAACGTGGCAAAATTCAGAATACAATGTATATTTAAACAGTGTCTAACAAACAAAAATCGAATTTTGAGAATGTTTTGGGATAAAAAATAAACTCCTGTTAATTGAGGTTAGACTTCAAAAGTAAGTACTGGGAAGAGTAATATGGACGTGGACATAACAGTAGTTTTCAGTGACTTGCCTTATCTTTCTTGCCCCCACCTGTTGTTCTAGTGAATTGCAGGAGTGTGTAGATTATGGTTGACAATGTGACAAAAGGATAAAGCTATAGCTCTCGAAAATGTATATAGTTTGTGCATGTCAAGAGGAAAGCCATGCATGCCCAAGTCACCATTTCACTAAACATATGCTGGAGCTGGTCGCTGAGGTGGTTGCAGTCTAATCAGTCAACAGCAGGTGCGTGGTAGGCGAGAGGCCCTGCAGAAGTCAGAGGTCAGTTGGCAGTGGCGTAGGTGGCCCATAGCTTTTTTGCTCGCAGTTACTGTATAGTCTGTGATTGGCCCAGAATTGCAATTGTCAAGGTGTGAGACAGTCATGTAAAGTCCTTGGCTCATGACAAACCGCTTTGATCTGAAAAGTCAGAAGCCTCAAGTAGAGGGAGAGGCAGAGGCAGACAGTATTCAGGGGATTGCGCGGGGGAGCAAATTCCCCTGTGACAGGGCCTTAACTTAGTGTTCAGGGAAAAACATGTATAGGGGTCCCAATCCCCCCCCCCCCACAACCGAGTACAGGTAACTTGAGAGGCAGATCAAATGGTTCCATTATTACAGAAATCCGGATTATTGTGCACATGGCACCGCGCATGTTTGGTTTAAAATGACCCGTGAAGTGAAGGGTGCTTTAAATATCACACACATATCATGAGTATTTACAAATCTATTATGAATAAGAGACACAAAGTGAGACTAGCTTAAATAAATAATGACTGGCTCCCTGAAGGATTAAATACAGTAGGCAGACTGAGAGATATTTCAAAATGGATACCTCAAGCACAAAATTGTGTCCACTTCTAAAGCCAGGTGCGGAAAACATGACTCAAGCTGATAAGCAGCAGAGGCCGACACATTAAATGGTCTTTGGCAGCACCTTGCATTGAGATAATTGAGTCTGGGAGCTTAAATTTGGAACTTGGCAGGAAAGCAGACAAGATTCATAATGGGAAGGGCACAACAAGCTTTATGTAGACCAATTTCATGAGACCAGCAGCAGTATTTGGCATCATATAACGGAGGTTATTTATTTATCCACGGTATAAGACACTAACTGACTTGGCAAGGCCTTGAGAAGCATGTAAGAGATTGACAGTGATGTGACAAAGTTATTTTTGGCAGGAGTTGAAGAATGTCATAAATGTGTCTAGCTGTGTCTAAAATAAGCTTATCAGTTTGTGCATCAGAAGAAATTATTAATGCCAATTATGACTAATGTGGGCTTGGTGAGCATCAGATAAGTCATTCAATCGAAGGGAAGAGTGGGTTTTTCTCTGGCTAAAGGACCTATCAGATACATGCTCTAGCATTGTAGTAATTTGCATGAGGATGTTGCATCACCCAAAATAGCCTATCTATTCAAATTGAAGGCAAAATGTTGCTGAGGGCTTTTCCAGGGTGTCTTGTAACCTCATCTAATAAATACTACTATGAAAACCACCAGGGCTACTGTTCTTTTGCTCCTGTCTTTGCCTCAAGAAGTATTCACAGATGCCAGAAGCTTGGTGAGAAGAAGATCCCCTGTTGAAACTCACAATCAGAGCTGCTACTGAAAGAGCTCAGAGAAGTGTAAAAGATACAGCCCTAGGTCAAGTCTGTGCTTAAACCAGTTGAGCCCCCATCAAAGAGTGGGAGCAGGGGCTTGGTAAATAAACTTAACCAAGCAAAATATTACTAACAGGTCTGACACAGATGACTGAAGGGTTAAATACCACCCCCATAGTTGGCTTGCGAATCACTGATTTTTCCCAGCTGCGGGTACAAGCATGGAAATTAAAGCTATTCCGGCTATATGTGCAACTTCTACCGTGGACCGGACTCATGTCCACAATATTAGTTTGACTTGATTTTTTTAATACTATCTCGTCAGTAGTGGCGGAACCAGAGATAGGTAATGTGGAATGTGGGCAGAGTCTTGTACAGCAGATGTGTGATGCATCGGTTATGGGGTCTACCTCTGACTTAACAGCTGTAAGCTGGGGAGCAGAGATGGCAACCATTTGTACTTCCCCTGCACACCCAAACCTCCTTTGGGTTTCCCCACAGATGACTGAGACATTGGATTTAGTGTTGGCAATAAAAAAGGCCATGGATCTTATTGCACATACATAAATCATACAAAATATTTGTAATGTATTTATAAATTACGCTCAGAATAAAAAGTCTCATCTCTCCTTGCACTTTTGAGCAAATGGGCCAGAGGGTGTCCTCCTGGGCCATGCCGCCATCTTCTTCCAATGACTTTGCAAACAACATTCATTGTCCTTTCTTTCTCTGCTTCTTCCGTTCTCATTCTTATCCTTCTTTCTGGGTTGGTGGGTCCTGCAAAAAGAAATGTTGTCTCCTGCATTCGCAGGATGGCTTACGGTGCTCAGTTCAGAGTACCAAGCAGCACTGGAGTTTCCCTCCAGTTGTCTCTCCTTATATTCGTACTACATAGCCTGAAGCTTTGTCATTTTTCCTTTGTTTGGGTGGTTGGATGAACGCCTAGCCGGTTGGCACTGATGGCCCTTCACACTTTGGTGTGACTGGCCTTTCTTCTTTTGTTGCTTCCTCCCTGTCTCATCCTGCTCTTGGATTGTTGTCACCTCGTTGCTATTTTCCCCCTGATGTGTCTTCCTTCCTGTCTGGTGCTGGTGACATTGGGGCCTGTGTGGTGTCTGGCAACTACGGCAGGGAGTGCTGAGCCTTGCTGCTGCTTATGGCACTGTTTATTTCTTATTTTATATGGCATTGCCCCTTTGCCCCTACTTATTCTCCTGTGCCCTGGAGCTCCATGTGTTCCTCATTACGTGGCACTGGCCATAATTGAAGCAGCACAAGAAGGTCCTAGCTGTAGAAGTGCATCCCCTCAGATTTCAGATTCACAATTTCACTATATGCTAATAGAGGTGGACGAAAGGATACAGCTGATCTCTCCCACAGTATAAGCATAGAGGGTTGTCCGGAGTTCATTTGTAAACCTTTATGACAATGTCTGGGAAGAAGTCAGAGCACATATCGATTGCTAGCTAACAAAATCGCCCTGAAATTTGACCTTTTCAGTGCTCAAATTATTTCCCTGCAGGGTCCCTCAACGCATACGCCAGTCAAGTCATGCCTGAAGCAAATGCAAATGTTGGACTGTCGGTCGGTGCCCCAAGGGGGTCCACTGAATTCAAAGAAGGACATGGAAGCCACTGTGTATAGTGAACCTTTGGAGGCACGTGAGGCATGTGAGGCACCAGAAAAACCTGAAACCTAAACATGAGGAGATTTTACCACTAATCTCCAGTGTCTGTCAGGGACAGCCATGCTGAAACTGGCTAAAGCACGAGTGGAAAAGAAATTGGGTCTCGCAAAAAAGTGCTGAGACAAAGAAAACTCAAGAAAGCACAAAGCAGTACACAGAGATGTTTGAACTCCTTGCACTCTGCTGTAAAATTGGCTATGGAGGTAAGAAGAGGTGACAATGTTGCTAACCTATTAAAAGCCACAAAATGTAAGCATAAAGTGCTGCTGAACAGAGGAGCATTTCTGGTCCCCTTGGTGGGGGCCAGCGAGATACACAGAAGTGATGGCAGCACCCAAAAAAGGCTGGAACAGCAGGCGCTGAATAAAGCAAGAAACATAATTGCAGGACTGTGGGACACGGTACATGAAGTTTCTCAAAACGAGCAAACACTCTGCACGACAATTATTTACTTGACATTACAAGCTCACAGGGTTAACTCCCTGCACTCCAAAATACCTTTCTTGAGTAACAACGGTCTTAATAAGCGGAATCAATGCCTCGGCACCTGCACAATAAGGGAGGGGTGTAAGTCTAAGGCAATAAAGTGTAAACTCTGCAAGACCGAAGCCAATTCATATCATGACCTGCAACAGAGGGGATATATTGACAGCAAAATGATCACGTTCCCCACTCTCTGGTGTTATGGTGCAGGACAGTGATGTACAGGCCAATGTCTATGACTATAGTGGAGTCCACAACCCCAGACAAACAGTAAGAACCACAGGGGAGAGGTGAAGCACTGTGGTTGTAAATACAAAAAAGGTAGCAGGCGCCCCTCTCTCGAAAGAACAAGGCATGATAACCTGTTCAGTGGTTATTAACCACATTGAGAGTTCGCAGCCATTGCCTTTTGCTCACTGTACCTTCACAGATGGGAAATATCCATTTGCATATCAGTCTTTGTCCCGCCCACAAGGGCAGTCCAGCACCGAAATGCTATGGCAATTCCTCTCTGAACAAGAGTACCATCAGCAACCCCATACACGTGTTTCAGCCTTGTTGGGCATCATCAGTGAGGTGAAGCTGAGCCTCTCTAAGCACAGTGAGCAGGGAGTCCACGTGTAAACTCATAGAGGCCTCCCCCATGGACACCAGGGAATGACTAGGGGTTTAGAGTAAGGACAGCAAAGGGGGGAAGAAACCAAGTGTGGTGGAGGGTGTCTGTTGAGGAAAGTTGGGACCCAGGGAGGAGCGGATGAATGGGGTAGAACCACAGGCAAGGCCTTAACATATGGCCATGTACAAACATTTGTGCATCTCGAACTCAGAGAACCAAACAGACAAATGGCAATTGTGTAAAGACAAAGGTTTTTTTTTTTGTCAAGCCTGTCTGGGGGAAGGCAATGGATGGAAGGCAACATGAGAGTGGGGCCTTCGGTTTGGCACACAGAGATCACGGGTACCAACAGGGCAGAGACACCCTGGTAAATCAAAGCGCTCACAAGAATAGGTTTGCTCCAAAGGGACCGTTCAATCTGACGGAGACCAAGGACTTGGAGCCTGCCTCGGCTTGCTTGATGTTGGAATATGTACTTGACCCCCGTTTGTGGACTGGCTTGGTCTTGAACCATGGCAACATCTTACTGTTGTTCAAGGACATTCGGCACTATGTCTGATCTGTAGTAAAGACATTGCTCAAATAAAACTAAACAATACAATAGGTTTGATACAGCTGTGATAAATGTTCGATCAAGAGTTGTTTGCACCAGGTTTCTGAAGGAGAGCAAATCATTTAAAACCTTGGGCTTTGAGATTAGACCATGTCCAAATCCCAATATGGAATACTTCATTGGTACCTGCAATTGCAACCTTTTGGAAAAATTGAGAAATGGAAGGAAGAAACAAGCTTGCTTCCAGGAGTACAAGGGAGAGGCCCATTGGAGCCCGCTTGCTGGAGTAGAGTAGAACTACATCATTTTCTGCAAGTAGAGGCCCATACTAGTAATTGTGAAATAGTGGAGGAGTTGTTGGGCCATACACTAACTCCTAGCAATATTTGTTTAGTATCTGGAATGTAAGGGGATTCAGGAAGTTAATTGTAGTCTTGATTCGCCTGGAAACCTTGGGCACATACCTTATGGTGTGCCTCCAAGAAACAAATGCAATGATGCCTTTGATCTGGGATGGCTACTCAACTTACTGTCAGGGGGCAACAAGACTGAATGGAGGAAAATCATCGGGGGGCATTTGTATAGCACTTAAACATGCTTTGGGTCTTAAGGGAACTTTGATTAACGATGCCTTTGGGGGGTTACTGGCGATTGACATCGAGCTGGAAGTTGGACAGGCCCGTAGACATACACTATTAATTAACATCTATCAGCACCCGACCCACCATGCATTATCGCTCTGTTTGGGGGCCCTGCAGGACAACATTGAAAGGTATTAAAGGAAATACCTAGTCTCAGAAACCATCTTAGTGGGGGATAACTCTGACTCTCTTAACCCCACTATGGTATTGGGTAGGGAACAGTGGCCCAAAAGTGAATATGAGTTATGTCAGAGCCTCCCAGGGCCAAAAATTGATAGACGTCTGGAGGGTGGGTGGCTGCAGATAGTAAATTTCCAGACCCTGCGGGACATTCTGCCATGGCCCACCTGGCATAGGGATGAAGCTAGATCCTGGATAGATTACATCACAGTTTCAGAGAGCCTCTTTATGGAGGCTGTCTATTTTGAGGCGAAGAGCTCCAAGCTTAGTGACCATGACAGCTTAGTACTTCATCTTGAAATGATGGTTAAGCCTCAGGCTGGTTTGTTTTGTAGGAATTTTGTGGTAAATGCCCAGAAAAATCAGCTTGGTTGGAATAACAACGGCTTAGATTCCTTTGGCAAATTTATCCAGGATTTTTTGTCTGAAACAACACTTGTGCACATGTTGTGAGCTCTGTCTGTGGAGAAAATGCTCCTTTTTTGGTGAATAGGGGGAAGATAATAAGTAATGCGCATAGCAGCACTTGTTATAATCAAGTGGCCCTCATTCCTTTGATAAAGAGGTTCAGGAAAGAAAGGCTTACATGCAAAGTAGAGTGAGGGTCTTTTACCATCTTGCACTCTGTGAAGAAGAAGAAATGTTACTTATTAAGAAAGAGAAACAATGTTATATGAACTGGGCCATAGCCCATAGACACATATTACTGCAGAAAAAGGGGGGGAATGAGAGTTTTGAAGCTATCTAGTAGCAACTTCTGGTCCCTAGTAAAGAACAGGCAGGCGGCAAGTCTCCCGAAGATGGTAAACCCAATCTCGCACGAGACTTAGATATCCCCTTTTGGGGATTCATGCAAAAAGACTAATGACAAAAATGTCTCTTTTGAGTACAGAAGGAAATGGGAATTGGATATCTCCTTGGGAAACCTTATGGGAATCATAAAGTCATGCTCAAACTCCCAGGCACTGAGGCCTAGCGGCTTGTGAAATTTGGTCATGAAACGGGACCCTGAACTTGGGCTGTGATCTTAAAGATTGTGTTTCAGGGTGTTTCGGAGGGGAAAATGTTGCCAGAATTATGGAAAACAGCTGCGTTCATCCATATCCACAAGAAAGTTAATCGTTTAGATCCCGGGAATACCACCCAATCACCCTCCTCGAGGTTGAGAGCAAAGCATTTGCTGAGAGTATACTGGGAAGTCTTGAGGGCTGGATATCCTTGTGGGGAAGACTCTCAAGGTTTCAAACAGGGTTCAGGAAGTAGATCGGCAGGGATGCAAGTGATCTACTTATACAATCTCTGTGAAAAAGAGAAGGATACACTATACATGGCATGTGTCGATCTGACATTCAATATGGTGGACAGGGTGAGCCTGTGGTCAAAACTGCTTCAGTGGGGTATCCCTAGAAACATGTTGGACATATTGGTCCAAATACACTCTAATACTACGGTGCAGGTGAGGGTAAGCACCAAGGGCGAGGTGTCTGGACCAATTAACACTGCTTGAGGTTTGTGGTAGTGGTGCCCTCATGCTGCCTGGCTCTTTAACCTCTACCTAGCTGATTTGGGAGAATCCCTGGGAAAAGCAGGGTTAGTGCCCCCAAGGTTGGAGGGGGAGCCCTGTTTTTGGGTCACGTATGTCCTATTATTGGATAGGACCCTGTATGGTCTACAGAGACTCCTCATTAGATTATAGGCATATGTGTGTGTGAACAGTCTTGTAGTAAATCCAGCCAAATCCACCATTATCTGTTTTAATGGAAAGAGGGAGGTAGTATGGGCCAAGGGGGAAACAGTTTGCGGCACATTTAGCCTATTTGATCAAAATGTACTGTTGGCTCAACCCCTACCTGCTGTTTTCAAGGTGGCTCCGGCAACACTATATTGTCTTGAAATAGGGGTAGATAACAAAACATTGGAGCTGAACAAACTGGAGGGTTTGAACTGGAGGAGAACTTTAGGTCTTCCAAACTGCGTTCTGGTTGCTATGTTGCACTTTGTACTAGGCTTGAGCTCTATGACGAGTGTGGTACACATAAAGAAATTAATGTTATACCAAAAGTTACTCTCCAGTGATCCAAACTCACTGTATGCCTTAATCGTAAAACATTCTCAAGCGCTTAAGGGTGGGCTTATGGCTCCATTTAGGAGGGATTGTGAAAACATAATGGCTCTGTATGAAATTAACTTCGAGGCCTTGCTGGAGAGTGCAAAAAATGTTAGAAATCTACTGGATAAATACTTGTGAGGAAAGAATGAAGTAAATATCAGAAATATATTTGTAGTCTAAGAAAAGGGGCTACTTGTTGAAATACCTTAGACAGTGCCCGGATAGTCACCTTAGAGATACATTCATGAGAATGAAACTTGCCTCCCACAAAGGAACTTTTATTTAACAGAGGTCAATGTGAAACTCCTGAGTGTCGTCACTGCAGTAGGGGTAGAGACTATAAAACACATAGGGCCAGATTTATGGATTATTTCCGTGGAAAATCGGGGACTTGCACGCCCTGTTCATTGATTCATGGAACACAATACGCAAGGGTTACCTGGGACTTTGGAGGAATCTGCGCCGGTCCAGCACGTCAATGCGACACCACAAAGGCCTTGCGCAAGACTCCAAGCGAAGGGCAGGCCGGGCCTGCGTAGCCACCTAAAAAGGGGGCGGAAAACGTTGAATCAGTAAGAAAAAGCAAAAATGTGTCCGTTACAAGGGACGTTCCAGCGTCAAACAATCGCACCGCCCTTACGCACGCAAAACAACTGTTTTCATGGAATTGAACAGGGATCGCTGGTACCCTAAAAAGTATGCGCAAATACTGAAACACCTATGCACACAAACAAATGTATAGAAAACACGCACAATCAACAAACGCACATATACAGCCACGATGAACGCACCATTTGTTGCAGCAGTCATCCTGGAACAACGCAGGAGGAGGAGGATGGCCAATGTCTGGATCTTCCACCCAAGGACCAGCCTTTTTGGGATGCCTGATGACCAGGTCTATGGCAGGTGTAGCCCCTCTCCCAACCCCCTTTTCATCCTAGACCTGTTCACGGAGTGGGAAAATGACCTCACATCACCCAACCTGTGCTCCCAAGCACTGAGCCCCTTGCTAAAGGTGCTCACTGTACTGCATTTCTGGGCCACTGGCTCATTCCAGTGGACCACTGCAGAAAGACAAGTAGTGGTCCAGGATTTTTATGGGGTGGCACATTTCCCAAAAGTGCTAGGTGCCATTGATTGCACCCATGTTGCTCTACGTCCACCTCGAGCAACAGAGCACATCTATTGCAATCACAAACACTGGCCCTCCATCAATGCATCAATGTTCAGGTCGTGTGTGATGCCAAAGGCATCATTACTGATGTCTATGCCAACTATCCTGCAGCACCCATGATAGTTATAGCTTCAGGCCCTGGAAGCTGGGAAGCATGGCAACACAGGGCTCATTGGTGAGTAGGAATGATCATGCACATGCATGCATGTTGCACACAGACAAATAGACATTGTCAACAAATCACAATGAAAACCATTCTCACCTCTACAGGGGACAGTGCCTACCCTCTGAGCACATACATGTTGATGCCAATACGCAACCCCAACACACCTGCACAGGTAATATACAACACTGCCTATATTGCAACTCAGGGCATAGTGGAGCGCACATTCGGAGTGCTCAAGTCACATTACTGCTCCCTTGACCACAGTGGTGGTGTGTTGCTATATGCACCTCCAATAGTCTGCAGGATCATTGTGGCAGGACCAACACAAGGGCCAGAGGGTGAAAGAAAATAGATAGTGATCAATCAGGAGTGCAATATACCACAACAGAGAGAGGGAGAGATAGTGACACTGAGAGGAAAGTACAAGGAAATGACACATCAAGGACTACACTGGCTATATTGGAGATGGGCAATGACATGCTCTACAACACTGTACGTGCGGCCATAGAGGAATACCCCAAGGTAGGTAACACAGTGACATGAGCACCACTTAAATAACCATACCAGCATGTTAGCATGCAAAGCACACATAAGTGAATTAAGACAAGCAGCAAACATGCACACCAATGACACATGCTCAACATGCGAGATAGTGCTCATGCTTACCCAGTGACTGGTGACTACGCCGGCATGGCGTGATTCCCGCATCACCTTCACCAAGAACTCACCTTCACTCAGAACTGTGTCTCCTAATGAGGTACAGGAGGGATGGTGCCTGGTGGAGGGCATGGAGAGCATGGACGTCAAAGGGTGCAGGGTGTTTCCCCCGTGACAACAGTCACACCAGATCATGGATTACAGAAACAACATGGGAGAAGACATTACAACAGGCATAGTGAGGTACCATTCAAACAGCACACATGTGTTTGAACACAGAAACCATATTTACCTGCATGTGCCATCCTGTGCACCACAATGCAAAACATGCAAGTTGACCTCACTATGCATGCCCGCATGTCCACCTCTGCATATGTCATGGCATTGAGATGTTAACAGCACACCTAAAGGCAAATAGAAGAAAATAAATAAACAGGAAAGGGCAACCCAAAAATAAAATGCCAACATCCGGCCCTGGGGTGAACAAAAATATCCAAAAAGAATATAAAAATCAAAAATGTCCCTCATGGACCAGTGTGGGTGCGGGGGGGTTTCACCCAGGAGGGGGGAGTGGCAGGGCGAATGTCGACTTCCACATGGGTGGATGTAAAAATGAATAATAATAAGGAACCCTCCAAGGGCTCACGGACCACACAGCTATGGTGGACCGGGAGGCATGTCTCTGCTGGCACCACCATCCTGGGATGAATCAGAAGGTGGTAGTGGTGCTTGAGGGTGCCCATGCAGTGCCCTGGCAGAGTCCTCAGGGGCAGCAGCTATGCATGACACTGATGAATGCACCAGCACACTCAGGGCTTGGAGGTCACCATGCACAACATTATGGTATGCACAGAGTTCGCCAAGACATCATGCCTCATTGTCAGCATCTCCGTTTGGAACAGTCTCCTGGCGGCTGCCTCTTCTTCGCGGATTGCAGCTCTGTGGACCAACAACTCTTGCCTCAGGGCTTGCCTGTGTGTCCGACTCTCTGCAAGCAGGGATGCCTGCATAGACCTCAGATCTGTCCATCGGCTCCTGCTCTTGGCCTCCATGTGCAGCCTGTGGGAGCGACATGTGGACCGCATTACCTGCAGCTGTTGCACCATCTGTGTTGCTGGTGGGATCATGAAACTGGCCCCCCTATCCGTGCCCTCAGCCAAACTTTCTAAGGCAGCACCCTGTTGGTGTGCTGAACGTAACATCTGCTGCTCCCACACAGTCCGTGCAGGCTGCACACGTCCCCAACGTGTGCCGGGCCCATGCTTGCCTGACCCAAGGAAGCATGGTCCTTGCTGTGATGCCACTGTGTCTGGTTGCAGAACTGCAACCCTCCCTTGGACATCTGGCCCAGGACCAGAAACCAATAAATGGGAGCATGGCCTTGCATCCGTAACCACCACAGTCGGCCCTGACATCACTGACTGGCCTTGTGAAAGCACCTAACCCCCTGCAGACTCACAGACCCCAACTGTTCCAACAATTGGTGAACTTACCTCCACCAGCATTCAGCACTGCACATCCAGTTCAGCACCAGAGCTACTGGATTCCCAAGAGTCAGTATTGTATGCTGAAAGTCCCAGGAGGGTCTGTAGCACCAGTGGATTCTCATGGCGTGCCACGTCCTCCACTGGTGGTCTGGTCCAGCACAGACTCTTCTTCCTTCTCTTCCTCCTCCTCTGATCTGGTAGCTCCTCACCTACACAAGGACAGAAAAAGACATAAGGAATCACGTGAAACGTGTCTACAGTAAACATGTGTTTCACATTGCTGTCATGCAACATAATGCAGGGCATGTCACCATGAGAGAAGCAGCATACACACACTATGTACAAAAAGCCATCTGCTCATGGCATATGCAGACTGGCAACAACATTAGATTCTCAGGCCCATGCAGAAAGTGGACACATTGGCAACAAACATGGTTCGTAGCAAGGACATTATGGCACATGGCACTCCAACCAATGACTAATACCAGTGAAATGGGCATGATCATGTGGCTCTGTGACATGCTATTACATGACATGTCAACAGGTAGACACACATATTCACACCCAAGTACGCATCCATCACATGCCACACCAGTGTTAAACTGGCACAGGGACTACACACAATGGGAACATGCCCTAAGTGTTGAAAAAAGGAAACAGTGCCTAGCCAAGGTTAAATGCCATTGGAGATAGGAAGAAGGTACAGTGACCCACAAGAGGGACAGGGGCCTGGACCCATGGAGTGTGTGGTGAGTGTGGGAGGGTAACAGGGATCAGGCCTCACAACAAATTAACTCAAGAGTAATTGCCATAACGGCAGCGTGGATGTGCACAGTCTCGAAATATGCACACTCATTCATGGCACGCAGTGAGGAAATTTGGTAGTCTTCTTGTAAGTTGTTTGTAGCATGGAAGCACCTCTGTACATATGTGAATAGAGAATCTACACCCTGCTGTGCATGACGTGTAACTTGTGCTTCATACACAAGCACATGTCTAGCAGGGCAGAGTGACTGACATCACTGATGCAAGTAACAAGATGGCACATTGTGGTATCATGTTGCAGATGTTGGGTGGATATGCTAGTGGGGGATGGGTACTGTCACACGACCATGTGCAACTGATGTACAACGCATGGGTTGTATCCACTCTTGAGTACACTGGACAGGACGTGGTCACCCAGGGCAGTCATTCAAATCCAGGCAGAAGCACAACACAATCATACATCTTTGTTATCTTTCACTACACATACTCAGGATGCACAATCTTGGTCACTCACCAGACGTGCCCTCGTAATTTGGCAGGCCTCCCACGCCTTGCACCTGCTCGGGTAGAATGAATTGGCTCATAGCCTCTTCATGCGGGGTGAGCTCCTCCTCCTCTGGTGACCCCCCTCAGTTACCATAGCAGAGGCGAGGTTGGCATCCATCTTGGACTTAGTGCGACGGGTGAGGTCATTCCAGCGCTTCATGAAATGAGCAGCAGTGCACTTCACATACCCTAAGGCGTTTATCTCATCTGTGACATGCTGCCAATGCAGCTTACACTGAGCAGGTGTATGTGTGTTCCTCGGTTGCAGGCACATGCCATGGTGGTGCTCGGTCATGTACTCCATGAGGATCTGGAATTCTGCATCATCAAAGTTCCTCTTCCTCAACGTGCCAGTGTCCTGTGCCATGTCATGGGGTTGAGCCTGTTCCTGCTGTGCAGGCTTTGCCTTCTTGGCACGTGGTGTTGGAATTGACCCTGTGTGGTTGGACCCACTCTGTGCCTCACATGCCGAACCACTAGTGACCTTGGGTATGGCATCACCCACTCGGGCTGGCCCAGCTGCTTTAACTGCACATCCCTTACCCTTCGGGGCTGGGACAGCAGCTTTAGCTGCACATCCCTGGACCCTTGGGCCTGGTACAGCAACGTCCACTGCATGTCGCTGGACCTTTGAACCTGGGACAGCAGCTTCCTCTGCATGTCCCTGACCCCAACCTCGGCCACCTCTGCCACCTTTCCCTCTTGGGGCCTTCCACTCATGTTCCAGGTGTAATTGAACAATGGAAGGCACACCAAGCAATTGTCCTGGGCAATTAGAGTGAGGGAGCAGTGTACATGATGGAAAACGTACTTCTGTGGTCGAGCAAGGTTCAAAAGTACCTCAGGTGACAGAAATATGTGATGCGTAACACACAGTCATCCCCAAATAAATTAATATTGCATACGCGAGACCGCCTGGATAGCTTCCATAAAGAGAAAGGCATTACGCAATACGCAGTGGCACCCAGCAACACAGAAAATGCGTACGCGAATCCCGGAAAGCTACAGTTAAGGTAAGAATAGAGGTATGCGATACAAATGAGCACCCAGAGTAGGAAAAATGTGTACAAGACTCAGCGTTAGCCTCTGGAAATACAAAAGTAGACACGTGTATGCGCAGAGGCAAATTCCCCACCAAAATAAAATGGGTACACGATACCTGAAGGGAATGATTCAGTATCAAATATAACACCAAACGATTGTGGTTTGTAAATTCCACCTTCACGCCCATGACTTGTGATGCATGTCGTGTGACTTGTATGGATTTGTCAATGACGTGAAAGCGTAGGTGTTCCGCATACTCGCAGGACATAACTTATGTTTATACCATCAAGAGACAAGTGCCTTTACTCTGCTGCCGGCAACTGTGGTTGCGTGACACACACCACGGTACATCCTGCCCACACTGCTGCTTGTCTTGCATCCTCTGGCCCTGCTTTGCCCCATACACCACTATAGTGCTGCTGCATGCTCGGGTGTGAGTGCCTGCCTGCAACCTGCACTGTCTTCTTGTGCCACCTGCCACACTTTTGCCTGAAATCCTGTCTTGGCCCTGCAACCACCTCCACTGTACTTCCAGGGACTTCCACCTCTGCAAAGTTCACCATTCCTCCATGACACCCATCCAGGATCCAGGAAGTCCATAACTGCCTTTGGGTTGCCATGTCTGCCCCATTTGTATCATCTGGTGAGGGCCGTACCCCCACATTGAAGCAGAGAGCACCCAACTTCACCAACATCAAAGTGGGGATCCTGCTGGATTGGGTCCTGGATGCCTATGATGCCCTATACAACCCAACGATGCAGCTGGGCTCCAGCGCAAGGATGAGGATCTGGGATGAGATCAATACTGCCATCAACATGAAGGAGGTGGCAGTCCTCACCATTGACCGGATGTGAAAATGTTTGGATGATGTCAAGACCCCCAGCGATATCAAGGTGTTGGCAGACCTCAAGACGGAACCCACTCTAGAGGTGCACCGTGCAGGATGCCACCGCTTCCACCGGACACAGCTGCGGGTATTCGAGAAGTTCTACCCAGACCTCCACTCCCAGTACTTTGCCTGGAAGAGGTGTCTGGATGAGGTTGGTGAGTGCCAATGTGGGATTATGCCCTATGGCGTATGTGTGGCATGCATGTTTGCAAGTGCCACATCCTGTTTGTGTCTTGTGTGTGTTGTGAGTTGCAGCTGATTAGCGTCTCATGCCAATGGTAGACATTTGTTGTGTGTGACATTGGGCCTCATTTCGAGATTGGAGGTAGTCATGGCGCTATTTGCGCCATGACTGCCTCCAATAACGGGTCTGAGTCCGGTGTTGTTCAATGGGGACTTACCGGTATAATCTGGCCCTGGCGGGACCGGTAAGTCCCCATTGAACAAACCATTCCCCATTCCCATTTGAGCTCCCATAGGGCTCAATTGGAATGGGGACGGCGCTATTTATGGGCCTGCTAATGGCAGACCCGTAATTAGCAGCCTGGTCCCCTAACGGGACCCGTAAGGGACGTGTGGTCCGACCACACGTCCCTTGCAGTTCCCGTTAGGGGACCTCGGAATCGGGCGGTAGGGCATTACCAGCACCGGGCTCCTTACTGGTGCCCGGTATCCCCTACCGCCCGACTCGTAATGATCCCCATTGTATAGTAGCAATTGCGTGTCCATTGGTGTATGCTGCAGAGATGGCTTGTTGTTGGTCACATGTTGGGTGTGTGCGTGGTGCAGTTGTTTGGATATGGCAGATGTGGACTGCATGGGTTGTGGGCATGTGAGTGACATGCATGATGTCCAAGTCTATGTGTGGTAGTACTGGCAGTGCATGCATGCAGCTGCAGGTGATCGATGTGACACAGGTGCTCAAATGCCTGTGTGTGTCCATTGTGTGTGACTCAGTTCATGGATGTAACATGATGCCTGACTCGCCATGTTTATTTGGTGCATGCCAGACATCCATTGGCAACCATGACTGATGTCAATGTTTTGTTTCCTATGTTTGTACAGTTGCTGCAGCTCATGGAGAGGGCAGAGGCATCATTGTGGAGCATCATGGCAGGGACAAGAACGCCAGGCATTATCGCACTCCCCAGACAGGCTGACTTGTGTCCACCTCATCTGAGGGTGAGTCAGCTGGGGGTGTGCATGGTCCATCAGGCGCAGCGGCTGGGAGTACATCCCAGGAGGTTGGCATGGAATGGGACTCCTCAGTGGCTGTGGGTCAAGGTGCAGAGATGGATGGACCATCCAGGGAGGAAGGCTCTCTGGAGTCATCAAGGGAGATGGTGGTGGTGGTGGAGGAGGAGGAAGATGAAGGCCAGCGCACAGGGTTGCGTACAGACATCTACGAGAGGATTCAGGCTGCACCCCTGGAACAGGCACAGGAGGCTGTGCAGCGCACCGTGGAGGGCACTGACCAACCTCCGGTCCCTGATCCATCTGATGCAGCAGGGATCAACCTTGTGGATGCCTCAACCCAGGCCAGGCCCCCCTTTGGGGCCATGGTGGTCACCCAAAAGCTTTCGCACACCCTGCTAGCTGCGATCGGAGGCGGGTGGGCGTGATCCGTGATGATGTGAGGGTAATTCATGAGGGACTCTCAGATCATCATGGATCAATGAGCAACTCTCTGTCCCAGCTGGCACATGCACTGGTCTTGGATGGTCTGTGTGTGCTGGCACATTCAGCTGCCCACTCCACCACTACCTCCACTGTGCCCCAGTCATCCTCAGGTCGGAATTCCTTGCAGGTTCCCATCACGGCCCCCTCTACTCCTGTCATGCCCACTGCGCCCTGTCTGGTGGTTGGAACATCCCTGCCTGAGGTGGATGTCCAAGGGAGTACAATCGAGGTGATTGCTGTGCCTGACCAGGCTCCTACACAGGACCGGGCATCAGTGGGGCAACTGGCACAGCAGGACAGTGCTGGCACCATACCCCCATCAACTAACATCAAGATGGCAGCGTGCATACACAGTGAACGTTGGAACAGGCAGCTGCACTATGGACGCGGTCAGGGCCACTCTTCCCATGGCCAATTTAGATTGAGGAGGCAAGCTGCACATGAGTCAATGGTGACCAGGCAGGAGGAACACTGCCGCTCAAGGGACATGGGGTGTGTCCAGGTGGAAAGGATTATGCTGCTGGTGGTGGAGAGGGAGCGGGTTTAGGAGGGACAAGTTACCAGGGCCAGGACAGAGGCGCTGGAGAGGAGGACACAGAGGTGGGTCCAGATCCTGGACGAGGCTTGCGGGGGTGCTGTAGAGGAAGATGAGGGACAGCCTGCAAGCCATTGAGGACCAGGCAATGGCCCACCTCCAATAGGAAGAGGAGGAATGTGAGCCTGCCCTGGATAACCTAAGGGACAAACAATGTGTCCACTTCCAGTGTAAATAGTTCATGTCTGTCTCTGTATTATCTGTTTTGCCAATGGACAGTTCCCCCTTCCAACAACCATGTTTAATTTTGTGTGCATGTGCATAATAAAGTTTTCTGTTGTTGCACACATGTTTTTGTTGTCTCTTTGCTCATGGGCAGCATGTGGTTTGCATTCATTTTGCTATGCTTTTGTCATGTGACTATTAGGCGGGTCGTGGTCATGACTGTAGAAATGTGGCATGCACTCATCACTCATGCATGGGGGTTGCCTCCCGATACATGGACGACCAGCAACACACAACACTATACATACTGTGTGTGCTTTCTTGTCATGCTACTCATCAGACACTGTGGTGCCTCACATTGCATGGTATTGTTTTACCTCTGCATGGTGTTTCCATGGTGGAGCGGCTGCTCTATTCAGCGGTCCTGTTGCTTTGCCACTGGTTGTGATGTGCCACCGACTTCTGTGATGTGCATCCAACATGGATCAGCATCAGTACATAAAGGTTGTGGGTATATGGGTGGGTATGTGGCCAGTGTGTTTGATGTTGGTGGCAGGGGACTGAAGCTGTGGCAAGTTGTCATTGCATTTTTCACTGGTGGGGGGGGGGGGCAGTGGCAGGCTGAGTTGCTGAGGGGATGGTAGGTGGTGTCAGTACTTGAGGGGGCTGCCTGTGGGTGGTGTCAGAGGTGGGATAGCTGGTGGGTGGTGTCAGTACTTGAAGGGGCTGCTGGAGGGTGATGTTGGAGGTGAGGGGCTGGGGATGGTGTGGGGGCTGCCTGGGGGTGCTTTCAGAGGTGATGGGGCTGAGGTGGTGTCGGTACTTATGGCGGCTGCTGGGGGGTGATGTTGGAGGTGAGGGTTTTTGGATGGTGTTGGGGCTGCCTGGGGGTGCTTTCAGGGGTGATGGAGCAGAGGTGGTGTCAGTACTTGAGGGGGCTGCCTGGGAGTGGTGACAGAGGTGGGAGGGCTGGTGGGTGGTGTCAGTACTTGAGGGGGCTGCCTAGGGGTGGTGTCAGGGGTGAGGGGGCTGGGGGTGGTGTGGGGGATGCCTGGCAGTGGTGTCGGAGGTGAGGGACTCTGGGTGGTGTCAGTTCTTGAGAGGGCTGCCTGTGGGTGGTGTCAGAGATGAGGGAGCTGGGGGATGTGTGGGGGCTGGCTGGTGCACAGTCAGGATGTGGGCTGGCACTTTGTGTGTGGTGGTAGTAGGGGGCATGGTTCGCAGAGATGCAGACATTCCTTGGTATGTCCTGGTGCAGAGTAGCTGGGGTGCAGCCGTTACTTGTGTGGATACTTGCGCAGAGTAGCTGGCGTGCAGCTATTAATTACGTGGGTCCTCGGGCAGAGTAGCTGGGGTGCAGCTGTTAATTATGTGGGTCCTTGTGCAGAGTAGCAGGGGTGCAGACATTGATTATGTGGATACTTGTGCAGAGTAGCTGGGGTGCAGCCATTACTTAGGTGGATCCTTGCGCAGAGTAGCTGGGATTCAGCCTGGGCTTGTGAGCTGAGAAGTGCAATTTTGCAGGAGTGCAGCCTGTGCTTGCGAGGTGAGGCACCTGATTTTTCTTGGGTGCAGCCTGGGCTTGCAAGGTGAGGTCCGTGATTTCACAGGGGTGCAGCCAGGGCTTGTGAGGTGATGTGTGCGATTTCGCAAGGGTGCAGCCTGGGCTTGCGAGGTGAAACATGTGATTTCGCTGGGGTGCTGCTCCCATTTATGAGGGAGGACCGCATTTTCACAGTGGTGTAGATTGGGCATGCGAAGGAGGGACGCGCACGGTTGCACCTGGTGTGGGATTTTGCTTGCTTTTCGGTGCGTGTGGGATTGTGTTGTGGGAGTTCCCCACACATCTTGTTGTGACTTGCCTGGCAGCTAGTAGCACGTCTTAGTATCTATGAATACACATGGTGCGCAATATTTTTTCTGCACCACGGCTCGCGCAGGTTCCTTCTCGGCGCGCAGTCCTTGCACCATTTCTGACCCGGATTCCATGAATCGGGCCCTAAGTGAATGTATGCCCTGTTCAAGTGGATTCTGTGGAAACCTTGCTCGCAAGTGAGTGGCCAGCTATTACATCTGACTCTGAAAACATCAAGGATTTTGCTGTTCCAAAGGTCTGGTTAAGACTTTTAACAAATACCAGACTACATAAATCCCAGAACAGAACTGAGATGTTTGGGATTTGTAAAAAAGTGAATGATCTGTATTTCCCCTCCTCAAATGACATTGAGAATGTATCCTTTCCTATTGCACATGATCTACACTTTGTAGGAATCACATTCACCTCATTAAGAGCAAAAGCAGCCATTTTGAGCGCTTCAAGTGAGTTGGAAGCACATGGCCTGGAGGTTTCCATCAATGAGTCTGGGGCCAGTGTTAAAGCTCTTGCTCAGGATAAGGGGTGATAAAAATGGCTCCTCAATTGTTGGGGGATCAGCAAGGAAAGGAGCAAATTGGGCATGGGATGGATTCTTCGAGTTCTAAACTTTGTGAGAATGCTGTAGCTCTTCTGCCAGAAATCCTTTCCTAGGTTCTTGTGAAGCTGGGTATGGGCATAGAAGGTTTCTCCATGTTCTGTCTACCAGCCCAGCAAAAGGCAAAAGGGAGACCCTCGGGAGGTCTCTTGATGGCCTACAAAAATCAAACAATAAAAGAAGCCACCCCAATTTTTAAGAACCCTATTGGAATTCAGGCCTGTAGAATACACTTAAAGGGTGAGCCCTTGGGCTCATCGTGGATAATTATCAACATATACTGGAACGCCTCGGGCTCAGAACTTCTCCCATTACGGGTGATTTTAGCTTCCTTATTGGAAGAAATGTAAAAGGAACCTGGGGGGACCCATATGGTATAAGCAGGGGACCTAAATACAGAGTGTGTATATGTAGAGAGAGGTTCAGAGAACTCTCCCATCCGTAAAATCTCAATGAACGGGAAAATCTGGCTGAGTTTTTTTAAATTTCGGGATTTGAGTATGGTTAGTGTGAGTGCAGAGGGCGGGGTGGGTCCGCCTATTTCTTGGCATCGAGGTAACTCATCATCCGCCCTGGATTAAATTTTCTTATCCCAATCCCTCCTCTCTCTCCCTTCCTCCCTGGTGACAAAACATGGAGGTGGTAGTGATCATTGCAGATTGGCGTTATCATTCTTCAATCTTTCCGCCTCATCATCGGGTCTAGACCGACAAGCTCTAGTGGGATCGAAAGGTAAAATAAGACTGATGAAGTATCAAGGAATGGGTTTAAAACTGAATGCCCAGCTAAAAAAGGTACCTAGATTTATTTGGGTGCCGCAATGCCATCTCGTCAATGTCATACACTTTATCTGGGCCACCTCAGCTCCCATTATCCCCAGGGGAAGATACATGAAAAAGCATTTACATTGTTTTGATGAGGAGACCCAGAAAAGGAACGAGAAGAGCGGAGAAGTGCTCTACAAAAGTTAAAATCAGCAGGACTGGGTACAATAGAGTACATAACGGAAGTTAAAATTACTAAAATCAACTACCTTTCATGGTTGAGAAATCACAGGGCCTTCAGGATGCAAAGAGATGGGGAATACATGCTAGCGCTTTTGAGAGAAAAGAACACCAGGAATTTCTGGTCAATAGTTGGCCAGTTAGAATCGGGTGATAATAGCTCCCTCTTTAATTTAATCCCTGAGGCCAGGTGGGTGGAGTATTTGACCAAAATCTTTAGGGTCCCTGGGTGCATCATCTCTATCTATAGCTCAAATGGTCTTTGGATATTAACATTTAATGAGGAGGACATAAAGGATATAATTCTCAAATCATCTACATTTAAGGCAGCGGGCGCAAATGGGCTCACATATCAAATTCTTAAAAAGTGAGCCCGTATTATGATCCCGGATTCTATGTTGCCTCTTTGAAGAGATTTTGGAAAGCCGTACCTTTCCTTCCCCCTGGAAAACAGCCCTGATTATACTTCTCTTTAAGGGCAGTGATCGTTGAGCAGCAGCTAACTATCGTCCAATTGCTCTGCTCGACATCGAGAGTAAAATCTTCATGAGGCTTTTATTAAACAAATTTTCAGACTGGTTTGATTGGCAGACCATCCTATCTCGTTACCAAACTGGTTTTAGAAAAGGCTTGTCAACAGTCCTAAATGGCTTAGTTTTGAATCTAGCCAGTGAACACATGATGACTATGGGGGCACTGCCAATGTATGCAGTGTGAGTCGATTTGTCCATAGCATTCGACCAGGTTAATAGAACCTTGCTCTGGAACAAGCTGAAGAGCTGGCGTATGCCAGATTCATTGTTAGCCATGTTGGTGGAATTGCATATAGACACCTCCGTAAGAGTCATGCTGGATGAACAGGGCAATTTGTCAGAGTCCATCAGGGTTGAGAGTGGGGTTAGGCAGGGTTGTCTGGGGGCCTTGTTATTTTGTCACCTCTTTTTAGCAGACATAGGTGCTTTCTTGGAGTCATCTGCATTGGCCAGCCCAGAGATAAATGGAAGGAAGATCTATTGGCTTGCCTATGCAGATGACATTGTGCTGCTGGATAGAACGGTGATAGGTCTGCAATGTCTGTTGTCAAAATTAGGTGAATATGCAGAATTAAATGATCTCGCCATTAACCACCTCAAATCAAGAATTGTGATCTTTAAACATACGCAGAGGAAGATGCACTTTTCAAATTGGGTTTTGGGGGGTCAAATAATCCAAAGGGTCGATGAGGTGAAGTTTCTGGACTATAACATATATGCCTATCCAGCGCGCCATAAAGTGGAAACAGAAGTGGCAATAAAAGCCTCCCAGATAGCCCCACAGATGCTTAAGCTAAATGCTAAATATTGCAAGTTTTCAGTTTTACCGCTGATGAAATTCTATCTAGTAAAAGCGGTGCCTGTAATTCTTTACAGTTTGGAGGCAAAGACGCTTCTGTGGTCCTCAGACTGGAGTGCAGTAGAGGGCCGAATCTGGAAGAAGTCCCTGGGCCTGCCTTCCTGTACCCACGGGATGGAGCCTAAGATTTGAGCTTGGCCTTAAGTCATTAGAATGTATGGCAAACTGGAAACTGGCTTCACTTTATAGGGAGGTCATTTCTGGGAAAAGCTCTTCACTTTATGGAGACATTAGAAACCATCTGGAACAATGAAGATCGCCTGTGCTGTCCGCTTTACAGGGAATAGTAAAGCTATTGTTGGAGAGAGTTGACCTAGAGGTTGACACCCTTATAACAAATCCACTGAAGTTGATGCAAAAGCTCAAAATATGCGACTGGATAGAAACAATTGCAAAGGAAGGGAGTCATTCCGTATAAACCCATTTCTTTTGGTAGAAAAAAACTAGATTGCCTTTCCCATTACCTCATGAAATTTCCTGATAGGGCAGTAAGGAAAGACTTCCTCAGGATTAGGTCAAATCTGGTGCATTGTGGTGAGGTGTGTTATGCTTGAGCTACAACATGGTGCTGATGCGCAGTGCATTCTGGGGGCACTCAGAGCTATAATGGATATTTATTCCATGCCTCTGTGAAAACTGCACTTGCTTTGCTAAAAGACATGCTTTCAATGTTATTCGTTGCTGAGCCTGGTATGCATACCTCGGTCAAGGACATTGTGCTGGGAAAGCTGGTTTTGTTATGTCTTGCTATGAGTTATGGAATGGTTTTCTATTGTGTTTTAGAAGAGGGAAGCTTTGCTCCTTGGGAGTTACTGTCAGTTGATCCGGCAGGCAACCAACGATCACTCAGCAATGCGCAAGTGCTAATGCTAGAAGGTTCAAGAAATTGCCATCCCTTTTTGAGGAGGGCATGTATATATGGGAAGCTCTGGAAAGGTCAGGTGGACAAAACACAAAGACCTCAGTCGGAGGGGGGGCTTGTTCCGACCTTCCTGTGGGCTGTAGTGCTCTCTGCCTGGCTGTCACCGGGGTCTTCCAGCCGCTTCTGGCGAGATGAGGGATTCAGTTACGCCCATGGTGATGTATTTTCTTTGGAATTCTCTACCTTCTCTGTGATTTATTTCTGTTTTATCACTTGTTGCTTCTTAGCTATGAATAAATAGCCGCATAAGTGCTCATTATTTTGCTAACTGCGTATCTGGTTGTGAGTTATTGCTCCATCTACCTGCGCTCAGAGTATTTTCTTTGCTTGGCAAATGTACTGGTGATAACTAATTGTCTGTGCACTCTTGGCGAGCAATACAAGGTGTTGGCAAGGCATCAACAAGGAAACAAAGCCCTAAAATTGCGTAATGTTTGTCACACGCCATCAAATCAAACTTTAAGGCATCTATTGATGGATTGTGAGGGAACATGAGCTGTTCGAAAGAGGTTGTTTGGTAGATTTGTATCTCAAGAAGAGGGGATTATTGCTGAATATTTTTGGGATTATTTGGTTTTCGGTTATAATGTCGCTCTAACAACCTCGGTTGTTTGAGTTTTAAAGCTCTGTAAAATAATGGAATAATGGTCTTCGGACTGGCAATGGCAAAAGGTGAAATCTTGGCTTATTTTAGAATGATTTGTGTACTGTGGAAAAATGTAATCTCTCTCTTTTTAGGTTGTTTGACATGTGTTTTGTCTGTTTTTTTGGGATGTATGATTTGTGATCTTTTTGTGAGACTTTGGGCCTCATTACAACTTTTCCAGTCCAGACTGCTGTGATTCCGTGGCAGTGGTAACAAAGTTTCCGCATCCACAAGGTTGCGGAAAGTTTGGCCGATTACTTGCTGTCGGTCACGCGCACCACACAGACGCAAAAATTGTGTAACCGCCGCCACACAAACACCCGCGGAAATGGACATAGCAGCGCCACAAGTAGCGTAAAATCCATGTCCGCCACCGTCCCCACGGACACAGAACCGGACATACCATTATCACCAAAACAGGAAACAGAGAAGCGGCCATCATATAAAGCACAATCCATTGCCATCCAGAGTCAGCACAAGTAGAATCCACACTCTGAGAAGCCAAAAGGGACCACCAGCATGTGTGCTAGGATTCCAGCCCAGAAGCAGCACAAACAGCACTTTAGTGAGGCGGAGCTAACTGTTCTGGTCGAGCACATAGTGGAGCATGCTGAGATGCTGTTCAGTGCCGATCAACGGCGTGCTACACAGCAGCGGAGGAAGGAAGTGTGGGTGGAAGCAGCACGCAAGTGCACTGCTGTGGGCATGACTGTGAGGAGCGTAAAGGACTGCCACAAGTTGTGGGACAACCTCAGGCTGAGGGTGTTTAACCTGATCTCCACACACCGCCAACGCAGCAGTGGGACAGGTGGAGGACCCCCTTCCCCGCTCAGGCTGCAAACATGGGAGGAGCGCTGCAGCAGTGTCCTCCACCTTGAGGGCATCCATGGGACCGGGGATGCTGAGGCAGGAGTGTGTCCACCTTCAGATGCTGGTAAGTGTGCAAATATGAATGCCATATGAGTATATGTTGAGGCCAGGAGTGGCCCAAAGGACCCATTAACAACCTCCCCCCCCAGGCAGTGCATGACTGGGCCAAAGGACCCATTAACAACCCCCCCCCCAGGTAGTGCATGACTGGGCCAAAGGACCCATTAACAACCCACCCCCAGGCAGTGCATGACTGGGCCAAAGGACCCATTAACAACCCCACGCCCCCTAGGCAGTGCATGACTGGGCCAAAGGACCCATTAACATCCCCCCTACACCCCCAGGCAGTGCATGACTGGGCCAAAGGACCCATTAACAACCCCCCCAGGCAGTGCATGACTGGGCCAAAGGACCCATTAACAACCCCCCCCCCCAGGCAGTGCATGACTGGCCCAAAGGACACCATCATGATCAAGATGGTGACCCATATCACTACAATGCATTTCCGGCAACAAGCACACCCATGTAAATGCTACTATCAAATGATCAACCTGTATGATGCATGTGATGCAGCCATCAGGCACCACCACATAACTAATTGCATGCCCTCTGTGTCCCCACAGCCGTATCAAGTGGCAGTGATACCGCACTACAGCCCAGGCAATCTGCTCCAGCACGTGTGCAAGCCAGCGCCCCTTCCCAGGAGGATGCTGCCAGCAGTTCTGCATCTCTGCCCCCAGTAGCATCTGCCACACATGTGCCGGCCACCATCACCAACATCTCCACCATCTCCACGCTGCCTGATGCATCACAGGTGCCACGGGCACCCATCATGCCCATCCAAGCCTCCACAGAAAGCATCTGCACTGCAGAGGAGGCAGCATGTAGCGACAACAGTGCCCCAGCACTGCTGTCTGATACTGGGCAACAGGGGGAGGTGCCCACCCTGTATGACTTGGCATCGTTCCATGAGCTGCAGTTCAGCCCACCATCAATCCACAGTCCTATGAGGTCACCTACCCCCTCAATGGCAGAGCTCAATTCCCGCGTGCAGCGGATGGAGGAGCAGCAGGCTACCCTCACCCAGCTGGTGGAAAGGCAGCTTGAGGAATCCAGGCTGCAGCGGGAGTGTTCCAGCACATCTGTACGTTGTCTCTCAAGGTCCATTGTACGCTTTGCCAGCACAATAGTGACCCTGGCACGCCATGTGCAGGAGGGCAATGACAACACCTCGAGGATTCTTGAGTCCATGTTGATTGGCCAATAGGCATATCTTGCACATTTGCCACCAATCCCAGCTTCAGTGCCATCCACTGCATCCACCCCATCCAGCTCCACCTCAGCCAGTCCACGGAGGCGCTCGAGTCGGCTAACAGGGCCCTCGGGCAAGGATGCACAAGCGCCGAAGCACACACAGAAATGATGGCATGTGTGTCAGGCACTGCAGGACACATGGGGACTCGAAGGGTGTGAGGGGGTGGGTACGTTTGGGTGGTGGGGGTGGTCCATTAGGGGTTTTGTGTCTTGGGGCCTGGTAGGGGGTGGGTACGTTTGGGTGGTGGGGGTGGTCCATTAGGGGTTTTGTGTCTTGGGGCCTGGTAGAGGTTGGGTACGTTTGGGTGGTGGGGGTGGTCCATTAGGGGTTTGTGTCTTGGAGCCTGGTAGGGGTTGGGTACGTTTGGGTGGTGGGTGGGCACGGGTGTACAGCTTCCCTAACCATTGAACCTCCACCCCTGTTGTGATTTCATTAATATATCTTCATTTGAAAAAACACTAACATGAGTGGACATTCATCATTTCATTTGCACTTCAACAATGTATTTACTGTCATCACCATATCCATGCAATGCTGTGAATGTGCAGTATCTCAAAAGTAAATGCGAATCGGTGCGTCCCGTGTTCGTTGTCCATCTAGTAGACCCCCAGGAGGAGGTTGAGTCATCCCATCCCCATCCCCATCTCCATCCCCATCCCCATCTTCATCATCTGCGTCTGTGGGCATCGGAACGTTCCTGCGCAGGCACAGATTGTGCAGCATGGCACACACAAGTGTTATTTTACCAGTCTTCACTGGGCTGTACAGCAGTGATCCGCCAGATCTGCTCAGACAGCGGAACCGGGCCGTCAGTAGTCCAAATGTCCTCTCAATCATGACAAGTGTGCGGACGTGTGCCCTGTTGTACGCCTCTTCATGCCTGTTCCTTGGCCTCCATACAGGCGTCATCATCCATGGCGTGAGTGCATATCCAGCATCATCTACATGGGATGTAGATGTGGGGGACATGTCAGTGTTTGTTGTATCATGTCTTCATCAGATGCAGTGCAATCTTGTGTCATTGTTCATTCATAAAAAAAGTGGCATGCAGGGGTTGGACCGGTGGGTGTTATCGTTCTTTGGTCATTGTAGTGGACGTTGGCAACTGGACATTGACCAAAGCATTGGTGTGCCTGCGGGTGACATTGTCTTGTAAGTATGGCATTGTGCAGTGATGTGCACACAGGGCAGAGTCTGTCCACTGTGATGATGTAGTCAATGCAGGATATCTCATGTACAGGAATTGTGTGCATTGGGAGGGCAGTGATGCATTTTGTGGGTGGGGGTATGCAGTGGCTCCAGGTGTAGGTGCCAGCAGAAGTTCAGGATGTGTGTGTCATGTGGCAGGGTGTGTACGGGGACACTGTGGCGGCCTGTCATGTGTTGCTTTGTGATGTTTGGGTTGTGCTGTCTATTCAGTTAATGGGCGGGGGGATGCATGTGCAGTCGCATCAGCAAACTCACATTGCTCATTGCCCTGGACACACACACACATCTTCCAGAGGGCCGGTGCAATGGCAGCTGTACTCACCCAATAGCCATGTGCTTTGTCCAGCATAGCGTTCCATGTACCGTGGCAATGTGGAATTCCGCAGGACCATTGAGTCATGTGTTGAGCCCGGGAAACATGCGCAGCAATGTGTTATCACTTGTGTAGCATCACATACCATCTGTACATTCAGTGAGTGGTACTGTTTCCTATTGCGGAACACCATCTCGATTGCACGTGGTACTGTCATCTCGATGTGGGTGCAGTCAACTGCACCTATGCAGTTTGGCATGCCTGCAATGGCATGGAAGGCCAACTTGGTGGAAATGACCTGGGGAGGATACGGGTTAGGGCAATCTGTTCAGACATATGGTGCAACAGGGCATCCAGTACATGTACCAGTATTTTGGAGAAACAGGTTTGTGATAGGCCGTGCAGCACACCAACTGTGTGTTGATAGGTACCGGTGCCAAGAAAATGCAGTACTGATGCTACCTTCAGGAGGGGGGGTGTCGGTGGGGGTGTCTATGTTGTTGCTGATGTCATCCTCTATCATGGCGGTGATGTACAGGATTGTTGGACGGTCCAGCCGGTATAATATGTGGATCTGTCCTGGGGTTAGGTTCCAGGGTGAGGCCCTGATGCGTGGTCTTGCAGGCTGCCTGCGGGGTGGTGCCGGCTGGAAAATGGGGTTTGCCATGGGTACAGTGTTAGCCGGTTGGCGCCTGCGCCTCCTACGCCTATGCCTCCTCTGCACCATTACTGCCATCATGTGCAGTGCTGCCTATTGGTCGAGTAGGCCGAGTCCCAATGCTACTAGAGCTGCTGCTTGCATGGTTCTGTTTTGTGTTGGGCTGGGCTCCCAGTGGCCTGCTGGGTCCAGCTGGGCTGATTGGTGCACCTGTGCCCTGATTCAGGTCACAAGGCACTGTTTAATGTTTTGTTCGCGGTGGCGGGGGTACCGCCACCGTGGTCACGGTTTTAGCGCAATTATTATGGCAGTGTTTCCATGTCCGTGCTACGTGTGATGCTTGCAGTGTTTAGTATTGCCGGTAACGGAGGGGTTTCCGTGCAGGCGGAGTTTACAGGTGCTTAAACTCCGCGGTGGCGGTTTATGTGGTGCTATTTCCGGGTCCGCAGGTCATGATTGGACGGACGTGGAAATGGTGCCGGTATGGTTATACCAGCGTGGAGTCCAGACCGGTGTAGTTGTAATGAGGCCCTTTGTCTTTTGTAAAGGTTCACCGCAGAACCAAATACAAAATAACAAAAATGTTTAAAAAAGAATGTATGCCAGGTGCTTCAGAAGGCCAGGGTGGACGCATTTGGCCCTTTCGTACATAACCAAGCCACAATAAAGGAGGAAACTTTTTGGCTTTATGTTTTAGAAGGTGGTCCGTCACCACTATTGTTTATGTTTATTTACTTATATTGCGCCGGAGCCCGCAGGCATCAGGGCGTAAACACAGAACAAAAGAGAACAAACGGTACTATCATGTATTAATTAGACAAACAATAGTGTTTTAAGACTTTTCCTAAAGGCAGTGTTGTCGACTTCTCAGCGCATTTCCATAGGGAGTTTATTCCACATCATCCCTGCATGTGAGGCAAAAGATTGTCCATTACCTCGGACCCTTTTGTATCTTGGCTGAGTTAAGCGCATACAGTCTTTCGAACCACGTGACTTAACTAATACGTTCCACTACTAATCTGTCCTGAAAGTATTGAGGAGCTGTTCCATAAATGCACGTGTGTACAGTTGAGTTAAGTTTAAAGCATATTGTAGCGTTCATCGGGAACCAATGAAGCTCCCTCCTATATGTAGATACAGGGTCTCGTCTTGTAGCACCCTTAATAATACGGACAGCATCATTCTGGAGTGTCTGGAGTTTATTGATGTATCCCTTGCTAGCTCCTGCAAGTAGGGCACTACAGTAGTCAACTACTGGGTTGTCACATTTCTTAAAACAGCTGTGTTGACACCTTGACACCATGAAACCTATTAGCCTCGTGGGGTGGTATAGACAAGCAGTTGTTACTGTTTGAATTATTTTTCCCGTTATGTATATAATTGACATTTTGTTTTTTCTGAATAGTTTAGGATTCTGAACGATGGTTGATATTATACTAGTGTGAGCAATGTAGGTTTGTTTTTTGGTTTCTTTTTTTGTGTGTTTTTTTACTGTATGAATGTTTATGTTACTGTTTTGTACTGTATACGGTTTGAAATAAGCCACGCACAAATAAAAAAAAAAAGATACGCCACTTCAAGTTCTTACATAAAAGAAATACCCGTTTTCTCATTTAACAAAGGAAACGGTTTCGCTGGCATGTATTGGAGCCGAAGCACATGTTTAAGTCACAATAAAGCACCTCTAATTTCCTAGCTCAATCTGGATAAACTGTGATTAGCCAGTAGATGGCGCCATAGTAGTTTCAGTGGCGCGTTGAATTATCTCGGGCAGCGTGTTTGGAGATTGGCGTACTCGGGAGATGCCAAATCGGAATGTACGCCGGATGTAGATCATGCCAGCTATTTCTCGGAGATTCCGGCCGGAAAGTGAATGCCCCCTGCACAGTCAGCACGTGTCGCTCGCTAACACTCGTTGTCAGAAACACAATGCTTAGAAAGTCATCAACTAGTATCAAAGAAAAAATGACACATGAAATAAATGATCAAAAGTAAGATTACATAGTAAACGTTTCCTTATCTATACTGCGACTCGGAGGATCTCCGTTCTAGACAGTAAAAATAATTCTAAAGTGAAGCAAAAACCCCGAGGCGCTATTGTCGTGCCCGTGGACAATACATTTAAGACAACTTTTAGTCGAGTGTCTAAAAAGGGTGTTTACCCATTCAGCAAATCCACGTCACCATGGCACCGTGTGCCACGTTGAGTGTTATATCACGAGATGCGCTACGTTATTTATGTGTTGATATGTTACAGCATACGATAAGTTATGTTAGGGTTGCGTTATGTTTTTTTCTCCAGATCTCGATGTCAGTCCTTGTCATCTCTTTGTTTTTGTATCGTCTGTGTTATGCTGCTTTATCTTACGGTGCTTCATTTTCGGTTCTGCTTGTGGTTTTGTGAAGTGCGACGTTCGCCGCAAGCACGGCCTCTTAGCCCTGGAATGTCTCTATGTCACACGTCCGGGCACACGTCACGCTTTCTCTTAGAATGAATGGCTTTTCGTTTCAAAGTGCGAACTTTGTTGTGAGGTGATGTTGATGTGTGTTTCTGCTTGGGCAGAGATGCCAGAAAATGCGGGTCTTTTTCTACTCGTGATGACAGCGAACACGAACTTCAGAACAGCGCCTAAAGGACTCATGTTGAGATCGAACACTTGAATACTGGAATCATCCCTTTCTTCGTTGAATTGCGTGCACCGCCGCAAAAGTGAATTGCTTCGTGGCGCTACAGCAGTAAAGTCTTCTGTCCAAGAGACCGTGGCTGCATTGACCTGGCGCACACATGTCAAGCAAAATTGAGTTTATTGTTTCAAGGCAAATCCTCGACTACTTTGCATGCATGTGATGATACTATGTTGCAAGTTACACACCAGACAAGCAAATAGGTGGACTACGGAGTTTGGCGACAGATGTGTAATGTGGGTGTGTAGTATGTCACAGACCTGAATCGTAAGGGTAGGGGTTCGGTGAATACACACTCTCAGAGTACTTCTTTGAGAGCCTTTCGAGAGAAGTCGCGCGCAGTCAAGCCCTGGGTTCCAATCTTAGCAGCTACATCTGACCAAGAGGTGTGATCCTGAGCACATACCGATAACTCCCTCTTCCTCTGATCCCTTACTGTTAGAAACAAACGAGAGTGAGAGGGCGAGGGAGAGAGAGAATATAGTGTGAGCCATCCTAAAATTCTATAGCCTTTTTCTAAAAAAAAAAACAAATAAAAAAAACATGTTCACATTGAATATAAGTCTGAAACGTCAACCTGGGCGTGTATTACACAAAATGCACGCAATATCTCAGCTGGAACGCAGCATGTAGTGTCACCCAGATAATCATATAAATACTTATTTGAGCAATATGTTTGTGTATCCTTGACGACCCTAATTTACCTGACAAACTCTGGTTTATCGTGAATAAATAGGCGGTTGCACGGTGCCCCCCCACCCCCCCTCTCGGGAGTCTCGGCGGGTTGCTGCTTGGCGCATCTCCGGCATATTGAGATAATGAAAAAATTAGCTGGTGTTTTTGAGTAAAGTTGCAGTGCACATTGAATATCTCAATTATTGTCAGGTGCCATTAATGCGCCTTAATGTCGGATTGCCATTTCTCATCACGAGCGGAATGGTGTGTGTGCAAACAAAGGGGCCAGCCCTTGACACACGCCCGTCCTGCGGCGGCGTGGCTTGTGAAATGGCGGCTCTTCTTTGGAAGGGCCGCCCGTCATCGCGGAGTGGCGTACTTGTTAAGTAATTCATATGGCGTTTTGCCTAGCTTTAATCAAAACCGCGGGCACCGCCAACAGAGCGAGCTGGCTGGGCGGGGAAAGGTATGGTGCGTGAGACCTTTGGATCACAATCCTAGTCACCACATTTGGTTTCACATGTGTGCTATTCTAGGCACAGGGGCACACGCACAGTGCCGAAGCTGTTCTTGGTCAGGAACTGAAACCTGGTACTTTACCCAGACATGTAATTGGCACGTATTCTGGAAATGTGGACTCTGGAACTAGTTCTAGGTGAAAGAAAAACACTATAAAATAGCGTATTAAATATAAAAAAATGTATTGCAGACCAACCCTGACCCCTGTTCATCACGTAATATAAACCGAGTACATTGTATAATAACTGCGAGTATTACACCGCTTCGAACCCGGAGTAATCTGTCAGGAAGCGCCTGTAGAAACCGAATTCGCTTATGCGATTAATTATAGCGTCTGTTTCTACGGCTTCCCCTAATGAGTGACACCGCGGGGGGCGTTGGTAAGCATGTTGCGTCGCGTTTCGTTTTGAACATCCGCCAATTCGCCAAAACACTTGAGACGCGAATTTAAAATGGTGTCCATTTTGTGATCAGATTCGGCGCTCTTCTGCCCTGCCTAAAAACGTAATACAACACAACACAACACGAAGTGCATCTGTACAATTCGCGCCTCATTTGTTTAATCACATATATTTAACCAACAAGCAAAGGGGGCAGTGGGTCGCATCGACCCGTCAGACACCGCGGACTAGAGACGGAGTTCGCCTCCTCGGAGTTCACTGGCGATGAACCAAGCACTCGTATGCTATTCTACAACGTGGGGTGCTCATACACTCGCAAACACTGACTGAACATTGGGGAACCGTTTTATAAATTCCACAACACTTAAGAACTATTGGGTACTGTGAAAACCACTTAACGTGTGCTCGTTATGATCTCGGCCAACGTTTCATTAAGAGGGGCAAACACTAACCATGACGCGATATGGACTAGCAATGGAGCACGTGACAGAATCACTTCGCACTCTATAAGTACATGGATCTAGGTACAGAAAACCTGTCCTTTATCCACTCTCCACCCAATAGCGCGGTCTGTTAAGTGGCATGGACCCAGCTTCCTGCTTCCCAGCCCTTAATGTAACGAGGACGTCTGTTCTGGGGAGGGTCAGGTTAACCCCGCCTACTCTCAGGCATTTGTGTGGCCCTGGGTTACATAAGAAGTCCAGGGCACCTTATTTGCATAAATGGCAACCCCGTGACATTGCAGACATTTTTTTTTCACAGAAAGAGTCTTTAATACACACAATATCATGGGCAGTTACATCAAAAGCGTGCTGCCATTAGCAAGGCAGGAGACAAACACAAGGTGACGTCCAGTATATGATTTGTCACTATGAACATTTACCTATGTGGCAATCTAAGGAGTGAGGCTTTGACACCATGAGAAGGGAGCCTCATCAATGCACCCCCTGAACTTTCACTGGAGGGGCTGAGCAGGCCAAAAGTGTTTGGCGGGGTGCAGGAATTGAAAGGGTACGCAGGGAATCCCATAACAGAATGTTACAACAGCAACCGGGCAGGTTAGTTGACTGTTACTGAGATGTCATGTTTATATCTTCCTGTAGGTTCTATGGCTTTTTTTCCCTTTGCGGCTGCAAAATGTGCTGTAAAATGTGGTGTTTTGACTACGGCATGGGTACGGCTCCCTCGCATCACTAGTTGGGGGAACCACTGGCCCCGTAGCAAAAATCAAAAGCTGGCACCTATGAATGAATATACGCACAGTAAGTGTACATATCTTAAAGTGAAAACAAAAGTTTGATTCAATTGTCCTTTCCCCTTAAAAGAAAGTGCACCAGACAAACGAGCATTAGCACCCGGGCAGGGGTTTGGGGGTGCAGCCAATCAGATGGCTAGGAACGCATGCTTGAACCGCCGGTACAAGACCGTGTTCCAAGCCGCCTGATTGCCAACTCCTCCGCCGCCATTGTCGCACAACCCCCTCTTCCCTTTTCTTTTGTTATCCATCCCTCCACCCACCTACTTACCTTTTTTCTGCAGCGGAAAATACCCCCGCTGCATCAGCTCCTTCTCCCCCACATGCTGCGATGGAAAGGGAAGAGGGGCTCCGCACGGAGCCCCGCATTCCCTTTCAATGGGGGCCATTTTTGTAAAGGATGTTCCCTAGTACAACAGGACATGCGCTGCGTCTCGTTGAGCGAAGGAAAATCTTTTTTTAGCACTCTGAGTTACCGCTTTGGTAACCCAGGGTTCTAATGGCCTTAACACCCGATCCGGCATGCCGGATCGGGTGTTAACGCCACATTGGCATTTAAAAAACACACCAGAAAATGAACTGGGACGTGAGATTTTCCAATAACTACGCTGGCACAGTATAAAATGTGCCCACCTTTCAATCCCAACAATCTATAGTGAAATATTCCCAGGAAAACAAAGTCCCAGTAAGAGACATGTGTTATGATGACACTTTTATGTGGTCTTGTGGGTAAAGCGTCTGCACTTGGACAACCTGGGTGAAATCCTTGTAACCGAACACTTGAACAAGTTTGCCAGAGTCAAAAATACTCAAGCAGGGTAGCAGCCACTCTCTGAAATAAGTGTGCCCACCCACATGTATCCTCTACTTATTCCCTAAAAAAACAACACATGGCCACAGTGAAGGAAAATAACATCTCCAGGATGGAAACCTCTGGGCATATATAGATGACTTGCTTGCCTGCTCATCGTTTGCCCTTAGCCCCATGTTTGGATTTGAACAGTACTCTGTTTTTATAAATATGAATTAAAAAGTACAGAAACCATAATAAATAATAAGTTGTTCACACAAATATATAAATCCTCATAGAAAAATGTTAGGTAAAAATTGTTCAATTGTGGCATTATGCTCCTCTTCTTGAAGGGGAGACCACAAATAAGAATTTGATTCAACAGAAGGCACAACATGGCCTTTGAGGTTTGAAAATGTACTTTCAAGACTTAGACTATTGTGAAAAAGGGTTACTTACCTAATTGTGTTGCAATGTTTCACAAATACAGTCTTTTTATACGGTGTGATGAAAATATTACATACTACCAAACATAAACTATTTTTGGTGTGTCAAATATGAACATCTGAATATAATATAGTTTGTTTAAAACTGTTCTGTGAGATATATTTTAAGTGGCCTGGAGAAGGGTGTTTATTTAGACAGCTATCTGGTGCTGTGTGTGTGCCTTTAGAATAAAAAGGACCCTTTGCATTTCTTAACAAGGAAACATCTTGCCCAAAACAATGGTGTCTTAAATCAGTCATGACGTCTAAATCACTGCTGCTTTAAAATCTAGGATAGAGCAAAGAAAGTGATTAGCCATAATTATGAGGCCTGCAGCGACTCATGGGCAGCTTTTAGGGGGTGTTTGTCTTAAGAGCATCACAATGGCTTGGGAGGTGACACTGTGGCCTCAGAATCATCCAAGGAAGCAGCACAGCCCCTCTTTAAAATAATGGTACCTGCTATAGTTGAGGCAGACACTGGTGCCTACGCCCCAAGCCCTATGAGAGCAGGGCCCTGTGCCACCGAGCACACTGCACATGACTCACGTGGACTCTGCCTACTATACCCCTAAACCTCAAACCACTTCCTACGCCTCTTGTTTTTGTGTTGAAGAATGCAGGCGTGGCCAATACTAGCAGCCACGCCAGTGGGCGGTAGCGGCGGGCTGGAAACCACAAGAGGCCCCGAAATAATGTTCAAACTGGCCCCATTTACACACTTTCAGCAAGCCCAACCTTTTTCCTATGAGGAAATTTGGAAATAAAATAAGTTACCACACAAAAGAGGCCCAGGGTGCAGAGGCCTACCTGGAAATCTCCAGAGTTTCCTTCAGGCCAGTCCACCCTTGGTGGGCGGCAGGGTGTGGTAATGCATATTACGCGCGTGAAGGTTGCTGATCATTGGGATATGCAGTGTATGACTTGAGCGCTACAATCTGTTTGTGCCAGTTGGGGTTAACTATTGCGGCCGGGTGGGATGTGCTGGTGTCACTCGCTCACTGACTATCTAATATAATAAGGAACGGCGCTGTAACAAGAAATAAACATACCTTATTTTACTTACCTGCGTGACGGACTTAAATTACATCACAGGGCTGTGGCGGCAGGGGAGCCTTTGGTTAGGTTCAATTGTGATTAGTTCTATTGGAGGACGAATACCCCATTCATCCAGCTGGTGTTGAAACCTGTGACACGGACGGAGGTTGCGCATGTATTTTTGCAGTATTAGCTCAACCCACTGAGCTTTCTTGCCAAAACCGCTTTTTAGACATGGAGTCCAGCTGAAGCGTGCCTGGACTTTTTAAGTACACATTGCAGAATCAACAGGGCAACGCAGATTTTCGGTTCAGATAAAGGGAGCATACCATCTCGTGCCGTTTGCAATACTGCAACATGATTACATGTGCAATGTAAAAATCCGCTTGGCAGCTTTATCGATCGCCTATCGCTTCCTTAAACTCCCTACAAGCACCCGCCGCCCCATTAAACGCGGGGCACTTAACCATAAAAACCAAGTTCGGATTCCGATGCATTGCTGGTTTACAATTAAACCAGGTAACGAGACGCAGGGCAGATGTGGTTTCATTGCACAGTAAGATAAATGCAGTGTTAAATGTTTGACAACTTCTCCGAAGCAATCAGCAAAAGTTTACGAGAGCATAAAATCTCAAAGACCGTTCCGCGTTTTTTTTTTATACGTCCGCCTTTTAAACGCACCCATAAATCCTCGCGCTTGCATGATACCAAAATAAAGGTAGTGGCAAGGCTGGGTTTTCACCTGAGGAGTTTCAGTAGACGCTTTTCGCGGCCGAGAGCGGCATTTTTAGTGTCGCCGCGGAAAGGAGTTTCGCCGAGGCGCACTCAGTCACGCTTGGTATGCAGACGAGGCAGCCAGCCCTGTGGGAAAGCTAGTCGAATTCGTAAACACACTTAAGTGTCGTGAATTATAGACGGGCCGCCGCTTGACAGAGTTAAGGGTCTCTTAGCGTTCGCTGCAAACGCGGAGCCTGTAATGGACCACGTTGGATATCTTGGCATCGCTACCTAAAAATGGATTCCTCGAGTCTGTATTTTAAAATCCTGGTCTTTTGCCTGTTTGTCAAAACACACGTTTGAAGGGTTCAGATATGCTAGTGTGAAGTTCTACACGAGTTGCACCAATTAGTCGAGGTGACAATACACAAGGATGACATCACAGTAAGGGACGCTAAAAGACAATGTAACCCTAATGTGACAAATCAACTTCCGGGGCACCAGTGGTCCAGGAATGAATATTGGTTTGTAAACCATCAATCAGCCCCACACTTCTAGTACACCAGAAGGGAGCCGAACAGATTGGAAACACAAGCAAATTATAAACCTCCTTGTCCAATTTTGGTAACGTGAACGGAACAGCAGGCCTATTTCCGCAAGGTCATGGATTGTTGCAACACAGCGAAAATACAATTATTACCCAATAATAAAAGGGACTGTCCAGTCAAGGTTGTATAACAATATCTACTTTATTATTATAACGAAAGACAGTTCTAGCACACTACAAAATACAATGCAACCTGTAAACGAATGCAGAGGACAGACAGTTTCAAGAAGGAAAAGGGATGCACTCTGGATAATGAGAGGAGGATAGTTGGTAAAGTAATTTATCTCAATAGTTCAAGGATGCTTGGTTTCAACGTAAAGGGAGCAGTGGGGGTCTTCGGAGAAGGACAAGGGGGACAGAACCACAATGTACCTTGTGCCAGTAAATGTTCCTGTTGCTCGACAGGGTCAAGTCAGTTTCAGGGTGCTTGTCAGCTTCTGCAACAGAGTTCAAGATGGGAGAGGGCTGTGGGTATCAGGCAGCAGGCAGTTCGGCAAGCAAGGCTGGAAGGACAGCTGCAGGCTGACCTACACAGCAGAATGCGTCAGGAATCGTCTCAGTGCTGGATGGCAGGTCTGAAGCACTTTTCAAGGAATCTCTGACGAAGTTAGCGACTGCAGCATGACAACAGTCAGAGGTGCAGTCGGTTGCAGCTCGAGGGGCTCTACTGGCTGGAAAATGTCCTTCAAGTCGGATGCTGGTTGATGCTTGTTGATGCACTACTCCCAGCTTCTTCACTGGGCACATGTCGTTCTTTAACGTGGACGGCCCAAAGCCGAGGAGAGTGTTGCGGGCAACAGCCTTGTCCTTGGTTTGGTTCAGAGACTCTCTGGCACTTCCCATCTAGGAAGGTTGCTAGCAGAGCCTAGCAGGGTGTGCTGGCTGGATACATGTTTTGGAGCTGCCAGAGGGTCCTCTGGATTCAGTATCACCCTCTTTTACATGGGGGCTGTTAAGGGGAGGGATCTTCACTCTGTGGACATCTTGGCATTCCTTCACTGCGGGAAGCTCGTAGGCAGACTGTACCTTCAGCCAGGGTCCAACTGAGTTCTTCTTGTTACTCCTTGCAAAGTCTTCCTTCAGATGATCTGCCTAAAAGAGGGGCTCAGCCTTCTTTTAAAGCCAAATGGGCCACAGTGATTGGTGTAGTCTAAGCCTATGGTAATGAACCAATCCTGGGTCCCCACCAACAATCTCCAGTATGCATGAGGTCATAACCAGAGTGCTTTGCAACAGAAAAGGTAAAGGAGTGAAAACATGTGATACTAAGTCCCACCCATCTTCCTCTCTGGTGGTGATAAAAGGGTCTCTGTAGTAATTGAGCTCTCTGTGGTTCCTGATTAAAGTGGCAGGTCTCCCTTGAAACTATGGCGAGAACAGACTCTCTGCTCCATCAAATCATATACTCCTACCCTCTGAATGAGGCCCCCTGGCAGTGGTTACCTACTGTAAACACATGTACCAGACTTGACAGCTCACTGCCCTTGATACTGAGAGGCGAGAACTGGCTTCATGTTCACACAGTGAATATCGATGGTTGTTAGGGTTTTCCTGTCCTTTCCTAGTCCTGCGACCAGGCCTTCCATGGGCCTGTTTGAATTAACTCTGATTAGTATACCAGCAGCTAACAAAGGAAAGGGCGGATCCATGGAGCCTTTCTTAGTGAATTAGGCTAGCCATGGCAGGAGGAAGGAATTTTCTTCCCCCTTCTGAGATGCCTTAATGTACCCTTGGCTGAAATATGGAACTAAATATGACAGAAGGGACGGCACATGTAGGCTGTGTCCACCGAGAGTACATGGGTCTATGCGTAAGTCTGCAGTGGTTTATTGATAAGACCACCTTCACCACAGCAGTATCTTCCCTCCCACTCAAGTGGTTATGCAACACACTATTTAACATATTCCTTTTTTAGGCCTATCTCAGATAAATATCTTGCCCCTTGAATTCCTCTTCCCTGAGCTAACAATGAGCCAAGAGCGAGGCCGGTGTACAGGAAATATATTGGCATTTATTTCAATTAACAGTAATAGAAATTACCACAAACATATTAAAAACACCACTTTAACTATGGTACAACACAATTAACTTCTCTCTGCATAAATACATCACAAAAGTGAATTAAAAACAACAGAGACACAATTCTCACTTTCTGCAAATTTCACTGCATGAAATAATTACAGTGATCAATAATAAAGGCACTTATGTAATGCTGTGCGATTTTGATTTTCCTCCAGGCTTAAAAGGGTAGCAATAGGATTTCAAGATTGGTAAAAATACATATGGCAATTATAATTTCACCCACTCTTTTGGTTTGAAATACACACAGGATCATTTATCAATATTTTTTTCAGAACCCTCCCCCCTTTCTTTGGTCTAGGTTGGAAATTCAAACATAAAACTTGCAATGACTTGGGGAATTTTGGATTTCAGACCCACCTTACTGAAAGGCCTGTGTTGGGGAAGCTGGATAAAAAGGTTGGACTGATTCAAGAACAGAGACACCCCTCTTCCTTAAAGAAATCGGGGTCAGCTGGACAACAAGGATTACCCAATTAAATTATAGGCTATAGTTTTCAGCGCACACTTGGAAGTGAGCTTTGTTAATTTTTAGTTTTAACAAAATTCACCCCATAGTGTTCTGCCAAATGGGGAATTAACTAAATTAATATTTTTGCTTAAATAGGCTAAAGATCTACACAGTTATGCCCCCCTGCCCAGTATAAAGGGAATGAATTAAAGGCAAGCAGACTCCCCCACCTTTTGGTTTCCCAGGGCTCAGTTCTACTTACATAGCAAGCCTTTGTTTAAAGGTCAGGAAAGCCAGCTGCATCTCATAGACACTCTGGAAAGACAAGGCAGGGGTCTGGTCACTCCACTCTCAAAGATGGCCTCCTTGTGTCCACCATAGGACCTAGCTGGCTTTGAGGCCTTCCTAGAGATATACAGCCCCACCCAGATGCACTCTCAGCAATCTCCTTTGGTGTCTCTTTACAGCTATCATATGGTAAATTTCAGCAGCCTTCCTGATGGCCTGTCTCTTCTCGCTGTCCTCCTTTCTTTCTCCTTTTCAGTGTCTCTCTGTCCTAGTGCAGTCCCCCTTATATAGCAGCTATGGCACCACCAATTTTACAATCTTGGGGAAGTACCCTGCAATAACCCCTGCCACTAGAATTGTACAGTTACTCTTCTCTCTCCTCCCAAACCCAGCCTCCAAGTCAGGATTGGTTTAGGGGTTTGGAGCAACTTATTGAAATTCCCATTTGTCATCAGCCTTTGTTCACCTTTCAATTTGTGGGCAGAAAACTGGTTATGTATCAAAACGTCATACTTTTACTAGCAACTTCCAGACTAAACATATTTTCTGTTTCTGCTAATCCTGGGGAATTAAATATGCCGACCACCAAGTCTTTGTCATGTAGCATGGCCATGTGGCACCTTTCTGCCATTTCCATAAAAAGCACAACAGTTATGAATAAGTAAGTTATGAAGCATATCCCTAATTTCAATTTCCACCCGCTCACCAACCCTCACATTTGGAGTACGTTCAGATCAGCCAGAAATCTAGTCTAACTGGCCCTTACAGTTCAAAGGGTCACAGGAAGATGAATTTTTTTATCCGCAAAATCGCCTGGAAATTACATAGAACATGGCAGATAGATGAAATCCATCTGCCTTATGATGGTAGAGAAAAAGTCCTTAATGATAATTCCTTTTAAATAAATTGTGAATGTTCATGTGGGACAAATGGTCCTGGTCCTGCTTCCGGCTATTTGTTTTCACTTGGTCAGACTGTACCTTTATCAGTCTCTTTTGTGTTGGAAGCATGCTCTTTGAAGTGGGTGCCCCCATTTTCACATATATTAGTCGTGCTCCAGCCAGGATGACTTTTCTTGAAGTCCCTGTTTTCAGAGCCAGCAGGCCTGAAGAACACTGAATTTTGATGCCTTTAGCAGGACATTTTTATTGTGGTTGGTCATTAGATGTGATATGTGACATCCAGGCTGGAAGTGGGAGATGTCCGTGTGAGGTTTTGCCCACAGCCAGCAAAAGGGTCTGCCTTGGGCTGACTTTTTTCATGAAGACAAAGTTGCTCTTCAAATGTCACTGGAGTTTTGTGGGTGCCACATAATACACATTGCTCTTTGTCAACCCACACATCATGTTTTGTTTTCCTGATATTCTTCTGTGAGCAGTGATATTTTGTTCACTTTAAGTTTTAAAAAAAAAAATTATTTGCACACACATGTGCAGACCATTTTTGTGTTCAATATTTAAAAATCCTGTTTTCCATGTCACAGGGATCTTTGATTCCTCCTTCGTTTGTAAATTAAAATGCTGCTTATCCATTGGTAATGGCAGGTAGGCCCAGTGCTGGTCATTGGGCCGACTCCCGGCAGATCCGAGATCTGGCACCAGATATGGAGCTGGGTCTCGGGATCTGCCCAGAGTCAGCCACCCAAGACCATGAACCGTGCTGGAAAATGTAACAAAAAAAAAAAAACGCCCGCAACTGCACCATTGCCTTTTACCGAGGCTTTGGCACTGGTGTGTAATGCACAATGCTCGCTACATGTACAACTGATTCCTTTCAGTTGTACATGTAGCAAGCATTGTGCATTACACATCAGTGCCAAAGCTGGCGGCAAAAAGCAATGCTGCCGTTGCGGGCATTTTTTTTCTTTTTACGTATTGCAGCATTGCTGGATGTCCACTATGAGCCTCGCCCCCTCTAGACCACATCCCTTAGGCACGCCTTCCCCACCCCGGCCCTTATGTTGTGGGATCCCCCACCACATTGTTTCCATTTCCACCACTGGGTAGGCCCATTTCCACATAACTCTTTAATTTTACTTGAAAAACAAAAATAAATGCCAGGCCATTTTAGTTTCAATGTTTAAATTCTTGCTATTAATGGGAAAGGGACTTCTGTTTGGGGCCTTTAAATACACCCCACACCCCCCCTGTTCTTCCATGACTCGTTGTTGGTGAAAAACGGGGCAGCGTGGGGTTTCATTAGGTGTAATTTCTTTCATCTGGGAGTGGGCACTCCAGTCTCCCCTTCCATCTCTGGGTTGGGGGTATGGCACGGCACCCCCTTTTCTTTCTTCTTTTGGAAGTGGTTATTACAGCCTCCCCTTGCATTTTTGGGTTGGAGGGCATGGAACGGCACCCCCTGTCTTCCTTCCTTTCCAGGTCCCTGGGGTTCTCACTGGACTTCACCCTCACCTCCAGGCTGGAAGTTAAGGAGGTTAATTCTCTAATAAAAGATAGAAAAAGAGTTCCAGTACTTTTTCCACACATTTTTAACCCGGGAAGATTTACATGGAATTTACATGAACAACAACATATGGTTTAACATGACATTTCCATTTCACAAAGCATTTTATTTATTTTCCTAATTTGTACAATAACACCAAGTAAATTACTCCCTGTTTTTTTATATATATGCAGTAAAAAAAACTTTGTTAAAGGGACGTTATGGTTCAAGTAAAACCAAAAACCCCCTGAAATTCACTAGTTATGGTAAGCTAAGCAACCATAACTCGGGCCACCACCGTGCATTGCTAGAAATAACACACAGGACATCAAAGATGACATCACAAATGTCATTGATGACATCACTGATGACATCACATCTCTGGCTCCCTCTTTTTCCATTAGTGATATATCTTAGCCAGTAATACCTAGGAACAAAGAAATCAAAACGTGCTATATTTGTAGACTTACACTTCAAATATGTTCTTACAGTAATTCATTTGGGGTTCACTCACAGCATATGAAACATATACGTAGGGAGAATACACACTTGAAAGATAGCAATGCTTTCTGTGTATGAAGACAATCATTAAGGTCATCAACATTTTCTTATTGTTCTGCTGTTTCTTTATTACTGTACTTTCTCTGAATATGCTCCTATTTGTATTTGCATTACTATCTTTAGGGTGCAGACACATCATGAAATAGTTATTCATAGGGAAGTATTGATTTGAAGCAGAACAATCATTTCTGTGCATAAAGATAATCAGGTAGGCTATGAACACTTTCTGGTTCTACTGCTGATTTTTTGTGTACTTCATTTTCCCTATATATACTTATATTTGTATATGTTGTTGTGTCTTTGTGTTTTGTATGTAATAATTAAATTATATAGGAAGTGGGTTTCATTAGCTACTTATTACATGTTGCACAGTACACAAAACTCTAGTAAGAAAGCATTTATCATTTCACTATTCAACATGGGAAGATTATGAATACTGCACCTCCATCACGTATGCTGCACACACTGCTTATGTTTATACATGAGCAGATTATTATACTGTAAATACTTCATAATAGAATGCTATTTATATCAATGCATTGCTTAATGCATTGCATAGCTCATGATATCTATTCCAATGATCCTTAACACTTTTTTTGTCAACATTATAATAAGAATCCCTTGTACAGACATTTCATGAAAAGTACATGCACATGTTATGTCATCAGTGATGGCATCAATGACATGTGGGATGTCATCTTTGATGTCCTGGGTGTTAGTCTTAGCAATGCACGGCGGTGGCACGAGTTATGGTTGCTTAGCTTACCATAACTAGCGAATTTCAGGGGTTTTTCGGTTTTACTTGGAACCATAAGGTCCCTTTAACAAAGTTTTTTACTGAATTTCATAGGTTTTTAGTAGCACAACTTAACTTTAATGTCTCTTTAACAACGTTTTTTGACTGAATTTCATAGGTTTTTAGTAGCACAACTTAACCATAACGTCCCTTTAAAAAGTTTTATTACTGAATTTCACAGGTTTTTAACATAACCTCTCTTTATCAAAGTTTTTTTTACTGAATATGCATATTTATAGAGTGAATTTGATAGATGTTTACTAGGATTCCCTTACTTTATATACATCTAACATAGAATATACTGAACCCCCTGCTAGTGCTTTTGATGTCTGCGGACTGTGCGTATGTATGCGGATGGACACGGACAACATCAACACTACCCAAAACTCAGGGGGTATCTTAAATTGTTCTATTATACCATATAAACACTGAACAAGTTCAAAAAGCAGCACATAAACACATTATAAGTAATAATAAATAAGAAGTGGAAACTATATATGTAACACATCAACAGTCCATTTAAATAGCATATGTAGTAAAATGGTATATACCAAAACAAAAAAGATATGCCTCCAACATAATTACCTAACAACAGTAACAACAAAACTTACCAGAAAATAGTAAGTAAACGTCATTTTTCTTATATATTTCTAAACTTTCTGTATTAGGTACACTAGGTACACTAAAAGTAATAAATTCTTTTACACATGGCTTGAAGAAAATTTCCCATATGAGGAAATAACTGAAGACAGTGATACTAATGGCAGACACTTCTCTATATAAGCCAATTAATAATCATTACTTTATGTGTACTTAACATATATATTTTTTTAACAGACCATACAAACATTGAAAATAATCTAGCAAAAGAGACATTTGAAAATACTCTGCAGCATATGGAACATAAAATGGATATGCTTATGGACAATTTCAATCTTTTAAAACATTTTTTGGAGGACCACATAAAAGAAAAAAATAAATATCATTGTCCCACATGCACCTGTTCCCCCTCTCCATGTCCCAGTCAACTATCCCCAAACCCTCAGTACCTAGAAAAACGTTATGATGAGACTTCCATCCCTTCATCCCCTCCCATCCATCCTCTCCAAATCCCTAACTCCCCTGTATTTGTGTCAGTTTCGCCTTCCCCCTCTCTTTCATAAATTTTATATGCGTATATAATAAAAAAATATTATGTGTGTTTTAATTTAGTCCTTTGTAACTTTAAAAAAAAAAAAAGGCAGTTAGGGTGTTCGCTGACAGCACGGGTGTCCATTATGTCCGCAATTAACCAAAATGGGGGTGTCCTAAGGACACTATCCCTGTCTGTACTGTCTGCAACTAAAATAGAACTGTTCTTAGAACACACTTGCTGTCCAGAATGTCCGCAATTAACCAAAATGGAGGTGTCCTAAGACCACTATACCTGTCCGTACTGTCCGCAAGCAAAACGAAACTGTTCTTAGAACACACTCAGTGTCCGGAAAGTCTTCAATTAACCAAAATAGAGGTCTCCTAAGGACACTATACCTGGCCGTATTGTCCGCAAGCAAGATGGAACTGTTCCTAGAACACACTCAGTGTCCGGAATGTCTGCAATTAACCAAAATGGAGGTCTCCTAAGGATACTATATCTATCCGTACTGTCCGTAGAACATCTACGCACATGCGCACTACACCTATAGGTCCTACGAACATCGCGCCTGTCCGTAACTGTCCATCACATGTGTGTCGAACTTTTAATTAGTTTGAGGACCCGTACACTGTCCGTAGAACACCCACATGCATGCGTACGACCATTCCTGCGCATTTGGTGTCCTGCGGACACCCTTCCCTTTTGCGGACGTGTTTGCGACGTCATCATGTGACTGCACCCACGCTGAGCATGTGTCCTGATTTGCGGACACTGTCCGGGTCCCCATACATTTTAAAAGTACTTTTACGGACAATACAAAGTATTTTACAGTAGAAATTCACCATTGCACATGTCCCAGACAATGTCCTTGGCATTCTACATACTTTTTAGAACTTTTTGAGCCTTTTTTGGGTGTTCGATCTGTCCGCGGACAGCGTGGGTGTCCGCGAAGCGTGTACCAGTACCCCTATAAAAGGTCACACCCTAGAGCTCATCTTTATTCTGTCTTCCTACTATTGAAGATTGACCTTCCTTTTCTGCCTTTGCTGTTGCATCATCAAACCTCATGGCATCCATGGCTGCTGTTGTTCCAGCTGGTGCTGCTTCTGCCTCAGCAACGCCCCCAACCCCTCCACTGCCACCACCTCCCCAAGGGCATGCAGAGGGGAACAGGCATGAGGATGTAGAGGAGGAAGATGAAGAGGATGAAGTAGTGCAATTTCCTACTACCAGCACTCGCCGTGAGTCTTGGGTGTGGCGGTTGTTTACCACTCTTGGTGGAGTGCCAAAAGCACATGCGAATAAGGTCACCTGCAATCAGTGCTGAGTCGTGGGAGGCCTGGTTCGTACAGCTTTGGTACGACATCAAGGAAGCAACACCTAAAGTCGTTCCACGGTGGGGCTATCCGCAAGGTTGTACCTTGTGATAAACATAGTAGGTTGAGTTCCTCCACAACATCCTGCGTTTCCACTCCTGTCACCACAGGAGACTCTCCTGTGGGACAGCACATCCCTCCAGCTACCTCACAGGCCGTTCATGATGCTGTCGACCCTTACCTTTTGAGGGTCACAATATTGTGTATGTACTGTGATGCAGCACTCTGCAGGGGGGAGAAACCAAGATCTGCAGCTACTCCACAGCGTTCTGAATGCACCTCCAACCAATGTATCCATGAGTCTCCCAAAAGCTATCTGTTTTTCTCTCAGGAAAAAGACTTTCTGACAAACTCTCTCCTTACACAACACACCCAGTAAACTTTATTGATCAATCCCTTGCTCTACTCTTTCTCATTTGCATACCTCTCCACCCCAAAATCCCTATATGTAATACGCGGTGTCCGCAGACTACACCATGTCCACGAACATATGGAAAATCTGAGCGTGGTGAATTCAAATTTAAATAGTGGGCCCCATTTCCCCTTTGAGATTGGCTCTGAAAAGAGCCGTTTATTTTTTGTTTTTTTTGCAGATGCTTGACAGACACCTGTTATTTTGTATTTGTTCTTTTCTTTCTTCTTTTACTCCTAAAATCTTCACATAACCTTCTCCAAAGCAACCTTTACATTCCAAAACAGCATGGCATTCCCCATAAAAGATAAAGAAATACCATCTTCTTTAAAATAAACAGCATTACTGGAATCAATATTCTCATTATTACAGAAGAGCATACCAACTCTAAGCATGAAAGCACGCATGCCTCGGTTGATTGCACACCTAGCAGTGTTTTGCTGAGGACAAAAAACATAACTATTGTCCCATATTGCCCTAGGTACTAATCCAGAAAAAATAACTATGGCATTTGGAAGGATGTTCATTACTGCTTGAACCAAGTGTTCCAAATCTGCCAACAAATTAGGGGCACTGACATAGCCCAATGCCACAGTGCAAAACTACCACATGGGTACTGTTCCTCCTGCCCATATCTTCACAAACCTGTACAATTCCCTGTACATTACAATCACGCGCAGTGCTCCACACCACCTCCACTCCTTTAACATCAAGATTGTTTGCCACATGCCTGCATTTAGCAGATTGCTGTAAACCATGCACAAACATATCTCCAGCCACCAAAACCCTGACTTTCTCCACCTCTGCCATCTTCACTACACACAGACTCTTTCAACACAAATGCACAACCTGGACACCTGATTGGCTAATCCCTACAGTCCCCTTTCCATGCTGGATTTGCTGGAAATACCCCGATGTAGCATGCCCTGTCCGTGGACAGCCGCGATGTCCGCAGACCGCGGAACTCTTAGACAGCCCTTCTACCCTTTCCACTTCACTCTCTGTGCCATTCCTTCATTGGATACAGCTAAGCAGTCACACAACCATCCAGCAATCACACCCAAGACCTCTACATCTAACTGCATCATCAGAGTTCAGCACTTCAAATGTACTGTTGATCACTCTGAGTACAAGCCTCATATCATTGGAATGCACCTACTACAAAAACTACTGTACAAGTCTCCAAGATGTCTACTTGCAACTGCATGCATATAAACATGCATGAATACAAACTACAGGTATGCATATTTTATGCAAAGTACATGTACAACTCTTGTGAATGCATATAAACAGAATAACTGCCCCTTAACCCGTATTACCTATAAAATGAACTTACTATTATTTTCCCCATCTGCTATAATCAACTGTCACTTCCAAACCTGTCTGCTATCTAAATTCTTTTTGTACACACACAGCTATCTAAAAAATTATAATATTAAAAGATGCGAGAAATAACAGTATAATTTTAGAAAAACACTTAGTATTGAATTATGAAATTACACACAGCCAGGATAAGTTCATGTATCTTTATACACTCACACAGATAGACACTATCATTAAAAAGCTCCCAGCTGAAATAACACCACTGCCTGTATATCACATCCCTCTGTTTCATTACCCACACCTTTACAAATGCATACATTCTATGCTTTTCTATACAGTTTCTGTCTTTTACCCTATAAAAATAGAAAATAAGTATATGATTATTTCTTCTATCTCCTAAAACATCCAATAACACAGCCTTAAGAAGCCAAATGAGTTTCATACCCTTAATATTATACTCATTTGCAAAGCATGTTGAACTAACAGATTGTAAGTAAAATATAAAGGCTGCACATAGTCATAGGAAACTGCATGCACACAATATGTTCAGCTTTCAAACAACAATACTAATACAAAAACATAAAAATGAATGTCCAAATTAACAACAGTGCTATAAACACACAAAATTACAAACTTCTTTCTTTTACAATTGTAATGAAGACCACTCTCCTGAAAAGCAGCAGCATCTGAAGTACAAACAACAACTCAGAAGAAACCTGCTCATTCCAAACAAAAAAAATAAGTACAATACTACCATAATGTTCTAACTGTTACTCAGACACACTGTGTGTTTGATTCATGGAATTTGTGTGCCAAAAAACAAACTGGGATTTGTGCACCATTCTGCCCACGAATCCCCATTTGTGAAACAGGGATTTGCGGGTAGAATGGCACACAAATCCCCATTTTTCGGCTCACAAATTCCATAAATCCGTCCCTAGAATATTAGAATTGCAAAACAAAGAACTGTATTATTTCTATACCATTAGATTTAGTATTAGCGCTTCTCCTCACCACTAGCTTACTTTGTATTGTCATCTGAACCCCAGTATAGTAACACACAAATACAAGAATAGCCTTCCCAACTAGTTGTAGCTGCCCATTGCACAATCACACACCTCTACATGCATCCTTAACATGATACCCAGACACTCATGCACACAGCACACATACATTGCAGAACAGCTCAACCCAAACTTTCTTTTTTTTCCAACAGACCCAAAGAATGCCTACCAAAAAGCAAGTCCGTAGAAAGCAATGCAGAAGTAGAGCAAATGAAAATAAAAGTGTCCAAAGTAAGCATCCATCTCTAGCGGAATTTGTACAAAAAGTTCAAACAAAAGATCTAATAGAGTCATTAAGCGAAACAAAACAAGCTTCCAGTACAAAAACGTTGCCTCTTCTTTCAAAATGTAAAACGAAACAAAAAGTGATTAACGAGAATTCAACTACCACTACTGTTAACACTGCTCCTATAAATCTTGATGTAGTGGCAAGAAACCATACCAAAAAAAGTATTTTACAAAAAATGTTTCACCACAGAGTCCTTCAGAATCTTATAAAAACAGGAGAGAACACATGCACAAGCCTTAAATCCTAGCGTAGAAAATTAATCTTAGAAGCTATCATAGACAGTGCAATCCTTCTCAAAAGGAAGTTATTTATTTTAGCGTTAAACAGAATGAAACCACTAACAAAACGAACTAATAAATTACAAAAAAGTCTTCTCAATAAACAGAATGTCAACAAAAATAACTTCTTAAATATATGTGGAGGTGAATGGAGTCATACCACGAGCACAGAACCATATTTCAAAGAAGAAGCATACAAACAAAAGCAAACAAACACAATTGCCATACATACCAGTGGACGAGGGTATGAAAAATGTAATAATACCATAATGGAACAAGAAATGCTGCTTACAAAAATATCTCCAGAAAACTGAGTATCACCTCTCCATCCGACTGAACCAATACATCCAGTGTACAAATGTCCGTGCACGTCAATGTGCAACATTGCCAAAAAATCTTTCAAATTGTTATGCCAGTTCCTCAACCAATATGTAAAAGGCAAAGACAAATTCAAAATTAAACCTCTACAAAATATGGATACCTGTCCAGTGCGCAAACACACGGACTGCAAGCACATTCATTACACTTCTTTTGAGGACCTAATTGCAAAAGCACCTTCCATCATATCAAAATGATATCAACACATAATTCAAATATAAGAAATGTAGTCCATAAACTGTACTATGCTAAAAGTCCAGCTTTAGCATTAGGCAATTTAAATAACAAACTTCTACATGGTAGAGCCAAAGACCTACTCGAACAAATAGAGCATATCCAGAAAAATATTTTAAAAGTGAAAGCCACCTACAAAATTCAATAACGTTACAACAGACTAGGAACAATTCTACAAGTGGCAACCTTGTTCTACACACATACAAAAAAGAAATACTAAAATGTAAAATTACATCCGCTGAAGTACCAAACCATGTGTGTGTGTGTTGCCGCAGAAGTTTTTATAACAGTAGCACAAAAACTGTAAACATAACATACAAAATAGAAGACAATGAAGATTCCAAATGGTCTGAATTAGCTCTCTACCTTATAGCAGAAAACAAGTATGAAATAAATGATCCCTTAATACTTTGCAGTTACTGCACTGCAAAACTTGACAACAACCAAACTCCTTCACATGCTATCACAAATAACTTGAAATTATTCCCACTACCAAAACCCTTGCAACAACTCAATTTAAATGCGAGCATCATAATTCAAACAGTGCATCCACTTCAAGTAATAAAATGCCTTCAACCAAAAACAGCAAAATGACCTCCCTCAGAATTAGTGAAAGGCATTTGTGGCAAAGTAGTTTATTTGCCATTAGATCTGAAAGGAAATGTACACACTCCAGGAGTGCAACATCCAATAGAGCAATCTTTAATTGTCTTAGTAAATGGTGTACCTACAAAAGATAAAATCATTTGACAACAACTCGTAGACTTACATAAAGTTAGACAAGCCTTGCAATATCTAAAAGACAATAATGAATACTACAAAGAAATGAATATTGAAGAAAACCTGAGGGAAACCACTGAAATAATTCCAGAGTCACCAGAAACTGGTCAATTTGAACTTATAGATCCTGCTACAGTATCCAATATTTTAGACCATTACACAATTCATCCATTACACTCTGAAGACACCATAGATGATGCACTAGAAACGTACCAAATGCGACAAACCAAAGGATCACCAATCAGCATATGGGAAAAAAGTATAGAAGCACATGCTTTTCCTCTATTTTTCCTATTGGGAAAGGAGGAAGGTATGATGATAGACCCACTCAGATATCAGCATCAGAATACCGCTTATTACGAATGTATTCTGAAGATCCCATATTTAGACAAAATGTGGAATACATGTTCCACATACTCTTTGAAAGTGAATTAGCAACTCTATACTGCAAAGTTGTGCACACATTGAAATCAGGTAACCATTTTCAAAATATGTCAGCTATGCAATTTCTACAAAAAGTGCAAGAAAAGGATGAGGTTTTACAATAAAGCATTACAAATCTGTTAGCAAACATGCGTGGTACTAAAGAGTACTGGTTCCGACGTCATGGAGATGTACGTTGTATGATAAGAAACCTTGGCCCACCCACTTGGTTTGTTACATTAAGTTGTGCAGAATATGCATGGGAAGATTTACATGATTTCCTACGCATATCAAACAAAAACAAAACCAACATAGATATACTAACACCTGGAGAACTCTTCTTTCTAGATCCTGTTAATGTTTCAAGATATTTCCATCATCGCTTCATTGCTATGCTACACTTTATTTGTAATAAAACTGTTCCTCCCCTCAGAGAAGTGGAACACTTCTTTTGGAGAAATGAACACCAAGCCAGAGGAGCACCACACATCCACATGCTTTTATGGATTAAAGATGCTCCTAAATTTGGTCAAGACAGTGATGCCACAGTTTTACATGTTATCGAAAAATATGTCACTTGTGAAATTCCTTCAGAAGGAACAAATAGTGATCTTCATGGACAAATTTCACAATTTCAAAGCACAAATGTGGGAAATATTGCCATCGCAAATATAAAAACAAAGGGAAATACTACAGCAAATGCCGTTTGGTTTCCCTAGACCAGTTACAGCAACAGGTCAAGTAAACAACTTCATATCTTCAGTTAGGTATAGTGTTAAAGGTAAATCACCTAAGAACACATATTACATAAAAAGAACAGAAGAAGCAAAATGTATCAATGATTACAATGCACACCTCGCCTTCTTATGGAATGCAAACATAGATGTGCAGTACATTGCAGACAATTCCACTGCAGTTGCACAATATGTTACAGCCTACTTAACCAAAGCAGAAAAAACAGAGCTTCAAATCTCTGGGATGACCTATCATCAGACAAAACACTATCTCAGAAATTGTACACTTAGGCATAAAAATGCTCTCTCATAGAGAATGTGGCTCCTATGAAGCTGCAGACCGTTTAACCAGTACTGCTTTGTATGGAAAATCTGAAAATATAGTATGGCTAAGTCTTGGTCCTGCTAAATCTAGAAAAGGTGTTCTCAAATCATACAACATCATTAGATAAAAATGATACCAACAGCCAAGACATTTTGAGAAATAATGTACTAGACACATACTGCTCAAACAGGAGTACCACTTTAGAAACCATGTGTTTATACCACATAGCCCAAAACTTCACATGCAAAATAATATAAAACCAGATGAAAACAAATGTAGATACAGAGTGACAAATTGTGAAGGCGCTTAGTGAAACTTACCAAACAAAGCTTAATTAGTCATATCAAATTGTCATTAAAAACTCCTCAACATAAACAACTATATTACATGTCCCTGCTACAACTTTTTAAACCATGGAGAAACGAAGAAGAGTTACTAGATATCTATGTCTCCTATGAAAACGCTTTCATAGCAAATGAAAGCACTATTACCAATGTAAACTTTACATAGTGCAAAGCAATTTTGCACAATGAACAGCAACACAAAGAAGAACTCCAGGCCCAACTAGATAAGGACACTCCCGACAGTAGTCAACCTTCTATGACAGGAAGCCAAGAACCACTGGGACAGCCACTAATAGTAAATGAGGCAGAATTAGCTATAACAGAAGTAGAAAACACCATGTGTCACTATGAAGAAGATACAGAAGACTTAACTGTACTGCAATCAAAACTGAACAATGAGCAGCGTAGCATTTTTCAAGAAGTAACAAAAGAAATTGCACAAGGTGTACAAAATGAAAATAAAGAATGTGCCCGCTAAAATTACCAACCTGTACTACCATGTGGTCAAGCTGGTTCAGGCAAAACATCCTTAATCAAAATCATCAACAAGTTCTTTCAACAATTGACAAACAACAAATTGTCAGCTGTTGTAACTGCCCCCACAGGTTTAGCTGCCTACAACATAGGCGGTGTCACTATACACCGATTACTACTCCTTCCATTAGAACACCAAAATAAATTAGAATGTTACAAAATTTCTACAGAAGCTGCAATGGAACTACGCAGAGTGTTAAAACAAATAAAAATGCTACTAATAGATGAAGTGAGCATGGTCTCCAACCAAATGTTGGATTTGATGCACCTCAGATTACAAGAAGTACTCAAAACAAACTACGAAGAGCTCTTTTGAGGAAAACACATTATTATTTTTGGAGATCTTCGTCAATTGACACCAGTGAAAGGTGAACCTATTTTTAAAACCTTAGGACACAAACTCTGCCGTAAAACTGTTGGCAGCATAGAAAATGTCAACCTTTGGCAACATTTCTAATACAGAGAAATAACAGAAAACGTGCGCCAGTCTGCAGACCTCACATACGCCAACATTTTAAAAAGTATTGGAGTTGATGTACTATCTCAAGAAGCACAAGCAATATTAAAACCCTGACACATCCTTGCACTCTTTGGCCATAACTCATGTGCTACTGATGTCATGGAATAATTAGCGCACAAAAATGTCAATTGTATGTCCTTGATGCCAACTCTTGCAAGCTGTTCCATATTCAATGAATCAATGTTGAAAAATGAAATGCAACCAATAATTGAAATTTGCTCCACAGACAAACTTGACATACATGGTATAACACTACCCATGTGTCAACAAGCCACAACAAGACTAAATACCTTAGAAAACTCTATCTCCAAAACAGCTGGTTTGGAGGAAATATAAAAATTATCTTTAAACGGTAGAGTAATGCTTAAACGTAACCTTGACGTGGAGCAAGGACTAGTTAATGGAGCACTTAGTACAGTTGTTGGCTTTCAAACATACCCACGTGACAACAACATTCAGTTTGTCAATATTCTCTTTGACAAACTATCAGAAGTAAAAAGGATAGGATGCTCAACAGCTCGATTCCTTCATTTCAAAGACATGTATGTATGCAGAGAACAATTTTCTCTAACTCTAGCTACGCAGTCACCATTCACAAATCACAAGGTCTAACCCTAGATAAAGCATTGATAGATATTGGAAACATAGTCTTTAAAGAAGGCATGAGCTACGTAGCACTATCACGCTTACATACACTTGACGGATTATTTCTAATCAACTTTGATGCAAGTAAAGTAAATGCTGATATTCCTTGCATTCTAGAATACAATAGACTACGTTCACTGTACACCCCCATCTAAAAACCTATCCTGTTCACAAAAAGCAAAACGTTGTAAAAGAAAACTACTTCAAACAGAAAGGCAACAGGATCTCACTGCAAATCCTCCAAAGAGAGTAAAGGAAGCTAATACTTCATCAGTTACTACAACCGAAGAAGAAACTACTGCTCAAAGTAACTAAAGAAGCAACACACTCTGCGAAAAAATGTCTTGGACACAGAACTATAAGGTCCATTCAAATTTTCAAACATAACTGGTGTAAATTGCTACGTAAATGAAATGTAGCAGTAAATATTCTATTCCAATTGCCACCAATTATTGACAACATTTACTTACACAACATAGACTAATTGTGTTTGCAAATGTTAGTCCTTCATAGAAATGCAACCAACAATCCTCACAACACCTACAGTGTTCATGGAATAAGACAAGAAATTGACAACTGTGCCGGATTGGTCAAATTCACCATAAACTCACAAGAAGATCCACAAGAATTTCTAATGTACTTACTACAAGTACTGGAAAACAAAAACATACCTATAAATGAAATCTTTCAGATTTCATACATATGGAAACATACATGCACTCTCTGCAACCATGTGGCACAGGAACACATCCCTAATGAACGCTTTGTGTATGTATCAATACCTAAGTGTGAATCCATTCCATTTCAGCAAATTGTACAAAATACAAACTATGGCAGATTATGTACTACCTGCAATTCAGATAATCGCTCCACCTTACAAATGCAGACACATAGTAAATACGTAATACTAATGCTTTTACATTACAATGCAGATGTACAAAAAAACAACTGCAAGCAGACTGGATTCACACATGGTCAAGTATCACTTGGTAAGAAAACCTTCACAACAATAGGTATAATCTACCATGCAGGAGCCACAACCAATGCAGGTCACTACACTGCATATATAAATACGAATAGCAGATGGTTCGAATGTAATGATAGTGCCATTACTTTAAAGCAGAGATTACCATCAAATCTTATAAACGCTTATTTAATATTCTTAATACCAAAATGTATCAACTAATCTGTGCATAAACATTAACAAAACTTCAATTAGAAAACTATAAACAGTTAGAATACCCTCTTCCTCGCACACAAATGCCCACATGATCTTGCACCCCCATACCTTGTCAAAAGAATTGTTAAATACACCGCAACAAGACATCTTAGGAAGGGGTACTGCAACACAATTCTCACGCCCAAGACTAATAGGATCCAAGCTGGAGGATCTAGTTTTCCTACAATGGCTGCCTCCCTTTGGAATGCCCTTCAAATGCACCTAAGAACCATTGAGTCCCACCCTGCATTCCACAAATCACTCAAAACCAAGCTTTTTGTCTAAATACTCTCAAATGCTCAATGTTGTAATATTGACTGCACATTTGCATGTATACTAATGCACCAGTAACCAAGAGACCTTACGGCCGCCTGTGAAACACTGACAGGGTAATTCATAGAATTTCGCAGAAAAGTGTTGCAAGCGGCTGGCGCAGAGTGTCCGCGTGCGATTGTCTGCGCCAGGCACGTGCGCTAAAGCCGATTTCCGCGCACAGCGTATTCATGGATTTTAGGCTCCCAAACCAGCCGTGGCGCAGAGTATCGCAGCGACCCTGCAGCAGCGCCAGTAACGCCCCCAAGAACGCAAGGAAAAGCCATCAAAATCGCTAAATCATCGCAAAGGGATGCGCTAACCCTGGACCAGTTTACAGGGCTGCCAAACAAGGAACGCAAAGCGGGTAACGTGCATATCAGGGGTACGCGTGAAGTAATACACGCGATTAGCCAGGGTACGTGTATTACAGGGGTACGCGGGAAGTTTAACACGCGATTGGCCAGGGTACGTGTATTACAGGGGTACGTGTGAAGTTTTACACGCGATTAGCCAGGGCACGTGTATCACAGGGGTACGCGGGAATTATCACACGCAATTTGGCTGGGTACGTGTATTACAGGGGTACACGGGAAGTTGTACACGCGATTCGGCTGGGTACGTGTATTACAGGGGTGCGCGGGAATTCTCACATGCGATTTGGCCAGGTACGTGTATCACAGGGGTGCGCGGGAATTATCACACGCAATTTGGCTTGGTACGTGTATTACAGGGGTGCGTGGGAAGTTACACACGCGATTAGGCTGGGTGGGTCCTCACAGGTGTTCCCTGTACACCCTCCACGGCCCCTGCAGGCAGCCCACAAAACAGGGGACTACCCTGCACACCTGCTCATGTCCCCCTGCACCCCCACCCCCCAGCAGTGCAGGGGCAGCCTCCACCAGGCCCCCACCCATGTCTCCCACCACCCCCACCCCCCAGCAGTGCAGGGGCAGCCTCCACCAGGCCCCCACTCATTTCTCCCACCACCCCCACCCCCCAGCCACCAGGGGCAGCCTCCACCAGGCACCCACTCATGTCTCCCACCACCCCCACCCCCCAGCCACCAGGGGCAGCCTCCACCAGGCCCCCACTCATGTCTCCCACCACCCCCACCCCCCAGCAGTGCAGGGGCACCCTCCACCAGGCCCCCACTCATGTCTCCCACCACCCCCACCCCCCAGCCACCAGGGGCAGCCTCCACCAGGCCCCCACTCATGTCTCCCACCACCCCCACCCCCCAGCAGTGCAGGGGCACCCTCCACCAGGCCCCCACTCATGTCTCCCACCACCCCCACCCCCCAGCCACCAGGGGCACCCGCCACCAGGCCCCCACTCATGTCTCCCACCACCCTCAACCCCCAGCAGTGCAGGGGCACCCTCCACCAGGCCCCCACTCATGTCTCCCACCACCCCCACCCCACAGCCACCAGGGGCAGCCTCCACCAGGCCCCCCCTCATGTCTCCCACCACCCCCACCCCCCAGCAGTGCAGGGACACCCTCCACCAGGCCCCCACTCATGTCTCCCACCACCCCCACCCCCCAGCCACCAGGGGCACCCGCCACCAGGCCCCCACTCATGTCTCCCACCACCCCCACCCCCCAGCAGTGCAGGGCAGCCTCCACCAGGCCCCCACTCATGTCTCCCACCACCCCCACCCCCCAGTAGTGCAGGGGCAGCCTCCACCAGGCCCCCACTCATGTCTCCCACCACCCCCACCCCCAGCCACCAGGGGCACCCTGCACCAGGCCCCCACCCATGTCTCCCACCACCCCCGAACCCCAGCAGTGCAGGGACAGCCTCCACCAGGCCCCCACTCATGTCTCCCACCACCCCCACCCCCCAGCCACCAGGGGCACCCTCCACCAGGCCCCCACTCATGTCTCCCACCACCCCCACCCCCCAGCAGTGCAGGGGCAGCTTCCACCAGGCCCCCACTCATGTCTCCCAACCACCCCCACCCCCAGCAGTGCAGGGGCAGCCTCCACCAGGCCCCCACTCATGTCTCCCACCACCCCCACCCCCCAGCCACCAGGGGCAGCCTCCACCAGGCCCCCACTCATGTCTCCCACCACCCCCACCCCCCAGCAGTGCAGGGGCACCCTCCACCAGGCCCCCACTCATGTCTCCCACCACCCCCACCCCCCAGCCACCAGGGGCAGCCTCCACCAGGCCCCCACCCATGTCTCCCACCACCCCCACCCCCCAGCAGTGCAGGGGCAGCCTCCACCAGGCCCCCACTCATGTCTCCCACCACCCCCACCCCTCAGCCACCAGGGGCACCCTCCACCAGGCCCCCACTCATGTCTCCCACCATCCCCACCCCCAGCAGTGGAGGGGCAGCCTCCACCAGGCCCCCACTCATGTCTCCCACCACCCCCACCCCCCAGCCACCAGGGGCACCCTCCGCCAGGCCCCCACTCATGTCTCCCAACCACCCCCACCCCCCAGCAGTACAGGGGCAGCCTCCACCAGGCCCCCACTCATGTCTCCCACCACCCCCACCCCCAGCCACCAGGGGCAGCCTCCACCAGGCCCCCACTCATGTCTCCCGCCACCCCCACCCCCCAGCAGTGCAGGGGCACCCTCCACCAGGCCCCCACTCATGTCAACCACCACCCCCACCCCCCAGCCACCAGGGGCAGCCTCCACCAGGCCCCCACCCATGTCTCCCACCACCCCCACCCCCCAGCAGTGCAGGGGCAGCCTCCACCAGGCCCCCACTCATGTCTCCCACCACCCCCACCCCTCAGCCACCAGGGGCACCCTCCACCAGGCCCCCACTCATGTCTCCCACCACCCCCACCCCCCAGCAGTGGAGGGGCAGCCTCCACCAGGCCTCCACTCATGTCTCCCATCACCCCCACCCCCCAGCCACCAGGGGCAGCCTCCACCAGGCCCCCACACATGTCTCCCACCACCCCCACCCCCCAACCACCAGGGGCAGCCTCCACCAGGCCCCCACTCATGTCTCCCACCACCCCCACCCCCAGCAGTGCAGGGGCACCCTCCACCAGGCCCCCACTCATGTCTCCCACCACCCCCAGCAGTGCAGGGGCACCCTCCACCAGGCCCCCACTCATTTCTCCCACCACCCCCACCCCCCAGCCACCAGGGGCACCCTCCACCAGGCCCCCACTCATGTCTCCCACCACCCCACCCCCCAGCAGTGCAGGGGCAGCCTCCACCAGGCCCCCACTCATGTCTCCCACCACCCCCACCCCCCAGCCACCAGGGACACCCTCCACCAGGCCCCCACTCATGTCTCCCACCACCCCCACCCCCCAGCCACCAGGGGCAGCCTCCACCAGGCCCCCACTCATGTCCCCTATCACCCCCACCCCCCAGCATCCAGGGGCACCCTCCACCAGGCCCCCACTCATGTCTACCACAACCCCCACCCCCACCCCCCAGCAGTGCAGGGGCAGCCTCCACCAGGCCCCCACTCATGTCCCCTATCACCCCCACCCCCCAGCAGTGCAGGGGCACCCTCCACCAGGCCCCCACCCATGTCTCCCACCACCCCCACCCCCCAGCCACCAGGGGCACCCTCCACCAGGCCCCCACTCATGTCTCCCACCACCCCCACCCCCCAGCCACCAGAGGCACCCTCCACCAGGCCCCCACTCATGTCTCCCACCACCCCACCCCCCAGCAGTGCAGGGGCAGCCTCCACCAGGCCCCCACTCATGTCTCCCACCACCCCCACCCCTCAGCCACCAGGGGCACCCTCCACCAGGCCCCCACCCATGTCTCCCACCACCCCCACCCCCCAGCAGTGCAGGGGCAGCCTCCACCAGGCCCCCACTCATGTCTCCCACCACCCCCACCCCCCAGCCACCAGGGGCACCCTCCACCAGGCCCCCACTCATGTCTCCCACCACCCCCACCCCCCAGCCACCAGGGGCAGCCTCCACCAGGCCCCCACTCATGTCTCCCACCACCCCCACCCCCCAGCAGTGCAGGGGCACCCTCCACCAGGCCCCCACTCATGTCTCCCACCACCCGCACCCCCCAGCCACCAGGGGCACCCTCCACCAGGCCCCCACTCATGTCTCCCACCACCCCCACCCCCCAGCAGTGCAGGGGCACCCTCCACCAGGCCCCCACTCATGTCTCCCACCACCCCACCCCCCAGCCACCAGGGGCAGCCTACACCAGGCCCCCACTCATGTCTCCCACCACCCCCACCCCTCAGCAGTGCAGGGGCAGCCTCCACCAGGCCCCCACTCATGTCTCCCACCTCCCCCACCCCCCAGCCACCAGGGGCACCCTCCACCAGGCCCCCACTCATGTCTCCCACCACCCCCACCCCCAGCAGTGCAGGGGCAGCCTCCACCAGGCCCCCACTCATGTCTCCCACCACCCCCACCCTCCAGCCACCAGAGGCACCCTCCACCAGGCCCCCACTCATGTCTCCCACCACCCCCACCCCCCAGCCACCAGGGGCAGCCTCCACCAGGCCCCCACTCATGTCCCCTATCACCCCCACCCCCCAGCATCCAGGAGCACCCTCCACCAGGCCCCCACTCATGTCTACCACCACCCCACCCCCCAGCAGTGCAGGGGCAGCCTCCACCAGGCCCCCACTCATGTCCCCTATCACCCCCACCCCCCAGCAGTGCAGTGCAGCCTCCACTAGGCCCCCACTCATGTCTCCCACCACCCCCACCCCCCAGCCACCAGGGGCAGCCTCCACCAGGCCCCCACTCATGTCCCCTATCACCCCCACCACCCAGCCACCAGGGGCACCCTCCACCAGGCCCCTACTCATGTCTCCCACCACCCCCACCACCCAGCCACCAGGGGCACCCTCCACCAGGCCCCCACTCATGTCTCCCACCACCCCCACCCCCCAGCAGTGCAGGGGCAGCCTCCACCAGGCCCCCACTCATGTCTCCCACCACCCCCACCCCCCAGCAGTGCAGGGGCAGCCTCCACCAGGCCCCCACTCATGTCCCCTATCGCCCCCACCCCCCAGCAGTGGAGGGGCAGCCTCCACCAGGCCCCCACTCATGTCTCCCACCACCCCCACCCCCCAGCAGTGCAGGGGCACCCTCCACCAGGCCCCCACTCATGTCTACCACCACCCCCACCCCCCAGCCACCAGGGGCACCCTCCACCAGGCCCCCACTCATGTCTCCCACCACCCCCACCCCCAGCCACCAGAGGCACCCTGCACCAGGCCCCCACTCATGTCTCCCACCAACCCCACCCCCCAGCAGTGCAGGGGCAGCCTCCACCAGGCCCCCACTCATGTCTCCCACCACCCCCACCCCCCAGCCACCAGGGGCACCCTCCACCAGGCCCCCACCCATGTCTCCCACCACCCCCACCCCCCAGCAGTGCAGGGGCAGCCTCCACCAGGCCCCCACTCATGTCTCCCACCACCCGCACCCCCCAGCTACCAGGGGCACCCTCCACCAGGCCCCCACTCATGTCTCCCACCACCCCCACCCCCCAGCAGTGCAGGGGCACCCTCCACCAGGCCCCCACTCATGTCTCCCACCACCCCACCCCCCAGCCACCAGGGGCAGCCTACACCAGGCCCCCACTCATGTCTCCCACCACCCCCACCCCTCAGCAGTGCAGGGGCAGCCTCCACCAGGCCCCCACTCATGTCTCCCACCTCCCCCACCCCCCAGCCACCAGGGGCACCCTCCACCAGGCCCCCACTCATGTCTCCCACCACCCCCACCCCCCAGCAGTGCAGGGGCAGCCTCCACCAGGCCCCCACTCATGTCTCCCACCACCCCCACCCTCCAGCCACCAGAGGCACCCTCCACCAGGCCCCCACTCATGTCTCCCACCACCCCCACCCCCCAGCCACCAGGGGCAGCCTCCACCAGGCCCCCACTCATGTCCCCTATCACCCCCACCCCCCAGCATCCAGGAGCACCCTCCACCAGGCCCCCACTCATGTCTACCACCACCCCACCCCCCAGCAGTGCAGGGGCAGCCTCCACCAGGCCCCCACTCATGTCCCCGATCACCCCCACCCCCCAGCAGTGCAGTGCAGCCTCCACTAGGCCCCCACTCATGTCTCCCACCACCCCCACCCCCCAGCCACCAGGGGCAGCCTCCACCAGGCCCCCACTCATGTCCCCTATCACCCCCACCCCCCAGCCACCAGGGGCACCCTCCACCAGGCCCCCACTCATGTCTCCCACCACCCCCACCACCCAGCCACCAGGGGCACCCTCCACCAGGCCCCCACTCATGTCTCCCACCACCCCCACCCCCCAGCAGTGCAGGGGCAGCCTCCACCAGGCCCCCACTCATGTCTCCCACCACCCCCACCCCCCAGCAGTGCAGGGGCAGCCTCCACCAGGCCCCCACTCATGTCCCCTATCGCCCCCACCCCCCAGCAGTGGAGGGGCAGCCTCCACCAGGCCCCCACTCATGTCTCCCACCACCCCCACCCCCCAGCAGTGCAGGGGCACCCTCCACCAGGCCCCCACTCATGTCTACCACCACCCCCACCCCCCAGCCACCAGGGGCACCCTCCACCAGGCCCCCACTCATGTCTCCCACCACCCCCACCCCCAGCCACCAGAGGCACCCTGCACCAGGCCCCCACTCATGTCTCCCACCAACCCCACCCCCCAGCAGTGCAGGGGCAGCCTCCACCAGGCCCCCACTCATGTCTCCCACCACCCCCACCCCCCAGCCACCAGGGGCACCCTCCACCAGGCCCCCACCCATGTCTCCCACCACCCCCACCCCCCAGCAGTGCAGGGGCAGCCTCCACCAGGCCCCCACTCATGTCTCCCACCACCCGCACCCCCCAGCCACCAGGGGCACCCTCCACCAGGCCCCCACTCATGTCTCCCACCACCCCCACCCCCCAGCAGTGCAGGGGCAGCCTCCACCAGGCCCCTACTCATGTCTCCCACCACCCCACCCCCCAGCAGTGCAGGGGCAGCCTCCACCAGGCCCCCACTCATGTCTCCCACCACCCCCACCCCCCAGCCAACAGGGGCAGCCTCCACCAGGCCCCCACTCATGTCTCCCACCACCCCCACCCCCAGCAGTGCAGGGGCACCCTCCAGCAGGCCCCCACTCATGTCTCCCACCACCCCCACCCCCCAGCCAGCAGGGGCACCCTCCACCAGGCCCCCACTCATGTCTCCCACCACCCCCACCCCCCAGCAGTGCAGGGGCACCCTCCACCAGGCCCCCACTCATGTCTCCCACCACCCCCACCCCGCAGCCACCAGGGGCAGCCTACACCAGGCCCCCACTCATGTCTCCCACCACCCCCACCCCTCAGCAGTGCAGGGGCAGCCTCCACCAGGCCCCCACTCATGTCTCCCACCTCCCCCACCCCCCAGCCACCAGGGGCACCCTCCACCAGGCCCCCACTCATGTCTCCCACCACCCCCACCCCCAGCAGTGCAGGGGCAGCCTCCACCAGTCCCCCACTCATGTCTCCCAACACCCCCACCCTCCAGCCACCAGGGGCACCCTCCACCAGGCCCCCACTCGTGTCTCCCACCACCCCCACCCCCCAGCCACCAGGGGCAGCCTCCACCAGGCCCCCACTCATGTCCCCTATCACCCCCACCCCCCAGCATCCAGGGGCACCCTCCACCAGGCCCCCACTCATGTCTACCACCACCCCCACCCCCCAGCAGTGCAGGGGCACCCTCCACCAGGCCCCCACTCATGTCTCCCACCACCCCACCCCCCAGCCACCAGGGGCAGCCTACACCAGGCCCCCACTCATGTCTCCCACCACCCCCACCCCTCAGCAGTGCAGAGGCAGCCTCCACCAGGCCCCCACTCATGTCTCCCACCTCCCCCACCCCCAGCCACCAGGGGCACCCTCCACCAGGCCCCCACTCATGTCTCCCACCACCCCCACCCCCCAGCAGTGCAGGGACAGCCTCCACCAGGCCCCCACTCATGTCTCCCACCACCCCCACCCTCCAGCCACCAGAGGCACCCTCCACCAGGCCCCCACTCATGTCTCCCACCACCCCCACCCCCCAGCCACCAGGGGCATCCTCCACCAGGCCCCCACTCATGTCCCCTATCACCCCCACCCCCCAGCATCCAGGAGCACCCTCCACCAGGCCCCCACTCATGTCTACCACCACCCCCACCCCCCAGCAGTGCAGGGGCAGCCTCCACCAGGCCCCCACTCATGTCCCCTATCACCCCCACCCCCCAGCAGTGCAGTGCAGCCTCCACTAGGCCCCCACTCATGTCTCCCACCACCCCCACCCCCCAGCCACCAGGGGCAGCCTCCACCAGGCCCCCACTCATGTCCCCTATCACCCCCACCCCCCAGCCACCAGGGGCACCCTCCACCAGGCCCCCACTCATGTCTCCCACCACCCCCACCACCCAGCCACCAGGGGCACCCTCCACCAGGCCCCCACTCATGTCTCCCACCACCCCCACCCCCCAGCAGTGCAGGGGCAGCCTCCACCAGGCCCCCACTCATGTCTCCCACCACCCCCACCCCCCAGCAGTGCAGGGGCAGCCTCCACCAGGCCCCCACTCATGTCCCCTATCGCCCCCACCCCCCAGCAGTGGAGGGGCAGCCTCCACCAGGCCCCCACTCATGTCTCCCACCACCCCCACCCCCCAGCAGTGCAGGGGCACCCTCCACCAGGCCCCCACTCATGTCTACCACCACCCCCACCCCCCAGCCACCAGGGGCACCCTCCACCAGGCCCCCACTCATGTCTCCCACCACCCCCACCCCCCAGCCACCAGAGGCACCCTGCACCAGGCCCCCACTCATGTCTCCCACCAACCCCACACCCCAGCAGTGCAGGGGCAGCCTCCACCAGGCCCCCACTCATGTCTCCCACCACCCCCACCCCCCAGCCACCAGGGGCACCCTCCACCAGGCCCCCACTCATGTCTCCCACCACCCCCACCCCCCAGCAGTGCAGGGGCAGCCTCCACCAGGCCCCTACTCATGTCTCCCACCACCCCACCCCCCAGCAGTGCAGGGGCAGCCTCCACCAGGCCCCCACTCATGTCTCCCACCACCCCCACCCCCCAGCCAACAGGGGAAGCCTCCACCAGGCCCCCACTCATGTCTCCCACCACCCCCACCCCCCAGCAGTGCAGGGGCACCTTCCACCAGGCCCCCACTCATGTCTCCCACCACCCCCACCCCCCAGCCAGCAGGGGCACCCTCCACCAGGCCCCCACTCATGTCTCCCACCACCCCCACCCCCCAGCAGTGCAGGGGCACCCTCCACCAGGCCCCCACTCATGTCTCCCACCACCCCCACCACCCAGCCACCAGGGGCAGCCTACACCAGGCCCCCACTCATGTCTCCCACCACCCCCACCCCTCAGCAGTGCAGGGGCAGCCTCCACCAGGCCCCCACTCATGTCTCCCACCTCCCCCACCCCCCAGCCACCAGGGGCACCCTCCACCAGGCCCCCACTCATGTCTCCCACCACCCCCACCCCCCAGCAGTGCAGGGGCAGCCTCCACCAGTCCCCCACTCATGTCTCCCACCACCCCCACCCTCCAGCCACCAGGGGCACCCTCCACCAGGCCCCCACTCGTGTCTCCCACCACCCCCACCCCCCAGCCACCAGGGGCAGCCTCCACCAGGCCCCCACTCATGTCCCCTATCACCCCCACCCCCCAGCATCCAGGGGCACCCTCCACCAGGCCCCCACTCATGTCTACCACCACCCCCACCCCCCAGCAGTGCAGGGGCAGCCTCCACCAGGCCCCCACTCATGTCCCCTATCACCCCCACCCCCCAGACACCAGGGGCAGCCTCCACCAGGCCCCCACTCATGTCTCCCACCACCCCCACCCCCCAGCCACCAGGGGCACCCTCCACCAGGCCCCCACTCATGTCTCCCACCACCCCACCCCCCAGCAGTGCAGGGGCAGCCTCCACCAGGCCCCCACTCATGTCCCCTAACACTCCCACCCCCCAGCAGTGCAGTGCAGCCTCCACTAGGCCCCCACTAATGTCTCCCACCACCCCCACCCCCCAGCCACCAGGGGCAGCCTCCACCAGGTCCCCACTCATGTCCCCTATCACCCCCACCCCCCAGCCACCAGGGGCACCCTCCACCAGGCCCCCACTCATGTCTCCCACCACCCCCACCCCCCAGCCACCAGGGGCACCCTCCACCAGGCCCCCACTCATGTCTCCCACCACCCCACCCCCCAGCAGTGCAGGGGCAGCCTCCACCAGGCCCCCACTCATGTCTCCCACCACCCCCACCCCCCAGCAGTACAGGGGCAGCCTCCACCAGGCCCCCACTCATGTCCCCTATCACCCCCACCCCCCAGCAGTGGAGGGGCAGCCTCCACCAGGCCCCCACTCATGTCTCCCACCACCCCCACCCCCCAGCAGTGCAGGGGCACCCTCCACCAGGCCCCCACTCATGTCTACCACCACCCCCACCCCCCAGCCACCAGGGGCACCCTCCACCAGGCCCCCACTCATGTCTCCCACCACCCCCACCCCCCAGCAGTGCAGGGGCAACCTCCACCAGGCCCCCACTCATGTCTCCCACCACCCCCACCCCCCAGCCACCAGGGGCACCCTCCACCAGCCCCCCACCCATGTCTCCCACCACCCCCACCCCCCAGCAGTGCAGGGGCAGCCTCCACCAGGCCCCCACTCATGTCTCCCACCACCCCCACCCCCCATCCACCAGGGGCACCCTCCACCAGGCCCCCACTCATGTCCCCCACCACCCCCACCCCCCAGCAGTGCAGGGGCAGCCTCCACCAGGCCCCTACTCATGTCTCCCACCACCCCACCCCCCAGCAGTGCAGGGGCAGCCTCCACCAGGCCCCCACTCATGTCTCCCACCACCCCCACCCCCCAGCCACCAGGGGCAGCCTCCACCAGGCCCCCACTCATGTCTCCCACCACCCCCACCCCCCAGCAGTGCAGGGGCACCCTCCACCAGGCCCCCACTCATGTCTCCCACCACCCCCACCCCCCAGCCACCAGGGGCACCCTCCACCAGGCCCCCACTCATGTCTCCCACCACCCCCACCCCCCAGCAGTGCAGGGGCACCCTCCACCAGGCCCCCACTCATGTCTCCCACCACCCCCACCCCCCAGCCACCAGGGGCAGCCTACACCAGGCCCCCACTCATGTCTCCCACCACCCCCACCCCTCAGCAGTGCAGGGGCAGCCTCCACCAGGCCCCCACTCATGTCTCCCACCTCCCCCACCCCCCAGCCACCAGGGGCACCCTCCACCAGGTCCCCACTCATGTCTCCCACCACCCCCACCCCCCAGCAGTGCAGGGGCAGCCTCCACCAGGCCCCCATTCATGTCTCCCACCACCCCCACCCTCCAGCCACCAGGGGCACCCTCCACCAGGCCCCCACTCGTGTCTCCCACCACCCCCACCCCCAGCCACCAGGGGCAGCCTCCACCAGGCCCCCAATCATGTCTCCCACCACCCCCACCCCCCAGCAGTACAGGGGCAGCCTCCACCAGGCCCCCACTCATGTCCCCTATCACCCCCACCCCCCAGCAGTGGAGGGGCAGCCTCCACCAGGCCCCCACTCATGTCTCCCACCACCCCCACCCCCCAGCAGTGCAGGGGCACCCTCCACCAGGCCCCCACTCATGTCTACCACCACCCCCACCCCCCAGCCACCAGGGGCACCCTCCACCAGGCCCCCACTCATGTCTCCCACCACCCCCACCCCCCAGCAGTGCAGGGGCAACCTCCACCAGGCCCCCACTCATGTCTCCCACCACCCCCACCCCCCAGCCACCAGGGGCACCCTCCACCAGCCCCCCACCCATGTCTCCCACCACCCCCACCCCCCAGCAGTGCAGGGGCAGCCTCCACCAGGCCCCCACTCATGTCTCCCACCACCCCCAACCCCCATCCACCAGGAGCACCCTCCACCAGGCCCCCACTCATGTCCCCCACCACCCCCACCCCCCAGCAGTGCAGGGGCAGCCTCCACCAGGCCCCTACTCATGTCTCCCACCACCCCACCCCCCAGCAGTGCAGGGGCAGCCTCCACCAGGCCCCCACTCATGTCTCCCACCACCCCCACCCCCCAGCCACCAGGGGCAGCCTCCACCAGGCCCCCACTCATGTCTCCCACCACCCCCACCCCCCAGCAGTGCAGGGGCACCCTCCACCAGCCCCCCACTCATGTCTCCCACCACCCCCACCCCCCAGCCACCAGGGGCACCCTCCACCAGGCCCCCACTCATGTCTCCCACCACCCCCACCCCCCAGCAGTGCAGGGGCACCCTCCACCAGGCCCCCACTCATGTCTCCCACCACCCCCACCCCCCAGCCACCAGGGGCAGCCTACACCAGGCCCCCACTCATGTCTCCCACCACCCCCACCCCTCAGCAGTGCAGGGGCAGCCTCCACCAGGCCCCCACTCATGTCTCCCACCTCCCCCACCCCCCAGCCACCAGGGGCACCCTCCACCAGTTCCCCACTCATGTCTCCCACCACCCCCACCCCCCAGCAGTGCAGGGGCAGCCTCCACCAGGCCCCCACTCATGTCTCCCACCACCCCCACCCTCCAGCCACCAGGGGCACCCTCCACCAGGCCCCCACTCGTGTCTCCCACCACCCCCACCCCCCAGCCACCAGGGGCAGCCTCCACCAGGCCCCCACTCATGTCCCCTATCACCCCCACCCCCCAGCATCCAGGGGCACCCTCCACCAGGCCCCCACTCATGTCTACCACCACCCCCACCCCGAGGCAGTGCAGGGGCAGCCTCCACCAGGCCCCCACTCATGTCCCCTATCACCCCCACCCCCCAGCAGTGCAGTGCAGCCTCCACTAGGCCCCCACTCATGTCTCCCACCACCCCCACCCCCAGCCACCAGGGGCACCCTCCACCAGGCCCCCACTCATGTCTCCCACCACCCCCACCCCCCAGCCACCAGCGGCACCCTCCACCAGGCCCCCACTCATGTCTCCCACCACCCCCACCCCCCAGCAGTGCAGGGGCAGCCTCCACCAGGCCCCCACTCATGTCTCCCACCACCCCCACCCCCCAGCAGTGCAGGGGCAGCCTCCACCAGGCCCCCACTCATGTCCCCTATCACCCCCACCCCCCAGCAGTGCAGGGGCACCCTCCACCAGGCCCCCACCCATGTCTCCCACCACCCCCACCCCCCAGCCACCAGGGGCACCCTCCACCAGGCCCCCACTCATGTCTCCCACCACCCCCAGCCACCAGGGGCACCCTCCACCAGGCCCCCACACATGTCTCCCACCACCCCCACCCCCCAGCAGTGCAGGGGCACCCTCCACCAGGCCCCCACTCATGTCTACCACCACCCCCACCCCCCAGCCACCAGGGGCACCCTCCACCAGGCCCCCACTCATGTCTACCACCACCCCCACCCCCCAGCAGTGCAGGGGCAGCCTCCACCAGGCCCCCACTCATGTCTCCCACCACCCCCACCCCCCAGCCACCAGGGGCACCCTCCACCAGGCCCCCACTCATGTCTCCCACCACCCCCACCCCCCAGCAGTGCAGGGGCAGCCTCCACCAGGCCCCCACTCATGTCTCCCACCACCCCCACCCCCCAGCCACCAGGGGCACCCTCCACCAGGCCCCCACCCATGTCTCCCACCACCCCCACCCCCCAGCAGTGCAGGGGCAGCCTCCACCAGGCCCCCACTCATGTCTCCCACCACCCCCACCCCCCAGCCACCAGGGGCACCCTCCACCAGGCCCCCACTCATGTCTCCCACCACCCCCACCCCCCAGCCACCAGGGGCAGCCTCCACCAGGCCCCCCTTCATGTCTCCCACCACCCCCACCCCCCAGTAGTGCAGGGGCAGCCTCCACCAGGCCCCCACTCATGTCCCCTATCACCCCCACCCCCCAGCATCCAGTGGCACCCTCCACCAGGCCCCCACTCATGACTACCACCACCCCCACCCCCCAGCAGTGCAGGGGCAGCCTCCACCAGGCCCCCACTCATGTCCCCCTGCCCACAGGCCCTGACAATCCTCAAGCATGTGCCTCATGGCCTGCCACCACAGCCCAAAGACACAACCAAGTATTCCATGTGCCCATGATACTACTCCAATGGAAACAATGTAAATCAACACATGTGTCTCACACACACACAATGGTTGCAAGGGAACCTGAAAACCCATATCATGACATGCATGAAAACAATGAGATGAAACCACACAATGAAGAATGATACAATCAAAATAATGTATTAAAAACAACAGCAATGGCTATCAAAATCAACCAAAATACACAAGTAAAATAATTAAAAAATCAAGCAGGCTGTCTCTTTTCAAAATGAAATCAATAAATGACAATATGAAAAAATATCTTCCAAAGTTCAAGTCCATGAAAAGTAAATGAAGGTAAAAAAGAAATAGAAAACCATTGCTCCATGGCAAAAAATGTTCATAGTTAAAAAAATATCCAAATCCAAAGTCCAACTATGTACAAAGTATTCAGGGTCCATCATACCAAGAGAAGAAATGAAACCTACCAAAAAACCTACCTAAAATGGAACTATATACAAAAGGTGGAGCAGTGTCCGTCGACTCCAAAGAAAAATAAACTGCAAAGGAAACCTATCACTAAATAACTATATACATTGGCGGCGGGCCAGTCCAGCGGCTCACTTAGTGGTGTTCCGGGCCAGGGCATCATCAAACTCCTCGTCTATGTCCCGGAGGCGGTCCTGTTCCATGGCCCCGAGGGTCCGCAGGGACGCCGACATGTTCACCTCCAACTCCCTGCGGATTGCCTCGAGGCACTCGGCCCGCCTCAGGGCCCTCCGCATGGAGTTCTCCGCCCTGACTATCGTGAGCCGCGCCTCTTCTGCCTGCCGCCGCTCCGCATCTATGGCGTGGCCCAACCGCTGCCACACGGAAGACACTTCCCGTCCAGGGTCCTCCTGCCCTCCGGCCGATGCCTGCCCCTCCGATGTTGAAGGCCCCGAGCTATCGTGGCTCCCACCTACAGCCTCCTGCTGCTGCAGCTGCTGCTGTCCATGTGCCCTGTCCGATGCTGCCTGCACATCCTCCTCCAGCTGGGGTGCAGTCGTTGACGTGGCCACCCCTGCTGTACGTCCGACTCCCGACTGTGGCAGGGATCTGTTGTCCACCAGCCTGGCCGCACGGTCGGAGGCAGCTCCACAGGGCACCCAGGTGACACATGGGTGGGAAGATGGCATGGAGGACGACTGGGGCGTAGGGGGTTCTGTGGAGAAGGGGGTCGGAACAAGGTCCAGGAAACGGAGGAATCCAGCCCTGGTGAGCTGTCCCAGTGGGCCAACGCGGTCAACGAGCCATGCGAGAAGACGTGCAGACTCATCATGAAAAGAATGCAGGTCAGCTCGCATGGCCCGTTGACGCAACGCCACCCCACCCTGGACAGGCACAACCTGGTGCAGGATAGCCACATCCGCAGGGAGTGGAAGACCAGGTGTCGTAAGCCAATCCTCTCCCTGAGAACGGGTCTGGAGGTAGGCATCCCCGCTGGTGCAAGATGATGCAGTGACAGGAGCAGGGACAGGATTGCACACAGGCACCTCTGCGGCGGCCTGTGCTGCCTCCTGTCCCTGATCCTGCACTGCACCACTAGCACCAGTGGAATCCCCACCTCCAGACCCCGCCACTGTCGCTTGCACGGCCTCCTCCTCCACCAAACCCCCCACCAACCTGGATGACTCTGTGCCATCTTCCCCCGTTGGGCCCTGTGGGGTCCCAGCTGCCCCTTCTGCTGCCGAGGAGTCCAACTCCAACCTCTGCCTCTTGGACCTCCCCTCGGCAGCTGCGGCCTGGGACGCGGCACCAGACTCCTCACTCCCTGACGAGATCACAACCTGGGAGGGGATCCGGGCCTTGCGTCTCCGGCTGGTGGTGCGACCCCTGCCGCTGTGCTCCACAGCACCTTCTTCCCCCTCTTCATCAGTTGACGCTGCAGACAGGGAGAAAGAAAACACAGGCATCAGGGCACTGTAAAATGGACTCATACACACATGACAGTTATACATGAGTGGCATTGGTAAACCTCAGACATGGCATCACAATCCCCAACACACATGTCATTTCAACTTGCACACATGAGCCATACCACAACCATAATGCAACAGCCAGCACCATCCATTCACATACAACAGCATGAGCAGCCAAAGGTCATCCACACATCACATGCAACATAGGGAGTACACTACACATGCACACACAACACCAAACTTGCATGCATGTGTACACCTCCGCCAACTGTCGCAGTGTCATGATCGATATCCATGTCACACCTGACAATCTTTCCTCCACATCCTGTGCCATGCAAGCCCACACACACAAGCACCATCCATGTGTCACACATGAGACCCCTCGCATGTGTCACCCTCACGGCCCTGTACACCCCCCCTACTTGGCCACATAAAAATACATGTTCAACCTGCACACTCCTGGCACACCACCACACGCACAGTTTACAATCAGTATGCATGTACACTTACCGCTCGACTCCAGACGGGTCTGCTTTTCAAGGACCTGGATGTGGAGCGCTGGGGATATGCGTTCCAGGACCCTCATCTGATCTTCCGACAAGTGGCCCCGGCGCCCCTTAGCATCCGCTGCCTTCAGGAGGCGCCGGGCCTTGTTGAGGGTCCTGGACCTGAAGTCCTCCCAGCGCTTCCTGACACGTTCGTATTCGCGGACTGCCACCTCCTCCGCGTTGATGGCAGTCTCGATGTCCATCCAGATCCGAGTCCGTCCTTCCTTGTCGGCGCGCAACCTTCCGAAGAGGGCATCATACTGCCCCAGGACATGCTCCACCAGGACACCAACTTCGGTGGCAGTGAAGCTGGTGCCCCTCTGCCTCCTTGGCCGGGGGTTGCCACTGGTGCCAGATGTTGCAGTGCCCGACATGGCAACCCCAGAGGCAGGAGTGGGTGGGCAACTGGGTCCTGGGGCTGGGCTGTGGGGCGATGGAAAATCAGTCGGGAGTCTTTGGTTCCAGCAGGGGTGGTCACAGCAACAGCACCCCTGGCTGATGTGCAGGCAGCAAATGGCAGGGCACGTGGACAGCAGGCAGTCAGGCAGCAGCAGATGGCAGGTGGAAGCGTGCTCAGGGCTCTGGGGGGCAGTAATTTGGCCTTCTGGGCAGGAGCGTGGTCTTCCGTGTGTGAACGCGTGGCCAGCTTGATACGGAGTGATTTGTCACGTGAAAATCCAACACGTCTGCGTGTAATTCGAGGAAAGGCCCTTAGCGCGTAAACGCGTCGCCAGCGTATGCGCGTCTATGAAGTCACGTGCACGTTGAATTGGGCACACGTTGGAAAATGTTGCGTGTGAAAAAAATGAAAGACACGTCCGAGTGTCAAAGCGTGAAATTGGTGGGAATGGGCCTAGACGCAGAAGTGACAAAGCGTGTAATTGGTGGAAATGGCCCTACACGAGGAAGTGACAAAGCGTGTAATTGGTGGAAATGGCCCTAGCGCGTACACGCCGCGTAAGTGACGCTGGACGTGTGTGCCTGTATAAAAGGTACGTGTATAACACCATTTCCTTGTACGTGCTTTTCGTGGAGAGCGAGTGGGTGAATTCTGTACTTCTTGTCGTTTCACACGCGATTTACTTCACAGCGTTTAAAGTTCATACTCCCTGTTACCTCTGACAGCTTTTTCTCTTTTTTCTCTTTTACTGGTTTACCTGGGCCTGTTCCTTCAAACAGTGTTCCCTTCTACTGTTGTCCTGTCTCCTAAGACAGCGTACAAATCTTCTTTTGGCGGGGGTGTTGCCAACCAAACGCGCTCCTTTTTCAAGCTCTTTTACCTGGCAGACGGTGAGTCACGCACGTATCTAACATCTGTGCTTGCCCCGTGTGCAGCCTACCCCTTCAGAGGTCATTCTAGGCTGCGTGTGACACGCATACGTTCATTCTTGTGTTACTGGGTGCCACAGCGTAGTGCAGGTTTTTCTTTCTGCACACGTGGTCTAGGAGGGGTTGCGTGCACGTCATCTCCCTTTTTTGGGCCTCCTGTGCGTAGCGTGACCCGTCATCTTTCCCCAGAGGTTACATTCAGCCTTGCTAGAGCACTAGGGTACAATTACCATCTGGTACCCAACCCCTTTGACCCCCAATTGCCCAGGACAATAGTTTACAGCCACTCCCATACGCACATTAAAATCAGTGCCATGGCTGGGAGGCGAGTATTCCGTGTGGCAAAGGTGGAAGAGCCACAAGTGGTGGCTGTGGTGGATCCGGTAGGGGACGTGGTCGTTACTTGCAGGGTGAGCCTGTCCCCCCATGTGTGGAGGACCAGTCAAGGGCACCCATAATCCCCTCCCCCCTCCCGTTGAGGCTGATGTGGCTGACACCATCCATGCTCAGCCCTTGTTGGACCAGCCCATTGTGGCACCAGACCTGGCTGACTCCATGGCTGACTTCCAGGTCAGCAGGCCTATGACACGTGCGCTGGTGCACGTTGATGTCATCATGCACATGGATCTGGGGCAGCAAGGTCATCTGCTGCCCCAAGTAGGCAGGGCGGAGAGGCTGCAGGGGCAGCTGCGGCTCCATCCACCCCAGCTCTCACACACCCAGCCAGGACAGTGTCGGTCCTAGTCCATCATGCTGACATTCCCCCTGACACCATTACACTTGAGCCAATGCCTGCACCAACTCCCATGCTGAGTGTGCAATCCCACACTCCTGATACAGAGTCCACCAGGGCTCCTGCCCCTAGTGTCCAGAGCGGCGCAGGACACTCAGGATCACCACCACCTTCCAAGCGGAAGAGGAAGAGTGCTCGTCCGGCACAGGCTGATGCCCCAGACACGGCTACACAGTCCGGCCCGTCGAGGAAGCCCAGCTTCACGGATGACGAACTGAATGCACTTGTCGAGTATGTGTCCGGACATGATAACGAGATGGTCATTGTTGCAGGATCCAAGACCACACCTGCACAACGCCAGGCACACTGGCAGACCGTTGCGGACATCGTAAGTGCCCTTGGAATCGTGAGGTGCACAGCCAATGATTGCTATAAGCGCTGGAATGACCTAAAGCGCAGGGCAAAGAATAAGCTGGCCTCAAGTCATGCCGCAACTCTAGTGACTGGAGGTGGGTCTCCAGTAGTGGACATGGAACTCACTCCACATGAGTCCGTCGCTGGGACCTACGTCACGGAGGAACAGATCCAAGGCGTGGGAGATCTGCCTGATTACGAGGCATTGTCCGGTGAGTGCACATGCATGTGTGTGTCATCCATGTGCATGGTGTGTGTGTGAGGGCTTCTGTTTGTGTGCCAGGTGAGAGTGTGTGTGCCTGAGTCGTATGGGTCAGCCATGTGCTTCATGCAATACATCCTGCGCAGCTGCATTTGGCCATAGCAGTATCCCTTCTGCCAACAGTAGACATCTAGCCGAACAGCACGCCAGTGGCCCTTGCCACAACATTGTTGCTTATTTTTCCCTGTTCATTCAGGCAGATTGTTTGCATTCCACCACTTTTACTAGGCATTTCTCAGTCCTCTAGTCACATGTCTGACATGGCTATGGTAAAGTGGAGTGACTTTGTTACCTGGATATCATTTGTTCACACATGTCCCTGTGCAATTGGACCATTTTGGACTGGCAGCTCCAGGTGAAAAATCTGACCTGTTTGAATTAGAAAAGCTATTACATGCGGGAACTGGACTGAATGAATAGGTGCTGCCCTCCTCTCCATCTTCACTCAATAGCAATGGTACATGCCATCTGTGTGATGGCATGTGTGTTTCACCTGGCAATCACAGGCCAATGTGTTATGCCACTGCCAGGGAGCATGCAGAAAATGTATTCATCTTCCATCTTGGTGTCATCAGTGTGTGCCATTTGCCTGCCCTTCATATGCAGTGAGGGTGCATGCATGGGAGGGTTATAGTCATGTGGGACATGTGTCAATCAAGTACTGGTTCTCTTGCTTCTCAGCCCTCATTGTGTGCCATGCTGCTAATGCCTGTTTCCATTTCTTTGTTTTTATGTCTTTGCAGGGGAAGACGCACCTGATACTGCTGGGGTTGTGGAGATGGTGCAGACCCAGGAGGGGTCCGAGGGCCGACCAACCACCAGTGAGGGACATGGTGTGGTGGTGGATGAGAACCCGCAAGTGCTGCAGGTCGTGCTCTCAAGGGGTGTCTCTGGCTGCACCTCCCCCGAGCTGTACTCAGGTGTTGATTCGGATGATGAGACCTACGTGCCGTCGCAGGTGAGTGTTCCAGGGAGGGATTCTGTTCTGTCCCACCCACCTGCACCAGGGTCAGAACCCTCAATGGGGATGTCGGTGTTGGCAGGTACGCCTTTGGTGGTTACGGATGCAGGGTCACACGCCGCGACATCTGATCCTGTTCCTGGGCCAGCAGATCAGAGGGGGAATGCAGTCCTGCAGCCTCAGGCAGTGCCGGCACAGCAAGGTGCAGTTCGCCTTGCCCCAGACAGGTGTGGTGCCCGCCGACGTGGTGGCCGTACGCCACCTGGCAATACCGCATGGGAGCAATCCATTTACGGTATGGCAACCCAACAGGCAGCATCATCCGAGATGATGGCTCAAGCCATGGACAGGGTGGCCGCTTTCATTGTCCCCCCTGAAAGGCTGATGGAGCGACTACAGCAGGCAACCGACTCCATCTGCCAGTCACACAGGGAGGACATGTTGGCGTCCAACAGGGACAGGCGGGCGGCACTGGCGACTCTGCAGGAGGCCATCTCCATAGAGTCCCAGGCCCACAGGGAAGCCCTGAGGCAGGAGCTCCTTCACCTCAGGACGACTCTTGTTGAGCTTGAGGCTTCAACACACCAAAGGACAGAACAGCAGCTGGAGCATCTCACCCGTACACTCTCAGCTGAGATGCAGGCAACGAGGGCGGAGGTCCGGGCATCCCGTGAGTTGTTGCATGGGGACCTCCGCACACTCATCCTCCAGAACGAGACCTACCACACCCGCATGCTTGCAGCCATGGAGGAGCAGACTAGGGCCTTGCGTGGGCTGCCTCCCATAGTGCAACCACCTCCGGATGCAGCTGCACAGGGTGATAATAGCGACAGCAGTGATACTCCCACAATAGGGTAGCCGTGTGGGCCATGAGCCCATGGAGGTGTTTTTTTTTCCCAGGTGGGTTTTGGTGTGCACCCTGTCCTCGGACCTCCTGGGTGGCCTCCCCAACCCCCCCGGGCCCATCAATGGCCATTTTTGATTTTTTTTTATTTTTATTTTTATTTTTATTTTTATTTTTCCCAATTTTTTTGGGACAATTTGTTGCCTTCCGTGGATCCTGTGGGCATACGCTGCATTGTGGCTGGGCACATGCAGGCTTGTCATGTATTTGGTTCAGATGCTTGGGTTTGAGTCACACACACCCCTCCTGCTTCCCGTTTCCATGGGCTTGCAAAGGGTGTGCCCAAGTGACATTGACGTACATGGTGACATTGGACTCCCACTACATGTGTGGGTAGTCTAGTCAATACTGTGTATACATTCCTAGTGCATATTGCTGTTGTGTTGTACACTGCATGTTGCATTGATGTGTAACTCATCATCTGTGTCTACCTCCCAATTTGCAGGTCCCTTACTCATGTCTACACAAGGCCCTCTAGTTTGGAGATGGGGTCCATGTTGGCAGCAGTGCACCTACAACTCTACATGGCGCCAACACTGTACAGTTGGAAGTGGTGGGAGTGCAGGCATTTCCAGGTGGTGAGACTACTAATTTATTACATTTGTGATGTCATGTTAATGGTAGTACCTGCTCAAGTTTGTTGTTGGTCCTGCATTACTGTGAGCATTTCAGGTGATGCAAGTTTCAATTAGGGACACTGTACATTGTGACACTTGTGTCATGTTGTGGGGATTACTTTGTTTACCTGCAAATAGCATGACATGGCACGGTGTGTCGTGTGGCGGTGCTGGGGATGGGTTGGCTGACATGGCACTGTCCTCTTGTTGCATTTTGCAAGTGGGTATTCATTTTAGCTGCTTGAATGTGTTTCTTCACGAAACTGCCTTGCTGGTGTCTGTGTGGGTAGGGATGCACACATTGTAACACTTCCAGGTGAACAATCTCAGGCTGATATGGTTTTCACGGTTGATTCTCCAGACATTCAGGATCAGTGTCAGGTTGAGTCATCATTGATTGTCAGATGGAATGTGCCAGGGGAGTGTGCACTCCACAGGGGTGTGATTTCTATGTGAAGTAATTAGCCACTAGCTGTGTACGGGCTGCCTCCCCCCGTGCCCTTTCCCCTCCCATGCGCAGCAGCTGTGCATGTGGTTGGGGATTTGGGGCCACCACCATGTCCACGGCCAGGCCCCGACGTGTTGCAACGTTGTGCAGGACACATGCTGCCACTATGATCCTGCACACTACTGGGGGAGTGTATAACAGCTGCCCGCCAGAACGGTCAAGGGAGCGAAAGCGTGACTTTAGCACTCCGAATGTGCGCTCCACTATGCCCCGGGTTGTAATGTGGGCTGTGTTATATCTTACCTCGGGTGGCGTGGTGGGGTTCCGAATTGGCGTCATCATGTGGGGGCTGAGAGGGTAGGCACTGTCCCCTGTGGAGGTGGTGATTGGTATCATTGGTGGGGTTGTGACCTTGCTCAGTATCTGACATGCATGCATGTGCAGTGGCATTCATACTCACCAATCAGCCATGTATCGCCATGCCGCCCAGCTTCTAGGTCCCTGCTTAGGGTGGACATTCGGTAAATGAAGCTGTCCTGGGTGGACCCGGGATAGTTGGCATATACTGAGGTGATGATTCCCTTGGCATTACATACTACCTGCACGTTGATGGAATGCCAGTGCTTGCGGTTCCTATAGATGTGCTCTGATGCCCTGGGGGGACGTAGAGCCACATGGGTGCAGTCGATGGCACCTAGCACTTTGGGGAATCGTGCCACACCGTAAAAATCCAGGGCGGCAGCATGCCTTTCTGCAGGTGTTCTGGGGAGGTATATGTGCCTGCGGACTGATGGGCGTGCAGTGATGATGTTCAAGACCTGGTGTAGGCAGCGTGACTGGGTGGCCTGTGATACCCCACCTACTATGGCACTTGTCCGCTGAAATTATCCAGTGGCTAAGAAGTGCAGTACATTGAGGACCTTCTCCAGGGGGCTGAGTGCTTGGGAGCACAGGGTGGGTGATGTGAGGTCATCCTCCCACTCACTCACCAGGTCCAGTATTATGTGTGGTGGAAACCTGTACCTCCCATACACCTGGTCATCAGGCATCCCGAAAAGGCTGGTTCTGGGTGTGAATATTCTGGCCCTGACTATCCTCCTCCTCCTCCTCTGGTAGCCCACGGCCACTGCTGCTAGGAACGGTATGTTCATCCTGGGTCTGAGCTTGTTATTTTGTTAGAGCGCAAATTTATGCGTTGCGCGTGTTGTAGGCGAGCGTGTGACCCGCGCACCCCTGAAATCCAGTACCCAGTCCAATAGCGTGTGGAAATTCCCGCGCACCCCGGGATACAGGTGCGCTGACGTACTTGCGTGTGTAAGTGCCCGCGCACCCCTGAAATACACGTACATAGGCCAATCGCGTGTACGCGCACTTTTGTCCAATTACACGCGATGACACTCTGACGTGCAGTCTTTCCACGTGTGCTCCGTCATCACGTGCTGTGTGGGAAACACCCGTGCGGGTCACGTCACAGACGCGCTTACACGCTGAGGGCCTTTGGTCCAATAGAATCGCGTATGCGTGCTGACGCGCTTACGCGCTAAGGGCCTTTCCTCGAATTTCAAGCTGACGTGCAGGATTTTCACGTGCCAAATCACTCCGTATCAAGCTGGCCACGCGAAAACACACGGAAGACCACGCTCCTGCCCAGAAGGCCGAATTACTGCCCCCAGTGTCCCGAGCAGCCTCCCACATGCCATCTGCTGCTGCCTGCCTGCCTGCCTGCCTGCTGCCACCGTGCCCTGCCATTTGGTGCCTGCACATCAGCCATCTGCAGGGGTCCAGTTGCTGTGTCCACCCCTGCTGGAACTGAAGACTCCCGACTGGGATTACATTGCTCCACAGCCCATCCCCAGGACCCAGTTGCCCACCCACACCTGCCTCTGGGGTTGCCATGTCGGGCACTTCCACATCTGGCACCAGTGGCAACCCCAGGCCAGAGGGGCAGAGGGGCACCAGCTTCACTGCCACCGAAGTTGGTGTCCTGGTGGAGCATGTCCTGGGGCCGTATGATGCCCTCTTTGGATCGTCCCGCGCCAGCAAGGAAGGACGGGAGAGGATCTGGGCCGACTGTGTGGTTGCCATCAACGCGTAGGGGGTGGCAACCCGCGACGTCCAGAAGATCAAGAAGCGCTGGGAGGACTTGAGGCCCAGGACCCTCGTGAATGCACGACGCCTCGTGGAGGGGGGCCGGGGCCGCATGAGTTCCATCCAGATGAGGGTCCTGGAACGCGTACGCCCAGCGCTCCACGCCCAGATCCTTGAGAGGGAGACCCGTCTGGAGTTGAGCGGTAAGTGTCCAAGCATTGCTGTGTGAGACAGGGCATGTTGCGGTGTGCTGGTTCTCTGATACTTGCCTGTATGTGTGACATAGGCCATGTATGCATGTATGTGTGCAGGGACATCATGGTAATGCATGTGCGACCAGTGATGTGTGAACCACATGGTTGTTGCATGTGTTTAAATGCCACATGGGGAGCCCTATGCAGATTTTAAACATGAGAGCATGCCAGTCTCTGTTCCTGGATATGGGTGGGGGTGAGGGATGGGTGCTGATGCCAGGTACATATATGGTAGCCATGTCTGTGTGCCTGACCTGCGTGTCTGTGACTTGTGCATGCCATGGATGCATGACACATGTGTGTGACAATGCACAGATTTACTGATGCAGCCTAGTTACCCTTGTGTCTGCTGTGTTTGGGGTGTATGGGGCCAGATGGATGTGACTGAGGTGAAGTGTGTGCATGTGATAGGCATGACCCATGATGCATGTGAGTTCCATATCATTGTATGTTTCAAGAGTCCATTGGACATGTATGGAAATGTCCATGGCATGCACCATGCCTGTTACTGTGTGTGTTTTGCCTGGACTGACCCATATGTTGTGGAGGGACATGATGGAAGTGTACTTTGACAGTGGTACTCATCTGCTATTGCTTCCTGTCTAGGGGACCATTGTACAGTACCTTGATGCTTGTGTTCTTTGTCTCCCTCTCCGCAGCGGCTAGTGAAGAAGAGGGCGGAGACGGCGCTGTGGAGCAAGGCGGCGGGGATGCCCCCACGGCTGCAGCGGAAGGGGTGGGTAAGCCCCCACAGGGGCCTGCTACGGTGGAAGACGGTGAGGAGCCATCCAGGTTGGTGGTTTCCACAGAGGAGGAAGAGGCCGCCACAGGGGCACACATGGGGCCTGGTGGGGGCATCCCTGCTGGTGCAAGTGGTGCAGTCCAGGGCCAGGGGCAGGAGGCAGCACAGGTCACCGTGGAGGGGCCTGTGCATGTCGCTGTCCCTGACCCTATGAGTGCACCACCATGCACCAGCAGGGATGCCCCGTCCCAGGCCCGTCCGCAGGTAGAGGGGATGTCCATGTCACCTGACTCCCCTCCACCTGCGGACGAGGGGACCCGTGTCCGTATGGAGAAGGTCCTGATTGGGGTTGCGATGCGCCCGGGTGCAATTCGTGATGACGTACGTGCTTCCCGGGAGGAGCACGCACATCATCACGAAGAGCACCGTGCCGACGTGGCCCAATTGGGATCTTCCATGTTCGGGGGTTTCCTGCATGTGTCGGCCAATCTGGCGGCCCTCTCCTCCTCTGTGGAGGCTATACGCCGGTCGTTCTCCTTGCCGTCTTCCGGCCCAGATGCCACCAGGGCCCCCTGTGGACCTGCCCTGACCTATGCAGCCAGCTCGGTGGGGATCCCATCCCTGCCACAGTCGGGAGTCGGAGGTCAAGCAGGGGTGGACACCACAGCAACTGTACCCCAGCAGATGGAGGATGTGCCGGCATCATCAGGCAGGGCACGTGCACGACGGCGTCGGTGGATTCCATCAGCCTGGATGCCGTCGTGCTGGCAGAGGCAGTTGCGTCGGAGGGAGCAGCAGAGTCAACGTGGGAGGCATCATGGCTCGGGGCCATCAACATCGGAGGGGCAGGCATCGGCCGGAGGGCAGGAGGACCCAGGACAGGAAGTGTCTTCCGTGTGGCTGTGGTTGGGCCAGCAGATAGGTGCGGAGCGGCGGCGGGCGGAAGAGGAGCGGCTCACGATGGTCAGGGCGGAGAACTCCATGTGGAGGGCCCTGAGGCGGGCCGAGTGCCTCGAGGCAATCCGCAGGGGGTTGGAGGAGCAGATGGTGTCGTCCCTGCGGACCCTCGGGCCATGGAACAGGACCGCCTCCGGGACATAGACGAGGAGTTTGATGATGCCCTGGCCCGGAACACTACGGAGTGAGCCGCTGGACTTTCCCGCCGCCTTTGTATATAGTTCTTTAGTTTTAGGTTTCATTTGTTTATTCTTATGATTTGGAGTCGACGGACACAGCTCTCTTTTTGTATATAGTTGCATTTTTGGTAGGGTTTTTTGTAGGTTTCCTTTGTTCAGTTGGGCTCATGGACCCTTGGATATTTTGTACATAGTTCTTCATTGGATTGTTTTATTGTTTAATTTTTTATTTCTTCTCCATGGAGCAATGGTGTTTGGATTTAATTTTTTTCTGTCGGATTAATTTCATTTTTAATGTGACTTTGAAGTACATTTTTTTTGGATTTGGTGTTTTTAATTTTTTTGGACGGACATGCACCTTTTCTTTTTTTCATTGGCATTGTAGTTTGTTTCATTTAATTTGCATTCATATTTTTTTAATACAATTTTGTTTTCATACTTCACTGTGTGGTATCATCTCATTGGTTTCATGCATGTCATGTTGGGTGTTTTTAAATTCATTTGCAACCATTGTGTGTGACAGACATGGGTTCATTTGCTTTATGTACGTTGGGGGTGTAACATGTAATTTCCATTTCCATGTGGGTGAATGGGTTACTTGGTAGAGCCTTTTGGCTGTGGAGGCTGACCATTACGCACATGGTTGGTGATTGTGAGGACCTGGGTGCAGGGAGACATGGGTGGGGGCCTGGTGGAGGGTGCCCCTGGTGGCTGGGGGGTGGGGGTGATAGGGGACATGAGTGGGGGCCTGGTGGAGGGTGCCCCTGGTGGCTGGGGGGTGGGGGTGGTGGGAGACATGGGTGGGGGCCTGGTGGAGGGTGCCCCTGCACTGCTGGGGGGTGGGGGTGGTGGGAGACATGGGTGGGGGCCTGGTGGAGGGTGTCCCTGGTGGCTGGGGGGTGGGGGTGGTGGGAGACATGGGTGGGGGCCTGGTGGAGGGTGCCCCTGGATGCTGGGGGTGGGGGTGGTGGGAGACATGGGTGGGGGCCGGGTGGAGGGTGCCCCTGCACTGCTGGGGGGTGGGGGTGGTGGTAGACATGAGTGGGGGCCTGGTGGAGGGTGGCCCTGGATGCTGGGGGGTGGGGGTGGTGGGAGACATGGGTGGGGGCGTGGTGGAGGGTGCCCCTGCACTGCTGGGGGGTGGGGGTGATAGGGGACATGAGTGGGGGCCTGGTGGAGGCTGCCCCTGCACTGCTGGGGGGTGGGGGTGGTGGGAGACATGGGTGGGGGCATGGTGGAGGGTGCCCCTGCACTGCTGGGGGTGGGGGTGATAGGGGACATGAGTGGGGGCCTGGTGGAGGCTGCCCCTGCACTGCTGGGGGGTGGGGGTGATAGGGGACATGAGTGGGGGCATGGTGGAGGCTGCCCCTGCACTGCTGGGGGGTGGGGGTGGTGGGAGACATGGGTGGGGGCCTGGTGGAGGGTGCCCCTGGATGCTGGGGGGTGGGGGTGGTGGTAGACATGAGTGGGGGCCTGGTGAAGGGTGCCCCTGGATGCTGGGGGGTGGGGGTGGTGGGAGACATGAGTGGGGGCCTGGTGGAGGGTGCCCCTGGATGCTGGGGGGTGGGGGTGCTGGGTGACATGAGCAGGTGTGCAGGGTAGTCCCCTGTGGTGTGTGCTGCCTGCAGGGGCCGTGGAGGGTGTACAGGGAATACCTGGGAGCACACAGCCAAATCGCGTGTAGAATTTCCCGCGTACCCCTGTCATACACGTGCCCAGCCAAATCGCGTGTGGAACTTCCCGCGCACCCCATGAAATCCACGTACCCTGACAAATCGTGTGTGGAACTTCCTGCGCACCCCTGCAATCCACGTACCCTGACAAATCGCGTGTGGTACTTCCCGCGCACCCCTGAAATCCACGTACACGGCCAAATCGCATGTGGAACTTCCCGCGCACCCCTGAAATCCACATACATGGCCAAATCGCGTGTGGAACCTCCCGCGCACCCCTGCAATCCACGTACCCTGACAAATCGCGTGTGGTACTTCCCGCGCACCCCTGCAATCCACGTACCCTGACAAATCGCGTGTGGAACTTTCCACGCACCCCTGAAACCCACGTACACGGCCAAATCGCGTGTGGAACTTCCCGCGCACCCCTGCAATCCACGTACACGGCCAAATCGCGTGTGGAACTTCCTGCGCACCCCTGAAATCCACGTACCCTGACAAATCGCGTGTGGAACTTCCCGCGCACCCCTGCAATCCACGTACCCTGACAAATCACGTGTGGAACTTCCCGCGCACCCCTGAAATCCACGTACCCTGACAAATCGCGTGTGGTACTTCCCGCGCACCCCTGAAATCCACATACACGGCCAAATCGCGTGTGGAACTTCCCGCGCACCCCTAAAATCCACGTACACGGCCAAATTGCGTGTGGAACTTCCCGCGCACCCCTGAAATCCACGTACCCTGACAAATCGCGTGTGGTACTTCCCGCGCACCCCTGAAATCCACATACACGGCCAAATCGCGTGTGGAACTTCCCGCGCACCCCTAAAATCCACGTACACGGCCAAACCGCGTTTGGAACTTCCCGCGCACCCCTGCAATCCACGTACCCTGACAGATCGCGTGTGGTACTTCCCGCGCACCCCTGCAATCCACGTACCCTGACAAATCGCGTGTGGAACTTTCCGCGCACCCCTGAAATCCACGTACACGGCCAAATCGCGTGTGGAACTTCCCGCGCACCCCTGCAATCCACGTACACGGCCAAATCGCGTGTGGAACTTCCCGAGCACCCCTGAAATCCACGTACACGGCTAAATCGCGTGTGGAACTTCCCGCGCACCCCTGCAATCCACGTACACGGCCAAATCGCGTGTGGAACTTCCCGCGCACCCCTGAAATCCACGTACCCTGACAAATCGCGTGTGGAACTTCCCGCGCACCCCTGCAATCCACATACCCTGACAAATCGCGTGTGAGACTTCCCGCGCACCCCGGTATGCACGCACACGTATTTTTTGTCAATGGGTGTCCGTGTTTGTGGGTAGCCCTTTGCACGTCATTTGTCCTGGAGGGCCACAGTATAGGACATTCATCATGGCTGTATATATGTGCTATTTGTTGGCGCACCTTTTGGCGCACATTTCTTCCAGGCGCAGAAACGCTACCGCCTGCTTTCTTGTGGCGGTCGTGTTTGTGCCTGTGCGCTGGTTTGAGCGTGCGCTTTTTTGCCCTATTCTATTCCATGAATACGTGTTGTAGGCGAGCGTGTGGGCGTTCCGCGCACTTGTACCCTGTACTTCCCCCGTGACGCCCACATTTTGGCAAGTTGTTCCCCATTCCCAGTGTTACGCCCCGTGTTACGCCTACTTTTGTTGCGTGCGCCACACTATGTGCGATTTTCGCTGTGGCCTGTGCGATTTTCGCTGTGACCTGGCGCATGCAGTTAGATGGCCTGTGCGCCAACGTGCGCCGCGCACTTTTTTATCGCACATCCGATGGTTTTCTCGCGCACGGCCTTCCATGAATCGATGTGCGCTGCTTTTCGTGCGATTTTCGCACTTGCACTGCGATTTTCGCTATTCCACTGCGATTCGCACGTTTTTGGCCACTTGCGCCGCGCTAATTATTCCATGAATCGGCCTATTAATTTGAAACAGTGCCTTGATGCCTCTGGGCTGTAATTGCGCTATACAAATGCAAATAAATAAATAAAATAAAAATACGCCAACAGGTATCTTACTGCCTCAAGATTCTGCAACAACCAAGCAGATAAGTCAATACCACTAAAATATAACAAAAAATAAACCGTTAGAATACGCCAACAGGTATCTAACTGCCCCAAAAATCTGCAACAACCCAAAAGATAGATGAATAACTTGAAAGTATAAATAAAAAACTATAACCAGTTAGAATATGAAAACAAAGAAAGAAATATATTATACCATAACAAAAAAAGTTTTTTTTTTTGTTTAATCCAGCATGGATTTGTTTTCCCACAGACCCAATGATTTAATAAACAAACACAGAAACTGAGCAAATTGCACAGTACACTGGGTTGAAATATAGGGGGTAATTCATAGAATTTAGCGCACAAGTGGCGCACGCAGCTGGCGCACAGTGTGCTCGTGCGAATCCCTGCGCCAGCCGCATGCACTAAAATCCATTTCCACGCACAGCGTATTCATGGATTCCAGCTACCAAAACCAGCCGTGGCGCACAGTGGTGCAGCGACCCTGCAGCAGCACCAGTTACGCCCCCAAGAATGCCTCTCGCGCAGGGAAAAGCCATCAAAATCCCCAATCCAGCGCAAAGGGCTGCGCTAATCCTGTACCAGCACGGCAAGCGGGCTACGTGTATCAATGGGGTGCACGGGAAGTACCTCACGTCATTTTAACTGGGTACGTGTATTTCAGGGGTGCGCTGGAAGTTCCACACGCGATTCCATCAGGGTACGTGTACATCAGGGGTGCGCGGGAAGTTTCACACGTGAATTCAGCAGGGTACGTGTATACCAGGGGTGCGCGGGAAGTACCACACGCGAATGTCCTGGGTACGTGTATTTCGGGGTGCGCGGGAAGTTTCACACGCGATATCAGCAGGGTACGTGTATTCCAGGGGTGCGCTGGAAGTTCCACACGCAAATGTCCTGGCTACGTGTATCTTGGGGTGCGCGGGAAGTTTCACACGCGAAATCAGCAGGGTACGTGTATATCAGGGGTGCGCAGGAAGTTCCACACGCGAATGTCCTGGCTACGTGTATTTCGGGGTGCGCGGGAAGTTTCACACGCGATATCAGCAGGGAACGTGTATTCGAGGGGTGTGCTGGAAGTTCCACACGCGAATGTACTGGCTATGTGTATCTTGGGGTGCGTGGGAAGTTTCACACGCGATATCTGCAGGGTACGTGTATATCAGGGGTGCGCGGGAAGTTCCACACATGAATGTCCTGGCTACGTGTATTTCAGGGTGCGCGGGAAGTTTCACACGTGATATCAGCAGGGTACGTGTATTCCAGGGGTGCACGGGAAGTATCACACACGATTCCATCAGGGTACGTGTATTCCAGGGGTGCGCGGGAAGTATCACACGTGATTCCATCAGGGTACGTGTATTACAGGGGTGTGCGGGGAGCACCACACATGAATTGCACGTGTGGGTCCTCCCAGGTGTTCCATCTACACCCTCCATGGTCCCTGCAGGTGGCCCACACCACAGGGGCCTACCCTGCACATGTCCTGCAGGCATCCCATCCACCATGGCCATGCCCCCCAGCCAACCCACATGTCACCTTGCACTACTGCCTACCAACGCATGTCCCCATGCACCTCCAGCCACCAGGGGCAGCCTCCACCAGGCCCCCACCCATGTCTCCCATCACCCCCACCCCCCAGCCACCAGGGGCAGCCTCCACCAGGCTCCCACCCATGTCTACCACCACCCCCACCCCCCAGCAGTGCAGGGGCAGCCTCCACCAGGCCCCCACTCATGTCCCCTATCACCCCCACCCCCCAGCAGTGCAGGGGGAGCCTCCACCAGGCCCGCACCCATGTCTACCACCACCCTCACCCCCCAGCAGTGCAGGGGCAGCCTCCACCAGGCCCCCACTCATGTCCCCTATCACCCACACCCCCAGCCACCAGGGGCAGCCCCCACCAGCCCCCCACTCATGTCCCCCATCACCCCACCCCCCAGCCACCAGGGGCAGCCTCCACCAGGCCCCCACCCATGTCTACCACCACCCCCACCCCCCAGCAGTGAAGGGGCAGCCTCCACCAGGCCCCAACTCATGTTCCCCTGCACCCCCACCCCCCAGAACTGTGGTGCACCCTCCACCAGGCCCCAACTCATGTTTCCCTGCACCCCCACCCCCCAGCACTGTGGTGCACCCTCCACCAGGCCCCAACACATGTTCCCCTGCACCCCCACCCCCCAGCACTGTGGTGCACCCTCCACCAGGCCCCAACTCATGTTTCCCTGCACCCCCACCCCCCAGAACTGTGGTGCACCCTCCACCAGGCCCCAACTCATGTTCCCCTGCACCCCCATCCCCAGCAGTGCAGGGGCAGCCTCCACCAGGCCCCCACCCATGTCTACCACCACCCCACCCCCCAGCAGTGCAGGGGCAGCCTCCACCAGGCCCCCACTCATGTCCCCTATCACCCCCACCCCCCAGCAGTGCAGGGGCAGCCTCCACCAGGCCCCCACCCATGTCTACCACCACCCCCAACCCCCAGCAGTGCAGGGGCAGCCTCCACCAGGCCCCCACTCATGTCCCCTATCACCCCCACCCCCCAGCCACCAGGGGCAGCCTCCACCAGGCCCCCACTCATGTCTCCCATCACCCCCACGCCACCAGGGGCTGCCTCCACCAGGCCCCCACTCATGTCTCCCATCACCCCCACCCCCAGCCACCAGGGGCAGCCTCCACCAGGCCCCCACTCATGTCCCCTATCACCCCCACCCCCCAGCAGTGCAGGGGCAGCCTCCACCAGGCCCCACTCATGTCCCCTATCACCCACACCCCTCAGCCACCAGGGGCAGCCTCCACCAGGCCCCAATTCATGTCTCCCATCACCCCCACCCCCCAGCCACCAGGGGCAGCCTACACCAGGCCCCCACTCATGTCTCCCATCACCCCCACCCCCCAGCAGTGCAGGGGCAGCCTCCACCAGGCCCCCACCCATGTCCACCACCACCCCCACCCCCCAGCAGTGCAGAGGCAACCTCCACCAGGCCCCCACCCATGTCTACCACCACCCCCACCCCCCAGCAGTGCAGGGGCAGCCTCCACCAGGCCCCCACACATGTCTACCACCACCCCCAGCCCCCAGCAGTGCAGGGGCAGCCTCCACCAGGCCCCAACTCATGTTCCCCTGCACCCCCAGCCCCCAGCACTGTGGTGCACCCTCCACCAGGCCCCAACTCATGTTCCCCTGCACCCCCACCCCCAGCACTGTGGTGCACCCTCCACCAGGCCCCAACTCATGTTCCCCTGCACCCCCACCCTCCAGCACTGTGGGGCACCTGCCAGCAGGCCCCCACTCATGCCCAACTCATGTTCCCCTGCACCCCCACCCCCCAGCACTGTGGGGCACCCTCCACCAGGCCCCAACTCATGTTCCCCTGCACCCCCACCCCCCAGAACTGTGGGGCACCTGCCAGCAGGCCCCCACTCATGTCCAACTCATGTTCCCCTGCACCCCCACCCCCCAGCACTGTGGTGCACCATCAACCAGGCCCCAACTCATGTTCCCCTGCACCCCCACCCCCCAGCACTGTGGGGCACCTGCCAGCAGGACCCCACTCATGTCCAACTCATGTTCCCCTGCACCCCCACCCCCCAGCACTGTGGGGCACCCTCCATCAGGCCCCAACTCATTTTCCCCTGCACCCCACGCCCCAGCACTGTGGGGCACCTGCCAGCAGGCCCCCACTCATGTCCAACTCATGTTCCCCTGCACCCGCACCCCCCAGCACTGTGGGGCACCCTCCACCAGGCCTCAACTCATGTTCCCCTGCACCCCCACTACCCCAGCACTGTGGGGTACCTTCCAGCAGGCCCCCACTCATGTCCAACTCATGTTCCCCTGCACCCCCACCTCCCAGCACTGTGGTGCACCCTCCACCAGGCTCCAACTCATGTTCCCCTGCACCTCTACCCCCCAGCACTGTGGGGCACCCTCCACCAGGCCCCAACTCATGTTCCCCTGTACCCCCACCCCCCAGCACTGTGGGGCACCTGCCAGCAGGCCCCCACTCATGTCCAACTCATGTTCCCCTGCACCCCCACCCCCAGCACTGTGGGGCACCCTCCACCAGGCCCCAACTCATGTTCCCATGCACCCCCACTCCCCAGCACTGTGGGGCACCTGCCAGCAGGCCCCCACTCATGTCCAACTCATGTTACCCATCACCCCACCCACCAGCACTGTGGTGCACCCTCCACCAGGCCCCAACTCATGTTCCCCAGCCAACATGTCATGACAATCTAGATCCCTGGTCCCTATGGTCAGCCTCCAAATGCAAAACACCCACCCGAGTATTGCATCCACCCACTTAGAAATGGCAATAACATGATAGAACACCAATTGCAAGTTTGGAAACGAACACATGTCCCTCACATACACCCAATGGGTGTCAGTGAATCTCAAAACCCATATCATGATATGCATGAAACCAATGAGATGATACTACACATTGAAGTTTGATCAAAAAATATGTATTAAAGGAAACATACATTGAATCAAAAATAAACAAACAGAAATCGGAATGTAAAAAAATGAAAAGAAGCATGTCCATGAAAAAATGCAAAACCAAAAATCATAATCCAAAGGAATGGTGTCCAAAGTCACAGTCCACAAAAGAAAATCCAATGGAAAATTATAATTGAAAGCCATTGCTCCATGGGTAAATTGTAAAATAAAAAGAAAATCCAACAGTGAACTATGTACAGATGAACAATCCAGGGTCCATGATCCCAACAAAAGAAATGAAACCTATCTAACAACACTACCTAATAAAAAAAAACTATATACAAAAATGTGGCCCATTGTCCAAAAGGTCCAAAAAAAATGCAAAAACAAAGGAAACCTAACACTAAATACAGAACTATGTACAAGGGCAGCGGGCTAGTCCGACGGCTCACTTTTGGATGTTCCGGGCCAGGGCATCATCGAACGCCTGCTCAATGTCCCGGAGGCGGTCCTCCTCCATGGCCCCGAGGGTCCGCAGGGCCGTCGACGTGTCCACCTTCAAACCCACTGCGGATTGCCTCGAGGCACTCGGCCCCCCTCAGGGCCCTCCGCATGGAGTTCTCCACCCTGACCATCGTGAGCCGTGCCTCTTCCACCCGCTGCCGCTCCGCATCTATGGCGTGGCCCAACCGCTGCCACACGGAAGACACTTTCTGTCCTGGGTCCTCCTGCCCTCAGCCGATGCCTGTCCCTCTGATGTCGAAGGCCCCGAGTCTTCATGGCTCCCACCACGTTGCTGTTGTTGCTGTGCCTCTGCCCATGCACTGCCTCCTGCTGCCTGCACATCCTCCGCTGGCTGGGGTGCAGTCGTTGATGTGGCCACCCCTGCTGGACGTCCGACTCCCGACTGTGGCAGGGATGCCTCTTCCACCAGCCTGGCCGCACCATCAGAGGCAGCTCCACATGGCACCCAGGTGACTGATGGGTGGGAAGATGGCATGGAGGATGACTGGCGCATAGGGGGTTCAGTTGAGGAGGGGGTCGCAGCAAGCCCAATCAAACGGAGGAATCCGGCCTGTGTGTCCGGTCCCAGTAGGCTGACACGGTCAACGAGCCATTCGAGATGACGTGCAGTCTCCTCATGAAAAGACTGCAGGTCACCTCGCATGGCCCGTTGACGCAATGCCACACCAGTCAGGACAGGCTCAATCCAGACCCGGATAGCCACGTCCGCAGGCAGAGGAAGGCCAGTTGTCGTGAGCTCATCCCCTGCCTGAAAACGGGTCTGGACGTAGGCATCCCTGCTGGTGCAAGATGATGCAGGGACAGGATCAGGTACAGGATTGCACACAGGCACCTCCGCGGCGGCCTGTGCTGCCTCCTGTCCCTGGTCCTGCACTGCACCACTAGCACCAGTGGAATCCCCACCTCAAGACCCTGTCTTTGTTGCTTCCACGGCCTCCTCCTCCACCGAAACCCCCCACCAACCTGGATGACTCCGTGCCATCTTCCCCCGTTGGGCCCTGTGGGGTCCCAGCTGCCCCTTCTGCTACCGAGGAGTCCAACTCCAACCTTCCGCCTCTTGGACCTCCCCCCGGCAGCTGCGGCCTGGGACGCGGCACCGGACTCCTCACTCCCCGACGAGATCACAACCTGGGAGGGGAGCCGGGCCTTGTGTCTCCGGCTGGCGGTGGGATAGGGAGAAATAAAACATAGGCATCAGGGCACTGTACAATGGACACATACACACATGACAGTTGTACATGAGTGGCATTGGCAAACCTCAGACATGCCACCACAATCCCCAACACACATGTCATTTCAACTCGCACACATGAGCCATACCACAGCCATATCGCAACTGCCAGCACCATCCATACACATACAACAGCATGAGCAGGCAAAGCTGAGCCAGACATCACATGCAACACAGGAAGTGCACTACACATGTACACACACCACCACACTTGCATGCATGTGTACACCTCTGCCAAGTGTCGCAGTGTTCAGATGGGCATCCATGTCACATCTGCCAAACAGGCTTCCACATCCCGCTGTCGCATACATCCATGTTGCATTACTGTTGCACCCTTGTCAAATACACACAAATGCACATGTACACAGTGCTGATACATGCAGCTGAAAACAACATAAATGCGTAACATCACGAACATGTCTACTTACATACACATTCATCCAAACATGTGTGCCCACACAACTGCATTTGGCATGCAAGCCTACACACACAAGCACCATCCATGTCTCACACATTACAGCCCTCGCATGTGTTAGCCTCACGGCCCTGTACACCCCCACCCATACTCGACCCCATACAAACAGATGTGCAACCTGCAGACTACTGAAACATCACCACACGCACAGCTCACAACCAGGATGCATGTACACTTACCGCTCGACTCCAGACGGGTCTGCCTCTCAAGGACCTGGACGTGGAGCGCTGGGGATATGCGTTCCAGGACCCTCATCTGATCTTCCGACAAGTGGCCCCGGCGCCCCTTAGCATCCGCTGCCTTCAAGAGGCGCCGGGCCTTGTTCAGGGTCCTGGACCTGAAGTCCTCCCAGTGCTTCTTGACATGTTGGAAGTCACAGACTGCCACCCCCTCCACATTGATGCCAGTCACGATGTCAGTCCAGATCTGAGTCCGTCTTTCCTTGTCGGCGCGGGAACATCCGAAGAGGGCATCATACTGCCCTAGGACTTGCTCCACCAGGACACCAACTTCCCTGGCTCTGAAGCTGGTGCCCCTCTGCCTCTCTGGCTGGGGGTTGTCAGGGGTGCCAGATGTTGCAGTGCCCGACATGACAACCCCAGAGGCAGGAGTGGGTGGGCAACTGGGTGACGTGACGCACACACGCGTGCATGGGCATTTCAGCGCGCGTGAAAAACTGCACGTCCGTGTGTAATCCGAGGAAAGGGCCCATGCGCGTAAGTGACGTGACGTGTGCGGGCGTTTCCCTCAGCACGGGTTAAAGGTGAGCGGGCCCAGCAGTTTGCTGTACGTGCCTTTCGTGGAGACCGACGTGTGTTGCTGCTTCCTGTTGTTTCGCGCGCCATCACAACTTCACAGCTATCAAGGACGTATCTCTTCTTTTGGCGGGGGTATTGGCTACGTGTGTTTTTCTGCATCGCGCTAGTCAGACGGTGAGTCGCACACGCTCTTTTTCCCACTGCGGGTGCCCCTGTGTATCGCACCCATTTTCGATTTCATAGTAGCCTGCGTGTCCCACGTGTATGCGTTATTCGTGTTACTGGGTGCCACCGCGTACTGCGGGAGGTTGAATCCACGCACGTAGGCTGCAGGGTTGCTGTCATGATGCCTGCCCCCGGAAGACCAGACCAGGCCCAGCAGCCCCGGAAACAGGCATCATGCCACTTGGAGCATGCCCAAAGGCCCCAGTTAGGGGCTGTTTGGGTGCAGACCTGGCGCCTATGGCGCCAGGCTCATAAAGATAAAGTCAGTCCTGGCGCCATGGGTGCCAGGCTCATTATTGATAACTTACCTGAAGCAGACCATGCTGCATACTCACCTGAGACAGACCATGCTGCATAAAGACTCAAGCCAAATGAGGCTTAGGAGGGACTATTTTAATGAAGGGACTATTTTGTTACTTGGGTGGCGCTGTGGAAGAATACTTACCTCGAACTTCTTCCAAGGCTATTTAAACCACGCCCGGACAGCCACACGTGCTTCGCGTTATTCTGCTTGCTGCAGCGTAACGCTCACCGTGTTTTCAGCAGCTCCAGTCTTCAGCCACGCCCGCTTCAGTCCTGGGAACTCCTGAAACAAGAAGAAAAGAAGGATAATGGTTAGAACAGGAGTTTTAACTTTAATCCTTAACTGAATCCTGATCCATCTCGCCACAGAGCTGAAAGACAGAAGTCTTTGAAGCATTGCTTTGCATTCCTACGGCGCCGCGCTGAACTCACCTGCTTGGCGGTACTTCAGCATTCCATCACGCTCTCTCCATCTCGCGGCCGCCCTCCGACACCTAAGGAGACAAAGACAGCAAGGTGAGCAAGGGGACTCTCTAAGGCTATACAAGCTACCCCCAAGGACTTACCTAATTTACCACGGGGGGTCTCACCTCATCTCGGGTCAGCGCAGTCAACTCTGCTTCATCGCCGTACCCCGGCCCCTAAGGGGAAAACCACAATAGACTTACATGAATCTTACCAATAGCCATTTGGAAATCTTCGAGTGGATTAATCGGCAACCTGCAAGGAATTGGGCAGAGTGAAGATCAGACATTTGAACTCTTATGAACAATTGGACTTTAGAGTCAATACTGGAACTCAACAATTCCTCTACGCCAGTGAAGTAACTGGTCATCAACGCGCCCCTGCGGTCGACGCAGGATGGAGAGCTCATCCTTCCAAACCATCAGGTGAGACTAAGGAGGGGACATCAAGAGTGATCTGTGGGAAGACAACGGGAGTGGGGAAGGTGAGTTGACACTCAATTCCACGGGTGGTTAATTCCCCTTCTCCTTTGCAGAAGAATATTCCTGCGAGCCAGACGAACTAGGCTGAGCGGGCCAGTCCAGTCAGTCATCTCGGCGCTACATGTCACGCTGATGGAAACAACAGCGGCCCAGTTCCGGTCGACGCCCCCGCGGGAACCAGGTGAGCGTAACAGTTGCGTGCACGGTTTTACTGCAGTTTTGGGGTGCCTGAGCGTTGCGTGACCCATCACTACATCACCGGGGTCACATACAGCCTTGCAGGTGCAGGGGGGCTGTTAACATCTTGCTTCCCACCCCCTTCACTCCAATTGCCCAGGTTAATTGTGGTGTACACCTCCCATTGGCACCACTCCATCTGTGCCGGCACTACTACATCTGCGCCATGGTTGGGAGGCCACCAAAGGTGAGGGGCGCCTCAGCTGGGCGTCCTCCTCGTGGCGGGCGTGGTCCGGGACGTGGCCGTGGTGACCACGGAGTAGGGGGACTCCAGGGTGTCCAGGGTGGCCACAGAGGGGGAAGAGGCAGGGGTGCGCCACTTGAGCACAATGTTGTGCCATGTGTCGGTGCAGTCATGCCACCACCCCCTGTGGTTCCGGGGGATGCAGCTTCTGCATCTGGCACTGGTGCCCGTGTGACCCGGCAGTCCGTTCCATCGACTGCCACAGGCCCAAGGGTAGTGGTAGCTGCAGGTGCAGCTGTGGACACCGCCACCCAGGCTCAGGGTCTGCCAGCGCAGGCTGCATTGGCACTTGAGGAGCCCTTGGTAGATCTCCAACAGGCCAGGACGGAAACCATAGGGGCAGGCCGGGCTGCTCAGACCAAGACACGTGTCCCTGGGGCAGTCATGTCATCTGCTGCCCCGAACAGCCGGGTGTTGGCAAGTGCAGGGGCAGATCCACCCAACAACACCCCGGTTGTGAGTCTGCCAACCAGGACCGTTGCGGTCAATGACCCTGCCACAGCTGATGTTGCAGCGCAGGGTCCATTAGTGGGCACCCAGCTGCCACTGACACAAGTCAGGCCTTTGGTCGTCCCTCCACCTGCCACTCCATTGGCTCAATCCACCGAACCCACTGGCCATACTGGTCAGGGCGGCATTAGCCAGCCAGGGTCTGCGCCACAGTCCAAGAGGAGGAAGGTTGCACCTGCAGCACAGGCTGAGACCCCACACACAGCCACGACCTCCTGCACGTCGAGGAAGAAGCCTTTCTGCAAGCAGGAACTGGACTTCCTCGTGGACTACGTGCAGGGCCACAGCCATGACATGCTAGTGCGTGCCAATAGTCAGACTACGGCTGCCCAACGTGACACCCACTGGAAGCATGTTGCGGAACATGTCAGTTCACCCGGCCATGAGGTGCGCACGGCGCAAGAGTGCAAAAAGCGTTGGAATGACATCAAACGCAGCACTAAGGCTAAGCGTGCCTCTAATTACAACTTGACTCTCGTGACTGGCGGTGGGCCTGCACCAGAGGAGGAAGAGCTCACTCCGCATGAGGCACTCGTTGCGGAGTTCATACCACCTGAATTGGTCAAAGGAGTGGGAGAGATGCTGGACTTTGATGCCCAGTCCAGTGAGTGTTGATGCGTGTTTGTTGAGGACGTGTGTGTTTCACTTGTGGGATGTGTTGTGCATGATTGCCACTACATGTGACGTGTACATGGTTCTGATGTATAAGTAATGCAATGCTTCCGTCATGCATGTCTCCTCTGCCTGCATGCGGGGACTCCATGTAGGCATGCTCCCTTGCCCCTCCTCCGCCACTCGGCACCCCAGTTCCACCTTTGCACTGGTGTTCTTCGATCTTGCCAATGTGTACTTTCTTGTTCATGCGTCCTGTGTAGATGCTAACTTCCAGCGTAGAATCTGCCAGACATATGCCGTGTGGTACAGCCTTAGTACTTGATGCAGGGTATCTCACTTGTACTGTGCATAGGTCAGATGTCCCGCAGGGACATGAGTGCCCATTCATGCTCCATGTGCATTGCACGCATGCCCCTATGTGTCCTTAACTGGATGATCACTGTAATAAAAGGCCTTGGTTACATACATTGCCTGCAATCTCATCAGCCTTCCCATGTCAACTGTGGCTCAGTCCTGCGTTGCACACATGTTTAGGATCTGATAATCTGTGTGGCTCACAGGCCTCAGCCTGTTCAATGGCCAATGACTCTGCCCAACTGTTGTTGTGTCTTCTTCACACATGGGCGGCATCCAGAGTTTTCATCATGTGTCCTGCTTACTGTCCCAGCATCATTTGCAGTGTTGTCACTTGAACAACATTAAGCTGTTGATGACAGTCAACACTGCCTGTCAATACACAGGTGTATGGTCAGCCTTTTGATACCATGCTAGGCATCCCTGCTTTGGTACTGGGGTGGAGGGGTGCTTGGCTTCTAGATATGGTACACATTGAATGCACAATGCACGTGATGTCTGAATTTGACATTGCACTGCCTTCACATTTCCTGGCACACACCATGGAGTCCTTGTACATGTAGGTAGTGAGTGGCATACACATTTTCTGCACTGCATAGACCGACTTCCATGGAAACTGCCACCTTTCAACAGGTCTGATCACAGAAGCAATTCAAAGTTGACCCAGTATGCATGCCAGGTTATATGTTGTGTGTCACATGTCTGCCTGATGCGTTTGCTCTCGGTGTGTGTGTGTGTGTGTTGTGTGCTTCTGACATGTGTAGTGACCTTTTTTCTCTCTATTTTTCAGGTGATGACGCAATGGAGGCAGAGGATGGTGTTGTCATGCCAGATACAGGGTTGTTACCACTACATCAACCCGGCACTAGTGGGGGTCGTGGGGTGGTAGGCCACGAAAACCCCCAAGTGCTACAGTCCATCTTGTCTCTGGCTGCCTATGAGTCCAGCCTTGATGACGACTCTGACGTCCATGTTGAGTTGGATGAGCATCAAACCCATGTGTCAGGGGTGAGTGATTCTGATGTGGACACTCCTCTGTCTGCGACACCTGCACTGAGGGATCAGACAGTCTTGGTTCCTCCGCCTGTGGTGGATCGGGACGCAGGGTCACCCTCCACACCAGTCACTGATGTGCCTGGGACATCACGTCGACGGGGGCATGTAGTCGTGCAGTCGCGGGCGGTGCCAACACAGCGAGGACCCCCGGTCCTTGGGTCCCGCAGGGGTCAAGCCCAGCAACGCGGTCACCACGCGCAACCGCAGTATACTGAGTGGGAGCAAGACATGACTGCCAATTCGGAACGGCAGGGGGCAGCAATGGAGAACATCGCTGAGAGCATGGAGCGTGTGGCCCGATCTGTGCTCCCCCCTGCTAGGCAGGTGCTTCTCCAGCAGCAGGCGGCACAGTCCACGGCCCGCTCGCTCAGGCTGGGCATGGCGGCCTCAGACAGGGCACGCCAGGCTGAAATGTCGTCTCTGCGTCAAGCAATTGCTGCTCACACAGAGGCGCACATGGATGCCCTGAGGGAGGAGTATGCTTCCCTCAAATCCACTCTGGGTGTCCTTATGATGTCCCAGAGCAGCGGGCAGAGGAGAGGTTTGCATAGCTTGAGCGTACCATCTCGGCTGAGCTACAGGCTTGCCAGGAGGTGCAGCGGTTGTCCAGCCAGGCCTTGCAGGAGGAACTCTGTGTTACACGTGCTACCTTGCAGGAGGAAGCACGTGTATCACGTGAGGTTCTGCATGCAGACCTACGTCACATCGCCACACAGACCAGGCTCACCCGTCAAGCAGACTTGCTGCCGACAAGGGGCAAGCTGCGGCTAGGTGTGGCCAGGCTACTGTGCCATGTCCTACTTTACAGGATGAGCCAGACTCGGACGACCATCTATCTCCCACATAGGTCGGGCTGTGCAGGCGTTGAGCCCATGGAGTTTTTTTTTTTGGCTCAGCATCATCGCATGTGGTGTTGAGCAGCACCCTGTACCTCCCCCCTCCTGGGTGCCTCCCCTCCCCCCCGGGTCGTATGTGGCCATTTTTGATTTTTCTTTTAGTTTAGTTAGTTAACTTTCTGTTTGATAGTTAGTTTAATTAGGTAATGTAGGTTTTCCATAGTTAGTGTAATTAGTTAATATAGTTTAAAATTGCTTGTCTATTGTGCTTTCATGTGACGGTGCGGTGCTTTGTGGCTTTTGAAGGCATCCACTGTCTGTTCCGGCTGGGCCCTTCAGGCTTGTCTTGTGTATGTGTTTGCTGCTTGGGGTCCTTGACTCACATATGCCACTCCTGCCTCCCTTACCCATGGGCTTGCAAGGATGGTTCGGTGTCACAACCTTTTACACAAGGGCTTTGGACTGTCATATCTGTGGCATGTCTGGTGCTTTGTGGCTTGTGTTTACACCCCTAGCGGGGATGATTTTGGTGTTATTGTCCACTGTTCAGCTTTTGCTAGATGGGGTGTTTCATGATTAATGTGTACATTCATTGGTATGCATTGTGTAGTATGTTTCTTATATTTACTGTACACGTGCTTGTTGCAATTCATGCTGTAGATAGTGTTCCACACTTTGGATGTGAAAGACGGACTGATGGTGTGATTTATGATGTGACTCTCTGACATGGTCAAGTAATGAGATGCCTGAAGAGACACACACAGATGACTTTGAAGCATTAATCATATGTTTCATGCCCTTTCTGCAGGGGGATGAGCCTCCAGAGCACCTTTGCCAGCAGACATGGCCCATTGGACGACGGAATTCTGGACACGTTTGTTGGTGCCCACATGCACATGTGTGCACAAGCAGAGGCACAGGGATTGCAGACCTACATCCTAGAACTGCTGACGTATTCCAAGGAACTCCAGGCAAGGTGAGCAGCACAGGGGGGCCACAACACAGCAAAGCTTGCACCAGGCGAGTTACACATGCAGGCTTAGTCACAGCACTGAGGGTGAGCTTGGACGAATATTGGTGTTGAAGCACACAATGCAGCTCAGATGTGTTGGTGGACTGATGGCTGTTGATTGTAAGGTTGTCTGGGACACCTGCAGGGGCAGTGGCACATACTCTCCGGTACACCAAGGGCCATTGAGGCACTTGTATCAACCATGTAGCCTTCCGAGACATGGAAAGGGGCAGCTCACAGGGACATACAGCAGGGGACATACTCGGGTGCAGTGCATTTCATTTCCATGTACATTATGATAAATGCACTGCCAACTTTGTTTCGGTCATGGTGGTACACAACTTGCTCTGAAGTCATGGCTTGCTATATGGGTATGTCTGCTTACCCAGGGAACATTGCATGTTGTGTGAATTGTGACACATTGGTGTTCCATTTGCCATGCACCCACCGGCGGCTGACTTACTGCATTGACTGTGTATGAGCCATCACAGGGGTAATGTTATATATGGGTACGAAGCATCTACACCAGATTGTCTGTTTGTAGAGTAGTTTGTTGCTATGGGGCATGTTTGGTGGTGTGTTTTTGTGTAATTGGCACGTACAGGTTGTTGACTGTGGCTCTCTTTGCAGCATTGCAGTGCTCCTGTAACCGGACCTGAAAGTGCGCAGGCAGGAGGCCAGCACTCAAAACCAGAGCTAAGTGTCTTGTTGTTTTTCTTTCAAACTGCTCTGCATAGGCTTGCTGGGGGGTGCACTAATGCATGGATGAATGTGTAATTCAATTTGGTATGTTTTTTTCCCCCTAATCACCCGGAATCCTATGCAATTTTGAACCCTGTACCCTCTACCCGGTGTTCCTGCTTCCCGTACCCATCCAAGCAACGTTCCCTAACCCTCTTTCCCCGCTGGGATTGCAGATGCCTGTGTAAACCCCAAACTTGCAGGCACCAAAACCCTAGAGGGGGTGGGTGGTTCGTGCCACTCCTAAGCCTGGACTACAGAAGGCCAGGACAATGATGTCCAAGTTTGTTTGGATTGTGTATGTCTTCATGCAGGTAGTACAATTTTGTGCATTCCCTACTTTCATGTGTCATTCCACCTCCCCTCTCCTGCCACTCATTCCAGTTATCCAGTGTGCCACCACCTGTCCCGACTGCATATCCCTGACCCTCCTTCCCCACCAGGGTCTCAGGGGCCTGTGTGAGTTTGACCTTGCAGGTACCCGGGACACGGTGGGGGTGGTTGTTTCGTGACACTCCCGCGCCTGTACACGGGACCTGTGACAGTGCACATCCGTTCATGGTGCATCATTCTATGTTATGTACCACACATGGTTCACATCCTGGTCTGACATTGTTTTACTGTGCTACCTTGGTTGTTGCATCATTGTGGTAGTACTTGGCTTTTATGAGGTACTGCTACGTCAAGTCATCTACTGGAGGGTGTTCTGGTTCGTTTTTATGCCTTGGATTTTGTGATTTTGGAAATGAGTGTGGATTCTGAGGGTGCAGGCACCTTTTTACACACAAGGTGGGAGATGGTGACGAAGGGTAAAGGTGATCCTGTGGCCAGGTGGAATTGAGGGTTGAAGGCTCCATGACCTAGGTGCAGTTGTTCAGTGGGTCATGGTCATTTGTGAGGGAGGGGGGGTTGTTGTTGATAGTTGCCTTGCCCTGCAGTGTGATGGGAACCCTGACATTGTAATGGTGGTATCCTATTTACATGTTGTGTTCTGCTGATCAATGCCTGTTCATGTGTTGTGTTTACCTTTCAGGTGCGAGGGGATAGTTGTGGTTTGACATGCTGAGGTGTACACATGGTGAATGTTCACATGTGATGTGTAGAGAACACTGATGGTCACTTGATTGCACATGCATATGTTGAGTGCATGTCCTTGCTGACCCACACACTTGCACTCTGATGCACTACATGTACTACCACCCTTGCATATCCACGTGTACACTGATTGCCTTCTGGTGCCCACTGTGTCCCTGCAGCACATGTTCTGTGACCAATTATGGATCCTGTACATGCCTAATTTGCTTTTTGATGTGGTCTGTCGCTTAGATGTGATGCTCAGGGTGTGCATCACACACAATGGCTGTTCACTGTGCTGTGCGCTGAGCAGTGTGTCGCAGGAGTAGGACACAGCACACAGAAGCTGCAGTGTTGATTTTGCAATGCACAATGTGCATGTAGACAGGCATTCATTGTTATGTTACGTCTACAACTCTTGTAATGCATTTGGAAATGACTTATTTTGGGTGGGAGGTTCTTAGTCAGTCATTTCATCTGATTCCAGGTCAGGCATCATTGTCTGATGCCACTGTACATTTTGGACATGGCAATGTGTACCTTATTGTTACTGTGTTGGTGTATGGGTATTGCTTGCCATGTCATGTTGTGGTTTGGGAGAGTTTGAGTGACATAACAGTGATGGCCATGGCCTGTTTTGCAGGTGTGTGTGATTCACACCTTGCATGTCAGGGTCATCCGCTTCTCAAAGCAACTAGCTGGGGGTAGATCTCTCTCCGCGGCAGAGCCCTCCCTCTGGAACAGCCTTCCTGCCTCAATGGAACTTGAGGAGAACCATCTCCGGTTCGGGAAGCACCTCAAGACCTTCCTCTTTGCTTCTGCTTTCTCTCTGCCTCTCCCTTGCAAAATTCTTCACTGGAACTGCACTGGATCTGCAACTGGGCCACTCTCACCGACCTCGGTCCCTGGCCCAGCCACTCTCCACTTGCACTGCCTCCCTGGCAATCCCTGCACTGCGGTACTGTCTCTCTATCCCTACAGCCCCCCCTTCCCAGCACTTGTCTGCACTTACCTTTGCAGTTGCCAACAGCTGGCCTATGTATTTGTTTTTTGGTCTACTTGCCCTGTACTGCACTCCCCCCCTCCCCTTCCCCTTGCACTTTTCCCTTCCCTCTACCCCTGCACTTGCACAATCTAAATGACACCTGGCCTAGTAGTACCGTTGTCTGTCTTCCCTTGTTCCCCCCTCCCTGCCTCATCGCACCTTGAAATACTTGTGTATAGGCCATATCATGTCATGTCATATGTGTGTCTTTTGGTCACACAGGATAGCTTGTGTTTAAGTAGCTAGGGATGCAGACAATGTGGCACTTCCATGGCAACTATCTCAGGGTGGTAGGGTTGTGACAGTTGACTGTCTCTTTGTCATCATCGATTGTCACCTGGTATGTGCCAGGCCTCTGTGCACTCCGCAGGGATGGGAGTTTAGGTGAAATATGTGGCCACAAGCTGGGTCCGGGCTTCCTCGCCACGTGCCCTGTCCCCTCCCATGGGCAGCGCCTGTGCCTGTGGTTGGGGATGTGGGGGCACCACCATGTCCACCGGGACGCCCTACTGTGTTGCAACATTGTGCAGGACACATGCTGCCACAATGATCCTGCACACTACTGGTGGTGCATAGAGTAGCTGCCCGCCAGAGAAGTCAAGGAAGCGGAAACGTGACTTGAGCACTCCGAATGTGCGCTCCACTATGGCCCTGGTTGCAATATGGGCGGCGTTGTATCTTACCTGGGGTGGTGTGGTGGGGTTCCGGATTGGCGTCATCATGTGGTTGCTCAGAGCTTAGGCACTGTCCCCTGTGGAGGTGTAAATGGTTGTGATTATTGGGGTTTGTTTATTTGTGTGTGTGTGTGTGTGTGACATGCATGCATGTGCAACGGCATTTGTACTCACCTAGGAGCCATGTGTCGCCATTCTGCCCAGCTTCCAGGGCCCGGCTCAGGGCGGACATTCTGTATATGAAACTGTCATGAGTGGAGCCAGGGTAGTTTGCATAGACAGAGGTGATGATTCCCTTTGCATCGCATACCACCTGTACATTGATGGAATTCCAGTGCTTGCGGTTTCGGTAGATGTGCTCAGTGGCCCTAGGTGGACGTAGGGCCACATGGGTGCAATCTATGGCACCGAGCACTTTGGGAAAGTGTGCCACCCTGAAAAAATCCAGGACAACGGCCTGCCTTTCTGCGGGTGTTCTGGGCATGTATATGTGCCTGCGGACTGAGGGGCGCGCTGTCATGATTTCCAGTACCTGGTGTAGGCAGCGTGACTGCGTGGCCTGTGAGACCCCCCCCCACTATGGCAGTAGTCCGCTGAAATGACCCAGTGGCCAAAAAATGCAGGACATTGAGCAGCTTCTCCAAGGGGCTCAAAGCTTGGGAGCAAAGGGTGGGGGATGTAAGGTCATCTTCCCACTCCCTGACCAGGTCTAGGATGATGTGGGGTGGAAACCTATACCTGCCATAGACCTGGTCGTCAGGCATCCCAAAAAGGCTTGTCCGTGGTGCAAAAATGCGTGCCCTGGCTATTCTCCTCCTCCTGCGGTGTCCCACGATCAGTGCTGCGACAAATGGGGCATTCATCGTAGCTGTATATACGTGTTTGTTGTTTGCGCGCACTTTTATACTGTGCGCGGGGATGCTTCCGCCTGCCTTCGTGTGGTGGATGCGTTGATGCCTGTGTGCGTCTTTTGCCGTGCGCGGATTTCCCGTATTCGAATCCATGAATACGGGTTGTTCGCATGCGTGTGGGCGTTCCGTGTAGTTCCCTGCAGTACTTCCCCAGTTATGCCTTCTTTATCACGCTTTATTCCCCATTCCGCGTGTTACGCCCACTGTTCCGCCCACTTTGGTTGTGTGTGCCGCGCTATGTGCGCTTTTGCTGTGCACGTAGCGCACGCCGTGTATTCCTGCGTGCGCCATGGCTGGATTGGGCGCACGGACAGCGGGAAACACGCTCATCGTCTTCCTTGAATCGCACACATGCGCGTGCACTGCGTTTCTCGCGCTTGCGCTACCTTGCGCCTGCTTGCGCTGGGATTTTCGGGGCACGTTTGCTCCATGAATCGACCCCATAGTATTTCTAAAATACTAAATATGAGGTTCGAAATAATGCAGAAATGTCTATTATGCATGTTATAACTCATTATTAACTACCTACACTAACATGTGATCTTTTCGTTTATCACAGAAATTGAAAAAGAAAATCTCCTCCAGTTAACCAACTCATAAAAAAATGTATCCAATCACAAAAAGTCAAGCAGTAAGTATATAATAATTCAACTCACAAATACTGCTGCATAACACAACCATTCAAGCAAACATTTAACCATACACCACAATCTAAAATGTTTACTTATCGATATGTTATACTGCAGTGCTTGTTACCAAACTCTACAATCTTAATTGCATGACTTAGCCAAAACTTCACATACAAACTCTACAAATCAAACAGTACACAAACTTTTGATCTGTGGATATTTGATGGATGTTTGATTGTATTGGTGTGTTATGCTGCAGTGGTTGTGGACAGGGCCTAGAGTTTTGGGTGAATGGCCGAAGGCTACAGCCATGCACCCAAGACTCTGGGTTCTGGCCACAACCACTGCAGCATAAAACACCCATACGATCAAAAATGTAACTGTGTGATATGGCATACTTATGCGGGATATTAATTACAATCAACGCTCTACTAACAACCCAAAAGCAATATCATACTAAAGTAAAATAGCCAGTAGTGCATTTTTATGTCCGCGGATAGCCGTGAAGACTGCGGACATGGCGAACACTTCAGGGGCACCTGCCACATAAATAAATACGGCATTTGACCCATCTCTTACTTCCCCACACCACTCCCCAAGCACACTTACACACCAACACACTCCCCGAAATTTAATTTTTTTCCAATTCGTTGCTGCGCTGTCCGCGTATGTCCATGGATCCAAGATGGCAGGCGCATCAAAACAATGTGACCCACCTCACGCTTCATCCCAGCCAATCAGCAAACAAGTTGCATGTCCGCGGACATGACACAAGCCGATTAGCCAATCGGTGTCCTGTCCGTGGAGCGAACAGGTAAATGTATCACTAATTTTTTTAGATCTACTTTTTGTTCATTTTTTAATAAAATATTGGACGGATTTCCACCAAATTAACAAAAGCACGCTTTCGGGACCAAGCCGCTACTCCTGCTGCAAATTTGGTGCAAATCTGTCCAGCGGTTTGAGCTGTAGGCATGAGCAAAGTTTTTTGCCCATTCACTAAATTTTGCAAAAAAAATCAGAGTGGACCATATACTTGAAAAAGTTAAATAATTATTGTGCATATTAAGTATACTCCTACGTCCCGTCCCCTTTCCTCCATACTTATGGGACATCTCTCCATCCTGTGGGACGGGACCGGAGCACTTTGTAAAAAGCATCCACATTTTTTTCAAAAATGTGTCCCTCCTCTCTTTCCTGCACGGGGCACGGCACGCAGCCGTAACCCCACCCACCTTGGCTCCGCCCAGCGCATCGCCCATCAGTCCTTTTCTCCGCACGATCGGGGCCGGACGCACTTGCATCCTCAGAAGACTTTCTTCCCTTTTTCCCTCTCCGGCTCTCGCTAGCGTTCGTTTGATAGTCTGTCTATGTCTTTTAAACTAGATTTTCCAGACTGTTCATCGTGTCACCGTCGCTTCGCGAGGGCGGATCCCCATCCTCTTTGTTTAGAGTGTTTGGGTCCGGAACACCGTTGGGACTCCTGTTTTTACTGTGACTCCCTTTCGATCCGGGCACTTCAACGTCGGTTGGAGCGGTGGGAGGAGGTGTTCGGACGGACTCCTCCTTCGCATTTTCAGGTGTTCATCGATGAGAAGAAAAAACGCCCGGTAAATTCTTTACTTTTCAGAGCACCCGGCCAGGGGATACCTTTCTGGGTTCCTCTCGAGCCGGGAGGGGCGTTGATCGCTCTGTTACCAGGGTTCGCCCTGAGGTGGCTGTCGGGCCTAATAATTCTACCAGCGTTTTCTCCGAGGGTCTCCGTAAGGGGCCTGTGTCCACCGGAGTACACACCGAGGCCCCTCCTGTGGGGGCTGTTTGTAGACCCAGTTCTACTGAGTCGTGGGGTACCAGAGCTTGCTCTGAGGCCGCTCTTTTGGCTTCCCTCAAAAACAAAACTGGGTGCGCCCCGAGGTCTTGGCTGGGCTTGAGGTTATCAAACGCATGTTCGAGGCCCGTGCCGATAAGGCTTCTACCGGACCTACGTCCGAGGATACCAACAGTTCTGAGGGGCCGGGCAAGGCCCTGGTGGTGAAAGTGCACCGTTCCCGCTCTTGTGGTGACACCAGATCTGTTGAGGGGGCAAAGAAGAAAGTTTCTTAGTTTACCGGCAGTGCCGAGGCCCTTCCTTCGAAGGCTCAGTTGGCGGTTGGTATGTCAAAGAAACATTCCAGGCCTCATAGTACCGGCTCTGCCGAGGTTCCTTACGTTAAGGCTAAAATTAAGACCCCTGACCCATCGACGGGGACCCCTGCCTCACTTCCTCACGTGCCGCAGTTCCCTTCAGATGAGGACAAAATGGCGGCCGTTCCTGCCATGACCACGGCGGCCATTTTAGGTACTACCCCTACAACTACACCATCGGCCCCTGGTGTAGGGTTCGGTCCTTCGGGTGAACCTAAGGTCCCTTGTGCGCATCCTTACCGGCCGGTTTATGATTGGAACGCCCGGATGCCTCTTCCGCACAATGTTTTGTTGCCCGCGGGGGCGGTTCCCTTGATTTATGTGGCTTCGTCGGTGGAGGGGCCGGTGTGGCACCCTTCTCCGTTACGTCCCTGGATTTGTCCACCTCATTAGAGGCCTACTCAGGTTCTGAAACAATCTCCTGAGGACACTTTTTTCAGTAAATTTCAAGCGCTTATGCGCACCGACCCCATGAGGGAATATTTCAAAGGGCTTTTCAAGGAGATATGTCCACCCGCACCTCCGGCTCCACCCTTTCCGACGGGGGTCCTGCCGGCGCCTCCCTTGCCCGTGGTGCCTCCCCCTGCGCTTCTGCCTGTGCCACCATTGTCTCCAGTGGACAAGGCAGTGCCTGATATGGCTCAGCAGGATCCTGACCTGTCAGATGACCCTCAAGGCGATCAGGACAATGAGGACCTCCCCCGCTCTATCAGAGCTTTCCATGACCGGGTGCTGGACATGATGAGTTTCTTAGATGTTCCGGTGCCGAAGGCACCTGCTGCGCAGGAGGGCGTGCTTTCTGGGGCGTTCACCTTGTCTCCTTTGGAGCGTACCGGCCTGTTCTTGCAGAAGGACGTTCTGGCCGAGGTCCGAAGAGTTTGGGAAAAGCCACACTCGGGACTTTTTGTCAATAAAAAGATTGATGCGAGGTACAGGCTGCATTCTTCGGAAGAAGTGGCCTTGTCGTCTTGTCCGCCTCCCTCCTCCACAGTGGTGGCTGTGGCTATGTTGCAATCCAGGCCTCCAGCATCCTCCTCCGCGACGGCTACTCAGGTCTTGGGAAAGGAGGACAAGCTCCTGGACTCCCTAGGGAGGAACATCTTTGCCAATTCTGCCTTACAGCTCAGGCAGGCCAATGCAAAATTGATTTTGGCGGGAGCTAACATGCAGATGTGGAGAGGGCTGTCGGAGTTTGAGGAGCACATTCCGGTCGAGAAGATGGAGGATTTCAGAGGAGGCCTTTCCGATGCCAGGGTCTTGTCCCAGGATCTCCTGGAGGCTGAGGCTCATCACGTAGACACCTCGGCTCGGGGTCTGATGCTTGGGGTTGATACCTCGCGGCAAGCGTGGCTGCATGCCACTAAGTTTTCGAAGGAGGTGCAAGACAAGGTTCTGGACCTTCCATTTGATGGTAAGAAGCTTTTTCACTCTTCTACTGATGTAGAGCTCACCAAAACCAAAGATAGCACTCAGACGGCTAAATCATTGTCTGTTCTGGTTAAAGCTCCCTTCAAGTCTCAAAGGCCGTTGTCGCAAGGTCGACCTTCCTCTGGTTTTAGGGGCTTCCTCGACCGCAAATCTCGCAAAGTGGATACTCCGGCGGAGAATAACCACCATAGACAACAGGGTACGTGGTATTTCTCCCGCTCCTCAGCCTCCTCAACAAGTTCCGGTGGCACCCCCACCGATAAGCCTGCCAAATGAGGGTTTTCTGTGCTCGCACGAGACCCCGGTGGGAGGACGCATTGCATCTCATTGGGAGGTGTGCCAGGCCATCACAGAAGACAGATGGGTCTTGTCAGTTGCTAGAGCGGGCTTCTACTTACCTTTACCCCCTACCCCACCCCTCAACCCTCCTTTTCATCTGTCGGGCTCACCTTCCCTCAAGGCCGAGGTTCAGAAACTTCTTTACCTCAGAGCTGTGGAACCCGTTCCCCTTGGGGAGCGAGGGGAGGGCTTCTACTCCCGGCTGTTTCAGTGCACAAACCTAACCAGGCTGGCCTGCGCACCATCCTAGACCTTTCCCAGTTCAATCTTTTCCTACCCCAAGATAAATTCAAGATGATCACGCCCGGCAGATGGGCGATTGGCTCAGCGTGGTGGATCTTCAGGATGCGTACCTGCATATCCTGATTTGGAATCCACACAGGAGATACCTCCGCTTCTCTTTGGGAGAGGAGCACTTCCAGTTTCGGTGCTTCCTTTTGGCCTCAGTTCGGCGCCGCGTGTCTTCACGAAGATGATGTCGGTGATTGCGGCCTATCTTCACCTCCAGGGTATCCATGTGTATCCCTATTTGGACGACTGGCTCCTACGCAGCCCTTGTCCGTTGGCAGCAGCGGACAACCTCCAGTCTCTCCTTCAGCTCCTGTTCCATCTTGGGCTGTCGGTGAACTTGCGGAAATCCTCCATGACGGTCTCACAGGACCTGACTTTCCTGGGTTTTCGTTGGAACACGATCGACTGCCGAGTGTATCTGACCGGGGACAGAATGGCGGATCTGTTGGCCACGTGTCAGATGTTTGCGCAGTCGGAGTGCATGTCGGCCTGGTGGTTCCAGAGGCTTCTGGGCCTCATGGCCTCGTGTGTACTGGCTCTTCCTCTTGCTCGTCTCAAAATGAGACGGACCCAGATGGCTCTTCGGAGTTCCTGGCGTCAGGCTGTGGACCCGGATTCCAAGCGAATAATGATTCTGGATTCCATGAGAGTGGACCTGGACTGGTGGTCATCTCTCAGCAACCTGTCAGTGGGCGTGGGGTTCCAGGACTGAGCCCCATTGGTGACAATCATGACAGACTCCTCCCTTTTGGGGTGGGGTGCGACGTTAGATCTTCTCCAGGTCTCGGACCTCTGGTCACCTCAGGAGAAGCTCCTGCACATAAATCATTTGGAGCTTCTGGCCATTTTTCTGGCTCTCAAGGCATTCAGACCTCTCATTATCAACAAGGTGGTCCGCATAAGAACGGACAATGTGGTATCAATGTATTACATAAACAAGCAAGGGGGAACAAAGCTATCCATCCAGATTTGGGAGTGGGCCGTGCTTCATGGGGTCTGGCTGTTTGCAGTGCACATCCCGGGCCAGCTGAATGTCACTGCGGATGCCCTCAGCCGGCAGACAGTGGTCAGCTACAAGTAGGAGTTGAAGGCAGAGATCCTCTCATGGATTTTCTCGCGTTGGGGCACACCGGAGGTGGACCTCTTATCCACGGCGGTAAACAAGAAGCTTCCTCAGTACGCCTCCAGAGGGGGGCTGGGAGCCTTCTCTCTGGGGGACGCACTCGAGATCCCATGGCACAACATGAGACCTTAAGCCTTCCCGCCTCTTCCCCTAGTTCATCAAGCAATTTGGAAGTTGAAGAGCTCTGTCAACTGTTCTCTTCTACTGATATCTCTGTGGTGGCCGGCCAGGTTTTGGTTCTCAGAACTTCAACACCTGTCGGTGTGTCCGCCGATCAGGTTACCAGTAACTACCGATCTTCTTCACCAAGGAGAACAGCAGATGTGGCACCCCTCCCCACAATCGCTCAACTTGGCGGCATGGTGCCTGAGTTTGCGTCTCTAGAGCATTTGGGTTTGTCTGCGGATAACATGCGCATTATCCAGGCAGCCAGGAAACCCTCGACCAGATCCCAATACAAGAGTAAATGGCTCAGGTTCTGTCATTGGTGTTTGGAGAAAGAATTGGACCCAAGGGTGGCAACGATTGACACGTTGCTGTCCTTCGTATCCTCCCTAGCAGAGTCAGGGGTTCCTGTTCCGTCTTGCAGGTCTTATCTCTCAGCGATTTCCGCTTACCTCTCTACAGACTAGTGCTCTTATTCTTTAACTAACCCGTTGGTGCAGAGACATTTTGGCGGCTTGACACGCATCTACCCTCCGGTTCGTAGTCTGCATCCTAAATGTAGTCCTGACGGCGCTGTGCCATAAACCCTTTGAGCCAATGGCTACGGTTGACCTCAAGTATGTGTCCTGGAAAGTGTCCTTTCTGGTAGCCGTTACCTCAGCGAGGAGAGTGAGTGAGCTCCAGGCATTGTCGGTGGAGCATCCTTTCTTGGTCTTTCACAAGGACAAGGTAGTCCTTCGGACAAACCCAGCTTTCCTACCAAAGGAAGTGACCGAATTCCATCTGAATCAGTCGATTTCCTTTCCGGTCTTTTTTCCGAACCCTGCCTCGGAGGCGGAAAGGGTTCTACAGTGCCTGGATGTCCGAAGAGCTCTTAAGTTCTACCTGGACAGGACTTCCGAGCTTCAGAGCTCTTCCCAACTGTTTGTGACGTTCGGTAAACCTCAGGGCAGGCCGGCGTTTAAGGCATCCATTTCCAGATGGATTACCGCCTGTATCACGGAATCTTTCACCGTCCAAAAGCTGAAACCTCCTAAAGGTATCCATGCACACCAGGTGTGAGGCAAGGCAGCCGCGGTTGCTTTTCAGAAGTATGTTCCCTGGGAGTCCATCACTAAAGCGGCAACTTGGGCCTCCCCATCTGCTTTCTGTAAGCATTACTGCCTCGATATGAGCTCTAGAGCTGACGCTCAGTTCGGCCAGGCTGTGCTGAAGAACCTGTTTCAGTAAGGGGTATTTCCATCCACACATAGTTCCTGTAAGGAGTGCTTGGGAATCTCCCATAAGTATGGAGGAAAGGGGACGGGACGTAAGAGTATTACCAGGTTACTCACCGTAGTGACCACCTTACTCCTAGTCCATAGGCCCCTTTCCTCCATACGCCCGCCCGCCGTCCCCTCTAATAAGGTTCCTCTGTTATTGCTAATGGGTCTTGACCCTGCGATAGAAAAGGACTGATGGGCGATGCGCTGGGCGGAGCCAAGGTGGGCGGTGTTACGGCCGCGTGCCAGGCCCCACGCAGTAAAGAGAGGAGGGACACATTTTTGAAAAAAATGTGGATGCTTTTTACAAAGTGCTCCGGTCCCGTCCCACAGGACGGAGAGATGTCCCATAAGTATGGAGGAAAGGGGACTAGGGACTAGGAGTATGTTGGTCACTACGGTGAGTAACCTGGTAATACTCTATGCACCAGATAGTGCGAGCAATCTAAATCCACAGAATACCAGGGGTCGGATATGCAAGCCGTCCCAGTGTGTTTCATCTCTTTTGATTTCAGGTATACAAAGCGCACGTGCGTGATTATTTTCTTATTGGCATCCTGTGCCAATTTGCCCCGAAGGGCGATGTTTAGAAGCATAGGGACACAGAGCAGCAGTTTCCTTACACCTCTAAAGACGCATTCTGTTAAAATCAAAATGCAATATCCTATTAAGTGCTTGGGTTACTCTACATGTTTCCCCTAGTTTTTTTTGTTGAAGAACTACAACCACAAGGCACTTTTTCTTTTGCATATATATAGAAGCAGCAACAAGGCATTTCAAAATCTTGGAATTGAAGATCTAAAAGATTTACGAAAGAAGAAATATGCAAGAATGAAGAAAGATAATATGTCAAGAAGTGATCAGATTGCGTTAGAGGAACTTTGTGATCTTCCAAGTTGCATCATCAAACCCTCAGACAAGGGAAGAAACATACTCTTAATGAATCATACAGACTATATAACTGAGGCAAACAAGCAACTAAACAACAAGAAAGAGAATGAGAGAGTAGGTGGAAACCCAACCAAGACATTGGAAAGCAAACTGAAAGTGTTTCTTGATGAATGGGAACAGAGAGGAATTCTGACAGAGGACAATTACAAGTTTTTGCTGTCTACGAACTCCATTACACCGACGATCTATTTCCTCCTGAAGGTTCACAATAATATGCAGAAACCCCCGGGGAGGCCAATCTTATCTTTGATTGGTTCAGCATTGGAGAACATGTCCAAATACATAAACAAGGTCTTATTCCCATTTGTTAATTCTCTTCCATCGTATGTTAGGGATACAACAGATTTTCTAATGCACATTAATGACATACCATGGGAACCAGGATATATGATGGCAACCTTGGATGTGGTATCCCTTTACACATCAATAGGGCATACATTTTGGAAGAAAGCATCAATCATACCCATTTCCTTGATCTGGAACTCTATATCGGAAAAAATAAAATCCAAACAACAATATAGTATTCTTCATGCCCTCAGTAACCATCCACCACATACAATCAAGTATATACCATATGAAGAATTCATCAGAATAAAACACAAATGTACTCAAGATAAAGAAATGCACACCCATATGGAGACAGCAACTCTCAAATTTCAAAAAAGAGGATACAATAATAAGCAATTGAAACAAGCCCAAGCCAAAGCCAAACAATGTAATCGAAAATACCTTTTGCAGAACAAATCCAATAATTGGCAAACAGAGAAACGAGAAAACAAAATAAGATTTGTAACTACTTATAGTACGGACAGCAAGATCTTGAGGAAGATTTTATTTAAACATTGGAACATACTTACATTGGACATTGACCTCGAGAAATATGTTGAAGCATACCCCCTGATCACCTACCGGAAAGCCAAAAATCTAAAACAAATCTAATGCCCATCACACTTTACACAAGGTGTATCGTCTAAAGGCAAAACTCAACTATGGTCACAAGACAAACTCAAAGGATTTTTCAAGTGTGGACAATGTAACTACTGTAAATTCGCAGAAAACAGTAAAAAAGAAATCAGATTACCGAATGGCAAAATATACAAAATCATGGACTTCATGACCTGTAACACGAATTACATAATATATGCTGTCACATGCATATGTTCAAACATCTACATAGGCAGCACAGTAAGGCCTCTAAAAATTTGAATCTCAGAACATTTGCGCACCATCAAGATAGAGACACAAGGTATCCACTTGGAAAACACTTTGCACTTTAACACCCAGCAAATGACATAAACGGGTTAAGATTCTTTGGCATTGAACAGGTTAATATTGGTCAAAGAGGAGGCAACAGGGAGAAAAAACTCCGGCAACATGAAGCCAAATGGATTTGTATCCTAGACTGCTGCAATTACGGATCAAATTTCGACACAGAAATAGGCCATTTTATTTAGACCAAATGTGCAATCTAGAGCTTTTTATGAACTTACAAGTTTGAATGTCTATTTGCATATTGACTTACAAAATAATGATCTAGTACTATGATTTGTAAACTATACTAGCAGACATTACTGCTCAGCAAAATCACGGTAAATAACATAGCGTCATGACCCCCCCCCTTTTTTGGCAAAAGTCATGATGTAAAAAGTGAAGACACAGATCGGGGTAAATTATAGCCCAATGTTCCACAGAACCTTTACACAATGCAAACTCAGTGAATTCTCTGATATGGGCTAGCACAGTATCTTTCCCAATCCAAAATAGCAACCGGGACACTCGCACTGCGTCAGGAGCGTCGTGACGTCATCACGTTGCGTCGCGACGCTCCTGACGCATTATTTAGGGCGGCCATTTTGAGAGATGCTTCGGAAAATGGTATCCGATGCATCTCTCAAAAATCGAGCCGCAAACGAGGAATAAACAAGCACATTACAAATCAGGTGAGCCACACAATGCCAATGCATGGTATACTTTAGTTAAATAATATGAAAATGGAATATTTTAAGAAATCAGTTATCCGTGAAAAGGGTCCTGTTACTTTGTGAGATTCTGTAATAGATTGTCAAACCAGTGACACCTAACCATGCAGACACTAAAGCACGGCATATTCTAGTCATATAACAGGAAGATGTGATATTGAAAAGGTCGGTCATTTATTCAAAACGGTCTTGTTACTTTATAGAGACGCTATGGTACACCGGTAAAGCAGTGACACCTGGCTATGCAGACATCCAAGAAATGAATTCAAGAAGTACAAATATATAAGAAAGCATAGCACAAGTAAGTGATAATGCAAATCTTAAGTAACAGCATTTGGCATTAGGTGTATTAAGGGCAAACTAAATTTGAGGTTATTTTTCTTGTTCCCCCCCTTTCTTTCTTTCTAGCTTAACTACAGAATTGGCAATACAACCAGTGTCTTTTACAGACATAAGCAATTCCCTCCTGAAGAAACATGCTAAACAAAGTATGGGGATACACGTGTAGAGGGTGCTAGTTCAAACAATCAGCAATAGAGGGTGCTATTTCAAACAATCAGCAATAAAATTGCATGCAAACAAAAACTATGTATCTCTTTCTACTTTATCAGCAACAGAACTGTATGCAAACAAAGCCTATGTATCTTTTTCTACTCTAAGAGCAAAAAAATGGGAATGAAAATGAATCATTAATTTTCAAGAATCTTGAATTGGAAAAAAGTGTAAAAAGGACTGAAGTAATTCTGAAAAACTCTTTTCTTGAATACAATTTATATTTGGAGCGCAAAAGTGGAGTCTCTGTGGTTTTTTTCCTTCTACATTTTGTAAACAGGCCTGCCAACATTATCTCAACACAAAGTCCCTTAACTATCTCGAACACACAGAAATGGTGTTACAAATGTTTGACAAACAATATTTTTCTCTTCAACAAAGAGTTCTTTCGACAAGTCCAGGGGACGGCAATGGGCACCACATTTGCACCTGCCTATGAAAACCTAACGATGGGAGCTTGGGAGGAGTGTGAAGTTTGGTCAGAAGAGAATCAAACAAACACTGATAATATAGTGCTCTGGCTGCATTATATAGATGATTTGTTTGTTATCTGGAGGGGGACAGCAGCAGGATGGCTGAACTTTGTTGAACATACGAATTCAAACAACCATAATCTCAGATTCACAGAGACTTATAGTCGATCATTCATCACTTTCTTGGATGTGAATCTTAGGGTGGTGGATCAGACATTAATGTGCAAACTGCACAGAAAAACAACAGGAGAAAACAACCCCCTCCATGCCACAAGTGGACACCCAAAGAGCTTAATATGGAGTGTCCCATATGGCGAATTCATTAGGATCTGACGAAACAGTACAACGTTGGTGGCACACAATTCAGAGAGTAGGATCACAGCACAAGGCTTTAAGAAACAAGCATACCCTAATAAAGTAATTGAGAGAGCTTTTTTAAAGGCAAGAGCACATGAAAGACAAAGCTTGTTGATAGGTTCCCCGAAGCAGCCTAATCATGATATGAAGAAACAGACCACACGGATGATTCTTTCATTTGACAATCAGTCTCTTATGATAAGGGGAATACTGCAGAAACATTGGAAAATCTTATTGGCAGACAGGGACCTCACAGGCAGTCTGAACAGAAACCCAGTTACCAGCTTTGGAAGGAACTGTTCCTTTAAGGATACACTGGTGCAGAGTTGTATGGCTAAAATAGAGGACAGCAATATGAGCACTTGGCTTACCAGTCAAATAAAGGGTTTCTGCAAATGTACAAGGAGCAAAATTTATAAGTATGCCCAACACTGCTCATCTTTCGAAACACCCTATAATGGACATAATTGTGGTAATTCTGTATAAAATACCACGTGAAACGGAATATGTAGTGTATGTTTTGACTTGTGGTTGCTGGAAATGGTATGTCAGAAGCACGAAGTGCAAATTTAAGATTAGAATTCATCAACATGTTCGAGCCATCCTGCACCTAGACCCTAGTGACCCCATGGACAAACATTTTACAGATTTCCATCATAACAATATGGAAAGTTTCTCTTTCTTTTGGATTCATGCAATAAAAACTGGTCCGCTGGGAGGGGACAGAGAGCGAACATTCCAGCAAAAAGAGACATGCTGTATTTTAGACTTTGAGAGCAAATAACCGCAGGGGCACAATATTGACGAGGAACTTTACACTTTCCTAGGACAATGAAACCATTGATATGTTTGCAAGTGGCATAGTTTTTAGAGAGACCCAGAACTATCAAATGTCATCTCCACCCTTCCACAGCCCTGCAATGTTTGAGTAATGACACCTCATTTACAAATGACAGATAAGAGTCATTAGGGTCTCAACTAGAATGTTTTATTCTGAATAATTCCTTGTTGCACTTTTTTCCTTTCTTTTCCTTCTCCTACATTGTTTCTTTGCACATTTTCTCCTCTTTGGGTATTTGTTTTATACACTCAGCACTTAGGCTGTTATTCTGGTAGTTGATTTTATGGTGTTTATTTGGATAGGTGGAAATAATGAGGTATGTCATTAAGGTACTAAATGCTCAACATTGTCTGTGGATTAAGATGATGTGGTGGCCACAAAGGCATGACATTTGTGATGTCATCTTTGATGTCCTGGGTGTTAGTCTTAGCAGTGCACGGTGGTGGCGCGAGTTATGGTTGCTTAGCTTACCATAACTGGTGAATTTCAGGGTTTTTTCAATTTTTCTTGTAACCATAACGTCCTTTAACAACTTTTTTACTGAATTTCACAGATTTTTAGTAGCGCAACTTAACCATAATGTCCATTTAACAAAGTGTTTTCATTGAATTTCATAGGTTTTTATTAGTGCAACTTAACCATAATGTTCCTGTAACAACATTTTTTCACGGAATCTACTTATATGGATAATGTAAATTTGATAAATGTTTAGTAGGATGCCCTTAGTTTATACACATATAACATAGAACATATTGAACCCCGACCTGCGCTAGTGAGTCTGATATTCGCTGACCATGCGCCTGTTTGCGGACGGACTCGGACAACATGAACACTATCCAAAAACTCAGGGGGTATCTTACATTGTTATATCATCCAAAAAAAAAAAAACATGCTCAAAAAGCAGCACATAAATAAATTACATTCAATAATAAATAAGAAGTGAAACTGTGTATGTAAGACACTAACAGTCCAATTACATAGTATAAGCAACATAGTGGAATATACCAAAACACACAATACATAAGCCTCCAACAGAATTACCTCACAGAAATTGCACAGCAAAAATCAACAGGACACCTACGCAGCAGTAACAGCAAAATTTAGCAAGGAACTAGTGAGTACACTGTGTCTATGTTATATATTCATAAACTTTCTGTATTAGGTACACTAAAACTAATATTTATTTTTACATGGAAATGTCCAGTACTTTGGAATGGCTGGAAGAAAATTTTCCACGGGATGAAATGAGTGAAGACAGTGATACTAATGATAGACACTAAACTTCTCTATATAAGCAAATTAATAACCATTACTTTATGTGTAATTAACAATTTTATTTTTAACAGACCATACAGACGTTAAAAATAATATACCAAGAGGGATGTTAGAAAATCCTCTGGAGCGAATAGAGCTAAAAATGGATCTTTTAATGAAAAATGTCATTCTTATAAAAAACTTTGTGGAGGATTATATAAAAGAAAAAATTAAATATCACTGTCCCACATGTACCTGTACCCCCTCTCCATGTCCCAACCAACCATCCCCAAAAAGTTCTGAGCAAGAAAAATATTACAATGAGACTTCAATCCCTTCCTCCCCTACAACCCTACATGTCCAAACTCCTAATTCCCCTGTTTTTGTATCAGTTTCTGCTTCCCCTTCTCTTTCATAATTTTTATACTTTTATACAATAATAAAATATTAAGTGTGTTGTTGGTATATTCTTCTGTCTCTTATTATTTTAAAAAAGACAGGGTGTCTGAGGACAGCGCGGCTGTCCGGAATGTCCTCAATGAATAAAAATGGGGGTGTCCTAAGGACACTATACCTGTTTGTATTGTTGGCAATCAAAATGGAGGTGTCCTTAGGACACACAAGATGTCCGCCTGTCCATAATTAACCAAAATGGGGGTGTCCTAAGGACACTATACCTGTTAGAATTGGCCGTAGTCAAAATGGGGGTGTCGGCAGAACACTAAAGACGTCTGCATGTTCGTAGCTATGCAAAATAAATTGTCCTAAGAACATTTCCCCTGTTCGCATTGTCCGTAACCAGAATGAATATGTCCATAGAACACATAGCCCGTCCGCCTGTCCGCAAAGTTCCGACGCACATTTGTTTTCTTCGGGGACCTGAACACTGTCCGTAGAACACCCGTGCGCATGCATAGCACACCCTTGCCCCTACGAACATTGTGCCTGTCCGCAACTTTCCGCCGCATGTGTGTCTCTCTTTTAATTAGTTTGGGGACTGGAACACTGTGCGTAGAACACCCGCACGCATGCGTAGACCCGACCCCGTGCATTTATTGTCCTATGGGCAGCTGTCCCATTCGCCAACGTGTCCTCAACCTCATCATGTGACCGTACCCGTGCTAAGTGTAATGAACACTGTCTGGGTTCCGGACACCTAAAAGTGTTTTTCTCAGCAATGCAAGGTATTTTCCTGGGAAAGTTCACCCTTGCACATGTCCCTGGTGATCTGCACAGTTTTTGGAATATTTTTAGCCCTTTCCTGGTGTTCAAATGTTCGGGGACACCGCGGATGTCCACGGACAAATCGAAAACTCTGAGTGTGGGGAATTCAAATTTAAATAGTTTTCCCCATTTCTCCTTTGAGGTTGGCTCTGAAAAGAGCCCTCTTTTTGGTTTTTTTGCAGATGCTTCAGAAACACCTTTTACTTTGTATTTTTTTGTTGTTTTTTTTCTCATTTCCCTCCAAAAATCTTCACATTAGCTTCTCCAAAGCAACCCTTATGTTCCAAAACAGCATGGCATTTCCCATAAAAGATAAAGACATGCCATCTTCTTTAAAGTAATCAACATTACCAGAGTCAATGTTCTCATTGTTACAAAAAAACATGCCAGCTCTAGTCATAAAAGGAAACATGCCTCGGTTAATTAAGCACCTAGCAAAATTTTGCTGAGGACAAAATACAGAACTATTGTCCCATTCTGCCCTAGGTACCAAAGCAGAAAAAATAACCTTTGCATTTGGAAGCACTTTCATGACTGCCTGAAGCAAGTTTTGCAGATCCTGCAACAATGTAGGGGCACTGACATAGCCCAAATGCAAAGCACCACAATGCAGAACAACCACATGTGTACTATAATACCGAGCCATAGCCTGACAAACCTCTAACATTGCCTGGAAATTAAAACCAGGCACAGTGCACCACACCACTTCCACTCCTTTTGTGTCAAAATGGTTAGCCACATTCCTAGATTTAGCATACTGCTCCAAACCATTCACAAACATATCTCCAAGCACCACCACCCTGACTTTCTCCACCTCAGCCATCATCACTACACACAGCCTCTCTCAATACGAAGCAGAACCTCAACACCTGATTGGTTAATCCTCAAAATATCCTCCAATTTCATGCTCGGAATCCACGGATGTGCATGTCCTGTCTGCGAACAGCCGTGCTGTCCGCGGAGCGCATAAGTAAAACTGGGGCAGCCCTTCTACCCTTTCCACTTCACTCACTGCACCATTCCCTCATTGGCTACAGTTAAGCAGTCACACAACCATCCACCAATAACATGCAAGACCTCTACATCTAACTCCATCATCACAATTCAGCACTTTAGATGTACTGTTGATCACTCCGAGTACAACTGTGCTGTAGCTGCAAAGCAGCTACAGTAACTACTAGTAAACACCCCAACATTTCTACCACATGCATGAACACAAAGTACAGGTATGAATATTTTTTGCACAATACATCATACATGGCAACATTTTGACCCATCTGGAAGGGACATTTCCTCCGAAAAATCGGGAGACAACACTTGTGTCATAAACATGCATTGGGCAAAGATGGATTTTCGGTGGGAGCACGTGAAAAAATAACAATATTTTTCATGGAAAAATCGGGAGTCTCCCACCAAAATCGGGAGGATAGGCATGTATGGTACATCTACATCTCTTCTATAAATGCATGCAAACAGAGTAACTGCCGCTTACCCTGTGCAACCGGTAAAACAAGCTTACTGTCATTTCTCCAATCTGCTATGATCAAGTGTCCCTTGCAAAGTTGTCTGCTCTCCACATTTTTATTTACCCATATAATTAAATGCAATGTGCAAACTGTTATTTTCTTCATTCATTCTATAATTTCTGTGACCACTGCCACATATTTAACCACATTACAACCATGATAGCATTTAATGCATTATAGTGCATAAGATATACATAACATTTCCTTTCTATACGTTCTGCATATTTCACATACATTCTATCATTTCAACTTCCTTTACAAATTACTATATTAGTTATCAGACACAACACACACAGCTATCTAACAAAGTGTCATTTCATGTTAAAAGATGGAAGAAATAACAGTATAATTATGGAAAAAGGCTTTCTAGTGTGTTATAAAATGACACGCAGCCAGGATGAGTACATGTATCTTCATTTATGCAGACAGATAGCCAATGTCATTTCAAAGGCTCCCAGCTGAAACAACACCACTGCCTCTACAACTGTTCTTCCAATCTAGACAGCTCTCTCATTCCAGCTAGTTGCCCATTCCGTTCTAGATTTCACAACAGCATTCACCTATGCATAGGTGCAGTCATATGTATCACATTGTCTATACCTATGTACAGTGTTGTAAAGCAAGACATACAACATCTCCCTCTTCCCTTCAGTCTGCAATACAAGCACCAGGTCCTTCCTTGCAACCCTTACTTTATTTCAGACTCTCCCATCTCCAAGCACCACAGAAATCAGTACTCACATTTTTGAAAACATCCCCTAAGCAGCCCACATACCACAATCAAAATGTTTGGTAGCATTGTAGAGTTATGCTGCAGTGGTTGTGGCCAGTGCCTAGAGTCTTGGGTGCATGGCCTACGGCCTACAGCCTTCAGTCATGCACCCAAGACTCTAGGCCCTGGCCACAACCACTGCAGCATAACACACCCATAGAAACAAACACCTACCAAATGACCACAACTCAAAAACATAATACATCCACCTCAAAACTATCCTCTTCAATTAACATTCTAAAAAATAATTACACCCAACGTACAAACTCTTCAATACATACCCTCTTCACCTAATGCTCTTCTAACGACCCAAAACCAACATTATACTAAAGTAAAATAGCGAGTACTGGGCCCAGTGTTAGTATGTCCAAGTGTTAGTATATCCGTGGACAACCACAGTGACTGCGGACATCGCAAACACATCACAGCCTTCTCCCACCTAAACAAATACCGCATTAGACCCATCTCTTACTCCCCACCCTCTCCAAGCACTCATACACACCAACACACTCCCCAAAATTGGATTTATGCTCACTTCCACCGCATGTCCGCACATCCAATATGGCGGGTGCATCGAAACTATTTGACGCACCTCATGCCTCATCCCAGCCAAGCAGACAACACGTCACGTGTCCAGGGACATGACGCAAGCCAATTATCCAATCAGTGTCCTGTCTGCCGAGAGAACAGGGAAGTGTGTCCGCGGAGCGGACATATATATCACAAATGTTTTTACCTTATGTTTTGTTTGTTTAAAAAAAACTACTGGAAGGATTTAAACCAAATTTAAAAAAAGCACACCTTTGGGACCAAGCCGCTGCTCCTGCCGCAAATTTGGTAAAAATCTGTCCAGCGGTTTTGGGCTCTAGTCGCAACAGACATTTTCTCCCTTTATGTCTACGGGAAAAAAAGAAATTTTGAGACCCCCCTATAACTTTGCCCCTCTCGACCAAACCACACCAAGCATTCAGAGTGGGCCGTATACTGTTTTTGCAAAGTTTGGTGAAGATTCGTCCAGGGGGAGCGAAGTTGTAACCCGCCCAAAAAGTGTTCTTCCTATGGGTTTAGCAACTTAACCATAACTACACGGCCATTACTGTGGGCCGTGTCATATATGTATATATATATATATATATATATATATATATATATATATATATATATATATATATATATAGAGAGAGAGAGAGAGAGAGAGAGAGAGAGATATAGATATACCGATTGTTCATCCTTCCTTTTCATTCGTCAGACGGTTCCTCTGCTCGACTTTCATTTGGCTCATCAATCAGTCGTAAAGCATGTCTGGGATGACAGCTTTTCAACTTGTTGATGTGGACCCATCTTTCTTCTGTCAGTTCTGCTTTTGGGATGCAGATCTTGTTAGCGATAGGTAATATTGTATCTACAATTTCAAAGGCATCACGCCAAGATGGGGGGAATTTCCACTCCTTGGCCTGATTCCTTTGAAAATTGTACAGGTAAACCTTGCCACCTAGTTCATTCTCTTTTTTGGTGGTCTTTAGGTTTCTAATCCTTCAGCTGACTTTTCTAAACTGTGCTGAGCATAAACAAATGCATGCTGGAGGTGATGCCTTAAATTTTCTCATGTACTCATGAGTAGTGGACGCATTTATCAGTGTCTGCTCCTGAGTCCTATAGACCAGTTGCTGGGATAACACAATTTTTCATCCAGTCATGAGCTCAAATGGAGACATTTATGTTGCAGAAGATGGTGTAGACCTAATAGACATTAGAACAAGCAACAATCCGATGTCCCAACTGGGTCCAGAGTCTGCCACAAACTTCTTTAATATACTCACAATTGTTGTGTTGTATCTCTCCACCCCCCCCTGCTTGAGGCGAGGTGGTAGGCAATGTGGAGTTTTCTTTTTACCCCTAGAATCTCCAACATCTTTGCCATCATCTCACTGGCAAAATGGCTTCCTTGGTCCGACTCAATCCTTTGTGGGAGGCCAACATGAGAGTAGAGGAGATATTGTTGATCATTAGTGCAGCAGCTTTCTCTGCCTTACAATTTGAGGCTGGAAGACATTTTACCCACTTCGTGAACAAGCATGTCACAGTCAACATGTACTTGTTTACTTTAGAGGAGCGAATCACTGGCTCAATGAAATCGACTTGCAAATCTGACCAAGGCCGTGTCATTCCACTTTTTTGTAGGGGATCTCTGTGTGTGAGTGAACTGGGTTGGAACTAAGCACATAAAAGACAACCCTTTAAGTAAGTGTCGAGGTACTGTCCCATGTGTGGCCAGCAGGCAACCTCGCACAAGATTTCCAATGTCGTACGAAACCCCCTATGACTGGCAGTGGCCGCATCATGGGGATGGTTCAACATCAGGCTTCGGAATGAGGTAGGTACCTGTAAAGACTGGAGGGGGTGTCTGTACTCCTGCTCTCTATATGGTAGAGGAGAGGCACAGAGGACCCCAGCCTTGATTCTCTATTATGGTAGCTATGGTCGAGCAATCAAGGCCTAGGTTCTCGGGAGGTGATTCAGGCTGGTTCTTAGGTACAGTGTAGTCCCCAAGCAACCACAAATGAATGTCCACACACTATGTTAGTGGAAGCACAGTCTTTATATAAATAAGGTTCACATTATATACACAATCACAATAACACACTTTGTACTCTGACAATACTATAATGGCAAATATATGCACAGTTCTACGTGGTACCACAATTACTATTAGATTTCATTAAAGTGCATAAACTGTACTTAGTTTAAATGTCACACAAATCAAGTAATAAAGAGAACCAACAATAGACATAGGAGGAAAAGCAGTTGGTTAGAACAATTGGCAAAATACTGGCCCCGATAACTAGAGACAGGTCTGTGTGAGGATCCCCCACCTGAGTTGTGAAAACAAAAAGAAGATATTGCGATTGAGTACCCCAAAAGGAAATATACCAAACACGGATTACAAAGGAACATACAATATCTTTATTTTATACTGAACAGTTTCAAAGGACAAAGCAACAGATAGCTATCGGCCCTCAGTACAGCATAGCGAACTCCAGCTTGGTTCAGTGTGGTCAGTGAGTGGGACTGTACATTAGAATAGTCACACTCTTTATACCCTCGAAATCACGATTATCAACCCATTTCCCAGTTAATATAAGTTAATACATTACGGATCTAAGGTTCGTGCCGAGTTCGTACATCTGTACATTTAGGGTTTACCTTTAATGTATTCACTAACAAGCCTCAATTGCAACAGTATATCTTATGATGTCATGTTAAGCCTTCTTAAACATATTATTACAATGTAGTCAAGCAAGTGTTCACATTTCAGTATTTGAATACATTGTGTTTAACATGTGCTTGTGGTTTAGCTTTGTTAGCGCAAATAATCCTCTACAGACAGGTCAGCGAAGGACAAGGTCTCAGTTCATGACCCCAACATGTAGCCTGCTGGCAAGTTATACATTCATTTATACACAGAGGTCAAGATGGCCATGTTGCATTCGGAATGAAATTGTCCACCATCTTAGAAAACAGGTTGACTTTAAGAGGGAGAACCTCAAATGGCGGATAGATCTAAATTGGCGGTTTACACTGGTCTAAGGTCAAGACCTTGCAACGCGAATTTCATTGCAAGTGGCTTATAAGCAGCTCAGCGTAGGCCAATACACATATATTCACACAGTATAGGAGGCACAATATAATTTCCTGTTTGACAAACCCTCCTTTTGGCCTATGCCAAATGCTAACTACTTCTGGTCACTTTACGAACAACTCCACGTCTCAACATCCATACACCCTGAATCACTGTCAGAAATATATATTGCCATTAGATCGTCTATCAAAATCTCTTCCAGCACATACTGTTTGGAACTCTTATCTGGGGCGTATACCTTGTGTCCTATGGTACCAATCGCTTGTGCGCAACATCCCCCTAGCATTGAACATATACTAGGTAAACACTGTATACAGCAACAAAGAAACAACAGAATTCCCAAAATGATCAGCAAAACCGAAAGCACCTTCCAACCCCATGATCGCAAGAAGTCCCAGAACCAAGCGCTAAGATCCCAGTTTCCCTCGGGAACATGCACTTCTGAACTAAGGACGTGCAGATTCTGTATTGCCTTGAAGATAGTTGGAGAGGAATCTGGCACGAAAATACAGCAAGCGGCCCCCACCAATTTACACACTCCACCACGTTCAGCCAGAATGACATCTAATGCCATCCGGTTCTGAAGTGCCACTAATCTTATTGATTTCTGTTCTAATATCATATTATAGAGTATGTCAGTGGTCCGGTTGATGGTTCTCTAAAGTACTCTCTTGATATCTTCAGAGTTTGCTATAGGTCCCCAAAATGGCACAAGGAATTTCGCTACGTCTCCCAGAACCTGTGCTGGAGTGTCACCATTCTCGTCCCACCGTGGACGAGCCTTTGAAACCTCTACAGTACCGGTTATGAATACCCCGGATAACAGGATGCCTAAATAACAAGTTCCCCGCCAATCCCTGGGTAACCATGGAAATGCTACATTACCGCAAACAAAGTAGACAGGTTCACCTACATACAAAGGTCTGTCTTCCCCAGTCAAATTTGCAACGTTGGCACAACCTTTAAAATTTCCCATTGACTGAGTACCATTCCTCTGTATGCAGAAAGAAACTGAATCGGGGCTATGGTTAACAGTGTAAGAAGGAGGCACGGCATCCTTATTGCCTATAGAAGCCATCTTAAAAGAAATCAAAGATTGAAAAGGACGATACAGTCTATCAGAAGGCCTAATAGAAGTAACGTTGAGCTTGCTCCTATTTGCAAAAAGCGAGCATCCCAAGGGCGTAAGAACACGTTTCTCAAAACTATTCAAATTAGTACCATCAAAGTTCCCCGAGATGCTATCGCTCCATCTGGCAAAGAATAGTGCTCTAAGAGAAGCATAACAAGCAGTTGTCAAAGGTAAAGGATGAATATACCAACCTAGCCCCTTATCTCCATGTTGCGGTAAATGCGAACAGACCCAACAGTTGGACTTATTAAAAATGGCATGAGTAGCATTCATGATAAGTAACAATGTATTGTTATAGTATCTCTGTCTATGCTGAGAGTCTCTAGGAGATAAAGTATGCAAATGCACAAAAGGAGTAGGGACAGTGGGTACATTTTCAGTCGGTAACAAGGTTTCGAATGGATGCACTTCTCCCAGGTACCAAAAACTTAACACAGTTACTATTATAAAACCAATTGACATATGAAAAGACAGCAGTACATTTTCAGGGCCCAAACATTTTGTCCATTCTCACTGCTGGTCACACGATCATTTATCAGTCCCGTACGAGCGGTAGCGATTGCAGGCATTGCAGTCTTCAAACGAAAAAACCCCAATGTTATTTGCTGACGACCTCCTGGCCGAGTGACTTCTTAGTCCTTCCACAGCCCTAGCCAACAGAATCCCCTTTTTCAAACAATTACTTGGGCAAAAAGGCAAGCCCTCAATGATTTTCCTTTCTTCTTCGAATGCACAGCCGAACTGTGCCGTAAGTCTATTTCCTTGGAAGCAAATTATACCTCTTTGCCCCCAGTACTGATTGATCCGAGAACAAGGTGTCGTCACTTCCCGTTGGAAGCGACGTATCAAGAGCAAGTGAAGATGCAAGATCTGGAACAACAGTTTCTGGAAACAAAACTGTTGGAGAGTGTGGGGACAAAATGGCTAATTCCCCAGGCCTCACAGGCTCAGAGAAAGACTCGGATGCACTCTGGTTGCTGTTTACTGCTTTGGGATCGTTGGTTGCAGTATTGGTGAGGGGTTCTGTTTCTTCTGTATCGTATGGCACCGGGTGTGGAAGTCTCTTGACATGCGTCACGTGGATCCAATTTTTTCTGCCTGCGACACGCACTGCAGTCTGTGTGACCAGCAGGACCTGGAAAGGGCCCCGCCACCAAGGTGCAAGGCAAGAAGATCGTTCAAATGCCTTCGTTAATACCCAGTCTCCAGGCCAGATGCTATGACCTGGGCCCTCGTATCATACAGGTAAGGCTTCTCACATCTGGTGATAAATCAAATACAGGTTTTTAATCAACTGGCTACAGTAATCTGAAAGAAGTACATTTTCAACATTCTTTAAGGACCGACTTTTCGGAAGGTTCCAGATATTCGCAGGTCTCCCCATTACCACCTCAAATGGAGAGAGTCAAGTCTTAGTTTGAGGGGTTGTACGCATAGCTAACAACATGATCGGTAAGGCGTCCGGCCATTTTAGTTTGGTGCCGGCACAAGTCTTAGCGAGCTTGTTCTTGATGATGTCGTTGTGTCTTTCTACTAATCCGGCACTCTGAACGTGTCTGGCCGAATGGAACCGTTTGTCGATTTGTAATGCCGCACATATCTGCAGAATTACAGCAGCGACAAAATGTGGACCATTGTCCGACCAAATGACTCTTAGTGGCCCAAACCTAGGAAAATACTCTTTTAACATAGTTTTTGCAGTAGTCATGGCTGTAGCGTCCTTAAGATGAAAAGCCTCAATCCATTTGCTAAAAGCACACATGACAACTAACACATATTTCAAGTTATTACACCATTCCATTTCAATAAAATCAAAGAGTATAACCTCAAAGGGGACAGAAGATGGGCCAAAACTTCCCTTGGAAGTTGATGTTCCCTTTCCCACATTATGCTGTAAGCAGATCATGCAATTCTGAACATAACGCTCAGCTAGTTTTGAGATTTTGTCATTTGCCCAAACTTTCTCCAACATTTGTGTAAGCTTCCGGGCACATATATGGGTAGGGCCATGAGCCATGATGACCATCATCATTACATATGCGTCAGGAAGTAGCCATTTTCGTTCAACTACATGCACCCAACACCCATCACTGACTTTCCCCAAGCCTTCTGCCCATCTCTTGGATTCTTCTAGTGTGGCATCGGCTTGGATGTCCTTTACAGAGTCAACACCCTCATCCATTACATAGGCATTTACGATCTCCCTTGAAATGTACATCTCTGTGGAAAGATTGGCGGCAGTCTGTTTAGCTATCTGATCAGCGAAAGCGTTCCCTTTTCCTATATCGTCTATAATCTTTTGATGTGCTGCACATTTCACGACAGCTAACTGAGTAGGGAGTGCAAGCGCTGAGAGCAGTTGTACTATTAGGGAGCCATGCTGGATCTTTGTGCCATGTGAAGTTAAGAACCCTTTTTCTGACCAAAGTCTACCAAAGTTGTGAACCACCCCCAAAGGCATACTGACTATCAGTATATATGTTTACTGTAAGCCCTTCGGAAAGTTCACAAGCTTGGGTCAATGCTATAATCTCTGCGGCCTGTGCAGAGTTATGCGTGATTCTCTTGGTTTCCACGACCGTGCTTAATGTGGTGATTGCATAAGCAGCTGTGGATGTACCATCCGGAAGTTTAAAGCAGGAGCCATTTCAAAACAGCTCCCCTTGTGGATTATTCAAAGGAGTGTCCTTTAAATCAATTCTACCCTTTGTCTCTTGTTCGGTAGTGTACAGACAGTCATGTGACTCTTCGTCACTGCAAGCAGTACCTTGCGGGAAAGGTAAGAGTTCAGCCAGATTAAGAACACAACACCTCTTGATTTGTATGTGGGAAGCAAACAAGATCAATTCATATCTCGTCAACCGTGCGGAAGAGAGGTGTTGCATTTGAGTTTTTTTCAGCAGAACATCCACAGAGTGAGGCACCATCAGGGTTAGATCATGGCCTAGGACCATTCCCTCACTCTGTTTTACAGATGGAGCAGCAGCAGCGACAGCTCCCAAACATCTTGGCAAAGCGCATGCTACAGGATCAAGGGTGGAAGAAAAGTAACCGCATGGCCTATTCTTCCCTCCATGTTCCTGCGTTAATACAGCCAAAGCACATCCATCACATTCATTTATTTATTTATTTATTTATTTATTTTTACATTTATAAAGCTCTCACACAGCCCGCAGGCATCGAGGCACAAACAACACAAAGGCCTTTTCATAGTTTGGTGTGCCCAAAACCGGTGCCGAGCACAATGCGGTCTTGAGCAGATCAAATGCTTGCTGGTGCTCCATGTTCCACGGCAATGGTGAAGAAATGCCCTTCTTCGTCAAAGCCAACATCGGCTTAATCACTAGTGAGAAGTTTGGGATCCATAACCTACAGTAAGAAGCCATTCCTATCAAGGCTCTAATTTCTTTCTGCATATTTGGGACAGACATGCCAGAAATGTGTTCTATTCGTTCAGATGTCAATCTTCTTCCCTCCTTTGACAGGAGATAGGTGACCTCCTGACAACAATATTGAAACTTTTTAAGCAAAGCTTTGTGTCCATGTTTAGCCAGATGTATAAGTAATAACACAGTGCCCTCCTTACAAGCACCCTCAGATTCGGCAGCCAAAAGTAAGTCATCAACATACTGAAGCAATGTACAAGTAGAGGGCAATTCAAGGGTATCAAGCTGTTCTTTCAAAGCCCTACTATAAATGCTAGGACTTTCCGTGTAACCTTGAGGTGTACGGGTAAAGGTGAACGAGCATCCCCCTAAGGTGAACGCGAACAAGTATCTACTGTCCTTGTGTATAGCAATACTAAAGAAAGCATTCTTCAGATCCACGACACTAAAGTAAGTAGCTGAAGCCAGAAACATAGTTAATATCGTCGTCACATCAGGCACAATTGGAAATTGTGGAGCGACGACCTTATTGATGGCACGTAGATCAATTATGAAATTAAATGGAATTGCATTATCGCCTTTTTTGTACACGGGCAAAATTGGACTATTGCACAAACTACCTGCAATTTCCTCAGTCACCCCTCGATGCACAAAATCAGAAACAATGCATTTCAAAGCTTATTCACCCTCAACTGAAATCTTATATTGTGGAATATGTGGCAGCTTAACTCCATGTTTCAGAACTATTTTAACAGGCTCTATCTGCAAAACACCGAGATCATTGTCATCAATTGCCCATAAACTCTCTCTGTACATGAATTCTGGCGGAAAAGGTCTAGTCAAGAATTGAGAGACAGAAAGTTGCTGTGGTGAAATCGTCAAACGCACTCCGTCAGAAGAACAATGAATTACCGCATTTAATTCCTTCAACAGATTCAACCCCAGCAAATTCTCTCCACAATTTGAAGTCAAAAGGAATGGACAGTGGTCTGTAAAGGGACCCAAAGAAATAGGTACCAGTGAAGAAACTGGACATACAACCGGTGTGCCAGAAAACCCTACAGAAACATTGGTTTGCCCAGACAGTGGAATGTTTGGAACCCGAGAATGATCAATGGAGCACTTCTGTGCCCCTGAATCTATCAAGAATAGATGCTTCCTATTTCCCACTATCATCTCAACGTAGGGACCTTTCTGATTAACGGGAATAGGTGTCGGTTCCAAGCCCTGCTTCGGGCAATCCTAACAAAACAGAATATTATTTAAGGGAAGTTCTTCAGAGAAGTAACCAGCAGAAGTATGGTCAAATATGTTTCTAGTATCCACACTTGGTACCTGATTATCCTGTGACAAAGGTTGCTGGATCCTGTGCAAACTGACCTCTACCAGGGCCCCCTACACCCGGGCAACCTCTGGGTCATCTACCCATATTTCGAAATGCGTTATTTGACCTTTGTCGAAGGATCGGGCACTGTGCACGCCAATGACCCTCTTGCCTACAATAGGCACACTGGTTAATGTTTACAGGACTCAAGGGCACATTTCCTTGTGGAACATACTGACCTCTAATCTGCAAACTACCCCCTCTAGGACTTCTAACAATTTGCTGCAATAAAACTTTTGTCTTCAAATCACCTTTTCTCTTCTCGATTCTTTCCTTCTCATTATTGACACGATTCTCATAGTACTGAGCCATGTGCAGCACTTCTGATTGAGACTTCGCTTGCCAAGCAATCTCAGAAGACATAATTTGCAACTGGATGTCAGGCAACAATCCACGCACAAATTTGTCTACAAATAATCTTTTCCCAGACTCTGCGCCTAAGTCTTGTCCACTGAAATCCAAGACTACCTGTTCGAACCGATTAAAGAACTCGGTAGCACCTTCAGACTTCCCTTGCACACAGGCCATAAGCTTGTCCCAAATAATTCGCTTTTCGGGAATTATGGTTTTCAATTTAGCAATAATTCTGTCAGGTAAAGTTAGTATCACCCGAGGCGGTCTCTCGCCAGCTGGTCTTTCTCCATCGAGTCTAATTATGTTAGCCCATGTATCTCCTAACCCTGCTACATCATCTATAGTCCTAACTTGCTTCCACAAATCTACAGGCAGGAGTACAGGAAATAACAGATCAATATCTCCTAAGGTGAATACTTAGGATTGCAAGACAGACTCCATTTCTTTATAGAATCCTGTCGGATGTTTCCTAATGTCGGGAATAGATTGTCTGACGGTGTTCACTTCCTGTCTTGAGAACGGGACGTGAACAAACTGCGACACATAATGTGCAGGAATATCTCGAGCAGGTGTACCTGCTACAGCATTAGCCGCGATCTCAACTTTCAGGAAAAATGTCAGAGGAACCTCTCATATAGGCAACTGAAAAGTAGGCAACTCTGAACGCTTACTAAGCAACAGAGCCAAATCGAGCGCTAAAGCAGTCAAAGAAGTGTAGAGTGAAAAACCTCTCTTATAAATACTCAATAACTCTGTGGGACAACAAATCTTTCTTTTCACACAATCATCCTGCAGGTACTCTACCATTACCTGTATCACTTTCCTCTGCATTTCTGGTGTATTCTCGCTATACGTGTCATATACTTCAACTGGAGTTATCGATGTGTCTGAAATCCTTCTAATCGCATCTTTCATACAAATTCGTGATTCTTTGGATATCGATTTACGACAAGGAAGGAACCGTTTCTGTACATACATACTATCCTCATCATCATCCTCATTCTGTAACCTTTCCCACTCCTTCCTATACGCAAATATCCTCTCAACATGCACTTGTAATTTCTCCACGGTGTCTCTAGAAAGCGCTAAGGTCTTCAGATCCCTCAACCCTTGTGGGAGATCTGTATTGCTTAGTCTGTCCCACATTACACATAAGTGTATCCCTAATCCCTCATTAAAAACATTTTTTTCAGGAAAATTGTCCATATTGGAAAGTGTGGCAAAAACATTAGCTCGATCACCTCTCTCCATACAATGCTGAGCCCATGCAATCAAGTCCCTTTTTGTCTCTGGAGGTACAGTATTACGAGTGACAACCCTTGATCTCGCTCCTTGATCAACCACAAGCGGTGCAGGACCCCTTTGAAGAGGGAGATCAGGCAAGTGGAGGAACAACGACTGGAGGAAGAGGAGCAACAGGAATAACAGGAACAACAGGAAGAGCAGGGACAACATGCACAACAGCAGGAAGAGCAGGAATTACAGCAGGAAGAGGCAAAGCAGCAGGAAGAGGAACATACAGAGGTGGCGCAGAGGCACCAGACCTTCGTTCATTTAAAAATTTGTCAATAAATTCATCAGAAACATGAAAGTCTTTAGAAGGATAGATTTTCTGAATACCAAATGGGAAAGCCCTATCCCTATTCCTAGTCGATTCAGACTGTTTATCTTGGTCATATAACAACACCTTTTCGGCATTCGTCTTATGATGGCGCGCATGTTTTTCTCTACTCTTAAGCTGTGCTAAAGCTTCTTTCTTCCAATTCTGTAAAACATCGAATGCTGCAAGTCTAGCCTTTTTCTTTAATAAAATGGATTCTAAATACTCAATGCAAGGGATTTCAAAACTACCATTGATCGGCCACTGAAGTTCAGAAGCATGTCTGGTTTGTCTGTGCCAAATATCATTAAACGCTATACTACCAATGCCATGCTTAGAGTACATAGTACAAGCCGGCGACCCGTCCTGTGGTGCCGGACGGCTAAATTCCAAAGATTGTCTATCGCTGCGGAATAACGCCCTAAAGCAGGTAGACAATTTCCCAGGCATATCAAAATACTGGTGTTACCTGGTCAATAATTGTATTTGCAGATACAATGCGCCAAAACAAATTATCAGGATACTTAAGAATCAGGTCACGACTGACCTGATCAATCCTAAGGAGGTCCGATCGGATTACAAAGATTATTTTCTAACTAATCTTACCTTGTGTTTGGTGATTTCGGCAAATCTGCCCGCCTCGATAAGTGGACCCTCGTCAAGATGCCGTCTCAGACCACAAGCTAATCGTCCAGGGATCGGGTCGTGCAGCGCTGCCGAGGTGTCGCGTCTCTTTCATAAAGGGGTCTCTTTATTTTGTCACACCGTCCGATCCCGGTCCGATACCGTGTGTCAACCTTCGATGATCCGGCATCAATCTTGAGGGTCCCTATTCGGGTGCCAACTGTGAAAACAAAAAGAAGATATTGAGGCTGAGTACCCCAAAAGGAAATGCACCAAACGGGGGTTACAAAGGAACATACTGAACAATTTCAAAGGACAAAGCAACAGATAGCTATCTGCCCTCAGTACAACACAGCAAACTCCAGCTTGGTTTGGTGTGCTCAGTGAGTGGGACTGTACATTAGAATAGTCGCACTCTTTATACCCTCGAAATCACGATGTTCAACCCATTTCCCAGTTAATATAAGTTAATACGTTACGGATCTAGGGTTTGTGCCGAGTTCGTACATCTGTACATTTAGGGTTTACCTTTAATGTATTCACTAACAAGCCTCAAGGGCAAAAGTATATCTTAGGATTTCATGTTAAGGCTTCTTAAACAGTTTTATACAATATAGTCAAGCAAGTGTTCACATTTCAGTATTTGAATACATTGTGTTTAACATGTGCTTGCGGTTTAGCTTCGTTAGCGCAAATAATCCTCTACACACAGGTCAGCGAAGGACAAGCGAAGGAGTGAGAACCTAAAATGGGGGATAGATCTAAAATGGCGGCTTACACTGGTCTAAGGCCAAATCCTTGCAATGCGGATTTCCTCGCAAGTGGCTAACAAGCAGCTTGGCGTAGGCCAATATACATATATTCATACAGTATGGGAGGCACAATATAATTTCCCGTTCGACAGAGCAACCTGTAAATAAAGATATAATGTACAAGCCCAGTTCATATACTGTTCACAAGAGTCTTATTTCCTTCTAAATAGTTCTACAACCCCAATGTACCTGGAATTGCAGAGTTTGAAGTCAGGTCATCGACAGATCCTTTCTTGAGTGGCTCCCTTTAAGGCAGGAGCCATGGATCGTCAAGATCCCAAAAGGAAAAAGGGTGAACACTGTTGTCACGGCAGCATCTTCGGTTCTTGCGGTGCTCATTGACGATCGGCCAAAAATGTCCTGCAAGCTGAGGCGTGCGGAGCACCTCGTCGACGAGTGTTCGTTGCTGCAATTAGTCAGTGAAGAACTTTGGCCCAGCAAGGGCGTTGGGTTGTCAGCGTCTGGCATTGGCGAAGTGGGAAGGGACCACCGCTGGCTTCAATAGCTTTGTCGGCACCTCTGAGGTCTTCAGGTGGTGGGAAACCAACCAGCGGATTTTCCTCGGTCGTTGGCAGCCTTGACTTTCTCCGGCAGGACGAAAGCGCTCGACGGTAATGAGCAAGGGAGTCCTTGGATCAAATATTCTTAGGGAAAGGGAGCACCACGGCTCCATTCGGCGACAGTGATCAGCGACGGCGGATGAATGTCTGGTGCTTCTCTTCATTCCCCTTCTCCGGATTGCAGCTTTTTGTAAGCCTGTCTACCAGGGAGCTTTGGCTGGTGCACAATGGTCCCTCGTAGCTCGGGAACAGGTCTCCTAGCCAGGTCCTCTCTTGGATCAGTTCCTTGAAGGCACAGAAGCTTTCAGATTAGCAAAGGAAAGCAGCAGCAGTTCTTCTTCTTCCAGTGGGCTTCAACGTTAATCATCAGTTTCTACTTCAGCTTCTGAACGATTTCTAGCAGTGAGAGGCCCCCCGATATACTGTTGATCTCCCATTCATTCTGTGTCACACTCAGGCAACCAATCACTCAGAAGGGCATTCAGGCAGTCAGGCAGCCAATCAGGCTCACAGTGATTACCAGCATCTCCATTTGAACTTTCATCTTACTAGGCACTTACCATTGGTTTCATCATATATTCATCGTAGCCCGGCTGACCTGGGGACCTGAGCAGACTAGTGATGCGTTTTTCCCCACTCAGCTGGACTCATACTCAATGATGTTGACCACCAATCTGGGGTTGATCTCCGTCGGTGTGCCCATCAGTTTTTTTCAGAGTTAACATATTTGGGATAAAGTAGATACGTGTTGTCAGCCTTACCACTAAATTACTACATTAGCCGGTTTCTTGCTGGCATTTTGACCCCTTTTCAATGCTCTGTCCTCCCTTTGATGAGACACTGCCTTTGGTCATACCTACTGTGACTGCACATGTGCGAGAGACGTACATGATGAGCTTCTCCCTCGCACATGCGCGATTGCTGTTAATAGGAGATTGTACCAGCCGACAGTAATGTTATGTGGGTCCATTGCCCGCGACATCAGTTAATACGCATGCGTTATGGAGAAGAGGCCAGCATGGCTCGTTGGCCCTACTCCTCCCGCGCATGCGTTATTTAGATTCTCTCTCAGATGATCCAAGCATCCCGTTATGCGCATGCACAAGTGAGTAGTGGCTGGTTTTACACCGCGGCTCTACACACATTGCGCATGGCCATTACGGCTTCTTAATTACATTTTAAGCTCTGAGCCCGGTGAGAGGACATTCTCTCCCTCGCCTGATGCTAGGAACTTCACTCGTTTCACCTTGCGCTTACGAATGGGTAAGACTTGTTTCCTATGCAGGGAAATGGATTCACCTGAGTATCACGGGTATATACTTCAGAATTAGAGATTTACAGCAGGGCTCCACTTACAGCGTTTACCTGTAGGATTGATTAAGGTGTATGTCCATTTTTTTACTGTGCTGTGGTACTTCTGTGGAACATCTCACTATTTGCAGTTTATGAGATGAAAGTTACCATTGCATTTAGGGATTACAAACAGATTTCTCTCTAACATAACTAGGAAGTGGGAAGGGCACACTTAGTGACATGCGGAAAGTACAGGCAGGAACACTATATGGTTGATTTTACTTATTCACAAGTTACTGTTAGTTAATTCTATTATACTAATAGACACTAAATTCGATTTATGTTCACCTTTTTTAGGAGTGTCTGCTCCTGATTGGCCTACAGTTAGGAGTGAGATCAAGGAACCCTCTAGGAGACAGAGGCTGTGACACTGTTGAACAGCAGGGTCTGCTATTGAGCTTGGGTTTTTAGATCCCACCTTCAGATATTCACGAGGTGGGTGTAATACCATTTTTCGAATCTTTAATGAATACATTATTATTGATTATAACCCTAATGATGGGCCCCCCTTTATATTCCGCCCCAGGTTTTGAAGGTACGCATGAACATATGTTCTGGAACCAATGGTATCATCTGCCCTGAAGATGGACTGATTGATTGTCCGAAACGCGTTGGCTACAAATTATACACATAGACTTGGTACTATTTGGGATTGGCAAACCTCAATCAGCAATATTTTTGAACTCACACTGATGGACAGAAACACAGAGCCCTGGAAGGCAACAGGACCTTACACAAACAATCAGCCAATGAAATAAAGAGAGTTGCGCTGTGATTGATGTGTTTCTTTAAGGAAGAATTGTCTTTCTGAATTTTGACAGTGCACTATCTTTTGGCAACACAAGTGGTGTATTTGCTATGTTATATAAATTATAAGTTACTTTTGTCTTAAATATATCTATACTTAGTATTCTTTACTTCTCTTCTTGAATTCTAAAAAACACAATTAAAAGGTTTTTTCCTTTTCAAACTTATGCGTCTCTTTGAAATGTTTTGCTTGATATTATTGAAAGTATACATTGAGTATTGTAATTCGAATGATGTGAATGAGACAACCTACGCTCACTGCTTACTATACGAATAGATCAGGGGTTTTTCTTCTCCCATTGGAGTGCACTGTGGGCAGACAGGTAGCAATACATGTCTCTTTTTTCACGGTGCATTCAGGCCATTCTTCTCCATCCAGAAACTCACAGCACATAATGTGGATTAGGACAAGCACTCTGCCATTCAGCACTACACACTGCATTCATACCAGTTTCTGGCAGGGCTGTCTCAGTCATTGTGTCAAACACCAGTGACTAGACACCCACAACACAGAATGCGTAGTCGTCACACACTCCATTTAACCAGTTCCCACCCCACGGGCGTACCCACAACATACAGTCATTAGGAAGGCTCCAGCCAGTATAGCCTGGACTTCCCCACAACACCATATATGGAACTTCCACCCAACAGCCAGTCATGGGGAAGGGAGAGAGTCAGGGCTTCCCGGGACTTTGGGAAATTAGGTGAACATGTTATAGAAAGCAAGAGGCCACAGGGGCCATCTTGTTTCCTATCAGGAATCCACTGATTCCAATGACTGGGCCTGGGCATCCCATAATGGAGGATGCACAGGGCATCTGTCAATTCAGCACAGAGCTGCCACCAGCCCGTACCCTGCTCTGTGGGCCACACACAGGTGCCCCAAAAACATACACTAGGAGTACAGAGTTGTACTCCCACCCACGGGTGCCATAAGGGTATTCCAAGAGTCTGTTCACCAAACCAAATAAAGGAAGAGCCGCACCACCAGGAGTCCCACATGAATTCCTTTGTGGAAAACAAGTCAGAACACATGATAAAAATGATAAAGGACAGGGATACGGAGTCTCTGTCCTTCCGATGCATTTCCAGCATCAGTCGTCTCACGCCCCAGACTGAGGTTAGGGCGTCTAATCTCCCATGAGAATGACACTCTCATCCAGACGGGCAACATACCTTCTGGAAAGGCAATCTGCATTATCATGACTTTTCCGTGGTCTATTCTCTATGGTGAAGTCTAGCCCTTGCAGGCTAATGGACCACCTGAGCAGTTTTGGGTTTTCAACCTTCATCTGCATAAGTCACTTCAGGGGCTTATGGTCTGTTTGGACCTTGAAGGTAGACCCTGTAAGGTAGGGCCTAAAATGCCTAAGGCTCCAAACTATGCTGAAACATTCCTTTTCAACAGTAGGCCACCTAAATTCTCTACCCTTGAGTTGTCTACTGATGAATATGATCAGATGTCCCCTCCCTTTGGCATCTAACTGGGACAAGACAGGTCCAATTCCAGTGTCGCAGGCATCTGTTTGGACGATAAAGGGCTTGCTGTAATCAGGCACACACAAAACAGGTACCCTATACAGACTTTCTTTCAAGCCAACAAAGGTCCTCTGACAGTTTTCTGTCCAATGTACTTTCCTTGGTTGTTTGGGCGAAGTCAGAGGTGTCAGAAGGGCAGCTATGCTTCCATAGTCCGCCATGAAGTTGCGATAGTACCCAGTGAGGCCCAAAAAGGCTCTCACCTGAGTTTGAGTAGTGGGAGTCTCCCAGTCATGTACATCCAGTACCTTACTGGGGAGAGGTTGGATTTGACCCCCTCCTACCTCATGACCAAGATACGTGACTTTCCCCTGAGCTATCTGGCACTTGGTGGCCTTGATAGTGAGGGTTAAATGGCAGAGGATGCTTGATATTGCCGAGAACCCAAAGCTTAATATCTCAATGGAGCTTTAACCATCATCACTCTGCTGCTACCACGTGAACTGAAGGAGTTGCGTCAGCCCTTTAAGACAAGGTAGCAATACAGTGAGATGAATGGGGATGCAGAAGTTACTCAAACATCAATAATCAAAATGACTCAGGTAGTTGGTAAAAAAGTTCAACTGTTTTAATATCAATTATCTAAAACAGGGAGTACAACGGACATCAGCAGATGTCTCATAGCATGGTTTCTCAATTTGCTTCAGAAAAAACATGGGTTATATAGCAAAAACTTGTCATGAATGACGTGAACCTACGTATTTTCTAACATCATCCTACGTGGCAAACTACCAAAATCTAGTGACAAATGTGAAATCCTCAGGGGGAATATCAAGTTATATGTTCCTCCACACTAGTCTAAGAAAGTAATGGGCTTCTTAACATCAGGTGGGACATCTAAGCCCTCCCCTCAAACAAGTCACTATGAACATCACTAAATACATGATGTCCCATTGGTTATACACACCATAGGGCTCTTAATCATGAGGCCCCCTACAATTGGTTGGCGCGCTTACATTTGTCAGTATTTTTCCACCTACGTTTAGCAGCACGCAGGCTAGACTTCCAGGTGCTGGTGAGCCAATTAGCTTCCCACCAATTAGCAGATCATCCATCATCACCTCAGTGGTCTGCTGTCAATTTAGGCTTCAAACATGTCTATGGAAATGTTCCTTGCTCGAGAATGCAGGGGTGTGAAGGCACGCTCTGCCTTCATTCATAGGTGCGGTCTGTTATGTTTGTCCAACTTCATCCTTCCATGTGAGTGAAGACCACAAATTCGAGCTCTGGTGCATTTAAAATACTATTTTTTAATAGACCTCTAACATCTTCCTTGTTTTGTCCATGCCTTGTTAACAGGAGTTTTGTTCTTTCACACAATTTGTAACTGCTTTCTGCTCATCCAAGTCTGATGAAACCTCTGCTTCCTGTTATCCATCCAACCTCGCCTTTCTGAGATTTGCTTCTGTAATTTAATTGCTTTTTCAACTGCAACACACTGGAAAAGAGGCCTTCCTTCTTTTAGTTTAGCTCTGCTATAACACGTTGTGGAAAACATCCATTCTTTGCGTATTCCTATATGTATACGTTGGCGTATGCCGCACTCTATTCACTACGTAGCTAGCCTCAAGAATACTTCATCTACTTGTGTTTCATTGCATATGTACACGTCTAAAATGACTTGATATCTTCATTGTTTCTGTAGCATAGGTTTCATCTTGAGCCCAAGATGTCACTTATCTTTAGTACTTTCTTGATGCCTTAAAGAATATTTTCATGCGCTTGTCTCTGTATCCCGTCTATGTATGTCAGTTCAGCTTCATGTGTGACATCACCAATCCGCTCTTTCATTCATTGGTCCTGCCTCTTCTGGGATTTCATTCAAATGGCCATCATACTGTCTTGTATGCAGGTATGGATTTCTCAGTGGGAACCTTGCCTCCAGGGTTCTCCTCAGTATTGATATTTTCACTGGTACTGCACGTCTCTCACACTCTTTCCCAACATATAGGTAATGTGGGTGAGATGGTTGAGGTGGGGGTACTTGGCTCCTCCTCTACAATATAATCTCATAGTCTGAGAACCTATGCAAGTGGCTAGCACATTCTTGAAAAATCCCAGGGGAACCAGTATTCGGGGCTTAAATATTTATAATGACAACCCAGAGGCCTAGCATTTCCCCAGCTAAAAGTAATAAATGAGCCTCTACATCCCCAATCTGTTTGTGGAGTTTAAACGATAGTGAACAGTGTATATATGTAGCAAAACCCTGTGAGTGTGATGAGAATGCAGAGCCATATCTGTGTACAGCCCATTCCGGCATGTTCAGGAGTCTACTGTACAGAGCTAAATGCATCTCCTGTAAATACATGACATTCACATCATAGTTCTTGGCATAGTTGGACCAGACGTTGAGTTTTTTTATGATTGGTAAAACCCTGTATGTTCTAAGAAAGCAGTGATATTCTATCCCAGTCCTGCACCATTAGGAACAGTAACAAAGCATACCCACCTACTTATGTATCCATACATTGTGCCCTTAGATAGTCCACTGCTCCACCATAGCACAATATATCCATTTGGTTTTAGAAGTGAGATAAAGTAGAGCCAAGTGGTACCACTGCAATCCCGCCCCCCAAACTTTCGAACAACAGAACTCCCCCCCCCACTCCCACGCCAGAAACCAAAACATACCAGAATCACCCTCATTACCATACAGTTCAAACAATAACTGAACCACACAACACCTGCAGTATCTTCGGGAACAGGGTGCCACAGGCGGCCAACAGGCTCCCATAGTGATCCACATGTGAATAATATAGGGTGACCTAGACCTGAGGAGATCAATGCAGGGGCGTGCAGAGGCCCAGCAGCTCAAGAACAAACCACTCGGCTGCTTCAGGGGTGGTGAAGAAAATAGCTTTCCCCCTATGCATCACGCGGAGCTTGGCGGGGCACGACATTACATAGCAGATTCCCTTTTGCCATAGGGTGTTTTTTGCCACTTGAAAGGTCTTTCTCTGGTCTTCTAAAGTCTGGAAACAGTCGAACCACCCTGTGCCCCACTGTAGCTCACTGTGCTCCCTGGCTACCTTGAGGATAACATCTCTGTCGTGATAGTTGAAAATACATGCAATTATGAGTCTCTCTTGTGCCCGGGGGGGTTTAAGCCTCTAGGGAGCAGTGTGCTTGCTTACAGAGGAACATCTTGGAAACAGGGGGGTCCCCCAAAATCTCCAGAAGCAGCTTTTCAAAAAACTACTCCTTGGGCCTCATTACGACCCAGGCGGTAATCTTCCGTCATTACCGCCATGGCGTAATGAGCGTTTACGCCGTGGGCCGATGGCGTAAAGAGCGCCACATTACGACCCATCGCGCACGAGCATTACGCCATGGCGGTAATGCAATTAACGCCATGGCGGAAAAGGCCGCTACCGGCATCGTAAAGCGAGCAAGGTGCACTTCCGCCACCGTAAGTAGCGGCCACCGTAATTAGCGGCCACCGTAATTAGCGGCCACCGTAATTTGCGGTGGCCGTAAAAAGCAGAACCGGAAATAGCGTCATCGCGCCGGAACGGGAAACAGCACGTCGGCCATCTTTAAAAACACAATCCATTGCCATCCTACCGAACAACACCAGATCCAACCCTGACACCTGTCCCAACCAATCACCCACCCATCCAACTACCTAAAAATGCCTAAAGCTGTTAAGAAGGCATGTGACCGCCAGCGCCAGGAAAGATTCAGCCGGGAGGAACTCTGTATGCTTGCGGAGACCCTGCAAGACAACGCAGCTGTCGTTTTCTCCCCGGAAATGACCAGGACAGCGATAGGGAAAAAGAAGGCCATCTGGGCCCTGGTGGCCGAGCGCGTCAGCGCGGTGGGGACCGTACCCCGCACCCCACAGCAGTGCAGGAAGCGCTGGGACGACCTTCGCATACGGGTCAGAGCCGTCATCTCTGCGAACCGCAACCTTGCCCTGGGTACCGGTGGAGGGTCGGAATCCCCACTAAAACTCCAACCGTGGGAGGAGATTTGTGCAACCACAATTGGCATGGAAGCCATTGAAGGCGTCGGAGGGATGGAAAGGGGAGCTCCGACATCAGGCGATGAAGGTAGGTGCCTCAAACAAGACATGCCATAGTCACTGCAGTCCATTCATGTGTAGCACAAGGTTGCCCTAAATGCAACACATTTCCACACTGCCCATAGCCACATGCGAGCACCACCCTGTATACACTGCTGGCACCCGCATACCTGCATCCACATTCCACACTAAAAGGAGACAACCTGCATGGCCCTGCCTGAAATCTGCCTCATCTACTGACCAGAATAATGTCTATCATTGTCATTCCAAAGTCCGCAGACCCATCAATAACGCCCTCCCTCCTTTGCTCCACCACAGGCACAGATTCACACCCCGAGGACCAGGACACCCCTGCGACGAAGAGAGCCAAGAAGGCCAATAATACCGTCCCCGCACCCTCAACCTCAGCTGCAGTGAGGCAGACCCCACAACAAGCAGGACCCACTGCAAGCATACCGGACGTCCCACCGGCAAGCACCCCTGTAGTCAGCAGGCCAGCAGCAGCTGCTCCATCTCTACCAACATTGCCTGCCACAGAAGGCACCGGGTCAGCGGCCAGCAGCAACATGGGTGAGACAGCTGCAATAGCTGCATGTTCAGACTCAGACATTGAGGAGCACGAAGTCAGAAGCCCCACTGACCTACTACATTCCCCCTGTTTGTCAGATGCCAGCCCCCATGAGGATCACACACAGGGGCACACAGAGGTAGAGGAGTGGCCTTCTACCCCATGCCCAGTCCTCAGTCCACAGGAGGGGAGCAGCCCCTCCATCACACCACCAGCACTGGCCATGGGCCAGCAGGGGCAGCAGTCCCTCGAGGACATCACAGAACGGCAGCAACAACTGTCCACGATGCTGGCTGAGCATGCCGCGGAATGTGTGGGGGCTAGGGCAACCATTGAACAGGCCACGGAGACCCTAAGGGACGAAGTAGCGCAGAGCACTGCCACCCTGAGGGATGCCATGCAGGCCATGTCCAGGGACATCTGTGCTGAACTTGCTGGCTTGCGTCATGCGCTCACTGAGCTCACCCACACCCTACAGGACGTGCATGCACGGGGGCAGGCAGGGACATCCTTCACTGCCAGTTCTGCACAGAACAGCCCCGTCCGACGTTCCGGACGTAACCTGCGCTCCACAGCCAGGGGTGCCCCGGGGGCCGGGAGAGGGGGCTTGTAACAGCCTGTGGCCACTGTCACAGGCATCTGTTGACACCTACATGGGGTGTGTTGGGGTGTGCAGGGGGGAGGGGGGAGGGGGTGTGTTGGGGTGTGCAGGGGGAGGGGGGAGGGGGTGTGTTGGGGTGTGCAGGGGGAGGGGTGAGGGGGTGTGTTGGGGTGTGCAGGGGGGAGGTGGAGGGGGTGTGTTGGGGTGTGCAGGGGGGAGGGGGGAGGGGGTGTGTCACGACGTTTCATAGTTTAAATACACTTTTTTCTTTCCCAAAATGAAATGTGTGGACAGTATGTGTGCTTTATTCGTGTACAGTCCACAGTGTGCATGTCCCAGAGACACACAGTGCCCCAAGTGCAGTCTCCATGTGATTCACACCAGCCGTGTGTGCTAGAAGCAGTGGTCGATGATACTTTGGCGCATTGCACGCCCCTCCTGTGCGTCGCCTCCTCCATGGGGTGCCGCCCCATCTGCACCCTCATCATCCTCATCGTCAGGTGGTTGCAGTTCTGCGTCAGGGGGCAGGGGCACATTCCGTCTGACGCACATATTGTGTAGCATGACACATGCCATGACGATTTTTGCCACCTTCTCATGGTGGTACAGGAGTACCCCACCAGACCTGCTGAGGCTTCGGAACCGTGCCTTCAATAGGCCGAATGTCTGCTCTATGACCACACGAGTACGTGTATGTGCACGGTTGAAGTCCTCCACGTGCTGGTTCTGCGGGTTCCGGACTGGTGTAAGGAGCCACCTCTTCAGGGGATAGCCTGCATCACCTGTATGTAGGCGAGAATGTATGTGTCAGTCATGTCGTCTGATCAAGAACATGATGTGCCGCCATGGCTTGCATCCAACTGTTACTTTGGCTCACTTCTACATGCACTAATTGATTCACACAATGCAACCAGTATATGCTCATGGCTCCCATGGCCTGTTTTGCATGCCATCAGCCAATGTATGCAGAGGGGTTGAGGGCATTGTGAGTGCCCATCCTCTGTCTCCGTTCTCTGTGTTACTCACAGCCAGGTGGAGTATGCATCATTCCCCCCCTTTCAGCCAGGTGGAGTATGCATCAATCCCCCCCCCTATCAGCCAGGTGGAGTATGCATCATTCCCCCCCCTTTCAGCCAGGTGGAGTATGCATCATCCCCCCCCCTTTCAGCCAGGTGGAGTATGCATCACCCCCCCCCTTTCAGCCAGGTGGAGTATGCATCATTCCCCCCCCCCCTATCAGCCAGGTGGAGTATGCATCATCCCCCCCCCTTTCAGCCAGGTGGAGTATGCATCGGTACGTCATTCACCTGCCCACTTCCATGACATTGGACTCACCGAGTAGCCAGGATCTTGGGCCTGCATGTCGCTCCATGTAGCGTGGTATTGTGGAGTTCCTCAGGACCATAGAATCATGGGTTGATCCGGGGAATCGGGCACAACAATGTGTGATGATCTTGTTGGAGTCACAGACCATTTGCACGTTGATTGAGTGGAACTGTTTCCGGTTGCGGTACGGTACCTCCATGGCACGTGGAACCACCAATTCCACATGGGTGCAGTCGATGGCACCAATGCAACCGGGTATGCCGGCTAGTGCATGGAAACCCACTTTGGTGTTTGCAATGTCCTGGGCAGTCCGTGGTAATGAGATGTGGTCGTCTGTGTGCTTGAGGAGGGCATCAAGCACTTGGATGAGTGTTCGTGAGAATAATGGTTGTGAAATGCCATGCAAGTGCCCCACTGTGTGCTGGTAGGTGCCTGTGGCCAGGAAGTGGAGTACAGACACTACCTTCAGTAGGGGGGGGATGGCAGTTGGAGTTTCTATCATGCTGACGATGTCGTTGTGTATCATGTCTACGATGGCGGTGATGGTGTCCCGGTCCAAACGGTACAGGGTGTGGATCTGCTCAGCAGTGAGGTTGAATGGATTGGCTCTGATGCGTGGGATTGGGGGCTGCCTGCGTGGTGGCACTGGCTGTGCTGGTGGGGCTTGCTGGGCCTGCCTTGCCCTCCTTCTCCTCCTGCGTCTCCTCTGTGCAGCCTGTTGTTGTTGTTGCTGTTGTAGCACATGCATTGCTATCAGGTCCTCCAGCCCCAACATTGCTAGTCGTATTGGTATCATTGTGGAGTGTGACTGGGTGTGGGAAGGGGTGGGGTGTTCTCTTTTTGTACTTCCTGAGTCTGTATTGCCTTCACCTGTGCTGTTTCTGTGCACCTGTGGCAGCTGCATTCACTTTACATGGCCCTTTACGGTTGGTTCGCGATGGCGTAATTAGCACCATGGCGGTAAGGTACTTAACGGGCTGGGTGATGGCGTTAGGTGCATGTCCGCTTGGGTCGGCATTTGCGTACCTTTCCGCCATGGCGCTAAGTACAGTGTGGCCGGTCGCGTGCGCGCACCCTTAGCGCAGTTAGCGGCAGCGTTAACTACGATGCCGCTAATGGCATCGTAGTTAACGGTCACGGGTCATGATCGGACCTGGCGGAAAACGATGGCGGTAACCATTTACCGCCATCGTTTTTCACTTAGCGCCAGGGTCGTAATGAGGTCCCATGTGTTTAATAGAGGAGGACTTGGGAATCCTAGTATGTACATATTGTTGCGTCAGGATTTCCCTTCCATACCATCATTCTTAGTCACAAGTTATTCACACAGTTTGTTGCAGAAGAGATACCTATCTTTGTAGGATAGATACCTTGTCCTCCCACGCACTGTTTCAGGTTTCTGCTTCGGTCGTGCGGTTGCAAAGTTTGTCAATCTGGACTGCCGAAACATCTTCTTAACAGGTGAGGTATCAATAATTGTTCCCAGTGTGCCTCTGCTACATTTAAGTGCCAGTGGGGTCTGGTTGAGGGCAGCAACATCAAGCAGAAAAGGGTTGGAGGTAAGAGAAGAAGTGGAAGGTAGAAAGGCATCCTGTTTGGTGAACTGGTCCATCTTTGCCTGCTTTTTAGGATTTACCATGATGTCTCAGTTTCCCAAGGTACAGCATTTTAAGGCGCTGCCAAGTAAAACAACAGCATATCCTATATTGTGCATAGTGGGTTAATTACATTGTGTTTGTGTTCTGTATTGGGAAATCAGCAGTGCAGCCCCTCAATGTCCATGAATAATATTAGTCGCTAGCACCCTTTGCACAGTTGGACAATTGTTTAAGGTCACCAGGCAAACAAGAGTGCAGGAGTCTCAACCCTCACTGCAGATCAGCATCAAAGGCAGGTAGGGTACCATCACCGAGCTCGGACTCCAGCTCAAGATCACATATCACAGCTCGACATAGAGAAAAAAGGCAGGCACAAGGCCTCCACGTCCGTCGGCGTTCTGCAGCAGCAGGGGATTTCGCAGGGCTATGCTTGCGACAGCCCCAGGCTCATATCAGCAATAGGGCTGCTCAGTGGAGCACAGACAGAAGAGAGAGGTACACCGATCTCCACACTAGCTGCAGTGGTGAGTCCGGTCCATGCACAGCCTGGGTCAGCTACCCCCAGCAGACAACCCACACTCACTGCCGGGTGATGTCATATTCAGTGCAGTGGCATCTGCCACCCAGCCGCAGGATCCAGCCCAGGATGGCGCCCACCCAGATTGCTCTGTCCGAGGGCAGGTTATGTTTGAGTCAGATGCCTATAAGCGCCGACACCCTTTGGTATCTTCAGTGTGAGTAGCAGTCTTAAGGGACTCTTTGGTCCGTCGACCTCCCCCTATCAGAGTATCGCTGCCGTCTTCCCACCAAAGCTGCAGGGTGCTCCGACGGCTCGCACTTCGATCCGCAGTTACAGATGTCGTGGGGCTTAGGTTTTTGGTGGATGAGACGCTGAGTATATATGTTCCACAAAGCTGTCTAATAAATATTTCCTGTACTGCATGGAAGCCAGAATTTCAGGAAGGATATTCAAGCCCACGACGGAGTGCTCTCAGGCTACGGACATTTCTGTTGTTGCACAACTGCGTCCTCAGGTCCAGGCCACCACGCAGGCATCATTATAAATGGTCCCCCTATAAGGCAGACATTTAAAAAAAATTCTCCTCATACAGAAAATCCAAGGAGACCCGTAAGGCTGCCTATAATTTGCAATGTGTGGAGGATCAGGCACCTATCGAGTTTGTACAGTAGTTAAAGTGGGCATTTGCTCAGACTTCCCGGCGGGTGAACACAAATTGTAGGGAGTTTTTACTGCATTTTTCATGCAGTCCCCAAATACATCATGACCCAGTGGGTGCATGATTTTCATGGGCATAGGACCCTGTATTGGGTTATTGAACAGGCCCCCAGTATGTATGAGGTCCAGAAGCCTGCTGAGAGTAAAAACACCCCCACAACCACCTAACACATCTGCTGCTGTGAAGGTGGCAGAGGTAAAAACTGCCCCTTCATTGGATTTGGAGATGGGGGGCCTAAAAGTAACCCTCCTGCCAACAAGCAAAATACAAGACAGAAGGAACCCCCCAACCGGGCCCAAACGAATGGTAGTCAGGCAGGGGTACAGAACAATGATCCCTCTGACCCTGCCACCTATATAAGCCCTAGGTACAAGGGTACCAAACCAATCCTGGGGTATTTATACATTCCCCCCGCCCAGGGGGTAAACCAATTGGGTAAGTACTGCCCCGGGAAACTTCCCTCCAAACTTCCCTCGGGAGACAAGTATTAATCCACGTCCCAATTTGAACTTTTTCCCCAGATATCCCCTGAACCAGAATTTTCAAAACAATTCTCCTCTGTCTCCTCCCTGGTTCCAGGACAATAGATCCGTAAACCCGGGAGAAGGGAGATTCAGTATGGAAAATTATGGGGGGGGAATTCCAGTACCCAAGCTACTCCGGGAGAAGGGACAGTTACCCTTTTCGGGAGCAGCAGATATATGACTCAAGAACTCATAACCACCCAGAAAAGGTCTGGCAGCTAGAGCAACAGGTACAGCAACTGACGGATGGCCTGAGATGCATGCTGAGGTCTCAGACCTACCCTCAACCTTACCCTACTTCCCAGAATTCTGCAACACCCAGGACAGATGCCTCAGGGGCAAAATGATTGGCGGAAACCTCCGACAAGCCACAGGTTCCTGAGGAGGGGCCCCAGGTGAAGGGGAGATGCCAAGCCCTAGAGGAAGCTTCCTTTCTCACCCAAACAGAGCCCCTAAAAACCTTTCATCCTGAAAGTGTCTCTTTTACCCCCAAAATGTTATAACCCAAATAGCAAAGGAGAGGCCAAAGAAGAACCGATTTTGTGGAGGAAATACAGATTATCCCCTCTGAAATAGAAGAATCCCTGGAAGATTCAGGTAAGCAGACCTTCTCTTTAAAAAATGGGGGGATACCTCCCAAAGAACAAATGGGTCCCAAAAGACCCAGAGTGGGGCAGGGTAAGTATGGAGACGTCCCAGAACCAGAAACTATTCAACCCCAAACATGTGAGCCAGACAGAATTGAAACAGAGGGTGTTTTCTTTCTTCAAACAGGTTCTGAGAACTGTCACCAGGTAAAGGTGGACAGCCAAAGAGCCGGAGAGAAGGAGAATTCCTCAATAACACCCATTGCGAGTTGCAAAGTTTTCTTTACAGAATTCTAAACTCAGAAACAGAAAATTGCTCAAGATCACAGAGTGTCAGAGTTCAATATTAAGAAAATGACCACTGGACTGTCAAATAACTTCCCCTTTCTTTGCACCTTTGAAGAGAAGGAAGGCTGATTTTATGCACCGGTCAGGGTACAGGGTCAGTGGGAAATATTAGCTCTGGCGGATACTGGCTCCCAAGCCACCCTCCTGTCCAAGAAGGCCTTTGACCAACTAAACTCAAAACGGGGGGAGGGCCATCAAATTCCCCTCATTCCCCTCAGACCACTTCCCAGACAGTTCAAAGATTTTGCCGGGAATGATATTTCCATTGAAGGGACTGCGGATCTGGAAATAAAAATTGGACGGCATCGGCTGAAACATTTGGAATAGTCGTGACTCCAGAAGGCACACCATGTTTACTGGGGAACGATCTCCTGAGGAGGTTGTCATCTCTGATCGACTGTGTAAACAACGTCCTCTGGACTCAGACTAAGAGCCCTATACAATTAAATAGGAGTACCAATTATGTCAGCATGAATAGCACTGGTCATTTAATTGATCAACCTTCTGAGAATGTAGAGTTCCATTAAAAACATAACCAAGTCCCAGAAATCACTGTCATCTCTGTAGCTGTAGGAGAACACACTGGTGATGATTTTCCATTCTTGAAAAGCAACCCTCCTCCCAGTTTTAAGTGGTAATCCACACTAGGAAACAGCCTAAAGTTTTGCACCAATCGAAAGTCAGAAGGTACATTGAGTCCCATGAAACAAGACAAGGAAGAAGCTGCTCAAATTCTGACAGATATTCAGAAAAAGGGCAAACAATTGTTTTTGCCCATTCAGTTAAATGAGGGGGAGGAGCCGGTGCTCACCAGAGTATGCCTGAATAATGGAAGGAGCTTCATCAGCAAAGCATTATTCAGGAAACTCACAAAAGGTCAGCCAATTCCCACATTTAAATTGATTGACAAATGGGGAGCAGGTCTGGAAGCTCCAAATTCCAAACATCTCCTGTCTAGCAGGTGTATGCTAAAAATGTCCATTGGCGACAAAAGCATAGAACATAATTGTTGGGTTGTGAGAGATGTCCCTTCCGCCTTTTATCTGGGAAGTGACATTCTCAACCGATTCACAATCAATTTGATGACATAAAGACCACCAAGAAAGAATATGAAGGAAGGGACATGGTTTACCTGCACATTTTCAAAGGAATCAGGCATGATTCCTTCTATCTTGGTGTGGTGCCTTTGAAATTATAGATAAAATATCCCTTGTTGCCTACAAGATCCGCATCCCAAAAAGAGAATAGACAGAAGAATGATGGGCCCACATCAATCATTTGAAAGGTTGTCATCCCAGACAACCTTTACGACTGTTTGAGGAGCCAAATGAAAGTTGAGCAAAGGAACTATCTGATGAGTGCAAACCCCAGATGGAGAGGTATAACAGGTGAGTATTTTAAAAAATATGCAAAATGTATTTTCTAAAATACTTTTTCTATTTTTAGGTAATGTTGCCCTCTTTCGAATGCAAGTGTTGAAAGGTGACATCTGTTTTTATGTAATATTTTTCTCTCAAATGCAAATTCCATCTTCTGGGGAAATATGGTGGTGTAAAAAGTACTGAACCTCTCTTTTATCTATTTGTTGGATAAATAAATGTCTTCATTTCCAGCCTGGAGGCAAGAGGGGAGTCTGGTGAGAACCCCAGAGACCATGGGAAGAAGGAAGGAAAGGGGTGCCATGACCACTCCCTGATGTAGGAAGAAAGGGGGTGCTTTGCAACACGACCCACCAACCCAGAGACCAACGGGGAGACTAAAGTGCCCACTCCCTAATGAAGGGAATTGAGCTGGATGGGCTCCAACAAAAACAAAAATCTAAGAAAAAGAGAAGGGGACTTTGAATGAAACCCCACTCTGTCCTATTCTTCCCCACCAAAGAATCAAAGGCTCCACACTGAAGGTCCCTTTCCCATGAAAAGCAGAATGTTTAAACACTGAGCCAAAACCGCTTTGCATCTGTGTTTGTAAGTTAAAGCAGTTTGAATCTGAAAAATGTGCCCCTGCTAACATAAAAATGTCAGGGAAATGACATGTGGCATGTTGAAAAGAAATGATGTATATTATGTTTTGCATGCAATATACCATCAAACATTTGAAAAGAAAAGCCAACTTGGTTTCCATGAAAAAGTTCCTTAGGCCCTAAGCAGACCATGTTTGCTTGCTGTGGGACAAATGTCACATAGAAGTTCAGCACGGAAAGCCTGATTTACATGCCCCTAGCAATTCTACAACTGCAATAAAGTGTGGCTTTTAAAATTTGCTGAAAACAGACTTTCTCTAGACTTGGTGTCTTTGAAATTGCTCTGTGCAGAGACAAATGGCTGATACATGACCAAAATTTAACCAGGAGGTGTGAACACAGACGATACAATTAAGGGAGGCTAAAATTCCAACATCAAAGAGCAAGCTAAAATCACAAAGAGACTAATAAAAGCTCTGGTTACAGGCTAGCCCAGTGAGAACAAATGGCAGGGAGGAAGGGAAGTTCATAGTTGCACATATGAAGATTACCTTTGTTTAAAAAGACCACTATCACATTGGCATTTTTTCCAGCAAGCATAAGTCAGATTTTATTTATTTGTGTGTCATTTTTTATGTAATTTCCAGGCGATTTTGATGATATAGAATTCATCCACCTATGACTCAGGGAACTGAATGTCCATCTAAATTGGGTTTCTGGCTGATCTATAAATGTTCCAAATTTGGGAGTTGGTGAAAGGGTAGAGGGTGAAAGTAGGAATATGTGAAATAAATTGCATGTTCCTAGCTGTTATACTTTTAGTGAAAATGGCAGAAAATTGCCACCCAGCCATGCAAAATGGTGCAGACCTGGCTTTCGTCTTATTTAATTCCCCATGATTAGGTAAATTGGAATATATATATATATATATATATATATATATATCATGGCAGTTGCAAGTAAAAATGTGAGGTTTTGCCACATAACTAGATTTCTGCCACACTTTGACATGGGAACAGACTCTTAAACCAATCCATTGAAAGAGGCAAGAGTTGGGAGGAGTGAGAAGGGTAACTGTCCAATCCTAGTTGCGAGAACTCCTGCAGGGTACTTCCCCAAAATTGTAAACTTGATGGTTTCAATGATGCTATGTAAGATGGGTGCACTATGGGGAAGGGACAGAGCTGCTGAACTTTGCCATCAGACAGGGCTGCTGAAATTTACCACCGGGGAGAGCTGCTGAAACGTACCATCTGACCGCTGCAAGGGAAACACCAGCAGAGATTGCTGAGAGTGCATTTGGGTGGAGCTGTCTATTTCTAGGAAGGCCTAAATGCAGACCAAGTCGTATGATGCAGAGCTGGAGGCCATCCTTGAGAGTGGAGGGTCGAGACCCTGCCCTATCTTTCCAGAGGGTCCTGGCATGCAGCTGGCTGTCCTAAACTTTAAACAGAGGTTTTCAATATACATAGACTTGTGCCCTTTGTTGTCAAAGGGTTGGGGAATCTGCTGGCCCTAAATCATTTCCATTTATAGTGGGTTGGGGTGGGAGAGACAATATAGATCCTTAGCCTATCTAACGAAAAAATATTAATTTACTTAATTCCCTTTGGCAGAGCTCTATGGGGGGATTTTTGTTAACATTTGAAATTAGCAAAGCTCACCTCCACTATGCGCTGAAAAACTATAGCCCATAATTTAATTGGGTAATCCTTTTTGCCCTGTTGACCCAACTTCTTTAAGTAAGAGCGTTGTCTTTGTTCTTAAATCAGTCCAATATTTTTGTCCAACTTTCCCCAGCAGAGGCCTTTTAGTGGAGGGGGGTCTGTAATCCAAAATTCTTCAATCATCCTAATTGTTCTGTCAGACCTTCACAACCCAGACCAAAGTAGGTGGGGTCTAAAAATAAACTGCTAAATCACCCTGTGTTTATTTTAAACTAAAGGTGTGGATGAAATCAAAATTGCCATATGCATTTGTCTGAATCTGGAATGCCAAACCCCTAGCATTTAAAGAGCACAGGAAAATCAAAATTGCACAGCACTACATTTGTAAATTGTATTCACTGACCAGCGCTAAATATTTCTTGAAGTGAAATTTGTAGAAAGTAAGGAATTGTGATTTGTGATATTTTTAACTCACTTGTGTGAATTATTTATGTTGAGACAAGTTTATTGTGTTGTTCCATGAATAAAGTGGTGTTTGACATTGTAACGGTTTATTGAGAAGCCACCCTCAACACAGGGAGTTCCTTTCCTCCCCACTCACGTGGTTATGCAACAAACTGTTTAACAAATTCTTTTTTCTAGCTCTATCTCAGGCACATATCATGCCCCTTGGAGCCTTCTCGCCTGAGCTAACAATGAGCCAAGAACCAAGCCGGTGAAAAGGAAATATATTATTTAAATTAAAAGTAATATAAATTAGCATGAAAATGTCAAAAACCACTTTATCCGTGGCAGAACAAAATCAAATTCTCTCAGCATAAATACATCACAAAAGCAAGTTTAAGAGAACACATTAACAATTCTTCCCTTTCAGCAAATTTCAATTTAGGAAATAATTACACTGATCAGTCATGAAGGCAGTTATCAAGTGATGTTATGCGATTTTGATTTTCCTGCTGGCTTAAAAGGCTGGCAGTAGAATTTCAACACTGGTTCAAATAGATATGGCAATAATGATTTTTCCCAGAATTCTGCATTAAAATTAACACAGGATGATTTTGCGGTTTGTTTTTCAGACCCCCCCTTGCTTTGGTCTAGGTTGGGAAGTCAGACAGAAAAGTTGGAATGCTTTGGGGAATTTTGGATTTCAAACTCCCCTTACTGAAAGGCCTGTGTTGGGAAAGCAGGACAAAAAGGTTGGACTGATTTAAGAACAGTGACACCCTTCTTCCTTAATGAAGTCGGGGGCAGCAGGACAAGAAGAATTACCCAATCAATGTATAGGCTATAGTTTTCAGCGCACACTGGGAAGTGAACTTTGTTAATTTCAAATTTTAAAAAAATTCACCCTGCAGTGTTCTGTCAAATGAGGAATTAATTAAATCAATATTTTTGGTTAAATAAGATAAAGATATACACAGCCCCCCTTCACCCATTATAATGGGAAAGAATTCAAGGCAAGCCGACTCCCCCACCTTTTGGTTTCCCGGGCTCAGTTCTACTTACATAGACAGTCTCTGTTTAAGGTTCAGGAAAGCCAGCTGCATCTCAGGATACTCTGGAAAGATAGGGCAGAGGTCTGATCACTGCACTCTCAAAGATGCCTCCCGCTCTCCACCATAGGACCCAGTCAGCTTTGAGGCCTTCCTAGAGATAGAAAGCTCCACCCAGATGCACTCTCAGCAATCTCCTCTGGTGTCCCCTTACAGCTGTCAGATGGAAAGTTTCAGCAGACTTCGTGATGGTCCGCCTCTTCTCTCTGTCCTCCGGTCTTTCTCCTTTTTCTGTCCTCTGTCCTAGTGCAGTCTCCCTTATATAGCAGCAATGACACCACCAATTATAAAATCTTTGGGAAGTACCCTAAAATAATCCCTTCCAGTAGGATTGGCAGTTACCCTTCTCTCTCCTCCCAAACCCAGCCTCCAAGTCAGGATTGGTTTAGGGGTCTGGAGCAACATATGGCAATTCCCATTTGTCATCATCCTTTGTTCTCCTTTCAACTTTTTGGCAAGAAATGAGTTATGTATCACAACTTACTAGCAACTGCCATACTAAACATATTTTCCGTTTCAACTACTCATGGGGAATTAGTTGAGATGACCACCAAATCTGTATCATGTAGCACACCCATGTGGCACCTTTCTACCATTTCCATAAAATGCACTAAGGTTATGGATATGTAAGTTATTAAGCATATCCCTAATTTCATTTTCCACCCAGTCACCAACTCTCACATTTGGAACATGTTCAGATCAGCCAGGAAACTAGTTTGACTGGCTATTACAGTTCCCAGAGTCACAGGAAGATGGTTTATAAATCCCTACACTCGCCTGGAAATTACATTAAAAAATGGCACATAGATGAAATCCATCTGCCTTATGATGGCTGAGAAAAAGGCCTTAATGATAATAGTCCTTTTAAATTAATTGTGAATCTTCATGTGGGTCAAATGGCCCTGCCTCCTGCTTTCCAGCCATTTGTTTTCACTGGATCAGCCTGTGCCCAGTGTTCTTTGAAGTGGGTGCCCCCATTTGCTCACATATTAGACGTGCTCCAGCCAAGGGTGAGTTTTCTTGAAGTCAATATTTTCAGAGCCAACAGATCTGGAGAACACTTAGGGGGTAATTCATAGAATTCAGCGCACAAGTGGCGCACGCGGCTGGCGCACAGTGTGCGCGTGCGAATCCCTGCGCCAGTTGCGTGCGCTAAAATCCATTTCCGCACACAGCGTATTCATGGATTCCAGCCACCAAAACCAGCCGTGGCGCACAGTGGTGCAGCGACCCTGCAGCAGTGCCAGTTATGCCCCCAAGAACACCTCTCGCGCAGGAAAAAGCCATCAAAATCCCCAATCCAGCGCAAAGGGCAGCGCTAACCCTGTACCAGCACGGCAAGCGGGCTAAGTGTATCACTGGGGTGCGCGGGAAGTACCTCACGCAATTCGCCACGTGCGAGCAGGGTACGCGTATTTCAGGGGTGCGCGGGAAGTTCCACACGCGATTTCCGGAGGGTACGTGTATTTTAGGGGTGCGCGGGAAGTTCTTCACGCGATTGGCCCCGTGCGAGCAGGGTACGCGTATTTCAGGGGTGCGCGGGAAGTTCCACACGCGATTTCCGCAGGGTACGTGTATTTCAGGGGTGCGCGGGAAGTTCCACACGCGATTTCAGCAGGGTATGTGTATTTCAGGGGTGCTCGGGAAGTTCCACACGCGATTTCATCAGGGTACGTGTATTTTGGGGTGTGGGGGAAGTTTCACACGCGACATCAGCAGGGTACGTGTATTCCAGGGGTGCGCAGGAAGTTCCACACGCGATTTCCGCAGGGTACGTGTATTTCGGGATGCGGGGGAAGTTTCACATGCAACATCAGCAGGGTACGTGTATTTCAGGGGTGCGCGGGAAGTTCGACAAGCGATTTCATCAGGGTACGTGTATTTTGGGGTGCGGGGGAAGTTTCACATGCGACATCAGCAGGGTACGTGTATTTCAGGGGTGCGCGGGAAGTTCGACAAGCGATTTCATCAGGGTACGTGTATTTTGGGGTGCGGGGGAAGTTTCACACGCGACATCAGCAGGGTACGTGTATTCCAGGGGTGCGCGGGAAGTTCGACAAGCGATTTCATCAGGGTACGTGTATTTCGGGGTGCGGGGGAAGTTTCACACGCGACATCAGCAGGGTACGTGTATTCCAGGGGTGCGCGGGAAGTTCCACACGCGATTCCATCAGGGTACGTGTATTACAGGGGTGCGGGGGAAGTTTCACACGCAACATCAGCAAGGTACGTGTATTCCAGGGGTGCACGGAAAGTTCCAAACGCGATTCCATCAGAGTACCTGTATTACAGGGGTGCGCGGGGAGCACCACACGTGAATTGCACGTGTGGGTCCTCCCAGGTGTTCCCTCTACACCCTCCACAGCCCCTGCAGGTGGCTCACACCACAGGGGCCTACCCTGCACATGTCCTGCAGGCACCCCATCCACCATGGCCATGCCCCCCAGCCAACCCACATGTCAACTTGCACTACTGCCCACCAACACATGTCCCCCTGCACCCCCAGCCACCAGGGGCACCCTCCACCAGGCCCCCACCCATGTCTCCCACCACCCCCACCCCCCAGCACTGTGGGGCACCTGCCAGAAGGCCCCCACCCATGTCTCCCGCCACCCCACCCCCAGCACTGTGGGGCACCTGCCAGCAGGCCCCCACCCATGTCCAACTCATGTTCCCCACCACCCCCACCCCCCAGCAGTGCAGGGTCACCCTCCACCAGGCCACCACCCATGTCTCCCACCCTCCACCCCCCAGCACTGTGGGGCACCTGCCAGCAGGCCCCCACCCATGTCTCCCACCACCCCACCCCCCAGCACAGTGGGGCACCTGCCAGCAGGCCCCCACCCATGTCTCCCACCACCCCCACCCCCAGCACTGTGGGGCACCTGCCAGCAGGCCCCCACACATGTCTCCCACCCCCCCACAGCCCCAGCACTGTGGGGCACCTGCCAGCAGGCCCCCACCCATGTCCAACTCATGTTCCCCACCACCCCACCCCCCAGCAGTGCAGGGTCACCCTCCACCAGGCCCGCACCCATGTCTCCCACCACCCCCACCCCCCAGCAGTGCAGGGTCACCCTCCACCAGGCCCCCACCCATGTCTCCCACCCCCCCACCCCCCAGCAGTGCAGGGCCACCCTCCACCAGGCCCCCACCCATGTCTCCCACCACCCCCACCCCCCAGCATTGTGGGGCACCTGCCAGCAGGCCCCCACCCATGTCCAACTCATGTTCCCCACCACCCCCACCCCCCAGCAGTGCAGGGTCACCCTCCACCAGGCCCCCACCCATGTCTCCCACCCCACCCACCCCCCAGCACTGTGGGGCACCTGCCAGCAGGGTCCCACCCATGTCTCCCACCCCCCCACCCCCCAGCAGTGCAGGGTCACCCTCCACCAGACCCCCACCCATGTCTCCCACCACCCCCACCCCCCAGAAGTGCAGGGTCACCCTCCACCAGGACCCCACCCATGTCTCCCACCCACCCACCCCCCATCATTGCAGGGTCACCCTCCACCAGGCACCCATCCCATGTCTCCCACAACCCACACCGGCCAGCAGTGCAGGGTCACCCTCCGCCAGGCCCCCACCCATGTCTCCCACCACCCCCACCCCCCAGCAGTGCAGGGTCACCCTCCACCAGGCCCCCACCCATGTCTCCCACCCCCCACCCCCCAGCACTGTTGGGCACCTGCCAGCAGGCCCACACCCATGTCTCCCACCACCCCACCCCCCAGCACTGTGGGGCACCTGCCAGCAGGCCCCCACCCATGTCTCCCATCCCCCCCACCACCCAGCACTGTGGGGCACCTGCCAGCAGGCCCCCACCCATGTCCAACTCATGTTCCCCACCACCCCCACCCCCCAGCAGTACAGGGTCACTCTCCATCAGGCCCCCACCCATGTCTCCCACCGCCCCACCCCCCAGCACTGTGGGGCACCTGCCAGCAGGCCCCCACCCATGTCTCCCACCACCCCCCACCCCCCAGCACTGTGGGGCACCTGCCAGCAGGCCCCCACCCATGTCTCCCAACCCCCCCCACCCCCCAGCACTGTGGGGCACCTGCCAGCAGGCCCCCACCCATGTCCAACTCATGTTCCCCAACACCCCCACCCCCCAGCAGTGCAGGGTCACCCTCCACCAGGCCCCCACCCATGTCTCCCACCCCCCCACCCCACAGCACTGTGGGGCACCTGCCAGCAGGCCCCCACCCATGTCTCCCACCACCTCCACCCCCCAGCAGTGCAGGGTCACCCTCCAGCAGGCCCCCACCCATGTCTCCCACCACCCCCACCCCCCAGCAGTGCAGGGTCACCCTCCACCAGGCCCCCACCCATGTCTCCCACCACCCCCACCCCCCAGCAGTGCAGGGTCACCCTCCACCAGGCCCCCACCCATGTCTCCCACCCCCCACCCCCCAGCACTGTGGGGCACCTGCCAGCAGGCCCCCACCCATGTCTCCCACCACCCCACCCCCCAGCACTGTGGGGCACCTGCCAGCAGGCCCCCACCCATGTCTCCCACCCCCCCACCACCCAGCACTGTGGGGCACCTGCCAGCAGGCCCCCACCCATGTCCAACTCATGTGCCCCACCACCCCCACCCCCCAGCAGTGCAGGGTCACTCTCCATCAGGCCCCCACCCATGTCTCCCACCGCCCCACCCCCCAGCACTGTGGGGCACCTGCCAGCAGGCCCCCACCCATGTCTCCCACCACCCCCCACCCCCCAGCACTGTGGGGCACCTGCCAGCAGGCCCCCACCCATGTCTCCCACCCCCCCCCCACCCCCCAGCACTGTGGGGCACCTGCCAGCAGGCCCCCACCCATGTCCAACTCATGTTCCCCACCACCCCCACCCCCCAGCAGTGCAGGGTCACCCTCCACCAGGCCCCCACCCATGTATCCCACCCCCCACCCCACAGCACTGTGGGGCACCTGCCAGCGGCCCCCACCCATGTCTCCCACCACCTCCACCCCAGCAGTGCAGGGTCACCCTCCAGCAGGCCCCCACCCATGTCTCCCACCACCCCCACCCCCCAGCAGTGCAGGGTCACCCTCCACCCGGCACCCACCCATGTCTCCCACCACCCCCCAGCAGTGCAGGGTCACCCTCCACCAGGCCCCCACCCATGTCTCCCACCCCCCCACCCCCCAGCACTGTGGGGCACCTGCCAGCAGGCCCCACCCATGTCTCCCACCACCCCCACCCCCCAGCACTGTGGGGCACCTGCCAGCAGGCCCCACACATGTCACCCCCCACCCCCCAGCACTGTGGGGCACCTGCCAGCAGGCCCCCACCCATGTCCAACTCATGTTCCCCACCACCCCCACCCCCCAGCAGTGCAGGGTCACCCTCCACCAGGCCCCCACCCATGTCTCCCACCCCCCACCCCCCAGCACTGTGGGGCACGTGCCAGCAGGCCCCCACCCATGTCTCCCACCACCCCACCCCCCAGCAGTGCAGAGTCACCCTGCACCAGGCCCCCACCCATGTCTCCCACCCCCCCACCCTCCAGCAGTGCAGGGTCACCCTCCACCAGGCCCCCACCCATGTCTCCCACCCCCCCCACCCCCCAGCAGTGCAGGGTCACCCTCCACCAGGCCCCCACCCATGTCTCCCACCACCCCCACCCCCCAGCACTGCAGGGTCACCCTCCACCAGGCCCCCACCCATGTCTCCCACCACCCCCACCCCCCAGCAGTGCAGGGTCACCATCCACCAGGCCCCCACCCATGTCTCCCACCCACTCCACCCTCCAGCACTGTGGGGCACCTGCCAGCAGGCCCCCACCCATGTCTCCCACCACCCCCACCCCCCAGCCCTGTGGGGCACCTGCCAGCAGGCTCCCACCCATGTCTCCCACCCCCCACCCTCCAGCACTGTGGGGCACCTGCCAGCAGGCCCCCACCGATGTCCAACTCATGTTCCCCACCACCCCCACCCCCAGCAGTGCAGGGTCACCCTCCACCAGGCCCCCACCCATGTCTCCCACCCCCCCCCAACCCCCAGCACTGTGGGGCACCTGCCAGCAGGCCCCCATCCATGTCTCCCACCACCCCCACCCCCCAGCAATGTGGGGCACCTGCCAGCGGGCCCCCACCCATGTCTCCCACCACCCCCACCTCCCAGCAGTGCAGGGTCACCCTCCACCAGCCCCCCACCGATGTCTCCCACCCCTCCACCCCCCAGCAGTGCAGGGTCACCCTCCACTAGGCCCCCACCCATGTCTCCCACCACCCCCACCCCCCAGCACTGTGGGGCACCTGCCAGCAGGCCCCCACCCATGTCTCCCACCACCCCCCCAGCACTGTGGGGCACCTGCCAGCAGGCCCCCACCCATGTCCAACTCATGTTCCCCACCACACCCACCCGCCAGCAGGGCAGGGTCACCCTCCGCCAGGCACCCACCCATGTCTCCCACCCCCCCACCACCCAGCACTGTGGGGCACCTGCCAGCAGGCCCCCACCCATGTCCAACTCATGTTCCCCAGCCAACATGTCATCACAATCTAGATCCCTGGTCCCTATGGTCAGCCTCCAAATGCAAAACACCCACCCGAGTATTGCATCCACCCACTCATAATTGGCAATTACATGACAGAACACCAATTGCAAGTTCCGAAACAAACACATTTCCCTCACATACACCCAATGGGTGTCAGTGAATCTCAAAACCCATATCATGATATGCATGAAACCAATGAGATACTACACATTGAAGTTCAATAAAAAATATGTATTAAAGGAAACATAAATAGAATCAAAAATAAAGAAACAGAAATGGGAATGTACAAAAATGAAAAGAAGCATGTCCGTGAAAAAAAGCAAAACCAAAAATCATAATCCAAAGTAATGGTGTCCAAAGTCACTGTCCACAAAACAAAATCCAATGGGAAATAAAATTGAAAGCCATTGCTCCATGATTAAAATGTGAAAGAAAAATACAATCCAACAGTGAACTATGTACATACGAACAAGCCAGGGTCCATTATCCCAACAAAAGAAATGAAACCCATCTAACTACACTAACTAATAAAATAAACTATATACAAAAATGTGGCCAATGTCCAAAAGGTCCAAAATAAATCCAAAAAAAAAGAAAACCTAACACTACCTACATAACTATGTACAAGGGCAGCGGGCTAGTTTGACGGCTCACTTTTGTATGTCCCGGGCCAGGGCATCATCGAACTCCTGCTCAATATCCCGGAGGCGGTCCTCCTCCATGGCCCCGAGGGTCTGCAGGGCCGTCGACGTGTCCACCTCCAAACCCCTGCGGATTGCCTCGAGGCACTCGGCCCGCCTCAGGGCCCTCCACATGGAGTTCTCCGCCCTGACCATTGTGAGCCGTGCCTCTTCCGCCCGCTGCCGCTCCACATCTATGGCGTGGCCCAACCGCTGCCACATGGAAGACACTCTCTGTCCTGGGTCCTCCTGCCCTCCGGCCGATGCCTGCCCCTCCGATGTTGAAGGCCCCGAGCCTTTATGGCTCCCACCACGTTGCTGCTGCTGCTGTGCCTCTGCCCGTGGACTGCCTCCTGCTGCCTGCACATCCTCCGCCGGCTGGGGTGCAGTCGTTGATGTGGCCACCTCTGCTGGACGTCCGACTCCTGACTGTGGCAGGGATGCCTCCTCCACCAGCCTGGCCGCACCGTCAGAGGAAGCTCCACAGGGCGCCCAGGTGACTGATGGGTGGGAAGATGGCACGGAGGACGACTGGCGCGTAGGGGGTTCAGTTGAGGAGGGGGTCGTAGCAAGCCCCATCATACGGAGGAATCCGGCCTGGGTGACCGGTCCCAGCAGGCTGACGTGGTCAACAAGCCATTCGAGATGACGTGCAGTCTCCTCATGAAAAGACTGCAGGTCACCTCGCATGGCCCGTTGACGCAACGCCATACCAGTCAGAGCAGGCTCAACCCGGACCCGGATAGCCACGTCCACAGGCAGAGGAAGGCCAGTTGTCGTGAGCTCATCCCCTGCCTGAAAACGGGTCTGGACGTAGGCATCCCTGCTGGTGCAAGATGATGCAGGGACAGGATCAGAGACAGGATTGCACACAGGCACCTCCGCGGCGGCCTGTGCTGCCTCCTGTCCCTGGTCCTGCACTGCACCACTAGCACCAGTGGGATCCCACCTCCAGACCCCGTCTCTGTTGTTTGCACGGCCTCCTCCTCCACCAAACCCCCCACCAACCTGGATGACTCCGTGCCATCTTCCCCCGTTGGGCCCTGTGGGGTCCCAGCTGCCCCTTCTGTTGCCGAGGAGTCCAACTCCAACCTCCGCCTCTTGGACCTCCCCCCGGCAGCTGCGGCCTGGGACACGGCACCGGACTCCTCACTCCCCGACGAGATGACAACATGGCAGGGGAGCCGGGCCTTGTGTCTCCGGCTGGCAGTGGGATCCCCGCCACTGTGCTCCACAGCACCTTCTCCGCCCTCTTCATCAGTTGATGCTGCAGACAGGGAGAAATAAAACACAGGCATCAGGGCACTGTACAATGGACACATACACACATGACAGTTGTACATGAGTGACATTGGCAAACCTCAGACATGCCATCACAATCCCCAACACACATGTCATTTCAACTCGCACACATGGGCCATACCAAAGCAATATCGCAACTGCCTGCACCATCCATACACATACAACAGCATGAGCAGGCAAAGGTGAGCCAGACATCACATGCATCACAGGAAGTGCACCACAAATGTACACACATCACCACACTTGCATGCATGTGTACACCTCTGCCAAGTGTCGCAGTGTTCAGATGGGCATCCATGTCGCATCTGCCAATCAGGCCTCCACATACCGCTCTCACATGCATCCATGTTGCATCACTGTTGCACCCTTGTCAAATACACACAGATGCACATGTACACAGTGCTGATACATGCAGCTGAAAACAACATACATGCGTGACATCACGGACATGTCTACTTACATACACATTCATCCAAACATGTGTGCCCACACAACTGCATTTGGCATGCAAGCCTACACACACAAGCACAATCCATGTCTCACACATTCCAGCCCTTGCATGTGTTAGCCCCACGGCCCTGTACACCCCCACCCATACTCGACCCCATACAAACAGATGTGCAACCTGCACACTACTGAAAAATCACCACACGCACAGCTCACAATCAGGATGCATGTACACTTACCGCTCGACTCCAGACGGGTCTGCCTCTCAAGGACCTGGACGTGGAGCGCTGGGGATATGCGTTCCAGAACCCTCATCTGTTCTTCCGACAAGTGGCCCCGGCGCCCCTTGGCATCCGCTGCCTTCAAGAGGCGCCGGGCCTTGTTCAGGGTCCTGGACCTGAAGTCCTCCCAGCGCTTCTTGACATGTTGGAAGTCGCGGACTGCCACCCCCTCCGCGTAGATGGCAGTCACGATATCAGTCCAGATCCGAGTCCGTCCTTCCTTGTCGGCGCGGGAACTTCCGAAGAGGGCATCATACTGCCCCAGGACTTGCTCCACCAGGACACCAACCTTGGTGGCACTGAAGCTGGTGCCCCTCTGCCTCTCTGGCCGGGGTTTGTCAGTGGTCTCAGATGGTGTTTGCCCCGACATGACAACCCCAGAGGCAGGAGTGGGTGGGCAACTGGGTCCTGGGGCTGGGCTGTGGAGCTATGGAATCCCAGTCGGGAGTCTTCGGTTCCAGCAGGGGTGGTCACAGCAACAGCACCCCTGGCTGATGTGCAGGCAGCAAATGGCAGGGCACGTGGGCAGCAGGCAGTCAGGCAGCAGCAGATGGCAGGTGGGAGCGTGCTCGGGGCTCTGGGGGGCAGTAGTTCGGCCTTCTGGGCAGGAGCGTGGTCTTCCGTGTGCTTACGCGTGACCAGCTTGATACGGAGTGATTTGGCACGTGAAAATTTGGCACGTCAGCGTGTAATTCGAGGAAAGGCCCTTAGCGCGTAAGCGCGTCTTCACGCATATGCAATTTCATTGGACAGAAGGCCCCTCAAGCTCAAGCGCCCCTGTTACTTGACGCGTACAGGCGTGCATGGGCATTTCAGCGCGCGTGAAAAACTGCACGTCCGCGTGTAATACGAGGAAAGGGCCCATGCGCGTAAGTGACGTGATGCGCGCGTGCGTTTCCCTCAGCACGGGTTAAAGGTGAGCGGGCCCAGCAGTTCGCTGTACGTGCCTTTCGTGGAGACCGACGTGTGTTGCTGCTTCCTGTTGTTTCGCGCGCCATCACAACTTCACAGCTATCAAGATCGTATCTCTTCTTTTGGCGGGGGTATTGGCTACGCGTGTTTTTCTGCATCGCGCTAGTCAGACGGTCAGTCGCACACGCTCTTTTTCCCACTGCGGGTGCCCCTGTGTATCGCACCCATTTTCGATGTCATAGTAGCCTGCGTGTCCCACGCGTACGCCTTATTCGTGTTACTGGGTGCCACTGCGTACTGAAGGAGGTTGAATCCACGCACGTAGGCTGCAGGGTTGCGTGCACGGTTTTACTGCAGTTTTGGGGTGCCTGAGCGTTGCGTGACCCGTCACCACATCACCGGGGTCACATACAGCCTTGCAGGTGCAGGGGGGCTGTTAACATCTTGCTTCCCACCCCCTTCACCCCAATTTCCCAGGTCAATTGTGGTGTACACCTCCCATTGGCACCACTCCATCTCTGCAAGCACTACTACATCAGTGCCATGGTTGGGAGGCCACCAAAGGTGAGGGGCGCCTCAGCTGGGCGTCCTCCTTGTGGCGGGCGTGGTCGGGGACGTGGCCGTGGTGACCAGGGAGTAGGGGGACTCCAGGGTGTCCAGGGCGACCACAGAGGGGGAAGAGGCAGGGGTGCGCCACTTGAGCACAATGTTGTGCCATGTGTCGGTGCAGTCATGCCACCACCCCCTGTGGTTCCGGGGGATGCAGCTCCTGCATCTGGCACTGGCACCCGTTTGACCCGGCAGTCCATTCCATCGACTGCCACGGGCCCAAGGGTAGTGGTAGCTGCAGGTGCAGCTGTGGACACCGCCACCCAGGCACTTGAAGAGCCCTTGGTAGATCTCCAACAGGCCAGGGGGGAAACCATAGGGGCAGGCCGGGCTGCTCAGACCAAGACACGTGCCCCTGGGGCAGTCATGTCATCTGCTGCCCCGAACAGCCGGGTGTTGGCAAGTGCAGGGGAAGATGCACCCAACAGCACCCCGGTTGTGAGTCTGCCAACCAGGACCGTTGCGGTCAATGACCCTGCCACAGCTGATGTTGCTGCGCAGGGTCCATTAGTGGGCACTCAGCTGCCACTGACACAAGTCAGGCCTTTGGTCATCCCTCCACCTGCCACTCCCTTGGCTCAATCCACCGAACACTCTGGCCATACTGGTCATGGCGGCATTAGCCAGCCAGGGTCTGCGCCACAGTCCAAGAGGAGGAAGGTTGCACCTGCAGCACAGGCTGGGACCCCACACACAGCCACGACCTCCTGCACATCGAGGAAGAAGCCTTTCTGTAAGCAGGAACTGGACTTCCTCGTGGACTATGTGCGGGGCCATAGCCGTGACATGCTAGTGGGTGCCAATAGTCAGACTACGGCTGCCCAACGTGACACCCACTGGAAGCATGTTGCGGAACATGTCAGTTCATTCGGCCATGAGGTGCGCACGGCGCAAGAGTGCAAAAAGCATTGGAATGACATCAAGCACAGCAGTAAGGCTAAGCGTGCCTCTAATTACAACTTGACTCTGGTGACTGGCGGTGGGCCTGCACCAGAGGAAGAAGAGCTCACTCCGCATGAGGCTGTCGTTGCGGAGTTCATACCACCTGAATTGGTCGAAGGAGTGGGAGAGATGCTGGACTTTGATGCGCAGTCCAGTGAGTGTTGATGCGTGTTTGTTGAGGACGTGTGTGTTTCACTTGTGGGATGTGTTGTGCATGATTGCTGCTACATGTGACGTGTACATGGTTCTGATGTGTAAGTAATGCAATGCTTCCGTCATGCATGTCTCCTCTGCCTGCATGCGGGACTCCATGTAGGCATGCTCCCTTGCCCCTCCTCCGCCACTCTGCACCCCAGTTCCACCTTTGCACTGGTCTGCTTCAATCTTGCCAATGTGTACTTTCTTGTTCATGTGTCCTGTGTAGATGCTTACTTCCAGCGTAGAATCTGCCAGACATATGCCGTGTGGTACAGCCTTAGTACTCGATGCAGGGTATCTCACTTGTACTGTGCATGGGTCAGATGTCCCGCAGGGACATGAGTGCCCATTCATGCTCCATGTGCATTGCACGCATGCCCCTATGTTTCCTTGACTGGATGATCACTGTAATACAAGTCCTTGGTTACATACATTGCCTGCCATCTCATCAGCCTTCCCATGTCAACTGTGGCTCAGTCCTGCGTTGCACACATGTTTAGGCTCTGACAATCTGTGTGGCTCACAGGCCTCAGCCTGTTCAATGGCCAATGACTCTGTCCAACTCTTGTTGTGTCTTCTTCACACGTGGGCGGCCTCCACAGTTTTCATCATGTGTCCTGCCTACTGTCCCAGCATCATTTTCAGTGTTGTCACTTGAATCACATTAAGCTGTTGATGCCAGTCAACACTGCCTGTCAATACACAGGTGTATGGTCAGCCTTTTGATACCATGCTAGGCATCCCTGCTTTGGTACTGGGGTGGAGGGGTGCTTGGCTTCTAGAATGCACAATGCACGTGATGTCTGAATTTGACATTGCACTGCCTTCACATTTCCTGGCACACACCATGGAGTCCTTGTACATGTAGCTAGTGAGTGGCGTACACATTTTCTGCACTGCAGAGTCCCACTTCCATTGAAACTGCCACCTTTCAACTGGTCTGATCACAGAAGCTATTCAAAGTTGACCCAGCATGCATGCCAGGTTATATGTTGTGTGTCACATGTCTGCCGGGTGCGTTTGCTGTTGGTGTGTGTGTGTGTTGTGTGCTTCTGACATGTGTAGTGACCTTTTTTCTCTCTATTTTTCAGGTGATGACGCAATGGAGGCGGAGGATGGTGTTGTCATGCCAGACACAGGATTGGTAACACTACATCAACCCGGCACTAGTGGGGGTCGTGGGGTGGTAGGCCACGAAAACCCCCAAGTGCTGCAGTCCATCTTGTCTCTGTCTGCCTATGAGTCCAGCCATGATGACGACTCTGACGTCCATGTTGATTTGGATGAGCATCAAGTCCATGTGTCAGGGGTGAGTGATTCTGATGTGGACACTCCTCTGTCTGCGACCCCTGCACTGAGGAATCAGACAGTCTTGGTTCCTCCACCCGTGGGGGATCGGGACGCAGGGTCACCCTCCACACCAGTCACTGATGTGTCTGGGACATCACGTCGATGGGGGCATGTAGTTGTGCAGCCGCGGGCGGTGCCAACACAGCGAGGACCCCCGGTCCTTGGGTCCCGCAGGGGTCAAGCCCGGCAACGGGGTCGTCGCGCGCAACTGCAGTATACTGAGTGGGAGCAAGACATGACTGCCAATTCCGAATGGCAGGGTGCAGCAATGGAGAACATCGCTGAGAGCATGGAGCGTGTGGCCCGATCTGTGCTCCCCCTGCTAGGCAGGTGCTTCTCAAGCAGCAGGCGGCACGGTCCACAGCCCGCTCGCTCAGGCTGGGCATGGCAGCCTCAGACAGGGCACGCCAGGCTGAAATGTCATCTCTGCGTAAAGCAATTGCTGCTCACGCAGAGGCGCACATGGATGCCCTGAGGGAGGAGTATGCTTCCCTCAGATCCACTCTGGGTGTCCTTATGATGTCCCAGAGGCAGCAGGCAGAGGAGAGGTTTGCACAGCTTGAGCGTACCATCTCGGCTGAGCTACAGGCTTGCCGGGAGATGCAGCGGTTGTCCAGCCAGGCCTTGCAGGAGGAACTCCGTTTTACACGTGCTACCTTGCAAAAGGAAGCACGTGTATCACGTGAGGTTCTGCATGCAGACCTACGTCACATCGCCACACAGAACCAGGCTCACCCATCCAGCAGACTTGCTGCCGACAAGGGGCAAGCTGCGGCTAGGCGTGGCCAGGCTACTGTGCCACATCCTCCTTTACAGGATGAGCCAGACTCGGACGACCACCTATCTCACACATAGGTCGGGCTGTGCAGGCGTTGAGCCCATGGAGGTTTTTTTTTTGGCTCAGCATCATCGCATGTGGATGTTGAGCAGCACCCTGTACCTCCCCCCTCCTGGGTGCCTCCCCTCCCCCCTGGGTCGTATGTGGCCATTTTTGATTTTTCTTTTAGTTTAGTTAATTAAGTTTCTGTTTGATAGTTAGTTTAATTAGGTAATGTAGGTTTTCCATTGTTAGTGTAATTAGTTAATAGTTGATTTAGTTTAAAATTGCTAGTCTATTGTGCTTTCATGTGACGGTGCGGTGCTTTGTGGCTTTTGAAGGCATCCACTGTCTGTTCCAGCTGGGCCCTTCAGGCTTGTCTTGTGTATGTGTTTGCTGCTTGGGGTCCTTGACTCACATATGCCACTCCTGCCTCCCTTATCCATGGGCTCGCAAGGATGGTTCGGTGTTACAGAATTTTACACAAGAGCTTTGGACTGTCATATCTGTGGCATGTCTGGTGCTGTGTGACTTGTGTTGACACCCCTAGTGGGGATGATTTTGGTGTTATTGTCCACTGTTCAGCTTTTGCTAGATGGGGTGTGTCATGATTAATGTGTACATTAATTGCTATGCATTGTGTAGTATGTTTCATATCTTTACTGTACACGTGCTTGTTGCAATTCATGCTGTAGATAGTGTTCCACACTTTGGATGTGAAAGACGGACTGATGGTGTGATTTGTGATGTGACTCTCTGACATGGTCAAGTAATGAGATGCCTGATGAGACACACACAGATGACTTTGAAGCATTAATCATGTGTTTCATGCCATTCTGCAGGGGGATGAGCCTCCAGAGCACCTTTGCCAGCAGACATGGCCCATTGGACGACGGAATTCTGAACACGTTTGTTGGTGCCCACATGCACATGTGTGCACAAGCAGAGGCACAGGGATTGCAGACCCACATCCTAGAACTGCTGACATGTTCCAAGGAACTCCAGGCAAGGTGAGCAGCACAGGGGGGCCACGACACAGCAAAGCTTGCACCAGGTGACTTGCACATGCAGGCTTAGTCACAGCACTGAGGGTGAGCTTAGACGAATATTGGTGTTGAAGCACACAATGCAGCTCAGATGTGTTGGTGGACTGATGGCTGTTGATAGTAAGGTTGTCTGGGACACATGCAGGGGCAGTGGCACATACCCTCCGGTACACCAAGGTCCATTGAGGCACTTGTATCAACCATGCAGCCTTCCGAGACATGGAAAGGGGCAGCTCACAGGGACATACAGCAAGGGACATACTCGGGTGCAGCGCATGTCTTTTCCATGTACTTTATGATAAATGCACTGCCAACTTTGTTTCGGTCATGGTGGTACGCAACTTGCTCAGAAGTCATGGCTTGCTATATGGGTCTGTCTGCTTACCCAGGGAACATTGCATGTTGTGTGAATTGTGACACATTGGTGTTCCATTTGCCACGCACCCACGGCGGCTGACTTACTGCATTGACTGTGACCCGTCACAGGGGTGATGTTATATATGGGTACGAAGCATCTACACCAGATTGTCTGTTTGTAGAGTAGTGTGTTGCTATGGGGCTTGTTTGGTGTTGTGTTTTTGTGTGATTGGCACATACAGGTTGTTGACTGTGGCTCTCTTTGCAGCATTGCAGTGCTCCTGTAACCGGACCTGAGAGTGCGCAGGCAGGAGGCCAGCACTCAAATCCAGAGCTAAGTGTCTTGTTGTTTTTCTTTCAAACTGCTCTGCATAGGCTTGCTGGGGAGTGTACTAATGCATAGATGTATGTGTGGTTCAATTTGGTATGTTTTTTCTCCCTAATCACCCGTAATCCTATGCAATTTTGAACCCTGTACCCTCTACCCGGTGTTCCTGCTTCCCGTACCTATCCAAGCAACGTTCCCTGACCCTCTTTCCCCGCTGGGGTTGCGGATGCCTGTGTAAGCCCCGAACTTGCAGGCGCCAAAACCCTAGAGGGGGTGGTTGTTTCGTACCACTCCTGAGCCTGGACTACAGAAGGCCATGACAATGATGTCCAAGTTTGTTTGGATTGTGTATGTGTTCATGCAGGTAGTACATTTCCGTGCATTCCCTAGTTTCATGTGTCATTCCTCCTCCTCTCTCCTGCCACTCATTCCAGTCATCCAGTGTGTCAACACCTGTCCCGACTGCATATCCCTGAACCTCCTTCCCCACCAGGGTCTCAGGGGCCTGTGTGAGTTTGACCTTGCAGGCACCCGGGACATGGTGGGGGTGGTTGTTTCGTGACACTCCCGCGCCTGTACAGGGGACCTGTGACAGTACACATCCCTTCATGGTGCATCATCCTATGTCATGTACCACACATGTTTCACATCCTGTTGTGACATTGTTTTACTGTGCTACCTTGGTTGTTGCATCATTGTGGTAGTACTTGGCCTTTGTGAGTACTGCTACGTCAAGTCATCTACTGGAGGGTGTTCTGGTTCATTTTGCTGGCTTGGAGTTTGTGATTTTGGACATGAGTGTGGATTATGAGGGTGCAGGCACCTTTTTACACACAAGGTGGGAGATGGTGACGAAGGGTAAAGGTGATCCTGTGGCCAGGTGGAATTGAGGTTTGAAGGCTCCATGACCCAGGTGCAGTTGTTCAGTGGGTCATGGTCATTTGTGAGGGAGGGGAGGGTTGTTGTTGATAGTTGCCTTGCCCTGCAGTGTGATGGGAACTCTGACATTGTAATGGTGGTATCCTATGTACATGTTGTGTTCTGCTGATCAATGCCTGTTCATGTGTTGTGTTTACCTTTCAGGTGCGAGGGGATAGTTGTGGTTTGACATGCTGGGGTGTACACATGGTGAATGTTCAAATGTGATGTGTAGAGAACACTAATGGTCACTTGAGTGCACATGCATATGTGGAGTGCATGTCCTTGCAGAACCACACACTTGCACTCTGATGCACTACATGTACTCCCACCCTTGCATATCCACGTGTACACTGTTTGCCTTCTGGTGCCCACTGTGTCCCTGCAGCACATGTTCTGTGACCGATTATGGATCCTGTACATGCCTAATTTGCTGTTTGATGTGGTCTGTCACTTAGATGTGATGCTCAGGGTGTGCATCACACACAATGGGCCTCATTACGACCCTGGCGGTAAGTGAAAAACGATGGCGGTAAATGGTTACCGCCATCGTTTTCCGCCAGGTCCGATCATGACTCCTGACCGTAAACTACGATGCCAATAGCGGCATCGTAGTTAACGCTGCCGCTAACTGCGCTAAGGGTGCGCGCACGCGACCGCCCACACCGTACTTAGCGCCATGGCGGAAAGGTACGCAAATGCCGACCCAAGCGGACATGCACCTAACGCCATCACCGAGGCCGCTAAGTACCTTACCGCCATGGTGCAAATAACGCCATCGCGAACCAACCGTAAAGGGCCAATTCAAGTGAATGCAGCTGCCACAGGTGCACAGAAACAGCACAGGTGAAGGCAATACAGACTCAGGGGAGTACAAAAAGAGCACACCCCACCCCTACCCACACCCAGTCACACTCCACAATGATGGCAATACGACTAGCAATGTTGGGGCTGGAGGACCTGATAGCAATGCATGTGCTACTACAACAGCAACAACAACAACAACAGGCAGCACAGAGGAGACGCAGGAGGAGAAGGAGGGCAAGGCAGGCCCAGCAAGCCCCACCAGCACAGCCAGTGCCACCACGCAGGCAGCCCCCAATCCCACGCATCAGAGCCAATCCAAACAACCTCATTGCTGAGCAGATCCACACCCTGTACCGTTTGGACCGGGACACCATCACCGCCATCGTAGACATGACACACGACGACATCGTCAGCATGATAGAAAGTCCAACCGCCATCCCCCCCCTACTGAAGGTAGTGGCTGTACTCCACTTCCTTGCCACAGGCACCTACCAGCACACAGTGGGGCACCTGCATGGCATTTCACAACCATTATTCTCACGAACACTCATCCAAGTGCTCGATGCCCTCCTCAAGCACACAGACGACCACATCTCATTACCACGGACTGCCCAGGAGATTGCAAACACCAAAGTGGGTTTCCATGCACTAGCCAGCATACCCGGTTGCATTGGTGCCATCGACTGCACCCATGTGGAATTGGTGGTTCCACGTGCCATGGAGGTACCGTACCGCAACCGGAAACAGTTCCACTCTATCAACGTGCAAATGGTCTGTGAATCCAACAAGATCATCACACATTGTTGTGCCCGATTCCCCGGATCAACCCATGATTCAATGGTCCTGAGGAACTCCACAATACCACGCTACATGGAGCGACATGCAGGCCCAAGATCCTGGCTACTCGGTGAGTGCAATGTCATGGAAGTGGGCATGGGAATGACGTACCAGTGCATACTCCACCTGGCAGAAAGGGGGGGGGGAGATGCATACTCCACCTGGCAGAAAGGGGGGGGGAAGATGCATACTCCACCTGGCAGAAAGGGGGGGGGAAGATGCATACTCCACCTGGCAGAAAGGGGGGGGGAAGATGCATACTCCACCTGGCTGAAAGGGGGGGGGGAGATGCATACTCCACCTGGCAGAAAGGGGGGGGGAAGATGCATACTCCACCTGGCAGAAAGGGGGGGGGGAAGATGCATACTCCACCTGGCAGAAAGGGGGGGGGAGATGCATACTCCACCTGGCTGTGAGTAACACAGAGAACGGATACAGAGGAAGGGCACTCACAATGCACAAAACCCCTCTGCATGCATAGGGTGATGGCATGCAAAACAGGCCATGGCAGCAATGAGCATATACTGGTTGCATAGTGTGAATCAATTAGTGCATGTAGAAGTGAGCCAAGGTAACAGTTCCATGCCAGCCATGGTGGAACATCATGTTCCTGATCAGACAACATGACTGACACATACATTCTCGCCTACATACAGGTGATGCAGCCTATCCCCTGAAGAGGTGGCTCCTCACGCCAGTCCGGAACCCGCAGAACCAGCACGAGGAGGACTTCAACCGTGCACATACACGTACTCGTGTGGTCATAGAGCAGACATTCGGCCTCCTGAAGGCACGGTTCCGAAGCCTCAGCAGGTCTGGTGGGGCACTCCTGTATGGCCATGAGAAGGTGGCAAAGATCGTCATGGCATGTGCCATGCTGCACAATATGTGCGTCAGACGGAATGTGCCCCTGCCCCCTGACGCAGAACTGCAACCACCTGACGATGAGGATGAGGAGGGTGCAGATGGGGCGCCACCACATGGAGGAGGCGATGCACAGGAGGGGCGTGCCATGCGCCAAAGTATCATCGACCACTAGCACACACGGCTGGTGTTTATCGCATGGAGACTGCACTTGGGGCACTGTGTGTCTCTGGGACATGCACACTGTGGACTGTACACCAATAAAGCACACATACGCAATGAAAATGTCCACACATTTCTTTTTTTGAAAGAAAAAAGTGTATTGAAACTATGAACTGTCGTGTCACACCCCCTCCCACCTCCCCCCTGCACACCCCAACACACCCCCTCCCACCTCCCACCTCCCCCCTGCACACCCCAACACACCCCCTCCCACCTCCCACCTCCCCCCTGCACACCCCAACACACCCCCTCCCACCTCCCACCTCCCCCCTGCACACCCCAACACACCCCCTCCCACCTCCCACCTCCCCCCTGCACACCCCAACACACCCCCTCCCACCTCCCACCTCCCCCCTGCACACCCCAACACACCCCCTCCCACCTCCCACCTCCCCCCTGCACACCCCAACACACCCCATGTAGCTGTCAACAGATGCCTGTGGCCGTGTCCACAGGCCGTCACAAGCCCCCTCTCCCGGCACCCGGGGCACCCCTGGCTGTGGAGCGCAGGTTGCGTCCAGAACGGCGCACGGGGCTGCTCTGCGCAGAACTGGCAGTGGAGGATGTCCCTGGCTGCCCATGTGCATGCAGCTCCTGTCGTGTGTGAGTGAGGTCAGTGACCGCACGACGCAAGCCCGCAAGTTCGGCACAGATGTCCCTGGACATGGCCTGCATGGCATCCCTCAGGGTGGCAGTGCTCTGCGCCACTTCCGCCCTTAGTGTCTCCGTGGCCTGTTCAATGCTGAACCTAGCCCCCACACATTCCGCGGCATGCTCATCCAGCATTGCGGACAGTTGATGCTGCCGCTGAGTGATGTCCTCGAGGGACGGCTGGCCGTGCTGGCCCATGGCCAGTGCAGGTGGAGTGATGGAGGGGCTGGTCCCCTCCTGTGGAGTGTGGACAGGGCATGGGGTGGAAGGCCACTCCTCTGCCTCAGTGTGCCCCTGTGTGTCGCCCTCATGGGGGCTGGCGTCTGAGAAACAGGGGGAATGTAGTTGGTCAGTGGGGCTTCTGACCTCCTGCTCCATGTCCGAGTCAGAACATGCAGCTGTTGCAGCTGTCTCCCCGATGTTGCTGCTGGCCGCTGACCCCCTGCCTTCTGTGGCAGGCAATGTCGGTGGAGGTGGAGCAGCTGCTGCTGGCCTGCTGCCAACAGGGGTGCTTGCCGGTGGGACCTCCGGTATGCCTGCAGTGGGACCTGCTTGTCGTGGGGTCTGCCTCACTGCAGCTGAGGTTGAGGGTGCAGGGAGGTAGTCGTTGGACTTCGCTCTCTTCGGCGCAGGGGTGTCCTGGTCCTCTGGGTGTGATTCTGTGCCTGTGGTGGAGCAAAGGTGGGAGGGCGTTATTGATGGGTCTACAGACTTCTGAATGACAATGCTTGACATTATTTTGGCCAGTGGATGAGGCAGATTTCAGGCAGTGCCATGCAGGTTGTCTCCTTTTGGTGTGGTATGTGGATGCAGGTATGCGGGTGCCAGCAGTGTATGCAGGGTGGTGCTCGCATGTGGCTATGGGCAGTATTGATTTGTGTTGCATTTACACTCTAGGGCAACCTTGTGCTACACATGATTGGACTGCTGTGACTATGGCATGTCTTGTATGAGGCACCTACCTTCATCGCCTGATGTCGGGGCTCCCCTTTCCATCCCTCCAACGCCTTCGATGGATTCCATGCCGATGGTGGTAGCACAGATCTCCTCCCACGGTTGGAGTTTCAGGGGGGATTCCGACCCTCCACCGGTTCCCTGGGCAAGGTTGCGGTTTGCCGAGATGACGGCTCTGACCCGTATGCGCAGGTCATCCCAGCGCTTCCGGCACTGCTGTGGGGTGCGGGGTACGGTCCCCACCGCGCTGACGCGCTCAGCCACCAGGGCCCAGATGGCCTTCTTCTTCCCGATTGCTGTCCTGGTCATTTCAGGGGAGAATACAACACCTGCGTTGTCCTGGAGGGTCTCCGCTAGCATGCAGAGTTCCTCCCGGCTGAATCGCTCCTGGCGCTGGCGGTCACATGCCTTTTTCACAGATTTTGGCATTTTCGGGTACTTGGATGGGTGGGTGTTTGGTTGGGACAGGTGTCAGGGTTGGGTCTGGTGTTGTTTGGTAGGATGGCGATGGATTGTGTTTTTAAAGATGGCCGACGGGCTGCTTCCCGTTCCGGCGCGATGACGCTATTTCCGGTTTGGCCTTTTACGGCCGCCGTAAATTACGGTGGCCGTAAATGTGTACCTTATCGTTACTGTGTTGGTGTATGGGTATTGCTTGCCATGTCATGTTGTGGTTTGGGAGGGTTTGAGTGACATGACAGTGATGGCCATGGCCTGTTTTGCAGGTCTGTGTGATGCACACCTTGCATGTCAGGGTCATCCGCTTCTCAGAGCATCTAGCTGGGGGTAGATCTCTCTACGCGGCAGGGCCCTCCCTCTGGAACAGCCTTCCTGCCTCACTTGAACTTGAGGGGAACCATCTCCAGTTCCCGAAGCACCTCAAGACCTTCCTCTTTGCTTCTGCTTTCTCTCTGCCTCTCCCTTGCGGAATTCTTCACTGGAACTGCACTGGAGCTGCAACTGGGCCACTCTCACCGACCTTGGTCCCTGGCCCAGCCACTCTCCACTTGCACTGCCTCCCTGGCAACCCCTGCACTGCGGTACTGTCTCTCTATCCCTACAGCCCACCCTTCCCAGCACTTGTCTGCACTTACCTTTGCAGTTGCCACCAGCCGACCTATGTTTTTTTTTTTTGGTCTACTTCCCCTGTACTGCACTCCCCCCATTCCCCTTGCACTTTTCCCTTCCCCCTACCCCTGCACTTGCACAATCTAAATGACACCTGGCCTAGTAGTACCGTTGTCTGTCTTCCCTTGTTCCCCCTTCCCTGCCTCATCGCACCTTGAAATACTTGTGTATAAGCCATATCATGTCATATGTCATATGTGTGCCTTTTGGTCACATGGGATAGCTTGTGTTTAAGTAGCTAGGGATGCAGACAATGTGGCACTTCCATGGCAACTATCTCAGGGTGGTAGGGTTGTGACAGTTGACTGTCTCTTTGTCATCATCGATTGTCACCTGGTATGTGCCAGGCCTGTGTGCACTCCGCAGGGGTGGGAGTTTAGGTGAAAAATGTGGCCACAAGCTGGGTCCGGGCTTCCTCACCACGTGCCCTGTCCCCTCCCATGGGCAGCGCCTGTGCCTGTGGTTGGGGATGTGGGGGCACCACCATGTCCACCGGGACGCCCTGCCGTGTTGCAACATTGTGCAGGACACATGCTGCCACAACGATCCTGCACACTACTGCTGGTGCATAGAGTAGTTGCCCACCAGAGCGGTCAAGGGAGCGGAAACGTGACTTGAGCACTCCGAATGTGCGCTCCACTATGGCCCTGGTTGCAATATGGGCGGCGTTGTATCTTACCTGGGGTGGTGTGGTGGGGTTCCAGATTGGCGTCATCATGTGGTTGCTCAGAGGGTAGGCACTGTCCCCTGGGGAGGTGATAATAGTTGAGATTATTAGGGTTTGGATATTTGTCTGTGTGTGACTTGCATGCATGTGCAAGGGCATTTGTACTGACCTAGGAGCCATGTGTCGCCATGCTGACCAGCTTCCAGGGTGATGATTCCCTTTGCATCGCATACCACCTGTATATTGATGGAATGCCAGTGCTTGCGGTTTCGGTAGATGTGCTCAGTGGCTCTAGGTGGACGTAGGGCCACATGGGTGCAATCTATGGCACCGAGCACTTTGGGGAAGTGTGCCACCCTGAAAAAATCCAGGACAATGGCCTGCCTTTCTGCGGGTGTTCTGGGCATGTATATGTGCCTGCGGACTGAGGGGCGCGCTGTCATGATTGCCAGTACCTGGTGTAGGCAGCGTGACTGCGTGGCCTGTGAGACCCCCCCACTATGGCAGTGGTCCGCTGAAATGACCCAGTGGCCAAAAAATACAGGACATTGAGCAGCTTCTTCAAGGGGCTCAATGCTTGGGAGCAAAGGGTGGGGGATGTAAGGTCATCTTCCCACTCCCTGACCAGGTCTAGGATGATATGCGGTGGAACCCTATACCTGCCATAGACCTGGTCGTCAGGCATCTCAAAAAGGCTTGTCCGTAGTGTTAAAATGCGTGCCCTGGCTATTCTCCTCCTCCTGCGGTGTCCCACGATCAGTGCTGCGACAAATGGGACATTCATCGTAGCTGTATATACGCGTTTGTTGTTTGCGTGCACTTTTTTACTGTGCGCGGGGACGCTTCCGCCTGCCTTCGTGTGGCGGACGCATTGACGCCTGTGCGTGTCTTTTGCCGTGCGCGGGTTTCCCGTATTCGGATCCATGAATACGGGTTGTTCGCGTGCGTGTGGGCATTCCGTGTAGTTCCCTGCAGTACTTCCCCAGTTATGCCTTCTTTTTCACGCGTTGTTCCCCATTCCACGTGCTACGCCCACTGTTCCGCCCACTTTGGTTGTGTGCGCCGCGCTATGTGCGCTTTTGCTGTGCGCGTAGCACACGCCGTGTAAGCCTGCGTGCGCCATGGCTGGATTGGGCACACGGACAGCGAGAAACACGCGCGGCGTCTTCCTTGAATCGCACGCGTGCGCTGCGTTTCTCACGCTTGCGCTCCCTTGCGCCTGCTTGCGCATGGATTTTCGGCGCACGTTTGTTCCATGAATCGGCCCCTTAATTTCCACACCTTTAGCAAGAAATGTTATTGAGGTTGGTCATTAGATGGGGGATGTGACTCCCACGCTGGAAGTGGGAGATTTCCTTGTGAAGTTTTGCCCACAGCCAGCAAAAGAGACTCTCCTGGGCTGAAATATTTCATGAAGACAAAGTGGCTCTTCAAATGTCACTGGAGTTGTGTGGGTGAAACATAACATACATTGCTCTTTGCCAACCCACACATCATGTTTTGTTTTGATGACATTTTTCTGTGAGCAGTGTTTTTTGTCACTTTCGCTTTTTAAAACAATTTTTATTTGCACACATGTGCAGGCCATTTTTGTTTTCAATGTTTAAAAATCCTTTTTTCCATGTAACAGGGAGCTTTGATTCCTCCTTTTCTTTAATTAAAATGGTGCTTATCCATTGGTAATGACAGGTAGGCCCCTTTCCATGTGGCTCTTTAATTTTACTTGAATAACAAAAACAAAGGCTGAGCCATTTTCTTTCAGCGTTTAATATCCAGCTGTTCATGTGAAAGGAACTTCTGTTTGGGGATCTTAAATGAAATGCACCCCACAACATTTCAGTGCAAGTTTCGTAACATCTAATTCAAACAAATATAAATATATTTTCCTGTACATCTGCCTGGTTATTGGCTCATTTGTAGCTTAAGGGGAGGGATACAAGTTGCATGATATGCATCTAAAATAGGGCTGAATAAAAGACTCCATTAAACAGTTTGTTGTGTGACTCCTTGAGTGAGGAGGGAAGGAACTCCCGGTGCTGAGGATAGCCTCTAAATAAACTGTTACAAATTATGAAGAAGACATGTCTCAATTACAACAGCCACCAATGGCGTGGCAACAAAAAATGCAATAATCTCTACAAAACAGCCAGGTTAAGATATACTATCACAATTAATTCCTTTTTTAATGGCAGAAAAGAAAAAGAACAATTTACCACACAATGATAGCACTTGAGTTAAGCACTTCCCCCTGTGACACTCAACCCCCAAGCATCAATTGGACTTAATTCCTTTGTATGGAAGACAGTGGCAGGGAGTGAGAATACAGGAGAAAAATCGGTTTTGGTGTGGAGCCCACAGAATCAAGATGGGGAGCCAGCAAAGCTGGGGGAAATATGTTTTTGGCGCACCAATGGAAGAATTTTTGTTTTTAATTATTTCTCACAAATGCTAAGGGAAAGAGATGGAAAAACAGGGAATTTGTTTGCTTATGTTTAGAAAGACAGGCAGAGCTTTTAGGGAATACCAATCAGCACATAAGGGGGAAATCAATATTTAGAATATGCAACACATGTGTAATGGAAAGGGAATGCAAATGAAAAATCGTTTTGACCACACAATAGGGAAAGAGGGACAAAAGCGGAAAATCGTTTTTTGGGATGTTAAGCTTAATTTCAATGGAAAAGAAAATGCAAATGGAATTTGTTTTTACTCACGCTGCAAATGACAGATAGGCACTGGGAAAGGGGGTAGCCAATAAAAGGCAAATGGGTTTTGGTTCAGGATGACAGATGCAAAGAGAAAAAACAGTGGCAAATGGAAACTCATTTATCAGGGCCCAATTTAAACACAGAAACACATTTGTTTCACAGATCACAATGGGATTAAATCCTTTGGCCGACACTTTATAACTGTAGCAATTAACAAAAACACTGGGAAAAAGATTGCTGGTTTCAAATTCCACCAATCCTGATCCCGCAAAATTCAATGGTGGAATTCATTGATTTACTTACAAAAATAGTAAGGATTTACACAGACAAATTAGAGGGTTTTCAATTGGTATGTGCTAACATAGACTGGTAAACAAGATATTCTTCTATGGGGAGATGACTGAACTACACTGGCAATTTGGGATTTCAGTGGGGAATTTTAAATGGGGGAACTATTGGATGCAATGCTACAAGATTGAAGGCCTTATGCAATTTAGGGCTGGGTTTATTGCTACTTAAATAGCAAGCCTTTGTTTAGGGGTCAGGAAAGCCAGCTACATATCAGGACACTCTGGAAAGATAGGGCAGTGGTCAAGTCACTCCACCTTTAAAGATGGTAGGTTCCATCAGCCTTCTCTCTGTCCTCCTTTTTCTGTCTTCCCCAGGTTTTTTTGTGTCTTGTCCTAGTGCAGTCCCCCTTATATAGCAGAAATGACATCACCAATTTTACAATCTAGGGGAAGTACCCTCCAATAATCCCTGCCGCTATGATTGGACCAATACGCTCTTTCTCTCCACCCCCAGTCAGGATTGGTTTAGGGGTTTGGAGCTATATCTTTTTTCTCCATTTGTCATCATCCTTTGTTCTCTTTTCAACTTTTTGGCAAAAACTATTCATTTATCACAACTTCATAATTGTGCTAGCTACTGCCATACAAAACATATTTTCTGTTTTAGCTGATCATGGGGAATTAGATAAACCGACAGCCAAATCTGTATGATATAGCATGGCTATGTGTCACATTTTCATCTTTTTCATAAAATGTACAGCAGTTATGAATATGTAAGTAATCAAGCATATTCCTAATTTCATTTTCCACCTTTTCACCAACTCTCACAGCTGTAACAGGTCAGCCAGAAACCAGGTCTAACTGGCCACTACAGTTCCCAGAGTCACAGGTAGATGCAAAATTGTATAAAAAATTAAATCAATCCACAGTATGGTTGCTGCGCAAAATGGCTAAAATGAAATAGTCTTTTAAATTAATTGTGAGTGTTCCTGTGCAGCAAAGGGGAGGGCTGCTTAATCCCCCATCGCCATCCGTCCCCCTGGGCCAGTCTGTAACCAGGGGTTTTCATGAGTCTCTTTAAAGTTAGTGTGTGTGCTGTTTAAAGTGCGTGCAACAAGGATTCACACCTATTAGTCAAGCTTCAGCCAAGGATGGCTTTCTCTTGAAGTCCTTACTTGCCTATTCAGTAGGTCTACAGGGTACAGAATTGTGTGGCCTTTAGCAGGATCAAATGTTATTGTGGGTTATTAGGTGTGAGATGCGACATCCAGCTGAAGTGGGGCTTTCCTTTGTGAAGTTTTGTTCTCAACCAGAACAACTTTTTCCCGAAGACTAAGTGTTTCTTCCAATGGTCACTGGAGTTTTTTGGGTGCAACATAATATACATTGCTTTTGTCAGCTCACACATCATGTTTTGCTTTCCTGACATTTTTCTGTGAGCAGTGATATTGTTTCCCATTTTGGCTTTTTAAAGCTGTTTTTATTTGCAAACACATGTGCAGGCCATTTGTGCTTTCACTTTTGAAAAATCCTGTTTTCCATGTTACAGGATTCTTTCATTCCTCTTCTTTTGTAAATCAAACCGCTGCTTGTCCATTGATAATGATAGCTAGGCCTCTTTTCACATGGCTCTTTAACTTTACATGAAAAAAAGCAAATGTCAGGCCATTTATGTTGCAGTGGTTACATTCCTGCCATTCTGGTGAAAGGGACTTCAGTTTGGGGCCTTTAAGTGCACCCCACATGCCCCCCCCCCGTTCTTCCATGAATCTTTTTGACAAAGAGCAGGGCAGAGTGGGGTTTCTTAGGCATAAATGTCCTTCATCAGTGAGTGGGTACTCCAGTGTCCCCTTCCATCTCGGGGTTGGGGTTAATCATGGCACCCCCTTTTCTTCCTTCCTTTGGGAGTGGGCACTCCAGCCTCTCCTTCCATCTTTGGGTTGGAGGGTGTGGGATATCACCCCCTTTCTTTCTTCCCTTTCAATTCCCCAGGGTACTCATCAGGCTCATCTCCAAGCTCCAGGCTGGAATTTAAGAAGGTTGTTCTCTAATGGAAGATACAAAAAAAGGTTTCAGTACTTTTTACAGAAATTTTTCCCGGAAGATTTACAATGACAACAACCTACAGTTTTAAATGTCTTTTCGGTTTCATAAACAATCCTTTTTTTATTTTTTCATTTGTACAATGACACCAAGTAAATTACTCCCATATATATATATATATATATATATATTCAATGAAAAAACTTTGTTAAAGGGACGTTATGGTTAAGTTGCGCTACTAAAAACCTATGAAATTCAGGGAAAAATCTTTGTTAAAGGCACATTATGGTAAAGTTGCGCTACTAAAAACCTATGAAATTCAGTGAAAAAACTTTGTCAAAGGAACGTTATGGTTCCAAGTAAAACCGAAAAACCCTTGAAATTCGCCAGTTATGGTAAGCTAAGCAACCATAACTCACGCCACCACCGTGCACTGCTAAGACTAACACCCAGGACATCAAAGATGACATCACAAATGTCATTGATGACATCACTGATGACATCACATGTGTATGTACTTTTCATGAAATATGTGTACAAGGGATTCTTATTATAATGTTGCGAAACAAGTGTCAAGGATCATTGCAATAAATATCATACCCTAATTAGTGCATTGAACGATGCATTGATATAAACAGCATTCTATTATGGGGTTCTATCTAGTATACTAAGCTACTGATGCAGAAACATAACATGGTGTGCAGTGTACAAGATGAAGGTATAATATTCGTAATGTTAATATGTTGAATAATGAAATGATAATTGTTTTCTTAATAGATTTTTGTGTACTGTGAAACATGTAATACGTAGCTAATAAAACATTACTATAGACAAAACACAAAGACACAAGAACACATACCAATATGGGTATATACAGGGAAAGTGAAGTTAGCAAAAAAGCACAAGTAGTAGCAGAAACAATTCATAATTAACTGATTATTTTCATGCAAATAAATGATTGCTCTGTTTCAAAGCTGCTATTCACCCTATGTATATGTATCACTTGATGTGATTGGACCCACAGGGAAAGTACAGCCATAAAAAAAACAACAACAGAACTATCAGAAAGTGCTCATAAGTCTATTGATTATCTTTAAGCAGAAAAAGGATTGCTGTCTTTCAAGCTTGTGTCTTCCCGTATGTATATGTTTCATATGATGTGACTGGACTCTAACAGAATTACTGTAAGAACCTACTTGATGGATACATCTACAAATAAAATAAAATGTTTAGTTTCTGACTGTTACTGAAGAAAACCATGTTGCCTAGATATGTCAGCAAAAGAAAAAAGAGTGAGCCAGACATTTGATGTCATCAGTGATGTCATCAATGACATTTGTGATGTCATCTTTGATGTCCTGGGTGTTAGTCTTAGCAGTCCACAGTGGTGGCGCGAGTTATGGTTGCTTAGCTTACCATAAATGGCGAATTTCAAGGGTTTTTCGGTTTTACTTGGAACCATAACGTTCCTTTGACAAAGTTTTTTCACTGAATTTCATAGGTTTTTAGTAGCGCAACTTTACCATAACGTCCCTTTAACAAAGTTTTTTCCCTGAATTTCATAGGTTTTTAGTAGCGCAACTTAACCATAGCGTCCCTTTAACAAAGTTTTTTCATTGAATTTCATAGGTTTTTATTAGTGCAACTTAACCATAACGTCCCTGTAACATTTTTTTTTTACTAAATTTTAAAGGTTTTTATTAGTACAACGTGACCATAACATCCTTTTCAATAAATGAAGACCACTAACATCTTATGTCCTCAAAGTGGGAATGCCGGGTGGTAAAAAAAACAAAAAGATTTTCCTTCCTACGCCGGGACGCCTGCGGCATCTCGGTGTAGGAAGGAAAATCTTTTACCAAGATGGCCACCATGGAAAGGGAAGGCGGGGTGTATAAAGAACACAACGGCGCATGAGCGGGGTTGGGGGGCACAGGGGAGACACATGGGCATGAGCGGGGGGTGAGAGGGAACAGGGTACAAACGGGGCATGAGAAGGGGGTAGGGGGAAAAAGGAAGGAAACACAGGGCATGAGTGGTGGTGGGGGGAACACGAGAGAGACACGGGGCATGAGCAGCGGGTGGGGAGGAACATGAGGGAGACACGGGGTATGAGCAGGGGGTGGGGAGGAACACGAGGGAGACACAGGGCATGAGCAGGGCACATACGGGACATGAGCGGGGGTGGGGAGGAAAGGAGAGAGACAAGGGGCATGAGCAGGGGGTGGGGGGAACACGAGGGAGCCACGGAGCATGAGCGGGGGGTAACACGAGGGAAACACGGGGCATGAGCGGGTGTGGGGGGAACACGAGGGAGAAACGGGGCATGAGCCGGGGGTGGGGGGCAACAGGAGACAGACACGGGGCATGGGTGGGAGCAAGAGGAGACAGACACGGGGCATGAGCGGGGGGTGGGGGGAACAGGAGACAGACACGGGGCATGAGCGGGGGTGGGGGGTGTTCAGAAGACAGACACGGGGCATGAGCGGGATAGTGGGGAGCAACAGGAGAGAGACATGGGCATGAGCAGGGGGTGGGGTGCAACAGAAGAGAGACACAGGGCATGAGCGGAGGGGTGGGGGGTACAGGAGACAGACACGGGGCATGAGCGGGGGTTGGGGGCAACAGGAGAGAGACACGGGACATGAGCCGGTGGGGGGAACTGGAGACAGACACGGGGCATGAGCAGGGGGGGCAACAAGAGACAGACATGGGGCATGAGGGTGGGGGTGGGGTGGTACAGGAGACAGACACGAGCATGAGCGGGGGGTGGGGGGGTACAGGAGACAGACACGGGGCATGAGCAGGGGGTGGGGGGCAACAGGAGAGAGACACGGGGCATGAGCGGGGGGTCGGGGGAACAGGAGACAGACACGGGGCATGAGCGGGGGTTGGGGGCAACAGGAGAGAGACACAGGGCAGGAGCGGGGGGTGGGGGGCAACAGGAGACAGACATGGGGCATGAGCAGGGGGGTGAGGGCAACAGGAGACAGACACAGGGCATGAGCGGGGGTGGGGAGAACAGGAGACAGACACGGGGCATGAGAGGGGGGTGGGGGCAACAGGAGACAGACACGGGGCATGAGCGGGGTGTGGGGGCAACAGGAGAGAGACACAGGACATGAGCGTGTGGGGGAACCGGAGACAGACACGGGGCATGAGCGGGGGGGCAACAGGAGACAGACACGGGGCATGAGCGGGCGGTGGGGGGTACAGGAGACAGACATGGGGCATGAGCGGGGGGCAACAGGAGAGAGACACGGGGCATGAGCGGGGGGTGTGGGAACAGGAGACAGACACGGGGCATGAGCGGGGGGTGGGGGGAACAACAGAGACAGACACGGGGCAAGAGCGGGGGGTGGAGGGCAACAGGAGACAGACACGGGGCATGAGCGGGGGGTGGCGGGCAACAGGAGACAGACACGGGGCATGAGCGGGGTGTGAGGGGCAACAGGAGACAGACACGGGGCATGAGCGGGGGGTGGGGGCAACAGGAGACAGACACGGGGCATGAGTGGGGGGTGGGGGGCAACAGGAGACAGACACGGGGCATGAGCGGGGGTGGGAGGAACAGGAAAAAGACACGGGGCATGAGCAGGAAGGGTGGGGGGCAACAAAAGAGAGACACGGGGCATGAGCGTGTGGGGGGAACAGGAGACAGACACGGGGCATGAGCGGGAGGGTGGGGGGCAACAGGAGATAGACACGGGGCATGAGCGGGGGGTGGGGGGAACAGGACACAGACGTGGGGCATGAGCGGGGTGTGGAGAGAACATGAGACAGACACGGGGCATGAGCGGGGGGAACAGAAGACAGACATGGGGCATGAGCCGGGGGTGGGGGAAGGGGAGAGACACACGGGGCATGAGCGGGGGTGGGGGGAGGGAGAGAGACACACGGGGGGTGGTTGGGAGGGAGAAAGACACACGGGGCATGAGCGGTGGGCGGGAGGGGGAGAGATACAAGGGCCAAGAGCGGGGGTGGGCGGGAGGGGGGAAGACAGAAGGGGCAAGAGCGGGGGTGGGCGGGAGGGGGGAAGACAGAAGGGGCAAGAGCGGGGGTGAGGGGGAGGGGGGAAGACACGGGGCAAGAGCGGGGGTGGGCGGGAGGGGGGAAGACACGGGACAAGAGCGGAGGTGGGCGGGAGGGGGGAAGACACGGGGCAAGAGCGGGGGTGGGCGGGAGGGGGGAAGACACGGGGCAAGAGCGGGGGTGGGCGGGAGGGGGCAAGAGCAGGGGTGGGCGGGAGGGGGCAAGAGACACGGGGCAAGAGCGGGGGTGGGCGGGAGGGGGAAAGAGACACGGGCCAAGAGCAGGGGTGGGCGGGAGGGGCCAAGAGCAGGGGTGGGCGGGAGGGGGCAAGAGACATGGGGGTGGGCGGGGGTGGGCAAGAGACACGGGCCAAGAGCGGGGTGGGCGGGAGGGGGAAAGAGACACGGGCCAAGAGCGGGTGTGGGCGGGAGTGGGAAAGAGACATGGGACATGAGCGGGTGGGGGGAACAGGAGACAGACACGGGGCATGAGCAGGGGGGGCAACAGGAGACAGACATGGGGCATGAGCAGGGGGGTGGGGGTACGGGAGACAGACACGAGCATGAGCAGGGGGTGGGAGGGTACAGGAGAGAGACACGGGGCATGAGCGGGGGTGGGGGGAACAACAGAGACAGACACGAGGCATGAGCAGGGGGTGGGGGGCAACAGGAGACAGACACGGGGCATGAGCGAGGGGTGGGGGGAACAGGAGACAGACACGGGGCATGAGCGGGGGGTGGGCGGAACAACACACGGGCATGAGCGGGGCGGTGGGGGGAACAGGAGACAGACACGGGGCATGAGCGGGGGGTGGGGGGAACAACACACGGGCATGAGCGGGGCGGTGGGGGGCAACAGGAGACAGACACGGGGCATGAGCGGGGGTGGGGATAACAGGAGACAAACACGGGGGCATGAGCGGGGGGAGGGGGGCAACAAGAGAGAGACACGGGGCATGAGCGGGGGTGGGGGGAGGGAGAGAGACACACGGGGGGTGGGCGGGAGGGAGAGAGACACACAGGGCATGAGCGGGGGGTGGGCGGGAGGGAGAGAGACACGGGGCATGAGCGGGGGGTGGGCGGGAGGGAGAGACACACGGGGCAGGAGCGGGAGGGTGAAAGACACAAGGGGCAAGAGTGGGGGTGGGCGGGAGGGTGAAAGACACAAGGGGCAAGAGCGGGGGTGGGCGTGAGGGTGAAAGACACAAGGGGCAAGAGCGGGGGTGGGTGGGAGGGAGAAAGACACGGGGCAAGAGCGGGGGTGGCCAGGAGGGGGAAAAAGACACGGGGCAAGAGCGGGGGTGGGCAGGAGGGGGAAAAGACACGGGGCAAGAGCGGGGGTGGGCGGGAGGGGGAAAAAGACACGGGGCAAGAGCGGGGGTGGGCGGGAGGGGGAAAAAGGCACAGGGCAAGAGTGGGGGTGGGCGGGAGGGGGAAAAAGACACGGGGCAAGAGCGGTGGTGGGCGGGAGGGCGAAAGACACACGGGGCAAGAGCGGGGGTGGGCGGTATGGGGAAAGACACACGGGGCAAGAGCGGGGGTGGGGGATATGGGGAAAGACACACGGGGCAAGAGCGGGGGTGGGCGGGAGGGGGAAAGACACACGGGGCATGAGCGGGGGTGGGCAGGAGGGAGACAGACACACGGGGCAAGAGCGGGGGTGGGCGGGAGGGGGAAAGACACACGGGGCAAGAGCGGGGGTGGGCGGGAGGGCGAAAGACACACGGGGCAAGAGCGGGGGTGGGCGGGAGGGGGAAAGACACACGGGGCAAGAGCGGGGATGGGCGGGAGGGGGAAAGACACACGGGGCAAGAGCGGGGGTGGGCGGGAGGGGGAAAGACACACGGGGCAAGAACGGGGGAGGGCGGGAGGGGGAAAGACACACGGGGCAAGAGTGGGGGTGGGCGGGAGGGGACAAGAGCGGCGGTGGGCGGGAGGGGGAAAGACACACGGGGCAAGAGCGGGGGTGGGCTGGAGGGGGAAAGAAACACGGGGCAAGAGCGGGGGTGGGCGGGAGGGGGAAAGACACATGGGGCAAGAGCAGGGGTGGGGGGAGGGGGAGGGGGACAGACACACGGGGCAAGAGCGGGGATGGGGGGAGGGAGACAAACACATGGGGCAAGAGCGGGGGTGGGGGTAGGGAGACAGGCACACGAGGCATGAGCCGGGGGTGGGAGAAGGGGAGAGACACGCGGGGCATGAGCGGGGGGTGGGCGGGAGGGGGAGAGACACACGGGGCATGTGCGGGGGGTGGGCGGCAGGTGGTGAGAGACATACGGACATGAGCGGGGGGTGGGCGGCGGGTGGGGAGAGACATACGGACATGAGCGGGCGGTGGGTGGGGAGAGACACACGGACATGAGCGGGGGTTGGGCGGCGGGTGGGGAGAGACATACGGACATGAGCGGGGGGGTGGGCGGCGGGTGGGGAGAGACATACGGACATGAGCGGGTGGCGGGTGGGGAGAGACACATGGACATGAGCGGGCGGCGGGTGGGGAGAGACGAGCGGGGCATGAGCGGGGGGTGGGCGTAAGGGAGAAAGAGACACGGGGCATGAGCGGGGGTGGGCAGGAGGGGGAAAGACACACGGGGCAAGAGCGGGGGTGGGCGGGAGGGGGAAAGACACACAGGGCAAGAGCAGGGGTGGGCGGGAGGGGGAAAGACACACGGGGCAAGAGCGGGGGTGGGCGGGAGGGGGAAAGACACACGGGGCAAGAGCGGGGGTGGGCGGGAGGGGGAAAGACACACGGGGCAAGAGCGGGGTTGGGCGGGAGGGGGAAAGACACACGGGGCAAGAGCGGGGGTGGGCGGGAGGGGACAAGAGCGGGGGTGGGCGGGAGGGGGAAAGACACACGGGGCAAGAGCGGGGGTGGGCTGGAGGGGGAAAGACACACGGGGCAAGAGCGGGGGTGAGCGGGAGGGGGAAAGACACACGGGGCAAGAGCGGGGGTGGGGGGAGGGGGAGGGGGACAGACACACGGGGCAAGAGCGGGGGTGGGGGAAGGGAGACAAACACATGGGGCAAGAGCGGGGTGGGGGTAGGGAGACAGACACACGAGGCATGAGCCGGGGGTGGGAGAAGGGGAGAGACACGCGGGGCATGAGCGGGGGGTGGGCGGGAGGGGGAGAGACACACGGGGCATGAGCGGGGGGTGGGCGGCAGGTGGTGAGAGACATACGGACATGAGCGGGGGGTGGGCGGCGGGTGGGGAGAGACATACGGACATGAGCGGGCGGCGGGTGGGGAGAGACACACGGACATGAGCGGGCGGCGGGTGGGGAGAGACGAGCGGGGCATGAGCGGGGGGTGGGCATAAGGGAGAAAGAGACACGGACATGAGCGGGGTTGGGAGGAACAGGAGACAGACACGGGCATGAGCGGGGGTGGGGGACTTACTGTGCAGCCGGGATACAAAGCCTCTCATGCGAGGAACAAAGATGGCGGGCGTCTCTGAAGCCAGACGCACTGCACGCTTCCACGCATCCAATGTGAGAGCACGTCAGATGTCCGCGGACATCACGCAAGCTGCTGGCCCAATCACCGTCCTGTCCGCGGAGCGAACAGGGAAGTGTGTCCGCGAAGCGAACACAGATATCACTAATTTTTTTCACTTACATTTTTGTCATTTTTTTAAAAACTACTGGACGGATTTACACCAAATAAAGAAAAGCACGCTTTCGGGACCAAGCCGCCGCTCCTGCCGCTAATTTGGTGTAAATCCGTCCAGCGGTTTGGGCTGTAGGCGTGAGCAAAGTTTTTTCCCATTATGTCTATGGGAAAAAAAAAGTTTTGGGACCCCCCCTATAACTTTGCTCCCCCTGGACGAATCCTCACCAAACTTTGCAAAACAATTCAGAGTGACCCAACTACTTTTTTTGCAAAGTTTGGTGAGGATCCGTCCAGGGAGAGCGAAGTTATAAGCCACCCAAAAAGTGGTCTTCCTATGGAAACAGCAACTTAACCATAACTACAAGGCCACTACCGTGGCCATGTAATATATATATATATATATATATTCAGTGAAAAAACATTGTCAAAGGGACGTTATGGTTCCAAGTAAAACCGAAAAACCCTTGAAATTCGCCAGTTATGGTAATCTAAGCAACCATAACTCGCGCCACCACCGTGCACTGCTAAGACTAACACCCAGGACATCAAAGATGACATCACAAATGTCATTGATGACATCACTGATGACATCACATGTGTATGTACTTTTCATGAAATATGTGTACAAGGGATTCTTATTATAATGTTGCGAAACAAGTGTCAAGGATCATTGCAATAAATATCATACCCTAAATAGTGCATTGAACGATGCATTGATATAAATAGCATTCTATTATGGGGTTCTATCTAGTATACTAAGCTACTCACAGAAACATAACATTGTGTGCAGCGTACAAGATGAAGGTATAATATTCGTAATGTTAATATGTTGAATAATGAAAAGATAATTGTTTTCTTAATAGATTTTGTGTACTGTGAAATATGTAATAAGTAGCTAATAAAACACATGTATTACATAATTGCATTACTATAGACAAAACACAAAGACACAAGAACACATACCAATATGGGTATATACAGGGAAAGTGAAGTTAGCAGAAAAAGCACAAGTAGTAGCAGAAACAATTCATAATTTAACTGATTATTTTCATGCAAATAAATGATTGCTCTGTTTCAAAGCTGCTATTTACCCTACGTATATGTATCACTTGATGTGATTGGACCCTAAGGAAAGTAGTGTGAGTACAATGTATACAAATATGACCATATACAGGGAAAGTACAGCCATAAAAAAAAACAGAACTATCAGAAAGTGCTCATAAGTCTATTGATTATCTTTAGGCACAAAAAGGATTGCTGTCTTTCAAGTTTGTGTCTTCCCGTATGTATATGTTTCATATGATGTGACTGGACTCTAAGGGAATTACTGTAAGAACCTACTTGAAGGATACGTCTACAAATAAAATAAAATGTTTAGTTTCTGACTGTTACTGAAGAAAACCATGTGGCCTAGATATGTCAGCAAAAGAAAAAAGAGTGAGCCAGACATGTGATGTCATCAGTGATGTCATCAATGACATTTGTGATGTCATCTTTGATGTCCTGGGTGTTAGTCTTAGCAGTGCACGGTGGTGGCGTGAGTTATGGTAGCTTAGCTTACCATAACTGGCGAATTTCAAGAGTTTTTCGGTTTTACTTGGAACCATAACGTCCCTTTGACAAAGTTTTTTCACTGAATTTCATAGGTTTTTAGTAGAGCAACTTAACCATAACGTCCCTTTCACAAAGTTTTTTCACTGAATTTCATCGGTTTTTAGTAGCGCAACTTAACCATAACGTCCCCTTAACAAAGTTTTTTCATTGAATTTCATAGGTTTTTATTAGTGCAACTTAACCATAATGTCCCTGTAACATTTTTTTTTTACAAAATTTTAAAGGTTTTTATTAGTGCAACGTCACCATAACATCCTTTTCAATAGATGAAGACCACTAACATCTTATGTTCTCAAAGTGGGAACGCCGGGTGGTAAAAAAAACAAAAAGATTTTCCTTCCTACATCGGGACGCCTGCGGCGTCCTGGTGTAGGAAGGAAAATCTTTTACCAAGATGGCCACCATGGAAAGGGAAGGCGGGGTGTATAAAGAACACAACAGGGCATGAGCGGGGGGTTAGGGGGGAACAGGGGAGACACATGGGCATGAGCGGGGGTGAGAGGGAACATGGGAGACACATGGGCATGAGCAGGGGTTAAGAGGGAACAGGGTACAAACGGGGCAGGAGCAGGGGGTGGGGGGGAAAAGGAAGGAAACACGGGGCATGAGCGGGGGGTGGGGGGAACAGGAGAGAGAGACGGGGCATGAGCGGGGGGTGGGCGGGAGGGGGAGAGACACACGGGGCATGAGCGGGGGGTGGGCGGGAGGGGGAGAGACACACGGGGCATGAGCGGGTATGGGGGGGAGGGAGAGAGACACATGGGGCATGAGCGGGGGTTGGGGAGAAGGGAAGAGAGACACACGGGGCATGAGCGGGGGGTGGGCGGGAGGGGGAGAGACACACGGGGCATGAGCGGGTGTGGGGGGGAGGGAGAGAGACACATGGGGCATGAGCGGGGGTTGGGGAGAAGGGAAGAGAGACACACGGGGCATGAGCGGGGGGTGGGCGGGAGGGGGAGAGACACACGGGGCATGAGCGGGTGTGGGGGGGAGGGAGAGAGACACATGGGGCATGAGCGGGGGTTGGGGAGAAGGGAAGAGAGACACACGGGGCATGAGCGGGGGTGGGGGGAAGGGGAGAGAGACACACGGGGCATGAGCGGGGGTTGAGGGAAGGGAGTGAGACACGGGGCATGAGCAGGGGTTGGGGGAGGGAGGGAGAGAGACACACATGGCATGAGCGGGGGTGGCGGGAGGGAGGGAGACACACGGGGCATGAGCGGGGGGTGGGGGGAAGGGGAGAGAGACACGGGGCATGAGCGGGGGGGTGGGTGGGAGGGAGAGAGACACACGGGGCATGAGCAGGGGTGGGGGGAGGGAGAGAGACACACGGAGCATGAGAGGGGGTGCGGGGAGGGAGAGAGACACACGGGGCATGAGCGGGGGGTGGGGGGAAGGGGAGAGAGACACACGGGGCATGAGCGGGATGGGGAGGAGAGAGAGAGAGACACACGGGGCATGAGCAGGGGTGGGGGAAGGGGAGAGAGACACACGGGGCATGAGCGGAGGGTGGGGGGACAGAGAGACACACACGGGGCATGAGCGGGGGGTGGGAGGGAGGGAGAGAGACACACGGCGCTCATGTGCAGGCGGCAGATCCCGCTCCTTGGCCCTCCGCTGGCCACCGTGTGCCGATGGCATGAGCGGGGGGCTGGAGGAACAGGGGAGACACGGAGCATGAGTGGGGGTGGGGGGACAAGAAGGACACACGGTGCATGAGCGGGGGTGGGAGGAACAGGAGACAGACACAAGACTTACTGTGCAGGTGGCGAGGAACAAAGATGGCGGGCGTCTCTGAAGCCAGCAAAAAGCACGCTTTCACCGCATCCAATGAGAGAGCATGTCAGATGTCCGCGGACATCACGCAAGCTGCTTGCCCAATCACTGTCCTGTCCGCGGAGCGAACAGGGAAGTGTGTCCGCGAAGCAAACACAGATATCACTAATTTTTTTCACTCACATTTTTGTCATTTTTTTAAAAAACTACTGGACGGATTTACACCAAATAAAGCAAAGCACGCGTTTGGGACCAAGCCGCCGCTCCTGCCATGAATTTGGTGTAAATCCCCCCAGCGGTTTGGGCTGTAGGCGTGAGCAAAGTTTTTTCTCATTATGTCTATGGGAAAAACAAAAGTTTTGGGACCCCCCCCTATAACATTGCCCCCCCCCGGAAGAATCCTCACCAAACTTTGCAAAAAAATTCAGAGTGACCCAAATACTTTTTTGCAAAGTTTGGTGAGGATTTGTCCAGTGAGAGCGAAGTTATAAGCCGGCCAAAAATTGCTGTTCCTATGGAAACACCAACTTAACCATAACTACATGGCCACTACCGTGGCCATGTAATATATATATATATATATATATATATTCAGTGAAAAAAACTTTGTTAAAGGGACGTTATGGTTAAGTTGCGCTACTAAAAACATATGAAATTCAGTGAAAAAACATTGTCAAAGGGACATTATGGTTCCAAGTAAAACCGAAAAACCCTTGAAATTCGCCAGTTATGGTAATCTAAGCAACCATAACTCGCACCACCACCGTGCACTGCTAAGACTAACACCCAGGACATCAAAGATGACATCACAAATGTCATTGATGACATCACTGATGACATCACATGTGTATGTACTTTTCATGAAATATGTGTACAAGGGATTCTTATTATAATGTTGCGATACAAGTGTCAAGGATCATTGCAATAAATATCATACCCTAAATAGTGCATTGAACGATGCATTGATATAAATAGCATTCTATTATGGGGTTCTATCTAGTATACTAAGCTACTCACAGAAACATAACATTGTGTGCAGCGTACAAGATGAAGGTATAATATTCGTAATGTTAATATGTTGAATAATGAAATGATAATTGTTTTCTTAATAGATTTTTGTGTACTGTGAAATATGTAATACGTAGCTAATAAAACACATGTATTACATAATTACATTACTATAGACAAAACACAAAGACACAAGAACACATACCAATATGGGTATATACAGGGAAAGTGAAGTTAGCAAAAAAAGCACAAGTAGTAGCAGAAACAATTCATAATTTAACTGATTATTTTCATGCAAATAAATGATTGCTCTGTTTCAAAGCTGCTATTTACCCTACGTATATGTATCACTTGATGTGATTGGACCCTAAGGAAAGTAGTGTGAGTACAATGTATACAAATATGACCATATACAGGGAAAGTACAGCCATAAAAAAAAACAGAACTATCAGAAAGTGCTCATAAGTCTATTGATTATCTTTAGGCACAAAAAGGATTGCTGTCTTTCAAGTTTGTGTCTTCCCGTATGTATATGTTTCATATGATGTGACTGGACTCTAAGGGAATTACTGTAAGAACCTACTTGAAGGATACGTCTACAAATAAAATAAAATGTTTAGTTTCTGACTGTTACTGAAGAAAACCATGTGGCCTAGATATGTCAGCAAAAGAAAAAAGAGTGAGCCAGACATGTGATGTCATCAGTGATGTCATCAATGACATTTGTGATGTCATCTTTGATGTCCTGGGTGTTAGTCTTAGCAGTGCACGGTGGTGGCGTGAGTTATGGTAGCTTAGCTTACCATAACTGGCGAATTTCAAGAGTTTTTCGGTTTTACTTGGAACCATAACGTCCCTTTGACAAAGTTTTTTCACTGAATTTCATAGGTTTTTAGTAGAGCAACTTAACCATAACGTCCCTTTCACAAAGTTTTTTCACTGAATTTCATCGGTTTTTAGTAGCGCAACTTAACCATAACGTCCCCTTAACAAAGTTTTTTCATTGAATTTCATAGGTTTTTATTAGTGCAACTTAACCATAATGTCCCTGTAACATTTTTTTTTTGCAAAATTTTAAAGGTTTTTATTAGTGCAACGTCACCATAACATCCTTTTCAATAGATGAAGACCACTAACATCTTATGTTCTCAAAGTGGGAACGCCGGGTGGTAAAAAAAACAAAAAAAGATTTTCCTTCCTACATCGGGACGCCTGCTGCGTCCTGGTGTAGGAAGGAAAATCTTTTACCAAGATGGCCACCATGGAAAGGGAAGGCGGGGTGTATAAAGAACACAACAGGGCATGAGCGGGGGGTTAGGGGGGAACAGGGGAGACACATGGGCATGAGCGGGGGTGAGAGGGAACATGGGAGACACATGGGCATGAGCAGGGGTTAAGAGGGAACAGGGTACAAACGGGGCAGGAGCAGGGGGTGGGGGGGAAAAGGAAGGAAACACGGGGCATGAGCGGGGGGTGGGGGGAACAGGAGAGAGACACGGGGCATGAGCGGGGGGTGGGCGGGAGGGGGAGAGACACACGGGGCATGAGCGGGGGGTGGGCGGGAGGGGGAGAGACACACGGGGCATGAGCGGGTGTGGGGGGGAGGGAGAGAGACACATGGGGCATGAGCGGGGGTTGGGGAGAAGGGAAGAGAGACACACGGGGCATGAGCGGGGGGTGGGCGGGAGGGGGAGAGACACACGGGGCATGAGCGGGGTGGGGGAAGGAAGCGAGACACACAGGGCATGAGCGGGGGGTGGGGGGAAGGGGAGAGAGACACACGGGACATGAGCGGGGGGTGGGGGGAGGGAGAGAGACACACAGGTCATGAGCAGGGGGTGGGGGAAGGGGAGAGAGACACACGGGGAATGAGCTGGGGTGGGGGGAGGGAGAGAGACACATGGGGCATGGGCGGGAGTGGGGGAGAGGGAAAGAGACACACGGGGCATGAGTGGGGGTGGGGGGAGGGAAAGAGACACACGGGGCATGAGCAGGGGTGGCGGGTGGGAAGAGACACATGGACATGAGTGGGGGTGGGCAGGAGGGGAGAGACACACGGACATGAGCAGGGGGGGCGGGAGGGGAGAGACACACGGACATGAGCAGGGGGGTGGGAGAGACACACGGGGGGTGGGAGAGACACATGGGGCATGAGCGGGGGATGGGCGGGTGGGAGAGACGAGCGGGGCACGAGCGGGGCATGAGCAGGGGGTGGGCAGGAGGGAGAAAGACACACTGACATGAGCGGGGGCTGGGGGGGAGGGGATAGACACACGGACATGAGCGGGGGTGGGTGGGAGAGGAGAGACACACGGACATGAGCGGGGGGTGCGCGTATGGGAGAGACGAGCGGGGCACGAGCGGGGCATGAGCAGGGGGTGGGCAGCAGGGAGAAAGACACACGAACATGAGCGGGGGTTGGGGGGAGGGGAGAGACACACGGACATGAGCGGAGGTGGGTGGGAGGGGATAGACACACGGACATGAGTGGGTGGTGGGCGGGAGGGGAGAGACACACGGACATGAGCGGGGGGTGGGAGAGACACACGGGGGGTGGGAGAGACACACGGGGCATGAGCGGGGGGTGGGCTGTGGTCGAGACGAGCGGGGCATGAGCTGGGCATGAGCGGGGTGTGGGCGGGAGGGAGAAAGACACACGGAGATGAGCGGGGGTAGGCGGGAGGTAGAAAGACAGATGGACATGAGCGGGGGTGGGTGGGAGGGAGAAAGACACACGGACATGAGCGGGGGGTGGGGGAAGGGGAGAGAGACACACGGACATGAGCTTGGGCGTGGGCGGGAGGGAGAAAGACACACAGACATGAGCGGGGGTGGGCGGGAGGGAGAAAGACAGACGGACATGAGCGGGGGGTGGGTGGGAGGGAGAAAGACACACGGCATTCGTGTGCAGGCAGCAGATCCCGCTCCTCAGCCCTCCGCTGGCCACTGTGTGCCGATGGCGTGAGCGGGGGGCTGGAGGAAAAGGGAAGACACGGAGCATGAGTGGGGGTGACAAGAAGGACACACGGGGCATGAGCGGGGGGGTGGGAGGAACAGGAGACAGACACGGGCATGAGCGGGGGTGGCGGACTTACTGTGCAGGCGGGATACAAAGCCTCTCATGCGAGGAACAAAGATGGCGGGCGTCTCTGAAGCCCGACGCACTGCACGCTTTGACTGCATCCAATGAGAGAGCACGTCAGATGTCCGAGGACATCACGCAAGCTGCTTGCACAATCACCGTCCTGTCCGTGGAGCGAACAGGGAAGTGTGTCCGCGAAGCAAACACAGATATCACTAATTTTTTTCACTTACATTTTTGTAATTTTCTTAAAAACTACTAGATGGATTTACACCAAATAAAGCAAAGCACGCTTTCGGGACCAAGCCGCCGCCCCTGACGCTAATTTGGTGTAAATCCGTCCAGCGGTTTGGACTGTAGGCGTGAGCAAAGTTTTTTCCCATTATGTCTATGGGAAAAACAAAGGTTTTGGGACCCCCCCTATAACTTTGCCCCCCCTGGACGAATCCTCACCAAACTTTGCAAAACAATTCAGAGTGACCCAAAGACTTGGTGAGGATTCGTCCAGGGAGAGCAAAGTTATAAGCCGCCCAAAAAGTGCTCTTCCTATGGAAACAGCAACTTAACCATAACTACATGGCCACTACCGTGGCCATGATATATATATATATATATATATATATATATATATATATATATATATATATATATATATATAAATATGTGTATATATATTTCCGTCTGATTTTCCATACTTCCTTTTCATTCTTCAGATGGTTCCTCTGCTCAACCTTCATTTGGCCCATCAATCAGTTGCAAAGCATGCCTGGGATGACAGCTTTTTAATTGATTGATGTGGACCCATTTTCCTTCTGTCAGTTTTCCTCTAGGTATGCAGATCATATAGGTGACAGGTGAGATTTTATCTACAATTTCAGAGGCGCTGTGCCAGGAGGGAAGGAACTTCTGCTCTTTGTTTTGGTTCCTTTGAACATTGTACAAGTAGACCCTGTCTCCTACTTGGTACGCTTTCTTAGTGGTCTTTAAATCATAGTGGGTTTTCATCCCCTATGCTGACTTTTCCAGATTTCGTTGAGCGTATGCAAAAACATGCTGAAGGTGCTTTAGTAAATTCTCAATATATTCCTGTGGCATGGAGGCTTTGATCAGAGACTGCTCTTGTGTTCTGTAGAACAGATGCTGAGGTAGTACCATTTTTCATCCAGTCTTTTGCTCGAATGGAGACATTTTTGTGACAGAAGAGGGTGTAGACCTGATGCCCATCAGGACAAGCGGTAGTCGGATGTCCCAATTAGGCCAGAGTCTGCCACAAACTTATTTAGGATGCTCACAATCATTTTATTGTACCTCTCAACTCCCCCACTAGAGGCTTGGCAGTAGGCAATGTGGAGCTTTCTCTCTACCCCATGTATCTCCCACATCTTTGTCATTACCTCGCTGGTAAAGTGACTTCTTCGGTCCAACTTAATCCTTTGGGGAAGGCCGAAACGTGAGCCGATGTGATTGATCATCAGGTCAGCTGCTGTTTCTGCCTTGTAATTTGGGGCTGGGAGACACTGGACCCACTTGGTAAACAAGCATGTCAAGGTTAACATGTAATTGTTTCCTCTAGAGGAGCGAATCACGGGGCCCGATGAAATCTACTTGTAAATCTGACCAAAGCAGTGTCATTCCCGTTTTTTCTGGAGGGGAGCTCAGTGTGTGAGGGTACTTGGCTTAAATTGTGCACACACAAGACAACCCTTCAAGTATTGGTCGAGGTCCTGGCCCATGTGTGATCTGTATGCAAACTCTTGCAAGATTTACAAGGTTGTATGAAACCCCCGATGACTGGCTGTGGCCATGTCATGGGCTTGACTAAACATCAGGCTTCAGAATGAGGTAGGTATCACCCACTGGTCACATACAGAGATGGGTCTCCATACCAAAAACCTGTCATGTGGATAAAACGATAGATCTGAGAATTTCTTGTTCAAGGTAATAAACCACTGACCTAGATCAAATGAAACAGCTGAGCAAGAAAACCCCCTGAAAACCCTCTGAGAACTCTGTCTCCCTCATCCTGAGTAACACGAAACTGAGGAGAACAGAGGACCCAAGGAAACCCTCTGGGGCAGAAAACCCTGATGTCAGGAATCAGGAGTGATTGTCAGCGTGTCTTTCCTGACTGGGTTCATGCAGTGCGAAGCTTTCTCTGGGGGCTCAGTAGGAAATCAGAAGGAAGAAAGGAGTGTATATAAGAGGACCGGGCCTTAACCTACTCTGTTGGTCATAAGCAGTGTAAAAGCTCACTCCCCGTCTTATACATGCAAATTCAAAATAACTATGACACACTCCCGTGGGGAATGAGACTAAGAGAACAGGCTGCGAGAGTTAAGTTTTGTTTATGTAAATTTGGCATCCAGAGAACTCTGCTGCCCGAGAGCGCTCTGGTAACAGTACACTTACAATTGATTATAAGGGTAAAAAGCGTTATCAGTGATGTCAGATACGAATATTAGAAATGTTCATTGTGATTGGCCACAAGACTAAAATGTGTAGGTTCCTGTAGGTGCTGCTCCTCTCGGGTTAACTGCTTGGTTGGCGGGAGGGTGAGCGTCACGAGGTCCATTTGTCTGTATCCAGGCAGGGTGAAGGTCAGGTCGCAGTGAGATTGGGCGGGCCATATCTGAGCTAACATGAGATACAACTATTAGACATGCACTAAATAATGGTCACTACAAACTCTTTGAGTACATTATCATAAACCTATAAATCGCATACATAAAATCACAGCATCTCTCCTTGGGACTTATATGAAGTCCTGGGCTTAAGGCCTTGGTCAGTGAGATAACATCGGTGGTGGGCTGGGTCCAGGCACATCAAAAGAGACTATAAGGCATCCTGGTATTTATTAGTTCTAGGGTGCAATGTACTGTGACAGAGGTCTGATGTTAGTTGGAGGCACATTGGGGGTGGGCTTCACAGCAGGGTCACATGTCTGTTACATCAAGAGAATACCTTGCGAGGGCACTGGGTTATAGTGGCAGTAATTTTCCAACAACAGGCGTAAGAGGGCACAGGCAGGTTTGTGGAGACGGGTGGGCTAAAAGTCATGTTTCAGGCCGGTTCACACACAGGATAGTGATCTCAGAGGAAGAGTGAAAATGTTACATTGGTGTATTTGTTTCAGTTATCTCTAGCTCATCCGTGGGTAAATGGAGATGCAAAGCTTTCGGACAGAGTAAGAAAAGGTGGGGGCCATGAGCGTGGTGTGTGCAGCACTGCAGAGGGGAGAGAAGCCTTTTCGTATTATCGCAGTGAGTCCTAGTCCAAAGATGGAGTGGAGGGTACACAAAATGGAAGCCAAGTTTCCCGCACAACAACCCCGCATCTGCCACCGTTATTGTGCATGCAAGCAATGGAGGCATCCCCCATTATTGTACAAGCAAGTGGTTTGCATTGTGCTGAATGTGTGAGGGGGCCTAAACGACCCCTCACTCCCACACAGCAGTGTCATAGGAGTGATGTTTAAGTTGGCTCTTGGAATTGTCAACGTTCCCATGAGAGCAATACAGAGGCTAAAGAAAGAAAAAGAATTAGAAAGTGGGACTCGAGAGGAGGGCGGAGTATCGAAGAAGTTCATGCAGACCGTTCTTACCTGAACAATGATGAGAGCAGGGCTGCCAGAGAGCTGTGGACACAAACTCCTTGAAACGTGTCATTCCGACAGCGTGATGCCGGGCCGGCGCAGGGTTGTTGGAATGAAAGTTGAACAGGAAGAAATGCGGTAGAAATCCGGTAGTGCTACTATCACGGGAAACCTGTGAAAACACAAGGGCGAGTATACAAGAGGAAAGAAAGGAGTGAAGCAAGGGCTCCCTAGGAAACGCACTTACGCAGCATCTGTTGCTGGAGAAGTGACGCCCCAAGCAGCAGTCATGTTCCACAGATAAGCTGCGTCAGAATGCAGCAAATGCAGAGCACTTCTGGAAACTAGCACGTGAAATGTCCTGAAGGAATAGGTAGATTGGGCAGCCATCGTGGGAGAAGCGAAATGCAGAATGGCCACAAATCGTATACCCTGATGGCGCAACAAAGACCAGTGCCTGCAAGCGGTCATGACAGTAGGCCCCCCCTCAGAGGCATCTTGCCGGGCTTGCCCTGATACAGCCAATGGAATCGGCAAATCAGACAGGGTGCATGAACCCCAGATACAGGTTTCCAGGACCTGTCCACTGAAGTGTAACACTTCCAGTCAACTAGGTATTGGAGGCGACCCCTGTAGTAAGGGGCGTCGCAAATCCCAGACATCTCGAACTCTGGACCTTCTGCGGTGGACACCGGAGGAGGGTGAGAAGAAGCCCTACGATGTAAGCAATCTGGAAAAGACAGTTTAATCTGTGACAAATGAAACACCGGATGGATGCGGGACAATGAAGGGTGGAGCTGGAGGTGCACAGCAGCTGAACCGATCAGTTGTAGAATCTTGAACGGTCCAAAATAGCAAGGGGAGAGCTTAGACAGAACCAGGTGATGGGCAGAAATTGGGAAGCCAACCACACCAAATCACCGACAAGTAAACTGGTGCAGGAATTCATGTCCAATCAGCATATTGCTTAACTCGGTCCTGAGCCTCCTGGAGGGCTTTGCAAGCCAACTGGTGAACTTGCTGAATGTCCATGACAAGAGCATCCGCATCTGGAATCTGGGAGCAGGATGGAGAGGTGGCCGGGAAGTAGGTGGGATGAAACCCGTAATTGCAGTAAAAAGGGCTTGTTTTCAGAGCTGTGTGAGGGGAGTTATTACACGCCAACTCTGCTAATGGAAGAAGGCTAACCCAGTTGTCTTGAGGGACAGAAATAAAGCAACATCGGTAGCCTTCCAGTGTCTGATTTAGCCGCTCAGTCTGCCCATTGGTCTGTGGGTGGAAACCTGAACTAAGGGCCCATTGGATGTTGAGTAGTGAGCAGACCTTACACCATTATTGGGATGTGAATTGAGGGCATCAATCTGAGAAGATAGTGTCAGGCAAGACATGTTGTGAGAAAATAGTGCAAATGAAGATCCTCACCATGTGAGCAGCAGTGGGAACACCAAGTAATGAAATAAAATGGGCCATCTTGGTAAAATAGTCAATTACCATGATGGTGGTGTGTTGATCTGAAGGAGGAAGGTCTACGATAAAATCGGTAGATATAATCTGCCATGGTTTCTCAGGAATGGGCATACGAGACAGGAGAGTTGGTTAATGCCCGGAAGTCTTAGTTTGAAGACAATCTGTACAGGAGGAGACGTAGTCTCGTAGGTCACTAGCCATAGCTGGCCACCAAAAGTACTCTTTTATAAGATCGAGGGTGTTTGAAATCCCTCTATGCCCTGCAGCCAAGGAGTCATGGCACATGTGTATAATTTCAATCTGGAGTACAGGAGTAGGGATCAGCAGTTGATGGTCATGAAAATAATAGCCCCTTTCAGAGGTCAGGTGATGTTTAGTCTTCCAGAACCTGGCATTCGGCAAGATGTGCAAGAGTTTCTTGTTTGACAGTCTGTAGGAAATCTGTGATGACTTGTAGAAATACAGCCTTAGGGAAGATCCGATCAGACTGGAACCTGGCAGTTGGGTGATCCTTCCTGGAAAAAGCGTCGGCTTGTAGGTTTTGCTTTCCAGGGAGGAATGTGAACTGAATGTTGTAAGGCTAGAAGAAGTGGGCCCATGAGGCCTGTCTGCTGTTTGTGGTTTGAGCGTATTGCAGTACTCTTAAGTTCTGGTGGTCTGTTCGGATATCGATTGGGTATTGTGATCCTAATAAGAGACGTCTCCACACTTCGAAGGCCTTTTTTATGGCCAGTAACTCCTTTTCAACAACTGAATAATTGCGTGCTTATGGGTTCACAGTCTTGATAAAAAGCCACGTGAGATTCTGAACCAGAGCCATTCTCTTGTAAAAGGACTACGCCCAGTGTATGATGTGAGGCATCCACCTCGAGGATGAACTTCTAATTCTGGTCTGGGGTGACAAGTATGGATGCCATGGAAAAGAGTTATTTCAGACGCTAGAAAGAGGACTAAACGTGGGAGTCCCACTGGAACGGGACAACCTTTTTGAGAAGTCTCATGAGGGGTAAAATGATGTCAACGAAGTCAGGGATAAATTTCCTATAAAAGTTTGTCAACCCATTTCCCTGACAGAGGTAGGCGGTGGCCAGTCTAGTATGGCTGTGACTTTGGATGGATCCATTGACATCCCTTGCGCTGATAAGATGTAACCTAGGGATTGATGAAATTTGCATTTCTCCATTTTACAGAACACCAGGATATCGTCTCAATAGATCACAACAAAGAGTAGCAGCACATCAGTGAACAGATGGTCCATGAACCTTTGGAATATTACAGATGCATTGGAGAGTCCAAAGGGCATGACATGGTATTCGAATGGCCGAATATTACAGATGCATTGGAGAGTCCAAAGGGCATGACATGGTATTCGAAATGGCCGAACAGGGTTCGGAAGGCCGTCTTCCATTCATCCCCTTCCACAATCCTGATCAGGTGATAGGCTCCTTGCAGATTGAGTTTGGTATAGTTAGTTGCCCCATTGACAGACTCCAAGATGTCAGGGATAAGAGGCATAGGGTAGCGATCTGGGACCATGATATTGTTGAGGCCTCGATAGTCCAAGCATGGACATAGTTAGTCTGTGTTCTTCTTAGGTATAAAAAATAGTGATGCGCCTGTAGGTGAGGTAGACTCTGAAATCAAACAATTTTGTAGATTGGTCTGGAGGTATTCATTCAGGATCTTCTTCTCCCTTTGGGAAAGCATATGCATACGCCCGATAGGAATTGGCTGGTCGGTACCAGTTCAATGTGACGGTTGTCTCTTCTATGTGGTGGTAATGCAGCGAATTGTGGAGAAGAGAACACCTTGGGTATTCGAAATAACAAGTAGGGAGTCAACCCATCTGACTCTAAATAGCTGGTGGGTTTTCTTGTAGAACTGAAGGAATGGTATGAATACCAATTGAACCCTGGGTTAAACAATGAGAGACGCAGTATTCCAGCCTAATAATATGGTGCTTGCTGTCCAATTTACATATGGGTTGTGTAATCGGAGCCAAGGTAATCCCAGGATTATGTGCAAATGGGCTAATTGTATTATGTCAAAGCTGATCTGTTCCATATGGGACAGGATTTTGCATGAGATGTCGTGGGTTTGTTTCTTGATAGGTCCTGGCACTAAGGGTCTTCCATCTACCCTCTGGACGGGTATTGAAACCAGTTTGGCGATGCAACCTATGCCTTTTAGCCCATTGATCGTCAATGAAATTTCCGGCCGCACCGCAGTCGGCAAGGGCTGGAACGTCTTGGATGACTCTTTCTCCGAGATGTAATTGTAGAAGTATGACCACCATAGGGTTTCTATGGTGTCAGTGTTCTGAGAAATGAGGGTCAGAGTTGGGGAACCTTGTATGTGCACCCGAGTTGGGGTTCCCCTTATGACTGGGCTTGGGAGTTTCCCAATCTCTTAGGCTCATTCCTTCTAGGTGGGGCTACAGGGCAGTCTTCGACCAGATATTCCAGAAGAACCACAATACATACATAATCCTTTAGATCTTTGATGGACCCTTTCCTTTGGTGATAGTGGACCCCTAGCAGTTCCGAGTTGCATAGGTTCTTCCATGGGAAGAGATCGGGTCGGGGTCGACACAGTTTCAGAGCGAAGTCGGGTGGCCTACTCCGTCTTCTTTCATGCTGTTGTTCCTGTAATCGGTAATCAATTTGCATGGTGAGCGTTGTCATGTCAGTCAAATTGGTGGGTCTTGGCACTCATGATATTTCATGTTTTAGGTCTTCTGTGAGACCTCTCCTGAAGAGGGTCAACAGGTTGTCATCCGGCCACACTTTTTCTGCTGACAATTGTTTGAATCTTGTGATGTAGTCCAATAGATTCAGGGACTGTTAATGAAAATCCAAATGTTTTGAGAAGACACAGATATTTCCTGGCAACTGAACATGTTTATCAAACTGTTCACAAATGCTGGTTAAGCATCCAGTAAGGGTTGTTGGAGGTGACAAGAGGTGTAGCCCAGGCAAGTGCTGCACCTGAGAGATGGTAGATTAGGAATCCAACCTTGTCTTGATCAGATGGAAAGTAATTGGCCTTAAACGGGAATTGTATGCTACCACTGTCCAAGAACTCCTTGACCTTATGGGGATTTCCATAATATTTACCCCTGGGTAAGGAGGTTGAAGGGACTTCAGGAACTACAGTTAGGCGGGCTACATGTTGTCTAAGGTAAGCGTTTTCTTGCTTTGGGGTCTGTACTTCATGGATAAAGGATTGCATAGGCTGCATGAGCTGCTGCATCTGATCGCCTGATTCTTGGGCGTAGCTATCTGTCATGTGGGTAAAACTATAGATCTGCGAATTGCTTGTCACGGTAAAAAACCACTGACCTGGATGAAATGAAGCAGCTGAGCAAGAAACCCCCCAAGAACTCTGTCTCCCTCAGCCCGAGTAATAGGAAACTGAGGGGAACAGAGGACCCAGGGAAACCTTCTGGTGTAGAAAACCCTGATGTCAGGAATTGGGAGCGATGTGTCAGCATGTCTCTCCTGACTGGGTTTGTGCAGTGCAAAGCCTTCTCCGCAGGCTCAGTTGGGTTGGGTCTTCAGACTGTACCGTGGAACAGGATACCAAAGGTTGTTGTTGAGTCAATAGTTCTAGACGGCAGATAAAGAATCTATTACAGTAGGACATCAGAAGGAAGAAAGGAGTGTAAATAAAAGGACTAGGTCTTAACCTGCTCTATGGGTCATAAGCAGCCTCACAGGAGTGATGCTAAGGTTGGCGCTTGGTACTGAAGGTAAGTGTAATTGTCAGCTTTCCCGTGAGAGCAATACAGAGGCTAAAGAAAGAGAAAGAATTAGAAAGCGGGACTCGAGAGGAGGGTGGAGTATTGAAGCAGTTCACGCAGATCCTTTTACCGGAATAATGGTGAGAGCAGGACTACTAGAGAGACGCAGACACAAACTCCTTGTAACGTGTTGGTCCGACAGCGTGATGCCAGGGCAGCGCAGGGATGTTGGAATGAAAGTTGAACAGTAAGAAACGTGGTAGAAATCCGGTAGTGCTTCTATCAGGGGAAGCCTGTGAAAACGCAAGGGTGAGTATATGAGAGGAAAGAATGGAGCGAAGAAAGGGTTCTGTAGGAAACACTCTTACTCAGCATCTGTTGCTGGGGTAGTGATGCGCTGAGCAGCAGTCAGGTTGCAGAGAAAAGCTGGGTCAGAATGCAGCAAAGGTAGAGCACTTCCGGAAGCTAGCAAGTGCAATGTCCTGAAGGAATGGGTAGATTGGGCGGGCCATCTTGGGAGAGGTAAAATGCAGAATGGCCACAAATCGTATACCCGATGGCGCAACCAGGACCAGTGTTTGTAAGGGGTCATGACAAAACTGTCTTGGATTCGGAACATTTTGGAAAACTTCATCAACACACGGAGATACTCCTTCCTGATATAATCAGATTTGGTCAGAGGAAACTTCACAGGGTCTTCAATGTGTTGATAAAATTTCCCAATAATCAGAACACCTTTTTGTGCCGTAATCAAATCAGCGTCTGCGGTTTTCTTACTCCACTGGGCAGTTGAGAGTTCATTTTGGACAAGTGTTTGGGACCTGGTGACGACAACGACCTGGATTTCCCCCAACAAGGACTCGAGCTCTATGAGATCACCTCAGATGGCTCCATTTTGGCCAACTGGTCAGCTAAGTAATTTCTGGTTTTGTCTGGTCCCTCTATTCTGGAGTGACCCTTGATTTTTTTCTAGTAGATGATCATCTCCTTAGAGGTGACCAAATCATCAATGGCTTGTATTAATTTCCCATGCTTGAGTGGTTTGTTGTTTGCACACAGCATGCCTCGACTTTTCCAATTGATCAGGTGCTCCACAAACTCATTCCAGACATAATCTGAATCAGTGATTATGACCAGTTCATGGAGCACAGCAGTGAGGATGGCTTGATGTACCACCATCAATTCAGCCACCTGACTACTTCGGGGACCAATCTTGTTCCCAGTAGAGGGCTCTGGGACATCATTCACCCAGGCATTCCCAATGCCAGCCATCAGTTTATTTCCCCCATTGTTATCAACATGGTAGGAGCTCACATCCGCATAAACTGTCGATATACCCTGGCACATGTCTTGGTCATAGACTTTGTGCAGGGAGACGCCTCAATGTTGTCTTTGAATTTTAGACCTTTGTCCTCAAGAGCGTTTTCTTGAGCACACTCATGCAAGTCAGCCAAACCTTGCGCGATGGCCACATCTGACCTCCACAGGAAAGCCTTGCATGGACAGAATCCAGAAGGTAATTCTGGAATTACTCATATTCCCTGCCCGGATTTGGTCAGTCTGCAGATATTGCAAAGGCTGGTGAATAGTCACGACAATGGTGTGCTCCCCCTGGATGAACAGGCGGTAATTTTTCAATGCCCACACCATTTCCAGGAGTGCCTTTTCACAATCATTGAATTTTTCCACCACAGAGGACAAAGTCTTTCTCGCATACGAGATGACTTTGTTCACCTTGTTGTGCTTTTGGTGTAATACTGCTGTTAAGGAAGTATTTCAGAACCCCGTCTCCAAGAAGAACTCCTTGTTATTGATCAGGTAAGCCAAACAATGTGCTTGTGAAAGGCTTCTCTTGAGTTTTTTCACTGCCACTGATTGTTCTGAATCTCACTCCCACTTGACCCTGGCCTTCAGTAAATGGACCAAGGGTCTTGTGACCACTGCATAGTCCTCTATGAACTTCCTACTGTAATTAGTAAGTCCAAGAATGTTTCTTAGTTCACACTGAGTTGTGGGGTCTTTTAATTTTAATAAGGCTTCCACCTTTTTTGCCTGAGGACTAAGACCCTCAGGGGTGATTTCATGCCCTAGGAAGTTCACGCGGCTCTTATACCATTGCACCTTCTGGAAGGACAGTTTTGCTCTGGCTTTATTCAACTGGATCAGAACATAACGTATTTCAGCTATGTGTTCCTCCACAGTTGAGATTTTGATTAGAACATCATCTACATAGGCCAGGTTTCCCCTTTCACCAAAGTTGGGCATGGCCCTGTGCAGAAAGATGTTAAATTAGTTGCCAGAGTTTATATATCCAAAGGGGGTTCCGGTCCATGTGTATTGCTGCCCCCACCCCTGAATTTAATTGCCAGCTTGTACTGGTCTTCCCCACTCACGGGTACAGTCCAGTAACCGTTGGTCAGGTCAATGGCAGTATACACCTTTGACCCTTGGATCTGGGCCAGTCCCTGATCGATGGAGGGAAGAGGCCATCGGAACATCTGGACCCATTTGTTTAACTCCCTAAGGTCTGCGCAAAGTCTCCATTGGCCATTGGGTTTTAGTATCCCCAGTACCGGGTTATCAAAGGTACTGTGGACTGGACAAATGATCCCAGGGTTTGTTGGTATGGAGGTGAAGCGCGCGACCACAGTCATACGAGTCCATGGCAAAGATCTCCTGAAAATCGAAAAACACTTGCATCAGCTTCTGCTTTTGCTCCTGGTCTCACAAGCATCAGCGAGGTTGATTTGTTCCTCAACCATCTGCCTGAAGCCTGGAAATACCTCTGGTTTTGCAATTTCTGCGGTATCCTCCAATTGTGTGGAGAGATCCCTTGTTATGGTGTTGGCATGGACAGGAGGTTTCAAAGAGGGGAGGCAGTCACTGTTGACTTGAAATACGACCTCATGCTTCTTGATGTTGCAGGCTACTTCTTCCCCCCCTCATAAGGGTACAAAGAGTATACCAAGAAATTCCCTTTTTGCCGGGTGAAACTCTTTTCTGGAGGTACGTCATCGTCACAGAGGTAACAGTAATTTGGAATCGGTCTCATGATCTCATTCCCTAACTCAATGGAGAAATGTTGGGCATCAACCGCCATTCCAATAAAGGTGTCTGTGCCCAGGGTGATACTCCTAGGGTCGCTGTTATCTACCAACATCCGAATGATGTTGTGTTCTAGGTCAACTAGTGGAGTCGGGTTGGAGGTGATAATTTAAATTTATATAAGCATCCTGGTTTTGGAGATTCTGTCCTTGCTTAATTTTTAGGGGAACAGTGAATTGTCAGACCAGTCCTGGGATGGTGACCTCTTCTCCAGTTTGAATTTCAACTGCATACGGCATCAATTGGGCTGACCAAAATGCTTTCTCAGGATTGTCAAAACCAATAGGGTTACCCCCCAGTTGGGACCGGACTTTATAATTGATTAGGTCCAAATTAATTGTGAATCGATTGAGAATGTCGCTGCCTAAGTAAAATTCAGAGGGGACATCTCTCACAACCCAACAAATATGATCTATGCTTTTGTCCCCAATGGAAATCTTTAGCATGCACCTGATAGGTAGGAGATGTTTGGAATTTGGAGTTTCCAGGCCCATTTTTTACTTGTCAATCAACTTAAATGTCGGAAAGATCTGATCTTTTGGGAGTTTCTCTAATAGCGCTTCACTGTTGAAGCTTTTTCCATTATTTAGGCATACTCTGGCCAGAACAGCCCCCCGGCCCCTTCATTTACCTTAATGGGGAGAAACAACTGTTCCCCCTTTTTCTGGATATCAGACAAGCTCTGAGCTGGTTTTACATCATCTTTTGTTATGGGATTTGGGTTCTCTTCAAATTGGGGATCTGTATAGAATTTCAGGGTATTTCCTTCCAGTGTGGAATGCCACTTGAAAATGGAGGGAAGGTTGATTTTCAAAAATGGAGAAGGGTTCCCATCACCAATTGGTTCTCCTACAGAGATTACAATGATGCCGGGGACCTGATTGTTCCTAAAGTGGAATTCGATTTTGTCCCATTGCTGCTCAACCGTTTGGCATGTGCCATTTAGACTCACATATTTGGAGCTTCGTTTTAGTTTTACTGGCCGGTCAGTCTGTGTCTTGTTCACACAGTCGATCAAGAGTGCCAACCTCCGGAGGAGGTCATTCCCCAGGAGACAAGGTGTGCCCTCTGGAGGGGTGACTATGACTGGGTGTTTCACCCTATGTAACCCAATTTTAATTTCCAGATCTGCAGTCCCCTCGACAGAAATATAATTTCCGTCAAGGTTTTGGAGTTGTCCCGGAAGAGGGGTGAGGGAAATTTGGTGACTCCCCCCACCCCTTCCTGAATTAATTTGGTCAAATGCCTTTTTGGACAGGAGGGTGGCTTTGGAACCAGTATCCACCAGCGCTGAAAATGTACCTTGGCCCTGGACCTTGACAGAGGCATAAAACCTGTCTTCTCTCTCATCAAGGGAACAAAGGAAATGTGCATTTGGGCCAATCTGGCAGTTAATTTCTTTATTTTGAACTCTGACACTGTGTGATCTTGGGCAGTTTTCTGTTTGGGAGTCCGGGAATCTGTAAAAGAAAATTGGCACCCAGATATTTACGGCATTTGGGAATCCCTTTTTCCCTTGATTCTTTGCTGTCCCCCTTTTCGTGGAGACAGTCACTAGAACCGGTTTGGGAGGAGGATCCCTCATTGACTGCAGTGTCATCTGGGTGACATGGGTGGGGTTCAGGAATTGGTGGTTCTGGGTCAGTTCCCATACTTTAAGCAGATAAGCACAAACACCAGGGCACACCTGTATTTTAAAAAAGGTTTTAACAAAATGTGTTTGAAGTAACCTTTTTTAAGATTTAAAGATTGTTTGAGGTGCGGGGGAGAAAAAGCTCAACCTTGGCAACTAGGTGGAATAAATGGAAGGACAAAATTAGGTTGTTCCTAGAGATTTCGGAACTCACGTCCCTTGCACACTATCTACTATCTGTGGAGCAGATCAGTAATTTTGTGTTTTTTGTATAACCAATTTCGTAACATATAATACAATCTGTAGTTCAGTTAGTGGGGCAGTAAGAGTAAATACCAAGCTCACAAGGTTTATATAAAAAACAATCAGAGTATTTATTGTACAATGTTTTAGTGCCCAACGCGTTTCGAGTATAAACTCTTCTTCAGGGGCAAAATCCTATTTCACAAATTTCTAGAAAAAGATAGAGAAAAGTACATCTTTGTATAACTGCATATATAATTCCATTCATTATATGCATTACATATTCAGTACAAACATTCATTATTAAATGCAAGAAATAACTCATTTAATGTCAAGTATGCCCACAAAGTGGATATGGTCAGCTATTACTAAAGCTGAATAACTTATAAGAGGGTGGTCAAATATCCTTCTAACCAATCTAGTCTGCAGAAAAAGACAACCTAATCTTTATAATGGGTCCTAAGAGAACAGGCGTAGGCTGTGAGATTGCCTTAACAAAAAGGAAAAATCAATGTCACTTACCAACTATGGTAGAAACATAGTTGCAGTAGGGTAACAAGTAGTTCAAAAGGCGGATGCTTTGGAGAAAACACTCGTCTGAACGCTAAATAAATAATAAATAAAACATGTAAATAAACTGAGTAAATCAGTGTTGCATTGAGAGAAGGAGATAAGAATGTAAACTTACCTTTGGTTCTAAATAAGTCCCTGAGGACAGATTGCTGGAGAAGAGGAGGGTTGTTGGAGAAGAGGAGGGTTCTCTCAGTAGGTAGCTCTCAAAAGGTACTGTGGATGAATCTAATCAGATCTGCAGAGGCAATGTAGAAATTAGATATACAGCCCAAAAACAAGAGAAGGTGCTGGCAAGTATGTAGGAATCAACCATATAACTTACTTGATTAAGTTCATAAAATCCGGCGAAGGAACCATGGTGGACCACATCCTGCAAATGGAGGATGTGGCTCACTCATGGTGTACCTTCTTAAATACCTTACTTACGAGTGACTTGTGATGGGACATGCGCGGCGGAAACAATCCGCCCGCGCATATGTGCTGAAAGGCTCGAGCTGATAGGTACACATCATGCGTCTGACCACACAGCTATGCCAGCGTCAGAATTCCAGGTAAACAGTAAAACCGTGCATGAGCGGAATGAATAGCAGGCTAATTAGACGCAAAGGAAACATGAAAACATGAAAGGTAGAGTCACGGAAATTGACACTGTTAAGAAAAAGAAGAAACCGCAAAAAATGCGAACAATTAGCGAGATGTCACCGCGTGTAAAGATATAACGAAGATTGAACCTAGTATGGCAGATCTATCCATCCTCTATGTGTCTGTTCATCAAAAGATAGAGGTCTGTCTCAAAGAGGGATGTAAAATCTTATTGCACAACTATTTCTTCATTTGCACAACTTATACAAAACATCTTGTAGACCTAGGCAATACATCTTCTATTGACCCAATGTTAACATATTCTTCAAAAAGAATATACATCAAACCATATGTGGTATATCTTTAACACAGCCTTTTTCAAAGCCTATTGTGCAATACAAGACATACAATACATTTTCTATTGACTCAATGTTAAAAAATGTTGTCAAAACAATATATTCCACCATATGAAGTATACATTACCAAAGCACATATAAATACATATTGAAAAACACAGAGCACTGTGTGGTAATACAATCCTAGTCAGTGGTCTGCTGCCTAGATACCACCATAATTAAATATCAGAACACAAGTAAATGAAAAAAAACTCTAGTCATGTAGAGGACTAAGGTGGAATGTAATTTAGACAAAACTATGGAGATTTGTGATTAGATTGAGGGTATGTACTTCATAAGTAAGGGCCCAGATAATAGTCCTCATTCATACCAAGGGGGGGTGAGTGAGTCAAGGCAATGTATCCAAAAGAGTTCTCTCTGTGATAGTAGTTTCTGTAGGTCACCTCCTCTGGGAAGTGGGTGTACTACCTCCAGTATCACCATTCTCATTTGTGCCACTGTGTGTTGGTGGTCTCTAAAATGGCTGTACACTGGGGATTTGATATTTTTAGTGCGAATATTAGACTTGTGTTCAGTCCATAGTTCTTTGGCCTTTCTGGTAGATTTCCCAACATAGTATTTCCCACAGGGACAGCGCAGGGCGTAAATTACATTTTTGGAATCACAAGTTGATCCGTTTCATCTGAAAACTCTGACTAGAGTACTTCAGTGAATCAATTAGAGTTGTTTTTTTCATTTTTGATCTTCGGATCCAGCAGGTCTTCGCGACTTCGTGCTTCCGTTCTGAATATGGCTTTATTGATCAGATCCTCTGGAAAACTTCTATCTTTGAATCTGGACTTCATAGTAGTGTATTCATCCTGTAGTCTGTCCGCTTCAGATGTGATTCTCTTAACACTGAGAAGTTGGCTGTATGATAAGTTTTCTTTTAAATGTTTAGGATGGAAGCTTTGAAACTATAGGGTACTGTTCACATCAGTTGGTTTCCTATAGATCTGGGTTTGAAGGCCTGTGCTGGTTATTTCAATTGTGACATCCAGGAAATTCACACTTGGTTTACCAATGTCCATTGTAAACTGAATTCTCTCATTACAGTTGTTAAGATATTCCCAAAATGTTAGAAGTTCTTGCTCTGTACCTCTCCAAATTCCAAAGACATTATCAATATATCTATACCAACTAGTGAACATCTCTTCAAAACCACTCTCACAATCCCAATTGAATACCCTCAATTTAGGAATATCCTTCATACCTACTAACAATACGAGTTTGTTCGAAGAAGAAGTCAATCTTTTCAAGTTAGTTCAAAAAATGGAGTGAAAAATATTTTTTGACAACTTGACGACTGAAACAAGTGAAAAAGAAAAATGTCCATATCTTGAAATAAAAGACAAAAGTCATTTCCATTCCCAAATCAATCACCCTCTAATAAATCTATTTAAAACCAAGACTACTAGAGCCGTCAAATGCCTTAAATACAGCACCTGCAGTAAACAAAACATCAAGAAACATCAGCTAAAAATCATTAAGGACCTAGCAGAAGATAATAGTATCACTATCAAAAAAGCTGATAAAGGAGGCGCCTTGGTGATTATGGACACCACGTCATACAATGAAGGTTGTCTGAAATTATCAGATCAAGACACCTATCTTAAACTAGATCATGACCCTATTAGTAACATCAAAGAAATCATCAAGAAAACTATTTCCAAATCGGAAGAATTGGACTGGATATCTGAAAACATGAGTACGTTTTTGACTAATAAAAACCTAGTGACACCAGTCTTCTACAGCCTTCAAAAAATTCATAAAAACAAAATGGACCCTCCCCTCAGACCAATCGTTGCCGGAACAGAAAGCATTTTTCATCCCCTGGCAGTATATCTTGACACCGCACTTCAACCTCTGATTCAGAAAACCAAAACTTAAAGGACACCACTCACTTCTTACAAAATATCAGGAACCTGAAAATGGACGAACCGAATCTGTTACTATTTATAATGGATGTAAGTAGTCTATATACCTCAATCCCACACAACCAAGGTATTGAAGCACTGGAATGGTTCTTATTAAAACATGGAGAAATCAATATTCACAAAGTATTGGCAATAGAACTCATCATCATCATTCTTTTCAGTAACTATTTCAGATTCAACGGACAATTCTTTTTGCAAACTTCAGTTACCTCTATGGGGTCATCAGTTGCACCCTCCTACGCGAACATATTCATGTATTTTTTTGAGTGCACTCATATTCTTAATGAAGCAATGTGGAAAGATAAGATCAAAAGTTGGTATAGATATATTGACGACGTCTTTCGAATTTGGAGAGGTACCGAGCAAGAACTTCTAACATTTTGGGAATATCTTAACAACTGAATGAGAGAATTCAGTTTACAATGGACATTGGTAAACCAAGTGTGAAGTTCCTGGACATCACAATTGAAATAACCAGCACAGGCCTTAAAACCCAGATCTATGGGAAACCAACTGATGTGAACAGTACCCTATATTTTCAAAGCTTCCATCCTAAACATTTAAAAGAAAACTTACCATACAGCCAACTTCTCAGGGTTAAGAGAATTACATCTGAAGCGGACAGACTACAGGATGAGTACACAACTATGAAGTCCAAATTTAATTATAGAAGTTTTCCAGAGGATCTGATCAATAAAGCCATACTCAGAACGGAAGCACAAAGTCGCGAAGACCTGCTGGATCCAAAGATCAAAAATGAAAAAACAACTCTAATTCATTCTCTGAAGTACTCTAGTCAGAGTTTTCAGATAAAACGGATCATACACAAAAACTGGGACATAATCAGGACAGACCCACAACTGAACCGCCTCTTCCCAGAACCTCCGATGCTGGCTTACAAGCGGGGTAAAAACTTTCGCGACAAATTGATAAAAGCGGAAAAACGGAAACCAAGTAATGAAACCTTCATGTCCAAACCTAAAAATGGTACTTACCCATGCCTCAATTCCCAAAATTGTTCCAATGTAATAAAAGGAGATCATAACCGAAATGGCAATACTGGGAAGAAAATTCCATTGAGACAATTTGCGACTTGTGATTCCAAAAATGTAATTTACGCTCTGCGCTGTCCTTGTGGGAAATACTATGTTGGGAAATCTACCAGAAAGGCCAAAGAACGATGGACTGAGCACAAGTCTAATATATGCACCAAAAATATCAAATCCCCAGTGTACAGACATTTTAGAGACCACCAACACACAGTGGCACAAATGAGACTGGTGATACTGGAGGTAGTACACCCACTTCCCAGAGGAGGTGACCTACAGAAACTACTATCACAGAGAGAACTCTTTTGGATACATTGCCTTGACTCACTCACCCCCCTTATTTAGACTTATTTAGAACCAGATGTAAGTTTAGATTCGTATCGCCTTCTCTCAATGCAACACTGATTTACTCGGTTTATTTACATGCTTTATTTATTATTTATTTAGCGTTGAGACAAGTGTTTTCTCCAAAGCATCTGCCTTTTGAACTACTTGTTTCCCTACTGCAACTATGTTTCTACCATAGTTGGTAAGTGACATTGATTTTTCTTTTTTGTTCAGGCAATCTCACAGCCTACTTCTGTTCTCTTAGGACCCCTTATAACGATTAGGTTGTCTTTATTTGCGAACTAGATTGCTTAAAAGGCTATATGACCACCCTTTATAAGTTATCCAACTTTAGTAATAGCTGACTGTATCCACTTTGTGGGCATGCTTGACATTAAATGAGTTATTTCTTGCATTTAATAATGAATGTTTGTACTGAATATGTAATGCACATAATGAATGGAATTATATATGCAGTTATACTAAGATGTACTTTTCTCTATCTTTTTCTAGAAATGTGTGAAATATGATTTTGCCCCTGAAGAAGAGTTTATACTTGAAACGAGTTGGGCCTAAAACATTGTACAATAAATACTCTGATTGTTTTTCATATAAACCTTGTGAGCTGGGTATTTACTCTTACTGCCCCACCAACTGAACTACAGATTGTATTATATGTTATGAAATGGGTTATACAAAAAACACAAAATTACCGGTCTGCTCCACAGATACCAGATAGTGTGCAGGGGACGGGAGTTCCTAAATCTCTAGGAACAACCTCATTTTGTCAGTCCCCATACTTACCCAGTCTAAGTTAGAATTTTGTGGGACCCATTTTTCCTTGGGACGCATCCCCTCATCCTTGAAAGAGAAGATTTTCTTCTCTAAATCAACCAGGGATTCTTCCCCTTCAAACTGGAGACGCAAACTTCCTCCACAAAATGGGTTTTCTTTGTCCCTTGGTTTCTCTTTGTTTCTCTGTTCCCTAGGTTACAGCTTTTCGGGGGTAGGAGATATGGGTTCAGGTTCAGTAGTTTCTAGGGATTATTCATGGGTGAGAAAGGAAGCTTCCTCTAGGGATTTGCATCTCCCTTCTCCCAGGCCTCCTCTTCTAAAACCTGTTGGTTGTCGAGGTCCCCCCCATTATTGCTCCGGGGCACTAGACCTTTGGTTTGAGCTGTTTTGGGCAGCCATGTTCATTTGAGGGCGCTGCTGAGCCATCTACATGCGACTCAGGTGTTTGGTCAGACTTTGGACCTGGTGCTCCAGTTGGGTCATCCTCTCGGGTTGGTAGAGGTGTCTAGAGTCATACCTTTGCGCTTCTTGGGAAGGCTAACTGTCCCTTCTCCCAGAGAAGCTTGGGTACTGAAGGTTTCCCTGGTAGCCCTCCATCCTTGGTCTCCCTTCTCCCTGATTTGGGGGTCTAGAATCCTGAAAACAGAGAGGAGGATTATTCTGGAAGTTGTGGTTTGGAGCGTACCTAGGGAAGAAACTTAAGTTTGAGGATGGAATATTTCTTTCTTCCAGAGGGACGTTCTGTGGGACGTTTTGTGGGATGTTTCCCAGGGCTGTACTTAACCTGATTGGATCCCCCTTGGAAGTCCATACATAGTCCAAGATGGGTCTATTACTCTTGTATCTTAGGTTTTTGTTGGTAGCAGAGTCAGGAGATGCATTAGTGGGATACCCCGCCTGGCTACCACCCACTTGGGACTGATCATAGGGTCTCCTCTGCCTCTGATTTGGTTTATTAGCGGGTGGAGTATTTTTAGCCCCCCCCCCATTTCTAGGTCCAAAAATTGGCTATTCTTCACCTCAGCCACCTTGGCAGCAGTGGTGGTGTTGGATGGTTTGGATTTATTATGAATATTTTTTCGTTTCGCACTGGCTTTTGGACTTCACAGATCCTGGTAGCCTGTTCTATTACCCAATCCAGGGTCCTTTGTTTGTGGAAGTCCCTAACCAGTTGTGTCATGATGTACTTAGGAAGGGCATGAAAATAAGTATTGATAAATTCCCTACTATTTGTGCGCACCCATCTAGAGTTCTGGGCAAATGCCTGCTTCAATTCTTGTTTGAACTCCCTAGGTGCCTGATCCTCTCCACACTGCAGGTTGTAAGCCACCTACAAACCTCCTGAGGATTCCTGTGCACACAGAAGTGTTTCAAGATGGCCGCCTTGTAGGTAGATCATCTTGAATGATTTTGTTCCTCCAGCCAGCAAAGAAGCTGGAGTATTCCGGGGAGAATGTCGACTTGAAAAACTCCATGGAATTATGGTCATTGTGTATGCCAAATGACGTCATCATCTGGTCATATAGCTCCAGATGCTCCCAGACTGAGTATTTGCCATTTTTGTGGTAGGGAGTCATGAAGCTTCTGATGGCTTTTATTGGCTGAATTGGGTCTTTTACAAGAGTTCTCTTTTGTTTGGCTGCCTTCTTTTCCCGTTGCACCTGAGTCCATTCGTCATCAGACTCCGAGCTTCTACTATTTGTGGTCCACTCCCTGTCCTCTAGGTGCTCCCCGATTCTTTGAGACTGGGAGTCCCTCCCAGAATGACTGGGTCTAGTCTCTTCTCTCCTGCTGTATTGAGGGACCTCTGGGGCACTACTCTTGGGCTCCCTTTTCTGCACAGGGGAGTACTCATCTGACTCCTTTCCTTCTTCTGGGTGTGGTGAAGAACTCCCCCAACCTCCCTGAATGGGTGGATGTTTTCAAGATGCTCTTTTGGTGCCTGACCTCTGATTCTTCTTTATCTGCAAAGTGGACCAGATGGTCCCTATGTAACCTTTGTTTCTGCCAGTTTACCTCCTTGATCTTCGCATCATAGGAGTCCTCCTGGTCAGATATCTTTGTCAAAATATTTTTAAACCTAATTAACGATGCACGTTCATCAAGATCTGCTAGGGACTGGCCTTCCAGCTCAGTTATACTAGGCCTAATTGAGTCCCGCTGCCTCATGGTTCCCGGTTCTTATGAACTGGTAGACATGAAATTTGCAGCACCTTGCACATATAATGTGGTGAGTTGGCTTGAGGCCCCTGGTAAAGAGGGCATTGCACCGTGGTCAGGGGTTGCCCTTCCATACCCTTACTCTTCGGGGTTCTCAAGGCCTGATTGAATCTAGCCATTTCCTTCTGCAACCTTTTTGCTCTATCTTTCTCAGCCGCTATCTCTTGGTGGCATATGGAGGCCTGAGCTTTGTGCTCTGCTACCAGAGCTTTAGTAGCTTCTATAACCTTGGTTTGTGCCACCACCTGGTCATGGAGACCCTTGTTTTCCTCACCAAGGGACTAATTCTCTTTCTGTGAATCGTGTACTATCTGGGAATACTTAGACCCCTTTGTTATATGTTGTGGTTGAATCTGGTATGAAAGGGAGATGCTATATTGTATTTGTGGCTTGTCACTGGCCTGGAGTGCTTGCTATCAGAATGTTGATGCATGAATGCAGCTCAGGAGAATGTTGAGTGGATCTGTGTGGGAATGTTTGGAGAGTGTCTGTTGGGGGCCTGAACTGGAATGATAGGATGACCGGTGGGTCTACTCCTCTGTTAGTACTGTTAATACCCATCCATGTTCCTGTCCTGTCCATACGTGACTGCAAATACCACAAGAGTAACTAGAATATGTACATACTGTACATACTGTAAAATAAAGCCTTACCTGGACCAATCTAGACTCCACAGCAGGTCTATGTATGAGTGCTGGGTGCTGATGACTACACAGAGGCTTTACAACACCCTTCATTTGCAGGAGACTAATCTCACTCTGTGCATTTTTAGCCTATGTTGTCTGCTGTAAATCCACTTCTACATGCCTTACGTGTCCCATTAATTTTTTCATGTTCTACCGTCATGTGAGTCAGTTCCTGAAAACATGACTCACTTTTTTCCAGGTCTGTCTTTAACTGGCACACTTCCTGACACTAGACATCTTTGTCCTGACACAGTGTGCATTTCTGTTCACTAAAGTGGTCTCTCTGCTGTCTTATAGCGCTCACCTTTTGGCGCTACTGGTCAAATTTGCCTTGGGAATGGACCTCCTTTATCACCCACTGGTTAATCTCCTCTTTCAGTCGCTTAATCAGATTTTGAAATGTGCACATGTCCTCTAAGCAGGCTCTATTGTGTGTCACTTGTTGGTTCAATTTCAGGTGACTCTCTCTCAGTTTCTCAACACCTTCTTGACATTCCTCTCTCAATGCCGAAAATTGAGACTCTCGCTCTGAATTAATTTGTTGCTGTGCCACTAACTCATCCTTTAGCTGCAGAATTATGTAATTGCTGGGCCCTTGTTAACAGCGAAACCCAGGTGTAGTTTAACATCTGTGTCCTTTTCTGTCCGGCAACTGCTCTGTAGGTCAGCCAGATCAAGTCAACGTAGCCCACAATTTCTTGGGGGGAGGGGTGCTGAAGCCCAGTCAGCTCAATGGTGTTGCACCACTACTTGTGTTTAATGCATTGATTACTTATTGGTAATCTTCATTACTCGTAGCCCTATTCTTCCTCATACCAGTCTTCCTCATACACAGTCTTTGTGTATGAGGCAGTACTTGTGTATGAGGCACTATGCCTCATACACAAGTACTGGGATGAGGTAGAGGTACATGAGGGTATTGCCTGACTTAGCTACCTGTAAACTTAATTACTCCTAGTCCCACTCTTCCTCATCCCAGTACTTAGCTATGAGGCATGGAGCCACATACAAAAGCACTGGGACAAGGAAGAGGGATGTGGAGGTAATTCTGGGCCAATACGCTGATTTTGGAGGTTTGGGTAGGGGATGGGAGGGAGAGGGGGTTTGTGGGGGGTGGTATTGTGCAATAAATCATAATGGTTGTCCATGTCCATGCTAAGCAGGCATGATATGTGGTATTAGTGGCCTTTTGGTGCAGTCAGCCTAGGCATTCCTCAGTTTGGTATGAATATATTTAACTGGGCATTTCTGATAAAGTAGTCATGCTAAGTGTAATTACCTGGCTAGACTGGCATTTGGATTCTGCCAGTCTAGCCGTTTCTTACTCCGGCACTGAATATTTTTCTGGGCATCTGCGATAAAATTATACGATATGATATGGTAAGTCATATATAATGCGCCTGTACACAAGTGTTTTTAGGCACAACAACACAAGGGAAGGAAAATAGAGGGAGGCTAAGACAAATAATCTTACCCGGCCTTGTGTCATTCAGAAAACAAGAAGTGCAAGGGGAAGGAGGATGGAGTGCAAGGGCGAGGGGAGGGGAAAACAGGGCAGCAATGCTCTGAGTATGTGCAGCCAGGGCTGCGCGGCTCTGGGTAGTGCAAGGAGAATAAGGGACTGTAGTGTTACAGTTACAGCCCCTAACTGCATGGTAGGCCCGGAGGCAGTGCAAGGGTGACTGATCAAGAAAGAGCCTGGACTCAGTGAGACTGAGGGTAACCAAGCAACCAGTTGGTACAGCAGACAGGTAGTTCAGCAGTGGAGGGAGAGAGAGCAGAGGAGAAGAGGAACATTTTGAGCTGCTTCTGGAACTTCAGGTGGTCTGGCTCAAGTTTGGGAGGGGCAGGGACCCATTCCAGGGGGAGACACCTGCAGAGGCGAGGGATCAACCCCCCCACTCTCTGCCTGGAGAAGCATCTAACCCTTTGTGCTCGAGAAGGAAGGTATTTTGGAAGAGAGCGTTGAATGTCACACCAATCTGCCATCCAAGATTGGCGTGCCGCCAATGATCTTTGTCTGAATGCCAGCAAGACTTAGATCCTCCTCATCGGCACACCTTCACCATCCTTTCCCCTCACTCTCTGGCTGGCTTGCCTTGGCCCTCCTCCTACCCCCACCTGCAAGGCTAAGACCCTTACGGGGTCATCTTTGACTCCACCCTTTCCTTCTCCGCCCACATCTCTGAGGTCTCTAAAAAGTCAAACTTCCTACTGCACCTCCTCAGAGGTACTCTGCATTTCCTCTCCTTCCCCCAGAAGCTCATGGTATCCCAAGCTCTGGTTCTCTGTAGGATGGACTATTGTAACAGCCTCTTTCTAAATCTGCCTGCCTCTACTCTCCGCCCTCTGCAACTAATCCAGAACACAACAGCAAGACTTGTCCTTGGCCTCAAGCCCTGGGATCGTATCTCTCCAGCTCTGAATTCTTTCCATTGGCTCCCAGTGGGTGCAAGGATAAAATTCAAAACCCTCTGCATTGTCCACAAGGCTTTCAGGGGCCTGGGTCCAAAATACCTTCAGCTATCCCTTGCGCAAATATCTCCCGACTCAAGCTCTTCGCTCCTCTACCTCTAACTCCCTCAAGGTCAGTCATTGTTCAAAGAAACAAGCTGTGTAGATCTCTATCTTCTGCTGGGCCTCCCTCTGGAACAGCCTCCCTGCCACTCTAAAACTTCAGGAGAACCATCTCCGGTTCCGGAAGCACCGCATGACCTTCCTCTTTTCTTCTGCCTTTCCTCCCCCTGTCCCCCGGCTGATCTGTTCTCTCTTGGCACCTGGCCACCATCTGTCCTCCGGGCCCAGGTACCTGCTCACCCTGTCACCCTCCCGGACTACCTCCGGGCCGCTCCTTAGACTGGGGACTGTATCTGTACCCATACAGCAATGCGAAAACCAGCCTTGATATGCAGTGGACCAGGCGAGTAATGGAAGATTTAAGAGGTAAGATTCTCTCTCTCGGTGGTGCTGCCTCTATGCATGCTTGGTTGCTCCCAAGGCTGAAGAGAGCTTGAAATGAGACTGCAAAGAATAAAACTCCAAACACTGTTTAACAGGCGCTCCACAAAATATATTATATTTGTCTTGTTGTTGCAGAAAATGTGTACTTAATGTAAATGTTCAAAAAAAAGAAAAAAAGAAAAAAGTTGCTGCCCTCTAAACGTGTTTCCCCACTTAAATTCAGTGGTTCTTCGGGAGGTAAGCATATCTATTTATCTCCAGCTCTTTACTGGTGATCATATTAAATAGTGTAGTCACAACATCATGGTTACCTTCTTGTTCTTGTAGAAGGTAGTTCTTGTTCTTTTCAGGGTGTTTGTATTGCTACTTTGTCACGTGTTATTCATTCTTGTTTCCATCCATCATTAATTAGAGATAGTTACCCATACAGCCCTGCCTTTTTCTTCCTGCACTTATCAGACCTACCCTGTCTGCTGCCTTAAACTTAGCACTTGCAAATTGCTGGCTGCACTACCACTGTTTGTTGCCTTTATTATTTATTTATTATTATTTATCTGTTTCTCCTCTGCTTCGCACTTTCCACTTCTCCCCCTTCCATGCACTTTTCCCCTCCCCCTCTCCCATGCACTTGCACGTTCTCAATGTCACTGTGCCTAGTAAGATCTCTGTTTTGTTCTCCCCTGTTCCCCTCCCTTGCCTTGTCGCACTCTGAAACACTTGTGTATGAGCGTGATATAAATAATATATCAATATCAATATCAGTATCACTGTAGTGCAGATCCCAGCCCCAGAAAGCCTTGTGGACAATGCAAAGGGTCTTCATCTTGATCCTTGCAGCCACCACGAGCCACTGGAGAGATTTAATGGCTGGAGAGATACAGTCCTTGGGCTTGAGGCCAAGGATAAGTCTCGCAGTCCTGTTCTGGATTAGTTGCAGAGGGCGAAGAGTAGAGGAAGGCAGATTGAGAAAGTGGCTGTTGCAGTAGTCCAGCCTAGAGAGAACCAGAGCTCTGGAGACAATGAGCTTATGGGGAAAAGTGAGAAAGGGAAGAGTCCCTTTGAGGAGGTGCTGCTGGTAGTGGGACTATGTGGCAACGTCTGAGATGTCAAGAGAGAAAGAGAGAGTGGAGTTGAAGATGACACCAGGAATGAGCAAGAGAGGGGATTAGGCTTAGGGGAGCCTGAATGAAAGCTTAGTGTCAGCCGCATAACACTGAAAGTTACAAGAGAAGGTAGAGATCAGGTGGACCAAAGGGGCCAAGTAGAGGTTGAAAATCCAGGTTGAGAGGATAGAGGCCTGGGGAACACCAGAGGTAGAGAGAGTTGGCAGAGTGAAAGGGACCAAGTTAGACCTGGGAGGGGTGGTCCAAGAGGAAGGGGGTCAGCCAATCCAGGGCCTGATCCATAATTCCCAGGTTCTCACAGATTCGATTGATCTGGGTGGTGTGGTTGACAGTGTAGAAAGCAGAGGAAAGTTCAAGGAGGATGAGGACAGAAGGAATGCTGGAATCAAGATAAGAGATCAGATCTTCACAGGTGTGCAGGAGAGCAGTTTCTGTGTCTCAGGCAGCTCTTAAGCCAGACTGATGGTCATGGAAACAATCAACAGATTCAGTGTGGAGAGTAAGCTGGAAGTTGACCAGCTTTGCCAAGAGTTTGGGAGAGCGGAAAGTTCCAGTGGCAAAATAATGATTAGAGAAAACGGCCAAGGCTGGATCAAGGGTGTCAATGTGGTCCTTGATGGTTCTGGAGGAGCAGGCGAGCACCTGTTTCGATGACACTTCCATAGATGGGACTTGTCTAGGAACCTTGTCAGGTGTTAGAGAGAAAGAGGAGAAAGGAGGAGGAGAGGGAGAGATGGCCAAAGGATTCTGAGAGAGGAAGAGGGAATAGTGGACAGGATGTCCTGACTTCTTTAGCGGAGAGGCGAGAGACCAAAGCCACACAGAGGGCCTGTTGAGGGAACATAAGAGGTAGCGACCGCAACAGGATTGTCCAGTTCTTTGCAGATTTTGGCTGTGTTGTTAGAGGCTGCAGAGACACAGGCTTGAATGTGTGCTCTCTTCATGATGAGTTTTAGTGCTTCGACTAGCATCTTGGTGCAACCAGTCTAGGTATGTCTTAATGTGGCCTGGCATGCTTTACTGTAATGTTATTATGTGTCTACACTGGTCTACATTGTGCAGCCAGATGGACATGTTTTCATTATGGTATGGCATTTCTAATAGCAAAGCATTAATGTTCATGTGCACTGTTGGTGACTTGCATGTATTGGATTGGTGTTACCCTACAAAACAATAGCAAACACTGTGGCTTTTTAGCCAATTCTTGTCAGAAAGTGTGCTGTATATTGCATTAAAAAACATATTTATATCTTTCTCCTATTGCAGTGTGTGGCATGCCCCTTCAGCTGCATGTTAGTGTGTATTGCACAAGCGTGGTAATCTAGGCTGGCCTAGGGTGTGGCGCGACCCGTGATGTGTTGCAGGTTTGGAGGGTCCCCCTATGCATTGCTCGCAGGGGAGCCCTCAAATCTTGTGTTACGCCACTGGGTTGCTCCACAGTTTCCGATTGTACCCAATGTCACCACAATTCGGACTATGATTCTAGCCCCGGCTACACATTTTAGTGTTGTGGATTTGAAGTATGCTTTCTTTAGTATCCCTGTGCATGTTGATAGCAGATATTTGTTCGCGTTCACCCTACGGGGACGCTCGTTCACATTTACTTGTGTGCTGCTAGGGTACACTGAGAGTCCAAGTATCTATAGTAGAGCGTTGAAAGAGCAGCTTGATACGCTCAAGATGCCTTCCACTTGCACGTTGTTACAATATGTTGATAATCTACTTCTAGCTGCTGATTATGAAGATGCCTGTAAAGAGGGCACTGTGATGCTACTAATTCATTTAGCAGAACATGGTCATAAGGCATCATCAAAGAAGTTTCAGTATTGTCGACAGGGGGTCACCTATTTGGGCTATCTCCTGTTGAATGTGTAAAGAATACTGACACCTGAACGGATACAAAGCATCTCTGATATGTCTGTTCCAAATACACAGAAGGAGGTCAGAGCTTTAATAGGCATGGTCTCATATTGTAGACAGTGGATCTCAAATTTTTCTTTGTTGATAAAACTTATGTTGGCAGTGACAAAGAAGGACATTTCTTTGCCTTTACCATGAAACATGGATTGACAAAACTCTTTTGATTTGTTTAAGGCTGCGCTGTGTTCAGCACCAGTTTTGGGTACACAAAATTACAAAAAAGCCTTTGTTTTGCATGTGCATGAACGTGATGGATGTGCTTTGGCTGTTTTGACACAGGAACACGGGGGCAAGAATAGGCTGTGCAGCTATTTTTCCTCCACGTTAGACCCTGTTGCATGCGCCATGCCGAGATGTTTGAGAGCTGTAGCTGCTACTGCTGCATCCATGAAACAAAGTGAGGGTATGGTTTTAGGTCAATCTTCAACTGTGATGGTACCCCACTCCGTAGACGTTCTATTAAACAGAATGCAGACACACATCTCACATCAGCTCGACTAACAAGGTACGAGCTGATTCTATTTGCTCTGCATATTCAAATTAAGAGATGTTGTTCATTGACTCCGACTGAACTATTGCCCTCTCCACAAGAGAAGGATTGCAGTGATGAAATGTCACATGATTGCCTCTTTATTACAGAACAAGAAACAAAGGGCAGAACTGATTTAATTGATACACCTTGAAGAATCCACAAGGGGAGCTATTCTGTGATGGCTCCTGTTTTAAACTACCGGATGGTACATCTACCTCTGCTTATGCAATCAACACATTAAGCACTGTTGTGGAGAGCAAACAAATTCTGCATAACTCTGCTCAAGCTGCAGAGATTATTGCATTAACCAGAGCTTGTGAAATTTCTGAAGGTCTTAGTGTAAATGTATATACAGATAGCCAATATGGATTTGGTGTGATTCATAATTTTAGTCGACAATGGACTGAGAGAGGATTCTTTTCTCACATGAAACAAAAATTCAGCATGGCACTCTGATAGTCCGGTTACTATCAGCGCTTGCGCTTCCTAACAATAATGAAGTGCACTGCACATCAGAAAGTGACGGACGATGTAGGAAAAGGAAATGCTTTTGGTGACAGAATAGCCAAACAAACTGCTATTGATTTGCACTCAAAAATGTACATGCTCGATTCAGCAAGATCGGTTACTGATACTTGTATGATGAGCAAAGGGGTTAGCAGTGTTAAAGAAATTCAGGCTGAAGCTACTCCAGAAGAAATCAAACAGTGGGTTGGGGGTCCAGCGGGTCTAGATCATGAGGGTTGTTGGGTGGATAATGAGAAGCAAAGAGGGATGCTACCCAATGCCTATGTCACTGCTATGGTCCCCATGGCTCATGGCCCAACACACATATGTGCTAAAAAGATTTGTCAACAATTAGATCCCCGTCTGGTATAACACTAATATCCAGAAAACTGCTGAACGTTTAGTCCAGAGTTGCATGATATGTTTGCAAGATAACATGCGGTAGGGAACACCGACACTGAAGGGCAGTTTGGGTCCCCCCTCCATGCCTTTTGAGGTGATCCATTTTGATTTCATTGAGATGGAACATTTCCAAAACTATAAATATGTCTTAAATATGTCTTAGTTGTGATCTGTGCCTTTAGCAAATGGGTTGAGGCTTTTGCCACAGCAATGTCAACGGCAAAGACCATGCTTAATGAATATTTCCATAGGTTTGGCTTGCTGAGAGTAATTTGGTCTGATAATGGCCCACATTTTATCGCTGCTGTTATCCTGCAAGTATGTGCAGGATTACAGATCGATAAACGGTTCCACTCGGCCAGACATGCTCAGAGTGCCCGCCTTGTGGAACGCCATAACGGTATTTTAAAGAATAAAATCGCTAAAGTCTGTGCACACAGCAATCTGAAATGGCCGGACACTTTGCCAATAGCCTTACTATCGATGCGGACGACTGCACAGTCAAAGACAGGGCTCTCCCCCTAAGAGATTGTCATGTGGAGACCAGCCAACGGATGGAAAGCACCGAGGCCCAAACAGTTCAAAGGTATTGAGTATCCGCTTTTGTCTGATTATTGTGACCAGTTGACTCAAAACTTGCATTGGATTCACCAACAGGTACGAGCAGCTTTCCCTGTAAAATACAATGGTCCATGTCACTGACTCGGACCTGGTTGGTGGGTATTGGTGAAAGATTTCGAGAGGAGCACCTGCATTGCACCTCGTTGGATGGGACACCATGAGATCCTTTTGGCTATGCAAACTGCAGTACGAGTGACCGGAAAGAAACACTGGGTCCACGCGACACATGTGAAGAGGATACCTTTTCCTCTACCCTATGACGAAGGGGAGGAGAAGGGAAATGATAATCCTGATGCTCATAACGAGCCTGCTTTGAACGACACTTAGGGTGCCCCGAAAGTCCTTCCTGAGCCTGTGGGGCCTGGGGAGATTGCTTCTTCTTCTTCAATTTCTTCTTCACCGTCGATAGATCTTGTTTCTGCTTCTTCATCTTCTTCAGGAAACAACAACGCTTTGTTCACTGACCATTCCGTACCTGGAGTTTTAAGGTACAATCTGTGACCACGGAACAGGATTCAGATTTAGGGCCTGCTGACATTACCTTAATGTAAATAAAACAGCAAAGTGCAGCTAGGATTCTGTACCCACAAGAAACCAATGTTGAGCCACTCCCTCGTCATTCCTCTGCTGCATACGATAAGAGCCAGGGACCGGCAAAGTTACCTTCAATCAAGATAGGCCACATGGTCAAGTGCCTCCCACGGATGAACTAAAAAGAGCCTAACAGTGAGTCTTCTTAACGGACACTGAGAAACTATGCCTGTGTTTGGGGCCACTCATACTAATAAGGATACTGATCGTTTTGCTGATAATGAGTCTGTCCATCGAGGGCCATGGTCCCCTAGGACCAAATGGGTATTGATCACAATAACCACTTGTATTGTAATTACATTGACACTCATATTTTGATGTCTGAAGAGTGCACATCCGCTTGATATTGTATTGCCAACTGCAAGTGTCTCCACTACATCTCCATTTTATGTGCATTTGCACACTCTCCATCCTTGAGACCTCCAACATAGAGGGGGTTATCACAACAATACTCTCCTGATGATCATGAACGCCACACATGCCATTTTTTATAAAACCAATTGTTGGATATGTTCACATCTGCCACAGCATGGGGAAAAAGGATTGGACTGGTATGTACATCCACTCCCTCTAACTACTGCATCTTATGCTTCACTTGAAACGATAGTGTCACTGGGAATTTTGATGGGACTAATCTCAACGAGTTTGAAAAACGTGTTTTAGCACCTTTAGGATGTTCTCTGTTTGCAAATAGGAGCCAGCTAAACGTTGCTTCTATTAGGCCTTCTGGTAGACTGTCCAGACCTTTACAATCTATAATTACCTTTAAAATAGCTCCGTAGGTAACAGGGATGCCATGCCTCTTTCCTATACCATTAACCATAGTCCACACTCTGTTCCATTTTGCATACAAAGAGAGGGTTCCCAGCCAATGGGTACATTTGAGGGATGTTTGAATACTGCCGTACTAACCAGTGAGAATAGACCTCTGTATGTAGGAGATCCCATTTACTTTATTTGCGGTAATGAAGCGTATCCATGGTTGCCAAGAGACTGGGACTGTACTTGTTATTTAGGAATACTGTTACTAGGTGTATATGTCGCCACCACTGCTGAAGTTTCTAGCATTCATCCCAGGCGGGATAAGGATGGTGACACTCCCTCACAGATTCTGGGTGATGTTGCTAAATCCTTTGTACCATTTTGCGGACAGATGATTAACTCCCAAGATATTCGAAAATTGCCGAGGGTTTTAGAGAAAACCATGAAACCACCAACATCCTATATAACATGACAATAGAGCAAAAGGCTATTAGATGAATGGCTCTCCAAAATAGGATGGTTCTAGACATCATTCTAGCTGAGCGTGGTGGGGTGTGCAAAATGGTGGGATCTGCGTGTTATGTTTTTGTACCCGAGTTCTCCCCCACCATATTTAAGGCAATTAAGAAATTGCACACCTTAAGTATGGAAGTACACATTCCAGAGGGAAACTGGGATATTGGCACATGGTTCTGTGACTTGTTAAGATCTTGGGGCTGGAAAATCTTTGCAGTTCTGATGGTGATCCTTGGCATTGTACTGTTTTGCTGCTGTTGCATACAGTGTCTTCTTGTCATGTGGTCCATTGATAGGGGGAAGTTGTGCACAAGCGGTTGGTAAACTAGAACCTAAGACAAATAGGCCGGGAAAAATTACTAATGCCTTGGTAATGCAGGACATCACCATAAAGGAATTAATGCCCATCAATGTTTTTGAAGATAGAGAGTCAGGATGCTCTGATGATGATACGTGGTTTTCGGGTGATGCTAATATTTGAGTAATGCTCTTGGCTTAGGCCAAAAGGATGGTTTGTAAATGTTTCTTTTGCTTGAATACTGCCTGTTAGTAAACGATTGGCCTAAGCACATTCACATTGCACTATGAATTGCTTTGAATGATCCTGAAACAGGCTGACTACGCCGCCATTTTGAGTTAACCGCCATTTTGATCACCTCTTGCTTTCTGTCCCATGTTTAGAATTGTGTTTTTGGCTCCAGCAGAGCAAAATGAACTTTGTACTGTTTCCATGATGTCAATGTAGATAAGAATGTTGAAGCTGCTAAAGTGGATTTTTTGTCCTACACTGAGAAACCTTGGAGTTAAACAAAAGATGTACTAATCAGTAATTTAGATACCATCTGTTCCAATAGTGGCTTCCCCATTCAAACAGCAAATTAGAATGATGAATAGTTGAACGTGCTCTTCTTGCAGAAATCTTCGTTTTGGTTCTTTGAAACTAAGCTGACTTTAAACTCAAGAACAAATGATAGACAAATATAAGTGAGCAAAATAAAGAATGTTACCTTTGTGCCTTATATTTGGAAAACATATGAAATGTTTAAAGGAAAACAAACAAACTATTCAAAGATGTTTAACATTAGTTAGTTATTTGGATAGGCCATGAACCCTAGGTAAATGTATTACATGAAGAGGGGCTGAACGATGTGTCAGGGATTGTGGAAAACGTGTATAAATACTTGTTTTTTTTAAATGTTCAGCACCCTCTCATCTCACGGTGTCTGCTTGCATAAATTGCGGGGTTTTGAGAGCCAGACAACTGCCTGTTAATAAATGTACATTATACTTTGACCTTGTGACTGGCGTATTTCTATTATGTAGTATTAAGCCTCGATATTGTTTAATATTTCAACATATGCAATGGAAAAGGAATGCAAATGAAAAATCATTTTGACCACACAATAGGGAAAGAGGAACAAAAGTGGAAAATTGTTTTTTGGGATGTTTAGCTTAATTTCAATGGAAAATAAAATGCAAATGGAATTTGTTTTTACTGAGGCTGTAAATGATAGGTTGGCTCTGTGAAAATGGGTAGCTCACACAAGGCAAATCAGTTTTGGTTCAGGGTGACAGATGCAGAAAGAAAATACAGTGGCAAATAGAAACTCGTTTATCAGGGCCCAATTTAAACACAGAGACAAATTTGTTTCCCAGATCACAATGGGATTACATCTTTTGTGCAACACTTCATCATGACTATAACAATTAACAAAAACACTGGGAAAAAGATTGCTGGTTTTGAATTCCACCAATTACGATCCAGTGAAATTAAACGGGGAAAATTAATTGATTTACTTGCAAAAATACTAAGGATTTACACAGACAAATGAGGGGTTTTTCAATGGGGATATGCTAGCATACACAGGCAAACAAGAGATTCTTCTATGGGGAGATGACTGAACTACACTGGCAATTTGGGTTTTCAATGGGGAATTTTCAATGGGGGAAATATTGGATGAAATGCTACAAGAATGAAGGGCTTATGCAATTTAGGGCTGGAGTTACTCCTACTTACATAGCAAGCCTTTGTTTAAGGTTCAGGAAAGCCATCTGCATCTCAGGACACTGTGGAAATATAGGGCAGGGGTCTGGTCACTCCACTCTTAAAGATGTTAAGTTTCAGCAGCCTTCTCTTCATCCTCCTTTTTCTTTCTTCATTGAGTTTGTTGTGTGCCTTGTCCTAGTTCAGTCCCCCTTATACAGCAGAAAGAAATTTATCAATTTTACAATCTAGGTGAAGTACCATGCAATAATCCCTGCCTCTAAGATTGGACAGTTACCCTCTCTCTCCGTCCCCAGTCAGGATTGGTTTAGGGGTTTGGATCAACATCTGTTTTTTTTCTCCATTTGTCATCATCCTTTGTTCTCTTTTCAACTTTTTGGCAAAAACTATTTATGCATCACAACTTCATAATTGTGCTAGCCACTGTCATACAAAACATATTTTCTGTCTTATCTGATCATGGGGAATTAGATAAGCTGACCGCCAAATCCGTAGGATATAGCATGCCCATGTGTCACATCTTCGTTGTTTTCATATGTACAACAGTTATGAATATGTAAGTTATCAAGCATAGTCCTAATTTAATTTTCCAACTTTTCGCCAACTCTCACATTTGTAACATGCTCAGATCAGCCAGAAACCTAGTCTAACTGGCCATTACAGTTCCGAGAGTCACAGGTAGGGGCATTCTATACCCCCAAAACCGCTTGTAAATTACATGAAAAATGGTATAAAAAAATTAAATCAATCCACAGTATGGTAGCTGCACAAAATGCCTAAAATGAAATAGTCTTTTATATTAATTGTGAGTGTTCCTGAGCAGCCAAGGGGAGGGCTGCTTCATCCCCCGCTGCCATCTGTCCCCCTGGGCCAACATGTGACCAGGGTTTTTTATGAGTCTCTTTGAAGTTAGTGTGTGTGCTCTTTGAAGTGGCTGCAACAACGAGTCATGCTCCAGCTAAGGATGGCTTTCTTTTGTAGTCCTTGCTTCCCTAGTCAGTAGGTCTGCAGGATTCAGAATTTTGACGCCTAGAAGGATCACATTTTATTGTGGGTTATTAGATGCGACATCGAGCTGAAGTGGGGCTTTCCGTTGTGAAGTTTTTCCCTCAGCCAGAACAGGTTTTTCCTGAAGATTTAGGACCTAATTCACAGAAGCGTTTTATAATGGCAAAACCCCATTGGAAAAAGTGTCTCTTCCAATGGTCACTGGAGTTGTGTGGGTGAAACATAATATACATTGCTTTTGTCAGCCCACACAGCACGTTTTTCTTTCCGGATATTTTTCTGTGAGCAGTGATATTGTTTCCCATTGGCTTTTTAAAGCCGTTTTTATTTGCAAACACATATGCAGTATGTTTTTGCTTTCACTGTTGAAAAATCTTGTTTTCCATGTTACAGGATTCTTTGATTCCTCCTTCTTTTGTGAATCAAAATGCTGCTTGTCCATTGATAATGATAGGTAGGCCCCTTTTCACAATGCTCTATAACTTTACATGCAACAAAAACAAAAGCCAGGCCTTTTCTGTTGCAGTGTTTAAATGCCTGCCATTCATGTGAAAAGCAAAAGCCAGACGGTTTTTGTTGCTGTGTTTAAATGTCTGCCATTCAGGTGAAAGAGCCTTCTGTTCGGGGCCTTTAAATGCACCCCAAAGGGTTCACTGAGCAGCGCAAATTATTTCTTGAATTGAAATTGTAATAAAGTACTGTGATTTGTGTGTTTCCCCAATTAATTTGTGTGATTTATTTGTGTAACAAGAAGTTAATTGTGAGCCACAAAGTAGGAGGCGGGTGTAGTTGGTGCGATTTTTCTTAACATCTAATTATCCTGGCCAAACGCAACTCATATAATAAGCGTATTTCTATGTCCAACTCAAGTATGAGGGAGCTGTTTTCCATCCTAAAGCAATTAGAGTCGCCTACTCCTATTCTAGATATATGCACAAAAGACCAAGGGCCTGATCACGACTTTGGCGGTAACGCTGGCGGTATTAGCCCTACCGCTGAACTCCCTGGCGCTAATAGCGCCGGATCACGAGTTCGGTGGTAATGTAATTCCCCATTCCCCATTGAGCCCATTCGGGAATGCCCCATTCCCCATTGGGCTCAATGGGGAAAATTCACGTTCTTTCTGCCGGCGGATTTTCCGCCGGCGGTAATAGCGTGAATTTTCGGCGGATTTCCCCCCAGCCAAGAGCTGGGGCAAAATCCACCGCAGTCCTGATTTGGCGGACCCTTAAATCCGTGGTAATAGCGCGACCGCCCGATTTAAGGGTTACCGCCAAAGTCGTGATGAGGACCAAAGTCTGGTGCACAGAGATACAACAAGCACTGGCCAACAAAGTCACCATGCACCAAAAGAAAATAGCGACTAAGAAAGCAGCACTTAATCTACCGCCAATATCTAACGCTAACCCGCCTTCTATGAAACAAAACACAACTATCCAATTCAGATTTGCAAAAACGTCTATCCGGGAGGTGGAGAAAGTCATCCTCTCTCTTAAGCCATTCAACTGCCAAGGTGACTTGTGCCCTGCACAACTTATAAAGGATGCCGCTAGAGAACTTTCCCCCTTCATTGCTAAACTCGTAAATGCCTCATTCACCTCAGGCACTGTGCCGTCCAACCTGAAACAATCATGGGTACTGCCGTTGCTAAAAAAACAATCCTTAGAACCCCTCATCCCCACTAACTACCGCCCCATTACGACAGCCCCTTCCTGTTAAAAATCCTGGACAATATTGCATATACCCAAATCCAAAAATTCCTAGAACACCACAAGCTCCTTGGAGCAAGGCAGTCTGGTTTCTGTCCACAACACGGGACCGAGACCGCTCTCATCGATTTGAAAGCTCAAATTGCTGAGCTAAGAGACAAAGATCAAACAGCCCTCCTCTTACTCCTGGATCTCTCTGCTGCATTCAACCTTGTAGATCACAAAGTCCTCTGTAACCACTTAAACTCTGCTGCACACTTTTCTAAAGAAGCCACACTATTGGTTGAATCCTTCCTTAGCGAAAGGACCATGAGGGTGTTCTCCCCCTCAGATGCAGCTGACCCAATCCCCATTCTGTGCGGCGTTCCCCAGGGCTCCTGTGTATCTCCAACACTAGACAACATATTTACTAAGCCCATTTTTGATGATCTGGACCTTCTTGGTATCACCTAAACTAACCATGCAGATGATACCCAGATCCTCCTCCCACTTTCAGGGGATTACAATAAGGATTTGGCCTTGTTAAATAGGGTGTATCTCATCATCCAGGCATGGATGGCAACTCACGGTCTATGCCTGAATGATGACAAAACAGAGTTAATCATTTTGTGCACACATTCTAACCTCAAAAAACTAGGCCAGGATTACTCTGCCTTTGAGATCGACGGGAATAACATTAATGTAGCCAAGGAAGTGAAGACGCTATTTTTCTATCTAGATGCCACCCTCTCCTTCAACAAACAGGTGAATTCATTGGCCTCAGCCACAGCTTACACATGTAAGCTCATCCGAGCAGGTAAACACTTTATCTCAGATGACAACTGCATGATTTTAGCCAGAGCTCTCATTCTATCTAGACTCGATTAATGCAATGCCTTATATATTGGGGCCAACAAATACATCACACATATAATACAAATTCTAAAAAATAACGCCTTGAGAGCAGCTCTTGGTATCTCTAGACGAACACATATTTCTAAGATAAGGCGTAATAACAACTGGCTGTCGACCCAAGACAAAATCCTACTGAAAGTTGCCTCCCTCACACACAAAGCCCTGAACAAAGCGGCTCCTCTCTATCTAACTGATAGATTTGTAGTGGAAAGATCTTCCAGACCCTCAAGAATCTCCAATGTCAACACACTTATCATACCAAGATTTAAATTGACCATGGCCGCAGGTGCCAGCTTCCCCGTCCGGGCGGTCTAAGTATGGAACACACTGCCCCACAATATACGTGAAGAGAAATCCTACCTTAAATTCAGAGCCAATTACATCAACCACCTGAAGCAATCGATCATTTAGCCAGTGCCTCCTTCCCCCCCACCACCCGCTGATATATTATTACCTATAACCTGTATAATTTCCACTATATAATTTTACTGTATTACTGCTACGGCCTGTATACATTTTTAGCATTATGTGTAATTATGTGACTATGTAACCTAAGCTTCGCATTTCCCGTACTGCTGCGCCCTCTTACCCTCGGGTCCTGTACTGCTGCACCCTCTTACCCTCGGGTCCTGTACTGCTGCACCCTCTTACCCTCGGGTCTGGTGTGCATTATAAGTGAATAAAACAAACACACAAACAAACATAAATATATTCCTGTGCACCGGCCAAGTTCTTGGCTCATTGGTAGCTCAGGGAGTTAGGGGGGGGTCAAAGGGGTATTAGATGAATTGGAGATAGGGCCGAATAAAAGAATCCATTAAACAGTTTGTTGCATGACACCTTGAGTGGGGAGGGAAGGAACTCCCCCTGTTGAGGGAGGCCTCTCACTAAACCGTAGGTCAGCGTCAAGAGGTGAACAAGCATCTGAGTTTTTGGAAAGCTTTAAAAACCTATCTTTCTAATACTGTCCTCTTTACTGTTCATAATGTCCCCTCTCCTCTGTTACTTTCTTAGCGCCTGGGCGCCTTAGTTGCGCTCTACAAATCTTATTACATTATAAGAGTGAGACGACCACAAGCTTTCACCAGGTATGCACCCATGCTCTGGAACAAGCGTCCTGCCAACATCAGGCTGGCACCCTTACTACTGCGATTCATTAAAGAACTGAAACCCTGCTTTTCAAGAAACACATCCTCGGCCAATGAAGGACATAGAATGAGGACAGCTCCCCTTCCCCTCCCCCACTACATACCACCCCCTCTATTGTACAGTGTGCTGTTGTTTCCTAGCTAGGATTCCATTCTCTACATGAGTTCCATACATGAGGGGGGCAATGTGGCAGGCCATGCATGCTACTCGGTCACGCTGTTCTTCGAGTATGTGTTACTTTGAGGCTGGGAACAGCCATGTCACACTGTAATACTTCTTGTCTGTGCTGTTTTACAGTTATAACGCAGCATTGCCATGGCCGGATACAGCCAGGGTGTTTTCTGCAAAATAGCCAATGGAACATTGGCAAGTTACTGGACTAAATAAAGCATAATTTTAAGGAAGCAATCAACCTAAACAAATGTGTTCCTCAGCAAAGGGCATTCGCCCTTGCCATGCCTGACATGCCATGGGAGCTAAGGCAGTGAAGCATGCTGGCCCTTGAACCTCACCTGCTTCGACTTAGGTCTTAGCTCGCGTGTTCGCTTTAATATCTAGAGGGGCGCGGCCGCCTAAAGGCGGTTAGTGAGAGGGCAAATTAAATTTCAGTGAGTGATCATTAGGCGACAAAATAGCCGCAAAAACAATGTAGACATTACTATATTCTTGGGGTTGGGTTAAATGGGAAAGCTAGGGGTGGAATTCAGGTGGAACGGGTTGTGGGATGTGCAGGTCAACTTTTGGCTTACTGCACAAAAACCCAGACTCATTTAAAAGTGGAAAAGGTTGCTTTAATGTGACAGGCCAAAGCTTACAATCAAACGCTTAACTGGCTCCATGGCCTAACAAACTAAAGAAATATTTTAACCACCAATTAAATAAATTAAACATTTTCATTTTCATTTTCCCCCAACAATTAAATAATTAAATAACCCAATTCCTCCCTAATGATCCCTTGGATCCTACCGTCTCCTTGCCCCTTTTCCAGGCATCCCGCTTTCTCCCAGGGGCCATGCCCCTCCAGGCTCAATACCTGTTCCCCCGGGGTGACCTGCTTGTGCAAACAGCGCCACCCCATCCTTTCCCGTGTCATTCCCCCATTGTGCTTCCCTCCCCCCACATCAAAAGGGGCCATGCCCCCGGCACCAGAAAAACCCTCCCCCGAGGAGTTCTTTCTGCCCCACCCCCCCAAACTTTTCTACCTCAAACTTTTTACCCAGTCTCCCAGTCCAGAACCTAAGAAGAGCCACACCCGTATCCCTCACCAGATCATTTTCCCCAGCAAAACTAATCCCCCCCATCTGTAGGCCCATAGCTTTCCCTCACACCAGCCAACATAGGAAGCAACTAATCCCAGCCCAGCCCCTCAAACCCGGACATCTTACCACAACATCTTTATAGTTGCACCCCAGTTGCCTGCCAACAACCCTTTTCTCAGCTTCTTTCCCCGCCCACTTAACCCTAGAATGTCCCAAAAACCAGTTTTTTGACATCTGACCGGACCTCCTAGCAGCATCTGAAGAAGAAATTACAAAATCACTTACAAATCAACAACATCCTAATAAATGCAACACTCTTGCTACCTACTGAAAAAATTCTATAAAGACATTCCGTTTGCCCCGGTCCCTGACATACCCTTTGTATCTCGCTTACTCCCAGCGTCCCAACCTTTTCACCTACTCCTCTTAATAGCCCAGCCTGCTACTTTCAGATGCTGCACCCCTCCTGAATGAATGAGTTCCAACCTCCTAACCTTTCCCACACCACTAGTAACACCTCCTCAGTACCCTATCCTCTCTGGCCATCTCCTTAACCTTCTCCGGAAACACCTCAGGTTTTCTCCTACCGTCCCCCAATATTTCGCCCCTTTCCCTAACCTTTATACAATACACCTAAACCCACTTAGACCCCCTCTTTCCTCTAAACTATTACCCCCCTGCTCCCCCTTGCCCCCTCACCTTCCATCACCTTATTAGTATTGGCCCTGCGTTGCCCCCCCTGCACCGGGGGCCCACGTGTACCCCCGTCCATGCAGGCCCTTTGCTTTATTGCTCCTCCCGCCACTGCACCAGGGGGCACCCCCGCCTTCCTTATCACTAATTTTCAAGATCCTCGCGTCCATTACCACCTGTTTCCCACCTGCACGAGGGGCCCTAGTGCACCCCCGTCCATGCAGGCCCCTTTTCTTCCTTACTCCTCTCCACCGCTGCACCAGGGGCCAAACCTGTGCCCCCGTCCATGCAGTCCATTCCACATAAATTCCTCTTCCAGCACCTTGCTTCGTTGCTCCACTTCTTTCCCCCAGCTGCACCAGGGGCCCTAGTCACCCCCGTCCATGCAGACCCAGCTCATCACTTCCCCTTGCTGCACCAGAGGTGCTCCCGCACCTCCGTCCATGCAGCCTGAAGCTTACTCACCTTGTCGTGCGGCAAGCGTGAGAGCTTCGCCACCGTTGTCCATGCCCTCTAAATGACGGCCACCGCCCCTTAACAATTTCCACAGTTACATCCCCCCTGCGGCCCTCCCCTACCTACGCTTCTTCCTCCTCACCCTTCTCCTACCCCCTTTAAGTCACCCCACAAACCTTTCATCAAACCTTGTGCCCCCCCTCCTTTTACGTTAAACTGAGCCCGAACTACCAGCACACCCCAATTTACCTGGCATGCGGTCCTTTCCCCCCACCTCCTTGCCCCGCTCCTCGCCCTGCCCCACTCTCCCCTGCCTGAAAACAATCTGTAACTGGATGCCGACCCACACACTTGCTGCACTCGTATTTAAATTTGCACATCCACCTCGTGCAGCCTTCTTTATTGAACGCCCAACATGCTGTCGAGGGCTGTCCGCCTCCTCCCCCCGCCCCCTCATGGGCGGGGCGACCAAGAAAGGGCCGGTAAGGCACAGGCAGCCCACTTGCTGTGTGCAATGTCGGGGCAGGCCTCGTTGGAGCCATCCATTGCAGCCAAAGATCCATGTCTATCTCCCCCCAGACCGCCTGACTGTCCTCCGCCATTCTCGCTCTGAATTCCTCATCATAGAGTACCCAGGCAAAACCCCCAAAACTCGTGAAAGCCTTCCTAATTATGTCCATATATTTAAGCAGGGCCACGCAACGCTCCGGGAATTTTTCACAGTACACACTGGCATAAATGCTAAACGCCGACGTCCAATTCTCAATAGTCACCGGGACCCTTGGGCGTGAAGCCAGTTCCCTCTCTTCCTCCTTAGACCCCTCCTTTGCTCTCACTTCCTTATGGAGCAATTTAAAGACCTCCACAAATTCCCCCGCCTGAATCTTCTCCCTGGTCGCTGCCATCAAGTGCGCCCCCAGTGGTTTTGTTATCCCCATGTATGGCCATTTTTTCTCCTTTCTTTTCACTTCACACTCCTTATCTTTTCCGGCTTGCACTTCGAGCACCAATGGCTCCACCACCTTGTCCGTTTGGACCTCCACTGAGCAAATGCTCTTCTCAACCCCCGCGGCTCCAATGGCCTGCACCCCAACTTCCTTCCTTACACTTTGCAGTCCAGACCCTTCATCCCCTGTCCCCCGTCTTGCGACCCCTCTCTGCCATGCAGATGACCATTCCCTTTCCCGCTCACCTCTTTCCACACCTGCCGCCTGTGGTCTGGCGTCCACACCGATGCTCCTCCTCTCCTTTCTTAGAGGGCTCTTACATTGCGGATGCGAGCTCATGCCCGAGTTGAGTTGATGATCTTCTTCCGAGCCCGGGGCGTCCGCCCCGCCACTCCTTTGACATCTTCTCGGCGGGGTTGTGGAAACCCCTGCCTGGTCCTCTTCTCTCGGGCGAGGCGTTCCTTCCTCCACCCTGGAATCCTCATTGCTAGGGGCTGTGCTGCGCCCTCTAGGCTCTCCTTGCGCTGACCGAGGAGGGGCCGTACTGAAACCCTCTAGCTCCACCTGACTAGCGGGGGCTGCGCAGAGCCCTCCGCCCTCCTTCCTCCTACCCGGGGGGGCCGTTCCGCGCCCCATTCTAACTCCTCAAAGGACGGTGACCTCTCCCTCCTTCTCCCCCCTGCACTCTTCTGCAGGTATTTATCCCCTTTTCCCCTTTGCCCTGTCACCCCCCTCTGCGCCCCTTCACTGGCTCCACTCTGATTCCTTTGAGCCACCTCCATCTGAGAGTTACTACCTACCCTAGAACTAATACTCGCTCCCTCCCTACCTGGCTGCCCACCCAAAATCATTTCTCCCTCTGACACCCTCCTATCTAACTCCTTCCTCAACTTCGGGCCCCTGGTTTCCCACACCTCCCCTCTCCCCACCGATGGGGTGCAATGTAGACATTACTATATTCTTGGGGTTGGGTTAAATGGGAAAGCTAGGGGTGAAATTCAGGTGGAACGGGTTGGGGGATGTGCAGGTCAACTTCTGTGCACACTGCACACAGCCTACTTCCTACCTGCACGTTCGCACACGCTGTACGCCTGCCCCGAGGCAGAGGTGAAGTGTACCTGACCTGTGCCCGTTGCATGCGACTGGCTGCAGCGTTTGCAGGATGGGTCTGCCTACTGTATACACACTCCGTTAGGAATGATGACACCAGCTTCAGAAATGCAAGCCGTTCGTCGTGCCAGCCGCGGCGAATCCCTGCGGGATGATAGAACACGCCTCGTTTTGCCCCGGGCGTTGTTCGGGTATAGCCCATAAACGGGCGCCAAGCTGCACGCGCGGGACGTGCGCGCTGGATGCAAGCGGTGTGACCGCGCGCTGGTGTGCCGGCGGCGCGTACACTCAAGTGCACACGCACAGTTGCATTTAAACTTTAAGCGGCTGCCTTCCCGAGTGCACTATATTGCCGCACCGAGTTCCACGGTGATGGGCCGGTAGACGTTCTCGAAAATAAAGGCCCACATCTACGAAACTAATGTGTAACTTTTATATGGTAAATTAATAGCAGGCGCACCCTAACTAGTAACCCGTACTGAAAACCGGGGCCAGAGGGCGTCTGTGATTGCTGAAAAACGTTGAGCATTGCATGTCCCGCGCCAACAAAGCTAGAGTTAAAGTGGCGCTGTGCATGAACTATTAACACAATAATTCCCAACGGGTGCTTGGCATATTGGAAAGCTCGCGTTTCACTGATCATTTGAACAGTGACATCGGCCGCCTGTGCCTTGGTATCCCGGGTCAAAGCATTCGGCACTTGGGCAAGATTCATTCATCTCAGGGTAAGAGTGGTTGTGCATCCTATCTTGTAATCCGGTGTGTAGTAAGCACATAGGAACGTTCATTAATGCAGTGACAGAAGCAATTGCGTGTTTTCCTTCTTAGCAAAGAGCCCGTGCGGAGCGCCTGCTACAGCTATGCTTTCCGCCTGTGATTCGGCGCGGGCGCCAGTGCAGGGTGGAGGTGCGCCCGTTAAAACCCGTGCCAAGCCCTGGCACCGCGTTCCACGGTCTCCTGTTGAGTGCTGAGCAGGCCCGGGTGCTGCCCGCCAGCCCGCGGCCTCTCCGCGCTCGCGCGCAATAGGACACCCAACTGTTCACGCAGTGACATCCAGAAACAGGTTTTGTGGCAAAACCTCCTCCGTGAACCTATTATGGAGATTAATAGATTATTTCTCCGTTTTCAAGAAATTCTCCGTGGGCAAATTTCACCATATGGTCCGGAGAGCATTAGAATTTCATCATATTAGAGGCTCATGTAATGAAAAGAGTCCGGCACCTGGGGCCAGCGCCGAACGCCGCAATTAAAAGGCGGTTTTTTTGCAATCGAGCCAGAGAATAGCCCTTGCCCGCTGCCCCATAAAACATGGCAGTGCCCGGGTACTGCTGACAAACGGGATAGATTTCCTGTCAAAGTTGGGGAACATGTTTTATAGAGATGTCAAAGGGGGGGGCAACTGCTCCTAGCACAGAAGGGCGCCCGCGTGATACGGGTGTGTGTGTTATACGCATTCGACAGCACTGCTCGGCGAGTTGTGTGCCAGAGGTGGTTATAAGCCAGGTTTCTCCTTGGCGAATACATCGCGCGTATGTGAGTGAAATACCTCCTTGGCAGCATTTCGAGGAGTGGCGCGGCGCCACTCCTATTCTGGGAAGTCCTACCCTGCCCATCAGGTTGGTCTTCAAGATCACCGGTTAATGACTTGCGACCGGGTGAGCCCTAACTTTGCCTCACGACACCCCTCTCTCAAAGACTGCCGCACAGAGAAGAGCCCCTGTCAAGTCTCCTTGGGGTCACGCTCTGAAATTGACTTTACAGAGAAAATAACAGAAGCGTTTAAAATGGCGCCGTCCCATAGGAACACGTTCTGTGAATTAGACCCAAGACATGTATTAACTTCATTGTAAGCGTGTTGTGTGATGTGTGTCTGCTCTTAAGGGGCCATAGGAAATGGGATAAGCAACTGCGCCGTGTTACCTGAACTTTGCATTAGTCAGATCGTGTCTGATTTACAAACGTTTTTCACAATGGCACAATCCCTTTGAAAAACACTATGGGCTTGATTGACAAAAATGAAACATGGGAAAGTCCCATTGAAAGCATTCCTGTAAAGCAGGCCCTTTGTGTGGAGCGCCCATGAACACCTGCATTTGCACTGGGGCAAACAGTGCTCAGTGGAAAGGTGCATTTGTTTGCAAAGGTGCAAGCTTTGCCCGGGTGCAAAGATGGGGCGCACAATGACTGAACGCGAGTGCTAAGGGTAGGCCGTGTGGCGCAAAGAGTTGCAGCCGCGATGCTCACTTTGAAGAGTGCGTTTGTGGGGTGGGGGGTGTAACGGAGTCGCAGCCCTCCTGCTGAATAGCAAGCAGAGCACGTGCGGTATAAAGGCTGGCAGGGGCTTCCCTGCGAGCAGACGGGCTTGGCGACTTGATGGGGCTAGGACAAGTCTCCTGGTTGCACGTGCGGAGAAGGACCCGGTCAGGGACCGCAGTCTCCCTGAAGGAACCGCAAAGCACCCCGGCTTTTAGCGCGCTCATCGAGGAGTGAAAGTCGCCACACATGTCAAGCTGAAGGCAGTTGTTGGGCTACTAACAGGACACGGCGTCTTGCAAGCATATGGGCTGCGCTGCGCCCACAGATGGCGTGGAGAAGAATGGGGGACAGGCGCCTCCTATAAAGCCCTAGCCACCGACTGTCTGCAGATCTGGGGAAATCAGCGAGCAGCCGGGGCTGGGGGCCAGCAGCCAGCGCCGGGGAGTGTTTGTTACCGCTTTAATCCTATTAATTAAAACGTTAACCTGATTGGGTAGAAAGCTGGGTCCCAACAGGCGAGCCCGCTCCATAATAACCTACTCAGAGAGATAATGATGTGAAAGGCTCCCCCGGCTGCGCAGGCTCCGGATATCCACCGAAGGTGTATCCGAGCACGAGAAGCGGCGGGAGAGCGTGTTTCCACTCTGAGGGTCCTGGCGCAGCGCAGTTTCCTGCGCCGAGAAGAGAAAGGAGTGCCACAAGAACGGCGCAAAAACAGGACTTGAAACGGGGAGTCCAGTGAAAGAGGACAAGAGAGTGGCACAAGAAAGGGGCTTCGGGAGAGTTGGACTACCATAGTAGGAGGTCGCCAGAAGACACCGAGCAGAGGAGACGCAGCAGAAGCAGGGGCCAGCACAGGTGCCCCCAGAGATCGCTCGGATCTGAAGCCCCGGGCAGGGCTCGGGCTGCTCCCCGCAGGACCATGGACAGAGGGCTGTCGGCTGAAGAGCTCTACCACCACAAGAGCTTGGCTGCCAAGAGGATGGAGTCTGCCTTCCGCTCGCCCCCTGGCCTCGACCTCTCCCTGCAGCGGGACGGACGCTCGCCCAGCCTGGGCTGCTTCGACGCCACGGACCCCTCAGAGCTTCTCCTGCCGCACCAGCAGCCTCGGCCAGGCGGAAGCAGCGGAGAGGCACTGGCTGCCGCCTCCCGGTGCCCTCAGTACGCAGAGAGCGCCAGCCGCAGCTCGGTGGCAGAGAGCAGCGGAGGCGAGGACCAGAGCCCGGACGACGAGGACAGCGGAGGAGACGGCCGCTGCCCGCGGCTGATGCGCGGGGGCGGCGCAGGCGATGCGCGCCTGCACTCGTCCACGGCCGGCTGCGCAGCGGGCGCTGGTGGAGGACTGATGCTCCCCGGTGGCGGCGGCGGCACAGGAGGCACGGGGAAGAAGTCCAAAGAGCAGAAGGCACTTCGGCTGAACATCAACGCACGGGAGCGGAGGCGCATGCACGACCTGAACGATGCGCTGGACGAGCTGCGCTCCGTGATCCCCTACGCGCACAGCCCCTCGGTGCGCAAACTCTCCAAGATCGCCACCCTGCTGCTGGCCAAGAACTACATCCTGATGCAGGCACAGGCACTGGAGGAGATGCGCCGGCTAGTTGCCTACCTAAACCAGGGCCAGGCGCTGGGCGCCGCCGCCGCCGCCCTGCCCGGCTCAGCTGCTGCTGCCCTACACCCGGCCCTGGGCGCCTACGAGCAGGCGGCGGCTGCTGCGGCTGGCTACCCCTTCAGCGCCGGCCTGCCCACCGGCAGCTGCCCAGACAAGTGCACCCTCTTCAGCAGCGTCTCGTCCAGCCTCTGCAAGCAGTGCACGGACAAACCTTGAGGGTGGCCGCCGGGGGAGGCACGGGGGGCCTGCTGGGGACCATAGTAAGGGCATGCCCGAGGGGGGCTGGAGTTAGGGAGCACGGGAGGGCCTTCTGGGGACTATCAGCCAAGGTCCTAGACCGTAGGACGGGGCAAGGCGCAGAGGGTTATGGGGTTGGTAGAGGTGAAGGTGGTGCCAGCTACAGGGCGTGGGAAGGAAGGTGGGTAGGTAAGAGCACCCATGGGTATTACATGGGCCCAGCTTCGTTTACCAAGCGGCGTTGTTGGTGTGAACCAACCTGCAATGAAAGAAGTTCCCGGCCAAAGTACTTGCCAACTTCGGGGAACCCCCGAACGGCCTTTTGATATCAGAAAGAGGGATACACGCCTGTGAAGGTGATCTTATTATACTAAGGATAAGCTTCTCCACGTCAGCTTCCCGTATTTGCTCACCAGAATATGGGAGGCTGGCCGGGTGGTGTGCACTGGGTTGAGGTGGCAGCAGGGCAGGGTTGATGGCTGGGGGGTCACACATGTTTGAATGGGGGCAGGCGCACTAATGAGCGAAATCTGGACCCGTCCTTGGAACTTGTAAAGTGTGTATTTTAACCTGACTGTGCCTCGCTGTCCAGCTCCCTCGACATGCCCCACAGCCTGTGTGCTACGGCCCTTAAAGTCCGGAGGAGGCAGGTCATCGCACGGCCCCCACTCCTCCAGCACGCGCCCCCACCCTGGCAACAAACACTTGCATTCTTGAACTTGACTGCCGCAAAACCTCAGCGAAATCCCGATTCGCGCGCTTCTTCCCGAAAGAGCTGGACCGGACTTCGCCGAATCCTTCGGAAGAACGAACTATATTTATATATTTAAAATCAAAAGCTGTGCTCAGTTTAATTGAGTGTCAGGCTTTGTAGCTCACGTAAAGTACTGTATTTAGAGACACATCAGAAACACATATGCACTTGAGGTCGTTCCTTTTTGATTCGCAGCGAGGAAAAAAAGTCGAAATGAAGAATTAAAACAAAAGACACAAAGAACGCTAAATGATATTAATAAAGTGACTTTTTATATTCCCGCACAGTTTTGGTCCCGTGTCACGGTGCTCAGTTTAGGGCCTAGCGATTTTAAAAGCATAAGAAAGGATGAACGATGTTTTTGTTGGTTTTAAAAGACGGCATTTCTGTGCACGATGTTACTTTCCGGTGCGGGTTAATGTGTGGAAGGCAAGGCATTGATTTAATGTTATGAGAAGGAGATATCTGTTCTGCGTTTGGGGCCACGGTTTATTCACGTACCTTTTCCTGGTGCTCCGTAAATTACATTTATCGTTCACTTTAAACTTTGTGCCAAGCATTTCTTTGCCAACTTCTCATAGGAAAATTCGGGATATTTTGGGGTTACTTCGATTTATGAACGATGGTGTGGATGGATGACTGATGTATTTATATTGCGACTGAAACTATTGCTTTGGTTCACAATGTGCGACGGACGATTTTCTCGAAAAGATAAGAATTATGTGTTGGCCTTTGCTTTCATTTAAAGAATGACATTATTTTCCTTCAGCCGTTTACAAAAGCATTTCCAATACACAGACGATGAGAGAAACAATGTGCGTGTGTCGTTATTTCTGTATCTTTCGCCCAGGTGCACTATTCGTGTCTGAAATGTGGATTTCTTGCTTGGTCATGTTGGTGTAGAATGCATTTGTTTTTCTTGTTGATTGAAGAGCGACAGGTTGGCCTGATGGCAGTGCTCGAACAGCGCCGCGATCCCTCGAAACCACGAAAGCGGCGCTGAGCTGTTTTTACATCACGGCGCAGTTTTGGGCTGTATTTTTAACAGCTGGGTGATCGCCAGGGCCGCTTTTAGGCCAACGATGAGGACGCGCCCATCACAGGCGGATAATACAAATGGCCAACGATGAGGACGCGCCCATCACAGGCGGATAATACAAATGCAGGCTGGCAGGTCCCAGGGCCGGGCAGGCACCGTGGGAGACGTGTTGGCGGGTCACGCATGTGTAAAGAGACTTATTTTAATGAATCGGGGGCCCCCGTGGGCACCAGGGGCGATGCATGAGCCGCTCCAGCACCGCCCCCGGTGCCTACGATGACCCCTGCGTGCAGGGGCCGGGCAGATTAACTAAAAAAATGTTTTTAAAGGCACATTTAGAAGAAAAACACAGTATTAGCCGGCCTTCCGTGGAACGGACTCTGGCTCCTGTAGCCGGTACCGTGACTCCCCAGAACACACGTAAACAGATCTACAAGCGTCTGTACCTTACTCATGCAACTGTGTGTTGTGTGTGGAGAGATGGACTTTCTTTGACCCTCTACACAACTCCAGTGATATAACTAGACACCGCAAGGGCCTCTCTACCAGGGGCGCAGAGTACGCGGGTGCTCTGGGGCTCGGGCACCCCCCAGGAAAGGCCATCTGCGTGAAAGTCCTATACTTTCAATGGGACATTTTTTCTACGGGCGCCGGCACCCCTGGGAAAACCTAAAGTCGGTGCCCCTACTCTCCACAATCGCACAGATTTCCCCTTGGGGGAAGTACTCAATAGTGTCGCGTTCCCGAGAAACAGGCCTTTGCCACAGCCTCCTTCCCAACTCGGCCGGGGCCTGGTGGCCGTGAGAAGCCTTTCAAGAGGTGACTGTTGCTATCAAGAAATGCGTGTGTCCGCCCCCTCTCAGGGCGACCACTTCCTGATGCTGGGGCTGGGTACTGCGAATCCTACTTCACCCCTGGTGCTCCCAAGTCTTGCCCGCCGCCCCAGGGCCCTCCGAAAGACCAGTCGAACAGGCGCCATTTCAACTTCCCTGCTGCCCACCTTGGGAGCTCAGCAAAACTCTGCCGCACTGTCTCCAACTAGAGGCGATTTACGTCTGGGTGCGCCCCACCCTCCCTTCCAACTCCCCCGAGCTAAGCAAGGCGAGTGGGGATTTCGAGCGCTAAAGCAGTGTACCCCCCAGACAGAGTATCCCCGGACGCCCAAGAGAAGAGGACATGGGGAGGAAGGGGTGCCATTGGTAGACGCGTCCTCACTGTTCGTCACTTGCACTAGGCAGCGGCAGTGTGAGGCGACCCCCGCACACCTGTGGTGCCTTTCTTGCTGGCCACAGAATCAATGCGCGGCAAGAGGGTACATTCTACTATAGAGTGGGCGCAGGACCGGGGATTGGGACGTAAACTCTGTGTCCCCGGGAGTGGACTTTAAAAGTGAAGCGCTGTTGGAGCCTTGAGTTATCCTCCCCTGCCCCCACCCCAGAAGCCCCCTTGGCAAGTTGCACATTGCCCCAATCTCTCGGTGGCTACCTTGTTAGGAGTGAGGGCCGCGAACTGCACACGGCGACAGTAAAAGAGAAAAAACACTGTCCTGTAGTGGCCCGTGGCCCTCGCAAACGACTCTTTATTCCAGTCAAAAGTTTATTTTGGAGCCGGATGCTCACGTCAGGGGGCTCCTCAGGGCTGACAGGCTTAGAGCCGAGGCACGCACCCCATGGCAGCCCTTTAACAGGGCCAAGAAAAGTAGCTGGAACTCGGGACCCTCCAAAAGTCTCCCCGGGTGTCAGGGAGTGAGAAGGAGGCAGGCACCCACCCCCAGGCCAGAGAGACTCGTCCCCCGGCGCTAACAAGCGCAACCCGCCGCCTCTAATTACAATTATTAAAACAATTTCCATGACGCTGTTTAATATTATGTTAATTTGAAAACAACTGTGTATGAAAACTGTCGACTATAATACCTAAATCCATTTAATGAAACACATCGTTAAGGCAATTAAACCTCCTGGATGTGATTAAGGGGGATAATTAGGACAGTGTTCTGCTCTGTAATTGGGTGTCTTTAATCAAGGGGTAAAGTGATGAGCGCGGCGGCCATTAGCGGGCATTGTTCTCCGGCTGCTGTCCATCAGCGCCTTGATTGGGTCTGTGCCGCACCCGGTGCCGGTACCTGCCCCGCCGGGGGAGGGGAGCTGGAGCGAGGGCCGCCCGCCCGGTCTGGGGGAACTCCCACTCACCCGCCGATCCCCCGAGCCACGTGGGGTCCGTCCCAACCCACGGGGCGCCCTGCCCGCAGTACATGCCGTGGAACTCAAGGTGTGCGCGAGCAGACAGGACCTGTGCTCCTCTGCGAACCAGCAGACGGACATGTGCTCCTCTGCGAACCAGCAGACAGGACCTGTGCTCCTCTGCGAACCAGCAGACAGGACCTGTGCTCCTCTGCAAACCAGCAGACAGGACCTGTGCTCCTCTGCGAACCAGCAGACAGGACCTGTGCTCCTCTGCGAACCAGCAGACAGGACCTGTGCTCCTCTGCAAACCAGCAGACAGGACCTGTGCTCCTCTGCGAACCAGCAGACGGACATGTGCTCCTCTGCGAACCAGCAGACAGGACCTGTGCTCCTCTGCGAACCAGCAGACAGGACCTGTGCTCCTCTGCAAACCAGCAGACAGGACCTGCGCTCCTCTGCGAACCAGCAGACGGATATGTGCTCGTCTGCGAACCAGCATACAGGACCTGCGCCCCTCTGCGAACCAGCAGACAGGACCTGTGCTCCTCTGCGAACCAGCAGGCGGACCTGTGCTCCTCTGCGAAACGTTGTCCTAATAGAGCGCCCCGCCGCTTAACTTCACTGCTGCACTTAAATTGAAACTAGCGGTAGGCGTTAACACTTTATTATGCTGATAGACCTCAGCTATCATTTTAAATAACTGAAACACCACAGCTGCCGGGATGTCTCTTCGCTGCGTTCATTAATTGTTTTCAAATACGGTGAGTGAGACAGGGCGATGTCAGGCCCTGCGCCCCTTGTGTGTAGAATACGGTGCATAATATAGCCATTGCCAGTGAGAGCCCAAACCCCGCTATCCGCCTCACACACACAGAGATAGCGCTGCGCTGAACCCCCCGGCCCTCGGGGCCTGCCGCTTGAAAAGCTCTTTGGGAGTTGTCAGTTAAACCTGTTAGTCCCCCGAGCCCCAGCAATCTGCTATTGGGACAAATGGTCGCGCCACACGTGTCAAGGCCATTGTGCAGCCCTGCGCGCTTGACCCCCGTCTGCTCGCTTATCGATTAACGATTTACGTCTATTAAAAGGAGGATGCATTCCCCGGCGGCGCATCGATCCCGCGCTGTCAGGGACCGGGAGTAGCGCAGGCCGTCCGAGCAGGTGTCTGCTGCGTGCTTACTAAGATGGCATCGAATGCGGCTTCCCCGCGTGACACTATTAGGCGGACTCGATTATGTATCTGCTTAAAAGCTAGCGCTAAGAAACGGGCAGACTATTGCTACAGCGCCGATACAATTTACCTTTGTGATATCACAACGTTTTTCTTGCACAGACATGTATGGTGAGTCTACCACAGCAGACACACAAATTACCGCCATAGAAAACCTGGGCAAAAAGTGCTTCGTGCAACCCCCTACATCTCCTCGCCACCACTAGTTAGCCTGGTTCCGAGAGGCAGGGCGGCCCCCACTTCCGCCCTTTCTCGCCGCATTCCCTTCCCGGCATTAGTGTCGAGGGCTCTCCCGGTGCAAGGGTGTCGGGGGAACACTGGCACGGGTTATGTGGCCCCAGCATTTTTACAGAGGGCATGTTCTCAGGGCACACTACTCCAGTTCAGTGCCGCCTGGCGTGTTTCAGACATTTAACCGAAAAAACATTAACAGGATTTAAGGACAGAATAAATGGGTGCACCGGCCCGTACATTGTTTAAATTATACAAGAATTCGAGGTCAACCCCCTCTGCTTAACAAAGCCGAACACCAATGCCTCCACTAATAAAAGCCCTCCACTTCACCCCACCTGCTCTAATTAATACCCCACTGCCTCATTAACGGGGGCTGCGCATCCGGGCAGGGGGTCCCGCGTTCACGTGTACCTGTCCCGATTGCTTCCTCCGATGGAGTGCACCCCGTTGCATTGTGTGTCCCCGTACCCCCATAACGTACCGCCTGGAATGAGAGGGAGCCGTATACATTTACACAAAACTCCGTACAGTGAATCCAATGTCCTGCAGCACCGGGGGCCGGGAAATTCGGCTTCGCCGTTCGGCCTGAACGCGCTATTCTGCTGAAGGCACACGTGGAGAACGCGCGAGACCGTGCTCCTTTCTGACACCGGCTGCTGTTCATTGATGCACCCCTTCACGTGCGTTCTTTATTAACACGGGTGGTTACATTTAAAACGTGAGAGCAGGCGGCCACAGCTGCCCCTCACTCCCAGACCGCCGCCCCCAACCCCCCCTCCCACACACACAAGGCCCCTCACATTGTGCGGCATTACACATGCCAGGAGGGTCCGTCCAGCTCCCCCAAGAGTCCGTCTATATGCGGTAGTAACGCCACGAGGGGTCCTTTCCTGGACGCACCCGAGAGGGCTCTTTGGCTGGCAATGAAGGTTGCCCCACCTCACCCCCACCTCGCAGTGGGGGCTGCAGTGTAACAGACGCGAGTTTACTGCCCGCGAGGCCGCTGTTGCTAATTATGGCGTCGCATGACAGCGCCAGGTTGGATGAAAAAGAGGCAGGTTTTAAGTGTAGAACGTTTGAAAAAACTATTGTCACCCAGACACAAAGCAGACGAAGACCATTCGCCGCAGGTTTCTCACCAGAGGGGGGGTGGGGGTGGCATTGTACTGGTCCCAATGTCCTTACAAATCAGAGTTACTTCTAGGCACGTGTTTCTTTTCATTATGTGATGGGACAAATCGAAGTGAAAAAAAGCAGAGAAACTAGTGAAATTAGAAAGCTGCCACTGAAAGTAGCAACATGTCGCCCCGTCTAATGCGCGCACGCGCGCACGCGCGGATTTGGCCTGCGCCTCAGTATTGCTACAACCTGACTTCTTATTCTAATACATTTCACGTGAAATAAACCAGGCGCAGTGGTCGAAGTGGGCAGGAGCGGTCGGGAGCGGCGCTCCTCTACTTCTTTTAATTAAGTTTTTCCGTTCCTATACTTTTATTTTAAAAAGAAACCATTCCTGAATGGTTTCATTTTAAAATAAAAGTGTAGGAAGCAGTTGAAACGTGCACTTTCAGTGCAGTGTATTGAGCGTTCCCTTAAACAGCAGGCAAATATGTTGTGGGGTTTGTATTGTGCATGGGAGTGGGCGTGGCGATGGGGTTTGTGGGGAGCCGTGCAGGCCAGCAGGGAACATAGTTCCACTACTTCTTTTCGTACACTTCGACCACTGACCAGGCGTATTTAGTCTAAATGACACCAACCGCACTGCTAAACGTTTTCTTAACACTCTCTGCGCGCGCCCCCTCCATCATGCATAAAAGGTAAGGTTTGTGCAAGCTCCTTAATGGGCTGACTGAATGCAGTGGAGAAGGGGCTGCCCTCACCCTACTAAACACACAGGACGTACCCGGGCACCGGGGCTCACTGGGGACTCTTAGCTGAGTGCAGGCGTGCCCGCATCTTCACGCATACCGCCGTGGGCATTGCCCATCTCTCCACGACCACTCGGCTTAGGTGCACGGGGTGAATGATGACAGACACCGCAGGAGGCGACAGCTGCCATTCTGTCGCTTATTATGCTGGTCTGCCATCCCATCCCATCCTATCCCACCCCAAGTCCCACTAACTAATGTTCCAGGGGCCCTTGGTTGCCATTTAGCGGCGAAGCCATGAAGTGCGTTAATTCACGCCTCCCTTCAGGCCCAGCCCCAGTGCAGCCTCACATTCAGAGTTGAGGTCACCCAAAGCCCTGGACCCAACCATGTCCTGTACCCCCACAATCAACGTGCACACATCCATCAGATAACTGCATAGCGTATCCAGCCACCACACACAGGACAGGGCTACGCTTATCCTGCACACCTGCAGGAGGCGAGGTACAGTCGCCACGCACACCTGCAGGAGGTGCCCACCACAGGTTGATATAATCAGTCACCAGGCTCCCCAGCCAGCAGGTACAGTACAGGGGTGCCCTCATGCACACTCTGAGGAGTTTCACAGGGGGAGGCATATCAGGCAGTCACGGGGCACCCCAGCCGGCAGGTACGGGACAGGTGTTCCCTCATGCACACTTGGAGGAGGTTCACAGGTGGGAAATATGATATAAGTCATTTATAACGTGCCTGTAAACAAGTGTTTCTAGGTACAAGGGAGGAAAGCCAGAGGGCGGACAAGACAAACAAAGAAGTGCAGGGGAAAGGGAGGGGGGGAGGAGGGTGCACGGGAAAGGGGAGGAAAAAAACAGGGCAGAAATGCTCTGAGTAAGTGCAGCGCGGCTATGGGTAGTGCAGGGAGAACAATGGACTGTAGGGTTACAGTTACAGCTCCTAACTGCGTGGTAGGCCCGGAGGCAGTACAAGGATGACTGATCAAGAAAGAGCCTGGTACCCAGGGAGACTCTGAGGGTAGCCAAACTCCCAGTAGGTACAGCAGACTGGTAAGTCAGCAGGGGAAGAAGAGAGAGAAAGCAGAGAAGAGGAACCTTTTGAGCTGCTTTTGGAACTTCAGGTAGTCCGGCTCAAGTTTTAGAGGGGCAGGGAGGCCATTCTAGAGGAAGGCACCTGTAGAGGAGAGAGATCTACCCCCACTCTCTGCCTGAAGAAGTGTCTTTGTCTAACCCTTAGACAGTTGGGGGTAGCTGAGCAAAGGGCTTGGGAAGGAAGGAATTCTCGAAGAGAGCGTTGGATGCAGTGCGGGGCATGGTCCCAGAAAGCCCTTGTGGACAAGCAAAGGGTCTTGAACAAAATCCTTGCAGCCACCGGGAGCCAGTGGAGAGATTTCAGGGCTGGAGAGATACGGTCCCTGTGCTTGAGGCCAAGGATAAGTCTTGCAGTCCTGTTCTGGATTAGTTGCATAGGGGGGAGAGTAGAGGAAGGCAGATTGAGAAAGAGGCTGTTGCAGTAGTCCAGCCTAGAGAGGACCAGAGCAACTTCTGGGGGAAGTGAGAAAGGGAAGACTCCCTTTGAGGATGTGCAGCTGGTAGTGAGGCTTCTTGGCGATGTCCGAGGTGTGAGGAGAGAAAGAGAGAGTGGAGTCGAAGATGACACCAAGGTTTTCTGCCTCACAGGAAGATGAAGAAAGAGGGCCCAAGGCGGGCGTCCACAGTGAGAGAGGGAAAGCAGGGGCAAGGGTCCCAATGAGAAGGATCACCGTCTTACTGACATATCCAACCATCACCGCGCACCCCAGACAATATGTACGGGACAGGCATGCCCTCGTTCACATTCAGAGAAGGTTCACAGGCGGTGATATATTTAGCAGTCACTGGGCACCCCAGCCAGCAGGTACAGGACAGGCATGCCATCCTGCACACTCGCACGAGGTTCACAGGAGGGTGACACACCTCCGCCAGCAGGTACAGGACAGGCGTGCCCTCATTCACACTCACAGGAGGTTCACAGAGGAGTGACACACCTCCGCCAGCAGGTCGAGGACAGGCGTGCCCTCATGCACACTTAGAGAATGTTCACAGGGGGGTGGCATATCCAGCAGTCACCAGGCACCCCAGCCAGCAGGTACAGGACAGGCATACCCCCATTCACACTTCGAGGGGGTTCACAGGGGAGTGACACACCTCCGCTAGCAGGTACGGGACAGGCGTGCCCTCATGCACACTCGGAGAAGGTTCACAGGGGGGTGGCATATCCAACAGTCACTGGGCGCCCCAGGCAGTAGGTATGGGACAGGCGTCCCTCATGCACACTCAGAGGAGGTTCACAGGGGGGTGGCATATCCAGCAGTCAGCGGGCACCCCAGCCAGCAGGTATGGGACAGGCATGCCATCTTGCACACACGGACGAAGTTCACAGGGAGGTGTCATATCCAGCACGTACTGGGCACCCCAACCAGCAGGTACGGGACAGGTATGCCATCCTGCACACTCGGAGAAGGTTCACAGGAGGTGATATATCCAGCAGTCACCGGGAACCCCAGCCAGCGGTACGGGACAGGCATGCCATCCTGCACACTCGGAGAAGGTTCACAGGAGGTGATATATCCAGCAGTCACCGGGCACCCCAGCCAGCAGGTACAGGACAGGCATGTCCCCATTCAGACTCAGAGGCGGTTCACAGGGGAGTGACACACCTCCGCCAGCAGGTACGGGACAGGCGTGCCCTCATGCACACTCGGGGGAAGTTGTCAGGGGGGTGACATATCCAGCAAGCACCCCAGCCGGCAGGTACGGGACAGGGACACGCTTATCTAGCCACCACGCGCACTTGCAGAAGGAACGCGCTGGGTGCTGTATAACCAGTTACCCAGGGCCATGCACACCATTCAGAACATACAGGACAGAGGCGCGCACATCCAGCCGCCCTGCCGGCCAAGGTACAGGTTGTTGAATTATCGCGGCATGCCACCCGGTAGTAGGCACGGAACTGATTATCCAAACACCAGGTGCACCACTAGGGTCAGGTACTGACGAGTGCATTCAGCGATCATCACGCGCACGTCTAGTGTATTCAGGCGCATTGCAGGAACAGGTGTATCAACTCGAGCGAGGCAAACCGTAGGCTGCCACCCAGCTCCTGCAGGTGTAGTGCAGGAAAGACCTCCTCTGGCAGCGCTCCAGGTGGCCACTCTGGCACTCCGGGAGCTGGTCCCTGCCAGGGGGGCTCGTGAGCAACTCTGCGCGCTGATGTTCAGCAGACCCCACCCTCTTCATTCACTTTACAGCCACACGTTTAATTCTCACCTGAAATCACAACTGACACGAGTCTCACTTTTTTGTCCGACTTCCTGTGCTCACTGGTTGCAATTCAAATTGTTGAATTGGGGTTGGGGACGAAGGGGCTTAGGTTCTTGTAGTAAGAGCTGAGCGCCACCATGTCACCACAAACGCTGTATCTTGCCATCCATCAGGATGGTCACCTCTCCGGCTTCAAAACCGCAACTGGGACCTCTCAATACGACTCGCAGCTCTTCCGGCGTCGGTACATCTCACAACAGTGCGTCCCTAGCCCATGAAACGCTGGAAAGAGATGTAGGACCCGATTTACAAAAGCCTTTTAAAATGGCGCAACCCCAAAGCTTTTTAAATCGGGACCATTGCATCGTAGCTAACTTAGCGCCCTCTAAAATGCTTTAAGAAGACACAAACACCAAATTTAAACCAAAGCCGCGTTCACACTTTCCTGAAGTGTCGGTATACACATCTCACACATTTTAGCAAAGGGGAAGTTGGCTGTGTGCTTGAGGACCCTGAGCCCCGTGGATAACCCCGCTCTGCTCACAGTCACCTCTTACTGGGAATGTATGGACTCGTGCATTTAAGACTTTTGAGCTTACTGCACAAAAATACCCAGACTCGCTTTAAAGGGGAAAAGGTTGCTTTAATGTGACAGGCCACACACAGCTCACAAAGAAACGCTAACGTGGCTCCCTGGCCTTACAGACTAACATAACCGTTTTAACAAATTGCCAAACAAATAAATAAACAATTTCCATTCCCCTACAATTAAATAATGAAAGCATTTCAAATTCATCCCTTCCTATCCCTTGCTCCCTTCTGTCTCCTTAAAATCCTCTCAACCTTCATTCCCACTTTTTCCCATCTTCTCCCCAAGGCCGCACCCCTCCTTCTTCAATACCTTTTCCCCCTCTTTGTACCCCCGGGGTAGCCCGTTCGTGCAAACAGCACCACCCCTTCCTTTACCGTGCTAGTACCCCATTGTGCTTCCCCCACCCCTCCTACAAAGGGCCATGTCCCCGGCACCAGAAAAACCCTCCCCTGAGGTGTTCTTTCAGCCCCACACCTACCCCAGGGTTCCCTCTACTCCTAACCTTTCATAAGAAGGTTAGGAAGGTTGCACTGCCAACGTAGCATCCACTAAGCAGTAGCTGTTTCCATATACCAATAGGTGTACTCCGTCCTCCAGAAAACTGACAATCCTCATAGGATATTTTCCTATGCTCCAGCACTTGCACCCCCCTGTCACACTACAGACCTCCCCATCTCCCCGTTAATCTTCTTCCTTGACCTTTCAACTTCCCCTTTATTCACCGCCCCCTTTCAAACTCTCCTTGGCAATAACTTTGTCCAAACCAACCTTACTTTGGGACACATCTCCCCTGACCAGCTAAGGACCCTTTTCGTTTTCCTTAACATCGATACTCCGGTCTATCTTACTAAGTCCTTCTCACCCGCGTGTACCATTATTCCCTCCCGAACCCCATGGCGTTCCTTAATTCCCGCTAACATAGGCAGAAGCTGGTCCCACCCAAGCCACCCTATCCTGACCATCTCAATAGCGCAATGTTATAGCTGCAACCCTGTTGTGTCCCAAAATTCCTTTTCCCCTCTTTCTTTGCTGCCCATTTTACAATTGAATGTCCACAGATCCATATTTGCGGCAACTCACCACTCCTCCGTGCCACATCTGCAAAAGAAAAATAGTTGTGAGATTCGCTCCGCCACTTACAAACCCCCCCCTCCACCGCTCTTGTCGACGAGCCTAGCCGGCCCCTTTTCCAACCCTCTGATATACCCCTTGTACTTTCCCAGCCTCCCGTGCCCCTAACTTTGAACCTTCTTCTCTGATATCCCCCATCCTTCTACCCTCCGGTACCATCCCCATCCTGAAAGCATGAGTTCAAAATCTCTGTTCTCTCTCCACGGCCACCCCAACCCTCTTCATGACCCCCGGAACTTGAGCTGCCATTACTGCGTCTCGACCGCTTGCTAAAAGCCCAACCCTTCTCTACTCTTACATGTCCCCTGCCCAGATAATCCTGTCCTCCTTGGGCACAGTTCCTTGCTACTTCTATCCAGAAGCACCCAACAGCCCTTTCCTTTCTGATCTGTCTTTGATCTGCAGTCCTTCATCCACCTAATTCTAACAAATGAACATCTCCCTACCTTAGACCTCCCTCCCCTGCTATCTTGTTCCCTTCCCGTTCTGCCTTGCCCCAACCTACCAGTACCTTATGCCCATATCATCATGCCCCCCCCACTGCACCAGGGGCGAACATGTACCCCCGTCCATGCAGTTCCCTCTCCTTGCTGATCCTCCCCTCACTGCACCAGGGCCAATCGTGCACTCCCATCCATGCAGTCCCATCCGCTTAACCAGCTTCTTCACATAGCATCTCTGCCCCCTTTTTTCCTTCCTTCTTGTTCTGCTCTTCTTTTGCTCCTTCACCAGTGCACAAAACCCTGATGTATCCCCCTTTTGCCCCAGTACATACTTCAAATGCTCCTGGCCCATCTTGCCATCATCCAGGCTGGCTCCTGCCGCCCTCACCTTGTGATGTAGGTACTAGCACCCGCCACATCCCGCGCCATGTTTTCCACGAAATGCGCCCCATGGCCACTACTAGACACTCAAAATGAGATACCCCTTTAACCTCTGTAGGTCACTCATTATTATATTCTGGGCCTCTATCACCTTATCAAGCAGCCCTGACAAACCCGCTCACCTTGTCATGCGGCAAGCATGAGGGGCCCCCCACTGCACCCAACTCCCTCCATAGCAAAGTCAACACCCCCACCGGCTCTTCAGTTATAACCTACCGCCCATGGCACTCCCCATTCTTGCATTAATGTCTGACACAACCTCCACGACTTCTGACAATTTTGTTCTCTGCTCACCCCACCGAAAATCGTCCAGCCAATGCACCCACTTACACATACGAAACTGTAGGAAGACCCATTACACCAACAGCTGAAGCGCACCCATGCACATGAAAATGTCCAGCCCCTCAGTAACACTTTGTTCCCATAATTTTGGCGTTTGAACTGCATCCACCCCCCTTGCATTTTGATAACCCACTTACACCCTTGCGAAAACATTTTCCCAAAAATGTTTTGGCCCCCCCCACCCTGTCCGGCAAACTGAGCCACTCCTCCCACACCACAACTCTAACTGGAGTATGGGTCTTCCCCCCCAAACCTTTACCCTGTTCCCCGTCCTCCCCCTCTGTCTACTGATTGAAAACATTGCGTAATTGGGTGCCGTCCTGCGCATCCGCTGCACTCGTGCTTGAACTTGCACGCCATACTCGTGCAGCCTTCTTTATTGAAAGCCCAACATGCTGCTGAGGGATGACCCGTGCCTTCTCCCACCAACCCCTCTGGGGCAAGGCGACCATGAAAGGGCCGGTAAGGCACAGGTAAACCGGTCCCTGTATGCAGCATTGAATGCTGGCTGCGTGGGCGCCATCCATAGGAGCCAGAAATCCATTTCAATCACTCCCCACACTGCCTGACTATCCTCCACCATCCTTGCCCTAAACCCCTCATCATATCTCACCCATGCGAAACCCCCGAAACTTGTAAATGCCTTTCTTAATACATCCATGTATTTCAATAAAGCTACACATCTCTCAGGAAACTTCTCGCAGTAAACACTTGCACCTATGATAAAAGCTGATGTCCAGTTATAAATCGTGGCCAGCACCTTGGGTCTTGTGGCCACCTCCCTCTTTTCCTCCTTAGAGCCTTCCTTCACCCTTACCTCCCTGTGTAGGAGTTTAAAAACGTCCACAAACTCCTCTGCCCATATCTTTTCTTTTGTTGCCCCCATCAAATGTGCCCCCAACAGCTTTGCAATGCCCATGTAAGGCATCATTTTGTCCTTCCCTGTACCTTCCGTAGTCTTCTCTTTCGGAACCTCCATTACCCCTTGAGCCACGAATCGCCACCTTATCAGTTTGCACTTCCACTGAGGATACACCACTATGCTCTTCCTCCTCCCATTGTCCAACATTCTACTCCTCCCATTCATCATCCCCAATGCAATACCATTGTTGTTGCGAGTGCACACTCGGGCCGGGCAGCTCCTCTTCAGGCGAGCCTGGGTCATCCGCGCCGCCACTCCTTTGACATCTTCTTGGCAGGGTGTGCCGACCCCTGCCTGCTCCTCTCTTCTTGGGTGAGGGGTTCTCTCCTCCACCACTGCTCCTCCGTGCTAGGGGCCATGCTGCACTCTCTAGTCTGTTCCCTGCATTTCTCAGGAGGGTCCATTCTCAAGCCCATCTACTGCCTCCTCAGGAACCACGTGGGCCATACTATGCCCTCTGCCTGAAGCCCTCCTATGTGGGGGTTCGTTCCGCACCTTCCCCGTTTCCTCACTTATCAACGGGGACTGCTCTCTCCTCCTCCCACCTGCACTCTTTTGCAGGTATTTCCCCCATCTGCCACTCCGCACCGCCACCCCACCTAGGTCCGCTCCTCCACTAACCGCACCCCTAGCCTGGTTCATGCTCACCTCTGGCCCTCCTCCATTAGCTTCCTCCCGCAGACCTTTAGCCCCTGACCCACTACCCGACCCTTCATCTGCTTCTCCCCCACTCCTGGACTCTTTCCTGCATACCTCCCTCCTGCTCCTTCTGGCCCCTTTTTCCATACTTCCCCCACCCCACCTGCTGAAGGGCTACACCCACCACTGCGGCCAGGGCCCCATCTGCCGCCACTCTGTGCTGAGGCCTACCCTCTCTGGGCCACTGTCCCCGTAACCTCCCCCACTGCCCCTTGCAGCTGGGCTTTGGTTGCCCTGGTAATAATATCCAGGTCCTCCCTCAATGCCTGGGCATCCACCAAGCCCTTTCTCCCAACTCCTTTCCCTGCCATCCTGCTGCCTGAATTAATTAGTTGGGTGCTACTGCCCCTTGCCGCCCTCCCAAACTAAGCTAGCCCCCGAGCAAAATGTTTACTGCTTGACCTGTCCTCCTATCTGGGGAGAAGTACCATGCTTCTTAAATGAAACCTGTATAAATCCACTCACTACACGCCAAATTAAATAAATCACCTTTTTCCCCTCCTTTTTAAACAATGTATTTATTTGATTATGTTTATTTGCCTACCAAACTACCTGCTGCAAGGTGTTCTGCCCTGCGAGGATGCTGCACTGCCCCCTAGAGGTGCACCGGCATCACCGCGCTGCGTCTGGCACAGCAGCCTTAGCAAAAGCCGGCTGCAAGGCTACGTGCCACAACCTACCACGTGGGTGACCACTGAAAACGCAGGCCCCCGTATGGTGAGAAAGAACTAATTAATGGGTGACCTAAAATGTGCTGGCCCCTTACGGTGGCCACACTGCCCCCTGGCTGCGCAGGACGGGCACCGCGCTCCCTTCAAAAGGAGATGCGGCAAAACTAAACTACACGCTTCCCCAAAAGCTCTTGAGATGAAGGACAAAAAAAGAAAATCCCATTCCCATAACCCAAACGCTCTCCCAATCCCCTTCCTGCACCCAATGGATCCCTTCACAGCACCTGCTACAACGAGCGCCTGGGACCAACTACGAATGCTGCCACCAGAAACCCCTTCATGAATGGAGCTAGCTACGCTACCCGATGGGCTGACACAACAGGTATGGAACGGAGGCTTTATCTACAGCACCCCGAATAAGCTTATCCGCTATCACCACCTGCCCGTTATATATCCTCAGCTGTTTATATTATCATTATCATTATATTCCTACCCGCCCACCACTAACATCGAACTATCTGATGCCCCCTAGCTCACTGCTGCTAAGTAACAGGCCCACACAGGGAAGGCTCGGGGGCAGTGACAAACGTGCATCCCAACTGTTGCTTGCTCCCGAACCTTCCCTGACGTCTTATAAACCCCTCGAGGTGCAGCGCCCAAAATCACCCCCGGGGGAAAGAATATCCCTATCTTTAGAAGAACGCACTGGGATCCCCCACGTGCAATCCCTGTCCGGCTTATACATAGGAGGCCCTGCTGCGGTTCTGGAGCTGCAATTGTGAGAGTGAAAAGGCAGTGAAGGATTTCAAGGCCAGATCCCAGGCACCAAAGTGGCCTCTCACTCCTGTTCGTTTTTCACCATACCTTATGCACATAAATAATAAGCAAACACTTGTTTGTGTTGGAAATACAAAAGGCTGTGCCTTTTTATTAAAGAAAATACACAATAAACGAAGTATTATGGGTAATTCCCAACAAAAGAGGTGTGTAATGTTCTCACCGTCAGTACTTTTGGGCACTTGGACCAGGAACTGGAAAGCTGCCAGGATCCTTCCAGGCCCATGCCGCCTTCCTGGCTCTTCTTGGCCATGACTTCCTGACAACGGCCGTTGTCTTCTGCTTGCCTGAATGTGCCTTTCCCAACTGTCTTCTCCAAGGGGTGGGTGGGATCCGGGAAATGAAAACAGCTGGGTCTGTGAGCGCAGAGTCCAGCTACACACTCAGATCAGAATGTTGTTCCTTCTGCAGGACTGCGCTGTCTTCTTCTTGCTGATAGATATGATCCATAACCTGTGATTTTTGGATACCGAGGCTTGAGCCTCATTACTCCATCTTCTCGAGTTGAGTATGTAATTTTGGGTTAGGATTCTTCTTGGTCTGTGTGAACTTGTTGCAGTAGGGCTGGTTTCACAGGGTCTACACCGAGATGGGACTGCAGGAGTGCTGCTGCAGTCCTGTCTTTATAGGGCAGGGCATGCCCTGGGGCGATGTCGTGCCCTTGTCTCTTGTGCTCCCCAAAAAGCCAGCCTCTGCTGACACCTACTTAGCACCTAGGTGTGAGGCTTCCTGCCTCCTCCTGCATCTTCTATTCTATTGAAGAAAGGGGTGGAAAACCTGTTGGCAGGGATGGCACCCACTGCCACATAGCACCTTCGGCTGTCTGGATGTTTCACTCCCCTCCACCCACTGTCATGTTTCTTCCCCTCCTGGTGCCTGTGAGCAGGAGGGCTGACAGAGGGGGTTGTGGGGGGGGGGGGAGAATGGTGAGGCCAGATTTTTGAGCTGCCCTCTCTATCTTCTCTAGGAGGCCACTCCCAAGCTTATGGGCCTGTGCCCTTTCCGCTAACCTTCCGGTTTGTTTTTCACCATACCTTACACACATAAAAAATAAGCAAACGCTTGTTTGTGTTGGCAATAAAGAGGCCGTGACTTTTTATTAAACATAATACACAATAAACAAATTAAGTATTGTGGGTAATTCCCAACAAAACAGGTGGTGTGTAATGATCTCATATTCTGTACTTTGAACTTCAAAGCTGCCAGGATCCTTCCAGGCCTATGCCGTGACACCTGAGTGGGTTTACAGCCACTCGGATTCCCCTAAACGACTTGCTCCTTCTTGCATCCTCTAGCCGCTAGCATGTTTAAAAACCCTGTGTGGAACAATTCCATCACTTTTACTGATAGGTGTATCCCATCTTTGTGAAATAAATCTCGGTCTGAAAACACTATACTCCTGTGTCTGATAAAATTCAGCCCCCTGCTTATGCAGAATCTTTCCGCTTTACCATTCAGTTTTCATCTTGCGATGTCAATGGCCCTGTTTGAAGCTCCCCCTCCGCCATATTCCTCTGGGTAATATTTCAGACATGAACATTTCTGTGTCTCTCCAATTCCCTGCTATCCCTGCAAAGGAATCACATATGTCCTGAGTAAGCTGTTTCCTATGTGTACCAGGTTGTTCCTCTCCCAGGTGTATTACCAGGTATTCTGGTGGGTTCCTGAAACCCACTAGATTAGCTAGTCTGTCATGTATATCGTCCCATTTCGTGCTACTGGTTCCCCACCATGATGCGATCGTGTTTTTAAAGGGTAGTTTCTCTCTGGTCTCCTCTGTCCACCTCCCTGCCCTACCCACAAAAGAATGACCCACGATCCATGATGATTTGTAAGGGATTTCTTCATCTGTCAAATTAGTTCTGTCCTTACATATCTTTTAAAGCAAATTGACTCCCAACCTCCTATCTTTTTGACTCCTTGTTGCTGACCCCTCCTCTCCATGCTGATGTTGCTGCTCCTATTCTAAAGGAGGGAGTTCCATACTCCAAGCGGTCCCAGACTGCTCTGGTGATGGCTTTTTTCAGAAGAGCCTGAAACTAAAAAGGGCTGAGGGCCTTACCATCCATATGTATAAGTAACTGCCCTCGCAGGTGCGGCCGCTTTGCCAGGTAATTATTTGTGATGCATATGGGATAATTGCTCTCATCTTTGATACAATAGAGGTTTATCAATCTGCTTTTCCCGGTTTATGTTTTTCTTACATCCAGCGACATACACTCTTTCCCCATGCATACGTCTAACATGGCTAAACCATCATCTGCCTTTGTGTTGGAAGCTGTTAGCTAGCTGACTCTTAGTGCCCCGAAGTAGACCATTGCGAATGCTGCCCTGAATAATTTGGTTTCATACATGTTTGTCCATACTTCTTCTAGTATTATCAATATTTTTGAAAAGCTTTTCAAAGTTCAAAGGCCGTCTTCTGTTTCCAGTTGCCACTTCAAGTTTGCCCCAACCTTTGAAAGCAAAATCTATTAAAGCTGTGTGCATAGGGTCCACTCCCCATATTTCTACAAAATATGCCATCGCTGCCAAGTGCATTCAATTCCATGCTTGCTTTTCCTTTTGGCCATAGGCCCATGCTATGAATTTGTTGACCTCTAGCTCAATTATATCCTCTGTATTTATATCCTCTGTATTTATGACATGTGTAACGTCTTGCACTGTGGCCAGTCACTTACTGTACTATTTTGGCGGTTTTGTCCACCACTGCCTTCAAGGCCAACTGTTAACTGTAATCTCTCTAGGCTCAATATCTCTGACAGTGAAAGAACGTGATTCACAGAAGCCACTAACCTGTTCTGCAGGCTGTCCTTGTCGTCTGTGAAGACTTCCCTAGAAACCCTACCGCCCTCTGCCTGGAGAAACAGGATAGATGGCGGCAAGCTTCCCAGGGAAACCCTCTGGGGAATAAAACCCTGGTCCGGACTCTGGTGCTGGAAATCCCTCTACTGGAGTAGTGAGCGAAGAAAAACCGGCAAGGAGTCTACAGGTTGTATTTCAGCCTGTATTCTGAATGGAGGCTCAGATTCTCTACTGAGGCGAGAAGGAGAATAGGTAAGTAAAGATACTGATAGAGGATAGGAGAGTACAAAAGATTTACTGTGGTATATCTGCAACAAAGGCAATGGATGATTGAGAGAGTTTGGAGGTTCTAACAGAGGCAGCAATGCTGGTAGAGCAATGGCTGCAGGAAAGGGAGATCTGCGGTGGCTCAGATGCAGGCTGAAAGGCTCGGCAAAGTTAGAGAATGACATGCAGTGTATATGAGGAGTGGTAGGTAATTCCTGGATACCCGCAGAGGCGAACGCTGAATCGTGTGGAGACTTGTCCTGAACTGTAACAGAGCCGCGATTTCACAGGTGGCGGAGAAGTCCTGAAAAGGAATTCCTACGGTCAGGGCTAGACGTGAATCTGTCAAGAGGGGCATGGCTGATAGGTGGATCAGGAAAGGAGTTTGATGCGTCTTGCCAAGGAGTAGCGACGTGACTGGGAGCTTGAATGTTAGGATGATATACGGTCAACTGACAGTTGGAGGGCGGAGAATTATGGAGAGGGGAAACAGAAAAAGGCACCGGAACAATGCGGCTGGAAACCGCTGCCATCTTGGGGGAATCCTTAATGCCCAATCCATAGGGAATAAGAACCTGGGCATTAAGGTAACAAAGGCGGTTCTGTCACCACCAAGACAAGCGGTAAGGGGGGAAGTGACAGTATGCCCCCCTCTCAGAGGCAGACACCCAGGCTTGACTGGATGGAGCCGATAAAATTGTTGAATCAGGAGAGGGGCATGAACTCCCAATGCCAGCTCCCAAGACCGGTTAGCCGGAGAATAGACTTTCCAATCTACCAGGAACTGTAAATGACCACGGAAATAGTGGGAGTCACAGATTCCTGAAACCTCACACTCGGGCCCCAAGGAGGTAGATGCAGGAGGTGGATACGAAGTAGGGACCCTCAAAAAACGGTCTTTCACGTCCAGTTTTATCTGGGAGAGATGAAAAATGGGATGGATACAGGACCAGGACGGGGGAGCCGGAGACGCACTACAGCTTTGCCTACTATATGGGTAGCTCGAAAGGGACCAAAAATTCTTGGAGACAGTTTGGAGGGAACCAGGTGCTCAGGCAAAAACTTCAAAGACAGCCAAACCATGTCTCCGATAGAAAGAACAGGAGCTGCCCTCTGTCTTCGGTCGGCATAATGCTTGACCCGTTCCTGGGCTTCCAGTAAGGCTGTTCAGGCCACTTGCTGACCTCGATGAATGTCCGAAATCAGGGCATCCACACCAGGGAAATGAGAGGAAGTCTGGTGTACCATGGGTGTAAATGAATGTTGGAAACCATAAGTGCAATGAAAGAAACTAGTGTGTAAAACAGTATGGGTAGCATTATTGTAGGAGAACTCAGCCAGGGGTAGTCATTCCACCCAATCATCCCGTGTCGCAGAGACAAAGCAATGTAAATACCCTTACAATGTCTGATTTAGTCGCTGAGTCTGTCCATTTGTCTGTGGATGGTAGCCAGAACAGAAAGCTCTTTGGATGTGGAGAAGGGAACAGAGTTTCTGCCAAAACTGTGAAGTATATTGTGATCCCTGGTCAGAGACTATTCTTTCCGGAAGTCCGTGACGAAAGAAGATTTCTGAGATAAAAACACGAGCCATCTGAGAAGCAGACGGGATCCCTGGAAGGGCCGAAAAATGGGCTAACTTAGTGAAATAGTCTATAGTGACCATGATGACAGTGTGACACCCGGATGGTGGTAAATCAACAATGAAGTCTGTAGAAATTATTTGCCAGGGTTTAGCAGGAATAGGCATCTGGGTGAGGAATCCCATCAGACTTTGGTAAGAGGGTTTAGATGGAAGGCAGATGGAGTAGGCTACTAGATAATCCCGGACATCATCGAGTAGAGAGCGCCGCCAGTTCTGCCTAAGTATGAGGTCCAGAGTGTTTTGCATTCCACGATGTCCTGCGGCTCGGGAATCATGACACATGAACAGGACTTCTTTTTGAAGTTCTGTGGAAGGGACTAAGACTTTATCTTCCTTGAAATAGTACCCCTGTTCTTTTTTCAGATGATGAGTGCTTTCTAGCCCCTGACAGTAGTCCTGGTTGTTGAGAGCAGCTTGTCTAATAGGAGTTACAAAGTCTGGAACAACCTGTAGAAACACAGCCCTTGGGAATATCCGGTCGGCTTTACATTTTATGTTTGGTGGATCCCTATGAGACAATGCATCTGCTCTGAGATTCTGTCATCCAGGTAGGAAGGTGAATTGAATCTGGTATGGAGAAAAAAATGAGCCCAACGGGCTTGACGGCTATTCACATTTTGTGCATATTGTAACACTTTAAGGTTCTGATGATCGGTACAAAACCTCTGAGATGAGGAGAACCAAGCAGCAGATGTCTCCATTCTTCGAAGATCTTTTGATGGCCAGTAATTCTTTCTCCAACACAGAGTAGTTTATCTCTGCTGGCCCAAAGGTTTTCGAAAGGTAGGCAACCAGTGATTGTGTCCCATCCTAAGTCTCTTGGAGTAAGATTGCCCCAGGGGCGTAGTGAGAGGCATCAGTTTCCAGGATGAAGCGTCTTGATTGGTCCGGAGTGATAAGGATTGGTGCTGTAGTGAAGAGGGTTTTTAACAAGGTGAATGACTCTTGGGCTTGGGTATCCCATAAGAAGGGACTACCCTTTTTTAACAGCCGGGTGAAGCGAAGCACTATTTCGGAGAATCGAGGAATAAACTTCTGATAAAAGTTTGCAAATCCCAGGAATCTCTGGATCTCTTTTAAATTGGATGGAGGAGGCCATTCTATAATGGCTGCCACCTTCTGGGGGTCCATAGATATACCATTGGCTGACAGAACAAACCCTAAGTAAGTGACTTGAGAACAATGGAATTCGCATTTGTCAGCGTTACAATACAGTTGATTGGATTGTAGTCTTTCCAAAACAAGATTGACATGATGGATGTGTTGATCTTTGTCTGAGGAATAAATCAAGATATCGTCAAGATAAATGACTACAAAATGTAACAGCACATCTGCAAACAGGTGGTCCATGAATCGTTGGAATACTGCGGGTGCATTGGAGAGTCCAAAAGGCATGACATGATATTCAAAATGACTGAATGGAGTCCGGACTGCTGTCTTCCATTCATCCCTGGGAGCTATACTTATTAATTGATACGCACTTTGTAGATCCAGTTTCGTGTAAATCTTGGCCTCCAGCTACAGCCTCAAGGATATCCGGAACAAGGGACATCGGATATTTATCAGGGGTGGTGATATTATTCAAACCCCTATAATCGATGCATGGGAGGAGCTCATCAGAGTTCTTTTTTGGGATGAAGAAGAGATAGGCTCCCGCAGGATACTTGGATTCCATTATGAGCTCCTTTTCCAGGTGGGTGCGTAAATAGTCCTGTAATACCGTCTTTTCTCTTTGTGAAAGCACATACATGCGCCCAAGGGAATAGGTTGGTAGGTTGCAATTCAATACAGCAATCATCTCTGCGATGAGGAGGTAAAGATGAGTATTGGGGGTGGTAAAAAACCTGAAAAATTGTCTATTGAATTTGGGAATCTGGGAAACATTGCTGACCATGGTGACAGGGTTGGTTGGATGTTCAGCTGTAGAAGAAAGGAGACCAACAGAATCTTGTGCAAGGCAGTGGGTTACACAGTATTCTGAACCCAAAAACAAGGTTCCAGCTGTCCAGTTAATGTAAGGGTTATGGACCCTTAACCGGGTCTGGTGCTCAATACAAATAAATAAACAAACACACAATGCTAGTTCTCTGGTGTGGCTTTTCTCAGAGGAAGAATAGGCCTCCCCCACCGCAAATTGTGCTGCACAACTCATAAGCCATGACCCCAAAAATGTAAACAGAGAACGGTCTCAGATATTGTCATCCCTGATCAGCCGTGTTGGAAGTTTTTGTCTTTTTGGGTGGAAAGTTGCTGCCCACGTCCCGGCTTTCTGAAGGGCTTGGTTACAGTTTTGTAATTTATCCCAGTTATGGTATGATAAGGAGAAATGAAACCCATTTCCTGGGCAAGGCAATCATGCTATCAATGTAAAATGCAACCGAAAAATGATAAACTGCTGGCTTCGCTAGTGCTTAATTATTTTCACGGCCCAAACTCCAGGTTTCAGATCTCAGCCTTGTTTTTAGAACTACAGTTACAATTTGTTGAAATTAGCTTTAAGTCCGAGCCCGTGTGCAGAGAAAAATACAATGCTCTGTGGGGGCACCGATTGCAGACTACGTACGTGCTTTTTTAAGTAGCAGGGCTTATATCAGTCAATGACATTGAAAACAAACTCCCTTCAGCAGGGAATGAAACTAGGTCTGTGTGGATCTATTGGTTGGTATCTCCAATCGTCCCAAGATTGGTATCCTCAAAGACGCTCACCTAGAATGGCGTCACGAATCTGGTGCAACAAGGCCATTAGGCCTGACAGATGACAACTGACTGCATGTATGTGAATATGTGTGCATGTGAATGTGTGTGTATGTGAGCGAGTCCAGTCTGTGAGTGCGCTTTGCGGATCCGTGGGGAGAGGTGGTGATTACAGCAGGGTGCTCTGGGAATGATGAGGAGACAGGAACAATTGTCATTTGGTGCTTGCAGTGAAACCTGGGCAACACTGACATGTTTTCTGACAGAGACATTAGTACGTTATGGGTAAAGCCACCATTAGTTCTTATGTGGGAATACTGGCATATATTAATGAAGCCAGCACGGGTATGTCTTCTTGCAGCGCTTTATCCGTTGTATTCGCAAAGCTAACAGGAGTATGTAATTACTTAAATATATTGGCACAGCCAGCACCAACATGTTTATTTACAGTGGCATTAGTGCATGATGGGTAAAGACAATATGAGTGCTCTTATGTGGGAATACTGTCATATATTGGCACAGCAAGCTCATGCTAGTTTTTGTACATTGATATTATTGAATTCATCCAGCGTCGTCTTACACTGGCAGAATACTGGCATGCATACATAATATCAGGTATCATGCACATGCTCCTATCCACTATTGCTGATCTAGCATCTATTGCATTGTCTGTTTGCTACTCTACAAGCTGGTGGTAAAATATGCGAAGTTTACCCACAAATTGTGCCACAAAATTCACAATTTTAATCAAGTATTTTCAAAACTTTTCTTGGTGAACCCTTAATTGGCTACAGGTCTTTTGCTACGGTTGGTCGCTCCTGGACAATGGTTGAAAACATTCAGCCCCCCACCACTCCATCATTAAAGACGTCACCAGCCGCCACTGTGTACTGCTTTCACCCAGTCCTAATTACTGCCACTGTACGGGTGTAATCTGCAAGCACACTTCAGGCCTGAGAACCAGGCAAGGGGTCTCCCACGAGTCGAGGGCGAGAAGCAGAGGACTTAAATCTAAAGAAATCTAAAGAAATGCAAGGCAAGAAAGAAGTGCGGGGACACTCAAACCTCCAAGACTCTGAGGGACTGAACAGTGATAACATAGCCTGTGAAGGAGACCCGGAACTCTTGTGAAACTCGGAGACTTGCTGGCTCAAAGCCAGGTAGAACCAATCGTGTTTTTTTGTTACGTTGTCCTAGCTTGGCCCACCCGTGAAACGATCCCTAATCAATGAATGTCTTCTGAAGCCTAAACCTTGTTGTCTTTCTCAAATTGATTCCACTCAGCTTGGTGGCATAGCTCAAGTTGGAGGTACACATGGCTGAACATGTTCAATAGTCCTTTATCGAGAGAGTTCTCACAGGATGCCCATATTTGCATATTTACCAGGTCAAAGGCCCTTGTCAAATCCATAAACCCAAGGCCTATAATGCCGTAACCTGGTCTGACGTACTGATTCGTCTGTAGATGGGGATTTCGACACTGCTCTACTGTGCCACAGCCCTTTCTGGCCCACACTGTACACCAGTGAGAATGGTTAGTCGCTGGCACCATTTCTTCAACTCTCACAATGAAAAATGGTTCATATCCTTTAACGACGTGTCAGTAAGTAAAGGTCAGTAAGTGCGATGGGTCGATAGCATACAGGACTCGTTAGAGTCCTTTATTTAAAAAACATTGGCTCTACAGCTGTCTTTGACCAGGTTTTGACGGTCCCTGTGTTTAATCAGGGCATCTTTTATTGTATTGAAAAGCAAAGAGTTCGAAACATCAGTGCTGTCTTTAAATAGATCCATGGAAATCCAGTCCAGGCTGGGAGACTATTATTTTAATAGTTTAGATAAATATGTTTACCCCATTCAATAATATTGATGTGTTAACTTCATAAAGATGAACGGCTAAGAGTGACCTGCTACGAGTTTCACACTTGTGAAGTGAAGGCTGCCCTCATGTCAGAGACCAACACTGTTCTTGTGAGCTATTGACTCTTTTTGCTATACTCACTGATTCCCCTTTGGCTGCACTTAATCTCTTTAAATAGTCAGGGAGTTGTGATAGGAAGCTGGGCCTCATTACAAGTTGGTTGGTCTGGGTAAAATGAGGCGGCATTATCCTATACTGCTGCATTACCACACCGCCCAAATATGAGTTTAGCGTTAAGTTAGTGGATTCTTCTCCAGCTATGAGCTGGAGGTAAATTTTCACCAGTCTGCAACATTTCAGAATTAACACAGGTGGTATTACCGCTGCAGTAATTCTGCCAAAATCTCCCACGGAGTCCTATGGACTCCAATTAAATGGGGTCTAACACCACCACTTATAATCCAGTGGTAGCACTGCTGTACCGAGTGACAATAACGTTAATTCTGTTGGATGGTATTGCAGCAGATTTACCGGAGAGATACCACGAAACCTATAATGAGAATGAGGCCAATTACTCAAAGGCTGCTACCACATCGACTGAACTGCAATCAGTGGAAAGACAGGACACACAATGTTTCTGTTCAACCATAAATCTTTCTCCATTTTGGGGATTCCATGTGAGTCTACACAGATTCAAGGTTACGTATCCACATGTTCAGGTGACACACTAAAAGAAGTCGGGTCTTGTTGCCAAGAAGCATTTACAGTAATTCACAAGGGATGATGGTCCCTTTTAGGTCTATTTCACCACTATGCCTGTTATGCCATATGCTGATCTATCTCTTCCCCTCCCTCTTCCTATCTCTCAGCACTCTCTTTCTTTTTGTTTCACTCTTAACCTCTGCCTCTTCTATGCAGGTAAGAATCATGTCAGGTGCACATTTGCTAAAGCCACCCGAGCTGTTGCTGACAACAGCATGACTGGGGGTAAACAAACAGAGATCTTGTGGCTAGGGGTCTGCTTTTTTTGCAAAAACAGTTATTAAAAAAGGAAAACGGAAATTATTTAATTGCACATACACTGGAAGCTGGCACGTTTACATTTTTTACAATGTTAATTTCTAATCTCCTCCAGTTCATATCTTAATCATAATATGACTGCTACACTTGTTTCACTGACCAAAATCTATAACTACGACACACAGTACTTTCTGTTATAAAATGATCATTCCAAGATGGAGACTAGGAGGCACTCTTATTGTACTCTTTTGCAATGGCCTTCTGATAAATAGGAACAGGATTAATAATATCAATGCGGGTTCCAGCCTATTTTGCATGAAATCAAAGAGGATTGTGGGAACATACGAATGACTACAGAGCTTTATATTTGACAAATATGACTGTGATAAAACGGGTATGTGTATCAATTTCACAGTGAACTCCCTACCTTTTACTTTATAGGATGATTAGAAAATTCTTTCTGATCCACGAATTGTGTTGAAAACCTCAAAATACTTAAGCAATATGGCCCGAGCGGCGGGGGCATTACTGACTCGGGTAATGCCCCGGCGCCCATAGTTATAGTATATAATTACCTGAGTCGGTAATGCCCCCGCCGCAAGGGTCATATTGGTATTAGTACCCCAGCCCGCATTATGTGTGTGACCGGGGCTCTAAAAGCATTTTTTTCTGTCCCGAAACGCTGCAGCGTTTCGGGAAAGAAAAAAAAAAGAAACGACCAAGAAAATGGCCGCCATGGAAAGGGAAAACGGAGTCCGTTTTCCCTTTCCATGGCGGTCATCGGGAGAGGATGCGCTGGGAACACAAGTGTACTCTGCGCGTCCGATCCTGAAAAAAAAAGAAAAAAAAGATGCAGAAGGTAAGTGGGGTTGGGAGGGAGGGAGGGGAAGAAAGAAAAAAAAAAGTACCTGCGTCCCCACTGGGGGACGATGGAAGCCTCCAGCCGTGTGGAGGCGCGGAGTAGAGATGGCCCCGCTCCGAGTCTCCACACTGCTGGAGGCTGCTATCGTCTCCCGCTTCGAGCCTCCTCATTGGCTGAGGGGCTGCCACGCCCCCCCACCGAGGACAAGGCAGCTGGAATCCCGGCCGAGAATCAAAGGATTCTCGGCCGGGTAAGGACCCAGCGAGAGCCAGTCAGAATGCGTGTTGCATTCTGCTTGACTTTCGCCGGGTACTAATTGCCAAAACAACGTTTTTCTTTCACATAATGATTGCTGTGCGTATTACTTATGTATAGCACTGGGCTATGTTTACACAAACATTGCACTATATGTAATGACCGTGAAAAAGATTATTTTGGCTTGACAATTAGTCCTAAAGCCAGGGAAACCCCTTTCAACATTCCAAGCAAATTCGTACCACTACATTAAAAAAGCACAAGCACATGGGTAGCTTGAATATCATTAAACAACACTCCAATGTTTTCTTGATTCGAATAATATGATAGGAGTATAAATACATTGTCCATCAATATACCCACTTTACCCCTCACTTTACCCCTCACGCATTCCATGTTCCATGACCCCATGACCCCATTGATAAGATGTCCTTGTTACAAACCTTTTGAGACTGTGATAATTCAATCACAGTGGCATATGGGGCAATGACAGTGACCATTGTACCAATTTCGAATGCCCTAACCAACAAAATATGACTTTGTATTCAGTCTACTTGGGGCTTGAGCAAAACCAAAATTACACCATGTGTTACAATGGCTGCAGTAATTCCTAGACTCTGAAGCATGGTTCGCGGATTTCTATTTTTGAAATAGTTAAAATCACTGTTTATCTCTGGTCAGGATGCAGGTTGGGTGCCCTACGGAGATTTCCTCTATCAACCTCATGTGGGATCCCACAACCCTATCCCAGGAATTCTTAATCCCCACCAGAATTCCCTTCCAGTGATCAGTTATGCCTATCTAATATTAGCATTAGGTTAGGGCCGAAAGGCAATCAGCCGCATGGGGTGCTCCTAATAGTATCCTAGCTTGATACTCCCTAGGGATATCAAAATAGGACTTGATGGTTTTCAAGGTGCAAACGTTAACTACTCTGGTCCACTCTCTCTGACAGGTGTTCCCTTTCTCTGCTCTCCTTGATGTTCCTACTCCTTCTTTGCTCTCTCACTCTCACTTCCCTTCTCTCATCCTGTCTCACTCCCTTTGGTCGTCTTTCTGTTGGCTCTTTTGTCCCTCTGGTTTTCACTCTCACCCTCTCTTCTCCACTCTAATTTCCTGTCCCTTCCTTTCTTCTCTCCACTCCTCTCTTTTTTCTGCTCTCCCCCCTTTACTCTACAATGCCCTCTCTACCCTCCTCTCCATTATACCTTCCACACACTCCTCACCCCTACTTACGTACTCCTCTTTCACTCTCTCAATTACTCTTCTTACTCTCACTCAATTATTCACTACACTTTCTTCCTAATTTCTCTCACACGGCAAACTGAACACCAATTCAGAGCATTTCTCCCTCCCAATCAGGTGCCACTCTCTCTCACTAACAACATCTCACCTGCAAGAAGCTTCAACACAATCTTTGCAATGATGTGCTCCACATTTCTTCCACCGTCTGCTCTCATGGTCTACCTCCCCCCCACCTGACCTAACCTGGACACCCCACACTCGTTTTGAGGCTTGTGAGGTACCCCTGACGTACCTTTCCACTCCTTTTCTCCCCTCTTTCATTAGTTATCTTGCTCATCCGATCTCTTGGGCCAATCTGGTCTTGCTTTTCTCGCCATCCCCTCAACCCCTCCGAGGTTGGGCCACAACACCTGGAGGTGTTAACATCCTCCTTTGTCTCATCCCCTTTCTGTGTAGAGTGTGGCACAGCAGAAGAAGGACAGAAGAATAATCAAAATTCCTAATTGTCCCTATTTCTATATGGTGTTCCCTACTTATCAAACTAAGGTGCTCTTCAGTCAGTGAATATCTAAAAGAAAAGTGGCCACTGTCCAAACTAAGCCAAACTGCTCTACCGTTCTTCTAACTGCTAAAGATAAGAGAATGACTCCTTCCCCTTGAGCTTGCTTCCTGCAAGTTTCTTCTTCTTTCTTCTATTTAGTACAATATGTTCAAGTAGTCCCGAGTGACTCCTTTTATCAGTTCATACATTTCCTGCAAGGCTGTATTAGAATCCTTTGCATTCCTGGATTTTGGTTTCTTGAGTCTTCCAATAATTACTTATGTAGGGTGACTTTCCCCTCTTCCCAGGGTATTGATACCCAGTCTCCCAGTTTCTCCCGCTTTAAGTCTCTATCTTTTCCTTAGGTTATGATATTCTATCTCTTCAGCTTCTCTGACCTTTGATAGATATTCATGGTTGAAGTTTTCCCCAGGCGTGTTTCTCTCTCTCCTTATGTTTCTCACAGTCTCTACTGCATTAGCATTTCTCTCATTAAACACTCTGGTCCTCTCCTTATGTGTTTTATCTTAATTGTAATATCTGTGTCCAATATTAATTGTGCTAAGTCTTCTTTTCTTATCATAATTCTATTTCCTTACTCTTTCATTCATTTACTGGGACGAGTATGAATGGTCACATAACGAGTTCTCTTATCATTCTGTTTTCTTATCCTTTCGTTTATATTACTGGGACGAATATGAATGGTCCTGTAATGATTACTCAGGCCTCCCAGGTCTCCTGTTTTCCCCATTACCTGTGTGTCTAGGGTAATGTCACTGGGGTCTTGTTCTGCTTGGGATATACTGTTTTCTTCATTCTCTCTTGGTCCCGCTTCACTTTGGTGTCCTGATAGGCGTATCCATTCTCATACGCTTAATGGTTTGAGCGCAGTTTGAGGATCTCTGTGATCATGCCACCACAATTGCCTTCACTCGTCTTGGCTCTCTCTGGACGCTCTGCATCCCCTGTTCCTCTTGCGGCTACCCAACAACTTTCAAACTCGTGGGCTTTGCCGATGGTAGAGATCCTCCCCTCTCAGGTGTTGCTTCTTCCTTTGGGTTATCTGGCTGATGTATCCATCTCTCTGTGTCAGCTGACTGCGGCGTCTCTCTCTGCTTCAGCTTTTTCGGCCCATTTAAATGGGAATCCCTATTTGAAGATGCATATGCATCTTCTAGTTGAAAATAACAAACAGTTCCATTTCCTTCTTCCCAGTCTTCATCTTGCATATCCTTTGTGTTTTTGGATATTCCCAAGCGGGCCATAAACTAATTTGAGAGTTCCTCAGAGGAACAGAAGTCCTTGGTCCCACAGGGAGAGTCTCTTAAAATGAGGTCCTGCTTGCCTCTACTCCTAGGTAGGGTTTTGCAGAGTGGGCTCGCCTCACAGAGGGGGCTCTCCCTTGCGGAGAAGGGATGAATTCACTCGATTCATCAGATACCTTTCCCCTTAATTCAGTGGCTTCCTCTTCTCCATTGATCAGCGATTTAGGAAGTCCACACTCCCTGTTCTTGTCCCTTTCGATGTTCCAAAGTAAAGGTTGTAAATCTAAGAACCACCTCATTATTCTGGCATTGGTGTCTTTCCTAGGGTTATCCATGTTAAGAGGAGAATGATTCATCATGAGCCTACATTTCCTCCCAGTCAAATAATATCTTAAGTGAGTCACGGCCTACTTGATTGCCAATGTTTCCGATTCAACAGTTACATATGACTGTTCACAAGGAAGAAGCTTCCTATTAGTATACAGTACTGGATGTTCTACGCCATCATGTCCTTGTGAGAGTACAGTGCCTAGACCTCTATTGGAAACATCTGTTTGTAAAATGCAGTCATTGTTGAAATCAGGCATCTTCAAGATAGGTTCACTACCGAGGATATTTTTCAGTCCATCAAAACTCACCTGACCTTCTTTATCCCACATGAGTTTCTGGGGTTGGGCGTTCTTCAACTTAACTATAAGCTTGGCAGCTATAGTAGACTAGATAGGTATAAATCTCTGATAGTAGTCTGTCAAACCCAGAAAAGCACAAAGTTCCCTCTTGGTTTTAGGAGGGGGAGTTTGTTGGACAGCTTTGATCTTTTCACTCTATAGTTGAACAAAGCCACTCCACACGAAGAAGCCGAGGTATATAACCGCAGATTAGGTGAGTTGACATTTTCGAGGGTTGGCAATCAGACTGAATTTTCTCAAGGCACGAGTCATTTCACAGAGGTGATGTACATGTTCCGGCCAACTATTACTATGCACAACAATGTTGTCCAGATATGTCCCACAAAAGGTTGCATGAGCTTTTAACATTTTGTCCATAGGATGTTAGAATGTGGCAGGTGTGCCATGAAGACCAAAAGGCAAAACCTTAAATAGAAACAGGGAAGTAGAAAAGGCTATTTTTTCTCGGTCTGATGGATTTAACAAGACCTACCAATTGTCTTGTGTGAGATCTATAGGCGATATAACACGCAGCACCACCTGCACACCACCCCTACCTGTCAAACTACGATTTCCATCTCTTCCATGCTATACCATTAACGTGTCTGGTAGTGCCTCTCAATCATGTAACTGTGCTACAATTGTAACTGCACCTAGGCTACCCTTATTTTTTCATGCCTAAAAAACACAATCGTATGTCAAAGTATGTTCTTGACTTGTACCTGCAACAGCGTCTCAATGCCTCTGGGTTGTATGTGACTTTACAAATGAAATAAATAAATTATGTATTTGTCCAAGCCCCTTTTCTCGATCAGGTTGTCTATTCTATGCTTTGGATAGTTATCGAATATAGATATAGAGTTGACCTTCCGGAAATCAATACAAAAACGCAACGGCTGATCTGGTTCTGCCACTAAAACAATGGGAGAGGACCTGGGGCTTTCAAATGGTTCAATAATATCAGATTTAAGCATCTCCTGTATTTCTTTTTTGACTACATTTCGTCTGGCCTCAAGGATTCTGTAGGGTTTCATATTAATTAATTTCTCTGAGGGGGTCCTACTGGAATGGGAAAAATGTGTGACTCTCCCTGGTTGCTCCACAAACACTTAGGGCATTTGAACTAATACATCTCTAATCTCTGCCTGTTGGACCGGTGATAGGTTGGGGGAAAATAAGGCAGTTTCGGTATTGTGGTCTACCAAGAGGGGGGCCATAGTGACAGTTGTGTTCTCACTCGGATCTACTCTCCACTCCTTGAGAAGGTTAAAGCGATATACTTGCATCTTCTGTCTCCTGTCTGGTTGTGATACAAGATAGTTCAGAGAGCCTTTCCCCTATAGTGATTTATAGGGTCCAAATCACTTGGAAATGATCTTGTTTTCCAAAGTGGGTAATACGACTAACACTAGTTATCCAAATGAGAAGGTATGGGGGACCATTTCCTAAAAATAATTAGCCTGTTGGTGTTCTTGAGCTTGCTCCAGGTGTTTCTGAACAATTTCTCTGACTTCTTTCAACAAATAAGTATGTAACTTTTGGGCCGTCTGAAAAATTGGTAGTGCGGCCTCTTCTCTCTCCTCCCAGGTTTCCCTCAACATATCTAATACATCCCAGGGGTTCTCAGACATAGAGAAGTTAAGAAAAAGGGAACACCCCAAAGAAGCTTGAGGGGTTTTCATTACTGTAAATAAGGAACGTGGGATCATTGCATCCCAGTTTTTCCTGCATGCCTCTACCAACATACGCAGTATTCGTTTAAAAAGTTTGGTTGAAACGTTCCACTAAACAATCGGTCTGTTCGGGTGTTACACAGAGGTTCTTAGAGTTTTGATATTAAGCATTTCTTTCACCTCCTTCATTAGCCGGGAAATAAAGGTGGTACATTGGTCCATGAGAATTACTTTTGGAAATCCCACTTTCGAGAGGAAAGGTATTAAATGCATCAATATTTGGTGCATAGTGTGGTTCCGCAGAGGGAAGGATTTGGGGTAATGAGTGACATAGTCCACTATTACTAGGATGAAACTATTTCCCAATTTGGATGTTTCAAGTGGCCCCATGATATCCATTGCGATTCGGGAGAAAGGGAAATCAATGATGGGTAGGGGTTGTAAGGGCGCAGTGGGAACTGGAGTGGTGGCCGTCTTTTGACAGATCTCACATGTCAATACACAATTCTTTATGTCCGCAAATATTCCAGGCTAATAGAATTTGGGGGTTATTTGGTTTTGTGCTTTTCCCACCCCTTGATGGGCCACAGTTTGTGGAACTACTAGTTGGGCATGGGGTACTCCTTCTGGGGTTACATCACCTTGGTACAATAATCCCTTTCTTAGGAAGAAGAAGGGACTGGATTGATTTTGTCCATCTTCCTCTGGAATGACCTTATTAAAGGTTTCCACTAGGATGAGGTCATTCTTCTGAGCGAAAGCCACATTGTCTAAGGTGGTGACATCCTCTGGTTCTTGGGGAGATTTCTCCTTCCTAGGGAGATCAGCTTCCCTGAACTCTTGACGTCCCCTATCTGTTTCATCTTGATTCATTGGGCCTCATTACAACTGTGCAGGTCCGGAAACAATGGTGCCGGTAAGCTTACCGGTACCGTTGTTTCTGAACTGGCACAGTACAACTCTGCAGGCGGGTGCTATCCTGCCCGCCAGGGTCAGACCTGCCGGGCGGGACGGCACCCACTCGCAGACTTCTCACGGGAGCACCGGCGCAGTTGTTAACTGCGCCGGCGCTCCAGTGTCCCCATTGGACTCCATGGGAATGGGGACTAACAAAATCACTGGCACATGACTTCCCAGCCACCGGACATGGAATAGCCCGGTGGAACCGGGAAGTCAGGCAGCAGTAATTCATTACGGGTCTGGCGACTACCTGCAGGTTTTACCGGCACGGTTACCGCCAGACCCGTACTGAGGCCCATTACCTCTTGGGGTATTCGGAACCATGCATTTTCTAATATCCCCTGTGCTACCTTCTCCTCCTTCTTTATGGTATATGGTTTATTCCCATGATTGTGTAGGAGGGTTTTAACATTGTAATTGTACATTTGTAAAGCGCTTATACACAGGTGAGTGCTTCAAAGCGCTTCAAGGTGGGAAGGGAAGAAGGGAACACAGTGGTCATTCTTAGGTCTTGAAGTTTCCAAATGATCTAACAAAAATAACTAGCATACTAGGATGGAGGCATTTCTACTAGTGCCCGACTTTGTTTCTTCCTTCGGTTTCTCGTTCTTCATCTCTTTGATTGCGATATCTTTCCGGTATCCCAGATACTGGGACATCGCACTATTTCATCCACGTTATGGTCTTGGCATTGTTGTAAGGACCTCCGATCCACCACAGTTTCTACATGATCACACCTCCACTAGCTGCTCTCCCATCCTACCATATCAAACATGTTATTGTTGAAAGAGGCCCGTTTTATTGTTTTGTAGAAATGGAGGATGGTGGTGGGGGCTTTTCAGGCCCCTGTTACAATTGAGTACAAGGAGGACGGGCATTCCGGAGAAGGACTGCTTGTGAGTTCTCATTACAGAATATGCTCAGACTCCAACCTTCTGATAGTATTTCTGCATGTGGTGTGAGAGCCTTCAGAGGAGTTTAGTCGGCAAGCAACAAGTTGTTCCGAGACTGCTTTGATGGTGAAACATGCAGCTTTGAATATGATCCTGTTGGGGAGGCGGAGCCAGTGAAGCTCATGCAGTGTTAGAGAGATACGGTGGACTTGATAGACTCCTGTAATGAGTTGGGCTGCAGTTGGTGTGTTGCCTTGAGGGTGGCCGGATGCATGTCTGGAAGGCAAGTTAGGAGGGCATTTTACCCATTGATATGTGAGCGCAGATGGGCTTAGACCACAATGCGAAAGTCATGCGGGGATGAGTGGGGTGTGATGGGTTTGATTTTGCAGAGTGTGGAGATCTATTGACATGTGGTTTGTGCCTTTTTGGCTATGTGCATTTGCACTGAGGGGGGGGAATCTTTCTAGGCACATGTTTTCAGCCATTGTTGAATGTGTTTTTGTTGGGTGGGGTGACGGATGAGGACAAATAAGGTATATTGCATAGTGACTTTATTATTTGTGCCCCCAACACATCATCTGCATTTTATGACGTTCTTATGGAATCTGTGGACAAGCTATATGGCTTGTTAAAGTACTGTATTGGAGACCGAGTGATTTTCATTATATTCAATATTATTTGAAGATACACTTTAACAGCCCCACCAACTGCTTCCTGTTTGCACTCCTTTTCTCCTCTCTCTGCTCTTGCCCCTTCTCTCCAATCTACAGTTCCATTAAACGTTCCAAAGTAATGTTCTGTCCTGGCTACTTGATACTCAACTTACTTTCACCCGTGAACAAAGTAATCTTTCAAGCAAGTTGGTAGTCTCCTTTGTCAAATCATTTGAGAGCTGTCTGATCTTCACTGGTCTTTAGACTCGTGGCTTTGGTTTCATTTCCTTTACTTCCCTTGACCATTTCTTGCTATTGACTTCATGTGTCTTTGACCTTTCTGAGTCAACATCCTGAGCTCTTCCTACACTATGCACCACCCAGCTCACGGTGCCCATTCTGCCATCTTCCGAATAAACAGCAATGTGATAAACCTGAACCATTTCCACCAGTTTTGACATCTTAATTTGTCCTTTTTTCAGTTTTATTCTCAACTAATCCACACAATTAAATACCTTCTCCTTCACACTGTTCCTAATATTGTACTGTGTTTTATTGTTAGACTATGTAGCTCTGATTTTTTTCCTTTGCCTCAGCCTCATCTATTTTTGTAACACTAGCCTCTTGTATCCAGAAGGGTCATAATTTGGCATTCGGTTTCCTGCCTCTACTATCTTGGTGTCTTTCCCGTAGTTGTGTGTTGTGTGAATCTATGTGTCACGACACTCTCCTTAACTAGATTGTGCAGAATTGAGCTTTTACTGTGACATAAGTAATTGAATGCTAAATCCAAGTTTCCTCTCAAATTAAAGGCATGGGGCCTCATTACGAGTCCGGAGGTAACCGTGCCGGAAATTCTGGCAGGTTACTGCCGGACTCGTATTACCAGTCCGCCTCTGTGATTTCCGGAATCACCAGGGTATAACAACCCTGGTGACCCGGTAATTCCGGAGGTGAAAATCTGTAAATCCCCATTCCCATGGAGTCCCAGGGGACTCTATGGGGATGAGGACCATGGAAACACCATCTCTGTCTATGACAGAGCCGGTGTTTCCATGTCCGCCTGCATGCGGGTAGTGTTAAACCCGCCAGGTCACACCAGGAGGGAGTGACACCTCCCGCCTGCAGGACTCTTAATCAGCCAGTCCGGAAAGAACGGTGGTGGCGGATTTACCACCACCGTTCTTTCCGGACCGGCAGGGTCGTAATGAGGCACATGGTCATGAAAATGTGTGCAAAACTTTCAACATAAGAGTTTGTTTCCTGTCATGTTGGCATCCTGATCTGGGTTAAACTGCTGCAGTCAAATGAATGTCTTTTCCACGGCTGAGACTACAAAAGACATTTCGATTTTGCCTTTAAATAACACTTTGTAAAACAAGATGTGCATCAAAGTCTTGAAAAATGTAATTATGTTGCCCACATGTAACCACTATATGCAGGGAACATTGTTGCAGCGATATCTTAATATATGAAGGAAGTGCATGTCCAGAGCTCATGTCGACTTAAAATACAAGCTCAAAAGGCATTTTCAGCTGATAAGGAAAGGTTGAGGGAATTTTTTGCCAGTCATTTTTTAATTTCCCCATGAGTGAAACTAGCTGTTTCAAGCCCATTGTCAGTGGATGGCCTCAGGAATTCTCCTGGCCACCAAGTTTTATGATCGGAAAACACTTAAGGCCATCATAAAACTTGCCTTGAGCTGGCAATAAGCCCTTTGAAGATTCTGCAATGTGATCAAATCTCAAAACAGGACCCTTCTTGACGTCACAGCCACGCATGGCAGAGGGTGGAGGCAGGTTTATGGAGGGTGCTGATTTCCCCTTGTGTAAAATAGAAGATGTACGTTTCATTGTGTAATATCCATAATTTTCACCCAAACTATTTATGTTCGGATTTATGAAAAGCTGTTAATGAGCTGCTTCTTGTGAGAGAAAAACGATTTTTGTGACACCTACACAACCCAAGTGATTTAGGAAAATATTATTGGGCATTCCTGGTGTGACTGAGAAATACGAAAAATTGAGGAAACATGAAAAACGTAATCAATATTCTGTCCACCGAGCACCAGAATTTTAATGAATATAGTTGGGGAGGAAATGACGAAAAACCATAACTTTGCCGCAGAATAACCTAAAAACTTCTAGGTATGATCTTTTGATTCGCAAAAAAATATAGTGTCAGAAAATGCTGTCATATGTGGCGTAATATGATGAGAAAGGGCAGTTGTCATAATGTGAGATTTCCATGTGCAAAATCCAGATCCACCCCTCTGTCCCAGTCATATGATGGATGAGTGATCATACCCTAGCTTCTCAAATTAATTCCCCATTCTATGGACTTATCGGATGGCTGATGGGAGGTGGCCATTGACCACAATCTTATCAATTCTGCGAGAAAGAGGACTCATCAGTGATGTCATTTGGCTTATGGATAGGTCACTCTGCCTTAAATGAGGGACTTTCCTTTCGAATCTTGAGGTGAGCAGCTGCCCAAAATTATTGGAACCATTCTTGCAGAGGGAGGCCTAGATCTTGCAGTGAAGCCAGGAGCTGGAGTAAGCTGACTTGGAAGTCTTTGGTGGACAGAGAGAATCCTTGACTGACCCCTGGCTGTCCCAGCAGGGAGGCCCAGATGCTTCCTGGTGCCCCAGCAAGCTCTCTTTTGTAAGTATAGACATCACCAGCAATAGATTAAATAAGCCGTATCTTCTTTAATACTACCATAGAAATTCCTCCTGGTGATGCTATGATTACACAGAGGCATTGTGGTAACTCTCCCACTGACAAATCCATTGTGCACCAGTACATTTAAGTCAGTTTTCCTGTTTAACAAAATCATCTCTCAGTTGCCTGTTAATTGTAGTCCTTTTCTACCTGAAAAGTCTTTTGTTTGCCTGCATATTTAAGTCATTTTCCTGTGGAAGAATCTGTTGTATGTCCGTGCATTTTCGCCATTCCCCATTTAAGAATTTCCAGTCTCTTTGTAGATCCCTAATATTTTGCTTAGTAAATCAATTAATTCCCACATTACTTTACGGGATGTGACAGTTATCATTCAAAACTAACTATCCCTTCCCTGTTTCCTGCGAGTCATTCTAAGTATAACATATTCCCCAAGAAGGCATTTCATTCAGAGCTGAAAACCAATTCTTCCATGTATTAAAGGGTGTTGACAAAAGCACATTCCCATTTACCTCTTTCATATTAAATTCAAACTGTTGTTCCTATTGTGAGTAATCCCTTTGTCCAGAACCTACCTGTTGCTTGCCCCTGTCATTTTAACTAAAAAATGATTTTCCTATGTGAATTGCCCATTGTCTAAAGCGTGTGTGTCATTTTCAGCTCCAGCTAAATTAGTGTGATTTGCATTTTCGTTTTTCTAAAAATGTCACTTAACCTTTGACAAATTGTTTTTGCTAGAGTATTCCCCTTACCCTATCATATTCTCAGCGCAGATTTTGAATTGCACTCCCTTAGTTTTTCATTGGTTAGAGCTTGTGTGTCATCTCCAGTGTGATTTCCATTTTCGTTTTTCTAAAAATGTCACTTCACCTGTTGAAACCCATTTTTCCTAGTTTATTTCTCTTCCCCTACTGTATCCTGATCAAAGATTTTTAATTGCATTCCCTTTTTATTTGTTCATGTTTTGCCTATATTAAAATCGAATTTAGTATGTGTGCTAGCTAGTCTGTATTTTTAGCCCTATTTGTCTTCTAGTGCATGCTGCCCGAAGTACCCTTGTGTGCTGTCCCATAGCAGTAGTCTTAAATTATTGAAAACCCATTTTTCCATTGTACTCCAAAACATAATGTCCCCCCTCTTTACTGGTTTCCCATCTTGTGCCTGTGGGCACCACCCCAAAACCAATGTGTTCATTGTATTCCTACCCCTGCCACTGCCTTCCATTCAAAGGGATTTCATCCAATTGTTGTTTGGGGGTGGAGTGTCATAGGGGGGAGTGCTTAGCCTTCCTGCAATTATTTGAGTTGAATTGTTCGGTCTTTCTTTTCATAAAAATAGGTATGGCATCACAGTGGGCCTTATTATAACCCTGGCAGTGGCTGCCGCTGGAGTTCATTTTTTCTGGCATCCGGGAATGGGCAATTACCGGGTCATGCCGAGTTTGGTGGACCTGGTAATTGCCCATTTGCGGGTGCCGGTAATAAGGGACTCCCCATCCTCATTTGACCCCATAGTGTTCAATGGGAATGGGGAGGGCGGTAGCACCGGTACCTTTAATAACGGTACCAGTGCTACCATCATGGTCTGCGAGCCGTGCCGGTCCGCCCGCCAGGTCAGACCTGGCGGGCTGATGGGCACCTGCGAGCAGGACTTGTAGTATGGTGGTGCGGTAGCAACGGTGCCGGTAGCTTACTGGAACCGTTGTTACCGTACCGCCAGGGTTATAATGAGGCCCAGTATCTCTTAACCTGGTTACTTTCTAGAAGTCTGTGCAGTTGTGTTGCCACAGCATTAGTGGCTGCTGTCATCAATTTGTTCTGATATCAAAATAATAAATAAATGATTCATTGACAACACACTGGCCTCGTTCCTGGCCTATTGTGACAAGGGGTGCTGGTGGAGGTTGGGTGTGAGGCCACCTTAATATTATTTTTGTGTAATAATAAAAATCATTTTATTGTGAGCCACTTTTATTTGCAAGGGAAGAGATCCCTGACTTGCTGGTGCTGCATAATACATCCTGACAGTGGGTCATATATTGAAATTAAACAGTACTCAATACCTTTTTCTATAAGGAGTGGTAGTATAGGAACAGTAAAACTTAATTTCAAAAAAGTATAGGCATTCCGCTCCCAATCGCTTAGACCACTGCTTATAAGACATCTCCTCATGTCAGTCAGTATTCTATTATTATAGCCTTCCCCCAGATATATTACTTCTATGAACTATCACTATTCCTGTTGCAGGGTTCCTTGTATCACAACAGGTTAACTATGCTCCTTTAGTTATTGCCAATCGATAAGTATGTTATTCTGGTAACATGCAAAGCCTGGCCCAGATTGGATTATGGACAACCAATCCTGCTGACAGTAAGCCAAACAGCATGCATACAAATTGGTACAGCCCTTCTAGTGTTATGAACGCAGTCATCTCTTTCGATGCCATGTGTAATCTCCTTTTATGGTATGGTGTCAGATCGAATGTGGTAAATACTTTGGCCTTCCCTATCATTGATAAAACCTCCAATATGTTGGGAAGTGGATGTCGCTCGGCGTGATGCGCCTTTTGCATTCCCTCATGTCCACAGTCTTGGTTTTCCCATGGGATTTACCCCAACTAACGCAGGCGACAGCCATTCCGATCCCTCAAACTTCTCTATAATCTCTTGATTTCCCAGCTTTAGTAGTTTGGCCTTCACCCTGTCGAATGATCCTGTGGCATATGGTGGTTTAAGGATAGACATCATAGGTTGTTGTTCAGCAATGTTAGAATTCAGAGGCAGGTCACCACAGAAACGTTATGTGTTACCAGCACAGGCTCCACACCACTACTCAGTTGTCTGCATCAGATGAAACTGGGCATCAGATTGAATTCAAGGCTGGAAGATCCAATTCTGTGCTGTGAGGAAAAAAAGGGAAGCAGGCCTATTCCGATAAGCAACAGAATGCCTCAGAGGCTACAAACATCAAAGTCTCAAAGCTGGTAGTCAAAATGTTAAGGTACGGTATCTACTCTGTTAAACTCTTTTGAATGCCTTATCTAAGGTTGTTTTCAGGAATGATGTATACTCAATCATCATCCAAACAGGATTATTGTATGAGCATAGTATTTTTCGGTCCTTCCAAATCTTCATCTCCTCCTTCTGTTCTAGTGCTAGCAAATACTTCAAAATCCTACTAGACCTGCAAAGTTCCTTAGTTTACATACTCGACTAAGAGAAAGGCATCCACCCCATGGCGATGGGTGACGAAATATTTATCAGTGCATTGTGTAAAATGCTCCATGTCACCATAAACACACTTAATACTTGGTGAATTCTGTCAGCCATGCACAGTAAAATGTTTATTTGACATTTACAGCAAACAAAGCTGTTTTCGGGTACTTTCCTCTAGTTGTGATGTGGCTGTTGGCCTTGATTTTTCTGGATATCGAACCAGGTTTAAGAGGGGTCTTTATCAAGCATGGACAGTGCAGTTGGCCCGGCGCTACACACACTAACTTGAACAGATGCCTTCCACCTATGTCAATTTAGAAGTTCTCGTCCTATTCAGTGGCTTACCGCTTCTGCCGCTTCTAGCGCATTGCAGTTCCTGACACTACTTTTAGCGTATTACTTTTCATGGACAGACATCACATAGTAAGATTGCTCTTTCTGATGGTGGGGCCTGGTGCTTGTCACTGACTGAAGTACTGTACTAGAGACTCTTTCATGTATTGGAGTATCTTTCTTTATTATTGTCAGCCCAACCTACCTCTTACAGCAGTGTTGTCCAACTCCAGGCTTCGCAGGCCGGAAACATGTTGGATTTTCAGGATTCCCCTCATTACTATTCATGAGTACAATTTTCATACAATGATTCTAAATGTTTTCAATTTTTTCCTCATGAATATTAACAAATGATATCCTGAAAATCTGTCCCTCGAGGACTGGAGTTGGATAACGCTGTTTTACAGCATCCACACCTTTCTCTCCTATCTCTGTGCTCTCACCCCTTCTCTCCATTCTACATTCCATTTCCACAGCATTGTGCTGTCCTGGCTGAATGCTACACATGCACCTACTTATCGTCGATTATTTGGTCACTTTTGGTCATTCAAATAGCTTTGGTGGAAGTCATTGGGCTATCTAAATATATGAAAAAATACTCAAGGCCTATAACCCGAAAGAAACAATGAAAATGTCACCAAGGAAAAATAATACTTGTTCTTTGCCACTGTGCTGATTCATATTGCAGAACACTCTACGTTGCTGTATCTGAAAGGCATTTACACTGGATCACTGGAGCAAGATAGCAATATCCCATCATGCTCGGTTTGTTTAACCTGAATATACAGAAAAACTGTAGTATAAAACCCAAAGGAACATCCCATGGGCTTAGGTGTGTGATTTACAACTAATTGAATTAGTGCAGAGGAAGGTTGCTTTCTTTCTGAAGGAACATAAGGATATGTCTAATGTTCAAGTAGTTGTGATTCACTGAATGCCATGCCCAGGGGTTAGATAATACGTTACCCTGGCCATAGAAAAAGACTGAGGAAGGCATCTATTGAAAATCTTCATGCCAGCTGAAAAGTCTGGCTTTAGTATGGGTCAACTATAATGGGAGCAGGCTGACACATTGTGATACTGTTAGATAGTCATCTGTCACATTTACAAAATGACCAGGTGTGTTTGCCGATTCTTGGAGCTCAAGATAGATTTTAGATGAGTACATTCAAAGGTGGAGGTAGCCTTAGCAATTGGTGAAATGAAATCTGAGAAAACGTCAAGTCCAGGCGGATTTATGGCAGAGTTCTACAAAGAGGTGAGAGATGGTATGCAATGGTTTTTGAGTGAAGTGTTCTATGACAGACTATATAAAGTGCCTTTCATAAGGTGGTTCATAAGAAAATTTGATAAGTTTGATGAAAATAGCTGAACAAGAATATAAAACAATCTTGTATGCTGATGATATGTTTACACAGAGGACATTCAAAGCTTTCCTCATTTCTATAATCAAGTTTCGGGGATATTTGGACGACTAATGACTAAAGTGGGCAAAGGAAAGGATCATGTACTGGGGGAGCTTATTCAGGAGACAACACAGATTCTCTCTGTGTAATCGTTTCCTCACTGAACACTAAGTAGGACTTGCAGAATGAGAGCAACCTAATTAGGCTGTTGAGGCAGGAGAATACTATCAATCTCTGTGTCTTGGACAATTGTCTTTGTGTTGTTGGCTCTTCATTTATGTATACTGCCTAAGGACCTTGATAGAAGTATTGCATTGAAAACGTTCCTAAGGGGCTGAGGATACATTATTCTAATTCCATAGTTGGTCTTACAAAAACGTGTCCCATGGGTGTGCTTGGACTTCCAGTTTATAGGGATTCCCACACTACTTTCATCCTGCGAGATGTAGTTTGCATGATTGAAGATGGGTCACAGAGTGAACACAAGTGTCTATCAATAGAAAATCATAAATGTTGCCCTACTCCCCAAGAGTGGTGTCTTCAGTGGACTGATTGCCCAGAATAACGGTGTCTCTGCCAATACTTTCTTTCATGGTGAATACTTGGAAGAGATGCTTGGAAATTATGGTAGAAAATATCTACATTCATAGTGGCGGGTCTCTCTGATGAAATGCTGCCTTGGAATAGCCGTATTGCAGTCGTAAATGTGGCCAAACTATATTTGTTGAAGTTTAAATATAAACTGAGGGAGCATAACATATGTAGGTAGAAACAACTTGCCCATTTATTGAATGATATAGTAGGAAGTATGTATTATGTAATTGCAAAAGAGCATAACTCTGTAATGTTGTCAGGTGTACCAATCACCCTTGTCAATTGCCCAGGTAATTTGTGATGGCTGACTTGGTGGAGGATGAGGTGAGAAAAGGGCAAGACTTGTGAACAGCTGAATCTGAGAATTAATTAACAGTAGTTATGTAGTATTCAAGCTGTGGCAAAGGTTGATTTGCGATTCCGTTGGTAGCAACGGAGCCTACTCCACTTAGCTCTAAATGGATCGTTTTCGTCTTGGACTCTGACCAATTTTGGAACTTTATAGGGAAGGGAATAATTGTGCACATATGTTTTGGAATCACCGAGAAATTAATAATGCTGGATACTGCAATGGATTTAATACTAAATTAATCAATAGCAAGAAGCCCAGCTATGTTTCTGCATCTACTACATAAAGATGCTGCTAGTCGTGCTCATCGGCTTTGACTAAGTAGAGCATGCCTAATGGCAAAGATCAAGTTTTATGACTTTGAAGTCTACTGGCCTGAAATGATTGGAACCCTGCTCTTTCCTTACGTTTGAAACACTGATTTTGTTACAGAGAAAAGATGGATCATATTAAGACGCTTCTTCTGAACCCTTCAATGGCTTATATGATTGTACCTGTCACTAGCGAATGTTCTTTGTCTGTTCATGGCGTGTGCCTGTGGGTGAGCACTTTTTCCTTGGCCTGTTACAACCCCTTCCCTTACTGTCATTGTTTGTCCCCTTACAAGCGCAATATAAGTTGGCTATAAACATGGCGTGCTTTCAATATTGCACAATCGACAATATGCATGTAACGTATGTGAAGCATCCATTACACAATTATGAAATCGAAAGGAGGCCGAGGAGGAGCGGTAGCTGGGGATGGGACGAGGGAAGCAAGAGAAACGGGAGAGGAAGTTGCAGGGGTTCCCGGGATGTCCCCCAGATAATGGAAGAGGGGAACTGGGGGGAGCGACTGGCTGGTGGGAAGAGGAGAGCAAATGTTTTCTGGGGGTATCCCCAGAGAGTGAGAGAGGGAACAGGAGAATGGTGGGGGACGTGGACAGATCTATTTCAGAACTCCTTTGCATGAAGGACAGAGCATTGGGAGAGTTTTGAAATTGATTAATTTCGGACTCACTACTGTAGGCCAATTATTCTTTTTTAGACATGCCATTTGTTATTTATTTTTGAATAAATGTTATTTACCAAAAACAAACTGAAAGTGTTTTTCAGAGTGATTGCGAGAGGGTTAGAGTTCATGCTCCAATGGGTGTTAAATTGTGCTGAACATTTTTTCCTTGTTGACATATGCTTGCTAGATTCTTAGTTATGCATTCATGTAATGAAGCTCGTGATCAGGTGCTCTGTAAATGATATTAAATGAGAGTGACCTGGGGGTTACATTTTTTTTATAATCATAAATGCTTAAAGGAACGGTGATGACTTGCAATGAATGAGCAATTTCAGTTATTTTGGAGGTTAGAGATAGTCCTTATCTTTCATTTTATGTCAGTTTTTTGGAGTATCTCAGTCATAAATGTAAAAGAATATCAAAAGTGAAGCACGATGGTGGGAAACCAAAGTTTTTGGGATTATTTGAAGATTGCAGTTGTATGTGAGAGTTAAACCTGCTAAAGGAGAAAAATGGGTAGGGCATCAACGATATGATGAGTTTAGCATGATAGAAGTTAAGCTTTTTTAACTTTGGATGTGAATTGTATCATTTTTCATTTTAAGAGCTGTATATTCTCATCTCACTGATGATCCCTAACAAGGGTGAAACACAAATGTGGTTGTTGGGATACTTGCGAACTCTCTGTCTTGGGTTGATAAAGCTATGCATATACTTGTGCTGCCCTATACATTTTATTGAGCACAAAAGCATGCTTTTGAACTAATTTGTATACCCACTATGCATTTCTCAGTGGATCTGAACTGAAGTTCAACTTCCAGGGAGGACTACTGGGTGTCGCTGTTTCATGTCTGGCATAGACAAATTGCATGTTCTACTTATGTTTCAGGTACAGTTTTGTTCATGGCTTTGTCAACACACTATAACTTTGATGATGTTTGCTACACATCACCCAATCTTCCAACCACAAGTATGTTAGACTATACCATACAGATGATCAGTAGTTAGAGTGAAACAAGTATGTGTTTGTCTACATTCCTGTCTTAAGTTGCTAACCTTGGGTATAAAAAAAGCTCTTCTCTGTTGGACAAATATAATTTTCTGCAGACAGAAGTCATGCTTTTGAGCTTATTTGTGTACTGTAAGGAACTAATGGTGGCAACTGTGAAGAAAGACACAAGTGATCACAGTTCAGGGGTTTTTATTAATCTGTAAATGCAGGGTGGAAAAACGGATAACCTAAATCTAAGATGGGAGCAAGCTTTGACCATCACATGAAAAATAAGGCAGTCCTTCTGGTGTCTTGTCAGAGATAAAAGGCCTATGCTAAAAATAAAAATCTATTACCAATTCCTTACAACTAATTACAAAAAGAGTGTGGGATAGGGTTTTCAATAAAGAAAGAATTGTTCACAAAGAATAAGTCAGGATGGGATTGCCAGGTGTCTTCCTTCCCCAAGTTTTGAACACGGGACAAAGTGGATCTCCTGAGCACAGCACACACTCGAGCTTTCCCAGCACGAGTCCACAGTAAAGTATCAGCTTTCAGGTTCTTCGATGGTTGTCTCTTTTCAATAAAAAGTCTCTTTCCTTCGTGGGCCTGATGTTTTCAACAAACACAAAGTTCTGTTCAACATATACTTTGGGTGAAGGTTTCACCCCTGGGTTTCCCTCTTCCAGGCCTAAACCTCTTTCAAGTCGTATTCAACAAATCAAATAAACAGTTCCTTTCTGAATGAACTTTGGTTGATGACTTTCCACTCCTGGATCTCCCTCTTTCGGGCTCGGACCCCTATCAAACATCAACTTCCCTCCTTCGGGTTCACTCTTGTTAACATACTGTGCATGGGACTTCAGACTTTGTCCCCTCTTGCTAGCATCCCTCCACTGGGTTCACTATTGCCAACCTTTGCAACTCACTGTTCATGCATTAATTTCACCGAGCAGGATTAATTTCCCTTTGTTTCACAGTCATCTGCTGGTCAAATGTTTTTGACAGTACAGAGGATTTTACAAGACCTCTGTATGGCCACTTTGACCTCTCGTTGCCTCTTCCCAAGGCCTTCTGGTTATGGTAGTCCCTACCATTGGGTAATGGTGCCAGATGCCTCGGTTGCTGTGGCTTTCCCTCTCTTCTATCAATATTTTCTTTAAACCTTTCAAAGTTCAAATTAGCCATTTTCTACTTTTCATTCAACACAGTTCAGTTTCTTATCGACTCTCCCATCGACTCACCGGCTGTGATGAACCGATTGGCATTCCTTCTCTTTGGAGTCAAGGTTGGTACCACTGAGACAAGGGTCTCTCCCCGGCTTGGTAATAAACGGAGGAGGGTCTTGTGTACCGCTGACACCTGCTGAAACACATGTTGGCTATTGTTGGCGGTCTTATGTTTCTGTCTGCAGATGTTTCATGGGCCTTGATCAGAAAGTGCCTGGTTGCTTCTCTCCTTGTCACCCTCTCGGTATGCACCGTCTTTCACCTCCTCTTTAACTGCTATGCTGAGTTAGCTCTCACATCATGTGGTCTGCCGTACTCTTCCTGTGCTCTCGTGCTCACCTTTTATCCCTGTGGGGAAGGGAAAGTGCCGTCAGGTGTGTGTGATTCTGGTCAATTGCCTGACCCTCGTATTGGGACATGTAGGGTAAATGGCTCTGGTGTAAGTCTTTCATCGTGTTGTGTGAAAGTGTTTGTGACTGGCCCAGAATCATGCCCTGAAAGAGGAACTATCGACTGGTATCCAGTGAAAATAACAAATAGATGTTAACGAATAACATTTTTAATTAATAGAAAATACTGAAAAAAGACCACATTTCTAATGAAAAATATATATGGGGTGTGGATTGAGGGATTAAAAGGGGTGGGGAGGGGGTTGGGGTCAGGTTATAATCAAAGAGAAAGGGGGAACCTAGGGTTGGGTGACCCAAATAAAAAAAATAAAACATTTGGTATTTTTTCAGCATTTCCACTTCGTTAGAAATGTTAGAAATGTTTTTGTAAAAATATTTTTTATTGAAATCATATAGGTCCCTATTGAATGTCACCCATTCCCTACTACAGTTGCTGACTCTTGAGTTGGCTGCTGGGTTAAGTTAAATACTATCTGGTGCTAAGACTCCCAAGCTGCTAAATTGGAGACATCACTGTATAATATGGAAAGTCAGGGATTGGTTACAGAAGAGTTAGTGTATTAGGAAGAGGGTGAGGGAAAGGCTGAGGCAAAGGAGGAGGGGGTGACTGCGAGCACTAACATAAATGTGTCTACGCTTCACCTAGATGCAAACCCCCATCATTAGAGCTCACTTCAAGATATCTCCAGGGAGTCTGGTTCTGAGACACCATCATTGCATTTGCCACCTTCTGCTGTTAGTGGTCAAACAAACCGATCAGAACCCTCATCCCAATTGGGTGAGCTCATAATGCATCACCCCAAGGAGATTATTGTCTCTCATACACCTTTATCTAATCGTTTTGAGGTTTTGGGTGAGGTGGATGTGATATTGGAGGAGGATGCTGAGTGGGTGAGGGTGGGCAGAAAGAAGGGGAGTAGGGGATGTAAGGATTCGGGCATCATGAACAAAGGAAAAGCAACTTGCTCAATAGGTGTTCAGGCAGTTCACACTGAGACTGTGGATTTGCGTTAATCCTTTAGTAGTGTGAATTATGGTAATGGTTGCGACTGCAGTAGAACTAATCACCATGAAATAATAGCTGCATTACTTGTTAAGTTGGCCAGATCCTCAGAGACTGGGTTGCCTAAGGTTGATGCAGTTAGCATATATCTGGGTAGGGCTGTTTTAGCTAGTAAACAGGTCACAGTACTCCCTCATTAGGGATAAGGGGACATGAGGGACTGGCCCCGCCTATTCTGCTAAATAGTGTTGGAGGGGGCGGGATCTCGTTTTGATTGACTACCCAAAGGACCTGGCTTGTCCACCAGGTATGGCCCTAGTTATGTCAATAAGGGTTCTGATGGTGGGGTTTTACTATTATTCCAAATGATTGTGTTTTCAGAAAACGACTGGAATGGCCCTTGGCCTCACCACTGCAGGCAATCAAATGATGTTAACACATCAGAGAAGAGGGGGCACAAAATGAGAGGGGATGCAAGGACTTTGTATATGTATGACGTCCCACCGCTATGTTTAGGATGTTTTGAAAATCGGTCATCATTGGTGAAAAAAAACGTTACAGGCTGTGCCATGTAAGGGGTTGTAGGTCTATAATATGGGAGAATATCCTCCATTGTGAGACAGGTCGGATACAGATCTCCCTGGTAAATTCAGTACTGGTAGAGGGAATATTGTCAATTTGGTCACGTATTTATCCACCAACCTGCACCAAAATGACCCTTTGTCCAAATGCCCATTGTTCAATCTTAATATACCTAGCTACAGGTATGGCCTGAGTGTAATTCCTTGGCCACATAGGGGGAGGGAAGAGGGATTGGAGGGGGTGAGATGACTAATCAAGGTGAATGAAGATGGTACTCATCCTACTGCCCTAGAGTCTCTGCCGCATGATGAGAACACCAAACAAGTCAAATGAAAGGTTATATCTTGGAATGTGACAGGGGTCAACGGTTTGCTGACAGACTCAGAGTGGGTTAGATGTGTCCACTCATAAAATCTCGCATGCCTCCAGGAAACATGGGCAGTGGATAATATAGAGTTGCAGGGGTTTACTTCCTTTTGTAACCCTGCTAAAAAACGATTTAGCGGAAGACCTAAAGGGGGGCTGTCAATTTTAGTCAGCCCCACACTGGCCCTTGATATAAAAATGATTCCCTCAGGCTCAGGCTTCATCCATGTGTTATCAAGGTTTGCAGGTCTTTGAGCACGTAACAGGTAAGTATCCCCGGACAAGCCTGCTGGAGTTACTTATGTTGGTCACCAGGGGAGTTCAAGGATCGACTATATCCTGATTAGCCAGATGACTGGGACATGGTGACTAGTTTGGAGGTCCTCAAGTGCAGCAACAGTGATCATTACCCACTCGGCTGAGTTGTAACTGCAGTGGGGGCTTGTAGACTTGCTGACTTGAAGGATGCAAGCCAGGTCTCCATGCCGGGACACTCCAGATTATCTGTTAAATGGTCCATTATAGAATTATCTGTGGTTAAGCTCCATATCAATGCAAGTATTGACTTGCATATTGTGGGTATTTGAACAGTTGACAGCCCTGTGTCCAGTATTGGGGATACATATAATGATATGGTGAAAGTTTTGTATCTTTACTTCACCAAATCTGTGGGGAAAATCAGAAAGTGCACACTAGGGAACAGGGGTTGGTACTGTGAGAAAGCAGAGGGTTTCTCACCTATTAGACCCCAGGGATCTCTCTCTCAGGTGGCCAGGGCATGGCCATCACCTTTGGATCCAGACCCTCTTGGTGGATAAATGCAGGAGGATCACCTGGGCAAGGGGTGTTCAGGGAGTGGGAATGAGGCAGCCAATGATGAGATGCTGTAGACCCCCTTTGTACACCTAACCCATACTATTTTTTGGATTATCCAATGTCCCAACTCCCCCCACCTTTCTACATAAATACTGGGCCGGCCAAGGAAGAGGGCGACTAAGAGTAACAAGACTAACTCTTAAACATCGCACTAGACATGTCCCTTTAATTGGGTCAAGCAAAGTCAGGCACTTGACTTTGAGTACCTACATCTGATACCAATTAGCTCTCCTCACACGGATAAAAAACGGTCATAGAGACACACTCGGAGCAAGGTAAAACACGAGTAAGGGCAGAACTTCTGGGGTGCAGGCGAACCTACTGGAGCAGAGCGACGGACAAAGGGACAAGAGCAGTTGGTCAAGAACCACAGGAGTTCCCTACCAGAGGTTGTTGCCTCCAAAAGGCTGCAAAAGACACATGGAGATGGACAAGTCTCAAGGAAAAGGCTGTGTTGTGGTTCAAGGACGCCAGCGACCATCCTGAGTGAATGGCAGAGTTGGGGAAGCAAGGCCAAGCCTGTGGTACTAAACTTGACTCTTGAATTGGAAAATTGTAAAGAGAAGAAAGAAACTCACACAGCTGGTGAGTTGGCATGCGACCTGAGAGATGTAAGTGACTTCAATCCAGCACTCCAACTAAGTCAATGCCTAGTCTGGGATGCCCAATGGAAGCTCTTATTTACATATTTTTATGTCAAAGTTCTTTAAATCTGGATGATGAACCCTTATATAACACCCGTCTCTTTGAATCACCCCGACCTCACTGAGCCAAGAAGTAGGTTTGTTTTGCAAATTAAAAGGTTTATTTGAAGAATTTAACAATATATATATCACACTTCTATGAATAAAATAATATCTGAATAGCACACTTATGAATATGTACAGTGAGCAGCAATGGGTAATATTACAATATCAACAATCTCTTTAATCAGTTAGGAGTAGGAATAGAAAGGATAAGGTAGCAGAGAATACTTTTATGGTTCAAGGAAATGAAAGACAGGAAAAATGCAACACAGAAATAAAATTAGATATGGGTTCAATCAAAAGACAATATGATCACTCTTTCCCCTGTGACTACTCACTCCCCCCACTATGCAATATGAAGAGATGGAAATGAGGGCACACAGGTTTCATGAATACAATCAACAATGCAGTTCAATCCCAGTTCCCCCAGCAAGCTTAGAGAAAACAGGTATGATTTTAAAACAGGCAAAAATACTTTTGAATGGGATAGCAATGAATGGGAAAATATGCTAAAATGATTTTAATCCACTAAAGGGGATTCCGTACTAATGAGAATTACTTTGGATTGGTACAGGTCAACACTAGCAATGATTCATGAATGATTATCAGATTAAAAACGAATTTCAGCAGCTGCAAACAAGAAACAGCTATTTTGACAAGTGGTGACATGGAGCTAAATTGCAATTCGCTGCAACTTTTCTGCGTGCGTGAAACGCGATTACGGAAAAATGATAATGAATGTCATTTTAGGTTCGTTGGAAAGCTTAGGATCTTAGCTTTATAATGACAGTTCTAGATTATATCGGTTCTAGGACGTGCGGTTCAAAAGTTACGGAGGTTTTTGTGAAGGTAGATTTTTCAGAAATAAAGTCAAGATTTCAAATATGACAGATCACGCTTTAAAGATTTAGCAACAAGGATAGGCTTAGACTAAGGAGTTATGAAGAAGCAAGACACTCAAAGGGCAGCCATCAGAACAGGGTGCCTCCGCTCTGATCTCTGTCCATCAAAACACTTGTCCCTCTTCAGAAAATATCAGTGCAAAGAGGATTATTGATACAATTATCACAAAAAATATAATGAGAAGAATTCAGGATGGACACAGGATTCTATAATGCAGTTCTGGATGAGTGGAATGGATGGAATAGTATTACTTTAAACTAAGAGATGACTAGACTAAATACTCACTCCTCGGTTTTAGAATGGATCGGGCCTCGTCAAAGATCTGGTCAAGGGTTTGGCTTCACTCGCCACCAGACAGGATCAGGCACTGGGTTCTGCTCTCCGCACGGCACTGCGGTCTGGGTGGCCTCTTGGACTGGATCTGACAGGTTCTGGATACAGCACTGCTTTCTGGGCCTGGATCTTGGTTCTTGCACAGGTTTCTTAGCTAGAAGCAACAAAACAGCTCAGCCAGGCTGTTGGATTTTGAGATGCCCCTTGGAAGTTTAAGGGTTAGAATCAGGTTGCAAAAGATTCTGAAGGCCTGCTGCAAAGAGTTCAGTTTTGGGTTAGGCCTCTGCTTCAGGGTTCTAGAGTTTGGTTCTAGAGTTTGGTTCTAGATCTTGAGTCTGGAGTCTGGAGTCTTCTGGCAGGGTGCTGCAAAAAGAAATCAGTTGAGTAGTGGAACACTGTGTGTGTCCTATCTGTCCTCACAGTCCCTATTTATGTATTTCCAAAGTGGGTGAGGAGGCTGATTCTACAATGCCCAACCCTCTAAGGATCTGATAGGTTAGAGGATGTCCTATCCCCTGATTGGAGAAAGGATCAGCGTGTCAGAATGAATCAGAGTGATGCTTTGTTTATGGTCCAAAAGAAATCCCTCCCTTTTTTTCTTTTACTTTGAAAATCTATTTTTCCCAAAAGACATATTTCCCAGATACACAAGTTGTTGAGAATACATAATTACATGACAAATTCCTTAAGGTGCATTTCTGTTCAAGACCCATGTTTCTACGAGCTTAGGTTCAGAAATAACAACATTTTCGTGTTTTTGGAGGGTTTCTCCATATTATTTCTGCACCAAATTTGATACATGCAAACATATCCTCTCTGGGCATATTACTGTAATTATTCATGTTTCTAACATAAACATAGTAGCTAGAATATGAATAAATTCCGGGGTTTAGTCTCAGAACATCGCACAGAGTCCAGCTTAGTCTTAAACTGTGAGTGACTTTTTCATTTTCACAATCTCAAAGTTTCACATTTTTGTCAGTTCAGTACACTTTGTTATAAGCATTTTTATAAAACATACATTTACTCCAATGTTAAATCCACATCTCAGTCTGGTCCGCCCCCAGAGCTGGGCTGACTCAGAGGGTCACATGTCTTGTTTCGTGCCAGCAGTTTGTGGTCAGTTACACCCCAAATTAGCATTCCCTATTCAGTCCAAGGCCTCAATTGTTTCTTTCTCCAGGCTGCAGAGAAAATCTCCTCGCATCTTGATTAGCATGCCAATGCGACATCCTCCTTCTTGTGGGAATGACAAGGTGTGAAGGGTTCTCAGGGGAGGCAAGCCTTTTGGAGTTTTAACTGCATCAGGTTACTTTCTGATCAATTGTAACGTAGTTCCTTGTGAAAAAAAATAACATTTATAAACTTAAACTAAGCAACATATCTTTAAATCAAGTGTTTTTCAACATGAAACCACTATGAGGCACTCTACTTGGCATTTTGATGGATTTCTCTTCTTTGGCATAGTTTGAGTTCAATTGTTCAACTTTACAAAAACAATGGTTTTAAAAAGCCGGCTTTCTGGTAGAGGTGAGCAACGATATTACACCCATTTGACAGCTGTCTTTCCATCAAGTATCTTTAAATAGGATTTTGTTCTGAGAACATATGATTCTTGCTGACATTGTATTGATGTGGATTTTTGCAGTAAAATAATGAGGAACACATGTGCATACACACAGCCGGTCACCACCATCATACCAGGTGGTATCCTGGTATGATGGTGGTGACCGGCTGTGTGTATGCAGGGGCCTCATAGAATGATGAGCTGGAGCTTGGAGTGTGTGTGGTATCCTGGTATGATGTTGGTGACTGGCTGTGTGAATGCAGGGGCCTCATAGAATGGTGACGTGGGGCTTGGAGTGTGGGAGGCCTGGGAATTCCACAGAGTGTCGGTTAGGACTTGGAGTGAGACTGGGAACCAGGGCAGAGGCTTGTTACTGACTCTCCTAGGGTTGGGACTTGGTGTTGTATCCTAGTAAGTGTATGGTCTATATCTGGTATAAGAGCTGTGGGTCTGTGAGGGGAGCTTGGAATGTTGGTGTGAGGAATGGAAGGTGTAGAGTGAAAGGCTTCCAGGTTGGATGGTTAGGGACTAGCTGGGAGAGAGTCAGGGTGGAAGGCAGTATACTATTGACCTCCTATTCTCAACTTCCTAATGACGCTGTAACTAAATAAAGAAGACCTACCCTTTGTAAAAAAAAAATCTAAAAAAAAATCAAACAACTAAACGCTCCTCCAATGGTTGTGTGTATGCAGGGGCCTCATAGAATGATGAGGTGGAGCTTGGAGTGTGGGACGCCTGGGGATTCCACAAACACCCAACAAAGAGGTTGGATCTTTTAGGTGATTTGTGAGCCATGATTTTAGCAATTTTCGACAATCAAAAAAACGGATTTTCAAACAGCTCTGTGTTTCTTTTTCAATCAGCATTGCTACTTCCAAGTGGTTTCAGGCTACTTTGTCGGTAGCCCAATGGTGGTTTTTGGCAGTGATCTCCTGTGCTCACTAAGATAGGCAAAAGTGGATGGTGGCCTATTTTTCAGGTTTTCACTGCGCAATTTCCGGTTATTTCTAGCGAGCAGCCTGCTTTCCGGCGGTCATTATGATTTTTCTGCTGCCAGCAATGCACAGTGATGTTGCAGGGCTTGGATGAGTGGGTTGATACATCCCACAAGCCCCCCTCTTGCGATGGTCATTGAAATTCCATCAATGGAACTTCGCAAGACTGGGATGTAAGCCTCATCTCTCCAGATTCCACAAATGGCAAAGTTCATCGTCTTTTCCTCCATCAGGGGTGGATCAATCGGTTCTCCTCGCCAGTCCTGATGGGAGTATTGAGCGATACCCCAGGCGCCTCGGATCTTTGCTCCCGGTCCCCCGGTCGTCCTCCTTGGTCAGTCTCCATGGTTTATCTCTCCCTCTTTCTCCTAGGATGACAAAGCAAAAGCATATTTGTAGACATATCCCCACCACTATTAATGTAGTGGGGCCCACATATACATTTTATAAATCAGGAGACAGTTTCATTATTGTATTTTATAGACTGTATGTGGAATATTTTAGGGTTGATATTTTATGGATCTGGAGTAGTCCCCTCTGAGTTTTCAGAAGACTCCTCCAGTTGCCGCAGAGTGTGCCTATGATAGCTACACTTTAGCTGATTAATATGGACCCACTTATCTTCCCCTTCTGCCAAACTGCCTTTGGGGATGCAGATCTTGTAGGCGACTGGTGAGATCTTGTCTACAATTTCAAAAGGTCCCTTCCAGGTAGGCAGAAATTTCCGCTGTTTGGCCTGGTTCCTTTGGAAATTGTATAGATAAACCCGGTCTCCTACATTGTATTCCTTTCTGGTAGTCTGTAAGTCATAGTGGGTCTTCATGCTGTCGGCTGATCTTTCTAGATTTCGTTGAGCATAGGCAAAAGCATGTTGAAGGTGTTTTCTTAGGTTTTCAACATACTCATGAGTTGTGGAGGCATTGATCAATGTCTGCTCTTGGGTCCTGTAAAGCAGATGCTGGGGAAGCACCATCCTACATCCAGTCATCAGCTCAAACAGTGGCATTTTAGTTGCAGATGAAGGGGTAGATCTGATAGCCATTAGGACAAGAGGTAATCTAATATCCCAACTTGGCCCAGAATCTGCCACAAACTTTTTTAGTATGCACACAATGGTTTTGTTGTAACGTTCTACTGCACCACTAGAGGCCCGCCGGTAAACAATATGTAGCTTCCCTTTAAACCCAAGTATCTCCCGCATCTTTGTCATTACTTCGCTGGTGAAATGGCTACCTCTGTCTGACCCAATCCTTTGGGGCAGTCCAAAATGCGAAAAGATGTGGTTCATCATCAGGGCAGCTGCTGTTTCTGCCTTGCAGTTTGGGGCCGGGACACATTCCACCCATTTAGTAAACAAGCATGTCACGGTCAACATGTACTTATTTCCCCTAGAGGAGCGAATCACAGGCCCGATGAAATCTACTTGCAAATCTGACCATGGCAGTGTCATCCTCCTCTTTTGGAGAGGCGCACAGTGTGTGAGGGATGTTGGCTGAAATTGTGCACACACAAGACACACCTTCAACTATTGGTCGAGGTCCTGCCCCATGTGTGGCCAGTATGCAACCTCTCTTAAGATTTCCAGTGTTGTATGAAACCCCCTATGACCGGCTGTGGACGCATCATGGGCATGACTTAACATCAGGCTTCGGAATGAGGTGGGAACCACACACTGATCATGGCCAGCTAGGGATTTCCTTACCAGCAAACCGTCTTGGATTCTGAACATTTTTGGACATTTCATCAACACTCCGAGGTCCTGATTCCCAATGTAATCGGTATCCATCAGGGGAAAGCTCTCAGGGTCCTCAATGTGTTGATAAAACTTACCAATTATTGGATCCCCTTTCTGAGCCATAATTAAATCAGCACCTGAGGTCTCCTTACCCCATTATGCAGTTGAGAGATCATTGTGAGCATTTGTCTGGGACTTAGTGATAGCAGTGACCTGGATTTTCCCCAACAGGGACTCGATCTCTATTAGATCCTCTTGGATGGCCCCGGTTTTGGCCAACTGATCAGCTAAGTAATTTCCAGTTTTGTCTGGTCCCTCTACTTTGGAATGGCCCTTGATCTTTTTCCAGTAGATGGTCATCCCATTCGAGGTGACCAGATCATCAATATTTTGGATTAACCTCTCATGTTTCAAGGGTTTGTTATTAGCACATAGCATGCCTCTGGTTTTCCAATTAACCAGGTGCTCCACGAACCGTTCCGTACATAATCCAAATCTGTGATTATGACCAGTTTGTGGAGTTGATGTTGGACAGCAGTGAGGAAGGCTTGATGCACAGCCATCAACTCTGCCACCTGACTACTTTGGGGACCAATCTTGTACCCAGCGGAGGGTCCAGGGATCTCATTCACCCATGCACTCCCTACGCCGGCCACAAGTTCTTTTTCCCCGTTGTTGTCAACATGGTAAGAGCATCCATCCACATAGACAGTGGGCATTCCCTCACACTTGTCTTCTTCAAAGACTTTTTGTTGGGAATTGAGGTATGCCTCCAAGTTGTCCTTGATTTTTAGACTTTCGTCCTCGAGACAGTTTTCTCTGGCACAAGCATGCAAGTCAGCCAGACCTTGCACGAGGGGACTCTTCTTGTTTTGGCCATATCTGACCTCCACAGGAAAGCCTTGCATTGACAGAATCCAGGAAGTCATTTGGGAATTACTCACATTTCCGGCCCGGATTCTTTCACTTTAGAGATATTGCAGAGGCTGGTGTGGAGTCTCCACTATGATGTGTTCCCCCTGGATAAACGGGCGGTTATTATTCAATGCCCACACTGTTGCCAGGAGCGCCTTCTCACAATCGTTGAATTTTTCCTACACAGAGGATAAAGTTTTACTCACATAGGAGATTACTTTATTGACCTTGTCATGCTTTTGGTATAATACTGCAGTCAAACATGTATTAGAGAACCTTGTCTCCAAGAAGAACTCCTTGTTTCTGATAGGGTAAGCTAGGCAAGGCGCTTGTGAGAGGCTTCTTTTGAGTTGTCTTACCGCCTCAGATTGTTCTGGACCCCATTTCCACTTGACCCCCCCTTCAAAAGATGAATCAGGGGTCTGGTTATCTCTGCGTAGCCCTCAATGAACTTTCTTCTGTAATTAGTCAGTCCAAGGAGGCTCCTTAGTTCCCGCAGAGCCGTGGGGTCGTTCAGTTTCTGGAGTGCTTCCACTTTCTTTTCCTGGGGACAGAGACTCTGAGGAGTAATCTCATGCCCCAAAAAATGAACACGGGTTCTACACCACTGTGCTTTCTGAAAGGAAAGTTTTGCTCCGGCGGCCCTCAACTGTGTTAGAACATAACAGATCCCTGCTATGTGTTCCTCAACAGTTGAGCTCTTGATGAGGACATCATCTACATAAGCCAGGTTACCCCTCTCACCCAGGTCGGGCATGGCCTTATGTAGAAAAATGTTGAACTCATTGCCGGAGTTGAGGAATCCGAAGGGAGTCTGGGTCCATGTGTGCTGCTGGCCCCCAAAGGTAAAAGCCAGCTTGTATAGGTCCTCCCTACTGACAGGTACAGTCCAGTATCCATTGGACAGGTCTATGGCCGTGAATACCTGTGACCCCTGGATCTGGGCCAGCCCTTGGCCAATGTAGGGAAGGGGCCATCGAGAAGTATGGACCCGTTTGTTGAGCTCCCTAAGGTCGGCGCAGAGTCTCCACTGGCCGTTTGGCTTCAATATCCCCAGCACCGGATTATTGAAAGTGCTGTGGACTGGACGGATTATCCCATGGGACTCAAGGTTCTTAATAATTTCAGTCCGGGACTCCACTGATGCGAGAGGCAAGCGATATTGCTTCACAAACACTGGAGTCATTCCAGGGTCTCTGGGAATTGTTGTTGTGTGGATGTCGGTGCGACCACAGTCATATGAGACCACGGCAAAGAGATCTTGAAAATCCAAGAAAACTTGTTTCAACTTTTGCTTCTGCTCCAGAGTCTCACAGGCATCAGCTAGGTTGACTCTCTCTTCCACCATCTGCCTGAAGCCTGGAAAGACTTCTGGTTTTGCTATCGCAGCGGCCTCCTCCAGCTGGGTGGAGAAGTCACTGGTCAAAGCGCTGATTTGGACTGGTGGATTCAGGTGGGAAAAGCAGCCCTCATGGACCTGGAAAATCACCTCATCCCTCCTGAACTCACAAGTCACATCTTCCTTACCATAAGGGCAGGAAGCGTACACCAGGAAGTTCCCCCCATGCCGGGTAAAGATACTGTCTGGTGTTGTGTTGTCATCACTGTCACTGTCAAAACAGTCCTTGTGGATTGGTCCTGACAGTTATTTTCCTAAATCAATAGAAAAATGTGTGTCATCAACCGCCATTCCAATAATGGTGCCTGTGGCTAGAGTGATACTCTTTAAGTCGCTGTTATCCACCACCATTGGAATGGTGTCATGTTCTATATTGACTAATGGTGTTGGGTTTACCCCCAACCCTTGCTGTTGGAGAGAAGCATTTAGATTAATGTAAGCATCAGGGTTTTTTCAATTTCTGTCCTCTTTTAACTTTCACTTCCAGGGAGAATTGTCGGGTCCTTTCTGGGATGGTGACTTCCTCTCCAATCTGAATTTCAACTGCATGAAGTAGAAATTGAGCTGACCTAAATGCTTTCTCTGGATCATCAAAGCCCACAGGATTATCCGCTAATTGTGACCGAGCTTTGAAGTTTATTAGGTCCAAAATAATGGCAAAGCGATTGAGAATATCACTGCCTAAGTAAAAGGCGGCAGTGACGTCTCGCACAACCCAACAATTATGGACTATGCTCTTGTTGCCTATGGAGATTTTGACCATACATCTGCTTGGCAGGAGATGTTTGTAGTTGGGTGTTTCCAGGTCCATTTCCCATTTGTCTATAAGTCTAAAGGTGGGAATGGCTGGATCTTTTGGGAGTTTGCGGAACATGGCTTCGCTGATGAAGCTCTTACTGTTGTTCAAACACACTCAGGCATGAACAGAGTCCTTCCCATCATTTAACTGAACAGGCATGAACAACTGCTCTCCAAATTGCTGAATATCAGCCAGGCTCTGAGCTGATTTACCTTCTTTCGGGACTATTGGAGTGGTAAGGATTGGTAAAGAATTTCAGAGTGTTTCCTTCCAGTGTGGAATACCACCTTAAACTGGAAGGAAGGTTGATTTTCAGAAATAGAGAGGACCCCCCATCACCAGTCTGTTGTCCTACTGCTATTACTGTCACGTCTGGAATTTGGTTGTTCTGGAAGTGAAATTGTACTTGTTCAGATTTTTGTTCAACCATGTGGCTTGTGCTGTTTAAACTAACATGGTTGACACTATGTTTCAATTTTATGGGTCGGCTAGTCTGGGTCCAGAGGACCTTGTTTACGCAATCTATTAGGGTGACAACCTTCTCAGGAGGTCATTCCCTAGTAAACAAGGGGTGCCCTCTGGAGTCACTACTATGACCGGGTGTTTCACCTTGTGTCGCCCAATTTTAATGTCCAAATCCGCAGTCCCCTCGACGGAAATTTCCTTCCCGTCAAAGTTCTGAAGTTGTCCAGGAAGAGAGGTGAGAGGAATTTGGTGATTCTCCCCCCTTCCTGAATTTAGCTAATCAAAGGCCTTTTTGGACAGAAGGGTAGCTTGGGATCCAGTGTCCACCAGTGCCAAAATTGTACCCTGCCCCTGTACTTGAACCGGGGCATAGTATGTTCCCTCCTTCTCCGGAAGGGGGCACAGATAATGCATATTTTTGGACAACTGGCGGGCTATTTTATTTGTTTTGGCCATGGAGAGAGAAGAGATTTGGGCAGAATTCTGTGGGGAGTCTGGGGAATCTGAAAGAAAAAGTTGGCAACTGGAGATAGGAGAAGTTTTGAGTTCCCCTGGTTCCGGTTCTGGGCCGCCCCCCCTTTTCGGAGGCAGTCACCAGAAGGGGTTTGAACCAGGGGATTTTGATGTTGTTGGTCCTGGGATGGGATGATGAGCGGCGCTAGCTCAGACCCCACATCTACCTAATCTGAATGCAAATCCTTTGGGACTCATTTTTCTTTGGGAAATCTCTGAAGGAGAAGATCCTTTTCCCAGGATCCTCTGAGGATCCCTCTCCTTCGAATTGGAAGATCTGTACCTCCTCCTCAAAGTGGGTCTGTTTGGGTCCTTTGTTTCTCCTACCCCCCCCTCTGCTCCTTGGGTGGCAGGCTTTCAGGGGCAGGAGATTTTGTTTCTGGTTCCTGGGTTTCCAGGGGCTGTTTACAGTGGGGAAGGGAGCTTAGTCCAAGGCTTTACACCCCCTTCCCCTTGTGCCTCCTCCCTGGGAACCGGTAGGTTCTCAGGGTGCTGCCCCGTCATTGTTCTGGAGCACCAGGTCCAGAGTTTGGGGCATTCTGTGCCGGCATGCTCATCTGAGGGTTCTGCTGAGCCCTCAGCATGCGACCCAGATCGTGTGCCATATTTTGGACCTGGCGCTCAAGCTGTTAAACCCGCTCAGGCTGATACAGGGTTCTGTTTTCTCCCCTGGGCTGATCCTGGGAAGGGTAGCTATCCCTTCTCTGGTAGTACCCCGGGTTGGGAAGATTTGGGTACCCCTCCACCCTTGGCCTCCCCTCTCCTGGTTTAGATTGTCTGGGCTCAGGAAAGTGGGGAATGAAGGATGGATGATTTTGGGGTTGGAAGTTCTGTGGGTACCTGGGGAAAAAGTTCTGCCCAGGACTTGGGGAACCTCTGCCCTCCTGGGGGAAGTTAGGAGGGAGGTTCCCTGGGTTAGGTGCTTGGTTGGATTCCACCCTTGGCTGGAGGAGTCCACACATAACCCAGGATGGGTCGGTTTCCCTTGTAGCAGGGACTTACATAGTCAGGGGAGTGAGGGGCCCCATTTGTGGGACTACCTCCTTGACTCCCTGTCTGTGACTGGCCCGAGAACCTTCTGTACTTTGAATTATTCTGTGCAGGCAGGTTTTTAGGCCCCCCATCTCCGAATCTAAAATGGGGGCAACCTTTACCTCTGCCACCTTAGCAGCGGCAGGGGTGCTAGTCGGTTTGGGGCTTTTCTGAGCATTATTTTTATTTTCTATGGGCTTCTGCACCTCATAGATTCGGGTGGCCTGTTCGATGACCCAGTCTAGTGACCTTTTCTCATGAAAATCTCTCACTAGGTGGGTCATGATGTATTTGGGTAAGGCATGGAAAAATGTATTAACAAATTCTTTACTGTCCGTGCGCATCCTTTTGGTAGTCTGCGCAAAGGCACGCTTCAACTCCTGCACAAATTCTTGTGGGGCCTGATCCTCCCCACATTGCAAATTGTAGGCCGCCTTGCGAGCCTCTTGGGGATTTCGATGAACAGAAAAGTGCTTTAGATGGCCGCCCTATATGTGGACCATCTTGAATGGTTTTGGCCCTCCAGCCCCACAAAGAAACTGGAGTATTCTGGGGAGAATGTCCATTTGACGTACTGCATGCAGCTACTGCTGTCTTTCAAATGGAAAGTCTCCATCATTTGCTCGAAGAGCTCTAAGTGTTCCCACACAGAATACTTGGCGTTCTTATGATAAGGCGTGATGACACTCCTTATTGCCTTAATCTGTTTTAAGGGGCCCTTAATCTTTTAGCCTTATTGGCCTTCTTGCTTCGGGTAACCCTGGTCCATTCATCCTCTGACTCAGAGGCACTGCTCCCAGAGGTGCCCGTCTGATCTTCCAGGTTTTCCCAGATTCTGCGAACCTGGCAATGGCTGGCAGAATGTGGGGACCTAGTCTCTTGTGCCCTGGTACGCTCAGAGGACTCTTCAGATTCCTCCTTGCTGCCAGGATTTGATGGGTATCCCCCCCACTGACCTAACTGGGCAGAGGTTTTCAGGATGCCCTTCGTGGACCTACTCTCCTGGCGTTCCCCGCTAAATTGCACTGTACTTGGGTGCCCATACCCAGTTGCCTGCCCATCCATTCCTGGGAGGTACTGGCCTACGAGCCCCATACTTCTGACTGGATAGTAATCTGCCATCCCTGTGGCCCTGGGCTCATGTGCGCCAGGGGACATGGGGATGGCAGAGTCCAGGGACTGGGAGAGATGAGGGCCTCTGGTACTAGGGCTCCTGAGGTTATGCTCAGGAGTTTCCCTTTCCCAGCGAACCTCATCTCTATCAGCCCCTGCTCCCTGTTGCCATGCAAGAGCCTGAGCTTTCTGTTCCTCATTCAAGGCCTTACTAGACTCTATCAGTCTCTCTTGCATGGCTACTTGCCACGGGAGCCTATCATTGTGCTGACAGAGAGCCTCATTTTCCCTCTGAGCTTCCTGGTTGGTCCTGGAGTACTGGGCCAGTCTTTGCTGCAGGAGGGTTACCTCCTGAGTCCTGTCCCTACTGGCCTGTTCCTTTCTTGCCAGAGCATCTTCCCCCTCCTGGTGTGCTCTAACAAGTTTTGATGCTCTTTTTTTGATGCTCTTTTTGGAGGTCACCCAGTCCCTGGAGGGCCAAGTGATTTTCTTCCAGCCTCCCTTTTAAGTTACAGACTTCCTGGCCTAAGGTATCCATTTCCTGAGCAAGAGCCTGCCTCTGTGCCGCCAGGTCGTCCCTCTGCCTTTGAAGGGCACCAGCTTTCTGGCGCTCTTCCTCAAATTCTGCCTGGGTGTCCAGGTCTTTCAGAAATAATTTGTTGCACTATGCCTTTTCTCTATCTAGGTGGCTTCGCAGGGTGACTACCTGCTCTGCGCATACCCTATTGAAATCCAGTTGTTGCTCCAGCTTTTTCTGGCTCTGCAGTAGGGAGTCCAAACCTTCTTGATACTCCTTCTGCAAGGCCAGAATTCTGGTATCCTGGTCTGCCTTTTCCTGCTGCAGGATACCCATGTCCTCTTTTATTTTAATTAGATACTGCCTACTTTCGTTTTCTGACTCCTGGCTCCTCTGCAGCCTGTGCTCACAAAAGTCCAGATCAGATTGGGCCTTCTCTAATGCCATCAGTTGCCTACTTGCCAGATCTTGGCCTTCAGCACATTTGTCCTGTATGGCTCCCACTGATAAATATAAATATGCCGCTACCCTGGCAATCTTGTTGTGCTCATCCTTGGCCTTGGGAGCCATATATAGTTCTGTGATCACCTGCAACCACGCATTCGGGTCCTGCTCAGTCTACTCACCTCTCACAAATAGCTTATGTAAAAGGTGCTCTATAGCTATCTTGATGTCTACTAATGTCGCCATTCTGGAAATTGATTTCCTTCCTGACTTACAGAAGTTTATTATTTTATTTTGCAAAACAGACCGTTTCCTTAGAGCGTTCCCTTTTGAGGGGTGCTTTTACAGTGTAACACAGCGTAGTAGCCCAACAGGATTTATGCATCCTATTAGTTAGCCCACTGTATTAAGCTGCACAAGTGGTAGATCTAATCCAGAAGTCCCGGCTACCAAGCCCCCAATCTGTAAGTGACTTCAATTCAGCACTCCAACTAAGTCAATGCCTAGTCTGGGATGCCCAATGGAAGCCCTTATTTATATATTTTTATGTCAAAGTTCTTTAAATCTGGATGATGAACCCTTATATAACACACCTCTCTTTGAATCTCCCCGAGCTCACTGAGCCAAGATGTAGGTTTGTTTTGCAAAATAAAAGGTTTATTTGAAGAATTGAACAATATATATATCACACTTTTATGAATAAAACAATATCTGAATAGCACACTTATGAATATGTACAGTGAGCAGCAATGGGTAATATTACAATATCAACAATCTCTTTAATCAGTTAGGAGTAGGAATAGAAAGGATAAGGTAGCAGAGAATACTTTTATGGTTCAAGGAAATGCAAGACAGGAACAATGCAACACAGAAATAAAACTAGATATGGGTTCAATCAAAAGACAATATGATCACTCTTTCCCCTGTGACTACTCACTCCCCCACTATGCAATATGAAGAGCTGGAAATGAGGGCACACAGGTTTCAGGAATACAATCAACAATGCAGTTCAATCCCAGTTCCCCCAGCAAGCTTAGAGAAAACAGGTATGATTTTAAAACAGGCAAAAATACTTTTGAATGGGATAGCAATGAATGGGAAAATATGCTAAAATGATTTTAATCCACTAAAGGGGATTCCGCACTAATGATAATTACTTGGATTGGTACAGGTCAACACTAGCAATGATTCATGAATGATTATCAGATTAAAAATGAATTTCAGCAGCTGCAAACAAGAAACAGCTATTTTGACAAGTGGTGAAATGGAGCTAAATTGCAATTAGCTGCAACTTTTACGCGTGCGTGAAATGCTATTACGGAAAAACTATAATGAATTGGAATGTTGGAAAGCTTAGAATCTTAGCTTTAAAATGACAGTTACATTTCGGTTCAAGGACGTGCGGTTCAGAAGTTACGGAGGTTTATGTGAAGGTAGATTTTTCAGAAATAAAGTCAAGATTTCAAATATGAAAGATTGCGCTTTAAAGATTTTGCAACAATGATAGGCTTAGACTAAGCAGTTATGAAGAAGCAAGACACTCAACGGGCAGCCATCAGAACAGGGTGCCTCCACTCTGATCTCTGTCCGTCAAAACACTTGCCCCGCTTCAGAAAATATCAGTGCGAAGATGATTATTGCTACAATTATCACAAACAATATAATGAGAAGAATTCAGGATGGACACAGGACTCTATAATGCAGTTCTGGATAAGTGGAATGGATGGAATAGTATTACTTTAAACTAAGAGATGACTATGGACAGTTCTAGACTAAATACTCACTCCTATGTTTTAGAATGGAGCGGGCCTCATCAAAGATCTAGTCAAGAGTTTGGCTTCACTCGCCACCAGACAGGATCACGCACTGAGTTCTGCTCTCCGCACGGCACTGCGGTCTGGGTGGCATCTTGGACTGGATCTGACAGGTTCTGGATACAGCGCTGCTTTCTGGGCCTGGATCTTGGTTCTAGAACAGGGCTCTTAGCTAGAAGCAACAAAACAGCTCAGCCAGGCTGTTGGATTTTGAGATGCCCCTTGCAAGTTTAGGGGTTAGAATCAGGTTGCAAAAGATTTTGAAGGCCTGCTGCAAAGAGTTCAGTTTAGGGTTAGGCCTCTGCTTCAGGGTTCTAGAGTTTGGTTCTAGAGTATGGTTCTAGATATGGAGTCTGGAGTCTTCCGGCAGGGTGCTGAGCCATGAAATCAGTTGAGTAGTGGAAAAATGTGTGTGTCCTATCTGTCTTCACAGCCCCTATTTATGTATTTCCAAAGTGGGTGGGGAGGTTGATTTTACAATGCCCAACCCTCTAAGGATCTGTTAGGATAAGGTTCTGCGATGACTAAGTATACCTCCGTCCCTAAGCACCGGCCAGGGAGGAATGACACCACTCCCTGGCCAATTATTGAGGCCACAGGTGCAGAAGGCAGGAACTCGGGTAACCAGGCAGCTGCAAAGGAGTAGGCAATCAAGCATGAATACCTCACAACTATGTATGAAACAGCCTAAACAAGGAATGAAATGACACCTACCAGTGTGCTTTGTGGAGCTGCAGTATGGAAGACAAATCCCGAGATGTCCCTCCCTTGGGTTGATGTTGGTAGATAGGGGCCCCAACAGCAGCAGGATGACCAAAAGGGCCACAGGGATACGCCGTACCAAGTACCTGAGGTATCGCATTTGTAACCTGCACCTTGATGGTCGAGAGGAGATGGATCTGAAGCCAGTGGTCAAAAACTAAAGCAAACAATAAAAAGAAAAGTTCCAGAACGCCAAATCCAATAGGGAAAAAACAGATTCAAAGCCAGAGTCCATGAGCAAGGTCCAAAATCTGAAGTCGGGTAGCAAAAGAGCTAAACGCCACTCGCCACCAAGAAAAACAGCTGAGAAGCATGGAGCTGTGTTGCCGTTGGTCTTTGATACAGAAGTGCTTCCTCGTTGGTCACGTGAGCGCATCTGCACCCTTGCGGGGTCACGTGAGCGATGCTACGTGCACCCACGTGACCAGGAAGCACCAACCAGTGTGTGCGACGGCTTGCTCTGGTCACGTACAGAATAATCGGGCTTACCCCAGCGCCAACGCGACCAGTGCCGCCAAGTTCCCAGATGCCGCCTTCCTCCTGTAACAACCCTGGAGGAACGAGGAGCCACCACAGCATCCCGCTGCTGTTGGGAAGGGGAACAGGTATTGCGTTGTGGGGAGGTTTTGGGTGGGACATGATTGGGAGCGGGGAAGATACCAAGCGGGGAGCATGTGGGTGGATTTGTGACAGGATCTGATAGGTTAGAGGATTTCCTATCCCCTGATTGGTGAAAGGATCACCGTGTCAGAATGAGTCAGAGTGATGCTGTGTTTATGGGCAAAATAAATCCCTCCCTTTTGCTTTTACATAGAAAATCTATTTTTCCCAAAAAACATGTTTCCCAGATACACACGTTGTTGAGAATACATAATTACATGAAAGATTGCTTAAGGTACATTTCTGTTCAAGTCCCATGTTTCTACGAGCCTGGGTTCAGAAATGACAACATTTTCGCGCTTTTGGAGGGTTTCTCCATATCAATTCTGCACCAAATTTGATACATGCATACATATCCTCTCTGGGCATATTACTGTAAGTATTCATGTTTCTAACATAAACATAGTAGCTACAATATGAATACATTCTGGGGTTTAGTCTCAGAACATCGCACAGAGTTCAGCTTAGTCTTAAACTGTGAGTGAATTTTTCATTTTCACAATCTCAAAGTTTCACATTTTTATCAGTTCAGTACACTTTGTTATAAGCATTTTTATAAAACATACATTTACTCCAATGTTAAATCCACATCTCAGTCTGGTCCGTCTCCGGAGCTGGGCTGACTCAGAGGGTCACATGTCTTGTTTCCTTCCAGCAGTTTGTGGTCAGTTACACCCCAAATTAGCATTCCCTATTCAGTCCAAGGCCTCTATTGTTTCTTTCTCCAGGCTGCAGAGAAAATCTCCTCCCATCTTGATTAGCATGCCAAGGCAACATCCTCCTTCTGATAGGAATGACAAGGTGTGAAGGGTTCTCAGGGGAAGGAAGCCTTTGGAGTTTTAACTGCATCAGGTTACTTTCTGATCAATTGTAGCACAGTTACATTTATAAACTTAAAATAAGCAACATATCTTTAAATCAAGTCTTTTTCAACATGACATCACTGTGGGACACTCTATATGGCATTTTGATGGAATTCTCTTCTTTGGCATAGTTTGAGTTCAATTGATCAACTTTACAAAAAAATGGTTTTAAAACGCTGGCTTTCTGGTAGAGGTGAGCAACGGTATTACACTCATTTTGACAGCTGTCTTTCCATCAAGTATCTTTAAAATAGAATTTTGTTTTGAGAACATATGATTCTTGCTGACATTGTATTGATGTGGATTCTTGCAGTAAAATAATGAGGAACACCCAACAAAGAGGTTGGATCTTTTAGGTGATTTGTGAGCCATGACTTTAGCAATTTTTGACAATCAAGAAAACGGATTTTCAAACAGCTCTGTGTTTCTTTTTCAATCAGCATTGCTATTTCCAAGAAGTTTTAGGCTACTTTGTGGGTAGCCAAATGGTGGTTTTTAGCAGTGATTTCCTGTACTCACTAAGATAGGCAAAAGTGGATGGTGGCCTATTTTTCAGGTTTTCACTGTGCAATTTCCGGTGATTTCTAGCGAGCAGCATGCTTTCCGGCGGCCATTATGATTTTTGTGCTGCCAGCAATGCACAGTGATGTTGCAGGGCTTGGACGAGTGGGTTGATACATCCCACAGAGACCTGTGTGTGTTAAAGAGAGATTGAAGCTGTAACATTAAATTGCAAGTATACACTGCATGCGTGTGGATAAGATGGGAAGAAAGGCAGACCTGTGAATGAACTTTGAAGTAAGGACAGCTGCAACATCAGCAACACTGAGCAATGGAGTGGTCCAGCGAAAGGAAGTAGCCCACTTGAAAGTCTCTGTGAAAGGTACATTGTTTGTAATGATAAAGTGAATGAACTGTGTAAACGAAGGGATCAAAATGAACCCTGAGAGGGGAGAGTAAAAATCTGAACGTTGAACTTTAACTTTGAGTCAAAGTGGTCCTGCAGAGGTCTATAAAGAGAGCCACACACATTTGAAGGTCTAAGACATCGGAAAAAGTCTGATCCCAACTGGGGGAGACCCGAAGTGTAAAGTTGGGGAAGGGAGCCCCTTGCAAGTGTTGTTGAATTTGTTTCATGAAAGGTCTGAGGCCGACAGCGGGGGACCAAATTGAGCTGTTGTTTTGAAGAGGTCTGAGCCCAATGGAGGGTGACTGGCGTGAACATTGTGTTGAACTGTTTGAAGATTAGAAAGAGAACCTTTAATGTGGAAGGTCAGGCGGGCCTCGATCCATGTTTTGAACTGTTTTGTGTTGAAGACCCGAGCCAGAGTGTGTCATCCTGCCTACGGTGACCGCATTAATCCGTACGGTCTAACGCGGGGAGGTGAGCTGATTCAGTCACATTTATTCTTTATTTTTGGACACTGCTTTTCCTTTACAAACATATTTCCTTTATACACTTTTGTACAAGAGATAGGACAGGCATTGTTTTTTTTTAGTATAGGCCATGTTGATTTGACTGACTCAACTAGGACTGTTTTACTGATTGTTTGGTCGAGACTACTCCCTATGCTACTAGCTAAAAGGCAACGTAGGAGTTTCTCCAACCCCATTGAAACTTTAATAAAGGTTTTTACAAATTGTATCTTTTGTGTCAGTGTTTCACCTTTGATACCATGCCACCCTTACAATACAAGGATTTCCAGCTGGCAAAACAAGATGTGTTAACCTGTATTAAAAGTACAGCCCAGATTGCTGAACCATATATAAGCAATCCGAGTGCAAATATAAGGCAGGATTTGCTACAAAGAAAGCAGAACATGCCAAAAACAAATGGGATGAATTGCTGTCATGCTGTGCCAGGGGTGATCAGATTCGGAAGCTTGTAGGAGGAAGAGATTTGAACTTTGTGGAGCCTGTATGTTACCACATACAGCTGAATTAATGGTTGTTAGGCAGAATCACATGGAGTACCCTTGGCGAACACTACATGCAATTAAGACTACAAGTGTCAGTACAATTTCACCTTTGGTACAAGCCTGTATTACACATTTATGTGGTAGCAGTGGCTGAGCAGTAAGACTTATCTCAAGAGTTGAGTGAGCATTCGAACCAGTTACACATAGGGCCAACAAATACAGAGATTCAAACAAACACTTTACTCAAGGTTTCTTGGTAAAAGAATATACATTTATTTACACAGTCAGTTCGAAAACATTGCACTAGCAAGAGCAGCTCAGTATCAAAAATATACTACAAATACAAAACCAATAGGTTACTGAGCAAGTTCAGCTACCCTGAAGTGGGAGCAAAATGGCACTTTAGATACTTTAAAAAGGGATAAAAAGACAAGGTTATAAGAATAGACAGCCCAAATACTTTCATAGGCAGGGCAAAGGGTTTCAGTAAACTACAACCAGCAATTCAGTTCATAGGCCTGGGCCAAAGTTAATGGTTCAGAGTCTTTATATAGGATAGCACAGTTCTGGTAGTAAACGCTTGTCTTTGCCACGGATTTTAGAAGAATTTGGCTAGGCGAAAAGTTTGATGAATGTTTAGGGAAGGGCAAGCCTTCGAAGTCGGGAAAGTTTCACAAACTTTCTCCGTGGCCGCAAAGATTTCCGCACTGCGTTTTCACAGTACCTTTAAAGTGAAGAAAAGCTGTAGCTGAGGCAGTTGTTCCTGGCAGTTTGAGCAGATCTCGCTGTTCCTGAGCTTCAGTCATGGGGACAAGAAGGAGGATGTCGGGAGGTTCCCGCACTGCCCATGGATGAGTCCACAAGCTTGGCAAAATGTCAGTTTAAGATGTGAGTGCCTTCAAAACCACAAACTGGTATCCTTCCCACTGGCTATCTGGTTTTCCACAGCACTCTGCAGAAAATTCGACCAGGAGGAGACGGTGTCCAGGCGGCTTACGAGTTGGTTGTTGCCACCAAACTCAAGGGAAGAAGTTAACCTTGAAGGGCTTCTCTGTCGATGGAGTGTCAGGCAATTTGGACCAGCAGCAGGGCTTCACCGGTCGTCCAGGAGTTGCAGCAGTCCTCTTCCTTCCGCTCGTCTATGGTTCTTTCGATCCAGTGGTCGACTCTGCTTTCTAAATCCCACAGACCTGCTTTTAAACAGTTTTCCCCCATTCATTCCAGCCTGGCTGTCACGCACACAGCAGGGTAGCTGTCCTTGCCGGACAGCCAGCCGGCTAACCACACCAGAGTGCATTCAGGTCTCCTAGGAGACTAAGCACAGGGAGTTCCGGGCACCTCCCTCACATCCTATCCATCCGAGACACTCAGGCTCCAGTGGAGGGCTTCAGCAGCGAAGCCCGCCAAAGGCCAACAAACAAAGGGACCAAACCAGGTTTGGCGCGCACAGACAAACACAAAAAGGACCTTTCCTAAAAGAAATGGCGAAAAAAGATGACCAGAGTCTGTTTTTACAGATAGATCTTGGGCGCCATATTGAAAAACATGGCTGACCCGATTTTTAGCTACCGCTCTTCGCGGTCAGGAACAATTATGGTAGTTTGATCTAATCCACTGGCACCAGCCATTTAAAGTAGGAAAGGGTAACATTTGACTGTTACATGAGTGTTTTGACTCAGAGGATTCTAGGCAACCCTTCCAGCACTCTATAGGAAGATAGTGTGTGCTGGGTCTGTACATTTAAAGATACTAGTAAAGTCAATTTAACTTTACGTGCTCTGGGAGACAGTAGTCAGTCCTAGAGAAGGTATTTAAACCTTGGGAAGTCTGAAAGACATCCCTGTGCCACTGCACTGAAAGTGCTATGTGACACACAGAAAAAGATGATTCCTCTGGAGTTTTTTTAAAACTCCATAACCAAAGAACACAAAAGTAAAACACACATCAAAATACATGGAAGAGTGGAAAAAAAGCTCACACTCTTCCCAGGTAAAAAAATAAAATCCTAGCAAAAGGTACTGGGGGTCTCAAAAGGTAAGAAAAATTAGCACATTCTTGAGAATTCTCCCTAACAATGGTTTGCGCATTTCAGTTGTTCATACAAACACAGGTTGGGTGATGCCCATGAAGCATCACAGGGCTTTAGCCTAGGTGAGGATTAGCCGCCAATTACAATAAGGGAGGTGGAGTTGGCATACTTGGATTGGGAAGTGGCAAAGCCCCAGGCCCTGATAAAATTCCTATTGACCTGCTCATGGATGAGCTTAGTCTCTGGGCCCCATTGTTGACCCGAGTGTTTGATTTTGTCACCAGGTCTGGGAGTGTTCCACAATCTTGGCATGAGGAGGCAATGGTGTCAGTGTAAGGTTTGTGGATCACCTCCGGAAACAACAATACGCTTTTTATTGTTTTGCACAGGATATAAAGATCTGAGGGAACGTTAATTATGGCCTCTTTTTAGGCTAATGGATGTTAGACTGACTGCTGTAGCTGTGGATTTATGTAAAAACACTGAATGCAAATAATTTTACTTCCAAATATGTTTTTAGGGCATGCTTAAGAAAAATGTGTACACTTGCACTGCTGTGATACATCTTATCTAAATATTGTAGCATGTATTTTTGCTGGGTCCCGCTTTTAATGGATTCTATTTTATGATGTAATATTGGTTTTATATTTGTTTTTTAATATTCTTGTTTTATGAATTGTGTCGACTTAATGATGCTTTATGTTTTTTTTATAGCTGAATGTAGTAATGTATGAACAAATGAGGCATCAGGCTCACTTGTCTAGGTGAGGTAGACCATGTGCAAAGTTATGGGGTACAATTATAGGGACCCAAATTCAGTGAGGAACCTGGGTCAGTCGAAAAAGGGGGATGGGAGCATTGCCACACATTTGCATCGATTGGGAGAATGTGAAAAATCAGAAGATATATTGTTTTACTGTATTTAGCGACAGTTATAGTATACCCCAATCAAGAAGGGCTGCAGCATACGTTCTACATAAATAACTATTACGTGAAGGCCCAGTAGCACCTTGATTTTGGGCTACATCTGTTATATGTGCATTACTGGTACACTTACAGAGGTACAGACTACCTTTCCATTGCCATGTTTTGGCAATGAAAACAGAGAAACAATAATCACTTTAAACATTTAATGGAGAAAATCATGCAGGGTCAGGAAGAGAGAGTTCTGCCATACGCCAATTTATTACTCAGTGTTTAGAGAATCAAAAACAAATTAATAGACAGTTGCATGATAGTTTATTTCTAATGATTTTGTAAATGTAAACTGTTTCAGAAAATTCCATAAAACCTATGCATGTCTGATATCATACTTATCAGGAGAAAGAGAGGAATAAATACGTGTCTATATATGTGGTGAAGGAACATCCACCCACGAGGAAGGCAGCATTAAGAGAACCTCATGAAGAAAACGGAAGACACATTTCACCAATTCCAGTTTGTCATAAGATTAGGGAGTGAAGCTTATGGTCTCTCATATGTTATCTTCCTGGGAAAGAAGTTTGAGGTCCACTGTATGTGAAGCCTGCTGCCTGTCACTTTAAGAACTACAAAACCTGCCCTATGGTGCAGAGCGTTGGTGCAGAGTTCGGGGACAAGTTCAATTGCACGTCAGTCAGCCGGCAGGAAGGGTGAGGGGAACGTGCCCAAGATTGAAGAAGGACAAAACCTCCGAAGTATGAAGTGGAGGGGCAGTGGGGACTCCAACTCTGCAACATCCAAGAGCAAGTCGTAGGCGGGTAAGAAATCTGTGAACTCTTCAGTGATTAACATTTCCCTGATGCCTACCCACTCAGGTGGGGTTGATTTACACCCCCAAGTGACTATGAATATCCCCCCTAATTCCTGGCACCTTACTCTGCCTGCCCTCACTTATTGTAGCCCTGAGAGACTGGGCCTCAAAGTTGTGGGGCTTATGGGTGTTCAACAGGAATACATCGACAAAACTTGCTTCAGGACAGGAAGGTCCTCCGCTGAGACATCTCAATGGCCTGAGGACATCCTCTGATAATAAATTCTCCCTGAAGCGAATAGATAGAGCTAAGGGCTACCATCTCGTGATAAACCATAGACAGAGTGTGAAAACTGCCCACTATGTGAAAGTTGAGAGAGTAGTGGATAGGGATAGTGATAGACCTGATTTTGAATCGTACAAGTGTAATGGACTTACTACAATGCATCCCAAATTTCTGGCAAATTACCTCTGATGACTTTAAGATTATTTAATTTGAAGATGAACTACGTACTGACAGTGTTTATCTTCATACAAATTCACCCATTGTGAAAACTGTGTTGCTGGAAGCAGCCGAAAGTCTCCAAATGCTGGGCTTTGACATCACAGCGGCAAAATACGTCAAGGGGACTCCAATACCGATAAAGGAGCAAAAGGAATGAAGAGGTAGTCCTCCACAATGTAAACAATCTTGGAAAATGACTGGAGAAACATTGGGAAGAGCCAAAGTCCCGAGGGGAAAACCACTTCCTGCTAAAGACCAAAGGGATCATAGATGTATCCATTCCGATCAGGATTTACCTGGAAAGACCCAAGCTGAGTCATCTGGCAGGGTCAAACTGGGTAACCAAAGTGAAAGGGAACTCTTGCAGGGCTCACCAGTGCAGAAGCAATGGCTGAATGGTCCAGAAAGATCCAACCTTAGTATTACCCAGTTGGGGATGAACTCCCAGGTAGGTCTGAGGGCTACTAGGAGTTCGCAAACTCAGTGAAGGCCGAACACCTTCCCCCAAGAGGAATGTAGTCCCAGACAGACAGCAAGTTCAAACTGTGGTTTATTACTGCTAGAAAATTAACAGGGATCAGTACCAGGATAGGCAAGAATTCTCAAATGTCTCAGTGAGCTCTGACTCACAGGCGAGTTTGGTTGGCATACTGCGTCATGAGGACATCATAACCCGGGCCCGTCTCCAGAAAACCTATTGCCGTTCGGGTTTGGGTGTTGACCGGTAGTCCTCCTATAGCAGCCCCTATACATGTTAGTTTACTGGCTCTCCCATGTCGGATGTCAGGCCTGGCCCATCCCAATATTGCTATCACTAAACAATGTTGCATCGTGAGGGTTTTACCATTGGTTCTTCCCCATTGCCATCTACCCCTAGGATACTGAACTGTGATTGACTAGAGCGGATGTCCCCAGTCCTGCGACCGAATAAATTTCAGCTTGAGGTGTACCTTTTCAAGGTAATAAGTATAACTATGTGTCTGCATTGTATCATGTGTGCACCACCAAAGTCTATGAGAGTGCCAGTTCACATCGTGAAACACTTGTTTCTTGCTGTAAAGACTTTGTTGCAAGCTTCTGTCTGGCAGCGTGAGATCGCTCCCCTTTCCCATCACCGGTTTCGATTCATCCTACAAGCCTGGTGAGTTAAGTGATCAGAGACTGTGTTTTGGCCTTCTGGAGCTCCAAATTACTCTGAATATTAGAGAATTATTCATATTTATTGCAGTTGGTGTTAGAGCCGTTCAAGGGATGGAATGTCACTTGCATCTTGTGGCCCTGGCTGCGGTCCCTGTCCCACACGTTTGCTCTTCTGTTCGCTCTGAATCTGGCTCAGCTCAGCTCTTCTGAGAGGCTTGTGGCCTACTGCGATTTTCCTAAGCCATGGCATGCATGGCTTCTATATGTCTGTGCTATTCTATAATCTCAACAGGCTAGTAATGCATGGTTATGTCAGGTCCCATGGGTGCTCCTGCAGCACCATAAGGTTAATAGCGTATAGCATCTGCAAGCTTGCTCAGGATCTCTTGCTTCTTGCGGTTTCTGCGTTGCTGAGGTTAAGCTAATGACAAAATAATAAAGCAACAGTAGTGTATATGTATCTGTCCTCTAACTTATAGAACAGTTTCGCATGTGTTCTTCATGTATTGGGGTGCATGTTTTGTGTCCCGATGTGCGGATGGCATGTGTGCTTCCTGTCTAACACTGCTATGTTGTGATGTCTCTAATGATGCCAAGTGTGGCTTCTTGACGCTTTAGTCAATGCTGTCAATTGAAGTCTCCTTAATGGCACCCTGAAGCTCTTCGTCCACTTTGGGCACCGTCTGCACTGCTCCTGGGCTAAAGGGTTGACTGAGTGGGTACCTTTCAATGTACTTGTTAATCATAGGAGCACTAGGAATCGGTGCGAAATGGTCTGGGCAATCATGGTATCTTCGGTTCTTCTTCCGGGCCATGTATCTGGTGGGAGGGGGTCAGGGGTAGGATCTGACCATCCCTCTTCAACCCTACACCTTGACAACAACTGTATTTGTACAAGAAAGATTGAGATGCCTCAGGAGAATAAGTCTCGAGTGGTGGACCATGCATCTTTGTCTTGGATCTCATGTGCCTGTGCCACTAACAGCAAAACATAGCTCCCAAAGAGGGCTCAATGTTTGCATTTAAAGCTGACCTCATGGAACACAAGAGGATTTAAACACCTTACTACCAACACCGATATAAATCTAGGCGACTTTGACATACTTTGTTTCCAGGAGACCTGGCTCCGGACAAACCCATGCTTGGACGGATTTAATGTAATGCTCAATCCTGCACATAAGAGCCCCAAAGAAAGACCAGCATTGGGCTTGTTGACTGCCCTTATGTCAGGGACTGGGCTTGAATTGATTTAGAGTGGCCCAGACAACCTTTTTGACCAGGTGACAACAGTGCAATGGTCCCCAAAACTTGGAGAGTATAAGGAGCTGCCTAAATCATTTCTAGCTATTATAAATCTTTACTGGAACCCCATTGGAGCTAATGAGAAGCTTTTTGGACTTGATATGATATGATATGATATGGCATTTGTAACGCGCCTATACACAAGTGTTTCAAGGCGCGATGAGGCAGGGAGGGGGGAACAAGGGAAGACAGACAACGATCCTACTAGGCCAGGTGTCATTCAGATCGTGCAAGTGCATGGGTGGAAGGAAGGGAAAAGTACAAGGGGAAAGGGGGGGGGAGTGCAGTACACGGTAGTGGAACAACAGATAAATAATAGGGCCGGACTGGTGGCAAATGCAAGGTAAGTGCAGACAAGTGCTGGTAAAGGGGGGCTGTATGGATACAGAGACAGTCCCGCAGTGCAGGGGTTGCCAGGGAGGCAGTGCAAGTGGAGAGTGGCCCAGTTGCAGGTTGAGTGCAGTTACAGTCAAGAATTTAGCAGGGGAGGGGGGGAGAAGGCAGAAGCAAAGAGGAAGGTTTTGAGGTGCTTCCGGAAACGGAGATGGTTCTCCTCAAGTTTCAGGGAGGCAGGAAGGCTGTTCCAGAGGGAGGCCCCTGCCGCGGAGAGAGATCTACCCCCAACTCGTTTCTTGGAGGAGCGGCTGACCCTAAGGGAGTTGGAGACGGATGAGCGAAGAGCTCGAGAGGGAAGATATTTAGGAAGAGAGAGTTGAAGGTATTTAGGGCCCAGGCCCCAGAAGGCCTTGTGGACAATGCAGAGGGTTTTGAACTTAATCCTCACAGCCACTGGGAGCCAGTGTTAGGATTTCAGTCCTGGAGAGATAAAATCCCTGGGCTTGAGGCCATGGACAAGTCTCGCAGTCCTGTTCTGGATAAGTTGCAGAGGGCGGAGAGTAGAGGCAGGCAGATTTAAATAGAGGCTGTTGCAGTAGTCCAGCTTCGAGAGAACCTGGGCTTTGGAGACAGTGAGCTTCTGGGGGAAGGAGAGGAAAGGAAGAATACCTCTGAGGAGATGCAGCTGGTAGTGTGACTTCTTAGAGACGTCAGATATGTGAGGAGAGAAGGAGAGTGTGGAGTCGAAGATGACCCCGAGGTTTTTTGCCTTGCAGGTAGGGGCAGGAGGAGGGCCATGAGATGTAGTCACCATACTGATAGAAGAAGCTTGCATTAAATATGAAGTGTGCCATATTATGTTATGTGGTGACCTTAACACCAGGTGTCTACTGGGCAAAGAGACTTTCAAAACTAACCCACAATCAACCCTGCCAAAGAAGAGAGCGACAGCCTGCCAACAACTAATGTCCTCAAGAGACTTACACATGCTAAATGGTCTTGTGTCTGATGACAAGCCACCCCAAGCAACTTGGGTAAAGGATGACCTTGAGGCGACAATACGTTATATCTTTGCCTCCAGAAGTCTCCTTCCTTATGTACAGTCATTCAATTCATACTCTTGATCACAGTGTGAATTTTTCCTCATCCTAACCTGACATGTGGAACTATATGGTATGGTTTTGTTTGCAAAATGTATATGTTGAATGAATGTATAATTTTGCACAGCCTTGAGAACGACCGTTGGTCGAAACACGTGTCGGCTGTTTTTCTTGACAAATTAAAACATTCTAATTTGAGAAGCACCACGCAAATGGATTTTTTGCATTGACTTTGAGTTATTTAGAAGAACAGTGAAGTTGGACTTGTAATAATTTGAAATTTAGATCAAATGTATGGTGTGAGCGTGAGATATCCTCCTGAACTACAATTTTCACTGTTTATATATTACAAATTTTGTGGGAAGTTTGAGGGAAGGCTATCACTTGCTGCCGACCTATCTTAAAGATTTTAATAGTGGTAAATAGCGCACCAAGCCAAATAGCGATCCCACAATTATTGGAAGCGTATGCAATTTATGGCTGGGGTTATTGCTACTTACATTGCAAGCCATTGTTTAAGTTTCAGGAAATTCATCTGCATCTCAGGACACACTGGAAACAAAGGGCAGGGGTCTGGTCACACCACTCTCAAAGATGGTAAGATTCAGCAGCCTTCTCTCCGTCCTCCTTTTCCTGTATTCCCTGGTTGTTGTGCATCTGTCTGAGCCCTAGTACAGTCCCCCTTATATAGCAGAAATGACATCACTAATTTTACAATCTAGGGGAGGTACCCTGCCATAATCCCTGCTACTAGGATTGGACAGTTACCCTCTCTCTCTCTGCCCCCAGTCAGGATTGGTTTAGGGGTTTTGGAGCAACATCTGCCTTTTCCCATTTATCACCATCCTTTGTTCTCCTTTCAACTTTTTGGCGAAAGCTCTTTATGTATCATAACTTCATAATTGTAGTAGCAACTGCCATACGAAACATATACTCTGTTTTAGCTGATCATGTGGAATTAGATAAGCCGACTGCCAAATCCGTACGATGTAGCATGGTCACGTGTCACATTTTTGTTGTTTTCATAAAATGTACAACAGTTAAGAATATGTAAGTTATCAAGCATATTCCTAATTTCATTTTCCACCTTTTCACCAACTATCAGATTTGTTACATGTTCAGATCAGCCAGCAACCTAGTCTCACTGGCCCTTACAGTTCCCAGAGTCACAGGTACATGCATTTTATACCCCCAAAACTGCCTTGAAAGTACATGAAAAATGGCATGAAAATGAAATTAATCTCATCCGATTGCTGTGTGAAATGCCTAAAAATGAATAGTCTTTTATATTACTGATGAGTGTTTCTGTTAGAAAATGGGATGGCTGTATCATCCCCCACAGCCACCTGTTCCCCTAGGTCAGCCTGTGACCAGATATTTTTATGAGTCTTCTTTGAAGATAATGTTGGATCTTGAAGTGGGTGCAACAAGGATTCACACCTTTTAGTCATGCTTCAGCCACTGATGGCCTTCTTTTGAAGTCCCTGCTTTCCTGCCCGTAAGTCTGTAGGGAAGGGAATTTTGACGCCTTCAGCAGCATCACATTTTATTTCGTGGTTATTAGATGGGAGGTGTGACATCCAGCTGGAGTGGGGCTTTTCATTGTGATGTTTTTTCCACCAAGCCAAAACAGGTTTTCCTGAAGTCAGTGTCTCTTCAACTTTCACTGGGGTTTTGTGGGTGAACCATAATAAACATTGCTCTGGTCAACCCACTATCCTATTCTGCTTTCGTGACATTTTCCTGTGAGCAGCGATATCTTTTTCCATTGGGGCTTTTTAAAACCGTTTTTATTTGCAAACACATGTGCAGGCCGTTTTTGCTTCCAATGTTTAGAAATCCTGTTTTCCATGTCATAGGAGTCATTGATTCCTCCTTCTTTTGTGGATTAAACTCCTTCTTGTCCATTAATAATGATAAGTAGGCCTCTTTCCCCATGGTTCTTGAATGTTTCATGAACAACAAAAGAAAAAGCCAGACTGTTTTTGTTGCAGTGTTTAAATTCCTGCCATTCATGTGAATGGCACTTCTGTTTGGGGCCTTTAAATGCACCCCACAGGTGTAAACATTCTGACCTTGAGTATCCTAAGGGGGATGGTTTGGGAAAACAAACCTAGGATCTACTTGGCATTCGTGGACTTTGTTCAAGCTTTCGACCAGGTGGGTCGATCACGTCTATGGAGTAAACTGCAGACTTAGAATTGCCCCAAATCAATCCTAGAACCGTTTGTGGCACTACACTCAAACACCAATATGAAAATTCAGATTGAATAAAAGTGGTCTACTGTACAGCGTCAACTAGATAAACTAAGCAAATATGTGGAGGAAAATGACCTTCAGATAAATATAGCAAAAACAAAAAGCTTAGTTCTGGAGAAATCGAAAAAACTTAAACCAAACTTTGAGTGGAAAATGAACCATAAACGAATTGAATGTGTTGAGGTATTCAAATACTTAGGAATGTTGATAAACAACAGTCACATCCAAGCCCCACTCACCGACTCCCTGCGGCTGAAGGCTAAGCCTTTGGAAACTCAAGCAATTATATTGAGCAAAAAATGTGTTTGGTTCTCAATGATTCCTGTTGCGGACTTCTATTCTATAAAACAAAAGTGGTACCAACGTTAGCATATGGAGCTGATGCAACACTGAGGATTCCAAACAAAATTTGGCCAATTTTAGAGGGCATGCTCTGGAAAAGAATCCTGCGAATGCCGAGGTGTCTGCCTGTCCAAATTTTGTGAAAAAAACTAGGGCTCCAAACATTGAAATCTATTAGTGGAAGCAATTGGCACTATACAGGAAGTGCCTTCTTGCAACCAACACCCTTGTCATGGAGCTGATCCTCAAAGAAATTGAGAAGGGCAATAATGGGGCACTGAAGCAATGTGTCAAAGGGATCTTGGCCAAACTGAGAGAACTTGGGTCCACTGAAAATGAGCTGAACACTAATCCATCTAAACTAAAAACGAAATTGGGGGAGCATGACTGGATCCAGACCATAAATGTAGCATCAGCCTACAAGTTACATTGGATAATGGCCAATGAAACAAGGGCACTTGGCGCTCTACCTAAATACCTGACTATATTACCATCTAGACATCACAGAGACCAAATCCTACGGTTCAGATTGAATCTCTATCTGACAAATGAAATAATTGGGTCAAGATTGCTGCTAAAAACACCAATGGACAACAAATGTAGTTTTTGCACAGGAACAAATCGAGTAGAAACCTTAAAACATCTACTTTTGTTCTGTACGGGACTGACTGAAATTAGAACAAAACATTTCAGCCAACACCTAAAAAATGCTCTAAATATGTGTGCAGACGCTTGGTGGGCATTTGCCCTAAGTGGAGTAAAGGTGGTGGTAGTTCTTGCAATAAGAGCATTTATGAATGAGATATTGCCATCAGGGAATCTTATGGTACGGAAATGGGGGATGAGAGAGCAAAATATGAACTCACGTGATCTGAGAACATTGTGATTGGCTTTCTTTTTGCTTCTTTTTCTTCTTGTGTCCCCTTTCATCCTATTGTTGTTTTAACCCTTGTCACAAATTAACTTAAAGGAAATGGGGTTGCAAGGACTATGTAAACTGCGTCTACTCTTTGCAAATGTTTTGTAATAAATTAATGCAAATAAATAAAATAAAACATTTTTAAAAAATGATGGTCTGCCACCCACAGATATTTCGGAATGTAGAAGTTCAGAAAACATGCAACTTTGACCATCTGTGTTGCCATTGTTGAGTTGCCTTTTATTTGGATCCTACCACTCCGCCCCCAACTCCCATCTATAAATATTCCCCACACAATAGCTCCTGCAGGTTGAACAACATTATTTTACATTTCCAACTCGGTTGAGCTACTTAATTGCACGTACACAAGTTCAAGTTTCAGTTCAAGCATCATCTATAAGACAGTTTATTAATAATTAAGGTTCCTGGGACACTGCCTGCCATTTGTAAAATGTTCTGTCGTCCCCGCCATGAATAACCAATTCCTATTACTTAAGTAATGCTGAATGTTGGAAAAATAAGAATTACCACTTGTATTATTGTTCGAAAATATATTAAGCATCCCTCTGTTTGCTTCATTTGGTACATTAGAAAAATATGTTTGAATGAAAGCATGCATTCCTTTTTCAGAAAAATAAATAAATAAATCACGAGTCTGGAGATGCAATAATGAACAAGAGAACATTATGTGTAAGATCTAATGTACCTTTAATTTCAGCGATTTGCATTGACAGTATTTTACAACACCCATCACAGACAACAATTGTGACAAATTGTGATTTTGTTTTTGTGAGAATCTGGCAAAAAATAATATTCAGACATTTGGTCTACAGATAAAGAAACTGCAAAAGCGTTTAGCGAACATCTGGAATCCCATTTTGCACTTTTCTCATGACAGCTCTAGATGGACAGAGCAATTCAAAAATATCACCAGCGAAATCAAAGTAGAAACGATATATTTACTGGTATGTTTCATCGTGCAAAGGCTTGCATTTTGGGCATAATCCGTCTTAGTTGAGCTTCAAATGTGATTACATAGTACAAACAGCAGAGCCCTCAAGTTTCTGATGGCCATGTGTGAGAAGTACATCCAGGCCTGGATTTCTTACCTTTGGATACTGGGGCTTGTATTTTCCCGAATTCCAAATAGGAAAGAGAAAACTACAAGGCCCAGAAACCAAAGGTGCATATCCAGGACCGGATGGCATTCTCACGTATGTCCATGGGAAACCTGAGAGTTCTGAAACAGATGTTAAACATGTAGAAGGTCTGAAAGAGATTTCGCCATCGTGGTTAGTGGGGAACCAGGGATGTTTCAAACGTGCAATAGGAAAACCTCCAAATGCACAGGATTTCTTTACTACTCAACGATAAAACCCATTAAATGTGGGTAGTAGAGACTACTGGAGGTCAACACAACATACCAGTTCCATGAAATAATGGCACTGTGAAAAAGTTGTCAGGTTCTGGCGACATTTTCGTGGGTACCAAACTTCTATCCCCAAATATTCTAGGAGGGGATATGATTATATATTATTACCTCCAGTTCTAGAATATTTGGGAAACGTGTTTGATAGCCTGGAGGGTGCATGATTAATGCATTTTTAAAACGAGTTGCAAACCTGACTACTTTTCTCATGGCACCATTATTACCAGATGCCCTCAAAACGTAGCTTTCACGGTGTGACCTTTCTCTGCACTATTTCAGCATGTGTGATGATAGGATTTTTTTTTACTTTGGGTGAAGCTCTAAAGGAGAGAGGAGCCGACCATACCAGCTGCATGCAGTACCTTCATGGCTCTGAATCTTTACTCATAAAATCATTGTACATTTCGTTCGGACTCAGCAGTGCTTTTTCACAGTGTTGGTTGATCATTAAGACTAATACACTGGAAGGCAGTGTCCTACGTCATAATAAAAATCACGCCCCATCTAACTTCTTGGCTTGCACCTAAACGCAATATCGGAGTCTGGCAAAAGAATGCCCAAGCCCGAGCGACTTTTATCCAGTCCCACAGTTTTATTTTCAGTTAACTCCAAGTCAAAATAGGTCACCATAAGAGCTAGAAATTGCTTAATCTCGTTTACAGCAAAAAATCTGCCCGGGCACATACTGACTCCAGACCCGAAAGGCATCAGGTAGTATTTGAGCTTCTTTCCCTTTTTGTAGAATGTGTTTTTCTCTGCACCATTTTCCACAAAACGATCAAACTTGTACACCTGAAAATAAAATCAAAATGGTCAGATTTAAAGCAGCACTATTTTAGGAACATGCTTTGGAGCTGTATTTACCTGTATTCAATCCACGCACACACCATGCCTACAGCAGTGCATGGCACATACACTGACCGAATGCAATGAAACAGGCACTCATGCAGCATTGCATATGCACCCACACATGGTAGGTACAGCCTCACATTCACACTGTCCATGAACCCAAACAAGGTACATGCGCCCACATACTGCACATACATACCTACCCGCACACACATTATAGAACGCCTAAATACAAGCCCAAACTGTTGGATTATCTAATGCTTCTTACAGATTTAGATAAATAGAGAAATCCAATCATCAGTCCAGATGTATAGCAGTGTCCGAGCTCAGCTATTAACAGCGAGGGCAATTGGAGCAACTGGTCTCCACTATGTACGTGTAATTCAAAGAAGGTCATCGTGTCAGAGGTTCCATGCAATTACATAACAGGCTGAATAACATGTTGATACTTTATTAATGGTGCATTGATTTATATTTCTTGAATTCAAGTTCTTGTAATTTACTCCAGATTTATAACACTCCAGAATCCTAATTTAATCCAAAATTGATGTTTACATTCCTGTTGTAAAGTCGCATTACATAGTTTTTCCAGTCAATTTTTATTCCACATTCAATGGGCCACATTTAGTGCTTGCACTGCACAGAAAAAGACAATGGAGAAAATCTGCAGCTGTCTGGATGGAGCACGTTTGAGATGCTCGTGTGCAAAAGTGCATCTCAGAGATGGGCCTGCAGCTCTGCATTTGCTCTAGCTTTGGACTTTGTGGTTGAGTTTGAAGAAAACATCTGCGATGCTCAAGGCATCTCCTGTTTTGCTCCAGTGCAAATGCGTGTGACGCAGACCCCATATAAAACCACCCTTCCACTTAAAGGATCTAACAATCCTGCTGGGGCCACAGGTTATTTGCATTTCGCCAGTACATTATTATGCTACGTTTTAGTGCCAGAGAATTACACAACTTTCGTAGCATATCTTACAAAAATGTTTGCCGCTTTCCTGGTGGGATCCAGTTAAATGGTGCATACGTAGCAGTGGATCTCTAGAAGAATGCCAGAGGGCACTGCAGTGCCCAAGAAGCATTGCAACACACCTCTGTACAGTTCTTAATGTACTGCTGTATTATTTTAGAGTAGCACTAATCATTTAAGGTGTCGGTATAAAAGCAAATGCAAATTGCAATAAGGCAGATGAGTCAAGTACCAGCTATTAATGTCTGTACCCCTTATGAATCGTGCTATTTGCCACCTTCCTGAATTTGGCTATTTTATTAACTAACTAATCATAATTAAAATCATATTAGAACATGAAGCAAGTGTATTGGAGGATTTGTAATTTGGGATGCATTGCTGCACTACTCCCAACTTCATTAGTCGTCTGTAGCACAGAGACAATACCAGACTATCTGGACTCGTGAACCTTCTTTCACCCGCTTCATATGTGAAGCCATTCCTGGAACAGCATTGTCCTTCCAAATGGCTATTAGTGGATGTTCGGTCTCTAGCTGCTGGTAAGGCCACTGGCCATGATGGGACTCCTACTGAGGTGTATCACAAGCTGTGCCCTTCCCTTTTCCAGCGTTTCTTAAATTGACTCGATACATTCAAGGTGCCGGGATTCTTCCCAATAGCTGGCAATCTACAAACATCTGTGTTTTTCACGAGAAAGTCAAGAATCCTGTGCTTAGTACATGACACAGGTCTGGTGCATTGTTGGAGCTTACTGCAAGATTGTGCAAATATGCAAGTAACTCAGCTTGCCTGTTTGATCCTAAACCTGGTTCATGATGGTCAGCACAGATGTGTCCCTGGTAGTGATGCCACTGCCCACATCATTTTAACAACAGTAGTGATTGAGACATCTATACATTCTAAGTCCCAGCCAGGACTCCGTATGGTCAGATGATGACCAATATGAACCTGCCCAGTTGCATTATAGAGCCTATAGAAGTGTATATTCCCTTCAAGGGTGAGCGTTCTTATTGGGAAGAACGAGATGTTCTGTGCTTTAGATCACGTTGCTTACAGAAGAACATAGACATCTCAATTTCTTTGGTCAAATAATCCTGCATAGAACATAGAATGTATATGCAGGTGATATGTTGGTAACTTCTTCAGATCGAGACCAGAAACTCCCCGTGTTTAAGTGGCTTGTATTGAGTTGCAGGACTGTTTGCTGGATATAAGCTCTAAGGGGCTAACATGCAAGTCATGCTTTGGGATAATTCAGACTAATATGGCCCTACCAATACTTCTGATACATAGTTAGGCATCACCATTGCACCTATACAAATCGGCCCAGCAAACATGACTAGATCCCCTTCAGTAAATAAATAAAAGATCACTAGTGGATTGGTCTGCACTCTGTATACCTTTATTTGGTTAAAAAAAAGTAACATCATTAAAATTACTATACTACCCAAATATCCAAATCTTTTCACGTTGTTAACCATGCTCCTCACTAGAAAACAGCTGTGACAAGGTCACATGGGCAGGGCCACGAGGCGGTCATTCCGCAGAAATGACAGGTGAAAGGCCTGATGTCAGTGGAGTAACTTTTCTGAAAATGTTGGGGGGGTGACATGACATCTGAAGAAAAGGTGCCCCAGCCAAATGAATGGGGACAAAATGGAGTGCCATGAAAGTTGGGGGGGGACAAACACTCCTGTCCCCCCCTAAAATTACGCTCATGTCTCATGTGACTTTGGGTGAAATGTGACTCTTGGGTAGCAGGAGAGAGTATCATGGATCGGGGTTTGGGACCTCAAGCACTGGAAGATCAGACCGCTAAATCCCCATGAACCTGTCAGGAATACTGGCTTAGGAAGCAGCCATTCCCTTTGTGCATAACGCTAATATAGCAGGTTTTGACAGGGACCAAAAACACAGCACACTTGTGAACATGGAGAAGGGACACGGACACACACAGCGCCTCCAAACCACTTCCTGGGAGCAAAGGCTCTTCATAGTCCATAAAAGCAGGAGGGAAACAGACCCATGGATCAGAACCCACGTACCCCCAATTAATGAATCAGAACGTGTAGAAAAAGAAAGGAGACAGCAACGGCCCCACTTGGAATGTGTTATGATCCTGGTTAGAAAGGCATTCCGCAAAGACACTTTATAGACTTTAATTAATAACACATGTCAGCAATTCTGCCTTTAGTGCACACAGACCGTAATAAAAAATAAACACTGTTCTTAAAAACATTAAGAATTAAAGAGGATATATGGGAAATAAGAATCAAAGGACAACATGGAAGAACGGGCATGAAGACTTGAGTAAACACGATGTTTGAGTATCCTTCAATGAGTAGCCTTTTAAGTGGGGGTATACACGTGTATTTGTGTGAAAATAAAGGTGCAGTGCATTGACTGTTCCAGTAGCACCACCAACATTCCAGTCTTCTACTGCATGATATGATATGATAGGTTATTTATAACAGGCTTAATACCCAGAGGTTTCTAAGTGCGGACCTGGGGATCGAACCTGTGACGAAAGGGTGTTTTCAATGACAATGATCTTCATTGTATAGCAACCCTTCATTCATTCATTGAACCGAACTCTATATAATATTTCTTTATATTGAGTGGCCGAATAATCCTAAAGCCCCGTTGGATTAGGACCCACAACATGACTTTATTGTTGAATGAATCCCTTGCTTCCCTGTTGGATGGTTTGCCTGCATTTATCAGCAGCACGTATCTTTTGACATGCACTACTTTTTGTACATTTTGGATTTGCAGCAGTCGGCAATTGGCTTTTACACTGCAATATAGACTCCCGCGTGGTATTGTATTTTGCTCACTTCTAGACGTGGTCTGTGTTTGTTTCTCATGGCTCTCGGTTCTCTCAGTGCACTCATGGCTTTCCTGCGTTTATATACCCTCATTACTAACCTCTTTCTACAACCAGCCAGGCTAGCGCTCCATCCAGGTCGTTTACCTTGTTATTTCATCTGCTCCCAATTTCTGTTCTGGACCAACTGAACCTGTAGTTCATCTTCTCTGTCCCCAAGGTGGCTGGTTGGGCTATGGCCAAGGCCAGGGGTCATGTGACATGGGAAGGCTTATAGTAAAATGGTATCACTTTGGGGTGTCTCATTTACACTGGGGACGCTTATAGGGAGTATGCGGTCGAAATCATGGCTTTCTTTTGAGTTAAACGGATTTTTAAGTGTTACTGTATGCTGCTATATTTGACATAGTGAATGTGCACACTGATTGAAAAAAGCATCGTTGAGGGGACGCAGCGAAATTCTCCACAGGAAGTATAAAGGGGTATATGTCCACCTTGTTTTGTGAAACTGACATTTTGAAGCATTTTTTGGGATGGGTAGAGTAAGGGAATATTAAATAATTATTTTTCAGGACGTGAAGTGGTGCGGATGATGGGGGTATTGGCAGATCCCATAAAAAGAAACCTGTGAAAAATGGCCAGGCACGAGGCGGGGAAAATGTGTACAAAGGTAGGGTTATGCAAGTTGCAAGTAGTACTTTCCATCATTCCGGAACCTCCTGCGGTCTATTCATCTTGCAACATCCACCAGTTTCATTTGCATTTGCACATCTTTTCAGAACTTCTTGAATCCGTTCTCTGGGAGCTTGGGGTCACTTGAACCTTCAGAAGCATATTTTCCGCTGAACCTGTAATTTGTGCTTTTTAAACAAATATATCAGTGATCTTATTTTGGGATTGACTCGTGTTTAAAGAGGGATTGGGAGCACAATAGGTGTATGGAGCCTACACACTGATGCTGTGCTCTTTTCATAGGCGTTTTGCAGTTTTTTTGCCGTCTACATGTATTACAGATATGGTCGGGAGTTGAGCTGGGGGAAGGAGAAGATCTAGAATTGTGGAACCTGTGTTGGCCAATCCAAGAGGGCCAGAAGGTAACAGAATCAGAAAGCGGGAGGGATAGAGCAGAACCTGAGTCAGCCACACCAAAAGGGCCAGACTGTAGTAGAAGGACAAGCAGGAGAAGCAGCAAAGCAACATCGGAGATGACCAAGCCAGAAGGTCCAGGTAGAGAGAGAAAGAGAACCTCTGTTTCCCAAGCCCAGAGGGTCAACCCAAGGCAGGGAATAGAACATTCAATTGGCAATGCCAGTGGAGCCAAAGCTTAGGAGAAGCAGGTTGAAAGTGTAGACCCTGGCCCCATTTGGGCTTGGCTAGGTGGGCTGCATGCTTGTTCCCCGATAGGAAATCAAGAAATAAAGACACAGACACCAGGTTGAGATAATGGGCCTCATTACGACCCTGGCGCTAAGTGTTTAACGGCGCCGTAAAAGGCTGTGGCGCTGTTAAACACTTAGCGCCTTACTACGAGGTCCCTTTGAGGGACCCGACCTTAACGGCTGGTCTACACCAGCCGTTAAAGTAGGGACCCGCAAAGGGACCTTGGTGCTAAGTACGGTACCGCAATTTGCGGTACCGTACTTAGCGCCTTCCCCATTCCCATAGAGCCCTATGGGGCGAAAATGGGAATGGGGAAGGGCCATGGTTCAATGGGGAATTACTGCCCCGCCAACCTTGGAATGGGGTGGTAATTCCCCATTGAACCATGGCAGACCCGTTACAACACCGGCACCAACCATGGTGCTAATAGCGCCATGGTTTAGCGCCGGTGTTGTAATGAGGGCCAATACGTTATTTATTTTACATTGTTTATGTGTTTGGGTGCAACAGTAAAATGATCTATTGTTTTTGGTCTGTAACATCTAGTCCACCATGGGGCCGGATAGCATGGAGAACAAAAAGAAAAAGAGCAGTGGACAGAGCGTCACCTGCACACGAGTGGGCTGGGCAGGGAAGTGAATGTTGGGGAAGAGAACCTTGGAAAAAGTGAGCGTTGGGAGAGACCAGTTGAAGAAAGGAGAAGTAGATGGAGGCAACAACTGGCAGCTTCTTGTAGGGTCGTGGCTTCGATAACTCCCATCCCCAAGGCTGAATGATCATTTTTGGCCGGGCCACGTAGGACAGCCAGTGGTGGTCCAGCATTAACTGCGAGTCCGTACTGTGTGCAAGGCGCATCTTGGGCGCTCATGGGGCCTATGTAGCAATCAGTCTGCCCGAGGGTCAGACCGGGCCAGCCCAACAGCAAAGACTGTGGGGCCCATGTGCAGGGCCGCCCGTAAAGGTGGTCAGGGTCGCCCAGTACTTGTGGTGTGCCAGACCAGGTGGCGCTGTGGTGTCCCATGTAAGCACACTTCAGAGACAGAAGGGACGGCCCCAGTAAATCATCCATCCCAGGCTGCTTGTGCTAGAAGCAGCCCAGGAGAAGGGAAGTATCATGGAGGACATTTTCAGGCGGTGAAGGCAAGCGACTCCCAGGCTGCCAAGGATGAGCGGCGGAGGTGATGAGCTATGGCGGCCACCGGAGTACCAGAGAATCCATGCAGGTGTGCCCTTTTGTGCTGCGCAGGCGCCCAGGAGAAAAGAGGTGGGCTATGCTCCCCGTAATGCACACCGGAGTGAGGCAGTGACTACAGTTGCATCACCGTTGCCATGGGGATGCTGCCTTAAGAAAGACTGAGCGTTGGCTCATGCAGGGGTACGATGCAGGTCTTCCAAGGTGGCAACAATGTCCAAGAAGAATTGTCAGGCCAAGACCCAGACAAAGTCCTTGACAGAGAAACGTATAAAGTCAATGGAATAGAAAAAGCTGCGTGCTGGGCAAATGTGAAAAGTCCCCAGCCTTGATCTGGGATCTTCTAGCGGGTGACCAATTGGGTCACAGCAGGAACCTCCCCAAGCTTGTTGCTGATAGAACCGAATGCGATATGGGGAGTGTCCCTTCATCTGCCACACTAACCACCCTATCACTGGGCAGGAGAAAGTCACATACCTTACAAAAATGCTACTGAGAATAAGTGACACAGCCCTGCAGAGGGCAGTGGATACCCACCAAAACCAGTCTCAGGAGGATACAGGCTTGACCTTCCCTGGACTTAGTGCAACAACTCAGTTGCATTCATCACGATCGCCATGCGTCTCACTACAGACGCAAATCTGTTGTGAAAGATAGCATGCATGCACAGACCTACACAGAAAAGGATGCCAATATGGTAACAAATTGCTTTTTAAAGCCATGGTCCAGCATCCAGGAGAATCACACACTAAGGCATATGCTGCACAATAAGGATACACAGCTGCAGATCCTTTCATCCAGACTGGTCCCAAAGTAGAAGTAGCTAGCATGCAAAGGGAGCTCACAGAAAGTGCATTTGTAGAAGGTTGTGACAGGACATTGGAGTGAGCTGGTAATTCAGGAAGGAGGAGGAGTCTGGAGACATGAGTAAGTGATAGAAGGGGGGACATCAGGAGGCATTATGAGAGAATGCAGGGGGTTGGGGCAAAGGGAAGACATCAGGAGGCGGTAGGAGGAAGACATCAAGAAAAGGTATGAGGGAAGAATTAGGAAGTGGTAGGAGGAGGATATCAGAAGGTGGTTGGGAGCCAGAAGAAACCACAACAGGCTAGTGAGGTAATAGCTAGTGAGAGCAGGAAGGAACGATTGCCTTCAGTAAGGGGGTAGGTGTGAGGTTAACCACATGGTAAGAGAAGAAATGAGCATAAGGCATGGCAATGGGAGGACCAGAGCAGAAGCAGGAGCAGAGAGGCTGTGCAACGGGAAGAAATCAGGACCCACGGAATGGGAGGTGATGAAGCCTTCTTAAGCTCCTTTTCGGAAACTAACACAGGCAAACCAGGCTGGCTGTGTCTGTAAATGGAAGAGCTACTTCAGCTGAACCTGCGGCTGATGGAGACACAGCAATGTTTACAGGATCTGCAGAAATGATTGGAGGTGGTCGTATTCTATGATCAGCAGAGGACTTTTGTAGAGAGAACACTAGAGAATATGACTGATGAGGAGGTGCCCTGAAATACAGTGAACTTAATAAGGAGACACTTGTATTGGTGAAACTGTTACCAAAATACTGTCCTGACAAATTATGTTCGAGTTTGACCCCCGAGACAAATTTGTTTGCTTTAAATTAAACCGGTTTTTTCCTAAGATAGTGTTTGTGTTCTTTGTGGCAACTCCTTACCTTATGACAGGAAATACAACCCTTAGTCTGTGAGAGATTTAGAGACTGACCAGGTGGTGCATGAACAGCGGTTTGGAACTTCGACTAGAGAACTGGAGTTTTGACTCGTTACAGTGGGTCCTTTAAAATAGCCTTCATCTGATTTTGACAAAATTTACTTTAGGATTGTTGTGTAAGGGTATCACCGAGTTCTGTTCTCAACAGCTGACCAAGGTAGTTATTTCATGATGTTAACACCAATGGAGGCAGTTATAGACATTATCTGCCTGACCAAATTAGGTACTTATTTAGGTCCTGAAAAAGAGTTGGGCGGTAGCCTTTAAATGCAGCAGTAACACTAATAACGTCACATTTCAGGGCTGGCCTGATCACGAGTTGGTCGCTAAATGGGCTGTGTTACCTACAGCTTTTTGCTGGAGGTGAAAATCCCATTAAGTGCCCCGTTTTTGGCACAATTACCGCTGGCGGTATTAGTGTGTGGTAATTGTGACAAACTAAAATACCCCATTGGGTCCAGCGGACCCACTGAGGGATGGGATTTCCCATTATTGCCCAACCCGTGATCCGGCGCAAATAGCGCCGGACCAGGTGGCGCTAACGCAATTAACGTTGGGTGGTATCCCGGCGGTATTACCACCTGGATACCACCCAACTCATGTTCAGGCCCTTAGACATTGACAGTCAGGCTTAGATAGCTTTGAAAGACCTACTGAAACAGCTTTTAGACAACCATGTTAGTGATAAGAGGTGATATCACACTGTGTTTGAATTGAAAACAGAAGTCACCAACCCAGTCTAAACTGTCCAGATACCCACCGTCATGGTACATTGCTATTTGGCTGGAGAGGACCCTGATGCATATTTCGTCAATTTTGAGAGGTTTGCTAAATCTGGTGGTTGAGCCAGAATTAGAAGAGAATGATACATTGCCTGGGTGGTACATGGGTTTATGAAGATATAAAACAACAATAGCCTCAAGTGCATGGGTCACAATCCAAACTTCTTTTGACAGAAGCTAATGGGCATTGAATTACAACATAATGAAACCTCACGCCAACTATCCTATAGTAATATGGACGTTATTAATAAATGGACTGGGGGTAAGACCTTGAAAGGATTTACAACAATATTGCTCCTAGCTAAACGCACTTACTCCAAACCTTTTTACATTTTAAAAGCACATGTTGTATTGGACAAAGTACAGTGCAGACGTTTGCTCTAGTTTGGGCCTTTAAAGGTAATGCAACAGATACTCCAAAAGTACAATGATATACCATATTGTAGAAATAATTTGACCTCCCCTGTTCTCTGCTTCACAACATATCGCATCAGTGGGAACTGGCAGGGGTACAATAACTTATATAACTGATATCTAGACATGTGTCCCTGCCATTTGCATACATTCAGCCTGGCTTTGGGCTGTATGAAACACCTTATTTTCAAATAACATCTGCTCAGAAACATCTCCCCCCACTGCTTCTTAATTTTGCGTTTATAAATTCTATATTAGCTTAATTTTCATCTGACACCATAATCACTTAAAGGTTTGGCCAAACCGGAATTCAGTGAATATGTAGGTTATTCGGAAATCGGTTGAATTCATTCGCCCAGGCTCAATTCAAGACCAAGCCAAGCGCATTGAGACTTGGCTCCCATTTATTGAGCAAATAGGAGACGCTTGGCTGATCAGCCTTGAGTGTGAGCTGCACACACTATGTTCCACTTAGTGATTTCTGACAATTATAATCTTGAATTCAAGTAAGGTGGTTGCAAGTGCTTCAGTTTGATTCATTGATTGAAGTAATCCTCAAGGTAGGCTACTAGTTTCTTTCATAATATTAAGCAAATGCGTGAATTGCCAATCCATTTCGCACTTATAACATCCTTCATTAGGGCGTGTGTCATTTTAGTTAATTCAAGAGTCATAGTTTATCACGGTGTTAATGATCACAACAAACATAGTAGGCCAGAAGGTAACAGCATGATTGTGGCATGTAGAAACAGATGTCTAATGCTTTGTGTGGCATTATATAGCATTAGCAGTGATATTAGCATGATTCAGTCAAGATACCAAGGTTAGCAGGCCACAAGAGATTAAACAAAACGTACAACCAAATAACAAAAAAGAGAAAGAGAGAAAGCAAAAAGATAACATATATACATCAAATAATTGATCTGTTCGATCAATTTACTTGGTTACCTAGAGGAGTAATCTCACGTTGTAATCTATGTACTGTCATCTTATATATCCCAAACATGTAACTCAAGAATCAAACGGTTAACAAAATTCAATGTTCTATATATCTTAATGATACTTATAATTCGGACCTGCTGGTGTTCAATCTTGCAGAGGCAAAAGTTGCTAAATGGCAAGACAAAAGTAAATATTGTTTGTGCAGAATATTTCAAGTCTTGGAAATTGTACAATACCAAGGACATAAGGAAGATGGCAAAAGAAGAAGGGCTCAACGTGAAGCCTTTTGGATTGACACACTTGACTCCCTGGCCCCATATGGGATGAATGAAGAATGGGACCTGAACTGCTTCCTATGAACAGCCGTTCTTCAAGAAGAGAATTTGCCACATTTTTATGTTTTGTCTATATTTTCCATAAACAAGTTGACATACCTGGTAGGGTGTAGAAACACAATGCATGCAATTTCTTTCTGTGAGTAATTGCTTTGAGCATCACTACATAGAACCAGTATAGAGATCACCACCTCACTGTTGGGGGATGACTAGAACACGCTGCTTTAAATGTGTATTTGGCATAATTAACAGTTTTCACCCTAAGTAGCATGATTTACAGGGGTGCATCTTTAATTGGCAGACACACTTATTATCTTTATTCGTGTAGATACTTTTTTATGATTTTTATTATGTTTTGTATCCATTGGTTGAATTTCACCCATACCAGATGGTTACTAATTTACCAGACTAGCAAAGGATGTGTTTATGCCCACGAAGTGCTGAATTATAAATCTTAATTGAGCATACTATCATTGGATGTGAAAATGTACAAGAAGTGCTGTAGTACAAAACCTATGTATTTGGCATGAGAAATAGCTGTTCCAAGATGGCCGCTTTGGTTTTTAAAGCGCATCACTGTTACCATGGTAACAATTTGTTTTATTGATATCGATATTGATATTTTATTTCTATCGCGCTCGTACACAAGTGTTTCAGAGTGCGACAAGGCAAGGGAGGGGAACAGGGGAGAACAAAACAACAATCTTACTAGGCCTGGTGACATTGAGAACGCACAAGTGCATGGGAAAGGGGGAGGGAAAAAGTGCATGGAAGGGGGAGAAGTGCAAAGTGCAGAGCAAAGGAGAAACAGATAAATAATAAATAAATAATAAAAGCAACAAAAAGTGGTAGTGCAGCCAGCAAGTGGCAAGTGCTGGGTTTAAGGAGGCAGACAGGGTAGGTCTGATAAGTGCAGTAAGAAAAAGAGGGGGACTGGATGGGTACAGATACAGACCCCATTGCAAGGGGTGGCCCAGAGGAAGTGCAGGAGGGTGGCAGGGTGAGCAGGTACCTCGGCCCTGAGGACAGAGGGTGGCCAGGTGCACGGTGTCAAGAGAGAACAGATTATCAGGGCAGAGAGGAAGAGAAGGCAGAAACAAAGAGGAAGGTCTTCAGGTGCTTTCAGAACAGGAGATGGTTCTCCTCAAGTTTTAGAGTGGCAGAGAGGCTTTTCCAGAGCGAGGCCCCAGCCAAAGGCAGAGATCTAGCCCCAGCTTGTTTCTTCTAAAAACAACTGACCCTCAGGGAGGTAGAGGAGCGAAGAGCTTGAGAGGGGAGGTATTTGCGGAGTGATAGCTGAAGGTATTTTGGTCCCAGGCCCGAGAAAGCCTTGTGGACAATGAAGAGGGTTTGAATTTAATCCTTGCATCCACTGGGAGCCAATGGAGAGATTTCAGAGCTTGAGAGATAAGATCCCTGGGCTTGAGTCCAAGGACAAGTCTCGCAGTCATGTTCTGGATTATTTGCAGAGGGCGGAGAGTAGAGGCAGGTAGATTTAAAAAGAGGCTGTTACAATGGTCCAACCTAGAGAGAACCAGAGCTTGGGAGACAGCGAGCTTCTGGGGGAAGGAGAGGAAAGGCAGAGTACCTCTGAGGAGGTGCAGTAGGAAGTCTGACTTTTTAGAGGCATCAGAGATGTGGGCGGAGAAGGAAAGTGTGGTGTCAAAGATGACCCCCAGGTTCTTAGCCTCGCAGGTGGGGGTAGAAGGAGGGCCAAGGGAGGCCAGCCAGAGAGTGAGGGGAAAGGATGGAGAAGGTGTGCCAATGAGTAGGATTTCCATCTTGCTGGCATTCAGACAAATGCCATTGGTGGCACACCAATCTTGAGTGGCAATTAGGTAATCAGAGATGAGAGAGGGAGAGGAGGTGTCCGAGGGCAGCCTGAAAAAGAGTTGAGTGTAGTCAGCGTAGCACTGGAAATTTGAGCAGAACATGGCAATGCAGTGGGCGAGAGTTGCCAGGTATTGGTTGAAAAGTCAGGGCAAGAGGTTAGACCCCTGGGGAACACCACAGGTAGAGAGGAAGATAGATGATAGGAAGGACCCAAGTTGGACCTGGGAGGGTTGATCAGAGAGGAAAAAGGTCAGCCAGGCCAGAGCCTGATCAGTGATACCCAGGTTACCACAGCGACGGTTGAGCAGCATTGTATGGTTGACTGTGTCGAAGGCAGAAGAGAGATTAAGTAGGATGAGGACATAGGGAATGTTAGAATCAAGGTTGGAGAGCAGATCTTCACAGATGTTCAGGAGAGCAGTTTACATGCTTCTGGCTGATCTGAAGCCAGACTGTTGATCATGGAGACAGCCAACAGAATCAGAATGAAGGTTCAGCTGAGAGATTGCCAGCTTTTCCAGGAGTTTGCCCAGAAAGGGAGTAATGGAAATTGGGCGATAGTTAGCCGGACAAGAAGGATCAGCTGTGGGTTTCTTGAAAAGAGGATGCACAAGGGAGTGCTTCAGAAGGGAGGGGAAGGATTCTGAGGCAAAGGAGGGGTTGCAAACATTGGCAAGGGCCGGAGCGAGGGTGTGAATGTGGTCCTTGATGGTTTTAGAGGAACAGGGAGGAACCTGTTTTGACAAGGCTTTCATAGATCAGACTTGTCTAGCAACCTCATCAGGGTATAAAAGAGGAAAGGATGAGAAGGAAGGTGGGGGGTGGCTGAAGGAGGGTCAGCAAGCACGGACGGAGAGGGGCAAGGAGGTGCAAGGGAGCAGAGGGTGGACAGGATGTCCTGTGTTTTTGAGATAAAGTGAGAGGCAAGGGCATTGCAAAGAGCCTGGGAGGCAACAGGAGGGGTAGAGACTGCAGCAGAGTTGACCAGCTCCTTGCAGATTTTAAAGAGTTCGGCTGAGTTGTATACATATAAAGAGTTATTATTTATGTATCTTATCTTTATATAGGAGTTGGATATATAAAGAGTTACTCTTTATATAGCCATTCACACTTATACACACATATGCAAGCCGTAGCAGGGACACCACTCTCCTACAACAGTAAGATTGCATCTACACACCACGCATACTTTCATCCAGTATTAACCTGTAAGCAGAAGATACACTTATGATTCTCTTTACATTCAGAGACCGACATCTAGCAAGGTGAGATTGTTATCCATGAAGAATGCCACAACTAACTGTCAGTGGGTTACTGTGCACACGCAGGTGCCACAATAAAAGTAAGAATTGTAAAGAAATGAGCATTCACGGTAAGCGCAATCACTCTTTTAACCAATTACATGCAAGCATATAGATGCAAGATGATGCACAAACAATCTTTACTTTTGTCTTTCCATTTAGCAACTTTTGCAAGATTGAACACTAGCAGGTCAGAATTATAAGTATCATTAAGATATATAGAACATTGAATTTTGTTAACTGTTTGATTCTTGAGTTACATTTTTAGGATATATAAGATGACAGTACATAGACTACAACGTGAGAGTACTCCTCTAGGTAACCAAGTAAATTGATGGTGTTGGGTGTCCTGACCCACGTTTGAGCTATCATGCTGCAATATTTGGTGCTGTGGGCTTAGAAAATCCAAGATGGCCAAAAAGCCCACATGTGCGCCAGAATCCAGGAGAACCACGCAGTTTGTGCGTACACCAAAATGGCTGCCTAACTTGCCACCCACCAGTGCGAGCATGATGGGCCAGGGTGCCATGAGTGGAATGGGTGCCAAAGGTAAAACAGCAGGGCCTGTTATCTCAAAAACGCTTTAAAATTACCTTTGGTTTCTCTGAATGCCAGCTCAAAATGCCTATTTTCAAACATTGCAACACATCCAAAAAATCTCACTGAACACCAGTGGACATCTGGCAGAATGAAGTATGTGTGCATACAAAATCTGGGAAGATGAAGAGCCCAAAACAATGTTCATAACAAAACTGGCTGAGCTATGCATGTCAGCAGCCTAACTGATACTGGATTAAAACCACCAAAATCGAAATGTTTAAATTAACTGAGTGACCTACTTTTGAGTGTCACATAGTTTGTAACTGTTAAAATGTCATAGTTTTGAACTTAGAATCAGCGTTCTAGCTGCATATGTAAAAATTGTATTAACTTAAACTGGGGAACAAAAAGTGACATTTTAGCTGAAAACTGGCTTAAAGAGATTCCAATTCTGCCTGACAGGTTCCCAGGCCTGGCTGCATTCTGTTGCCCCTGCCAAAAGGAGGTCACACACTCTCTGATTGAATTATCAGGGGACTGCAGGAAACTAAACAAAGGGCCCAGGCAGATGGTTTATTAGGGGGGGTTGTAAATGGCTTCCTTTTGAACAAAGCCCTTCCTTGACTCAGGCAAATGTTATATTTGGGGCGTCGTAAAAGTGGCTTCCTCTTGGCAAAAACGGGGAGGGGCAGCCCCCTCTGAGGACAGGCTGAGCTTAAAGAAAGTGGATAGACTGGTTTCTCCACCATGTGACCTGGGAAGACACACCCCTGTTGGCCAGAATATGATTTTAAGAAAGATGTATAACTCATGGTGCGGACTTGTCAAAATTATCTAAATGATACCATAATTCTTGTGATTTTTCTGCCCACAGTTTAAGAGGTTTTAGGACCCGGTGGTATGATCTGGGGGTTTACGAGCGGAAAAGAGGTTGTTACTCTATTTGTATCCAGGTTAAAAATCGGACACTTCCTTATCTAAATGCCCACATGCCTTGCACACAATTGTATAAATTTGGAGAAAAATCCGATATGGGGAAAGCTACTAAAAAGCGCAAAATGTTGCCATTTCTGAATGCAAGCCCCCAGGAAGAGCAGAGTTTGAACAGAGTATACCTTATGTGATATGTGATGGGTGCATGTAATTTTAAACAACTGTGTATCTGTGCAATATGTATTTGAATCAAATATAGATTTGTGGGCAAACTGACCAGGGGAGGATCCTCTGACCCATAAAACTTACAGCATCACTCTGACTCACATTTCCTTCCCCCAATCAAGTAAGAGAGAAAAGCTTGACCAATGATCAGTTGAGAGAGGGGCTGGCTTAGTGATGCTGCGCACACACCCACTTTCAAAAGACATAAAAAGAGCCACTGGAAGCTAGAGAACACATTCAAATCCAGTTGCTGCGGAGCGTTTTGCCGGACCACACAACATCCAGAAGATACCAGTTCCAGACTGACTCCAGCTACATACTCCAGAACCTAGAACTTATACTTTAGAACCTAAATCAGAGGCCTAAAACCACAAGCTGAGTTCTCGGCAGCAGGCCTCAAATCATTGCAAGCTAAGTCATTTCTTTCCTTGCTAAAAATTTGTTTGCCTCTTAATCACCATCTCTGAATCATTGCTAAAGTGAGCCTGCACTCATCCCAAGTATCTCTCACTCACACTGAAACTCCTAAAGGGAATTAAAAGCATTTTCAGCATATTTCTCACTTCATTGCCACCACATTCAAAGCACTTGGGCCTGTGTTTTAAAACTCATACCGGTTTTCTCTAAGCTTGCTGGGGGGGAACTGAATTTCGTATTGCATTTGATTGCATTCCTGAGAACTGTGTGCTCCTCTTTCCATCTACTTCCATGTCTTACCTTGCATAGGGGTGGGGGGGCGAATTGCCAGAGAAAAAGTGATTATATTATCTTTTGCTAAAATCATCTCAAGTATTTCTGTACAGACTTTTATTCCTCATTGCTTTTCCCTTGAAATCATAAAAGTATTTTGCTACTTGATCCATCCTATACTAACTCGTCATTGATTATAAAGAAGTGTGCTAGTGTCAGATTACCCATTGTTGATTAACATTATATTTATAAGGGCAATATTGATTATTAATTTATTATAAAAGCGTGGTATCTATATTTTGTTTTATTTCTCAAATAAACCTTTTAAACTTGCAAAACAGAACTACTTCTTGGCTCAGTGGGGTCAGAGGGATTCTAAGAGAGGGGTGTTATATAGGGGTAGTCATCCAGAACTCATGAACTGTCCATAAAGATATATCAATAAGGGTTTCCATTCAGTATCCCAGACTAGGCATTGACTTAGCTGTAGTGTTGAATTAAATCCTCTTACAATGGAAAAGATAATTTACGTGATGTAGATTTATTATCTTTTTGCTTTTTCTCTCTCTCTCTCTCTCTCGTTATTTGGTCGTACATTTTGTTTAATGGCTTGTGACCTGGTAACTATGGTATCTTGAATGAATAATGCTAATGTCACTGCTAATGCTATATAATGCCACACAATGCAATACACATCGTTTTCTACATGCCCCAATCATGCTGTTACCTTCTGGCGTACTATGTTTGTTGTGATCATTAACACTGTGATAAACTACACTATGACTCTTGAATTAACTAAGATGACACACGCCCTGATGAAGGACCTTATAAGTCTGAAATGCATTGGCCATTCAGGCATCTGCTTAAAAGTGTGAAACAAACTAGTAGCCGACTGTGAAGACTACTTCAATTAGTGAATAAAACGGACCTACTTGCAACCACTTTACTTGTATACATGATTATAATTGTCAGAAACCACTAAGTGGAACAAAGTGTGTGCAGCCCACACAGAAGGCTGACCAGCCAAGGTTCTCCTGTTTGCTCAATGACTATAGCGCCCATCGCAGAGGCACCTTATATTGGATTTGCACCGCACTCAGATATTGAAACTAATTGAGACACACTTTATCTTTGAATTATATATAAGATAAAAGGTGTGCCCACTCACTGATCTCATTGGTTCCAGTTTAAAACATCCTTTTTGAAATAGTAACTATGTTAAGCCATATTAAGATTTTTATAAAAACGACAGATCAAAGAAAAACAGCCCATTTAGCCAATACATATGCCAATTCGTGGCTTTTGGGACTAAGTCCGAAAAACGATTTGAACACTCATATTAGAATTCATAACAAATCATGAAAAAGGGTCAAAATCTTTGGTACTAATCAGTGAAACTCACCTTCCTCCAGAAACACAACCCCCCTCCCCCAAATCCCCTATTTGTATATTTGTAATGCAAAATACTATTTACAGGTGAGGTGAGTCCTTCCTGGCTACAGAACATTCTCGAGAGGGAAGTTCACACTTTATGAACTTCGTCCTGATAGCCCTTCCTATAATTTAAATTAGATCATTATTTCACACCTGCTTTTGCTGTGGTTCATTCATTAGTTCTTGTGCAGAACTTTCAGAGATGCACTGGCAGAGATCAGTATGCAGTTAGAAAACGGTAATACTGCACATTTGGGACCATAGTGTTGCTGGGCTGCCCATCCTAACCCCAACCTACCCCTCTTTCGCTGTTTGCTTCACCTTCCTACAGCATCGTCTCCCCCATTAGGCTAAAGCATGAAGAACCCAGCTTTGTGGTGGACTTTGAGGAATACACACCTTTTATCTTTTATGCTGCTCATCTTATCAACATCCCCATAAAGAACCCCATGTAGGGTTTCACCATCATTCTGAAACAGTTACAGTAGCTGCCATAACACTGAGGGAGAGGTGGGGGCAGGGGAGGAACTCATTTTTAGAGGAACTAGTAGATATCGGGGAGCAAGAACGAGGGATGCTAGGCATTGTCCTAATCACCTGATGAACTCCGGAGAAACTATGTTTATTGCATAAAAGGCAGAATCAGCAGGTCCACTGAGCAAAGCATCTGAGCAAGCTAGAGGGAGGATTGAGCATGTTGTCCACCTGCCTGCTAGCATACTAAGCAAGGTGAACTGAGCAACCAAGGGTTTCAAATCTCAGGCAACCCTTTCTCAGAAATAGAAGTGCATGCCTCCCATAACCCTTAGCACTTTGCTTCGTTTGCACATTTTCAGGTCCTTGTTGCACATGATGCACAATGTATCTATTTGACAGAGAGAAAGAGGAAGGCGGAATTTGATAGTGTCAAAGGGAGACGTTGTTTGCAGAGGCTATTGGTAGGAGTGCAGGGGGGAGACTAGGTTGATTTGCCTTGTTATGCCTTTGCATGCTTAGCTATGACTTCTAATGCTTTGTTATACATTTAATCCATTGGCATCAACTTGCAATGCCATGTTATGATTTGCTACATGTAGCTTCAAATTGTCTGTGCCCCTCACCAACCACCCAATGAGGACTCCCCACATGTATGCACCCAAATCCTACATTCCAACACACAACATGCATACTAAGCCATTTGCAATATAATTACATTCCCAACAGCCATCAACCATCAGAACATTACAATACTAAATCCAACCTATTTGACACAGTCCTTGTCCAAAGCATGATGTGCACACCGCACACTCTTCCAGACACAAATTTCTCTTGACACAGAGCACCTAGAAACTGACCCACATGCCGGGCACTAGGTGCGTCTGGCCTGAGCACATCAAGGCAATTACAATGGCATCTTGCAATTTCCCTCTCATCCCAATAACCTATGCCACCTCCATTCAGATCTGCCAGAGCACCCGAAGACCCTGCAAAGGGCAGTGTATAAGGAATAAATCCCTGTTACAAAATAGAATTTGACTGTTTTTGGCAACAAACATCATTAAATTACACAGATTGTTGGTAGCAAAATGTTGGAAAAGCTCAGCTGTTATATTTCTATGAAGAGGGAATTTTGTGTATAATGTGACGAATTCTAGGATGCCTTCACTACTTCCATGGGGGGATGCCCTTCCTATGTGGCCATGGAGGTGAGACTGCTACCCGATAGTCCACATGAGAGGGGAATGCAGTGGGTGGGGAAACCCACTATGGGACCAGTGACAACTATTGTTGGGAGAACGCAGCATCTGCTTAAAACGTACACCTACACCTCTCCTTCACCCCCACTCTCTCCATCCCTAAACTCTTATTCAATGTACTTCTATAAGATTCAAGAAGTAGAAAGGGCTGAGATGAGGAATAATAGAAATGACTACCATGAAGATCCAGGCCAACAAACTGTGACGAGGAAGAGGTGCGGATCCACAGAGATTAATCAGATGAACTTGCATGAACTGTCTAGTCTCCAACTACAGACTTCACTGGATACCAACATAAAAACTGACAACAGACTCACCCGAGAGTCAGATCCTCCCTGGAGGAACTGAGTGCTGGTGGGCGTTCAACACAGAGAACAGCAGGAAGAGACCAGAACTTTGGAAGGCGAGAAGCACAGTGTCAAGGTATAAGCCACGAGACCGAGAACTGAGAGGCTGGCTGGGAAAAGCGCTGGCAGTGCAGCACTGTGAGAACACGCGGTCCGGCTAGGAAAGGCATGCTCAACAGCGTCAGAAGCCGCAGAGCTGCTACAGCCCACCAGAGAGAACTGCACAATGCCAAAGAGCAAAAGAGAGACAAAGGGAAGCCATGACTGACCAGAGGGCTGCAGCCAAGACCCTAAAGGTATTGGGGTGGCTGAGTCTATGGTTGGGGGCAGCCAGGGGGTACAAAGAACCCTAAAGACAACAGTGCATGGAAAGTGGGGGTAAAGAGGATACACTCTATGGGACATAAAGAGAAACATTATCAAGACACAAAAAGAAGGGGAATAGAGACTAGGACCCTTACAGGAGAAGGACATATCACGTAACAAGGATACCTAATCTTCTTTGTGACAGTACTTGGAGAGAAGGAGATCGAAGGCTGTCAGATATGAAAAGGGACTGAAGAAAACTGAGTAATTCCTTTGAACGTCTAGGCAGGAGAGTGAACCAAGTCTGCATATGAGATTAAGAGACCAGGAAGAGAACTGTGAGAGAAATACACAGAACATGGCAGGCAAGTAAACCAAGTATGTGTTGCTGACTAAAATTATCTGATAGAATAGGGAACCAGGTCTGCCAACCAGGGTCAGGGACCCACCACAGTTTGGAGGAGTATCCAAACCACTCTAGTTCGTCGCAATACCTGGGTGAGAGGTGAGCCAGGTCTGCCGACCAGGGTCAGGGACCCATCACAGTTTGGAGGAGCATCCAAACCACTCTTCTTCATCGCAATACTTGTGTGAGAGGTGAGCCAGTTCTGCCAACCACGGTCTGGGACCCATATAGACAGACAAGGGAAGAGTGACATGCTTCCCACCACTTGAAAGTGAACTTTGAGAACTTTCAAAACCAGAACTACCGTTTATCCAGGGGAAGGGAATCATTTATCTGGAACAGGAAGACCACCCTTTGATTTAGTTTAGCATATAGTGAGAGGGAAAGAGCTAGGATTCAGACATAGGACTGTGGACTTTTGCATTTGACATCCTGACGGAGACATCATTATTGTTTGAGGCAGGTAAACCCCTCCTAGTGTTCGGGCAAGAAAGGGTTTCTTTTCATTTTTTCACATTAATAAAAGTCTTTAACAACCACGATGACCCTCTGCCCCTTACAGTAACTAATTGTGCTATGTTCTTTTAAGATCATTTGTGCAATCCTCATCATTTAACTACAAAGGTATTAGTGATTAACTGGTTCCACTTAGTGGATAAGTCGTATGTGTGGGTATATCTATGTTGTACGCTGCTTTACTCACCATTGTTTATTGTAATGTATCATGTATTTGTGTATGTTCACACTGCAGTACGGATGTATCTTTGCACTTTTATAATTTTGTATCATTTTTTGGTCTGTTATCCCTAGCCTAACTGCCCTCTTGAAAAAAGCAAAGGCATGTTTCCTACCACTAGTTCAACACACGTTAGATATCACCCTCCTAAAATGGTAAAAATATTACAATACAATATTATTTCTTTTTCCATGGTGGAACAGGAGGTTGGAGGCGCTTTATAATTGTTACTTCTTTTTTCATTTTAGTTTCTTGAGAAAACCAATGATGAGCAGTAGTCTGTAGGGAATTCTAACATTTTCCAAATATCTCTGTTGTGGCCTAATTTACAATAGGTTTAGAGCAGAGCAAAGCCACCTTAAACAGCAAAAGCACACTTCGCACCAGGCCTAATTTACAAAACGTTTAACAAGGAGCAAAGCGACCATGCAATGCAAAAGTACTATTTGAACCACGCTAGATGGGCCTAATTTGCAAAAAAAGAACTATGTCTGCTCTAAGTAGCGCAAACTCAGTGTTTTCTTTGTAAATTAGGCCCCAAGTGTACAAATAAATGAAAGAATTATATGTCCCCTCCAAACAACCACACATTGATTTGCAGTCTCCATTTTTTAAAACAACTTTATATCAGTTTCAGTGAATTAGCATACACTTATGACCAACTCCAGTTTCTGCCCTTTTCACAGTACTGGTCCGTCTGTCCTTGGAAAGCTAAGAGACAGCCCAGTTTACTCCAGGAGATTCTTCAACTTAATCAATGCAGGCAGTTGCAATCATTTTCTCTTACAGTAGCTGATCCTGGGCTTTGTTTTCACGTATCAATATCTTTTCTATGTTCTATGACAAACCAATCCACTAATGGAATAATTTGTAACGGTTATTCCCGACGACTAATCATTCTTTGCTCATGCCCACACTTCTTCTGTCTTGCCATTATGGAAGAACGAGTGTACACCTGTTTTCAGCAACACTTATTCACGTTTTGGTTGCAGGACCAGCAGCAAGATCACCCCCTGGGCCGATGGGAAGGCACAATTATACAACACAACCCTGACAGTGACAAAATAAAATGAGCCTCATGAAATCATTTAAGTCCAAAAATATCAGGAACCTAGCAAAGTTAAAACAATGGAAAGAGAAATACAGAAGTACAATAGCCAAGGTTTATAATAAGCAGTTTCTATAGTTCAGAAAAAGGGTCAAAAAGCTGGTGAAAACGGGGAATGTCATATAGCAGAATCAGAAATACTGGGAAAACATGTAAATGATACTTCCTGCGGATGTAAAATGCTGACCTCAACCAATTTCTGGGTGTGACCTATCACAAACAGTACTTTCACCTGACTAAGTTGCCATCTGCCATCAGGAAAGCTCTGCACTCTGACAAGGTCATAGACAATTGTGGAAAAGTGGGCCAATGGCAGGTCGAAGCCCATTCACAATGTGTAGTTGCTGGGTAGTCAGGTATATTTACCTGAGTAACTACCTTATGTTTGCACGCAGTCATTGGAGATCTTCGTTGAAGCAAAAGTGAGCTGAAGAAAAAGATTCCAGTTGTCAAAAGATGTGTATATGATCTATCTTAGCAGTTTGTTCCACCCAAATGTTTCATCAAGTGCACATTTCTTGGCGCAACAGACTCTCCAGTGGATGCAGGTAAAAGGGGAAGATGACCATGGATTGCCTTGCTAAGAACTCATGTGAAAATAAAACGTTACCCTTCCGGTGTCCAGGGCCTTTCTCCCATTATTCACTGTTTCTAGTATGTGTTTCTTGGTACTGCATTTCAGGCCCTTGACACTCGGAAGGGGCTCTCTTTGCTGCCAGAAGATCATCACCTGTCCAACTGCCATGCTGATCAGGGCAGAGGCACAACTCAAGCAAGTATCTCACAACCAAGACTGACAGTCCTGTGCTCATATACAAGATACAAGGAACCCAATGAAGTCAGGTCAGACGATAAATGAACATCTGAAGACTCATAATGAAGGGTAACACAACATACCACAAATGATAACGTGCTTGGAATGGACTGCATAAATAAAAACGGGTTATCAAATAAATATAAGAGCAATTCCATATTGCTAACAGACTAGTCCATCAGCCCACCCTCACCCTCTTTAGGCCTCGCCTGCTGGTGGTCAAATGAAAGTCACCCACAGTTTGAGGGGTATGTAGTGTCCCCTGCATTGATTTTTTAACCTGGTCAATGGTCTTCTCACGTTCCATTCTGGCCAGGATGCTGCGTTGCGAGGTGGTCCCTTCAACCTTCGGAGCTAGAGCAGCCCTGGTACATCTCACATGTGGCCCACATGTATGAGTGAGCTTCCTGGGATAGGGAGATTTGGTGTGAGCTCCAGAATGCCACCATCTCACTCCATCACACACTTTGCCAACATATGCTGGTCAGGTGTTCCCTGCAGGAGACACCTTTAGACGCCTCTTCCTACTACTGGTCATTGCTGATCCACCACTAAATCCACCTCTCATGCGTCACTATTTTCCTCTTTGCCCCACAATGATGGACCTCTCTTCACCTCCCCTATTAGCTCCTCTTCCTTTCACATCTTTCATTCTACATCTTTGTCTTCTTTCGGCCCTCACTTGGCTTCTCTCACTGTTATCTACTCCTTTTTCTTCTGCTGTCCCAGCCTTCGCCTTCTTAGATTATCTTTCCATCTCCGACTACTCCCCTTCTGTGTCTCACTCCACTATGGGGGTCATTCCGATAGGGCGGTAAGGGTTAACGGTCACCGGTAACGAGACCGGTGCCGTTAAACCCTTACCGCCCTATTCCGAGTTCCTTTGCGGGTTGGTACTTAACGGCTGCTTTTTGCAGGCGTTAAAAAACCAACACGCAAAGGGACCTAGGAGCTAATTACGGCACCGTAATTACCGTGCCGTAATTAGCGCCTTCCCCATTCCCATTGAGCCCTATGGGCCAAAAATGGAAATGGGGAAGGGCCCATGGTGAATGGGGAATTACCGCCCCCGCCAACCTTGGAATGGGGCGGTAATTACGCCATTCACCATGGCGGAGTTGGAAAAATACCGGCGTCAACCAAGGCGCTAATAGCGCCTTGGTTAACGCCAGGGTCGGAATGAGGCCCTATGTCTTTCACTCCCATTGTTCTCCTCTTTTCTGAGGTCTTCACTCCTTATTAAAGTTTTCCAACTTTCTACCGCCTCACCTTACTGGGTCCCCCTCTTCAGATTTTTGTAATCAGATTTCAAGTAATTAAAACTTTCACCTCATCCACCTAGTGCCCCGTTCTCGTTATTCCACTCTTTGCTCCTTCCGTGTTCATTCTTTCCTCCTTCTCTTGACACTTCTACACCTCTGCCTCTGTCCTGTTCGCTTTCCTCACTTCTCCATGCTTGCCCTTCCACCCCACTCAGCTCTCACTATTACCTTCTGCCTGACAATATCTACACTGAGCATTACTTGGAGACTTACGTAAATGATAGGATATGGCATTTATAATGCGCCTGTATGCAACTGTTTCTAGGCGGATACTCCTCCAGGCCTGTAAATGCTGCATCATGCTCAGTTGTGGTGGTTAAGTGCCGAACAGAAGGACAGGCTTTCCACATTTGAATCCTCCTTTATACCTACTCCTGATTGGTCCATGCATCAAGACTTCGCTCCAGCGACGAAGTACATAAGAGGAGTTTCTTCCACCACCATGTAAATCGGGGAATTCCTGGTTAGCTGGCTGCTGGTTTCTCCCATCATAGCTGCAAGTCAGAGGTCCTGGATTTCCTCCCTGCCCACAAGCGTTGCTCTTCCAGGCTCATGGTTGTCACCGGGAGAGGAACACTAGACCTCCCTGTTTCAAAGCACTACTATCTGCCTGCAGACACCAGGTGACAGGTCCCCGTGCTCCTCCACTCTACAGTGGATCCAGTTGCTTTGAATTGGCTTTCCTGAAAATGCTGCAAATTCCAAGCAAATTCAGGTCATGTCTGAGCAGGTTTAAGCAGTCAGATACACCTTTTCCTCCATAGGGCTTGGTAAATCCATTAGTCGTGGTGGGAGAAGTGTGCTAAGGTTTGGACATTTGGGCTCACATTTAGGAATGGTGGGCACTGGGATGGACCAGCAGTGAAGATAAGGGGATGCATGCCACAGTTTAGAGATAGGCTTTGTTTCCTCCAGGCCCTACATCAAATAACAGGTGGCAATACTCAATCCCGTGGCTTCCCCAGCCTCATCTATGAACCCTAAATATGGAACATAGTCACATATCTCTCCTCTTTCTATCATTCGACCACTACGCTGGTCTACAAGAGGTCTGATTAGAAAAGTAATGTTAGTCCTGCCCTCTGTATGTGAATGAGTGCAATTTAAGTAACCACCACATAACCTGGAGTCTACCCTTCTTAGTTCTTGATAGTCAGGTGAGGGGATAATGATCAGTTATGAGTCTGAATTGGGAGATGGTAAGATACTATATAAGCACCTCAATTGGTAATACATTACATTACAATTTTATCATGGCATGATTTTTCTCTTTGGTAATAGCTTTTGGGTGATGTATAGGATAGGGCATTCACAGGCTAGCCCACCTACCTGCCCCCTTTCTTGAGACAATAAAGCTTCTAAACTCACCCATGAGGTATTCGTCTGGATGATAAAAGGCTGGGACAAGTCAGGAATAATTAGGAGTCGCTGATGACAATGGAATATAGGAATGCGTTAACTCTGTAAATGCGTTTTGTCTAGGCTGGGAAAACTGAATGTAAGCAGGGTGGGAGGGCGTTAGATGAAAGGTCAGTGGCCTAAAAATGGAAGCAAATTGTGAAAAAAGTATTTTATATATATACCCTTGGTATGATTTAATATACCCAGAGGTTTCTAAGCATGGACCCGGGGATCGAACCTGTGATGCTCTGTGTTGTCTTGCTTCGAGCACGTTGCCCCTGAGCTATCCTCCCAGGACACTGTATATTATGGCACCTAAATGTGCTTCATCATAGATTTGAGAAGTGCACAAAAAGTGAACCACGAGACACTGAAAGATGGATAGGGCTGCATGTAGGGCAAATTGAAGAACTGTAAATTGGAATAGACCGTTTTTTCATTACCTTCTGAGGCTAAAGGGATTTACCAGTATTCTTTTGAGAGATTGAAGTTTGTAATGTAGGTAGAATTCCTGATCCATCCAATCATGTTATTGATCCACAGCATGCGATAGGCATCGAATCAGGAGGTTTAATTGAGATTTGAAAATGAATACAATAACTCTAGCAGATATCTGTTTTACTTCCAAGGACTACTGGTAAAGCCCATGGACATTGAGTGCATTCAAGGACCTTCAGGTCTAACGTGTTTGTTAGTTCTTCTTGTATGATCCATTGATGAGCTTCTGGAAGCTGGTAATGTCCAAGACATACTATTCTCCCTGACACGGTCTGGATGTGGTGGAAAAAATCTTTCAGTTTACAAGGTTTCCATGAGAAGACGTGATCAATCTAGTAATCAATCTAGGTCTTGGTTCTGACAGCATTTGAGTCCTTCAGGAGACATTTTCTGGACTGCTTTCTAGAAAGCCATTTGTTAAGTCGATGTTGGCATGTGCTACAGAGACAGCCTTTGAGATCCATTCAGTCTTTTAACCAAACTATGTGGTAAATTGGCTTCCTCAGGTCAGAGTGATGGACCAGGTAAATGAGATCATTCAATAACTCAGACTTGATAGAAACCATACCACTGAGCCAGAAGCTTGTGTTCTAAGGTTGCTAGCCACACCTACACTCTGTCACCCACCTGAAACTATCAGAGCCAAGCCTCATGATCATATACATGTTTTTGCTTTTCCAGGGCTACCTTTATTGATCAGCTACAGCACCAAAGTCATTCTTCCTTTGGTCTGTTGTGCTAAACAGACAATGTTAAGGCTGGTATCCCTTTGGCCCTTTGTCTTCTCCTTCAGCATTTCTAATATGCACTATGGTTCTCTGTCATAAACCAGCTCTGTGTGTAGACCTTATATAGAGATTTCAGGGTTATTTTGGAGGAGGGATTTCAATTCCTCCATGAACCATGACTTGAGTTTGTAACTCTGTTTGAACAATATCTCCTTGAGTAATGCTACCCTGGAGAAGTATAGCACCAAATGCCCATGGATGTGCTGATTGTCCATGATTTAACCGAATGAGAAATGTCAGAGGGAGAAAAAAACCAAAAGTCATTTGAAGGAACGTGACTTTCTGTTTTCTCTCCCCGGGACATTTCTGGTCAGCCGCACCCACCCACCCCCTTACTTACCTTTTGGCGGCACACTTCGCTGTGTGCTGCCTACTCCTCCTCCGACCCTTATGTGCATGGGAACAGGCACTGCATGGTGCTCTTTTTAAAACTTCATTTTTGACTGAGCAGGGGATACCCCCTGCAAACCCCCGATGCCCTTGTTAACTGCAATGGTACCGAGTGGTAAATGTTATCGAAGTTGAAGGCTGCATGTAATTTTCGTATAGCCGAAATTCGAACAAATCTTCCTTTCACTGTTTTTCAGTTAATTATACGGATTCCTGTTCTGCTATGTGGAATTCTTTAGGAGTAAGAAGGCCTTGCATATCTGGCTGCATATTCCACAGACACTAGGCTATAGCTATTCCAAGCTCTAGAAGCCATGGGGTTCATTACATGTTTGCCAGTCTGGGAACTTTGCCTTTAAAATTGCTGGTAATTCCGGCACCAAGTTTACTGGTGGGGGCACTGATTTACCTCCAGCTGGAGGTAAATCGGGCCTCCACTGGCATATATTTGCTGGAATTACCGGTACCGGTGCCGATAATCCCGGCAATCCCCTCCATGGAATCCTATTGGAGTCCATGGAATGGGATTTACTGCAGTTGCCGGCACCTGGAATATCCCGGTAATAGTGGGATATCAGGCACTGGTAATGGTAGGGTCAGTTTCCTGGATACCGGAAAACTCGTAATGATTCCCATAGTGCCATTTCCCAGATGAGAAAGGGATGTCAATAATTGGTAGGGCTTGCATGGCGGCCCTTCATACATTAATGCAACAGATCCTTTCACAAATAGAGCAGGTTTCACAGAACTGCATAGTTTGTTAAAAAAAAGGCCATAAAAAGGGACATAGGATCTACCACTGGGGTCTGGCAATGTTCTTGTGCCCAGCAATAAGGTTGGAATGTGACAGCCCTAGAAAGGTTTGTCCGAGTGACGTTGGGTTGAGAATCTGGCATTGGGTGACACCATCACCTTTTTCTTTATTTCTACTCTATATATTAGATCTTTTTTTCATCAGTAAAGTCTATTCTAGGAATCGGCTCCCTCCATACTGATGCCCTACTGGCATTGTGTATGAACAAATAATTTCTTTAAATGGCTACTAACTTGGGGGATATTTATGTTCATCATATCCACTGGGCGGCTGTGAACTTTATCCCTTTCCTTGAATTAGTTTCTTTTTCAAGGGGGTACGCCACAGTGGGGCAGCAAACCACTTCTCTTTCTCGTGGTTTGATTCAATCTCAGTCCCTCTTCCATCTCCATGAAATAAAAAAATAAAAAAATCTGAAATCTATTGTTCAACAGGACCCCCTATTTTAACATGGAAGGGGGCAGGGAACTATATTAATGAATAATATGTGTAACTCCCCTCTGTATTCACTGTCTATGAATGAGCACTGGGACAGTAGGTAAGAGTTAGGAAAGAGGATGCATGCCACAAAATACAAAACAGCAGGGGAGCATGCAAGGCACCATTTTAACTACTCTGTGCCCTTCTTCATGTAATAGGTGGTGGCAACTAGTTCCCATTGCTTACCCAGCCTCATCTACTAACCCTAAACATGGGACATGGTTGTCACAATGATCACTGTTCACTCACCCTTTCGTTAGTAGTCTGGCTTATGCCGGTTTGAGGTCTCCCTCCAACGACATGGGTTGCCCAACACGTTCTGCTAGAATGGCAGTGACATATTTATCTTGTGGTTACTAGGGTCACAGCAAGTCTATAAGAAACACTTTAAGATTGAATGTGAGTCATTCACACAGGCGGGGACACAGCACTCAGTTAACAGAGGAGCTCAGAGCTCATATAAGTAATGCTTTCCATGGTCCCGGGTTTGAAATAGAGGACAGGCTTAAAGCATACATCTGTAACTTCCCTTTCACTATGACAATGTCCATGAGCTGAGGCGTAACCTTGAGTGCCTCTTTGCCTTCTAAAGGGGGAGTCTTCCCCCTTTGCCGATCACTTCTATAGCTCCTGTTTACACAATGTGAAAACTGTCACTGTATATTGGGCCCTAGGATCCTCCACCTCAGCAAGTAAGGTAAAGCTCACCACTACCTGAACGTTATTAAAAGGGCCTAATTCACTATGATATGATATATGATATGATATGATATATGATAGGATATGATGATATGATATGGCATTTATAACGCTCCTGTACACAAGTGTTTCAAGGCGCGACGAGGCAAGGGAGGGGGAACAGAGGGAAGACAGACAGCGATCCTAATAGGCCATGTGTCAGTCAGATTGTGCAAGTGCATGGGAAGGGGAAGGAGGAAAGTGCGGAGGGGGAGGGGCCAGTGCAGTACATGGGATAATAATATAAATAAACAAAGTAAAAGTACGGCCAGCAGATGGCAAGTTTAAGGGTAAGTGCAGACATCAGGTGTCAAGTGCTGGTAGTGGGACTGTAGGGATACGATACAGAAAACAGTCCCCAAGTGTGGGGGTTGCCAGGAAGGCAGTGCAGGAGTGTGGATGACGGGGAGGGGGCCTGGGCCTGTGATCAGAGGATGGCCAGGTAACCAGTGCAGTTTCAGTATCAGCGAGGAAGTCAGCAGGGGAGAGGAGGAGAAAAAGCAGAAGCAAAGAGAAAGGTTTTTTGGTGCTTCCGGAACCGGAGATGATATCAGGGAGGCAGGGTGGCTGTTCCAGAGGGAGGTCCCAGCCGAAGAAAGAGATCTACCACCAACTCGTTAATTGGGAAGCGTCTGACCCTGAGGGAGTTGGAGGCGGATGAGCGAAGAGCTCGAGAAGGAAGATATTTAGGAAGAGAGAGTTGATGGTATTGAGGCCCCAGGCCCCAGAAGGCCCTATGGACAATGCAGAAGGTTTTGAACTTAATCCTCGCAGCCACTAGGAGCCAATGCAGAGATTTCAGTCCTGGAGAGATACAATCCCTGGGCTTGAGGCCACGGACAAGTCTTGCAGTCCTGTTCTGGATGAGTTGCAGAGGGCGGAGAGTAGAAGCAGGCAGATTTAGAAAGAGGCTGTTGCAATAGTCCAGCCTAGAGTGAACCAGAGCTCTGGAGACAGTGAGCTTCTGGGGGAAGGAGAGGAAAGGAAGAATACCTCTGAGGAGATGTAGCTGGTAGTGAGACTTCTTAGAGACGTCAGAGATGTGAGGAGAGAAGGAGAATGTGGAGTTGAAGATGACCCCAAGGTGTTTGGCCGCATAGGTGGGAGCAGGAAGAGGGCCAAGAGAGGCTGGCCAGAGAGTGACAGGAAAGGAGGGAGCAGGTGTGCCGATGAGGAGAATTTTAGTCTAACTGGCATTAAGGCAGAGATCATTGGCGGCACATCACTCCTGGCTGGCGGACAGACAGTCAGAGATGAGAGAGGGAGAAGAGGTGGCTAAGGGTAGCTTGAAAATGAGCTGAGTGTCATCCGCATAGCACAGGAAGTTGGGGCAGAGCGCGGCAAAGCGGTAGGTGAGAAGTGCCAGGTATTGGTTGAACAGCCAGGGAGAGAGGTTAGACCCCTGGGAAAAACAACAGGTAGAGATAGAGACAGAGGAGAGGAAGGACCCAAGTTGAACCTTGGAGGGTCGATCAGAGAGGAAAGAAGTCAGCCACGCCAGGGCCTGACCGGTGATCCCCAGGTTATCACAAAGACATTTGAGCAGGATGGCATGGTTGACTGTAGCAAAGGCTGAAGAGAGATCAAGTGAGATGAGGACACAGGGGGTGTTGGAATAAAGGTTGGAGAGCAGGTCTTCACGGGTGTTCAGGAGAGCAGTTTCCATGCTTCTGGCAGCTCTGAAGCCAGACTGATGATCATGGAGACAACCAACAGATTCAGTGTGAAGATTGACCTGGGAGATGGCTAGCTTTTCCAGGAGTTTGCCCAAGAAAGGAGTGATGGAGACAGGGCGATAGTTAGCCAGGCAGGACGGGTCGGACGAGGCTTTCTTAAGGAGAGGGTGCACAAGGGAGTACTTCAGGGGGCAAAGGAAGACTCCAGTGGTGAAGGAGTGGTTGCAGAAGTTAGCCAGAAGTTAGCCAGGGCATGAGCCAGGGTGTCAATGTGGTCCTTGATGGTGTTGGAGGAAAAAGGACAAACCTGTTTTGATGAGACTTTCATAGATTGGACTTGTCTAGAAATCTCATCTGGGGAAAATAAGGGAAAAGTAGAGAAGGATGGGGGAGAGGTGGCCGAAGAAGGGCCATAGGAAGAGCAGAGAGTAGAGGGAGGAAGGGGAGAGGAGGAGAGAGAGGACAGGATGTCCTGAGTTTTAGAGATGAAATGAGAAGCCAGTGCCGTGCAGAGGGCCTGGGAAGGGAAAGGAGAGGTAGAGACTGCGGCAGGATTGGCCAGTTCCTTGCAGATTTTGAAGAGTTCAGCCGAGATGTTAGATGCCGCAGAGATGCAGGCTTGGATGTGAGCTCTCTTCTTGTTGTGGACAGAGATCCGGTATTGCCTTTGGAGCTGGAGGCAGGCCAGTTTGTCAGAGGATGTACATGAAGCATGCCATTTCCTCTCAGCCACCCTGCACTTGCGTTTAAGGGTGACGAGGTCTGAGTCGTACCAGGAGTTGCACTTGACTTTGGGCTTCAGGCAAATCCTCATGACAGGGACAAGAACATTGAGAGTATCACATATAGCAGAGTGGAGCATGAAAAGAGCTGTGTCAGGGTGTGAGTCAGCCAAAAGGGTATGGGGGGGTGAGAAAGTGGCAGCAAAAGACTCACTTCATGGGTCGGATGACCGAGAAGGGGGGTGGCAGTGATGGAGTTGGCTTGGCCTGAGGGGTAGAGAAGGTGAGCTGGGAAGAAAGGAGAAAGTGATCTGTGGAGATCAGAACATCCAGCGTGTGCCCTGAAGAGTGAGTTGGCCAGAGGGGAGAATATAGATTGAGAGAGAGTTGCAAAGGTTGAGAAAGAATCCAGAGTAAGGACTGGAAGTATCCAGGTGGATGTTGAAGTCTCCAAGAAGGAGGAGTTGAGTGGTCGAAACTAGGAGTGAAGAGGAAAGATCCGCCCACCCAGAGAGAAAGGAGGAGATCTGACCAGGTGGCCGATAGATAGTAGCCACAGTAAGGGAATGGCTAGGAGAAAGAGCCTGCAGAAGAGGCATTCTAAAGAGGAGTAGGCCTGCGTAGGAATGACAAAGGCAGGAACCCATAGTGGGAAGTTCAGGGCTACACCCCTTCCGGAACGGTTGGACCTGGGCAAGGAGAGGATATTGTAGCCATCAGGGAGGAGAGTGTCAAAGTTTGTAACAGAGCTGGCTGTGAATCATGTCTTGGTTAGACCGAGGACATCGAGGTCAAGTTCCTCCAGAAGGCATCAGATGTTGGAGGAGTGTTTGACAGCTGAGCGAGAGTTAAGAATGGCAATATGGAGAAGGTTGCCATCCTTGAAAGACCTCTGGGGAGGGGTACGAATTAGAGGTATGCCCTGCGGAGGTGTAGAAGAAGCCTGAGGGGGGGCAGAAAGGGAAGTAGCAGAGGGCAAGGTAGCCAAGGAGCAGAAAGCAGGGGGAGGCAAGGAAGCCGTGGAGGGGGAGAGGGGACAGAGGGAGAATAAAGGAAATTGATGAGGCGTGGGAAGCATCTATCAAAGAGGAGAAGGTTGGCTTAAGGGCCTTGGACCAAGATGGTACCATTCACATAAACATTTATGCTGACCTTATAGTAGTGGAAGGTGGCCAGGAGGGCCTCCCACCGGTTGGCAACAATAATGGGAGAAGAAGAGAACGGAGAGCGCACAGAGACCATATGTAGGGTCCATAGGTCTGGTGAGGGAACGACAAAGAGAATGTTGGTGAAAGTTTGCCTGGAGGAGACACTGGTATAGGTGTCAGCGATAGGGAGGCCGGGTTGGAGACCAGAATGTCCTTTTTAAACTTCTTCCTACCAGATTTAGTGAGGAGAGCAGGGTAGTCGATAGAGAAGCAGTTAGAGAAAATAGGAGAGACAGAGAGCACCATAGAGTAGGTAGGGAGAGGAGAGAAGAGAAAGGGAAAGGGAAGGGGAGGAGACAGGGCAGAGTGCAAGCAGACGAGACAGAGAGAGGCGAGCCAAGTTGAACAATTGGACAACAATGACAGACACTCAGATTTAAAGGACAATCACAAAGCAATTTGAAAACAGAAGAGAAACACACCTAGGTTTGAGAGTCCTGAATAGAGGGAAACATGCCTAGGTTTCACAATGCAATTTTAAATACTTTCACAATGCAATTTGAAAACAGGAGAGAAACACACCCAAGTTTGAGGGTCATGAATAGAGGGGAAAAGGCCTAGGTTTCACAATGCACTTTTAAATACTTTCACAATGCAATTTGAAAACAGGAGAGAAACACACCTAAGTTTGAGAGTTTGCTAAATGGTCAAGTTTGCCGGGTAGAGTGCGGTTCAGAACCTAACCTGGACACTCTTCCCTGCCATAGTCGCAGATGGTAGATGGCTTGCAACTGGCTTCCCCTGCAGACACCTGCAGACACTGGCTGGAGCCACTCAGTTAGAGCCACCCTTTGCCTTGGGGCATTTAGCCATGGGGGCTGCCGGGCAGAGGGCTGCCCTGGGGAGGTCAGTGAGGACCAATAAAATGCCAATCAGAGCGGGGGGAGGGAAAGGAGGAGGGAGGAAGCAGAAGAGGGAGGCGGGAGGGATCTGGAAGGAACAAGTGGGGAGCACATGGCACAGCCCTTGTAAAAAAGGCACAGATGGAGTTTCACAGCCCCAGAGGGGTTTCAATGGCCAACACTCACCTGCCTCACCAGCAGCACAAAGAGGCAAGCAGGGACTGAGCCCACTGACACAGCACAAAATCGCAATGCCAGGAGGCCAATCAGAGCAGGGGGCGGGAAGTAACTATATAAGTAACTATATATAAGTAACTAGTAGACTCTATCCCCTTGGGGCATATCTCCTGCTGTGCAACTCAGTCAGATACCACAGTCCCTCCAAGTCAGAATGTGGGCCCACTTATCCTAACTCAGGAGCCTTCCCAAAAGTATCATTCAACATTGAGACACCTGCTGCTGGTTTCTAGGCTAAATGTTCTAGCTGCCTTCTTTCCTGTTTGTATGAGAGCATGACTCTCACAGTAAGGGTTTTAACCTTTGGCTTGCCCAGACAAGGCCCACTATGTTACTACATTTATATAGGATGCACCCTACCCTAAGTGATGGCCGGGCATCAAACGACAGCTCAAAGCCACAATATAAAATCACATTTTATTTATTTAACACAAAATAGGGGATTAGGTTTAATTTAGCCCCTGTGGTGGAGTTCTAAAGTGGGTACAATTTAGGCAAACTTTTCTTAGGGCTCTGTTCTTATGTCCTTCACTTTGTCTTGCAACCAGTGCATCCTTCTTGGCAGGGATAAATCACACACACTCTCTGGGGTTTAAAGTGCCCCACACTTCTTTCTTGGCTCTTTAAAGGCCTTTGCTTTATCTCCCTGTACTAGTGAGGCTGATACATCGGGTCTCCTAGACTTGTTGATAACCTGGCACCACCAGCCCTGGTGCCTGGGGTCATCTGTTGGGTGTTAGAATAACTCACAGTTGTTAAATCCCAGACTTGTGAGGCTTCAATCCCTTTGTCAGTGGTTGGCTGGCTGTTCTGGCAGTAGATATTCTGAGCCCAGAGTATATCACAGGGCCTTTCCGCTGGTGTTTTGGGTGTATCGTGTGCCCCTTAGCTCTTTCCTCTGCCTCTTTTCACTTGCTCCTCTCTCCTCTTTCTAATCCACCATACATCCTCTCCTTCTGCCTTCTTGTTTGTTTTCTCCTCGTCTCATTTGCCCACTTAGTTCCCTTGTGCCTTCTATCTGCACTGCCAATTTCTCTTTATCAGTCTTTCTTCCTGCTTTGCATCTCTCAGTTTTCCAACCCCCTCCATTGTTCTCTTTCTTTTTCCACCTTCGCTCCTGTTGTGTTCTGTCTTTCCTCACCCCTCATTTGGCAGTCCCTCTTTTTTCACTGCCTCTGCTGATTATGTTACTTTCCCCTAGTTCTGCTTTTCTCTCCCCTTTACCTCATCCACAGCATTTGTTCTCACCTCTACCTCCTCTGACCTAGTCTCTTCTTTCTACCTTTTATACTCTTCCTTCCCTTTTCTCATTTGCCTCTGCTCTGTCTCTTCACCTCAACCTTATTCTCTCATTCTCCTTCACCTCTGCTCTGGACTCTGCTACCTTTGCTTCTTCTCTCCTTTCTCTCTCTCTGAGCTCCACTCTTGACTCTTCATCCTCCATCCCTGCTGTTCTTTCACCCTACTTCAACTCTTTTCCCCCTCCTTCAGTGGTCTTCTTTCTCCCTTCTCAACCCCTGCTGTGCTTTTGCTCCACCGTTTGTTTTCACTGCACACCCATGCTCTTCTCCAAACATCTGACTCCCACTCCTCCATCACATCCACTCTTTTTCTTATCTCATGCTTGGGACCTGGATATGTAATTGCTCAAGTGTGCTCAGGTGTGATTGTCATGGAAACATATTTGGTGACTGGTACAGTTTGAATGGACTAAAGATTTCTTAGGTGCTCGTTTTCAGCCATCTGCGCTGCAGTTTGGCTGGCTGACATTATATCAAATGTGGCTGCCATCTTGGATTCACTCTCTGGGCAGCAGAGGTTCCTGTGGATTGTGTAGGCTAATGTCCAGGCATGCTTTGATTGGGTATAGTTTGAAGTTTCTCACATATGTGAGTTTATGGACGTGTGAAAGGCAATTAGACTGTGGGATGTGCCATTCTCACATACACTTGTCTTTCAGTGAAACTGGCCTCACTCTTTGCATGGTGAGGTTTGTGGTTGCATGTTCCCCAGGGACTGAAAACAGGGGGCTCTTTTGCCTGAATTCTGCTATACTCCACACAGGTGGCCACTGCCAAGGAGTTCTGGAAACAACATGACTGGGGAAACTAACTTGGCAACAAAGAGACTAGGGAGCAAGTGGGATCTGCCAAGTACTTCCTCTGGATCCAACATCATGGTGCGGGTGGCAATCCCCAACTCTGTAGAACCACCTCCGCCCCGTCTAAAAGAATGGGATTTTATCACCCCTAATATTAGAACAAATAATAATCTTAGTACTTCCAAGAGCCCATCAAAACTCAAGTGTTACCTCACAAATTCAGACTTCTGTTCACAGCTTCTAGTACCAATATGACAGCCTATGCATTGGTAAACAGTGTTCAGACTTATACACCCCTGGTCTGCTTTGTCCAATGGCAACAGGGACTGTTTTACAGATCCCATTTATTTAGGATCTCCTTTTGTGGGTGTCAGAAAAAACTCCCAAAGCTGAGGAGGTTCATTGATGTCACAGAGGAGTTGGCAAAATAAAATGTTACCTTCCAGCCATACACGTCCTATTTCGTGACAAGGGAGCTGACATCATAACTACCAGATTTTGTGTTTTAGGCGTTTCCAAGTAAAAACTGTCACTGAAATTTCATCCTGGTTATAAGTACTGTCACAAGGGTCTGAATGGTCATGGGAATAGCATCTGAGCACTGGTACAATCAGTTGTGATAGAAATCTGAAAAGAAGCAGTGCTAAAGTAAACAAGACATCTGCCCAAGCAGGTCACTAGAGGCAAGTCCTCTACATATTTTTCAAGATAGTAGTAGAAGTCCATCTTTGCATTTCATAAGAAAAGCAGTCTCCTAAGTGGGATATTAGGGGATTCACCTGGCTGGGTACTGTGATGGTGTCATCTCTGAGTAGACCATGGGAGAGTATTAGGGGACGATGACATCCAGGCAAAGCAACCAGCTGAAGGTGATAAATAGCAGATACCCCAGAGTTTCCTGGTTCACTCACAGGCACCACACCTCACAACCTGCAGGTACACATTCTGGGAGCATTGTCTTATATATGCCAACCAGAGAATGCACTGCAAGAGAAGTGATAACAAGCCTCCCATGTAATAATACACTTAACTCAGTGCAGCATCAGAAGCAAGAAACAGGAGAATATCAACCTAAGAAGAACACTGCACAAGGTAACATACACAAAAGATTATGCTGCCTGATCCAGGTTCCCTCTATGAGACTTCACACAGATCAGGATTCTTCAGCAAGAACAGCTCTGACGTGCAAGCCCCGAAGTGTCACCAGAAAACATAAAGCATCACACAGCATCTAACCGCAGGGAAAACTTGGATACAGTGTGCAAATGCATGCAGGAAACAAAGCCTCATCTGGAACACAAGGTTGCTCGGCTGCCATGATTCAGATACGGTGAATGATGCTCAGCAGATAATTGTACAGGTAGTAAAGGACCCTTCCACTCGGGAGGAAGTGGAAACTATTAGTCCTCAGATATCACACAACCCCAGTATTAGGGCTGAAACTGACCTACCTATACCTATCCTCGGTGGAACAATCTGTGGCCAAGTGAATTGTAAAAGTAGGCAGAAACCACCTGTGTGGAGGTTCGGAAGATGCTCCAGGGAGTTGCTGCTATGGCAGAGAGAGAAGCAGGAAAAGCAGAGAACTCACTGATCCATATTATTAAATAAGGAGCTGGAGGTGGCACAGCCAAATATACCACAGAGTGTTAAGGCTTGTAGGAGAGGCCAGGGTAAGGAACCTGCTTAAGGCCGCGACTCTGAAGCTGGCAGGAACATGTACCCAATGATGCAGTAATCATGAACACAAAGAAGAATGAAGTGACTCACTGGTCAATAAATGTAAATACGCTGCAACGCAAGGTAGAAAGAACACATGAAAGCTTGCTTATGAGAGGTCTATATTCCAAGTTTAGGACAATAATTAGAACGGGATGGACGATGGCTGATGCCAATCAACCCAGCTATCTTAAAATACATGCCCAGGATCCTGTGAAGTGAAAAGACGATGAAGAGGCTGTTTTTCCCTTGCAAAATAAAGGAGTTCATTGGCCTGAGACCAAGGATGCTATTTAGAGAGATGAAGGCGAAGGGAGTCTAATGAGCAGACCATGTGCGAAGGACATATTTCTCAGAATTAGAAGAAACAAGAACATTTACAGATGCCAAGTATTGGACAATCAAAAGCATATCAAGTTTCTATAGGATAGAGTGAGCAAGTCTCTAAAGGCTAAGAGAAGCAACTGCACCCAGTATAATTTAATCAAATAGTGTTAAATACACTGTCGAAATTGACAAATGTGTGGTCTCTTAACACGTGATGTGGTCTCTTAACACGTGATGTAGAGCTCACAAACAGGGGCTATTCATTAGGCTTGAAACTAAGATAATGGTGTGCCTACACTCCCTTGAATGTACCAGGACATTGCAGACTGACAAGGTCGATCTTCAAACAGAGGACACTGGCATGAGGCCTACCGATGAGAGAGGGTAGACTAATTGGGAAAACAAGGGAAGAACTGACATATCTCTGACATATTTCCAAACACCTGGGTTTTGTTTCTATGTATGTGCTGCTAGCGAGCCGAGTGTCAGAGGTTGGATTTGGGTTGCCAACCAATCAGAAAAGCCTGCCATGCACTTTTGCATACAATGTTGCAAGTATTATTCTGCTGCCATATTTTTAGCTGTAATCAGTATTATATGTATTTAGGAGTAGCTCAGGGCGTGTCCTACAGACAAGGGTCCGCCAATGAGAGACTAATACACATGCATTCTATATGTAGACACATTCCCCTAATCCAATCCCACCCCTCTATAGGTTTTTGTAGTATGCCATGTAGGTTGACGTCATAGATGATGCATCTAGCATTATATAAACTAAGTATAATCAAGAAGACAGTGTGATCCTGCATGAATCAATTTGGTGAATGACAATTAACCCTGCTTTACTTCATTGAGATACAAGCAGTATTTTACCATCTTCTTTGTGTCTGTCCAGTTATTTGGTCTGAGACATTATATTAGTAATTCCATTTAGCACTAAGACACTTCAAGGTGCTTAAGGCAGAGCCATAACCCAGCATCCAGTTACTGGCAAATTTATTTGTGGTCCGTCCATAGTACCAAACTATCTCCCGATTTATGTTTGTGCTGATTTTTGTCATGGACTCACATTGAGGCATATCAGTGTCAGAGTGTGATTCCCTTACAAAAAAAAGTAGCTGCAGCATATTCCATTCGACTTGCAGGTCTCCACCACCCGAAGCAGCCTAATGAAGAGATTTAGGTCCATTGAAAATTAATTGTAAGAGTGAAATTCGGACATTCAAAAACCAATATAGCAACTTGGAAAATATTATAATGTTAATAAGTGAGATTTGGGCCATTAGTGAAAGAGGGGCAAGTGTAACAAGCCAGTGACCTGCTCTTGCCAAGAGGGAACAGAACCCCTTTCAACTTGGGGTGGTAGGCCTACAAGGGAGAACTCCAGGGCCAGTTCTACCCCTGAGGTGCACAGTGGCAGCAGGGAGGCCCCCAATTCTTGCCTGCCCGTTTGTGCCAAGATATTTGTGTGGATACCATTGGTGTCCCAGTCTTGTTTCCCAGAACAGAAACTTTCCAGTATTTCTATGTTGCTTTCAGAATATTAAACACTAAAGGATAAAAGGAATAAAAAAGAATGTCAAACTGTGGCTGAACCCCAAAAGAGAGAGTGCTGCGCCACCAGCCTGATATCAGCGTCTCCGGGGTAGAGACGTCAGGAGGAAAAAAGAGCAAACTGCAGACAGTCACTGTGATTCACAGAGGTTGCGAATGAGGTAGCCCCAAACGGAGGCCGCTGCCATATGTGGCCGACTCAATGACCTTACAGGATTGCCAAGCAATCACAACAAGCCCAACCAACATAACAGTGACACCCTTGACCACTAGGGACATAATTGGGAGCTATTCCCACCATCCCTGAAAGATCTTACTGGGAGACCCGGTGAATCCAAAGCCTGGAACATGAACAGGAATTCCTCTACTCCCAATACGCCATCTCAGTTACATGCCAATGCCATGCAGAGAAAATTGGTGAGGCAGAGCCCCCCTTCCTATGATTAATTGTTTCACACACACCACTGGGTGGGGAAGGTATGGCCAGATTGGCCAGGGAGAGGTATCCAATCCTGACAGAGAAAGGGGAAATGAGCAGGAGACAGGAAGTGTGTCTTTTTTCAGGTGAGTTCAGTGGTGGAGGTGGAGCACAACAAAGAGAAGCAAGAGGAAGAAAGGAGCAGTGGATTATAGGAGCAAATTGAGGAGCAGACAAGGTGTTGGCTATGGAGTGACTGTGGTTCTGCCGCATGAGTGTGCTTGGTTGTGTGGCAAGTGGATAAATAAGGCAGTGTAAGGGGTGATTGTAAAGTGAATGTTTCTGAATAAAAGACAGGTGTATGAATAGGGGTTTGGAGGGAGGAGTGGTGGTTTATAGGGAAGAGTAGTGGTTTCGAGAAAGAGTAGTAGTGTGGAGGAGGGAGCAGAGAAGGGCAGAGGCAAAACCTAGAAGGGGGGAGTAGATTGCAGGGACAGAACCGTGGTGGTAGGAGTGAGACACAGTGGACTTGAATAAAGAGTAGTACAGAGAGAGGTGAAGGCGAGCGTTAGTCAAAGCCTGAATCAAATAGAGCATTTGGAAGGCACCACCTTAAATCCCATCAGATCACTAACAACTGGATAGAGTAGGGACTGGTAGATAGTCCTGGAGGTAGGTTAGATAGCCAGCATTTAGATGATCATCTCTAGCACAAGCTAGCTTATAGACAGAAGGGGTCCACATCTGATAGCACTAACCAGGGTTATGGACGCCTGGGTTAGGGAGGAAGTTATAACACAATGAGAGAGAGGGACGTCCTTAGACCCCTCAAAGAGAAAAATAAAATGCCTTAAACATTCTCTGGAGCAATTTTTGTGTAATCTATGATATAACCAATCCATTTATTAATCGTTTGATACATGGAACAGAGAAATTATTAATATACAATGTCTGCACATCATTCATTCTCTTGCTGTTCGAATAGCTGCAAGATAATGAATGTGCTCAGGACACCAGCAAAATCCCCACTTAGCCCCAACTGAGTGGGTGACCTTTGTCAGGATGAACAGCTCTGACTTACTCCAATCTAGTGGAAGGACAAAGATGGCACCAAACAATGTTAACGTCCCAATGACAAAAGCAATGTTTCCCTCCATGGAACAAAGGTAGACCAGAATACTGCCAGCATAAAAAGAGAACTGCAGTCACTAACTATAAAACTGAATGCTCATATCCATCTGCAGAATATGCACTAATAAAAGGGGGGTTAGGTTTGTCACATCCCCTGCCCAGCTGATAAGGAGAAGAGACGAATACGGTCCAAACAAGTGGTTTAGTGTACAACAGTTTAGTCAGCACAAGGAACCTGTCATCCAAGCCCATCCTTTGAGGGGCAGTAAATAGAAAAGACCACTCAGTCAAATGCATGTTCAGCAAGTAACAACATGGCCACAGCCTGTTTATTCCAATCTATCGGCGACAGTATTAAAAAAAAAAACATATATTCATCAACGGGGTTGCCCGGAATGAAACCAAACTGATCAAGAAAGTGAATCAAGAGTATTAAGCATTGTGTGATAATGCTTTAGTATTATATTGTCTACATTTAATAGAAACAATGTGTGGTGTGCAGAGTATCCTTCACTGGTGACGAGGAGCACTAATGCAACCCCACTGAGTAGCAGCAGTGCCAGAACCCTCAGCCATCTTTCACTGAGGATCAGATGGCACAGCATACTGTTCGGCAATGATGTCACAAATGAGAAGGTGAGAGCGCTCGCCATCAATGGTTTCCCGAGCTCTAGGGGGTAACACTATCCAAGTAGGGCAAGCAAAAGAGACTTAAAGAGGCCCTACACCGGCATTTAGCTCCAGCGCGAGCAACAACCCTGCCTGAGCGTTCCACCATGAACACGGACATAGTGAACCAGCGCTGACATCAGAGGAAGGGACCCTCTGCCGTCCTCTTGCGTGCCGCCTTTGTGGTTGCCCAGCAAACTCAAACACTGCATGAAGCGGCGCTGACATCGGAGGAAGGGACCGTCTGCCGTCCTCTTGCGTTCTGCCTTTGTGGTTGCCCAAGAGCCTCATAAACACTGCATGGAACACAATAACTAAGGGAGAGTGCACGATGAAATAAAGGCAGGAACGCTGCTCACACCACCATTTCGGTTGGCGGCAACCCTATAAACATAGTGCGTTTCACAGAAAGTTAAGGAGAGCGCATTATAAGATTAAAAGCCCAGCAACCCATGAATACATCAACAGGGAGTCCAGTAACGAAACTGAACCACACACTGAAATTAAAGAAAGGAACAAAGAAACATTTTTCTACGTGCCGCATATTTTAGTTGCCTAATAAACTTTATGGACATATCAGAGCCCAAAAATAAATGTCAAAAAGAAAGTTGTGTAAAACACCACAAAAAACAGCAATCTACCTCCTAAAGGTGCATTGCTTAATGAACCAAATATAAGGTATATGAAGGACAGCTATCTGCTTTTTGATTGTGCATTGCTAAATAACTGCACCAAAATAATTGCTCCAACAATCCTCTACACCAGAGAAAGTCACCAGGCAGGGCATTCACAACCTGCCATCTTAGAGTTTGCCTAAGAAGGATATCTGCCATGTACACTTAGAAAAGACTCAAACAAAGTGAGACCAGCAATAACACCACAATACGGTAATGGCTGCACAGGGAGTACCTCCTCCCAACTACTTTTTGGACATCCAAGGGGAACCAAATACACCTTGGAAAAGATGGAAGAAAAGATTTGACCTTTATGTATTAGCTGTACATGTACTGAACTTCTCAGGAGAAAGGAAGACGTGCCTTCTGATGCACTGCCTCTGCAATTATGGCCAGGAACAATATGTAAACCTCCCACCACTGTCGGAACAGGAATCCACAGGTTTATCTGAATATGAAAAATGTGTAAAATTGCTGGATAGGCACTATGAGAAATGCACAAGCATCATCCTGGAGAGATATCATTTTGGTAAAAGAAATCAAACAAAGGATACATCTGTAGAGCAATATATGACAGCATTAAGAGGACTTGCATTTTCATGTGAATTTGGAAGCACTTTAATGAAAGATTCAGAGACCAATTCATGCTTGAGTGCAGCAATGAAAAGGTGAGGGAAGCACTATGGTCCAAAAGCAATCCCTCGATTGACGAAGCCTTAAGAGTAGCAAAGGAAGTGGAACATACACAAGTGTGTTAAAGAATTGGAAAAAAGAATGGAATCCGATGAAAGACAAATTGATGAAGCTCAAGTCATGGAAATATCAGCAGTACAAACGAGGAAAATTGACAATAAGAAACAGAATTTCAAGAAAGAGAGTGGAAAGAAGAAATTTGTAAAATACTAAGAGAAAACGGCAGACAGTGACAGGAAAAGCGGTTTCCACTGTGATAATCCTAATCACTTTACGAGTAGTGACAAACGACTGTGTTTTGCATAACATCAGAATAAAAATGCTCAGTTCCAATAGTACAAAAACTAAGTAGTGTTTCTCTAGCTATTAGAGCTGCGGTAAAAGAAGAATTGTTGACTATGGAAAGGCAAGGGGTGATAGAAAAAAATAGAAGCTGCTGAGTGGGTTTCCCCTTTAGTTGTTTTTAAACCCAATGGTAAACCTAGGTTGTATATTGATTTGAGATCTGTCAATAAATGTGTAATACCTAGTAGTCATCCCTTACTTAATATCACTGAAATTTTGGGTACCATCAAGAAAGCTACAGTAATGAGCACTCTAGATCTCAAGCCTGCTTATCACCAGATTGCTCTTCACACTTCATCTAGAAATGTAACAGCATTCATTACCTCAGAGGGATTATCCCAATGTAGACGTATGCCATTTGGGTTGGTATCTGCTGTGGCAGTATTCCAAAGTATTATGTGTCCGCATTTTCAGGTGGTGTCCTATGCTTCCAAGATGATGTGTTAGTCTATGGGAGTGATATTGAAAAACACGATAAAAGATTGAGAGAAGTGTTCAACATTTTCATGATAGCTGGATTGACATTAAGCAAGGATAAATGCAGGTTCAATAAGACAACCATCCAATATTTAGGCCATACAATATCAGATGCTGGTATTCAGCCGAGGTCTGATTTAGTGGATAACATTGTGAATTTCCCCAGTCGCTCTCCTTTCTTGGAAAGGTTGAATACTATTCCAAGTTCATGCCTGGCATAGCAAACAAGTCCATTCACATGAGGAATCTAGTAAAAATGGGAGTGAGGTTTTATTGCAGCGAATCATGTGATAAAGAATTCCAAGAGATTAAATTAGCCCTGACAAAAGCCCCCACATTAAGCAATTGTGACTCCAGCAAAAAGAGTATTATGACGACTGATGCTAGTAACCATGGGTTAGGTGCTGTCCTCTCACAAAAGAGGGATAGGAAGTTACCAATGCATTTGCATCAAGGGTTTTGATAATTGCTGAAAATAATTATTCCACAATAGAGAAAGACTTATTGGCTATTAAATGGGAAATAGAGAAATGTTGACCTTTTCTTTGGGTTGTAAAACTTCCCATCAGGTCTGACCATAAACCTTTGAAAGAGATCCTCACCACAAAAGGGTTAGATAAAGTGTCATCGAGAATCAGGAAATGGGTTTCCAGTTTACAGGATTACAACTGGGAAATTGAATATTTACGAGGAATAAAAAATAAAGCTGCAGAATTTATTTCTAGGTTGACCAATGTAGTAGAGGATGACAATGATGAAGAGGATAAGGATGAACAGGTTCTCAATCTCAGTCAGGAAGTAGTGAGTGGCGTGAAGCAATGTTAGTTGACCAAGTACTTACTGATGTCAAAGGAATTTGGAATGAAAAGTACGGAAATTAGGAAATCCGACCATACCTGATTCTATGAAGAATGGTTTAGATGAACCTCTTGTTAAAGATGGAATGATTTTAAGAGGAGACACATTATTTCCCCCAGTGGAAGTAAGGCAGAGAATTTTTGAGGTTGCACATGAAGGTGACCAAGACCAAACAATCATTAGGGAATGTGCTATTTGTGAAAATAAGGCTAAAGGTTGTGTCACAAGAGGAGAGCCAATGACTCTAATATCTATTCCGTCTGTGCCATGGGAAAGAGTTGGACTCGATATTGTGGGACCAGTGGCATCACAAGGAGCATGTAGATATGGCATAGTACTTGTGGACATGCTCTGGCATTGGGTGGAATTGTCAAGGGTGCAAAGTGTATTTGCAAATGATATAATTACATTTTTTGATGACATTTCTAGCGGGGGAGGATATCCTACATCTATTCTGCCAGATTATGGTGTACAGTTTGTTGCAGAAGAAATGAAGGAATTTTTAAGAACAAATGGTATTGAACACAGAACTAGCTCGGTCTATCATCCAGAAACTAAAGGATAGTTGAAAGATTTAATAGAGTCATCAAAGAAAGCACAAGGGTAGCAATTTCAGAAGGGACTGATTGGCTTATACTTATTATAGAAACAGCACAGGAAACAGGAAAGAAGACTGAAATTGATCTAAAAAATCTAGAGGACGAAATGAAGAAAAAATGTCCACTGAGGCATTCAAAAAGGGCCTAGAGAAACATCTAAAAGAGATGCAGGATTTCCAAACTGAAACCATCTCAGAACGTGTGAAAAGAATGAAAAAAGATATACATAATTTCACACATGAGAAAGCATGTATCTATTAATAAAAATTATAAATTTGGAGAATCTAGACTCAATTGTAAGCGCAATTGGAGAGTGCGATTTCGCAACATCTAATACAACTCTAGCGATGGGGGTTGCACAGAATATGAGAATACAATGAGCAAGGAGCCAATGCCCCGAGTACCAGTAGTGACACTCGCATGAACCGAGGGAGAGGATCTAGAGATAACAATAGAAGGATGAACAACCAACTACAGTCTTTTTTAGGAAGGGGAGAAAACCATTGACAATGGGCAACAGAGCGGATGGAGACACGCAGCCACAGGGGCTGTTAGTGAATCTCTCTGATGTCCATTTGTCCAAAGAAGAAGAAAATGTGCTTAACAAAAAGCTTAATTTTGTAATATCCAAGTACCACAACCCTTTTGAGTTTAAGATGGAATTCAATCAATTTATGCGCAAAGTACACCTGAGGGAGTTCTTTGAAAATAGCCCTTTCACTAAAGGAGAAAACTATAGTGGGCTTAGAAATCCATCTACTTTTTGTGCTCCATCTAATTCCTACTCCCTTGGTTTTTGAGAGAAAAGTGATGGAGGAGAGTAGCATTCTGGAATCTAAAGGTATTCCACACCATCCTAACCTTAGTAAATCAGAACAAATGATTTTGAACGCACTAGGCACCAATGAAAAGATCATTATTTGCCAAGCCGATAAAGGCTGTGCCATAGTGATATTATTACATTGAAGAATGTTTGAATCTCCTCTCTGATGTGGGTCACTATCAGAAAATAGATAAAGACCCTAGTAATGATTTGATTCTCATAATTAAGGAGAAAGTCACTAGAGCAGTTGACCTCCATATGATTAGCAAACAAGAAGGGGAGTACCTGACTAGAGAGAATGGTAGAATACCTGTATTCTACATTCTCCCTAAAATACATAAAAACCTGGAGAAACCCCCTAGGAGACTCATTGGGCCTCATTCCGAGTTTGGCGCAAAGGGATATCGGGCACCGGTAAGGACACCAGGGCCGGTAATCCCTTTGCGCCCTATTACGAGTTCCCTTAGCGGGTCCCTTCTTTAACGCCTGGTTTTACCAGGCGTTAAGGACGGGACGCGTCAAGGGACTTTAGAGCTAATAACGGTACCACAATTTGCGGTACCGTTATTAGCGCCTTCCCCCTTCCCATTGAGCCCTATGGGGGCTCAAATGGGAATGGGGAATGGCTTTTTCAATGGGGACTTACCAGTCCCGCAAAGGTCGGAATAGACCGGTAAGTCCCCATTGAAGGAGGGCGTACTCAGTACCGGTATTGGAGGTAGTCATGGTGCTAATAGCGCCATGATTACCTCCAAACTCAGAATGAGGCCCAATGTCTCAGGAGTTAACTCCTTGTTGGAGCCCTTTCCAAATTTGTCGATTACTATTTAAGACCCTTTATTCCCAATATGAAGAGCTATATAAAGGATACTATGGACGCCATCAACAGGATTGAGGGGAATGTTTTTAATCCTAATGAAAACTTGTTGATATGTTTAGATATCCAAGCTCTCTATACCAACATACCTCAAATAGCACCACTATAGGTAGTGGAGGAGACTCTACTCATGAGAGAAGATCAGCATCCTGTGTCTAATTATTTTATAAAATGGTGCACTGAAATGGCCCTTACAAATAACTTCTTTCAGTTTATGGGTCCATTTTATAAACAAATTGAGGGAACAGCAATGGGGGCAGTTATGGCCCCAAACGTGGCTAATTTATATGTCAATATGTTTCAGGAAACGGTAGTGAACACAAATTTGAACCCATTCCAAGACAATATAGTTTGTTGGCTACATTATATATATGACGTCTTCGTCATATGGAAAGGAAATGAAGAAGAATCACAGTGTTTTGTAAATTGGTTGAATCAACACAATAGGTACCTTAAGTTCACCAGCAACATCAGTAATGAACAGGTACACTACCTAGATATTTGTATATATCATGAACAAGGATCGCTATTGATAATACCATACACGAAAGATACTGATAAGAATGCATTATTGCACTTTAGTAGTCATCATGCTCAACATGTAAAAAATAATCTGCCCTTCGGACAATTTTTGCGTTTGAAGAAGAATAGCAGTACTAATAAATCTTATGAAAATGGAGCAAATAACCTTATTGACAAATTGGTCCATCGAGGGTACCCTGCCTCCCAATAATCGAGTAGCTCTATTGGACAAACAAATACAAGGAGAGGAAAAGATTAAAGAGACACCTCTCATGTTCGTTAATACATTTAGCAACCTCTCATATAAAATCAAAATTATCATCAATAGAAACTGGAAAGAAATCCTGATAAAAGAAGCAGGGAGACCGCTTCTAGCATTCAGGAAGAGTACCACTGTACAGAACCTAGTTATGAGAAACAATGTTGTTAACAAGAGGAGGAAATGCCAACAGACCAGTTTATGGGGCCTCCCTCGGGTATCAGGGCATTACCCGTGTGGTAACTGCGTAATGTGTACCCAAACTAAAAGAACTCAGAATGTAGATTTGGGTTTTGAGAAAGTGTGGAAACTTAATGAACCTACTAATTGCAACACTAGTAATGTAATTTACCTAATTAGATGTCCTTGCAAAATGATCTATATAGGCAAGACAAACAGAAAATGTAAGACAAGGATAATCGAGCACAAAAGTTGTATAAAGAATAGAGTAGAACAAGCTCCCCTTGTCAGACATTTTTCAAAAAGTAAACATGGTTGCAATGATTTTGAATGGGTGATCCTCAAACAGATTAAAGGTGTAACACAAGCAGAGATCAACAAAAAGTTGTTCAATTGGGAACAAAAATTGATTTTCCTGAAAAAAGCCATATACACGGTCTTAACAAAAACGTGGAATGGCACAATGCATGAATAACTTTGAGATGCTCGATCATCCATGTACAACAGGAACTGTGTTGTGAACATCATTCAGTACATGTGGTATTTTGTTGTATATCTGAATTGATCTTTTTGAAACACATGTAGAGACCTTAGCCGCACAATTCTTTTTTGTATATGGTTTGGTTTAACACACCAATGAGATGCAAGAATTGGAGTTTCCATAGAGAAGAAAGAATTCTATAGGCTTCATTACGAGGCTGGCGCTCCCGTAATCAAGGGTGCCGGTACGGGACTGGCACCGTTCATTACGTCATTCCTCATTACGAGGTCCGCTAACGGGACCCGGAACAGACGTTGGTAAAACCAGACGTCCTTTCTGGTTCCCGCAAGTGGACCAAGGAGCTAATAACAGGCCCGTTATTAACGGGTCCGTTATTAGCTCCATCCCCATTCCCATTGAGCCCTATGGGGGCTCAAAGGGGCATGGGGATTGGTTTTGTGAATGAAGAATTACCGGGTCCTCCAAGGTTGGAATGACCCGGTAATTCCTCATTCACAGAACCCGAAGCTGGAACCCGGTATGGAGGCAGCCATGCCCTTATTAAGGGCATGGCTGCCTCCATACTCGTAATGAGGCCCTATGTCTGGTGAGCATTTATTACCAATCATCTGTGCAGCTCTGTATGGCAGTTTATTTAATGTAGTACTTGAAATGAGGATTATGTCATCAAGTGATGTTGAAAGAAGAACTTTGTTCTTTACACTATGTATAACTATGTATTATACCAAAAGAAAGAACTAATGTCACCGTAACATGCCAATTGGGGTACAAGGTCAACATTGGAGTGTTTTATGGGACAGACGCTGAATATTGGAATTAGGGTGTCTCCCGGGTCAAGCTGTACTGCAAAACCCAATGACTGCACATTTCTTTAAAGAGAAGAAGGCCTGATTGTGTATCATTGAGCTATAAACAGTCTCCCTAGGTTGGCCAAAAGAAGAAACTAAAATTGTGGCATGGAATACAGGATCACCTGTGGCATTAGATAGATGCAGAAAATGGAAATGTAGCAGGACTGGATATTATTTAGATTGTTCTTTTCACCAATAAATTCCATAAGTAATAGGAATGGGGATTTTCTTTGTAGAGAGGTTGACTGGAATGTATTGCACATAGCTCAATTTGGTCTTTTCAGTTGGGCCATTTCCGGACCACAGTTCCCAAGGGATATGAGGTCGGAAGCGCAATGACGTCATTACGTTTTTGACATTTTTTGACGCATTTGCATATGCGTGGTGATGTCATGACGCGATTGCATGGTGACGTCATTGCGTTATGGCGCAAAATGCACATTTACTATTGCAGGTGTTTTGGAAATAGAATGAGCACCTGACAAGGATACCCAGGGGTGTCAAGCGCAAGAAGCGTTAGAAGTAAGTACATAGAGGTTACTTGGACATAGATAGAAAGGCTCATAGTGGTTGCTCGTTGTCTTGATGACTTGAAGGTGTGGTCCCTTCTCATTGATAGATACTAAGAACACTATTGTGCCTGGACTGCACAGTTCTACACTGGCTGAACCAGATGAAGAGAGTGGTGCATATCATTTATATACACAAGTAAGTGGACTAGTTGGGTTATTTACCTTATAGTGTTTTTTTTATACCAATATGCACTCAAGTTTGACCTAGTTCCAATCTTTCTGTTTAATCTTCAGAGAACAGCAAAAATCATTGTAAGAACTACAATGTGTCTTTCCAGAGTATAACCAACCAGTAGACGTTTTACTTATGACCCAGCAAAACGTTGGGTAAGAATCCTTCTTAACAGGGCATAAAAGTATGCATTTTAGAAATTTTAGAATCTAAGTGATTATCTGTTGTGCATTAGGTTGGGAGATAGAGGAAATATAGGCAAGAATTCCACAATCAATTGGAACCTGCCGATTATAAACCATTCAAGGTTTTAAGAGACTCCGGGAAAACTATCCCACGAGACAGAGTGGTATGTGATTAATAACATGCTCCTTACCCATGGGGATTAGGGTTGTTAAGTGGTTAAAGTAGAAAGACCAGCATTGTGATACTTAGTACTAATTAGTGCCTCCTTTTTGATCTACAGGGTATCCCCTCACTGATAGAAGATCGTTCTAGCGGTTTTAAGAGCCACTTAAATAGAATCGACACAAGACATTTTGTACCCCTGAAGAATGTCCTACATTTCTGTGTTTAAGGGACAGAAACTTGTACAAGTTGGGAGCCTATAAAGTACAGCAAATAATATGAAATAGCCAGAATTTCTTATGGCATAAGGATCTGTGTGTGAATAAGTTACACTTGTTTTGACCTAAGAGAAATTATTAGGACCAACTTATATAGATACACTTGTGTTGTTGTTTTACTTTTGTATTTGTTTTATGTGATATGATCATTTTTTATGATTGTTTTATTAATAATTCTATTGTGTGTGATTAATAAAAATTGAATTATATGGCAATGAAAAATATGTAATGGTATTGACTGCCAGACAGGATACCCATTCAGATAGGCACTTTTGTGTTATTGAATTTGTTTTGTATAATATAAGGGAGGCAGATAGAGTACATGGAAACACCAATATTGGGAATACACCCAAACATAAAGAGACCTGGTGGGTCTTCGAACTCAACACAATTGACCATGGTCTCAATGAAGCAAGTGTCTCGACTCCCTTCAGATAATAACCTCCTCCCTACATCCAGCTGCCCAGTTTCTTCCTTTCTCCCAGCAACCTTGGAGAGGATTTTAGGTCCCACTGCACCAGAGTGCTAGCAATCTCCTATTGAGGTTCACCTCACCTGCACAACACATTACACCCTGTGTCCTGCAGTTTGGGATACCTTCCCAAGGCATAGGTGCCCGCTCAATTTTATTCCACATCATAATGAGAACTCCTGTAAGCAGGTTGTGCTCGGCTTTATTAAGGAATTGTCCTCACTTTTCCTTGATTCTTCGCACAAACTGCACCGCTTGGTGCACATTCCATTCTTTACAACTGCAGCGGACGCTCACAGTAGTTTGGTGCCTCCCTGTTGCCATAGCTCCCTTCCAGCCCCATTTATCTAAACACATGCACAGCCTTGAAAAGTGAGTGTCTTATACACCGCGCAGGGGCCGTTGCAAATCATGGATATGAGTTTCCATGACCACGGATACTAACAACATACTCGCAGTTGACGGCGTCGGAGCCGCATCGCATGAGCAGTCCGTCTCTAAGGTAAGACTACCTGCCGGGCACTGAAGAGTACATTGGCAGTCCCTTAGAAATCCATATTCCCTTAGCCAGTACTGGGAATCACCAGTTTTGTTCTTTGGTAGGGGCCGTTTGCAGGACACAGAATTTGACTGCAATTTGTTTTTTCCCTCTTTTTTTCTGTCTCTGTGGCATGCTCATCCAGAAATCACAAGACACCATTAGCAGAATACCGTCATGGCACACAGCAACAGATCCTTCTGCTGTGCCCATCTCAATCTAAGTAAGTCGCCTTTTACTATTGTAGTTTGAACCCTGAACCTGAACAGCTGGGCATGCTGCATCCATATTTATGTCAGCCATAATTTACGCAGATAATGGCCACAATACTTAGTTCTGATTTTTGTGCTCTCCCCACAGCTTACACACAACCTTCTAACCGTGACCCTCCATATTTACAAAGGGGGTCAGTTTCACCCTCAAGCCATTTCCTACATTGTGGGATCCTGCACCCCATTGATCACATCATCCTTTAGTGGGGCACACTACCACAAAAAGGACCCCCAACCAGGTCAGTGGTGCCAACACAGGCATTATATCGGTTTGATCATGCCTTCTTAACACATGTCTGTTTTGCCATTGAACGCCCCCCTACCCCACTCAGCCCTGTTTACATGTTACAGCCAGGTAACCCTCCATTAATAACCTCTGTGTTCTTTTCCTTGTAGAGCCACATTCCTAGGCCCAGAAGAAGGCAGCCTCCACTCCCTGCCAAAACATCCTTGGACCAGGGGCCTAGTGCCCCTTTTGTAGTAAATTAAAAAGTGGGGTTGGCAGAGGGGGACTAGTGAGAGCTAATGCTCAGACTAAGAGAATGAAGTGTGTTGATGGGCTGAAAGTAAAAGCAAGGTGTAGGTAACCTGCCAGGTTACCCACAGGAATTCGATATACAGACAAGAGTTTGTTTGCTTTCACTCTGCCACTTAAACAACAAAATCAATGCAAGTTTTTGCACAATTTAATTGGGAACAGGGCAGTCTGACACGTGTTTTGAGCTGTAAAGCTCTTCCTCTCAGACTTAGAATTCATTGAGCGACGTGCATGGCACAATAGGTACTGAAAAATTAAACTGATCAGATTTTTGAATTCATTACGCTCCACTATATTATCGCTGTTGCGAGTTAGTTGCACTCTATTGAGTGTCAGTGAATCAGCGTTTCCGGTCAAATGCCGTAGTACATACCATGCCATCAGGAATTAACTTTCCGACGTCGACCTTGGATTGGTCTTTCTTTACTCATTGTGATTCTGGATTGGTCACATTTGCCTCCGGAACACATTTGTGAACTGGTTTAGTGCCAATGATTGGAATCCATTGCAGTTAGAAATACATGAACTTTTGCTCTGACTACATTGGCTCTAGCTCTATGGGTTGCTCACATGATAAATGTCATGTTTGTACTAACTGACTGTATTGAAGTTATTATACCATGTCTGTTTGCAACAGGATTCTTTGTATTCTATGTATGTATACTCACTGTTTCACAATGCACTCGCTAATGTACGTTATTTGTGATTCTCTGTAAATCATGTTTTAATAATATTTGTTAAAGATTAACTCTTCAGAAATTAATCTAAAAAAAGCAAAAATAAATAGTGGCTACAAACTGAACCGCTTACTGCGGAAAACACATGTGCAGTGTTATATATGTGTGTTCTAGTGGAGTGTAACTATTACATTTGCTACTCCCCTGCTGTTTACCTGGTTTTCCCAGCCCCTGGCGGGGTTCATTCATTTTTCAGGCTAACTTATTAGAAGCCATTGTTTGCTGTAAATAATACATGCTGAGATCAAGAGTATGCTATAACTGTACCAGTGGAAAGACCAACTCCTACTGTTTTTTAACCTGAATGCAACTTTAAGCACCATTTTTGAGTTTCGAAATTACTTTTTTTTCTATGAATGTGTAAGATGCACATTTGGAAACCAATCGCATGTAGTGTGAGAAAGCTGACCCGCTAGTCCCTGGGGATCTGTCATCCAGGTGGCCAGGACATGGCCATCGCTATTGGAACTAGCTCCTGGGGGTGAACTGGTGCGGCCGGATCACCTGGATGGGGGTATCAGATGGGGGTCTTCGGGGAGTGGAAGTGGGACACTGAAGGGCGAGACATGGTTTCCCCTTCCTTATAAAACCTTTTCCCCATCCTACTTCCCAAACTCAACCCCCCTTTACCGACACTTTCTCACAGGCAGTTAATGGTGAGCAACAACGGTCTAACACCAGAGACGTATACCTGACATGTCCCAACACAAGGGTCAGGCAGAGTCAGGCAATTACCGATAATTACACACACCTGACTACCATTACACTTCCCCACATGGATAAAAGGCGGAGCACGAAAGCACAGTCTGGGCAAGGCAAAACGCACGAGGAAGAAGCAATTCCGCTATGGCAGTATAAATTGAGGGGAACGGCATAGAGACCGAAGAGGACAACAAGGGGGGAATTGCCCTTGCCCTTTTCAACAAAGCACCGCAACTTTCAAAAAAGCCTCAAGGCTAAGAAACATAAGATCGGGAATTGCAGCTGAGGAATGGTGTAGTGTGTGTCAAGGGTACACGGGGCCCTCCCGCTTTGATAGCCAAGGCGGGGAGAAGAGGTTCCCGCCTTGGTACTCTCCTTGACTCCAATAGCCAAGCCACGCCAATGAGTCCAGCACAGTCAGTGAGTCGGAAGAACTGATGACACACCGGACTGTGTTATGGTCAATGTTGTAAACGGAAAAAGTGTATGAACAAAGAGAACTTGTATATGATTGAACCTTTATGAAACTGAAATAGGTACCAGATACATAGTGGTCTGGCATCACGTTGGTGCTCTCTCGAAGTTCTCTGTTTGATACCCCACTGAGCGCATGAGAATTATTGAACTGTAAAATCGAAGTGGTCCTGCAGCAGGATATGTGGAATCCCATGCACATTTGAAACTTCAAATGCCTGCAAACTGAAATTAGTCTGAGCCTGGAAGAGGGGGACTAATTGTAGAAAAGAGGTCTGGGCCCAGAAGAGGGAGACCCTGGGGTGAACAGTAAACTCACCCCAAAAGATATTGAAGTGGCAAGTGTGAACCCGACTGAGGGATGCCTGTAAATTGAAGTGGGTCTGAACCCGACTGAGGGAGAGGCTAATTGTGAATGAAGGAGCAGAGCCCAGCTGAGGGGGATCCAGGTTGAAGAGTGAATTGCCCAACTTGAACATTAGAAAAGGAACTTTTTCTTTGTTGTTTATAGTACATCAGGCCCTCAGAAGCAAGAGACTTTGAACTAAAGAGACTTAGACACAGAAGGGCCTGATGTTGGTAAAAGGACTGTGACCTTGTGCCAAAGAAGACCAGGAGTGTGCTGTGCTCGAGTGACCCGCCTTGTCCCATGTTAGAAACGTGGGGAAGGGAGGCCCATGGCCTAAACATCCAGACTCATCATTTTGTGAACACTCCTTTCTTTGGTGAACATTATCCCACGCTATTTTGTAGCACAGCGGTAAGGATTGGCAATAGGTTTATTTAGTATAGGCCCTTTTTATTTGACTAGACTCCACTAGGACTGTAGTATTATTATTCGATGGTCGTAGCTTGCTCCCATCTTACATTTAGGTTTAGTTCGGTATTTCTCGCACCCCTGATAAAGTTCAATAAACTCCCTTGAACTGTGATCACATGTGTCTGTCTTACTTTGATACCATGCCTTCCTTACAGTAGAAAGCCTGCTTTTAACAGTGATGGCCCCCACCGCAGTGATAGTCATGGCCCATTGAGGCCAGAAGAAAGAAACAGGTTAAGCAAATATTGCCTGCAAATGTGCAAATGACGGCTGGAGAAAGGAGCACAGAGTAGATTAGATTACTGAGCCCCCAGCTTCCCTCTGCAATGCTATGGGCTCGGTAAAGTCTTGTCAGGTTCTGAGGCAGGCCGGATCCGAGATCCGGGGAGACATCTGATACCGGCTCTCAGACCTGGCAAAAGCCAGCCCATTGACCAGCACTGTTCACAGATAAAAGCGCACTGAGTTCTTAGTTTCTTTTGTTAGTCTATTTCAATGGTTTCTAACAGCGGCATGCCAAACAGTAGCAGGTTCTCCCACTAGCCTCATAATGATCCCTATGCAGCAGAGGACAAAAAAAACACTTCCAGCCTGTCTCATTAAGAAGTAACAACCTTTTATGTGTGTAAAAAGAGGCTAATTAATGGGGAACAGGGAATTAACAGAGATTAAACTGCAGTGGATGAAAAATGGTGTAGCTCCTATTCTCATTAAAAGTCACTTTTTGTAAAGAGTAACCCCTCCCGACCCTCGCTGCAGCAGCATTTTAACTGTGGGAAATGCTCACCACACGAGAGGTAAACATACAGGATAAGTCAATGTTTTAAAGTGCAAACATGGTTTTTCACCAAATATGTTTGGATATGTTCTTAACAGGTTACTGGAATTTGATAACCAATAAAAAATGAAACAATTGTACCACTCCCACAATAGCCCCACCCTCAAATTTTTGTGGGGCTACACTATCGGATAGCAGAGGGAAATGGGGTAGGAAGACACTGAACAGCACAGAGTACTAGGGGGCACTTATCCCTACTTTATGTGTGACCATCTGTTTGACTACAGGAAACAGGGTGCAGAGTCCTATAAGGCCCGGAAACTCTGTAAAACTGGAGGAGCTGCAGCCCACAGATAGCAGTCTGTTTTTTAACAGAACAACTTCACTCCGCCTCTGAGCAACTACAAAAGGTTATCTTCGATTGCCTCCACTGGGTCCAATTGGAACTACCCAAATGTGAGAGTCCAACTAATTGGGTCTTGATTTGGTTTGTCTCTACTTCTACTGTGTCCCTGTTGTGTGCAAATGCAGGGGTCCTTCTATCATACAGCTGGGAAAGTTAGCCACCGGATGGTAGGATGGTAATCAACCTTGGTGGCAAGGTCTTGTCCCATGCTCTCATAGAGCACCCACTGGTACGTTATGAAGCTGTACAATGGGCTATGTTGCCTACAATAAGGTAACTCAGTATGAAAATCAGTTAGGGACATGCTGACCTGTGAAGATTGCTAGTTGGAACACCAGGGGGTTTACCCACCTATTGGATGAAGAGGGGTCTTGTGTGGCCTTAGTGGATTATGACATATTCAGGCTACAGGAAACCTGGTTGGACTGTGCTCTGTTGGTAGATGGTTTCCAGGTGTTTCAAGTATTGGCAAACAAAGGGCCAAGGGGCCGCTCATTTGGAGGACTTGTCATTGGTGGGAGTCATAACATTAGCTCCCATAGAGTCCCTTTAGTGACCAGAGGAGTAAATGTGTTGGCTGTCGAGTTGTGTTTGGACTCCTGTGGAAGGAAGTGGAAGATGTTCCTTATAAATGTATACGATCCTCCGGGTTTGGGTAACACAGAAACGCTGTATGAGTAGGTTGAAGAGGTCCTCACAGAGTGTAGTAGGATTGGTGGGGACCACGATGTGTTGTTGGGTGGTGACCTCAACTCTAAATGTATATATGAATTATTGTGCACCCCCCTGTAAAAATGTGGTTGAACTATGCTCCAAGATAGGGGCAATGAAAGGGGTAAGAGTTGGATTAAGTTTTTGATCCTGGGATTTGACAATGTGTAATGGTCAGACTAAGGGTGATATCCCTGGGAAGTATACGTGGAAAGGGAAAAGGTGCCATTCAACGTTAAATTACTATTTTGGGAATAATACATGTCTTATGGATGCTTCTGACCTTAGGGTGATCCATAATGACCATAGTGACCATAACATTTTGGTTATTAATCTCAATATTGACTCCCCCTATGAGAGGCTCCAGGGAGGTGCAGGTATATCGATTACCCATGGGGGGAATCGTATCCTCTGGCCTCTCGACAAATACACAAGGTGGGTGAGTATATTAGTGGTCTCACTGATCAAGCAGTTGAAAGTCTGGCTCTGCTGATACCCAACGAAATCGAGGCCTGGATGAAGGCTATAGCAGCGAAGACTGGCACTTGTGTTAGGGCCTCCATCATCAGCTGCTTTAAACCTATGCATAGGTTCGATAGCGCCATTAGAGACGCAAAGAGCGAGATGCGGTGGAACCTTAGGATGGTCCGCCAATCCCCTTCTTCTATTGATAAGAGGTCCTGTAGGGTGAAATCAATCAAAAGTAATTATAAACGTTGGTTAACAAACTGGAAACGTTCAACACTAAATAACCAATGGCAACACATGTTTAATGTTATTGTATTGGGCGGAATTGACTAAAGCCAGAGCTGGCCCTAGAATTAAGGCTCCAAATCATAAACAGGAAGGTAGGTGGATGGAGTATATCGGGGAGAGAGGGGGTGAGCATGTGGTTCCCGGTCCCTCAGGTTTCCTGTTGAAGGGATGGGGTCTGGAAATTGGGGAAGTTGATATATCGAAGAGGTAATTCGGAGGTTTAAGGATTCGAGGGCACCCATACCAAATGGGTTGGCCAATGTGGTCTTAAAGGAAAAACCCTGGGAGGTGGGCACAAATACTTAAGATCTTATTCAATAAAGCGTGCCGCGTACAATCTATTCCCACCTCCTTGCAGCAGTCTGTTCTTGTGCCGGTGTACAAGGAAGGAGATCGGTTAATACCAGACAACTACCGACTGGACATTTTCAGGAAGATCTTTTCTGCATTCATATTGAAGGCCCTACACAGTTGGGCTGTAAACACTGATTTACTGTAATTTACCCAAACAGGGTTTTGCCCTGGAAGTTGTGCAGTTCATAATTTGAGGGTTTTAGATGTACTTTCCTGGAGAGCCTCGGCTGTAGATGGAGCGACTCTGTATGTTATTTTTGTAGACTTCCGGGTGGCATTTGATGGTGTCAACCGGGAGAAGTTGTGGGACAAAATGAAAAGATAGGGATGCCCGGAAGGTCTTTTAAATATCATTAGGGATTTACATTTAAATACCCATGCCCATGTCCGGTTAGACGACCAGTCACTATGTCTCAAAAGGTGCAATTATTCAGGGAAGTGAAACAGGGGTGCCGGTTGGCTCCTTTCCTGTATAATTTATATATGGCAGATCTACCACGATGTTTCAAGGAGGAAACAGGATGCTACACAACGATTGGTAATTGCCCTAGCACGTGCATGTTATATGGAGATGACCTGGTCATGTTTAATCATACCTTCTCTGATGCCCACACTGGTAAGGTTTTCTGGGGAGAACGACTTAAACATCAACCTGGGGAAGACTATGGTTATGACTATTCCCCTCTAAGAATTAAGCATATGAGCTTTGACACCAGCCTAGGTAGGATTGATTACGTGGACCTGGAGATGGGCGCAAGGAGGTCCGATAAGGAAATGAAATAGTCTAAGAGTATAAAGGCTCGGCAACTGACTGCACTAATAAGTATCTTTGCGACTAAAACAGCAGGTTACACTTTGGATGAAATTATCGCACTCTATTCACAGTGCTTTTGCCCAACGGTATTATACGGGTTGGAGGCACTTTGTATGGGCAATTACAAGTGGTTAGACGGCCTTGAAGGTTATTTCTGGAAACATGTATTAAAACTGAGCTCCTCAACTCCTATGGAGTACCTGTGATTGGAACTGGGGCTTGTTTCCCTGAAAAGCCAGCTGAAGGTGACACAGGGTTTACTGCACATAAAAACTAATTCTCGCCCACAGTGTGAATTATTAGCCACTTTAAGTGAGTCTGATGGTTGCCTTAATAGACAGTGTGAAGCAGAATCTTGCAACCAAATAGTAAGGATATACGAGTGGATAGTTTGGCGACCCGATTGTAAACGAGGGACGAGGGGTCCACTTATTGAACATATTGGCCCTCATTACAACCCCAGCATTAACCAATGGCACTATTAGCGCCATGGTTAACGCCGGTAATTTACCGGATCCGCCATGGTGACATGGGGAATTACCACCTCATTCCAAGGTTGGCAGGGCGGTAATTCCCCATTTACCATTGGCCCTTCCCCATTCCCATTTTTGCCCCATAGGGCTCAATGGGAATGGGGAAGGAGGTAATTACGGTACCGCAAAATGTGGTACCATAATCACCTTCAAGGTCCCTTTGCGGGTCCTTCCCTTAACGGTAGAGACCAGCCGTTAAGGTCGGGACCCGCAAAGGCACCTCGTAATCAGGCGTTAAGGGATTACTGGTACCGATACCCTTACCGGTACCCTTACCGGTACCGGTAACCCCTTAACGCCAGGGTTGTAATGAGGGCCATTGTATAAAAATAGACCAAGGAAGTGGGATTGGGCCAACAATTACTCACACTTGTCTACCCTTACCAACTGTAAGTATGTGGTGATTGTGACTCACACCGGCTTACAAGCCCAAAGATATCTGAGGCAATGTCCATCCTACGCAATGCAGCTGTTTCTTATGAAACTATGAATAAACCAATTGCCTCTGCTGATTTTCCTCGGTGCAAGATGTAAGATGCCAGAAGGGGAACGAATTTGTTGTATATGTAGGGTACCTGGGGCTCTGGAAACCCCCCCCGTCACGTCCTTAGACAGTGTAAAAAGTTAGGCGATGTGTATATGACAACGCTGGGGTGCTTTGTGCATGAGTACGAAGCGATAAAGGATGATGACTTTTGCATAAACTCAGAATTGGAAGGCGTTAAGTTTGCATTATTTAGTGTGTGGAGCACGGTGGTTAAAAACCTGGGCGAAGGAAATAGTGAAATGTTTAGTAATGAACTTAGGTTGGGTGCTAAGCTAGGAAGTACCTGAATTGCGTAGGGAGATGGTTATGTAGCTCACCGGAACTAATGGACTCGAAGTGGGTATTGTACATGTATGCATGCTCTGTTGTTTTAATATTTATGTATTTATAATTATTATGGGATTGTATTTCAGGTGTTTTAACTAAGGGTATAAAGTTGGATGCCCACTGGGTCAAAAGACCCCTGGTATATCCTGCAACTGGGGTCGGTTGGGGCGAGGACAAGTGTACAATGTGGCCCTTGACGTAGACAAAGCTTAAAGATAGAAATGGTAACTCTTTAGATTCCTTGTAAGTGTCAGTTAAAGTGTAAAGTAAAGGGCAAGGAATTTTGAAATTGTATTTTGAAACTGTATTATATGATTTGTCTGTCGCACCTGGGTCCATACTCGTACTTGTATTCGTATTGCAATCTGTATTTGTATCTGTATTTGCACTTGGATTCGATTTAATTGATTTTAACGTTTAATGTGTTTGTAAAGGTTCTTTGAACTGTATATAAATAAATAAACAATTGTACACCCTTAACAAACAAGATGACCAACCATGTCAAAACATATTCAAACTAAAACTCAACAAGTGAGTGCCTCTGCTTAGCACTAAGATCCCAATGCAAAACGTTTCAACATACCAAACCTCGTCCCATGATGAAGGGGACTCTTACCCGTTCATCACGTGACAATTAAGCTCAGCAGATGCATCCTTCGTGACAATCTTTAGTGTAGTGCAAACAGGACTTTATCAAATGTGAAGAAACCCACATTTAGCAAGGCAGTCACCCATAACAGACCTACGCATATTTTTCGTCGGTGAACCTTATTTTTATTGCATTGTTTCCACCAAGAAACATTCTGAAAAGTCAAAGCTTTTTATTCATGTTTGTCATTTCTTAACTCGACATATTTGTAGTTCCATTCCAAGTAGATTGACAGAGCTCAATGTATAGTTATGTGTCGTTTAAGAGAGAAGCGTGGGACGTGGCCAGGTAGGGAGGAAAATGACAACCAAAAAAGATCTCCTATAAACTGCTAGTATACTGCAGCACAAATTGTCCGCTACTCAGCCGAACACTTAGAGGGAGAAGAGTAAGTGATTCTCCGATAGTGGAGGTATGTCCAACCTAAAACAATAGCAAGTTCACAGTAGCCATACTACTATATGTGCAAAGAGGCAGTGCAGGAACAGCAGGGTTTGCAGCAGAGAAGACAGGTGAACTCTACCCGATAGAAATAAACAAGAGGACCTCCCCTGGTCCCCAAATGCATTCCCATACACTCTCAGCCCCTTATATCCTTGACACAAGGGGTACTGCCTGAGCACCGCGAAGACCATCCGTGACACAGCTGAGAGTGGTTACATTATCTTATACCTCAATTGTAAAGCCCTTTACAAAGCATGTTGGTACCGACAGCAGTTTCACACTTGTTATGATTTGCACCATGCACCGTTGCTATCTGCATCGTCTCCAGGCACTCTGGTGGACCTGGAAAAGAGTGGGTGGGTTTGATTAGTTGGGAGGAGAGAAAAAAAAGTGAGATTGCAGTGCTTTGTGTTCATGATGCACATAGGAAGTACTCTGAGATCTGCATGCCTGACAGCATTTAGGGTGTGATGTGTTGGGAGCACTGTGGGCTGTGGCACCCAGAAGAAGCACTTGGACCAGTGGATATGGTTTAAACATAGTTGTATTTAAATGAAACGAAAACGCCTCACTGACACTATTGCTAAAAGGGAGTGCCCTTCCTAACAAAACTAAACTAAGGTGCTTGTCGATAGCTCAAAATCAAATAGTCCTCAGTCCAAACATATTCACTAAACAGGCCCTACCACTTAGAAAAATGTAAAAGAAAAATAGGCTGAGTGCCCTTCACTCTGGGTTTTCCACCACAATCTCTCTATTATGTCCAAGGAATGCCTCCTGGATCTTGTGATGAATCCTGCGGAGTCCTCACAAAAACCCTACCTAAAGTCTCCTCCCAGGTGGACAAGGGAAGGCAGCCGCTTCCCGATTCTGACCCGGTGGGTGGTGTTAGCCATGAGGATCACCTGCAACAAGAAAGTCCCCAAGGGAATGGGAGGACTCCGTTAGGCGCGATGCAGTACTCGTCTTCCTCAAAGAAGGAAATATCAGTGATACCAGAATATGTAATGGCTTGCTGTCAGAGAGATCTTTTATTTCCCAAAGCAAACTATCCTGATGGTGGTAACAACTATCCAAATCAATCCTGAATTGGAAGTAGGAATCCTTTCCCCAAGGTTAAGCAGAGTGAATTGAACATTGGGAACTTCAAGTCCCACAATGCTAAAAGTACTGGGACGAAGAAGAGGGATACAGAGACCCTGAACTTCAGACTGCAGACCATTAATGTTAATGATCCACACCTGAGGGAGACTGAGAAGAATAAAAGGCCAACTCAAGTGCAGGTCATAGAGAGTAGCAGCAGTAGTGGAAGGTGGAGTGCTTGCTGTGACTCCACATCAAGATTGCAGCTGAAGGAAAGCAGAGCCACCAATGTTTGCTGTACGGATGCCAGATCTGCAAGGGTTTCTTCCTTCAGATACCCTGTTTGCAGAGGTCATGCAGCGGGAAGTGTTTTGTATAACAGCTTTCCCCCTGAGGATCGAGTTTGCAGGGATTGCACAGCGGGGAGTTGGAAGTTGGAATGCTTTCCCCAAGGCAAGACACGCTTGGGTGGCAGGCAAGCACCTGAGAACCTGTGGAGAAAGAAACGCTCCAATTTTGATAATCGTGGACAGAAGAAAACCAAGCAAAGCAGTGTACCGGCTGGCATGTAGCAGAAGAAGATGAGAACTCACTGGCAGAGGAACGAGTAGACGCGCAAGCCAAACCCGGTGAGTTCACTTGATTCCTGTAAACCTGGAAGCGATCCGTGATCGCCCACTGGCTGAAGGCAGGAAATCTGAATACCGAACGAATGAGAAAGGAACAAAGTGGCAGAAGCATAAATATTATATGTATCAAACTGGTGTAAAGCTGAAAAATATTAATTCTGAATGTGAAGCCGATACGAAGGGGAGAGTGTGTCAGAGCCACTACATAAGTAAAGGTCAGAATAATTGCAAACAACACCTAAGGGGACTATTTCTAAAAACCAGTGTAAATAACTGCTTCCAAAGCCAGAAGAGAACCAACGTTGTCAAATTCAGAAAGAGGCAATTAAGCAGCAAGTTGTGTATAGACCCTATGGTAAAAGGGGAAAAGAGGCAATAGGGAGAATTGACCTCAATAAGCATTGCCTACGCCAAACAAAAGCAGAGTGAGAAAAAAACATTATCAGAGTTTATTTAAAACAAGAGTGGCAGGAAGGCTGCCCTTCTGACAGAAGGTGTTCAGGGGTGGAGTAGATTGCATTGCATCTGGCAATCAAATATGTGGTGCAAACAGCACCAATGTGTCTCATATTTTCCCAGAAGAAGTAGACAAAACTGAGATTGTGGAAAGTCAAAGACTTTATAAGTTGTACTAAGCAGAAATGTGGCACAGAAATACTTGTAGTAGTATTAGTAGTTTCATGCTGTCCAGGTAGGAGAGTACAGCAGGGCAAGGGACTCTGTAGTATAACCCTGGCAGGTGAGTGGACCAGGCAAAAAAATTGTTGAAGTACTGCAGTATTGTTAAAAGTGTTGAAGAAGAAGTGGCAAATGCACAAAAGATCATGATTAAATGTTGTGGAATTATTTTGACAAATCAACATATACATTAATTTAATGTGCTTTTTTTGCATTTATTTCAGCGGACAAAAACCCTCAGGTATCTAGGCGCTAGTTAGAGAAAGTGCATAGTACATATAGCAAAATGCAGGAACTTATTGCTTACATAATAAATTGGAGAGCCTTGCCTCATGGTACGGAGGGCTACTTGAGGTATGCAAGATAACAAGCATGACAAAATAGGTAAGCATGCACATTCTAGCAAAGCTGCGTCTCATGCATGGTACAGGGGCACTTCAGGTATGCACGGTGACAAGGATGCCAAAATAGGTATGGGTGCACATTCTGGCAAAGCCGCACCTCATGGTACGGGGGCTACTTCAGGTAGGCACAGACACAAGGATGACAAAATAGGTATGGGTGCACATTCTGGCAAAGCCGTGCCTCATGCATCGGGGGCTACTTCAGGTATGCATGATGACACGGATGACGAAATAGATAAGGTAAGTGCACCAATTGACTGATGAAAGTGCATTATGAACTGTTGCAGAAGCATCCTGCCGAAGTAATTTTATAAACATAAATGCACTGTGGAAATACTTTCTTTTGTTGCAAAGAAGTAGTTGTGTGAAACTCTATACTATCATTGGAGAGGCAAAAGACTGGCTGAACAATTTGAACTGCTGGTTAAACCCAAGTGGGAGATTTACTGGAAGAAGAGGAACTTCATTTGAACTTTGCTACAATTTAGGGTTTCCTTATCCTTGTCGAACTAGTGATTGAAATCCTGATTGAATTTGGGGAAGGGTAATTCACACAGATCACAAGGAAGAACAGTTACCAGGTCTTGCAAACAACTGTTAATTGCGTTTTTTCTAAATTGCTATGTAATACTGTGTTGAGTTTGTTGTATGTACCAATGTGATGGACAGAATCTTTTTGTTAGAGTGTTTCCTTTAGTTTATTTTCTAGGTAGGGAAATCCTCATTAGTGTAGGGATAGTGAGGTGTTTATCAAACCCTATTGAGTTTAGTAAAATGGCATCTTTTGAAAAACCTTCACAAAGTTGTCTGCCTCACATTTCTGACCACTCACCGTCTGCATTAAATAATTAGCAGTTAATAACTGTTCCCCGCAAAGAACCAGTTCTTGGTAGTCTATAATGATTCCTCAAAAGTTCAAACAAAATTATGAAGTCCCACAAATCACGAAATGTCCACATTTCTTTATGTGGAGGGATACTTCCCTGATCCCTTTCCACTATTTTTGTTGATCTCTCCCCACTTTAATCAACTGTTGGGTGGCTCTGTGTAATCCTTGTATCTGCTCTTCAATTTTCTTATTGGGCCCCTATGTCTCCTTTGGGTTCCTCTGTCCGATGTCTCACTTAACTCTGTGGGGGTTCAATGACCCCTCTTTCCGTCTGGCTCTCTTATCTCTCTTGGGTCCCTGTGACCCTTCTGAAGGTTTTACTGCTTGGGTTTCTCGGCCTCCCTCGAGTTTTTGAGATATATCAATATATTTTCAAAGGCGATTTGGGATTAGACAATATTGGTAACATTGAGATATATGTCACCCATTAAATTAAGATGATGACATCAATATGACAAATGTGTATCCTACTTGAATAATTTTGTTAGTATTGCCATTACCGTTGAGACAATGTCCTATTGAATCAATTGCAATTTTAGGATGAGGTTAACTCACAATTAATATTAGAGTTGTGTTTTGCATTTACTGTTCAGTATTGGTACTGTTAGCATCTCAGAGCATTTAACCCATATACACAATATCAAAATATATATCGTATATCGCCATCTAGCCCATAAATATTGAGATATGAATTCTGGTCCATATCGTCCAGCCATACTCCCATAAGATCACGCTATGCCAACACAATTGTCACACCTATTTCACGAAAGGTGCGCGCTGGAGGCTCCAGCTTCCCCACCCAAGCAGCCACGCACTGGAACGCACTGCCAACTCACCTAAGACTGATTGAATCACACCTAGCCTTCCGTAAGGCTATCAAAACTAGACTCTTTGTCTAAAACAGAATATCTATCACGAATTGGTTTTAGCAATTTCCTGCATATTTGTTCGCTACTGTGGAACCATGAGCCCATTGGTCACCCATCTGTAACTTAAGTCTGCTTATCATCTGTAACAGCACCTCAATACCTCATGGGCTGCAAGCGCGCTTGATAAATGCAAATAAATAAATAAAAAAATAATGCTTCTTAACCTGTGTTCTGGGGTGGGGCATTTTAAAATTAATGTGCGGGTGGCTTCATTGAGTTTCCACGTGGTGTGTAAAATGGAGAAACTGAGGGTTAGATGATCGGGTCAATGGTTGTTCCTGCAGGTTTTCCTAATCGAGCGCAAGTGCATGTTGTCACTGTTGGTTATGTTGTGGTCAGAGATCTTGAGTGGTTGCATCAAGCTGATGTCCTGTGTTATGTTTCTGATATTAAAAAAGGGAGGTGTTTGCTTAAAGTATAAGTGGTGCACAAAGGTGTTGACATATTCTAGTCACTAATACCTTCCAAGTGCCATGAGTTAGTTTGGAAACAGGTGATCGGGAGCTGCCATGGCATTTTCCAAGGGTGCATGTGTATGGGGGTTGGTCGATTGAAAGGTGCTGTTTCGGCTGTTTGCTAATTCCACTGTTTCTTCATTGAAAAGCCAGGTTTTTAGATTTTGTTCTGAATTTCAATTGGCCCTGGAATGTGCCGAGTTCCCATGGTAGTATTTTCCAAAGTTTGGTCACCACAGTGGAGAAAGCAGAGCCAATGTGTCTTTCTTTGCAGAATTTATTGGTTATTATTAGGTCAACATTTGTGGATCTTAAATCTCTATTCAGTTGGTAATGTGAGACTTTTCTGTGGATGAATTCTGCTCCGTGTATTTGGAGGGCACTATGTGAAAAACAGAAGACCAGGAAATTGATTCTTTTTAGGCTTGTAGGCAGTGGAATGGTATATGAGCTGGTGATCTATGGCTTCTCCTTTTGAGTCTGTGTAGTAGTCTAGGCATTGTGCTTTGGATCAGGTTTTTTTTGTGATGTAGTACAGTATTTCTGGAAAAATGCTGTTGGTATACTTGATTTGCGAGAGAGCCAGAGAAATGACAGCCAATATTCTGTTTGGGAAAGTTATTATTTCATGAAAATTGCACTGACCTGGAGTTTCAGCATGAGGTCATGGTGCATTAGTATGTCAAGATTATTTATCAGTTTTGATGTCCCAATGACTGGGGTGCGGAGTGAAAAAAATAAATTTATTTTTTCCACCCCACAAAAAATAAATTGATTTAGAAAGACTGCCCAGAGACCGCACTGAGTGGTCTTTCTAAATCAAACTGTCATGCCCCAGGAGACACACAAATGTGCACAGAAGCGGCCAAGTGCGGCCGAATGGAAGAAGGAAGTAATGGCTGACCGAGGTAAGTGTTGTGTGTTTGTGTATGTATGTGTGTCTGAGTGAGGGAGGATGAGGAATATTTGTGATGGGGAAAAGAGGGAGCGGAGGATCGGGTAAATGTGTGTGTGTGTTTGCGTGTTTGTGTGTCTCTGGTGGGGAATGTTTTAGGCGAGGAAAGGAAGTTGCGGGAAAGGAAAGGGGGGCCCAGGGCTCCAAAATATCCTGCAAGTACTGAAGAGCATGGGGGTCAGGTGATCTACTACCATAGGGGTTTGGGGGGGGAAGGGGGTGAACCCCCAGATATTTCATACTTCTGCAATGGAAGGCCACGGAAAATTAGCCAAAAATTCAAATCTGTCTTTATTGTGTTTGTCCTTCAATATTAGGAAATATCATATAGAACCATGTCTGGAGGAAATGGTAACTGTGTTTCAGGGGTAGTGTCAGGTGGGATTACTATTATTTCGGTTTTGAGCTTTAGGTTGCTAGCCGCCTTCCATTCACTTCTTGTGAAAGGCAGTTAGTGAGGGCAGTTTTCCTCACTAGTCATTTTGCATTTGACTAGAGTGACACCCCCATAGTTGCAGCAATTGAGCCCAAATTTATTTATGATCTACATTTGTGAGGCCAGATAGATGTTTTAGGGGATTGGTAAGGGCCTTGATCCTTGAAGAATGCCACAAGTTATGGTCTGTGGGTATGAGTTGAAATGAATCAGCCACATAATTTCTATTCTGTCGATTGTGAAGGATCTCATCTATTGTAAAGGGTCGTTACCGAATCCAGTTTCTACAAGTCATCTGATTAACATATTGTGGTTGACGGTGTCAAAGGCTATCGTGATGTCGGGGAGTATGAGTGCCCAGGTGGTGTTTTCCTCTGCTGAAATTCTGAGGTTGTCCCACAGATGCATATGGATGGTGCCTCTCAGAGGTCTAAAAGTGACTTTTATGTGATGATATTCTATGTGATCCAAATGGCAGCTGAATGCGCAGCCTTCTGGAATTTTGGCTGGGGAGGGTATTTGTGCGACAGGAGGGGGGTTCTTGGTCTCTAGCCATGGTTTTGTTTGAAGTGGCTTGATGTAGGTAGTCTTAAATACTGTTGGTACAATTCCTGTCATGAGTGATCTGTTAATCAGTTTGCAAAAATAGAATGCCAGTAGTTCTTTGATGAGGATCTCGTTGCAGATATTCATGGAGCAGAGGTCCATTGGACAGCTGGCATTGTTTCCAAGTTTCACCACTTGTATTATTCGGATAGTGGTTTCAATCTGTTCATTGGAGTGGTTATGTGGGTGTGGGGGGTTTTGTTCGGGTATCTATTGTTGCGTTCATTTCTTACTACTGTATTGATTGACTAGTGTGTATTTGATACTATATTTTTGAAGTGATTGGTGACTTCTTTGTAAAGGTTTTGAGTGGTGTGGCTGTCAGGCAAGATGCACGTTTTTTTTAATCTCATTAAGGATGTGGTTGAGTTTTGTCTCTGGGTGAGGGGGCTTGCTGACATGTTTAGAGTAGTAAACTTTGTGCTTTAAAGATTTCTCCTTTGCACTGATGGATCTGGCTTTGATATTCTGACGTATACTTAAGCATGAGGACCTTGCCGATTGTCCCTGGTGCTGTTACCACCCAATCCTGCCTGAGGGATCAGGTGTTATTGCTAATAGTACCTCAGGTTTTAAATCCGGAAACCCAGGATGCAAAGAGCAATATATTTAGTAATGTATTTACTTACTTAAGATGACCGTCATGGATTGGATCTAGAAGGCGGGGCTCCATACAGAGCTCAACTTTCATTTCCATGGCGGGCCAGGAGGCTGGAGAGGTGGCAGTTGCACAGCTGCTGCCACACGAAATCAGGTAAGTGAGGGTTGGAGGGGACTGGAGCTCAGAAGAGTAGTGAGGGTGGGGGAATATGGCGGGCCGGGGAAGCAGCCCTCCGGTTGCTTGGAATGTGGGCTTGGATCATGGGATTCAGCCCGTGATTCAAGCAACCTGACTGTTTGATTCCCTCGCCCCGGGTGCTTACCTTAGGTATGTTTCCTGCATGTTTTCTTACAGTATTCGATTGTTTTTTTTTAGCATTCTTAGACAAGGCCTGAACCATCTTCCTACAGTGTTTGTTTCAGAGAGGGTGAATCATTTTAGTGGTGTGAGGATGTCTAGTGCCCCAGTTGTCCAGTTCTGTTCCGTCACTACATTTTCGTTCAGTAATAACAGATAAAATTAATGGGAGTTTGGCATAATCTCTTTCATTAGGTTTCCCAGTTATTCAAGGTTTATTGTTTTCCAGCTTCTCCTGCTGATGGTTGTATGGCCTTTGTGAGTATAGATTTTACTCATTGGTTTGTTGATAGTAAAGGGTGTTATTTGATGGTAGCTCCATACTACCTGAATGTAGGAGAGATGGTTATCAGGCCATCTTCGCAGAAGATTGTGTAGAGGGTGTGGCATACAGCATGCTTCACACCTTTTAATGTATGCATGACATAGAAGGCGGCCGTGTAGGTGCTCAGATTCTGATTGTTTCCAAAACAAAATGAAGAAATCACTGAGGTGCTTGTGTTCTATCGCACCATTAGCAATTAGGTCGGAGCTGTTTTCTGCAAAAGGCTGAGTTGTATAAGGGTAGCTGTAAATAAGTTGCACATGCTCAATGAAAAGATGGATCGGAAGTCCTGCACAGTTCTGGAAGTCTGTCATGGGAAGTTGAGATTCTGAAGTATTGCTTGTGTGTCATGCTGATGCTGTATCCTCTTTTTGCCAGTCCAGTTGCCTTAGATGAGTTTAAAGATGCTGGGGATGGATTTGTGGGCTATTACCTTGTAGTTTTCAGACAATCATGTTTCCATAATGCATGTTGGTTCCACCTTCACTAAGAATTTTGTGAATCTCTGTTCTGTGCATGAGTAGGAATGGAGCAGACATTCTTCAGGCTGAATTCCAAAATGAAAGTTTCACTACACCTCCCTTTTCCCCAAAATCCCAAGTATTCAGTGGTTACAAAGTATTGTAAAAAAAAAATTATAATGTACATACCCCTTTAAGACTGGATGGCTTGGTTTCTGACCCCTTTGGCTCACATGGTAAATATAAGGAACCATGGACTGAAGTAAGAAAGACAGCTGGACAGTGAGAAACGGCAGCTACATCAGACCAAGACACTGAAGCCCCAGAGGAGCCTCAAAGCTGGAGGAAAGGTACACGAATACATACCCGTGCAGGTTTAGTATGATAAGGCCACAACACAGCCACGGTCGGGCTACAGAGTCCAAAATCCCACAAGGGGGTGAGGCAAGAGGCATAAGAGGGGCGCTGAGAGCCATAAGCCTATACAGGTTTGAAAATCCAAATGCCACACCTGTGACAAAACACCTGATACCAGAGGGGCAGTGAGTGCCATAAGCCTAGGAGGGGCTGAAAATGCACTTGGTATAAGAAGTACTGTGAGAGCCATAAGGTCATGAGGTACTGAGAATACAAATACCCCACCTGGGGTTGAAGCCCTTGATACACAAAGGGCCATGAGAACCACAAAACCAAGAGGGGCTGAGAATCCCAATACCCGTGGAAGGGGTGAAAACAGACACAGGAAAGTTTGCAAGAGACACAGGTCCAGGACGGGCCAGGAATGTCAACGCCTACAAAGGTTTGCAGAACTAATTAGGACATTTGCTTTTGTTTAGAAATTTAAAGACTGGTACCGAGACAAAAGACACATACGGGAACTCATGATTGGGGGTCAGAAATCAAGCCCACCCCTAATACACTTCAAGGGGGATCCCAGCCGTGTTATCCTTGACATTTATGTTCTTTTTTCTTGCATAGTGGCAGGATATATGTTAGGCTCGATTGGTTTGGACCGAGGACAGTTTTCTTCGTATGACGTTCTGATGAGCACCCCTTTGTTGTTTTTTGCAATTGGCGCACCCCATAGACATAGGGGTTAGGGGACGCCTTATTTAATTTTGGATAAACAATCTAACAGTATGTCACTTGGTCCATCTCTGACCTACCACAAGAGAAAACGTGAGATGTAAAGAGATTTGGGTCTCAGTTGTAGACTTTCTCCCCCAGCGCCATGTGGGGAACTGCTGATGGGTGATCTGAGAGCGAGGCATTCAGTGGATGGCTGGATGATGTCTGCAGTATTAGTGGTTTACTAGTTGGTTCATTCTTTTTGCCTGACTTTCCTTGGTTGTCCCATTTTGGGGAGCATATAGTTTTACATATTGCGTGTACTTCAGTGAGAATTTTCATAGGTGATAGGTTTGAGTCTCTTTGAACTTAGGATCTTGCTTTAGTAGCGGATTGAGACTGAGGGCCTCATCACCAGTTGGGCGGTAATGCCGGCGCTTTTAGCGCCGGCGTTAATAGCCCTACCGCCAAACCCCCGGTGTTAATAGCGCCGGATCACGGATTTGGCGGACCGGGTATTGCCCATTCCCCTTTGAGCCCATTCGGGAATTCCCCATTGGGCTCAATGGGGAAATGTCACGCTCTTACCACCGGCGGATTTCCCGCCGGCGGTAAGAGCGCGAAATTTCAGCGGATTTCCCCCCAGCTAAGAGCTGGGGTGAAATCAGCCAAAGCCGTGATTTGGCGGACCCTTAAATGCGGCGTAATAGCGCTACTGCCGCATTTAAGGGTTACGGCCAAACTCGTGATGAGGCCCTGAGTGTTTTGCAGGCCACGCTGCAGACGAGAGTTTGTTTTTGCTTTACATACCGGCGGAGGTGGACCATAAAGCCTGCATTGTTGGCAGAGCCTTGGCGGAGTGAGACTGAGTGTTTTGGTGTTTGGGTGGCTGGGTGATACCCCCCTGACCTACGCCAAAGCAACTGTGGAGTTCAATTGCCGTGAGTAGTCACCTGAAACAGAATTGAATAAGGATTGCGCCATTGGAGAAGCAAGGCGGCGGTGCGGGCGGAATCCGCTTATGGAGTCGTGGAACCTTGTGCTCATAAGGGCAATTACAAGTGAAAACTTGAGTGCGAGCGTTTGACTATTTGTGGCACACTAGGTGATTGTGGACAGTCACAAGTCCGGTGCCTTCCTGTACGTCTGTAGGACTGCCGCACCTGTGTATATTTGGCACCTGATCATCACACTTGTCTTATGACGTGATTTGAATTTGTAGACTGTGGCCTTAGGCAATTACACCCAACTATGAACTATGAAGTTGAAATCAAAAGGCCACACAGGCCTGCGCAGTGAAGCTGGAAGGAAGGGGAAATGTTCACGAAGTCCAATGCATACCCGCAAGACTCAAAAAGTTTCCCCCGAAACAAAAAGAGGGAAGAAAGACTATAGTCACAATGGTCGAGTCCCACCCATAATTCAGCATCTCAGGCTTTTCACCGGACTGCGGATTGTGCCTGTATTATTAGGGTGCAATAGGGATGCAGGCCCGGTATTAAATACTGGTCTCCCTTCTGGACAGTGTGGATTAAGGGAAGGCATGACTACGATCTCCTCTTCACATTCCAGCATGATATTAGATCATTCTGTAATCTTGTCTGGTTCCACCCATTCGCTGGACAATATTGGCTCCCTTCTAAATATGCGTAGAACCTTGGAACGAAATTCATTGGGGACAGCCACAGAAGTGACCTGTGACAACATGACAGGTAACCTCCCAAATAACATGAATTTAGAGGCTTTGGCAGCAGAATTAGAACTCGGAGCTAAAACGGAGTCCGCAACTAGGAAAATGCAGTGTGCTGTTGATCTTGCGCATATGGGTGGGCCCCTTAACCTCAACCTTAACAATATTTTGGCAAAACTTGATGTATTGTTTGCACTTTGTTCCAACTTAGCCAAGGAGCAGTGTGCATTGACACTATCTATGGCCAAGGTTGTGGAAACAACGGGGGCCCCTCTTGCCGCTTTAAAACAACATGACCTCAGTTCTGTGGGTTGTGAGCATGAGGAGTTGGCTACCATTTCACAAGAGGCCTTGGCTGCGCCTGCCTCCCGGGCGGTCTGGAGTATGGTAGGGGAGCTGGAAGACCCTGGCACCAGAATCCTGGTTTCCCCTGATGATTCTGTAGCTAAATGGAGGTCCCAGGACTCCAGCTGAGAATGAGGATGATGCACTAGATGCATTGTGCGCAGAGATCTCCATGATGGAAATATCTTCACCACCTGCCCTTAACTCTAATAAATCGAGGAGGGCCCCGAGGGAAGTAGTCACTAAGTAAACTCACCTCACTGCTGTCACTCCATCTGGGGGTAGAGACAGGACCCCTGCAATTACAATGTTGGAGGGAGCTGGAGCATCTAGAAGACCTAGAACAATAATGAATACACTGGCTGATGGATCTAGACACACGGTAATACGACAGGGGCACATGGACAGGTGGGCCCTTCCCAAGCCCAAATCCATTTAATTTAAAAATAACAATGGTAATGGTGGAAGAGCTTATCCCAAATGTCAACGACAAGTCTTGGTCATTGAAGCAGCAGCGTCAACATTTTAATGCTTTTCCTTCGGCTGAAGCATATGGAGACGATCGGACTGGCACTGGTAAAGTAGGGACGAGAGAAGGACTCACCCCACAAGTCATGTATCGATGGGACACCAACTCAAAGTTGAGCATGGCCACTGCGCCAAATAACTAGGATGGGGTGAGGAGTGTTGCCAAACCTAACCTTGGCCCTGGTGGGGCAACGTATGGTCTAATAAAGCCCGGGCGACTTGTGAAGATCAAAGAGACGCATACCATGTCTTGGAGTACGTTTTTGAACAGGACAACCTTGCTCCGATTATGGGCTAAGATTCCCTGGTTATCTACCATCACATCTGCCAACATTGGTGAGTTGGAACTGTCGAAGTGGGATAGTAGCACCAATTGGGTATTATTACGTTTTGCCTCACATTCTGTGGTATCATTGTTGTGTGCTAGTGTTGACACTCTGGATGCCTTAGGTCTGAAATTTTTAGTGTGTGGTACAACACTTGAAACACCTGGGCGATACACCCCTGACACTCCTGAGCAGCACCATAGGGGGTTGGTCAACCAGGTATAGAGTCAGGGAACCACATGCTTAAATATCCCCTTTCCTACACAGGCGTCTCACCTACATCCCTACCCTTCCCACAAAGAGGTTTTGCCTGGGTACCACTAAAACCAAAAAACAGAGGTCCCCAGTACTTGGTTGGGACGTAACTGGCCACTCAGGATCGTTATTTGGAACACCCGGAACACAGCCAGCTTTTGCACCTTGGGGCCGTCCATACACAACTTATCCAACTTTGATGTTTTTATATTACAGGAGACCTGGCTTGATTGTCTTATACAGGTAGAGGGCTACCACTTCTATCAATTTTTGGCCAAATTATGAGAATAAGCCAGAATTTAAACTCACGTGAGGTGTGGAAGCCATTGGTTGATGGTAATATACAAAGTTTGGAGATTTGGTCTGACAAGGAGTATGACACTTGGAGGATGTTGGTTACTAACCTATGCATTCCCTCGTACTAAATGTATGGAATAAATGTACTCCTCATTGCAAGAAATTTTAGCTGTAAATCCCTCAAACTACGGGGAGGAGGGCCTTGTATTTCTTGGTAGGGACTTGAATGCTAGATGTGTGACAACTTGCAGTGTGCGGCATACTGCAACAAGGCTAAACAATGTGAAATGCTACAGGGAGAAAGTGTCAACTATGGGAACCTATTGATAAATTACTTGAGGCGGTGTGACCTTACTATGTTGAATGGCAGAACCACAGGGGACATCCCAGGAAAATATACCTGGGCGGGGAACAAAAGCCAGACTACTCTGGATTATTTTTTGGGCAAATTGAAACGGGAATTCTCATGGGTGTTCTGGTTTGCAGCCTAACCATGCTGGGAACCGTATATGTTGGACCAGCAGGAATCTACAAAAGGTGAGGGCAATAGTCAAGGCTCTTAAGGGATAGGACCTAGAGTATCTGGGTACCTGAATTGCAACAAGATTGAAGCATGGCTTAAACAACTAACTACACAAATTGGCAAATGCTCTAAGAGGCGATTGTTGACCTGTGATAAAATCAATAAAAAATGTGGTTGTGATATCCGGAATGCCAAGTGTGGTATGCGCAGAGAAATCAGAGCTGTGCATGTGGCCAGTGGGTTGAGCCTGGAGAAGCACAGTCGGGCGAGGCACATCAAGAATAATTATAGGGGTTGTCTTAAACACTGGAAGTGCTCAATAAAAACATACATTAGCAAAAAATGATTTTGGTGCTTAGAAAAGGTGATCCTAAGGACATTTGGTCCCTGTTAAACGAACCTAAAGGGGACCTTACGGAAAGTATTCTTAACCCTATCCAGGCGACAGAGTGGCTCAACCACATTAAGGGGCATAGTGGTACCCCCTTTAGTGCTATCACTCCCTGATCTTTAGTGAGGAAGAAATTGAAAGTATGATTGGGAAACTCTACAACTCCAGGGCACTGGGACCTAACAACCTGGCAAATGTAGTCCTGAAGCAGAATCCCATGATCTGGGCAACCATCCTGAAAACTCTCTTTGACAAAGCGTGCTTCTCTCAGGTTATACCGACATCATGACAACAGTCCGTCTTATTACCGGTCTACAAAAAAGAGGATCGACCCTTGCTGGCTAACTACAGGCTGTTATCCCTAATAGACTTCACTGGAAAGCTTTTCACCAGTTTTGTACTGGCGGCATGGCAGCACTTGGTGGATGAAGCTCACACACTAAGCTTCACCCAGACGGCCTTTCACTTGGGGTGTGGCACCTCCCATAACATTAGGCTGCTGTATACTCTGTTTGAGATAGTGCCCTGGTCCTGCTGTTAATTGGTTTATACTAAGACTAAGGATAAACCAACTCCCATTGTTGGTATCCTGTGAGCTCACCATAATAACCTGCTGCAGTACAGGACCTGCTGCATTTGTTTTTTTTTATTTTATTTTTTCAATCTTCAAAAAACTGTAATAATGACAATGCAATACAACATCTTAATGCTGACAAGTAGTCCAGCCGGACCATGGCTCTCACCCCCCAGGGGCAGTGCATGGTGGTGAGGCCCTGTCCCCTCCTCACCATGCCCTTCTCTGTGAGGCGATAGAAGGAGGTAGCCCCCTTGTTACCAGCCCACTGCTGCATTTGTAATAGCTGGGATTCGCTTGAAGCGGCTAAACACCTAGTCACAGAGTGCACATCCTTCTGTCCAGCTATGGTGACCACAATGGGTGGTTTCGTGCACAATTATGAGTCTAAGGTGTGAGTGTGTGTCGGAAGTGGCCTCCCCCTTGCGTGTATCTGCGTTGCTGAATTGCGCTGCTGCTATTGTGGGTGGAGGTGCGGCTTGACACGGCCACAGTTTTGTTCTTTGTGCTTCGCCGTCGGAAGCCGGCATCTTGGCGTGTTGCCGCTCCTCACTGCCTGTAGTCTGCAGCCTACGATCCGCGGCTCCTAAACGAAGGGCTCCCCCCTTAGTTTATGCTGAACCTTGGAGCCTCGGAATTTAAGAATACTGACGGCCACCGCCCGACATCTTGGCCATCAGCATAGCCCCGGAGTGGAGTGACGGAACTAGTATGCCCGCCACCGCCTGCTGCTGCCATAAGATCCCTAGATCACTAACTGGTGAGAGGGGGCAGAGCTGGGAGGCGTGTGCCATGTGCAGCTGTCAGAGAGCGGTGCATGATCTGTGCTTGAGCTGTGCTGAGCGGCAATTGCTGAGTGGGACTGCAGGGCTGCTGACATTAATAATAACTGGACATCACTGGTGGCGAGTTGGGGAGCACTTTATTGATTGCCTTGCTGTGGGCAATTATTGCAAGGTCCCAAACATTGTCTCTGATGGGGGTACCAGGTGCCAACATGTGCAATTGATGCCCATTAGCTTCCATTCTGCTGTTTGCCCCCCTTTCTGTATTTGGTTGGGAGTGAATGTATGTGCTTGCTTATGCACTCTCTGAGCGCTACTGTAGGAAGTGATTTGACTGTATAAATCGGCAGGGTGCTACTTGGAGCAGTGGTCACCTACATCCCCTCCCTTAATAAAGAGCTGACACGCTGTGAGCAGTTGTGGTCGGGAGACTGTTGGCACCTGCTCCCTTTGACCCTGACCACTGACATATCGAAGGGACTGTGGGGATTTGTTCCCTTTGATCCCGCATCCTGCCATTTACAGGTGACTGTGGAACTCATTCCCATTGATACTGACCTGCGACACAACCAAGGTGCGGAGCACTAGAGTTGGTGAAAACCTCAATGCCTCCAATGAAGAGATCCACACAGCTTAAGTATAACCTTAGAAGAACTAAAGCAACCGAGAAAGCAAAGAGTCCTCCAAGTAATGATACAGCACGGGTAAAACCCAGGAAAAAAGCTAAGAACGCCATACCTGCTGACCAGGGCATGATTACTGAGTTTTTCCCACAAAACCCTCTCCCTGAAACCAACTCCACTACTATTGAGGAGGCTATTGTTCCAGTGCCATATATTGCAGGTTCTCTATGTGCCTCAAAATATGACGACATAGATAACAATTTGTTACTGGAACTATGTCTAAACATCCAAAGAAATATGACCCCTGTACCAGGATCAATGCCTATTAACATTGATAGCACCCAAGTAAACAAGCAAGGAAATACTCCATATGACACTCCTAACCCAGTGGAATCAATGGGCAGATTATCAGTATCTCCGAACCTGGCGATGGCTTCTATGGAAGATAGCCATGAAGTCGAAAGCAAATGTTTAGCTAATACCTACCCAGCGGCGGCTGAGATTGCAGAGATTCAGTCTTCAGTTGCATCCCTGCAATTCGCTCTTAAAATCCTACAGAAAATGTCTGGCCAAATACTGGACAATTCCAATGCTCTAACCCTAGATATGATCAAAAGGGAGAAAGCTGATGGAATTGCTGACGTTGACTGTTCAGCAGAATCCAACCTTTCGGAAGCTATACAACGGGTCGATGAGATTGAAGAACAGCAAACTGAGGAACAACAAACACCGGGGTTAGAGGCTGATAATGAAATCAATGAACCTTTCTTCTCGCGTAAGCAACTTAGAATGGCGAGGAGGGCGGTTGAGAGAAAAAGAGCCAAAGCTATGGCTCTTCCCAGGCCCGATAAGGAATCCACTGGGCATTCCTCAAAGAAAGCCAAAAAAAGAGCAGACAGAGCAAGGAAAAGGAGGAACAGTGGAGAGGGCTGCCTAACTAGCTGGTTCATACCTGAACGAGAAAAGATGAACGAGCCTGATGAGGAGGATGGTAAACTGGAGGGAGATAATGTGAGCGAAGAGGATGTGGCTACGGACATGGAGAGCCCTGAAAAAATATCTGAGCCACTAGTTTCAACAACTAATATAACTCTACCGACTGAAACTAAAGTTGCCACGGAAGGAAATCGTATATGTTTGATAAAGAACTTATACTTAAGCGAAGAGCCAAAATGGCTCTCTCGCTCAGAACTGTTAACCAGACTGAGCTACGTACTGCAACTGAGGGTCCTTAAGACAGACGATTTCCAATTCGTGGAACCACTTAAAGGCCCAAATCACCAGGTCTCAGCGCTGCATTGTAAGTTTATATCAACCACACAATTGCTAAGGAATTATAAGGTTGAATTGAAAGCTGTTGATGTGGAGTTGATGCTGATTTGAATGTCGTCGACCTAAGATATCTGCCTAGAAAGGCAGATTTACCAGTTGAGGCCAGAGCTTGTCCTAACCTCCCTCAAGGGAAGAATGTGGATGTTTTGGACATCCAACAAGTATTAAAATGGCTGGCTGATTCGCTACCTGGAGTGTTGTTAAAACAATGAGATATTACAATTGTGTCATGGAACTGCAGGGGCTTTGTTCATTTGCTGTCAACAGAGGGCTCTACCAAGATCTTGGATAAACATAGCTGTTTTTGTCTTCAATAAACTTGGGGGATGGATCCATTGATTTTGGATGGTTTTGCCACTTACCAAATGGCAGCAAAAAAAGGCATAAAGGGTAGACCTTATGGTGGCCGTATTACGGGGGAAGCCAACACCCTTGGCTCAAAACTAGTGGAAACCCAATTTGCTAGTAACATGATGGCGTTTGAAGTCTACTATGACAATGAGGCAGGAAAGGATCACTTACTATTAGTCAGCCTATATAAGCCCCCTGATGCATTATTAAGAGAACAACTGCAGGAGGCTCTTCATGATCTATTGGCCACCTGGCTGTTAAAACTCGGAAACACTGGGGTAATAGTGGATGGTGATTTTAACTGCCACATGACCAGGATTAGAGGGAATTCCCACAACCCTAAGTTAAAATCTAATAATCGCATGCAACATACTAAAAATAGTGATCCCAAAGGCCGAGGGTGGGAACATTTATTTGACTTATGGGACTTCTAAATGGTCAATGGTAAAACCATTAGCGATTACCCAGGACGCCATACTTGGTCTAATGGAATCTCCTGCAGCACTTTAGATTACATCTTTGTCTACCCAAGATTGTATGAGACGGTGGATGACATGCAAGTGATCCCTAACGAGTGGAGTGACCATGCCACACTTATATGCAAATTGAAAACCAGGGTAATAGAACCCCCTGCCATTAACATGGGTAACATTAAGCTAAACAAAGCTGGCTCACAGATCAGTTGGTCGGATAAAAATGTGGCCCACGCCGTGGCAACTTTGACTAGTGACAACTTACTACTTCTTCTGAATTTTGGGGAGATGTCGATCAATTCCATCGAAAATTGGATCTATTCCTTTGTTGAGACTCATGCAGTTTGTCGTATAGGGGCCATGACCAGCTGGGGGAAAAAAAAGCCTCCTTTTCATAGAATGATCAGAGATGCCAAGAGAGAGTGTAGAGCAGAACTTCGGCTTGCTAAGAGAGCATGTGATCCAGACCAGTATTATATTAGGGTAAGGAGTGTCAAAAATAGATACAGATCCATTATCAAGGCCAAAAGGAAATCCAATAAAATCTTGTCTTGGCAAAGGCTAGTAAATATAATCTGTTCAGGTAAAACCTGTAATATATGGTCTTTACTGGGTGAAGCGCGGAGCACTGTACAAGGCCCATTAGTTAATCCTATCAAGGCCGAAACATGGATAGCATTCCTTGAAAATCGAAATGCCAAGGAAGCTACGGAGGAATCTTGTTCATTGATCAATATGCCGTTAACTCCTCCTATTAATCCATCTTATGAAATGGTGATAAATATAATTACGGAATTAAAATCCTCACGTGCCAAAGGCCCCAATGGACTAGCAAACATTGTGATGAAGTATCATCCCGAATTTTGGGCATCATTACGAGTTACCATGTTCAAAAAGATCTTAAAAGAGGGAAAAATACCTCAGTCCTGGCAAACGGCAGTTCTTATACCGGTCTTTAAAAAGGGCAACCGAGCGGACCCCAGTAATTATAGACTCCTTTTAGATGCCACGGGGAAGATATTTGCTTCACTCTTACTAAAGGAGCTACAGCTCTGGGTAGAGCAATCTGATATACTTTGCAAATTCCAGAGTGGATTTAGGCAGGGCTATTCCACGGCACATAACATCATGGTTATGGACCACCTAAGGACACAAGCAAGATCAGGGGGGCAGCCCCCATTATAAGCGCTCTATATAGACTTCTCTGCGCCATTCGATTCTATTCCCAGAGATTTTCTTTGGCAGGAGTTAAAATCAATGGGCTGCCCTGAGGGCCGGACTTACTATCTCAGATTGCTCCATCAGAATAATTCTGTAAAACTAAAATTGGACCTAGAAGGTCATACCACCAGAAGCGTGCTCCAAAATAGGGGGGTCAAACAAGGCTGTGTCACGGCTCCTTTAATATATAATCTATACGTACATGACATCCCCGTGGCCATTAGGGCTGCGACCAACTGCCCACCGAAAATAGGATATTCCATCTGTCCTGTTCTTGCCTACACAGACGACCTAGTAATACCTGACCACACCATCAGTGGGCTGCGTAGGTCGGCCCTTGCCCTGTGGGAATATGCCGAGAGAAACAGCCTTAAAATTAACTTAGAAAAAACTAAGGCCATGAGATTCACCAAAAAGAATACCTCTCGTGTCCAGCTTAGAGTGGGCCTCGATAACATCACCTACACTCCTCATTATCGTTATTTAGGGGTCGAATTTGAGACCATCGGTGACTATGAAACATGCAAACAGTCACGCATCTCAAGAGCGGCACAATTAACCGCCCTGTTCCATAGATTCACAGTAAATCAGGGAGGTTTCACTACCTGGGGCACACGTCAACTTTATGTTCAAGTACTGTCCCCTATGATCACCTATGGTCTGGAGGCTCTCCTTAACACTGACTTAAAATGGTTACAGGTGATAGAAGGAAAATGTTGGCGCTCTATCCTGGATCTAGCACCAGGAATTCCTATGGCAATAATAAGATTAGAATTGGGGTTGACCTTGTTGAAAACTCTAGTCTCAAAAAAGCAAGCCCTATTCTATCTGCGAATGAGTGGTGAAACAAACAACAGGCTGCTAAAGGCTGTCCATCAAGAGATCTCTAAGGTTTATCCCCCGTGTCCTGTGAAGGAGCAAATGTCCAAATTGCTGACGGCCATTGGGTGGCAAACCCGGGTGGGTAGTGTTACAGAGGAAGTACAGAGGGCCCTGGGTAAACGTACAGATCTTTGGGACTGGCTCGAGAACTATGCGCATCTCCGGAAGCTGAAAAGTTTGTCCAGTACAGACTATACAACTTTAAAAAACCTCAGAGCTACCTCAATCTGTGCCCTGATGTGAGACTCAGACGCTTCATCTTACTTTTAAGGTTTGAACAACTACCTACATTAATGATCACCGGGAGAAGAGACAGGATCGCTCCTGAACTACCACTTTGCCGTTTATGTAAGGAAGTGAATCAGCCAGAGACGGCCAGACATTTGTTGACTGAATGCCACCAGATGCTAAGTGCCATAAACCTCGGTTTGGGCAATTTTGTGCACAATCACGGATACATCAAAGAGGAACTATTCTGGTATCATTGCATTAATTCTAACAGCATGAGGCTCCTAACGGCATTGTACAATATTTGGCTGAAGGTAGAAACAAGCCTTAATATAACTATATAGGAAGACACAAAGATGAACTACTGAATAGTTACTGTTGAAGCCTAAGTGATTCCGCCATTTGTCATGGGTTTGCATTCAAACAGGAACTGCTACAATAGTAAACCATTATTGCTATGTTAACCAAATACTGGAAGTCCGCCCTACAGATTAGCTGTCATTATGAGGCATTGTATGATTTTTGATCTATTACTAAACGGAGACTATCGTTATCTTAGAGCTATGTGATGATGACATGATGGTTTGGTTGTCCAGGGAATTTGATGTTTTTTTTAAATTTATATTTTTGTAGTTAAATTGTTATGTATTCCCTTTTTATGATAACTTTTATTTTTGGTATGTTTTTTCTTAGGTAAAAGCTATACTAATGTGTAAAGTTTCAATGTAAACTAAATCACAATAAATATTATTATTATTATTATTATTATTGTGAGTCTATAAAGCTGGGCACATTTTAGAATTTTTGCCTCAAAACAGAGAGTGAAATGGTACATCTGCCCTTGTATAGTTTATGGTGCTATATTAAGAAATTGCTACCCAACGATTATTATGGGTATAATCCTGGTGTGTCTTTAAAAGGTACGATATCGATGAAGAAGATTCCCTGTATTGTAGTAGCTTTTATTCATTTTAATTGCACTGTTATTTGTTGATTAGTACATTTTAGTATTTATAATCCTAAAGATTATAACAATGTTTTAAACCTGTACTGGGAATTCTGCTCATTATTAATTATGATAAGCTTGCCTAGGAGGACTCGCATTCCTGAACTTCTAACCGCTCTAATACAATCTGGTGGGAACGGTTGGCTTCATGTCTATAAGTGTGAATGGGTGGATCGCTTGATTTGGACGGTCCGCACAGTGTCCTTTTTGTAATGTGTAAAATGTGATGTTAATAATTGACACTTTTAATAACTTGCACTTTTGATCTTTTTGATCTTATATTTTATATATTTAAATGTTGATGGATCAAATTTATAAAGGTTTTTGACCAATATACAAATAAATAAATAATACAAAATATTTCAAAGAAGCCGTGTTTCTGTGCACAGAAGTTCAAGACTTGTTTAATGGTTTGATTTTTAGTAGTTACTCAATGAGGAGGAGGAGGTATTTCTAGGTACAGATTAAGAGAACAAGCCGATTCAGTGTTTTGAGTTACAAAGACCAAATTGCACTTTGATAAGTTAAAGCAGACCAGTGGGATGCAGTGTGGGGTACATGTTGCTCAGGCTCATAGCTAGGCACTTTAACGTGCATTGCTCTGCAATTTAACTCTGGGATATATAGCAACACGTGCAGTATGTTTTACCCGGGGATATCCTGGAGAAGTAATTATATGCGTAAAGTATAAAATGCATTTATTCCGACACCCCTAGTGACTGTGTAAAATGGTGACATAAAACGCTGCGCACCCACCTGCCATCCATAATCTGAGAAGGCATGCCATTACACCGCAGACCGACACATGACTTGTCACATCTCTCGTCTGGTTTCCACATGGTGCCCTTCATACCCGTGGCCTCGCCAAACACACTGCTTCACTGCACCCACACCACCTGCCATCCATCAGCTGTGAAGAAGGAGCTTCCATTGCACTGCCACTGATCAAGTGATTTATCATGTGATTTGACCACTGCCCCCTTATATAAGCATACTTCTGGCCATCCTCATTAAAGGGTGACTTGTTGAAAGGGCATCAGCCAATTATTTGTCATGCTTTCATTAATTCCTTTTTTCATTCAACTCGCTCCCCATTTTTATCCTCTCAGCACCCTCGGGATCAATCTAATCTCATCTACCCCACAAACCCCTACCCCCTCCTGTCATTTCTGATTTGTCTGTGGAACGTATACACCTTTTGCAACAAATCTCACTCTATTCTTGATTTGTTCTTCTGCCTTAATCTAGAATTCTTAGGTCTTACTGAAAGCGGGATCACAACACCTGCATGCCTGCTTCTGTTTCCTCTTGCTTAACTAAATGTTCTCATTCCCCTCAGCCCACTGGTAGTGGTGGTGACACTCTTATTCTTTACCATTATTCTTGGTCTCCTTCCTCTCTCCATCTAATCTTCCCGTTTCCATCCTTGAATCCCACTTTTCTTCTTGTTCTAAATCCAACTCTCTTGCATTTCTTGCAATTTTCTGCCCTCCAGGCCTCATCTCTACATTCTTTGAGTTGGTCTCTCATCTTTCCTTCCTCTGCCCCTGTTCTTCACCCTGTTTCCTCTTGGGTGAATTTAATCTCCACCTCTCTTCTATCCACTTGTCCTCTCCTCTTCAGCTATACTTCTTCTTAACTCCTTTGATCTTCTCGATCTTCCTACTCCCAACTTACATCTGTTTTCCTCAATTCCACTTAATTCCCCTGCTTCCTTCCACCCAATCTATTCCACTGACCACTTCTTCTTCATTTCTCGCTCACTACCTGCAACTCCATCCCTTTCTCCTGACGTGATGTATGTATCCTGCTCCTCTTGCTTTCTCGCTCCCTCTCATGTATGCCCCCCTATCAAAACTTTCTCTACCCTTTCCTTTGATGATTCTGCCGCAACCTTTCATAACTCTCTTACCTCAACTCTGGGGTCCCAACACCCTATTTGTCGCCCTCTCACCTCTCTTAGGCTCCCCAACCATGTCTGTCTCCCCCTCTTTGCTCTTGATGATCTTTCCTACATAAAGCTGAACTTCATTGGAAGAAAACTCAGTTTCATACCAATCATATATATCTTGCTAAGATCCACTTTTCTTACAGTTCCTCACTTCTTAGTGAACAAAAACATTAATGATCATCTCACACTTCTCTTCCCTTTCCTAACAACTCTGTTGACTTCTCCAATTTATTTACAAAATGCTTTCTCCTTCCCCTTCTGATCCTTTCATCTCCTCTAAACTTTACTCTACTGACTTTGATTTTTTTTAATTCCAAGGTCTCCTTCTTTATGCCCATCCCTTCCATATTCTACCACCGTTACCCTACACCCCCATACCTCTGCTTCTTCTCGATCCCTTACTACTACTCTTTCCTTTTCAACCTACTCCCTCCTCTGAGATTCTGATACTGCCTCTTTGCTCTCTCATGCTCATCCCACTGCTTCCACCTTGACCCTATCCCCTCCTTCCTCATCCCATCAATCTACCTAGCCTTAACGGCCCTACCTGACTTCTTTCATTAATCTTTCCCTGTCTACTTCTTTCTTTCTCGCCCCCTTCCAACATGCTTCTATAAACCCTATTCTATAAAACCTTCATGAAAGAGTTATCTGTGTGACAATTTCTTCCTATATGAATCACCACTCCTTATTTCCACAAACTCAATTAGGATTCTGTTCTGCTCACTTTATGGAAACTGCCCTTCTTCACGTCAATTCTCTCCTCTCAGCTAGAGCCAATACATGTGTGTCTATCCTCATTCTCCTAGACTTCAACACAATTGACCCAGTTGACCACCCCACTTTGCTCTGTGCCCTCTATGGGCACTGTCTTCTGCCCTTTGAATACTCCATCAACACCATACCCTTTCTATCCTCTTTGGATCCTTTAGACTCTCTGCTATGTCTATTCCAATGACCCCAAGATGTTCTTTTCTTTGACTTTCCTTTCAACTCTCTTCACACCTCTGTCTCCGATTGCCGTTCAGCTGTGCAATCCAGGATTGTGACCCATTTCCTTCATCTCAATCTCTTGAGACCAGAAATTCCCTTCTTCCCCCATCTTCTTCCTCCCTTCTCTAGTCTCCTCCTGGACTCTTTTTTCCTCCTTCCTTTCTATCTTTCTCCTCTTCTGTAGTGTAATCTTGGTGACATCTTTGACATCACTTTCCCTTTCATCACATATTTCTTCAACTGCACATATCTATCGTTTTCACATCATTAACATTGGTCCTATTCTCCACCTTCTGTCTTTCCATGTTCTTAAACTTCTCATTACCTATTCTATAATCTAATGCCTTGAATATTTTTCTGCTCTCCTCATTGGCCTAACGCCCTCTTACCGTAACACCTCTTTGCTGTCTTCAACTCTGCTATTTATCTTCTTTACTCAATTCCTCTTTCGTCTTCCATTTTCCCCTCTCTTCTATCCATCTTGTTCCTCCATATGAATCCTGTCTTTAAATGCTATCATGAACATGCCCCCTATCTTGCTGCCCTGGTCTCACCACTCACCCTTTCCATCCATTCCACTGACATTTTCCATTATCTTCCCCAAAACATCCCTGTGCTCCTTTCCCGTTTCCAATCCAGCACAGTCAAACAGTGCATCATGCTTGACTTGCAAATACTTTGGAGCAGAATACAATATGGTACAATGCAGGTCGATATACGCTGGCAGCACATGGATGCACAAGATGATAGAGTGATAGAGTGAAATGCAATGCACTTTGTGAGACACCAGAAGTGCCTCACCTAGTAGTCCCTGCGGATCTCTCTCTCAGGTGGCCAGGGCACGGCCATCGCCTTTGGATCCAGACACTGGGGGTGTGTAAGGGATTTCAATCAGGCACACACCCAATTCTTGCCCAGCATGTAGTGCGCAAAGGAAACCCTTATTTATTTTTGTCTCCAAGTTCAATATTCTGAATGATATACCACTCATATCACACCGTCCTCAAAATACCTCACCGGTCACACTGAACCAGGAATCAGGCTAGTTTGTAACGGTAAATATTTATTTATGGATTGAGAATTTAAAACACAATATATTTTTAATAGGTAACAACAATCACCAAGGGGTGACAAGGACAATGAATAATATCTTTAATGCACTGGGAATTAGGTAATGAACACAAAAAAGAATGCAGAAAGAAAAGAATACTTTTGGATTGGTTTGGAACAGATAGCACTGTGGTTCGAGGTTCCCCCTGTGACACCCCTCGACCCATCAATAGGCAATTTAAACAGATGTGAGGAGAGAGCAGGTATAATACAGACCAAACAGAATATCACCCCGACCAACCCCCCTTAAATACAAGAGAAAAACTGATTTGACTTTTCAACTTTCAGGATGGCTTTGTAACTGTCTGAGCAAAAACACTAAATGTGGTCAAAAATGGTTAAATTATTATACATTTCTATGGGAGCCGCTTTGAACAGGTGCAAGCAATCAAAAGCAATGATTTAATCAAAATAAAATAATTGGAATCTCAAAGGCAAAGTGGGAAATAATGTAAAGACAATTCACACGTGCAAAACATTTGCAAAATGTAAATTTGCGGCAAACTTTTACTATGCGATTTTTTATTTTAAAAAGGGTCAACTACACTGTTTCACAATGTATGGATGTAGCTAACGATGTCAGGTATCAGCGGGAGTTGAAATTCTGTTTCTATCTTTAAAACTGAGGGAGTTATGGAGGTTTTAGTGGGAGGTGTTTATCGAAAATAAAGACATGAATTTGGACAAGAACTTCAGTTTAAAACTAGAACTTATGGATTATGCTTTTACTCAAGACTAGAGCATGGAGGCTAGACAACCAGGTTGGGACGAAGTAAGCTCTGAGACAGATTCATGACTTCAGTAACAGATCCCCAGTGCCTTCCCCGGCAGAACCAGTCCAAACACTTGAAGTGGGATTTTTGGATCAGACTTACACAAATAAAAATGATTATGATTATGAAAATGACACTTTAGCAAATAGACAGAATAAGATAGCACTAAAGATTTTGACACTGTCACTGGTTATGAAAGTAAGGATAGTTCAGATATTAGGGTGGAACAAGATAAGGCAAGGTATACAATAGTTCTCTAGAGTCCTGTTAATACACACAATCAACTGGGATTTAAGATTTTTGGCCCGTCAAGATTCTGATCAATGGATTGGGTCTATAAAGGAAGGACAACACATCAGCTATGATCAGCTAGGCCGGTCACCGGAACTGCACAGGATCTGCCCTTCTTGTTTCTGGATATTTCAGATCAGCAGGATGGCGAGTTCATCAGGCAAGCGTTATGGTAGCAAGCCAGACAGTTACAGGATGCTTCCCCACACCACAGCGCTTCACTGGGTTGTAAGGATTAGTTGAAGATTAATAGAGGATTGAGGCCTAGATGAAAATGGTTCAGCTACTGCTTGGCCTGGTGATTGGCATCTGGATCTGGAAGGATGTTAAAGGCTGGATGTTGAATGCTGGATCAGAGTGCTTTGCTGGAATCAGAAGAGAGGGTGTGTATGTGTTGTCAGATGTCTCTATTCATCCTTTCAAATGACATCACAAAAATGGGTGTTTGGGCCGGCTTAACTAAACTTGCCCCTGTGAAATGGGATTGAATCGGAGCCTCATCTCCGCCTTGCATCCGAGTGATTGGATCAAAGACAGATGATGTCAAGTTTATGGTTTAGTTTTTACAATCCTTAGAAACCTCCCGTAGCCACTAGTATCCAAATCAAATTGTGTCCTAAATACATATTTATACATTTGTAACCGCTACGAAAATCACATACAAGGATTACATATTTTATGGAGTAGCTGTTCATCAAAATCTCCCAGCTGTGAGACCATGTTTCACCTTATTGCAGCATTTTGTCAATTTTGCCATGAACACATTTTCCAAACTTTCTCCAAATTTCCACAAATATGCGTGTTTACCATAGGAATGTGTGTGCAATAATACTAGCATAAATATAGTTCCCATAAAACCAGATATATTGCCATTCCTGTTCAGAATATGCTACACAGTTACACCACGTTTTGAAATATAGGGCCAAAAATTAGATTAAAAAATCTGCTCTTTTAATATTTTTCACCACTTTCTTATAGTGATTTTATAAGTCTCTAAAAAATGTTCATTACATAGTCTTAGCAGCAAATGGTCAGCCTTTTGTCTGTCTCTGGAGTCAAGGGGCAGCCCCCACCTTTGGGATTTCCTTCTGCAAGCCTAGTTTACAACCTCTTCACATGTCCATTTCCGGGCCTGGAGCATCTGCCATTGTTCAGTCCTTGGTAGCAGACAAAAGTCTGGCCTACCCCACAATTATCACGTGTCAGTGAGCATCTGCTGAGATAAATGCCCTCCCCTTGGGTGGAAACCTCTTTTTCAACCTCTTGCAGGCCCAGCCAGCCTAAGTTCATTTTTTTATTTCTTGACTTGAAATCCAGCATAAAACAAACATGTTGCATCAGATGACACAGATAAATTACATTCTTAGGTTTAAACCTGTGGGATCAAAACAACTGAGATCCGTGTTCCTTTCAGCAACAGTCCTTTTATATTTGCTAATCCGGCAGATCTTTAGTTTTAGACAACTTTAAAGTTTAATCAGGAGAGCCCATTTGACAGGGGCCATCACTCACAGGTAGCCCAGTGTGGCTGCACACAGATTTTTGACAGGAATTGTCATTCACAGGCAATCCAGTTTTGCTGAGAAAATGTTTTGCTCTTAACATTTCAGGACCATGTAAATTCACAGTGCTTCATTAGATTAACTAAATTTTAGCACCAAGCAAGATTTTGAGTGTTGGAAATTGTTATGCATAGGCATTTTGAAGTTTCAGCAGCAAAGTAAATGTCATTTACAGGCACATTTTGGAATTTCACTTGCAAAGCGCTGCTTCTCCCTCTGTATTCCATGTTTACTTGTCATGGAGCCCACTGGCACTTTTTCTGCAGCGTGTGCTCTATTCCAGTACACATGCACCATGGGTGGCAGGTTGTGCAGCCATCTTTTTGTGTGTTGAAAAAACGCGTTTTTAGAGGTTTTTGCAGTTTCTGGGACCATAGATAGCAGAGTGAGGCTGCATAGTATAGCAAAGTGGGTCAATACATCCCACGGGTGGACCAGTGCAGGAGGATCACCGGGGATCACCTGGGTGAGGGGTCCTCGAGGAGTGGGAGTGGGACACCGGATAGTGAGATGTAGTATCCCTCTCTTTGCTGTAACACCTTTACCCCATCCTATCAGATAGGATACATAGGAACTCTACCACAAACTCCTTTCCCGCACAAACACTTTCACACAGACAGCCGTCTCTGGAAGAAAACAGACTAACACCTGAGCAGTATACCTGACGTGTCCTATAAGGTGAGGTCAGGCAATTACTGACCATCACTCACACCTGCAAATTAACAAGGGGGTCCTGGGAGTCTCTCTGCCAGACATTAGTCAAAACATATCAGTCTTTGTCCTGTCCTAGGGCAGTCCTACATTGTAATGCTAGGCAATTCTCCTCTGAGCAAGAGTACCAACAGCAACCCCAGACACGTGTTTCTCTGTTACCTTCTAGGGTGTCCCTTACTCGATCTCCCGGTCCCTTCTTCCTATGGGCATTATACATGATTTGGAGCGGTTTATCTTCAAGCCAGAGAATTTACCAAAGGTGCGTATTAGGTCGATAAGAGATGGAAGGAAATCAAGTAGGTTGGTCATATAGGCAAGGATATCGTCGGCAAAGAGTGAGAGTTTAAAGTCATGGTCGCCACAGCGAACTCCTGTAATCCCTTGGTTTAGTCTTATGGCAATGGCTATGGACGCCATTGCCAGAGCATACAGAAGGGGAGAAATGGGGCAACCCTGATGAGTCCCTCGTGAGAAGAGGGGGGGGGATGAGGGGGAGCCATTTACGGCTACTATAGCGGAGGGGCCATTATATAGTGTAGCAATCCACCCACAGAAATGTATCACCCAGGCCCATTATTTGCAGGACCTTGCCCATGTAACGCCACTCGACCCGGTCGAAGGCCTTTTCTGAATCCAACAAGATGAGATAGGCCTCCAAGTCCTTGTTTGAGGATTCATGCATGAAGTCCAGGGTCTTTCTTATATTATCTGACCCCTGTCTGCCTGGGATGAATCCCACCTGGTCTCCATGGAGAGAACAACTCAACCAAAAATGGAGCCAGGTTGGAGCTAAAGAATTTGTAGAAGCGGTGCCCCCTTTCATGGTACCAATGGTGTCCATTACTTCCTGAGGAGTGATGGGCATCTCGAGGGTTTCAGCGTGGGGAGGCAAAGGATCAGGAGGGAGTCCAGAAATGGGTTGGCATCAGCCCTGTACCCTGTATATTCCAACTTGTAGAGTCGTTCATAGTACTGGCAGAACTGTTCCACTATCAGAGAATCATCTACAGATTTGTCTCCCTCGGATGAACGCACTGAATCCACCTTCCTACTGTTTCTGAGTTCCCTCAACCTCAAGACAAGGATCTTGTCTGCCTTCTCACCCTTTTCCATGTATGTTTGTTTAAGGAAGGCCAGCTTCCTTTCCTTCTATTCCACCAAGAGAGCTGCCAATTTAACCTTTAGCTGTTGGACTTCCTGTCAATTTCGGGGTTGAGGACCATGTTGAAATCCCCACCCACAATTAGAGCCCCCTCCACGAATGCCATGATCTTGGATTTCACCCCTTCCCAAATTGATCTTGAGTCTCGTTTGGGCAGTAGATTGAGACAACCGTTACCTTACTGCCTCTGATTTCCCCCTTGACCATTAGATAGTGCCCCTCAGGGTCTTTACGCTGGGTCTTTGATGTAAAATGCGCCTTGGGAGACACCACAAGCGCTACCCCTCTTTTCTTAGCTGGGCAAGAAGAATTCCCTTCTGAATGGATCTGGTCCTGAGGGACAGTTCCCTTCCCCTAGCCCAATGGGTTTCCTGGAGAAACAAGTAGTGTCATTTTAGCCTATTGAATTCCATCACCACCATAGGCCTCTTGTGGGGGTAATTCAGACCATGAACATTAAGTGAACCCAATGTTAGTGTTTGCTTTGTGTCATCCATCGGGAGACACACTTTTCTCAGGTTTCCTGTAGGGAATCGTATTGTATCTATGTCCATATCTCGTCTCAGTAAACTCGAATTACACACAAGAGAGCAGGTCCCCTTTGAAATCAGGCCACTGCCTGTTAGTTGAAGCAAGCTAGAACCCAAAAACAACCAGAACAATAACCCCAAGATGCACCCCCTCACCTCTTGAGCGCCGGGACTACCTGCGACATAGAGAATGTCGTAAGGCCAGGCCACCATTGCCTACCTCCTCAGGGTTGGAAAACAAAGCACAATACCCCCTCTCTGAGCCCACCTTATACTCAAGCAGAAACAGGATGCATTGTCATCCACTCCCCCTCCTCATGAGACAAGCACCTGAACGTCTCCACTCTTCCATCAAAAGGATCAAACAAGGTCAAAGGACAAAGTTCTGCCTCGGGATTTCTGAGGAGAAATATGGAATCCGATTCTTCTGACACCGCCAACCGGCACAAGCTGTGGTTGGTGCGCGGCCAGTCATTGGAATATTTTGGTGAGGTCGGTGTTACTCTCCTGAACTTCCTGTTACCACAGACCCGGTGCCTTTCGTTGAAACCGTTGTTTTTCTGGGGCCCTGCTAACTTTCTCTCCCTGTCTTCATGGCCGCCCTCCGAGGTGGGTTCGTCCAGGAGTTCTCGGGACACCTTATGGATGTCGTCCTCCATAACTAAGGAGTATTTACAACCTTCATATTCAAACGAGAGGGAAAAGGGAAATCCCCACCTGTACCTTACAGCTTTGGACTGAAGCCATTTTGTCAGGGGGCCACACAGTCTTCGCCGTGTCAAAGTGAAACCCGACAAATCCTGGTAGATCGTGATATGTTTGTTCTCCCAGTCAATTGGGCCCTTTCTTCATGCGAGCTCCAAGATTTTGCTCTTCTCTGAGAAATAATGGAATCTCACTTCTATCGACCTGTGGCCCCTAGTGGACATCCTCGCCCTGTCAGCCCCATCTATCATTGGTTTGTTGGTGTTGCTCTCGTCAAAAAGTTTCCTGATCACAGCGTTGACAGCCTTTATGATGTCTGTCTGTGTCTCATCTTGCCGCTGCGGGAAGCCTAGGAATCTCAGATTGCTGCGTCGCTCCCTGTTCTCCAAATCATCCAACTTCAGTGTGCATTTCTCTTCTCTTATTTTCAATTTAGAGAGGCGCATGTCTATTTGGGTTTCCAGAAGGTCAACCGAGGTTTGGTTTGCTTCCAGGGCTTGGACCCGGTCATCTATGGTGTCCACTTTTTTGTCCAAGGAATCCAACCTCTTGCCAATGTCAGTTCTGAAGCCTCGGATTTCGTCTAGGAGGGCAGCCATTACCCTTACTCACCGATTGGGCCTCCAATTTTTCTGACTGCAAGGAGGAGGGCATGTTGAGTGTTTCCACTGCTGGGGCTGGAGCGTGGCGAAACCTCTGCAGGTACTCAACCCAGTTCATCAACAGAAACCAGAGGGACCAAACAATCCGGTTAGGGTGGAAGTCTCTCACAGGAGGGGGGCCGCAGAGAGCAACCCAGGAAGTAGAGGAAAGTTGCAGAAGACTCCAGAGGGAGGCCCCACAGCGGTTCAGGTGTTGGGGAAGTCGTGAACAGACTGAAGGACTCCTTCGGCTCCAGGCAAGCCAACGCCAGATGGGACTTTGTGCGACAGTGCCAGCAGTGCTCCAACCTACGTCTACCTTCACCCCAGCCACATAGGGGGATGTGGCAGCTGTACTCAGGGGGTGGCCGTGGCCGAGGAGTGTTTTTGTTAGAGGGTGAGGTCAAGACGGATTTGTGGCCTTGCACTACGGGTGCACCGTGATCCTTGGTGGTGGGCCAGCTGGGCGAGAAGTCCCTGATGATCACTAAAGTTCAGCACAGGTCTTGTGTCCTCAATGCGGGCTGGATGCGGAAGCGCAGTCATACACAGGGTTTGCTCACTCCTTCATCTGCGGGGTGGCCCGGGCTCCAAGGAAGTGCAACCCTACCACCCCCTCGAAAAGCAGAATCCTCTTGTCCCAAAGGCTGTTACAAAGGTGGGGCACGTGGCAAGTCTTTGCTGCCTGATGAATCAAGGGGGCCCAGGAGGGAGCACTTGCTGGGGAGGTTGAAGTGAGCGGTGGAAATGATGTGGCTACCCACGGGGGTATTGCTCCCTTATCTCCAGGTGCTCTTTAGTTATGGGCTGTAAGTCAGCAGGGGGCTGTCTCCACCCCGCCATAGGCCCGGCAGAGCAATGCACAGGGGTGCCCCCCCAGCCGGGGGATTAAAACACTGAAATGGGGATCATAAGCCCCCTCGGATCAGCCCGTGTTTGCTGTAAGGCCACAGTCCACCTCAGGGCCCACAAAGACAGAGAAAAAAGGCAATCATTTGAATGGCTCTGGACCACCCCCGCTGTGCAGGCTGAGGTGCTGAGGCATGCTGATCGAGCCCCAAAGGGCTGTGAGGGGCAGGAGGGGCCCAGAGCACCAACCGGGCAATGAACGGGGCTCCGCCGTGACTCGGTGCAGCTTTTCTCTGTTATGGCATGTGGGGCTCTTCAGATCCAGCAGAAGGAGGGTCCATTCAGTGGTGTCGGGAGGTATATCCTCTTATCCTGGAGGGAGGCTGGAGCAAGGGAGTTGGGGGTGAGCCGCACCCGGTGGGGGTGCGTCAGTGTGTGCAGGACCTCCCAGGAAGAAAGTTTGAATGACTGGCCGCTGCAGCGCGGCGGGGGCCCTCAGAGGCAAAGGCACTGGAAGGCTAGAGAATCATCCGGTGCAGATGTTGCGAGTGTGTGAGGTGTTAACAGCCCCAAGGAAGGGCCACAGGTCTGGCTCAGTGATGTGAAATTTGTGGCGATATCAGCTCTGGGATGATGAATAAATCCCAGAGGGGAGAGTTGTGGGTGCAGGACGGAGGGGGAGGGTGACGCGGATCACACCAACCAGGTGTCTCAGGGGTGAACAGTGGTGTCTCACAGTTGAGGGCCCACGTCCTTGAAAGTTCTCACCCCTGGCAGTCCCCCCGCAGCACCCTTGATATGATGATTTAACTGTGTAGGGGTGAGGGTCGCGGGTTGTCAGCCCTGGTCCGCGGCTCCTTGTGGCTCTACTATGTTCACCGCTCCCTCTCCCTGTTCTGCAGCAGGGAGGGGAAGTGCGGAACCTGGCAATAGGTGGCAAAAGATGGGAAGGCAGGCGGCGGGGCACCACTCTCCTCGGCGGGAAGCTCCTCCTTGTTCAAGCTCCGACAAGAGCCCTGCAGAGGGGGGCCCGTGGTGGTGAAAGGTCCAGGGATCAGCAGCGAGGCAGAATCGGTCCAGGGTGCCCCAGGCTCCGGATCCGAATGGCGTGTCAGACGGGCACTTTCCCTCAATGGGCCAGTGTGGGGAGATGGAGGGATCTGGGAAGCTGCTCACAGGCCTCAGGCCTTGCCTGCACCACAGTGTTTGGCGGGTGGTCGTGGAGCCGCAGGGCGGGTGACAAGGCTCTCAGACTCCCCCTCTTCTCCGCCGGCTCGTATCTCAGGTTGTACGTCATGTAGAAAGCCCAGTATTATTTCTGTTAGGTGCTCCAAGGGCTTACAATGCTTTGGGGGGTCTGGTATTCACTTCTGAGGGGTTCAGGGAGGCTCAATTTCTGTTTTTGACCCTTGTGGAGGAGACCGACAGAGAAGCGTCAGCACATCTCAGTGCCCCCTGGTGGCTCCCTCACCTCTCTTCTTACACAAACTTCTCTCCTTCCTTTTCTGTCTCTCTCTCTCTCTCTCTCTCTCTCTCTCTCTCATCTTTCCCTCCTACACTCCAGTTCTCTCTTCTACTCTCCCACCCATCTCCATCAATCTTCCTAGGTCCTCTATCCCCTTCTATTCTACTTCCCTTATTACACACCCTTCTCTCTCTCTCTCCATTCACCCTCCTTTCTCCCTCTCCCTCTTTTTCTGATCTTCTCAAATGTGTTCTCCACTCATCAACTGCTTTCCTCTTTTCTCTCCTCCACGCCTACCGCTTCCTCCCTCCTTACTCCACTAACTCCCTTCTCCTAGTACCTGCCTCTCACTCTCTCCCTCTCATGTTCACTCTCTCCCTCTCTTTCACTCTTACCTACCACTATCTCACTTATTCATTCCTAGTCTCAAACTCCTCCTCTCTCTTCCAAGCCTTTCTCTCCTCACACATCCTGACATATACACTACCAATACCACAGTCCCTCGCAGCTTGGTACCTCTCCCTGTCTCGCTCTCTCACTCAATTCCTTACCTGCACCAATACTTCCACAATATTCTCAGCACTTTCCTTTATTCCATCCTCTGCTGCCTAGTCTGTCGGTCTGCCAACTAACCTCATCCTTGGTTCTGAGTGTGGGGCTTGTATAGCCCTACCCTACCTAAGTTTCCTGTCCTCCACCTTTAGTGAAACATGTTCGCTCAGGCCAATCCTTCCCTGTACTTTCCCCAAGTGGCTGGGTTTTTGCAGCAACAGTTTTAACATTCCATTTTGTCCCCATCCCCTTTTTATTCATCAGTGTTTCTTCCATTCTGCTGGTTTGAATGGGGGTGGGATGGTTCCTGGGTTCTGCCATGTTGTCCTCACACTCTCAACAGTCTAGAGATTATTGGGCACCATGTTGATCGTAAAAGGCAAGTGGCTTCCAGCCGGGTATTTTTCTACAAGTCCGGCTTGTTCTGGTGTGCACACAATGATTGAGAAATGGACCTTTGGCCAGACAAGAAGCTGGAAGGCAATGTAGCAAAGACAGTGGTACCAATGGTTTCGTAGCACAATTCATGCTCAGGGGGATCAGGGACTAGGACCCTCCCAACCACACCTCTGGGGTAGAGTCGTGTATGGCGTACGTACATGCTAGCCGCCCACCTCCTCCAGGTTGGGAGGGGTCCCTTCTCCCCCTTGACAGGGACAAGACCCTAACCCACAGGAAGTAATGAAGAATTATTTAAAGGACATGATAACTAACCTTGCCTTCAAAAGTCCTTAAAATATTGGAATAGATCTGCCTCACTTACAGAAATGGCCCAAACACAGGTTGAGTAAGGGATGTTGGTCAACACAACATGATTCAAGCAAAAGAGGACACGTGCCAAATAATGCTGATAATTAGCACAAATGCTCTGCAACCTGATAAAAAGCCAATGCATTCATAAAAAACAGGAGTTACGCGAGCATGAGACCAAATATTGTAATATATCTAACTGCAATATTCTGAAAGGGTTTCAGTTAACAGAGATTACCAGAGAGGAGCCCTAAATTAGGAGCATTGACACAGTCCAGATGAGATTGAACTGTGGCAGTGACTGCATACATTATGACATGATTAGGGATTAAAAGGAATAAGAAAAAAAGGAAAGAGCTGTCTCAAAACCCAAAGGTGAAAAAGCAGGAGGTCGGCTGCTTAATGTGTGCAACCAGAAAAGATCCTGCTTGAGTTTTAGACCTATATTTGTAACTGAAGGACTTTGAGATTGTCAAGGAGAGAGGAGAAAAAAAAATAAGAATTCCAGACATCAGGGGTAACACCCACTACCATGATCTCAGTTTTGTCAGTGTTTAGCTTAACTATAGCAGGAAAAACAGCTCCCAAAACCGTGGCGGCTTACATGGCATTGTTCTGTGTGCATGTTCTCTGCAAGAGAGAGGGGCTGCTGATGAGGATGTGAACCATCAAGTCCATGCAGTGAAGTAGTTAAGATAATTGGCATTCATCCAGTTCACAATGGCCCAGTGAAACCAAAAGACTGAATGAGACAAATGACGAGTAATCATAAAGAATTAACCCTAGAGGGTGAGACTGAAGTGCCCTGAAGTGATCGGAGCAAATGAAGAAGTGATTCGGGCAAGAGAAACAGCTTGACATCAATCATACACAAAGGTGGTGAGCTATTCAAGAGCTTAACCTATGGGTCCCTGATTGATCTAGGCATCACTTTAATATGTTTGATAAATAGACTCAAAAGCAATTGATGAATCACACATGACCAAAGCAAGGACACCACTGACATCAGTCGCCCTATGCCTATCATCCAAGTCTGCCAATGGTATGAACTCAATACCTTGTCCAGGCTAGAAGCTTGCATTTAAAGAATGAAGACAAACGTTAGCTGCACAAAACTGACAGAGCTGTTCAGCCACATTAGCCTCTAGGAATTAAGCTGAAATGCGAAGAAGAAAAATAGTTTGAATGTTGAAATGTAAGGACACATCATGAGAAGGCTTTTTGAGAAAAGAATGCCTGAAAAACATGTCTAGAAGACAAAGAAAGATTGAGAAAATCAAGAGTAGATGGGAGAATCAAAGCAGCAATTGCTCCCGTAATTTGAAAGAGTAATAATCCAAAAAAGAGCAGACTTTGCAGCTGACAACTGGGATAGCAAGAGATTGGGCAGACATAGATGATCTAGAGTCTTAAAAGAACTTGCCAACAAGTCAATAATTGTAGGATAAAGAGAAGTAAAGTGAGATTGTAAGTGAAAATGTCTGACAGCTGCTCGCAAAGGGCCCGAAGAGGTAAACAGGGAGGTTGGCGCTGATGGACCAGCTAGTTATTTAAGATTAGAGAAGATATGTTTATTATGGGCATTTTCTATTTGAGATGATGCCTAAAAGGATTTCCTAGTTTCCCAAATATATTCGTTAGAACTACTCAGCTGGGCACCGTAGCAGGTGTGAGCTCTCCAGGGAGATGAGCACAAGCACCTTTCATCAACTTTGGTCAAAAATGTCTCAAGAAGGTACATACATTTTTAAAAGGAATTTGAGCATCTAATGGAACTGGTATTGGATGACCAAAAGCTGAGGATCTAATATAAACCGTGATGCAGTACTCAAAAGCAGATGTGCTGTGTTAGTGTTGCGGGAGTGTAGGCAATAGTATGAAAGATTCACCAACTATTGATTGATTGATTGATTGAGTGTTTATTTATATAGCGCCTATACACAATGTGTTTCAAAGCGCTTCAAGGAGGGAGGGAACATGGGAAAAAATACAGTTACATTCTTAAAGTCCTTGAAACAATACAGAATGTGAAAAAAAAACTATCGTAATGAGCCTGCAGCATTTCAGATAGTGCAAGTGCATGAAACAGATAACGCAAAAGAGGGAATGGAAAATAAGGAGACAAAACAAGCAATAACATTACTATGCCTGACGACAATTGATGTAGTGCATGAAAGTAAACAAGAGGAGGGGGAAGGGGGGATGTGGGGAATGGAGTGAGGGAGAAGGAGAGGAACAAAACAAGCTACTATCACAAAGGTCAGAGACACATTTTCTAGAGCGGGGGAGCGGGAGGAGAAGACAAAAAGGGATGGAGGAAAGACAAGACAAGCTGCTATCAAAGGTCCCAGGACAAAATGATAAGAGTAAGTGCAAAGGGCAAAGAAAAGAAGGGGGAGTGGGAGCTGCGAAGCGAGACAGCTATGATTACTATGCCAAACGGCAATTAGGATAGTGCCAGGCTCAACAGGAACTGGAAAAAAAGGTGGATAGGAGTGGGGGGGGCAAGGGGGATGTGAGACTGGCTATATGGTAGTAAAGGTAGGAAGAGGCAAGGGGGCAGGGATGAGGGAAGAGAGCGAAAGGTAGGAGAATAGAGTGGGGTGAGGAGTAGGAAGGATGTAGAGGAAAGGGGGAATCATGGCGGAGGGAGGGGGAAGACAAAAAGTTCATGCAAGGCTAGGGGTGCACACAGACTCTCACGGCATGCAGGGGGGCATACAGGCACTCACAGGGGGCAGGGGGGGCAAACAGGCACTCACAGGGGCAGGGGGGCACAAGGCACTCAAGGGGGGGCAGGGGGACACACAGGCACTCATGGGGGGCAGGGGGAACACAGGCACTCACGGGGGGCTGGGGGGGACTCACTGGGTGTGGGGGACACACAGGCACTCATGGGGGAAAGGGGGGCACTCACTGGGGTCAGGGGGGCACACAGGCACTCACGGGAGCAGGGGGCACACAGGAACACATGGGGGCAGGGGGGAACACAGGCACTCGCAGGGAGGCATACAGGCACTCACGGGGTGCAGCGGGGGCACACAGGTACTCACGGGGGCAGGGGGACACAGGCACTCACGGGGTGCAGGGGGGTCATACAGGCACTCACGGGGGCAGGGGGGCACTCATGGGGTGCAGGGGGGGTACACAGGCACTCATGGGGGGTAGGGGGACACACAGGCACTCACGGGGTGCAGGGGGGCATACAGGCACTCATGGGGGGCCGGGGGGCACTCATGGGGTGCAGGGGGCACACAGGCACTCACAGGGGGCACACAGGCTCTCACGGGGGGTGGGGGCACACAGGCACTCACAGGGGGTGGGGGGCACACAGGCACTCACCGGGAGCAGGGGGGCACACAGGCACTCACAGGGTGCAGGGGGGCATACAGGCACTCACGGGGGCAGGGGGCACTCACGGGGTGCAGCGGGGGCACACAGGTACTCACGGGGGCAGGGGGACACAGGCACTCACAGGGTGCAGGGGGGTCATACAGGCACTCACGGGGGCAGCGGGGCACTCATGGGGTGCAGGGGGGTACACAGGCACTCATGGGGGCCGGGGGACACACAGGCATTCACAGGGTGCAGGAGGGCATACAGGCACTCATGGGGGGCCGGGGGGCACTCATGGGGTGCAGGGGGCACACAGGCACTCACGGGGGGTGGGGGGCACACAGGCACTCACGGGGGGTGGGGGGCACACAGGCACTCACAGGGGGTGGGGGGCACACAGGCACTCACCGGGGGCAGGGGGACACACAGGCACTCACGGGGGCAGGGGGGCGCTCATGGGGGGCAGGAGGGCACACAGGCACTAACAGGGTAGGGGGCACACAGGCACTCAGGGGGGCACTCACGGGGGGCAGGGGGGCACACAGGCACTCAAGGGGGGCAGGGGGAGCACACAGGCACTAACGGGAGGCAGGGGGGGCACACAGGCATTCACGGGGAGCAGGGGGCACACAGGCACTCACAGGGTGCAGGGGGGCACACAGAGGGTGCAGGGGGTGCATACAGGCATTCACGGGCAGAGGGGCACAGAGGCACTCACGAGGGGCAGGGGGCACTCACTGGGGGCAGGGGGGGCACACAGGCACTCACAGAGGGCAGGGGGGACACAGGCACTAACAGGGTGCAGGGGGGCACTCACGAGGGGCAGGGGGGCACACAGGCACTCAAGGGGCAGGGGGGGCACACAGGCACTCATGGGGGGTAGGAGGGCACACAGGCACTCACGGTGTGCAGGGGGGCATACAGGCACTCACGGGGGCAGGGGGCACTCACAGGGTGCAGGGGGGCACACAGGCACTCACGGGGTGCAGGTGGGCACACAGGCACTCACAGGGTGCAAGGGGGGCACACAGGCACTCACGGGGGGCAGGGGGCACACAGGCACTCATGGGGGCACGGGGGGCACACAGGCACTCACAGGGGGCAGGGGAGGCACACAGGCACTCACGGGGGACAGGCGATCCGGCGTACCGGGGTAGACAGGGACTATCACATGGAAGTCATTGTTAGGGAGATTTGCCTTAAGGTCAGGGGCCCTCATTACGACCCTGGCGGAAAGTGACTGACCGGACCGCCACAGCGTAAATAGCGTTTCCGCCATTGCACGATGGAGCAAAGTGCGGCCCATTCCGATCCATCGGGCACGAGCACCACGGCATGGCGGAAGTGCAAAGTCCGCGATGGCGGAAATGACCCCAAAACGGCCCACACCGCCGCCGTACGGCGCCCTAGGTGCAATACCGCCACCCATCTTAGCGGACACAGCAGTGAGCGCCAAGCGGAAAGTACGGTGACCGTAAATATACGGAAACGGAAGTAAAAACATGGGCCCGGAACGGGAAACATCCCGCCGTACACCTATAAAACCACAAAATCCACACAACCACTAAAAACACTACCCTGAAACACACCCCAACCCGTCATCCACCCTAGCGAAACCAAGAAAAATGGGAAAAGTAGCGAAGAAAGCGTGCGACCGCAAGCGGCAGGTCCACTTCTCCCGTGAGGAACTCACCGTGCTAACAGAGACCCTCCAGGAGAATGCTGCCGTCGTCTTCTCCACGCAAATGACCAGGACGGCACTTGCGAACAAGAAGGCCATATGGGCTCTGGTGGCACAGCGGGTAAGTGCGGTGGGGACCGCACCCCGCAACCCACAGTAATGCAGAAAGCGATGGGACGACCTGCGGATACGCGTCCGTAGCATACTTTCTGCCAACCGCAACATTGCCACAGCCACCGGGGGAGGTCCTGAATCACCCATCAAGTTGACCCCCTGGGAAGAAATCTGTGCCTCCACCATTGGAATGGAGAGCATAGAGGGAGTCGGAGGGATGGAGAAAGGAGTGCAGACATCCGAAGAATCAGGTAGGTGCCCCAAATAAAACAATGCTAAATCCACAATTTCCAATCATGTGAAGTACCATGTGTCCCCATAGTGCAACAGGAACACATGTCCAGGAGAACGTCCACACACATTGGCCTGATAGCGCACTTTAAAACTCACAATAAATACATAAATAATTAAAAACCCCTAAAACACCCACTACACGTGCAGCAGGCACACCCTAACTGCAGGCTGCCAAACAACTGCACCCTCACTCCACACACAAATGAAAGCACCTCCAAGGCCCCGACCCAAATCACCCTCAGGTACCACCCCAATGCATGTGATACAATGCCATTCCAATTCCCACAGACCCATTAATAACCCTCGCCCTCCTTTACTCCACCACAGGGTCCGATCCAAACGACGAGCATCAGGACACCCCTACCAGCACACCTGCAAAGAGGGCCAAGACCAACGGCCAAAGACCCTCCACCTCAGCTGCACGCATCAAGACACGGCAGCAGCACAAATCAGGTGGCAGCACAGAGGAGGGAACATCAACAGGCACCCCAGCAGCCAGCATGCCCACAACACCACCACCACAGGTCCCCCCAATGGATGCCACAGAAGGCACTGCCTCTGGTGGCAGCAGCACCATAGGTGACACCCCATTGATGGCAGCATGCTCCGACACAGAAGACGGGGATGTCGAAGTCAGATCCATCCATGACCTGTCCCAATCCCCCTGTCTGTCCCATCCTGTACAACATGAGGATACCACGCAGGGGCACCCACAAGACGACGACTGGCCATCCCCCACAAGCCCTGTGGCAAGGCAACATGAGGTCACCAGCCCCTCTGTGACACCACCGCAAATGGCCATGGCCCAGCAGAGGCAACAGTCCCTCGACCAGTTAATCGTGCAACAGCAGCAACTGGCCACGCTCCTCAAGGACCATGCCGATGAATGTGGGGGCACTAAGGCAGACATAGAAACATCAACTGAGACACTGAGGGCAGAAATGGAGAGAAGTACAGAGACACTAAGGGCACAAATGGAGAGTAGCACCGAGAGCCTGAGAGTACAAATGGAGAGTAGCACCGAGAGCCTGAGAGTACAAATGGAGAGTAGCACCGAGAGCCTGAGAGTACAAATGGAGAGAAGCACCGAGAGCCTGAGGGGGGAACTGCATGCAACGTCCAAAGACGTATGTGCCGAACTTGCCGCAGTGCGCCGTGTGCTCACTGAGCTCTCACAAACCCTTAGGGACATGCATGGACGTGAGCAGGCAGAGACATCATCCGTTGCAAGTTCCGTCCAGGGCAGCCCCCAACGTAGATCTGGGAGGAACCTGCGCTCCACAGGCAGGGGTGCCCCTGATACCCGCAGAGGGGGCTTGCAATAGCGACTGCCCACTGATAATGAGCATCTTTGGACACTGGTGTTCGGGGGGGAGGTAGGAGGGTGGAGGGGGTGTTTTGGGCTCACTTGGGTGGCGGGTCGATAGGGTGTTCAACATGATATCACATATGCCATAAACAATGCACGATCAACCAATGAGATGTGTGGACAATGATCTTTGTGTACTAGGCCATCATAGGCGTACAGTCCATATTGTGCATGTACCAGACACACACAGTGCCACGAGTACCGTGTCCATGTATCAGCCACCAGGCGTGAGTGCTAGAAGCATGCATCAATGAGATGCTGACGAATGTCACGGCCCTCCGGTGCCTCGCAGACTCCTTGAGGTGCTGCCACATCCCCACCCTCATCATGACCATCTTCAGGTGCTTGCAGTTCTGCGTCAGGGGGCATGGGCACATTTCTACGTACGCACATGTTGTGGAGCATGACACATGCCATGACCATCTTTGCAACCTTCTCATGGCGGTACAGGAGTGCCCCGCCAGACCTGCTGAGGCAGCGGAAACGAGTCTTCAGTAGGCCGAATGCCTGTTCAATGACTACACGGGTACGTGAGTGGGCATGGTTGTAGTCCTCCTCATGCTGGTCCCGTGGGTTCCGGACTGGTGTGAGGAGCCATCTCTTCAGTGGATATCCAGCAACACCTGTATGTGGACGATAAACGTATGATGTGGAATGCCATTGCTACGTACGCACACCCCCCCCTTCCTTCCAGGTCATTGCCGAATCACATACCCCACATCATCATGCATGAAATGAGACTCACCGAGTAGCCAGGATCTGTTCCCTGCATGTCGCTCCATGTAGCGTGGTATTGTAGAGTTCCTCAAGACCATAGAATCATGGGTTGATCCAGGGAATCGGGCACAACAATGTGTAATGATCCTGTTGGAGTCACACACCATTTGTACATTCAGGGAATGAAATTGTTTTCGGTTGCGGTACTGGGCCTCCATGGCATGTGGGACGACCAATTCCACATGGGTGCAGTCGATGGCACCAATGCAACCCGGTATGCCGGCAAGTGCATGGAATCCCACTTTTGTGTTGGTAATTTCCTGCTCCGAGCGTGGTAGAGAGATGTAGTCGTCTGCGTGCTGCAGGAGGGCATCGAGCACTTGCAATAGTGTCCGTGAGAACAGTGGCTGAGAAATGCCATGCAACTGTCCGACTGTGTGCTGGTAGGTGCCTGTGGCCAGGAAGTGGAGTACAGACACCACCTTCAGTAGGGGTGGGATGGCGGTTGCGCTATCTATCATGCTGACAAGGTCAGCCTGTGTCATGTCCACAATGGCGGCTATGGTGTCCCGGTCCAAACGGTAGAGGGTGTGGATCTGCTCATCAGTGAGGTTGAACGGATGTGCTCGGAGGCGTGGGATTGCGGGCTGCCTGCGTGGTGGTAGTGGCTGTGCTGGCGGCCCTTGCTGGCCCTGCCTTGGCCTCCTCCTCCTCCTGCGTCTCCTCCGTGCGGCCGGTTGTAGTTGGTGTTCGTCTTCTTCTTGGAGTTGGAGTACTTGCAGTGCTATCAGGTCCCCCAGGGCCAACATCGCGAGTCCTGCCGGTAGCATTTCGGAGTGGGTGTGGTTGTGGGAGGAGACTGGGTGTGCAATTTATGTGTTTTCAGGCTGTATGGCCTCCACCTGTGGTGATTCATTCCACCTGTGCAAGCTGCTCTCCCCTTTGGCCGAGCACGTCCCGCACACAACGCTGCAATTCGAGTAATGGCATCTTGCTATTGCAATCATGTATTTGTACCCGATGGCCGTGTAACATTGGTTGATATGTACATTCGGCTATGGTCCCATTGTTTCACATACAATCTTTGCAGTCGCGAACAGACTTGTGAAGGGTCAGTGGAACGTAGTACTCGAGTAACGGTGGGCCCTCATGCATCACTGTACCGAGTTGCACCGACGGGCGGGGCGTCCCATTTGTGGGTGAAGGCAGTGGCCATTTTCACACACAGCCGCACTAGATGGATTAATTTGTGATTTCAAACGGCCACAGATGCCTTTTCGACGTGATGTTGCAAATGAGGAATTCGAAGGGCGGCGCTTTCGGTTTTCAGCTAGCGGCGAGGAGATGCCCACAGGTCTGACTGCAAATATAACGTTCTATTGTTCAATGTCCTTGAGACAGGGGCCATGGCGAGGATGCAATGATTGATATGAATAGTTTGGGATGCGCAATAGCGACGTGGGCGATGAGGCCGGACGTTCCCAAATACATGTTACTTCACAACACTGGAATTACGGGCTGGGGCACTGTGGATTTTGCAGGCTGCATAACGCACATACTCAATGGATATTTCTAATGTTATGTGAGTAAATATTCAGGCGTTTTTATACCGGGATGAGGGAATGATGAATGGATGCATGGGCAGATGATTTGATACAGAGTTTGCCATGTACAGGGCTTCTTGGAATCTGTCCGCCTCCCCTGCGCTATGTGATGCAGGGCTGCCATAGTGGGACCATCGTCTATCTGGCCTTGTTGAGCCCTCCCTGTCTCAACGCACCTTCAGACACTTGTGTCCATGCACGTTAACATTCCCATCAGATGGATTCTGTTTTCACAGACGCATGCACAGGTACACTCGTTTGTGATGGTGTTTACACCTCGATATAGATGGTTATGAGTCGCAAGTGGTTTTGGGGTGGTGATGATCCTTTGGAGTGGGCTAGCATGCATATGGCTGTGGATTTAGTGTGATCATTGAAGTGAGTTGTTCGAATGTAGTTCTGATGGCCATTCTGTTCTTTTTCTTTTCTTTTGGTTGACAGGTATCTCCTCCCCTTTTGCCACTGCCATCTGTATGCCACTCCTGCAGATGGCTTTTACTCCCGACACCTGCTGCTTCGTGTTAATCAGTGGAGCAGCATTACGATCTTATGGGACGATCGCCAATGGGCCACATGCCCTTACGCAGTACTAGTGGCTCGGAGCAACATTTCGGCCTTTCAGCTGGACTAGTGCCTCCCCATTGGGACGGCCCTGCGGTTCAGTGCGCTTCCATGTTGCCTTTTCGTACGTGAATGTGGCTCTGTGTACCATGATGGAACAGGGCGTCACACAAGAAGTAGCTGGTCATTTCTTGCGGATGCAGCCCACAATGGTGAAATGTGTTTTGGAGTTCATGGCCTAATGGCTGTATGGGCTTGGTGATTTTGTTGTGCATTAAATTTCTATTCTGATATGGGCCGTGTAGCGTTCTTCTTTGCAAGTGATGTGGCATATTCCTATTTGGGGAGCGATGTATTGTGAGGAGATCTGCATTGGGTTCCAGCTTCGGAGTTTAGTTGCGTGGTACTGTGCTGGGCGCGTTTGCCTACGGAGCCCAGTGAGGTCAGGGATGGGGGCTGCCAATATGACTGTTTGAATGTTGTCATGCTCAGGGGCGGGGGATTGGGTTTTGTGTAACAGATGCCGGTCAGCCAGGTGGACTGGTGGAATGATGTGATTTTCGGAATATTGCTGGTCACAGGTGCCTGTGTTTGCGTGCGTTTCTTGGTGGGGGACTGTGGTCATGTCCATTGGAATGGCTTCTGTATTCGTGCCATCTGTGCCCTGCAGCTCCCATTGGCCCCTCTTGTGATTCTTTTGTTCGTTGGCATGCATGGGTGACTTGTACATTTCACTGGTTGCATTGTGACTTCATTGCACCTACGGGGAGTTGTACTTTGTGGGCAGGGAGCGGTGTACAGGCACTCAGTGGGGCCGTTTACGGTTGATTCGCGATGCCGTACTTCTCACCATGGCGGAATGGTACTTTCCGCCGTGCTTGATGGCGTTAGGTACATGTCCGCTAGGGTCGGAATTCGCGTACCGTTGCGCCATGGTGGTATTTACGGTTTGGCATGGCGCGCGCGCGCGTACTTTGTGCAGTTAGCGTTGGCGTTCACTACGGTGTCGCTAATGGCATCGTACTTTGCGGTGACGGGTCATAGTCGCACCGAGCGCTATTCGATGGCGGTATTGCATTTCCGCCATCGTTTTTCGATTTCCGCCAGGGTCGTAATGAGGCCCAGGGTCTTTAGGTGTATCTTTCTGAATTAGGTACTATTAGTGATTTCTTCAAGCCCACACGACAACACAAGTGGTAGTCATGACAGAGCAGCCTAGGTCTATGGTGGAGTGGGCTCTGTGTACAGGTACAGGACACGCATTTCATTAATAGCAAGTAGGAGAGTGTCTACAAACCTCAAAATATCACTTGTATGTAAAATAAGACAAAAGAGAATAAGCAATACACGCAAAGCTAAGAAACATGGTTAGCCAGAAGAAGCCACAATGTGCCAGGCAAGTAACACCGTTTTAAGTAAAAGTTTTTTAGAGTCACTAGAGAATCCCTTCTACTAAGGCAAAGGCAGTAGCAGGTATGTAAAGGCTTTTCTATGTTGGCTGACCAGTTAAAGAGGTGACCAAGTGAAACAAGTATTGTGAATGGAGCAGTGTTTGTTGGGAAAGAGTTAACCATTGTGTGAAAGTGCGCAAGGAGCAGCAGCGTTCTGTTGGAGAGAGGCCCTCAAGAGTTTCTTTTAAAATCAAGAAGAGGCCGAGGGATGAAGAAAGGCACCAAGAAAAGACTCACCAGCAGTGCTGGAGAGTCAGGAGAGCAATACTGTGGGTCTCAAAAAGCAGTTCTGCATGACGCAGTTGGTAGTTTCCAGTGGCAGTTGCTATGTACAACGTTCAGCTACCATCAAGTGCTCCAGCGACATCACACCAGAGTAGGAGGGACCACAACGCCCTGAGGAACAGTGTTTATTCTTGATCCAGTGATACACAGGCCAGGGATCAGCACCAGAGGAGAGGTCAGGCAAATCAGTTGGCAGTGACTGACAGTGATGTAACCATCCTGGTTTGGCCATAGGCGCAGGATTCAGATTCTGATGGGGTTGCATTGTAGACACTCCATGGAAGGATAAATATATAAGAATGGTTGAAGAGGTAACAATGGAGAGGACCCTGCCATCTGAGAAGACTGGGTTGGCATGTTTTATGATGCAGTTGCAGGAACCTACGTAACACAGGCCCCAAAAGGTTCCCAGTTGGGTTGTATGGTACAAGGACACGTGCAAGATGTCCTAGGATGTGAATTCATTAGTCAGTCTGGCACTATGTGGGTACCAACTTTTCGGTCTGCTAGTGCAGGCTCTGTCCGGGGATTCAAGGAGATGTGGTCTTCAGGCAGGATCTGTGTTCTGGTTGCCTCCACTAAATCAGGAGAAATGGGGGCTGCTGTGGTTCCTCCTAGTCATCCTGGAAAGTCAGTGCTTTGCTGTTGCATTTTTCTGAGTGTCAAAGGATGCTGGTGCAGAGCTTTGGTCCTTCTTCGAGCAGCAAGCCATCCTGGGTGCAAGTTCATAGATACAGCTGTTGACATGGTAAATGGGCAAGGGGGTCTGCCTTTATCCCACTGAGGAGGCAGAGAGTGGACACGGCACCAGATCACACACTAAGAATCATTCAAACAGATGGGTGGGCAGTCAATGGCCAGTCAGCCTGCCAATCAGCAGTAGCAGCCACATGGCTGGCTACTCTTCATTGCCTATAATCAATTTCCTTATGCTGTTCTCCCAACAGTCCCTGCAGGTGGAAGTCAATACTTCGCTTCCCCCGGGACACTCTCTAGGATTCATGACAAATGACTCAATTACTTAATTTTGTTTGATAGAAGTCACTTTATTTTATGACACGTCCGTATACAGAAGAAACATTCTTTGCATTTTGCTTTTCTTCTTGGGACTTTTGTTTCCTCCAATTTCAAATATTCCACTAACACTCCCTAAGAACATTGTCTCCTCTCCTTTCCCGGCTTGCTTTTTCAAGCCTAGTATTTTCTTCTCCAAACTTGTTTCCTTTCTTCTTATTTTTCTCCATTTCACTTTCCTGCTCTAATACCAAGGACACCCTTTCTTTCCCGTTCTTACCCCAACTCCACAAACCTTAAACTGTTCTTAACTCTAACATTTGATTTCACAACCTTTATCAACTGTTCTTTTTAGCATTCAGCATGATTCTCTTCAGATTTTCTGCTGATTCTCCCTCCCTCCAACCATTATGGATTCATGAACTCATCCACTATATACATCAATTTCATCAAGTAGATCTCTATCGTCAAGCAGGACAAATGTACACCATTTTGGAGAAAGACCGCGGATCTGACAAATGTAATGACTTTATGATTCATGAAATGCACCCCCAACTCCTTGCAGAAACTTGACAAATCCCTGATAAGTCCTTTCAGGAAACTATTGCCACTGGTGGCCTTGTCCCTATCCACATATTCTGTACACGCCCCCGATACTCGGATAACATCCACCTGCCCAATGCCTCCAGTTCATTCACAGACACCCTGATATGTTCACCTCCTCACACAGCTCTGGTGCAGAAGGAATGTATCTCAAATTGTGTTGGGCCCCTTCCTGCTGCAACCAGGCTTTTTTGCAGCACTACTAGCAATTGCCTAGCCTGCACTGTCACACCACCCATATGCATGAAATGCCCGCCCCACCCAATCTCTTTCCACAACTCCCAAAACCTCCCCAAAGCCATTACTGGACAAATCTGCTTCACCCCTAACCTGCCCTGCAGACCTTTGTCTCTTTGATCAGACTTGTTCTTACTTACCTACAAATGCACTCCCCCTTTACAGACTCCCAGATCCCCTATCCACAGGCCAGGTAAGCCCACTCTTCCCACCAAGTCTCATACCTTGAAAGCAGCACAAAACTGCAACGAAAACAATACCTAGAACACACTGAATTCCCAGCTGGACAAACACACAACCACCACCTTTTCCAAAAATTCAATCAGCACAAATAATAAAATTGGCTTGTGTATGTCACTTTGAGCCTCTGACCTCCTGGACCACCCTTCCAACATCCTCTTCCCCACATCCCCAGCCATGGGCTCATAATTCCAAAACGCTTTCCGTAGAACGCAATATTTGTCAACTTGGTTGATATTGTAACCAGCAACAACCCCCTCCCAAGGAGCGATAAAAGGTATCAGACCATACCCTCCCTTGTCAAGCCCACATTTCTTGGCCCAATCCCACCTTGGTACTTGCTACACTTTCCTGAAATTATGGCCACGCATATCTTCAATCAAATCCAGCCCAGTCACACTACTGGGTGCAGCGTTGCCCATAAGTCTGTTACTGGTGTGAGCTCTCACCTTCACAACAGCACTATCTCTTTGTTCTGTCAGAAACCTTACAGCAAAGGATAATGGCCTAAAACAAAGTGAATCTAGAAAGTCATTAGTTTGAAATATCTGTCACTTACTTGATGTTATGACAAAAATCATGCCTGCGAATGAAAGCGCTTAAGAACATACTCCAATGGTATCAACATATGTAACCATTTCCATAGACTTATACTGAAATGTAGGGACTGGCTAAGTGATGCTAAGGACATGCACAAAAATATAGAGGCCCATATAAAAAAAAAAACACATAGAAAAGACAAGCCTCAGACCATTAATGTTTTTTGCAAAGTAAAGCAGGTTGCAGAACGTTGAGTGGAGATCATATCAGAAATGCAAAAAAGACCAGGATTTACTTACAGTTATATCATTGGGTCTCAGAAAACATATCTTTGTAGCCTTGAAACTTAAGAAGAACTACATTTCTCAGATATCCCTATATGTGGATGGTATGTGTAAAATAATATAGATCTGTACTTTAAATGTGTTCCTTTCCATTTGAAGGTGAACTCATGTGACAGCTCAGACCTGTATCTATTCAAACATGGCCTGATCAATTTAACAGGACATGGAGAAACCTGCACAGGAAAGGCTTCAAGAACATTGTTTCAGACCTATAAAAAGGAGAAAAGAAGGATGCACTTTTATATGTGAAGTACAAGTTTATTTTACCATGCGTTTACTTCACTTCGACTACGCCTGTGATTTAAATAAGTCAAAAAGACTTGCTCACATATAACCCTGTTATTGCTTAGGAGGTAACTTGAAACTGTTCGAAGATAAACATTTCTATGGCCTAGCCCCTGTTCAGAAATGCAGCCACAAGATAAGCGGCCATACAATTCCAAACCAATCATGTCCAAATCAGTACTGAAGGCCAGCCTGGGAACACTAGCAGATGGCCGGGCTTGATAAACAGAACTTCAAAGGTTTGGAAATTAATATGGGGAGATGAATCTTGAAGGATCTGTGAAACAACTGGAGAGAGGTAGCCAGAGAGAGAGCTGAATCCGTTTGGATGACCAATCCCCATGCAGACTGAAGGCAGAAGCCATATGGAGAGGGATTGCCAGTCCATCTTGGAAATAGGTTTCCGTATTGCCAGTTGAAATAAGGCCTTGCTGATAGTGATACCAGACTGAATAGTTCCACGCTGATTCTCCGCACAATGAGAACTCACATTTAAAAAGGTAAATAAAAACGCCAATGTAACTTCATATTGCCCCCTAGACTGTCCATGGTACATTCGGGGATTAAATGGGCTGGGAATTATAGGGGAAATGCTTAAGTGACAAAGAAGCAGGTGGAGTCTTAAATATGGTGCCCTGTGTCTCCCTAGTACACTGAATATAAAGTGACATGCCATTTCATAAAACTCCAATGTATGTTGTATTAAGAGTGAAATTAGATGTTTGCGCAACAGAAATGAGTGTAAGGAATTAGTTCTATTTACTAAGAATTGTGACATTTTGTAACCCCTGCAGCCCCTTTTCTTTGAATGCACAAATAGACTAATGTGTAATGTGAAAGAGTGGGGGAGAGGGGTTATCCTGTTCCAAGGGTATAAACTATATCCAGCCTGAAAACGCATGGAGGGTGAAACCTACACGCCTATTAACAGTTGTGCGTGCATACATAAATCGAAAGCAAAACAGACGTTTAGTGAAAAGCTGCACACAGAGGTGTATTTAAAGCTGCACACACACACACACACACAATGAATGTTATCTACACAGATGTATTTAAAGGTGCACATATATATTCTGAAAAGAATACACACACATTTATTCAGGGAGGATCGCACTATTCTGAGAATATTATTTTACTAATTAAAACCTGCGAAAGTCATATTTAAGCTAGCCATTTTCAATATTTTAATGTTCTGCACTTAGCCAATACATTCATCCCCACCCACACTTATACTGGGGAGCCAAATAGAATGGGTGTTTGTTTTTAAATGTTGGTTGTTCATGAAAATTCTCTGATCCAAGACTTGTTTTGATACTAGAGAAAATCATATCGTTTTGAATTTATTTTCAAGTAAAATGTCTGCACTGGCCGAAAAGCAGCCATGTTATAAGTACATTGTATTGCCTAGACAGAAGCAATAGAAATGCTTAGAATGCCTATTATCTTTTTGAATACATAGATGTATATATATGAATTTGTTTTGATTGCCTGAGTGACTACCAGTAGAGTCATTCATATAGGCAGATAATATTCATACTCATGGTTGATTACTGATGAGACTGCTTTAGTTGAGGTTTACTCAATCGTTTTAAATACATTTTGAATTTTGAGAAAAATCACTGTCTGGTTATTGCCCAGAATTGTGGGGTAGGGACATATATCAGGGAATAGGAGACTGGACATATTGCCCGATCTGAACCTGAAAATTAATAACACTTATAATTCTACAGTCAACAATAGAATGTGTGAATGCACAAACCTTCAAGTCAATATATTCATTGATCAATACCCCTTCTAGCCAAGAAAGATGATGAAATATTCAAAAACTCACTATCTTTTTTTCTTTGGGAATATCTCCATAGGTGACAATAACATTAGGGATAGGCACCTCCTGCAAAGACCTTACCATCCTGTTTTCTGCCACTTCTTTCCCCAACTTCTTCCCCACATGGTCTTGCTCAAGTACCATGAATTCTCTGCCCAGCTGCCCATTGGTATTCCCTTGTACAGCATACGAAAATTGCCCTTAAAACTTTCACCCAGCACTTTCTGCAGCCTCCCTGTCAGGGAGCCACTCCCACGGCTGCCTCACCTCTTACCAACAATACCTGGCCTTCTACACCTTGTCCGTAGCACTGTACAAAAAGGATGTCACCCCATACACCTTATGCACTTGTGGTTGTAATGCCATGCTGCTTTTGTGCATGTCCCACAAGGATCTTTCCTGCCTCCTCTGTTACTTAAAATTTACATTGGATTGAAGTTTGATATCTTTACTAAGCTGCCAACACCAAGGTGTACCTTTCCAAAAAAGGGCCTGAAACCTGACCTAACAAATGTACTTGGCTGTATGGATAAAGTACAGTATTGCATGCTGGACAATGGTCTCCAGCCCAACCCAAATAAGACAGCCATATTTCGACTTGGGCCTAAAATATAAACTTTGTACATTTACCCTCCACCAGATTTATATGGTCTGCCTATCAGGTATGCTACCAAAATTAAATATTTGGGTTTCAGGTGGCAAGCAGATCTTTATAAACAAACTCTAATTAATGAAACCATCAAATCAGCATTGTATAACCTTTGTTTACTTTGGAAAAATATTCCCTACATAGATGATAACTAATATGGTGTGTGCTCTCATTAATTAGCAAAGTTTGACTACTATAATGCTCTATATTTGGGAATGCCCAAATTCCAGCTCACATGTTTCCAGAAAGTCCATAATGCAGCAACGCTTGATTTTTAATCATTCAAGATACGACACAGTAACAATCTCGTGCCAATCACTCCACTGGTTGCCAATGAGAAACAGGATCATTTTTAAGGTTTAATGTTTATTCTTTAAATGTTTACATAACTTGATACCAAAATATTTGGAACATAGGATGCACCTACATAGTCCTGGTTGGCCTTTGTTTTTGCAAGAATTGTGCCCTTTTACAGATTTCCAAATTGAAATTTTAAACTGGGGACAATCAGAGAGTCACTGACCATACTCACTGTTTGGGATATTCTTTGTCTGTGGCATTGTGCAAAATTGATAATTATATAATGTTTCATGGACTCTGAATAGGTTTCTTTTCTATTAAATGATCTGTCCTTTTCTGTTAAATGATCTCTTGACTTACTTAGATTCGATCTGTTGATGAATTCAAACTCCCGGAGCTCAGCTTCTTGATGAAGTTTGTTCTGCCTGCAGCAAACTAAAAACCCATACAGACATTATAATGCAAAGCATGCCCTTCCAGCATCCTGGTCAAAACATGCTTGGCCACCTACCCCTCTCAGGGTGGGACATCCCTGAAAGCATCCATGCAATTTTGCTATGCCACTTGCTTTATGAGTGCCCTACACTGGCCACTTTGGCATCATCCACTGATATTGTATCACTAAGTCAAGCTCCCCCATTCCACTGAATGATTGTCCCTGAGCCTCGACCTAAACTCCTCATCGTATTGTAACCGTGCACAATCCACAAAATGAACCTAAAACGTTCTTATCACATCCATGTATTGAAAGGCATGAAACACCATTCCAGGAACTTTTTCGCAATTTACATTGGTGTACATAAGGATAAAGTGCAATGTTCTCCTTGCCCATTCCCTCTACTTCTCTTTGGATCCTCATATTCCTGTGTAACAACATGAACTATCCATCCCAAATCTTTTCTTTAGTGGGCTATGTTAAATGTGACCCCAACTGCTTGTGGTTCACACATTGCGCCATCAGCACCTGCTCAGTGGACCACTCTGAACCCGTCCCTGCCTGTTCCCAACCAATTCTTTCAAAGCTGGTCCCACACTCTGGTGCCTTCAAACCAAAACTGTCCTACAAGAGCTCACATAGCAACTCTGACAATCCTTTACTTTCCCTACCACTGGGAACACCTCATGATCTGACATCCCCAGCCCTTCGGTGCAACCACACTTGCTTCTCCTTTCGCTATCCTGGACATTTTTATCCAAGGCACCAGGATCCTGGGTACAACACCATCGCTCAGGAGCCCTCAGAGGATAAGATAATGTCTCCACTGATGCAGTTTCAGAGGGGCAGGGCACAAGCCTTCCGTCTTCCAGGAGGCCTTGAAGACTCCTCAGAAGCTTTCTGTTTCCTGGTGCCATCTTACCAACGGTTCCCATAGATGGAGGTCTCTGCTTCTCCTCTCCCTTGAGAGGCCCCTCCTAATTTAGACTTTACGAAGGCTTTTTTAACAAACATTTGGGCCAACTTAAACTTTTCTCTGAAGTGCAAACACAGGTTTGGATGGTTAGAGCCAAAGAGTTGCCTTTTTTGATGAGGGTGGGTACTTCAACTGTTGGTTCATTTGAGAGCAATGGTTAAACAGCCATATGCAGAGAAAACTAAATGAGGAAGGGGGGTCCCGAAGGGTGTGAGGAAGCATTTTCCCCCAAGCTGGCCTACATATATGTAATGCTTATGCTAAATACAAGCTGAAACAACATGGCATCGGTGCGCAGCCGTTTTGGACGCTCATCTCCCATGACCGTAATAAAAGCCTGCGTCTCCGTGGGCCTGGTAGAATTAACAAGTATTTCAGTAGCGAAAGCAGAGCAAGGTCACATAACTACATAAATATTGTTGCTGAGTGGACGAACTGTGGACAATAGTTATTGTATTGTCCACTGAAGGATGAAAACGGGAAGGGAGTCACAGAGTTCTGCAGGTGCATGATAAGGGTTTCTGGGAATGAATGCAGGGAGAGGGGCGCTTGATTTTTCTACTCTTGACTGTTTTTTCCACTCTCTGCCCCTTCCACTTGTGATCTGCTCATTCAGCCGAGGGTAGTCAAAACTGACAAGGGCGGGGACATGCCCCATATAGAAAAGAGGGTATTCTGTAAAAGGCAGTTAGAACTTGGACCCCCCCCGAGTGATGCAGTCTCACTGAGAGGGAGGACGCTCCGCCTCAGAACCCGTTAGTATGAGTGATCTCTTTGCCTACCTGCTCTGGGACTAAGCAGTGTTGTAGTGGCCAAGATAAAGGTGTCTTCTCCTTGCTTGCTAACAGTGATGCCATTTTTTTACATGTATTTATATATCTGATTATATGATTGTTTATGTATGCTGAGTTCATATATTTCAAGTGAATAAAGGTCCTATAACGAGCCATTTTCATTTTTATTATAACGATTAGTCTAAGTGTGATTCTTTTTTTGCTTGTCTGAGTACAATAACTTGTTTTGCCAGGGGCCGAGGAAAACATAAGTATAAGGGGTCTCCTCAAGTGGCCATGCAAAAGCAAAACAGCATAATGGACCCCTTTCCAGGTTATACATGTAGGCAGAGAAGGTTTGAGAGCAAGCAACGGTTGGCGCATAGCATTCGTCAGGTCGCTGATGCCATGCCTTCAATCGCTTGGGCCTTGTGGGGTATATTTACCAGCCCAGAAGAAATCCCCTGCATCACAAAACTGTGTTTTAGCAGTTTCAAAAATAATGGCTGCGCTGCATCTGCTAAGCACATATTCCCTTGCATCACAAACTGCATTTTAGCGGTTGCAGAGATAATGGCTGCGCTTTGTCTGCTGAGTATATATGGGGCGAGATGGAACATAGACACCCCGAGAATGGCTGTATTTCTTTTCTTCATGTGAACCCAAAGAGAAGAATTCAAAGGCAGAGTGGCTCAGCGCTGCTGTGCTGTGATTTTCAGAAACTTAAAGCTGCACAAGAAAATGTTCTGTGTTTAAAACAACCTTACCATGGTGCTATTTTCACCTTTAAACACCACACAGTTTGGTTCCAGTAAAACACAGCCATGTCCATCTATATTCAAGTTGAACACCATCAAATGAGGGCCATTCCTCCCTGAACAGCATTATTGTGTCAAATAAAGTCTGTGAAAAGCAGGAATACATTTCAGTCCGCACAGCTTACATTCACTTTGGAAACAAATTAACACACGCAAAGCCCTTCCAAAGAAGATCTCTCTCTCCTTTGCCTGGTATCAGTTTCAAAGAACCCATTTCTTGAACATATCCACTTGTATAGAAATTGACTAAAGCTATGAAAGCTTACAGAATGAAAATGCGAGGAAAACCGCATTTGTTAATTGAACATGAAAAATAAAATGAACCCATGTTACACTGCTATGTAGAGCAGTGAAATGACAATGTGAAAGCTGAATGGGAATAATACTGTAAAATGCACAGAAACACAACTGTATAGTTTGGGAAGAAAAGCTGCAAAAATATAGGTCTATTTTACTCTGTATATTTTATTTGTCCTCACAAAAGGAACTTCTGCAGCATGGCTGAAGCTCAGGCATTCCTGTTAGACCAGTTTGGCTTAAAGGCCAAATGTCACACCTGCCTGTGATTTGATACTGCCAGGGCAGGGACCCTGTTCTTGGGGCTGACAGGTGTGATCATTACAGGGTGCCTCAGACTCCATGGCAGAGATGCTTCCAAGAACAAAGGGGGATGCCAACCCATCTGTTTGCCTCAGACGTGTGAAATCCCCTGCATTCAAACTGAAGGACTTCAGAGGAGAAGCCATGGCATCCTTGGTGCAAGTTGACCAGGGAAAGACATTTGCCTGGGGGGGTTGGAAAGACTGTCCACGTTTGGAAACAAAGCCAGCCCATTTGATTTAAAAGACTTTTTACATTAAGACATTTATTTCAGTGATCTGAATAAGCAGTAATGTGAAATTATGATGGTTTTTAATGTAATTTTTGTATCAGCAAGATGAGACGATGTGGGCCTTCCTAGCATGTGGGTGATGTGAACGGCATTAAAGAGGCATTTCTGAGGAAAGTGTACATGACACAAATGTAAAATTTGATGGACATGTGCCCAGCACTGTTGGGCTTATGAGTAGCCATTTGTAGAATTTTAGGTGAAATGTTTTCCATAGAAATTGCGAAAGAGTGCCAGAAGGGCAAAGCAACATCGCACATGCTGGGGGTTTGAAATGGCATATTCCTTCCAAATATGGGATCTGCCTATCTAATTTTTATGATGATAACAATTGTAAATATAAGCGTTTTGTTTCATAACTGATTTTGGCAAATGTAACTGTGGTGAAACAAAGCACATCATAAAAACACCCACACTAAAACTGATGTCACTCCCCTGGATCCAATCCGCTTACAGGGAGGCGGTGACATCCACAGCCTGACCTATCCCATCTTGAAGGTATGTCCAGGTTACCTCTGTCCACATAGAAAAAGAGTCTCTGATGTCATCCTGCTTATAAAAGGAGGAAGTATAGAGAGTCAGGGCATTCAAAACCCAAGATTCAAAAATCCAAGATTCAAAATCCAACATTCACAATCTAGCGATCCAGACATTTAACATTTACCCTGCAAGACTCCAGACTCCAGAGCCAGGCGAGAGGTAGCTGATACAGATCCAGGCAGAACCTCCTATCCGGGCAGAACCAGATATGCAGAATTAAACCCTACAAAAATCCCAATAATTCAGGGAGAAAGGGGGAAAGGATTGTGACCCTTTGGGAGAATCCAGTGAACAGACCTGTCCTTGCCCAGCTCATGCACCTCGCTGTCCACTGTGACCAGACCCTGGTTGCCCCACTGTTCGCTTAAAGGAGAGCCCAGCCACTGCGCAGTGACTAGATTCTTGCCCGCTGTCCAGTGACCCGGTTAATTGTCCAAACTACCTGATTCACATGCATTTTTTAGTATCACCCTCAACAATAACCAAAAAGTTGCATACCCCGTTCTTTTACCTTGCATTCTGTCCAACCCTACAAAAATCCTATAAGTACCCTAGTCATTTCTTAAATTGTCAGAATCCTTTGTGCATCCTGTCCTTAGAAGAATCTGTGTTTGTCTCCATGTGCTAGCGTAATTCTTTCCAAATCATTTCCGTCCGTTGTGCAAGTCCTCAGTACTATTTTGAATAAATTAATTAATTTCTCATAGAGATGAACGTGGCATGAATAGTTTAACCTTGCAAATTAACCGCCTTGCGTTCCGTGTCTTTCTTTAAATAAATAGTCACTAAAATATAGTTGCAGTAGAACAAATAATTTTGCTAACAAAACCGAGTTTGCCCGTGAAACTGTTTCCCTTTTAAAATCTGATTTTCCTTTCCTATGAAGAATCTCATACTGTCACCCATAAAGAGTCACCCTTTCACTTCCGTCTCATGCCTGATATGTACTATTTTGGATAAATTAATTAATTTCTCATAGAGATGAACGTGGCATTAATAGTTTAACCTTGCAAATTAACCTCCTTGCGTACCGTGTCTTTCTTTAAATAAATCGTCACTAAAATATAGTTGCAGTAGAACAAATCATTTTGCTAACAAAACCGAGTTTGCCCGTGAAACTGTTTCCCTTTTAAAATCTGATTTTCCTTTCCTATGAAGAATCCCATACTGTCACCCATAAAGAGTCACCCTTTCACTTCCGTCTCATGCCTGATATGTGCCATTATACCTCATCAGTAAAACCAATTTCCAATTTTGACTGTTTAGCTCATTTTCTAAGCTTTTGCTTGTTTTAAACCTGTGAAAGCTAAGAAATTCAATTTATGCCACGTGTGATATTTGCTGCACTGTTTTTCCTTCCCAAGGTTTATTTTCTCACCGGTGTGCATGTTGTTTAGTGCCTTGCTTTGTAGCTTGTAAGTGTTCCTGCCTCTTTAGCCCAGCCACAGGAATTCCTGTCTTATCCATTCGGCCGCACATGTAAAATAACTATTCAGTGAATTCTGAGTGCCATTTTGCGCATTTTCAAGGGTTTTCAATCCGATTTTGGCCTATAATAACTGACTCCTTGCTACTCCTCTCCAACCACACAAAACCTGGTCCACAAGGGTTTGGCTGAGTGTTGCAGGGGGAATGCATTACAGTTGTGCCATCTAAAATATTACCAAAAAGTAATCTTGCTTTCATTAATTTTTGCATTGAAGTGTTTGATGTTAGAAAGTTAAATTAAGGGTAGCCTATCATTTTGCTGTGTAATTATCATCCCACTGGTTATTGCTGCCCTATATTGAATCTGTTTGATTTTCATTTGAATTTAAAAATAAATAAATATTTCATTATTACACACCGGCTTGGTTGATGGTCCATTGCGACACAGGGTTTTTGTCAAGGGGTGTGTGAGACGGGTTGGCTGCCTTCTCAAAGCAGAATCTGAAATTATAAACTTGAAAGCGTTTTTAAAGTGCGCCACATCCCTAGCCAGTGGAAAGAGTCCTGGTCTGGAGTGTGCCATGTCTTTAAATCCATGACACAGTGGGGGCTTTTTGCCGGGATTGAGAGAAGTGTTTCCACCCGTGACAGCTTAACACAGCAGGCTAACCGAGAAAAGGTAGTGATACTTTTTGTGTTTAGAAAGCTGTGTTACACTATAAAAGTGCCATCCCAAAACTTAGACCCTAAGTATCAGGCCTGTGTGTAAAAATAAAGTAAAATTAACCTTGAACTAGACAAAAAACAAGAGACTACAGATTCGACCCTTATATAAATAATTTAATAAAGGAAGAACACTCTTCATAATGAGCACTGTTGAGATTAATATGGCTAGGCAGCACCTTTTGCACAAACTATTCATTAGAGGGGAATGGGCGGAGCAGGAACAGGAAGCCTGGCTGTCCAATATGATGCAAAAGGTCACCTCCATGAACATGGATGTGTGGCAGAACGGTGGTCTGTTACATCAAGCCTTGAGCGAGTTGTATATGACTCCGAGTATTAAAGAGGAGCAGATTAAAATGGTCCGACTCACAGCCTACATATATCTCCAGATCAGGGTTATGGAGAACAAATATGAAGAAAATTGAACTCTTGCACAAAATCAGTCTGAGCTCCTAAACCAAATCCAGAGTGAATTAAAGCTAGTTGAAGAGAAATTGCAAAAGAGCCAAAATTCTGAGGTAGAATTTGAAAACTACATCAAACAGTTAAAGATGACTTGGCTATACAACAACAAAATAATTCAGAGCAAGAGGCCCAATTAGATGCATTAAAAGTGGAGTGTCAAGAAAAAGTTAACAGAAATGGAATCAACAACTAAAATATGACAGTTTGCTCACAACAAATAACCACGTTACAAAATCAGATGAAAAAGTTGTAAGAGGAGAATAAAAAATTAATCATTAAAGAACTACACTTCAAGACAGAATTTAACCAAGAACGCCAGACATCAAGTGCTATCAAACAACAGCGGGGTGACCTGGCTGAACAGAGGGGCGCCCTGTATCAGAAAAAAGATGCCCTATGTCAGAAGTGTGCAACTTAAAGACAGACCTACAGAAAAGAGAGTTAGACATCCAGGAACTGAACAAACTAAAAGTAGAATATGAAAAATTATCACGGCACACAAGACAAGTAGAAGGTGCTCTAGAAGAGAACACCCAAGCTAAAAATGCATAAAATCAGGAGATGCATCTCCTGTAAAAAAATGGACTCAGTGTTCCCAGGCCATACAGGCAGCACAAAAAGACAATGAGGCCATCTGTGTTGAGAACAGTGGACTCCACAAGCAAGTGGCAGCTCAAGAGCAGGTAATAGAGGAAAATCAAGCCCTGATAGCAGAGCAAAAGGCTCAGGCCTTAGCTAGCCTACAGCCAGGATATAGGAGCTGAGAGGGAGAAACTAGAGCTGTTAGAAAAAGAGTATGCTAGGCTGAATCCCAACTTGTGGGACTCCGAACAAGTAGAGGGGGACAGGGCCACCCCTGATCACAGTGTGATGCCCTCTGTACCAAGAGCCTCAAAACCACTTACCACCTTGTATGTACCAGGCACTGATAACTTCATGCCCACCGGTTCACAAGAACCGGTAATCAGGAGGCAGCCAGACTATAGTAGGCATGGCATGATTGAACAGGCAGGCCACTGCCTATCAGAAATTGATTGACGGGTGTCCCTGTACAGATTCCAAAATATTATGACCAATATATTTGATCAGGAAGACTCCTATGAGGAGAAACTCAGGGAGCTAGACCTGCAGAAGCATCAACTACAAAGGGACCATTTGGTTCACTTTGCAGAACAAAAAGAGTGTGAATTGAGGCCTCAAAAGAGCATTCTGAAAACCTCCACCCAATCAGGGCGGGCAGTGGGGGGATCCTCCACCAACCCAGGAAGCAGAGAGGAGTAAGAAGACCAATCTCTTGTACGAAGGAGGGAGTTCAAGGGGAGTGACCCAGAGAGCCCAAGGCACAACAGGCCCCACCATTCTGAGAGCAACTCACAAGCTCAAAGTATCAAGAACCACCTAGAAGATCACAAGGGCACCTCAAATAGCAGCAGATCTGAGTCCGAGGGCGAATGGACTCAAGTGAAGTGGCAAAAGAAGGCTAATACACAAAAGAGAGCTCTGGTGAAAGACCACATTAAGCAGATTAAGGCTATTAGAAATGTCATGACCTTATATCACAAAAAGGCCAAATATTCTGTCTGGGAGCATCTAGAGCTATATGAATAGATGATGAACTCTTTTAACATCAAGAATAGCCAGAATTGCATACACTATGACAAATAGACGTTCTCTCCAGAATACTCCAGCTTCTTTGCTGGGCTCGAAGACCAGAACTATTCAAGGTGGTCACCTATAAGGTGGCCATCTTGAACCACTTTTCTACACACAGAAACCCTCAGGAGTCCCACAAGGCAGCCTACAATCTGCAATGTGGAGAGGATCAGACCCCAAGAGAATTTGTGCAGGAGCTAAAATGCACATTTGCGCAAATTACCAGGCGGGTGCGCACGAATAGTAGGGAATTTATAACCACCTATTTTCATGTGCTCTCAAAACATATAATGACACAGATGGTAAGAGATTTTCATGACAACAGGACCCTGGACTGGGTAATAGCTACCCAGATCTATGAGGACCAAAAACCTGCAGAAAGCAAACACCAAACAAAAAACCCCAAACCAACCCACAGCCCTGCTGCTGCTAAGGTGCCAGAAGTGAAGGTTGCCCCATTTTGGACCTAGAAATGGGGGGCCTAAAAATACACCTTCCCAAAAACAACCAAATCAGAGGCAAAGAAGGCCTTCTGATCAATCAGCAGCAGGCGGTAGTCAGCTTGGAAAATCCACCAATGTGACCTCTAACTCTGTTAATTATATCAGTCCCATATATAAGGGCAACAGACCTATCTTGGGGTACGTATTGGCTTCCCCTGCCCAAGGGGGGGGGGGATCCAATAAGGTGAGTATTGCCTCAGGAAATTTCCCTCCTAACTTCCCTCAGGAGGGCAGTAATCCTCCAAATCCTGGGTTAAGTTTCTTCCCCCGGTACCTTCCAACCCCCAACCTGCAGGACAACCTTCCTTTCTCTCCCTGCTTTCAGGAGTCCAGACCACCCAATCCGGGAGAGGGGAGGCCATGGGTGGAGAGTTACCAAGGGAATCCCCAGTACCCAGGGTACTCCGGAATAAGGGATAGTTACCATTCCCGAGAACAACCAAGATTTGATCAAAGACTCCTGTACCAGCCGTAGCGGGAGTCCCAACTGGAGCGCCCGGTCCAGAACCTCACTCAGGATCTTAGTCACATGTTGAGGGCTCAGCAGAACACTCAGATGAACATGGTGGCTCAGAACCCCTCAAACCAAGGGTCTGGCACCCCGGAACAATGACATAGAGAGAACCCTGACAACCCACCGGTTCCAGAAGAGGAGGAATGGGAGGAAGGGGGGGGTGCAAAGCACTAGAGGAAGCCTCCTTCCTCACCCGAGAAAAGCCCCTGGACGCCCTGGAACCAGACTCTCTTGCCCCCGAAAATCTGCACCCCATGCAACAAAGGGCGGGTAGGAGAAGCAAAGAAATCAAAAAGACCCATTTTGTGGAGGTAGTCAGAGTCCTCCAGTTTGAAGGGGAAGAATCCTTGGAGGATTCTGGGAAGAAAATCTTCTCCTTCAAGGATGGGGGAATTCCTCCCATAGAAAATGTGGGTCCCAAGAGGCCAGAACCCACTGGGTGGGTGTGGGGACTGATTCACCCATACCTAAACCCCAGAGTTGTCATCCAGAGAACAGAATATTGATGGAGGGATCCTCCCCACAAACTGGTTCTAGTGACTGCCACCAGGTCAAGGGGGACAGCACATAGCTAAGGGAAAAAGAGGATTTCCAAATCCCACATATTTCAGGATGCCACATTTTTGTTACAGATTCCGACACAGAAAACTGTCCAACACCCCACCGTGTCGGAGTCCAAAATAAAGAAATTGACCACCTAGCTTGCGAAAATGCCCATTACCTTTGCCCACTGGAGAAGAGAGAAGGTAGATTCTATGCCCCCGTCCAAGTGCAAGGGCAATGTGCATTTTTAGCATCTGTGGGCACCGGATCCCAAGCCACTCTTCTTTCTAAAAAGACCTATGAGCAGCTAAATTCAGGCAGGGGGGAGAGATACCAGATTCCTCTCACCCCTCTTCCTGGACAACTCCAGAACTTCAACAGGAATGAAATTCCCATTGAGGTAACTGAGGATCTGGAAATTAAAATTGGGCGACACAATGTGAACCACCCGGTTTTAGTCGTGACTCCAGAGGGGACCCGCTGTCAATTAGGGAATGACATCCTTTGCAGGTTGTCTCCCCTAATAGACTGTGTGAACCAGGTCCTATGGACTCAGGCTAACCGGCCAATAACATTTTCTAAAAAAACAGCAACTATTTCAGTTTAAATGGCACATGTCACATGGTTGAAAAAGAATGTGATCAAATTCAATTTCATTTCTAAAGTAATCAAATACCTGACGTTACAGTAATTGCTGTAGGACAACAAACTGGTGAGGGGAACTCCTCTCCATTCTTGAAAATCAACCTTCCTTCCAGTTTCAAGTGGCATTCCACACTGGAAGGAAATACCTTGACATTGTAAACCGATTTCCAATTTGAAAATCCAAATCCTTTAGTTGAAAGTGATGAAAAACCAGCTCAAAGCTTAGCTGACATTCATAAAATAAGAGAACAGCTGTTCCTCCCTATTCAGTTAAATGAGGGGAGGGAGTCTGTTCTCGCCATAGTGTGCCTGAATAATGGTAAGAGCTTTATCAGCAAAGCACTGTTCAGGAAACTCCCAAAAGATCCCACCATTACGACAATCAAATTGATTGATAAGTGGGAAATGGGCCTGGAAACTCCCAATTCCAAAAATCTCCTGCCTAGCAGGTGTAAGCTCAAAATGTCCATGGGTGACAAAAGCATAGAGCATAATTGTTGGGTCGTGTGAGATGTCCCTGCTGCATTTGATTTAGGCAGTGACATTCTCAATCGCTTTGCAATTCATTTTGACCTTATAAATTAAAAGGACTGGTCCCGATTGGGAGGCAATCCCATGGGCTTTGATCTTTCTGAAAAGGCATTTTGGTCAGCTCAATTGCTGCCGTATGCGGTTGAAGTTCAAATTGGATAGGAGGTCACCATCCCAGGACGGACCCGACTACTCCCACTTGACTTAGAAATGAAAAGAGGACAGAAGCTATAAAATCCAGACGCATATGTACCCCTCAATGCCCATCTTCAACAGCAGGGATTGGGGTTAAACCCAACACCATTAGTCAATGTAGAACACAACACCATTCCCATAGTGGTGGATAACAGCGACCTTAGGAATATCACTCTGGGTGGCGGCACCATTATTGCAATGGCAGTTCATGACCAGCATTTTTCCATGGATTTAGGAAATGAATTGATAGGACCAATCCCCAATGACTGCTATGACAATGACAATGACATCCTGCCAGAAAGGATCTTCACTCGTCCAGGGGGGAATTTCCTGGTGTACTCTTCCTGCCCTTACAGGGTGGAAGAGGTGACATGTGACATCAGGAAGGATGAGGTGATCTTCCAGGTCCACAATGACTGCCTCTCCTACCTGAAACCCTCTGTCCAGGTCATCACCCTAACCAGAGACCTCTTCACACAGCTGTCAGAGTCCGCTGAGATCGCAAAACCCGAAGTCTTTCCAGGCTTCAGGCAGATGGTTGAAGAGCGGAGCAACCTTGCTGATGCCTGTGAGACTGAGGAACAAAAGCAAAAGTTGAAACAGGTGTTCATAGATTTTCAAGATATCTTTGCTGTGGACTCGTATGACTGTGGTCGCACTGAGATACATACTACCTCAATTTCCATGGACCCTGGAATGCCTCCTGTGTTCGTGAAGCAATATTGCTTGCCTCTCGCACCTTTAATAATCCGGTGCTCGGGATTTTAAAACCAAATGGCCGATGGAGACTATGCACGGACCTTAGGGAGCTGAATAAATGGGTCCACATGTCTAGATGGCCTCTTCCCTACATTGACCAAGGGCTGGGCAAGATCCAGGGGTCAAAGGTGTACACCGCTATTGACCTGACAAATGGATAATGGACCGTGCCCGTCAGAAGGGAGGACCAGTAAAAGCTGGCCTTTACCTTCGGGGGCAGCAGTACACATGGACCCGGATTCCCTTCGGATACATAAACTCTGGCAACAGATTCAACATCTTCCTACACAAGGCCATGCCCAATTTGGGTGAAAGGGTTAACCTGGCCTATGTTGATGATGTCCTGATTAAATCCTCAACTGTGGAGGAACACATAGCGGAAATCCGCTATGTTCTGACCCAGTTGAGGGCTGCCAGAGCAAAACTGTTCTTCCAGAAGACACAGTGGTGCAGGACCCGTGTCAACTTCTTGGGACATTAAATAACCACTGAGGGTCTCTGTCCCCAGGCGAAGAAACTGGAAGCACTATTAAAACTGAAAGACCCCAGAACTCTGCGTGAGCTAAAAAGCCTTCTTGGACTGACTAATTACAGTAGGAAGTACATTGATGATTACACGGAGGTCACAAGACCCCTGGTCCATCTGTTGAAGGGGGGGTCAAGTGGTAGTGGGTCTAGAACAGGCCGAGACAGTAAAACTACTCAAAAGAAGTCTCTCACAAGCGCCTTGCCCAGCTTACCCTGTCAATAACAAGGAGTTATTTTTGGAGACAGGGTTCTCAAATACATGCTTGACAGCAGTATTATACCAAAAGCATGACAAGGTCAATAAAGTCATCTCCTATGCAAGTAAGACTTTATCCTCTGTGGAGGAAAAATTCAACGATTGTGAGAAGGCACTCCTGGCAACGGTTTGGGCATTGAAAAATTACCGCCCGTTCATCAAGGGGGAGCACATCAAAGTGGAGACTCCACACCAGCTTTTGCAATGCCTCCAAAGTGACAGAATCCCGGCAGGAAATGTAAGTAATTCCAGAATTACCTCCTGGATTCTGTCCATGCAAGGTTTTCCTGTGGAGGTCAGATATGACCAAAACAAGAAGAGTCCCCTCGCGCAATGTCTGGCTGACTTGCATGATTGTGCCAGAGATAACTGTCTCAAGGACGAAAGTCTCAAACCCCAAGACAACATGGAGGTGTACCTGAATTCCCCACACAAAGTCTATGAAGAATACAAGTGCGAGGGGATGCCCACAGTTTATGTGGACGAGTGCTCCTACCATGTTGACAACAATGGGGAAAAGGAACTGGTGGCCAGCGTTGGGAATGCCTAGGTGAATGATGCCGCAGAGCCCTCCGTTGGGTACAAAATCAGCCTCTGTAGTAGTCAGGTAGTGGAGTTGATGGCAGTTCACCAGGCCATCCTTACTGTCATGCAACACCAACTCCACAAACTGGTCATAATCACTGATTCAGATTATGTCTGATAAATTTGAGAACCAGAGGAATGCTTTGTGCAAATAACAAACCACTTAAACATGGCAAGCTCATACAAAATATTGATAAGGTGGTCACCTCTAATAAGATGACCATATATTGGAAAAAGATTAAGGGTCAATCCAGAATAGAGGGGCCAGACAAAACTGGAAACGACCTGGCTGATGAATTGGCCAAAACTGGAGCCATGCAGGGGGATCTCCTTGAGATTGAGTCCCAGTTGGGGGAAATCCATCACTGCTGTCACCAGGCCCTAGACAAATGCTCACAATGAACTCTCAACTGCCCAGTGGAGTAAGGAGACCCCAGATGCTGATTTAATCACGGCACAAAAAGGGGATCCGATTATTGGGAAATTTTACCACCACATTGAGGACCCTGAGAACTTTCCTCTGACGGAAACCGATTACATTGGGAAAGAGGACCTCAGGGTGTTAATGAAGTATCCCAAAATGTTCCGAATCCAAGACAGTTTGTTGGTAAGGAAATCTTCTCTGGATGTGACCAGTGCATGGTACCTACCTCACTCTGAAGCCTGATGCTAAGTCACACCCATGACACGGGCCACAGCCAGACATCAGCGGTTTCATACTACTCTAGAAATCTTGCGCGAGGTTGCATACTGGCCACACATGGGACAGGACCTCAACCAATATTTGAACGGGTGTCTTGTGTGTGCACAATTTCAGCCAAGTTCACTCACATACCGAGCTCCCCTCCAGAAGAGGGGGATGACACTGCCTTGGTCAGATTTACAAGTAGATTTCATCGGGCCTGTGATTCACTCCTCGAGGGGGAACAAGTACATTTTAACAATAACATCCTTGTTCACCAAATGGTGGAATGTCTCCCGGCCCCAAATTGTAAGGCAGAAACAGCAGCTGCCCTGATGATCATCCACATCTTCTCGTGTTTTGGCTTTCCCCAAAGGATTGAGTCAGACCGAGGAAGTCACTTCACCAGCGAAGTGATGACAAAGATGTGGGAGATACTTGGGGTAAAAAGGAAACTTCATATTGCATACCAGCCATCTTCTAGTGGGGGAGTTGAGAGGTACAATAAACCCATTGTGAGCATTCTAAAAATGTTTGTGGGAGATTCTGGGACAAGTTGGGACATCTGATTTCCGCTTGTCCTGATGGCCATCAGATCTACACCATCTTCTGCGACCAAACTTTCTCCCTTTAAGCTAATGACAGGACGAAAAATGGTGCTACCTCAGCATCTTCTCTATAGAACATAAGAGCAGACACTGATAAACGCCTCCACAACACATCAATATGTTGAGAAGCTAAGAAAACACCTACAGCATGCTTTTGCATATGTTCAGCGTAATCTTGAGAAATCGGCCGAGGGGATGAAAACTCACTATGACTTAAAAACAACCAAAAAGTAATACCAAGTAGCAGAAGGGGTCTACTTGTAAAATTTTCATAGGAACCAGACTAAGGAGCGGAAATTTCTCCCCTCCTGGTGCGGTCCCTTTGAAATTGTAGACAAACTTTCACTTGTTGCCTACCGAATCAGCATCCACAAAGGAGAGCTGTCAGAAGAGAAATGGGTAGGCATTAATCAGTTTAAAAGTTGTCATCCCAGACACACTTTGGAGCTGATTGAGGAGCCAAAGGAAAAATCAAATAGAGGAGACATCTGGAGAATGAGAAGACAGAAGAAGAACAATCAGAAGGGAATAGGTAGGCCCATAGGTATTTCCATAAAACAGGGAGTATTTTTCTTCATTGGTATTGCGAAAGTGTATAACAAAACCATGGTATAAAAGTTCAATCATGTCTTTGCCTTGTTGAGTAATTTGTTTTCTGATATTGTTCAAAGACCAATGATAATTGTAAATGTACGCCTTGTTCCACTGATGTCAACCTTCCGGGAAGACTGTCAGTGGAAGATTCTAAAACCTGTTTTTATCTATCTCCTGTTAGATTATTAATTCATTTCCCTCCTAGAATGATGAGGACCTCCCCGGGGATCTGGAAAGGGAAGGAAGGAAAGGGGCTGCCGCTCCACACTCTCCAACCAAAAGATGGAAGGAGAGCTTGGCGTACCGCTCTGTGATGAAAGAAGAACTCCACCAGATGAACCCCACTTTGCCCTACTCTCCCTCAACAAGAAGTCCTGGGAAAGCATTGGGGGTTGGGGGATTCTGTGGGGTATATTTACCAGCCCAGCAGAAATCCCTTGTGTCACAAAACTGAATTTTAGCAGTTACAGCGATAATGGCTTCGCTGTGTCTGCTGAGTACATATGGTGCGAGATGGAACATAGACACCCCGAGAATGGCTGCATTTATTTTCTTCATGTGAACCCAAAGAGAAGTTTTCAAAGGCAGAGTGGCTCAGCGCTGCTGTGCTGTGATTTGCAGAAACTTAAAGCTGCACAAGAAAATGTTCTGTGTTTAAAATGACCTTGCCATGGTGCTATTTTCATCGCAGTTTGGTTCCAGTAAAGCACAGCCATGTCTATCTATATTCAGGTTGAGCACCATCAAATGAAGGCCATTCCTCCCTAAACGCCATTATTGTGTCAAATAAAGTCTGTGAAAAGCAGGAATTCATTTCAGTCGACACAGCTAACATTCTCTTTGGAAACAAATTAACACACACAATTAACACACGCAAAGCCCTTCCAAAGAAGCTCTCTCTATCTTTTGCCTGGTGCAAGTTTCAAAGAACTCATTTCTTGAACATATCCCAGTGTATAGAAATTGACTAAAGCTATGAAAGCCTTCAGAACGAAAATGCAAGGAAAACCACATTTGTTAATTGAACATGAAAAATAAAAAAACACATTACACTGCTTTCCAGAGCAGTGAAATGACAATGTGAAAGCTGAATTGGAATAATGCTGTAAAATGCACAGAAACACAACAGTATAGTTTGGGAAGAAAAGCTGCAAAATATAGATATATTTTACTCTGTATATTTTATTTTTCCTCACAAAAAAAGATCTTCAACAGCAAGGTCTTCAACAGCATGGCTGAAGCTCAGACATTCCTGTTAAACCAGTTTGGCTTCAAGTCCAAATGTTGCACCTGATTTGATACTGCCAGGGCAGGGACCCTGTTCTTTGGGCTGACGGGTGTGATAATTACAGGGTGACTCAGACTGCATGGAGATGCTGCCAAAAACAGCGGGGGATTCCAACCCATGTGTTTGCCTCAAAAGTGTGAAATCCCCTGCATTCAAACTGAAGGACTTCAAAGGAGAAGCCATGGCATCCTCGGTGCAAGTTGACCAGGGAAAGAGATTTGGCTGGGGGGTTGGAAAGACTGTCCACTTTTGGGAACAAAGCCAGCCCATTTGATTTAAAAGACTTTCTACATTAAAACATTTATTTCAGTGATCTGAATAAGCAGTAATGTGAAATTATGATAGTTTTTAATGTAATCTTTGTATCAGCAAGATTAGACGATGTGGGCCTTCCTAGCATGTGGGAGAAGTGAACGGTATTAAAGAGGCATTTCTGAGGAAAGTGTACATGACACAAATGTAAAATTTGATGGAAATGTGCCCGGCACTGTTGGGTTTATTAGTAGCTATTTGTAGAATTTTAGTTGAAATGTTTTCCATAGAAATTGCGAAAGAGTGCCAGAAGGGCAAAGGAACATCGCACAGACTGGGGGTTTGAAATGGCATATTCCTTGCAACATATGGGATCTGCCTATCTAAATTCCATGATGATAATAATTGTAAATATAAGTGTTTTGTTTCATAACTGATTTTGGCTAAAGTAACTGTGGTGAAACAAAGCACATCATAAAAACAGGCACACTAAAACTGATGTCACTCCCCTGGATCCGATCCGCTTACAGGGAGGCTGCGACATTCACAGCCTGACCTATCCCATCTTAGAGGGATGTCCAGGTTACTTCCGCCCACATAGAAAAAAAGTCTCTGATGTCATCCTTCTTATAAAAGGAGGAAGCATAGAGAGAGAGTCAGGACATTCAAAAATCCAAGATTTAAAATCCAACATTCACAATCCAGAGATCCAGACATTCAACATTCACCCTGCAAGACTCCAAAGCCAGGCCAGAGGTAGCTGATCCAGATCCAGGCAGAATCTCCCATCCAGGCAGAACCACCTATCCAGAATTAAATCCTACACAAATCTCAATAATTCAGGGAGAAATTGGGAAAGGCTGCTGACCTTTTGAGAGAATACAGTGACCAGGCCTGTCCTTGCCCAGCTGATGCACCTCGCTGTCCACTGTGACCAGAGCCCAGTTGCTGCGCAGGGACCAGATCCTTGTCCCGCTGTCCAGAGACCTGGTTAGCTGTCCAAACAACCCGATTGAAGTGCATTTTGTAAGTTTCACCCTGCCCAGTAACCAAAAAGCTGCATACACTGTTCTGTTACCTTATATTCTGTCCAACCCTATAAAAATCCTATAAGTACCCTAGTGATTTCGTAAATTGTCAGAATCCTTTATGTATCCTGCCCTTAGAAGAATCTGTGTTCATTTCCATGTGTTAGCGTAATTCTTTCCCAATCATTTCCGTCCGTTGTGCAAGTCCTTAGTACTATTTTCAACAAAATCGAGTTTGCCCGTGAAAGTGTTTCCCTTTTTTAAATTTGATTTTCCTTTCCTATAAAGAATCCCATACTGTCACCCATAAAGAGTCACCCTTTCACTTTAGTCTCATAACTGTTATGTGCCTTTGTACCTCATCAGTAAAACGATTTTGACTGTTTAGCTCATTTTCTAAGCTGTTGCTTTTTTTAAAACTGTGAAAGCTAAGAAATTGCAATTCTGCTACGTGTGATATTTGCTGCACTGTTTTTCCTTCCCAAAGTTGATTTTCTCACTGGTATGCATGTTGTTTAGTGCCTTGCCTTGTAGTTTGTATGTTTTCTTGCCTCTTTAGCCCAGCCACGCAAATTCCTGCCTTATCCATTCAACCACACATGTAAAATAACTATTCAGTGAATCCTGAGTGCCATTTTGCTCATTTTCAAAGGTTTTCAATCCGATTTTGGCCTCCCATTCAGGAGTGGTAGTCGGATTTCCAATATGATTTTTGCCTATTATACCTGACTCCTTGCTACTCCTCTCCACCCACACAAAACGTGGTTCAAAGGGGTTTAGGGGAGTGTTGCAGGGGGAATGCATTACAGTTGTGCCATCTAAAAGTATTACCAAAAAGTAATCTTGCTTTCATTCATTTTTGCATTGATATGTTTGATGTTAAATTAAGGGTATCCTATCATTTTGAGGTGTAATTATCACCACACTTGTGATTGCTGCCCTATATTGAATCTGTTTGATTTTCATCTGAATTTAAAAATAAATATTTCATTATTACACACCAGCCTAGTTCATGGTCCATTGCGACACAGGGTGTTCGTCAGGGAGTGTGTGAGACTGGTTGGCTGCGTTCTCAAAGCAGAATCTGAAATGAATAAACTTGAAAGTGTTTTTATTGTGCGGCACATCCCTGGCCAATGGAAAGAGTCCTTGTCTGGAGTGTGCCCTGTCTTTAAATCCGTGACAGCCTTCCTGGTTGTCGGTTGTAGGGGGCTGAGGTATTTGGTTGGAGGGGGTGTTGTTTGGTCTGGCGGGTCAATTTAAAATATATATATATATATATATTTTCACTATAGTTTATAAGGCAGTGTTGTATATAAAGCTCCGCCTTATCTTACTGGTGGGTGGTGGAGTGGCATTCGCCCCCACGCCGGGCCGCTCCAACGTTGCTCGTCCCTCATTTTCTCGCCTGGCCGCACCCTACCCTGCAGGCCCGGTGTTGTTTTGCCGTCATTTCTTTTTGCTGTGTGGCCGGGCCATATCAAAGGCGCAGGAAGGGTTCGGGAGGGGTGTCCACATTGGGGCACAGCGTTGCCTACAGTCTGTGTCTGTGTGACAGCTGTGGCAACGGCCAACCTGTTGAGTGAGGGACGGGGCTAGGGCATCTAGAGGGCAGTGTCCTCTACACTCCTCCCAGGATCTTCCAGTTTTGTTTATTTAGTTCACGGTAGGGAGGTTTGTGAGGGAAAATAGATTTAACAAAGCAAATATAGTTTCATATGTAGGTCATGTATAATATTTCCCCACAAATTAAATTAGTGTGTTTTATTATTTGAGAAAGCCCTTTCATTAGTGGAGAGTTAGATATTTGTTTAGAGAGTGGGATAATTTGGTTATTGGAATTTCTCCTTAGTGGGGCAATTTTAGGTGCCTTTGCCAGTTGGGGGGGGTTTGCATAGTGTGGTGGAGGGTTATCCGAGTGGGTTTTCATGTGCAGCATTTTCTGGGTGGGTTTGGTTAGGTAAAAGGACCATATCCGGGATGGTGGTGGATGACGAGGCCTTGCGGGAGGACTTGAGCATTATCAGCAGGGCTTCAAAGTCTCATATGGAAGGGGCGGTGCAAGAAGTGTCGGGTGAAAAAGGGCCCACGGTGGGGGAGGCCATGGCGATGAGCAGCTTCGGACAGGGCCCTTGCAGCGGTGGTGGCATGTAGTTCATCAGCGGGTTGAGGGGTGGAATGGGAAAAAGGGTTCAGGAGAAGCAGGGTGGATATACCCAAGAGGGCAGGAAGTAGCAGGGGAGCTGCAGGAGGTGAGTTAAGGTGTGGGTCTGGAGCAGCGGGTATGGGAAGGAACATGGCTACTTCCTTGCAAAGGTGTTTGGTATATAGAGGGAGCAGTTCGGCCCCGTGGCAATAGAGGTCAAGGAAGGAGAGGGTTTTAGAACAGCCCCTCTGGTAAGAAGAAGGAAGTAGCCTAGAGGGTGTGGTACAGCTCCTATCACGACAAAGCATAGCGTGGAGGAGAGAACTCCTCGCCCAAGAAGAGAAGAGGAGCAGGAAGGGGTTGGTGCGACCCGCCGAGAAGATGACATAGGAGAATTGGGGTGAACGCCCCATGCTGGCCTGTCGAGGATCTACGCGGCCCGAGGGTATGCTTGCAGCATGAATAGTATAGGACTGGGTAAGGGTGTAGAGGGGTATAAGGTTTGAAGTGGAAGAAGGGGCTGCAGGTAACAGAAGTTGGGGAAGACTGCGGGGATGATGGCCTTTTTTGTGGCCGCAGTAGAAGCCTGTTGAGGAAAGAAAGGAGGAGTACCTGTGTTAAAGCCAGGATGACATGGCTAGGTGACGGCGGGGCAGTCAGAGGTGAGCAAGACAGGGAATGATCTGTGGAATGGGTCCGTTTGGGGACTATTTGGGGGTCGCAGGGGCGGGGCGGAGTGCCTGTGGCGGGCGGTGAGAAGGAGAGTGTGTCGGCAAGGGCATTGGTGAGGGAAAACTGGGAGAGGTGTCGCCTCAGTTGAAGTGCAGACAGACAAGGTCATGGATCCAAGGGCACAGGGGGTGGTGGAGGTGCCTACGGAAATTACGGGTGAAGTGCAGAGAAGAATAAGAAGTTACCCTATATGGGTATTACAAAGTCGCTGGATGTGCATTTGATGGGGGTTACAAAGGAGAACATATGGGACAGGGAATTTGTAGACGTGTTTAGACTCTTACACAAGGAGGTGAGGGCCACAGAAGGGTTCAAAGAAGAGGTGCGGGTGCTAGCATGAAGACCAAGGGTACCGGTTGTGATTGAAAGCTGGACATCAGCATTTATAATATATGCTAGTGTTTACTGTCAAGAGTTCCCTGAGAGGTGTGTGGCCTTGCTAAAGTATATGGACGTGATTAGGAAAGCTTTTACAAGTTTTGGAGGATTTGCTTTAGTGAGATATGTTACAGATTTTAGGGCTTGGATGGGTGAGGACAAGCACGCGGTATGGGAAGAGATAGATATGGACTTATGGTTACAGTGGATGGCGCCCACATGTCCAGCCCCAACACTGCATACATTTAGTGGTTTACCCGTGCCATACCAGCCCTTTCCTGGTCGCCCCGCCTTTGATGGGGCAGGGTGAGGAGGCAGGGGAAAGCCATCAGCAGCATGCTGGGCATTTAATAAGGAGGGCTGCTCTACACCAGTGTTCAGATTTAGGCATGAGTGCAGCAGATGCACAGAATGGCATCCTGTTACACAATGTTTTACGATAGGAGACAGAGGGAGGGGGCGTGGGGGCGGGAAGTTGTGGGGAAAGGCCTATATTCCAGTTAAGGTGGATGACTTGGAGGAATGGCTCCGTTTTTACCTGGACAAGGAAGGGGCCAGGATTTTGGGGGATGGTTTTCGGGAAGGTTTGAACTTGGGATACTAGGGCCCGAGGAAGCGGAGGTGGCGGAAAATTTGAAGTCTGCTCAGGAGAATTTGGAAGTGGTAAGGGTGAACCTTCAGAAGGAGGTGGCAGTTGGAAGGGTGGTTGGCCCATTTATGGATTTGCAAGGTGATTTAGTGGTTTCTCCTTTATGGGTCGTCCCTAAGAAAGAAGCCAGAGAATTCAGATTGATTCATCATTTTTCTTGGCCAGAGGGCATGTCTGTGAATGACTTAATTGTACCGGAGGATTGCGGGATGTCTTATGCAAGTGTTGATTAGGCAGTGGGTTTGGTGAAGAAGGAAGTGTGTGGTGCTTTCATGGCCAAGTGTGATTTCAAAGCGGCTTTTCATTTGCTACCGGTGCATCCAGAGGATTTTTTGTTGCTGGGAATTCTGTTTGAGTGTCATATTTATGTTCACAAAGCATTGCCCATGGGCTGCGCAATTTCATGTACATTGTTTGATCGTTTTAGCTCTTTTCTGCAGTGGGTTTTTAATTACAGTTCTGGCTTTGAGGGAGTTTTGCATAATTTGGATGATTTTTATGTTCATCATTGGGACGGGCAAAGAGCAGGAATGCCAGGGGATGCAAGAGGTGTTTCAGTCATTAATGCTTGAGTTGGGAGTGACAAGGTGAGCAGACTACTAGAGTTTCTAGAGAATGTGATAGGGGCCTATAGAATGATGCTGGTGGATATGCAGAGGTTGGTAGGGCATCTCAATTTCACGTGTCAGGTGGTGGCCCCAGGTGACACTTTTTGCAGGAATATAGCACGCTCCATGCCTGGGGCAAAGTACCCACATCACAGAATGAGAATTTCAGGAGCTGTCAGGGAGGTTCCTAGGGTTTGGCTGAGATTTTTGGAAGAATTTAATGGAGTGTAAATTTGGCTGCAAGGGGAATCAGTGGTGTGAGAAGTTCACATTTTTTCAGATGCGGCAGGTGCTGGAGGATGTGGAGTGTACTGGAGGGGTAGGTGGTGTGCTGAAAAGTGACCTGAGCGGTGGCTAGGAGGGGATAGGAGCATAGCCTACTTGGAGGTTTTCCCGTTGCTAGTGGCACTGGACTTGTGGGGTAAAAAGTTGCAGAGTAAAAAAGTGAATTTTAATGTTGACAATGAGGCAGTGGTCAACATTGTGAACAAGCAGTCAGGTGGGGACCAGAGGGTAGCCAGGCTAATGAATGTGTGCTGCGGTGTCTGAAAAGGAATGTGGTGTTTAGAGCAATTCACTTGCTACGGAAGGATAACTGTATCGCTGATGCATTATCTTGTTTTCAGTGTCAGAGATTCAGTGGGTTGGCACCAGAAGAAGAGGTGAAGGGGCACAAGATCCCAGAGGAGTTGTGGCGGCTAGGATATTAAGAGCCCTACATTAAGTAGAGGGTTTACTAGCCCCATCATTGCAGGCTGCATACCGGAGAGCATGGTTGGAGTTTTTAAAAGGGGGAGCGCACAGTTGGGAGGGTATGGAGGATGCGGAGGAGAAAAGAAGGGAGGATGTGATCGAATTCATATTGAGGTGTATGGACAAGGATTTGTCTAGGGCAATGGTAGCAGGGAAATTAGCGGGCATTGCTCTTCATGGTAAGTGGTTTTGGGGCTTTCAGCCCAGTGGGGTGAAATGGCAAGTAGGATGTTGGAAGGATGGGCAAGGGAAAAAAGGAAAGGGAAGAACAGCAGGAGGCCAGTCTCAGCAGCCATTAGTGAAGTTGTCCAAAGTTATTGAGGGCGTGAGCTGGTCTTCATGGGAAAGCAACATATTTTCAACGTGTTTATCTGGGGTTTTTTGGGGCATTTCAGGTGTCTGAGCTGGCAGCAGGGAGAAGAGAAGATTGAGGTCTGCTGTGGAAGAATGTCCAGCTGTCAGATGACAGCGTGAATATAAAAATCTGTAAATCAAAAATGGATCAGAAGGGAAAGGGGTTTTCGGTGCATCTGGATAGAGGTAGTACAGATTTGTGTCCAGTGAGGGTGGGTGCATTGTGGCAGGAAAGGTGTAAAGGAAAAGAAGGATTGGTTTTCCAGCATGAACACCGGTCGGAGGTGACTGCTTCTCAGGTTTTGGGAGTGATGAGGAGGGATCTATTGGCGTTGGGTGAGAAACAGGAGGATTGTGGGACTTATTCATTTAGGATAGGGTGGCGTCTGAAGGTAGCAGGTTAGGTCTGTCTGAAGAGAATGTTAAGAGCCTGGGGCGCTGGAAATCAGCAAAGTACATGGGATACATCGGAGATCTGGGAGAAGGGAGCTGTTAGGTAAAAAAGCCATTTGTTGGGGGGAGGGGTTGTTGGAGAGAAGGCTCACTGTATCTTTTGTTTTTCAGATGTGGCACGGAAGAGTGGTGAGTTGCCTCAGATCTGGATATGCGAACACTCCACAGTGAAATGGACAGGGAAAGATGCAGAAAAAAGAGTTTTCTGGACCCAATTGGGGTGTAGTTATAACATGACATTGTTGAAATGGCCTGGGGTTGGGAGCCTCAGGTGGAACCAACTGTTGCCAATTCTGGCGAGATGAGAGAGCGTCATGGTGTCCTGGTGAATCTGGTTTTACATGCAGGGGAGAACGATTTGGTTAGGGATTTGAGTGTGGCAATGTTAAAAAGAACAAAGAGGGACCTGAGTTGGTTGAGGGAGATATGGCCTAGGGTGGTTTTGGTTTGGACCAAGTTGTTGCCGAGGAGGGTTTAGAGGGGAGTTGTGAAGGAAGGGGCTGTAGAACGGACATGGAAAAAGATTAACAGGGAGATTGTCAAGTTTTGCAGGTCATGTGGGGTGCAAACGCTGGCACACCAGGAGATCGTATATGAGGATTTTGATTTGTTTCGGGTCGATGGAGTGCACTTGTCACTTATGGGAAACCAATACCAATACTATTTGTTTGATGTTAGGATGACGGTTGAGGATATCATTAAGAGTTGAAGGTAGATGGGAGTGGGGAGGTGAGGCAGAAAGAACACCTCAGGCGATGTTTTTTCTGGTGCCTGGGGCATGGATGGTTGGGGGAAGCAAAAAGGGATACTAGCGCAGTAAAGGTGGGGTGGTGCTATTTGCAAGAACAGGCTATCGCGGGGGTATAGAGAGGGGGAAGAGGTATTGAAGGAGGGGCGTGGCCTCCAGGAGAAGATGGGAGAAAGCAGGAATAGTTGAGAGGAATTGAGGGAGAGGGGAGGGAACAAGGGACAGGAAGTGATGAATTGTAAATGGTTTCACTATTTAATTGTTTTGGTTGATTGTTAAAGGATCTGTTAGTTTGTAAGGCCAGGGAGCAAGGTTACCGTTCTGTTGTAAACTGTGGCCTGTGTAAGAAACTCATGGTGGCAACAGTATAGACAGACACAAGTGATCACAGTTCAAGGGTGTTTATTAAACTCTATATGCAGGTTGGAAAAGTACCTAATCTAGACCTAAATCTAGGATGGGAGCAAGCTATGACCATCAAATAATAATAAGGCAGTCCTAGTGGTGTCCGTCTTGTGAAATAAAAGGGCCTATACCAAAAAAAGCTATTGCCAATCCTTACAACTAAATACAAAAAGAGTGTGGGATAGGATTCACAAGAAAGAAAGAAGTGTTCACAAATGATAAGTCAGGATGTGGTATCCGGGGGCCTCCCTTCTCCACGTGTTGAGCACAGGACAAGGCGGTACTCCTGAGCACAGCACACTCTCAAGCTTTCCCAGAACGAGAAGACAGTACCATTCTTAGCTATCAGGACCTTCGGTGGTTAAGTCTCTTTTCTACAATAAAGTCTCTTGCCTGATGCATTCAAAATAACAAACAAAAAGTTCCTTTCTGCATGTACGTTGGGTGATGAATTTTCACCCCTGGATCCCCCTCTTCTGGGTTCAGACCCTTCTCGAATGTTAGCCTCCCTCTGTCTGGTCACTACGTCTTTCCTCAAAACACATTGACCTGTTGCATTCACACGTTTTAATGTCCTTTTAGACAATCCAATGTGGACATCCCTCTGTCAGGTTCACTTGTCAACACAATGATCATCGGGGCATCATTCTTTGCCCCGTTCTGCAGGCATCCCTCTGTTGGGTTCACGTTTGCCAGCCTCTTTGTTTCTTCTACTTTCTTACTATACAGGATTCAATTCACTTGGTTTTCTAATGGTTTGACATTCGAAAACTTTCTACTGTATGGGGGATTTTGCTGGATCCCTCTATGACCAATTTGACCTTTTTCTTGCGGCTTTCCCATGGCCTTCTGGTATCGGTAGTTTTAACAAGGGGGGAATTAACCAGAGTCTCTCGAGTGAGCACCCATGTGGTGCTGGACCCCTCTGCAGCTGGTTTTCCCCTTTGGAGTTAACAGTTTTTTGATTTTCGCTATTTTCCATTCTACTTTCATTCAACACAGTTCGGTTTCTTATCAGTTCCCCTCGACTCACCGGCTGTGATGAACCGTTTGACTTTTCTTGTCTCTGGAGTCATGGATGGTACCATGGTAATAAGTGTCTCTCCATGTCCTGATTATCAGTGTAGGAGGGCTTTGTGTACCTTTGACATCTGCTGCAACACACGCTGGCTATTGTTCGCGGTCTTATGATTTCTTTCATGGAGGCATGCTGGGCCTGGGTCGGAAATGGCAAGGTGGCTCCCCTTGTCGCCCCTTCCGTTCTCGCTGCCTTTCTCCTCTTCTTGAATTACCATACTTGGATAGCTGTCTTGTCATGCGGTCTGCCTTGCTTGCAAGTGTGCTCTCTTGCTCCACCTTTGATCCCTGTGGGGAAGGGAAAGGGTCCTCAGGTGTGTGTGATGCTGGTCAAATGCCTGACTTTGCCTAACCCTTGTGTTGGGACATGTCAGGTAAACGGGTCTGGTGTTACTCCGTTGACTTTCATGGTGTGCAAAATTGTTTGTGTCGGAGAGGGGGGTAGAGTTTCTGAGTATCCTACGTGGTAGGATGGGGAAAAGGTGTTGGAAAAAGGGGGATACCGCATGGTGTCCCAATTCCACTCCGTGATTACCCCATATCTAGGTGATCCCCCCTCACTGGTCCACTCCCAGGAACTGGATCCAATAGCGATGGCCTGTCCTGGCCTCCTGGATGACGGATCTCCAGGGACCAGTCAGGGAGACACCTTCAGGTTTCTCACACCTGTCACATTAAAGTGACCATTTCCACTATAAGCGAGTCTGGGATTTTGTGTGCAGTAAGCCCAAATGTCCGTTTGGAACCATGTGAAGTGTGGGACATCGAGTTTTCCATGTGGACCACTACAATTCTCATATTCCATTTTGAGGGCTTAACCAGCTGTACCGAGGTGCCAAAAATACTGCTGGTGATTCGGCAAACAACTTGTTTAGTTTAAGTGCACGTATTAAGGCTGTGAAAAAAGGATTCCTTAGCCCATGATAACATGCAAGTGTCCCATTTTCCAAACATCTATTTGGTGCCATCTATTATGTGAAAGATGTAGCTACACCCCTCCCTGCCTCCTTTCCTAGAGCGGTTTCCTTAAGGAGTATGCAAAGTTGCCCTTCATAGGAGCATTGCATCAAGCACACTGCACGCCTTAGCAGTGACAGAAGACAATAACAACAAACTATCCAGCAAAGAATGTGCAGGGAAAGCACCACAGTATTCAAAGTATTCAATTTGCATGCAGGTGGCGCACTTCAGGTGCTGCATTAAGGCTGAGCCAGGGTGGATTAATTTCCAGTCTTTTGATATTCATTAACTCTAGCTTCAGGGGAAAAAATGCAAGGAGATGACACAATTACCCTCCGCGCTTCACTGTGGCGCAACAGCTTTGCAATCTCGGCTCACAACTCCATCCTAATTGATGAAGAAAGGGCGAATATCCATGAGGAGAGGTGAAAAAGCATAAGTTTCAAGTACAGCCCTGACATTATCTGGCTTCAAAAAGTCAATGACGTTTAGGAGCCACTTAACTAAATGACCCATATTATTTGATATTTAAACAACCATCCATCCTTGCGTTCTCTACAGCCAAGAAATAATCTGTCACAGAACAAACCCCTCCATTTAGGATAACGTGCATGGCAGAGCATGAATTTATCAATCCTTCGAAAGAGCAAACTTGAAATCGCATCACCTTATTAGTAGAAGTTCATACTTCCCAACATTCTGTGATCAGAAAAATGTAGGTTATTTCAAGTTTCAAAAATAATACTTCACATAACAATTACATCACATGTAAATACGAAACATACATTGTTGGCACCACTGGAGCATTCTAAATTACACAACCAATCAAACAGCACGACATGGAAAGATATTCAAATGTTTAAAATGTATAATTCTGAATGGTAAGTTAACACCAAATTCAATTACCTAACTTCACAGAAGGTAATCACACAGAGCTAGGAGGCAACGTTTGTCACTGCTCTGTAGCAGCAGAATGGGCAATACATATGTATTTCTGCAGTGCAAGATGAATAACTGAACAACGTGGAGACTGATACCCTCCTCAGTCTGATATTTAGATGCTGTGGGATGGTGGTTTACCTAAGGCCTGTCCCAGCAATAGTGCAGGGCCAGGGTCACATAGCTGTCAGGTCAGTGGATTGGTCTGAGCCCATCACTCAAATAATCACTTACCCGCCCACCACACAGACAAACTAATGTGTTGCATGCTTTGTCCTGGGCTGGTCTCAATCAGCCTGCCTTAGAGTCACATATATTACCTGCCCCTGTAAAAAGCAGTAGGATCTGTCACCCAAATCTGTAGGCGGTAGGACTGCTTAAAAAGCAGTAGCCTACTGCTTAAATCAGTAGGGTTGGCAAGTCTGGAAGTTTTGCATCTTTTCACCTGCAAGACTGTTAGAAACGTAGCAAGGAGATGAACAATTTGTTCCGTGAGAAGCAGTGCTGGTCATTGGGCCGGCTCTCGCCGGATCTGAGATCCGGCACGATGTGAAGCCGGATCTCAGGATCTGGCCAGAGTCGGCCGCCCCAAACACCAAACCCATGCTCTGCAGCTGGGTTGAAAAAAACATAAATGAAAAAAAGAAAACCAGCTCGTAAAAAAAAAAAGCGCCCTCAATGGCATGACATAGGGGGGCGGAGCAGCTCATTGCCGCCAAGAGCGCTCTCTGGCTCCGCCCCCTACCTGTACACAACAGCAGGACACCAGGACAGGCCTTCTTAAGGATGACTAGGCCTGCCTGGCCTGCACTTACCATGCACCATCTTGAGGAGCCGGAGTTGCCAGGTTGTCGCCGACCTCGCTGACACTGTTGCACTGGTAAGTTTTGCTTTCCTCATCCAGGCACGCATCACAGACTACACTGTGGGGCCCAGAAGGGGGGGGCTGGAGCTTCGAGCAGCTCAGCCCCGACCTTTGTGGGCCTGGCAGATCCAATCTGCCCTCTGCGAGCACACAGAGCAGATTACCTTTGCTTTGGGCTCAGTGCTCGCACAGGGCAGAGACCGTGTAAACATTGCTTTTAATGCAACATTCAGAGTATTTGAAAGATAGTATAAGATATTCAAGTTTACCTCAGTACTCTCATGGTACTAAGGTAAATTTCAATATCTTTAAACTACCCTAAATGTTGCATTAAAAGCAATGTTTACACAGTCTCTGCCCTGTGCGAGCACTGTGCACAAAGCAAAGGTAATCTGCTCTGTGTGCAGTGTGCTCGCACGGGGCAATCTAAAATAACTAACGCTGGCTAAAGTGACCTGGACCACACCGGAAGAGATTCATTCCCGCTCTAAAAAATTGTGACAATTAAAACATTGTTGAAAATTAATACATGATAGATGGATGAATACTGCTTATAATGGCTGTATTAGTTAACAGCTTTGTGTTAAAGATAGTGAGCATTGTTTCCTGATATAACTGGGAAGTGCAAACGAATAGCCTTTTTTAAAAAGAAAAAGCAATTATGTATGTTCTTAATGAAAATGGACATGTATGAAATACCCTTTTGTGGTATAATTGTATAGGAAGTGCATTTACAATTCATGAATGAAAGTCTATGTAACGCAAGTGTAACACAGTAATGAATAACTCATTACTATTGTGTATCATAGATATCACTAGTGACCTTGAGGGCATTCCATACATCATTTGTGATCCATTAGTGCTAAAGAAGGAATCCCACTTGGTTCCGTCTACTGTAAACTGATGAGACTCTAAAAGATTCCCTTTAATTGTCTATTTTGTATAGTTCTGTATACCAATCAATTAGTTACTGAACTTCCTCATTAATGCACAAATGGCATTTTGTGTGTGCAATATCTCCCCAGCCTCTTGATATAATTGGCCATAGGGCACTATCTACTATACACTTTATTGGCTGGTCTTGTTGTATCCAGCAATAATCTTATCACCTTCTTTCCTTTTCACAACGTTTGAGTACATTAGCATCTTGATGTCAAAAAGCGATTTAATAGCTTTTCAAGTAACATTTAGGGGCTCATGTTGGCCAAATTAGTAATTTGTCAGCAGTTTGCCATTACGGTTACATGTTTGAGACATGGTTCAAAGGCCCTAACTTTCAGAACGGCGCGGGGCCTCCCAGGTCTTCCACACAATAGCTAGTCTGCGGTCTCTGTCCACCTGCCGTCTGTGAAGGCTGGTCTTTGTGGTGACAGAGGCTTCACTTCACTTCTCCAGGCAGTCTCTGCGGCTGTCCTGGACTTGCCCCTTTAAGGGGGATCTTGGTGGGATTTGTGGGGAGCGGTGCAGGCCAGTAGGGAACATAGTTCCACTACTTCACTTTGACCACTGATTGAAGACATTGAGCTGCTTTAAACTTATTTTGGACCTTAACTTTGAATGGAGGTCACCTGCCAGCTCCGGCCCCTCCAAACCCTGCCTCCTCGGACACCGCCCACCCAAAAACTCTGCCCCCACCTCAGGCCTTGTGGTATCCCCCACCAGATTTTTTCCATTTCCCATTTCCACCACTGAGGAGAAGAAATGTCATTGAAATTAAAAAGGGAAACAACAACTGTCAATATAAGATTTGTGTGCTGTACGTGCAAGGAGTGTCTTGCACCAGTTGAATGTTTACCTCGGGATCACTGTAAACCTCCGGGTCATTGTGCAACGTCTGGGGGAACAGCGCCACGAAGTCCCCCTTCCTCAGAGCGGCTCGTTGTTCCCCCTCTAACTTCAGAACAAAATCCTCCTGCACGACCCGGATGTTCATGGAAGCCGTGCACATCCGGAAGCTCTCGTGTATGGCGCTGCCTGCAGGATGAGCAAGAGAGAAAAGAAAGGACGGGAGAAGGTTACTTATAATAAAATAAAGATTGAGACAGAAAGGCGAGCATACTTTCACCAGAGAACACAAACAGTGCGTAGGCATTCAGAGATAACGTGAGCAACAAGATAGGAAGGAACAGGTAAGCATTGAGGCCTTGTCCCCTGGCTTCAGCCGTCTCTATCACGGTAATAGCAAGACGTTTTGGTGGGAAGTAAGAACTGAGTTTCAATTTACCAATAAAGGCCCAACATTGAGCCACCTTTACCCATTTTAATTATAAAGTACATGCAGTGCTCCCACGGCAAGGATATACAATAGAATCACGAACATGAATGAAAATCGAGCAATCTACGGTGGAGCCCGTGAATTTCGTAGAGACGGCCGAACTGTCTAAACCCTTATGAATTTACTGACGTCACCATGCGCGGTAATTAAGAACTAAGGATTTGGGAGGGGGGCGGGGGATAGAGGTGCCTATGCCGTTTCTACAACACTCTGCAAATAGTAGTTGGATATCCTTTTTTGTTGTTGTAAAAGTCATGATGTAGAAATAAATGTACTCGTCTTTCCCGGGCCAGCATTCTCCCTCATACAGTCCTTGCCTTGGAGGCGCACTGGAGCTGAATGTCCTTGGTTTCCCAGTGGCCTTCACCTTTTGATCCCAGCAAGGCAGATTTTATGGCTAATTTCCGTCAATTTATCCTGGCAGTTTGAGGAGGAATTCCACCAGGAATAATATGCATAATTTGCATAACTCATTTTAGTTGCAATGCATATCCGCGTATATCTCCTGTCGGGGCCTGCATCTCTCACTTTGTAATGGCCGATTATACAAGGGTGCTGTAATGTTTTGACTGGCGTCACTTTCATCTCGAGGATAAAGGCATCACAAAGAAATAAAGGAAAGGGCCGGAGTTGGCACATTCCAAAGTCACGCCTTGCTTTGTTGGAGTGAAATAAACCAAAGAATAGACTATGGTATGGGAGATTCGATCAGCCTTTCATTAAAAGGTTAGCAGTCATAGACAGTCACAGCGCGGGGGAGATATATGTGCAAAAAAAAATATAAACAAATGTTCTTTCAGGAAAAATTAAATCTGGTCCACCATGCATAGCAAATAAAGCGGCCTTGGATGCTTTGTCGCAGAAGGTTTTTCCTTAAGCGTGCATTTGTCTAAAGAAATGAGGCTGCGGTCAGCTCTGTGTGGCCAGCGCTGTGATTCAATGTGACGTACTGTGAGTCTGTGCATATTCTTTTGGACTGCCTTCGTTACTATAATCAGGCAGAGTCAAATCGGCTTGTTGGTGACGAAGCCAGAAAAGGACCCTAGTTCCAGAATATGGCCTCCACTGCAGATAGCCACAAGGCACCTGACACGATAGATTTCAACTGGCAGTGCGCTCCGGTTAGAAAATGAGGAGAAAAAAAAAACTTTCCACGCTACAAAGCAATGGACCAGCCTCCACTGTTTGGCTGTTGGCAGCCATAGAAATACGAAGCTGAATCACGCCTTTCTGGTGTCGGGTCTGAAGATGGTAGCTGACATATGCGGCCTTACTGCTCGCCCAAGATACGAAACAGGGAGAGGAAAGAAATGCAAAATTATTCTAGGACAGCTGCTGTGAAATAGCAGGTTCGCCTTTAACAGCCTGGGCTACACCGTCACATCCTATTGGCTGACAACCTTCCAGGATGCCTGGCTGTCCTGGTGCCCAATGCAGTATCACAAATGACAATTGGGCAAGCATATCTTATGCGGAAGTTAATCACAATAATGGAGCTCCAAGTGTAGCGTAGCAGTCAAATGACAAATACGTTTTACCTTCCAGTACCAGTTATGTGTGGAGGACGCGGTTGGCTGAGGCTCTGTGCACTCATCCTGATAATTATTCGATGACAAAGGTAATGACTCACATGATGAGCAACAAAGGAAAATGGGTTTCTATGGATCTTCTGGCTAAAGTAACAAAACAAAGAAAGGACTGCTCTCCACATTCTCTGTAGGACAACGGCAAGAGCTGTACATTGCAAAATACAGCAGCATTGCAAAACGCGAACCTGCACTTGCAGTTGTCATAGTTGAGCAGCCACCAGCCAGTGCTGCTTACAGACCAGCTGGGTAGCTTGGGAGGGCTCCCAGTCTGCACCGCGAGGTACTGTAAATTACCCGGCAGGGCAGAGCAACATCTGTTTCTGTGCTGTTTCCGAACAAACAAGGCAATTTGAGGCATACCTAGGGATAGCCAGGCGGCACACGCACGCCACCCTCGTGTCCCCCACGGAACGCACACGAATTTCAACATTATTCTACAAGTTTGACAGAGTGGTGAAGGCACGTTTACTGATAAAGGAATTCCCGGGGAGCATTTTAATTTCCTATCCAGAGAGACAGAGAGGATCAATAGGGCAGACAGCATGCTGTGTTATTTATTCTTAGAATCCTCCCATCTCTGCTTTTAAAGTAAAGCAGTCATTTATTTCTATACATTTTTTTTCCTTTGAAAGGATACTGTTTCAATAGACTTATAAATATTCAATCTTTAAACCTAATTTGCTATACTTAGTTCACATGCCTTGAAGCATTTGTCTTCCAATTTCCACTGAATAAATGCGTACTAATGAGAAATGGAGCAAGCTGCTGAGGCAAGGCTGGGCGACTTGAGCCTGGCCTGCCACCAGCTTGTGATAGGCAGGCAAATTGAGTTAAAATGAAAAGGCTTGTCAGCTGAAGTACAACATGGTAGGCGAGCAGCGAGCTGTCAATCACAAAGCCAGGGCGAGGTAGTGCAGGTAGTAGAAGGTCACTGATAATCACTAGTCCATTTGGCTTTCGTGCTGGACAAGTTCATTTTTAATGAAACATGATCTCTCTCTGTAAATGTTTCATACAACTTATTGTGTATAATTGGCTTCTAATTTTTTAGCCATATTTCTCTTCTAATAGGAATAATCTATTGATTAGAGGACATTCCGAAGCATATCAATCTAATAATGTGGCTATTCCTGCCTCCCAATCACACCGATCATTATGGGGAATGCTATATTAAGGTTTCTAGGCTACTGCTTAAGACGGCAGGGCATATCCTACCAATGAATCCCACACAAAAAATAAGTTTACATGAGAATATTACATGATATGGAGAAAACACAAACCGTTCCTGGATCTTACATTGCAGGTGATTTTTCTTCTTCAGGGGGCAGAACAGGTTTTGCGCAGTTACATGTGAGTCAAAGGGTCAAACTAAGTGCCCCCAGGTGGCAGCGGCAATGCAGGATCCTGATGGTGAATGTATACATATTTGTCACGGACCGGATGTGAGCTGGGCTCACCACTATCTGGGGCCATAGATGACATACGAAGTGAAATAGAGGGAAGTATCACGAAAAAGCGGACCATCAGCCTGCAGAAACCTTGCTACGTCATGCGTTCAATGCAAAGTAGCTCTATATAAGAGCATTTCTCTCTGGCCCAGCCTTTAGTGGACTTAGTACCAGGCAGTGGGAAAACATTGCAATGCTCATCAGACAGAGTGTGCCAAAAAGAGGAGTTTTATATGTTGCATGCATGGCTGGAACCACTGGAGCCACAGTCTACAGCCAATTCCACTGTGGGGTTCTGTACATTAGTTGCTGTGTGTTCATCTGTTGGCATGGTAACTACATGAGGAATGTGTAGTTCATCCTTAACAGTGCCAAATGGGTGCACTGAAGAATGGGGTGCTCTGCATTCCTGTGATGTTGAGGCTACTGGGAGAAATGGAGCAAAGCTTGCATGCTCAGTCCTCCCCTCCAGTCCGCTGTGTGGTTGAATGACCGCAGAGTATGGCCACATTGTGGAGCCATTATCGTCTCATGTGGCAAATGTGACCGCCCACCCCTTTCCAGAGGTTTACTTGTGGTGGTGCTGACCAATAGGCGATGTATTAATGTTCTAGGGTCATGCTGCCCATGGGGTAGGGATGTACATCGCTGCACAAAGGCAGCTCTGGGAGCGCTTCACTGAAGGCTCTAATATAAGATTGACCATGTTGTTTTATGGTATTTTAGAAATTAAGTTAGTACTTATTTGGGGGTTGGGAGTGTTTAATTTGGTTATATGGTCCTCCAGGTTAAATGCGAATATGGGGTATGGACAGTAAGATGCTCATAATATGGAGCAAATGGGAAGGAACACATCCAGAGATGCAGAGGTTGGGATTTAAATAGTCAGATAGTGGAAAGGGGCCTGGATGTTCAGAAAAACCCTTGGGGGTAACTTAGGGAGGAGGGATGCAAGGCTACCAAGGGAGAGTTGTGATGTTTAAGGTTGGGCCCTGGATTTAGGAAAATGTTTGCAGTAGATTATTGAAGGGCATATTTAGTTTTTTAGGCATTAGGACTAGAAAAGGCAAATTTGAGAAGACCTTGGTTTGCCAAAAAGGAGACCTTTACTCAGAAGAAAATAGTTTGGGCACGTTGTTGTGTGCTGTTGTTCCAAATGTAAGGCTAGTGAACATTGTTTAACCTGGTTACAGTGCAGTTAGTACTAAACACTAATGTTATAGGCACATTTCTGCCTTGGAATTTCTATTAGCGAGAAACTAGAAGTGAATTCTAAATACACACTAAACATACCAGATTCAAGCAACAATGGAACAGAAGACAGATTGTCAGTATGCCGAGGACACAAGGATAACACAAGACACGCAAGACATGTTGTCAATTATAGCTGTCCAAATACACCAGGCACAATATGAAGCCATAGAAGCATGACAGCCGACCTGAAAGATCAATGAAAACAGGCCAGAACTCATCAGTCCTCATATGCACGCACACCACAGCACAGCCAGCCAGACAAGTATACAGTGATAGCTAAAACTGCACCAAACACATTCAAAACCACTGGGCACCTCACACATGTGGCATCGTAGGTTTAACAAAATAGCAACGTGACCAGATTCAAACCTTTAAATCCTATGTGAAACAAAGATTGGGCGAACTGGTGAAAAAGTGAAGCAGGATTATTTGCAGATCACTGATCCAACGGTTTGGTGACACACCAATAATTGCAGGTCACGCTTGATGGATTGAACAATGCAACCCCCACCAAAGTACACCTAAACCCAACTGACAACCCACTGCTCCTCATGGCACCCCAGCACAGAACCCCAAACAGTGAAACATTGGAAGCAGGTTAGTATTTTGCGTCTCCTCTTCTGAAGAAAAGGATTAGGTGGAGCTGAAGGTGGCAGGGCATACCATAGGAAATGGAGTCGGGGCGTGGAACCAGGAGAGGCAACACTGTTCATGGGGTTGTCTTCCCCGTATGGTGGGGACAAATGGTGCATTTGTCATGGGTTGTACCCCGTGGGAATAAAGAACAAAACCGGGGGCATTCCGAAAGAGGGCCATCAAGAGGCCACACACCCCTGTGCCAAGTAAAGCATGATATGGCCCACGGATGCAGAAGATGGGAGGCCGCTGAAAGAAGAGGAACGGCCACAAAAATGACCAAGAAGGGCCAAAGAAAGGGCAAGAGGAAGAGGGGGCGTGTCACAGAGCAACCCTGTGCAAGGGACATCATAGGTATACGTAAGGAGAATGGTGGGATCGGAAAGAGGGTGTGTAGGCACATGTACCAGAGAAAGAGGTTCCACAGAAACATGACCCTGATCAGAATTTCTCTTTTTCTATTTCTATTGCAAAAGCACTGGAAATATGACAAACGGTTAATGTGCCCCACTGTTCGGCGGGAGCATGCTGAGCTCCAGTTGAGCAGCAAGGCAGATTTTATGGCCATGCAGGGAATGGCAGAAGCATATCCTCCATCGCAGAGTCCCAACTGATAATCAGTGAATGAGCATCAGTGTTTCCCAGACACATTTCTGGAAAGGTCACAGGGCCTCAAAAAAACTGAAATAATTTGACAACACTGGATATAGGGTATCCCTGAAGGTGGTATCTGATGTCCATATGAAACCGATAGATTGACTTAGACATTGGATAGACCCTATCCTGATCAAGGAAAGAATATCATCAGAGAAACATCAGGATGCTAAATTCATATGTATATGCCATCATGCCATTGGCTAGGACTGGCAATTTGTCTTTTTAATCAAACTGGCATTGTGTATGCCAACTATCTTAAAGCATCCCATGCCTACAGTTGGAGCCAGAGCTCTTGGGCGATGGCATCCAAGCAGTGTTTTATATGTACTGTAAGGTACCAACACAGTTGGGCAACATACCAACAACTGACTAATGTTTCCAATCATAAAAATATTGCAGCATGTATGGTATGAGTGACAAAAGTAACAAGCAGTCAAAACCCAGTGTGTTTCCTGGGTGCATGGCTTTAGCCTTGCCCATGGAACCTTCAAGCCACTGATTGTGCACCCATGCATTGCCCAGTGGACACCTCTCCAAGAGCCCCAGAGTGACCACTTGACAAATCCAAGGCATCCATTTCGACCACTGGATATGGCTTTCTGCCATGCACAGTCTACACTTTGCACAGGGCATGGCCCAATGTCTGCAAGCCATCATTTGTGCCCTCTGGGCATGATCTGTAGCCATGCCCATTGCCCATTTTGCCAAGGGCATGTCCTTTGGTCATGCTCTGGTCAGCTCCAAGACACCCTATTTGCCTTCTGGGTATGGCTGAAGGTGAATGCTTAGTGGGAATTGTGTTGGTTGATGGCCGAGGCCCAGGCACCTATGATGCAGACTAGGCTTGGTCCTAGTTCTGGTCTGCAGAGCCAGAGTTTGGTTGACAGACTCAGATTGGTGCCCACTGGTCTTGCTCTTGATCCAGTGGACATTAGCAGAGCTGACTCAAGCCCATAGGCCCTGATTTAGTTCAGTTAACCAAGCAAAGGCCACACTCAGACCTGGCTCTATGCAAGCAGGCCCCCGCACAGACTGCGTTCCACATCTGCCAACTCAGATACAGGTCACATACCCGCTCAGACTGTGTTCAGGTCCCCAGACCTGGATCCATGTCTGCCAGCCCTGAGCCTGGTCTACAGACCAAGCAGGGGCCTGCAAGCCCCACTCTCGGTTTGTGGTCCCACACAGACAAGGCTCAGACTTGGCTGTGTTCAAGTTTTCCACACGCACCATGCCATGAAGGCATTGTCATTACTTTAGTGTATATCATTATATTTTGAAAGTTGAATATGGGCAGACCTAAGATAAATGGACTACAATGCCAGGGGAATAAGCACAATGGAAGATGTCATGAGCAGTGCATGTCTATCACCATTGTGAAACAATTATTGTGCCAGAGTTAGGTCGACAGATTTGTGTTGGGTCTGGAGGAACACCTTTTCTGGTTGTGTTTTTTGTATGGTGTTCCTACTGTGTGTTTGATGTGGCAGATTATCTTGTGCATTTGGCAAACTTCTTTTTATTTTGCATTATATATTTTAATTCTGTTCTGCCCTCTGCACTAACTATGCTTGTAAATGAATGTCAATATTTGTTCAAGATTTATTTAATTTATTTTCTATGCAATGTAAACTCAAAACAAAACAATATTAATCATTCAATAATCCCAATTATCTCCCAATAACTAAGGACTCTAAGGAGATACCACAGGATACATTAATTAACAATAACTGTCAATATTTATTTTTAAGTTGAAAAGTACATAGCTCCAGTTTTGCTGATCTGATTTATTAAATTAGTTTCACTTTGTACAACTTCTGTGCAAGGGCTTTGTTTGTGCCAAAAATCTCAAAGCTCGAAGTTGGAAATATAGTATGATTTTTCAGCTTCTATGGAAAAGAAGGCTTTTCTTAAGAAATCATTTTGGACATGAAAACATGGCATGAGTGTTCAAATTTAGCAAGGTCAGTTGCATGCTAAATTTGATGAACCGTCAAAAATAAAAATGTTACGACAGAAAACATTTCTTTCATGTTACTATCTAACATGGGAATCTATTCTTTGGGAATATAGGTGAGAGAAAAATGTTCCATATGAGAAACTGAATGGGAAATGCATGATTTGGAATATCCTATAGCCCACCCCCTCAAAGCAGAGCTTCATGAAACTTGTTCTATAATTTTGGGAAAGTTTTGAGATGATTTCTCAAATGGTGCAATAAGTATCTGAAGATGTATTTATTGTGACAATTCATGGGATCACGTCATTTCTCCCCTGGGGGGAGCTCCTCCCTGTGAGGCTAGGGAGGTGAGTCATCTATGCAAATTTTCAATTAGGGGTGGCGGAAGGACAGGATTTGGAGGATCCAACCTAGCTCTGTACATAGATATGTAACCTTCATGTAACTAACCACAGAGGTACTGAACATCACAACCCAACCTCTGTAGGAAGCTCCATGCATTGAATCCGCTTGTGCACTAATTGTACTCATTATCTACATTGTTTGTAACGCGTACTAATGATCTGTCTATCTTTCACTTTCAGGTGCATAACCCTTTCAGGACAAATACACCAATCACAGGTAAATTCCCAACTTTACATCCCTCACATTGACATGTGATTCTTCACAATGTCACGTGTTTATTTCAGATATGAGGTTATGCCTTATTCATTACACTTAAGCCGTATGGCCTTCTAGCAAGGTAATTATCATGTGCCAATCAGGGACATCCCCTGTAATTATGTATTTGTATTATTATTGATTTCCAAAGCGCGTGCACTCATTTCTTGCCTTATTGTGTTTCTTCTCTCTTTACTAGAATCCACCATGGTATGTAAACATTTATCTTTTACATTTCTGATTGTTGTACATACTATTATACTGTTACCATTCACTGGTACTTAACTCAGTGTCCTCTCCCTTAGGACGGACTGTATCGGAAATGCATTGGCATACTATACTACTGACAATTGATATCTGGATGCACTTTTGCCTTTTCATGCAATAAAAAAACTGAAAATATTCTAAAATTCTTGTTTTGATATTTGAAGCACAAGAGTCAAATAAATGTGAATATCAATAGCAGCTTCTTATAAGAGCACAGTGTGAGCATACCTTGCAGTAGATTTCTCTCTAGTTCCATTTCTTTTATTGATTAGTTGAACAGCCATGTTTTGAGTGCTTTGCAAAAGATCCAGTAGGATTCTTCTGCTCTTAGGGCCAGAGGAAGTGTGTCCCAGTACTTGGCGGCAAGCACAGGGAAGTTGGATCTTCCAGCTTTGACTCATTTGAACTTAGGTTGGGTTAGCCTTTGAGAGGGCTTAGTATCAAAAGAGTTAGGACCTCATTACAAGTAAGGTTGTGTGCTAAAGAACAGTGGTAATGCAGTGGTAACTGGGTTCCACTGCATTACGGCTGCATTATCACACTGTCGTACTATAATTTTTTTGGTGAGGAAGAGCAAAAATGTCCAGCAAAATGCTGGAGGTCATTTTGCTGTTTTACCACCACAATACAGGCAAATCAGTGGAATTACCACCAGCAGTAATTCAGCTGAAATCTCCATGGAGTCGCATCGACTCCATAAATGGGAACTAACACTGCCATACCACCACTTGTCGGTAATTCTGCCAGACCAAGTGGTGGTAATGGTAAATCCTTTTGCCAGTATTCCAGCAGATTTCCCACCAGAATACCACCAAACTAGTAATGAGGCCCTTAATCTTTCACAAGATAAGCCTTTTAGAGATGAACCAGTAAATAAGGATAATATTTCAGAACCTGTTAGGATCATCACTACATATTCATCAGACCACCGTGAGGTATGCCAAATATTTCAGAGACTGACATTTTCAGCAAGAAAACACGTGTTTATGTTTCTGAGATAACCCCATTGATAGCTTTAGGAGGCTGCCCAGTTTTGGGAACCAGTTGTCCTCTCGCTATCATGCCGTGAATATATTAGTGTTAGCAGTTCTTGAGTAGCTGATCTTTCAGCTGGGTTTTTCTTTTAACATGGTAAATGCAAGATTTGTGACTTTGACCCTCATGTTAGGCAGGTGTTAAACCACAAATGTTTGCCTAAAACTGACAAGATTCAACAGTAGATTATGTGTAAATACACATACGTGGTGTACATAATTTCTTGCCCCTGCAACTGACTAAATAAATATGTAACATCTACAACTAGACCATTACAGATACAAATTCCTGAACACATCAGGGTCAGAATAAAAATACAGCTTGTCCAGTAACCAACAATTGACAAACATTAGTATTACTGGTAGATTTAAGCTTTTTGCAATTGAGAAAAATAATGCACATATTAGAGACTGTAATCTGGAATTTAAAAGGAGGCAGCCTGGGAACAGATGGGTTATTAGATTGCATAGCAAACTCCCTTTTGGTTTGTATTCTGGTGAGGAAATGCAGGTGTTATGAACAAGTCTTTTGTGTCTGGATAATTATTAGCTGCCCTTTACCTTGTCGGTTTGAACTATAATAGTCTTGGTGATCTATGTGTAAATGTGCACTATACAAGAAACACATACATGTCAATGTTGAATTTTATTGTTGAGTATAGCCCTTATGACTATTTTGAGGAACTTTATTTTATATATGTTTAGTACAATCTTTGTACTCATTTGTGGGTTTGATTTCTTAAGACTTTACATGCCTATATTTTTGATTAGTAAAAGTGGGGTCTGCCTACTAATGCTCGATTATTTTTAAATATGCTAAACTTGAATGTTGCTGTTTTGACTCCAGACTATTTGCATTATTGCACAATATGTATTTGTGACAGTTTTTACAGCAAGTTCAAGTTTAAACTAGGGGAATCAATCTGCAAATTATAGTTTTCAACATTCACAAAAATAAACAAAGACTGACTCATCAGAAGCTGAAGAAAATGCTGGAAATTATATTTATCTGAAAATTGAATAAATCACAGTACAATAACATTGATTCTATCGCTGCCTTATTAATATAATGCCATGTTAGTAATGAAGTGTTTAAACATGAACATTTGTTATGGAAAGAAATACAAAATGAGCTCTAGAATGAAAAATACAAGAAAGGCCTTCCTGGCAAGAGCAAGAGAAATTACATGCATTGACTCTGGCAATTACTGGCGATTCCTTCATCTTGATTGCTGTCACAATTAAAAGGACACCGACAGACTGTGCAATTGCTCATTATCATCTCCATAGATTAAATGCCACCATATATTTTCGTTCAGCCATTGCGTAACCCACAGAAAGTGTATTGAAAATGTATTTTCTAATCGGTGTCTATCTTTAATAGGTGTTTTAAGTACATAGATTAATATTGGTAACGCGTATTTCTGTTGTGTGTGAATTCCTTAACCCAAAATATCGAGCACAGGGTATTAGACATTTGGAGTGCAGAATGAAATAGTAAGAAGATACTGGGTCCAACTTTAAGCATACACAATTGCATTTGTGCTAATTGACTGGCTCTCTGTAGAGTGTCAAACAGATCAAATGTGTAAGCCACATTGTAGCCTTATGGGAAACCTTATTATAGAATCCTTGGATTAAAAGTGCACAGGGTTAATTTAGCCAACAGAATCTGAAGTGCAAAAATAAGATGAAGCAGTCTTTGGGCTTCTGTTCTGCTTTGTTATAGACATTGGAAAGGGGAAGCCCTTCCAAGAATATTTCAACATGCCCTGCAGCAGAGGCCATGTAGTGGGTGCAAACTTATCTGAAAATAAATCTGTAAAATATTGTATCATTCATCAAAGTCAAAGGCTTGTAAAATGCATAAGCCATGAGAGGTCAACAGAGTAGGTAACATTCAGATTCTGGTACCAGATATCTGCCTTGGATTAGTCAAGGTGAAAGGCCATTACGAAAATATGCATACCAAGACAATTTGTTTGAATAGGGGTAACATGCAAAGGGAATATTTAGGTAAAGTATTGTCTTTGCCCCCTTGTGTAGAACTGTTGTAACGAAATACATGCATTTAAAATTAAGAGAAAAATAATACTCAAAATATGTAAAATGAAATGAAGCAGTACCTCAACATGACATGTTGCTGCCTTAAGAATTGTCTGAAAATGCTAAAAACATGTTCAATGGTGAACAATTATCAGAATGTAATCATCCAACATCTCAATATGTTTTCTCCAAATTGTACAATCTAAACATATAGGTTTTATCAAGTTAGCACAGATGACTCAGATATTAGAGTATAAAAAACTAATTTGTATTTCTTCAAAAAGAGCAAAGTCCCCTCCCACCTTTTCTAGGCAGGTAGTTGGAAAACCACACCTCAGACAAATCACTGGTGAGGTGTCACACCACATACCTGCTCTAGGGGTCGTGGTCCTCCGGTCCTTACGGTCTCCCTCCTGGAGATTCTACCCACGCTGGTGTCTTCACTGGTGTCCCTCAGCTCAGGCTCCCGGCTCCCTGGGCACCGTAATTGTGGGTGTCCTGTGCATGTGCAGATCATCAGCGTTTGATGTTCCACGCATGCGCAGTGACAGGGGCTTGCAATTCAAGCCTCCTTTTGGCCCCCGGGCTATATTTGGGTTCCACAAGCTAGGAACCAACGCGTCTCAATGCAGTTGGTTTCCTGGCTGTGTTTTTGCTCCTGGGGGCCCTGCCTGGCCCATGGCCCTGTTCCCCAGCTATCTGCAATTGCTTGAGCCCTTTCAGGGTTTTGTCTGCCTCGCTACCTGCACCTGCCTAAGCCTTACCTGGGTTTCCCAGCCTTGTTACCAGCACTTGCCTAGCCCTTTCTGGGTCCTCTCTGCCTGGTTGCATGCCTCTGCCTGGGTCCCCCTGTTGTTCCCTGCCTGGTTGCCTACCCCTGCCTGGGTCTCCCTGTGTTTGCTGCCTGGATTCTCCTGGGGTTCCCTTTCCCTCTTTGGGTTTACTTGGGGCCTGGTCTGGGGTGGCTTGGGTTCTGCTCCACACCTTGGCCCTTCATTAACCTGGGGGGTCCACCTTGCCTACACCTTCCTGACTTACTACCCGTCTTGTGCCCTGCCGGTATCTGTGCCTTTGAAATCATCTTCTTCAAGATACTTCCGAAGATCCAATCATCCTATTCTGCAGCGGACTGCACCGGGCCTTTTCTGTCAGTGTTTACACTGTCCTGACATCACAATAATCAGAGAAGCGCTGTCCTGTGGCATTGGGAGCTGGTTCAGCCCAGTCCTGTCGTATATTGTCAGGAGGGTGTTGGATCGGTACCCTGCGTTGCTCATTCAGCTTGTCAAGATCCACCGACAGACTGGCAGCCTCACCTCCTCGCTCCCCGTGAAGAAAAGGTAACCAGCAGTCTCGTGACACTCTCTATAACATGGAGTTAGAGAAAATAATTGGGATGAACAGAGAATAGAAGGATGGCATATTAGGTGAGGAAGATTGAGAAGGGAAACAGATTGTAGATTGGAGAGCAAGAGGCGGATTCTAACCAAGGGAAAGACTTGTCCATTGACTCAGGCAGAGAGGAGAACAGCTGAGAGTTTGCTGATATAATGACTGGCTGACTGGATCCATTGATGGTCCTACCTAAATTAGAATTTGCATCATAAAAGGTAAATGAACCTCTATCCCCAAATTGTCCAATTTTGATCAGGGTAAAATCTGGGAAGATGAAAGGACTGGGAATGCATGGGGAGCAATGTGACAACAGGGCGACAGATGATAATATCCCAATATTCTGTGTTCGTTATATATATCCAATACAGTGAAATGTGGTTTCTTTGAGACCCTGTCCACAATGCAGTGAAAAACTAAATCCAAATCTGAAAGCCTTTTGGTTGCTACTATAAGGTGGAATTGTTTTTGTAAAGTTAAATATTATTTGAAATATAAGTAGTGGTTTAAACTGGTGTGGAGTCATGGTCGGTCATAGTGCAATGGTATGTACTATCACTTTGGATGATATCATACAGTTAATGCCACCGGTGGAGACCATGATATAGACTGGATGTGTGTACAACAAAATGCATGCTTGATTCTATTCATTAAGAATTGTGCAAAGTGAAATTCTCAGCATTCCCCTGTCTTTCACTGATTTGGCAAAGTCATGTGTATATGTAAGGGAAGGGTGTTTTCAACTAAGTATCTGTTACTGGAGAATAGTAAGTCTCCAACCTAGAAATATAAAGAGACTGAAGGCATTATTTATAGCCCCTTAAAAACTGTGCATGCATCTGGACTGTAAGGAAAACATTCATGTTCAAGGAAGGACCACACACAAACACTGATAAATGAAAAGAGGCAAAGCCAGGTTTAATGAAAGTCACACACATGTATATAGAGGCTGCACCCACACATCCATAAAACGTAGGATACATGTGGACTCAGAATAGAACATATAGATTCCCAAGAACATGAACTGTGAATTCAAACTTACATGAGACAATGCAAACAGGCATACCTTTGCATATACAAGGCTTAACACATAGTCCCATGCTACCCGGTCATTGTCTATATGTCAAGCGGCCTCTACACAGTTCATGTATTCACCAGTTCCCGCCTGCGGGATTGGTGCAGTAAAAAAGTATCTTGATGGTTATGTTCCTATTAACTTTCTCCAGTACCATCCCTTTCTTGATGCTGAAGAAATGTTTAATTCTACTTGCATTATTTGAAATGGTTTTAGTTCTGTGTTACAAACGAGCCAATACTAAGTAGAATGTTAGAATAACTAATGTCTTTAAGAGTATCAGAATATTTAGAGGAAGACTTTGTGATTGAAAGTGGATGCCTTTGTGGACCTATAATGTAAGATTCATATAGGCAGGTAAAGATGTTGTTTGGTATTGCTTTGTGTACATATCATAATGTGATCTCTGGGGTAAAGCTGGAGACGTAGTTGTCTGAAACTGAACTCTTCTTTGAAATACATTTTGATTTTTTAATACCTCTCTCTCTTTTTTTGGTCCTGAATTGTGGGTTGGAATTTTATAAATGTGAGTATTAGATCGGTGTGTCACTTCTTCGTCAACAACTAACCAAAAATATAGTAAAATGCTCTCCATATTTTTGATGCAATATTGATTTAATCAATATATGATATTTCCTTGTGGATTTCACGTATTTATCTATTTGAACACTTAACATTTGTAGTAAGTATGTGATTTAAGTCTCCTAGCAAGTAGTATTGCTGCATTGTGGTTTGTTAAATTGATGGGTTGCTTAATAGTTATCACCCAGTGCTTTAACTATGATTTAAACACAGACAGATTTGTCTGCCTGAGAAGAAGGGCTGCAGAGGCTGTGTAAAGTGCTTATGCTTGTAGAGTCAGATACTTTTTTGTACATACAATAAATCGTGTGTTATTAATTGCAACCTGCTCTCTAGGTCACTCTAGGTTTAATGGATGGCCTTCTACTATCTTTGAAAACATTGTTAATTGGATGTTAAGTTTGCAGGTTTTGGATGAAAATGCAGATATATGTAAGTGCTTACGTAAAGAATGTTGATGGGAAATGTAATTGTAAGTAGATTTAAAGGAAACTAGAAGGGAATGTTGATTCAAGGACGATTAGGCGTGTTTATTCACCACCATGCCTAGAGTTGGTCAGAGAGAACTCCATTTGAAATAATACGTTTGCAGTCGGGATGGAGATAAGAAACACGGCACATCAATGCAGAATTTACTTGCACGCTTGTGTTATGCTGCTTTAGCTCAATTATCCATAACTTTGCTTACACTGCCAAAAGTATCCTCATGTATTACTGACAGAAGCGGCTTCTATCGAATAATAGTAAGGAAGTGTGAATTTTTAATTATATTAAGGGCTTACATATGTGCTGGTCATCTCGGGATAACTTGAAAGCGACCTTGAGTGGCCCAGCTTGCTTCTCTCTCATAGAAGACCATTGTATTATTTGGAAGGAGTGAAATCCTTGTTAGTGAAGTCTATAGAATATTCCTCTTGTACTGTAGCCAATGTACTGAAACCATATAAATGTCACTAATAAAAGTGTAGCGTAACACAATGCAGGGATTGGTTGGGGACTGTGTGTTCTTCGTTCCTGTGTTAACCCAGCAGTGCTGCTAATAAAGATTTACCAAACTAGCCTCGCCCAAGATTAGAGTCCTGCGTTTGATTTCTGCAACAGTTTTGATGCCTTTAGTATCGGATTCATTGGCTAAGGAGAACGCCCGAGAGGAGTCATGGACAACCCTCTCAGTGATGTCCCAGGTCCACCTAATAACGTAAGATGCACTGTATTGATGGGGTTCTCACTTTGGCCAATTAATAAAAGAGATGGTTTATTCAGAGGACGTTGTGGTAAGTATATAAGATTAGAGTTGATAGTATTTGTTTATTGACCTTTCTCTGGTAACTGTTATTCTCGACTTGTCAGAAGAAGCACTCTTAAAAACCCCTTATGGGCTGGCAACAGCTGGATGTCATTAGTAAAAACATCCATATACTGTGTTTAAGGGGCTGTCAGTGTGTGGAGTCAGGATTTCCATACGAGTAGTTCTTGATATGATATGATATGTCATTTATAACGTGCCTATACACAAGTGTTTCAAGGCGCAACGAGGCAAGGGAGGGGGAACAAAGGGTGGACAGACAGCAATCCTTCTAGGCCAGGTGTCATTCAGATCACGCAAGTGCATGGGATGGGGGGGTGGGACAGTGCAATACATGGGAATAGATAATAGCAATGAGCAAGGTAACGGCCAGCAAGTGGTAAGTGCAAGGGTAAGTGTAGACATCAGGTGTCAAGTGCTGGTAGGGGGACTGCAGGGATACTGAAACAGTACCCAAGTGCGGGGGTTGCCAGGCCGGCAGTGCAGGTGCGTGAGACTGGTGGGGGAGGACCTTCGCCCAAGATCAGAGGCTGTCCAGGTAACCAGTGCAGTTCAGGTTACAGCCAGGAGGCCAATAGGGGAGGGGAGGAGAAAAAGTAGAAGCAAAGAGAAAGGTTTTGACGTGCTTCCGTTTACAGAGATGGTTCTCCTCAAGTTACAGGGAGGCTGTTCCAGAATGAGTGTAAAAAAGAAGAGATCCATTCGCAAATTCAAAACCACTGGACAACCATCATACCTCTCCCACGAGTCCCACAAGACATAACCAGGAACAGGATGTTGCTTTGGGGATGATGGCAGAGAATACTGTATGGGTCTGGAGAAGTGACTGTAAGAAAGTGTTTGTTATCTGTGCTTCCACCCATTCCCAACCCAATTCATTTGTACAAACATAGACCAAATGCATTGGCAAGAGTGGCTTTACTGATTACATTTTTTTCTTATTTCCTTTTCTCAAGTTGCCTCAGTTCTCATGATTTCATTTGGCCGCCAGTGATGGAGATACTTGACTGAACCCCTCTTCAATTTCAAAATGTCTTTTATTTATATCGTAGGCGTGTGATTTGATCAGGATTATCTGTCTCTGCCCTCATGTGTATGTAACCCTTGTCTTCATCCCTACAATGCCACTGGACTAATAATGGTGTTAATGATGCATATAAATCATATCTCTATGATGTTGGAGCATGGTTACTGAGCAATAGTCATGAGCCATGTCTGGTCTAGTGGTGTTACTGTAATCTAGAGCAAGACACAACAAAAGAACAACACAGATTTTCTTACACACCGATCCTTGTCTTGGCACTGTGAGAATGGGAACTCGTCAGTCAAACCAAATGTGACTTCCTCTTAAGGCAGGGTTCTGCAACCTAAGGTTCTCCAAATGTTTTGGACTGCAACTCCCATCAGCCCCAGTCTGTAAGGCCAATGGTAAATAATTATAGGAGTTATAGTCAAAAACATCTGGCGAGCTGCAAGTTCCAGGCCCCTGTCCTAAGGACGTCCAGCTCATTTTATGAAACAAACGTTTTTGCCCAAAACGTACACATTTCTGATTAAATGGCACTGTTTTACACATACCAATGTTATAAAGCAATTCCCAAAGGAAGGTACATTTGATCTCAATAAGGTTATGTATTTAAGAGAAGCTTTAGAGATCATGGGGTCGAAAATTCACCGAAAGTAGTGGGAATCCTTTTTTGACTGGGATGTGGAGGCCTCTAAAAGACCAAAACTGTGAAAGGAAAACTCCAAGAACAGTTAAAAGAATTGAAAGCAGCGTGAGTACATTTAATTGACCCTAAAAACAGAAAAAGTGACAGCAGACTGTATCCAGCACTTCGATAGATACCCCTGCCGAAAGAAACTCTAGAAGCTATTTTAAAGTCCTATAATCCTGCTATATTTAACCCCTTTACCTGATTAGGCATCAGATCAACCCCAAGCAGCAATATCTGCTCCACCATCCCCAACAGGTGGGCAGATTACGAATCACTGGCATGTAGTCAATCCACTTTTATACAGTCACTGGCATGCTCTACAAGGTAACCACTTTCAGCTTTATTTTATGTACCACACCACACGCCCGAAGGACTCAGAGCACACATAAAACACAATAAATACAGACAACAGAAGAAAGTGAAGAGATGGCCAACTAGGGAGAATAGCTAGACCACACGTTTATTGAAGAGGTGGGGTCTTGACTGCTTTGTTAAAGTGAGACAGGCAGGGGATGGTCCTTAAAGTGAGTGGAAGCTCATACGTGCCGGGCCCAAGAATCAAAGCTGACTGCGCAAAATTCTCACAGTTCAAACCGTGGCAGAGCTAACAATTGAGCATTGTTTTATCATAGAACTCTCCTAGATGGTGCCATCGTGAATCGTAGAACTCTCCTAGATGGTGCCATCGTGAGTCAATCAGAGAGGTAGGGAGGTGTTAAACCATGAAGACATTTATGTGTAAGTGGCAGTGTTTTATTTAGGATTCCGTTCTTGACTGGCAGCCAGTGCAAAGCACACCTAGCTGCAGTTATATGATGCTGTTTACCCTGCCCGTGAACAGCCCCATTCTGAATGGTCTGGAGCTTGTTTACATTTCGAGCGGACAAACCCGCCAATCACCTGCATCTAATCTATCTGAAACTTTTGAAGGGTCCTTAATACACCCCCTCCAGTTGACGCTTCAGAGTACCATTTGAGACAGATAGGTAACATGATGGTGACTATACACACACTGTGGTGCTCTACTGATCTATTCAATATTGTGCAAAGATTTGCTAAAACCCACGTAAATCCAGTCAAGTTTCAAGAGGAAAGAAAAATGTGTCACGAGAAATGACACTGAACCAAGATAAATGCAACCCAAGTAAGTGGGAGAATCCAGACGATTATCCCGAAAGGTTTAAACAAAGTTTTCATCGTTTGTAAAGTTGTGGTTTCCACATTTGTAATGGGACTGCAGCCAAAATTGCTGCAGTAATTAAGGAAGTACTTTTTGGCTGTCGAGGCAGGAGTGTGACTGATCAGTGAATAGGAAGAGGAAGAGAAGCGACTGTTGGTGTAAGGCAAGAAGGAGCTCAAGATAGACAGATGTCAAATGTGTACAAAGATAAGTGTAATTATTGTAAAGACATTGGAAGTCAGAATGCCCAAATCTACCAGCTCAGCAGTCAGTGTTACCTACACAGCCCATTTCTTTTTAGCATTTCTTTCCATCACATGCACTGCCAGCTACGTTTAATACACAGTAGGACAGCCAGAGGGACAGTCATGTTGTGGTACCAATGATTCCACTTCATCCATCTACTCCTTATGTCAATGATGCTGCTAGGGGAAATAGTGTTTACTGTCTGGTTTATGCTAGGGAGTCACGCTCCACTTTGACAGCTTTTGAATTTCCAAATGTTCACTGTTCTGAGGATGTGGTAAATGATTTGGGTATTGGCAGTCTCCCTATACCTCACCCAGTCATATAACCTAGGTCTATCACTTTGGTCCTATTTCTGAACATCACACGTTTTTCTTGAGCCCTTCTACACCAGTACATTTATTAGGTTTGTATTTATTGTGAAAAATGGGCTGCACTATCTGTTGTCCTCTGTGTTTATTTAGATGTTCCAATACATGGGGAACATATTTTGCTGTGTTGCAAGTCAGTCTGTCAACATCCTTTTTGGTGTCTACCTTATCGAAAACTTGCAAATACGATTTACTTGATATGCTGACGGCTATTGCTTGGAAAGGACATAATTTCTCTAAAATAAAGGACCCGTCTAAAGATGGAATTAATGGAATTAATGTGATTTTGCAAGTACCCAATCCCCAAACCCAAAAGCAAATGAGAGGATTAGTTGGAATGGCTAGCTACTGCTGCAGTGGAGAATGGGTTATGCTTCCATTGTAAAACCCCTACAGAATGTCAATCTTGATTCATCTCCTGAATACCTTCCATGATCCCCTGAATATGAGGAGGCATGTATTGAAATCAAGCATGAATTGGCAAATGCTGTGGCTTTGGGTTTAACAAATTATTTATTTATTTATTTTACATGTGTAGAGCGCACTGCAGCCCATAGGCATTGAGGCACTGTTACATGAAAGTGTCTATCAGCAGACCTTTATTCCATGTTGTGATGAGCATGTAGGTTTTGCTGTGGGAGCATTGGTTCAAATACACCGTGACAATCACCATCCCCTTGCCTATTGCAGTGCTGCATTCAGTTATGTGGCTACAGGTTTACAATCTTGTTTCGGTTCAATCGTGGCAACTGCATTATTAATAGAATTGCAAACATTCTAGTTCAGGGGCATACAGTTATTACAGTGGTGCCTCCTGCTGTCTTGGTATTAGACCTAAAAGGGAAGACCTAGCATATAACAACTCAAGTTTCACTAAATAGAAGAAGCTATTGATTTCTGCTGCTAATGGTACTGGCACTCCCTTTGCTTCTTTGAATACTGTATCATTACTCCTAACACCTTCACATGGAGAACCCCATGATTGATTGTTGGTCTCTGATAATCTCGTGTCTCCCATGGTTGATTTAAGGGATCTAACCCTGCAGAACCATAAGATGATTCTGTGTGTTGATGAGTCTTGCTTCCCTAATCATCTATGAACACTTGCTGCATATTTTGAAGTTCGTATGCAATTCAAATTTCTGGAATCTTATCAAGGACACATTTTCATTCTGTTCAGGTTGCTGTACTGATTGCTGCTACCCCTACATGCATATTATCTAGGGGTAAATCTGTCATGATTTATACTGATTACAGCTATCCCCATGACATTGTTCATGACTTTGGCACAGGATGGAAGCAGCGTGGCTACTTGACAACAGCAGGTGTGCCCATATGTAACAGTGTTTATTTTCCTGTCCTGTTAGAAGCTCTATTGTTACCCGCTTCACTGTCAGTAGTGAAGTACCAGGGACATGGTATGTCTTGTTCAGTGTTGGCTGTTGGTAATTCCCTAGCTGGCAATTTGGTGTCAACTATGGCTATAGAGGGCCCTCGGTGCACCTAAAAATGCCCTCATCTATGCTTCAGTGGAACAATCACTGATTGCAACTCTCTACTCTGGCTGTACTGGACCTAACTTCAGAGCAAAAACAAGAATACTGGGCCAGAATGAACTTTAAGTTGTATCCCAATTCTCTTTAGCACTCTGCAGATGGCTGCCCAGTGGCACCAAGACTGATTCTCCCTTATCTTGCCAGACTGACCCATTCAGTGGCCCATTCTGGGAAAGTGGCAATGAATACTGTAGTGAAGCAGGACTGGTTTGCACCATATATTTCTACAGTTGCCCAAAATGATTTCAGTGACTGTCCGGGTTGTCTGATCCTTAACATGGGTCAAGCATTTCCTTTTGCACATCCAGTATCGGGTGATGCTTTCTTGAATGTGCAGATAGACTTCAACTGTCCAAATGATTCAATGTTTAGTTGTGTCTTGTTGTAGTTGATATGTTTCTGGCTGGAGGAGGGGAAAGCCTACTCATATCAAAAGGCTAACTCTCTGTCACTGTTGCCAAAGAGACGCTCATGGAGTTTATACCTCTATTTTGTCTACATGCAGTTATAGACAGCGAAAGAGGAACGCATGTCACGGGACAGGTGGCTAGAGTTACGTGCAAGGCTGTCAATATCTACCAACATTTTCATCATCTGCAACCTAGTAGAGGAGTAGAAACTGTAATGGTGATATACAAAATAGACTAGCAAAAGTGTGCTAAGAGACTGTGGCCTTAGATTGTCTAAAGCCCTACTATTGGCTTTGCTGCATATTCAAAATAATCCGTACAAAAAGCATGGATTGTCACTTCACTAGACCTTGATTGGGTACCCTGCACACATGGTCATGGCCCTTCCTTACATATACAGAGAAATCTCACCAATTTATTTTTGATTTAATAAAAAAGGTCTGAACTCATCTGAATTGTTTATTAATTCATATTTAAATTGTAATTAACAACAAATAGATTTTGAATTAATATTCTATATGAGTAATCTAGATGTGTAAACAGTCGGAAACATTACAATTAAAATTACATTTGATTACAATTGTAATAACAAATATAAGCTATGGATCGACCCATGATCCGATGAGGAGACGTATGAATTTGTTGCTTCATACATTTAAACACCTTCCTCAGGACAGAGTGAAGTCCATGCAATGTAAGGACTTTTAAAGCCAGCCCTTAATATGCCAGTCCTTAGTAAGTGCACAGTTTCTTAAGAATATCTTAAAAAGAAACAGAATAATAGAATGTGAAAATCCAAATAAAAGGGTATTCTCAAATATACACACATACAAGAGGATTGGAGAAGAGGTATTGTACTCACTCAATTGAGTGGTGAAAATCAAAATTTTGGAGGGTATATTTGCAAAATGTAGCGCAATAAGATCGTCCAAATATAATTGCAAGGATAGCTCAGGGGCAACGTGCTTGCCTTGGAAGCAAGACGACACAGAGCAGCACAGGTTCAAACCCTGGTCCCGCACTTAGAAACCTCTGAGTATTAGGCGCATTATAAATAACCTATCATATCATATCCTATCAAATGGTTGGTCTAGTATGCCATGAGAGTGAAAAGAAAGAAAACATATAATTCCTGTAATTAGGATATTATGGAACTTTTATTACGGTTTCAAAGTAAAGTGTAGTTAAACGATGAGTAGGCATATGGTGGTTGACCTGAAGGAAATATAATTATTTTTAATGTATACGTCCCAGCAAAGTTCTGTAATTGCAAAGATCGGGCATTATATAAAGTTGTCTGACATTTTACCAGGCAATTAAGTTTGTGACTAAGCCTATTTAGTATACTTGGGAATCAATCGAAATGGAGTCATGAAGCTAGGACAGTGTCAGGGGCATCTGACCGTGCATTGGCAGCACCATATTCATTCTACTGATATAGCAGACATTATGTAATTATGTTTGACGTCAAATGGCACGAACACAAAAGTTGCAAACAACATGAAATTGATCAGAATGTTAAATGTGCACTAATTTAGTGTTACTAATACTCAAAAAGTGCTTAAAGGAAAATTCTGATTGTTTAATTATATCTCACATTGAAAAGAAAATTGTACGGTTACAGTGATGACTAATGAGTTTTGAAGTGTGAATGCAACATTTGCATGAGAGTTATAACATGTTATAATTTTAGTGTGTGCTTAAACTAATTCACTGAAATAACGAGTTTAAGAGAAATGGCGTTATTAGTGTGACTATAACTGGTGTATTATACTTTTTTTTTTTTAACAGCAACGGAAGAACAGATCGTCTTCGAGAATACTATATCTCATGTCATGTTGCAAGAAAAGCCTGTGAAGAATTCTCAAAATGAGGACTGGATTGAGGAGATCTGGTTTGCCTGGAATAGATTTTTGCTAAAGCAAGAAAATGACAAAATGTTACAAAACGGGAGTGGTAGACTGTGATACTGCAAATACTGGGCTACTCTAAACTACCTCAAGTGAATAAGGTTTCATAGTACAGACCCCTACTGTGTGACTACAGTCTATGAATCCATCTTTGCTTTTTTATGGGCCTTATTTCTTTCAGCCTGAATATCAGCAATGGTAGGGACTAGAATGTGTAATAACCACCATTTCATCTCACATGTTCAACAAGAGGTGCTCCTAAGGATTTATTACACACTCTAGAGTGATGTTACATATTCTGGTGATGGCCAGTCTAGAAATCTTTCAGACATATTTTAGACCACACAGGCATTGACTACAATAGATGATATATTATGTTTGACAATTTGAGAGGTGACTATGTTTTCACTGTCTACATTCAATTTTGGAAGGTCAGAGTCTTTTCAGTGAATCTGCAAACTTTGTAGTTGCCACATGGGTAATGTCCAATCAATTTCCATATGTTCCACACTGTGGGTTGTAGTCTGTGGAATTGAGGAAGCAGGAGACTGACCAAGAGAAGGCATGCTCTACAATATGTTATTGTTACACACAAAACAAAACACTTATCTATCCCTAGTCTAAGGTGGTTTCACTACCTAACAAAAGAAACAGTCAGGTCAGTTGAGTTCTCAAAATAAATAGTCCTGGTCAAAACCATGCCATCCCTAACACTACAGCAAATCCCAACGTAAATATAAGAGCCCTTTTACTCCAAGAGTGATGACTCCCTACCACTAAGTAAAATGGACAGTTTATTGGGCTAATGGAAAAGTCTCAAAACAAGTTCTGATGAACCTGGGAGGATGACTCCCTCCTCCCAGAGGACTCCTCATAGAGAAAAACAGTGTTCCCTGAGATGAAACAAAAAGGATTTTAGTAGTAGTGGATCTTCCACAGTCGCTCAAGTATACCCTCCTTGTGGTATTGGCCAGGTACTCGAAACCAAAAGTGATCGACACTAAAGAGTATGTGTTGGTTAGGTTCCCAATCCCACACAGACTTTACTGACTTCCGAGTACCTTAATTCGGGTAGTTCTTCTCCGGTTCTTCTCAGGTCTCAGTAACAGCAAGATTATACAAGGTGCTTCTTCTCAAGTCTTCAACAATTTGGCACTTGTCGCCTGGAGGCAGATGTAAGTTATAGTGTTACTGTCTGCTTACAATCCTTATAGGCCACCCTCGCCTAGGTTTGCCTTCCTGCTGCTCAGTAGTAGAAGACGCCGCTTCGGCAGTGTTTGCACATCGCACGGTCCACCATCTTCCTCAGGTTCCACCGCTGCGCCTTCTTCACATTTGTGCCTTTAGGTTAGCCCTCGCCTGGACTACTCTTTGGGGGCTCATCTGCTCATTGGATTCCCAGGTGTCCTGACTTGCGGTATCTGTAGGCAAGCAGGGGTCAGTAGAATTTTTTTGACTGAAGGAAAAACATGAACTTGGCAAGTCCTCCTGGTGCTCATTCTTCATTCCCCTTTCAGGCCCTTTCCTATTATCAGCTCATCTCCACGCTAGCAAATGCAGTCCTTCTTTGCTTTCAGGTTTAAAATAGGCAATTCATCCCTTGGGTACTGTCAGTCACCTGACTTTCAGGTGTATCGGTGTTGCTGTGCCTTACTTGTTGACCTCGTCGCTTCTTCCTGATCCAGGTTTTTGATGAAGTAAGGGTTTTAGAGGTTTTACAAAAACACATAGGGCCTCATTATGAGTTTGGAGGCAGCCATGCCCTTAAAAAGGGCATGGCTGCCTCTAAACTCAGGTCCGGGTCCGTGATCCCTGAATGGGGAAATACCGGGCCATTCCAACTTTGGAGGGCCTGGTATTTCCCTATTCAGGGAACCCGGACCATCCCCATTCCCATTTGAGCCCCCATAGGGCTCAATGGGAATGGGGAGCATTCTAAAAGTGGGCCCGTTAATGACGGGCCCGTTATTAGCACGCTGGTCCCCTCGCGGGACCCGCAAAGGATGTCTGGTCTGTCCAGGCGTCCAGAGCGAGTCCCACGAGGGGACCTCGTAATGAGGCGCTATGGGGTTAACGGCGCTTGCACCTTTACCGGCGCCGTTAACCCCTTACCACCTCACTTGTAATGAGGCCCATAGTTTATATTACATTGCTCACTGAGGAGGAATAGGGGAAGGGTTTTGGGTCACAGGTGTTGATGTTACAAGACCCTTAGTATAGACCTACGCCACTTTCCCCAGGAGGGACCTTTCCCCCCATAAGATCCTCCTGGCATGCACCACCCCCAGGGGGATTGTTGGGTAGCAGCCGTACCACCCTGTCCTCGTGGAGAGAGGGATCCCTCCATGGAGAAGGGACACTATCTGTAAAATCATCACAAGCCTCTAACATATTTAAAACATACAAGATGGTCTCTCAAATTGTGTGCATATTTTAGGGCTAAAGGTGTGGGTTCCCAATTGGGAATACTCAAACGGGTCAATATTTACATATGGCTTGTTTAAGCTTAAGAAAATTCAGATGAAAGGGTGAAAAACACAATTTGGTAATTGATTTTCTTCTTTAAGAGCTCTAGTAAATGCTCTCACAGTGTATACTTTACTCTTATGTGATGATATCACTTATTCTTTTGGATATCCTGTGGTGCGTGGCAGTTGTCAAGGTCAGTAGCATGTTTCCTGCACTAAGACATAGAGCTACAGTTTCTCCTGATTGTTAAATATTGACCATATGGAAGATTATGTGCTCTGGGATGAAAACCTGAGTAATTTACAATTGAGTTGCGAACAGTTGACTTTATAAAGATGGTACATACCAGTGTTCTGTCATCATGCTAGATCTTTAGATCCCTCAAAATTGATGTTAAAGTTGTCATTGTGTATAGTAAATTTGATATGGAGATTCCTAGCATTAAGCCGAGTATGAAAATGGCTGTCTCCTTTCCATATCACAATTATACAGTCTAAGTATCTTTTCCATAGCTTTATATGTGGTAAATACACTTTTGTTTACTTGAATAAGTCCTTTTTTTCAAACTCTCTCATGTAAATTATGGCCAAACTGTGGGCAAAAGCAGCCCCCATGCCTGTGCATTTTTCGGAGATAGAATTGATGCTTGAATTGAAAACAGTTTTTTCTTAAGACTGTGGGTCATAGACGGAAGCAGTGTTTGCATTGTCCCCATCCCCATGGAGTCCTATGGGACCCCATGGGAATGGGGATTTACGGAATGCCACCTCCAGAATTACTGGGTCACTGGGGTTGTAATGCCCCAGTGATTCCGGCAATCACAGAGACGGTAATTCATTCCAAGTCCGGCAGCAACCTGCTGGTTTTTCTGGCTTGGTTACCACCGGATTTGGAGTGAGGCCCTATATCTAGCAATTCCATAATCCATTTGCAGGGATGTCTTTCTCCCAATGTTCCATGTGTAATGAGTTATTAATGCATTCAACAGTGTCTTTCTGTGGTATGTATGTATATAAAGTCACTATATCTAGTGTTACAAGAAATTGTGACTCTGGTGAGAATGTTTGTCACTATAAAAGTTATATAGTGTGTGCATAATCTGTAATGTAGGTAGGGGTCTTTTGACTAAGTGGTTTTAACAAATGTACTTATTGGTTTCACTATGGAACCACAGCCTGGCATACTTACTCTACCTGGATGGTGCTAAGTACATTTATGATTCTTAGGTAGAACACAGATTGTGTGGGCTTATGCTGGTTGTCAATGTTAACGTTGCTGAATACTTGTTTTGTGATCTCATGGTCATCAAGGCTTCTTCGGCCATTCCATTCACAGCATGCAGTTTGGATTTGCATTTGAAGTATAATGCTGTTTTAAGCTATTGTAAGGTCCTTGTGAATGCTGTCATATCTCCCTATTTGTAGGTCAAGGAAGAAATGCCAGAGCCTACCGAGGGACCCTTCCAGTCTCTTAAACCTGCTGACTGGGTTGACCAGCAAGCACATCAGAGAATGTCTTCGCTACAACTTTGTTGAGGGGGCCATTCCAGATACTTCTCGCTACTTTGTCAAACATAAGGCACATCCGATGTGGGTCCATTGCTCCTACTTCAAACAGGTGCAGCCTCCATCTAAAGCATCAGAGTCAACTACAGCATCCCCGAAGATGCCTGCTTCATTCGCTCCTCTAGCGTTTGCATCATTAGGACCATCCACATCAGAATCTACTTCTGTATGCAACACTATTGTGGCAAGCATGATGTCTGACGACTGCTCACAGTGGTGCTGCTGCTTTAGCGCAGGCTTCACAGCTTCAGTCAGTAGTGCACAATCCCCAGTGAGAATTAACACAGACGCAGAAAAGGAACAGCAACAATCTGCTTCTGCTCTTCAAGATCCTGATTCCACCTTTCAGTGCAATTACTATGTCCGCCCATGCAGAGTGCAGAGCAGAGAATAAGTGTTTTGTTAAAAGAAAAAAGAAAATTGAGTTTTAAAAATGCTTTAGATATGTTTAATTTGAGTTTACTTTATATAATGAGATTGATCTGGATTCATACCCATATAGTACTGCATAAATAAAAGTTATTGCATTAAAATATGTAATGGGAAGAAATTCGGGAAGAAATTCCACACATGCAGCTATAGAACATTTATTGACCTTCAATAATTAAGTTAACAAAAAAGCTTCTTCAACAAATGTATAGAGATTCCAACTGAATAAATGCTAACTTAAGTTTGACATGGATGCATCAATGTAACTACAAATAGACAAATAATACAAACAAATATCAATAACATTTTTAAGTTATTATTTTTTATTTATGCAGCACTATCTGGATACAAATCCAGATCAATCTCATATCAACTACTCTTACAAGACAGACTCCACAATCTACCAACTAAGATCATTTGCTTGTTACGCTCACCTGGTATCCACGGAGGTGCCACACGATACTGGATGGAGGTCTAAGCGCTATCCCGGTACCCTCTCTGCTTGGTTATGTGGCAGACGTTGGGTAGCGCCTATAACAGGAGAATGGAGGGTTAAGATACTGGTTCTGTGATGGGTGGACTCCCACCTCCCTCTGATCCAAATTGCCTCCCTTCCCTTGAGGTTATTGCTCACCTTAGGTTTTTGTGCGTTGAACTCTCCGTCCTGCGTCTCTGTGCAGGGGCGCGTGGTTGGTGCGGGTGTTCCGTGGACCTAGTTGCTTCACTGGTCCGTGTGCCCTTATGTCAGGTCCAGACCTGCTGTGACTCTGACTCTGCTTGCTGTCTTCAAGGTGAGTTATAATGTCTTTTCTGTCTTTATTCGGTCTCTTTCTTTCCCTCCATTTTCTCTGTCTTCTCGGTGTCTTGCTCAACTATGCTGTTCCCTAACAATGTCTCTTTTTGTTTTCACAGGGATGGTTGTGATCTCGGGGTTACCACGCTGATGGCGAAGACCACAGTGAGTTATTGATGCGCGGAGCGCTGTGCTATTTATTGGTGTTAATTGCTAACCTGTGTTCTCATCTTTGTACAGGTTTCCGTGATGTTCCGGAGTGATGAGCGATTCCTTTTCCCTTGCAGGTTGCTGTGAAACCTGGAGATGGGCGAGGTAAGAGTAGCACAGGGTGCTGCCAGGACTCGCTGCTTGCCCATGTAAGAATTGGTATTAAAGCTGTCCTGGTTTCTTTATCTTTGCAGGTTGCGACGAACTCCAGAGATGGGCGAAGTAAGCGTAGCGCAGGATGGATTCAAGCCCGGTTACTTCACAGGTAAGTGTTCTTGCTCGCTAATGCTGTTCTTGTTCTTCCAGGTTATTAATGGAATCCAGATCCAGGGCTTCAGGATCCGGCCACCAGAGAAGCAGATGAGCAGGAGCTGGACACGGTGAGCGTTACGCTGCAGAGTGCAGAATAACGTGAAGCGTGTTCTGCTGTTTTGGTGTGGTTTAAATAACCTAGGTAAAGTAGTTCCAGGCCAAGTAGTTCCAGGCCCAGCCACACCCAAAACAGTAGACCGCATGGCTTAGTTGTAAAGAACTGAGCTGTGTAATAGGCCTCCATGTTGGGTTAAGGTCCAAAACTGGTGTTGCTTTATTCCTGATAATGAGCCTGGCGCCAAAGGCGCCAGGGCTGACTCCATGTATGTTTCTGATGGAGTTTTTTTATTTATCTGTGTTTCATTGCATCTTCATGATTCATCTTGATTCATCTTTGTTTTTAATAACATTTCTTCAATTGTATTGATTTCACGCGTCTCTCATGTTAATAACCATGGTTTGGATGCTTATTTTCAATTAATTTGTACCTTTGTTTTGGCATTATTAAATGTTCACTCTCAGTACTTCTGCATTATATGTTTTTCTAAAGTCATCCACAAAAATGAGGCCTAATATAAAATAAGAAAGGTCTTTATGGCAAGAGTGAGAGAAATGATATACAAGAACACTCGTCAGACTGTGCAATTGCTCATTATCATGACCAATAAGAATACTATTGCAAGTTTTCTTCCAGTCATGTGTGAATTTCTGACCCCAAAATATAAAGCACAGGATATTATGCATTTTGAGTACAGAACAAAAGAGTAAGAAGATACGACACCTAGGGCCGCTTTAAGCAGAGAAAACCTCAATATTTAAAGTGGCTGCCTTTAGTTAAAAAAAAAAAATAACCATGCCATTATTGAAAGATAGTATCAGAAGTGAAGTATATATTTTTCAGGGAATATAGCAAACCATGGAATTAAAGTCGTCAAGAACTGAATTTCTGTACATTTTCTTATAAAGCAGATATTATGTATCAACGTGATGTCCTTACAGTAAAGCTGTATTCCCAGTCTGAATGAGATAATCTATATGTAATGTGCTACTTTATTCTGCCATGTTAGTAATTCATTTCAAACTGTGTTAAAATTTAGGAAAAGGATTGAAAATGCTATTGAGTTTTGTAAAGACATACCAGCATTGCAAAAATTGAGAAATGAAGCCCAGAGAGGCTGACATAAAAGAATAGAACTGGTATAGTATGCACGTTACAATTCTCACTTGCATGGTATGCCGAATAAAGCCCCCAAAGGCTCTAATTCGGTTTGAACAAGTTAGAAGATTACTTGTTATGGTGAGGCCAATGGATTTTTAGCCATCCAGAATGTTCCTCTCTCGTATGCAAGGCCGGCTTTTAAACTAGATAAGCACAATAAATGTACTTCAGGTGCTCACTAATGAACACAAGTATTCAGTTTCAAAGAAAGTCTTTAACCCAGTTCATCATTGTAAGGAAGGCATGATATCAAAGAGAGGCAGACACAAGTGATCACAGTTCGAGGGTGTTTATTAAACTGTAAAATGGGTGAGATAAACCCCTAATATAATCCTAAATCTAAGATGGTAGCAAGCTATGACCATCAAATAATAATAATTCAGTCCTAGTAGTGTCTAGTCAAGTAAAAAGGGTCTATACTAAAAAAAAAAAAACTATAGCCAATCCTTACCGCTATGCTACAAAATAGTGAGGGATAATGTTCACAAGAAAAGAAGGTAGTTTTCCAAAATGATAAATCAGGATGCTATGGCCAGGGTCACCCTTCCCCATGTTTGTTGCACAGGACAAAGTGGGACTCTTGAACACAACACACTCCTGGGCTACTCCGGCATGAGCTTACAGTTCCTTTTCTCTATATCAGGGCTTTCTGTGCCCAAGTCTCTTCTCATGCAAAGTCTCTTGCTTCAGATGGCCGTATATTCCAAGAACAGCAAAACAAAAAGTTCCTTTTGGTAACCTTTACGTTGGGTGATTACTCTTCACCCTAGGATCCCCCTCAGCTGGGCTCCGATCCTTCTGTAAGTGTTAGCCTCTGTTTGAATTGACAAGCACTTGTTAATTCAAACAGAGGCTTCCAAATGGTGATCACGTCTCGCTGGGTCACTCTGTTTTTCTATGGCAAGGGTGTGCTTCATAATATCACAGTTCACACAGCATTCCACTCAGCCGAGTGCAAACGCCAGTTTTACAATTCCCAAGGTTGGGTTCACACTTTCCACAGTTCACAACTTCCAAATCTCATCGGAAAGCAAGGGTTCCTTCCCCTAGCTTTCTCTTGGCATTCCTCCATCAGGTTCAGATTTTCCACAGTTCACATTTCAACAAAAAGTCATTCTAGACCCCTTAGGTTCTTCCCTTTTCCAAAGTTTGGGTCTCAGCCCCCATTCAGGCTTTCTCTAAAGCCTCCAGTCAGGCTATCTCTAAAGCCCCCAGTGGCTTTGCACAGTTCATTCATCACAATGTTCTAAGGTGTGTTAGGGTTCACCCCAATGCGCAGGCATCACTCAGTTGGGTTCACGTCTGCCTCTGCAATCTGTCAAAAACATTTGACTGTACAAGGGGTTTGGTTGGAGCCTCATGCAACCACCTTGACACCTCACACCGGCCTCCCCTAAGGCCTTTAGGTACTTGCTGTTTCTCCTGGTTCGAGAGAGGGGGTACCAGCCAGAGACCTTGGAGTGAGCACCCTGTTGCGCCAGACTCCTCTGTCTCTGGTGCCAATTTCTCTCCCAAAAGTTCACAGTCTTTCAGGGTCTCCCTCCACTGGATATGGACCCTCTCACAAAGTTCATAATGGTCTCCCTCTGCTGGGCTCAGACCACACTCACCAAGTTCATAAGGAAGACTTTCTTCTGCCAGGCTCGAGTCTCCTCTCGCAAAATTCACAATCTTCAAAAAGGGGTTTGGGCCTTCCAGTCCAAGAATGCACTCTCAGGATTTCGCTCGCACTTCTCAGCTCCCCAAGATGGCATTTGGCATTGGGAGTGGAAGGAGCTAAAGGGGATATTGTGCTGGGGTCAGGGTCTCTTTCGTTGACCCCCAGAGACCTGGGTCTGCCTGATTTGCCCAGAAGAGTCGTCTTACTGTAGGTACTGCCAGGCAACTCCAGCTGCCCCTGATATTGCTGTCTCGAGATACAGCTCCCGCTCCAAAGTGTAGTCTCCTCTGGAGTCTCAGGGCCAGTGTCAGGGTGGTTTTCTTCTCCTCCTCTTCTGGTCTTCCTCAGGCTTTGTGCACCTTCCAGCATCCCCAACTTGCTCAAAGTGTGCTTTCCTGACCCGCCTTTTATACTTCCTGGGAGTGGTCATTTGGTTCAGGTGTGCATGGTTGGAAGGGAATGCCTGACTTTGCCTGTCCTTGTTAGTGGGACAAAAAGGTGGTCATAAATAGGAGTCAATGGTCCAGGGATATCTTTGGGTAATCCTCATTCCTCCTTGTTGCTGCCTCTTCTTCGAAGTATTTGAAGGACAGTGTGACTGTAGGGAATTTTGGGAAATGTAGTGACTTGCAGATTTTGGGAGAAAGTTGGCTGAATATTTAAAAAAAGCTTTGTCAACAAAAGAACAGGGATTATGGTGTTTAAAGTGTTCGACTGAAGAGGAGGAAAGGTTATTGTCAGAAAGGGGGGAACAGATGGGTTGTTGTGGATAAATAGGTTTTCTCCTGCCTTTCCTTAAAGGGAAGTACTAGGATAGGATGAGACTGTGGTGGCAATTTCCTATAAAGACAGAGTGGTTGTCAGGTATGCATGTATCATAGAAAATGAGACACCACGTCTGACCCTAGCGTGTATCTTCTGTGGTACCCAAAGGTCCCTTGCCCAGGTGATCCTTCTTCACTTGTTTGCCCCCCGGATCAGGATCCAAAGCGCAATGGCCCTCCCTGGCCACTTGAAAAAACGATCCACCAATGAGAACACCCTCAGGTTTCTCACATCATCTAACAAAGTGAAATATGCATTAGCTATACGAGGTCAACGAAAAGGTAATTGACATTCATATGCACTGCAAACAGGTGCCTTGGATTAGTCAAGGTGAAAGGTTATAGAGAATATACACACCAAGGTATTTCTGCTTTAGATAGTGTTAATATGGAAAGGGACTATTTAGGCACTGTATCGTCTCTACCTCCCGGTGGAGAACAGCTTAATTTTCACATCAGAAAACTATTCAATCAACACAGTTAATGAAATCTTATATTAAAATATGTAATCAACAAACTAAGCAGTGCATCACGATGGACGATTCCATCAACACCCTTTTTGGATGGTTTGTAGATAAGAGAACTTTTCCCACAAGCTGCAATAAGAAGCATATGTTGTCATGTCTTAAATTGTTCAAAAAGGCTAAAAATGTGTTTATTCATCCAAAAATTATCAGAATGTAATCATTCAACATCTCTAAATGTTTGTCCTGACTTGCAGAATCTAAACATCTGTTTAATTTCAGATTAATTTGTGATTCCTTGATAATAACCCCCAGAAGGCAAGACCAGGGGCAGCTGGGTTTCCTGGCAGTACCAACAGTAAGACTGCTTACCTGGGCCAATCAGGCAAACCCAGGTCTCTGGGGGTCGTCAGCAAAAGAGACCCTGACCCAAATACAATATCCCCTTTTAGTTGCTGCAGCGTCCAATGCCAAATGCCAGTTTGGGGAGCTGAGAAGTGCATAGCAAAATCCTGAAAATGCATTCTGGGACTGAAAGTCCCAAAACCCTTTTTGAAGATTGTGAATTTTGAGAGAGGATATTCGAGCCTGACAGAGGGAAGACTTCTTTATGGACTTGGTGAGACAGGTAAGAGCCTCTGCAGATGGATACCCTTGTGAATTTTGTGAGTGGGTCCATATCTGGTGGAGGGAGACCCTAATAACAAATTGTGCATCTCTTCAGAGGAGAGCAGCATTCCTCCCACCTTTGCTAGTCAGGTGTCTGGAAAACCACACTTCTGACAAGCCAAGGCTTGGGTTGGAGGGAAATATGATGGGATACCCATATGACAGGGGGTGGATTAAGGAATATCGATTTGAGCGATGAAGACTAAGAAGGGGAACAAAGTGGAGAATAGAGAGCAGAAGGACAGATTCTACTCAGAGAGCATGTCTGTCCATTGACCCAGATAGAATCGAGAATATCCCACAAAAGGAAGACCAGCCAGCGCTTGGTGACTGATTTACAAATAGACCATCTGAACTGAGCATTTGCTTACAGACTCATCTCTGGCCTTGATGGTTCTCAAAAAATAAATATGAATTTACATCTTAAAAAGTCAATCAAACCTCAAATTGTCAAATTTTGATGAGGGTCAAATCTTGGACGAAAAAAGGACTGGGAATGCAGGGCGAACCATTTGAAGACAGGGATACATATGTTAATATCTGAGTGTCAAGTGTTCCATATATATATATATTTTTTTGTTTGTTTTGCTGTTTCCCCAGCCTTTTGTTCTGCACATTATGTGCAGTTTTTCATTATTAAAATAACTTCTTATTTTTACCGTGTGAGCTTTTTATTCTGGTACTCTTCCCTTTTGGGATTGTAGGATCACACTGGGTCCACGGAGAGTGCGGTCCGTCCTCTCTCCTCTGGTTTCTTCAATATATATATATATATATGTATATATATATATACACAATTCTTTGGATGATCCAATTTTGAAGATTTTGAACTGTTTTCACACCAAAAAACTGTTCATTCTATTCCAAGAAGGCAGAGTGCGAACCACCCAATCCATCCAAATTCACTCTAATTCATGTTCGTACTTTGGTTTACACTCTTCAATGGGTTTCCCAAGCTTAGACCTTTTCGATTCCACAGAGTCCACTTTGAAAATACCATTGTTCAACTGGTTAAGTTCCACTTTCTTTAACACAAAAGTTCTACTTGCAAAACCATGACCGTTAAACAGGTTTTATTCTGGGTTCCCTTCTCCATTCTCAATAGCTCCTCTTTGTTTTTTTTTGCTTTAGTTTGTCACTTGTTCAATGGTGCTCCTTGGTGGTGGTGCAGTTGTCAGACCACACTGTCCACACCCACCACAGGTACCGAAGCCAGGTGCCCTGGGCTTTAGCTGTGCCCTCTTGTTAAAGTTCATTAGCCAAAATCAGATTCTCTTTCAACATTCACTTACTTTCTAAATAACTGTTTCTTCATATTTTATTAACTGGGTTTATGTGGTTCTCCTGGGTCTCTCCCCCCTGCTTGGAAACTTTCCCAGTATTATTTGTTATTTTTTTATTTAATGCGATTTAGTATACAACTTTACACATTTACATAAGATCAATCTATCTTTAAGTTCATATTACAAATATTTCAAAATTTAAATAGAACATGCAATCAATACCTCATACGTGATACACTAATCAGACCATAAAGGTTCAAATCAAATCATTACAATGAAATTTCATGTGGCTCATCTAGACCCTTCATATGCCTTTCTGAGCTAATATAATGGACAAAGTATACTGTATTTAGACACTCACATTTCTCTCAGTCTGATACAATTTACACATAACTACACACCATATTCTATACAGGTCTTACTGTGGTATATATTTCTTTATGGTGGGGTCTCTGCGGCCCTCCAAGACACTCTCCCTCCTGGGGTCCACCTCAATGCTTAATTAGTCTTTATAGTTTTTCTTGGGGATTTTGCTCACACTTCATCTCTTCGCATAGCTCCCCCTTTCTCTGAATGCCTTTTTGCCACACTTCACAGCTTTACACAGCTCCCCTTTGCCAAAGGTCTTCCTTCTTGACATAGAGACTGTTTACTTAAAGAACATTTCACATGGAGACTTTCAAAAATATCCCTTTCCTTCTTTGAAGACATAATGTATACTTTAAAACTGGATCGAATAGATGTTCTTCCTCTAGCACTCGCTATCAAAGTCACACACGGTTTTTCAGCCTCTCACACTCAACAGTGTTTTGATTCTAGCCTACATGTGCAATAGATTCCAGCCTACATGTGCAATTAATTCTAGCCTACATGTACAATTGATTCTAACCTGATTCTAGCCTACATGTGCAATCGATTCTGGCCTACATGTGCAATTGATTCTAGCCTACATGTACAATTGATTCTAGCCTACATGTGCAATTGATTCTAACCTGATACTAGCCTACATGTGCAATTGATTCTAGCCTACATGTGCAATTGATTCTAGCCTACATGTGCAATTGATTCTAACCTGATTCTACCCTACATGTGCAATTGATTCTAGTCTACATGTGCATTTGATACTAGCCTGATACTAGCCTACAAGTGAATTTGACCAAGCCGGACTCCAGTCTAGATACCACAGTGTAGCCTCCTGAATATGTTTGACAAACAGAGGACCCAACCCTTAGCACTTACACTCAGCTTCCTAACCGTGATGGCTCTGACCACCCCCCTAACGTGCCCTCCTCTGGACAGAAATATGAGACTTAGATCCAGACTATCCCGTCTCTATGAACCTAAAAACACTAATACTAATAACTAAATTGTGTTGCCCATTCCTAATAACCGGAACCCTACAAAGGCAGATACTAGAAACCCTGCAGGCCCCAATAAATTAGTAACCAAACTTCCTTCCAATTCCACAACTAAGGGCACTCTGACTCTATCTGGCTCACTCATCAACGCAAGATCTCTGGTAGCCCATGCTACTGAAATTGCTGACACCCTACATAATGAGAATCTAGACCTACTAGCCGTAACTAAAACCTGGCTCCATGACACAGTAGGTCCAGCCTCATGATAGCAATACCCGAGAGTTACCAGATACTCAGAGTGGACAGACCAAACTCTCGAGTTGGCAGCCTAGCTATCATCTCTAAAAATCACCTTCCCATCAGACTTGCCACCTCACTACATATCCTTCATGCAAAGTGCTCATGGCTAAACATCCTCTATCTAACAACCGTACATTAACTATCCACCTGATGTACAGACCTTCGGGTCCAATAGGAACCTTTGAGGAGAACCTAACTGATATCATAGCCAACAACACTAAAGACCACTCACAAACCCTGCTGCTGGGGGACTTTAACCGTGGCTTCAATGTGATAACAAACATGCCCAATCAATAGCTGCACTTCTCAAAGACCATGGACTCTCACAAAAAGTCCTTTCCCCCACCCATATCAAAGACAGAACACTGGATTGGGTGGCTGATTTGAACTGTAATATTACTATTACAGATAATGCACCGCAATCATGGACTGACCATCACCTCATTACTTTCTCAGCTACACTCGACCTCCTTAGTCCCAAAACTATAGACATGGCACCTCCACTTCCCACAAGAAGCAAAAAGGATATTACAGCAGAAAAACTACTCCCGCACCTCCTCCCATCTCTGAACAACGTTAACAACAATGCTGACCCCAAATCATTAGTAGAGATTTTTAATAATGCCATGACTAAGGCCTTTGACACTACTGCCCCGCTTAAAATGCACAATGCTAGACAGAAATCTCACCTTAATGCATGGTTCACGCCTCAACTTAAAGAGTTAAGATTACAGAAAAGAAAGCTACAAACTATCTGGCGCCACTCCCCGACTACTGTCAAAGAAATAACCAATACAAAAAAGAACACATTCAATGATAGAATTGCAAAGGCCAGATCTAACACTAAGGAACTCTTCACCATCCTTTGCAAAATGGAATCCCCAACTCCGCTGGCAGTCATTTTCCCAAAGGACAAGACATGGTGCACTGCAATTCAAAATGCCCTCTCGAATAAAATGACATCGCCCCAACAGAAAGTAGTGATTAAAAAGGCCTCAATGTCTCCCTCTGAGCAACAACCATCCCCTCACACTAGGTGCAATACGACAGCACCATTTACCTTTAAAGAAATCTCTATCCTTGATATGGAAAAAATAATTCTCTCTCTAAAACCATCAAACTGCCAGGGTGAAAGTTGCCTGGCCCAAATTATAAAGGATGCTGCTAGAGACCTAGCCCCATTTATCTCCAAGCTCATTAACACATCCTTTAAAACCAATACAGTACCCAATAACCTCAAAGAATCTTGGGTCCTCCCTTTGCTCAAAAAACAAACGCTATACCCTACTATCCCCACCAACTATAGACCTATTACCACTGTCCCCTTTCTACTCAAAATTATTGCTAGAGTAGCTTATATTCAATTCAGGAATACCTAGAAGCTAATAATCTACTAGGATCATGACAGTCTGGCTTCCGCCCACTTGACAGAAACTGCCCCGCTAGACCTTATGACTCAAATTGACGAGTTGAAGGACAATGGACAAACAGCTACGCTACTTCTCCTGGACCTCTCTGCAGCATTCGACCTAATGGATTATGCAGTCGTATGCAACCACCTTAGGTCGGCGGCTCACTTTTCAGGGGAAGCCATAGCCTGGGTCGAATCCTTCCTGGCCAACAGGACAATGCAAGTCTTTTCCCCCTTCAACCGCGGCTGACCGAATTCAAATCTCTTGAGGAGTACCCCAAGGATCATGTGTCTCACCCACTATGTACAACAACTTTACTAAGCTTCTGTTTGACAAATTGGACAGACTGGGTATCACCTACACAAATTATGCAGATGATACCCAGATCCTCATCCCCCTTTCGGGCAACTTTTTGGAGGACAACGACTTAGTAAACAGGGCATACCTCCTCATTCAGGCATGGATGGCATCTCATGGCCTATGCCTGAATGACGATACAACCAAGATACTAATCCTAGGCTCTGAAACTAATATTAAAAAACTCAGCCCTAGCTATACCGCCTTTAATATCAACAACAATCTCATCAAGGTGATGCCTGTGGACACTATGCTTCTATCTTGACGCCACTCTCTCGCTCAAGAAACAAATCAACTCACTCGCATCCTCAACAGCCTACACCTGCAAGCTCATCCGAGCATGGAGACCATTCCTCTCTACCTCGAGTTGCATCACCTTGGCCAATGCCCTTGTAATGTCTAGAATAGACTATTGTAATGCCCTCTACTCAGGTGCCAATAAATACGTCACTGATAAAATTCAAAGAATGCAAAATAATGCCCTAAGAGCAGCTCTGAATATCCCCAAGAAAGAACACATCTCCGATGCTAGAAGAGAGGTACATTGGTTAAAAAAATCTGACAGGATTCTCTTGAAAACAGTCTCCCTTACCTCCAAATGTTTGAACAACCTAGCACCACCTTACCTTGCCTAAAGTATAAACAGAAGATCTTCCACCCGTCCTATGAGAGCAGCCAATGCCCACACTCTTGAGACGCCTAGATTTAAACGTGTCACAGCTGGTGGATCTAGCTTCCCAGTTATTGCAGTACAACCTCTGAATACACTACCGGATGACCTCAGAAAGGAACAACCGTATCCCAAATTTAGACGTAATGTACTTAAATGGCTACGAACTAATGACCATTAGCTTACCCTATCTGTACCTTGCACTGTTTTTTTCTTCTTCATGTCTCTAATGTCTCTAACCTTTGCCTACTTATGTACCATGCCACTGTAACCAGACTGGCAGTAACTCTCTTCCATTTCTTGTATATATATATATATATATATATATATATATATATATATATATATATATATACTTTTCTGTACACATTCTGTAACCAAGCTTAAATTGTCTTGTCCTTCTGCGCCCGGCTACCCAAGGGTTTGGCGCGCAATACAAAATAAACAAACAAACAAACAAAAAACAAACAGCTCCCCTTTGAAGACTTTGTTTTCTATTACGCTTGCCACAAATTTTGTGAAATGCCTCTAGGAGTTCTTCCTCTACCCCTCAGGCACTCCAACTCTATCACAGTGCCCGAGGATGGGGAACACTCCTCTTGGTTAGGTGGAAGAAGGTACTGCAGCTTCTAAGCCACACATGCCAGGACCAACAGCCTTCCTAGTCCCCAGGGTGTGGGCGCTTTTCAGGCTGCAGCACTGCATCCACTGGCTTCACTCAGAATCTCACCTCCTTTCAGCTTCTCTTCTGGCTTCACAACCACGTCTGCTTCTGTAACTCCCAGGACTGCTACTGCTGTTGCTGCTTTCTCCCTCCTTTTTATACAATTGTGACTGGTTAATGGGTTGGAGGTGGGTATACTTAGTTTCAATTGCCTGACCTTGCCTGGCCTTGCTATTGTGACATCTGCACTGAGTATGCTGGTGTGCCTCTGTTTGCATCTTCTTCGCCCCAGTACTCGATCTTCTTTGTCACAATACTCTAATGGTGATTTCCAAAGGCAGTATGTATTACTCTTGGCAACCTCTTCTTCTTTACAGTACTTTGGGGAACCTCATGGAAAACTACAGGATATGACCTTTTCTCAGTCATCTGATAGAGGTCCTATGGGAGTAAAAAGGGAGAATGCTCTCAGAATTATCACACCACATTTTTAATAATTTGCTTTGATTTTTTATCAAACACCAACTATACACACCTATAAATGTCACTTAAAAGGGGAAGAGCTGCCATGGTCGGCAAGGTTATGGTTTATTTTTCTTGGATTTATGGTGTCTCAATCTAAAAAAGATTATTTAAAAACAAGCCACGAAGACATTAATTGAATTTGTGTAGCAGTAATTCAACAGTCTGTGTCATCAAGACAGTATACTTTGTTTATGTACTGCTCTTGGTACAACACAATAATCAGGTTGGGCTCTTGTTATAACTCATTGGCTGATTTCAAAATGCTGACCGGTTTTGGTAGCCTACAGAGGTGCTAGCCACCTTCCTCAGGGTCATCTCCAATCACATATAGCTTAAATATTTTAATTTAATATTTTCGTATTTGGCATTTTTCATTAATTCAAAAGGCGGAATGTATATATGCAATCCAAGGTCTGGGTCACATGGGACCCTGGGACAGGCTCACTCTCTGCACAAAATAGCACTGTTTCACCGCAAGCAGCTGAGGGAGAGATTATGAATTTTATAGTTGATGGGACAAGCCGATAATCTAGGTGTATATTGGAAGGGTTAAAGGAAGCAAACCTCTGCCAACTCTTGCTATTTTGTGCAGAGAGCGAACCTGTCCCTGTGAAAAAGTGGACACTCATTATTTACACTTTGTAAAAGAAGCTTCTCATGACCTACAAAAGAGGATCATAGATTTAGAATAATTCATTTATGCGGGTGATCATCTATCTGTACTCTTTTGTAAACATGTGTTAACATTATTTCATGACCAGCAGACTTATATAGCGAATTTCTCTATAGCATATGGAGCATGTCTTAATTCATTGAATGTGGGAAATGCAAGCTCCACTGCTAATAAAATAAAAATAATAAACCTTCATGGGATCTGGCATTTCCACGAAAAGTTGGATCAGTTACATCTTTGCCTTTTTGGGGTCTCAGGACATTTGAACATCTAAGTGTTGAAGAACAAGAGATCTGAGCCTCCTTTCATTGTGGGCCCAGGGCTGGCTGCAGTCTGAACAAAACAACACCGCCAGTGCTCGACAATGCATAATGTGTGCTGGACGATGGGGACACCTGCCTCATTTTCATCACTATGCACTATCGGTTGGGGAGGAGGGCACACACACACACTCTTGGTTATCTTCCTTTCTGACTGTGTGCTTGCAGGTGGTCAGGATGGGAGACAGCGAGCTGGCTGCCTTTCCTTGCTTTTCAGCATGCCTGCAGGGTTGATCCTGTTTGCAAAGCTTTCAATCTTTACATTGATCCACTAAGGGATCTGGTAGCAAGGATGAGGATTACCATGCACCAGTACACTGTTGCTATCCAGCTTTGCCTGAATTCCGTGTCTCGAAGATCTTCATAACTTGCGTTATTGGATGCTGAGGATTGAAGAATAGATGGCATTTAATAATAATAACAATACCATTAATATTGTTATCCTTATTATTTCAATCAAACACCTGAGAGGATTTTTCTTGATTTTCCCCTTCGTCTCTTCACACATCATAGTTGATTTCTGGTTGCTGTCCTTTGCTTGCCTTTTCTGCCGATTATTTTGTGTTTTACATTAGTTTCTACTCTAGTTCTTACTGCTCACCTCAGATCAAATTCTTGATAACATCTTTACATGTTCATTAAAATGTATTAAACCAAAGCACTCCCTCACTCCTCTGATGGTGGTCTACCATGCTGCTACTATACCGGTATCTGGAAACAGCACATTTACTGCATATTAACAGTCCTGAAAGAGGTACAATAGTTGCCTCTCAAAGACCCTGTTTGACACCATCTGAAACTAAAAAGAAACACAATCCATCTGACAGACAAAAGGCTCTATCAGAGCCTTGGCTGTATCCCGGCAGTAATACCACCAATGCAAATAACGTTACTGCTATTGGGGCCGGCCATATTAGCGTCGGATCATGAGTATTGGTGCAGCGGTAAGTTCCCATTCCCTATTGGGTCAATTGGACCCATTGGGGTTGGGGCGCTAATAGCAGCAGAGCAATTAGAGCCACGCTAATAGCGTGGTGCTGATAGTATCCAAAAACAGGCGGAAAGTGGAGTATTTTAGCTCCAGCAGAAAGCTAGAGGTAAATCCCTACACTTTCCACCCAATTAACGTTTTGGCCTGCCCTTTAATGCAGCAATAATAGTGTTACTGCTGCATTTAAGGGCTGAGGCCAAACTCGTGATGTGGCCCAAAGTCTGGATCTCAGGGAGGCAAGGAGCCAGTTTTGTTTTGAGACACTCATGTTCAGCATGGCCAGTACCTTGAAGTTGACCTTTTCTGAATTAAATAAGGGAAGAAGCTCCCAATTGTTCTCCAATAAAATCCTACAAGAAACATTAAGCAATTCCCTGAACTGTTGGTTATGTGGGCACAGTATGTGGTTTTTGTTGCACCGTCTCCTTGCTTGCCGCATACAGGGACCGTGTTCATGATTTCGTTTTGTAGGTTTATATGTTGTTCTTTCATTCTGTATGTATTTGTTTGTCCTTTGTGAATGTAATAGTAATAATAGTAACTATAATTTGTTTTCTGATATGGTGCTTCATGTCAGGTTCATCCCATTTCTAAAACTATAGTAATTTGTGATTATGAATCAATTCTCAATTATGTATGTGTTGGGCCAGTGGGTCTTATTTTTCTTTTATGTCTGGGTTGCACTATATGAACATTTGAATACAGACAGAATAAAATAAATCCCAAATGTAGCAGCTGACAAAAATAAGGCACAACAAGGTAACACGTTTTGGCCTAGCTTCACATAATTGGACATAGTGGGGAAGCTGGGATTTGAGCCTAGATTTTCTGGTTGAACAGATGGCAATTTAAGCAGCAGAGAATGTATATCTGCAAACAGCAATTTCAGAAAACTACTAATATAAAAAACGAGTTGTTCTTGATAACACAATGACAAAATAATGCACTGTGAATAACTATTTTAGAAGTTGACACACTTGATGACATAAACCATACTTAAACATCTCACTAGTGGTGTGAAACAACTGCAAAGGAAAATTAATTTGACCAATTATGTCGGGAGCCTCGTCTGTGGGTATATGACTGCATACTCGTACACCTTGATGGTTTCCTGATTTGCATGCTTTTGCAGCATCATAACATTCATAGGAGGCCCATTTGTCTGAGGATGAAGCGGTGCAAAGAGCAGAAGTGCTCAGCAGGCAGCATTCGCATCGAGGTCTGTTTGCTGCTGAAACATCTTCAAATCCTTGACTGGACTGGAGATGACGGACAGAAAACAAACATATCTGGGAACTGAAGGAAATGCCAGAGTGCATCGGGTATTCCACCACCCCAGGTTTACCCAGTTGCCCTGTTGGGTCTGAAGGTGTGCTTTGGGGCTACAACTGCCATGGGTGGGTTTGCTGCCTTTCAGCAAACTGTAATTCCATTCTGTGGTTTTCCTCGAATAAAGAGATTTACTAAATCACCATTGACAGATTAGGGCCGCTGTACAGGCAGCAATGAATGGTGAATGGGTGATCAAGCAGGTTCATCATGTGCAAAATGCGAACTCTTCATGAAAAGGCTAATATTGGGCCTAAGCGTGATGAGCCATGTATATTTTGATGCCAAGTCGAATTCTCGCTCCGAGAAGTGGATTAAATCATGTGTGAAAAAAGGCAAATTAATTTTGTTTAAGGTGCTTGCTTGTTTGGCAAACAAGCAATTATTCCTTTTTTGGTGAAGCTGAACATTGTATTCACATAATGCAAGACAGCATGATGTATGCCTGTGTTTCAAATAATGCAAACGGCAAATAACCTTTACTGATAACACTACCAACCCACAGCAGACTATACAGATATCTCAGGTTTTCTCAGTGTCAAATCCTGTCTCAATTTCTTGTTTTACAACTCAATATTTATATTTGAAAAGCAAATCATGAGCATACGAGTGCAAAGATGCACACAACACAGGATGCACCACTGAAACCTGACATGGGGCATAATCTGTGGCTTAAATCTCTAGTCTCTTCTGAATCATTGCCTTATAGAACAGCATACAAACTAAATAAAATAAATCAACCTGCTGCAAACAACATTGTTTTAATTATTCTCTAAATATCTATTATTTGAAAATAAAAACAAAAGAGTTCAGGTTAAATCAACAAAAAGGTACAAGTTACTTATATGTAATTCTTGTTCGTCAGCATGGGTCTTACATGGATTCACATGCTATGAATATTCCCCGTAGTCAGGCTGGGAATCCTCAGTGATATAAAGCAGTATAACTTTCAGCTAAAACTACTTGTCTCCTGCATAGCCTATTGCTATCATTGTGGGTCATACTGCCCCAGCCAATGACAGGATCCTCCTTAGCTCCACCCCTGGTGGTGATCTTCATATTTGGTTGCGCATGTAAAGTAGCAGAAGAAACCAAGAAGAGCCAGAAAGGGGAAGGAGGGAGGGTTTTCATGTGAATCCATCTATGACCCATGCTGGAGAACACGAGTTATAGGTAAGTAACTTGTGCCTTCTCCACTATGGGGTCTTAAATGGATTCAACATTTTTATTTTCATAAGAATACATAAAAAAAATATCATGACAGTAATCTACTAATAAGCACACAATCAACTGAAGTCAGAACATGTAATGGGGTCTTACATGGATTCACATGCTATGATTATCACATGCTATGAATACGATTACATAGCAGTCCACCTACACAACCATGGGAGGTATCAAGGTTCACTAGAAGCAATAGACTCACCCCTGCAACAGACTCCCCTCATGCAAACAGGGTGTGAAGCACTGCTTGGCCGACACAAGACTCCTCCCTGGAATCCCTGTCGACACAGTAGAATCACATGAAGGTGTGGGTAGACCTAAAACGTAGCAGACCTGCTGAAACCCAGCAGAGGAAAAACAGAGTGGAAGGCATTAGTCGAAGCGACAGCTCTGGTGAAATGGGCTCTCGGGTACCCCGGCAAAGGTCTTTTGGCCAATTCATGGCAATGCATGATACAGCTAGAGAGCCAGCTGAAGATGGAAGCCTTTGATAGGGCCTTCCCATGCTCCACAGTTCCAAAGTTGACAACATGTTGAGAAGCCTTTGGAAAATCTTTAGTGCATTCCATATACAATTTCAAGGCACGTGACATGTCCAGTAAATGCAAGGACCTTTCAGCAGGCTTAGAAGAGTTTGCAAAGAAAACTGGTAAGACCAAAGGTTTGTTTAAAGGAAAGTCAGATGGGACCTTTGGCATAAAGGGTGAATATGTTTGTTGACCAACCTTGGATTGGTTGAAAGGCAAATATGTAGGCTTACAGGATAGAACCCAGAATTTCTCCATCACACCTGGTCGAGGTGATCTCCACTAGGAATCTGGGCTCCCACAAGAGGAACTTAAAACATGTCCAATGCATACACTCAAATGGAGCACCCATCAGTTTGGACAGGACCACATTCAATTCCCACGCCAGGGTAGGATCCTTTTACCGGCGGGAATGTTCTGAAGAGGCCCAAGAGGAACTCCTTCACAAGCCTGTGAGACCACAGGGAGAGGTTGCCAGGAGCCTGGTTATCCTGGATTTTGATGCTAAGTGCACTTTGATGGACACATGTGCAAGGCCATCCTTAGCCAGCGAGAGCAGGTAAGGAAGATGTGCAGCGCTGCAATGCGCTGTGGAGCGATCTTCTGTGACTGGCACCACACCATGAAGTGCTTCCACTTGTGTTTGTAGCATGCAAGTGTAGACGTAGCTCTGGCTAGACTCTTCTTGCATTCCAAAGGCAGTGAGAAAGGCCCACATTCTAAGGCTGCAGGATCCAGACTGACAGGTTCAGGGATGCTGGGTCATAGTGCGGAAGAGGAGGCAGCTTGGTGCCTGGAACCACTGACAGGTGAAGGAGGTCCAGGTACCAGATCTGACTGGGCCACACTGGTGCAATGAGGATCATCTTGCAGCGGGACAGTTTGAGTGTGTTGATCATATGTTAGAGCAGTGGAATTGGTGGGAATACATACAGGAATAGACCTTCAAATTGGGACCTTCCAACAAAACAAGAAGGTCTGAGGATACCTGCTTTCAAACCACTGGCACTTGATATTGGCTGCTGTTTCAAAAAGGTCAATCTGATGTTAGTCCCACTAGCTGAAGATCCTAGAGGCTTGGGATTGCTGAAGCTCCCACTCATAGCAGGACCACAGCTCCCTGCTGGAAGTGTCTGTGATGGTGTTTTGAATGCCTGCCAGGTGGAACAGGACTAGAAACATCCAGTGAGCAATGGCCCAGTGCCACAGGTTCTGTGCCTCCAGAGAGAGGACGAGCAACCTTGTCCCACCCTGCTTCTTGATGTAACAGTGTTGTGTTGTCCGTGAAGACCCTAACCACCTTTCCAAAGAACTGAGTCTTTGTGGGGTAAAATATAGCTCCTGAATGTCAGAAATAAAGAGGCCATGCCAGTATTGAGGAGTGAAGCTGGCTGGTGCTATCCTTTGAAAATGCAGGCCAATCCAAAAGACGTATTGTTCTGATTTAAGGCATAGTGACATGGAAACAAATGGGCCTAGCTAAACTCTACTGCTATGGACAAGTGTGCAAGTGGAGAAAGACACTTTTCACAAATAAACTGAAATGGTAAATAATGGCTTATGCATGGACAATACTGAAGGGATACTCATGCCTTTCAACTGTTATATTAAAGAAATACATTACACATGGACAGATTTAAAAACTGCAGCAGTGCACATGGGATGAAAAGAAATAGTTGTGCATTTAGAAGTTAAAAAGGAGGAATAATGCATTTGCAATCCAGAAATAAAGTGTAAGACAGATTATTTTCCTCAGGAGGAAAGTGACTTAATTTTACCATATACAATAACAGCATGGACAAAGAAGGGCCTATTTCATTTGGTGTAGATTTGAATACTGCTTCCTTATGTGACTATGGCCTATCTGTGTAGATAGAGTGAACTGATTTCTTTTTATACAGTTTGTAAAGAAAAGACTATACTGTTTTTTTCAAATGTGCATATGCTGAATGTAATATGCTAACCTTTCAGAATGGTAAACCTCCCTGTGTTTTTCCCTCTAAGCTGAAATCCCCCACTGAACTGTGAACTGAATAAGTGTGTCTGGATTCTGACCTCACAGCCCTTTGGTTTGATGCATACAAGCATACCAGGAATGCAGAACTGGTTTCCAGTAGATGATTCAATATACAGAGAAAGCGATCTAATTTGTGGTGAATTTCTGATAACATGACTAACAGAAGCAACATTTATGGTCAGGTTCCCCATAAAAAGTTCATTAGCTCTGAACAAAGACCCTTTGAAAATCTGAAGTCCAGACCTTTGGCTGAGCTCACCAAGGAAACGGGTCTGGCTGTCAATGTAAAATGCTAAGATATAGCAAGAAGTAAAGAAAATGTATTGGGGTTGCTGAAAAGATGTCCTGCAGAAGTGGCCTTAAGGTCAAGCTTCCCATAAACAGTGCATTAAGCACCTATCAAGGCTTTGAACCCAAGGAGGGAAAAGGTTAAGATAAACCAGATGGCTGGTCACATGTCATAAGAAAAATGAAACTTACTGACACATGTTATGCCCTGCCATTGATTAAACATCGAGTACAGTCTTTCCTAAATAAAAGGAGCATCGTATGCCCTGTCAAGCCCACTCCGGGTTCAAATTAAAGGGAATAAATAGCCCACTGGGACCCTATAAAAATGAACGTTTTGTGATGTACATCATTTAAGTTATGGGGAAATTATGATTCTACCATTTTCAAACATCCAAGAAATGGGAAAGTTGGCAAACGGATAGATCATGAAAATAAGGTTTGAATTGGAAATGGTCCCATGTTTAGCTATTTTGGCGCAGCAGAAAACTGCGGAAAATGATAGCTCCACCCAGGAAGGGTGTGCCGAAATAAAATTTGTGACTCGTCATAGAAGGTAGAACCCAGATATATATATCTTCATGGGATTATCTGAAAGATTAAGGGAGTGGTCACATTCTGAGATTTTTCAGAACAAAAGGGGTAACACTCTCTGTCATTTTTTAAATGATGTATCTTTTCTCCTCCCTCAGTCCACATCATACATAGCTCCCAACTCATGGCCCTATCTGCAATGAGTGGGCATCTTGGTGAGAGGTGAAGGGAGCGAGTTAGCTAATCCTGACTGCAGGAATTATGACCATGTTGCAGTGTCTCTAACCCTATAAAAGGGTATGTTTGCATCAGAACAGGGCTTTTTGGACTTTATTCCGTGAGACAGCCTGCTGCTGGACTATAGCAAGGAACCACTAGCAGAGAGGCAAGGAGAGCTACCAAGACCATCAGGGAAACCTTGCCTGGATACCTGGGAGCCCAATATGAGAGAGGCCTGTCTGGAGGGACCTTGCTGTGGGAGAGGCTTGGTCTGAGCTGCCTACCAAAAGAGGGTCCTAAAAATCTAACAGGCTTCCTGAGCAAAGAGCATATAACTCCCATGTGAATAGATATGTGAGTAGATATCCTAAAGCCATCAACTGCATGGGGAGCCACCTGCATTTATCCCTTTGCATTAGTGGGTAATAAGAGGGGGTGAAACTGGATAGGCCCTTCGCACAATTTATTACATCTCATTCAACTTATTTCCCCATAGAAAACCACCCCCTCTGTTGAAATCGCATTGTGTGGGAAACTGCCTGCCTTAATCCTTTCCATTAAATTGTGGGGGAAGGCAGAGGCACTCTGTAGATCCTTAGCACATTTGTTTAAAGTAAATCAATTAATTCCCACATAGAAAATCACGGGATGAGTGTTGTTAGAATTCAAATCTAACAACGCCCATGACTAGGGTGTTAGAGCGGTATAGCCCATTTGGGGCCTCATCCCGAGTTGGCCGGTAGCCCTACCACCAAACCCCCGGCGCTATTAGCACCGGATCACGGGTTTGGCAGAACGGTTGGTTCCCATTCCCCATTGGGCCCATTTGAATTCCCCATTCCACCTTGGTATTAGTGCCGGCAGTAATAGCGCCGAATATCAACAAAATAGCAGCGGATTTGTCCCCAGCTCAGAGCTGGGGGCAAATCCGCCAAGCCCATGATCTGGCGGACCCTTAAATGTGGCAGTAATAGCGCTTCCGCCGCATTTAAGGGTTACTGCCAGACTCCTGATGAGGCCCAAATACTTCACTTTGATATAAAAAGGGGGGTCCATAATCCCAAAATAAGTAATCCTAAACGCAGCCTTTCAAGTGAATGTAGATGGTGCAAATGAAATTCTCCATTCATTTTAAATCAGAATTACAAAGTATTGCATCTCATCTGTATGTGTGTTACACAATGAAATTTCCCTTTTTTCCCATTGTTCTCTGACCCCAATTTGACAAGTCCTGCCCTTTTTTCCAACCTTGACTTTTAAATAAAAGTTGAAAAATGATTTTTCCCACTGTATTACTTTACCTAATATTGCATTTCTAGTAACAAGCACAATATGATTTTTCCCATTGAATTTTCTTCCCAAACAGCGCCTTTTTTAATAAGAACCCAAAACGATTTTCCATTGTGCTCTCACTCCCTGCACCTTACCTTTAAATCAAAAGAGTCATTTCTAATTGGGTCCTGGAGTGTGGGGGTTGCCGGGAGAAACATTTTGTTTCAAATTAAGTAATTCCTATGGATCTTGTATTGCATTGTGAATTTTTTCTATTGGTTACATTGAAATTACATTGAATTCAGCGCACAAGTGGCGCACCAGCCGTGTGCGCTAAAATCCATTTCCGTGCACAGCGTTTTCTTGGATTTTAGCTTCCAAAACCAGCCATGGTGCAGAGTGGCGCAGCGACCCTGCAGCAGCGCCAGTTATGCCCCCAACCCCTCCCCATGCGCCATGCACAGCGCACAAATCCCGTACATGGCGCAGAGGCCCCCAACCACAAAAAAACACCTGTAAAACTCCCTGCGCACCCCTCCGAATACACGTACCCCGCTGCAAGGGGAGTGTCACACGCGATTGGAGCGGGGTACGTGTGTAACAAGGGTGCGTGGGAAGTTTCACACACGATCGGCCCTGTGCGAGTGGGGTACGTGTATTCCTGGGGTGCACGGAAATTTCACATGCGATAGGCCCTGTGCGAGTGGTGTACATGTATTCCTGGGGTGCACGGGAAGTTTCACACGCAATTGGAGCGGGGAACGTGTATTTTGGGGGTGTGCGGGAAGTTTCGCAAGTGAAATGCCCTGTGCGAGTGGGGTACGTGTATTCCTGGGTGTCATGATGCACGCTCCCGGGGAGCCGGTTCAAGCCCTGCGTCCCCGAAAGTGGACCTCCAGTCCCCAAGGAAGGACCCAGCAACCCCATATAGGGGCCCTTTGGACAGTGTCCTGGCGCCTATGGCGCCAGGCTCATAAAAGTCATCAGTCCTGGCGCCATAGGCGCCAGGCTCATTATGGCAATGCTTGGGTGCACTTACCTGATGCAGACCATGCTGCAGGATCCCGGCCTCCTTGAGGCCTGAAAGGAACTAATTTACCTGTGGGACTAATTTACCATCCGGGCGTGGTCGGGGAAGGATACATACCTGATTGGAGGAAGGATACATACCTGGAACTTCTTCCAAGGCTATTTAAACCCCACCCGAACAGCCACACGTGCTTCGCGTTGTTCTGCATCTAGCAGCTGGATGCTCACCGTGTCTGCTCCTGCATCCTGACTTCTGCCACGCCTGCCAGCATCCTGGATCACCTGCAAAGGAAGAGAAGAAGAGAACAGAAGAAGGAAAAGTCCTTACCTGCTAAACCTGCATCCCGGAGACATCTCGCTGACAATCCTGAAAAGGAAGACTTTTATTTAAAAGCTCATCGCGTCGATCGCTGCAGCGCCGCATTCCACTCACCTTTACAGGGCGCCTCCATGTTCAGCAGCGATCATCCGGGTTCGCCGTGACGCCCCAGAGCCTAGGGAAAAAAAGACAAGAACAAAAGGTGAGAGAGAGAAGGGAATAAGGAAAGCTAAATCTCCATGTTAAGACTTACCGGTTGATTCATTCCCTCTTCATTTCGGGTCCGCGCCGCATCCTGGCATTTCCGGACCTCAGCCCCTAAGGGGAAAAAGAGACATCAGCTTTGATGAGCGAATGAAAAGACATTACCAAAAAACGCTCATTAAAGACTTACCTGATTTCTACAAGGATTTCACCTCTCATCTTGGGTCGGTGCCTGTTCCCCGGCATTCCGTACCCCATCCCCTATGGGGAAAAAGACACTAACATTAGTACATTAATGCATGGACACAAGGGGAACCTCTTATCAAAAAACTTACCTGGAAGCCAAGCAAGTTTGGTTCTCACCAATCTGAAAATCCAGTGAAGTAACTGGATACCAACGCGCCCCTGCATCAGAAGCAGGATGGAGAGCTCGTCCTTCCAGACCCTAAGGTGAGACGCTACGGGGAATCACAGAAGGGTTTCGAGGAGGGTGAGAGGGGAAAGTAGGAGGCCGATTGCATTACCCCGCAGACAGTTAATCCCCTATTTTCGCCTACCGAAGGATACTTCTGCGAGCCAGACAAGACAGATTTGGGGGCCCGGTCCAGTCCGTCTTCCGAACCCTGCGCATCACCTTAGAAGAGGTCACAGCAGTGCGAACCAGGCCAGCGCCTCCGTGGGAGTCAGGTGAGCGTTACACTGGTGTGCGCGGGAAGTTTCACACGCGATAGGCCCTGTGCGAGTGGGGTACATGTATTCCTGGGGTGCGCGGGAAGTTTCACACGTGATTGGCCCTGTGCGAGTGGGGTACGTGTATAACTGGGGTTCGCAGGAAATTTCACACGCGATTTTGCTGTCAGAGCGGGGTACGCGAATTTTCGGGGGTGCGCTGGAGTCCTACACGTGAATTGGCAGTGTGGGTCCTCCCAGGAGTTCCCTCTACACCCTCCACGGCAGGCAGCCCACATCACAGGGGACTACCCTGCACCCCTGGTCATGTCCCGCAGGCAGCCCATCCACCATGGGCATGACCCCCAGCCAAGCCACATATGTCACCTTGCACTAGTGATCACCAACTCATGTCCCCCAGCAACCCCACCCCCCAGTAGTCAGGGGCACCTGCCAGCAGGCCCCCACTCATGTCCCACACATGTCCCCCAGCACCCCCACCCCCCAGCAGTGAGGGGCACCTGTAGCAGGCCCCCACTCATGTCCCCCAGCACCCCCACCCCCCAGCAGTCAGGGGCACCTGCCGGCAGGCCCCCACTCATGTCCCACTCATGTCCTCCAGCACCCCCACCCCCCAGCAATCAGGGGCACCTGCCAGCAGGCCCCCACTCATGTCCCCCAGCACCCCCACCCCCAGCAGTCAGGGGCACCTACCAGCAGGCCCCACTCATGTCCCCCAGCACCCACGTCATGACGATCCTCAATCATGGGCCTTATTGCCACCCATATCACACCCCACGCCACCCCATCCCAAAGACCCAACCAAGTATTGCATCCACCCACAGAGAAATGGCCATTACATGATACAACCCGAATGGCAAGTATGTACATGAACACATGTCTGTCACACACACACAATGGGTGCAAGTGAATGTGAAAACCCACATCATGACATGCATGAAACCAATGAGAGAATACCACACATCGAAGTATGAAACAAAAATGTATTGAACACAACATGAATGTAATGAAAAAAAAACAGTCAATAATGGGAATAAGAAATAAAATGCAGCATGTCCGGAAAAGAATAACAAATATGAAATCAGAATCCAAAGAAATCCAAATAAAAATGTCTCCAAAGTCTCAGTCCAACAAAGCAAATCCAAGGGAAAAAAAATATATGAAATCCATTGCGCCATGGTGAAATTAAAATAAAAATGAGAAACAGCCACTGTTCAACTATATACAAATCACCAATCCAGGAGCCCAACAAATGAAATGAAACCTACAAAAAACACTACCTAATAAAGAACTATATACAAAAATGTGGTGCATTGTCCAAGCGGCCCAAAATAAACAAAAACAGAAAGGAAACCTAACACTATCTATTTACAATGGCAGCGGGCTAGTCCGACGGCTCGCTTTTTGATGTCCTGGGCCAGGGCATCATCGAACTCCCGCTCAATGTCCTGGAGGCGGTTCTCTTCCATGGCCCCGAGGGACGATGACATGCTCACCTCCAACTCCCTGCGAATTGCCTTGAGGGACTCGGCCCACCTCAGGGCCCTTCGCATGGAGTTATCTGCCCTGACCATTGTGAACTGTGCCTCTTCCGCAGGCTGCCGCTCCGCATCTATGGCGTGGCCCAACTGCTCCCACACGGAAGACACTTGAAATTTGGGGTCCTCCTGCCCTATGGCCGATGCCTGCCCCTCCGATGTTGAAGGCCCCGAGCCATCATTGCTCCCACCATGTTGCTGCTGCTGTGCCTGTGCCTGTTGCTTTGCCCTGGCTGTTGCTGCCTGCACGTCCTCCTCCGGCTGGGGTGCAGTTGTCGTGGTGGCTACCCCTGCTGGACGTCTGACTCCCGACTGTGGCAGGGATGTGTCCTAAACCATCCTGGCCGCTGGGTCAGGGGCAGCTCCACAGGGTACCCAGGTGATACATGGGTGGGTAGATGGCATGGAGGACGACTGGCGCATAGGGAGTTCAGGTGAGGAGGGGGTCGCAAGAAGGTCCAGCACACGGAGGAATCCAGCACCAGTGACCCGTCCCAGTAGGTCCACGTGGTCAAAGAGGCATGCGAGACGACGTGCAGTCTCTCCACGAAAAGACTGCATGTCACCTCGCATGCCCCGTTGACGCAATGCTATCCCACTCAGGACAGGCTCAACATGGTCCCGGATAGCCACGTCCGCAGGGAGAGGAAGGCCAGTTGTTGTGACTCATCCCCGCCCTGAAAACGGGTCTGGACGTAGGCATCCCTGCTGGTGCCAGATGATGCAGTGACAGGATCAGGGACAGGATTACACACAGGCACCTCTGCGGCGGCCTGTGCTGCCTCCTGTCCCTGCCCCTGTACTGCACCACTAGCACCAGTGGAATCCCCACCTCCAGACCCGGTGTGTGTCCCTTCCGCGGCCTCCTCCTCCACAAAACTCCCCACCAACCTGGATGACTCTGTGCCATCTTCCTCCGTTGGGCCTTGTGGGGTCTGAGCTGCCCCTTCTGCTGCCGAGGAGTCCACCTCCGACCTCTGTCCCTCGGCAGCTGTGGCCTGGGACGCGGCACCAGACTCCTCACTCTCTGGCGAGTTGACAATCTGGGAGGGGAGCAGGGCCTTGCGTCTCCGGCTGATGGTGCGATCCCTGCCCAGCACCCTCTCCGCCCTCTTCATCAGTTGACGCTGCAGACAGGGAGAGATAAAACACAGACATCAGGGCACTGTACAATGGACTGATACAAACATGACAGTTGCACATAAGTGGCAGTGTCCAACTTCAGACATGGCATCGCACTCCACGACACACATATCATTTCAACTCACACACATGAGCATTTCCACAGCAATATTGCACCAGGCTGCAACATCCATGCACATACAACAGCATGAACAGCCGAAGGTGAGCCTAACATCATATGAAACACAGGGAGTGCACTAGACATGCACCCACGCCACCACACTTACATGCATGTCTACATCTCCTCCAACTGTCGCAGTGATGCGATCGCCATACATGTCACATCTGTCATTCAGCCTTCTACATATTAGTGTCACGTGCATCCATGTTGCATCACAGTTGCACACTTGTCAAATACACACACATGCACATGTAAACAGTGCAGATACATGAAGCAGTAACCACCATCCATGTGTGACACCACAATCATGCCAACGTACATACACAGAAATTCAAACATGTGTGCTCCCACACCTGCATTTGCACAGCATGCTTACCAACACATACACCATCGATGTGTCTCACACCAAGAGGACTCGCATGTGGCAGCCTCACGCCCCTGTTCATACACATCCCTACATGGCCCTATGAAAACACATGTGCAACCTGCACACTACTGGCACACCACCACACGCACAGCATCCAATCAGTATGCATGTACACTTACCGCTCGACTCCAGATGGGTCTGCCTCTCAAGGACCTGGACGTGGAGCGCTGGGCCTATGGGTTCCAGGACCCTCATTTGGTGGTCGGACAGGTGGCCCCGGCGCCCCTTGGCACCCGCTGCCTTCAAGAGGCACCAGGCCTTGTTGAGGGTCCTCGACCTAAAGTCCTCCCAGCGCTTCTTTGCATGTTGTAAGTCATGACTGCCACCCCCTGCGTGTTGATGGCGGTCACGATGTCCATGCAGATCCTGGTCCGTCCTTCATTGTCGGCGCGCGAACTTCCAAATAGGGCATCATACTGCCCCAGGACTTGCTCCACCAGGACACCAACTTCCCTGGCTCTGAAGCTGGTGGCCCTCTGCCTCTCTGGCTGGGGGTTGCCAGTGGTGCCAGATGGTGTTGTGCCGACATGGCAACCCCAGAGGCAGGAGTGGGTGGGCAACTGGGTCCTGGGGCTGGGCTGTGGAGCGATGGTATCCAAATCGTGAGTCTTCGGTTCCAGCAGGGGTGGTCACAGCAACTGCACCCCTGGCTGACGTGCAGGCAGCAAATAGCAGGGCACATGGGCAGCAGGCAGTCAGGCAGCAGCAGATGGCAGGTGGGAGCGTGCTCGGGCTCTGGGGGGGAGTAATTCGGCCTTCTGGGCAGGAGCGTGGCCTTCCGTGTGTTGTTGTGTGGCCAGCTTAATACGGAGTGATTTGGCATGTGAAAATCTTGCACGTCAGCGTGTAATTTGAGTAAAGGCTCTTTGCGTGTAAGCGCTTCAGCACACGTATGCGGTTTCCTTGGATCAAAGGCCCTTAGCGCGTAAGCGCTTGTGTGACGTGACTCGCGGGGTCGTTTCCCTCGTGACATGGCCATAGTGGTTCAGCGCGCGTTAAAAAACTGCACGTCCGTGTGCAGACACGTGTAATCCGATGAAAGGACCTATGCGCGTAAGTGACATGACACGCACGGGCGTTTCCATCAACACGGGTGCATGTTTATTGTACATGTCCAAAAACTGAACGTCCGAGTGTCAGCTGGTGTAATTTGAGGAAAGGGCCTTAGCGTGTACACACATAAGTGACGCTGTACGTGTGGGGCGCTTTAAAAGGTACATGTAGGACCCTATTCCCTTGTACGTGCTTTTCGTGGAGAACGAGTGGGTGAATTCTGTACTTCTTGTCGGTTCACACGTGATTACTTCACAGCTTTTCATGTACGTACTCCCTGTTACCTCTGACAGCATTCTTTTTTTTTTTGGGCCTGTTTCCTCAAACAGCGTTCACTTCTTCTTTTGTCCTCAGACAGCGTACAGTTCTTCTTTTGGCGGGGCTGTTGCCTACGCGCACACGCACATTTTTTCACATTCTTTTTCCAGGCAGACAGTGAGTCGCGCATGCATTTACCAACTGTGATTGCCCCGTGTGTTGCCTACCCCTTCAGAGATCATTGTAGGCTGCGTGTAACACGGGTACGCTTGTTTTTGTGTTTCTGGGTGCCACAGCGTAGTGCGGGTTCATTTTTCCACACACGTGGTCTACGAGGGGTTGCGTGCACGTTACTTTTTTTTGTTTTAGGGGTGCCTGTGCGTTGCGTGACCCATCATCTTCCCCCAGGGGTCACAGACAGCCTTGCTAGAGCACTAGGGTACGAATTCCATCTACTACCCTACCCCTTTCACCCCCAATTGCCCACGACAATTGTTTACTGCAACTCCCATATGCACAACAACATCAGTGCCATGGTTGGGAGGCGACCAAGCGGTAAGGGAGGCAAAGGTGGCCAACCTCCAAAAGGTGGGGGTGGTGGGCACGGTAGGGGATGTGGCCATGATTTGCAGGGTGCCCCTAGACCCCCATGTGTGGAGGACAAATCAGAGACAACCATTCCCCCCACCCCCATGGTTGAGGGAAACGTGGCTGACACCATCCCAGCTCAGCCCTTGTTGGACCAGCCCATTGTGGCACCTGAGCCGGCACAGGATGACTCCCAGGCTGACTTGCAGGTCAGCAAGTTTAAGCCACGTGTGCCGGTGCAAGTTGGTATCACCAGGCCACGTGGATCTGGGGCAGCGATGTCATATGCTGTCCCAAGTAGGCAGGGTGGGGAGGCTGCAGGGGCAGCTGCAGCTCTATCCACCCCAGCTCTGAGTCTCCCAGCCGGGACAGTGTCGGTCCTGGTTCATCAAACTGACGTTGCCTCTGCCAACATCACACTTCAGCCAATGCCTGCACCAAGACCTATGGTCATTGTGCATTCGCACACTCCCAGTACCCAGTCCACCTGCGCTTCTGCCCCTACTGACCAGAGCGGCGCAAGCCACTCAGGCTCTGCTCCACCTTTGAAGAAGAGGAAGAAGGGAGCTCTGGCACTACAGGCTGAGAACCCAGACACTGCTACACAGTCTGGCACGTCAAGGAAGCCTAGCTTTAAAGACCCAGAACTTGATGCACTTGTGACCTATGTGTCAGCACATAGCCGCAAAATGTTGGTGACTGCAGGGTGCAAGACCACACCTGATCAACGTAGGGCACACTGGCAGACCATCGCGGACCGCATAAGTGCCCTTGGATTTGTGAGGCGTACAGCTGATGATTGCTACAAGCGGTGGAATAACCTGAAACACAGAGCAAAGAACAAGCTGGCCTCAAATCATGCCGCTACTCTGGTGACTGGCGGTGGGTCTCCACAAGAGGACAACAAACTCACTGAACATGAGTCTGTTGCTGGGACCTTCATCACAGAGGAACAGGACCAAGGTGTGGGAGATATACCTGATTACGACGCATTGTCCGGTGAGTGCCCATGCATGTGTGTGTGTAATCCATGTGTATGTTGTTTGGGTGATGGGTTCTGATTGAGTGCCAGGTGAGGGTGTGTACTCCTGAGTGTTATGGGTCACCCATTTGCTTCCTCCCATACATTCACATTCCTTGGATTTGGGTATGACTGTATCCCTTCTGCCCACAGTTGCCAATTATGCCACATTAGTGCACTTTATCTTGAACTGTCATCTTGCAACTACATTGTTCAGATTTTGTAAGTGTTCATTCAGGCTGATTGTTTCCACTCTCCCATTTTTACTACACATTTTTCTGCCCTATTGCAACATATGTGATATGCTTCGGTCATTGTTTACAGCCCACACTGGGCCACTATTTTTATCTGGTTATGTTAATGATTACACCATTCAGGCCGATGGAGTATTGGGCTGCAGAATTTTTTTATTGTTGCATGTGGAACATGACAGATGTTTCCTGTAATGTTAAAGTGACCAACCATTGATCAGCCCACAATGACTGTATTATTGGACACTGGATGTGTTTCAGTGTGTGGCACATGCATATTTAGCAACACTATTCAGCATTAATCTTCGCATCATGTCGATGTGACATGGATGTGTGACAGTACTCATTCACTGACATATTGCTGTAGTTTTGTAATTTAACGTGGCTATGCTACATGACATCTGTGTGGTGGCATGTGGCATGTATGTGTCTTGGACATGCCACTCACAGCCTGATGTGTGATGCCAGTGCTACCCAACATGCTACAGATGTGTTGCTTTTCCATCTTGCTCTCCCCAGTGTCTGCCTTTTTGACTCCACTTCCAACTCTTTGACAGTGCATGCATGGCAGGGTTATAGTCATGTGGGACATGTGTAATTCATGTACTGGATCTCTGGCTTGTCACGGCCTATGTGTGTGCTATGGTGCTCATGCCTGTTTCCTTTTGTTGTCTTTCATGTTTTTGCAGGTGATGACGCACTTGATGCTGTTGAGGTTGAGGAGATGGTGCAGACCCAGGAGGAATCTCAGGCACGACCGGGCAGCAGTGGGGGACGTGGTGTGGTGGTGGGTGAAAACCCAATGTTACTGCAGACCATACTGTCCAGGGGTGTCTCTGGGTGCACTTCCCCAGACCTCTTTTCAGGTGCTGAATCGGATGATGAGACTTATGTGCAGTCGCAGGTAAGTGTTTCTGGCAGGGATTCTGTTCTGTCCAACCCACCTGCACCAGGGGTAGAACCCTCTATGGGGATGTCAGTGTTGGTAGGTCTGCCTTTGGCAGTTATGGATGCAGGGTCACACTCCACAGCATCTGATCCTGTTCCTGGGCCAGCAGATTAGAGGGGGAATGCAGTCCTGCAGCCTCAGGCACTGCCATCACAGCAAGGTGCAGATTGCCTTGCCCCAAACAGGTGGTGCCGTCGACGCGGTGGCCGTGGGCCACCAGGCAATACTGTATGGGAAAACTCCATGTGCGGTATGTCAACCCAACAGGCAGCATCAGTAGAAATGATGGCTCAGGCAATGGAGAGGGTGGCCACTTCCATTATCCCCCCTGAAAGGCAGATGGAGCAACAACAGCAGGCAACAGACGCCATTTGCCAATCACACAGGGAAGATATATTGGCGTCCAACAGGGACCAACGGGCGGCACTGGAGACTCTGCGCAAATCCATATCAATAGAGTCCCAGGGCCACAGGGAAGCTACAGTAGTAGTAGAACTACATAACCTCAGGCAGACTCTGGTTGAACTTGAGGCTTCCAGTAATTTAAGGGCAGAACATCAGCTGGAGCAGCTCACACGTTCGCTCCCAGCTGAGCTCCATGCAACACGTGAGGAGATCCGGGCATCACGCGAGGCCATGCATGCAGAAATGTAGGCAACCCGTGATGTACTGCATGGGGATCTCTGCACTTTAATCCTCCAGAATATGACCTTCCAGACCCGCATGCTTGCTGCCATGGAGGACCATACCAGGGCTTTGCGTGGGCTGCCTCCCATAGTGCCACCGCCTCCTGATGCAGCAGCAGAGGATGAGCAGAGCGACAGTAGTTCTCCCACAATGGCATAGCCGTGCAGGCCATGAGCCCAAGGAGGTATTTTATTTATGTAACATCCACGCAGGTGGGTGTTGGTGTGCACCCTGTCCTCGAACCTACTGGGTGGCCTCCCCACCCCCCTTAACCACCACATGGCCATTTTTGATTTTTGATTTTTTTTTACAGTGTGATGCCTTGTGTGGCTCCCGTGGGCATCCACTGAATTCCAGCTAGGCACATGCAAGCTTGTCCTGAGTTTGGGTTAGATGCTTGGGTTCGTTAGACACACACCCCTCCTGCTTCCCGTTTCCATGGGCTTACAAAGGGTGTGACCAAGTGACAGTGAATTACACAGTGACGTTGGGCTCCCATGAGCTGTGTGGGCAGTCTGTAGTCAATACTGTGTCGACATCCCTAGTGGATATTGTTGCTGTATTGTACACTGCATGGTGTATTGATATGTGCTTGTGCATCCATGTCTTCCTCCTAATTTGCAGGTTCCTTCCTCATGTCTTCACAAGGCCGTTTACTTTGCAGATGCAGTTCATGTTGTATTCAGTACACTGAGACATTTGCGTGGCAGCAACACTCTACAGCTGGAAGGGGTCGATGTGCTGGTGTATTCAGGTTGTAAGACTACTACTACTTGAACTTAGTACTGTCATGTTTTTGCATTTTTACATGGTGTGTTGCAGCATTGTGTTGGTGGTAAGTATTTGGTAATGTGTGCTGTTAGTTATATATTACTGGGAGCATATTGTGTGTGGGCAGTTTCCATTAGGGACAGTGTACTTTGTGAGACTTGTGTCAGGTCTTGTGCATTGCGGTGTTTGCTTTCACATTGCATGACATGCGATGATGTGTTTGGTGGTGGAGCTGGGGCGGGATTGGGTGACATGGCGCTGTTCTCATGTTGTATTTAGCAAGGGGGTAATGAATTTAGCAGCATAAATGTATGTCATTTGATGACACAGCATTGGTGGTGTTTGGGTAGGTAGGGATGCACACAATGTAGCACTTCCAGGTGACCAATCTCAGGCTGGTATGGTAGTGACAGTTGACTGTCCCTTATGTCATCATCATTGATTGTCAGCTGGTATGTGCCAGGGCTGTGTGCACTCCGCATGGGTGTGATTTTAGGTGAAGTAATTGGCCACCAGCTGCGTACGGGCTGCCTCACCATGTGCCCTTTCCCCTCCCATGTGCAGTGGGCGTGCATGTGGTTGGGGATGTGTGGGCACCACCATGTCCACCGGCAGGCCCCGGCGTGTTACAACATTGTGCAGGACACATGCTGCCACTATGATCCTGCACACTACTGGGAGAGCGTATAGTAGCTGCCCACCAGAACGGTCAAGAGAGCGAAAGCGTGACTTGAGCACTCTGAATGTGCGCTCCACTATGCCCCGGGTTTCAATATGGGGTGTGTTGTATCTTACCTCGGGAGGTGTGATGGGGTTCCGAATTGGTGTCATCATGTGGGTGCTCAGAGGGTAGGCACTGTCCCCTGGGGAGGTGGAGATGGGTATCATTAGTGGGGTTGTGACATTACTCAGTATCTGATATGCATGCATGTGCAGTGGCATTTATACTCACCAAGCAGCCATGTATCACCATGCCGCCGAGCTTCTAGGTCCCGGTTTAGGTTTGACATTCTGTAAATGAAACTGTTGTGGGTGGACCCTGGATAGTTGGCATATACTGAGGTGATGATTCCCTTGGCATCACATACTACCTGCACGTTGATGGGATGCCAGTGCTTGCGGTTTCTATATATGTGCTCAGATGCCCTGGGGGGACATAGAGTCACATGGGTACAATCAATGGCACCTAGCACTTTGGGGAATTGTGCCACCCCGTAGAAATCCTGGACGACAGCCTGCCTTTCTGCAGGTGTTCTGGGCAGGTATATGTGCCTGTGGATTGATGGGCGTGCAGTCATGATGGCCATCACCTGGTGTAGGCAGCGTGACTGCGTGGCCTGTGACACCCCCCCACTATAGCACTTGTCCGTTGAAATGATCCAGTGGCCAAGAAGTGCAGTACATTGAGGACCTTCTCCAGGGGGCTGAGTGCTTGGGAGCACAGGGTGGGTGATGTGAGGTCATCCTCCCACTCACTCACCAGGTCGAGTATTATGTGAGGTGGAAACCTGTACCTCCCATACACCTGGTCATCAGGCATCCCAAAAAGGCTGGTTCTGCCTGTAAAAATTCTGGGTCTGACTATCCTCCTCCTCCTGCGGAATCCCACGACCACTGCTGCTAGGAACGGTCTGTTCATCTTGGCATCTGAGCTTGTTTGTTGTTTGCACACACTTTTATGCTGCGCGGGTCCACGTACCCCTTCTTCCTGCTGGCGTATATGTTTCCGGATTAGCGCGTCTTTTTTGGCGCACGCATTAGCCCCGTTGGATTCCATGAATACGTGTTGTAGACGCACGTGTGGGCTTTCCGCGCATTTGCCTCCTGTACTTCCCCGTGATGCCCACATTTTCACAAGTTGTTCCCTATTCCGCGTGTTACGCCACCTGTTCCGCCTACTTTTGTTGTGTACGCTGCGATATGTGCGCTTAGCGCACGCTGTTTGGAGACGTGTGCGCCAGCGTGCGCCATGCAGAATTTTAGCGCACATCCAGGGATTTACACGCGCACTGACTTCCATGAATCGCTGTGCGTGGGTTTCGCTGCGATTTTCGCACTTGCGCTGCGATTCGCACGCTTTCGCACGCTTGCGCCGAAAAGTTCAGCGCACATTAATTCCATGAATTGGCCTGTAAATCTGTTGTATGTTGTTGTTGCATATTTCAAGATTTCACCTATGTGTTTGAATAACAAAGCTATTGTTATGATATTGGGTGTGCCGCAGCATTGGTGGCTGATATTGGCTGTTAGCATTTTTGCCAAATCTTAAATAAATAAATAAATATTCTTACTATACACCGGCCTGGTTCCTAGTCCATTGGTGACACAGGTTATTTGTTGGGTTTGGGTGCAACTTGTGAAACAATACTGCATTCACCAGTCATCATTGCCATTTCACATACAACTCAAATTGTTGAGGCGCAATATTAAGGTGATTTCAATTGTTGCATTCATTTATCACATTGGGCAATCTCAATGTAAGAACACCACACCTGTTGGTTTCCTATCTAGCTCTAAAGTTGGTTCTCCTCTGTCCTGTTTAACTACAACATCAGGAAAACAATAGAATTACTACTACGAGTTTCAGTAAATCTGAGATTTAGTTGGTTGACATTCAACACAGCCACAAACTGTTTCCAATCTGTCTCATTTCCTTGCCAGATGACACATGGGTCATCAATGAACGGTAGCCAAAGAATAATCTTGTCAGTATACTTGGCATTTATCCAGACATAACAACTAAATTCGCCCATCATCCCATTGTTAAATTTGCACAGGTAGGGCAAAGATGGTACCCATATCGGCGCCTTGAATCGGTCTATAATAGGTATAGTAGGTATTAGATATTAGACCATGATTGGTAAGGCATCAATCGATAATTTCAATGGTCATTTTGCTGTGTATTAGATGTTTTAGAGACTCAATACTGAGAAAATGTTGACAAGTCTCTTTCCCAATATTATTTTGAATCAAAGTATGAAGGGAGGCATGGCCAGGGTAGCCAGCATGAAATCGGCTTCCCAACGAATTCCATTGATTTTACACAGGAAGTCTTTGGTGTCTTTAAGGTAAGAAGGGAGGGTAGTAACAAATGGCAGAAGAACCTCGTCTACATATTTAGATGTATTCTCCAGTAATGCCCCATTTAGTGTAAGGTTTTGAGGATTTGTGTGGATTTTGGGAAGAAAATATATTGTGGGGCAGGTACCCAGTGATATTACCAAAAATAAAATTCTGAATAAAATGGCACTGAAAAAATATTGAAATATAAATATATAAGGGGTGGGGTAAAGGGTTACAAGCTCTGGGGGTGGTTCAGGATGGGGTTACGCACATGGGGAAATGGGTGGTTTGAAGTGGGACCCCCAATCAAAAAAACAATATTCAGTATTATTTTTCGGTAACATTTCATTTGCTATAATTCAATTTGGTAAGTGTCATGAGGAGAGGTTCCTGGAAGGTATGGTCCCATTGCAGGAACCATCTTGGTTGTTCCACTACATTTCCAGGCCACCAGTCTAGTCTTTCCGCTTCTGTTCCTTGTTATGCTTGCTGGCCCCATCCCCCCTTTGCGTTGCAACTGTTGTTGTTTCTTCGCTCCGAATTGGTCGCTACGCATCCTTGCACTTTTCCTTCCAGCCTTCCTGTGCCCTTATCGGTCACGCCCGTACCTTGCCTTCTTTTTTCCTCTGTTCCGCTCTCCGCAGGATTCGATCCTGCACCTGGTCTTTCTTGCTGCGCTCTGTGTTTCTGATACATTGCGCTCACTGGCTACTCTCTTGTTACCAACTCCTCTCGCAGCTGGTTCCCTCTTGCTCTCTCTCTCTCTCTCTCTGCTTACCGTTTCCCTCTCTTATTCTTCGGCAGTGGGCTTCTCTGAGTCCTAGGCTGCCTTTGGGTTTTTGTGCAGCTACGCCACTTAGGATGTCCTCCTACTTCCTTTTTTGTTACTGTGGGTTCAGCTGATGCATTTCCTGACAGCGACCTCCTTGACCTCCTTCCTCCATCTCCAGGTGCGTCTAGCTTTTTAGGGATCTTACTGTGTGGTTTCCACCTTTCTAGTGTCGTCTCCGTTATGGGCTTCTCCCTGCTTTCTCTCTGTGTTCTGTCCTCACCTGTACTGCTTCTGGCAACGGCTGGTACTTCCTCTATTCCTTTTCCCATACTTTGCTTGGCTGCAAGTTTCCAGACACAGCTGCTACACATTGGACATTCTTTGCTACTCTTCTGCAAACCGGATACTTCAGTGGACCTCCTTCAGTGGACTTACCTTTCTTCCAAGACCATCCAGCTTTTTCCCCATCCTGGGTCACACAGGGGGAACGTCATTGTTGTTGCTCATTGTACCTCAGTGCAACAACAGTGGTGAGTTCCCAGAACAGACCCTACCTCTTCACCAGGAAGCGAACACCTGACAAGAGCCCTGCAGAGCCTTCCAGTTCTGACCTCTCATCAACGACAGCGACACTGAAGCACAGATGAGACCTCCTACGGATGACAGTAACATTGCATAGAACCTGTGGGCATGATGGTATGTTTAGGATGAAGAGATTTGCAATCCTCATCATCCAAGATTCCCAACTGTCCCCATGTAGAGCGAAATTCTGTGAGCTTCAGGCCCATGTTGGGAGAGGGATCTAATGTAACAAGCACCAAGCGGTGTGAAACACGTTGCTGCTCAGTTTCTTAGTTTCCTCCCTGAGGCTTATGAATTTAAATAAAGGATTTATCTTTTCTAATTTGCCCTGGTTTGCATCTCATTTTCCATGGTATCCTGGAGTGTGGTTGTCTCAGCAAGTGCAGGCTTCTGTTTGTTTTTATGTATATATATGCACAACACCAAGAATATTATGGTGGGTTTATAAAGGTTTGAAAAAAAACTTGTCATCTGAAATGTGAAAGTAGGAAAGTCCATTTGAGCCACCTGGTAGTCATCACTGGAAGTTCACCTCCAATTCTGAGCCACAACAGCAAGGCATTGTGGGTATGCACATTTATCTCCAATGCAAACCTTTTTATCCAGGAAATTGTCTTTGTCTAAGATGGCCACTTTATACATAGCTGAATCAACCCAAGACAGACATTTGGAAGGCTGCCAGGAAACTACATACCTGGTTTCACCCTTATTAGGGATCATCGGTGCAGTATAGTCCTGACAGCCTTGTGGTTGAAGCATTTGGCCATGTTTTTGTTGATTAAGCCATGTATAAAGTAGCACTGACAAAGAGAATTTCCTGGAGAAAAGGGTTTTCATTTGAGCTATTTGCATACCCGCAATGCCTTGCTGTTGTTGATCACAAATGGAGGTGAACTTCCAGCGAGTGTCTAATCCCAGCATCTCTATTACACCGAAGTACATGATCATGGCCAAATCACATCACATAACTGTGACTTGATATTCTTAGCTAACCAAATAACTAAGAGCTAGAAGTGATTTGTTTAGGTATGCACTACAAAAAAGACTCACTTGTGCATCATTGAACAGACTACAGTGTTGCAATGTATACAATTACAAAAAAACTGAACATGTATATAATGCATGCTACAGGCCGAAAGTGTCTCACATCTCACTCCTGACTACAACTGTGAGCCATGGTCCTATCCTGAATGATAGAGTGAAATAAATCAGAATGCAAAATTTGCACTCGCAACTAGCCATTGGCAAGTGATATTTGACTCTGCGATTTAGAAATTGTGTGATTTTTGTATTTATAGAATTCAGGTGGTGAGTGACATTTGTGGCTGGCTAGTAGCTTGCAACTTGAATATTTGCCCTGAATAAATTATACTACAAAGTTAGTTGGGCAAGTGTAGGATGATGGGGGCTGTACCTGGAGAGTGTAATACTGCATTTTGTGTAAGAGGCATGAAATGTTTTTATTGAGACTGAGCTACATATTGCAAACGGAGGGCATTAAAAAATATGTGAAGATAATATATAGCTATTGTTTCATTTAAAACAGACATTAAAGTGCTGGTGCCCAAAGCACTACACTCCTCTTTTTTGTTTCGTAAAACACACAACTTAGTGGGAAAATATATGCTATATCCCTGGCTCTATGCCGTCACTACCAGTGTCGATCTAGGCTTACGTTATGAACCTAGCAATACACTTTCTTGGGCGGATTGTTGCAGATCTTCCATCAAGTAGACTCAAATGCGCAAAGCCCTATGTGGAATTAATGAGTGAATGAGTGAGCAATGCCTTTGTAGAATGTTACGTGTCTCAGGAGGGGCACAAGCAGGGGTGTTGGTAGGTCTGGAAAGATCTGGGGCTACGCTAATTTCGGGACTGCCAGGACTCGGCGCTAGCTAGCCTTTTGGGTGTAGCCCTTGAGCTTCTATATGGGGCTACCCTTAAAAGATCCGGGGCTATAGCCCCCTTAGCTCCCCCTTAGCAATGCCTGACCACCGGCTTTCATGTCTGACATCCTTGCCAAGAAATGTCAGAGCTATAATCTACAGTATTGCAAATGAAATGAATAAAATGCACGTCAAAAGTGCCTACTGTTCACACCAAAATCCCTCTCATGAAATTATTAAGAAAGACAGTTTCCACAAACCACATGCTTAAATGGTCAGATTACAGAAACTTTGCACAAGTTCAAATGCAAAGTTGTACCGCATGCACCACTGGAAAAAACTTTGGGCCATATTATAAAACATATACACTTTGACAATTGCAATTTTTCATGGTATATGTACTAGGATAAACATTGCCATTGTGCAAAAAACATGCACTTTCAATCAGGGGCTCTACGAAACCTACATTTTGGGGGAGGGGGCTAACTGATCATGGGAGGGGCAACTTCAGAAACTGGGTGGGGCAAACACGGAGGCCTGTACTACCCCAAGGGTTAAATGGCGTGGGACACAAATATCGAAATGTAGCGGCCCAGCATTGCACATAAACGCACACACACATACAATTACACATTCACTCACTCATTTAAACATCCCATTCACCCTACACTTACTCGTTTAGATGCACACCCAGACCCCCCATACATCATACACTCATTCACTCACACTCACTAATTCATACAAACATTGCATACACACTCCTTGCGCACAGGCATACATGCAGAATGAGGTAACATGCAACACCCTGTAACATTGCTAGTTTCAGAAAAGACTTGCCATGTGTCACTGACTAACAAAATGCAAGTGTGCACATCAGCCCCTTTCTTAAACCTGATTAGCTCAATGGCAATGCACACCTACTTTCAATGCATTTTTTCACCAGGGCGAACTTTGCCCTAGTGCTAATGTGGAATGTGCTAATAAGTGGCAACTTTACACTTGCACCGGTGCACTCTTGCCGTAATATGGCTCCAAGTGTCCTTGTCCTTCATGCAGAGCTTTCCAGTGGCAATAAAGATATAGTTATGCAACAAAGGACATTGTACATGTTTAAATGACCACACTCGTGTGCAGTCTCTTCCTATGAGGAGAAGAGTGTAGTTGGTGTAATGCCATTGCTGCCATTTGGTTACACTGGTAGCCTATAAGGGATGCCATTTTTGCACAGAACCACTGAAAGGAATTCTCAGGTATTGTTTTTACTGATTAGAAATACATTCCCTTAGACATATCAAAAGAATGATTAAAGAGTCAACTCTGAGGTGAATGTGCTGCTTTCCTGGAGTAGCAATTTAAATGAACAGATCACAGTGTCTGCTGGATTTTTCAGAAATACTAAGAAAGAGGTGTACATTCGTAGACGCCTTTCTCAGCTGTACCTGGTGCCAATCAATGGTGGATCCAAATCGGACCAGGTATTAAAAACAACACTATAGCATGGAATTTGGGAATCGGGGAATTGAAGTCCAATCCAATGTTAACGCAGCGCAGCTAGCACAATGCCAGCCCTATTACCATTGCATCTGCATACATTTATAACCCGCTTTTGCTCGTCCATATTAAGGTAGACACAGGGAAATCTCACTTTCAAAGCCGCTGCTTAAACGTTCAGAAGAGATTACAGCGCTAAGCTGTTCATTCATTCGCCTATCGGCTTTGGCTGTAGTGGAATGTTGTATGTCGTGCCGGACCAATGTTTCTAATATTCTTTCTTAAGAGCTTAGCACTAAGAGATGAAGTCAGGACAAAATGATTTTTTCAATCCTTATTCTTCCTGCCAAGACTAATAACTACAATATGAATAAGTACCCAGTTTTGATCAAGACGATTACCGTCATTATATCATCTGTAATTGGATGTACACCTCATTAATACAGCCAAAGGAAAGGGGACGGTTCCTCCTTCCTAATGCCCGCTGGTCTAAAGACCTAACATTGACATCACTCCTGCAGACACCAAGCGAGTAGTGGCGATGTCCATCCAACCGTCGTGTGCTGGTGTTCTTATTGTGAGAATGGGCAGAGTTGTGCACTTTTACTAGAATTCAGAGATAGCTCCCAAGGCATCACAGGCAATAATAGAGAACTTCACCCCTTGGATGATTTGGGATTCTATAGAAAGGTGTGCAGCACTTAGAATTGGGGAGGTGGGGGGTAAAAGGGCATCAGGAGCTGTGGTGGGGGTTAGAGGGACTAGCGAGGACTAGCGAGGAGATTGAAGGGTTGGCAGGCCATATAGAATGACACATGATTCTGCCTACTTTGCCAACTCCTAGCACAGTCGAATCTGCCTATTACCATGTATATTTAGCAAACTGATTCTGCCTATTTTTGCCAACCCTAGTCGAATTGTGCCTGTTCCCGTGAACAATTAGCTCAGCTGAATCTGCACATCATTGAATATCTAGCCAAAGTTGAATATACCCAACTCACACCTACTTTGTCTATTTGGTGACCATTACTTGTCACTTCGGTCTGGTGCCCTACCCATACTGGATCCTAGTATCATGCTGCCACACTTACCTGCCCAAAACCTTCTCCTCACACTATTAAGAGTACTCTTCGCACTGTGGACATCCACCTGTGCACACTCTATACCATCCCCCAACTCAATGACACACACCACCCTGCACACTGTAATCATGGCCCCCACCTGCAGACCTGCTGACACCTGCCCTAGTACTGTTCCCCAGCAACCCAACATCTACCTCAATGCTCCGGCCTTATGGCTTGACCACTTCACTCAAAAACCTACTCCTAATCAGCCCTGCGCTACAGCCCTAAGAAACCTAAGATTAGGCTCTAGACTTATGGGTAAGAAGGGTCACCCAATGTACCCTTGTGGATCTTGGAAAACCCTGAAGCCTAGTTTGCCCCCCCAAACCCTGACTTCACTTATGCCTCAAGGCCTTCCGACTAACCGTGCCGCCTCAGGCAACACTAGTCCGCTTAAGGAAAGACAAACCCTGATCTCACCTATGCCCCAATGCCCTCAGACTAATCTTGCCGCCTTAGGCAATACCAGTCTGATAAAGGCAAGGCCAAGCAATGCTGGCCTGATCAAGGCCGCCATGATTAATGCACGGTCCCTTGCAGCTCACGCCATGGACATTGCTGATCCCATCAAGACTCATGAGCTTGACTTTATTGCCATTTCTGAGACCTGGTTGCACCCCACCGCCGGCCCGGCTCTTTCACTAGCTATCCCACCCAACTACTCCATCACCAGATGCGACCGCACCTCCAGAGGTGGAAGAATCGCATTCATTTACAAAAATTCACTAGGACTCAGAACCCTACCGAGCACTAAGATGGAATCCGCAGAGCTACTCTCTGCCAAACTCACTCTATCAGCCAACCAAACGGCCACCATTCATCTAATATACAGACCACCAGGTCCCCCCACTTCCTTTGTGGATGACATCACCGCTCTAGTACTAGACAAAGCGAAACCCAACTCGCAAACTATTATCCTTGGTGACCTTAACTTAGATCACCAAGATCCTAATGACCCCACGGCCCTTGATCTTGCTAATACCTTAACAGATCTAGGCTTTTCTCACCACATACAAGCTCCCACTCACATCAAAGGATGAGCCTTAGACTGGCTCAGTGACACCAACTGCAACATCCGCCTACTCGCGAACATCCCTTGCGTTTGGTCGGATCACCACATTATCACTTTCAGCATTGAAGCAGCCTTGCTACCAACGCCTCTTGTCGCCCCAGCTACCCTCACCAGAAACAAAAAGAACATAACTGCTGAAAAACTACTCCCCCTCATCCTCCCCACCCTTAACAACGCCACTGACTCCTGCTCGGACCCCACCATCCTAGCCAACATCTACAACCAGTCAGTTCTTACTGCCATAAACTCTATCGCCCCACTTAAACTTAGAAGACCCAAACAACATGTGCACCTTAACTCATGATTCACAACACAACTTAGAGTGCTACGCAAAGAGAAATGAAGTGCAGAGGCACGCTGGAAAAGTCACCATTCTGACACCTACAAGGACAGTCTCCTATTAGCCACCCTTAACTATAAAGAAGCTCTAGTCCAGGCCAAAAAAGATTCATACAACAACCGCATCACGTCAGCACAATCAAATACGAAGGAATTATTGAAAATTCTCAAGGAACTTGAGACACCGGCAGCCCCCCCTGATTCCTGTCCTAAAGACAGTAACTGGTGCATGAATATTCAGACAGCACTCTTAGGCAAAATTGCCACCCTCCAAACCAAAATCAAAGATAAACAAAAGTCCTTACAGTCTCATCTGCCATTGCCCACCTCCTCACCTAGCACCCAACACCAAGCCAACCCGGCCTTTAAACCATTCGCCTTCTCCCCTCTTACCATCCTTGAAGTAGAAGGTATCATAAACATCCTCAAACCATCTAACTGCCAAGGTGACCCTTGCCCGGTGCCCATCATTAAGGAAGCCTTTCACCACCTTGACCCCTTCATCACATCCTTTATAAATGCCTCCTTCAAATCGGGTACAGTCCCTGACAACCTCAAGGACGCGTGGGTAATCCCACTACTCAAAAAACCGACCCTGGATCCCAACATCCCCACTAACTTCAGACCAATCACTACGGTCCTGTTCCTGCTTAAGATTCTTGATCGCGCAGCTTACCTGCAGATCCAAGATTACCTTGAGTCCAACAAACTCTTGGGGCCAAGACAATCAGGCTTCCGTCCCAAACACGGACTGAATCTGCCCTGATTGATCTGAAAACCCAGATGGAGACATTAAAGGACAATGGGAAGCTAGCGCTACTCCTTGTACTCGACCTCTCAGCGGCATTCGACTTGGTCAACCACCAAATACTTTGCCAACATCTCAAATCCGCTGCCTATTTCTCTGACTCTGCCAATGCCTAGATCCACTCGTTCCTCAGTAACAGATCTATGCGGGTCTTCTCACCCTCAGCATCGGTAGACCCCTCTCCCATTCTCTGCGGCGTCCCTCAAGGCTCTTGTGTATCGCCTACATTGTACAATGTATTCACCGAGCCACTTTTCGATGTGCTTGACTATCTGGGTGTATCCTATATCAACTACGCGGATGACACCCAGATACTCATTCCCATAACTGGTATTACAGTCGATACCAAAGCCTTGAATGATGTCTACTTGGTCATCCAGGCCTGGATGGCGCAACATGAGCTTTGCCTCATGCAAGATAAGATGGAGCTCCTATTACTAGGATCCGCCTATCGCCCAAAGATACCAAAATCTTGGGCGTTTATCTGGACTCCACCCTCTCCCAGAACAGACAAACAAATGCTGTTAGGTCGGCCTCAGCATATACATGCAAACTTATCGCCGCCTGCAGACCATTCCTGAACCCTCACAACTGCACTACTTTGGCTAGAACACTTATCATGTCCAAAATAGATTATTGCAGCGCCCTTTACCTAGGGACTAGTTAGTCAAACCTCAATAAGCTTCAAACTATTCAGAATAATGCCATAAGGGCTGCTCTCAACATCCCTAGAAGGTCCCATATCTCCACATTCAGATCTGACTTACTGCTGTCTCCCGGTAAAACAAAGAATTGCCCTGAAAACATTAGCTCTGACTCACAAATGCCTGAACAACAATGCCCCTCCTTACCTCTCTTCGCGTCTCTCACTTCACTCCTCTTCCTGCCCTACCAGATCAGCCCAAACTCACAGCCTAACCCTCCCCAGATTTAAACTACAAAAAGCAGGTGGTCTGGCTTCCCCGTCCTTGCTTCCAAACTGTGGAATACTCTGCCAACCCACATAAGAATTGAGCCTTCGTTCCCAACGTTCAAGAACAACGCCAAAGCTTGGCTGTTCACCCAGATAGCATGAGGTTCCTCACACTAGCCTAGCTCTCTACCTGTAATATTTCCCATCTGAGTACACATGCTACACTGTATCAATCATAACCTGTAAATTTGTATTTGTGTATAACTTGTAAATGTGTTATTCTTGTACACTCTTGTAACCTCTACCTAAGATTATGCGCCCGGTTGCCCATGGGCCTGGTGCACTTTAAAAATAAACTAAACTTCAAACTTCAAACATAGGCCTGTTGGCATAATATACAGAACAATGTAGCCTGACCAATGGATGAGAAATATTGTAAACACTCCTGTGTGGGTTGCACCTACCTCCCACCCTCCCACTGCTCATTCCCACAGTGAACCCTACAGCTTCCTCGTGTGCAATTGGATGAAAATAGTCTATAGATTATACACCCACAAGTACAAACATAAATACGTTTGTAACGTGGGCCAATCTGGTTTTCAAATACGAGTGCTCTGTTTCTAAGCGAGGGGTCGGGATTCGAACCTGTGTTGTGCTGCCTTGTCTTGCTTCCAAGACAAACGCGGTGCCCCTCAGCTATCCTTCCTCCCTACTCCCTATGGCCTATTCCATTAAAATGTAACAGCGCTTTAAACTAAAATCGATGTTACATTGGTGGGCATGTTTACAGATGCAGAGTGTGGACTGGGACGAGAGGAGGACGCCACCTAGAAGACAAGGACACATAGGACCACTAAAACAGTACCGGTGCTATAGAAAAGGTAGTAGGCACACAGCGGTGACTTTATAATGATATGCCTACATGCTAGAGCATTCCATACCTTAGGAAATACCCGGAGTATCGCACAGTTCAAACAGACTACATTGGGCCTCATTTATAAAACGTTTAGTTCGTCGCAAATGGACTTGCCTCCCTAAATAATTGCAATATGCGTGATTCACAAAGGGTAAACGCACACGTGCAACTCGTGCAGTGCCAGCAACACACAGACAGTAGCTGCAAGTTGGTGGGCAGATGGGCGAGTTAATTGGTGAAGGCAACCCATTTATATAGGCAAAACACTGGCGACGCTAGGCAATATTAGCAGGGCGTGTGCTTTCAAAAGAATTGACGTTTTCTAATTGCCCTTGATTTTTACTTACCATTTGCTGGATTAGGGCACATGAGTGAAAAAATATGCACAAAGTGACCATCACAAATACCCCTAAAAAGAGACTGTTTTATTGTATTTATTAATTTATTTATGTATGCATTTGTGTAACAGACAAACCCGGATGTATCACGGCACTTGCACATAGTATGTAGGTAGCAAAGACATTCTGAGGAAGTATACAGAAACAAGAGGTACAGGTTAGTGGTATTTATCGAACTACCAAGTCTTCAAGAGTTTTCTAAAGGCGAGGTGTGAGGGCTCATTGCTGATGTGGGTAGAGAGAGAGTTCCATAGTGTTGACACAGTGATGCAGAAACTGGAACCCCCTGTTTGTTTGGGTTTGAATCTAGGAATTTGAAGAGGAAGGCTGGAAGAGGAGCGAAGGGAGCACACCAAGGTCTTAGCAGAGATGCGAGGATGAAGGAGTTCCACTACCACGCAGAGTCTGGTGGATGCATAAACACAGCCAGTCTCCCATTGTAAATCGGGAGAACAGAGAACAGCAGCTTCTAACCAAACCCTCTAGAGAGTTTGTATAACCTCCGTGCACTAGATAGACCGGAGAGAGAAGCTGTGGAGTCCTTCAAAAGGCCTGATAGCTGTTGTTGTCAGGAGGAGTGGTAGCACAGACATTGCCTAGAACAAGTGGTGCTTCGAGCCTCCGACCTTGGCTAGACTAGACTTGGAGGTGTTTAGCAAAGAACCCTTGCTCTGAGTTCTGGAGGAAGGAGTCTGAAGTCGGCATACAGACTGGAAAATGAGAGTGACAGTTGCAAACCCAGGACACAACATTGGCTGGAGGGATGTGGCTGTCCTCTCGATAAAGAGGCAGTGTTCTGTAAGAGCCAGATAAGGTGGCAGATCTCAGAAAGTCATGAGTGAAGCAAAGACAGAATGAGAGTACAGGGCACCGGTAGGTGTATGGGATACCTTGCTGGAACAATTGCATGATTCAGGATAGATGTTGCATTCTGGCAAAGGTTATGGCATTTTGATTACACCAGTAGGGCATGTACAGTCTCAATTAAGTCATTAGCCCTCAGAAGACTGCTTTGGAAAAACACTGGTAGGCACTTCAAGTGAAATGTTTGATGGTAAGGCTTGTTTAAAGCAAGCACAAAGAGTTCCCATGAGAAGGTGTTTTTGGCCGGGAGGGACAGGAACTGTGTCAGAATGGCCAAAGGGATTAGCATGGCTCTGGGCAGTCAATGGGTGGGCACATAACCAAACACCTACAAGCTATGTGTCCTTCCTCATACATCATTTCTCCCTATCTGTACTTTAATGAAATAGTTTCTGCTTACAGGTGACACAAGTGCCACCTAATAGCCTAAACTAATTAGCTTAGTACATATCTCATGGAAGCAAAGCAACTGCTTGGGATATACATTGTGTAGAGGCATGTTTGAGGTTTCACAAGAATCACAGCAGTCACACTTAAATCAACACCGACAACATTGATTTAAAAATATTACATCATTCTGAGCTTTTATATGGAATGATTGATGCTCACATTTAGACATTTCTCCTTATATGTGCATACCTACAACATTTGGTACTGCTTTATTTATGGGGATTACTTTTTCAAATTAATATAACACCTATTATTTTACTTTTATTACAGTGCTTAGAAGCAGGGCAAACATGTAATTGCACACTTCTTATAAATGCAATAATGTAATGTTATATTTTGTATTGAAAAAGGTCTCGAGAGTACAGGGTCAGGAGAGGGTGCAGGGCAAATATGATAAATGTTTTTTTTTTATCTGCACCAAGTATATAGCTCAGCGAGTTAAATGGTCAACTGTGACATGTGCCTGCCTGCACTTTTCAAGTTCAAAACTTGGCATCTCCTAATCAGCCCTTCAGCCTTCTGGGGTTGATCATTTAAGTAGCTTTACATTTGGTAGCAATTCTACTGTTACAGTACTTAACAGTTTCTGTGTGCTGCACATCCCCAGCACCAGGTCTCCTGTTGCTCAGTGCAGACCAGGTTGAAGGAGGTGAGGGTAGGCTTTTTGGAAGGCGTCCACCTGCCCCATCCTAGAGACTCCACTTCACTGTACCAGCAACAGCCACTACTGTACTCCAAAAACTAGAAACACTTCCAGAAACATGTTATACTCAATCACCAAGCAACCAGCCTTGTGAGATTACTCCCATGGTGATAATGGGTCATGACTCTGACCCAGAGAAGGCCTAGGGATTCTGGGTCCATGCATCATGAATGGCTAGACTCTGGAAATCAAGCCTGGTGTCAGGGCCTTTCAAGCAATTCAGTTGTTCAGTCAGAATGGGACTCTACTCTGTGTGTCCCCCCTCCCCTAATTCGAATTTCACAAGAAAGCTTAATAGTTTTTCTTAAGCTGTCATTTGGGGGTTAAAGCTTCCCTGCTGTCTGCCTTTCTTTGTTTTGCTATGCAGAGGCCAGTAAACCTGTCCTGCAATCATCTGTAAATCTGTAGTTTTAACATCCTCTCTATTGCTACATCTAGGGTTTGACACAGGATGAGGTCACAGGGTAGAGAGGAGGGTATGCACATATGCCCTAAAGAAACATTAGTCCTCACAAATTGAAGGCTGGTGTACTTTATTGTGCACTGTTGGCCAAAGACAGACCTTCCCAAAACTTTTAATAATCACAGACATGTTTCACCCTTCTATTAGCTCTTTGGAGTCGGGTATCGAATATGCTGGGAAATTCATAAAGTTCAACAGTGGAACTCATCAAGCTATCCAACCTTAAAGCTAAACCAGGGAAACCACTCGTTCATTTTGCATTAGGAAACATATTTTCCTAATAAACCATGCACCCCACAGCTGCCTCCCCTAACAGAAGTCCTTTACTTAGGTTGCAATAAATTCACTCTTCCCATTCCTTAGGATACATGGATTTTGTAATCAGATATGTGTTCCTGGGATTTTTTAAACAAACGTCACCAACTGAAACTGCTTGTGTCCCAAAAAACGTGTTTACCATTTTTAAATTGCCCTTTTGCATTTTAAATCCTAAAACTTCACCAGATCAATGCCTTTTATGATGGACATATGCAGGCAGGTTATTACAGATTTAGGTAAGAGGTCCCCCAGCCATTGTTTTCGGATGCCCCACTCCTCCGCCATGCACAACATGTAATAATGGCAGAAAGAATGGTGGTGGGGACTTCCATTCCATACAGTCAATGCTTGTCCAGCACTGGTTAGTTTAGGATTTTTAATAGGACTTCAGTGAAGGACACGCAGAGTGCTTATACATTGAGTGGTATTGCCTTCAGGAACTCTGATGGTTCTGCAAAAGAGGAGGGTGCTGTTGCGTTGGTATGTCGTGATTTGAAATAACCAGGTTTTTCATGCAGATCTGCTTGTTCGTATCAAGACAGCAGTATCTTACTCCATCCTAGAAAAAAACATTAAAGAACAGAAACAGTGGGCAGAGGGGGCACTTGGGTGCTGACTCTGTCAATTAGCTGTGTGCCAGTTTCACTGGGGAAGCACATGAATTATTTTACCGAGAAAGGATACATACAGAAAGAAAAAGGAGCAATTGTATGGCTATTACTATAAAAAATATAGAATGCAAAATGAGGCAAGCAGTACGCTTGGGCAACTTATTCAGGATAAACTGCGTCCACTTGCATTACTGGGGATTGGAGTTAGACCAATCAAAATGTTGTATGATTTTTCCAAATGTTTTGTCCAGACCCATGTCAGGAATAGAAAAACTACTTTTTCTAAAAGTGATTTAGGGTGGTGTATTTAAGAATATACACATATGTGCCCCCAATTTCTTTTAAAGATCCCTACTAAAGACCAACCATAGAAATAGTATTTTTGTTTCTCTAGTGTGGGCCTGTGACGTGGGTTTAAAAATATAAAACAGCATGCCTGTTAACTTGTGGCACATGAGCCCCCAGATGTGTAATGGTTTATTGAGTAGCCACCCTCAATACAGGGAGTTCTTCCCTGCCCATTCAAGTGTTTATGCAATAAACTGTTTAAGCTAACAATGAACCAAGAACCAGGCCGTTGTACAGGAAATATTTTGACATGTATTTAAATTAAAAGTAATAGAAATGAGCACAAACATCTCAAACACCACTTTATCCATGGCACAACGCAATCAACTTCTCTCAGCATAAATAATTTACAAAAGTGAAATTAAAAAGAACACAATCACAATTCTTCATTTTCTGCAAATTTCAATTCACAAAATAATTACACTGATCAATCATGAAGGCAATTATTGTGTAATGTGTGATTTTGATTTGCCTGCAGGCTTAAAAGGCTAGCAGTAGGATTTCAAAATTGGTAATTATGATTTTGCCCACACTGTTGGCTTAAAATAAACACAGGGTGATTTATCAGTGTTTTTTTGAGACCTCCCCATGCTTTGCTATATGTTGGGAAGTCAGACAGAAAAATGTGAATGCTTTGGGGAATTTTGGATTTCAGATCCCCTTACTGAAAGGCCTGTGTTGGGGAAGTTGGATAAAACAGGTTGGACTGATTTAAGAACAAAGACACCCCTCTTCGTTAAGGAAGTCGGGGTCAGCTGAACAACAAAAGTTTACCCAATTAATTTATAGGCTTTAGTTTTCAGCACACACTGGGAAGAGAGATTTGTTAATTTAGAATTTTAACAAAATTCACCCTGCAGTGTTCTGCCAAATGGGGAATTAATTACATTAATATTTTTGGTTAAATAGGATAAGGATCTATACAGTTTTGCCCCCCCCTACTATAAAGGGAAAGGATTCAAGGCAAGCAGACTCCCCCACATTTTGGTTTCCCAGGGCTCAGTTCTACTTACATAGCACATCTCTGTTTAAGGTTCAGGAAAGCCAGATGCATTTCAGGACACTCTGGAAAGATAGGGCCGGGGTCTGGTAACTTCACTCTGAAAGATGGCCTTCCGCTCACCACCATAGGAGCTAGTCAGCTTTGAGGCCTTCCTAGAGATAGACAGCTCCACCCAGATGCACTCTCAGCAATCTCCTCTGGTGTTTCAGATGGCAAGTTTCAGCAGCCTTCATGATGGTCTGCCTCTTCTCTCTGTCCTGTCTTTCTGTTTTTCCTGTCCTAGTGCAGTTTCCCTTATATAGCAGCAATGAAACCACCAATTTTACAATCTTGCCTGCAATAATCGATGCCACTAGGATTGGACAGTTACCCTTCTCTCTCCTCCCAAACCCTGCCACTAAGTCACAATTGGTTTATGGGTCTAGAGCAACATATTGCAATTCCCATTTGTAATCGCCCTTTGTTCTCCTTTCAACTTTTTGGCAAAAACAAGTTATGTATCACAACTTCATTATTTTACGAGCAACTGCCATACTAAACATATTTTCTGATTCAGCTAATCATGGAAAATTAGATAAGCCAACCACCAAATCTGTACCTTGTAGCATAGCCATATGGCACATTTCTGCCATTTGCATAAAAAAGCACAACAGTTATGAATATGTAAGTTATTAAGCATATCCCTAATTTCATTTTCCACCCGCTCACCAACCCTCACATTTTAACCATGTTCAGATCAGCCAGAAACCTATTCTAACTGGCCATTACAGTTCCCAGAGTCACAGGTAGATGAATTTGATATCCCCCAAATCGCCTGGAAATTACACAAACAATGGTAGAAAAATGAAATCAGTCTGCCTTATGGTTGCTGAGAAAAATGCCCAAGTGATAATAGTCCTTTTACGTTAATGGTGAATCTTCATGTAGGACAAATGGCTGTCTTTCTGCCTTCCGGCCATTTGTTTTCACTGGGTCAGCCTATACCCAGAGTTTTTTTGTAACAGTCTCCTGTGTGTTGGAAGCTTGCTCTTTGAAGTGGGTGCCCCCATTTTCATACATATGAGTCATGCTCCAGCCAAGGGTAACTTTTCTTGAAGTCAATGCTTTCAGAGGCAGCAGGTTTGGATTTGGTTTAGGTGTGGAGCACACTGAATTTTGGCACCTTTAGCAGGACATTTTATTGTGGTTGGTCATTAGATGGGACATGTGACATCCAGGATGGAAGTGGGAAATTTCCTTGTGAAGTTTTTCCCACAGCCGGCAAAAGTGTTTGCCTGGAGCTGACATTTTCCATGAAGACAAAGTGTCCCTTCAAATGTCACTCGAGTTTTGTAGGTGAAACAAAATATACATTGCTTTTTGTAAACCCACACATCATGTTTTGTTTTCCTGATATTTGTCTGTGAGCAGTGATACTTTTTTTACTTTTAAACTGCTTTTATTTGCATACACCTGTGCAAGCCGTTTTTTTGTCAAAGTTTAAAAATACTGTTTTCCATGTGACGGGGATCTTTGATTCCTCCTTCCTTTGTAAATTAAAATGCTGCTTATAGATTGGTAATGACAAGTAGGCCCCTTTCCACATGGCTCTTCAATTTTACTTCAATAACAACAAAGGCCAGGCCGTTTTTGTTTCAGTTTTTAAAATCCCGCCATTCATGTGAAAGGGACTTCTGTTTGAGGCCTTTAAATGCACCACAAAGAGGGCACCTTTCTTCATTATTAAAACCCTGTCTTGAATCAAGTTAAGGATAGAGAAAATACTGCATCTAGCGCAGACTAGAGAGTGTCTTAAAACAAAGGTACACATGGTCCATTGTTTTAATGTGGCAGATCGTGTCATTTTTCCTAAACAATGTTTAGCAAGGATTAGGAAGGTTTTCCATTAAAAAAAAAAACATTCCTTACCACGCAACTAAGGCCTAAAAAACATGCTTCTCTGCCATATGCAGCACTGCTTAGATCCATACATGACATTGTGGCATGCTTTTACATTTCTTGCAAAACGTTCCCTGACCTGTGGTAAACAAAGAAATACAATACAATGTCTAAGGATGGCCAAGCGAGCTTCCAGTTTGAACTCCAAGTCTATATTGGAATTCGGTAGCCATAGGTGAAACTCAAATATCCTCATAGGAATTGTATGTGAGAGACAATCCTAACTGTAGTTCACATGTATGCACTATTGACAGGCATAGTGAGTATGGGCTAGAAAAAGAAGGCGCTTGAAATGAAAAAAATATATTAAATGTAATATTCTGGTGTAGGAATGCAATATATGTAGGAAAATGAGTTAGGACATTTAAGAGTAACAATCACATGTTATGTAAGCAGCGGTCATGCGTGGAGGTACTGGAGACCATCTGAATAAGGAATGAATTAGAGCATAGTATTACAGGCATGCTGTAGCACTCACCTTTCAATCTGCATGATACTATTTTGACCTCAGCTGAGACGATGGTTCTGTTAAACATTTGCCTTGTCATCTTAACGAGAATACCCGGGACAAAGACATTTTCATTACCCTTAATGGAACTTTGGTGAAACAGAGTATTTCAATTTCCTTTGCCGGAAACAGTTTAGGGGAAGGGAAACTAAATCTTGGAGACAAGGGTTGGTTTTGATGAAACTGTACGTATGTATGGTGTTTGCCCAACTTGGTTAAGTGATTATAGAAACAATATTGTACCTTTTGATTTTTTTATGTTAGTGTGAGGGTCAGATGCATTTTTGGACACAAGGTCAACTTATTTTAGTTTTACTTGGATAAAGTGTAACAGGTGCTTCACGCTCATGCCCTGACTTAGAGTTTGAATTATTCAAAATCAAAGTTCATATGCTATTTAAGTGAAAGATTTCTCATCAATATCTTTATTAATACGGGATTTCAGCCGCCATCTGTTTTGACGTTCGTCGTTATAATGGCAGTGGTCATCTGTGGGAAACCCAATTTGAGTGGTCATTCTGGCTTCTAATGTCTAATGTAGCATAAGCTAATCCATGGTATAAAGACCATTAATGTTATAATTGTGCTGATTCAAAGCGTTGAAAAATGTGAAGACTTGTTGAGTTCCTGTCCAGCTTCAGGCTGCCTATGAGCATAATGCTGACACATAGGGATTGGGCCCTTTTGATTCAGGTTATGAAAATATCATCTGCCTAACGGCTTAACGGCCTCAATTAACATTTTGAAGCCGAGATATCTTTCACTTAACAGCCTATGAACTTTGATTTTGAATAATTTGAACTGTAAGTCAGGGCATGAGCGCGAAGCACCTGTTACACTTTATCCAAATATTCACGTTTAGGTGTTAATGGGTAAACCTATATTGTAATACTGATGACGCAGCTCAGGCCTCCAATTTTTCAACTCTTTTTATGTGAACATAGCGCACAACCCTAGGCTCCTTACCCATACTCATACATCATTATTTTAGTTTTATTTCCATAGGTAGGGACTTTCTCTTTTGGTCAGGGCAAGATAGGCCTTTTTCCAAACCCATTTTCTTTCAATAAATATGGCGAATATTGAGAACATTGCAAGTTTGCATCTGTCTCTTATTGCTGACCGCTTGCAATGTATGTTCAAAGAGGAAAATACAGTGCTGGAACATCATGAAACAACTGCTTAAATTCACAGAAAACCCATAATCACACAGATGTTCTGGTTAGGTTGGCCAGCCTAGTCTATACAGCGAGTTGCATGGTAAGGCCTGCAATGGAGCTGACTCACATGCCCCAGGGATTGTACCCACATGCCATGGCCACATTATGGGAGCATTGCGAATTAAGGGTTAGGATGAAGGCCAGATCCAATGGCTATTGTGAGTGGCTTGGTGGGGCCTTGGTGCATGGATGAACCACATGCACCAGACAATGCAGCCATAACTTGCACCCTCAGATTGCATTGAACAAAATGATGCACATCAATATTGTGGGATGTATTGACCCACTTCTGCTCTGCTATGCTATGCTGCATCACTCTATTATGATGGTGCCAGAAACAGCAACATAGCCGCAAAACACTTGTGTGCGCCAAAACCCCTGAAAATCGCACTTTTCCACGCACAAAAAGATGGCAGCCCAATCTGCAACGCATGTTGTCAGGGGTGGAACAGAGCTCACTATTGAAATGTGTCACTGGGCCCCACAACAATTGAAAGTGGCGTGCAGAAGGAAAAAGCAGTGCTTTGCTAAATGAAACTCCCAAGATTGCTTGAAATCACTTTTTCTTTGCTGATGAAACTTCAGAATGCCGGTACAGAACACCTTAAAATGCTCCAAATTCTAGCTGGGTGCTACAATTCCCTTAGTTTAAGAAATCATTGTGAACTTACAATGTCCTGAAAAGCTGAGAGCATAAAGAGATTTCCACAGCAAAAGCGGCCTGTCTGTGGTTCTGTCAAAAATCTATGTGCAGCAGAGGGCTGCTGTGATGACAGCTGTCAGTGTCCTGCCTGATTAAACTTTAACATGTATAAACTGAAAATCGAATGTTTGCAATCTAAGAGGCCTGTTACTGATAGTAACCCATATTGTAATTGTTTTGATCCCATGGTTTAAAATCTTGAATGAGAATTCTAGCTGTTACTTGATATAACAAGTTTGTTTTGTGCTAAGGAAAAGGCCACAGAATTTAACAATTAATTTAAACCTGGCTGAAGCTGCAGAACTTGAATAACAGGTTTTTCTCACAGAAAGAAGGTCTTTCCACCCAGCAGGAAATCACGGAGAAGTGTTAATTACAGGGTAGGAACGAACCTGGTCTACAGAGGTAAAAGGAACAATGATAAGCTGCAGCTCAGGGAATTCAAAGTGTGAAGACAGTCGTAAATGGGGGATGGCTCCTGGGCTTCCATGGAGAGACCAAGGGGTGGAGCCAAACAACCATTTGTTGCTTAACATGGACAAATAACACATTTTAAAATGACAGATAACTTACTATTTAAAATTGTGAAAAATATAAAAATAACAGAGTGGTTAATTTAAATTCGGGCTGCACGGGTGAAGAGGTGCCAGAACTATGTGACATGTTCTGGACAGCAATAGCAAGAAATGTGATTTTACGCAAAATGTATGTCCGCTAGAATTGTGAAACTTTATACACTTATTCCCATGTTAAACACGCACACTTGTAGAAATTTGCTTAAAAATTGGACTTTCTGTTCATAATGAAAAGGGCAAAATTCTGTGAAAAGCGGAGACAAGATCCCATAGCTACGGGGTTTTGAGGAATAGCTGCTATGTAAAATATTTAATCTGTATATGTGATTTTTATAGAGGTTGCACATGTGGAAATATGTATTTTGCCAAAAGTAGATTTTGTGTTCCAGGGGCTAGGGGTGGATTCTCAGCCTCATAAAATTGCACCATAAAGATGACACTCCGTTTCTCTTCTCTTATCAAGGCAGAGAGTAGACTTTGACCCAATCACCTTTCAAAGGGGCAAGCTTAGGCTAAACCGGCCCACACACCCTCTTTATGATGCCATTTCATAGCATAAATAGAGACAGCTCACCACACATAAGGACAGACTGAGCACCCTGCTGCTGAACTCTACATCTTCCTTGCTCCAGACTCCAGAAACTTAACAAAGAAAAAAAGGCCCACTGCATAGCTGAACCATTCCCAGCTAGGCCTCAAATTCCAGAACAGAACCCCACAAGCCTAAGGGGAAGCAACATAATATAGCCGGGCTGTGCTGTTACTGCTTGCCTGCTGAAAAGAAATAACCTCAGAACCAAGAAGGGCAGATCTGATCCAGTCATGTGCCATGCTGTGACCAGAGCACCTTGCTGACCCTGTCCAGTCTTGTGCCGTGCTGTGACCAGAACGCCTTGCTGACCCTGTCCAGTCCTGTGGCGTGCTGTCACCAGAGCCCCTTGCTGCCCCTGTCCAGTCCTGTGCCGTGCTGTGACCAGAGGGCCTTGCAGATCCTGCCAGTCCGATGCGCCCAGCCGTCTGTCCTAACCCAGATCCAATTCCCTGATCAGAATTGACGGTCCCATTTAAAACTTATCCAGTGAGTATAAATAGGAAGAATTGTGTCACTAGCATATGTACTTTGCATCGGCATATCCCTACTTTAGACCCATCCTATCTTGTATTCAGAACCTGTATTGTTAGGAGTATCATTGCACTGTCTGAAATCTCTCTCCAAACCATCCTATCATTCCTCTAGAACTAATATTGTTAAAACTATCTTTGCGCTGATCTTTTTCTCATCTAAAGAAGGTGAGTTTTCTTAGCAGGCAGTCACCCTGATCAAGTGACTGTGTTCCTGTGGGGTGTTCGTTTTGTTCATAGTCATCCTATAGTTTAAGCAACCAATTTGTCATTTTTAAAAGCGCTCCTGTTTTCCATTCTTGCGCCTATCTCGAAAAAACGACCTCTACTAAAACATCTGCAACTCCCACCGTTTTTGTGATAGAAACACAATTTCAACTTCTGCTTGTAGCTAACATCCATATCTATCCATTGCACCTAATCAATGCAATTATCCCGGTATCGCGAATATCGCACAGTGAAAAGTTTGCCACAAATCTTCATTGGGCAAATCTGTACACGTGTAAAACAGCTTTTAATGGCTTCCGACTTGAATTATAAGATTTCAAATATTTTTTGGGGATTAACTCATTGCTTCTGTTTGTGTGCAATTATCCAAAGTGGCTCCCATAAGAATTTCTAACAATTTCAGCAATTTTGACCATATTTGGTGTTTTTGCCCAGTCCATCCTAAAGATAACTTTAAAAGCCATTCTGACAGTTTGACAGTCAATTCCGTTTTCTCTTGTGTTGAAAGGGGGAAAGTGGGATTGATAGTCTGTTTGAATTCTGCCATTCCTGCATACCTGGCCTCTCCTCATATCTCTTTATAAAACCTATTGGGGGTTGAGGGGTGTGCACGGGGAACCTCTAACCACAGTGCTTTCAGATCTGAACCCATGTTAAATCTGGGTCCAGGCAGGGATATATGTATATCAAAATCCTTTATTAAGTATCATTCAAGGACAACAGGTACCCCTTCAAGAGGCAGGCTCCAACTGACCAACCTTAGAATACACAGTGAAACTAAACACTCTAAATAGAATTACATGACATCACAATGTTACTCTTTTTGCTGAAACGTATTATAATGTAAATGTGGCACAATAAATAACACAGGGAAGATTCACCTCAACACATCTCCTCCCTTCATTTTGTGGCAGATTTAACCCAGGTAATAATCATTCAACCTGACCGGTTTGTTCCTGACCCTGTTCGCATTCAAGCTGCTGTTGTTACTGGAGGCTGTACTCACATTTGGTTCAAACATATGTTCTTCCTCTCCATTCCCAAATGAAACTTGCTCCTCTCTGGTTCCCTCACCAACTTCACTGTCCACCATATTGCACTTAACCAGTTTGGCCATCGACCAACATTCTCCACCCTCCATGATGACAACATTCCCCCTGATCACAGCAATTTTCTTGGGTCCAATGAACTTGCTCGCAATACATTTGGGAGAAGCCCTGGGATTCTTAACATAAACCCAGTCCCCCACTGACCATTGCATCTCCTTGGCACCCCTTTCTGTGTCAAACCTCTCTTTGTATTCATCTTGAGCCTCTCTAATGAGATCCATGATCCTTTCCCTGTTGGCATGTACACTCCTCGCTAAATCCAACCAGCCCGGGCACAACTTTGTCCCTGGTTGTCTGCCTTTGAGGGACATGAAAGGTGAAATGCCGGTAACAGTGTGTGGAGTCACTCAATAGTTCCAGACCATCTCCCTGAGAACTGTCTGCCACCTTAAACCCGAAGCCATGGCTACCTGCAATCCTCCCTTTAGGAATCTATTTGCTCTCTCGACAAGACCATTCGCTCTGGGCTGGTACAGTGCTGTCCTGTAGTGCTTGATACCAAACCTCTTAAGAAACTCCACCATCCTATCTGAACAGAATTGTATCCCATTATCTGAAACAAGTTCAGAGGGGAATCCCTCCCTGTAAAAAACTTCCTCAAAAAAATTAATCATTTGTGAAGTGGTTGCTTCTCTAATGGCTTTCCACTCAACCCATTTTGAATGATAATCCACCAGGACAATAAGGTATTTAAAATCCTCTCCTAGTTCCTGTATGGGCCCCATTAAATCCACTGCCAATTTCTTCCATGGCTCTCTTGGAACACTCACATGTCTTAAGGGAGCTTCCTTAATAATCTTACTCTTGTCACTTCTTTCACATTCTTTACAGCTCCTCACACACTTCTCTACCTGACCGTCAATCCCTGGCCACCAAAAGAATTGCCTGATATGCCTTTTAGTACCTCCCATGCCTAGATGGCCTTGGTGAGCTATGTCCACTAATTTGGGCCTGATGTCACATGGAGGTACTATTTTCATTCCTTTTCTGAGTTGAGACCCATCCTCTGACATGCTCAACTCCTCTTATACAGTAATAAACATCATATTTCTTTTCAATGAGATCTTTTCTGGGCCAACCTGTTTTGGTCCACAATTTGACTTGCCCCAAGACCTCATCCTTAACATCAGCAGACTGCCACTCCTCTTTGCTTATTGCATTGTGTACCAATGCACAAATACCCACAGTACCCTCTGCACTCACATCCTTGAAACTCTCGTTCTGTGCAGGCAGACTAGAAAGACAATCAGCAATCACATTTTCTCCCCCAGGTATATACACCATTCTAAAGTCATATGCTAGCAAGTCAATCATCCAACGAGATATCCTAGGTGAACCTTTAGCCCATTCCGCACGGCCCAGTAGCTGAACTAACGGCTTGTGATCAGTCTTTACAACAAACGACTGACCCCATAGAAAAAATTTAAAATGAGCAACAGCCCATGATACAGCTAGGGTCTCTCTCTCCACCACGGAATAATTGCTCTCCGCCCCCCTCAGAGGTCGGGAGGCAAAAGCTATGACATGTTCAATGTTGCCATCATATTGAAAAAGAGCGGCACCCAGACCTAACGTGCTTGCATCTACAGCCAGCACAGTTCGTCTGCCAGAAACAAACCCTCCTAATGAAGGTGCCTTCACAATGCTATCTTTAATCTTACTAAAGGCATTTTGACATTCTTCCGACCACACATATTTGGTGCCCTTTTTCAATAGATCTCTCAAAGGAGTTGACATTGCAGAGAAGCCATCAACAAACTTGTGATAGTACTCCGCCAATCCCATGAACGAGCATAGTTGCTCCTTGTCAAGAGGTTGGGGAGCACTCACAATGCTATCCACTAAAGACTTCCTGGGAGCAATACCATTGCAGGAGATTGTAGGCCCCAAGTAATCCACTTCCGTAACAGCAATTTTGCATTTCTCCCTCTGTACAGTCAGACCCGCTTCTCTGAGTCTGACTAACACTGACCTAAGTATCTTATCATGTTCAGGACCATCATTTGCAAATATCAGAATGTCATCTTGAAATACTGTTACTTTCTCAAGGCCTTTCAGTACCGTTTCCATCACTCTCTGAAATACGGATGCCGCAGAGGCCAAACCAAAGGGCATCCGGTTATACTTGAAAACACCCTCAGGAGTGATGAATGCAGTCAAGTGTTGGCACTCTTTAGACAACGGAACCTGATGATAGGCAGCAGAGAGATCGATTATGGAAAATAACTTAGGTTCTCCTATTGTGGACAAAACTTCTGAGATATTCGGTAATGGGTGTCTCTCGACCACTATGTTCTGATTGAGGCTACGTAGGTCGACACACAATCTCATCTTACCATTGGCCTTAGTAACCAAAACAACTGGAGACAACCATTCCGTAGCTACAACTGGTTCAATCACCCCTTTGTCAACCAAGCTCATAAGCTCCTCTTTAAGTTGTGCCCTCATCTTCAGTGGTACCTGGCGTACCTTGTGTACCACTGGTTGGGCATTGTTCTTAAGTCTGATGTGATGTTCAAACTCTTTAAGCCTTCCCAGACTCTCAGAAAACACCTGCGGAAATTCTTTGGTTCAAGAGTCCCCCAACTCGGCAATGGTGACAGGATCCGGTGCACTGGCCTGTACCCTTAAACCCAGCGTCCTCTGCTCCTCCCAGCCTAGCAGAGAGGTCCCTTTATCCACCACAAGGACCGTGGCTTGGCATACTCTTTCCTTGTATATTATTTCTGCAAGAAATTCACCCAGGATATTTATATCAGAGTCTGCATATCCACACACCCTGACATTGGTAGGCCGTATAATAGTACTGCTCTTCCCCAGAATGTTTGCCAATGTGTCTTGGGATATAATGGTCCAAGGGGAACAAGTATCAACTTTCATTTTGAGCTCAATTCCATCCACTTGACGCTTGTCTACGGGACCTTTGGTCATCCCAGACATCTCTGAAATCTCGAATATGTGTCTTGGGGTGAATTCTTGAGTGCCGGACACTTCTTGGATGTTGTACTCCTTCCCAATGCCATCTTCATTATTGTCCATTGGCCTGAACTCGATACTATTGACAGCGTTACCCTTGGAGACATTGGCAAAATGCCCTTTATTCTTGCACTTGAAACATTCCGCATATTTTGCAGGGCAGGAAGGATAGTTCATACCATGTCTTGAACTGCCGCAACGAGAACATACATTTCTTGCATTTCCTCCTCCTCTCTTGACTGTGGAAAAGCCAACTTTTTTCTTTTGATTAACGACACAAACCGAAGACGATGGAGGATTGGATTTGTCAATCCTAAGTTCTTTGACATACTCTGAAGTCTGCTCGATGCTTCTTGCCAATTCTACTGCCTCATCCAATTTCATATCCTTTGCAAGAAGTTTCTCCTGGACTCTCACGTTATTAGTGCATCTAACCAGCTGGTCTCTGATTAGGGAATCAGTCAAATGTTCAAACTCGCAAGTGTAACTCAGGGATCTGAGGCAAGCAATGTAGGACTCCACAGACTCCGACTTCTCTTGGGCCCTCTGGAAAAATTTGTGTCTCTCAAAACTGACATTCTTTTTCGGTCCAAAGTGGTCCCGAAGTTGGTTACGGGCAAACATATATTCATCCATGTCACCTGCCTCTGGGGCATGGTGTCTGGAAAGTCCATCAAAAATTCTGCGTCCTATACCAAGGTTGTGTAGGAGTAAGGCCCTCTTGCGCGCAGGAGGAAATCTCTCCCCACCCATCGCCACCAGGTAGGTTCTCAAACATGTCCCTCCACCTGTCCCATGTAATCGGAGCTCGGCCTGGTTCACTCAGAAAGGGCAGGGGAGGTGGAATGGAGGCGGCCATGGTTCGTACTCAAACAGGACGATATTCTTAAGGTAGATCTTTTTTTTTTTTTATTAATGGTGCATACATAGCACACAATTGGTCCAAACAAACTGTTGCATAAAGTAAGAGGATAAATGTAAGCAAAAAAACTTCTCTTTTTTTTCCTTTCTTAAAAAGAAAAAAAAAATCCTTCTTTTTTTTTTTTTTTTTTAAAATAAATAAATTGCAAGAATTGCAGTCCACCATTAGCACTCTGCTAGGGTCTCTGCAACAAAGTACTTCCGCGTTCTATCCTCTGTTGCCGGGCTTGTGAAGGACGTTGCTAGGAGACCTGATGTCACAATGGGAGGACCGGGGCTTCTGGAGGCCAACACGTCATGAGGTGGGCGTGGCTAAACAAGACACGCGAGCAGCGAGCGCTCGCTCCCGGGTCCGCGCTGCGGCTCGCGCTTCGGGTCGCGCTGGATCTGTGCAACGCCCCTCCTCAACTCGGGGCTCGCGCGGGACTCCCAAAGCAGCAGCCGCTGCACCAACGCTCAAGTGAAACCTTTCCAAGCTTTCCTGAATGCCGGGCTGCGGCTCGCGCTGGATCCGCGCAACGCCCCTCCTTGCCTCGGGGCTCGTGCAGGACTCCCCAAGCAGCAGCCGCTGCACCGACGCTCATAAGGAGCTTTCCCCAACTTGCCTGAATGCAGGGCTTCAGCTCCACCTCCTGCCTGCCTCTCGCCTGCTGTCCCTCTCGGAGGAGGAGATCCTGAGAGCTGTCGGTGTGGAAAAGACCGGAGACCAGAGGACATCAGGTGGCCCCAGGCAACATGAAGTGCCCATCCTCGTCGCCAATGTTAAATCTGGGTCCAGGCAGGGATATATGTATATTAAAGTCCTTTATTAAGTATCATTCAAGGACAGCAGGTACCCCTTCAAGAGGCAGGCTCCAACTGACCAACCTTAGAATACACAGTGAAACTAAACACTCTAAATAGAATTACATGACATCACAATGTTACTCTTTTTGCTGAAACATATTATAATGTAAATGTGGCACAATAAATAACACAGGGAAGATTCACCTCAAGAACCCACACGAAAGTATTATTTTCGGTGCTGAATTGTTTTGCTCACTACTTACTCCTTGTGTATTAAAGAGATTATTCAGTGTTACCTCACCCCATTGGTGATTGTTGTGTACCTCTTAGGACATATTGTGATTACATTTTAAATACATTAATAAATATTTACCTTTGCAAACCAACCTGATTCCTGATTCAGTGTGACCGAGGAGGTTCCAGGAGAAGGGCGTGATATGAGTGGTATATCGTTCAGAATAAAGAACTTTTAGACAAAAATAAATAAGGATTTCAGTTGTGCACTACATGCTAGGCATTGACTTGGGTGTGTGCTGGATTGAAATCACTTACAATATGCACAGCAAAAAAAATGTTTGTTAAAGGAGTGTTACATTTCTTTCATATATTTTAAAAAGAAGAATTATTAATAGCTTAAATATAGTGTTGAACACCATCATAAAAACATTTGAAATTCAGTGAACAACCTTGTTAAAAGGTCATTATGGTTGTAGTGCAAAATCGAAATAACCAAAGCACTTTTCTAGTTATGCTGAGGTATAGAACCATAACTCGGGCCCTCACTATGCACTGCTCAAACTACCAAACAGTACATCAAAGATGACATCACAATTGGCACCATTGATGACATCACTGTTCTTTTTGTGTAGTGACAGTAAGCAGTTTAAGCAGAGGAATTTACCAAGTGGTACTGCATTAAAAACATGACAAACATACTCTAAAGGTATCATGTATGTCAGCCTTAGCATTGCGGAATGTGTGTAAGTTAGTTTCCTGAGGGTTTGGCTTGAGTTCATAGTGCACATACATGGAATAATAAGCAAGCCCCAGACAGATGATACGTGTGTACTGTGACAAAGCTAGTAACCCAGCTTGGTCAAGAGGGGACAGAAATCCCTCTCAAGTGGGTTGAAGGGCTACCAAGGGGCCAATCCTATGCCTGAGTTTGGTAGCAGAGAGGACCCCCAATCCTGTACCCTCTCCTTGTGCCGAATGCTTATATGCAGACATGTATCTTCTACCAATCCTCTTCAAAAAAATGCTTGTGAGTGTTTCTCTAATTCTTTCAGATCTAAGTGTGAAAAGTCTCGGGATGGGGGAGCCCCTTCTCATGAGGCTAGGAGGTGAGGCCATAACCTGAACGCCCCTTGGGGGTGGTACTCGAAGAAAGAATCTCATGGGGTGGGAACCCCACTATGGGTCCAGTGACGGCTATTGAGAGAAAATGCGGTTTGCCAGACATTTCCCCCTTTCTTGCCCACTTACCCTACCCAGACTCCATCTATCCCAGACACCAGTATATGTCTCTGTATGGTAGATAGTATCTCTCCCTCTGGAAGTACTGAGATGAGGAAGAGTATGGTTTACTTAGAGAGAAAACTCCCAGAAACCGGGACGAAGAATAACACTGACAACTGTAAGGAAGGCATGGTATCAAAGTAAGGTAACACGAGTGATCACAGTTCAACAGTGTTTCAAAAACTGAAAATGGGTGAGATAAATGCTTAATCTAAACCTAAATGTAAGATGGGCACAAGCTACAACCATCAAATAATAATAACACCATCCAAGTGCACTGTAGTGAAATAAAAAGGTCCTATACTAGGAAAACCTAATGCCTATCCTTACTACCATGCTACACTATAGTTATGTTATGTTATGTTATTTTGCATTTATATAGCGCCTTATATACCATTGGTATGGTCTGAAGGCGCTGGTAGGTTGAACGCCCTGGGGAACCGAAGTTCATATCAGTAGAGGGAGTAGAGAGGGTCAAAAGGTGCGTGTGAGCACCGGGTATGTGTGCAGCTTGTGCGGTATCCGTGTAATAGCCGCTTTCTAGCGGTAGGTGTGATGGTTGAGAGGTCAGGAGTATGTGTTCGTTCTGGCAGGATTTATCCAGATCGCATGTGGCTGCGTTAGGCCTGAGGAGAACGCCTGGCTGGGGGGTGTGTAACCAGCAGTGTTTACTTAGAATGATGTGGAGTGAGCGGCGGATGTTGATATGAGAACAGTTATATACCGAATGGTGTCATAGTCTCCCTGTGTTCTAGTTGAGTGGTGATGTAAAGGAGAGAGTAAGCATGATGGTGTGATATGATGGGTTATATGCTCTTTCAAACGTTATCTGCATTTCAGACCATAGTATACACATCACGCAATTCTATGCGCTCCTGTCCGTTCCATGCACTCCTATCTACTCCATGCACCCCAGTTTGCTCTATACATTCCGGTCCGCTCCATGCACTCATGCATTCCGGCCCACCCTGCACGCTCGGGTCCGCCCTGCATACTCTAGTCTGCCCCAACATTCACAATTCTGTCTAAGTGTGGACATGCTAATATTCACCTTTCTGTCTAAGTGTGGACATGCTAACATTCAAGGTCCTATCTAGATGCAATGCAGGCCAATATTCACAATTCTGTCCAAGTGTGGATATGCTAATATTCACAACTCTGTCTAGGTGTGGACATGTTAACATTCACAATTCCATCTAGATGTGACGCAGGCCAATGTTCACAATTCTATCTAAGAGTGGGCATGCTAATATTCACAATTCTATCTAAGAGTGGACATTCTAAGAATCACAATTCAATCTAGATGCGACGCAGGCCAATGTTCACAGTTCTATCTAAGAGTGGGCATGGAAGTATTATGGCACTCTATGTTATTGGTAGGTAAGATAGAGTGGCAGGGGTTTTCTGGAGTAAAGTGATTGCTCTACTCCCCACCCATGCCACACTCACGGTTTTTGTTGGTGTCTGTTGGCTGCTGGCTTCCTTGGCGTCCCCTTGCGGACACCTGCTGACACTTCCTGGAGCCGCCTCTGTTGGAGCCACCCTTGGCCTTGGGGCCCTTAGCCGGGGGCTGCACGGGCAGAGGGCTGCCCTGGGAGGACCAGTGATGAAGGGTGAGAGGACCAATGAGAACGGGCCTGAGCGGGTTGGGAGTCAGGAGGGAAGGGAGAGAAGGAAGAGGGTGCGGAGTGGGAGCGGGCTGCTGGGGGATCAGAAAGGCCTCTGGATATGGGGTCAGCCACAAAAGCCTGCTGCCTCTGGGTGTGAAGGAGGCAGGCAGGAGGCACTGCGGCCGCTAGGCCCAATGAGGAGTCAGGGTCCACCAAACAAGGGAGGGGGTGGGCCAGGAGGCGGGAGAAGGGACGAGGGAAAAAGGCAGGGGAAGCAGGATGGCGATCGGGGGCAGGGGGTCAGCCACACAGGCCGAGATGTTGCTCCCCAGGGCCCAGGACGGTCCTCGGGGGGTGCACTCACCTGCTGCCTCTGGGTGTGAAGGAGGCAGGCAGGGGGCACTGCGGCCGCTAGGCCCAATGAGGAGTCAGGCTCCACCAATCACGGGAGGGGGTGGGCCAGGAGGCGGGAGGAGGGATGCGGGAAAAAGGCAGGGGAAGCAGGATGGCGATCGGGGGCAGGGAGTCAGCTACACAGGCCGAGATGTTGCTCCCCAGGGCCCAGGAGGGTCCTGGGGGGGGTGCACTCACCTGCTGCCTCTGGGTGTGAAGGAGGCAGGCAGGGGGCACTGCAGCCGCTAGGCCCAACGAGGAGTCAGGCTCCACCAATCACGGGAGGGGATGGGCCAGGAGGCGGGAGGAGGGAAGCGGGAAAAAGGCAGGGGAAGCAGGATGGCGATCGGGGGCAGGGAGTCAGCCACACAGGCCGAGATGTTGCTCCCCAGGGCCCAGGATGGTCCTGGGGGGGATGCACTCACCTGCTGCCTCTGGGTGTGAAGGAGGCGGGTAGGGGGCACTGCGGCCGCTAGGCCCAACGAGGAGTCAGGCTCCACCAATCACGGGAGGGGGTGGGCCAGGAGGCAGGAGCAGGGAGAGGGGACGCGGGAAGGAAGGGGAAGCAGGATGGCGATCGGGGGCAGTGGGTCAGCCACATAGGCCGAGATGTTGCTCCCCAGGGCCCAGGAGGGTCCTGGGGGGGGTTGCACTCACCTGCTGCCTCTGGGTGTGAAGGAGGCAGGCAGGGGGCACTGCGGCCGCTAGGCACAACGAGGAGTCAGGCTCCATCAATCACGGGAGGGGGTGGGCCAGGAGGTGGGAGGAGGGAGGAGGGAGAAGGGACGCGGGAAAAAGGCAGGGGAAGCAGGATGGCGATCGGGGGCAGGGAGTCAGCCACACAGGCCGAGATGTTGCTCCCCAGGGCCCAGGAGGGTCCTGGGGGGGGTGCACTCACCTGCTGCCTCTGGGTGTGAAGGAGGCAGGAAGGGGGCACTGCGGCCGCTAGGCCCAACGAGGAGTCAGGCTCCACCAATCACGGAAGGGGGTGGGCCAGGAGGCGGGAGGAGGGACGCGGGAAAAAGGCAGGGGAAGCAGGATGGCGATCGGGGGCAGGAAGTCAGCCACACAGGCCGAGATGTTACTCCCCAGCGCCCAGGAGGGTCCTGGGGGGGGTGCACTCACCTGCTGCCTCTGGGTGTGAAGGAGACAGGCAGGGGGCACTGTGGCCGCTAGGCCCAACGAGGAGTCAGGCTCCACCAATCACAGGAGGGGGTGGGCCAGGAGGCGGGAGCTGGGAGAAGGGACGCGGGAAGAAAGGGGAAGCAGGATGGCGATCGGGGGCAGGGGGTCAGCCACATAGGCCGAGATGTTACTCCCCAGGGCCCAGGAGGGTCCTGGGGGGGGTGCACTCACCTGCTGCCTCTGGGTGTGAAGGAAGTAGGCAGGGGGCACTGCGGCCGCTAGGCCCAACGAGGAGTCAGGCTCCACCAATCACGGGAGGGGGTGGGCCAGGAGGCGGGAGGAGGGAGAAGGGACGCGGGAAAAAGGCAGGGGAAGCAGGATGGCGATCGGGGGCAGGGGGTTAGCCACACAGGCCGAGATGTTGCTCCCCAGGGCCCAGGAGGCTCCTGGGGGGGTGTGCACTCACCTGCTGCCTCTGGGTGTGAAGGAGGCAGGCAGGGGGGACTGCGGCCGCTAGGCCCAACGAGGAGTCAGGCTCCACCAGTCACGGGAGCGGGTGGGCCAGGAGGCGGGAGGAGGGAGAAGGGACGCGGGAAAAAGGCAGGGGAAGCAGGATGGCGATCAGGGGCAGGGGGTCAGCCACACAGGCCGAGATGTTGCTCCCCAGGGCCCAGGAGGGTCCTGGGGGGGTGCACTCACCTGCTGCCTCTGGGTGTAAAGGAGGCAGGTAGGGGGCACTGCGGCCGCTAGGCCCAACGAGGAGTCAGGCTCCACCAATCACGGGAGGGGATGGGCCAGGAGGCGGGAGGAGGGAAGCGGGAAAAAGGCAGGGGAAGCAGGATGGCGATCGGGGGCAGGGAGTCAGCCACACAGGCCGAGATGTTGCTCCCCAGGGCCCAGGATGGTCCTGGGGGGGATGCACTCACCTGCTGCCTCTGGGTGTGAAGGAGGCGGGCAGGGGGCACTGCGGCCGCTAGGCCCAACGAGGAGTCAGGCTCCACCAATCACGGGAGGGGGTGGGCCAGGAGGAGGGAGGAGGGAGAAGGGACGTGGGAAAAAGGCAGGGGAAGCAGGATGGCGATCGGGGGCAGGGAGTCAGCCACACAGGCCGAGATGTTGCTCCCCAGGGCCCAGGAGGGTCCTTGGGGGGGGTGCACTCACCTGCTGCCTCTGGGTGTGAAGGAGGCAGGCAGGGGGCACTGCGGCCGCTAGGCCCAACGAGGAGTCAGGCTCCACCAATCACGGGAGGGGGTGGGCCAGGAGGCGGGAGGAGGGAGAAGGGATGCGGGAAAAAGGCAGGGGAAGCAGGATGGCGATCGGGGGCAGGGAGTCAGCCACACAGGCCGAGATGTTGCTCCCCAGGGCCCAGGTGGGTCCTGGGGGGGTGCACTCACCTGCTGCCTCTGGGTGTGAAGGAGGCAGGCAGGGGGCACTGCGGCCACTAGGCCCAACGAGGAGTCAGGCTCCACCAATCACGGAAGGGGGTGGGCCAGGAGGCGGGAGGAGGGACGCGGGAAAAAGGCAGGGGAAGCAGGATGGCGATCGGGGGCAGGGAGTCAGCCACCCTTCCCGAGATGTTGCTCCCCAGGGCCCAGGAGGGTCCTGGGGGGGGTGCACTCACCTGCTGCCTCTGGGTGTGAAGGAGACAGGTAGGGGGCACTGCGGCCGCTAGTGTGGGATAATGTTCACAAGACCTTCAGGACCTTCTGTGTCCAAGTCTCTTTCATGCAAAGTCACTTGCTTCAGAGGGCCTGATGTATCATAAACAACAAAACAAAAGTTCCTTCTATTTCTCATCATGTTGGGGTATTACTCTTCACCCATGGGTCCCCCTTAGCCGGGCTCTGATCATTCGCTCAATGTTAGCCTTCCTCAGTCAGGCTCAGACCAACCACTCACTGTGGAAATCCCTCAGTCATGTTCACGTTCGTAACCGCAATGTAGTTCATTTAGCTTTTTCACAATGTGGGATTCACTTCCCTTAGCTTTTTTGCTTGATGTCCCTCTTTCGGGTTCACTACCCTCTTTCAATCACAGTTTCATCATCTGTAGTATTCAAAAGTCTAAATGTCTTTTTAAACAACCATCTAGTTTAATTAGGTCCCTATCATCTGGGCTCAGATCTTCCTTCGCCGGCCTCCTAAAGCACTTGCTAGTTCAAACAAAGACTTCCCAGGGGTGATCACCTCTCGCTGGGTCAGTCAGTTATTCTACAGCAAGTGTGTGCTTCACAATATCACAGTTCGCACAGCATTTCCCTTAGCTGGGCGCAAATGCCAGTTTCACACTCCCCTTAGTCGGTTCACACTTTCATATTCCTCAAAGACTTCTGCAACCTGCCAATGACTTTCAGTCGTAAAAGGGGTTTAGCTTGACCCTTGTATGACCACATTGACACCTCACACCAGCCTCCCCTAGGGCCTCTTGGTACCTGTAGTTTCTACAACAACCGAAGACATTCAACTGTGCACAGGATTTAACATAACCTACTGCAGGACCACTTTGATTTTTCAGTTCAACACATTCTCCCTGTTCATGAGCGAGGCACCAGTCAAGAGTCCTTCGAATGAGCGCCCAGGTGGCATCGAACCACTCTAACTCTGATACCAATTTGGGCTTACAAAGGACCTTTTTCCATTAGTCTTCTTTTTTCATATAATGTTGCTCTTCATAACCTTGAGTCCCACCCAGTCTGGTCTATTATCAGCTCTTTCCGACTCACCAGCTGTGCCTAACTCTGTTGGCGCCTTGTTCCTCTGGAGTCAAGGAAGGTATCACAATGGCAACCGCCTCTCCGCACCCTGGCTATCATTAAGGGAGGGTCCCATGTACTGCTGACATCCTTCGCACTATTTTGCAGCTGCAATTCCTGATCTCACTTTTCCCTTCTCAGAGGTTCTGGGTTCTGGGTTGAAAAGGTCAAAGGCAATATCCTCCTCGTGATCCTTTCTGGTCTCAGCGCCTTTCTCCTCTGTTTGAACTGCCGTCCTGGAATAGCTGCTTTCTCATTCGTTTGGCCTTGCTCAGAGTGTGCTTTCATGCACCGTCTTTTATCCATATGGGGAAAGGGATGGGAAGTTAGGTGTGTGTAGTTATCAGCAATTGCCTGACCTTGCCTGGCCTCAATACTGTGACAACCTGGCAGGCTTTTATAGGGAATTATAGCCCTCATATTCCAATGGGTATTCTTTGTACATCATAGTTCATCATCCCGCGTCCTAGGGGGCTTGGTAAACTCAGAAGGGTGAGAATTGTAGGGTTTATGAAACAAATGGGAAAAATCCGTAAAATAATAGTTTGGAGGTCTGACAATAGTTTGGAGGTCTGTCGAGGGAATGACCAGGATTATTGTCATGAAATGAATAGGGGGGATTGTGGGAACTGTAGTGCTTTGTCACAGCGGACTGGGAGTTCGGGAAATAATAAACAGAGGGACAGGGAGAAGAATGACTGGGAGTACTCGGGTAGGCAACAGGAAAATAGGGATCCTGGGAGATATAGTTTCCCACTGCAACAGGGTTTGGGTTCCTAATGGGTTTACTAGATGTGGAGGGTCTGTTGAATTCTGGTAAGGGAGATTCATTGGGCGGAAGGGGGTTGATTTGGAACAGCCTATAAAAGCCTCAGAGACTTCATCCTCCTTGTCCTCTTCCCCGGTGTAATACCACTTCTCACCTGGGGCATTCCCCCGTAGCATAACTCCGGGCTCCTCTTGATAGGTGATCCTCCCTCCCTCACCCACTCCGAGGGTTGGGATCACAGAGTGCAAGCCCTCCCCTGGCCACCTGAATAAGGGATTCTCGGGGTCTAATCAGGAGAACACAATTAGGTTTCTCACACAACCCAGTGAGACCATAACAACTGTGATGAGGAAGAGGCACAGAGCAATGTGGAGTACAATGTAAGGGATTTCAATCAGGCACACACCCAAGTGTCGCCCAGCATGTAGTGCGCAAATGAAACCCTTATTTATTTTTATCTATAAGTTCAATATTCTGAATGATATACCACTCATATCACACCCTTCTCAAAATACCCCCACCCCGGTCACACTGAACCACGAATCAGGCTAGTTTGCAACTGTAAATATTTATTAATTTATTTAGAATTTAAAATCACCATATATTTTTAATAGATAACAACAATCACCAATAGGTGACAAGAACAATGAATAATATCTTTAATGCAATGGGAATCAGGGAATGAACACAAACAAGAAGGCAGCAAAGAAAAGAATACTTTTTGTACTGGTTTGGAACAGATAGCACTGTGGTTAGATGTTCCCCCTGAAACATCCCTCAACCCACCAATAGGCAATTTAAATAGATGTGAGGAGAGAGCAGGTACTCAGGAATAATACAGACCAAACAGAATATCACTCCCACCTTCCACCATTAAACACAAGAGAAAAACAGATTTGACTTTTCAACTGTCAAAATGGTTTTGAAAATAGCTGAGCAAAAACACTAAATGAGTTCAAAAATGCTTACATTATTATACATTTCTACGGGAGCCACTTTGAACAGATGCAAGCAAGCAAAAGCAATGATTTAATCAAATGAAAACAATTGGAATCTCAAAGGCAAAGTGGGAAATAATTTAAAGACAATTCACAAGTGTAAAACTTTAGCAAACTTTTACAATGCAATTTTTGATAGAAAATTTCGTTTCTATCTTAAAACCTGAGGGAGTTATAGAGGTTTTAGTGAGAGGTGTTTTTCAAAAATAAAGATTATGCTTTTACTCAAGACTAGAGCATGCAGACTAGACAACCAGGTTGGGTCGAAGTAAGCTCTGAGACTGATTCATGGCTTCAGTAACAGATCCCCAGTGCCTTCCCTGGCGGAACCAGTCCAAACACTCGAAGTGGGATTTATGGATAAGAGTTACACAAATAAAAATGACTATGAAATGACGCTTTAGCCAATAGACGGAATAAGATAGCACTAAGATTTAGACACTGTTACTGATTATGAAAGAAAGGATAGTTCAGAGATTAGGGTGGAACAAGATAAGCAAGGTATACAACAGTTCTCTAGCGTCCTAGTAAAACTCACAATCCACTGGGATTTAAGATTTTTGGCCCGTCAAGATTCTGGTCAATGGATCGGGTCTATCAGGGGAGGACAGCACATCAGCTAGGATCAGCCAGGCGGGTCACTGGAACTGCACAGGATCTGCCCTTCTTATTTCAGGATATTTCAGATCAGTGGGGTGGTGAGTTCATCAGGCAAGCATTATGGTAGCAAGCCAGATAGTTTCAGATGCTTCCCCCACACCACGGCGCTTCACTGGATTGTAAGGATTAGTTGAGGATTAATTGAGGATTGAGGCCTAGCTGAAACTGGTTCAGCTACTGTTTGGTCCGGTCCTTGGCATCTGGATCTGGAAGGATGGTAAAGGCTGGATGTTGAATGCTGGATCAGAGTGTTTTGCTGGGATCAGAAGAGAGTGTGTCTGTGTTGTCAGAGGTCCCTATTTATCAAGTCAAAATGACATCACAAAAGTGGGTGTATGGGCCGGCTTAACTAAACTCGCCCCTGTGAACTGGGATTGGATCAGAGCCTCATCTCCGCCTTGCATCCGAGTGATTGGATCAAAGACAGATGAAGTCAAGTTTATGGTTTTGTTTTTACAATCCTTAGAAACCTCCCCAAGCCACTAGTATCACAATCAAATTGTATCCTAAATACATATTTATACATGTGTAACCTCTATGAACATCACATACAAGGATTACATATTTTATGGAGTATCTGTTGATCAAAATCCCACAGGTGTGTGACCTTGTTTCGCCTTTCTGCAGCATTTTGTCAATTTCACCCTGAAAACATTTTCTAAACTTTCTCCAAATGTCCACAAATATGCATGTTTACCATAGGAATGAGTGGGCAAAGTTTAACAATTATAGCATAAATACAGTTGCCATAAAACCACATATATTGCCATTCCTGATCAGAATATGCTACACAGTTCCACCACGTTTTGAAATGTAGGGCCAAAAATTAGAGTAACAAATCTGCCCGTTTTATATTTTTCACCACTTCTGATAGCGAGTTATAAGTCTCTAAATAAAATTTGTTCATTACATATTCTTAGCAGCAAATGGTCAACCTTTGTCTGTCTCTGGAGGCAAGGAGCAGCCCCCACCTTTGGGATTTCCTTCTGCAAGCCTAGTTTACGACCTTTTCACACATCCATTTCATGGCCTGGAGAATCTGCCATTGTTCAGTCCTTGGTAGCAGACACAATTCTGGCCTACTCCACAATTATCATGTGTCAGTGAGCATCTGCTGAGAGGAATGCCCTCCCCTTGGGTGGAAACCTATTTTTCAACCTCTTGCAGGCACAGCCAGCCTAAGTTAATTCTTAATTTCTTTGACTTGAAATTCAGCACAGAACAAACTTGTTGCATCAGATTGCATAGATACATTACATTCTTAGATTTAAACCTGTGGGATCAAAACAACTGAGATCTGTGTTTCTTTCAGCAACAGTCCTTTTATATTTGCTAATCCGGCAAATCTTTAGTTTTAGACAACTTTAAAGTTTAATCAGGAAAGCTCATTTGACAGGGGCTTTCACTCACAGGTAGCCCAGTGTGGCTGCACACAGACTTTTGACAGGAATTGTCATTCACAGTCAATTCAGTTTTGCTGAGAAAATGTTTTGCTCTTAACAATTCAGGACTTTGTAAATTCACAGTGTTTCATTAGATTAAATGAATTTGAGCATTTAGCAAGATTTTGAGTGTTGGGTAGTGTTATGTACAGACATTTTAAAGTTTCAGCAGCAAAGTAAAGTTTGTTTACTGGCAAATGTAGGATCTTCACTTGCAAAGCGCTGCTGCTCCCTCTGCACCCTATGTTTGCTTGACATGGAGGACACTGGCACTTTTTCTGCAGTGTGTGCTCCATTCCACCACACATGCACCTTGGGTGGCAGGTTGTGCAGCCATCTTTTTGTGTGTTGGAAATGTGGTTTTGGAGGTTTTGGCACGCACAAGGGTTTTTCCCGCCATTTTATTGTTTCTCTCACCATAGATAGCAGAGTGAGGCCGCATAGCATAGCAGAGTGAGTCAATACATCCCACAAAACCGTGAAACTAAGGCGACCAAACTAGACATCCTGGAAGAGCCAACTTCATGTATACAATAAAAAGGGAAGAAGGACTTTGTTTTTTGTTGAATTATTCCTAGAGGAGTCGCAGAGGCATTTGAAGCACGAGACTGACCGAAATGCAGAGAGAAGAGCAGGAGGGAGAGGTTGGGAGAGTGAGTATGACCATGCAAGCTGGTGGGCCAATGTTCCTGGTGCTTAGGAGGTCAGTGGCATGCAGAGAAGGAGAACCACATGATTAGGGAGACTGCACAAAGGGTGCAGTCCCACAGATGTCCCTGCCAGCCCCAGCAATATTGCATCTGCATCCAGACAACTTGGAGAGGTGAGAGCTCTCACGGACCATAAAAGAAGGTACGCAGAGAGCGAAGGACGCTATGGGGAATTAAGAAGGTCTTATATAATAGAAGGGGGTGAGGAAGATTGCCCATACAGGGTCTGAGACCCACAATTGAGAAACCAGTACAAATTGCTCTGGAACCCATGACTAAGAAGCCAGAGAAAATGGGGCTGGGACCCACAAAGAAATAGCCAGTGTAAAGAGGTCTGGGACCCATAACTGAGAAACCAAAGTTAAGGGGTCTGGGGCCCACAATTGAAAAATCAATATTCACACGGTCTGGGACCCAAGATAGTCCCTGGCATTGGAGTACAAGGGTTGTCTGTGGAAGAGCTGAGAGAGAACCAGGGGAAGGTGTGTTTTTTCACATTATGAAAAGCCAACAGAAGGGAGGCATTCTCTCGGCAGTGCAAAGAGCTGAGAGAGAACCAGGAGAGTCATACCCCCTGGTGTGTTTTTAAACATTGTGAAAATCCATGAGAAAGGAGACATTCTCTTGGCGGTGCAAAGAGCTGAAAGAGAACTAGGGGAAGGTAGGCATACACCCTGGTTTGTTTTGAACATTGTGAAAAGCCAAGAGAATGGATGCATTCTCTTAACAGTCCAAGGAGCTGAGAGAGAACCATGGGAATGGAGTCATACCCCCTGGTGTGTTTGTGAGCACTGTAAAAAGCCACAATGGAGGCATTCTCCTCACATTGAAATAGCCTGGAGAGACCCAGGAAAGCCACAAGAAGGGAGGAAGTCTCTTGGCAGTACAGGGAGACAGGAGAGAGCCAGGGGAGAGAGTCACTCTGCCTGGTGTAGTTGTGAACATTGTGACTAATTTGCTGAAACACCAAGAGAAGGGAGCCATTCTCTTAACACTGGACGTTTGAGTTGGAACATTGTTTTCTTTCTGAGCAAGATAACTTTTTTCTACTTTGAAGTTTTGCTTTAACTTTTGGAAAAAAGGATTGTGACGCGGGGAAGGGAACCCCTCCAGCCCAATAACCAGTTTCTCTGGCATATGGAACCGTACCTGTCCAGAAGAAGGGAGTTGCTCTTCTGGACCAAGAAGACAGGAAAGCCCTTTAGTTTAGTTGCAAGTATAAGAGTGTGAAATAGGTTTTTGATGCAGGAAGGTGGACTCTCTTTAGTTATTGGACATTCTGACAGATTCCTTAATTTTGTTGAAGAAGGGAAACCCCTTGAGCTGGGTGTTCTCTCAGACAGCCCTTTACGATAAGTAGCAATACCCTGTAGGTGGATGGGGATGCAGATTTTATTCATACATCAATAATCAAGGCAACACAAAAAGTTTTGGTAAAGTTCATCTGTTTTAATGTCTAGTATCTAAAACAACAAACATCGCTTGATCTTCTGACACTACTTATTTCTTAAAAAACTGGGCTTTTATACCCATAATTGGTCATCATTGACGTTTTGATCTGGGTCATTACCAACGTCATCCTACATGGCAAACTACAAAAACCTAACTGAGGGTGTGATTAGGTCTGAGTGTATTTCTAAGTATAGGCTCTATATCTGTATAGAGCAGTGGAGGAAGGTGATAGGATACTTAACATCAGGTGGGGCAACTAAGCCCTCCCCTCAAAATGGCCACCGTGGACGTCACTAAATGCATGATGTCCCATTGGCAACACAAACTATAGGACCCTTAATTACGCGGTCCCCTACAATTGGTTAGCTCCTAACCCACGTCAGTACTTTTCCACCTACGTCTAGCAGCACACAGACCGAACAACTAGGTGCAGATGAGCTTGTCTTATCACCAGCTTCTCACCAATTAGCATATCATCCATCATCACCTCAATGGTCCAGTCTCAATTAGTGTTTGAGGTTTGGCCTTGAGTCTGTACTGTGTTCTGAAAACTTTTCAGACGTGTGGGCACCAGCCGGCCTTCGTGCGTAGGTGTGACCATCTTGCTCGTCCAACTTCTCTCTACCACATAACTGGACACCATAAAATTGAGCTTTTTGTGTATTTGATTTTATTCTCCAATAGTCCTCTGACGTCTTTTGTTTTTGCTTGACCTCTCTGAACAGGAGCCTCTGTTCTTTTAAGCTAATTGTATCCAGTGTCATCCAATTCCAGTTTGATAAGACCTTGGCTTTCTTGGCTCACTCAACTCCTTAGCTTTCATTGCATCTGTACACGTTTAAGCTAAGTATCGTCATCAGGTCTGTGGCATATGTTTCTTCACATTGATCCCAAGATGTCACTTATCCTTGATACTTTCTTGATGGATTATAAATCGTCTGCATCCTCTGGTCTGTTTATCTCTTCTATGGGTTTCAATTTGATTTTGTATGACGTCACCATTCATCTTTGCCTTTTAGTTTCTCTGTTTCTTCAGGAAACTCGTTCAAATGGCCATCATATTGTCTTGTATGCAGGTATGGTTTCCTTAATGGGTACCTTACCTCCCATATACTCTTAGGTATAGGTATTCTTATGGGTACTGCACAGAATCCATGCTTTTCTCTTTGTTGGTTTAACTGTTCTGTGTATGTCACATACTTTGGTTCATATTCTTCAGGAACTGTAGGCGGGGCAGTTGGAGTGGGGGTACTTGGCTCCTCTTCTACACTCTCTTAGAGTTAGTGCAAGATAGGATTTTCTTTTCTTTCTTTCATATAAATAAAAGTGTCTGCCAACTGTGAAGGCATCATGCTCAAAGTTAAAAAAAAATAGATTAATTAACCTAAATGCCAGACTGGTTTAAGACCTAACTTGCCCTAGGCTAAGGTGTGATTTCCCTACCTAAAGAAACTAAGGATAGTCTGAGTCAGTAAGTTTAACTTAAAAGTCTGTCTGTGTCCAAAACCTATACTTGGCCTCACAACTAAAATGAAACAATGTGTGGGGATGTCAGCAATAAATGAAATATTGTTCAAAATGTAAGTTCTGGGCTACTTCCAGCTCTTGGCATGCTTTCCAGTTCCCTTTCCCCAAGTAAAGGACAGTTCCACATAGTTTTGGGGTTCCCTTCCCCAAGTTCAAGACAGTTACACACAGGCTTGGTGCTCTCTTCCCCAAGACAACACCAAGGTTCATAAGGTCTTAGGGTTCCTTTCCCCAAGACTTCAGCTTGTCCAGCTTGCCAACTTAGCTCCGGTCTTTTCATATTCAAAACCAATTCCAGATCACCTTTCTACTCTTCTGCGTCCTTGCCAGTTGATACAGATTGTTTTCCTTCTGCTTCGCTTCCGCAATCTCTTTCATACATTTGGCTTTGCTCTCGGTACGTTTCCTTGACTTTCACAGACAGGCTATTCCCGGTGTAGGCGCAGTTGTCGGACCACATTGTCCACCCTGATTGCAAACCTACAGCTATTCTGGCTGGGGTATGCTGATGATTTAGTATTGTTGGACTATACGCCTGATGGGCTTCAAAATAGGCTAAATGGGTTGGTACAATTTAGAAAAGAATGATCTGGAAATAAACATTTCTAAAACTAAGGTGATGGCATTCCTAGGCAATGCAAAACAATTGCGCTTTAACAAATTTAAGTGGTATGTTAACAATAAACCAATTGAGCCTGCTGAATGCTCCAAATACTTAGGGGTTATCTTGGACCATAAACTAATATGGAAACAACATTGGGTTGAAACTAAACTCAAATGTATAGAAATAGCGGGAGCGCCGAGTCAGTTTATAGGAAGACAGGTGGTATCTCAGTCAATACCATTTTGTTATTGTATTCTAGTAAATTTGAATCATGCCTTCTCTGGAGACTGGTGTGACCTCAGGAAAGAAGCCAGCAGTCCTCATCAAGTCTCTGAGGCATGCACATTCAATTAACGACACAGCACGCCAAATCAACTATGTTCACTGAGTCATTTGAAGAAGGTAGAACACTACATTATACCAAACTGGATTTGAATATCACATGAGAAAAGGTGGCGTGCCTAAAGGGACTCAAAGATTTTCAATGTGCAAACCCTCCCACGGGGAAAAGAGCAGCTGTTGATTGGCCTTTAGCGTCAGGTGAGCGGCCAGACCAAAGTAGGGGACGGGGGAGGATAGGAACAGGAAGAAAGAAGTATTAAAGTCTGGGCCAAGAAAAGCAGATTGAGGGTTTTTTGGGTAAGGTCAGGAGGAGAGGTGGTGGACAGAGAGATGAGATGGCTGGTCGAATGCTGGAGCAGAGTGTTGAGGAGATTGTGGCAGAGATTTTTACAAGTGATGTGTTGGTAGTGAGTGAGAGTGGTACCAGATAGCAAGAGTGAGGCTGCAAGTGAGTTTTTGGTGGGTTGAGTGAAGGTCTAGGTGTAGAGTGAGAGGAAATGGGATATAGGGTATGGGTAAGGAGTGGGTAGAGGAGAGAATAGAGGAGTGGGTAAAGAGGAGAAGGGAGAGTAAAGGAAGGAGGAAGGGAGAGAGGATACTGCATGAACATTAGAGGGACAGATGAGGGGAGAAGGTGCAGGTAGGAAGATAAGAAGTGGAGGGAGAGAAGCAGAAGGCAAAAGTAGAGCATAGCGGAGTGTAGGAACAAGAATATTAGGGAAATATGTTACTTTGCAGCACCATGATCATCACAAGATGACTGCCTGGGTGGTGCTGGAGCGAGTCACCAGGGACAATGGTGGCTGCAGTGGTGCAGCCCCCGTCCCATGGAGGAACAGCTGGGTGACCATCTTACAGCATGTCTGTGCTGGAGCTATGGGAGCCAGGACAGCAGCGTGCTCTGTGCTGCATTATGGAAGAGGAGAGAAGCTGGTAGAGAGGAACTGCAGGGCCTCAGAGGAAAGGCCCTAGCCTCTTCCTTCAGCAGCGGCAGCACACGTCCAGGATGTTTGAGCCTATTGAGCCTATGACAGGAACGAAGTTCAAATCTCTATAGAGTGAATTGGAGAAATGTAAGGGGTACTTAAGTTAATCAAATAAAAACCTGAGCTCCAAGGACAGGACAAATAAAATGTAAAAGGAATCCAGGATAAAACAAGAATAAAAAAGAAAATAAAGAAAAGTGACACCTTAATTGAACTAACAGAATTCCAAACTGGCCAATTGAAAGCAAGCCTAACACAGCCGAGCCAGAGTGGAAACACCCTGCCATCCTATCCTTTAAGCAGGGTTTTTCCACCTATCAGCGACCAACAGGATGAGGAGAAGTATGGCTATAAATTTAGAGCAAGCTCACTCTGGACTTGTAGCAATCAGCAACAGTTCCCTCTATGTTTCTACAAACAATTGTGCAAGAAGAGCTGTACCCTGAACATAGAGGAGTTGCTGCCTGGGTGAAGGGGCCGGGACTACTCCGAAGCACTTGAGGAAGCAGACACCATGGAGCACTGGAGGAAGAAGACCTATCCAGGGGGATGAAGTAGAGTACCAGAACTACCTAAGCCTAAAAGGGTGGGTGAGCTGATCCCTGTGAGAAGCTTGGAAAGAGGCTAAAACCTGTATATAGAGAAGAGGGACAAAAGCAAATATCCCTTGAAGAGGAGAAGGGTGAAAATCCAGGTCTGCTGAAGATGGGAGGATAGCTCAGGGGCAACATTCTCGCCTTGGAAGCAAGATGATACAGAGAAACACAGGTTTGATTCCCGGGTCCACGCTTAGAAACCTCTGGGTATTAAGCGTGTTATAATTAATCAATTACATTACAACATTACTTGATTGAGGGGCAAAGATCAAGAGAAAGAAGATAAAGAAGACAGACTCCTGAAAGAAAGAGGAGCAATCCCAAGTCCCCTGAACAGGAGAGGGGCAAATCAAAAGTAACAAACATTCCAGAGAAAATGGCCACCAAGTAAGAAGTGGGAACATCCTATGGAAGGGCCAAGACTCAGAATCCAGAGAGAGTGACAAGAACCCTTGGAGGCAGATTGGGGAAGTCCAACACCCATGTATGGAAGAGAGGAGCAAGGTCAAATAGAGAATGGTTGGGGAAACATACCAAACAACCAAGAGAGAGAGAAGGATGAATCACCCAGAGGACTGACAAAAAGGATCCAGCCGATACCTCGCCTAAGAGGCCATTCAACTGTAAGGCAACTGCAGGTACAAGTGTGAGATCTTTGCGTAAGCGACGCTGTTGGTTGTCTACCCAATGAAGCCCTAGGAGAAGACATCTTTGAATGACTGGACTTTGTTAATTTAGGAGAGGACTTCAAGTTAGATATTTTACCTTCAACACTTTTCACATAAGTGAAGGAATAACGTTTATTTTCCTCATTACACCATTTGATTTGGCTATTCTAACAACTCACATTTTAGGGACAATTGATTCCGGAAACCTTAATTTTAGTTGCATTAGTTGTGACAGGCAAGTTTACTTTAGTTTTTTTAGTACTTTGGGCACCTTTTTTCTTCATAGGTGAAGTGTACCTTAAATTTGCATTATTTATACAGGGATGGACTTTTAAGTCACATATGTTGGAACACTGCCTTATTGCTTAAACCCTGTTTTTGTTACACTTGCTTAATAATGTGTCTTCCTCGAAAATGAAGCAAAATCCGAGACCCTTCCGTTAGTCTTGTCATGACAGACAGTAAAGGGAGATATTGTATGAAGAGAGCGAAATGAGAGGCACAGTACTGAGAAATCAGCATCACACAATCTGGCCTGAGAAGTTTTAGGATAGGGAAGCCTGGCGAAGAACCCTGGAGAGAGACAGAGTTAAGGCTCTCTAGCCTTACTCTCATGAGGCTAGAGAGGTGATGACGCTACCCATAAGGGTGGTTTAATGCAGGAGGACCTCATGGGACCCAACCCCGTGATCTTGCATTCATGCATTCACTTGGTGCTCACTCCATCATATAAATGGGTGCTTAGCGACACCATTATGATTTAAGGGCATCGTCATAACGTACTCAGATTTGCCTAAGGCATGACTTAAAGTACAGTGTGCAAAGAGGCTGAATATTAGTATGTCATATAAATTGAGTGATGCATTTGGAACCCTGAGTGTTACCACTTTTTGTCAATAATTGCTTGAATTGTAGCAAAGAGCGCCATAAAGTGCAAAGTGCATCTAAATTAATAGTTATGCACTTTCCAAAGCATGATGTTAAATCATTCTTGGTCTGATTTTCACTACGGAGGACAAAATTGAAATCGGCAGCCCCCTCAAACCCTATGCTGGTGGGAGTGTTGCAGAAAATCCTCCCCGAAGTTATTATTGCCGGTTACTGCCTCAGTGAACTGCTCCTTTCAGCAAGGGATCATCCTGCTGAGTTGAAACAGGCCATCGTCCTTCCACTGTTGAAAACATCTTTACTTAACCCTTCAATGTTGATCAACTATCACCCTATTTCCCCCCTTCCTTTCTTCATGAGCTTATTAGAGTCTTTGGTGTTCCCTCTTCTTTCTTCTTATCTTGAACACGCAAACTGCCCAGATCTGTTCCAGTCTGGTTGTCGACCAGGAGGGGACACCGAGAGTCAGGGCTTTAAGTGGGCCGGGGCCTGCCGGGGCTGGGCCCCGGCAGGCTCCGAAATTTCGTTTTGAGGCGGGGCCCTGCCGGGGCCCACTAATCTCCCCGGGCAACCCCGGCCACTACACGAAAAAGCATTTTTTTCTACAGCCTGATGCTCTCGCTCGTGTGCGAGAGCTTCAGGCTTCAGAAAAAAATGCCTTTCAGCTATAATGGTGGCGCCGCACCTGCGAGGCATCCCTTTAATCAAGGGATGCACGTGGGCCGGCGCCACCATTATGGAGAAACGTGAGGCAGCTGGAAGCAGAGGGCTTTCTTTCTAAACACTGAAGCTCCCGCGGATTCGCGAGAGTTTCAGTCTTTAGGAAAAAGGCCTCTGCTTCCAGTGGCCTCACCCTTTCAGCCTTAATGGTGACGCTGCCCCTCCCCAGCTGGCGAGGGGCAGCACCACCATTAAGGCTGAATCGGCGAGGCGCTGTCCCCTGCCAGGCAAGCCTATACAAAATAAATGCAGAGATCAGCACCCTCTCCCCCATAGGGGAGAGGGTGCTAATCTCTACAAAAGGCTGCCTGGCAGGGGTGCCAGTAGCCCATTGAGCCGGGGCTCGTCAAGGGGGCGTGGCCTAACGGCCCATCAAGACCCCATTGTTAGGCCACGCCCCCTCGATGGGCCCCGGCTCGATTTCTAGTGCCACTTAAGGCACTGCCGAGAGTGTACTGATATCGGCAAGGGATGATCTGGCTATTCTGGCAGATCAAGACGGAGTGGGTGCGCTGATACTACTTGATCTGTGAGCAGCGTTTGAAACGGTTGACCATTCCATCTTGCTGACCCGTCTGGCCAAAGCAGGCATCTCAGGAACTGTCCTGGTCCGGTTCTCTTTCCAATCAGGGCAAAGTCAGCCACTTTCCCTTCCTCCTTTTCTTTCTCAGTCTCACACTCTATCTTGTGGTGTTCTTCAGGGCTCCTCCTTGTCCCATATTTTTGTTAAAATGAATTTCCAAACTCTGACCTGGTGGGCAGAAATTTAGATGGCCAGCCTAGTTTCTTGGAACAGGGTAACCCTCTGGACAAGCCAGACCAATTAAGGTAGCTTTGGCAGGCAGTCAAGACTAAGTCTCAGGAGGGGTGAGGGTGACTGAAAGACCTCAATGAGCACACAGAGCAAGGACACTTACAAATTACTCCAGACAGGTGTTATAACAAAAATATGGACACATTTATTACAAGGCATACATAGACCATAGCAAAAGAATCACAGTAACACTAAGTAAACCAACACATCACAATCCATACATTATATATACAAGACCATTGGAGTCCAAAGGGTTAACTGCACGAAATATGTCGACAACCTAGATGGGAAGGAAACAGGCAGTGCAGGTAATCATTGGGCCCAGTTCAACATCGAGAATACAACTAAGAGGCAGTCCAAGCCTAAGAAGAGAGGAGCCTTGTGCTCAATAGTACATGCAATGCAAGTGCACGCGGTTGTGCCAATGGGCAGAATGGGGTCTCTTCAGGGATCTCTAGCAGCTCGGGAAGGTGGATGAGGCGATGTAGAACAAGTTCCCACTATTCAAGAGGACCTCCACTTGAAGGCAGAGGCAGTTTGAGAGTTTGGGATGGAGTCGCTATTTCACAATAGCAGTGGAAAGGAGAGGGTCCCACAGGAGCCACTTGTGCCTAAAAATGGGACCTTGCGCTATGGGCCTCCGGTTGGGGTATTGAGTACTCACCGGTCCCCGATGCAAGTGGCCCCAAACCTCAGCAGGTCAGTCCACTTCGCTTGCAGGTTCGAATGCGGCAAAAAGGACGTCTCAGCACCTTTTAGATCCTGAGATACAGCGATTATTCCCAAACGGGACAATGGCAATTTCTCCACTCTGGGTGGATGAATCGACCCAGTTTCACTACAGCAGGCTTCAGGAGCAAGAGGGTCACAAATGCAGTGGAATTGCAAAGGATGTTGCCTCGGCAGGGCAACAGGGTAACCGTGTTTACTCTGGTCCTGGCGCACTTGTCTCACTTCAGACTTGGGAATGCCAAGTGTATGAGATTCGGTGTGAGGGTGCCGTGGACACAGAGCTAGCAGTGTACCAAGTTTCGAGGGCCTCCTCAAAACGGCGGCAGTGACAGAGCAAAGGTCCTGCGCAAGCTGGTCAGCCCACTGGTTGGTCCAGGGACACTTCAGAGAAAGCTTACTTGCAGGTTTTGGTAACGGTGCTGAGAATAGTTGGTCCCACTATTCCAATGGGTCGAAGCTCCTTTGCAGACCTTCTAGGATGACCAGAGGCAGAGGGGTCTCACGGGTCGACAGCAGGCTCAGGGTGCCAAACCTTCCAGCGGATCACCTGCGGTTCCTCAACTCAACTTTGTGTTGCAGGATACTTGGATCCTATCCTTTGTTCAGTGAGAACTCAGGAGATCAACCTGGTAGTGGTATTTTCAGCCTCCTCTTCTCTTCCAAAGTTCCCTTCGCACCAAAACGGATACGACACAATGGGAAATCTGCTCACAAACACACACTCCATATGTGGACCAATCACAGACCATAGTGGTCCCAGGCATTCATGGCACTCCAGACTCTCTGGCACCCATGATGTGTATTGGAATCAGACATTCCAGCCCACATCCTGGAGGCACACACACAAGGCATGCAGAAACCAGCGAAAGCATTGCGTTTCGCAGGAAAGTGCATGTCCAAATAAGGACTGGCTCGGGTCGACTCGACCTGGGGAAGGTGAAGGGGCAAGATGGCCAAAGGACAGGACAAAGAACCTTGTGGCATGGCCATTTTGGAGCCAGGCCACCTATTCGTGCCAAAGGGGGGTTAGCCCAGTTAACATGGCAGGAAAGGGTTAAAAATGATGCAAAACGATAGCTGCCACCAGTCCTTTCCATGACACACCTGCACAGTTCATAAAATGTCCAGCGAGAGTATCTAGGACCTTTGGAAATGACTATAGACCCACGTGTACTGTATGGTAAGATACATGGCACACTTGTTACATGTTGCACAAAAGTTGCAACATGAGGAAATGACTAAGGGAAACAAAATCACCCAGTACTGACTGTCTTAAGGACATGTCAGTTTCCCCATAAAAGCTGAAGGCTGTGCTTCTCTGGCAAAGTCAGTCAATGGTGTCTAAACAGCAGCAAAATAATTTGGGGGTTGACGCATCGATGGAAAATTACATACAATTATGAAATCTTTCCTGACAATGTTATTCAACCTTATGTTCAGTCGCTAGTTGCTCTCATCCGCTCCCACGGCTTTAGATGCTACACCTATGCGTACGACACCCAGATTTTGGTGCAGTTAGATCTTGACCAATCTGAGGTGTCTTTGAGGCTGTGCGAGTGTCTGTCAGCTGTGAAGAGCTGGTTGGATAGCAACTGGATCAAAATGAATGGGGACCAGATAGAGGTGATGGTGGTGGATCCCCCCTCTAAGACTTCTCTGTGGACTTCTGCATTCTGGCCGTCAGCTCTGGGTGGCCTTCCCTCTCCAGTTAGTTCGGTCAGAATTTTGGAGTTGTGCTGTCATCGACATTAGTGATGGCTGGACAAGTGAGCATGATATGTAAGACGGGCTTCTATCCGCTGAAGTTTATTTGCAGGATTATGCCTTTCCTACTAGAGGCTGTGCACCCTCAAGTGGTAGCCTCGTTAATTTCTGGCCGCATTGATTACAGCAATGCAGTTTACCTCCTCAAACCACGGGCCTGATCCAGCGGCTTCAGCGCTTGCAGAATATGGCAGCTAGAATAGCGACATGATCGCCATATGGTGCCCATATTAGTCCTGAGATTCGTACGTTACACTGTCTCCCAGTGGCAAGGAGGATCAAGTTTACAGCCCTATGCCTAGTACATTAGGTGCCATATGGCGCCCATATTAGTCCTGAGATTCGTACGTTACACTGTCTCCCAGTGGCGAGGAGGATCAAGTTTACAGCCCTATGCCTAGTACATTAGGCGTACATATGGGCTGGGTGCTGAATTTCTCCAGGATGAATTTGGGCCTTATATTCCTACTAGGTCCTTACGATCTGAAGCGGTCAATCCAGTCATCATTCTGAAAATTCAGAGAGCTCGAGTGGGTGGCTGTGCTTTCTCAGTTGCTGCGGGCACACTGTGGAACAGGCATGGGGAATCTATAGAATCACCTGCAGTTCCGACATGCGCTAAAAACTATTCTCTTCGAGAGTGGTGGTTGAGTGCTCTGTGCTTAACGTCCTAGCGCCAAGGTGCCTCTGTGGTGATGAGCGCTTTATGCTCTGGTCATCATATTAATTTCCCCACCTACCAGATGTTACCTGACTGTGCCTCACTCTAGGATGCACCAATGAGAAAATAATAGTGTAATGTGAGAAACCTGAGGGTGTTCTACCTCCTGTTCCCCAGGGATCCTCTGTGCAGGTGGCCAGGGAAAAGCCATTGCTTTTGGAACCGGACGCTGGGGGTGGACAAGCAAGGGAGAATCACTGGGTGGAGGGTCTGTAGGGACTGGGAGTAAGATGCCCTTGGGAGAGACGTGGCATCCCCCTTTCCCTAATAATGACTAAGCCAGCTCATCTACCGTATTTATGGGGTATTATAAAGAAAGCCTGTGAATTATTCACAGATGACCATCAGAAGTACTGAGAAGAGGAAGAAGCAACCAAGAGTAGTGAAGACTAGTTGCTTTTACCACTTAGGTACTGGGACGAAGAAGAGGCGTGCTGAGATGAAGAAGAGGCCTGCTGAGAGCAGTCAAGGTCTGCCATGTCCATTTAACCATGGTCAGGCAAGGCTAATTGAGAAATCACACCTGCAGACTGTTACAAATCTACAGGTTTATAAAAAGCCCCAGCTAACTCATGAAAGGGAGGGAATGGAGACAGGAGCAGCAGCAGTGAATTTTCAGCAGCAGAGAGGCCAAGAATACAGCAGGACGCTGTTCATATTCAAGACGCTTGTGGTTCAAGGAAGAGCGGCCCACAAGCAGGGCCTCTGTGGAATCGACAGAAGCAGGACAGGGGAGCCGTGCGAGAAGGCTGACCCTTTATCCATTGTGCAAGGTGCTTGTTCTCCTGAGAGCAGAAGTCGACCCAGGAGTGCCTGAGGGGCAGGAGTTGGAGCCCTGTAACGAGGAGAAGGCCAGAAGATCTGCAATGCTTGGAAACACATCAAAGTAACCAGTGAGTTTCTAGAGAGAAAGAAACCCGGTATGCAAGTGTTTGATGCTGTGCGTAAGGATACTTTGCTAGAGTGGTCGCGTGGATTGAGAAACACGTTGTTGAAGGTCTCTGGTAAGAATCCTTATGAAAATCAACAAACATTAAAAGAATTATTAATCACATGAAAGCCAGCTGAATACTTTGTTGCAGAGTGGTTGCAGGCAAACGAAGGCCTGTTTTCGAAAATCTCTGCACGATAAGAATAATTTAAAAGCACATGAGGATCACATCACTTAACAAACTGAACGAGAATAACCAAGTTAATTAGATTTTAACTTTACACATCACAGAGATGCCGAATTGCAAAGAATATTCAACCCATAAAGTCTGCACCATTTTTGAATGGTGCATTTAACAATGAATTGAAAGAAAGTGACTGTCCTTAAAACCCTTACATGTAATGAAGATGCCAAGTGGCAGAGAACTTTCAATTCATTAAAAAAAAAAAATGTTGAATACCGCATTTAAGGAAATCCTTTGCTTATGAGGAAATCAAGAGAAGGGAAGCTTTCTCAACATAATTATGTACATTGGATGATAATAGCTAAAGTGAGAGAAAACTTTACATTGCAACTAAGTTTCAATTATGTTATTCCTGCAAAAGCATTGAATATAAATAAAATTAGGCCAATGAATATTGAACTACAAAGTGAATGACAAGGCCAGCAAATTCAATGTTTATATTTTCTCAAAGTGAAGGGAAATGAACTTTACAAAGGTGAATAATTTATCAACTGCTGCAAAGACCAGTAATATACAGAGGGGCCCAGAGTGGCGCAGAACATTAAAGATATTGAAAAATCACCATCATCTGATTATTTTATTGAAATTGTATCTTGGGGAAAGGATCCCTGAGATTGGAGTTGTTTCTTTGTCTTGAGGAAGGAGCCTCAGGATTGTGTGTTTGAACTGTGTTTTGAAACTTGGGGAAGAGAACCCAGAGTATTGTTCAACTTTATATCACTTTGAAAATCAAGACAATCTACAGTCTTTTTTATAAGAACTGCTTTATACTTGTGGAAGGGAGCTGGAAGAACACCACAGGCTGAACCAAGTTTTTAACTTAATATTGAACACTAATTTTCTGATTATTGACATCCCTACACATTGTATGAGATTAGTTGTGAGGGAAAGTATAGGTTTTGTACACTGATTCCTAAGTTGAACTCATTGACTTGGACTTTCCTTAGTTTTGGTTTAGTGGGGAAGTTCCACCATAGTATAGGGCCAGATAGGCGTTTGTCCATACTGACATTTAAGTTAATGAAAGTGTTTGTTGTGAACTTTGAATCTGTTGTCTGTGTCTTGCTCCAAGGTGCCCTCACAGTAAGAAGAGTCTCTCTAGACAAACCTGACAATTCATCCCTTCTCCCCAAAGGGAAGCCACCCCCTTTGAGGCTATGGAGGTGAGCTTGGTATGCAGGACACTCCCTTGAGATCTGGGCAAGTGGGATCTCACTGACCGTGACTACCCTCTTGAGGAAAAGGACTCCTATTCCATCATGGAAATCCCAGTCAAAACAATGATTTCTGCATGTAGCGATGCTAGAAGGACTGTTGCATTCCCTGTTACAGCAGTCAATGACAAAGATCCTTCTTTGATCCTATTGGCTTCAGGTAATTGTGAACCTCGCCTGAGTGCCATGATCATGGAAGACGGACATTGTTTCCTTCTTCCTAAAGATCTGTATAATACGAGAGCGTTTTGTGAATTAAGAGGGAACTCCTATGGTGGGAGAAGAGCAAGTGGTACGCAGAGGCAAACCCCTGGAGCATCTACATCCTGGAGGGGCAGAGGGGCAGAGACATGTTGACCTTTGGAGCCAACAGTGATATGCAAAGTGAGAAACCCACTAGCTGGAGGTTGGATGGAGGGTACCTTGACTAAGAAAGAGGCTCCAGTCAAGGCAAAAGAGAGATCGGAAAGACAATTATCTTTCCAGGTGCATGGCCACTGAAGAACAGTGGCGGGCTTGGCACCCAAAAACAAATGCTGATACCCGGGAGGTAAAAAGATCCTGAGGTCCTGAGCTCCTGCTGACAAGCATTTTTTCCCACCACAATAGGCACGGATGGGGAAAGAGACACTACAGACCTATGGAGGCGAGTGGGATACCTGACTACAGGTTTCCAGGAGCACAGAAACCAATGCAGGTATGAAAGCCAAAGTGAATGTAACAGGAACATTGCCCCATTAACCCACAGAGCAAGCCATGTGAAAATTGTAACGCAAGCATGGTATAGCCTCCAACATAACGAAAAGGCAAGAGAACAGGATTGGCACTGGCCCCTCTGATACATAGAGAAAAGGGATACGAACAATGTAATACAAGGCTGGAATAGTTGCAAAGTACGAAAAGTTAAGTAAATGAGACATGCACACAACCCTCACCAAATAAGAGTGGGAAAAGATGCAGTATATCAAAGATGAAATAACCACCAGGAGTGTCACGAAAGCATAGACAGAGATCCTATTTTGAGACAGAGTAAAGGGAAGCTGAATACTCTAACACAGACAGCATAGTGTCTTGATGATGTCTTGATATGGCACTTATAATGCACCTGTACACAAGTGAATATAAAGGGAAGACAAGACATATTATCTTACTAGCCCTTGTGTCATTCAGATCATGCAAGTGTGGCATGAGAAGTGCAGTGGGAAGGGAGAGGGGCAAGTGCATGGGGGAGGGTAGTGGGAAATTGTGTTTGTGGCAGCTGGCTAAGAGTCAGTGTGAGTGGGGATGCGTGTGGCCTCGTGCAGAAGGGATGTGACCTAGCAGTTTAGGCTGGACTGCCCCTGGGGTAAGACCAAGCCTGATTTGCATATGGTTTTTCCCCTTCTGTAATGGCTTGGCAGACTGAAAAACAATGGTCTGGAGGGTTGCCAAGAGCTGTGCACGTGGTTATGATTCATTCAAAACCTTCCAGCCATCACCTTTTCGTTTTGCTAAAGTCATCCCGAGTGGGACGGGTATACCCAGACGTGGGTCCTGAGTCTGCTGGGCCTAGAGACCCAAGCTACTCCTCACTGATGACGCCCAACATGGCTGAAACATGTCTGAGGGTGCTTGTGGTCTCATGCAGAAGGGATGTGACCTAGCAATTTGGACTGGACTGCCACTTTTGGGGTCGGTCCAAGCACGATTTGCATATGGTTTTTCCCCTTCTGTAATGGCTTGGCAGGCAGAGAAACGATGTCTGGAGGGTTGCCCACAGCTGTGCCCATGGTTATGATTTATTTAAAACCTTCCAGCCATCACCTTTTTGGTTTGCTAAGAGTAAGTGCAGCAAGTGCTGTGGAACTCTGGGTAAGTGCAATGAGGCAAGGAGGCAGGGGGCTGTAAGGGTTACAGTTACAACCCCTAAGTGTGCAGTAGGCCAGGAGACAGAGCAAGGAGGACTGGTAAAAGAGGAGCCTGGTACTAAGTGAGACTCGGAGGGTACCAAGCAACCAGTCGGTGCAGCAGACAGGTAAGTTAGCAAGGAAGCAAGAGACAGAAGGCAGAAGATAAAAGGAAGGTCTTGAGCTGTTTCCTGATCTTCAGGTGAGCCGTCTCAAGTCTGAGAGGGCACAGAGTCTATTCCAGAGGGAGGTACCTGCAGAGGAAAGAGATCTATCCCCCACTCTCTTTGGAGAAGCGTCTGACCCTCAGAGTTGGAGGTAGCTGAGTGAAAGGCTCTAGAAGGAACGTATTTCGTCAGAGAGAGTTAGCTGTAATGCGGGCCCGACCCCAGAAAGCCTTGTGGATGATGCAGACGGTCTTGAACTTGATCCTTGCATCCACCGGCAGCCAGTGGAGAGATTTCAGGGCTGCAGAGATACAGTCCCTGGTCTTGAGATCAAGAATGTATTGCAGATGTGCATTTTCAAGTCGTCGTTGTCGGACTGGGACATACAAAGCAAATAAACTGTTTCTATATCAGAGGGAGAGGGGGAGGGAAACCCATACAGAAAATAGTTGTTGAATTTTCCAAATTAAGATAAAATAATTTCTAAAATATGATAGCTTAGTCGATCAAGTCTGACTGCACAGTGGAGTTTAACTGTGGAGGGAAAACCACCCAACGTCTATATAAATACAAAAAGCTACGCTAAACCTTATGTTGTTATGTAGTATCCAATATATGTATGTTAAAATTGTGTCATATTTCAAATATTATGAATTTCTTATGTAGAATATATTTTAAACATCTCACCTTTCTGAAAATCATCATTTCCTTGTAAACTGATATGTCTCCAACAGTTCTTATACCTAACTGGGACACAGTAGAAAAAGGTTTATCATGGCTCATAAAATCATCTAGCCCACTAGCATCGGAGAGTAGTTTTTATGAAGGGGGAGCACCATTTGAAGGATACTCAACCTTGCTGGTGAGTATGGGGATGTTAGAAATGTATTTTGCATTTGCAACACTCTTTGTTTGCAGTAACTGGCAAATGCAAGATTCACTGTGCAGCATTGCACCAAATATAAAGTGTGCTTTTGGCGATGTGCACCATTTTACAAAAAGCACTGGTAAATGTTTTGGCATCAGTCACCTTGGGGTGAGTGAATTTCTCTTAGGTCAAGTATGTAAACTAAGAAACTCACCCTGCATGTCTAGTAGGATTTTTTAAATAATGTGCAAGGCCGGATAGCTCTTTGTAAATACAAATTCAGTGTTGCATTTCTGGTATCAAAAATCATATAATTGCACAGGAGCCAGCAGCACTCGGTCAATAAACTATGACTGCCAGGGGTAGACTGCAGCACCAACAATGTTTTTATTCTTGGTTAGAGGCCATATATATTAGCTAGCAGAGAGTCTCAGAGCCTGCCAACATTAGAGGTCCCCTATCTTGAACAGGCTTCTAAAAAAAAGTTTGCTCTGTGCATCAGGTTAGCACCTCCACTGCTCAGTGCAGGATATTGAATTAACAGTGAATCAGTGTGGCCATCTAAACGTGACCACATCAATAAAATGCATATGGTAGACAGTGGTAGTATTCTTTCAATTTCTGTGTTCGGGCAGCCCCAACAATACATTGTCACCATCTTCATCAGCATGCTCACTAGCGTGCTATAGTATACATTATGATGACAATGTATACCTCTTTCAAACACTCCACCACTCAAGATCCTTGCATCTCCGATTTACACTGTCAGTTTTCTATCTCTGTACTATGTAAGCTTAAGTCTAGTTTGTAATTTGATCTGAATATTTATGCATCTCAATGCCACTGACGCAGCCATCCTATCCTTCTCTGAAGTACTTGAGCAAGATGATGGTGGCCAGTTCACTCCCTGTATCAGGAGTGGCATCATTGAACATATCTCTGCTTCAGCTCTCGTGTTGACAGCTTAATCTCTGTGGAGCCCGCCACATCTCATGGCTTCCTCCAGCACATCAAGCCCTGAAGCTTCATGCATGCACTAGGGGTCTTGCCCTCCCTGTGGCAAGCTTTGAGTGACGGGACTAGGCAGAACTTGCACAATCTTGCTGCAGAAGAAAGGACTAGCTGAAAAGTACAGGTAGTGTAATTTAGGTGGCTGGCAGCCAGTTTGTCATAATCTGGTCACCATTGTGCACTGTCCCACAGTTTTCAGCTTCTTCAGGCAGAATATCAACATACATTTATCAGATTGTACATGGCCTATGAGGGAGTTGTGGCTCCCATGTCTTAGCTTGTCCGCACCCATCACATGACACCATTAAAGATGTTAACTTGTCACCTGACCCTGCCTTATACTGGCTTCTACTAGAGTGATGTTTGGTCTACTCTGATCTCTAATTTCAAAGGTAACGTTGTCCCTTCACTCCTACAGCGTGTTAAAAAATGTCCCTCTAGGCTCATGTTGGCTTTAAGTCTAGGCCCACTGAAGATTCATATCCCAATATTGTTACATATTTTGTGCAAAATGTTCAAGCATCATTAAGTTTAATAAACCCCTAAAGGTAATGTGTTTACTTAGGAATGTCCCTAACGATATATCATGTAATTTAATATGCAATCTGGGGATCATTTTAAAGTGTGGGAGCCGGGTAAGGGTGGGTAAGAAAGGAGATGGGGAAAAGGAAAGGCTGGGGCAAGGGAGAAGCATGGAAGTTAAGTTATGGAATTATATTGAAACAAGAGAGAATACATGGTTTTTAAGGACTTGTCAGAAGAAGTTGTATTTTATTTCATGTCACAGTTGAGATGGCATGATGTTCCATATGATTGGAAAATGGACCATACATTATCAATCACTTGATATGTGGTAAAACCAACAACGGAGAGAAAGGCAGAGTCTACTGACCTAAACAGGCTTGTTTCACAATGGAGGTGGGCCGAGATCATGAATGCCTTTGTGAACTAGGCAAAGATTTTAGAACTTGACTCAGGATTGAATGGGTAGCCATTTCTTTAGGTGGTCAGTTAGTCAGCTGGTGGAAGTGGATCCAGGCCTGTGTCTACTGCTCCACACACCTGCTTTTCAGTGCTCCTTTGTTCTGATCCAATCCTTTCTTTCCCTCATGACTCTTAGACCCTAAGACATCACTTACCCTGGCATTTGAAGTGCAAATGAAGGCATGGGGCAATTCCTGTTTGGTACTGTTAAAACCAGGAAAGTAGCAGAACCCATGTTCAATGCAAACCAGGTATTCCAGCAGCATATTTACCACATTTCATTCACTCCTTTCCATCAACACCCTCACGCACAAAAAAAATGGCCTGTCCACAGTCAGCTACCACAACATTTTAAACCCATAGAATCTTCTCCTTATGCCACTCATCACTACCCGCCCACCACCTCCAAAACCCACATACAACCTCATGCTCACTATTGTTACTCTGCAGAACTAAATGCAACATATTTCTGACCTCATCACCACTCAAAACTAGATGCACTCCTTATCAGAGGGACATGGCTAACCCCCACTTCCACACACATCCTAGATACCCTCACCACTACAGGTTTCAACACAAAGACTATAAAGAGAAGACTGACAGAGGGCTTGCAATCATAGAGAAGACCTCATGGACATGCTCACCCCAGGAGCACACCACCCTGAATGCATGGTACTCACCTTACAGCTCCCGCTCACCGATATTAAGAGAGCCACCTTCCAGCTAAGGTATCATCCACCCAAAACAACAAGCCTTTCTTGATGAAATCAAAGACCCAATCACAACAACATCTGTCAATAACATAGCTGACATCTTTTTGAAGACATCAATTTACCCAGAAGCCAAGCTACTATGAAAACTAGAGAGACAACATTGGACCTGATCGACACCATGGACTTCAAACAGTTCATCAAAGAACCAACCAACAAAAAAGGCAACACATTTGAACTGGTCTTCACTGCCTCCCTAATCATAAAATATCTTCCTCAATGCCGTTGGACTGGACAAACCATTTTGCCATACCCATCCTCCTACATCATCCACCTCACCCACAGCCACAAAACCAACCCCAACTCTCCTCCAAGAACGTTCCCGTGGACATACTAGAAGAAACCCTCATCACCTTGGTCTCTTTGTTTGACTTCTCAGAGAATGCAATTGCCGTGTTCTGCCCCCTGAATGGCCCCTACATTCAACACTCCCTTGTTTCTCAGCAATGTTCACTCTATAATTATAATTGTTATTTATAACATGCTTAATAACCAGAGGTTTCTAAGCGCAGACCCGGGGATTGGACCTCTGTTGCTTCGCGTCATCTTGCTTCCAAGGTGAGCATGCTGCCCATGAGCCATCCTCCCGGGACAATACACATATCTCCTATATACATATCCTGTCATAGGAATTCACAGATTCTGCCCTTTGGGATCGGACCAACATGTGAGATACCATTTCATGTCAGAATTCCCTTCATATTAGTAAAGCAGCATTAGTTTGTCAAGGCAGAGTAGAATGTAGTGCCTTGACGAACGAGCCAGTATTGTGATACATGCTTGCATGACAGCCTATGCTGAATTGCAACAGTAGTGCTACAAACTAGCAGAAGAATACTCAAAGCGCTTTATGCTCCTAGAGGCTTGTATTAGCATTACATTGAAAAGAAGCTGCATAGAAAGAAGTGTGTTTTCCTGTGTTACCATTCATTCATGGATTCATGTAACCATTTATTATAGCAAAGTTCTTAGCAGATTAAACATCTTATTCGTATCATACATGCGTGAATGGAAACATGCTTACATATGTAGTTTTGAGCAGGCCAGTGTATGCACCCCAAAAGCATACATACGATATTAGTAGGCCGTGAAATAAATCAAATCCACATTATTCTCCATGTTATGGGAATAAACGGCAGTCTCCTTAAGAGCCACGACAAATACAAGCATGACGTAAAGTCCTTGATGTAAGGCTTAGGTAGATATTTCAGCAAGATGCTTCAGAGCAACTTGTAAGAGCTGATAAAACTGTAAAATGCTAAGGGGAGGAACCTCCAGGTTATACAGGACAAATGCAGAGGTTTTGCCCTCCGAATGACATCATTGTTTTGGTAAAGGGATTTCCATTCTAGAAGCCCTATAAATATGCTGCTAGCCCCTATGCAAAGGCTGGCTGGGTGGCTTGCTGAGTCGTTATTATGCTGAGATTCGGTCACACGGTACAGGAAGGGCATGCTCTTATCTGCACCTTAGAGTCATGCTGCAATGGGTTTTGCTTGGTTGAATAATGTGCACCAATTCTGGTCTCTTGATATTTTGATGCAATGAACTTGTGCTTTGAATTGTATATTATGATGATATATATTGAAATGCAATGATTGCTTTATTGATTTAAGATCGAGTAGGTTTGAATGCCTTCACATATTGCTACTCTAAGTGAATTGAGCATTGTATTTGGACTTTGATTTTCCTTAACGGAAAGGATAAGGCTGGACAGGGCCTTTGTGCCTTTGTCAATGGAAATTGGATTTAAGCCCCTTGCTGGGTTAGACATGGCTTTATGGGATGGACATGTGTTCGAAGCTCATGATTAGAGTATTGATGTAGATTGATTTAATTTTAGACATGTTACTTGTTACCTACCAAACAAATGTCATTGAATTCTATGTGAAATTAGAAGACAAATTGAGGGTCATTTGAAGATGAAAAATATGTTGGAACACTGTGTTGATTTAGAGAGAATGCAATGAATTTTTTCATATGTAAATAAATACTTCCATTTTACAATGTTGGTCATTCTTGATGCTTAGAAATTATGGTATAGTTAAATGCTAATCAACAACACTGTGCTATGTGTTGCATTATGCCTCTCTCCCTGAAGTCTTTCTGTTTTGTCAACTCTTTATCCCCATATATGTGTATTAGGAGCGACAGGAATTGTTGTCAACGTATTGCAGAACCCGTCAGTAGGTTATCAGGTTTGAGGGTTGTGAGAGCTGGACAGTGAGGTGGGAAAGGTAATACACTTTGAGACCCACATTTCCAAATTCTAAATCATTGTAGCAAGAGCAGAATATTTGCACTGAAGAAGACGAGTGGAGATGTCCTCTCAGTTCCATTTCAGTGGCTGATAGCTTCCCTCTCACATAAGAAGTGCACTAGATCTTACTCTTAGCTAAGCTGAGAGCTGGGGGAGGTGAGCCCCCTTATGGTCAGAGCTCTTACTAGCTGGGGTGATCCCAAGGGACAAACAGCAATCCCATATATAGCCAAATTGTAGGCACGGTGTAGTAAGGTGTGTTCATATGCTTTAGGTAATAAACCCACTTTGCAGCTTTATTTTGGATTGTTTGCAGTTTTGGGATGGAAAATTGAGGACATCCTTAGGAGAGGGAATTGGAGTAAACACTCCTGTTAAATACTGCAGAAAGATCCAGAAATACAAGTACTATGGTTCAGCTGGCATCCAGTTTCTGAATGAGGCTTTCTCTGATTGACAAGACTATCACTCTCAAGCCAGTTCTGCAATTGCTTAATAGCTAGTTTCTCATCAACCCTGTACATAAGTGGATAATGTGAGCTGGGGGAATAGTTTGAAAGAATCATCTAATCAAGTGAAGGTTTCATGATGTCTATCTATCTATCTATCTATCTATCTATCTATCTATCTATCTATCTATCTATCTATCTGCATTCTTGTATTGTGCCCCTAACCCTAAGGCCTCAGGGCGCACACAGGAGAAAGGAACGAAAGACAGACAACAAAACAAGAAATGCAGAGAAGAGATAGAAGGCAGAAATCATCCTACATGCCAGCAAAATAAAGATCATGTAATGTTATACATAAATGGCAATGTAGTGATGAAGTATCAAACATAAAAAGGGGAGATTACTCAAGACCTATATCAAATAGAAAGGATTTTAGTTGTTTCTTGAAAACTGACAATGTACTGCTTTCTGACAGATATTTATGTATAGAATTCCATAAGGCAAGAGCCCAGGAATTGAAGCTGGCCCCTCCAAATATCTTCAGAGTAAACAGGGGTTGAGCCAAAGGAGTATTACAACTAGATTGTAATAACCGACCAGTGTATTTTTATTTTATCCTAGCGGTAAGATATGATGGGGCATTGCCCTATAAACATTTATACACAATGGACAGCCCTTTATGCTGCAGTCTTTGTTGGACAGGCAGCCAGTGCAGGCTGCGCCTAGCCTCAGAAATGGGCATATTGCGTCTGTGGCCAAACACAGCTCACACTGCACTATTCTGGATCACCTGCAATGTCTTAAGATTAGCCTGGAATGTACCAATTAAAAGGCTATTACAGTAATCCAGTTTACAATTCACAATTGCAGCTGCAATCAATGCAAGATTTTCTATTGAAAAATAAGGCCGTATCTGCCAGAGAAGCTGGATGTAGAAATAGCAGGAAGACTTAAGATAGTTAGTTTGTCGAATAAAAGACAGTTGGGGGTCAAAAAATTCTCATATTTCACGTCCTGCTTCATCAGCCATTGCTGAGTGTCCAAAATGAGCAACTCAGTTTTGTCATTATTAAGAGCCAAAGAATTCAGAGCTATTCAATTTTGAATTTCTGCAAAGATATGGTTAATACGCTCTAGATCCTTATGATACTCACCAGTAAGTTTGATGACAATCTGCATATCGTCAGCATAATTGGCAAAATATATGCCCATAGCCGATTTAAGAGCACAAAGTAGGTGTGAATAGATATTAAAGAGAAGGGGCGAAAGACATGACCCCTGGGGGACACCACAGGGTAATGTCGAGACAATAGAAAAAGCATTGGCCTTCGTTGCTCTCATGTTTCGGGGACCCAGGAAAAATAAGGGCGTATCTGCCAGAGAAGCTCGATGTAGAAATGGCAGGAAGACTTAAGATAGTTAGTTTGTCGAGTAAAAGATAGTTAGGGGTCAAAAAAGACCCCAAGCATTTTTACAGTTTTTGATACATGAATAACATGTTGACCGATCAAAAAATTCTCATAATTCACGTCCAGCTTCATTAGCCACTGCTGAGTGCCCAAAATGAGCAACTCAGTTTTGTCATTATTAAGAGCCAAAGAATTCAGAGCCATCCAATTTTGAATTTTTGCAAAGATATGGTTAATACGCTCCAGATCCTTATGATACTCACCAGTAAGTTTGATGACAATCTGCGTATCATCAGCATAATTGGCAAAATATATGCCCATAGCCGACAGAAGAGCACAAAGGAGGTGTAAATAGATATTAAAGAGAAGGGGTGAAAGACATGACCCCTGGGGGACACAACAGAGTAATGTCGAGACAATAGAAAAAGCATTGGCCTTAGTTGCTCTCGTGTTTCGGGGACCCAGGAAGGATTTGAACCAGGCTTCTTTAGTACATTTGCCAACTGAGATTAATCTGTCTGCCAAAAGTTGATGATCAACAAGATCTAATGCGGCAGACAGATCCAAAAGCAGCAACAAAGCTGTATTACCCTCATCGACAATACCAGCGATGTATGATTTCAAATCTAACAGTGCAGTCACAGTCCCGTGATTCGGCCGGAAGCCAGACTGCTGGGTAGTTAATATATCATGTTCTTCAACAAAGGTTTGATATTGGCAGTAGGCAATGTTATCCAAGGTTTTGAGGATAAAAGGAACATTTGTGATTAGTTGCTGGCAATTGGATCAGGTTTGAACATTCGGCAAGCAGGGTGGAGATAGATGTGGGGCCAGTGCCTATGGGGATTGGAATGACTTGTAGTTTTCTTAGCACTTAGGACACACTCAGACAGGAAATGTCTAAAATTGTTAAACTGTCTTGAAGGACTAGGACAGGAAGGCAGTTGGGGAAAGTTCAGACAAATTGAGGAGGATCTTTTAGATTTAGGAGTGCTTATCATTGAATTACAAAAAGTCATGTAGTTAATTGCAGAGTTCATGCAAAGGGGGATTAGATGGTGGCCACACTCGGTATCATATGATTGTGGCACATCTTGAAAAGAGCTGCTATCTTATTGTCCTCATTATGTATGACATCTTTTTGCTCTATCATTTGGTCATTCTACATTTCTTTGATGTCAGCAGCAGGTTTTTGTGTTGAACGGGAAGCCATCCTTTCTCCATGTTCGCTCTAATTGCCAAAGCTCTTGAGAACCTCTTTTTATGCACCTGTGTTATCGGTTTTAAGAGTATATGTATATGGGGTGGAAAGGTGACAGAGCCTTTTAGAGAAATATGAGATGACTGTCCAGGTGTTCTTCCATCTTAAAATCATGTATAGTGATGATGCCTAAGGGGCACATTTGCAGTAAATCAAAGATGGGCTGAAGTTGTGTCATGACCAGTTGTAGTTGTTTGTCTTGATAAAGTGACTTTACTGAGCCTTCAGAAGTTAGCGCTGCAAGGACATGAGATGGTGGTCAGTCCAGGAGAATGGTACAGCAGTTATGCCATTTAAATTAAATAATGGGTTGAAGATAAAATACAATGACTGGCCTTTGGATTAAAGAGAGCGTCATGGGTAGTAAGTGAAGTAGAAGTTGGTGAACATATCAAGAGAGTCAGTATCATGGGTGCTGACGCAATCTTCAACCCTATGTTGAAATCTCGTAAAATAATAATGTTGTTAAACAGTTGAACGATTTCATATTTATGTGCTAGATAAGCTGAGAAGGACGGAACTCTGTTTAGTGGCCTTTAAATTACATCTATAATAAAGTTGTGGGGCAATATTAAAGACATGTTGCACGGCATTAGCACTAGGGCAAAAATGGTCCTAGTGCAAAAAACATTATTTTGGTGCATCTTTGCACCAGGGCAATGTGTGTCCATGTTCTAATTCCCTTCTGTATTAGCACTAGCACTATCATTGCCCTATGGCAAAAATTGATCATAAGAATATTGATGGCATTACAAAAACTTTGCATCAGTGCAAGTGCAATTAGCACTAGGACATACATCGCCCTAGTGCGAAAAACATATTATGTTAATACATTTTTGTGCCCAGGCAAAGGACTTGGACTCGGGAAAAACATTGCTTTGGTGCAAAATTGTGTTGAAAGTTTATGCTTTTTGCCTTAGTACTGATAAAGTGCAAAGTTTCTATAATATGACTCCAGATTGTCAAGATGATGTTTGGACATTATATATTCATATGCATGTAGTGATTTGATGGGTTGCAAATGTTGTTGAAGGAACAGTGGTGTGATAACGGCCACTCCACTGCCTCCTTTACCTTTTTGGTTTTTAAGGGGTTTTCATGGGCTAGTTCATTTGAAGTGCTGACACGATGTTCACTTGGCCAGGTTTCCATAAAGTCTAAATTATCAAGGCTATTTTCCTGGTTCAGGTAAGCAGTGTGGCGATCTTTATTTGCTTCTGATCTTGCATATAGCAGACTAATGTGAGGCGGTTTAATATTTGGGTTAACAGAAAAGGAGAGAGAGTCTGGGCGCTTATGTGAAAGTTCAGAGGTTTAAGATGGTTCCAGAGACAGCATCTTAGAAAGGATGCTAAATATTTTTGGGAAACCTTTGGCAAGGTACATCCCGGACAGGAGGATGATGTTTTCAGGATTTGGTATTTGTAACTAAAGATGGGGCCTCTTTTGCAGAAAAGATGGGTTGAAAGTAGGAGACTGAACAGGCAGAACTGCATGACTACTGAGTAAGGCTGATGGTTGATGGAAGTCACAAGTACTTGGGTGGCTGCTGGAGAACAGACCTGCAGTTCTCTTCTGGTTATGACAAGGCTACTAGAATTTCCAATAAAGCACACCTGTTGACAATCCCTGTGAACACTATGTCCTTAACTCTTTGTCCAGTAACAGTAGATTTGGTGAGTGAAACCTATTCTAAGATGGCCTCCTGCCTGAGGTATATACTCCCGAATTTTCTGTTTTAAAGAAGCCAGAAGTCTTTCACAGATATGGAAGTAGAATGTGGAAGGGGGTTTAAGATGATAGAGGTTTATTTTATAGGAGTATCTGAGTATTGGGCTCAGTAATATATGTGGAGCAATTGGGTCGAGGAGCTATGAGGGTGGTTTGAGTAAATCAAATGTTAAGTGGTTGTAGGGACTTATGTATGGGGTTGGTAATTTAATGTTGAGTACCAGGATCTCCATGGCAGCTGCATTACTATAACAACTGCTCAAAAAAGGTTCAAAATGTTCTTCTTTCAGTAAGGTGGCAATACACCAACAACAAGAGAAATGAAAAGTGCTGCATCTGCATTACCTCCACATTTGTCTAATTCATCTCAGCATATACTGTGAGGGATCAGAAATGTGAGGCAGACAACTTTGTAAAGAGTTCTCAACATTAGCCATTTTATTAAATAAAAAAGTTGGATAAACGCCTCACTATGCAAACCCCGATGAGGATTTCCCTGCCTGAAATAAACTAAAGGAAACACTCTAACAAAAGGATATCTGTCCCTCACTCAAACTTGTACATTCAATAAATCAATAAAGAAATGTGTGGCAGTTCAGTTCAACAAGTATATATATAGCATGTGGCCACTGTCTCTTCTCGTAACGGAGGTGAATTCCCCTTTCCCAAGTCTGAGCAAGGTTTAGCTCCACAGTTTAAAATAATCCAGGAAATCCTGGTTTGCTACAAAGTTCCAGCACAGTTCTTGAGGACACAAATTGGATATAAATAATTCTGTTGTATTCCCAATTTACCAAAAGAACTATTATGGTCCAACTCCTCCTGGAGCAAGAACAGGTTTAAACACCAGCAATTGTTTTTTGTAAAGATAATTTGCCACATCTTTGATTTAAAAAAAGAAAAATAGTGTGTTCCTACCCCACCTTGGGTAAGAACAGGTTTGAACAAGAACAATTGTCTTTGTCAGGATAACTTGCCACAATTTGGATTTCAAAAGAAATTATGTTTTCCATCTCCTCCTGGAGTAAGAACAGGTTTAAACCACAAAAATTCTTGTTATCAAGAGCATCTGCCACAACATTTGATTCAAAAGAAACTGTGTCTTCTCCACAGTAAGTTAAATGAGTTGTCTTGGTCAGAGCCTCAGCTCAGCACTCTATCTACTATCACCTGGACAACTCCTGTACCAGGCCTTCTAATTCCACAACTTTGTTATATGGGTATAAAGTGTGCTTCAGTGGTAACTTCCAACTTAGAACAACAACTTCACAAGATTTGAGTGGTTTTAATCTTTTAAAGCAATTTCAGGGAAACTAGAAACCACATTAGTGCTCTTTAGGATTCCTTGGCAACTATGCTCCTCTCCCTCTGGATAATCATCTCCAGAAGGGCAGCCTGTGTGCTACTGTATTACCCCTCTACATCAAGAACCAGATAGTGACCAGACTATTGTATCCCTCTGCTTCTGTCTTGGCTTTGGCAATGTGTATTTATGTCAATTGGTGATTTGTACTTCACAACATATGACGAGCAGGCCTTATAGTTCTTGAGTTGCCCAATGTTCCCCTCTCACCTTAAACAACCGTTATGAGATTTATATTGTTGAGGTCTTAAACACTCTTGACTTGGGTATTGCTGGTAGGCTTTTGGTTTTAATTAAGCTTCCCCAAGGGGTTTTTGGGCCTTACACCAACTCACACTCTTGCTTGCATATTCATTCTGCTTCAATCAATGTACCTTGCCTTTGAAGAGTTGGGTATTCAGAATTGTAAATGGGACTTCTTTCACTGTATGCCTGCTGAAAAAACACAGACAGTGTCAGAGTGCTCCAGAATCACTTGCACACCGTGAACTCACCAGGTAAGTTGCTCGCTCCCACTCTGCTTGATGTTCACAATTCTTCTGTTGTTGTGGCTTCCTGCGGTCAGGCGACCAACCTCTTTTAACCCCACTCCGCTCATGCCACTCAAATTTGGATCTTCTGATGCTCCGGGGAGGTTTAGGTGCATCTCAGCCACCACCTCTGATGAGGGCACACTTCCCTCGCTGCTTCTGCTTTCCTCTGTGCAACCTCTGAACAACAGATTTTCAATGAGCAAGCATTCTCTTCTCACACTTCCTGCAAAAGGGACAACTTGAGGCAAAGACCCTCTCAAGACTGTCACCGCTTCTGACTTCTCTGTGGTCTCGGTGCCTTTTCTCGCCTGTACCTTCCCCTTCTGCTGCATACTCGGTCCGCACTGCTTTCTTCTCTCCTGCTGCTCTAACACCTGCACCTTAGGGGAGCTTTTAAGCCTCCCATCCTCCCTCACGTGTAGGTCGTCTTTACCAATTAGCTGACCAGTCCTATATCAGTGTTCGTCTGCATCCCTCTTCCTCATCCCAGTACTGAGGGAATTATGTGACTTGAATTCCCTTTCATTGAAGTTAGTTTATATAACCATTTCTACTTTGCAGAAAGCCATTAAGAGATTGGGGTTTTGGGTAAAAATTAAACAAGGGGGTTTCTCCTTCCTCTGGGCCCGCCCCCCCCATGTGTTCCTCCCGCAGAACACCACCCCCAGTGTCGGGATCAGAAAGCGTCTGCCTTCCCCTAGCCACATGAGAAGGGTTCCAGGCCAGGATTCTGGGAGGAATCACTACTGATGCATCACATTACTTTCCCTGGAGGTATACCACCACCTACTTACCCAAAATCTACTGTTGAAAAATGCCCTGTTCTCAGGACAGGAACCAACAACATCTTCCCAGAGCGGGGCTCTGGAGAGCAACAGCAACATGCCTCTCTCTTCCCTCTTCCTGTGGGCGGAGGAAGGGCACAGATGTTGCCATGCTCCTAGACCCCCTGTGGAGCAAGGGGGTCCAATGGAGCAAAACCTTGTGAGATGCGGTGTGTTTTCCGGCCCTCTGTGGGGTGAAGAGGAATGATTGAGAACCCCCTAGTGATTATGCTGTGACGGGCACAGGGCAGAATGGGAATCTGTGCCTGGGGCCCAGAAGGTAAGTAGAAGAGTACCATGAGGGGGCAATATCCATAAAGGATGTAGCCACCATGGGGTGGTGCTGCAATACTGAATACAGATGTGATGCTGATTGGCGTCATACAGCCTCTGTAATTTATGTATTTATTTATTTATTTTACACTTGTAATGATTGGAGACGCAGCAAACAGAGTTGCCATAGTTACTGCATTGCCAACTGTAATGAAAGCCATCATAAAAACTGCCTTCTACAGGGACAACAGTGTGCACTGGCACTGAGATTCCTTTTCTTTAGCCTCTGCCACTCTCCAGAGTTAATAGTTAAACATTGCAAGCATGTGGCAGGGTCTGATGACTCCTACATTACTGGGAAGAAAAAGACTGATAAAAAGAAGAACATTGATGTAAAATGGTCTCTATCTCAAAGTAAAATTGATCAGATTATGATGCACGACATCAAGGAACATGAAGGCAGCAGAGAGAGGAAAATATCCCAGAAAAGCTAGTTGCCTTCTTCATCCGCCTCTTCTTTGGCGGACCCCTCTTCAGCCTCCACTATAGATCCCTCTGAATAAGATGAGTAGGCAAAGGACAAGTACCTGGACAAAGTTTGAGGCGGAATTAGTCCAGGTTTGGCACAGTATGGAATTTTATGATCCTGAGTATCATCAGGGTGGTTCCTCGGTTCCTTAAATCAGGAAATATAAACACCCCCCAAGTTCGGTCTTCCTTTGATTACAGACATTAATGATAAGTTTATTAAGGAATGGAAGGATACAAAACACATTTCAATGCCATGCTTTAAGGCCAAACTATATCCATTGAAGGAAACTGAGGATTTTCTTCCAGAGGCGGTTGAAATTGATAATATTTTGGCCAGCATAGCAGGGTGGTTCTCCGTGGTAGCAGAGGAGGTGTCATTGAGAGATACAGTGGCTAGAAAATCAAAATTAGCCCTGAAGAAAGTCCATGCTGGAGCTCATCTGGCTCTTAGGGACAATGCTTATTGATCCCATATAAACAGTTTTGGCAAGTTTCAAGAAGTTGTGTAAAGCCATGGTTCAGACTGTGCTCTTATCTTAACTGATATGCAGAAATAAGTAGAACTTTTGCCTGACAGCCTACAATGGTGTTCAGGGTACAGCCATGACAATGGAAGCAGGCATATTGTTCAGACACCATATTCATCCGAGAAACTGGAAAACTGAGTGGACACAAGGTGACAGCCCTGAAAATTACATTTGAGGGAAACAAACTGTTTGGGGACTCCCTGGAGGCCAAAGTTCATAAATTATTTTGGGGAAAAAAGCATGTGGACAAGTTGTGGAAGAAAAATCCCCAGTCCACAGACAGGCATCGATCAGTGGGAGCAAAGGGCCAGGCTCAAGCATCAGGACACAGTACAACACCCTTTCACACGCTGCAGAGGTTTCGCTCCAAGCCTGGTATGTCATAGTCTCCCATACAAACTCAGAAATCCTGACAACCGGCCCTTGGTTATCCATATTCTAAATCATTGGCTCCTGGCTTCCCAATGTCTTCATTCCTTGATTCCTGTGCCTTAGGGACTTCAGGAGGGCCTGGATTGCTGGATACATAGAGGGAATATGAGGCCAGCGACCTGGGATGGAGAGCCACTCTGGGGCCCAGGTCTTTTCAAGGGAAGTGGAGTAACAATACAGGTCCTGCAATTGGAGGGAGCTGTCTGCAATTAGCAAAGCCCTCGAAGAGTTAATTGGGATATTGAAGGGCGAGCTGGTGTTGATCAGGACAGACAATGTGACATCCCTGGCATATATCAACTCTCAGGGTAGGCATATCGGAACATGTTGGCATGTGAAATAGGATCCTGGGCACAAGTTAATTTGAGGTTACTGGAGGTAGTCCACATTCAGGGAATAGAGAATGCCAGGCAGACAGGTTCAACATGGTCTTCCAGAATTCGCAGGTATTGCCACTTTCAGATGGAACCTTCAGGGATATCTGTTAAAGGATTTAAACCCTCTTGATAGACCTGTTTGTCTCTCCTACTTCGACAAAGTATGCTGTTTTGTTCAAGATTACAGACAGAACGTGTTTGGACATTTGATGCATTGCACCTGGAATGGCATCAAGAGTTACTTTATCCCTCTCCCCCAAAACCTCTCATTCCCAGGGTGGTCCAGAACTATCCTAAAATGTCCTTGCCCTCTACTAACCAATCAGGCCCCTGGGGAACACAAAATCCAAATTATTCTCCACTCAAAGCACCCAGCCATCTTTCAGGCTTACAACAGGCATTAGGCACATTTCTTTTAAGCGGTGTGACATGTCCAATATTCTACCCCTCCAGTGTGCTGTTGCAACCATTCTGCAGTTTCTCCAAGATTGGTTTCACAAAGGGTTAGCAGTTTCTTCTTGGCGAGCCCAGTGGGCACAGCTATAATCTCTGAAGGGTAGCCCAGAGCACAAGTTGGAAGGAGAAGCTCTAGTGGCTAGGTTCCTGAAAAAGTCTGGTTTCTTCCTAACCACCCGCATGTAGGCGATCCTCCTCGGGATCTGCCCCTGATGCTGCGATTCCTGTAGGGCCCTCTCTTTAAACCAATTACTCAGACTGACATCAAATACCTAACATTAGAGGCAGTCTTTTTCCCCTCAAGGTATAGCACCTCCTTCTTACCCACAATCAATTGTTACAATTTTCCAAGCTGGGTCATGAGACCATACATACACAGGGCAGGCAGGGGGCGTAGTCAGCACTGTGATGAGGAGGAGGTGGAATTTGAGTGCTCAAGATTGCTGGAAAGTAATTGGGGCATTACCTCCATGACCCTCTTCTTTGTCCAGTACTTACCCAAGCTGTACCTTGGGGAAGGAACGAAATGAAAAGCCCATTAGACACTGGGCCTCATCACAAGTCTGGCGGTAACCCTTAAATGCGGTGGTAGCACTATTACCGCCACATTTAAGGGTCCACCAGATCATGGCCTTGGCGGATTTCTCCCCAGCTCCGAGTTAGGGGGAAATCCGCCGAATATTCGCGCTCATACCGCCGGCGGTATGAGCGCGAAATTTCCCCATTGAGCCCTATGGGGAATGGGGCATTCCCGAATGGGCTCAATGGGGAATGGGGAATTCCAAATCCGCCAAACCCTTGGTCCGGCGCTAATAGCGCCGGTGTGTTTGGCGGTAGGGCAGATAGCGCCAGCGCTATTAGCGCCGGCGTTACCGCCCAACTCATGATGAGGCCCACTGAGTGTTGCTGAATCCTGTCACCATTTATTACAATTTCATCACTGATAATCACTCCATTCCAGCTGTGGGTTCTCGACCCCAATCCCAAATGATCCATTCCTGCCTACATTCATTTTATGATGCCTTCTGAACGTATTTGGATCTGCCCGGGTCGCTGCCCTGCATAGCTCCATCAGGGTGACACCCTGGGCATCAGCCCAAGATGACGCCATACCCCTTGTTCAAGGGCCCTGCACATGTTCTAGCATGGGCCATCCTTAAGCCTTATATGCCATTGAGGTAACCAGATCCAACGGCGGATGTTTTCCACTGATGCCTTTCTGCCTTCCCCAGCTGCCCAAAAGGTCAACAAAAGACTGTCAGATCATCTGACAACCTCAGTTCTATCCAGATATTCCAGGACCACTCTTCTGACATTTAAAAACTGTCAAGCTGCTTTTTTGTAGTTTTGGGGTCCTGAACGAAAGCAGGGAGAAACACATCTTGAGAAGTATGAATTTTTGACACAATCTTTGGGAGAAACTTTGGGTCACATTTTAACACAAAAGCCTCTGTCCGAATCCTAAGAAAGGGGGGTCTGCACAACATGGCTCTATCTCCCAAGTCTATGTGCTGAGGTAATGAGAATGAGAACCATGTTTCCTGTAGGGGCTGCGGGGCATCAAAGGTAAAGACTGTGACGAGGAACCGTAGGAATAGGAGTAACGAAGATTACTATTAAGTAATCGCCACATTATACTACACTCACAGCACACTGGTTAGGCTATGCAGGCACCAATTGCTCCAGATCCCGCGCCAACTACACTCCGGAGGTTTAAAATCTTGTAGATTGAGAACCAATATCCTATAAAGTAGGTACTACACTGCTTGGTCACTGGACAGGTACAACACTGGATTAACTTTCAATCTGTAGGACAATTCCTCTAACGCTCTTCCTGCCAGGCACTAGCACAAATAGTGTTCCGCATCAAACCCCCGGGGTGACTTCTTTAATACCCAAAACGAGAGCTGCACTTGCTCAACATGCTTGTTTCTTCAGGATGCGGCAATACACCTTTTGGGGTGCCAGGCCCTTTTTCGAACAAAAACATGATTTGATTCTTCACCTTGTGAAACGGCCAATGAGCCCGAGACGAGCAGCATCACACATTTGAGAAGCAAGACAATGAAGGAATAAAAGTGTAGGTCTCTTTTTGAGCATTTGTCACTGTGTACCGCTGCGACTGCAAGTGGGGCGAGAGCACTGCTGGCGAGACACAACATTTTTTTCAGGAGGAATAGGTTGCAGCAGTTTGTTGGGAAAAGTAACCATGTGTCTGTGGTTTGTATGCCTCCTAAAATGTCAAATGGCAACATCATATCCAACCGTAAGAGATATCCTCGACATAAGAGCATTTTCACCTGCTACGCTAGACCTGCTTTCTGACTTTTCCTTTGCTTCCCCTATACAGTATACAAATGGACACTTGAGAGAAAGAAAACGTGTGCAGCATAACAGTTATAATGAGGTTGAAGCAGAGTGATGGAAGGAGGTAGTGGGAGACCACCAAAGAATGGCGTAAGAGATAAGCGATTACATTTTAGAAGAAGAGAAAAAACATCCAAACAGAGGAGAGTGTCGAAATTCACGAAAGGCTGAAGAGGCACCATTTAGAGCCAAGACAAAGTGAGAAAATCAAAGCAAAGAAGAGATTTCATTAAAAAGGGAGGCAATTATAAATAAGAGGACACATGATTCTACTGATGCCAGTTTGAACAATCAATAAAGCATTTACTCATAAATGCATCAGGTATGGGAGTAGTTGCGAAGGGACATTAGGGTTGGACGTTGGTAACATAGATGAAGAGAAAAAGGACAATGTAAGTATCCTTTTTTCATGAAAAGCAAAAACCACAAAAGAAACCAACTTCCAGATATAGAGGAAATGGTGATAGACACCGAAGCACAAGTGAAAAAACATGCACCTGCCATGACACTTCAGAAGAATGTTGCCAGTAAAGACGTTCCAAATCAGGGTCCTACCTAACACTGGAGGAGTACCAAGGAAATGTGAGCCCAGGGGCACACACATTTGGGGCATAGCTAACATCTACTAAGGGCATACTCTACTCGTGCTACTGCTTAGAAAAGCTCCAAATGAACTCTCGTGGGGCCCTCATGAAATCCAGGCAGATCTGGCGGTGCAGGGGGCCTCTACTCTTCAGGACTTGATAAATTTGCCACAAGCCCCTGTGTAAGTCTGGAGGGCACTATTGCTAGCGGCTCAAACCATATTTTGCTTGGGATTTTGTGTTTGCGCAATGACCTCAAGGATCTCTGGGAAAACCTTGTTGCTGATGTGGGATATTCCACTGCTCCCTCAATACACTTTACACTTCCCTCTTAGCTCCTATCATCCCCTCATTTGGTGTTTCCCACCATTTCTATGCAGATGATACCCAGCTCTTTCTCTCCTTATCTTCTTTCTCCTCCGACATCCATCTGAAGCTCTCTTCTTGCCTCTCCGCTATTACATCTTGAATGTCCTCTCACTTCCTTACCCTGAATACGACAAAACTTATGTCCTATTCTTCCCTGCCAAAACACTTCCTCTCCCTTCCCCTCCTCCTTTCATCCTCTTTTCCCCTTCCCAACTCACCTTCTCTCCTCATGCCCGTAACCTTGGTCTTCATATTGACTCCCATCTCTCTCTTTCTCACCATATTTCTCTTACTGCTAGATCTTGCCGCTTTCATCTCTATAACATCCATAAAATTCAACCTTTACAAACCTTCCATGCTACTAAACTCTTAATCACCTCCCTCATCTTCTCCAGACTTTTCTACTGCTCCACTCTCTTCTTTGGCCTGCCCTCCACTCACCTAACCCCCCTCAAGTCTGTCCGCCACTCTGCTATCCGCTCTCTCTGCCTTCTTTCCCCTCACAACTCCATCTCTTCTTCTCTTTCCTGACTAGGTTGGCTCTCCTTTCACTTCCAGCTTAAATTCAATTTCCTCTGTCTCGTCTTCAAATCCCTCCATGGTCTTGACCCTCCTTACTTCACCTCCCTCCTCACTTTCTATAGTGCTTCCCGTTCACTCTGCTGTGCTGGTCTTTTCCTACTCACTCCTCCTCCTCCACCCTGTGCCCCATCCAGCTTCTGCTCTTTCCAAGTACTCGCCCCTTTCCACTGGAACCACCTCCCTGTCCCCATCCACTCAATTTCCTCCTATTTTGCTTTCCGCACTTCTCTAAAATCCTATCTCTTCCACTCACCTCCCTAACTCCTTTTCACTTCCTCTCTCATTTCGGTCTCTTCCTCTTTCCACACCTCCTACAGCTTCTCTCACTGAGGTCCTCTCCACTCATGCTCAACCACTTCACTCATGTAAATTGTTATTTATACTGTTTTCTGGTTCTTGATTCAAATGTTATGCAATGCTTGTTGTCCTCTTGTAAAGCGCTTTGACATAAAGCGCTATATAAAAACGTAATAAATATAAAATACAAAATACAAATACAAATATCCCAGCAAAAAAAAAAAAACTGCAGCTGGCACGCCAAATGTTCTTCCATGGAAGGTTGCCTGCTGAAGACCTGTGGGGAAACGTTGCTTAAAGAAAAGAACATTTAGGAATGTAACCATACGAAGTGATTATTGTCCAAAAAAGGGTTTTTAGACTTGTTTTCAATGCACCGTATTGTAAAAGCCCATTAGCATCAGCGTAAGCACATATTTACAACCAGGGTACACAATGCTAGCCCTTGGGTAAGTCCTTTCCTCCTGTTAACCGCAGGGTACCAAAACCCCCTTGCAGGCTCAGTCACCATCTGAAGCTATTGCCAGTCTGCAAGGAAGTTGCAGCGTGCCAGTCATCACTGCTTAATTTCCTATTCGCAATCATCAAGTGCATATTTTTGGAACCAATCTATTCCCGGGCTTGTATAACAAGGGTATCATTTTCCTCCAAAGCGGCTTTGTTTTGCCTGTTCAATTAGTGAATGTAAGCTCCTCCCAAACAAGGCATTTCATGAATAATGAAGGGGCCTGTTACCTAGATAGCTAAATGATGTCAAATGTGATGCACAGATATGATTGAAAATAAATTGCAACCTTTTTAGACCAAAAGAAATGTCAAATTAGCATGTTTCGGTGCGTCAACATGTTCGCCCCTAATTTGTTGCCAAAATACAGCACCGCAAACTCCCAATTAAAACACTACTGCTACTGCGTGTTCAAATTGGATTCCAACATCCCGGGTGCCACAGTCCAGCTTGATGCCTGAAAGGATTGACACTGTTTTAGGAAAGGTAATTACATTTTAAGCGTAAATTGATTTTTCCTAAATACTTTCCTTTTAATCCCGAGAATGAATTTCTTGGCATTACAATTTAGAACTATTTGAAATGCATTAACACTCCAGCAGATGCTTAGAATCAAACAACTTAATAGGCAGAAACTTTTTTTTTAAAATAATTGCAAAGCTTATATTTCTCCGTTCGCCTCCCCTGCATAGTTAATTAGGTAGGCTTTAATGTTTGCATGCAATGAGTGTATCTGTGGAGATAAACTACATAATTTATAATTGATGTAAATGGGTGTTATTATGTCAATTAAGCAGCTGTGTCCTCCACCTTCTCTGTAAACAGGGACGAGTGATAAACTGAGATGCCCCGTCTTTTAGTCACAACAGATATAGAAACAGGAATTACCCAGGTAGACCAGGCTGTCCAACTGCTCCTTGCTCATGTGAATCTTGTACTCTGGCCCTCGCGTCTGACCTGTTGACTTCAGCAAATGGTCAATCTCGTCACGCACCACAGCAAGTGCTTCCGGGTGCTTCGCCAGATAGTACAGGGCCCAGAAGGTAGCCGGAATCGTGTTTCCCACAGAGGCCCACATGAAGGCAAAATGATGTGCTAGGAGAAAATAAGTGAAAAGGAAGATTAATAGCGTTTATTACACTGATTAGATTTGCAGTGTGCTAATTAAAAGATGTTAGGACACAGACCCAGCCAAGGATCAGTGAATGCTAATGAGGACCAATAGGCTTCTGAAGTCCAATTTTCTGCTTAATGAGAATAGTTTAAAAATGTAATGTCGGGGCTAGGGAGGAGTTGGGGGGAATAGCTAATAAGAGGAGTAAATGCGTCTCTGTTATAATCTTTCTCATTATCACCGTTAAGAATCTTGTTTTACCACCTCAGCAAAAAAAAAAAAAAAAATCAATTATCTTAGAGGGTTGTTTGAGAGTAAAACATTTTAGCATTAGTCAATTACAAAAAGCATAAAATGTCTCAAGGTCGCCATTTTGCGATTTTATTTCAAAGGACTATAGTAAATTATTATGTTTTAGACAAGTAATCATCCATAAGTTTCCTACCTGCTTTGTCATAGTCTAGGAGCTGTTCGTATTTGTCAAGCACACTGCTTCTGTACTGGACCAGATCAGATACACCCAGACGTCTGGACATTTTGTCTGGGAAAAATGTGTGTATAAGTGCCTCTCGAGTTTTCTTGGTCGCTCCTAGCAACACAATTGGAATGCTCGTGAAAAGATAGGGGAACTTGGCATCAAACTTAGAGAATTTGTCTCTGATTTCACTAATATCTTTTTGGCCATCTGCAGCAGGATTCGTTCCATAGAGTGTCATAAAACTGGCTTCGAACATCACAGAGCAGCAGAACTCGTATAATTTTTCTTTTCTCCAATCTGCTGCTTGTGAGAATTTCCGTTTGAATACATGCTGGAGATTTCCCATCATGCTGCTGGTGAGTTCACTCAGTCCGTCGCCCTGCAGGATTTTGTAGGCTTTGTGCATACTATCATTAAGCTGCGGGAATGCTGCTTCAGTGAGGCGCGGGTAGTCGAAAGTTCTGGAGGCCATGTCACTTGCAAATTCACTGAAGTCAAGTTGCTTGCCATGCTTGGTAACATGTTGGTACTGGCATGGATCCATGATGAACGTCATGTATTTGCCTGGAAGAAAAATACGTATATTTACATAAAGAAATATTGCCTTAAATATTATTGGCACAACAAACAAAGGCGTAGAGCACATTTTTTGTTGGCTCTGTGCACGCAATAAGGAGACACGCAAAGCATTCCGAAGATTGGAGCCTGGTCCCTTAAACATGAGGAGAAGCAAAGCACAGGCAATTAAGAGTGAGTCGCAAAAGAGGAGACTTGCATCTCAAATGAACTGAGTAGGCATGTCAACTAAAAGAGATTGACATAGAATTGCAGGGTGATGATATCATGAGGGCAATTTATCATGAAATGTGTATAGAAAAGGCTATGGTATAGGGATAAAGGATTCTAGGGAAATTTCCAAAAAAACAGTAGCAAAGAGGATAAGAGATTATACTGTGGACGAAGCAGAGGTGAAGAATTGTAAGCCAGGAGTTATTTAGACTGTCCAAGACAAAACATACATTTTCAGATCAAATACAAACGTTAGAAAACAGTGAATCTTCTGAGTGATGGTGGGGCAATAATTGAAGGAAGCCAAATGTAGCCCTGCAGGTCTGCAAAGACATGCTTTCTTTAGAATCACTGGTATCATCCAATCCCCTGTTCCCCTACATACAGCATACTTATTGCAAGTTTCAATGACTATTGTGCTAGGCATATGTCCACTTGACATTACCCACTTAGAACCGCACTGTGGGATTACATATTGAGCTGCCGCATTTGCATAGATTCAAATAACCACATGGAAAATGCCTTCTTGCGAATACTTCTGGTGAAACCTTTTACCTGCTTAGTACTCTTTTGCTTAATCTACCAATCTGTAAGGGCTGCTCTCCCCATTAAGTACTAGAGAATCAGGATCTCTCCTCCCTTATTATCCCAACATCCGAAATTACCTCACTTCAGACAGAAGGAAACTTTCCTTAAAACTGAATCATCTTCAAGGCGAGGGGGGGAGGTGTGTAAGGGTGGAAACAAGAACTACCAACAGAAAAGAAAATCCACATTTGTACTAGTCTCAAGTCTGAGTCACTAAAGCATGAAGCCCATGGCATTTACAACAGTCCACTAAGGCATCAAAGTCTATGATTAACCAACATGGGTGAACTTAGTCTATGAACAAATACATACATGTATAAGTCTTAGCCACTTCTTCGTCACTCATATTCTCTTTGGAAGACAAGACGTGTCCTTATTTTACTCAGCACTGTAAGGAACTCATGGAGGCAATAGTAAAGACAGACACAAGTGATCAAGGTTGAAGGGTGTTTATTAAACTGTAAATGTAGGGTGGAAAAACGGTATTACCCAAATTGGTTGTTTATAATTGTTCGAATGAACAATTGACCGAATTTAAAGGGTCACAATTGACCTTTTCACAATTGACGGAATATACATATATATATATATATATATATATATTGCAAAAAAGGGGAAAAAAGAGTGCTTCTTTTCCCCAAGGGGGATGACACTCCGAACAGTGAAATACTCGCCAGAGTAAAGCTTTGACCTTGATTAAAAGACAATGAGTTTTTCTTTTTGAAATCCAGTTTTATTGCAGCATCAGCCAAAATAGAAAAAAAGACACGGTACAACGCGTTTCACAGCCTGCTTGCTGCTTGTTCATGTACAAGTGAGTGCTCAAAGACATTGTGTATATATTCCCACTGATTCCCAACTCTATGGTTCAACAAACTGTCGTGGTCCCTTTTCAATTTTTGTTACTGCCCGTACTTAGTACCTTGCGGTTAGTAAACATGGTTGCCATTTTGTAACGGCTATTGCCAATACTTTTTTATATACTAAACTGCTAATATACCATAGCCAGGACAGATGAAAACATGATGTGACTCCTAAATGCCTCTGCTAAATTAGCAGTAGTTTTATTGCAGTCGAGTGGCATATCGTCCTTAGTGGACAAGACAATTATCTAAACTATTTGCAATAAAGTGCATAGTGCTGATAGATTGTAAATGGGTCACAAAGTGCATAAGGTTTATAGCAAGTCGATCAGTGCATAGTGCTTTGTTACGCATGGCCATGTTCAAGAGCAGTTTTTTATATATATGAAAAAAAGAGAAGAAATCTAGCTCAGAATAGATTTGTAAAGGGCTTAATGCAAATGTAATCTCACTAATAATAGATCAATAAAGTGCATAGTGCAGGTATTATCTATAATCAAAAATAACATCTGTATAAACATAAATCAGAGCTAAACTTTAAATGTCAGAATAAAGGTAGTAAAATTAGCTCCTGCTTAAAACCATTCTTATAAACTTTATACTGGGACCACCACAGAACCACATTTTTGAATAAATAAAACCACATATGTGTAAAAACACCATTAATAGAACATTCAATATAACCACAGACAGGCACTATTCAAAAAATGTTAAAAAATCTATTATAAGATATAAAAGATGAAGTAAAATAAAACCCTCATACAAGCAAATTTAATTCTCAGCTGTGCTTATAGATACGCAGAATATCAGATAAAATTTTACTGAAGTCCATACATATTAATGGCCCAAATTATTTACACAGGACAATGGGTATGATGCAAGTGATAGTAATTCTAAATAGGCCAGGTTCTCAGGTTCCTAAGTATGTATGCAATTCTTCGTCAAGATTATGACCTTTGGGTTTTTTAGATTCAATATCTAAGATGAATCTAGTCTCCATTTGCCGTAGTGCTAGTTCTCTGTTTCCCCCCCGGGGATTTGCTCGGACATGGTGCAATCCAAAAAATCTTAAGCTGTCCAATTTACTTTCGTGTGTATCTTTAAAGTGGACTGCCATAGGATAGGAGGGGTCACAGTTTTTTATTGCTCTCATATGTTGCAAGATTCAAAGTTTTAATTTACCGATGGTACTGCCAATATACCAGCGGTTGCACGAGCATAGGAGAGCATAGACCACAAATTCAGTGTTGCATGTAATATGGCTGCCCAATTCCACAAGATGTTTGGTAATAGGATGTATGTAGTTTGTTTTATTTTGGGAAAATTTACATGCCTTGCATTTCGAGCATTTAAAAAAAACATTGATGTTTTTATGCAGCCACGTGGGGGTATTTTGACTTTCATTAGCAGGCCACAGAAAACTCCTCAACAGTGAGTCTTTGATGGATGTAGATTTTCTAAAGGTTATATTGACTTTTTCTTTTAGGATTGGTGCTAGGGCTTCATCAGATTGTAAAACATGCCAATGTCGATGTAATATTTTTCTTATAACATCGGCATGTGTCCCAAATGTCAAAATAAGTCTTATTGCATCATCTTGTTCTTCATCTGGTGTTGATTTATTCATTAAAAGTAGAGTTTTACGATTTAGGTTGTGGGCTTTGATATAGGCTCTCTCTAGGACTGCTTTGGGATATCTTTGTCTTAGGAAATTAGAAAATATATATATATCGGTTTGGTATATATATGGGTTTCGGGGGGTTTGGCGTTGGGTGGGAGGTTGTGGGGGGTTTCCCCCCACATATATGGTACAATTGACCTTCACAATTCGGTCAATTGTGAAAAGGTCAATTGTCATTCGAGCAGTTGTAAAACGATCAATTCGTATACAACCTGGAAAAACACCTAACCTAAACCTAAATCTAAGATGGGAACAAACGTCGACCATCAAATGAAGAATAAGGCTGTCTGCCTAACGTCTTGTTGAAGTAAAAGGCCTATACTAAAAAAAACAATTGCCAAATCCTTACAACTAATTACAGAAAGAGTGTGGGATAGGGTTTTCAATAAAGACAGAAGTGTTCACAAATAAATATCAGGATGTGATTCTAGGGGTCTCCCTTACACACGTTTTCAGCACGGGACAAGGTGGGTCTTCTGAGCACAGCACACACTCGAGCTTTCCAAGCACAAGCCGACAGTTCCGCTCCAGCTATAAGGTTCTTTGATGGTTAAAGTCTCTTTTCAGTAAAAAGTATCTTGCGTTCGAGGGCCTGATATTTTCAACAAATAAACACAAAGTTCTGTTCCTCTTATGGCTTTGGGTAACAGTCTCACCACTGGCTCCCCCTCTTCCGGGTGCAGACCCCTCACTGTCGTACTCGACAAAACAGTTCAACAGTTCCTTTCTCAACAAACTTTGGGTGGCGACTTTCCACCCCCGGATCTCCCTCCTTCAGGCTCAGACCTCTTTTTGTTTAATCAGCCTCCCTCCTTCGGGTTCACAATGGCTTTCCTTGTACTTACACATCACAATGTACTGTTAACACATATCACTGTGGACATCCCTCCTCCAGGTTCACTCCGTTCAACACAATGTTCATGGGACTTCAGATTTCGTCCCCTCTTGTTAGCATATCTCCGCTGGGTTCACTCTTGCCAACCTTTACAATGTACTGTTTGTGTAATTTTCATACCATGCAGGATTTGTTTCCCAATCATCTGCCGGTCAAAGACCTTCGAATGTACGGAGGATATTACAAGACCCCTGTATGACCACTTTGACCCCTTTTCCTAAGGCCTTCTAGTTACTGTAGTTCAAAAGCAGGGCAATCGCGTAGCATTTCTCAAGTGAACACCCACCTGGCGTTTGATTCCATTATGCTGGCTTTCCCCTTTTCAATAAGCAATCAGTTCTTTGTTTATTCAAAGTTCAATTTTGCCGCTTGTTACTTTCTTTCAAAACAGCTTGGTTTCTTCATCGGCTTTCCCCTTGACTCACCGGCTGTGATGAACTGCTTTGCTTTCTTTTCTGTAGAGTCAAGGCCGGTGCCATTGGGCCATGCGCCTCTCCTCGGCTTGGCTGTCAGCGGAGGAGGTGCCCGGGTACCGTTGACATCTGCTGCAAAACATGCTGGCTATTGTTCGTGGTTTTACGATTCCTTCTCTTGAGGTTTCACGGGTCTCTGTCGATAAGGGCAAGGTCACTTCTCCCCTTGTTATCCTCTCGACTCACACCATCTTTCTCCTCCTCTTCAACTGCCGTTCTGAGTTCGCTCTCATGTCTGACCCTTGTATAGGGACATGTCAGGTAAACGGTCTGGTGTTAGTCCGTTGTCTTTTGTATTGTGCGAAAGTGTTCGTGGAAGAAAAGGAGGGGCAGTGTTTTGGAAAAGGTGTTTAAAGAAGGGCGATACCGCGTCTCACCCATCATTGTCTCATTACCACTCCCCTAAGAACCCCCCATCAGGTGATCCTCCCGCACTGGTCCACCCCGAGGAACTGGATCCAAAAGCGATGGCCATGTCCTGGCCACCTAAATGACAGATCCCCGGGGACTAGACAGGGTGACACCTTCAGGTTTCTCACAGCACCCACTATCAATACTAAGTAATGATCTTGGCAGGTGCGATTGTTGTTCTTGATCTAATTTCCTCTTGCAGCCTTGCCCCATTACTTCTCCTTTGGGATTGAATCCCCATCACAGGAACATCGGCAACCAATTGAGATCGACATCTCATGTCAGCCACTGAACATAAGCTAACACCTTGCACATCTCATCATTAAAGGGAGGATTTACCAGTGAATCACCACCACTGACCATGTGATTACATACGGACTCATTGACAAAATAAGCAAAGACATGCCTCCCTTTCATCTTTCAGGGAATGTCTGCATAGAAACTATCCATACGAGCTATGTTTTCGGGCTACCTTTTCATATGATCACTTGTTACCAGCAGTTTTACCTAGCCATCCAAGTGTTGTTTCAGGGTCAGGGTCATGACCCTATCAGGAGGTGACAGGGACCCCTCCCAGCATGGTGTGGATGGCCTACCAGGCTGTATGCTTGTGTCAATCCTTCCCCAGAAGTGGGGAGAGGAAGGTGAGTTTGTATTGTTTATGTATGCTGGTACCACTCTTCTCTTCACAATGACCATCAGCCACTTTTCTGGACAGAGTTCTCTTTTATCTTTTTCTGGACAGCGTCTCCTAGAATGGACCTGGGTGCAGCCAAGAAAACCCAGACAGGCATGGAATTGAGACCAGAAATGGACTGGAGTGGGATTTTCCTCTCAAACAGAGATGGGACACAACACCTAACCTACCAACCTTAGGTGATTGGTGGGACAAAAGCAAACAGAGAGGGGACTACATGGAAGCAGGTGAGACACAGAAATGCTCCCCAAATCGAATTGAAAGCAGAACTCAACAGCACATGAGGAAAGGCACAGGGAAAATGAGCAGCCTGAGCACATGCATGCTACCTTGCAAATTATTGGAAAGGGGGTGGGGCTAAAAGCCTTTTTTAAGCCTTCAAGAGCTAGATTAACTAGAGGTTGGCAAAGGGAAGAATGTGAGCAGGGGGATTAATGGGACCTGGGAGGAGTGTTATAAGGGGAAATCCAGGCTATCAAAGCCCAGCAAGCACAAAAGAGATTGAAAGTTGTTCAGGTGAGAACAGGCGGAGGAGTGATGGATCAAGATACAAGAGGAGGGCGGATAGTGGGCTGGAGTACTGAGCAGATTGTGGCAGTGTTCTGCGAAAATGCAGGTAAGGTATTCTGTGTAAGAGAGAGTGGCACCAGTTGAGTGTTGTGTGATGAGGGGGTGCAAAAGATGACTGAGAAAAAGACGGAAATCAGAGAGAGGGGAATTTGTGAGGGAATTCGAGTGAGAGTGATAAGAAGTATAGTAGGAGGTTGGTAAGAGTGTGTAACGCGGTAGTGGTGAGGGCAGAGTAAAGTAGAAGGGGGCACATAGATGGAAGATATAATTGATTAATATTTTATCATTATTATTCTTTTATAAGGCTTCCAAGACACATGTGTTGCCTTTGAGCTATCCTTTGGCCCTCTGTAGTGGGAGAGAATGTGATAAGATTAGAAGACAGAGGCATAGATAGTGGGTTGAGAAGAAAGAGAAAGATGGGAGAAAAGAAAGAGAGTTGAGAGCATAGGCAAAGTGCAAAGAAGAGATTGGGAGAGCAGCAAAGGCAGATAGAGACAAAGAGAGATGAGGAAAAGAGGGCAGAGCGGTAGAGAGTGTGAGAATGGCAGAAGAGACTGGAGATGAGAGGGGAGCAGATGGAAAGAGAGGGAGAAAGGGGGAAGTGAGAGGGGAGGGAAAGGAAAGGGGTATTGTTAGAGAGAGTAGGACATTCAGAAGATCATGGAGGGAGGAGAGTGGCGATAGCCATAGAGAGAGTGAGAAGGGGATCGACTGGAAGAAAAAACCTGGTCAAATCTGGCAGTCCCATAGAAAGTCCCAGAGGGTGATAGACAGAAAAGGGCACAGCATTTAGGTTTCCCTGTCAAGATTAGAAAGACTTTGATAGTATAGGTTACCTTGCATTAGAGTATGTCAGTGAAATTCTGGGGGTTAGGGAGACCTGGGCTGGGGTGGAAGGAGTACAGAGAGAGGTTGATAAAGCTATTGGGACCACCTTAGTTTCAACCATCCCAGTCTTACAAGACCAGCGAGTTAAAACTTTCATAAAACACCTTACATTTGCTATCCTTTTCAGTGCCCATCTGTGTTATACTGAGCATCACGCTGGCGCTGTGTACCTGTTTGCCGTGAAGTGAAGTGAACAGTGAAGTTGAGAAGTTGATGCAGAGCAGGGAACCAACCCAACACCCTCCCCTAACTCTGGAACAGGGGTCAGTGCTGTGTCGGCTCCCAACGCCACGGAAGGGAGCTTCCCTGATTTGCGTAGCGATGGAACAATGCAAGCAATGACAGAGAAGGCCACAGCAAATCCGTTGGTGAAAGAAGGCAGATGGTCACTTGGGTGGAGCAGGATGGATTGATGGGCACAACCAGAAAGGGCTCCACATGATACGTTGGCAGGTAGATGAGACAGGATAGGAGGGTATCCAAGGCAGACAGGCAAATAGACAGCCAGTTAGTTGGGAACCCCAAGGCAGACAGAGGACTGTCAGGGAAAGCAGGAGGGCAAACCCAAGACAGACTGGGAGGCTGACAGATAGGAGGACAAAGGCAGGCAGTCAGAGCCAAGGGGAACAGGGAAGAGAAAGCTGGCCAGTGAATACGAGGGAGCAAGGGAGGCAAGGTAAGAGGCAAAAGGCAAGCATGACAAGGCAAAACACAGAACACAATGAGCGTGATAATGCAGGAAATGCACAAGCTGGGAACCGTGTTGCGATGTGCCAAGTCAACCGGCTTGGTTCCTGAAATAGTGCTGCAGGGCGAAAGAGAGACTTGAAGGGCAGGCGGAAGCATCCACGTAGCCCTCTGGACTGTGCATGCGCAGAACAAGGAACATGGTCATCCGTGCATGCGCATTGCCGAGATGATGGCGGTGGCCCAATGAGCAGAACCCCACAAGAAACTGCTGCAGGAAAACAGTCATTATTGATACACATGCCAGGATAGGTCCCTGTGAGCCACCAGTCTCCGCAAAGGAGGTCAGGTAAGTGGTGTGACAATCTGTGACAGTGTGTACATTACTGATCTATCAGATTATTGGTTCACATTACTACTTGTGAGAAACCTAAGGGTATTCTCTCATGTAGACCCCCGGAACTCTCTATTCAGGTGGCCTGGGGAGGGCAGTAGCTCTCGGATCCCAATCCTGGGGGTGGACCAGAGAGTCCAGGGTTGTGCCCGGGGGATGACCCTGGGTAAAACGCAGTATCCCAAAGGGACGAGAAGCAAGGAAGGCGAAGTCCTGGAGGATTTTGTGTGTTATTGTCATCCAGACCCCGTCTTACCCTTTGACTTCCCCTCAAAAGGAAGGAAGACAAAGAAATTGGAACAACCACCCATTCATTACAGTTACCCTAATATTCCTCAGATGAAATTAGGAACACCACTATGTCTATATAATACACATCACTGTAGTCCTAAGGTGAGAAAGAAAGGCTAAATACATTGCCCATGTATTATCAGCAATACAACTGCCCTCTCCATTTCCGCATACCACTAGAACAAAGAAGAGGCGACTAGGAGTAATGATGATTATCCTAAGAACAACCTAGAGCAAATAAGGGCAACCCACATCAGAAACAACCAATGTCCCACTAACAAAGGTCAGGCAAGTCAGGCCAGCAAAGCCCAGAACTCAGATCTGCAGCCTGTTAAAGAAGCACAGGTATATAACAGGTGGAGTTCTTGGCATAAAGAGGATCAGCAGTTGGGAGAGCAGAATGGAGGCCAGCAGATTATCCCTTCTCAGTCGCAGCCCAACTTGCTATTTGGACCAAGGGAGAATGGGATTCCTTCAGTGGTTAGACCCTGACCTCAGCACTGAAGGCAGAGAGCATTTTCTCAACAGCATTGCGTTGGCCAGTGAGTTTCTGAGCGAGGGCAAACGCAGCACGCATGTGAAGCTGAAGAGGGAGTTTTGCAGAAATATATTAACCATTTGTGTGAGCTTGAAGTTCACTATTGACCATAGAGAATGATGCATTATGGTACTTGCATTGAAAATATAAAAATGAAGATATCTGCGAATTGCCTATGAACTGTGAAACTAATTTGGCCCAAAAATAAAATTGGGGTGGCCTCCAGGCAGGGGAACGACCCAAGAGGGCCGCAGGGACACCACCGTGAAGAACTAAGGAAAGCATCAATGCTACAGAAGCACGTGTAAACTGTATGGCAAGCACCAAAGTGCTCATGCATGGAAGTGTGCAGTTTCAAAAGTCTTCTGAGTAAAGTACCATGTGAGTGAGGCTCGGATCCAGGCAAGGGACACCTGCTAAGCCATTGTGACATTGTTTTTCTAGTTTGTGAAAACCTCAAGATAAGACCCGGACTCAGGCGAGGGAAACCTGAGGGGTCCATTATGAAAGAATATTGTTGCTTTATTCAAAGTCAAGAGAGACACGCACTTGGGTGAGGGAAACCTGAGGGGTCAGTTGTAAAAGAACAAATCAAAACTGTGATAGATTTATGTTGAACCAAGGCGAGGGAAGCCTGACAAAGATTGAACTATTGAACGCAGGCCAAGAGCCTGACACTGTGGTCTGAACTGTATTCAAGTTACCTCAAAGTTTGCGAAACCAGTGAATTGTGTAAGCCAACTCCTTTGGATCCTCCTGTGATTTGAACATGGGAAAGGGAGTTATAATCCAGTAACATTGCTACCCTGACTTTATTTGATCCACCTTTTCATTTTTCATTCCATACCCCTTCACCCAGTTATTGTAAAAGCATTAGGGCCAGTGTATGTTTATTAGATAGTGCTTTATTTTGACAAAAAGACTGACTTGGACATATTTTCTTTTATTTAATGGTTGAGATCACTCCCATTATAGCGCTAGGGCAAGATAGGAAGTTTCCAACCCTATTGAAAACTTTAATATAGCTCTGTTGAACTTGCCTTTTTTGTTTTAGTGTCTAACTTGTGATACCATGGTTTCCTCACATACTGAATATAACATTTCCAGGTGTTCACCTCCAAAACTCGTACAGTAGTTCTATATTTTGTGACGAATCCAGAGGTATTGTCACTGCTTCAGATGGGGACCCCCTTTCATGAGGCCAGGGAGGTGAGGCAATATCCGATAATCCTCCTGGGGGGTGGTACTCAGCAGGAGGAGCTCATCAGGAGGGAGGACCCCATTGAGAGTAGTGACTATCTAGGGAGAACGCACTATCCCTTTGACCCTCCCAACTTAACTCAGAACCCCTCCAGTTCCACACTACACAATGTCCCTATTTGTTTTTGCAATATATCTCAGGCATGTACTACTGGGATGAGGAAGAGGCCATGAGTAAAGAAAATCACTGACAAGAACGACTGCGCGCATTCTAGCCTATAGAACAATCCTCTTTGTCAACTGTCATTCAAAGGCAACGAGGCAAGAGAAGGATAGCATCTTCGTTGTCGGCTCGGCATGATGTGGGAAAGTGGCCAGGTATGCGCAAGACAGCAAAGCAGAGAGGCAGACGTTGTACGAGGGAGAGACACACTCGCAGAAGACCCGTGACCCAGAAGTCAGGCTGAAGAATAGGGAACATACCCGCCAGTGACCGAGGCTGCTGGAGTGCAAGGAAACCACTGTCGAACTGCAGAGGAGATGTGTGGAAGACAGTGAAAGGTCCTTGTGAGCCAGAGAAGCCGCCAACGCTCTTGGGAGACGGGTGAACATCCAGATGGTGACAGTCAAGACTTTATAAGTGCAAGGGTGACTAGTCCCAGGGTGGGGAGACCCCAAAAGTACTAAAGCCCCAAAGCGGAGAACAGAATGAATACTCACCAGGACAGAGTGACCCAGTGAAGGCATACCCCAACCAGTAATCAAGGGGATGCAAACATTGCAGATGCAAGTGGCAATCACAGACCTTGGCAGGAGAGTAGGCCAAGGTTGTGGAGCAAAGAGAGATTAGACAAAGCGAACATTGTGAATAACCAAGTGAACAAGGTCTGTGACCCATATAATAAATGCATACCCAACCAGCAATAAAGGGGAACACAAACTTTGAATATACAGATGATACCCATAGACCTTCGCAGGGGAAATACACCCCAAACAGTAATATAGATGAATATCAAACCTACAGAGTAAGGCAAGAGTGGAAGGAAAGCAATCACTATATATTTCCTCCATGGATTTAACTATGGCAATTGACATGGTAGACAGGAATACACTATGAAAGACCCTATTAGGCCTAGGGATTGATAAAGGGTTACTTGAGCTGATTATAATGTCACATTCAGAGACAGTGACGAGGGTACTCCTTAATAATAGAGGTTTATTATCAGATGTGATTCATACAATGGTTTGCGGCACGGATGCACGTTAGCGGCAACTCTCTTCAATTTATATGCATCTCAAGCCGGAAAGGTATTGAACATGAGCGGTCTAACATCACTGAAGATAAGTGGTACAAAATTAAAATGGGTTGATTATGCGGACAACTTTTTGTTGTTTGATGGAACCAAGGTAGGTTTACAAAGATTGATAGTCTCATTTGAGGAATTCATTAAAGAAAGGAAACTGTTGATAAACCCGAGTAAAACCGTGATATTTCACACCGGTCCAAAATTGTTCAAACAAGCATCACTCACGTCGTTTTGTGGAGGTTTGAAGATAAAAAATCAAACAGTATTGAGATATCTGGGTTATTCATATGCCAGTGCACATACACTTGGGTTCATCAAAATCAATCTTAAGGCGAAGGCATCTGCAATCACAAACCAAATGAAAGCACTTGAAAGGAAATACAGGAGATTTACATGAACACCTTGTATTTTATTCTATTATATGAAAGCTATCCCGCGCTTGTCCTATGGACTTGAGTTTTGTCCAGATGAATTAGTGCCATGCTTGAAGAAAATCAAAGCATGCGTATGGCGAACGTTATTGTGCCACATTCCAAAATGTATAACCATGGAAATGATACAATATGAGTTTGGATTGCCATCACTAAAATGTATAATGTGTTGGAAGAAATTGTCACTATTGAGGGAATGTCTTGTGTCTAAAAAACTCTATGTACCATTACTTGGGGAATGATCTTGAAGGATCGTTTATGGTTGCTCTCAAATGAGTATGTGACAAAAACCTACAGGACCCTGGGTTATCTGTGGAGACTGCTGCTAAGCTTAAAGAACATATAAAATAATTTGACTGGATGGAGAATAACGCTGTGATTTTAAATTCAACTTTGTACTCACAAGTCATATTACTTTGGAAGTGGAAACTGGTACCAGAGAAATATACATACATACACATGAGATTTTGAACATGTGAGCTAAACATGATGAAGAAAAGAAATTCTGTAGGCATTGTAAGACAATTGCAGTGAAGGAATCACTCATTCATCTGCTATTGATTTGTCCAAAACCTATGACGCAGAGGATTGAATATTTTACATCGTTTGTGAATGATATTGCCAATGTGAATAGAGATAATCTATGGTACGAGATGCTTCATGGTAACCCAATAGCTACGAAAATACGAGTTAATGAGGATTATATGTGATCTTGTATGAATAGGCAATGTTTACACATGAACAGTTAATGGGAACTGAGATAAAATTTTGGTGGAACGGTAAAGAGGTGGCTCTACACTAAGGGACATTGAAAAGCTGATACAATAATGGACATTGAAAAGTACAGACACAAATGTTTTAATGGAGTTGTGTAAATTGATTAGTATTATGTGTTAATTAAGCTTGTATGATTGATGAAATGCAATGTATTTTAAATTGTCTTTTTTTGATACTTTTCTGTAAATTCTGTAAAGGTTTAAATAAACCATATACAATTAAAAAAATAAACTTTACAAGTGGTGCACACATACCTTAGCAGGAAAGTAAACCCAGACATCAGTCCCGAGTCTGCCCGGCCTAGAGACCCAAGCTATTCTTCACTGATGATGCCCAACAAGACTGAAACATGTCTGGGGATGTTTGTGGTCTCATGCAGAAGTGATATGACCTAGCAGTTCGGGCTGGACCCCTTTTATGGTAGGACCAAGCCCGATTTGCATATGGTTTTTCCCTTTCTGTAATGGCTTGGCAGGCTGAAAAACGATGGGCTGGAGGGTTGCCCAGAGCTATGCCCGTGGTTATGATTAGTACAAAACCTTCCAGCCATCACGTTTTTGTTTTGCTTATAAATGGCAACGCCATTAAAACTGTTCATGATGGGTGTTGCACAATCCCCCTTTTGCTCAAGGGGTTGCACGACAATGGGTACATATATGCTCATTGCAGTCATGCCCCAAAGGCCAACAGTTTTGTTATGGGTTTGTTTTGAAGCTGAATGCTGTATTTCAACAACCTGCTGTACTGTCCCTTTCAGCAACAGCATTTATTAACTATACAAAGCCCTTCAGCAACAGTATTCCTTGACAGGCCATAGCCCTTCAGCAACGCTATTCCTTAACTTGGCAAAGCCCTTCAGCAATGGTATTCCTTAACTGGCCAAAGCCCCAAAGCCCTTTAGCAACGCTATTCCTTGACTGGCCAAAGACCTTCAGCAACGCTATTCCTTGACTGGCCAAAGCCTTTCAGCAACAGTATTCCTTGGCTGGCCAAAGACCTTCAGCAACGCTATTCCTTGACTGGCCAAAGACTTTCAGCAATAGTATTCCTTGGTTGGCTAAAGCCCGTAAGCAACGCTAGACCTTTCCTTCTAATAAGGGGCAGCTCAGCAGAGGACAGTGCCGGATTGTGGAATGAATGGTCATATACAGTTATACAACTTGTGCAATGTAGATGCTTTAATTTGCTTTGAGATGTTGCATTTCCCTGACACCAACTGATGACCCTGTGACGTTGGTATTTTTACACTGCTCATGTTGTACCATTTCTACAAAGAAATATAAATAAAAATGAAACAACATGACTAAGGGGAGCATAGACCATGTACGAACTGCAACAAAGGAATTGGAATAGTTTTTGAAAACATGAACATTTGTAAAAGTTAGGTTTTCATTACAATTGTGCCAATGGCATTGAATAATGCATATGTTACAGAAAATGACAAGATAAACACTTTTACAGCATCAGTGAAGGAATCAAATTGAATTGTCATATAGAGAAATATGGAAGTGTATCAGGTTGCAAATACCTTAAAGAGTCCCCTAAAACAAACTCACAGTAATGCAGAGGAGAAGGTGGACATGTTATACCTAGCTCCCACCCCCTCACATCCATTATACTGGAACAGTAGGAGAAGAGCCCTATGTGGACACCAGGTATAATCCCAATAGCACATTGAGTGTATGAGAGACGATATGCACTCAGACAACCGTATCGTATGTACCCTGGCAATGAGAGGGTGGAAGGATGTCTGCACACACCATTGGACATCAGAGTGACGTCATGGAGGAAAGATACTGAGATTCACGGAAACAATATGCAAATTCTCAAAGAATAAAGAGTAAATGAAGTATCAAGATAAACATATTAATAGAATATGAAGAAATCGTATCTGCAAAGAAGATATAGTAACCTGCTAATTAATAAATGTATATATGCAGAAACGTAAGGTAGATGAGACATATAAAAACTTCCTGCAGAGGAAAACATAACATGGCTAGAGCAGCCATGATGTAAAGATTGACATCAGACTCATATTAAAACCATTGAAGCTACCTCAGAGACAGACCACGGCTGCAGAGTCAGGAGACGCTGGAAAAACAGCTTTGTGTGACGAATAAAGAAGAGTCTATTGGCCTGGGATCAAGAATGCTACTTCAAGAAATAATTGCAAGGCACAAGGGGAGTCAAAATGATAAGTTATGTAATGTACATAAGACATATTTCTCTTAGATTAAGCGAAGGAGAAAACATCAGCAAGTGTAACGCTCACCTTGTATCGACAGGGAGCCCACCCGACTGGTCTGGAACAATTCTGGGACGGATTCACCTGCCCCGGGGACTCATACTGCTGTGGGCTTAGTCTGGAAGACAGGAGTTCAGTTTTAGCCACACACACCTTCTCTCGGGGCCCGCCTCCCAAGTGTTCCCCTTGCGACCCCCTTGGAGCCTCTCTCACCTTGAATTTCGATAAGGTGCGCTCTCCATCCTGCCGTTCTGTGCAGGGGCGCGTCATGGCTGGGCACCTTTCCGCTGAGTTACTTCACTGGCGTGGGCCCGGGAGTCCAGACCAGCTGCGACTCCGCTCTTGAGGTAAGTCTTTAGCTTTTGAAAGGAATGAGTGTCCGCAATGAGTGTCCGCAATTGTTGTTGCCCTTTTGACCTTCTCCTTCTCTTGTTGATGCAGAAGGGATAATAGAGACGTTGAGCTGATGGAGAGGGCAGTGCTCGAGTAGGTAAGAGAATAGGTGAAGCGCTGCGCTATGAGCATCTTTGAATAAGGGCTGGAAGAGTTGCGGCTGATGGAAGTGGATGGAGTGTAGAATGGAAGAGGTCCGGGTGGCGGTAGAATTTCCAGGAGAGCTTCGGTAAGTAAGCAGAGACTGGAGGCGATGGAATAGGAAGATGAACGCTTACTAACTGTCCACTTCTTGTCTCTCCTCTCTAGGATGTTGCTAGTGGAAGACGAGTTCCAGGGGAGGTTCCAGAATGATCGAGGAGCTGGATGCAGAACAGGTAAGGATGAATTAACAGTGTTCTTCTTCTCCCTGAAGATGCAGGCCAAGGATGCTGCAAGCAGGTCTCGGTGAACGTCACGCTGCAAGTGCAGGACAACGCGAAGCACGTGCCTCAGCTCGGGCGTGGCTTAAATAGCCAGCAGGTATCCCAGGTGCCTTCAGGGTGGACCACGCCCTGGATGCTAGACTGCATGATGCAGTTCCACGTTGATCCTTGTGGGGGCAGCCAGGTTGGTCCATTGCCCAATGGAAGCTCAATCTATCATATGAGCCTGGCGCCAACGGTGTCAGGACTGGCTCCAGGACAGCTTAGAGGGGCCCTTGGGGCCTTGTAGGAATACTGTGGCGAGGGCCAGAGGCCCTGAATTCCCAGGCCAGGGGTTAAGGTCGTGACAGCACTCCCCCCTAAGGCCCCTCTCAGGGTGGTCCTTCTGTCTGGTCCCAGCTTGTGGGGTACTCTTGGTGGAAACGGCGAATCAGGCGTGGGGCATGAATGTAATCACTGTGCTCCCATGTTCTGTCCTGCGGACCATATCCTTTCCAGTCTACTAGATAGTAGAGTTTCGTTCTAACATACATAGAAGCCAGGATGTCTTTTACTTCAAATTCTGGTTCTCCATGAATTATCATAGGCCCTGGTGGGGTAGTTACTCTGGTTCCAGGCTGAACTGGTTTCAGGAGGGATACATGAAACACTGGATGTATCCGCATGTGGGTTGGCAGCGTCAGCTTTACCGCGACTGGGTTTATGATGGATTCGATGGGGTACGGCCCTAAAAACCATGGGCGGAATGTCCGAGTTCCCTTTAGAGGTACATGCTTGGAGGCTAGCCACACCATGTCCCCTATTTGGTAGTCAGGGGCTTTGGTGCGATGCTGGTCCGCGGACTTCTTCTGGCGAGCCTTGGCTTGATGCAAATGTTCTTTGGCGCTCGTGAAGGCCTGCAAAATGGTTGCATGTAGGTTTGTGACGGCTGGCATTTCCAGAGTCGTAGGGATGTCCAATTCTGACGTGTGTGGGTGTCTGCCATATACAGTAAAGAACGGAGTTTGCCCAGTGCTGCTGTGTAGCGAGTTGTTATACTCATACTCAACAATCCACAATAGATCCTTCCAATTCCCTTCCACTTGGTGAAGCATGCAACGCAAGTATTGCTCGAGCGTTTGGTTCGTCCTCACTGTTAGACCATCCGTTTGGGGGTGATGGCTAGTGGATAATCGGATGTCTATTTGGGCCATCGAGCAACACTTCCTCCAGAAATTAGACACAAACTGGGTACCTCGATCCGAAATCAAGACTGATGGGAACCCGTGCAGCCGTACCACATGTTCCAGGAAGGTTCTGGCGAGACCAAACACGTTTGGTAGACCTTTGAACGGGAAGAAATGGGCCATCTTGAAGAACAGGTCCACGATCTCTAGGATGGTGGTATAACCTTGACAGGAGGGTAGGTCGGTGATGAAATCAAGTGATAACGTGTGCCACGGAGCCGGCGGAATGTCCAATGGTTGTAGGAGCCCAGCGGGTCTTTGCTTTGATGATTTATTCTGAGCACAGATACCACAGGAAGTGATGAATTTAATTACATCTTTGCACCACGTTGGCCACCAATAACTTAGTTTCACCTTGGCCAGGGTTTTGGCAATTCTCGGGTGGCCTTCCATGAGGGAGTCGTGATACTCCGAGATGACCTGTTCTTGAAGTTCTTTTACAGGCACAAATAGCCGATTTCTGTATTAAGGGAGTTGGTCCTTAACACTATAGTGTTCTCCTCTTGAACCCCACTCTCATAGTTGCTCCTGAGTTAAAACTTGCCAGACTTCATACAGCAACTCGTCTTGAGTCATCGTAGTTGTAATGCCCAAGAGTCTGTCCCCCGGAATGATGGCCACTGGGTCAGGAGGTGAATACACCACCTCATCGGTGCCTATACGTGAAAGGGCATCAGCCTTGCCATTTTTTACTCCTGGTCAGTACGTGATTACATAATGGTACGCCGCGAAGAAAAGGGCTCAGCGTAGTTGTCGAGAAGATTGGGCCTTTGCACTTTTCAAGTATTGTAGATTTCGGTGGTCCGTTATCACGGTGATAGTGTGTCTGGCTCCCAACAGATAGTGTCGCCAGCCCTTGAAAGCGGCCTTTATGGCCAGCAGCTCCTTATCCGTGATGGCATAGTTGAGCTCAGGTGGCGAGAATTTTCATGACCAGAAAGCCACCGGATGTAGCTGGCAGGTGTGTGGGTCTCTTTGCGATAATACAGCACCCATCGCCATACTGGAAGCATCAGTCTCCACCACATATGGAATTTATGGGCATGTGTGTCGTAAGATTGGAGCGGTGGTGAATTTCGCCTTGAGTTCCTGAAAGGCTTTTTCGGCCTCCTCTGTCCATCTAAACATTTTGTTGCATTTCCTTAATAGCGAAGTGATCGGGTGTACAATTTGCGAGAACCCTGGGATGAAACGGTGGTAAAAGTTTGCAATATCTAGCATGCTCTGGACTCCATTGATTGAGTTTGGGGCTGGCCAATTGAGGACGGCATCGACCTTGTGTACATCCATCCGTATTCCTTTTGGAGTGAGGATAAAACCCAGGAACTCTACTTCCGTAACGTGGAAGGAGCATTTCTCAAGCTTGGCGTAGAGATGATGTTGACGGAGCTTGGTAAGAACAGCCCGTACATGCCTGACATGATCTTGTTCAGAAGCCGAATACACCAGGATGTCATTGATGTAAACTAAGGCGCAGACATCAATCAGCTCTCTTAGAACAGCGTTCATGAAGTATTGGAAGGCGGCTGGAGCATTGCACAGGCTGAACGGCATCAATTGGTATTCGTATAAGCCAAATTTGGTACGGAACGCCGTTTTCCACTCGTCCCCTTCTTTAATGCGCACAAGATGGTAGGCACCCCTAAGGTTCAATTTCGTGTAGGTCTGGGCTTCCTTGACTTGGTCTAGTAGTTCCGGAATCAGAGGTAGGGGTAGCAGTTCTTGATGGTGACTTGGTTCAATGCACAGTAGTCGATGCAGGTCCTCAATTCACCTTCCTTCTTTGGTACGAAGAATAAGGGAGACGCTGCCGATGACTTTGAAGGGCGGATGAAACCGTTGGCCAGGTATTGCTTCAGGTATGTCTTCAGATGTTGGTTCTCAGGTTCGGTGAGCGTGTAGATACGGCCACACAGAATTCAGGCTCCAGTTATCAGATCGATCTGGCAATCGTAGGGCCTGTCGGGTGGCAAGGTATTCGCATGCTCCTTTTGGAACACGTCTTGAAAGTCCTGGTATTGAGTTGGTAGTGTAGCAACCGCACCTAGGATACTTATCGTATCTTCCTGAACGGGTGAACTGGCATGTTTCCCCTTCCTTCCTTTGGGATAGCAGGTGTGTGTGCAGTCATGGGAGAAGACCAACTCTCGGGCACGCAGGTTGATCCGCGGATTGTACGCAACCAGCCACGGCATCCCTAGGATTAAGCGAACTGCAGTGCTTTGATGAGGTCAAAAGCGATGGTTTCTCGGTGGCCATGTTCACATAGGAGGGTGAGTTCTGTGGTACATTTGGACACAGGACCGGAGGCGATCTCGGTGTCATCTACAGTGGTTACAGTCTCTGTGGTGGGCTTATAACAGAGTGGAAGCCCCATCTTTGCTGCAAGATCCTGATCCATGTAATTGCCCACTGCTCCACTATCAATGTAAGCTCCTAACGAATGCATATTTGATGCTTGTTGATGGCTAATTAGGATCACGGGTAAGGCAAAATGGGAGGTCTGTAGATGAATTACTTCGCTCGACAATTGGACCCCTACAATTGCCGGGCTGGGTAGGTTTCTGACTCCTCACTTGGTTTCTCCTTGTCTGTGGCTGCTACGGTTCTACTTGGTGGTTTAACTGGATTCCTTAAGGAAATGGCCTGCCTTTGCACAGTACAGGCATAACTGCTGTTCCCTCCTCTTATCCCGTTCAGCTTTGGTTAAAGGAAGCCTAACCCCTCCTAGTTGCATTGGTTCAATGGTGCTTTCTGATCCCCTCTGGGCATGCTCTTTGGGATGCACAAACATGGGGCGGGGCGTGCATCCGGTTTGCTTCAGTCTATTTTCCGATCTTGCAACCTGCGGTCGAGTTGCACCACCAGATTAATAAACTCGGCACAGTCCTTGGGAGGATCCACTACTTGGGCCATTTCGTCCTTTAACTCCCCTCGCAGGCCCTGGTGGAACAAGGTCGTTCGTTTGTCCTCAGGCCATTCTGCTTCGACCACCAACCTATTAAAAGTGGCTATGTACGTCAACAGATCCTGGTTTCCTTGTCGAAGGGATAAAAGTTCATTGTCCAAACCCTGTCCATGGGAGCGATGAGCGAAGAGTTTTTCCAGCTCCTGCTGAAAGCGCCGAAATCGTGTAAAGTGGATCATCCCGGCTGTTGAACGGCACTGACCAGTCTGCCGCACCACCACTCAAGTAGGACAAAACGAAGGCCTCTCGCAATTGGTCATTGGGAAATGCCCCAGGTCGGCACAAGAAGTGGAGGCGACACTGATTCATGAAGGTCACATATCTTCGGGGATCCCCAAAGAGAAATGCTCTGGTGGAGCTAGTGGAACTGTCCCAGGTAGATTGATCTGAACCGGATTACTCGTGGGTGTTGGCACGGATGGACTAATTCCGGGCAATGGGGCTTGTCCGGCCTGCGATTGAAGGAGTTGTCTGCCAAGATCATCAGTTCGTTCTTTGGCCACAATTAGTTCTCTCCGCAAGGCGTTGGCTTCTTGTCGGGCTGAATGTACCTCTGCACGTAACTGCCCCAACAGCTGGGCCAACTGGTCGGTGTCTGAGGTTTCCACATTAGGCGCCCGGATGGATTATTAAGTTTAGGCTTTGCGTTCTGTAATGCTCACCTTGTATCTACAGGGACGCCACCCGACTGGTCTGGAGCGCTTCTGGAGCGCTTCTGGGATGGATTCACCTCCCCCGGGGACTCGAGCTGCCGTGGGCTTAGTCTGGAAGACAGGAGTTCAGTTTTAGCCACAAACACCTTCTTTCGGGGCCCGCCTCCCAAGTGTTCCCCTTGCGATCCCCCCCTGGAGCCTCTCTCACCTTGAATTTCGATAAGGTGCGCTCTCTGTCCTGCCGTTCTGTGCAGGGGTGCATTATGGCTGGGCACCTTTCCGCCGAGTTACTTCACTGGCATGGGCCCGGGAGTCCAGTCCGGCTGCGACTCCACTCTTGAGGTAAGTCTTTAGCTTTTGAAAGGAATGAGTGTCCGCAACTGTTGTTGCCCTATTGACCTTCTCCTTCTCTCGTTGATGCAGAAGGGATGATGGAGACGTCGAGCTGATGGAGAGGGCAGTGCTCGAGTAGGTAATAGAATGCGTGAAGCGCTGCGCTGTGAGCGTCTTTGAATAAGGGCTAACCTGTGCTATCCTCCCTTGCAGGTCGGCGAGAAGTTCCTGGAAGAGTTGCGGCTGATGGAAGTGGAGCGTACAAATGGAAGAGGTCTGGGTGGCGGTAGAATTTCCAGGAGAGCTTCGGTAAGTAAGCGGAGACTGGAGGCGATGGAAGATGAACGCTTACTAAATGTCCGCTTCTTGTCTCTCATCTCTAGGATGTTGCTAGTGGAAGAAGACAAGTTCCAGGGGAGGTTCCGGAATGATCGAGGAGCTGGATGCAGAACAGGCAAGGATGAATTAACAGTGTTCTTCTTCTCTCTGAAGATGCAGGCCAAGGATGCTGCAAGCAGGTCTCTGTGAACGTTATGCTGCAAGTGCAGAACATCGCGAAGCGCGTGCCTCAGCTCGGGCGTGGCTTAAATAGCCAGCAGGTATCCCAGGTGCCTTCAGGGAAGACCACGCCCTGGATGCTAGACTGCATGATGCAGTTCCACGTTGATCCTTGTGGGGGCAGCCATGTTGGTCCATTGCCCAATGGAAGCTCCATCTATCATATGAGCCTGGCGCCAACAGCGCCAGGACTGGCTCCAGGACAGCCGAGAGGGGCATGACTGGGCCCTTGGGGCCTTGTAGGAATACTGTGGCGAGGGCCAGAGGCCTTGAATTCCCAGGCCAGGGCTTAAGGTTGTGACAGCAAGTGCGATGTTCTAGACAATTATAGATGCAGGAAACCCATGTAAAATGGAGTGAACAGTTCTCTGGAGGTCAAGATGAGTAGCGACACCCCATTCAATTTAATCAAATAGCAGTAAATAGAAGGTTGAGATGGACACATTTGTGGTCTCCTCACACGTGATTTCTAAGTTGAAAACAAGGGCTATTCATTAAGCCCAAATGAAGATAATAGTGTACCTACACTCCCATGAATGTCCCAGAACAGAGAGCAGGCTTTGACGTCAACTACAAAGGAGAAGCCGTGGCTTGGGGCCTGACCGATGAGAATCGATGGACTAATTGGGAAAGTGGGGAGTAGTCTGACGTTGCTTGTGGCACCTGAGTTTCATTTTGCTTACGTGCTGCTAATGAGATGAAAGTCCTTGATTGGGAAAGCATGCCAACCAATCAGAGGGTCTATGTAGCAACATGCTATACAATGTTGCAAAGACCAACTTGCTGCCATTATTCTGCTATAATCAGTATTATACGTATTTAGAGGGGGTTCAAGGCGTGCCCACCAGATAAGGGGCAGCCAACGAAGATATTAACACTTATATATACTATAGGTACATATGTTCGCTTAACAAATCCCTCCCTTCAATAGGTTTTATTTGCCACAAAGGATGATGTCATAGATGACACATATCGAGGTATAAAACCTTTGTATAATCACATTTGGGTGTGAGTGTCTGTTATTCGCCAGATTGCCCTGCTTTATTTTTTATGCTGATAATAAAGTAGTACTTTGCCATATTATTTGAGTCTGTCCTGTTATTTGGGTTTGAGATCATTATTGGTAATTCCATCTAGCACATGAGATGCTTCAAGGTGCTAGAGCACAGTAAGTTATCTAAAATCAATTTGAGTAAATAGTATCTTTAGAGTACAATGATTTTCTGATACACCCAACCAGAAACCCTCTGGCACTTTGACAAAGATGCCTGATTTATGAAACTCAGTGTTAAAGAATGTTAACAGATATTTCTAACGCACAAATAAATACTCATCCCCATTTTGTTTCACAAAATGTGGAGTGTATATTACATATACTCAGATACATATTGTAGGTGAAAGATATGAAAAAAAGCTAGAGCATATCTTGTACACATATTTGATGGTGGGGATTTGTTGAACAGCAAATTGCAGAACATTTGTTTAGTAAAAGGTCTTTTGTCAAATAAACCGATCTTACTGTGGAGGAAAAAGGTAAATATGCAAAATGACTGTCTAAAAAATGTTGATGGGAAATAAAATTGTAAGTGAGATTAAATGAAGACAAAAAGAGTATGTTGATTCACGAAAGACTAGGTCTCTATATTTAGCACTAGGCCTAATGTATCTTAGAGAGAAACTCCATATTGAATGTATGCTTGCAGGCAGAATGGAGAAATAATGCTGTATTCACTCACACATTTGTATCCTGCTGGGTTAGCAAAGTTAATTAGAGATATCCTTACACCACTAATAGTATATTCATGTTCACAAACATACGTTACTAACGAATAATGATAGAGTGTGAGTCTTAATTCTATATATTGTGCACATCCGTGCTGGTTATCTCTTTAAGACTGTGAAAGTGACAATGGGTGTCTGGGTTCACTTGGATTCATGTATCTCAACATTGTGCTAACTGGAGGACTGAAAACCTTGTGAGTGAAGTCATAGAATCTTCTGTTTGTTGCCTTAAAGTCAATGGGCTGAAAAAGCAATAAAAACTTGTATCTAATGGGGCAGGATAACACCAGTTTGGATTGATTGGGGATTGAGCAGTGTTCCTTTCTGTATTCACCTTGCAGTGCTGATATTACATATTTACTAAACATAACCTCAACTGAGATTCAAGTCCCGTTTATGTTTTCCTCAACAAAACTAGCATAACAAATGATTTCTCAGAGCAGAAAAAGACACAGATAAGGAGAAAGCAGGAGAAAAACAACCACCATTCTGAAATCAGATATTTTCCAGCAAGAGAACCATCGAATGAATAGAATAAATGGGACATTTGTTCACCACCGAAAAATAATTAAACTGAAAGAAAGGAACAATACATTTAAGCATCATGTTGTAAAAGCATTTTCAGTATGACTTTCTACTTTTCTTGTTTCTGTTTGGAATGCTTACATTGATTTGGTTTGCAACTAGATTGTTAGCTAGTGAGGTTATTAGAGAATTACATAATATTTGATAGGATTTTCATATATCTGTAGTGATGGTTAATTAAGCACAGAAAGATTATTATGAGTGAGTAAGTGGTTGCATAGAGCACATTGTAGTTAAGCATTTCTAGATGCTGAATAGCCACTGCAATTTCCAACAACTACTTAGAAAGCATGGCTTTACTTGCCTTTCAGGCGAACAGCCAAAACGAAGCAAAAAGAAAGTCCCATAGTAGTCTATGGGATAAAAGTAGCAAAAGAATCTTTCCTAACAAATAGATCTGATCTTCAAGGGGGTACTGAAGACACTGAGGCAGTAACAAACCAATATTTATTACGGCTACTTTGTTATACTATGGGTGGAACCCTGAGACCTGACCAATCTATCTAGATTGGGCTGTGGATATTATGTACAATAATAACTCTACTAAGGTCAGGTTTGCACAAGGAGGGGAGTTCACTGACCAGTGTGAAGTTGGTGTTAGAGTTTGGCAAGGCTCTGTCCGTGTCCCCCCTTCCTCTTCCTTTTCTAGATCAATAACCTGGGCGAAATAAGAATGCAATGCTCTGCCGATTGGCGACAGGAAGGTTGGGGGTCTTGCTGTACAGAGATGTTGTGTTTTTTTCGAATACATCAATGTAAATCAAGAAACCACTGGTAGCCCTTGAGAAATTTAGCAAGAACCGTTGCCTTCGAATGAATACTGCTAAAATAGCCACTTTGATGTGACCTAAATCTAGAATTAGCGTGGTTGCGGAAGTCGGGGTTTGCTCCTGATGTGCAGGCCCGGCTCCTCAACATGCCCTTTGACTGGGAACATCTTTTTGTCAGCAAGGCTGATGAGAGCCTTGAGAGGTTGCAGACCTCCAAAGCTGCAGCGAAGTCGTTCAAATGTTGTGAGGCCATCCTCTCATAAACAAAGTTTCCTGGCAGAGTTAAACAAAATAATGTACAGTTAGGAGAAGGGTATTTAATTTAGCCAACCAGTATTATTTTAAAGTTGCACAATCAATGAAAATCTTAGGCAGACATATGAATCGCCCTGGTCTCCCCATCAATAACCTACCTAGTCAAGGTTTATTATCCAGTCCCATAAACAACACATTATCTACACATCAAGCCAGCCTGCTTGAAGCCTTGTGCGTCGATTCAAAGTAATCCAGTCTTCACCACCATCTTAAGAAAAAGTGGCAACATCACACGCAAGCTCCCAGTAGATACAGTTAATATGGTGGTAACTTTTCAGAACAGAAATGTGCTATAGTTACTTAGTCCACATAATTCCATCTGCCTCACAATAGCATGGTGCACCACTTAGCTGGTGCAGAGATTTATATCATAATTCAGTGGCTTGTACTCATTTTAGTAGTCCTACTTGTATCAACTCCTGAGAGTGAACTTTGAGTGGATTTAAGTAAACATACAATTAAAGATGCTCTAAATATTACTCCCATGCTGCTCTGTATACCACTCTTTTGATCTTATGTGCTTCCATAAATTCCCTTTGAAGACACCATACCTTTGATGATGTATCTGCAATACGTTGTCCAGGACATTAAATTGTCCTGTGCATGCCCCCCTGTTGACAGACTGTTAAATCAAGTGTTTAAGCTGATCATATTGATGCCATTTACCTTCGGCAAGACCATCTGACCCATGACAATAATAATAATAATAATTCTAATAAAAATAATAATTTGGTATTTAGTGCCGCTATAACCTGGAACCAAGTTTCAGAATGATCATTAACTGATGCCACTTATTATTACCATCATTATTACCATCAATGTGGTACTCAATTTATCACATGGTGAAGTGTGGGTTGAGGTACTAAATCGACTGATCGGGGTATCAAACCCATGATGCATGCCGTTGTCCTGTTACCAAGGAGAGCATGTTGCACTTTATGTATGCCCTGGCATAAATCCATTGATCTTGCTGCCTAGGAGTGGATCTCCTGTTTTGTCCCCACCCCACCATTGTCTTCTCAAAAGAGTCACCCTGTAGACCCACCATTAACTTTGTGTTTCTAAATAAAGGGTTGTATGGAGATTAGAACAAAAGATATGGCCATTATACTCGGACACTTTCACCCCTAATAATCATTGTGAGTTAGAGATTGGGACTACCACACCTGCTCCATAAATACCCAGGATTTCCCTGTCAATTTGCATCCATTTACTCGGAACCCATATCTGATTAATAGTGTATGATAGCAGGAAATCTTACCCCATGCCCACCACTGGCCTTGACTAGAATAGTTTGTATACTCTCAGTTTCATATGATTTCAGATACAATGAATTGTGTGTGCATGCAGCTTTAGCATAACTGAGGTGTGGAAGGCCATACATTTTAATTATTGGGATCCTCTCAAACCAAGCGCAGGTTAAGCCCCTCTACAAATTGCTTCATATAGCCTGCGGAACATAGCGCTGTAAAAGTCAGAATAGCTTCTCATGATTTGTATGCCTAGTTATTACATGAAGTGCTTAGCCCATTGGAAAAGGGCAGACTCTCTGATGTCTCATACCTCCACCTGTGAGAGTGAGATTTCACAGCCCAAATTTAGTAAAATAACTTCAAAACTCTTTTGTGAAATTATCTATTTCTTCCTTTATCGTTGAAATGGGGAATCCATCATCCACAAAAATATATATCTTGTTTGTGTCTCCAGTCCACACAGTAACGTGAATGGATGCACATGCCTTGATGTTGGTTGCAAACAACATTATGAACACAAAAGGCAATGGCGAGAATGGGCATCCATTGTTCTTTCCCATGGAGAGCTCATAGAAATCGGTAAAAAATCCATTAAGAGAACCTGGACTTTGGTATCCAATAATTAGACCTGATCATTTTCACCATTGGTGTTCTAAATGTGAAATTAAGTATTAGTTTTAATAGATACTTCAGTCAGCATAATGTGCAAGAAAGGCCAACTTTGTGGAAGATCTTTGTACCTTATTGAGTAAATGCCGAACCTTGGAATCTCCCTCATAGGCACTATTTTGTGTTATAAAGCCTGCTTCAAAGCATTTATTATGGCCTTCAGATCCTTGTACACAGTTTAACATCTAAGTTTAACAAGGCTATTGGCTTATAGGATGACCATTGTGACAGTTCCTTAATTGGCTTGGTTATCAGTATAAGTTAACTTCTTCCAGTGCCTATGATATAAGTAACTTGTGTCTCTGAAAAAAAGGTAATTAGGCTGACCAATTTCAGGTAATAAAGATGGTGAGTTTTTGTCCAGGCAGCCTGGGAAATCATTTATCTGGGCATTAGCTAGTTTTGTTTAATTGGAAACAACCTCATAAATTGAGAATGGCATGTCTAATGCTCTCCTAGGCTTTGGTGAGAGTGCAGGAGATGAGCCAGCTTCAACTACTGACCTTAGAGTGCTGGGCCATGGGGGGAGGTTGGCATATGAGGCGGGAAAGGTGTGAACATTCCCCTAGTTTATCTTTCCTAATACTATAATCATCCCATCAACTGCCCAAACAAGGTACATTAATGTTTTATTAGATTTATCCTTCAGCTGTCTGGGAAAAAGAGCCACCATCCTAATACCATGTTTATAAAAGTGTTGTTTGACTGTAAGTATCATGGTCTCCAGCCTGTTAGTCAAAATGGTATTGAGTTCGTCTCTAACTGATAATTTGTCTATACAAAGCAGGATAGTTCAAGTTTGCATTGTGATTTCAATCAATGTCCTCACCCCCTAACGTGCACTAAGTAAATGCCACCAGGTCAGAAAGTTGAGTTCTCTGTAAAATAATGTTTTAACATGTCCTCAACTGTTTGCCTGTCAATCACACCTCTCAGTACATAAGCTCTTGTCTCTTAGTTCTTAAGCCCTTAATTTGTCATGCCAGTTGTGATGCGGGGTGGACAACTGTTTGAAGAGCTTTCAAAATATGCCATTTCATTGTTAAAGAAAAATGTATTACAATGCCTCACTGTCCCTACTTTGCTGTGGAATTCCCCCCTATTCTAAAGGCTAAGGGAATACACTCTAACACAGGTTAACTGGCCCTCACAGGGAACAACAAACTCACAAAGAAAAGCTATGGCAATTCAAAATAACTTAAATAGTATCCACATGTCCTAGATGCCCTTCTAATGCCCTGGGAAATTTACCTTCCCCAGGATTCAAATTCACTTTGGTAAATGTTCAATCACAGAAAGAAAACTGTCTTAACTCAGTTTTTGAAGTTTTAAAGTCAAAATAAAAGTTCATCAACAAAGTTTCCACTGGCAACTAATCTCCTCTTTTAGGTAAAGTTAACCACTTTTAACTTCAGGCAAATGTAATCCTGGCCATGATGCGTTGTCACTTGTCACTGCCACAGGAAGATTTGCCACTGTTCCAAATGAAAATGCATGAAGTATAGTTTCAACTTTCAAAATGGTAGATTTGTCTGGATGACTTCGGAGTACTGCTGCTTCTGCTTTAACAACTTTATTCCTACTTGCTTTACCATGTGAACAGTCACATTTGGCCCACAGTATTTCACCTTGGTTTTGACAGCTGCAATGTAGCATCTACTGGCAACTAGATATACCTCTTGAGTTTCAATATGTTGGACTACTGCTACAGCTTCCGATTCAATAATGTGAAGTACTGCCACAGTTTCAATGACTTTTAAACAGACTTTAACAAGATATCATTTTAAAGTACTTCAGCCTCCTCAGGTAGGCTAGGCACTCTTCCCTTGAATAGCTTTCTTCAAAGGGGCAGCCTCTTAGCCTCTCTTGTCTAACTGACAACAATGAAAACCTGGGTTTGCTTTCAAGACTCTCTTCTCTCTGACCTACAAAGTCTTGGGCATTATAGGTTGAGTCTGCTTCAAAATAGTCTCTTTACAAGCAGTCAGTTCTCTTTTCCAAACCTTATCTTTGCCTTTCTCCCAGCTACTAGCACAACAATTCCCCAGAAGCTTTGGTGCCACTTTCTTAGCTTCAATTAGTACTTGTACACTTGTATCTTAGGCCGTTTGATTGTTATTGACTTCTCAATGTAGCTGGATTGCTCTAAACACTGAGAAAGGGTCAGCTTCACGATTAGTATATCATTATAATTGGTCATGTGTAACGTACTTAATATCCATAGATTTCTAAGCGCGGACCATGGCATCAAACCTGTGTTGCTCTGCATCGTCATGCTTCTAAGGTGCGCGCGTTGCCCCTGAGCTATTCTCCCGAGACTGTATGGGGTAAATCTTGGCTTTAGGCAATGCTTGTTCTCTTCTATCGTGTAATGCAAGGAATATCACTTTTATACAAAGTATAAGATTCATTCTCTCTGTCAAAACTACAATTAGGCACACACAACCACTCTTTGAGGTAGTTTTCAAGCTTTAAAGGTCGATGTGTAATTGTATTACCGTAGAAGAAAATGATAAGAGTTCAGGCTTCCATGGGGAATCTTAATAAGGCGATTATCATGATTTAAAAATTACTGTACATTCTTTGAAAAATAATGTACGCTCTGAAATCAGAAGTGAACAATGCCCTAGGTACAAACCAATCAAACTAGGTACATTGAACCTATTGTTATGTTATGTTGTGAACTCTTATATAGTGCACGGTCGCCCGAAGGCGGAATGGCGCTGGAGAAAAGGAGACAGAAAACCAGGAATAGAGAAGCCATAGGCCAACAGCCACTGAGCTCAGAATAAATATGTTTTTTAGGGCTTTCCTAAAAGCCATATGGTTGGGTATTTATTTCATTGCCAAAGGAAGTTTATTCCTCAGCTGAACCGCAGCAATGGAAAAAGTGCATCGCCCAATCCGAGAGCGACGGAAGGAGGGCACACACAGCAGACCAGCTGAAGCTGATCGCAGGGAACACTTCAGGAGGTAGCGCACAAATTTAGTGCAGAGTTACTCTGCCCCCTGGTCATGCAGAGCCCAGTGAACAATGCATAGCACCTTGAATTCAATACGCTGAGCAACTGAGAGCCAGTGCAAAAGGCATAGGATTGGGGAGGTGTGAGCCCCGTAGGGTGACCCCGTAACTACACGTGCTGCAAGATTTTGAAGAGGTTGAAGTCGGTGGACCAAGCCACTAAGCTGTGTCAGATAGAGAGAGTTGCAATAGTCCAACCAGCCCAGCACCAACGCAGCCATGTCCAACGGGCGCACGAATGGCGGTATCATGTGAAGCACCTTTTTTATTAAAATCGTCAGATGGAAAAACCCAGTCTGGCATACAGCTGAGAGCTGGGCATCCATGGACAAAGTGGCTGTCATAATCACCCCTAGGTTTTTCACTTTAGCTGTAGAGATGGGGAGAGAGCCCAAAGACGAAGGGCAGAAAGAAGCAATCCAAAGTGAGGGATCGGGGGGGGCACAACCAGTACCTCCATTTGTCCCGATTCAACTTCGGCCAGTTTAGGCCCATCCACTCGCCTATGGTCGTCAGGCACTGATGAAGGCACTAATGAAGGCACAACGACACCTCCGTCCGATCAAGATCTACACAGATTGAACTCTCCCAATTACACCAAACACTCTCTAAAATGCAAGGTTGAATCATACTTTCAAATTGATCAATCTCCAAGAGCAGAAAACATCTTAATTATGGTACTTTGAATGTGATTATATCATTTATCAAATTAACAAAAGAAAGCACAACTACATTTGTAAACTTGATGGCAAGCTACCTGTGGAACAGTCATTACCCCCGATATGTTCTTGCCAAGGGAGAACCTTGGCACACCGCGACAGTTCCAAATCACACTTAAAATAGTGTTTGCTTATACTGAAGCTGTCTTTAATATAACAATACTCCCCCCACCCATAAATGCCAGGCTTACATCATAAAATCATAAAACACTCCTTGTTTAAAAATCTGCAAGGAACTTGCTAATCCTACTGCAGTCTCCTCCTCTTCTCCTCCCTCCCATGCCCTCTGCACTGTAGTGGACTTCCATTTCTCCTCCAAAACTCAGGATATCCTGTGCCCTGTGTCATCTGCCCGCCCAAACTGTCCCTTCTCTTGCCCCCCCAACTTTCTTTCTTCTCTAGCATTGCAACGGACAAGATCTCTAGAGTTGTTCGCTCTATGAAAGTCTCCTCTAAATAGGTGCTCCCGTGCTCCTCCAGAACCATCAAGGACAACATTGCTTCTCTCGCCCCAGCCTTGGCTGACCTTTGCAACCATTCCTTCACCACTGGCTCCTTACCACAACCCCTTAAGCGCTCTCTTGTGCAGCCTCTCCTAAAAAAGCTGTCTGCTGCACCTTCTTGCGTGCCTAACTATCGCCCTATCCCCATCACCCCTTTTTTCGGGCAAACTCATGGAGAAGCTGGTCATCTCCCAACTGACGCTCCACACCAAAATGGCTGGCTGCCTCCATGACCACCAGTCCGGATTCAGGGCATCTAGAGGCATGGAAACTGCTCTCCTTCAAGACCTGTGAAGACCTATTCTTCAACCAGGATGCAAACAAACCCTCTGTTCTGATCCGCCCAATCTTTCTTCTGCCTTTGATACAGTCAACTGGTGTGGCTGACCTCCTTCCTTTGAAATAGGCACTCCCAAGTGTAAATGGGACCTTTTCTCTCCTCCGCCTCACTCTCTACCTGTGGATTCCCTCAGGGTTCAATCCAATTACCATGGCTTGTCAACATCTACCTGGCCCCTCTGGCCCACTTGATCTCCACCTGTTCCCCTCATTTCCAGTGTTATGCAGACAACACACAGATCTCCTTCAAGCTCCCATCCTCTCTCTCCTCTCACTCCTCTCCCATACCTGACCGCCTGACTGTCATTCAGGCATCGTGCTCTGCCAATGATCTCTGCTTATTGCCAGTAAGATGGAGATCCTTCTCATTGGGGTGCCCAATTCTTGCTCCACCCCACTCTTTTGCCAGCCTCCTTGGGTCCCCTCCCTTAACCCACTTGTGAGGGAAAAAACCTGGGGATCATCTTGGATTCCTCTCTCTCTTTCTCACCACACATCACAATCCTTGCCACGAAGTCCAACGTTCAGCTTCACCTCCTCAGGAGCATTCTACCTTTCCTCACCTTCCCTCAGAGGCTCATTATCTCCAGAGCCCCGTTCTCTCTAGGCTTGACTACTTCCTCAATCTGCCTCTCTCCTCCCTTCACCTTCTTCAACTAATCCAAAATAGGACTGCAAGACATATCCTTGGCCTCAAGCCCAGGGACTGCATCTCTCCAACCCTGAAATCTCTCCACTGGCTCTCGGTGACGGCAAGTATCAAATTCAAGACCCTATGATCATCCACAAGGCTATCGGGGACTGAGGACTTCTCTACATCCAGCTTTCCCTACCTAAATACCTCCCTGCCAGAGACCTTTGGTCCTGTGGCTCTAACACTCTGCATGTCAAACATTTCTCGAAGCAGAAAGTGGGAGGTAGATCCCGCTCCTTGTTGGGTTCCTCCCTCTGGAACAGCCTCCCTACCCCCTCAGACTTGAGTCAGATCTTCTTAAGTTCTGAAAATGTCTCAAGACTTTCCTGTTCTCCTCTTTCTCCCCCCCCTCCCTCTCATGCTAAAAGTTCCCTCTGCCTCTGTGACTGGGGCCTGGTCCCTTCAGAGTCATACAGGTGCCAGACCACCCCATACCAGTCCCCCCAGCATCCCTTGCCAGCACTTGCCCTCGGTCTCCCTTCCCCTGACTAGCCCTAACCTGGTCCACCCTACCCACCACACTCACCCTCCAGTGCACCCTGGCACTTTCCGTCTTGGCACCAACCCAGCAATTGTCCACCCCTCTCCCATTGGGCACACCCATCCTGCACTTCTCCTTCTACCCAACCCCTGCATTTATCACCTCCTCTTGTACTTGCATGGTAGGATTGCCACAAGGCCAACATAACCGTTGTTATTTTTCCTATGTCCCCGCCCAACTTTTCTTGTGGCGCCTGGAAACACTTGTGTATAGGTGCCATACAAATGTCCAATACAATAAATAAAAACATTATCAGCAATCATATAATGTATATTCATGCCCACTGTTCCAGCCACCTGATTGGCTAATGGGCCTTCCCCGGGTTCAAATTAGATTTCCTGCACCATGTCGGAATCAGAATGTTTCGTCAATGTAGCAGTCTTTGAGGGGTACTGTCTGACAGATATGCACATTCCTCTGTGGGGGTGGGAGGGTGCCAAAAGCCAGATCACTTGTCCACTTATCAAAGGTAAACATGCATAAATGAGTGTGAGCTGAACATGTGTATCCTGTTAAATAGAAATGCAAATATTCTGGAAGAGGGAGATTTTGAAATACAGGTACTGTTGGTTCCCTTTGCTTAAAATGCTCCTATGATTTCCTTTTTACCAAATACACCTTCCTCCTATGTCATACCCAGATTGTTATGGACCTTCATTAGAGGATCTACCTAAAAAAGAGTAATTAATTAAATTGTGCTCTCTTACGACTAAACCTAGATTTGAATTTAATTAGCTTTTTTAGTTTTGAAGTGTATTCACGCTTTGGATCGTGTATATTTGTGTCCCTTGGTTTCCTTGGTTTTCCCTATGCTTCCTATGCGTGACTGTCAGCTGTTGCATGATTTTTATTGTACTGTTACATCTGTTAAGTGGCATTTTTTTGTACTGTATTAAATATGTACAGTGCCATGGATAAAGTTTTTATATAAATGTTAAAATAAATACATGTTATATTAAAGGTTATTTATAGCACACACTACCACCACCTGAGTGGTCCCCTGGTGCTCTGGTACTTCTGAAAAACAAGAGGGTAGGGTAGGTTTGTAGGACTGAGCGGGAAAGAAGCGCAAGAGAGCTGTGATGTGCTGTTGGCAGCTTCAGTTCCGTTTACACCGTTCGCTGAGCCTTGGTGTGGTTTTTTCGGTCAGTAGTTGTCATGTGCTGTTATGCGGCGCTTAGTCTGGTTTGTTTAATTGTTGCGGTTTAGTGATGTACTTGCAGTTTGTTGTGCTGTATAGGTATGGTTGTGTTTTGTTTAGAGTCTGAAAGGCGTAAGCAGAGGGATTCGTTTTTTAGTGGGTTTGTTAATAGTGGTGCTCCATCGTATCCCCTCCAATTTGGCCACCTGTGGCACATGTCGCTAACAGTGTTGTGTATTGTGGTGTGATAGGGGGTCTCCCTCTTTTATTCTGTGCAGAGTTGTGGGTTGTCAGCAGGGCTTTTTAGTGGTGATGCCTCCTCCACCCCCCGTGTTCAGACGTCTAAAAACTTTGTCCCCTTGCACATCCTTGTGTGCTACCACCATCATTTCCCTGGGCCCCTTGAAGGGGTGGGTGGAGCTCTTCCCTGTTCTCTTGAGCACTCTGGGCCCTGTGGTATATCTGTTTGGTCACCACTCTTTCCCTTCAACTCTAATGCCCTTTGTCTGTGGTTCAACCTAGGACGCTCCCACCTCTCTCCCTAGCCTCCGGTAGGGCCCTCCTTGAGAATGGGTGCACCCGGGTCTCCCACCCACTTGGATGTTTCTCCACCTCACTGTATTTTGTCGTGGTTCGGTCTAGTCCTCCATTTTACCATTTGTGTGTTCATTCCGAGAGTTGTGGGTGATGCTCATTTGTTTTCATCCTGTTCTAAGTTGAAGAGCCACGTTTTTAGGAGTTTTATGAATTTTAGATGGTCCTTCATGTTTCGTATTTCTTTCGGGAGGGAGTTCCACATTTTAGCGGCTAGGCAAGAGAATGCTGATCTACCAAGTTTTTTCCTTGTGTAAGGTTTAGGTTCCAGGCAGATGTCATTTGCTGGATCTGAGCATTCTGGTCGGCTGGTGAATGGTGATCTTCTTTTGTAAGAATTCTACTCCTTGACCGTTGATTGCTCTGTGTGTTATGCACATTATTTTGAATGTTATTTGTTTTTTGACTGGCAGCCAATGTAGCATCTTCAGCACTCGAGTGATTTAGTCCCTTCGTGAGAGTTTGAGGAGAAGTCTGGCTGCTGCGTTTGTATACATTGCAGTTTTTTCAGTAGATAATCCGGCATTCCGAGGTATAGGCTGTTGGCGTAGTAAATAAATACATGTCTAAAGACCTGGCTCTCTTTCCCTACAGGATCACAGAAATGTAGGGGTTATTGATGTGCACTCTTTATCAGACATGAACATTGAATCGGCACATTTTCAACCTGGACAAATTAGGATCAGAGAAAGAGGGATATGCTTTTACCCATCTCAGTAGCATTAGAGTTGGTCGCAAGAAACCCGAAAGACTGGCATGAAGGGAGCAAACAAATACTCTGCTTCGATAATAGAAAGGGACAGTGTTCATTTAAATGTTCAAACTCAAAATAAACTGTATTTTACAAAGAAAAGTGCCAGATTCACTCATAAACCTGCTCAATTAGCTTTTAGAGACTGTCTGCTCAGGACATCTGTCAGTTTTGAGCACCAAATGAATCCTGTCAGGCAACTTCACCCTATGGCCCATGGAAATTCAGGTGATGCTTTTGATGGTATGATGTATCCTTCATGGCTAAAACCTTAAGCACTGAATATTTTGGTATTCGATTCAATGCCTGAACTTTTGTTTCTGAGAAATGGGAATGGGATGATTGTCTGTGCAGTGAATTATGGAATCATTCATCTAGAATTCATGTAATTGCGCCATTTTATGAACAAATCCTCAATGTCATTTAATTGGCCATTGTGTCCTCTGCTGTAAGAGTAAGATTAAGCCTTAGCACTTCACCATAGCAGGCCATGTGCATACATCTGAGGTCATGGGGGCGGGGGAGCACCTACAAATCTTTTTTGTATACCTGTATACACGGTGAAGACAATACACGAAGTTGACTGTTCAAAATTGTTATTTACAAGAATGGCCATTGCTTGCAGAATGCCTCTAAAAGAGGAAAGATTAAAATCATCTGATAATTAGCATTCCCCAAATCAATAAACTCAAAGGGACTCACTATATGTTTGGTGGTATCCACCGGTAAATGCAGCAGGATACCACCAAATGGTATTACCGTTATTGGCACTTGGTCTGCTGGAATTACAGACAGGTAACAAGTGCCGGTAAGGGCAGTTACTCCGCATTCCATAGTAGCCTGTATTACCGTTGCCGGCAGTTTTTGATGGTTGGGTGCCAGAATTACCTCCAGCTCCGGGCTGGAAGTTATTCCAGCTAGCACACCATCAAACTCAGAGTTGGCTGGTGATGTAATGTGCTGGTAAACAGAATTACCGGCACATTTACACTGCACCGGCCAACTCCTAATGAGCCCCAAAGAGTCAGTTTGGTCTCAATGCTTTTATCAGAGTATTTATAAAAGTTATGGTTTATAGTGTGCAATCAGATAAGTGTAACCACACATATGTGTAGCCTAGATGCTAAACATACTTGTGCACATGCTAATGCAAGACACACAGATTACACTTTGGAAGGCAGGATGGTCTTTCCCCTAGAACTATCTGACGGCTTTGTAAACTGAGGTGATAATATTTCTGACAACATATGCATTTGTGGGCATCATAATTCAGCAGCAGACAAAGAGCATGCTCTTTTCTCTCACATCTTGTGCACACCCTTTCCTGTGTTTCCCAGCGTGTCCCCTGACCCCCTCCCCTTTAGTTTAATAGTTGTCCTTTTTGGTTGTTTTATCCATTTCTGTGCCGTTTTCTTGCACATTCTCCCCCTCCTGCTCCTGCTTCCCTCTTGTCTGTTCCCACCCTCTCTGCCCTCCATTGGCTGTAGTCATCGTTTCAGTGAGAGTGTTTCTTCCTGCAGACCCCATGCACTCCATTATGATCTGGAAGTGCAGGTGAGTGTGACTCCTTCCCCTGTATCCCTATGTGTCCCCTGACCACTCCTTTTAGTTTAATAGTTGTATTTTTCTGTTGTTTTGTGTCATGCTCCTTTGCACTTTCTCCCGCCTCCTTCTTCCACTTCCCTCTTGTCTGTTGCCCTTCACTTGCCTGCCCCCCCACCCTCCATTGGCTGTAGTCCTCCTCATTAGTACAAAACCCAGGGCAGCCCCACTACCCATGCAGCCCCTCCGGTGAAGTGCTCTGAGGCAAAGGGCAGCTCCTGCAGTTGCAGCTGCAGACTGTGTTTGCCTGCGGTCGCTTGTGGAGCATGCAGAAGAGCCGTCAACCAGCAGTGAATGACAAAGTAAGAAAGGTGCGGGCAGGGGGAATAGCCATTACTGCTGCTCCCTGTCCGACCTCTCTTATTACTCTTTTTACCAATACTTTAGTCTGCTGTATATCACCCACAATCATATGTTGTCCATCTTGGGCACTTAGGCCCAATCCAAGTAACTTGCATCTAGGTGCTATTGCTTTTTCTGCTGTATGTGGACACCTGGGCTTTTTTCCCTCTTCCAGGAATCTTGCATCTAGGTGTTTCTGCTTTGCCTGCTGTATGTTGACACCTAGGCCTTTTTCCCTTTATCCTGGACACTTAAATCTAGATGGCTGCATTGCTGTTGTGTTGAAATAACTTCTTGCTCCTCCCTCACTTGCACAGGGGCCTCCCTTGGCCCTCCTATCCCCTTCCCTCCAGCTCTCCTCTTTCTCACCCTCATCATCTTGTGAGGCACATGAATGGCCCCACTCTGTGAGAATCTCATTCCACTGCAACTCCATAACTTTCATGGACAAAATTGCCTCTGTTGCTCCTGCATTGGCGAATACTGCAATCACTCCTTGCCACTGGCTCCTTCCCGCTTCTCCTCAAGCATTCACTTGTGCACACTCTCCTCAAATTGCTAGTGAACCTGTTCATTTGCACTTAATGTACCCCTCCCCCCTGAGCTTTACCCTTCCTCCCGCCCTGCACTTCTCCTCTTCTCCCTCTCCCCTCGGTTTGTAACTGCACTTGCATGCACCGAATCAACTCATGACCTAGTAGGAACGCTACTGTTGGATATGCCCTTGTCCACCCCAACCTTTCACTTCCACTCCTCCCCATCCCCTCTTTCTGTTACTGCACTTCCACGTTACAAATTATCTCAAGACCTAGTAGGAACATTACTGTTTTTCTTCTCCCCTGTTCCATCCCAACCTTTCACTTCCCATTCTCCCCTACCCTCTTTCTGTTTCTGAACTTGCACGCTCCAAATTGTCTCGCCACCTAGTAGAAATGGCACTGTCTATCTTCTGCCCTGTCCCCCCGTTGCTTCACCTTCCTCCCCTCCACTTCCACACCCCTCCCCTACATTCTTGTAAAGGCACTTGCAAGATCCAAAGGTCTCAAGACCGAGTAGGAACGTTAACTTTATTATTTTCTTGTCCGTACCTCCCTCCCTTGTCTTGATGCGCCTTGATACACCTGTTGGCTGAATAGGTGCATTATGAATAACCAATAAATAAAAATACATAAATAAATGGTCTGAGGACAAAACAAACTTTTTTTTTTAATTCACTTTTGTACTTGATGACGTTGAGAAAAATTGTGAATTGGCAACACTGACCCAAACAACAATGATCACTTGACAGGAGGCATACGTTTTCAAGAGGAATATAAAGTTTCTCAGAATAACAGTACAATGCCTTTTGAAACAGTAATACACTTCATGCATAACATGTAAAGTCTCTCAAAATACCACTGTAAGGATCCTAAAAAGGGCAACATTAACATTACTTTAGAGGTGGTGGACTCTTGACAACACACAAGGTATGTCTTGAAGGCTTTTAGGAGTTCACAGATAAAGGAAGGATATTTATTTAATTATTTATATATTGGACATTTGTATGGTGCCTAGACACCAGTGTTTCCAGGTGCCACAAGACACAAAGGGGTTTGGGGGGGAGAGCATGGGATATCATAAGACGAAAACAGCAACAGGAAAACAAAGAGACTGTTATATTGGCCTTGTGACAATCCTACTATGCAAGTGCTCAATTGCAGTAGTCGATAGCAATGGGTATATGCTAAGAGTCAAAAGAAAAACCAAGTTCAATGTGTCTAAAAGTTCCAGGAGAAAGTTCTGATATGCCAAAACAGAAGGGTAATCCCAAGTCAAAATCCAGGAAAGCAGAAGCAGGGGTCAAAAGCCAGAAAACGGTAAGTCAGTGCACCAAATATTCAACATCCAAGGGTAATCCAAGAGGAAATCCAGTAGAACACAGCCAGGGGTCAGAAAACACAAGAGGCAAAGAAACCAGATGAACAAGCCACACGCCACTCTCAGGAATGTTGAGAAGCACCATCATGCAATTTGGCAAGGCTTTTATGGTCCTGGTTGGGGTCACGTGATGGGAGTAGCAGAATATCCTTGCGCTCAGGCTTTGCGGAGGCACCATGGCAACCTCAAAGCGTGTACGACACGCCATGCAGTGAGGCAGAGGCAAAGCACGTCGTCACGTGCAGGTGGAGCAAGAGCTCTGAGGCAACCTTGCGGAGACTGTGCCGCGAGGAGGAGGAAGAGGAACCCCCGGCCCAGCGTGAGTGAAAGGGAGGAGCGTGACCTCAGCACCGGGGAACCAGTGAGGCCATAACACCAGACCCCAGTCACAGTGGCAGCTGGAGAATTAGCAAGGGAGGGGCAAATGAAAGTCAACGGAGAAAAGGAAGGTCTTTAGAAGTCTCTGGAACTTAAGAAGACCTGGCTCAAGTCTGATAGGGAGATGGAGGCTGTTCCAGGGGGAGGTGCCAGCCGAGGAGAGGGATCTACCTCCAACTCTCTGCTTGGAGAAATGTTTGACCTGCAGAGAGTTGGAGCCAGAAGATTGAACTGTTCTGGCTAGGAGGTATTGAGGGATGGAAAGCTGGATGTAGAGAAGTCGTAGGCCCCAGACAGCCTTGTGGATGATGCAGAGGGATATGAATTTGATCCTTCAGTCACTGGGAACCAGTGTAGAGACTTTAGGGCTGGAAAAATGCAGTCCCTGGGTTTGAGGCCAAGGATATGTCTCGCAGCCTATTCTGGGTTAGCTGGAGGGGCCGAAGGGAGGAAAGAGGAAGGTTTAGGAAGAGGATTTTGTAGTAGTCAAGCTTAGAGAGAACCATGTCTTTGGAGACATTGAGCTTCTGGGGGAAGGTGAGGAAAGGTAGAATGCCAATGAAGAGATGGAGATGAACATTGGACTTCTTGGCAAGGTCTGTGATGTGTGGAGAGAAGGAGAGAGAGGAGTCAAAGATGATCCAAAGGTGTTTTGCCTCACACGTGGGTAAGTGGAGGGGACCCAGGTAGTCTGGTCAGAGAGTGAGGGGGAAGCTAGGAGCAGGCATCCCAATGAGAAGGATCTTGGTCTTGCTGGCATTAAGGCAGAGAACATTGAGAGAGCACCAAGCCTGAATAGCAGTCAGGCAATCGGGTATAAGTCAGGAAGAGGAGGAGGAAGAGGTTGGAAAAGGCAGCCGGAAAGAGAGTTGTGTGTTATCTGTGTAACACTGGAAGTGAGGGGAGTAGATGGAGATCAGGTGGACCAAAGGGGCCAGGTAGATTCTGAAGAGCCATGGTGATAGGGTAGAGCCCTGAGGGATTGCCACAAGTATAGAGTGAAATGGAGGACACAAAAGGACCCATTTGAACTTGGGAGGGTCTGTTAGAGAGGTAAGACATAAGCCACGCCAGTGCTGTCTGTCATTCCTAGGGTGTCACGGAGATAGTTTATGAGGGTGGAGTGACCGTGTAAAAGGCAGAAGAGAGATTGGAGAGGATCAGGACATATGGAGAGTTATAGTTCATATTAGAGAGTACTTTCTTCTCACTTATTCAGGAGAGTGGTTTCAGTGTAGAGGGTCAGTTGGGGATGACCAGCTTCTCTAAGAAAGGGGTGATAGAGATAGGATGATAGTTAGCCAAGCAGGAGGGCTCAGCAGATGGCTTTTTTAGGAGAGAGTGCACAAGAGGGTGCTTGAGAGGTTGAGGGAAAGAGCCAGTGGCAAAAGAGGGGTTGCTAAGGCAGGGGTGAGAATGGCGATGTTGTCCTTGATTTCCTCGATAGCCACATTGTTTCTTTTTTCATTTACAGCGCTTTGGCGTAAGGCGCTTTATAAATCAATAAAAACAAATACAAATAAATACAAATAATTAAGTTTATTGGTTTTTGAGTACATTTAGAAAGCAGCATAAAACATAAAATGCATTATAACATACAATAAATGCTTCAAAATGTAGAGGTCCCATTGCCACTTTCTGCCCCATCCCTCCCAGAGTTATAGCTTCCCCAACCCCCAGATAACAATGACATTATTTGACATTTAAGGCAGTCATCACTTTGGGTTGGCATTCCCATTTCTTTTTTAGCCCCCTTGTAAAGATTGGCCAATTAAAAACGAAACACTAATAATTTCCCCCAGTCTGTCTGGGGAGTACTTGTAAATTCTCTGGTTCTATTGTCTCTTCCAATGAACAGGACCTGTCCAACCCCTCTCTCCATCTCGATGAGCATGGGGCATCCCTCAGCCCCCTTTTAGCTGCTAGTTCCCTCTTGGCTACTGACAATAAAGTTGAGATGAATTTCTTTCCCATTTTGTAACATCATTTTCCATCCAGATATGCAGAAGGGCTAATCTAGGGCAGACCCGTGTTTGATGATGCTTAACTCTTGATAGTGTTGTAAAAACCCTCGTCTAGAAGGAAGAGATTTTGAGGCATTGCTACAGTGGAAGAAGATTCCCCATTTCCCATTGTATGCATATCCAATCTGTGACCCTTCCTATGTAGTATAAACCCATCCCAGAATAGTGTATTCTGTGTAGTGTTTGGTATTGTATCAAAATTAGCCAGCAACTAATTATGAATTCTCTTACTGAGAATAATGCACCTGTCTAGTGTTCCTCCTCTAGATCCCCAAAATCTACTGTCCAGTTTCCTTTCAGTCTTGTCAGCAGTGTAGTAAAGTTGTCTATAAGCTGCTATCTCATAATCACTTTTATACCCAGTTTCTCTGATAGTAGGTTTATATCAAGTGGTGAGGGTGCCTCAATCTCCGACCATTCTCAAACTGTTTTACCAGGGCACGCTTCAGACAGATGTATGTGTATAACTCTTGCCTTGTGGGATTGTATTTATCAATTAATCCCTGAAAGGATATAATTTTGTTTTGCGTTACAAGATCTCCCATGGTTTTAATGCATTTTGACATTGTACCTAGCTTGATTACTTCAGGGATGTTTGGATTTTCCCACAGTGGTGACATCAATGTCATCTCTTCTTTCCACCCCATTTCCCTAATGACTACTTTATTCACCTTTAATGCTCTCAGTCTGGCTGAGGGCGGTGCATTTTTCCCGGAACCCCAATAAGTCTGTTCTGGGGAATGTTTTCCCACTAACTGAATTTCTGGTTTTATATGGGCATCACTATGTTTCACAAGTATCTACTCATTTGCCTATGCTAATTGAGAGGCCCAGTAATATTTCCTGATGTCCTTTAGCCTTTACCCCCAACCCCTCATCCCATACAGAACAGTATAATGTTTTGAATGCAATGCACAGGTTTTCATCCCCGACATTGATGTGTCTGAGCTGGGCTTCTACGAACAGGTAGGTGGGTGAGCATCCACGCATAATCTTCAAAAGAAGGAGCACACTTAAGTCCATTCTTAGTCCATCCCTGTTGCCGGACATTACAAAAGACAATCAAGGCACATGGCTACATAAAAAAGATCTGGGCTTCAGGAAATGTGGCACATGCCCACAGCGTAAATATGCACATGATTCAACTACGGAGTTTGAAGATATCAATGGTAAACAATGGACCATTAAACAGGGAATTAATTGTAAAACAAAATTTGTTGTCTACTGTATTATCTGCGTATGTAAGAGAATTTATATTGGTAGTACCAAGCGAGCTTTGAGAACCCGGATACATGAACACCTAGCAAAGATTGGTAGGCAGGACCCATCGATCCCACTAGCAGAACATTGGCAGAAGGCTCATCAACTGCACAACAAATCTGAGATCAGATTTATTGGTTTACAGCAAGTGATTTTGAATAAAAGGGGTGGTGACAGGTTGAAAGCATTGAGAAAAGCTGAAGCGCGAACGATATGTTATTTCAACTCCACAGCCACAGGCCTTAATAGTGACAATGAAATAGTTTCCTTTCTGTAGTGTTGGCCAATTGTAACATAGCTCTTCATTACGTTTAGATTTGTAATATTCCACACTCTATTGAATGTGAATTGTGTGTTTTTCTGGAGTTTTACATTGCAGGTACTGAGTTAGTATCTCCATTACGATAAATGTTGGTTTAAATTGTCGCACAATTTAATCCTTTTTTTGCATTATGTACAGTACTCATCCAAATTATCACGTTTGACAGAGTCAGTATGAGGTACACATTTTCCATAATGTTAGCTGGTGACACCAGTTAGTAGTGGGCTTAGGGACTGCCTTGGCAATGGCGGCCGCCACCTCCAGGATGGTGGGAAGTTAATGATACTTGAGGTCACGACAGACGTTTTCCTAGCATCCGGTCTTACGCAGCTCTCTGTGGCAACGTTTCACACGTTGCCATTGATACCGTACATGATCGAGATAACAAGATGGCGCCCATGGTCAGCTTTCTGCTTCTGGCGACGCGTGTGACTACCTGTTCGTAGAGTAAAGGTAAGCCAGAGGGAGCTCTGGTCTTTGAATGCTCTTCTTTTCAAAGGGTCATGTTACATGTAGACTCGTGAATGCCGATACCTAGCTAGAAAACTATAAGGTACATTGTATGTGATTTGTAATAAGAAACTTTGGGTTTAGTTGGCATGTAAACTTTGAATAATACGCCCCTCATGGGGGACGTACCCTCCAGTACACGGAATCTCTGCTCTTTCATGTACTTGCATTACGCCCTAACCCACGGACATTCTCGGACACATTGTGATTAACACTAAGCAGAGACATCACAATACGTTACTTGCACTTAACATAGAGAATTTTGGCATGAATGCTTCCTTTTAGAATTAGAACCGCTTCGGTATACCAATATTTGAAACTACACTTACTTGATTACAGATTCTGTTCTGGGGATCTAACCCCGTTACTACTACAGTGACAATAGTCTTTGGGATTGACCTCATACTACTACGGGTAAGCATGAATACGGCATACACATTCAGATAATATGTTGATCATTTATCTTGATTGGCTTAGTTACCAATAACTTCAGTAATCATTAAATGTTCTGGTTTTCTCTCCTTTGTGTTGTCTCCCTATTTGTTTTATTTTGTTGGTTGATTTTTGCAACAATGTACATTTTTGATATGCCTGTCTATACCCTTGTATCCTCCCTTCAACCAACCCTTGTTTCTCTGTCTTTTTATCAATATTTTGATTTGATAATCTGTATTGTGGCATGATGTAATAATGTCCATGTCACCATTTTTGTAATTTCTCCATTGCAATTATGCTGATGTCACGGCTTTTTGTAAATTTATTTCGATGTAATTCAGCCCAGATTTGAAAAAGGCTTAGCATAGCCGAAACATGTGATCGCTTATGGGCTTTTTTATTCGTTTTTTGAATGTGTGACAATACAACACAATTAAACGAACATATATTTGATGGCGCTGAGTCCTGGAATCTCTTTTGCTTTACACTGTTTATGGTGACAGTTAGGCTTTACTACCGTCTGGATACAGTGACCTGCAACATCCGTGTTTTTTTCTACATGATCTCATAGACATGGCAGTCTATCAGTAATAGACTACCGACCTTTTACTCCTGGGATTATAAGGCGTTGCCCTCCAGAGCAACGTTTTGTAAAGCCAGTGTCTCCAGTTCTATTTTTTTAACACCTCTTTTGTAATTTCTGTTGGAGTGTTTTGTAGTATGCAGGTTAGTTTTGGATGAGTGATCATCTTAAGCAGGTAGGCTCTTCCCATAGACAGTGGTAGTTTGGACCAGTAGTTTGCGTCTTCTTTTCATTTTAGTAGCACTAAGTCTAAATTAGCCCTAAAAACGTGTTTTCTACGCCTACTTCAATCTCAAGATACTTAAAGGGAACTTCCATGACATTTAGGGGACAATTGTCCAGTATCACCTCTCGGTCTCTATTTACTGGCAATAACGTAGATGTATCCCAATGTATCCTTTAACCACTACAGAGACCATATAGATGAACTAGATCCATAAACCTGGGTGCTGACACTTTTGCATTCCCACAATAAATCAGTAGGTCATCTGCACAAAGTGATATCAGGTCCTCCCCTCTACAAGGCCATTCAAAGGCCTTATATATCTGGTCCTTCCTAATCACTTTTGCTGGGGGTTCTATGGCCAGGTGAAAAAGCAGTAGGCATAGTGGGCACCTTGGGTGCTTACCCTTCTGCTATGGGAAACCTTGTGACATGTTGTAATTTGCCCTTACTCTAGCCATTGGTCCAATGTATAATAATTTCACCTAGGCTGTGTATTTTACTCCGGCCTTTGCCATTACAGCCCAAAGGATTTTCCATATCATTGAGTCAAAGGCAATTTAAGAGTCCAACAACATGACATTGTGGGGGCCCTGTAGAAGTGGGGCCTTCTATAAGGCATTGTAGAACCTTCTTAGATTCATTCTTGTTGCTCTCCATGGTGCGAATATAGAAGATAGTATATTTCCTTAAGCAGTCTATTGGGGAGGATTTTTGCTAGACTTTTAGTTTCTCCATTAATGAGGGCAATCAGTCGGTATGAAGAACAGTATTCTGAAGTACGGCCTTTATTATGTAATACTACAATGCTGGCCACCCTAGGTCCCTTTGTAAGGTGCTATCTTCACAGTGCACATTGAACATTTCTAGCATGGACTTAGACACTTCCCCAAGATTTTTTCCAGAATTCGAGGGGGATCCATATGGACCAGGTTTTCCCCACCTGAAGCTGACCAATTGTTCCTTCTATCTCATTCAAGGTAATATTCTCTAGTTCCATTATTATGTTGCTCTTTAACCTAGTAAGTATTGCATTGTGTTTTCCTTTGTAGGGCCACCTTTTCTTTGCATAATTCCTGGAAGAACAAAGTGTAGGCTCCAGTTATTACCACCGCTGACATGTAGCAACCAACTTTCATATTGATCATCTTTCTAATCCATCGGGGTTCCTCCTCGCTCTTTTCTAAATAAGCACGCTATCATCTTTTCCGATTTGTCACCACGCTCTTATAAGCTAGCACGCTTAACCCAATATGCCTTTTTAGCATTAATAACATCACCTTACAATTATAATTGCTGTAGAGGTGAGAGACGCTTACATGTGGGTGGAAACTGATGTATTTTTTTGGTATTTTAGGAAGCGTGAATTGTGGGGTCCTTCAACTGACTAATCATGTAACATAATAATTTGTATGGCCTGAAGATGGGTCTAATAATTCACTACGTGAGCACGTGGGTTTAAGTGCATCACGGATAAAGAGCCGAAACCCATGTCGTCTTACAAGAAAAGATCTAATGCCTCATTTTTTTCGATGTCCCCAGAAATGCAACATACACAATCAAGTAGCTAATCAATTCAGATGTGTAATAACTATTGCAGAACTGTATAAAACAACTGCAGGTTTAAGTCACACTGTAGCACAGATTATTGACAGCTCATCCATATACAAATAATTGTCGCTGTTCTGTTTTTCCTAAAAGTGTGTACAATCACTAAATACTAATCCCCAGTCACATCCTATTTGTTGGTTGAAGTGATTTGCTTTGTCAAAACTCTGTTTAAGTGTCATGCTGACTGCAGCAGTTTTATTGATTTTGTATGTTGAAATGGACAATAAGGGACAAGCAGCATTAAATGTAAATAGTTGTGGGTTCATTGATGCACCTTAAGAATAAGGGAGGAGTAACCAGTCTCTTATAGATAGATAGTAGTTCAGCTCCTTCCATCGCTACTGTATTATATTGGGATATTAACCTTGGCAGTTCCCTGCTTGCTTCAATCGTGTAATTGGTGATATATGCTTCTTCGCCCCTTTTAAATTCTCTTTCGGCTCTAACAGTTTTGCTTGTGTCTGCCTTTTATGGTGGGCTATCGTTGTTAATGCCTTTCCCCATATGATGACTTTGTAAGCTTCCCACAATGTGGTGAGACCATCAACTGTGCCTTTTATATTCTAAAATACTTAGTAGTTTTCTCTTCTAGGTTCTGTAGAATCTCAGAGCTGCCTAAGAAAGATGCATTGAGTCTCCACAATCCCTCTCCCTTAAATACCTTTCCTGTTATCTTAATGTATACAGAAGCATGATCCAATTTACCTATTCAGCTTCAGTTACTCTTTCTGTTTGCGTACATGGAATGAAAAAATAATCTAGTCTTGAAAGAGTGGTGGATGCGCCTAAGTGAAATGAAAATCTCCCCATATGCTCCTTATCCTCACTGAAGGTTGATCATTTTGCTTGGGTAGAATCAGTTTTCCAGAGTTATGATGATCTATCTTGTCTGTCGTTCATTACATTGTTAAGGTCACCTCCCACCACCATCAGGTCTGCCCCATGTGATACTAATAAAGATTAGATTACTTGTAGCATATCCGTCTGTAGTGGTGGAGGTGCATATATATTTAGTATAGTTATTGTCACTCCCCACAATTCACCCAGAAGTAGAATATATCTCCCTCTATCTTCGCCCTTTATTGTAGTAACTTGCGATGGTAGTGAAATTTTAATCATTATCACTACCCCTCTTCAAGCCCTGTGAAATCCTGAGTGCTCCATTGTGGTATTCTGACCTCTGCCCATAAAGTTGTGATCTTGGAGTAGTATTATGTTTCTAGCAAGGTATTTTCCCACTAGACTACGCTTAATAGTATTGTTAAGCTGATCTACCTTCCAGGAGAGGCATTTTAATTAAATGTTATCCTCATTTGTCCATATATCGGTTTTATTAGCAATCTCGGTTGCATTACCACAATATCTTTGGGAATTGGGAACTCAACAAGACAAGATGGGGGAAGTGGGATGACAAAAACAAAAACGGTACTACTAAGCCTTGTGGCATTTGGATCATGCAAGTGTAGTAAAAGAAGTGCAGGGGAGAATGGAGGCGGGGGAAGTTCCAGAGGGTTAAGCGAGTACCAGGGGAGGCCAGGTGGACAGAGCCCAGGGAGAAGAGAGTGCAGGGGTAGAAGGTCCACATGCTAAGTGCGAGGAACAGGGCTGGAAGTCCTCAGGGGGTGCAGGCCCATCCAGGCTGGTGCAGGGTGGAGGGGGTCAGAGGAGACCCAGTGCAGGGGTAGGCTGGTCAGAGGGGGCCAGGTGCCCTTTAAGAGTCTGAAGGAACCAAGCAGCCAGTCACGAGGCAGAGGTGGATCATTAGCAGGGGAGGGGGAGAGGGAAGGAGGAAGAGAAAGAGGGTCTTGAGAATTCTGCTTCCGGAACTTAAGGAGATCAGGCTCAAGTCTCAGATGGGCAGAAAGGCCATTTTAGATGGCAGTATCTGCGGAGGAGAGAGATCTGCCCCCACTCTCGGCTTGGAGAAGCATCTGAAGATGGAGCTAGAAGACCAAAGGGCACAAGTAGGAAGATATTTAGGGAGAGACAGTTGGATGTAGCAGGGTCCCGGGCCCCAGAAAGCCTTGTGCATGATGCAGAGGGTTTTGGACTTGATCATTGCAGCAACCGGGAGCCAGTGGAGGGTTTTTAGGGCTGGATAGAATGTGGTCCCTGGACTTGAGATCAAGGATAAGTCTTGCAGGCCTATTCTCGATTAGTTGAAGGGGGCAAAGGGAGGAGTTAGGCAGGTTGAGGAAGAGGCTGTTGCAGTATTCCAGCCTGGAGATGACCGGAGATCTGGAGACAATGAGTTTCTGGGGAAGGGTGAGGAAAGGCAGAATGCCTCTGTGTAGGTGCAGATGAGAGTTGGCCTTCTTGGGAAGGTCCTTGACGTCAGGAGAGGAGGAGAGAGAGAGGAGTCAAAGATGACACCAAGGTTTTTTGCCTGAGAGGAGGGCGAGGGAAAGAGGCCCATGGAGGCGGCCAGAGTGCAGGAGGGAAGGCAGGAGCTGGGGTTCCAATGAGAAGGATTTCAGTCTTACTGGCATTAACAAAGAGATTGTTAGCAGTGCACCATGCCTGAATAGCAGACAGACAGGAATGAGAGAGGAAGAGGAGGAGGCAGAGGAGGGAAGCATGAAGGAGAGTTGTGTGTCGTCCACCAAACAAGGGACATTCCAAACAAAATATCATACCACACTTTTTTAATATAAGTTAAATATTGTTATTAAAATATGGCATACACTATTGATCTCCTGTCAGCTAATCAGAATTTCAAGGATGCAGACAATAACTGCATTCCAAACATTCTGACTTCAAAAGAAGGCATGGAAATAACAGAAATCTTTTCTCTGCATTCAGCAAAGAGCAATGGGCTTTCCCAGCAACATTTCTTTCAAAAGGCCCCTTCTAATGGAGCATCATTTTTCATTTCACCTTCAACATGTCAGACAACATCCAATATAACACCAAGGTGAAACCTAAGCATGGTAACATGCATGCACTCAAGAACCGGTATCCTTGTATATTACATAGAAAGCATGCTCATGTTGAAACTGCTCCAGTTCAACAAAGAATATTATTAAAATGATTACTGTATAAAGATAACATTTTTAAGTACTACAAAATACAATAACATGTGATATAAAAACCTATGTTCTTGATTTGCCTTGCTGACTTTTACTTACAGAGCTCCATAAGGGTCATTATCACTTGGATTATAACTCTCTCCGAACTTGGAGCCCATAGCAAAGTTGGAGTGGGTCACTAGACCACGATAATGACTCCTCCGTCCATAAGGAAAGATTCGTTTTTAACAATTTAAAACATGTCGCAAGTCTAAAAACAATGTAACCATAACACCTTCAATCTCTCTGATTGACCAGTAATAACGTGACCCAACTGTCTTTCCTTGTTTACACAATTTAGCAGACATGTATCAAACCATCAACGAAACAACTAGAGTCTATTTTGCAAAATAAGGTGCGTACCCTCTACATCAAAGAAAACACGCGTCAGGAAACTATGTCGATTGATGGTTAGAAAGGGGTCTGGAAGAAGGCACTCGCCTCTCAAGAAAAAACTCAAATGACAATGAAATCCAAGACTCAATTATTGTCTCTGCTAACCTGGAGAACCACGAATCATTCTAGTATATAATAATTAGTGTCTCTATGGTTTCAACCCGCATCCTAAACTGCACCATCAAACACTGTTTCACAGGCACATTTCATACAATCATAAACACTGTACTCTGCCTCCCCTCAGGTGTCACAATACAGACAACTCTATGTCATCAGAGCTGCCATAAAAGTCTTATTCGGGCGTCCCTCGCATCCTCCTGTAAAAATGAGAGCACTGGCAGGAAACTGAAAGTTACTGGCCCCCCTCTGGACGCCCGCAAACACGAATCAAGTGTTTTAATGCAAGATTCATTGCACACGCCACACTTGAGCATGTACCCCTCCTCCTGTATACGTCAGTGTAAACATGTTTCATCATTTAAATGGCACCCTTCCTCCTGTGTGTCCTACCTTCGTCCCCTGAATGATTCTATTGTTCCATTTTTATATGTACTTCCTTGAAATTACAGCATTTGAAGGCGTTCCAACAATTTAAATATTTGGCATGCACGCACGTGGTTAGAATATGGAGACTCTTCTCACCACACGACTACCATATGCCAGTTAACATTTCCATCATCATGAGCATAATATAACATACAAGTCATTTGCATATCTGGTGGAACACTTGCAAATGGCAGCAGATCAGATATAGTGCTACAAGCTTAACAAATAGCATCTGCCAGCAGTAAAACTGCACAATTAAAATAAAACATGCTGTCACATTTCAATTTGACCTTCCAGTTTCAAGCTAGCAATTTTATTTTATAATCCAGTATTTCTATGCAGGGGCCTGACCAGCAATATTTTTAGAATGAAACACATTCAGTGAGCTTCTTACTTTGTAAAACGTCATATGTAGAATGTTACTAGGGTGGTGAAGGCGGGACTATTTTGTAGGTATTTCCATCTGTTCCTTTGTTGCATTTTTGTGTATTCGGTGAAGGTGCACTGGTGTGTGTCTAAGGCAATGCAACACAGTCTAAATGTCATATTTGTGCAACAATGCAGTGTCTCGAGGACAACACTGAACTAAACGCACTTGTCGAACGCGCTTCTAGTTAATGGCGTCAGTACCTTCAGGATAAATATATAATTCTATACATCATGTAGTCCTTCATTCTCAGTGACATTAAAAGGAATCATACATATCGAATGTCTGCCCACATAAAACATATATTTCATTAATCATGCATACATTTTATGCAGTGAAGGAGTTCGAAGAATGTACTCCCCAATACGTGTCCTATTTCATAGGCCATATCAGACCGATATATCCCACTAGTTCATCTTGTTGCTGCAGTACATCATTTCTCACTTGGTGTTGACCCATATACCGGAAGCATTAAAGGCGACCATCTGCAAAACATGATGGCCATCATTACCATGGAGAAACATACTGCCGCCATATTCCGAAGCAATATTTTGGTGGAATTTTAATGCCAGGTTGTAACCAAAGTTTCTACCCAGCAGTTAACGCACCCATTGCACATGTGGTGGGCGACGTGGTGTGCACACCACTGTGTACTGCCTACCGATCTGGGACCCATTTGTATTGGGTGCATCGCAGGCAAATATGCTCCATACCCTTCAGCAGATTGTGCTGTTGCCCAATCAGATTTGAAATGTGTACATTGCCATATCTTCCTGTTCTCAACAGGGATGGTGTGTGGGGGGCCACTGTTAGGATTCCAACACCTGCAGGGGTGTAAGGTTCATCAGGAGATACAGACGTCACCACTTCCTCAAGGGGGAGAGGTCAAGAAGTTGCCCCATGGTGAGGTAGCCTGCATATACCCCCCAAACAGCCCTCTCCACCTCCGGAAAGGGTCCTTTCCGCAGGTACCTCATTTCACCAAAATGAAAGGGGTAGCAGAAGTGACATCACATGACCCTTGGCCCCCGATGACATTGACCCAACCCCAAAGTGACATCACGGGAATCGAAGGAACACAACCTTCCACCCCTTTACAAAACAGGAAGGGGCATCACATAGCATTGTTCCTAAGCACACACGAAAAATATGGTTACAATATCACTATAATGTGATATACATTTCATACAAGAATGGATCACCATGTGTATCATTAATATAAGCCCATATTACCAAATTACTGTGAATGCAAGCAGACATCTAAGTCCAAATGATAATGATGTGTTATTAAGCACTTAAGCGCTTTATATAGGACAAATATACATACAATATCACCCAAACTATGATGGTACTCATTTATTGACCTCAGAAGAATGAAAGGCTGTGTGGAGGTGTTTAAGTAAGAACAGACTAAATCAGGGACTCACCCCCTGAAGTGTGCCTGAAATAAACCTTTAATGAGTCTAGCAATTATTGTACAGAATTCCAGAAAGACAAATTATTTGTTATTCCTATTCTTTCTTATGTAGGGTCAGTGCTACAAGTGTTACACTAGTGCAACCCTCTGTGTTTTTTTTTTTTAAGAGGCCTAAACAAGAAAGCCAGCCACTCCAGAAACAAAGATTCACATCTTTTTTTTTTTTAGGGGTAGCAAAGCAGACCACAGGGGTAGCAAGGGAGACCTCAGGGGTCGCAGTTGCAACCCCTGGTGAACACCAAATCTCGTCCCTGCCTTTCCACCTAGCAAGCCATTGACATACCTAAAGAAAGACGACAGTTGAACTGTAAACTGCTCATCCACACAGGCAAGCCGGGTGGATTGCTTTCTTGCGTCCCTGAGGCTATCATGATTGGCTGGTTGCCCATTGTAAACACCACTTAGATGAGACAGCTCATGCCTGCCTGGTGATTTCCCCTGATTGGCACACCTATGCATGAAGGGATTAGCATCACCTCTCCACACCCACACGTACAACTCTCTGGGTGCAACAGTGCGTTTTACCAATGCTAAGAACGTACACAGAACTACTTCACATTCAACACATCACCCTCAACTCACCAAAAACCCTATACAACTGTCCTGCACCGAGTGGCTAGTCAAGTCGAGTTTCATCAACTATCCCGACAGTATTAGTAATAATGGCCTCATTGGCCTGGACGGTCTCTGTGCATGTCTCACCCTACCTGCCCGGTTTTCCAAAGGCTACCCCAGTAGAGCTGAGCTCAGAGCCGCACGTCCACTCTGTGAGCTTCCCTTCTCTGTGTAGGGAAATTGGCAGGATCTCTGCACACATGAGATTTTGATGCAAGCAGAGAGGCTAGCCTCGAAATGCATTCAGCGTGCTTTTCTTTTTACACTAGACAAAAAGCAGTGGGATTCCATAAGGATTCTTTGTAATTTTGCCTGAAACTATTACACTGCTTTTACATTGACCTGTTATTTTAAAAGTGATAAGACATATTACGTCATGAAAGGTGCCCCCAGCAAGGTAATTGTGAAATGATAATTTAAGGAGTGAAACTTATAATTCCTATCCTGCAATAGGGTCATATCCTACAAATAAAAATAATACTTAGTTTGGAGCTCGGATTGGTTAGGGGTTTCTGGAGCTTCCTGTGGAGGGGTGTAGAAGGTTTGCCTTCAAGGATTTTAGTGGCAGAGTAGCGTTTGTAAAGACACATTTACCAAAACAATGCAGTAAAGATTGAAGGACTATTGCCTATCCTGTGCTAGTGGACACCATACTTGAGACAAACACTTGAGGAAGCCATTCTAATTCAGGAGGGCAGAGAGGAAAAGAAGGTCTCGGACCTGGACATATAGAATTCTATAAATGTCCTCATCCAACAAGGGTACATGAGGTTTTAAAAAAGAATGTGTTTCAACGTGTTCTTATAGACCTCAGAAATAAACCGTCTCAACTTGCGTTCATATTGGAATGCTAGTAAAGTAAATATACATTCACCTTTAAATATCCGGTTGATAATTGGCTCTGTATAGGACATCATTAAAATGCACTCTAGTCTTCATATTACACGTACCTGCTTTTTATCCTTATTGAGACCCATTGTAACTGAATTGAAGGTTTTTAGCTTCACATTTTCGCAACAGCAATTCTAGGTCAACCCTTCTTAGCAATTGAGGTATTAATTGTATCACTGTAAATTTAATGCATCCAATTTCCTCATCTCTATGTTTCTCTTTCCAATGCATGAGCAAATGTTGCCATTGGTCTTGACTCTATATTCCTCTGAGGTGTTCAGTGATTTGCATGTCCAATGCTCGAATGGTACTTCCATTACAGGTCAGAAGTCAAATAAACTAAATCCCAAGCTGAGAGATATGGTATTGTCGACAGGTGGCAGACAGATAGGATGGTGAGTGAAAACAAATACTACTCACACGACTAAGACTTTTCCCAAAACAGATGCATATTGTTGTCTCTGTGCAATACCACCTGCTCATAGCAGGCAGGTAATGGAGGTTTTCATCAATACACAGAGGCTGAGACGGTGCTCAGAGGAGAAACTCTTGCATGAGCTCCAGCTTTTAGATAAATAGCATAAAGAACGTGATGTGATATTCAATAGGTGCAAGTTTTGCATATTTCATTCAGTGAGGTATTCAATAAATGCAACTATTTTGGTTTCCTTCAATTCAGAGCTCAGTAATAAAAAAACATTGCTTGTCTTCTTCAATTCAATGTTCAATAAATGTAACTTTGCTGGTTTCATTCAATTCAGTATTCCCGAAAGGCAACTTGACTTGTTTCATTCAATTCGATCTTCAATAAATGCAAGTTTATTTGTTTCATTCAATTAGTTATTGAATAAAGGCAACTTGGCTCATTTTGTTCAATTTGGTATTCAACAAATGTAAGTTTGCTTGTTTCATTCAATTTGGTTGTCAATAAGGGCACCTTTGCCAGTTTTGTTCAATTTGGTATTCAATAAGGACACCTTTGCTGGTTTTGTTAAATTCGGTATTCACTAAGGACAACTTTGCTGGTTTTGTTCAATTAGATATTCAATAAGGTTACCTTTGTCAATTTTCAGGGACTGTTATGTTATTTGCATTCCCTTGAAGCGCTTGGGGGCTTCTTGTGTCTCTGACACTTAGCTGGACCGGCAGCTCATTTCTGGGTGGCATTTCCCCAAACGGGAAAGCCTTTTCGCTGGGTGCTTCATCCAGCATACAGTGACTCTTGTGTGCAGCGTCGCCTTCACTCTCTGACAGCATCTGCTGCCTGCCTTCCCTTTCAAAGGTTTTCCTTCCTGTAGAGTCCCACCAGCAGGACTCCAGAATCTGGATAAGTGTCTCTGCTTCTTGGCATCTTGGTTTCTTGCACGGCTCCTTCTGTTGTGTCGTCCTGTTCCCCTGTTTCTCTCAAATGCATCTGCAGTCCACCTTTTATACACCTGTGGTCCTTCATTGGGCTGCAGGTGTATTCCATTGATTAAGGGTGCCTGGCTCAAATTACAAAGACATGCCTGACATTCATGCATCTTCTTTGTCCCAGCACCAAAGTGGTGAGCATAAGTGGTGTCTATTACTCTTAGTTGTTTCTTCCTCGTGTGTGTACTAGAGTGGGGAAATGGGTGATGTTCCTAACTCACAGTTGTTTCTTCCACATCTCAGTACTGTTAGATACCCAAGAGGGAAATAAAGTGGAACTACCTTATAATAACCCATAAAGGTCGGGGGAGGGTTATGCTGGTTGTCAGAAGGATATGGGGGATACCATGGCTCTCCTGAAGGTACCTCACTCCCAATCCCCAAGGACCTTCCACCCAGGTGATCCTTCCTTGCTTGTCCACCCCCAGGGTCAAGATACAATAGCGATGGCCTTTCCCCAGCCACCTGTGAAAGGATCCAAAGGGAGTAGGAATGAGAATACTCTCAGGTTTCCCAAACACCTTTCTCCAATGTGACATGGACCGGGATGATTCATAGGGAAACCGGGAAAGAAAGTCCATGTTACCCTGCTCTTGACCTTTCCGGTGTTCATCTGTGAAGCAAAATGGTAGGAGGTCCAAAACACATCAAATTACCCAAGGATTGGACTCTTTTCTCTGACCTGTCCAAAACAGAGGACAATGCTCTGTTATTAGATGAAATCTATGACCCCCAGAGATAGTATTTCATGTTTTCACAGTCCATTTGAAAGCTAATGCCTCTAACTCAATGACTGAATAGTTTTTTTCTTTCTCTCTGGTAAAGAGCTTTCTACTGACATAGAGAATGGGATGTTCTAAAGCGTCATGGTTCTGTGATAGTACTTTTGGGGATTCAAATCTTTCAGTTTATCTGTCAGCCTAGATATTTTACCAGAGAAGTTAGGAATAAATATGCGGTAATCAATCCAAAAAGGCCCTTAGATTTGTCTCCGTTTTTGGAGGGGTGTATCCAGGACAGCTATTACTTTTTCTTGTTGGGGTTAAACTGCACAATTCCCCCCCCCCCCAAAAAAACAAATAATTGACCGTTGATATCTGCACTTTTATTTTTGGATTGAAGTTAGCCCTGCTTCTCTCAACACCTTCATGATTGTATAAAGGTGGGATAGATGATCTTCCCATGTCCTGCTATGTATCACAATATCATTGATGCAGGTGCCTCAAAATATAGTTGTAAAATTTTATCCATAATTCTCTGGAATGTTGCAGGGACACCATGCAATCCAAAAGGCAATACCTTAAAGTGGAATAATCCCAACGGAGTGTAAAACACAATTTTCTCTTTATCAGGTTCATGAAGAGGCACTTGCCAATATCCCTTTGTAAGATCTAATGTTCAAGAATAGACAGCATTACCCAGTCAATTTCTCAGATCGTCAATGCAGGGCATAGAGTAAGTGTCAAAAGAAGAGATGGCATTCACTTTACGAAAAGCTATACAAAATCTCCAACTTCTATCGGGTTTTGCCACCTATACGATGGGGAGGACCAGGGACTATTGGAAGGCTCGATGTGTGTTTCTAACATGGCTTTAATTTCGTCAGTGATGGTCTCTTTTCTAGTCTCAGGTAACCTATATGGTTTTAAATATCCCACTTTACCTTCCGTTGCACAGATATGATTATATATATTACTTACTCTCCCAGGCTGTTCATGGAACACATCTGTAAATTGCCTTATCAATTTATATAAGTCTTGTTTCTGATTGTTGTTAAGATCATAGGAAATCAATGCCTTATATTCTGTGTCTTCTGGTAATAAGCACAATAATATTATAATTGGGGACTCTGAAGGTCTTCTCTTCGATTCCTTCAAAAGATTTATAAGATGAACCTGGGTTTTAACACAACAGTCTGGTTGGGCAATCCTATAATTAGATGGGCCTGTTTGTTCTAACACTTCGTAGGGTTCATGCCACCAGGACACTAATTTATTTGCTGAAGTAGGTAACAGGACAAGTACCTTTTGAACTATTGAGAAGGATCTTGGAGAAACCTTTCTATTATAAGAGAGCTACTGTTGTTCCTGGGCTTTACCCATATGAGTTTGTACCACAGATTTTACAGCTGAGATATGTTCTTTCAATCTATTGGTGATTTGAGAGAGTGGAATAGGGGCCTCTTCTCTTTCTTTCCAGGTTTCTCATAGCATAACAAAGGTATCCTTTGGTTCTTGTCCATAGAGGAGTTCAAACAGGGAAAAACCAGTTGAGGCCTGAGTGTTTTTTCGTACTGCAAGCAAGGCCCATAGTATCAATTGCCCCCAATTTTTACCTTCTTGTTCATCCAATTTCTGGAGTATGGTTTTAATGTTTTTTAAAAAAAATATTTCTTCCAAGCCGTCTGTTTGAGGATGGTATACTGATGTTCTAGAAGTAGCGATATGTAACAATTCTTTAACTTCTCCCATAAGTGTACTCATAAAGGTATGATATGATGCAATATGATTTGGTATATATAATGCACCTGCACACAAGTGTTTCTAGGTGCCTCATGACAAGGAAGGGGGAGACAGAGGGAAGACAGGATAAACAATCCTACTAGGCCTTGTGTCATTCGGATTGTGCAGGTGTGACAGCAAAAGTGCAAGTGGAAAGGGAAGGGTGGAAGTGCAGAGAAGAGGGTAGGAGAAAAGTGCAGTCAGGGCACCAGACTCTGAGTAATTGTAGTCCTGGCAGTGTGGCTCTGGGTAAGTGCATGGAAGGCAGTTGAAGTAGGAGTTACGGTTACAGCCCCTAAGCGCACAGTGTGCCCAGTGGCAGTGCAGGAAGATTGGTCATGGAGGGACCTGGTACCCTGTGAGAACTCTGATGGTACCCGGCAACCAGTTAGGGGAGGCAAGCAGGAAGGTTAGCAAGGAAGATGAAGAGAGAAGGCAGAGGAGAAAAGAAAGGTCTTGAGCAGCTTCAGGAACTTTAGGTGGTTCAGCTTAAGTGTGACAGGGGCAGGAAGGCACCTACAGAGGTAAAGATCTACCCCCACTATCAGCTTGGAGAAGAGTCTGACCCTTAGAGAGTTCAAGGTAGTTGAGAGAAGGACTCTAGAAGAAAGGTATATATGCAGAAAGCCTTGTGAATGATGCAAAGGCTCTTGAACTTGGTGTCTTCCTGTTCCCCTGTTTCTCTCAAATGCATCTGCAATCCACTTTTTATACACCTGTGGTCCTTCAATGGGTTACAGGTGTATTCTATTAATTAAGGGTGCCTGACTCTGATTACAAAGACATGCCTGACCTCCATGCATCTTCTTCGTCCCAGTACCAAAGTTGTGAGAGTATGTGGCGTCTATTACTCTTAGTTGCTTCTTTCTCGTCTCAGCGCTATGGGTGATGTTCCTAACTCTCAGTTGTTTCTTCCTCATCCCACTACTGTTAGATACCCAAAGAGGGAAATAAAGGGGAACTACCTTATAATAACCCATAAAAGTGGGGGAGGGTTAGGCTGGTTGTCACAAGGATAAGGGGATGGGATACCATGTCTTGCCCGAAGGCCTCACTTCCAATCCCCAAGGAACCTCCACCCAATAGGCAGGATCCAATAGAGATGGCCTTTACCCGGCCACCTGCGAAGAGGATCCAAGAGAAGTAGGAGTAAGAATACTCTGAGGTTACTCATAATAGGCTTACAGCACTGGGAATCTTGATTCTATTAAAGACACAGAGGGCGAGCATTACTTTCACACCCGGCACATGCACTCTGCAATGTTATTATGCTAACGCTATACCTTTTTTTCCGTACATGGAACACAGCAGTGCATTCTCCCTCCCTAATGGTGTTTTTTGTTTTGATAATAGATGACCAGAAGACTGGCTGAGGTGGTCCGTAGGCGAACAATTCAGGAGTGGATTCAGTCATCAAGTGAAGAACCAGTTTGTGGAGACGCATGAGAACCTGAGATGATTTACTGGGAGTGTGTTTTATAGTTCTTACACATAGGGTGCACTAGTTGCAGAAAGAAAGTGGCTATAGGCTACATTGACAGGAAATGGACTACAAAAGGGCGAATAAAGATTGGGGAATGTAGTTTTCAAAACCAAAAAAAAGAAAAGAAAAATTATGGAAAGAAAGTTTGTTTATTTTTCTGTTTTGAGTTGAAACTACTGAAGAGTAGAATTAAATAAGTTTAAGCATAATACTCACCTCATACCTTTAATAGAATAAAGACTCCCAGTGCTGTAAGCCTTGGTAATCTTTATTACCTATTCCACTCAGACCCAATCCCTTCGACCCTACCTGCTCCTTCCCCCTTAACTCCTCTCCACCTGTCTTCTTTATCTCCAATGTTTCACTACTCTTGTCTCCACCCTTTTATGTTACTTCTTCTCCTTCTCATTATCACTCATCCCACATTACTACTCTGGCCACACTACTACTGTAACTCCTCCTACCAATACTACTCTCCTTCCAAACAACCACTACTAGTCTCCCACACCCACAATTACTCTCCTCCATCCACTACTAGTCTCCACCACCTCCCGCTACTCGCTTCCACCTACTGATATTCTCCTTAACCACTACTCTCCTCCCATCATAACTGCTACCCAAACATCCTCCTTTCATCCCGTATTAGCCTTTTCACAGTCACTCCTTACTCCACCCTTGTTTCACGCTCGTACAAAATTCTGACTTTAGATCCATTATCACTCTTAAGCTATTATCTCACCTCCTCAACAATACCTTCCACAATCCATTACTCCTTCCTTCCTCCTGCTGGTCCCTTGGTCATCCTCCACTTCCACTGCTGACCCCATGTAGTACACCCACGACTTTCAATTTCCTCTCTTCCTCTAAATACTCTCCCTACTCTGGAATTGGTTCTCTTTCCCCAAGAATCTGGTACGCTCTCTCCACCCTGGGACATGAATGTACAGAGGGGATCTTTCAAGAGAGGCTTTTATATTATGGGGGACCATGCCTCCAATGTTATTAATAGGTCTCTGTAGTTGTCCCTGATGATTTAGTGGATTTGAGAGACTCCCCACTGGTGCGTTCAACTGGACTGTTTTGTCTCTTTCATTGCTGCATACTCAGGGCTTCCTATTACAGCTCTCTCCCTCTCTTCCTTGTTCACTGCTGTGGCTCTGCACTGGTTCAAGCTGGTGCAAGAGTCACTTGGTAGCACTCCAGGTCCTCTTCCGGCATGGATGATGTTATTGCTTTTCTCCAGGCTCGGTCAGTCTTGGCGTCTGGCGCTGCGGTGGAACTAAAATAAGAAGAGAAACACTAGCAAGCCTCTTTGGCAAGAGGCATGATTGGAGAGATGGCTCTCCACAGATGCATAATTGCACAGGTTGACATACAGATTGGGACCTTCTTTACTGAGGTTGTTCTTAGTAGTCATTCTGGATCTGGATCTGATCTTCCCCTTCAACTCCTGCCCAGACAGAGGGCTTTATCCCGCTTCCTCAATATAGGAATAATATTGGTAGCCCAGGTACAAAGATTATCAGGAAAACAGGTGGTTTGTGAAGATGTAAAATGTTTATAAGTACACGGGTTTATGATTTCTCTTCTAGAAGTACATTTAATAAATTAATTAAATGTTGAACATTCTGAAAGATTGAGGAGTTTGTAGTAAATGAAGACAAGTTCAGAAATATGATGCGGGGCTGATCGGACTCTGAAGAAGATGGCTGTCTACTTTTTAAACTCTTTTTGAAAGTCTCCCCATTTAAAGTGTTAAGCTTCATCTATGAACCGAAATGCATTAGAGGCGGGTCTGAATTGCTGCTAAACGGAAATAAATCTGACACATCTGCTGGAAAATATCTGTTAATCTGTCTACTGTCCCCGTCTAAAACTTGCAGACAAGTGTGATCCATCCACCATGTTATGACTGGATGCCCACACTGGGGTGCAAGCAGTAATCTGTACCCCAGAAATGTGGATGAGTGTGTCACAGTAACGTGACAGAGGAGCACAGTTCTCAAGAGACCCTGAACCGGATTTGTTGTGTACCATGGCTCATATTTTGAAACATGCAAGCACCCAAGGTAAGGAGTGCCACAGCTCTCAGCCGCATCTGCCACTTCATGATTTGTGGGTCACCAACTTGAAACTGCATTTTACCTTTGAGTAATTGAGGGCATTCCTGAAGTATCTGGCACCCGACTGACTGCATTTATTAGCAATAAGGTGACAGTGGATCCTGTACATGTGTAATCAGCTGCTGGTTCTGTAAAATCTTTAACATGAAGGAGGACCCATTCCCCTTGTTTCATCTCGTTGGTCCTTCAGACATGAATCCTGATGGATACAACTTGCACAGCTCCTTTCACCAGTTCTTCCTCTTTAAGCTATATATGATGGGTAACATGGCCTCTTGATTGCGACTGACCGTGTTACAGCATTCATTCGATGTAATATATAGGCACCATGTGACTGGCAGTGAAGTCATCTGGGGAAAGCTGCACTGGTGCAAGTTCCTGAAAAGGGTAAAACTGTCCTCAGTACTTCTTGTTGTTTTGAACTGTCACCATTAGGTCTCTTCACATTATTTAAAAGCAGCTCGCCGTTATAAAGCGAGTATCTCCTTTGCTGAGTGAAATGGGCCGACCTCTCCAGTTTGTAAATCGCTTTACAGGGGGCAAGCCCCCAAAAATAAAAAATATAAAAATGTGCTGAGTTTTTTTCGTTAAAAAATCTGCGGTGAAACCCCCCGCGAAAAAACATCCACAATGAAATGACATAGAACCAAAGAAAGAGCTGGCTGAAATCATGTCTCACACTGAATACATCGAAAACAAAACCAGGTGCAACAATCTGCAATCATGTTGTGCTCCGGATAGAGCTTAATGCCAATACCTGATGAAATTCCCCAACTCTTCTATCCCCAAAAATCCGCAGATGATATTGTGCATGTCTTTTAACTTTCAGATGACACATCACCAGTGTCTAGTGGGGCAGCATCAAAATGGGACCAGAAGCCCAGGGGCCTTGTCATGGTCTTTGAGGATTATACCCAACTTCATGTTCTGGTTGCTGCTAAAAAGTGAAAACAGGTTTCCTGAATGGGAGCTGGCTGTTTTGGCTCAAGATGTTGATAGAGCAATGGTGGCAAGAAGTCAATCGTTTCTAGGATTAACCTACTGTGCATCAGCTTAATATTACATATGGCCTCAGCTCCCTTTTATATATTTCTATATATTAAATGTTACTGTAAAAGATGAGACTACCTTGTCTGATGATTAGCAACATGATATTTGGAGATAAGAAATTGTGATCGGCTGGAATAAATTCTCTGCCGTGGATTTCTCAATATTCATTGCCACTCAATGTCTTTTTGGCCAGATATTTTAGTTTTGATATTGGATATTTTGCATCTCCCATTGATCTTGGTCACAGCTTGTTTCCGTTCAGTGTCATGAATGCCTGTATAATGTTGTCCTTGGCAAATGCCTTATTCTGAGGCACAGAAGATAGATGAAGGTTAATTTCAAAAGGATGTGTATTGACACAATGGATTGTATGTTTTCTTCGGCATGTTATCTTCACCAATCTAGAAGTTACTTTGTTGGGAATCTACCACACATAAAGGTCCTTTCGTACAGACACCATGTTGCTTGTTTTCTTTCAGATGCACCTTTCCCCCCCTACCTTACCAATTATACTAAGCCCTGTAGTGCAATTGCAGTGTGTTGGTATTATGGGTAATTAGGGAGATTCCATCTATTAAGGTGCCATACCTGGTATGAATTTATGGTTATACAAATTGGAACATGGCATGCTAGGGCTCCACAGCCATCTGTTCCTTTAGTGATATACTCTTCCCTGGCCCATATACAGGAGGAGTCAGAGGACTGTTGGAAAGTTGCTGCTGTACCATAGACATTGTTGCTCTGACCCTGAATGAACCCTGAGTTCCCCAAAGAGGGTGAGCTATACCATTCATGTGGGGATAGTTTTATTAAAGCAGTCAACCCATTTGGGGTTAATAACCGCTGTTCCATTTCTAAAATATCCTGGATTAGAGAGGGATAATTCATTACAATTCTAATAGCATCCTTGCACTGTGGCCCTATCAATCACTCACAGGACACTATGTAATTGTGAATTATTGAACGACAACCTCTCCTATGTCTCAGCCAGTGGGTGACCTTATTTGTGAAACTATCCCCACGTTTGTACCTACAATTCTGAATCTTAGACACATTCACAAGATAAAAGCATTCTTTCTTAGTAGAGTGGGATAGCTTCTAACTTCCCTCCCCCAACGCCACTTCCCTCACTCCTACCCCTGCATACTCCCCAACATTAGCAACTGCGATGTCAACCAAACTTTATAATGCAGCCCTTCAGTCCCTTACAGTTCATTTTGTATTTGGTAGCCTGAAAGAATTTCAGGATGATAGCTCAGGGGCAACATGCTCGTCTTGCAAGCAAGACGATGAGGAGGAACACAGGTTCGATCCCCGGGTCTGCGCTTAGAAACCTCTGGGTATCAAGTGCATTATAAATAACCCATTACAATTACAATCTTACCCACGTCCGCAAGAGCACCCAAGCTAACCTTGTGAAAAACCCATACTTTCCTTGCCCAGTGAGTGCATCTTCTTTAGGCTGAGTTTAACCTTGGGGTTGGCCCTTTTCGTCTGTGCTTTTGTTGCCCCGTCATTTTGACCCTTGCTGATTGATTAGATATCCTCCATAACTAGGGTACTGAAGGTAGAGACAATTCTCGGGCCTTGCAGGCCCCCTTTGACCGTCTTTGAGGGGCATTTTTTGGCCTCCTCCTGGGCCTTTCTAATCAGATCAATTTCACTCAGAAACCCGGCAATTTCTTCAATCATGGCATTGGCCTCATCTATCCTTTCCACAAACTTGGAGGTATGCTTTCTGGTGGAACCGGCAAGTAGGGGCCTTAAAGCCTTCCTTTTCGACATGCTGACAAAAGTGGGACAAAAGTTAGACAAATGCTCACCCCTCACAATTATAGATCACATTATCTTAGTTCAAAACTGATTGCATGCTGAAGATTTAAAACTAGATCAAATAACATCAAGTATAATTAATATAATATACCCAGTCACGACTAACACAATACATCAAGCCAAATGTATGTAAACCTAGAACTTGTGACCTGTAACTTGGGAGTAACAGCAAAAAAATACTAAACAAATATTCAAGCCACATAGACTAAGGATTCCCTCTCTGCCACCACCTCTGGTGTAACAATCCAGTCCAACATTAGGTCCAGTCCTAGGCCAAGGTGCTTCACAAGGAACAGGGACATGCCGCACACAGCGAAGGAAGGGGGCTGCCTTAGACTGTCTCCCCCTCCTCGCTCCTGCATGTGCTGGTGGACGTTACTCCAATAGGATCCCTCCAGGGATATATTGGGGGCTCTTTTAGGAGAAAGAGATCCCTCAGCTACTTGACAGTCTTTTCACTCAAGTATGCAGTAATGATTAATAAAGTTCACCTTAAGGTCCGTCAAGCTGAGCAAAAAGGAATGGTGCAGGGAGATGTAAACACAAACACATCCCCCTCAGTTTCCAGTAGAGGCTCTTGTGTCACGGGGGAACTTTAGCCTTCACAATCCACAATATTTCACTTTTGGGCAGCAAGTTAAGCAGTGAGTAGGTGAGTCTTAAGGCACAAAAACGAGCACAAAAACAGTCAGTGCCTACTTGCTTGCAGCGCTGCCTTACACAGTGCTCGCAGAATTAACAGTGGTAGTGAAACTCCCACGCCCTTGGTCCCACGGGCAACAGCCCTGCGGGTAGCAACGGGAAAATGTAAATGCAGCAGGCATGTTCCCAGTGTTAGAGGCAGCACAAACAGCAAGCAGCAGTTACCGGCACAGAACTCCCGCTCGCGGAACTCTGGTCCATGAGACAATAACAACCACTGACATGCAAATAATCATCATAACTAACCCAACTCTATGCAAGGTTGTGAAGAGTATGTCTGGAGAAGGACGCTTGGCAGGATGATGATGGGTAGAGTATGACAAACATGTCATAGGTCATTTATATTGGTCTTTCATAAGATGAGAAAAAGTGGAGCTCTAGTGAACTGAGCACAACAGAGGACTTATGCAATATGTCCTATGAAATTCTTCATAATATCCTTCAAATATAGGCTTACAAGGAAGTAGCCGACAAGAATGTGACTGTAACTGACAAGCCTGCACGAAGGTATGTCTAATTAGCAATTATGAATCCATTATGAATATGTCCGGGTGCCTTCTTCTTCTTCTTAATTACCGAATGCGTGGGCGGACCCACGCAGGCGCTTCCCCATCCAATAGGATGATGTGCACAAACCCACCAATCAACACATAGCCCACATAAACTCACAACTCCTCCCACCACCCCATCTGTCTCACAATATCCAACAACACACTGCTCCTCCTCCTGCCTCTCACCCCGTCACCTCCCAGCAAAGCCATCCCACTCATCTCAGCCAGACCCAGCGCAGACAACCGAACCCTCATCAATTCTCTCTCCACAACATGTCTCTCACACCTAAGCAAAAAAAGTCCCACAGTCTCAGGCACCCCACACACTGCACAGTCCCTTGACTCACACTTCCTCACTCGATGCAGACAGTCATTCAGCCCCACATGCCCTATCCTCAACCGATTCAGCATCACCTCCTCCCCCCTCCTCCATTCCAGACTTCCCACGTCCACCTTCACTGACACTTTCCCACGGACACCAAACATCCACCTGCCCTTCACCCCACTCACCCACCTCTCCTGCCACTCATCCATGACCCGTCTCACCACCACAGCCTTCACCTCATCCACACTCAAAGGCAACCTCACATCAACCGTTCCCCTCCTCATGCCTTCACCCGCCGCCAGATCCACCAACTCATTACCCAAAATTTCACTGTGACTGGGGACCCACGCCAACTCCAAATCCATTCCCCCACGCACACACCGATCAATCTTCCTCCTGATGTACAAAATCACATCCTTCCTATCACCATCCCCTGCCACAATCGCCTGCAACCCACTTAATGAATCCGAGAACACCACCACCTTCTCATACCCCAACTCGCACACCCTATCAATCGCCAATGCAATCGCCACCAACTCAGCTGTACAAATAGACCCATCATTCGTCAGACGCCCCACTTTATACTCCCCAGTGCTCGTTCAGGCTGCGTGTCAGAGCCAAAGTACCCGAACAAAGGATTCTTTGTAAGAACTGGCGAAGCTGAATGCAGGACACTCTGCAAGTTTGGTTGGGAAAAATTTGAAAACCGCAAGTGAAACCCATATTGATAACAAGGTATGTATTTTAAAAGCACTATTAATCCGAAAATGTATTGTTGGAAATAGTGTAAAACTCACTTAGTTGTTTGACTGACAGGTTTGTACAAGATTTAGAACTAATTGTAATCAATTGAAAGCGAAAATTGTTAAAGGAGAGTTCCGGGACTTTTTTTTTATTGTCCCTACGGTTCGGCCATGTGTTTTTAAGCATAACTCGGTAGATCGTAGAAAACTTTCCTATGGACCTTACCCGACTTTTCGTCCATTAACGCACTCGAAATCAGCCGCCATTTTCTGATAATCCTATCATTTCCCCCCATCGCCCTGGCTCACCTGCTTTTGCGGCACTAAATCAAATCCCCCGCCCCTGAGCCTGACATCAGCAGACGCGTACCGCCCATTTCCCAACGCCAAAGCACGTTTCGTGTCAACAATCGCTGCGCCTCAGCTAATGAAGTGTCGCCATGGAAATGGCAGGACGCCTCTTTCCTCAATAAGTATAAACACACCGTTTCACAACACACAGCAGCAGATTTTCGATTCCATTACTCTCTGTGTGTTACTTTGAGTATTCTGTGACTCGTTTCTGTGCTCTGGTCAGCTACCTTCGTTGATTGTAGCCCGTGTGAACAGATACCAGTACCACCGCTATAAATTATTTTACTTTCTTTACCACACAATGGCTACAATAATGCCGTATATGTACAAGCCCGAGTACACCGAGGAAGAACTACTGGAAAGGCAAGCACGCGAAAACGATGGGGATTCGGACGGCAGTTGGGAGGACCAGTCAACGGATGAAGAGCCTGAACCATGTCGCATGGACGGCGTCTCCACCTGGTGCACGTGCAATCGGTGCGAGCTAATGCCAACTGAGGAGGAGAACTGCTGCTGCCGTGAAAATTCCGGGTGCTTGGCCTACATTTCGGAAGGGGAGCCAAGTCCGCAATGCATCACCGAGCTGCCAGAGTTCAGGGAAGCCTGCCTCTCACGGACCGTGTTGAGGATGATGATGGTGCTTATGCACGAACTTTGCGGCACTGTTCATCCGCGTAATCCGAGTAACGAGTAAGTATACTCTGGTTGTGATGTCAGTGATGCCACTACTATTTCATGGTCGTCTCCCACATATAAAACTACATCTACATATCATTCGAATGCATGTAAATTGGTTCCATGTTGTGCATTTTCTAGATAGAATTTTTTTCAAAGCAGAATGACATTTTTTACCTGAATCGACAGTGATAAGAAAGTTGTCATTTTAATACAGTTTGCATCTTTCATTTTCACAGGTGGTACAGGCTGGTGGCCTATCGTTGCTTCACTTGGTGGCTTCACGGGAGGCTCGGACACCGCGTTCGGAGAGTAATACCTGCCTGTGCGGTACTTGCCATTAGACAACATTTCCCCAGCGACAGTGGACAATACCGCGGATTTTCCCTGGATGTGCTGCAACCGCAACTTTACAATGTGTAATGTTTATTATTTATGTTCAATTGCAATTAAGATCTAAAATAAAACCCAACATATATTTTAACAATGGTTGTTTTGATTTTTTAAATGAATCTAGTGTGTCTCCATTGAATAGTCTTCCTGTGCCTTGTCTTGTCACACCACATGTCTCCGGCCAGCATCCTCCCTCACGCTGGCCGCCCACCTTCAATCCACATAACCATTGAACCCATATGCAGCAGACATACATATGTTATTTTGCGGGTTGGCATCAAGCCTCCCGGCCTTGCCTCCTCCCCCAAAAATACTTACCACACCACTTTGTTCAAGCGTTGGCAATAAAAGGAAGGCCGTTGGATTTTATTGATACAAAACATGGTTATAGGTAAATAATCAATATGGTTGATCATAATAAATCATCCTTTTGGGCACCGGGTACAGAGATGACCCCCTCTGGCCCGTGCCGCCTTGCCACCACAGGCCAGCCTGCTGCTGACTAACTGCCTAGGGATCCAGGGTCTCCAGGGTGAACTGCACCCATATATTCTCCTGGGAGGGTGAGGTATTTATAAACTCACCCCCCTGCCTTCCATGTACTAGATCCTGCAGCCTGCCTCTTACATGCAGTTAGATGGCCTCTCCTTGGTGAGGCCCTGAGGCAAACGAGTCTTGTCTGCACGACCACCGCCCCAATCCACCCCCCGCCCTATCAAAGGAAGTTCGCACCGGGGTACTTGCGCTGGCAAGTGGAGCTGTCAGGGAGCGATAAAGGCCAAGAGGTGCCAAAGACCATGTACACTTCAAAGTGGTCTATAGAGCATGGGTTGTTGTTCCCATGTCTACCGCCAGACCCCGTGTCTCCTGCCAAGCATCCCCCCTCACGCTGGACGGCCCCTTGCAATCCACATAAGTGTGTCTCCATTCACGAGTCTTCCTGTGTCTTGTCTGCACGACCACCGCCCCAATCCACCCCCCGCCCTATCAAAGGCAGTTCGCACCGGGGTACTTGCGCTGGCAAGTGGAGCTGTCAGGGAGCGATAAAGGCCAAGAGGTGCCAAAGACCATGTACACTTCAAAGTGGTCTATAGAGCATGGGTTGTTGTTCCCATGTCTACCGCCAGACCCCGTGTCTCCTGCCAAGCATCCCCCCTCACGCTGGACGGCCCCCTGCAAACCGCATAATGCCACGACATATACACGTCATTCATTCACAAACACACCCCTGTTTCGAATTCTTTATAACCCACTTCATATTTATAATGAGAACTTCTTTGCACTTTGCTAGTCAACCCGTGAAGGTGCTGGTTATCTGCTCTTCGTCTCTGTGAACTTCCGTGACCACTTCGAGGAAACTCGTCAGTTTGCAACCTGTGAACTGCTCCCTGTTCTACGACAAGAAATTACTCTGATCCCTGCATCTAACTGTTTGCTCGTTAAGGTAAGGCCATGTACCATACTCATTTTGCGTCCAATTTCTTTTCGTTCAAGACAGTACATGCAAGGAACTAGTCACATGTTCTGAGTTTAGTCAAATTATTTTTCTATTTTTTTAAAGTTATTCAAATACTTATCCGCATGTGAATAACGTGTATAGTTCCAAGAACCAAAACATACCTTGCATTGAACCTTTTATGTGTCATTTAATTTTTTAACACATTGGTATTCATAGAGAATTGTTGATCTTTACTTTTCAGAACTTTCCACAATGCCTGCCTGTTCCATTGGCGGTTGCCCTTCGAAGACCCATAATAAATCTGAAGGTACTATAATGCATGTTTTCCCTAAGACAATAGATCAGATAAGAGAATGGGTCCGATATTGCGGAGATCCACCCTCTGAGCTTGAAAGTAGAGTCCTAGAAGTCTTTGCGGACAAGAGGGGTGATCGATACCGCATCTGCAGCAGGCACTTTACCTCTGACATGTACTCCACATCATTGCTAATAAAGAAGAACACACCGCGAGTGAGGCGAAAATTGCTCTCAACCGCTATTCCCACTCTATTCGTCCACATCCCTCCACTGGTGAGTCAAGTTTACGTATTTATCTCTCGGCCTTGCGGTAGTGTGTAGCATTAGCTAACAATAATTTCCCCATTTATGTATCCACTCAATATGAAGGCGGAAGATTCTCCATCCGTGTCGTTATTGCAGTCATCAGCCACTTCAAGCGCCTATCGGGTAATCTTACTTGGCTATTCTGCCACTGACTTGTTTTAGGCATGTAAATCAATAGTTTTAATTTATCGGGTAATTATTTTACCTAATGGTACACCCTTGTACTCGTCCTCTAGTCTTTGCTTTCAGTTATAATTATTGTTATCCAAAATAATTCAAGTACTGTCTTTCAGGGAGATGCTGAGGAGTCCAACGTATTGACGACTACCGTTGATGTCACTCAGATGCTCGAGGTACGTTTCAGGACAGTTCCATCGATGGAGATCATCAGATCTTGCATTCTTGTAGCGTGATTGTTACACACAATGTTTCTTTCGTTTTTAGCCATTGATATGTCCTTCTGTCGTCGCCCTCCTATGTGTCTTCTTTTTTCAAAATTGTGTTCATTACTAATGAAAGTCCTATGTTTCAGGGAGTCGATGGAGCATTAGTCCAAGAAGAAGGGGGAGCGTGCAGTTATGGGTCAGCGCAACAGCTTGCAGAAGTGTGCACCGCAGTTACATCGTCCCTTGATGTTCTTATGCATTTCGAGGTATGGATACTGACAGCTCGATCAAGCGAGATCATATGACTTGATTACATCCGCTATACTTCCTTCTTTATTAACGCAAGTACTATGTTTCAGGGAGATGACGGAGCTTCTTCTACAAGAACATCACCCCTAGTAGTTGATGCAGAATTCTGGGTGGTGACACTTCCAACGATCGAGCAAATCGAATCATATTTAGATATCCATTATTTATTTTAGACAACTGATCATTTGTGCAGGTCTATTTAGATGAGCCGTTCACGCCTGCACAAACTTTCTGTTCTTTTTATCAAAATAGAAAACCATACTAATGCAATTACTATGTTTCAGGGAGTCACTGAAGCATCATCTTCAATAATATCATCAATGGAAGTCTATGAGGAGCCCGAGGTATGGATCTTGACAGTTCCATCTAACTAGATCAACAATGCGTGAATAATTGTCGTTTGAATGTTCTACACAAAGCGTTCATTCGTGTTTTGCTATTGAGATGTACGTGGGTATTGGTCCCCAAGTACATTTTGTGTTTTCGATATTATTATACATACTAATGAAAGTTCTATGTTTCAGGGAGTCGATGGAGCGTCAGTGCGTGATGGATGTGCTTATCAGGAAAACATAGTCGTTGCAGCGCAAGAGGAAGTGGAGACATGCACACACGAGTCGGAGCAACAGCGTCCTGATGTTGAAGTTCGAGGCAAGAAAGTTTCAAAGAAAAGAAAGCAAAAGAAGGTTAGTGTCCTGGTCACTATATTATGTTGTTTTTCACTGTTAATAGTTCAATACTGTAAGTTGTGTTTAAACTGAACACCCCTTTTCCAATCTGTCCTCTAGTTGCGAGTGGGTGTACGAACTAGATCTACACAGACAGTGAAGCGAACGAGAGATGTTGCTTGTCAAACCTTTTGGCAGGGACTTGAGACTGGAGAAGCATCGTGCCAATGGGAAGAATATGAAGTGATTGACAACGGAGCTATACCACCACCAGCCATTGATAGTGAATGTCCTCCTGGTAGTTCGGATGCAGTCGGAGATCAATTCACAGAATCCACACCCGCAAAAACTAAGACCGCGAGAAAGTTGAAGAAATTGTTTTATTCACCCATCGCCGGAGAAGGAACAGATGTTGCAATGGAAGAGAATGAAGTAGACGACAATGAAACACCATCAATATCACTGAACATAGCGGAAGACGATATCAGAGATTCTACCTTTCATGTGAGTGACATGTCCTCAACGTTACAGGCCGAACCAGCTGGGATGCAGAGTGACAGTATAAGGAAAGAGGCCAAATTCATTGTATTCGATAGTTGTTTGATTGATATTATTATTCTGATTAAATGTGGGCATTTGGTAGGTGGGGAAGTATGTGGGGAGCCATTGATTAATGTGACTCGTGCAATTCGAGGCACTAACCTTAAAATACATGCCACCTGTACAAAATATCATCCTTTCACATGGTCTGCACAACCTATGCTGGGACAACTGCCAGCAGGCAATCTACTTTGTGCAGCGGCTGCACTTTTTAGTGGTTCAAATTTTAAAAAATGAGAGTCTTTCTTTCAGTTTGTGGGAATCCATTTCATTGCGAAAACTCAGTTCTACAAATACCAAACCGATTATCTATTTCCAGCCATTAGCGAAGCTTGGAGAATGGAAAAAATGTCTATTGATAGTACATTCGCGGGCAAACGGTTCAGGCTAGCCGGTGATGGACAGTGCGACAGCCCAGGATTTTCAGCCAAGTACTGCACCTACCACTTTCAGGACATGGAAAGTAAGAAAATTGTGAGTTCAGTGGTCGTGCAGGTGTCACAAAGTACATCCTCAGTGGCCATGGAGAAAGTTGGCTTTGTAGCATCATTGCAAGAACTACAATCGCGGGGAATGGTGATCGACCTGATAGCCACGGACAGACACGTTTCAATTGCCAAGACAATGAGAGAACAGTACAAAAATATAAATCACCAATTTGACGTTTGGCATCTTGCAAAATCAATCAATAAAAAATTGTCGGCTGCAGGTAAAAAAAAAGAATTGCAAGGTATTTCACAGTGGTCCAAGTCAATCAGCAACCATCTTTGGTGGAGCTCAAAAACATGTGGAGGGTCGTTGGAAATTCTACTGGAAAAATGGCGGTCAGTAATGCCACACTGTACAAACGTTCACCGATGAAACACGAACCAACATTTCCACAATTGTGAACATGGCCATTTGTCCACAGAGGAGGCACGGAAGAAGAAGTGGTTGATTCCTTCATCACCCACTCACAAAGCCATTGAAAAGATTGTATTTGATAAAACTATAACAAAAGCTTTGAGGGGACTCACAGAATTCTGCCACACAGGAGATTTGGAGGTGTTCCACAATATGTGCCTAAAGTACAGGCCAAAACGATTGCATTTTGGCATGGAGGGCATGATAAATCGGACTCTTTTAGCGGTCTTGGCACATAACCATAATGTTGGCCGTCAACAAAGTAGGACGACCGGAACTTTAGGGACGCTTCGCTACAATAAGGCCTTCACTAAAAGAAGTAAACAATGGGTGATCAAACCAGTGTTTGAGGATATGCAATATGAGTTTATTGAGAAACTTATTGTTGACGTCCTAGATAGGCACATAAATGGAGTTGTGAACGAACCTGTGCAGGGGACAACTGCATTGCCACCCAACATTGCCTCTGTTCCATGTCCACCTAAAGAAGAACTCATTGAGAAATACACATCACGGTTTAAATGATTGTAATTTGATTGTCTGTTCTCTCGAGTCTCCTCATGTCGCAGGCCCATCGAATATGTGTATCTATCCAACCTTGTTCATTTGCGCATTAAATTAAACCAAACAGTAATATAAATCATTTTTCAAAAAATATAGAATGTCTCCGTATTTATGGTTCTGTGGGGCTGCAAAGCACGCAGACAAAATGCAAAGATGGAGTGTAAATTTCAAGTCCTGTGAGAATGCCTTACACTGAATGTAGCTAACTAGGAATGTGTGCTCGTTCAAAGTGAAGGTCAGCTGCTTTGATTTTTTCTCGGGTGCCAGAATGGCCCACGACTCAGTATAAGGTTCTATTGTTATTTGACCTTGACAGGCCGGGACCACGTAAGAAACGATAATGAATATAATTTCAGAAACGAAAGCCATTTCATGTTCGTTCATTAGAAGAAATAACGTCGGCATAGAAGGAGTGGTATTTCGGGGCTGCCCTACGCACAGACACAATGGAAAAATGCAAATATAATGTAAGTAACTCTTTAGATGAGTTTATACCGCAATTTAATTACTATACAGTAGCTTTAAAGACGGGTTAAGTTGTACTTGTTCGTTCTATGTGGCATATTGTTTTGTACCGCGCACTATCTTGGGGAGAACCGTCTCCTTTTATGGAAGCACCTCAAAACCTTTGCTTCTGCTTTCTCTCTCCCTCTCCCCTGCTACAACTGGTCCACTGTCTGCGATCTCGGTCCTGGGCCCTTCCACTCTCCACCTGCACTCCCTGTCAACCCCTGCACTGAGGGACTGTCTCAGTATCCTACAGCCCCCCCTTGACGTTTAAAACCCAGTTGCACTGTCCTAGCTATGAAATAATTTCCCGACCGAATATATAAAATGAATAATTTTAATAAAGATCTGATGGTGAGACTAATTTAATTTTTTATGTTTTTCAAACAGGTACTTCACCCATTATTGTCTGTGTCACGAGTACCAGACACCGGCGGATGGCTTTTATAACCGCCAGTTGCTTCTCCGCGTGAACAACGTTACCACCCTGACCATTTTATGGGACGATTGCCAAGTACAAGTATGCCCTTACGCGGTCATAACGGCTAGATGCAACATACAGACCGTTGTGGTGGCCTAGTGCCTCGTCGTTGGAACAGCCATGCGATTATCAGTGCGACCGAAGAGCTTATTTTATCGTAAACCAACACCCTGTGTACTGCACACGAACATCGCTTGCCTCAAGACGAACTATTTTGGATCGAGAGCAAATAAAAATGAAAATCGCTGAATATTCTCTAAACATTTGATGTCCAATAAATGTACTTTGCCAAATGTACAATCTTGCAGTTTGCTTTTAAACCACAGTTTCATATTCCGAATTGTGGCGCTGTATTGTGAGATGATCTAAGACCCTGTGTACAGCAAAGGAACATCGCGTGCCTCAAAACGAACTTTTTGGAACGTGAGCAAATAAAAATGAAAATCGCTGAATATTCTCTAAACATTTGATGTCAAATAAATGTACTTTACCAAATTTACAATCTTGCGGTTTGATTTAAAAGTACAGTTTCACATTGCGAATTGTGGCGCCCTGTGTTGTGTGAGCTGATCTGTGTTGATTTCCGGGTTCTGTGTGGAGTCGCGTAGAAGACGCCTGGGCGCGTTTGCCTACGCAGCACAGTCACGTCACGGATAGAGGCGGGGAATATGAATGTTTTGATAAAGTCTGTTTCAGGGGCGGGGGATTTGATTTAGTGCCGCAAAAGCAGGTGAGCCAGGGCGATGCGGCAAGTGATAGGATTATCAAAAAATGGCGGCTGATTTCGAGTGCGTTAATGGACGAAAAGTCGGGTAAGGTCCATAGGAAAGTTTTCTACGATCTACCGAGTTATGCTTAAAAACACATGGCCGAACCGTAGGGACAATAAAAAAAAAGTCCCGGAACTCTCCTTTAAGAGCTTAGTGGGGAACCAATCTTCATATCGTGTGGGTAGACTAGAATGGCCCGACCTCGACACCAGGCTAAGATGGCTGCTGTGCAATCATGGGAAGAGCCTTAGTTTTGTCACGGTAGTCACCATGGCAATGGTGTAAACATAAAGGCCGACGTGGGGCACCTGACTGGTTTGCCGGTTGGATGCCTTGCGTTCAGTGCACAGGGTTTTCTGTGAAGGGACTGTAAGTACCGGGGAGAGAGGGGGAATGCGTACATAAATTAGGAAATGTTTTCATACGTTTGTATGATCAGTGCTGCATCGTGGTAACTGCAGCCAATCATAAGTGCAAATCGACACAAAGTCGGGTAAGTTGTGTGCATTAGCATTCCACTTTTAATGGATCGATTCCTTTTAAGTGTGTTTAAATCTAGTGTCATGTTCAGCATTAAGATGGGTTTATTTTTTGATTTTAGATATGTGCACAAGGTGAACGATCAGTAAGACCTGGAGGTGGGTTAAACACATAAATTTACAAATATGAGACTGTCCAAAATAACAAATATAGTGTAGATATATTTTGAAACCTATTATTTTTCTATGTAGAACACAAGACATTGATGGAAAAAGAAGCTCAGATACCACATCAGCTTAGCCCAAGAAGAAGGATATAACCAAATATCTGAAACGTGTCGCCAATAACTTTTGACAACAAAAATATGTTTTTTGTTTCTTGCTGTAAAAAAACTATTGATGTGGATGACTGATTAACAGTATTGGTACAGCATACAAAGTAACAGTAAGGAATTGCTGTACTTAAGTTACTAATGAGGAAAAAGTGAGAACTGAGTTGACAGTGTAACTTTGATTGTAGGTTTATGTTTTTCACACCTTATATGATTTTTTTGATAAGGAGAGTTTATTTGAAAAATATTAAATATGTATTGTAAAAAAGGAAATTACTGCACGTTGTTTTAATTTATTAATATTGCAATAAGCTTGATTTATTGGGGGAATCCCATCACCAAGAGTTCACAAGGACTATCTGTTGGCAGCAACGGGTTTTGGATGGATGGTTTGTTTTTGGCAGTGGACCGTATCCTGGTGCAATCTAAATAGCCTCTAAACATTTTAAAATAATACAGACACTATACGTGCACTAATTAACAATTGAATTGTGCACCTCCCTTTTGTTTGCTTTTTTTTAGTTTTCTCATTTAAGAAGGGTGAGGTAACAGTTTTGTTTCATAGGAAGCCACAATTTAGAACAGAATTACAAAACAAATCAGATGATCATGGCAGATGGGTATTGATCAATATCTGTTTTCTTAATCAAATCTTGACACTGTTGAACATGTATGCTCCAACTCAACTGAATACATCTCCTGCGTCTCAATTAGAAAACTGGTATGCAACAGCCCTTCCTATGGGTATTATAGGTGGGAGTGACTGCAATGAAATTCTTGATGTAACCCTTTATCACTGCTGTAAGGCCCTCCTTCAAGACACAAAAGCACATACAATCTTTAAAGCCCTTGTTAAGGAAGCAGGCCTGCAGGATGCATTGTGTGTCATTCCTCGCACAGAATTTCCCATTAACCTCTCGGTCCCAGGTTCACAATCCCACATAAACTACATATCCATAAATTAGAGGCTAAGACCCACTTTAATTAGTTCTGAGATTACCGCACCTGTGATTTCAGATCATGCTCCAATTGAAGTAATGCATGATCTCAATTTAGCACATACGCTCACCAATAGATGGTGGATTAGGTCTTTCTTTTAAAAATGTGAACTTTAGTTTCTGTCCTTTGGAAAAGGAAATAACGTATACATTTTTTTTTTAGTAAAGGAAAGAGGCAGGCACCACCACACACTAACTGAGATACCTACCAGGTCGCTCCATTTTGGGACCCATTATTCACTTTGTTCTACAATGAAAGAAAACAGGCCAGGCGATGGAACAGTCTAGAAAGGGACATGTTGAAAAAAATGGAAAAATGTACACTTTGTTTCCCCTACTGATGGGAATTCTCTAAATCTCTTAAAAGCTAATATGTTTTCTACATATGATGATTTCAATGTATTCCAATGTACTGTTGCCTATGTGAGCTAAGTATCTTGGAGGGCTAAAAATTCAAGCAAGCCACTAGCAATATATCTTATGAACAAACAGGAGAGGAATGCAAAAGGCACAGTTGTCACAAAGGGCGAAGACATTGTCGATGTGTTTGCATCTTTCTGTAGCATGGTTACTCATTATATAGCCATCGAGAGGTTTTGGACTTAAACTCTCATGATCCCTAGCCAGCATAGTCACTGGCGGGTGGTCATGTATTTGAAGTCCAAAACTTCTTCAGGGCCACATAATAAGCAAACATGTTCTCTCAGAATGTGTATACCCCTGAGGTAGAAGTACAACAGACCAATATAAATGAACATTTTAGACTTGTTTTAGCAAGTACCCCCAGGCACCAGAGCTGATAGATTTGGAGAGAGTCATTACTTTGCAGGACATGTTTGATTCACCTGGACCAGTCAATATATGTAAATGATTTGTAAGTAAAATGATATTGTGCATTGTGGGTTTTCTTTTTCTAATTCATATGCATGTGCATCATGTTTAATACATTATAATCTATTTGTTTTAGGACCAGGCTGTCATGTTATAATGATATCACGTCTGCATTTCTTGATATGAGGTTGATGATAGCTCAGATGTGCAGCTGATTATCTAAGTTCCTTTAGAGGGTGCAGTGGATTTGTAAAGGGTCATTTCTCTGTGTCCAACAATACACTTAAATACGCTATCCGGATATGAACATTTTCCAAACAGTGGTGCAGCATTGGCTTTGGATGTGAGAAAGACTTTGAAAGGGTAGGCTGGGAATTTATGTGGGTTGCGTTGAGATGGCATGGTCTAGATCCAATTTTTCTGGCACTGGTTGATTAGCTTTTTCTAAATCTCAAAGCTTACATTATTGTTAATGGGTCCTTTCCTGAGTACTTTAACCAATCTAGTGGCAAGCGGCGAGGATGCCCATATCCCCGTTTTACATGACTTAAAACCTAAGATCCTTTTGGAGAATCTCAAAAGGGGCTCATCACCGCAGGGATTGCACTGAGTGGGAGTATCTTTAATGTATCTGCATCTGCATAGTTATATTTTATTTTAGTCTACACATCCACTCAGTGCACTCCCTGTGGTGATGCGTCCCTACTGATATACTTCAAAAGGGGCTTGAGTATTAAGAGTCAAATTATTGGGTATCTTTGTCACATGTTATGCCTTTAACATGTTTGTGAATGTGGAGTTACTTTGAAGGCCATCATGTCGAATTGCACCCTAATAAGTTGAAGTACATGGCTGTCTACTTTACCAAATAATGAAAGGGGTCTTTATAGGGTTGAATGAAACTGAGATTTTGGATAGACTAAAAACAATCTTTGAATCATGGTCACCACTGAAACTGTTTTGTTGGGGTTGATTTCTCACAGTGAAAATGATGGACAGGCCTATTATTTCATGCTTTGATGATTCACAAGGTATCGCAACTTCTCCCCAATGGGGAGCCCTCTCCCACCAGGCTACGGTGATGGGGCTGCTACTCAATAGTCCCCATAGGGGTGTTATAATGCGGGAGGACCTCATAGGGAGGGATAACCTTGGATATAACCAATTGGCCAACCTCACGCCCCAAACTCAACTAACCACCCCAATGCCAAACTACTTTCTTGAGAGTAGATCCATATATTCCTGTAGTGTAAGAGACACAACTACAACAGAAAGTACCAGGACGAAGAAGAGCATGGAAAACATGAAGATTACTTACTCTGCTAATACTGGTATGAGGTGGCCCTGAGGATGCATGATGATCAATCCATCAAGAAAAGCAAAGGTGTTGCGAGGCAGATGAATACGTCATCCATAACTTCTGCCCACCCACAGCCCAATATTGCACATGTGAGAAACGTTACTCACCAAGGCAACCGTAACGCCCATTTCCCAGGCAAGTACAGCAAGAGATGGACACAATCTAATGCTGAAGATGGCACAAATTAACCAAACCAACTTTACAATACATGTGCATACACTAGACATGAAGCAAATATGCATTCAACATGAAGAATGTGAACACTATGTAACATGTGCATTCATACATGAAAGATATTAACATAGCATCCATAAGACCTAAAGCATGGTATGTATGCATAAGCAATGCATAAGATAAATGCAACATGAACAACACGTGAGCATAGCTCACTAGTACAGAAATACAACAGTAATGAGCAGCCACTTTTTCAAAATGGAAGCAGAAACATGCATCTAAGTAAACGAAAAGGCCTTCAGGCTTCATGAGAACTCAAAATGCTGAAATAGCAAAATACATATTCGCACAGAGCTCAGGCAGGAGCTGACAACCACAGCCAAGGTTACTGCAAATTAAGGTAGGGTGTGAAGGGTCAGAAATGTGAGGTGGACAACTCTGTTAAGGTTTTTCATAAGATGCCATTTTATTCAATTAAAAGGGTTTGATAAACATCTCACTACCACTCCCCTTAAGAGAATGTTATGCCTATCATAATAAAGTAAAGGAAACATTCTAACAGGAATAATCTGTCCCTCACACTTATACATACAACAAACGTATGAAGGGACTATATGGCAATTCAAAATAAAACAAAATGACGGTTATGTCAAATATTTACTCAATAACTGTTACTGCATAGAGACCTGGATATTGTTCCCTTCCCCAGATTCAAAGCAGGAATTTGTAGCAACAGTTAAAAATAGGAAAGTTTGGTTTTATAACAAAGTTCTGATAATAAGGTTCTTCTTGCTTCAACACTCTCTCAATGGGACTTTCCAACAGTTCCAAAATGAAAAACACAAATCTTGGTTTCTCCACTTGTAACAAAAAGCTCAACAAAACCTCTGCTTAAGAACCAAAAACACTTTCATAGTTCCTTGATAGTTAACAGAAATAGTTGGTCAGGATGATTCCACAATGATTCACAAGACCATGTTATTCACAGTCTATAACCACAACATAGTAATTATCATTCTAATAGTTGTTTTATAATTCACTTTATACCAGAGATTGGTTTCTAAGCGCGGGATCGGGATTCAAACCCGTGTTGCGCTGTGTTGTCTTGCTTCCAAGACAAACATGTTGCCCCTGAGCTATCCCCCCTCACCTACTTCAATATCTTCTACCTGGTCCACTCACCTGCCAGATCTACCACTACAAGTCCCTTGCTCTGACATACTCACCTTCCAGGAATAAACGCTTCTAACTCTACTGCAAGTACTTCTGTGGTAAAGTTCACTTCAAACAACTTAGTAAAGTTCAGTTAATGTATTAAATTTCTCACTAACAATTTCTGAGGAGGTGCAGAGTTAAACGTAGTAGTGTCCTCTGTCAAAGACCCTGGATCATCCATGTCAAAGGAGGATTACACCAACAGGCACAACGGCACAGTTGCAGACAACTGGAGCACCATCCCTTCCTTCTGGAAGGCCACCAAGACCAGCTAGAGGAGCGCACCCTAGAAAACGACAGTCAATCAGCCGGCCCTTCCACTTCCTGCAACATGGGCCCATTAAAGGAAGGGACCCACCGAAAGGCTCAAGAGAGGCTGACTTGTGCCGGAGAACCTGAAGCCATTGAAACAAATGGTAAACTACGCACTTTCAATTAATGTAGTCACAATAAAAACATTGTTTATTGAAACCAAGCAGCTGAGATTATAACTGAACGGGGGATAGCACAGGGGCAACACGCTAGTCTTGAAAGCAAGACCACACAGAGCAACAGAGGTTCAAATCTGAGATTCAAGCTTAGAAACAGAACTCAGGTATTGTATTAGGCACGTTGTATAAAAAAACAATGTATATAATATATATAAGTCAAGAAAATCACGCAAAATAAAACGCCCAAGTCTAGGTCAGACAGCAATGAACTAAATTACTATAATTTACTAGATGCAAACATGGATTATCAAATAAATAATAAGTCAATGCTAACCAACTGAGATTGAATCTGTAATGCTAGTAAATCACATAAAATAACTCATAGCATCTCACTAACAGGTCAGACAACAAACAAACTAAGGAGACCATGAATTGCAGATTAAAATAAACAAAAACTACTCCAAGTCAATCCTGGAGGGGGCATCCTTGAGCCACCGTATGGCCTCATGTGGCTTTCAGTAGTCATTGTTGAAAATAATATTGGTTGTCACAGTGTTTATTCCCGCATTGATAAGCTCCTAGTTGCGGGTCGATGTATTCAAAATGTTCTTGATGAAGATGTAGATGTTATTCTTATATCTGATCATGCATCTGTTTGGATTGAACTGTCTCTATCATTTTTGATGCCGAAAGATAACTATTGGACAATAAACACTGCACTATTGAACAATGTTGAAATCGTAGATAGAATTGTGAGGGAGGCAGAATGCTTTGTGGCTCCAAACTGGACTGCGGAGGCGAGTGCTGAGTTTACCTGGTAGGCATTTAAGTGTTATATGCGAGTCCTGCTAATCGGTCTTTCAAGCAAAAGGAACAGATTGATGGTTGAGGAAATGAGGTCCTTAAAACTGGAGGTTCAGATATTAGACAGGGACAACATGTCACACCCGTCCACGGAGGCGAGGGACCCCTTGGTTATGATATGATATATGATATGATAGGTTGTTTTAAACATGCTTAATACCCAGAAGTTTCTAAGCATGGACCCGGGGATCGAAGCTCTGTTGCTCTGTGTTGTCTTGCTTCCAAGGCGGGCACGTTGCCGTTGAGCTATTCTCCCGATGGCATAATTCACAAAAAAACACTGTCTGAATAAATTGCTGTCTGACAGGGTGGATAAACTCATTTTCAGGACTAAATGTACTTACTATGAAGGAAGTGAGAGATGTGATAGTCTCCTGGCCTCCTGCCTAAGGAAACAGGAGAGTGAATGGTCTATAAGTGCTATCACATGAGCTCCAGGTGCTTTGAGAGTTTTGTGATTACTACACTGATTTTTATTCACCCGTAGTGAAGCCTGAGGTCACAGACCTGAGAAGTTACTTGGATGACTGTGGGATACAGTGCCTGCCAGACTCGATGGAAGCTGATTTGGAGTTGGCTCTTTCTGTGGAAGATTTAGCAAGGGCGACCGCTTGTCTGAACAGTGGGAAATGTCCTGGCCCAGACAGTCTACCCGCATCGTTTTATAATATCATGCCGACGGTGATGTTTGAGCTGTTGTTGGAGGTGTTGCTTGCAACTAGGCGGAGTGGTGTGCTTCCACTGATGAGACATGCTTCTATCTCTTCTCTTGAAGAAAGGGAAGACTCCCCCCCCCCATGATGTGTTACAGACTCGTCAGTCTAATCAATACAGACAATAGGATCTTGGCAAAGGCTATAGCGTGAAGAGTGGAGGACACATTATTGCTCATCGTGAACCAAAATCAATCTGGTTTTGTGAAGGGGAGGAGTCATTCTAGCAACTTGTGGAGGCTGATCCTCACAATGCAATAGAGAAGCAAGTTGGATTCTGGTGTGGCTGTGATTTCTCTTGACACTGAGAAGGCATTTGTTCATATTGAATGGGGCTTCCTTTTGCGTTGCTGGAGAGCTATGGATTCGGTACAGAGTTAATACAGTGGCTATCCTTGCTGTACTCGAAACCGACTTTAGCTGTTAATAAGAATGGCTTCACATACAATGTATTTGAGCTTGAGTGGGGCACAAGGTAGGGCTGTATGCTCTCGCCTCTGTTCTTCATGATGGCGATGGAACCATTGGCCGTGAAGTTTTTATCTGATTATGAGTTAGAAGAAGTTCGATTTGGAGACACTCTTCAGAAGGTGTGGCTCTATGCTGATAACATGCTGCAGGACCTGGACCACCAGCTTTTATGGAGCAGATGAAGACATTCAAATCATTATCTGGATATAAAATAAACTGATCCAAAGGCATGCCAGCCTCGGGAGCATGCACCAGTGCATGTGTCACCAGGTTCGGATTCCGTTGATACTGGGAAAAGATTACATAGCTGGGCGTGTCGCTCACAAGTAAAGTCCAGCAGATGGTGGACGTGAACTTGAAGTACATAATAGCGAACTTGAAATTGAAGTTTGCTAGATGGTCAGAATTTAAACTCTCTGTTTGGGGAAAGGTCAAGGCCATCAGGATGTCTTCTGCTCCGCACATTAACTATGTGTTGGATATGCTGCCGCTGCATGTAAAAGAGAATAGCTTTGAGGACATTGACAGCACGTTACAGAGTTTCCGGTGGGGCAAAAAAAAGCAGCGTCTGAAGCTTTGGGAATTACAGCTCCCATGTGAGAGAAGAGGTCTGGGAGTTCAACTTTTTGCGACAAACCATCAGGCATTTTCTGCGATCCATTTGCTGCCAATCCTTGAAGAGTCACTTGTAAACTCAATAACGGTTTCTCCTTGTGACCTGGGTATTGTTCCCTGCCCCAGAGGCAAATCAGACCATTGTAGCAACAGTTAAAAATAGGAAAGTTCTGTTTCATAACCAAGTTCTGATAATAAGGTTATTCTTGCTTTAACAGTCTCTTAATGGAACTTTCCAACAGTTCCAAAAGGAAATAACAAATCTTGGTTTCTGCGCTTGTAACAAAGAGTTCAACACAACTTGTTCTTAAGAACCAAAAACACTTTCTTAGTTCCTTGATAGTAACAGAAATAGTTTGTCAAGATGATTCCGCAATGATTCACAAAATTATGTAGTGGCCTTGCCACTTCATCTTATTCAGTCTTTAACCACAACACAGTACTTCAATATCTTCCACCTGGTCCACTCTCCTGCCAGGTCTACCACTACAAAGTCCCTTGCTCTGGTATACTCGCCTGCCAGTACTAAAATCTTCTAACTCTACTCCAAATACTTCTGTGGTAAATTTCACTTCAAACAAATTAGTAAAGTCTTTTGACTTTCAACATCTAATGAACACTTCTTCTGAAATGACATGAACCACATTGGTGCTGTTTATGCCACATGTAATATGGTGTTAAGCCCCTGCCGCAAGGGCTGGAGCGGGTGTAACGGCCCGGCAGCCAAAGTTAATTACCCGAGCGAGACGAGGGCCATTAACAAGGGCTATTGGCTGATACGAGCCGTTTCAGCACTTTGAACGGGGGCTTAAGGCCATTAGCACCCCGGGCTACCAAAGAGGTAACCTGGGGTGCTAAAAAAAGTATTTTTCGTCCTTCAACGGGACACGAGCGTTCGTCCCGTTGAAGGAAAATACTTATCAAAGATGGCCACCATGGTAAGGGAAGCAGGGATTTGCAAGGAGTCCCTCGTCCCTTTCCATGGTGGCCTGCAGCAGCAGGGACAAAGCAGCAGCACCGGCGGGGAGCGCCGCTGCCACACAAATAAGGTAAGTGAGGGGTGGAAAGGGGAAAAACAACAAAAATTGGGCAGGGGTGGGGGGAAGATGACCACGGGGAGCGCCTGCCATCAGGTGGGGTGGAACGTGGGCTTGCACCGGCGGTTCAAGCCCACGTTCCTAGCTACCTGAGTGGCTGGCTCCTCCCACCAGGGAGATAATGCTTATGCTCTTCTCCTCCTAAATGATGCTGGCTATCAGGAGGGCAGGACTTCTGCCACACTTTTTTCCCACTCCTACATCAACTAAATGCAGACAATGGCTTTTTATCACACTTGCTCTTCTTTGGCTTGGAGAATGCTCATTTGGGTCTTTATTAACTATTGCCTCTTCTTCTCTGTGACAACAGGGTTTACAATTGGTCTGCTTCTTATTTGCTCTCTTTTGGTTCTGGCAATATTGGTTGTTGTTAAGGTCTTTCAATATTGCCCTCTCTTTGGCAATTGTGTTTTATTTAACTTTGAAATTACAATTGCCCCCAATGTTCTTACTCTGGCACTTTAGCTGGTAAGCATCAGATTGGTATGCAAAGTTTTTCTTAGTTTTCCAATTCCGCTTCTTTACATTAGTTCGGTATTCAATATTGCTAACATGGGTCAGCAGTCGATTACAGTGAGTTCTGTGGTCACATACAACTAGTCAACTCACTGGGTGCTACATACACGTTCACTTGCTCTGCTGCCTCTTTGTCTTCTGCTTCCTCCTCTTCCCACTACAAGGTAAAATACTTTCTTCTGCCTCCAGCAGCCTCCGCCAGTCAGAAGTGGAGCGTTCCTTCATCTACAAGCACTCTGGGGCTCACCTGCCACCGGAGCACACTTTAGTTTTGTGGAAAGCATATTGAATTAATGCTTCCCGTCGCACAGCCTGTGCATATGAGATCCTCAGGGGGAAAACTTCTGGAACAACGCTTCCCACCGAGCAACCTCTGCATTCAAAGTGCTTAAGAGTATTAACCCTCATGAAACTGGCATCCGTTTCACAATTTGCAACGGCGTCGCCATCTCTGCTTCCCGATCATTATTCCACCCTCTGCTTCTCCTCCTGCTAGCTCCTACAGCCTGCACCTGAAGGGGTCTTTTATACCCACTAGTCCCTCTCAGGTGTGCAACATTACAATCAGTAGACTGCACCTTGTAGTTTAGTGCCTCCAAATCCCTCTTCCTCGTCCCAGTACCTTGGGCATTGTGGGACTTGAAGTCCCAATGTTACAATTCGTTTTTCCTTCTACAGTTTCAATTCTACAATAGGCCATTAACAGTGTAGGGTCTATGGGAAAGTTGGTAAAGGTATTATACAATTCCTGACCTCAACGCACCTGATATGGCCTTGGGACATTGCCAATACAAAGAGAAGGGAGTCATTCTCCTAGTATTTGAAGTTGAGGAAACTGAAAGCCCTTTTAGATCCAGAGACACCAGGGGAAGGGAGTCATTCCCCCTTGATTTTGTGTGACTATATTGGAGTGTGTGAACCAATACCAGGAGAATGGAGTCATTCTCCTGGTCCTAAAAGTTGTCTGTTGCAAAGGTTTGTTGGACTGTTGTAAAGGTTTGTTGGAGCCACACGCCAGGGGAAGGTAGTCATTCCACCTGGTATCCTTTTTAACACAGAACATTTCTGGAAATACCACCCATCTACCAGGAGAGGGTAGCCATTCTCCTGGTAAAGGAACTTTTCTGTTGAGGTATTCTTTAGTTGTAGAAGAAGGGTGTGACACAGGCCGGTGGAGTTCGATTTCAATGGACACTCTGACAGCCCATTTTTAGTGTTAGTTTGAGGCAGGGAAACACCTCTTAGATGATAGGGATAGTGAGGGTTTCTTTTCTTACATATAAATGTCTTTGCCAACCACCATGCCACCTTTGTGTCAGTTTCCTTCTTCGATACCCTTACAATACCCAATTACCATGTTCCCAGTTGCTTTGCAAAAGTCCTTCTATACATTAGTTGAAGCATGAATTAAAGATCATTTACATGGAATAGGGAATGATCAACGAATTTAAACTAAGAAATTGAAGGCTTGGTGGTTGCAGGGGGGCTAGGAGTGTACTGATTTCTGGATTTTCAGTAAATCCATGCCATTTGTCAAGCATATTTAGCATTCATCCCTGACCTGAATTTTTTTCCTTGCTTTAAGTGGAGGTGAAAATAGGCTCTGGCCCCTTTTACACTGCAGTGCAATTTACTATTGGATCCTGTGATTCTTGTCAATAACCTTCCAACCATTTTTTGGAGTGCCGGTGCACTAAGTGATATTGTCTATATGACAAATATCCCTTCTTTCCAATATTTTATCATTCTACTGTGGAACAGTCCACAATTTAAATTAAAGGGTTAAGCTAAATGTTGGAGTCATAAATTAATGCCTTTCTTGCACTTGAGACACAATTGTGAACTTCTCATATGAACCTTTTTTTAGATATATGAAGCTTGTGGCAGTAGTCAAACATAGCTTGATACCTAGCCAGAGAGCGCCTTATCCACTTTTTAGGGATTTGAGTCTGAGATGGGGGTCATCACTTTATCTAAGAATGAATGGGGCAATATTATATTGCACATCTGCAGAACCTCAGCATCTGCCATTATGTGACAGTCCTCACTCTCCATCATGCATAACGCTTACTATACTCTGCTCATCCTACACAAGTGAACATTGTCCCATACCATTAATTTCAGGTCATGTCTGATAAAGAAGGTTTTACTCAAGTCATATGATTTTAGAATGTCCCATGGTAAGGTCTTTCTCGTTGCTGGTGTGGGACGTGGTTTACAGGATTCTGGGCCTGTATCTCTCTCTCTCTTTGGCCAACGTTATTATATTAGGAATTGTAGTAAGTGATTCTCGTCATGATTACAGCTTCTCTTATATTAGTTCTCTCTCACTGGAAGTAGTGGGTAATTGGAGCAACTCAGCATCCTTTTGTATGAAGGGGCAGAACTCTAGCGGACTGGGACAGCACAGACACCATCTGAAGTACCCAGGGTGTGGGTGGAGTGAAGGCAATATGCCATGTGTAAAGTCTGTTTTCCAGTGGACCATTGAACTGTGTAAAACAGACCAGAGAGCGAGTACGGTGACTGTTCACCTACCAGCATGATCGTGTATCAGAGAAAGACAAAACTGCGGAGAGCAAGCCTCACAGCTCAATGGAAAACATGCACTCATCTGCCTGTGCTCCTTGGGGGACCTTGTAGCGCTGCAGTGCCACCATCTGAGTTTTCCCGCCGTTTCCAAGATGACGCCAATAGGCCATGATGAAAGTTAAGGAACCTAAATAACCATTAATCATTATTTAATTAATACAATTATGAAACCCAGAAGACCTCAAATATCCAAGTGCATGAGACAGGTAACCTTGAGAAAGAACCCATCTCAAGAAAGAGTGCAGACTCTGCAGACAGTCACTCAGTACATGTCACAGACCCAGAGGAAGCAGATGTGTTTTCTGAAACTATCTTGAGGAGACCACTACCTAGTGGAAGGCTGCGCATGTCTGGGGACTCTGAAGAAAGACTGTGCAGAGCGTGGGAGAAACACTTGGCCCAATCGAGGAGTGGGTAAGAATGACTGCTTGGATTCACTCTAAAAAACTGCAGACTCGTTAATGGGGAGGACTGGAGAGCCTAAAGCCTGTTGGCTTTCCACAAGCAACCCCTAGGGAGAGAAAGAACAAAAAGACACTTGTCAGGTGGCCAAAACTGGCTGCGTCACAAGGACACTCATCTACTCATAAACCAGGAAGTTGGGCGAGGAAACGGCTTAACCTTAAATTATGCATATATTCATAACAGAATGTATATTATTTGAGGATGATTGGTAATTGATTTTCACAAATGAATACATATTGTGATTATAACATGTTGCATCTTTTTGCGCAATGTTTTTTTTTTAATATAATTGCAAAGATCATTACTTAAACGAGAAGCAAACGGAGAAGCGAAGACAGCTGCCAATTGAGGGTTGAAATGTGTGTCAAAAACTGCTTTCAACCCAACCGTAAGACAATGAGCAGAAAGGACTGATTATCGACCACATGAGCTTGGTCTAGAAGAATCCCTTTCACGTCTGTCCTTTTATTGTATAACGGACCTTATGAATATACAGGGGACCCTGCATTGTTTCAATTGCGTGAAGCAAGAAATGTTTTTTTTTCCCATATGAAATATGGTTACAATTAATCTGTGTAGCATTTCTGAGAACAGAAATGTATTTGTGTGAAACAATGGCCAAGTATGAATGCAGTAATTTGGTTTTTTAAATATGAATGCATGATTTGTATAAATACATCGGCTCGCAACAAGGGTGTTCTAGCGACCTGGTCCTCCAATGTTTGGGTCCCAAAAAGTAAGCTTGCAAAAGAAAATAAAAACAATATTTAGCATTATTGGGCCTTTTGATTTGTTTAGAATCTACACGCTTTTCTATTATTTTCAAATTAAAAGAATAGTGGTGTTCCCAATGCCTCCAAAGTGCAGCACACAGACCAAGGGCAAAGGCTACCAGCACCCTGTCGTGATACCTGTACAGTGCTCTGAAAGGCAGTAAGAAGCGCTTTGCTGAAGTCACTGCATTTATGTTCATGAATGTGGGCTGGAAATCCAGCCTTCACTGTGAAACAAATGCTTCTTCATTTCGCCTCCATGCTGAGTGTCTCAAGCCGAGGAGGCGTTCAACATGCTGACAACACCCCCTGGGCAAGTAGACAGAGGAATGAAGGGAGTTGACTGAAGTGTCTTCAGCGCAGCCCATCCCTTAAAAGACTCCTCTGGTGGGATATGTCATCACTGTCATTGCCGAAGAGACGTTTTTAAAAATCTAAATGTGTGTGGGTGAATATTTTTCTGTGAGATTTGGAGTGGTGTGTGAATGCGCAATTTGAATGTTCCTATTTATGGATACTGGCCTATAGCGGCACAGTGAGCATGGACATGTTTTATAAAGGAGCACAGCAGTGGGATCGTATCCCTCCAGCCCTGAAATCTCTCCACTGGCTCCAGTGGATGCAAGGATTACATTCAAAACCCTCTGCATTGTCCACAAGGCTTTCTGGGGCCTGGGTCCAAAATAGCTTCAGCTATCCCTACGTAAATACCTCCCCTCTTGAGCTCTTCACTTCTCTACCTCTAATTCCCTCAGTGTCAGTAGTTTTTCGAAGAAACGGGCTGGGTGTAGATCTCTGTCTTCGGCTGGGGCCTCCCTCTGGAACAGCCTCCCTGCCAGTATGAAATTTGAGGAGAACCACCTCCGGTTCCGGAAGCACCTCAAGACCTTCCTCTTTGCTTCTGCCTCAGCCCCTCCTCTCCCCTGCTGATCTTCTCACCTGCTCACCCTGCCACCCACCCGCACTGCCTCTGGGCAATCCCTTGCACTCGGGTCTGTATCTGTAACCATACAGTTCCCCCTTTCTTCCTGCACTTATCAAACATACCCTGTCTGCTGCCTCAAACCCAGCACTTGCCAATTGCTGGCTGCACTACCACTGTTAGTCGCCTTTTATTATTTATTTATTTTAATATTTATCTGTTGTCCTTCGTTCCACACTCTCCTCTTCTCCCCCTTCCATGCACTTTTCCCCGTTCCCTCTCCCATGCACTTGCACGTTCTCAATGTCACTGGGCCTAGTAAGATTGTTGTTTGTGTTTCTCCCTTGTTCCTCTCCCTTGCCTTGTTGTGCTCTAAAACACTTGTGTATGAGCAGATACAAATACAAAATATCAATATCAATATTAAAGTGTTGCCGGTTTTATGGGCACAGCCAATGTGAGCATGCTTATGTGAGATAATGGCCTATAGCAGCACACAATTGATTAAGTGACTTTATACTAACCCCAGTCACAACATATTTGTGAATTTCTTTTTGAAGTTCTTGTGTCTGCTTGAAGGTTATTTTAATATGCAGGATATAGAATAAAAAATCTGTTGTTATATATGTTTTTCTCTCTGCCGTTTTTGGGCTGTGTTGTGTTTTAATTCTCATTACAAGTTAATCGTTTTCGCACAGGTTAGTGCTAAAATGCGAAGGGAGGGGTAACCAGTTTTCTGTTTATAGATACTATAGCAGCACAGCCTGCACAAATATGTCTTCATACGATGGCATGGAAATATTACTGCCATTCTGGTTAAAGCCTATTTGAGGGCTCTTACACCTGATAATGGTCTACAAAGTAACAGACAGCCTGGGAATGTTTTTAAAGATTGGCATGGACATTTTACTGCCATTATGAGCAAAGCCAACATGAGATTTTTTACATGGGAATACTGACATATATTGGCACATCCGGCATGGCTTGTCTTCGTACTGTGCCAAAGCTGGAATATTGTGTGGGCACAGCCAGCACAAAGAATGTCTTACTACACTGGCAGAATACTACAATCTAGTAAACCCAAAGGCATCAAGAAAATTCATTGGCCAAACCTGGCATCTATGGGATGTTTTGTATGTGTTGTCATTTAAAACCAATTGTAAATTGTATAGCTTTCAACCAATTGTTTTTTTTTTAAAGTGTGCAATAAAATGCACAATTTTAATCCATTATTTTACAACATTTATCATGGGGAGAAGAACCTTTACAAATATTCCTATGGTTGGATTGAACTCTCACTGTGCTCGACAGCTCACGCACATTTAGAATACATATTTATACGACTCCAGTGAAAAACTGCACCTGCTTCTCCTGCATCCCAGTGTCATTTTTCCACTTTTTAGTATTCTGTATATGGTCTAACCCAATAAGTATGCTACCCCTTCTTTATTAAGCCTGAGCAATCACCATCGTTTGTTACTTTTGAAGCACATCATTTATATATTTATTTCGGAAAACATAATATTTCCATAAAATCGACAGCCGAAATGTAAAACAATTCAACTTCACAATAAAGACACTGATATTAAAAATATGTATCTATTATTTGTATAGTGCCACTCATCCAACCGCCTCAGAGCGCGCACAAGACATTCAGAGAAACAGAACATACATCGATCTATGTTTTTTGTAGTGCAAATATATGTCAACAACTTAAAGACATGTTAAAATGGCCCTAAACGCTAGATTTATGAATATCATGTCCGCATATCAGCCGTATGAATGCATAATCATCAAAAAATGGATACAAAAATTCATTAGAATATTCACTGTGAAATAATATGCCCCCCCTCCATTTCCTTTTGCACAATGCCACCCGCAAATAAGATAGTAAAGACCAGCCAACCTCTGGCGAGTCTACCCACAACAACTGTAACAGCACAGGACAGGATTGTCTCAAGCCCACTTTTCTAAAAATTGGTTTCAACGAAGAGTACCTAATACTTTCGTAGGCTGGACTCAAGAACAGATAATGTAACACTGCTTCATTAGGTACTAGACAGAGGGGACACATTTTGTCAATTGCATTATTCGACCATGGAGATTGGATGGCTCTTACGGGCAAGCAATTCAATCTGGCCCTAGTGACCAGAACACGCTGGCTTGGATTGCTAGCCCATAACAAATATTTTTGAAGAGCACCTTTACTAATGACTATGTGGCTGCGGTTGAACGGTTTTAAAAGTTCAATCGCTTTCCTTCTATCTGGCATGTGCAGAATCATGCTCCTACTTAAGTGCTCTGAAAATAGCGCATACAAAATTAGGCCAAAAATACAGAATTTGTTTTAGTCAAATTGCATTTTTTTTAAATGCGGGGAAAACACCCTAAACCCCACTTTACCCCACCTTCATTTATACCCGTACCAATCCCCACATCTATTGCTTTGGAAAAAGTACCAAAATCTCATTGAAATCCGACTAAAACAATGTGCAATTTTAGGACTCGTGTTCTGATTCGTTTCCTTTCAGGTGATACCCTCTGCCATAGCACTTGGTGTCCAGTGCGTAAAAGTTATTTAGTGAGTTGGTTTCTGTAAACAGATTTTTTAAATGTCTACATAAAGGGATCCTCATTACCTTTTCCTTGCCCAGAAGCATTTTTATAAAAAAAATTGAGTAAGCATTGCCTTTTCATTGCTCCACAGATGGCTCCAATAAAGAGCCGGTAAAATTGGTAAATCATCTTCTATATGTGGAAATCCAAGTTCCAAGTGAACCTTTGCTGACGACCGGGGTAAGTCAAGAATTTGCTTTAAAAAGCCATGTTCACATATTTGAATCACACCAGCCTTCCTAAAGTCCCATAGCTCCATACCATATTTGGCAACAGCTTTTGCCTTCCTCAGATATACATTGGTAATTAAGTCTATAGGTTAATATTAGACACACTCATTAATTGAGAACCCACTATTGCCTCCTTAAAGTGACTGCATTATTTACTGTTGTGGGGGAAGCAGAAAAGGTTGAAGAAAACCAACCTTCCAGATAATCAAAATCCATTACCAATGGAATTCTGCAATTATTGCTGAACATTGTCGGGTATCTGAGTGATCAGCAGGCCCTGTGGCACACCATTACTCCTGACATCTTAGCATTGACACATAAGTCTAAGCGGTTCATAAACTGAGTATACTATGATCAGTCTCTGGAGTGAGCGAGGAGCATGGGCCATCTTGTATCATCTGATTTCGCCATGGTTGGCAGTGCCATGGTCCCCACTTTTGATATGTCTGCACCTATTGAAACAAGGGTTGAATGTAAACCATTGCTATAGGGGCTAAACAGTAGGGGGGCAACACGTAGCCCTGCCTAACACCCATTCTAATCACAAAAGTGTCGGTACAATGGCCATACGTGCCGCTTCTTACACATGCATTTGTATTCTGGTGGATGGCTTCCAAAAAGGGTAGAATATTTTGTCTGGGCCGTCCATGGACCTGAGCACATGACACAGTTTATGGCTGGTAACTTTATCAAAGGTCTGCTCAGGTCCATGAAGGCCAGATACAGTGAATTAGCCATCACCAGGTAAATATTCAAGGATTGTAATTATCTAAGCGTGAAATAGGCCAGTAGGACATTGGGGACGCCATTGGGCCTTTTTCATAGATTGGTTGTATAATCGCAGAGCCCCACTGCTTTGGAACAAGTCCAGAGTGGACTATGGCATTGAATGCAATTTGCAAAACGGGGGCCCGAGAAAAATTTTGGCTTTAAAACGATTGATAAGTATGCCGCCTAGCCCTGGGCATCTCTTAGCCTTTCACTTTCTTATAGCTTGTCGAACCTCTTTGATAAGAAACACTACAGGTGGGCAACCCATTTGTGACGATGCTGATGATTCATTGATTGGGGTTAGTGCAGGGAAAAACAAAATCCGACACCCCAATGCACTTGCTTCCATGAACAACTATGGCTTCTGGGAACCACTTCCAACTTGGAGAATTCCAGATCCAAGTCTGCATTTGAATTGCTGCCGTACCTGATTTGATTGCTCACACTCCTCAGCTCACACTGTCAGTGCCGGGGGTATATGAATTATTATATTCAGCCTTTTGAAAACTTTTGAATGGCTGCAGCAGCTATTCACGGCCAGTAACTGCCATTCATAAGGAGTTTCTTGTGCACTGCTGATTATTCTAGACCTGTTGCACCTTCCATAATAGTTACACCTACGGCTGGGCGAATTTAATTTACTCAGGTGTGAAATAGACATTGTTGACTAAAACTGTTACCATCTCGAAAAAAACGTTCTATATTTTTTCAAATACAGATGTTTTACGAAAACAAATCAAATACAAAGACCGTTTTTTTTACTAAGGGCCTCATTACGACTCAGGCGATAAGGGTTTTACGACAGCGTAAACAGCGCCGACCCTAACCGCCTGAGTACGAGGTCCCTTAGCGCCATGGCGGATTTAACACCTGCTTTTAGCAGGTGTTAAAATCCATGGCGCTAAGGGACCGTGGAGTTAATTACGCCACCGTAATTTACGGTGGCGTAATTAACGCCTTCCCCACTCCCATTATGCCCTATGGGGCAAAAATGGGAATGGGGAAGGGTAAATGGGGATTGGGGACTTACCGCCCCGCCAAGGTCGGAATGGGCGGTAAGTCCGCCAACCACCATGGCGTAAACATAGTTTACGCCATGGTGGTAAAGTCACGGCCCAGGCGGTAACTTACCGCCTGGGTCGTAATGAGGCCCTAAGAGTTCGATTTGTAGAAATGTTTTATGTGAATGAAAATGTATTTACATTATAAAAAGAAGTGATCTGCTTTTCACTAAGTTAATCCCAGAACAATATACTCCCCAGGTCACTTTGCGGTGAGATTTCCATTTATTTGGAAAATTAATAAAAGTGGTGTTGGAGGGTTTTGACAACGTTCTGTGCCACAGGCTATCGGGTTTAAAGTGAAGTGTCCGATACAGAATGAACACACTTTATAATCCCACCACATATATGGCTCTTGAAAAATGTCGTCCTGGCAGAAATTATAATTTTGCTGAAAAACATGCTCTTTTCCATTAAGCTGTAAAATAGAGAATAGTATTTTTTTATGAAGTAGGAACTTCCCTACATCTAGCTATTCTGAATGCACCATGATTCTACTGTTATAGAGCAGACCAATATAACTTGCAGTGAATCTTCAATGGCGGCTTGAGTGCGAGTAAGCCACCATTCAATTCTGTGGTGAAAAATAGGAACGGTGATGGAATCCTTCACATTTAGGGGCCGATTCATGGAACAAACGTGCGCCGAAAATCTTCGCGCAAGCAGGCGCAAGCAGAAAAAAACAGGCGCACGTGTGCGATTCATGGAAGTCCCTGCGCGTGTTCACCTCGGGATGTGCGCCAAACCGGTGCATGGCGCACAAGTCACTGCAACATTCCGAAAGGCATGCGCGATGCGCACAGTGAAAGCGCACAACCTCGGCCCATACACCAGAAAGTGGGCGGGACACGGGGCGTAACGCGCAGAATGGGGAACAACGTGCGAAAATAAGGGCGTAACTGGGGATGTACTGCAGGGAAGCAGACGGAACGCCCACACGCACTCGAACCACACGTATTCATGGAATCGAATAGGGCAAAGCCACGCACAGCCAAAGACACGCACAAGCTGAAAAACGTCCGCCACACGAAGGCAGTTGGTAGAGTCCCAGTGCATCACAAAAGTGGCAACATACAGCAATTGGGCTGTGCGAGCGGGGCACGTGTATTGCGGGGGTGCGCGGGAAGCAACACACGCGATCGAGCGGGGTATGTGTATTTCGGGGGCGTGCGGGAAGTTACACACGCGATTGAGCGGGGTATGTGTATTTCGGGGGCGCGCGGGAAGTTACACACGCGATTGAGCGGGGTACGTGTATATCGGGGTGCGCGGGAAGTTAAATACGCGATTAAGCGGGGTTCGTGTATTTCGGAGGTGCGCGGGAAGTTACACACGCAATTGAGCGAGGTACGTGTATTTCGGGTGTGCGTGGGAAGTTACACACGCGATTGAGCGGGGTACGTGTATTTCGGGGGTGCGCGGGAAGTTACACACGCGATTGAGCGGGGTACGTGTATTTCGGGGGTGCGCGGGAAGTTACACACGCGATTGAGCGGGGTACGTGTATTTCTGGGGTGCGCGGGAAGTCACACACGCGATCTCATCAGGGTACGTGTATTTCGGGGTGCGGGGGAAGTATCCCTCGCAACATCAGCAGGGTACGTGTATTCCAGGGGTGCGCGGGAAGATCCACACGCAATTCCATCAGGGTACGTGTATTACAGGGGTGCGCGGGAGGTTCCACACGCAATATCATCAGGGTACGTGTATTACAGGGGTGCGCGGGGAGCAGCACAGGTGAATTGCACGTGTGGGTCCTCCCAGGTGTTCCCTCTACACCCTCCACGGCCCCTGCAGGTGGCTCACACCACAGGGGCCTACCCAGCACATGTCATGCAGGCACCCCATCCACCATGGCCATGCCCACCAGCCAACCCACATGTCAACTTGCACTACTGCCCACCAACGCATGTCCCCCTGCACCCCCAGCCACCAGGGGCACCCTCCACCAGGCTCCCACCCATGTCTCCCACCACCCCCACCCCCCAGCAGTGCAGGGGCAGCCTCCACCAGGCCCCCACCCATGTCTCCCACCACCCCCACCCCCACCCCCCAGCCACCAGGGGCACCCACCACCAGGCCCCCACCCATGTCTCCCACCACCCCCACCCCTCAGCAGTGCAGGGACAGCCTCCACCAGGCCCCCACCCATGTCTCCCCCCACCCCACCCCCCAGTCACCGAGGGCAGCCTCCACCAGGCCCCCACCCATGTCTCCCACCACCCCCACCCCCCAGCCACCAGGGGCAGCCTCCACCAGGCCTCCACCCATGTCTCCCAGCACCCCCACCCCCCAGCAGTGCAGGGGCAGCCTCCACCAGGCCCCCACCCATGTCTCCCAGCACCCCCACCCCCCAGCAGTGCAGGGGCAGCCTCCACCAGGCCCCCACCCATGTCTCCCAGCACCCCCACCCCCAGCAGTGCAGGGGCAGCCTCCACCAGGCCCCCACCCATGTCTCACACCACCCCCACCCCCCAACCACCAGGGGCAGCCTCCACCAGGCCCCCACCCATGTCTCCCACCACCCCCACCCCCCAGCACTGTGGGGCACCTGCCAGCAGGCCCCCACCCATGTCCAACTCACGTTCCCCACCACCCCCACCCCCCAGCCACCAGGGGCAGCCTCCCCCAGGCCCCCACCCATGTCTCTCACCACCCCCACCCCCCAGCAGTGCAGGTGCAGCATCTACCAGGCCCCCACCCATGTCTCCCACCACCCCCACCCCCCAGCCACCAGGGGCACCCACCACCAGGCCCCCACCCATGTCTCCCACCACCCCCACCCCCAGCAGTGCAGGGGCAGCCTCCACCAGGCCCCCACCCATGTCTCCCACCACCCCCACCCCCCAGTCACCAGGGGCAGCCTCCACCAGGCCCCCACCCATGTCTCCCACCACCCCCACCCCCCAGCCACCAGGGGCATCCACCACCAGGCCCCCACCCATGTCTCCCACCACCCCCATCCCCCAGTCACCAGGGGCAGCCTCCACCAGGCCCCCACCCATGTCTCCCACCACCCCCACCCCCCAGCACTGTGGGGCACCTGCCAGCAGGCCCCCACCCATGTCCAACTCATGTTCCCCACCACCCCCACCCCCCAGCACTGTGGGGCACCTGCCAGCAGGCCCCCACCCATGTCTCCCACCACCCCCACCCCCCAGCCTCCAGGGGCAGCCTCCACCAGGCCCCCACCCATGTCTCCCAGCATCCCCACCCCCCAGCACTGTGGGGCACCTGCCAGCAGGCCCCCACCCATGTCCAACTCATGTTCCCCACCACCCCCACCCCCCTGCACTGCTGGGGGGTGGGGGTGGTGGGAGACATGGGTGGGGGCCTGGTGGTGGGTGCCCCTGCACTGCTGGAGGGTGGGGGTGGTGGGAGACATGGGTGGGGGCCTGGTGGAGGCTGCCCCTGGTGACTGGGGGGTGGGGGTGGTGGGAGACATGGGTGGTGGCCTGGTGGAGGCTGCCCCTGCACTGCTGGGGGGTGGGGGTGGTGGGGAACATGTGTTGGACATGGGTGGGGCCTGCTGGCAGGTGCCCCACAGTGCTGGGGGGTGGGGGTGGTGGGGAACATGAGTTGGACATGGGTGGGGGCCTGCTGGCAGGTGACCCACAGTGCTGGCGGGTGGGGGTGGTGTGAGACATGGGTTGGCGCCTGGTGGAGGCTGCAGCTGCACTGCTGGGGGGTGGGGGTGGTGGGGAACATGCGTTGGACATGGGTGGGGCCTGCTGGCAGGTGCCCCACAGTGCTGGGGGTGGGGGTGGTCTGAGACATGGGTGGGGGCCTGGTGGAGGCTGCCCCTGCACTGCTGGGGGGTGGGGGTGGTGGGGAACATGCGTTGGACATGGGTGGGGCCTGCTGGCAGGTGCCCCACAGTGCTGGGGGGTGGGGGTGGTGGGAGACATGGGTGGGGGCCTGGTGGTGGGTGCCCCTGCACTGGTGGGGGTGGTGGGGAACATGCGTTGGACATGGGTGGGGCCTGCTGGCATGTGCCCCACAGTGCTGGGGGTTGGGGGTGGTGGGAAACATGGGTGGGGCCTGGTGGTGGGTGCCCCTGCACTGCTGGGGGGTGGGGGTGCTGGGAGACATGGGTGGGGCCTGGTGGAGGGTGCCCCTGGTGACTGGGGGTGCAGGGGGACATGCGTTGGTGGGCAGTAGTGCACGTTGACATGTGGGTTGGCTGGTGGGCATGGCCATGGTGGATGGGGTGCCTGCATGACATGTGCTGGGTAGGCCCCTGTGGTGTGAGCCACCTGCAGGGGCCGTGGAGGGTGTAGAGGGAACACCTGGGAGGACCCACACGTGCAATTCACGTGTGCTGCTCCCCGCGCACCCCTGTAATACACGTACCCTGATGGAATCGCGTGTGGAACTTCCCGCGCACCCCTGGAATACACGTACCCTGCTGAAATCGCGTGTGGCACTTCCTGCGCACCCCTGAGATACGCGTACCCTGCTCGCATGGGCCCAATCGCGTGTGGAAATTCCCACGCACCCCTGAGATACACGTACCCTGCGGAAATCGCGTGTGGCACTTCCCGCGCACCCCTGAGATACGTGTACCCCCAATCGCGTGTGGAAATTCCCGTGCACCCCTGAAATACACGTACCCTGCTGGAATTGCGTGTGGCACTTCCTGCGCACCCCTGAGGTACGCGTAACCCCAATCGCGTGTGGAAATTCCTGCGCACCCCTGAAATACACGTACCCTGCTGAAATCGCGTGTGGCACTTCCTGCGCACCCCTGAGATACACGTACCCTGCTTGCACGGGCCCAATCGCGTGTGGAAATTCCCACGCACCCCTGATATATGCGTACCCTACGGAAATTGCGTGTGGTACTTCCCGCGCACCCCTGAAATACGCGTACCCTGCTCGCACGGGACCAATCACGTGAGGTACTTCCCGCGCACCCCAGTGATACACGTAGCTCGCTTGCCGTGCTGGTACAGGGTTAGCGCAGCCTTTTGTGCTGGATTGGGTATATTGATGGCTTTTCCCTGCGCGAGAGGCGTTCTTGGGGGCGTAACTGGCGCTGCTGCAGGGTCGCTGCGCCACTGTGCGCCACGGCTGGTTTTGGTGGCGGGAATCCATGAATACGCTGTGCGCGGAAATGGATTTTAGCGCACGCGGCTGGCGCAGGGATTCGCACGCGCACACTGTGCGACAGCCCCGTGCGCCACTTGTGCGCTGAATTCTATGAATTACCCCCTAAAGGTTAATGTGAAGGACACTGTGTAACCTGAATCAATTACCAAATACATAACTGTTTTGTTTAAATGCTAATGAAAACAGTAGAAAAAAGTGAAATTTTTCAAGAATTTGCAGAGATCGCCTAATGTTTGAGGATATTTATGTGGTCAAGTGACCAGAGATGGTTGATAGTGTAATGATTTTGCCTCCCTGTTTGAAGCCACATATTGTCATCACGTTCATGGTCACAAGCTAATAGTATAAGGCGCTGCCTCCTGTCTCCATACACATTTTGAAAGGTGGGCATGCCCCTTCTGCCAAGCCTAGTCCCTCCCCATTTTGATATTGATTTGATATGAGTGAATATACATGTTATGTACAAATTATATAAACATGTTTGATATCAAATGTTTATTCATTTATATAAAGTGGGTGTACATTTTTATCAACATGTTTTGATACTATTTGAGATCGATTTGATATAAAGTGAATATACATTTGATATCAGAATGATGTCAAACATGTCTGACATCGCTTTGATATAAAATGTATATACATTGTTGGAGCAGCCGCAGGTCATGGTGCCTGGGTGACCATCTGAGGGCGAAGGGAACCTAGGGCTTTGCAGAGCGATGTGGCAATGATGCCAGAGTGTACCCCGCTCCCTGGGCTTGATGAAAAACAGGGCTCTCTGCTCCTGAGTGAGGAGCGCCGAGCTGTAGCAGTGACTATCAATAATTACTGTGCTTGCTGTTCAAATGAAGTTGAAAGTCCCGGGGATTGTGTCAATAACCCATGTAAGGATTGTATTTTGCTAATGGAAATCGATAGCCTTAAAGACAATGGGCTGCATTCCGAGTTTGTAGGTAGTCATGGAGCTGTTTGCGCCATGACTACCTCCCATACCGTGTCCGGGTCCGACCTGGTTCAATGGGGACTTACCGGTCCATTCCGACCATGGAGGGACTGGTAATTTCCCATTGAAAAATCCATTCCCCATTCCCATTTGAGCCTCCATAGGGCTCAGTGGGAATGGGGAAGTAGCTAATAACGGTATCGCAATTTGCAGTACCGTTATTAGCTCTCTGGTCCCTTAGAGGCTCCCCATTGCGGGACCCGCTAAGGGACCTCGGAATAGGGTGCAAAGGGATTACCGGCACCGATGTTCCTAATGGTGCCTGGTATCCCTTTGCGCCCACCTCGGAATGAAGCCCAATCTTATTGTTTATTTTGCTTGCTTTTCAAACTGAGCTGAAAACCCGGGGGATGGGGATAACAGTTTGCATTTGGGATGTGTTTCGATAATGGAGACTGATAGCATTAAAGATTATACAGCCACACCAGCTCTCCCCAGAACTGATATTGAGGCTACCCAGGGGTTCATAACCATAGTGGCAGGGGCTGTTTAAAATAACACTTAAACAGACGGTGCTCTAAACATGTGTATTTAGAATGAAATGTAATCATTGCAAAGTTATACACACACACACACACACGCGGCAATGCAGTTATTTTTCAGTGGGCAGTGGTGCTTGCATGACTTACTGTGCATGTTTGAAAATGTGCTTTATTGTTCTCACGTCAATAAACCTAGACTTTTATTTATGGGGTTTTGATTGTGCAGCACTAAATGATCTGTAACACCGTGCCATTTTTCCAAACTTTTCAGATTCACTGTTTGTCCTTGTTACAAAGGGCCAGACTATTGTGAGGCAACAAAATCTGTGATGCAATATAGCAACACTTAACTTTTAGGAATGACAAGTGCAAACATTTTCACATTCTGCCAATAATGCATTCCTAGTTAATACCCCATTTTCTTTTTTCTTTTTATGGCCAACACTGCAGCCCTTACAACGGCCCAAACCTCCAGTTTTTCAAAAAGCCAGAGTTTCCAAATAAAACTGCACTAAATGTTTTGGATTTAATAAACCCTAATTGCACTCGCTCAAGATTCATCCTTGAAAACCAAGGAATAAAATTTCCGCCTGTGGGCATCATATTGGCACACACCCACATTGCATTCATTTAGTCCACGTTCAGATAAACTTGATAAAATATTGTTAGCATGCAAAATATTCAGTACAGACGGATTATGATCTAATTTGACAATGCGTGCAATGTGAAGTCAGTGTTTGAGTTTTTTGTCAAAGAGCACACATGTTGTGGAAACAGTGTTGTCGAGATTTATTCTCACAAACTGTTGGAATGGTTGAAAACTTTAAGGGGCCAAACGCCAGGGGTGTTACACAAACGTGATATGTTAACTATGATGTGTTATGTAATATTTGGATTTTTAAAGAGGTATCTGGTGATCTGTAAAAGTTGGCTTCTTTTAAGTTTTTATGACTGTGTCAGTTCATGTTTTTGATTGTGGGGATATTGAATTTATTTTGTGCTTTCAATTAGGCCTTACATTTTACTTTATTTTACTTTGTGCTCAAAGTGGCACACAGTGAAATAAATTGTGTGTATTCTCTGTGTGGTGGGGAAGCACAGATTGTTAGGACTCATCTTTTGAAGCAGTGCTTTATCAGATAATATTGAGGGAGCATGTGATGGCCTTTTTAAAACACAGTTATAACTCCAGTTGTATCTCGTACACTATTGACAATGTGAAGTCGATATTTGAGTATTTGAGTGTTTTTTTTTTGTCAAAGATCACAGATGTTGTGGAAGTGGTGTTGTCAAGATTTATTCAAACAAAGTGCCTTGGTTGATGACCTTTTAAGGGGGCAAGTGGTGGGTGTTACATGGGACTCGATATGTCATGTATTGATGGGAAAGTTTTCATGAGTGTACCGGTTCATGTTTTAGATCGCGGGTCTAGGGGATTCATTGTGTATTTCCATGTAGGCATTACATTTTACATGATTTTACTTTGTGCGCAAAGTGGCACACAGTAAAATATATGGTGTCTATTATCTGTGTGCAGGGGAAGCGCAGATTGTTAGGACTCGTCTTATAAAGCACCACTTTATCAGTTAACAGTGAGGGAGCATATGATAGTCTTTTTAAAACATGGTTATAACTCCATCTGACAATGTGAAGTCAGTATTTGAGTTTCTGAGTTTTTGTCAAAGATCACGCATTTTGCAGAAATGGTGTCACCGAGATTTATTCACACAAAGTGCTGGAGTTAAGGGGAGAAGTGTCAGGGTGTTACATGGGACTCAAAAGATGTGTTATGTAATATTTAAATATTTCAAAGAAGTGATGGGTGATGTGTAAAAGATGTCCTAGTCTGATACTACATTCTTTTTGTTTTTATTTAGAGACACTATGTATTCCAACAGCGGTATGGCACAACATGCAGACCTTGAGGAAATGGCCTGTGCAATCCAACAAGTGTCAACTGTTGGATTTATGGAGATTTGTTCAGCTGATGTAACACACCACAGCTGTTATGGCTCCATGCGGTTGGGATCGCGTGTTTTCACCTGATCAGCAAGATGCAGTGATGGGTTACAGCCTCCCGCAAGACCCGTTGGAGTGGCTTCGGTCCCAAGGCAGTGGAGTTGTTTTTCAGATGCAGCAATGGGACACGGCTGGATTGTAGCCCCAAGCAAGGGCCAATGGGAACATGGGAGTTCCTACACACCTGAGAGTGGCTTTTATGTTTCTTTACTGGGCTCGGCAACAGCTGCCTGGGGAATGACTTGGTTTATGGATGCAGGCCCAAGGAACCGAAAAGGGTTTCACTACTTTGTTGTCATGAGGGCGTATACATCTGGGGTTGATGGTGGATGCTGCGGATATCTATACATGTCTTGTTAAACCCCAACTATTTGGCATTATGAATACCAGGCTAAAACATCAATTTGCATTTGTGCTGGTAGGGCCCTCCAGCTGCAGAAAGAGTTATTTTGTCAGAAAACATCGAGAAAAGGCCGACACAATGATGCCCTTGTTCCCAATATTATTATTTAGTTGTACAGCTGTTGGCAACCTCTTTATACCACCTTGCAACAACAGTGTAAGCTCCTTTCATTTGTAGAGGGTATGCCCGACAGTCTAAACAATGATCTTTTACTGCTGCTGAGCATGGTGAATGTAATCATCATGGATGATTTGATGACTGAGGGGGGGCCAGAGTGCCGAGCTAGAAAATTCCTTTACTCAATATTCCCATCATTTCAATCTAAGCATTTGTTATATTGTGCGGAACTTGTTCAACAAGGGCAAGAGCAACAGATCTCTAAAACTAAATGCTAGTGATATAGTGTTATTTCAGAAACCATGGGATAAACACCAACGAGCCATGATAGCTCACCAAATGTATCCATCCAAAATGCATTTTTTTATGGAGGCTTTTGAAGACCATTCACTGAGCCCATTCACTGAGCCCATTCACCGGACTCGGTCCCCAGGAGCAGTAGCTCCCACCGACTGCAGGAGCAGTGTTACCACCCTTTCAGGGGCCTTCCACTGGCAAGGTAAGCCTGATGGCTTTTTAGGAAGCCTTAACACTTACAGCAGCTTCTCAATTGAATACTGCTCAGACTTCATGTATTTTAGGAGCACATGTCTGTGCTTTGAGAATTCTGCCCATTCGCTACGTTCCATGAATACCCGCAACTACCGATCCTTTGTTGTGCCCTGGTGCACAAAGCATTTCTTAAGATCACCACCATTCGAAAATGGCCACCCGGCAAACGATGCATCTTCCTCGGCACTAAGAATCTCGATGGAAACTTTGACATCTCTTGCCGCGTCCCTATTGGCTGGAGCCATCCTATAGAACAGTTCCTTGTTGGCCGGCAGGTGAGAAGCCGGCCCTCCTCTGAAGGCCATACTCCAAAGGCTTCCTGCCCCGAGCCTGTCGGAGTCGGGAGGAACCTAGGAACCCTACATACCGAAATGTTGAAATATGCACCAACTAGTGAGTAACAGCGTAAGATCATTTGTGTAACTATCTCACATTAGCTCTGGCCTACACATCCCTATGATCCAGCCACTATCTAGCTCTACCACGTGTTTAATGTTCTTTATATTGATTACTAACACGCTTGTTAATGTTACACTGGATGTTTACTGCACGTAGCTAAACGCCAATGCGATTACCATTATGCTACAATGCGCTGTCCTATCATTTAAGGTCAACCCCTGCATATGTACAGCTAGCCTTTTGATTCAGATTGCTATATTGCCTTAATCCGCATTCATCCACGACTGCCCCATAGTGCATCTATAACAAAGCAAATGCGTAGAGGCCGTGTCCTCTGCCGCAATTCTGAATTTGTAATCTATAATTGAGGATCTTAATCTGTGTTGATTCCATGCCCTCCCCATGTTCCCTGGGCAACCTGGCCCTCAAACAGCCATTATATGATGTGTCTCCTATGATTAAAACTTGTGCCACCCCTCACTTGAACTATATAGCATCGTCTCTGGCAGCTCACCCCTACTTGCATCAATATTCGCAGATATATTTGAGCTCTAACTACTTTGAATTGCGTTGCTGTGACTGTATTGTATAATATTACATTTCAGAAGTCACCGCTGCATATACTGAAAACTATACAGGCCTGTTATCTCTGATATTGCTCCCAAACACTGTTGTTGCTACTGATCTGTAATGACTGCAATATCCTACTGATGCACTAATTTGGCTGATGCGCTAAGGTACTGCTGACAGTATGACTTACTGCCTTATGTTAAATTGTATTAGCACGTCCCTGTCTGCATAGCCACTCGCATCCATTTATTTCCTTATTGACCATTGCTTGTGTCTTCATCTAAGTACTCTAAATCGTATCATACATGATTGTCTGTGCACCTAGAAAATTGCTTATGCAACCAATGGTAGCACTGCTCTAAGACCTTTGTGATACCTACCATCAAACTATCACTGCTGCTAGCACTAGCCCATAACATAACCACTCACTTTACTAGCCTGTAGGCAATCTATCACAACAGCCAACCTGTGCTAAAGTATTGCAGCCATTGTGACCATAGTCCAGGGGAGGCCTAACCTTGCATAAATAAATCCAGGGGGCATCTGCTCAACATGCTTACGCTCATCACTAGCCCTACTAATCTTCTATACCGGCTTATTTTGCTAGGGACACACATTACCCTGACACTACAAATCCTAGTGACCATGTCGTGTATGACAAGTAATGTGCACCATCCCACTGTACACTTAGGCGACTTCGGAGTTAGCCCTTTCCCAGTTTGCCATGCATCCTAGAGGCTAGAAACGTTAGACTCCGCTCACGCCTTAGTAAACTCTACGAACCACTTGCCAGTTCTCTACTGGCGGTTAACACCAGAACCACCCGCCCGACTGCCCATAATACTATTCATGACACAACCAATAATAACACTAACCACTACCAAGCCTCATCCAAACTACACATCTCTAATAACACACAAAGATTCAACCAACTGCCATCACCTCTTATCACTACCACACCTGCCCCTTCACTCAAAGCAGCACTAATAACCGCAAGGTCACTCGTGGCACATGCCATGGACATTGCCGACCTAATACTGACTAATAACCTTGATTTCCTAGCCATTACAGAATCCTGGCTGCATAAAGCAGCAAGACCCATACTATCCCTAGCTGTCCTGGATGGTTTTACCATAATTAGACAAGACAGAGAAGATATATGTGGTGGAGGATCCACCATCATATCTAAATCTAGCCTCTCTATGATACTTGTCCCTACCCAAAATACACTCTCATGTGAAATCCTCACAGCCAAACTCCCCCTAACAAATTCCCAGACATTAACAATTCATCTAATCTACAGGCCCCACAGCCCCATTGGAACATTTGAGGAGGGCATCCATACTCCAATAACCTCAAAACTATGTCTTAACTACTAGTCCTTGGTGACTTTAACCTTGGTTTCAATGACCCATTAGACAAGCATGCTACCACCATTGCTATCACACTTTCTGAACTAGGCCTATCCCAAAAAATTAGCGAGCCCACCCACACCAAAGGAAGAACCCTTAACTGTGTGGCAGAATACAATTGCACGGTAAATATCACCTCCATCATGCCCTATCCTTGGACAGACCACTCTCTCCTGTCTTTCTCACTCCTTACCACTATACCACTTTTGTTAACAACACCTACTGCTCCTCCCTGTTTAACTGTAAACAAAAAACATAACAAGATATACAGTAATCCCAGCCATCCTGCCTACCCTCAATCTGCTAGAACACAACCTTGACCCAAGTACACTTGTCAAGGAATATAATAAAATCATGCTAACCACACTGGACAGCATTGCACCCCTCAAACCTATCAAGCCGAAAGCACATCTGAACAAATGGTTTACACCCCAACTCAAATCCTCAGACATCTAAAAAGGAGCTGTGAAACTACATGGAGACTTCTCCCATCCACCTCCAATAAAATTAAACTGACCGAAGTCTCATCCCAGTACAAAAAAGAAATCGTCCTCGCCAAACATAACTCTTACAACAAACGTATCTCTAGTGCTAATTTTAGTACGAAAGAACTGTTCTCCATCCTTAAAGAACTTGAATCCCCTATCATCACTCCCGAAATCTGTACCAAGGACAAAATGTGGTGCTTTGACATACAACAGGCACTCTCTAATAAAGTGACTACCCTTAAAAATAAAATATTCCCAAAAAAAAAAATCCCTTAGCCACCCACCTAACCATAGCGCTCCTAATGTCCTCTCAAAGGAAGCATTGACTAACCTGGCCCCACTCCCGATTCAACTTCACCAAAATTTCTATTCATGATGCCAAGAAAGTCATTCTTTCACTCAAACCTTCCAACTCTCAGGGAGATCTCTGCCCTGCTCAGCTCATAAAAGATGCTGCAAGAGATCTTGCCCCTTTCATTACCAAACCGATTAATGCCTCATTTGCATCTGGCACTGTCCTATCTAATCTCAATCATGGGTGCTCCCTCTACTAAGAAAACAAACATTAGATCCGCTAATACCCACTATCGCCCCATTACAACTGTACCCTTCTTGCACAAGATCCTTGATAAAGTGGCATATCTCCAGATCCAAACATTTCTGGAATCTCAAACTCATAGGAGCACGCCAGTCAGGCTTCCATCACCAACACGGAACAGAGACTCCCCTTATTGACTTGAAGGCACAGTTTGATGAGCTGAGAGACAAAGGGAAAACAGCCCTCCTCCTACTGCTAGACCTCTCAGCTGCATTCAACCTGGTGGATCACAAGAACCTATGCAGGCACTCGGATACTGCTGCCAACTTTTCAAAAAAGGCTATAATTTGGATTGAATCCTTCTTGAGTGACAGAACTATGAGGGTTTTTGCTCCTTCAGCAGCAGCAGACCCAATTCCTATCACGTGTAGTGTCCCGCAAGGGTCCTGTGTCTCCCATACTCTATACAACATATTCACTAAGCCCCTCTTTGATGATCTGGATCTTCTTGGTATCACCTACACTACCTAAGCAGATGATACCCAGATTCTGCTCCCACTTTCAGGGGATAATGGAGAGGATTTGACCTTGGTGAATAGGGTGTATCTCATCATCCAGGCATGGATGGCTACTCATGGTCTATGCCTGAATGATGAGAAAACGGAACTCATCATTTTGGGTACCCACACCAACCTAAAAAAACTAGGACAGGATTACTCATCCTTCATCATCGATGGGAATCTTATTAAGGTAGCCAGGAGGTAAAAACACTTGGTTTCTACCTTGACTCCACCCTCTCCCTAGCTAAACAAGTCAACACCATGTCCTCTGCCACAGCCTACACACGTAAGCTGATTAGAACGGGTAAACCCTTTTTCTCGGATGACAACTGCATTACCCTAGCAAGAGCCCTGATCTTATCTAGGTTCGACAATTGCAATGCACTATACATTGGCACCAACAAATCTATCATCCAAAAGATCCAAACCCTTCAAAATAATGCCCTAAGAGCGGCACTAGGTGTGCCTAAGAGATCTCACATCTCAGCGATAAGGGGCCAAATCAACTGGCTCTCTACTATCAATAAGATCCACCTAAAAACAGCCTCCATGATACATAAGGCATTGAACAATGCTGTACCCAGCTATCTCAAACAGATTTCAAAGAATAACCTCCACTAGACCCACAAGACTCATCAATTATAACTGCATCACTATTCAGAGATTTAGGCTCGCCAAGGTTGGTGGTAACAGCTTCCATGTGAAAGCCTCCCAACTTTGGAACTCCCTTCCACTCCACATTAGGGAAGATCAATAATTTCCTAAATTCAGACTAAGCTACATCAACTGGCTTAAACTGAATGATATCTTAACTGCTCACTCTTACATATCCTCTAACTGGAATTATACTCCGGCTCCATTGCTGTATATTTCTGTATATTTGCTAATAACTGAGTATGTTATATATTTGTACTTTGCTTTGCCTGTATTATGTACTAAACTGTAATGACTGTACCTCTATACCATGCATAAATATGTAACCTGTTAATTAAGCTTCACATTATCTGTACTGCTGCGCCCTGTTACCTCTGGGTCTGGTGCGCATTATAAATGAATAAACTAAACTAAGATGCAACTAGTAAGTCATACGGATATCTCCAGGTTGATTTGAAAACAACCACTCTAGAGGATTAAAGATTGTGCACTGATATATTTCCACCGGGACTACCACTGTTTATACTCCTAAAAAGACATCTAAAAAAACAAGACTAATCACAATACCACTTCAGTAGCCGGTTGTTCTTTCACCATGTTGACACGCATATGAAGAAACATTGTGTTGCTCAAAATTCTTGTATATGCCACCCTTCAACAACTCAAGGCCATTCTAGATACGGGCTCTGACAATCTGGGGGCTGCTATTTTAGAGATTGCCCAGCACACTTTAAAGGGTATGCTCCCCTAACACACCATCAAGTAAATGTGTTGAAAAAGAAAAAAGGCATCATCAACAAACTGGTCAATAAGTGGAAATCACTATGGGCTAAAAGAAAACTGGTCTCTTAGGCTGGCGGATTCATAGAATCTTTCCTAGGCATAGCCCTACCGCTAATCACCAGCTCGCTCTGGGGATAATGATGGATCACACCAATAAAATGTATTCAGTGGACAAGCAGAAGTTAGAAAGTCTGGTAACCCACACACCACCAGCAGATTGGTATATACGAAAGGTTGCCACCATATTGCTCGACTCAGAAGATGTTTTAAACAGACCTGATTCACAGGCACATGATAAAGCTGCCTTATATACAGATATTTTGCATATACTTAAACCACGTGCTGCGATGCAGAGAAAAATAAACTAACTTTATTTATGCTGCCGAAGAATCTAACGGCATGGAGGCTCTGGCGGGGGCAGACCCTGTTTTGGCACTCGTTGTGAATACTCTTAGCCAACGCTATAAACCTAATGCAGAACTATTGGAAAAGGATGTGGCTGCATGGACTGCAGGACTGTAAAGTGGTCGAGTCTGCATGATCTAGTATGGGGCATTACGAGTCGACAGCCCACTTCTACAATAAATGCCCCCATCAGATGGAACAAGTTCACGAAATTGGTTGCTGATTTAAATATCCTGACATCTGTTGTGGGTAATGTCACCCAACGACACAATCTGGAGAGGCTAAAAACTGTTGCCGCTGTTGTCCCGAGCCAACAACACACCCCTTCAGGAATGCCTATGAGCAGTCACTGTTCTCCTAACCCCAAAAAAGGGGTGGAACACCAGAGGGTTTAAAGAGTCTTATCAACCACACTCACAAATCTACAACACCCATAGCAGCAAAGGATCTAGGCCCTTGCTGGATGCGCATTTACCCTACTTGGTTAGCCGTATATTGCTAGCCATCTATTGTCTGAATGTATATGTTTATTTTCTTTCTGTATTGAAATGTTTATGGTATAACCTTTTTTCCTTTCGGTATTTAATATGTCTTTATTGTTATAAATACATTTTATTTTCAAATAATAAAAGCAAACTGGTTCTTTTATTATGCAGTCCTTTTCATTATGTATAATAACACAGGATGCTTGTTGATTTTTAAAAAGTTAATATATTGATACATACATCACTAGATAGATGCAGCACATTTACATTTCTGACACACTGTAAACATTTTACAGGATCTATGCAACATAGTGTGAGAAACCTGAGGGTATTCTCACTCCTAGACTACTTGTATCCTAAGCTCAAGTGGCCAGGGAAAGGCCTTCACTCTTGAATCCTGACCATGGGGGCACAGAAGTGAGGGAGGATCACCTGGGTGGAGGGTCCTTGGGGAGTAGGAGTGGGGAGCCCTTGGTTGGGACATGGTATCCCCCTTTCCCTATTGATGGCCAACCCAATCCTTCCCCAACCTTCATAGGTTATTATAATTCAGTTCTGCCTGATTCCCCACATGTAACAATTGTCCATACTGGGACGAAGCAGAGGCAACTAAGAGCAATGAAGGCTATGCTCTTTGACCACTCTGGGACTGGGACGAGGAAGATACTTGCTAAGAGCTGTGAAGGTCAGGCATGTCCCTCTGATCATGGTCAGGCAGGACTAATTGGACATTCACAATAGTGAAAAAAAGGAGACCAGCCACGCAGGGAAGAGAGAGACAGGAGAAGCAGCAATGAGGCCAGTGCAATCAGCATACAACCGTATTGCAGTAGGACACCACGACGCTGGAGAATGCAGAGAGAGGTGGTCCCTGGAAGCATGGCATGGGAGCTGGGGCTTCATGGAGCAGACTGAAACTTGTGAAGGGAGCCGTGTGGGGAAGCTGTCCCATTCCCTTATGCTCAAGGTGCCTGTTCCCCTGTGTAATGAGGCAACCACAGGAGTGTCTGAGGCGCAGGAGGTGGGGCCCTGGCTTCAAAAGCAGAAGGTCATGTGACCCGTGCTGGAGCAAGAACTGTGGAAGTGACCAGTGAGTTTCTGGTGAATGAGAAACCCAGTGCGCGGGTCTGTGAACTCTATTCCTAAGGAATACTTTGTATCAGAGTAGTCGCGTGTCTCAAGCACATTTTCGAAGGTCTCCAGTCTTTATCATCATTAATTACTAAACTGCCGGCAATACTTTGTATCAGATTGGTCGCGTGTGTCAGGTACCATGTTTTCGAAGGTCACTGATCACTGGGCAATACATATAAAGCAAAGCAAATTAATATTGAGTAACAGATAAAGTGAAAATGAGCTACGAGCAAAGCCCTTAATTATTGAATGCCTAACTAAATCAAAACAGAAGTTGAATCCAAAACTTTGCGAACAAAGAGAATTAAGACATTTTGAATTTAAAAAGGGAACAGAACCTCAAATTCAAGCAAGCCACTATATGCTGAATCCTAAAGTGAATATACATTTGCTGAAATGAATATTACTCTGAAGAGTAAGCAAGCCACTATATGCTGAGTTCTGAAGTGAATGTAACTTTGAAGAATAAGTGAAACAGAAGACATTGAAACTTGATTTACAAAATGGAACAACAGAAATGAGTATTGCTACTAACTTGTCTGAAATCTATTACAGGAACAACTATTGGAAAACAGAAATAACTGAACTTTGGCTAAGAAGACTTTTTGAGCTGTGTTGCTTAGAACTTGGGGATGGGAACCCCAAATATTGGTTAAGACTATATTACATTGAATTCAAGGAAGGTCATTTTGAGACTTTTTGTTTAACTGTTTTTCACTTGGGGAAGGGAACTGAAAGGAAGCTGCGAGCTGGAAGTAGCTCAGAGATTTGTGTTGAACACTGTTTTATTTTGGTTGCTGACAACCCTACACATTGTACAGATTTAGTTGTGAGAGCAAGTATAGGTTTTGGACACAGACAGATTCTTAAGTTGAACTCTTTGCCTCAGACTTTCCTTAGTGTCATTTAGGTAGGGAAATCCCACCTTAGCATAGGGCAAGTTAGGCCTTTTTCCATCCTGACTTAAGTTAATAAAGTGTATTATTTTTAATTCTGAATCTGTTGTCTGTGTCTTGCTTCATAATGCCTTCATGGTAGGTAACGTCTTGTTAACAAATCTGGTTTCCATTTGATCATTTTGCTTGCGATTGTTCAAATACATTTTCAAAACAGCTGACAGCGATCTTCATTCCGACATTTGACTGATAAAGAATATACAGTGTTGACGGCATATAATGGCTTTAGAGTCTTAGACCGGCACAATAGTATAATGTAAATACTTTGTGACGCTTTACACATACTGTGTTAAATCTCTGGTATATATTGGGAGTTGTAGAAAGTGTGCCAAACTGTCAAACACTGTTAGCACATCCCCCTCTAGCCACAAAGCTATCCAAGGTGTCCCCCCATGGGCCAGTGGGTCGGTGTTCAACAGCATGCTAACTAGTCAATTCCTGTGTCAACGTTTGGAACATGTATTGCAGGCTTACACACTGGGAAATGTTTTGTGAGCGTGTCTATGCTTACGCAGAAATCCTTGAGCGTGTATATGATTACGCAGAAATCCTTTTATCTGTAGAGTATCCATTAAAGGTCAAAAAGTATGTTTCTCTGCATGTTGATCTTGAAAACGCTCCACACAAGCAACAAGTGCATAGCATTTGGTTTCTTTCAAACATTATCTCTGCGTATCTGTTCCTGCTCCCTTCAGGAGAAATGAAGATTGAAGGGCAGCAGTGTGTAGCCAAGGTCATACTCATTTTGTGTGATTGAAGCTGGCGTATCACGCATGTGCTTCCCCGTGACAGCCACCAGGCCCATGTATTCCCTGATTATGTTCGGAATTCCAAAGTTAGTAGCGTATGTTTTAGTGGGGATAAGCACACCATCCTTATGCTGCGATGCATAGTTCATGTTACAGTATTTGAACTCAAAGGAATTTTGAACGTATGTGCCAGTGAGCGCTGCTGTTTGAACAACCCCCATGATGATTATTTTCGGGAGCTGGCCAAGGAACAAGTTGTCTTGACTGGTACCACATCTGTCGGCAGGAATGCTGAAGACTTTAAGGGTGGCCCTCTCCACCGGTTACTTCAGGTTGCAATGCCTCTGCCAGTCTAATTGTCGGGGGGACACTCACATGTTTGACAAATAAACTAGCCAATATGACCACTAGCTTGTTTTGTTCAGCATTCCCGCTCATGAAACAAAAAGCATCTGTGTTTCTGGATAGTTTCACTTTAAGGTCAACGTTGTTGATCAATAGTTTATTCTGGAAAAAAGGTCAGCATATAGACAGTCTAGTAAATCAAAGTCTCTACTGGTCCGAGCATGAAAGGCTCTCTTCGCGAATCCCTTGTTGTTGCCGTCCAGATCAGAGTGGTCATGCCCTGCTTTGTCACGGTAAAAGAGACCTGACGTGAGTTGCCTATCCAGGGTATTGTGGCCATAATTGAATAGGTTTGCTATATAGACCCTGTAGGTGTACACATTATCACTCTGCGTTATTAGTCAGTCACCCAACATCATGACCACCAGGCTGTACATGCTGACTAGGGGATCAAGGCCACTCAAGCTGTAGCAGAGATATCACTGCCATCCACTTTTGTTATTTTACAGGTTAGATAATTGTTCTTTTATAACGCACTTAATACCAGAGATTGATTTCGAAGCACAGGATCCGGATTCAAAGTCAGTGTTGCGCTGCGTTGTCTTGCTTCCAAGGCAGATGCTTTTCCCCTAGCTATCCCCCCTTCCCCGCAGATGCAGCAGCATATCGTTGAAATCCAGTTACATGTCTGTTGAGCCCGATACAAAGGATTCTATGGGGGCTAGCAGTGTTAGAGTCACCAGAGGCAAGACCTCCATGAAGAAACTACTATTGATGCTACCCTGGGTCAGGGTACGCTTAAGAGATCGAGCTCTGATTTCACACACTCTCCTGAGGATCTGTGTAAAAAGCCATTATTCTTTAAAAGGTATCACTGCCCTTGTGTGTGTCTTCTAGGAATAATGTGTTTCTTTTTCTTACTCGGCTGTCAAACCCTCAATCTGCTTTTCTTGGTGGGTTTTGGGCAACCTCACAGCTGGGATGATGGCCTCTTTCTCTTAATGCTCCTCTGTGCTCTATAAATGAATCCAGATCCGTCCTGGCTCTCCTTTTTCTGTTTGGCAAGAAGATGGACAACCACCATTGTCACACTTCCCATGACGTCTTTTGCAATATTGATGGCAGCCGTTTTTACCTGCTGTTTAGCAAATTCGAAGCTGAGAATTAGGAAGGACATTGCGTGTCTAAAGAGGCTTCTAAAGATACCACTGAGTCTCGCTCTGTACATTATGTGGCTCTGCTAAAATATGGATGATCGCCGTAACAGCCTGATTCATGTAATATTTCATATAAGCTCCAGGGTCTCCATAGTTCTTCACCACCGCCATTGTAATGTTGTTTTATTATTCTTTCATCCGGAGCGGTCTGCAGTGCAACTACAGCCAGATATTTTCTGCATTTAAATTATACAAAATGCCCTTTGTCGTTTCTTATGAGTATGTTGATGGTGTTGAAACACATGGGGACGTAATCGGGTTTGTTGTATTGAATGTTCAAAATAATGTTGTTGCCCCCTTTAATCTCCATGGTTCTAAGTAGTGGGTTGTAACTATCCCCACCCTTTGATACTCCATGACATCACTGTAAAGCAGTAAGCTATAAAAACCCCTGTTAATGTCAGCACGGGTATTATGAAGTGGTTCTACACTTGTAACATTCTGCACGGTTGCCGATATGTTAGGCAGCCTCCCCATTGCTGAAAACCTTACAGATGCATCTGAGCCCCACAGAAAAATGTTCTGCTGATGCGGGTGAAGCTGTAACGTTGTATCACCATACTCAGATATGATTGATACGGCTTTGTTGATGGCTTTGCCAAGTTCCTCTATATTCAGCTAACAGCCCCACCGTGAACCGGGACGGCCAGAGCCTCGGTGGGTTTGGTGGTTTTATGATAAACGTGGCTTCCCTTTTTCCTAAAGTGTCCTACAAGCGGACATATTGAACGTCAGTGAGTGCCACCGTCCATTGTCCCTCCAAACGTGCAGGTTTGGCCAGCTTCATGGTGGGGCAATTGGATTTATTTTGTATTTGAAGCATGTGTTATATTTTACCTGGTTTTACTTTTTGCGCAAAGTGGCACAGGTAAAATAAATTGTCTATTCTCAGTGTGATGGGGAAGTGCAGATTGTTAGGACTCATCTTTTAAAACAACACTTTATCGATTAACATTGAGGGAGCATGTGATAGCCTTTTTAAAACAGTTATAACTCTAGCTGTCTCTCTCACACTACTGAAAATGTGAAGTCGGTATTTGAGTATTTAAGTTTTGTTTTTGTCAACGATCACACATGTTGCGGAAACGGCGTTGCCAAGATTTATTCGCACAAATTGCCTGAGTTGATAACATTTTAAGGGGACAAGTGCCGGGTGTTGCATGGGACTTGATATGTCATGTATTGATGGGGAAGTGTCTTAATATTTCAAAGAGGTGTTTGCTGAAGAATTACATTTTGTTCCCATGGGATGTCACAGCCAAATCATTGCTGGTGAGCAAAATGTAAAATGTGTAGACTCCAGGCTTTACCGTTATCCACATGTGGCCTCTAGAGATCTGGTCTCCTCCCAACTGTTGAATTTGTCAGGCCACCCCAACCATTTAACTAGATATTGCTTCCTAGCTCCACAATATTTACTCTTTATGACGTTTCCTAGTCTATAAACTTGCTGCTGGTCTTTACTGATTTTTGGATCTCCTTTCCTGTAGAAAACACCTTTAACAGCCTCCCCCGAATGGCCAATTAGTGTGTATATTACATGGCCACGGAGTGGCCATGTAGTTATGGTTAAGTTGCAGTTTCCATAGGAAGAGCACTTTTTGGGCGGCTTATAACTTTGCTCCCCCTGGACGAATCCATACCAAACTTTGCACAGAAAGTATATGGCCCACTCTGAATTTATTTGCAAAGTTTGGTGAGGTTTGGTCCAGGGGGGGCAAAGTTATATGGGGGTCCCACATTTTTTTTTCCCCATAGACTGAATGGGAAAAAAACATTGCTAACACCTACTGCCTAAACTGCTGGACGGATTTTCACCAAATTTAGACCAGGAGCAGCGGCTTGGTCCCAAAAGCGTGCTTTTGCAAATTTGGTGAAAATCCATCCAGTAGTTTTTTAAAAAATGACCAAAAAGTAGGTCAGAAAAAATTAGTGATATCTGTGTTCGCTTCGTGGACACACTTCCCTGTTCGCTCACCGGACAGGACGGGGATTGGGCAAGCGGCTTGTGTGATGTCCCCGGACATCTGACGTGCCCTCTCATTGGCTGTGGTGAAGCGTGCAGTGCGTCGTATTCTGAGAGATGCTCACCATCTTTGTTTATCGTTTGAGGAGCGGGATCTGCCGCCTGCATAGTAAGCTCAGGCCCGATGTCTTCCTCCCGTTCCCCCACCCCCGCTCATGCCTGTGTCTTCCTCTTGTTCCCCCCACCCCCCGCTCATGCCCTGTGTCTTCCTCCTGTCCCACCCACCCCCCCTCATGCCCCGTGTATCTCTTTTGTTCCTTCACCCCCCGCTCACGCCATCGGCACACGGTGGCCTGCAGAGGCCGAGGAGCGGGATCTGCTGCCTGCTGCACAGTTAGCTCAGGACCCGTGTCTTCCTCACGTTCCCCCCACCCCCGCTCATGGCCCGTGTCTCCCCTGTTCACCCGCAACCCCGCTCATGCCCTGTGTCTCCCCTGTTCACCCCCACCCCCGCTCATGCTCCGTGTCTGTCTCCCTTCTTCCCCCCACCCCTGCTCATGCCCCATGTCTCCCTTCTTTCCCCCCACCCCCCGCTCATACCCCGTGTCTCCCTTCTTTCCCCCCACACCCCCGCTCATGCCCCGTGTCTCCCTTCTTCCCCCCCACACCACCCACTCATTCCCCGTGTCTCCCTTGTTCCCCCCCACCCCCGCTCATGCCCCGTGTCTTCCTTCTTTCCCCCCACCCCCCACTCAGGCCCCGTGTATCCCTTCTTTCCCCCCACCCCCGCTCATGCCCCGTGTCTCCCTTATTTCCCCCCCACCCCCGCTCATGCCCCGTGTCTCCCTTCTTTTCCCCCACCCCCCGCTCATGCCCCGTGTCTCCCTTATTTCCCCCCACCCCCGTTCATGCCCCGTGTCTCCCTTCTTTCCCCTGCTCATGCCCTGTGTCTCCCTTCTTTCCCTCTCCACCCCCCGCTCATGCCCCGTGTCTCCCTTCTTCACCCCCACCCCCCGCTCATGCCCCATGTCTCCCTTCTTTCCCCCCACCCCCGCTCATGCCCCGTGTCTCCCTTCTCCCCCCCACCCCCCGCTCATGCCCCGTGTCTCCCTTCTTTCACCCCCACCCCCGCTCATGCCCCGTGTCTCCCTCCTGTACCCACCATCCCCCACTCATGCCCCATGTCTCCCTCCTGTACCCCCCTACCCCCGCTCATGCCCCGTGTCTCCCTCCTGTACCCCCCGCTCATGCCCCGTGTCTCCTTCCAGTCCCCCCATCCCCGCTCATGCCCCGTGTCTGTCTCCCTCCTTGTGGGGGCATGAGCGGGGGGTCGGGGGGAAAGAAGGGAGACACGGGGCATCTTTGATGTCCTGGGTGTTAGTCTTAGCAGTGCACGGTGGTGGCGCGAGTTATGGTTGCTTAGCTTCCCATAACTGGTGAATTTCAAGGGTTTTTTGGTTTTACTTGGAACTGTAACGTCCCTTTAACAAAGTTTTTTCACTGAATTTCATAGGTTTTTAGTAGCGCAACTTAACCATAATGTCCCTTTAACAAAGTTTTTTCACTGAATATATATATATATATATATATATATATATATATATATATATAGGCCCTCCCATTGTGACATTCCTTCTATGATAAAGATCTTGTCACTGTATTTCTGCTCATACTCCTTTGTAAAGACATCTTTGTATTTCGTGATCCGCACATGATCCCTTTTTAAGGGGCTTACCAGCCGGCTTGGTAAAAAGTATAGTTTTTTTCCAGACCTCAAGCGAATTCTGCAGTGATACACAGGCGCGGGTGGTTTTAATAGATCTGTGATGCGTGTTTTTATACACATTTATAAATGCGCGTTACACATTCACATATATGCGGGTATTTTTTGGCCATGAAGAATCGCCAGAGCCGTGTTTTAAAAGTGTGCATAAAACTTTCTACAAAAGAGGCTTTAATTTCAGAGTGTGTCACAATGGGCTCACTCGGTCTAGCCCATGGCACCCCCATGTTTTAGAATACTCTGTAACGGCTTATTTAGAAAACTCCATACCTGCATCCGTCTGTAGTTTAGCAGGTACTCGCACTTTGTTAAATATGTGTTTAATAGACGCTGACATGCTGGACCAGTCTTTTTCTTTAAAGCCTCCACATAGGCATATTTTGATAGAACGTCGATGATGGCTAGAACATAGCGGTGTCTGCGTGGAACTGGCTCAAGTGCGTAATATCTCCATGCCACTGTTGATTGACATCAGATACCACAGTCATTCGCCTTTTAAAATGTTTACGGACCAGCTTGTGTAGCGCGCCAGCTTCCTGCTCTGAAAGCCACATCTTGACAACGCCCCTTGACACCTTCTTGTCATCGGTTTGCAGTTTACGACACATGCTGTCAAGCCTTCTGTAACTACCAACACTCCCTTCATTGTGATATATTTTCAACAGCTTCACACCAGACATGTTCACCCCATAACTGCTGAACATAAGAAACAACCCGGTTTAATAAACAACAGATTTTTATTAATATTTAAAACATGTATTTTTATTCAAAATGTATCCACATTAAATAGTTTGTCAGTTGCTGCACGAAGATCCGTCGTGGTACAGATTCTGTAGTATATGCAATGACTGCATCAACACACTAGACACCACTGCGTCGATAAGCAAACATGTCGACACTCCAATAGGTGTTCAATTAGGTATCATTTATCCCCTCCCACTTGTAAACTGTTTTCTCAACAATGTTTATACCACTCATCGGAAACATGTGTCCAAACAGCTTCATTTTGAAAAGGGGGCTATGTCAACCCCTAATGGTGCTTAGGGCTAAACATGTAACATATTTTATATAGCAAATTATCTGTGTCAGATATTTTCAAACACTCATGATCATCCTGTCAGGGGATGTCACATGTCCCGAGCAACATCTGTAAAGAGTTTTTTTAAATACCCCCCGCCCCCGCCACTATTGCCATGAGCCCCTGGGAAGCCCCAATATCAATGCGGGAGAGAGCCAGTGTGGTGTATCATCTTTAATGCTATCAGCCTTCATGAAGGCATCATGAAGTAGGAAACATACAACAGATTCACAATTTCGAAAATACATGGTTTAATTCTCAAGTGTCAGGATGGAGTAAGGCCTAACTTCCATATGCTAAGGTTGGATTTCCCTACCTAAACTAAGGGTATTCTGTGTCATAAAGTTCAACTCAAAAGTCTTTTTGTGTCCATACCCTATACTTACCCTCACTACTAAAGATATTCAATGTGTAGGGATGTCAGCAACCAAAGAAACAGTGTTCAAAATAAAGTTCAGAGCTTATTCCAGATCCTAGCTTGCTTTTCAGCTCCCCCCCCCCCAAGTTCTAAACAGTTCCCCAAAATGACAATGTTCAACCCGGTTACAAAAGGCCTTGGCGTTCCCTTCCCCAAGTTCAGCACAGTAACAAAAGGCCTCAGGGTTCTCTTCAGAAGAAGGCAGCTTTCCTGGTTTCAAATTCACAGTCAATTCATCTGTATCAGCTTTCAATATGGATTCCAACTTCACTTTGTAACCTTTCAAGCTTTGCAACAATTAACTAAGCTTGCTTTTCTCTTTAGTCACAATAACACTTGTTAGGCAAAACAGCTTCCATCTCTTGACTTCCCTTGGTTCACTCCAAGTAGGGCTCACTCGGTCTAGCCCATGGCACTTTGTAATGTCCTTTGATTATCATTGGACTTCCTTAACAACACAGTCTTTCTCTCTGCCACTGTGTCATTAGTTCATATGTACTACTGTTTCACTTTGACAGTTTCTTGACCCTATCAACACGTGACTTTCACACTGCTCACTTCATGATGTTTGATTTGTGTCACCACCTTGCTTTCACACTATCCAATAGTGCTTATCATTTGCTTTCCACTTGCTTCACAAGTTCCCATTACTGGCTTTCACTTGGCTTGCACTTTCACAATGTTCATGAATGATTTTTACTTGTTTCACTTTGTTCGTAAATGCACTTTACTTCTTTTCACTCATACAGTATTTTCACATATTTTTTCTCTTTTTTTCCTCCCCAGTCACGGGTTCTGCCTTATATGCACCTGTAGCCTCTCAATTGGCTGCAGGTGAAAGTCTTTTGCCTGGCAATAATGACTTTTGTCAATGGGACATGCCTGACCATTATGGTGGTGTTCCACAGTCCTCTTCCTCGTCCCAGTACCAATGTGGTGTGCACAGATGGACGTGTGCATTACTCCTTGTTGCCTCTTCCTCGTCTCAGTCTTAAAAGAATATACATGTGGGACAGTTGGTGTGAGACAATGGGGAAGACTGGTAATAGCCTACATTGGTAGGGAGAGGGTAAGATGCATTTTGACAATCTCTTGGTTTAACCAGAAGAGGTGAATATGTGCCTAGTCTGCCAATATAAGAAGGTGTTCTCATTATTGTTCTCCTCCCTGTTCCTCTATACTGATAATTTCCCCAAGGGTTATTTTGAAAGGAAGAAAGGGAGGGGGTTTGACAGTACCCCATAAAGGCTTCAGGGACTGAAGATTAATTGTGAAACGGAAGCCTAAGGACAACCTCCTTCCACTCACCAAATCTCCTCCACACAAGTCATCCTCCCTTGCATATCCACCCCCAGGGTCAGGATCCAAAAGTGGTGGCCTTTGCCTGGCCGCCTGAGCAGAAGATATCAGGGACATCATCAGGTTTCTCACAGTCTCCATTAGCGCATTCCTTACACAAACTGTTATCCCTACCTCCGGGTTTTCAACTTGGTTTGAACAGCAAGCAAAATACAGAATTAACATTGTGTTTAAGGCGTTCAATCTCCATTAATGAAATGCAATCCTTCACACAATCGCCTGGGCTTTGAACTTGACTTGAACATCAAGCACTGTAAATATTGATAGTCGCTGCTACAGCTTGGCGCTCTTCATTCCAGCACACAGAGCCCTGTTTTTCATCAAGCCCCGGGGGTGGGGTCAATCTCTGATGTCATCGCCACGTCACTCTGAAAAGCCCTAGGTTCACAGTCCTTGTATTCATAGTTCACTTCACCCACGGATGGTCGCCCAGGCACCACGAGCTGCGACTCCTCCAACAATTTATATACATGTCATATCAAATCTATATCAAAGATGTTTTGTATCATTTTTATATAAAATATATATTCATATATCAAATCATTATCAAAAGGGGGAGAGACTAGCCATGGGGAAAGGGGCTTGCCCAACTGTAAACATTTTGATGGAGACAAAGGGAGCCCCTTATACTACGCAGGCTATTAAAGCCTGTTTTTGCTGTTGATGGGTTCTGGTGTCACATTCACAGATTGTGGAGGGATGGGTGTAGAGTCTGTCAATTGAGGAGGCGCTTCCTTGAGTAGTCAATCTAATGAGGGTTGCCCCCATTCACAGATGAACTCCCATCCACAGCGGAATGGATGCAAAAGGGCCAGCCATGAACCAGAGAGACCCACGTACCTTATGCATGCTGTGGAGTGCATCCTACTTCAGCACAGAGGCATTATTAACAAGCATTGGTAATTACAACAGTTTGAGCTTTTGTGTAGTCATGGGAAAGGCACTTCCCAGGCAGAGCCGTAGTGCTGTTAATTTGTTGGTAACAGGTGTAAACTGGTGGGAGTAGCTGGGCATCTAATAGCAATGCCTGACAAAAGATTACAACGTACGCACAAGCTACAAATGTTGGCTCTGCCTGTGATTGTTTTAAACAGGACTTCAGTGAAGGAAACGCAGAGTGCCTATAAATCGGGTGCCTGAAAGTAGGCCTGGTAAGACATTTTGTATTACACCAGTAGCGTGTTTACAACTCCAATTAAGTCATTAACTCTCAGAGGACTGCTGTGAACAAACACTGGCAGGCATTTTGAATGCAAAGTCTGATGGTAACGCGTCATTACAGCGAGCTGAAAGAGTTCCCAAGAGGAGGCGTTTTGGGCGGGCAGAGGCAGGAATGGGTGGGAATGGCCATAGGAATTAGCATGGCCATGGGCAGTCAATGGGTGCGCACATAACCAAATAACACCTACAGACCTCTGTGTCCCTCCTCATTAGTAATTCCTCCCTATCTGTAGTCGAATGCAATAGTTTTGGTTTATAGGTGTCACACGTGACATCTAATAGTCCAAACTAAAGTTGGCACCTAGGATGGTAACTGGCATGGGGCTATTTTGAGAGTACTCTGAAGTGACATCAGTATGCTTTATACCTATAAAAAAAAGCCTTACAATGATTAGTTAAATCAAATCAATAAATCAATTATTTGATGTAATTAAGTAGGGAAAATGCTAATGAATGTAATTAAATAAGTTGTGAACATGCCACGGGATCTGCAGCTTCCTGCTATAGACTCCTTAGCATGTGTCACTGAATGAGGCTGTGAAGATGGGATGGGTTGTACCAGATACGTGTATAAAGCTGGTAGATGCACCATGTATATGCTTTCATAACACTTACAAACACGTAGGCTCCCTCTGATGAATTTCTTTTCTCATTGATTTTATGTCACTGCAGAATATAGGCTTCTTAACCCCGGAGACATTTACTGGCATGCTAACTTTGAGCTCACAGTGTAAACATTTTAAGTTACGTTTTTTTGTCCTCATTATTATTAATTTAAACCATCTGTCCACCATCTGCTGGTTTCAAATGCAAAATACGAGCCTCTTTGTGATCTGTAATCAGATATTTAGCAAAACAGATGCAAATGCATGTACTTTTTCAATCATAAAAACAAGTTCAATAAAATTAAGACTCCTCCAAATAGAAGCAATTATTAAAAAAGTTATGTTAATGAATAGAGAATGCCATAATTTATGCGAGGTCTAAAATAATTCTCGTGAAGAGGATTCACTTTTAATCTTCTCTAGCAATGTAAGGATCCCTAGTGACATTTCTGCTTTCTACAGGCAGAGGGACACGAACTGTCACTCCAAGACACACAACACAGGAAAACAAAACCTTTAGAAAACAGCTCTAATTGGTATATAACATGCGTGATCTCTGAATGAGACAGACAGGTGCATTTAATAAGATTGTAGCCAATTACAAAAACGGAGATAAATGGTTTTGCCACACTGTTGCCACTAGCAAAAGCATAGAGCAACACTGACTGATATTGAAGCATACCTTTTGCTGTATAAGAAGCAGTGAAACCTACTTGCTACCATGCCACCATTCTTTAAAAGTAATCAGACATGATTTTGAATATGTTCTGCTTTACATAGCTGCACAGCTTTGGAACTCCCTGCTCCCCCGCCCCTGCTTTGAGGGCGGACCAAACGTACTTGAACTTCACACATATCATCAACTCGTTCAAAGAAAACGACCACTAAATGCACTTCAGTCACCATCCTAGTATCCCTATTCCCTTGCAATGTAAATAGACACCACTAGGCATACAGCATATTGAACCTATCTGTTTCACGTAATGCCTGCCGACTATGTTTGCTGTATGTATGTACTTTGCTGCTGTATTTGAACCTCTGAATGTATCATAACTGTGTATTTGTATTATAATTGTAACCATGCAAATCTGGAACCATAAACTGAAAATATTCCTGTACTGTGCGCCCTGTTACCCTCAGGTCTGGCGCGCATTACAAATAAAAAAGGAAACAAACAAACATACACATTCAATGTTAAATCAATACTCAAGGTGGTCTCTATTCAAAGATGTAGCTATCAAACATCACCCATGAATCTGAAAGTTGTTTTCATTTTAACTTTTTTGCAAGCCACGATTTGCCTTGCTTGTGGGCTAAAGCTGCTTTCTCCTATTGCAAGCAGTTTAGCTGCCAAGGTTTTTCTCAGGAGGCCTCCGAAGGCCACCGAAGGCCCTGTACCAGCCCCACTAGTATGTAGGGGAAGAAAAACGGATGGGGTTCCTTTGACATGTAGGCCCTTTCTAAGAGGTATAGGGGTCATTGTCTTTACTAAACTTTGTAATAAATAAGGCAGAAATCACATGGAGGGAGACCTTTTTTCTTATTAAAAGTAGAGTTTACATTTTGGGATGACCGGCACATCACACGCCAGTAGACACCGTAGATGCTGGGTGAACACAAGCCTAATAAATAAAAAACTAGCACTACCATCATATGCGGCTCTAACTTCCAGGCTAATGTTTTGCGGGAAGGCTCCTACTGTCCTTGGTGTGGGCCATGTCGGTTGTCCTGAGGCTTCAAGGTCCATGCTTGGCAGTGACAAGTGACATAGCACAAAATGTGCCCCCCCCACGAGCCATATTGAGGGCCCCCCCAGCTCGGCCACAAATCATGGGTTGCGCCACACGTTGGGCCGGCCTAAATTACCACGCTTGCGCAATACGCATAAAGATCCTGCTGCAGGGGTTCGCCGCACACTGCACTAGGAGAATGATATATATGTGTTTTAATGCATTATACAGCAGACTTTCTGAGAATAATTGGCTAAAAAGCCACAATGTTTGCAATTATTTCGTAGCATGACACCAATCCAAAAATCCAATACAGGCAAGTCACCAACAGTGCACATGAAGATTAATGATTCATTTAATTTAATGTGTTGCTATTAAAAATGCCATCCCACAATGAAAATATGTCCAACTGGCTGCACAATGTAGACAAGTCTAGATACGTAACAACGTATTACAGTAAAGCATGCCAGGCCACATTTAGACATACCTAGACTAGTTGCACCAGAATGTCAGTCGACGCAATAACACTTACTATGGTTGTTTTATCACAGATGCCCAGAGAAATATGCAATGTCACAGTAAGAAATGGCTAGACAGGCACACCTAGCAAGACCGCTTTATCAGAATTTCCTTGTTAAAGAAAGTTAAGCCAAACTAAGAAATGACTAGATTGGCTTCACCAAAATGCCTTTCTAGCCACTAATAGCACATATCATGACTGCTTAGCCAAGACATGGGTGACCATTGCAATTTATATCACAAAGCCTACTCCCCCACACACATCCCTCTCCCTCCTACCCCATGCCCTAACCCCCCCAAAACAGCTCCTTGGTGCCCAGAATTACCTACACAGCCCTCTTCCTTGTCCCAGTGTTTATGTATGAGGCACCTTGCCTCATAAGTAAGTACTGGGATGAGGAAGAATAGGGCTAGGATTAATGAAGATTACCACTGAGTAATCAAGGCACTAAACACAAGCAGTGGACCGACTGGGCTTCAGTACTCTCCACCCCCCCTGAAATTATGGGCTATGTTGACTCGACCTGGCTGACCTACAGAGTCGTTGCTGGACAGAACAGGACACAGATGTTAAACGGCACCTGGGTTTCGCCGTTAACAAAGGCCCGACAATTACTAACATAAAGCATTTCATTGTTAGTACCTGCATTCAAATGCTTACTTTTTTAGGCAATTGAAATTGTGATATTGGTGTTGTACTTGCATGCCAGGGGAGTGGTTTGAAGGGTAGAGAGGGGAGACGATGCCACTCATTCTCACAGCAGTCCATAAGTGGGTGCTTGCAGACTTAAAGGAGAGAGTGACCTTCTTGTAACATTGAAGCTGCTCTAGAATAGTCTCATTAAATTGTGTAATGAAGTTAGATGCCCCCACACAAACATGTTTGCCCCCCCCCCACCGCAAGTTCTTTGCCTGACAATAATGACTTTTGTCAATGGGACATGCATCTCCCAACATGAAGGGTTAGCCCCTTTCTCGAAATGTATGTTTCGTTGCACCCCTGAACTCAAGCACACACACCATTCACACACATGCACACCCAGCCACATATGCATTTAAGGTTGCACCCTTTCACCATACACTCACACAGGCACACACAGGCAGCCATCTATTATGCATCATGCACTCACAAATTCATTCACATTACATTATATACATATATATGTATATATACACACACTTACAGGCATGCACTGACATTTAAAGAAAATACATTTACTTACTTTTAATCGGTTGGTCCAGGGAACAAGGCCTTCATCTCTCTGCAGAAGGCAGGAACGCTTGTTCCCGTCATCTGCAGAGGATCTGGAGGCCTACATGTCATGGGGTGGATGTGAGCCCCATTACTTTTAGCGAGGCAGATGTAAACATCATCTACAGAGCACGCCCCCTCAACTCCCTCATACTGGAAGAACAGCAAGTGAACACTGTGCACGACACCTGGTATCATCCCAATACCACATCGAAGGTATGAAAGACATTATGTGCTCAGACAACCATACCGAATGTACCGTGTGAGAAAGGCATGGTGTTCAGACTTAGAAACGGACACAAGGATACAAGTTTTGAAAAACTTCATTTAAAATAATGGGGTTTGAAAAATGCCTAACTTTCCCTATTTCTAAATGGGAGTAGTCTCGACCATAACAATAAAGATGTAAGAATAGTCCAAAAGTCTGTTGTTCCAAATTAAAGAAACTGTCTGTGTCAAACCTGTGCTTGCCCTCACTCCCTACCCTAATTTAGCAATGTGTAGGGTTTCAAATAAAATATATATGTGTCTCAAACGAATATCAGGATGACCAAGGAGCTTCTTCTTAACTCCCTTGCCCCCAGTATAAGTCACTTGGGATCTTCAAAAGTTCAGTTCATCCCAAACAGTCCACAAAAAGGCAGTACAAAAATGTTCTTATACAGCACACTGTATGACCCTCTCTCAGGCTTCCCTCACCTGATTCAACACTCTTCAATGTAACACCGTTCTGCTTTAACAATGATCTCTTCCTTAGGCTTCCCTTGCCTTTCCCACTGCTCACTAGCACAACACAGTTCTGTTTTAACAATGTTCTTGGGCGGATCTTTCTGGCTTTCCTTAGCAGAGCCTAGACCCTCTTTACTCGTTACTTAGTATTTTACATCACAACATTTCATCATCGGAGTACACAGGGTTCCCTTCCCCAATCTTCCTGCTTTCCTCACGTGGTTTATGTCAAAGACTTTCAAAAGGGCACAGCTTTACTTATCCCCATGCCAGACCATTCCAACATGGTTGCATTCTGGTTGTCGTATTCCTTATACTCTGTTAGTCTTTCCTCAAGCGTGCCTTCTAGCATAACAACAAGTTCTATTTCCTTGCCTCTGTCTCAAACATGCTCCTTAGCACCCAGACAAGTTCCGCTTTCTTGTCAATTTATTTAATCACACAGTTATGTTTCATCCGATCCCCATCGGGATCTTGCTTCACTCAATATCCTCGTCCGTAGCCTTTCCCGTCGGATTTCACTTCCATTTTCATTCAACTTGCTATTCACCTCAGCATTGCTGTGTGGAATATTTGGACTTCACAGAGACTTTTAACAATGTGGTATTCCACATGACCACTCTATTACTCAGTTTTATCACAGTTCAAAACAATCGAAGGTTTCTTTCAACGCGTCTCACTTCATACGCATAACCTTGCTTTCAACTTGGTAATCATTTGCGTCTTTACAAACTATGCTCTCTCATCACTGTGAACTCACTGGTTGTACTGTAACAACGCGTCCTTCACAATTATTTTATCTGAGGTTAGGGTCTCTCCCCTCCTGCTCCTCAGACCTTCCTGGGTGGCTTCACTGTCCCAGAAAAACAAGCATTCTCTGGGCACAACGTTCAGAGAGATAAAACAGCTTCTCGGCTTCCTTTGACAAACCCGATCGGCTTCTTGGAGACACGGCTTCCTCGCCTCACTTTCTCCTGCTTAAACCTGCAGCCATGTAGCGCTGCAGCATACTGTTCTCTCAAGCCTGGTTCTCGATAGCCTCTGCTCAGCCATTAGCCATCTTGCTTGCTCTCCTTCTCAAACTCACCTTTACCTTCCTGGCTTTTCATGCTCCTGCTCGTTCACCTTAAATGAGTCTGTGTTCCACCTTTTATACTTAGTTCGGTTCTCAATTGTATTCAGTTGTTTGTGATTGTAGCTAAATGCCTGACCCTGCCTGGCTTTGTTAGAGGGACATTAATAGGAATGGTAAAGTTCCCTTGAGTGTAGGTGTTCCGTCGGGATAACGCTCGGTCGGGAGAAGCATTGGGGAAACCAAGGGCCTGGCTTACAGTAGGCTGAGGAAACATCGGGTTGGGAGTCATATGAAAGGGGGGAGTACCATGTCTCACCCTCAGGTAATCCCTCCCCAATCCTAAGGGACCCTCCACCTAGTTGATCCTGCCGCACTTGTCTGCCCCCAGGGTCGGGATCCAAAAGCCATGACCCTCCCCTGGCCACCTGTTTGGAAGATCCCCTGGGAGTGGGAAGGTATCTTAAAAGCAAACGCTGAGGAAAATAATCAAATGCTCTATACTACGTATATTGACTTCAAAATGGCATTTGACTCGATACCTAGAGAAATGCTCATCAAAAAGTTAATTGATGATCAATGTCCGGAATTTCTAATAAATTACATTTACCAACTTCACATGGGTACTACTGTTCAAAATCGGTTAACCAGTGGCAGTATGCTTACCAGCCCCATCTCTACTGCTAAAGGGCTAAAACAGGGATGTACCTTTGCCTCTGCATTATTTAATTACTATATCATTGATATAGGCAACAGCTTTAAATATGTAACTTCGGACTCTCCAAAACTAGGCAAAATGCATATCAAATGGTTGTTATACGCCGACAACCTGGTTTTAATATCAAAACCCCCCCGGGGCATACAATTGCTATTAAATGCATTAGGAGAATATACCCAGAAGAACTGTCTGACTAAAAATATCAAAAAGTCAGAAATAGTGCAATATGGTCAACCAGAAAAACGACAAAAGTTGGGAACTTGGTATTTGCTGGAACAAGTACTTCCAATAACCAATGTATATAGCTATCTAGGATTGAACATCAATAACCATCATAAAGATGAACCATAGGAAGTGACAATTAAGAGTAAAATCACGACTGCCATTTCCCAATCAAGAATCATAAATGCAAAATATGGCACATTTTCCCTCATTCCAGTATTAACATATTACAAACAAAAAGCTATTCCTGTAATTCTTTATGATGCTGAAACAAAACCACTTAAATCCGATTTCTATTGGCAAAAACTTGAAGCCAAATATTGGAGAGCAGCTCTAAATCTGCCAAAATCTGAACCTATGTAAATATTGCGACATGAAATGGGACTTTTGTCATTATCTGCAATGTATAGGTGGAGAAAATGTGCGTTATATAGCAAATGTATCACTGCTAAAGACACAAATAACGTACTGTCGTACTTAGCTAGCTATTTAATTACTTCATCTCATAAATTCATCACATCATGGAGAAAATCGGTGGAAATGATTTTAAGGGAAGCTGATGTCACAGTAGAACTCTTAATAGCAAATCCAGAAAAAGCAAAGCTAAACATTTGGTGAACTGATTGGATAAAAACTGGTGATCAATGTATTGGATACAAAGATTTTGATTCCAATTTTTGTGATATAAAGAAATATGGCCAACTTCCATTGTATCTGATAAAATCTCCCAGCTTAACTTATAGAACGAGTATCATGAGATTCAGACTGAACCTTTGTAACACAAATGAATTAAAAGCAAGATGCAAGATCATTCAACATAAAGAGAATGTATGTCGATATTGTAAATCTCCTAATGAATCAATGAAACATTTAATGACTGAGTGTAAATCGTTATCTGAAATCAGGGCACATTGTTTCAAAGGTTTATTTGAAAACATGCTTATCTTTAATAAGGAAGACTTCTGGCGAAGATTGATACAAGTGGACAACAGAAAGCTGGGTTATGCTGTAATAAACTTTTTAAATAACATGGACTTAACTAAGGACTGAGAATCAGCTAAATCATTATATTAACTTCACTCCTTGATTTGATGAAAATGTTGCTTGCTATTTTACCTTCATTTTTCTTTTCTTTTTCTCTCTCTCTCTTTTTATATGCTATATTGAAAAGTTGATTGTAATCAGCTGTATCAATGAAAAAAAAAGAGTGGGAAGGGAAAAACCCTCAGGTTTTTCACAACCCCCAGACTGATGCGGTTGACATGAGCCTGCAGACACCACTGGATACAGAAGAACTATAAGTAAAGTCGGATCGAAGAGAAGTGACATCATGAAGAGAGAAGATACGTAGATGCGCTGAATCTGATGTATTGATGACCAAAGAATGAAGATATAACTGAAGCAATAAGGTAAAACAAATATGCAAATATGAAGAAAACTCTATACACAAAGAAGATAAGTGACAAGAGATGCAGTAAATGTATATACGCAGAAATGCAAGGTAGATAAGACAAGGTAGAAGCTTGCTAATGTAGGAAATATAACGCAAATAAAGCAGCCATGTTGAGAAAATGGATGTCGGCATTGTATAATAGTAAGCAAGAAATCTTGAGAAGAAATACCAAGGCTGTAGAGCCGACAGGTGCTGGAATAGAGATTTGCACAATAACAAAGGGTATTTGCTTGGCTCAGGATCAAGGATGTCACAGCAAGAGGCAACTGCAAGGCGTCAAAGAGAATAAGTAAAAGAGTGAACAATTGTGAGTGATAAGTATTGGACAATAAAGAATGCAGAAAGTGCATGCAAGAGAGAGCAACCAAGTCTCCAGAAGCCAAGAGGAGTAATAACACCCAATATTATTGAATCAAATAGCAATAAATGGAAGGGCAAAACAGACAAAATCATGGTGTCTTCACACGTGGTGCAAGACCGGAAAACAGGGCCTATTCATAGATCTCCAGACAAAGATAGCAATGTACCTTCGCTCCCTTTAAAATTCTGAGGAAGAGAACAGCCAGCAAGGTCCACTACAAAGGGAAAGCCTTGGCTTAGAGGCTAACTGATGAGAGACAGTAAGGCTTATTAGCTAAGAAAGGCAGTTGTCTGATGTTGTTCCCCTGCACCTGGGTTTCGTTGCTTACATGCTGCTAACGAGACAAATGTTCAAGGTTGGATGAGAGTGCCAACCAATCATGAGGGTCTATGTGATGATGGATTATACATTGTTGCAGAAGCCTATACACTGCTGGTATTATTCTAGTATCCATATTTTACATAGTCAGAGGGTGTTCAAGGTGTGCCTACCAGATATGGGGCAGCCAATGATGATACCAACACTTATGCACACTGTAGGTATATATGTGTACCCTAACCAATCCCTCAGCCTTATAGGTTTTTACTGTTGGCCACGTAGGATGACGTCATAGCTGATGTACATTGAGGTATAAAGCCTTTTGCGTAATGGAAATGCAAAGAGTATGTTTGTTCAGCAGGTTTCTCTACTTTATTGAAATGATAATAAATTAGTATTTTGCCATATTCTTTGAGTCTGTCTGGTTATTTGGGCCTGAGATCATTTATTTGGTAATTCCATTTGTCATTTGGAAGACTCCAGGTGTTAGAAGCAGTGCAAATGGTGCGGTTGGATCAGATCTAGACTCTCATATTTTTGACGTCTTCCACCATTAGCCAGAAGATCGCAGTTTCCTGTGGAGAGCAGAGAAAAACATGTGTGAAAACGAGACAGTCGACAGGTACCTCTTTGAAAAAATTCCTGTCTTGTCCCCATGGGTGCCCCACGGACTGAAGGTGAACTGGTCGATTGCGTAAGAGTCGATATCGAAAGGCTCAAACTGATCAACATCCTCAAGGAGGTAGAAAGGAAAGCATTGAACTCCAAGTGGAGTATTTTTTGGGATTCCTGAGGCAAGGCTGATATGAAGGATGCGTTTCACACTCCAAAATGGGGTAAAATGGAGATGAGATACCTTTACTAGAGCAAGTGAAGAAGGACGAACGTAGAATTTGTTGTGCAAGTTTGTTTTGGGTTATGAATATGTCGGTGTAAGAAGTTGATTTGTTAAACTAAAACATAGAATGATAGTAAAAATCTAGCTGTTTATTAGACTTTAATGACACACGATTGACGTCAGAACAGTTGAGGGAGGAAGGAAATAAAGTAAAATATGATTCTTATAATTGTTGATAATAAAACAACAGGACAGTGAAGATCGATAGAATTATAAACAATGGAATAAAGAGAATATTATTGTGTAGGCTTGAAAATTGTTTAAAGAATTGTTTGTGGGAAATGGGTGGTGATTGATGGTGCGTGCCTGAATTGATTATTGTGATATAACTAATTAAAGTAATAACAGAATAAAAGGTCCAGTAAGTACTGACAGTTAAAAATGACTTGTCATCATGGAGGACACTTTTACATTTATGTGAAACATTACCGAGATACACATCTAAGATCGGGAAATATGATGAACAGGTAAGTGGCACGGCTGTGAAAATGTTAATGCCGTGACCTCAAGAGGGTTCCCTCTCAAGTAAGTATTGCAACACATGACAACAAACTTCCATGCTGTGTACACAAGGAAGATGCACAAAAAAGGTTAGCTATTCTAGAACTATGTAAAATGTATCAGAGCAAGAGAGAAGACTCACTTGAGAGGAAATGGACGCCTAATCAGCATGAGGGATAGGGCACAGCACCCACAGCTCCTCTTTCTCCTCCTCCTTCTTCTTCTCCTTCTGAAGACAAGCGTAAAGACGCAGAGGTACAGGGTTCTATCCTTTAATGGAGTTAAAAGCAGCAGTGGGGTATATTGACCCGCTATATGCACCCCCTGCTTATAGCATTGAAGATAGTACAGAATAAAGTAAGACTAAAGAGCGTAAATACATGTCCAGATGTGGTAAAACTGAGGAACTCAATGAGAGAAGGGACGGACTGATAGAGATAGAAGAAGAAACCAAGCGACAAAAAGAAGAGAACGGTAAAGTCAGTAAAATGACAAATATACAGAATGAGTGGAGGAAGGACAAATAGTACTCAAGTTAGATAGAAAGGGTATTGACAAAGTTAAAGAAATAGATGAATGAGAAAGAAAGGAATAAGAATGAGACATACAATGATGATATAGAGAGTAAGCGAAAGGAAGAACAAAGAAGGTAAGAAGAGCAGATAAAAGAGAAAGAGAAAAAGAAACGTGAGGAAATAGAAACACAGAGATTGAAAGAAAAAAGGTTGCAAAGAAGACAAGATGAAGAAGAACAAAATTCAACGAGAATAAGTAGAGGACAAAGGGAAGATGAAATAGATTACATCATTAACAGAGGTATAATACCAGATGGAGAATGATAGGAAGAAGAGAGAAGGTCACAACAGCTCCACAGGGAGCTGCACAGCATACCAGAACACTAACATGGGCTGTTGAGAATGAGCCAGAAGGCATAGGGAAAAGGATCAGGGGATGATATAGACAGATGAGGAAAAAGGGTGGCAATGAGACCAAAGGTAGTATGGAAGGATATCCACCAAGAGAAACAAGAGATAGATTGGATAACGTAATGATGGACAAGCATAGACTGCTGTCGCTAAGCAGATTAGATCTTGATGAGGAAAGGGATAGCAGCCATACCAGTTGGGGTAAAATGATGTCAGATGTAGACAGGGAAGAAAATGAGAGAATGCGAGAAAAGGGTGCATGTGGCTCTTCGATAGATCCAGACGTAGGAAAAGGGGTATAAAGTAGTCAGATTTAGAAGAACCAGAAATAAAAACACCAGAGCCAATATCATATCCTGAATGACCACAAGGACATATGCATAATGTAGGGGAAATGTCTCTGCCTTATGCAAGTAGATTGAGATCATTGCCAGGGCGAAGACGAGCAGGTGGAACTAGCCCCACCTGGAAGAGAAGAAGCATAGGTGGATATGATTGTAGACAAGTGTTCACACAATTCTTGATATTATAGAAAGGGGGAGGAAGACTGCAATATATGGTATCCCTACAAAATATCCCCACCATAAATATCGCCGTACATATGGCCGTTTGTCTCGCCATAGGCAATATCTTTGGGGAGGATATTTTGTGTGCGTGGGGTTTGAAGGGGTATACCCCGCACATTTTAAAATAATGCAGGCATTGCAGGGGTGTCTCCCGCAGGGTCCATGGTCAATATTGCTGCAAAAAAGTGGCAATATTTTTGTATCGCAATATTTTTCCGGGGATATTAACACATGGAACCCGATATATACCATAGCGACAGATGGATAAGGATAATTTAAAATGCAAACCACCTAGTTTGACCGCAAGAGCAGATAAATGGATTCATTAGTTAGAAAGAATGATGGGAATGATATTAGCAGTGGGTGACATAAAAGGCCTGCTAGAAGCTATCCTAGGGGAGAGAGCTGACAACATTTGGAGATGAGCGGGATATGCGAGTGTGACAGCACAAAACACGACACATGATGGAATGCTTTTAATAATTGCAGAGCAGACGTATGGAGGGCACATAGAGTACAGTATCCTGATACATCAGAAATGGGTGTGATAATGACAAGGAAAATGGGACAGAACAAAGATCCTGTTGCTTAAATTCAGGAGATTCAAGAATGGTGGTGTCTTGAGAGGAGGGAACCATTGGATAAGACTGCAGCATTATTATATCATATTGTATGTCAGGGACTGCCTGAGCCAGTGCAGAGACAGATGAAACAAAAATTAGGGATGGAAGCGAAGCCATTGCCAGAAATACAGTTGACTATTTTACATAATTGTCGACTGTTACAAGAGAAGAAGGAGAACAATTCTGAGAATAAGAAGCAAAGATAGTTCAGAAAGAAATGTTGAAATCTGCAATAGAAGGAGCAGTACTGACGAGCAGTGATGGAGTGGTTACACAAGAGTTGCAGCCTACACACCCAATCAATGTAGGGTACCCAGTAGATCAGGGCGGGTAAAATCTTTGGCCACGTGGTAGAGGGAATGGACATAGAGGACGAGGAGTTGAATTTCAAAACCCTCAAGGGGGAGGAGGGTTCAATGGAGGACAGCCGCAGCAATGCTGGAATTTTGTGAGAATGGGACATATGGCCCACACATGTAGAAGGAGAGGGGGGCATGCAGCAGAACTGACAAGCTCCAAGAAATGGGACAGGCTATTTTCCACAGTATAGTACAGAATCAGCAGAGTATTATGCCCAAGATCACACGCAGTATCAGACATGTGTACCATAAATGCAGCACACATAGCAGATTTTGGTGCAATAACAGTTGCCACAAGGGCAGCTACAGGAAGCGTGAATGCAAACACAAGTACAGATCCAACAGTACACTCTGAGACAACAGGCAACAATGCCACAATGGAATGTGAATAAAAGAACCCCACAGACACCTGAACCTAGGATAGGAAGTGTGACAGGGGTGGAAATAAATCCTTTTACGGGTACAGGGATGCATTTTTATGCACAATAGGAAAGCCCACAGAGAGACCTGATGTGTTCAGTACCATCAGTGACACCAGACCCCCAAGAGGAACCAAGGATCATGGTAATGATAGGAGGCAAGACATTTTTGTTTCTTGTAGACACAGGAGTGACTTGTTCCTGTGTTCAAGAGGGAAAGTACCCAGTGTCTGGCATTGCCATGACTGCATAGGTATTCTCTTAGGCTATGAGTTCCTTTAACTGATGAATTACCAATTTCAATAGGACAACATGACGTGTCTATGCCACTATTGTATTCTTGGCAGACACAAATTAACATATTATGACGTGACTTAATGACAAAACTTAACATGACAATATCATTTACTGACAAAGGGATAATTTGCTCCACTCCAGGAATACATTACATGAATGTAAGAGAGTTTATACTAGCATTTACAGGCCAAAAAGCATTGTGAGGTGCCCCTTAGACCCAGAAGTAGTTTTGTATGGAGTATGGAGTAACAATTTTGTTTTCCTGGATTGATAGGTAAATTGCTGAGAATACCTGATGAATTTTTGTTTGGACCACAAATAGTTCACAGTAGTTTAAAAGGTAGGAATATACTGTTTCTAATTGTGGTGTTCAAAGCTTTTTTGTAAATAAAATGTGGCAGTGGCCTGAAGCAGATAAACAGATTATTAGAACAGAACTGATGAAATATTTTAAAATCTAAAAAACCAAGATGGATGCAAAAATACAGTGTAATATTCTTTTGTTAGCCTGTAAGATGGGTGATTAAAAGAACATGCTCCGTCTAGTTGTTTTCTGTGTCTGTCTTTTGCATATCATGAGTTCCCGCCCAGGGAGACTGGCAGCACGAGATTATCATCAGAAATTGACTCTTTAATATTTGGCTGACGATAAAGTGACGTTTTGAATCTTTGACAGATTAACAAGCGACAGGAACCCAAAATCTTCTCTGAGCCGCTGGTATGAAGAATTTCCAACAAGGAAAACGTGAGCGAAAAACAAAAAAAAAGGCTGCAGACTGATCCCTTTGTTTCAATAACATATCATCTTTGTGCCAGGCAGTGCGGCAGATGGAAGAGAAGGGAGATGACCTACATAAATTCATGGTGATGTATCACTCTACAAATGACAGAACTATGGGAAGCAATTAGATGGCATGGGTAAAAAAATATATATGCGAAACTAGTTTTTAGTGTAAATAGAAGGATTTGTCAAAGGAAAGGATACCTCATTTTCAAGTTCCAAGAGAACCCAAAGGAACATACTGCACACCAATTGGGGACAATTTCGAGATACCTGAGGCAAGAGCCAAGATGAAGAGTGAATGACACACTCCAATATGGAGTAAAGTTTGAGAATGGAAGAAGGCGGCCGTATTGTGCACATTCTGTTGGGGTTCAGCCGTGATAGTAAAGATATTTTTCATTTGGAATTAAATATATGTGGTGAATGAAGCTGAATTTCATTTTACTGCATATCTTTACAGCACATAAATGCAGAAAAGGGAAATTGGCTTTTTAATGGAAACATTTTTTGAATATTTGTTATGTTTTATTGTGTGACCATGAAGACTAACCCATGTTATATGTGGAATGGAATATGTGTTGGGCCATTGTCTGTTTAATCCAAATAAAACTATTTTATTTTCATGTACCAAGGGATTTTTATTTTACTTTTTAACAAAGCAAAGCAGTTTTTGTCATGGTTGCCATAAACATAGAGCTATATTTTTGATCAGTGAAGAATAAGTAATGAGGTTACATTGAAGGATGCATCTTTAAGTGTTTTGTCATATGTTAGCGATGTGTATTTGTGTATGTTTTGTCATATGTTAGCGATTGTGTAATATGTGTATTTGTGATGCCTCATTTTCACTTTGTGTCAAGAGCAAAGACAGGGATTTGATTTTTAGTTTGAAGAGAAACTAAGTTTGTCCTTGGCTAAGTTATGGGCTGCATTCATACAGAGAACAGCTGCATTCTTTTGAGCAAAAAAGGCAGCTTCAACCTGAACATAAGCTTGGTTTAGTTAAAAGAAAAATAGAGCACTGTTTTGTTTGATACCTCTGAGCTAAACAAGCTACTTTTTACAGATCTAATTTTATTTAGGCCCGAAGAATGTGCATATCTATGTATTTAAGGTCAAAATTAATGTGTTTTAAAGGAGACACAGTGGTTTGCTGTGCAAACAGTTCAGATAACCTGCGACATATAATTTATCGCCTTGCCAATCAGAGATAACATTCCTTTGCCTCGCAGACTTTAAACAAGTGGCCAGGGATGCCAGAACTACAGCCTTCAGCAGAAGACAAGAGGGCAGGGTTCAGAAAGAGAGCAGGACACAAAACACAGGTAGTTGAGATCCTTACATGGATTGCAGTAATATGCATTCAGAGGACAAAAGAGCTTGGTTGGGAAGTTTGTGTTAGAGATGTTAATAGGGTTGGGATAAATGACAGTTGAATATTTATGGAGAAACTTGGAGAAATTATATGAAGGGTTGAGATTTTTAGAAAGGTATACTGGGATGTTTTGCAAGTGTTTTTGAAACAATATGTGGAAAGGTGGCGGTATGGTTTTGAGGTTGAAAGATCTGCAGGAGTATTTGAAAAGAGAAACACTCTCTCCCTCTCTCTCTCTCTCTCTCTCTCTCTCTTTTGGTTGGACAATGATAAATAGTAATATATTTAAATATAGGTCATGTAAAGCGCTTTGAATTAATGAGCTATGTGATATACATTGAGTTATGCTGAAATACAATGTGAAGAAAAATGCAGTTTGCTTTAAATGAGCAATTATGGCTTGATAATTTGGATACGAGAATGAGATGATAAGTTTAGAAATGGTGTTTTGAGAAATAATATACATAATGGGAATGACACAGAGAGGGTGTGTAAAAGTAGCATTGGTAGACCTTTTAAATGAGACAGGGTGTAAGTGGCATAGATGGATTTATGTATAGGATGTCTGTTTCGAATATATGAAGAAATAGGACTATGAAGTAGGTTAATATAAAGCAAGATGAATCATTTTAAATGGTGTGATAAGAGGCATACAATTTGTTTAAAAATGTGTGCCTATGATTAGAATAAAGAAGAGTGAGTAGGGCTAGAGACTGCATATATGTGGGCATGCATATCATTAGTGTAGATTGTGAATAAAGACAAGCTTTCAAGATTTGTAATTTTTAGTTTCTTAAAATTAAGTCATATGTTGTATATAATTGCAAAGTGATTTTGGACTGACATTGTCAGTAGAGATAGTATTCTAATGTTTGTGGTAATATATTTTAAAAAAAATATATTTTTAATACAGAGCCTAAGTGAAGCAGGGGCTCAGTGCCACTCATTTTTTTAGAGCCAGGACTCATTAAATTGACTTTCATTTTTAAGTTTTTTTTAATGAGAAATAGCAATAATAATGGTATTTTGGCATAAGAGGATGTCAGTTTTAGTTTAATTTAACAACACAAGCTGAAGCAATTTGGGATTGGATTTTGTTTAAAGGAAAAAAAAAGATTTGTTTTTTTGTTATGTGTTATTTTGAGATGTGTTTTTTGATTTGGCAAGGATCTATATATTTGAGTATTACTTTTTTGGCCAAAATGTTATGCATGAATAACCATATTTTGAGCACATTTTTTCGCACTAGAATTTTTCCCCATTCACTACTCATATAAAGAATAGATTGGCCTCATTAGATAATTTTAAAAAAAAAGAAATTAAACAAGCCACTTTCCATTTTCTGGTTTCATTAGTTATTAGCTATGTCAGATACCTTTTTTTAAGGCCAGGGCCATAGACATTATATTAGTACACACCAGAGCCCACCCCTATTTAAACATTGTAGGTAGCTTCATTAGTAAGGGGGTATTTTTAAAAGGCATGTACTATAGGTGTGCACAGGGTAGTCACACAGATAAGGGAGAAAGACATGCTGAGCAATGGAAATAAACCATATATAAAGTTTAGGCACATTATTGAAAACTAATTTGGAAAAAGGAAAGGTGCCTTGCCCCATGGTTTTCCAACATATAATGAATGGGCACGGGGCTGTGCCTCCCACCCTTATGTTATGTAGCATATAACTGATTGCAGCAACTGAAAGGACTCTTAGTGTTTTCAGTACATTACCAAAAGGAAGAGCAGATGCACACAGTTTATTTTCATAGAATTTGTAACAATAAGAATGCAATGAAGTACGTTAGAAGAGGGAAAGTGATTGAGGAAGTAGAGGGAGAGAAATTATGGTAACAAAAGAAACAGGCACGGGAGAGCAAGAGTCAGATACAGGTTGCAATGAAGGCACACAAGATTGCTACAAATAACCAGACAATGAGGACACTGGTCAGAAGACTAAGGACAGAAAGAGGGGGGACAGCATTTCCCTACTGAATAGCACAGAATCATTGAAATAATATGCCCAATATCATTCATGGTACCAGGCATGCACCAAGATTAAAAGTACAGTTATAAACACAAATTACATAACAGGAAATGTTAAGGGAACAGTACGTGACACCAGGTCAAGCAGCAGAAGCCCTTATACATGAATACAGCAGAAATTAGCACAATGTTAAGCATATTCACAGCAAAACACAGCAGCACCATGAAATGTGCATGCACTGACACAAACACGTATATTCAGAATGTGTGGAAGTAATAGTAATGAGAGGGAGCACTCTTAGCACCACAACTCCCACACGCCATAGGATAAGGAAGCATGATATTTTCATACTATTATTACATTTTTTGCAACACATCAAGAGACATATTGAGGAGCGATTTGACTAAATGACTAGGGGATAACATGCACTATTTTAAGGATTAATGATGTAATTACTCAAGAAGTCACATTAGTATTTTAAGGCCATGAAATATAAAGTTGTGTGCTATTAGGCCAAGTAAGTAATTTGTATGGCGCACACACCATGATTAGCACGGCTTTCGAGAATAAAAGGTAGATTTTTAAGATTACTTATAGAGTGTTTATTTAGATAAAACATACCAATGGATGAGAAAGCAGGACTAATAAGTGCAAGCAAGTTAGGAGTTGCGAGAAGGAGGCAATAAAACTACTGAGGGACAATGATGGCTCTTGGTGAAGGCACATATAGATTAATTTGACAAACAAGGGCTTGTTTAATGGAAGTTAATTTAACAGTTAAGGATTGCAAACAGAGAGGAGGAGGAATTGGCACAAGTACTGAGCATGTTATAGATCAGTAGTACTTACAATAAGTGATTTATTAGAAGTAGTGAAGAGGAGGGGAACTTGGAGATGTGGAAAGAGGATATTATGCATGAGATTTGGAAAAACGTAGGGATATTAGGTTAGGGTGTTGTCATGTTATGGCCATAAAGAGGGGGGTATATACACACATACATATAGACACACATCCTGAACATATATATAACCGCCCACAATATTAGACAATATTCCCACAATGCCACCAACTTAAGCAATAGTTACCCTATGTCCTGTTAAACACAAAATAAGGGAACATAAAGTATATTAGGAGCATTTTTTAAATTATAAGGGAGGGGTCACAAGATAGGACACACAGTAACATGCATCTGGCAGATTCAGGAAGGAGGGGTTTTGAGGAAAAACACAATGAGAGAACTCCTGTCAGTGTACAGAACAACATATGAGAGTAAGTAACAAGAACATTATTTTCTATATATGCGTTTATGTAAAAATGTTGATTTATGTTACAAAAGACTGACATTTTTGGAGCACAAGAGAAATTTTTATATGGCCTTAGTGGAGTATAGTGATATAATTGGAAGACACATTATGAGGTAAGTACTAGTGGATGAAAAAGGGAGATGAATAAAGAGAGAAAAGGTAGATACCTGTGGACACAAGAAGTGTGTAGATTTCCTCATTGATGATTTTTTAGAGGAAAGAGGACCCAGGTTAGTACAAGTGAAAGTTAGTGAGGGATACAGTGGTTTCAAACTGATAGCATTTCTCCTAAGTAGTGTGTAGTAGGTGTAGCTAAATTATAGTCTATGTATAAGTATGGCCATATCTAGTGAATACGGTAGAGAAGACTCCTGGATGTAAAAAGGTGAAGTAACCCTTTTATGATTATGTCAATGAAAATTATTGAAAGTATGTTTGATATATGTTATGTTTTAGTAAATGAAAAAGAAAAGGTTATGAAAATGAAGTAAAAGGCAAATATTATATGCATATATGTCACACTTGTATGCACTTAAATAGCACGCACCCTTCCTTTCAGCGTCATGTTTGGGCATATTAGAATAGGAAGGGCAACACAAACTGTTAATTGTATTTCACCAGAATAAACACAGTAAAGAAAGAAGAGACCAATGTACTATGACATCAGGAGAAGGACTATAAAAAGAAGAGTGCAGTGAAGATTTTAAGCAAAAAAGGCCTGCCAACAAATCTACATAAAAAAGATAAAGCAGAGTGCACCATTGCCGCTACTTTAAAAAAATATGAGATTGCATTCTGCCTGGCCATGGACACAAACAGATGAAACCAGCACTATCATGTCAAGAACTACACAAGCAACAAGGCCAGCGCCCTCCATGCAGAAGAAGGAAGAACGGCCTATTTTAGGGAAGTACAGTTCTCTGTCAGCTTACCAAGACTTTTACCTCCATTTGGCTTCTGCAGGAAGTGAATGACATTTTGTCCATGGATGCAAGAAAAAAGAAAGAAAGTGGCTGAAGAAGACTGTTCCTTTTGTGTCATTGTTGGTTTTGTATTGTTGAATGCTTCATTTTTTATTATTTTGATTATAAAGAAGGGGAAAATGTAACTCCAGTAGTGTTAAAAACGACAAAACCATTTACAATATGTTCAAGAATAGAGATGAAATGTTCCCTGTTTCTATTAAGAGACGCGTTTGGAGATGACGTTTGAGCTCAGCATGGCACCAAGAAGGAGTAAAATGGGGTGTGAACCTATGGAAGAGGTGGAGTAAGTGTGGGTAAAACAATATATGTGTGTGCATTTTGGTCCCACGTTACAGGCACATCCAGGTACAAGCATAGATAAGCACAGTTGGCACAGTTGACACTGAGGTATGCACAAAAAGGAAGGCAAAGCAGCCATTTAATTAAATTAAAGAAGACGACATATAGTAGCAAGTATGTTAGGAAATAGGAGTACTTTAAAGAAATAGAAGCATTGAAGTAGTAATGTTTAGGTTTTAGGAGGAAGTGCTGATAGTAAAATGCACTTATTTTTCAAGAAATAAACTCACCCAGATTGTATATTTCAGATGGACAGAGAACACCTGCACTTCAAGTGACCTCTGCGCACAAATCTACCAGCAGGGGAAAGGGCCTAGTTGTCATGAAAAAGGACTTAGGGGGACCCAGCCAGATGCACATTATTGCTGAATTGAACAAAAGAAGAAGAAACAATGCTCTTTATGGACTTCTTCATTCTTATGTACTCAATTATGACAATGCCCCTCAACTGACTTTTTTTACTTAAGAAGACAATGCTTCCTAAGGCCCTTGGACAAACTAAGGGGTCTCTGAACTTGCTGAAAAGCAGCCAAAATAAAGCAATAATGCACTAAAGAAATATCTGTGAACTCAATATGGAGAAGAAAAGAGAACCCGATGGAAGATGTTCTAACGAAAGTCAAGGGAGATGATGGCCAAGAAATGAACTCCGAGCAGCTGGCAAATGGAACAGGGAAAAAGGAAATGTTGTGGGGTGTAGAAGAGAAAGAATGTGGGTGTTAAACAGGAAAAGAGGAGAGAAGAACAAGATTTCTATGAATGAGCTGGTGGGTCCCCTCAGGAGAAAATGTATAAAAGTTGTTTAACAATGTCTCTAGATTCTTGTAATGGCGGGGTCACTGGCTGTGCATGTAAATTAATGTTTAATTGGATAACGAGGGTGGGAACAAGATGGAAGTAAACAATGCTTCATTCACACACAGATAGCGGAGGGCAAAATACATATAAAGGATACATATACAATAGATTGGAAGAATATAACATGATTGGAGGCACTATTGGCCCTTTAGGAATGTCTTCCATGATACCTCCCATATTTGAGATAGAGAACTGAGTTGAGGAGGGTGAATGAGATAGGGATGCATAGGTACATTGCATGCAGGGAAGGGTAAATAACAATTATGTTGCCAAATATATTGACCAGAGGGGGGAATCAAGAGGAATAGATACATCCCCCCTCTGGTAATAAACAGACAAAATTGTCATTGCGATCATGTCTCCCAGGCTCCTGTCCAACATTGTAAAAGCCAGAAGCATTGTCCATTGAGGCAGCGAGGCTGCCCTTATAGGCAGGTACATTAGAAAATAGGTGACAGCTCACACATTTATTTTGGACAAACATAAAACAAAGACATGCTTACGTTGAGCACAACATAATTAACACAGAATATAGAGTTCTGATATAGAATATAAGTCAGCAAAAGGCAGCCATTGCATTACAGATGGCTAAAGGTCTCAAAGCCCCATCAAAATGTAAAGTGTTGAGCAAACAGAAAATATAGTGACGCGTGCCAAAAGGGAATGCATTGGACAGAAGCCAGTATGTAGTGGTTCAGTAGTTTAAATGTTAGGAATATACAGTTTTTAAAGGTGGTGTTCAAAGGTTTTTTATAAATAAAATTTGGCAGTGGGCTGAAGCACATAAGCAAGGTGAGGTGACCTTGGACAGAATGTGCTAGAAGTCTGGAAACGTGTGTCTTTACCAAAACCTGCTTTTTACAGTTTTAAGGTTGTGAAATATATCTTGTGTTTTAGTGAAATTTTGAAAACATCTAGTCATGATGATTAACATAAATTAGGTCATTATGATAGGAAATTATCATGTGTTTCAGGAAGTGTTTATCTTCTATATAAATAAAAACGTAAATGTTTGTTTGTTCAAAATCTTATATCTCCTAAAGTTCTTCACCGATTGCTTTGAAATTTTGACACAACATTGCATTCGAATAGGTGCATATTATTATATACATACTATACATAGATGTCACACCTGTGACAGGAAAAAATATGCTTTTTCTGGTAAAACAACACCATCTGTTGGATGTAAAAGCAACACACGCTATACTGAATATTTTACGATTCCATTTCGATGTTTCCGTGGCTTAAATACGTGCCGAGGAAGCAGCAGAGCGACGTGCAGCCAGGCTTCAGGATGCACGGTTGCGAGCATGGCAATCACGTTCTGCAGCTTCAGATCTGCTTCATTCTCAACAGAATGTATGTGACAAGCCTAGAATGGCTGAAAGATGTCAATGAGAAACAGCATATCAGCGCCAAACACGACTCCGTGCCCAGCAATCACGTGATTACAATCGCCTTGTATTCCGGTACAACCCAGCTGATGATTATAGTTTGAGCCGGCATGTTCTTATCGGCTCGATAACTGAAGTGTGTCCTTATTGCAAGGCTCTGAAATTTAATGGAGAAATGGAAGGAATGTGTTGTTCCCCCGGGAATATTAAACTGCCTCAACTTGGAGAACTGCCAGAGCCATTAAAAACTTTGCTTGCCGGATATACCGCCAAATCAAACCATTTCCTATCTAACATCAGGAAATACAACTCATGCTTCCAAATGATGTAGTTCGGCGCATAAATCGTAACAGCTCAATTCATGCCAACTTGCGTTTCCAATCAAAATCAACAAAGCTCAAGACCAATCGTTAGAATTGTGTGGTTTAGATCTAGACACAGATTGCTTCTCACATGGACAATTATATATTGTGTGTTCTACAGTCAGCAAACCAGACAATCTCTATTTCTGCACAGACAATGGAACAACAAAGAATATTGTATACCCACAAGCATTGTGAAGTTAAACATATTAGACACGTGCGATTTCTCTTTTCTTTATTTTCCATTTAACCATACTGAGCCACAGCAACGCATGGCCGGGGTCAGCTAGTATCTAATAAAAAGGCATCAGTAGACTTTGTTTGAAGAAATGTGACTAAGTGCATTATAAGATTCATATTAAAACAGAACTGATGAAATATTTAAAAATCTATAAAACCATGATGGATGCAGAAATACAGTGAGATATTCTTTTGTCATCCTGTAAAATAGGCGATTAAAACAACATATCGCCGGCTAGTCGTTGTCAGTGTCTGTCTTTTGCACATCATTGGTTCCCTTCCTGACAGCATTAGTTTATCCTAAGAAAATGACTCGTTAACAATACCACAGAGAATGTCATTGGTAAAAAAGAAACCGTCATGTTTACAGGCAGATTTATAAAAAGTTCCAAGCACCTTATGGACCAACAGTCCATATGATGTGGGTCTTTTGAGTGGAGCAGGAGCAGTTAAAATCAATCTTAAACCAGGAGCAATTTTACCATGAGCAAAACAGTACCCAATGCCCAGAGAAGCAGATGAAGGTATATTTGGAACCATGTCTGCTTTAGTGCAGCAGGAAATACTAGTACCATACTAGTACCATCAGACTCCACATGTAACAGAGCTGTATTGGTACTGCGCACCATCACCACCAGAGTCGTCCCAGGTGCTCTGGTGGATCTGAAAAGGAATGCGAAGACAGAAATGAGGGTTTGGGGAGGTTAGTAGGGTATAGTGGGAATAGGAAAGTGAGAGTTGTGATGTCCTTTTGGCAATTTCAGTTCAGTTTGCACTGTTCGCTGAGCTTACATGTGGTTTTCACATTGGTGTGACTTCCCATGTTCTGTTGTGCAGGGTTATGTATACCATTTCATGTTTTAGATTGTGCTGGAATCATTTTGTACATCCAAGTAGGTGCTACATTTTATTTTATTCTGCATGCAAAGTGGCACAGTCCATTCTCTGTTTGCAAGGGAAATGCAGAGCGTTGCCCTGCATCTTTACATGTGAAAGCTGCATTGTGTACTTTAAAACACTATTGTGAGGTAGAAGTATGCTAGGACTTTTAAAATACGTTTCTAACTTTTGCAATGTTTTGTACAATCTTGAAAATGCGTGCAATGTGAAGGCTCAATTTTGTCAGATCAGGCACTGTGGGACTGAAACTTTTTGCCAAAGATCACACCTTTGATGAAGTGGTGTAGCCAAGATTATTTTATTTGAAATCTGTGGAGTTCCTTGGGCCTGCACCTACAAGCCAACACATCCCCAAGCATATCAAGTAAGATTTAACATCCTGACACTTGCAACACTTAAAAAAAAATCCAGCATTCCAGCATGGGTTAATGTATTGTTTTTGTATTTTTCTAAACATGTACAAATGATGAGGTTTTATTCAAGCTTTATAGCAGAATGTTCTGTGATTTTGCATTCAGCCAGGATAATGCTGAGGTGCAGGTAGCGCCAGATTCTATCTGTGTGTGTGTGTGATATCACATGGGCACAAAGCCTATGTTCTAGAACTGCTTCTGAGATTTTGACTGTGGCACTTAGGAACACATTTAAAATGTGTATAGGGTTTGTGTTTATAGCGTGGCTACCGAATCATTCAAACACTTCAATTCTCAAACTTGGAAAGTGTGAGTTTGAGGGTGTTATTCTACATAATAAAAAGGAACACAAAATAAAGAACCAGTAGCTTTGCAGCGCGTCCAGTTGGTGTTGTAGTCCTACTGGAGTTTGGTTCAGCAGGACCACGTCGACTGCATAGAACAGGCGGTCTATTCTGGTTCTCCCGGTGTTAGGGGGGAAACATCTGATGTGGTCAAATGCCTGTTCGATGTCTGAAATGAACAGATTAAACAGATCTATGTGATTTTACAATCGCAGAAAAGTCTGCAATGGAAAAGTTCACATGGGAAATGTACGCACCACAAAATGTTTGTACATTTCCCATGCGAACATACATTGCAAAACCCTATAAACTCACACCGCCACCCAGACCCACAACACACACACAACTCACCCCCACCCCAACACACTCCCACCGACACCCCCAATATACCCCCACACACACCCTACTTACATTTCAAGACGCGCAGTGTCCCTGCAGCACCAGTTCCCTTTCACTTCTCTGATCCGGAACCGGCGCCGCAGGGTCCTTTCCTTATTTTTTGTTTTTCGGGCAGCTGCATTGGTGTCCGCTGCAACACCCCGCTCACTATACTGTGCAGCCCTCATTTTTAAAAAAAATATATTTTGTCCGGTGTGCTGCGGGGGTGTCCCCCGCAAACCCTGCTCACTATACTGTATAGTGTATAGTATGGTGAGCGGGGTGTTGCGGGGGACACCCATGGCGTCTTTTTTTTTTAACCTATCTAAAATGCATACCACCAAAGGTTCGAACTTTTGGTGTTCGAACGTTTGGTGGTATGCATTTTCAGACTTTTTGACAGGTCAGACTTTTGGATTCGGTAATTTCTTCCAATTCCCATTAGACAGGTCCTCTGCCAAGGGGCAGCCTTGTTTTAATGCCTTATTTGTTTCAATTGGCTTTGCTATTGTGTCCAGTGTGTCCAGTCGGATCTGTATTGTGATCTCCGAATATAAGTCCTGGATTGTGTTTAGAATTGGTTTTGGGCAACCCCAATGCATCAGCCTATGCCAGAGTTTGGACCCGTCAATGGAGTCAAAAGTTTCAGTGAGGTCAATGAACGCTGTGGAGATTTGTTTCCCCTTTATCCATTCTGTTAGTGCCTTCAGGATGTTTATCATAAGTACATTTAAAGAAGTACCCACTCCTTTGACAAATCCACTTTGCCATCTGTCATGATGATTGGTTTCTATACGCCACCTGCTCAATGATTTTGCGACAAACGAGGCAAACACCTTCCCCACCATATCTAGTAGTGTTATAGGCCGATAGTTACTTGGCATTGATCTTAGGCCTTTTTAAAAAAAAAACAGAATTATCACTGCAGATTTCCAGGCTAATGGAATTTCCTATTTGTCAATTACACGCATATTAGTATCTCTGCCTATTGTTCAGCGGTTTTATTTAAGTAGTGCATTCGTGAGGCCATCCGGTCCTGGGGCTCAATTTCTGAATTGATTCTCTGACGGTCTCATAATGGATTTGGAATAGGTTCCAACTGTTGTGTGCCAATTTTTGTTTGTTTGGTTTTGTTGTGTTTTGGTCATAGAATTTAGTGAAATAAGCGATCCAGTTAGCAGCAGTGATGGAACTCGACACCAATGCGTCTTTTGGTGTATCCAAGTTGTTAATAAACAACCATATTTGGGAAGTGTTTTTCGATCTGATGTTATTGAGCATGTGATCATTTTTTGTAAATAATCCGCCAATTTCTGTATTTTTGTTTTATTGTTCACTTTAATTGCTCGGTCGGGAGAGGCTTCATTTGTTAATGCTCTTATGTCTTTTGCCTTTTTTTTCTTTTGTTCCGCCATTGTCCTGTCAAAAGTATGTCTGTGGGCAAAACTTGGTTTGTTGGGTCTTCCATTTTTCATCTCGAACGATTTCAGTAGAGCTGTGTACGCCACTGTTCCTCGGGACGTAGATTGTGTTTTTGCCATTATTGCGTTCTCCAGATTTTTATGTAGATGCGATAACTGATTGGCTCCTATTCTTATTCTGTTACGTCCTGGCATTACATCAAGCTCTACATTATATGACCATGTTGTTCGCTGGGTGAGGCAAAGCCAGCTAATCTTTCAGAGATTGTGGGCACTTTGTAGTTGCTCCACTAAGTGCATTGAAATTGGGAACTTCATTATGTTTTCCGATATGCAGATATAATCTATTATCTGCCCTCGCTTCTTCCCTCACCATGTTATTGATCCGGGTTTGTCTTTTGTAGGGTGGTGGGTGAGGATTTGTAGGTTACTTTCTGTTCTGGCTCGTCTCCACAATATGCCCCGCTTTTGTACGGCACTTTATTCTGGTGGGGTCTTCAACTGTGTCATAGCCTTCGCTATTCCAACATTGGGTGTTAAGATCTCCACAGAGAATAAGGTAGGGGTTATTCCATTGTTTTCTGCATTTGTAGACCTATAGAGCAATTCGTTCTGGAAAGTTTCCTAGGTCTTTTTATGCTGGATTCCAGTATAGATTTATAACAATTAGAATGATCGGGTCTTTGATAGAATTTACAGTAAGATTTCCCACTAGTCATTGTGTATATGGATTAGGATTGTTTGTTTCTATGAACTCCAACTGTAAACAGTTTTTGATTGCAATCAGAAGACCCAACATGGATCTACCTCTGGGTCCTTCAAGGGCTGGGTTCAAATACACAGAATAACCATCTATGATTGGCGGGCTTTGTAGCCATGTATCTTGGAGACAGATGATGTCCTGTGTGAATTTTGTTGGAACTTTGCTATATGTCAAGTGGACAAATCGTCTTGTGTTCCACCTTGCTAGTGTTAAGGCTGGATTATCTTTTGATTGCAAATTCTATGCATTATTCATTTTCATTGCGAGCAGTCCAGCCAGCCATCTCCAGTTCTCTTCGGTGCCTTCTTCTGAGATCTATGTTTTTATCGCCATATTCAGGCGGCAAGTCGATCGTTTTTGATTGTTTCCAACGTCTGGTGTTTGGTCTCCTAAATACTCTCTCTCTTTTTTATCTTCAGGATTCCGTTTACCACCATACAGTTTTGTCGACTCTTCAGTTAGATCAAAGCCCACATGTCTTAATTTCCAGACTTCATCCAGAAGGAGGTGTTTAATGAGAGAGCTAGCTAAATGAATGGTCACTCTGTCCATTCTGTCATCTTCTGGGAATTCAATGGTTGTCATATATTCACTGGTTAACAGTCTCAGGGCTGGTAAATGATTAAATAGCCTGAGGACATTAGCACGTTCTAATGTTATAGGCAGCGTTGGTTTAGTTTGAGTTGTTGCATCATCGTGGGGCAATGTTCCATGGTGTGATTAATTATCATCATCTTGGTGTTTTGTTCTTTTGATAATTCTCAAAGGAGATATGTGTTTTATATGTGCTTTTTCGCTCCTTAGTGCCCTTACTGGCCAGGTTGTGTAGCATGTTTTTATATTTTTGGGATAGTGCCAATGGCTCTGGATGCTCCTGAATTATTGTCAGTAGCCTCGAATTTGCTTCCTCATCACTATCTTTCAGTCTATTCTTCGATAGATTGCTCAAAAGGGCATTTGAGCCCTTCCCTTTGTCTCCAACATTCTTTGTTGATTTAACATGCGTTTGGTGATTTACAGTCCGAGGCCCCACTGGCAGCCCATTCCACTTGGGTTTATGGGACTCAAGAAAATCATCTTTGGATTCCGATGATGCAGGGTCACACGTTGATACCACGTCCTGAGTAGACCCTGTGTTGCAATGGTACGATGTCGAAATTAAGTACGTTGATAGATCAATAAAATCTCCAATTGATAAATCTGCCACTGGTATGATGTCTATGGAGCTGTTAATACCCAAACGTGCTTCATACTCTTTTGCTGTATTTTTTGTAATTGACATTATTTTGTCTATTTTGGGAGGTGTGATGTTTTTAATAAACATTTTGCTTCCATTTCATTTCTCTTTTGTCACCGATGTAAGGTTCTTACTTTTCTTGATTTGACTAATCTTCTCAACAATTTTGTCTGTTTTGTGCATAGTTTTTTTCATCGTTATCTCGTTGCTTCGTGCCACTTTTGGCAATGATTTTGAATTTATCTTTGATGTTTTTGAAGAAAAAGGACACATTGCCTTTATTGCATTATTTGGATTTGTCATGAACTGTTCACTTTCATTAGAAATGTGTGCTTGCTTAATAGTCGCTCTGTCAGCTTTGCATAGACTCTCTTTATCATGTACTGATGTACTGAGACCACCATATTGCCTACTGGTTGATTCACTGGAGTCGATGAGTAGAAGTCAGTTGATCTTTTGGCAGTTGCCACGTTTGTTTGATATTCAGCATTAGCTGTGATTGTAGCTTCAATAGTCAGAAACGTGCACTATTGTAATTTTACTGACTTGTTTAGCCAGTCTGTTTGTGAAGCAGTTGAATTCAGGCTTTTCTGGGGTAATCGTGGAGAAAGATTTGAGTCCGAATGCTCAAATGTTCACGACAATCTGCGTGCTTGTTTTTCTTTTATTACGGGACCTAATATGGTATGCAATAGTGAAGCTACTTTTGCTTCACTGTTATCCATATTCTGTTGCACCCTGCATACAATGCCTTCAACTTACATCATTTTTTTAATGCAGCATGGCGAGTACTGTCGTCTGATTTTTTAACTGCTTGCCAATTTTCTCACACATAGCTGTTAAAGTTGATATCATTACGAATTCACAATCGTTACTGGTGTTTTCCTGAGCCTCTCTTTCCAGATGGTTTTGGATTTTTTCATCCGTTTGTGTATCTCTTGTGCACTTGCTTATAATGCTTTGTTGTTGTTTTCGACGATTTGCAATTTGGCTGCAATATAGGATTTGGAGTCAACCAATTCCAATCCGCTAATGATATATTTGCAATTAGGTTGCTCTCCTTTCGGACTTCCTTGGCCAAGCAAGTATCATGCTCCCCTATTTCTTCCATTGTGATGGAAGTTTCTAGTAGGACTTGGTTGGGGATTTCTAGATCTGTGTACTAACTCAGCTGCTCTAGGCTGTTGTTGGAATTCAGTCACTCTCATGCTCTCCTCTGTATGTGTATTGTTCTCCGTGCAACATGTGTAACAAAAAACATTCCCTGCAAGTGTTGTGCACTGCGGTTTAAGACTCAGGGGTTTCCAAACGTTCGGTCTTTTAGAAAAAAACTAGCTGCTCGCTGCTCATGAAACGGTATATCCTGTTTTATCTTCAGCTGGAAGAGAGAGTATTGGTTCTCTTGCACATCGTTGAGGAAGTTTGTTGACACTGTGGGCATAGAGTGTGGGCGGAGATTACATTTATCTTCTGGTTGTGGTTGTGTGCCAAAGGGGCAATGAGACACGGTAGGTTGTGTTTTTGTTAGATCGAATTTTTTGTTGTTCGTTTGCTAGCCCTCAATCACTAGTGCAGCTTCTGTGATACGCCCCCCGTCATCACTGCGAATGGACTAGTGGTCCGAAACAGCACAGCAAATCAGCTCGCCCATCCCAGCGCTCCCTGCTGTCGCAGCCGGCACACGTTCCGTCATTTCTGCTTTCCTCTTTACTCCATCGGTGAGTGTGTATAAGTATACTTGTATTTTCACGTGGGCTAGACAAGCATTCCTTACTGATCTCGTTGCTGGATTTGTTTTTCATAGGACTCCCGCTATCCGCCACACTTGTTTGCCTTACTGGCGTGCTCACTTGTAGAATGTTGATATTTGAGCCTGTCCGTGCTGTGATATCTACGTCTACAGTGAATGGCAGCACATGGTGCGGCTGACACTGAGAGTCATTCGGTGGGAGGGCCTGTAAACCTGTGAGGGAAGTGTCAGTGGTACTGCAATGGACTGCAACTCGCGGGTTTGGGTCCTGTATAAGTTCAACACATATGTCCTTGTACCCGTTGCACTCCTGTGCTTCATTTTGCAGCCGGTCTCGCTGCCAGGTATTTGAGGAGTCATCCTGTTCCCTGTCTGCATGTGCTGTAGTAAGATCAAGGATGGCGTTTGATGCCATCGTGTGTCTCCGGGCAAGGTGTCAAATGTCAGATATATACGAATATATGCAGACAGACAAAAGGGGAGGGGTGCTCACCACTCTTAGGTCTGCTGAACTGCTAGACTGTCCACCTCTGTCCAGCTCCATCTGCGAACGTTCAGCGTTGTCGAAGCTGGTTATAAGCACCTCCCCACTCCTCCTCTCACAGGTAGCAACTGTAGAAAGACTCCAATGGCAGTCTCACAGCTAGTCAGACTGCTAGACTGTCCAGCTCTGTCCACTACCAAACTACCAAGGACATTCTTATATAAAAACCTGCTCGATCAAAAAACAAGATTAGCATTCCGATAATCTGACAACCTGCCCATACTATGTGGTAATAACTCTATCCAGTGATTTAGGTCATTTTGTTGAAAATGTCCTGCATGGTAAGTGACAGGGCCTACACTGTTCTTAGACAGATATTACATGTTCTAGCACTTGATACTCACAAGAAATCACCCAACTGCTACTGCATCTGGTGGGCCGGCCATTCCCATTGGACTATCTTCAGGATTAGTGTGCATGGATGGAATGAGGATTTCATAAAGCATTTGGTGAATCTTTACATAAAGGGAATGTTCCAATAGCCCCTAGGCAGAGGCACCAGCAATCAGAGTGTTCAGAATGCGGTCTGAATCCTTTGGTATAAGCCTGCATTCCGAGCTCCCCCACTCTACTGATTGCCCCTCACGCTGGTGTACCTTGTAATCTCCCACCACCCCATTTCGCATTTAGCACCCGTGTATAACTACACCCGGGTGCTAAAGGCAAAGTTAACAGTAAAAAAAACACACAAAAAACATACCTTTACTCCGTCCTGCGATGCCGCATCTGGAACAGGGGTCCGTCTTCAGTGCTGATTCAGAATCAACACTGAAGGTGGACTCCTGTCAGGGCACGGCATCGCAGGACCGAGTAAACATATGTTTTTTTCTTTTTTTAATGTTAACATCAGCTTTAGCACCCGCAAGTAGTAACTCGTGGGTACTAAAGTCATTATACCACTCGGCAGCGGCCAACCCTGTCCTTACCGGCACCGCTGCCTGCTTTAAGGGACCCCCGCTTAACTCGGGCCATTAACCTTTGTGGGGGGCCTTTACCAACAGGGTCGGCCCACTGCCTGTGGGCATATTGCCTCAATGGATCACTACATGCATGCATTCAACTCATACCCTCCCCACCATGTGCATTGTCTAGAGTGTAAGTACCCGCCCCTGGCAGCGTGTAAACCACCCTGAGCCCAAAGTCCGAAAAAGGACCTTGTCTGAGATTGTTTATGGCTTCACAAATGGTGATGCTATGAGACTGAGGTATGTCTGGAGTTGGGTATGTTATCCCCAGAGAAAACAAGTAAATGGCGATTTATCTCCGAGGAGACTCCCCAGGTAAAGTGGTATGCAATTCAATGCATGTCCAGAGCAAATGAATGCCGGCATCACATTGGACAATATAATCTACAACAATGATAATATCACGTTTTTATATAGTACTCCTGCTGGATTATTTCCATTTTAAGTTCCGTAGTAACATCTGTTATTATCAACCAATGTAATGGTCCTCAATTCATCACTCTCATAAAGCTGAAAATCTCAGTCATCCCAGTGCCAGTGACCACATTTCAAATATTACTTTGGTAATATTTCCATCATGCCCATTAGAGACTCGTGCCTTGCTAACAGAACTATAAGTAATACTCAAGGTGGCATGAATTAGCGACTACCAAGTCACAATAAACTGGAGTCTTAAAGCGAGTGATCAATTCCACAAGAACATAAACGTAGGCAGATAGAAATAGCCAACCATCAAATCGTATTATTACCGGATTTTGGGTTGCCTAACTCCACAGAAGAAATGTGGCACTTGCTGTGCTCATCCCCTCCAGCATATGCCTAGGAAATCAGAAACACTGACCCCAGGACCACAACTGTAACCCAGGAAGTGAACATCACAGATATAACAAGGTTCTTCCCCTAACTGAAGCATGAAGCAAGCCGTCAGTTATATTATTCTCTCTCTAATGGGAATACATCAGGCAGGATGATGAATAAAAAAATGTCATGACCTACAGGGAGTAACTCTTATGCAAATGAAAGCCCCATCTATTACACTTAATTTGACTGTATGCTGTTTAAAGAAAGAGAAGTTTCAACCTTACAGTTATCAGCGAAGGTGAAATAAAGACCGCTTTAGCACATTTAACCCCATTTCACCCGTAAGGCACCTTGCCGCTGACATCGTCAGCACATCTTGCTATGGCCAGCGAGGGAATCACTTTCTAAATACTACTCGGACTTTAGTGGCTAAGCCCATCATTACAAGCTCAGGGTAAGTGTTTTTTGTAAATGACATCTACATGCAATCCGGTGTAGGATGTGGCACACCATTTTAATTTCTCCACCAATGAAAAGCTCTACATGAACTTTATGTTAAACTCCACACTAATGGACCATGGTTATAGCTTACAGTTATTTACACCTTTTTTGGTTCCCTGCACATGTTTACCTGCTTCGCGCCAGCCGGCATTCTTGCAGCTGCAGAACCGAGACACATTTATAGCGGGTGCCACTAGGACCCAGAGGCGCATGAGGTCCACAATTCAAACATTTAATTGAGGACGTAGATGTCTATGTCCACCACAGTTAAAGTGAATAAAAAGAAATAGCACTTTTTATGTATTTAATTATGAAATATGAAGTCTGATTAAATAAACACAGAGGGACTCATTAAAAGTGTGCCAGTCCGGAAACAACGGTGCCGGTAAGTCTACCGGCACCGTTGTTTCCGGACTGGCACATTATGGGTTTGCCTGGTGGTGCCGTTGTGCCCGAAAGGGCAGTCCCTACTGGACACAGCGGCCACGGTAAGCAAGCCGTAACGGAAGCACCGGCACAGTTATTAATGGTGCTTTTGTGTTCCCCATTCCCATTGAGTCCTATAGGGGAATTACAATTTACTGGCGCCTGACTTTCCGGAACACCAGGGTTGTAATCCCCCGGTGTTACCAGCAAGCCAGGCGCTGGCGCTGGTAAATCTTACAAGTCCGGCGGCAACCTACCAGTTTTACCAGCACGGTTACCGCTGGACTTGTCCAATGACACCAAAGGATACCAAGTTGCAAATTAAGGGATGCCCTATTCATTTTAGAGAGAAGTAGAACCGAATGGGAACATCATAGATGCCATTCCCCTTGCACAATCGTGCAAAGCAGAGAGTGGAAGGGAATGTTTCTGTGGATCCTGAAATCACACATCTGCACATCTGCTAAACTGCTTTGAACTGCTGCAAGAAAAAACAAAAGCATTCCCCTCTGTCTATTGGAACAGGGGCAAAGGAAGAAAGAATGCATGACATGGTAATTTTTCACACGTTCATTCGTTTTTAAAAAAAATATGATGATGTGGTATACACCGCTGCTATATCACTTGCAGTTCATTTGTTAGACTTTGATTTTAATTTGGTCAACCTTTTGATATGATATGATATGACATTTATAACGCGCCTATACACAAGTGTTTCAAGGCGCGACGAGGCAGGGGGGGAACAAGGGGAGGACAGACAACGATCCTACTAGGCCAAGTGTCATTCAGATCGTGCAAGTGCATGGGAAGGGGGGAAAGGAAAAGTGCATGGGGGAAGGGAGAGGGGAAAGTGCAGTACAAGGGGAAAAAGTGGAATAAATAAGAATAAATAACGGCCAGCTGGTGGCAAGTACAAGGAAGTGCAGACAAAAAGGCTAGTAGGGGACTGTAGGGATACAGAACGGTCCCCAGGTGCAGGAGTTGCCAGGGAGGCAGTGCAAGTGGGCAAATTGACGGGGCCTAGGCCAGAAATCAGAGAGGGTGGCCAGGTAACCCGAGCAGTTTCAGTCAGAAAATCAGCAGGGGAGAGGGGGAGAGAAAGAAGAGGCAAAGAGGAAGGTTTTGAGGTGCTTCCGGAACCAGAGATGTTTCTCCTCGAGTTTCAGGGAGGCAGGAAGGCTGTTCCAGAGAGACGTCCCAGCCAAAGAGAGTAATCTTCCACCAACTCGTTGCTTGGAGAAGCGACTGACGCAGGCAGGTCCAATATGGTCCGTCACAGTGACATGCACTCCCGCTGCTCATGTGAGTGCTGGAATCTAGTCATACATTGATGTGCCAAATGGTTCCCAACTCTAGTGTTTTCAATGGAGCTGGCTAGAGTATAATTTGCCCTGTCGGGCAGCCCCCCAAAACGTATGTTGTGCAGATTTCTTAAAGTCAAGCTGGGGAAAAAAGACCAACCTCTTTGTTTCTTTTTTTATGTGCATGGCTTTTTAATAATTGGGCACATTTTGTTTGCACTGTGATGAATCTGATGGTGTCATCACGCCTTTCCGAGCGGTAACCTCTTCCCATGTGGCCGGGGGATGGAAGCCACTACCTGATCCTGATTATGACGGCAGCGACATGAGGGAGGATCATATGGGGGGAGGATACTTTCAAGGGGGTGATGCATCATCGGATGGAACATGATATCTCCCTGTCCATTTCAGACCGGCACTGGAGCCCTGCAAACCCTTGCAAAGTGATTTGTGATGCCACATCTCCCACAGGTGTGACCATTGGCTGGGCAGTGCCCCGAGTGTGGCAGATCATATCCAAATTGTGGGCATATGGATGTAGGCTCAGCCTGTGTGTCCTTTGTGTTCCAGTTGGTCTTCTTGATGAACCTGTTCACTGGCTATTTGCCCACACCTCTTCCAGCTTTTCGTCTAAATGGCCAGCTTTACCGTCTACATGGTAGCATCCATCTTGGATGCCCTGACGTGGGCAAGCTCATGCGACCTGCAAAGCTCCAGTATGCCAGCTAGCGTGTTTCCAGGTTCTTGCAGGATCTTTCTCCTCATTTTCACTGGTCGGCAGCCCTGAATCAATTCCTGTCATACTTTCTCTTCTTCATTGGGCAAAGCGCGTGTGAGCACCAGCTGTCTCACTCTCCCTCAGTTTCGCCGATTTCATCACGAATCTCTCATAGTCAGTATTGACCATCAGGGTGAAGAATTCTCTCAGCACACCTTTAGCAGCAGTGTATGAATTATCAGTCTGTCGAACCTTGTGCACAGCTGGGCCAGGGGAATGCAACAGATTAGACTTCTTGGCATGTTCATTTAGCTCCCTGTAGAATCGAAATACATATCTAACCTTTCAATCCATAGATTCCAGCATGGGCCTAGGCTCAATGAGATCCTGCATGGTCAAATTAGTTCACTGGGGCAAGGGACCCTTGTAGTAGTCTGCCAGCATCTGGGGTGACATCCATTTCATCTGCCATGGTGTCAATTCATAACCAGTGTCTCCAGTGATGCAACACCACTGTACTTCTTCACAGCAGGTTGTAATCAGCGTCACACACAGTCAACCCACCGGGAGATTTGCTAAACAAATGAGCACTGGGTGTGTGCCTTCGATGAGCCAGACCACACCTTCTACGATGCTGGGTGATCACACTTGTGTGCTAAAAGCACTGTCACTGCATTCCCTCAAGTAGTTGTGGGGTTTAATCAAAGGCCCAAACAAACATAACTGAAAGGCCCATTGTAAAAATCACAAACACAATAGGTTTGCATTTTGTAATTTGAGATTTTGTTTTTTTTTTGTCCCCTGCAACACATGTTGTGTATGCGACTCACCGCAGACCAAAATACTGTACTTCTGCAATCCCTGCTCCCCTAATTCGGTATTTTGGAATATGATATTTTCATAGTGCCAAAATTGCGGGACTTTGGGTGATGTAGGCTTTGAAATGCAGTATTTTTGCAGCATTAATGCAGTATTTGTGTTGAATACAATAAAAATGACCTGCCAGCCTCCAGAAACTTCCACACTGAAAATGGGCCCAATAATGAAGACTGTATGTTTCTGCAGTTAACACAAGGAAGAGCTATGTGAATGACCAAGCACTGGAAATCAAAAGGCCTATCTTTAATTACAAAAGGTCCAACTGAAAAGCAACCTTTTATTCGCATTTGCAAGAGAAAATTAAAGGCTCCTTTGACATGAAAAGCAGGATTTTCAAACATTGAAAATAAAATGGTTTGCATGTGTGTTTTGCAGTTTTTAAATCAAAACATCAGAACAATGCTCCCCTGATAAAATAAATATACCAGGGAAAAGACTTGGTGTGTTTTGACAAGATGCAATGTATTAAAATAGATAATATGCTTCACAGGCAAAATAACGGCAACAGTTGAAAACTGCTATTTTGCTTCCATAGGCCCGAGACAGATCCTGTTTTTTTGTTGTTGGGCAGAATTTCAAGACCTGCCTTCCTCCTTATCTGGAAGGGAAATTTCAAAGCTGATGTACACTCCAAGTATTTACGACAGAGTCAGATCAACACAGACACAGCCCTGGATGGGAAAAAATCCTAAGAAATATAAAGATTTGAGATAATCATTGCTGACAACTTCAGATAACAGGACACAGATCTATATGTCAGAATGGCCTCGTGGCATTACAGAGCAGAGGTGAATTGTCTGCTGCATGATATGGATCTCCTCAGCCCAACAACTTTCAAACAACAATAAAGCTAATGGCTTTTACCCGGCCTTAAAAAAAAACATTGAGTCCAGGAGGCTTTGTCACCTGCTTGCCAAGATATGAAACTGGCCTGGAGAAATGAGAACAAAGATTTGCATACATGTGAAGATGTCCCATTTGTTTAAATGGACTTTCTTGTAGACAGGGGGCCAAATATGACCCTAATGCCCCCCACGTGACTCTCAACACGAAGGCAGAGGAACGGCAAATGTGCCTCACTCGCAGGTCCATTGCCACAATCATGGATGTATCACAGGTATGAGAAGCATTATTCTCTCAGACAGCCGTTCAGACCATACCCAATCGATGATTTGGACAATATGGAAATGACATCAATCATGCAAGTCGACTGACTGCAAAGCCAGAAATCAATGACATCATCACTGACATCACGACATAGCTGCGCTTATACATGAAGTACATACTCATCCATTCATGAAGCTACGCAAACGTGCACTAGTTTATTGCATAAAGGCACAACGCATATGCTAATGACCCACATAGGTGAAGGATGGACAGCCATACATATTTCTTGATATTCCCATCCTTCACCAAATCTGAAAACGTAAGATGCAAAAAATCATATATTTAGCTTGCACATGCTTGACTGCTATTAACATGGAGAAGCCATAAGGAATGATATGGAAACTATAGGCCTCTGAAATTAATAGCAAAGGAGAGACAGGCTTCGAGTATATGGACATGCTGACATAAATGCCGCAGCCAGAGGCAAGCAGAAACAAGGCACCCAGCCAAGGACAAGTGGAGACAGAAAAGTTCCAGTAGCCAAAACAATGAGCCATCTGTAGAAAATCAGGCTAAAATCCTTATAATTACAAACGGGACAGCTTAATGTTGTGGTCTCCACACACGTGACCGAGCCGAACTGGACAATGCCTATTCAACCAAGGTACACAAAGAGGACTGTTCCAATCGGACCAGAAGGGAAAAAGTTACAAATGTTGCCCGCAAACTGCTAACTGAATGCAGTCTCCCTGGCTTAGGTGATCAGAGATGGCAACATTAGGGAACACTTTACACCTCCATGGTCATTTCCATTGCCTTGAAAAGGTACACCCAGTCTGGTAACCATCCATGGTCCCAGGGAAGGGAGGACACACTCTGCCCAATCCAGATTCACAGGGGGGATATCATTTGTTGCAAGGGCCAATGGTCTCTTTGCATCTCTACAACATTGTAGATTGATACTAATACAGTTGGTCCTAGGAGGAGCCACTAGATATGGCTATACATTAGTAGAACTAACCCATATAGCTCTCATATGTAACCTAGCCAACCTGACCAATGTAACTGTTTGATAGGTTTCTGGGATGGTACCTGGATTTGTGACATCATACCGAGAAAAACCTGGGTGACACATGCTTGGAAGACACGAGCTATAGAGGATACTTGTTTTTCTGGTGTGATCCCTGTTATTTTGTTTGCTAATAAAAGACAGTAACTTTGCCCCATGGCTGAGTCTTTAGTTCTTGTGGTGGGAAGAAGTTTTGCGTCCAAGTGTTCTCTGCTGATAATTGGGGTGACTGCAAGAGAGCCCCAGCCACATCTATACAAAGTGGTAGCAGAGGAGTTGCTAGGGTTATTCGACAACAAACCGTCTCATCCCGCCGCATGCCTGAAGGGCTGTGTGGTGACCTGCAGTAACCAATATCTAAAATCACGTGTGTATGAAGAGAAGGTCGACAGGAGCTGCCTTTGGAGGAAAATGTGTGCCCTCTTCCAATGGCACGCCTATCAAACCTGACGGCAGAGTGGCAGGTTGTAGAGGAGTTGGTGGCCGAAAGACCTCATCAGAGAGTGTAAGTATAGATTCAGCTATATGGCAAATGTGGGGAGGCAGTGTCCAGTTGATGGTGTTTTTGAAGTTTATGTTTGGTGTAACGATACCTGTTTCTTAGGCGGTCAGTTTTGGTGGTCAGTTTAGACAGTCAGCTATCTTGCGGATGAAAAAACTTTGAAAAAACAAAAAATAATATATATATATATATATATACATATATATATATATATATACACTGCAAAAACGTTGTTAAAGGGACGTTATGGTTATGTTGGAGTAATAAAAACCTGTGAAATTCAAACAAAAAACATTGTTAAAGAGACGTTCAACTAAAATCAAAAAACCCCAGAAATTCTCCAGTTTGGTAAGCTAAACAACCATAACTCGCGCCACCACTGTGCACTGCTAAGACTAACACCCAGGACATCAAAAATGACTTCACAAATGTCATTGATGACTTCACATGTGAAATACATTTTGATGGAAAGTCCCCTAATATCTTTGTATCGGAGTGTTGTCGTTAATACAGAAACCCAATCATACATAAACATAGGCAATGACTGCAGCATGCACCATAGAAGTACACTATTTATAATATTGTAATTTTGGATAGTACAATAATGAATGCTACCGTATCAGAGTTTTGAGTAATGTTAAACATGTAATAACTAGCTAACAATTCAAGACTTACAGCACTTGTGCTGTAACAAACAATACATATGAAGAACCACAATGCATACAAATCAGAGGCACATACAGGGAAACTAAAGTAAGGAAGAAAGAAACTGCATCGTCAGAAAATGTTAAAGACATTAAATGAATTATGTGTTTGAGGCCTGCTCATTTCCCCATGTATGTGCACCATGAGCTGACACCAAACCCTAAGGAAAGTACTTAAAGAACAAATGACAAGGTTAATGTCTAGATATACAGCACCTTTTTCAATTTTATTATTCTGACTGCCAGTGAACAAAACCACCTGGCCTATATATGTCAATAAACAAAAACAAGTGGCCCTGATATGTGATGTCATCAGTGATTTCATAAATGACATTTGTGAGGTCATCTTTGATGTCCTGGGTGTTAGTCTTAGCAGTGCATGGTGGTGGCGCGAGTTATGGTTGTTTAGTTTACCATAACAGGCGAATTTCTGGGGTTTTTCAATTTTACTTGAAACCATAACTTCCCTTTAACAATGTTGTTTCTTTGAATTTCATAGGTTTTTATTAGTCCAACATAACCATAACGTCCCTTTAACAAAGTTTTTTCAGTGAATTTCAAAGGTTTTTATTAGTGCAATTTAACTATAACGTCCGCCTAAAAAAGTTTTTTTTATTGAATTTCATAGTTTTTTATTAGTGCAACTTAACCATAACGCCCCTGTAACAAAGTTTTTTCAATGAATTTCATGGGTTTTTACCAGTGCATGCTATTTTCCTACAATTTACTAATATCATACTTACCCAATATAGCAATTTTTGTGTCCCATTTACAAAGTGTCACCTTAAAACTCTGCCATTTCTTACATTCTGGAATCCTTTTTAACACTTCTATACACTTTTTGCAACTAATTCAACTAGTTTTGCATCCGTAGATGTCTACGAACATCTGACTTCATAGCGGACCTTCCGGACAGTGCCACATGACCATACACTAGCGCGCGGCATTATGACGTGTCCGAGAACCCGTCCGCACTTCACGATAAGATCTCTGCTTCGCGGACAGTTCAGAACTGCATTTTCTACTAATCTAGGAACTTTCAATTTCCCTTGCACAGCTCCAACACCTATTCCTACTCATTATCCATTAACAATCTGGTACACAGTACATAAGAACATACTTTTAGCAAAACTGCTATTTATCTTAAAATGGCATCAGCTAATGCCATCCATCCTCCCCAAGAGCCACCACCACTGCTGAAATCAAATCAAGGAGCATGAGAAACACTGCCCCCTACCTTAGAAATAACACACATGCAACATTTTCCCTTGTCCACCTACTCCTCCATATTAGTGTTTGGTTCCTCTACCCTCATTTCCCTCCCCACCTTTCGTTCTTAGCTCTCCTGCCAAAAAAAATACATCCAAAAACAACAAAAGACATATTCCTTTAGGAACCACCTTTCACAGTTAAAAAATAGAGCTAAAAAGGAAATGTATAGACTCCATCGACTTTATAATTCTCAGTAAAGTACATAGACTCAATAAGATTTTCCAACATTTCCATTTGCATTTTGTATTATGCTAATGGGATTTTTGTGGCGTTCATCCTCCGTTCCAGGGACTGTAATGGTGGATACCGGCCCAGCAGCTCAAGTTATCAGCCCAAGCGAAGCACGGGTGGATAACGAGGTCTCTGGACCATTATTCCCCCATTCCAGCCCCTGAAATGGGGATGAAGGCCAATAGCACACCAGGTTCCAAAGTGGGAACCCGGGGTGCTAAAAAAGAGGATTTTTCTTCCTACACCGGGACGCCGGTGAATGGAGTAGTGATTTGAGCCTTCTGGACAAAAGCCCGCAAGAGGGGTGGTGTGCAGAGCACATGTGGGTTGTTGGTGTGAGCCAGGGGAGGCTAAAGAAAAGATTTTTCTATTGTATTGATTAAAATTGGATGTATCAAAATCCTGATTTGCGGTCTAGTAAGTATTGATCTAGTGTTATATAAAGGTAACAAAGGATACACACCTTCAGCATTCGTGCAAGTGCCTCCCACAGTATCAAGACAAAATACGGAAGTATAGCACGGGATGGACTTGCGACACAGAGGGCAAGTTGGCAAAGATGGAAGTTTTTACAAATGTGTGCCGGAGGCGTCCCGTTGTAGAAAGTAAAATCCTTTTCCAAGATTGCCACCATGGAAAGGGAAGGCAAGGGTTCCATACAGGGCCCCTCTTCGCTTTCCATGGCAGCCTGCAGAAGGCAAAAAGAGAACCCTATGACCATATTACCATGAGCACATTATTCTTCCCTTTCAGATCTTTCCCAATTTCGAATAACTTTACCACAAAGCCAGTCCCAGGTGGACATGGCCACTTTAATACTATGTTTTGTCCCTTGTGGTCATGGCCAGTAGCTAGATTGTCCGGATCATTACCTTATTCCATTCCATGACCCGGAGAATCTGGCCACTGCCCATAGCCACAGGCTACCCCTCAGTCACTAAAGGTTTACCGCTATTTTTTGTAGCTACATTATGACACTTGTCAAATAATAAAACACTGGCACATTTGCAAAACCATGCTTGTAGGTCCTTGCCAATGCTCCTTTTGCAAGTTGCTGGAAATCCACCCATGTTTTATTTTTTCAAAAGTGTCAAATGTATGCACATACAATCGTCATATAACCTAGCCCCGCTTGATAAAATCCATTCAGATTTTACAAAAACATCTATATCTAGATCTATAATCTTTTCGCAAACCTATGTGTAGATTTGTCAAATGGCACCACGTTTATAAGCCTTTAAAAATTTTGGGACCCCCCTCTAATTTTGCCCCCTCACGACAGAATTCCACCAAACTCACTCAGAATCAGTTCAGAAATATACATGGAAAATGTCATGCAGTTCCATTCAGTAGCGACAAAGTTATAAGCCATTCAAGAACTGCATTTCACCAACTCTATAATGCTGAGGTGTTCGCAAACTTTACAGGACCGTTCGCGAACATTCAAACTGTTCGTGGACTTTTGCGGCAAAAAACACCTGTTTTGTTTGCTTCTTGCAGCCATATCCCATCCCTTCCTCATCACCCCTCACCTCTACAGAGATTATTTGATAAATTTGACAAGTGCAATTTTGTGTTTTTTAATGTTTTTACCACGATGTCCGCAGACACCGTCCGCTGTCCGTGAATCCAAGATGGCGGGCGTTTCCAAAAATCTGACACACTTTATGCTCATCACCATCCAATCAGCGAACACGTTGCATGTCCGCGGACATGACGCAAGCTGATTAACCAATCAGTGTCCTGTCCACGGTGCGGACAGGAAAGCGTGTCCGCGGAGCAGACATAGATATCACACATTTTTTGTGACCTACTTTTTGGTTGTTTAAAAAAAAAAACTACTGGATGGATTTTCACCAAATTTACAAAAGCACTCTTTCTGGACCAAGCCGCTGCTCCTGCCGCAAATTTGGTGAAAATCCGTCCAGCGGTTTGGGCTGTAGACGTGAGAAATGTTTTTTCCCCATTCAGTTTATGTAAAAAAAAGAAATTTTGGGACCCCCCTATAACTTTGCCCCCCCCCCGGACCAAGCCTCACCAAACTTTGCAAAAATTCAGAGTGGGCCATATACTTCTTTTGCAAAGTTTGGTGTGGATTCGTCCAGTGGGAGAGACATTATAAGCTGCCCAAAAAGTGCTCTTCCTATGAGATGAGCAATTTAACCATAACTACATGACCGCTACCGCAGGCCATGTAATATATAAATATATATAATGGTTTCCCTGTGAGTTAGGCAATTTAGCTTTGTTCATGGATGATTATTGAATGGTTTACCTGGGTGTATTGCTTAGCAGAAGAAGCTACCTTATATTGTGGAAGGTGGTTTCCCGATTGACCTCGCGGAGGTGCATTTCTATAAAGCAACACTATAGAAAAGGGACGACGAGATTTTAGAATTACCTTGTTAGGAGACAGGAAGGCAGCCGTATTTATGTTATGTTGTGGTTGTCACTGTATTTGGGGCACGTCATAAGCGGACACATCTATTTAAAGATCGAGTATGGAAAACTCTTCCTCTACGGTAGTGGTGACATCACAGTGATGTTTTTAATATGACGAAGTATACAGAACGCGGTTGAACATGGTGAGTAGTTTGCTGATTGCGATCGAAAATCAGTGTTGTGCCATTTGGGCGGAGCTTGAAAGGCTTGTGAGTGGAGTAGTGATTTGAGCCTTCAGGACAAAAGGCCGCAAGAGGGGTGGTGTGCAGAGCACATGTGGGTTGTTGGTGTGAGCCAGGGGAGGCTAAAGAAAAGATTTTTCTATTGTATTGATTAAAATTGGGTGTATCAAAATCCTGATTTGCGGTCTAGTAAGTATTGATCTAGTGTTATATAAAGGTAACAAAGGATACACACCTTCAGCATTCGTGCAAGTGCCTCCCACAGTATCAAGACAAAATACGGAAGTATAGCACGGGATGGACTTGCGACACAGAGGGCAAGTTGGCAAAGATGGAAGTTTTTACAAATGTGTGCAGCAACAAATGAGCACTTATTTGTAGGCAGCTTATTAAGGGAGTAAACTAAGCAAACAATTGAGCTAATTAGAGCTGTGCAAGATGTTTCGGGATGAGGAAGGGAACTTGGTTCAATGGCATTGGATGCTGAGCCAACGGGAGCGAACGGCCCTCAGCTCCTCCTCCTCCTCGTTCTTATCCTCCTCCCCCTCTTAAAACAGCGAACACAGACACAGCAACAGAAAGCAGGGGATTTTACCCTATGAAAGAATTAAAAGCAGCGGCAGGATACACCAATCCCACTTTCACATCTCCACCTTATAGTGGCAAAAGCACAACTGATGGTGCAAAGCAAGTGAGCAGAATAGCTCAAGACAGTAGCATCGAATGCAAGGAGTACAGCAAGATGCAAGCGTAGCTAAACAATAATGAATTGGGGAACACAAGGCTTACTGAAGGACAGGAATTGGTGGTACCAAATGAATGGACAGGTGGACAAATACTGCTCAAACTGAAAAGCAGAAAGACAGACCGACTACCCCTCTCTAGAAGTCCCATTTACACAACAGGCAGAATGATCAAGTACTACTTTATCATTTAGTAGATTAACCACCTATTACCACTTAACATTTCTCTATGTCACAACATTTTACTTCAGAATAATTTTCTTCATTTTCTTTTTTTTAAAACAGTGTAAAATACTTATAACACTCATCTTAAATTTACTACACAACATTTACCACTTTCATACAACAGTTTGCTTCACATCGATCTGGTAGAAACAGCGACAGGGCGATCATGGCATTTCATCCAGGATTTGTGCCCTTAGAACCAAATTGTTGAATCAGAATTCCCATTAGACTCGAATCCAGCAACAATTTTGCGCAGCATCTCAATGGAAGCTACGCACTTCAAGTTAATAGTCTTGACAAATGCCTTCTTTTCTATACCACTTCACAAAGAGTCATAGGACTTATCCTCCTTCCTATATAGTGGAAGTAGAAATTCACAAGACTCCCACAAGGGTACTGTGAGTCACCTTCCATCTTCAATAGGGTCCTGCAGATGGGTCTAGACAACATATAGATAACGAGCACAGTCATACAATACGTGGACGACATTTTAATTTGTAGTAAGTAAGAGGAACAGTGTCAACATTACTCGGTATACTTGCTGACAGTATTGGCAGGCAAAGGTTACAAGGTGGACAAGGCAAAATTAAGATATTGCCAAGTGGAAGTGCTATACATAGGGCCCTTGATATCACAAGAAGGGAGAAAAGTGACTCCAGAAAGGGCTGAGGTAATCAGTAAAATGCAGATGCCAAATACAGTGAGAGAAATCCAGCAGTTCTTGGGCCTTTGCAATTATGACTATAGCACATATACAAGACTCTTGTTTAACGGGTTTAGGGAGGTACAGAGAGGGAATGGTGAGTTGGTATGGACACATGAAAGGATTGAAGTATTTGAGGTACTGAAGAAAGCAATGTGCACATTTCCAGTATTCGGAATCAAAGATTAATTGTATTTATTCTAACACTCCAATGGAGTAGTGATATACAGATGATTACCCTAGGGCACAAGCCATTGGCTTATTATAGTGGACGTTTAGACCCAGAAATTATTGGACGTTACTCTTGAGAGCAAGCTCTGGCTGCTGCCGCATTCACTGTAGAGAAGTCAGCGAGTATCACTATGGGGTGTAGCACCACACTATACATGGCGCACACCCTCTTTGCAATTCTCGAAAGACCCAAGAGTATGTTGACCACACAGCAAGCTTCTGATATGAGGTGATTATCTTAAATCCAGCATTCAATGTAGTGAGGTGCAGGACTGTCAATCCGGTGATGTTTCTAGCTGAGCCAGTAGAGGAGGGAGACTATCTACACGACTGTACTGCATACAAGGAACAGTATGATGAATTTCCCATGGTGGGGGAAAAGCCACTTGAGGGGGGAGATGGTCTTCACATTGATGGGCCATCGACAATAGACCCGAAAACAGGGGAAATGCATACATGGACAGTAGTGGTGAGACTAAAAGCAGACGTTACAGCAGAAAGCAAGCGTGAGATTGCCTTCACATTATTCGGCGCAAGCAGCAGAATGAGTGGCTCTCATAATGGCATTAGAAGCATGCAGGGACCAGGAAATCACAGTGTATTCACATTCGGCCTATGTGACATCTACAGTGCACTCTCCGCTGTCACAATGGCAGAGGAGGGGCTTCACACATGCTGACGGCACACCAGTGCAGAACACGCCCCTATCAGGTAGGCTCATAGATGCGCTTCAACTCCCAGCAGCAATAGTGGTCGTAAAGTGCAAGGCCCACACAAGGGGGGCAGGGGCGCAGTCTACTGGAGCAACAAAGCAGCAGACGCGGAAGCAAAACGTGCAGCATATTTTGCAGGAATAACATGCTTCGATACCCCATCAAACACACGTATCCATGTGCCCAATATGATTCTAAAGTAAGGCTATAATACGTTACAAGCCACAAAGATAATGGAGTTACAGGGAAGGGCTCTGACAGAGGAGAGGACTTATGGGGAAGAAGGGGATGTGCAATATCTCCTACAGATGCTTTGTGGTGACAGGAAAGCACAGGCAATCTAGTACTCCCAACAGCCTTATTGCAGATTGCACTCACGCAAAGGCATTTTCCTACACATATGGGTAAAGAAGTACTTTCTGCTTACATTGGGGAAGATTGGTTCCATCCTAATATGGCAGAGCACATAGCCACGTTCATGGAAAACTTTGTCATCTGTAAAATGTTCACTGCAGGGTATACTTTAAGGGTAGTGAGAGGAGCCATACCCCACCCAATCAGGCTTTCCAACACCTCCACATCGACTGTGTGCAACATGATAGTGGTTGTATGTATGTTATTCCGATGGATCAAAGCTGGTCCCTGTTCATACCCTCAGGGCAGCAAAATTCTTCATTTGAGAGGTATTCCCACGATGGGGGAGGGTGTGTGAAGTCCTGCGGTCAGACGATGGGACTAATTTCGGGAATGAGACTTTTGAGCACATCACAACCATTCAGGGGATACAGCACAAATTCTCCTGTGCCTATCACCTGCAAGCATAAAGGAAGTGTGAGCACCTCAATGGCCTGCTGAGAGAAAAAAAAATAAATCGCTAAAATAAAAGCCACTATAAAAAAGTCTTGGATTCACTGTTTGCCCCTGGCCCTGTTCGCATTTCCCAATGAGTCCGGATCCAACCACCACTTAACACACAATGAGGGGGGGGTAACCGGATGGCGCATGCAACTACCTGTGAGAAACCTGAAGGTTTCTCCCAATCTAGTCTCTGGGTATCTGTCATCCAGTTGGCCAGGACACAGCCATCACTATTGGATCCAGTTCCTGGGGGTGGACCAGTGAGGGAGGATCACCTGGATGGGGGGTCCTTTGGGAGTGGGAGTGGGGTACCGACAGGTGATACGCAGTATCCCCCATCTTTCAACCCCTTTTCCCCATCCTACCATGTAGGATATTCCAAAACACTGCCCGCACCTTTTCCGACATGAACACTTTCGCACAACACGAAAGACAATGGACTAACACCAGAGCTGTTTACTTGACATGCCCCAATACAATACAAGAGAGCTAACTCAGCATGGCAGTTCAAGAGGAGGAGAAAGACGGTGCATATTGAGAGGGTGACAAGGAGAGAAGCAACCTTGCCCTTTCCAACCAAGGCCTGTGAATCCTCCAGCATATGTTGCAGCAGATGTCAAAGGTACACAAGACCCTCCTCCGCTGATAACCAAGCCCGGGAGAGACGCTTGTCTCTGTAGTGCCAACCTTGACTCTAGAGAGAAAGAAAGCCAAGCAATTCATCACAGCTGGCGAGTCGAGGAGAGAGTCCATAAGAAACCGAACTGTGTTAAGTTAAAAGTAGCAAGCGGCTAAATGAACTGTGAAAGCATAAAGAGCTATTGAGACACTAAAAGGGGGAAAACCAGCAACAGAGGAGTCTGGCACCATGTGGGTGCTCACTCAGGAAACTTTGGGCGATTACACAATTGTTGAATACTACAATAACCATAAGGCCTTGGGAAAAGGCAAAAAGGGGGGTCAAGTGGTCATACAGGGGTATTGTAAACTCCTCTGTACAGTCAAAAGTCTTTGGCCGACAGATGATTGTGAAGATAAGGGAAGTCAATCCCATATCATAAGAATTGGGCAAGTGAATCCTGCATCATAAGAGTTGAATGAGAAAGATAAGATTGACAAGATTAGCAAGAGTGAACCCGAAAGAGGGATGCCGATAAAAGGGGGCAAAGTCTAAAGTCTTGAAGTACAGTGTGTTGACAGGAGTGAACCCAACCAAGGAATGTTCACAGTCAACTGTTTAGCAAAAGTTGGCTAGAGTGAACCCGGCAGAGGAATACCGACAAAAAGGGGTGAAGCCTGAAGAATTGTTTAGAAAGACAGTAAGATTCGTGAATTTAAATTTGGATTTAAATATGTTATGTTTTGAGTGTTTTATGATGTTCTATTTTAATTTGTGCTTGTGCTTTTATGGTGGCATACTGAAATGAAGCAGAATTTAATTGAAGAAAAAAAAAAGATTTGTGTATGTCAGGAGTATTCTAAGACTGGGGAAGTGGATTTTTCCCCTTGGCATTTGGATCCGAGCCCTGAAGAGGGAGATTCCAAAAGAAAGGCCTGAGCCCGATTGAGGGAAGCCTACGGGTTCGGGCATGAAAGAGCGAGGTCCACGGGTGGAAAGTCATCCCCCCCAAAGTCCAGTTGGAAAGGAACCTTTTGTTTATTATGTTGCATACATTAGGCCCTTGAAGGCAAAAGACATTTATTGAAAAGAGACTTAACCAAGAAGAACTTGATAGCTGGTATGGAACTATTGGCTAGTTCTGGGAAAGCTTGAGAGTGTGCTCTGCTCTGGAGATCCACCTTGTCCAGTGCTCAAAATGTGGGGATGGAAGACTCCTGGCAATCACATCCTGTCTTATTATTTGTGAACACTTCTTTCTATATTGAAAATCCTATCCCACACACTTTCTTTAATTAGTTGTAAGGATTTGGCAATAGTATTTTTTTTGGTATAGGATTTTACTTTGACAAGACGCCACAAGGACTGCCTTATTTTTCATTTGATGGTCGAAGCTTGCTCCCATTTTAGGTTTAGGTTAGGTGTTTTTCCACCCTGCATTTACAGTTTAATAAACACCCTTGAACTGTGATCACTTGTGTCTGTCTTCACTGTTGCCACCATGAGTTCCTTAAATTCAGCCTCTGATGTGTTTGGAAATGAAATTTACGAATATGTGGCTTCTTTGATGTCTAGTGTCTTTTATTTCTCATCAACTGCAGGGGGAGAGGTCAAAGAACAGTGAAGAAGATATCATCCCAGCCACAAGTGAAAGACTCCTCAAGCAACCACTACTTTACCTTGGCGACGCGGCCCTACTTCATAAATTGTTTAAGGGCCTGGTTTAACATGAGGATCGATGGGCCCTATATTGTAGAGCAAGCAACAGACCATGCCGCCAAACTAAATGGAAAAAAAGCAGGATATGATAAGATATGGCATTTATAATGCGCCTACACACAAGTGTTTCAAGGCGAGACAAGGCAAGGGAGGGGAACAGAGGGAAGACAGAGACAACGATCTTACTAGGCCAGGTGACATTGAGATTGTGCAAGTGAAGGGGAGGTGGGGAAGGGGAAAAGTGCGAGGGGGAAGGTGAGGGGAAATGCAATACATAGGATAAACAGTAAATAAATCGAAACAATAAATAGGAGCAATAAATAAGAAGTGTGGGCAGCTGGTGGCAGGTGCAAGGGTAGGTGCAGCCATCAGGTGTCAAGTGCTGGTAGGGGGCTGTAAGGATACAGAACCAGCCCCAGAGGACAAGGGTTGCCAGTGGGGCAGTGCAGGTGTGCAACTGGTGGGGAGGGGACCTGGGCCCGGGAAACAGAGGATAGCCAGGTGACCAGTGCTTTTTCAGTTTCAGCAAAGGAGTTCAGCAGGGGAGAGAAGTAGAGAATGCAGAGGCAAAGAGGAAGGTCTTGAGGTGCTTCCGGAACCAGAGATGGTTCTCCTCAATTTTCAGAGAGGCAGGGAGGCTTTTCCAGAGGGATGCCACAGCTGAACAAAGAGATCTATCACCAACTCGTTGCTTGCAGAAGCGACTGACGCTGAGGGAGTTGGAGGCAGATGAGTGAAGAGCTCGAGAAGGAAGATATTTAGGAAGAGAGAGTTGAAGATATTGAGGCTCCAGAGAGAGACAGCAAAGGAGGGGCGGGTTTGCTGATGAGGAGTATCTCAGTCTTACTGGCATTAAGGCAGAGATCATTGGCGGCACACCACTCCTGGATAGCAGACAGTCAGAGATGATAGAAGAAGAAGAGGTGGCTGAAGGGAGCCTGAAAATGAGGTGAGTGTCATCCGCATAGAACTGAAAATTGGGGCAGAGAGCGGCAATGCAGTGGGCAAGAAGTGCCAGGTGTTGGTTGAACAGCCAGCGAGAGATGTTAGACCTCTGGGGAACACCACAGGTACAGATAGAGATAGAGGCAAGGAAGGACCCAAGTTGGACCTGGGAGGGATGATCAGAGAGGAAAAGTCAGTCAAGCCAGGTCCTGATCAGTGATACCCAGGTTATCACAGAAACGGTTGAGCAGGGTGGCATGGTTGACTGTGTCAAAGGCAGAAGAGAGATCAAGTAAGATGAAACAGGGGGTGCAGGAAATCATGGTTGGGGAGCAGGTCCTCATGGAGGGTCACGAGAGTAGTTTATGTGCTTCTGGCAGCTCCGAAGGTGTAGAGAGTGAGCTGGGAGGAAAGGAGAAAGTGATCACTCCAGGAGAGACGAGTGGTGAGAGGTATGGAAAGGGGAAGGTCTCTAGAGATCAGAACATCCGGAGTATGCCCTGCAGAGTAAACCGGGCCAGAGGGGACGATAGAGAGTGAGAGAGAGTCAGAGAGGTGGCGAAAGAGTCCAGAGGAAGGACAGGAAGCATCCAGGTGGATGTTAAAGTCTCCAAGAAGGATAAGTTGAGTGTCCGAGACCAGGAGGGAGAATGAGAGGTCCGCCCACTCAGAGAGGAAGGAGGAGATCTGACCAGGTGGCCGATAGATGGTAGCCACAGTAAGGTAATGGCTAGGAGAGAGAGAGAGCCTGTATACGAGGCATTCGAAAGAGGAGTAGGTCTGCGTAGGAATCCACTCGGGGAAGGTCAGGGCTGCACCCCCTCTGGAATGGTTGGACCTGGGTGCAGAGAGGATCTTGTAGCCATGAGGGACGAGAGTGTGAAAGTTTGTGACAGAGCTGGCCGTGAACAATGTCTCGGTGAGACTGAGGACATCAAGGTCAAGTTCTTCCAGGAGGCGGCAGATGTCAGAGGAGTGTTTGACCCTTGTCCATAATCCGTAGGAGCCTAGACTTAAGATCAATCATGGCTGTCTCTGTCCCACAGCTTGGTCTAAAGCCGGACTGCCATTGATTGAGCATCCCCTGGTTTTTCAAATGGGCTGCAACTTGCACATACGTAACACGGTCCAATATTTCTAATAAAAATAATGTATTAGTTATGGGGCACAAACCTGCATTGTGGGGCACAAACCTGTTTTTTTTTTTTTAAAGAGGAGTGTTACGCGCATTCTTGAGAATAGTTGGCACAGAGTTTTCTTTAAATTGTGCATTTACAAGCTTGAAAAGTGAGTTTATCAACATCGGGGTGTACGCTTTTATGATCATAACTGGACATAAATCCCCTCTACAACTTGTAGGTTTAATTTTATCAATGTTCACAGCCAGTTCATTTTCTCTGATGGACCTGATATTGTATTGTACTTTTATCATCTTGGGCATACAAATAGTCACCCCTGGATGACCTCCAATGGATATATAAATTATTTGTCTCTTCACAATCTTATCTTTGATTGGACTGAGCTTCCCTATCATAGAATTCTGGATGGAAGTACACCAGGCAGCGTCTTTATTACCAATCTCAGTCTTACTATTGCCTGAATACTCTAACTCTTTCAAAATCTCGAAGAGTTCCTTGGTTTCAAATTGCACTTTAGCAATTCTACCATAAAAAAAAAATGTTAGCAGTCCTTTTATAGCTCTCCCCTTTCTGAGCATCCTGAGAGGATTTCCAGGCGTAAAAGTATTTCATTTTAGTAGCCTTAGGTTTTTGCAGCTCCATGGAGTACGAAGAGTTCCCCCTTCTCTCCACTATCCGCTTAGTTTTGAGGGGCACTAAAATATTTGTGGCCTCCATTAGGGTTTGCTGATAGGTGTATGCAATGTCATCCTCCATGGTAAGCTTAGGCGTCTTCTCTGCCAATGATAATAACCACGGTTTCATTGCTTCAGGATTGAGTTTTTTAAGATTCCTCATCGTGACTATTACTTTCTTCACCTCCCTCACTCTCTCAATTCTAAAACACAATATAGAAAAGTGTAAAAAAAAATGGTCTGGCCAGGGGCACGGTGCCACCACCTTATCCATGGTAACAACATTATGTGTGGCAACCCAGTTCAAGGTATTACTTTTCGTGTGAGTGAGTGTTCTAATAAGTTGTTCAAAACCCACATTTTCCTGGGATTTTTCCATAATTCCTGCCTGGGAATCACCTTCAAGTCCCAACCAAAAATTAAAATCCCCTAGGACAAGGGCTTTGGTGTTGGGTTTCAAAATAGAAAGGAGAGTATGTCACATTTGCATCCTAAATGTAGGCATTGGGCTAGGGGGTCTTTAGACCAAAAGCAAGTTATAGGTGGTTTCTGCATCTGTCCTGATTTTAAATTGGATGGTGTCACACCTTTCAATATCCTGTAGTGCTACCTCCCAAACATCCAGGTCAGTTTTAAAAATAAAGGCAACCCCACCACATTTTCCTTCCTGTTTGTCCTACCCTAGCATGTCATAACCGGAGGGAATATCCAGCACAAGTGTTGGCCCTGCTGCAGCATGACACCATGTTTCAGTAAGGGCACAAACATCTATATGTTTGTCATAAATTTACGTGGACATCTCCAGGGCATGGTTCAAAAGTGATCTAGTGTTAAGTAGAAGTATTTTGAGACAGCTCTTATAAGTGGGTTTCACATGTACCTCTCTACCCAAAGGGGTGGTCAGCCTAAGGCCACTCATATCCCTATATTGCACTTGGGTCTCAGTACTATTTGGTCCAGGATCCACCACAGTTGAAGGTACAATCTGGACCTCCAGTGGTCCCATCCGCCCATTGCTCTTGGGGTCATCACTCGATTCCAGGCCTGGTGTTACCATGTTTAATTTGAGAGTATTAGCGTACTCTCCCGATATACCTGTGCCAGAGTGTTCCATCTGATGTTTTATTGACCAAGGTCTCCCAGCCCACTCCCCATGGGCCAGAAAATCTGTTGCTTCACCAAGGTAGCATTTCACAATAACAGCAGTGTGCACACTGTAAGATAGATGGGTACGCCCTAGGTTTTTCTCCCCAGCCATGCTATCCTATACTGGCGAGGCAATTTATTAATCTCTTACCCATATGGAAAGAAAGCAGCCAACATCAATGGCCCGCACAGACTGGCTAAATGCTCATGCGCCAGTGCTGATGCACCTGTTGAGCAAATAAATACTGCATAGGACTCCAGGAAACTGGAAAAATGTAGTCCGGGGAACTCGTGAGGAAATAAGCTTGCCGGGGCTACTCAGAGCTGAAAGGTAGAAATCCCACAAGGTAGACCGTTCTGTATAAAATGACAGGAGGCACAATTTCAAAGTTCAGATGCAGATTAAAATAAGTACTAAAATCAAGTAAGATAGCCCTATGAATTAAATGAGCACAACATGCTAAAATACTTGAAATTACAATACTAAAAGAGTTTGCTTCTAAAAATGTGTCAACCCAGCCAAGGACAATTGGAGACGGGAAAGTTCCATTGTCCAAGACAATGGGCCTCATTATGAGTCAGCCGGTCCGGAAAGAACGGTGGTGGTAAAACCGCCACCACCGTACTTTCTGGACTGGCTGATTCCGAGTCCTGCAGGTAGGAGGTGTCACTCCTGCCAGGTCTGACCTGGCGGGTTTAACACCACCCGCCTGCAGGCGGAAATGGAAACACCGGCATCCGTCACAGACGGAACCAGTGTTTCCATTGTCCCCATCCCCATGGAGTCCTATTGGACTCCATGGGAATGGGGACTTACACAATTCTGCCTCCGGAATTCCCGGGTCACTGGGGTCATAATGCCCCAGTAATTCTGGGAATCACGGAGGCGGTATGGTAATACGAGTCCGGCGGTAACCTGCCGGTTTTTCTGGCTCGGTTACCACCAGACTTGTAATGAGGCCCAATGAGTCACCTGCAGAAAATCAGGCTAAAATCTTCATACTTACAAGCAGGACAGCTTCATGATGTGGTCTCGACATACGTGACCCAGCCGAACAGGATAATTACCATTCAACCAAAGTAGACAAAGAGGACTGTTCCCATCAAACCAGTGGGGAAAAGGGTGTTTCCCACAAACTGCTAACTGAATGGACTCTTCCAGGTCTAGGTGATTAGTGATGGCAAAATGAGGGAACACGTCACATCTCCATGTTCATGCCCATTGCCCTGAAAAGGTACACTCAGTCTGGTAACTGTTCATGGTCCCAGGGAGGGGAGAACACACTCTGCCCAATCCAAATTCACCTTTCACGGGGTGATATAATTTGTTGCAAGGGCCAATCGTCTCTCTGCGACCCTGTAATATTGTAGATTGATACTAGTAGAAGTGGTTTTAGGAGGAGCCACTAGGTATGGCTATCTACTAGTAGAACTTACCAATATATCTCCTATATGTAAACTAGCCAAACTGACCAATGTAAATGTGTGATAGGATTCTGGGATAGAACCTGGATTTGTAACATCACACCGGGATAAAAAAACAGATGAAACATGCCAAGAAGACGAGAGCCATGGTTGATACTTGTTTTTCTGGTGTGATCCCTGTCATTTTGTTTTCTAATAAAAGACAAGAAATTTGCCCCATGGCTGAGTCTTCCATTCTTGCGGCGGGGAGTCTTTGAAGGGCCCAAGTGTTATCTGCTGATAATTGGGGTGACTGCTGGCCACAGCTATACAATCATAACTAGTGATTTCTCAGCAACAATACGTCGCACTGCATTCATTTAGATGTCATTTGAAAGCTAGTAACAAGCTGGTTATTCCAGTGTAAATTTGATCCACATGCGATTTTTGGAAATCATGTTTCACCTGAATTCCGTTTCTGGCTGCCCTGAACATGTCGCGAATTTAAGGATTGGCGACTTGATTGGGTCATTCAATTAGGTATCTGGACATTAAATTGCATGTTCATAACTATTATACTTTTTGTATAAACGGCAGAAATGTGCCACATGCCCATGCAACATGGTGCCAACACAGCTGTCATTTTATCAGAACCCCCATGATTATCTGAAATGGAATATATATATATATCATGGCATTTATTAGTAAATGGCAGCATTTTGCCAAGCAGCTACTTTTGCATAAGATGGGACATGGAAAAAAATGTGAATCTCAAAGGAGAGTTGTAATATTTCTGTTCTAGTCTCCTTAACCAATCCTTAGAGAGGGGCTGGACTTAATGGTGGAGAGAAATGTAAATGTCCAATCCTGGTTGCGGGAACATAGGTTAGCACTGTCTAATGTTCACTTTCCATGGGACAGGCTTATAGAGTAAAACAGTCTTGCACTATCGAAGAAGGGGCAACTGCCTCACCAAAGGAAATCTGCTGCCATTTAATCTGGGTGGAAATATTGGAAGCGGTATGGAGCTTTCTATTGCTGGGGAGACTTCCCTGGAACCATAGAGGGAGGATTGCTGTGGAATTCCTTTGACTGAAGTGCTGGCCAGAATCCTGTTTTCCCTAAGATCAAAGGCCTGCTCAGCCTCCATGAGTGCAGAGCCCAGTAGATTGTTTAACAAAATGTCAGCGTGGGGATCTATTTAATTAACCCATTCTCTGTCATAGTGGGTCCTATTACATTATGGGGTGGAGGGGAAATTGTGCAGACCTTAGCATATTTGACAATTTGTTAACTACCAAATAGATTGACTCAGAGGGGAGCTTTGAAGAATTTGAAACTTTCAACCTCTCTCCTAGCGGGAAGATACAAGATCATCATTTAAAGTAATTGGAGTGCCTTGGTTTTCCGGTTCACCCCGGACTTCTCTAATGAAGTGGGTGTCCTTTCCTAAAATGAAAATTCCCAACTGAACCCCTTACCAAAACTTGTTTAAATAAAAGATATACTTGCCACCAACATGAAATTGATAATTGTCATCATCCCCAAACCTTGCCTTTCAATCCAAAAACCTGCTTTTAAATAAAAGGTATTCTTATCTCAAAACGAAATTTCCAATTTTCACCTCTCTTTCAACATTCTATCTAACCAAAGGGGCCCCTTGGCCCCACCAACAACAATTCAAAACTGTCAATTTTCCAACAAAGGTCTTTAAGTGAAAGGGGGATCTGACAAACCAGAATTCATAATCACCCCCATTTTACTGTCCAACTTCCCCAACACAGGCCTTTAAGTGAGGGGGTCTGGAAAATGAAACTTCTAAATTGTCCCCACTCTCTAGACCTGGCCTTTGAACAGAAGGGTGCTGCATGTCACTGATGCTTGGGTTTTTGGGCCTGGGGGAACGTGTCAAGTATGTCTTGATTTTAAATCAACCTTATGTCTATTCCTAAGCTACATTTGGTTTAATATTTGCCACACACATTTTTACAAATCTGTAATTTCAACTGCTTGCATTTTAAGTGCACAGGGAGCTCCATATCATCTCAAGCATTGAAGGTGAACCTTCAGCCAGAAATATGACTTATGTTCTAGTATTGTGCCATATTATTATTGAAATTCAACCTTCAACTGGGTTCATGGGAAAGGCGTTTTTGCCAGTTTATTTAGCCTGTGTTCCATCTGTGTGAGACAAAAGTAAATGTAGAAAAGTGTGTTTTGTAATTGAAGTTGTGTTTTCCGCCAGAAACAAGGTGGTGGCTATGATTGAACAAAATTATTATTCATTGAGCTTATAATTAAAATAAATATATATTCTTTCTATACCCCAGCCTGGTTCTTGGCCCACTGTGGGCACAATGGGGAGATTTATGCGGCTCTATATAACTCTTCAAAAAGGCCAGCATTAAAACAAAAGTTATGCGAAGCATGGTAGGGCTCCCTGATTGGGGGGGAACTCCCCAGGTTAAGGGCGGTCTCTCAATATAACGCTACATAGCAGGAAAATGAAATGCAGCCATCCAGGAGACCTGAGAGGCGCACAAGCACTCAGTGAGGAGCCGCAACCTCAGGCACTACACGCGCCGAACTTACGCTCATTAATTTACTTCATTTACTCTGCTTCACTTGCAGTACTTCTGACAGATCACTGTCGATTCAGGCAGGGCCCAGTAAGTATAACACCGCCCACCGTTCACTGTGATAAAGGGAATACTGAACCATGGCGTGGCAGCAGGTTTTGCCTGCAGCTGCTTGGCTGCGACTTGCAGAATCCACAATCGCACGGCACACCGGCGGTCACAACGCTCATCGACAGACAGAGCTGGCACACCCAGGTTCAGGATTTACCAGGCACCTCCGCTTGGTTCACCCGACCGCCTCGTTACCATTATTGTGTCCTGGCGCTAAGACTGGAATACAGGGTCCTCGGGACACAAATAATCACATGGACACTAGTTGTGTGTTACTGGGCTCCGCTCGTTCACAAACTCTGTGCCCTGCGTGACGCCTCTTTTATTGGGTTAACACAGTGACCTAAGTCCCACTGCTGTCTTAAAGCGACAACACCACAAAGACGTCAAGGAAATCCAGATACATTCCCACCATCTACTGCTACTGAACAATACTACGTTTTCAGATGAGCATGACAGGCAACATTCACATGCAGTGCTCAGGTCACTTTAGAGCCATGAGAAAAGGAACTTTGCAGCACATATACGGCTGGGTGTTAATTAAGGAAATATAGGCAGTCCCCTAAATTGCAGCCAGCATGAATATGCTGGGGGATATTAAATTGCTTTTCAATCAGTAAATCTGTCCTCACTGCCAGGCACAGGGCTGCTAGAATGCCAATGGAGGCAGCATACGTTCTGCCAGTAACGATATCCGGTCAATGCATCGACAACCAAAGCATCGACAGCCATACCATCTAAAAAAAGCATTTAAAAAATCTAATGCATTTTTTTAGATGGTAAAGGGTTTAGTTTAATAAAAAATGGGTTTTAAAGGTTAAAAAAGGAGTTTCCATTAAAAAGGAAAATAAAAAAAATGCATTAGATGCTTTTTTTTAGATGCTTTTTTTAGATGGTATGGCATTAGATGCTTTGGCTGTCAATGGAATGACTATGAACCGCCAGCAACACTTCATTAATTGATTTCAAAGGACTTGGTTATAATGTTCCTTATGTTAAATGATTGTTAACCTTCTAGATTAACGTTTCACTATTGTTAAAATGTGTTAAATGCTGTCCATTTACTAGTTATACTTTAAAATCTGTGTGTTGTATGTGCATGATAGGTTATGGCATTTGTAACGCGCCTATACACAAGTGTTTCAAGGCACTATGAGGCAAGGCAGGGGAAACAGAGGGAGGGCAGAGACAACGATCTTACTAGGACAAGAGACAGTGAGATCGCCAAGTGCAGGGGAGGGGAAAAAGTGCCGGAGGAAAGGGGAGGAGGCAGTGCTGTATATGGGATCGTTGACGTATGTTACATTTTCGGGTACTAGAAGATAAGTGTGATTGCACGTTCTGATTAAACCTCTGCTGAACTGATCAGAATTAAAGAACAATTATTATCATTCAAGAAACGTAAACGTCCATTCTACACGTGTTTATATATAGTAAAAGGCACGGAGTTGTTGCAACCTATGCAGTCTGCAGTGATTGCAGCTAGTGCTTAATTTGCACACAAAAAAGTACCAGGTCCCAAATATTTTCTAGCACTCCTGTGTTCCCCAACACTGCTGCCACCACCCAACGCTGCTCCCCACAGTTTCAACATATTTGGGGGTTCACTACAGCTCGCACATGCTCATTGTGGTTTATGGATGCATGGACTATGACCACTTTAATTAAATTGAGTTTGACACAGGCGCCAGGGCTAAAAAATAAGTGCCCTGGCAAAACACACCCACAAATTAAGCACTGATTGCAGCACATGTGCTTTTGAACCACCACGTTTCGGAGGGTGTTTTAGTATTTATATTCTCTGGTAAGCAGAAAGTATGTAATGCAATGTGTCACTTGCATAGCACCTTTTCCCATTGCTATGGCCTCAAAGCGCTGTAGGTGGACACCCTTGGGTGACGGAAGTCGAAAGGTTTGTAAAAATCCTTCAGAGGAGTTTTAGAATGAGTTGGTGCATTTTGTATGTACTCATTTAAAAAAAAGACTTTCTTTTGAACATTTCAGTGGTGTCACAGACATGAAGGAGAGGCAACTGATTTCCATATGCTGCCCACCCACTAAGATACATATACAGAGGCAGATATTCGCTATAGTAAAAAGTACAGTGCACCCTCCTTGCACACAAGATAAGTCACATAATAATTGCAGGGGTATCCAGTCACTGTCTCGACCGCCAAACCATCAACAACCATATCGTTGAAAAAAATGCATCGAAAAAAAAACATTGAATGCATTTCTTTCAATGGTAAAGGTTTACTTTAGTGAAAATGGGTTTTAAATGTTAAAAAAGATGGTTTGGGGGAACCGACACATCCAAAAAAATGTGTAAAAAAAATGCATTCAATGGTTTTTTTGTCGATGCTTTTTTGTCAATGGTATGGTTGTCGATGGTTTGGCTGTCGATGCAATCACTATAAACCATTGCAGGTGTTTTGCTATAATGTCATGCTAATTATTCCTGAGGGGCCTTTGATATATTAGACCACAGAAGTGATAGACACATGAGAAGGAACATTGCAAATAGAGTGATGCCCCTTTCCAATCGGAATCGTTTTAGGACTGTGCTTTAATGTGGATACTCACAGTCGCCCAGGTTCTTAAAATGGAATAGTAACTGAAGTGTTCCTGTTTTTAGTTGTGTTTTGGCTTTATGTACATCCTTTTGTGTTTTTCTCTGCACCATTGCATGGGGGTACTCCTGTGAGATTAAGAGAGACATATTGCCCTTGGATCTAGAAGTACAGAGATCATCTCTTATTCTATAGGAGGTCTAAGTTTGGCATTTACCTGCAGCAAACACTATTAATATCTTTGTTAAGCATCTCTTCGCGAAGTGTGACTCTATTTGCTAGGGAACAGATAGATATTGTCGAGCCCCCCAACATAAGAAATGTGTTTGTCTACCCTTCAAATGCCAGTCGAAAAGGCAAAGAAGCACCAAACAGTTAAACAATACAGTACAAAATTAAGAACTTAAGGTCCCAACAAAAACAATTATTAACAACCACGGTGGGAGCAACAGCCAATCGGGTTGCTCCAAAACCAGGCTGAATCCCACTATCTAAGCCAGATTTGTAGCAAGCTCTGTACTGGACACACCAACCCTTCTACGGACCACAGTCCACCCGTCAACCTCAACTTCCACCACCACCACGGGACCCGGGCCCGAATTAAGGGCTTCATTTCACTGGGCCATAACCTCAGACCCAGGCCATTACCAGCAGCTAAAGCCCCCGAATCGGAGATTATTGCTATAACACAATTGATTTGTATTATTTAAGTTGTCAGCCAAGCAAACTCTTCCTCCTCACCAGAAACCTAATTTCCACCCTAGAGGGCCTACAATACATTCCAAAATCAAAAAGAATATCCAGTGTTGGGAGAATGATGGCCACCTAAGTTGTGGAATGCTTTCTGAGAGAATCTTAGATTGGAAAGGAAGCACTAACCATTCAGAAAGACTCTGAAATCTCCCTTCTCCAAAGAGCCCTCATATCAACTGCTGACTCCGCTGTAGACCATTATCTTCACTTACATGCCTTTCCTGAGCACATCCACCAACCTAAAACTGTTTCATTCTAGGCAGTTCATGCCAAAGGGCTCCTATGGTCTATAGTTGTTGCACTTTTCCAGAAAGTCCTCCTCTTTTACAGTTCTTGTTCCATCGTCCTTTGCTTTCTCTTTGTCTTTCCTCTGCTCTTACTATTTGTCTATCCTTCTCAGACCTTTTTCCTCCAGTCTGGCTTTCAACTCTCTGCCAGCTCTGCTTACTTTGCTCCCCTCCTTACCTTTAACTCTGCTCCTCCACTTGTGCTCTACGCTTCCTGATTTGTACACTCTCCGCCTTATTTGGTTACTTTTCTCCCCATAGTCTTTCCTCTTTTCACCTCCTCCTTTTCTATCCACTTCCTCCTCCTACCAGTTCTGTACCAGTCTCCCCCTTTTTCTTTCTTGCTTTCCTTCTCCTCAATTGCACCACTATCATACCTGTGCTGTAATATAATGGCTTACTCCTGTAAATCCACAATTGGAACTGAACGCTGATGGCTTTTGCAGCAGTATTGACCTTATTCCAGGCCCCACCATTTTTTAACTGTGTTTAGCTATGCAGGTCTGGAAATTGAATGCAGGTTATTGGCTTTTGTGATTTGAATAGTGTTCCACAATTGTTCCAGGTTTGTAAGTACTTCCTGGTGCAGACATACAGACTGAACCCTTAAAAGGGTTGGCTATCATTTTGCCTTCTACAACATTAGTGTCGCTGCCATGGTTTGTAAACTGCTCTACTGGAACAAAGCATGAGAAATGCTGAAACAGTTTTAGGAATGGTTCTTAGATGTGCCTCCCACTTGGATTGTTTTAGCAGGTACACAGTGCGGGAGGTAGTGCTATTTTTTAATTGCTTGGAAATGGTGTGCCTTCTTTTAGCAGGCTGTCATATGCCTGCCCCCAGATCCCCTCCTCCAATAGATGGCTTTATCAGGGATCTTCAGGGGGTAAATAACATACCTATACAAAACCGCTGCTCACCAAGCCAACAGGATAGCTGAGTTTTCAGCACATGAGCCAGCTTCAGCAAGGCCCATTAATAGAAAGAAAAAAAAAGAAAAAAACACAACTTAACTCAGAAACTGGGCTGCAACCAGAATCCATCAATTGACAGGCATCATTCGAAAGAAGGTGAGTAGGGGGCTAGGTGATTTAGCTCTACAAACAACCTGAAGGTCCACATATATTGGTAGATTTAATGGATTATTTATTTATGTTTCCAGGATAGATTGGTCTTGGACTGTGAAGAATTGGGATAAGGGAAATGTAATCAGAAAGACTTGCAATTGTTAAAGACTGTTTTTGCCAAATGCTAGCAAATAATGGTAGATTTGTCTCAGGCCAATGAACAAGGGAACCCATGTTAGAATGAATTCGGAGTTGCAATATGACCCAATGAAGAGAGGACTTCCACATCTCATTGACGAGAAGAGGTACACGTCACATGACTAATTAGAGGTAGGTTTGCAGTACCCGTGAAGGAAGTAGAGCTGATGTGAGATACAGGATATGGAAACATATGCAGAGAGAGTGTGATGATACAGATAAAATCAACACAAGGTTTGGCCCCATTCGCAGATGTTCCCAGAGGTGAACCTAGGAACAAGCTGACAAGTAACCTGAAAACAGCCAGTTTAAACATAAGGGACAATGCAACCACCATAAACAGTAGAATAGGTCGCACCACACAAGTAGAGTGAGAAGTAGAGTGCACTCACAAGTTTAGGGAAGGTTGCTGAATACATATACAGGGTTACACAAGTAGCATAGAGATGGGTGTAGGTAGGGAAAGGTTTAAGCTCAGGTCCCCCCATAAATTGTGCATTAGATCTGAGCAAGGACCCTTTGAAGCTCAGGAGGGGAGGGCAGAATCACATGGGCTGAAAAGCCAGATGTCCCAGTCTTGTGGTTTGGAGGAAATGAAACACATTGGGGTGTTCTGAATGTGGAACTACCTCTCATAAAATGCATTGCCATATGTTTAACAATGAACACATTTTCCTAAATAAAAAGAGCATCCTGTGTTTCCCTGAGCTCACTGCAGACTCATTTTAAAGGGGATAAAGAGCCAGTTGGGACCATCTAAAAACGGAATTGATTCTGGGAGTTTCATACATCTCAGGATCTGGGAATAGAAAGGGAGGGCGTGCCAAAATAAAATTAACATTGTCCAACTCGCCATAAAATGTAGAATCCAAAACTATATAGATTAATTTAGTTATCCAAAAAATTAGCATAGCTGCCATGTTGTTAGATTTTCAGAACCCAAAAAGGTCAAACCCATCTGTCCTTTTGAGATGACAAATATTTCTCCTCCCTCAGTCTACATCATACACACACCCCAACTCCTGGTCCTATCAGCAGCCAGTGGGCATCTTGATGGGAGGTGAAGGGAGAGTGCTGCTAATTATGATAATGTAGTTGTATCATCAGTCCTATCAGAGGTCAACTTTGCATCAGAACAGGGCTTTTTTACTTTATTCCTGGAGGTAGTCTACTGGCGGACTCTTGAGAGGAACAACTAGCAGAGTGGCCTCAATCCTTGCATTGGAGACAGTGACAGGGAAATCTAGAAGCTAGCAGCGACCCCATCAGAGGAGCGAGAGGAAGTCTGGGTGCAGGAGAAAATCCTTGGCTGAAGCCCTTGACCAGATTTGTGCTGTCCACAGAGGAGCCCTACTGTTTCCCTCAATGCCCCATAATCAAGGCCTCTCATGTAAGTAGATTAATCCAAAAGCCATCAAAGGATGTTTCCATTGATTTGTGAATGTTGTCTACTGGTTAATTTGCAATTAAATCTGATGTAAGTTGTGACTGCCTATTTCAAAATTCTACCGGTGTTGTTTTAAAAACGGAAACTAATTTGGAGTTGTGATATGGTGTAATGCCACAGTATTGGTGGTTGATGTTGGTTGCTAGTCTTAACCTTAAATAAATATATGTTCTAGCGAACTTGGATTACCGCCCTCTCCTCGTTCCTTATTTACAGTCTGGGCCTATGAGAAAAGACCTGGGAAATCTAAACCTCCATAAATGTAACAAGGAATTAAGGTTGTGGAAAGCAAATCAAAGAAAAGCCTCAAGACGCACCAAAACACATCCATCCTGGGAAAACGTAGCCCTTTCCCTTGAAAAAAAAAGGGTACCAATCATGGTTAAAAGGTTTTTGATGGAAGCTATACTAATATGACGCAGAGACCATGCTAAGAACAGTCTGCAACAGACCATCTAAAGACTTTTGGTCCTTAGTCAAAAGCACAACAACGTCAACAGATACCGTCATTTTAAACAGTGTTAGTGAGGAGAAGTGGCTGCAATTTCAAATGTCCATCTAAAACAGGACCCGGAAAATTGGGCAGCATTGATCACAGAGATTGTCAACAGGTGCCTTGCCACAAGAAATGATCCTGAATCATGGAAAACGGCCAACATAGGTCCAATTTATAAGAAGGGACCGAAGAGCGAACCAAAAAACTACAGACCTATAGCTTTACTGGATGAATTTCAGGACTGGCAAAAAGAAGCAAAAACAGCAGATCCATTACAATCTGGCTTCGGAAAGAACCTTGGCACATCTATCAACATCATGATGATCAGCATCCTAAAGGCGAGAGTGTTGGAAGGTCATCCTACAACATTCATAGCTTCTATAGATTTGGTCCAAGCATTTGACTGCGTAAAAAGACTAAGACTGTGAACCTAATTGGAAAAATTAAGATGTCCACCTTCTATTATAGCACCAAGTAAAGCATTATACAGTGTAACCTCAATGAGAGTGCTATTAAACGCAGCTGGCCAGCTGTCAAATCCAATAAAGACAGCAAGAGGGGTCAAGCAGGGCTGCCCTCTGGCCCCAGCACTGTACAAAGCTTACGTGGCCGACATAGTGGACGAGGAAAATGACACTCGCTCCTTTCCACCAACAATAGCGGAGTCTAAGTCACCAGACTCCTCTATGCCGATGACATAATCTTGTTGGACCAAACGGCCATTGGCCTACAGCGGCAACTAGACAGTCTCTCGGCCTAATTAAAGAACAATGACTTGGACCTCAACACAAAGAAAATGAAGATCATGATCATAGAAAAGTCAAACAAAACAACAAGAAGGCAACACTGGTTCACAAATTCAGAACAACTAGAAACGGTAGAAAGCTTCACCTACCTGGGGGTTAAAATCTCCCAAAGTAAAATTGAAATCACTATGCAGGAGCACCTTTTCGCAAGGACAAAAACACTTGCAGCCCAAGCCTTAAATCTTGAAAGAAAGTTTTGCAAATTCTCACTTCTTCCAGTAATAAACTTTTTTAAAGCAAAAGCAACGGCTGCAATAACTTATGGCGCAGAGGCCATGCCTCAACTTCCATCCACACCATGGGTAAAACTTGAGGGCCTATTCTGGCGCAAGGTATTGAAATTGCCAACCTCGACTCCCATGGCAGCAATTAGACGAGAATTGTGCCTGTCATCGATGAAGTCCGTGGTCGAGAGGTACAGTTTCCTATTTTTGGGGAACATCTTAAGAAAACCCCACCCAAAAATCCTAGACATCATCTACAAGGAAATGACAAGTGAGAAAAACCAAATGATGACTGCTTGGTACAAAAACCAACTCAAACAGGCTGGAAAGATCGGCTGCTCACAATGGGACATTGAACTAATCCCGGAAAAAATTAAGAACAGGTTGAAAATCAAGGACTGGATTGAAACACTCGAAAAAGTAAGCAAGTACGCATCGTTGGCACACTTGACATTTAACACACAAAAGGTGGACGAGGTCAGAACATACTTAAAGAAGTCCCCAGCCAAACAACTTCGAACAATTTTCCTAAGAGCACGTCTAAATGTTCTAAAGACGAACATCATTTTATATTTCTGGAAACAATCCAAAGACAACATCTGCCGTTATTGCACGGGCACAAAAAGACATTGAGACAATTCGACATCTCCTTCTACTTTGTCCGGGAACAGAAAAGCTAAGATCTATTTACCTCCGACCATACAGCCTAAAACATCAACATCAAACAAAGACGTCTGGTGGAACCAGATGATGATTGGGCACTCCACATCTTAGACCACAGCAACAGCAACATTCCTACAGAGTCTGGACTTAGACGGAAAGCCCAAACTTTTCGTTCCACATAAAGAAAACAAAGAGGTGTAATAACAGAAACAAAACTACGACTGAAACAACCATTGGGGCCTCATTTGTAAAAATGTTTAAAAACGATTAAATAATATATATAGGTTCTTACTATACACCGGCCTGGTTCCTAGCACATTGGTGGTACAGAGGGTACTTGTTGGGGTTGGTGCGCGATGGGTTGGAGGCCTCACTAAAGTTGAATCTGTATAAGCGCTTTGGGTGCACGCAACCTTGCTTGGTGGGCAAAAGGAACTCCCTGAGTTGAGTGTGACCACTTAATATAATGTGACAAAGCAATGCACGAGACATGAAGAACATTAACATGGAAGAGATTGGACCAGAGCACTGCCATTTTAGACAGAACCTTAAAAGGCCTTTATTCTGAAATACTGAATACTGACATAAAAACAGCTTTGTACATAATCCCAAGTCTCACGATGTCCAGACGGACACTCAGGTATCAGGGCAAGTAAGCAAGGGGGGCCCAACAGGGAATTGAAACCACACTAGGTAACATTCTCTGGAAGCACACAGCATGCGACTATAGAGTTAATTAGTTTCTATTGGTAGGAGTAAGAAAATACAGATAAGCTTTATCTCCAGTTGCAAATAACTACTGTGCCAGACGGCCTCCAAATGAACAAACACACAGTGTAGCATACACAGGCAAGGATAGAAGGAAAACTCAATAAATTTATGAAAATGAGACCTGAACAGTGGCATCTACCACGTAATAGGAACAGGGATAGTTTATTCCTGGCTCAACTAAACAGCGCACCTGCTATTTCCTTGGTGTATCCAGACACAGGGGTGACACGCCAAGGCCATGGACAAATTGGCTGATAGGTTCTCAGGCTTTGGAATGAGAAGGGAGTAAATACTTAAAACTGAATCTTAGCAGTCTGTTTGTCTCTCCTTCCTCACCACGCACCCTGGCATCACATTAAAGTGACACTCAGCGACGTGTGATTCTACCAATATAGTATATGCATTAAAATGCCCCTGCAGCCTATATTATGTAGGGATAACCACAATAAAAGCCAAGACATGTTGGACCGAGCAAAACTCCAACATTCATACGGGTAACATGAAATCAGCAGTAGCAATGCACTTTACTGAAAATAGACACACGACAGCCCAATTTAAGTGTGTCATTCTGGAACAGGTCAAACAAAGCCTGAGGGCGTGGTGGTCTACACAGGAGAGATTGTCAAACGATGGATCCCATATAGTGTATGTAATATCATTGGACATTACACAATGGTTAGTGTGATAACACACTTGGATGACTGTATCACCATTGTACCACCATGTATGCTTGTCACAATCTCATTGGGACTCATTGATGTTATTCATGGCTCCAATACCATCACTGACCTTCTTGCCATCACCCAAGAGACTTGTATACTTGTTATGACATGGTAATACGGGTCCTTGGGGCATACAACCAGAACCTTTACATGAGAAATGCCCCCTCCCTCCCCCCCCTTCATTACCTTGTTATCCCCCTGACACTTTTACATTTTGTAGAGATTTGGTTAGGGGCTCTAGGGGCACCCGACCGGATTAGTTTCCGAGCAAGCTGCTCCTCCCTCTTCCCTCTTACGGCGCAGGCGGTGAGGTTTGGGTTGTATCACACTCCACCCGCCGTCCTTACCATTACTTTCACGCATTTCACCTACACAGACAACCTTCATCTGGAATCTACTGCGCCCTCTCGGCTGTTATGACCTCACTCCCTCCTTACAGGCTGGGGCACTCGCATTGCATTCCCAAGCATTGGACTTAGGATTTCTCTGCTAGACATATCTGCCCAGTCCAGGCATGCCCCCGATCCACTTCAACCCCGACACCTTCGGGGTTGACGAACGAGGGTACTGTTGCTACGGCAACACACCCATGCCATACCCACACCAAGATGGCCACCGCCATCGGGAGGACGCCACACGCATGCATGGGCATCCTTGACAACGTACTTACTTCCCAGGGTCTGATCGAGTAGCGATCGGGACACTAGTCTGTGCTTGGACGGTGCATCGTGCACTAGGTAAGTAAGCACTCAGCCGACACCTTCGGATCGGTTTTTATGAGTTCCTCACATAACGTAGCGCTTTGTGTATTTTAGCGGGTTTGGCCGCGTTAATGGACTCCCATGTACAATGTTTGTAGTGCTTGCTTGCAGTGCCCATGGTATGCTTCCTTCGGATTTTACACAGAATGCTAACCCTCTCACACCGGGTTGCCCTGCAATTTGCTGTTGTTTTTGCCCATTACTCCGGTCTTAGAGTAATTGCGACAAAAACACTTTAAGCGGTTTATACCGTGTGTCATTCATTAACTTTAAAATATCCTCAGAGACATGCGCATTTAATCGGATCCACGGATGCGTTACTTTGAGCTTTAGTACACTGCCAGCTTAGCATGCAGTATGCATCTCTTTAATTATTGAGTACCACATTACCCTCTAGGTGGTACTTTGTTTTTAAGCAGACTTCTGACATTGTTTTTTTTTGTCATTGTGTCTTACAGTTCAGAGCCACTCTGCGCACATCCCTACAGTTCTTTCTCCCTCCACTCCGACCCTCAGTCGGGTAAGTGCTATTTTATTTATGGAGTTCCCCATTACCACTGTCACTAGGGGACATCATAGTATGACACTCTCCTTTGATTGCTAAGAGGTGTTCCATCCTCTAATTAAGCTATTTTCGATATTTTTCCAGGTCCAGTGAAGGACCTGGAGTCACTAGGAAATGGCAAGGAGGTCAGTTCCGTTTCTAATATTGCATTTACTTATATTGACTAGTAAATATAGGTTTTGGTGACACATACTGATGTGTATTACTTTATATTACCTTATAGACACATTTCTGAAACAAGCTGTACAAAGCTAAGAAAGTTGAATACGCTCAAGCCCTGAAGAAGGATTCTTTTATAATCCGAAATGCGTCGGCAAACTCTGTTTACCATCACTGGAGCGCTTTAGGGGACACAACCCCTTAATTTCTGTATCAACTATTTCCTATGATATAGTAGTGTAGATGTGAATATAACACTACTGTTATCTTATTTCACTGGTATAGGACCATTTATTGTGATGCAACATACTTCATTTTTGAGTATCCCCTCTTTTTTGAATGTTTGAATTCTACTTTTTGAATTCTGTAACTATATGTAAATAGATTTTCTTTGTGCAATACAGACTCTTATACGTGTTTTTGTCTACCTCATTGGTTTCAAAACACACACATGAATGTTCGAATGTTACTCACCGATTGTATGCAATCAGCCACCCGAGAATTATCACTGAATTTATGTTTAACTTACCAGTCTATCTTTTTGTATTTAGTAACAGTTTGAGTAACAGTGGGGTACTTACCCCTAAGGAGTGCACTAAAGGGGGCGTCAGTTAGCAATAACTGGCTTATGGTCCATCACATTAAAGTGCCCATGGTCGGATGAGCAAACTACTGACCAATTAGAGCCTCGTCCACCAGGTTGGCTACTGTAGCATAGTGCCAACCAATAAAGTAGAAGAAAGAAGTGTAACTTTTTTTGTAGGACGGATTTAGGAGGAGCCATCAGTTAAAGAATATCCAATAGTAGTAGCCTTCACCTGTACAATGTATACGTGTTATATCTTACTAATGAATAGAACAAGTGAATACAAGTGTTTTTCTTATCACTAACCATTATGCCATTTATGATGTGTTTTTCATTTAAAAACTTGTGTTTTGTATTATAATGAATGATAATGCTTTTTTGTGTTTTCCCAGCCGTTCATGTTTCAATAAAGCTGGGTGTTCTCTTGCACTTGTAGTTACTACATTTTTTTGAGTTCATTTTCTTATTGATTATCGATTGGGACCACCTTAACAAGACCAGATAACACTCCCCTCCATCGCATGGCTTGAGTTACTCAAGCATGTCTGTTTGGCTGGCTATTCCAGAGTCTTTTCACTCCCTGCCTGCTCTGAGTCCATCCTCTGCTTAGCTGCCAAGGGTAACAACTTTCTTTAATAACTAATAAGTTCTCAACATTGTTTAATGTGTGGCAGCAGACAAAGTGGACATGAAGTTACACAGACCTCTTGGTTTTATATTTTGAATGATAGCAATTCTGAAAGGAAAGCTAAGTAAGTTTGGTATTCTGTAAACTGATATTGTTCTTTTACAATCTTGTTTGAAAAACAAATGGACGCCTGCGTTATGGGACGAGTTTCATTGAAATCCAAGATCATTTAAACATGAGAACTGGAGCAGGTGAAATAAAGATTGTAGGCATGGGCCTCATCACGACCCAGGCGGTAAGTTACCGCCTGGGCCGTGACTTTACCACCATGGCGTAAACTATGTTTACGCCATGGTGGTTGGCGGACTTACCGCCCCATTCCGACCTTGGCGGGGCGGTAAGTCCCCAATCCCCATTTACCCTTCCCCATTCCCATTTTTGCCCCATAGGGCATAATGGGAGTGGGGAAGGCGTTAATTACGCCACCGTAAATTACGGTGGCGTAATTAACTCCATGGTCCCTTAGCGCCATGGATTTTAACACCTGCTAAAAGCAGGTGTTAAATCCGCCATGGCGCTAAGGGACCTCGTACTCAGGCGGTAAGGGTCGGCGCTGTTTACGGTGCCGTAAACCCCTTACCGCCTGAGTTGTAATGAGGCACATCATCTAATGACCTCTCAATTTAGGATGAGGTATTTTGCAAACCTGTTTTGAGGAACACTTCTTTGTGTGCTGAATCTATGGCTATGCACATTTTATAAATATGAGTCCACATTTTCTCAACAGAGAAACAAAACAAAAATAGGTTTGTTCTCAAATCTAGCAATCATGAAAAATTTTCATTCTAAAAGAAGACTAGCCCTTACAGGGACATGGGTTTGTGGGGTGCATTTAAAGGCCCCAAACAGAAGTCCTTTTCACATGAATGGCAGGATTTTAAACACTGAAACAAAAACGGCCTGGACTTTGCTGTGGTTTTTCAAGTAAAATTAAAGAGCCATGTGGAAAGGGGCCTAACTGTCATTACCAATTGATAAGCAGCATTTTAATTTACAAAGGAAGGAGGGATCAAAGATCCCTGTCGCATGGAAAACATGATTTTTAAACATTGAAAACAAAAATGACCTGCACATGTGTGTGCAAATAAAAACAGTTTTAAAAATTAAAAGTGAAAAAAAAATCACTGCTCACAGAAAAATGTCAGGAAAACAAAACATGATGTGTGGGTTGACCAAAAGCAATGTATATATGTGTCACCTACAAAACTCCAGTGAAATTTGAAGAGCCACTTTGTCTTCATGGAAAATGTCAGCCCAAGGCTGACCCTTTTGCTGGCTGTGGGCAAAACTTCACAAGGACATCTCCCACTTCCAGCCTGGATGACCAACCACAATAAAATGTCCTGCTAAAAGTGTTGAAATTCAGTGTTCTCCAGACCAGCTGGCTCTGAAAGCATTGACTTAAAAAAAAGTCACCCTTGGCTGCAGCACAACTAATATGCATTCTTTGTTGGAACAACGTGCTTTCATCTGCTAAAACAAACACTTTTACTTCCTTTTGAACTTACCTGCATTGCAAGCCTTTTCCAGGCTCCTGCAGGTACTCAAGTGTGACAGTGAGGAGGCGGGGCATGTGCTTGCCACGTGATTCATCACGTGACCTATTCCAGCTTCAAAGCACCCTGCCATCCACCCTTGTGGCGAAAAGCCCGGGGGAGTCAAGCCCGCTGGCTGTTGTGCGGCTGTTGGGCGTCATTTGGGCATTGTGTCTGGTGTCCGGCGGCCAGTGGTAAAGGTAAAGTGGACTTCTTTGTAAAGCACCGCCTGTCCAGTTGGACTTTTCACTGTGTGCCATACCCCATTTACATTACAGACATTAGTCAACCCTTCCCACATGGAGTCCATCTTGACAATTGATGACGACTTAAGTCGCCACCTACGAAGTAGCAAGTCGGCACTTGATCAGTGTGCTCAACAAGATCCTCAGGATCCCAGAGAAGTGAAGCCTGGGAGGAACCGGAAAACGGCTAAGGGCCTCCTTTTCTCAAAGTCTTCGACCTGTTCTGAGAGCACCCCGCCCCCCCCTCCTGGCTGCTTCCCCTGTAGGACCCGTGATGACCCCGGAAGATAGGGATGGCGATTCAAGTACGCCCTCCCTAGCCCCGCATAGCCGGAAAGTGGAAAATCGTCAGGAAACTCTACAAAAACAACCTACCTTTGTGCGATCTTCGCCGAGATTAAAGGGATCAATTGCGCTCGCCGCTCCCGGCAGTCCTACCGTTTTGACGAACGAGCCCATGCCAACGACGGTCGGAGGACGGTCTCGGCTGGACTCTGAACGGCCGGGCACGGCTCGCTCACCCGTGGAAACTGCTGGCAAGATGACTCATCGGAACTCCGCAGTAGCATTGCACTTCCACGCAACAGCCCAGGGAAAGAATTATGGCAACGCCACAGCTGACTTATCGGCCGTATCTGGAATGGGACCGGTGACAACAGCTCAAATCCATCAAGCCATAGTTACACCAACAAAGCCACAAACGTGGTAAAAACAAAGTACAATCAAAACAAAAGAAAATAAAACATATATCAAAAACTGTGCAAACAAGTACCACTTCTATTGATTCATTCGACACAGAGAACGAGGAGCAAATATGCTTGCCAAACGACTCAGTATTTGAAATTTCACAGGACTTATGTCCCTCTAACCAGAGTGAGTCAGTAAACCTGACGGTCAAGCAAGCTACAGACAGGGCAGAAGCAGCCCAAAAATCTGCCAGGGCGTTCTCGCAAGCCCCAAACAACGTCGTAGGCGAAGCTGAGCACCTACAAGCAGAAGAAATATCGACGATGGCGCTGACTTCGAACAGCAGTCCAACTGGATCCACTAGTAAGACCTCGAAGATACCGCTTATAGAAGCAACTACTAAGCCACGTGCGGTAGTAGAAAAAACATTTACAAAGAAACAGAGGAAAGGAACATCGAAAAACCAGGGAAGCTTAAATGCCTACCTGCTCCCTTAATATCATCTTCTCTAAAAGAATATTTCATAACACAACACAAAAGAAAACTAGGCCAAGACCCAGAGCTATCTGATGCAGAAATTTTGGAGGCTATTTTAGATCCACCCCAGAGGCCTAAAGCGCGAAAAACGGACCTGATTTCACCGCCCTCAAACCCAATCTACAGACTGCAATCCCAACGTGAACTATCGCCGGGCCATACCGCGGAGTCTGAGAATGGAGCTCGGCAACCAGACACTGAGTCCTATGATCAAGTGAGCTCCCAAACCAAAAAAACTTAGGGGAAACAAACATTGTACTACCAAAAGAGAGTTGTAACACCGAACCTCTCCCGGATACTGTGATTACGAGTTCCCCAGACATTACGACTAGAGAAAGGATTAAATCAGACTTCAAAAACCGTCAGGGCGCGGATCATCATACATGGACTTGACCACACATTCTGGGTAATCCCGGGAGATTTTTGGGCGATCTCTCAACCAACATCCAAGGAGAAGCGACATCGGCATTAAGAAGACCCTCAGAGAGATTTCCCCAAACTCCAACTGATAGAGGTGCCAAAACCCCTACAAAATGACGACGGCTAAGCGAAATTTCAAGCTTTGTGGAAAAAGTGACTCCTTCAAAAATGAAAATCCATCTGTTGTCTATCATGTCGGCACTTACGATCACCCTAAACCCATTTGGTAAGCTGTATGAAGCCATTCATGAGGCTCTCACAGACAACACCACAATGATAAGCAACATGAAAGACAAACTGTCCTACATTGAAGGATATCTAACTGCTGTCTAAAGCCATAGAGTCAGTAATGGAAAAAAAATAGATAAATTGGCCGACGACCTACTCAGAAACAGAATGTGTTGGTCTCAAAACGTTAAATCCGCCCTCTCCAAAGCGACCCAGACTGAAGAGAGCGTGAAGGAAACGGATTTAGCCCCAATTTTTGTAAAAAATGGATTTAAGTCTGTCCCGCCCACAACTTCAGTGGTCCCTTTAACTCAGTTGACAAAAACTGGAATCAAAAGAAAGGCGAAACATCCTTCAAACTCCAATTTATGTACACAAACAAAGTCTAAAGATGAAAATCCTCCACCAAGTCTTAGTAACAAAGAACACACACAAGTAAATCGATGTACCAACATCAGAGCCGTAATGGAGAACACAAAGGAAAAGGAGGCCAGGCCATGGTGCTAATAATAAGCGATGACCGTGACGCTTCTTCCGTCCTAATGGACATCTCTCAGCATGAAGATGCAGAAGTCTTCGCTACCACTATGACCCCAAACGCAGCGACAGGTCCCAAGCCCCCCCTAGACCCTCCTAACAAGCAAGGGATGCCGATCTCGATGGAGGGAAAAAGGCGATCAGCTGAAGAGACGGGGGCTCGCTTTAAAAGGCTGCATTCAAACTCTCCAAGTGCGGCCCTAGAAGCTGTAAAGAAACTAAAGGAAACTGAAGAGGACCGACCCAACAGGGTTCGAGAATCAAGATTAGGTCAGAATCAGCGTTACGACAGGCACAGAACCTACTCATTCAAGAAATCAACGAGAACCAGTGAGGCGGAGAGTATAAAAAAATTCCAAACTAGCAGTGCTTTTTAAATTGGAGCAAACGTCCGCAAAAGATAGTTACTTGGTACTAAATCGTAGAACAGTACTAAGACTATTAGGGAAAACTGAAAAACTCCGACACATACCATCTGATGACCTCACTTTAATTGAGCCCTACCACCGAGAGCACAGAGCTAAAGCGTACCTTCATATTCGAAATAAGGCGTTAAGCGAAATCACCCCGGAAGTATGGAAAGATCTCCAGCGGTTAGGGCTAAAAACCCAACAGCTCTGTAAACCTAAAACGGACCAGGAGACAAGTGAGAGGGAGAAAAGAGGGCCCTTGAGTAGCAGACGTGACAAGTCTGCCCCTTCTAACAACCCTAGACTGGCCGAAAGAAGAATGGAAGAGGTTGGGTCGAAGGTTCTCACTGACTACACAAATAAACAGAAATGGAGAAACATGACATGTAGCACCAGCATGTATAGACGTGGTGAGAATCCACGTGAGAGCCATTATACAGAAAGATGGGCGACTCCGCCAATGAGGGAGCCTAAACATACATCTACTTCAAAGCCATGGAAATGGTTTATAGATACCTTCTCTCGGCAAAAAAAAAGTAGCAACGATCACCATGTTCCTCTGAAGGAAAAAAAGAAGTCAACGACTCCATCAACCAAGTGCTTTGAAAGTGCCTTAAAAATGGCATCTTGGAACACCAGAGGACACCGTCATCTCACCAGAGAAAGTGACTCAAACCTAGGTTCCTTTGACTTGATTTGCCTGCAGGAAACGTGGCTAACGACCATACCTGCCCTAGATGGGTACGTAATTGAAGTATCTTCAGCAACTAGAACCAACGTGGGCCGTCCCTCGGCGGGTATACTGACGGCTACTCGTCTGGGTTCAGCACTAACCCCTAAAGGAAAAATTACAGCGAGCTACGGTAAACTTGCCTCATTAGTGTCTTGGTTCCATTATGATCATGTCCAAGATGCCTGGGTAAACACCGACTTAGCCATATTAAATCTGTACTGGAATCCAGAAAGAACAACGACCGCCGACATCTGCAATTCAATAGCTGATAGCATCGATGAAATCACAACTGATCGGAAAGTCCCGAATATCATATGTGGTGATTTGAACGCCAAATGCAAGGTGGAACCACCAAAGAGCACAGCACAGACAAACACTTTGCTGATCGACAAAAGGGGCCGAGAATGGTTAAAGCTAATGAAATCAAGAAAATTCCATAACGCGGCAGAGATACGTGATGGTGGCTTCCAAATTCCAACGTGGGAAAGGTTTGAGACTTCGGCCACATTAGACTATATCTTTATCTCGGAAAGCTTGATTCCCTACCTCGTGGACTATAGAGTTATGAAAATGACGGAAAGTGATCATAACCTTCTTCAGATGTCGTGGGACGGAGCCCTTCTAGAAAGACCGCAGTACTTACCAGTTGTAGAGACAAATAGACAACAAAATTGTCTCCGACTTACCTCCGCAAACGTAAGAGCTTTTACGGAAAATCTAAGGAGGATCCATGACGACTAGTCTAAGGAACACGTAAGACCTGAGTACACATCCTTACTGGAGGCCCATAAAGTGAGATTCAATGGGAAAATTCGGTCTCAGTCACCTCACACTCACGTGTTTAACAAGTTGGTGGCTGATAAACGGCGTGAAGTGAAGAAATCCAAAAAACTAGCAGAAAAAATGAAAACTACAGCATTCTGGTCCGAACACTACATTAGCCAGAGCATACAAATCATGGCTAAAGCTTCAACGACAGATTCTGTATCAGAACGACGCCGAAACAATGCTACGCACCTTGGCCTCAAGAAACACCAGAGACTTTTAGACATTACTTAAGAGCATTAATGGCCAGTCCGCTCCACCAATCACAAATTCTGTAGCTGAACAAAGCTCAACACAACACTTCACAGACCTATACCGCATTCCCCAAACTCTTAAGCCAAGGGCTCCGTTGCTGAATTAAAAGCAATGGATCAATTTGCCTGACGTGGAAGACATTGCCAGAGTAATTACCAACTTGAAATCATCGAGAGCACTAGGCCCCGACAGGTTGTCAAATTTGGACCTTAAAGAACATCCGATGGAATGGGCATGTGCAATTGGCGAATTATTTAAACTCTGTCAAACCCAGAAGCAAATTCCGAAATCCTGGACGGAGGCTGTTCTAGTTGCAATTTTTAAGAAAGGAGACAGAAGTGCGCCGGCAAACAAAAGACCAATAGTGCTGCTTGAGACCATTGGAAAGATCTTCGCGTCCCTTCTGCTGCTGCACTTTAAGAATTGGGCTAGAAACTCTCCCTCAGCTGACATCTTTCAAACAGGCTTCCAGAAAGGCACCGGAACAGAAATAAATCTTCTGATCATTAACATCATTAAAGCAAATGTAAAGAGCGGAGCGCCTAAGGTCTACTTGGCGATGGTGAACTTATCCCAAGCATTCGGCATGGTAGACAGAAACCGTCTATGGTCGAAGTTAATAGCTTGGAAGTGCCCAGGTCCGGTACTCGAGCCCATAATAGCCCTCCACACTTCACCATCTCTTCGGGTCCGCCAAAGCCGGCAAGGCACGCTCTCGGACCAGATCAAAACCGAACGAGGGGTCAAACAGGGATGTCCACTTGCACCGGCATTGTTCATAGCCTTTATTGGGGATTTCCAAGAATCAGAGAGAACAGTTCGATCCTTTCCGCCAAATGTAGGCACCCTTCCGGTATCAAGATTGTGGTACGCCGACCATCTGGTGCTCATGGATCAGACGGCGGTGGGCCTACAAAGACAACTAACAAATCTAGTGACATATATAGAAAACAACAACTTGAAAATCAACACATCGAAAACCAAAATCTTGATATTGACAAAAACAACAAGGAAACAGCAGCATAACAGCTCGTGGTTCTTGGAAAACGAAAAGATTGAACTGGTAAATGAATACAAATACTTGGGAATCCAGCTTGATAACACCATAAAAGAGAACTCCCAGCAAAACCTACTTTGGGACAAAATGAGAAACCTAACTGCACAAGCAAGAGCAATAGATAAAAGGTTTGGAAAGTTCTCGTGGATTCCCACAATCCAGTTCTATAAAGCAAAAGTAGTGCCTGCAGTAACCTACGGAATGGCAGCAAACTTAACATTGGCAGAGGAACTCTGGAGCCAGTTGGAAGGGTTCTATTGGAAAACAGTACTAGGTTTGCCAAAGTCAGCCCCTATGCCAGCAATTCGAAGAGACCTGGGCCTACCGTCACTAGCGGTAGTGGTAACTCAAAGGGCCACACAGCTGTACAGAAAAATCCTGATTCATGCCTCACCCCCAATTTTTCAGGTGGTTGCCTCTGAAATCAGCAAGGGATCCTGTAAACCATTAGCTGAATGGGTCACAAAAATTCAAGCAAACCTAGAAATGGTAGCGTGTACTGAAGACACCTTAATTTTAAACCCAGGACGAGTGAAGACAAAACTCGAACAACAGGACTGGATAAACACAATCGAAAAAACCCAGTCATATAAATCTTTACTGCACCTTCCGATACCACACAACCAGCTGAAAGTTCCATTAAAATATTGTGAGAAATTCCCGGCACAAGAGCTAAGGAAAAGCTTTATGCGTGCTCGCTTAAATCTACTCCCTACTAGAGAAATCTTAAACATCAGAGCTCTCTCACCGACCTCTGACTGCCGTTTCTGTGGCATTCCAAACGAAGTGGAGTCAATCCACCACCTTCTCATGTCCTGTCCAGCACTAGCACTTGAGAGGCAAGCATATATGACACCACTTACCGGCCAGTCGTCGATTCTAGATGAGGAAACATGTTGGTACCATATGATATCAGGAGACTCATCTAGATGGTCTAGGGCAGCGGCCAAATTCTTGGAAGTGGCGTTAAAGAAAGTCTCTGCCGCCCCCTAAGCCACACCATATACACCCAAAATTACATCAAAATATACCAACACACCAAACATTTCAACGTTTACGTGAAAGTGGTGTCTCTCTACGTAGCTGGTTAATGACTGAACGGAAACGAGAAATTTTCTTTTGTAAAAACATTTTAGGTTATAAACAAATAAAAAAAAGAAAAAAAAATATGTGTGAAAATGGGGGCACCCACTTCAAAGAGCAAGCTCCAACACAAAGGAGACTGATAAAGGCACAGGCTACCCAGTGAAAAAAATGGCCGGAAGCAGGAGCAGGAGCATTTGTTCCACTTGAAGATTCACAATTTATTTAAAAGGACTATTATCATTTAGGCCTTTTTCTCGGCAACCATAAGCCGGATTGATTTAATTGTGTACCATTTTTGTGTAATTTCCAGGGGATATAAAATTCATCTGCCTGTGACTCTGGGAACTGTAATGGCCAGTTAAACTAGGCTTCTGGCTGATCTGAACATGTTCCAAATGTGAGATTTGGTGAGCGGGTGGAGAATGAAATTAGGGGTAAGCATAATAATTTACATATTCATAACAGTTGTGCTTTTTATGGAAACGGCAGAAAGCTGCCACATGACCGTGCTACATGATACAGATTGGGACGTCGGCTTATCTTATTCCCCATGATTAGCTGAAACTGAAAATATTTTTAGTCAGGCAGTTGCTAGTTAAATTATGAAGTTGTGATACATAACTAGCTGTTTGCCAAAAAAGTTGAAAAGAGAATAAAGGGCAATTACATATGTTGCTCCAGACCCCTAAATCACTCTTGACTGGGGGTTTGGGAGGAGAGAGAAGGGTAACTGTCCAACCCTAGTGGCAGGGATTATTGCAGGGTATTTCCCCAAGATTGTAAAATTGGTGGTGTCATTGCTGCTATATAAGGGGGACTGCACTAGGATAGGAGAAGAAAAAGGAGAAGGAAAGGAACAGACAGACAAGAGACAGACCATCAGGAAGGCTGCTGAAACTTGCCGTCTGACAGGTGCAAGGAGACACCAGAAGAGATTGCTGAGAGTGGATATGGGTAGAACTGTCTATTTCTAGGAAGGCCTCAAAGCTGACCGGGTCCTATGGTGGAGAGTGGGAGGCTATCTTTGAGAGTGGAGTGACCAGCGCCCTGCCCTATCATTCCAGAGTGTCCTGAGATGTAGCTGGCTTTCCTGAAACTTAAACAGAGGCTTGCTATGTAAGTAGAACTGAGTCCTGGGAAACAAATAGGTGGGGAGGTCTGCTGGCCTTGAATCCCTTCCCTTTCTAGTGGGCCAGGGGGCAAAACTGTGTAGATCCTTAGCCTATGTAACCAAAAATATGAATTTAATGAATTCCTCATTTTGCAGAAAACTGCGGGGTGAATATTGTTAATATTCGAAATTAACAAAGCTCACTTCCCACTGTGCGCTGAAAACTATAGCCTATAAATTGGGTAATCCTTGTTGTCCAGTTGACCTTGACTTCTTTAAGAAGAGGGGTGTCTTTGTTCTTAAATCAGTCCAACCTTGTTATCCAGCTTCCCCAACACAGGCCTTTCAGTAAGGGGGGGGTCTGAAATCCAAAATTCCCCAAATCATTCCAATTTTTCTGTTTCACTTTCTTACATAGACCAAAGCAAGAGGGGTCTGAAAAACAAACAGATACATCACCCAGTTTTTATTTTAAAGCAAATGTTTGGGCGAAATCATAATTGCCATATGTATTTGAACCAGTCCAATCCTATTGCTAGCCTTTTAAGCTGGCGGGAAAATCAAAATCGCACAACATCACTTGATAACTGCCTTCGTGACTGATCAGTGTAATTATTTTGTGAATGGAAATTTGCAGAAAGGGAAGAATTGTGATTGTGTTCTTTTTAACTCACTTTTGTGATTTATTTATGATGCTGAGTGACCTTGATTGTGTTGTGCCACGGATAAAGTGGTTTTTGACATTTTCGTGCTAATTTCTATTATATTTAATGAAATAAATACCAATATATTTTCTGGAGACCGGCCTGGTTCTTGGCTCATTGTTAGCTCAGGGCAGAGGGATACAAGGAGCATGATATGTGTCTGAGATAGGGCTAAAAAAAGAATCTGTTTAACAGTTTGTTGCATAACCGCTTAAGTGGGGAGGGAAGGAACTCCCCATGTTAAGGGTGGCTTCTCAATAAACCTTTACAGGGTTCATAATGTCAAAGTGTTTAAGCCTTAAATAATGACATGATATTTCTGGAGTCTAGCATATTGTTTTTTTTTTGGCTTTACGATAAAGCCTGCAAGCTGCATGCTCCTCTGAAAGACCCTATTTTAAATTATTATTTTATAATGAGCATATGAGCGAGCGAGTGAGTCAATGAGTGAAAGAATGACTGCCTGCATGATGTTCATGTGTAGAGGCATTTGTATTACATGTATCTGCCACATAGCATTAATAGTTAGTTTGGAGTTTGAAGGCCAGAGTGTGGCTGCCTGGCTAGAACAGTCCATGTATGCAATTTGTTGTACGGGGATCAAGTGTGTTGTCTCGTGTGAAGTCCAGAGCAGTGCAGTGATCGTGTTACTGTACTGTGTGCCTGTACATGTTGAGCGCATTAAATAAGCATTCAGTGTCAATATAGCTGGACAGATACTGTGGGGGCAGTCTTGGCAAGGTAAAGATGTGTCATGTGTGTTGTTAGCAGGTGTTTGCATGATGGCCGGAGATGTGGTACGATTGAGGTGCTGCCAATATGCCACTCTCGGTACGCATAAAAGACACACAGGACATAGTCAAGTCGAATTTGCAGACGTTGCTCTTGCATAATTGCAACTGTGTGCACGTTCATATTGCAGCAAATGGGATTAATATGGACATGCAAGTAATTTGTTTTGCTGTTTGCTGAAATAATAGCCTGTTTTTCAGTTTATATATCAATCCGCATTTGTATAGCGCAAACATAGCCAAAGGCGTCAAGGCGCTGACAGTTGCAGGAAGGCAAACACAAAGGGCCCGTTTCATGGAATTTTTCCCACGGTTTAAAGGGACTTTGTACTGTCGACACAAACCCTGATTCATGGAACTGTGCAAGGGGAATTTTTGTAGTGCAAACTCCGTGCAAAGTAATTTTGTACTGCAAAAATGACTATGCACGGACTTTACACTGCAAAAATACACTTTGCACAGTTGCATGAATCAGGGCTTGTGCCTGTAGTGCAAAGTCACTTTAAACCGTGCAAAAAATGCCATGAATCGGGCCCACAGTCTAGATAGATTTAAGCAAAGGGATGAGTTTTGAGTCTGGCCCTAAATCGATCAAGGTCTGAGATACCTTGCAACGACAAAGGGGGAGCATTCCAACGTTTAGAACCAGCTTCCCGAAAAGGCCGTGCCGCCACATCGTTCCAACCGATAAACTGGTCCTGCCATTAAAAAGGCAGAGGCTCAGCGCTTCTAATTGAAAGGTTGAGCTGGTGCCGATAGTGGGCAAAATGTGCCTGATTATAGATAGTTTGATGCTGGTCCCAGACAGAGGAAAAAGCTAGGTTTCATGGGTGTTCCTAAAAGTGGGGCAGTCCTCCTGCAACATGCCATCATTACATGATCAGTAAACGGTGCATACTTTGCGAGGCCACAACAAGATGGGATTGCCACAGTAACACAATCTGTTTGGACCACAGAAATACTTGCTTGCACTGGCCATGCACATTACAGCTATAATGGCGAGAGTTGAAACTGGCAAGAGGTCTTCTCAAAGAGGACTCCTCTTTGGGTATTAATCTGATTATTTGTATTGATGCCAAAATAACATTTTCAGTGTCGTAATATATCCTTCTTCCCAACCCTACAACACCTCCACATCCCCAAGAGCATCACCTGTCATAGTGTTTCATTATTCCAATACCACCATTCCCATTGCCTGATAGAGACTGCATTAATAAAGCAAGCATTGTCAATGCCAACAATTCGGGCTTTTGTCTAGGCATGGGAAAGGCATTTGCCAGGCACTGCCATAGTGTTATTAACTGGCCATCGATGATACCTGCAAAATGGTGTTAGTACCTGGGCATATAATAGCAATGCCTGGAAAATGCCAAATGTGTCTATACAAGCCAAAACTGTTTGCCAATACTTGTTTTTAAAAGGACTTTAATGAAGGACAAGCATAGTGCTTATCCATTGAGGGGCAGAAGACAGGTGTAGTGAAGACATTTTTATTACCCCACTAGCTTTACAACTCCAATTAAGTAACACTCAGAAGACTGCTTTGAAAAAACACTGGCTGGCACTTTGAGCACACAGTTCGATAGTAAGGCTTGATAAAGCTAGCTAAAAGAGATCGCAGGAGGATGTGCTTTGGACAGGTAGGGTTAGGAAGAGGGCGGGAATGGCCATAGGGATTAGCATGGCAATGGGCAGTCAATGGGTGGGTTAATAACCAAACAACACCTACAAGCTGTGTCCTTTCACATATGCCATTTTTCTGTAGCTGTACTATAATGCATTTTTTCGGCTGATCGGTAGAGAAAATAAAATATTACAAAATATTCATTTATCTCACTGTGTCCAGCTGTAGTAGTTTGGTGTTGAAATCATGCATATATTCCAGAACCAGACAACATACATTCACGTAGGTGGAGACATATTATATATACCACCCCCTATTGAATAAGGATTTACCTCAATTTCGTTGCAATCGCAGCAACAGGTTGAGCCATGTCCTGGTGCCAAGTAGTCTGTAGTGTGTACATTTTTTTTAATGTTGCCCTTAGACCATCCACCACCATACTCTGCCCCGATGTCACACATTAAAGCAGCATGCTCAGAGTATTTGCATTGTCAATTTCACTCCACCACCGGGATCCTCAAAATCCCTTTCAGCAACATTGTGGCAGGCAAGCCCTTAATGAAGCCACGTCAAGTCATCCTCTAAAGCACATGGATTGTCAGCTCCCGAGTCAAGCCTGTTATTTAATGGGGCTCAAAGTCAAAATATCAAAGTAATTACTAGCCGCGCAAATGTCTCCGAGTCAAATAGCATGTATCCCTTTGTGGAAATGAACGCTTATCCCTTCTGAAGCTCTTCAATGCTTCGACTCTTATATGCCGTTGTATTCGGAATCCGCAGGATATTCCCGCTTCTCAAACATATTATATTTCATATGAAAGACTAATGCGCAAGATCTTGGAACAGTCAACGAAGGGCCAGTTTTGGTCAACAAATCATTAGTTGTATGAATGTTAGGAAATGGCTTCACTCCATCAATTGATAATGATAATTTGTGGTGACAACTGACCTCAGTGCTCAGATCGTAGAGCTGGATCTAGCCTCAACTCATCTATGCAGTTGCGCGTCAAACGCCACGCAGTGCGTCCGATTAGCTGTGCTTGCATGGTCTTTCCCCATGCTGTGGAACATACAGGCAGGGCATTCAGCGATAGGGGCATCTTCATGGGATGTGAGGGTGGTCAGGGGCAATAGACGATGCAGGAATGTACCCCAGGGTCAGAATGCAGAGCGCAAGCCAACACCATGCTCAGAAACCATACGCAGCAGGTGGGGTGTTACACAATTGCGTACATTGAATATTATTATAGCTACTACCATCATAATTGCACGTCTGGATTGTTTTGGAAAATTGAGGTAGTAGGAGAAGGGGCAAAAGAGGGACCAGACATGAATCATTTGTGTCGTTAGTTGGCAAGGCAAAGCAAGTTTGGATCCACACATGAAAGCAGTTTTGAGAGTCTTTCTTTTCAGTTAAAAAGGCAAGAACAGGGACGTCATTTAGGGGTCGCCAGAGGTCTTCCTTGCGACCTCTAAATAAAAAACCACTTGTAATGCAAGCTCCTGGTCTGTGGCCAGCATCATGTGGCTCGTTACTTCTGCAGTGGCTGCTTTTCTTGTTCAGGCCCCTTAAAAAAAAAGAAGAAAAAAAAGCACAGGAGTGCCACAAGTCTAACACTTTCAGGAGTGACCCTAAATAAGAAAGATTAGGAATACCAAATAATGTGTCTTTCTGGAATTCTATACAATAATTGCTACACTCAGAGTTTTATTTCAGGCACACTTTAGGGGGTGAGTCACTGATTTAGTCTGTTCTTAAACGCCTCAACTAAGCCTTTCATCCTTCTTAGGTTGATAAATGAGTACCAACACAGGTTGGGTGATATTGGGTGTATATTTGTTCTATATAAAGCGCTTAAGCGTAAATGCTATATAATAAGACATCATTATCATTTGGTCATGGACGTCTGCTTAATGATACATATGGCTATCCATTCTTGTATGAAATGTACATCATATTATAGTGATATCGTAACCATATTTTTCGTAGCGTACAATGCTATGTGATGCCACTTCCTGTTTTGTCAACGGGTGAAAGGTCGTGTTCCATCGCTTCCCGTGATATCACTTCGGGCTGGGGTCAAATGACATCACTTCCTGTGATGTCATCAAGGGGGTCAAGGGTTGTGTGATGTCACTTCCGCTACCCCTGGCATTTTGGTGAAATGACGTCCTGGGCAAGAAGACACATAAGTTTGCACCACAGCACTTTGAACCGGCGCAGTGCATTACCAACATGGCACACATTGGCGGTGTGCCAGTATGCATTGCTGAAGACCAGTGTTGCACGTGTGCAGCTTTTGCCTCACTGCACATACTCTGAAAAGTGACACCGCACTAGCGCAACGTTTCTATAACATAGTCACAGTGTCAACTGTGTGCATGCAACCTGTGGCTTCGCCAGGGATCAAATTTAGGAGGGGCACAGAGGGGGCCAAAGACAAAAGTAGGGGGGGCGCTGCCTATGAAAGGTAATCTGTGACTTCACAAGCACTCCTGCAGAGAGGCTTTTGTGCACACCAACTACCCACACCCCACTGCACTTCCCCTCCCATCAGAATGCAGATAACAAAACAATTCAGTAACTAATGGCCCATCATTAGCAGTTTCTTGGCTACATTCTGATGAGAAGGGCTGCAAGCTGCTGGATCACTGCTAGCTTTGAGACAAAAGGAGTATTGCTGTGTGATATGCAGACATTTGCCTCAGTGAGTGTCACACATATCAGCACAGAGAACATGGTCACTGCTCGCCTTAGGTGGGGGGGCACAAGGGTGGGCCCAGGACTTCAGAAGGGGGGGCACATAGCGACGCCACTGCACACAACTCACTCATTCCTTTGGGCCTTCGTTAAGGAATGGAGTTTCCAGCCGCCTTTCTCGTCACAGACCCTGTTTAGCACCGGCAAATGATGGCTGCATAGAAATACATCCTGTTTGGAAAAAGTAACTGGCATCCCACCTCCTGAGCCACGCGAAGGCACTCTACTAGAGGTGTTCCAATCCGTTTTTAATATCGTATGCCTCTTGTGAGGACGTCTCGTCATTAAGGGTATGCAAACCATATGGCGATGCAACTACTCTCATGCCTTTGCCCACACCATACATGATATGCATTAAAGTACAAGTGGCAAAGTGGTGAATATTATTTCAAATAAAACCGTGAAATACTGTACTCAAAAGCACTTTGCGCATCGTAGCAACCACCTCCCTATTACTAAGCATGCACTGCACACGACAATATGACTTTCAAATGACTCCATTTAATGTTAAATTGCTAAACATGTCACTCCACAATCAGTCATAATCTAGGGAATATGATACCGAAATTATGTAAGAGGTCTATTTCAAATAAAATTTGGATTGATAAATGTGATTTTGTATTTTGTATATTGTCAGGGTAATTCATAGAATTTCGCAGAAAAGTGTCGCAAGCGGCTGGCGCAGAGTGTCCGCGTGCGATTGTCTGCGCCAGGCGCGTGCGCAAAACCGATTTCCGCGCACAGCGTATTCATGGATTTCAGGCTCCCAAACCAGCTGTGGCGCAGAGTATCGCAGCGACCCGGAAGCAGCGCCAGTAACGCCCCCAAGAACGCCCTCGTGCAAGGAAAAGCCATCAAAATCGCTAAATCATCGCAAAGGGCTGCGCTAACCCTGGACCAGTTTACAGGGCTGCCAAACAAGGAACGCAAAGCGGGTAACGTTCATATCAGGGGTACGCGGGAAGTTTTACATGCGATTAGCCAGGGTACGTGTATGACAGGGGTACGCGTGAAGTTAAACACGCGATTAGCCAGGGTACGTGTATTACAGGGGTACGCGGGAATTTTCACACGCGATTTGGCTGGGTACGTGTATGACAGGGGTACGCGTGAAGTTTTACACGCGATTAGCCAGGGTACGTGTATTACAGGGGTGCGCGGGAATAATCACACGCGATTTGGCAGGGTACGTGTATTACAGGGGTGGGCGGGAATTATCACATGCAATTTGGCTGGGTACGTGTATTACAGGGGTGAGCGGGAATAATCACACGCGATTAGGCTGGGTGGGTCCTAACAGGTGTTCCCTGTACACCCTCCACGGCCCCTGCAGGCAGCCCACAAAACAGGGGACTACCTTGCACACCTGCTCATGTCTCCCACCCCCCCAGCAGTGTGGGGCACCCTCCACCAGGCCCCCACCCATGTCTCCCACCACCCCCACCCCCCAGCCACCATGGGCAGCCCCCACCAGGCCCCCACTCATGTCTCCCACCCACCCCCACTCCCCAGCCACCATGGGCAGCCTCCACCGGGCCCCCACTCAAGACTCCCACCCACTCCCACCCCCCACCCCCATGGGCAGCCTCCACCAGGCCCCCACTCATGTCTCCCACCACCGCCACACCACCAGCCACCATGGGCAGCCCCCACCAGGCCTCCACTCATGTCCCCTATCACCCCCACCCCCCAGCCACCATGGGCAGCCCCCACCAGGCCCCCACTCATGTCCCCTATCACCCCCACCCCCCAGCCACCATGGGCAGCCCCCACCAGGCTCCCACCCATGTCTACCACCCCCCCACCCCCCAGCCACCATGGGCAGCCTCCACCAGGCCCCCACTCATGTCTCCCACCACCCCCACCCACCAGCCACCATGGGCAGCCCCCACCAGGCCCCCACTCATGTCCCCTATCACCCCCACCCCCCAGCCACCATGGGCAGCCTCCACCAGGCCCCCACTCATGTCCCCTATCACCCCCACCCCCATCCTCCATGGGCAGCCCCCACCAGGCCCCCACTCATGTCTCCCACCCACCCCAACCCCCCAGCCACCATGGGCAGCCTCCAACAGGCCCCCACTCATGTCTCTCACCACCCCCACCCCCTCCAGCAGTGTGGGGCACCCTCCACCAGGCCCCCACCCATGTCTCCCACCACCCCCACCCCCCAGCCACCATGGGCACCCTCCACCAGGCCCCCACTCATGTCTCCCACCACCCCCACCCACCAGCCACCATGGGCAGCCCCCACCAGGCCCCCACTCATGTCCCCTATCACCTCCACCCCCCAGCCACCATGGGCAGCCCCCACCAGGCTCCCACCCATGTCTACCACCCCACCCACCCCCCAGCCACCATGGGCAGCCTACACCAGGCCCCCACTCATGTCTTCCACCCACCCCCACCCCCCAGCCACCATGGGCAGCCCCCACCAGGCCCCCACTCATGTCTCCCAAAAAAGGGAGTCACGTGCACGTTGAATATGGCACACGTTTGAAATGTTGCGTGTTAAAAAAATGAAAGACACGTCCGACTGTCAAAGCGTGTAATTGGTGGAAATGGCCCTAGCGCGTACACGCGGAAGCGACAAAGCGTGTAATTGGTGGAAATGGCCCTAGCGCGTACACGCGGAAGTGACGCTGGACGCGTGGGCCTGCATAAAAGGTACGTGTAGAACACCATTTCCTTGTACGTGCTTGTCGTGGAGAGCGAGTGGGTGAAATCCGTACTTCTTGTCGTTTCACACGCGATTTACTTCAAAGCGTTTCAAGTTCGTACTCCCTGTTACCTCTGACAGCTTTTTCTCTTTTTTCTCTTTTTCTGGTTTTCCTGGGCCTGTTCCCTCAAACAGCGTTCCCTTCTACTGTTGTCCTGTCTCCTCAGACAGAGTACAATTCTTCTTTTGGCGGGGATGTTGCCAACGCGCACACGTGCTTCTTTTTCCTGATCTTTTTCCTGGCAGACGTGAGTCACGCAGGTATCTAACATCTGTGCTTGCCCCGTGTGTAGCCAACCCCTTCAGAGGTCAATCTAGGCTGCGTGTGACACGCATACATTCATTCTTGTGTTACTGGTTGCCACAGCGTAGTGCAGGTTTTTGTTTCCGCACACGTGGTCTAGGAGGGGTTGCGTGCATGTCATCTCCCTTTTTTGGGCTTCCTGTGCTTTGCGTGACCTGTCATCTTTCCCCAGGGGTCACATTCAGCCTTGCTAGAGCACTAGGGTACAATTACCATCTGGTACCCAACCCCTTTGACCCCCAATTGCCCAGGACAATAGTTTACAGCCACTCCCATACGCACATTAACATCAGTGCCATGGTTGAGAGGCGAGGAATCCGTAAGGGTGGCAAAGGTGGACGAGCCACAAGTGGTGGCCGTGGTGGATCCGGTAGGGGACATGGTCGTTACTTGCAGGGTGACCCTGTCCCCCCACATGTGGATGACCAGTCAAGGGCACCCATAATCCCCCCTGCCCTCCCTGGTTGAGGCTGATGTGGCTGACACCATCCATGCTCAGCCCTTGTTGGACCAGCCCATTGTGGCACCAGACCTGGCTGACTCCATGGCTGACTTCCAGGTCAGCAGGCCTATGACAAGTGCGCTGGTGCATGTTGATATCATCAGGCCATGTGGATCAGGGGCAGCAAGGTCATCTGCTGCCCCAAGTAGGCAGGGTGGAGAGGCTGCAGGGGCAGCTGCAGCTCCATCCACCCCAGCTCTCACACACCCAGCCAGGACAGTGTCGGTCCTAGTCCATCCTGCTGACACTCCCCCTGACACCATTACACTTGAGCCAATGCCTGCACCAACTCCCATACTGAGTGTGCAATCCCACACTCCTGATACAGAGTCCACCAGGGCTCCTGCCCCTAGTGTCCAGAGCGGCGTAGGACACTCAGGATCACCACCACCTTCCAAGCGGAAGAGGAAGAGTGCTCGTCCGGCACAGGCTGATGCCCCAGACACGGCTACACAGTCCGTCCCGTCGAGGAAGCCCAGCTTCACGGATGTGAACTGAATGCACTTGTCGAGTATGTGTCCGCACCTGATAATGAAATGGTCATTGTTGCAGGATCCAAGACAACACCTGCACAACGCCAGGCACACTGGCAGACGTTGCGGACATCGTAAGTGCCCTTGGAATCGTGAGGCGCACAGCCAATGATTGCTATAAGCGCTGGAATGACCTAAAGCGCAGGGCAAAGAATAAGCTGGCCTCAAGTCATGCCGCAACTCTAGTGACTGGAGGTGGGTCTCCAGTAGAAGACATGGAACTCACTCCACATGAGTCAGTCGCTGGGACCTACGTCACGGAGGAACAGATCCAAGGCGTGGGAGATCTGCCTGATTATGAGGCATTGTCCGGTGAGTGCACATGCATGTGTGTGTCATCCATGTGCATGGTGTGTGTGTGAGGGCTTCTGTTTGTGTGCCAGGTGAGGGTGTGTGCGCCTGAGTCGTTTGGGTCACCCATGTGCTTCATGCAATACATTCTGCGCAGCAGCATTTGGCCATAGCAGTATCCCTTCTGCCAACAGTAGACATCTAGCCCAACAGCACGCCAGTTGCCCTTGAAGTGTCACCTTGCCACAATATTGTTGCTTATTTTTCTCTGTTCATTCAGGCAGATTGTTTGCATTCCACCACTTTTACTAGGCATTTCTCAGTCCTCTAGTCACATGTCTGACATGGCTATGGTAAAGTGGAGTGACTTTGTTACCTGGATATCATTTGTTTAGACATGTCCCTGTGCAATCGGACCATTTTGGACTGGCAGCTCCAGGTGAAAAATCAGACCTGTTTGAATTAGAAAAGCTTTTACATGAGGGAACTGGACTGAATGAATAAGTGCTGCCCTCCTCTCCATCTTCACTCAATAGCAATGGTACATGCCATCTGTGTGATGGCATGTGTATTTCACCTGGCAATCACAGGTCAATGTGTGATGCCACTGCCAGGCAGCATGCAGAAAATGTGTTCATCTTCCATCTTGGTGTCATCAGTGTGTGCCATTTGCCTACCCTTCATACGCAGTGAGGGTGCATGCATGGGAGGGTTTTAGTCATGTGGGACATGTGTTAATCAAGTACTGGTTCTGTTGCTTCTCAGCCCTCATTGTGTGCCATGGTGCTAATGCCTGTGTCCATTTGTTTGCTTTTATGTCTTTGCAGGGGAAGACGCACCTGATACTGCTGGGGTTGTGGAGATGGTGCAGACCCAGGAGGGGTCTGAGGGCCGTCCGACCACCAGTGAGGGATGTGGTGTGGTGGTGGGTGAGAACCCACAACTGCTGCAGGTCGTGCTCTCAAGGGGTGTCTCTGGCTGCACCTCCCCCGAGCTGTACTCAGGTGTTGATTCGGATGATGAGACCTACGTGCCGTCGCAGGTGAGTGTTCCTGGGAGGGATTCTGTTCTGTCCCACCCACCTGCACCAGGGTCAGAACCCTCAATGGATGTCAGTGTTGGCAGATACGCCTTTGGTGGTTACGGATGCAGGGTCACACTCCGCGACATCTGATCCTGTTCCTGGGCCAGCAGATCAGACGGGGAATGCAGTCCTGCAGCCTCAGGCAGTGCCGGCACAGCAAGGCGCAGTCCGCCTTGCCCCAGTCAGGTGTGGTGCCCGCCGACGTGGTGGCCGTACGCCACCTGGCAATACCGCATGGGAGCAATCCATTTACGGTATGGCAACCCAACAGGCAGCATCATCAGAGATGATGGCTCAGGCCATGGATAGGGTGGCCACTTCCATTGTCCCCCCCCGAAAGGCTGATGGAGCGACTACAGCAGGCAACCGACTCCATCTGCCAGTCACACAGGGAGGACATGTTGGCGTCCAACAGGGACAGGCGGGCGGCACTGGCGACTCTGCAGGAAGCCATCTCCATAGAGTCCCAGGGCCACAAGGAAGCCCTGAGGCTGGAACTCCTTCACCTCAGGACGACTCTTGTTGAGCTTGAGGCTTCAACAAACTGAAGGACAGAACAGCAGCTGGAGCGTCTCACCCATACGCTCTCAGCTGAGATGCAGGCAACTAGGGCGGAGGTCCGGGCATCCCGTGAGTTGTTGCATAGGGACCTCCGCACACTCATCCTCCAGAACGAGACCTACCACACCCGCATGCTTGCAGCCATGGAGGAACAGACTAGGGCCTTGCGTGGGCTGCCTCCCATAGTGCCACCACCTCCGGATGCAGCTGCACAGGGTGATAATAGCGACAGCAGTGATACTCCCACAATAGGGTAGCCGTGTGGGCCACGAGCCCATGGAGGTGTTTTTTTTTCGCAAGATCCACACAGGTGGGTTTTGGTTTGCACCCTGTCCTCAGACCTCCTGGGTGGCCTCCCCAACCCCCCATTTTTGATTTTTTTTTTTTTTTTTTGGGGACAGTGTGTTGCCTTGTGTGGCTCCCGTGGGCATACGCTGCATTGTGGCTGGGCACATGCAGGCTTGTCATGTATTTGGTTCAGATGCTTGGGTTTTTGTCACACACACCCCTCCTGCTTCCCGTTTCCATGGGCTTGCAAAGGGTGTGCCCAAGTGACATTGACGTACATGGTGACATTGGACTCCCACTACATGTGTGGGTAGTCTAGTCAATACTGTGTATACATTCCTAGTGCATATTGCTGTTGTGTTGTACACTGCATGTTGCATTGATGTGTAACTCATCATCCATGTCTACCTCCTAATTTGCAGGTCCTTTCCTCTTGTCTACACAAGGCCCTCTACTTTGGAGATGGGGTCCATGTTGGCAGCAGTGCACCAACAACTCTACATGGCGGCAACACTGTACAGTTGGAAGTGGTGGGAGTGCAGGCATTTCCAGGTGGTGAGACTACTGATTCCTTACATTCGTAATGTCATGTTAATGGTAGTTTTGAGGGTCAGTAGCTGATAAGTGTTATTGCTAAATACCTGCTCAAGTGTGTTGTTGGTCCTGCATTACTGTGAGCATTTCAGGTGTAGCGAGTTTCAATTAGGGACACTGTACTTTGTGACACTTGTGTCATGTTGTGGGGATTACTTTGTTTACCTGCACATTGCATGACATGGCACGGTGTGTCGTGTGGCGGTGCTGGGGATGGGTTGGGTGACATGGCACTGTCCTCATGTTGCATTTTGCAAGTGGGTATTCATTTTAGCTGCATGAATGTGTTTTTTCACGAAACTGCATTGGTGGTGTCTGTGTAGGTAGGGATGCACACATTGTAACACTTCCAGGTGAACAATCTCAGGCTGATATGGTTTTGACGGTTGATTCTCCAGACATTCAGGATCAGTGTCAGGTTGAGTCATCATTGATTGTCAGATGGTATGTGCCAGGGCAGTGTGCACTCCACAGGGGTGTGATTTCTATGTGAAGTAATTAGCCACTAGCTGTGTACGGGCTGCCTCCCCCCGTGCCCTTTCCCCTCCCATGCGCAGCGGGCGTGCATGTGGTTGGGGATGTGGGGGCACCACCATGTCCATGGCCAGGCCCCGGCGTGTTGCAATGTTGTGCAGGACACATGCTGCCACTATGATCCTGCACACTACTGAGGGAGCGTATAAACGCTGCCCGCCAGAACGGTCAAGGGAGCGAAAGCGTGACTTAAGCACTCCGAATGTGCGCTCCACTATGCCCCGGGTTGCAATGTGGGCTGTGTTATATCTTACCTCGGGTGGCGTGGTGGGGTTCCGAATTGGCGTCATCATGTGGGGGCTGAGAGGGTAGGCACTGTCCCCTGTGGAGGTGGTGATGGGTATCATTGGTGGGGTTGTGACCTTGCTCAGTATCTGACATGCATGCATGTGCAGTGGCATTCATACTCACCAAGCAGCCATGTATCGCCATGCCGCCCAGCTTCTAGGTCCCGGCTTAGGGTGGACATTCGGTAAATGAAGCTGTTGTGGGTGGACCCGGGATAGTTGGCATATACTGAGGTGATGATTCCCTTGGCATTACATACTACCTGCATGTTGATGGAATGCCAGTGCTTGCGGTTCCTATAGATGTGCTCAGATGCCCTGGGGGGACGTAGAGCCACATGGGTGCAGTCGATGGCACCTAGCACTTTGGGGAATCGTGCCACACCGTAAAAATCCAGGGCGGCAGCATGCCTTTCTGCAGGTGTTCTGGGCAGGTATATGTGCCTGCTGACTGATGGGCGTGCAGTGATGATGTTCAAGACCTGGTGTAGGCAGCATGACTGCGTGGCCTGTGACACCCCACCCACTATGGCACTTGTCCGCTGAAATGATCCAGTGGCTAAGAAGTGCAGTACATTGAGGACCTTCTCCAGGGGCTGAGTGCTTGGGAGCACAGGGTGGGTGATATGAGGTCATCCTCCCACTCACTCACCAGGTCCAGTATTATGTGTGGTGGAAACCTGTACCTCCCATACACCTGGTCATCAGGCATCCCGAAAAGGCTGGTTCTGGGTGTGAAAATTCTGGCCCTGACTATCCTCCTCCTTTGGTAGCCCACGGCCACTGCTGCTAGGAATGGTATATTCATCCTGGCGTCTGAGCTTGTTAGCTTTTTGCGCGCAAATTTATGGGTCGCAGGTCGACGTATGCCTGCTTCCTACTGGCGTACGTGTTGTAGGCGAGCGTGTGAAACTTCCCGCGCACCCCTGAAATCCAGTACCCAGGCCAATAGCGTGTGGAAATTTCTGCGCACCCCGGAATACACGTGCGCTGATGTACTCGCGTATGTAAGTGCCCGCGCACCCCTGAAATACACGTACATAGGCCAATCGCGTGTACGCACACTTTTGTCCAATTACACGCGATGACACTCTGACGTGCAGTCTTTCCACGTGTGCTCCAGCATCACGTGCTATGAGGGAAACACCCATGCGGGTCACGTCACAGACGCGCTTACGCGCTGAGGGCCTTTGGTCCAATAGAATCGCGTATGCGTGCTGACGCGCTTACGCGCTAAGGGCCTTTCCTCGAATTTCACGCTTACGTGCAGGATTTTCACGTGCCAAATCACTCCGTATCAAGCTGGCCATGCGAAAACACACGGAAGACCACGCTCCTGCCCAGAAGGCCGAATTACTGCCCCCCAGTGCCCCGAGCAGCCTCCCACGTGCCATCTGCTGCTGCCTGCCTGCCTGCCTGCCTGCCTGCCTGCTGCCACCGTGCCCTGCCATTTGGTGCCTGCACATCAGCCATCTGCAGGGGTCCAGTTGCAGTGTCCACCCCTGCTGGAACAGAAGACTCCCGACTGGGATATCATCGCTCCACAGCCCAGCCCCAGGACCCAGTTGCCCACCCACTCCTGCCTCTGGGGTTGCCATGTCGGGCACTTCAACATCTGGCACCAGTGGCAACCCCAGGCCAGAGGGGCAGAGGGGCACCAGCTTCACTGCCACCGAAGTTGGTGTCCTGGTGGAGCATGTCCTGAGGCAGTATGATGCCCTCTTTGGATCGTCCCGAAGGACGGGAGAGGATCTGGGCCGACTGTGTGGTTGACATCAACGCGGAGGGGGTGGCAACCCGTGACGTCCAGAAGATGAAGAAGCGCTGGGAGGACTTGAGGTCCAGGACCCTCGTGAAGGCCTGGCGCCTCGTGGAGGGGGGCCGGGGCCGCATGAGTTCCATCCAGATGAGGGTCCTGGAACGCGTACGCCCAGCGCTCCATGCCCAGATCCTTGAGAGGGAGACCCGTCTGGAGTTGAGCGGTAAGTGGCCAAGCATTGCTGTGTGAGACAGGGCATGTTGTGGTGTGCTGGTTGTCTGATACTTGCCTGTATGTGTGACATAGGCCATGTATGCATGTATGTGTGCAGGGACATCATGGTAATGCATGTGCGACCAGTGATGTGTGAACCACATGGTTGTTGCATGTGTTTAAATGTGACATGGGGAGCCCTATGCAGATTTTACACATGAGAGCATGCCAGTCTCTGTTCCTGGACATGGGTGGGGGTGAGGGATGGGTGCTGATGCCAGGTACATATATGGTAGCCATGTCTGTGTGCCTGACCTGCGTGTCTTTGACTTGTGAATGCCATGGATGCATGACACATGTGTGTGACAATGCACAGATTCACTGATGCAGCCTAGTTATCCTTGTACCCGCTGTGTTTGGGGTGTATGAGGCCAGATGGATGTGACTGAGGTGAAGTGTGTGCATGTGATAGGCATGACCCATGATGCATGTGAGTACCATATCATTGTATGTTTCAAGAGTCCATTGCACATGTATGGAAATGTCCATGGCATGACCCATGCCTGTTACTGTGTGTGTTTTGCCTGGACTGACCTATGTGTTGTGGAGGGACATGATGGAAGTGTACTTTGACAGTGGTACTCATCTGCTATTGCTTCCTGTCTAGGGGACCATTGTACAGTACCCTGATGCTTGTGTTCTATGTCTCCCTCTACGCAGCGGCTAGTGAAGAAGAGGGCGGAGACGGCGATGTGGAGCAAGGCGGCGGGGATGCCCCCACGGCTGCAGCGGAAGGGGTGGGTGAGCCCCCACAGGGGCCTGCTACGGTGGAAGGCGGTGAGGAGCCATCCCGGTTGGTGGTTTCCACAGAGGAGGAGGAGGCCGCCACTGAGGCACACATGGGGCCTGGTGGGGGCATCCCTGCTGGTGCAAGTGGTGCAGTCCAAGGGCAGGGGCAGGAGGCAGCACAGGTCACCGTGGAGGGGCATGTGTATGTCACTGTCCCTGACCATGTGAGTGCACCACCATGCACCAGCAGAGATGCCCCGTCCAAGGCCTGTCCGCAGGTAGAGGGGATGTCCATGTCACCTGACTCCCCTCCACCTGTGGACGAGGGGACCCGTGGCCGTATGGAGAAGGTCCTGATTGGGGTTGTGATGCGCACGGGTGCAATTCGTGATGACGTGCGTGCTTCCCGGGAGGAGCACGCACGTCATCACGAAGAGCACCGTGCCGATGTGGCCCAATTGGGATCTTCCATGTTCGGGGGTTTCCTGCATGTGTCGCCAATCTGGCGGCCCTCTCCTGCTCTGTGGAGGCTATACGCCGGTCGTTCTCCTTGACGTCTTCCGGCCCAGATGCCACCAGGGCCCCCTGTGGACCTGCCCTGACCAATGCAGCCAGCTCGGTGGGGATCCCATCCCTGCCACAGTCGGGAGTCGGAGGTCCAGCAGGGGTGGACACCACAGCAACTGTACCCCAGCAGATGGAGGATTTGCCGGCATCATCAGGCAGGGCACGTGCATGACGGCGTCAGTGGATTCCATCAGCCTGGATGCCGTCGTGCTGGCAGAGGCAGTTGCGTCGGAGGTAGCAGCAGAGTCAACGTGGGAGGCATCATGGCTTGGGGCCATCAACATCAGAGGGGCAGGCATCGGCCGGAGGGCAGGAGGACCCAGGACAGGAAGTGTCTTCCGTGTGGCTGCGGTTGTGCCAGCAGATAGGTGCGGAGCGGCAGTGGGCGGAAGAGGCGTGGCTCACGATGGTCAGGGCGGAGAACTCCATGCGGAGGGCCCTGAGGCGGGCCGAGTGCCTCGAGGCAATCCGCAGGGGGTTGGAGGAGCAGATGGCGTCGTCCCTGCAGACCCTCGGGGCCCTGGAACAAGAACGCCTCCGGGACATAGACGAGGAGTTTGATGATGCCCTGGCCCGGAACACCACAGAGTGAGCCGCTGGACTTTCCCGCCGCCTTTGTATATAGTTCTTTAGTCTAGGTTTCCTTTGTTTCTTCTTATGATTTGGAGTCGACGGACACTGCTCCACTTTTTGTATATAGTTGCATTTTAGTTAGGGTTTTTTTGTAGGTTTCCTTTGTTCAGTTGGGCTCATGGACCCTTGGATGTTTTGTACATAGTTCTTCATTGGATTGTTTTATTTTTCTTTTTTTTTATTTATTCACCATGGAGCAATGGTCTTTGCATTTATTTTTCTCTCTCGGATTGATTTTATTTTTAATGTGACTTTGGACAACATTTTTTTGGATTTGGATTTGTAGTTTTGATTTTTTTGGACGGACATGCAGCTTATCTTTTTTTCATTGCCATTGTAGTTTGTTTCATTTTATTTGCATTCAATTTTTTTTAATACAATTTTGTATTCATACTTCACTGTGTGGTATCATCTCATTGGTTTCATGCATGTCATGTTGGGTGCTTTCCCATTCAATTGCAACCATTGTGTGTGAAGGACATGGGTTCATTTGCTTTATGAACATTGGGGGTGTAACATGTAATTTCCATTTCCATGTGGGTGAATGGGTTACTTGGTAGGGCCTTTTGGCTGTGGAGGCTGACCATAACGCACATGATTGGGGATTGTGAGGACCTGGGTGCAGGGGGACATGAGTGGGGGCCTGGTGGGGGATGCCCATGGTGGCTGGAGGTGGGGGTGCAGGGGGACATGAGTGGGGGCCTGGTGGAGGGTGCCCCTGGATGCTGGGGGGTGGGGGTGATAGGGGACATGAGCGGGGGCCTGGTGTAGGGTGCCCTGCACTGCTGGGGGGTGGGGGTGTAGGGGGACATGAGTTGGACATGAGTGGGGGCCTAGTGGAGGGTGCCCCTGCACTGCTGAGGGGTGGGGGGTGGTGGGAGACATGAGTTGGACATGAGTGGGGGCCTGGTGGAGGGTGCCCTGCACTGCTGGGGGGTGGGGGTGCAGGGGGACATGAGTGGGGGCCTGGTGGAGGGTGCCCCTGGATGCTGGGGGGTGGGGGTGCAGGGGGACATGAGTGGGGGCCTGGTGGAGGGTGCCCCTGCACTGCTGAGGGGTGGGGGTGGTGGGAGACATGAGTTGGACATGAGTGGGGGCATGGTGGAGGGTGCCCTGCACTGCTGGGGGGTGGGGGTGGTGGGAGACATGAGTGGGGGCCTGGTGGGGGATGCCCATGGTGGCTGGGGGGTGGGGGTGCAGGGGGACATGAGTGGGGGCCTGGTGGAGGGTGCCCCTGGATGCTGGGGGGTGGGGGTGATAGGGGACATGAGTGGGGGCCTGGTGGAGGGTGCCCTGCACTGCTGGGGGGTGGGGGTGCAGGGGGACATGCATTGTACATGAGTGGGGGCCTGGTGGAGGGTGCCCCTGCACTGCTGAGGGGTGGGGGTGTTGGGAGACATGAGTTGGACATGAGTGGGGGCCTGGTGGAGGGTGCCCTGCACTGCTGGGGGGGGGTGGTGCAGGGGGACATGAGTGGGGGCCTGGTGGAGGGTGCCCCTGGATGCTGGGGGGTGGGGGTGATAGGGGACATGAGTGGGGGCCTGGTGGAGGGTGCCCTGGATGCTGGGGTTTGGGGGTGCAGGGGGACATGAGTTGGACATGAGTGGGGGCCTGGTGGAGGGTGCCCCTGCACTGCTGGGGGGTGGGGGTGCAGGGGGACATGAGTTGGACATGAGTGGGGGCCTGGTGGAGGGTGCCCCTGCACTGCTGAGGGGTGGGGGTGGTGCTAGACATGAGTAGGACATGAGTGGGTGCCTGGTGGAGGGTGCCCTGCACTGCTGGGGGGTGGGGGTGCAGGGGGACATGAGTGGGGGCCTGGTGGAGGGTGCCCCTGGATGCTGGGGTTGGGGGTGCAGGGGGACATGAGTGGGGGCCTGGTGGAGGGTGCCCCTGCACTGCTGAGGGGTGGGGGTGGTGGTAGACATGAGTTGGACATGAGTGGGGGCCTGGTGGAGGGTGCCCCTGGATGCTGGGGGGTAGGGGTGCGGGGGGACATGAGTGGGGGCCTGGTGGAGGGTGCCCCTGGATGCTGGGGGTGGGGGTGCAGGGGGACCTGAGTGGGGGCCTGGTGGAGGGTGTTCCTGCACTGCTGGGGGTGGGGGTGTTGGGAGACATGAGTGGGGGCCTGGTGGAGGGTGCCCCTGGATGCTGGGGGGTGGGGGTGCAGGGGGACATGTGTGGGGGCTTGGTGGAGGATGCCCCTGCATTGCTGAGGGGTGGGGGTGGTGGAGACATGAGTTGGACATGAGTGGGGGCCTGGTGGAGGGTGCCCTGCACTGCTGGGGGGTGGGGGTGCAGGGGGACATGAGTGGGGGCCTGGTGGAGGGTGCCCTGCACTGCTGGGGGGTGGGGGTGCAGGGGGACATGAGTGGGGGCCTGGTGGAGGGTGCTCTGGATGCTGGGGGGTGGGTGTGCAGGGGGACATGAGTTGGACATGAGTGGGGGCCTGGTGGAGGGTGCCCCTGCACTGCTGGGGGGTGGGGGTGCAGGGGGACATGAGTTGGACATGAGTGGGGGCCTGGTGGAGGGTGCCCCTGCACTGCTGAGGGGTGTGGGTGGTGGGAGACATGAGTTGGACATGAGTGGGAACCTGGTGGAGGGTGCGCTGCACTGCTGGGGGGTGGGGGTGGTGGGAGACATGAGTGGGGGCCTGGTGGAGGGTGCTCCTGGATGCTGGGGGGTGGGGGTGCAGGGGGACATGGTTGGGGGCCTGGTGGAGGATGCCCCTGCAATGCTGGGGGGTGGGGTGGTGGGAGACATGAGTGGGAGCCTGGTGGAGGGTGCCCATGGATGCTGGGGGGTGGGGGTGCAGGGGGACATGAGTGGGGGCCTGTTGGAGGGTGCCCCTGCACTGCTGAGGGGTGGGGGTGGTGCGAGACATGAGTTGGACATGAGTGGGGGCCTGGTGGAGGGTGCCCTGCACTGCTGAGGGGTGGGGGTGCAGGGGGACATGAGTGGGGGCCTGGTGGAGGGTGCCCCTGGATGCTGGGGGGTGGGGGTGGAGGGGGACATGAGTGGGGGCCTGGTGGAGGGTGCCCCTGCACTGCTGAGGGGTGGGGGTGGTGGGAGACATGAGTTGGACATGAGTGGGGGCCTGGTGGAGGGTGCCCTGCACTGCTGGGGGGTGGGGGTGCAGGGGGACATGAGTGGGGGCCTGGTGGAGGGTGCCCCTGGATGCCGGGGTCGTGGGGGTGCAGTGGGACATGAGTGGGGGCCTGGTGGAGGGTGCCCCTGCACTGCTGAGGGGTGGGGGTGGTGGGAGACATGAGTTGGACATGAGTGGGGGCCTGGTGGAGGGTGCCCTGCACTGCTGGGTGATGGGGGTGGTGGGAGACATGAGGTGGGGCCTGGTGGGGGATGCCCATGGTGGCTGGGGGGTGGGGGTGCAGGGGGACATGAGTGGGGGCCTGGTGGAGGGTGCCCCTGGATGCTGGGGGTGGGGGTGCAGGGGGACATGAGTGGGGGCCTGGTGGACAGTGCCCCTGCACTGCTGAGGGGTGGGGGTGGTGGGAGACATGAGTTGGACATGAGTGGGGGCCTGGTGGAGGGTGCCCTGCACTGCTGGGGGGTGGGGGTGGTGGGAGACATGAGTGGGGGCCTGGTGGAGGGTGCCCCTGGATGCTGGGGGTGGGGGTGCAGGGGGACCTGAGTGGGGGCCTGGTGGAGGGTGTTCCTGCACTGCTGGGGGTGGGGGTGTTGGGAGACATGAGTGGGGGCCTGGTGGAGGGTGCCCCTGGATGCTGGGGGGTGGGGGTGCAGGGGGACATGTGTGGGGGCTTGGTGGAGGATGCCCCTGCATTGCTGAGGGGTGGGGGTGGTGGAGACATGAGTTGGACATGAGTGGGGGCCTGGTGGAGGGTGCCCTGCACTGCTGGGGGGTGGGGGTGCAGGGGGACATGAGTGGGGGCCTGGTGGAGGGTGCCCCTGGATGCTGGGGGGTGGGGGTGCAGGGGGACATGAGTTGGACATGAGTGGGGGCCTGGTGGAGGGTGCCCTGCACTGCTGGGGGGTCGGGGTGCAGGGGGACATGAGTGGGGGCCTGGTGGAGGGTGCCCCTGGATGCTGGGGGGTGGGTGTGCAGGGGGACATGAGTGGGGGCCTGGTGAAGGGTGCCCCTGCACTGCTGAGGGGTGGGGGTGGTGGGAGACATGAGTTGGACATGAGTGGGGGCCTGGTGGAGGGTGCCCTGCACTGCTGGGGGGTGGGGGTGGTGGGAGACATGATTGGGGGCCTGGTGGAGGGTGCCCATGGATGCTGGGGGGTGGGGGTGCAGGGGGACATGAGTGGGGGCCTGGTGGAGGGTGCCCCTGGATGCTGGGGGGTGGGGGTGCAGGGGGACATAAGTGGGGGCCTGGTGGAGGATGCCCCTGCACTGCTGAGGGGTGGGGGTGGTGGGAGACATGAGTTGGACATGAGTGGGGGCCTGGTGGAGGGTGCCCTGCACTGCTGGGGGGTGCAGGGGGACATGAGTGGGGGCCTGGTGGAGGGTGCCCCTGGATGCTGGGGGGTGGGAGTGCAGGGGGACATGAGTGGGGGCCTGGTGGAGGGTGCCCCTGCACTGCTGAGGGGTGGGGGTGGTGGGAGACATGTGTTGGACATGAGTGAGGGCCTGGTGGAGGGTGCCCTGCACTGCTGGGGGGTGGGGTGGTGGGAGACATGAGTGGGGGCATGGTGGAGGGTGCCCCTGGATGCTGGGGGGTGGGGGTGCAGGGGGACATGTGTGGGGGCCTGGTGGAGGGTGCCCCTGCACTGCTGGGGGTGGGGGTGGTGGGAGACATGAGTGGGGGCCTGGTGGAGGGTGCCCCTGCACTGCTGAGGGGTGGGGGTGGTGGGAGACATGAGTTGGACATGAGTGGGGCCTGGTGGAGGGTGCCCTACACTGCTGGGGGGTGGGGGTGCAGGGGGACATGAGTGGGGGCCTGGTGGAGGGTGCCCCTGGATGCTGGGGGTGGGGGTGCAGGGGGACATGAGTTGAACATGAGTGGGGGCCTGGTGGAGGGTGCCCCTGCACTGCTGGGGGGTGGGGGTGCAGGGGGACATGAGTTGGACATGAGTGGGGGCCTGATGGAGGGTGCCCCTGCACTGGTGGGGGGTGGGGGTGCAGGGGGACATGAGTGGGGGCCTGGTGGAGGGTGCCCCTGGATGGTGGGGGGTGGGGGTGCAGGGGGACATGAGTGGGGGCCTGGTGGAGGGTGCCCCTGCACTGCTGAGGGGTGGGGGTGGTAGGAGACATGAGTTGGACATGAGTGGGGGCCTGGCGGAGGGTGCCCTGCACTGCTGGGGAGTGGGGGTGCAGGGGGACATGAATGGGGGCCTGGTGGAGGGTGCCCCTGCACTGCTGAGGGGTGGGGTGGTGGGAGAAATGAGTTGGACATGAGTGGGGGCCTGGTGGAGGGTGCCCTGCACTGCTGGGGGTGGGGGTGGTGGGAGACATGAGTGGGGGCCTGGTGGAGGGTGCCCCTGGATGCTGGGAGGTGGGGGTGCAGGGGGTCATGAGTGGGGGCCTTATGGAGGGTGCCCCTGCACTGCTGAGGGGTCAGGGTGGTGGGAGACATGAGTTGGACATGAGTGGGGGCCTGGTGGAGGGTGCCCTGCACTGCTGGGGGGAGGGGATGGTGGGAGACATGAGTGGGGGCCTGGTGGAGGGTGCCCCTGGATGCTGGGGGGTGGAGGTGCAGGGGGACATGAGTGGGGGCCTGGTGGAGGGTGCCCCTGCACTGCTGGGGGGTAGGGGTGGTGGGAGACATGAGTGGGTGCCTGGTGGAGGGTGCCCCTGGATGCTGGGGGGTGGGGGTACAGGGGGACATGAGTGGGGGCCTGGTGGAGGGTGCCCCTGCACTGCTGAGGGGTGGGGTGGTGGGAGACATGAGTTGGACATGAGTGGGGGCCTGGTGGAGGGTGCCCTGCACTGCTGGGGGGTGGGGGTGCAGGGGGACATGAGTGGGGGCCTGGTGGAGGGTGCCACTGGATGCTGGGGGGTGGGGGTGCAGGGGGACATGAGTGGGGGCCTGGTGGAGGGTGCCCCTGCACTGCTGAGGGGTGGGCGTGGTGGGAGACATGAGTTGGACATGAGTGGGGGCCTGGTGGAGGGTGCCCTGCACTGCTGGAGGGTGGGGGTGCAGGGGGACATGAGTGGGGGCCTGGTGGAGGGTGCCCCTGGATGCTGGGGGGTGGGGGTGCAGGGGGACATGAGTGGGGGCCTGGTGGAGGGTGCCCCTGCACTGCTGAGGGGTGGGGGTGGTGGAAGACATGAGTTGGACATGAGTGGGGGCCTGGTGGAGGGTGCCCTGCACTGCTGGGGAGTGGGGGTGGTGGGAGACATGAGTGGGGGCCTGGTGGGGGATGCCCATGGTGGCTGGGGGGGTGGAGGTGCAGGGGGACGTGAGTGGGGGTCTGGTGGAGGGTGCCCCTGGATGCTGGGGGGTGGGGGTGATAGGGGACATGAGTGGGGGCCTGGTGAATGGTGCCCTGCACTGCTGGGGGGTGGGGGTGCAGGGGGACATGAGTTGGACATGAGTGGGGGCCTGGTGGAGGGTGCCCCTGCACTGCTGAGGGGTGGGGGTGGTGGGAGACATGAGTTGGACATGAGTGGGGGCCTGGTGGAGGGTGCCCTGCACTGCTGGGGGGTGGGGGTGCAGGGGGGCATGAGTGGGGGCCTGGTGGAGGGTGCCCCTGGATGCTGGGGGGTGGGGGTGATAGGGGACATGAGTGGGGGCCTGGTGGAGGGTGCCCTGGATGCTGGGGGGTGGGGGTGCAGGGGGACATGAGTTGGACATGAGTGGCGGCCTGGTGGAGGGTGCCCCTGGATGCTGGGGGGAGGGGGTGCAGGGGGACATGAGTGGGGGCCTGGTGGAGGGTGCCCCTGCACTGCTGAGGGGTGGGGGTGGTGGGAGACATGAGTTGGACATGAGTGGGGCCTGGTGGAGGGTGCCCTGCACTGCTGGGGGTTGGGGATGCAGGGGGACATGAGTGGGGGCCTGGTGGAGGGTGCCCATGGATGCTGGGGGGTGGGGGTGCAGGGGGACATGAGTGGGGGCCTGGTGGAGGGTGCCCCTGCACCGCTGAGGGGTGGGGGTGGTGGGAGACATGAGTTGGACATGAGTGGGGGCTTGGTGGAGGGTGCCCTGCACTGCTGGGGGGTGGGGGTGGTGGGAGACATGAGTGGGGGCCTGGTGGGGGATGCCCATGGTGGCTGGGGGGTGGGGGTGCAGGGGGACATGAGTGGGGGTCTGGTGGAGGGTGCCCCTGGATGCTGGGGGGTGGGGGTGATAGGGGACATGAGTGGGGGCCTGGTGGAGGGTGCCCTGCACTGCTGGGGGGTGGGGGTGCAGGGGGACATGAGTTGGACATGAGTGGGGCTTGGTGGAGGGTGCCCCTGCACTGCTGAGGGGTGGGGGTGGTGGGAGACATGAGTTGGACATGAGTGGGGGCCTGGTGGAGGGTGCCCTGCAATGCTGGGGGGTGGGGGTGCAGGGGGACATGAGTGGGGGCCTGGTGGAGGGTGCCCCTGGATGCTGGGGGGTGGGGGTGATAGGGGACATGAGTGGGGGCCTGGTGGAGGGTGCCCTGGATGCTGGGGGGTGGGGGTGCAGGGGGACATGAGTTGGACATGAGTGGGGGCCTGGTGGAGTGTGCCCCTGCACTGCTGGGGGGTGGGGGTGCAGGGGGACATGAGTGGGGGACTGGTGGAGGGTGCCCATGCACTGCTGAGGGGTGGGGGTGGTGGGAGACATGAGTTGGACATGAGTGGGGGCCTGGTGGAGGGTGCCCTGCACTGCTGGGGGATGGGGGTGCAGGGGGACATGAGTGGGGGCCTGGTGGAGGTTGCCTCTGGATGCTGGGGGGTGGGGGTGCAGGGGGACATGAGTTGGACATGAGTGGGGGCCTGGTGGAGGGTGCCTCTGCACTGCTGAGGGGTGGGGGTGGTGGGAGACATGAGTTGGACATGAGTGGGGGCCTGGTGGAGGGTGCCCTGCACTGCTGGGGAGTGGGGGTGCAGGGGGACATGAGTGGGGGCCTGATGGAGGGTGCCCCTGCACTGCTGAGGGGTGGGGTGGTGGGAGACATGAGTTGGACATGAGTGGGGGCCTGGTGGAGGGTGCCTTGCACTGCTGGGGGTGGGGGTGGTGGGAGACATGAGTGGGGGCCTGGTGGAGGGTGCCCCTGGATGCTGGGGGGTGGGGGTGCAGGGGGACATGAGTGGGGGCCTGGTGGAGGGTGCCCCTGCACTGCTGGGGGGGTGGGGGTTGTGGGAGACATGAGTGGGGGCCTGGTGGAGGGTGCCCCTGGATGCCGGGGTGTGGGGGTGCAGGGGGACATGAGTGGGGGCCTGGTGGAGGGTTCCCCTGCACTGCTGGGGGGTGGGGGTGGTGGGAGACATGAGTGGGGGCCTGGTGGAGGGTGCCCCTGGATGCTGGGAGGTGGGGGTGCAGGGGGTCATGAGTGGGGGCCTTATGGAGGGTGCCCCTGCACTGCTGAGGGGTCAGGGTGGTGGGAGACATGAGTTGGACATGAGTGGGGGCCTGGTGGAGGGTGCCCTGCACTGCTGGGGGGAGGGGATGGTGGGAGACATGAGTGGGGGCCTGGTGGAGGGTGCCCCTGGATGCTGGGGGGTGGAGGTGCAGGGGGACATGAGTGGGGGCCTGGTGGAGGGTGCCCCTGCACTGCTGGGGGGTAGGGGTGGTGGGAGACATGAGTGGGTGCCTGGTGGAGGGTGCCCCTGGATGCTGGGGGGTGGGGGTACAGGGGGACATGAGTGGGGGCCTGGTGGAGGGTGCCCCTGCACTGCTGAGGGGTGGGGTGGTGGGAGACATGAGTTGGACATGAGTGGGGGCCTGGTGGAGGGTGCCCTGCACTGCTGGGGGGTGGGGGTGCAGGGGGACATGAGTGGGGGCCTGGTGGAGGGTGCCACTGGATGCTGGGGGGTGGGGTGCAGGGGGACATGAGTGGGGGCCTGGTGGAGGGTGCCCCTGCACTGCTGAGGGGTGGGCGTGGTGGGAGACATGAGTTGGACATGAGTGGGGGCCTGGTGGAGGGTGCCCTGCACTGCTGGAGGGTGGGGGTGCAGGGGGACATGAGTGGGGGCCTGGTGGAGGGTGCCCCTGGATGCTGGGGGGTGGGGGTGCAGGGGGACATGAGTGGGGGCCTGGTGGAGGGTGCCCCTGCACTGCTGAGGGGTGGGGGTGGTGGAAGACATGAGTTGGACATGAGTGGGGGCCTGGTGGAGGGTGCCCTGCACTGCTGGGGAGTGGGGGTGGTGGGAGACATGAGTGGGGGCCTGGTGGGGGATGCCCATGGTGGCTGGGGGGGTGGAGGTGCAGGGGGACGTGAGTGGGGGTCTGGTGGAGGGTGCCCCTGGATGCTGGGGGGTGGGGGTGATAGGGGACATGAGTGGGGGCCTGGTGAATGGTGCCCTGCACTGCTGGGGGGTGGGGGTGCAGGGGGACATGAGTTGGACATGAGTGGGGGCCTGGTGGAGGGTGCCCCTGCACTGCTGAGGGGTGGGGGTGGTGGGAGACATGAGTTGGACATGAGTGGGGGCCTGGTGGAGGGTGCCCTGCACTGCTGGGGGGTGGGGGTGCAGGGGGGCATGAGTGGGGGCCTGGTGGAGGGTGCCCCTGGATGCTGGGGGGTGGGGGTGATAGGGGACATGAGTGGGGGCCTGGTGGAGGGTGCCCTGGATGCTGGGGGGTGGGGGTGCAGGGGGACATGAGTTGGACATGAGTGGCGGCCTGGTGGAGGGTGCCCCTGGATGCTGGGGGGAGGGGGTGCAGGGGGACATGAGTGGGGGCCTGGTGGAGGGTGCCCCTGCACTGCTGAGGGGTGGGGGTGGTGGGAGACATGAGTTGGACATGAGTGGGGCCTGGTGGAGGGTGCCCTGCACTGCTGGGGGTTGGGGATGCAGGGGGACATGAGTGGGGGCCTGGTGGAGGGTGCCCATGGATGCTGGGGGGTGGGGGTGCAGGGGGACATGAGTGGGGGCCTGGTGGAGGGTGCCCCTGCACCGCTGAGGGGTGGGGGTGGTGGGAGACATGAGTTGGACATGAGTGGGGGCTTGGTGGAGGGTGCCCTGCACTGCTGGGGGGTGGGGGTGGTGGGAGACATGAGTGGGGGCCTGGTGGGGGATGCCCATGGTGGCTGGGGGGTGGGGGTGCAGGGGGACATGAGTGGGGGTCTGGTGGAGGGTGCCCCTGGATGCTGGGGGGTGGGGGTGATAGGGGACATGAGTGGGGGCCTGGTGGAGGGTGCCCTGCACTGCTGGGGGGTGGGGGTGCAGGGGGACATGAGTTGGACATGAGTGGGGCTTGGTGGAGGGTGCCCCTGCACTGCTGAGGGGTGGGGGTGGTGGGAGACATGAGTTGGACATGAGTGGGGGCCTGGTGGAGGGTGCCCTGCAATGCTGGGGGGTGGGGGTGCAGGGGGACATGAGTGGGGGCCTGGTGGAGGGTGCCCCTGGATGCTGGGGGGTGGGGGTGATAGGGGACATGAGTGGGGGCCTGGTGGAGGGTGCCCTGGATGCTGGGGGGTGGGGGTGCAGGGGGACATGAGTTGGACATGAGTGGGGGCCTGGTGGAGTGTGCCCCTGCACTGCTGGGGGGTGGGGGTGCAGGGGGACATGAGTGGGGGACTGGTGGAGGGTGCCCATGCACTGCTGAGGGGTGGGGGTGGTGGGAGACATGAGTTGGACATGAGTGGGGGCCTGGTGGAGGGTGCCCTGCACTGCTGGGGGATGGGGGTGCAGGGGGACATGAGTGGGGGCCTGGTGGAGGTTGCCTCTGGATGCTGGGGGGTGGGGGTGCAGGGGGACATGAGTTGGACATGAGTGGGGGCCTGGTGGAGGGTGCCTCTGCACTGCTGAGGGGTGGGGGTGGTGGGAGACATGAGTTGGACATGAGTGGGGGCCTGGTGGAGGGTGCCCTGCACTGCTGGGGAGTGGGGGTGCAGGGGGACATGAGTGGGGGCCTGATGGAGGGTGCCCCTGCACTGCTGAGGGGTGGGGTGGTGGGAGACATGAGTTGGACATGAGTGGGGGCCTGGTGGAGGGTGCCTTGCACTGCTGGGGGTGGGGGTGGTGGGAGACATGAGTGGGGGCCTGGTGGAGGGTGCCCCTGGATGCTGGGGGGTGGGGGTGCAGGGGGACATGAGTGGGGGCCTGGTGGAGGGTGCCCCTGCACTGCTGGGGGGGTGGGGGTTGTGGGAGACATGAGTGGGGGCCTGGTGGAGGGTGCCCCTGGATGCCGGGGTGTGGGGGTGCAGGGGGACATGAGTGGGGGCCTGGTGGAGGGTTCCCCTGCACTGCTGGGGGGTGGGGGTGGTGGGAGACATGAGTGGGGGCCTGGTGGAGGGTGCCCCTGGATGCCGGGGTGTGGGGGTGCAGGGGGACATGAGTGGGGGCCTGGTGGAGTGTGCCCCTGCACTGCTGAGGGGTGGGGGTGGTGGGAGACATGAGTTGGATATGAGTGGGGGCCTGGTGGAGGGTGCCCTGCACTACTGGGGGGTGGGGGTGGTGGGAGACATGAGTGGGGGCCTGGTGGAGGGTGCCCCTGGATGCTGGGGGGTGGGGGTGCAGGGGGACATGAGTGGGGGCCTGGTGGAGGGTGCCCCTGCACTGCTGGGGGGTGGGGGTGGTGGGAGACATGAGTGGGGGCCTGGTGGAGGGTGCCCCTGGATGCTGGGTGGTGGGGGTGCAGGGGGACATGAGTTGGACATGAGTGGGGGCCTGGTGGAGGGTGCCCTGCACTGCTGGGGGGTGGAGGTGGTGGGAGACATGAGTGGGGGCCTGGTGGAGGGTGCCCCTGGATGCTGGGGGGTGGAGGTGCAGGGGGACATGAGTGGGGGCTTGGTGGAGGGTGCCCCTGCACTGCTGGGGAGTAGGGGTGGTGGGAGACATGAGTGGGGGCCTGGTGGAGGGTGCCCCTGGATGCTGGGGGGTGGGGGTACAGGGGGACATGAGTGGGGGCCTGGTGGAGGGTGCCCCTGCACTGCTGAGGGGTGGGGGTGGTGGGAGAAATGAGTTGGACATGAATGGGGGCCTGGTGGAGGGTGCCCTGCACTGCTGGGGGGTGTGGGTGCAGGGGGACATGAGTGGGGGCCTGGTGGAGGGTGCCCTGCACTGCTGGAGGGTGGGGGTGCAGGGGGACATGAGTAGGGGCTTGGTGGAGGGTGCCCCTGCACTGCTGGGGGGTGGGGGTGCAGGGGGACATGAGTGGGGGCCTGGTGGAGGGTGCCCCTGCACTGCTGAGGGGTGGGGGTGGTGGAAGACATGAGTTGGACATGAGTGGGGGCCTGGTGGAGGGTGCCCTGCACTGCTGGGGGGTGGGGGTGGTGGGAGACATGAGTGGGGGCCTGGTGGGGGATGCCCATGGTGGCTGGGGGGTGGGGGTGTAGGGGGACGTGAGTGGGGGTCTGGTGGAGGGTGCCCCTGGATGCTGGGGGGTGGGGGTGATAGGGGAAATGAGTGGGGGCCTGGTGAAGGATGCCCTGCACTGCTGGGGGGTGGGGGTGCAGGGGGACATGAGTTGGACATGAGTGGGGGCCTGGTGGAGGGTGCCCCTGCACTGCTGAGGGGTGGGGGTGGTGGGAGACATGAGTTGGACATGAGTGGGGGCCTGGTGGAGGGTGCCCTGCACTGCTGGGGGGTGGGGGTGCAGGGGGGCATGGTTGGGGGCCTGGTGGAGGGTGCCCCTGGATGCTGGGGTGTGGGGGTGATAGGGGACATGAGTGGGGGCCTGGTGGAGGGTGCCCTGGATGCTGGGGGGTGGGGGTACAGGGGGACATGAGTGGGGGCCTGGTGGAGGGTGCCCCTGGATGCTGGGGGGTGGGGGTGCAGGGGGACATGAGTGGGGGCCTGGTGGAGGGTGCCCCTGCACTGCTGAGGGGTGGGGGTGGTGGGAGACATGAGTTGGACATGAGTGGGGCCTGGTGGAGGGTGCCCTGCACTGCTGGGGGGTGGGGGTGCAGGGGGACATGAGTGGGGGCCTGGTGGAGGGTGCCCCTGGATGCTGGGGGGTGGGGGTGCAGGGGGACATGAGTGGGGGCCTGGTGGAGGGTGCCCCTGCACTGCTGAGGGGTGGGGGTGGTGGGAGACATGAGTTGGACATGAGTGGGGGCCTGGTGGAGGGTGCCCTGCACTGCTGGGGGGTGGGGGTGGTGGGAGACATGAGTGGGGGCCTGGTGGGGGATGCCCATGGTGGCTGGGGGGTGGGGGTGCAGGGGGACATGAGTGGGGGTCTGGTGGAGGGTGCCCCTGGATGCTGGGGGGTGGGGGTGATAGGGGACATGAGTGGGAGCCTGGTGGAGGGTGCCCTGCACTGCTGGGGGGTGGGGGTGCAGGGGGACATGAGTTGGACATGAGTGGGGCCTGGTGGAGGGTGCCCCTGCACTGCTGAGGGGTGGGGGTGGTGGGAGACATGAGTTGGACATGAGTGGGGGCCTGGTGGAGGGTGCCCTGCAATGCTGGGGGGTGGGGGTGCAGGGGGACATGAGTGGGGGCCTGGTGGAGGGGGCCCCTGGATGCTGGGGGGTGGGGGTGATAGGGGACATGAGTGGGGGCCTGGTGGAGGGTGCCCTGGATGCTGGGGGGTGGGGTGCAGGGGGACATGAGTTGGACATGAGTGGGGGCCTGGTGGAGGGTGCCCCTGCACTGCTGGGGGGTGGGGGTGCAGGGGGACATGAGTGGGGGCCTGGTGGAGGGTGCCCCTGCACTGCTGAGGGGTGGGGGTGGTGGGAGACATGAGTTGGACATGAGTGGGGGCCTGGTGGAGGGTGCCCTGCACTGCTGGGGAGTGGGGGTGCAGGGGGACATGAGTGGGGGCCTGGTGGAGGGTGCCCCTGCACTGCTGAGGGGTGGGGTGGTGGGAGACATGAGTTGGACATGAGTGGGGGCCTGGTGGAGGGTGCCCTGCACTGCTGGGGGGTGGGGGTGGTGGGAGACATGAGTGGGGGCCTGGTGGAGGGTGCCCCTGGATGCTGGGGGGTGGCGGTGCAGGGGGACATGAGTGGGGGCCTGGTGGAGGGTGCCCCTGCACTGCTGGGGGGTGGGGGTGGTGGGAGACATGAGTGGGGGCCTGGTGGAGGGTGCCCCTGGATGCCGGGGTGAGGAGGTGCAGGGGGACATGAGTGGGGGCCTGGTGGAGGGTGCCCCTGCACTGCTGGGGGGTGGGGGTGGTGGGAGACATGAGTGGGGGCCTGGTGGAGGGTGCCCCTGGATGCCGGGGTGTGGGGGTGCAGGGGGACATGAGTGGGGGCCTGGTGGAGTGTGCCCCTGCACTGCTGAGGGGTGGGGGTGGTGGGAGACATGAGTTGGATATGAGTGGGGGCCTGGTGGAGGGTGCCCCTGGATGCCGGGGTGTGGGGGTGCAGGGGGACATGAGTGGGGGCCTGGTGGAGGGTGCCCCTGGATGCCGGGGTGTGGGGGTGCAGGGGGACATGAGTGGGGGCCTGGTGGAGTGTGCCCCTGCACTACTGGGGGGTGGGGGTGGTGGGAGACATGAGTGGGCACCTGGTGGAGGGTGCCCCTGGATGCTGGGGGGTGGGGGTGCAGGGGGACATGAGTGGGGGCCTGGTGGAGGGTGCCCCTGCACTGCTGGGGGGTGGGGGTGGTGGGAGACATGAGTGGGGGCATGGTGGAGGGTGCCCCTGGATGCTGGGTGGTGGGGGTGCAGGGGGACATGAGTTGGACATGAGTGGGGGCCTGGTGGAGGGTGCCCTGCACTGCTGGGGGGTGGGGGTGCAAGGGGACATGAGTGGGGGCCTGGTGGAGGGTGCCCCTTGATGCTGGGGGGTGGGGGTGATAGGGGACATGAGTGGGGGCCTGGTGGAGGGTGCCCTGGATGCTGGGGGGTGGGGGTGCAGGGGGACATGAGTTGGACATGAGTGGGGGCCTGGTGGAGGGTGCCCCACACTGCTGGGGGGTGGGGGTGCTGGGTGACATGAGCAGGTGTGCAGGGTAGTCCCATGTGGTGTCGGCTGCCTGCAGGGGCCGTGGAGGGTGTACAGGAAATACCTGGGAGCACACAGCCAAATCGCGTGTAGAATTTCCCGCGTACCCCTGAAATACACGTACCCAGCCAAATCGCGTGTGGAAATTCCCGCGCATGTACCCGGCCAAATCGCGTGTGGAACTTCCCGCGCACCCCTGAAATCCACGTACCCTTCCAAATCACGTGTGAGACTTCCCGCGCACCCCTGAGATCCACGTACCCAGCCAAATCGTGTGTGGAAATTCCCGCGCACGTACCCGGCCAAATCGCGTGTGGAACTTCCCGCGCACCCCTGAAATCCACGTACCCTGCCAAATCGCGTGTGGGACTTCCCGCGCACCCCTGAGATCCACGTACCCAGCCAAATCGCATGTGGAAATTCCCACGCACGTACCCGGCCAAATCGCGTGTGGAACTTCCCGCGCACCCCTGAAATCCACGTACCCTGCCAAATCGCGTGTGAGACTTCCCGCGCACCCCTGAGATCCACGTACCCACCCAAGTTGCGTGTGGAAATTTCCACGCACGTACCCGGCCAAATCGCGTGTGGAACTTCCCACGCACCCCTGAAATCCACGTACCCAGCCAAGTCGAGTGTGGAAATTCCCGGGCACGTACCCGGCCAAATCGCGTGTGGAACTTCCCGCGCACCCCTGAAATCCACGTACCCAGCCAAATCGCGTGTGAAAGTTCCCGCGCACCCCGCAATACACGCACACGTTATTTTTCAGTCAGCGAGTGTCCGTGTTTGTGGGTACCCCTTTGCACGTCATTTGTCCTGGAGGGCCACAGTATAGGACATTCATCATAGCTGTATATAGGTGCTATTTGTTGGCGCACCTTTTGGAGCACATTTATTACAGGCGCAGAGACGCTACCGCCTGCTTTCTTGTGGCGGTCGTGTTTGTGCCTGTGCGCTGGTTTGACCGTGCACTTTTTTGCCCTATTCGATTCCATGAATACGTGTTTTAGGCGAGCGTGTGGGCGTTCCGCGCACTTGCACCCTGTACTTCCCCCGTGACGCCCACATTTTGGCAAGTTGTTCCCCATTCCGAGTGTTACGCCCAGTGTTCCGCCTACTTTTGTTGTGTGCGCCGCGCTATGTGCGATTTTCGCTGTGGCCTGTGCGATTTTCGCTGTGACCTGGCGCACGCCGTTAGATGGCCTGTGCGCCAACATGCGCCGCCCACTTTTTTAGCGCACATCCGATGGTTTTCTCGCGCACGGCCTTCCATGAATCGATGTGCGCTGCTTTTTGTGCGATTTTCGCACTTGCACTGCGATTTTCGCTATTCCACTGCGAATCGCACGTTTTTGGCCACTTGCGCCACGCTTATTATTCCATGAATCGGCCTCTAAATGTGCAAAAGTTTGTTCTTAACGGAATATAAACTAAAAACACAATAAATAATAAAATACAAATAAAAAATCAAATAAAATAAAAGGCAATAAAGAGCAGAGAAGCAGACTTTACAATGGCAATAAGTACTGGAATGTGCATTGTGCCGAGCATACATGATGCGCAGTGCCAGAGATTACTACAAGAAAATCAGAATTTTGATATCATTTATTCTCTCAGACATACCGCCACATGCATCACCACACGCACCACCAGATTAGAGCTATGACTGGTTCCACCATGCAATGATATCCAAATTGTTCCTTTTAAAAGGTGCACGCCACAACTAAGGTGTATGCGCCCGGTGAGAATGGAGAAGGGTAGCAACAAATGGGGGTAAAGGACTTAAGGCCATTTTTGTTGCACTGCCACTTTCCGAGTTTGTGGAACATTCAGAGGAAATACTGCCTACCCTTGGTAGGAGGCATCTCGTCCAGGAAAATATAGGATTTACCGCTGGCAAAAAATCCTTAAAACCACAATGGAGGCCAATGGGACGCCATAATGAGGAATAAACCTCTGTGTGGCAAATTTAAAGCCAAATGAGTGGTGGATAATTGTGAAACAGTGGTTCCATGTGTTAAAATGGTAGCAGAAATGGGCGTTTACACAAAAAATTGCAGCAAAAAGGCTGTGGTTTTGCCACCGCAATTCATGTACCGGATGAGGGGGGCATCCCTGCAACCCTTGGATCCATTGTACCATTTAAGAGGAGCGGGGAACACCACCGCAACCCCTGCTCCCCTTAAATGGTAAAATGGGTAGACCTTTACCAGGTCAAACCACAGCATTTTTGCTAATATTTGATTTACAGACTACTTTTTTGCAGCAATTTTATTACTACACACCGAACCGTTTTGGTGGAATTTGGTTGTTTTGCCAAACTTGTAATAACTCCGTATTGAATTTCAGCTATAATGAGCAGTGCTGTGTAAGTTCTCTTGGTACAAATTTAGGAGAAAAGGAGATAAATAAATTGCCAGCCAAAACAGATTAGAAGGAAGTCAAGTCTTTTGTTCTTCCTGCACTGCAATTCTAGGTTGTAAGTCAAACTATAGTAGGGTCCAAAAGGAAGAAGAAAGCACAGAAAATTACTGGCCAACCACGAAGGAGAAAATAGTGAGTTTGTAACGTCTCTTGCCTTTGCTGTACTGGGGCGGGGCAGAAGGTATTACTGACGTAATCATCTGCGTCATCACTGGCCAAAAGTTCAAGGCACTGTCATCTTCAACTTCTGTGTGTTTTCTAACAGCCAGATTGAGCCAATCCACTCCCTCATGTGATAATGGTTAACTGTAGTACCCTTATATCCACCCAAAAGGAGGACAATCTATCATCAACTGCATTATTATATCATATAAAAGCATTTAAGCAGATGAATATGGCGATCCTAGGGTGCATATAGTCATTCGTATACACCTATATGATGTCTAGAAGGGAATGATCAATAGGGCAGGGTGAAATTGCCAAATTCCGTTCTGCTAGCCTTGGAAGCAAAATCTTTAAGATTCGATCCATCAGAAGTAATACAGCAGGGGTGGGGATGCGCTATTCCTCCATGTGGCGGAAATGGTCAGGGGACTGAGAGCCAGAAGCAGCAATTGAAGCTGTGCACAAATAACTGGTAAGCCAGCAGAGCGCACAGCGTGGGTATAGAGGAACCGCAGCAGCCTTGAAACAAAGCGGAAAGCAGATGGTTGTACAGGAAAGAAGGCCCCGGCCACTAGTGGGGCAGTGAAGGAGGCTGCATTGTGGACAGACAGGAGAAAAGAGAGTGAGGGCAGGTGGCAGAGGTGCACAGGGTCCTGTATTGACATTGTATCAACCCTTAGGAGAGGGTCATCTGGTACACATCGAGAGGTGGCCCCAAGATGACAGTGCTCAGAGCGGTGAGAAAGGGTGTAAGGGCTGGCCTCTGTGTCGTGACAACGGTGGGAACACTAGCAGTGCAGAGGAGGAACTCACTGCGGCTTCCGGACAGGATAACGACAATGCAGAACATCCTGTCCCCACTCAGGCAGGAGAGTGACACCATGGTGAACGGCCAGCAAAAGATCAAACCCTATGTCACCCCCAAACAGAAGTCAGCCAAAGTACCTGATGGTCAAAGATGATTTTGCCACACTTAACAACCAGGTACAAGGCCTCATATGAGCGACAAGGGCACTGGAAACTAAAGCAGAGGATACATTGGGTCGGTCCGGCCGAAACTATATTCATCTGGTGAGGGTGCTGGAGCGTGAAGAGGGACCGGGAACTGTGCTATACGTGGAGAGAGTGGTCAAGGTTACACTGCACATTAGGGGTCTGTGTAAACTCTTCACGCTGAAGCAAGTGCATAGAGTAATGGACAGACCCCCACTGCCAGGAGGACCGGCCAGGGCGATGGTGGCTTAGCTCCTCCATTTCAGGGACAGAGATACGATACTACAAGCAGTTCGACAGGGCAGACACTTTCAGGTTAATGGCACAAAGATACCAATATTTTCAGTCTTCACACAGGAGGTGCAGAAGCAGCAGAGATCGTTTGATTTGATCCAACGCAAGCTAAGGGAGCTGAATCTATGCTCTATGACTATCTTTCCAGCAAAGTGATAGATGATGACAGGTCCTTCTTTTTTGCCTCACCACGGGATGCATGGGAATGGCTGGAACATAGAACACTGAAGGCAGTGCCGGGTGTGTGGTGCATCAACCCGCAGTGAGCAGCCGCACCTATGAAGTAAACCGGAAAGAAGCAGCAGAAAAAGATAAGAGCTAAACCTATCATCCATAGACATCCTTTGGTGGGACTTCCTTTGCTTATCGCAAGAAGATGCAAACTGGATGAAGTGGTCAGGTGGAGAATCTAGCTCACCCTGAACACCAGGACCCTGCGGACCACGTCTGAAGGAAGGTCTGGGTTGAGGGGACATCTGGGTTGTTGGTACAGGTTGAGAGTCGGGGTTGAGAGGAAGTGACGGGAGGTGAAGGAGGTGGTAATGGGGGAAGGGAGGGGCATGGGGGAAGCGGGAGGGGGCAGAGGTTATTGCAGGTTTATGTGATGATGGGGATGTTTTTGCCAGACCAGGGGGATGTATAGTCATGTTAACTGGAGGAAGGAAGAGGGATCTCGGGGCTGGGGCTGTGGGTGGATACTTGAGCAGGCAAGCCATACAATTTACCGCTGTTGCAGGAAACTCACCTGCAGGGGGTAGATTTGAAGACACTGGAATCTAAATGGGGGAAAGTGTACTGCTCCTCATACTCCACGTTTGATAGAGGGGTATTAATATGGGTAGCCCCTAGTCCCCCTACAGGTGAAGCAAATGCTACGAGACACAGAGGAGGAGACTGATGGCCATGGTGGGTCCCCTGGATGGCCAGAACGTAAGTGTCCTCAACCCGGTAAACTCTGAATGTGGATGACAAGGACTATTTCCCGTCGGTGCTGCATTTATCTCATTTATTTATACATGTGGGTAGGGGATTTTAACTGTGTCTTAGACCTGACCTTGGACCGGACGGGCAGGCCCTATGAAACAGCAAGCGAGGACCGCACTACATCAGGTCATGGAATAGATGGATTTGTTTGAGATATGGAGGGAGACACATGAACTAGAAAGGGGGTACTCTTACAGCTCAGAGGTCCACAACATGCATTCAAGATTAGACTAACTGCTGGCGGGGAGGATGCACTATATCACTGGTTCGCCAATCCTACATATCTAGACAGGTCAATTTCGAACCACTCCCCACTGGTGGCTACTCTGGTAGGCCCACATTGCGGGCCTGCAGCTGGGCTGTGGCGAATGAGGTCAGGTCTCTTGGAAGTTGGGGCAAACGTTAAGTCCATACAGGACGCAATGATCACCGTCTTTGAATTAAATGAGGGGTTGTAAGTGTAAGGGATGTGGGGACACAATGGGAGATATTTAAGGTGACCTTACAGGAAATATGTATGTCTCAGGCAGTGGGGGTTAGGAGGGCACTGGACAACTCGTTGAGAGGATTGGAGGGGGAGATTCAGTGGCTGGAAAAGAACCTAGCCGGGGGGGGGGGGTGGAGGGGTAACAGGTGGCTGATGAACTTGCGGAAAAAATGAAAGCCCATCAGAAGGCACAGGACTCGCTTTCCCAGTTTGATAGGGGGATAAAGTGGGCTGGATTTTGGTGTGGCTAATATAGCAGGAGCACCAAGGGACGATTACCCAAATTTGAGATCCGGCAGGTGACTTAGTATCCTTGCAACGGGAGATAAATGGGATATTTCGTGGGTATTATAAATGGTTGTATTCGTCCCAGGGCACCTGCTCAGATTTGGATGTCTCAGATTTGTTAGAGTTGGTGCGGTTACGCAGACCGGAGGAGGACACCAGGGAAGGACTGGAGCATCGATAGAGGTGGGGAGATTCTGAGTGCGATACGGTCCATTCAGAAAAATAAAACTCTGGGAAGCAATGGGTTTCTGGAAGAGTCTACTGGGAATTTTCTGAGGTCCTGCTCCCACAAGTGAAAAGGATATATGGTACCACACTCTACGAGGAATTACTGGTGACAATGAGAGAGTCAATAATCACGGTGCTCCTGAAAAGAGATAAGTACTCAACCCATTGTGCCTCCTGGTTTATAGTCATAATGTAGAAAAAAAAATGTCGACTTACAAACATGTTGAAAAAAAAATGTAGAAAACAATAATGTCGAAAACCTATACATATAATGAAAAGAGTCAATTTTTAGAAAAAAAAATGCCGAAAAAAAAATGTCAATTAGCACTATCAATAAATATATAAACAAGAAGAATATCATTTACTAGGGGGGTCCCCCCGAACCCCCTTCACCCAACACCCCCCGGCCACCCCCCACCCTCTCACCCCTCATACTCAACACATTTTAATTATATATATATTTCTTTTTTTTGTCAAAAAATTCGAAAAAATGTAGAAAAAATTCGACATTATTGTTTTTCGACATTATTGTTTTCTAAAAAATGTTTTCGACATTTTGACTTTCGACCTTATTGCATTCTACATTATGACTGACCACCGTGCCTCCTACAGGCTGATTTCCTTATCAAATGTTGACGCAAAGTGTTGGCATCCAGACTGGCCAGGGTGGCCCAAAGTTTAGTGCACCAGGACTAATGTGGGCTTGTTAGAGGGAGGTATACCAGTATGAATCTTCATCGTCTGCACAATTTAATGGACCTAGTAAGACTCATGGAGAGAGATAATGATATGTTAATTATATAGCGCCTTAATCCAAAGCGCTTTACAGAGCACCTATTTACATACAATATCATCCAACCGAAATTGGTACTCATTTATCGAGCTCGGAAGGATGAAAGGCTGAGTTGGCCTTGCCGGGATTCGAACCTGCGACCTGCAGATCATGCTCAGATCGCAGCAGCGATCGCTCAACCCGCTGAGCTATCTTACCGGCTATGGCACTGGCAGCGCTGGGGCAAGTGAAGACAATTGATTCACTTGAATGGCTTTGGTTGTTTAAAGTGATGGAGGCCTATGGGTTTGGGAGCCTGTTCCTGAAGTGGCTGCGACTGTTATAGCATAGCCCAATGGCCTGGGTGAAGTTGGGTAGATGATGGGTGTCCCAGAGGTGGACTCTGGAATGAGGAACGCAACAAGGCTGTCCAGTCTCCCCAATTTTCTTTTCGTTGGCACTTGAGCCACTGGCTCAGTATTTTTGCAAGTATATTCCAGAAACAGTCATCCTAGCTGGTATGATGGTCTGTAATATTTCACTCTGCGCAGACGACATCTTGTTATAAATAGATCGCCCTTTGGAAAACATGCCAATCCTCTTGGTATTAGATCATTTTTCGAAGGTTGTCGGTATACAAATCAACAGAGAGGAATCGCTTCTATTTCCACTGGCATGCCTCAGTGCAAAGGAGAATGAATCCCTCCCGAACTGAGGACTCAGGTTGGGCCATTCAGGTATCTGGGGACTCGGGTCTTCTGCGACATTGAGGAAACATTTGTCTAGAACAAGGGGCAGGCACTCTCAAAGGGCGGAGCCGAGTAGCCTTGACTATACTGCGGCGAACGCGCGAGGAATGGGGGCACGACATGCCTGACTTTCAGCTTTCATTTAAGTGGCACAATTGCAGTGAGTCGCCCACTGGAAGATGGCCCTTGGGGGGTTGAGGGGCTGATTCCAGTGTAGTTGGCGGGATCGCAGGTAATAGACAGAACATGGAACTATTGTACAAACCCATTGGGGGAAGAGGGAATGAACGTCCTCCGTGTTGTGCAGGAGCTGTGTAAGAGGCTGTTAGGGAGGATGAAAGTGAAAGGTCTGTATGATGAGGGGGGACATATAGGATTCAACACAACTATTAGGATGGCAATGAAGAATAAGGGGTTGCCAACCTTGCAGGAGAAGCAATGTACAACAGTGGGGGACTTCTTTGTGGGGGCAAACTAAATGATGTTCGATGAATGGAGACAGGCATATGAAGTGGCGAGTGGTCACTTCCTCATCAATGCCAAGGTGGTGTGGGGGCAAGCAGAATTATCGAAAGATATGCCAGAGGAGGCCGAGTTGAGTCTGCTGTTGCTGGACCTTGAGGGTGGCAGAGAGAGGATATCCCAGGTGTACATGGCACTACAGGCTGCAAGAGTGGATAAGGAACTGGTGGTCAAAGAGAAATGGGAAAGGGATGTGGGGGTCACCTATACCGTAAAAGACATAGGCAAAGATGTGGGAGCAAGTTAGAAAAGTGTCTGGGAATGCTCTATTCCAGCGCACTGAATTGTATTATTTATACAGGGTGTACTTAACACCAGAGAGATTGCACGCTATAGATCCATCTGTCCTGCATGAGTGTCTGTGATGTGGGCTGGCCACACTCGGTTCTGGCATATGGTCTGGAGCTGTCCAATTATTACACGATTTTGGGGGGAGGTGATGGGACGCCTCACTGCGCTATTGGCGAGTAAATACGAATGCACACACAGGATGTGTTTGTGCGGTCTGCTACTGAGTAAAAAAGAGGCACAAAGTGAGAAATAAAATCACCAGGTTTCTATTGATCCTAGCCAAGACGCGGATAGCTATTTTGTGGAATGGGGCAAGTAGTCCGTCGGTGCACAATAACTCCAGGATATACATTAGGGGGTGTGGCAGAGTTGCAATATTTGAGTAAGCACAGAGACCCTGAGGGGAGAATGATTTGGAGATGGATTGGGGGCAACTATTGAAGGAACTGACATCCAACCAAGACCTATGTCCCCTGTGAATTGGGTCATGAGAGATATGGCAGGGGATTGAATGAATAGAGACAGTAGAGGGAGGTGGATAGTCACCAAGGAATTGGCGAGACATTCTGGACTGATAGGAGCATGTAGGGGGAGTATTTGCACCGAGGAAGCACCAGTGAAGCACCGCTTTGCCTGCTCACTCTGAACCTATGCAAGCTGCTTCGTTGTGTCTGTTTCCCATTGTTAACTATTTACGCCCTGTTTGTGAAGTAAGCCATGCCCACAAGCGTTAGTCTACATAACTGGGTCTCTGCGTGCGTACTGAGGAAGCACTCGTGAAGCACCGCTTTGCCGCTTTGCCTCTTTGCCACGGCGTCCGGTGTTTGAGGCTGGGTGTTTCCCTCGAAGTGTGCTTTCTTTGTAGGTTGCCAGCATTCTCTTCTTAACACGTTGTCTAGCAGTTTGGCATATGGCCGTATGGCGGGGGCTGTACTCATTGCGTACAGATATGCCCTCACAAGATTACGAATGATGTCTGAAATGCAACCTCTGCCTGATGATTTTGTCGGAGGAGGCAGCACCACTAATTCCACCGGGAACCCCCAAGAAAGACAGAAATCGATAAAGCAAAAATCCATATTAACACCTAAAACACATATCTGCACTTATGGTTTTGGGAAACCGTCATCTCTAGTTCTTCCCACCGCAAAAGAACAACAACTACCAACTAAACTACCTTTAAATAAAGCATTGCTAAAGACGCTAGCTCATGATGATGGTAAGACCAACCCTTCCTCAGAAGGGCCTCACAGCGTACATTGCAACACTTCAATTACAGACAGCATGGTGCTGCAAAATGCACAGTCAGGCACGCCGGCTGCTGGGGTGTCTGACATTGCAAATCTAACGATCCAGGAGGATGTGATTATTGATCTAAAGTCAACAAACTCCTGTTTCTCGGCCAGAGAAGAAGTGCAGGACTTGTCAGGATCGCCGGATATGTTCCAGCACTCTAGCTGCAGCATCTATACTCTAGCCATCTCCTACATTGCCCCAACGCCTTTTAGGCCTCCTACGAATATTTCTGTTTCTCCAATTAACCCTGCGTTGACAAGATCAACTCAAATCACGTTAGAAGTAATGAACACAGCATTGATGTCCCTTGCTAAATTATTCGAAACCCTGGACAACAAAAATGAATGCCTTCTCGGGACAGATGGAACAGATATTAAATTGGGAAAAAAATGTGACTATAACTCTGGCCCAGAAACAGAATAAGTGTCCCGAGGCAGCGGGTCCTTCTTCTATTGCACCCCAAATTATGGCACCTGTAGCCTCACCCATGCCTTCTGCTAAGAGTGCGGCTGCAACCCTGGTGCCTGCATTATCACAAACAGTTGATCCCAAGTCAGTGTTTGCTCTACCTTTTGTCAGTGGGATAGGAACTGACAAAACCAATACTGTAAATTCATCCATGCACATACCCGATGCAACGACTGGGACGAATTTGAGCATGCCACAAGATGGAGATCATCCATCTAAGGTGGCCTATTCGATCTTTAATAAAAAGCACTTGCGGGCCCACAAGTACATGGGACAACAGAAAAAACGCAACTGAAAAAAATCAAAGAACATGAAGTCACCCAAAATTGACGCAAATGCTACAGCTAAACGTTTTCTTAAAAATCTGGCGAAACTAAGAGACTAACATTGGCCTCCATTGCTGTAATGAAACAATGTACTACAATGACTACAATGGCCCAGCTGAAAAAAAAACTAAAGGGCATAATCTACAGGCTCCTACCAGGCTTATTCCAACCCATTCTCTACTTGATGATCTTGTTAGAATGGCGGAGGAGCACCAGGACGAACAGCCAAACGAGACCCATGAACAACTATTACAGCCTCCGATTAAGTATCGAACTCATATTGAGGGGGCGAGTTGTTCGGTCTCTCAGGAAGATTGGCATTAAGAAAAGAAAACTATATTTACATGCAACAAAACAGGTTTGAGCCCCCTCGTCTACCTATTATAGTAAATGGCCAGGCCAAATGCATAGCTCTTCCTGATAGGCCTTCCGCTTCACAAATCATTGACAACACTACCTTTGACCACATGAGTAAATAGGTAACTTTTGCTGAACCAGAACGGCAAAGCCACGATCCATTCTGCAAGCCTCAGACTGCTAACACCAAAAATATTGAAGATCTATTTGAGATCAAGAATTCTCTTGCTCGATTATGGGAAGTATATTCTGAAGGCAAGAACACAATGATTCCACGTTGTGGAACCACTAATGGTGACAGGTTATCCCAAGTGTCTAATGCACAGTCGTCTTCGCTAAGTCGGAAGGAGAATGTGCAGAGACCTCTTTTGCCTGTATCTGAACGCAAGCAAAAACCAGACACAAGACATTCTCTGCTAATTACCTGCCGGGAAGATGCGTTTCCAACCTATGATATGAACGGAAAAAGCATCTTAACGCTCTTTGCAGATATAGCAGATATAGAAGATATTGTTTCTAGTGATTTGGATCAAATCGAATTTCCTGATAACTCAAACTTAGGAATAGCTCATATATGGATGAAATCACCCACCAGACGAAATACAATCTGGCTAGCTAAAATTATATGATCTTGGTTTCCTGATTACAACAAACAACCAATCAATTAGCAAGCCGATAACTTGCCTTAGGGACTCACAGATAAGCTCACTTACTCTAGACACGTTACCTTTGACAAGAGAGGATGATACTTCTTGGATGTCCCGGACAGCTAAATGCTGCTGTGATGCAAGGGTATAACTAGAAGATCCACTATGACAACAAACAATTTCACTGATTAGTTGGAATACTCATGGATTTAAACATCTACTTAATAACTCACAAAGCTTATTGGGCAATTATGATGTATTATTGCTACAATAAACTTGGTTAACGGATGTACCATCCTGGAATAACTATGACTTTCATTTACAACCTGCTCTGTGAGGTACTAAAGGAAGACCAATGTCCGGATTACTGACGGCTACATATAGTCCCACTATGTCAAGGGTTTTGACCCATGTTGAATTATTAGAGGGGGTAGATGTTGGGATGAGCTGTCGCTGCCCATCATTCTATCCCAGAGCAAAACTAAATCAATAGACTGGGTGGATGTGGGGATGAGCTGTCGCCGCCCATCATTCCTTCCCAGAACCAGGAAAACCGCCCGGTTGTGCGCACACAAAAATGGTTGTCTAACCTGCCACCCACCAGTGCCAGCATGATGGACCGGAAACGCCAGGGGTGAAAGGTGGTGTCAAAGGAAAAATAACAGCGTTGTTAGACCAAAAGTGCCTTAAAATCACCTTTGTTTTCCTGAATGCAAGCTCAAAGTGCCTATTTCGAACATTGCAGGATATTCAAGAATCTTACTGAACACCAGCAGATAACTGGCAGAATGAAGTGTTGTGTGCATACAAAATCTGGGAAGATGAAGAGCCCAAAACAATGTTTATAACAAAAGTGGCTGAGCTGTGGATGTCAGCAGCTTAATTGAAATTGGATTTAAAACCACTAAAATCGAAATGTTTAAATTAAATGAGTGACATACTTTTGAGTGTCACATAGTTTGGAACTGTTAAATGTCATGGTTTTGAATTTAGAATCAGCATTCTAGCTGCATGTTCAAAAATTGTCAGTGTGATTTGAATGTAGAAAACTGGGAACTAAAGTGACATTTAGCTGAATTCTGCCTGACAACTACCCCCGACAGGAGAAACCTGCTCAGCCACTCTTCCCAGGCCTAGCTGCATCCTGTTGCCCCTGCCAAAAGACGTGACATCTCTCTGATTGGGTTAGGGGAGGAGCACCTGGGGACTGCAGGAAGTTGAACAAAGCCCTGTCCTGGACTCAGGCAAATGTTATATTGGGTGGGTCGTAAATGGCTTCCTCTTGGGAGAGACTGGGAGGGGCAGTGCCTGTGAAAGCAATCTGAGCTTGGGGGAAGTGGATAAACCAGTTATTCCACCATGTGATGTGGGAAGCCATACCCTTATTTGACCAGGGCATAATTTTAAAAAGATAGATAACTCATAGTGCGGACTGGTCAAAATTATATAAATAATATCATTATTCTTGGGATGTGTCCGTGCACATTTTAAGAGGTGTTGGGACCCTGTGGTGTATTCTGGGGGGTTGCTAGCGGAAAATAGGGTCTTACTCCAAATGTCTGCATGTTAAAAATCTGACACTTCATCAATTAATGTCCATACTCCTTGCGCACATATGTGTAATTTTTGGTAAATGTCCAATATTGTTAAACTGACCAAAAAGCGCAAAATGTGGTCATTTCTGAATCCCAGCTCGCAGGAACATGGGGCTTGAACAGAGACCTGTCTTAATTCATCTGTAATATGTACATGTAATGTCAACCACTTGTGTATCTGGGAAATATGTATTTGAATCAAATATAGATGTGTGGGCAAATTGACCAGGGGAGGATCTTCTGACCCATAAACAGACCTCATCATGATGACCATCCATTTCCTTCCCCCATTCATGGGAGAGGGGAGAATTGGGCCAATGACAAGTAGAGAGGGGCAGGCTCAGTTATGCCAGGCACACACCCATTTTCAAAACACATAAAAGGAACATTGAAACCCAGGTAGAGACATTCACTTTCCACTTTCTTGCGGGCCGCTTTGCCGGGAGACTCCAGACTTCAAATCCATCAACCTCCAGAGACCAGAAATCCAGAGAGACCAGAGGTCCAGAGAGACCAGAGATCCAGAGAGACCAGAACTGTGCAGTGCTGAGAGCAGAACCAGAGACCAGACCGCTGTGAAGAACCGCTAGCAGAAGTCCAGCCAATCCTGACCCGATCGGTGACAAAGTCATTCCTTTCCAAAAGATAGTGTGAGTACTCTAGGACTGTGCCAGACTAATCTCTTAGTGTAAAATAATCTAATTAAAACTATTTTAACCTATTTAGAACTACCTCATAGGAATCATGTGTGTCATTCTGTCCTTTTTAAAGCTGAAAACTATTTTGAACTTTTCGATTTCAAATCCGAAAAACTACCTTCACAAAATCGGACGTATCTCCGGAACCGTTTGTGCTAGGAGCGAGTTTTAACTGCCATCTTAAAGGTAAGATTCTAAGCTTTCCAACGAGCCTAGAACTGACTACTCCTTATAGTGGCTCCGGAATCACACTCGACGCACGCAATTAAATTTGCCGCGATTTGACATTTTGCACAATTTCAGCCACGTGTAAAAATCAGCAGCTCCTTGCTTTCCTTTGCTAGAATTCGTTTTAACCTGCTAGTTACTCATAGAGCATTGCTAAAGTGAGCCTGAACTAATATAAATGAGATATCACCCACCCTGAACCTCTAGAGGGAATTAAAAGCATTTTAGCACATTTCTCACTTCATTGTCATCACATTCAAAGCATTTTGGGCCTGTGTTTCAAACTTCTACCTGTTTTCCTCTAAGCTTGCTGGGGGGGGAACTGAGTTTCGTATTGCATTTTGTTGGGATTCTTGAAGACTGTGTGCTCTCCTTCCATTTCTTACATTGCATAGGAGGGGGGATGAATTACCAGAGAAAAAGTGATTACATTGTCTTTTGTTGAAGCCATATCAAGTTTATTTTCTGTACTGCATTTTCATTCATCATTGCATTGTCCTTGAAGCCATAAAAGCATTCTCAGCTACTTTATCCTCTTTATATCACTTCTAAGCCATCAAAAAGAGTGTACCACTGTAACATTATCCATTGTTGATCACTATCATCTTCCCAAGTGTGCTATCAAACATGAATTTATTATAAAAGTGTGATATATATATATATAGTGTTTACTTTTCAAATAAACCTTTTAAATTTGAAAAACAAACCTACTTCTTGGCTCAGCGGGTTCGGGGGGATTCTGAGAGAGGGGTGTTATACAAGGGTTCATCATCCAGATTATAACTTGCCATAAAAATATATAAATAAGGGCTTCCCTTGGGCATCCCAGACAAGGCACTGACTTAGTGGGATTGCTTGATTGGAGTCACTTACAAAGTGGGGGCTCGTAGCCGGGATATTCTGGATTAGAATTACCACTTGTGCAGCTTAATACAGTGCGTCAACTGACCGGATACACATATCCGGTTAGATCACCACGCTGTTTTACACTGTGAAAGCACTCCTCAAAGGAATGCTCTAAGGAAACGGTCTGTTTTGCAAAATAAAATACAAACTTCTGTAAGTCAGGAAGGAACTCAAATTCCAGAATGACGACCTTGGTAGACATCAAAATAGCTAGAGAGCACTTCTTACATAAGCTATTTGGAAGAGGTGAGTGGACTCATCAGGACCAAACGGTCTGGTTGCAGGCAATCGCGCAGCAGGTCAGTACAACTGGGTCAGATATGTGGAGAGATCAGGGTCCCTTACATGTGGCCCTGAGTGAACTATATATGGCTTCTAAGGCCAAAGATGAACACAATAAGTTGACAGGATAGCGGCATATTTGTATCTATATATGGAAGCCATGCAGGACAAATGTGCTGAAGGCCAAGATCTGGCAAATAGGCAACTGATGGCTTTAGAGAAGGCCCAATCTGACCTGGTCTCTTCTGAGCAGAGGCTGCAGAGGAGCCAGGAGTCAGAAAATGAGAGTAGACAATACATCATTAAAATGAAGGAGTATATGGATATCCTGCAACAGGAAAAGGCTGACCAGGATACCAGAATTCTGGCTTTGCAGAAGGAGCACCAAGACAGTTTGGACTCCTTACTGCAGAGCCAGAAAAAGCTGGAGCAACAGATAGATTTCAACAGGGCATGCACAAAGCAGGTAGCCACCCTGCAAAGCCAATTGGATAGAGAAAAAGAGGAGAGCAATAAACTGATTCTGAAAGACCTGGACACCCAGACAGAATTTCAGGAAGAGCGCCAGAAAGCTGGTGCCTTTCAAAGGCAGAGGGATGACCTGGCGGCACAGATGCAGGCTCTTAGTCAGGAAAGGGACACCTTAGGCAAGGACGTCTGCCAACTAAAAGAAAAAATTGAAGAAAATCACCTGGCCCTCCAGGGGCTGGGTGACCTCCAAAAAGAGCATCACGACTTGCTAGAGCACACCAGGAGGGTGGAAGATGCTCTGGCAGGAAAGGAGCAGGCCAGTAAGGATGGGATTCAGGAGGTAACCCTCCTGCAGCAAAAACTGGCCCAGTTTTCCAGGACCAATCAGGAGGCACAGAGAGAGAATGAGGCTCTCTGGCAGCACAATGATAGGCTCCAGCAACAGGTGGCCATGCAGGAGAGACTGATAGAGTCTAGTTAGGCCTTAACTGAGGAACTGAAAGCGCAGGCTCTTGCATTGCAACAGGGAGTAGGGGCTGACAGAGATGAAGTTCGCTGGGAAAGGGAAACACCTGAGCATAACCTCAGAAGCCCTAGTACCAGAGGCCTTCATCTCTCTCAGGCCCTGGACTCTGCCACCCCTACGTCCCCTGGCGCACATGAGCACAGGGCCACAGGGATGGCAGATTACTATCCAGCCAAAAGTATGGGGCTCATAGGCCATTACCACCCAGGAATGGAGGGGCGGGCATCCGGGTATGGGCACCCAAGCACAGTGCAATTTAGTGGGGAACCCCAGGAGAGTAGGCCCATTAAGGGCATCCTGAAAACCTCTTCCCAGTTAGGTCAGTGGGGGGGGGGGTTCCCATCAAATCCTGGCAGCAATGAGGGATCTGAAGACTCCTCTGAGCGTTACAGGACACAGGAGACCAGGTCCCCACATTCTGCCAGCCATTCCCAGGCTCGCAGAATCCGGGAAAACCTGGAAGATCAGACGGGCACCTCTGGGAGCAGTGCTTCGGAGTCAGAGGATGAATGGACCAGGGTGACCCGAACCAAAAAGGCCAATAAGGCAAAAAGGGCCTTGCTTAAGGACCCATTGAAATAAATAAAGGCAATAAGGAGTGTCATCACGCCTTATCATAAGAATGCCAAGTATTCTGTTTGGGAACACTTGGAGCTCTATGAGCAAATGATGGAGACTTTCCATTTGAAGGACAGCAGTAGGTGCATCCAGTACGTCAAATGGACATTCTCCCCAGAATACTCCAGTTTCTTTGCAGGGCTGGAGGACCAAAACCATTCAAGATGGTCCACATATAGGGCGGCCATCTTGAAACATTTTTCTGTTCATAGAAATCCTCAAGAGGCTCGCAAGGCAGCCTACAATTTGCAATGTGGGGAGGATCAGGCCCCACAAGAATTTGTGCAAGAATTGAAGCGTGCCTTTGCGCAGACCACCAGAAGGGTGCGCACGGACAGCAGAGAATTTGTCAATACTTTTTTCCATGCCTTGCCCAAATACATCATGACCCAGCTAGTGAGAGATTTTGACGAGAAGAGGTCACTAGACTGGGTCATTGAACAGGCTACCTGGATCTATGAGGTGCAGAAGCCCATAGAAAATAAAATTAATGTGCAGAAAAACCCCAAAACCAACAGCACCCCTGCTGCTGCCAAGGTGGCGGAGGTAAAGGTTGCCCCCGTTTTAGATTTGGAGATGGGTGGGACTAAAAACCTGCCTGAACCAAATAATTCACAGCCCAGAAGGCCCTCGGGCCAGTCACAGACAGGGAGTCGAGGAGGTAGTCCCACAAATGGGGTCCCCCGCTCCCCTGATTATGTAAGTCTCCGAAACAAGGGAAAACGACCCATCCTGGGTTATGTGTGGACTCCTCCAGCCCAAGGGGGGGGATCCAGCCAAGCACCTGACCCAGGGAACCTCCCTCCTAACTTCCCCCAGGAGGGCAGAAATTCACCAAATCCTGGGCAGAACTTTTTTCCCAGGTATCCACCCAATTTCCATCCCCAAAATCATCCATCCTTCTTTCCCCAATTCCCTGAGCCCAGACAACCTAATCCGGGAGAGGGGAGGCCAAGGGTGGAAAGGTACCCAAATCTTCCCAATCCGGGGAATTACCAGAGAAGGGATAGCTACCCTTCCCGGGATCAGCCCAGGGGAGAAAATAGAGCCCCGTATCAGCCTGAGCGGGTTTCACAACTTGAGCGCCAGGTCCAAAATATGGCACGGGATCTGGGTCACATACTGAGGGCTCCACAGAACCCTCAGATGAGCATGCCACCGCAGAATGCCCCAAACTCTGGGCCTGGTGCTCCAGAACAATGACGGGGGCAGCACCCCGATAACCCACCGGTTCCCAGGGAGGAGGCACAAATGGAAGGGGGGTGTAAAGCCTTGGAGGAAGCTTCCTTCCCAACTTGTAAACAGCCCCTGGAAAACCAGTTACTGGAAACAAAATCTCCTACCCCTGAGAGTCTGCCAAACAAGGAGCAGAGAGGAGGTAGGAGAAACAAAGGACCCAAACAGACCTACTTTGTGGAGGAGGTACAGTTCTTCCAATTTGAGGGAGAGGGATCCTCAGAGGATCCTGGGAAAAGGATCTTCTCCTTCAGAGATGGGGGAACTCCTCCCAAAGAAAAATGGGTCCCAAGAGATTCCAATCCAGACTGGGTAGATGTGCGGATTGAGCTGTCGCCGCCCATCCTCCTATCCCAGAACCAACAAAACCAAAAACCCCTGGTTCAAACCCATCCTGGTGACTGCCTCCAAAAAGGCAGTGGCGGCCCAGAACCGGAACCAGGGGAACCTAAAACCGAATCAACAGACTGGGGAGATGTGGAGACTGAGCTACCGCCGCCCATCATCTCATCCCAGAACCAACAGCAAGAAAATCCCCTGGTTCAAACCCATCCTGGTGACTGCCTCCAGAAAGGGGGGCGGCGGCCGAGAACCAGAACCAGGGGAACCCACAATGGCTCTGATCTCCAGTTGCCAACTTTTTCTTTTAGATTCCCAAGGCTCTCCACAGAATTCTGCCCAAATCTCTTCTTTTGTAATGTCCAAAACCAGGAAATTAGCCCACAAGTTGTCCAAAAATGTGCATTATCTGTGCCCCCTTGAGGAGAAGGAGGGAAGATACTATGCCCCGGTACAAGTACAGGGGCAGGGTACAATTTTGGCACTGGTGGACACTGGATCCCAAGATACCCTTCTGTCCAAAAGGGCCTTTGATGAACTAAATGCAGGAAGGGGGGAGAATTACCGTATTCCTCTCACCTCTCTTCCTGGACAGAACTTTGACGGGAAGGAAATTCCCATTGAGGGAACTGCAGATTTGGATATCAAAATTGGGCGACACAAGGTGAAACACCCGGTCATAGTAGTGACTCCAGAGGGCACCCCTTGTTTACTAGGGAATGACCTCCTGAGAAGGTTGTCACCCCTAATAGATTGCGTGAACAAGGTCCTCTGGACCCAGACTAGCCGACCAATAAAATTAAAACAGAGTGTCAACCATGTTAGTTTAAACGGCACCTGCCACATGGTTGAACAAAACTCTGACCAAGTAGAATTTCACTTCCAGAACAGCCAAATTCCAGACGTGACAGTAATAGCAGTAGGGGAACAGACTGGTGATGGGGGGTCCTCTCTATTTCTGAAAATCAACCTTCCTTTCAGTTTAAGGTGGTATTCCACACTGGAAGGAAACACTCTGAAATTCTTTACCAATCCACAATCAGACACTCCCACTCCTATAGTCCAGAAAAATGTGAAATCAGCTCAGAGCCTGGCTGATATTCAGCAAATTGGAGAGCAGTTGTTCATCCCTGTTCAGTTAAATGATGGGAAGGACTCTGTTCTCGCTCGAGTGTGTGTGAACAACGGTAAGAGCTTCATTAGCGAAGCCATGTTCCGACAACTCCCAAAAGATCCAGCCATTCCCACATTCAAACTGATCGACAAATGGGAAATGGACCTGGAAGCACCTAATTCCAAACATCTCCTGCCAAGCAGGTGTATGGTCAAAATCTCCATTGGCAACAAGAGCATAGTCCATAATTGGTGGGTTGTGCGAGACGTCACTGCCGCCTTTTACTTAGGCAGTGACATTCTCAATCGCTTTGCCATTAGTTTGGACCTAATAAACTTCAAAGCTTGGTCCCAATTAGAGGATAATCCCATGGGCTTTGATGATCCAGAAAAAGCATTTAGGTCAGCTCAATTGCTACCTTATGCAGTTGAAATTCAGATTAAAGAGGAAGTCACCATCCCACAAAGGACACGACAATTCTCCCTGGAAGTGAAAGTTAAAAGAGGACAAAAATTGAAAAACCCTGATGCTTATATTAATCTAAATGCTTCTCTCCAACAGCAAGGGTTAGGGGTAAACCCAACACCATTAGTCAACATAGAACATGACACCATTCCAATAGAGGTGGATAACAGTGACTTAAAGAGTATTACTCTAGCCGCAGGCACCATTATTGGAATGGCGGTTGATGACCGACATTTGTCCATTGATTTAAGAAATGAACTGTTAGGACCGATCCCCAAGGACTGTTTTGACAGTGACAGTGAGGACAATACAACACCAGACAGGATTTTCACCCGGCATGGGGGGAACTTCCTGGTGTACACTTCTTGCCCTTATGGTAAGGAAGATGTGACTTGTGACTTCAGAGGGAATGAGGTGATTTTCCAAGTCCATGAGGGCTGCCTTTCCCACCTGAAGCCTCCGGTCCAAATCAGCACTCTGACCAGGGACTTCTCCACCCAGCTGGAGGAGGCCGCTGAGATAGCAAAACCAGAAGTCTTTCCAGGCTTCAGGCAGATGGTGGAACAGAGAGTCAACCTAGCTGATGCCTGCGTGACTCTGGAACAGAAGCAAAAGTTGAAACAAGTTTTCTTGGATTTCCAAGATCTCTTTGCGGTAGACTCATATGAGTGTGGTTGCACCGACATCTACACAACAACAATTCCCACGGACCCTGGCATGACTCCAGTGTTTGTGAAGCAATATCGCTTGCCTCTCGCATCCATGGAGTCCCTTACTGAAATAATTAAGAACCTTGAGCCCCGGGGAATAATCCGTCCAGTCCACAGCACTTTCAATAATCCGGTGCTGGGAATATTGAAGCCAAATCGCCAGTGGAGACTCTGCGCCGACCTTAGGGAGCTCAACAAACGGGTCCATACTTCCCGATGGCCTCTGCCCTACATTGACCAAGGGCTGGCCCAGATCCAGGGGTCACAGGTATTCACTGCAATAGACCTGACCAATGGATACTGGACCGTCCCTGTCAGTAGGGAGGACCAATACAAACTGGCTTTTACCTTTGGGGACCAGCAATACACCTGGACCCGGACTCCCTTCGGATACCTCAACTCCGGCAATGAATTCAACATTTTCCTACATAAGGCCATGCCCCACCTGGGTGCGAGGGGTAAACTGGCTTATGTAGATGATGTCCTCATCAAAAGTTCATCTGTGGAGGAACACATAGCGGAGATCCGTTATGTTATGACACAGTTGAGGGCCGCCGGAGCAAAACTTTCCTTTCAGAAAGCACAGTGGTGTAGAACCCGTGTTAATTTCTTGGGGCATGAGATTACTCCTCAGGGTCTCTGTCCCCAAGAAAAGAAAGTGGAAGCGCTTCAGAAACTGAAGGATCCCACAACTCTGCGGGAACTAAGGAGCCTCCTTGGACTGACTAATTACAGCAGAAAGTTCATGGAAGGCTACGCAGAAATCACTAGACCCCTGATTCATCTCTTGAAGGGGGGGGTCAAGTGGGAATGGGGTCCAGAACAATCCGAGGCAGTAAGACAACTCAAGAGAAGCCTCTCACAAGCGCCTTGCCTAGCTTACCCTGTCAGAAACAAGGAGTTCTTCCTGGAGACAGGGTTCTCTAATACGTGCTTGACGGCAGTATTATACCAAAAGCATGACAAGGTCAATAAAGTAATCTCCTATGCGAGCAAAACTTTATCCTCTGTGGAGGAAAAATTCAACGATTGTGAGAAGGCACTCCTGGCAACGGAGTGGGCATTGAAGAATTACCGCCCGTTTATCCAGGGGAAACACATCATAGAGGAGACTCCACACCAGCCTCTGCAATATCTCCAAAGTGACAGAATCCGGGCCGGAAATGTGAGTAATTCCTGAATTACTTCCTGGATTCTGTCAATGCAAGGCTTTCCTGTGGAGGTCAGATATGGCCAAAACAAGAAGAGTCCCCTCGCGCAAGGTCTGGCTGACTTGCATGATTGTGCCAGAGAAAACTGTCTTGAGGACGAAAGTCTAAAAATCAAGGACAACATGGAGGCATACCTTAATTCCCCACACAAAGTCTTTGAAGAAGACAAGTGTGAGGGAATGCCCACTGTCTATGTGGATGGATGCTCTTACCATGTTGACAACAACGGGGAAAAAGAACTCGTGGCCGGCGTAGGGAACGCATGGGTGAATGAGTCCCCAGAACCCTCCGCTGGATACAAAATTGGTCCCCGAAGTAGTCAGGTGGCAGAATTGATGGTTGTGCATCAAGCCATCCTCACTGCTGTCCAACATCAACTCCACAAACTGGTCAAAATCACAAATTAGGATTATGTACGGAACGGGTTCGTGGAGCACCTGGTTAATTGGAAAACCAGAGGTATGTTATGTGCTAATAACAAACCACTCAAACATGGGAAGTTAATCCAAAATATTGATGATCTGGTCACATTGAATGGCATGACCATCTACTGGAAAATGATCAAGGGTCATTCCAAAGTAGAGGGACCAGACAAAACTGGAAATGACTTAGCTGATCAGCTGGCCAAAACCGGGGCCATCCAAGGGGATCTAATAGAAATAGAGTCCCTGTTGGGGGAAATCCAGGTCACTGCTATCACTAGGTCCCAGACAAATGCTCACAAAGATCTTTCAACTGCCCAATGGAGTAAGGAGACCCCTGATGCTGATTTAATTACAGCTCAGAAGGGGGATCCAATCATTGGTACGTTTTACCAACACCTTGAGGACCCTGAGAACTTTCCCCTGACGGATACCGATTACATTGGGAAAGAGGACCTAAGAGTGTTGATGAAATGTCCAAAAATGTTCCGAATCCAAGGCGGTTTGTTGGTAAGGAAATCCCAAGCTGGCCATGATCAGTGGGTGGTTCCTACCTCATTCCGAAGCCTGATGTTAAGTCACGCCCATGATGCGGCCACCGCCGGTCATAGGGGGTTTCATACAACACTTGAAATCTTAAGAGAGGTTGCATACTGGTCAAGCATGGGGCAGGACCTCAACCAATACTTGAAGGGGTGTCTTGTGTGTGCACAATTTCAGCCATCATCGCTCACACACCGTGCGCCTCTCCAAAAGAGGGGGATGACACTGCCATGGTCAGAATTCGCTCGTCTAGAGGAAACAAGTACATGTTGACCATTACATGCTTGTTTACCAAGTAGGTGGAATGTCTCCCGGCCCCAAACTGCAAGGCAGAAACAGCAGCTGCCCTGATGATTAACCACATCTTTTCCCGTTTTGGTCTACCTCAAAGGATTGAGTCAGACAGAGGTAGCCATTTCACCAGCGAGGTAATGACAAAGATGTGGGAGATACTGGGGGTCAAAAGGAATTTACATATTGCTTACCGGCCAGCTTCCTCTGGGGCAGTAGAACGCTACAACCGAACCATTGTGAGCATCTTAAAAAAGTTTGTGGCAGATTCTGGGCCAAGTTGGGATATACGACTACCTCTGGTCCTAATGGCCATCAGATCTACCCCTTCATCTGCAACTAAAGTGTCACCATTTGAGTTGATGACCGGACGCAAGATGGTGCTTCCCCAACATTTGCTCTACAGGACCCAAGAGTAGACGTTGATAAATGCCTCCACAACTCATGAGTATGTGGAGAATTTAAGGAAACACCTTCAACATGCTTTTGCCTATGCTCAGCGGAATCTAGAAAGATCAGCTGATAGCATGAAAACCCACTACGACCTGAAAACCACCAGGAAAGTATAAGAGGTGGGGCACCGGGTCTATCTATACAATTTCCAAAGGAACCAGGCCAAACAGCAAACATTTTTGCCTACATGGAAGGGACCTTTTGAAATTATAGACAAGATCTCCCCTGTAGCGTATAAGATCCGCATCCCCAAAGGTAGCCTGGCGGAAAGGGAAGACAAGTGGGTACATATAAATCAGCTAAAGTTTTGCCATCCCAGGCACACTCTGCAGCAACTGGAGGAGTCATCTGCAATACCAGAGGGGACCGCTCCAGATTAATTCAGTTCCCATCCTAAAATATCCCACATATAGTCTCTAAAATATTATGATTGGAAAAATGAAATGTTTCATGATGATATCTTGTTTTTCAAAATAAGAATGCTATGATCTATTCTCGTGATTTATAAAATGTATATGTCGCCCCACTATATCAATAGTGGTGGAAAAATGTCTATGAATAGGTATTGCCGCTTTTGCTTTGTCGTCCTAGGAGAAAGAAAACCTGGAGACTGGCCAAGGAGGACGACCGGGGACCGGGAGCAAAGATCCAAGGGGCCCGGGGTACCGCCCAATATTCCCATCAGGACCGACGAGGAGAACCGATCGATCCAACCGGATGGAGGAAAAGATGCAGAACTGTGCCATCTACAGTATTGGGAGAAGATGATGCGGACATACCAGCGTGTGGATCAAAACAGTGTTTGCACCTGACTCCCCCTCGACTCAAATTCAAAGTGCAGTCGAGAGGGGGGGTTTGTCAAGGGTTTTGACCCATGTTGAATTATTAGATGGGGTAGATGTGGGGATGAGCTGTCGCCGCCCATCATTCTATCCCAGAACAAAACTAAATCAATAGATTGGGTGGATGTGGGGATGAGCTGTCGCCGCCGATCATTCCATCCCAGAACCAGGAAAACTGCACGGTTGTGCGCACACCAAAATGGTTGTCTAACCTGCCACCCACCAGTGCCAGCATGATGGACCGGAAGCGCCAGGGGTGAAAATTGGTGTCAAAGGAAAAATAACAGTGTTGTTAGACCAAAAGCGCCTTAAAATCACCTTTGTTTTCCTGGATGCAAGCTCAAAGTGCCTATTTCGAACATTGCAGGATATTCAAGAAACTTACTGAACACCAGCAGACATCTGGCAGAATGAAGTGTTGTGTGCATACAAAATCTGGGAAGATGAAGAGCCCAAAACAATTTTTTATAACAAAACTGGCTGAGCTGTGGATGTCAGCAGCTTAATTGAAATTGGATTTAAAACCACTAAAATCGAAATGTTTAAATTAAATGAGTGACCTACTTTTGAGTGTCACATAGTTTGCAACTGTTAAATGTCATGGTTTTGAACTTAGAATCAGCATTCTAGCTGCATGTTCAAAAATTGTCAGTGTGATTTGAATGTAGAAAATTGGGAAATAAAGTGACATTTCGCTGAATTCTGCCTGACAACTACCCCCGACAGGAGAAACCTGCTCAGCCACTCTTCCCAGGCCTAGCTGCATCCTGCTGCCCCTGCCAAAAGGAGATGACACCTCTCTGATTGGGTTAGGGGAGAAGCACCTGGGGACTGCAGGAAGTTGAACAAAGTCCTGTCCTGGACTCAGGCAAATGTTATATTGGGGGGGTCGTAAATGGCTTCCTCTTGGGAGACACTGGGAGGGGCAGTGCCTGTGAAAGCAAACTGAGCTTGGGGGAAGTGGATAAACCAGTTATTCCACCATGTGATGTGGGAAGCCACACCCCTTTTTGACCAGGGCATAATTTTAAAAAGATAGATAACTCATAGTGCGGACTGGTCAAAATTATATAAATAATATCATTATTCTTGGGATTTTTCCGTGCACATTTTAAGAGGTGTTAGGACCCTGTGGTGTATTTTGGGGGGTTGCTAGCGGAAAATAGGGTCTTACTCCAAATGTCTGCATGTTAAAAATCTGACACTTCATCAATTAATGTCCATACTCCTTGTGCACATTTGTGTAATTTTTGGTAAATGTCCGATATTGGTAAACCGACCAAAAAGCGCAAAATGTGGTCATTTCTGAATCCCAGCTCGCAGGAACATGGTGCTTGAACAGAGACCTGTCTTAATTCATCTGTAATATGTACATGTAATGTCAACCACTTGTGTATCTGGGAAATATGTATTTGAATCAAATATAGATTTGTGGGCAAATTGACCAGGAGAGGATCCTCTGACCCATAAACAGACCTCATCATGATGACAATCCATTTCCTTCCCCCAATCATGGGAGAGGGGAGAATCAGGCCAATGACAAGTAGAGAGGGGGAGGCTCAGTTATGCCAGGCACACACCCATTTTCAAAACACATAAAAGGAACATTGAAACCCAGTTAGAGACATTCACTTTCCACTTTCTTGCGGGACGCTTTGCTGGGAGACTCCAGACTTCAAATCCATCAACCTCCAGAGACCAGAGATCCAGAGAGACCAGAGATGCAGAAAGACCAGATATCCAGAGACACCAGAACTCTGCAGTGCTGAGAGCAGAACCAGAGACCAGACCGCTGTGAAGAACTGCTAGCAGAAGTCCAGCCAATCCTGACCCGATCGGTGACGAAGTCATTCCTGTCCAAAAGATAGTGTGACTACTCTAGGACTGTGCCAGACTAATCTCTTAGTGTAAAATATTCTAATTAAAACTATTTTAACCTATTTAGAACTACCTCATAGGAATCGTGTGTGTCATTATGTCCTTTTTAAAGCTGAAAACTGTCACTTGTCATTTTGAACTTTTAAATTTCAAATCCGAAAAACTACCTTCACAAAATCGGCCGTATCTCCGGAACCGTTTGAGCTAGGAGCGACTGTCATCTTAAAGCTAAGATTCTAAGCTTTCCAACGAGCCTACAACCGACTTCCTACTCCTTATAGTGTCTCCGCAATCACGCTTGACGCACGCAATTAAATTTGTCGCAATTTGACATTTTGCACAATTTCAGCCATGTGTAAAAATCAGCAGCTCCTTGCTTTCCTGTGCTAGAATTTGTTTTAACCTGCTAGTTACTCATAGAGCATTGCTAAAGTGAGCCTGAACTAATATAAACGAGATATCACCCACCCTGAACCTCTAGAGGGAATTAAAAGCATTTTAGCACATTTCTCACTTCATTGTCATCACATTCAAAGCATTGTGGGCCTGTGTTTCAAACTTCTACCTGTTTTCCTCTAAGCTTGCTGGGGGGAACTGAGTTTCGAATTGCATTTTGTTGGGATTCTTGAAGACTGTGTGCTCTCCTTCCATTTCTTACATTGCATAGGAGGGGGGATGAATTAACAGAGAAAAAGTGATTACATTGTCTTTTGTTGAAGCCATATCAAGTTTATTTTCTGTACTGCATTTTCATTCATTATTGTATTGTCCTTGAAGCCATAAAAGCATTCTCAGCTACTTTATCCTCTCTATATCACTTCTAAGCCATCAAAAAGAGCGTACCACTTTAACATTATCCATTGTTGATTACTATCATCTTCCCAAGTGTGCTATCAAACATTAACTTATTATAAAAGTGTGATATATATATATATATTGTTTACTTTTCAAATAAACCTTTTAAATTTGCAAAACAAACCTACTTCTTGGCTCAGCAGGGTCGGGGGGATTCTGAGAGAGGGGTGTTATACAAGGGTTCATCATCCAGATTATACTTGCCATAAAAATATATAAATAAGGGCTTCCCTTGGGCATCCCATACAAGGCACTGACTTAGTGGGATTGCTTGATTGGAGTCACTTACAAAGTGGGGGCTCGTAGCTGGGATATTCTGGATTAGAATTACCACTTGTGCAGCTTAATACAGTGTGTCAACTGACCGGATACACATATCCGGTTAGATCACCACGCTGTTTTACACTGTGAAAGCACTCCTCAAAGGAACGCTCTAAGAAAATGGTCTGTTTTGTAAAATAAAATACAAACTTCTGTAAGTCAGGAAGGAACTCAAATTCCAGAATGACGACCTTGGTAGACATCAAAATAGCTAGAGAGCACTTCTTACATAAGCTATTTGTGAGAGGTGAGTGGACTCATCAGGACCAAACGGTCTGGTGGCATGCAATCGCGCAGCAGGTCACTACAACTGGGTCAGATATGTGGAGAGATCAGGGTCCCTTACATGTGGCCCTGAGTGAACTATATATGGCTTCTAAGGCCAAAGATGAACACAATAAGATTGCCAGGATAGCGGCATATTTGTATATATACATGGGAGCATGCAGGACAAATGTGCTGAAGGCCAAGATCTGGCAAATAGGCAACTGATGGCTTTAGAGAAGGCCCAATCTGACCTGGTCTCTTCTGAGCAGAGGCTGCAGAGGAGCCAGGAGTCAGAAAATGAGAGTAGACAATACATCATTAAAATGAAGGAGGATATGGATATCCTGCAACAGGAAAAGGCTGACCAGGATACCAGAATTCTGGCTTTGCAGAAGGAGCTCCAAGACAGTTTGGACTCCTTACTGCAGAGCCAGAAAAAGCTGGAGCAACAGATAGATTTCAACAGGGCATGCACAAAGCAGGTAGCCACCCTGCAAAGCCAATTGGATAGAGAAAAAGAGGAGAGCAATAAACTGATTCTGAAAGACCTGGACAACCAGACAGAATTTCAGGAAGAGCGCCAGAAAGCTGGTGCCTTTCAAAGGTAGAGGGACGACCTGGCGGCACAGATGCAGGCTCTTAGTTAGGAAAGGGACACCTTAGGCAAGGAAGTCTGCCAACTAAAAGAAAGAATTGAAGAAAATCACCTGGCCCTCCAGGGGCTGGGTGACCTCCAAAAAGAGCATCACGACTTGCTAGAGCACACCAGGAGGGTGGAAGATGCTCTGGCAAGAAAGGAGCAAGCCAGTAGGGTTGGGGCTCGGGAGGTAACCCTCCTGCAGCAAAGACTGGCCCAGTTTTCCAGGACCAATCAGGAGGCACAGAGAGAGAATGAGGCTCTCTGTCCCCACAATGATAGGCTCCAGCAACAGGTAGCCATGCAGGAGAGACTGATAGAGTCTAGTAAGGCCTTAACTGAGGAACTAGTCTAGTAAGGCCTTAACTGAGGAACTGAAAGCGCAGGCTCTTGCATTGCAACAGGGAGCAGAGGCTGACAGAGATGAAGTTCGCTGGGAAAGGGAAACACCTGAGCATAACCTTAGAAGCCCTAGTACCAGAGGCCTTCATCTCTCTCAGTCCCTGGACTCTGCCACCCCCATGTTCCCTGGCGCACATGAGCACAGGACCACAGGGATGGCAGATTACTATCCAGCCAAAAGTATGGGGCTCATAGGCCAGTACCACCCTGGAATGGAGGGGCGGGCATCCGGGTATGGGCACCCAAGCACAGTGCAATTTAGTGGGGAACCCCAGGAGAGTAGGCCCATTAAGGGCATCCTGAAAACTTCTGCCCAGTTAGGTCAGTGGGGGGGGGGGGTTCCCATCAAATCCTGGCAGCAAGGAGGGATCTGAAGACTCCTCTGAGCGTTACAGGACACAGGAGACCAGTTCCCCACATTCTGCCAGCCATTCCCAGGCTCGAAGAATCCGGGAAAACCTGGAAGATCAGACGGGCACCTCTGGGAGCAGTGCTTCGGAGTCAGAGGATGAATGGACCAGGGTGACCCGAACCAAAAAGGCCAATAAGGCAAAAAGTGCCTTGCTTAAGGGCCAATTGAAACAAATAAAGGCAATAAGGAGTGTCATCACGCCTTATCATAAGAACGCCAAGTAATCTGTTTGGGAACACTTGGAGCTCTATGAGCAAAAGATGGAGACTTTCCATTTGGAGGACAGCAGTAGCTGTATCCAGTACGTCAAAAGGACATTCTCCCCAGAATACTCCAGTTTCTTTGCAGGGCTAGAGGACCAAAACCATTCAAGATGGTCCGCATATAGGGCGGCCATCTTGAAACATTTTTCTGTTCATAGAAATCCTTAAGAGGCTCGCAAGGCAGCCTACAATTTGCAATGTGGGGAGGATCAGGCCCCACAAGAATTCGTGCAAGAATTGAAGCGTGCCTTTGCGCAGACCACCAGAAGGGTGCGCACGGACAGCAGAGAATTTGTCAATACTTTTTTCCATGCCTTGCCCAAATACATCATGACCCAGCTAGTGAGAGATTTTGACGAGAAGAGGTCACTAGACTGGGTCATTGAACAGGCTACCCAGATCTATGAGGTGCAGAAGCCCATAGAAAATAAAAGTAATGCGCAGAAAACCCCCAAAACCAACAGCACCCCTGCTGCTGCCAAGGTGGCGGAGGTAAAGGTTGCCCCAGTTTTAGATTTGGAGATGGGGGGGCCTAAAAACCTGCCTGCACCAAATAATTCACAGCCCAGAAGGCCCTCGGGCCAGTCACAGACAGGGAGTCGAGGAGGTAGTCCCACAAATGGGGTCCCCCGCTCCCCTGATTATGTAAGTCCCCGCTACAAGGGAAACCGACCCATCCTGGGTTATGTGTGGACTCCTCCAGCCCAAGGGGGGGATCCAGCCAAGCACCTGACCCAGGGAACTTCCCTGCTAACTTCCCCCAGGAGGGCAGAAATTCACCAAATCCTGGGCAGAACTTTTTTCCCAGGTATCCACCCAATTTCCAGCCCCAAAATCATCCATCCTTCTTTCCCCAATTGCCTGAGCCCAGACAACCTAATCCAGGAGAGGGGAGGCCAAGGGTGGAGGGGTACCCAAATCTTCCCAATCCAGGGTATTACCAGAGAAGGGATAGCTACCCTTCCCGGGATCAGCCCAGGGGAGAAAATAGAGCCCCGTATCAGCCTGAGCGGGTTTCACAACTTGAGCACCAGGTCCAAAATATGGCACGGGATCTGGGTCACATACTGAGGGCTCCACAGAACCCTGAGATGAGCATGCCACCGCAGAATGCCCCAAACTCTGGGCCTGGTGCTCCAGTACAATGATGGGGGCAGCACCCCGATAACCCACCGGTTCCTAGGGAGGAGGCACAAGGGGAAGGGCGGTGTAAAGCCTTGGAGGAAGCTTCCTTCCCAACTTGTAAACAGCCCCTGGAAAACCAGGAACTGGAAACAAAATCTCCTACCCCTGAAAGTCTGCCACCCAAGGAGCAGAGAGGAGGTAGGAGAAACAAAGGACCCAAACAGATCCACTTTGTGGAGGAGGTACAGGTCTTCCAATTTGAGGGAGAGAGATGCTCAGAGGATCCTGGGGAAAGGATCTTCTCATTCAGAGATGGGGGAACTCCTCCCAAAGAAAAATGGGTCCCAAGAGATTCCAATCCAGACTGGGTAGATGTGGGGATTGAGCTGTCGCCGCCCATCATCCTATCCCAGAATCAACAAAACCAAAAACCCTTGGTTCAAACCCATCCTGGTGACTGCCTCCAAAAAGGCAGGGGCGGCCCAGAACCGGAACCAGGGGAACCTAAAACCGAATCAACAGACTGGGGAGATGTGGAGACTGAGCTACCGCCACCCATCATCTCATCCCAGAACCAACAGCAAGAAAATCCCCTAGATCAAACCAATCCTGGTGACTGCCTCCAAAAAGGGGGGGGCAGCCCAGAACCGGAACCAGGGGAACCCACAATGGCTCTGATCTCCAGTTGCCAACTTTTTCTTTTAGATTCCCAAGGCTCTCCACAGAATTCTGCCCAAATCTCTTCTTTTGCAATGTCCAAAACCAGAAAATTAGCCCACCAGTTGTCCAAAAACGTGCATTATCTGTGCCCCCTTGTGGAGAAGGAGGGAAGATACTATGCCCCGGTACAAGTACAGGGGCAGGGTACAATTTTGGCACTGGTGGACACTGGATCCCAAGCTACCCTTCTGTCCAAAAGGGCCTTTGATGAACTAAATGCAGGAAGGGGGGAGAATTACCGTATTCCTCTCACCTCTCTTCCTGGACAACTCCAGAACTTTGACGGGAAGGAAATTCCCGTCGAGGGGACTGCAGATTTGGACATCAAAATTGGGCGACACAAGGTGAAACACCCGGTCATAGTAGTGACTCCAGAGGGCACCCCTTGTTTACTAGGGAATGACCTCCTGAGAAGGTTGTCACCCCCAATAGATTGCGTGAACAAGGTCCTCTGGACCCAGACTAGCCGACCAATAAAATTAAAACAGAGTGTCAACCATGTTAGTTTAAACGGCACCTGCCACATGGTTGAACAGAAATCTGACCAAGTAGAATTTCACTTCCAGAACAACCAAATTCCAGGCGTGACACTAATAGCAGTAGGGCAACAGACTGGTGATGGGGGGTCCTCTCTATTTCTGAAAATCAACCTTCCTTCCAGTTTAAGGTGGTATTCCACACTGGAAGGAAACACTCTGAAATTCTTTACCAATCCACAATCAGACACTCCCATTCCTATAGTCCAGAAAAATGTGAAATCAGCTCAGAGCCTGGCTGATATTCAGCAAATTGGAGAGCAGTTGTTCATCCCTGTTCAGTTAAATGATGGGAAGGACTCTGTTCTCGCTCGAGTGTGTGTGAACAATGGTAAGAGCTTCATTAGCGAAGCCATGTTCCGACAACTCCCAAAAGATCCAGCCATTCCCACATTCAAACTGATAGACAAATGGGAAATGGACCTGGAAGCACCTAATTCCAAACATCTCCTGCCAAGCAGGTGTATGCTCAAAATCTCCATTGGCAACAAGATCATAGTCCATAATTGTTGGGTCATGCGAGACGTCACTGCCGCCTTTTACTTAGGCAGTGACATTCTCAATCGCTTTGCCATTAGTTTGGCCCTAATAAACTTCAAAGCTTGGTCCCGATTAGCGGATAATCCCATGGGCTTTGATGATCCAGAAAAAGCATTTAGGTCAGCTCAATTGCTACCTTATGCAGTTGAAATTCAGATTAAAGAGGAAGTCACCATCCCAGTAAGGACCCGACAATTCTCCCTGGAAGTGAAAGTTAAAAGAGGACAAAAATTGAAAAACCCTGATGCTTTTATTAATCTAAATGCTTCTCTCCAACAGCAAGGGTTAGGGGTCAACCCAACACCATTAGTCAACATAGAACACAACACCATTCCAATAGAGGTGGATAACAGTGACTTAAAGAGTATTACTCTAGCCGCAGGCACCATTATTGGAATGGCGGTTGATGACTGACATTTCTTCATTGATTTAGGAAATGAACTGTTAGGACCGATCCCCAAGGACTGTTTTAACAGTGACAGTGAGGACAATACAACACCAGACAGGATTTTCACCCGGCATGAGGGGAACTTCCTGGTGTAAACTTCTTGCCCTTATGGTAAGGAAGATGTGACTTGTGACTTCAGAGGGGATGAGGTGATTTTCCAGGTCCATGAGGGCTGCCTTTCCCACCTGAAGCCTCCGGTCCAAATCAGCACTCTGACCAGGGACTTCTCCACCCAGCTGGAGGAGGCCGCTGAGATAGCAAAACCAGAAGTCTTTCCAGGCTTCAGGCAGATGGTGGAAGAGAGAGTCAACCTAGCTGATGCCTGCGTGACTCTGGAACAGAAGCAAAAGTTGAAACAAGTTCTCTTGGATTTCCAAGATCTCTTTGCGGTAGACTCATATGACTGTGGTCGCACCGACATCCACACAACAACAATTCCCACGGACGCTGGCATGACTCGAGTGTTTGTGAAGCAATATCGCTTGCCTCTCGCATCCATGGAGTCCCTTACTGAAATAATTAAGAACCTTGAGTCCCGGGGAATAATGCGTCCAGTCCACAGCACTTTCAATAATCCGGTGCTGGGAATATTGAAGCCAAACGGCCAGTGGAGACTCTGCGCCGACCTTAGGGAGCTCAACAAATGGGTCCCTACTTCCCGATGGCCTCTGCCCTACATTGACCAAGGGCTGGCCCAGATCCAGGGGTCACAGGTATTCACTGCAATAGACCTGGCCAATGGATACTGGACCGTGCCTGTCAGTAGGGAGGACCAATACAAACTGGCTTTTACCTTTGGGGGCCAGCAGTGCACCTGGACCCGGACTCAATCGGATACCTCAACTCCGGCAATGAATTCAACATTTTCCTACATAAGGCCATGCCCCACCTGGGTGCGAGGGGTAACCTGGCTTATGTAGATGATGTCCTCATCAAAAGTTCATCTGTGGAGGAACACATAGCGGAGATCCGTTATGTTCTGACACAGTTGAGGGCTGCCGGAGCAAAACTTTCCTTTCAGAAAGCACAGTGGTGTAGAACCCGTGTTAATTTCTTGGGGCATGAGATTACTCCTCAGGGTCTCTGTCCCCAAGAAAAGAAAGTGGAAGCACTTCAGAAACTGAAGGATCCCACAACTCTGCGGGAACTAAGGAGCCTCCTTGCACTGACTATTTACAGCAGAAAGTTCATTGAAGGCTACGCAGAGATCACTAGACCCCTGATTCATCTCTTGAAGGGGGGGGTCAAGTGGGAATGGGGTCCAGAACAATACGAGGCAGTAAGACAACTCAAGAGAAGCCTCTCACAAGTGCCTTGCCTAGCTTACCCTGTGAGAAACAAGGAGTTCTTCCTGGAGACAGGGTTCTCTAATACGTGCTTGACGGCAGTATTATACCAAAAGCATGACAAGGTCAATAAAGTTATCTCCTATGCGTGCAAAACTTTATCCTCTGTGGAGGAAAAATTCAACAATTGTGAGAAGGCACTCCTGGCAACGGAGTGGGCATTTAAGATTTACCGCCCGTTTATCCAGGGGGAACACATCATAGTGGAGACTCCACACCAGCCTCTGCAATATCTCCAAAGTGACAGAATCCGGGCCGGAAATGTGAGTAATTCCTGAATTACTTCCTGGATTCTGTCAATGCAAGGCTTTCCTGTGGAGGTCAGATATGGCCAAAACAAGAAGAGTCCCCTCGCGCAAGGTCTGGCTGACTTGCATGATTGTGCCAGAGAAAACTGTCTCGAGGACGAAAGTCTAAAAATCAAGGACAACATGGAGGCATACCTTAATTCCCCACACAAAGTCTTTGAAGAAGACAAGTGTGAGGGAATGCCCACTGTCTATGTGGATGGATGCTCTTACCATGTTGACAACAACAGGGAAAAAGAACTCGTGGCCGGCGTAGGGAACGCATGGGTGATTGAGTCCCCAGAACCCTCCGCTGGATACGAAATTGGTCCCCGAAGTAGTTAGGTGGCAGAATTGATGGCTGTGCATCAAGCCATCCTCACTGCTGTCCAACATCAACTCCACGAACTGGTCATAATCACAGATTTGGATTATGTACGGAACGGGTTCGTGGAGCACCTGGTTAATTGGAAAACCAGAGGCATGTTATGTGCTAAGAACAAACCCCTGAAACATAGGAAGTTAATCCAAAATATCGATGATCTGGTCACATCGAATGGGATGACCATCTACTGGTAAAAGATCAAGGGTCATTCCAACGTAGAGGGACCAGACAAAACTGGAAATGACTTAGCTGATCAGCTGGCCAAAACCGGGGCCATCCAAGGGGATCTAATAGAAATAGAGTCCCTGTTGGGGGAAATTCAGGTCACTGCTACCACTAGGTCCCAGACAAATGCTCACAATGATCTTTCAACTACCCAATAGAGTAAGGAGACCCCTGATGCTGATTTAATTACAGCTCAGAAGGGGGATCCAATCATTGGTAAGTTTTACCAACACCTTGAGGACCCTGAGAACTTTCCCCTGACGGATACCGATTACATTGGGAAAGAGGACCTAAGAGTGTTGATGAAATGTCCAAAAATGTTCTGAATCCAAGACGGTTTGTTGGTAAGGAAATCCCAAGCTGGCCATGATCAGTGGGTGGTTCCTACCTCATTCCGAAGCCTGATGTTAAGTCACGCCCATGATGCGGCCACCGCCGGTCATAGGGGGTTTCATACAACACTTGAAATCTTAAGAGAGGTTGCATACTGGCCACACATGGGGCAGGACCTCGACCAATACTTGAAGTGGTGTCTTGTGTGTGCACAATTTCAGCCATCATCCCTCACACACCGTGCGCCTCTCCAAAAGAGGGGGATGACACTGCCATGGTCAGATTTTCAAATCGACTTTGTAGGCCCTGTAATTCGCTCGTCTAGAGGAAACAAGTACATGTTGACCGTTACATGCTTGTTTACCAAGTGGGTGGAATGTCTCCCGGCCCCAAACTGCAAGGCAGAAACAGCAGCTGCCCTAATCATTAACCACATCTTTTCCTGTTTTGGTCTACCTCAAAGGATTGAGTCAGAAAGAGGTAGCCATTTCACCAGCGAGGTAATGACAAAGATGTGGGAGATACTGGGGGTCAAAAGGAATTTACATATTGCTTACCGGCCAGCTTCCTCTGGGGCAGTAGAACGCTACAAACGAACCATTGTGAGCATCTTAAAAAAGTTTGTGTCAGATTCTGGGCCAAGTTGGGATATCCGACTACCTCTGGTCCTAATGGCCATCAGATCTACCCCTTCATCTGCAACTAAAACATCACCATTTGAGTTGATGACCGGACGCAAGATGGTGCTTCCCCAGCATTTGCTCTACAGACCCAAGAGCAGATGTTGATAAATGCCTCCACAACTCATGAGTATGTGGAGAATTTAAGGAAACACCTTCAACATGCTTTTGCCTATGCTCAGCGGAATCTAGAAAGATCAGCTGATAGCATGAAAACCCACTACGACCTGAAAACCACCAGGAAAGTATACGAGGTGGGGGACCGGGTCTATCTATACAATTTCCAAAGGAACCAGGCCAAACAGCAAACATTTTTGCCTACATGGAAGGGACCTTTTGAAATTATAGACAAGATCTCGCCTGTAGCGTATAGGATCCGCATCCCCAAAGGTAGTCTGGTGGAAGGGGAAAACAAGTGGGTACATATAAATCAGCTAAAGTGTTGCCATCCCAGGCACACTCTGCAGCAACTGGAGGAGTCCTCTGCAATACCAGAGAGGACCGCTCCAGATTAATTCAGTTCCCATCCTAAAATATTCCACATATAGTCTCTAAAATATTATGATTGGAAAAAAAAATGTTTCATGATGATATCTTGTTTTTCAAAATAAGAATGCTATGATCTATTCTCGTGATTTATAAAATGTATATCTCGCCCCACTATATCAATAGTGGTGGAAAAATGTCTATGAATAGGTATTGCCGCTTTTGCTTTGTCGTCCTAGGAGAAAGAAAACCTGGAGACTGGCCAAGGAGGACGACCAGGGACCGGGAGCAAAGATCCGAGGGGCCCGGGGTACCGCCCAATATTCCCATCAGGACCGGCGAGGAGAACCGATCGATCCAACCGTATGGAGGAAAAGATGCAGAACTGTGCCATCTACAGAATTGGGAGAAGATGATGCGGACATACCAGCGTGTGGATCAAAACAGTCTTTGCACCTGACTCCCCCTCGACTCAAATTCAAAGTGCAGTCAAGCGGGGGGGTTTGTCAAGGGTTTTGACCCATGTTGAATTATTAGACGGGGTAGATGTGGGGATGAGCTGTCGCCACCCATCATTCTATCCCAGAATAAAACTAAATCAATAGATTGGGTGGATGTGGGGATGAGCTGTCGCCGCCGATCATTCCATCCCAGAACCAGGAAAACCGCACGGTTGTGCGCACACCAAAATGGTTGTCTAACCTGCCACCCACCAGTGCCAGCATGATGGTGAAAGGTGGTGTCAAAGGAAAAATAACAGTGTTGTTAGACCAAAAGCGCCTTACAATCACCTTTGTTTTCCTGAATGCAAGCTCAAAGTGCCTATTTCGAACATTGCAGGATATTCAAGAATCTTAATGAACACCAGCAGACATCTGGCAGAATGAAGTGTTGTGTGCATACAAAATCTGGGAAGATGAAGAGCCAAAAACAATTGTTTTTCAATTTCTCAGCTGCTTCCAACACCATCTCTCACTCAACCCTTTAAAGTACTGTGAGATAGCTGCTCAGAGGTCATGCATTAACACACCTATTTCTATTAGCTCACTTCCTGTATAACTTGTACATCTGCTCATTGGTCTCCATGATTTGCCTTCTCACTTTTTAATTATTTTTTTTCAAACTCTGTTTATTGAGAATCATAAACAAAAACATAAACAAAAACATAGACATAATCATAAGGGTTACAGACAGGTCAGAGCATCTTGCGTCGGTATACATAAATTGTGATTGGTAGAATGATAATACCAATAATGACATTTTAATCTTTTTTTTATCCTCGTTCTAAAAAGTTAGTATTCATCTTCGCACCCACATTTACCCTCCCATCCTTCCTCAGGTCCTCCCCCACTGTTTAACAGATGGTGGTGCATGGTCTAGACCTGGAGCCGCTAGATAATTGGGTTCACCTGCGCCGGCAGATTACATCTGCTGGTGGTATTGGTAGTTAGTTCTTACTCTAGGTGCCGCCCACCTGCGGTTAGATGTATGGCTGTAATAGTTCCCTGTATCATTCACCCCTTGTTGGGTTGAGCTTTGATTGCCTTTTGAAGGCTGCCTGTTCGAGTCGACAAGTCTTGGCGAGGGTGGTGACCCATTCATTGTGCATGGGCGGGTCAGCTGCCTTCCAATGTACCACCAGGAGTTTTCGAGCTGTGAAGAGTAGCAGGCTCATGAGCTTGCGTGTTAGGGCATCACAATGCAAGTCTGTTCCATCTGCGCCTAAGAGCATGGCTTTGGGGGTAAAGGCTATGTCCTCCCATTCAATGTCTGTTAATTGTCAATGAACTCTGCACCAGTAGGGGTCTAGAGTGGGGCATGACCAGAGTAGGTGTACTATTGTCCCATTGTCATTGCATCCTCTCCAGCATAGTGGCATGGGCTGGGGCCCCATCTTGAAGAGTTTGTTTGGGGAATAGTACAGTTTTTGGAGGATTTTGTACTGGATCTCTCTGTTCTTAAGGCAGAGCGTGTTAAATTGTATTCATATGATACCGCCTTGTTATGAATATTAGCCTAAGCCCATTTGCGTTGCACAGAAAACAGCGTTTGAAATGCTCTAATGCAAATCAACTTCGCCGCCATTTTAAGAACTATCTGCCATTTTGATTTTAACTCTTGCTGTGTGTCCTAAAATGGTGGACTGTGTTTTCAACTACAGCCGAGCCGAATGACCATTGAGTTACATCAATATTTAGGCTGACTGAGAGCAGACTGTTTGTTCTGTGCAAAGAAACCTTGTGACTTGTATGTATAATATGTATAAAAGAACCTGCATATGTCCAGCACTCTCACCCCTCTCTGTGACTGCTGGTACACACTGCAAGGTGTTGGGAGCCAGATAGCTATCTGTTTTGCTTTGAAATCTGTACAGAAATAAAGATACTTGTATCTTTCGACCCGTGATTGGCGAATTTCATTTTCTGGTACTAAGCCTCGATATTTCTTTGGTCTTTCGGATGGCGCCCGGATAGGGACCCTCAAGATTGATGTCATCTCGCTGAAAAGAAGATGCAGCTATCGGACCGGGATCGGAGAGTGAGAAAAAAGGGAGCCCCTTGGTATGAGATGCAACACCTTGACAGTACTGCACGATCCGATCCCTGGACGGTGAGCAAGTGGTTTGAGACGGCATCTTGAAGAGGGTCCCCATATTGAGGCGGGCTCTTTGCCGAAATCTCCAACCACGAGGATCCTTTGTAATCTGATCGGACTTCCTTAGTCTTTGAGATCAGGTGAGTCATGCCCTAATTCCTAAGAATCTTGATATTGGTTGCAGATTTGTTCTTATAAGTAAAAACGACACCAGGTAACACCAGTAATCTGACATGCCTGGGAAATTGTCTGCCTGTTTCAGGGGTTTATTCCAAAGAGACAGACAATATTTGGGACGAGGTCAACCGGCGCCACCTGGTGGCTCACCGGCTTGTTTAATGTACTGTAAGTACGGCCTCAATAGTATTGTATTTAACAATAGTTAGCACAGACAAACTAGATATGCTTTCGAATTTCAGTGGCCAGCTCATGTTAGTTTTGAAATTGCCAGTATAGAGTATTTAGAGTCTATATTGTTGAAGATAAAGGCTAGGCCTGCAGCATTTGATGTTATTAAGGATTGGAAAAAGGAAACTATGCAGCAACATAAGAGTAAAGAGAAACACACACGTCGACATATGTCTAATACTGAAAAAACATTATTGTATGATCAACAGAAACAGTCAGAATCTGTTAGATGTATGTATAGGGCTTTTCAACTTGAAGTACAGAAAATATATCTGTCTCTGGATTTTCATACCTCAGATGAGCTAACCGATAAGCTATTGGATGAGCGTAGGACTGTTGCCACTGCACCACCTCCTTATGTGACTCTTCCTGTTGTTTTACCTCCTCCTGCTGTTGCACCTCCTCCCATTGTTGTTCCGTTTCCTCCCGTTGTTGCTCCTCTTCCTGTTGCTGTTTCCCCTTCCACATCCTCGCCCTTGCCGACAGTTGCCATTCCCTTAATTCCATCTTTACCACCAGCGGTAGTGTCTCCGCTGCCTATTGAGCAAAATTTGTCTAAACTTTCTTTTCCAAGTGGTTCTGCTCCATTTGTAGCGATTGAAGGGGCAAGTGCTTATTCAGGAATATTGACTCGTAGTAGAGTATCTAAAGCTAGAAAAAGAGAATTGTATGCATGGGGTTAGAAATATATAGAAGGAGGTAAAAAGTCTGCTGTTTTAACTGTGATTTCTGACCAAGAAAGTATTCCCGAACAGAATATTTTGATAGAGGGGATGGGAATGCATTTGGCTGATATTTGGAGTGATTTGACAGACATGAATGTCCCCCAGGGGTTGAGGGATTTGAATGTCATAGCTCGCTCAAGGGACACTGCGGAGAAAGTACATGAGCATGTTGAGAGGTTATTTGAGTTTAAGAGGGAGTTAGATCGTTTACAGAATAAATGAAATAGATGGTAATAGATTAGAAGCCTCATATGTACAGAAACAATTTCTTCCTTCATGTAAACCAATGAGTAAAGAGACGAGTATTTGCACAAGAGTCGCGCTTAAATGGATTTCGGATGTTTCAATTTCTCCCATTGAAATATATGACACGTTTAGTCAGTATGCTCTGGCTATGAAAAGGAAAGTTTTACAGGTAATGGTAGAGTACCTACAGGATGAGTTTATGGAGAAGAAGGTTTGTTGTCCTGCAGATTTGATGGTCATTTATAAGAGAGAATTTTCGCCCAATACTGCTTTGGCTACTTTGTCACTTGATTTAGCTCTGTTGCTTAATGAACGTTCAGAATTGCCTACTTCTCAATTGCCAATGAGGGAGGTTCCTCCGACATTTGTTCCTAAAGTAGAAATTCCAGCTAAAGTCACAACAGGCGCAGCATCCACTACTATTGAGGCCCATTATGTCTCACAGCTTGTTCATGTCCCATTTTCTAGACAGGAAGTGAATACCATTAGACAGACGATTCCAGGTATCAGGAAAAATCCAACAGGATTTTATAAAGAAATTGAATCTGTCTTACATTAGTCGGTTTCCACGCAGGGTGATATATATGTGATGTTCCTTGTGATCCTACCTGCTGATTTATGGAAACAGATTAGACCTGTAGATGATCAGGCAGGACTGGGTGACACATGAGTTAACTTTGTACGGATAGATGGAGAAAGGAATGCTGGTGAGAAACCGCAGCAGGTGATATTGACACTGCCAGACAGAATAGTAACTAAATTGAAAACTTTGGTTCCAGAGAGAAGAATAGTTTGGGACAAGCTTACAGCTTGCATCCAGGGGAAATCTGAGGGTGCTACCAAATTTTTGTTATCGGTTCGAACTTGTGTTTTCAGATTTCAGCAATCAGGACTTACGTACTGAGTCAGGAAAAAGGCTGTTTTAAGACAAATTTGTGCGTGGATTGTTGCCTGATATCCAATCACAAATTATGACTTCTGAAACACCTGGCAAACAAAATCGCAGTACGAAGTATTGCATATGGCTCAGTATTACGAGAATAGGGTTAATACTGAAAAAGAGAAGATAGAAAAGAAGAAGGGAGACTTGAAAACAAAGTATTGTTGCAGCAAATAATAAGAGGAACCAGAGATGGCAATACACAGTTTAGAGGTCAGTTTGCACCACAGAGTAATGCGCAAATGGGTCCTGTACACATGAACCATTGTGCCTATTGCAGACAAGAAGGTAATTCGTGAGCACAATGCCCGATCCTTCAGCAGCGATCGAATAACACGTATGACACCATGGATCCAGAGGTTGTCCTGTGATAGGAGGTCCTGGTAGAAGTCAGTTCACTCAGAATCAACAGTCATTTTCACAGGATAGTTAGCAGCATAGTGTTAATAATGGGAACATTTTTGATAATCCTTTGACTGTCTATTTTTCTGAGGATCTTGCATTTGATGATGTGCTGTTCCGTTAGGACAGCCCGAAGTAGAGTCTGGAACCAGTACCTATTCCAGTCGATCAGAAAGGGCTCTACATTGAAATGAAGGTGGGGAATATGTTGGGTTTTCTGGTACGCCAGTGGTCAGTCCGGTCTCTCAGCCGGTACCAATTTCACTGGGGCCATTCACCGATTCATGTCCATTTCCTTTGACGACGAATTGTGGTGAGAATTTGTTGGGGTTGAATCTGTTGAAAGAATTGAATGCTGTAATTTACTGTTCTTCAGATGGAGTGCATTTAACGATTTCACCTCAACGAACTTCTGTTTCACAATTCTTGACTAGGCCTTTACCGACTGAATTGGATAAGGTTCCGGCATGTTTATGGGCGGTTGATGATAATGACGTTGGTATCTTACACATTGAGCCTGTTAATATTGTGTTGAAACCATGTGTTAAACTACCACATATTCCACAGTATAAGATTATAGTTGATGGTGAACAAGCTCTGAAGAGTATTGTTTCTGATTTTGTACATCGAGCAGTAATTGAGGAAATTACAGGAAGTTTGTGTAATAGTCCAATTCTACCAGTGTATAGGAAAGGGGATATGCAATTCCTTTCCGTTTCATTATTGATTTGCGTGCTATTAATAAGATTGTTGCTCCACAATTTCCGATTGTGCCTGATGTGACTACTATATTAACAATGATTCTGGCTTCAGGTACTCATTTTAGTGTTGTGGATAGTTGACAGTAGATATTTGTTCGCGTTCACCCTAGGGGGACCCTTGTTTACATTTACTTGTGTGTCACAAGGGTCCATTGAGAGTCCAAGCATTTATAGTAGAGCTTTGAAGGGACAGCTGATATGCTTGAGTTGCCTTCTACCTGCACGTTGTTGCAGTATGTTGACGATCTTCTTTTAGCTGCAGATTCAGAAGTTGCTTGCAAGGAAGGCACCGTGTTGCTGCTTATCCATCTAGCAGAACATGGGCATAAGGCTTCATTAAAAAAAAGTTTTAATATTGTCGACAGGAGGTCGCCTATTTAGGCTATCTCCTGTCAAAGGAGGGGTGAAGACTGACACCTGAACGGATACAAAGCATCTCTGGCATGTCTGTCCCAAATACACAGAAAGAGGTCACAGACTTGATAGGCATGACTTCATACTGTAGACAGTGGATCCCATCTTCTCATTAATGATAAAACCAATGTTGGCATTGACAAAGAAGGGCATTTCTTTGCCTTTACTGTGGAACATGGATTGGCAGAAAGCTTTTGATCTGCTCAAGGCTGCATTGTGTTCAGCACCAGTTTTGGGCACACCAAATTACGACAAGGCCTTTATTCTGTATGTGCATGAATGTGATGGATGCGCTTTGGGGTGGTCGGTCATTTTTTTGAAAAAATAATGTCGAATGACAATTTTTTCGAAAAAATATTGTCAAAAAAAATGTTGAATTCAGTTTTTTTAAATATATATTTATTTTGGGGTTCGGGATAAAAAAATGGGTAAAACAAAAAAAAATTAAAAAAGGGGGTGAGGGGAACCCCCCCATTTCGAAAAAAAATGCATTAAAAAAAAATTCTAAATTTTTTTGTTCCACATTTTCTTTTCAAAAAAATGACTTTCGACATTATTGGTTTGAAATTATTACTATAAACCACGCTTTGGCTGTGTTAACACAGGAGCATGGAGGAAAGAATAGACCATCCAGTTATTTTTCTTCCACGCTTGACCCTGTTGCATGTGCTTTGCAGAGATGTTTGAGAGCTGTTGCTGCTGCCGCTGCATCTGTACAACAAAGTGAGGGTATGGTTTTGGGTCACTCCTTAACCATGATGGTACCTCACTCTGTAGACGTCCTATTAAACAGAACGCAAATGCAACATCTCACATCAGCACGACTAACAAGGTAGAAGCTGATTCTATTTGCACCGCATATCGAAATTAAGAGATATTGCTCATTAAATCCGGCTGAACTATTGCCTCTTCCGCAAGAAATTGATTGCAGTGACAAAATGTCACATGACTGCCTCTATACCACAGAACAAGAGACTAAGGACATAATTGATCTAAGTGATACACCTGTAGAGAAGGTCCCAGAAATGACCTGCACCCCTGCCCCCCAGTGAGAGTTGCCAGTAAGGTACTCGCTGTGGTATGTGATGTACGAGGAACAGCTGAATCAACAAAGGACAGCAATGGGCCGCTGCCCTGTGTACATTAGAAGATCAATACCTGTTGAAATGCCCATTACCAGGCCACCCTGGGCAGCACGGTACCCAATCAGACAACCGTACCTGCCATTGGTACGAAACGACAAGTATTTACAGACTGTCCAGGAGGAGACCCCGAAGGCCTTAATGGAAGGCCAATGGAAATAGACTAAGGACCAGAAGTGGCTACTGAAAGCTATGCATGACAGTATCGACAATTGCGAGGAGAACTGTAATGGACGAAGGGGAAAGACACTGTGAAACATATGTGAATGGTGCCATGAGACAAGGTGGAAGCAACCGCCTTATTGAACGTGTGTAAATAAGCTTGAAACGCAAGATGCTAAGTAAGCAATACCGCCTGCAATGCTTAAGTAGAAGAATTGAGCGGCATGCACCAACTATATATGTCTACCTCAATACAGCACAATGTACACGTGCGACTCCATTTTGTTTGAGCAGAAGAATGCCCAGGCGGCCCAGGCCCAACTGGCAGAGTTTCACATCTAGGTCCAAGCTGAGGAAAAGAGTGGGATCGAAACTTAACAAAGGATGGCTCATGCCGGGGAAATCGAGGTCAACCAGAGAAGGGGAGGTGAGCATGAGCTCACGAGGCTCCAACGTCAGAGCACGCCAGCCTGCCCTTGAAGGTCAAGATAAGAGAGGCCCAGGCAGGTGGCCAAGCGAACACAGAATCAAATGCACAAAAAGACTGAGAACTGCAGCAGATTCACAGTGGACCAACACGTGACCAGACAGGCGCGAAGATGTAGCACCGCCTGATGTCACTCAGAACCAGAGGGTGCCATAACGTTTCCTGATAAGAGACCACAGATCCGGGGCCATACCCAGCCAACTAATTGACACATATCCCTAAACCACTGATTTATGGAAGGGAGGCAGGGTGAATCTTGGGACACCAGGCACCAGGGTGTCTATTCTGCATGCTGCTAATTAAAAGTGGAGATTTATGTTTAGGGGTGTAACTCGCCCAATCACAAGGGACCATGTAATCTAGGGTCCTATAGACATTGTAACCAATGAGACGTCGTACTTGTAGTGACGTCAATCACGTGTGGTGTAGAGGGATGGGCATAGACGCCCACCCGATAAGAGTTATCCAATCCGTATGCCTTATTTTCATATACAGATATAACACCTATACTAAAGTTACCTTTCCCAACCAATTATATTGCATGATGATTTTTTATCGAAGTGTACGTCATTGATGACGAAGTTTGCCCATAAAAGAGGCTGTTGTACTGAAGTTCGAGGAAGTCGGGGCGAGACAGGTGTTCGCGATGCTGATGATTTCCATAAACTGATGTATGTATTATTAAAAGGACTTCCCTTTGCCAACTTACTGAGTCCCTAGTATTGATTTGCGCTGGATATGTAAGTCCTGCACCCTGTCCTCACACGGTGCAGCTATCTTGTATTACAAGTTTTCGAGGGTGAGTGCTGACCAATGGGCCCGTCAGTAATTACCTCTCCTCATCAACACACCGTTAAAAGATCCACAAGGGGCGCTGTTTGATGGCTCCTGCTTCAAATTTCTGTATGGTACATCCACTGCTGCTTATGCAATCACTACATTAAGCACTATTGTTGAAACCAAAAGAATTCCGCATAACTCTGTGCAGGCCGCAGAGATTGTTACATTGTCTCGAGCTTGTGAACTTTCCAAAGGGCTTAGAGTGAATATATTTACAGTCAGTATCCCTTTGGGGTGGTTCACATCTTCGGTCGATAACGGGCAGAGAGAGGTTTCTTGACCTTGCATTGAACTAAGATACAACATGGTACCCTGATAGTTTGGCTACTTTCAGCACTTGCGATTCCTACTCAGTTAGCAATAATGAAGTGTGCAGCACACCAGAAAGTAACAGATGATGTAGGGAGAGGAAACACTTTTGCTGACAGAATAGCCAAACAAACTGCCACTGATTTGCATTCCAAAATGTATGTAACGAAAGAGGTCACCAACACTTGTGTGATAGACGTAGGAATTGGTTGCATAAAAGACATTCAGGCTGGTGCCAGTCCAGACGAACTTAAACAGTGGGCTCAGGGTTCAGCAAGTTTAGACGATGAAGGGTGCTGGGTAGATAATGGAAAACAAAAATGGATACTGCCCGATGCTTATGTCACCGCTATGGCTACGATGGCTCATGGTCCAACTCACATATGTGCCAAAAGATTTGTAAACTGTTAGAACCTGTTTGGGTTAATGTGAATATTTCAAAAACTGCTGAGCGATTTGTCCAAAATTGCATGGTATGCTTATAGCACAATGTTGGGAAAGGTACATCGACAGACACCGAGGGGTAGTTTTGGTCCCCCCTCTATGCCTTTTGAGGTTATCTCATTTTGACTTTATCGAAATGGAGCATTGTCAGAATTACAAGTATGTTCTAATAGTTATTTGCGCTTTCATTAAATGGGTCGAAGCTTTTCCTCTAAAAGATGCCACAGCAATGACAATGGCGAAAAACATGCTGAAGGAATATTTTCTTAGGTTTGGTTTGCCGAGAGTCATTTGGTCGGACAATGGTCCACATTTTATCGCTGCTGTTATCCTGCAAGTATGCGTGGGATTACAGATCAATAAATGGTTTTATTCAACCAGACATGCTCGGAGTGCTGGACTTGTAGAATGCAGTATACTAAAAAATAAGACCACGAAGATCTGCGCGAACAACAATTTGAAATGGCCAGATGCCTTACCGATAGCTCTATTGTCTATGCGGACGATCACACAATCTAAGACAGGGCTCTCTCTTTATGAGATAATCATGGGGAGACCAGCCAATATTTGGAATGTACCTAAACCCAAGCGGCTAAAAGATGTAGTGCATTTGCTCCTTCCTGAGTACTGTGACCAGTTAACTCAAAACATGTATTTGATTTATCAACAGGTGCGAGAAGCCTTCCAAGTAAAATACGAGGGTCCAGGTCATCGACTCCGACCTGGCGATTGGGTGCTCATAAAATTGTTTGAAAGAACCGTTGTCTTGCACCTCGCTGGAGAGGACTGTACCAAGTCCTCTTGGCCACACAGACCGCTGTACGAGTGGAAGTGAAATGACACTGGATCCACGCAACGCACATCAAGAAGATTCCTTTTCCTCTGCCCCACGAAAAAAGGGAAGAGAAGGAGATTGTTCACTTTGATGCTCATCACAAGCCTGTTTTGTGTCTACAGAAATCCTTCCTGAGCCCGTGGGGCCTGGGGATACTGCTGCTTTGCCTTCAAGTTCTTCTTTGGATCTTTCTTCACCATTGAGCAATCTTGCTTCTGCTTCATCACTTCCTTCAGGAAGCAACGACACTCTGTTCGCAGATCACAACGTACCTGGAGTCTTGATAAACATTCAAAGAGATGTTGACTAGCAAATCACGCTGTCTCCCAAAACTAAATCATAATAAACAATGTCCATCAAGTCCTCATAAACATTCCATGAATGGATGTATAAGTGTAATTTATTGACTCCTCCAATCAGCCGACACGTGTTTCGACAAATGCGTCGTTATCAAGGCTGATAATATAAAAAAAACATAATAGAATTGAAATGATAATTGATACATTGGTGTCATAAATAATATTGCATTTTAGTAGAGAATATATCACAACATTTTTTCACAACATCATTATTTGCATAATTCAAAAAAAAAATTTTTTTTTTAACATACCAAATTCGTAGACACCAGTGTGATGTGTCACAGGTAAGTATGCAGGAGGGAACATGAGGACAATAAGTTAACAAAACTAATTACAAGTATTGTAAAACAAACATGTAAAGTGCGGGTATGGACAGCACCTTAGAGTGACACCAGTGTGAGTCTTCCCATAATGAAAAACTGTTAGTATTAGTTTCCCCACTTAGCACCCTAAATTGCACCAGTGATAAATTTAAATAGTCATCTTTAAAGTTAAATATTAGTCAATGGATGTGGGCCAAATATATATATAGACAAAGTATAGGTGTATATTACATGTACACGGTAGCGTCCATATGGTTAAGTTGGTGTTTCCATAGGAAGAACACTTTTTGGGTGGCTTATAACTTCGCTCCCTCTAAACAAATCCTCACCAAACTTTGCAGAAAAGGTATATGGCCCAGTCTGAATCTATTTGCAAAGTTTGGATAGGTTTGGTCCAGGGGGGGCAAAGTTATAGGGGGGGTCCCAAAACTTTTGTTTTTTCCTATAGACATAATGGGAAAAAACTTTGCGCATGGCTACAGCCCGAACCGCTGGACGGATTTACACCAAATTTGCGGCAAGAGTGGCGGCTTGGTCCTGAAAGCATGCTTTTGCAAATTTGGTGTAAATCCGACCAGTCGTTTTTTAAAAAATGACCAAAATGTAAGGCAAAAAAATTAGTGATATCTGTGTTCGCTTCGCGGACGGACTTCCCTGTTCGCTCCGTGGACAGCACCCCGATTGGCCCATGGGCTTGCATCATGTCCGCGGACATGCGACGTGTTCGCTGATTGGACGGCGTGGGGCGTGGAGCGCATCAGATTTTCTGTGGCGCCCGCCATCTTGTATTCGCCATCGACCGCGGACAGCGCGGTGAAACTTGGATTAAAAATTGTATTTAGTGGAGTGTGTTGTTGTGTAAGAATGTTTGGGGAGGGTGGAGGAGTATGAGATAGGTTCAATGTTTTTTTTTTTATGTGCTATACGCTTTTGTTGTGTTCCATTTGTCCGCGGAGAACACGGTTGTTCTGACATTTTGTAAAGAAACTAAATGGTGGGGTGTTCAGAGGACAGAGTATGTGTCATTTTTGTTCGCAAGGAATGTAAAATTGAGCTAAAAACACTCGTGGTGTATTTAAATGTTCGTAAATACACAAACTGGGGGTGTCCTGAGGACGCTGTCCATATTGTAATCTGTCAAGTTGAATGTGTTCTAAGAACACTCGCGGTGTCCCGAAATGGTTGCAATTACACAAAATGGGGGTGTTCTGAGAACGTTGTTTGTATTGTTCGTTGTCAGGTTGAAAGTGTTCTATGAACCCTCTTTTTGTCCGCTGATAGTACAATTTCCTATGGGCCTCACCCGACTTTTTGTCCACTAAAGAAACGATAAATCAGGCTGTTGTGCGCCGACATTATGTAATAATCCTATGACTGGCGCTATTGACCTGGCTGACTTGCTTTTGCGACACTAAATCATATCTCCCGCCCCTAATCCTGACATTATGAAAGCATTCATATTCCCCGCCTCTCTCTATGACGTTACAGGGTGCGTCATCAAATGCGCCCAGTCGTCTCCAGTCCTACACGACTTTGCACAGAACCCGGAAGACAACACACATTATGTCACAACACAGCGCGCCACAATTCGGAATATGAAACTGTGATTTAAAAGCAAACAGCAAGATTGTAAATTTTGTAAAGTACATTTATTTGACATCAAATGTTTAGAGAATATTCAGCGATTTGCATTTGTCTTTGTTGTCGATCCGCAAAAGCTCATGTTGAGCCACGCAATGTTCCTTTGCGGTATAGAGGGTGTTAGATCAGCTTAGAACACAGTGCGCCACAATTCGGAATATGAAACTGTGATTTAAAAGTAAACAGCAGGATTGTACATTTGGTAAAGTACATTTATTTCACATGAAATGTTTAGTGAATATTCAGCGATTTGCAATTGTCTCTGCTGTAGATCAGCAAAAGTTTATTTTGAGCCATGCGCTGTTCCTTTGCGGTAGATAGGCTGTTGGTTTATGATAAAAGCAGTAAATGGTCGCACTGATAATCGGAAGGTTGCTCCAACAACGAGGCATTAGACCACCATAATGGTTGGTATGTTGCTTCTAGCCGCTAGTACTGTGTAAGGGCATATTGGTCCTTGGCGATTGTCCCATAAAATGGTGAGGGTCATGAAGTTGCTTACATGGAGCTGCACCTGGCAGTTGAACAATCCATCCGCTGGAGTCTGAAAATCGTGACATTGGCAAAATGGGGCAATGTACCTGTTTTAAAAAACATAAATTAGTCTCACCAGCCGATCTTTATTAAAAATATTAATTTTATTTATTAGGGCATGAAACCATTTGCTAGCGAAGATAGTGCAACGGAGTATGTTAATAATAAAATAATAATATTTTCGCATTTATATAGCGCTAAGAACCGTCGGGTATCTCAGCGCTGCTTATTATTACCCACGGTGTGTGGTGCTCATTTATCGACCACGGAAGGATGAAAGGCTGAGTTTGGCCATGCCGGGATTGCGTTAGCAAGCTGTGCACGGATGTTAAAGCGAGCGCTCTACTCGCTGTGCCACTTGACCGGCTACAGTGAAGTGGCACAGTGAGTAGAGCGCTTGACTGGCTACAGACCGGTTAAATTATTTCTATTAACCCATCCTGTGTCGTCTGCCTTTTTCAGAGCCCTCTAAATGACAGGGGATCAATTCGGCGGTGATAGTGCGCGGTAGAAAACAATATGCCACATTGAATGAACAAGTACAACTTGACCGGGCTTTAATGCCACGCTATTGTTATTATATTCCGGTATAAAATAATCTAAAGGGTTACTTATATTATAATTGCATTTCCCATTGTCCAAGTGTAGTGCAGTCCCAAAATACGACTCCGCGTGTGCCAACGATCTTTCTCAAAGTGATATAATATACAAAAGTGGTTTTGTTTCAGAAATTTCATCTTTATCGTGTCTTACGTTTTTGCTACACTTCTTCAAAAGAAGTTTTTCAGCACAATCTCTGTCTGTCAAGGTAAAAAAAAAATAGAACCTTATACTGGGAGTCGTGGGCCTCTCCGGGCCGCGAGAAAAAAATGGAAGCAGCTGACCTTCACTGTGAACGAGCATACATGCTTACTTTACAACATTCTGCGTAAAGCCATCTGTGAGAACTTGCTGTTTACACTACATCTTTGTATATTGTTTGCGTGCTAATAAAAAAAGTTTGTTTAAGGGACGTTATGGTTCCAAGTAAAGCCGAAAAACCCCTGAAATTCGCCAGTTATGGTAAGCTAAGCAACCATAACTCACGCCACCACCGTGCACTGCTAAGACTAACACCCAGGACATCAAAGATGACATCGCAAATGTCATTGATGACATCACTGATGGCATCACATGTGCATTTACTTTTCATGAAATTTGTGTACTAGGGATTTTTATTATAATGTTGCGAAAAAAGTGTCAAGGATCATTGCAATAAATATCATACCGTAATCAGTGCTTTGAACGATGCATTGATATAAATAGCATTGTATTATGGGGTTCTATCTAGTATACTGAGCTACTAATGGAGAAACATAGCATTGTGTGCAGCGTACAAGATGAAAGTATAATATTTGTAATGTTAATATGTTGAATAATGAAATGATAATTGTCCTGAAATGTTTGAAAATATACAAAATGGGGGTGTTCTGAGGACGTTCTTCGTATTGTGTGACTGCTTAGCTGTATGCAATGAGGGAATGGCACAGAGAGTAAAGTGGAAATGGTAGAAGGGGTGTTGAAGAGTTACGCGGTCCGCGGACACAGCGGCTGCCCGTGGACAGGGCGTGCTACATCCGGGGTTTTCCAGCAAATCCAACATGGAAAGAAGACTGTACAGATTAGCCAATCAGATGTCGAGGTTGTGGATTTGTGTTGAAAGAGACTATGTATGGTGAAGATGGCAGAAGTAGAGAAAGTCAGGGTGTTGGTGCTTGGAGATATGTTTGTGCATGGTTTACAACAGTACGCTCGATGCAGGCATGTTGAAAAGAACTTTGATGTGAAAGGAGTGGAGGTGGTGTGGAGCACTGTGCCTGATTGCAATGTACAGGCAATTGTACATGTTTGTGAGGATATGGCCACGATGAACAGTCCACATGTGGTATTTTTGCACTATGGTGCTTTCCATTTGGGCAACGTCAGTGCCCCTACTTTGTTGGCTGATTTGGAATGCTTGGTTCAAGCCGTAATGAAGATCCTTCCAAATGCGAAAGTAATTTTTTCTGGATTACCACCTAGGGCAATAAGGGCCAATAGTTCCCACATTTGTGATGTCATCTTTGATGTCCTGGGTGTTAGTGTTAGCAGTGCACGGTGGCGCGAGTTATGGTTGCTTATCTTACCATAACTGCCGAATTTCAGGGGTTTTTCGGTTTTACTTTGAACCATAACGTCCCTTTAACAAAGTTTTTTTCACTGAATTTCATAAGATTTTAGTAGCGCAACTTAACCATAACGTCCCTTTAACAAAGTTTTTTCACTGAATATATATATATATATATATAGGATTCTCACCCTGTTTTTTAAGTCTCTATGTTGATCACAATCACTCAAGTTATACATAGATTAAATCTCCCATAGAGTATTCTTGCCCATTGTTTATTCTGTGAAAGATAATAATATAAGGTGCGTATCATTATATTGTCGGCTTGGTGTATTGGTTATTATATCTTTCTTGTATCTCTAAAGTTCAAATGTATAGAGCAAACAGAGAGAACAAAATCGCTCACCTATTGTTAAATAATTTTTTTCTCTGGCACTTTGAATAGCCGAGTCAGCGAAATCCTCAAGGTGTGTTATACCATTGCAGACTTGTGTGCAGTTCCTACCAATAAGTCAAACAACGTAAATTCAGAGCGTACGTTTTCTCGTGCGAAATTTATAAATTAAATTGATTATTTGAGAGTAGGCACTCTCCTTGTCATGGGCTAAATCCATGATCTATGGGGTGCGCGGGCAACAAAGATTGTACCTCCATTCGGTACGGCAATATATACTGTGTGATTTGCATGTTGCCCATCACGTTAAGACATGTAACTGTGCATGCGCGTATACCGAGGCCGCTACTCTACAAGCGCATGCTCAGTTCACATAATAGCGTCGCGCTGACACGCATGTGCAAAGAGTCCGGATTTTGTTAGCCGAAAGTATGATTTGTGTGTTAATTGTTAATTTGCAGCTGATTGAATGTGAAACAGTGCTGTTGACAGGGATCAAAATATAAATTAAAAGGTGGAGTGTCCACTGACATGTATTATTGATTAATTTATTAGAAGTCTAAGCGTGATGTCCCCAAGTGTGCTGCCCAAAGCCGAACAGGGCATTTTACCTAAAATAGACGATACTCACTCAAAAAACACCTTATTATGTACAAACAATTCACCATACTAAGTAAAACCATCATTCATATTCCATCCGAAATAACAAGTCACAGTTTTGATTTCCTTACTACAGTGCTCAAGTGTTACTAGGTATATTGGAGTGAAATTAGCCATATGAATCATAGCATTCCATAATCATATTGTTCCATTTCAATCAATTCTGCCTCTAAGAATATACATGTGTTGTATCCTATGTTTGTAATCAATTGATGACCACGAAACTGTTATTATATCCTCTGAAAAAGAGAGAGACATTCACAGAAAGACATGCATCTCATGGTCGGTATTAAGACCGATATATGTACAACGATAGAGGCATATACACTTGGCCTCCATTTGTCTAAGTTTAAGAGTGATGTCTCCTCCTCTTTTACCCGGCTTCACTTTCATAAATCCAATAAAACGAATGTCATTCTTGTTGTCTGTTTGATGTTCAGTCTGCCAATGTAGAGCTAGGGGAAATCTAGGATCCTGGCTAGCCAGACTGGCCAAATGTTCACAGATTCAGAAGCGCAACTGTCTGATAGAGGAACCTATATAAACCTTATCACATACACATTTTAGAGCATAAACAACAAGTACTTCTACAGTTAATAAAATCTTTGATCTTGATATTGTTACCATTAAGGACTGTATTTTGAACAGTGTTGCAGTCTGCATATTTTCGTATAGAGAAGGTTCCACATTTGTGGAACCCTGTAGGAGCAGGTAACCAAGTGGGATTAACATTTGTTTTAATAATTTGGATCTGTAGAAATGAGGGACTAAGTTTGTCCCGTATTGTGGCAGATTTGGTGAAAACAAATTTGGGTTTATCTGCCAAGAAAGGTCTAATGTCTTTATCCAACAGTAGTATATTCCAGTGCCTGTGTAGCAACCTATACTTAGTCTTAGAATCCCTTGAGTATATACCTGGAGTCTTGAGGTACGATCTGTGTCCGACACACCAGACTTACAGCACAGCATCGACTGTGACCACAACAAATCATCGTTGAGCCAGTCCCTTGTCACTCTTTCGCTGAAAAATAAATAAGAGGCAGGGACCGGCAAAGTACTTCAAGCAAGATAGGCCATGCTGTCAGGAGCCACCGTTGGATGAACTAAAAGAGCCTAATGGAGAGGCTTCTAAACGGACTCTGAGAAACAATGTCCCTTCCTAAATCCACTCGTGCGGAGCAAGCTATTGGTCTTGTGGCTGATAAAGAATCTGTTCATCGAAGATCAGGGTCCTTGAGGACCCGCTGTTTTTTAATCATAATACTGGTCTGTTTCATTGTTATATTTATGCTTGGGTTCTGGTACATAGAAAGGATACATCGACTTGATAAACTGTTACCCACTGAAATAATCTCCACTGTGTCTCCACCTTTCGTGCATCTGCACACTCTTCCTCCTCGAGACTCTCAACGTAGATAGGGTTATCATAATAACACTCTTTTAATGATCATGAATGTGACCCATGCAATTCTGAACAGAACAAATTGCTGGGTGTGTTAACACTTGCCAGAACACGGGGAGAAGGGACTGGGCTTGTATATTCATCCTCTTCCTCCAACTGCTGCATGCTCTGCCTCGCTCAGGGCACTATTCTTTGGTCGTTGGAACGATAGTATTTCTGGGAACTTTGATGGGACTAATCTAAATTAATTTGAAAGGCGAGTCTTAACACCTCTGGGATTTTCTCTCTTTGCATATAGAAGCAAACTCAATGTTGCTTCTATTAGACCTTCTGATAGGCTCTCTAGACCTTTTCAGTCATTCATCTCCTTCAGGATGGCTCCTGTAGGCAACCGGGATGCCATGCATCCTTCCTATACGATTAATCATAGCCCCAACTCTGTTTCTTTTTGTATACAAAGGGAAGGTACTCAGCCAATGGGTACATTTGAGGGTTGTACTAACATTGCAAATCTAACCAGTGAGAACAGACCTGTGTATGTAGGAGACCCTGTTTACTTTGTTTGTGGCAATGAGGCCTGTCCTTGGTTACCTAGAGATTGGCAGGGTACTTTTTACTTGGGTATCTTGTTACCAGGGGTATACATGGCTACCACCACTGAAGTTTCTAGAGCTCGTCCAAGGTGGGATGAGAATGGTAATACACCTTCACAAGTCATGGGTGATGTAGCAAAATCCTTTATGCCATTTTGGGGACAGATATGAATACCGAGCATATTAGAAGACTAGCAAGGGTACTGGAAAAGACCATCAATAGGACCACTGATATTCTGTACAACATGACACTGGAGCAAAAGGCAATTAGATTAGTGGCCCTACAAAATAGGATGGTGTTAGACGTCATCATAGCTGAGCGTGATGGGGTATGCAAATTGGTGGGATCTGCATGCTGTGTTTTTGTACCTGACTCCTCCCCTACCATATTCAAGGCAATACAAAATCTACATACCTTGAGTACTGAAGTACATGTCCCCGAGGGAATCTTAGTGCTTGGTTCTGGGACTTACTACGATCATGGAGTTGAAAACTCTTTTCAGTCCTAATGATAGTTCTTGGTGTTCTACTGTTTTGTTGTTGTTGTGTACAATGTCTCCCTGCCATATGTTCGATGTTAGGAGGATGTTGTGCACAAGCGATAGGTACACTAGGAACAAAGGTACATGTGCCCAAGAAAACTGCTAATGCTTTAGTAATGAAGGATATTACTATCAAGGTACTTATGGCGATAGATATCTCTGAAGAATGTGATTCAGCTTGTATGGAATTTGAGGCATGGGTTTTTGAATAAAGCAAAAGTTTGAGTAATGCTCTTGGCTTAGGCCAAAAGGAGGGTTTGTTAAACTGTATTCATATAATACTGCCTTGTTATGAAAATTGGCCTAAGCCAATTATCGTTGCACAGAAAGCCGCCTTTGAAATGCTCCGAACCCTAGCATGTAAATTATTAGTTTGGGGAGGGGCTGGACAATGATTGGAAAAATGTATAAAATAACCCACATTAAGATGTCCAGCAATCTCACCCCTCACTGTGTCTGCTGGTACACACTGTGAGGTATTGGGAGCCAGATAGCTATCTGTTTTGCTTTGAAATCTGTACAGAAATAAAGATACTTATATCTTTCGACCCTTGATTGGCAAATTTCATTTTGTGGTACTAAGCCTCGATATTTCTTCGGTCTTTCAAAACAGTTGTGCATTTCTGGGATGCTGATTGGGATTGCTAGGTCTTCTGACTATTTTGCGGTGATTGTGTGCATTCTGCCTATGTTGTCTGGGATTGACATAGACTAAAAGGTACAGAGCCTTGGGAACTCTTCTATGTTTTGTTCCATTGCCTTCTCACATTATACAGGGGGGGCAGTCGCGACTCAGCCGTTGTGTGTTTCAGGATTATGGACAGGATGGTGCGGTAGCATAGTCAGTTCCCCTCCCCAGTCATAGGGTGTGTTGGGCTGCTTGGAAGTGTACTAGTTTCCCATCTTCTGTGATGTCCATCACTCGTGTGTTAGCCCATTCGACTGTTTGGTTTCAGTGAATAGTCGCTTCAATACCATATGCTAATATCGACCTAATGCTGGCCCAATTTGGTGCTCTTTTGGTTGGTGCTCTCTGTATTGCTCGGAGTCTGTGCCATTGTTGAATAGTCGGGCCTAGGATAGTGTGGGTTCTGAGCTTCAGTGGGAGTTTGTGTTGAGGTGTGGCCATTGTCTCTATTGTGATTAGCGGGCCATCATGCCTATTTCAATGGACGCCAGCTGGAACTGTCGTCTGTGTTTAACCATCATTTCATCCAGCTGACCTGGGCCGCCTGATAATAGGCCTTCAGTGAGGGGGCTACTAGCCCCCTGTTAACTTTGTCTGCTTGAAGAATTGAGAGGCGGACCCAGGCTTTTTTCCCACGCCAGATAAATTTGGCGATGCCTGTGTAAAACTCCTTTAGCATGTTTTGTGTTGGGCGGTTTGGGAGCATCATGGCAATGTATATCAGTTTCAGGAATGAGTTCATCTTTAGAGCATTGATCCTCCCTGTCAGGGACAGGGTCATGGAGTCCCATGTTTCCATATCAAGTTGGATATTTCAGAGGGCCAGTGTGTAATTAAGGTCGCGGAGTTCCGCCGCCGCATGGCTTATGCGGATCCCTAGGTATTTTATAGCTTGGGGTTGTAGAGTAAATGGTGCCACCCTGCCCGGGTCCCATGGGATATCTTGTCTAATGGGCATCACTTCAGATTTGTTCCATTTAACTTTGTATCCCACCATCGGGCCTATTTCCTGTAGTAGAGACTTGATATATGGGAGGTTTATTGGAGTCTTACTTACGTATACTAGTAAGTCGTCTGCGTACAGCGACACCCGGTGCTCTTCTGATTCTTGGCGTATGCCCGTCCAGTTTGGGTCTATGTGCATTCGGATCACTAGGGGTTTGATGGAAAGGGCATACAGTAGGGGCTACAGTGGGCATCCCTGGCGTGTACCCGACTGAAGGGTGAATTCTGCAGATGCCACCCCATTGGTTACCACCGAGACAGTTGGGCCTGTGTAGAGGAGTGTGATTAGCTGGATCAGGCGCAGGGGAAGCCGTATCTGGGCAGGACGAGAAAAATAAACTCCCACTGTACTTTTTAATCGAAAGCCTTTTTTGCGTCTACCACCAGTACGGCATCCTGGGGATCTCCCTCTCCTGCTATGATCTATACTTTTTCATTTTCAATCTATTCTGATGACACCAGGTTAGTTTATGGTTGGTGTGACAGGTCAGAATAAGGAGATGGACAAGGAGGTATTATTTGTAGGAATTTTAGCTTCAAGATCAAAAAGGACTACTCTTTCCCAAAAACCATAGTTGCAAGGCCTATTCTATAACAGAAGCATGTAAAAAAGAGTGCTTGTCGGGATGTCTAACCATAAATGAAGTCCGAGGTCTATAATTCTAAAGTAACAAGAAACTAAAGACACCCCACGGAATGATTATATCATTATATCATATCAGATCACAGTACCACTTGTTAGACTGGTCCGGATGACGAAGATCCTCTACCTTATCCAACTCCAACCCGTGATATGCATTGTATTTGTATTGCTTTATTTATTGCTTCCGTCTGTGTATTAATTTATTTCTACCATTTGTTAGTGAGCTTTTGCGCTGTTGACCATCAGCACTCAGCGTTTTGTGTGCGCTGAAAGCATGTGAAGATAAATCGGAAAGAGACCACATCTGATTTTGCATTGATACCATTAATAAGCTGCCAGTATTGAGGGCTCGGAAGCGCTTCTGACGTGTCAGTAGGAGACAGAGTATACACATTTTTTACATTTGAGGTAGGATATCTGGTTGTGTACAAGTCATTTGGTGGTACTGTAAACATTACTGGAGTAGATAAATAATCATCATATTCATAAATCACATTTTTATGTGCATTCATTACAAGTAGCCCAAGCTGTGGTGACACCTTTGTGCGATTTGTGTGTAATGTAGAAAGGTTTAAGGAGGTATTATGGTCCCATATTAGTTTCACAGCATTCCGTATTAGTTTACTCCCTTCTTGTATTAGTCCCCCTTCTTTTATGTCTCCAACAATAAAAGAAGTAGAGTCCCAAACACAGTAATATTGTAGAGAACACAATAGCCATAAAATAAAGGCCACAATCGTATGAATATGCCCTAGTGGCGCTTATATTATTCCTACAGCTATCTACCTGAGTTTTAGTAGTAACCAACAACCTAGTTTCTACCATTGTAGCACCTACAGAGTGGAATATAATGGGTTAAACACACTTTCAGTTAATCAGTAGTTTCAAACATTGAAAGTACAGGTGCAATTTAGTCAAAATAAGAACAAGAGAGAGAGAGAGAGAGAGAGAGAGAGAGAGGAGCTAGGAGGGAAGCATGATAAGGAATACATTATTTTTTACATTTGAAATATATATATTTGTACTATAAATATGTATATATCCTTATATTTCCCTTAAACACTATACTGCTGTTGCTCTGTTATCTCTATGCCACTCTACAGTTTTATCCAGTACTTATTAAGGAGCTGCTGCCTCGTGTTCATTTGGTTGTAGTGTTTCTGGTAGTACACTGTCATGTGATTTCCTAACATCTGACAGGTGGATCCAGTATTTCAGGCCCTTCAACTTTACTGCTGAAGGTGTACAATATATTACCTTGTAAGGGTGATGAAATCTTGGAAAGTTCCACCTTCGTACAAAGCTGCAGACAGACACTAGTTCTCCAGGCATGAAAGGTTTTGTCGGGCTGTCTGCTGAGGACGTTGAAGTATCTGTTTCATTTTCTCTAATGATTGGTGGGGCTGTTTGTTTTGAAATCACTCGTACTGCTCTTGTGAGCTGTGTGAGGTATTCTTTGAATTCCTCTCCCAGTACTGTGGCACTTCTCTGGGCATCGGACATCCTTCTTACTGGGGCCAAGTCCGTTTGCATTTGCCGACCAGTTACAATTTCATGGGGGGGACAAAAAGTGGTCCTTACTGGGTTGTGTGCGCAGTTGGAATAAGGCCAGTGGGAGGCAATCAACCCAATTCTTTTTGAGAGTGTAGCAAAGTTTGGACAACCTACTTTTAAGGAGGCCGTTGATTTTTCTTACCACCCCATTCGCTTGCGGGTTATCAATCAGACACATTTTATGCTTTATTCCCAGTAATTGTAGCCACTTCTTTGAAAAGGTCATTCAAAAAATGTGTCACATTGTCGGAGTGTATGACATTGCATATGCCCCACTGTGGGAACACTTCTCTCACTAAAAACCTAGCTGCACATTTTGCATCTGGGTGGGCACAGGGTCCAGCCTTCACCCAGCGAGAAAAGGGACAAACTACTACTATCAAGTTTCTAGCACCATTGCACCTTTCTCTCATGTCTGCACAATCAATGTGCAGTTCGCAGAAAGGTCCGATGGTGCTGGGCAGTGTTCCCCGCAGTGTCCTGAGAGTCATCCCCGAATTGAATGTTTGGCATGTTATGCACTCGATTGCTAATTTAATAAAGTATTCTTGGAGGTTTGGGATGAAGCAATCCTCCTGGGTGTCTGCCGCGATGTGTTGTTTTGAGGTGTGTGCATGAAAGTGTAGGTGTTGGAACACTATTTGCAATAACTCTATTGGCATCACTACTTTCCCTGTTGCATCCTTCCTCCATAGGAAGCATGTGGGTGACTGTGTGCATCCCCATTTTTCCCATAGTTCTTTTTCTGACTGGGGTGCTTTCTCTTGGAGCTCTATTATTTGCGCTGTTGGGAGAACATTATATCCACTGTCTTTGGGCTCTTCCGCTCTTTCTTTTACTACACATTCTGATGCTAAGTCTTTTTGGAAGTATGCTGCCTGTTTTGCAGTGGCATCCGCCGCCACATTCCCTAGTGATATTTTGTCTTTGTTATTAGTGTGGGCTTGGCATTTTACTAGGGCTACTATTGACAGTTCTGCAAGTGCTTTGATCACTTCATTTAGAAATCCTGCAAGTTGCACTGGCGCCCCATCTGCCCTTCTGAACCCTCTTCTCCTCCATCTAGATAGTCCAGCATGTACTGTTGTTATTACATATGCTGAATCTGTGTATATCATCAATGCACACCCTTTGGCCACGTGGAGTGCTTCAATTAGTGCTACCAATTCTGCTGCTTGAGCTGAATAATGCATGGGCAACCTCTTCTGTATCAACACTTCGTACTCCCCTTCCTCCAATCTTACTACTGTTGCACCAATATGCTTTTCACCAGTCTCTGGACAAATAGATGCTGACCCATCTACAAAATATGCCTCTCCTTCACTCAAGGAAATTTCACTTGCTTTGGGAACGTTGTCTCCTTCTCCCTCATAAGTGGCACAATCATGCATTTGCATATCCTGTAATGTACATGGCTCTTTGAGGAATGTGGCTGGGTTCACGGTTTTACAGTATATCACATGAACGTTTGGGCATGAGATGATAAGCTCATAGGCAGTGGACCTTTGTGATGTGAGTGTGGATTTTGATCGTTCAAGTATGGAAAACAAAGAGTGTATGAAAAATAATGTGACAGAGCATCCCATCACAGTTGTAGACATGTTTTCAAGCGCAAGGGCAGCTCCTGCAAGAGCTTGTTCCCAAGTGAAATGGCCCAGTATTCCTGAATCGAGGGTAACACTGTAGTAAGCTAGTGGTTTAAGGCCAAAGGATGTTGTTTGTGTCAGTACTGTGGTCATCAGTGTTTCCATTTGAATGTGAGAATAAGAAAAGCTCTCAGTCATAATCAGGTGTGGCAAGGACGGGTGCTGTGCATATAAGTTTTTTAATGTCGTGAAAGCTGTATGCATTTCAGGTGTCCATGTTATAGCTGTGTTTTCTTTCTGTGCTTGCTTTAAGCCTTGTAATAGGGGTTGTGTGTATGCGGCATAATCTAAGATCCATGCCCTGCAGTCATTATATATTTCAATTAAAGTTTCATGTCTTTCACTGTATGACGTCTGGCTGTTGCCCGCACCGTCGCTGCTCTGTCAGGAATTATTCTCTTACCATCTTTGGACATTAATTGGCCCAGATACAACACTTCTGCCAAACAGTTTTGAAGCGTGTTCTCATCTACCTTGTACCCCTTGTGGGCCAGTAATGTTAACAAAGTGATAAAGTCTCTCCTGCATGTTTCCTCCCCTTCACTGCACACCAGGAGGTCATCAACATACTGAATGATGGTGCTCTGAACATCAATATTGCCGAGATCTTTGTGCAATATTCTGTTAAAAATACTTGGGCTTTTGCAATAACCCTGGGGTAATTGGCAGTGTTCATATATTTTCCCCCCTAGAGTGAAAGCTGTCAAGTATTGGGAGTCCGGGTCAAGTGGTACCGAGAAAAAGGCATTTTTCAAGTCTACCACCATGAAGTGTGTGGCTTGCTTTGGAATGCTGCATAAAATGGATGCTGGCTTTGGAACAAGAGGTAACTCCTTTTGGACAACGTCGTTGAGTGGGCGAAGGTCTTGCAGCATACGCCACAACCCCCGTTTCGCTTTCTTAATCAGATAAATCATGGTATTGCATGGGGAATTTGAGGGGACAATGATACCCTGTTGTAATAGTGTGTATATGTTGCCCTTTATCCCCTCCTCTGCTTCTCTTGATACGGGGTACTGTCTGACCCTGGGCAACACTGCCACTAGTTATCTTTATTTTTATTAGGGTCACTTCCTTCAGTAACCCTACATCAAGGGGGTTCGTCATCCATACATTTGGTGGCACTAGCTGTAAGTCTTTATCACAGAAGGATGGCGGTGCACTGACAATGGCCATGAGGGGGTTTGTTACTAATCTGTTTTGTATCATTATGTCACAATGCATACATATTTCCATTATTATTTCCCCATCAGTGTCATTGTCAGTGAACAGCTCTTCATCAATCAATTTGCGTAGTGGTATGTTTGGGTCAATACACAATACTGCCCTCCACTCAGAGCCATGCATGTCCAGGCCAATTGCTACAATATGCTTTAAGGAAACCTGAAGCCCCTGCAGATCGAGAGATAAAATGGTGCCAGACAATATCTCGGGGGTTGATGCTGGGTGGAAAACAAAATCAGAGGGCACTCTCCAATTGGCACCACCCTTGCTAACACCTGTATGCCATAAACAAACATGTCTGTGTTGGTTGGTACCCCTCAGATAGCTGTCTCATTTGCTATTGTTTGCATGAGAAGCATCGCTCGCATGGAGCACATGCTCAGGGTGGAGCATACTATCCCTTGGTCTGTAGATTTGATGGTCATGTTTAGTCTACTGAGTAAATCTTGTCCCAGTAAATTTACAGGTGAGTTCTCATGATACAGTAGGGGTGCTCGTACTTTTCTTCCTCCTATTTTGACATCTAGCTCCTCTGTGTAAGGAACCGTGACCAGAGCCCCAGAGTATCCTTGCATCTCAAGATTTTTGCCAGATAACAGAAAAACACCTTCACATAAACATGATTTCTCTGCCCCTGAGTCCACCATAAAGATGAACTGTTTGTTTCCTATCCCTGCCCCCACCAGTGGTTCCTTGTCTGGACGTAAGGTAGTGGATAGGACTGGACACGCAAGTGATCTATGTGGGCTGTCCTAATCTGGGTGGGTGTTCGTTCCTGGGCAGGAGAAAACATTCTCACTTAGCACACACGTTCCTTGATAAGGTGCTGATGCGCGATTAGCTGTGGTGGCGAATGGGTTTGCATGTGTGTTCGTGATGCGATTTTGCTGAGTTGGTCGTGTCTGTAAGCAATGCAGGGGGGTCTGGGTGCAGAATAGCCCGGTGTGGGCCTATTGTCGGGCTGCTCATCTGCTTCAGAAGGGCCCATGGGGAGTCCATATGGGCTACCTCAGTGTGGTTGCCCATATTGCTGTTCACTACTGTACCTCTGGGCATTCTGGTATTTGGTCACAGGTTGGATAGGACATTCCCTTGCAAAGGTTCCCCACCTCCCACATGAACAACATGGTCCAGGTCCACACCCCTTGGTTTGGTCTTTGCCCTCCATATGCATATCCACCCCCTCCTCCTCGATACCCACGTCTTCCTCTTGCCGGTCTTCCCTGTCATTGAGGTTGCATGTACCGTTCCTCTCCACTCCATTGCTCCTGGCTGTAGTCTGCCCATGTAGCTGCCATCCTAGCCTGTAGCACTAGTGGCCCCTCCCCTTCTTCTCCCTGCCGTTCCGAGGGTGGTGCAGCAGTTACTGCTGTTAACCTTCCTAACTTACTCTGTACCAGCTTTGCTTCATTAGCTAATCTCCTATGAGCTATTTCTTGTTCCCTTTCTTTGATCCTCCTGCAGTGGTGTACTATTTGTTTATTTTATTTATTATTCTTGTATAGCGCCCAAAACCCTGAGGTGCCAACGCACTTCACTTAATGGTTTCAAACAAAGTACAAAATGTGCTTGAAGTTACAGTATAAGTACATAAAGATTGGCAAAATATGTGGTGCCAGCCACATGTTGCATTAGGCATCAACACATAGATGCGGGGTCACAGTCAGTGATCAAATACGTGGGCATCAACACATAGATGAGGAGTCATAGTCAGTAAACAAGTACCTGGTGCCAGCCACCTGTTAAATGGCGGCATCAACACATTGATTCAGGGACATAGTCAGTGATCAAATACATGGTGCAGGCCACCTTTACATGTTGGAAACTACAGGCTAAGAAAGGGTCAAACTCAACATACAACTGTACTGTACCAGCCCCATGTTATAGGGCGGCATGTACATACAGATGCATGGTTTTGAATGACAGAGTATAGTCTGGGGTTGATATCATGAAGCAGGCGAGAGCAACGCAAGTAAATGGAATTAAATCCATGGGGCATACACGCGGACAACCCAAATGACCAACTAGGGGTGGGGGTTCATGCAAGCAGCCAAATGACTAAGGAGTGTGGGTGGGGGCAAATGGACACACAGATGACCAAGGGGAGGGGGTAGGGGGCAAAGGGACACACAGGCAACCAAGGGGAGGGGGTGGGGGACAAACGGACACACAGGCAACCAAGGGGAGGGGGTAGAGGGTAGACAGACACACAGATGACCAAGGATAGGGGTTGGTGGCAAACGGACACACAGGCGTCCAAGGGGAGGGGCGGGGGGCAAACAGACACACAGGCAACCAAGGGGAGGGGGTGGGAGGAAGACAGACACACAGATGACCAAGGGGAGGGGGTGGGAGTGGGGGCAAAGGGACACACAGGGGACCAAGGGGAGGGGATGAGGCAGACGAACACACAGGCGACTGGCGTACTGTGGTGGACAGGGGTAGACAGGGCCTTCCTTCCCATTTTCCAAAATGAAGAAGGCCACATTCAATCCCAGGGCAAATAGGCACACAAGAGTCCATGAAAGTTCTGTGAAAGCGCCATTGTGCGGCACTCGCCACATCCCAGGATGAGGGGCTTACCTAAAAAGTGCCTCTGCATGCATGTATGAAAGGAAGTTATATGCCATCTAGAAAGCAGGGCTGCAGATGCTCCAGCAGCCACAGCAACAGGAAGAAAGTGCAGGGAGAAGGGCCCAGGAGTGGGCCTTGTGAGGATGGCCGGCCAAGCCTGCCGGCCTTCCCATTGGCCAAGATGAAGAAGGCCACATCCAATCCCAGGGCACCACAAGCACCATGACACCATTTCAACACACACCAGGGACACAGCCATCTTGGACTGGCAGTACGGCATTGATTACAAGCGTGGCATACACTAAACATTGTATCAAACGTAACACTATACTGCTTTCAATATATGAGCTCTTCAGGCAAATGTGGAGGCCTGTGCAGACAAATAGGTACACAAGAGTCCCTGAAAGTTCAGTGAAAGCACCATCGTGCGCCACTCGCCGCAGCCCAGGATGAGGGGCTTACCTTAAAAGTCCCTCTGCATGCGTGCATAAAAGGTAGTTAGATTCCATGAAGAAAGCAGGGCTGCAGCCACAGCAACTATAATTCTTTGTATTTCTAGCCACCCCTTGGCTTCTAGCTTCGTATCAAGGGCCTTCTGTACCTCCTTTGGGAGGCCTTGCTTAATGATAAAATAGAATAGGGAGGTGGACTGGTCGCAGGCCAATCCCGTCTCCGCCCGCCACAGCTCCTGCACCTGAAATATGAACTGCGCAACATCTTCCTTGTCCCCCATGGTACATTGCATTACACAGTGCAAATCTGGGGTGTCAGGGAAAGTCCTCCCTAGTGCATCCCATAATTGCATCTGCACATTGTTGAAGGATGCCCGTCATGCATGTCATTTCCCATGGTCACTCCTGGAAACCCCACCTTCACCCACACAGCATCTGCTTAGTCTCCCACTGCAAATATTAAAAGGCTTTTTATGTCCCCAAGTGCTAATGGCACTCCTGCTGTATTCTTTTCAAATGCATATATCCATTTTCCCACACCCCCTGAAAGCGGTGGAAGTGCTTTGAGGAGATTGTTCTTGACCATCAGTGCCCAAGGCACACAATGAGGTTGTCCCGCTGCCGTGTGGATGAGGGGCATCTGTAATTTTGATCTCACCTTTCCCTTACTCACCTTTACTCCTTTCTTCTTTGCCAATGCTATTCTCCCTATCCTGTTTATGAGACTTCCCTCCCATCCGTCTTCTGTTGCTGTTATTTGTGGAGTAGCCCATTGTATTTGCTGCACGTCTCCTACCGCCCCTTCATCGGCCTCATCAAAGTCACTCCAACATTCCTCATCCCTTTCTGAGGCTACTGTATCATATCCCACACTTTCCACCTCACCTTCTCATTCTACCTGTACTGCTTTTTTTGGGGTGCTGTCTATTCTAAAAAGGAAATTCCCAGATTTCCACTATCTTCTGGTAATGAAGCGGTACTTGTTAGTGGGGGTTGTAATGGTGGTTGCCCACCCCGGGACAAGGGCAGCGTGGTTTCGCACAGTGTTCGTAATCAAGCTAGTTTTGCCTGGGTAGATGTTGACACAATTTCTAGATCTCGGGTGGTGGGTCCCGTAGTGGTAGGAGTTGTACTTGACGGAACATATGGAGGAAGCAGTGCAGTGACCGGTGTTACGGGTGCGCGGGCCCCTGGCATATAGATTGAGTCTGTGTAACCTTCTGCGGTTCTTGTAATCAGTGGATATATTTTCTTTGGTTCTTCCCTTTCTTTTCCCTTATCTCCACCTTCTTCATTTGGCACGGCTATGTGCTCTATTTCCTTTTCCTGTTTATTTGTAGGGGGTGTTTCCTCAAAAATCCTCCACAAATGTAACACTTCTCGTCTATTTTGGAGTTGTTTCCCTTTGTACTTTGCCATTAAATAGTTGCTACATGGTCCAATATTCCTTTATCAAATGACCCTTCTTCTGGCCAGGTATGAGGTGACCCTTGCCCCTTTATTTCAGCTACCCACTGCCAATGATATTTCTTTATTCGATCACAGTACAAGGGGCGATGCTTGCAAATGTGTGAACGTGGCGTATCTAGACCCATACTTGTCAAGAGACCTTTTCCCTCTGTTTTATTTCCTCTCTACTGTGACACTTCAACCTCTAACGTATCAATAACAGTTTTCAATGATTTACTTTAAAACACTACTTACGCATTTTCATGTCTGATACATAAAACATAAATCATTGGACGTTTTCACAGGACAAACCAACAATTATATTGTCAACATCAAACAAAGAACATGAAACACTCTAAAATAAACCCATATGCCCCTAATGCCCTTTTTACTCAACCATGGGTTTCTTTTCCCACACTAAACACTCACATGACGCCTGCCCCTCCTGTGCCTACCTCCAAAAGAGTTATAGAATAGTATAGATAAAAAAACCGACGAATTTCTGAGCCTACTAAATATACATGGTTCAAACTGTATTCCTTTTCCTCACTTATTTCCAGCACTGGTTGGGACAGTGCTTCGTGGCGCCGCCTTCCACTCTCTTTCAGAGCTAGGTTCCCGTATCTCCTCTTATTTTCTCACTGTACTCGTTTGTATAAAAAACCTAACGGCCATGAAAAGAGAAAAAGGGCTTTGTTTTCAACAATTACTCCATCCAGTCACTTTCAACCCAACCCTTGCATCTTCCCTTTAATTAATCTGCTCCATACCTTCCCCATTCCCTCCTTTACTTCCCCTTGCAATCAATACTCACGTGCCGGTGGTATTCCGAGAGCCTCCATTCGCGGTTTATCCACAAGTGGGGGCTGCCCCGTCATGGCCCTTGGGTAATCGCAAAGCCAGGACACACAAAACATTCTTTGCTGTAAACGTGCTTTTGTTTGAATCTGGTCAGCCATAGATGGGAGGCGACACTTCCGGGGAAGCCCTGGATCTCGCCGCAGTACAGGGGACGTCAAGGAATATCACGTTGGGGTCACCAAATGAAGCCACCCATTCCCCGACACAATATCCAAAAACTCAGAAAAATGGACACACCACAGTAGGGAATTAGACCAGGAGATAGATTGGAAGTAGAACAAAGTTTTATATAGGATAAATTGTGCACGCAGAGAACTCTGCAGCACAGAGAGTGTTCTGCCAAACATTACAATGGCAGCACATTATAAGATAGAAAAAACGTCATTGATGGTGTCACATTACAAGTACACAATTCTACAATACAATTGGGTTTGAGTCATTAGTACAGTATAGATGAGTAGGTGATGACCACATAGGATTGGTTGTTGCTTGGGTGTCACTCCCGCAGCCTGTGGGTAAGCTGCGCTCATCTCCATGAGGTGAAGGTTGTGCTAGCAAAAATGATACTCTCCCTGACTAGCTAATCTACAATGACAGGATCTAAGAGCATAAGACAAATGACAATCAAAGTCTGGTAGGAATGTGGGTGCTTCTCAGAGTTCATTGACAAGTTATTGGTATGCATTCTACCCTCTGCACTCCGGTACCCATAAACCTAGAGTCCCCGACCCAGGTGCCCATCTTGGAGGTTTTGTTCTACCTAATGCCTCATGATAGGAATAGACAAGTGTCATGATTAGAAATAATATATGAGTGTCTGGGGTCAGGGCTCTCGTGGGTGGCTCTGTTTGGTCACTACGAGAGGTCAGATGTGTATCTGTATCAAAGAGCAGAGGGCATGGGCCTGGTGGACTACAGCTTGGCTGGGTGGGGTCAGAAGGGGCATGGGCAGGTTATTGGAGATAAATAGGCACTCAGCGGGGGCCTGTTCTGGTTTCACACGGCGCAGTGAGCTCATCTGTTCTGGGACGGCACTAAAGGTTGCAACAATGAATGGCTGAACTTCCGTGAGAACAGGGTTTATGCAAAGCTGGCAGGACACAGTGGGGAGGGGGCCTGGGCTGGTGGTGTGAAGTGCAGGGCAGAGGAGGGACAGGCTTTTAGAGATAATTTTCAGGCCTAGTAAAAGATGGCGTCTGGTATGTTACCGAAAATGGAGTCTTTGCACTTCAATAAGGCTTGGTTACATGCTTTCGTTGTTAGTAATTAGTAGGTGATTAACACAGATTACAGTTGAGCTGGAGGGGGGACGTTTCCCTCCTTCAGCAAAAGTGAGATCTGTCTATAAGGAAGTAGTGAGAGGGGCCGACCCTGTGCTACGGTGTCTGTGGACACTGTGGTAGTCCACAGGATGCCAGGCATGGAAAGGGGACTGCAGTGACTGCAGACAGTCGTGGATGTACACGGACATTGGGAGATTTGCCAATCAGGTTTTGTGGGTATGCTGTAAAGGAAGACAGGGTAGCAGGTGTTGTCTATGGTGTGTGCACTGAAGATGGCTGTAGCTATTGCTATGAATAAGCAGATTGTGTGGATGGTGGAGATTCTAGGACCCATTCATTGAAGGTTTACACTGAATCTTGTGGCATCTCTGCTACTATTGGATTGGAAGAAGTGGAAGTTTTGTGGTATGCAGTTTGTGGGTTAAACTGTGCAACTTTATTACCAAGGGCTCATAGAATTCCATAAGGAAAATACCAAGACATGCCAAAGTGGGGGGTCACTAACTACCTGCTAGGTTAAAGGAGTCCCAAAGGTGTGGGATACAGCTGCCAGGTGGTACACCACAACTGCAGTGCTGGTGGGTGGGGGGGGGTATGCTGGTGTAGACTGCATATAGGGCCTGTAACCTGTGAGGTTTATGAGGGACCAAGCCAACAGTGGCAGTGGCAGTGGTATAAATTAGCAGGGAAGGGATTAGGTAAATCCAGAACACAAAAGTTCAGTTTTCAGAACTTAAGGAAGTCCAGCTTGTGTATAAAAGGAGCAGGAAGGCTGTTCCAAAGGGAGGCACCCGATGAAGACAGAGACATGCCTCCCTCTCTTTGTTTAAAAAACCAGTGACTTCACCATATTATAGTCCTTGCAATTAACAGGAGGCAATGTACACATATTTTGGCTGCAGCAATGCCATCCGTGGGCTTCAGGCCAAGGATAAGTCTTGCAGCCCTATTCTAGATTAGCTAAAGGGGGTATAGACAACAAATGGGTAGGTTAAGGAAGAGGCTGTTGCAGTAGTTTAGCCTACACAGTACCAGGTTTCTACAGACAATGAGCTTCTGGGGGAAGGCAATGAATGGGGCAATGGCGGTACAAGTTCCAAAATGTAAGGAATAAAAGAGAGAAAACACTTAAAGATAGCCCCAACGTTTTGGCCTCATAAAATGGTAAGATTAGGTGGCCCAAAGACAGCAGCCACAGGGTAGGAGAAATACAGGGTACAGATGTCCTAGTAAGAATATCTCTGCCTTACTGCATTGCGACAGAGATTGTTTACCGCACACAATGCCTCAATGGTGGTTAGACAATCAGGGGCAAAACAATGAGGAGAACAAATTAGTTCAGGGAAGTTTAAAGAAAGCTGTGTGTCATTAATCTAACACTGGAAATGCGAAAAGAAGACATCAGGTGAGCCAAAGGGAGAAAATAGATATGTAATTGCCACAATGATAGGATAAAGCCTTGGGGTACTCTGCAGGCACAAAGTGAGGTGGTGTAGTACAAACAGCCCAGTTGCAGCTGGGAAGGGTAGTTGGTGAGGAAAACAGATGAGCCAGTCCAGTGCCCGGTCTATGATGATAAAGGTATCATGTAATCGTTTAATAAGGATAAAATGGTTCACTGTATGAAAGGTGGACAAGACATCAAGGAGCACTATCCTCAATTGTACTACAATCATAAACACCAAATACACTTTAATTATATCATTCCACCCTATTAATAATACTGTATACTCCCCCTACATTACCTATAATTACTATAAATATATTACTATACTATGGGCCTCATTCCGGTAAGGATGCCGGTACCGTTAACCTCTAATCGCTGCATTCCGAGGTCCTTTAGCAGGTCCCGCTAAGGGCAGCTGGTAAAACCACCGCCCTTAGCGGGAGCCACTAAAGGGCCACGGAGCTAATAACGGCCCGTTATTAACTGGCCCGTTATTAGCTCCCTCCCCATTCCCATTGAGCCCTAAGTTGGCTCGAATGGGAATGGGGATGGCTTACCTGAATGGGGAAATACTGGGACCTCCAAGGTTGGAATGACCCAGTAAGTCCCCATTCAGGGAACCCAGACCCGAGTTTGGAGGCAGCCATGCCGCAAATAGCGGCATGGCTACCTACAAACTCGTAATGAGGACCTATGTGTTGACAGTGGTCAAAATTTTGGGAGCATGGTGGTAGGCCATGCCCCCAAGAAACTGGCCACTGGCAACAACCACCAAAATAGATTTAAACCATATAACAAGTACATAAAATACACCTTCAAATAAAAGGTTCACCCAGAACCCCCTTCCATCCATATAATGTCCGCTGACAGTGAGAAGTGACCACAGACTCGACGGCACCTACACACCCCTTTTTCCACCTATAGAAACAGCTCCATATCATCTTTATTCTACCCCATCCCCTCTTTCGACCAGCAGATAACCCCAAATGGTTTTTCCAGACTTGTTCCCCACAGTGCCATCCGCAGACAACAATGGCAGTCTGCGGATCCAACATGGCCACCATTTCCAAAAATATGATGCACCTCATGCTTTTACTGTCCAATCAGTGGGCGCATCAGATGTCTGCGAACTTCACGCCAGACCCAAATTGGTGCAGGGGGGTGTTGGCGGACCGAATAGGGAATTGGGTATGTGGACCAGACGCAGATATCACTAATTGTATTTACCTACTTTTTGGCAGTTTGTAGAAAAACTACTGGATGGATTTACACCAAATTTTAAAAAAGCACGCTTTCGGGACCAAGCCACCACTCTTGGTGCAAATTTGGTGAAATTTGGTGAAAATCCGTCCAGTGGTGTGGGCTGTAGGCGTGAGCAACATTTATTTGCCCTTGTGTCTATGAGGTTTTCCCACAAATTTTGGGATCCCCCTATAACTTTGTCCCCCCCTTGACAAAACCGCAACAAACCTCACAGAATCGTTCCGAGGGAGCCATATACTCTTTCTTGGGAAGTTTGGTGAGGATTCGTCCAGGGGGAGCAAAGTTATAAGCCACCCAAAAAGTACTCTTTTTATGAGTTGGGCAACTTAACCATAACTATAGGGCCGCACCATCATATGGCAAAGAAACAAGGAAAAACAAAGGACCTGGGGAAGAAAGGAAGTTCTGAATGGAACAAAAAAATCCCCATCTACAATCCAATCACATGAAAGAAGAAAAGATAAATTGTTGAATACAGATTTGTGATCCACGGGTGCCATTATATGTAATGTGATCCAGGAATGAAAACAGGCACTTAATAGTGCACACCTGGGCATATGAACACACATGTGATGTGAAAGAATGTACAATAGGGCATGTACTGTACTATGTTTTTACATATAATGTAATGTTTAAAAAAAAATAATGTATCAATTATATAATAAAATGGATATATTTTTGATACTCAGTAAAAGAGTGCAAGTACATTTTTAGGACTAGTCTCGAGTGATATAGAGTGGCACACTGTGTAGCTTTCCTTTTGTGTAAGTAAAGTGGGTATACCCCATAAAGTAGGAAGGCTATTATCCCCTCTTGTGGGGTATCGGTTTTTGAAAATAGCCATTATATGTAATACTTGTATCTAGAATCAGGATTTGATATTTCTAGTTTTGGCGATACGTTAAATATGGGGGAGGCTCTCATGCAAATGTAAGCCATTGGCACAGGCTCCAGTTGTCAACGATAGCGATTAACATTGACTTGTCTTTCACAGTCCTACATTAAACGCCAAGTGAGACCATTTGTATTTTTATGACCCAGAAGTTGACACATAATGATGAAGTAAATATGGAAAATTATTACTAAAACATAGGTGGCGGTTAAATTAAATTAGAGGGGTTTCATTAGATTGTCTGAAAAAGAGGGTTTTTCTTTTGGCATAGAACTATGACTTGCAAAGCATGCTCTTCTAAATACACATTTTCTAGTAGAAAATCGAGTGCTACTTTTTAAAAATCAAATTATCAGTATAGTATCGCCCTTAGGGTTAAAAGGTAACATTCTAATTTACCTATTTTCCTAATATAAAAACTGTGCAATAATTGACATTGAGAGCAGGATTTTTCTTACTCGTACTCTGGTGAAGGCATTATAATACAATTACATTGTAAAAAACAGTATTACACACATTTCTGCAATTTATACTATTGCGAAGGCCTTTGGCCATATCTATAGCAGAAAAAATAATCTTATGATGAGGGTGACCAGGAAAGTAAGCTTCATGGCCACACATTTCTGCATTTATAATTTCCTCACATTCTCGCACTTTCTCCTGCCTGTGTTATGCTTTGGACATACTTTTGGTTGGACCTTAAGAAGATGCCACAACCACTGCTAAAGATGGAGGCTTCCAAATGTCACTAGGTGCCGAATGGATTCTCAAAGCTGGTGTCATCACCTGCAGACAGGCATGTGCATTGTGCGGACGACCCAAGTTCTGCTCACGCTCCTTGAACTTAAACACCAAGACACAACAGACAATGAAATGATAGGTTATTTCTAATGCGCTTAATACCCAGCAGTTTCTAAGCACGGACCCAGGGATCGCACGTTGCCCCTGAGCTATCCTCCCGAGACAATATGTTGCTGGAAAGTTGTTGCCTCAGTCCATGGACCTCAATTCACCAAAATGCCAAGGATAGTTGAAGTGACATCATACACCTCATGACAAAACAGGAATTAACATCACATGACATTAGTCTGTGACATCACACACAGTGATTTCCTGGGACCCGTTGCCCTAGTCACATCACAGGTAGTGACATCACAAACGTAAAAAAGGTAAGACCTATAAGTGTGTGACTGGCAAAATACCAAATAGTACTTAAGTGGGCAAAATACTATTTTAGCTTTCACCTATATAATAACTATGGTGCTGTTCCACTATGTAATGGGTGTTAGCCATGATATGCTGGTGAGGGAAGTCACCACTATTAAATGCCAACCTCATATATCCTACTGTGCCCTCTTGTAGCAGGTTAAGCCTCATACACCATGTATAGTCATCACATGAAAGCCAAAGCCCAACAAGCCCAAGTGCTGTGATCATTGCCAAGTGCAGACGCAATTGCCCAAGGTGGTATGTTTATGCAATGTAAAGCCTGAAATGCTAGATACATGGATTCAGCTTCTATCCTGTTTTCATAGTGCAGGCCTAACTGAATCACTATTGGTGATCTCAATCTGAGAAATTAGTGAAAATCAGGCACTGATAAAACATTATTTGCCCAGGATCACACGTGTTGAAAAAGTGCAGAAGCTGGGACTTGTGCCTATTTCAATGTATTCAAATTACCCAGTAGGCTACTTGTCCTACCATCACATCCTTCATTTTTCACCAACATATTAAGTTGTATTGTGTTCTATTGGCCTTTAGGAGAAACTTGAAAACGTGGCTTTTTGCCTAAACTCCTCGGAGCCAAGACACTGTATCACGGTTAAATGTCTTGAACATATGCCTCCTGCCTTCTCTGTTTACCTTTGCACCCCCTTCTCCCTTTCCCTAATGTAACTAGCACCTAGATACCCGAGACTTGAGTGCGCTGCTACAAATGCAAAAATAAATAAATAAATAAATATGAGCTTACACAGTTTGTGTTTAATAAAGGGATATGTAAAGCACCAATTCACATTCTAAACAAACAGACATATAAACACATTCTTTATTGAAGCCTGGTGGCTAAAAAAAGCATGATATTTAGTGAAGGGAAGTAGAGGGAACACAATAACTAGCTGAAATCCCTTACTGGACTTTAACCATTAATTTCACCATACAATGTCAGTTTGCTAAATGCATGAAAGGACATAGATTTGTTTCCATTACACAAATACACAAAACACACACACTATGTAGTAGTAATAATGAACTTTATTTTGGCATCTGCCATAAAAGCACTAGATAACACACCAACTACAATACAACATATAACACCTGATTAAAACAATAAAACCAATAAAACCAATTCATGTGTGGCAGTTCAATGGCAATGTACATTTCTTTCTTAAGTGCCAGGCAAATAATTGTATCTGAAGTACGGCACTATTTTGAGACTTAGGAAGAAAGTTAAGGCGTCTTTTGTGTCATTTACATTATACATTTTATACATTGGGACAAACCACTTAAGACGCAGGCTGCTGTAAAGCGGACATAAAAACAGGAAATGAATAAGATCTTCAACAACACTCCCACAAACTGTACACATAGTTGAGTCAGAACTGCCCGAAAAGCTGACAACCCGGGCAAGAGGGAGAATCCCCAAACTAGCTTTCAAAAACAATGTACGAGCCTCCTTATCTGGGATACAGGAAAGGTATTTTTCGTGTCCCAACGATTGTTTCAGCTCAATATATTTTGCTTTAGTACCTACCAGACCGATCTCCAAGATTAGTGCCCTATGGTACCAATACTTATACTTTTGTTTAATGAATTCTCTCATTATCATGTGATCTTGAAAATTGGATTCAGACATTGGGGGGAAAGCAAGTTTCCTAATTAGGCTGGAGTCATACTTAAACCATGGTAGTGTTCTAGCCCCATCTGGTTAAAGGACCAACAAAAAGGATTCTTTGTAAGTGCCAAGGGCCAGTGAAGTAAACAACTTATGGTAATGCCGAAGGGGGCGCAATCCGGTGTCAAAGACCACTCCGTCCACCACAAGCTCTAATTTTAAAGGGCGAGGTGGGGCACTTTTTGGTTGTGAGAGGAGCTCTTTTAGCATAATTGTTTGCTTTTGCTCCAGTCTCCCAACATCAGAGTGACCCCAAATCTCTGCATCATACAGGGCAGATGAATAGGCACAGGCCCTGCATTTCCACCATAGTAGTGCATAAAACACTGCACAGCCACACCTTGTCTTGTATAATTAAGTGTGGATTTTTTAATGTTTCCCCTGATGACCTCTTGCATCCAGGCAAAACCACAGAGAGTCATAGAATTCTACCCTCTCTAACATATTACTCCCCAGACAGATTGGGGGAAAACAATTACCGCCTCTCTTGGACCAAAGCATAACCTTAGTTTTAGATAGGTTCATTTTGAGCGCTAGCCTGACTGATATTGAGTCAAACAGAGCGAGTGCTTTCTGAGTGCAGTTTCTTGTTTTACAGATCAGAACCGTATCGTCAGCATATAGAAGAATACCCATTTTCCTCCCTCCTAGCCTAGGTGTGTAAGAGGATTCAATTCAACACTACAGCTAAGTCAACGCCTAGTCTATAATACTGAATGAAAACCCTTATTGATATATCTTTATGTCCAGTTCATGCGTTCTGGATGACTACCCCTATATAACACCCCTCTCTTGGAACCCTCCTGACCCCACTGAGCCAAGAAGTAGTTCTGTTTTGCAAGTTAAAAGGTTTATTTGATAATTTAAAATATATATATATCACACTTTATAATAAATTAATAATTGAATATCACACTTAATCGGATATGATAATGATTAACAACGGAGAATCTGGCACTAGCACACTTCTTTATAATCACTAATGAGTTGACATGAAATGGATGAGATAGCACACTGGTAAATAGGAACAAAAGAAGAATAATGTGATAGAGAATGCTTTATAGAGTTCAAATGGATGGAATGTTGAATGAATGAAATGCAGTATAGAAAATACTCACTATGATTTCAACAAAACAATGTAATCACTTTTCTCTGGCAATCCCCTCCCCCCCTTGATGCAATGCAAGGAAATGGAAGGAAGCACACAGTTCTCAGAAATGCAATCAACTGTAATTCAGTTCACCCCAGCAAGCTTACACTACAGAAAACAGATAGGAGTTTTGAAAACACAGGCAAAATGCTTTATATGTGCTGGCAATGAATTGAAAAATATGCTAAAATGCTTTTAATTCCCTTTCAGAGGTTCAGGGTGAGTGATAGCTACTCTCTATGAATTCAGGATCACCTTAACAATGCTTTAATAGTAACTAGCAGGTAAACGAAGTTTTTGGCAAGGAAAAGCAAAACTGCTGTCTTTTTACACGTGAAGAAATTTGCAAATCGCGGCAAAATTTGCGGATGCGCCGAGCGCTATTACAGAGGAACCACAAGGACTATCTCTATCGCTTTGGGGTCCTAGGAAAGCCTAGGATCTCAGCTTCCAAATGAAAGTTACTGCAAGTCTCTAAGACAAACGGTTGCGGAGATATGAGCGATTTTGTGAAGGTCGTTTTTCAGATTTGAAATTTTAAAAGCTCAAAATGACAAGTGACAGATTTTGCAGCTAGAATGACAGGTGACAGATTTGGAGCTATCAGGCAGTTCTACTTAGGTTAAATAGATTGAATTAGATGAATTTAAACAAACAGATTGGTTCTACACAGTTCTGCTGGGTACTCACACTATATTCTTGAATTAAATGGGCCTCATCACGGATCTGGTCAGGGTTTTAGACTGGGCTCTGGTCTCTCTCTGGGCACAGCGTCTGGTCTCTGGAACTGCTCGCTCTCTGGTCTGGTCTCTTAGTTCTGGATAGATTGAAGTCTCTAGTTTGGCTTTCTGGAGGTTGATGAATTTGAAATCTGGATCTCTGGATGTTGTATGGTCCGGCAGAGCGCGTTGCAGCAAATGGAATTGAAGGTCCCTATCTGTCCTGTCTGTCTGCTTTTATGTGTTTTGAGAGTGGGTGGGTATGTTGGTCATAACTAAACTTGCCCCTCTCACTTGTCATTGGTCAAATTTCCATTCCTCACTTGATTGGCGAAGCTAAGTTGTGTCAGAGTGATGTCATTTTATGGCTTGCAGATAGGACACTCCTCTGTCAGATTGCACACATTCTATATTTGATAACAAAAGACATATTTCACAGTTACACAGTTGCTTGAAATTACATATACATGGTGTGGCTGAATTTAGCCATGTCTCTGTCCAAATCTGTTGTTTCTAAGAGCTTGCATTCAGAAATGGCACAAAATTGACTTTTTAACTGATTTTTCAATTTCTGACATTGACCCAACTTTACATACATGTGCGCAGGGAGTATGGACATTAACTGATGAAGTTTCAGATTTTTAACATGCATACATTTAGAGTAATATCCACTTTTCCGCTGACACCCCCCTGAACATACCACCGGTTCTAAAAACCTCTTAAACTGTGGGCAGAAAAATCACAAGAATTATGGTATCATTTATAAAATTTTCACATGTCCGCTCTATGAATGATCCATCTTTTTAAAGTTATGTTCTGGCTCCAAAGGGGTGTGGTTTCCTCTCAGCACAAGGTAGAAATACTGGTTTATCCAGTTCTGCCAAGCCAGCTTCTGTCTCCAGTTTCTCCCCCTCCCAGTTTCTGCCAAGAGTAAGCCACTTTTACGACCCCTGCAATATAAGATTTGCTTGGGTCCTGAAAGGCTCATTGTTCAAGAGGAAGCCATTTATGATCCTCTCAATAAACCCTCTGCCTGGGTGAAGGGAGTTGCATTGTTCACTCTCCTGCAGAGCACAGGTAATTCAATTATCAGATAGATGGTATATTCTTAGTGTGGCCAGCAAAAAGGCAGATAGTCCTGGGAACATAGCTGTGACTCAAGTTTCACTCCTGATGGGGGTAATTGTCAAGCAAAATCAAGTTCCTTAAGCCAGACTTTCAGCTAACTGTCATGTTTTTTGTTGCTTTTTAAATTAACTTGCAATTTTACACATGCAGCTAGAATGCTGATTCTAAGTGCAAAACTATGACATTTCAACAGTTACAAAGGCATGTGACACCAAACATAGGTCACTCATTTAATCTAAACATTTTCGATTTTAGTGTCTTTAAATCCAGTGCAACTTAAACTGCTGACTCCATAGCTCAGCCAGTTTTGTTATAAGCATTGTTCTGGGCTCTTCATTTCCCAGATTTTGTAGGCACACAAAACTCCATTCTGCCAAATGTCTGCTGGTGTTCAGTGAATATTTTGCACATATTGTAATGTTTGAAAATAGGCATTTTGAGCCTGCCTTTAGAGAAACACAGGGTGGTTTTAAAACGCCGGCTTTTGGATAGTGGTGAGTACTGGTACTGCACCCATTTTTGGGATTTAACAAATGAATTCCCCACAATTCTAAGTTGCATTTGGCAATCAGCATTGCCATTCCCAATGGTTTCAGACTACTGTGCGGGTAGTCCAATGGTGGTTTTAAAGCGCTTTGAAGCTAACCGGCGCTACTGTTTTTCCTTTGGCAACCCATTTCCCTCATGGCAACCCGGCCTTTCATTCTCGCACTGGTGGGTGGCAAGTGAGGCAACCATTTTGGTGGGCGCACAAACTGCGCAGCTTTCCTGGATTTCGGCGCACATGTGGGTTTTCCGCCATCTTGAATTTTCTAAGCCCACAGCACCAAATGTTGCAGCATGATTACTTGCACGTGGGTCAAGACACCCAACAAGCCCCCCCACGCGACTGCACTTTGAATTTGAGTCGATGGGGAGTCGCGTGCCCAAGGGTTTTGATCCACGCACCGGTCTGTCCGAATAATCTTCTTCCTACTCTGTAGATGGCACAGTTCAGCATCTTCTTCTCCATCCGGTCGGATCGATCGGTTCTCCTCGCCAGTCCTGATGGGAGTATTGGGCGGTCCACTGGGCCCATTGGAACTTCGTTCCTGGTCTCCGGATCGTCCTCCTTGGCCCGTCTTCAGGTTTTCTTTCTCCTAGGACGACAAAGGAAGAGCGGCAATACCTACTCATAGACGTTTTTCCACCACTGTTGAGATAGTGGGGCAGCATATGCATTTCATCATAACGAAACATTACATTCTTATTTTGAAAAAAAACAGTATAACTAAGAGACAGTTTCATGCAAATCACAATATTTTAGAGACTAGATGTGGTATGTTTTATGATTGGAACTGAATTAGTCTGAGACAGTACCCGCTAGGATTCCAGAGGATTCCTCCAGTTGTTGCAGAGTGTGCCTGGGATGGCAACATTTCAACTGGTTTATGTGGACCCACTTGTCTTCCCCCTCTGCCAAAGGACCTTTGGGGATGTGGATTTTGTAGGCCACAGGGGAGATTTTGTCTATGATCTCGAATGGTCCCTTCCATGTAGGCAAAAATTTGCGCTGCTTGGCCTGGTTCCTTTGGAAGTTGTATAGATAGACCCGGTCCCCCACCTGATATTCCTTCCTGGAAGTTTTCAGGTCATAGTGGGTCTTCATGCTATCAGCTGATCTTTCTAGATTCCGCTGAGCATAAGCAAAAGCATGTTGGAGGTGTTTCCTTAAATTCTCCACATACTCATGAGTAGTGGAGGCATTTATCAGTGTCTGCTCTTGGGTCCTGTAGAGCAAATGCTGAGGAAGCACCATCTTGCGCCCAGTCATCAACTCAAATGGTGACATTTTGGTTGCAGATGAAGGGGTAGATCTGATAGCCATTAGGACCAGAGGTAATCGGATATCCCAACTTGGCCCAGAATCTCCCACAAACTTCTTTAATATGCTCACAATTGTCCGGTTATATCTCTCTACTGCCCCAGAAGAAGCTGGTCTATAAGCAATATGCAGCTTTCTCTTGACCCCCAGTATCTCCCACATTTTTGTCATTACTTCACTGGTGAAGTGGCTACCTCTGTCTTACTCAATCCTTTGAGGTAGACCAAAACGAGAAAAGATGTGGTTAATCATCAAGGCAGCTGCAGTTTCTGCCTTGCAATTTGGGGCTGGGAGACATTCCACCCACTTGGTAAACAAGCATGTCACAGTCAACATGTACTTATTCCCCCTAGCCGAGCGAATCACAGGGCCTACAAAGTCGATTTGTAAATCTGACCATGGCAGTGTCATTCCCCTCTTTTGTAAAGGCGCCCGGTGCGTAAGGGATGATGGCTGAAATTGTGCACACACAAGACACCCCTTCAAGTATTGGTCGAGGTCCTGCCCCATGTGTGGCCAGTATGCAACCTCTCTTAAGATTTCCAATGTTGTGTGAAACCCCCTATGACCGGCGGTGGCCGCATCATGGGCGTGACTTAACATCAGGCTTCGGAATGAGGTAGGAACCACCCACTGATCGTGGCCAGCTTTGGATTTCCTTACCAACAAACCGTCTTGGATTCGGAACATTTTTGGACATTTCATCAACACTCTTAGGTCCTCTTTCCCAATGTAATCGGTATCCGTCAGGGGAAAGTTCTCAGGGTCCTCAAGGTGCTGGTAAAATTTACCAATAATTGGATCCCCCTTCTGAGCAGTAATCAAATCAGCATCAGGGGTCTCCTTACTCCATTGTGCAATTGAAAGGTCGTTGTGAGCATTTGTCTGGGACCTAGTGATGGCAGTGACCTGGATTTCCCCCAACAGGGACTCAATCTCAATTAGATCCCCTTGGATGGCCCCGGTTTTGGCCAGCTGATCAGCTAGGTCATTTCCAGTTTTGTCTGGTCCCTCTACTTTGGAATGACCCTTGATCTTTTTCCAATAGATGGTCATCTCATTCGATGTGACCAGATCATCAATGTTTTGGATCAACTTCCCATGTTTCAAGGGTTTGTTGTTAGCACATAACATGCCTCTGGTTTTCCAATTAACCAGGTGCTCCACGAACCCGTTCCGTACATAATCCGAATCTGTGATTATGACCAGTTCGTGGAGTTGATGCTGGACAGCAGTGAGGATGGCCTGATGCACAGCCATCAATTCTGCCACCTGACTACTTCGGGGACCAATTTTGTATCCAGCGGAGGGTTCTGGGGACTCATTCACCCATGCATTCCCTACGCCGGCCACCAGTTCTTTCTCCCCGTCGTTGTCAACATGGTAAGAGCATCCATCCACATAGGCAGTGGGCATTCCCTCACACTTGTCCTCTTCAAAGACTTTGTGGGGGGAATTAAGGTATGCCTCCATGTTGTCCTTTATTTTTAGACTTTCGTCCTCGAGACAGTTTTCTCTGGCACAATCATGCAAGTCAGCCAGACCTTGCGCGAGGGGACTCTTCTTGTTTTGGCCATATCGGACCTCCACAGGAAAGCCTTGCATTGACAGAATCCAGGAAGTAATTCGGGAATTACTCACATTTCCGGCCCGGATTCTGTCACTTTGGAGATATTGCAGAGGCTGGTGTGGAGTCTCCACTATGATGTGTTCCCCCTGGATAAACGGGCGGTAATTCTTCAATGCCCACACCGTTGCCAGGAGTGCCTTCTCACAATCGTTGAATTTTTCCTCCACAGAGGATAAAGTTTTGCTCGCATAGGAGATTACTTTATTGACCTTGTCATGCTTTTGGTATAATACGGCCGTCAAGCACGTATTAGAGAACCCTGTCTCCAGGAAGAACTCCTTGTTTCTGACAGGGTAAGCTAGGCAAGGCGCTTGTGAGAGGCTTCTTTTGAGTTGTTTTACCGCCTCGGCTTGTTCTGGACCCCATTCCCACTTGACCCCCCCCTTCAGGAGATGAATCAGGGGTCTGGTGATCTCTGCGTAGCCCTCAATGAACTTTCTGCTGTAATTAGTCAGTCCAAGGAGGCTCCTTAGTTCCCGCAGAGTTGTGGGGTCTTTCAGTTTCTGAAGTGCTTCCACTTTCTTTTCCTGGGGACAGAGGCCCTGAGGAGTAATCTCATGCCCCAAGAAATTAACACGGGTTCTACACCACTGTGCTTTCTGAAAGGAAAGTTTTGCTCCGGCGGCCCTCAACTGTGTCAGAACATAACGGATCTCCGCTATGTGTTCCTCCACAGATGAACTTTTGATGAGGACATCATCTACATAAGCGAGGTTACCCCTCGCACCCAGGTCGGGCATGGCCTTATGTAGGAAAATGTTGAATTCATTGCCGGAGTTGAGGTATCCGAAGGGAGTCCGGGTCCATGTGTACTGCTGGCCCCCAAAGGTAAAAGCCAGTTTGTATTGGTCCTCCCTGCTGACAGGCACGGTCCAGTATCCATTGGTCAGGTCTATTGCAGTGAATACCTGTGACCCCTGAATCTGGGCCAGCCCTTGGTCAATGTAGGGCAGAGGCCATCGGGAAGTATGGACCCGTTTGTTGAGCTCCCTAAGGTCGGCGCAGAGTCTCCACTGGCCGTTTGGCTTCAATATTCCCAGCACCGGATTATTGAAGGTGCTGTGGACGGGACGGATTATTCCCCGGGACTCAAGGTTCTTAATTATTTCGGTAAGGGACTCCATTGATGCGAGAGGCAAGCGATATTGCTTCACAAACACAGGAGTCATGCCAGGGTCCGTGGGGATTGTTGTTGTGTGGATGTCAGTGCGACCACAGTCATATGAGTCTACCGCAAAGAGATCTTGGAAATCCAAGAAAACTTGTTTCAACTTTTGCTTTTATTCCAGAGTCACACAGGCATCAGCTAGGTTGACTCTCTCTTCCACCATCTGCCTGAAGCCCGGGAAGACTTCTGGTTTGGCTATCTCCGCGGCCTCCTCCAGCTGGGTGGAGAAGTCCCTGGTCAGAGTGCTGATTTGGACCGGAGGCTTCAGGTGGGAAAGGCAGCCCTCATGCACCTGAAAAATCACCTCATCCCTCCTGAAGTCACATCTTCCTTACCATAAGGGCAGGAAGTGTACACCAGGAAGTTCCCCCCATGCCGGGTAAAAATCCTGTCTGGTGTTGTATTGTCCTCACTGTCACTGTCAAAACAGTCCTTGGGGATTGGTCCTAACAGTTCATTTCTAAGATCAATGGAGAAATGTCGGTCATCAACCGCCATTCCAATAATGGTGCCTGCGGCTAGAGTAATACTCTTTAAGTCGCTGTTATCCACCTCTATTGGAATGGTGTCATGTTCTATGTTGACTAATGGTGTTGGGTTTACCCCCAACCCTTGCTGTTGGAGAGAAGCATTTAGATGTATGTAAGCATCAGGGTTTTTCAACTCTTGTCCCCTTTTAATTTTCACTTCCAGGGAGAATTGTCGGGTCCTTTCTGGGATGGTGACTTCCTCTTTAACCTGAATTTCAACTGCATAAGGTAGCAATTGAGCTGACCTAAATGCTTTTTCTGGATCATCAAAGCCCATGGGATTATCCGCTAATCGGGACCAAGCTTTGAAGTTTATTAGGTCCAAACTAATGGCAAAGCGATTGAGAATGTCACTGCCTAAGTAAAAGGTGGCAGGGACGTCTCGCACGACCCAACAATTGTGGACTATGCTCTTGTTGCCAATGGAGATTTTGAGCATACACCTGCTTGGCAGGAGATGTTTGGAATTAGGTGCTTCCAGATCCATTTCCCATTTGTCTATCAGTTTGAAGGTGGGAATGGCTGGATCTTTTGGGAGTTGGCGAAACATGGCTTCGCTGATGAAGCTCTTACCGTTGTTCACACACACTCGAGCGAGAACAGAGTCCTTCCCATCATTTAACTGAACAGGGATGAACAACTGCTCTCCAATTTGCTGAATATCAGCCAGGCTCTGAGCTGATTTCACATCTTTCTGGACTATAGGAGTGGGAGTTTCAGATTGTGGATTGGTATAGAATTTCAGAGTGTTTCCTTCCAGCGTGGAATACCACCTTAAACTGGAAGGAAGGTTGATTTTCAGAAATAGAGAGGACCCCCCATCACTAGTCTGTTGTCCTACTGCTATTACTGTCACGTCTGGAATCTGGTTGTTCTGGAAGTGAAATTCTACTTGGTCAGATTTTTGTTCAACCATGTGGCATGTGCCGTTTAAACTAACATGGTTGACACTCTGTTTTCATTTTATTGGTCGGCTAGTCTGGGTCCAGAGGACCTTGTTTACACAATCTATTAGGGGTGACAACCTTCTCAGGTGGTCATTCCCTAGTAAACAAGGGGTGCCCTCCGGGGTCACAACTATGACCGGGTGTTTCAACTTATGTCGCCCAATTTTAATGTCCAAGTCTGCAGTCCCCTCAACGGGAATTTCCTTCCCGTCAAAGTTCTGTAGTTGTCCCGGAAGAGAGGTGAGAGGAATTTGGTAATTCTCTCCCCTTCCTGCATTCAGTTCGTCAAAGGCCCTTCTGGACAGAAGGGTAGCTTGAGATCCAGTGTCCACCAGTGCCGAGATTGTACCCTGCCCCTGTACTTGTACCGGGGCATAATATCTTCCCTCCTTCTCCTCAAGGGGGCACAGGTAATGTACATTTTTGGACAACTGGTGGGCTAACTTTCTGGTTTTGGACATTGCTAGCGAAGAGATTTGGGCAGAATTCTGTGGAGAGTCTTGGGAATCTGAAAGAAAAATTTGGCAACTGGAGATCAGAGCCATTGTGGGTTCCCCTGGTTCCAGTTCTGGGCCGCCCCCCCCTTTTTGGAGGCAGTCCCCAGTATGGGTTTGAACCCGGGGATTTTCTTGCTGTTGGTTCTGGGATGAGATGGTGGGCGGCGGTAGCTCAGTCTCCACATCTCCCCAGTCTGGATTTTCATTCCTAGGGACCCATTTTTCTTTGGGAGGAGTTCCCCCCTCTCTGAAGGAGAAGATCCTTTTCTCAGGATCCTCTGAGGATCCCTCTCCCTCAAATTGGAAGATCTGTACCTCCTCCTCAAACTGAGTCTGTTTGGGTCTTTTGTTTCTCCCACCCCCCCTCTGCTCCTTAGGAGGAAGACTTTCAGGGGCAAGAGATTTTGTTTCCGGTTCCTGGGTTTCCAGGGGCTGTTTACAAGTGAGGAAGGAAGCTTCCTCCAAGGCTTTACACCCCCCTTCCCTTTGTGCCTCCTCCCTGGGAACCGGTGAGTTATCGGGGTGCTGCCCCCGTCATTGTTCTGGAGCACCAGGTCCAGAGTTGGGTGCGTTCTGCGCCGGCACGCCCATCTGAGGGTTCTGCTGAGCCCTCAGTATGTGACCCATATCCCGCGCCATGTTTTGAACCTGGCGCTCTAACTGGGAAACCCGCTCAGGCTGATACGGGGCCCTGTTTTCTCCCCTGGGCTGATCCCGGGAAGGGTAGCTGTCCCTCCTCTGGTAGTACCCCTGGTTGGGAAGATTTGGGTACCCCTCCACCCTTGGCCTCCCCTCTCCCGGATTCAGTGGTCTGGGCTCAGGGAATTGGGGAAAGAAGGATGGATGGTTTTGGGGCTGAAAGTCGGGTGGATATCTGGGGAAAAAGTTCTGCCCAGGGTTTGGTAAATTTCTGCCCTCCTGTGGGAAGTTTGGAGGGAAGTTCCCTGGGTTAGGTGCTTGGCTGGATCTCCCCCCTTGGGCTGGAGGAGTCCACACATAACCCAGGATGGGTCGATTTCCCTTGTAACGGGGACTTACATAATCAGGAGAGCGAGGGACCCCATTTGTGGGGCTGCCTCCTTGGCTCCCTGTCTGTGACTGACCCGAGGACCTCCTGGGACTAGCATTATTAGGTGCAGGTAGGTTTTTAGGCCCCCCCATCTCCAAATCCAAAACGGGGGTGACCTTTACCTCTGCCACCTTGGCAGCAGCAGGGGTGCTGTTGGCTTTGGGGTTTTTCTGGGCATTACTTTTGCTATCTATCGGTTTCTGCACCTCATAGATCCGGGTAGCCTGTTCAATGACCCAGTCTAAAGATCTTTTCTCGTGAAAATCCCTCACGAGCTGGGTCATGATATATTTGGGCAAGGCATGGAAAAACGTATTAATAAATTCCCTGCTATCTGTGCGCACCCTTCTGGTGGTTTGCGCAAAAGCACGCTTTAACTCCTGCACAAATTCTTGTGGGGCCTGATCCTCCCCACATTGCAAATTGTAGGCCGCCTTGCGAGCCTCTTGAGGATTTCTGTGAACAGAAAAATGTTTCAAGATGGTCGCCTTATAGGTGGACCATCTTAAATGATTTTGGTCCTCCAGCCCCGCAAAGAAACTGGAGTATTCCGGGGAGAAGTTCCACTTTACATATTGAATACAGCTTTGGCTGTCCTTCAAATGGAAAGTCTCCATCATTTGTTCAAACAACTCTAAGTGCTCCCAAACAGAATACTTAGCGTTCTTATGGTAAGGCGTGATGACGCTCCTGATCGCCTTAATCTGCTTTAAGGGGTCCTTCAGCAAGGCCCTTTTTGCCTTATTGGCCTTTTTGGTTCGGGTAACCCTTGTCCATTCGTCCTCGGACTCAGAGGCACTGCTCCCAGAGGTTCCCGTCTGTTCTTCCAGGTTTTCCCGGATTCTGCGAGCCTGGGAATGGCTGGCAGAATGTGGGGACCTGGTCTCCTGTGTCCTGCGCAGTTCAGAGGAGTCTTCAGATTCCTCCTTGCTGCCAGGATTTGATGGGTACCCCCTCCACTGACCTAATTGGGCAGAGGTTTTCAGGATGCCCTTAATGGGCCTACTCTCCTGGGGTTCCCCACTGAACTGTACTGTACTTGGGTGCCCATACCCGGATGCCCACCCCTCCATTCCTGGGTGGTACTGGCCTATGAGCCCCATGCTTCTGGCTGGATAGTAATCTGCCATCCCTGCGGTCCTGTGCTCACGTGCGCCAGGGGACATGGGGGTGGTAGAGTCCAGGGACTGGGGGAGATGAAGGACCCTGGTGGTAGGGCTCCTGCGGTTATGGTCAGGAATCTCTCTTTCCCAGCGGACCTCATCTCTATCCGCCCCTGCTCCCTGTTGCAATGCAAGAGCCTGCATTTGTGCTTTCAGTTCCTCTGTTAAGGCCTTACTCGACTCTATCAGTTTCTCCTGCATCGCTACCTGTTGCTGGAGCCTCTCATTGTGCTGGCAGAGAGCCTCATTTTCCCTCTGTGCTTCCTGATTGGTCCTGGAGCACTGGGCCAGTCTTTGCTGCAGGAGGGTTACCTCCTGATTCCCCTCCCTACTGGCCTGCTCCTTTCTTGCCAGAGCATCTTCCACCCTTCTGGTGTGCTCTAACAAGTTTGCATGCTCTTTTTGGAGATCACCCAGCCCCTGGAGGGCCAAGTGATTTTCTTCCGTTTTTCTTTTTAACTGGCAGACTTCCTGGCCTAAGGTGTCCCTTTCCTGAGTAAGAGCCTGCATCTGTGCCGCCAGGTCATCCCTCTGCCTTTGAAGGGCACCAGCTTTCTGGCGCTCCTGGTCAAACTCTGTCTGGGTATCCAGGTCTTTCAAAATCAGTTTATTGCTCTCTGCCTTCTCTCTATCTAGGTGGCTTTGCAGGGTGACTACCTGCTCAGCACATGCCCTATTGAAGTCTAGCTGTTGCTCCAGCTTTTTCTGGCTTTGCAGTAGGGAGTCCAAACCTTCTTGGTGTTCCTTCTGCAAGGCCAGAAATCTGGTATCCTGTTCTGACTTTTCCTTTTGCAGCACATCCATATCCTCCTTCATTTTAGTGATGTACAGTCTGCTGTCATTTTCTGACTCCTGGCTCCTCTGCAGCCTCTGCTCAGAAGAGACCAGGTCAGATTGGACCTTCTCTAACACCATCTGTTGCCTATTTGCCAGATTTTGGCTTTCAGCACATCTATCCTGCATGTCTCCCATATATAGGTACAGGTATGCTGCTATCCTGGCAATCTTATTGTGTTCCTCTTTGGCTTTAGGAGCCATATATAGTTCACTCAGGGCCACATGTAATGGACCCTGATCTCTCCATAAGTCTGACCCTGTTTCAGTGACCTGTCGCGTGATGGCCTGCAACCAGGCATCCTGGCCCTGCTCAACCCATTCACCTCTCACAAATAGTTTATGTAAGAAGTGCTCTCTGGCTATTTTCATATCTACCAAGGTCGTCATTCTAGAGATTGGTCTCTGTCCTGACTTACAGAAGTTAGTATTTTATTTTTGCAGAACAGAACTTTTCTTGGAGTGTCCCTTTTGAGGAATGCTTCACAGCGTAATGCAGCGTGGTGATCCGACCGGATGTATGTATCCCGTCAGTTAGCACACTGTATTAAGCTGCACAAGTGGTAAATCTAACCCAGACGTCCGGCACGAGCCCCCAATTTGTAAGAGGATTCAATTCAACACTACAGCTAAGTCAACGCCTAGTCTATAATACTGAATGAAAACCCTTATTGATATATCTTTATGTCCAGTTCATGCGTTCTGGATGACTACCCCTATATAACACCCCTCTCTTGGAACCCTCCTGACCCCACTGAGCCAAGAAGTAGTTCTGTTTTGCAAGTTAAAAGGTTTATTTGATAATTTAAAATATATATATATCACACTTTATAATAAATTAATAATTGAATATCACACTTAATCGGATATGATAATGATTAACAACGGAGAATCTGGCACTAGCACACTTCTTTATAATCACTAATGAGTTGACATGAAATGGATGAGATAGCACACTGGTAAATAGGAACAAAAGAAGAATAATGTGATAGAGAATGCTTTATAGAGTTCAAATGGATGGAATGTTGAATGAATGAAATGCAGTATAGAAAATACTCACTATGATTTCAACAAAACAATGTAATCACTTTTCTCTGGCAATCCCCTCCCCCCCTTGATGCAATGCAAGGAAATGGAAGGAAGCACACAGTTCTCAGAAATGCAATCAACTGTAATTCAGTTCACCCCAGCAAGCTTACACTACAGAAAACAGATAGGAGTTTTGAAAACACAGGCAAAATGCTTTATATGTGCTGGCAATGAATTGAAAAATATGCTAAAATGCTTTTAATTCCCTTTCAGAGGTTCAGGGTGAGTGATAGCTACTCTCTATGAATTCAGGATCACCTTAACAATGCTTTAATAGTAACTAGCAGGTAAACGAAGTTTTTGGCAAGGAAAAGCAAAACTGCTGTCTTTTTACACGTGAAGAAATTTGCAAATCGCGGCAAAATTCGCGGATGCGCCGAGCGCTATTACAGAGGAACCACAAGGACTATCTCTATCGTTTTGGAGTCCTAGGAAAGCCTAGGATCTCAGCTTCCAAATGAAAGTTACTGCAAGTCTCTAAGACAAACGGTCGCGGAGATATGAGCGATTTTGTGAAGGTCGTTTTTCAGATTTGAAATTTTAAAAGCTCAAAATGACAAGTGACAGATTTTGCAGCTAGAATGACAGGTGACAGATTTGGAGCTATCAGGCAGTTCTACTTAGGTTAAATAGATTGAATTAGATGAATTTAAACGAAGAGATTGGTTCTACACAGTTCTGCTGGGTACTCACACTATATTCTTGAATTAAATGGGCCTCATCACGGATCTGGTCAGGGTTTTAGACTGGGCTCTGGTCTCTCTCTGGGCACAGCGTCTGGTCTCTGGAACTGCTCGCTCTCTGGTCTGGTCTCTTAGTTCTGGATAGATTGAAGTCTCTAGTTTGGCTTTCTGGAGGTTGATGAATTTGAAATCTGGATCTCTGGATGTTGTATGGTCCGGCAGAGCGCGTTGCAGCAAATGGAATTGAAGGTCCCTATCTGTCCTGTCTGTCTGCTTTTATGTGTTTTGAGAGTGGGTGGGTATGTTGGTCATAACTAAACTTGCCCCTCTCACTTGTCATTGGTCAAATTTCCATTCCTCACTTGATTGGCGAAGCTAAGTTGTGTCAGAGTGATGTCATTTTATGGCTTGCAGATAGGACACTCCTCTGTCAGATTGCACACATTCTATATTTGATAACAAAAGACATATTTCACAGTTACACAGTTGCTTGAAATTACATATACATGGTGTGGCTGAATTTAGCCATGTCTCTGTCCAAATCTGTTGTTTCTAAGAGCTTGCATTCAGAAATGGCACATAATTGACTTTTTAACTGATTTTTCAATTTCTGACATTGACCCAACTTTACATACATGTGCGCAGGGAGTATGGACATTAACTGATGAAGTTTCAGATTTTTAACATGCATACATTTAGAGTAATATCCACTTTTCCGCTGACACCCCCCTGAACATACCACCGGTTCTAAAAACCTCTTAAACTGTGGGCAGAAAAATCACAAGAATTATGGTATCATTTATAAAATTTTCACATGTCCGCTCTATGAATGATCCATCTTTTTAAAGTTATGTTCTGGCTCCAAAGGGGTGTGGTTTCCTCTCAGCACAAGGTAGAAATACTGGTTTATCCAGTTCTGCCAAGCCAGCTTCTGTCTCCAGTTTCTCCCCCTCCCAGTTTCTGCCAAGAGTAAGCCACTTTTACGACCCCTGCAATATAAGATTTGCTTGGGTCCTGAAAGGCTCATTGTTCAAGAGGAAGCCATTTATGATCCTCTCAATAAACCCTCTGCCTGGGTGAAGGGAGTTGCATTGTTCACTCTCCTGCAGAGCACAGGTAATTCAATTATCAGATAGATGGTATATTCTTAGTGTGGCCAGCAAAAAGGCAGATAGTCCTGGGAACATAGCTGTGACTCAAGTTTCACTCCTGATGGGGGTAGTTGTCAAGCAAAATCAAGTTCCTTAAGCCAGACTTTCAGCTAACTGTCATGTTTTTTGTTGCTTTTTAAATTAACTTGCAATTTTACACATGCAGCTAGAATGCTGATTCTAAGTGCAAAACTATGACATTTCAACAGTTACAAAGGCATGTGACACCAAACATAGGTCACTCATTTAATCTAAACATTTTCGATTTTAGTGTCTTTAAATCCAGTGCAACTTAAACTGCTGACTCCATAGCTCAGCCAGTTTTGTTATAAGCATTGTTCTGGGCTCTTCATTTCCCAGATTTTGTAGGCACACAAAACTCCATTCTGCCAAATGTCTGCTGGTGTTCAGTGAATATTTTGCACATATTGTAATGTTTGAAAATAGGCATTTTGAGCCTGCCTTCAGAGAAACACAGGGTGGTTTTAAAACGCCGGCTTTTGGATAGTGGTGAGTACTGGTACTGCACCCATTTTTGGGATTTAACAAATGAATTCCCCACAATTCTAAGTTGCATTTGGCAATCAGCATTGCCATTCCCAATGGTTTCAGACTACTGTGCGGGTAGTCCAATGGTGGTTTTAAAGCGCTTTGAAGCTAACCGGCGCTACTGTTTTTCCTTTGGCAACCCATTTCCCTCATGGCAACCCGGCCTTTCATTCTCGCACTGGTGGGTGGCAAGTGAGGCAACCATTTTGGTGGGCGCACAAACTGCGCAGCTTTCCTGGATTTCGGCGCACATGTGGGTTTTCCGCCATCTTGAATTTTCTAAGCCCACAGCACCAAATGTTGCAGCATGATTACTTGCACGTGGGTCAAGACACCCAACAGGTGCATCCATGTCGCAACATTCAATCTCCTCTGCTGTCTGATTTATGTATGAGCTAAATAGGGTTGGAGCGATAACATAACCCTGCTTAACGCCCTTAGATACAGGGAAAGAGTTGGTCAAAACATCTCCTACAAGGGTAAGCACTCGTGCATTTGTACCAATGTGCAGACCACGGATGGCCGCTAAGAGGTCTACAGGGACCCCCAGATGGAATCGGTACTCCCATAGCTTTGATCTAGGGATTGAATCGAAAGCTGCTCCCAGATCAATAAAAACAAAGAGACGTTTTGGTTTCTGAATCTCATGTATTTATCACGGATTAGTGACAGCCTAAAGATTTGATCCACTGGGCCAATACTTGGATGGAAACCTTCCTGCAGATCATAAAGTACCTTGCTTGATAATATCCAATCCTCCAACCTATTTAAAAGAATTTTCTCATACATCTTTGAGGCTACATCAATTAGGGAGATATGTCTGTAGTTTTGGGGGTCGTTTTTACTCCCTTGTTTAAATTCAGGGTTTATAGTAGTCCCTCACCATGACTCAGGCACTAAGCTGGGGCTTGTAATGTTCAAAAATACATGTAATAGAACAGTGCCCCATGCTCCTACTTCTGTTCTAAACAGCTCTCCTGGTATTGAGTCTGGCCCCGGCACTTTGCCCCTTTTCAGTGAGAGAATTGCTTTCTTCACCTCCTCTAAGGAGCTATCCAAAAGATAGTGTGACATCAGAGCTTCCCATTCTATCGGTTCTGTGTAAGTCAGTGGCTGGCCATTGGAGTCGTGATAGAGCTTGCTAAAATGTGAGTACCAAATGCCCTCTGGGAGATTGGGTATAACCATATTGAACAATTGCTGATTATGCGCGGAGACCAGCTTCGAGAAACCCAAAGGGTTTTTCCTTCAAGCTGCTAGTTTGAGCTCCTCTCATTATTTTTACGGAGCGTCTCCCTTTTCTTACTCAGTACAATTTTATATTCATATCTAACAGATTTTTGATCTTCAGCGGTTCTATGCTACATCGATATCTTAATAGACAATCATTCTAACTTCTTTTGGCGACACTCCTGATCAAACCACCGTGCTTGAGGTGAAATATTCCCAGGCCTCTTTTTACCTGGTTTAGTTAAGAGGGATTTCAGCAGGCAGGACAACTGCTGCCAGAAGATACCAGGAAGCAAACCATCCCCTTCTGCAAAGGATTCACGAAGTGGAACCAATAGGGTGTAGGTGCTGCTGATATGGTTGTGCGACCTCCATTGGATTCGCCTCCTGCTGGCATGGATGTTGAAATCTCCAGGCAAACTTCCTGGCCCATCCTTCAAAGCATGCACAGTGATAGAGGTGACAGCAAGAGATATCAGGAGGGGGGTGTGGTGGCTCTCAATTCGCTGGATAAGTTGAAAGTCAACCACTTGCCCCCAACTTTCTAAATGTAATAAAATATAATCATTATGGGTCTGGTAGTTCCCTGAAATATATGTGGGCCTTGGGGGGATATCACGAGACAGCCTACCGTTGCAGGCCCTATATCCCCTTGTCGTAATTTCTCAGATTCATTTGTCGAAGAAAGCCGTCCTAGGTATACAGAGGTGGCTATGTGTCTGTGGAATCCCAGACAGGTCATCTTAGTCCCTGTACAGGAACTTATACTCCTTGACAATTTCAAGCAGAGTATTCAAATCGCCTGCTAGCACTATGTGCACTTGATGTGCAGTGCACAGCAACATCATATTTTCTAGTTCTTCAAGATGGGTTAATAGGGCAATATAGCATCCTCCGAGGGCCTCAGATAGATGTAAACAATGAGAATACTTGGAATCAACCTCCCATTTTATAGTAAGAATATCAGGAGATGCAGTTTCGACTCGAGTTTTAGATCCTATAAGTGTGTTTTTGAAACATGACAACAGACCTACACTTGGCCTGCCCCATATTGACTTCCTTGGTGGAGAGATTAACACTGCATAACCGTTTATACCCTCCGGTTGCAGAAGCCATGTCTCTTGGAGACAGATCATTTCTTGAGTTTTTTATTGTTGCAAGTCCAAATCATCCCTTGTACTCTTAAAACCCACTATGTTCCAAGATAAAAGTATTGGGGCATCAGATATGGATAGGTTGAGGGTGGGCTTGCAAATGGGTCAGCTTGTTTTGCCGGGAATCCTCCTGTACTCATTCGCAAGCAGTCACCCCCAAAACATCTGTAGCCGGTTTTGGAGCAAGGATATCAGCCCTGCTCAGAGTCCCACAGGGGGAACATGTGGCCCAGTGGTAAACAACTTCAGTAGCACGCTTAGACGGGCCTCCCTGACTCATGGCTGACACTTTGTTGAGCTTGCTCTCTATTTCGGACTTCGTAAGATCGATAATCAGGAGGGGCTGAGGAGCATATTTGCTGTGCCTCGCCTCACTCTTATTTAGAGTCACCTCACAAGTGTTAAAAGGGGCGAGTGCCATGTATCATGCAGATGATAGATGTAGTTTTTACTTGATACACTTCAATTGCTTTGTTTAAAAGGGCAGTTATGCAATTTAACACACAGGTACGAAAATATAGGTTAGAAAGACTAAAATGCACTTTGCACCCTGCACAGAACATACAGTCTGATAAAATGCTTGTCACTGTGAAAACCTTAAAAGATATATCAGACACACCCACGATATAACTCGGAGCCTTAATTAGAGGTTCTCTTTTATGAGTTCTTATTCACAGGGAAGAGACCTTTAGAGCAGCAGATAATGTTATGTTTTCTCCAGGGCGCTAGAATGTCTGGCCGATCAGATTCGATATCGGCTGCCCTCTCCTCATTCCTCACTTCTGATGGGGCAACAGGGGTCAACAGTGCAAGGGATTTTTGAGCCACAGACGGCTTGTATGGTAGGCCTGTGTTGGCCAACCTGTCATTAGCAGGGATGCCATCAGGGTTGAATTTACATGTGGCCAACACACTCTTGTCCCGAGGGTTACTTAGTACGGGCTTTGTGGGCTTCACAGGTAATCAGACAGGGACTGTTGATCCAATAGTTTTGTCTGAGGGTACTTGGATAACGCCTCCTCCATGGGAGATGCACACATCCTTAAAGGTTTGTGGGTCATTGCAGCAAATAAGGTCCTCATTTTAATCCATTTGACAGATGACATCAGATCTTTTAGGCCTCACAGTTGTCAGCAGAAAGCAACACTGGCATTCAGCCATATGGGTAATAGCATTCAGACACTTACCAAAACGTAGCTCATTTCATTGCTCATTTTGTGCATAGGAGGTACGTAAGTTAGATATTTCATCTTTAATAGTTGACAGGGTGGACATCAGAATTTTGAACCGGACTTACCCTTGCTGCATTCCTTCCTGATTAGCGATATTGGAGGTTCCAATTGGTGCGCATTCGACAGAGCCCTCAGATGAATGTGGAAGTAAGGAAACATTTAGTTGCTGACTTTGCAGATAGTTCCGGTTGGAGTATGTGGACTCCTCGCCATCTTTTCTTAACCTTTCTTGGAATATTTCTTCATGTGCTTGGATGGCCTGTCCAGAGCCCAAAGAATCCCCAACTCCTCGTGAAGCAGACATATTCCCACAAACACACTCTAGGCTTACTTGGAGATGAGATGCAGAGTCCTTGTTGCTGAAACATTATGGGGCCGGAGAGTGGTGTAGACCCTGACAGTAAAGAGATGGAGATTTGTGATAAGTCACTGAGAGGATCAGTGATAATCATACTTATTTCTGGTACAGCTTTTTAGAGGACATTGGATGCAGATGCCGCCTGAAAAGAAGTTACAATAAGGGGAGGAAGGATATCCATCGCACTCCCCTGAATGTCAGAATCACTGTCCATGTTTCTTACATTTCCCTCGATAGCCACTTCCAGATCCTTACCAAAACCATTGTCAAACCCACAGACCCGCCCAGCTTCCATTGATGATAGGCACTTCTCCTTGAAGAGGCGATCAATGGACTGTTCTGGGGCCTCAATTACGGTTTTGTCAGATTGGGAAAGGTTGCATAGAGGAGATATGGAGGCAATAGTGACATAAGCACCACTCTGATCTAACGATAGAGGGACTCCCAAGACATCTTGAGGACTTGTCTCTAGCCTTCATATAGAAGCATCGACGACAACAGGGACAATGAGGGTAAAGGCGGGCGACACCACAAAGGGTAATGGGCTCATCGTCAGTTCTGCCATTGCCCACCCCGGACGGTTAGGAGGCAACACTTGTTGGTTAAGGCTTTGCTGGCTCCTAAGGGCCCATCTGATGGTGGATTGGGTCATGTGGGATGAAAAGCACCCCTTAGTTGACTCTGATCTCTCGGAATGCAGCTCACTCCGGGTAGGCCCTTTTCCAGGCCTCTCCAAGTCCTGGTCCGATTCGCTGGTTCACCTGCCACGGTCACTGAGGCTGAGACCGAAATCAAAAACTTTGTGGAGCTGTTAGAGGAAGGGACATAGCAACGTCTCAAGCCGCACTGCTCACTCCCCCTCCATTCGTTCTAAGCAGCTGCTTCCGACACAAAAGGTAATGCCAGTATGTATTAATAGGAAATGCAGATACCCACACAACAATATTTCTGCCAATGAGACATGACAAGTGTCATTGTGGAAAAGGTTTAACATGCTTAAGCAAATGGACAAAGTGTCCAGTCCTTCAGGAATGCATTGTGGCGGTGGCTTCCAATATACAAGCAGTTACAATTATTTGAAAAAGTAAATGGGACTAAACACACGTAACATGCCGAAACCAAAGTGACTAATTTCAGGCCAGCAGTGGTTGTTATTCTTTTTTTACTGAGCAATTAATCACCCCTTGAAATCTAAGTGTGAAGGCCATTAGGCCAGGGGCCTCAGAAGAGGTCCCAGTGGGACTGGGGAGATTTTCAGGGTTGGCAGCTGGTTCCCCCAAATACCCCCAAATGATATCCAGTGCAAGTTGTTGGCTAAGCAGTGTCCAGTGCGATGCTTTCCACTCAAAACCGCGAACTGTTCAAGGCTTTCCATTAGCGATAACCTCGATGGGGGGCCTGTTTACCCGCTCGAGAGCGGGTGTCCTATTAGTGAAACGCATGGGAAGCAGAGCAGTGTAGTATACCGCAAGGTAAATGCGCGGGAGTAGGAGGATAAGCACGAATCCATCACTGCCTACGAGGGTAGGAGGAAGATGTCCATCATTCAGAGATGTGTGTGCTTACAATTTGGCTGTTTTTCAAAAAGACAATTTTGCGTGCCACATTTCTGACTGGACAACACACAATATCTCTTCTCATAGTAGAAGCTGCAAATGCACACGTTGGAGTAATTCTTTTTTTTTCTTCCATTTTGCCCAGAAATTGATTTCTGATTGCTAGGCATCCTGTGGTATATCCGGGGGAGTTGGGGGGCGGCGTGTAGTCTGCACGGCTGCTATCCATGTGCTCCATTTCTGCCTGCCAATACAGCTGCTGATTTCCTAACACATTTAGGAAGGTTCTAAGTGGAATGACATTGCACCGTCACACTCTCAAGGCATCACTTCTATTTTACATCTTTTGCTCAGGAAGTCCACACAAACATCAAGAAGTGTCTGCTTGTGAAACTACTTAAACATAAACCTGGAGTTTGTTGAACATCACCGCCAGGCCGCATCACAAATCTGTGCGAGTGGCGGAACAGAAGACCATTCCGCTTGAGTGTCCTTGCGTCGCGGCCTAGGTAAATCGTCTGAGTGTGCTTGGTCCTAGCAACCCAAAGAATTGTCTCTAGACATAGTATCATCTATAGACTTTTTTCTTGGTAAGGCTATCACATGTGTCTAATGATGCTCCCATTAGGAAGATTTTGTTGAACTGTTGACTGTGATGTACAGTGGTGCTTCGCTGGTGTGACGTTTGGGGAAAACGATTCTGCTGCACCACCACACAAAACCAATTAGAGAACTATTTTCTGCGACAGGTCAGGAATTTACATTGTTTCTCATGGAAAGATGTGCTTTTTAATTTCTTTATTAAGATGACATCCATGTCCCTTGCGACTTTGCGGCATGACAATCATTTGCTCATCAAATCGGAACGCACAATCAGTAAAATCGCATGACCGGTACAAGGCAGCGTCAGGAAGTCCAACCATCCTTCCGCATTTGCCAAACGAGCTGCTTCGGGAACTGATAATTAGTGCAATGAATATTGATGGATTTTTGGGGGTTTTTGACAGAAGCCTTTTGAACACTACCTTTAATCATACCCAAATAATGGTTGCGCTGATATGCTCGACATACAGTCATCATATCTACGATTTCAAGACCGTTTTACAAAAAAAGTATCCAAGATCATGGTTCTGAGCAACAAAATATAAGCCTACGTTTTTCCATCAATACTTCTCATGCGGCTGCTTTCATCCATAAAGGTCATCAGAAAACAGGATACAAATCAAAAAAGACAAATATTACTTTTTTTCTTATTGCGTTTTAGAAAAAAATAAAGAATCCTGCAATAAGCAATGTTGAAAGATTGATGGCTTTGCTGGGCTGGAAGGCATTTTGGTGTACACGCTTTTGGGAGGCAGGAGATGGGTCCCTTCTGCAGGCCTCTCTTGCTGCGGCACCACAGAGCACTATGGGCACATGACGTTGCGGGTCTACGTCAGAGTTTATGAATGGCCGCAAAAGAGCGCTCTTCTGCTGTTGTGCACGTTGTCTTTTGTTTCTTCTGCAGCCGTTGCATCTTTGTGTGAATGAAGTGCGGTTTGTGAGTGACTGTTTTGTATCCCTGCTTAGTTAGCCGAACAGGCTATGGGCGTGAATTTATAAAACGTTTTTCAATGGGACTTCCCCATGTTAAAACATTTTTGAAAGTCAGGCTCAAAGACTATTTAGAACATATTCAAAAGAACCACTGGCACACAGGAAACACTTTAGAGACACCATCAAACAAGATGGCAGGGGTTAGACCAACATCTAACTGTCAATTTGATAGAAAGGTTTTCAAATATATTCATTTGTATATCTGTACAATAAACCCAGGCAAGAAAGAACATTGGGTGCTTTACAGGGAACATTTACTGTAGACAGAGGGCCCGATTCATGGGATATTTGCCCAGTTCAAAGTGAATTTGCGCTGCTGAAACGTGACTTTGCACTGCCGACACAAACCCTGATTCATTGAACCGTGCAAAGTGTTCAAGACCGTTTTACACCGGGCAAAGTACGGGGGAAGGCATTTTGTACTGCACAATTGACTATGCGGGGACTGTGCCTGGACTTTGCCCGGCAAAAATACATATGGCACAGTCCATGTTTGTGGCGGTAGTGCAAAGTCATTTTTCAACAGTGTAAATTCACTTTGACCCGGGCAAAAGCCAGGAAATGAACCGATAGTCAGATAACAAAATGGAACTGGGTGGTCCTCGGGCTACAAGAGGTCGGATTACATAAAATGTCCTCGGGTGGAGGGGTGCTAATTAGCATTGCGCCATGTGCATTTCTGTGTTATTGTGATACGGTGGAGCTATAATATACAAGGCAATGTTTCACTAAGGAGTACAACAAGATAGATGTCAGTAGAAGTTGCGATGTGAAACTGTTTTGCCTGCAGGACCTTAATGTGTATGTTACAGTCACACTATACACCATATGTCGCTGGTGCCATTGAAGATGTTAAAACCCAGAAGCTGCTTTAAGGACAAACCATCATTAACTTAACACATTTCCATGTGTGCGACTAAAAAAAACAGTGAGCATCGTTAGAACATTTGACACAGTTGAGGTATTTACCAAACGTGCTGTTGAATTCCCAAAAATGGAGTATGTTAAACGTACGTATTCCCAAAAGCCTATTCTATCACTAAATTCGCTCTGAATGTGAACGTTATCCCGCAAGGCGTAGGGTTCCCCCCAAAAGCTGGGGCTCCATAAGCAGCATTTAAGCGAAGGTGTCATAGTTGAGTTCTTTCATGCCCCAGTTCCCTTGAAGTATTCAAATGTTTCACACTAAACCAACACAAACATTTCTCAGACAATGTGATGGTAAACAGACACACAGTAAGAGCTCAATGCTCCAACATGGAGTACTTGGAAATGCAAAGGAGAGAACATAAAGAGATGCACACAAAAAATGCTCTGTTTTTGAAAACGCCAGGCTAGCTCGGAAAGTATGAAACCAGTGCTAAGCGCTACAATTGCATACCGTAATTTAAACTGAGCAGGGGTCAAGTCCTAAAAATTAAAGTGGGGGGACTCATCAACAAGCGCAGTGGAATGTGTCTGTGCCAGAAATTATCCATATCATGGTGAAATATGTATGCACATTTCATTAAATTAGCTTTGCTTAACCACACAAATTGCACAGGACATATGGCATTTGCCTTTCATAAAATCCACACACACACACAAAACCAAGCGAGGATATTTTCGTCGACTACTGTTTTTGAAAACGTTAAAAGGTGTGCATGTTTTAAACTCCGAGAACCAATGCAAATGTTTTCCCTGGAACTTGACGTAGCAAAACAGGACATTTCACCTTTAGTTTATTATTTTTCTTCAGAGTGCAGCGTGACGTGTCTGTCTCACATCTCACAAACCTGACTACTGCAGTTCGATCTCCGAGGGCAGCTTTAAGTCCTGAATTCAAAGAGGACATTTAATTTTTCTCATTTTAGCTGGGGGGACTAAGTCCACCCTCTGAAAAAAGTGGGTGGACTCCGTCCACCCGCGTGTACCCTCGACTTGAGCCCTGAAACTGAGACCAACTTGTAAATTACGCAAAATGTGTAGTCGAGATCTGTAAATATCATCCACCCGTTAACGAAATAACAAAAAAGCATGGCATGTGTGGGTCATGTCACCCAGCAGAATTCACCGCTAGTGTGTGCATTTCCCAACGCAGTTTGAAACAAATGTATTAAAAAAAACTCAAACTCAATTAAACACGGAAATCTTCTTTTGCAATGTATTTAAAACATTTCATGATGAGCAGAAAATATTTGTCAAACATTTGTTTTTTTGCCCATCCACTCCCTAAATTGGGAGTGGAGGTTCTTGAAAAGAACCTTTGTATACGCTCTCATCCATTTCACTGAATAACCGCTAAAATGAATAAGCACACATTTCAGATGATTTTAAGTTCCCCGTATGGCCGATGTGCTAAAATGATTTTGCAGAACATTTTTGACAGGAAAGGGCGGACATGGGAGGCAAGAGAAACCTCCTCAATTTGCACTAAAAATAGAAAAAAATGAGCTTGTGCTTGAAATAGAAATAATACTATTTCCAGTAGTGTGGTGGGGAGGGTCTTCAAAACAGTATTTATTCTATTAATAATTCAGGCGGGACTCATGCTTGAAATCAGACAAATACTATTTTTAGTTTGAGCCCATCAAGTCCAAAAAAGTATTTGTTGAAAAATTGAAAATACTGCCTATGCTATATGTTGAAAAAATTCAACTTCTTGCATGGGAAGGCTCTAGAAATAGCAACAAATATTTCTTGATTTTTTTTTCTAGAGTGGGTTTGCAGGGGTTGCACATGCGACCCCGGAGGTCTCCATTGGTACCCTTGTGGTCTTCCTTGCTACCCCTAAAACAGTGTGTGGCTCATTGTTTATGGAATGGCTGGATTTATGATAGCTATAGCTGGTAAGATAGCTTGGTGGGTTGAGCGCTCGCTGCTGCAATGTGTATGTGATCTGCAGGTTGTAGGTTCGACTCCCGGCAAGGTCAACTAATTTTTTCATCCGGCTGAGGTTGATAAATGAGTACCAACACAAGCTGGGTGATATTGTATGTATATTTGGGCCTTATGAAGCGCTTAAGCAAAATGTGCTATATAATAACACATCATTATCGTTAGGCCTTGAACATCTGCTTGCAGTCACAGTTATTTGGAAATATGGGCCTAAACACACTGATATTAACGATACATATGGTGATTCAGTTTACAGTGATATCGTTACCATATTTTTTGTAGTGTACTTAGAGACAATGCTATGTCATGCCACTTCCTGTTTTGTCAAGGGGTGAAAGGTCATGTTCCATTGCTTCCTGTGATGTCACTTCGGGGGGTGGGGTCAGATGGTATCACTAAATGTGATTTCATCAGAGGTCAAGGGTCGTGTGATGTCACTTCCGCTACCCTTGGCATTTTGGTGAAATGACGTCCCTGATTGGGATATACATTTGGTGGAACAGAATCCCACCAGCAGCTCGTAGTTTGAACATCTAAATGTAGCCCACCCAAAAACTCCTTCCCTCTGAATGTTTTGGTTACATTCTATAATACAGTTATCTTGTCACACTTCGGTTTTTAAGTTGAAATAAATCAATATGAATGAATGGGTTTCTAAAAACAATTCCTAAACGGGCAACCTATGGCGAATAAACACATTCAGTGCTATTAACTGATGCGCATAATAGCCAATCACCAACAATGAACACTCCATAATGGCCCTTTTTTAGATGGTAAAAGGTCTGGGTGGCATTCTCCTGCTTGGGGGTTATTGGTGCTATGCAGCAGGTGCTTCACGTCCTTACTTCCCTGGGTGATGGGGCTTCAAGACAGAATGGTATATTCATGTAGCAAGTTGTCTTAATGACATCAGTAGAGGGCCGAATGGTATCCCCTCATGTGGTTCGTGTTGCCTCAGTCACAAAGGTTGAGGGCACACTGGCATCCTGATTGGGCAAGTGACTTTTAGGTATTATCTGTTTAGTGTCTTTCATTTGTGTGCGTGTGTTGGGTGAGATGTATGATATACACCAAGAGGGGGGTCTGTGAACCTCTGAGGATCCTAACGTTGGTTCTAACATGACACAGCATTTGTGACAGCAGTGCATGTAGGTCTGAGGGTTGTGTGTGTATGTGTGTGTGTGTGTGATGCCCTGGTGCATGCAGCTACAGTGCTGAGTAGCAGGAGGCGGCCAGCACAATATACCAACGCAGAAGCCCCACGTTCTGCAGTATATAAGCAAAAACTGTGTCTAATCTGAAAGTAGGATGTAGGGGCCTTATTCAGGGCTTTAAGTGGGCCAGGGCTAGCTGGGAAGAGTCCCGGCAGGCTCCAAAAATAGGTTCTTGGCCTGGGCTCTGCCGGGGCTCTGCTGTCCTACCCACCTGAGGAGGGGGCCCGCATTTGGATGACATTTGGATGCCCAAGCATGCCAGTGCCTTGGTTTCTCCCTGCACAAGTGGGCTTTAAAAAGTAACATTGTGTGGGGCAGTGGGGACGAGAGTGTGCGGCGAGAGGGGGTTTTAAATAACATCGATTAACAAGTTAACTGTGTATTGCCACGGGGATTTACTCCGAATTACTTGTCATACACATGTCCGTAAAAATGTAGCGGCATGCTTTCATTTTAAGGCTTACTTCATTCGAACTGTGCTGACGTAGAGCAACAGGCGAACCCGGACCTTCTTGTTTTTAGGCCACACACTTCTTCACAAGACCCACTGTTGCTCTGTAACAATTTTGCTTGGTTCCAGCTCTTCTCTTTATCGGAGTTCTTCTTTGCAGTGAGTGTTAAACCTCTGCCAAACCTTTCTGCAGAAGGGTGCACAAATTGAGGGTGCACACCGCACTAGTTTTAATTTTGTAGGCTAATAAACAAAAACGGTACAGTTTTCCTGTTTTGTGAATAGTGAATGCACGTGTTCACTATGACGGGCGGAATCGAACAGAGCTCACTAGCGCCCCAGGCTGGAAATGTACAGATAGAGCACGTGTGAGGTCAGTTCATGCCGGATAACCATATCCCTTTTTAGGGTTTTGCTCTGCTTGAATATTTCAGTGCAGATTCTTTGTGTTCGACAGATGTGCACCATGTAGTCTTTAACAGCAACATTTTAAGAACATATCGTGTTATTGATGGATGGAGAGTGTCTTAATTGACACAACAAAGCGTTTTTTTTTTTTTTTTACAGTCACACGTTTTCCTTGCATGTGAAGCATGGCTGTGTCAAACAAGGAACAACTGACAGATTACGCTTTCACACATGACCTTGAGTATTGAAAGTACATTTACAAAAATGTATAAGTTATTTCTTTTAAGCCCTCCACTGAATCTCATTGTGGTATTTGTAATCCCCCACTCAAGACGAGGGAAATGGCGCTATAATCCTACACTTTCTTTCGTAACATTTTTAAGTATTTATATATCTGCCAGAGTACTTTCTTATAAATTGGCACTTTTCAACGCATCTTTATAAAACAGCATTGTTGAAAGCCAAGCCTGAGAGTGAGGAGGTGATGATGAATTACCAGGTCGAGGAATGTGGGAGGAGGTTGCAGGACTGGAGCAGTTGTTTTCCCTGATTCTAGCCCTGTGCTGGGAGTTTTGTTGTTTCTGTTTAATTTTAAAGCCCACTCATACAAAACAGGTGAGGTGAACGCAAAGAGAATGAGGTACGATTGGAAGATCCAGAGCCTATCAGTGTTGCTAGTATGTAGGGCCTCATCAGAAGTTGGCCAGTATCCCGGCAGAAAGCCCAATGCAATGACTGTTACCGCAACTTGGTCCTGCGCTATTAGGGCCAGACCCCAAGTTGCGGTGGCGGTTTAAGTCCCCGTTTTTTGGAGTCCGTAGTAATAGCATTACCACTGAATTTGTACCGCACCGGCCAACCCCTGATGAGGCCCATAGTAGTGACAGATAAGGCAAGGACATATGGGGATTATGCTTAAATAAACTGGGTAATGCAATACTAAAATACAAGTGTTCTATTAATCCATGCCTATTATTGTTATTTTGCTAAACCTGCTGGGTTATATTCTGCCTACATAGAACCTTACCTTAGACTTTCCATTATTAGAGTCATTACCTGCAACATGGACTGTCAAAGCATATGTTGTGATGGTTCTAGCAAACCTGAAAACAGGTCAACAATCGTTCATGTACAGAAACTGTCATGAGAGAACAGAGTGTGTTGCATTTAAGATGCTGTACTATGATATCAAAACAAAATACAACCTCTAGTCCATCGGGAAACATATGTATTTGGTAAAATCATCTGTGGAGTAAAACACATTACTTAATGTAATATGAAATTCAAAAATGACATGCAGAAGACCAGTTTCTTTTTAAAATCATAAGTTTCTGCAAAGAAAACAGAATACTGAGATTCAGTAGCAAGCTGTTATGCTGGGTAATTAGAAGCATGCAGAAATTGTCTTAAGTGCTCAAGGGTTTTATTTTTCAGTTACACATAGGTCCTAAAGTATAAGAGAAATTGCAATAGGGATGTGAATGTGTGGAACACTTTTCCTGCAGTAGTAATACAACATCTTCAGTGATTAATGTTGTATCTAAGTGGACGCTGGTAGAGGACAGAATGGTATCCTTATGTGGCGATAGTTGCCTCAGCCGCAAAGTTGAGGATGGACTGGTATCCTTGTGTGGGGCAAGTGACTTTGTTCATTTTGGATATGATCTGTTTAGTAACGCGTGCGAGTGTGTGTTAGGGTTCAGGTATGTGGAGTGGATGTAAGTAAGGCTTGGTCTTTCCATTTCTGTGGGGCTTCAGAATGTTTGCTTTGCATCTGGAATAGCTGTCTCAAAACGTCACTTATGGTCTGGCTGCAACTGTTTCAAATGTTTTACTTGTGAGGTGTGAAATTGCTATCCTTGGTCTTTAGTGTATTTGGGGTATGTATGTCCCTGGGCAGATATATCATATAGACCAAGGGGGGGGGGGTGGTCTGTAAACCTTTCAGATGCCTAACGTTGATCCTAACATTAGTCTGCAATTGTGGTGTGTGAAGGCATCATGAAGCAAGACACAGACAACAGACTTAAAGTTCAAACAAAAGATATTTATTAACTCAAAGGTCAGGATGGTATTAGGCCTAACTTGCCCTATGCTAAGGTGGGATTTCCCTACCTAAACGAAACTAAGGAAAGTCTGAGTCAAAGAGTTCAACTTAAAAGTCTGTCGTCTGTGTCCAAAACCTATATTTGCCCTCAAAACTACAGCTGAACAGTGTGTAGGGATGTTAATGATCAAAAGTGGCGATCAACCCAAAGTCAGAGCTTCTTCCAGCTATCAACGTGTTCTTCAGTTTTCCTTTCCCAAGTAAAAAACAGTTTAAAAAAGTCTTAAGATTTACTTTGTCCAAGTTCAAATAGTTGCACAAACTCGTCAGGGCTCCCTTCTCCAAGTTCAAAGTAACACAGTTCAAACAATAAGGGTCTTTAGGCCCTGTCCTCGAGACGGTACTTGTAGTTCATCAAGTTTCAGGGTTCCCTTCCCTAAGACTTCAACACAGCAACCAATGTGTAATTCAGTCTTTTAAAGATCAGATTAACACTGGGTCAACCTGACCCGCCTTCTGGTTCGCTTCACCAGTTCTCTTGCAGCGCTCCATCTTGGTTGGTTTCACCATCTCCCTATCTTTACAATGTTAGGCTCACTGGTCTAGGTGCAGTTGTCAGACCAGATGGTCCACCCATCACAGGTCATGCAACCAGGTCCCCTTGGCTTTTCAGTCCACACAGGTTCCTCTGCATTTGCCCCTGTGTACAAGGTCACGTCCCTTTAGTGTCTCTTTGTTGGCCTCTTGTGCAATATTTACACTCCTCTGGCTTCTCCTAATTAGCCCTGTGGCTCGGCCATAACTGGTCACACACCTCTTGCAAGTGTTTGGTCTTGCCACACTGCATTTACTCACAAGGTTCACTTGGTGGTGGTCTTGTTCATGTGCCACCTTTGGTTGCACTTCGCCATACTTGATTCCTTACCATAGGTTGCTTTCATATGGGTATTTTCTTGTTAAGCCTGTATTATCCATTTGCTTTGCTTATAAAGTTTAGATTTCCTCTCAATTTTCAATGTGGTTTTAATTTTAGGTTTCAGTTGATTTGGTATTCAATCTGTGTGGTGTGGCAATGTTTTAAAACTTAAATTCATTTCACCATTCAATATGCTTTGTTTAACTGTTTAAAACTTTCATGCAGTTCGGTGTTCAATATGAATAGTTTTAATGCTGTTGCACACAGAAGGTAGGACAAGGGAAATGTTTTGACGGCGGGAAAACTTTATAAGTGAGCCTACGTATGGTGATCAGCTGATTGAAAGTCAGATATCATTCCTGTGATCTGGCACCAGTGTATTTACAACAATCACATAGTTATAATTATGTTTATACATAAACGGTGTCCCTCAGATCCAGTCTGAGGGAGAAAAAAGTGCGTGCCTTGGTTGTATTCCCTTTTCCCTTTCAGTCGCATTTGGTATTGTGGTGCGTTGTTTCAGTGAAGGGTGTGATTGGTGAAATATCAGTTTTGCACAGATTATACTCAGCTGTGAAGGTGTAACATAGCCCAGTAGTGTTAACGTGAATTTCGGGTGGGTAGTTGGAATTAGTTTGGTCACCCATATTCCTGAGCGTGGACTGTGGAAGCAGTTCACTAATGGTTTTCAAATGGTTCCAGGGATTTCGCATCTGCGCTTTGTTCCATTTTATGAGTTACGATCACAGAGGGATGCACTCTGCACACTGGGCACTTCCCTTGTAAGTTGGTGAACAGCACACGGATGAAACATTTCCCCATTTTGTCTCACCGGAGCCAAGGGTGTTTACTGTTTAACCTGTACAACTAACTGCCGGTTGGGGATTCAGATGATGATGGTCATTGTCAGAGGGTGTTTATGTTTATGTGAAACACTAATTGGTGTTGTGCGGTAGACTGCAACTACCGGTTTGATTATTTATGTATAGCCTTATGCCGGCTGTGTTAATTTTACTGAAATGAAATGGAGGACATAGAAATGCTAGCATTACAGTAAAGGCATTATAACTAATAGCCGAAAGTGAAAGGTTTCATTTTATGTCATGCTGTGAACTATGATGATTCCAAGCCATGGTTTGGGGGTGTACAAGCTCTCATGAATACTCCTATGTGGTAGGGAGTATTACACATTGCACGTGGTATTTATTTATTTAATAATAATACAAATATATATATATGTATATATATATATATATATATTATACGGTAGTGGCTGTGTAGTTATGGTTAAGTTGCTAATCCCATTGGAAGAGCACTTTTTGGGCCGCTTATAACTTCGCTCCCCCTGGACGAATCCTCACCAAACTTTGCAGAAAAAGTATATGGCCCACTCTGAATTTTGCAAAGTTTGGTGAGGTTTGGTCCAGGCGGTAAAGTTAATGGGGGGGTCCCAAATCTTCTTTTTTTCCCATAGACTGAATGGGGAAAAAACTTTGCTCACGCCTATAGTGCAAACCGCTGGACGGATTTTCAACAAATTTGCGGCAGGAGGAGAGGCTTGGTCCCGAAAGCGTGCTTTTGTAAATTTGGTGAAAATCCGTCCAGTAGTTTTTTTTAAAATGACCAAAAAGTAGGTCACAAACAATTAGTGATATCTATGTCTCTCCACAGACAGGACACCGATTGGCTAATCGGCTCGCATCATGTCTGCGGACATGTGACATGTTCGCTGATTGGCTGGAATGAAGCGTTAGGTGCATCGTATTGTTTCGATGCACCCGTCATCTTGGATCCACGGACATCCACGGACAGCGTGGTGACAAACGGGGGAGAAATACAACTTTGGCAAGTGTGTTGGTGTGTAAGAGTGTTTGGGGAGTAAGAGATGGGTCAAATGCTGTATTTATTTAGGTGGCAGGCACACCCGATGTGTTTGTCATGTACACAGACATAAAAAAAATGAATGCAGTAGCCCATATAGCCAGTTAAATTGTTTGATTCTATGGTTGTGATATGCTGCGGTGGTTGTGGCCAGGGCCTAGAGTCTTGGAGGCATGGCCGTTTGATTCTATGTGTATGATCTATGGATATGATATGCTGTGGTGGTTGTGGCCAGGGCCTAGAGTCTTGGGTGCATGGCCCAAGCATATCACACCCATAGATCACATCCATAGAATTGAATATATATGAAATATTTGTAAATCTACAGTTTATGTACTGTTTGATTTGTACAGTTTGATTGTGAAGTTTTGGGTATGTCATGTCATTAAGATTGTAGAGTTTGTTAACAAGCACTGCAGTATAACATATCCATGGAAATAAACATTTTGTATTGTGGTGTACGGTTAGATGTTTGCTTTAATGGTTGTGTTATGGAGCAGTATTTATGAGTTGTATTTATTATAATATACTTACTGTATGGTTTGGTAACTGGAGCAGATATATTCTTTGTCAATTTCTGTGATAAAAGAAAAGATCATGTTAGTGTAGGTAGTTTATATAGACTTATAACATTGACTAATAGACATTTCTGATTCATTACGACCCTCGTATTTAGTAGTTTACAAACCAGTGTACCGTGCAATTTGCTCAGTTTCTGTGGTTGTTGCTTAAATCATTGCGTCTGTGGGAAAAAGAAATCCATGTTGGATTTAAAAAAACTTTATTTTATTTTGGTACAGTGTTTTCTTGTTGTTTCTGGCTAACGTTCTATCTGTTGGCTTGTTGCAGATTGTTAGATACTTGTTGTTGAATTGTAACTGGTTATTTTTTTTATTTATATTCTCAAGTTGCTAATCTATCTGTTGGGTTGTTGCAGATTCTTGGGGCAGTTAGATACATGATCACGCATTCTAACTGTTTATTTCTTGTTATTTTTCAGTGGTATTGATTTATCTGTTTGATTGTTGCAAAATCTTGGGGCAGTTAGGTACCTGTTGGAGTATTCTAACTGTTTATTTCTTGTTATTTTTCAGTGGTATTGATTTATCTGTTTGGTTGTTGCAAAATCTTGGGGCAGTTAGATACCTGTTGGTGTATTCTAACTGTTTATTTCTTCTTATAATTTAGTGGTATTGATTTATGTGTTTGGTTGTTGCAGAATCTTGGGGCAGTTAGATACCTGTTGGCATATTCTAACTGTTTATAGTTTTCTAATTTAAGTTTTATTAATGTTTATGCACAGATTAGTTATTAAATTTTGGTTTTAAGAATATTAAATAAGTGTTTATAAGATTTGCTGGTAATCTTTGCTTTAGAGTAATGGTACTATCATTACATTCGAACCATCCACAATTCTTTTTTATATATGCAGTGTAGTGACCTGCATTGTTTGTGGTTCCTGCATGGTAGATTATACCTATGGCTGTGAAGGTTTTCTTACCAAGTGATACTTGATCATGTGTGAATCCAGTCAGCTTGCAGTTGTTTTTGGTACCATTTGCATTGTAACGTAGAAGCATTAGTATTACATATTTACTATGTGTTTGTATTTGTAAGGTGGAGCGATTATCTGAATTGCAGGTAGTACATAATCTGCCATGGTTTGCATGTTGTACAAGTTGCTGAAATGGAACAGATTCATAGTTAGGTGTGGATACATACACAAAACGTTCATTAGGGATTTGTTTGTGTTGCATATTGTTGCACAGAGTGCATGTATGTTTCCACATGTATGAAATCTGGAAGATTTCATTTATAGGTATGTTTTTGTTTTCCAGTACTTGTAGTAAGGACATTAGCAATTCTTGTGGATCTTCTTGTGAGTTTATAGTGAATTTCACCATTCCAGCACAGTAGTCCAATTCTTGTCTTATTCCATGAACACTATATGTGTTGTCAGGATTATTGCTTGCATTTCTATGAAGGACTTACATTTGCAAACAGAATTGGTCTGTACTGTGTAAGTAAATGTTGTCAACAATTGGTGGCAATTAAAATAGAATATGTATTGCTACATTTGCATAGCAATTTACACCAGTTATATTTGAAAATTTGAAAGGACCAGATAGTTCTGTGTCCAAGTCATTTCTTCGGAGTGTGTGTTGCTTCTTTGAAGAAGTACTTCAGTTACTTTGAGTAATAGATTCTTCTTTGGTTGTAGTAGTAATTGATGAAGTATTAGCTTCTTTTACTCTCTTTGGAGGATTTACAGTGAGATCCTATTGCATTTCTGTTTGAAGTAGTTTTCTTTTACAACATTTTGCTTTTTGTGGAACAGGATATGTTTTCAGATGGGGGGTGTATAGTGAACGTAGTCTATTGTATTCTAAAATGCAAGGAATATCAGTGTTTACTTGCATCAAAGTTGATTAGAAATAGACCGTCAAGTGTACGTAAGCATGATAGTGCTACATAGCTCGTGGCTTCTTTAAAGACTGTATTCCCAATATCTATCAATGCTTTATCTAGGGTCAGACCTTGTGATTTGTGAATGGTAACTGCGTATGCTAGATTTAGAGAAAATTGTTCCCTGCTTACATACATGTCTTTGAAAAGAAGGAATCGAGCTGTTGAGCGCCCTATCCTTTTTACTTCTGAAAGTTTGTCAAAGAGAATATTGACAAACTGAATCTTGTTGTCACATGGGTATGTTTCAAAGCCAACAACTGTACCCAGTGCTCCATGAACTAGTACTTAGTCCACATCAAGGTTAGGTTTAAGCATTACTCTTTCGTTTTAAAGATAATTTTAATATTTTCTCCAAACCAGCTGTGTTGGAGATAGAATTTTCTAAGATATTTAGTCTTGTTGTGGCTTCTTGACACATGGGTAGCGTCATACCATGTACGTCCAGTTTGTCTGTGGAGCAAATTTCAATTATTGGTTGCATTTCTTTTTTCAACATTGGTTAATTGAATTTGGAACATTTCGCAAGAGTTGGCATAAAGGACATACAATTGACATTTTTTTGTGCTAATTGTTCCATGACATCAGTAGCACATGAGTTATGGCCATAAAGTGCATGGATGTGCCGGGTTTTTAATATTGCTTGTGCTTCTTGAGATAGTACACCAATTCTAATACTTTTTAAAATGTTGGCGTGGCGTAGGTGAGGTCTGCAGACTGGTGCATGTTTTCTGTTAATTCTCTGTATTGGAAATGTTGCCAAAGGATGACATTTTCTATGCTGCCAACAGTTTTACGGCAGAGTTTGTATCCTAAGGTTTTAAAAATAGGTTCACCTTTCACTGGTGTCAATTGAAGAAGATCTCCGAAAACAATAATGTGTTTTCCTCCAAAGAGCTCTTCGTAGTTTGTTTTAAGTACTTCTTGTAATCTGAGGTGAATCAAAGCCAACATTAGGTTGGAGACCATGCTCACTTCATCTATTAGTAGCATTTTTATTTGTTTTACCACTCTGCGTAGTTCGATTGCAGCTTCTGTAGAAAGCTTGTAATATTCTAATTTGTTTTGGTGTTCTACTGGAAGGAGTAGTAATCGGTGTAAAGTGACACTGCCAATGTTGTAGGCAGCTAAACCTGTGGGGGCAGTTAAAACAGCTGACAGTTTGTTGTTTGACAATTGTTGAAGGAAGTTGCTGATGATTTTGATTAAGAATGTTTTGCCTGAACCAGCTTCACCACTGACGTATAGTAGTACAGGTCTGTAATTTTGGCAGGTGCATTCTTTATTTTCATGCTGTACACCATGTGCAATTTCTTTTGTTACTTCTTGAAAAATGGTACGCTGCTCTTGGTTCAGTTTTGATTGTAGTACAGTTAAGTCTTCTGTATCTTCTTCATAGTGGCACATGGTGTTTTCTACTTCTGTCATAGCTAATTCTGCCTCATTTGCTATTAGTGGCTCTCCCAGTGGTTCTTGTCTTCCTGTTACAGAAGGTTGACTACTGTCGGGAGTGTCCTTATCTAGTGTGGCCTGGAGTTCTTCTTCGTGTTGCTGTTCATTGTGCTTCTAACACACAGGGGATTTACTGAAATACACATTACCTCTAGCACCGGATATGTGTCCTTTCTGTTATCAGATTTACTGTAACACACAAAACAGAATAAGGAACACAAGCTTCACTGGAGCTAATTGCTTTATTGTGCCATTAATGCAGCCCTAACACTCTCCCTACAAGGGACACACTATCCTAGCCCTTCATGATGTTCCTCACCCTAGAGAGCGCTGATGCACCGACTAAGAGCGGGGGATGCATGGGGGCTATTCTCACCCTATATCAGCTTGCAATGAGATAATTTCCACAATAAATTGTTTCACATAAATTTCATACAACCATGGGTAATTAGCCCAAACAAGTTAAAACAATAGCAGTTACGGGAAAAACCATTTCCCGACTGAACACTTGGGTCAAACAGGCAGGTCATGTGGAACTCGGCGTCAGATGATCTGACAATTTAATTGCCCTCCGTGAGGTGTGTCTGGTTGACCCAGGAGTAAATTCTAAAACATCTTTAAGAATATAAGTATCACAAGCCACTCTTGTCGCGTAGTGATGCACCCGATGCTAAGCTCTTTCTTTAAGGTACATGAACAATTCAATTGTGCGGGAGGGCATGACACATCTATAAAAAGAATCACAATATCTCCAACATCAATTCAAACAGTTATTTCTAAAAATGCATAAGTCCACTTGTGTCACTCTGCATGGGGTGACATCTATATGTCTGGTCGACCGGTTTCAATGATGTCTTTCGTGTATCATATTCTTCAGGACCCATTATTTCTTCCTTAGACCCAATCTGCAAGCCCCACAGGGGTGAAATTGCGACATGTTCTGTGAAACAAAATAAGAGAAAGTCAGTTTGACTTCTCTCATATAAGGGATAAAGCGTGTGGCATTTCTTACTATTTCTCATGTGTAGAATGGAATGATATACTTTCCAATGAACTAAACAAGTCAACTTGTGACATTAAAAAGAGGCTGTTTTCACCACACCCCACCACCATTGAGTGTATGACATCATGTCCAGTACTACAAATTCATACCGGTCCGTCTGTTGTAAGTGCAAAGGAATGGCACAGTCAATTTCAACAGTATTGGCACGTTCCAGTAATTGGATAGAGGCACCAAAATTGGTGCTTGATCTGCAACATAGGGGGGCTCATGTTACATTAGCTATTCACATGCTCACAAGCTAATGAGTTACCTTATCCAAAGGTGTGCTGTCCCCATGTTTTGATATAAAATCCAATTACCTCGCCGCTCATCAGTCTCCCTTTGGCAAGGTAAGCCTCTTGTAGTATAACAGTCTTATGGGTAGTGCCCCTGGGGGAGTCCTGCAGAAGGAAAAATGCAGAACCCAAGTTACGTCAGTTATCCCAGATCGTGATACTTTTATTATGCACTACCTATATTCAGTACATTGTGCCTGCACGAAGGTTGCATCCATAAAGTGCTTTTTGGTAAGTTACGATGTCAGTGCCCCCCGAGCGCCCATTTCAACCCCCATTCAAGTGGCCTGATCTAGCAGCAAAAGTTAATACAGCCTTTTTAGAGAACTGCTAAAATAGTTAATAACCCGTTTCCAATTGCTTTGTGACGTTAATGCACGCGTGTTCAATTCCGCGTGTGCTACTCGCTCTTACTTGTTGCTTCCTAGTTTTCCCCGTCTGGACTTCTCATGTTCCATTCGCGATGGGAAATTCCTTGCGGTGGATGCTGTTTTTTGCCTCTGCGTATTATCTAAACAATGGCGACGTAGGATGGTCTTGTCAACAACCAATGGACACCCGAAGCTGGATCACGTGCCCCGGCGGCCATTTTAGGTTGGGCATATCCGCACGCCAGCAATCTCGGTGCATGGGAAAGCATTCTGTCTCCATCGAGTCTCCCACATGGGGGAGAGAGCTATAGTTATGGCATGTACTGCGGCGGCCATCATGAACAGGGCAATTCACATGAATTCGCCCTAGGCATATTACTTTAACAATGGATTGCAACCGTTAACGTGATCGTTACTCGCCCTAAAGCGGAAATTGCTATTTTTGTCAGCAATTTTGTAAATCCACGGTTTCATAATTGCTGAACGTGGTAAAACACGCCTTATACAGAGGGGCTCTGTAAAAAGGCAAAGGGGGGAGGAAAAGGGAAGGGGGGAGGGGGACAGGGCGTGAATGGGGAAAGGGGGACCACTCATAGCCCATTCAACAAATATTTTCGGGTATCACATGACACCGGTCTAGGCCATAATGCACATAATGGATGTATTTTCCAAAGGCCAATGTAGGGGCTTGTGGCTAGCGAAGGTCATCAAAGATTCCCATGCCGGGCACCTACATGTAGCCCGGGATGGGTACCTAATGTTGGGGGGTGGCCCTTGTATTGGATCTACTTCATCAAGGCTAGTGTGTTCCACTGAATTTCCTCATTTAACCCATGTCTGACTGTGTCCAAACGGAAAATCCACTGTTGTTCTTTTTTGAGAAGTATGTCATGAAAATTGCCTCCTCTACGAGGTGGCCATACTTTCTCAAGGATAGTCCATTTGAAATCATCCTCAGTATGGTGTTCTGAATCGAAGTGGACAACAAGTGGTGCATTCATTTTCTTAGTCCTTATACAAGATTTATGTTCGATCAGACGTGTTTTGATTGGGGGAGTTGTCATCCCAATATATTTCAAATTGCAAGGGCAACTGATCAAATATATAACCCCTCGACTGTTGCAGTTCGTTAGATGCCTCTGCACCCACGGTATCTTCCACCCTATATCAATGGACAGACTTCTTACGGTCTGTCTGCACACACTGCACATCCCACATGGAGTATGTCCAACTGCAGTGGGTGCATCCCAAAGGGTGTTAACATTTGCAGCATGCTTCGGTTCTGTCAAAGTGTGGACCAGGCTATCCCGTATATTCCTTCTCTGTTTTATGGCAAAAGTTGGCGGCGCCAGTTCCAGTTTACCATTGTTTAGGATGGGCCAGAGCCTCTTGATTTTTCTTTTCAAGGTGTTAAAAATTGGGGAGTAACTTAAAACTGCCGTGATCATCGACCCTTGGGTGGCTTTTTCGTGTTGTTGTAAGGTAGTGGCACGTGGTATATTCCTTACCCGTTTCTAGGTGTCTTTGACACATTTTTTTTGGGGTACCCTCTGCGCAGTAATTGAGATTTCAGCTCTCCCAATTGTCGTTGATAGTCGGCAGCTTTCGTGCAAGTACGCCTGTAATGTAAAAATTGCCCAAATGGCAGATTGTCTCGTAAAGCACGTGGGTGGTAACTTCCATAGCTGAGTAGTGCATTACGGTCAGTGGATTTCTTATAAACCTTAGAAATTAAACCACCGCCTTCTGCTACCACATGGAGGTCCAGGAAGTGTGTTTCTGTTTTGCTACAGTCCAAAGTGAACTTGAGAAAAGGATTTTGTTCATTAATCCATTGATGGAACCCGTGTAGTGTCACCTCATTGCCCCCAAAGATGATAAAAATATCATCGATGTACCTCCGCCACACTTTGATGTTATCTAAAAATGGATTGGTGGCGGAGTAGATATGTTCTTTCTAAAAATGACCTACATAAAGATTTGCCAGGCTGGGGGCAAATGTAGCCCCCATAGCTGTCCCAGAAATTTGTTGATAAAATTGTTCATTACATAGAAAGACATTTTTCGTTAATGCTATTTCTGTAAGGGCCGTAATAAATTCAACATGGCCCCTCCCAAGGTCAGCTTTGCGTGAGAGATGTCATCTAACCATTTCAGTGGTCTCCAATTGAGGTATACTTGTATACAGTGACTCCACATCTATGGTTACTAGCCACTGCTCAGTGCTGTTAAAAGGCAGATTATCAATAAGGTCAAGCATTGCCATTGAATCCTTGACATACGAGGTCATCTTCGGTATGTCATCCCGCAGGAACCAATCCACATATTGTGATAGGGGTTCAAAGATTGATAATATTCCTGACACAATGGGTCTTCCAGGAATTGGGGAGACACCCTGGTGAACCTTGGGTTATGCATAGAAGGCCGGGATTCTTGGATGTGACTGTATGAGGAAAGCGGCTTCTTTGCTGGTGACTAGTTCTTCTACTAGTGCTTCTTCGACCAGAGGCGCAATTAGATTACAAATTGCTTGCATGGGATCTCCTGGTAGTTTGCGATAATTTCTGCCATCTTTCAGGAGATTCTCGACCATGATCCCATAGTCTTCCTGGTTCATTATCACTGTGCCACCACCTTTGTCGGCCGGTTTTATTATGATGGTGTCATTCTTGGCCAAATCGTTCAATGCTAGCAATTGCTCCTTTGTGCAGTTGTTATTAATAAATGAGAGACTATGTTCCAATTCTTCTAGCTTTTTCATTAGGGCTTGCTTGAAAGTTATTGACTCAGGTGTATTGCTGTATGACGGTGGAATGAACTTCGACGGTGGTCGGAGTCCAGTGTCTTCAGCCGGTTGTGATTCATCATGGTCCGCAAAAATTGTTTCAACCATATTTTCCGCATGAGCTGTGTTATCTCTATGCGAGTCTGGAACGGGTCATACCTGGCCATTGGAACAAATGACAAACCCTTCTGTAATATTTGTTCTTCTGCATCAGTTAGTCGATGTGAGAAATTCATAATTAGGGAAATGCTGGCTGTGGGAAGTTCTGCCCCCTGCTCCGCGTCACCCTCGGTGAGAACATCTGCCACCTGGGCCTGCCTCTGTTGCCCTCGCGCGGGCCTAAAAAATGGGGTGCTTGTTGTTGTCGTTGGATAAAACCTCCTCCGTAGTTTCCTTGGAAACCTTGTGCATTGAAGTGTACTTGCTGTCTCGGTCGGCCTTGGCCTCTGCCACCCTGTCCCTGGGCGCCACTGTTTGACCCGTTACTGGAATTGTTGGAGGAAGCAGAGCTATTATTTCTCTGGTTCCTATATCCACCTGATGGGTTGGCTAAATAGGCATTGCATCTCGCCAATTTGGCTTCCGGTGTATGATAATCCTCAGTTGTATAAGGGTATAATTTTGAGTGTTCAAATATTGAAAGATCTTTTTTCAGTTTGTGGATTTTCCTTGCCATATTCATTTCTTTGCATTCTTTAAGGGTAGCATCTAGTCCAGCCAGCTTGGTCTTAAAGGCCTCGAAGTCAATCAAATCTTTGATTGCAGAGAGTTTGGTTTCCAATTCCTTTACCAAATTATCTGTGATGGATTTTGCAGTATTAATTATCAGTATAAGCCAATCGCGTGTACATTTGTTGGCAATAAACGACCAGTCCTTACGGAACTGCAGGTGTTCCAGAAAGATCCGGGTATCAATCCTAATAATAAGGCCGTTTGGTGCTGCATGCGCCCGAAGGTACTCGGTCATAAGAGCCCCATGTAGTTCGGCCCTTATAATCTTTTTTCTCAGGATCTCAACCTCGTTCCATTCATCTGTATCAGTGTTTCCACCTGATGGGTTGGCTAAATAGGCATTGCGTCTCGCCAATTTGGCTTCCGGTGTATAATAATCCTCAGTTGTATAAGGGTATACTTTTGAGTGTTCAAATACTGAAAGATCTTTTTTTTGAGGAAATTCAGTGGAATACACTTGCCTTCATGAAGTAGATCCAATACAAGGGCCACCCCCCAACATTAGGTACCCATCCCGGGCTACATGTAGGTGCCCGGCATGGGAATCTTTGATGACCTTCGCTAGCCACAAGCCCCTACATTGGCCTTTGGATAATACATCCATTATGGGCATTATGGCCTAGACCGGTGTCATGTGATACCCGAAAATATTTGTTGAATGGGCTATGAGTGGTCCCCCTTCCCCCATTCCTGCCCTATTCCCCTCCCCCCTTCCCTTTTCCTCCCCCCTTCGCCTTTTTACAGAGCCCCCCCTCTGTATAAGGCGTGTTTTAGCACGTTCAACAATTATGAAACCGTGGATTTACAAAATTGCTGACAAAAATAGCAATTTCCGCTTTAGGGCGAGTAACGATCACGTTAACGGTTGCAATCCATCGTTTAAGTAATATGCCTAGGGCGAATTAGTGTGAATTGCCCTGTCCATGATGGCCGCCGCAGTACATGCCATAACTATAGCTCTCTCCCCCATGTGGGAGACTCGATGGAGACAGAATGCTTTCCCATGCACGGAGATTGCTGGCGTGCGGATATGCCCAACCTAAAATGGCCGCCGGGGCACGTGATCCGGCTTCGGGTGTCCATTGGTTGTTGACAAGACCATCCTCCGCCGCCATTGTTTACATAATACTCAGAGGCAAAAAACAGCATCCACCGCGAGGAATTTCCCATCGCAAATGGAACATGAGAAGTCCAGACGGGGAAAACTAGGAAGCAACAAGTAAGAGCGAGTAGCACACGCGGAATTGAACACGCGTGCATTAACGTCACAAAGCAATTGGAAACGGGTTGTTAGCTATTTTAGCAGTTCTCTAAAAAGGCTGTATTAACTTTTGCTGCTAGATCAGGCCACTTGAATAGGGGGTCGAAATGGGCGCTCGGGGGGCACTGACATCGTAACTTACCGAAAAGCACTTTATGGATGCAACCTTCGTGCAGGCACAATGTAATGAATATAGGTAGTGCATAATAAAAGTATCACGATCTGGGATAACTGACATGACTTGGGTTCTGCATTTTTCCTTCCGCAGGACTCCCCCAGGGGCACTACCCATAAGACCGTTATACTACAAGAGGCTTACCTTGCCAAAGGGAGACTGATGAGCGGTGAGGTAATTGGATTTTATATCAAAACATGGGGACAGCACACCTTTGGATAAGGTTACTCATTACCTTGTGAGCATGTGAATAGCTAATGTAACATGAGCCCCCCTATGTTGCAGATCAAGCACCAATTTTGGTGCCTCTATCCAATTACTTGAACGTGCCAATACTGTTTAAATTGACTGTGCCATTCCTTCGCACATACAACAGACGGACCGGTATGTCTTTGTAGTACTGGACATGATGTCATACACTCAATGGTGGTGGGGTATGGTGAAAACAGCCTCTTTTTAATGTCACAAGTTGACTTGTTTAGTTCATTGGAAAGTAAATCATTCCATTCTATACATGAGAAATAGTAAGAAATGCCACACGCTTTATCCCTTATATGAGAGAAGTCAAACTGACTTTCTCTTATTTTGTTTCACAGAACATGTCGCAATTTCACCCCTGTGGGGCTTGCAGATTGGGTCTAAGGAAGAAATAATGGGTCGTGAAGAATATGATACACGAAAGACATCATTGAAACCGGTTGACCAGACATATAGATGTCACCCCATGCAGAGTGACACAAGTGGACTTATGTATTTTTAGAAAGAATTGTTTGAATCGATGTTGCAGATATTGTGATTCTTTTTATAGATGTGTCATGCCCTCCCGCACAATTGAATTGTTCATGCACCTTAAAGAAAGAGCTTAGCATTGGGTGCATCACTACGCGACGAGAGTGGCTTGTGATACTTATATTCTTAAAGATGTTTTAGAATTTACTCCTGGGTCAACCAGACACACCTCACGGAGGGCAATTAAATTGTCAGATGATCTGACGCTGAGTCCCACGTGACCTGCCTGTTTGACCCAAGTGTGCAGTCGGGAAATGGTTTTTCCCGTAACTGCTATTGTTTTAACTTGTTTGGGCTAATTACCCATGGTTGTATGAAATTTATGTGAAAACATTTATTGTGGAAATTATCTCATTGCAAGCTGATATAGGGTGAGAATAGCCCCCATGCATCCCCCACTCTTAGTCGGTGCATCAGTGCTCTCTAGGGTGAGGAACATCATGAAGGGCTAGTATAGTGTGTCCCTTGTAGGGAGAGTGTTAGGGCTGCATTAATGGCACAATAAAGCAATTAGCTCCAGTGAAGCTTTTGTTCCTTATTCTGTTTTGTGTGTTACAGCTGTTCATTGTGCAACATTGTTTTGTACTGTGTAAAGTTTACATAGGTTATAGTGCTTTCATTTGCTTTGAAAGTGTCTTTATAGGAGTCATAGGTATCGAGTATCGCTTATTCTTTTCTCCATGGTTTAAAAAGTGGTTGCAGGTACATGTAATATAGTTCTTTATGTTGAGGAGTTTTTAATTACAATTTGATATGATTAATTAAGCTTGGTTTGGTAAGTTTCACTAAGCTGCCTTCACAATTTGTCACTCTGTAGCTACCTTTTTTTTAATCGGGTTTTATATTATTTTTGTATGTGAAATGTTGGGCTATGTGGTATAGACACATGGTTTCCAAAGCGGTACTATTGTTTGGTTAGGATGTGTCTGGTAAATTGTTTTTCAAAATGTCTTGGCTGTTGGGATCATTTTTGGCTGCTGTTTCTATGTCTTCGTATGATTTGAGAACTCTTTTTCTAGATTTAGCAGGACCAAGACTTAGCCATACTATATTTTCAGATTTTCCATAAAAGCAGTACTTGTTAAACGATCTGCAGCTTCATAGCAGCCACATTCTCTATGAGAGAGCATTTTTATGCCTAAGCTGTACAATTTCTGAGACAGCGTTTTGTCCGATGATAGGTCATTCCAGAGGTCTTGAAGCTCTGTTTTTTCTGCTTTGGTTAAGTAGGCTGTAACATATCATGCAACTGCAGTGGAATTGTCTGCAATGTACTGCACATCTCTGTTTGCATTCCATAAGAGGGCAATGATTGCATTGTAATCATTGTTACATATTGCTTCTTCTGTTCTTTTTATGTAATATGTGTTCTTAGGTGATTTACCTTTAACACTATGTCTAACTGAAGACATGAAGTTGTTCACTTCACCTGTTTCTGTAACTGCTCTAGTGTCAGTCCAGAAAATCTGGACATCCCTGGGTGGAAGGAAATGCATGATAATTGGTTGGCCGAGGACCAACCGCCTCATTCAAAGTGTTAAGAATACATGCTCATTAGTTATTACGTAGCTATTGGCCCAGCTAGAGTGCGGCCATTTTAAGATGACTGGAATCGCCATTTTGTTTTCTCTATGTTCTCTTTAATGTTGCCTCTTTGCCTCATGTAAACCTGCTTTGCTGTAGATATTATTTCGCTTCAATGGTCCAAGGCTACGAAAACATGTTGAAACATTCCACTGGAGAGCCAGACAGAAATGCCCGATTCCCTCCCTCATATATCCTTGAAGACAGGGAGCAAGGCATTTAATCAGTACATAAATGCTAGGGAGTCTCTTGAAAGAATAGCAATGTACGAAACTAGCATTTAAAGAGTTGAATTATGTTCTTCTTTACGGCCCCCCTTCCTAAGCCCAGGGCGGCCCTGTAGAGCGGGCTGACCTCCACAGCGAGAATCAAAACTTAGAGATTGGGAGGCCTGGTATGCGCGAGTCTCCTATGCACAGCTTGCCTATGAGAAACAAACGCTGTGTTCTCGCAAACAAAGAATGATGTCTGTAAGACTGGAGATAGCAACTTGTTACTAAATATAGTGGTCTAAGGTGTCATATTTGTCACACTGGTCAATCATCGCCTCTAATTCAAATGGAAATGAATTGGGGGCAGCATCAAATGTGTCATACTGTGTCATTGCTGATTGTAAGGTGTTCCTTTTGTATATATGTAACTGATGTACGTTGCTTGCTTGCTTGCGTCCCCTGAGGTCTGTTTAGACACACGTTGCGGGGCGTGTGACCACTTGGCCAATTGGGACTATTTCGTATTGCAATAAACCCTAGATTTTGGGAACGGAACCTCGTGTTTGGCGTATCTATTTGTGTGTGGTAACTTTGCCTTGTTTCCACATTCGAGGGATACTCAGGGGCCCCTTCAAGATTGGGCCCGAATAGGGACCCTCCCCCACTTGTTCCATCGTGTATGTTGTGACAAAAGGAAGGCGACAAGAATGGCGAGGACAGGAGCGATCGAGCCGGTATCCAGAGGTGTACGGTGCACCCCTACGAAAGCGATGAGAGAATCCTTTGCAGATCTGCGCACCGCTGATCCCTGATTGACACCCCTGGCCAGCGAACAAGGAGGCGAGGGTCCCGAAAACGAGGCAGAGCCGAGATACGCAGACACAACCTCATTGGTTGTGTCAGTATAAGGAAGAATTGTGTCTTGAAGAAGACAAATTGATTGATCAGGTGAGTCGTGCCCCAATTCGTAAGTAATCCTGATATTGGTTGAGAGTTGATTTTGCAAAATCAAACACCCAGAGTAAGTTTGATTAGCCAAGGGTAAGGTTAAAACATGCCTGGGGTATTGTCTACCTTAGCGGGATTTTTCCGCTGCGGTGAACAATCTTTGGAAACTGGCCAGGAAGCACCTCCGGGAGGAACGCCGGCTTATGAGATGTACATAAAGTACGGTATGGGAGCGATAATGTTGTGTGAGACTTGGCATAAGCAAACCAGAAAACAGGCAGACCTTCAGTGGCCGAGCCATGGGAGTTTTGAGATGGGACGTATAGATAACCTGGAAAAGGTGTTGATAAGTAAATGAGTACGCCCTGGGGCTACTAGACATCCTTAGGGACTGGAGGAGGGAAGCGATGCTCAGATTTAGAAGTAGAGAGAAGCATGCGCGCAGGTATAAGTCAAAGACGGAGAAAGCTGAGGAGGAGGAGGAGGAGTGGAGTAATAGCTTGCGAAAGACAAGATGGCACGATGAATTAAACATAGAAAAAATATATCCACAAACAGATCTACACACGTCAGACGAATTAATAAACTAAATTTTGACTTAAACAAAGCAGGGACCGAGGAGTGGAACCAAACAGAATACGTCAGTAGCTGTCGCTCAAACCCCTCCCGCTGCTCAGCCCCTCCCAATGCCAGCACAGTCACAGGCCGAATCGGACATTGCATTGTCCACTAGCCAGCCAGCCCGAGTGTTTTGCAATTACCACAACCCCAACAGGCATATCCCACTTTCACTGCCCCCTCCCCACCTTCCGATCAAGAAGGTGCCACTGTTCTGACCGCCCCTCTAATGAGTGGAATCGAGCAGAATGAATGTATGAGGGTAACTTGCAGCGCGATCAGCAAGGAGAGAAAGCGCGAGCTGCAAGAACAGGCGGAAATGTATATAGACGACAATGATGAGGCATCCACACTAGCGTCGCTGTATGACTTCAGAAGGAACAATGAAATACAGGTTTTGTTGGAAGGCATGGGGGAATATTTGTCAAAACAATGGAAAAAGTTAATTGGAAAGTTACCACCGCAATGACTGTTGGATTTGAATGCATTAGCCCGCTGTACAGGAAGGAATGAGGAGATAGAATAGCATGTGAAGCGACTGTTTGAGATAAAGAATGAATTGGATGAAGAATATTCTGAAGTGTTGGCCACACCGGGGAATAGGAGAAAGAATATTGAGAGGGGTAGACAGCAGCGATTCTCGTCGCCAGCAGCGCAAACTAGTGCGGAGCTGAAGGCATGCATGCGGGAGGCACAAAAATGGATTTCAGATCCCAGTATTCCCATAATGGAAATACATGGAAAATTTGATGAGTACACTTTAGCAATGAAGACAAGAGTGTTACGAACAATGGTAGAATATTTGACAGCTAAAGATAGAAATGAGAAAAAGGTGAGCCCCCCTGAAGTATTGGCGATGTATAAGAGAGCGATGGAACGGGGGACAGGAGAAACAGCCTTATTCTTCAACCTGGGAATATTGCTACATAAAAGGGAAGGGGGAGGATTAGTGAGTGAGGCCTTCCCCATGAGAGAAGTGCCCCCTACTGTTGTACCGAAGGTAGAGACTCCCGCAGTAGGCGATACGCCGGCTGTGGTAATCCCAGAGCATTACGCAGCTCAATTTGTGCATGTTCCCTTCTCTAGACAGGAAGTGAATAATATAAAACAGACAATCGCTGACATACGAAAAAATCCATCAAGTTTTTATAAAGAAGTAGAGTCTTTATTGAAATCAGCGGTGCTCACAATGAGTGATATAGACTTAATATTCCCTGTGATTTTGCCAGCAGAGATATGGAAACAAATAAGAAAGGTGGATGATGAGACGGCCTATGGCGCCACGTGGGCGAATTTAATACTGGAGGATAGAAATAAAGCGGTGGGTGCAGAGCCAGGGGAAAATATGTTAGCACTACCAGCACGAATAATACATAAGTTAAAAGAATTGGTCCCGGAGAAAAGAATTCAATGGGACAAGATGGCAGCGTGTGTGCAAGGAAAAGATGAGGTGACCAAAGATTATTTGAACAGATTTGAAGAAGTATTTACAGATTTTAGTGGACAGGATGTGAGTACAGAAGCAGGGAAAAGGTTATTTGTGGATAAATATGTGAGGGGATTAATACGTCCAATTCAAGATTTGATAATGACATCAGAAAGTGCATGGCAAGCAAAAACGCTAGTATTACACATGGCTCAATATTATGAAAACAGGGTAAATACTGAAAAGGAAAGAGAAGCAAAGGATAGAGAAAACTTGAAAACGCGGGTATTACTTCAGCAGGTAGCAGGACACAACAAGGGAAGGGGAAATACACAAAACAGGGGAATTTCGAATACATATGGAGGGCCTTTGGGATTAAAACAATGTGCATATTGCAGGGAGGAAGGACACTGGCGGGCACAATGCCCGCACTTAAAAAATAAAGGCAGTTATGATCAGAGAAGGCCTCATAGAGGCCACGGGGGAACAAATGGTCATAACAGAAATAATATGCAGCAGCATCAGAATGATCAAGGGAATGGAGCACAAAATCAAGGCCAGGCTCCGAATCAAAATCAGAGTTAAAATTAGCAGGGTGCACAAATGGGAAATAGAGGGAGAGGGAGGAACATTTTTGACACACAGACAGGTGCATACTGTAACAACAGTGGTGATTACACATCGGATGATGTATTGTTACCCCTATAGAACAGCCCAGGACAGGGGTCGGAACCAGTGTCTATTCCCGTGAATCAGAAAGGACCCTACATAGAGATGAAGATCGGGAATGAAGAGCATAGGTTCCTCGTCGATATGGGGGCACAGAAGTGCTCGATAGATCATCACTTGGTTCCAGGCATACCTCTGTCAGGGCGACAAAATATTTCAGTAGGGTTCGCAGGTACCCCAGTAATAAACCCCGAGTCTAAACCAGTAGCAGTGACAATAGGGCCTTTTACTGAATATTGTCTATTCCTTTTGACAGAGCATTGTGGAGAAAATATTTTAGGATTAAACTTAGTGAAAAAACTGAGTGCAGTTATTCATTGTACAACAGATGGGGTATTTTTGACGATTTCTCCCCAGAATATGTCGACTTCTGAATTTATGACAGAACCTTTAACGGGAATTGTGTACAGTGCCAACTTGCATTTGGGCCGTGAATGACAATGATGTGGGAGGTTTGAAAATAGAGCCAGTAGAAATTACATTGAAAGAAGGAATAACGCTACCACGTATTACGCAGTATAACATTTCAGCGGAAGGAGAAAAAGGATTGAAAAGTATAGTGATTGATTTGGTAAAATTGGGAGTGATTGAAGAGATTACAGGCAGTGTGTGTAACAGCCCCATTCTTCCAGTATATAAGAAAGGGGGTAATGAGGTACCGTACCGTTTTATTATTGATCTTCGTGCACTGAACAAAGTGGTAGATCCCCAATTTCCGTTAGTGCCAGACGTCACTACGATCTTGACAATGATCCCTGCATCAGCAGAATATTTTTGTGCTGTAGACTTAAAAAACGCCTTTTTCAGCATTCCAGTACACAAAGAAATCAGGTATTTAATCGCTTTCACTCTAGGAGGACGATCATTCACATTTACATGCGTGCCACAAGGTTATACTGAAAGTCCGAGCATATACAGTAGAGCATTGAGGGAACAGCTGGATATGTTAGAATTACCAGCTGACTGTGTATTGTTACAATACATTGACGATTTATTAATCACCGCTGACACAGAAGAGATATGTAAGAAAGTTACTATTTTACTATTAACCCATCGAGCTGAGCATGGCCATAAAGCAAGCCTAAAGAAATTCCAGTACTGTCAGAAAGAAGTAGCTTATTTGGGTTACTTACTATCAAAGGAAGGAAGAAGATTAACGCCAGAAAGAATAAAGAACATTTCTGGTATGCCTATTCCAACAACACAGAAAGGTGTGAGAGCTATAATAGGCATGGCTTCATATTGTAGCCAGTGGATTATGAATTTCGCTTTGATTGTGAAACCAATGGTGGAACAAACAAAGAAGGATGCTGTGGTGCCTTTGCAGTGGAATGAAGAATGTCAGAAAGCATTTAATTCGCTAAAAAACATTTTGAGTTCTGCTCCAGTTTCGGGCACACCGAATTATGAAAAGGTTTTTAGGCTATTTGTGCATGAGAACGAAGGATGCGCGTTGTCTGTCTTAACACAGGAACAAGGTGGAAGATATAGCCTGTGCGGCTATTTGGCTATTTTTCTTCTGCTCTGGACCCTGTAGCGCACACACTACCACAATGTTTGCGAGCTGTTGCAGCGGCTGCTGCGTCAGTGAAACAAACAGACGGAATGGTATTGGGGCACACCTTAATTTTGATGGTGCCATATGCCATAGATGTTCTACTCAATAGAACACAGTCGCAACACCTCACCTCTGCTAGATTGACTAGATATGAAATATTATTGTTCGTGCCCCACATCCAAATTATGAGGTGTAGCACTTTGAATCCAGCAGAATTAATCCCGAAGGGAAAATTGGTGGGACTGAATTGCCTCCCCATGATTGTTTAATGGTTACTGAGGAAGAAAGAAAAGGGAGAATTGATTTGAGTGATACACCCCTAAAAGAACCAGAAAGGGAACTGACTTGTGACGGCTCCTGTTTTAAATTACCCGACGGCACATCAACTGCCGCATACACTGTCACCACATTAAAAAGTGTTGTGGAGAATAATAGAATTCCTTACAACTCTGCCCAAGCAGCAGAGATAATTGCCTTAACAAGAGCTTGTGAAATTTCAGAGAACTTCAGTGTAAATATTTATACTGATAGCCAGTACGCCTTTGGCATACTCCATAACTTTGGCCGATTATGGGCCGAGAGAGGGTTCTTAACATCGCATGGGCTAGAATACAACATGGCCCTTTGATTGTGCGATTACTGTCTGCACTTACGTGTCCAAAACACGTGGCAATAATGAAATGCGAAGCACATAAAAAAGTGACATATAACTAGGGTAAAGGAAACGCATTTGCAGACAGAATTACGAAACAGACTGCCACTGATCTGAATACAAAAATGTTGACAGTACAATCGGAGGAAGTGCCCTGTATGATAGAGAATGGAATTGTGATGGTTAAAGAAATGCAGGCGGAAGCTACCGCCGACGAAATACAGGGATCGGCCAAGGGCTTGGCAGAATTGGATTTGGAGGGATGTTGGGTGGACAAGAAAAGCGGGAATTGGATGTTGCCAAATGCATATGTAAACGCAATGGTTACAATGGCTCACAGTCCCACACACATCTGTGCGAAGAAAATAGTCCAACATTTAGCCATAGTTTGGGAAAATTCCCTGATAAAAAAGAATGCCGAGAGGTTGGTCCAAAATTGCATTACGTGCTTACAGCACAATGTGGTTAAAGGAACAGTGACTCCAACGGGAAGTTTCGGACCTCCCTCTATGCCATTCGAAGTGATTCACTTTGACTTTATAGAAATGGAAAGGTGCCAAAATTTGAAGTACGTTCTAGTGATCATATGTGCATTTAGCAAATGGGTGGAAGTGTATCGTTTGAAAGATTGCACAGCCATGAGCACGGCGAAAGTAATGCTAAAAGAGTATTTCTCTTGCTTTGGTCTGCCCCGTGTTATATGGTCGGACAATGGTCCGCACTTTGTGGCTGTAGTGATATTACAGATTTGTGCAGGATTGCAGATCGATAAGAGATTCCACAGTTCAAGACATCCGAGTTCGGCCGGTCTTTTTGAACGCTATAACGGAATTCTGAAGTCCAAGATCAGTAAGATTTGTGTGGGCAGCAAATTGAGTTGGGTAGATGCATTGCCAATAGCGTTACTATGCATGCAAACGTCAGTGCAGGCTGCCAGAACTGGGCTCTCCCCTTATGAGATCATAATGGGGAGACCGGTGAATGTATAGTGCGCACCTCAGCCGAGGAAAATGAATGAGGTTGAATACCCTGTACTCAGCATTTATTGTAATTTGTTAGTAAAAAAACGTTGTTTGATTCATCAGCAGGTGCAGGAGGCATTACAGGTACGATATACTGGCCCGGGACATGCATTATAGCCAGGAACCTGGGTGCTAATAAAGAACTTCGAACGGAAAACATCATTAGCACCCAGGTGGCGTGGGCCGTATCAAGTATTGTTAACCACGCAGACATCCCTATGCGTGGATGGACGGAAGGCGTGGATTCATGTTACGCACACCAAGAAAGTGCCATCACCATTTGACACGTCAACTGATCGAGACAAAGACAAGAAAGAGACAGCAATGGTTCTGGAAATGAAAAATGCCATTGCCAGTCCTCCGCCACGAAAGCTGACTAATCCTGAAACAAAGCCTGATGAGATTGCCATAAAAGTGGAAGAACAAAGATCGCTCCAACGTTATCCAGCAGACTCTGCAACTCTGCTGGCCAACACCAAACGCATACATCTGTGGCGCCCACCATCTACTGTTGTGCCACAGCCTGAATTGTAGCCCGGGGACCCATCATCATCTGCCACTGTGCCCCAAGCTGACTCAGAGCTTGAAACCGAAAGTGCATCCGCACTGTTCATTGATCACACGTTACCAGGAGCAAATCGGTACAACCTGCAGAGCAGAAAGAAGGAGTGATCACATTTTCATCTCTTTGTTGCCTCTGTTTCCTATTTTCGGATGAAGTGGGAATCGGAGGCCTAGAGGAGGGTGGCATAAGAGTTGTGCAAGTTAGACAGCTCAGGAAACGCAACTCCTCTGTGTTAAGTCCATGTGTCAGGAACCCGAGCGAACAAGCGGGGCGCACGTGGCACAAAGGTCGCTGCTCTGAAACTCTAGAGCAATGTGCAAATGCACGGAGGTCTTGCCCAAATGAAAAAGCAACCAAGGCAGGTAGCAACTGACATAAAAGATTGTAAACATTAATTGAACTGTTTCAACATCCGGAGAAGCACAGGAACAATAGATATTTGCGACAAATACAACGGAAGAAGAAGGACAAGAGAAGAATGTCAGAATCAATGAATGCCCCCTCCTGCACCAATGCTGACAGCAAATTGAACATAGTAGATAGAAAGACGGCTATTGATTTCTGCATGCTATGCCTCTCTATGCGACCTATATTATGGGAAATGGAACAAAAAAGTGAAACATAATGTACGGATGAGGCATTTGGCATACGGCCAAGAAGAGGGTTTGTCAGTCCAGAAAATCTAGACATCCCTGGGTGGAAGGAAATGCATGATAATTGGTTGGCCGAGGACCAACCGCCTCATTCAAAGTGTTAAGAATACATGCTCATTAGTTATTACGTAGCTAGAGTGCGGCCATTTTAAGATGACTAGAATCGCCATTTTGTTTTCTCTCTGTTCTCTTTAACGTTGCCTCTTTGCCCCATGTAAAACTGCTTTGCTGTAGATATTATTGCGCTTCAATGGTCCAAGGCTACGAAAACATGTTGAAACATTACACTGGAGAGCCAGACAGAAATGCCCTCATATATCCTTGAAGAAAGGGAGCAAGGCATTTAATCAGTACATAAATGCCAGCAAGTCTCTTGAAAGAATAGCAATGTACGAAACTAGCATTTAAAGAGTTGAATTATGTTCTTCTTTATGGCCCCCCTTCCTAAGCCCAGGGAGGCCCTGGAGAGCGGGCTGACCTCCAGAGCGAGAATCGAAATTTAGAGATTGGGAGGCCTGGTATGCGCCAGTCTCCTACGCAGAGCTTGCCTATGAGAAACAGAAACGCTGTGTTCTCGCAAACAAAGAATGATGTATGTAAAACTGGAGATAGCAACCTGTTACTAAATATGGTGGTCTAAGGTGTCATATTTGTCACACTGGTCAATCATCACCTCTAATTCAAAGGGAAATAAATTGGGGGCGGCATAAAATGAGTCATTCTGTGTCATTGCTGATTGTAAGGGGCTCCTGTTGTATATATGTAACTGATGTACGTCGCTTGCTTGCTTGCGTCCCCTGAGGTCTGTTTAGACACACGTCGCGGGGCGTTAGACCACTTGGCCAATTGGGATTATTTTGTATTGCAAGAAAGCCTAGATTTTGGGAACAGAACCTCGTGTTTGGCGTATCTATCAGTGTGTGCTGACTTTGCTTGTTTCCACATTCGAGGGTCCCTCAGGGGCCCCTTCACTAGGGAAACCAAAGCAGCATTTGGTGTAGTATTTCCCTTTGTTTTTGTATTTGCGACGACAATATTTCCCAAATTTGTGTCTTTGAAATTGTACAATTTGTGCATGAAGATCACTATTTGTTGCTTCTGATGGAATTTTACAAGTGACATATTTTTCGATAAACTATAAAACAATGGCATCACTGTCTTGGCCAAATTTAGGAGCATCTTTAATCCATAAAAGCATGTGGATATGTGGTGCTCCTCTGGCTTGGTATTCTTTTCTCCAAAAGAAGTGTTGCACTTCTCCGAGGGGAGGAACAGTTTTATTACAAATAAAGTGTAGCATAGCAATGAAGCGATGATGGAAATATCTTGAAACATTAACAGGATCTAGAGAGCAAAGTTCTCCAGGTGTTAGTATATCTATGTTTGTTTTGTTTTTGTTTGATATGCGTAGGAAATCATGTAAATCTTCCCATGCATATTCTGCACAACTTAATGTAACAAACCAAGTGGGTGGGCCAAGGTTTCTTATCATACAATGCACATCTCTGTGACGTCGGAACCAGTACTCTTTAGTACCACGCATGTTTGCTAACAGATTTGTAATGCTTGATTGTAAAACCTCATCTTTTTCTTGCACTTTTTGTAGAACTTGCGTAGCTGACATATTTTGAAAGTGGGTTCCTGATTTCAAGGTCTGTGCAACTCCATAAAATAGAGTTGCTAGTTCACTTTCAAAGAGTAGGTGGAATATGTATTCCACATTCTGTCTAAATCTGGGATCTCCAGAATACATTCGTACCCAGCGGTTTTCTGATGCTGTTATCTGAATGGGTCTATCATCGTACCTTCCTCCTTTCCCAGTAGGAAAGAGTAGAGGAAAAGCATGTGCTTCTATACTTTTTTCCCATATGCTGATGGGTGATCCTTTGTTTGTCGCATTTGGTACGTTTCTAGTGCATCATCTATGGTGTCATTAGAGTGTAATGGATGAATTGTATAATGGTCTAAAATATTGGATACTGTAGCAAGATCTAGAAGTTCAAATTGACCAGTTTCTGGTGACTCTTGCATTATTTCAGTTTTTCCCTTAAGTTTTCTTCAATATTCATTTCTTTGTAGTATTCATTACTGTCTTTTAGATATTGCAAGGCTTGTCTAACTTTATCTAAGTCTACGAGTTGTTGCCAAATTGTTTGTCTTTTGTAGCTACACCATTTACTAAGACAATTATAGATTGCTCTATTGGACGTTGCACTCGCAGAGTGTGCACATTTTCTTTTAGATCTAATGGTAAATAAACTACTTTGCCACAAATGCCTTTCACTAATTCAGAGGGAGGTAATTTTGCTGTTTTTGGTTCAAGGCGTATCATTGCTTGAAATGGGTGCACTGTTTGAATTATGATGCTCTCATATAAATTGAGTTGTTGCATGGGTTTTGGTAGTGGGAATAATTCTAAGTTATTTGTGATAGCACGTGAAGGAGTTTGGTTGTTGTCAAGTTTTGTAGTGCAGTGACTGCAAAGTATTAAGGGGTCAGTTATTTTGTAATTGTTTTCTGCTATAAGGTGAAAGCTTAATTCAAACCATTTGGAATCTTCATTGTCTTCTGTTTTGTATGTTACATCTATAGTTTTTGTGTTACTTTTATAAAAAGTTCTGTGGCAACACACACACCCATGGTTTGGTACTTCAGCGGATGGACTTTTAAATTTTAGTATTTCTTTTTTGTATGTGTGTAGTAAAAGGTTGCCATCTGTACAATTGTTGCTAGCCTGTTGTAAAGCTATTGCATTTTGTAGGTGGCTTTCAATTCCAAAATATTTTCTCTGGATATGCTCTATTTCTTCGAGTAGGTCTTTGACTGTACCATGTAAAAGATTGTTATTTAAATTGGCTAGTGCTAAAGCAGGACTTTTAGCATAGTAGTTTATAGAATAGATTTCTTATAGTTGAATGATGTGTTGATATCATTTTGATATGATGGAAGGTGCTTTTGCAAATAGGTCCTGAAATGCAGGCTAATGAATGTCCTTGTAGTCCTGTGTATTTGCACACTGGACAGGTATCCATATTTTGTAGCAGTTTCATTTTGATTTTGTCTTTGTCTTTCACATACTTATTGAGGAACTGGCATAAAGATTTGAAAGATTTTTTGGCAATGTTACACATTGACGTGCATGGCCATTCGTATACTGGATGTTCTGGTTCAGTCGAATGGAGAGGTGACACCGAGTTTTCTGGGGATATTTTTGTAAGCAGTATTTCTTGTTGCATTATGGTATTATTACGTTTTTCATACCCTCGTCCACTGCTATGTATGGTAATTGTGTTTGTTTGCTTTTGTTTGTATGCTTCTTCAATGAAATATGGTTCTGTGCTTATGGTGTGACTCCATTCTCCTCCACAGATATTTAACAAGTTATTTTTGTTTCCATTCCGTTTATTGAGAAGTCTTTTTTGTAGTTTAGTAGTTAGTTTTGTTAGTGGCTTCATTCTGTTTAACACCAAAATAAATAACTTCCTTTTGAGAAGGATTACACTGTCTATCAAATGCTTCTAAGATTAATTTTCTACGGTAGGTTTTAAGGGTTGTGCATGATTTGTCTGCTGTTTTTATATGATTCTGAAGGACTCTGTGGCAGAACATATTTGCTAAAATATTTTTTTGGTATGGTTACTTGCCACTACATCAAGATTTATAGGAGCAGTGTTAGTAGTAGTGGTAGCTGAATTCTTGTTAATCACTTTCTGTTTCATTTTACATTTTGATAGAGGAGGCAAATGTTTCTCTACTGGAAGCTTGTTTTGTTTCTCTTAATGACTGTATTAGCTGTTTTGTTTGAAGTTTTTGTACAAATACTGCTAGAGATGGATGCTTATTTTGGACACTTATTTCCATTTTCCTATTTCTGCGTTGCTTTCTACAGACTTGCTTTTTGGTAGGCATTATTTGGGGTCTGGTGAATAAGGTATAGGTTGGGCTGTTCTGCAATGTATGTGTGCTGTGTGCATGAGTGTCTGAGTATGATGGTAAGCATGTATGTGGTTGTGTGTGATTGTCCATTGGACAGCTACAATTAGTTGGGAAGGCTATTCTTGTATTTATGTGTTACTATACTGCGGTTCAGATGACAGTAGAAAGTGAGCTAGTAGTGAGGAGAAGCACTCATAGTAAATCTAATGGTATAAAATTAAAACAGTTATTTTTTTGGTAATACTAACATTCTAGTGGCTGAGTTTATTTTATTTGTGTTCCAAATAAAATGGGGCTTTGTGTGCCATTCTTCCTGCTAATCCCTGTTCAATAAATGGGGATTTGTGGGCAGAATGGTGCACAAATCTCAGTTTTTTGGTGCACTAATTACATGAATCAACTGCACAGTGTGTTTGAGTAACAGTAAGAATATTATGGTAGTATTGTACTTACTCTTTTTTTGTGGAATGAGCAGGTTTCTTCTGAGTTGTTGTTTGCAGTTCAGATTATGCTGCTTTTCAGGAGAGTGGTCTTCACTGCAATTGTAAAAGAAAGAAGTTAGTAATTTTGTGAGTTTATAGCACTGATGTTAATTTAGACGTTGATTTTTATGTTTTTGTAGTAGTATTCTTGTTTGATATCTGAGCATAGTGTATGCATGCAGTTTCATTTGACTATGTGCAGCCTTTATATTGTATTTACAATATAGTTCAACATGCTTTGCAAATGAGTAGAATATTAAGTGTATGAAACTCACTTGGTTTTTTAAAGCTGTTTTATAGAATGTTAGGAGAAAGAAGTAATAATGATATATTTATTTTGCCATTTTTATAAGGTAAATGGCAGAAACTGTATAGAAAAGCATGGAATGTATGCATTTGTGAAGGTGTGGGTAATAAAGCAGAAGGATGTGATTTACAGGCAGTGGTGTTATTGCAGCTGGGAGCTTTTCAATGATAGTGTCTATCTGTGTGAATGTATGAAGATGCATGACCTTTTCCTGGCTGTGTGTAATTTTATAATACACTAAGTGTTTTCCACAATAATACTGTTATTTCTCCCATCTTATAATATTATAATTTTTTAGGTAGATGTGTGTGTAAAAAAAGTTTTAGATAGCAGACAGGTTTGGAAGTGACAGTTGATTATAGCAGATGGGAAAATTACAGTAGGTTCATTTTATAGGTTATACAGGTTAAGTGGCATTACTCTGTTTATATGCATTCATAAGAGTTGTACATGTACTCTGAATACAATATGCATACCTGTAGTTTGTATTCATGCATGTGGATATGCATGCAGCTGTAAGTAGAAATCTTGGAGACTTGTACAGTAGTTTTTGTAGTAGGTGCTTTCCAATGATATGAGACTTGTACTCAGAGTGATCAACAGTACATTTGAAGTGCTGAACTCTGATGATGGAGTTAGATGTAGAGGTCTTGGATCTGATTGGTGGATGGATGTGTGACTGCTTAGCTGTATCCAATGAGGGAATGGCAGAGAGAGTGAAGTGGAAAGGGTCGAAGGGCTGTCCAAGATTTACGCGGTCCGCGGACACTGCGGCTGTCCACGGACAGTGCGTGCCACAACCAGGGTTTGCCAGCAAACCCATCATGGAAAGGGGACTGTAGGGATCAGCCAATGAGATGTTGAGATTGTGGATTTGTGTTGAAAGAGACTGAGTGTAGTGAAGATGGCAGATGTGGAGAAAGTCAGGGTGTTGGTGCTTGGAGATATGTTTGTGCATGGTTTACAGCAGTATTCTCAATGCAGGCATGTGGTAAACATTTTGATGTTAAAGGAGTGGAGGTGCTGTGGAGCACTCTGCCTGATTGCAATGTACAGGGAATTGTACAAGTTTGTGAAGATATGGGCAGGATGAACATTTCCCGTGTGGTAGTTTTGCATTATGGTGGTTTCCATTTGGGCTATGTCAGTGCCCCTAATTTGTTGGCAGATTTGGAACACTTGGTTCAAGCAGTAATGAACATCCTTCCAAAAGTCAAAGTAATTTTTTCTGGATTAGTACCTAGGGCTATATGGCACAATAGTTCTGTTTTTTGTCCTCAGCAAAACATTGCTAGGTGTGCAACCAACCAAGGCATGTGTGCTTTCATGCTTAGAGCTGGTATGTTCTTCTGTAATAATGAGAATAGTGATTCCAGTAATGCTGTTTATTTTAAAGACGATGTCATTTCCTTATCTTTTATTGGAAATGCCATGTTGTTTTGGAATGTAAGGGTTGCTTTGGAGAAGGTTATGTGAAGATTTTAGGAGTAAAGTAAGAAATCCCTCCTCCCCCAAAAAATACAAAATAACAGGTGCCTATCAAGCATTTGCAAAAAACCCCGAAAAAACAGCTCTTTTCAGAGCCAACCTCAAAGGGGAAATGGAGTACACTATCTAAATTTACATTCACCACGCTCAGATTTTTCGATATGTCCGCAGACATGGCAGTAGTCCGCGAAGAGTATGTATTAAATACAGGGATTTTGGGGTGGAGAGGCATGCAAATGAGAATGAGAAAAGCAAGGGATTGGTCAGTAAAGTTTACTGGGTGTGTTGTGTAACGAGAGAGTTTGTCAAAAAGTATTTTTCCTGAGAGAAGAACAGATAGCTATGGCTGGGTGTTTCAGCAAACAGATTATCTGGATTTTGGGAGACTCATGGATACATTGGCTGGAGGTGCATGCAGAACGCTGTGGAGTAGCTGCAGATCTTGGATTCCCTCATGTGGAAGTACACTGGCATGGAGTGCGTGGAATGAAGTGGCTGAACTTTGTACCTCTCTGGGCTAGTTTGGAGAAAGAGCATCATCAGGACATAATTATAATTCATTGTGGAGGGAACAGTTTAGGACATGTGTCTGGAATTTCTTTCCAATTTGCCATGAAAGAAGGACTTGGGAAGGTCATTGACATGTTTCCAAATTGCCAAGTAATTTTTTCTCGTATTGTGCAGACACAAACGTGGATGCGTTCTTCTTCATTTGGTCCACAAATGGAGAAAGCGAGGCGCAATGTCAATAAGGCTGTTTGTGCCTTTCTAAGAGATGTTGGCATGTCCTCTTTTCACAATGAAAATATTATGTTTTGTAGCACATACATTTTTCACAGAGATGGAGTCCATCTTACTTATGCTGGCAATCTGATTTTTCAGAGAAATGTATGAAATCCATTGCAACCTTTTTTGGAATTACAGCCATCCATTTTGCAGTAGGTGTTGACCATTTCAAGTCTTTCAAACATTTTTAAAAAAAACACCACAAAAAGGCTCTTTTCAGAGCCACTTCCTCCCAGAGAAAAGTGCAATGGTTTTGATAGGGCAGCACCCCACAATGTTAGATGTCCGCGGACTGTCCTCAGACTTCTAAAAAATGCACAGGGCCCTGCTCCATTTATTTGCCACTTCTATTTTTTAACTGTGAAAGGCGGCTCTGAAAAGAGCCTTTTTTTTTGGTTTTTGTTGTTTTATATTTATTTGAATTTTTGCACATGACACACAAGGAAAGGAGGGGAAAGGAGGGTAAGGAAGGGACACCAACCACAGGGATAAGAAAGGGCAGGTGGAGAGAGGAAGATGTTGGGTGGGCCCTACTTAGGAAGGTAGCTGACCTTCTCATGCTCCTTGACCGCAGTCTCAAAAGCACTTTGAAGATTCTCCCCCCTGCAGAGTACTGCATCACAGTACATACACAATATTGTGACCCTCGAAAGTTAAGGGTCAACAGCATCGTGACTGGCCTGTGAGGCAGCTGGAGGGATGCACTCTCCCACAGGATTGTCTCTTGTGGTGAGAGGAGCGGAAACGGAGGATGTGGTAGAGGAACTCAACCTACTACGTTGATCCCAAGGTACAACCTTGCAAATGGCCCCACCGTGGAACGACCTTAGGTGTCGCTTCATAGATGTCGTACCAAAGCTTTAAGAACCAGGCCTCCCATGACTAAGCACCATTTTACACTGGTTGCAGGTGACCTTGTTCGCACATGCTTTTGGTACATCACCATGAATGGTAAACAACCGCCACACCCAAGACTCACAGCGAGTGTTGGTAGTCGGGACTTCCACTACCTCATCCTCTTCATCCTCTTCATCCTCACGCCTGTTCCCCTCTTCAGGCCCTTGGGGAGGTGGTGGTGGTGGAGGGGGTGAGGGTGGTGCTGAGGCAGATGTAGCACCAGGTGGAAGAACAGCAGCCATGGATGCCATCAGGTTTCAGCAAAGGCAGCACAGCCAAAGCAGGTTATCTTCGATAGTAGGAAGACACAATAAAGATCAGCTCTGGGGTGTGGCCTTTTATAGGGGTGCTGGTGCACGCTTCACGGACACCCGCGCTGTCCACAGACAGATCGAACACCCCAAAAAGTCTCAAAAAGTATGTAGACAGTCAGGGTCATTGTCCGGGACATGTGAAATGGTGAATTTGTACTGTAAAATACTTTGGATTGTCTGAAAAAGTACTTTTAAAATGTTCGGGGACCTGAACAGTGTCCGCAAATCAGGACACACGCTCAGCATGGGTGCGGTCACATGATAACATCGCAAACACGTCCGCGAAGGGAACGGGTGTCCGCAGGACACCAAATGCACAGGAACGGTTGCACGCGTGTGCGCGGGTGTTCTACGGACAGTGTTTGGGTCCTGAAACTAATTTAAAGTGCGACACAAGTGAGACAGGCAGTTACGGACAAGTGTGATGTTCGTAGGACTTATGGGTGTGGTGCGCATGTGCGTAGATGTTCTACAGACAGTACGGACAGGGATAGTGTCCTTAGGACACCCCATTTCCGTTAATTATGGACACCCTGGACACAGCGCGTGTTCTAAGAACAGTTCCATTTTGCTTGCGTACAGTACGGACAGGCATAGTGTCCTTAGGACACCCCCATTTTGGTTAATTACAGACATCCCGGGCACCACACGTGTTCTAAGAACAGTTTCATCTTGCCTGCGGACAGTACAGACAGGTATAGTGTCCTTAGGACACCCCCATTTTGGCTACTTACGGACAATCCGGACAGGTGCGGTGTCCGCGGACACCTTAACTGCCTTTTTAAAAAAGATAAGACACAAAGGACTAAATTAAAACACACATAATATTTGTTTTTAATTATATACATATATACAATTTAGGAAAGAGAGGGGGAAGCAGAAACTAACTCAAACACAGGGGAATTGTGGGTTTGGAAAGGATGGATGGGAGGAGATGAACGGATGGAAGTCTCATCATAACGTTTATCTTGGTGTTGAGGGTTTGGGGATAGTTGACTGGGACATGGAGAGGGGGAACAGGTACATGTGGCACAATGATATTTATTTTTTTCTTTTATGTGGTCCTCAACAAAATGTTTAAAAAGATTTAAATTTTCCATGAGCATGTCCATTTTTGTTCCATTTGCTGCAGAGTATTTTCTAATGTCTCTTTTGGTGTATTATTTTCAATGTTTGTATGGTCTGTTAAAAAGAAATATATATGTTAAGTGCACATAAAGTAATGATTATTAATTTGGTTATATAGAGAAGTGTCTACCATTAGTATCACTGTCTTCAGACATTTCCTCATGTGGGAAATTTTCCTCAAGCCATTCCAATGTACTGGACATTTCTGTGTAAAAAAAAGAAATATATTACTTTTAGTGTACCTAATACAGAAAGTTTAGAAATATATAAGAAAAATGAAGTTTACTTACTAGTTTCTGGTAAGTTGTGTTCTTACTGTTCTGTAGGTCTGCTGTTGCTCCTAGTTGTGCAGTTTTTGTGAGGTAATTATGTTGGAAGCATATCTTTTTTGTTTTGGTATATTCAATTTTAGTACATATGGTATTTAAATGGATGGTTCATGTGTTACATATATAGGTTCCACTTCTTATTTATTATTACATATAAAATGTGTGTATACTGCTTTTTGAACTTGTTCAGTGTTTATATAATATGATACAACAATCTAAGATATCCCCTAAGTATTTGGGTAGTTTTGCCTTTGTCCGCGTCCTTCCGCAGACATACACACAGTCCACGGACATCAAAATCACTAGCAGGGGGTTCGGTATATTCTATGTTACATGTATATAAAGTAAGGGAATCCTACTAAACATCGATCAAATTCACACTATGAATATGTGTATTCAGTAAAATAAAATTTGATAAAGAGAGGTTATGGTTAAGGTGTGCTATTAAAAACCTATGAAATTCAGTAAAAAAAACTTTGTTAAAGGGACGTTATGGTTCAAAGTAAAACCGAAAACCCCCTGAAATTCGCTGAAATGGCTTATAACTCTGCTCCACCCTGGACAAATCATTACCAAACTTTGCAAATCAAGTATATGGGCCACTCTACATTCTTTTGGTCAGTTTGGTGAGGTTTCGTCAAGGGAAGGAAAAGTTATAAGGGGTCCCAAACATTTATTTTCCCGTAGACGCAATGGAAAAAAAACTTTGCTCATGCCTATAGCCCAAACTGCTAGACGGATTTTCACCAAAGTGTGCCGCAGGAGCGGCAGCTTGGTCCTGAAAGTGTGCTTTTGTAAATTCGGTGTAAACCCACCCAGTAGTTTCCTTTAAAACAGGCTAAATGTAGGCCCCAAATAATTAGTGATATCTAGGTCCGCTCCGCGGACCCACTTCTCTTTTCGCTCCACGGACAGGACTCCGATTGGTCCGGAGGGCCGCGTGGTGTCCGCGGACACCCTATGCGCCCATTGATTGGCTGGTGGAAAGCACGATGTGCGTCATATTTTTCTGAAACGTGTGCCATGTTGTATCCACGGATATCTGCAGACGGCGCGGTGGTGAACAGGGCTGGGAAACATGTTTTGGGGCATTTGGTGTTGGGAAAAGGGGCTGGGAAGGGTGGGGAGTGAAAGACGCTTGATATGATGAATTTGTTTAGGTGGAAGAAGACTATGCGGAGCACGGCAGTGTGCAGACACTGCAGTAGTCTGCGTACAGGGCCTCGGGCAGCTGGCTTATCTGGTGACTGCAGGCAGGCTTTGTTGGGGTAGGGGAGTGGAATGTAAATGATATGAGGATGTTTGTATAGACTGTATTATGCTGTGGTGGTTGTGGCCAGAACCCAAGAGTCTGGCCACTGCCTGCAAGTACTGTAATAGTATGTGTACAGAAGTTGACAGGACCTCAGGCAGCTAGCTTAAGTGTGTGGGTTGTGGCCACAGGCCAGATTCTTGGGTGCATGGCTGTATTAAGCTGGGGTGGTTGTGGCCAGCCCCTGGACTCTTGGGTGCATGGCCAAAGGCCATGAACCCGAGAGTCTGTCCACTGGCTGCAGGTACTGTAATAGTATGTGTACAGAAGTGGACAGGGCCTCAAGCGGCTTGCTTATGTGTGTGGGTTGTTGCCACTGGCCAGATTCTTGGGTTCATGGCTGTATTATGCTGTGGTGTTTGTGGACAGCACTAGACACTTGGGTGCATGGCCAGGTGCCATGCACCCAAGAGTCCGCCCACTGACTGCAAGTACTGTATTAGTATGTGTACAGAAGTGGACAGGGCTTCAGGCGGCTGGCTTATGTGTGTGGGTTGTGGCCACTGGCCAGATTCTTGGGTGCATGGATGTATTATGCTGCGTGGTTGTGACCAGCCCCTAGATTCTTGGGTGCATGGCCAAAGGCCATGCACCCAAGAGTCTGGCCACTGGCTGCAAGTACTGTAATAGTATGTTTACAGAAGTGGAATTTGGCTATTGGAAAAAAACATTACAATAATATGTGTACAGTAGTGCATAGATCAGGCCTTTGGGCAGACATCTTATGTGGTGACTGCAGACAGGCTTTATTAGATTAGGGAAGTAGAATGCAGATGATAGGAGGATGTTTGGATAGGTTAAAAATAGGCTATACGTCCAAGAACCTAGGCACTGGCGGAATGACTTCATTATCATACGGCCATGCAACCAAGACTTTACCCACAACTATTGCAGTAGCTAATGTTCAGTGGCCAGTTGCAGAAACATGTTTGGGCTTATTTGGTGACCGCATGAGGGATTCTTACAGTAGGGGAGTGGAGTCTGGATGCTATGATGATATTGGCATTGGGGAAAAACAGGGTTAACGGGATACTTCAATATGTGCAGATAGTGTTCAAATTGGGAAGGTAAGGGTTTATGTGTATAGAAATGCAATTTGTCCATTAGAAAGAAGCATGCCACTAATATGTATATAATCATTATATATACTGTGCAGGCACTGCATACGTTTTGTAACACAGTGACAGAATACCATTGAAGCGGAAATAGCACTTTTGAATATTGTGCCATTGAGGGCACACATTCTGTTTGTTGCATGTGGAAATGCAGAAGAAGTCTTTGTTTCTTTGTCTGTGAAAGAAACAGCATAATATGTTAGGCAAGACTTCATAATGTTGTATTCTACACAATTTCACATATCCATGTACTTTGTAGACCCTCATAGTTAGTATATTACAAGTACTATGCTTTAAACAAGTTTACTGTGCAATGTGTTCAGTTCTTGTGTTCGGTTGCATAATCATTGGAGTTGGGGGGAAAAAAGCAGGATAAAACAAACCTAGTACATTTATTTGATGTTTCATGTCACACTATGTTTCATTGATGTAAGCAGTACTTACAGGAATGCTTAAGGTGCACAACTATGTGCTTTTGCTGTTAGAAGCACTGCTGCAGTAGGAGGAATTGAAATGGTGTATGTGTTTTGTTTTTCGGAAGTGGTGGTGGTATGGTTGCAGTTAGATACCAGTTGGCGTATTCTAACTGTTTATCCTTTTTCACTTTTTAACACTATCCGTTCATGCAGCTTGATTCCTGTTAGTGTATTGTAAGTACTGTAATATTGAAAACTAATATTACAGTATTGTGGGGGCAGTTAGAGACCTATTGGCGTATTCTAACAGTTGCTAGTTTGACAGTTCTCGAGGGTATCCTTTGAAGCAGTTTCATTCTTGAAGGTGGATTTCAGCAGTTTAACCACTGGAAGTAACATTGTAGTACTGTGGGTGTACTGAGATACCAGTTGACATGTTCTGGCTGTTGATACTTAACGAGTCTTGCAGGGCATCTTCAGAAGAACTTTCATTTTTGCTGGTGGATTTTAACTTTTGTTGTAATGGAAAGTAATATTGCAGTATTATGGGTTCAGTTAGAGACCAGTTGGCATATTCTAACTGTTGCCAATTTCACAGTTTTGCAGGGTATGTTTTGAAGCACCTTCATTCCTCTTGGTTGATTTAAGTTTTCCACTATTGCCAATTGACATTGCAGTAGTATAGGTGCAGTTAGATGCCAATTGCCATATTCATTGCAGTGGTATAGGCACAGTGAGACAGCAGTTGGAATATTCTAACAGTTGGTAGTTTTACAGGTTAGTGAGGACAGTTTGTAGACCCTCATACTCAGTACTTTTTAAGTACTATGGGTGAAACAATATTAGTGCGTTTTTTCCACAGTTGTTGTTTCTGTGTCTATAATCATTGGGTCATTGGGGAAAATACTGTATAGCAGTGCAACTGATGTACTCACTGGCCAGTTGGTGTATGCTAAGTTCTTACAGTTTCACAGGTCATAAGGGTATTTTTTGTTTACAGTTCCATACCCGTCGGTGGCTATCGGGCAGTAGGTTATGCAACTTTTACAGGTCTGTGAGTAAATTTAGGTTTCAGGAAAAATAAAAAGGCATTTGCTAGATTTGCTGGTAATCTCTGTTTCAGAGTAATGGAAGTATCATTGCATTGAAACCACCCATATTTCTTTTTAATGTATGCACTATAGTGACCGGCACTGGTTGTGGCACCTGTGTGGTAGATTATGCCTACTGTTGTGAATGTTTTCTTGCCAAGTGATACTTGCCTGTGTGTGACGCTAGTAAGCTTGCAGTTATTTTTGGTACCATCTGTGTTGTACCTTAAATGCATTACTATTACGTATTGCCTATGTGAGTTTATGTGTAAGGTATATTGATTGTCTAAACTGAAAACAGTACATAATATGCCATGATTTGCTTTTTGCACCAGCTGTTGAAATGGAATGGATTCACAATTAGGTATAGATATATGCACAAAGCACTCATTAGGGACTTGATCCTGTGCCACATGGTTGCAGAGATTGCATGTATGTGTCCACATATATGAAATCTGTAAGATGTTATTTATAGGTATGTTTTTGCTTTTGAGCACTTGCAGTAAGTACTTTAGAAATTCTTGTGGATCTTCTTGTGCGTTTATGGTGAATCTCACCATTCCTGCAGAGTAATCCAATTCCTGCATTATTCCTGAGACACTGCAAATGTTGTCAGGATTGTTTGTTGCATTTCTATGAAGGTGGAGCATTTGTAAACACAACTGATCTGTGCCTTTTAAGTACATGTTTTCAACAATTGGTGGCAATTGGAATAGAACATTGATTGCTACATTTGCACAGCAATTTACACTAGTTGTGTTGGAAAATTTGAATGGACCTGACAGTTCTGTCGCTGTCATTTGCTGGAGCTCAACTTGTTTTTGAGATGACATACTTCTCTTTATTTGTGCTGTTGGATGTGCATTTGCACTACATCCTTTTGTGGCTGTGCTACTTGATGGAGTAGCAGCTGTTTTCAATTTCTTTGGTGGTATTGTTGGGAGATTACTTATAAGTTCTCTTTGCATCATGTTTCGTTTAACACGTTTTCCTTTTTTGTGGAAGATGGTACATATCGACTTGGGGTGTGTACAGTGCACATGGGCTGGTGTACTCTATGATGCAAGGAATGTGAGCGTTGACTTTGTATCAAAATTGACTAGAAATAGTCCTTCAAGTGTACATAGCCATGATAATGCTATGTAACGTATACCTTCTTTAAAGACTGTGCTGCCAATGTCACTCATTGCCTGATCTAGGGTTAGATCTTGCCATTTATGAATAGTGACTGCATATGCAAAAGACAGAGAAAACCGTTCTCTGCATACATACATGTCTTTCAAAAGAAATAATCGGGCTGTGGAACGTCCTATCCTTTTAACTTCTGAAAGTTTGTGAAAGTGGATGTTGACAAACTGAATGTTGCTGTCACGTGGATATGTCCGGAAGCCAACAACTTACCAAGTGCTCCATAAACTAAACCTTGCTCCACTTCAAGGTTATGTTTTACCATTACTCTACAGTTCAAACTAAATGTTAACATTTTCTCCAAACAAGCTGTGTTGGAGATACAGTTATCTAAGCTATTTAGTTGTGCTGTGGCTTGTTGACACTTAGGCAGTGTCATACCGTGCACTTCCAGTTTGTCCGTGGAGTTAATTTGCAGTATTGGTTGCCTTTCTTTTTCGAACATTGTTTCATTTAATTGTTCACAGCTTGATAGGGTTGGCATTAATGGCATACATTTCACGTTTTTGCCTTGTAATTGTTCCATGAAATCAGGAGCAGATGTGTTATGCCCGTATAGCTCATGGATGAGTGTACTATTTAAGATAGATTATGCATCCTTAGAAAGCACACCAATCTGAATGCTTTTCAAAGTGTTAGCATAGGTGAGGTCTGCAGATTGACACATGTTTTAAAAATAGGTTGATCTTTCACTGGTATTAATTGAAGATCTCCGAAAACAATGACGTGTTTTCCTCCAAAGAGTTCTTTGTAGTTCGTTTTAAGGACCTCTTGCAACCTGAGGTGAATCCAAGCCAACATTAGGTTGGAGACCAAGCTCACCTTCTGCTTAGTTCCATTGCAGCTTCTGTTGAAAGTTAGTAGTGCTCTAATTTTATTTGGTGTTCTACTGGAACGATTAGCAGTCAGTGTAAATTAACACCACCTATGTTGTAGGCAGCTAAACCTGTGGGGGCTGTTAAAACAGCAGAAGGCTTGTTTGTCAAATTTTGGAGGAACTTGATGATGATTTTTATTGAGAATGTTTTTCCTGAACCAGCTTCACCACTTACATACAGCAGTACAGGTTTATACTTTTTACAGCTACAAGTTTTAGTTTCGTGCTGCACACCATGTTAAATATCCTTACTTACTTCCACGAAAATGCTACTTTGTTCATCATTGAGTTGTGATTTCAGTAGAACGAAGTTTTCTTCAGATTCCTCATACTGACACATGGTGTTTTCTAAATCAGTCATGGCTAATTCTGCTCTCCAATTGGTTCTTGGCTTCCTGTAACAGAAGGTTGACTGCCCTCAGGAGTGTCTTCATTTAGTTGTGCTTGCAGTTCTTCCTCTTCTTGGCATTAATTGTCCAACATGTTTTTTAATTGCTTGAGATTGATATCTGTTATACTGCTTTCATTTTCATTGAAAGCATCTTCATAGGAGTCATGGGTGTCCAATAAATCTTCTTTTCGCTATGGTTTAAAAAGTTGGAGTAGGGACATGTAGTAAAGTTCTCTATGTTGAGGAGTTTTAAATGATAGCTTCATATGATTAACCAGGCTGGGTTTGGTAAGTTTGGTAAGTTTAACCAGGCTGCCTTCACAACATTTGACTATGTATTTACCTTTTTTATCTGGTTTAATGTTATTCTTGTATGAGAAATGTTGTGCTAAGTCAGAGGTCTTCAAACTGTGGGGGGCGCCAGAGCCCAATATGAAAATTAAAAAAAATATATATATATATTAGATTGGAGGAAATGGGAGGGGGCAGCTCACATGGCCAGAATGGGCCATAAAATGGTCTTAGGCACAAATAAAAAAATGGCCAGCAGTTTCAAATGGATATTCAGTCCTTTAGTCACAGACTGTTTGAATAGTACCCAAGGGGGTGTTTTTTGTTCAAATGTAAACAGATGGTGATATTTAAAGAATATTTATTCAGCAACAATGGTCAAAACGACTATTTGCATAGTGAAGTAACTCCTCAAACTGGCCATCATTGGCCACAAAAGTGGCCCATTTTGACTGGCCTACACAAGCATTTTGCATTTTAGTACGGTCATCGCCCTATTGCCCTATAGGCCAGTCCAAGCCTGCTGGCTCATCCATAATGGGTGAGGGGCGTCCACCGACTAGCCCCCTCACCTATTATGGAGGAGCCGAGGAGCCATCCCAGTGAAACGCTGAGCACTCCCTCAGCTGCTTTTTCCAGCTAATAGAGTGCTCCTGGGCTGGCTGAACTGTCAAGGGGAAAGTCTGTTTGCCTTTGACAGTTCATTTCCCCAGCCGCACATGATCAGTGAGCCATGCAACGCTTGGGGTGTTTTGCTTCGTCAGCCTTGCATAGCTCATTGGAAATGCTGGCTGGGGCACTGCATGTATGTATGTGCGAGGGGGTGCTCCTGCGCCTCCTCGCACATACGGACAGAGCAACCTGGAGCAGGGCATTTTAGCAACCTCCGAGGTACGTTTATCGCAATTTATTTTTTATTTAAATGTGTATGGCTGTGTGTATGCTTGTGTTATGGGACTGTGGTGGGAGCAGGATGGGTGGCAGCACTGGGATAGTGGTGGGAGTAGGGTGGGAAGAGCCCAGGGTCTGTACTGGGAGTAGGGTGAGGTGATGGCAGGCAAAAGTTCATAGCGATTTCTACATACTGTCCATCTGGCCCTTTTGGGGGGGCCCGGCCTGCCCAACCTTTGCTCAGGGGGGGCCCAGGCTAAAAAAGTTTGAAGACCACTGTGCTAAGTGGTACAGACACATGGTTTCCAAAGCAGTACTCCCGTTTGACTAGTATGTGTCCAATGCATTGTTTTTCAAAATGTCCTGGCTGTTGGGATTGTTTTTGGCTACTGTTTCGATGCTTTTGTATGATTTGAGCACTCTTTTTCTGGATGCAGCAGGACCAAGGCTTAGCCAGAATATGATTTCAGATTTCTGATATAAGGCTGTGCAGCTTCGTAGCAGCCACATTCTCCATGGGAGAGCATTTTTATGCCAAAGCTGTATCATTTTTGTGACAGTGTTTTGTCAGATGATATGTCATCCCAGAGGTCTTTCAGCTCTGTTTTCTCAGCTTTGGTTAGGTAGGCTTTGACATACCATGCAACAGCAGTGTAATTGTCTGCAATGTACTGTACATCTATGTTTGCATTCCACAAGAGGGCAGCGATTGCATTGTAATCATTGATGTGCTTTGACGCTTTGCTTCTTTTAATGCAGTATGTGTTCTTAGGTGATTTGCCTTTCATACTGTGTCTAACAGAAGACATGAAGTTGTTTACTTGTCCTTTTTCTCAAACTCTCATTTCTGACCCCTTGCAAAATCCGCTTGAACGTTCCAACTCCTACCCTGAACCCGTATTGTTCCTCAGACAAAATATCAAAATATTATAAGTGTTTACCCAAACGACATCACACATATAAACTACCCAGCCTAGCCATTTTGCTGCAGAATCAATCAATGATTTTGGATAGTAACAGCTCTGGTCACGTCTGTCACCTTTAAAAAAATAAAAATAAAGTACTATTGTTGATTCTTCCCAGTTTTGTGAGATTTGTCCATTAGCCACTATTGCATAATACATGTTTGTAAAAACCGGCACCCAGATCAGATGGTCTTGCTTAAATACATCCCAAACCACCTGATTTGAGCCCAGAGCATTGCCTGTGGGGATAGAGAACAGAGTGTTCCTTAGTTCCTTGACCTCAAACTTCAGTTGGGGGTTGATGAGAGACAAATGAATCCAACGAGGAGTGTTTTTTAATGCTAGCTTACCACCTTCTCCAGTATGTTTATACAACCTGGAGAAGTGGTTGACCCAGGTTGCAGCAGTTGGAAATATATTTGCATTATCTGTAGATGGCCTATTTTCCTGTGACACAATCTTCCAAAATGCACTTTTGTTGGGGGTTTAACTTACGCTTCCACAAGTCATTGACTTTTTTAGTGTGCTTTTATAGAGCCATCTCAGATTACATAGATTAGTTTTTATCTCTTTTCAGTGCTTTAATGATTTTCAAAAGCTTGGATTTTGCCTTTCTGCAGTCCTGATTCCAAAAGGGATGATTATTCTTACATTGACTGGGTCTTAAACCCGTGGCTAAGTGCAGCCTGGAAGTTTTGATTATACTATTGAATACTTGTAGTTGCACAGGATCTATTTCTGTGCTTGTCGGGCAGATTTCTATGCTCATGAGACATGCAGTAATTATGCTATTTGAGGATTTGTCCATATCAATGTTTGTCCATTTTATCGGCTTCTTCCAACTAGGGTTAAATTGGTCAGATTTGGGCTGGGACTTGTAATTATATCTAAGTTCATGAATTGCCGACAGTGTCGGAGGGTCAAGGTCACTCTCAGGGCATTGCAAAATCCTTACATCATGTAAAAGGGGCCAATCACACGTGTGTACTATAGAAAGGTCTATTGTTGACTAAAACCTGGTGTCCTGGAATGTGTATTTACCTGGAGTGTCTGACGGTAACCTCCCATTAACTGTACGTAACCCTCTTTTCAAATATTTAATTAGAGACAGTTCACCCACCCTCAATGTAGACCCGTCCATCAAACTTGATGGTGTTACTTTAAGGGTGAGATCTGTTATCTGACCTGATACTCATCCACCCCGAAGAGGTTTCTAAGCGTGCACCCGGGATTCGAACCTGTGTTGCTCTGCATCGTTTTGCTGCCAAAACTAGCCCGCTGCCACTGAGCTAAACTACCTAAGCCTTATGTTAAAGTAACAGCCGAGTATTGTCATTGGACTTTCATTACAGTTTAATGGATGATTAATGCTAGGCTCATCAATGAATTTCAGTAGAGCCTCAATATCGGAAATCAAAGTTGTTTGCTGCAAAGCATTATAAAAGTTTATAATTGACAGTGGTTTTCCTATGCCATTACTAATGTAAACCCTCAGCACTGTGTTAGAATTAATTCACAGGGTACAAATAGTGCTTATGTTAACTTTTATATAGGCTGCAAGACAACCTTTATTAGGACATCTCTTACTCTTTATAGCCGGGATGTGCAGCCCATGGACATGTTTTAGATGTATTGTTGTTAGCTCCCAAGTCTCCTGGAACAACAGAATTTCAAAAAAGGATACACAATCAACAAACTCGGGATCCCTGAGCTTGCATTTTAAATCTGCTGTATTCCAGGAGACTATTCTAAAAATCCTTTGCAAATGTCTGGCCAATACTAGAACCTCCTGTTTGTGGATAAATGTTTGCATTATTGTAGACCGGATCGCTTGCCTGCATTGACAATTCTAATTTCACTGGGCCACTCAAGGCACTTTCCAGGGCTAGAGGGTTCATATCCATTATTACAACAAGAACCAAAGAATCCGCACAGCCCCCATTTTCAACAGGCCCCCTGTGAGCGCCTTTTCTCGTAGTATTGCCCTCCTTCATTTTCTGTGCAAGAGTTGGCACATATCAATTACAAGTCATTAAAAATCATCTTGGGGGCTAAATGTATTCAAGGACCAATATTGTTCCTGAGATTATTTTGTTTGTGGTAATATCTATACCATTCGTCGAGTGTTGTCTCTCAAGTGCGACCCACAGGTAAACCTTATTCATTACAATGGAAGAAGATGTAAGTGAATCAGGAAAAGACCCTGTACTGGCACCTCTCACTTTGAGTTCAGGAACTTTTAATTTGCCTTTGATTATACCCAAATCAATAGTACTGCTGTCACATTGTTGTCGACCTTTCACATCCACTTCCCAAGCATATATACAGCATAGAACTGTTTTTAACGGAACATGCACAATGCATGTTTCCAGCTGACAGAATTATTTTGGAGTGTGGTTGACTCTGTTTTGGCTTCCACTAGTCATCCTAGATGTTCTCTGTGTTAGCATGGAGGGCATGGGTCTGCTGTCCTCCTGTGGCTCTGTGGTGGCAGTGTTTTCTTCTCTATCACCCGGTGTGGTGTCAGAATGTGAGGGGTTATGTTCTGCATTGTGAGAATCACAGTTTGTTCCTCATTCCATGATTTGATGGTGGCTTCATACTGTTTGAAAGTATATAAAGAGGTGACAGCACGATGTGGTGGGCCAATGAACATGTATATAGACTGTGACAAATCCTTGGATGTTGTCACTTCTCCCTAGTGGGAGCCCCTTCCCATGATACCAGTAAGGTTTGGCCCCTACCTGATAGTCCCCCTGGGGGTGGTTATCAGCAGGAGGATCTCATGGGGAAAGAACCTCCCTCTAGGGACAAGGACGAACATCTAAAGCAGACATTATAATACTCCTCACCTAACACCCTATACACCTAAACATAAACATGAACACAAGGCCTGGAAAAGGCTAAGGGGAAGGAGGCTTTCCCTCTGATGAAGGGAGTCATTCTCCTGGCAAATTGAACCTGCAAGGAGGATCAAACAAGTGATGCAGGGGAAGGGAGTGATTCTCCTTGGTGGAGAACTTTCACCCAAAACTGTAGCCCCTCATCCAGGAGTAGGGCGTCATTCTCTTGTACCAGTAACTTTAGTACAACTGTTTAGTTTAGTTATAAGTGTAAAGGACAGAGATAGGGACACTTGGACACAGTGTAGTGGACTCTTTAAGTTACTAAGACATGCTGGCAGATACATTAGCACTTTAGTTGAGGCAGGGAAACCCCTCATATATATAGGAAGAGGTAGGTTTTCTCTTTATTTTCATCTCAAACAAAAGTCTTTAGCAATCACTATGCCACCTGTGTGTCAATCTCTTCCTTCTGCACCCTTACACAACTAATTACATAATTTATTTTTTTATTAGGGGTTGGAGTGTGTCCACAGACTGCAGCCATACCTGCCACACAATATCATATCTCACAACTTCTGCATCATCCCAGCAGTTAGGAATGTAGGGCCCCATGATGGTACATGTCATGTGTTACTACTACAACAACCATTCTACCATGTTCACCTGACAGCACAATCCATGCTGTTTCATGTGTGGTATTGATCGTTGCAGTAGGTCCAGATTAGGTAGTGCTGAAGTGCTATGAGGCATCAATTAACATTCCCTGTTTGCATGAACCTACTTGGCTGATGTATATTTGTTTCTTGGCAGTCTGGGGCAGGAACACCTAGTTTGAGACAGTAAGTATTGGTGGTTTTTTGCTGGATCCACCTCCAGTGTTCTTTTGAATGAAGGCATACATCAAACCAATACGTCTTGATGTCACCAATGCAAGGTCTATTTTCCCACAGCAACTACACTGCCATGTATGCAGTCTTATTTCTCTCTTCTCTGACTCTGGTACATATAGGGCACCTTTTCTGAACACCTTATTCTCAGCTAAGACCTTCTCAGCAAGGATATTCACTGCCTCATCTTTGACATATGTTTGTACATACATTTCTTAGGTCCACAGTGCAGCTTGTGGTAAGTGTTAATACATTTAAACACAGAAATGTTTTTATTGTCTAGCTATTATTTGAAATGTTGGTATGATTAGACTTTTAATAGATTTATGCTCAAAATAAGGTTACAATATAGGCATGTATTCATTCGATTATGTGTAAAACTGAAACATACTTAGGTTACATGTCTTGGTTTCCTGGTTAAGGTTGAACATTTGTCATCATTTAATATTTGCTAATTTTTGTACAGAATTGAAACACAGCTTCATTGTAGTAAAATGACTTCATAAGGCGCACAAACTATTGACATTGTGGGCAATTCTACTTAGAATTTTCTGATGCAAAATAAAGTGTGTAGCTACTTAAATGGTTAGTGTAGTTGAGATAATCATACAGCATTTATTTTATCTATAGTACACTCTAGATAATGCTTCTCTTTAAAACGGTTATTGTTTTAAGTTGTCATATCGAGATAACTGTATAAAGTGAGATAGTTTGTATATAAATATATATTTATTGTTAAATATTGTAGATACTTAAAAGTGTTTTTTTTCTCTCCAGCAACACTTTTTTTCCTCTGTAGCATGATTAATGAATACAACCTTCATTGGTTGTGTACTAGGAATACTTTCAGTAGTCACTTAGTACCATTATGAAAAAAAACAACAATATTCTTCTTTTAATTTTATTATAAAATACATTCCATTCTTTTTCAGAAATACTATTTTCTAAATATAGAAGATGAAAATATATAAAAGTTATGCAGTAAGACATTTTTTAAATATAATATATATGTACAATCCACCTATATATTCAAGGAAAAAACATTAATTGCAGGGACATTTAGGTGAGAACTTAACGCAAAACAACCTCTGAAATTCAGCTAAAGCCACTTAACTCTGTGCACCCTGTGGTGCAGCCTATGACCACAATGATGACATCACAGATCAAATCACTGATGACATCACTCATTACATTACAACAGTAACTGGCATTAAGCATGGCCTTCAGCCATAGTCAGTGTGTATGTCCAAATATATTTTAACACATGAATGGGTACTAGTCATGGCCTTCAGTTATAGACAGTGGTCACAACCTTAACCCATTTTCACTGAATATTTAAAAACACTAACAGGCTACCAACCATATATTTTGGGCTTTCCTAGTGGATACAGCTTTCAACTGTGTCCACAGTATATTATATACATTGATCAGGTACACGCCATGAATTTTGACACAATACTAGCCAGTGGCCACGATCTTTGGCTGTGTCCACTTTATATTCTAACATATAAATGAGCCAATAGCCATGGCCTTTGACCTCGATCAGTTTGTATATCTTTCGGCCATGTCCACTGTATATTTTAATAAAATGCAATAAGCGACAGCCTTTGGCTGTGCCCACTGTGTATAATACAACAATAACCAGCCACTAGCTGTGGCCTTCAGCCGTGCCCACTGCATATTATATACACTAACCAAACACTTGCCATGGTCTTCAACACAATACTAGCCACTGACCACATTCTTGAATGTTGCACACTGTATATTTTAAAACAGTGATGGGCTTCTAGGCATGGCTTTTAACCATCCACATTGGTATTTGTGAACACCAACAGACCACTAGCTATGGCCCTTGGTGCTGGCCAGTGACCCCAGCCTTTGTCATGACAAATTCCACAGCCTAAATAGTTATTAAGGTAATCAACATTTTCATGAGATAACTTATAAATGATGTTATGTCTAATTCCATTATTGATGTAATCAGTTAAATACAATGTAATTTGTGTTGTCACCAGTGATGGCATCAGTGATGTGATTTTCAATGTCATCAGTGTTCTCATACATGTAATTAGTGATGTCATCAGTGATGTGATCTGTGATGTCATCATTGTGGGTAAAGGCTGCACAACAAGGGGTGCAAAGTTAAGGTGGCTTTAGCTGAATTTCATGGGTTTTGTTGCCTTAAGTTCTCACCTTAATGTCCCTGCAACTAAGGTTTTCTCCTTGAATTTCAAAGGTTTGTTACAATGTATTGCTCACCTTAACATCCCTGGAATTAAGGTTTTTTTCCTTGAATTTCAAGGATTTTGTTATTCCATAGATTTTTAGAACACTTGCAGACCACTAGCATGGACTTCAGCCGTGGTCAGTGGCCACAGTATTTGGCTGTGCCCACTGTCCATTTTGAAACACTTCCAGACCACTAGCCATGGCTTTCGGCCAGACGGTTTTCAGAACTCAAAATGTTTGTAGGCAATGCGCAGTGAGATAACATTATTTGCCATGGACCACACATTTTCGTTAAGCAGCATGCTCCAAGCCCATTGTTTTATGGCAGGTCTCTTGGTGACAGTTGTGATACATCACCCTACCCCAAAAAAGCACATTTAAGTGTCACCGAAATGGGAAAAAATGACTGGCTGCTAGAATAACTTATGCCCAGGTACTTTCTGCACCCACAGCGAAAATAAATAGCTGGCCCCCATGAATATATGCACAGTACTGCTTAGCTTCAAAGTCAGGAAGGGTCCCAGCCCCTCAGACCATGTTGCTCTAAGTAGTCTTGTAACTTTGCCTCAATTATTAGGCACCATGGCCCGAGGGGGCTGGCCTTTTCCTCACTTTGAAGCTAAGCAGGGTTGGTCCTGGTTACTGCATGGATGAGCAACCGGGGTCACAAGTGATTTTTTCAACCCTGATGTCACTGTAGCTGTATAAATATCTATCTTTTTATATCATGTATAAAAGATTGCATGCTTTGAGAACTCCCAATGTTTTAGTTAATGACCTGTGTGATACAATTATTTGCTGAAGATCACACACTTTGATTAAGCAGTGTGCTACAAGCCCCTTGTGTTATGGCCGGTCTCTTGGTGACTGTTGTCATACATTGCACAACCCCAAGTAACTGCATTTAAGCAGAATGTAAAAGGAAAAGAAATGGCCACCTTCAAATATAGCATATGCCCAGGTACTTTTGCCCCTATAGCGAAAATCAAAATCTGGCACCTATAAATCTTAAAGTGAAATACACTAATGTAGTTAAATAGACCTACTCCTTAGACAAACGTGTGCAAGACATAAACGCATTGGACTTAGAAGTAATGAACACCAGAAAAATAACCTGAAAGAGGAAATGTTCCAATAAATATGCTGGCAAAGTATAAAAGGTGTTCACCTTTTAAACTTAGCAATCTGTCATGAAATACTCCCTGGAAAACTAAATCCCAATACGAAACAAGTGTCTGTGATCCTGTGAGTAAGCTTCTGCACTGGGAACAGGACAACCTGAGTAAAATCCTGGTAGCCAAATACTTGAGCAAGCTTGCCAACCTCAAAAAAATCCAAGGCGTTCTGAAGAAAATGTACGCTGTCCACTCACGTGTCCTTTGCTTGTGCAATTAAGGGAAAATAACTGCACCAGTATTGTGGATTGCATACTCTCTTGCCACATCGTGGGCAAGTACTCATGACTTACTTGCCCTCTCATCATCCCCCCACAATCCACACGTCTGGCTTTCAACAATACTGTGCTTTATAAAGATAACTTGAAAATTTCACATACCATAGTCTCATTCAAATATATAAATCCTTATAGAACTATGTTAGACACAATTGTACAATTGTGGCATTATTCCCCCCATTTTAACTGGGAAACTAAAACTAACAGAATGCAATGCAACAAAAGGCCAAAGGATGGTCTCATAATGCAATACTTTCAAGAACTGACACTAGCACATTTAAAAAAAAATAAAAAAGAATGAAGATGCCATCAGTGGTGGCTGGTGAATTTATTAACTCGAGAGGCATAAATATTTCTCTCAGATATGCCATAGCAAACGAGCATAGCACGGCAGCTCAAACTAATCAAGGGGTGTTCGGGGGGGGGGGGTTCTGCGTCCATGAAACTTTTTTTTAAATAATAGGCAACATGGTTCATTTTAGAGCGCAATTTTTCAAAAATTGTGTAAAAAGCCAAACAGTTTGCAATTGGTTTTGTAGGGTAACTCATGAAAAAAATCCAATAGATGCAAGTCACCAACAGCGCACAGAAGCATTTCTCTAACACATTTTCATGATGCCTTTGCACACAATATGTGCCAGTATAAAACATGTTCACACTGGCTGTGCCCATACATTCCCATTTAAGAACATACTCATGTTTGCTTTCTGCATAATGCCAGTAATGATACTATAGGAAAACATGTCCATGTTGTGCTTACTTTATCAAAGATGCCCAATACAACATGTCATACCAGAATAGGAAATGGCTAGATTGGTTGAAAGGAATGTCAGTCTTGCTTCTTAATAACACTTATCATGCTTGCTTTACCAAAGATGCTGAATACGAAATGTCATGCGACAAAAATAATAATTCCACTGATCATGCTTGCATTATCAAAGATGTCTGATACAGAATATCATACCACAATAAGAAATGGCTAGACGCATGTTTCAGTTTGGCAAACAATAGTATGCCCAGCATGTAGGAAGCCTGCTGTAAACAGTAATGGCCCCCCACCCTAGTGATATTAATGGCCCAGTGAATCCGTGGTGATCCTTTCAGGACAGAAGAAAGAACACAGGATAGGCAAACTAAACCTGCAAGCTCATGAATGATGGCTGGGCAAAGGACGCCTTTAAGTGCCTTTAAGGCTCCTGGAAAGAGATCTTTTCTGGGGTGTGTTGCGGGGCAAGGGAGGATCAGCAGGATGAGGACAGGCCACCAATTAAGAGGGGAAAATCAACCAATAGGGGGGCAATTGCCCCACTTCACTCCCCTCTAGGGATTCCTGTGCCAGGGACCCACCCCCACACCCATTAACAGTACATGCACACACAAATGCATATAAACACTTGCAGACAACCACACAGGATGGGGCTGCGGAACTCACTCTATCACACACACACACACACACACACACACACACAGGGCCTGATTAACAAAAGCTTTTTTCAATGGGAGATGCCCATTGAAAAATCATTTGTAAATCAGACCCTCTATCGAGAAAGGAATACAACTTTAAACGTACTTTACAGTTTGGCCTAATCCATCCACTGCCCTGTCTTCTGTATGCCCCAAGAACCAGGCCACCCGGAAGGTTCGGGGTGAAAGGTTTCAGAGTCCTCGGCATGCAGATATTGGGCATGTCGGGGCTCTTGAAAAATGAATGCCTCAGTCTTGTAATGAAGCTGCAATGAGAGGAGGGTGTACAGGAGCACCCTCTCTTGTTGCAGTAACCCAGCCAGCATTCCCAATGGGTCCTACCTGGCTGGGAGAGATGTACGCCACAGACAAGCATGACTTGTTGGGCATGCGAAAGAAAGAGGAATTCCTGCAGAGAGAGAGAGAGAGAGTGCTCCTGCCCACTGCTCTCTCTCTGTTTTTCTCATTGCTTAAATTACATACAAGCATTGCATGTAATTTGAGCAATGAGAAAAACGGAGAGAGATTTCAAGCTCTTCCATAATGGGTGGATGAGTGGTGGATCGACGCCCATCCATCCATATTGAACAAGCCACCCCTGGATGCTGTGTGTTTTTTCAGTGCGTTATGAGATTTTTCAAACTAAGAAAACACACAGCATCCATAACTGTGGACTGTCCCCCATCCATGCAGTTACTGGGACCAACCCCTCTTAGCTTCAAAGCAAGGAAGGTGCCTGCCCCTTGTAAGGAACTCATGGTGGCAACAGTAAAGACAGACACAAGTGATAAGAGTTGAAGAGTGTTTATTGAACTTTATAATGGTGAGATAAATGCCCAATCTCAACCTAAATCTAAGATGGGAGCAAGCTACGACCATCAAATAATAATAAGGCAGTACTAGTGACGTCTTGTCAAAATAAAAAGGACCTACACTAAAATAACCTACTGCCAATCCTTACCACTAAGTTTGCAAAAAAAGTGGGGGATAATGTTCACCAGAAAAGAAAGAAGTGTTCACAAAATGATAAGTCAGGATGGTATGGCTGGGTCTCCCTTCCCCACGTTTTTAGCACAAGACAAGGTGGGACCTCTGAGCACAGCACATTCCTCGGCCTCCAGCACGAGGTCCACAATTCAAGTTCAATGCAATGATACTAGGACCCTCAATGGCCAAGTCTCTTCTCTACAAAGACTCCTGCCTTAGAAGGCCTGCTGCACAAAAACAACCAACAAACAAAGGTTACTTAGGTAGTCTTGTACCATGGGCGATTGTTCTTCGCTCCTTGGATCTCTGTCTGCCAGGCTCAGACCCCTCTTGCAACATTGGGTTCACTTCGGCCTTTCACTCTTAATATCAATACAATGTTCTCAGATGTGTCAAACTTCACCCCGATTCACAGGCATCCCTCTTCTGGGTTCACAATTGCCAATTTCACAGTTCACTTTAGCATAAACACAATGCAGGATTCGCTCTTCTCAGCTTTCTCCTTAGCATCCCTTTGTCGGGTTCACATAGCCATCTTTAACAAAGGTCATGCTTTTACTCACACTCCTCTCAGAAAGTGGGGACTCCCTTCCCCTAGCTTTCTTTCAGCAATGGGTCAGATACTTTCAATTACACAAGGGATTTGACGTGACCCCAGTAGGACCACTCTGATGCCCCACGCCACACTCTCCCAGGGTCTTCTGGTACTTGCAGTTTCAAAACAGGGCCCGGTCAGAGTCTTTGAATGAGCACCCACGTGGCACCAGACCCCTCTGCACCTGGACCTTAACTGCCTTTCCTTAAAGTTCATTAACACACAAGTCCTTTGTTCTTGCATTCAAAATGTTTGCTACTTGCAACCTTGTGCTCAACAGAGTTTGGTTTTCTATCAGCTTCTTCTGACTCAATGGATGTGCTTAACCCGTTGGCTTCTTTGATCTCTGGAGTCAAGGATAGTGCCACACTAGCCAGCTTGCCTCCCCGCCTGCGCTATTCAATGCGGGTGGCCCCTGTGCACCGTTGACATCTGCTGCTCTGCACGCCAACTGTAACTCCTGGTTTTATGATCTCCCTTTTGGAGGCTTCACGGGTATGAGTTGAAAAGGGCAAGGACAGTTACCCCTTTGTCGTCCCTCTCGGTCTCGCCACCTTTCTCCTCCATTTGAACTGCCAGTTTGGTGTAGCTGTTTCCTCGTGCATTGGCCTTGCTCCTAGTGTGCTCTTGTGCTCTGCCTTTTATCCCTGTGGGGAAGGTAAAGGGGCGTCTGATGGGCGTGGTTATTGTAATTTTCCTGACTCTGCCTGACTCGTGTGTTGAGACATATCAGATAAGCAGTGTCCATTGTCTGTTATGGTGTAGGAAAGTGTTTGTGTGAGAAAAGGGTGGGATAGAGCTTCTACGTATCCTAAAGAGGAGGATGGGGAAAAGGTGTTATAAGGAAGGGGGTACTGCGTCTCAACCATCAGTGTCCCCCTTCCACTCCTTAGACCCCTAATCCAGGTGATCCACCCCCAGGAACTGGATCCAATAGCGATGGCCGTGTCCTGAGGACCTGGATGACAGATCCTGGGGACCAGCGGGTGAGACACCTTCAGGGTTTTCACACACGTCAAACCACATTGTTCTAAGTGGTCTTTTAACTTGTGCTCATTTGTTAGATAACATGGTCTGAGGGTCCAGTGGTTTGGGCTGTGCGGTCCAGTAAAAATCAACCTTGTTTGTCTGTGGAAAAATGAATGGGAAGTAGCCGCCACTTTATTTATTTTGTCTTAATAGCTTTTTTTATTTCGAAAGGAATCTTAAGGAAACTTTGCAGTCTGACGCGGTCTACGCACCCCCAACCATCTTCAAAATGTCGTCCTAATCTGTCACACAAATCAAACGTTATTAACAATTGAGTTTTTTGAGGCTCCTATGGGAGTCCTACTCACCTTAAGTATAGTGCACATTTATATATATATATATATATATATATATATATATATATATATATATATATATATATATATATGTATATATACATATATATATATATATATATATATATATATATATATATATATATATGGATATAATGCTTTAGCAATGCCATAATGATGAAGTGAATGACAAACAAATCTATGCATGTTTAACTTGGTGGACAAGTCTATGTTGTAAACATTTTAATAGGTGAAGAAATGTTGACTTACCAAGAATTTTTACGGTAAAGATATCGCCATGTTTCTTTTGCAGTGACTGCAAGAAATGTAAAGGATCTTTGCGATATTGCAATGCTAAGCCAAGGTAAGGAATCCATCCACTTTCCAATGGCGGCTCACCTACTCGCCTGCTGTGAAAAATATTTCGAAAAAAAGTTACCTTTGATATTACATTACTTTCTCCTTTTACAGCCAACAATAAAATGTTGAACCCATATAAATATTGAAATACGCACAACCTGCAATAAAATCCTCATCCGTACTTTTGAAGATTAAATCCCAACACATCACAGGGCTCAACTGCTGCAGCGTTGTGATTAATAAACAAGATAGACGGGGAGTCTTATTGCAAAAAGTGAGGTTTTCACATTTTTATTAGTGACTATAGCTAGAATATAAACGATCAAGAAAAACCTCTCTTCCATGAAAATTCACCAGCTATTGGAGCATTGAATGGGCTGGGACAATAGCCATTACAATTAATGTCTGATTGTTTGCAGACCTCACTGTCAGTGCTTTTCTTCTTGTCCTTCAAGCAATTTGCGTGTCAATCTTATCTGCCTGTAACAAGGCAATTATAATAAATTCAGGTATTAGGGTGCAGGGGAGTGAAGTCTTTAACAGTATTGGCCTTAGATATCTCTATTATTCCACACAACCAATATGTATATGCATGTCAATATTCAAGCGCCATGATACCGTCGGGTGACTGCGCGCTTCAAAGGTTTTCCTAACATACCATAACATATTCAAGAGTAAATCAGACGTGTAAAAACATGAGCACACATGTGAGCACACACGCTATGGCTAGGATAATTGGAAATGCTCTTTGTTTCTCAATCATCCCGTCTTTGTCATATAAGGTAATATGGGTTTTGGAAAAGATCCAGGGTCAGGGGTGTTGCTAGGTCTTTAAAAGGTCTTTAAAAGATCCAGGCTTTGCTAATTTTTGGACGGTCGGGACTGGTGGCTAGCTTGCCTTTTTGGTTGTAACCCCTGAGCCTCTATCCGAGGCTGCAACCAAAAGATCTGGGGCTATATCCCCCTCAGCCCCTCCCCCTAAAAAGGCCTCTGTCCGGGGTTACACTAATATCAGGAGTGTCGGGACTCAGGGCTAGCTAGTCTTTTGTTTGGAGCCCCTGAGCTTCTATCAGGGGCTACAACCAAACGACCTGGGGCTGTAGCCCCCTGAGCCCACCCCTCAGCAATGTTTCTGTAAGGTAATGTTAATAGATGTTGCAGAGCGCACATTCTGCAATTTTGACGGCCTCTTTGAAAAGTGTTCATGACATCTCCCTAGAGATGAAAACTCCACTACCATCATGACGCCCCATCTTAAAAAGGGATTCGTGTGTTCATTGCTCCCCCAATATTCACATTGCAGCTTCTGGCCTTGTAATATGTTGGCTCAAAATGAATTAAACTGTTTCAAGGTAACTGAAATTTGAATCTATTTCCTAGAAAGAAACTGTAATTTCTTCTTTGTATTGATTTGTATTGATTAGGATAACGTGTTTTGATAAGAAACATTTAGAAAGATACATATTGCAGCCAGTGCTGAATCCTCTAATCGAGAACCTTACGTTAGAAGTAAATGAATAGTGGACCATGAGGAAGGCACTTGATGGGGGAAGGGCAAGGACATACGCCGATATGAAAAGAGAAAGGCATGGGTACAGACAGGAGAATGTACAGGAAGATGCCAGTTATATAGGGCAGGTGAGGAAGAGTTCAAATGGGCGGGGGGTGTCAAGGAGTGGTGGATGTCCCTCTAGGTGTAACATATGGAGCTCGAAGGCCTGATTACTAACTGCATGCGTTTAATAAAATTAAATGTAGACAGCACATTTACAATGCATAGTAGATGTCTTTGCATTGTAGAGCAGTAGAGACAATAACATCTCGGAAAAAAAGAAATTAGGAAGCCCAAAAGCTGGCAGAAAAATTAGCTCCTAACTGGTTATTACCAATATTTTTTTTTAACAATAAGTATTAATGGGCTAAATATTTAGAAGAGGAAACAGTCAAAATAGTATTTTCAACAGAAGCTGCTATCGGCGAGGCTTGCTCATCCTGACCCATCAGTCATTTACATGCCTGGAGCACAAACACAGAATGTGGGAGATGAACAAGAGTGGCCACATGCACAGTGGCAGAGTGAGCACCCACCATCTCCTCTAAGAAAAATCAAGATCTGGAGAGGGCCCATGCATGAGCATCAGCAAGGGTCATACACATTATAGATTGGAAAATCGACGAAACAAAAGAGCATGTTTCTAAATCTGAAAACGGCTCTTGTTTACTGATAAGAACAATGACATAATAGCAACAAAAAAACGTATTTCAACGATAGAATCACCACATCAGACAATGTAGCAAAAGTGCTTGCTAAGTTTCCAGGAGAGATACGGTCATCAACATCTCTAGCTCATTCATTGCTCCCCTTTCTCTCCCACTAACAGACAATCACCTCCTTCCAGACTGAAGACGATAAAATCAGATCAACATTTTAATTGAAGCACATGAGCCTAGCACAGTAGTAAAATGTGCACCCACGGAAGGGCGCTTAGCCAATCAAGTTGCTGGAAATGCGAGTCAGAACTGCCGGTTATTCATCCGCATTCTACTAGCCACCCAAGGCCATTCTCCAGGTGCTGCCATTTGTTTATCGGTGCCTCAGCACCTTGGCTCCTACCCATAGATCATTCCCCAATCGCTGCTCCACCCCCTGTTCCCTGCTGGGGTTCCGAGCCTCACTCCTCCATCCTGTCCCTGTTTCTGTTTTCTATGGCGGTGGCCATCTTTTTTTCTACAAGAGATTGGACTTGTGGTGTGAATAGCTATCGCCCCCTAGTCAGGGGTGTACCGGGCTGGTAACAGCATTGATCCCTTTCCAAGACGTTTGATTTTCTCGGGCCTGCCTAGGCTTGGGGTGGTGGGCCATTAAAGGCCTGGTACGCCTCCAACATGGGCATGATTGCTATAATCAGCTGTATTGACATAGCCATCATCTTCCAGCAGTTGCATCTTTTTTTGCCTTCGGAGTTGGAAACCCTAATATTGTAGGCATGGTTCACAAAGATGTGGCCTGGACCCAACCCACACAAGAGAACTAGGATTCCTATGTTCTCTATGTGAAACCTGCAAATTAACAAGGGGGGGTCATGGGAGTCCCTCTGCCAGACATTAGTCCTGGTTACGAGAGACTTACCCAGAGTCGTTAGCTCACTATCTTTCACAGAGAAGAAATATCCCAAACATGTCAGTCTTTGTCCTGCCCTGGGGCAGTCCAGCACCAAAATGCTAGGCAATTCTCCTCTGAACAAGAGTACCAACAGCATCCCAAGACTAGTGTTTCGGTCTGGTTGGACCTCATCAGTAGGAAGAGGAGCTGTGCCTCTCTAAGAATAGTGAGCAAGGGGTCCACGTCTGGATTCCCCTAGTAGCTTAGGATGAGACCCAAAGTTACTTAAATATGCAAATTAACAAGGGGGTCCTGGGAGACCCTCTGCCGGACACAGCTCCACCCTACTGATGAGGTCCAACTAGACCGATACACGTGTCTGGGGTTGCTTTTGGTACTCTTGTTCAGAGGAGAATTGCCTAGCATTTCGGTGCTGGACTGCCCCGGGGCAGGACAAAGACTGATATGTTTTGGATATTTCTCCTCTGTGAAAGATAGTGAGCTAAAGACTCTGGCAGACACTGTCTGGCAGAGGTACTCCCAGGACCCCCCTTGTTAATGTTCTCTATGTGAAACCAGCACACCTGAATTTCCATGCCACAATGAGAGGCTGGGAGTCTGGGTCAGGTTTCTTCGGGTAGAAAGAGTATTACCCAAGAGGAGGCATTAGCCAATTTCAAGTCCCACGCCAGGGTGGAAAGTCATTCCTAGTGGTGGAGCCAGACAGTCAATGCCCTTCGCATCAACCACACTGAAGTCCCATTACTCCAGATGGATTCTGGAAGGACATGTTGGGCCATATAAAAATCAAAGGGCTCAGTCATTAGCTGGGGGAGGTAGGGAGAATAGCCCCTTCAGGGCTTAGCTTGAGAAGGGAAGTGAGGAAGCTGAAGGAGCTGGAGACAGAAGACTGAATCTAAGTCCCTGGAGCCTGGGAAGACCAGGAGACAGGAGGCTAGAGGAAAAGCCCAGAAGTCTGTTGTAAGGAGGCAGGCAGGAGGCTGCAAAGAGGATTTAGGAGGATGAGTAACAACAGACCCTAAAGGTGACATGTTAGGAAACCCAGTGGGCTGGGAGAAGGAGGATCGAGAAGGTTGGGCAAACTAAGGTTGAAAATGTGGCAGAGAAAGAGGAGAACGCCTTTTTGGTCACGAGGGAAATGCTCAAAGGGTTGAAAGTGTTGAAAGGGTTAAAGAATGTTGGAGAATAGGAAGTGAACTGGGAAATTGTAATTGTCAAAATAGAAGTGCCCAAAGTGGTGAAGAATGTGTCAAAGGGTGTGCATAAGGCTGAATTGTAATTGTTTTATAGAAGTGCCCAAAGGGGTAAATAAAGTACGAGAGCTGGAAGACATATGGGTTACTTGATGTTTTGTTAGAGAGGGACACAAAGGGGTGAGGACGCTGAAGAAAATAGACAGCTTTTTCAAGAAACTATTGATGAGGGATGGATAAGTAAACAACAGGAGGTAGAAGAACATGAATGTCGCTTGGTGAAGGAAGTGGTGAATGAGGGGGAGAATTGAAGAAACCATGGGTAGGTAAAAAGAAGTGAAGGGGGACATTGGGCAATCTCCAGGAAGTGATGGAGGAGTTAGTAGGAGGAAATGATGAGCAGAAGTCAGGGATCAGTAAAATACTAAAAGAGGAAGTAGTATAGAACATCAGGGAGAAGACTATTGTTAAAACTGAAGTGGTCGGCCTCAAAACAAAAAAGGGTATGCCCAAGAAAACATTTAATATAGCAAAAGGATTTGGGAGATGAAACTTTAGGTGGGATGCTGGGGAGGGGAGAGAAATCGGAGCAGGTGGGTGGAGAAGCAGAAACCTTACAGAGAGGGGGCCAATGAGGGGCCTAGTGGTAATCCTGTCCCAGCTTTAGGGCAGCCTCCTAACATCCGCTTGCTCCAATCCATTTTGAAAGGTCTACCACTTAGGGCCCAATTTACAGAATCCTCCCAGAGGCTCCAATTATGGAACTGACACCTCGGGTAGAGAAACAAGGAGATTTGATCCCAACTCTGGGAAGCATGGCGTGGAAACCCTTAGATTTAGGACAGAAAACTGAGAGGAGACCCAGGAACTGTGGGAAGATACGGCATGGGAACAAGACTAGGAGCTTGAGTTATTGTATGGAATTTCTGGGCGACATCCAGCCCTGAACTGAACACTCACAGGAAATTTGTTTGAACACTTAACATTCTTGAGAGACACTTTTGTTTAGCTATCTTTTCCCAGAGCTGACGAGATGCATCATCCTGGCAGCTTTCAGTTTTGTTGAGACTGTACTGGTTTATTTTGGTCAAACCTGTACATATTTGTAAATAAAACTTCTGTTTAACCTATTCCCTGGACTGGCCTGTTTGTTGATTGATTTCTGCTACATGACACCTCTTAGACCCCTATCAGGCTGCATTGAGGCCAGGGATGAGAATGGTTGCAGGAGTACTGCATGGATGGATGCAACCAGGAAGATGGCAGAAGATGTAGACATCAGCTCTTCGTTGCTTTTAGATCTTTCTGCTGTGTTTGACGCCACTAACAACTCCTTTCACCTGGGGCACCTTCTGTACAACAAGACCAAGTAATCAGCGTAGCCTCAGTTTGCTCATATCAGAAGTACTAAAACCAACCGTAGCTTCCAAACTGCTTCAATGAAGCACTGGTTGAATTTTAAACTACAGCAAGACAATGCACAGTCCCTACTGCTGTTGAACATGCATGTCCAGCCCCTGACTAAATGTATTTGCAGATGGGATAGCTGTTTTTACCCTTAATCTCATGACACACATTATTCTCAGAGTAAATGGTAATTCCAGCACCATCGGTAATGTTTTTTCCGAGGTGTGTGTCAGCAGTTACAGGTTGGATGAAAGTTAGCCATTCTCCAGTGCTGGTAATTTATTGCTACATACTCTAGATTCACATAATCTACCAACAGGCACCTTAAAATAGTTCAGGATTCTTGCTCAAACTCCGGAAAAAAACACAAAACTATATATGCTCCACATGAATTATTTTCAATGCAGAACATTTTCCTCAGGAAGTTGTATGGGATATCGGCCACCTCTCCAGGAGGTTCTGAGGCACAAAAGAGGCATTCTTAGCATGGCCTTCCAGTCTCAAAGGAGGTCTTTGGCGTTTTTCCTCGAGATTCAGTTGGATTCTCCAGTGAACCCTAATTTGGATACTGCAATGGCTGAGCTAAGGTGGTTCCCCATTAAGGATTCTACTAGTTGGTTCTGCAGTGCGACTGTTTTGATGAAGACCTGGGGGCTGAGGTATGTAGCAGCACTCAACAATTTGTCAAAAGTACAACATAAGTCCCTTCACAAAGAAAAGGGGCAGCGAAAGATATACACCATCTTGCCTAGTCCTGGATCAATAAATTATCATTAAAGTAGGATTGTCGTAGCTGCATGCATGTGAGGGCAGCTGCATTTATAGACAAAATGATATCCCCTGAGTGCAGGAGGGCAACGCTGATGATTAAGCTAAACTTGCTACTTTTAAAAGCAAGGATGAACTGGTTGGGCCCAGATAGGACATGTGAGTGTCATCTGGGTAATCAGGAGTATATAATGCACTTTATAACAACTTGCAGGTTTTTTTTAATGAATTCAGGAAATAGGCTGCATTTTATTAAAAATAATATGAGGACATATACAGATGCCATTGCCTTGTTTATGACCCATAATGATGAAGAATTTCCGTGTGATGTTTTATATTATGTAAAGGTATCATTTAAAATATTTATAGAGGTTTGAGTTTTATGAATATTTATCAGGTCTTTGGTTTTGTTTCATGTGTTGTTGGTGATTTTGTTAATGAATATTGTCCGAATAGCCTTTTACCTACCATCAATGCATGTCATAATCTCCAAGAAATGTTGTAGTTACACTGCTCATCGCCCCCTTCAACATGTTGAACAGTGGCTTGGTGTGTTTCCACACTCGCAATATGTTAAATGGGCTGCTTTTGACAACATTTATCCTTCCCTTTTGTGGAATAAGTTGTTGGAGTGGGGGATCGATCCAGGACTGTTATGTATGCTTCTGCTGTGCTACTCAAACCACGAGCTAAGGGTCAGACTAAACAATCTGGGTGAACTGTAAAGTGCCACAGCCCTGCAAAAAGGAGTCTGTCAGGGAGGTGTGATCGCTCCAACTTTATTAAATCTGCATGTGGTGGATCTCTAGAAGGGGCATATGGAATGGGGTGGATATCCCCCCTAGATGTGACAGTCTGGTTTAAAATTGTCTCGCATAGGTGGACGATTTAATTCTTATGGATTTTTCTCCCGCAGGACGGCAACCTTCTTTAAATGATGTGACCCTTTATCTTAGGCGCAGTCAGTTAGCCATGAAGCCTGCTAAATTGCTAATGATTACAGTCAGTGCAAAGCAAAAGAGGAAAAGGTATGTGTGGACAATAAATAACGAAGAGTGTCAGAAGTGGAATCTTTATGTTATTTAGGCTATGTGTTTTCTGCCAAAGATGTGCTGAATAGATTTAAGATGAAAATAGAGGAGACAGTACGATTCAGTATATCCTTAATTTAATGAAGGTTATAAAACATAAGTTGTGTGCCTTTTCCCTTGTACTGTTAATAGATTTGTATTGCTTAAAGGTTACCCCATGTCTACCTATTGCATTGAATTAGTCATGTTTTCAAGTAGGACATATCTGGACTGTCTTGGGGGCTGGATCCTTAAAGAGGTGTTGGGGTGTCCGAATCAGTACTCGTTAGTGTTATTCATTAAGAGTTTGGGCTCCAATCTTAGAGGGCCCCGTATCCAGTAAAAAGCATTCTGATCTACAAGAAGGTAATACACTCAGAAAAATCTAAATTTGCCTATTTCGGTGAAATGCAAACAAAAACTGACTCAAATGGCTTTCTTCACAAATTACAAAAGATGTGTGACATTTATAGAGGTGGCTGATATAGTTAACTCTGACTCTCAGGTAGTCATGAAAAATAAAATCAAAAGGTGGGATAGTATAATGGATCTTGAAGATCTGCAGAGCTTGCCATTATATTGCAATAATGGGCTATTCTATATTCCCTCCAATGACACCAGACCATACTTGCAAACTGTTAAGTACTTGGTTTCTAAAGTTTAGACGTAACTGTTAACCTAATCTAGAAATTCTGAGGCCAAAGGCAGAGATTCCCAGGGTACTTAGAAATGGTACGTTATGCAAGACTGATAGTCTGGAGTCCTTGTATCATGTTGTTATTGAATCCAATCAACTTCTCAAGTACAGGCTGGAATTTCTTCGACCCTATGTACAATTTACATCTGAGGTGCTACCAATGTGCTTGTGCAATAGATTAATGACAGGATCCCATGTATCTCCTACTTTGGCATTGTCCACATTTTTGATAAAAATATTTGCAGATCTACAATTGGTAGATTAACAGGCTATTATTGCTGTTTTTACAAATGTTTTTAATATGCATATTCTTTAATTGATGTTTTTATAGAAATGTATTAATTAATTTGCATTATTTGCTTCTAACCAAACAGATGATGTTATACTGGCTGACCTCTTTCCTCTCAAATCGACCCTCCCAGGTCCAAATGGGATCTTTCCTCTCTGACATCTTTTTCTCTACCTGTGGTGTCCCCCGGGGTTCTAACCTCTCTCCCTGGCTGTTCAACCAGTATCTGGAACTTCTTGCCCACTGCATCGCTGCTCTCTGCCCCAACTTTCAGTGCGATGCGGATGATACCCAGCTCATTTTCAGGCTACCCTCGGCCTCCTCTTCTCCTTCCCTCATCTCTGACTGTCTTTCTGCTATCCAGGAATGGTGTGCCGCCAACGACCTCTGCCTTAATGCCAGTAAGACTGAGATTCTACTCGTCGGCACACCCACTCCCTCCTTCCCTGCAGCTCTCTGGCCGGCCTCTCTTGGTCCTCTTCCTGCTCCTACCTGCAAGGCAAAAAACCTTGGGGTCATCTTCGACTCCACACTCTCCTTCTCTCCTCACATTTCTGACGTTTCTAAGAAGTCACACTACCAGCTGCACCTCCTCAGAGGTATCCTTCTTTCCTCTCCTTCCCCCAGAAGCTCACTGTCTCCAGAGCCCTGGTTCTCTCGAAGCTGGACTACTGTAACAGCCTCTATCTAAATCTGCCTGCCTCTACTCTCCGCCCGCTGCAACTCATCCAGAACAGGACTGCGAGACTTGTCCTTGGCCTCAAGCCCAGGGACCATATCTCTCCAGGACTGAAATCGCTACACTGGCTCCCTGTGGCTGCGAGGATTAAGTTCAAATCCCTCTGCATTGTCCACAAGGCCTTCTGGGTCCTTGGGCCAAAATACCTTCAACTCTCTCTTCCTAAATATCTTCCTTCTCAAGCTCTTCGCTCATCCGCCTCCAACTCTCTCAGGGTCAGCCGCTTCTCCAAGCAATGAGTTGGGGGGAGATCTCTCTCCGCAGCAGGGGCCTCCCTCTGGAGCAGCCTTCCTGCCTCCCTGAAACTTGAGGAGAACCATCTCCGGTTCCGGAAGCACCTCAAAACCTTCCTCTTTGCTTCTGCTTTCTCTCCCCCTTTCCCCTGCTAAATCACTGAAACTGTACTGAATCAGCAACTGGGCCACTAGCCAAGCCACTCTCCCCTTGGCCCAGCCACTCTCCCCTGCACTGCCTCCCTGGCAACCCCCAGACTACGGGACTGTCTCTGTATCCCTACAGCCCCCCCTCCCAGAACTAGTCTGCACTTATCCTGCACTTGCCACCAGCTGGCCCTTATTATTTATCTTGTATTTTACTAATCACTTTGTACTACACTTTCCCCCTTGCACTTTTCCCGTCCCCCCTACCCATGCACTTGCGGGATCTGAATGACACCTGGCCTAGTAGGATCGTTTGTCTGTCTCCCCTTGTTCCCCCCTCCCTGCCTCGTCGCGCCTTGAAACACTTGTGTATAGGCGCATTACAAATGCCATATCATATATCATATATCATATATATCATGTATCATATATCATATATCATATAGTGATATATGTTTTGTATCGAATAATTTTAAGTTTGAGATTTGTATGAAATTATTTTTCTCTTCTGTTCTTGTTGTCATTGCTTTTTTTAATGTAAAGTACCTTGAGTGATATAAAGACAAATAAAAATTTTTAAAAAATGAAGACATGGGGTGATTGCCCACTCACCACAAAAGCTGCAGTTCTCGGGAATTTCTTACCACTAAGAACATTGATGACTTTCAACATTTCAAAAAACCCTTTTAAGCCCATTGCTAATGTCTAAATAGTCATAATGTCTTAATATAATCTGTTCCTTGGACCAAACAGCCCATTTGGGATGTACATTGGCTTTTTTAAATGACAAAAATAATAAGGGTTTTACATGTTTCCAATCGTTTCCTTTATCTCCTTTCTGTATCACTATTTTCACATATAGTAACTATTTGCACATCATAAAATGGCAATACCCAACTTTGTACCTCGGCCGTTATTCACAGCAATTTGCACTTTGTCAAATGAGGAACCTGCTTCCTTATATCTGATTCACAAAGCTAAAAGCAGACCACATCTGGAGAGCACCTGTGGAATGCTCGCGTACAAAGGTTTGCTTAATTACACCTCTGAGATGCTACCAACAAGTTCAGATTTGCTCCAGTGTTAGTCTTTGTGAATCATGTATACAGTAACAAGTGCATTGTGGACCTGCACATAGGAAAAGCCCGACACATACCAATGCAAAACAGTAACATGCGTCACATGGCCTAATTTACAAACACGTTCTCTCCTTCAGACCGAATTGCATTTTGATCTTCATAATCTATGTTTCGGAAAAGAAATGTGCGCTGCTTTGCACTGTGGAGATGAGGGTTCAATTCATACTTTATGAAAAAACTAGTGATGTTCTTGTTATGAACACGGAAATATTGTTTCACTTCTATAGGATACTTTTCAATATGTTGAAATACTCAGAAGGGGAATGTGCAGAACGCACTAAAATCAAATGAAACAAACTATAGACAGAGGGCCTCATTACACGGATGGCGGAGAATCATGGCGCTATTAGCGCCATGGTTCATGCCGGTAAAATACTGGCACCGCCTTGGTGGAAAGGGGAATTACCGCCCTATTCCAAGGTTGGCGGGCGGTAATTCCCCCTTACACCATTGCCCTTCCCCATTCCCATTTTTGCCCCATAGGGCTCTATGGGAATGGGGAAGGCGCTAATTACGGTACCGCAAATTGCGGTACCGTAATTAGCTCCCTGGTCCCTTTGCGGGTTGGTTTTTAACGCCTTCAAAAAGCAGGCGTTAAATTTCCCAACCCGCAAAGAGACCTCGTAGTAAGGCGGTAAGGAAATACCGGTAAACCCTTACCGCCATCCGTGTAATGAGGCCCTAAGTGTCCATTATTACGTTTCCTATTCTCCCTCTGCTATTGGTGAGCAGCCTGCATGGGGCTTACATAGGGCAGACCTAATAAGAATTGAAGCACTGTGCTTTCCTAAAAAGAGAAGAATACACAGAAAGAAGGAAAATTAGTCTGTTTTTCACCCGAGCAGCCCCTCCCCCCACCAGACATTTCCACTGATTCTCCAATGTATGGGTATGTCACTCTCAGCTGTTATCACTGAAACTATATACCTACACAGAGTCAGTAATCTTTAATTTCCCTCAATTCTCCTAAACCCATATCCATTCTGCAACCACCTCCACAGCACGTAAGGCCTGATCTGACCAAAAACAAAATATTTAACACTTGTAGCCAGGGAAGAGAGAGTATCCATTGGAGTGTGATTACTTGAACAGTTTATAAGAGCGGCGAGCATGTGAAAGTATTTTTTTAAAATCAAATTTTGATGTGCTATATATTTATATTTTTCAAAGTGAGAAGCTATCTGAAGCAGCAAGAGAGTAGATGGATGAAATTCAAAACATGAACTGTGTGCCAATCACACATTGGTTCCTGGGCATGCCCAGGAGTGCAAGCAGATCTCGGGGGTTCAATGTATAAAATGAGTAACATAGCAGACACAGTCAATTCCATGGGCACACCGAAAGGGATGGGGATCAGGCTGGAATCTGCATTGCACTGGCTCGGTAGTTGCAAACAGAAAGTCATATCGGTGTTAAGCTAGACCAGCACCCACAAACAAATGCCAATGTGGGACGTAAGACTACTACAAAGCGGGGTGGAGCCCGCTTATAAAGGGCATGGCATACGTCATCCAAGGCCGGCAGTGTCTCGGTTTCAATGCTGCAGCAAGTCTGGAAGGCAGGTTGACAGTGGACAAGGACATGGTTTTCAAGCAAAAGCATATTCAAATGAACTGAAACAAAGTGTTGCAAAAGAAAGGTGAGCGTGTAGTTGCTCAAACACGCCTGATCCGATGCAGGAGTTTTAAGTAATTGTTTAACATGGTTTGTCTTCAAGGACACAAAAAAGATTTCCACAGCCTAAGAAAACAATAAGGTGTATCACAAGAAGACAAAAAACGGTGAAAAGAGAAATGAAACCATACAAGCAGACAAGGGGATAATTGTATAATTGGCGGCTTCCAAATTAGAAAACAGAAAGAAAGCGCCCAGAAGTAGAAGTGGGAACAAATTCAGACCGGTCAAATTCTGTTTTGGGTGCAAAATGAGAAATGGAATTTAGAAAGCAACGGATATGGTATTTAATTTGTATAAATATGTCTTGTGTGGCTCTTTCTTCGGATCAATTGGTCTGAAGCCAAATAGATGCTGGTCATTCGTCAAAATTCTGTTAACGAGTGGATGTCCAATAATTGGTTGAGTGCCAGTAGCATCAACCCTAAAACACGAATAGCGGGGTGTTCCATGGCGGGTTTCCCACATTCACACAGCCTTTCTGAGCTTCGAGTAGTTTGTTTCCATGGCATCACCAATAATGTCTAAAGCCACCAATCCCGGGATGGGAGCTTTAAATTAGGCTTTGTGACTGCTTAACTCTCATAAGCCTACACACCTATGCCCATGGTCTGCATGCATTCACTTTTGCAATTGAGCAATGACTCAACGAAAGAGCCCGCGAGAGTCTTACAAAGGCAAGATTTCTATTGTGGAAAGAATTTGAATGACGGATTAAAGGTTTATGTAATCTCTCAGTAAATGCTCCCAAAACATTGTACTTCTGGCAGAAAGAACCATTTGTTATTATTTCCTCCTGGGTTCCCGCCCTACTTTTTTCATCTGCAAGACATCATTTCTTCTTTCGTGCAGCTGTTTCTTGGGATGAATCTGATTTAAATCCAGCCACAGAACAAGTCTTTTTTAGACCGGATTAAAAATAAATATTCAGAAATACCTCGGATGCTGCATCCCATCTGCGAAGGTGACTTACACTACATGCAGGCCCACCCTTTTTGATTAATCGCGAGATATCTACAAGCGCATATCTAATCAAAAATCAAAGGATAACATCCTCTGCTACTGTACAAAACATCATGCCAGCGACAGGAATCACCTACTCATGTCCTACCCGTGTTTGCCTCCCTGCACGTCCGCTCTCACAGAACTGTGCAAATGCTACGGGTCTGCAATGTGGGTTTGGGTATATGCCACAGGGCTGAGCATTCAACTAATGGCCCCACAGTTGTTTTCAATAAAGTTGCATATGCATGAAAGACTTTGCACAGCGGCACTTATATTATCCTGCTTCGGAGGCTCCCATATAAAAACGATGACAATTGGGGCTCTCCGCGATCCTACATTTCAATGTAGCATTAAAGATGTCTGATTCGGAGAACGTTTGTATGGCATGGTTTGCCCTGATTAAGCCAACATGGAGATTGCAAAGAAGGGTTCAATGCTCAACCTGAACAGTGGGAATCGCAGGCTCCAAATGCCAGAAACAGAGTAATTAGGAAAGAAACAGAGTGGGAAAGTGAGATCAATGGAAGCGGAAAATAAGACAGGGATCACTAAACTGAGATTACAGAGCGGGAGAATGAACTCTTGACATATGACAGTCTACACCAGGCGTCCAATTATCCTCTCAAGCCGCCATTATGGAATTTAGATACTTTTCCCAATTTCATACCCTATTTGGGCGACTAAATTGAAACGGTGGGCCGGCGACCGGCTTGTGGCTTCCCTACTGCATTCAATAGGTAACACTGTGACAAATATTTAGATGGGCTTTGTGTCATACTCTAATTGAACGCATCTCATTTTACCCTCCTTGCTCTGTCATTCGGTCAAAAGCTGTATGCTTCACAGAGTTTCCGCGGGGTAGGACGGACGCAGCTCAGAGACCGCGGGGAAAATTAACTTAATGCTCGGAGTCTCAAGCCTCACATCGGGGAGACATTTCGCCATCACAAAGACCTGAGGGTCATAGCTCGCTTCAGACGTGTTTAGCTCAGCAGCAATAAGCTGCACACCATTAAAGACCATGTCAAGGCGGGGCGCACTTTGGTGGAATATAGAACGCTGATCCCATCCGCTGCCCTCATAGAATGAGAACAGAAATGTGTCATCCCCTCTATTTGGCCTTCTCCTACGAAGATGGAGGTCACACTCATGACTTATAGGTGACCGCAGACGAGCAGATAGAGTACAATAAAATATATAATATCCCAAAATATAATGCTTCACTGCACAAAGTTTGAGGCAGTGTAATGCACCTGCCCTGTTCTGAACCCCTGCAAATCTTCCAGTCATGCCCTGCTTTTGTTCTAAATGTGAGATCCTATTTGGCTATTAATTACATGGAAGCTAATCCTGCACGGAAAAAAAACAGATGCATGCCTTATGCCATTTTATTTGGCTTAAATGCATTTCTTAATTCTATAAAGACACCCCAATTCTTGTGCACACATTCAGATGCATGTGATATGAATATTGCCCTGAGCAAAGCACTTATAAGAAAAAACAAGTATTAACATCTAACAGTTATTTCGCTGTGTCAGTTTCCAGTTGCCTACAACAGTCACTGGGACGTACGCATTCTGGTGCAGAATAAACCAACTCTGGCTCATCAATAACGAGTGCATGTATTAGGAATTCCTGTATGGCTATGTTAACAGCATTGCATGTACAATATCACTCAATCATATCCCTTCGTGCACTCGTTTTAACAGCAACAAAAATTCGGCCAGACACTGGACGGGTACTCATTCTTTCATCCTTTTCCTTGCGTTTCTTACTCGGTACTTGCATGTGCTGCCGAGGGCTATTAAAGCGATTTCTGTTTCCCATATGTTTCATACGAGAACCACCCCACCAACTCCCCCCACCCCCCATTAGCTTTTATGTTGTACTCTGTTGTGGTGTCTGCACACTTCAGGCCTTAATCTACACCCAGAAGGTATTGTTCGGTTTGCTGTACCTACTTGTAACAGCCCTTTTGTAACCAATAACTGGATATGATCGTTCGCATCAGCTGCTCGTGGAGCGTTTTCATAAGTGGGAGTGCTTTTGATCAGACGTGTCGCTAGGTGGAGGGTCTGAGGGGGCCAGTAGCCCCGGATCTTTTCTCTGTAGCCCCAGACAGAAGCTCAGGGGCTACAACTAAAAGGCTAGCTAGCCATGAATCCTGACATTAGCCTAGCCCCAGATCTCTTCCAGACCTAGCAAGACCCCTGCTTTTGATTGAGCCGTATCACACCAAGGACATGTTGGACTGTCATTACCAGATCAAATGAAAGGTTCTGGGCATACCCTGCCTTTGCCTTTTCAGCTTTGTCCTTTGAGAGTTGCCCAGCTATCAAGGCAACCTATTACAATTCTACACTAGTTACTGTGGGGATAGTGTCTTCACCAAGCAGAAAAATTAGAGTTTTCTTCCAGTTACTTGTGACGAACTGCCTGCCGGACAATGTTAACGTTAAAGGTATTTGTATCACGCACCGTCACCACCGGAGTGGTCCCCAGGTGCTCTGGTGGATCTGAAATAATGGAGGGTGTGGGGAAAAAAGGGCGGGTGGGGGGTTTGAGTAGGGTGTATAAAAACAAAAACATGTATTTCATGTTTACATGAAGGTTGGTTTCTTGATCAAAGCCAATCTGTGGAAAGCAGGTGCAATAACTCATAAAAAGGTGTGAGAGCCCCTCTACCGAGAACAAACATGACCAAATAACATGTTCTATAGGAAGGTGCCCACTTGGGAGGGTCTGCAACCACGTTTTAGCAAATGTACTTTTCACAGAGCAGAAATAACCATTTGCATATCAGTCTGGTCCCACCCACTTAGGCAGTTAGGCAATCCAGCACCCAAATTCTAGGTAATTCTATAAACAAGATTACCATCAGCAACCCCAGGCATGTTTTTCGGCCTTGTTGGCCTCCTCAGTTAGGTGAAGCTGTGCCTCGTGAAGCACAATGACCAAGGCGTCCATGTCTGGATTACTCTAGGTAAATTAGGATGAAATCTGGGAGCACCTCTACTGAGAACGAACATGGCAAAAAAACTGTCGGCAAAAAAACTGTTCTATGGGCAGGAGCCCATTCGGGGGAGGGGGGTCTACAACTTCATTTTCCCTCAATGTACTTTTCACAGAGGAGACATATTGATTTCCATATCAGTCTGGTTCTTCCCGGTTAGGTAGCCCAGCACCGAAATCCTAGGCAATTCTTCACTGAACAACAATACCACCAGCACCAGACACATGTTTCAGCCTGGTCGGGCCTCATCAGTGAGGTGAAGCTGTACTTCTCTAAGCACAGTGAGCAAGAGGTCCACGTCTTGGTGGGGGGGGGTGGCACCTCCCATATAACAGGTTATTTGGCCGTGTTCGTTATTCGTAGCGGGGCTCCCAGACCTTTTTGTGAATTTTCAATGACAACAATGTTCCACCTCCAAGCTAGCTAATTAAACAAAGGATAAGGAGCTACTGTTGGCAGAGCCAGTGATGCTGCAATAAAAAGATACAGGATTAAGGATGCTGGAGATTGTGAACAACATGGTTAAATCTACAGACCTTTTGAACAAACAGTCTACATTAAGCTTTCGCCGAAAGCAAACATATAAGCCAAAACTATAGCATTGGAGTACAGCTAGGAAGCAGATAGGATGTGAGGGGGGACAGAGAGCAATTGGTTTTTTTTTCAACCCAACCACTGACCACACACAGCTATGCTAATCCCTTTGGCCATTCCCACCCACTATCTGCTCCACTGGCTCAGCAACACACCCTCTTGGTATCTCTTTGAGCTAGGTCCACCAGCAGTATCTTCCCACATTGTGCTTTTTAGGACCTGCTAGTGTTATTTCTAAGCAGTCTTCTGAGAGTTAATGGCATACATATTGCTGCACGTGAGCTTAGGTGCAATAAAAAAAATGATTAACCAAGTGTGTCTTCCACCACTTCATAAGAAATATGTGTCTCCTCACATATGCTGCATGCATTGAAATCTTGGCCAAAAAAGAATATTGACAAAGAAATGTTTTGGCTTGTTTATAGATATGAAGCTTTTGCCAGGTACTGGTATCCCACACTCAGGTACTCACACCATTTTCCAGATGTTTCCATCTTATGTCCAGGTATTACCGTGATGGCAGGGCCTGGCAAATGCCTAGCCCGTGCCTAAACAAACGTTCCCTTCACTTCCCTGCACTCATCTCACGTCCTCCCAACTGTTTTCCATTTCATTTCAATCTTTTTGGAAAAACATTGTTTATATTGTCAGCATGATTTTGTGGGTGCGTTTGGTGAGTTTGTAAATCTTCTACATGCATTGAAGGAGGCCACTCTCAGCAGTGTGTTATTTGGAGGCCTGTCTGCATTAAGTGGATCTATATGAATATTGCGACCACTATTATTACGACGGCCGAAAATGCTGACTTTTTTTTGTTCATTTTTTTTAAACTCACCTTACTTACACCACATACATATGCGGGGGGAGCTCCCCCGCATGCCCCATATGACCGTTATATTACATAATCGCCCATAAATATATGCTGTACGGGGGGGGGGGTATAAAAAATAATCTGCATTTTCGTCCGTTGTAATAGTGAGGGTGATATTTTGGCCCATTACCCATTAAGTGACTGGATGTATAGTTATAGTTTAAAATCATAATTCAAATCGTTGACAATCTACCTACACTATATACACCTGCCACCACTACATTTATGACCTTACCATTACCTCTACTTTTACTGCATCATCGAATTCTAAATTTGATATTGAATTAGAGGATTGACCTTGAGCATGATTCTGGAGGTAAACCCTACAAATTAAGGCCATTCATCGGTGAATTTACAGTGGAGAAATACCGCGCGTGGTAAATCCACCAAAAGTCCCCCTGAATTCCAAAAATGGGGTTTTGTACTGCATTCATAATTCCAGGTCGATATCATGCGACTGAGTGGAGATAGTGGTAAAGCGTCATGCTGGAGGTGAATCCTCCAAAAAAAGGTCACACTCAGAATTTGGCTGTGTGGTAAAAGTGGCAGCAACTCTGTTACCGCCCAAAAAAGTGGTAGTAATGGAATCACTGCCACTTTAACGCACCGCCAAACTCGTAATGAGGCCCATTAGGTTTCTTTTTTTCCCCTTAAAAAGGTGGACTTGGGAATAGCTTAAACATAAGGGATGTGAGGAAAAAATCTTGAAATGTAGCATTGATTCCTTTTTATATTTTGCCCTTTCAAAAATCTTCTCAAAATGTTTAAAGTGTAAAGAGCCAAATGCAGTTATTCTATGTAATCTATTTTATCCTGTTCTCTCCGGTGCATATACTTGACAACCCTATTGAATTGTGCGTCCTTAGAAGTTTAATAACTAGGGCCAAGAGGCACTAAAATGGGACAAGTTGGGCTATACAAGACCACCTTGCATTAATTAAAAAAAGTGTCAATGACACTGCACACCTGAACATACATGTATTTAAAATAAATTGACAGGACATCCATTTGTCGCATTTGACCGAGCTTGCGTAAGAACCGTAATGGGCAGATATTTTTCGAAGCGAATTGAAGGAAACTTCATAACAAGCGTAGAAGTAGTGAGATTTCGAGAAAAAAAAATAGGTCATGAAAAAGAAAGTTCCATCCTGCCAAAGAAAAACACATGTTCCTAACCAATATGCAAATATTCCTTAGAGAAAATGCATATTTCGTTCTGTAATGTGCCTTCCAGTCCTGCATGCGTGGAAGGGGACACTAACGCCATCATGCTACGACAGACAGATGGGTGAGCAGAGGGATAGGGCAGATGGGCAAAGACAATGAGGTTACATGGTGTTTGGGCCCAATGTGCTACAGGCGCCTAGGAGAAAGTTAGTCATATCTTGCGTTATCTGGGCTCTGTAGATCCATATTGACAATCCTAATTATTAAGATGAATTTATTCATAGGCATGTTTTGCTATAAAGCATACATTTGTTAAGGTTACTTCAAGACTACAAGTAGCTGATTAAAAAAAACAGTATATGCATAATCACTTAGGAACAACTATTTCTGCTTCAATGATTACAAACCACGAATAATATACATGATTGTGAAGTTTTCCATGTGAAACAAGATGCAAGGTTTTACTAATCTTACAATATTGTGTTGCCATTTGTGTTGCAGTCATTTGCATTAGAGAATTTAAAAGTGAACCTGAATATATTATCTTAATTTAAGAGCATAACTTTCACTGTCAACAACTGATTTGCCTACGAAAATGATCATAAACTGATTAAAGAAGGCATTGAAGAGTAAGGCTATATAATAACATTTTTGGGGGAATCACAATCAGTAGAAGTATTTTTAGCATATTACCTACGAAACAACCCATTTTGTTTTCGCCTTGCACTGCACGTTTCCATCTTGCAATCCTGAAATGTTCCCTATGAGCTCACCTTCTTAAAACAGTATTAGGAACCTCTGAAATGTCTGCTCCACGGGGGAGGGGGGGTACTTGGCAGGGGTACAAAGGGATGCTCAGTGGGGTTGGAGGAAAGAAGGGGTGTGCGGGTGCCTTTTGTCTTCCTGTCTACGTCTTCCACCATAATCCAGGAAAGAGGGGTTTCTATCACATTACCATGATAATGAATGCACTATATGCTTGGAAAGGCTATGCCAATTGTAATGGGGTCAGTTACAAATACTGGATTAATTTTGAGACAGTACAAGCCACACTGGCCATCATTATTTGACATTTCTTGGATGAGATCAACCAAGACCATTGTAAATGCTATGATCTCCCCACCCCCACTGGGAAATGTTTTACAGTTCGCACAACCACTCTGATGAAAGAACATAAAAAATGGGCTAAGCAGTAGTTTTCGTCTATATTTCTTTGAAGTTGACCCTGCTTAATCCTCCTAGAAAATTGGAGTTTGCTTAGAATATTTAACACAGTACATATTGATAGCAAAATAACAAAAGTTCAGGTATTTAGTGGAGCAGCAGAAACGTGTTTTTATTTACAAGGATGCACAAAATAACAGGTTAAAAAAAACGTAGATCTAGTGGAATATTTCCTAAAACAACTCAGTGCAGAAAGGATCAGCATATGATTGGGCTCGATGTTTAGAAGAGAAACCAACTCACAATGCTAATTCTTTGGGTCACTATAGCATGTATAACTCACACATTCAATTTCATATTTTGGGATTGACTGCTTGCTTTCAGAAAAACGAAAGATTGATCCGGTTCAGTGCTGTGTTCTCACTGACTTCATCTGCACGTCAATCCAAAATGGCCTTCAGCATTGACAGACTCAGGGGGGAGGGGGGTTCTCAAATTTGCATGGGACAGGCTCACATGCAAAGGATTTTCCTTCAGCCATGCAGTGGAAGCCATCACACAGCTCGGTAAACTTTCTGCAATTTGCTTACTGGGCAGAATGTTATCCCATGTGGTACCTACCATTACCATCTGCTTGAGTCATACCATCAGAGGCGATTACAGTTACTGCCGGGCAAACGCACTCCTCTTCTTTGCTGCACCTGCTCCCCATGTCTCTCCTAGACCATCTTATTAATTTTCCTCATGACCGTCGTTTGCTGCATTATTTCCGAGTTCTCTCTTTCCTCCATTTGCCATATTTCTTCGGGCGTTTCTGCCCCTGGGACTCTTTTTCTCACTCTGATCTTTTTCAGTCTGGACTACTGTTCCTTGCATCTTGTCAGCCTTTTCTAGGCTTCTCGCTGTCTTTAATTCTGGTGCTCGTCCGCTGTTTATGCTTCCTCCAAGTTCCCAGGTCTCTCCTTCCCTCCCTTCTTTCTGTTGGCTCTTCTTCCCAGCCTGCTCCACTTTTGATTCTTGCATTTTGTCTTTAAATGTGTCCACAGTCTTGCCACTACATGTATTGCCACTCCTGTTTCTGCGCGTTCCCCTGCTTGCCCTCTTCGTTCCTCATCCCCTTTTCTATTGACTGATGCTCACCCTCGTGCTAATTCGCATTTATGTTCATTCTCCTTGTCTGTGAACTGATCTTTGTGCTCGGCCTCTGCCCTTGCTAATTTCAGAGTATCTCATCCCCCCATCCCCCTTCCTCGGCCTCGGGTAAGAATGGAACAGCATGCTGTTTGCTCCCCCTGTGTTCATGTAGCTTTGTTACCATGTCTTAAGTAATGTGTGCAGTGCTTAGGCGCAAGTGCTTTATATATTTAAATACATGTGCATAGCATTTAGCAAGTTACATCAAACGTGGCCAGCTCATTTTGAATGGTGAGCAATTTGATGCAAACATGTCCACGTTAACATGCTTTACGGTGAGCTGACCTTATAAATTAGGGGCTGGTGGTCCTGGCATTGATGAGACAGACAGACACACACACACACACAAACCCCTCCGTATTGTTAAATAATCCGACTTAGTGGTTTCTGCCTCTACTTGGGGGGTACTAAACATGTATACTGGTAATATAGTCCAAACAATGCTAAACGTAGGACACACGTTGCATGTGCTTTGTTTGCATAATAGGAAACGTATATACTGTCACATCTGTTAGCATGCATTTTACTGCTTGAAGAACTGGATGTGTATTGCACGGATGCAATCTCCTATAAATGTTCGCTGGACTTTAAATTTATGTTTTGTACATTGGCGCCATAATGTCACTTTAAAGATGTAATAATTTCATCCATTTGCATTGCATACATGTGCCCTTTTGATGCAATCACTGAATAGATTGCTTATTAGTATACATTTCTTAAGATAATATCACTATTAATGAGGTGGTCCTGGGGATTGTTCCTAATACATCTGGGGACCTGCTTTCTGAATCCAATGGCTTCGGACAGGTGTACTAAAGAGAATGGAAAGTGATCATAACTGCACAAACTGTGAAGCCGAATTCCTATTCTCCTTTGGGATACACCTGTGTGGACAATTAGTGAATGCAACTTGAATCTATGTTGTGCTATGCAGTGTTTGGACCTGAAGTGTGAAGTATAGATGTGCTGTCTTCTGAACAGTGTCCGGAATGTCCCAGATAGAAATCTGCATGACACCACAAATGTAGAGGAGCATTAACTGCTCAAATGAAGCTCCCCGTCTCTAGTAACTCCCACCACATTAATACATTGTCCTTCCATTTTCATTGTGAATGGGGGATAGCACAGGGGCAACGTGCTGCTCGTGGAAGCAAGACCACGCAGAGCAACAGAGGTTCGATTCTCGGATCCGCGCTTAGAAACCAAACACAGGTATTAAGTGCGTCATAAAAATACAATAAAATAAAAATAAAAATTGCTCTGAGGCAGCGGGTTGAAGCAGCCTTTGGGAGGCTTAAGCAAAATAGCTCAGTGAGCCAAGCACTCAGTTCCAGGATATGTGAGGTAACAGATTTGAGTCCCTCCTTGGGTGGAAAACACCCTATGATATGGCATTTATAAAGCGCCTATACACAAGTGTATCATGAAAGCCCCCCAGAACTGAAACAAAAGTTGTATACAAACACGCTACCTCAATAACGCCTGCCTAGTCATTCTGCTTTGTTGTGACTTCAATTATCATCTAATTTAAAAAATAATGCAGTTGAATAAAACATGTTGCCTCAGTTAATGAGAAGAAGATAGTGCACTGAAAATAAGCAACTAGAGCAGGACCCCTATATTTCAAGGAGACACTAGCTAGGGTTACAAAGGATATGACACAGCCTTATTGTCTGGCAAATACGGCCCTTTAAACGTGGCGTCGACCCATGTTCCCTGCAAGAGACCCAGTTAGCAGACTTGTAATAAAGACAGGAAAGAGGACCCCAGGGAACTCTTGTAGTGCAGGTGCAAACAGCAGCCATATGGAAATGGTAGCCGTTTTTCATTTCAAGATTCATATCGCAGTGTACATAATCATGTTTCCTTTCTGACCTCTCGGGTTACTTGGTGGCTGAGCGATGTGCACAGTTTGGGAGTGTCTTCAATGCAAGAGCGAAAGAACTCATCATCTGCACTAAAAAACATGACAGCCAGGGCTATAATCCTCTTCAAATATATGCAAAACCCACTGGATCTGTGCATTAGGCAATGGAGCGGCGGGACAGGTTAATTTTTCATTTTTCATCTAATAAATCATAATATGAGCGCTTTAGCACCCGCAGTTTCATTTCATGAACATAAACCGTCTGTTTAATAATGTATGTTTACAGCAAGATTCAGACATATACTAATCTCTTCCCAGGGATAAACATTAATCCAGATCTGTCTAAAAAAAATTATACAATTCATTACCATAAGTAATCCGCATTGTGCCCTGTGCTTAACCTTCATCTTTTCCCCTGTACTATAATCTTGCAAATCCACTGGTGGTGTATGATTGGCATCTGGTGTTAACACAACCGCCGCTGCACTACGAACACCGCAGTGAGTCCCGCACGAAAATGTCACTTGCAGGAAGCCAGGCCAGTGATTCAATCCAACACTGCGCGCCACAAGTTTCGCTAGAGAACCCGGGAGAGTATCCGCTGTGGGCCTCATAATGCCGGCTGTCATAAGGAAGAGCCCGTTCCCCTTGAAAGCGATGGCACTGACATTCCATAAATGGGCTTGATTTAAAGCTCAATTTGATTTCCTAGCTTAGGCCGATTTACCGCGGGAACACTTTGGATCACATCATTACGCGCACTGACAGGGGACGAGCCTGCGATGCCCCATTTTATAAATGTCAATTTATCGGCATGAGTGTAGAACAAAAATCAAAAACAAACTATTATGAGCATGTCAAGGCAGGTCACGGTTTCTCGCAGACGTATCACGAGACCTGAACATGTCTGATTTGCCACGGGCGCAGGCAGGCCAGCAAGGCCCCTAAACCCGGCAGGCCCTGAAAGCGCCGTACCTGCCAGCGTGCGTAATGCGGATCACGTGCCCGGCGCTGACACAACCGCGATCTTCTGCCTGACATGGTGATCATTTCTGACTCCCTTAGTAGGTACGTACATCTGGCCCCGCGTCCTATCTATGTTCAAAGGGAGTGTTCTGCTCCTATCACATAATATGATGTTATGTTTTGTCTACGTTGATTTCCTCATGGCAGCCCAGATTCCCAAAGTGCTGCAACAAACTTTCAACTCTACAGTGTTGTGTTGTTTTGTTGGTAACGGAATTCGAAATTATGGTGATTGGTCGAGCAGCACTTTTTTGTGGCATAGAAACTGTCACGTACAAGTGCTTTACCTCCGGCACAATAAAAACAGTGATTTTCTATGCAGCAGGTATCGGCAGTGATTGCCAAGCCCGTGTGTGCATCCTGTGGTATAACACAAAATGCAGGGGGGCGCCCGGCGGGCCCTGCTTAGGAACCCCTTGCCACCAGGGCCGGCCTTAAGGGCAGCAGCGCCCTGGCCGAATTGGCCCCCTCCCCTAGGCCACTGAGCCCCCCTGGTTAACAGTGGGCGGAAGGGGGCGGGGCCATGAGGGGCCACTTTTTTTTTTAACCTCCTTGCTCCAGGGAGGAGTTTGAATAGGGCGCGTTAGCACCCCGTTGCCATTGAATGAGCCCGCCGCCGTGGGTTCATTCAATGACAATGAGGTGCCTGCCACGCCTTCTGCCACCACGCCAGCTCGGGGGAGCCCTTGAAAGACTCCCCCGAGCTGGCATGGTGTGGGGCTAATGGTGCCTTTTCTTGTGAAAAGTGCCTGCGGCGGAGGGGCGCATTTAAATGCACCCGCCGCCGCTGGTACATTTTACAGTAAAAGGCCGCCTGCTGCGCCTTCTCCCACAACGCCAGCTCGGGGGAGCCCTTGAAAGACTCCCCCAAGCTGGCGTGGCGGCGGCAAAAGGCACCCTGGGGGGTGTGGCGCCCCAGGCGGTCGCCCAGCGTGCCCCCCCCTAAGGCCGGCTCTGCTTGCCATGCTCCTCAAACAAACGTATTGTTACCACAGGCACTCTTTGCCAGCCTGAGCCACTCATGTCTTAAGTTTATGAAGATCATGAGCGGCAACTGCATGCTGCAAACTTCATGAGGTGAATGAAATATTTAATGTTTGAATCAAATCTTACATTTTACACTGCGCATAGAAAAAAGGGGGTGGTGCGTGCCCCCTGGCACCCGAGTGCACCAGATGCCTCTGTGTTTGGGCTATATTATAATTATGCACATGACAGTAGTGGAAGCGGCTTTTCATGCAAGGGGTTTGGGTGGTTCCTGAGGAGGCATCAGCATTGTGAACGATTTATGGTCAGCGGCGGTTGTAAGGAATTTGACCATGTGCACGGTGGGTGTGTGCTCATCTGGGCATTTTTGAAATTTTTATGAAATTGAATGATGGTAGATCAACCTCCGGAAAATGTGTTGGGCTAATCCGCAGACATTCTCCTATGCTCACTGCACAACATACACATAGGGCCTCATTATAAGGCTGGCGCTCCCGTAATGAAGTGGGCCGGTATGGGACTGGCCCCCTTCCTTCCGGGAGCGCCGATTACGAGCTTCCCATCGTGGGACCCGGATTGCATGCCTGGTAAAATCAGGCGTGCTTTCCGGGTCCCGGGAGGGGAAGAGGGAATCAATAACAGGCCAGATGTAATCTGCCCATTATTACCTCCCTCCCCATTCCCATTGAGCCCTATGGGGGCTCAAATCGGAATGGGGATGGGTTCCTGCAAGGAGGAATTACCGGGTCCTCCTATGTCGGAGTAACCCGGTAAGTCCCCATTGCAGGAACCCGGTAATGGAGCCCGGAATGGAGGCAGCCATGGAGCTAGTAGCTCCATGGCTGCCTCCATTCTCGTATGGAGGCCCATAGACCTGTGTACTCTGGGTGGACACAGCTTACAGATGCAGTCCCCTCTGTCATATTTAGTTGGGATATGGCATGTGGAGTACACAATGCATTTAAGTATCTAAGAAGGGAGGGGAGAGCCAAACCTCCCTCCTGCCATGGCCAGCCTAATTAACAAAGTCCCCATGGACCCACCCCTTCCTTTTGTAAGCCCTGCAGCTGGTGGCGGCGATTAAACATAATAATAAAGTGTCCTCCAAACAGGCCTGCATGGGGCCTGGCTGCAGAGGTTAACAAAGGAGATGGAAACCCCCAACAACCTTTGAAATGCACTGTGCCAACCTGAAGCCAGCTCCTGCCCTTAGTATCAATGGATGGTGAAATGTCATGTCTAGGATTGTGTGTGTTACAGAAGTCATCCCCGCAGGGGGACCCCATTCATAAGGTACACATATGTGGATTGATGGCACCAGAAAGTCTGGTCCCGCTGCAGCTTCAAGGCAGACCTGCTGCTTTAATCAGGAACCACAGAGAGCTCCATTGACCAGAGAGAGCATTTGATCCACAACAAGTAGGAAGAAGGGTGGGGCTTACTATTACCTGTTTTCACCCCTTTACCTCTTCTGTTGCAAAGCACTCTGGTTATGACCTCAGGCATACAGGAGATTGTTAGTGGGGACTCAGGATTGGTTCATTAAGGTAGACTTAGGCTACACCAATCACTGTTGCCCATGTGGCTTTGAAAGAGGGACAAGGCCCTCTTTTGGGCATATAATCTGAAGGCTTCACCAGAAACAGAAGAAAGAACTCAGCATTGGGCCTTTGCTGAAGGTACAGTCTGCCTTGCATCTTCTGCCAGTGAAGGAAAACCAGGACCTTCCACAGGTAAGCAAGACCCCTCCCCTTAAGATCCCCCAGAGAACAGAAGGAGATACAGAATCCAGAGAACCCTCACGCAGCTCCATAACTGGTGCCCATCCAGCACACAACATGCCTGCTAGGCTCTGCAGCAATCCTCCTAGGTGGGAAGTGTAAGAGAGTTTCTGAACCAAACCAAGGACAAGGCAGCTGCCTGCAACACTCTCCTCAGCTTTGGGCTGTCTGCCTTAAAGGATGACATGAGCTGTGCAAAGTGTTAGGCAAAGTTTGTATGCAGTACCCTCTGGGAACACTACAAACAACTCTGACTACAGGTATAGGAAACCCAACCTTTGGTATAAGCTTGTACTACACAGTTTTGGTAGTGTGTTGAGCAGCCAGGTTTATCTCAAGAGGGTCAATGTGAACTGTAGTGCAGTTACGCAGAGATTTACAGTTACAAGTATTCAAATAAACTCTTACACTCAAGGTTTCTTGAATAAACAATTAATAATGTATTTATCAGTCACTTAGAATAAACCTTCTTCAGAATGGAGCAATATAATAGTAACACTCAAATACACTTCATGAAATACACACTCTTAATATCTCTAAATCAGTAGATACCCTTTTGGGATGGCCCGCAGACACTACCTATACCCTCAGGTGACTTCAATTTCTAGGGTGCTGGGGACATTAATATATTACTGTTGCATTTAGGATCATACGGTAATAAGTTAATGGAAGAGATTATTTAGAACAAACACAAGACCAGAAATATTTTTAAGAAGGCAAATACTTTCAGATCCTCCAATAAGGGTCTTTCAGTGGAAGAGGCTAAGCCAAAGTCAATAGGCAAACGTCTATGTAAGCTGAAGCACTTCTTTGTAGGTAAGTAGAAAGTCTTGGCACAATGTTCTAGAAGTCTTTGGAGAAAAGAAGAATCAAATGTAGGTCTACAAGCTGATTAGACTTATGAGTAGTAGAAGATGCAAGCAATTCTACAGTAAGAGGTAAATTCTCTCAGACTTTGTACATTACCTTTAAAATGAAGAAAAGGTGCAGTAGAGGACTCCTGTTCCTGTGCAGCTCTGCAGATCTCACTGTTCCTGGGCCCCAGTCGTGGGGACAACAGGGAGGATGCCGGGGGAACTTCTGCACTGCAGTGGGACGGTCAAAACTCGCAACTGGCAAACTTCACTTTCAGTGGCTGTTCAGTGTCTCAGCTCCTCGCATCTACCGCAAATAAGAACACTGCGGTTCCTGGCTGTCGAGATGGGCTTTTCTTGCTTCTGGGGTCCTGCAGTCTGCTGAGGGGGCTCAGGCTCGGTCAGTCCTGCTTCCTGGGAGTCTGGAGGATCTTCCTGGAGCTCTTGGCCAGGTTAAAAGCAACGCACACAATCACGTGTTCCTCTCCCTGGCTATACGGTTTCCAGCAGCAACTCTGTGGAAATTCAACCAGCTCTGAGATGGATGTCCAGGTGGCTTACTTTGGAGTTGGTTGGTCCCACCAACTGAAGGGGAGAATTTGTCCTTGCAGGGGCTTCTCTGTTGATGCGAACTTGGCATTTCGGCACTGCAGCAGGGCTTTACCCGGCAAACCAACGGTCCAGGAGTTGCAACAGGCATCCTCTTCAAGTTCTTCTTCGGTTCCTTCATCCAGTGGTTGACTCTGCCTTCCAAGCCAAAGACTGGCACCTCCCTCACTTCCTGCCTACCCCAGACACCCTGGAGTCAGAAGCGGCCTTCACTCATGAATCCCACCAACGGCAAAATGAACAATGGGACCAAACCTGGTTTGGCGCGCAGAGTAAATCTCAAGAAGGACCTTTCCACAATGAAATGGCGAAAAAAGAAGACCGGGCCAAAAATGGCACCCTTGGGTGCATTACTGCAGCTGCAAACGCAGCCCGCGGTAAATGCACACCATGGTAGTTTAAACGAGAAGCTAGACAAAGGAGATACTAGGTAACCCCTCAAGCACCATATTGTAAGATAGTGTGTACTGGGTCTAGAAAGTTACAAATGTAAGTAATGTCAATTTCATTTTACTGCTCTTGGAAACAGTAGTTTAAACAAGAGTAGGTGTTCAAACCTTTGGGAAATCTGAAAGACTTCCCTGTGCCACTACACTGAAGGTGCTGTGTGACACAATTTAAAAGATGATGCCTATGGAGTTTGTCACACTCCACAACCAAAAGAAACACAGTGTACAAAATCACATTAAAATAAATGAGAGAGTAGGAAAAAGGGTCTCACTCTCTCCAGGTTGAAAAAATCAAGTCCTCAAAATCCAGCAAAGTTGCTGGGGGTCTCTAAGGTGGAGGGAATTAGCACATCTCTGAGAATTCTCCCTAACACAAAGAACCTAGGAGGAGCGCATCAACAAGCATCTACCGACGTTCACCTTAAAGGCCAGTCAAACCCCTCAAGCTGCACTCGACTGCACCACAGTCGTTAACGCCATCCGAGACACCTCAACCAGTGCTTCAGAACTGCTGACCAGCACTGAGACGATTCATGACCCCGAGCCGCCATGTAGGCCATCCTGCAGCCATCCATCCAGCCTCGCTCGCCGAACTGCCTGCCATCTGATACCCGCAGCTGTCTCCCATCTTGAATTGTTGCAGAAACTGCAAAGTGTGCTGAAACTGACTCAACCCTGTAGAGCACCAAGAACTTCTAAAGTACAAGGTACATTGTGATTCTGTCCCCCTGGTCCTTCTCCGAAGGCCCTTACTGACATTTTACAACCCAATGCTCCTTTCTTTGTTGAAATCAAGTATTCTTGAACTGTTGCGATTATTTACTATTATTTACTATACCTACTACCCTCCTGCCAGTATCCAGAGTGCATCCCAGTTCCTTCTTTGAAACTGTCTGTCCTCTGCATTCCTCTACAGGGTGGGTTGTATTTCATAGTGTGCTAGAACTGTCTGTTGTCATAATAAAGTAAATATTTTCATACAACTTTGACTGGACGGTCCCTTTTATGATTGGGTCATAATTGCATTTTCGCTGTGTTTCAAATAACCAACGATCCATGATCTTTCGGAGATAAGCCTGCCGTTACTCCCACGTTACCAAAATTGACCGTTGAGGTTTATAATTGACTTGTGTTTCCAATCTGTTATGATCCCTTCTGGTGTACTAGAGGTCTGGGGCTGATTGACGCTTTAGAAACCAATATATCCCTAGACTACTGGTGCTCCAAAAGATGATTCATCACAGCGACAGGTGAATATCTTTAATTCAGGGGCATTTACATCTTCCACAAATTAGCATGAACAAGCATAGCAAGAGCACTAAGTAATGCAGAGGAAATCAGGCTGAAGAGAGGAGGTCAAACGATTACCCCTGTCCTGAAAGACACCCCAACCGAAAGAAGAACCAAATACAATATGGCCACCAATCGTATGAGCTCACACCAGACCCCACTGCACCCACGATGGACAAGAACCATGAGAAGTATCCTCTCAGCCGTCCCTACAACCCTGGAGCAGTGCTAACATTACTCATAGTGGATGAAGATGCACAAGATGGAACCAAGGACAGCTAAACGGACAGACTCTACTAAAGCGCTGAGAAGCCATGCCTCAAGTCGGTAGAGACTACATGACCTATCAGCATCAGACATGAAGTAACATATGCATGCTGTCTGCACGTTTGTTATTTTGGCACTAGCTTATCGTAGCAATGTAGAAACCACCAGAAGCAATAAGATCACATTTACACGCTTGCAGATGCTTACATGCAAATAACCCCATGGAATGGCATGAACACTGAAGGGACCTGACTGAGCAATTATGCACTTACCTATGGATGCTATATGGAAGGCACACAAAGGGAAAACCAGACCATGGCGTAGGAAATCATTTTAGGCCATAACTGTCTCAGAAAACCTGGAGGCTGCTGAGTGCTGTGCAAGTAGAACTCCCGCAGTGGGGAAAGAGGCCACTGCCAAGGTTGCACAGTTGCAGAGTGACATTCTTTAGCGGACCCAAAGTAACATCAGCAGTAGATAAGCATAATTCTTCTTAAATACAGAATAATTCAGAACTCCAAGTGCTCACAAACACGGTCTCTGGGCATGTGACCCAGGCGAGCTAAGAGTGAGCCAAAAATTGGTAGCTGAGCAGTGCAGCCGTCTCACAGACCAGATGATGGTTGCAACAAAATTGTTACATGCGAGCTACAGTTATGCACTGGGAATGGAGCACTCTTACAGCAATGATGGTCTACACACGGTTGCATCGCAGACACATAGTTGCACACAGCACCCTGAACAGGTGCAGTCTGAGATGGGAATTGATTTTGTCCCAGGCCTGGAGGCTCACAGCTCAGCCAATCACAGCACATGGCCCGAGGGGGGGAGAGGGGTCGCTTGGGCCACTGACCAATCATTGGGTCTACATACTGTAACAATTAGTAAGTAGCAGTTTTCGGGGATGAACCAGGCCTGACACCTGACATAGCCAAGTACAATCCACTAATCTCTATAGGGGCTACTATAGGGGAACTACCACTCGTTACCCAATCCTGAGTGCAGATAGGGTTTTGGAGAAGGGCCCAGGGGGTGACATGCTTGTGATGTAATATGCCATCAAAACTGGTCTGCGAGCCAGAGTTCTTCAAGCTGTGCCTGGATTTGCCTCCGTGCATTTGATCCATGTGGTTTGTTGGCTATAATAAACCTCAGTTGAACTTGCTACTTGTCTGGACTGGCGTTCCGTTTGGGATTGGGAAGGATTTAGGCATTCTGCGAGTTTGATGTCTGTGAACTCCTAGCAAACTGCCCGGCTTGCCTGGGAGTTTTCCCTAAAAAGGTGTTTCTCTTGAGAAATAAAATAATGACGTAATCTGTTGAATAGATGCATTATGCAGCATTTCACTTTACAAAAAGTGTTAAAAAGTCATACAATTTACAATTGTTTTTCTAGAGTACTGCATGAACAATTCGAGTAGATGCTATGTCAAGAACAGTGCACAGAAGCATTTGACAACATTTTCATGATGCCTGAGTTCACAACATATGCCATATTGCCATTGTACGTTTTTATGCAGCTGTTCCCACGATATATCCCAGCAGAGCCAGTGTAGCTCATTTGATGAAGCTGAGTCCATAATAATCTCCAGCATTCCTGGTGTAAAGCACTTTAATTTGGTAGCCTAATTCAACGCCATTATGGCCACTGTAAAGAACATTTGTGAATTTTTTAACAAAATCTAGGTGCATATCATCACTGTACATCACTTTTGTGTGCTACGGCAACAATCAATGCCAGTATGTTCATTGATGAAGCTGCAACCTCAATCTATTCCAAAATGCTCTCCAAAGCAAATGGGATGATGTTGCACAAACATTTTAAGCCCGCATAGTCACTGTCTAACTTCAATAATGCAGCCCCTTGCCTCCAAAGAGATGGATAAATTGCACATATCCACAGATCACCCACAGTGCACATATGTGTGCATACCCCTCCCCCTACACACACATCACTCACACACTAAATCTGAAGCAGGAAGATTCGAAATGTGCAGCTGGGAACTCCACCGGTGCAGGAAGAAAATAAACAGAAGGCAGGCCTTTTTTGCCTATGAACCCACACTCTGTAGCCTCTTCCCCATCAACACCAAATGCGCCACCTCACTTTCACATTTCTGGCTTGAGCTCAAAACCCTCCTCTTGATCCTCCCTAATGTATAGGTCCTCATAACCTGCACTCTACACCCAACCTGAGAATTGACAATCTGCTCCCCTCTGTTTCCTTCCGTTGTAACTTGTAGATCCCTTGCTGCCAAATTGGCTTCCTCCCCCTCCCCTGCTGTCAGCTATCAGCACAATTAGACTGATCCTTTGTGCTCGGCCTAACCATGTACTTCCCCCCCTATGACTTGGAAAGTGCTCCGTTGCTTCCAGAAGCTCTCATTAAAAAACACAATAATAATAATATGAATAACAATAGTAATAATACCAATAATATTAATACGAATAATGAACATCATGAGGCACTGCAAAGATGTATTTTGTGTCACCTAGCATTATCTTGGATGGTCTCATTTGTATCTAATCTGCATATTGCAAATACATTTGTCTGTCTCAGTTTGTATATAAATAGCTGTTTATTACTAAAATATGTTCTCATTCAGTATAGAAACAATTCAATAAAATCTCCTATGGGAAACAGTATGGGATAAATGGCACCATAGTTCCCCACTGCTTTGCATAGAATCAATGAGAATTTGGGGAAAATAAAAATGGACACTGATTTTTATATTTGACACATGTATATGTGATAATGATGTAAGTGTGCAAGTGTTTTGATAATACATATCAAATATGGCAGATTTGTTTTTCATTTATCACAGTGCTCACCCTAACAGAAAAAGCAATTTGGACATTGTTTTGGGTGTGATGCTTGCGCAAGCACAAAATGGCTTCTCGTTTTGCTTGCATTCCTTGGGCACAGAAGGCGTCATTTGGGGAAAGCAGCTTCTTAATATGGTCCTCTTTTAGGCCTTCCTATGAGCCTTGGTGCCCTGCTGCCTCACTCCCGCATTGCTGTGGTTGCGTGGGCCCCTTCTACACCAGTGTGTCTGTCTCTGTGAAGTAGGCAGGCCACATTAGACATTGAATTGCCTTTTAATTTATCAGTCGAGTTCATCATGCAATAATCTGCAACTGGACAATTAGAACACCCAGTTAATGTCTGTGTGTGACTGGTGACACCTTAGGAAATGATGCAGCAGACCCACTTTTGGGAGGCAGATGAATCCATCATCCATAGCTTCTGACCATCCCCACACCAATACTGCAAAGTTGAGAAACATTACTCGCTAAAACAGCTGTTCCACGCTTATCCCCCACTGGTACAGCAGGGTTTGAAGACAATGTAATCTGAAGATGGTAAAAACATTCAAACTAATGTTGTAACAGTAAAAGCGCATGCATTAGGCACGAAGCAAAAATACACTCCACATTAAGAACATGAACAATAGGTAATATATGCATTTAGACATGAAGAAAACTAACAAAGCATCCACAGACATGGACCATTGTATAAGGTCAATGCAACATGAACGACACACAACTATAGCTCGCCAAACACAGAAGCAAGAGTGTAATTGGGCAGCCATCTTCTTAACAATGGAAGACACAGCATGTCTTTCAATGAGCACAGGCCCCAAGACCTTGAAAATACGCAAAAGGCTGGATCCACAGAAATACATCCGTGCAGAGCTCAGACAGTGGCTGGCAACTAGTGCCAAGGTTAGAATTAAATACGGGAGGATCGGAACCAGGGAATGAAGGCACGAGATAACAATTTGCAAGACGCAAGCAGTATGCTCCCAGATTAAGGTTTTTCAAGGGCACAACCAGCCTTTGTTAGCCAGGTGCAGTGTAACAGTAAGTCAAATGACTTCATAATGGATAACTCAATAGTGCCCCTGGTTGCAACAGAAAACACAACACACACATTAATATTAGCTAAAACCTCAATAAATAGGAGGTAAATTATTCCAAACATTGCATGTGGCCCATAACTGGAGAACACTGGCTAGTCATTAGAAACAAACGGAGACAGGACACCTGTAATGCTCCCTACATGCAGACAGACACGAGGTGCCATACAAGGCCAAGTACAGAGGGAGTTCCAAGTCTCATGGCCCGAGAATGAGGGATGGTAACTTTTAATTGAAGGCAAACGGTTCCATGGGCCTCTCTTCCCCAATCTATGTCTGGCTCATACATTGATAACCTGTCAAGTATCCAAGGTTGGTTATCAATGAGCCAGCCTATCAAAATCCTTTGTATCACACTGCCCATGAAGTAATATGCCACATATGGTGTCACAGCTAGGATCTGGCTCAGCTGGTACAAGCTGGGGGACCCCAGAAATTGCCAGATTATCTAAAACTAGTCCCAGTTCCACAGGTTATACATAGGGGGAAAGGTCCACTGCAATCTTCTTTTCCACCAGTGGGTCGGGACCTATTGTCATCCATGCTGTTACAAATCCCCATTATTCTAGCATTCGCACCCCTTTACGTACCCATCAGTCCAGCCCCCATACTGCCCATTCACCTCCACATACCTGGCGGCAGCGGTATGTAACTAAGTACAAGCAACCCTGTAACAACCACCACAATGGATTAGTTGAAACGTATGTAACTAAGTATAAGCATCACTGTAACTAGCGCCACGATGCCTTCGGTCTGCTGTGCGCTCAACAAATACGAATAAATAAATAAATAAATAAATAAATAAATGGTGGTCAGACTTGGCACACCCGGAGGAAGGCGGGCTTGGACGGTCGCCCGAGGTCATTGCGACCATTCTTTCACTGGCAGTTACCATGGCGATGTTCAACGGTGTGCCGTGGACGTTGGCTCAGCCTGGTTCTGCGTCACGTGATCAGGAAGAAGCGATCACCTGATATCACCATGGAACACGTGACACGGAAGCATCGGAGAAATGTGTCACGTGATGATGGTCATCTGACTCATTGGTACAGTTTAAAACAACAGGTACGTGCTTCACAGCTGCTTTGTTTCAAGTACTGTTTGGCGTTTCCCGCTCCTGCTATTCACAGCTTTTTTGACTATGGACAGTTAACGGATTCCTTTGCTTTTTCCTTGGATCATTATCTGCCTCATGTTTACCGACTTCTGGCTCCGCTATCTGGTATTGATTTGGACTTCCCCTGGAATGGTTATCAACTTGTGGTTTCCGACCTCGGATCGTTTATGAACTGCTCACGGATTATCCCACTCTGCAAACTGTTCATTGATCCTCACTGCCTTTACAGGTGTTTAGTGTGTTCCATCTGGAGTGCTACACAGGGCGCCTTTCGCCTCCTGCTGCTGCTGGATATTCACAGACTCCTGCCCCAATTGTCCCTACCCGGGGTATGGTTAACTCCCACTCTGCGTTCATCTAGGTAAGCCTTGTTGTGCTTCACATCCTGTGTTCTGAATATCGACTGCATTGCCATTGTCTTCTGATTGACCCTTGCTTGCCTTACAGCGGTCAGGGGTGTTTCCGGAGTTCCTGGTTCCTGTTTCTCGGCACTCAACACCTGTGGCCTCAAGGATCGCACGGGCAGTTGTATTACTATCTCCCTGTGTGGTACTTGGGGACGGAGGTTCTAATAATCTACACAACCATCAAGACAGAACAGACTGTGAAGCCTGACTGGTCGTCTGGATTATGGAAGTCTCAGCAGGGGACCCCGTGGCCGCTCTATTGCAAGCCGTCACTGTCCTTAGGGCAACTGCCATCCACCATCGCCTTGACTCTCTGCAAAGTGCACGCCACCCCTTGCCAGCGGAGGACGAGTTCGGGGATACAACACCCCAAAACCCAGGTCCCTCCATTACTCCTCCAGCTCCTGTCCCAGTTGTGATCCCTACCCAGTTCTGTTTAGCAGCCCCTGAGAGATACCATGGAGAACCCAGGAAATATCGCACTTTCTTGAACCAGTGCAAGCTCCTCTTTCTTTGCCAACCCCAGGCATTCCCTGACTCTACCACCAAGACTGCCTTTATGCTATCACATTTGTCTGGTGTTGCAGCAACCTGGGCAAACCCTTTATTAGAAAACGATCATCCAGCCCTCTGCGACTTTGACCTATTGGTAGGGGAGATGTCCAAGGTGTTTGACGCTAGGTACAAGGCTCAATCCCGGGATTTGGAGTTGTTAGACCTTGCTCAGGGAAAACAATTCCTCATTGAATACATAACACGCTTCAATCTGCAGAAGCCTCCTGGCCTGAGAACAAAAAGGCTGTGGTGTTCTATAGGGGGTTATGTAGCTCCATGAAAGACGCCCTCTCGGTAGTGCCATCCCTCCCAGCCATATACTCTGACTTGGTCGACTTGGCTTTGCAGGTCAATGCCCGAAGAACCGTGCGGAGGGCAGAAGCCGGTCTTTATGGCAGTCACAATCTCTCTCCGCCCTGTGCACCCAGTGAACCCATGCAAGTAGGTGGGATACGTAGTCCCATAACCCATACGGAACGAGAACGCAGAAGAGCAGATAATGCCTGTTTTTACTGCAGCCTCAATGGCCCTTATGTTAAAGAGTGTCCTCTTCACCCAAAGAGCAAGAAACATGGTTTTCAGAGATCTCACCCTTGAAATGGGGGGGTAAGGGTGAGCACTTCTCAAACCCCCTCTGAATCGACCCCCGCATTTGGGTCCATAAGACCTATCATAGTCCAGGCTCTGTTAAAACCAACCCCTGATTCCACACATTCTGTACAGATTGTAATCGACTCAGGGGCTACTGGTTGCTTTATTGATATCACACTGGCCAATACACTCAACTTACCTCTGATCACCAAAAAATGCCCTGAGCCAGTGCAGGCTGTTGATGGGACCTCCCTTGCTTCTGGCCCAATCAAACAACAAACCTCCCGCCTTGAGGTAGTCATAGAGGGTACCCATAGGAAAACGCTTTCCTTCGATCTCATTTCCACACCTCAGTTCGGGGTCATTTTGGGCATACCCTGGTTGCGACAACATAACCTATTGATCAACTGGGGAACCGGTCAAGTTCTTTTTGAATCTGAAATATGCCAACACTACTGTCTTGTGGAACCCGAAAGAGTACCTTCGCCCACACGAGCGCTTGGGGCAGTTGCCCTTCTGGCAATTTCTCAGGACAACAAGTCACTTACAGCCCCACATACGGTAGGTGCAGTCCTAGCCGGTATCCCTATGGTCTATCATGACTTTCGCACTGTGTTTGACAAGGGATCGGCAGAGGGTCTGCCCCCACACAGATCATACGATTGTCTCATAGACCTGGTCCCCGACGCCCCAATACCAAAAGGCCGGATCTATTCCCTATCACCATCCGAAGAACTGTCACTAAAGGAATACATACAACAAGCCTTACGCCTGGGCCACATACGACCCTCGACTTCACCTGCAGTAAGCCCGATATTTTTTGTTCCGAAAAATAAGGGAGATCTTCGCCCTTGTGTGGACTACAGGCATCTGAATGCTATCACGGCCAAGAACCGCTACCCCATCCCCCTCATTTACACACTCCTAGACAGACTGACTCATGCTTCCATATACACCAAATTGGACCTTCGGGGGGCATATAACTTGGTCCGTATCCATGGAGGCGATGAGTGGAAGACAGCATTCTGCACCCAACAGGGTTTGTACGAATATACAGTGATGCCCTTCGGGTTGTGTAATGCCCCAGCAATATTCCAACTTTTCATAAACGATGTGTTCAGCGATATCCTAGACACCTATGTCGTGATCTACCTAGATGATATCCTAGTATTCTCCCCTTCTCTGGAGGAAATCATCATCTACGTCAGAGAAGTGCTATCCCGCTTAAGCAAGAATGCATTATTTGCTAAACCAGAAAAGTGTCAATTTCATACAATAGAAGTAGAGTTCTTGGGGTTCCACATTTCTCCAGGTGGACTGACCATGAACCAGTCCAAGATCCGCGCAATCACGGACTGGCCAGTTCCAGTGAATCTTAAAACCCTACAGTCCTTTCTCGGATTTGCCAACTTTTATCGGCGTTTTATTCCTGGGTTATCTTCAATCGGTGCTCCTCTGACGGCCTTGATTAGCCCTCATGTCCCTTTCGATTGGTCTGCTAAACAACAGGTGGCCTTTGAATCACTTAAAGCTTCTTTCACTACGGCTCCGGTCCTCCAACACCCAGACACGGAACTCCCTTTCATTGTAGAAGCCGACGCTTCATCCTTTGCATTGGGGACTGTTCTTTCTCAACCATGCCCAGCATCTGGCCACCTACACCCGGTGGCATATCATTCACCTAAATTCACATCTACTGAATCACACTACACGGTCACTGAAAAAGAGCTCCTTGCCATCAAGGACGCATTTCAAGTCTGGAGACATCACCTTCTGGGGGCTAAGCACCAAACCGTTGTGTACACTGACCACAGGAATCTGCAGGATCTCACTTCCCTTAAATGCGTAAACAGCCGGCAAGTACGTTGGCATCTGTTTTTTGCGGCCTATGATTTCCTAATCAAACATAGGCCGGGTTTGGTCCACGGGAAGGCAGATGCACTATCCCGTTCCACTGGGGGAGTGTCTTTCCCATCCTTTCCAGATACAGTGCTCGAGCAAGGTCACGTAGTCTGTGTTTGTACACCCACAGAGCCCATATTGTCCTCTATATGTCAATGGGTCACGCAACACCCTCACTCGCTATCCGAGTGGGAACCTGTCTACCATGACAGACTGCCTTTCATACATGGGAAACTATTCTTGCCCACTAGCGACATCCGAAATCTAGCGCTAGAGTGGTCTCACAACGGCGCCATCAACGGACACCCGGGTCAACAACGCACTCTAGATCTGCTAAAACGTTGGTGCTGGTGGGTGTCGATGAGGCGCGATGTAGAGAACTATGTGAATACATGTTCAGTGTGTGCTCAGTGCAAATCACAAAGGGGTCGCCCGTTAGGACTGCTCCACCAATTACCGGTGCCCCCAAAACCCTGGCATACCGTCACAATGGATTTAATAACCGATTTGCCCCGATCACAAGGTTACGATACAATATGGTAGTGGTGGACCCATATACTAAGATGGCTCGCTTTATTCCCTGTGCAGGTGTCCCTTCCGCCCCCACTTTAGCCAGACTGCAAAAAGCGTGTGCTGCAAACTCTCATCTCAGAACAGGTTATCATGCCATGTTCTTTCTGGAGAGGAGCGCCTGCTACCTTTTTTGAAGTGCCTTACGTACATGGGAATCTATTCTTGCCCACTAGCGACACCCAAAATCTAGCGCTAGAGTGGTCTCACGACTCCGCCATCAACGGAAACCCTTGTCAACAACGCACTCTAGATCTGCTAAAACGTTGGTGCTGTTGGGTGTCGATGAGGCGCGATGTAGAGAACTATGTGAATACATGTTCGGTGTGTGCTCAGTGCAAATCACGAAGGGGTCGCCCGTTAGTGCTCCCCCCATTACCAGTGCCCTCAAAACCCTGGCATACCATCAAAATGGATTTAATAACTGATTTGCCCCGAACACAAGGTTACGATACAATATGGTTAGTGGTGGACTCATATACTAAGATGGCTCGCTTTATTCCCTGTGCAGGTGTCCCTTCCGCCCCCACTTTAGCCAGACTGCAAAAAGCGTGTGCTGCAAACTCTCATCTCAGAACAGGTTATCATGCCATGTTCTTTCAGGAGAGGAGCACCTGCTACCTTTTTTGACGTATTTGCAAGGAACTTGGGGTTGGTCACCCTGAGTTACCTGGGGGAAACCAGACGTGGACTCCCTGCTCACTGTGCCCAGAGAGGCGCAGCTTCATCTCACTGATGAGGCCCAACAAGGCTGAAACACGTGTATGGGGTTGCTTTTGGTACTCTTGTTCAGAGAGGAATTGCCATAGCATTTCGGTGCTGGACTGCCCATGTGGGTGGGACAAAGACTGATATGCAAATGGATATTTCCCATCTGTGAAAGGTACAGTGAGCAAAAAGTGGGTGCTGCAAACTCTCATCTCAGAACAGGTTATCATGCCATGTTCTTTCTGGAGAGGAGCGCCTGCTACCTTTTTTGAATTGCCTTTCATACATGGGAAACTATTCTTCCCACTAGCGACACCCGAAATCTAGCGCTAGAGTGGTCTCACGAAGCCGCCATCAACAGACACCCGGGTCAACAACGCACTCTAAATCTGCTAAAACGGTGGTGCTGGTGGGTGTCGATGAGGCGTAACGTAGAGAACTATGTGAATACATGTTCGGTGTGTGCTCAGTGCAAATCACGAAGGGGTCGCCCGTTAGGACTGCTCCACCCATTACCGGTGCCAAAACCCTGGCATACCATCACAATGGATTTAATAACCGAGTTGCCCCGAACACAAGGTTAGATACAATATGGTTAGTGGTGGACTCATATACTAAGATGGCTTGCTTTATTCCCTGTACAGGTGTCCCTTCGGGCCCCACTTTAGCCAGACTGTTTTTCAAGTCGATCTTTTGTCTGTTTGGGCTGCCAACAATCCTAGTGTCTGATCGGGGATCGCAGTTCACGTCCCGTTTCTGGCAGGACCTTACAAAACTGCTTGGCATTGAAGCACGATTCTCCTCCACTTACCATCCGGAGACCAATGGGCAAACAGAGAGGGTAAACCAGACCTTGGAGCAGTACTTGCGTTGTTTATCCCTCCAGTACCAGAAGTCCTGGCTCAGTTTACTCCACCTCGCTGAGTTCACTTACAACAACGCTTTGCACTCCTCCACAGGCTTTTCCCCTTTCTACTCCCTTTATGGCCAACATCCACGGACCCTTCCATTCCCTGATTTTACATCATCCAGGACTCCTTGTCACGGTCCATGCCCATACCATCACCCACCTGCGGGAGGCTCAGACATCTATGAAGGCAGCTGTCGATAGGAAGCGGGTGGAGGCTCCTGGGTACCACGTAGGTGACCGTGTTTGGTTATCTACTCGTCATTTACACATACCTGGGTGCCGTAAACTCATCCCTCGGTTTGTTGGTCCTTATCGGGTGTCCAAGGTCCTGAATCCTGTAGCCTATCGTCTTTCGGACCCTTCTGCCTGGCGCATCCACCCAGTGTTTCACACCTCTCTGCTCAAACCCTGCCCTGACCCTACCCGCATTGTCTCTCCTCTGGCCCCTGTTTATGTTGTTTCTCCTGATGTATTGGAGGTCAGTGACATTCTGGGTTTGCGCTTCCTTAGGGCACGGTTGCAGTATCTGGTGGGCTGGTTGGGTTACAGTCCTGAGGAACACTCTTGGGTTCCTGCCCAGGATGTCATTGCCCCTCGTTTGGTTGCCCGTTTCCATCAGGATCACCCATCCAGCCCATGGGGTCGTGGTCCTTTGGGGGGGGGTCTGTCATGCATGCTGTTACAAATCCCTATTATTCTAGCATTCGCACCCCTTTAGGTACCCATCAGTCCAACCCCCGTACTGCCCATTCACCTCCACATACCCAGCCGCAGCGGTATGGTGGTCAGACTTGGCACACCCGGAGGAAGGCGAGCTTGGACGGTGACCTGAGGTTGTTGCAACCATTCCTTCACTGGCAGTTACCATGGCAGTGTTCAACGGTGTGCCGTGGACGTCGGCTCAGCCTGGTTCCGCGTCACGTGATCAGCAAGAAGTAATCAACTGATATCACCACGGAACACGTGACACGGAAGCATCAGAGAAACGCGTCACATGACGTTGGTCATCTGACTCATTGGCACAGTTAAAAACAACAGGTACGCGCTTACTCAGTGCTTCACAGCTGCTTCCTTTCAAGTACTGTTTGGCATTTCCCGCTCGTGCTATTCACAGCTTTTTTTACTACGGACAGTTAACAGATTCCTTTGCTTCTTCCTTGGATCATTATCAGCCTCGTGTTTAACGACTCCTGGCTCCGCTATCTGGTATTGATTTGGACTTCCCCTGGACTGGTTATCAACTTCTGGGTTCCGATCTCGGATCATTTTTGGACTGCTCACAGATTATCCCACTCTGCAAACTGTTCATTGATCCTCACTGCCTTTACAGGTGTTTAGTGTGTTCCATCTGGAGTGCTACACAGGGCGTATTTCACCTCCTGCTGCTGCCGGATATTCACAGGCTCCTGCCCCAATTGTCCCTACCCGGGGTATGGTTAACTCCCACTCCGCGTTCATCTAAGTAAGCCTTGTTGTGGTTCACATCCTGTGTTCTGAATATCGACTGCATTGCCATTGTCTTATGCTTAACCCTTGCTTGCCTTACAGCGGTCAGGGGTGTTTCCAGCGTTCCTGGTTACTGTTTCTTGGCACTCAACACCTGTGGCCTCAAGGATTGCACGGGTAGTTGTATTACTATCTCCCCGTGTGGTACTTGGGGACAGAGGTTCTAATAATCTACACGACCATCAAGACAGAACACCTATATGGAGAAATTCAGAAACCTTTTATCATCCAGGTCATAGAATAGGTCATAGAATAGGCATCAGAATAGGAATCAGATTGTTCCCCTTGATTTACCAAGCCATCTTACAAATTAGGGAAAAGGTGGGGGAAATACGTATAACCTTATCTTTCCCCACAAGTACCAAATTCCCAGTAGTGACACAATCATCATCTCCCAAGAACTCAGGATAGAGTTTCCCAACAATGCTGCTATCTATATTATGCCTCTGGCAGAGATTAGGCAGAAGAGGAAATTAAGAATACTGTCTCTCCTATCAAGCTGAGGGGTGAATTTAAAGGACCTAAACAGAAGTCCCTTTCAAATGAATGGCAAGAATCTAAACACTGACACAAAAGACGGCCTGGCTTTTGCTTTTGTTTTTCAGAGTGACATTAAAGAGCCATGCGGCAAGGATCCTACCTGTCATTACCGATGGACAAGCAGCAGTTTAATTTACAAAAGAAGGAGGAATCAAAGATCCATGTGACATGGAAAACATGATTTTTAAAAAGTGAAAGCAAAAATGGCATGCACATGTGTGTGCAAATAAAAATGGCTTTAAAAAGCCAAAGTGGAGAAAAATATCACTGCTCTCAGGAACATGTTAGGAAACCAAAACATGTCTGGGTTGACAAAAGCAATGTATATTATGTTTCACCTACAAAAAACTCAAGTGACCTTTGAAGAGCCACTTTGTATTCATGGAAAACCGGTTTCTGGCTGTGGTCAAAACTTCACAAAGGAAAACTCCCACTTCCAGCCTGGATATTACATCTCCCATCTAATGACCCCATATTAAAATGTGCTGTTGAAGGTATTGAAAGCCCATTGTCATCCAGACCTGTTGGCTCTGGAAGAAGGGGCTCCAAGGAAATTTACCCTTGGATGGAGCACGACTAATATGTGTGAAAATGGGGACACCCACTTAAAAGAACAAACTGCCAACTTCAAAGAGACTCATAAAAAATATCTGGTCACAGGCTGGCCCAGAGAGACAGATGGCTGTGCTGAATGAAGCAGACCTCCCATTTGCTGAATATGAACATTCACAATTGATTTAAAAGGACAATTATAATTTAGGCCTTTTTCACAGCAAGCATACTGTGGATTGATTTCATTTTGGTACCATATTTTATCTCATTTCCTCTGTTGAGGTTGGCTTCTCAATAAACCGATACAAAGCAGAAAGGAGATAAAAATTGCCCTGCTGAATTATTTCTATAAATCGATATAGATGAAAAGATGCGGGCCAGTGGGATCCTGAGTGTATGGCAAACTCCCTTTCTTCAAAACACTAAGAAGGGAGTTGATGAAAACCCAGTGGGGAATGATACCGAGTCATTTTTTTGTATGACTTAAAGTTGGAGACAGAGTTAAACGCTGACACTAATCCTGATCAATTTGAGTCAAGATTTTCCTGGGAAGGGATGACATTTCCAAATATCCCAATATCATGGGAGAACCCCTTTCAATGTAGAATGGGAAGTCGCCATCTCTGCCATAAGCGCCAGGATGGAGAGCACGCAAGGGGCATGACAACACCATAACTCAACAAGGCAATATATGGCAGTTAAAACAAGACAAATGTATCCGTAAGGTTCACAACTTAATAACAGTCTCTCCTTATAATCTGGGGGAATTCTAGCTGTCTCCAGAATTCAATTATGAGAGGGCATGCCCAGTACATATGTAATCATTCTGCTTGTTCAGCCAGGCATTTAGGGCAGCCTGGGGATGCATATTTTGCTACTCTTTGGGGAGTGAGGTGCAAGTGGTTTAGGATCTTGAATTGGATTAGTCTTAAGTTAGCTTAAGTTAGCTGTGATTGACCCTGTTTGGTTAGTTGACGGTATTTAGTCCACTGCATTTCCTCAATGGCCAGGCCCAAATCCCATTCCCATATATCCTTCATAGGATTGTGAGAGGGGATATGAGTTTGTATAGTTTTGTAAATTTTAGAAATTCCACCGCTAATTCTGTCGTGCAGCATAAGGCTGATTATGAATGGGTGTGTTTCTGGTTTGTCCGGAAATGTGGGCCATTGTTTATGAAATGCTGGCCTCATCCTGTGATATTGAAGGGCCCTCAACGGTCCGTGTCCCAGTTTAGTCATGAAGTCGGTTAGTGCCGCAAATATCCTGTTAGGAAACATTTCACCTTGTCTTAATCGGGTACGCATGTCTCAGGCGTTCCTTAAGGTTGGGTCATATGCTGGGGCTATCCCGAGAAAATTCCACAGAGGGGGGGTATTGCTGTAAAAATTCGGGCCCATGCATGTACTGTGGTCTGAACCGAGTCGAGAGGACTGGTATTTGTGTATCTTTCAGAGAATAAGACCGAGCTTAGATCATTCGGGCAAGCAGCGTATCTTTCCACTCTAAGATGTGCAAAGTCATCTGAGGCAGATAACCAATATCTGGCATATTGGGCCTGCACAGCCAAATAATATATCTCAAAGTCAGGTTTCAAGAGCACGCCTGTCTCGTAGTGTTTGGTCATCTTTGCCCAACTCGTACTGGCCGTCCCCCCACTCCAAACAAACGAGGAGACCATGGATTTCAATTTGGAGAAGAAAAAAAAACTCCCAGGCCATATGGGAATGTTACTAAATGAGTATAGCATTTTAGGTAATACGATCATCTTCAATAATGATATCCGCCCATAGATTGATATTGGGAGGTTGTTCAGGATCTTAAGCTTTGTTTCTAGCTGATTTCGTTATAGTTCATGGCTGTTTGCATACAGGGATCGGTGATCAATTAACACTACAGTGCCCAGATAGCAGATGGATGTTGGGGACCAGCGGAAGCCCATCAGATAATTGGGTTGCATTGTGGTGCGCGTAAGAGGCAATAATTCCAATTTGGTGTTATTTATTCTATATCCGGTGTATACAGAGAATTTGTGGACATCTCTCATGACTGGGACGAGATTGATTTCAGGGTCACAAATATACACTAGGGTGTCGTTGGCATATAATGAGATCAGTTGAAGGGGGCCATTAATACGGATCCCTCTGTGTAGGTGTTTGGAGCAAATTAATGCGGCTAGCAGTTCAATGGTTAGGGCAAACAGCAGGGGGGAAAGAGGGCATCCATGTCACGTGCCTCTACCTAGGGAGAATTTATTCGAGAGGGTGTAATTAGTTTGGCGTACCGCACTTGGGTTGGTGTAGAGAAGTCGAATATAACTCAGGAATTGTGGGCCGAACCCAAAACTTGAGAACGGCGAACATATATTGCCATGACACTATGTCAAATGTTTTCTTGGCATCTAGTGATGCCGCAATAACTTTGGATTTGGGATCTAGTTGGGCTACTATAGCGAATAATCTATGTAAGTTCAGGAAGGGCGATCTGGTGGGTATGAATCCTGATTGATCGGAATGTACCAGGTGAGTCATGAATGGCTGTAGACGGTTAGCAATGACTTTGGCAAATATTTTGCTATTCGAATTGATTAGAGAGAGTGGGCAGTATGATGCTACTTCTTGTGGGGGTCTATGTGGTTTGAGTAAGATGGAAATGGCCGCTTCACGAAGCGATGAAGGAAGAGCCCCTGTTGTGACTGCCTCGTTCCATTGTGTTGGAAGTTTATGGTTAAGTTCATGTGTGTAACATTTGTATAAATCAATTTCCAAGCCATCGGGACCAGGGACCTTCCTGGCAATCAGATCCTTAATAGCAGAAATTATTTTGTCAGTGGTAAAGGGGGCCTCCAGAGATTCAGCTGCCTCTGATGAAAGAGCAGGAAGTGGGATCGCAGATATATAATTGTTAAGATCGCAGGTAGACATGGTATCAATATTGGTATACAGTGAAGATTAACATTCGTCGAACGCATTGTTAATAGCAGTTTCACCCAAACATAAGTCCCTATTTCAATCACATGCACTGATAACTGGTGTCTTAAGTTTTCAGCATTTACCTGTCTTGCCGGTTTACTGGCCTTATCTCCCTTGCCATATCTCCTCGCTCTGGCGGTCTCAGTGACATATAGAATCTCCTTGTCAGCTAATTTATAAAACATATCTAGTTGTGTGTGAATTTGGTTCAGTGTTGATTCCTGAGGGGCTAGTGCATAATCCTTTTCCAGTGTGTGTATTTTAGCTTTGACCTTTTGGAGGTCTTGGCGGATAGTGCGAAGGGAGCCATGTATTTTGGATATAATCTGACCTCTCAGCTGTACCTTAAAGGCCCTTCACACCGTGGATTGAGAGTCTACTCTACCCTCATTTTGTTCAAAGAACTCTACTATCTCTATTCTCAGCGGGGCTACTATGGTGGTGTCACGAAGAAAGGCTGGGGTCCTCTTCCAGAGTTGGGAGCTCCTGCTTACTTTTGTCTGCAGAATGTCAAGTAATACAGGCGAGTGATCTGAGATTGTGCGTGGGAGAATTGTGCATTCAGTAGTATGCAGGGTCCAGTCAGATGTGATTAACCAGAGATCGATGTGTGATCCCAAGTTATGTATAGATGAGTAAAAAGTGAACTCCTCATTGCGGGGGTGTAATTCCCAAAATATGTCTATGAAGGGCTTTTATCTCATTGCTTGTTTAACAGACTGATATGATATGGCATTTGTAACGCGCCTATACACAAGTGTTTCAAGGCACGACGAGGCAGGGAGGGGGGAACAAAGGGGAGACAGACAACGATCTTACTAGGCCAGGAGTCATTCAGATCGCGCAAGTGCAAGGGTAGAAGGGAAGGGAAAGGTTCAAGAGGGAAAGGGAGAGGGGAAAGTGCAGTACTGGGTTAGTAGAATACAAGATAAATAAGGGCCAGCTGGTGGCAAGTGCAAGGTAAGTGCAGACAAGTGCTGGGAAGGGGGGCTGTAGGGATACAGAAACAGTCCCGCAGTGCAGGGGTTGCCAGGGAGGCAGTGCAGGCGAGAGTGGCTGGGCCGAGGACCGGGATCGGTGAGTGGCCCAGTTGCAGATTCAGTGCAGTTACAGTAATTTAGCATGGGAGAGGGGGAGAGAAAGCAGAATCAAAGAGGAAGGTTTTGAGGTGATCCGGAACTGGAGATGGTTCTCCTCTAGTTTCAGGGAGGTAGGAAGGCTGTTCCAGAGGGAGGCCCCTGCTGCGGAGAGAGATCTCCCCCCAACTCATTGCTTGGAGAAGTGGCTGACCCTGAGGGAGTTGGTGGCGGATGAGCGAAGAGCTCGAGAAGGAAGCTATTTAGGAAGAGAGAGTTGAAGGTATTTTGGCCCCAGGCCCCAGAAGGCCTTGTGGACAATGCAGAGGGTTTTGAACTTAATCCTCGCAGCCACTGGGAGCCAGTGTAGCGATTTCAGTCCTGGAGAGATATGGTCCCTGGGCTTGAGGCCAAGGACAAGTCTCGCAGTCCTGTTCTGGATGAGTTGCAGAGGGCGGAGAGTAGAGGCAGGCAGATTTAGATAGAGGCTGTTACAGTAGTCCAGCTTCGAGAGAACCAGGGCTCTGGAGACAGTGAGCTTCTGAGGGAAGGAGAGGAAAGGAAGGATACCTCTGAGGAGGTGCAGCTGGTAGTGTAACTTCTTAGAGACGTCGGATATGTGAGGAGAGAAGGAGTGTGTGGAGTCGAAGATGACCCCGAGGTTTTTTGCCTTGCAGGTAGGAGCAGGAAGAGGGCCAAGAGAGGCCAGCCAGTGAGCTGCAGGGAAGGAGGGAGTGGGTGTGCCGATGAGAAGAATCCCAGTCTCACTGGCATTAATGCAGAGGTCATTGGCGGCACACCATTCCTGGATGGATAGCAGAAAGACAGTCAGAGATGAGGGAAGGAGAAGAGGAGGCCGAGGGTAGCCTTAAAATGAGCTGGGTATCATCCGCATAGCACTGAACGTTGGGGCAGAGAGTGGCGATGAGGTGGGCAAGGAGTGCCAGATACTGGTTGAACTGCTTTGGTTGATATGCAGGGGTTTCTGGAAGTTCGGTCACAAAGTGGGTTCAGAATGGTGTTGAAGTCCCCGCCCCAAGTACCCAGGTATTGTCTATGGGGTTATCCGGTTTATGATGTTAAGGTAGAACTCTGGGTCATCTATATTTGGACCGTAGGTGTTAATGAGAATGGTGGGCTGCCAATACAAGTGAGCCCAGACAATGTCGTACCTACCTAATGGATCTACAGTGATTTTTGAGACTCTATAGCCCAGGGAGTAATGAATGAGAAAGAGAACCCCCCTAGATTATGAGGAGTAACTGGTTGCAAATTTCTGGGGGCCCCAGCTACGTGCAAAGGAGTCAACCTCTCTGCTTAGCGCATGGGTCTCCTGCAACATCAATATTTGTGTTTAATGCCTTTTGGCATATAATTGTATTTTCCTGGCCTTGATGGAATTATTCAGGCCCCGGATATTCCACGTAAACAACCTAATGTACTGTCCACTGCTTCCCATCATATGACAAAAAGGGAATCTATTACGTTTGTGACCTTGCAATAGTTGTCTGACCAATGTTCCTCATGCATGACCATAGATCTGTGTGTTTTAAACTTGATAACATCCCTCTACCTACCCCCACCTCCACTTTACCCCAAACATGACAGAGTTTCCCCATAACCAACAAACCTGTCTCTAAACAGTGGGAGACATCCTGCAAACATCAGCAAAAACTTTGCAACATTGTCTGGTACTCCCGCAACTACAATGCAGTGAATCCCAAGGTATAACTTAAGTTATTAGTGGGGGAATCCGCGCAGCTTCCTACTGTTTCATCACAACAGTTTTCATAGATCTGGTGCCAGCATTTGACAGCCAACAGTTCGGATAACCAGAAAACGTAATTTAATGTAGGTTAATTCAGTTGGTGTCTGGAGGTACCGGAACGGTGTGTTCAATGTAGTATTTGGCGTCCTCCGGAGTTTCAAAGAAGTGGGTCCTGCCTGCGTATTGAATTCGTAATTTAGCACAGAAGATCATGGCATATGGTATTTTTCTATCTCGTAAAGCATGTTTTACTTGTCAAAGTTGCATTGAGCCATCTGGACTCCAGTTGAAAAATTCGAGTATATATGTATCCTGGTCGAGTCGATTTGTGAGGTTCCTTTTTCTCATGACAGTCGGAGTATCAGGTGGTGGTCGCAATAATTGAGGAGGCGGGCAATAACTGTGCGAGGGGGACCACCAAGCTTGGTAATCGGAGTGAGAGAGTGGAACAAGGTGCGTAGCATGTCCTCTGTAAACTTCTTCATGGGAATATTCAGTGGTTTCTCAGCTATGCCCACTATCCTGATGTTATTGTGATGCAACCGTGATTCCAGGTCATCACACTTAACCCGTGCAGTTTTCAACTCTTTATTAACCTGCTCAATGTCCTTTCTGTGTGTGGTAATCATATCTTCCAGGTCTGCAAGCCGTTTCTCGGCTTGCATTTTGCGTTTGCTCTCCTTCTCAGGTTTTGCTTTGAGTGAGTTCACCGTTGAGCCTATATCATCCAGTTTGGTGTTCACCGCTGTGAAACCTGCCTGCATTGCAGCCATGTATGGGACCAAGGCAGTCTTAGTGGAGGGGCAGGCATCAGGGGTGGGTCTTGCGGGCAGGCAGTGTCGGTGCCAGGTCGGGATGTGCCTTCGAAAGCATCCATGGGTCCCTTCTTGCTCCCCTTGGCTCCCCCATGGGTCATTACCAACTGGGTATTCCCAACCAATGTGTGTGTAGGTTATTATTGGAGGAGCAGTGTTGCTGGAGCTCTGCTGCTGGCTTGGGCTAGTATACCCACTCCGTGCAATGAGAAACCCAGGCAGTGGCAAAGGATTTATTAATGGTGATGCTGGACAAGTATGTTGGTGTCTTGGTTTGTTCAAAACACTTTCCTAGTGGGTAACCCACGCTCAATCTTGCATGAAAGCTGGGTGTTGTGGTCTGATTATAGTTAATGAGATTAGCCCCACTTAGGTTAGATTTCTGTATTTTACGGAGGCCGGATGGGTGGATGGATGTGGCTGCAATCTGGTATGCAGTGCCCTCACAAATGGTTAATTTTATCAACAGGCCAGTTCTGAATAAGGCGCATTTTGCTCAGTCACTATATTGATTATAAGTGGCTTCTATCAGCCTGATTCCGGTGCTTCTGTATTGCACTAAGGTTGGTAACATGTGGTGATAGAGATCTGGGCAGGTAGATGGGTGTGTCCACAGTCCAGAGTTCAGTGCCCTTACAAATAGTCAATTACAGTGTTCATATTAGCAACAGGTCAGTGAGCGATAAGCAGTGTGTAACTCAGTGTGTGCGTTGAGGCGCCTCCTCCGAGCGGCCACTATCTTTGTTATGGATGGCTTCTGCAGACTTCTGCAAGTACGATCCCGTCGGGGGCCGGCCTGTTCAGATGGAGTGCTGCAGTATGCAGCAATCGGGAGGTTGAGTGTTTCAGGACCACTCCCCCCCGACGTACTAGGTCCTCTGGGTTCGTCCCTCACTTGCCGGCTTGATAACTTTTGCTTTGATCTCTGCGGCAGTCAGACTGCATGTATTACGGGCCTCTGCTGCAGTGAGCCTGCAAGGCTGCACTGGGTTAAACGGGGGATTTTGTACCTTATAATGCCGCACTGATGTTTAGGTGTTGCACAGAATATGCTGCTTGCATTTTGGGCCAGTATGCTGCAGTTGCTGTAGATTGTTAATCCCTTGGCGGTCAGGATGTTTCAGTCAGGATATGAGTGGTCACGGAGCTTCACAGATTAGCCAGCCATCCTCGTCACTGCTCAACAGTGCCCCCTTATTAGGATTACTCTGCAGTCGCTCAAAAAACCTTTGATTCCACAATGTTAGATGAATCTTCAACAGTTTATACAACACTTGCTTCAGTGATATAAATGTTGTCAGAATGCTTCAATGACAGTTCAGCAAAATATTCCATTTGTTCTAGTGCTTCTTCAAGACTTTTAAACACACCACAGTACTTCAACAACTTCTGCCTGGTCTACTCACCTGCCAGTCCTATAATAAAGGGTCCTTCATCCAGGTGTACTCCCTTGCCAGGACTAGCAAAATGACTAGTGTTTCTACAAGTACTCTTGTGCTTAGTTTTATCTTTGTGCAATTTAGAAGACTTTATAATTTGATCAACAGCTACTTCCACTACTTCTTTGGGGAAAACATGTAACACATTGGTGCTGCTTGCTTCAGAATTGTGTTCATCATATGCAATGCAGGTTATGTTCCTCTCCATCTGTACACCTTGGTTAAGAATGGGAGCCTTCCTGCCACTCTTGTTTTCCCTCTCTTGAATGAATCAAGTTCTTATAATGGCTCCTTCTCAATTCTGATCTTTGTTGGCTTAGGCAATGCTTAAGTCAGTCAGTTCCCTCTATTGCCTCTTTCCTCTTCTAACAATGGGGGTTAGAAACAAGTGGGGTCTTTAATGTTCCTTTTGGCTTTAACAAAGATACTTTATGTACTTTTCTAGCAAGATTACCCCTCTGTGTTGTTGGTAATTATTCTGACCTTTTAATTCACAATTACAGTTGGCTGGTTGGTTTGCCAAACTCGTGTTCTGCCTAGATAGCCACTTCACATTCCCTTCGTATGCAAAATAATTTGTTTTATGTTTTACATCAGTTCAATATGCTTCATATTGAGGTTTCTGCCACTCTACTGTTTTTACAATAGTTAAGTATTCAAAAGTTCTGCTGCCAGCCAACAAGCGGTTATGGAGCGACCTGAAGTGTCAACCCTTAAGTGAACTCATCGTCTTGACGGTGCGCGTCCGCTCACCTCACTGCTCGCGGGTTCCTGGTTTCTTCTTCTCTGGGCATTGGGGAAAGTCCCATCACTTGGTTGTAGAAAGGGAGCGCTCTGCCATCCTATGGCTCTCCGGTGCTCACCTGTCACCGGAGGCTGCCTCACTGGGGGGAAGGCTTCTTGGCTTCACTCTTCCTGCTGCGCAACCTCTGCAATAGTGCTCTTCAGGGGGAAAGCTTGTATTTGTAATGCTTCCCGCTGCACAATCTCTGGACCACAGGTCTCCAAAGGAAAAGACCCTGTCAGAACCGGCATCCATACTCCAAGCCATGGCAGTTCCAGCGTCTCTATGTTCATTCAGCTGCATCCCCTGACCCGTGGAGTTTCTGCTCTCACTCCACCTGATACTACTACTACTGCTACTACTTCCTTTCTGCAGGGCCTGCACCTGAGGAGGGCTTTAATGCCTCTCAGTCTCCTTCAGGTGTGGGTCATTACAACTGATAGGCTGTAACTTGCAGTCTCAGGCCTCTTCAGCTCTCTTCTTCGCCCCAATACTTTGGGAATTATGGGACTTGGTGTCCATAATGTGAAGATTAGCCTTTCAAACGGAAATATCTCCACCATGCTCATTTCTGTCCTTATTTATATTCCCCAAAGGAATACTATAAAGATTCCAGGAAGGGGTTTGCTTTATAGAGGAATACGGGTCTTCAAGGTCTAAATCGGTAGACTCATCTTTTTTATTCCTCTGGAGGTCATAGGAGTCTTCCTCTTTAAGAATGTCAGTTACTTCAAAAGGGGTTTTCTTACTCCCAATATATAACTGGTTATGATGGTTAGCTTGCGAAAATAAAAGCTCGCTCTGACAACATGCCATTACATATTCTGGTATTAATGATCTGTCCTTGTCCTTCCTTGAGGAAGACAAATACCATGTCTCATCCCACAAAGTCCTCCAGTTCCCCTGGGGCCCTTCTCCTCCCAGGTGATCCTCCCAGTGAATAACGCCCACAGGGTCGGGACAAGAAAGAATCTGCCTTTGCCTGGCCACCTGGGAGAAGACTTTATGTAGGGTTTTGTGAGGACTCTGCAGGATTCATCGCGCCAAGTGAAAGTGAATTGTGAATGAAAGTATTACAGAGTCCTGACAGGAGAGTATACCAGGAACCCAAGTGGAAGCGAATTGTGAATGGAAGTGAGTCCTGGCGGGAGAGTGTACCAGGAACCCAAGTGAAAGTGAATTGTGAATGGAAGTATTACAGAGTCCTGGAAGGAGAGTATACCAGGAACCCAAGTGGAAGCGAATTATGAATGGAAGTGAGTCCTGTGGGACAGTGTACCAGGAACCCAAGTGAAAGTGAATTGTGAATGGAAGTATTACAGAGTCCTGGAAGGAGAGCATAAAAAGAGCCAAAGTGGAAGTGAATTGTGAATGGAAGTATTACAGCGTCCTGGCAGGAGAGTATACCAGGAACCAAGTAGAAGGAAATGATAAACTGTGAAACTGTGTATGAAGGAAAATAAAGGGAAGACCCACACCCCTTTAAACGTTGAAAACAGTGTAACCGTAATCCTGTGGAAGGATAAAACCCGTGAAGGTCTTGAAGTTTTATTTTTATGGAATTGGTAGACAGTAGTGACAGGACAATATACCAGGTGAAGAGTGGAAACTAATGGTGAATTGTATATATTGAATAGTACAAAGAATGTGATGGGAATCAGGAGGACGAAAGCCTCTCCTGAAGTGGATGGAACTTTGATTCATTTATTTACACCTTTTGGAACTTTACTTTGAACTGCTGAAGAATAGCTGCAGGTGGCAGCTAAAGAGACTTTGCCCTCAGCACATTATATTAGGTTTAGCGCCTGCGGGTCAGGTTAGAGTTTTGGACAGAGGACTTTTCTTACTTTGGACATTCTGACAGTAACCTTAGTTATGTTGAGGTAGGGAAAGATAGGACTTCATCCTACCACCCCTCTCTTTTTGTTTATAAAATAAAGGTCTATAGCAACCAAAACAATTCCTCTGTGACAGATTCTTACTCTTGACTCCTCACAGCATGTATAGCTTTCTAACTCCAAATGTTGTATACAGAATATATTCCTCCAGATCCAACACAGTCTTGTATTTGTATGTCTGTATGTTACTTAGAACGCCTGAGCTATGTATGTTCTGTACAGCCTCTGTGCATGTATTAGCATTTAAGATTCCAAAGTCTATTACCATCTGGTTTGGATATTGGAAGTAATGATGTATTATGGGGGCATGCTTGTTTTATTATAACCCCTTGGTCTAATAACTGATCCACAATTACTTTCAAATGTATAGCCTGTGCTTTGATTGGATATTATCTTTGAGGATTTGGTGTTTCAAACAAAAATACGTTATGAAGAAAGCAATCTAAGTCATGTCCCATATGAGTCTTGTAAAACTGTGCTGCACCTAAAACAGCCCATGAGGGTGCACAGGAGCTCACTATATTTCCCCCAACTTCATATGAAAAAGCTGGTTTAATTACATCTTCCCCTCTTGGGCTTTCCTGAACATATAGCTTGGGCCAATTATGTGCTGCTGAAAGGCCAGCTTGTGTTGTATGCAAATTAGACCAAAATAGTGCCTCTATCTCCTTTAGAAATTCCACTTCAAGGGGAATTGTAAGTATATACACATTATTGCCCTCAACCACTACTGTGGGAGTATTAACCTATATTTATAGTTTAGCAGGAATGCCTTGTATTAGATACTTGTGGGTTTTTTTGTATATAGAGACTTGTGTGCCAGAGTCAAATTGTACCCTAACCAATCCCTTGGATCTTTAGTCACTGGCATTATCCTGCAAGTGTGGTTTACAGTTTCTGCCATTGTTGCTATTGTCCACTCTCAAAGCTGCAGTTTGCTTCCTTTCCCCTTTCTTCTCTTCCCGTCTGGTGGGCTTCAGGTCTCCCTTAGGTGCCGAGCCCTGTTTCCTCTCTTTCTGTGAAGGAGAAGAAGGATAGTCTCCATCTATGTATCTTTGTGGCTGCCTAAGCTAAGCCCTATCTCTTATCTAATAGTTTTTTTTTATAGCATTTCTACCCCTAAAGGGTCTTCTATCCAAACCACCTTCTTGTCTGGGACGAGTCCTATCTCTTTCTCTAGATAGTGCTCTGCTACGAAAAGTCTCCCAATCTTTTTTTTGGCAGGGGGCATACTGGAAGCCTGTGTCCTTTCCTTTATCTGGGAAGGTATGGCTGTCTGGTACCAGTGGTATAAGTAGGTGGGCTCTTTTAAAATGCTCATTCTCACTGGATTCCTTCCTTTGCTGCTCTCCCGGTGTGGCAGGGGGTCTACCCAGGTGGTCCCTGCCTAGGGAACCTATAAGTAGCCGTTACAATGTGTCCAAACTGGAGTTTCCTTTCCTGGTCATTGGGCAATAATGTGGTTGAAGGCTTCTAGTCTTAATGATTCACCTTTCATTAGGGGTATAAGTACTCCTTCTACCATGGAATAATTGCTCCCAGCTACTACGATCCCTAAACCCTTTGCTGCTTCTGCTCACCAGGAGTTTAATATCGTTTTCAAAATGGAGGTTAGTGCTGTAATTTAAGGATTCCCAATAAAATGAAGATACAACCAACTATACACTGAAACCCAACTATCAGAGTGTTCCAAAGGTGAATTACAACCTGTTGGCTTTATGATTTCTAACACCCTCTACCTCTGCAGAGGGGAGACCTGAGGGTAGGCTGCCTCTTCCTGGCTCAATCTCAATTTACTGGAATGCCATCTAGGGATGTCCTCCTGCCTTGCTGGGCAAGTGCCCAATAAGGCTTTTAGAATCTGGAAATAAAGTGTTCCTTGCTCCCCTACCATTACTGGTCTGGGTGTTGCTGGAGCAGCTCCCAAAGCTCTATATTCTACATCTTGAGTGTGGACAGTGTCAAAATGTCTCTCCAGAATGTCATAGTGCAATCTGGTATATTGGACATTTGCCTCCCTAGTTCGGTGGAACCGAAAGATGTGTTCTAAGGTTAACTCTTCCATAGCAAAAGGACCATATATAACCCTTGTGGTGGGATATGTCAAGTCACCTTGAAACCAGTTCTGGTGGTCTACCCGCTGCAAGGCTCCTTCCAGACACTCATGAGGAGTGTTCACTGTATTTAATCTATATCCCTCCTAATGTGTAGGGTCTCAAACACACCTCCTGGCTTGGTACCTGGTGTCTTCATACATGTGATCAAGGTTTCCCCTGACAATCCTCCAGGCACTGCCACTGTGAAGGTGGTGTTGATATTCCTAAAACCTTCTCTGTGTAAACACCCGGTTACTGCACTGTGCAAGTTCACAGGTATAGGAACATGAACATGTGGGTTAGCCATTTCTCTTGGCAAGATAGCTTACTTGAAAAGTCACTCTGCTCTTCACCAGAGTGTGTTTTCAGCTATTTGGTAGACACCCTGTTCGTTACTAGAGTGTCTTAAACATTGCTGTGCACCCTGCTGTTCACTAGAGTGCATTAATGCCTCATAGCTAGATATCTATTAAGTGAACCTGCTTGGAAAGCCACCCTGCTCTTCACTGGAGTGTGGTAAACATTGTTTTAAAGCTGGCTCTTAACTAGAGTGTATATTATTCATTGTAATGCCTGGCTTGTAGCAGCCCCTCTTCAGTAGCCAGGTGGGGAGAATATTATTTGGGTGTAGGAAAGGTGAGTAAGGGCTCATCTCGGGTGCCAAAGTGAGATGATTTGTATCACCCCGCCCTCCAGAACCTACCCTCCACCCCAAGGGGAGTGTCCAGGACCTCCCCAGCAGGGGCTGTGGTAGGGGGCAGGGAAAAGCATATACCGGTCACTGCTCATCAGTAGTGAGAGCAGTCAATCAATCCCCTGAAGTGGGTGGCTGCTCCTCATTCATCAGCATAGGAGGGGCTTACTAATGTCACATATATTTATATTGATGGTCCACTTCTCACAGCATCCAGTAACCATTCATATATGTGTCAAACGACATGTACCATATATAACATATCAGAACACAATGCATTTAGATAGATGCCCCATCATTGTTCAGTTTCATGTTCACCCACTTCTCACTCAATAATGAACACTTAATGAATGCTTCTTACACTCTTATGTATAAAGTACATGTTTTAATTATAAGAAATAGGTAATAATGAAACATTGCTATTGTTTGTAACTATACCCAATACACGTAAAATGCAAAAAGTAATTAATGAAAATCTTAAATCATTGCCATTGCCTCAAATCAAAACCAAGACTAATGAACCTTTCCCAAGAAACCATAGTCCCTTAATAAACCAACTAACTGCCTCACCAGGTCAAGCTAAGCAATCTTACAAATCATACTAGGCTATCTAACAGCTGCCTCATCAATTCATGATAGACAACCTCATAGAAGCTTCTGCCTGAATACATCAATACCGTTTGCAATGTGTTATCAATGGATAGTATAAGGTCTCTCATACTGACTGTAGAAGTTATGGAGTTGAGAGAGCTGCATAAGACTAGATTCCTGGGATTATCCACAATTCAAGAATAATGGAAAATAAAAATTAAAAAATTCAAAAAATAGAAAAAAGAGGGAGTTGGCCCCTCCCAACAGGAAAGCCTCTGTCTTCAGCCCTTAGTCGTCTTCTTGTGCTCCCTTGTCTAGATCTGTCACTGAACAGCTGTGTGAAGAGCTTTAAGCTTGTTCTATTTATACTATTCAGGCACTCACTCTCCCATGCCTATAATCGCTAAGGTTTTCGGCCCAGGTAGGGGTGGGGTAGCCTGCTCCTACATGCCTACAACCACTAAAGTTGTCTGCCCAGATGGGAGGGGGTAGCCTGCTCCTACGTGCCTACAATTGCTAACGCTTTTCCAAACAAGTGTCAGCAGGCTGAAACCACAGTTAGGATGGAGATTTGTAGTCAAAGTGCACTGCCTTGTTTACTCTTCTTTATTATTAGAATGCTTGGCACTTCTCCCACAAAAAGGGTCCAAAGAGCACTGAACAGCTATGTTTATAGAAGAAAATCATAGTGGACAAGGCTCAAGGTCACTGGTGCTCAGCCCAGACTATTGAAAAAAACCTAATGTACTGTACTTAATTATTTCAAAATTAATGCTCACGGCTCACGTTTACTGTGTATGAAAGTATTTGCATTGAACTTTGTATTAGCATCAGGCTGGACCTAATACTCACAAAACATACATGGCTGACATGGTTAGGGACGAGATTACATGTCAGTAGTATATTTGCCATTAGAGCTTAATGAACATGTAGAAACTATCGGAATAGGAAGACCAATACAACAGTCTTTCATTGTACTAGTTAATGGTGTATCAACAAAAGACAAAATAATTTGGTAACATCTAGTTCACTTGAACAAAGTTAGAGAAACCCTAGAATATCTTCAACAAAACAATGAATACTACAGAGACATAAACATACAAGAAAACGTAAAAGAAACCACCCAAATAATTGAGGATGCACAACAAACTGGGCAATTTCAGCGTGTGGATCCTGTTACTGCAGCCAACATTTTGAACCAGTATACAATTCACCCACTATATTCCAAATACACTATAGAAGATTAATTAGAAACATATCACATCCGTCAAGCCAAAGGATCTCCAATGAGCGTATGTAAGAGAAGTATGGAAGCACATTGTTTTCCTGTACTCTTTACTACAGGAAAAGGAGGAAGATTTGATGAAAGAGCCACACAAAATAGTGCATCAGAATATCATTTTTTACGAATGTATTCTGAAGACCCAAGATTCAGACAAAATGTAGAATACATTTTCGACATCTTTGTTGAAAGCAAACTAGCAGCTCTATGCTGTGGAGTTGCACAGACACTAAAAACAGGCTCTTATTTGTTAACCATGTCAGCGACCCAACTCCTTCAAAAGATAAAAAAAAAAGATTACGTTTTGCAGTCAAGTATCACAAATCTCTTGGCAAACATGCATGGTACAATAGAGTACTGGTTCCAATGTCACACAGATGTAGGTTGTATGCTAAGGAACCTAGGCCTACCAAGAAATTAGAAGGTAAGTGGTGTTGGGAGGGTGGAAGAAAAATATACACTTACCTGAATCCACCGGCGGTAGACGAAGGCGGCCTGCAGCCGTGTGGAGGCTCGGAGTGAGGATGGCCCGCTTCGAGCCTCCTCATTGGCTATGGGGCTGCCCCGTCCCCCGCTGGGGACAAAGCAGTGGAATCCGAGGGATTCCTGGCAGGGTAATGCCCCGGTGAGGGCCAATCAGAATGGTTCTTCCATTCTGATTCTCCCTCGCCGGGTACTAATACATGAAATGTCACTTTGGCTGGCCTAGACCAGTTTTCTCCAAAGGACAAGTAAACGTTTGCAGGCTTCTTTCAGGCACAGCGTAGAAGGCAAATCCCCTAAAAACACATACGAAATTAAAAGAGAAGAGGTTTCCAAGTACATCAAATATTACAATGTGATAACTACATTCTTGTGAAATACAAATATAGACATTCAATACATTGCATACAATTTGACTGCGGTTGCAAGATATGTCACAGCCTATCTGACCAAATCCGAGAAGACTAAGCTAAAAGACCTTTAGGATGACATTTCATCCGACAACACCCTATCACAAAAATGTAACAGCTCTGGTATCAAAATGCAGTCGCATAGAGAATGCAGATCCTACAAAGCTGCAGATAGTTTAACAGGTACAGCCTCATAAGGGAAATCTGAAAACATTCTCTGGCTAAAGCTTGGTCTAGCTTCATCATGAAAAAGGGTGCTAACATTCTATCAAGAGATAGAAAGAATAGCCACAATTGATCCCAACAGATAGAATATTTTTTTTTAAACGATTTAATTGATCATACTATCCACACAGACGTACTGCATTGTAAAGGAAGTGCCTGTACGACGTAGACCAGAACTATTCCTACAAAAATAATGTTATGCCAGATGAGACAACTAGCAAATATTCAGTATCAACTTGTGAAGGGAGTCTAGTATAATTTATCAAGATCAGCCTAATTAATCATGTAAAGTTATCCTTTAAATCTCCACATCATAGAGAATGTTATTAAATGGCTTTACTGCAACTATTCAAACATAGGAGAAAAGAGGAAGAATTGTTTGGTGACCATGACACATTTGAAGGTGCATTCAAGGCAAATGAAAGCAGCATAACAAATATCAATTTTAAAGAGTATAAAGAATGTTGGAGAATGAACACCAACAAGAGGACATAAACACTCCTGAAGGCAGTCAACCATCTCTTACAGGAAGTCAAGAACCACTCGGAGAACCACTCATTCAAAATGAAGCAGAAATAGCCATGACTGAGGCAGAAACCACCATGTATCAATCTAAACAATCTGAAGATGATTTGTCGGTGCTCAAATCACAGCTAAATAATGAACAATTTACAATTTACCTAGAAGCCACTGAAGAAATTGAACTTGAACTAAAACATGAAAGTAAAACCTGTAGTTGTAAAAATTATAAAACCTCTACTCTTCTATGTAAGTGGTGAAGGTGGTTCTGGCAAAACCTTCCTATTTAAAATAATCAGAAAATGTGTAGAAGAGTTGACAAATAACAAACTTGCAGCTGTTGTAACATCCCCCACAGGTCTAGCTGCCTATAACATAGGTGGTGTAACATTACACCGACTACTTCTCATCCCAATAGAACACCGAACCAAATTAGAATGCTTAACATTGTCAGCAGAAATTGCAACTGTAGAACGCAGAATTCTGTGACAAATGGAAGTCCTCCTAGTTGATGAAGTTAGCATGGTTTCCAACCTCATGCTCGCTTTAATTCATCTAAGAATGCAAATCCTAAACACTGACTATGAAGAATTGTTTGGAGGAAAACAAGTTACTGTTTTCAGAGACCTCCTACAGTTAACACCAGTGAAAGGCCAACCCATATTCAAAACATTAGTACACAAAGAATGCTGTAATTGTGAGATTTCCACTTGCCATCATGTTAGTCGATGGTCAAAACAGAGTTCTTAGATGTGCAATGGCACTGAGCGCCTTCTCTGCCGCCAAGCCCAAATAAGGGAAAAAAGGCGATTCCCCCCAAAAAACAAATTCCGTTCTTCAGGTATGGTGGGAAACAGGCGTGTGGTGAGTACTGCCCAGGATGATGCTGAGGTGTGCATTGACCGAAATGAGGAGATATAACAACAGCAGGTAGGAACCGTTTCGGGCTGGATCCAAAGAGAAATTCCAGAAGATGAAAGGCAAGTAGAATTGCAACAGAGGCTGCGTGAAGACATGGAAATAGAAATTAGGCAAGGAGCAGAAGGCAAATGGGAAGGAAGTAAGGACAGAAACCAGCATCATAATGGCAGGAATACCTGTTGAGACACGAGGCACCAGTGGTTCTAGATCCATAGAACTATCTGACTGCCGACGTGATGCGTAGGCGTTCATGATGCAAAAAATACTAGACCGCTGAAGGCAGTAGACTTCTGTTCATGCTGGCACAATGTAGCATTTCCTGCGTTACCGCCAGGGGTTCCCCAATGACCAGGAACTGAAGGTTTCGACAGTATGAACCCTCCTGGGGCCCACATGACCAGTTTTCAATGGATGTAGCTGATGGAACTGAAGAACCAAATGAGGAGCATGGATGTTGGATGCTGGTTCACAAGATCGCTCAGAAACATTGTAACCAGCCCAGTCAATCAGGTATTGCAGCCTACCTCTCTGATAACGAAAGTCACATATGCGACGGAACACATATTCTGGTGTACCATCAATGAGCATGGGAGGTGGCATTGGATGCTGTTTAGTGGTTATGGTACTCAGCACATAAGTTTTTAAGAGAGAAGAATGAAATACCGGCTGTATCCTCTTCCACGAGATGGGTAAAGAAAGCTTGATTCCAACTGGGTTGATAACCCGAGTAATGCAGAAGGGTTCCAGATACAATGGAGAGAATTTGGAGGGAGTTAACCTTCTTGGAAGGTGTTTGGTAGACAACCATACCTTGTCGCCCACATGGTAGGTAGGTTGTAAAGAACAATGTTTGTCTGCATAGCACTTGATCTGTTCTCAGATTTGTTGCAAGTGTGTCGAGGCTTGCTGACATACTTCTTGGATGTTGGTGAGGTGAAGATCCACTGACGGAACAGCTGTAGATAATGGAAAGTTGATAGAAAGATTTGTTGGATGAAATCCAGAGGCACAATGGAAAGGGGTAGTCTTGATCGATGAATGGTAGGTGTTATTACAAGCAAACTCTGCTGTAGGGAGTTGTGCTACCCAGTCATATTGAGTTGAATTGGAAAAACATCTCAAGTACTGTTCAATGGTTTTATAGGTACATTTTGTGAGACCAGTTGACTGAGGTTGATACCCTGAGGATAAAGAATGTTTAATACCCAAGCTTGAACATAGGCATGCCCAACACTGGAAACGTCCAAAAAGCCCAGACATAAAAGCCCGAATGGGAGATTTGGCTGAATTTCAGCCGTTCAAAAATTCTGAACGGCCAAAAAGCTCAACCAAATGCCCCATTTGGTGTTAAGGGCTGTGTGGGCTTTGGGGGTGTTCTGCGCACACTTGTTCACTATAATGATCCCCAAAAAGTTTTAAAAAGGGAAGGACCCTGCCACGCCTGTTCCCGATCAAAGAAGTCAAAGGGAACAGGTTTTGCAGGGACACAGTGAGTCAGTGGCACACAGTGAAGCGTGCCGCTGCAAGTTCAGTTGGGGGTTAGGGGTGTGGGTGGGAGTGCGGGCGGGGGCCGGGGCCAAGTCAGATATGTTCAGAGGAGAAAAGACCAAAGGTTATTTTCAGAAAAATAATCTTCAGTCCTTTCTCCCTCGAAAATTTCCATCACGGGATTCCAACGCTGATCCCCAAAACTTAGATGTATACTGCAATCCCCGGTCTGATATAATAGCAGAAGCCAATCTATGAAGGCGGAAAATTTCATGTAGAAAAATTGATGACATTTCTTGAGCTGAAGGTAGTTTAGGAAGAGGTGAAAAAGGAGCCTGTTTGGTAAAGGCGTCAACAGTTACTATTATAATGGAACAGCTCTGCATGGGAGGTAATTCCACCAGGAAAACAGTGGCAATGATATCCCATAGGCGTATAGGGTGGTTGTTGTATTTTCCCCACAATAGCTTGAGTGGGCCTCTTGTTCTGGCACAGACAGAACAGGCAGTAATATACTGTATGACGTCATGTTTGATAGTGGGCAACCAAAAGGATCGACCCAAGAGATGAAACGTGGATAAGATTCTGTGATGACCTGCAACACTGCTGTCATGGTATAAGGAGATCATTTGTTCTTGTAGGACTGTTGAAGGTACCAATATCTTGTCTTTTTTACATATCAATCCTTCCTTTTAGGTGATACCCGGGTCTGTAAAGACCATAGGGCTTTGCTCCAAGTAGAGGTTTGTTCCATCTTGTAGATCTTGAATCAAAGTGGAAATATAAAACAAGAATGTTACGGATTTCATGATTTCACAGGAGGCCTGGTATTGATATGATTATCATTCTTCGGATAAGGCATCAGCAACTATATTGTCAGTACCTGGTATATAAGTCACAAAGAAGTCATACTGAGCAAATAAATAGGGCCATCGGGGCCTGTCAGCTATTCCTGCATTCCATGTTTTGTAATGTGCTGGGGTTCTTGTAGTCGGTTTGTATCTCTACTGTTTGTTGAGCTTCTAGGAGATGTCTCCACTCTGTGAAGCCAGCCTTGATAGCAAGCGATTCCTTTTCAAGGACTTTGTAGTTTATTTCATGCTCAGATAGAGTATGAGACAGATAAACTAGGGGATGTTTTTTGCTGTCTTTCTGTTCTTGTAAGAGGACTGCTCCTAACACCTGATCAGAAGCATCAGCCTCAATGATGAAGGGTCTAGATGGATCAGGTTGACAAAGAACCAGAGCCATGGAGAATGAAGACTTTGGTAGGTAAAAGCCTTCTCAGTGAAAGTAGTCCAAGTAACGAAGTCAAAGGAAGTACTGTCTCTGCATAATTATTGACACACATTTGGTAGAAATTAGATAGTCCAAGGAACTTCTGGATGTCTTTTACTGAAGTAGGAGTAGGCCACTGTTGGATGGCCTTGGTTGATCCAGTTGAATTCTGTCTTTGGATAATACGTATCCTAGCTATGGAACTAAGTCGAGCACGAAAAGACATTTGTTGAGTTTTATGAACAGATGGTTATCTCAAAGCCTAGACAACACCTCTTTGACTTGGGATACATGCTCAGTCTTTTACTTGGAGAAAACAAGGATGTCATCCAAAAAGATCATCACTGAGTGCAATAGTACGTCAGAAAGCATGTGGTCAAATGCTGAAAGATTGCAGGGGCATTAGTAAGGCCGAAAGGCATCAACTTGTATTCAAAGTTCCTGAACGGGGTCCGAAAAGGTGTCTTCCACACATGTCATTCCTTTCTTCTAAGCAGGTGGTATGCACCTCTGAGGTCGAGTTTTGTGAAGATAAACACTCGACAGATGGCCTACAGAATATCCTGTATAGCAATCCCTAATGGTTACCCTGTTTAAGCCCTTATAGTCCAGACAGGGATGGAGCTCCTTGCAGTCCTTCTTGGGAACAAAAAAAAACAAAGCCTCGCAAGGTGCTTTTGATTTAGTTAGAAGGTCATTTTGCAGGTGGATTTGTAAATATAGCTGAAGGGCCTTCTTTTCGATGTCTGACAGTATGAACATACGAACGAAAGTAACTACAGCTTCTGGTATGAGATCAATGGCACAGTCGTACTCACGGTGAGGTGGCAAGATTTTAAAAGATTGTTCAATGAAAAGATCAAGGAAGTCCTTTTATTCTTCTGGTACCAGTTGTATATTCCCAATAGACAAGGGCAAGGAGATTACTTGAGAAGATGATGTTAGTTGAACGGTTTTGATATGGGAATAGCAATGCTTTTATTTACAGAAAGAAGAGGAAACATGTACGATGCGATTGGTCCAGTCAATGGTCGGGTTGTGTAGTTGTAGCCATGGCATTCCCAAAACTACGGGGTAGTGTGCAGTTATTATTAGATCGTATATTATGCCTTCCAGATAATTGCTAATCCGGAGGGCTACAGGAAGGGTGTATGACATTATAGGACTAAAACTCTGACCATCGATGTCTTCTACAGATTGAGTTTCTGTTTTTTGTTCCCAGGGTATACGGTTCTTGTGTGCCCAGGTGATGTCCATGAAGCAACCTGTGGCAACACAGTCCACAGGAACAGATGTTTCTATATGGGACTCACCAAGTTCCAGACAAAATTGTAACACAATCAATGAGGTACTGTTGAAAGGTTCAGAACCTAGGGGTCTAGAGGACCTTTGTACAACCTGATCCTGTCCAATCATCCCCACTTTGGATGGGAGGGCTTGTTTCCTGAGCATCTAGGAGGAACCACTGGACATTCTTTTAACAAATGAGTGTTTGCAGCACAGTACATGCACAATTCGATATCACGGTGCCATTTGCGTTCATCATTGGTATGCGGCCTCCTGGTGCTCCAATTTGCATGGGTTCAACTTCTGGAGTTTTGGGATCCCCAGTAGTGAATCATGAGGGAAGCACACAGTTCTTTTTCCTTTCGAAACAGTACTCTTGCATGTGTAAATCCAGTTGCATAACTGCCGTAAGAAGTTCAGAAAAGGAGTTAGGACCTGGTATCCTTGATAACTCATCCTTCAAGTCTTCATGCAATCCATATCTAAATAGAGCAAACTGAGCTGATTCAGGCCATCCGGTCTCAATGGCCGTGTGTTTGAACCGAGTGATGTAATTCATTAGATTCCCAGAGCCCTGCGTTATGTCAAGGATGGTCTCCTGGGCGAAATAGGTAATTTCTGGTCTATCAAACATTTCCCTCAGAGCACGGATAAAGGTTTGGTAATCAAAAGTGGGACTATCAATAGTGAATAATGTCGTTGCCCAGGATAGTGCATTCTTCATAAGGTTGGATACCATGAATCCGATCTTTTCTCTTTTTGAACCCTACCCTTCTCATCAGACAGAGAAATGTACAGAGTAGGCATTGATAAACTCAGTAAGCCGTTTTGGTTACCATCATATTTTTCCATGTTAGGGGAAGAAGCAGTAGGTTTGACCCTTAGGGCCTCTCTTACAGTCATTAATTGTCTTAAGGTTGAGTTCTCAGCCTTCAAGGACTGGACTTTTTTTGTTGTTTTTGTTGCTGGGCATATCAAACTGTGAGATTTTCACTTACCGTCAGGTTACTCAATGGTATCAGAAAGAGGAACGAGGAGGGGCCCAGCCACCAAGCCCGAATGAGCGAAAAAAGTAAATTCCCCCCCTGAAAACCTTGTTGAGTTCTGTAGGTATGGTGGGACGCTGGCGTGCAGTGAGTACTGCCCAGGATGATGCTGAGGCATACGTTGCACGAAATGAGGAGATGTAAGAACAAGCAGGAGCTTTTTTGAGCTGGAATCCGAAGAGCAATTCCGGAAGATGAAAGACAAGTAGAATTGCAGCTGAGGCCGCGAGAAGACAAGGAAGTAGAAATTAGGCAAGGAGCAGAAGGCACACTGAAAGGAAGCATAGAGGGAAACTAGCATTGGGACAGCAGGAATGCCTGTTGAGACATGAGGCACTAGTGGTTCTGGATCCAGATAACTATCCGACTGCTGACGTGATGCGTGGGCAGCCATGATGCAAAAAACAGTAGACCGCTGAAGGCAGTAGACTTCTGTTTGGGCCGGCACTATGCAGCATTACCTGCATGACTGCCAGTAGTTCCACAACGACCAGGGACAGAAGGTTCTGGCAGTACTACACTCAGCAACAATGAGAATGCAAATATGTGGCACCATTTTGCTACTACAGAGAACTAAATCAAAACATGCATCAGTCTCCAGATCTGACCTATACTAACATTTTAAAAATCATTTTAACTGGTCTGCTTGCTAAAGATGCAAAAACCACCTTAACAAACTAAACTAATCCATGAGCTGTATGGACAAAAGACATCTGCCCTTGATGTCATGGAACAAATAACCCACCAACATGTAAAATGCACGTGCTTAATGCCAACCCTTGCAAGCTGTAGTCAATTCAATTATACCATTTTGAAAAAAGAAATGCAAGCCATAGTGCATATCAGCACCGCAGATGAACTAGAAGTGCGTGGCATGACACTCCCTACGTGTCAAGCAACAGCATGACCAAATAGCTTAGAAAAATATATTTCCAGCACAGCTGTATAATAAAAACGGTTAGGTCTGTGTCTAAACTGCAGAGTTATACTGAAACGTAACCTTGACATAGTACAAGTTTTAGTCAATTCCGCACAACAGCACGGTTCCTTCATTTCAAAGACATGTATGTATGCAAAGAACAATTCTCTCAGTCTCTTTCATATTCTGTCACTATTCTCAAGCCACATGGTCTAAGCCTGGACTTCGCATTGATTGATATTGGCAGCACAGTCATCAAAGAAGGTATTAGTTACGTAGCACTTCAAGTCTTCTTACACTCAATGGCTTATTCTTAGTTAACTTTAATGCAAAGTCAACACTGAAATTCCTTGCATCCTAGAATACAACAGGCTGCATGCTCTGTACACCGCACATCTAGATGTTTACGCTGTACCTCAAAAAAGAAAACCTTTCAAAAGACAAATAGATTAAACAAAGTCATACCACATCTCCCACAATCTCAATAAAGAAAGAATAACTGCAGGACAATCAAAGGAAACAAACACAAAATTCCCTGAACTTTTGAATTCAGTAACACAACTATGCAAATGTACAAATAAATCTTCTCCAATTAGCACCATTTGTGGTCAATAATATATTTACTTAAATGACTTAGACCAGTTGTGTTTGCAAATACTTCTCCTACACAGAAATGCCTTTAATAACCCAGAAAATACCTACAGTGTCTCGGGTATAAGGCAGGAATTGAACTAATGTGTAGGAATGTTTGCATTCACCATAAACACACAAGATCCACAAGAATTCCTAATGTACTTACTACACGTACTAGAAACAAACAATATACCTATAAATGGAATCTTCCAGATTTCATACATTTGGAAACATACACACACTCTCTGAACAGTTTTTCACAAGAACACATGCCTAATGAACAATATGTGTATGTATCTATACCAAATTGTGAGTCCACTCCATTTCACCAATTTCTGCAAAATGCATATCATGACAAATTATGCTCTTTTTGCAATTCAGAAGATTGATCTAGTATACAAATGAATTCAAATGCCCAATATGTCATAATGATGATTTTTAAGGTACAATGAAGATGGTACCAAAATTAACTGTAAGCTCACTAACTTTACAGACGGCCAAGTATCTATTGGCAAGAGAACCTTCACAACAGTAGGCATCACATACCACACAGCACTTCAGGCCACTATACTGCATATGTGAAAAAAGGAAGTGGTTGGTTTGAATGTAACAGCACTTCTGTTACTTACAAACCTAGGTTACCAGCAAATCTAAGTAATACCTACTTCATTTTCCTTACACCCAAATTAAGTCATTACATTACACCAGCAAATATGAATTACTCTAGTAGGCGGTTAGAATATGTCAATTGGTATCTAACTACTTTAAATGTAAACAAACACACAAGTAATACCCCGTAATTACAATACACTTAAAATACTATAATATGCAGTTAGAATGGATATCTAACTACGTTACACAAAGGCAAACACACAAGTGTTATCGCTCAAATATAATACACTTTAAACTTACCATCACAATTATAACTACACAGTACATCCATAGTGGCACAATAAAACATTTAAAATCCAATACAGTTAGAATATGCCAATTGGTATCTAATCACTTTAAACACAACCAAATCACTTACCAATACTATACTACTTTGCACACACACAAAATATATATCTCTACAAAATGTGCTGGACAAACTTCACAACATGCAGCTCTCGCAAACTGTACAATCTTTCCAACCATGACCCAATGATTACTACATGTGAAGCCAACAGCAGTGTGCCACCACACATGTTGTACCAAACAGTGGATACATTGTATTACTTATGAGGGTCAACAAAATGAAACATGTGTACAACTGTACAAAATAGTATTTCATAAAGTGTGTTCTATAAATGGGTGTTAGTCTTAGCAGTGCATAGTGGTGGTGCGAGTTATGGTTGCTTATTTTACCATAACTGGTGAATTTCCCGAGTTTTTTCCGGTTTTACTTGTAACCACCTTTAACAACGTTTTTTTCACTGAATTGCATAGGTTTTTACCAGTGTGATTAATTTGTTACAGGTTCCTTATACCTATTGAGTACAATTACAAATCACACTCACCTAAAATGTAGCTGCTCTATAGTCCACGGACAGAGTGAAGTTCTGCGGACATCAGGTAGCACCAACAAAAACCGGAAGCATAGGGGACAACAGAACATGTGGTACTCGTTAACCAACAAAAACATATACATAAAACAGCATTACTTACACCCAAATATACCTTTTTGTAAAATTCAACATTTCAAAATCTAAAAAACATTTTTTCATGTAGCACACAATATTATGGAATGCACCAAGCACAAACCATAACTGCAGACCTCAAACTATCAGTTCAGTTCAACTCTTCATATAGACTGAGATACACCAGCAACTCATTCCAAAACAGACTCTCACTAAATAGTAAGTAGAGTGTATTTACAATTATTTATTTATCTATTATTACCATTCATTATATAAACATTTCTCATAAGAAAATATTACCATTTTTATTTTGACAGAAATGTCAAACGCACTTGAGTGGCTTGAGGAAAACTTCCCCAAAGAAGAAATGAGTATTGATGAAATCTCTAATGGTAAACAATACATCTTTGATTATAAACAAATAATGCCATTTATATGCAGCTCATTGAAATAATAATTTCTTCTTTACTTATAGTACATACTTAACTTGAAGAAAGTACACCACAAATGATAATCCCAACAATCACAAATGCAATCCGTATTCCCAACAGTACATAATGAAATCATGATCTTATCTGCAAATTTGGATAAACTTAGTAATGACTTCAAAGAACTTTTAAATTATGTAAATGTCATGTTATTAGAAATGTTGATTATCAATGTCCCATTTGCACATGTCCCCTTTGCTCCCAGCAATCACACAAATCACATTCACAAAATGTACAGAAAAACGGTCTGACAAAACTTTTCTTCCTCCCTCTGCCAATCCTGACTTCAGAGAAATTTCAAACTCTCCCATTTATGTTTCCCATTCCGATACCCTATCCCTTTCATGAATACATTTTTTCTACTATACATGTCTTGTATATTATTCTGTGATGAATTCCTTTTTTCAAAGCCCAATTAATAGTCTGCAAACTATACGACTGTTCGGGGTGTCAAGTTTTGAAAAAGGAGCACCAATGTGCAGACATGTCCGATCTTGCATGACACACTTTTAATTAGTCCGCGGACAGTGCACCTAATTGAGAACATCCCAATGCATGCACCTGGCTTCTCGCACCCAATGGGTGTCTGTGGACATCCGGCTTTGTCAAGGACGTCGCCGGACATCATCATGTGACGGCCCCTGTGCTGTGTGAGAGCATGTCCCCAGACAGTAACTGAAACCACAGACAGTTTAGAACTGCGTTTCTGGGCAATCTGGGTGTTTCAAGTTGAATGTTTACCCTTCCAGAGATCCTAGAGCCATTCTTAGTTGATCTGGCCACTTATTACAACTTTGCAAAGCCTTTTTTTGGCTCAATTGTCCGTGGACAGTTGCATGGTCCATTGACGGTTCCTCTGAAGGGACCCACCCACTACTTTTAGTCATCCTCAATCTGGCAATCCAGGAGAGAGCACCACCTGAGAGCACCTGCTTTGCAGACCACTTACAACCTGCTCCAGTGGCATCACTCATGGCCATTCCTCCTTCCTAGGGCCCAACACTACCACCACCACCACAACAACCTGGAGGGCCTGGAGAGGGTAACAGGCAGGGAGATGCAGAATATGATGAGGAAGAGGAAGAAGAGGTAGAGGAAGTGCCTAACTCCAGCACAATGGAAAGAGTCATGGGTATGGTGTTTTTGTACCACCATTGGGGGGGTACCAAAGGCTTGGGCTGCCAAGGTTAAATGCACTGAATGCAACAGTCATGGACTCCTGGCCAGTACTCCTACGGGACAACGTCCATGAGCCACCACACTAGATCCAATCATTCGGGTGCTCTGAGAAAGCCTGTTCCTTTCTCAGATAGAAGCAGGTGAATGCCTTCTACCCCTGCTTCCTCAACCACTCCTGCCACCGCACAGGCTACTCCTGTGGTGAAGAGGATCCCATTGGCTCCTTGCAGGCCATACAGATCGCTGTTGACCCATACCTCTCAAGGGTCACAGTACTGTTTGTACTGAGACACACCGATCTGCAAGGGGGAGCAGTTTTGGACTGCTTTTGAGGCTACAGTCAAAGACCATGAGAAACACTGCCACCTACCTTAAATTTAAGGCTGCCCAACATCTTCCCCTGTCCACCTGCCCCATCATATCTGTGGTTGGTGCCCCTTCCCACACCCGCCTTACTTTGCCTCTTCTACCAAAAACAATCCCCCAAAAATAAAAAAAAAAGGAAAAAATAAAAGGTTCCTTTAGGAGCCACCTTTCAGTAAAAAAATTGAACAAAAAAATCACATTACCCTTTGCAGCCTGCATAGTCAGCAGAAAGTATGAAAGTCCGCAGACAAGTGGAAAAGTCCAGGCATGGGGTGGGGTGGGGGAATGAAAATCAATTATATTGTTTTTCATTCAAAAATGGTAGCTCTTAAAATATTTTTTTTTCTCTTTCTGGCTCTTGGATTATTGAGTTTTATATACTGGGCTAACAAATGTTCTACTGAACTTAATTATTTTTTTCAAAGATTTACAAAAAGTGCTTCTAATTTCTTTTTTCTGTTTTTCCTTTTTGTTTACTTCAACTACTAGAAAATAACTTCAATCCATATTTTATGCATTCACAGAAACTGTTTCAATGCATTTTGAAAATGTTCAAGAAAAATGTGATTGCCAACATCAGTAAAATGCACTCCATCTGTTAAAAAAATTATGTCAATATCAAATTTGATATTTTCAATAGGAAAAAATGTCATGACAACATCCTGCAAAAAAAAAAACATGCAGCTTTGTATACATTGCGCCTTGCTTTCTTGATTTGTGGACAAATTAAATTAGAACGTTTCCACATTTGTCTTTGAGCTATCTGATTAAAAACAATCTTTGAACGTGAAACAGTTTCATTAACTTTGCAAATGTATCCTTCATTGCAAACTGAAATGAAATTCCGGTGACATAGCCCGAACTGTTGCCTCCCAGAGAACTACAATTATGTCTGGATGCTTCAAAGTAACCATACTCTCTCAAAACAGCAGACGGTCCGCCCACTTCATTCTTCGAACTCCGTACCAAGAAATGTCAAATTCTTCAAATCCAAGATTTGCAGGTAATCCACACTGCTCAGAATACACCTTCAACCAATGGATCCAAGAATCACCTACCATCTAGGCAGTCCGCTTCCTCAAAGCCACAGCCATAGCCATCTTCACTGCACACAACAAAGATAACTCTTCCAACCCTGTCTTCCTGTACACCACAACTAGTAAACCTTATTGGCCGATCCACCCCAACCAGGAAAGCTGATTGGCTGATCGCCGATGTCCGCGGACATCCACAACTGTCCACAGTCTATGCAGTCCTCTTTCAATGCATGGCATCCTCAAAAGACCTGGATGGCATGTGCAGTGTCTGCGGACACCATAGCACAGGGGCAGCCCTTCTACCCTTTTTACTTTTATTTTTCCAACACTCCCTTATTGGCTGGTTTCAAACAGTCACACATCCAACCACCAATCACATCCAGAAACTCTTCATGTAACCCTGTCATCTCAGTTCAAAACTTCAGATGTACTCTTAAATCTCCTATTACTCACAGCCACCTGCATTAAAATCTACTGTGAAACTCTCCAAGCTTTCTATTTGCCAATTCAACAACATCTGCATCTAACATGACATAGTACAGATATGCTTATATTTCTTAAGTATTTTTGTCAACACTTTTAGAAATGCATATTTTTAGGGTTCCTTCCACTTATCCTGCAATAAGCTTCTCAATAAGCATTGTTTTCTGTTTTTCTGACTACTCTATCAAATCCCATGTATTGCAGCATTCAGCACCTGCTCACATCAAGTGGCAGTTACTTACATGTACTGCCAACATATTAAACTTCCACACACCAAGTGCCACTTACAAATGTTCTACTTATATTTCACATCAGGTTTTTCTTTTTTTTACAAAATACTTAGATACAGTAATGCTGTAAATTCACATATGAATTTTTTAACTTAAAAAATGCTCCTAAAAAGAAACACTTTTAAATTAACAGCATTTTCAATTTTTCATTCCATATAAACACCATACTTTACAACCTTTGTCATTACATCCCTCATAGTGCCATCATTCTCCACCTGCTCTCACATATGTGTATATTGCCAAAGGGCCCAATTCTTGGAATTTTTTCCACAGTGCAAAGTGACTTTGCACTGCTGAAAAGTGACTTTGCACTGCCAACGCAAAACCCGATTCATCGAACTGTGCAAAGTGTATTATTGTAGTGGAAAGTCACCCTATATGACTTTGCACTGCAAAAATAAACTTTGCACAGTTCCATGAATCAGGGTTTTTGTCGTCAGTGCAAACTCACTTTTCAGGAGTGCAAAGTCACTTTGCACCATGCAAGAAATTCCATGAATCGGGACCAAAGTATCACTATACAACACTTCACCTTACATATGAACTATTATTCTTTTCCAACCACTACTATAAAACACCAACTACAATCTGCCATTGTATTACCAATGGCCACAGTTCCCTATTCTTTAAAAACACTGCAACACATTACAAATACATTGCCCCAAAAACACAGTGATTCTCTTCCTAAAATCACCAGCACAAAAATAACTTGCACATGCATCTTTTTGACACACCCATTTTTGTCTGGTACCTTATAATTTCCCTAACAGCACTTGTTATAGGGCCTCATTACGGGGTTGCTGGTAAAAACTGCCAGTTGCCGGCCGGTTCCAGCCAACCCTGTATTACCGTTAACACCACCTGACATCCTGCTGCTACCGAAATATCAAAAGCATCGCCAGTACACCAAGTTCCCATTCCCATGGACTCCGATAAGATTTCTTGGGAATAGGAACCATGAAGAACTGTTAGTAACGGTACAGGTGCTTGAGTGTAAAGCCTGCTGGAAGTGGCCTGAACTCTTGGAAAATCAGACCTGCTGGGACTACAGTGCCCCTACTGCCAAACACAGAATGAGCCGGTCCATAAAAGGTGCCAGTAAGCTTTTACTAGTGCCTTTATTTACAGACCAGCTCATTCATAATAAGAGTCATAATCCAGCTGTTCTAACAACATAGTTATCACACTTTACTCCACCACCCATAACCCAACAGTATTAACTTTTCCCAACAACTCCTACTACATTAATAAATAAACTCTCCTACTAAAAGTACTTCGCCATTACCACATAACCCACTGACTTTCTTTTACAATTACAGGAAAAAATATGATTGTAGAAAACAGCTATCGAAGAAAGAACACTCTTCACATCCTACAAAGTCAGTACATTAATAAAGCATGTACATCTCTCTAATTATAACAATGTACTTTCGTTATATATTAGGTTAGAACATTCTGTTCTACTCAACAACATTGTATTTCACTCTTACTCATTATATTGCAACATTCACACTCTTTTGATTCCCATTTAAACACTGTTCTTTATTCAATACAACACCCATTCCTTACCACCTAACAACACACCCATCTCTCAACAACCTATATACCACAATTTCACTTCCTTAACATTCCATACCCCTATGCACATAAGGTTCTAATTCCAACCCAAAAATGTTCAAACTCATTACATTTCAAATCACTACCACGCAGTACCACACATACACACACTTCCTCACCCATTATCCATCACACCCACACATCCCCGATACCTTGGCAGTAAATCACACCATTATAACAACCACTATTTTCCTCAAATCTTCATAATGTTCCTACTTATTCAATCACACCACCCCTCCCTTACTCACTAACCCAAGCCCATCACACCTGAACAGACGCTTACTCTTACAACCTTCCCAACCACACCTATAATCCCACTACACAATAACACAGCACTCTATTCATCTCTACAACCACACCCACACACCCATGCATAATACATGCATATACATTACACAACTTCCAAACCCAAACTTTATTTTTTCCCAACAGCCAACAGACAAGAACAGAATGCCTACTAAAAAACAACTCTGTAGAAAATAAGGAAGAAATAGAGCAGATACAAATAGAAGCAAGCCATATAGTCATCCATTTCTAAAACAATTTATAGAAAACATTCAAACAAAACAGCTAGTAACCTCACTCAACAAAACAAAACTAACCAGTACTAAAAAAGTTAAGGCCCGTCTTGCAACTACTAATGAACCTAATACTATATTATCTAACAATGTTAACGTAGCCACAGTAGAGCATTAAAAAATTAATTATTTTACAAAAGAATTTCGACTGTAGAGTTCTTCACAATTTTATAAAGACAGCTAAAAATGACTTCAGAAGACTAAACCTCAAAGCTCTAACTGACAGTACATTTCTAATAAAGAGAAAGTTGTTTATATTATCTTTAAAAAGAATGAAACCAGCAACTAAATTATTCAATAAATTAGAAAATGTACTTCTAAAAATGTGCAATGTTAATATAGCTACCTTTCAAACTTCTGTGAAGGTGAATGGCTTCATACAAGCAACACAGAACCATATTTCAATGAAGAAGCATATAAACAAGAACAAAAAAACAATTGCCATAGACAGTAACAGCAAGGGTATGAAATGGTAGGAGACTCCATTATGGCAAAAGAAACCATTGTAGAAAAAAACTTCCCCAACACACTTTGAAGCAAACGTTCCTTTTCCCCAAACAAACCATCCAGTGTACAAATGGACATGCAGCTCAATATGTAACATAGGCCAACGCCTTCAAATCTTTATGACAATACCTCAATCACTATGTGAAATCAAAAGAAAAGTAGAATGTAAACTTTATAAACCTCGGACTCCTGCCCAGTGCACAGTCACACAGGACTGGGAGGACATTCATTAGCCTGCATTTCAGGAACTGCTTGCAAAAGCACCTTCAACCACATCAAAATGTTAGCAACACACCATTACACTATACGAAATATTGTGCATAGACTGTACTATGTAAAAACTCCTACTTTAGAACTGTAAAATTTGAATAACATTTCCCTACAACCAAAGAACTCCTTTGAGAAATAGAGCACATCCAAAGTAAATATTTTGGGACTGAAGTAACTTCAGAAAATATTAGCGAAAACCTCACAAACACCAACCTCCTAACAAACACATACAAAAAAGAAATAGCTAAGTTTCAAAACAGATTTGCTGAAATCCCAGACCAAGTATGTGTCTGTTGTTGCAGAACTTTTTATAAAAAAAGCACACAAATAGTAGATATGGCCTACAAAATTGAGGACAGTGAGAAATCCCAATGGTTCCAATAAGCTTTATACCTAACAATAGAAAATAAATACAAAATAACTGACCCCTCAATAGTTTGCATATACCGCAATATTGACAATAAACAAATGCCATCACGTGCTATCACTAATAACTTAGAAATATTCCCACTTCCAAAGGCTCTCCAATAACTTAACTTGTTTGAGAGAATTATAACCCAAACAGTACACCCATTTCAAGCTATAATACGCCTTCAACTGACAACAGCCAAATTGCCTCCATCTGACTTACTAAAAGGCATTTGTGGCAAAATAGTAGATTAACCATTAGATCTTAAAGAAAATGTAAAAACTCTAGGAGTAAAACGGCCAATAGATCAATCTTTGATTGTACTAGTTAATGGTGTACTAACAAAAGACAAAACATTTTGGCAACAACTAGTTGACTTAAATAAAGTTAGACAAGCACTAGAATATCTCAAAGAAAACAATGAATACTACAAAGATAAAAACAGAGGAAAATGTAAGAGAAACCACCCAAATAATTCAAGATTCACCACAAACTGGCCAATTTGAGCATGTAGATCCTTTAATGAAGCCAACATTTTAGACCAGTATATCATTCACCCACTACACTCCAAAGACACGATAGAAGATGCATTTGAAATATATTAAATGTGTCAAGCCAAGGAATCCCCAAAGAGAATATGGGAGAAAATTATAGAAGCACGTTCTTTTCCTCTACTCTTTCCTACAGTAAAAGGAGGAAGCTATGATGAAAGGCCCACACAAATTACAGCATCAGAATATTACTCTTTCCAAATGTATTCTGAAAACCTCTGATTCAATCAACATGTATACATTGTCCACCTCCTGTTTGAAAGTGAACTAGCAACTTTGTTGTGGAGCAGCACAGATATTAAAAACAGGCTCTAACCTTTTAAACATGTCAGCTACCCAACTGCTTCAAAAGATGAAAGACAAAGATGAAGTTTTGCAGTTAAGTATCACAAATCTCTTGGCAAACAGGCCTGGTATAAAAGAATACTGGTTACAACTTCATGCTGATGTACGTTGTATGCTAATGAACCTAGTCGCATCCACATGGTTTGTTGCCTTAAGTTGTGCAGAATACGTATGGGATGACTTGCACGACTTTTTTCACACTGCACACCAAAATAAAGAGGTAATAACTATAATAACACCAGGAGAACTTTGTTCTCTTGACCCTGTCAATGTATCAAGGTACTTTCACCATTGCTTCATTACCATGCTTCACTTCATCTGCAATAGAACTACCCCTCCACTCGGAGAAGTGGAAAACTTCTTTTGGAGAAAAGAATATCAATCTAGAGGAGCACCACACATCCACATGCTTTTATGGATAAATGATGAGCCCAAATTTGGTCATGACATTGATGCCACTGTTTTACTGTTTATTGAACTATACATTACCTGCGACATCCATTCATAAACCACACACTTGGCCGGATGTTTGCCAAATGTTTGTCCTTACTGATCAGCTGGATGTAGGAGACCGTGGACAGTTTTTTCTATCCATTGTGCCTCCGGTGGGCATGCTTCCATAAAATCTTCACTCCAGATGCTGAGTGTTTGCCGAGTGTTCGCCATGAGGAGTTGGAAGCTATATCCAGGTGAATGGTGCCCACACCGGTAGAGACATGTCTGTGCACAAGACAGAAGGTATGTTTAAATCAGCAATATGAAGGAGACATCATTGTCCCCCTCCTGGCTGTTGTCAATAATCCAATCACTGAACCAAAGACTTGTGACCACCCGGTGCATATTACTATTGCCAGTACAGCAAGTGATGCCATAATAGACCCTAATAATTCTGTTCACCGCCAGACAAAGGATTGATCCTCATCCAAGCAAATTACGGTGGGTGTTATGGATGCAAAGGACGTCCGGCGGCAAGACCTGGAAGACTAAATGGCATTGAATTTTCAAGGTTGTGAAGTACAGAAAGTAAGTTCATTGCGTTTAACTGCCCCAAAGGAGATATGAGAGCCGGCTAAAACAAGTCCCTTCCCCCTAGAGGGAGTACATGCACAGAAGATTTCCGAGATAAAAGGGACTGCCTTTCTCATGAGCTCGCAAGTCAACAAAAAGTGAAGAGGTCTAAACCAGACCAAATGCATTAAAAAAATGCTATTCAACATCGCATATGAAAAAACCTAAAGTGGCACTTTAGACAACAAAAAGGCAAGCCAGACACGGCTTCTCTACAGGATGGCCTCAAGCCCCTTTCTACAGAAATAGAGAACCGCCAGAGTAAAAGGGAAGGTCAAGACCCATCGCTGCCTCACACAGTGACGGGAACTGACAAAAAAACTACAGCAACACCGGCTGCCAATTGGGATGTTCCCACTGATGAGATCTTGCTGGGGAGTGTGATGTGCGGGATGAACCTTCAGATGAAACCATAACAGCTATGGTTCATGTACCTAAAACATGCTTGGCCCCAATATAAGGCATCCTCAAAATGGCACTCTGGAAAATGAGGGTATCGGGATGCCCCCTGAAATCCTTGACCCCCTTTTGTCCGAATCCCGGGGCTCAATGGACATATGGGACGAAGAAAATCTTGTAGCCACAGCTGAATATTCAAACCCAGCCCTTGTCCATTCTGAAATCACCCGAGGATGGGACTTATCTCAGAGTGGCATGATTGACTTAGAAGAGGATGATCAAAATGCACCCCAAGAACATGAAAGATCTCTGTTGCTGAGAGAAAACGTGATGGCCAAGTGCTTAAACAGCCCCTCATCAAATAACTGAGAGCTCATCCATCGAGCAGACAAATCGTTCAGGGAGACTCGAAGATAATCTACAGACTAAACTGACTACCCTGGAATCTGTGGATGACCTGGTCTCAGCGGCAAGACTTACTAAAAACATTGCATATCTGGCCCTGAGCCTATCCAAGGATCTAAACACAAGAAAAATGTAAAGATCAAATGTGTCTTTCAATGAAGACGTGGCTCTGATGATGGAGATCCCAATCAAATAGCCAAACTAAGTAAGACTCAAGATGCACTGAGCTCAGCGCGGCTCCAGGAGGGCCCACAAAAGCCCAAATATAATCAAGAAAATAGAAGTGGATCTAATAGCAATGATGTACAAGGAATGAAACCTCCAGTGAAGAATCCTCCACAGACACAGACTCTACCCGGGCCGACTCTTTGTCCTGGGGTCAGAGAGAGCGACTACTCAAAAGGCAGTCACCAACCTTGAAAAAGAGCAGGAAGGCAGAATAGGCCCAATCCGGGAACCTGCTTGGGTAAACCAATTACAAGCAAACATTCCCTCAGCGGTTACAATCACCCTAGTGCCTTACCCAAAGATCTACAAGTCGTTAAGTGATAATCTTAAGGACCAGACAACGCTACTCGCACTCATGAACTCTAAGTTGATCTATGTAGAATCGTTTATTGAGTCAATGAGAGAGAAAAGGCAAGAGAAAAGGAAATGGATGGGGTAATACTTAAATCCCTGGTGCACCTGATGTAGGATACAAAAAGACTGATAAAAGAATTTTCTTAGAAAGAGTTCGGGAAATAGTGGCTTGGTCCTGGAAACAAAATTTAGAGCAGTTGGATGATGGAAAGCATGAGAAAAAGCCCCAGGGTAGCGAACATTCTCATAATATAGCCCAAAGTCAGATTATGGACCCTATTGAAATTGTGGCCAGGGATTTACCCAAGATAGATTGCCGATCCATCTCAACAGAAGGGCTAAGTCAGAGAAGATTAGTGAGATCCTCTAATCTGGCGGTCATGACTGAAGCTTTAAATACCAGAATTGCAGAGACTGCTGAAGATCCGCCCCAAGCTCCTCCAGTTGCCTCCCTGGATGATAGAGGTTTCCCTTGTGCAAACCAGGTGAGTACCCCTGAATTGGATCGAGAGAAACAAAGCCCCTTCTACATATTTGAGCAAAGAAAAAAAATGGAATAGATACACCAGCATTTAAAAAAGGGTTGCATGCGAGGAAGCCAAAAATCCTGAGGAACCTAAAAAAGGCAAAGACTTGTGGATCAAAAAGTTTCCTGAGAACCCTTAAAACAGTTCTCTTGGGCCCGCCCCTAATAACGAATACGAACAAGGCACATACCTCCTCCAGTATGGAAGTTAGATGGCTGTGGCATCTTCTACGACTTCAAAAACCCTAACTCAACAAGGTGAAGGCTCAGCAGTAGCGGTAGTAGACGACGCACTGCTTGAGCTTTCTATCTATGATGGATGAGGATTCCACTGACCCCATGGATCGGTCAACCGAGGACATAGACTACATTGTCCCGGGGCAGGTTGACCGTGACTCCAGCTCCTGTGTCGTTGACTGTTCCTCACCTCCATTTCTTACAAGGGTTGATAAAAGAGCAAAAATTGGAAGAAGAAGCGATCAGGGAAAACCTCTCAAAGGCAGCTTGCTAAAAACTGACCAAATTATGAACAAACTACTCCAAAAATCACAACAGGACCGTCTGCCAATTGTTCCATCGCAGAGGGGGCAGGGGTGAATAAACAAAAGACTTAACACCCAAACGATAAAGGAAGGGGTTTCTCAAGCTGCATACAAGACGACAATTTATGGACCAGTTGCCATACTCGAAAGGATTTTAATAGCGGATGATGGTTTGATCTTAAATTGCTTGAATATCATGAGCCTCCATCATATCCCGAAATTGAGAATAATCAACACTGATGATATTAAGATCATAGATTTCATTGATGAGAGAGAAAATTATATGGTCAACCTCCATATGGGGTCTGCTTCCTTGAGCTTGTTACTTTTGGAGGCAAGTCATGAAATCTGGTCATTGGGCTTTGATGTTAGGAGAAGTCAGAACCTGAAAACTTCACTGAATGAGACATTGAAACCTTCCACTGTGAAAGCAAATACAAGCAGTTCCAAACTTAAATATGGATCTACTAGATCCACCAATACGTATTTGCAAGGTCAATCACTTCCCGTGGATGTGAAAGAGGGAATAACCAACAAAAATAAAAAATAAATTACTATCAAGGGGAAAAATGCAGAAGACAAACAAAGATGGGTGATGTTTCAAACTAGGGAAGGAAAGCCAACTGATGAAGAGGAGCAATCGTGGCCCGGCTTTTAAAGCTTTGCCCTAAGCATTAAGGAATAGGGCCAGAAGCCCATCAATACTAGAAGTTTGGAGATAGGGTCATGGAACACTCGTGGCGTCATCCATCTCTTCCAAATCATGGACCCAGTCATTACTTCTCTGGACATAATTTGTATACGGGAATCCTGGCGTTTGGAAACACCACTCTTGGATGGTTTTACCCTATGTCTAAATAAAGCAAAAAGGGAAAGCAAGGAAGACCTTCATTGGTGCTCCTAAAAATCATAAAAAATGGACTTACATTATGAGTGATCTCAATCATCAATTCAAACCCCTATATTCAAATAGTGATAATTTAACTGGATGTAAACACTGACAAGAGCAGAGATTTGCTGATCTTGCTCAATCTGTATTGGAACCCAGACGCTGAAGAAGGCCCTTCCTTTATAACTTTGGTCGCTAAGTGGGTGGACAAAATGTATAGCATAGAAGCAGTCCCCCAGGCTAAGAATTTGTAGCTATCCCAACATCAAATGACACCAGGAATCATTGAAGCAAACTGAAAGAAGCGTAGAAGCCAAAAATGGCAATTAGAAATGGATCATAGAGGAATTCACATGTTCAATGGGAACACAAAGAGTGATATCCCTGGAGCAGCAACTTGGAGAAATAGAACACAACAGGCAACTCTGGACTATTTCTTTGTCACGAGAAATCTGCACCCTAAAATATCCAATCTTAAAGTGATTCCAGTTAGTTCTATTGAACATGACCCCGCTGTTCTGAGATGTATGGGAATGCTAAAAGAAAACAAAGGGACCTTGAATAAAGTTGTGGAAATAGAGGGATGAAGAAATCGACTCTGAATACCATCCAATGAAATTCCCAAACTAACAGAGGCCTTATTAACATGGGAGGATCTAGTTGGAGAGGCAGTTGAATATGAGAGCATCCTGACGGCCTATAGAGAATGCAGACATAAAGACCTGCGACCAACGCACAAGCGGGTCCACATTTATTATATTAAAGTGTTAGTCCAAAAATAACTTCTTAACAGGGACCTGCGAAAATTAAATAAATTATGAACAATAAACAAAGAAGAACATTTAAGAAAAAAGAAGCAAAGCTACAGGATTTGGATTGAATCTCATAAAATGATGATCATCCAAAATGACGTGGAATGCATCTTCAAGGCTCTCACTGTGAACAAGAGTAAGACATTGTGGCAGATCTTAAACAAGAAGAGTAGTCCCGAACTTCCCATCAACTAAATCCCATTCCAGAAGAAATGTGGGTACGCCAGTGGTCGAAGTGAGTGGGGGTGGTTGGGAGCGGAGCTCCTCTACTTTTTTAAATTAAGTTTTACTCTTCCTATACTTTTATTTTAAAAAGGAACCGTTCCGGAATGGTTTCGTTTTAAAATAAAAGTGTAGGAAGAAGTTGGAACTTGCACTTTCAGTGCACTACACTGAATGTTCCTTCAAACAGTACTGGCATGTGTTTGGGGGTTTGTATTGTGTGTGGGAGGGGGTGTGGTGATGGATTTGTGGGGAGTGGGTACAGGCCAGCAGGGAACAAAGTTCCACTACTTCTTTTCGCACACTTCGACCACTGGGGTATGCCACTTTGAGAAGCTGTTTGAAACTTCGGCCCTCAGACATAACATTGTGGTTGATGACTATGATAAAAACTGGGAAATATAATTGGATAGAGAGGAAATCCTGATGTTAATTAAGAGGGTAAGCAGCTCACATGCTCAGGGCCCTGATGGCCTGACCAACGGCATGTGAAAAGATGTGCCTGAAGCATGGGCCAACTTCTGCCTAGTTCTGTTCCGTATAATACACTTTAAAAGGAAAATCCTGAAGTCTTGGAAGGCAGCAGTGATAGTGCCAATTTTTCAAAAAGGGAGACAGAATGGCTCCAACTAATTATCACCCAATAGCCCTCTTAGATGTCCTGGGAAAGATTTTTGCTATGGTGCTCCTAAAGTGCTTTAATGAATGGTTGCTAACATCAGAATGTTTTGACAGCCGCCAAACCATTTTTGTAAAGGATCTGGGTTGTAATCTAAACGTATTTCTGATCAATCTCCTAAAAATACAAGTGACAACAGGAGAGGGGAAAATCTATCTCACTTGTATAGATCTAGAACAAGCCACTGATAGTGTTGATCAAAACCAGCTGTGTCAGAATTTGGAAAATCGAGGCTGCCCCAAAGACCTCCTCTTGGCCATCAAAGATCTTTACAAAGGAACGTCCATGCAAATAAAACTGAACCAGTCTGGAACCTTGTCCCAAAAAATGTACACCTTTAAGGGCTTAAAACAAGGATGTGCCTTAGCTCTGTTTCTTTTACATTTTTTAATTGAAGACATAAAAAATCCACTGTCAGAAGGTGCTACTTTTTCACCGTAAATAAATGGAACAGAGATAGGCTGGCTCCTATATGCAGATGATTTGGTGCTAGTAGACCAAACTATGTATTCTTCAAAAATATGTATCACAAAACTCTCTTAAAATAAATGAAGCAAAATCAGAGATAATGGTGTTTGGTACCCAAATAGCAAGGGCGAAAAAGAATTTCAGCTTGGAACTGAATGGCACGCATCTTTGGCCAACACATTAAATAAAATACCTTGGCTGTACACATAATGTAAACAAAGGTGAAACCCCTTATTTGGACTGTTTAAATAGAAAGGTAAAACATCTAACAACCCAAGGGAAAAGGACAGAACGCAAGTTCGGGAAGTTCTCACTTTCGCCAACTATAAGTTATTACAACCAATAAGTGGTACCAGTCCTCTCCTATGCAGTGGAGGCATGCTTGGGACTTAAGTGGGAGACCTGGGAGAATCTGGAAGGCTGATACTGGAAAAGGGTACTGTACCTCCCGAAATCAATCCCCATGGCAGTCGTGAGGAGGCTTTGATATCATTATATGCCAGAGTAGCATGGAAAGCTCTGTCCCTTTTTAGGAAGGTGACTCAGGCAAAATGCCCCCCGCCCTCAGTTCTAAGTGATTAAAGTAAAGGGGACAAATATGAAAGATTGAGTATTAAACATGTGGTTGAATCAGTGCTAAACCATTCTACAGAACCTAGAAACCACCATTGAAACATTAAGTAATAACCCAATGCATGTGAAAAAACTTATGTGGGTAGATGACTGGTGAGAAACGGAACAATAGAGGTCAAACTCGGCTCTACACACGCTCTCAAAGAACATATTTGTGGCACCAAACATCACCCCCCAGTATTTAAGGAGATTTCCTAATAGAATACAGCAAGATATCTTCCTAAGATTTCAGCTGAATGTATTCCATACTAGAGTCATCCTAAGGAGCTATGGAAAAAACACAGACAGCAAAAAGTGTCTGTTTTGTGATACATCAACATAGTCTCTTCAACATCTAATTTTGTTCTGCCCAGAGTTGAGAGATCTGAGAAAAATCCATCTTTATAAACCCATGAACGAAAAGCATGGGTTGGATGCTGAAAACTGATGGGAACTGCTTTATGGGGGGAAAAACTCAAAGAATTATATTTGCCCTTGTAAAGTTCCTCGAGGCGACCATTGGGAAACCTAAATATAAAGAATAATAGCGGCCTGAATCCTGCTTAAAGAAATAGACCATACAAGGTTAAGGGTTCCTTCCTATCCTTTTCATTCTTCTCGGGTTTAGACATTAATGAATGGACTAAATACGGACAAGGCTCTTTCTTTTTTTCTTCCTTCCTTTCTTTCTTTCTTTCTTTTTTCTTCTTTTCAGAAATTAAGGAAAGCGGTCTGTTCTTGGAAACTTGTTAGTAAAGGATGAGATACATGAAGATGGTTAAAAATGTTGTAATAAACTAAAAGTCCAATTAAAAAAAAAGAAAAGAAACCACACACAGTGACCTACGTACGCAAATTGTACGCTTCCAAAAACATATGTGTGGCAAATACTGCTGATGAAGATATACAAGATCGAAACCTCCTAACCACAATTTAAAAAATCACTGAAAACCTGGCTTTTCAACCAATACTAACCTAGCTGTCTCTCACATCCTTCATTTGTATATACACTGTAAGGAAATATACCATTGTCATTTGTATACCTATGCTTTGCTATAAAAATGTATTGTATTATCATGCTGCAATCGCCCACTGTCTGTAACTACGCCGTGATACCTATGGGTCTGGGCGTATAACAAATGTAATAAATAAATAAATAAATACAAAGAAGGGGAATTAATATACCAACTGTTGCTTTGCCTTCTTTAAACCTGTTGCGCGAAAGGACATGTAAATAGCTAGATGTCTTCTGTTAAACACAGTGTAAAAGGCAAAACCCCTAAAAACACATACAACATTAAAAGGGACAAAGCATCCAGGTATATCAATGATTACAATGCAATCATTACCCTCTTGTGGACTGCAAACATTAACAAACGCTACATTGCAGACAATTCCACTGCAGTTGCAAGATATGTTACAGCATGTCGCGCCAAAGTTGATAAAGCATAGCTAAAAGACCTCAGGATGACATATCATCTGACAAAACACTGTCACAAAAATTGTACAGCTTCGGTATAAAAATGCTCTTCCATTGAGAATGCGGGTGTTACGAAGCTGCAGACTGTTTAACAGGTTCAGCCTTATATGGCAAATCTGAAAACATTGTCTGGCTAAAATATGGTCCAGCTTCATCTCAAAAAAGAGTACTAAAATCCTACCAAGTGATAGAAACTCTAGCCATGAATTATCCCAACAGTCAAGACATTTTAAAAAAAATGTAATGGACACATACCACCTAATCATTAGTACTGCTTTGGAAAACATGTGCCTGTACGACATAGCACACAAGTACTCCTACAAAACAATGTCACACCAGATGAGACAACTGGCAAATATTCAGTCTCAACTTGTGAAGGAAGCCTAGTGAAACTTACCAAGCCTAGCCTCTTTAATCATATAAAGTTAGTTTTCATTTAAATGTCGAGAACATAGAGAACATTATTACATAACCCTACTCCAACTTTTTAAACCTTGGAGAAAAAAAGCAGAGTTATTAAGTGACCATGACTCATTTGAAGCTGCATTCAATGCAAATAAAAGCAGTATAACAAATATGAATTCTAAACAATGTAAACAAATGTTGGACAATGAACGACAAAAGGAGGAAGAAATTGAAACTCTACTAGATAAACTCCTGAAAGCAGTCAACCTTCACTCACAGGAAACCAAGAACGACTTGGAGAACCACTCTTTCTAAATGAAGCAGAAATAGCCATGACTGAGGAAGAAAATGCAATGTATCCATCTAAAAAATCCAAAGAAGACTTGTCAGTTCTCAAATTACAGCCAAATGATATACAACTCACCATTTATCTAGACATCACTGAAGATATTGAACACGGTTTTAAACATGAAAGCTTTACACATCATAAACCTCTGCTCCTGTATGTAAGTGGTGAAGATGGTTCTGGCAAAATGTTCTTTATTAAAATAATCAGCACATTTCTATAACAAACGACAACCTTTCAGTTGTTATAACAGACCCCGCGGGTTTAGCTGCCTGTAACATAGGAGGTGCCACTTTACACGACTACTGCTACTCCCAGTAGAACACCAAAACAAATTAGAATACTACAGATGATCAGCAGAAGCTGCTACTGAAGTGTGTAGAACATGAAAGCGCTCCTGATAGATGAAGTAAGCATGGTTTCCAAACTCATGTTGACTTTAATTCATCTCAGAATGACAAAAGTCCTAAAAAACAACTATGAATAAATGTTCAGAGGAAAACATGTTTTTTTCAGAGACCTCCTACAGTTAACACCAGTAAAATGTCAACCTATTTTCAAAACATTAGGACACAAACAATGCTGTAATACACTCGGCAGCATTGGAAATGTAAATCTCTTGCAACATGTTCACTACATAGAACCAACTCAAAGCATGTGTTAGTCTGCAGATCTCACCCATGCTGACCTATTAGAAAGCATTATAACTGGTCTGCTTGCTAAAGATGCAAAATCCACCTTAAATAGTAGACTAATCCATGAGCTACATATTCTCCTGATGTCATGGAACAATTAACTCAACAAAATATGAAATGCATGTCCTTAATGCCAACCCTTGCAAGCTGTTGTCAATTATATGATACAGTGTTGAAAAAAAAAATGCAACCCATACTGCATATCTGCTCCATAGACAAACAAGAAGTGCATGTCATGACACTCCTTGTGTATCAACAAGCAACAGCACGACTAAATATCTTAGAAAAATGTATATCCAACAAAGCTGGATTAGAAAAAGTATTAACTATGTCTAAACTGCAGAGTAATTCTAAACTGTAACCTTGTCGTAGAACAAGGTTTAGTCAATGGAACAATTGGTACAGTTGTTGGCCAAACAAACATATCCACATGACAACATTCAGTTTGTCAACATCCACAGTAACAAACCTGCAGAAGTTAAAATAGGCTGCACAATAGCACGTTTCATTCTTTTTAAAGACATGTATGTATGCAGAGAACAATTCTCTCTATCTCTTGCACATTCTGTCACTATTCACAAATCGCAAGGTCTAATCCTAGATAATGCTTTGATTGACATTGGCAGCACAGTATTTAAAGAAGGTATGAGTTACCTAGCAAACATACACTCAATGGTCCATTCCTAGTTAACTTTAATGCAAAGTCAACACTGACATTGTTTGCATTAGAGGAAACAATAGGCTATGTGCACTGTACACCCCCTTCTAGATATGTACCCTGTACCACAAAAAAGAAAACCTTTAAACATAAAACTAATACAAACTGAACCTATAGCAGATCTCCCAGCAATACAACTAAAGAAAGAAAGAGCAACTGCTGCTACATCAAATAATACAACAACAAAACACTCTATTCGAAAAAGAACTGTATCTCCATTAGAAGACAAAGAGACAAATGTCTCTTCTCAAAAAACAACTGCAGGGCCGTGAATGTATAAAGGGCCACAACACTCTGGTCCATTTAAATTCAGTAACACAACTGGAGTATATTGCTATGTAAATGTAGCAATCAATCTTCTCTTCCAATTGACATCTAATTGTTCACTACATTTACTTAAACGGCTCAGACCAGTTGTTTTTGCAAATGCTTGTCCTTCATAGAAATGCCACAAATAATCCTGACAGCACTTACAGTGTCTCAGGTGTAAGGCAGGAATTGGACTACTGTACAGAAATGGTATAATTCACCATAAACACACAGGAAGATTCACAAGAATTCCTAATGTACTTAGGACAAGTAATAGAAACCAAAAACAACCCTATAAACAAGCTCTTCCAGATTTCATATATATGGAAAAATATATGCACTCTCTGCAACCATATTTCACAAGAGCACATCCCTAAGCAACAATATGTGTATGTATCCATATCAGATTTTGAATCTATTCCATTTCACCAGCTTCTGCCGAATGCATATCATGACTTATTATACACTTTTTATAATTCTTTTGTTTACTAACTGGTCTATCCATTCATTTATTATTACATGGGGTGTGTGTTCAAACAGGGATTTGTTATATCAGTAAAACAACAGAGAACGCACACTACACTCTCCTCCTTTTGCAGCAATTTCAAAAAAATATATAGTGTGCTTGTGAACCTTACAGCTATTTCCTACTATTACTCTACAATTTAACCTCCAAACATTTCTTATAGAAAAATATATGTCAATTTAATATGTGTTGTTTGTCCAACAAACATATATTTCTTCTGATTTATACACTATAAAAATCCAAATAATACATTATTTTAAGTTAAGTGCGAAATGGGGGAGGGGTTAGTAAAATTCGTATTCATAAAGTAAAATTCATTTTTGGTGCTTGCTATAGCAAGTTTCTGCAGGGAGTATGATATATCAGAAACCAGCTCTTAATATCTTTCTTGACATGAGGTGTAATTATTTCTATTGGTATAGTAGATTTTTACAAAACACTAGTCCTTTTTTGTATAACATCATATCTTTTAACTTCCCTCGAGATCAAGTATTTTTGTATATCTCTATGTTTTTATGATAACCTTTCAAAACATTAATCGGAAAATAAACAATGTCGACACTCATGCGTTTTGTCCCTTCTTGAAAAAATCTGTTCATCCATCATGGTTATCCATCATGGTTTTGTAGATAGATTATTAGACCTGTTTCAGGGCAGGAGTTGATTCTGTAAAATTCATGAACCAATCATTCTGCCCCTGAGCTACTTCAGTAGGTCTCTACAAAATATTGAACTGTAAAAATCATTACACTGTCTGTGACATACTTTGGAAATACGTTTAGCCTATGAAACCCATAATATAAGCACCATGATTGAGACTCTGAGCATTTAGACTCCTTCAGACTAGTGGTGAACAGTAATAGTAGAAAATAGCTGGAAGGTTCACAGGGACACTATGGCCCTCATTGCAAGTTTGTCTGTCTGGAAACAAGGGTGCCGGTAAGCTTGCCAGCACCGTTTTTTCCAGACTGGCAAACTATGAGTTCTGCGGGTGGGTGCTTGCTGTCCCGCCCGCAGAGTTTCACGGAAGCACTGGCACTGTTGCAAACGGTGCCGATGCTTCAGTGGTCCCCATTCCCGTGGAGTCCTATAGGACTCCACGGGAATGGGGATTAACAAAATTGCTGGCGTCGGATTTACTGGACCACCAGGGCTATAATGCCCCCGGTAAATCTGGCAAGTCTGGCGTCGGTAAATCACTACGGGTCCAGCGGCAGCCTGCCGGTTTTAATCGCACGGCTACCGCCAGACTCGTAATGAGCCCCTATATATTTTTTTGAAATTATTTCAAAAGGAGTAGGAGGGGGTGGTGGGTGTTTTCTGTTGTTTTCCTTTTTGTAATTCAGACAATCGTTCCAGCATACAAATAAACACACATGGCCAATATGTGATACTAGTGTTTCTAAGGTACAATGCAGATGGTACCAAAAAGAACTCTAAGCTTACTTGCTTCACACACAGCCAAGAATCTCTTCACAAGAAAACCTTCACAACAGTGGGCATAATCTACCACACTGGTGTCACAACCACTTCAGGCCACTATACTGCATGTGTCATAAAAGAAGTGGTTGGTTGAATGTAACAACACTTCTGTTACTTCAAAACATAGGTTACCAGAAAATCTAACGAATGCTTACTTAATATTCCTTCAACCCAAATTTACTCACTAAATTATAGCACAATAAAAAGTTAGGATTCACCAACTGGTATCTAACTACATTCATATTACTACAATAGTACTTTTATACCCCAAGACAGTTAGAATACTCCAATCGGTATCTAACTACTTTAAAAATACCCTTCATTGTAATATACTTCAAATATGCCATCACAGTTATTGTTACTGCTAAACTTCTTGTAAAGTCCCATTTAGTTAGAATACAGGTATTTGACTACTTTAAACATTCCCTTAATCACAACACATTTCAAACAAACATACTATCACACTTACACTCACATAATATATTCATGCTACAACACACAACTATTCTGTGACATGTAAAACTATGTAAATGCCAAAACCTATATGTAATTATAGTAGTTTTTTTAATCCACTAAGGATTAGTTTTACCAATGACCCAATAATTATTTCATGTCAATCCAACATCAATGTAGCACACACTAATGTTGTACAGGACATAGAATGCACTATTTATAAGGATCAAAAGAGCAAATCTATGTGTACAATTGTATGCAATTAAAGGTTTTAAACTATTTTGTTTAACAATTTACACAGTTTTTTGTTACAGAAAATGAACCAGAGATTCGAGCTACATTACCATATGCAACTAAGTAACCATACAAAGTATTATCCAATGTATTATCTTCACAAAGAAACAAATACATATTCCATAAGCACTATCCTCAATTGTACTACAATCATAAATACCATATACACTTCAATTATATCATTCCACCATATTACAAATACTGTAAACTCCCCCTAAATTACCTGTAATTACTAAACACATATTGCAATAATGTGTGTGGACAGTTTCTTGGGGCAGAACCCCCCTTCCAATCCAAATGATGTCCGCAGACACTAAAATTGCCAGTGGACACAGCAGCACCAGCACAGCTTTTTTTCACCGATAAAAACACTTCCATAGGAACTTAATTCCACTCACCCACCCTTTGCTGGCCCTCTTTTGGCCACAAAATAACCCCATATTTAATTTCCAGACATTTTCTTCGGCGCGCTGTCCATGGACAATACACATGACCGCGACTCGGCGGCACCTGCACACCTTTTTTTCACCTTTACAAACAGCTCCTTATCAACTTTATTTCCCTGCCTGACCCTTTCCAGGCCCTCCTTCGGCCACAAAATAACCCCAAATATGTTTTCCAGACTTTGTGTTCACTGTGCTATCCGCGGACAATCGCGGCTCTACGTGGATCCGATATGGTGACCGTTTCCAAAAATGTGCAGCACCTCACGTTTTTGAATATCCAATCAGTGGGTGCGTATGATGTCCGCGGACGTCATGCTGCTGTCTGATTGGTCCAGAGGCGTCCGCGGACTCCGAATCAGGAAATTAGTCCATGGACCGGACCCAGATATCACTAATTTTGTTTGACCTACTTTTTGGTCATTTTTTTAAAAAGTACTGGACAGATTTACACCGGGACCAAGCCACTGCTCCTGCCGCAAATTTGGTGAAAATCCACCAAGCGGTTTGGGTTGTAGGTGAAACAACGGCTGAAAAGTGGGCACAACTAATGATGGTTTAGCTACAGCATTCGAGTTCTTTGGGTGTTTAATTCTTACACCTGGGACTACAACTGGGACTGGGATTTCTGCGCATCGGAAGGTGAATGAAAGGAGGACAAAATATCACACAAATGTCCAATCCAGAAGTCCAATGTTCCTCTGTCTTCCACCAGTCTCTAAGAAGTGAGAGACTGAATGTCCAAGCTTTGAGAAAAAAGACATAGGCCTTTCAGATGTTAAAGAGATGGCCTATGTCATTCCTCAGACCACAGCCCTAAATTCTGGGGACTGCCTGACCCTTTCCTACAGGTCATGTTTTTTTTAGGTTTCCCAAAACTCCTTCGGGGAGTCCATTCCCTGTGTACTTCTGAACAATGTGGTATGACTTCAGTTCTGTTTCTGATTTTCTCAGGGGCTGATTGTAGCTGCTTATCTGTACATGGGCTTATATAGCAAGATATCAGAGCCCATGGGAGATGTCTGGCATTTCCAAGCATCTGCTCTTGGTTGAGGAAGATGATTCCCGCAAACCTAGCTGTTCTGGTCAGAAGGGAACCAAGCATTCTCTTTGGCAGCTTCAACCAGCGCAGCAGCTTCTCTCATCTTTGATGTACTCTATTGGGTTCTCAGTAGACGGTTTGAATGAGTTTCCATCCATGGATGATGTTCCTAACCTATGGTTTTGTGCCCTGGCGTAGCCCACTCCTGGGAGGGCCTAATGTACACTACCTGGCCGTCTGTAGAGTTGCATTGATTCCTTCCTCCACCCATGTCTATAGTCTGCCATGTACCATTCAGGCCCACTGTGACCTTTCCACTCTCTAGACGTCTGGGGGTAGTCTGGTCTCTGACCACCATCCATGTTCCCTTGCTGTTGACTCTGTGTCCCCTGTAGACTTCCTGCACAGAAACTCCATTCTCAGCTGGTGACTCTCATCAAACCATATTCTCTTGTTCATAGACTGCTCTACCCAGATGTCGAACATCCTCCTCCAAAATAATCTCCTCCTCCCAAAAAGTTATTTTAGATGGTAAACTTCTATCTCCAAAAAGCATCATTTTCCTGGCTGGTAAATCTCCTCCAAGTAGCTGATTCCTTCCAACCTCCAATTGGTTCCATGTCATTTCATCGCGGGATGTTTGTTCGTGGGGTTTTTTACCTCAATTTTATTTACCGAAAAAACTCATTGACATTTTTGTTCATTATTTTTGGGGGGTTCCCACCCAACCCCCCATTTTCTTTCATTTGTATTCATTCCCAAACACCCACACCCCATATATATATAATTTACTAACCCCCCCTAAAAAATGTGATGGTTTTTTAAAAAAAGAATTTGCGCCAAAAAAACCAGCGAAAAAACATCCTCCGATGAAAGGACGTTGTACAGCATCTATTGTATCCTGCAAATGCCTTCCTTCTCAATACACCTCTAGCTCGCCTCTCTCCTCTAAACACCTGTCACCAGCTCCCAACCGAACACTGCACACTTGGAGACTGGCTAAGCCTGTTTTTATGGCTCCATCCTCCCTGAGGTGGGGCTTTGGGAAAGTTGTTACACCTGTTTAGGGTGGGCTAGGCTAGTTTACCCCAGGTCACTGGGTTCGTAGGTCTGTAAGTGTCGTTGTCGCAGGTTACATTAAGGCTTACCCCCATCTTGCCTTCTAAAATGGCACATTTCATGTGAGGGCTCCTCTTCTCTCTAACTGGAAGGAGTGCTGAGGCTGCCTGGTTCACTTGGAGTCCCTCTGCTTCTATAGCGTTTGAAACATTAGCGATAAAACTCATGGGTGAGCTAGGAAAATGTTTCTGCAATGAAAAGCTTTTATCATGGAAGAGTTGCCACTTTGCAACTGCCGTTACACTACAGTAGGGCACACCCCAATCATTGTTTGTGGAATCATTTTATCAGAGAAGGTCCCACGAGCTCGGCTGGTCTGAGTCATCTGTTCAAATGACTTCTCAGGCAGCGTTAAGAAATACATGCACCTGAAACGCTCCTTTAAAGTTTCGATTTTCCCACCAATGCTGCTGGAGAAAAACATGTATCAAAATCGCTGTGTTGGACTTACATTTTATTCAGCATGGCTGCCAAGAGCAATGCTGAATCTTTAAAGATGCTGCTGGCTTTTGAGCCCAGCAGCTTGGATGCATTAAAGGGGAAGACACCCATTCCTATTTTAGGCAACATACAGATTATCTGGGAGGAACAGTTTCCTGTGCGCCAGGGGAAGATGAACAGCACTGTGCAAGGGTCTGGTGCTTAAGCCTCCCCCAATAGACATGAGTGGGGCATGTTTGGGTATGTGGGGGATCCCTGGCCCACACCGGGGGAACAGTGGGGTAGTCTGGAGATCATTATTTACATCCTCCGTGCCAAGCATGGACTAGCTGAGGCTGGCACCTGGCTCCCATGAAAATGTCGCTGTTAGCCCCCAGAGTCAGAAATGGGGCATGTTCACACTTTTCATCAGTGTTCTGTTGTCTATGTAAATTGATAAAAGAGGTTAATGCTACGGTAGTGGAAGTCGTGGGTGTTTTAAATATTTGCACTTTTACCATCCCCCGTTGACGTGACACACTTCTGTTGTATACGTCACAGAAATGCCCTCTTTTTTTGCGAGGACCCTCATGAATCAGGTCTCTATCCCTTTGTTTCCAACGTGCATTTGCTCCCTTTGACCGGCACCCCAATAACGCCCAGATTCTGCTAACACTGGATAAAGGCCAGGATCCATAAGGGTCTGTTCTTAAATCACCTTTAATACCATCAACCCTTGGATGCTACTCAAGTGATTAGAGTTAATCGCCATTAAAAGAGAAGTGGTGGCGTTTGTGCACTACCTGTGTATATATAGCCACGTCCATTTTGAATCTGCACGGTCATTAGGAATAATGTCGAGCTGCTGGTCCTCACCATTATATGTTTGCGCTGGTGCCATTGAGGCAAATCTCTGGAGTCCAGGTGCCTCATATGCCATAAAATGGACACAAATGCCAACAATCAGGGTGAGGCCTCACAGCCAACCATTGAAGTTTACCAGTTCCCCTATGGCCACCCACAGTTGATGCGGCATTGCTACACTCTAAGGGTTGTCAGGGTAAAGACAAAATGACAGAGAGGCAGGTAGGGAAAGCAAAGAAAATGAAAAAACTGACGTAGAGGTTGTCACGTTGATGTCGTTATGGCAACGGGGAGCGGGAGTAACGGGGAAGGAAGGGAAGGGAAAGTGATGCACGGGGGCGGGGCAAGGGGAGTTCAGTTCCTGTATGTTGGGGAATAAAGATAGACGTGTAACTGCAACGCTCCCTGTCCGCGTATTCATTACCGCGCAGCGCTACCCTGCACCAAGCCCCCACCTAACAATGGTGACAAGGTGGGCACCACTGCAGGTAGAGCGGCCCACGTAGGAGCGCGAGGCAGCCCGACCCCAGAATCCAGGTGGGAGCGGTGCGCGAGGAGGCGCAGGCCCGCTCAGCTGATACCAGCCAGCACACGTTGCCCGGGCCGCAACGATGAACTCGAGCGAGAAGGGGCCGCGCGAGGCAGCGCACGTGTGGCCCCTCAACGGTGCAAGCCCCCTCGCACACACCCAAAGAGGGGAGAGGGTGACACACGACACTCCCGTACAACCTCTGACAAGGGACTCCACCCCATGGACACACCCAAAAGCCCATAACAGCACACCACTGCAGAACAAGGTGGTGCAAACCCCAGGAGGGGCTGGTGAGACTGTTGATGGTGCTCGTGCCAATCTTGGCAGCCATCTAACGGGGGTGAGGAGGGAAGCCATGCCCCACGAAGGGAGAAAAGTCAAAGGACCCTCATCCAAACATCCAACGGATGGTGCTCGTGCCCCAGAGGTGGCCATCACGAAGTGAGGACAACGAGGAACGTACACCGTCTGTGAGTGAAGACCCCAGACAAAATGTCAGGCCAAGATGATGGGCAAGGAGCACAAGCTCAAGGGAATGGTCCCCCAGCACCAGCGGCACCCACAGTAGACCACGTGCCATATCAACTGCCAGACACCCTGACAGCCCAGATGCCGGGTGCTTTCGATGTGACGGTGACCAGCAAAATGGGTCCCAGGTGGACCAAGTGGATCAGAGACTTTGACCTCTACATGGGAGCCACAGGGCCGGTTGCTGACGCCAGGCAAGTGTGCCTCCTGAAGCTAGCCGTCGGATCGGCCACACGTGATATAATTGACGAAATGACTCCAGACTCCATAGATTCAATTCAGGACCTCAAAGATGCGCTTGCAGCATACTTTTCACCGCATACAAATGTAGACTATGAAAGATACTTATTTCACAGCATCAAACAGGCCAAAGGGGAAACCATGGACGTCTATGTCATGTGACTACGCACCAAGTTAAAACACTGCGACTTCGCAAACTACTCTAACACCGAAGCTCTCAGATCACAAATCATCTCAGGATGCAAATCTCAGGCGTTCGCAGGAAACTACTCCAAAAATCTCGCACGCTGGAGGAAATTCTAGCACTAGCAAGAGTTGAAAGAGCCATTGACTCCCAAGTAGAGAGCTTCGGAAACACCACCGCAGGGGAGAACCTCAACAGATTACAACTGGAAAAAAGAACTGAAGAGCTCTTCTGTTACAAATGCGCTTTTGAATACCCGCACGAAGGATCATGCCCCGCAATCGGTCAACGTTGCACCTCCTGTGGTGGAGAGGGCCACTTCTAAGCCGTGTGCCGACTATTCCGAGATCGAGGGAAAGACCGACCTCAATGGCCTGTGTTGCTACAAGGAACATGAAATGAAGATACCGATTCACGTACTGGCCACAGAGACAGACAGCGGCTGTGTCCTAAGTTTTAAGGCAGCAGCCGACATGGGCTTGATACACATTCTATACAATATAATGGTACACAAATACATCGACCCGGTCGAGATGATAAACAACCTATACCCCAAGATCTTCAAAGGGATTGGCAAACTCAAGAATCGACAAATCAAGCTTCATGTGGACAATGCCATACGCCCCGTAGCCCAACCATACCGCGGGATCCCCGTCAACATTCAGAAAAAGGTTGAGGACGAACTCCAGAAACTGCTGGAGCAGGACATCATTGAAAGAGCTACAGGACCCACGACGTGGGTATCCCCAATCGTCCTGGTCCCTAAAAAGGGATCTGAAGCCATAAGACTGTGCGTGGACATGCGACGTCTGAATCAAGCCATTCGGAGGTAGAGATACCCCACACCCCGCATCACAGATATGATCCATCTACTGAACGGGGCGAAAGTCTTTTCTAAACTCGACCTGCAGAAAGGCTACCACCAGCTAATATTACATCCTGAGAGCCGGAACATAACAACTTTTGTCACACATGTTGGCCTCTTCAGGTACAAAAGGCTGAGCTTCGGGGTGTCCTCGGCAGCAGAAACATTCCAGGCCGAAGTACATAACATCATTAAGCACATCCCCAACTGCCTCATCTTCTCGAACGACATACTAGTGTTTGGAACGGACGTGAACAAACATGACAAGACCTTCATGAAGGTATTCAAGGCCCTCCACGACGCCAACCTCACCCTAAACAAGGACAAGTGCGAATTCCGCAAAACACCTTAAAGTTCTTCGGACACGTGCTCTCAGAATCAGGCATGACACTCGACCCGGAGAAGGTAGCAGCACTAAATGACACTTCCGCTCCAACCACAGTATCAGAACTTTCGATCATTTCTAGATTTGGCCAGTTATTGCAACCACTATATCCGGGACTTCACTTCAGTCAGCGAACCGCTGAGACACCTAACCCACCAGGATGTAAAATTCGAATGGACCAGCGACTGCCAGAAGGCTTTCAAACTAATAAGAGAAAGGGTTGTGAAAGCAGAAAACATGTTGTACTAGGATCCCAACAGGAAACCTGAACTAACCGTTGATGACAGTCCAGTAGGGCTAGGAGCCATCCTGGCGCAACTCGACCCCAAGGACCCCTCTCAGAAACACATTGTGGCCTATGCCAGTCGCAGCCTGTCCACCACGGAACAGGCGTACTCTCAAGCGGAAAGAGAAAGGCTCGCCGTTGTATGGACGTGCAAACATTTCCACCTGTTTCTCTATGGGAAGCCGTTCCAAGTCGTCACGGACCATCAAGCCCTGTTATTTTTGTTCGCCAACTCTCAAGCTAAGATGCCAACGTGAATCGCCCGATGGGGTTTGAGACTGCAGGACTATGCATTTGACATCCAAAGGCGAAAATCCGGTGGACTTCCTCTCCAGGAGGCCACGGGGGGAGTGCGTACCCAAACCGTCGGTGGCTGATAGATACCTAAGATACCTCATACAACAGACCACACCAGAAGGAGTCAACATGGAATCACTCGCCAGAGAAACTGAAGGCGACCTTGCCTGCCGCATCATCTGCGAAGGACTGCAATCCGGAGTGTGGCGGAGGGCTAAAGAAAGGGGAGAGCCGCGGGAGGCCAAGTGCAGGAGGACGTGGAACGTCTGCTACAAGTCAAAGACAAACTGGCTGTATCAGAAGATCATTTGCTATTAAAAGACTGCAAGCTGGTAATCCCTGAGGGCATGAGAGCAAAAGTCATTGAACTGGCCCACGAGACACACCGAGGCATAGCATCCACCAAACGCATGCTCTGCCAAAAGGTGTGGTTTCCACACATGGACACCTTGGTAGAGGCAGCCCTGAAGGCATGCCCTACATGCTGTCTCATCACGCCAAATCGCCATCCGGAACCACTGGTCATGTCAGAACTCCTGCAGAGAATATGGGAGGCTGTTGCGGGCGACTTCTTTGGACGTATTGAAGGAGGAAAGTATGTCCTGGCCGTGATGGATGAGTACTCACGGTATCCCGATGTCAGGCTTATATCCTCGACCGCTGCACACCATATCATTCCCGCATTGGACCACATGTTCTCAGCCTATGGTGTACCTAAAGTACCCAAGACAGACAATGGATCCCCATTCTGTGGACATCAGTTCGCCTAGTTCGCCGAATATCTCGGATTCCGTCACAGGAAGATCACTCCTCTATGGCCACAGGTCAACTGGATGATAGAGCGCTTCATGGCGAATCTCAAGAGAGCCCTCCAGATCGCTCGACTGACGGGACAGCCATACAAACAGGTCCTCAACCAGCTCATGAGAGACTACAGGGGGACTCCCCACAGCACCACAGGGAAGAACCCGGCAGAACTGATGTTTGGGTGAAACATCCAGACCCGCATTCCTAAGGCAGAGGTTATTAACCCCAACCCCACGTTTGACACAAAGGTGCGGGAGCGGGATGCAGCAGCGAAAGACCGAATGAAAGAGTATACGGATACTCGTAGGAGGGCACAGGCCTCTCACATAGAAGTGGGAGACATGGCGGTAGTCAGACAACCAGTGACACATAAGCACACATCGGTATTTAGGGAAGAACCTCTGCCTGTCACTCAGAAGAAGGGGTCCATGGTCACTGCCCAAGGGTCTGAAGGATCTGTCACGAGGAATTTGTCCCATTTCAAGGAACTGCCCCTGACAGGGACAAGATGCCTAAGTGGAAGAGTGCAGGCTCCCCTGGACTACGAGTCGGATGATCCCTATCAGGGAGACCAGTGGGACTCAGATGAATTGGCACAGGATGTGGGAAGCAGAGGTGCGGAGAACAGACCATTGCCAGAGCCAAGTCAGGGGCGCCCACAGCAAGCTCGGAACAGACCTCGCTGATGGATCGAGGAAATGGACCAGAAACTCACTAGACCGCCGCCTGTTGCGAAGAGTCTGATAACTGTTTAAAAAGGGAGGAGATGTCACGTTGATGTTGTTATGGCAACGGGGGGCGGGAGTAACGGGGAAGGAAGGGAAGGGAAGTGACACACGGGGCGGGGTTAAGGGGAGTTCAGTTCCTGTATGTTGGGGAATAAAGATAGACGTGTAACTGCATCGCTCCGTGTCCGCGTATTCATTACCGAGCAGCGCTCCCTGCACCGAGCCTAAACCTAACAGAGGTGCAGTTCGGGACTACAAGTCTTACAGTATCAGCGACACACGCAGGAAAATAATGAATAACACAGAGGATTAGCACATCACTATGAACTCTTCACTCAGAACAAGTGCAATCTTTTGTGCCGGAGATCGAAGTCACACATTAAAAGAATCAATAATGTTACAAGGATAAACAATGTTCATAAACGTTCAACCATGTTGCATGTTGTGCATTATTTGGGCAACAAAATAACAAAATATTCTAATTGTTTATTCCTTCGTGAAATTAACAAAAGACACAAATATCTGTGAATTAATACTGTACATCTAAAATACAGACATCTGCCATGCTTACTTTTATTCATTTATAGGTGAAGTATTTCAAAGTCTTTCCATGCATACTTATTTGTTTTTACGAATTTTGGCAAACTCGCAAAATGTTGGACAGGGAGCGACAATCACACGTGTTTTGAATTTATCACAGTACCATAGATTCGTGGGAAAGTATCAGAAGCCACTGAATAGAAGGCTAGCATTGCTAATTGGGAGCAACAGCCATACAAGTGTGGATGTTTTGTCATGCAGAAAATGTTTCTTTTTTAACTAAGTGTCCAGTTAATGGAACATTAGGACACATAGCCTACATGTTTTATTACTAAGGTGATAGACAATGTGCCGTGTCTGTATGGGCACTCATTCTATATTTCAGAGTGTATGACAACAAAATCCATGTAGTCTAGGTCATGCAAATAATGAAGCATTACAAAGTGGTCTCAATTGTGAACTCATTTGTTATATACTACTCACTCATAATCCTCAGGTCTGACGCTCACTATGGGGTGAGATCCTGGCCACCCACTAGTGTTTGTAGTGGCAGGCCCTACCCCAACTCTCCACTGGCAAACTCCACATCTGGCAGTACGACTGTCACCAGATTTAAAAGGGACTGTTGAGGTTGGGACAGTGGCAATATTGCGGAGGAAGCTACTTACGGTGCAATGCTGCTCCAATCCTTTTCTCAAGGGGACACATTCCCAGGAGCAAAGCAGCTGCCTCAGGAATGACCCGTTTGCTCTACAGCACGGTGGTTTCCTGCCTGTGAGCCACTGCTACAAACTGAGCAAGGCAGTTCATAACCTGTAGGTAGTTCCTTAATTCTGTCAGACTAAAGTGGCCTGCATTAACAACTCTTGATCCAGGTAGGATTCCATATCCTCTGGGTTTCCACGTCCTGTTTCTAGAGCAGCATGCGGAAGCCAGACGCGTTTCAGAAATAACAAATATGTGGTGAATTCTTTCCAGTATCTTAGAAAGGTAAACAAAGTTTAAAATGGCACAATCTCTGACAGTCTAAAGGAAGCAGTGATGTCGTTTCACCAAAATGCCAGGGGTGGCAGAAGTGACATCGCATGACCCTTGACCTCTGATGATATCACAAGAAGCAATGTCATTTGACCCCACCCCGAAGTGACATCACAGGAAACACAGCCTTTCAACCCTTGAGAAAACAGGAAATGGCATCAGATAGCATTGTGTTCCTGAGTATACTATGAAAAATATGGTTATGATATCACCATAATGTGATATACATTTCATACAAAAATGGACCCCCATATGTATCGTTAATATCAGAGTGTATAGGCCAATATTACCAAACTACTGTGAATGCAAGCAGACGCCTAACACCAAATGATAATGATGTGTTATTATATAGCACCTACTATTAAACGCTTTATATATAACAAGTATACACCCAACCTGTATTGGTACTCCTTTATTTATCTAGAAGGATGAAAGGCTGAGTTCAGGTGTTTAAGAACAGACTAAATCAGTGACCCACACCCTGAAGTGTGCCTGAAATAAACCTTTAATAAGTCTAGCAATTATTGTACAGAATTTCAGAAAGACACATGATGTCTTATTCCTATTCTTTCTTATTTAGAGTCACTGCTCAAAATGTTACACTTGTGGAACACCCTGTTGTTTAAGAGGCCTGAACAAGAAAGCCAGATGCTCCAGAAACAAAGAGCCACATGACCCTGGCCACAGCCCAGGAGCATACATTTAAAAAAACATTTATTTTTTTATTTTTCGTGGTAGCAAGGGAGACCACAAGGTTGGCAAGGGAGACCTCAGGGGTCACAGCTGTGACCTCTGGCGACCCCCAAATGACATCCCAGAAATGTAGTGAGCAAAGATCTAACCAAAGGGGCTACATTTGCGAGGTAAAAGACATTTTCTGAGGTATCAAAATCCAAATGGTAAATAGATGTGTAGAGTGACATCACCTATGACAAACACTGGCAGACCCGAAGCTCATTAAGAGTATGGCGGTGTGGTGAAAAAGTGGCAATAGTGAAATTAGCAACACTTTCAGCACACACCCAAACTCAAGAGACTGGAATTAGAGGAAATATCTCCAGTACTTGAATGGAGGCATTTCCTCCGCTTTACCACCAGAACACAGAGTATTACTGCAGGCAGAATTACCACCTGCAGTAATTCCTCCAGAATCCCCATGGAGTGGGGACTAGCTCTACTTTTCCTCCACTCTTAATCTACTCGATTGATCACCAGACCAAATGGTTGTAGCGGTTATAGAATTTGGCAATAATATCCTCAAGCAAGGTGTGAAATATCTATCTGACACAGATCTGAACAAGTAGCTATAGGTAATTATTTATACATACCAACATCTAATTTCTATTTGTTTTCATCTTGTGAAGCGCCAACACCACCATGAAGACATTTCAGAGCACTTAAAATGGGGTGATGTTTCAAGGAAGAGAATGACTGGAAATCAGTCACTGGGTCTAACATCTATCCTGAACCAATGTGTTTTCAACACTTTCATTAACAGAATCTGCAATAGGGGCGGGGTTCCAGAGTGAGGAGCATTTGAAGTGCCAGCATGTTCCCTAGAAGTGCTAGTGTATTGGTTGATGGGACACAAGCACATTCTTGGATGCTCTGCTTGGCTGGTATTGAGGAAAACCTCTAGTGGGGCAGCCTGGGGTCATGGCATGGAAGGCTCTGTGGACTAGTCATTGAGTATTGCAGTCGATAGGAATTACACCATTACTGCGACCTCCGAAAATGTCGACTTCTTTTTTTATTTTGGCCTCCTTTACACCACATATATACACCACATATATATGTGGGGGGTAATGGTATATAATACAAGTAGGAGGAGTGCAGGGGTCTCCCCCCGCATAAATATGTGGTGTGAAGAGGGTCGAAATAAAATAAAGTCATCAATTTCGGGATCACAGTGATGGGGTCGCAGTAATCATATAATTCACAGTCAATACAGTAATATGACAGATGATGCTGGGATCCCTTGTGGCTAATCTGAATGGTATTATTGTTGACTCTTTGAAAATGGTTCAAGGATTTGTCTAGCGGTGCATTTTAACTTGGGAATCAGGCTGTTAGCACAGAGTACAGCTCAGGAAGTCAGTGATTATTGCTTAATTAGTATGCCAATGATCAGCATAATAATGTATGAAGAGGGAAGTAACACAGTATGTAGAACATATATTTATTTCTCAAATATTTTGCCAAGTTAGAACTTAGTGTCATTTTGCGAATTATATTCAATGAAGGCAGGGCCCAAGTCGAGGTTACACGTGGGTGGATGGAGTTCCCCCACTTTTTTTCAGAGGGCACCTTGATATGCTAATTTCTAGTGGCACCATATTCAATTGGAATGGTAATAAGACCCACACTTTTTTTTTAGGATTTGTCTCCTGGTAATAACATTGGTTTCTAACCACCTTTGTAACTATTGGGCACTAAAGGGGATACAAAATTATAATTTTATGTTATATTAGTTAGCGCATGGTCACCCAAGGGTATCATGGCGCTGGAGGCGAATATCCAAAGAAGGGAGAGATAGCCAAACACATACATTTTCAGCGATTTTCTACAAACCCAGTGATTAGAGAGAATTTTCATGGCCAAAGAGAGACTGTTCCACAGTTGAGCCGAGATGACTGAGAAGACCCAGCCTCCAATCCGAGTGCGTCGGAAAGTGGGAACTACAAGAAGACTGCCAGCCTCCGATATTAGAGGCCACGTAGGGCGATAGCGGGGAAACTTGTCTTGAACACATTCTGCCCCTTGATCAAGCAAGGCACGATGCACCAAGCAAAGGGCCTTGAAAACAATGCGCTGTTTGACAGGCAACCAGTGAAGCGAGCGCAGGACCGGAGTAATATGAGCTGTATAAGGGGAGCCAGTGGCCACCTGGGCGGCCATGTTCTGAAGTCTCTGAAGCTGCTGAACTTAGGTTGGGCCACATATAATGAGTTACAATAGTCCAGATGGCTTAGTGCTAAAGCTACAATAACCGGGGGTGAAAATGAGAAGGAATAAACAGCAGAACCTTCTTTAAAATTTTTAGGTCAAAGTGGCCCGACTGACAGACTGCTGCCACCTGTTTCTCCATCGAAAGTGACGCATAGAACAAAACACCTAGGTTTTTCACCTTGTCAGAAGGGACCGGAAGAGGGCCAAGAGAGGAAGGCCAAAAAGAGGACACCCAAAGTGCAGGATCAGGGGGAGAACCCACCACTAGCACCTCTGTCTCGTCTCTATTCAGCTTCAGCCAATTGTGGTTCATCCATGCCCCCATGGCAGTCATGCACTGAGACAAACACGACGACACCACAGCCTGATCACAATCTAGACGGTCAGGATCTGTGTGTCTTCGGCATATGAATAACACCTGATGCCAACGGAGCAGATGAGACACACAAGATGTAAATGTTAAAGAGAATAGGAGAAAAGGCAGATCCCTGCAGGACACCACAGCAAAGAGAGAAAAGCACAGAGAGAAAAGGAGGAAGTGAAAGAACTTGGGTTCTATTGGCCAGGAACAAGGCAAACCAAGTAAGCACCTAGTCTGAAATCCCTGCTTTGGCCATGCGGGTGATTAGGATGGGTGGTCTATGGTGTCAAACACAGCTGATAGATCTAATAGAATCAGGGCCTCAACCCCTCCAGCATCCACTAGCCTGGCCATATCATCTTGGACAGATTTCAGGACACTCTCCACCCCCCGACCTGGCCTAGAACCAGATTGAGCAAAGTTGAAAAGATCAGTGGATTCCATGAAAGTAGAGAGCAATGGAGAGACCAGTGACTCAAGAAGTTTCATAAAGAATGGTAGAAGTGAATAAGGGCAATAGTTGGAAGGTAACAGAGGGTCAAGTGAAGGCTTTTTAAGAAGGGGAATGACAGTAGCAGCCTTAAACTCCGGCAGATGATGCCAGATTGACAGGCGGTATTAACTGCCCCAGTGATTTTGCACAGCAGCCCAGGGGAAATGGCCTTCATTACAGCAAGAGGAATAGTATCAGAAGGAACCCCTGACTTAATATGTTGCATAGCGGTACAGACAGCATCTTCAGTGAAGAGAGGAAAGGATGACTAACCTTCCGATACTGACAGACTTATTGAGGTAGGTGGATAGGTGAGGGGGCCGGTATGGGAATTGTGGTCATAGCCCAAGCAATGTTGGTCCGTATAGTATCAGTTTTTGTGGTGAAATATTGCGCCATCGAGTCGCAAAGACCTTGAGTAGGACTAACCGAAGGCATGAGTCCGGCATCAGAGGAAAGAGATCTCACCACTGAGAAAAGGGTCTTAGTCTGACCAAGCACAGACTCAATTTTCTGAGCATAGAAAGCTCTCTTAGCTGCTACAATAGATGCGCATAAGAAGTAGCACAGGATTTATAGAGTAATCTAAAATTAGGTCATATGCTATCTGCCACTTTCGTTCGTCCTGGCATAGCATAAGGCGGTGCGCCTTTAGAGTCTCTGAGAACCAAGGTTCCACAGGCAACCTCCAGGGTTGAATGAGCCTAAGGGGAGCCACCTTATCATCTGCCTCAAGCAGAAACTGGGAGAGCCCATATAGAATAGTTTTAGCAGTTTTGCTACATTTTTCTTTACCCAATGAGACCAGATTCCCTAGATCAGCTGAGCACCAATACTGATGCCATAATAGCTATGACTCTACCAACTGACAGTACACTACCTTGAAGCTAGTTGTGTGGTAGATCAGAATCAGGAGAAAGAGAAGATGGCATTGTGGTTGATCATTTCTTTATTCCAGATCACAAAAAAACAGTATTGTCTCCAACTCTGAGATTCTTAGCCTAACTGTATAAAGAAAACTGTAAAAAAGGTGCTCAGCCGGATGTTGGTTACGAACAAGAGCCCTCCTTACCTGACTTCTGTCACTACGACCAAATAGATGCACATAAATTCAACCAAAGTATACTTGGGCCTTGGCTCTGAGCAAATGACTGTGGTTGTCTTCTGATCCCTGCCATCCTCACATTTCTTTCTTAAAAGGGGTCCGCAGGGCCCACATGTAGTCTATGCCAGTAGGCCGAATGGCTTTCCAACCTTCTCTTGTCTGTACTATTCAATTCAATCCAATAAATGTATTTCTTTCTCAGGTGGGCCTGTCGGGCTGTTTTACTCAAACCCAACTGTTCTCCTTGTACTCTTTCTCCAAGAAAGATCCTGGCGTTCTCTCTTGCTATGCAGTTCTGGGTCATTATCCCACCTTGGTTTTATTCACCCCACCTTGGGGTCTGGTTTCTCTCACCCCACCCTGTCGTATCAGATCTCCTACCCCATCTTGGGGTTTGGTTGCTCTTACCCCACCTTGGGGTCTCTGCTCTCTCACCCAACATTGAGGTTTTGTTTCTCTACTCTAGACTAAAAGAAGGAAAAACGTTATTTTCCAAATGTGTCGCATTAAGAAAATAAGTGAATTACAGGCAAATTCCAGAAAGGCGAGGTTGAATGAGCCAAGAAGCCAAGGCCGTTTTCAGCTGGAAGGAACAGGAATTAGTTGCAATCTGTGAAGGAATGAACCACCTGTTGTGAAGGCGTGGATAGGAACAAAGAAGATTTCAGAAGCTCTTCGGAAAATAGTCTTTTTTAAACACGCCTTAACTCGATTGTGTGGTTTTCAGTCACGTGGAGGGCAGAAGCTGGACAAACATGATGGTCACACTTACATATGAGGGTGAAGCACGCCTCTACTCCCCTGTATTCTGCAGGAACAGTGAACATTTTCAAGGACCAGTCCAAAAGGCCTTATTGACAGCAAACCTCTGAGGTGATGATGGATGATTTTCTAATTGGTGATGACCAGGTCGCCAAGCACCGGGCAGTCTGGCCTGCGTGCTGCTAGCATGGGTGGAGGATGGCTGGCGGAGGTTAGAAATCAGCCAATGATAGAGGGCCGCAAGATTAAGAGCCCTATAGTTAATTAACCAATGGGAGGTCGTGTATTTAGTGACGCTCATAGTGATCTGTTTTGAGGGAAGGGCTTAGTTGCCCCACCTGATGTTAAGAAACCTATCACCTCTTTCACGCCCATTAGACTAGTATGAAACATATACAAATATATTCCCTTAGACCCAATCACACTTGGTATTAGGTTTTGTAGTTTGCCACATAGGATGACGTTAGTAATACGCAGGTTGTACGTCACCTATGACAAGATTTTAGCATAAAAGAGTATTTTTTTTGTGAAGTTTGTTGAGATTTTGCTATGGTATGTCCGATGACGTTCGTTGTACTCCTAGTTTTAGACAATTGACATTAAAACAGTTATCATATTGCCTACTTTCTGAGTCGTTTTGATTATTGATGTTTTGAGTAATCGCTGCATCCCCATTCATCTCAGAGTATTGCTACCTCATCTTAAAGGGCTGGAAGTTCTCCTGTTCACGTGTGAAGCAAATTAATGGTCTTTTTTTGAAAATTCTTTTGGGCTCTGCGAAGAGGACCCGTTTTCTGAACCCTAATCTATACAGAAATCTAAGGATGGTGGCTTTGGGATGATATTCTTTGTGTCAATGCCACCTTCATGTCCTGCCCTTTGCATCATTGGTTTTGAGATGATATATTGGAAGATCCAATCTGCTACTCTTTTGAACAGTTTGACGAATCAGGAGTATTTGTCCCTTCTGCCCAGGGGGGATGAAGCCCTCCGAAAGACTCCCTATGGGTCTGGGCAAGTAGGACCTTATTGGGAGAGGCTCCCTTTTAAGGGATCCGACTCCTTCTTCTGGTTTGTCATGGTGGATAGACAGAGCGCTGTTTATGGAGTCATTTTCGACACTGCTGTGCACGTTCAGAATCACAAGACATGTCATCGGACACTTCACTGCCACAGCTGGATGGTGCTGTGGAGAATCAGGAGTATTTGTCCCTTCTGCCCAGGGGGGATGAAGCCCTCCGAAAGACTCCCTATGGGTCTGGGCAAGTAGGACCTTATTGGGAGAGGCTCCCTTTTAAGGGATCTGACTCCTTCTTCTGGTTTGTCATGGTGGATAGACAGAGCGCTGTTTATGGAGTCATTTTCGACACTGCTGTGCACGTTCAGAATCACAAGACATGTCATCAGACACTTCACTTCCACAGCTGGATGGTGCTGTGGAGAGTGTGTCAGAGGTGGCATCCGTGGCCACTGGTGACAATCTGATAGGTGGTGCTGTGACACTGCTAAATTTAGTTTATGCAAAACGTTTGTGTCCAGTGCACACTCCTTGTAACGCTGTCCCCTTGTCACTTCCTTGCTGTACCCAGCACAGTTTTTACTTTTACTTTATTTCATTTGTATTTTGTAAAGCACACAATGGACCCAGTGGCATGATGGCGCATGGTTTCTAGGAGTTCACTCCTCTGCCTGGAAAGTCTTCCCCAGGGGCAGATTAACATATTGACTACCCCAGCACCATGTGGCCACGGGTTCATTGATGATATTATTTTATGGTCTTTGCAGATTTGGTCAGCGTATTCTCTGCCCACCATATTAGATCCATGCTGGTAAGCACATGATGAGCAACCTTCTCCACCATATTGGATGCTTCCTTCATGAATTCTCCTACCAAATCCTCTGCAGCTGGGCATCACCTGTTAGAAAGGATCAAACTACTAACCTCCATCTCCAGATCATCTTCCCAAAATGTAAGTTGCTGCTAAGCCTCCGTCTCCTCCTTTTGCCTGTCCAATGCTTATTTGTTTGTTTTATTATTTATAATGCGCAAGCGTACACGGGAGTATCAGGGTGCAGCCTTTACAAGAATTTGCGAAGCTTGGTTACAAGTCATAGGGTATACAAAGAGACAGTAAGGTACACCGATATTATATACATTTCAACAATGAAGTACATGGATATTATATACATATAAACAAGTGGGCACACGTGGTTACATTGTGTGCGGGTAGCATGAAAATGGGACAGCCTGGCAGTGGAGTAACTTAGACGGCCTGCGTTTTCAGCCATGAAACTACCTTGGATCGGAAGTTCTGGTAGGGCAGGTCCACTCTGAGATTAGGCGGTAAGGAATTCCACAGTTTGGCTGCTTTCATTGGAAAGCTGTTGCCCCCTATGGTGGCATGTTTAAAGTTAGGGACAGAGAGGCAGTCTTTGTAAGCAGTTCTGGTAGGTCTCAGGGAAGACTGTCTATGGAATCTATTGATCAGGTAAGTAGGGGAAGCATTATTGAGGGATTTGTGAGTGAGCGATGCAGTTTTGAAGAGAATTTTGTCGTTGATGGAGAGCCAGTTATTCTGTTGACTAAATCTTGAAATGTGCTCTCTTCTGGAGATGCCCAAACCCGCTCTGAGAGCGTTATTCTGAGGAGTTTGTAGTTTGCTAGTGGTAGCCTTAGAGGATCCCAGATAGAGGGCATTACAATAGTCCAGGCGGCACAGTATATGGGCTCTAGCGGGGGTAAGGCAAATAGCGTCAGACAAAAATAGTTTAGCTGTGTGGATTAATTTGCACGTATAGGCCGTGGAGGAAGCCAGGGAGCTCACCTGTCTTTTGAAGGAGAAATTAGAGTCCAGGTAAAAACCCAAAGTTTTAACCTCTTGTCCAACCCTGATGTTGTTACCATCGATCATGAAAGAGTTGTAGGCAGGGCCAAGTTTCTTTAAACTATCCGTAGTGCCTAGGATGATAAGTTCCGTTTTATCATCATTCAGGCATAGTTCATGTATGGCCATCCATGCCTCGATGATGATGTACACCCTATTTAGCAAGGCCAAATCCTTTCCATAATCTCCAGAAAGCGGAAGGAGGATCTGGGTATCATCTGCATAGTTAGTGTAAGTGATACCGAGATAATCCAAATCATCGAAAAGGGGCTTGGTAAATATGTTGTACAATGTGGGAGAGACACAGGAGCCCTGTTGGACGCCAAAAGTGATTGGTATGGGGTCTGCCGCCGCAGTGGGTAAGAAGACCCTCATGGTTCTACCGTTGGGAAAAGAGGTAAACCAGGTGATTGCCTCAGTAGAGAATTAAGCTGATGTGTGGAGATGTGTGCAAAATACAGAGTGATCAACGAGGTCGAAAGCTGCAGATAGATCGAGGAGGAGTAGGGCAACTTGGCCGTTGTCTCTAAGTGTATCGATCTGAGCTTTCAAGTCAATGAGAGCAGTTTCGGTCCCATGTTGAGGGCGGAACCCTGATTGTTTGGTGCCTAGTAGATGGTGTTCTTCCAGGTACTTCTCAATTTGTACATAGGCAACCTTGTCCAAGATTTTTAGTAGAAAGGGAACGGTCATTATAGGTCTGTAATTAGTGGGCGTGGCTGGAACAAGTGTGGGTTTTTTTAATAGTGGAAGTACCCAAGATTGTTTCAGATTGGTGGGGATGGAGCCAGTGGTGAAGGAGGCATTAATTAGTTTTGTGATGAAGGGGGAGAGGTCACGGGTGGCATCCTTGATGAGCTGTGCCGGGCACAGGTCTCCCTGACAGTTGGAGGGTTTCAGAGACAGGATGATTTTTTTCTACTTCAAGAATCGTGGCTTTGGAGAAGTTGAAGCGAGTGAGATCTGTAAGCATAGGCTTATCTGGTGTTTTTGAAGGGAGAGTTCCATTGAAGGATACTTTTTTATGGGCGATTTTACTTTGGAGGGTCGCAGTTTTGTTGGCTAGGGCGCTTTGGATTTCTGAGCACCAGTTTTTGTCTTTGGTACAGGTGTCAGGAGATGCTATGGGGGGTTCTACTTCTTTAAGGATGGAGAATAGTTCCTTCATGTTTGATTTCGCATGGGTTATGCAAGAGTCATAGGAGATTTGTTTAGCCAGGTAAATTTCTTTTTTGTAAAGTGTGGCTAGTTTGGAGAGTTTGAGTTTATTTGTGGCTGAGGGGGATTTTTTCGAAGTGGCCTCACAGTTCCTTTTTTGCTGCCTTAAGTTTTTAAGGAATGGTGTGTACCATTTGTTTAGGTGCGTATTCGGTTTACTTGATCTCAGTTTGAAGGGGGCAATTAGGTCCACTGAGGTGGCCATGATCTTATTATATTCTTCAACCATGGTCTCTGGGTCCAGGTTGTCTGGGAGTGTGTTGAGTGTAGGGAGTAGGTTCGGGATGAGTCTTTCAGCTGTCATATTCTTCTTATTTCTTGTTAGGGTGGGCGGGGCCCTGATAATGGGTGGGGGTGGGGGGTCTGTCAGTCGAGAGCAGGAACGATACCAGATGGTGGTCCGTCCAGGCTAGTGGTGAGATATTTGTAATGTTCGCTAGACAGTTGTAATCGGCCACCCAATCGAGTGTTCTGCCTTTGGAGTGTGTAGGTGACGTACTTCTTTGCATGAAAGCTAGTTCTGAAAGAGTGTTGACTATAGTGCTGGCAGTATGGTCTTCAGGATCAGGACAGTATTGACAATGCCCAGTCATCCATCACTCCTAGAAATTCAAGAAGGGTTAACTCAACCATTGCACACTTCTGCTTCTGCAGCAACTGGTTCAAAGCTCTGCCCAGGCATTACCTTGCACTGCCTGATCACATGCTGATGGGCTATGCAACAGGGGCCAGAGTTAACGTGGTATAGTTTTAACACTTGCAGAATTTCAAGGGTTTTGCTTTGTCAAACTATCACCTTAACGTCACTTCAACTAAAGCTTTTCACAAAAATTCGAGGTGTAACGTTTACTTCCCTTTTACTATTTTCACGGATGTCATATTCAACAGTATCAGTATGTTTATAAGCTATGCATCATGGCATGCTTTCTGTTACGGGTCCAATGCCTGTGGCCGATTTGTGATAATATGGAATTAGACTGTGTGTGATATTTGGTGTTTTAGCATCCCTCATGACAATAGTTTATGTGACCCCATATGTTCTCTTGAGAGTTTACTACAAATATTCACTTTGAGAATGTACTAATGAATTACCATGATAATTCGACCGAGAATCCAAAAAGGTTGTGTAAGAGGGTCTTATTTCAAGGACAAACTTCAAAAGCATTCTCGCAGGAACATCACCACACTTGTGATTAGGCAAAAAAGGAATACAAATAGTATCTGTAGCTTGCCACAAACTCTCAATCTTCCCAATTGCTACTGTTTCAGCTTATACATATGCCCCTGAAGGTAAAAATCAATTGCCCCCCTCATATAATTTCCAGAACTTTGCAATTTCTCGGTCTCACAAAAATTCTCATGAAAGGCTTGCATCACTGAATGAACTGCTGGAGATATATAAACGATGTTGTTGTGGTAGCACACTCTGTTTGCTGTCAAATATTTAGAAAACTACATGACGGATTTACACCAAAGCACCAAAAGGCCCTTCTCCACCCCTTTGCACCCAACTTGTTTTGAATTTGGAAACAATTCTGTCTGGAAGTTTTCCTTGTGCACCTCAATGTGTGCACATTTTGGTCTATGGGTAAAGCAAATCAAAAGGTGAAAAGCAACATATATTTGTGTATGCTTTATGACTTTTAAACCATTACCTGCATTTGCACCAATCTTTAGAATTTGGTGGGGGGCAAGTGGGAAGGCCGAGGGTTTAACATCATCTTTGAAAAATGTCATACAGATATATCAAATGATTTAAAAGTTATTAGCAATACCATTTTTGCAAAGTCAGTGGATCATATATTTCACATTAACTAGTGTTGGACAATATATAAATGTATACATATAAAAAGGGAGAGAGAGAGTGTGTGAGAGAGAGAGAGAGAGAGAGAGAGAGAGAGAGAGAGAGAGAGAGGCTTTCCACACTTTCTATACCTGTCATTAGTTCATTAACACACTGATAATATATCCCTTTTTTCCTGTTAACATTTTAATTGTTTTGTTCCCCTAAAGGTCACATTAGCATTCCAATAGGCTGCATATTCAAGGAGACAAGTTCAATCAAATTATGACTTACAAACCATAGATTATTTGACTGACATGAACAATGAAAGATTGAAAGTTCAGTAAACTCATGATTTTTTCATGAGCAGAAACGTAAGCTGATTGACCTACTTAATTTATAGCTGGATGTGTTTATTTTTTACTTACACTGCTATGTTTCTGGTCGGCCAACTTAGTGTGAACTACAAAGAAGAGGTCTCAGTGTTTCACATGCATGCAAAAATGCCCCATTTGTGAATAATGTTCTCTATTTTGAAGTCCAGACTATATGTGAGGAACATTTTCCAATAAAGGAAGTTTCTAAACTGATAGGATGTAATGCAATACCAAACAAGAGTTAGTCAACCGTTGTGCACCCTACTCTGTATGTCCATTGATTAGGCCTGCTCCGAATGATTATAAAATGGACTATAATTTAAAAGAGACTGCAGGCTTGAGTTAGATATGTGGGTTAGGTTGGACATCACTTTGTAAATCTGTTGTGAGGTTTTGACTCCATAAAATTGATTTAATTGATGTATGGGTTGTCCAGCACACCATAGAAATGGGGTAGATTTGAACAGGTAACTTATGACACAGCTCCTAAGTTAGATAACTTACTCAAATCAACCAAACATATAGATATGGTCTCCCACTATTCTTCCAGAGTGTGAGTTAGAGTAACCATAGAATATTCTAACCAGCAATGTACCTTTGATGCAACACAATTTGCAGATGATAGTGCCATGGCCAGTGAGGTCCATAAAAGTAAAGCGTACACCCTCCTATTGCCATCAATAGAAGAAAGTGGTACTGCTTTTACTGTGCTATGCACAAAGGTGTCCAAGTGTTGCACTGCAATTATGATGTACTACTAGAATCCATAGCAGTGCTTCAATTCTCCAATTTTGCAAATCTCTCAAAACGTGGCATTTTCAACAACACCTGACCAAGGACTAATCCCAATGGACACACAGACCAAAACATAGACGGCAACTCACAGTACTGTGCTAACATTAAAAGATGCTGGATACTCACACCATGTACAGCGCTCTGCTGCGCTGGAGCTAGGTCTGCACTTTAAACAATAAACAAATAAAATAATGAAGAGTGCACTTTAAAAACGTGTATTGCATGAACATTACAATGCAGGCTATTGCCTTGCATGGTGGGGGTGGAAATGTAGTATTCAGAAACATCGCAGCTCCCACTCACCTCATCTCCCCTCACTGAAACTCCCCATAAACATTCTCAGTACCCCTTTCAATCACCTATTACCGCGTGTTTTCAGTGACTGTAAAAACTTACCGAGAGGTACCACCCCCCCACCAGGAAATGCACTTAAGATTGTTCCCTCTCCATTCTTCAAGTGAATCATGGGAGCCATCTCCCAGCCATAGGACCAAACATCTAATCAACAGATGGCGGTAAACGTGTTAATGCTATGAAGGGACAATCCAGCTCTTTAACCATGGACATTGCAAGAGTTTTTGCTCTAAAAAGTAAATTGACATTTGTGATGGCTCCCACTAGGCAAAATCTTTTCTGGCTGTAGATCAACAAGGCCCTGCCATGCTCAAGAGTTGGCCCAGTGTACAAAGGTAACTCTCACTCAGCTCTAGTAGCTGATGTATGGGTAATATTGTATGAGTTGCATATGTTCTGCATTAAGTGACTCAGGTAATTACCATTCAAAGTCTCAATATGTGCATACTTTTTGGAAAGCAGCCCACCCATTCCAATGTCATTGGCGGCATCAGCCAGAGTGGCACTTCCCTATGCAATACATTGTATTAGTCATGGTGTATTACAAGAGAACTTCTTTTTATGGTCAGTGTATTTGTAAAGTGCAGACTTACTTTATAGTGCTAGATAGCTACCGAGGAAGAACTTGTGGCTGGGAAAAAGCCAATTATTCAGGACACATGATCTTACTGAATACAAACAGTGTGTTCCAGGGACGCCGAGCGGTGAGGAAATAAAAGATCGCCCAAACCCACGTTTTTTTAAACCTAAAAAGCCAAGACCAAGGCGCAGCTAAAGCACACTGTTTGAGATGGTGATATTTTCAGGGGTGTCTCGTCCATCATGGGTGAGGGGGCGTCGACACACCGGGTCTTGGCCCCATCTCACCCATTATGGAGGAGCCAGCCCTGAAATACGAGCACTCTCACAGCTGTTTTTTTAAGCTGGGGGACTGCTCTTAACTGTCAAAGGGAAACACTGTTTCAGTTAAATGTCCATAGCCGTACAGTGCTTGTGAGGAACAAACTCGCGGTAGGTAAGTGTGTGTGTGTGTGTGTGTGTGTGTGTGTGTGTGTGTGTGTGTGTGCCCTGGGCCCCCAGTGCTTGGCACACACAACCACATTGATTGTGTGTGAGGAGCTTGGGATCCAGGAAACAGGTGTGTCATTTACTTTTACTGGCCATCTATGATAGAGGAACAGGAAGGAAACATGCCTTACCCCAGTGCCCCCCCTGTGCCTCCAGTGCCATGCATACACACAGTCACATTAATCTTGTGCGTGTGAGGCACTGGGGCCCAGGGGGCAGGCATGGCACTTTTTATGCCCAGTGAAGAATGCCAGCCCAGTCCGCTGGGATTCCTAGGGCCTCACATGCAAAGCCAAGCCTGACCCCTAAGCCCCCCAGTGCCTCGCATGTACACACAATTGATTATCTGTCCATGTGAGGTGCTGAAGGGCAATGAGGGAAGGAATGGCATTCAATAATGGGCATCTGATAGATGCCCAGTAAAAAATACCATGACTGCCCCCCACCCCGCCAGCACCCCGCATACACACAATTTATGTGTGCCTGTGAGGCACTCCTAAGCACGATGATCGGGCTTGGCAGTTTTTCCTTGGCATCTATGCGCAATACAAAATGCCATGACTGTACCCTGGGATCCCAGCTCCTGATATGCATCTGCCCCCCTCACCCGGAACCCCTAGCACCTCACAATCACACATAATTACATTCATCATTAATGTGATTATGTCTGACTGCAAGGCACAGGCAAACTATGGAGCAGGGACAGCATTTATTACTGTGCATGGTTGATCAAGCAAGCATGATAAGTATTATTATGTAGCTAGATGTGCATGTTAATGCAGCCAGTCTAGCCATTTCTTATTGAGGAATGACATTTTACATTGGGCAGCTTTGATAATGCAAGCATGATCAGTGGTATTATTCTTTCTGTGACATAAAATACTGTATTCGGCATCTTTGATAAAGCAAGCATGATAAGTGTTCATATGTAGCTAAACTGGCATTTCAATGCAGCTAGTCTAGCCATTTATTATTGTGGTATGACAATGTGTATTGGGCATCTTTGGTAAAGGAAGCATGATAACTGTTATTACCAAGCAAGACTGAACTCTTTTATGCAACCAGTCCAGCTATTTCTTACTGAGGTATGATTTTGTATTGGGCATCTTTGGTCAAACAAGCATAAGTGTTATTATATCGATCGACTGGCATTTTAGTTCAGCCAGTTTGGAGAGGTTTTCATACTTTGGCATGCATGTTTAATGGTAAAGCCAACTGGAGTAGGTTCTTACGTGGGGCTACTGCCATATATCGGCCGAACAAACATGGACATGCTTTCTTATAGTATAATTACTGGCATTATGCACAAAGCAAACATGAGTATGTTCTTATATGGGTATAATAGGGTATAATGGTGCAGTCAGCATGGCAATGTATGGGCACAGCCAGTGTGAAAATGTTTTGTACTGGCATATATTGTGGGAAAGGCATCATGAAAATGTGTTGGAGAAATGCTCCTGGGCATGTTGGTGAGTTGCATCTTTTGGACTTTTTCATGAGTTACCATACACAACTCAATTGCATTCTGTTTGGCTTTTTACCCAATTTTTCTATAAGGCGTGCTCCAAAAGACACAATTTTCACCTAAAAAAAAAAGTGTGCATTGGGAAAACCACCCAAAACCCCCCTTGAGTGGTGTGTCCTCCCTCGCTACACTCGGTTCCTGTGGCATATCTGTGAAAAATATTTATGCCCCTCCAGTTAAAATCTTCACCAGCTGCCACTGGATATTTTGGGTGTTTGTGCTGGATAAAATGAGCCATTGAAGGCTCACTAAGTAATGCATACAGTTTTGAAATGAATGTAAAATAATAAGCTAGTGAAGGAGGTTAAGGTTGGGAGAGATGTGCTCCAAATGGCGCATGCCTTTTAATAGATGGGTAGCTTCTGAACAAGCGGTATGATACTAATGAGGTATGCAGGGCAGCCTACTTGCAGGAAGGATTTTCAAATGCAAGCAACAAGAATAATCACCAAGTTCACTTGAGTTATAGGAGCTTCAATCCTAGGTTTAACACTAATGGAAATGATGGAAAAGGGAGTGGCAGAGGGCCCATAACCAGCTGCAAAGAGGAAGTATCTAAAAGCTCAGCAGCCCGCACCCCAATCAAGAGTTCCCCCACGTCTAGCTGAGCTCAACCTAAGGTAATAACTATAAATCGACCATCAAAGGCAAACAGATACTCTCTAAAGGAGGAGATCCAAAAGCACCAATGCCCATCCAGAGGAAGGAGTATGTTGGTGCCATCATTGTAGGATTGGAACCTGCAGCAAAATGATCAGATGAGCTGAGCGAGGCTGAACTTGTGTGTTCAGTGGAGCAGACGAGTGTCAGGCTCTGAGGTACTCTACAGTGTAGATTATGCATATTTTAATGTTCTGGGTCAGATAGCACAGCAAGCTGAGCACTCGTTTAGACATCTGAGCGCAGCCTTCTGATGCAGATTTGAATCCCGGCAGGGTCAACTCAGCCTTTTATCCTTCTGAGGTCGATAAATTGAGACCCACGAAGTGGGATAATACTACCACCTGTTATTTCATGCATTAGATACCCGCTGGTTTGTAGTGCTATATAAAACTAGCTATAATTATTTTTAATCAAACGGGGTGATCAATCCCAACTGGGAGTAATGAGATAGAAAAACAAAGCTAGATGCATTCTTAATCAACACCAACATCATTTGAAAAACAACCCTGCGCCAGAACATTATTTGGCAAAATGATTGGACCAGTTAAAGCAAAGACAAAATCATTGAGTCTTCCTCCATCTCAAAGGTAGGGATTTAGGCATTTTTTTATTTTAATATAATGCTTAAGATTTTGAACATCGCATTTCTTTGGAAAGAAATTCCATTGAAACAAAACGGTTTTCTTGATGACAGTGGTGCTATACAAAACACCAACAGGGTGATTCATGGAATAAATGTGCTCTGAAAACGGGGCGCATGCGTGCAAAAACGTGCGCAAGCGTCTGTTTTCCAATTCATGGAACACATTGCGCGTTGCTTACCTGAGACCTGCGTGTAATCTGCGTGGGTCCAACACGTCACTGCGACACCACGAATGCCTTGCGCGATACGGCCAGCGATGGCACACACCGTCCAGCGCACACAACTAAAAAGGGGGCAGAACACGTGGAATGGGGAACAACGCGCGAAAATGTGGGCGTTACGGGGGAAGCACTGCAGTAAAATCCTTGCAATTCCCACGTATTGATGGAATCAAACAGGGCTCACCGGCGCTCAGGAAAAGATGCGCAAACCTGGAAACATGTACGCTATGCGTAGGCGCACGTACCAAAACCAATGCATAAAAGTGCACCAAACAACAAACATGCGTATACAGAAAATACCTCAATATCCCTATTGCTAGAGGGCGATTCCCTAACTAATAAACCAAACAAAGGTGCTCGTTGTTAGTCAAAAGAAAAGCCAAAACAGTCCTCTGCCCAAACCTGTCCACTAACTTTCCCTACCATACAAGTTATCAAAAAAGATAGAGTACCATGTACTCATGTGTTTCTTCATATTGTTTTCCAGGCTTTTCCCTGGATGTATTTCCAATCTTCAACTGGTCTTACAGTTCTTCTTCACTGTCAATCACAGGTCTGTCTCAAACACAAAAAAGTCTTAAGTCTCTTCAAAAACAAAATGCTTCAAAGTTCTTAGGTGGATAGTTGGATGGATATTTTCATCTTTCCTTTTTCTCCTCATATCTGGATTCTTTAGTATACGCAAAACCTGGGATATTCCTGTATTCCCAACTGTGTTTTATTATGGGAATGAATTGCTTCCCTGGGTTTTATGGTTAATATCGGTCTCTCTTCTTCCCCACCGGTTTTTCCTTTTCCCCCAAGCCTCTAAGACTGAGGCAGCCCATGTACCTTGATTCCTGAAGGGCCTGGCGACAATTACATGAGACTCTAATGAGAAGTTACCCATGGCTTCCCTTCATTCTACCTCGTATGCTACTGATTGTGGCATTCGCTCCACTGGACGCACTTGCTCCTCCTTACTTTCTCGTCTGGAGCGAGGAAGTTACCTCTTTCACTTCAGCGGCTTCTGGACCACCATGTTCAGGTTGTGGTCGCACCTCCAGGTAGGTGTCAGCTTGGCTCACCGGTTTCTCTCCGCTCAGCCTTCACTTGATAATTGTACAGCGGCGTCCTTCCTTGCCACCCACTCCGTTCTGCACCACTGCTAGCTCTGCAGTTCATTGCGGTTCAGCATGGCACTACCTCCTGCTCGTGTAGCTAGGGAGGGTTTTGCTTAGTGGGCTAAGCTCCCTAATTGAAAAAGGGGTATCTCCCCTGGGGGAAAAGGGATGAATACACTGGATTCGTCACATAGAGGACAACAAATAGTCTAGGCTCATGCTTTGCTGATGGTTTAAGTGCACAATCAGGGTCATTTTGATGTAAGTGGAGAAGGAAGTGGCTCCTAATTTACTGGCAGAGGACCTGTCAACCATTGTCCTGCATTAGCGGTATTTTGATATGTTTCATGTAGTCTGAGACTAAGTAGCCAAACTTTCAAATCTTCTCATTTTATGTGCTTTTGAGGACAAGGGACATTGAGATGCTGCAATATTATGATGAAAGTGAAGTATTCACCCAACACCGGTTTCAGTGACGTCTAAAATAAAACACTTTACACAATTCCATAATATGCCATCTAGAAATGTAAATCTACTCGCACATCCTTATACTCAAAATCAGGACTGTCACACTAGGAGGTTGACCCAACTTTCTTTCACCTGACTTTGAAGCATTTATCTGGCTTCAAAATCCTCTGCCAATGTTCCAGTTCTATTTAGGAAAAGTGGCACATTACCTCCAACGATATCCTACAAACCCTGTGGTCAACACCTTTCATACAGCCTGTCAAGTTTACTTGAAAGGGGACATGCACGGAGAAAAATCTATCAAAGTTCTAATGCACAACTCATCAATGCCTTCAACCCACAAATGAGCACCTCCCCTCCCAGTCCACACACTTTTACAAATAAAGGAACAAATGACTCATTCTGCTAATACCTTTTACCCTTTGTTGACACCTCTGAACATGATTGAATCCTTCTCCCAAGATATAAAGTATTTAAAGTAGCCCATACATGCGGGTGTGCTTACACCAGCGTTGCACACCTATCAGATATCTGGTAAGAAAAAGTTAGAGTCTGATCGAGGGGCTATCAAATCAGAAACTCCTGTCCCCCACCCAAAATGGAATGGTCCTTTTATTTTTCCACTGGAGATGGTCCAAACCATCTAAATGTGGTGCCATATCTTGGTTGCCCTCTAGAGCCAATAGTGCTGTATTGTGGACACAAGACGACGTGTCTGTAATAATGAAACAGACTTTTCCTTGTATTCCAATTCACGGTGTGGTACATTGCATCACACACTGCAATACCTGCAATGCCTATACCCCAGGTTTAAATGCAATGTATTCATACTGCATGCGAAATGCCAATACAATCTTGTGCTTAGGGCATTACATTGCACTAAGCATTATATGAAGGACATCAGGAGAACTGCAAAACAAAGCCTTCTTTTCCAATACACCATAATCAGAGAGCGAGTGAACCACAGACAAAGATAGATGAACAATTACAACCAGAGAGTGGAGAGGGCAAATAATAAACAAACATGTGCTTTGGTAACTAACTCAAAAAGAATAAAATATGTATGTTACCTCAAATGCAAGTGTTTGTCATTGAGTGAGATATCTCGTAAAATAAGCTCTCAGAAGGGAACATCTAATTAAGGAAAGTAATCTGTGTGGGGGCGTTTTACAAATAATTCAAGAATAATTGTTCCACTTGCAGCAAGACATATGTATCCATGAATAATGCATTTTCTAACTCATCCTTCGCTGTTGTAGGTTTGTAGTCATAGGTAAACAAGCTTGGATAGCAAGCCATGATCACGGTTTCAGAGACAGAGATGAACATTTCTGAATGTCAAAACATATTGAAATGTCACAAGACTGAAAATACATGCACACCCATTTAGGAGAGGAATTTTAAAAGTAAGTGGCGTCCTATAATTAGCATTTTCTTGTAGAAGATCCCAGCTATCCTATTCAAACATATTAAGCAGTACATGTAAAGGCACTAATCCCTTCCGAAGAAAGGATGATTCCCAGATCAAACACGAGAACACATTTTGGTCTTCCTTGGCACCAATAATGCCTGCTAAAAGAAATCAAAGTGATACCTTTATGCCTATCAAAAGCCAATCACGCAGTTCATTGTGTTAAAGCTGCTGGGAGGTCCGACATTTCCAGAGAAGACACAATCCAAATAAAATCACCAGGAGATGTTGGTTGAAGATATGGTCCTTTGACATTGAAAGCCGATGCCGAGATTCAGATCAAGAGAGAGAGCACAGCAAACAGGTTGAATCATCTGTGATGGATCCAATAGTCCATTTAGTACATTTTGAAGCGACCATTTAAGTGAAATGAAGAACCATTTTAATCCCAAATACAGCTCTTTGTAAAAATAAAACTTTAAGTGCCACGTATTTTGAGAAAAACAACTTAACGACGTACGACTTATGTATTAACATAGGGAGATATATATATATATATATATATATGACAGGGCCTGCGGTAGTGGCCCTGTAGTTATGGTGAAATTGCTCAACTCATAGGGAGAGCACTTTTTTGGGCGGCTTATATCTTCGCCCTTCGCCCCCCCCAGACAAATGTTCACCAAATATTGCCGACGAATTATATGGCCCCGTCAGATTGATTCTGCAAAGTTTGGTGAGGTTTCGTGCAGGGGGAGCAAAGTTATAGGGGGGGTTCCCAAAATGTCTGGTTTTTCCCATAGACGCAATGGAAAAAAAATTTGCTCACACCCACAGCCCAAACCACTGGAAGGATTTTCACCAAAATTACGGCAGAAGCGGCAGCTTGGTCCCGAAAGCGTGCTTTTGTAAATTTGGTGTAGATCCATGCAGTAGTTTATTTTTTAAATGGCCAAAAAGTAGGTGATAAAATGATGATATCTGTGTTCTGTCCATGGACAGTGGCAGTGGGTGGCAAGGGCACCAGAGAGGTTTTGCTTTTTTGTTTATTGATTTGTTTGTTTATTGATTTGATAATGCGCACCAAGCTCTTTGGCAGCTGGGTGCAGCAGTACAGGAATTCTCGAAGCTTAGTTACAGTGCCTGTCACAATTTAGTACATACATGTAGTTACAATGTGAAATACATAAAACAATACATGAAACAGTACAGTCATTTGATACAATGTGGATACAGTGAGTGAGGTGGAATAGATATTGGCTATTCTTGGAGCATGGAAGGGGGTATACCGGATAAAAGTCAGACTAGCAAGATGAAAGTTAGTGAAAGCCTATGGTTACAGCTATGAGTAGGAAGATAAGTAAGTCACCGTAGTGCTGTCAGGTGCTTTGACAAAGGTTGTTAGAGCAAAACCGTTTGAGGGCATTGGTTCTGAATCTAGTGTACGGTAAGGGGCGTCTAAGGTCAATAGGGAGTATGTTCCATGCTTGAGCAGCTTTAACTGGGAAGCTGGTTCCTCCAGCTGTAGTAAGTTTAAATCTGGGGATGTCGAGCAGGAAGGTATTGGCAGATCTCAAATGTCGGGAGGTGAATGTCCTGGTTATTTTTTCCCATAGGTAGGGGGTGCTAGAGTGTTGAGACATTTATAGGTGAGAGATATAGTTTTGAGGAGGATTTTGTCCTTTATTTTTAGCCAATGGGCCTCTTTCCTGAATTTAGAGATGTGCTCTCTATGAGGGATGTTCAGAGCTGCTCTTAGAGCGTTGTTTTGCAATATTTGGAGTTTGTCAGTGACATACTTATTGGCTCCTGAGTACAGGGCGTTGCAGTAGTCTAGTCAGACATGATAAGAGCATTGGCCAAGGTGATGCAGCTGGCATTGGACAGGAATGGTCTGGCAGCTTGGATTAATTTACAGGTGTAGGCGGTAGTGAAGGCAAGGGAGCTAACTTGCTTTTTTAGGTTAAGAGAGGAGTCCAGGTAGAATCCTAGAGTTTTTACCTCAGCCATAACCTTAATGATCTTGTTTTTTTAAGTTGGAGTCAGGTCCGAGGAGTAGGATCTCAGTCTTGTCGTTGTTCAGGCAGAGGCCGTGGGTCGCCATCCATACCTGAATGAGGATGTATATTTTATTCACCAGGGCCAGGTCTTCTTCATAGTTGCCCGAAAGGGGTATGAGGATCTGGGTGTCATCTGCATAATTAGTGTAGGTGACACCCAGTCTATCCAACTTGTCAAATAGTGGCTTGGTGAAAAGGTTATACATGGTGGGTGATACACAGGATCTCTGTGGGACTCCACATTTTATTTGGATAGGATCAGTGCAAGAGGAGGTAGAGAAAACTCTCATAGTCCGGTTGACTAAAAAAGATTGACCCCAATCTATGGCTTCTCCCGTAAAGTTGGCAGCGGGTCTTAGGTGGCTACATAGAACTGCATGGTCCACCAAGTCAAAGGCTGCTGACAAGTCCAGCAGTAGTAGCAGGGCGGTTTTGCCATTGTCTTTTAACTCCTCAATTTTAGTCTTAAGGTTTAGCAGAGCTGTTTCGGTGCCATGGAGAGGGCGGAATCCTGATTGTCGTGAGTCTAGCAGATGATTTGTTTCTAGGTAGTCTTGAATTTGTAGGTAGGCTACTCTGTCAATAATTTTGAGTAGGAAGGGTACAGTGGTGATGGGTCTATAGTTAGTGGGTATTGAAGGGTCAAGCGTTTGTTTTTTCAGTAAGGGGAGGACCCAAGATTCTTTCAAGTGGTAGGTACAGTGTTTGATTTAAAGGAGGAGTTGATAAGCTTTGAGATGAAAGGGGCTAAGTCTTTAGCCGCATCCTTTATTATTTGCGCTGGGCAACTGTCACCCTTGCAATTGGAGGGCTTCAGGGAGAGAATGACCTTTTCAGTTTCGATGATTGAGATCGATTTGAAGCTAAATGGTGTAAAAGTATTGTACTCAGTGGGCGGTGGTAATAGTTGGTCAGCGATGGGCAGAGAGTCTTTTTTTTAGTTATTTTGAGTTGGAGGGAGGAAATTTTATTTGATAAGGCGTTCTGTATATTAGTGCACCATAACTTGTTCTTTGGGACAGTGTAAGCTGGTTGTATGGGGGATTCCATTTCGCGGATGATGGAGAAGAGTTCTTTTGTGTTTGATTGGGCCTTTGTGATTCTGTCATCAAATAAGTTTTTTTTGTGTTGACGATTTCTTTCTTATAATGTTTAGATAGTTGGGCTAATTTGGCTTTATTGTTGTCTGTAGGCGAGTTGCGCCACATAGTTTGTAGCTTTCTTTTCTGTTTTCTTAGTTCATTAAGTTGGGGGGTGAACCAGGCATTTAAGTGCGCTTCCTGTTTACTTTTGCGCAGTTTAGTAGGGGCAATGGTGTCTAGTGCTTTGGTCATGGCAGAGTTAAAGGTGTCCACTAGGGTGTCAGGATCAGTGTTATTCTCCAGTCTATTAATAGCAGGGAGGAGGAGCAGGATACGTTTTTCAGCAGTGATATCTTTTTTACTTCTGGTAGGTAAGGGGGGTATCATGCTGATAGTTTTGGGGGTGGAGGCTGACAAGGTTTTCAGAGCAGTGCATGTAGGCAAGAGAGCATGTACAGTTGTAAGAGACAAGGGAGCAGTTGTGAGAGAGGCAGTGAGGTTAGTAGGAGGCAAGGTAGCCAAGGTGGGCATAGCTGGCAAGGGAGCCTGGACAGACATAGAAACAGATGGCAAGGGAGCCCGTGAGGAGGAAAGTGGAAAGTTGATAAGGTGAGGAAGAAGCCCATCAAAAAGTAAGAGGTTGGGTTTATGCCCTTGTACCAGGATGGTACCATTTCAATAGACATTCATGATGACCCTGGAGGTGGAGACTAAGGCAAGAAGGGCCTCCCAGTGGGTGCCACCATTAATCTGTGAGGAAGAGTAAGGAGAGAACACAGCGACCATATGAAGAGTCCATAGGTCGGGAGAAGAATCGACAAAGAGGATGTCGGTGAGAGTCTTAGTGAGAGGAGAAGGATAGGAAATAGAGAAGCAGTTGGAGAAGATAAGAGTGATAGAGAGCGCCATAGTGAGGGCCACAGAATATAGCATACTTAAACTTGGCCGAGCAGCTGAGGAACGTGGTAGGAAGTAGGCAAGGAGGGAGCAGGCACACAGGAGACACAACAGGACTGGGAAGAAACAGTGGGAACTGAGGTTGGTGATGAAACAGAAAACCTGAAAGTGGGCAAAGGGAGTAACCAGTCAGCGAAGTCCCACGAAAATGCAGGATGAGCTCACAGCTAACTTCAATTTTTTAACTAGCAGTAAAACAATGTAAGATGAACACACATCTAAATTCAATAAACACACCTAAATCTGATTTTTAAGAATGGAGCACAGCACAGTGAAATGCAGGAGGTTCACAGATGGAATAAAACACACCTAAATACGTTTTTTTTTTTTTTTAAATGGAGATGGTGTACAAGCATACCTAGATCCGGATGCAGGATGTTAAAGCACACCTTACCTAGATATGATTGAAAAAGGATCACAGTGAATGCAGGAGCCGGTGCAGTGAAACTAGTTATGACAACAAACAAATGATTAGAATTGAGGCACGCAGAATGCAATGAGTAAGTAGAGTGGTCAAAGGAGAAAGGCAAGAGAATGCAGCAGTTAGAGGACAAGATGAAGGAGAGAAGTAGACAATGGAAGTCCAGCCATCACTCATGTGAGGGGTAAATGGAGTGCGATGAGCAGTGGATCGTGTTCATGGAGGTCAGCATTATGGCTTGTTGAGGGGCAGGGACCCTCCGGAACCCTGCCATGACCAGATAGACAGAGACAGGGACTTAGTAGTGGGCAGGCGGCCGGCATTAGTCCTTTTGCAGGCAGAGGGGCCCAATGAGACAAGGCTTCCCCAGGACAGCAAGCACTCTGGTGCCTAGAGAGATGTGGTGGTCATGCTCGAAATGCTGCCTCACAATGTCAGAGACCAGCACAAAATTAACACAGCAGCGTTTTTACAGATGAACAGTATTTTAAAAAATCAAATATTTTGATTTTGATTTTTTTATCTTTCAATTATTCGATGAAATTACAGACCGCAATGTGCTATGTTCTGTAGTGGGTGAGCTTAAGACCCCAATAAAGCCCACATGGCTTACCTTTCTATTTGTTCAGGTGGGGGGGTTCCTCAGGCCTCGTGGTTGTGGAGAAAGTCCTGTGTTAAATGGCTCTCCTCACGTTGTACAATGTATATGCTGTGGATGCAGGCAACTTTTTGAATAAGAGCTATTGTTTTCCTCCCAGGCTTGGCTTCTAGCATATCCATTATCTGTTGTATGCAGCTGAAACAGTAATATTTAATGATACCTTGAAGGGATATCAATGTATATCCCATGGTGCATTGAAGGATCATGGTTTTCAGAAATGAAAAAGCTTCCATCTTGTTTTTCTTTCTATGCGAGAGATATTTGAGGTTATAGCTGAGGATTTGGGAAAATAAAACGTTGGAAAAAAGCTATTTGCAGGTAAAAAAACTTGCAAATGCAACCTGGCTAGAGGTGGGGGGTTGATCCAGAATGCAAATCACAGAGCCTGCAGCTTCCATTTGGACAATTGTATCCAAACACTGCCAAAGCTTAAAATGAGAAACACCTCAACCTTGAATCAGGGACAATATAAAGAACAACAATCATCCTTTAGAATTGAAAACCAGGAAAAACTCCCCTAAACCTCCTGATGATCCACTGAAAAAATAAATGAAGTGGGGAAACATGCGTCAAGGAATTTTTAGAGGGGAAGTCAACAAATTGAGGATCTTTTTTTCTTTGATGAAAACAAACCTGATAGAATCCAAAAATAAGGTCTGCCACCAATATAACCTTCAATTGAGACAAGTACTCCACACATATATATTAAAGTAAAAAATGTTAGCTGCACGGATGTTAAGGTGGGAACCTAATGCAGCAAAAAACCCTGAAAGTCAGCTAAAGCACATTGCATGTTGGTATTTTTGAACAGCACCAACCACTAGATAAGGACTTGGCACTGCCCTGTGACCCCAGCCTTTGTTATGGCCAAATCCATGGCCTAAATTGTTATTAAGGTAATCAAACTTTTCCTGTGCTAACTTATAAATGATGTTATGTCTAATTCCATTTTTGATGTAATCAATTATATTCAGTGTAATTAGTGTTGCCACCAGTGATGGCATCAGTGATGTGATTTGTAATGGCATCAGTGTTTTCATACAACATGTAATCAGTGATGTCATCAGTGATGTGATCTGTGATGTCATCATTGTGGTCATAGGCTGTGCAACAGGGGGCACAACGTTAAGGTGGCTTTAGCTGAATTTCAGGGGTTTTGTTGCATTAAATTCTCACCTTAACATCCCTGCAACTACAGCTTTCCTCGTGAATTTCAAGGGTTTTGTTACAATGTATTGCTGACCTTAACATCCCTGCAACTAAAGTTTTTTCCTTGAATTTCAAGGGTTTTGTTATTCCATAAAAATTCCATGAGAGAGGAAATGTTTAAAAGGTGCTCACCTTTAAAACTCAGCAATCTGTCATGAAATATTCTGTGGAAAACTAAATCCCGATACGAAAAATGTACTTGTGGTCTTGTGAGTAAGCAACTGCACTGGGAACATGACAACCTGAGTAAATTCCCGGTAGCCAAATACTTGAGCAAGCTTGCCAACCTAAAAGAAAACCAAGGGATTGCGTCCGCACTCAAAGAAAATGAAAAAAGTCAAGCTCTTCACCCATTTGTGTCCTTTACTTGTGCCCTGAAAAGCAGCCACAATCAGGGGAAAATAATTGCACATCGTGGGCAAATAATCATGACTTACTTTCCCTCTCATCATTTCCCCTCCTCACCCCCATGTGTGGCTTTCAGCAGTACTCTGCCTTTTAAAGCTAACTTGAAAAGTACACATACCATAATGTCACTCAAATTTATAAATCCTTATAGAACTGTGTTAGGCAAAAAGTGTCAAATGTTTGCATTATTCCCCCCATCTTGACTGTGAGACTACAAATACCAGAATGCAATGGTGACTGTTGTGACACATTGCATGACCACAACTACCCGCATTTAAGCAGCACAGAAACGGGTAAAAAATGATTGGCTGCAAGAATGAAATATGCCCAGGTACTTTTGCACCCATAGCGAAAATCAAACGCTGGCACCCATGAATATACGCACAGTAAGTGCCCACATATTTTAAAGTGAAATACACAAATGTAGTACAATTGACCTTTTTCTTAGAAGAAAGTGCGAAGGGAAAATAGCATTGGATGTTTAAAAAAAATTATTAACATCAGAAAAATAACCTGAGAGAGGAAATCTTTCACTAAATATGCTGGCAAAGTAAAGAGGTGCTCACCTTTTAAACCCAGCAATCTGTAGTGAAATATTCCATGGAAAACAAAATCCCAATCAAAAACAAAGAGTGTGTGGTCTTGAGGGTAAGCGTCTGCACTGGGACCATGAAAACTTCAGTAAAATCCTGGTATCCAAATACTTGAGCAAGTTTGCCAACCTCAGAAAAAACAGAAGGGGTTGCATCCGACCTCTGAAAAAAAGTTACGCTGTCCACCCACATGTGCCCTTTACTGGTGCCCTGAAAAGCAACCACAATCAGCGGAAAATAACTGCAATAGTGTCCAGGATTAGAAAATTGTTGCAAACTCTCTTGCCACATTGTGGGAAAATACTCATGACTTACTTGTCCTCTCATCATTTCTCCTCCTCACCCCCATTTCTGGCTTTCAACAATACTCTGCTTTATGAAGTTAAATGGAAAAGTACACATGCCATAGTGTCACTCAAATATATAAATCCTTATGGAACTATGTTAGACAAAATGTGTACAATTTTGGTATTCTTCCCCCCATCTTGACCGTGAGACTACAAATACCAGAATTCAATTCAGCAAAAGGCAACAAAAATTATCTCTGAGTGCAAAACATTCAAAGACTGACAGTGGCACGGTTTAAAAAAAAAGAAAAAAAATGCAGATGCGGTGTGTCATGAGATATTTAAAACTTTGAGAACGCACAATGATTTTAGGCGCAGTGAAATTAAATTATTTGCCATTGAGCACACTCTTTGGTTAAGCAGTGTTCTCCAAGCAGTACACCCCTGTTTGGTGCATCATTTTGGCGCAGGCAAATTTGGCATGGGCATTCCGCTGCAGCGCCCATGCCCTGTTCAGCATGAAAGCCATTCCGGTGCTGTTATTTTGGGATGTTAGAGGTTTGGACATAGCTGACATTGCAGCCTTGTCTAAATGCCCTCGTGCTAAATAAGATCACAGGACTGCACTGCAACAAACCTCACCACCTCCCACTTGCGTTGCATTTCTTTGCATTTAATTAAAATAGTTAAATAAAAAAAACATACAGCCTTGAACCCTGGTCTGCCAGCGTTGGAGTCGAAGCATTTAACCACTAGGCCACAATGGCTTGGTGCTTCATGGGGCATGCAAATTTCATGCTTAGCCTATAATTTTATATGTTCAATGATAAACGGCTAGGTATGAAACTTGTGAAAATCAAAACATCATCATCATGGTAGCACAATGGTTAAGTACTCTGTCTCAAACTCCTTAATTCTATGGTTCTCTGATAGCAGTGTTCAGCATTAATGTGATTTTTTAAAATAATTTTTCTTTCTGTTTTGTAAACATACAGATGCCATGTGTTATGAGATATTTAAAACTAAGAAAACAAATGGCATTCAGGACCGTGGACTGTCTGTGATCCATGCAGTAACCGGGACAGACCTTGCTTAGTTTAAAAGCGAGGAAGGATCCAGCCCTGTTGGCCATGTTTCTCTAAGTGTTCTTCCAAGAAGAGGTCCCATATATAAGGCAACATGGCCTTAGTGGGCTGACCCCTTCCTCACTTTGAAGATAAGCAGGAATCGTCCCAATTACTGCAGGGATGGGAAACCCACTGTTGCTGCAAAAAAACATGTTTATTTTTTATTATTGCCGGGGAGACTACAAGTACCAGAATGCAATTCAGCAAAAGGCAAAACATTCATTGTCTCCGAGTGCAAAACCTTCAAGGACTGACTGTAGCAGGGTTTAAAAAAAGTAAATAATTCAGATACTCATTTCGGTCACCCTTCCATTCAGTAACCGGGACTGACCCTGCTTAGCATCAAAGCAGGGCTGACCCTGCTTAGCTTCAAAGGAAGAAAAGGGCCAGCCAATTCCTTGTAAGTTTGGCTCATTTATCAGGCAACATGGCCTGAGGAGGCTGGCTCCTTCCTCACTTTGATGCTATGCAGAGTCTGTCCTAGTTACTGCATGAATGGGAGACCTGGATGGCAATTGAGTCACTGGCCATAGCAAGTGATTTTTTATCCCTGATGTCACTATAGTTATAAAAATATCTTTAAAGAAAAATGTAACCGCGGATACCGAACTACACATACCCACGGCTAGCTGTAGTTCTTTGTAACCGTGGATACAGCTGAGAATATTGGCAATACAGCTGGAAACAAAATGCTTCCCTGCCATCCCCAGGCCATCACCAAGTGCCCCCCTCATCTGTGCCAGCTCCCCCACTCCCCAGATAGCCTCTTCACCTCCCCTGCCCTCTCCCTTTCACCCCAGAGCACACTATGCTTCAGTAACGCAGTTAGCTTTCAGATGTCGGCTATTCACGGCTATAGCCAAGGCTACAGAAAACTTTCTGTTGCAAACTCGGTCCCTGCACCCCCTCCAATGCCCACATTTCACTCAGTGCTTTTTAGCCATCCCCCCATCTCTACCCTCATGGTATTTGTATGTTTTATTGATCTGAAAGTAGATTTTTACTGTGTTTCATCTTCCCATAACCTGGGCTATAGCCTCGATTATCTCTCTCATCAAGCGAAAAACAAGATGGAGGTCGTTTCATTTCTGAAAACCATGATCCTGCAATGCACCATGGGAGATAGAACTATAATGTTTGGATAAGGTGTCAACCCCTTCTGCGTCAAATTTTAAAATAACCACAGCACGGAAAACCCCCAAACCATGCATGGCATGCGAGTCAATGCTTCCTGCCCAAGTTGTTTTGGACCTGATCCAAATCCATCCAGCGTTTTGGGCTGTGCACTTTGGCAGATATTTACCTGTTTTGTCTATGAAAAAATGAAAGCGAAGTGGGACGCACTTTTGGGGAAAAAAACATTTTGGACGCTTAATAACTTTTTGATTGTTTAACAAAACTTTACAAGACTTTGCAGTCTAGGGAGGGGGGGCAGACTTTTAATCACTTTCGAAATTTCGGCCAAATCAGTAACACGAATCAAAACTTAATAACAATAGAAGTTTAAGGGGTTCCTATGTGTCTCCGAGTGCACATTCATTCTATGTGCTGTGGCAGTGGTCATTATTGTCTAAATGTCACATGCAGTAACAAAGACAAGAACAAGTGCTTTAGTTACAGAATGATATACGACTGAACAATTTGCAGTTCATGCAATTTACTTTTACGATGTATAAGTGTAAGGGATCAAATTCCATTAGTAGAAATGGGTCTCCAGCCTTATTTAAGATTATAACACAGCCTCAACATTCCTCCTCCATGCATGTGTCTACATCCTGAAATGTTTGGATGTTGGCTACCTATTAAAATATTTGGATGTTGGCTACCTATTAGACTTGGAAAGTTTGTGGATGTTTTGCAGATGTGTTGGGACCATGAAGCATAGCAGTAATTAAACAGTGATCCAGCTATATATCTTCTGTATTAATACATACTGAAATGAACAACGGGGGGGGGGCCTGGGAATCTCTCCACCAGAACGAACACAACCCAATGACCTGTTCTTGGGTGAATAACCCCTGGGAGAGACTCTACCAAGTCTTTAGCTCACTGTCCCTTTCACAGAGAAGAAATGTCCCTGCATATCAGTCTTTGTCCTGCCCAGAGGCAGTCCAGCACCGAAATACTAGGCAATTCTCCTCTGAACAAGAGTACCAACAGCTACCCCATAGACGTGTTTCAGCCTTGTTGGGCATCATCAGTGAGGTGAAGCTGTGCCTCTCTAAGAACAGTGAGCAAGGGGTTCACGTCTGGATCGCCCTGATAATTTAGGGTGAGACACAAAGTTAATTTATGCAAAACAGGGGGGTGGGGGGGTCTGGGAATCTCTCCACCAGCACAAAAACAGCCCAATGACCTGTTCTTGGGTGAATAACCCCTGGGAGAGACTCTACCAAGACTTTAGCTCACTGTCCCTTTCACAGAGAAGAAATGTCCCTGCATATCAGTCTTTGTCCTGCCCAGGGGCAGTCCAGCACCGAAATACTAGGCAATTCTCCTCTGACCAAGAGTACCAACAGCAACCCCTTACACGTGTTTCAGCCTTGTTGGGCATCATCAGTGAGGTGAAGCTGTGCCACTCTAAGAACAGTGAGCAAGGGGTCTACGTCTGGATCGCCCTGGTAATTTAGGGTGAGACCCAAAGTTAATTTATGCAAAACAAGAGGGTGTGGGGGGGTTCTCGGAATCTCTCCACCAGCACGAACACAGCCCAATGACCTGTTCTTGGGTGAATAACCCCTGGGAGAGACTCTACCAAGTATTTAGCTCACTGTCAGTTTCACAGAGAAGAAATGGCCCTGCATATCAGTCTTTGTCCTGCCCAGGGACAGTCCAGCACCGAAATACTAGGCAATTCTCCTCTGAACAAGAGTACCAACAGCAACCCCATACACGTGTTTCAGCCTTGTTGGGCATCATCATGGGGAAATTTCTTTTCTGTGAAAAGAACAGTGAGCTAAAGACTTGGTTGAGACTCTCCCAGGGGCCATCCACCCAAGAACAAGTCAATGGGCTGTGTTCGTGCTGGTAGAGAGTTTCCCAGACCCCCACCCTGTTTTGCGTACTGAAATAAACACAACCTTGTGATGATGAAGATTAATACATCAGTAATACCTTATGTCCTGACTTTGACAGAGTACCGCAAAGGTGAGAGACGATACACAAACAGAGACAATCATACCATCCCATGAATCTAGGAGTGGTTGATAATATGAGTTAAACTGAGCTCCATGAAACAATACGCTTCAAAGTGAATGTATATGCAATTTACCAAAATGAGTTAGTCAGGTTGCGTGACACAAGTAAGGATTAAAAGGTGTTTGTAGGATGCACAAATAGTGTGTGGTATGAATAGTGCAACATAGCATAAAGGGATAGGAGGCTCTGGTGTACCAAGAAAGGCACTCACTGCACTGATAGGGCAGTTCAATTAAAGGTATATATGATGCTGAATACACAGGCAGGAAAACCATCATATGGCAGACAAGTAACTGAATAGTGTCCCAAGTGGCCACAAAGAACACAACATGCATGTTAGAATTAGCTAAAACCTCAATAAATAGAAGGAAATCCATTCTCAAATACGGTACCCTAACACGTGATCCAGATATGGAAAACACTGACTATTCATTATGAGCCAGACATAGATAAGACACTTGCTGAACTCCATAAGCATGCACACAGACACCAGACGGCACACAAGGCCGGAACTTTGTATCCCTCAATCATTCTTTTTTTCTGACTGGGATTTTTATTCTTACTGTTTTAGGGTGTGTGGTAATCTCGCTATGTTTAAAATAGGCCTCTGCTTTTTGCTTGGTGATACCCAGCAGCCTCTGTGCAGTGTCACTGGGGTGTCCGCTGGGCTTCTCTTTATGTTTAAATACATTTTCTTGTGAGAACTACAGTTCCCAAGAATGGTAAAATAAACGTTATCTTACTTACTTTTGCGTTTGTGGGTCCATCACACACCACCCTATGCGGGGTGAAGTGGGTGTTACATTGTACCCCCTTCTCCCACTCCTCATATAACTTTTTGTTATACTAACTAACGCAAATGGCTGGTGGCAGTGGTTACTTTTGATTACCTTTTGTGCCGGTTACTAGCAGGCTGATTTCTCAGCTGCAGTCCAGCACACATAGGTGACTATTTTCTCAAAATTGTCCCTTGCTTCTTTTTTTGCCATTTTTCTTTTTTCTCTTCCTTCTGAACTTTTCAACTATCATTATGAGTAGATTTGTGTCCTTTGTGAGTTTTGCGTTTGTCGGGCTTCAGTGTGTCTGGGAAGGCAGGAAGCAAGGGAGGAGTCTGAAACTTCACTGTCCTTTGTCTGTACGTATGCCGGGCTGAAAGTAGTTCTAACTGGGTGGTTGGCTGCCCTGGAGGAGAGCCAACCCCAAGGTCACTGACAGCTCTATGAGTGTGAATTCATGGGTTCCAGCATATAAGGTGAGGATTTTGAGATCACAGACAGAGTCGACCACTGGAACAAGGAATCCAAAGCAGAAGATGAGCAGAGACACCAGCAGTACCTTCCAGGACCACAGAAGCAACAGCAAAGCCCTGCAGAGGTGGATGACCCCTTTTTCAAATCGACAGGGAATACCCACCAAGGCCAACTTCCTCCCTTAGGCTGATGGGGTGTCCAGTCAACTGGTCGAAAAAAAAGGATCAAATGACCATTTGATCGACAGTCAAATGGTTGAAATAAAAAGGTCAATTTTTTAATTTATTTATTTATATATATTTTAGTTTGGGATGGTAAAAAAAATGTTTTTAATAAAGAAAAGGGGGAAGGGGGGAACCCCCCCCCATAAAAAACAAAAAATAAATAAAATAAAAAATCGACCCTTTTTTCGATCATTTGACTGTCGATCAAAAGGCATTCGATCCTTTTGTTTTCTACCATATGACCTACAACTGGCTGGTGGGACCAACAAGCCTCAAAACCTTAATTATGGGCCATCCGCCGATGTCCTGTGACTTTCCCGGGCCGCAGAACACCAAAGCCCAGGGTACCTGTACCTTTATTGAGTGCATCATCTACCAAAGATCGTATTCGACTGAAACTTTGTAGACATCCGTGTAGACCTGCAGAGGCAGAAATTGTTTACTAAAAGTCCCCTCACCAGTGTTTAGGACCGGGTAACCAAAGAGAATCCAACTGGCAATATTTGTTTCTTTTTGGCGCAGAGAAAAAGGTAACAAAATCATTAAGAGCCGCTGAAGTGAGCTGAATCCCTTGCTGCTGACTACTTCTCCCAAGTGCTGCTGCTGAAGCCCACCAATGCTCCCCCCTTTTGTCACCAGAGCCAAGGAGCAGGAATCAGGGTCTGCAACGTTGCACCTAGATGGAAACCAGCTACAATTATTTCTTCTCAATTTCAAGGTACTATGGGGATTGGCTTTGAATTACCTTGTGCCATTTTTGGTGCTTCCTGGCTTGGGAAGTGCTGTTTTCTTCAAGTGAGAGTTGATCTCAACTCCTCTGTGCAGGCCCAACAGCCTGTGTGTTATCAGGAAGGCTCCCCTTGAGCTCCTGTGTTTTCTCTGTTAACCACTCACTGGTTAACTAACTTTTCCTCTGAAGATTGTCATGAGAACTGGTACTGTCCTTTTGACTTTGACATTGCTGGTTTGCAAATGGTCCATCTTCTTGATCCCACTGGCTTTGACAATGCTGGTTCCTCCATAGACTTTAATTGTGAAAACCTTTATTGTTAGAAAACAGACTGCCTACATCCCTCTGGGAGAGCGTACTTGTTAATAACAGTTGCTAGCTGTGTTCTTTCTAACCTTAAACTTTCCCGCCAATCTCAATTTTGCAAAGGTGATGCACATAAGTGCTGTTACTGACCTTGCCTGATGTCACTCTGTGCTGGATATGTAAAACATAGAAAAAGTTAGTCACCTGCATTACTGTTCCTTTTATAATTTGATTCCATTTCTAATTGAATGTACTTGTTAGTTGCTGCATTTTAGATTTGCTTGTGTGCCTTGTGTATTTATAAATAAATATATTTTAATATACCTTTAAGTGGCTAAGTGTTTTCTTGGGTATATGTATGTACTGATTTCTCTGCACTGCTCTACAGCTCACATTACTCCCTACTAAGATAAGCCTGGCTGCTCAGCCACTCTACCGACTTGTGTAGTACAGGCCTATATCAAGAGTTGGGACCCTAATAATAAAAGAGAAGTCTTATAAAGTTCCACTCCAGTTGGACTTTAGAAAAACATGCCTAACACAACCAATCTGTAATCACCTAAATGATGTATTAGCAACATTATCTATATTGGGATGGAGCCAGGCAGAGGCATCAGATATGTATCAACCTATATAGTAACTGAGCCCTATACATCCTATGTGTAGTTTGAACCATTAACCAACCCCAATCCTCCATAGGTCCCCAATCCCCCATAGGTGTTGTAGACTGATAATGTAACTTGAGGTCATTGCCGATGTAATGTTGGTACAAAACTTTCTTGCACTCGTTGAACACCTTGAGAGCTGAATGAAATGCTTGTATGCTGTCCCGGCTTAGATTCATTGTCTGAATCAAGCTGGGTTTTAACATGCACCTGAGTCCTCCATCATTGAGTATTATTCTGACTAATTGTGTGATCTTGTGTGCACCTTAACAACCTGAAGCCAGTAGTTAGAATATGGCTTACACCAGTACATCCTCCATAAAGACTGCTCAGAAACATTGTAGGCCATATGCTTCATTTGCCACAAGAACAAGAAAAACAAATATCCTAATTGTCTTTTCAGTTTTTAAAGCACACTGTCATGGGACAATGCAAATGGTGCTAGCTAATATGGTATGCGTAGGTATTATGTAATATATGGGTCTATGCTGCTACATAGACTGACTAGCCTACAATTTGCTTGAATCATTTTGGTTGACCTAATTTCAACTTTTTTGTTTTCTTTTTTAAGGGGTTCGACTCCACCCCTTCCCTATCCCACAGCCCCTTATCCCCCACCTTCCCACTTACCTACCACCATAAAGACATATATGTTTGTGTTCAGTTGAGTCGAGCAAATTGTTCACTATCAAATGACAGCCTGTGAAACAACAGCATATCGTAACATACGTTGATAAAAAGGAGAATGCGGGTGAGTGCTTAATGTATAGAATGTTTGGATGAATCCTGTTCAAGCCTTATTTTGTTTGTGTGTTATGAATGATATTGGCTTTCACAAAGAATGTTATCAAGAAATCATTTTGGACTTTAGAGAGATTGCATGTTTGGTTGAATAACATAAACAGAAACCTTGGATCTTGATACACTGTGAGGAAAAAGGAGAACTATCCTATTTTTGTAGAAACTATTCCTTTTGATCTAATTCTGTGAGCCTGCATTTTAAAAGCGGGGAAACCCATTAGATAAAAGCATGATTTAAACCTTGACGTCAATCTTCTCTGCAAACGATCCCAATAGAACCACAATGGAATGACACTAGGAACTATGTACCCACAAGAGTCCAGTTTAGGGGATGGACCCTTTCAATGTGCAGCCTGCAGAAAGATCCCAGGCGTACTCTATGTATAATTAGTGAGTGTGGGTAATTACGGTAACTACATATTCAATCTAATTTAGAGTTCGCATGTGGTTTATACAAACCGTGCAGTCTCAAATTACACAGATACCATCCAAACCCATGCAATGTTCGTTATGGAATGTTGACCTATGGGATTCGTTGAGCATGCAATGTTGAAACACTGCTACTAAAGGATTTCTATAAATTCATGGTTGCGGGCGCATGTTTCCTTAATGCCCGAAGTTTGTGCGCCATGTGGCATAACTAAACGGAAAGGATGCAACAACAGCAGTTGACATTTACTTAGGCCATAGCGGCGTTGGGGGGTTGCTGTACCATCAGGTAAGGTTCTGTCTTCCGGGGGTAATGCCAGATTAAAGGAAGGGCATTACCGCACGTGGTAGGGCATTTCTATAAAGAAAACAGCCTGCACCCCGGTTAGTTACAGCCATTAGCCCCTTTTGCGGGTGAACAAAACAGAAAAAAGTAATTAAAAAAATGAAACAAATGTGGGTCAGCACAAGTAAGCCATGCATAGTGCACCGACTGCCAGTGAGGTGAACTGGGCAGGTCAGTAGCATCGCCAGCTGGTAGGAAGTGTGGCACCACATGAAAGGCATGCCGTGGGAAGGGGGTGCATGGGAGGAGAAGCAGCCAGCCCTTTCTCACTTTGTGATCAGCAAGCGAGGTGGGCACATTCTGTTGCAGGCAGCGATGGCACAGGCGAGGAGGCCATGGGTAAGGAGCTGTGCTGGAAAGAAGGGCAGATGGGAGGGCATGGCAGTGGAATGCAGGCAAGCACATTGGCATCATTACGAGTTTGGAGGTATTTCAGGAAAATCCTCTGAAATACCACCAAACAGTTACCGTTACCACCATTTGGTCAGGCAGAATTTCCGCCTGATTACAAGTGGTGGTAGCGGTGTCCCTATTTATTTTGCGTCCATTGGACCCAATGGTTTATTTGGTGGAACAAGTAGCACCACTAAAAACTAAACTAGCCAGGAAAGATAGTAAGCACCAGAAATGGTTCAGCGCAGAGCTGGACAAACTTAAAATAGAAAGAAGAGCACTTGAAAGAAAGTGGCATCAAGACCAATCTAAGGAAAATAAAGATAACTGGAAACTAGCTAATAAAAAGTATAGAGACAACATAAGAATAGCTAAAGCCAATTTTTACAATAAGGACATTTTAAAAAGTGTTGAGAAGCCCAAAACTCTTACCCCACCTTTCTTACCTACCAAAGAAGACTGTGACACAGTGCAAAATGCCTTTGCAGCCTAAATATTAAAGGCTAGACAAAATATAATTAATGCCAGAGAACTTTCAGTTAAAGCAACCTCGAGGAATGAAAGTGCTAAGCAGGGTGGGATGGATACTTTTCATTTCACCCCTATGTCTGAAGCAGAAATGTTCGAAGTTTTAAATTACATGAAACCCACCTCATGTGCAGAAAACATGTTGCTATCAAAAATCATACTGCAGAACAAAGAATTGTTTGCCCCAGTTTTGGTGAAAATAGTCAATGCCTCGTTTAAAGGGGGCTTAGTGCCAAAAGAAATAAAAAAGGTAACTATCACGCCACTGGTTAAAAAGGCAAGCCTTCATCCAAAGGATCCAGGCAATCACCACCCGATTACGAACTCTCATTTTATCCTCAAAATATTAGATAAAATTGCAACCATTCAACTACAGAAACATACAGAAAAACAGACATCCCTACACAAACAACAATCAGGTTTCAGGGCTCTTCACAGCACAGAAACAGCCATGTTAGTCCTTCAAAGCCATATTTTGGAATTAGTTGATAGAGGGAAAGGAGGGATGTTAAATTTACTGGATGTCAGTGCGGCTTTTGACTTGGTAGATCACCAACTATTAGTAAATGCACTGAAATGCACAGTGGGGTGTTCTATGGCAGCACTGGACTGGCTAGTATCATTTTTAACGGAGCACCAAGACAGAGTACACTGGGGGGATATGTTCTCTGAGGCTATCTATCTCAATCATCTTTGGAGTCCCTCAGGGAGCTAGCCTCTCACCACTGTTATTTAACATATATATGAGAAGCCTGTTTGACGTGTTGGGTGAGGTCGGCGTGTTTTTTACTAATTACGCCGACGACATGCAGCTTATCATTGAAATAGAGGGAAAGTATACCAAGGACAGTGATAAGATAGCGAAAGTCTACAGTAAAATTGAATCATGGATGCAGCAAAACTGGATGTGTCTTAATGACACAAAAACAGAGATCATGACTTTTGGAACAAGTCAGACAATAGCCAAGTTAGGAGCAGAGTATGAGATGTTCTCTATAAATGAGGCAAAAAATTCAAGCCTCGAATCAGGTCAAGATGCTGGGGATGATGGTCAATGCCTCAGTTAACTCAGTAGCGCAGGTGATCTATCTGCACAAAAATACGGCATATTACCTATGCCTTATGAGGGCTATCAGACCATACTTAAAAGAGGAGAACACAGCAACAATTGTGAGGGCAATTGTACTGTCCAGATTAGATTATGGTAATGCCCTTCTAATAGAAGCTACAAAAAAAGATTTGGCGAGGTGCCAAGTCATAGAGAATGACGCAGTGAGGATTGTGAAGAGATTAAAGAGCAGAGACCATATAACAATGGCAAGAAGATCTCTGCATTGGCTTAGAGTGGAGGAGAGGGTGAACTTCAAAGCTATGACTATTATTCATAGGTGCCTGTTTGTAGATGCTCCCCTATATCTCAAGAATCAATTTGTGGCACATATCCCACAGAGACACTTACGCTCATCAGGAAAAGGTTTGCTCACTGTGCCAAAATATAAGTTAAAGACAGGCTTGGGCAGATCATTCGCAGTGTTGGCTGTGCAGCAGTGGAATAACCTCCTTCTTATGTTGAGATTGCAAGACAATCATCTTTTTAGGAAGAGTTTGAAGACGTACCTCTTTAGGTGAAAGGTGTGTGGCTGCAATGTTTTCTAACCACAATATTTGGGACAACGAACGTGTCCGCCTCCTGGCTTAGCATGTGTTGTCTGTCATAAGTACCCTGATGCCTGCGGGCTGCCAGCACTATACAAGCCAACATGCATAAATACAGTGGTAAATTACCACTTACCACTGTGGGATGTCTTAACCCATTAATCCAAGCCATGCAACATCACTGTGCATTGCTGGAAGCAGAAACATCATAATGGCCGCCGGAAAGCATGCTGCTCGGCAGAAATCACCAGAAAGTGTGCAGTGAAAACCTGAAAAATAAGGCCACCATCTACTTTTGCCTATGTCAGTGGTAACACAGGAGACCACTGCCAAAACCCATCATTTGGCTGCTCACAGAGCAAAATCATTGCAAATGAAACAGAGCTGGTTTCAAACATCAGTTTTTATTTGGTGTCAAATTTACAAGAATCATGGCATACAAACCACCAAAAAAGATCCAACCGCCTTGGGTGGTCAACATCATTCTCCTTCTAGAATCTACATAAATATAAGGTCCACAGAAGTATATATATCTCTGAACAAAGTATACTTTTTGGAATTGCGTGCTGGAAGAAACCTGTCAACAATGGGTGTAATACCATTACTCACCTCTACCAGAAGTCGGCGTTTTAAAACCATTTTGTGTAAAGTTGTTCATTGAGCCCAAACTATGCCAAAGAAAGTCTTGCTATCATAAGCCTAAGAGGTGGATACAATTCAGAACTATATTCTGAATAGGCTTGAAGTAAGAAATGGTTTGATGTATTTGTGAAAAATGTGAGTTATATTTTAAGAAAAGACAATTTGTAAACATTGGGTTTCAGAGTTAAAAGTTTCCCACACTGTGTTCAAACGAATTCCACACCTTCTCCCTGGACAAAGGAGACTTCCCCCTGACCATGGCTAAGAGATTGACAGGTTGGTGTCAAAAGGAACTGGGAGTGGCACCCTGGCCTGTTGCTCTCAGTGCAGACAAAGGAATCCTTGGGCTGAATAGAAAATGCTAATTCGGGTGTGACTGACAACAAACTGCTAGCAGGAAGGAGAGGCATGTGACCTCTGAGTCAGCCCAGACCTTGGCGGCGGAGACAAACCATTGTGTGGATTCAGAAAGCACAGCAAATATATGTTTTAGAAAAATGCTTATAACAAATTGCACTGAACTGACCAAAATAGGAAACTTTGAGATTGTTAAAATGAAGAAGTTGCTCACAGTTGAAGTCTAAGCTGGACTCTGTGCGATGTTCTGAGACCAAACCCCAGAATTATTCATATTGTAGCCACTGTGTTTATGCTATGAACATAAAAATTACAGAAATGTGCCCAGATGGGGTGTGAATGCATGGATAAAAATTTGTGCAGAAATAATATTGAGAAACCCACCAAAAGCGCGAAAAAGTGGTCATTTCTGAACCAAAGCTCTTAGGAAGATGAGAGACGAACAGAAATGTACCGTAGATAATCTATCATGTAATATATGTAGTATTAACAAGTTGTGTATATTGTAAATATGTGTTTTATGAAAAATATGATACACTGTACAGAGGCCAAGGGGAGTGTTTTCCCCTAAGCCATAAACATGACACAGGATGACATGCTGATCCTTGCTCCAATCAGGGGACAGGGAATCCTCTAACCTATCAGATCCTTAGAAGGTTGGGCATTGTAGAATCAGCCTCCCCACCCACTTTGGAAATCCATAAATAGGGACTGCTGAGGAGAGATAGGACACACACTTTTCCATTACTCAACTGATTTCTTGGCGTAGCACACTGCAAGAAGATCCTGACAGAGCTCCAGACATAGATCCAGAACCCAACTCTAGAACCCAACTCTAGAACTCTGAAGCAGACAGGCCTAACCCAAAAGCTGAACCTTTCTCAGCAGGCCTGCAGAATCTAGCAACCTGATTCTAACCCCTAAACTTCCAAGGGGCTCTCACATTCAACAGCCGGGCTGTGCTATTTGGCTATTCTAGCCAAGAACCCTGTGCTAGAACCAAGATCCAGACCCAGAAAGCAGAGCTGTATCCAGAACCCGTCAGATCCAGTCCAAGAGGCCGTGCAGACCGCAGTGCAGTGCTGAGAGCAGAACTGAGACCTGTCCGGTGGCGAGAGAGAATCCCAGCCAAACCCTTGACCAGATATTTGACGGGGCCCACTCCATTCCCAAGCCATTGGAGTGAGTATCCAGTCTAGAACTGTACATAACTAATCTCTTAGTTTAAAGTAAGACTATTCCATCCATTTCAACCTGTCCAGAACTGCATTATAGAACCTCTTTTGTCTATCCTAAATTCTCCTCTCCTCCACATAATCCTTGATAATTGTAGTAATAATCATCTTGGCGTTAATATATATTTTCTGGAGAAAGGCAATTGTCTCGTTCAGACAGAGACCATCCAGAGGTGCCTCTGGATAGGTGGCTGGGCTGTTGTGTAGTTTGCAGCAACATAGACATTTTAGTGTTAAGAAATCTTTGTTTCAAATCTTCAATAGTGCATCTTTCATTTTGAATTCTTGACTTTATTTCTGAAAAATCTACCTTCACAAAAACCTCTGTAACTTTTGAACCGCACGTCCTAGAACCGAAATCTAACTGTAATTTTGAAGCTAAGATCCTAAGACATTCCTTATCGTTTTGCTGTAATCGCATTTCCCGCACACGGAAACGTTGCCGCGGATTTCAATTTAGCTCCATTTCACCACATGTCAGAATAGCTGTTTCTTGTTTTCAACTGCTGAATTTCGTTTTCAATCTGATAATCATTCATGAATCATTGCTAGTGTTGACCTGAACCAATCCAAAGTAACTCTCACTTATCCTGAATCTCATTTAGTGAATTAAAATCATTTTAGCATATTTTCCCTTACATTGCAATGACATTCAAAAGTATTTTTGCCTGTTTAAAATCATACCTCTTTTCTCTAAGCTTGCTGGGTAACTGGGATTGAACTGCATTATTGATTGTATTCCTGAAACCTGTGTGCCCTTATTTCCATCTCTTCATATTGCATAGTGGGGGGGGAGTGAGAAGTCACAAGGGGAAGAGTGATCATATTGTCTTTTGATTGAAACCATATCAAGTTTATTTCTGTGTTGCATTCTTTCCTATTATTGCATTTCCTTGAATCCATACAAAGTATTCTCTGCTACCTTATCCTTTCTATTCCTACTCCTAACTGATTAAAGAGATTGTTGATATTGTAATATTACCCATCGCTGCTCACTGTACATATTCATAAGTGTGCTACTCAGATATTATTCTATTCATAGAAGTGTGATACATATTGTTCAATTCTTCAAATAAACCTTTTAATTTGCAAAACAAACCTACTTCTTGGCTCAGTGAGGTCGGGGAGATTCAAAGAGAGGGGCGTAATATAAGGGTTCATCATCCAGATTTAAAGAACTATTGACATAAAAATATATAAATAAGGGCTTCCATTGGGCATCCCACACTAGGCATTGACTTAATTGGAGTGCTGGATTGAAGTCACTTATACCGCCATACTCGTAATAAGGCCCGTCTGCAATTGGTGTGTCCTGACTGGCTGCCACAGACTAAACTTCGAAAGATGGTGCTTATTTAATTGAAATATATTTTGCCAGCATACATACTTGTCCCGGGCCTCTGGTTTCTTACAATTTTCCATATAAATAGTATTAGCAACAAACCGAAAGAGTTGCAACAATTAAGCTTTGCAGAGACATTTAAAACACATTATAGACTCAGTAACTATAACAGTTTCCCATGCGTTAGATCATTCATTTAATGTCATCACTGTTGTCCAGTGTACGCATGGCAGTGGGGCGTGCCATCAATGCACATGTCCTGTTCCAGTCCACAGAACCCCTCCATTCCCCTCAACCTCACCACCCGCACCTCTTCTGTGATAGTGGACTCTTCAGTAGCTTCTGTAACAATCCAGAAACAGGTGTTATACTTTCAACTTTGCTACCACAATTCCTGCATACACATTCATCATGCAAAACCATACACCTGGCATCTCAAGGGTGCCCATCTGGTTACATTTAAGCAGCATTATTTACGATGCTATAGTTTATCTTGCACAATTACAAGATAGTGTTGCAGCCCTTTTGACACACAATAACTTGAAACAGATTCTGTGCATGTGGAATTTAGGCGTCAGTACTTCATATTGTTTTCTCATTCCTTTAAGTGGTTTTATTTCTTCTTTTTTTCTCCACAGCAGGCATTTTAAACTGTCCTAGGTTTTGCATGAATAATCGATTGAATACCCTTGGCATTACCTCTAGTCCTTTTATCATTGTGTGCTTATACTATATTTTCAAGTGAACTGCTAAGTCAGAGGAGGAGAACAGAACGACCCTTAGATTATACCATCAATGATGCATCAAATGCCATCTATTTATTTTTTACAGACTGTTAGGGAGAATTCTCAATATGTGCTAATTTCCCTTACCTTCTGAGACCCCCAGCAACTTTGCTGTATTTCTAGGATTTGAATTTTTACCTGGAAAGAGCGTGAGCCTCTTTTTCCCACTCTTTCATGTATTTTGATGTGTGTTTTACCTTTGTGTTCTTTGGTTATGGAGTTTTAACACAACTCCCTAGGCATCGTCTTTTTCTGTGTGTCACACGGCATCTTCAGTGCAGTGGCACAGGGGTGACTTCCAGACTTCCCAAGGTTTAAATACCTTCCCTGGGACTGACTACTGTCTCCCATGGCATGTAAATTTAAATTGACTTTACTAGTCTCTTTCAATTTACTGACCCTGCACACCCTATCTTACTATAGAGTGCTGGAGGAGTTGCCTAGCTTCCCCTGAGTCAAAACACTCATGTAACAGTTAAATGTTACCCTTTCCTACTTTAAATGGCTGGTGGCAGTGGTTTAGATCAAACTACCATGATTTTTCCCTACCGCTAACAACGGTAGCAAAAATTCGGGTCAGCCATGTTTTTCAATATGGCGCCCAAGACCTATCTGTAAAAACAGACTCCAGTCATGTTTTTTCTCCATTTCTTTTAGGAAAGGTCCTTCCTGTGTTTGTCTCTGCGCGCCAAACCATTTTTGTTCCCTTTGTTCATTGGCCTTTGGCAGGTTTCAGTACTGAAGCCCTCCTCTGGCGCCAGGGTGTCTGGGGTGGACAGGATGTGAGAGAGATGCCCGAAACTCCCGGTGCTTAGTCTCCTAGGAGACCTGAATACACTCTGGTGTGATTGGCCAGGTGGCTGTCCGGCAACAACAGCCACCCTGCTGTGTGAGTGACAGCCAGGCTGGAATGAATGAGGGAGCACTGTTTAAAAGCAGGTCTCTGGGACTTGGAAAGCAGAGTCGACCACTGGAACGAAAGAACCGAAGAGGAGAGGAAGGAAGAGGGCTGCTGCAACTCCTGGACGACCAGCGAAGCCCTGCTGCAGGTCCAGATTGCCTGAAACTCCGACGACAGAGAAGCCCTTCAAGGTTAACTTCTTCCCTTGAGTTTGGTGGGAACAACCAACTCGCAAGCCACCTGGACACCATCCTATTCTGGTCGAATTTTCATCAGAGTGCTGTTGAAAACCGGATAGCCAGAGAGAAGGAAACCAGCTTGTGGACTTTAAGGCACTCACACCTTAAACTGATGTCTTGCTACAGCTTTTGGCCTCTTCCTTGGGCACTGCAGGAACCTCCCGACGTCCTCCTTGTGCCCATGACTGAAGCTCAGGAACAGTGAGTTCTGCTCGAACTGCCAGGAACAACTGGCTCAGCTACAGCTTTCTTCATTGACAAGGTACTGTGCAAACGCTGTCCTGAAATCTTTTTGGCCATCGAGAAAGTGCATGAAACTTTCCTCAACTACGAAGGCTTGTCCTTCCCTAAACATTCGTCAAACTTTTCGCCTAGCCAAATCCTTTAAAAATCTGTGGCAAAGACTTAACCGTTACTTACCAAAACTGTGCTATCCTATACAAAAGACTCTGAACCATTGATGTTGGCCCAGGCCTATTGAGAAGAATTTCTGGTTGTATTTAACTGAAACCCTATGCCCTGCCTATGAATATATTTGGGCTGTCTATTCTTATAACCTTGTCTTTTCCCTCTTTTATTAAGTATCTGAAGTGCCATTTTGCTCCCACTTCATTTTGGAGCTAAACTTGTTCATTTAATTAACGGTTGGATTTTTGTGGTTTATTAGTGTGTGATATTGAGCTGCTTATGCTAGAGTAATGTTTTATAACTGACTGAGTAAATAAATGTATATTCTTTTACCAAGAAACCTTGAGTAAGTGTTCACTTGAATCACTGCATTGGTTGATCCTTTGTGTAACTTGTTCTACTGCTCACTTAAACTCTTGAGATAAGTCTGGCTGCTCACCCATCGCTACCACTTTACTGTGTAGTATGGGCCTGTACCAAAGGTGAAATTGTGCTTACACTTGTAGTCCTAATTGCCTGTAGAGTTCCCCAAGGGTACTGCAGGTGATTCTGCCTAACACAGACTAATATATAAATCTGAAATGCAAGGCAAGGAATAGCCCAAGTTCCATCCCAGATCACTTTCACCAGGCTTCCACTTCTCAATCCAAGGTAGGCTCTCCAGACATTCACAGGCAATTAGGTGTTCACCACCCATGAAGGGGCCACATTCTCTCGCTACACATTTACTAATAATTAAGGAGGTTGTTCTCCTAAAATGCGACTGAATCTACACAACAGTCCTGTGAGTTGGCCATATTTTCTTTTTCCCCACAGTATTTAAGGGATCATTTTTAATCACACTATTCAGCACAAGTGCTCCAATTCTCCGTCCAAAGATGTTACCACCTTTATTTTGGACATACCAGCTACCCCTGAGACAAAAGGTGATGTACATCGCACACCACTCAGAGGGGAAGGAAACCTAGCCCAATTCAAGCTTCTTGCTCTATAGTACCTCGTCTCCAATCAGCCAAAACAGCACATTTCCGTTTAAAGCCTCCCCCAACCAATTCAGTAGCACGGCTTGCAGATACAAAAGGCATATTTGGCTTCAAACATTCCCTAGAAACGCAAACCTAAATTTCCCACTGAAAAAGGAAGCAAGCAGGCAGCAGACATGTGAAATTCACTGGGCGTACACCCCTTTACTAGAAAATATGTCAGCAAACCAGTGAGAGGCGAAGCATGCTGCGCACAAAATAAACAAAGCAAATTGCCATGAATTAAAAATGGTGATAATCCTTTTTAAATGTATTTCATTTCCTGTATTAATTCAGTTTACATATCGTCGATACCGTGCATTCATTAAAATCGCCATAAACACGATACAGAGTAATGTAGGAATGTTTGACTCTTCAGAAAAGATGCAGAACAAGGGCTCATTGTAAAAACCAGACGTAAAGCCGCATCCTGCTCACAGCAGTTTGGAAAAATGACCGATGCAAGCAAAATGTGTAATATTTTCATGTCCCCTAAAACCAGAATATAGAGGCAAGGCCGGAGATGAACATTTCAAGTACCTGAAAATAACCTGCAATTTTTGTTTAAAAAAGGAAATTGCTTAACCTGGGGAGAAAGAGAACAGAAGTTCAAGTACAAAAGAAGGATTTGCATTTTTTCTGCTGTGTGTTTGTTAAATTTTTTCTACAGAAATAAAAGTCAGGATTAGGAAACATTCAGATGATGACAATATGGACTGTTGATAGGGGTTTCATAAGCCAATGGAATATGATTGGTGATGTTTTATGAAAATATACACATTCAAAGGTGCAATTATGACTGAAACCAACTTCAAATGGAGCCAGCACCGAATTCTGACAAATGGCAATCCTTTGAACTCACAAAGACATCCTCCAACCCCAGCATACAGGATGGGTGGACAGATACATTCTGTTCCCATGCTAATAAGCTCTTTGAAACTGCCCACTGTGGATACGGATCCTGCTTCAAACAGGCAAAGCAAATCAGACCGCATCATAAAGTTCTATGTGTTCAGTTGTATTACTTGCCCTGTGTGCCTGTTAGGGATGAACATTCAAATAAATTTGAAATTCAGATGAATCTGTGCTCCTCTTCAGTTAAATCTTTCAACATCATCTCAAAGGTCTTCCTGAAGGAAAGAAGCTAACACTTGATAGGATTGCGTGTTTGCAAACTTCCCAAGAAGAGACGGAATTCACACCAGATAACCCGTAAGTACTGCAAATTACAAATGACCTCCTTCTGAGTCAGTCGTTACAGTGAAAAAGTGCTGGTATTCATGGATACCGGCACTTTACCATACTAGCCCACTCTAGGTTTGCCGTGGCTAAGAGCTGGAGATAAGCCAGGTGTCCTGCCAGTAAAAAATGCCCACATTACCGGCACCGGCATTGACAGTGCCGGTAATGATGGCAATTCCCCTCATGGAGTCCTACGGGAATCCATGAATGGGGATTTACACCGTCACTCCGGCACCCGTAATCTGGTGGCCATGCCGCCAGACCGGTTGCCAGAAACGGTAACTACATTTGCCGGTATCCTGGCAGCTCTACCACCAGGAAATAAGCAAACTCAGATAGAGGCCCAAAGTCTCTTTCATCAGCCAGGCACTGGGTCATTAAGACCAGTTGTGCCAGGCCTGAGTCAACAAGAGCAAATTACCAGTACTGAAACAATAGAAAATTACCATGTTCCTAGTGTTGTCTCTAGGCAGAAGAACAGTGCCATATTTTTGTATCGAAGAAAATGCCTTTTAATGTACACTGAATTGTCTATATCGTCTGTATCTCTGCAATCTCACCACATAGAAATGTAAATTTGTGTGTGAAATGTTTAGTTTGAGATGATCTATTCATTGCTACCAACAGGATTTTGCTAATGTGAGTTTCAATTATGCAAATTAGGCAGATTTGTATTCTGACGCAAATTACGGGTGCACGCTAGTGTATCATATGTCCTCACGTTCGCAATGATGAGCCTGTTATGTTGAGATGGAAAAATAATTTGAATGTAAATGTAGAAGTGAGGTAAAGGGAAAATATAGATCTTATTCATGCTATAATGATCAGGATTGATTCACATAAGAGAGATAAATGTGTTGAACTGATTCTTGAAGTGGTCACATAGTTGGAATGTAATGTTTGAGACAGTGGTAATATTTAGTGCAAGAAATCCCTGAGATTACATCAGATTAAATGGAAGGGAAACTGGATGTAGAAGTTACTCATCATCATCAAGTTTATTCAGATTTCATGTATAAACAATCCATAAAACCTTTACAATATACATACATTTAAAGCACAATAAATAAAGAGAACAAAAAAGACAAACAGAGGGGAGAAGAGGAAAACGTTGTGTGCAGTTCCTTGATCAATATATAAAAATACATTATCAGGGTAATGTAACAGCAGTTGTTTCCTTTGACAGAGTGCTATTTTTAAATACAAAAGTAGGGATCAGCCAACTTGTTGTGAGTTTGCCCATAACAGGTAAGTTAAAGCTGGTCTGTATTGCACAACACCCATTCCCCATAGTAGTGGTTGTATGAGTTGTTTTCTTGCCTGCGCATTCGCAGGACAAAAGAGAAACAGATATGCCAAATCCTTGTATGGGGGTTTTCAAGTTGGGCAAGATCTATCTGCACCCCCTGGCCATGCTGCCACCACAGCCTTTAGCGGGATGCAATTAAAACTTGCCCTAGATACAAGTACACAATCCTTGGGGAATTCTGCCCATAATAAGTAATGCTGAACTCCCGGAGACATACTAGTCGTCAACTCCTGATTTTTTGGCTTCATGATTTCACTGCTTTCTCTATCCAGGTGCACCGTCTCATAGAAATGAGCAGTCAATTGATTGATATCTCCCCTGGAAAGCACACTAGTGTTTGGATACAGGTGAGTGCAGTTTATCCTCCTCAGCTGCTTCCTGATATTAGCCAACTGTTAGGCAGAATCCAGTGCAGTTCCCTTAGGGAGCACTACACCAGATTAGGACTACAGGTGAGAGAAATAAATCCCCTTTGGCATCAGTCTGTACCACAAAGATTTAGTTGGTAGCTGTGGCTGAGCAGTCAGACCTATCTCAAGAGGAAGATGAGCAGTATTCAGGGTTTACACAATAGTTCTACTGTACTATGGAACAAGGAAACACTGACCAAAGCTTTGTATTTAAAAAGTAGTTATATATTTATTTTATACACTTTTAAGAAAACACATATATCACAATCATCAAGCAAGTTAAATTAAGTCAAAGGAAAAATATACGCACTCCCAAGTTGAATTGTAGACCAAGTGCACCAAAGTCAAAACTGAGCAAAACGTCACAGTGAAACCTACACACAAGGAATCCTCTAACAATTCCTCACACGGGAGGGAAAGCACAAGTTATCTAGAAATAGTTTCTTATACACCCTAGCAACACTTCCTATTAGTTTGTGAACCAGTTAAGCAAGACAGTGCATCAGTATAGGCAATACTTAAAATGAAATCTGAGCAAAATGGCATTTCACAATATTTAAGAATGGGAAGGAAAGGGTAGTTAAAAGAAATAGGTGCACCACACAGTTCTCAGTGAGAACCAATCTAAAGAAAGCAGATCTAACAAATGTGACCAGAGTCAGTAGGCCTGTGCCAGAGTCAGTGGTACAGGGCAAGGGCCCAGGAGCAAAAATGTTCTTGTAGCTGCAGTCAAGTCTTTGGTTAACGAAGTTGAAAAAGTAGTTGCAGAAGTTGAAAAGACAATGTTAAGAGAGGGGCAGCCAACCCAACAGGCAGGAAAAGGATTTAAAACACCTTTAGCACTACCGCGAAGAAAGGGCGGCCTGGCGGAACAATGTACCTTCTAATGAAGAAGTGGCTCCTGCGCTGGCGGATGTTCCTGGTAGTTCCTGCAGTTTGGGTGATCCAGCAGAGGAAGAGAGGCTCTCGTCGCGGAGGAAGGTTCGAGTTACTGCACTACCCAGGGATGAAACCAGCCGCGCTGCTGCTCGACGAATAAAAGGTACACTCCTTGAAATCGCGGTCCGGGTGGGCTGGTGCCTGGAAATCTGGCCTCCGAGTACAGGGTACGGGAGATTCGACCAAGGCATGTCCGGTAAGGCGATTGGCAAACTGGTTGACCCCACCAGCTCAAGGAACGACGAAGGCTCTTGCAGGTGAAGATCTTTTCTCGTCGTGTGGAGAAAAGTGGTGAGACGCTGCAGCAGGGCTACACTGGTGGTTCAGTCATTGCAGATGTCTTTGGCTTCTCTCCTCTGTGGCTTCTTAGTTCCAGTGGCGACGTCTTGCCCTTCCAGTCCTCAGGACCCTGCTTTTATGCAAAAAGATCCCCATTCATTCAGCCTAGCTGTCACTCACACAGTGGAGTGGTCATCTTGGCGGGAGACCCTCCAGCCTATCAGGATAGAGTGCGACATGGGTTGCTGAGGCAACCCTGTCCAGGGGTCCTACTCCCCCTCCCACACAATGGACCCACCCCAGACTCAGTGGCGCCGAAAGGAGGGCTTCTCGGTAGAAGCCCGCCAAAAAGGACGAACAAAGGATCCCCGATCTGGGTTAGGAGTTTAGAGAAAGACACGAGAAAGAAGTTATATTAAAGTTCTGGCAAATAAATCCTACCGGAGCAAAATTAATATTGAAATTCACCGGCGGTATGTTAGAGGCTGTCAGAAAATGTTGTAGCCTCGAACAATGGGAAAATCCCATAGGGAAATATTTGCGGTCAAATATTTAGGGTAGTAACCACTGCCACCAGCCAGAAACTTTTGAGGGAGGGACTGTAGGGTATCCTCTCGAAAATGAACATAGGGGAAAAACTATTAACCCCTTCCAGTACCTCCATAGTAAGATGGGTTGTACTGGTTTAGATCATAGGTTTTGACTAGTAAAGTCAATGGGGACTTTACATGCCTGGGGAGACAGCAGTCAGTCCCAGGGTATGGAGTCTATGTTTGGGGGTCGCTACGACACCCCTGTGTCACTGCACTGAGGGTGCTGTGTAACACATGTGAATAAAGATGGTTCCTATGGGTTTGAGAAAGATCCCATAGGCATTAAACACAAAAATAGCCTAGAACAAACATAGCAAAAATGCCTAAGAGTGGGAAAAAGAGTATCACTCTTAGCAGGTAAAAAGAAACAAACCCTTCAAATCCAGCAAAGCTGCTGGGGGACTCTATAAGTAAGGGAAATTAGCCATAAAATGAGAATTCTCCCTAACACCAACCACGGGATCTTATCTCTCGTGTCCTTGACTATAAGGAAGATGATCAGTTCCTGAGTGAGTTTCGCCCTACTATTACCCCACAATCTGAGCCAGTGCAATACTGACTGCAGGGAAATTGTATCACTAATTGGACTAGAGCCCAATTCCATCGGCACTCTGAAATTGGGGGCAGAAGTCGGAAGCCCCGGAAGGCTTTTCAGGAATTGGTTCTCCAGAATCTGGAATGCGTTGGTGTTACAATAAACATACAGCTCCATCCCGAAATTAGCAACTGATGCTGCTTTTCCCTTATACAACTGAAGCAGGGGGGCTATTGGCTTTGCTTTAAACGTATACATGGCCCTGGAGACCCCACACAAAGCCTGCCCCTGCTTGAACTGCAAGGCCTGTTTATTTACGTGTGCAATCGCACTCATGTATGCAGAGAATCTAACGCCTAAGTAATCAAAGTGGTCAATCCTGGGGATAACAGTGTTCCTACAGTACATGGCCCTAAGGTTAATCCTTTGACTCTGCTTGCAACAAGACATCACCACTGACTTAGCTGCATTTACAACCAGATCCAGGCCCTCCATAGAAGTTACTCCCAACAGACTGCCTCCTTCATTAATATCCCCAATGACTTTGGAGAGGCACGTCTAATGTGATGTCACTTTTGGAAATTTGCCCAATCATATACATTGGCTAATTAGATTGGGGAAAGTATGCCCACCTCAAAAAGATGTGGTTTTCTGTTCTATAAGAGGAAATACATACACTGAGGGCGATACAATCACCCATGTACACTTACTGAAGGTACTTACGTGCTTGCTCAGTGACTGACTGATGGAGAGAAAGAAGAATTTATAACAACAGGAAGGAGAAGGAATATATTTGCTCTCCTTTTGGACCCTTTGATGAAGTATTAGTAGAGACTTAAAGTGAGGCCTGCCAGGAGTTAAAGCCCCAGGCCTTCTTCAGTGGAGGAGAAAGCAGGCAGTGTATGGAGAAAATCTGATCTTATCTTACCTGTTGATGCCCACCTGTCATCTCCCCCTAGAGGATAAGAGGGGTCAGTAATGCGAGGCAGACAACTGATTGTGTTTTTCGCAGTCTTAGAAAAAAAATTTAACAACAGAAAGTGCAAATAAATCCTCACCAAACCTACACTATCAGGGAGTTCCCTACCTAGTCTAAGGTCTAAAGCGTTTACTCCTAGCATAAACAAAACTGGCCCTCACACTAAACAACAAAACATTCAATGTAAAACAAAAACAATATGAATAAATACATAACCAATGATTTGGATGACCTTCACCTGTGCTGGGTAAATCCTTTCCCCAGGATTATTCAAAGTCAATTGTTCCAAAGGTTCAAAAAGAAAAGCAAAGTCTTGAACCAGAACTTGTAACTTCCAAATGAAATAAAGCTTCAACAAACAAAAATCCACAGGTACCTGTTCGTCAGCTTTCTGTTGAAAGGTTCCCCTTGAAACTTCTAGCCAAGAAAATAGCACCAAAGTTAATCCTGGATATTGTCTGTCCAAGATTTTGTTGCCACAGTTCAAGAAATAAGTGAACTTCTGCTGCACCAACTCTTCATGTACTTATGACCTCTGCAGTGTCTTTGGTATAATTGTCAGGATGCTTCTTCTTAGGGGGTTGCTTTCCCCTTAACAACTACCCTCCTACTACAGATACCATGGGAACAAGCTCCTTTGTTCCACAGTATACCACTACTTTGGCCACCTTTAGTATAACATTCACTGACCGTCCTATTCACAACCAAAGTTCTGGTAATTCTGCTTCAACTTGTTATTTTACAATTATTAGGCATTTCAAAGACAAGACTCTTTGACCTCCACAGGTAGGCAAGGCACTCTTCTTTTCTATATTACAAGAAAGCGCAGCCTCTTTGCCTCTTCTGTCTTATTGCTATCAGTATAACCTGATTCTGGTTCTAGACTGCCTTTCGCTCACCTTGAACAGACTCAGCATAACAGATTGTTGACTTAATATTCTTACAAGTACCCAGCTCCCTTGCCCAGCTTCATTCACCTGCTTGGTTCCAGTAGCTACCCTGAAGCTGTATGCCACATTGTACCAGAGGACACAAGACCTTTAACAACTTTAACAACCTCTGAACATAGGTGGATAGATTTTAACAGGGCCGGTTTCAATATAGGAAGATACCACCTACTAGCTTGGGCAATGCTTGTTGTTCTCTTCAATTCAACACGTTCTACATTTATACAATATTTGTTCTGGTTGTTACAAGGTTCAATTTTCCAAACACGTTCAATTTTAGGTACACATCACCCCTCTGTAAGGAAGATCTCTGGTTTTAAAGAGCTGTAAGAGATTGTAGTCCCACTTATTTACACAGAGTTATACTCCAGTCGGGAACTACATTTGTTCACGCGCGAACTCTCTTTGATGAAAAAGTCTTTTAACAGTTTGTGAAAGTCAGCTTTAGGGCTTCTGAATGGTATACAAAGCGTCCCCATTCCTAATTGAAGACACACAAACACTTTGGTAACATTAAATAGTTTACAATGGAAAAGGGGAAAGCTTTTCTTTATAGATGAACACTCCGGCTTGTATTAAAAGTGCACATGATACATTTCCATTGTCAGTCGAGCTCTTAACAATGACAAACAGCTTCTACTCACTCTTTCACAAGTAAATTTAGAGTTGTTAACAGTTACCGACAAGACTTTTAAAGTGAACCTGAACAAAGCACTTCACTCACCGGCTCCAGTAACACTGCGGTTGCGGGCTGCTTTCACTTCCCGACTTGCTACTACATTAGGAACTCTTGCGATCCATATCCCTCTGCAGCATAGGTGTCTCAGATCTGGCCTTAATCAGGAGGAGTCTCCTTCACCCCTCTGTCCCTCAGCTTGCTTTGCTTCTGCACACAGGCCTCGGGTTGTTGCATGATCACAGCTCTGCAATTACAGCCACTGGGCACATCTGGGAAGACCTTTATTCTCAGAATGCCTCTCTCAGTGCAGCCACGGCAAGACAGGGTTTGTGAACACAAGACTCTCTCAGAACTTGCAGGTGAAATCTGTTTTCCTCTTGTCCCAGCGTCCCTTAAGTGAAAACACGTGCTTACCAACTGCCAGTCTCGTGCAATTCTCCTTCTGCTACTACTGCCATTCTTCCAGCTCCTAATCCAGCTTCATCTATCTTCCCCCTCCTGCTGCAGCCTTTTGTGCCTCTTAGGTGGGGCAATTGATTTCAGCTGTAGTCCCTTAATGTTAACCGCATGACCTTGACAAAGGCTGTTAGGCCTACTTGCCTGCCCTTTGCTTCTACATGCTTCTTCAGCCCTCTTCTTCATCTCAGTCCCTTTGGAATTCTGTGACATGTAGTTAATTTGGGAAAAGTTATTTTTTCTACTTGTGATATACTTTCAAGGGTAGATTTAATTCCCTCATTATTTTTAAAAGGAGGATTTTGGGTTTCATTCTTTTTAGAGATATAAGATGTAGAGAATGTAACATTTCCACCATTCCTCGTGGCGTACCTTTGGTATTGAGGAAGGAGTTTATTTTGTTTAGGGATACAAAAGACTTGCTCTTCTGGTTGATAGCTTTTACCACTTTACCTTTAACCTGAGGCTGCAAGATATTAAAATGACAGAAAGCAATAACCTCTTCTGGAATAGTGGTAAGTATATCCCTTTCAGAGAAAAATACTGCATCTCATCCCACATAATCTCCTCACTAGCCTGGGCCCTGTCCCCAACCAATTGATTCTCCCAGAGCACTCCAGCACCAGGGTTTGGATCAGGAAGCATCTGCCCTCCCCTGGCCACCTGGGAGGAGACTTTCAGTAGTGTTTTAGTGAGAGATCTGCAGGATTCTTTGCAAGGGGGAGAATTGTACCAGTCCTGAAGAGGGTGCCAACCTGTCTGTGATTCAGCCGAAACAAGTCCTGATATGAGTATTATCTAAAAGGGAAGTAATCTTGTGGGGAGTGATCTTGTAAAGGGAATTACAATACATCCTGGTCCCTATAATTTGTTAATACTGGCGGGTTGGGAATTAATTGTGCATTCTGAGAAGTTAGGGAACATTTCAGAAGTGTATGTGCTTCTGGAGAAAAAAACATATTTTATAGATTAGGCCATTGTGTGTATGCAGTGATATACACCTGACCCTTTTATCTGGTGATGACGTTTAGCATATAAGAATTATTAACGGGGGTTGAAAAGGTAATCTTACTTTGTGAATACCTAGAAAAAGATAAATGAACTAATTCCTAGGTATATCAAGTGGAATATTGATATGAATGCAGGGAGAGGGTGATTATTCTATGTCTATGGTTCCCATTGAAAGGGAGAAAGGTCACTTTTACACAGTAACTAAATAGAAGGGAATTTTGCCAATATACTGCTGAATATAAGTTTTCTTTGTTTACAAGCCATTCACATACCTGAAGGTCCCATAACTTATTACAACTGGGTTGAATCACTGACCCATCTATTGAGTAAAGCGGGTGGTATTTTGAATTAAGGGAAACTAGCAGGAAATGAATAGGCATGGATATTTGATCTAATTTGTTGTTTCCATAAATGAAGGATTCCTCCTGGACTCTCATGCATCCAAGCATTGTTGCTTGTGTGTTAAGGGTGAATTCAATGCATAGATACTTATGGTGAAGTGTGTCTTACTAAAGTTTTTATTTCCATATCTGTGCATTGAAAACTGAAGTGATTAGTGTGTTGATTATTTCTTTTCATTGACCTGTTGTGAAGAAACAATTTGTTTATCTTTAATCAGATTCCATTATTTCTGTTTGTTTAATAAATAGACCTTCTGTTCAACCCTGTATGTTTCACGTCCCGAAAGGGGGGGGGGGAGTTGTAAAAAATCAATTCTATTAAATTGGGGTCCCAGATTCATAAAAAGAACTTTATTAAATAAAGGAGAATGGCACATACCTGGTTTGGGATGGGTGAAAAGTTCCCAAAATTACATATTGCCCAGTTAAAACATCCTACAGGACAGTAACTCTTCTATTTCATCACTAAAGTGTGTATATACACAGTGAAGCCACCATTTAATTGTATTAAACCCTAAGACATGTATCTTTTAATATTCTCTCTATCAGCGTCAAAAGTGTATGATGGACACACAAACAATTTGCATGTCTTTACATACAAAGAGCACAAAATTCATCCTCTGATAACATATTGTTGTTGGTTTAAGATCTTATTCGACAAGAAATCATCAGGTACAAACACATCACAAAATATGAAATACCAGCACATTAAAATCCAAAACAAGTGCACATTTAAATAATTTGTTCACACTCGACAGTCTGTGTTAAAATGTTTAAAATATGACCACAAAGTGCAAGTGCAGATGATTTATAAGCAGCACCTGTGCATTAGTCCAAGGTTGCCATTAGGGTATTCTCTTGAGTCATGCCTGATGAATATACTTTGAAACATAATAGAACACATCCAGGTTTGTTTTTGATTTTCAGAACTGCATGGCATAGAGCTACCATGCATTAGTACCGGGCACGCGCGGCTGAACAGGAAATCTGTGTGGTGATTGCCTCATTTGCGAGCCATCCCACACGGTATTCCCGTCCACGCCGTGCATGCCGGCTACTCTGTTCCCGGCGAGGGGCATGGTAACCCCTCAGCCAATGAGGAGGCTCGAAACGGGGCAATCCCCACTCCGAGCCTCCCCATGGCTGGAGGCTTCCTTCGTCCCCCGCCGGGGACTCAGGTAAGATTTTTTTTTTCCCCCAAGCCTTTCCTCCCTCCTCCCTCCCCACCCCACTTACCTTCTATCCCGCGGTCTCTGGCGGTCTCTGGTGGGGGACGATGGAAACCTCCAGCCGTGTGGAGTCTCGGACGGGGGCCATCGTCCCCCGCCGAAGACCGCGGTACATTTTTTTTTTTCTTCCTCTCCATCCCCTCCCTTCCGCCCTCCCGGACGGACTACATTTTCCCTTTCCATGGCGGCGGCCATTTTTTTGCGTTTTTTTTTTCTGTTCCGAAACGAAAAAATGCCATTAGCACGCCGATCCAACGGGCCGGGGTACTAGTGGCAATAAGACCCTCGGCGGGGGCCAATACCGCCAAAGGTAATGCCCGGGGGCTTCGCTATAACTACGGCCCCAGGCATTACATGGGGTGGTATTGGGCCGCCGCCTCGGGTTTTATTGCCACAGTATAAACAACAGTTTTTCGGTACCTAATGCTGAAATATTTAAGTCTCTCACAGATGAGCATGAAGTGGGGAGAACTTTCTATCTCAGCACCACATAAAAACAGCTGGCTCCCATTGATCTACTCCAGTGACAAGTAAAAGACTGCAAATGTAGACAACCTATACGAAATTTAATGCATTAAGCTTGCACACAGGCCGGTGTGATTACCTCAAAGTATTTCTCATACTGAGTCATAATTCTAAAACTCAGGTATTGTGGGCCATGAGCCAAAGTAAAATAAAAACTCCATCATACTCCTTTTATATATGGAATAGGCCATTCTTGCTCTTGATTTTGACTCCCCAGTTACAGTAGATGGTTCTTCCCAGTAAATACACAGCACCATTTTACAGGTCATTTCATGATGTGTACAAACCAGGTTTTTTTGGCCCACCCCAGATTGATAACACGTGCACCAGGGCTTCTTGATATTTAATCAAACCGGGGATGCCCCATATTCATAACCATAGATAAATATGTTTCAAGGCTGCCTCCTCATCAATAGGACATATATTGCATTCCATGCACACCGCTGCACTTGATATACTCTTTAGGAACTTATTTTCCACTCCAAAAAATGAGCCGGTGTTGGCATAGCCACAAATGTCTGATCCATACCGGGCTGATGCCTTTGCCTGTACCTGGTACATTTCTAAAACTGGTTTAATAGCACCCCCACCATGTTTGAAGTAGAATGTTTCCAAACCTCCACTATTCTTTTACAGTGTACTCTTAGCCTTGAGCATTTGGTAAGCCTGTCCAAGATTACTTGTGAAGCATATACGCCGAGGTAATCATACTAGGGCCCCAGTTCTAACTCAATGCACCCTATACTTAAGTGCAGTTCTTTACATTTTGAGTTTCTGTGGCTGAAGCCCATAGACTCAGTCTTATTGACGTTAATTTCCAGACTCAAATTGGCACATTTCTTAGCAAAGCATGACAATGGTACAAGCAGCCCTGCAGGGGTTGTGGACAACAATGCTGCATCGTCCACAAAGAAAACGGATGGAATTACTTCCAGGGGTTTAGGGGCAACCCCTCCCCCCCAAGCTACAAAGGACAACTGACAAATTGTTAGAATAAAGGCATAGTACCAGGTTTAAAAGATTATCTGGGATGATTATGGCCCAGAGAGCCTCCCACAGTACCCTTCTTGGGATGCTGTTGAATCCCATTTTTAAGTCAACAAATACCATGCACATCTTAGTCTTTGATTAAATGATATGCTTCTGTATGATCAAATACAGCCGAAACCCCTGGTCCAAGGTGCTCATTACAAATTGAAAACCTGCTTGCAGATGACTCTGTGGGCTTTTGGTAACAACCCAATCCTGAAGCTGTTTCAACACTTTCTTCGCAAATGTTTTCCATACAGCATCAAAAAGTGAGATAGGGCGATAATTAGATGTTTTTCCCTGTTCACCATTTCTAAAAATTGGAATGACCTCAGCCTTGCTCCAAGACACAAGAATTTTAATTCATAGCCAAGACAGCATTAAAAACATGCAGTAAAATGGGTGCCCATATTGCGGGCTCCCGCTTGAACAAATCTATTGGGACTTTATCTGTCTCAACCGCTTTACCACCCACCTGTGACCTAATTGATTCCTCCATCTCCCCCAAAGTAAGTACAAGACAGACTCCTTGCCCTTTAATTCCCATTTGTCATTGGGACAGTTACCAGCTCTACCCTCTCACTTTCGTGTTAGGTATTGTACAAACCCCTGAAGTGGTCAAACCACATGTCAGGAGTAACACAGGCTTGGAGAGTCATGCCCCCTTGAGTTCTCTATAAGTCACACACCTCCAGAACAGAGTCAAATCTACCTTTCTAACAGCCTTTAGCATACATTGCCACTTGTCGGCCATAAACTCTCCCTTCTTTGTCTTTACTAGATTCCTGTAGGTGCATCTTAACTCTTTCAGATGCTCCCTGTCCAGTGCCTAACTGATCTTCAAATAATAAATCAGTGACATTTTGGCTCGTCTACAGACCTTGTCATACCAGGAATCATTTTTCCTTGAACCTCTATGAATTAGGGACCTTCGACCAGTAACCTTGGGCTGGATATGTTCTATCAATTTCCCAAATTCAAGAAACACTTCCTTATCCGAACTTTCCCAAGAGCATAACAAAACAACTCTATATGTTCGATAATAGAAGAATAAATACTAGGAATCAGATCTTTCTGTGCCAATGATGCCCATTTAATGGAATGGTGACCATGTCCAGTGACTATTATGTTGGTGGTATTAGTACCATACTGAGGTTTGGTCTTTGCATTGCCCATGAACGAGAGCCATATGGGCTTATGATCCCTTTTGAATCGATCAATGATTTCAAAACCAGCCACTTTATCCCAATTTCGTGCAAGAACTAAGGCATAGTTTATCTGGAACTATCATTTAGCCCCTGGTAAGTGTCATTTTCAGGTTGATCATTGGGAAAACGTTAATTGCATTCTTGTAATTCAAGATTATACAGAATCCGTGCGGCTTCCACTGAGGTGCCATGGGTTATTGTGGGGCGACTTGCCTCTCGGTGTGGGATGCCCCATCCTGATCCTCCCATAAGCCATCCCATTCTCTTAACAGCTCCAGCTGGATAACATATTTTATGCTTTGTATAATTTGGATAATTTCTATAATTCCCTGCAAAAATGGTTCCAATGTATGTGTTCTTCTGCATTCACAACATTATTCTGGCCTTGGGGAAATTTACACCAGGCCCTGATAATTTCGCCAGTTGTTAAGTGGTGCTATCTAAATTTCGAATATATTATTCTTGTAAGAGAACAGGGGATTGAATACTTAATATCTAGTTTACAATGACCAGTTAACATATGTTTGGCTTACTCAGTTAAATAACTTTTATCTTTAACTCATATTTAATCTGACAAAGTCACTGTTGCAACATTCAGACTCAAGTGTCAACCTAATTCTTAATTCAGTCATAGAATCTCCTCACATCTTCCAGTATCAAATGCCTACAGGTGTGGTGTCTTGACATACTATGAGCCTCAAAACAAGTTTGACAGTGTGTGGTATGAATGAGGCAGTAATTCCATTAGATTCCAGTTTTGGGTGGTAACGGAATTACTGACACTTTTACTGCACTGTCAAAATAAACTTGTTGTATTGAAGTGGAGGATTTACCTCCAACAAGAGGTAAATCCTCCACTTCAACGCTCCCAAATCAGCAGATTTACTTTGGCAGAATAACTGCTCCTGCTAAATATGAAATACACCCCATGAAAAAGAGATTTAACACTGCTTTAGCACCACCACATAATGCATGGCAGTAACAGTAAATGGGTTTAAGCAGTACACTTGTGAAAACAATAACAGCTGAATTATCACCAAACACATCATTAGGCTTCTTATCGTGTAGATGTTCATCGACTCAATCGTTTTTTAACCATAATCTGCCAAAATACAATATGCATTTTATGCCAGGGTGTTTCTTCCCAATCCCAAAAATGTTCCCCATAGAACACTGTTTACAACATTGGCCACTTCGGACGACTCAATACCAATACATCACCCCGATTAGTACACACACCACTAACTTGCTCTTAAATAATGTGATAATAGGCTGAAGGGAGTAGCCCCCAACTCCATTAAAATGAATTAATCTTGCATTTCATTTTCAACATTTTGTTGTATGATTTTCTTTGAGCACTTTCTGTGTCAATTTATTGCCATAGATTATACCCAGATATTTAAAGTCCAGTATTTATTCTAAAGGATTATTACCAATGAACAATTTTGCTTTTCCATTAACTGTCTACCCAAACTGCAGCAAATTAGATTTTATATCATTTAGAATAAGATTATTTATTCTACAGCAGGTTTCCATTTTGTTCAGCAATCATTATAAACCTATACTTGTGGTAGTGAATGAAATCATATCTGCATAGCCTAAAGTTGTGTAGGGTTATGCATACTTATCTTTCACACTTTCCAAGTATGATAGTAAATCCACTAAGTGTAAAGAAAGTAGTGGTGATAACATGCAATCCTGATTTATCTTGGTGAGATGCACTTTCTTGGATAATGCGACTTAAGCCGCCGTTTCCTTATGAAATCCCATTATCACACTTATGAGTCCATAATCAATACTTCCCTACCCCCCTGAATACATTAACACCATGACCTTTATCCTGTATGCTGCATCAAATGTGTCACTGAATTCTGAAAAGATTGCATACAAAGGCCTTAGAATTGTTTCATTGAGATTCTCTAGTAGGGAAAGTAGAAGATAGACTATAAACTATAGTTGGGGTTCCTGGTTTGAATCCAGTTTGGGCATCTGGTTAAGATTATTATTTTTGTCTACTTTTTGTGTTAATTATTGCAGTAATAATGTTGCTAAAATATTTTCTGGGATATCTAGCAGGTCAGTATGTATACAACTTATTTTCTAAATATATGAATTAGGTAACTCTTTGTCCATGACTTAGGTCAAAGTCCATTTTGGTCACATGTAATAGCAACAATAGAAGAATGAGGGAGAACAAGAGAGAGAGAGCTATAGCGAAAGCGAGAGAGCCAAAAAGCATGCTGGGCACTCTATCCCTAGAACTGTGGGCTAATATGAGTGTTATTCTTCTGTGACTCTTTTAGGTTGAGGAACCTGGACAAAGGAATTAGGCACTTTAGAGTAGGTCCTTGCATTTGTTTTATTTACCCACCTAGACCCTTTTGTATAGCTGACCACTTTCATTAGAGGTGTATTTGAAAACCCGAATATCTGTTAGGCATTAGTTCTCTACTGTGCCTTTTGAGACACAAGGATCAAAGGGCAGAAGATGGAGAAAGTGTTTAGGAAATTGCACCTAGTCCAGGCTTTACTTGCTGCCAGAGAGAGCTTATGAAGATGTATAAAAGAGAGAAGCTCTGGTATCAGTAAGTTGCTCAGTCATGCCTAACCCGTGCATAGAGCTCAAAGCTCTGTTACAGCAGCAGGAATTTGTTAAGGGCTGGTGAAGCTGTTCAAGGTGGTGAGGGATTTGTGAATTTTTGTCATACCCCTGTTCCGTCACCGACGCATCCCGCAGCCGTCGGCCTCCACCTTCACCCCCCCCACCTCTAACTCTACCTCTGACACTGCCATCAGCAACCTACATCTTTCCATCACCAAAACTCTTGTCATTCTTGCCCCAGTCATGAGGATCGGTCTGAAACCAGCCTCAAAGTGAACCACTTGGTACGACACAGAACTTGCAGCCCTGAAACGCAATTACAGGGCAGCAGAATAGAAGTGGCTCACTTCCGGCTCATCCTCTGACAAACTGGCATGTCGCCTGCTCCAAAGGCAATACAGACTCACCATCCATGCAAAGAAAAGAGCCCACATCCAGGCACGGGTTTCCAGCGCATCCAATAACTCAGCTGAACTTTTCAAAGTCTGCAGGGAACTAGCCAACCCCTTGGCAGTATTCTCCTCCCCATCTCCTTGCCAGGCCCTCTGCAATGCATTGGCCTCACACTTTGCCACAAAAACCCAGGACAGTCAGGTCTCCCTTTCTACATTCCCTCACATCCCATACCACCACCCACCACACCCCCTCCACCCTCCTCCTTCTCTCCTGTCACACCTGAAGAAGTTACCAGAGCTGTCTGCTCCACGAATGTCTCTTCTAAACAGGTCTTCCCTTGTTCATCCTTAACCATCAAGGATAACATTGTCTCTCTTGCCCCTGCTCTCGCTGATTTCTGCAATCATTCTTTTGTCACTGGATCTTTCCCCTCCCCCCTTAAGCACTCTCTTGTGTGCACACTCCTGAAAAAAACATCCTCTGATCCTACCTGCCCTGCCAGCTATCACCCTATCTCCATCGCCCTCCTCCTGGGGACGCCACTTGCGAAGCTGGCCTTGAACCAACTCAACACTCACACTGAACTTGTTGATGGCCTCCACAACCATCAATCTGGATTCCGAGCATACAGAGGCAATGAAACTGCTCTTCTGAACACCTGAGAAGAACTGCTTGCATCTCTGGATTCCAACTCTCTAGCTGTCCTCGTCCTTCTCGATCTCTCTTCTGCATTTGACACAGTAAACCATTCCATTATCATACAAAGGCTCCATGATACACTTGGTATCTCGGAACAGTCACTGGATTGGCTATCCTCTTTCCTCACTAACTGCTCCTCTCAAGTCATTCTTGGCCCCTTCTCCTCTCCTACTTCCATCTCCACCTGTGGTGTCCCCCAGGGCTCTATACTCTCCCCCTGGCTCGTTAACATCTACCTTGCTCTCCTTGCATGCCTCATCTCCTCCTTTCCTCTGCGGGCTCCCTCCTCTGGAAACTCCTCCCCCTCCTCCTGCGCCTTGAGCAGGAACCTCTCCTATTCTGGAAGCTCCTTAAGACCTTCCTCTTTTCCTCCTCTTTACCTCCTTCTCTCCTCTGCTAATTCCACATTTGCTGAATCGGTGCACTTGGCACTTATGCATCCTTGGGGCCTTGACCTCCCAGACCAATTCTTCACAGCTCCTGTCTATTCACAGCAATTAGCATCTGCATACCGTCTGCTCTGAAGGCTTGCACTTAACACCTCCCGCAGCCCAGTCCGTGCAGCACTCAACATTCCTAGCACTTTGTTTATGGCTCACCCTCGAGCTTGGACTCTCCAGCACTTACCACCTCTTCCCTCTTCCTTTCTGCACTTGCACGTTCTACATACTCACAAGGCATAGTAGGTCCGTCCCTCCACCTCCGCGCTTAAATATTGTGTTGTAATGTATTTCCCACCCCTGCTCCCTCCCTGCCCTGTGGGTGCTTTGAAACAGTATTTTCTTATCGTATTGTAAAAAGCAAACAATAAATAAATGAATACTCACCTCGAATTTATACCCCCACTGGTGCCATCAGGGGACTGGTAGGCTGGGAACCTCACTGCAGCAGTGACTGCCTGCATCATGGGCATTGCGATTATGTGCAATCGGCACATGCATGGAGGACCAACACCCCGGTACAGTGCATGCACGTTGTGGAACCTGTATGTTGTTGCCATGGCAACAACGCTGTAAGCCTTCTGCTCTAGCTTCCCAGCATCAGAACCTGGTGCATCTTACACATGTTCCATGTGTTTCTGGAACTGTTCTGCTCTAACCCTAGGGTTATTTTTCCTTCCCCTCTCCCTGCAGGTTCCTGTATGTTTTCTGTTCCTGTCCAGGGCTCCTGACTCTGCTTGAGGTCCCGTGGTTCTGTCTGTTCCTGCCTACTCCACGACTGTCTCTCGTCTGTGGGTACTTGCCATCTACTGGTCTGTTGCTTGTCCTCTTCCTGAGCCAGCATTCTTCCTTCCGGTGCTTGCCTCGCTTTACTGCCTACTGCCTCCATTGTGCCTGCCCTGGCTATCGCCTCATTTCCTCACTGCTTACCAGCTTTGGGTCTTCACCTGCCAGATTCTGGCATCCTTACACAACTTCCTTGTACAACGCTTGTCACTGTCCCTGAACCATGTTAATCCGGGAAGCCACAATGTAGTATACATTGTCAGTCTCCAAGGGCCTAGCTTGTGTTTCAGTTCATGGAGGGTCCGTCCAGTGCGTCCACCCAGATCCAGTTTCCAGCAATGATGGGATCAGGTACTTGACAATGTTGCTTTAAAAGGCCTAGACTTTGTTTTCAAGATGCCTGATACAGTACAGTTTTTTGATGTTTTTTTCTCCTTGTTATGCTTCTAATGAAACTGTCTGTTTGGGGGTGAGATGTGCTGAATGCTTCTTTTGAGTGCATGTTTTATTTACATGCTGTTTGTACAGTACAGTAGGACATGTGGTTAATAGATGGTATGGCACAAGAAATGCATGGCTAAACACTGACAGATATTTCCCTTCAATAACTGATCAAGTTAAAGAGGGAATCATGCAACATAGCAGACAAGCTCGCTAAAAAAGAAACAGAGGGCTTGTGAGTACCTAGTGCATTGATTACTTTTCCACTTCTTTGCTGCATTTATGTGTTCTTATTATTTTTGAAAGGGAGTCATATGCACCACGATGCATGGCTAATGAGTGACAAATATTTAGCAATGGAGCAATTCTGATGCACGTGGATATTCCAGCATTGTCATTTATGTGCCATGGCATTTTGCAATACCAAGGCTCCAGGAACCAGCACTTGGCGTACTGGAGTCCTCCATCACAGGCTTGTAATATTGGATGCATAGAGCTGCAGTACCAAAGGCGGCTACTTGGTGGTGCTATGCAATCTGGTACAAGTCATTTTTCTGCAATTGCACTACCTGGTGTTATTTTTGTGTGGGTAAAGAATAGCTCTTTGAATCTGTGCTTTATGTTCCATCAGCTTTTGCAGTGCTTGAATATTTTTTCCACCTATGTGCGGCATTCATATGTATTCAACTATTGTTTTGTAAAAGATGCAGGCTGCTCCAGGATACATGGCTAAACACTTACACAAAACGAATTCAAATTTACCCTCGGTCCTCCCAAGCTAAACAAAGAGGAGAAGCAGAGAATTACCCTTAAAAAGAAAAACATCAGATTAAAAGTTCATAGGATCAGTCATTTTGTAGAAGCTGGCGGGGAGAAGGTGGACAGGGGTGAGTCCCGCTACAGGTACACACACCGGGAGGGGAAGGAAAAAAAGAGATTGGACAGGGACAGCTGGCCAACCCATAACCAGTGAGGGTATATAAGCAGGAGAGATGAAACAGGAAGTGTGGGTGTATCGGGTGAAGTCAGAGGAGGAGACTGACAGTGACGAAGAGGCCAGCAGAGGATGCAGAAAGAGGTAGATTGTGGAGAAGAGTTTTGGAGCAGGTGAGGCATTGGCTTAGGAGTGTTAGTGGTGATGCAGTATGAGAGTGCGTGTTTGTGAGACATATATATAGACAGGAGATTGTAAGGTATGAATTTGAGAAGACTTGTACAGGGTGTGAGGAGGGTGACTCAGTCATGGTGTGGGAGGAGTTTTAGACTAGGAAGAGGGGGAGTAGTGTTCAAGGATAGCAGTAGTACGGGTGGAGTATTAGTACTAGTGTGGGAGGAGAAGTAGAGTAGAAACTGCAGTGGGTGGAGGTGGGAGAGAAGAAGGAGTGAAATATCGGAGGGGCAGAACATTGATGGGGAGGAGACCGGGGAGGAGCAGCAGGATAAGGTATCGATGGGTATCAGTGAAGCCAGGTCCAAGTCAATCTTATTGAGTAACTGCAAGGCATAACCCTAATTTTCCCCATTAGAACACTCACCTGTGGAGAGAGTACGGGGAGTCAGGAACCTCATGAGGGATGTAGTGAGCCTGCTTTTAGGGCAAACATCACCAGTCTAATTCAGCTATTAGAGACTAGGGGATAGCAATCAATAAGACTAACTGGGGTTACAGACTCCTGGGTTAGTGAGAGCGTTTGTGGGCATCACATTCTGAAGCTTGAAAATGGATGTAGGAATTCTCAGGGGCTTTGGGATGGAATATCCTCCAAACCCACAGGGCAAGGTCCCACTGGCCGATTTTGGTCAACTCATTGTGACAGATACCCTAGGTGGGAGTGCTATGTAACACACCCCGCAAGAACCACAGGCGAAGAATACAAGAGCTGTAGGTGGTCAAGAAATACCAAAAGGTTAACAGAAGGCTTAACAGAAATAAATAAGATTGAGTGTCTAAAAGTATAGGTTTTTACCTATCTTCAGACAAGCCCCAGGCCAAAAGAGTTTCAGTCCTGGATCCAAAATGGCATGAGTAAAACAAGCAGACTGAAGGGAGATAACACTAGGAAGGAATAAGGATCAGATAGAAGTTCTGACTAAAAATACCCAGTCTTGGACAAAAGGACTGATCTTGTGAGAGGTTCTCCACATGTGTAGGGTAATGTAGACAATTGTAAGAAAATCTTTCCCTGGTTGTTGCACCCCTTTCATGAGGAACTGAAGTGCAAAGCCAGTGGCAGCAAATCAGTATGTGACCAGCAGACTATAGAAAGGAACCCTACCGTCTGGTTGAATACAGCGCGCCACCGAAGGATTAGATGAAGGAACCTAGTATTGCTTCTGGCATCGATTCATGCTGTGATATGTGAGATGCAGGGCTAAATGTACACAATAAGCAGTGTGCTTGCCATAAAGACACTGGTCTTGGTTTATGTCTACCGGGGCCTGTGAGAGGAAACCTGACAGCATGTTCTCTCCAGAAACCCATCCTCCCTGTTAGGATGTTCTGGACCACTGGGCCGGGTTTTCAAGGGTTATTTCACATAGAACATGGCAATGAGTTGCAGCACCATAACAAGTTTAACAGGCACTCAGGATCTTCCTTCGACCCCATATCCCCTACAACCCACGTTTATTGTAACGAGAATCTATAAGGAACCTTGTATTCTTCCAGCGGTGCCACTGCTGGGGGATTGAATGTCAGGGGCCAGGTATATGTAATGGATGATTGAATGGGCATTAACAGAGAAACATGGAACAATGGGTGAATCGTATAATGAGCTAATAGTTTCCACTTCATTTCCACAGGAGTGTTTACACTCACAATGGAAAAAGGGCCAATGTAGCAGGATCTCAACGTTTTACTGCAGGAAGGAATCTTAACTTTGGTCGTGGATATCCACACTGACTCTTTGACCTTGTATAAGGGTGGCAGTTTTCTTTTCTGGTTTGCAAAGTGTCACACTTGATCTTGTGCCTTTGGGAGATCCGCTTTTGTTGTTAAGAGATCTTAATTCATATGAGCAGCCAAATCTCTTGCCGCAAGGACCCCAAGTCCGGATACAAAATGACGGGTATTGAACAAGAATATAGTCCATGGGACAGGTGAATCAGAGCATCCTGAGAGTCCCCCTTTTTCTTGTTCAGTGCGATAACATCAGAGGTATTGGCCTAGTGTCAAATTAAGTCTCTCAATCTGGCCATCGTTCTGAGGATAAGTGGATGAAAGTGTGGTGAAGGGTGCAACACAATCTCTTTCTCCCCTGTAAGCACACTCTCCTCACCTGAGCTGTCCGAGTTGTCGGTCTCTTGTAGGCTTCGTTGTGCAAGGTAGTCTCTCCCATTCTTTAGATGGATATGCTTGTCACGGAGGGAAGCCACAGTGACTGCTGTTTGAACAGTTACCCCGTGACTCCCTTTCCAGAACCAAGCCAGAAATCAGGGAAAAACCCAAAAGGGAAAAAACCATGTGGTGTAGCGTCGACCCTTCCAATCCAGATGACAGTACAATAGCTGATAGGAGCAATGGTGAGAGGCAAGCAGCAGAGTTCATAGTTTAGAATGTTCAAGAAGTCAAAGCCAAGGAGTAGCAGTGTCAGGGAAGTCGGAAGCTCCTTGTGGAAGTTCGAAGATATGGCACTGGATCCAGGAAGAGGGAGAAGGTAAGCAGTAAGCACAGCTCAGAGGAGCCCAGCAGAAAGAGAGTACGGGAAAATCCCCGAAATCAAGAGAGAGGGGGAAAAAGAGAGAGAGAGAGAGAGAGAGAGGCGGATGCTGCTGGAAACAGAAGCCTCCAGGAGATAAAGCACAGCAGTGTACCGCTCGGAGCAGCGGTAGAAAAAATGAAGCGAAGAGTAGCGTTCCGAGAAAAACAGGAACACAGGAGAACAGGGAAACCCTCTGGCAGATCCAAAGGCGGACGGCAGAGGATCAGAGCGAGGAAACCCGGAAACAGGAAAGCATCCAAAGTGGGTTGCAACGCAGCGTCAACCGAGAGGCGGGGAGGTAAATACTCACAGTGGCGCTGCGCTATGTAACTGGGGCTGGAAGCAAGAACACAGAGAAGGGACTAAAACACCCTACCTCTGTGTCTCCAGCCCCAACGCAGAAGTATCCGCCAATTTCGGCTATGGCCGTGACAGCGGATGACAGAAAGTTTCAGCCATTCTGCCAGTTATTTCCTCACTTCTTACCAAAAAGCTGATATGAATTGTGACCATTGATCGTGGTCTTCATAATTCGATGGAGCTGAATGGTATTTTTCAGGAAACATTGAGCCAACATGTAGGCCAAAGGAATCTCTTCATGGGCAATACAATGGGCCATGTTGGTGAAGGAAACTACAATGGTTAAAATAACCATGTGTCCTCTTAATTGGACAAATCTGTGATAAAATCCATGGAGCATACTTGCCAAGGGTTCTCAAGTATAGGCAGAGGATGAATAAGCCCCATTGGTTTTCTTAAGATGGATTTTGCTCAAGCACTGACTTCAGATCCTTGGATTAGCAGCAATGTGGGTTTCCACCAGGCATATCTTTGTATCTTTCCACAAGTTTTCTTGATTCTGAAATGACCAGATTCTGTAAGATTATGACACCAGTGCGAGAGGGTATGTTGACTTTCGGTTGTAGGTAGCCACTGTCAATTATGGAATAATAGGCCTTATTCTTCTGTATTGCTATGATCCTAATGTAATAAGACATGTTTCATCTGTTGGGTGCTTATCTTTCGTAGATGACCTTCATAGGAAAATAGCAGAGGACAGGCAGCAGATATGACCTTCTCATGTGATACAAATGGAATTCACAGGATTGTACTTCTCCTTTATAGGCCTGCAGCATCTGCCCTGGTGGTTTGATTTCAGGGTTTAAAAGGGACTAAAAAGTCAAACCTTGCAAAGAAGTGGATCCTCTGTTTTTTCTTTGATTCATGGATTGAACTGTCTTGAGGAAGCACAGATTACGATGGTCAATATACGCAGTAATGGTGTTGTGCCCCTTTGAGTAGATGTCTCCAGTAGGAGAAAGCAGTTTTGATGGCTAATTGTTATTTTTCGAAAATGCTGTAATTCATTTGTCTCTACTAGTGTAAAGTTATCGAAATAATATGTAATTAGATATGATTCCTTGGTCTTTGCATCTTTTTGAAGCAGCAGGGACCATAATACATGATTTGAAGCTTCTGTCTCCAAGAAGTAAGGTAATTTGGGATCCAGCAGTTCAGAGAACAAGGCCAAGGTAAACCAAAGGTTTTATGGAAGCAAATGCTATTTTTTCGCAGAATGAGACCGCTGTGAGAAACCTGAGGGTATTCTCCCAAGCAGACCCTGGGAATCACTTATTCAGGTGGCTAGGGAAGGGCTGCTGCTCTCAGATCCCAACCCTGGGGGTAGACAAGCGAGGGAGGATCACCTAGGTAGTGGAACCCAGCGTTATGCTCTGGGGAATGCCCCAGGTGAGACGTAGTATTACACCAGGGGAGAATACTAGGAGGACCAAGTCCGTGAGGCTTTTATAGGCTGTTCCAGGTCAACCTCCCTTCCACCCAATGAATCTTCCTTACCTGAATTCATCAAACCCTCCACCTATGGCAAACCCATTAGGAACCCAAACCCCAGTGCCGTGGGAAATTACATCTCCCAAGATCCCCATTTTCCTGTTGCCTACCCGAGTACTCCCAGCATTCTTCCCCCGTCCCTCTGAATATTGTTTCACGAATTCCCAGTCTGCTTTAACCAAACACCATCCCCCCTATTCATTTTACAAAGCTTACAAATCTCACCTTTCCAAATTCACCAACCCCCACTAGGACGAAGAATATAATTTCTCATGACACCTTTTCCCCATCCTACCCAGTAGGATATTTAGAAACTATACCCCCCGCCCTTTTCCAACAGGAACACTTTCTCACACCATGAAAAACAACAGACTAACACCAGAGTCGTTTACCTGACATGTCCCAACACAAGGGTCAGGCAATTGCTGATAACTACACACACCTGACTGCCCCTTCCGTTCCCCACAGGCATAAAAGGCAGAGCACGAGAACACTTTTTGAGCAAGGCCAAATGCACGAAGAAGCAGCTATTCCAGGACACCAGTTCAAACGGAGGAGTAATGCAGCAAGACCTGAAAGGATGACAAGGAAGGAAGTGCCCTTGCCCTTTTTAACCCAGACCTGCAAAGCCTCTGTGAAAGGAATCATAAGACCGGGAACTACAGCTGGCATGGGGAGTGATAGATGTCAACGTTGCACAGGGCCCTCCCGTACTGATAGCCAAGGCGGGGAGAAGTGCTTGCTGCTGTGGTACCGTCCTTGACCCCAGAGGCAAGAAACGCCAACGAGTTCAGCACAGCCGATGAGTCAGAGAGAGCTGATAGTAAACCAGACTGTGTTCAGCCCAAGGTTGCAAACAGCAACATTATATGAATAAAGAACTTGTGTGTAATTTAACTTTTAAGAAAATCCATTGAAGGACCAGCTGTAGAGTGGCCCGGCACCACGTGGGCGCTCATTCGAAGGACTCTAACTAATCCCCTTTGTTGCAACTACCAAGAGGCCCTAGGTGAGGCTGCATGACGTGTCAAAGTGGTCATACAAGGGTCAAGCAAAACCCCTTGTACAATCGAAAGTCTTTGACACGCTGAGGAAACACAGTGAATTGTGTTACTGGGGGCAAATTTGAACCCGACTGAGGTAAGCCTACAAATTAGGTTGACCAGTAACACCCCCGAGAACATCGTGTGAATAGAAGTATGTGAAGCCTGACTGGGTGCTGAAACCCGGACTTAGGTAAAAAAAGAATCTAAGGGGCCTAGTGAACTATGGCAAGTGTGAACCCAACGGAGGGATGCAGAAAGAAAGCTACAGGAAGTGAATCCTGCATTGTGATACTGTCGAACTGGATAGTAAATTATGCCTCCTATTGTAGCGATTGTACGTATATTGGCCTACGCCAAGTTGCTTAATATTGTACGCGAATAACTCTCTACGGCAAGGTCTTGACCTTAGAAATCGATGCAAGCCGCCATTTTGAATCAAGCCTCCATTTTAGGTTAGCACCGCCATTTCGTTTTTTTTTGTACAAAGTCACTCTGTAATCTAAAATGGCCGTCTCGTGTGCCCTTGTTCTTGCCTTAACCTCTCCAACCTCTGTAGGAGAGTTAATGTCCGACCTGCCTTCAGGCTACATGTTAGGGTCATGTAGACCTTGTCCTTTGTTGACCTCGGGAGCAGGGGATTAATTGAATCAGCAATGTTAAACTACAAGTATACAAGAACAATAATGCTATCCGAATATAATATGTGAAACATTTGTTTGGTCTATATTAAAATAGTATGTAAAGAGTGTATCGTTAAATTAAAGAATAATGGAGTGTATTAGTAAATGTATTCAAAAGTAAACCGCATGCACGAAATATGTAAATTAGGAAAATGAACCTGGCGCGACCCTACCCAGTGTATTATTAACCTGTGAGAGGCTGGACATCATTTTTACAAATTGTACAAATGCGTTGATGTCCAGCTAGGAAATTCTGTTCACTGCTCACATTGAACCCTGCTGGTGGTCTCTGTGATGTATTGACGGCCAAATAGCTATTTGTGTACTTTGTTGAATACTGTTCAGTTTTGTAATAAAGATTCTGGGAATCTTTACAAGCCTTTGTCGGTGTATTTTCCTTTGCTTGGTGTAACAGCCGTAATATTGTATTTTTTCTGATTCCACAGATGGCGATCGAATAGGGACCCTCAAGATTGACTTTGTCTCGTTGAAGGTTGGCTCGGCTATCGGACCGGGATCGGACGGTGCCAACAGAAACGGCCACTCTAGACGAGAGGCGAATTCCTCGACAAAACTGCACGATCCGATCCCTGGATGGTGAGCTGTAGCCCGAGACGACGTCTTGACGAGGGTCCATATATTTGAGGTGGGTAAATTTGCCGAAAACACCAGACACGTGGGTCCTTAGCATTGTCCTTAGTAACCCGATCAGGCCTCCCAGTCCTTTGGTCAGGTGAATCGTGTCCCGATTCTTAATCTAACCCTGACAATTTGAATTTGGAGTATTGTACTCACAAGCACAATTATTTAACCAGGTAACACCAGAACTTTGATATGCCTGGGAAATTGTCTGCCTGCTTTAGGGCATTATTCCGCAGCGACAGACAATCTTTGGAAGATAGCCGTCCCGCACCACAGGAGGGGTCTCCGGCATTTACTATGTACTGTAAGAAAGGCTTTGGTAGTATAGTATTTAATGACATTTGGCACAGACAGACCAGACATAATTCTAATCTTCGGTGGCCAACCAATGGTAGTTTTGAAATCCCGCATATAGAATATTTAGAGTGTGTATTAGTAAAGAGAAGGGCTAGACCTGCAGCATTTGACGTGTTCCACAGTTGGAAAACAGAAGCTTTGAAGCAACAAAAGAGTAGAGAGAAACACATGCGTAGACATATGACAAGTGTCGAAAAGGCACGGTTATATGATCAAAATAAACAACTAGAGTCAGTTAGGAACACAGACAGGGCGTTTCAATTAGGCATTCAGAAAATCTACCCTTCAAAAGATTTTCATACGTCAGACGAATTGATTAATAAACTTTTGCATGAACGAAGACCCGATGCCTCCGCGCCACCTCCGTACGTCCCTCCTCCTGGCACTTTGCCCCTTCCTGTTGTTGTTCCCCCTCCTATAGTCCATCCGGACCTCCCTGCTGTTCTTCCTGTTGTTCTTCCAGCCGTCGCTCCTTTGCCTGCCTCCTTGCCTTCACCTGTTGTTATTCAGAATGTGCCTACTCTTCCTCTTCCAAGTGATTCTGCATCGCTTGTAGTAGACCAGGGAGCGAGACCAAGGGTTGTGACTCGTAATACTTTGTCCCCAGACAAAAAGAGTGAATTGACTGCTTGGGCTAAACATTGTATGGAGAAGGGTGAACAAGCTGATGTTTTTTGCGCACTCAAAAATTTAAAAGGTATTCCTGAGAAAAATGTTTTTATTGAAGGATTAGGGACTCATTTGAGTATAATGTGGAATAGACTAAATGATGTAGATTTCCCACAAGGGTTACGGGATTTCAATGCCTTAGCATTGTCCAGAGATACTGCAGAGAAGGTGTATGAGCATGTTGAGAGGATTTTTGAGTATAGGAAGGAGTTGGAAGAGTTACAGAATGAGGAAGCAGATGGTGGTAGTTTAGGTATTATGTACTTACAGAAACGTTTTTCTCCTCGTCGAGAATTAAAAGGAGAGGAAGCGCGAATTTGTATAAAGGATGCAATAAGATGGATTTCGGATATGTCAATAACTCCAGATGTAGTATATGATGCATATAGTCAATATACGTTAGAAATGCAAAAGAAAGTGATACAGGTGATGGTAGAGCACCTGCAGAATGAGTGTGTAAGAAGAAAGATTTGTTGTCCCACAGAATTGTTGAGTGTTTATAAGAGAGCCTTTTCGATTGATACTTCTTCGACTGCCTTAGCGCTTGATTTGGCTCTGTTGCTTAGTAAGCGTTCGGAGCTGCCTACTTCTCAGTTGCCTATGAGAGAGGTCCCTCCGACATTTGTCCCGAAAGTTGAGATTGCGGCCGATGCTGGACGAGGAATAGTCGCCGGAGAAATTCCTGCACATTACGTTTCACAGTTTGTTCACGTCCCGTTTTTAAGAAAGGAAGTGAATACCATAAAGCAATCTATTCCCGATACAAGAAAGAATCCGACCGGATTCTATAAAGAAATAGGGTCACTCTTACATTCGTCAGTATTCACTTTAAGTGATATTGACCTGTTATTTCCCGTACTCCTGCCAGTTGATTTGTGGAAACAGATTAGGACTATAGATGACATACCTGGGTTGGGAGATACATGGGATAACGTGGTTAGGCTAGACAGAGAAAGACCAGCTGGCAAACAACCACCTCAAGTGATATTAACCGTGCCTGATAGAATTATTGTAAAATTGAAAACTATGGTTCCAGAAAAAAGAATCATTTGGGACAAGCTTACAGCCTGTGTCCAAGGAAAGTCTGAGGGTGCTACCGATTTCTTCAATCTGTTCGAGCAGGTATACTCAGATTTCAGTGGACAAGACTTAGGCACAGAGTCAGGGAAAAGGTTGTTTGTCGACAAATTTGTACGTGGATTGCTGCCTGACATCCAGTTACAGATGATGTCTTCTGAAAGCGCTTGGCAGGCAAAGTCTCAATCAGAAGTACTGCATATGGCTCAGTACTATGAAAATCGTGTAAATACTGAAAAGGAAAAACTTGAGAAAAAAAAGGGTGACCTGAAAACTAAGGTTTTATTACAGCAGATTGTTAGAAGCCCTAGAGGGGGTAACCATTACCCAGTGTGCCTATTGCCGGCAGGAAGGCCACTGGCGCGCACAATGTCCGACCTTGCAGCAAAGGTCATTTGGGAACATGGGTAGATGATCCAGAGGTCGCCCAGGTGCAGGGGGCCCTGGCAGAGGTCAGTTTGCACCAGAATCACAGCAACCTCCTTCACAAGATAAGCAAGTTTCGAATGTGGATAATAGAAACATTTTTGATCACCCTTCTGCCGCGTACCTCTCTGAAGAGCTTCCTTTTGATAATATTCTGTTTCGCTAGGATTGCCCGAAGCAGGATTTGGAACCTACGCCTATTCCCGTTCATCAGAAAGGCCCCTACGTTGAGATGGCGGTGGGAAATAGGAAGCATCTATTTTTAGTAGATACGGGATCACAGGAATGTTCCATTGATCATTCACGGGTTCCAAATATTCCCCTGTCAGGGCAGTCCAACGTTTCCGTAGGGTTTTCAGGCACACCTATAGTTTGCCCGGTTTCTTTGCCGGTACCGATAACACTGGGTCCCTTCACGGAACAGTGTCCATTTTTACTTACCACAAACTGTGGGGAGAACTTGCTGGGGCTAAATTTGTTGAAGGCATTGCATGCAGTAATACATTGTTCTCCGGACGGAATTCGGCTAACAATTTCACCTCAGCAATCATTCGCCTCTCAGTTTTTGACTCGACCTTTACCACCAGAATTTAGTAATGTTCCGGAATACTTATGGGCAATTGATGATAATGATGTGGGCATCCTTCAAATTGAACCTGTTAAAATTATTTTGAAACATGGAGTAAAATTGCCTCGCATCCCGCAATATAAGATCTCAGTTGAAGGCGAACAGGCTTTGAAATGTATAGTTTCTGATTTTGTACATCGTGGATTAATTGAGGAGAATACGGGTAGCATATGTAACAGCCCCATTTTGCCAGTATACAAAAAAGGTGATAATGCGATTCCCTTTCGTTTTATAATTGATTTACGCGCTGTTAACAAAATTGTGGCTCCTCAATTTCCTATTGTACCTGATGTTACAACGATACTAACCATGATTCCGGCTTCTGCCACTCATTTTAGCGTTGTTGATCTTAAAAACGCGTTTTTCAGTATTCCCATACACAAGGATAGCAGGTATCTGTTTGCGTTTACCTTAGGTGGACGCTCATTCACATTCACTCGTGCACCACAAGGGTACACTGAGAGTCCAAGTATTTATAGTAGGGCATTGAAAGAGCAGCTCAATACCCTCGAGTTGCCTACTACTTGCACATTACTGCAGTATGTAGATGACCTCCTCTTGGCTGCTGATTTTGAGAGCGCCTGTAAAGAAGGCACTGTGTTTTTGCTTTGTCATTTAGCAAAACATGGCCACAAAGCTTCACTTAAAAAATGACAATATTGTTGCCAGGAGGTCGCCTATTTAGGCGACCTCCTGTCAAAGGAGGGAAGACGGTTGACACCTGAACGAATAAAGACCATGTCTGTCCCAAATACGCAAAAGGAAGTTATAGCCTTGATAGGTATGGCTTCTTATTGTAGATTGTGGATCCCTAACTTTTCATTAACGATTAAACCAATGCTGGCTTTGACAAAGAAGGGCATTTCTTTGCCATTGCCATGGACTTTGGAACACCAGACAGCATTTGATTTGCTCAAATCCGTGCTGTGTTCAGCGCCGGTTTTAGGAACTCCGAATTATGACAAGGCCTTTGTATTGTTTGTGCATGAACATGATGGATGTGCTTTGGCTGTATTAACACAGGAGCATGGAGGGAAGAATAGGCCGTGCGGCTACTATTCCTCCGCCCTTGATCCTGTAGCATGCGCTTTGCCAAGATGTTTGCACGCTGTTGCTGCTGCGTCTGTAAAACAGAGTGAGGGAATGGTCCTGGGTCATGCGTTAACCCTAATGGTACCTCACTCTGTAGATATTCTATTGAATAGAACTCAAACGCAACACCTCACTTCTGCACGATTGACAAGATATGAACTAATCTTGTTTGCCCCCCACATTCAAATTCAGAGGTGTTGTGTATTAAATCCGGCTGAACTTCTACCTGTCTCGCAAGATACTGTTGATGGTGACGATACGTCACACGATTGCCTTTATATGACAGAACAAGAGACTAAAGGCAGAATCGATCTGAAAGACACCCCTTTGAATAGCCCACAAGGAGAGCTATTTTGTGATGGCTCTTGTTTTAAACTTCCGGACGTACATCCACGGCTGCTTATGCTGTTACTACTTTAAGCACGGTTGTGGAAACTAAAAGAATTATGCATAACTCTGCGCAGGTCGCAGAAATTATAGCGTTAACTTGAGCTTGTGAACTTTCTGAAGGGCTTACAGTGAATACATATACTGATAGTCAGTATGCCTTTGGGGTGGCCCACAATTTCGGTAGACTTTGGAAAGAACGAGGTTTCTTGACCTCGCACGGAACGCAAATCCTGCACGGCACTTTAATAGTACGATTACTTTCAGCACTCGCACTCAGTTAGCTATCATAAAATGTTCAGCACATCAAAAGGTTATAGACGATGTAGGAAAAGGGAATGCTTTCGCCAATCAGATAGCTAAACAAACTGCCACTGATTTCAGTTCAGAAATGTATGCTGTAAAAGAAATCGTAAACGTTTGCACTTTGGGTGAAAGTATCAATGCTGTAAAAGATATTTAAGCAGATGCTACCATAGAGGAAACTAAGAGATGGATCGAGGGTGCAGGGAGATTGGATGACGATGGGTGTTGGGTGGACAATGTTGAAGGAAAAAGGTTACTCCCGGATGCCTACATTACAATGATGGTTATTATGGCTCATGGTCCGACACATGTTTGTGCGTGAAAATTGACTAAAATGTTACACAGTGTATGGACCAATGATAAGATTTTCAAAACTGCGGAACGTTTTATCCAAAGCTGCATGGTTTGCTTGCAGCACAATGTAGGAAAAGGTACCTCGACTCCTAGAGGAAGTTTCGCTCCACCTTCTGTCCCGTTTGAGGTTATTCACTTTGATTTATTGAAATGGAACGGTGTAGCAATCTTAAATATGTATTGGTTGTTATTTGTGCCTTTAGTAAGTGGGTTGAGGCTTTCCCGGTTAGAGATGCAACGGCCATAACCACAGCAAAAAACTCTGTTGAAAGAGTTTTTTCCTAGGTTCGGGCTGCCGAGAGTCATCTGGTCAGATAATGGGCCACACTTTATTGCCACTATAATCCTACAAATTTGCAAAGGATTACAGATTGACAAGCGTTTCCATTCAGCTAAACATGCCCAAAGTGCCAGATTAGTGGAAAGGCACAACGGCATTATAAAGAACAAACTCGCTAAGACGTGTGCTGGCACCAAGCTAAAATGGCCGGACGCCTTACCGATCGTGTTGCTATCAATGAGAACAACCCCTCAAACTAAGACTGGGCTCTCTCCCTTTGAGGTGGTAATGGGGAGACCTGCTAATATTTGGGGTGTGCCAAAAAGTCGCTCATTACAGGATATAGAAAATCTGCTTCTTTCAGATTACTGTAACCAGTTGACTAAAAATCTGTTTTCAATTTATCACCAGGTGCGAGAGGCATTACCTGTGCGCTACGAGGGTCCTGGTCACAGTCTATGACCGGGGGACTGGATCCTCACAAAGGTTTTTGAGAGGTCGTCTTGCCTTGCACCTTGGTGGAGAGGTCCCTACCAAGTCCTGCTAGTCACCCAGACTGCCGGGTGGGTAGCGGGTCGTAAACACTGGATCCATGCGACGCACTCCAAACGGATCCCACAGCCCGTGCCATACGATACAGAAGACACAAAATCCCTTCCCACTGTTGTAACTAGTGTATCTGAAACAGCAACAACCAACAAGGGAGAATCGGAGACCGCTTCAGAATCCGCAAGGCCAGACAAAACGGCCACCTTGTCTCGGCACTCCCCAACAGTGGAACTTCCAGATCAATCCTTTTCTGATCCCATTTCCGTCCATTCGCCACTTCCAGGAGGAAGTGACAACACGTTGTTCTCACCAGAAACTGCAAAATATAATTTGCGCCTAAGGAAGTAAATGTATAGCATGGTCTGACTGTGCGATTGAGAAAATCATTTGAGGGCTTGCCTTTTGGCCCGACTGTGCGGGAAGATTCTGTTGGCTAAGGGTTGTGGGAAAGACATTAAGAAGAAGCGCGACTGGAGTCGCCAGCAAACGAATTGGTGTTTTTTCGGTTGAAGACGACAATGCCTGCACCCGCTACCGCTCGTACCAAACTTTTAGATAAACATTTGACTAGCAGAGACAATGATCAAGCATGTAAGGGGACCCCCAAAGTGTATTGTTGCCTTTTTGTGATAATTACTGGATTTTTAGTAACTGTTGGGTTTGGGTTATGGTATCTGGAGGAAGCATATCCGTTAGAGGACTTTTTACCTATTGAAAATGTATCTGTTATTCCTACTCCTTCTGTGCAATTGCATACTTTGTTGCCTAGAGATTCTTTGCATAGACGGAACTATCAGAATAATACCCTTTTGCTAATAATGAATGCCACTCATGCAATTTTTAATAAGACCAATTGCTGGATCTGCGCACATCTACCGCAACATGGGGATAAGGGGCTAGGTTGGTATATTTATCCCTTACCTTTGACAACTGCCTGTTACGCTTCTCTTAGAGCACTATTTTTTGGTCGATGGAATGACAGCATCTCAGGGAAGTTTGATGGTACAAATTTAAATAGTTTTGAAAAGAATGTGTTGATGCCCCTGGGATGCTCACTTTTTGCAAACAGAAGTAAGCCAAACGTTGCTTCTGGTAGGCCCTCTGATAAATTGTCTCGTCCCTTTCAGTCTTTAATCTCTTTCAAAATGGCTCCTATAGGCAATAAGGATGCAACGCCTCCATCTTATTCTGTTAATCATAGCCCTGATTCAGTATCCTTCTGCATACAGAGGAATGGAACACGGTCAATGGGTAATTTTAGAAAGTGCGCCAACGTTGCGAATTTGACTAGTGAAAACAGACCTCTGTACGTAGGCGAACCTGTCTATTTTGTAATGTGGCATTTCCATGGTTGCCCAGGGATTGGCAAGGAATCTGTTATTTAGGGATTCTATTACTTGGGGTATTTATTGCAAGTACTGTAGAAATTTCAAAGACTCGTCCACGACGAGGTGTGAAAGGGGATACTCCAGCACAAACTCTAGGAGATATTATGAAATCCTTTGTGCCATTCTTTGGGCAAATTACAGAAGATATCAGGGGACTAGCGAGAGTATTGGAGAGAACCATCAACCGGACCACTGACATACTCTATAATATGACGTTCGAGCAGAGAGCGATAAGATTAGTGGCTCTTCAGAACCGGATGGCATTAGATGTCATCCTGGCAGAGCGAAGAGGAGTATGTAAATTAGTGGGTTCTGCTTGCTGCGTTTACGTACCAGACTTCTCTCCGACGATCTTTAGGGCTATCCAAAATCTACATGTTCTTAGTTCAGAAGTACATGTTCCTGAGGGAAACTGGGAACTTGGTACATGGTTTTGGGACCTCCTACGGTCATGGGGATGGAAGTTGTTTTCGGCCCTGCTGATTATCTTGGGAAGTTTTCTGTTTCTTTGTTGTTGTATACAGTGTCTCCCTGGTATATGCTCAGCGTTAGGGGGATGTTGCGCGCAGGCAACAAGTGTATTAGGGCATAAAATATACGCCCCAAAGAAGGTTTCCAAAGAGTATGTGTTAAAAGAAACTCTGGTGTCAGATCTAATGGCAATAAATATGTCAGACAATGATTTAGGGTGTACGGACGATGACGTATGGAGTTACTTGCAAGGAGATCAGAAGTAGTGTTAGCACTTGGCATAGGCCAAAAGGAGAGTTTGTCGAACTGGATAGTAAATTATGCCTCCTATTGCAGCGATTGTACGTATATTGGCCTACGCCAAGTTGCTTAATATTGTACGCGAATAACTCTCTACGGCAAGGTCTTGACCTTAGAAATCGATGTAAGCCGCCATTTTGAATCAAGCCTCCATTTTAGGTTAGAACCGCCATTTTGGGTTTTTTGTACAAAGTCACCCTGTAATCTAAAATGGCCGTCTCGTGTGCCCTTGTTCTTGCCTTAACCTCTCCAACCTCTGTAGGAGAGTTAATGTCCAACCTGCCTTCAGGCTACATGTTAGGGTCATGTAGACCTTGTCTTTTGACCTCGGGAGCAGGGGATTACTTGAATCAGCAATGTTAAACTACAAGTATACAAGAACAATAATGCTATCCGAATATAATATGTGAAACATTTGTTTGGTCTATATTAAAATAGTATGTAAAGAGTGTAATGTTAAATTAAAGAATAATGGAGTGTGTTAGTAAATGTATTCAAAAGTAAACCGCATGCACGAAATATGTAAATTAGGAAAATGAACCTGGCGTGACCCTAGCCCAGTGTATTATTAACCTGTAAGAGGCTGGACATCATTTTTACAAATTGTATAAATGCGTCAATGTCCAGCTAGGAAATTCTGTTCACTGCTCACATTGAACCCTGCTGGTGGTCTCTGTGATGTATTGACGGCCAAATAGCTATTTGTGTACTTTGTTGAATACTGTTCAGTTTTCTGGGAATCTTTACAAGCCTGTGTCGGTGTATTTTCCTTTGCTTGGTGTAACAGCCGTAATATTGTATTTTTTCTGATTCCACAATACAGCAAAGTGAACTCTGTATTTGGCAAATGTGAACCCAGCTGGGGAATGCCTGCAAATTGGGGTGAACAGTGATATGCCTGTGACCATTGTGACGACAAGTGTGAACCTGGCTGAGGGATGTCCACATTGAATGGTTGTTTAAAAAGACATTGAGACTCTTGAATGTTACAAGTTGATGATATTTTGAATAAAAGGCCATAGTGAACCCGACTGAGGGAGGCCCATGTTGCAAGAAGGATTGGAGCCTGGTTGAGGGGGATCCAAGGGTGAAGAGAAATCACCCAACGTGAAGATTACTGAAAGGAATATTTGTTTGTTGTTTATGGCACATCAGGTCCTCTGAGGCAAGAGACTTTTGTATGAAAGAGAGTTGGCCACAGAAGGCCCTGATATATTGGGAATAAACTGTAAGCTCATGCTGGAGAAGCCCAGAAGTGTGCTGTGCTCATGAGTCCCACCTTGTCCCGTGCTAAAAACATGGGTAAGCGATACTCCAGCTAAACCATGCTGATTTATCATGTTGAGAACACTTCTTTCTTTTCTTGTGAAAATTATCCCATACTATTTTATAGCACAGCGATAAGGAATGGCAATATTTTATTTATCGATAGGCCCTTTTATTTTGACCAGACTCTACTAGGACAGTATTATTATTATTTGATGGTCGTAGCTTAATCCCATATTAGATGTAGGGTTAGATTAGGCGTTTATCTCACCCATTATACATATAAACACCCTTGAACTCTGATCACTTCTGTCTGTCCAATCTTGATAACATTCCCTCCTTACACCATTCATGTGGTATTCCTTTCTTTGAAAGCTTGGTTAGTGGTAAAATTATCTTTGAGTTTTCAGGTATAACCCCTTGATAAAAGTTTGAAAATCCTAAGCAATTTTGTAATTCCTTAATCGATCGGGTTATAGGCCACTCCATGATCTTTCTGGGAACCATTCCGATTCTGTCAGGAATTATAACATATACCAAGTGGTAGATGGGATTCTTGTGTAATTTACATTTAGATGCTTTGGCATAAAGATGATGTTTCTTGAGTCTTCTGAGGACTTCTTGGACATGCAGGACGTGCAATCCCTAGGAGGGGGAAAGTATGAATATATCATCTAAATAGGTGCTGACAGTGTAGAGGAGAAGCCAAGTACCCCTACTCCACCTACCCCACCTACAATACCTGAGAAGTATGAACCAAAGTATGTGACATATACTACACCAATCAGAAGGCAAGAAGAAGAGCAACAACTCTGTGCAGTACCCAGAAGAATACCTACACCTAAGAGAATATGGGAAGTAAGGTATCCATTAAGGAAACCATGCCTACATCCAAGACAATATAATGGCCATTTGAATGTGATTCCTGATGAAACAAAGAAACTAAATGACGAGGATGAATGGTGACATCATACGAAACCAAATCGATTCCATTTATAGAAGATAAGACCAGAAAGGCAGACGATTTATGAAGAATGAAGAAGCACTAAGGATAAGTGACATTTGGGATCAAAATGAAGAAACGTATGCCACAAACATGATGAAGATATTTAGTTAGTTTAACCGTGTGCATGAAACGCAAGAAGCAAAGTAATCATGAAGCTAGCCAAATGCGTATAGTAAATAAATTGCGGAAAGCGCCAACATATACATATATACCTCATAAATATATATGGATTGAATAAAGAATGAAGGTCCCACTATGTATATAGCAGTCTTGAACAATGAGGAAGTCCTCAAATTCAGTGTCACAGTTACAAAAGCAAGTGAATTAAACAGAATATATTTCAGCTAAGGAGTTGGATGAGCCAAAGGGCCAAGGTCTTATCAGAACTAAAATTGACTGACATTAGATACAATTAACATGAAAGAACAGAAGTTCCTGTTCAAGAAGGTCAAGTGAAAACTATGGATGTCAGAGGACTATTGGAGAATAAAATCAAATACAACAAAAGGCTCAATTCATGGTGTCCAGTCACTTGATGGAAGAAAGTTGGACGCATGAGGAGATCACACATACGCACGTCAGCCGGACAGTCCCCATACTCCTTAAAAAATCCCAGAGAACAGTACAGACTCAAGGCCAAAGTCAAACACTAATTGACACAGAACCGTTGAGGTGATGATGGAGTGTCCTTTTAAATTGGTGGGAAGCTGGTACCTGCACCTGGATTTTCAGTCATGGATTTTCAGTCATGCATGCTGCCCACGTAGGTGGAAAGCTATTGACAGGGGTTAGAAGCCAACCAATTGTAGAGGGCTACGTAATTGGGGGTCCTATACTTTGTGTAGCCAATGGGACGTCGTACATTTAGTGACGTTAATAGTGGTCATTTTGAAGGGAGGGATTAGTTGCCCCACCTGTTGTCGACTATCCAATTATTTCTCTATGTTACTCTATAAAGATATTACACCTATGCTTGGTAGTTCACTTAGAGCCAATCCCGTTTCCATATAGGTTTTAGATGTTTGCCACATAGGATGACGTTGGTAATGACACAGGTCTACATGTCAGTAGTGACACATTTGGTCTATAAAATATAGGCTTTTCTTAAATGAGTTGAGAGTTGAGTATCGAGTGATTGCTGATTTTCATTGTACTCCCTGTTTTACTTACTTACATTAAAACAGATAAACTTTTTGCCAAGCTATTTATGTCATCTGAATTATTAATGTTTGATTAAAATCTGCATCCCCATCCATCTCCAGGGTAATGCTACTCATCTTAAAGGGCTGGAAGTCTCCAGTTCACTATAGATATCAAAAAGGCCATGTAAAATATTGTTTAGAATATATTGAAGTACAGCAGGGGCATTTTATTTACCGAAGGGCACTACGAGGTACTCAAAATGTCCAAGATGAGTCCGAAATGCAGTTTTCCATTCTTCCCATTCTGACATTCTAATGAGGTTTTAAGCCCTTTTTAGGTCAAGCTTGGCATATATTTGTATATCCCGGGCTTGATCTAAGAGCACTTGAATAAGAGGTAAGGGATACCCGTTATTGACAGAGATGGCATTGAGTTGGCAATAATCCACAAAGGGCTGTCCTCCTGTGTCATTCTTGTTTGGAATGAAGAATTTCGTGGCTCCTGTGGGAAAGTGAATGGCAAATTAATCCTTTCTCGAGGTTGTCATCAACGTATTGTTTAAGGATTCAATTTTCCTTCTTGGACAGAGCAAATGTTTGCCCATAAGGTATCTTTCCTCCGGGAAGTAATTAGATTCAAGATGAATACTCCTGGTCAGGGGGAAGTTTGACGGCTTCTTTAGGATCAAATACATCTGAATAATCCTGATATTCAGATAGCAGTTGTATATGAGTGACTAAAGCCGTTTCAGTGTGGGACATGGGCCCTTCTTGAAGATTTTTGGCACAATGAAAAGGGCTCAATACTTGAGAAAAGGAGAGGGACACTGGTTCCCTTGAAATGTAAGTTTTTGATTTGTTCAGTCAATTGATGTGTTATGGTGTTTCAACCAGGAGGTTCCCCAAAATCACCGGGAATTGAGGAGATGCTATGACACTAAACATGATGTGCTCCTGATGATAATAAGCAGAGATCATGATTTAGGATTCTGTCTGCAGAGAAATTGGTCCAGATATGAGTGGAGACCCATCTACGGACGTTATAGGTACTGCCTTGTATTTGAACCTTACGGGAAAGGTTTGACTGGACAGGACTGGACATCTAATATTCAGAAATTCCATGTTTTCCAAGTCGTCGCCTGGCTATGTATTGAGGATGAGTTTGTGAATTTTTCTGCATGTGTAGGAGTACATTTAGGGCACCCTTATACAGAGTGATCTACCTCTCCTCAATAAATACAGAATAAGCTGACTACGACTTTCCCTTTCATCCGGGGGTACTGGCCTTCATGTGCTCCTCAGTTGCATGGTTTCTGATTCTGATAGGTACCATCACTTTTTCCCACTGGGGATAGGTCCTATGGAATTCTAATCAACTTTTTACCTTTTCTCTCACAGGGCTGTTGGTCAATTCCAATAACTAGGGCTATGTATTCCGAGAAGCTTTCAGGAGGGGCTATGACTTGGTATAGGGCATTTTTCCATTCTTCTTTCAAACCTTTATGAAATATTGCCAATTGTGCATCTTCGGTCTAGTTTGTATGGGCGACTACACCCCGAAAATGTGCATTGTATGACAAACAATCTCTATTTCTGTGTCTAGTCTCCAATAGCCAATCTGAAGGGATTGAACAGCATATTGACAGTCAAACATGGTCTGGAAGGCCTATAAAAATCGAGAACAATCAGATAAACAGGGACTGATCCTGTCAATTTATACAGAGTAGCCCAAGCCAAGGTCGTTTTATCAAGATTGAAAAATATAATGGACACTTTGGCTCAATCCAATTAGCACAATTGAAGCGTGTTAAGATAATGAATAAGGCATTGGGTCATGAAAGACCTGAAGTCTTTAGGTTGCTCTCCGTATTTGGTGGCCATTTCGGGGGGAGGGGAGGATACTGGAAGATGGTAGCAGGGGTTAAAATGGGACAAGGGTCTCCCCATGAAGTTGTCCCCCTGGCACCTGCAACTGATCGGGTCCTGTTCCCTATGTATTGCCAGACATAGTTGGTATCTTGGCCAATTGGTCTACTGTCCCTTGTAAAGCGGACATAGATTGGAACAGTACTGCATTCTCTTGATGGGCGCGATCTCTACCTCTAGCTTTAGTACAGCAGAGGCCAAGTCCTATAGCATTGCCTTCATGGCCCAGGAGAACAGAGTTTCTTGCAATATGTCCCCTTCTGAAGCTTGAAGATGGATGCAGGAATTCACAGCGTTTTGGGAAGCAATATACTGCTAACCCAAAAGAAAAGGTCCCAGCTGCCAGTTGTGGATAACTCTGTGGGACAGTTCCCACAAGGCGGGAGTGCTATGGGATACACCCTGCAAGCACCGGAGGTGAAGGATACAGGAGCTGTAGGTGGGCCAGAAATACCAAAAGGCTAACGGAATGGTTAACAGAAATAAATAAGAGTGTGTGTCTATAAATACATGTCTTTACCAGTCTTCAGGCAAGCCCATGGCCGAAGAGTTGCATTCCTGGATCCAAAATAGCATGACTAAAATAAGCGCACTGAAGGGAGACACCAGTAGGAAAAATAATGATTGGATAAAAGTTCTCACTAAATACCTGGTCCTGGGCAAAAGGACTGACATTGGAGAGGTTCCCCACATGTGTTGGGCAATGTAGACCATTGCAAGAATGCCTTCCCCTGGTTGACGGTCCACTTCTATGAGGAACTGAAGTTGAAAGTCTGTGGCATCAACAAAGTGTACGACTAGCAGATTAGAGAAGGAAACTCTACTGCGTGGTTGGGTACAGGAGTCGAGGAAGGAACCTAGTTTTGCAACTAGACTACATTTCCATTGTAAGCGGTAGGCTTGTCACAAAGACACTGGATCTGGTTTAGGTCTACCGAGCCCTGGGAGAGGACACCTAACAGTGGGAAATAGAGAGAGAGGGACGGCCATAGATCCCACAAAGAATATAATAAAGGCTCTTGGACTGTCTTTAGGACTCAGAGTGTTTTCTCTGCCATCTGTGAAACAACACAACACGAGAAAAACTGACATAGCTAGCTTGGAAACAAAACTGCAAAGAAAGATCCAACAAAAAAAAAAACAGGAAACAGACCTCTTCCCGCCATTCACAGTAATCTAGATCACCCTACAACTCACATTAGGCTGACAACCTCTTTCTTGCACCTTAGGAAGGACCTGAAGACTCTTTTCTTCAAAGAAGGTCTCACCAAATGTTGATTCCCCCCTTTCATGCCTACCTCCCTCTTTAATTGGATTGTAACTTCATCACCCAAAACTATACATCTACCCTCATCCGTACAATGGGCAATTGTTCGACAGCTAGGTTTATCCTTTATAGTTTGTATACACAGAGCAAAACTACAGACACAGGCATGCTGACAATTGACTGAAAGTGGGTATAGGGACATGGTTGAGAAGAAGTCAGTCTAATAAGTCCAGCAATGGACAACAGCCATTTTCATCTATGCAGAGATTATTGAAGTACTGATGCAGCCTTGGCAGAAGGATGCAGGATAGAGTATATTAAAGTAAAATAGCATCACGTTAAAATAGGGATGGCTCGTTGTAATTTTGCTGCATGACAGAATAGATCATCAATAATGCTGCTCCATGATGTAAGATAGCAATGGCAGCGGGCGCGCCATTGTGCATAAATATTGTAATGTTGAAATGTGTTATGCTCGATAATCAAGAAAGTTGGTAGGGAGGACGCACCCCTTAGGATCAAATCAGATCCACTTACATTGTATTTTTATTTGCATATTCCACTGTGCTAATCAACATTGCTTGCTCCATGAGTGTTTACCGGATCCGTTCCTTTATCCGCAGTTCAGGCATGTGTTGTATTTAAGCAGAACCACTGCCACCCCCAATTTGTAAATCACTCAGAGGTCACAGGTAATTCAGGAACCTCCATTGACGCGTATACACCTCAAAAATACCCCCCCCCCCCCGTTGTGTTGGCCCACTCTGCACCAAACCTTTGGCATTCAAAGATCTCGGTCTGATATGCACTGACAAGGAGGATGCCCTTGCCTTATGAACTGACCTGCTGTTGCTTTTAAGGTTTCTGGTGCATGTCTTCTCGCATTAACAATAAATAAACACAATGAAAGTCCCAGTCCTGTTTCTGACTCTAATCTGCTGACCATGCCGAACTGGGCACGATCCTCTCCGGCGTCTTGCCTTCTGTCTCCCCCAGTCTATTCATGACAGCGTTGCAGCTATTTTTACAATGTGATCCAAGCCCACTAGGTTTGCAGATTCTTCTTCAGGGAATCAGGCAATACCAGGAACCAATTCTATTTATCATACACTACAGCTGAAAATTGGTTCCCAGTCTAGATATATTTATCTGAACACGGCCAGGGTGAAAGGAACTTCTTTTCACTGTCAAAGTGATCAAAGTAGGGTTGAGAAAGCATCTATCAGCAGATGCTGCCCGGTGACAGACCTTAAAGAACAAGACTGTAGGGCCAGATGTTTGAGTGACCTTCGGACGGCGGAACATGTTGGCGTGGTGTTGATTCTGATGATGGTTGGCAGGGCCTTTTCGATACTGCGGCAGCATTATGGAAATGTTCCTCGGAACACTCCCTTCCACACTGCATCCGAAGCTGCTGGTCAGTGGGGGCGATGGCTGTCAAAGAAGCCGAACTCACCACACAAGCCTGCCAAGAGGGATCACATCAAAGGAGAGTTGGCTGAGCGAGCAAGGGCATCTCCGGGCTGTGCCATTTCACATCCCCCTCAATCTTCAACAGCTGTTTCTTGAGAGAATACAGATGTAGCATAATTAAGGCAAAGATTTTACATTTCAGTATGGGAAAGCTATATGCCTGAATAGTCCTAACAGGGGAGGGTCATAGCTGGTACATTAGTGCCCCTTATGGCGTATGTAGGGTTTGATGTAGGTACCGTGGGCCTGTGGTGCAATTCTCACACTGATTTATAAAATTTTTCAAGGTAAAATAGCCATTTAATCATATTTTGCACTCTAAATGTAGCTCGGCACAAACCACGTGCTTAGGTATACATGATAATGTCCAGCTATTGTTAATCAGCCTGTGCTTTTAAAAAAAAATGTATTTGTACACATAGAATGTACAATATTTTGCTGGTTAGCTGTTTCGCAGGCGCGCATTTCATGACCTTGCACGCTTTACTATTTGTACTCATTAGCCAGCAAAGAGGCTACTGTGTTAACAAAGACAAAGCTAAGTTCAGAGAGCAAAGTTCTGGCAGTTTCCAGTCCCCCCAGGACTCCCCCCCCCCTCGCACCCCCTAACTCTCGTTCGCTATTGGAATGAACACTGTGGGAAAGACGCAACATTCGATGTGATTGAAGACTGCACAGCACTTCTTACACTTTCCGACATTTTGTCACTTCACCTGCAGAAATATACACTGCCTGTTCGGAATGGCTGCTGATGTCCAGCACTTGTCACAACCGCTCTCTGTCAAGCCTTTCACAAAGTGTTGCAAAATGACAGATCAGAATCTCTGAATCCAGGGAGCCCGGGGAAAAACAGAACAGATAGAAAGCTCAGAACTGAAAACTACATTGAAGCGACTTCTGTCAACATCATGTCACCAGCCTCAGAAAAAAAAGAACAGTTGCTTGCTACCGTTATCATGTTTTTATTTCCTGAATGTTGCTACTCTAGTGCACTCTACAACGCAGTTACATTGAAAAGGTGATGTGCAACTAAACAAACGAAAACATTCCCAAAAATGTGTCTGATACAAATAATGTATTCTAACTAAAATTATCTTTGAGGTGAGAAAGCTTAAGCTGTATTCTTTGCTATTAAACACACATGAGAAAAACAATGTAAACACACTTTCAAAGGCTTAATACCTATTATGCATGCTTTGCTTCACCAATAGGCTTGTCACAATTCCAGTCCTGCATTATATGCACTTTTTTTTTTAATGCTCATGGCATATTCATTGTGACTATCCTTAAAATCAGCTGGGATTTTACAAATGTTATTTCCTAGTGTAAATCCCAGGTAGTTGAACACGAGCAACCCTCCACAATAGCAGAACACCGAACATCATGTTCAAAGAAAATTATTGCTGCAAACTCCTGCAGTGCAAAGGTTCCACAACATAACTGTCCCCAGAGGAGAGACAAAAAGTAATGGCGTACGGTGGGCTTAATACATGATCGTGTTTAATGGTAGGGCGAAATATGGTCCATGGAGTGCACTGTCCAAGTGCTTCTCATAACGATTTACCACATACCTAATGTATTGTTGATTCAAGTAATGTTCCCAAATGTGATATACAGAAATAGTCTTAATGGCAGGCAATACGGTATAGCATCTGATGCATAGAGCTTCCGGGGAGAGAGCGCGCGACAGAGTTTCGCTGGAAATGTGAGAGGAATTGCAACGTGTGACCTTTACAACAATGTGCAGGGCAGTGCATTTGAGGTGCGGGAAACGTTCTGTACAACCGCAGGGAGCCCCGTTTTTTGCCAGTATTTTGGCTCCTCCGCTCCAGTTCATGGTAGCGTGCACTAAGGCCTACCGGGCAGCTGCAGGCAGTGGCACGCCCAAGGTGGCGTGCCGTGATACAGAAACGGATCTCTGCTTAATGGTGTAAATATATTCTCTCACTTTACTCAGAGAAACGGATTTATTGTATATCATGTGAGTCAATGGTCAGAAAAAAAGTCTGTTTAACATGTATACTTCTTTTTTATTGTTTCACATGGAATGCGGTTTCTACAGTACTCATAAGGACCCTTCCGCAGGCCCGTCTGCCACATTGCATGCAGGGGAATTGCCATCTATGCACAGGAAAGGAAAAGAGACCACAGTTTATCTTTATGGCGCACAAAGCTCAATATAGCTTGATTCCTACTTGAGAAAAGACGGCTATTACGTGTAATTGTGTGGAGAGGTGTGCTCCTGCGCGGCGGCGATGATTGCCAATAATCCGCCTTTGCTCATTTACATTGATAGTAGGTATTAGTGAAGATATACGCATTTCATTTCATGGTTCAGGAAGAACAAAGTATATGTCGATGTGCTAGCAATAGGTGGTTAGTGAAATGGTCTGATAAACATAAGCTGATACACAATCACACCAGAAAGAGGGCTGGCACACCTGATCCTACTTCACAGACCTAGCAAGAGGCAGTAACCATTTCCATGATATGCTATTACAACTATTGGGACAAGAGTATTTGCAGGATTTCTTTTACTGTATGCACAGACGCGTGTGTGAGTGTGTGCTGTGAGTATGTGTGCGCAAATGTGTGTGCGCGCGAGCACGTGTTTGTGTGTAGAGGGCCCTTAATGATATCAAATGTCGTTTGCGTATGTCCTAAGAGTAATGAAAACTTCACACGTGCATGAATCTGCAGTAATTATTTTAAACTGCCTTCTGTTCTGCCCCTGAGGAATGCAGTGGTATTTGTTTGATGAAGTTTAATTAGTGTCAGGGTAATTAATGCTATGCTATCTCCACAAGATCAAACCCCCTTCTTTGTAACACTTAGGTTGGTAAGAACCAGGAGGGAGAGAAAAAAGGAAACTGTTCAAAGCTGTGCAGATCTGGAAAGCTGAGGTGAGCGGAACACGTCTACCCTATAAACAGATTCCAGGCATCGGGAATTCGGATCATGCATGAGAAAGTCTGTGCGGCCAGCAGTGACAAACAAACTTTAAATTCCATGAAGATCTCATCTTGAAGGTGTCGAGGTGCCTGTGAATTGCCACAGAACATTTATTCTTGCCCTAGGCAATCATTGAATAAACTGAAATGTTGAGGGATTTGTAATTTGTGAAAATTAAATTGAACACATTTTATGAGAATGATTTGTAAAAGTAAAGTCTGAGGCAGCTCACCCTTCTCAAACCAGCCAGAAACCTTCCAATTTCCACAAACACAAACATTGCTCCCTAATATACATTTAGTCAGAGAGCCCAGTCTATGCATTTGCAAAGAATAGCGAACCATGTAGACTCTTTACAACCACAAGTCTCCAAGACACCAGGCAATGAGGGCGCAATTCTGTGTCTTCCCTCCACCACCCCGCATGTACAGCAGAGCTCAAGTCTCAGTGCCAGGGAAGCCCATGGCTGATAGACAGTGACCTTAACAGCCTGCCCCCAGTGCCCACCGCTGTGCCCAGAGTATTAAAAAGGAAACCCACAGACCGGTTACTGCTAGTCACAGGCTGAGAGGTGGCGCCATTCCCAGTCCAAGACATAAGTATTGATGTCCCTTCTGGTACTGAGAAACTGGCAACCAGGACGAGGGACATAGCTTCAGGATGCTTTCCTGCAGCCGGAAAGTTTGCATGTGAAATGTACGAACCACAAAAGGTTCATACATTTCACATACAAGCACAAGATCAATACTCCTACATACCCACACCCCCACCACACCCACAACACCCTCCCACTCACACCCTCAACACACCTCCACCTGCACCCCCAACATAAACAAACCCTACTTACCTTCTCTTCACCCTGTGTTCCTGCGGCACCAGTTCCCTTTCACTTCCGTGATCAGGAACCAGAGCTGCAAGGTCCTTTTCTTTTTTTTTTTTTTGGGTGTGCTGCAGGGGTGACCCCCGCAACACCCCGCTCACTGTACCACACAGTATAGTGAGCGGGGTGTTGCGGGGGACACCCCTGCAGTCTTTTTTAAAAATGTTATACTTGCCTAGGATGATACCACCAAAGGTTCAAACTTTTGGTGTTCCAACTTTTGGTGGTAGCATTTTTCGGACTTTTTGTAAGGTCGGACCTTTTTTTCGGTCCGATCGTACAATTCCATATGTGTGTGTATTTATGTGCCTGTGCACTTGTGCGGGGGGCGGGAGGGTCATCCAGTTTGTCTGCACAAATGTGAGAAATTGTGTACGAGTCCCACACTTCAGGGAGTGTGGGGTTCCAGTGCATATGTGTATGTCAGTGTCAACAGCTCAAGGAACAAAGGTCTGGGGGAAAGATGAAAATGTCATGAGGCTATCTGTAGCAACGTCAAATGGCATGAAGCCATTCTTGGAGAAGGTTTAAGTAAATTGTGACAACAGAGGACAGGTAGAGTGGATTGGGGACAGGAGGAAAGGCATGAATTGATTCAGCAGGCAACGTGAAGCTGCATGAAACAATTCTGGTGACCTTGAGATGTAGTCTTTTTGAGGCAATGTGAAAAGGACATGGGTCTATTACAGAGGGAATCCGAAGTGACATGGAGTTTTTCTGGGGCAACATGAATGTCAAATGTGCCAATTTCTGGGGGCAACATGGACAATGCATGGGAAAATTATGGGGCAAATGTGAAGTGACTTGGGGCAATTATAAGGCCATGTGAAAATTGCAGGGACAAATCTGTGGCAGTGTGAGAATAGGAAAATATAAAGTGGCATTCAGCAAATGACATGCCGACAGCATGTGGCATGCTGCTATTCTCTGACAATGGAAGGGTGGCAGGGGATATATCTGGGAAGAATGTGAAGTGGCATTGGCAATTCTTGGCATAATGGAAAATCTCACAATGAATTTTGGTGGCAATGCAAATGGCATGAGACATTTTTATGGGCAATTTGAAGTGGCATGGTACAATTAGTTATTTGGGCTGGATGAGGAGACATGACAATTCTGGTAGCAAAGGGAAGGGTCATGTTTTAATTCTCGAACAATGTGACACTGGCGATTAGCTCTAAGCATTGTGAATTAGGCATAGGGTATTTTGAGGGAAAAATTAAGTGACGTGTTATGTTGATTTATACTGTGCAACGCTACCACCCAAGAGCAGTCTACAGGCCCTCATGCGGCTCTGCAAAAGAATAGGGTTGGGTGTGTTAGTGGGGGTAGGATGATAGGATAGGTTCAGAACCAGACGGAACTGGTGTCTGTGAGCATTGTCTTGCGTGTGGGAGTTGGTTTGGGAGGCCCTGTGCACTGTACCCGTATGGGTAGGACTAGGTGCCTCGGAGGTGTGCTAGTGTTTGTGTTGGGTGTGTGCGTGTTGTGTGAGCTTAGGGTGGGGTTTGTGGTTGTGCACACTGGTTATATCCATCAGGGGTCCAGAGTCACGGATGGCTATTAGGTGTATGAGTATATTGTGTTGGTGTGCATATTTGTGGTGCTGATGGATTTATGGACTATGTGTAAAGGGGTTCCCTCAAGTCTTGTTTCCAGAGTCTCAGGAATGGTAGAGTGCAAACATTGGATTCATTCTCAATGTTTATGTGTGGTGTGGCTAGCCCCGAGTCATGTGTAGTGGTGTTGGTTATGTTGGTGGAGCAGGAAAATGGGTTAGTAAGTGGGAAGGGGAGAATGGGTTAGTAAATTGGTCGGTTTGATGATGCCTCTAGCATGAGTCTTTGGTTGCCATAGTGACCAGCTGCCTGGATCCCTCTGAATTCTACAGGGCACCATCTCCTCCTGACCAAACCCCCCTCCACACACTCGGCATGTGAACCCTCACCCCCTGCAATCCCTGGCACTTGCCCTCCTGGCCTCCCCTTAGTACTCGCCTAGCACCTGCACTCCCTCCTATATACTCTGTATGTCCCTTCCCACCATAGCACTTTGCATTTCATGTAGACCGGCACCCCCTCACACATCTTGTTACTGCACCCAAATGTCATAAGGCCTAGTAGAACCGTTATTTTTATCTTTCTCCCTTGTCCCCCCTTTTTTGTCTTCTGGCTCCTTGAAGCACCATTTGTTGTATAGACGCCTTACAAATATCCAATAAAATAAAAAAATCTAATAAATAAAAAAAATGGTACCTACAATGTTCTTGGTTGTGTTGCGTTGCCCAATTTCACCTAATCTCCAGGCTTGGAGGCTGACTTCCCCAGCGGGTTTGGTAGCCAAGGGTTGGTTGTACCTAGTGTGTTCCTGGCTACATGTCTGGGTTAGTCATGGCGGTTGAGTGTGGACCTGTTCTGCGGTATGCTGCTGAATAGGTACGCAATTGGTGTTATAATAATTGAGGAGGTGTTGCTAGACCAGGTGGGCCTTGTTTTGTGGGTGGGGAAGTCACAGTGATGCTATTACCCATATGATATTTCCTTGGTGTATAAATTGCATGTGGGTGTTATTCCTGAATCAAACTATTGGTTGGGCGGCCTTCTCTTCATTGATCACTCTGGTTGCTGGGTATGGCTGGAGGGACTGGAGTGTGGGGGGCGGTTCAATGTTGTGGTCCCCTTTGATTTTTGCTGCTGCTGTGCGTGACTGCATTCCTAAGTGTGTTTATTTTATTCACAATGTTTTGGCTGTTGATGCCCATTTGTGCTTGTCATTGTTGAATAACCAGGTTTTAAGTCGTTTCCTGAAGGTGATGTGGTCTTCTGTGTTTCTAATTTCTTTGGGTATGGTGTTCCAAAGGTTAGCAATTAGGCGTGAGAATGCTGTTTCTCCAAATTTCCTTTTTTTGTACTGTTTTGTCTCTATTTGTAGGTTGTCACTTGATCTTAGTTCCCTTCTTGGCTAGTAGCGGGTGATCTTGTCTTGGAGGCATTTAGCTCCTTCTGTGTGGAAGGCTTTGTGGGTGATGCAGAGTGTTTTGAATTTGATGCGTTTTTACTGGTAGCCAGGGAAGGCTTTTTGGAGCTGGAGCGATGTGGTCTCTTTGGTTAAATTTTAGTGGAATCCTGGCTGCAGTGTTTTGGACCCTTTGGAATTTCTTGATGAGTCTTTCCGGCATTCCTAGGTAGAGGCTGTTTGTGTAGTCAATTCTTGGTAGTATCAGGGGTATGATTGTAAGGGTTCTGTGAGGAAAGCAGAGCTATGCCAGCAATCCTTGCAGTAGTTTTAGGAGGAAGAAGCACTTTTTAGCGGTTGCAGGGATAGTCCATAGTTCATGTGTATTCATAGGTTATTTACTATGTTGGAAGTCTCCGGTTCTGTTCCCATGAAGGCCTGCGAGTCTAGTTGTGGGTTGGTGGCATTGTTTTCTGTGGATGAGAACATTATTTCCAGTTTTGCCGGGTTCAGTTCGTGGCTCTCCGTTGTCATCCAGTTGCAGATGTTTATGAGGAAGTTGTTGAGGCAGTTTATTTGTTCCTTGGTCGTGTTATGTGAAAGCAGGGGTCCACACAACAGGGACATTATAGATGGAGTATGAAAGTGGCACAATCCAATAGAATGTTTGCATTGTAGGTGGCATGTGGCAATTCTGAAGGCAGTTTAATGTCAAAGGGACAATTATTGGGACTATGTGAAAGTGTCATGGTTCAATATTAAGTGGCATGAGGCATTCGGGAAATAACGTTAAAGTGGCACGAGGCATTTCCATGGGCAAAAAGATTGTAGAGTGGCTGAATCCTTGGGGCAATGGGAAGTAGGTGGAGTCAATTCCGAGGACATTGAGAAGTTGCACTGGTCAATATTCACACCTTGTTTGGGATACATTCAGAAACTAACATGGCAATATGCTAAACTGGGAGAAAACCGGTGCAGCATACTTAAAACAAGCACATACATTTACATCACCCATACAGATGCAGCATTTATTAATAGAGAATATCTTAAAATCCCTTTGTTCACAGATAATGCTGTCATCCTATATACTTCGCCACATAGCTCAAAAAGGCTTACAGTGATTTTGTCTCTCTTTGTAGCAAAAATAATGTGTTATTTATGCTGCCACGACCAAAACACTGACATGCTACAAAATATATTGCCCTCCCATTGAAATTGAATTGAACGGAGAGAAAATAGAAAACAATGATTATCTTGATTACTTAGGCATGTGACTAAATAAGAAAGGGACTGCATTTCACATATCCAGAAGAGTAACACAATTATGAATAGAGGAACTGGGGCTCTGTTGAACTTCTCTGGAAAATGTGGGTGCTCTGTAATTGAAACGATCCTAGAAGTATACAGGGCACAAACCCAGTCAGCAGTATTGTATGCTGCTCAACTCTGGAAACATCACAATGTATCCAAAATGTAAATCCTGGGAGTACCCACAGGTACCCTATGTTCAGCAGTCAAAATGGATCTTGGTCAAAGTGGCATTGAGTACCATGTTCACTTGAAACCAACCCCTAACCCGGATCAATTTATGGACTAAGAATGAACAGTAGAAATACGGGAAGGCAATGTTGGATGTTTTTGTAAACAATCATATAAAGGCCTGGGTTAAGAATTTACTGTTTAAAATCGGTTTTGGTTTTTTGGAGCATATCTCAGAATCCCTAGTACCTGAAGAGCTCATGAAATTAAAGCCTATTACTGAGAAGGGGTTCTAAAGAACATTATGTGCAGTAACGAGAGAAAGAGTACATTCCAAAACTATTTAGGAATCAAGCTGACTTTAGGGCTGCAACAGTACCTTTCTTCGATTAATCAGACAGGGATTAGAACTCTTCATATTAAGTCAAATCTGGGAATCCGACGAGTACATTTCCATACTAGAGCATGGTCCACAGAAGCTTCTTCTTCTTGTCCGATTTGCATTGCAGAAAGGAAGGATGTTTATCATTTTTACTTTTTCTGTCTGGTATTGATGCCTTTCAGAAGATGGCTTCTTCCGATTTTAAAATCGAACAATATTGGAACTTTAATCATGGCTCTTGAGTTTTGAAAAACACCTACTTGTATTTCGAGAGTTTATGCAGTTTATAGCTATCTAACTAGAGCCTGGACTGGTTGGAGGAAGCACTGTAGAGGAAATAATCCTTGACATTGTATTTAGTTATTTGTGGGTAACATACACATTTTATGGTATAGTTCTATTGCTTAAATTATGTTTTTAGAATTTAATAGATATCTTTTAAATATTCTGATTTGTTTTTAATCATCTGATTGTAATTGTGTTAGGTGAATTTGTAAGATGTTCATGTTTCTGAGTGGATTCTGTAAAATAGCTTTTATGTTTTTTTCATAACCAAAATAAAGCATCAATTAATCTATCAATCGAATACATGTGATTGGAGTGAAGTGTGCATCTGGTTTTGCACAATGTTAAGGGCAATGTTGAAACAAGAATGCAAATGTGTTGAAATGGGGTAACAGTGGAAGCCACTGTTGAAAAATATTTCTAGAAGCAAAGTGTAAACAAGAAGATTGCTTAACTGGGAAGTTAAAACGCCACTATTGAAATTGACATAACAATAGGTGATTATGCGAGGAAGGTATGAAACTAGTTGGCAATGTAGGAATTGGAAAGGCATATTATAACTGACAGGTTGCCTATGTTAACTGAACTCTGGCATATTTAAGAGCACTGTGCCCTATGTGTGCGGGAGCCAAATCAGGTTTTAACATTTAGCAGCACATTGTTGCAACATGTTGGCATATTGGAGCAGTAACCTGATACACACTGTATTACTTGTGCATCACCACAAATCTGATTTTATTTTGTTTTCTGGATTCGCATTTATGATTTATTAAGTAGCTCTAGATCAATGATGTGCATTACATCATCTGGCATCATATTTCAAATGTATGTATTATTCTTCTATGCACTGTATTTAAAATGTGTGTGGTTTCTATTGGTATGTCAACTCAGATGGGCATTGTTCTCATTGAGGTAGTGTCACACTGCACCAGTCACTGCTCAAGTGATCCAGCAGAAATATGTCTGCTAATCAACCAGCAATTCCATTGGGCATGCAATTTCTGTCTGGCAAATACACACATTGCTGCCTTCAATACTCAATGGTCCTCATTACGAGCATGGCGGTAGCCGTGCCTGTATGGCAGGCACGGCTACCGTCATGCTAGCCTCCAGCACTGCCTCCCGCGATTGGGCAATAACCAGCCCATTACGACATGAGCACAATGTGATTTTGGAAGACCTAGAATCTGCAGTACCGGACTATATCACAGGTTCCCATTCAGAAAGTCCTGCAAATCTGGAGAATGTTTATTCAATTTCTTCCAATACCTGTCCACTAAACCTGCCACATACCCATTATTCATAATGTAGTCGTGGAGCAGGACACCTCAACCCTCCCGTGAATGTTCAGTCTACAGTATTTTAATTGGCCACGTGCTCGGATTCGGGGCAGTTATTTCTGCTACACCGGTCACCAGTCACTACTAAGAAAGGTCTAGGACTGGTAATGGGGTGGACCAGTGACAAAGTTACAATTCTCATTAAAGTATTGTAATGTATTAACATCTGCTATCTTAAACCTTCCAGGTGTTTAAAATATTAGGAGCTCTGGCAAAATGAACACTGCATGAAAGGTAGATTACCAGACAGCATCACTTTCATGACACACTCTTGTATCTAAAATGTGCTGTTAATGGTTTCTCCCAGGATGGGCCCCTCGGTGTGTAACGGGACACTGGCACAAATATTATAGAGACACCTATACACTTTAGGATGAGCACAGTCTAATGACAAATCAACAAAACTTGGGGAAGTTGTAGGACCTTTTCAAAATAAAGGCAGACGGAACAAGAAAGGTGTGTGTGTGTAACACTGGATAGCAGAGTCCATGTACTTTTCTGGAAAAAGCCATAGGTATTATAAAAGTGAGTTAATTTCATACAGTTGTGATTTGCCCCTCTAACTTTATCAGTACAAATCTACACAAAGGATATTAGTAGGAGAAAGTGTAATAACCATATATTAATCCGCATAACTGCTAGGGTCAAAACTGTGCCTAGGCAGAAAAGGGTTTGTTAGAATGTTAGCATGCTGTGTACTTTTTCAATTAGCATTCCTTAATCTAGTGTTTCTCTTGTGGCTTTTTTCTAACACTTCACAATCTGGTTAGTGATCCTTCAGATATAAACCAGCATTTTAAAGAAGGAATATGCTATTAGAATTAAATGTATAGCCAAAATAATGTGTATTATTTAAAAGGGTTAAAAGATGCCTTCCTGTGATTGGAGCCATTGTACTGTGCAGTTTGTGAACCTTCATTTGGCACATGCAATTACTCGTTGCCCCTCTTGCTAATGAGCCCCTCACACCATCACTGCCTAAGAAGACACAACCTGAACAGACCATGTTTGTTATTGTAATACAACTTCCAGTATTCAAACCCAACACAAATTCACTGAGAAGAAGAAGAGTGGAGGGGTAATGATGATCACTCCTCTATGGAAGTAGAAATCACTGTGAAGCCTATGAAGTTCAAAACTGGGAGAGAAAAGTCATGACATTCTGGGAGGTGCTTGGTCGGGAGGAGGTGGAGGAGAAGAAGGAAAGCGATTGGCAGCCGACTCGCCTCAGGAAGGTGGACTATGTGGACCATCCAGCAGAATACTCTGCAGAGCCGCAGGGAGGAGAAGAAAATAAAGACGCAGGCAGTGTTTATCAGTGTTATCCCGACACCACAGGAAGAACCAGTGATGCCAACCCAACAAGCTAAAGGTAACGGGAGTGGTAAGAGACTCGGGAGGGGCCATTGGTAAGTGCTAAACAGCAGAGAGTATAACAAATACCGAGAGATGAATTATACTCATCCCAGTAATTGTGAAAGGAGCAAAGAGTATAACGAATACCCAGAGGCACATCAAACTAATTCCAGTAACTGTCAATGCAGCAGAGTATATAACATACTGAGGGACTCATACTCGTCCCAGTAACTATAAAAACAGCAGAGTATATAACAAATATCAAGGGACTCCTCACCCTCATCCCAGTGATTACAAAAGCAGTAAGGATAGTAGAGAAAGTCAAAAGACTGGTAATACATGTCTCAGTCATTGGGAAGAGGAAGACATAAGCCAAGCGGAGCAGAAGGACCTACATGTTGGTTCCCATAAGTGAAAGTGCTTAGAAGATAACAAAGTGGAAAAAACGACCAGGGACACTGGTCTCCGCGGAATGAGAGACTCTGAAGCAAATGCAAGTGAGAGATTGATACAAACGAAATCCAGAGTAGAGGCCAAGACCCACAAGTGGGGAAACAAGGAACTGTAAATACGTTAAGACAGATGATACCCGAGAAAAGGTGGAAGATCCCCTTGAGGAATAGAAGGAATGGATTAACTATGTCACAAGGAACTATCTCAAGACAGACTATTAAGGATGAGAAGGACTGCCCAATAGAAGGGAGTCATTCTCGTGGAACCCCATTTTGTTATGATTAATGCAACCCTTTCTTTGAATAGTTGTAGGGTCAGTGCAGGGTAGTTTTTGGATGGGGGATGGTCTATTTTGATTTGGTAGGGCAAGCCCATTTTTTGTTAGGGACAGATAGGCCTTTTGTTTATTATTTGAATAAAATAACAGGTAGAAATGCCACCTCTTTGTCCTCCTCCTTCTTCTGAACCTACCACAACCTCTTTAAATAGAGGCTGAATTCAGCACAATCAGGGCTGGCTCTTAGTTAACTATATTTAATATCACACCGGATCAGGTTTTGCAGGAGGGAGGACATTCTAAAGGATTGAGGTGGCCCACAACAGACACTAAGAACCTCTACAGCAACAGTTGATTAAGGCAAGGAATTTAAACACTGCAGAAGGTGCTTTGTTCTAGAGAAGGCAGGACAAGGGAAAAATTCAGGCTCACTCAGCACTCAGAGGAAGCAAGGATGGATTATCATTTTGGATATCCCAGCATGCCCTGGGTCTGCCCCATGTCAATATGCCATGGGCAAAGAAAAATGAATGGCACTGCTGTACAAAGGAGGTGGACACCCCAGGTGGTTGTTGTTGCTAGTGGATAGTGTCTGAAGTGTGACTTGGAATCTACCAATCTCCCCCTCAGGAAGGTAGGAAGAACCGTTCCTTACATCTATGAAGCATACTGAGGATATGTGCAGAAGCAGAACATCACTGTTGCTGAGGATCTGGAGACCAGGATAACAGAGGCTTGTGTCTGAGGTGTCTACAAAAAAAGAGCACTCCAAGAATCTTTCAAGAAGAATCCCAGAATGTTGGCTGAACAAGAAGGTATAACTCCGCTTTGATGCTGAAGCCCAGAAGATCCTAAGAAATTTCAGTATCTAGACACAGTGGGCCCATGCATGAACCAGACGCGTAGCCAGCATGAATTAGTGCTGCATGCCATCTAACATGCACATGCACATCCAGCCAACCAGCACATTGCTGGTGGGTACATTGCTCCATTGGCAATACTGCAATGAGCTGCAGCTTGTGCACCATTTCCAAAATCTGCATTATATCAAGTAAGCCAGAGTTGATAAGATGAAGATCCCAAGATAAATAGGTACTCTATCCATCAGCTGGTCACTGGACCCTAGATATAGTTCCAGTACCTTGAACCCAAGGAGAAATACTGCATAATATATTTGTGCCTATGTTTTACTTGATCTTGCACTGCAGTCTCCAGTTTTATATATAGGGGACTATGCTGTGCCTTTCGCTTGCAGGGGTGGGCAATGTGTTGATACACTTATTTGCACATTTCTTTTATTTAGTCTTTAATATTCTATGATTGTGTTTTTCTTCTTCTGAACCCCTTCTGTGGAGAGTGTGACATACCCTCGGCAATTGATACCTACGGTGAAGGAGGCAAATTATCCACCGTTGTCTGTTTAAATTCTATGACTGGAACATCTATGAGACAAGTTGTGGCACAAGTTTGGGAATAGCGCACAGAAGCATGTGAATCACCTTTAACACCCTCTGCCCGAGTAGTGCTTCTTCTCAAGCATATTAATGAATAGACCACAAACAAGTGGCATTTTGTTTCTCCATGCCATCTGATAACAACATATGAACACTGAAAGTCATCCCTACTAACTGGACACCTGGCTAACAGAATGAGGTCATTACAAATGCAATGTGGCCAACACTGCTGTGCCAATTTTAATATCTGAAACACATTTACTGTGCTTGTTGGCAGCATGCAGCGCCAGCGTGTGCAGATGCAAACATCTAAATACAATACTAATTTAGTTTCATTAACGACCGTGATTGCACGATTAGGATCTAATGCATTTTGCAGTGAATCCCAGATATCAGCCTTGCCTCCAGTTCAAAATGATACTCTCTTTCCGAAGATTATGGCGAGGCTAAGCAGCAAGTGTACCTACATGCTTGACACATACACATATGAAACATAAATCCTTTGTAACTGTTCCCTTTGTAATAAGCAAACGCTGCATAAATCTCACAGCCCACAAACTGATTACAGGCTTAAGGAAATAGCTCAAGTTATCTTGACTGGATGTATTATTGTATCTTAAAGGTTATTCCAGGCTCTAACAAACCTCCCGATGGAAACAAATAAAGCAAAACGGAGAAGATTGGAGACAGACTACGGTCCATGTTTTAGCTGAACATTTTTAAAAGGGGACATAGTGAGAGTTTGCTTAGACAGTCTGAGAGGGCAATTTATAGATTATTGAAAATGAATCAGGCAGTTGGGGACATGTGTCCAATGTGAATAACAAGAATGTTTGTATACTGCCCCCAACCTTTAGACCTTCACTGAGGTTAAACAATACTTTCATTAGGCAGCGTAGCAAAACTCCAGTGCAGTTAAATGGGTGATGTGTGGTGGCATAAAGACACACTTTTGTTGTAACTGTATTGTATGTTTAAAGGTGGACTTGTGATGTTGCTACATGCTTAATATGGCTGAACAAAAACGTCATTCACAATGTCACCTTGAAATGCACACTGGAAACACGTGCTTAGAGTTCTCTAGGGCCATAATCACTGATATTGCTGGGGGAATGTACCCAAGCAGATATGCACTATCAGGTCTAATGGCCAGTGATGTAGCTTACCCCCTTAAATGAATTGATCTCACATTTGTGTGACTCCATGCTGTAATTAACTATTTAACCTTTTTCTTACTGGGGTCTTTGCACACCCCTGTTCCAGAGACTTTTTCACCCAGATGTCACTGGGGTGCATACAGTGCCTCCCATTCTCCACTTACATACCCAGTCCATATATCGACCTAAATTCAGAAAAGAGGGCAAACTTCAGGAACAGAGATCTCTTTATGTGGCCACTATAAGAGATATGGGTTCTTCTCTCTTTTATTCAAACGTACTTTGTATGAGGTTATTATTTTTCCAGTTACTGTCAAACTCTGTATCTCTCAGTTGAAGGCTTGCTGGCGGAAAGATGGTCAGGGTTCCTATGGTACTAAATGACTGCACTATTTCGTCTCTGGGGCATCAGCACCAGGCCTGTGGCACCAACACTCTTACCATCTGAAGAGCATTGAGGAATGTGATTTGCAAAGTACCTTTAATAAAATAAGGGGGAGTACCAGATGAGGGTAGATTTAGTGCAGCTGGCAGGTAGAATGCTATAGTGCACAAATCAAGCTAGAATGGTCTCAATTGGTTGGATTCCATTGTCTTTGTAACATCTGGCTGTAACTTGCATCCATTCCTAGAAGCAGGAAAACTCTTCTCACATACTCATTAGCACCTATGGCATAGGCTCCAGCGAATCAGGAAGCTCGGAACATGGGCAGTATTCTATGGTATGAGTCCATGTTTCAAACTACCCTATTGCTGGGCGCCCCTAACCCTGCAACTGCTTTGCTCTCCCCTCCTCCCCAATGCCACCATTACCACCTGTGAATAAGCACACGTGCTTGCTAAAGCAAATTGTAAGAAACACAAATTGCGAGGGTCCCTTAACTTGAGCGGCAAGCCATTATCAGCAGTACCCCTGCCTCAGTGTAGATTGTGATGATGCAGATAAATATATCTGTAATACCTTCTTCCCAGCCCCATCCCAGTACAGCAAAGGCAAGAGATGTTACAAACTGAGTCAGCCTTACCATCCCATTAACCTAGAGGAGGTTGATAATATGAGTTAAACTGAGCTCATGAAACAATATGCTTAACCAAGGTGAAAGTACATGTAATTTGCCATAAAGGATTAGTTAGATTGAGCGACACAAGTAAGGACTAAAAGTAGTCGAAGAATGCACAACTACTATCTGGTATAAATTAGCAACACAGTAGAAAGCGACAGGAGGTTGCTTTGTACCAAGAAAGGTACTTATTGCACCAATAGGGCATTTGGATCATAGGTAGATAAGCTGATGAATAAACAGGCAGGGACCCCATCATATGGCAGACATACAACATGAAGAGACATGGCTATAGGTCACCAATATGCAAAAAAGATAGAAGCACAGCCATTTTCATAACACAGACCGCAACAGGTCTCCGAATCAGCAAGGCCTCAAGCACAAGATGCTGAATTTGCAAAAAAACGCATGTGTTCTAGAAACTCGGCCAGAGCCCAGACACTAGCTCAAGGCCAGAGCCAAGGTCAGAAACAATTAAGGGGGTAATCCATGCATAAGAACGCAGGCACACGATAACAGTTCCAGGATGAGATGCGGTGGACTCCCAAGTTAATTAATTTAATAAGAGCACAAACCAACTATTGATGTCCAGGTGCATGAGATCAGTGAGCCAAACGACTTTTGAGAAAGTAAACGACTAGCACCCCAAGCGACCATAGAATACAACATGCACGCTAGAAATAGTAGCTACAACATGAATAAACAGAAGGAAATACACCCTCAAACATGGTAAAGTAACATCTAATCCAGTGATGAAGAACACTAGCTATTCATTATGAGCCAAACACAGATAAGACACCTGCAGAACCTCCTCAGTACACAGACCAACACCAGACAGCACCCAAGGACAAGTTGTGAGGAATTCGACGAACCACACAGGGAGAGTGTGCTCATCTGGGCTTTTTGATTTTTGTTCATTTAAAAAGAATGATTGATGGGAGATCAACTTCCAGAAAATATGTGAGGCCTTTCCTGCACATATTTTCCACGCTGACTGCATAGCAGAAAAATAGTCATGCACCACCCTCCTCTGTCATGTGTAGTGGACACCTGACAGCTGTGGGTACATCAAAAGCCTCTGGCTGTGGGCAGCCTGATTAGCATTTCAAGGCCCCATGGATTTGCATCTCCATCCATCTTACACCTTGCTGGTGGTGGTGAATACTGAACAATGCTTATTAGCTTACCTCAGGGAAGGCTTGGGTGCAGGAAGTGACAATAGAGACCAAAAACCAACACCTCTTTGTAATGCAATGTGTCAATTTGGGACTAACACCCCTCCTTGGTATGAAAGGGCAGTGAATGTCCTATCTGGAACCACTCCTTTCAGAGCAGGGAAGTATGTGGAGACGAATGTCTGCCTGCAACCCCCTACTTCAAAGGAGGCCACTGTTGTGATCATGTACTACATAGGGCTCAGTTAATTAGGGAGACACTTTGATGTACAGCAGACAGGAAGATGAGTGGGACTTAGAAGTATATGCTGTCATCCTTCCCCTGTCTGTTGCCAAGTGCCCTGATTCTGGCCTGAAGCATCACTGAAGATTGTTAGTAGGGAGCCAGGATTGGTTCATTAAGGTGGGCTTAGCCTGCACCAATCACTGGGGCCGGTTTGGCTTTAAAAGAAGGCTGATCCCCTCACTGATCAGATCCATCTGAAGACTTTGAAAGGAGTAAGAAGGACTCATTTGGGCCCGAGCTGAAGGCACAGTCTACCTTACATCTTCTGCCAGTGAAGGAAGCCCAGGAGTTCCAAGAGGGACGCAAGATCCCTCCCCTAAACATCTCCCAGGGAACAGAAGGAGATACTGGACTGAGAGGACCCGCCCAGTAGCTCCAGAACCTGTACACAGCCAGCACACAGCATGCCCTGCGAGGTACTGACAGCAAGCTTCCTAGGTGGAAAGTGCCGGAGAGTCTCTGGACAAAGGACATGGCCGTTGCCTGTTAACACCCTCCTGTGCTTTGGGCCGTCCACCTTGAAAGAACACAAGCCCTGCGAAGAAGCTAACAGGAGTGCCATACAAACATCATCCAACATCCATCTTTTTGAGGACAATTTTGAGCCAGTCGAGTCCTCGAACCGCATCAGGCAGCACCGCTGACTGTTGTCACGCCACAGTCACCAGAGCCATCCAAAACACCTCAACCAGAAATCCAGTTCCACCAACCAGTACAGAGATAGCGATTCTTGGCCCTGAGCCACCGGGCCGGACAGCCTGCAGATGTCTATCTAGTCTTGCTTGCCCAACTGCTTGCCGCCCGGTACCCGCAGCTGTCTCCCACCACTAACTCAGTCTCACGGGCGGCAAAGTGCCCTGGAACTGCCACAAAGCTGTTGAGCACCAATAACTTCTTCAGCACTAGGTACATTGTGGATCTGCCCCCCTGGTCCTTCTCTGAAGGCCCCTAGAGATAGTTACAACCCTTTGCCCCTTTGGTGTTGAAACCAAATAACCTTGAACTGTAAGACTAATTACTTTACCAACTACCCTCCTGTCAGTATCCAGAGTGCATCCCTTTCCTTTGTAAATCTATCCTCTGTGTTCCTTTACAGTGTGGGCTGTAATTGTAGTGTGCTAGAACTGTCTGTTGTAGTAACAATAAAGTAGATATTTGTATGCAACCTTGACTGGACAGTCCCTTTTATCATTGGGTAATAATTGTATTTTTGCTGTGTTACAACTAACCAATGATCCACGACCTTGCGCAGATAAGCCTGCTGTTCCATCCACATTACCAAAATTGGACAAGGAGGTCTTATAATGTACTTGTAGTCCAATCTTTTTCGGATCCCTTCTGGTGTACTAGAGGTGTGGGGTTGACTGATGGTTTAGAAACCGATACTCATCCCTGAACCACTCGTGCCCCAGAAGTTGATTTATCACACAAGTACAAAGGAAAGGGAAGGCCTCATTGCTTTGGGATGACCAGGAGTATTCTTTGATTGGAATTATGGCAGACTCCAGAATTCTCTTCCACCACTTATTCCTTGCTCATAGCTTGATGCCTTGTTAGAGTGTCCAAGGGTGGTACGGTAGGTGTCAACCAATTGAAAGTCCATTTCCCACACCATCATGGCTGAGGCCAACCAATTAGCTGTCCCTGTAGTGACGTATTAGAAGTAGTATCTAGAGTGGGATGGGTCCAGAAGGAGCCATCAGGTATGTGCAATGATGCAATGAAGCAAATGACCCCTGTGTATCATATATGTAAAGTGAGCCCTTAACCAACCCAACTTCCCCATAGGTTTTGTAAAGAGACAGTGTAGTGTGACATCATCACTGATGTAATTTTGGTACAAAGCCTGTTTGCAATTGTTGAAAATGTGAGAGCTATGAGAACTAAATGCTTGCATTTTGTCCTGGCTAGTATTGTTTGCGTAAAGCTGGGTGTTGACGTGCACCTGAGTTCTCCATCACTGAATATTATTCTGACTAATTGTGTGATCCTGGGAGCAACGTTATAAGATCACCTCAGTATCACATTGTGTCTGCATTAAAGAATGACTGCCTTAGTTGAAAGTGGCAGGAGTGTAATGATCCCCAGGCCATTGCAACACTCTACCTTGCTTTTGTAGTCTAAAGTTGTTTTTCTGTTAAAGTTCGAAGCAGCAAGTTCACTACTGGCACAGGAGGATCTGAACAAGAAACCCAGCATGTAGTAAGACCAAACAAGGGATCCAAGATTCATATTAACCTATGCCATGGGATTTAGCCTGCACAAAACACAGTCCTTAATCAGTCCAACGTATTACTCACACTTCATCCTCTAACACTTCCAGTTCACACACTGACCTTTTTTAGGTCTGCAAAGAGTCATCAGCATGAACTCCCATATTTCCAGTCTGAGGCTGTGCAACTCACCTCAGCCATTGTGCATGATCATGGCCCTCTGAATGTTGCATCCAGCCGTGTATTCTGCTTTGCCACAAGGTGTGCCATCTGATTCTCAAAGATTTTTAACAGATGCAAATTTTCACCATAGTCTCTCACTCACCTATTTCAGTCTAAGGAACCCTCAGTGATGCTGCCTTTTGAAACAGCAGATCAAAGCTCCCAAATTCCATCTCAAAGATACTCAAAGTACTCACCAAGAGAAGCAACAGTGTATACCCTATTAGTGAGGATCCTACACCAGCCATTGGGGGTGCCTACTCATGCATCAAGCTTTTTCATCTCTGAAGCCACTGTGAGAGAGGGATCCCATATAAATCACCTAATGACGTGGGTCTCATTTAAGAAATTATCTGTGACCAATGCAACTCTCAACTTCTATATATTGTGCATTGATGTTCTGTTGCACATTATCGACTTCGTAGTTCACACAGTATCTTTTCTTTTTCCCTTTATCCTTTAGCCATGAGATATTCAAAGTAAACATTTTGCTGGTTTGTGTGCACTATCCATTTTCAAAGAGGAAGACGCCACAGCAGGATCTATAATTGAATCTCTGCATCAATTGAGCTAGATATCAAACGTTCTGATATTAAAATAATGAACTAATGAACGGGTGAGATTATCCTAGGATTGCATTTAGAACGCTGCAGCCATCATTCAGTACAACTCTTATTAGAATGTTCTGAACTTTTCCGTTTGCCTACAAAGACTAGGTTGATATACATAAGAATGTATGCTGAACTAGAACTAAGCATCTCACAATATATAATTTGAACAATTAGTCTCTAATTGCAATTGAGAAACCATCCGAAAAAATTGTTACCTATACATATGAAACATCCTCCAATCTCACGTGTGCCATGTACACTCTGCACATATCATTCATCCAAACATTAACTGTTTTCCTTTTATTTTTTACTAATTGGGATTGAAAAAAACACATGCCTTCAAATTGAATCCACAGTCTAGTACCATGGCCTCACAAACATTCTGCAATCTGTATGGTTTTTAACTGCAGGTGCAAGTAGGTAAACATCAGTTCAATTTTTTATGTGTTGAAACTATTTTCTTTTTGATATTGTGCTTTAACACATTTACATCTCATGACAAAGTTAGAGTAGTCCAACAGTGTATCATCACCAATGAAAAAGAAAAGTTTAATACTGAAAATACAAACATGGAGACAAAAAAGGAAAGAGCAGTACCCCAACATTAAAAAATCAACATGCACTCTTTGGCCACGCTGTTTAATGAATTAAAGACCTACCAAAATAGAGGTACAAAATCAAAAATACCACCAGTACACATTGAAATAAAAATATCATGTAAACAATTACAATGATGTAAACTGAACTTCATTTACAAAACATACACGTTTATAAAGCCCCCTTTGTTAAATGTAACAGGCTAAACTAAAATATGCAACTGTCTGCTAAAGAGTGTCTAATAAACCTGAAGAAACTCAGCAAGCCTTCTGCCTCAAATACAGAGTTGGGGGCTGTAAGGAAAGCAATGTGAGAGAAAACAAAGCAAAGAAAAAATAGCACAGGTTTGAAATCAAAATATGAGCTGCAGCGTGCACACAGCATTTGAAAAATATATGTGCTAGGAAATGTGCAATGTTAGCAGCCCACCTATAATCAGAATATATGTCCAAAGTAAAAGACAAAACACAAAAACAAATCTTTTCAGTCACATAGAAGAAACCAGAAATCTTGTATTAATTGAAGATGTGTCCAATCTGAGATGAAAAGCACAGCATTTTATAGGAGACATCAAACGAATTGGGCCTTACTTTCAACATATCTTTCTTTATATGACTTAGAATCAGCTTTGTAGAAAAGAAAAAGAAAAACATATAAAAAATATAAGCCTTGTGCAGGACTTTGATTACCAAGAAAATGTTATAATGTTTTTCTGTTTTAGGTGACAATTGCAACATGAAAAAAGTGTAACTTTAAAGGCTGCAATTGTGAACAAAACCAACCTAAATGAAACCAGGCCTGGACAGCCAAATGGGATTCATACCCCAACAAGCTAATGGAAGGAGGGGGGTTTGCTTTGCCAATAAAATAGTGTTAACACTGGCCAAAGAACCTCATCATAAAGCCATGCGACTTTGCTTGGACACTGGTTCACAGAGATATGTCTAGGTAATAAAAACAAAGGCTTCCCATTTACAACTTCTTTCTGCCACAAGGTCTGTGCAAAAATACCATATACAACAAATGGGCTCTCTCTCACAAGGGGCAGTCAGATCTTGGAATCATTCATGTGGGTGGGACTGATTTGTAAATTGCCTTGCCAGTTCTGTACTTCAAAGAACTTGCACCGTGATCACCAACACATTCGGGATCATAAATGCCCCAGCCCTGAGTTCCAAAAGGAACTGTAGAGGAGCAGGTGGATTTGTTTTCCCTAGCTCCCGCCCCCTCACTGCCGTCATATTGGAACTGTAGGAGGAGGGCTATATGTGTGACCCCATGTGCTGTCCCTATACTGCATTGAGTGTATGAGAGGCAATATGCTCTCAGGCACCATAATGAATGTACCCTCATACTGAAAGAGTGGAAGGATGTTAGCACACACCTTTTGATATCATGGAGCTCTGATTGAAATCTGACGAGAGCAGAGTGATGTCATGAAGAAGATATAGGAGGACATACTGAAACAATATGAAAATACTTACAAGTAATGATGTAACTGAAGTGACAAGAGAAACATGTATAAAATGATAAAGTAATCACATATACAAAGAACATGAAGTAACTTGCTGACAAATACGTGTAAATATGTAGTAACACAAGGTAGATGAGACATATAGAAGCTTGCTATCAAGTAAAATATAACATGGCTAAGGTGGCCATAATAGGAAGATGGATGTCGGCTCGTGTCAAGACTCAATCCAGCTACCTCGGAGACAAACCAGGGATGTAGAGTCAGCAGACATTGAAGAACTAAGCTCTGTGTGCAAAATAAAGAGTCTGTGTTGGCCTGACATCAAGGGTGCTATTTTAAGGAATAATTGCAAGGCACAAGGGGAAGGAGGGGCAGACAGATAAGCTATGTACATAAAACATATTTCTCTTAAATTATAGAAGAAGAAGCCATTTGCAATAGCCAAGTATTGGACAATTAACAGTGGATAAGGTCTATACAAGATGGAGTGAGCAAGTCTGTAGAGGCCAAGAGGAGCAAGTACACCCAGTATAAGTAAATCAAACCGCAGTAAATAGGAGGTCAAAATGGACAAATGTACAGTCTCCTCATGCATGATTGAAAAGTCAAAAAACAGGCTATTCATTAAGCTTTGGATGAAGATAGTGAAGTGCTTGCACTCCCTCAAATGTCTCAGAACAGAGGGAAGACTAAAAGGTCCACTACAGACAGGAAACTTTGGCTTGGGTCCGGATGGTGGATTAATTGGGAAAGTGAGGAGTAATCTGATGTGACTCAAGCACCTGGGTTTTATTTTGCTTACTTGCTGCTAGCAAGGCGAAAGTCCAAGTTTGGGTGAGAATGCCAACCAATCTGACAGTCTATGGGGCAACATGCTATACAATGTTGCATAGATCAATCTGCTGCCATTTCCTCTGTTATAATCAGTATTATCCATTTTTAGAGGTAGTTCAAGGAGTGCCTTTCAGATAAGGGGAAGCCAATGACGTACTAACCCATATGAAAATCATAGGTAAATATGTTCCCTTAACCAATCCTTCCCATCAAAAGGTTTGGCAGTTTGTCATGTAGGATGATGTCACAGATGATGTATAGTGGGGTATATAAGCTCTGTATAATCAAGTTTGTGTGCGAGTGTGCGAGCATCAGTCTGTTTTTTTTTTATTATGTATGTATTAGTTTTGGTTTTAACAATCAAAACCTTTACAAAAAAGAACAACATCAAAAGGTATCCGAAAAAGAGCGAAAAACAAAAGAAAGGAAAGATGAAAAAAAGAAAAGAGCAAGAAGGAGAAGAAATATAAAAGTATGAAAAAAAGAAGAAAAAAAACAAGAAGCAGAAAAGAAAGGGAACCAGAGGGCCACAAGGGGAAACCGACAACATAACAGCAGTCTTTTCATGATACTGGTGTCTTCTTTTATATTGAGATGGAACTTATTTTAAAGACTTGTACTATTGTTGCTGTTACATTGTCGCTTGTCCGGCTATCATTCTGTCCCCAAAAAACTCTGATATTAGGCTCTCCTCTTTGGCCAAAAATCTCTTAAATAACAACAATCTGGCTTCTCAAGTGCCTTTGCACTCCATTAATAAGTGCCTTATCGATTGTTTACTGGGAGATTCACATTGTCCACAGAGTTTTCTTGCCTGGTCACCCTGGTTTCTTCTTGCCAATATTTCCCCGATGTGGGCGATATTTAGTCTGAGTCTCAAAAAGTAATTTCTCACTGTTTTGTCTGGGAATTTTCGTAGATATTGTGGTAGACAACCAATCTTTTTTTCCACCTTTAATAATAGATTTGGAGGATTAATAGATCTCACGCTTGCAATTGTGTGTATCCAGTCCCATGATTCTAGTGATTTTTTCCACTTTCAAGGGGTTTGACACTAGGGTTTCCAAGCTCAGCTCGAGCCGATTCAGGATTCCTCTTGTTTTCTTTTCCAAACTAAGAAGTATCTGGGATCTCTAGTATTTAAGGTGCTCATTCACATCAAAGAAAAAGCAATCCTTCTTTGAAGTGATGATTTCATGATATAATGTGATTAGCTTCCAATCTGCGCGGCACCCTAATGAGACTAGACCCAGTTCAAAGCATCCGTCTGTTGTTCGTCAGTTTGCCTTGCTTTATTAAATTGAGAATAAAGTAGTATTTTGTCGTATTTGCTGAGTCTGTCCGGTTATTTGGTGTGATATCTTTATTGGTAATTCCATCTAGCACAAGAGATGCTTCAAGGTGCTAGAGCACAGAACTGATACCAGATGTTCATTTAACGGGCAGCGAAACTGGAGATGCCATGTAATATTAAAATAAGGAAAAAAATGTCTTTTGAAGTTTGCATTTGGAATAATGTTATCTCTTGTGAGTTTTGAAGTAAGCTAATAGAGAGTTATTTATTTTGTTAATGTTCAGGGCAATGTAAAACAATTTCTTTTATATTTATTTCACTACAGATATTAGGCAAATGTTGATATTTCACACGTAAACGTATTAGGGAGGAAAAAGGCAAAATGTGTAACACATCCACCATAGGTCACATCGAGATGGAAATCTCATTATTTGATTTGCCTAAGTGAGAACAATCCAATGAACTAACATGACTGGAATATGATGCTTTAGAAAGTTACAGTGGTTTAATGTCAACATCTCTAAGATGACTTCACATCAAATCAGAGGCAATCTGGGTCTAGAAGTCACTCCCATTAGACTGCCCTCTTCATTAAAATGCCCAATAAGTACAAAGGGGGTGATGTATTGTGATGTCACCTTTAGAACCCAATCACATACATTGACCAATTTGATTAGAGAAATTATACACACCACTAAAGGAAGTGGTTTCTGCTCTATGAAGTTGAAACCCATAGATTCTGGGGACACAGACACACTCAGTGATGGAGGGGAAGAAGGAGAGGAAGAACAGTTTATATTAACAGAAAGAGGGGATTGGAATAGATTGCTGTCCCTTTTGGACCCATTTTGGATTAACAACAGTGCACTGCAAGAGAGGCCTGTGTGGAGTTAAATTCCCAGGCCTTCTTCAGTGGAAAAGATAACAGACAGGCTCAAATACAGAAAGAAGGGAACCAGACTGTGGATGGTAGCTGACACCACCTTCATGACTGATGCCCACCTTTCCAAGAGGAGGGCACCTTGTCCTTAAGAGGGTTCCCACCTGTTTGTTAGACCGCCAAAAGAAATTCCTATGCAGGTATAATGTTAAGAGGAAATATAATATTGAGGGAGAAATACTCTAAAGGGCAATAGAATACATCCCAGCCCTTTTCATTTGTAAGTACGGTGGGGTAGATAACTTGACTGTACATCCTGAGAAGTTAGGGAATATTACAGATGTGTATGTGGCTCTGGAATTATAGATTTGATAGAATAGGTTCTTTGGTTTGTATACTGCAAGATCTCCTGACTCATTATATTTGTAATGACTAAACACAGAGTAAGTATTCTGGGAGTTAAAAGGACTTCTCACTATCTCCATACCTAGAAAATAAAGTGAACTGAAGTCAGTTCTGGGTTTTATCACCAAGCAGGATCTTGTTACTGGTGCAGATCCATTTAAGAAAATGGGGAAAGGGTGATTAATCACCACCCATTTTCCCACCATTAAGTTGCCCATGCAAAATGAGAACTGTATGCTTTTACACATTAATACAATAGAAATACCACTGAAGGGAGTTTAGCAAACATACACTTTCATTTTGTAAGTGATTAACATGCAGGAATGTCAAGCAGCCTGTCTTGCAATTGAGTTTTCTAGAACATGGTTTGAAATTCTAACATGCTCATTGAGTGGGGGATTTATATTTGCGATGAATAGGAAGTAGAGAGATGTTCAGATTTGGTTTCCTATAAAATGACATTTTTATCCCAAGTCCTCATCCTCTATTCAATGCATGTATTTAATAAAGTTATGTTTATGAACCTATTGTCCCCAATTTATTAAGTACTATAAAGAATGATGAATACACTGGTTGCATCAATTTTCTATGCTACATTTACTTGAATGTGGACTTTTAAAAACACACACATCACTATATGTACATTTGACTTTATTAAAGAAATGAATGGTGTGTGCGCCTTATTTGGGGTGGGTGGAAAATCCCCTTCACCCCTGCTATTTTTTTATGTATTTATTAGACTTATTTTGGTGTGTTCTCATTTGTATTCTGTATTTTTGAATTTTCTGTCATGAAAAGCTAAATCAGCCGAAAGTGTTCATAAACAATCAATGTCCAGAATTAGATGTCTCCTGATTAAAACATCCCCAGGGTCATGAAAATATTATTTAAGAAGTGTTCCGAACTTTAACAGCATTTCAAACTTTAAAATATGCCATTGTAATTAGTAACCTATACTATGATATTTTTGAAAAAGCTTGTATTGCTAGCCAAGACAATAATTGTTTGAACATTAAAATAAATGAAAATGCAGAGAGAAAATACCAAAATCTGTACTGACAATATATTAATGTTAACATGTATTTGATACTTTTATTTATCTTGCTCATTAAAGATATCTATCTGAACTAGCAAGCAGTACTTTCCTAACGTATTGCATGTGATCATATTCCTTGCAATCTAGATTGCAGAAGCCAAGAATATAAATTTAAATGATAACAGATCACCTCTACATCATGTACCTCCTACTCCCCTGATTATAGTGAAATGACATTATAAACATTGCAAATACAATATCTATGAGCCACCCAAATGAATAAAAGAAACTGCAGCAGGATTTGGCCACAACTTGGACTCAGTAAATAAATGCGTATTGGCATCTAAAATAACATAACAATCCATTCTGTAAAAATGTCTTCGGTTTATTTACTCACCCACCGACATGATTAAGAAAGATGGTCTCAAAAATGTAGGGAGCCAAACAATTCAGCTCTCCATAGAAAACAATATTGGTAATGTTTGGAAACCAAGAGTTTCTATCTAGGTGATGTTGTTAGCAGAGACATTTTGGAAGTTTCCAGGATATGTAGTTTAAAGTACAAAAAAAAAAAGCAAATACCCAAATCTTAAATTAAGTGCTTTCAACTCTAATTTCATAGTCATAATGTCTCCTGTGCAGTGCATTTTGGAAAAACTTCTGTAATCAGACTTGTGGGGTAAAAAGACAGCCCCAGAGTGACAGAGATGGAGAGGCCATGATAGGCTCCCATTGTGAGAGTGAAGCTGGCTAATGAGTTCCATTGAAATTTTAAAGCCAGTACAAAACCTTGATTTTGACATAAGGCCTAGGCAAATGGAAAGAAATTATTTAAAACTGCAGCAGTGCACATGGAAAGAAAAGACACCTTTAAAACACTGTGCCTTTGGAAGATAAAAAGGAGGAATGATGCCTGACATTTAAGAAACAAAGTCAAGTGGCAGATTGCGTTTATCAGGAATTAAGAGACTTCCATCAAATAAAATGACAGCCTGTAAAGAGAAAGCCCTGTATCATTTTTGTACAAGTGAACACTTGTTTCTTATGTAACTATGGCCTATCTGTGTAAATAATACCAAGAGTGGACTTATTTCTGTTCAGGCATTCTGTAAAGCAAGAGTTTATTTCTTGCCAGCAAGCCTGGATGCAATATAAAATGTCATGTGCAAATATGTTTCTTAAACTTAAATGCTTTTTCTCAGAATTGTGCATGTAACTGAACTGGTTGTATCTGGAACTGTGACTGCCCAGACCTTTGGGCTGGGTTTATCAAGGAAACAGGACTGGAGCTTCAGTTAAAAATATCAAGAAATGTTGCAAGCAAGATCTGACCTGTGGTGATACAGATAGGCCACCTAGCATAAATGTACCTTAAGGTTAACTTTTCACATTAACTGTCCATTAGCTGTGAACAGGGTCCTTTGAAGCCAAGGAAGAAGAGCATAGAATCAACATTGTCCCGAGCAGATGGCCTGGTCACATGCCCAAAGAGAAATGGAAACTTAGGGGAGGAAAGGTAGGGCCCAGATATGAAACTACCTCACATACAATGCAGTGCAATATGTTTAACATTGGGCCACCGTTTCTTAAATAAAAAGAGAACCATGTGTCACAGTGAGCTTAGCCCAGACTCACATTAAAGGGAATAAAAAGCATGTTGAGACCATGTAAGAACACATTTTGTGTGATGGATATAACCTGAGTTAGGAGACAAATGATGATTCTGGCATGTTCATAATTCTGAGGAACTGGAAAATTGGTAGAGTGGTAGATTGTGAAATTAAGATGTAAAGGGTGGAGTGTTGGATGGTATGGCACAGCAGCAAATCATGAAAACCAGTACCTCTGCCCAGGAAGAGAATGCTAACATGAAATTAATATTGTCCGACTCACCATAAAATGTTGAATCCAAAAATATATAGGTTCATGCAGTTATCTGACAAATCAGGGTAGCTGCCACATTGTGAGATTTTTCAACACAAAAATGTATAACCCACTTGGCATTTTTGGATGACGTATTTTTCCAATTCCCTCAGCTTCCATAACCCATTCCTCCCAGCTTCTGGTCCTATCAGCAACCAGTAAGCATATTGAGGGGAGGGAGGGAGCTGGCCAATCCGTAGCATGGGAAATATGATAATAATGGATTGTCACCAGCCCTATAAGAGATCATTTGTTCTATCTGAGAGGGGATTTGCTGATCTTTCTTTGACTTTTTGACTCTTGGGACTTTTCTTTGGACTTTTGATTTTTCCCTTGAATTTCCCACTCTATTGCTGGAGGTAGTCTGCTTCTGGACCCTTACAAAGAACTAGCAGAGGCACAGGAAGAGCTATCAAGGCCTTAAACATTGCAGGGGGGACAGAGACCAGGAAATCTAGAAGCTAGTTGGGCCTGCCATTTGAGGAGCCAGAGAAAGTCTGGGTGCTGGGGGGACTACCCTTGACTGAAGAATGTCACCATATATGTGCTGTCCCCAGAGGAGCCCGGCTGTTTCCCTGGATGCCCCATAACCAAGGCCTCACATGTAAGTAAATATATCCCGAAGTTATCAAAAGTGTGGGGTGAATCTGCCAGCCTTAATCCCCAACTTGCTAATGCGTAGGGTGGGGTGGTACTGGGGAGACCATTGACACATTTTTATTAAATCCAAATGAATTCCACTATAGAAAATCACCCTATCCATTTAAATTGAATTATGTTGGGAACTGCCTGCCATAATACTATCCATTAAATTGTGGGGAGGGGAAGCTGTGTAGATCCTTAGCGCATTGAATTGAAGTTAAATCAATAATTCCCATATAGAAAATCATGGGATGAATGTTGTTTGTTTGAAACTAACATAGCTCATGCCCAGTGTGTTAGAGCCGGTATAGACAATAAAGTACTTGGATGACTCTACCTTTCTGAAACCCCTGTCTTCTGTACCGAAGGCGGTATCCATAATCCCAAAATAAGTACCCCTTAAGCACTGCTATTGAAGTGAATGTAGAGGGTGAAAAATTAATGTTCCCATTTATTTACTTACATCCAAAAATTATTTTCCCAACGCCCTGAATTTCATGCAAATAAAAAGCCCAAAACGACTTTCCCATTGAGTTACTTTCCTGACTTTGCTTTTCATACTAATAAAAAGCCCAAAACTATTTTCCCATCGAGTTCCTTTCCTGACTTTGCCTTTCAAATAAAATAAAAAACGATTTTGCTACTGTATTCCCACTGCCTGTACCTTGCCTTCAGATCAGAGGGGTCATATCTAATTGATGCCTGGAGGGTGGGGGTTGCTGGGAGAAAGGAGTATTGTGCCAAACTAAGCAATCACTGTTTGCTTTGTATGTTTCCTATTGGTTAATTTGCAAGACATCTGATGAAGGCACATGTAAAGTAATAACTGCCCATCTCTAAATGTTAACTGTGTGTTGCAGTATCTGTAATTTCATTAGAAATTTAAGTCAGTTAATTGGTGCAAGAACTTTGTATTTGTGATAATGTGTAGTCACACAGCGTTGTTGGCTGAGGTTTTGGTTGCCATTACATTTTGTCAAACCTTAAATTAATATATATATTCTTACTATACACCGACCTGGTTCCTAGCTCGTTGTTGGTACAGAGGGTATTTGTTGGGGTGGTGCGAGATGGGTTGGAGGCCTCACTAAAGTTGAATCCCTGAGTTGAGAGTGACCACTTAATATAACGTGACATACTGTATGACCATATCAAACAAATTATGAGTGTTTGTTTTACAATATTCTTTAAATGCATACCACAAGGAAATGTAAAAATGTTACAAATTAAAATTCTTGTAAAAATGTGTCCTTCTCAGACCAAAGTGCTGTGATGTTGTGGGCCAATATAAACTCTAATACTGTCTAAAAATTATACAAAACAATTTAGGACTCCGATGTAAAATTTAGCATATGTATATAGGACCAGCTGGATCATTGCTGGTCATGCTCAATTTCAGTCAAAGTCTGCACTGTGGCAGGGGTTATCTAGCCCACCGCAGTAAATTATTCCCTAAGGTGTTTAATGACCCGCTACACTTTCCACTCTATTAACAGTGCCTACAGAGTTTCTCGTTTATGCATTCTGTATAGATTCAGCAAACTGGACCAACGATTTTAGGCTCACAATCTCCTAAAATATCTCCCGGCGTTTTTGTGCCTTTTTTGTTTCCCTTTTCCGGAGTTCCCGATGGTGTCTAGCTTCTTTACGTCCATACAGCAGTGAAAAGTAAGCAATTGTTTTGGTGCCATTACTGAGTACCTGATTCTACCAATTCACAGACAACAACAAGATTACATTATGTAATGTGGGAATTAGTATTACAGTCAAACGCCAAGCTTTTGAAAAACAGCTACAGAGTAGCGTTATCAATGATATAATTAATATAAACTAAGGAAGAAACTCCTTGAAAAAATATAATTTGCTTTCTTTATATGACACATCAGAGTCAATATACAATATTTTAGTTCCAACTTCCATCTCAGAAATGGTCTTGGAAAACATGAGAGACGAGGGGGAATAACCCTTATTAGTACCCAGCGAGGGCACAATCAGAAAGAAAGAGCCATTCTGATTGGCCCTCCCTGAGGCATTAATCGGCCGAGAATTATTTGATTCTCGGCCGGGATTCCAGCTGCCTTGTCCTCACCGGGGGGCGTGGCAGCCCCTCAGCCAATGAGGAGGCTCAAAGCAGGGCCATCCCCGCTCCGAGCCTCCCCACGGCTGAGAGGCTGCCTTCGTCCCCCGCCGAGGACTCAGATAAGGCTTTTCTTTTGTTTCCCCCCCTTTCCTCCCTCCTCTCACTTCCCTGCCCTCCCCACCCCACTTACCTTCTATACCTTGGTCCCCAGTGGCTTCCATCATCCCCCGCCGGAGACTACGGTACATTTTTGTTTTCTTTTTTTTAGCCTTCCCCTCCCTTCTGCCCTCCCAATCCCACTTACCTTCTTTTTTTTCAGGAGCACTCCCAATGGCCACCATGGAAAGGGAAAACGGGCTCTGTTTTCCCTTTCCCGGCGGCCATTTTCTTTGTCATTTTTTTGTTTGTTTTTTCTCCCGAAATGCCACATCATTTCAGGACAAAAAAAGCTTTTAGTGCACCGGTCACGCAGTTGTTGTGGACCGGGGTACTAATAGCTATATGCCTCTCGCGGCGTGGGCATTACCGACTTAGGTAATGCCCTGGGGCCTTCTTTAAGGCACTCGCTTCGCTCGGGCCTATAACTGTGGACCCCGGGGCATTACCTGAGTCGGTAATGCCCCCGCCGCTCGGGGCATATTGCTTTAATGACACATTCTTGAAGGCATGGTGATGATGCAGCGCTCTGGAATGATAAAACCGTTAACTCGGCATCTTTCACACAATATATTTGTGGGTACTAACTAACCCAGTTCTGTCCAGAAAGAATTAAGGTTCTTATAAATAAGAATGTCTTACTTATTTTTTTCTTGTTTTTCTCTTGTTTTGATTTTCTTGCTACAGGGGCCACCTACTTGCCCTGAGGAAGGCGGTTCTTGTAAGGAAATACTTATCCCTCTGATGCATTTTCAAGTTGGATAATTTTTTCGCCAAAACGTGCATTATGTGCAAGGGGCGTGTACAAACCAATAAATTCTTTTGGGGTCCTTCAATCACATATTGTTAGGCCAGTACTCTACACCGAAACCTGGCCACGTTCCCCCCGTCACGTTGGCACCTGCAAGATGAGATGCTCTTTTGAATATAAGCTACTCTAGGACCTAGATGGTTACAGGTCCATAAGAGCGCCAATTTATTTCCACATGTGTCACACATGGGTTATGTTTTACACTTAAAGTTATTTGTGTATCTTTCCCTCACCGGTTATGTTTTTGTACTTTCAATTTAGTAAACACAGAAGAGACCTTATGGGATATGTTTTGTACTTCATTTATGTACTTAAGAGGATTTTAATTATTAATGTTTGATTTCACCAGCTCTCTTTGTCTAGATTATGGAATTCCGCCATATGTATGTTATTTATAAATGTTTTTTTGATGTGTTTTGAACTCAATACAAACTATGTATATCCGCAGCCTTTGATGTGTGTGAATTTTCTTCTTTTCCCCTTTTTCTTTCTGGACAATTTCATGGGTTACGAATTCAGGGATTTAATCCATTAGTACCAAGATACCAGGCTCCCCTCCATTAGTACCAAGATACCAGGCTCCCCAATTCTAATTACATTTTTTGTTCCATTTATTGACAAAAATTGGGTACGAACCTGAGTAGTAGCAGTTCTACCTCCCTTTTGGTTTTGTAGCGCTCTGGAATGATGGCATGATCCATTACATGTATTTTTAAGTAAGCACATACTTCATGACGTCAATCATTTCTCTGTTTATTTTAATCTTTAGCATAAGCATACATTTAAATGTTTGCACTGACCTGCTAGATCAAGGGGAACTGTTAGGTTACAGACAGCTACAGCATTCACTGTATACACCCAGGGTCAGACTGGGCCATAAAGTTGCCTCGGGCACCAATTAAAACGTAGCCCACCCTTTCAAATGGCTTTTCATTCCTTTTGTGACACTGTTTGAATAGTACCCAAGGGGGAGTTTTTTGATAAAATGTCATGCAAATTGTGCATTTGAAAGAATATTTAGTCAGCAACACTGGTTAAAATAACCACTAGCTGCATAGTGAAGTAGCTCATCAAACTGGCCCACATTGGCTAAAAAACTGGCCCATTTTGACCCAAAAAACTGGCGCACACCAGCATTTTGCGTTTTTGGATTGACCCACTGGTGTAATGCTGCCCATGCCCAGTGGGGGCTGGGGAGACCAGTGTGGTGAGCTTGGTGGTGGGGGGCAGCCCACATCAGGGCTTGCAGAGGGGCCACACATTTACTGTTATGCAACCTGTTCGGCCATGGGCCTATTGCCCTATAGGTCTGTGCAAGCCTGTATAAACCACAATAAGGCATCCCCCACACATCAAAATGCTTCCACAGTGAAGAGGCACCACTTGCATACTGGTTGACTACTAAATGTGTTTGCACAACAACATGGTGGTTGCACCCACTGTGACTTGCTCACCAGCCATCTTCTCCAGCTCCCCCCCAGGAATGCCAAGCAGCAGGCAAATGACAGTAGAACATGTCTTCACTAGATGGCCCACACTTCAACGAACCTCTGTCTGCCACGGGGACCAACTCTCACCTTCCCAGAGGTTGAACATAGTTAATTAGTAGAGCATGGAACAGACTGGTGTGTTTCTTCGTAATACTTGTTTCCACCCCCCCAATTTCACGCAAAAAGAAGTCAGTGTTTGAGCTGTGAGTCATGTTCAAGTGGCTCAAGAGACAGAAGTAAAGTGCAGTCTCTTCATCTCTGGCAAGTATTAGAGCCACCTTCAGGTACAGTCCTGAGATGCGCCTTTCTTGTTCTGGCTCCAGCACCTTAAAAGCTGCAGTTGGAAGAGCAGTAGGGGTCAAGAAACGGGCAGTTATCGAATAGGTTTTCTGTAGTGCCACAAATAATTGCTGCTTACTACATCACTACTGGATGGGAGGCTCCCATCTTCCTTTTAAAGTGTTTCCTTGGAGCGCGCTGTGCAAACACGCCACCTCTTGACAATGCACACCCAGAACGCAGTCCAAGGTCCTTTTTGACTGTGAGCAAGTTTTAATAATGCAAAGCATGTGCAAATGTGAGTATGTGATGCTGCTCTGTCAATGCCATGGAAGGTCTCTTCTGTAATGCAGATGTGTACACCCTGCTAGCCAACAGCAACCCGTGGGTACAATTTTGGTAATATGGTCCAAGGTGGGTGTGCAGACGCAGACTGCCCGGGGCCTCCTGTCAATTCTGTGGTTAGCACAGATCAGTTACACTGAAATGAATTCGATTTTACTTTAGTTCAATGTATGCTTTATTCTTATGTATAAAAATACCATGAACTCTCTTTCAATCTATGTTTTCGACTATGTACTTGTACTGCCTATATATATTTTTTTTAATTATGTCTTTTCCACTTTACATGCGACATCCTCGTATGCACTGCAGCGCCAGCAATGGGGATGTACTTTATTTTTCCCTCAATCTCTGGATTAGCTGCTTCAGTATATGTGTTCTACGTGTTTCACTCGTCCCAAATTGTTGCTTCTGAGGCAATATCTCGCAGCTGTGTGCCCTCAAAATGGGCATCGGTACGAGCTGTTTTTCAAGCTCCCTGAACTTTGGTAAAAGGCGCAAGCCTTCTAACAGTAACTCAAGACAATTGTCAACCGTATTTGTGTGTATGTAACTATTGTGTATTCCCTAAGCAAAAGCGCCCAGATAACTTCGGGTTCGGCGCGCTCTATAAATAAACTAAACTAAACAGCTATTGCAAATGTTAAGAGAGGCGACGAGATTGGCTTTGCTTCTTGCTTTTGACTCCCTGGGTAGTAATGAACTTGTAATTCTAAATGTTTACCATAAATGAAAAATTGCTGTCTTTAATAAAGAACCGAGAGTGTAATTGATGCAGCCCGGAGTCCCACCGGAGCCACCATAAAATTCCTTCGCGACCCACTGCTAAATAAACGCAGTCTAAGAAAAAATACATTTGGCGCGCTCGGGCTGTCAGTATAACACAATCCATAAAGTTCTGCGCCGCGCGCCTCTTCCAGCGGGGGTCAATCACCGCTAACTACCTGCTGTTTTTCGCATCTTCAGATCTGCTTACCGCAACATGGCTGTTTATCAATTAAAGTGATAAATAGAAGTGACTCTGATAGCCCGAGCCGCGCAAGATGTAGCGGCGTAACCTCCAGAATCCTCCCCGCCATCGGAACTGTACGGGGAGTTCAACAACTGTGAAGGAACTATTAAAGGAGGACACACAAACAAGTGACCTTGACTGACAAGCGCACTTCATTCCAGCAATAAACAGCGCGGAGGTGCTGATAAGTGTTCATTGGCGCAGAGAGTAATTACCTCTCTGTCAGCGCTGCCGATGTGTGCGAAATAGTATAAATGAAACATACATAATGTACGGCAGTAAGGCCGGGCATGCAGAACCGAGCGCATTATCATCACTCTCCGGGCCCAGGTTTATGCGGCTGCCACCACTGAGTAAATGCCTCCCAGCCATGATAATTTCATTCTAATCTCTGTTCCATATTATAATTTTCATAGCTAAAAGAACCCGGGAAGCAATACGTTTCAATCAAGTGCTAAGTAGAACACAACCTGTAACTGGATATTTCATACACCCCGTCTATATGGCGATTTTTTCCTTCTTCTTCCTTTGACAAAATATTGTCCGTTTATGCGCCGTCTGAAATAAGATGTATATTAATGGATGGCAAAGGCGGGCGGTGGCAATGTCACGGTGTCAGGAGGGGGCGCGCGGGGGAGGGGTAAGGGGGACGTTATGCGAATCCTGGGAGCGGACGGGGTCACTGGCGACTGGATTGCACGGCTATGTGCGCCCCCCTTCGGAGGCCCCTTTTTTCTGCGGACTCGAAAATGGAGAATTCGTTGCAGGCTTTGCACAGTTGACAGTGTGGCGACAGAGATGCTCATCAAGGAATGCTTCACTAATTATCGGCTCTATTTTCTAGGGATGGATGATATGTTTAAGGTGGCAATTCATTAATGATTAGCAGACTACAATTCATATTGTTTACATTAAAGATTGGCATTGAGGTACTTAAACATACAGTTGTCATTATGTGGACTACAGCACTGTTTACACCTCTGTATGTGTAATTATTGATAAAGGGCATTGGGACTCAATCAGAAAAAAAAGTAAAGTAGTATAGATTACAACATAGATCATCAGATATATCCTGTGATCAGGTGCATTAGATTGAGGGTATTCATGGTAGATTAGGGTCCGCTAAGTGGCAAGGGACCCAATGGAAGATTTAATGTGAATAATATAGGCACACTTATTAGCATAATATACAACACTGAGAACACCATAAGTCACATCCTCAATGACCTTCAGAACATCACTGACAAAGGACAGACAGGACTACTCGTACTCCTCGACCTCTCTACAGACTTGGACACCATCAACCACACCATTCTACACAACATCCTATCTGACAGAATGAAACTCTCAGGTACCATCCTCAAATAGTTCTCCTCCTTCCTTATTGATATGACACACTTTGTCTTCTTGTCCCCTTTTTGATCCAACCACACATTGATCAAGTAGGGAGTCCTGCAAGGCTCGTCCCCGTCGCCACTCCTCTTCAACCTACATGTTTAATCCCTTGGACAGACCCTTTGCAAACTCAACATCCCTTTCCAACAATACGCAGATGGCAGACAAATAGACTTCCAAATCTCATTCCCTTCACAACTCCACATCCTCAAAAGCTGTTGCTCCACCCTCTCCACCTGGATGGCCACCCACCTGCTCAAGTTCAACCCTTCCAAAAATGAAAGAGCCCCTCAACTGCCCCCACAGACACAAACCTGAAATCACTCTGAATCAAAGAACTAACCATGGACACCCCACATATATCCCTCAGTGAAATCCCTTGGCTTCACCATCAACACTTACCTTTCATTCACACACCACATAGCTGCTGTCACAAAACATGCAATCAACAACTACACCTCCTACAAAAGATGAGACACATCCTTCCTCCTAATTACTACTACACTGCAGTCCAAGCACTAGTTCTGTCCAAGCCAAGCTATGGCAATCACCTCCTCACTGGACCCCTCAGCAGCACCCTCACCCCCTTGCAAGCCATAACAAATGGCTCTGCATTGTTTTCAAAGCCATCCACCACAATCCCCATCCTACCTTCACAACAAACTCGAACCTATCACCCACTCAAACACTAGACCAGCAGGCCAGCATCTCCTTCGCTTTCTACTCTGAAAAAAAACATTCACAAAAACAATAATTTACCAAAATGGTTACCCAGGGCATGGAACATCCTACCGCTTCACATCCACTCTGCACCCTCCATCACCACTTTTAGAAAGAACCTCAAAACATACCTGTTTGCTTAGAAATAGGCCACCCTTCACCTCCCCTGCTACCACTGGTTTACGTCACATTATATTGAGACAACCCTTAATCTGGGGAGTTCCTTCCCGCCCCAATTAAAGAGCCCTGCAATACTTGCTTAAGTTTTTTAGCACTGGCCTTACTGAAGATTCATATGGAGTCATACAAATCTCCTCCCCTGTGCCCACAGAAAGCCGAGATCCAGGCCGGGGTATAGGAAATATATTTTTATTCACTTGAATGATAAACAATGGATATCACACTAAAACGACACATGGCACCTTCCTCGTAGCTCACAAATAAACTTCTGGTTGCACAAACAAATCACACAAGTTGGTTGGGAAAAACACAAATCACAATACTTTACTTTATCTCAATTTCACTTCCAGAAATAATCAACACTGGTCAATGAACAAAATCAATTTACATATATAGTGCTGTACAATTTCGATTTTCCTGCACGGTTAAAAGACTAGCAGTTTGGTTTATAGATTGGTACAAATGCACATGGCAATTATGATTTCACACATACTTTTGCTTTAAAATAAAAACACAGCATGATTTAGCGGTTTGTTTTCAGCCTCTCTCCAATTAAAGGCCTGTGTTAGAGGAAGTTGGACAGTAAAAATTGGGATGATTTAAGAATGTTGAGGTTTCAGCCCCCCTCCACTTAAAGGCCTGTGTTATGGGAAGTTGGGAAGTAGCAATTGGGATGATTTAAGAATGTTCAATGTTCTGCTCTCCGCCACTTAAAGGCCTGTGTTGGGGAAGCTGGTGTAACGCTCACCTGATTCCCGTAGAGGCGCCGGTCTTGACTGGGCGTATACCGTATCTTCAAAGGTGATGTGTAACACACGGCTGGCTCTTTGGGCTAGACCTCTGTGCACTGTATGTCTGACTCGAAGGGTAAGATGTCTGCAGATAGAAAATATGGGATTAAGGAACTGGGCTATTGAATGTCTCTCTCTTCTTCCCTTTCTCTTCTCCTGTAGAACCCCAAAGGTTAACGCTCTCACCTTAGGTAAGTGAACGCTGTGCTCTCCATCTGCCTCGGGGCAGGGTGCTGTAACCAGTTTCTTCACTGGATAAGGGGAGCAGGCCTCTTGACTTCAGAGGACTGCTGTCCGTCGTTTACTGCACGAACAGTAAGTTTCGAGTAATTCTAATGTCTTTAAAGTCTTTAGTAATGATGTCTCTTGTTTTGCAGGGTTCCGGCGATGGCGGATGACGGGCTGAAGTGAGTTGAAGATGGAGCCCGTGTGATGAATAGAAGCGCCTGGAAGCACGTAAGTAAGCGCTTGTTGCCTGCTTCACGATGCGCTCTAACTGTCTTTTTATTTTGCAGGTACAAGTTCGGAGCGGCTGCAGGGTGCCGGAATACCCACTGGGTTAGATGTGGAAAGGAGTAATGGCACGTGAGTATTAAAGTTCCCCAATGTCTTTAAACGCACCTTGTTTTGTCTTTCAGATGCGGGATGCAGCGCCGAAGGCCTCCGGAGCGTGCGAAGAGTTGGTAAGCTTTTGTCTTTCAGATGCCGGAATGCAGTGTGAAGACCTCCGGAGCGCACGAAGAGTAGGTAAGCCTTTGTCTTTCAGATGCCGGAATGCAGCGCGAGGCGTTGGTGACAGCCGATGGACCAGGTAAGTGAAGAGCTGTCACTGAAGACCGTAATGCTAACCTGTTCTTTCTTGTCTTTATAGGTGTTGCTGAAGACTGGATTCAGGATGGTAAGCCTTTTTCCTTAGGCCCAGGATCAGATGCAGAAGACACGATGAGCGTTCTGCTGCAGAGGATGCAGAATAACGCAAAGCAAGATTCATCCATCGGGTGTGGTTTAAATAGCCTCCTGTAGTGCTTAGGTGTCTCCTTCCACAGCCACGCCTAGGTAAGAAAAGAGTTCCTGCTTTCCAGAAGAGTTCCAGTGTTCTGAATCTAGGGAGTGGCTCCTGCCCCACCCAACAGGAAAAGTAGTTCCAAACAGAAGAGGATCAGAGGCTCAACTGGCAGGCAAGTAAGCAGCATGGTCTGCTGCAGGTAAGTCCACCCAAGCATTATGAGCCCGGCGCTTCCAGCGCTGGGACTGGGCATATTTATGAGCCTGGTGCCACTGGCGCCAGGACTGGGTCCAAAAGGTCCCAATTGGGACTGGTTGGCACTCGGAACCTGGGTTATGGATCTGCTTCCAAGGGAGTTGGGAAAACCCTGACCTTTTGGAAGCAGAGATCATGACAGTTGGACCCACAGGATTACCCAATTAAGTTACAGTCTATAGTTTTCAGCGCACACATGGAATGGGCTTTGTTAATTTCAAATGTTTGCTAAAATCATGCTGTGGTGTTCTGCCAAGGGGATTTAATTAAATGAATATGTTTTTAGTTAAATAGGCTACAGATCTACACAGTTTCAGACCCCCCCCCCCACGATAAAGGGAAACAATTGAAGGCAAGCAGATTCCCCCACCTTTGGTTTCAATTGGCTCAATTCTACATAAATTGAAAACCTCTGTTTAGAGTTCAGGAAAGCCAGCTGCATTTCAGGACCCTCTTAGAGGAAAGAGCAGGGGTCTGATCCCTCCAGACTCAAGGATGATCTCCAGCCTTTCACAATTGGGCCCAGCCAGCTTTTTAGGCCTCCGCAGCAATAGGCAGCTCTACCCAGATGTAATTTCAATTTTTATTTGTTTTTTCCTTGTGGCTGTCAGATGGTAACTTTCCACAACTCTCTCTTTCTCCCATAGTGCATCCACTTTATATACCAGTGATGGCACCAGCAAGATTTCAATTTTGGGCAGTGCCCTGCAAGAATTCCCACAACCTGGATTGGACAGTCACCCTTCTCTCTCTTCCCAAATCCAGCCTCTCTCCAAGGATTGGTTTATGAGTCTGGAACAGACATATGGGAACTTCCATTTGAAATCCCCTTTTGTTTTCATGTCAACCTTTGCAGAAATCTAGTTATGTATAAAAATGTAGTGATTTACTAGTAACCACCATTTTTACAAAAAACATTATAGTTTAGGAACATGCAATTTACTCCCTGCATTCCTAATTTTACATTCCACCAGCACGCCAATTTTCAAATTCAGGACATGTTCAGCGTAGCCAGGAACACCTTTTAGTTGGCCATTACAATTCGCTAAGTAGCTGGTGAATACATTTTATTTCAACAAAATTGCCTATAAATTATCTAAAAAATGACACAAATATGAAGGCGGTATGGCTCATGGTTGCTGAGAAAAATGCCTAAATTATCATAGTCCTTTTAATTTAATAGCAAATATTCATGTTATGCAAAGTAGGTCTCTGGTCTCCAGGCCATTTGCCACTCTAGGCAGGCCAGTGACCAGAGTTTTTTGTATTAGTTATTAGTCTCTTTGTTGTTTTAAGTGTAGGCTGCAGATCGTAAATACCTGAGACTCACCAGCAACACACAGATCCCCCACTGTAGACATCTGGTACCCTGTCCTCTTATATTAAGTGAACCACCATTTCCATCTGGAAAACTTCTATTTTGGCCTTGATTGCAGCCCCTGTTTTCACACCTACCCCCTACATTCTGCCCTGCGCAGAATGTAGGGGGTAAGTGTGTTCAGAGACTCCCAGTCTGGGGGAAGTTTGTTTTCAACACCCTTAGTGGCCATTCTTTATTGCAGTTGTAAACAGCTGGGATACAAGCTAGGCTTTCAGTGGGGGTGTCCTTTGTGACATTTACACCACAACCAGCAAAAGACCTGCCTCACGCCTACAGGAACTTTTCTTGGAAACAAAGTGGCCTTTTCATTTCAAATGTTTGCTGATATTTTGCATATGAAGCATCATATACATTACCTTTTTGTCAACACATACCATTTCCTTTCCCAGACATCTTTATGTTAGCAGGGGTACATTTTTCTCATGTCTTGCTTTAAACTGCAAACACACATGCAAAACTATGTTGGTGTCAGTGTTTAAAAATCCTGTTTTTCATGTGAAAGGGACATTTGAATTTCTTCTACCTTTGTGAATTAAAATGCTGTTTTTCCTTTTGTAATGACAGGTTGGCCTTTTTTGACATGGCCCTTCCCAGTGTAACTTGTAGAAACCCCACAGTCTGCCTTAATAGGCCCATTTTCAGTGTGACGGTTTTGTTATAAATACTGGCAGGTCATTTTTTTTCCAGTGGGCCCTTCAGTTCTATTGGTTTGGGGCCTTTGATTAAACCACACATCTATCTAAATCGTTCTATCCTATCCTAAAAACAAGTTTCAACTTCTGTTTCACCTCCCACTTTCTTAACCATTAAACCTTTAAGGTGCTCAGAGACCCTCTGGGTAGGGCTAGCACTGAACAAAAATAATAAATAAAAAATAATATACACAATGCACATCTTACTTGTCTTTGTCTCTCCATTATCTGCTGCTAAAGAAGACAGTGAACAACAATGGCAGAACCACGTCACCCACATTATAGGGTCTGCAAGCTTCTTCTGAGGTTCTGGATAGAGAAGCTTAATACATCTTGGAAAGTAAAACATGGAAATACATCACTAAAGTGTGTTTTAATTGTTGGTAGTTAGCAGATGCCAGAGATGGCACCAGAGCTCTTTCTAAGAGACAACAAGGAGAGGCAAGAGTGGCCTTCTCCTGCAATTCTGTGGAGAAAGGCCCAGAGAGGAGAGCAGGGCCAGCAACAGCTCAAGCAAAAGGATGGAACTTGCAGAGGTAATAAGACCATGAGTTGCTGGAATGTGAAGGATCTGGGAAGTGAAGCCTGTGTGCATAAAGTATGCTTAAGTCGGACACTGTGTCAGTGAGTTCTAGGGAGGACACCAAAGCAACCACTCTGTGGTGCAGATGATAAATACTGCTGTGCAGATATTGCTCCATATGCTATGGCCTTATGGTTCACATGTGACGTTCCATACGATTCGTCTACTTCATCCCAATTTACACAGACAAGAAGATGAATTAACATTGATGTTCCTACATTTTGCGACGGCTTGTGTGAAGGTCCCCTGCGCCAAACCTTACCAGAATAATTGCACGTTACTTCCTTAATCTCCTTCTTTCTGTGTTGGTCCATTACCCGGAAAAATTGCCAACTGTCAGAAAATGTTTTTTGTGCACATGGCTTCTTCCGTGGAGGTAAAGCCGAAGACACCCACACCACCTCATCATCATCGCTGCTGGTCGGAGTCATTTTGAAAAGTAAGACCGTGGAGAAAAAATGAAAACTGTAAAAATAAACAACACAAAAAGGATTCTGCCACTTAAAAAAAGAAAAAAAATGAGAAACTACAAAGCACAAGACAAAGGACAAAGGTATAGCAAGAGGAAAGAAAATAAAAAGGAATGGATGCATCAAGGTACATCTATATAAAAGTTGCTGCAGGCTTACAAAGAAGTTAGCCGACCAACAGACAAAAAGCAATAACAGAAACAGGAAAGATGTGCCTGGGAGAGGGTTATAACTGTGGTTACATGTTATAGCCAACCAGAATTTGTTTTCCGTACGTGTGGGTACGCCCGAGCGCAAAGACGTGTTTGCACCTAAATTATTGAACAATCGCCTGAGTCAACAAGAAGACGAGCTTGCACATGGCCGTAGCTGCCTCGAGGAAAAAGCCCAATCACTTCAAAAGATGTATTGATGTGACTACACGGCATCATGCCTGTTTTTGCCAGCCAATCAGATCATGGGCTCCTGCTGCGTGCCTACACATGACTTCTATCCGTGTCATGCATACCACAATATATATATTCAACTAAAGACACCTTAACTTTGTAGCCCCTGTTGCTTAACCTATGACCACAATGATGACATCAGATGACATCACTAATAGCATTTTCTATCAGATCACTGTTCACATCACAGATCGAATCACTCATGTCATCACTGGTGATGACAGTAATTACATTGTACATTACGGTTTTCCTTTACCACTACATCTTGAATATGTTGATTTAAACCATGCATGCCTTGAGGTGAGAACATCCAAACAGAAAGATATGTAAAATTCTGTGATAAAACATCCATAAAATTATATGATCACTGCAACAAAATACAAACAGTTGTAACCACGGGTAGGGCAGACAGGCTCATGCCCATGACTACATCAGCTGCCAAAATGCTTGACATCCAATTGGAGCACTGATAGCCATGGGTGTGCACAGCCGCTCGTAGCTGTGGCTACCGTTAACATTTTTACAGATTCAAAAAGACATATTAACAAGGTGTTAAAATTCAAACAACACAAAGGTACACATGAGGGCATAGAATCAGAAACACATGTAAAATTGTGGAATGTAAAATCGATGAAGAAATATGAACAATGCACAAGAATTAGTATTGCTATATCGCGGCTGAGGCAATAGTTATAGCCGTGGCTGCACGCACCAAAAATACACACCATATTGGCTTAGTGGTACCCGTGGCTATAGCCCCTCTGACAGGGCGCAACGTTTCATTGGCTACTGTCATAACCACGACTATTTAATAAAAGGCATCAACGGTATTTTCCTTTTCCAATATACATAAAAGGTCCTCTGGGTGGTTCTTAAACGAGCCTTTGGGTTCTTTTACCTATATGTGTATATATATATATAGGCACATATAAATATCACTCAAAAAAGGACATTCTCTGACATGTTCAACAGTTGAACAGCATCTGAGGTACTTGATATACTATTGGCAGCTACCCACCACACAAGCAATAAACAACCAATCAGAAAGTAAATACAAGAAATTCCACCTTCTCTCGTCATGAAATCTTCTTCCATTTTTATTTGTAATATCTGAGGTGACAAGCAGTACTTTTTTCTATAACAGTACATTGGAAAAATACATGGAATGGCTGGAGGAAAATTATCCTACACAGAAGAAAAGGAACCAGAAGAAAATAATATGCAAAATTCAAGATTTTGTGCATTATTTAGATGTATGTAAAATGAAACTAACAATAATATTTTAAGGACAGATATCAGTCACCAAACCTTTATAATGTTTCTAACTACTTTTAAATGTCTATACAACCAACAAAAATATTCTTAAAGTGTATTATATCTACAATATTTGAAAAAGATTTCACATATTTTCAAATAGATGAAGAAGTCATTCAAGTATCATGAAGAATTAAACAAGAATCACCACAGGAACTACCCATGAAACTAATCATGGATTCATTAAAATAATTAAAACAACTATTTATGTTAAAAAATAAGTACAATCAATGAAAAAGGACATTGAAAATGTAAGACAAATCATGGACAGTAAGAATCCAGATAAAAGGAAAAGAAGTGTCATGAGTTCAAACTAAAAGAAAAAAACACCCTGGCCTAATAAACCGGTTTTTAACAAGCTTTGTTTGCATATTTATTTACCTTTATAAAGTATGTACACTTATATATATTATTAATGAATAAAAAGTATTATAAATGTTACAATAACTGTTTACAAATACTACACTGAATACATCGTAAACATTTTTTCCAAGAAGACTACCCACACACATGTATATATTTTTTAAAATATATTTCAATTGCCACTGCAACACATCACACGACGCGCCGGTAGGCGAATATTAGCTGCGGCTGCACGGTTTACTCGCGGGTAACAAACCCATGGTGTGGGATGGGTTTGGGATAGCCGTGGGTAAACAGCCCAGTGTTTGCTGTTGCTAGGCGCGATCCTTAATACACCAATCACTCCCCTTTTTATATAGCCACGGATATCATTTTTTTTTTTTTTAAAGGTCTGTGTATGGCATATGAATGATGAAAGAGACATTAGCAATACAATGGAAGTTAAAAGATCAGTACAGTAAATGACTGCTCATGGAGTTATGTAAGGTAGATGATGATAAAGAAAGTATAGTTTTTTTGACAGTAATCTAGGTGGGGATATGATATGATAGGTTATTTATAACACACTTAATACCCAGAGGTTTCTAAGCGTGGACCCAGGGATCAAACCTGTGTTGCTCCATGTCGTCTTGCTCCCAAGGTGAGCACGTTGCCCCTGAGCTAGCCTCCCAATGTACATTTAATGGGTACACTTACAGAAGCTATAATTGCATCGGTGAGAATTCACAGGCTAAAATACAGTGAATGGGGCATCTAAAACTAACTAGAGTAGGGGGCGTGGCTCCGAGAGCCATGTAGGAGGACACGTTCCAGCGGAGCTCCCGAGATCCTGAACAGATCCGGGCAAATTAGTGCGGTGGTGCGGCTTATTGAACACCGACGATACGCATGCCAGCGTGTGAAAGTGCTACCTATGCACTGTGAACTTTTGGAGGACATAGTAGCCACGGCGGCGAAGATTGGAGAAGAAAAGTCGAGAGACGTTGAGGACAAAGGGCGACTCAAAATGGCCGACATGGGCCCGAGACGGAATAGAAAAGAGTAGCGAGAAGACCTAATGAGGCCAGCGAGCAGTGCGCCCACTCCTCATTCGAAAGACCTGCACATCTCCAGGACCATGTCAAATAAGGCAGTGCGACCCAAGGCGAAACAGCCCACGCTGGACGACTTCACCAAGACGTCCCCGGGCCTGGACGCCACCAAGAACAAAGAAGCATCGGCCGTGGGTGGCGCGACGCCTTCGAGCTCTAATCAAGAAATCCTGGCGGCGATTGCGGACCTGAGAGCAGCCTGGGAGTCGAAATTAGAACAGGCCGTCTCCGAATTAAAAACGGCATTGGACCTCAAAGTTGGGGAAGTCCAGGAGGACGTCAATTTGCTGAGACAGGACGTTAGGGTTCTGGCAGAGCGCACAGAGTCCCTGGAAAAAGAAGTTGGTCCGAATACGGCAGACTGCTCCACCCACAAGGCAAAACTGCACGCTCTAATTCAAAGGGTGGGCAACTTGGAAAGTAGAGCGGAGGAGGCGGAAGGACGAGCCCGTCGCAACAATATCCGCATTGTGGGCCTACCGGAGGGGACGGAGGGCCGTGACCCTACTGACTTTGTTGAGACCATGTTACTGCAGGAGATATCCGGAGGGGCCTTATCCCAAGGCTTCGCAGTGGAACGAGCGCACAGAGCCTTAACGAGGAGGCCGCCTCCCGGAAACCCGCCCAGACCCATCATTGCCAAAATTCTTAACTACCGCGATCGGGAAAGAATATTGGAACATTTTCGAAAAGGAGGCACGATCAAGAGAGGAGCAGCAAACATCACGGCGTATCCGGATTACACTCTAGCGGTGCAGCGGAGTCGCATGAATTTTGGGACTGTGAAACGGAGGCTGAGAGAGGCAGGTTATAAATATATGTTGCTTTATCCTGCAAAACTGAAGATTATACAGGCGCATAAAACTTTATTTTTCGAGACCCCAGAGGACGCCATGGAGTGGCTCGACACACAGGGGTGCCCCCAGGAATTGGCGGATCGGCCCAAGAAGGACTCGGAGGAGCTGCGGAAGGCGTAAAATGGCGTCGCAAGATGGCGCGACTCATGGACTTTGGGACTTGATTATAGTCGGCTCGGAACCTTCGGTATGGAAGGTCAGTTGGTTGCACTGTTTGTCGCAAACACTGGGATTATTATCGAACGGGAGCCCCATGGAGCGATACTCTTTCCCCACAATAGCTTAGGTTAGGTGGCCATTAGGGCGACCTCACCCTACTGGGCTCCGTGCACTGATCGGTGATTACGGAACTAGATGTGGGGGTGCCTGAGCTCTGTTGTTGAAGCTGGGCAACAGTTGGGGCGTGTGATGTTGGGGGGAGGGTGGGTGAAGGAGGGGAAAGGGAGTTGGGGTTTGGTTGTGTGTGTAGTTAGTTGGGGAAGGAGCTTATTCGCGGAGTGGCTGCAGTGGGACACCTTCTGTGTCATGCGAACTGCCGGAGATACCTGTAAATGGGATGGGAGGACACATAATTGCCATGGGAGACCTTAAGATTGCCACCTGGAACGTCCGTGGACTCAATAATTACCTGAAAAGAAATAAAGTCATGTTGTATCTTAAACGACAGAAGATCGACATTGCCCTGCTACAAGAAACGCACCTGACCAAACATAAACTAGACCTTGTAAAGAAAAAATGGAGTGGCACGGTGGTGGGCTCCCCGTACTCGGCCTATGCCAGGGGTGTGCTGACCTGGGTGGCCCCGCATGTCCCGCTTAGAATTATACGAGAGGAGGTAGACACTGAGGGTAGTCTGGTAATACTAAGGGCACGGATTGAGAACAGAGGACTGAGTATTATTAATACGTATGCCCCCAATCAGAATACTGCTATATATTACAGGACTTTATGTACACGACTGGGCTCGTGCGCAGAGGAACCGATTATTTGGGGGGGGACTTCAACTGTGTTCTTGACCCCAAGACAGATAGGTCCGATAGTAAAGTGGACAGGCCCACCCCGGCGGCTAGAGCTTTACGGGTACTATTAGACGATTTTGGACTAGAAGATGTCTGGAGATTGAAACACCCCACTGCCTTGCAGTATTCTCATTATTCGGCCCCTCAACAGCTGCATACGAGACTAGACTATTTCTTTGCCACGCCAGAAGTGGTGATAGCAACTACTCAGATTGAATACAGAGCGAGGGTCCTGTCGGACCATTCGCCCTTGGTGATGGCCTGGCAATATGGCCGCCCCAGAGGGCGGATAGCGACATGGCGCCTTCGGGCGGAGGCGCTAAGAGACCCGGTCTTCAGAGAGGATATTAGAGAGGCGATTATACGGTATTTTGAGGAGAACACGGGCAGTGTAGATTCGGCTGGTACACTTTGGGAGGCCTTTAAGGTGGTATTGAGGGGCGATGCTATTTCCAAATCAAAGGGCCTGCAAGGGGGGGTTCTAGCTGAGCTAGAGAAAGTGGAGAAAGAATTGGAGCGTGAATGTACCAGAGCGGGGGGGACACAGATTTAGTACCTGAATTACAGCAACGATGCTCGGAGCTTTGGGAGCGGCTTTGTCACCTCAACTACAGGAAATACGTGGAGAGGCAGCATGCAGGCGGTGACAAAGCGGGTCGCCTACTAGCATGGCTTTATAAGAGGGAAACCCCTAGGGCCCCGATTACGATGATAGAAAAGGAAAACGGGGAGGAGGCTCACACTCAGGAAGAGGTTAACGCTGCTTTCTTAGATTATTATAAAGCGCTGTACGAGGACAAAGGGGAAGACAATCTGGATAAGATCAGGGACACACTGGAAGATATGGAATTGCCTAGAATTAGTGCAGAGGAAAGGGAGGAGCTAGATGGTCCCATTACGCTAGATGAACTGGAAGGGGTGGTGAAGCGGCTGCCTACTTGCAAGACCCCGGGCACTGATGGACTCCCGAGTGAGTTCTATAAAACATATAGCGCAGAGATACTCCCCCCTATGCTGGAGATGTATAATGAATCATTTGAGGAGGGCCGATTACCGGACACGCTCAGAGAGGCGCTGATAGTGCCGCTTCCCAAGCCTAATAAGCCGAGACAACACTGTGGGTCGTACAGACCGCTGTCGATGTTGAACCAAGACAGTAAGATCCTGACAGCGGTCCTGGCAGACAGGCTACGCAAGGTCATCGGCAGACTGATACACTCGGACCAGACAGGTTATGTTCCTGGTAGGAATATAACCCATAATCATAGGCGGCTCCACAGGGTGATCGAAGAAGGGAACAGAAGGGATGAGGAAATGGCAGTGATTTCCTTAGACGCAGTCAAGGCATTTGATTCGGTGAGGTGGCCGTGGCTGTTCGCAGCCCTGGGGGAATACGGGTTCGGGCCTGGCTATATCAGATGGGCGAGGCTGCTGTATAGCCAGCCAACGGCTAGGGTACGCACGGGATCGGTGATATCCGAGAAGTGGCGCCTTGGTAGGGGTACTAGGCAGGGATGTCCTTGGTCCCCGATGTTATACATATTGGCCCTGGAACCCTTAACGGTATATCTTAGACAGCAATATGACCTGGTGGGCATCGAGGTGGGAGGAGAGAGCCACTTGATATCCCTATATGCCGATGACTTGCTGCTGTACCTAAAATCTCCGGAGGAGAACCTCCAGTACGTTTTGGAGGTCATGCAGAAGTATGCCGAATTGTCCGGCATAGCGGTTAATCCCGGCAAGTCGTGCATGTTCCCCCTGGGGTGTTATGCGAGGGTCCCCACGGAACGTTTACCGGTATTACCCGTGCCTTGGGCGACCGAGTCCTTCCGATACCTCGGAATAGACATATATCATACTGTGGTAAACGAACATCTGCATAACACTGTAGTTGCTGTGGATAAAATCCGTGCATCCATGCGATTTTGGGAGAAGCTGCCGCTGGCGATGATGGGGCGGGGGGCGTTGCTTAAAATGGTTGTCCTGCCTAGACTGTTGCATTTCTTCAGCAACATACCATACTTAATACCTAGGAGGTTCTTTACCAAACTCGACAGTATGTGCAGGGACTTCCTATGGCACGGCACTCGCAACCGAGTGGCACTGTGGAAGCTGCAAAACTTTCACGACAAAGGAGGGATCAGATTACCGCATTTTGAGGCCTATTATGTAGCGAGCCAATTGCAATATGTTACACAGTGGCTCTCCGACGAGGAATCTCCCGAGTCTAGGTTGGTTGGGACAGATTGCGCCCCGTTCTATTTGAAGGAGATCATTTGGGTCCCTAGACAGAACTTAAATGTTCGCCCTGGCATGCTGTTACTTGGGTGGAGAATGTGGCGTAGAGCATGTCAGCTACTGGAAAGCCCGGACCCGTGTTCGCCATTGGCGCCACTGGTCGCCTTGACTGCGGGGGATAGCCAACTTAGGAAAATGATCAGAATATACTGGGAATCGGTTGGGTTGGCCACGTTAGGAGATATATGGCAAGATGGGGCCATCAAAGATTTTACAGACCTAAAAAAGGAGACCGGGTTGCATGGGGGCCAATACGTTACATACCTCAGGTTGGTACGGATTATCCGAAAATCTTGGCCTGAGACGGTGTTAGCGGAGGATCCGGACGCTCTGATTGACACGATATATGATATATCAGAGGGCGGACACGAGATTTCCAGATTATATGAGGTGGTGATGTCCCGGGTGGGAAAGGACTTGATGGATTTGAGACTAGAATGGGAAACGGAGGTGGGGATGCAGATGACTGATGGGATGTGGGAACGGGCTATGGGATATCATAAAAAAATGTCCAGAAATGCTAGATTACAGCAAATCCAACTATATATCACGCACAGAGCGTACATGACCCCCAAAAGGATAGCCAAGTTTGCGAACACAGGCAGACAAGCATGTCCGAAATGTAACGAGGAGGACGCGGACATGACGCATATGTTTTGGTCCTGCCCAGTAATCGAAGTCTTCTGGGGAGAAATGTCACAGAAGTTAGCAGACAAAGGGGTCCTGATAAGCATTGACACGGCCTGGGCCTGCCTCCTAGGGGGGTTCCCCAGACCGAAGAACACCAGACATCTGGGGAAACTGAGAGACCTAGCGTATATACTCGCTAAGAGGAGGATAGCCATGAACTGGAAGCAACGCTACAAGCCCAGGATAGAGATGTGGTGGAGGGACCTGCAAAAATGGGCGGAAGCTGAAACCGAGGTCTGGCAAGAAGCATGCAGTAAATACGGGGAAGGGGATGTGGGCAACTTAGTAGCCTGGAGGTTGTTAGTTACTGGTCTGTTTGAGGTGCAGGGGGAACCTACTGCCTCGGAGGAGGGAGACACCCGGCCACTCCAAGTCGATACAGAACCACCCTGTTGATAGGCTCTTGGGGGGGAGGGGGGGAGTGCAGTGTTGTGTTTTCTTAAATTGTCAACTGACTTATTGTACATAATACCACAAGTTTGTTTTGTACTGTTTTCATTTAAAATAAAAATATATTTAAAAAAAAAAAAAAAAAAACTAACTAGAGTAGGGTGGCTCCTTTTTGTATTGATTTTTTTTTTAAATCTTCTTTTCTACAGTCTCGCATGTAAGAAAGTCTGAAAGCACGCAACCAAATATATAAAACTCCCAAATACCTACCGTGTCTCTGACCATGATTTCTCACTCCCAACGTCACTTTACCTATAACAATATCTTTTAAAAACAAATAAAACACAGACACCCCAAAATGTATAGCAGCGGGCAGGGAACTACTTTTACCCGCGGCTATCCGTAGTCCTTTGTGGCCTTGAATATAGCCACGAATATTACAAAAATGCCACCAAAAAATGCTCCCTTGCCCCCCAGGCCCTCACCAAGTGCACCCCTTATCTGTGCCCACTCCTCCCACTCCCCAAAGGGCATCCTCACCTCCCCTGCCCTTTCATTTTCTCCCCACAACACATGCTGTTGCTGTGATCCAGTTTGCTTTGAGATGTTGGATATTTGAGTCTGTAGCCAAGGCTACAGAAAGCTTTGTGTTGCAAACTCAGTGCCTAGACCCCCTCAAACTCCGACATTTCACTTGGTGCCCTATATATACCCCTCCTCCACCACCTCTAGTCTTATGGCAGTTGCATGTTTTTTGACCCCCAAATACCTTTTTTCCTGGGTTTCATTTCCCCATATCCTCGGCTATAGCTGTGGTTATCTCTCGCATCGAAAGAAAACAAGATTGTGGCTGTTTCATTTTTAAAAACACGCAGTTCGGGCTAAATCCCTGAGATATAGCTATCTATTTTTGAGAAGGACACCTCCTTCTCCATCAAATATTTTTTTTTAAACTACTGCACGGAATAACCCCAAACAGGCATGGATCGCAAGTCAACGCTTCATTCCCAAGTTGTTTCGGACCTGATCCAAATCCGCCCAGCTGTTTGGGCTGTGCACTTTGGCAAAAATGTACCTTCTTTGTCTATGGGAAAATTAATGGGCAGTTTTGAAAAAAAAATGTGTCTTCTTAATAATTTTTATTTTAATCATTACGGAACTTTGCAGTCGGACTCCCATAGGAACCCCTTAAATATTGTTGATAACTTTTGATTCGAGTAACCGATTTGACCAACATTTCGGAAGTGATTAGGGACCCGTGGGCCCCTCTAGTAGTTGAAGTGTATATTTCACTTCAAGATATATGTTCACTTACTGTGGATATATTCATTGGTGCCAGCTTTTGATTTCCACTGTGGGGCAAAAGTGCCTGGACATATGTTATTTTTGCAGCTGGTCATTTTTTTTCTTTTTACTTGCTGTTTAAATGGGGTTAGTTGGGGATGTGCGATGTATGACAACAGTCACCAAGAGACTGGCCATAATAGAAGGGGCTTGTGGCACACTGCTTAACCAAAGTGTGTGATCCTCGACAAATAATTTAAATCGCACAGGGCAATCATGAATAAAGCCAAGTTACATGTCATGTATATATTGTTATATGCCACATGTCCCTTGGTATTTGGAAGATGATCATTCAGATTTTCTTTTTACTTTGCATTTTGGGACTTGTGGTACAGGAAACTTGATGAACAAAACAAAACTACAAGTCACAAAAAGCAACAAAATAAATAAGAACTTGATGGGCATCTTTCGAATTACATTGAGGCATGCACGCATGCACACACTGACACTGAAAACTCACTCGTCGTGTGACAATGCTCACATACACACACATGTGCACACACTAACACTTGCGTTCACAAAGCAAATGCACACTGCAACCACAATCCTTCACACACACCTTCACACCATGTATACACACACATGCTCACATCAAACATTCACACATTGGGTGCACACCCTCTAAGATGACATGCACACCCTCACACCAAACATTACCCCTTACACTGCGCATATATTCAAAAAGAGGACTACACCGTCTCTGGGCAATAAAAAAGAAAATAAAAGAAAAATCAAATTTATGCTGAACGCTTCTATCAGAGAACCCTGACTTTAAGGAGTTGGAGACGCAGCACTTAACCATTATGCTATAATGCTGTTACTGTTTGGATTCTTAAAAGTTTCATAACTAGCCTTTTATCAATGAAAATATTAAATAATAGGCTAAGTATGAAATGTATGCCCCATGAAGCACCAAGTCATTGTGGCCTAGTCGTTAAATTCTGTGCCTTGAACTCTGCAGAAAAGGGTTCAAGGCTGTATTTTTTTATTTAACTAAATTAATTTAAACTAATTTAATTTAATTTAAAGAAAATCAACGCAACTGGGAGGTGGCGAGGCTTGTTGCAGTGCAGTCCTGTGATCTTATTTGGCATGATAGCGTTTAGAAGTGGCTGGAATGTCAGCTGCATCCAAACATCTCTTGTGCCAAAATAACAGCACGGGAATGGCTTTCGCTGCAAAAAGTGCATGCTGAAATGGGTGCTGCAGCAGAATGACGTTGCCAAATTGGCACATGGCAAAATGACAGTGCCAAAAAGGGTGTACCACTTGGATCAATCTGCTTAACAAAGTATGTGGCCCATGGCAAATAATTTAATCTCACTGCACATTGCCTAAAAACATTGTGAGTTCTCAAAGCCTGCAATCAGAAGGCCATGGCTAGTGGCCTGGTAGAGTTTTAAAATCACTGACCACTGCTGAAGACCATGCTGGTGATCTGGAAGCGTTCTAAAGATCTATGGAATAACAACACCCTTGAAATTCAAGGAAACAACTTTAGTTTCAGGGACGTTAAGGTGAGAATCCAACACAAAATAAAACTGAAATTCAGCTAAAGCCACCTTAACTTCACACCCCCTATGGCACAGCCTATATTACAACAGTAACTGGCATTAAGCATGGCCTTCAGCCACGGTCAGTGTGCCTGGAAAAATATTTGGCCACACCTGCAGCCCAAACCGCTAGAAGGATTTTGACCACATTTGCAGCAGGAGCAGCGCATTGGTCCCAAAAGTATGCGTTTGTAAATTTGTTGTAAATACATCCAGTAGTTTATTTTTTTTAAAACAACCAAAAAAAGAGGTAAAAAAAAGCTGTGAGATCTGGGTTCGTTCTGCAGACCCACTTCCCTGTTCAGTCCACGGAAAGGCCCCAGATTGGTGTAGAGGATGTGGGGGATATCCACGGACATCAGAAGCGCCCACGGATTGGATGTTGAAAAGAGTGAGGTGCGTCAGATTTTTGGAAACGCTCGCCATGTTGGATTCTCAGACAGCACCTGTTGTCCATGAACATCGAGGTGAAAACATGTTAAAAAACACAACATTGCACGCATCAACCTAATGAAACTATGTCTGGGAGGTGAGGGGTGTTGAGAATGAGATGGCATATGGCTTTAAAAAAAACCAGAAATTGATGGCTTTCCAACTCTGATGTCCGTGAACTGTCAGGATATCCGGGACAGTTCTGTGAAGTTCACGAACATCAATGCCTATTTATGCATTACAGGGTTGGTGAAAAGCAGTTTTTGGATGGCTTATAACTTCGCCACTCAATGAAAATGCATGACATTTTAGAATTTTATTCTGGACCTGACTTCAAATGGTTCCGGAAAAGTGTGGTGGTGTTTTGTCAAGAGCGAACAAAATTAGAAGGGGGGTCCCAAAATATTAGAAATGCTTATAAATGTGGAGCCATTTGACGTCTTTGCACGCAAGTTTGTAAAAAGATTTTAGACCTGGATTTGAATCGTTTTGAAAAGTTTGGTGGGATTTTGTCAAGAGGGGGCAAAATTCGAGGGGCGACTCAACATTTTTTGCTGCCTTATAACTTTGTTGCCATTTGACGAATGTGGACAAATGTTTTCAGAAAGATTATTGAAGCAACCTTGAATGATTGTGCAACGTCTGAATGGATTTTGTCAAGTAGGGGCTAAGTTATATAACTATTGTATGTACGTATATTTTGACACTTAAAAAAAAATAAAACATGGACAGTTTGCAGCAAACCTGTGTAAGGACATTGGCAAGGACCTGAAGACATGGTTTTGCAAATATGTATGTGTTTTATTTTTTGAAAAGTGTAATAATACAGGTACAAAAGATAGTGATATACTTTTAGTGACTTAGGTATATCCTATGCTTTACATAGGTGGGCTCCCGACATCTGTAGTGGTATTTTTTTTTTTTAAAGAAAAGTGAGTAAAATAAATGTAAGAATTCATTATTAAATTAGAAAGAAAAAAGGTTCTTTGTAATACCAAGAAGCCTTAGAAGTTTAACTTTATATTTATCTCCTTAAGATGGAGGAAAACACATTCGCCTAATAAATAAAGTAAGCATGGTTTCCAACCTCATGTTGGATTTAATTAACCTCATGATGCAAGAAGTCCTAACAATGGACTACGAAGAACTGTTTGGAGGAAACTGTTTTCAGAGACCTCCTACAGTTAACACCAGTAAAAGGTGAACCTATTTTTAAAACCATAGGACATAAACAATGCCGCGAAACACTTGGCAGCATAGGAAATGTAAATCTCTGGCAACATTTTCAGTACAAAGAATTAACTCAAAACATGCGTCAGTCAGCAGACCTCACCTACACTAACATTTTAAAAAGCATTAGAACTGGTCTGCTTACTAACTCCTGATGTATTGGAACAATTAACTCAACACAATATAAATGCATGTCCTTAATGCTAACCCTAGCAAGCTGTACTCACTTTAATGAGACAATGTGAAAAAAGGAAATGCAACCCATACTGTGTATCGACTCCACAGACAAACTAGAAGTGCACAGCATGACACTCTCTATGTGTCAACAAGCAACAACATGACTAAATAGCTTAGAAAAATCTATCTCCAACACAGCTGGATTGGAGAAAATATTAACATTGTGTCCAAACTACAAAGTAATTCTAAAACATAACCTGGTTTAGTATGGAGCAATTAGTACAGTTGTTGGCTTCCAAACATATCCAAATCACAACAACATTGAGTTTGTAAACATCCACTTTCACAAACTTGCAGAAGATAATAAAATCGGTGGCACAATAGAATGATTCCTTCTTTTCAAAGACATGTACATACGTGAGAACAATTCTCTCTCTATCTTGCATATGCTGTTACTATTCACAAATCGCAAGGTCTAACCCTAGATTAGGCATTGATTGACATTGGCAGCACAGTCTTTAAAAAAGGTATGAGTTACATAGCACTTTCACGTCTACATACACATGAAGTTCTATTCCTAGTCAACGTTGATGCAAACAAAGTCAACACTGACATTCCTTGCATCCTAGAATACAACAGGCTACGTGAACTCTACACTCCCATCTACATTTATACCCTGTACCTCAAAAAGCTAAACCTTTAAAGAGAAAAGTAATAAAAACAGAACCTATAAGAGATCTCCCAACAATACCACCAAAGAAACAATAAACAACTGCTACTCCATCAGGCAATACGCCCACAAAACTGTCTAGTGCAAACACAAGTGTACAACCATCAAAAGACAGAAAGACACACATTTCTTCTAAATAAACAAGTGCAGGCCCATCAAATGACACAGACACACAAATCTCTGGTCCATTTAAATTTAGCAACACAACTGGAGTAAATTGCTATAAAAATGTAGCAATCAATCTTCTCTTCCAATTGCCACCAATTGTTCAAAACATTTATTTAAATGGCTCAGACCAGTTGCGTTTACAAATGCTCGTCCGTCAGAGAAATGCCACAAATAATCCTGACAACACTTACAGTGCCTCAGGTACAATGCAAGAATTTGACTACTGTATAGGAATGGTATAATTAACCAAAAACACACAGGAAGATCCTCAATAATTTCTAATGTACTTACTACAAGTACTCGAAACCGAAAACATACCTATAAATGAAATCTTCTAGATTTCACACATGGAAACATACATGTAGTCTCTGCAACCATGTTTCACAAGAGAACATCCATAATGAACGATTTGTGTATGTACCATACCAAATTGTAAATCCATTCCATTTAACCAGATTCTGCAAAATGCAAATAATGGCATATTATGCATTTTTTGCAATTCAGACAATCGTTCCACCATACAAGTGAATACACACAGCCAATTTCTGTTACTAATGCTTTTAAGGTACAATGCAGATGGTACCAAAAACAATTACAAGCCTACTAGCTTCACACACGGTAAAGTATCTCTTGACAAGGAAACCTTCACAACAGTAGGCCTAATCTACCACACTGGTGCCACAACCACTGCAGGCCACATTATTGCATGTCAAGAAAAGAAGTGCTTGGTTTGAATGTAACAATACGTCCATTATTCTAAAACATTGGGTACCAGCAAATCTAACAAATGTCTACTTAATATTTCTTAAGCCCAAATGTAATCACTGTACTGTAACACAATAAACAGTTAGGATACGCCAACAGGTATCTAACTACTTAAAATACCCTTCATTAGACTGCACTCCTAATACATCATCACAACTCTTCTTACTACAAAGCTTATTCTAACATCCAATATAGATAAAATACACCAACAGGTATCTAACCACTTTAAACATTCCCTACATTACAACAAACTTCAAATAAACATATTGTCACACTTGAGGTGCTCGATCTGTGCTTCATGGGTGGAATTCCCTGCACAGCCCCTGGATGACCCCTTGCTTAGACTGGCACTGGAGGGGCCCTCGGCTTGTAACCAGGTAACCAGAATATATAAGCTGGTGCAGTCCCTAGCCAATAAACCGCTTACTAAGTTTCAAGCATCCTGGAGTGCTGATCTGGGTATAGATATTATGGATGAGGATTGGTAGAACATGTGTTGACAGACTTGCAACGTGTCACTCAACTACAGAGTCCACCTGATGCAATTTAAACTATTACACAGATTTCACTGCACACCTGCCAGGCTTAGCGTATTCTCATCAGGCTGCCCTCCCCTGTGCCCGAGATGCAAATCAGAAGGTGCTGGCTACTTACACATGGTATGGGACTGTCCGAAACTGCTGGAGTTCTGAGGTTTGGGGGTCTGCAATACAGTATCTGAAATGTTTGGTTGCACAGTTGTACCAAGCCCCTTCACCTGTCTGTTTCACAACTTTGAGGGGCTCAAGCCATGTTATCACAAATTGGCTGGTTTATGTATGATTCATGCGGTGCAAAGTATACTCTTGTTGTGGCTGCGGCCCTCAAGTCCATCTGTGGGGAAGTGGCTACAGGCTGTTACATGGGTGTCCAATCAGGAGGAGCGCTACAGGTCACTCCAGCCCAGCCAGAGCAAACCTGTTTACATATGGACCCCCTTCCACAGTTTCCTACAGCAGTTGCGGGTCAAGGTACCTGATGACATGGACTTAAATGCTAGATTGTGATGTGTATTGTTGATCGGCCTGCACTTGCACATGTAATGGACATGCCGAGCCCCCACGGAGGCACTACGCTAAATGCTGATGTATGTTGTGTATTAATGTCGATGCTGCTGACCTGGGTTGTTGTTCTTATGTCAAGCACTCAATAAATAAAGTTAAAAAAAGTAGAAAAACAAAGAAGTGGTTGGTTTGAATGTAACACAACGTCCGTTACTCTAAAACATAGATTACCAGCAATTCTAAGAAATCCTTACTTAATATTCCTTAAACCCAAATTTAGTAACTGAACTGTAGCACAATAAACAGTTAGAATATCCCAAATGGTATCTAACTACATCCATCATACTACAATACTAATTTTAAAAGACAAAATAGTTAGGATACGCCAACAGGTATCTAACTACTTTAAAAATACCCCTCATTGCACTCCATTCCGAATACGCCATCACAATTTTTCTTACTAAAAAACGTCTTCTAACGTCCAATATAGATAAAATACACCAACAGGTATCTAACCACTTTAAACATTCCCTTAATTACAACGAAATTCAAATAAAAATATTGTCACACACCCCCTCTCCCTCTCTCATCTCGGATTGCCTTACTGCCATTCATGATTGGTGTTCCGCAAATGATCCTTGTCTGAATGCCAGCAAGACTGAGATCCTCCTCATTGGCATACCTTCTCCATCCTTTCCCTTCACTCTTTGGCTGGCCTCCCTTGGCCCTCCTCCTACCCCCAACTGCGAGGCTACGAACCTCAGGGTCATCTTTACTTCCACACTTTCCTTCTCCTCCCACACCTCTGATATCTCTAAATAGTCAAACATCCTACTGCACCTCCTCAGAGGTACTCTACCTTTCCTCTCCTTCCCCCAGAAGCTCATGGTCTCCCAAGCTCTGGTTCTCTCTAGGTTGGACTATTGTAACAGCCTCTTTCTAAATCTACCTGCCTCTACGCTCTACCCACTGCAACTAATCCAGAACAGTACTGTGAGACTTGTTCTTGGCATCATGCCCTGGGATCACATCTCTCCAGCTCTGAAATCTCTCCATTGGCTCCCAGTGGGTAAAATGATTAAATTCAAAACCTTCTGCATTGTCCACAAGGCTTTCTGGGGCCTGGGTCCAAAATACCTTCTGCTATCCCTCTGCAAATACCTCCCCTCTCGAGCTCTACCTGTAACTCCCTTAGGGTCAGTCATTTTTTGAATAAACAAGCTGGGGGTAGATCTCTGTCTTTGGCTGGGGCCTCCCTCTGGAACGGCCTCCCTGCCACTCTAAAACTTAAGGAGAACCATCTCCGGTTCTGGAAGCACCTCAAGATCTTCCTCTTTGCTTCTGCCTTTGCCCCCTCTCTCCTGCTGATCTGGTCTCTCTTGGCACTGTGCACCTGGCCAACCTCTGTCCTCTGGGCCCAGGTTCTTGCTCACCTTGCCACCCTCCCACACTGTCTCCGGGCCACCACTTTGCTCTGGGGTCTCTATCTGTACCCATACAGTTCCCCCCCTTCTCTTCCTGCACTTATCTGTCCTACCCTGTGTGCTGCCTCAAACTCAGCACTTGCCACTTGCTGGCTGCACTACCACTTTTGCTGTTTTTATTCTTTATCTATTATTTATTCATATTTATTATGTTCTCCTTTTGCTCGGCACTTTCCACTTCTCCCCCTTACTTGTACTTTTCCCCTCCCCCTCTCCGACGCACTTGCGCGTTCTCAATGTCACTGGGCCTAGTAAGATTGTGGTTTTGTTCTCGCCTGACCTCCCCCTCCCCTTGCCTCACGCTCTGGAACACTTGTGTATGAGCCCAATAGAAATAAAATATCAATAGCATTATCAATAAATTTAATAGGGTTTTTGCATCCTCGATGGATTTTTTTTTCTCCAATGACCCAATGATTAAAGAACATCAATACAACAACTGTGTACTACACACTAATGTTATACCAAACATAGTACATAGAATGTACAGATTTGTAGCGTCTAAAAAGAACGTGACTATGCAAAATTGTATGCAATTAAACATTTTCAACTATCCTGCTTTATTGTACTGTGTTTTTTTGACAGAGAAAGTACCAAAGATTCCACCTTCATTATCATCTGCAACTAAGTAACTCTACCAAATATAATCCTATTTGTTATCTTTAAATTGAAACAAATACACATTAGATCAGCACTACTACTAAATACTATTTACACTTCAGTTGTATTATTCCAAATTACAAATACTGTATGCTTCCCTTACAGTGCCTATAATTACTATACACATATTACTGTAGTGTACATGGCCAGTGGTCAGATTCTTGGGGGCATGGCCTACTGGCCACAACCACCACAATATAATGCAACCATATAAGTACATCCAATACATTTTGAAATAAGAAAACTCAGCCAGAACACCCTCTCAATTCAAGTATTGTCAGCGGACACCAAAATTGAAAGTGGACTCGGCGGCATCTACAGACCCTTTTTTCACCTATAAAAACAGCTCCATATCATCTTTATTCCACTCCCCTACACTTTCCAGGCCCTCTTTTAGCCACCGAATGATCTCAAATGTATTTCCCAAGCCGTCCATTCGCTACGCTGTCCAAGGAGTATTGCGCTGACCGCGGACTACCGCAACATCTGTACGCCCCTTTTCTGCCTATATAAAATAGCCCCATATCATCTTTTTTCCACTTTCCCACCCTTCCCAGTCCCTCTTTCCACCACTAAATAACCCCAAATGTGTTTTCCACATTTTTTCCCCAGCGCACTGTCTACAGACACCGGCCGCTGTCCATGGATCCAACATGGCAGGCGTTTCCGAAAATGTAATGCACCTCATGCTTTTCACCATCTAATCAGCGGGCGTACCCGATGTTCGCAGACATCATGACGACCCCTGGACGAATCAGAGGCCTGGCCACAGACCAAATAGGGAAGTGACCGAACCCAGATATCACCAATCTTTTTTTTACCTACTTTTTGTCTGTTTTAAAAAGAAACTACTGGACAGATTTAAACTAAATTTACAAAAGCGTGCAATCAGGACCAGGCCCCACTCCTTTTACAAATTTGGTGGAAACCTGTTCAGCGGTTTGGGCTGTAGGCATGAGCAAAACAATGTTGTCATTGCATCTATGGAGAAACCACAAAAGTTGGGACCCCCCTATAACATTGCCCCCCTGGAAAAAAACCTCACCAAACTTTGCAAAATCAATACAAGGGGGCCAATACCTTTTTTTCACAAGGTCTGGTGAAGATTCGTCCTGGGCGGGCAAAGGTACAAGCTGCCCAAAAAGTGCTCTTCCTATGGGTTGAGCAACTTAACCATAACTACAGGGCTGCTACCACATGCCCTGTAAATATATATATATAGATATTGTGTAGGCGCATGCCTCTTTAAAGTGTCTTACAGTGGCAAACACTGTGGGCATCAGCAACATGAAACTGTCTTACAATGGCAATGATGATATAGATTGTGGGAAAAGTGTAGTAAAGGTAGTCTGCAGTGGCAATTGTAGGGGCGGCGTGGTATCACAAGTACAACACTGAGACAAAGATGCACATTTGTAAAAACCTTTATTAACTTCGGGGGGGGGGTTTGGAAAAACTCCTACTTTACCCGATAACTAGGATGGAAGTCGTCTCGACCATCAAATAATAAAGAAAACAGTCATAGTCATGTTTGTCAAATCAAAATGGCCTATAATAACAAAACCTAATGCCTGCTCTATCTCTTGTACCAAAATGTGTAAAGGGCCTATCTTTTTGAAAGTAAAATCAGTGTTCTACAAAGAATAAATGTGGCTGAATCAGCTCTCCTCCCCACGTTTAGACACCACTGAACTAGGCAGTCTCTATAGGCAGGATAACACACTCTGGCTTGGGATTTAACACTGAAACAGTTCGGAACATGGTTCGAGACCCATCTGGCCTTCCACGTCAAAGGCTTTTGTTCCAGTTTTCCCCAAATAACGAAACAAAATGTTTACACTGGTCCCCCTGTGTCGGGCTCAGACCTCTTCAAAACAAAACAGAAGTTCAATGTTGGTCTGCCTCTGTCAGGCTCAGACCTTTCCCAGTTCAGCAAGACTTGCTGGGGCTCCCTTATCCAAGCCATTTACCCTTCTTCTCTCCCGATGTCCGATTAAGACCGCCTTTCGGATGTCAAAGTCTTTTGAATGTGCAGTGTTTCCTTTTCAGACCATTGCAGGACCAATTCTACTTGGAATTCAATGTTCAGCTTATCCACTGCCCTTCTCTTGGGGGTTATCTTTGTTCACTTTCGTTTTTAAAGATCATTCACTTTTATCGCCTCAAACATTGCACCTTTCACAGAGACTTTCGAATGGGCTACTCCTTTTTGTCGGACCACTCCGTTACTCAGTATCGCCAATTGCACAGTTATCTTCACTTTAAAGTTCATTCATAGGTTTGCCTTTCCTTGCATCTCATCCACATGCGTGCATCCTTCACTTGCAATATATTGTTGAAAACTTCAATTTTTCTCAGTACATACCAGTCTCTCAGGTTGCTTGCCAATTTACCGGCTGTGGGCGGTTGTTTATTGCTTTTCCGATTTCCAATGCACGAGTCAAGGTTAGTACCACAGGCTTGGCCTTACTTCCCCAACTCTGTTGTTCACTCGGGAGGGTCACTGGCATCCTTGAAACACACTGCAGCCTTCAATATTGGGGTCTGGCCTTCTCCACGTGTCTTTCGCATACTTGTGGAGGCAACAACCTGATATAGGGAACTCTTGGTTTTTTTTCGACCCACTGCTGTCGTCCCTTTGTCCATCCCTCTGCTCCAGTGGGTTCACCTTCACCCCAGAAGTTGTCGCTCAGAGTGTGTCTCTAGGTTCTGCCTTTTATCCATGTGAGGAGAGATAATTGGAATCAGGTTTATGCACTTACTTGAAGTCAAGCGACTGACTTTGCCTTAACTGATTAGAGGGACATGTCCAGTACAAGATAGAGTTAGTTCTATTACTCTCAGTCATCCTCTTCCTAGGCCTAGCATTTGTGCAGAAGGGGCGGGGGGAGTTGGAACATCAGATCCTAAAAAATAGGAGGGGTTGGATGTACAAAAAAGGGGGGAACACTGTGTTTCACCAGTGGCTGCCTCACCACCACTCCCGGAAGACCCCTCACCCAGTTGATCCTTCCGCACTGGTACACCCACAGGAATTGGATCCAAAAGCGATGGCCATGTCCTGGCCACCTGGATGACAAGTCCCCAAGGGCTAGCGAGTGAGACACCTTTTGGTTTCTCACACAATGCTGAGGTCTGCTGTGGGCACCAGCATCTTGACAATGTTTTTCATGGACAATGAGGACATATAGTGCCAGCTCCAATGACATTAAAGTGATCTACAGAGGCAATTACGACATAATGTGGGAAGAGGACCATGAACATGTTTTACAGTGGCAATGATCACATGTTTTTGTGCAAAAGCCTCATGAATCTGCTTTGCAGTGGCAACAATGACATATACCGTGGACAGCGCTTTACAGTGGCAACAATGACATATACCGTGGACAGCAGCGTCATGAACGTTTTAGTTTGTTGGTGGATCTGTGACTGTGCTACCATTGAAGTGTGAATTTATTAACCTCTCTGTTAAGGGCCTGTTGGGATGCACATACAGCATTCTGATAAGGGAAAGAGGGTTACGTTACGTAATTGAGATATGAGGAGCTCCTTGTTCATGAAGGAAGAGTTTTTCGCTAGAGAAAGCGACTTTAGAGGGATGCAGTAAGTTTGCGAAGTGGATACATGGGGACTTAAAATAAATATGTAGTCAGAGTACCATGGTATCAAGTGTTCTGCCTTCTTTACATAAAGCCTTTTTGAAGATTGCAGTCTTTTTGTAGTTAGATCCTTAGCTGCAGAGTTTGTGGTTTGCAGTGGCTGAGTTTCCTTCCCTCCATGAGTGTTTTATATGACCAAGGACAGGAGATGGGGGAGGAAGCAGAGCACTTCAGGAAGATGGCCATAGCAGGCCAAATGGTTGTTTGAGGCAAGAAAGGAATGAACTGCCATTAGGTTTGTTTTCATGGTTAGGTGGATGTGTAGATGCGAGGAACAAACTTCCTGGGAACATGAAGCCTTGTTATTGAATGACTATCAGGCTAGGTTGCAAGGGTCGGATTGTGCTAAGCCAATAAAAACATGAAATGGACGCTTGAGGACAGAGCTTGACCAGTGTTTTATGATTCCATTTGGGTTCTGTGGGGTAAGAAAACAGCCCCAGAACGACTCAGAGATGGAGAGGCCATACTAGGCCCCATTGTGAGAGTGAAGCTGGCTAAGTGTGGAGTTCCATTGAATTATAAAAGCCAATACAAAACAGTGGGCCTCATTACAAGTCTGGCGGTAAACGCAGCGGTAAAACCGCCTGGTTACCGCCGGACTCGTATTACCATTCCGCCTCCGTGACTCCCAGAATTACCAGGGCATTACAGCCCCAGTGTCCCGGGAGTCACGGAGGCGGAATGGTGTTAATCCCCATTCCCATTGAGTCCCATAGGCTCAATGGGAACGGGGAAGTGGAAACACCAGCACCATCCCGTGATGGTGCTGGTGTTTCCACGTCTGCCTGCAGCCGGGAGGTGTTCAACCCGCCAGGTCAGACCTGGCGGGAAGATCACCTCCCGCCTGCAGGACTCAGGATCGGGCGATCCGGAATTAACAGTGGCGGCGGGTTTACCGCCACTGTTAATTCCGGACCGCCTGACCCGTAATAAGGCCCAGTGACTTTAACATAAGGCCTAGTGAATGAGGGAGAATGGGCCTCCCTCTATTTTATTAGAATGTACAGGCATTCAGCCGAAGAAAAGTGAGACTTAGAACTGTAATATTGATAACTGCATCCAATGGATTCCAAAAGACATGTGGCACTGCATATGCTGACTTCAGGTAAAGGCACATGTGACAGATTTAAGGCTGTAGAAGTGCACAGGGAAGGAAATAAATGCATTTGAAATACTGTGCATTTGGAAGCTAAAAAGGAGGAATGATGCCTTAGATTTGAAAATTAAAGTCGAATGACCAATTGCCTTCATGAGGAATAAAGAGACTTAATTTCAGCACATAAAATGACAACATTTATAGGGAAAGTCCTATTTTGTTTTTGTAGCAATGAACACTGGTTGTTATGTAACTGTGGCCTATCTGTGTGCGCTAGGTTAATGGTGAATCTACCTCTATTATAATGTAGTAGAAAAGAAATATTGTGTTTATGAACATCAGGCCTATATATAATGCTAAAATGTTACATCAAAGCACATCTTGTCAATTTAAAGCTGTATTCTCTGAAGGACGGGTGCAGCTGGTGTTTTTCCCACTAAACTGAAGGTCTGTGCCTTTGAAAATTTGAACTCAAGACCTTTGACTGAGGACCGCTAGGAGAAGAAGGCCTGGTTGTCAATTTGCATGCTAAAATATACAAATAAGTAGATTGAAATTATGGGATTACAGATAACACAGAAATGACCTTTAAGGTCATGTTCTCCATAAAGCGTGCCTTAGCACTGAACAAAGACCATTTGAAGCTCAGGAGAAGAGGGTAGAATAAACATTGGCCAGCCAAATGTCCTGATCTTGTCATAGAAGAGAAATGAAACTGCTTTGGGTGATCAGAAACAAAACTACCCCTCATGTAATGCATTGCCATATGTTTAAAATTGAACACATTTTCCTAAATAAAAATATCATTGTGTGACCCAGTGGGCTCACCTCGGCTTAATTTTAAAGGTGATAAAAAGACAGTTGGGACGATGTAAAAATGAAATTTCTGTGATGTACATAACTTAAGTTACGATCAAATGTATGATTCTGGCATTTTCATAAATCTGAGGAATTTGAAATATTGATAGAGTGATAGACAGTAAAGTTAATGTTGGAGTATGTAGTGTCAGAGTTGTAACCATTTCGGCACAGCATTAAACCATGAAAAATGGTGGCTCCATCCAGTAAGGGTGTGCCTTTTTCTGACTCGCCATAAAATGTAGAATCCAAAAATATATAGATTTATGTAGTGTTCTGAAAAATGTGCACAGCTGTCATGTTGTGAGATTTGTAGAACCCAAAAAGGTTAAACCCACTTGTCATTTTGGGATGACACATCTTTCTCCTCCCTAAGCCACATCATACATATCTCCCAACTTCTGGTCCTATCAGCATCCAGTGGGTGTCTTGGTGGGAGGAGAAGGGAGAATGCTAACCAATCCTTACCATGGGAATTATGATAATGTCGGAGTGTAATCATCCCTATAAGAGGTCAATTTTGCATCAGAACAAGGCTTTTCCACTTGATTCCGAGAGGTAGCCTGCTGCTGGATTTCTTGCGAGGAACGAGCCGAGAAGCCTCAATCCTTGCATTGGAGACAGTGACCGGGAAATCCAGAAGCTAACTGGGACCCAATCATAGGATGCCAGAGGGAGTCTGGGTCCAGGAAAAACTCCTTGACTGAAGCCCTTAACCAGATCTGTGCTGTCCTCAGAGGAGTCCTGCTGTTTTTCCCTGACCAAAGCCTCCCATGTATGTAGATATATCCTAAATCCTATCAAAAGTGTGTGGGGGAAACTGGCAGCCTTATTCTCCATCTCGCATAGGTGGTGGTACTGGGAAGGGGCCTAGCACATTGTATTAAATCCAATTCAAATGAATTCCACTAAAGAAAATCGCCCTATTAATTTAAATTGAATTGTGCTGGGAACAGCCTGTCTTAATCCTTTCCATTAACTTGTGGGGAGGAGGAAAGCTGTGTAGAACTGTAGCACATTGAATTGAAGTTAAATTAATTAAATCCAATATGGAAAATCACGGATGAGTGTTGTTAGGTGACTGTCCATCTGAAACCCCCGACCTTTGTCCCAAAGAGCGGTGTCCATAATCCCAAAATAAGTAACCCTAAAACGGTGCTATTCAACTGAATGTGGAGGGTGCAAAACGAAATTTCCCCTTGCCTCCCAAACCAGAATCCCAAAACACTGCCTGACCTTTGAAAGTGTGTTGCAAAAGGATTTTTCCATTGTATCGTGAATGTTTTATATTGGTTAATTTGCAATTAAATCTGATGTAAATTGTGACTGCATACTTCAAAATGTAATCTGTGTCATATCTAAGTCCTTTATACCTGTTTTAGTCAATTGGTTTAAGAAATTTGAACGTGTGATATTGTGTAGTGCCACAGTGTTGGTGGTTGAGGTTTTTGGTTGATAGTCGGTTTTGCCAAAACTTAAATAAATGAATAAATATTCTTACTATACAGCGTTCTGGTTCCTAGTTCATTGGTGACATAGGGTATTTGTTGGGGTGGGTGCGAGACGGGTTGGAGGCCTCACTAAAGTTAAATCTGTATAAGCACTTTGGGTGCGCACCACATAGATTTGGGGGGAACTTCTGAATTGGGTGTTACCACCTAATAAACTACAACAGTTCTCAGGAAGATAAATAGGCTATGTGCTATGGAGGCCCTATGATTTAAGATTGAAGTCGAATGAGGTGTTGCAAAGAAATGATGAATGAGCAGTTTAGGGCACCAGCGGGTCTGAGGGTAATAAGGAGGCTATTGTGCGATGGAAGGAATGGCCACTGTCTTGACGCCTCTCTCTCTTTGATGGGATCTTATTGAGGTTATGCACAACAAGAACTGGGTTAGCATTTCTCTGACAAAGGTGGTGTGTAAACTGTTGAAAATTGTTTTGGATAACAGACCAATTATATTTCAGGAGGTCATGACTGGCTACGTAATGAGACCAAGTGAAAAGGGGAATATGTTTAGTAAATGTATCCAATGGGGTCAGATAATTGAGGGGATGTTTATGTTCTATATATAGGGTTCAGTGGGATGATGTAACTGTTTGTTTATTTGTTTGTTTGTTTATTTACTTATAATGCGCACAAGACCCGAAGGTAACCGGGCGCAGCAGTACAGAATATGCGAGGCTTGGGGTTACATGGTTACAAATTACAAGCAAAAACAAAATATATACAAGCCATAAAGGGTTGGTAGGCAGATACATACAATCATGGATAGAATATATACAGACCATAGGGGATAGTTTCAGTATGTAAACAAGATAGTCTATATGCAAAGACAGCAGGGTCGTCACAACATTAGCCTGAATGATGTGTAATTATGCAAGTTATTCGATTTTGTGTATAAAAGCTGTTACTTTGTTGAACACGGGGTAGAGTCACTCGTTGTCAGCTTTACTAAGCCAACTTCTCCCCCTGGCCATTTCCATGTAATAAATGAGCTTTTCTGGCAAACGTGCGTTCACTCTATTTTTGAATTTTATTGTATCAGGGTTTGGGTCTACCCTTCTACAGGCCTAGTATGCATCAGTGATTCACTGCCGTGTCACCTTATGCTATGGGAGAGGACAAGCAATGTCTTTGCTTTTCATTTCCTCAGAAGACACCAAAGGTAGCCAATTATTGAGCAACTCCTTCCACATATTTTACACTTTTTAATGCCAATGTTTACTGGCTTTAGAAAAAGGACTCTGACTTTAAGCAATTATGACCATAAGGGTATTAAGTCCTAAAACGTGCTCTACTAGCATCATGCCTGGGCTGCTAAATGTAGGTCAGTCTGTCCTGGGTGCATGTGTGCAACAGTGGATTTTTCTATTTAAAGTGCTAATTTATGTGTTCTGCATGCTCAATCATTGCAGTCAAGCTTGCCTGTGAGTATGGGTCATCATTCATGTGGCAGGCATATACAGATTATTAGATTATATATACACACAAACAGACAGTCTCTCTGTCTCTCTTGCTTGCTCTGTCTCTCTCACCCACTTTCTCTTTTCATTCGGCTAACACAGTATTGTTCTAATGACACAGTGATAATGTTAGGGAGGATTTCCAGAAGTCATCTGTTAAGCAACCTGTTTGTGGCAGACACAGATTACCTTCCCTTGGGTTTAGCCTTATTTTTCCAGTGGTAGCCAGGCAGAGAAGCCAATGCTTGCGTCAAACTGGATATTACTGAAAATATGATCTTTACCGAAAGTTGCACACAAAAGAAATATTTGCATAACAGGTATGTACTCATTTTTAGAAGAATGAAAACAGCAAAAAGAGTGAGGTGCCCCTCAAGGGACACCAAAAACAATTCAAACATGCAATTAGCAATTGTTAGCAGGTAAATTGGAGGTTTAAAAATGTGAGTTTTTTAATTAGCTTTAGAGTTTCGCCAAAGAAATCAATGGGACACACTGAATAGGCAGCTCAGTTAAAGTTAAATGTGTAACAGAGCTGCAACTGAGGCAATAGAGGCAATCGTAAGTCTGATGTCAATGAAGGAAACCATCAGAGGAGAACCACGCCAAGATTTGAGGAAGACGCAGGCAGCCCATGGTTCAAGATTGACGTGGTGGGTCAGACATTCCGAAGCAGACCATTTTGTGATTTCAGTGGAAAGGTCTGCAGGTGGAGCCTCTAGGCATTGAAGAATGGAACAGCATTGGATTTGGAAACAGGTGACACCCTCAGATGTAGAAAATGCTGCTGGGGTGGTCTGAGGCAGTCCAGAGGATGAGGGTGCAAAGGGAACTTTCAACTTCATGTTTTACAGTGGTTGAGATTGAGATTCATCAGCTATTCTGGAGAATTAGACTGCAGAAGTTCTTTGTAGAATGGGAACTATCATTACCCAACAATGGTTCTGGTTTAAAGAATAAACTAACTCCAATCCAACTCATGGAATGATCTCAGCAGAAATATTTGCATTTGTTATATTATGTTATGTTGATTTATACCATGCACTGCTGCCATTTGCAGGGTCACCAGGTGCTCATGTGGCTCTGTAAGAAAAGTGGGTGGCGTTGGTTAATGAGGGAGAGAATTTGTGCTCATCTCTTGATGAGTGTAGAACCAGGAGGAACTGGTGTCTGTGCGTGGGTGCTTTCTGGGTGTGCTTTGTTATGTGCTGTGAACTTGTTGTGTCTGTACAGTGGCATCCAGTGTCTGAGTTGGTTGCAGGTATTGGGTTGTGTAAGAAAATCATGGTGGCAACAGTAAAGACAGACACACGTGATCACAGTTCAATGTTGTTTATTAAACTGGAAATGCAGGATGGAAAACGCCTAATCTAAACCTAAATCTAAGATGGAAGCAAGCGTTGACCATCAAATAGTAATAAGGTAGTCCTAGAGGCGTTGTGTCAAAGTAAAAAGGCCTATACTAATAAAACTATTGTCAAATCCTTGCAACTAATTACAGAAAGAATGCGGGATAAGTTTTACAAAAAAAGAAAGAAGTGTTCTCAAATAATAAGTCAGGATGTGATTGCCAAGGTTCTCCCTTCCTCACGTTTTGAGCACGGGACAAAGTGTATCTCCTGAGCATAGCACACACTCAAGCTTTCCCAGCACGAGCAGACAGCTCCATACCAGCTATCAGGTACTTCAATGGTTAAGTCTCTTTTCAATAAAAGGTCTCTTGCCTTCGAGTCCTGATGTATCCAACAAACAAACACAAGGTTCTGTTTCACATACACTTTGGGTGATTGCATCACCCCTGGGATCCCTCTTCCGGGTGACAAAAGTGTTTTCAACAAATCAACAAAACAGTTCCTTTTCCAATGAACTTTGGGTGATATCTTTTCACCCCTGGATCTCGCTTGGCCGGGTTCGGACCCAAATGACAAGGAAGACAATTCACTTCCCCTGGTCTTCCAATACTTCTTGCATTCACGCATCTTAATGTCTTTTTAAACAGTTTTTCAGGTTTGCCCCTTTTTGTCGGCCTACCTCTGCCGCGTTCACTCTTGCCAACTTTTACAAACAGTTCACTGTGGACATCCCTCAGTCAGGTTTGCTGCGGTCAACACACTGCTCATGGGACTTCAGGCTTCGTCCCTTTTTGTTAGCATCCCTCTGGCAGGTTCACTCTTGCCAAATTGTACTAAAATGTTCACTGTGGACAACCCCCTGCTGGGTTCACTCTTGTCAACGCACTGTTCTTTGGTATTTTAGACTTTGCCCTTTCCATCGGCATCCCTTTTTTCAGGTTCACTCTTGCCAATCATCGTATCACACTGTTCATGCTCTCATTTCACCAAGCGGGATTCATTCCCCTTGGCTTTGCAATCATCTGTCGGTCAAAGACTTTCAACGATACAGAGGATTTTACGAGACCCCTGTATGACCACTTTGACCTATTTTTGCCTCTTCTCAAGGGCTTCTGGCTACAGTAGGTTCTACCATCGGGTAATCACCCAGAGTTTCCTGCATGAGCCTCTAGTTACTGGTTTTCCCCTTCTTTCATTAATCGTATCTTTAAGCCTTGCAAAGTTCAAATGAGCAGTTGGCTACTTTCTGTTCAACACAGTTTGGTTTCTCATCGATTCTCCCCTCGACTCACGGGATATGATGAACCACTTGGCTTTCTTCTCCTTCTGGTCAAGGTTGGTACCACAGAGAACTGCGTCTCTTCCAGGCTTGGTTATCAGCGGAGGAGGGTCTTCTGTACTGTAGACATCTGTTGCAACACAATCGCTATTGTTTGCGGTCTTATCATTCCTTCTGCAGTGGTTTCACAGGCCTTGGACGGAAAGGGTAAGGTCTCTTCTCTCCTTGTCACCCTCTCGGTATGCACTGTCTTTCTCACCTCTTGAACTGCTGTGCTGAGTTAGCTCTCACGTCGTGCGATCTGCCTTCCTCCTCCTGTGTGCTCATGCTCCACCTTTTATCCCTGTGGGAAAGGGAAAGGGCCATCAGATGTGCGTGATTCTGGTTAATTGCCTGCTCTGCCTGACCATTGGGTTGGGACATGTCAGGTAAACAGTTTTAACATGTGTCCGTCTTTTGTCACAATGTAAAGAAGTGTTTGGGTTGGAAAAGGAGGGCGATAGAGTTCTTGAGTATCCTATGGGATAGGATGAAGAAAAGGTTTTATATGGGATTATAGCCCTCGTAATATGGGGATGGGTAAATTCGGAAGGGCGAGACTGGTAGGGGTTGTGGAATAAATTAAAATTACTAGAGTGTTTATGGAGAACTGAACAGGGGGGATTGTTGGAATGGTAATGTTTGATCAAGATAGATAGGGTGTTCCGGAATTAATTATCAGAGGGACGTGAAGAAGAATGATTGGGAATATTCGGGTAGAAGACAGGATAGCAGGGATTCTGGGAGTGGTGGTTTGTGAATGTACAGGGGTTTGGTATCCTAGGAGAAGATTTATATATGGAGGGTTTGTTGAATGTGGGCAAGGGAGATGCGGTGAGAGGAAGGGAGGCACAGATGGTACAACCTACAAAAGCCTTATGGACTCCGTCCAGCTCACCTTCCTCTTCAGTATAATACTGCCGCTTTCCTGGGCTATTTCCCTGAGCCTATCCAGGTTATCCTCTCTCGCTCGTCTTCCCCTAGAGCTGGGGTCTGAGAACATCAGCCCTTTCCAGGCCACCTTAATAAGGGGTTCTTGAAGCCTGCTCAGGAGAATACCCTCAAGTTTCTCACAGTTGGTAGTATTAGAGAGAGGTGTGCAGTTTGTAAGTCTTTGGCGGGTTGTTTAACTAGCCCTTTGGGTGTGTGTAGTACAGGAGAGGTGTGTGGGTGTGGAGACAAGAAGGGGGTGGTTAGTTGGTTTCAGGTGATTTCTGGGTGTTGGTTCGTTTTATTGTCCATTCTTCCTTCTATATTGTCCCGCGATTGCTTTGGTCCTGGTGTATGGTTTGCAGAGTGACGCATCTAAACTAAAACAAACAAATCGATTTAATTGTGGCTAGATTTAAAAGCAGAGGATGCCAAATCAGTACAATTCCATTGTGGCAAAATTCAAAAGGAGGTGATTGCAATTGAAGTGTGACTAAATTAAAAAGCAGCACGTTGCAATTCTAGTGCAGCTGAGTACAGAAACAGCGTTAACTCACTCAGTAAAATTCTAGTGTGGCTAAATTAAAAAGTGGAGGTTTACAATTCAAGTGCAGCTGAATTCAAAAACAGCAGGTTACATCTCTAGTGCGGCTAAATTCAAAAGCAGAGGGTTGCAATCCTAGTGTGGCTGAATTCCTAAGCAGATTTAATTAGCAGAACAATTCTAGTGTGGCTAAAGTCAAAAGCAATGGATTGCAATTCTAGTGTAGCTAAATTCAAAAGAAGAGTTTTTTAAAATATGTTGTATTGTTTTTTATACAGAACTGAGTACAGTGCATTATGTTATAGCATATACTGATCCATTTAAGTACCTTACCCACCCCTCCCTCAATACCTCCCTAACCCCAACATTAACAGAACTTGGTCACAGGTTCTCTGCCTCTAGGTCTTTACTGTCCAGGGTCGATACCTAGGAGATGGTCCATTCTCAGCGGCGAGCTCAGTCTAATAGATCACATACTCATAATATCTTTTTAATTTCATTCCATGCAGGACTCTCAGGGGGGCTTCTTGTCCGGGGAGGAACACAGTTCATGTTTTATTGCATTCCATGCTGTGATGTCTATGGAGCCTTCCCTTCTTCCTGCTCGCAGGGCTTCCTGCCAGACTGCCGTCTCTGCTATGGTCCACTTTCAAGATCTTTCCACCATATTTCTATCTTAGGTCTGTCTTCTGCTTCCCACTTCATTACTATCCTCCTCTTGGCAAGCACCCATGCTATTTTTATTGATCATCGTTTCCATTGCCCTATTTTTGTTTGGATAGCTGTAAAGACCCAGGAGAGTGGCTTCTATGGTCCATGCATGGCCCCTTACCCCCCCTCTCCCTCAGGTGCTGCTCTATTTCTTGCCAGTAATTTCGGATTTCCGGACAGTGCCAGAACATGTGGCCCAAGTCTGCCTTTTCATCTCCATATTTTGGGCAGCTTTGTGCAGTGGCGCCCTTGAAATGAGATATTTTCTCTGGGGTCAGGTATGCTGCATGGAGTACATAGAACTGTAATTGCTTCAGCCTGGCATTTCTAGATATTTTCTTTGGATAGATTTTCGTTTTCATCCACTCTTTGTCTGTAAGTTTTCTATTATTTTTCTCCACTTCAGCCTGCCTTTGTCCTTATCTCTGGGAAGTTCTTCTACTAGTGTCTGGTATATCCTGGATACCATATGTCCCCCTTCGGTGACGTCGTAGAGCAGTCCTAGGGTTGGGTTCTCTGTTTGTAGCTCTGCCAGAGATGGCCATTTTGTGTCCAGTTGTTTGATGAGCCTTGCATAGGTAATGAATTGACCCGGGTGCAGTCCGTGGGACTCGACCAGGTCTTGGAAGTCTAATTTGGCTCCTTCTGGGGCCAGGTCTGCTGTTGTCATTATTCCTTTGAGCTCCCAGTAGTCTCTGCTCTGTTTGAGATGGTCTCTACTGGTTCATTTGAGTGCAGCAAGCGGTATCTGGGGACAGTAAGGTTCTGCAACCTTCAGTAGTTTTTTTTGTCCTGTTCCATATTTGCTGTCTCAGTTGTAGGAATGTCGGAGGCTGTGCAACTCTGCTTCTGTCTAGCCACAGAACTTCCTATAGGAGGAATGGTGATATTATATTGCTCAGGAGGGTGTGTTCTACTGTCCCTGTATCCGCCAGCCAGTTGGCTACGTGTTGGAGTTGACCTGCCACGTAATACAGCTTGAAGTGTGGTAAGCGCATTCCTCCTTCTGGGTAGTCTCTACAAAGTGTTTCCATAGCCACCCTCCCCCTTCCATTACCCCATACAAAGCTACCCAGTCATGTGCTGAGGTCCGTGAAGAATTTTCTCGGGATAAGGAATGGCACGTTAATGAAGTGGTATAGGAGTCTAGGCAGAACTATCATTTTTATTAGCGATATTCGCCCCGTCACCGACAGGGGAAGCATTTCCCAGAGCTTAATGGAGGCTTCTATGACTTGTTTTGCTTTCAATGTGTTGGTTTTATGTGTGTCTTCGATGGAATGATGTATGTTTATACCTAGATATCTGAACGTATGGATGTTCCACTTAAGTTCTACATAGGGGAGTTGGTCTTCAGCCTTCCCGGCCCATCCCCCCAGAGGAAACAGGCAGGATTCGGCTTTGCTAATGGTGAGCCCTGAAAGGCGCACAAAGTTGTCTAGGACTTCTAAATATGTTCCTAGATTATCTTCTGGTTTCAGTATATATAAGAGTATGTCATCTGCATACAAGGAAATTACATGTGCTGTGCCATCTATGTGCAGCCCTGTGTCTTGAAATGAATCCCTCATATAGATTGCTAGCAGTTCCAACACTATGATGTAGAGGAGGGGTGATAACGGGCAGCCCTGCTTGGTGCCTCTATTAATCATAAAGACGTCTGAGATGAGTTTTTCGTGCATACCCTAGCCGATGGTGTGGCATAGAGCATGCAATTCAAAAGAAGAGTTAACCAACTCAGTTCAATTACTGGTGTGGCTAAATTCAAAAGCAGCATTGCGCAACTCAGTTGAATTCTAGTGTTGCTAAATTCAAAAGCAGCGTTAACCAGCTTTTGAGTGATAACCAGCATTTGAATGGTCACTTTTAAGAACAATTTGAAGTAATTAGTACATAATCTGATCATGGTAGAACTTGTTTGTTTGAAAACTCACAATGGCTGTATTTATGAGATTTTGAACACCACTGACCCATAGGGGACCCCCACAGATTATATTGTAGAAATCATGAGCGATGCGTTAGAATTGAAGTGAAATTGTACATTTTACCAACAGATGAAAAGTACGGCCATGGGGGCAGCATTTGCCCCCTGCATGCCCAACTTGTTCATTTCTATGTAAGAAACTGCACATGTATTTTTTCAAGAGCGGGCATGTAAAAGCCAGCTGAATCAGGCCACACATGTGTCTCAGGCACATTGGTCACGTGATCCCAACTTTGCCTCCTCCCACCTGCAAATTGGCGCATTTGGGCTTCAGTATTTCTCCGGACCAGCTCACACTGTTTGAGTCTGGCAAGACCAATGGGACAGACAGACCCACAGAAGCTAGTAAGAAATCCCTGTTTACCATCTACAACCACATACCATCTACAACCACAAACCATCCCAATACTTTCTAGGGCATTTTCCCACAAACAAGCTCACCATTAATCACTAACAACATGTGGAAGCCCCATCTAAGTTCCCCTCATTACCACCCCTCAATCCCCCACACTCCACTTGCAAACCCAGATGCACACTAACACTCACTTGGCCATTTTACTTTGCCATTCTCATTAGTACTCATAGGTCAGACACCATCTTAATCACTGATGTTTATCACTGAAACCTGGCTGTCTTCCACCTCATTCAATGTCTTTGACATATTCGTCTCACCCTGATACATCATCCAACATGTTGACCATTCAGGTAAGATTGGGAAGGTGTACAGTTCATCCATATGATCAAATGGTCCTGCGCAATGCGCAGCAGAAAGCATTCAAAACTACTGAGCACCATACAAGTCAATTGCCACTATCATATAAGGAGTCTGCCATGTTTCACCATGTATGCCAATCACCTCTTAGGTGCGGCACATCCATTGACAAAATCAATGACCTGCTCTTATCTGATTTGGTCATCTACTACTCAAATGATATCTTGCCTGTTGACTTCAACCTATCCTGTTCCCAAGTAACTAAAAACACCAGAGGGGCTTTCCTTAGCCTAGCAGAATTGCTGTACATAATGCAACCTGTGAAAAAAACAACTGGCATCAGGGGAAATATCCTTGACTTTGTCCTCTCCTCTACACCCCTAGTTAAGTGCTTCAACCCCATCCCTCTCAATGATATAGACCACATTGCAATCACTTTCACGTTGTCAAACTCCTTTCTTGACCAGAAAGGATGGGGCAAATCTTCAATGTCCACACAACACTCTTTAAAAACCTCCTGGTGTAGGCTTTGGAAATCAGCATGGCCAAACATCCTGCCACCACCAGTGTAAAAATCATAATGGAAACCTTTAACTAAGCCTCACAAATAGTTGTTTGACACACTTTCTCCTTTAGAAACACAGTATATCAGTGTCAAACTCTCTGCTCCATTGCCTGAGAACAAATGAGCACACAAAAACATTTGGTAGGATGCAGACGCACCCTTTAGGCCATGCTCAATTATGAATTTCTTAATTTGAAAAATTAATGCAGTACATCACTACGATGCCTCCATATCATTTGCACCATAATTATCTATCCCATTTCTGCTCTAACTCAGGAGTTGTAGGAATTTGATATACCTTTCATTGCAATAGGTACATGCTGAATAATGCTTGCTACACGGACATTGGCTCCTTCCATTATGCCAAGCTGATTATAAGTGTAGATAATCTTGACTGCTTCTTCGGTGGCCAACCGTATTTCTGTTCCCATTGGGATGAGGGATTCTATCCCTGAAGCTATGCACTCGGGAATTGCGCCTGCCTCCTAAAAGGTGGGCTTGGTAGGAGTCTGTCTCCTGCTGGCTCCTCTGCTGCTTCAGCCTCCGCAACGTCTCACCTTCGCCCAGCTTGAATCTCCTGGGTAGCTGACGCGGACTCCCAACTTCCATGGTAGAAGACCCTGAGTCCTTCTTCACTTTCCTTAATATAGGGCTAGTCTCGCCCTTATGTAACAGTAGTCTTTGTTGTTTTAGGCTCCCTGGTATTCCTCATGCCTCTCTTGAGCCACCTTGTCTCAGTACTTTTAGTTTTATCAGATTTCCAGGTGCTGCAGTAATACCTGGGTATAATATTTGTAGGTGGTGAGTCTTCCGATTTGCAGGGGTACATGAAAGTGGAGGGTAGGTGCTAGAGGCTACACAGTAGGGAGCTGTGTGAGGTGCTGGACGAGGGGTGTTGTACTGGGTTCTCCCTAGATGGCCCTCCTTATCCCCAAGAAGGGGAGTCTCTCCCCATGAGATCCTCCCACTCAGTAAGACCCCCAGGTGGACTATCAGGTATCGGCCTCTCCTCTCTGGCCTCATGAGAAGGAGTTCTCCCATAGGGAGAAATAACATCTAAGAATTTGTCACAGTACGTAGTGTTAACTGTTTAGGAGTGATCAAAATATTGTTTACAGATTACTTGATATTCATGCGACTAATACTAACTAGCGCTTTCTCTTTCTTTGTGCTTCATACACAGGACAAACATTCTTATTGAATGTGCTGGTCTTGAGGAAGCCATTGAATGTAATCTGAAGCCACAAAAATGTACATATATATGTTATGATTTATATGTATATGTCGCACATTGATCATTTCATTTGTCAATATAATAAATATGGTCTTTTCTGGCCACTGATTGACTCATTTGCGAAGTTTGATTTACTTTTACTTTTTTATTACAAATCGCATATACTTGTATAAATATTTGCTTTGTTTTGAAAAATGGGAATAAAATAAGAATATATTTTCTTCTAAAACCACTACTGACATTTATTTATGTACTCTAGTCACTCTTTGAATAATGTGGCACAACATTGGTGTTGTTTGGTTTGAGTAGCACATTAGAAATACTTATAGATGTATAGTTTCAAATAATTTCTCCAAATATCCGGCAGGAATGCACCTTTTGATTTTGTATGTGCCCAGTTGGATTTCATGTATCAGAACAGGACAGAAGAGGTTTCCTTAAGACAGGGCAGCAGCAGAGTCCTGTCTTAAGAGACCCAGGATGGATCAGGAAGTTTAAAAGAGAAGAAACAACAGTTTTGAATCTCCAAAAATAAAACAGTGCTCTAACTTATTGGAGGGTATAACTCAAGGCCAGGAGTTTCAGGGGAGCACACAAGAGATGCACTGATGGAGACTCCAACTGTGCTAACAGGACCCAGGTGTGGGATTTCTGTATATTGTTTCCTTTGGTTGTGGATGGACAGAGCATCATCTTTCAGTAGGATTAGGAGTCCAGCAGCATAGCTTCCAACAAGATTATGTGATGAATCCTGGAGAGGCCTCACAGAAACCCTGCCTAAAGTCTCCTCCCAGTAGCCAGGGGAAGGCAGGCGCTACCTGATCCTAACCCTGGGGATGGTATTAGCCGAGTGGATCACCAGGGAAGAGAACACCCCCAAGGGAACAGAAGGACTGTGTTAGGAGAGATGCAGTATGTATCATCTTTAGAGAGGGAGATTCCTATCATGCCAGAATATTTAATGTCTTGTTTCAAGAGTAAGACTTCTCTTTACAAAGCTACTCACATTGATGGTATTAAAGACTCTTGTAATATGTGGAAATGAGAACAAGAATACCTTAATTTCTGATTCATATAATTCTCCCTTAAATCTTAACCTAACATCAACACCTCTAAAACCTTTCCCTAACAACCCATCTAATAAATAGAGTAAAACTAATAAAGTTGAAGTGTGTATTTCTGAAGGGAAAACTAATCAGAACATTGGGGACTTCATGTCCCACAATGACCTAAGTACTGGGACAAATAAGAGGGACTCAGAGGCACTAAACTGCAAGATGCAGCCTAGTTGTTCTAATGACCCACACCTGAGCGGGTCTTTTGAATATATATAGCCACCTCAGGTGCAGGCCATTAGAAGCAGAAGAAGAAGGAGGTGGAGTGGTTGCAGAGGCTGTCAGCAGCAGTTGCAGTGTAAGGAGAAAGGAGATCCCGGACACGCTGCTACCTGTGATGCGGATGTCGGTCCTGAGAGAGTCTCTAAGTCTTCTGAGCTTAATTGCAGAGGCTGCGTAGTGGGAGTGCTGTGGTAGCAGGCTTACCCCCCTGGAGAGAGACGCTGTCCTTATTGTGTGCAGTTGGCTGGTGAGCACCAGAGTGCACTGATGTTAGTGTGTGGTGTCCTGGTGGCTGGTGAGCACCAGAATACACTGATGTGCTGTGTCCCGGCGATTACCAGAGGACACTGGGAGAAAAAGAAGCTCCTTTCCTGGTCGGCACGGTGCACAGGAAATCCAAAGTAAACTACTGTGTCAGAGGCAGCAGCAGAAGCAAAACGAAGGTTGGCACAGGCCGCATGAAAACCGAAGCGGACTGTCGTGCAAGAGGCAGAAGCAGAAACAAGAGTGCCAGCATCTCAAGCAGATGAATTTGAAAACACCAGTGAGTTTACCATTGATAGGTAATCCTGGTACGCTCTGTGATCGATCGCTAGCCACTGATAATAGTTTTGAGTACCAAACTAACATAAAGAAATCCCATTGGTGGCATAAGAACTGTAAAAAGAAAAGTCATACTCATTACCATCAAAACCCATATTGTTGCCCAGATAAAGAGAGAACAATACTGGAACAAGTTGGCTATTAAAGCCATTGCCAAAGTAAAGCATGGGGCAATATTTTACAAAGTATGTAAACCTTTTAGGCCAAATAGAAGAGATAGTTGGCACAGAAATTATAACCATAATTGCCAGAGTGAGTTTAGGTTGAAAATAACTGTTATTTCAGTTACAATTCAATTACCATCTATTACCTTTATGAGTTTGATGTATGTAAAAGTGTGAGTGACAGATTCCTTTTAATATAGTGTTTTTCTTTAGTTTCTTTTGGGGAAATCCTATTTAGGTTAGGGATAGTGCAGCGTTTTCGACAAACCCATATTATTTAACAAAATGGCTTCTTGTGAAAAACCTTAACCAAGTTGCCCGCCTCACATTTCTGATCCTTTACAATTCTCAGCATTGTTTTCATTTTCCAGTTACACAGGAGCAGTTCCAGGTAGTTGGATTAATCTTCGTCTGAAATGTTTGGTATGTTGAAAAGTGCAAAACCCATACAAATAATTTCACAATACCTGTGGGAGACGAAGGAAGGGGATTTTGGTAGCCAAGGGTAACACAGCAGGAGACGATATGGTGTAGGGGATTAAAGACATTCAATCATGTTCTGCTAAACAGAACAACACAATCGTGATCAACCACATACAATACTGCAATTCAGGGGCGGTCATGACAGAGGAAATGTGTCCAAAACATTTTTGCCAAAAATCAGCTAGCAAAAACAATTTATTACAACTGCCATTATGTAGGATAAGTACTAGAGGTACTACTAGGATAGTGTAACAATGGAGAAAAGTTATAGACTAGAGTGGGTCAACCAGCAAGGTCTACTAGTAATGCCCTTGTGCTGAGGGACTACGGACTAAATAATAATCCTGTAATTAGATGATTGCAAGGAAGGCCACATTTCGCAATCAGGTTTTCAGAGATTGGTTATACCTGAGGGGGGACTCAAGTCTTAGAGATTTGGGGAGTTCATTCCGACTCTTAGAGGCATTGCTTGTATAGGATCATCCTCTGTGTTGCCATATCTGATCCTTTGGAGGAACCAGCAGGAGCTCATCAGTGGATCTCAGGTTTCTGCTTGGGCAGTAGGCGGTCATCAAAGAAGAGCAATTTATTGCCCTTTATTGCTGAGGATATTGAAGGATATACAATACTGTATAGGGAGCCAAAGTAATGATTGTAAATCATTTGAAATGTAAGGCTTCTAGGCACAAAATAAGCCTAGCTGTCCTATTTTGGAGTAGTTGAAGCTGGTTAACCAATTCTAGTTACTTCATTCAACCTAATCCTGCAATGTATTCAAGCTATGCATTCTAAAATACATCTCTCAATATTTAATGTTCGGCATCTATAATGGCATTATGTTTTTTATCTTTTGTATGCTGTTTAACCAACTATAAAATGTCTGTAACAACGCCGTGGTACCCCAGGGTTTGGGCATTTTACAAATGTAATAATAAAAGAAAATAAAATAAAATGTGTCACTTTCTTGGGTTCTCTGCAGATACAGACACTGTTAGGCCTGGAGGTGACCTCAACCCTGAATCCATTCTCATCAACCAATCAAAGCGATGGCCGCCTCTCAATAAATGGAGGCCAGCCTTGCTCCTATTTTTACTAGCATCAGCACAGAGCTACTTTTGAGGGGTCTAGGTCACAGCTCAATTGCCAATCAGCCACAATGGTTGTATCTGATGTGAATAACATACAAGAAGGGCAACAAAGTCAGTTGTCATATGATTGGTCCTTAACACCACACAGCCAATTTGCTCCCGTTTAGTGAGAACATGGCTGTCATCTTGGAAAAATATCTACACAGCCTCATAAAAAGTATAGAGCTGCACATAACCTCTAACAATGACCTGATCTAAGGGTGAGCAATCTCACCCAGATATACTATGTGGTACTTTTAGAGTATTCCTTCCTTGATAGCCTTAAATGAAAACTATAACTTCTCTCTGTAAACATTGACAAAATCAACAGTGGTACATTGGTGAATGTCAATAGACTATATGCAAAAATATGAATTAGCAGCAAATGGATTTCATTGCACCACCATTTTGTAATGAATCTTTGTGTCCCTTTGTAGAACCTGTTACAATGTAAAAATAATAGATTGGTGATGGGAAGCATGGCATTGTTCAGCTGAGGCTACAATTTATTGATAAATGAACACAGGGCCACATTGTGATCATTACACAGTATAACATATAACTGAAAATGAAATTTCTATCTACGTCCATCTCTCAATTTGCCTGACTCAAGAGGTATGTGCAGGTGTGCATGTATGCCTGTGTGGGTAACCCTGCATGTACTATGACCTTTGCATATGTACCCACCTCCATGCATATGTTCACACACCGCGACATGTGCATACACGCACACACACAAACTCCTGTGAAAGGAACCACCCACCTACACGTGCATACTGTGCATGTGCACAAAGACATCCTCATTGAGCGTATGGACTGTATTTACCTTTCACACACCTTCTTGCATGCCACTAACACACATGAGCACACATGTCCATGTGTGAACATTACAACACCACTGGACACATTATAGCATCACATCCCTATGCACTCACTAATGCCATTGGTTGGTTCCTGGGTTATGTGACTGGACACAATGTATGAGCTTTGCATGCAGCATTAAAATAATCCCCCAACCCCCCCCCCCCCTCCAACTAGAAGACACGTTGACCCTCTCCTGAGATCTGGCACTTTATTTTGTAATGTGCTTTCCCTTTCAGCCAAGCAAATGCATATGATTCCCCCAGCCCTACCCAGCACCCTTGTGCCTTCCCTCCTGCCATCAGTCTGTGCTAGGGTCACATGATACAGGCATCCACATATACCTGAAATCCACAGGGGAATCTTTCCCAGGCCCCTGGTGGTGATACTTGGTTACCTGTTCAACCAAACCCTGCTCCATTGCACCATATATGTGCAAATGCCATACAACACACTAAAAGATCATCCCACTACTTGAATAGTGCTTAAGTCAGAGGGCCTATTGAGATGTTTTCACTGAGATACTTGCTCCTAGGTTACGGTATTAGTGACATTTTCCCCTGGGTGCAGTTCTTCCATGGGATTTGCAGTGTGAGATTTGCACTGTGATGTTTGCACCAACTATGGTCTTCTATGATATATGCTCCAAGGTGGGATCATCTGTGACATTTTCTCCTTTTTGGGGTCATCTGAGATGTTTTCACTGTGTTAAGTGTCCCTGGGTGTGGCCATCTGTAATATGTGCTGTTGGGTGGTGTTCATCAGTGGTATTTGAGATTTTGTAGTCTGCTATTTGCTGATAGATGCTAAACGATGGGGCTATCTGTGATATCTGAGACATTGAACTATTTGCACAAAGATGGGATCATCTGTGACATTGTCTCCTGTGTGCGGTCATCTGCGATGGCTGCTTCAGGGTAGGGGAGTCCATTGCGTACGCTACTGTAGTATCTGTGCCTATAGTGAGTCGATGGCGTTGCTTGTATTGTGATCTTTCCCGCATTAACTTGTATGCCTATTGGCATCTAAATTCCATTTACCCCTTCGTTACCCACTCAACATTCTACTTTCGAACATATATCCTATGCACATTGGGTGACTAGGACATTAAAATATAGCAATTGAACTACAGCTAGCAATCACCTCTCAGTACAGAATAGCACCATCTATAATACACCTACCCAAACTGCTTGTATAGCATAGCTCAAGTCCACACACCCTTGTTCTAGGAGTACATAAAACTCCCTTCTGAATACACATCTCAGGTGGCCTGATTACAAGAAATTTAGAAACATACCTGCAGGGACAGCTCATTCCCTTACGATTATTGGGGTAGACGCTTTATGTCCCAACACAGGAAAGAGGTTCATAATACGCAAATTGTACTAAGCCATGGCGCGGCTGGGTTAGATGCGAGGTTGCAACTAAATATGTGTTCAATCTAGTTAGAAGTATTGAAATGAGTGTTACTTTGTGTTTTAGTTGGATACATTTTAGAGTCAAAGTAGGTAGCAACATGAGTAGCAGTAGCATGGATACAGTGTGTTGTACATGTTCAATTTGTACCGCTGAGAAGTGTTTTGGGAAAACTGATTGGGAAAACTGATTGGGAAAACAAACATGTGGGAATTCAAGAATGGTTTAGATTGCAGACACATTTAGGGCACTGGGAAATATGGGTTTATTGTGGGTACATGGACACATCACAGAATGCAGGTTTCACCTACTTGGAGTTTTAGTAGGCCACAGAGTCCCTGGATTCACAGGAATGGGTTTTGCCTGGTTTGGAGAGCTGGATGACTGAGGACATGGAAGGGGTTAGGAAGCAAAATGCATATGGGAAGTTGTGATAACATTGAAAAGGGCTGAAGGCGAGAATGGAATGGAAAGACATTTGTTAGAGTTTTGAGGTTGTATTGGGTTCCTAGATGCAAAGTGTAAATTCCCTTGGAACATGAAGGCTTGTTTTTCGATGACCAGAAACATCCGGTTACATGGAGGGTAAGATTGAGAACTGATGGTGTATGGGCTTTCAGGGAAATATGCAGAATGTATGCTGAAGGCTATATCCTGAGATCACAGTCACAAATATGACTACATAAAGGAATGCAGGGAGAATAATATAACAAACCGGAACTTCTGGGAGGATAAGGATTCACTGCTCCTTCAAAGTAGTGTGTGTTTATTTCTCTCCCTCCCCTTGCCTTGAAGAGTTTATGCAAAGCTTTGCACAATCACCATCTGGGTTAATGGGTTTCTGGCACATGGTCTGAATAATAAACCGATTTATTCATGAATGATAAATGTATTATGTGGAGTACATAGAAATTGACTATGAAAGAAGATCACACGTCAAAGGGGTTGTACTTTGTGAATGTATCCAATGGGGTTTTAGAGCTAGGGGGTTACATTACTTTGCATTAGAGTTAGCCAATAGAGGATTTGGGGATGACATTGCAACAAAATATTTGTGATTAGCTAAATTGTCTAATTGTCTATATAAGCTGAAACCGTTTTGTAATTCAGAGAGAATCTTGTTAGTTCTCACCTTAAAGAACTGACTAGCCCCTCCCATTCGTTAGCATGCAATAAACTTGCTTTTCTGAAAAAAATACATTAATTTCTTCATGGAATAATTAAAAACAACAGCAGTCATGGACTATTTTCTGTGCCCAATTACCAAACTCAACCCTATTTTCTTTATGATCCCAGTGCACGAAGACAGCATGTAAATGGCAGCAGTGCATTGTATAAAACCCAAAACATAACGCATGTGTACACTAACCTGTGGGGGGCACGTGCGCACACACACACGCACACACACACACACACACACACACACACACACACACACACACACACACACGTATATGCACATACCTCCACATGCTCGCAACTCCCTGTGAAGACACCTCTGCATGTGAGCATTCATAGCTCTGCATTTGCACAATGGTGTTTGTGCACACAGAGGTTTGCACATACACCTTTATGCACATACGCCTTTATGTACTTACCTGTATATACACACAACTGCATACAAGAAAACACCACAGCATGTGCACAACTTTTCTTGCAGGCACATCTGTGTGTGCACACACCTGTGACACTTTTAGCATATGCTTCCACTTATTCACACACCATCATGTGGGAGTTCACACACCTCTGCATGCTCAAGTTTATAAGAGACACGCACAGATTGGCATTTACCGTTCATTTACACAGTCGACTGTATAGCACAGTGATGCAGGATAGTCCTATGTTTACTTTCATACTGGATGTCAGGTTTCCAGTCAACAAATTATTATTGTAATTGTGTAACATTTGCTGCAGAATTTCAAAGATTCATTCTAAAATGCTGACACAGAGGAATCAACGTAGGTACTCGTTCAGGGGCTAATTTGCTTATTTAGTTTAGTTTAGTTTAGTTTATTGCCATTCACCACGGTGACATTGACAATGATGCATGATACACTTCCTTTATGGGTTACAAACATAGCACATACAAAAGTGAGGCTTTGCTTAAGCCTTGCTGGGACAAAAATAAGTCGTGGCATGTAAAAAGGCAGCACACATGATGGGATTCGCGCTGAGTAGTTTACAGGCGTTCACAAAGCAATCCAGACTCACTCAAATACTCACAACTCATTGGATGCATTAATAATTTCATTTATTTTCAACGGGTGGTCTGTTTTGGTGCATGGTTATGCCTTTAGGAGAGTGGAGGATTTAGTGAAATTTTTTGGCCATGTTCAATGCTGCTTTCGTTTTGCCTGCATTGTATGAATGCGTCTACGTTGCGTTGGTTTACGATACGTACAAAGTATAATTATATATATATATATATATATATATGTATATATATATATATATATATATATAGGATCATTAATGTTGAATGTCTTATGGAACAAATCAATGAAATGAGATGATGACATTTGTGATAATGTTTGATTCCGATTCCACAATGTCTGCCTTTCGAAGCCTTGTTCAAAGATGTGCTCTAATATTACAAACAACCTCGTTCACCCTTTAATATGACAAATCGTGAAGCGGGTTAGAGGTACAGGCTAAGGGCCCCGCTATGTGTGCAAACATCCGCCCCTATTGTACAGTCATACATCAAAACAATAAGGAGGGTTTATGCAGTCACCTGCACCGAGCGGACGCAGTACCCTTCATTCATTTACAGGTTGTTTTCTGCAGCTCGCTTTCTCGGTGGAGGCATCCGTGAACGCGCGCCACTAGATACCTGTGGCTGTGAAGTCAGGGTCACTCATTAGGAAGTGCACACGCAGGAAGACATCTGGTGCACTGCTCCCCACACCCCCCCCCCACACTCCAGACAACCTGTTTCTGGAGTGAATCATCTCCTCCGTGTACTTGGCATCTGTTGGCAGAGAGCCTAGAATACAAAGCCAGCTCTCAAGCAGGGCTCTCCTTACTGACGAACTCACTTAATCCTGAAACATTAGACAGTGTTAACAAACGGGAAGCGTAGGAAATTAGCAGAAAGCTACTTTGATGGGTCGTTTGTTGGAGGATGATCAGTTCACGATGTTAAACAGCCAATTATTAAACGTAACCCGTTCAGAATCGTTGAAAAAAAAGCCTTTTTTCCCGCATTTGAGTCTTAGGTTACAGTTATAGATCGCGAATGTATTGTTGTGTGAATCTAATATTTCCAAAATTAAATCAGCACACGCTCTATCCCATTAACATAATGCATTGATATTTACACCTGGTCCTCTTTATTACTAACTGAACTGACAGCTCCAAATTACGAATGCTTTGTTCAATTCTCTCTCTGTGCTATCCCTTCCATTGGCGCTACATTGTACAATGCTATATTGCACAGAGTGCTGTAAATGTCCCCTGGTGACATGTTTCCTTTATAATCTTCATTCTTTATTAAAAACCAACCAAGGGAAATCCTTCACATAACAAACAGAACATGTCACAATTCAATTTGCCACTTTTATGTGCAACACTTCCTTGTGCCGTTAAGCACCACTGGCGGAAAATATTACAGACATGCAGTATTTCGACAACAATCTGAATTTACATCACTCAGTACACCTCTGAAATCTGGGGCTAGATACAGACGAGCTTGCGCTGCAGACTAAGCCCCTCGCCCAGACTCTGCAGCAACCTTTATCTTCCTTTCAAGCCATCTCTTGCTTTCCTTCTTTCAGTCTTAGAAAATGAAGAAAGAAATAAGGAAAGAGTAGAATAGAAGGAAAGAAAGAAATGATGGGAGATGGCAGACTGGCATAGAAAGAAAGGGAGGCAGGACAAAGAAACAATGAATAGAAGACAAGAAATGAAGATGGAAAGAAAGAAAAGGTGGGCACCAGCTATGGGCCCTAAACTACATCTTTTGTCCAGATACTGTATACAATTTCAAAATAATGACTGTGTTGACAATGATTTGCCAAATATTTGACCAATCCAAAATAGCCGCTGGCACGCTAAAACGTCATCATAAAAACAAGCAAGACACTCAGGCAGTCGCATCTCTGCGAACTTGGTGTCCTGCTGGCACACGCTATGGAAAATGAGGTAAGCTGAAATCCTGTTCGGGTTATATTAACTCACCATAGACATTATGGACTTTGAGCTCTCAAGTACTAATGTGGGCATCGACTATACTTAGTAAATATCTTGACATGCAGGTACCTGACTAAGGACTCCTGGATCACACCAACTAACAAACATTAAGGTATGACACATAGTTAATTCAATTTTGTATTCAAGTACTCTAACTACATTATAACAACCTAGGAGTTCCAAAGATACCAGATTATCAGTAATCCACTGATGTATTACAGAAACATTGAGGGCACCAGACTGAAAGCGATTCAGACTTTGGTTAGAACCAAGTGAAGATTTAAGAAGCCTGGTAAATATTTTTGTCAACATGTCTAAACCATTTGATGAATTATCATTTTTTCTATACTTGCAAAGACTACCACAACAGAAATTAGAGAACAAACTAAGTGGATATCCACACAGGTCCTTCCAGCTGTCTGGGACATCACATTTTAACTTATCACTCCATTGTGCAAATGGGGTATAATCTGGCAACAGGATCAAATAACTAAAAACAATGCAAGAACTAATCGAAAAACCCTTGACGACTTTTTACCAACTTGCACAGCCACTTGTTTAAACAGGAGTAAAATAAGAGCCTTTTCATTGCAAAATTAGCACTGCCCAACATTCTTTACATGGAAATACTATGTGACCCTGTAGGGAGATCTATCCTGAAGAAAAGTATGCAAAGAAAGAAAAGTGCCAGTTTAAAAACAAATGTTAACTGTAGTCTGCACACAGCATTGGAAAATGACGCGTGCAAGGAAAATGTGTGATATTAGCAGCCCATCTACGACAAGAGCATATTCCAACATTATATAATGACACAAAAGTATACCTTCAAGTTAACATGGAAGAAACCAGCGATCTTTTGTTAGTCAGAGAATTCTCCAATCTGAGATTAAAAGCACAGCATGTTACAGGAGACCTAACAACCGAATGTGGGCCTTGCAGTGTGTATATTTTCCATGACAGAACTAGGAGTCAGCTTTGTACAAAGACACATACAGAGATATCACAAATAAATAGTGACAAGAGTTTGATTGCAAAGAAGTTATAATGTTGTTTTGTTTTAAGGTGACCGTCGCAATGCAGAAAGGAAAGGAAGGCTGCATGTCTGAATCAAATAGCCACATTGGGCCTAAAAGGCAAAGGTGCAATCATCCTCCAACATGCCACTGGTCATAAGTGTTGCTTTTCCAGGGGAAACGTGTGAACATTGGATTTGAAGCTTGCCAGAAAACCTGATGGCTCTGGCTGGAGTTGGTTGACAGGATGCAAGGTCTTACACAGAAAAACAAATGGTGCTCATTTACATCTTCCATCTGTCTTTGAGCTTAGGCAAAATGCCTTTAAAAATATAATTAATTTGCTCTGGGAATAATGAGCTGCAGTCCCCTCTCAAAAAATCTGAACTGTAAATCATCCATGCCATGCTAGAAGGAAATATTACACACTTTGGGACTGGGAGTATACCTAAAGAGATATAAAGGTCCTGCAATCACTCAAAGGTGCCAAGACTGAATTGTAAATGGCCCTGCCTGCACTGTATTTCAAAGAACTTTTACCAGGATGACCAGGTGTCTTAGGTTTCATAACTTTACCCAGCTCGGAGCTCAAAGGAACTGACACCATTTGGATGTAGCAGCCACACACTGGTATGCCATTTCAGAACCCGATTCATCCCATTATATTTAAGGAAAAAATGCACAAAGTTGCATTTACTCATAAATCCTATTTTTGCTTGTAACTTTTGAACAAAAGGCCCTAAAAACCTATTTTTGAAGAACAAATGTTCGGGGTGAAAAGCTTTATCAGCTGAATGTTAACCAATTTGTTTCCTTTATGTTAATTATGTAAATTAGGGGCATGTGGATATGTTCATGCAGAAACTGCACGTGCCAATGATTTATATATCCTAGACTTTTGCTGGAAAACCTGTTATTCTGAGCTGGGAATGCAATATTTGAATACATGTTTAAGAATGAAAAACAAGAAAATGTGTGACATACATATCCTATGACATCCTGAGATCATACTAGTATCATTGTAATTCATCTGATTGAGAGAAATCTGATGCATCGATTAGTTACATGATCACATGTGAGGAATATGATGCTTTAGCAAGTTACAATTGTTTAATGTCATTATCTCTAAGATGACATCACATAAAATGTGAGGAAAACTGGGTTTAGAAGTCACTCCCATCAGACGGCTCTCTTCATCAATATGGCCAATGAGCACAGAGTGGGCAGTTTAATGTGATGTCACTTGTGGAAGACTCTCCAATCATATACATTGATCAATTAGATTACATAAAATATACACACCTCTGATTTGAGTGGTTTCTGCTTTATAAAAGTCCAACCCTGTAAATGCTGGAAAGTCACTCACTCACCCATTCACTGACTGGCTGGCTAGTGTAGGGGGAGAAGTAGAGAAATTAGAATTGATAAAAGAAAGGATAAGGGAAATGATTGCTTTTCATTGGACCCATTTTTGTATTACTAGCAATATACTGCAATAGTGGCCTACCTGGAGTTAAAATCCGAGGCCATCTTCAGTCAGAAAGATAGCAGACAGGCCCAAATACAGAAGGAATGGAATCAGTCTGTGGAAGGAAGCTGACACCATCTTGCTGACACCATCTTGCTGAGTGATATCCTCCTGTTCCAGAGTGGGAGAATTGACCCAGTCCTCAACAGTCCTTAACAGGGTGCCACCCGTCTGTGAGACTGTCAAAAATAAATATATTTGTCAGTATACTATTAAGGGGATATAATCCTCAGGGGAGCGATAATCTAAAGGGAATAGATTAAACCCTGGACCCTGTCATTTGTAGGTGGTGAGGGCTGGGGATATGTACATCTACTGTACATCCTGAGAAGGTAGGGAATATTTCAGAAGTGTATGTGCTTCTGGAATTATACATTAGTTAGAATAGGGCCAATAGTGTATATACTGGGATATCCCCTGCCTCCTCCTCGGTGTAATGATCAACCACACAAGAAGTATTCTGGGAGTCAAAAGGATATATCACTGTGTGCATACCTAGACAAATAATGTAAATTGAATTCATTTCCTGGTTGTATCAGCAATCAAAGTTCTGTTACTGGTGCTGAACCATTCAAGACAAAGGGGAAATTGTTTTTAACTGCTACCTATTTCCCATCTTTAAGTTGCCTATTGAAAATGACCAATGTCAATTTTCACATCTTTGAAGGGAATTTAGCAAACATACATTTACATGTTGCAAGTGATTCACAGTTAAGGGAATGTAGCTTGACTTGCAATTGAGTTTTCTATGACACTGTTTGGAATTCTTGCATGTCCATTGGGAGCAGTGGTTTATTGGCAGTTAATAAGTACAGAGAGTTAGATAAGCAGGGATGCTCTGACTTAATTTGGTTTCTTTTCAAATGGCAATTATATACTGAGTCCTCATACACGTTTCAACGCATGGTGAATGTGTGCTCAGGATAAATCAAAGGTGCATATGGTGATGTGTGTTCTTTAATAGGTTACTTTCCTCTTAATGCCATTTTGACCATTGAAGCTAGAATTTCATAGATGCAGAATTTATTTGTATTTAAATTGATTTAATTATTTCTCGTTTATGATTAAAAAGGGTAGGGAGGTTGTAGGGAATCAATATTGTTAGATTGGGACTTCCAGGTTCAGAAAAATAACTTTATTCAATGAGAACTCTTTTGGATCGACCGATTAGATGCCATGTCCCCCAGAGGAATTAATGTTGATTGGGATCTGAGATGCCATCTAAAGTGGCCTCGCCCATTGTTTAATCTAAACAAGGATTTACTTGTCTCAATATGCTCAAAATCAATTTGACATAGAAGTGTAAATCCACCTGCTCACTCTCAGTCAACTTCATATTGTCGCCTTAAAACCACTTCTGCATTCTGGCTAACCATGGATCATAAATGTTTGATTGGTTTCCATACACAGTCACTGTCAAGTTTCTGTCAACTTTTTAGCAATTCAATTAGTTTTATGTTTATCCCCTCAGTGTTACTGGCATAATTATGTATTCAGCAAGGATTCATATGTTTCCTTAATATTGAATTGCATCTTTTTTTTGTTTATTTGATTTCATCTGACTTATTGTAATTACTGCAAACACCATCCACTTATATGCTTTGTTTGGCACTCATATTTACTTTACAGTTTACTTTCTGGTTTATCCTCAAATCTGTCAAATTCACTGAGCGACTCAATTATAATTTTAAACTGCAACTATAACCTTCTGAAACAGCATTCTTGCCGTTTCTGCCATTTATTTCACTTTATTTGTCACAATCTAACTAGAGCCAACTTGTAATCATTATTCGAACATCCTTTCATCATCTTCATCCCAAGATGGCACAATCTGTTGCTTTTGTATTCTTGGAAACATATAAACTAAGTGCGCAAGCGTCACGGTTGCCGTGACAAAGGCTTGAGCTTTGCAGATGCTGCACTTCCCATTGGAGGTAGCCGCGTTACTCTGTGTTTAGGTAAGCCTGCCGCAGACATCACTGCATAATCAAAAACTTTAGAACGGTTATTACACAGCCATCTAATCCTTGCTATCCGACTGAAAGATCTGGTGAGTTGCATTGAACAGCACAAACTGATCTACGCCAGCATTAATTTCTTTGTTACAATATCAGCAAAGTCCCTAAAAATATACGCCGTTTGTTGAAGCAGCCTGGTGAGTTTTCCAGCCATTATCTTTACGGACATTGTCAATTTAATTCAGACCTATGTAATAAAGAATCACAATCCGCTTTCTTTGTTTATAGGACACGCAGACTTGTGACGCTGTAAGTATCTAATTCCCAAGCAAGTCGATTTATGATGTTCCTTGTTAAAAACACACGCCACTTGAAGCAGACTGGCGAGTTACTCACCTATTATCTGTACGGACATTGTCACTTTCATTTGGACCCAGGAAATAAAGAATCACAATCCGCTCCCTTTGTTTAAAGGATACGCAGATTTGGCCAAGCAAGTCACTTTGTGATGTGCCTGCTGAAAAATTACACCAATGATAATCTCATTTGACAGCACCTTAGCTGGTGAGTAAACCAGGATGAGCTTGTTGTACGTTATTTCGGCGCGGTATTTTTCATTGCCGTTTTTTTTTTCGAAAAACTCATCCTTTTCTTTTTTTTTTTGTATTCCCTTAAACCCACTACCATATATTTAATTTTTTAACCCCCCCAAAAAAAAAAACATGAGTTTTTTTTCGAAATAAAAACTGCGATGAAAAAACACACGATGAAAAATACAGCGGTGAAATGCGTGTATACCGATGAGCTCTACTATTGCGATATCACTTTACTTTAATTTTGTATAAAATCAAACAGATGACAGTGATGTGGTACCCAGCACTTTCCTTTAAGGGACTGGTCCCACACGTGGTCACATTGCACTTAGTCATGGAAATATTCTCTTTTGCTCCAGGATTCTTTTATCCGAACAAAAGGCCTTTCCCTTTACGGATTTACTTATTGAACGCTTAAACCGCTTATTTGGGAACACTGCAAAACAGAGGTCAGTCAAGTACCGCCACCCCCGCCCTCCTTAAATGGTATAATGGGGTACATCTTTACCGGGTCAAACCACAGCCTTTTTTGCCAACATTTTTTTTTACTGGAGACATTTTAGCAGCGATTTTATTACCTGATACCTCGCATACGCGTCTGCTTGCTGTTCTGCCCCTGGGTCTGCTGCACTCTGCCCGGCAAACTGCTTCTTTCCGCTTCCTGTGTCCCACATGGGTCTGGAAAGGAGCAATTCTCGGTCCAGGGACACACAGTGCTCGCCTGCCATCGAAGCCCACTTTAACCAGGGGGAAGCCTTAAGACTTAATGCTTCCAGCTGTGCAACCTCTGAACTTACGGTTCTCAGGGGGAAAGCTTTCACAAACCACGCCTCCCTCTGCGCAACCTCTCCACACAAGGAGTTTGAAGGTGGTGACCCTCTCGGAACCGGCATCCGATCTACAAATCACGGCAGCTCTGGCGTCTCTGCTTTCCTTCAACCTCTGCTTCAACTGCAATGTGGAGTTACTGCAACCACTCCACCTCCCACTACTGCATTTCTTCCTAATGGCCTGCACCTCAGTGAGCCCTGGAACTGACTTAAATAGCATTTCTAATCCCAGTAAGAGAAAGTGTGAGAAAAAGCCATTAACTTAGTTAATATAAGGGTGGGAAAACACGAGTGGCAGGAGAGCTGCCTTCCTTGCATATTGTTGAACTGTTGGTCAAAGTCCAAATAAGTGACTGTAGCCAGAAGAACTTTATCATTAGATCTTTGTTACAAGATGGAATTTACCCATTTTTATATCTGTTGATTGAAAATCCTGTTTGAATATGGGAAGGGGATCTCACCCAAGTTACAAGGAGAAACAGTTATCAGATTTATATGGAACATAACTGTTATTTCTGTTATATTTGAATTGCCATTCATTGCCTCGTTAAGTTTGTTGTATGCATAAGTGGGAGGGACAGAGTCCTTTTGTTAGAGTGTTTCCTTTAGTTTGTTTTGATAGGCAGGGAAATCAAAGACAGGGTAGGGGTACTGAGGCATTTGTCAAACCCCCTTTTGAGTTAAAAAAATGGCATCTCATGAAAAACGTCTACCAAGTTGTCACATTTCTGGACCCTGACAATACCCAATCTGCAAGAAACAGACAACTCACCAAGTGAATTTGGAATGTATGTATCATTACATAATACCACCAATTACATTTACTGCAATAACAAGTGCCTTTACTATGAGATCTTCCAAGGCCTATCCAACAATGTGCAACTTCTGTGGATACCACCAGTGACCAGAACCTGCTGGGAATGGTGCATCGCCACAAACCAATGAAAACAAGACCTGGCCACGTGAAGTCATTGTGAGAGCCTGGAATTCTTCCATCATGCCTCAGCCATCAGAGATGTATTTTCCCAGTCAGATGATTTGTTTTGGCTGAAATCTGGCAAAGCCAACTTGGCCAAAATCTTAATATTGTTTAGTATGAGTTGTTGGTATCACGTAAGGATGGGTATTCCAGTTGCTGTTTCCTTCTTGTGCAGTATACATCCAATAATGTGTTTGCCCAAAACATGTCAGTGTGAATCGTCCTGTCACCCTATTTCTATCGCTAGCTCTGGCTCTGGCTCCTTTGCCCCATACTTGAAAAAGAAATGCACATTTATGCTAAGTAAACAGGAATACCAGGTTGGGCTCTTTTCCACAAATCTAGACTACAGAAAACCTCAGTGTGCATGGAAAATCAGGTGTGTGCTGTTGTGTCGTGTTTCTGGCTGCTTTGGGCTACTGCTGACCTTTCAGCCATTTGAAGAGCAGATATCCTGCGCTTAGAAACCACTCGCTGGTATTAAGCGCGTTGTAAATGAACAATAAATAAATATCCATATTTATTTTTGATTTGGAGGTGAGGGAAGGGCAAGGCCACACAGTGGAGGTGTGTTGTTTTGGAAAGGTTCATCGGAAAGGGGTGGAGTAGGCAGATTGACCATTAAACAAAGCGGCCGGCTTTGCAGCATCAAAACATTCAAGGCTGGTTCCTTGCTGGGTTAGGACTGCCCAGTGCCTGGGATAATTTTCTCATGACGTAGCCATTTTAGATGTCGAAGTTTTCTTTTTCAGGTGCAGTGCTTCTGAGTGAAGAGCTGGTCACAGTGGTGTGTGTGCAGGTGAATGCATTTGGTTGAGCTGTAAAGGGCTCTTTCTGACTAAGGCGGAATACTTTAATACATGCAAACACTCCAGGCTTTAAATGGTTACTTTCAAAGAAGCATGTGCATAGTTTTCAAACGATTCCATGTTGGATGGATTGGCTCGTTCAGTCCTGGATTTTCTTCCATTCTGCGATTTGTTGTGCAATTGTCAAAGGATTCAAACAGAGAAGCAGGAATAAATGGACCTGGTGCGATTCAACTTGAGAGCTCTGCACATATTTCCATGGGTTGGTTTTAGGAATAAAATGGCACTACCATTATTTGTAAAATAAATATGCTGCATATTAACTTTGGTTTCAAAGAAAAGACTTACACTATGCAAGTTTCATTGGGGTTCATTACAGTCCGGGTGGATGTTTTGGATGAAATACTATAGCAGTATTAAAAGTATTAGTAGTATAGTAGTAGTGCAAGTATAGTTGTTCAGCAAATAGTATACCAAACAAGACCAGCAAATTATTACATTAAATAAATAGACTAGGTTACAAAATGTAAAAGTAAACAATTCCTACATATACAAAAGAAAAACCAATAAAATAGAAATATGTACATTAGAGACAGATACCTAAAGGATGTGCTGGCAATACCTTATAAAGAGTAAAATCCATATGAAAGAAGAGAGGAGCCAGACACGGATTTTGTAAGCATCACTCATTATTTCAATGCAGATCGTGTACAACCTTGTTTCTGTCTGTAAAGCCAGGACCCAAAATCCTTATTTTGATTTTGAAGTACAGCAGTCTTAAATGAGAATATTGTAAACATCGAAATACTGCTCAAGGCGAGGAGGTAGCTCGATACTAAGATAATCTAGACCTAAACCCTTCATTAATGCCCAATAGGCCTTTCTGATCTGCACTTTTATCTTTAGGGACTATCACCTCTGGAGTGTTCCAAACATTGTTCAATAATAGAATGGGTCAAGTCATATGAAAGACGGGTTTGAATAGCAAAGCCAGGGCTGCATCATTACCCAAACTATAACTAGCCTCTTTTAATAACAATCAATATGGGTTTTTGGATGGACTGGTCAGCGTCCTTAACCACAAAGTTTATGGTTTTAAATCTATCTCAAATTTCCACGCATGCATTCCACTTCAATAAATAGGAGAAAAGTGGGCACAGCAAGTGTGCAGTTCACAAATTATCAAAGACTTCAGAAACACATTTTCCTGAAAATTGAGCAATATACATTTGCAGCCCAACATTCCACACTATAACATAGCTGTGACATCGTTGTACTGATAAACCTGTTTAGCTGCCGAAATCCAACAGTGCTATTAGCATGGCGGTATCCCAGCAGGAATACCGCCGGGATACCACCCAACTCATGATAAGGCCCCTTATCTTGAAGTCCCAAGTCTCCTGGGTCGACCCATGAGTTTGTTTGGCTAACCAAGTAAAAGGCTAAGGTAAAATTATTTTAAGGTTTAAGGATCACATATTTCTAGAAGAACACAAACAAGTGTACGACTGATCTATTGTGTGTAGGCCAGGCCTAAAGTGGTTATTCACCTGCACCACTTAAGTGATTTAAAACATTTGCTCAATTACAGCAATACCGGTGGCCCAGTACTAATGGTAGTGGTATTTCTGGAATACCTTAGTGGTATTCCAGAAATACTTTATGCATATTTTTCTTTTTGTTTCTTCTATCCATTATTCTGTCATATGGATGCTGCTAATGAGAAGTGTATAGTAATTGTTAATACCCCCAAGATACATGTTTTCAATGCACAAAAGGGTCAATTCAGACCCTTTGATGCAGTATATGTGAAAGGATGGGCTTCAGAGTTGCCCACTTTCTCAGGCCCTTCCAATGTCCCTAGGGCAGCATGTTTCCCTTTAGTATAGTAAAGAACATTTAAGCAATGTTCAGGCCACTTTACAATGCTGACATATATTGTGGGTGCAGTAGCAGAGGAGCATGAATGTTTTTCAGTGGCAATGATGACATATAATGTGCGCAGCAGTAGCATAGAAATCATGGCAATACTTTACAGTGTCAATGCTGCCATATGCTCTGGACACAGGCATCATGTAAATGATTTAGAATGCTCCTGGGTATTGTTGATGACCTGTTGTAAATGGGATTTATTCAAGTGTTACCTTACTGAACCTATTATAAATGGTATAGATTTTACCCAATTGCTCTCAAAAACTGTGATGAATAATCATCATTGCAACCCATTATTAAAAAGTAATTCAGGGGTGCCCCAACCACGTATATGTACTAATTTGGGGAGAGGGACGATTACTGCCCCACAGCTGAAAATATTCACGAGCCACCATTGGCCTTGATTCATTTAGAATGTTGGTGACCCCCTCCGGAACCCTCAGCTACCAAAAGCTACATCCGCCAATGTGTTCTCCGGACACAACAGTGCCAAATGCATAGAATCTAGGAAAGGGCTGTTAGAATGAACAGCTGAAGCACCCTACGCCACTCTCCCTACAAACTGAAAGTGGGTTAACTGGGTTGGGGGGCTGTTGCTGAAAGACCTTCATGTATCCATCCCGTCACATTCCAGGATTTTGTTACGTGCACCTACTGTCACTCCCATATCCTACAACACTGCGTCACATGAGCAAACTTCCAGGCCGCTCCATAATAAACTGTGGGGTCACATGACACAGCTTTGGTGTGCGCCGCGCAATGCCATCTCACACACACTCATTCATATAGTCTCAATGATTCAACCATCTTCATACGAATGTATCCATCTATACGAATGTATCCATCAATACATTCGTATTCAATAATCCATTCCTCCATTTCACATGTATGCATTTATCCATTTATAGATCCTGCCACAACCAAATGACCCAAAACCTTAATTCATTCATCCATCTTCGAAATGATTCATGAATCCGTCCAGATCCAGAACCCTGCCTGTTCATCTATCCTCATTTATTCATCCACTCAGACTCCCTTGCTCTCATTCATTCATCAATCTTCACATGTGCATTCACTCAACCTTCCTGCACCCTCTCTCCACTCACTGTCTTCCCCTCTACATATCCCTCACGGGCCTATGCCTCTCTTTGTGAATGAACATTGAACATGTTTTCATCACACAACAGCCAAAACACATGGTTTGTCAATGTTTGTTTTTATTTTGCAAGTGGGCACACTCATGCACTGTGTTAATGTAACGTCATGGTAAACATGTGTTTCTTCATGTTCCAACACCATGGTTGGTTTTGCAGCCAGTGCCAGAGCAAATGCAGTCATTGTTTGAAGTGTGCGGAAACAACACTTTATGCAACACCAGGCCAAGTTATTAATCTCTTCAGCACAATTGCATTTGAACTGTTTTTACTTCAATCCCTCAACACCTCTGCCAGAGTTTAAGGCTTTGCGCTCAGACCATGTTACCAAGAGTGAGCCACAGGGTATTTATTTATTTATTGTTCACTTGTTAGGCAATTATACAAGAAGCGAATACTGTTTCAAAGCGCACACAGGGGATGATAGAAAATGTAATTACAACAATGTTACATAATTAAATACAACAAAAAGCAGAGACAACGGGGAGAGGAAGACACACCTACTATGCCTTGTGAGTGTTCAGAATGTGCAAGTGCAGAGGGGAGAGGGGTATGGGTGTTGTGGTGCTCATTGGGAGCAGCAGGTGAAATGTTATGAAGCCAGGTAAGTGCATCCTCCAGTGGTGGATGGAGAGCCGAGGCAAGTGCAGAGGATAGACAGCAGCTGGGATGATAAGATGTGGAAGGTCATGGCCCTAAAGATGCATAAGGGCCCTGCACACCAGTCAAGCTACTGTGCGACTAGCAAGGGAGAGGGGTAGGGAAGGAAGAAGTAAAGGGGAAGGTCTTGAGGCTTTTCCAGGACTTAAGGTGGTCCTGCTCAAGGCAGCATGTTTTATCTCAATCTGCCAGTTGCTGTAAGGATTTTGGGAGTGTTTGGCTGGTACAAAGCTATAATCTAGCCACTCTCCAACGACCACCCTGAAGGTGGGCTTTCTTACATAGTGTCTGGTCCAGCAATTGCTAAGTGGTAGAAAGTCTGACACGTGGGTTAAGGTTAAAGGACACCGTTAATAAATAACTCCCAAATAGTAATCAACATTATATACAACGAGCCTGATGTACAAAAGCGTTTTTCAGTGGGAAAACCAGGCCCAATGTCTGCTCACCTACAGGTAAATGTAAATGTAGCATCCTCCAGAGAAAGACTGCACACTCTGGGCGAGTGAAGTCGCAATGACATCTTGTCAGTTTAAATGAGCTAATTGTAGTCATATTATGTCAGACTGCATTTAGAACATGATTATCCGGTAATTTCAAAGACATTTCAAATCATGAGCTTTAATGTTCTTTAAAACTGCCTAACATTAGTACCACTGTGTACATCGTTGCATTTTTTCTGGCACGCGGAAATGTAGCTGATGAGGATTGCGACTGCATCAAAGCGATGGCATTCCATTCCAATAATGCCGCAGTCGTAAATATTGCCCTTATCGGACGAGTGTACAATTTGAAAGGCCAATCAAGGGATATTGATAGAGCACGAAGTCGCTGTGTGCAGATGTAATGGCAAACACGTTTGTAAAGCGTAAATGTTTACAGGCAGCCACTGGTTTTGAAGGGCAACTCTGCCCCTGTAATGTTCGAGGATGAATTGTTTACCGCCATTTCCAGCAGACGGAAGCTTCCTTGTAATGCATTGAAGAAGCTAACGTGAGGTACGAAGCAATATGTAGCTAGTTTATAAAGGCTTACAAATATACAATTGTGTCTGTGCCTCATTGTTTGGGGCAAATGTTCAAAATGGCGGTGCTCCTCTACTTTTTTTATTTAAGTTTTACAGTTCGTATATTTTCATTTGAAAAAAAAAAACGTTCTGGAAGAAAATGAAGAAAGAATTTGAAACTTGCACTTTCCTGCGTTGCACTGAACGTTCCCTTAAACAGCAGGCGCATTTGTTTAACGATGTGTATGGCGCGTGGGAGGGGGCGTTGTGATGGGGTTTGTGGAGAGCAGGGACAGGCCAGCAGGGAGCATAATTCCACTACTTCTTTTCGTACACTTCGACCACTGGCTCTCACCCATTTTAGGATGAGAAGGGAAATGTGGAGTTGCCAGCATGTGCATCGGTGTACCTCAGACGGTGTGTTCTTAACATTACAGATAGTTGCAAGAGATGGACACGTTGTCAAAGCAGGTGACTGTCCATAGGCAAATAAAATGGGGGGAGCAGGCGTAAGCAATAGGGGAAATGAGACGCGTGGCTAGTAGCAACCAGCATAAACACCATTAGTTATGGCAGGAGGCACTATACATATGCAAGATAATATAACATAAATAGGATCAAAGCTTAAAAAGTAACTAGGAATGTATTACTAGTGGAAAAACGGGTTATATGTGATTTTACTAAGGTAAAACTCAAGAGTGGTAGGTTTCACCAAGATACAAAATACAGAAAAATACAGTTTATTTTTGTTACTTTTTCATTTGGGCCCCCCAAGCCCCTGTTTTCCTATCCTTTGAACCCCATCCCCATCCATTTTAACTCCTTACCCCACGACCATATATATATTTAACATTTCCAGTATTTTTTACTTCAGTAAAATTTACCACTCTGAATTTTGTTTTTCGGTAAAATTACTGGATACCGAAAAACCTTGTGAGCGCAAGGTTATTTGCACAACAATCGTGTTGATTGCAAGAGCACTGATACAAATGTCATTGATGGTTGATTTAAAAACGGGGGGAAGGTGTTGGGACTGAACACAAGCAGAATATTTGATTGCTTGTGCAAGACATTCTCCTCACCCCTGCACCCTGTGAATCCATCACCGTGATTCACTGCCCGCATAAAGTGATCCTCAGAGTTGGGCGGTCAATAAAATGGCCATCACCACAACGTAGACATTTTCAATAGACATATTTCACTGGTTTGCTAATAACATTCTTCTGCATACTATGTGAGATCTTGAAATATTGGAATATATCTTGTTTTACAATTGAGGTTTTCAGCAAATAAGAGGTAGTGGTTTGTTTCTTGATGGAACCCACAAAATAAACCCTTAAAAAGACATCCTGGTAGTGGTGCTTTGCGAGATGTTGCCTTTATTGCTTCTTTGTTTTTTTAAGGGTTTTTTTGTGTGCATTTTTTGCATTTAAAATATTCTATAAATACAATATACAATCAATATGTTTTGTAACCTCATTACCTCCCCCTTATCAAAAGTATACACAGAGCTAGTACTATAAATCAATCTTTCCATCTCAGCTAACTTTAACCTTTTGTCCATCCAAACATCTATTTCTGGAGAAAGTCTCTATTTCCAACCTCTTAATATTCCATTTTTTTTTGCCACTCAGGCACCTCTAGATAGCCATTTTTGTTGTGAAGTACTAAGATCATTCATTAATTTATCATCACCAAGAATGAATGTATCAAAATCGTAATCTATTGTCTGCCGTAGCACATTGTTAAAAATGATGCAGTGTCTCCTCCAGAAATCACTCAATTTTACACACTGCCAGAGCATGCATTCTAGGGCGCCCACTCTGTGAACACAACCCCAACAATCATTCGTATCAGAGAGACCTCTCTTATACAATCTCTCAGGTGTCCTGTACACCCCATTAAGGATTTTGATCTGACGTGATCGCTCAGACTTACAGTTGATATGCAAACGTTCTTACATACCACCATCCATTCTTCCAAAATCATCTCACATGTCAATCTCCTTGTCCATTCTTCCATTAGTGAACTGTGTTCATTGATCTGGACACAATCAATTTGTAATATTTACTTACTAGCCCCCCTGCCATCTTGCCATTGGCCGTTAGGGTTCTGAAATCAAACCCCTCCTCAGATTCATTGTCCCCAATTGCCTTCTTAAGTCTTTGGTAATCATATTGTGAACAATATTGTATGTGCCACTTCTCCACCACCTGAGTCAGTGTAAGTCATCTGCCGTTGCATCTCAGATCTCCAATCCACTGTACGCCACCTAGAAACTAATCAGGCCAAAAAAGTGTGTTCCCCTTTTCTTTTACCTTAGGGTTGTACCATATGGATGACTCGAGTCTTTTGAACACATTGGCCATCATTAGGACTCCGGCGCTAAACCATGGTGCTATTAGCCCCATGGTCCATGCCGGTGTCCGCCATGGAGAAAGGGGGAATTACCACCCCATTCCAAGGTTGGCGGGGCGGTAATTCCCCCTTTCTCCATGGCCCTTCCCCATTCCCATTTTTGCCCCATAGGGCTCAATGGGAATGGGGAAGGCGGCAATTACGGTACCGCAAATTGCGGTACCGTAATTGGCATCAAGGTCCCTTTGCGGGTCCCTACTTTAATGGCTGGTCCAGACCAGCCGTTCAGGTCAGGTCCCGCAAAGGGACCTCGTAGTAAGGCACTAAGGGGTTAACGGCACCGCAGCCTTATACAAGGCTGTTAACCCCTTAGCACCAGGGTCGTAATGACCCCCATTATCTTCCAAGAAATTCACAAGCAGATAATGGGGGTCATGAAGCTTCCAAAAGCTTCTAAAAAAATGTGTTGTGGGTTCCACCTTAGTTCCTCATCGGGATGTGGTTGTCAGTATAGCTCTCGGGGTTAAAGGCCATAATAGACTTGCTTCGGCCTTGGACCACTCACCCGGCTCATTTTACATTAATGGTGAGTAGTATCTGGCCATACACGCCAGGTTATATGCATAAACGTTTGGAACCCCTAATCCACCTCTCTCCTTTGGTAAATGCAGTTTTCATAATTTCAATCTCAGTGATTAGTTGTCCCATAAGAAATTCTGTACTAGGGCATCTCATTTTTTCCAAAATCTCTTTCCAACATTCAATGGAAGCATGCTCAATACGCAAGTTATTTTTGGTGCCGAAATAATTTTAAGTGCATTGACTTTACCCCATCATAAAGAGAGATTTAGGCATTTCCACCATCTCCAAATCCTGCTTAAGTCCTGTGCTTAGGACCTTCATGTTTTCTTGTGCCATTCCTTCCAGTTTGTTTGTCATCCGGACCCCCAAGTATTTAAGTCTCTCCGGGCACCATTTGAAATCTAGAGAGGTAATCATTAGTTTACTACGATTCTTTGTCAGCGGCGTTGGCTCTGATTTTGCCCCGTTGATCTTGTAACCAGAAATTATATTAAAATCTGATAAAATACCCATATGTGGCGGTAGAAAATTCAGCAATAGGCCGTCTGCATGGAGCCACAATTTCTGCTCCGCTCCTCCATAACCTGTTCCTTGTATAGTGTCTTCTTCACCAATTGCAGCCGCTAGCATCTCAAATGCAATCACAAATAAGAGCGGGGATAAAGAACACCCCTGCCTACTACCCCGTTCCAGTTCAAAGTGTTCAGATCTCATTCCATTAGTTCCAACGTCCACTGTCAGGCCAGAGTATAACCTTATCCAATGAATAAAGCATTCCCCAAGACCTATCTCCTTTGGTACATCATATAAGTAGTTCATGTCACCCAGTGAAAGGCCTTCTCAGCATCCAATGAGAGCACTGCTGTATCATCACACTTGTACGTTGTCTGTGATATGGTTTGCAAGAGTCTTCTCATATTGTTAGCTGCATGTCTACCTTTGATAAATCCTGATTGGTTTCTATGAGCCTCAGTAGCAATTCTTCTTATCCTCATGTCAGGGTTTTTGACAACTTTTTATTATCTGCATTTGATAGGCTTCTTGGGCGATAATTCGATGGTAATGTTAAGTCTTTATCTTGCTTGTTGATCAGTGTAATTGTTGCATGGCGAGTTGTTTGTGGTAACATCCCTACAGATAGAAACCTCACATACATATCGCGTAAGAGTCAAAATACTGAGCCTGGCATGATCTTGTAGAATTCTGCTGACAACCCATCTGGTCCAGGCGACATCCCTGAATTCAAAGATGTAATTGATTTCCGTAATTCTAATTCATCCACAGTTAATTCTCTTTCCAGATGTATTCTCTCTTCCATTATTAATTTTGACATCTCCAGATCTTTTTCAAAAACTTCTTAACTCACAAGTTATTATATTCTCATTGGAGTACTGAAAGTCACAGAGAGACCATATAAAAACCACACCTACTTAAACAGGTGAGTCTTTAGTCCTGCTCTAAAGATCAATAGGGAGTTTGCCCTTCTTAGATTCAATGGAATGCTATTGCACAGTCTTGGTCCAGCAACTAAAAAGCTACACTCTCCTCTTGAGACACAGTTGGTCCTGGGAATAGTAAGTAAACGTTGATCTTCTGACCTTGGAGCCCGGGTCGGGTGATAGCACGTTAGTTTATTCATTAGAAAAATTGGTGCCAACCCATTAATACATATGTACACCAAACACCCCATTTTGAATTTTATACGGTCTTCCACCGCTAACCAGTGCAGCAACTTGAGATTGGGGTGTTCTTAGCTACACCAAATACCAGTCTGATTCTTGCATTTTGAGCTTTTTGTAACTTCCCATGGTTCCACAATCCCATGGTTCCCTCCCATTGTGCTCCCACCATAGTTCAAGGTTCCCCCCATCCAGTTCCCAACACAGTCTGAGGGCCAGTGGCAGGTGGTGATTTTTTTTAAGTGGAGGAGCATAACTATTTTCCCCAAAAATGCCATAGTGACCGAGCATAGTGAGGGAGCAGGAACCAATAAATGGGGGTTCAGCGGGGTTTCCCCCTGTGAATTTCTTTTAAATAATGGGTTAAAATGTTGCATTGTTGAGCATACTTTTAACAAAAAAATGGGTAAATAGCCAAACAGTTTGCAATTGGTGCTGGGGGGCCCAGAGGGCAGGCATGACATTTTTTACTGGACATCAATGATAGATGTCCAGTACAAAGATACCATCCCTGTCCCTTGGGCTCCACTGGGCCGAACACAATCAACATGATTATGTGTGTATGCAAGGCGCTGCACATTCATACAGCAATCACTTTATCATTCACACGAGCATCCATCACCATACAATCACTCATAACATAAGCATACAAGCATTCATACACATGTTTAAATAAAACAAATGAACATGAAAGTACCTTCTGTATTTGCCTGTGAGTGGGTGCTGAAACGTCTTGCTCCAGGACGCTCTGTCCCTATGTGCGTGGAGGCACAGGAGCTCCCCCTCGGACATACAGACATGCAGTGTCCCAGCCAATATTTTCAATGAGCTATGTAATGCTGGCAAAGCAAAATGCCCCAGCCTTGCATGGCTCAGTGAGCATGTGCGGCTGGGGAACTGAACTGAACAGTCAAAGTCCCTTTGACAGTTCAGCCAGCCCAGTAGCCCTCCCTCAGCTGAAAATAAAATCAGCTGAGGGAGTGCTCACTGTTTCAGTGGGCTGGCTCCTTAGCTCCTCCATAATGTCGGAGGGGCCACTGGGTGGGCGCCCCCTCACCATTATGGATGAGCGGCCAGGCTCGGACTGGCCTATAGGGCAATGCCTGTACCAACAATGTAAAATGCTAGTGTGGGCCAGTCAAAACGGGCCAACATTTTGGCCAATGTGGGCCAGTTTGATGAGTTACTTCACTATGCAGTTAGTAATTTTGACCATTGCTGCTGAATATATATCAATTTACTTACATTTTAACACAAAGCACCCCCTTTGGTACTATTGAAACAGTGGGCCTCATTACAACCCTGGCGGTAGCTGTGCCGGTAAAACCAGCACGGCTGCCGCTGGAGTTGAATCTGGGTCCGGCACTCGCAAATGGGCAATTACTGGGTCATGCTGAGTTAGGCGGACCTGGTAATTGCCCTTTCACGGGTGCCGCTACCGGTAGATCCCCATTCCCATTTGAGTCCCATAGGGCTCGCGGGTGCCGCACAGCCGGACATGTCAGACCTGGCGGGCTAAGGACCAATAACATAGTATTTAGATGAATATTAACAACATTTGCTGTATCTAAAACTATTTGATTTCAATTATGGCAATTAGCTCATCTCATGCGTTACCAACTAATATGTCCGCTACGCATTGATATTCCGCCCAGCATATTCTGTCTTTCACATAAAACATTTCACAATGTATATTGTCCAACACTCTCTGAATGGCTCATTATAAACTTGGATACATCTTAGATATTATTGTATTAAACTGTTCTAAGTTTTCTTCAGCCATCAATTTGAAACTAGCCAACTTGCTACCACTGCTGGGTGAACAAATACCTATGTAGCATTATTTGTTTAATGACACATCATCCTGGCAATATTGCTTCATTGAGTTATCTTCAGTCTATAATCCTAAAATACAATCTGTCTGACTGAACTTGTTTATTTGCCCCTTAGTCATTATATATAAGGCCTGGTGGAGGCCCCAAAACTGAGATTCTGTGGCATTCTTGAGAAATTTCCACAGTAATGCGTCTTTTTTGTCAGAGGCACATTTCCATTCAGCAGTTACCTCATTCTCGTCATAAAAAACAATGTGTACCAAGCATCAAGCAGTAGATAATGTGTTGAATTGTAGGAGCGGAGTACAACCCTAAGTTGATGAGCTTAACTCCCTGCATTTTAAAGTCAATTGACTGGTGTTTCTAGTGGTCTCTCAAGAATTCACTCTCCTTACATGGCATTTTAGGAAACCGATTGGTTGGAGCGTGGTTGCTGCCAAGGTACTAATTACCTCAGCCGCTACTAACTTCTAGGAGAAATTTAGATAACAATAGACTGAGGTGTGAATCTCAGTGCAACAGTAGAAGTGCCCAAGGTAAGGATTTTGTCCCAAAGAGCAACCTGATTTAAGGAACTATTTTCTGTTGCAAATTCAGCAGATGAATACAGGACAAACTGTTCAATGTTCAAACTGTTCAACTGTTCAAATATCTGCTGCAGATTTGAATTGATGCCAAATGTAATGAATTCCAAATCGCTTTGTTCACGTGCTCCAATGAATACTTCAACATTTTTCAGCATCATATGGGAGATGTGGATGTCCACCGGGCGATTCTTTCATTAAAGGCAGTGGTGATGAAGCACCCAAATGAGAGCGCTGCCATGACACTCAAGGAGAACGCGAAAAGAGAATTATCTCGGGACAGTGCTTTATTCATGGTGGTGGAAAGTGAGAAATGCTGATAAAAGAGCTTGTCATTTCCGAATACAAGAATACCTCGGTAAAGCATTATGTCTGGATCGACAATGAAGCCCTCAGTAATGGGGCTCGGGGCACAGAGCGGGCATGTATTTCTGTGGTTTCGCACCTCCTGCAGCTCATATAGCGACTCTTAGTGCAGCGTCAGGAGTGAAAGCGAGAGGCATTTTGTCGAGGTTGGATATGAAAGTTGTTTATAAACAGTATCTTTTGGCCAATTCCTTTCTTCTTAATAGCGCTTCCTTACCTTCCTTTGTTCTGGTAAACTGGTCCCTTGTGAGCCTCAGATATACACCATGAAACGGCTCCCTCGTTCGTTCTCCTTCAAATCATCAACTCCATGTTATGGTCACCTTCATGTTGAGTTGACGGCTTCTGGACGTAGATGGACGTTTGGAGGTCCATTTCTCTAATCAGATACGGATTATGGAAACAAGTCCTCCAGGATGCCAGCAATATCACAAAGTCATAATCCGTTAACTGCCTTATTGAGCCGGCGCCATGTTGTGATTATTAAAGTCAATTTAATTATTAATTTGTACTTAAGCAAATATTGAAAATGGGTACAGTAGTTTATAAAAGCACCAGAAGGGGTTGGGAGGAGCACATACATTAAGTGTATAGCATTGTCTATATGCGAACATGAAGTGGTTTTCAGGCCAGCATTTTCAAACCTTAATAGAGCTTCAGATGTTTCTGAGGTGACTTTTTCTCCATCAGAAAAAGACAATGACATGACCCCAGATTTATTTAGATATGCCTTAATCCTTTCTTGCTTAGAAAGGTATTTGGCTGCTTTAAAGGACCTCCTTTTAATTAATATCTCCTTAGGGTAGTCCGGATAGATGTACATTGGTTTTCCTTTGAAGCTAGCACCACCTTTGGTCCTGGCCACTTGTAGCAGTTTTTCTTTTACCCTCACACTTGTAAAGGCTATTAATATCTGCCTAGCTCTGGATGTGGAGATTTTCCCGACTTATGTAAGCAAAGTCAATATCAATGATTGAGATCAAATCAGGTCCCAGGTACTCCGAAATTATCTCCAGCACAAAAGTCATTATATTTTCAGTTTTGCCATTCTCCTCCACTCCAACCAGCCTCAGGTTCCTTCCACGCAATTTTAAGTCCAGGTCAAGAGATTTGTTATTTTCTTTCTGGAGCTCTGTTTTCAGATTATATGCTCTGAAGTTTCCAGTGATCTCCGTCCCCAAAGACACTGAGCCATTTTCCAGTTTAGTGACCCGGTTATCCAGATGATGTAAAATCAGCCAGAGATGATTTGGCCTCATCAACATCCTGAGCAACTTCCAGCAACAGAGTCATAATGTTTTGAGTGTTGGGGATATCACACATTTGTGCGGTCTGCTTTGGACTCTTAGGAATTGGATTTTCTGCCACCTCAATCTTTTTCTTGGTGTTTGTTATCGTTAAATTATTATCATAGGAAAGGGTGCATGAGCTTTAGGTTTAAGCTGCTGCCGCAGTGACCAACATTCCGGAATCTTTGCTTCTGTGTAGTCTACTCCATTTATCCCACCCACAATATTTTGACTGTGTCTCTGTAGCCACATAGATTGAGGGAGTTTACATTTTGGATTTGTATGCTCCATAGCAAAGATTCCCTGATTACCAGTGATAACTGAGAAGCAATCAATAGTATAGTTAAACATTCGCATGGAGTGCTGGTTAGCAATATAAAGGACAGTTCCAGGATTTCAAACAATTCCTTAGTTTAATTTAAATGTTCGTTTCCGCCAGGATTTTAGCTCTACTGGTGAAATGCAGTCATCCTATAATCCCCAAGAACCATTTAGATAATCTGTGGGTTGGAAATAGAAAATGCACTCAAACTACGAATATCTTAACTTTCTACGATTTGTAGGTGTTATTTTACATAAGCACTGGAATGCATAATGTTAGAAGGAAAATGTGTATAAATGCCCGTCTGCTTTAATGATGTAACATTGTGGTCTTCTTGCATAGGTTTCTGAGATTATGCTTCTTTACAAGTTTGCCAGCAATTCGTCACTGCCACCCGGTCCCATGGAGCTACCATAGGATTACGGGTGGCAATAAGGCATGTAATCATTCTTAGAGTGCATACAATGTTGGCAGATATACCAAGAGCAGTAATTCTGCTTAGTAAACCTGATTATAGTGGGAGGTAAATTGGAGTATTTACCTCACGCACATAGCTGGAGATAAACCCTCCGCTACACCTCCAACCTCAAAATTCAGTAGTGTGGAAAAGTGGTGGTTAAATGTAAGTAACAGAAGTATACATTTTACCCACACCACTGAACTCGTAATGAAACTCAGGTGCTAACTTTGACATCCATAAATCGAGGCATGACATGAATTATATGGGTGACTTGGAGGCTGTATATACTAGACAGCTGACAGCCAAATCTTTTTGGCTTTTCCAATGTTTGCTGTTTAAACATCACAGTTCAAAATAGGTGGAGGTTTGTAACATATTGTGCGAAAGAAATCAGTACTACTTAGACAGATAGTAGTATTTGTACAGTATTTGTAGTAGTATTTGTACAGTATTTGTACTACTATCTGTCTAAGTAGTACTGAATTCTTTCGCACAATATGTTACTAACCTCCACCTATTTTGAACTGTGATGTTTAAAACAGCTTCAACTCCGTGTTGAGGTTTTGGCTCAAGCAAACTCTCAATAGGTTCAGTTTCTATGCCTATTGTTTTTTAATTATTTTTAGAAGTGTGTAATAATCCTTTGAATAAATCTATTTACCTTTAAATCTTTTCTTGTGACCCTGTTTTTAGCCAGCATCTACACACTGGCTACCTGCCCCTCTTAGCCTACCTCCTACACACTGTCAGAATAGGGGTAGCCTATGACTCTTCTCTTCCTACTATATGATGCCTTTCTGAGTCAGGCCCCCCTCTAACAAAAAAGAAGGATCCCAGCCCCCCTTTTCTACTTAAGTGCTGAGGATAGACATAAGCTGGGTGATTTGGTGTGGGAGGTCAGGGCTCCAAGGACTCATAAGGGGCCTGAACACCAAACATTCAACTGTGAGATTAGCAGAGGAGAGAGGGAGGGAACGAGGATGAAAAGAGTAAGGGCTTGAGGATCTTCTGAACTTTAAGAAAGTCCTGCCCAAGACAAAGAGGGGAGTTGGTGCCAGAGGAGCGCAGCAGTCTAGAGGGGGAATATTTAGTAAGAGAGAGAGTTACATATAGTGTGGTCCCCAGACAACCTTGTGGATGATACAGAGGGATTTGATTCTAATCCATGAAACAACCGAGAGCCAGTGAAGACTTTTTACGACAGAAGAGATGCAGTCCCTGGGCTTGAGGCCGAGGATAAGTCTTGCTGCATTATTCTGGATTATCTGGATGGGCCGCAGAGTGGAAGAATGTAGATTCAGGAGGAGGCTATTGCGATAGTCAAGCCTAGAGAGAACCATGTCTCGGGTAACATTGAGCTTCTGGGGGAAGGTGAGAAAAGGTAGAATTTCTTTGAGAAGGAAGAGATGAAAGTGGGACTTCTTGCAATGTCATGATTGTGAGGGAGCAAGGAGAAAAGGGAGTCGAAGATGACTCTGAGGTTTCTGGCTTTAGAAGAGGGAGCAGGGGTAGAGCCCATGGGAAAAGGCCAGAAGTACAGGTCATTTGAAACATGCTGTGTGCGGGGACAGGATTCTTTCCCAAAGGTGGCTGCCCATTCTCATTGTGAATTCGAGGGCCAGCTAAAAAAATGTACTCCTGCTTGGTGAAGTTGAACATTGCATAATGTCCAGGCACAAAACATGTAATTAATGATATTATGGTAAAGGTTAAGTTCCATCCAGGCTTGTGATACCCATTCAATATTTGAGGTTTATGTAGGAATTGACAACAGGCATTTGATGGTTGGGCCACAGTCAGCACCACACCGTCATCACCATGACACAGGTTATACTGTTCAAAATGTGGCAGAGTAGTACATCTAGAACTTCCTTACGCTTTTCACTGCACACTACGTCTGTGAGCCAGCTGTGCCCCTCTAGGGGCTATGTCTAGTAAAATGGCATGCATCAACTGAAGGGTGCAGGGTAGAATCCTGGCATGTTGAATACTTTTCCCGCTCTTCCAATGTATGCACAGGAGCTGTGCATACACTGGAAGAGCGGGAAAAGGGGGGGGGTTATAATAACTACTGTTATTATCATTTAGAGGCAATTCAGTTTCAAGTCAGCACTACATTAGTATTTCTTATTACTGATTATTACAGAATCTCTTCTCTGTAGTACAAGCTACTGTACAATGCAAGAAAGCTGCAAAGCAGGCTCAGAATGGAACAACGCCCAAAACATTTTTCAAGGGTTGCAGTCATGCTGGTTGATAGCCATTTGTTTTGAAATAGATTTCAGCTGTAATTGAGATCCGGTGGTAAAATTGACAAGTGTGCTTCAACTTCATAAAGAACAGTTCCAGAATGGTGAAAATGGTTGGAAAAAGTAGTGGAGCTGTTAACAATAAAACATAAAAGTAGTGGAACAAGTTTCCAACTGTTCCCACTCACTTCAATCGCTAAGTGATGAAGAGCCACTGGGTAGTGAAAAGATGCTGTTAGGCGACGTAGCTCTTTCAGCAATCTCTCTGCATCATTAAATAGGAGGGGCTTAATAAGTCATGTGTCCTGTTTTACAGACGCATGTGGTTCCCTGAAGAAGGGAAGGCTGGCTAATGAACCAAGACCAGCTAGCTACCAGTCAAAACTAGTATACACCAAACTAAGAGGTATATAGTGTGACAGCAGCGCTGAATGCTGTCCTTTTGCAACTAGTTGGGGTATTAGCTGTGTGCCAATGTCTTGATTGTATACTTATATGCATATTGTATACCAGTTGGCACTATTTGAAGCCCTTTTTATGGCAACGCTACTTCCTGCATATTTATTGGCACTTTTCTCATTGCTAAAATTCGTACTTGTGGTAAAGCACTTTAAAGATTACGTACTTCATCGTTGTCATTGCTATTTGCTGGTGTGCCTACTTGATGCTCATATATCTGTTGTTTTTATGTGATATGTTTTTGTTTTCATGAGTTCGTTTTCATAAAGGTTTTTCTAAACAATATCAAACATATCATTGGCATTAATAAGGTTGGGCTCATTAGTCGGTAAATGGTGATAGTATATATATTTTACATATATGTTTGAAAAATTGCGAGGTGAAATGCTGTTGAATAAGGATGTACAGTTCCATAATATGCCCAAAGACATTTGTGTTGTTGTATGAGACAGCCGACAGTGCAGCTCTGTAGACAAACTAAGGAGGAGGTTTTGCCATGTGTTGGGGAAGTTGAACCCATACGTGATCAGCAGGTCAGTTTAATAGGAAGTGGGTTGGCCATCAACAGGTACAAGTTAGATGAAGTGAAACAAATTGAGACACACACACAAACAAAGAAGGTGTTATGCACTGTGACCAACCGCACATGTGCAATTGCCCTGTTGTGATACAAACCTTGACCACAATGTACCAAAATCGTTAAGGACCTCACAGGGAGTTCATGGAAATTCCCTCAAATGAAAAGATACTGTTCAGTGTAGGAGAAATATACTGGCTGCATAAACTAGGCAAATTGAGGCTGGCATTGGCAAACGATAAAGGCAGACCAGTGAGTGGAAACGGGACACCATTAAACAAAAGGCATGGTAGTGACTGTGAAATGTTTCAACCAAATGCTTTAAACAGCAGATCAGGTCACGAAAACATCAACCAAGGAAAGAGCAGATGTTAGGCAGTAGCCCCGGCTTAGGATAAAGGGAGCTTGTCTGCTGAATTAAACACGAATTGCATAACTATAGTGCTTAGAACGGAACAAGAACATGCATGTCGTTTCCTCTTAACAGACCACCTTGAGAAATACAACTTAATGATTTCTGTCACAGTAATAATGACTGTTTACAAGTCACTTAATTCCATATCTGAAAAGAGAGAAAATGCCCGAATGGTTCCTACTAAATGTGCCAGTAATTCAAAATAGCTTAAAAGGATGCAATTTTCCCAAACCCTTAGTTGCTGAGATTGGTGTATGAAAGGGACATCCTTAACATTATGTTTTGAACAAGTGTGGCTAACATACATGTACATATGCCCTGTTGGTTGTGTCAGACTATTATGTTTATTCAATCTAAAAAAGGATAACACTGTCAAGAGAATTCTACATAGAGGAGCCCGACCTTGACGATAGATGCAATGTGACCTCCCAGGACTCACATGTCACGTGCTAGCTTGGGACACAATTTACACATTATTTCGAAATGAATTCTAATTGTTGTTTGGGACTTCAATGTAATACATAATCTAATGGGCCCTTGCTCTCCAGTTACGAGACTAAACCCCTTTGTGGTCTGTTACAGCAATTCTTGCAATGCTGACGGGAAAGAGCTACTGTGCTGGAGCTACTTGTTTCGGGTGGCAATGGTGCTCGTCTGGGCACTCCCAATCTGTTGAATCTTCCTTGGTGGAATCCAAAGCTCTGTTTCATGGTTTAATCCTTGCATCTATATATGTAATCCGTCTCTCTATATATGATAGACCTGAACCTCCCACCTACATCTTGAAATAACTACTTTTTCCAAGTGCTGAGGTTTCAAAGGTTTAACACTGTCGCCACAGAATATTACAGAGAATGATTATGGTTAGTTTACAATTGGGCTGAGGTCAGCACAATGGCTACTTATACAAAAGGTATATATCATCCACAGACTTGTTTCAACCTTTCAGCATTGTATGAATTCTTACCAGTCCGTGAAAAGTAAACTCATAATGTTTACATATTATGTGCCATATGCAACGAATCGAGAGAATTTGTCTCTTCTCCCCACAGGGGATCCCCTTCCTGTGAGGTTAGGGAGGTGAGCCCGCTCCACAGCACCAACCCTAGGGGTAGAGGCAAGTGGGATCTCAGTGGGAGAGACTCCCACTTTGGGGACAAGGACTCCAATTCCCATGAGGAACTCCCTCAGGCTAAGCGTGCCATGGACTAAATGCGATGTGTCAAAACACAAGTAAAAATGAATTGTCAAGACTGGGATGAAGAAATTCTAGAGGGATATTGTTATCTTGGAAAAAGGGTTGTTTCCCTTTAAATCAGGACGTCCACTTTACTGGGACGAGGAGGACAAGGGACGTGCTGATCGAGACTAATACACAATCGATCACCGACGAAGGCTATTGAATGGGCACCTTTCCTGGAGAAATACGACCCAGAACACTTACAGGAGGCAGAAGAGGGAGGGGTAGTGGGTAGTGAACTGGGATGAATGCTACTGGAATGGGGAACCAGCCCCATCAGTGGGCAGTAGGCGCAGGGGAGCATGAACAGGCCGGGAAGAGCGGAACGAGGGCCCAAAACGTTTGAATTTTGGGTGTGCCCGCCCAGGCCCTCAAACCTCGAGATGCAAAGGAAGAGGCAGGAACAGTGATCCCGGAGGTACGGAAAGAGAGATAGTCCTAAAATGGGCAGAACACTGTTGGGGATAGGGAGAGGGAGGGTGGAGTGTTCAAAATTGGTTGGGAAGTGGGGAGTAAAATTTAAAATCTGGTTGGTATTTAGGAATATGATGATGTCTGCAGGAATCCTGCATTGTGTTGTGAATGTGTTGATGCCAATAAAATTGAACTTGAAAAATAAGGACGTGCTGACATGGAATAAGAGGGTAGCTGGACACAAGAGAGAGTAATATAAGCATAAGCTTTGGAAGTCCGCAAGCTATGCTATACCGGTCAAGAGTGAGAAACCCATGAGTTTCAAACTGGTTTGCAGGAGTTGTTTGGCACGCCAGAGTCACGGCATGCACAAGAGGCGAGAAATTAAGAGGGCAGGAGCCAAAGCAGAAACCTAGAGTAGTGTGTCCATGAGTGCAGCCCAGGATGCTGGTGCCATGGAAAAGAGATAGAGAGAGCAAAAACCTGAATGCCGGGGAGAGGACAGTGTCCACAACACCAAGTAAGCAGGAGAGACCCCAAGAGGGAAATCCTCTGGCAAAGTTCCTCGCCAGGAAAGAAGGTAAACAGACAAATGGGAGGTACAGGGAGACGCCAATGAAATAATATGTCACACAGCCAACTTGTCCCAGTATGACATAGAAGAGAGTTTACTTTGAACGTAAATGGATACAAAGACAGTGCAACAAAAGAGAAGTATTGTAATACACAGCCACCTCATCAGAGTAATGAAATAGATTTAACTGCGAGAACAAATAAACACCAAGAGTTTAAACTAAGAGAAAATCATTATAACCCAGAGTTAGCTCATCACAGTAGAATATATGAAAAAGAGTTAACCTCACATATAAGTAGAAATGAATATCACGAGTCAAGAGAAAATCTTGATGAGACAATAAGAGAGAGAACCTGAATTTTATTGAAGAAAACAGCATCCTGGGGGCACGTCAATCGTGTTGCAGAGCCAGGCATGGAACCAAAACTGCTATGCTGGATCTAAAGTCCACCAACATAGTGGACAGAGGACACCATGCTCTGCTGATACTGCTGGGTCTCTAAGCAGCCTTTGATCTGGTCAAACACCCACATCTGGCGGCAAGATTAAAGGACCGGGCTTGCTGCTCTGGCCTGGTGGCACAATGGATTACATCCATCCTGGGGCCCCTCGCCGCTAGAGTAGCAACAGATGATGCCAGCTCCACCCCCATTTCCCTGACCTGCAGTGTCCCACAGGTTTCCTGTATTGCCCCTACTTTATTTAACAATTACATCAGGCCCATGCTCTGTCTTCTGGACCACCTGGGTGTGTATTATACAAACTATACTGACGAAAACCAGGTCATCCTCGAGCTGACAGGTGACTACACACAGGACTCCATTGCCATCAACACAGTCTATGATGCGATTCAGACCTGGATGGCCTCTAATTCCCTAGCTCTAAATAGGGACAAAGCTGTGCTCCTGATTGTGGCCTAAAGGTCATTGCTGAAGAAACTCAAACCAGCCTATGGTAGCTTTGACATCTCAGGCTCCAGAATCACTTTAACCAGAAGTATGAAGACACTCGGAGTGTATCTAGATGCCGAACTCCCCGTGAGACCTCACGTCCCACACCTTTGATATTCCTGTGGTTACCTGACCATGTTCTTCAACCACATACGTCCCTAGATCTTGACTAACAGAAGCTCCTTACTGGCCTCCACCCTAGTGAACACCAGGTGGGGTTACTGCAATGGTCTGTTAGCTCGCACTTCGCAAAGCCAACATTCAATCCCTTCAAGTCACCCAGAATGGTGCAGTCCATGCACTCCATGGCCTCTGTAGCCAAGACCATGTAACTGATGCCAGAAAGGGGCTGCATTGGCTCCCTCTAAAGCACAAGATCACTCACAAGATCCCAATCATGTCCTACAAATGTTGGACGGCCACAGCTCCCAAATATCTTATAGACCGCATGAAAGGGAACCAGCCTGGCTGCACTCAGGCACCAAAAGATTGGGACGGTCTCCCCCAGGAAACAAGAACAGCAGGCTCAATCTTGGAGTTTAGTGAAGTCTCACCTGTTCAATTTTAAGCCAGGTTGAAGAGTCATTGCTCCAGCTCACCCCTCACCCACCTGCACTGACCCCCTGTCTGTCCTGTTCACGTTCAATGGTTTTTGTGCACCCTGAGGCCGATGGGCATGCTGCGCTATATATGAATTAAATAATAATAAGAATAAGAATCAATGGGGCAAAATACCTTGGGACAGGGGGAAAACAAAGTACTATCCTGAACCAGAACAAGATACTATTAAGGAAAAAGAGAGAGAGGGCTCAGAGCCAGTGGTTGAAGTGAGGGGAAAGGGTCAGGAGCGGTGTTCCAATACTTTTATTTTTTACTGATGACACAACTTCTTTCACACTTAATTAGATCTGTTTCAACTCAATTGGAGATCAATGAGCATGGCTGCAACCCTTGAAAAATGTGCTGCACATTGCTTCCTTCCTGCTTACTTTGTCCCCTGCTGGAATCACAGCTTCACTGTTTTTTTTTTTGGTACACTTCTACCACTGCTCAGAGCTTACAGACATGTACAAGCAGGTTTATGACCAAAAGCCTAAATCATCCAAGAGAGAACCAAAAGGTAACCAAGATAAAGAAAGGAAGTGCAACATCCGGTGAAGGGAATTAAAGAGCCTAATACAAGAAGTCACAAGAGACTATTTGTGAATTGAATACTATAGACTGGTACTAGCAGTATCCTCAGGGGAAGGGAGTCATTTTCCAAACCTCAGTTTTACTTAGTGGCAGGGTCAGTTAGGCTAGTTTTGGACAGCAAACTAGCACTGTAGTTATTAAAATAGGCAGGGGCCACCCATAGATATAGGGAAAGTTAGGCCTTCTATATTATTTTAATAAAGAAAAGTACATAATGTCCTCCGAGAGTCTGTGTCCTTCTTCTGACTAGCCACACATAACGTTGTGAAAATATTATTGATCCTAATAAAGTATCCACCAATCTGTTCATCAAAACTTTGCCTCTGCAATAGTATTTCAATAACCTCAGATATCATTAGCAATAGAGATGTCTATATAATAACAATCGATAATAACAATAGAGAACCACAGGAACTCTTACCAAACTCTTACCGACCATGGGTGTCTCCCTTATTACCTTGACATTTCATTGCAGTCTCCTAAGAACCTAAATATGTTAGATTGCATTTTTCGAATCTATCTTCATCCATCAATACAATTTATAGGACATGCAACCATGTAAGCTGGCAGAATGTTTCACAGGATACAAAATGGTCTCTGTTGCCTGTTTTTCAACATATGTGAGATGTACTGTCTTGAAATTACTGAATCTTTTAGTCCTCGAACATTAGAAACATATTTTTTTTTCTCTCCTTACAAAGCAATGTTGAATGTTTTGTGCTTAAATTACCTCTATGCTGTCCTTTGAATTGTAGTACAAGCAAGCAATGCCTCATATAAACACTCAGTACAGTAAAACAACCCTCTGTTTCTTTACAGCCTAAGAAAATAAGTCGTATAATTTATTTGATCGTCCAATATTGTGTTTTTTTATGCTCCACATTTCCTAGAAGGAAACATTCCTGAATGTTTTTGAACAGTACCATCAATTAGAGCATTTTAGTGCGCACAAGACTAACTTGTGATGTCCAGGATGTATGCAAATCCCCCCCCCCACTAACAACTTTGTGATCACATTAGTAAATTTAATACCCACCTAAATTAATATGCTTCTCTGTTCATCAAAAATTACATCATTTAATGTCTAACACCTAGAGATCTTATATGTATTTGTGACATAAGATCAGATGCAATAACCGACATTACATTTCCTGCATGTGCATTTACTAAATGCAGATTATAAATAAAAAGAAACATCAATTAGTCTTGAAATACAAAAATGGATTTCAGCCTCCTGTAGATGGATAATTTACACACACCAAAAGCCAATTACACAATTTGTTAGGTAAATGCATAGTAGTGTGCTGATTATTTCAATTAATATGATCCTACAGGCTGGGTTAAGTCACTTTGAAAAAAATCAACCGGATGGGTCAAAACAAGAGGTGTATTCCCAGAGAAGCCAGTTCTTCAAAGTAAGATGTGGAGAAGGTGGCCTGGTCCTTTTCAATTTTTGTCATGATCAGGGAACTCACTGACTTCATTTTGAGAGGCTAAAAGTGGGTGTTAAGCTTTTATATAGAACCCACTTATCGGTGTGGCATGCAGAAAATTAAATATTGTCCATCATATGCAGTTAAAGAGAACTAAACACCTATGCTAGAGGTCTAGGATAACTTGGGAAATGTTTTAGGTTTGTAAAACAATTGGACTACATAATGTATCTGGCAAGAGAAAGCCTGCAACTAGAGAAATAAGCTATCAGGAGCTACACAGTCTTCTCGGAAAGCCAGCTATCAGGCTATTTAATTTGGCCCAAGGGAAACACAATTCAGTGTACTTATTAGACAAGCCATATTTAATGCAAAAATGTTTAATGGTTTCACTGTGAAGTGGGAGGGGGAATTCTATAACCTGATGTGCATGGCCGACATAGAGGACCTATTACACCCAATTCTCTTTTGTCCTATGCTAACCAAACCAGCACTTCTTATCCCCCTAATTGACCACTGGCTTTTAAGCAATGCAACCCAGCCTTGTCATTATCATGGTACCTCAATGTCTCACTGAATATAAGATCCAACCTGCTAAAATTGGAATGATGACATAGACTATACGAGAATCCTAGATAATGTATGTATCACAAGGCTACTTACCATAACTGTGTGGTAGTTTAGGAACATTGTTTAAAATAATTAAAGTTTAGGTTTTATGGGTATTATGAATTTGTAATGTGTGAGGAGCAGGTTTTATTCCAAAATATTTCATAAACATGTGTTTTCAATTCATGCAATGTTAATCTAAGCATATAATATGATTTCTACAATTGATGTTATGTATGTAACTGGTGATGTTTTTAATTCTTGTGAGTTTAATGTTTTTTTTTGTTCCAAATACACGTTTTACTACTATAATGTATATTTCCATTGGCTGGTATAGCCATGCAGTGAAGAGATAAAGTAGAAATGTCTAATATGGAATGGGAAGAGGAGTCATTGTGAAAGCATCATGAAGCAGACACAGGCAACAGAGGCAAGTTTTATCTTCAAAGTTTGATTTTACCTCACAATGCAGCGTGGAGTAAGGCCTAACCTGCCCTATAATACTGTGGGATTTTCCTACCTAAAGAAAACCAAGGATAGTCTGTGTCAGAAATTCCAAAGCAAATGTCTGTCTGTGTCCAAACCCTATACTTGCCCTCATGTCTAACTGCATACAATGTGTAGGGGTGTCAGCATCAGAAATGAATAGTGTTCAAAGTAAAGTTCATTGCTTCTTCCAGCTCTTGTTTTGCAATCAGCTTCCCTTCCCCGAGTTCAAAACAGTTCACAATGCACAGGGGTTCACTTCCCCAAGAGTTCAAATCTTCCGGCTTTTCAAAACAGCATAAATTCCTTGGGACATTTCCCGGCTCTTATGATATTGTTCTTTTCCTCTAGTTCACAGAGACAGTTCTGTTTCTTGACTTTAAAACACACAAAATCTGTTGCAGCACACACACAAGCTACTTTATGTGTGCTTTCCATGGCTTTTACATACAGGGGTGCACTCGGTCTAGGTGCAGTTGTCGGATCACACGGTCCACCCATTACAGGTCACACAACCGGTCCCCCTTCCTTGCTGCTTTTCATCAACGCTATGCCACTCTTTCAAGTTGACAGTGCACCTTGATTTGTCCATCTGTCTCACACTCTCTTGACACTGTCTGGTGGCTTTGGTGCTCACAATGCACTTGTTTCACTTTCTCCTGTCTTTTGCCAATGGGTTTTCCTCATAACATACAGTTCTTGGCCTTCTCTTGGTTTTGGGAAATGCTTGCTTATTTTATTACACAGTTCTTTGCATCTCGTAGATTCACAATCTATCGTTCACTCTGATCAATACTCACAAGTGTCCACAACTTGCTTTCACTCTGTTCAGTATTCCAAAATGCTTGGAATTGCCTTCATCACATTCGATATTCAAAAGTACTTTGCTTTAATTTCATTCGGTATTCAAGACTACTTTGCTTTCATTTCATTCGGCATTCATAGTAATGCTTGGTTTGGTTTAAATCGCCGTTTGTCATCTGCTTTACTTATTCCCCTGCCAACCCGGTGTTGCCCCTTTCTGGTACGCTCACTGGTCAGAGCTTACAGCTTGCGCAAGGTCCCCGACCACCATGGGTTCTCTTCTTCCTGTGTGGTACCTCATGTCTTCTACTGTTAGGAAAGATTTCGTAATTGTAGGTAATTTTCCTTCCATGTGGCAACCCCTAAACTTTTTGCTGTTGTTTTTCACCTTGTTCTTGACTTTGCCAGAGAAGTGCAGCCTTCTGCCGCACTCCTCTGGGCTTTCGCTCCTTTCTTATGGGGAAACTGACATGCCCTTAAGACAGTCAGTACCGGGGAACGCTGTTTCCCGTAGTTTCTTTTATCATGTTGCAGCTTTCGTGCAACATGACACAAGAGGGCACTGTAAGCTAAGTTACAGCTCTCTTGGGTCTCTAGCCTTCTACAGGCCCTAGATACTCGTTTAGGATTGTATTTGATCGGTGCAAGTGATTCAGGGACGGGAATGGTGGCAGCGATCGTTTCTTTGTATTTTGAGCTCCTTTTGGCATTCTAAGCACGTTTTCTGCGCTTAACCCAAAATGGTGGCCTGGCTCCCAAAATGGCCAGACCACGAGGCTCCTTTGTCCTGTCCGCTGACCGTCTTGCTCCCTTCACCTTCCCCAGGTCGAGCCGACCCGGGGCCTTCCTTATTTGGGCATGTACTTTCCCGCGAAACGCGGATGCTTTCGCGGGCTTCTACATGTCTTTTGTGTGCCTCCAGGGTGTGGGCTGGGATGTCTGGTCCCAATACACATCCTGGGTGCCAGAGAGTCTAGGGTGGTGTGAATGCCTGGGACCACCGTGGTCCGTGATTGGTCCACGTATGGTGTGAGTGTTAATGAGCGGATCTCCCATTGGGTCCCCTCCGTTTTGGCGCGAAGGGAACCGTGGATTAGAGGGGGCTGGAAACACCACTACCATGTCGATCTCCTGAGTTCTCACGAACGAAGGAATACAGGAGCCAAGTATCCTGCAAACAAGAGGCTGGACGGAGGAATCGCTGGTGACCCGCTGAAGGACTTCTGCTCTGCACTGCTGTCGCCTTGTGAAACCCTTTTTACCTTTGATCGAACCAGAAGGCCTGTACTGGTACTTCGACCTTTGGAATAGCGGGAACAGCTATTCTCGGCATCTTCATCATCTCCTGCCAGTAAGCCTTCGGAAGCGTCTCTGGGCCATCCAGTTGACTGACCAGCTTACACGGGAGCCTTGCTCTGTAACCGCCGCCAGGTTGTGTAGTATTTCGAGTCCTTGTCACTCTCACACGCTTCGTACACTTGGCGTTCCCAAGTCTGAAGTGAGTAGTGTACATTTGGCTCAGATACACACGGCCGCTCCGTTGCCCTGCTGTGGTGACAAAACTGTGCAGGTTTCTTCGATTGGGACGTCTTTTTACTCAACACGACGACGAGGTGTTCCCTGCTCTTCTGAACCTGCCAGCTGCTGAAACTGACGCGGAGAAGCCGGGGTCTGCTTGCATCGGGGACCGGTGAGTAGTTTAGCTAGGATCTGGTCGCCCTCCTGCAGGAGCCCATTGCTTTTCCCCGCTGTGTAAAACAGCACCCTTTTGCCGTACTCACGCTCTGCTTCTGCCCACTGAGCAGGCTGCGCTTGAGTCGCGGATCTTGTTCTCCTTCATTTGTGCACTGAACTGAACTGCCTGATTTCCTTAGAAGAGACTCTCCTTTTGCCCGTTGGCACCAGCGTGTGCAGGTACTTTTGAGCACAAGGCTCCACTCTTCGCAGGGCTCGGACTTCCATCTAGTTAGGTGCCGCTGAAGGCGAACTGAGTCTAAAGCATTGTATCGCACTGCCTGTTTTCCTTCCCTTGCAGGTGGACTACACATTTCGTGCATATAACGCTTGCGACTGTTGTATTTGTATATATATTGTGTTGATATGGTATGTGTTGGTTTAATATTGTGATACTGTGATTTTCTCGCTACGGTCATTGTTTTAAAGGCCTTAAAATAAATGTTTATATATTTTTGATATAACAACTGTTTGGAGTAGTTTGTAAGTGATCTTGCTTTGTGTGCTCATTGCGGGCTTTCAGTCACCCTCACCCCTCTTGAGACCTAGTCTTGACCGCCGCGATCGCTACCTTGATTGGTCTGGCTCGTCCAGAGGTTACCCTGTTCCAAGTAATTAGGTTGGCCTTCTGAACTTCTGCGCCACCAGGACAGAGTTCAGAAATCCGTCTTAACAAATTGGTGTACAGCGGTGGGATACGACTGAAGGTATCCAGTGTTGCGCACGAACTAAGGCATTTCAGGTTATTCCAACCAGGACACGTAGTGAATTGTTGTAGTATAACTTTAAAAAGGCCATAGTCCTATCTAACAGTATGGAAACAAATACCTTGTTAACTTTAAATGCTTCCAAATCAGAAACATTGAAGAAGATGTGTGCGGAGAGAGGTGTTTCCTCTCAAGGCACGAAATTGGAAATGATCCAAAGAATCGTGGCGTGGCAAGAAGCGCAGCTTGACGCTATAACTTCTGAGGACAGTGCGGAAGGTGGTGGGGCTGCTCTCACTGGTAGAACCGACGGTTCTGCCGCCGCACTGATCCATCGCGACCACGAGGACAGGGAGGATGAGATGTCTAATGTTTCCTCTGCCAGTGTTGATGGGGATGCTATGCTTGAATTCAAGAAGCAAGAGCTGCGGTTTAGGCAGCAGGAGCTTGAATTCAGCATAGCCAAACTCAAAATCGAACAGGCAGAAAAACAGAAAGACAGGGATCACCAGTTGGAACTGGCCAAGCTTCAGGTTGCAAATGGGTCCAAGGGTCCTGGACATGGGTCTGGGGCCTCCTCTCATCCACGGTTTCCGAAAGATCTGCTCAGTGTGTATGAAGAAAGGAATGACATTATGGACTGGCTGAATGCGTTTGAGTATGCATGCGAAGTTCAACAAGTTGACAATGCTGATAAGATTGCCTGGTTACTCAGCAGACTGCCCGATTCTGGCTGTAGTGCCATTATGGAAATGTTGAAGGCTGAGCGAGCTGATTTCGCAATGTTAAAGCAAACTCTCATTTTAAAGTTTGGGAAGACTCCGGCCCAATATTTGAAACGTTTCAGAGAGTATAAGAAAAAGGAAGGTGGTACTTGGGTATCTTATGTCACTGAATCCTTGAAAAACTTAACTGGCTGGGTCGAAGGTTATAAGGTTTCTACCTTCGAAGGCATGATAAATCTTGTCATGCTGGAACACATTTTTGCTTCTTCTTCCCCGGAGCTTAAGCAGCATTTGGCCGATTCGAAGGAGATAGATCCTAAGAAGCTGGCCATTGCAGCAGACTTATGGGTGTCACATCGAGTGTCCCATAAGGACAAAACTCATCCTGGTAAGCAGGAGGAAGGGAAAAAGTCCAAAGATATGGAGGGTGGAGAATCTGCTAAATCTTCTTCTCATAAGGGCCACAAAAAGAAAAATAAGGGTAAGACACAAGAGAACTCACAGGGTAGTGGAGGACAGCCTCCGAAACAGTACTCTGGTTACAATAAGCCTCCCTATGTAAACAGACCCAATGGATCTTGTTTTGCTTGTGGAGCAACTGACCACGTGAAGGGGGTTCCCCGTTGTAAGGTTAGACCTTTGGGGGTCTACTCCGCTAATCTGGCCTTCTCCTCCTACGAGGAAGAAGAGATTACAGGAGCATCCTTCTCCTCAGACTCATTTCCCAGCGGGATAGAGGCTGAGGTAGTTTTAGTGTCCCTGGGTTCCTGGGAGCCTAAAGTCGCAGAGGCTTATGCTAGGATTCCGGATAATACCAAGCACTACTTTAAAGACAGTGTGCTGATCAATGGAGTAGATACTCCAGCTCTTAGGGATAGTGGGTGCAGTCGCACTGTAGTCGATTCTACCTTGGTAGACTCAGAGGAAGTTGCCAGAGCTACTCTGATGCCCACTAAGTTGGCTGACGGCCCCCTCCGTATGTTTCCAGTAATACCTGTAAATCTTACTTTAAATGGTACAGCAGTCAGGATTCCAGTGAGCATTCAGAGAAACGTCCCGGGAAAGGTCTTGTTAGGTAATGATCTCAGAGCTTTAGGGCTCGTAGGAGACACTGCCGAAAGACCCTACACACGGTCTCAAGCACGGGCAGCATTGGCCAAGACCAATACGCCGCCCCAGCCGAAGGGGAAACCCAAGGCGAAAGGAGTTGACCAGTCACGACGAGGGAAAGAGAATATTCCCCCGAGCTCGCCTACCACTGCGGTGGAGGAAGTTGGTCAATCGCCCGGGCCTGACGTATTCGATCCCAACGATCATCCTGAACTAAAAGACTTGTTAGTTGAAGGAGGTCCTGATAGGGACGAATTCAGTAAAGGCCAACGTGAGTGCCCATCTCTGGAAGGCCTAAGGAGACAGGCCTGCTCCCAGCTTGAGGGTGAACCTCCTGGGACGCATAGGATTTATTGGGAAGGTGGACTCCTGTATAGCGAGCCCACAGAGTCTACAGAAGGAGACCATAGGAGGTTGGTGGTTCCCCTTGCTGTTAGGCCCTTCCTCCTGCAGTTGGCGCATGAAGTTCCCCTTGCTGGTCACCTTGGTATGAAGAGGACCAAGCAAAGGTTATCCATGCACTTCTACTGGCCCAAGATGGGGGTGCAAGTAGAAAGTCACTGCAGGAGTTGTACCTCCTGCCAGTTGTCTGGTAAGGTTGGCGCGACAATCCAAGCTCCGTTGGTACCACTCCCAGTTGTGGGGGTACCATTTGAAAGGGTAGGGATCGACATCGTTGGTCCCCTTGACCCGCAAACATCCTCAGGCAATAGGTTTATCCTGGTGCTGGTCGACCATGCAACCAGATATCCTGAGGCCATCCCATTGAAAACTGTAACTGCCAAGTCAGTTGCAGAAGCTTTACTCGGCATATTTACTAGGGTTGGCTTCCCTAAAGAAGTTGTGTCGGATCATGGCAGCAACTTTATGTCGAAGTATAGGCAGGCTATGTGGAAAGAATGTGGGGTCACCTACAGGTTCTCTTCTGCATACCACCCCCAGACCAATGGTCTGGGGGGGGCGTTTCAACAGGGCGTTAAAGAGCGTGATTGGGGCTCTGGAGGAGCCTCAGAGAAGAAAATGGGATCTTCTTGTTTCATGCTTACTGTTTGCCTACCGAGAGGTACCACAGGAGGGTGTTGGCTTCAGCCCCTTCGAACTTCTGTTCGGTCATCCCGTACGGGGACCCTTAGCCATCGTCAAGGAGGGATGGGAGATGCTCACTCCCCCTGTTACTACCAACGTAGTTGATTATGTGCTAGGGCTCAGAAAACGGATGGTACTTCTTATGGGGTTGGCTAGTGATAAATTGAAGGCAGGGCAAGCGCTGGTGAAACATTGGTACGACCAGAAAGCTTCCCTCATCGACTTTACACTTGGTCAGCAAGTCCTGATCATGAATCTCATAAGGCCTCGAGCTTTCCAGGACAAATGGTCAGGCCCTTACCCAGTGGTGGAGCCCCTGGGTGAGGTTAACTATTCAGTGGACCTTGGAAGGCCTGAACAGGCTCCAAAAGTGTTTCACGTGAATAGGCTGAAGGCTTTCGTCCCAAGCGTCGAAATCGCAGCACTGCTACTGGCTTCAGATGTTGAGGAAGAGGAGTCTGAACCTCTCCCCGACCTGTTCCCAAGCAGTCCTTCAGATAGCTCTTTTGAGGGTGTCCGAGTGGCCCCTCACCAAAATGGACAAGGCTCAGTGGTTTACCTTGGACATGAAGTAGGTGGAGGGAGGAGACAGCCTCTACCCAGTAAAGTACAAGCAGTACAAGACTGGCCTACCCCCACTACGCAAACCCAAGTGAGAGCCTTCTTAGGACTCACGGGGTATTACCGCAATTTTGTGGCAGACTATGGCACCATAGTTGCCCCTCTGACTGCCCTCACAACTCCGAAGAAACCCAAGAAGGTAACTTGGACCGACGAGTGTGAGAAGGCCTTCAATGGCTTAAAAGACTCCTTGTGCCAGGCCCCTGTCCTCAGGGCCCCTGATTATCAAAGACCTTTTATCGTGCAGACGGACGCCTCTGACACTGGGATAGGAGCTGTACTATCACAAGTAGATGAGAAGGGTAAGGAACACCCTATTGGTTTTATTAGCCGCCAGCTTAAGGACAGAGAGCTCAGATGGTCCACGGTAGAGAAAGAATGTTTCTCTGTTGTGTGGGCCCTAAGGAAGGTGAGGCCCTACCTCTATGGGACCCACTTCGCTGTGCAAACTGACCATAAGCCTTTAAAGTGGCTAATGAACATGAAGGGGGATAATCCAAAGTTGCTTAGGTGGTCCATAAGTCTACAAGGCTTCGACTTCACTATTGAGCATAGGCCTGGTGTCCAACATAGCAATGCTGATGGGTTGTCCAGAATGTTTAACCGACCTGAACAAGAGACTCATCCAGGGGTGGATTAGTTCCCCCTGTCCATAGTCTGGGAGGGGCGAGTGTTAGGAAAGATTTCTTAATTGTAGGTAATTTTCCTTCCATGTGGCAACCCCTAAACTTTTTGCTGTTGTTTTTCACCTTGTTCTTGACTTTGCCAGAGAAGTGCAGCCTTCTGCCGCACTCCTCTGGGCTTTCGCTCCTTTCTTATGGGGAAACTGACATGCCCTTAAGACAGTCAGTACCGGGGAACGCTGTTTCCCGTAGTTTCTTTTATCATGTTGCGGCTTTCGTGCAACATGACACAAGAGGGCACTGTAAGCTAAGTTACAGCTCTCTTGGGTCTCTAGCCTTCTACAGGCCCTAGATACTCGTTTAGGATTGTATTTGATCGGTGCAAGTGATTCAGGGACGGGAATGGTGGCAGCGATCGTTTCTTTGTATTTTGAGCTCCTTTTGGTGTTCTAAGCGCGTTTTCTGCGTTTAACCCAAAATGGTGGCCTGGCTCCCAAAATGGCCAGACCACGAGGCTCCTTTGTCCTGTCCGCTGACCGTCTTGCTCCCTTCACCTTCCCCAGGTCGAGCCGACCCGGGGCCTTCCTTATTTGGGCATGTACTTTCCCGCGAAACACGGATGCTTTCGCGGGCTTCTACATGTCTTTTGTGTGCCTCCAGGGTGTGGGCTGGGATGTCTGGTCCCAATACACATCCTGGGTGCCAGAGAGTCTAGGGTGGTGTGAATGCCTGGGACCACCGTGGTCCGTGATTGGTCCACGTATGGTGTGAGTGTTAATGAGCGGATCTCCCATTGGGTCCCCTCCGTTTTGGCGCGAAGGGAACCGTGGATAAGAGGGGGCTGGAAACACCACTACCATGTCGATCTCCTGAGTTCTCACGAACGAAGGAATACAGGAGCCAAGTATCCTGCAAACAAGAGGCTGGACCGAGGAATCGCTGGTGACCCGCTGAAGGACTTCTGCTCTGCACTGCTGTCGCCTTGTGAAACCCTTTTCACCTTTGATCGAACCAGAAGGCCTGTACTGGTACTTCGACCTTTGGAATAGCGGGACCAGCTATTCTCGGCATCTTCATCATCTCCTGCCAGTAAGCCTTCGGAAGCGTCTCTGGGCCATCCAGTTGACTGACCAGCTTACACGGGAGCCTTGCTCTGTAACCGCCGCCAGGTAGTGTAGTATTTCGAGTCCTTGTCACTCTCACATGCTTCGTACACTTGGCGTTCCCAAGTCTGAAGTGAGTAGTGTACATTTGGCTCAGATACACACGGCCGCTCCGTTGCCCTGCTGTGGTGACAAAACTGTGCAGGTTTCTTCGATTGGGACGTCTTTTTACTCAACACGACGACGAGGCGTTCCCTGCTCTTCTGAACCTGCCAGCTGCTGAAACTGACGCGGAGAAGCCTGGGTCTGCTTGCATCGGGGACCGGTGAGTAGTTTAGCTAGGATCTGGTCGCCCTCCTGCAGGAGCCCATTGCTTTTCCCCGCTGTGTAAAACAGCACCCTTTTGCCGTACTCGCGCTCTGCTTCTGCCCACTGTGGAGGCTGCGCTTGAGTCGCGGATCTTGTTCTCCTTCATTTGTGCACTGAACTGAACTGCCTAATTTCCTTAGAAGAGACTCTCCTTTTGCCCGTTGGCACCAGCGTGTGCTGGTACTTTTGAGCACAAGGCTCCACTCTTCGCAGGGCTTGGACTTCCATCTAGTTAGGTGCCGCTGAAGGTGAACTGAGTCTAAAGCATTGTATCGCACTGCCTGTTTTCCTTCCCTTGCAGGTGGACTACACATTTTGTGCATATAACGCTTGCGACTGTTGTATTTGTATATATATTGTGTTGATATGGTATGTGTTGGTTTAATATTGTGATACTGTGATTTTCTCGCTACGGTCATTGTTTTAAAGGCCTTAAAATAAATGTGTATATATTTTTGATATAACAACTGTTTGGAGTAGTTTGTAAGTGATCTTGCTTTGTGTACTCATTGCGGGCTTTCAGTCACCCTCACCCCTCTTGAGACCTAGTCTTGACGGCCGCGATCGCTACCTTGATTGGTCTGGCTCGTCCAGAGGTTACCCTGTTCCAAGTAATTAGGTTGGCCTTCTGAACTTCTGCGCCACCAGGACAGAGTTCAGAAATCCGTCTTAACATCTACCAGCAGCTCTCTTTGGCTCTGCGCCCCCAGCAATGCACTTCCTGCACCCTTGGACTTCCACAACCACTTTGCTCGGTCACATCAGCTTCCCTTCTGCAATCTCTCACCGGCCTCCAGCGTCCTTCATTTCCGCTTCCCGCTGCATAGACTCTGCATCCTTTCTTGGGTCTCCAGCGCTCCGCTTGCCACACCGCTGATCCAGAGAGGTCTTCCTGCACCCAGCATTTCGGAACACTGCCTACAAGGCCGACTATTTCCATCCAAATGTCGGCTTTTAAAGTTCCTGCCACCAGGATTAGTCCAGGAAAGACTAGTCCGCTACCTATGGAAGCGGTAGTCCGGTCTTGCTCTTGCTATCCTCTTCTCATCCCAGTAACAAACAGGGGTTTCTTGGGGAATGTTTTATGGGCAGAACAGGGAAGGGAAGGGGTTGACAATAGCCTATGAAGGCTTGTGGAACAGAGGGTTCATTGTGAAAAGGATATGGGGGATACCATGCCTCACCTAAGGACGTCCTCTGCCCACTACCAAGTTCCCTCCACCCAGGTGATCCTCCCTTGCCTATCCACCCACAGGTTCAGTTTCCAAGAGTGATGGCATTTCCCTGGCCACCTGAGAGGAGGGTCCAAGGGAAAAAGAAGTGAGGATGCCCTCAGGACCCTCACATAGCCTTCCCCTATGCGGGTTGGACCAAGATATTTTGCTCAGTCATAGTGGGTTCCCTTCTGAGGTCTCTCACTGGCCTCCACAGCATCCTTCAGTTCCACTTCCCGCTGCATAAACTCCAAAGGGGTCATATTCTAACCAGATCCCCCTTTGTCATAACTCCATGCTAAAAGCATAGTGCACTCGTGCCCTCCTTCCTCATTAGCCTTATCCTCAGAAACCGCTCCACTTGTTCAAAGGTCACAGGATGCCCACTCAACTGTCACAGAGACAGCAAAGTCACTGCAGCACACTGGGGACATTTAAGATATGCCTCCTGTACCCAAACTATGATGATCATGAGTAGCCCATACTGGTGGAAGGGTACTCTGTAAGACTAAGCTATACCTGAGTTTAGGCATAGTGCATGGCAATACAAATATCACATATCAAATTCTGACTTGTGTGGTCTGGGAAACAATGGAATGCAGAACGAGGGAGCTCAAAATAGTCTGATACAGCAAACTCTAGAATACACTTCCAAGCATGCACTCACATGTGAAGCAGGTTTTATAAAATGTTACATTTCAGATAAAATACAACAGACCCTTCACTACCCTGAATAGACTGGAACAAATCGGATGTTGCATTCCCCAGATTCATACCACACAAGCAGTAATATATAAGCATTGAACTACAATATAACATGGAAGTAGAGCATCACCAAGTAATTCCGGCAAAATGATGACACATATATCCACATCATTCAAAGACAAAACAGTTTGGATCACCCTAAAATCTACCTGTTGTGCCTCATCTCGTGGTATAAAATGCAAGCAACAAGTACCCAAATCTAGCTGGGTAATGAATGGTAATGTCATGGATAAACGTGTCAGGCTAATCTATAAGAGTGGCCAAACACATAATTAAATGGGAATAGGGAGAGCTAGGGGTTGCTTTGAGGCTGCCATGGTGGAAGTGCCACAGGCAGAAACTGGAGCAGGGGGGGTTATGGGACAATGTAAGCTACACTCAGTGAGAGGGCATTATACTTGGAAGGGTCAATAGGGAAAGGTTCAAACAAAAACAAATCGCATAAGAGTAGAGACAGACAGGCATAGGCAGGAAACAGAACCTAAAGGACCTCATGGTAGAATCAAAGGCAAATGAACACTGCCTGAATTTAAAGTGAGAGTTTACTGAATCATATTTAATATTCCATCTATTGCAATGAATAGGGTGCACCTGTGGAACTCAGGTAGTCACCTGTTCATGGAGCAGACTAGGCCATAAACTAAATTAACTCAGGAATAATGTGGGGACATTGAGTACAGTTGGCCCAAAGACTAATATTGAATACATTTAAATTGACCACAGGAACCTCTGGAAAACAAGGTTGAAACACAGTCTGCATTCATAGAGGAGTGAGCCTGCCACACTTAATAATATGATTAACAGCAATATATTATCCCATAGTATTGAGTATTGACGATAGATAGAGCAACATGCCAGCAGGTCTTGCTTTATTCCCTACCTATCATGAAACTGCATTTAAAAAAAAGTAAATGGCATCATTTTGAAGTGATGTTTGCCTGCTGTACCTGAACAATGAAGCCAAAATGTGACGTATTACTTCTGGAATATCTAATACATAGAACAGTGAAGTATCATAAATTCATGTGGGGCACCACGATAATTTTGCAAGAAGGAAGAACACCTTATAAAATGTATTTAACACATGAAATGCATGTTTATTGTGTTAATTTCAGTCCATTATGGTGCTGAATTCAAGTTGACCAGGGTTTAAACCCAGATCAAACCAGCTCTCACCCTTAAAAACTGTTTCCAGGGCACTTTTGAAAAATTACCTTCAAATTACAATAGCCTGAAGTTTGTAGTTTGAGCGGAGATTAGCAAATGTTGGCCTAAACAGGTTGTTTTTATTACTGAGTTTCGAAAGCAAATTCTTCCATTAAAATGACCCTTGGCACTCCAGCTGGCAATAAAGCTACTGTAAGCTAATGCAAAAAAAAACAAATGAGGCCTGTAAAGTTATTCAAAAGCAATGAAAGACCTCACAAAGCGCTCTTTACATATAACTTGTGGGCTAAAAATGCATCCTTGGTCCTTGGTCCAGATGGGGGGGGCAAAGAATTTCTATGCTGTATATCTAAAGACATTTAAACATTATTTGGCTTATAACATTGGAACCATACTAGGTACAAATATGGGTCTGGGTGTGTTTCAAACCTAAGAGTCTCCTTTTCAATTTGGCATTACCAATCTTATTAATTATTAAATTAAAAATATTCAGAACATTATCAAATTTTACAGCACAAATGCATCCCAACTATGGAGACATGTGCCTCAGCAAGGGGGGTAAAGCCATCTGAATATTATTAATGTAGTAGGCTGCTATCAGAGATTATAGAACACAAACCTATCTGCAGTCAAGAATATTAAGAGAAGATTGGGCCCACACATTTCGTCTGGTCACAAGTATAGAAATTATAATCATCCATTGAGGATTGGGTGGTGGTAATCTCTGCCAGTGTCTGACTTTGGGAAAGCAAATGGAAGTACTTGGCTAATTATGTAGTGTTAAATAATCATGGGAATATTTTACACTTTAAAAAGTGGGAGCCCACAAAGGATAGAATTCTGGCAATTGAAAAAGTTGCAGAAAAGACCACCATTTAGGAGTAGGATTATTGATAGATAAATCAGAGTTACACCAATTAAAGGCTGCATGAAGGAGGAATTCTGTTCCAGAGGATGAGTCATATCCAGAAGGGAAACTACAGACAATGGAATCTGAGAAAGTCCTAACTTCACAAAAGCTGATCTGATAGGAGCTCCACTAGTGTGAGATTTGCAATATAAAAGGGTCAGACTGCTCCAAACTGAAAGCTTCTTCCAAAAAGAGTGAAGAATGATGTATACTTGATTCATGGATTCAAACTAGAGTCATGAACAATAACTACAAATTGTTTAGATTTTCCAAATAGAAGGTTGGGAACGGATTTCTTCACACTAAGGTTTAATCTCTATCCAATGAGGGAGAACAGTGGAATCAGAGCCAACAATGTGTGTATCTCAAATTGATATCACATCACTATGCTTACTCTCACATTCCCACCCTGTTGCTCACATATGCGTCCTTCAGGCCTAACGCAACCAGAGCCCAGTCTTGGTGTCCACCCACCGGACTGCACACATCCAACTGATATCCTCAGCACCACACCCAACGCTAGGATGCAGCTACCATCCGGCAATTACATCAGCTGCACACATATCAACGCTAGGATGCAGCTACCATCCGGCAATTACATCAGCTGCACACATATCTGGTGCACCTACGCACCATACGACTCTACCTCTCTCTACTGACCAGAACTACTGTTCCCGAGGGTGTTCAACCTACCAGCGCTTTGAGGTCATACCAGTGATATATAGAGCGCTATATAAATGCCAGTAACATAACATAACATTAAGTAGATTTTGCAGGGAGGAAATGGTAGGAGAAACATCTTTGACTCCTTCCAACCTGCTACAATGCACAATGATGTAGATAGCACTTCTGTGGATTTGGCATGCTGCTATTTAAAAATTATAAGTTCATTAAATTGTATCCAAAGTGTCTTCACAGAGGAATTTAACATTGGCTGTGATAGGAAGAGATCCTTAGCAGAACCTAAGATTTTTCTTGATAATGTGTGTTCTGTGAAGGCTATAACGATTTAATAATGAATGGGAAGGGAGAGCAAGTTTAATTGTGTCATTTCTACTCTCATGAAAATTATGTGAATGTAAACCCTGTATGCCCCTCATTTCTTTTTTTTATGTATTTGTTTTATGGTTTAGATAAACCTTTCATATAGCCAGGTGTATTGTATAGGTTAGTGAAATGTTAAACCCTTTTATAGCAGCCACCTGGTTGGCCGGATCAGATAGCAGCTTTAAGTTATCATTTAAGCCAGCTGATATTGCTCCCCCATGCATTTTATTATTACTGGATGGCGCAGGCTGTTCTAAATTTACCTAGGTCTGTTTGGCCAGTTCTACTTCCTTTCTTTAATTGCCTTTTTATAAGTTAGCCTAGTCAAAGCTATTTCTGTTTGGCTTACATTCAATTGCTTCAAAGCTTTCAAAAGTGATTATTTTGCCACTTTACAGTTAGTATCAAACAATTTTACCTGCTTCTTCACAAGGTTTACTGTACATTGAGACCTTCTAAATGCTTGACTTACTGAAATCATTATGTTTTAATAGGTGTAACAAAATCAACGGAATCCATCCCTTCTCCCTAAGGGGGTGCACCCCGCTCCCCAAGCGGCTAAGGAGGTGAGCCCACTCAGCAATACATCCATAGAGGTAGAGGCAAGTGGGACCTCACCAGGAGAGACTCCCCCTCTGGGGACAAGGACTCACATTCCTGTGAGGAACACCCTAAAGCTGTCTATACAGTGGCCTACATGGGATGGTTTAAAATATAACTGTGAAGCACCAAGACTGGGATGAAGAAACTCCTAATAGATACTGGGCCTCATTATAAGTTTGCCAGTCCTGTAACAATGGTACCGGTAAGCTACCGGTACCATTGTTATTAGACCGGCAAACTACGAGTTCCGCTCACGGGTGCCTTCCCGCCCGCCAGGTCTAACCTGGTGGTTGTACCGACACCCGCGAGCAGAGCATGTCGAATGCACCGGCACCATTCACGAATGGTGCCAATGCATCTGACCTCCCCATTCCCATTGAGCCCTATGGGCTGTGGGAATGGGGAGCATTTTCTTCCGGCACCCGCGAATGGGCAATTGCCGGGTGCGGCAAGACCATAATGACCCGGTAATTGCCCATTTGCGGGCACCGGAAAAAGATTCTACCGGCGGCAGCCGTGCCTGTTTTACTGGCACGGCTACCGCCAGTATTGTAATGATGCCCACTGCTATTTTATGGAAAAAGATCATGTCCCTTTAAATAAGAATACCCAATCCACTGGGTTGAGTACGTTGATGAGTGTGCACTCAGAGTGAAGGGAGAGAAGAGAGATAGGAATATATACGCAAGCCTGGGAAGACCCCCAAGCTGGGTAAAACCTGGAGGAGACAGAAACCAGGAAGCACGCAAGTTTCAAACTCACTCAATATCGTAGAGGGGGACACCAGGGCTACGGCTGACCAGCAACAGAGGGTCACAGGGTGTTGAGTCATGCAGCTGAGCACTTGGATACCGTGAGGAGAGAGACGCCAAAGAAGATAAGGCACTGGTGGTTCATGAGCAGAGAAAAGTTCCCAGAGGAAGAAGGCTCTTGAAGACATTCTCCTTCAAGAACAAAAAGAACAAAGGTAACAGGGAGAATGAGAAGCACAGGGGGAACCAGAGAATCATTATACTGCGCAAGCAACTCATCTCAGCATAAGCTATAAAACAGAATTAATCTGGAAACAAATGAACTCCAAAATATTGTGATTCAAGAGAAGGTATTTCTGAAAATCTGAACGGTGAGAGAGAAGAACAGTCGATAATAATACCCCGGGAAAAGGGGAAAGAACATAATGTTCTGTACAAGAAGAATATAATACTAAAGAGAAAGAAAGATATGAGGCAGAGTTTAGAGGAACTAGGCAATTGAGCCACATACAAAGTCAAGTAAACCGAAACAATCTGGACTGTTATTACCCAGAAGGGAAAGCCCACCAAGGTAATATTACCTTGCAGGGATACTCTAAGATCAACAGCCAAGAACATAGATCTAATAAGAGATTCCCAAAAGGCATTCCCAAATAGGAGAGAAAACTCAATAGCTTATTTGAATATCTAAAGAGACTGGTCCAAGAAGTCACAAGAGACTATTTGCAGATATTTAATTAAACACTGGTATAGAAGCACCCTGAGGAGAAGGGAGTCCTTCTCTTGACCCAAGTTAGTAAAGATAGATTTGGACAGCAGACTTATTTTCTTTGGATGTTCACAATTGAGTGACTAGCACCTTAGTTAGTAACATAGGTATGGATCACCCATAGTGATAGAGAAGGTTAGGCTTTATAGTTTTATTTGAATAAAATATCAGACACCATTGTCCTAGGAGAATACATGTCCTTCTTCTGACTTGCCACACAGGCTACTAATTTTTCCTCTTGATTACGTTGAGTGTTCAGACATTTTTCAGCATTCGGTAAGGTGTGATATATAAGCTGGGTTACTGTCCAACCTTGACAAACATATTCCCATGCTATTGCTTTATGAACTTCATTCTCGCCTGGTTTCTAGTCCACGTGGTAGCCTAACCCAGATACATTTTTCTCCAACAGTTGATCATTAATATCTGAGGGTCGTGATCACTCTCAATGCTCAGTACTATTTCAAACTCTGCAATCCAACTCTCAATATCAATTAAAAAATAATCGATAAAAGATCAATATCTTATATTCATGAATGTGTAGTTCCCCGGGGTATTGGATGGGAATTTGCCACTGACTAATCAAAATTCTCAAGGATTAATGATAGCTTTCTGCCTCTTATCACACGTTAATCTATTAGAGTCAAAAGTAAAATGTTTCTCTTCCCTTTCAACCAGACCCTCCATTGAATCACCCATCTTGAATGTTCTTCTATGAAAATGTTTTCACTTTGTCAATAATAAATTCATGAATGATAAATTGCGGTTAACAGTGATGGGTGTCTGGTGATAGAGTTTTCTGGATAACAGATTGGGACATAATACAGCTTTTAATCTTCTACTATTTTTAGGAGCCTGTCCCAATTACTCTTGGAAACGGTTTTGCGAATGGAGTCCTAAGTTTCAAAATGCAGTTTCCTATGGTTAATTTGTTAGGAGGGTCATCTATAAGGAATATCAACAAGTGTAAGATAACTCTTGAATTTTGAAATCTTGAAATGCCTAATAAGGCAACTAGACAGTCTGATATACTTAAGACTCTGCTGCAATATTTTGTAAATGTATGAAGACATTTTATTTGGATGATATTCTAAGCTCACTGCATGATTATTTTCCTTTAATAAGTGTAATGAATCACAGGAACTCATCCCTTTTCCCCAAGGGGGATCCCCCACCCATGAGGCTAGGGAGGTGAGCCCACTCTGCGATACCCTCCGTACGGGATAGAGGCAAGGACTGTGAGGAACTCCCTAAAGATTCTCCAAAATGCACCTCTTAAACCATGCCCCACAAGGACTCATACAAAGGAGGAACCAATATGTGGTATTGGGAAACAGAAATTGTAAATTAGGCTATGCAAACAAAAAGATCATTCTTTAGAGCCATGGTTCTCTGATAAACGTAGGGCCGGAAAACTGATATACAGACAAGCGGAGAGAGAGAAAGTGGCTAGCTTGCTACTCTATCGAAGCTAAAACTGCTTTTCACCAATCTTTGACAACCTACCAGAAAGTAATTATCAATGCCAAAAAAGCATTTTTTAGCCCTATGGTGGAAAGCACTGTCAACCAACCGAACGCTCTGTTTGAACTGGTCCAATCTTTATCTAACCCTACCAAGGCAGGCCCTCAGGTGCCGCCCTCACAGGACCTTTGTGACGCGCTCTCCTGCTTCTTCCACACAAAGATCATGGCCCTTCGCAAACATATCTGAAGAGGGGTGGATCTGCCAGCGGCTGATGCTACCCTTGTTGTTTCTCCTCTTCCCAATGCTATCTGGTCCACTTTCCCTATTTTCTCTAACCAAGACATACTTGAGGCGATCCACCGTCTTAAATCAGCCCCTCCTGCTGATCCCATCCCTCTAGCATTCTTGAAGGAAATCTCAGGTGACTTGATCTCCCATATCACTATAGCAGTCAAAGACTTGTTTCGTTATGGGGTTATTCCTAATACCTTGAAGCACGCCCTAGTGATTCCCTTGCTGAAAAAACCTTCTTTGGATCCTGAGGTGCTTGCCAACTTTTACCCTTTTGCCTTTCCTGATGAAGATACTGAAGGCTTTGGTCTCACCCCTGTCCTCCACTTTCCTGGAGTCCTCTGGGTGTTTTGACTCTTTCCAATCTGGGTTTCGGCCTGAGAAAGGTACGGAATCAGTCCTGAACTCTGTGCTGGATGACCTTGCCTGCCTGGTGGATCAGGGTGGTGTCAGAGCAGGCTTGTTGTTAGACCTTTGAGCTGATTTACACACGGTCGATCACCCCACCCTAATCTCCCGTCTTGCTGGGCGGGTCTTTCTGGCTAAGTTCTGGGGTGGTTCTCAGCCTTCCTGGCTAATTGTTCCCGGTCGGTTTCTCTTCCTCCTTTCGTTTCCAAACCAGTACTGCTCACCTGCGGAGTCCCTCAGGGATCCCCTCTTTCTCCTATACTATTCAATATTTATATTAGGCCACTCCTGCTTCTTATTTTATCCTATGGCTTCCACTTCCTATGCCGACGATACACACATCCTGGTCCACTTGGATCTCACTCGATCTGGCATGGCGGCACGGCACAGGAGGTGTCTTGAGGACCTGGGTGCCTGGATGGTGGCCAATTAGTTAAAGTTAAATGGCAATAAGACTGAGATCCTTGTCGTTGGTACTAACTCTCCTCTCTCCTTCTGGACAACTGATTTTTGGCCTATCTCCCTTGGTCATTTTCCTCTGCCATCACCCTCAGTCAGGAATTTGGGGGTTAAAATGACCTCATTCCTTTCTATGGCTGACCAGGTTGCAGCAGTCTGTTACACCAGCCATTTTAAGCTGTGCATCCTTTGGAATGTTCTTCCTTATATTCCGGCTCAGTGTCAAGCCCCTGTGGTGGCTGCACTTGTCTTGAGCACAGTGGACTATTGCAACTCACTCTATTTAGCTCAGCCTCGCTTTCTCATCAATCGACTTCAGCTGCTTCAGATGCTGCAGCCAAGGCTATTCTCAACCAGCCGTTTGGCACCCACATGTCTCCACTATTGAGAGAGCTCCATTGGCTGCCTATTGATGAACAGATTCTCTTTAAATCCATGTGCATCGTTCATCGTGCCTTCTATGGGTTAGGGTCAGAATATCTACAGGCAAGGTTTCCATGCTATGTGTCTGCTCATTGTCTTCGATCTCAGTCCGCCCTCCGGGTGCCTGTCCCTCATGTCAGACTGTCCCGTATGGGTGGTCGTGACTTCTCGGTGGCTGCTGCCAAGACCTGGAACCCCTTCCTTACTTGCTCCGGGCGACTGGAGACCATCTTTCTTTCCATCAGTCATTGAAAACTTTTCTATTCTAATCCTCTCACTATATAAATTGCTGCTCCATGCTGCTAGCGCCAAGATGCCCTCGGGCGAACATGCACTTAACAAGTATAAGTAATATAACATAACATAAATGTTCCTTTAAGAGAGAGACTTTATTCTACTGATATGAAAAGGATGAATATCAAAGATGAAGATCTTCAAGAAGCCACGCGAGATAATAGCAGAGAAAAAGCCAGGGAAGGTCATGGCTATGTCACATCTGAAAGGGGAGGAGACTGGGAACTCTGGAGAGCCTGAAAGTTTCAAAAAGGCTGCCAAGCCGAAGTTGAGGAAGCAGACGTGCAGAGGCTTAAGTATTGGACAGAAAGGGAAGCAGTATGAGGTGGTGTGGCCACATCGAGCTTGTGGTGGACCGGAAGTCCTGTCAAGCATGCCAATACCTCTATGCATATGAGACCGCGAGGAAGACCAGACACGAAGATACCGAGCACACGTTAGAATGTACAAGACAGAGAAGGAGAGAATGCAAGAGAAAAAGGCAGCAGATGAGTGAAGAAGAAGCCTGAATGAAAAGTAAACCCTGTGATGTTATCCTGGAGACAAGCAGGTAACAGGGAAAGAGGGAGACCCGACGAGGAAACAGTAAATCATTATATGGACATTCATACTCGTCCCAGTCAATATAATGAAAATATATCATTGAGAAGAAGAGAAGTGAATGAAAATCATTATATAAACATCCATACTCATCCGGTCACTACACAGAGAATATTCCAGTAACAAGGAGAGAATTGAATGAAAACCATTATGAAAACATTCATACTATGCCCAGTCAATATAATGGGAATCCATCAGTATGAGGAATTATTGAGAATCATGATAAAAGTATTCTGATTCAAACAAGTCAAGATAACCAGGAAATAGCCTGGAGAATAAGAGGGGGAAAAGTAGCTTGTTATCAGAATACTCATACTTGTCAGTCAAGATACCGAAGATACAGTAGTGAGAATGAAGAGAAAAGGGGAATCATTATAAAACCATTCATACTCATCCCAGTAAAGTTATTGAGAGTATAATCAAGAGAAACAAAGAGTTGGAGACAAATCTGTCTGAGATTAATCAGACTTGTTATAGTCACAGTAAAGAGAGCAACAGAGAATTACATAAGGATTGAATAACCCTACCCTGGGAAAAGGGTAGGGTTATAGAATCAAACAAGAAAGTAATCAACCAAGAATAGACACTAATAAGAGGAGAGATATCGGCATCAAATCAAGAGCGATCCATATGGAGAGTGATTAAGCTGAACAGCAAAGTTCTAAAAGAACTGTACAAACTAATTAAAGACGTCACAAAGAACAATTTGAAGATAAGTTATTGAACATAGGTTAAAGGTTCAGTGAATAATATATCTGTGCGCCACTCTTATAGTAGTCCAATTTAATCGGTCCAGAAAGTATGTTGCAGAGGTTCCTCGCTGCAGGTGCCTAGCAGGGACCAATATACACTCAGTCAAAAACGATATAGAAACAGAGTAGTTAGGTAGTGTACTGTGCCAGTGTTAATTAAACTTAATACAAGTGTGTGTATAACGTGAGACAGGCATGGTTTCAAGAGAGATGACACAGACAACAGGACAAAGCTTTATTAATACTCAGGATGGTGTAACGCCTAACTAACATTATGATATAGCGGGATTTCCCTGCCTAGAGATATCTAAGGAAAGTATGTGTGTATAAGTCCAAAACAAACCTCTGTCTATGTAAAAAAAACTATGCTTGTTCTGACAATTACAACAAAACTAGTACGGAAGTGCTCTCAACCAAATATAAGTGTTCCAAAGTGAATGTTCAATGAATGGCAATTTAAATTCTTCTAAAGTTCTCTGCCTCAAGATCAATACAGCTCCAAAGTAGTCTTGTGGCAATAAGGACTGTTCGATTTCTAACGTTACCATCTGCAGCTTCACAAATATCACAGTTCACATCACTCGCAGATCTTGGGTTGCCCTTCGCCAAGTTCCAAAGGTAACAAAGTTCACACAACACTGTGGTGTTTGCACTCTCTTCCCCAAGATGATTATTCTCCAAGTTTTGTTTTCAGGGTTCCCTTCCCCAAGATTCACTTTCAATAGTTTACTTGTTCCCTTGGCTTACCAGTTTTCAGAAGATCAAGGGATCTACTTGGCCCTTCCATTGGTTAACTTCACCAATGATTCACCTCTTTGCTACTTTCCAACCATTAGTGGCTTTTGGTCAGGGCGCAGTTGTCAGACCACACGGTTCACCCATCACAGGTCACGCAACCAGCAACTACATATACTTGTTCCCTTGGCTTACCAGTTTTCAGAAGATCAAGGGATCTACTTGACCCTTCCATTGGTTAACTTCACCAATGATTCACCTCTTTGCTACTTTCCAACCATTAGTGGCTTTTGGTCAGGGCGCAGTTGTCAGACCACACGGTTGACCCATCACAGGTCACGCAACCAGCAACTACATATACTTTGAGTTTTGATGCTGGAAATGTATGTATTAGGAAACTTTCTGGTCTAGGTGCAGTTGTCAGACCACACGGTCCACCCATCACAGGTCACTCAACCATAAGTTTCCCAAAGCTGGTGTTCAATAGTTCCCAAGACAATGCCTTAATTTCATTGTAGCATCTTTCTTGTCATTTAATATATCCAGCATTGTAGCATTCACTTGGTTTCACTCTAACAATGCTTCCCTGTCGTTCAATATTCAAGATATACAGCTTTACGTTGTGTGAGCTCTGATGATATCTTTCTAAACATTCAGTATTCAATAGATGCTAATTTTATTGGTACAGGCTGAGCAGACCCTTTCCATCAAGTTCGGCACTCAATATTCGTTAATTTACTAATACAGGCTCGACAGTCCCTCAGAGTGCCCCGGAGTTCCCAGTCTCTTTGAGAGCCTTAGTGGGTTGTTGCTGCTCCATTCAGCGGCTTCCCCCCACATGGGAGAAACAATTTGTTGGTTCACCAGCATCTTCCTTTCAGGAATGCCGGCCTTCATGCTGGGCTTCACCTCCTCTCCTCAGTGGCTTCTGCTCTCCGCCTCCCTACACAAGGGTTCCCGGTCCTGCTCGGTCTGCTTGGCAGGACTTCTGGGATCTCCAGTGGGTGCCTTACCATCTCGGCTTCCCACCATTCAGCACAGCAAAAACTTGATTCTGATTTCGTTCTGCTCCTGCACAACCTGCATCTTTCGCACCTCTCACACCTCTCATTGGGCATCCCCGACTCCCACATTTTATGCTCTTTGTCATTAATAATGGGCTGCAGATTAAATAAGATATTTCCAATTTTCTGACCTTGTTTAACCATTATTGTAACATGCCTGACCTCTTCTTCATCACAGTACCAGAATTGTACTGGTAATGTGAAATCTGCACTGCTCCTAGTTGTCTCTTCTTCTCAGTACTTAAAGAAAAATTACATGGGATGATAGAATGAGATTGACAATAGCCCATAAAGGCTAAAGGAGGGGAGGTCAGTATTAGGAAAGGGGGATACCATGTCTCACCATCAGGTACCATTTTGTCCAATCCCAAAGGACCCTCCACTCACTTGCCGACCCCCAGGGTTCGGATCCAAAAGTGATGGCCTGTCCCTGGCCACATGAACAAAAGAAACCTGGGGAATAGATCAGAGCACCTTCAGATATCTCACAATAAAGTATCGACATATTAGTTGCAAAAACGAAAGTCCTTCAATACTTGATCACAGTCCTAAGTCATCCTAGGCTAAACTTATCCAACGCCAACATCATCCAAATGGTAGCATGTGCTAATGTTTCTCCTGTGACCGGGCTTTGTCAATGCATAGTAAATTCCTAACAATTTAAAACAAAGTAACCTGTTTTGAAAGTGACAGGTATTAGCTCATAAGGTTATTTGATATATCCTTAGTTGGTTACAGTGTACATAATATTCCATTAATCATCAATCCATCCTTATATTGTTATTCCCAATCCAACGTATTAACAACCATAGGTTTTTCTGATGCTATTTAAATTAGTATGAATACACATCTGTTGTTCACTGCAAAGAAACCTATATCATTCCTTGGAGGTATGTGCTTTGCAAGGTCCTTCACATGTAATTGATTCTTTTTTTAAGGTTATCTTCTTAATAGGAAGAGTATCATTGCAGGGCTCAAACGCGGAGCACCGCCATCCTGAAAGAAGCCCTACACAAGTCTAAACAGGCCATACATTTAAGAAATGATCAAAGTAACTTTGTTCTAAAAACAAAACAGAGCTAGACCCTGGAATGGTAATCATCCTAATACGAAGATAACCTTAAGAAAAGAATCAGTAACAGGGTAACTTCTGAGGAAAAAGGACCTTGAAAAGCACATACCTCCAAGGAAATATATAGGTTTCTTTGCAATATAAGCAATGTGCACTGTACTTGGACGTTGTATCAATAAATGCTGGATGATGTGAAACAATAACTGATATGTAAACAATATGATGATGTATTAACAACAGTTCTGTATTCATATTAATTGGAATAGTATCAGAACAACCTATGACTGTTAACACTTTGGATTGTGAATTAATGGAATGTTATGTACACTGGAACTAACAAAGGATATATTGAATAACCGTATGAGATATTAACCTGTACTCCCAAAACAGCTTACTTTGTTTTAAACTGTTAGGCATTTGCTATGCCTTGACAAAGCCCAGTAACAGGAGAAACATTTGTATGTGCAACCATTTGGTGATGTTGGCTTAGCATACATTTAAAAATAGCTTAGGAAAACTTAGGACTGTGATCAAGTATCTAAGGACTCTAGTTTTTGCAACTATTAAATCTATTCTTTATACACACAATTGTATTGAGTTTAATTAGCACTGGTGCAGTACGCTACCTAACTACTCTGTAGTTATGGAACATAACTCGCGAGAAGCAACGAACCAGGAGAAGGGAGCTATTCTCTGGTTCTTAGTTATCAACAGTGGTAGGTTCAGTTAAGGTTAGTTTGGGGCAGTGGACAGATTCTTTAAAGACACTAACTGATGATTGACGAGCACCTTACTTAGTTTTGTAGGTAGGGAATACCCCATAGTAGTGAGAAAAGATAGGCATTAACCTTTTTCCTTTAATAAATATGCATTAAGAAATGTCTAGCAAGAGTCTGCGTCCTTCTTCTGACCTGCCACATAAACCAGTTACTGATGATGATGTACATATCTATGCTAATACGAATGATAATGCATATATTTAAATATATCAGTGAAGGGCGAGCCCACCCATATTTCTTGTGCATAATGCATCCTCTGCAGACTAGTAAATAAATACCATGGGCCTCATTACGAGGCAGGCCCTGACGGAATGAAGGGGGCCGGTCCCGTACCAGCCCCCTTCATTCCATCAGGGCTGATTACGAGATTCCCATCGCGGGACCCGGATCGGACGCCTGGTAAAACCAGGCATCCTTTCCCGGGTCCCGCGAGGGGAAGAGGTAGGTAACAACGGGACACTTATAATGTGCCCGTTGTTACCTCCATCCCCATTCCTATTGAGCTCTATGGGGGCACAATGGGAATGGGGAATGGTTCCTTCAAGGAAGACTTACCGGGTTCTCCTATGTCGGAATGACCCGGTAAGTCCCCATTGCAGGAACCCGGAAAAGGAGCCCGGTTTGGAGGCAGCCATGGAGCTAATAGCTCCATGGCTGCCTCCAAACTCGTAATGAGGCCCCATGTCTTCGTTTTTGGGAAAGATTATTCCAGCATATAAAAAGCAAACTGTCCAAAGTACTTTTTAAATATTATATATTGTTCCCATTGTATTTACTTATTAATCAGCTCAGTGTATAAATGTATACATTCATTGATCTTAAAATGAATAGCCCACATTATAATGTACCGTTTGGCAGGAACATGTAATCTAGAAATGCTGAATGCACCAGCTCTACTGATAGGCATCACATGGATAGTTTTACTCCAAATATGGAGTAAAAGTACTCCAACCCAAAAAGTTGGAAACAACGGACAAATAGGAGCATTTTCCCCTGCTTCCAGCCACAGCAGAATTGGTTTGTTTGGATTAGTAGTACCAGCAGAGACGTGCCTTAGGAAGGAACACTAATATTATGAAGTGCAACTTTAAGGCAAACATGCATTTTTTTACTTTTGCTAGGTATTTTAACTAGGTGCAAAGTAGTACAGATTACAAAAATATATCTATTGCAGTCTTAATATATTTTAGTAACCTAAAAAATAGCCCGATAGAAAATGGGAGATAATTTGGTACTCCCTAAATATCACTTCAAAATCTTATGTGGATCACTGGTGTGCACCAATATCATGTAGAGCCTTCAAGGGTGTGCATGATGGCACCATTGTTTTTTTTTTGCCTCACATGGGATCTGTATTTTGCAACATACTGTACAATATGTGGGAGAATAACAACTGGGATGTGTTCATGCTTAAAGGGCTGTTATTCTGCCCACTTGCACTGTTCTACTGGGTTTGCCCTACCAGATTTAGTAGCAGTTTGACAAAGTAATGACCATACCAGAAACCTTCCTTATCGTGTGAATTCTGGTAGTGCACCATATGATGGGCAGCCTTGGCATACTAGATTCCCAGGCTGTCATAATTCTTAACTATAGCCCAGAATTAATCAGACTTGTGCAAAATGTGGCTACAGTGTTGGGTTTCGAACAGAACCAATAAGCGAGTACTGGTGCGCATCCTTTCCCCGAAAGAAACTATTACTGCTATTCAAGGCATGGTACATAAACCTTGCACTGGGTATGTGCAGTTTTGCAACAGCATTTACTCCCGGGCAAAGCTCTTCCTTTTGTAAACATGTATGACATCAATGCATGTATGCAATGGGGTTCTTTTGCCCCAACAAAATGTTCCTGTTAACCACTTTAACATTCCCCCTTATGTTGACCTGATTGAATATAATTTAGAAGAGGCAGTCAGGAAGGTATATTGTATTGCCCATTACTCATTCTTACAAACTCTGCTCTAGCATAATAAGTAATAAGAAACTAATAATAACTTTCTATTATGAAATACGTACCAAGGAAATATTGTCAGTTTGAGTGCTGTTATTGTACTCAATTTATCAATTTCTATAAGTGGAAAAGTATAGTTGACCCTGCCAACCTTTAACTGTGACCTGCAGATTGAACCCAAACCTCAACATGGAACACCGTATACACTGAACTGTGAGACTGTATTGAGCGTGCTAGTGTTGCATTGTAACTGATTATAATCAGTGCTGGAAAGAGACAACATTGACTCTTTGTCCCCCCGCCCCCTCCCTTTGTATGGTGGGAAGTGGGCAGACTGATGCAGGTGAGGCTGAAGGGTGGAGAGCCAGGCCAGGTTAAGGAGCACCCAATCTACACAAGGCACCGAACCAAGTGCAGCTGATGGCACCCGGCAGAGGGACTGAGTCTTGGTGGTTTCCATAAAAGCAAAGAGCATGTTGGGAACATAAGAATGGCAATAGAATCTTAGCTCTTCCCTCTGCTTCTCTGCTCTTTTTCACTGTCTTATTCTCTGTTCTCTTCTCCTCTCCCTGCTCCCTTCTCCCGCTCTACTCCCCCCTCCCTTACTTTTTTCTTTGCACTTATCCTATCAGAATTGTCCCTGGACCTAGTATGATAGTAACACATTTTTGACTCCTCCCCCCTTCCTTACTTGTTTTTCCTCCCATCCCTCTCCAGCACTATCTGAAATGTCGTCAGGCCTAATACGATAGTCGCATGTTTTGTTCCTCTCCCTCCTTTCTCCTCCCTCCTTCACCTCTTGTCATTCTCCGACTCTATCAGAAATGTCATCAGGCCTAGTACGGTAGTCGCATGTCCGTTCCCATTTCCTTCCTATCTGTGTCTTAGCACTTGCACTGTCTGAAATGTCGCCAGGCCGAGTACGATAGTTAATTTCACATTCTTGTTGTTCGTGGCATGTAAAAATGTTTTTGTATTTTCTCTTGTTTCCTCCGTTGCCATAAAGCGCTGTGAAACACATTGTGTATAGGCGCTATATAAACAATCATATCATATCATATTTGATCTATGTCTGTAATAGCGATTCAAGCAAACCCTTCTGAGCAAGTAATAAAGACTTGTCTCTCTGCTCATTTTTGACATCACACTGACGGTAAAATGCGCTAATTTGGCCAGTGCTTGTTTGGGTATGCACGGCTTGGGCTATATCCTTGCCTAATCCCTTTGTGGAAGCGTGCCGTTGAAATAAGAAAATCAATAACTCGTCAAACCGAATGATTGCTCGAACGTTTTGCAAGGGAAACACGGGCAGCAATGCCACGAGTGTTGCTGTCAAGGCTCAAGTAAGTGTCAGAGAAAGTCTTCAGTTCTCAACAGCGGTCACACAAGAAGACAAAGAACATGGGTGGCATTCGGGGACCGAGAGCGTCAGCAATTTCCCCCCTTGCAGCCAACACAAATGTGTTCCCGCTGGCATATGCAGCCTTTGCATGCCCTTTGTCACACAAGTGATTCACCTCAAGTACTGTCATCCACTTGTCAGTACGAATCAGGTTATCTGATGTGGGCGCCCAATGATGTACCAGTTTGGACAGGGCGACATCAAATTCCTGCTACCGCGTGTCAAGTACCATATGAAAGCAGCTGCCCTCACAACACTACTCCTTGGGTTAAAAGAAAAGCCTCCGCGCTGCTGAAGCTCACTGCCCAGCAAGACACAGTCTCTGTGCTGGGCTTTCTGAACTATAAATGTGCTAAATGCCGATGACTAACTAGAGGCCCTGCTCGTCCAAAGCATCCCTTTCAGATGATGCTCATCAGTACAGTAGCTTTAGAGTACATTTAAAAAAGAAAATAGAAAAAAAAAAAAAACACTTCACATTTCAGGGTGCTAATTAATATCATCACTGGAGCGGATACTGCCAAGTTGGTGAACATCTTTTTAATGTCACACTATATAGCATATTAAAAGCAGATGCGTTGTGCGGATGAAGAATTAAAAACACGGCGTGTAAAGTAGTGCAGGATAATGTACACGTGATAATCACAGCATTCTTGGTCGCCAGAGGGTGCCATGTCGAACGGGAAAGGGCACGTTAAAAGACAGCGCCACACACTCAATTGTGTCCTTCATAGCCCTCCAACATTTCTGCATAGCCTTAACATAGATGTTTCATTATAAACTGCATTTTAAAACCATAGTGTGGTACATAGATTTTATTGACAGTTAAGAGTTTATAGCCCCCCCCCATAGTTCTGGTATAAGTTGGACTTATTTCTTATACACTCGCCCACACACACCCACACGACTCGCATAGATAGTCACACCCAGGGCTCAAGTCGAGGGTACGCGGGGGGACGGAGTCCATCCACTTTATTCAGAGGGGGGACTCAGTCCCCCCAGCTAAAATGAGAAACATTGAATATCCTCTTTGAATTTCTTAATTAAATCTGGCCAGACACTCCACCACTAAACTGCATAACTTGATGAAAAAGAACTAAAGGTGAAATGTCCTATTTCGGTACTGCAAGTCCCAGGAAATATGTGTATTGGTTCTTGGAGTTTAAAACATGCACACCTTTTTAAAGTTTTCAAAAACACTATTAGAAGAAAATATCCTCTCTTGGTTTTGTGTGTGTGTTGATTTCATCAAAGGCAAGGGCCATTTGTCCTGTGCAATTTGCATGGTTGTGCAAAGCCAATTTAGTGAAATGTGCATATTTTACCTTGATGTGCTAATTTCTGGCGATGTCACATCCCATTGCGTTTGTTGATGAGTCCCCCCACTTTAATTTTTAGGACTTGACCCCTGGTCACACCTCCCTGCCTTTCTTGTGAAGCAGGTGCAACTAGGAAACCAAAGATGACCCGATGCGTATGTACCAACTTGAAATGCTGTACCTTAAATTACACTTTCGTAAAGTACAAAAGTGAGCACACTGGAGAAAAATCATGACTTTGCTCTCTGCGACACCAACACTAAACACCTGAAAAATCATGGCAGTCTCCCTCACGCCTTGGCACTGGTAAACTTTCATCATCATTGCCGAACATTGGGGAGTCCTTTCTTGTATTCCCTCTGGACAAAGAGAAGGGAAATAAAGCTACATTCTTTTCCAAAGGGGAAGTGTGTTGAAAATATATATATTGCATTTAAATAATCTCCACAATACAGTTATTTCTCACAAACCTATTTCACCAAATTCTCAATCAATTATTTACTTGGGAAAACAAAGGGCCTCATTAAAAGTTTGACGGCCCGGGAACTACGGTCCCAGTAAGCTTGCCAGTACCGGAGTTCCCGGAACAGGCAAACTACGGGTTGTGCTCGCGGGTGCTTTTCTGCCCGCCAGGTCGGACCTGGGGGGCAGAGTGGCACCCGCGAGCACAGCATGCCGCATGCACCGGCACCATTCACGAATGGTGCGGGTGCATGCGGCTTCCCCATTCCCATTGAGCCCTATGTGGCTCAAATGGGAATGGGGAAGAATGTTTTCCGGCGCCCTGGAATGGGCAATTATCGGGACCGCCGGGGTTGTAATACCCCGGTAATTGCCCATTCCAGAGCACTGGAAAAAAAATGACTCTGGTGGCAGCCGTGCCTATATTACAGGCATGGCTGTCCACCAGGCTCGTAATGAGGTCCAAAGTTTTATTCATGCCAAATACCCATGAAATAAAATATGTGGAAAACGTAGTCATCAGATATTACCCTGTGCCAATTCCATGTTTTGTTTTGCTTTATCATATTTGTGTAGCACTCTTTCCACATTGTCATATCTCAGGCGGCGAGAGAAGAGCAAGAAGAGAGCCTGGGCTATCCAATCCTCTAGTTATGGTTTATCCTAACTTGAAACACTTGTGTATAGGCGCGTTATAAATACCATATCATATCAGAGGAGGTTCAAAGGTGAATGTCCACTCCTCTTCTGTCAATATGTCTGCTTCGAGGCTGTGGTGCATCAATGTGAGGAGGTGAGAAATGGAAATTAAGGGTCCTTCTGACAAACTATTTTAATTTTGACTGGGAAAAGCTAGAATGTTTGGCAAGGACACCGTAATCATCGGACAGGCAGATAATATGGAAGGACTCTTATGAGAGTGCACAGGATGGGGCCATGGTCGGAGAACCTTGAAGTCAGCCAGTGTAGGAAATTTATGGACTAAAAAGTTTATTCTGACCATTTGCATTCAGAAGTGTGGCAGGCAGCATGGTTTTGGACTCTTTGAATATTATGTAGGTATTTTACTGGAAGCACCGTGAATAACTAACTTCAATTGTAAAGACAGTACATTACTAGTGAAAGGACTAATGAAAGCAGGCATGGCAGAGATAGCAGTGAGAGTATGTCCTGGAGAAGTTACCTATAAGACTGAACTTTCAATCATTCGATTTTGGCGTGGGACTCTGAGCACCTTTGAGTACCCCTGTACATATTTACCTAGCTTTTCCCTAATGAGTATTTATTAAAGGACTCATCAGTGCTGTGGAAAATAATTGAGTCAGAAGGGAGCCAGCGTCTTGCAGGGTTAGGTTGCTTCAAAGCACTGAGTTTTCCGCTTGAGTCACCGCAAACAGTTGGCTCTGTGGGCTCTTCGTTTGGTGTCAATTTCTTTTAATTGTGTGCAGTGGAGTGTTCCTACTGAAAACACCACTGTAAATCTAGAAGAACGCCCAATGGCCAAACATTTCTCCTACAAATAAGTGGGATAGAGAAATGTTCATGTTTGGTCATGGCTGGAGCCTGACTGGGATTTGGAGATACAATGATCTATAACCAGATATGACCTGCTTGTCAATAGTGCCTGGATTCAAGCTGTGGCTCTGTGTTGATACATTGCTGAACATAGGCAAAAGTACTGAAGCAAAGAAAGTGATGTCTAACAAAGAGAAACAATGAAGGACCTCTACTGGCCCTTGCACCTGTTGAAGAGCTGTCTTTATGGCAGTTTCTGCCTACTATCGAGACCAAGGTACAGTGATCACTTTCTTTTACCTGGTGGAAACAGAGTCACAAGCTCTAAAGAATACCCAGCTACCAGAAAAGCATGTCCCTGTGTGGACCCAAGACATAGAGGAGTGTACCACAGAAATTCTGCAACTGACTGTGGCTTGCAGTTGCAGTGCAAGACAAAACTATGCTAACAATGAGTGGAATACCGCAAACCTTGTTGCCTCCACAAACCTTGCTTGACTCAGTCACTCCACTGACAACAAAGAAGCAATAGTGTAGGCATATGTATTTTGGTAACTGACAGTCCTGACCTGGCAGTTACAAAACTCAATCTAGGGTACAGCCAGCCAGGACACAGACTGATGTGTTTGACATGCGATGCCACTCATGTGATGCTCACACACTGCTGAGTGTATTTGCATCTGTGTTCATCACCGCACAAAATGTGTACACTGAATCTGTTGTGAGTGGTGAGGCTTCATCGTACCAGAAAGGACTGCATTGCAACCCAGCAATGACATGAGGACCACTTGCCTGTGTCTGTTGCCAGCATGAATCCAGGAACTCCTACTGCCTGTGGAACCAAAGCTCAAATACTCGGCAGGCTATCACAGCCCAGTCTGCCTGAATATCTTTAGGTGTATGTCAAGAAACACGTGCCGGTACAGTGAAAAACACTAGGATACATTGGTAAGCACAGTGATAAATATACTAACAAATGCTCCTAGAGACTTTCTGAACTTTCATTTCTTACTTGTTACCTGTACTAATATGTTTACTTACCTAAGCAACATATAAGTCAATTTTTATAATGCCTGTGAGTTGGCATTTCAATGTTCATACCATGTTACCCTATATTGTTGCTTAACCCTCTCCCCACTGAGAGTGGAATTAGACTACTCAGCCACAGCTACCAGCAAATGAGTTACAGCAATCCTAAGGCAATTCTGCTTGCTAATGCTTAGGTGACTCGCTAATCCAAACACTGGGAGAGTCCTTCTTAACATCGCAGATGAAAGAATGCTGCCTTGTGGCATCAATAATGGTTCATGGGTTATGGACCTGAAGGTGGTCTGGAGAAGTGCCTGAGTAGGAGGAATGTGCATTGATTAGGTGAAGGGGGTGGGAGGACACTGGCCATCAAGGACAACCTTAACCTTTGATAGGAATATGTGGTTTTCAAGCAACCAATTTCAGGCATGGATGGAAGAATCTACTGCTTGCTGGAGTCCATTAGGACCTTCCTGAAACGTGAACCTTACCTAGGCATTATGTAATGAACCAGGAGTAAATCTCAGACACATATGCATTATGATTATTGCTATAGACTTGTATGAAAGTAAAAGAAGGACTGCAGAAAGACCTATCTCAGCCTATCACTATGAGGGGTTTCCCTGTCTCAACGAAACTAAAGGATGTCAGTGTCAGAATGTGCAAAAATAAATAGCTCTCCATCCTGTGTCCAAAATCCTATCCTGACCCTTAGAAGGTAAACTCAAAGAAATGTGTAAAGGGGTAATGTATTTCAGCTCGCCTTATTGTAAGTGGTTTCAATACGGCACACACACAAGTCACGCCCAGCGCGCAGTGCCCAAATGAAATCCTTATTTATTTTATCTATAAGTTCAATATTCTGAATGATATATCACTCATATCACACCCTTCTGCTGGAACCCCCCCCCTGGTCACACTGAACCAGAAATCAGGTTAGTTTGCAAAGATAAATATTTATGTATTTAGAATGTAATCACAATGGGCCTCATTAGGACCCAGGCGGACTTCGCGGTGCTAAATGCACCGCGAAGCATGGCGGAAAGCCGCCGATAGCGCCATGGGGGTTGGCGGATTTACCGCCCCATTCCGACCTCGGCGGAGCGGTAAATCCCCAATCCCCATTCTGCCCTTCCCCATTCCCATTTTTGCCCCATAGGGTATAATGGGAGTGGGGAAGGAGTTAATTACGCCACCGTAAAATACGGTGGCGTAATTAACAACGAGGTCCCGTAGCGCCATGGTTTTCTCCGCCTGGTAAAACCAGGCGGAAAAGGCCGCCATGGCGCTACGGGAACTCGTAGTATGGCGGAGAGGTACGCCATGCACTACGCTGGCGTAACACCCTCTCCGCCAGGGTCCTAATGAGGCCCAATATATTTTAATAGGTAAACAACAATCACCAATGGGGTGACAGAACACTGAATAATCTCTTTAATGCACTAGGAATCAGCAATGAGCACAAAAACAAATGCAGCACAGAAAATAATACTTTTGGTTTGGTTTGGAACATATAGCACTATGGTTAGAGGTTCCCCCTGCAACACCTCTCAACCCACCAATAGGCAAAGTAAAGAGATGGGAGAAGAGAGAAGGTATTCAGGAATAACACAACTCAAACAGAATATCACTACCACCTTCCCCCTTCAAACACAAGAGAAAAACGGAATTGACTTTTCACTGTCAGAAGGTCTTTGCAATTGTCTTTGGAATTGGCTGGGCAAAAACACCAAATGTGGTCAAACATACTTAAATTATTATAAAATCCCATGGGAGCCGCTTTGAACAGTTGCAAACAATCACAAGCAATGATTTAGTCAGAAGAAAACATTTGAAATCTCAAAGTCCAAGTGGAAATAAATTAAAGCTATTTCACACATGTAAGATTTCTCAGAATGTAAAATTGCGGCACACTTTTCTTTATGTGATATTCGCTATAACGGGAGAATCGCACTGTTTTGCAATGCGGTTTTGGGTTCTATGGATAGCTAAGGATGTTAGGTACAAATATGTTTCTATCATAAAAACTGAGGGAGTTATAGAGGTTTTAGTGAGAGTCGTTTTTTACAAAATAGGCGCGAGAATGGAAAACAGAAATGCACTTTGAAACTGACAAATGGGTTTGATTACACTATATTATGACTATGAAAAAGAGGATGCCACACATGAATCTCCACAGTTATGTGGCCAGCGTAACCCTTCACGTGGTGGATACTCAATTTCTTTCTGGGATCCACTTTAGTTACTCAAAAACACTAATGACGTATGATTTTATAAAACAAATGAGAGAAAATCAGTGCAAGAAAGGTTCTGACAATATTATGATTATGAATTTATAGATAGGATGGGTTGAGATTGGGATAAGACAATGCAAATATACTATGGGTCACAGTTCTTCCTATTAATACTTACAGGATCAGTTATTAAATTGGACCGTCAGTTCTGGTCATGGATTGGATCTGGTCTAGGAAGCACAGGACATCAGGCACAGGATCGGTTCAGCTAGGCCGGTCCCCGGATTTGCACAGAATCTGCCCTCCTTTTTTGTGGATATTTTATGATTCAGCTGGATAGCCAGTTCCTCAGGCAAGCCTTGTCATAGCAAGCCAGAGAATTTCAGGATACTAGTTCAAAAGGCCTTCTCACACCACAGCGCTTCACTGGGTTGCAAGAATAAGTTTGAAAATTAGGCCTTGCAGAAAGTCAATAGTTCTCTCCTGCTTGCAAGAGTCTTTGCATCTGGATCTGGAAAGATGTTAAAGCTGGATGTAGAATGCTGGATCAGAGTGCTTCACCAGAATCAGGTTAGTGGATCAGTGAGTCCCTATGTGCTATCAGCTGTCTCTATTTATCCTTTCAAATGGCATCACAAAATGGGTTTAGGGGCCAGTTTAGCTAAACCTGCCCGTGTGAGCTAGGATTGGATCAAAACTTCATCTCTGCCTTGCATTTCAGTGATTGGATCAAGGTCGGATGATGTCACATTTTATGGTTTGCTTTACAGTTCTTAGAAACCTCCAATTAGCCACTGGTCTCAAAATAAAATGTTATACTAAATACACATTTCTACATTGGTCACCTTTACACAAATCACACACAAAGATTCCATATTTTATGTAGCATCTGTTCCTCAAAATCCCACAGCTGTGGGATCTTGTTTCAACTTTCTACAGAATTTTGTCCTTTTCGCTATTAACACAATTTCCAAACTTTATGCAAATTTCCACAAATGTGTGTGTTTAACATAGGGATGTGTGTGTACATTTTCACAATTCTAGGATTAATACATTTCAAATAAAATCACATATATTGCCATTCCTGTCCAGAACATGTCACACAGTTCTACCACCTCTTTAAACATGCAGCCAAAAATTAGATTAACAACTCTGTCCTTTTTATATTTTTTACCACTTTGAATCACAAGTTATGAGTCTTTAAAAATTGTTCATTGTTCATTCTTAACAGCAGATGGTCGCTTGGCTCCAACCCTTTGTCTTTCCTGGTAGTCCAGAAGCATCCCACTCCTTGGGGAAGTTCCTTCCAGGAGCCATTTATGACCCTCTCACACCTCTGTTTCCTGTGCTGAAGGGTCTGCTATGGGTTAACCCATAGATATAATCTCCCCGTGAGTTTCAGCTGAGAGAATTTCCCTCCCCCTGGAAGAAACCTGTTTGTCCACTTCCAAAGGGTTGCAGCTCAGCCAAGCTAATTTATTCTTAATTAAAGATCCAGGAAAAAACAAACTTGTTGCATCAAACATAAATACCTTACTTTCGTAGCTTTAACTATGTGGGATAAAAAGCAACTGAGATATGTATTCTTTTTAGCCACAATCATTTTCATGTTTGCTAATCCGGCAGACTTTTTAGTTTAGATCACTTTGAAGTTTCATCAGTAACTCATCTGACAGCTGTCGTTCAGGTAGCCCACGGTACTGCACCCAGATTTTGACAGGGGCTGTCAGTTTACAGAAAATCCAGTTTGTCTGATGAATGTTTTGCTCTTCAAATTAGGACTTTGTATGTTCGCAATGCTTCATTAGATTACATGTATTTTAGCGCCAAGCAAGATTTTGAATGTTAAGAAGTGTTGTGTTATTGGCATTTTGGAGTTTTAGCAACAAAGAAAATGTCATTTATATGCACATTTTGGAGTTTCATTTGCAAAGTGCTGCTTCTTTCTCTGCCCTCTGTTGGCTGGTCATGGAGACCACTGGCACACTTTCTGCAGTGTGTGCTTTACTCTACCACACATGCACCATGGGGACAGGTTGTGCATCCATATTTTTGTGTGCTTGAGAATGTGGTTTTTGTATGTTTTTGTAGGTTTTTGGCACACACAAGAGTTTTAACGCCATTGTTGCAGTTTCTTGTGCCATAAGTATTAGAGTGATACCGCATAGCACAGCAAAGTCGGTCAATACATCCCACAATATGTCGCTTTTCCAATGTTCCAACGCAAAGTTCCAAAAATGGTGTACAAACAAACAAATGGTCAAAGTTCCACAAAGTTCCACAATCCTCAGGGCGGGAGGGGTTCCCTTCCCCAGAGTCTCTCAGCTTCTTCACAGTTTATGATATTAACCAATCCAGGGCGTATGGCTTCCTTCTCCTGGAGTCCACACATTCACACTTTATTTACCTTTCCAACCTAAGAGGTATGGCCCCCTTCCCTTGGGTTTCTGACTTCCCATAGGCCTGCCAGGTATACTCTCCTGCCAGTACTTTTCAATGTTTGCTTTATTATGGTGCGGGTCCCAGACTTGTGATCACATTGCCTGGTTTACTCTCCTGACAGGACTTTACAATGCTCACTTTATTTGGGTGTGGGCCCCATACATGAAATCACACTGTCTGGTTTACTCTCCTGGTTTACTCTCCTGCCAGGTATTTCACAATCTCCATCACCAGTAAGGACACAGGGGGGTTTGCCTTTTCTGCTTCACTGTTATTAACTCCCCCAAGCTCTCAGATTACTCAGAACACTTAGTGTGCAAGCTGTGGGTTTCTGTTCCCCATTTTCAGTAGGTAATATTCTCACAGAGCACAACCCGATGTCCCAACCCTCCATGGTGGGCTCACCGGCATTGTGAAGACTTGTTTACTTTCTCTCTGGTCCTTCTTAGTTTTCAGCTTCTCGTCATGGTGCGAGAGGTTCTGCCTTGCAGCAGAAGGGTGTTTGCTAATGTTCCACATTCCCTTTCCGGCATGAAGCTTCTCTCCTGCCTCGCATCCAAGTTCGGCATCTCCGGTGCCCTCAGGGATGTGTCTCCTGGCCTACCTCTGCCTTCCCTTCTTTTTGTGCCTTGGATCCGCCTCACTCTCCACTCTCTGGGTTCCCAGTCTAAGCTAGGGAGATTTCTCTGCTCTATTCTCACGTCTCTGTGTTTGACTGCCCGGCTGACAGCTTCACGTCTCTGTGTTTGACTGCCCGGCTGACAGCTTGGCTGCTCTCTGCTTCCTGACCTGTGTCGGATGAAGTGAATCTCCTTCCATCTTGATGCTTCCTTTTTTTCAACATCGTGCCACCTGCTGGACTCCACAAACTAGAGTGCATCTCCTGTTCCATGCTCTGTATTGCTCCCATGCTCTTCCTCGTATCAGTGTCTTTACAAATGAAGATTTCTATTGGTGTAAGGTGGTTGAACTGCATCTATACTAAAATAAGCCATAAAGATATGGGAGTTTGAGGGCAGATAATGTAGCGTGTGTAAAGGGGAGGATTTATCTTGCAACACATTAAAGGCTGAAGCAGAAGTTACAGAAGAGGTTGTAGCTGAAGCCAGAACATGTATTACCCAAGCCTATAGAGTGAACTCTATAAAAGGGAATCCTTTAACGGGCCCGAATTCCAACGTTTCCGCCCTCCACTGTGTGTTCTTGAACACTGCACAACTCTTAAGAAAATATAAGGAAGAGCTGAAAGCAGTAGACATTGCTATAGATGTGGATTTATATGAGAAAGACCTGTCAGTAATTCCTGTAATCCCAATTGAAATAGTGAACGCTGAGAATGCTCCCGGACAGATGACAGAGGAGAATCCACTATTAGCAGAAGTACAACAAGCAATTAAGGCTCTATTGGAGTCACTTCCGCAGTTGGTGCATAAGCATTGAAGCCAATCATTGCTATCCTGGAACTGTAGAGGCTTCTCCCACCTACTGAGGGCAGAGGGCTCATCTGATCTTTTGTTCCAACATACCTTCATTTGCTTACAAGAGACTTGGGCTCGGGAACCCCTTTTCTTGGATGGATACGTTGTATATCAATCTCCGGCACAGAGGGGCAGTATAGGACGCCCCTTCGGGGGTCTACTTATAGGAATTTCTAATATCTTACGGTCCCAGAAAATCCGTTGCCGAGCGGAGGACCAATTACTGGCAGTGGAAGTGACGTACCCTCAAGAAGAGGGAAGTGGTAAGCTACTACTTATTAACCTCTACAATCCTCCAGGTGCAGGTCTAAGAGAGCCCTTGCAAGAAGCCATACAAGATCTACTGTCGTCCTGGTCACTAGGAGTAAATAACACTGCAGTGATGGCAGTGGGGGACTTTAACTGTCATATGGAAGATCAATCTAGCATATCTACTAATCCTGCCCTGAGCACCAGATGTAAGATGATCCACGAGAAAAGAGAAAAGGAAGGCCTGGCCTGGCTGCAATTATTTGAGACCTGGGACCTGGCTATGATTAACGGCCGCACCCGGAGCGACAGGCCGGGGAAACACACTTGGTCCAACGGGTCTTCAAGAAGTACTCTGGATTATGTATTTATGTGCCCCCTTATGCAGACTAGAGTGGTGGATATGTGGGTAAAGCCCAACAGCTGGAGCGATCACGCGGCAGTATTGTGCTCATTCAGGACCCAGTTCCCTGACACTCCCAAGATAAATATTGGAAGTATCGCAACTAATTGCACAGGAACCAGAATAGTTTGGTCTGAAAAGAATGTCAGAGCGGCCTCAGAAACACTAAAGGGCGCCTTGGAGGATAACGGGCGGGACTTTCATACGATGACCGCCAATGAAATGGAAGAGTGGATAACCAAATTCTCAGGCCTTCATGCAACAACCAAAAAGAACTATGTCATACAAGAGGGAAAAGTGCCCCTTCCATATAATAGGAAAATCAGAGATGCTAAAAGAGAAATGAGAAGAAAGATACGTAGCCTAAAAGATCAGAACATCACGGCAATCCAACATCAACAGAAATTAAGAACAATAAGAAACTGTTATAAGTCAGAGGTGAGAGGCATTAAGGCGATAGAGAAGAATTTTGGCTACCAACGCTTGGTCAAAACCATCTGCTCCAGAAACTCGAGAAGCATATGGGCGTTATTAAATGAGAATAGAACCAAGGTCAAAGGTGCAACAACTAACCCTATAAATAAGAAAGTATGGGAAAAATTTCTTCTGGAACGTAATATGGAAGAAGAGGGGTCGGCAAATTGGACCATGGAAAAACCTCTGACGTCCCCTTTATTCGATATTTCTCTGGAGGCAATATTCAATAAAATTGTGACTCTTAAATCCTCTAGAGCCCCTGGCCCTAATGGGCTAGCAAACGTGGTTGTAAAAAACAACCCGGCCTTTTGGGCAGAACTATTCTCTGTACTCTTCAACAAGGTATTCACTGGGGGAGAAATCCCTCGAACCTGGCAAACGGCGATCTTGATCCCAGTGTATAAAAAAGATAACCGCTCTGACCCTAACAACTACAGACTATTATCGATGCTGGATGTGTCAGGAAAAATCTTTGCCTCCCTTTTACTCAGCGAATTGCATAAATGGGTGGAAGATAAGCAAATACTCTGCAGATTTCAATGTGGCTTTAGACGGGAGTTCTCGACTGCGCACAATCTTCTTGTAATGGACATACTACGCACGAGAGCACTCAGCAAAGATCAGCCACCATTATACGCTCTGTTTATTGACTTTAAGGCCGCCTTTGATTCAATCCCTAGAGCTAGGCTATGGAATAAATTAGAAGCATTGGGCTGCCCCAAAGGTTTGCTATATTATCTTAAATTATTACATCGAGACACCATGGTGAGCCTACGACTTAATATGGAGGGGCACTCAACCCAGAAAGTTATTCAAAATAGAGGGGTGAAGCAAGGCTGTGTAACAGCCCCCCTCATATATAATCTGTACGTACATGACATTCCTGCGACACTCGCGGAGGCAAATAATTGTCCCCCAAAACTTGGTGGAGAAAAGTGTGGGGTCTTGGCATATGCAGACGATCTGGTAGTATTAGACAACACTATTGGCGGTCTCAGACGCTCTGCATTTGCCCTCTGGGAATATGCCAAGCTTAATGGCTTGTCCATCAACCTGCAGAAGACCAAGGTACTAAGATTCACGAAAAAAAGGAAAACGCGTGTGAACCTGATTGTACATGAACAGATAATTGGGTATGCCCCTTCCTACCGTTACCTCGGAGTGGAGATAGAGCCCTTAGGTGATTATACACTCTGTAAACAGGATCGGAATAGCAGGGCACCACAAGTGACTTCGCTTATAGCATCCTTTACCTACAAGCAAGGAGGCTTCACTCTGTGGGGAACTCGCCAGCTCTATATGCAAGTACTCGCACCAATGGTCATTTATGGCCTGGAGTCACTGCTGACGATGAACCTGGCATGGCTACAAGTACTGGAAGGAAAATTCTGGCGCCGTATGCTAGGACTACCATCGGGGGTGCCTATGGCCTTGATAAGACTGGAGCTGGGTCTCCCCTCACTCAGGGCTATGGTACTCCAAAGAAGAGCTGGCCTATACCTTAAAATGACAAGTGGCTCTTCGAACACTCTATTAGGGACACTGCATCAGGAATTAGATAAAAAATCTACCACGGCATCTCTATACAAAGACATGGGTAAATTTCTTAATGAAATTGGCTGGATACACAGAGAGGCCACTGTCACCAAAGATACGCTAAATGCCCTGAGGAAAAAGATAGACCTATGGGACTGGCTAGAGAACTTTGCCCATTTGGAATCCCTCAAATCCTATCATTTTGTGACTCACAGAGTATATAAGTTTATGAAACCTCAGGACTATCTCCTACTATGTCCTACTAGAAGACTCCGCCGTTTCATCATTCTATTCAGATTGGAACAACTGCCCACCCTGTCTAGAATAGGAGTAAGGGAAAACATACCTACAGCAGAGCGAACCTGTCGAGTGTGTAAATCCTCTGTATGTCTGGAGACGACAAGACATGTATTAACACAATGCAGAGCAATCAAGAAGTCTATTGTTCACTATCTGGGAGAATTTGTGCATGATCCATTATCAATACCCAAACTTATGTTCTGGCGTTATTGTACTAATACATCGAACATGCACCTATTCATAGCCCTGTATAATGTCTGGCAACAGGTAGAACAGGAAATGGAAAAACTCCACCTCTGACTTTTGGGTAACGATCTGGAGAGGCATTTATACTTGACTTAGCTGTCCTAACACTAGTTTTGAACAACATGAAGGCTGTATCAGCAATCAGGTTCATATTGACCCTTTACCCTAACTTTCCCCCTCCTTTTGTCGGGATTTTTGATTTTAGATTTTAGATTTGTTGTGTATCTGATGCTAAATATAAGTAGGATGAATTTAGATGTATGATTTTATATGTATAATTTTCATTGTAATGTCTATTGCTATATGTGTAAAGTTTGAATTTAATTTTCATACTATATCACATTAAAGAATTATTATTATTATTTAAGAACTATACACCAGTATTCTGAAGATGTTAAAGACATTGTTACCCAAGATTCCTTTAAATGGAATGGGACAAGAACAATCAAAGCTGGGAGAGTGGCACGGCAGCTTTGGGGTGACCAATTGAAGAAGGGTGTATATGAAGCTGGGGAAGGGAGCTGGGTACTTATTAAAATATGTTCTTTTTAAATCTGCATGGCCAGGACTATCTGAAGAAAGACGAAGCCGTCTAAAAGCTGATAGTAAATTTCGTGGTAGCTGCAAAGTAGGCAAAGACGCTGCCCTTTCTGATGGTATGTATAGAAAAAAAGAGTGTCTTGTCAGCCTGTAGCAGTCGAAGAAGTCTTGCTAAATTGCCTATCTTTTGAAGTTGCAGCTGCAGCAGCAAAACTATTGAATTACAGAAGTTGTAGTAGAAGTAACAGTGCTGTGGTCTTCCTTATTCTTGCCAGAAATATAAAATTGAAAGAAGTAGAAGCCGAAGCAAACTGTAGTGCAAGGGAGTTTGTCCTCACAGTATTATAATACAAAAGGTTTGCTGAGGAGAGAGAAAACCGTCAAGCATCCTGACAAACTGTGTGGATGCAGTACTGTAGAAGTGGGAAGCAGGGAAGTTGTTGCCAAAGTGGAAGTAGTACAGGAAATCCCATTGGTTTTATTATTTTCTTTGTGGAAATGTAAATGAAGAATCTTTTTATCAAACGAAGAATAGACTTTTGCCAGTGAATTTTATTTCTGTGAACTTTTGTTTCTTCAGAACTTTTCAAGACTTTGGTTAAGACTTTTTGTTCCTTGGAAGAAATTGACTTTAGAACATTGTGGGGGAGACTGATCTGCACAAGAACACTAGAAGTCATCCAAGACACTGGGTGCTTGGTAACTTTTTAGTTTTGTCATTTCATGTTGTTTTGAATGTTTCATGTTATTTTGAATGTTTCAGTTTAGTGTGAGGGTTAGTTTTGTGAATGCTAGGAGGTTTCCCCATGGATACTAGCCTAGGTAGGGAATCCACTGGTATAGTATGTTTAGTTAGGGTTTATTTTATAATTGTGTGCACAATAAAATGTATACCTGTGAGAAATCTAAATCTAATGGTGACTTTCACATTACTGACCCCTCACAGCACATAGGCACTTTATTTGTAGACTATTGTTATATCTAGGCTCAAAGCAAACTGGTTTTGTGGATGGTTTGGGCACTGGTGTCAATTTAATTACCTTAAATCCCATAAGACAACAAGCACAGAACAAGAGACAACCCAGATATTTTGCATTTGTGGATCTTCATTCCGCCTTTGATTCAGTATCAAGACCAAAACTTATAGATAAATGAATCAAGGCAGGATGTCCTTCCACTCCTGTTGATATTATTTATGCTCTCCATTCAAAGACTAAGGTCTACATAAGATTAAATGCTGAGGGCCTCTTATCTTCCCGAATTTTCACGTATAGAGGGCTAAAACAGGGGTGCATTCTAGCGTCAGCCTTGTTTAATTTCTTTATTAATGATGTGCGCTGGATCTTTGACAAAATTATAATTGATGCGCTCAAATTAAATGGTGTGAAAATTAGTGCTTTGTGGTACGCGGATGATATTGTCTTAGTATCAAAAACACCTAGTGGCTTACGTAACCTTCTGTCAGCTCTTTGTTATTACTTTAAAGAAAATGAATTGGTAGTAAATACTGGTAAAACAAAGATTGTCAAGTTTATTCCCAAAGGTTCACGCAAGCACTTGCTAGAATGGCAAATCGAGGGTATCCCCATAAAGATGGTTCCAAATTATGTTTATTTGGGTCTTATTTTTGATGGTTGTCCTGCATTAGAATCACAATTGAAAAAAATTAAACAGAAGTTAACTATGGCGATTTGTCAAACACGGTTGATTTTCTCAAAATATGATACATTTTCAATCAAGGCTGCCATTACATATTGGAACCAGAATGTTGTAGCAACTATCCTTTATGGTCTTGAAACGCAAATCATTCCCACAGGTTTCCTCAATTTATTAGAAGCCAAGTTCTGGCGTGCAATTTTACATCTACCACAATTCCTGGTGTGTTGTTACGCTATGAATTAGGCTTAATTTCAATAATGGTCTTACATAATTGGCGACTATGTGCCTTATTTCGTAAATGCTTGCTAGCCATACGTGATAATTCTACATTATCATCCATTTCTAGTTATTAACTCAACTCATCAGAAACATTTCCAAAAAACTGGTCCACAAGTATTTTAAGAACTATGGTGAATGCTGATATATCACTTGATCTTCTCGTGTTCCATCCGGAACAAGCAAAGAAGAAAGTGTATATGCTGGACTGGATTGACACTAGAGCTCAATGCTTAACGTACAAAGATTTTAATTCTGCAATATTTGGCCCTAAACGATACAGAGACACTGCATCCTATTTACGTTTGGCTCCATCTGCTGCTATTAGAACTGCTACCTTACGGTTGCGACTCAACATCTGGCCCACTCGTGAGGTTAAAGCAAGAAGGAAGCAAATTCCCTCGGATCTCAATTGGTGCAGGTTTTGTAAAAATGCCGCGATTGTCGAAACTTTGCAACATATAATATTGCACTGCCCGGCCCTCACGAGTTTGAGAAGTTCTCATTTTGTGAATCATTTTGCGTATTTTGCACAAATTGACCCGAGAAATTGATGGGCCGCCTTGGCAGCAACTGAATGCATGAGCATAAGAATTGCAGCCATTAACTTTTTAAAGGCCTTGAATATGGAATGAAATTGGTGTTACATTGTCTATCCTTAAAATGATGAATTTGTCTGTAAATATTTTATTTCATCATGAAAATATTTTGTCAGTTTTGTCAATTCATGAATTTAACTGAATGTTTTTTTTCTATTGTGAATTTGAATTATCTTTTACTGTTTATGATTACGAAATTTTTCTATGTATAAATTGAAAAAGTTGATGTAAATTCAACTATATTCAATAATAAAAAATAAAAAAATATCTAGGATATATGTGATGTTTTGTGTTGCATATAGTTTATCATGATGATTAAAGAATTGAAGCATGTTGTATTTGAAAACTAACAATCATGAAGAAATTATTCAAAATAGAAATGTAAGAAAAAGAAATAATATATAATGAATTTAACTACCTGAGAAAAATGGTAACAGTATTCAACTGCTAATCTTTGTTCATAAATAATTGTGGAAATAGATGTATGCCAGGAACACTTTCCATGATATTTTTATTAATGACGTGTCAGAATTGGAGGGCTGTCCTTTACTACAAACCTTCATGGCATCAAATATGGCAATGGGGGACCCTTACAGGTACCCACTGTGCAACCTCTGAACATAACACAGGTGCATACAAGTTGGGCCTGAGATATAAGACCCGATGGAGGAAAAAGAATGATCCAGAGAAAAGCACCAGTTAACAACAATCCTCTGGTACCTGAAAACATGACCCCAACAGCAGAATTCCAGCAAGATGCTGTTAGCAGCACCAACATAGAGGAGAGGTAACACGAGCAGTGGCCATGGAACCTCCTTTCTGACTGGCTTCCATTTATACCTTGCAGAACCCAATTGACCGGAAACACATTTGCTAGCGCTATGGTGGCTTGGGACCCTCCCCAGCCATCTCAAATGGCTCGCCTACCTGTAATGCCATGAAGTGGATCTAAAACTCCATCTGAAGCACCAGTCTCTACAAACACCACACTGGAACAGGCAGAGTCAGACTCTGTCTGCACACCTGCTGCGGAATGCCACCAGGACACCAGGGATGCTACATGCACCATGCTCATCCCAGCCCATACATTACATGCCTCCCTATGAGGAACTGTTTGATTGCAGAACTAGTAATGACATTGTTTTGCAAAACAGGTGAAGGCAAAAAGCCCAAAGGTTCCCATATTACATTTCTTCCAGTGCAATCCTTCCAACCAACGGAATATTACAAATTGCCACGAAAACTATGAAAATCACACATTTCTGAAACGTCATCCGCCACATTGCCATCCACCACAACTTCAGGACAATTTCTCAAACCATGTACAAAGGAATCAGTCTCAAATGATTTTGCCGGAGTTATTTCTGAAACGTCATCCGCCACATTGCCATCCACCACAACTTCAGGACAATTTCTGAAACCATGTACAAAGGAATCAGTCTCAAATGATTTTGCCGGAGTAGCAAGGAAATGTGGATGGTGCTTACATTTCCTGTGCAATTTCAAATAGATAGCCACAGGTTAGATACACCAGTCACGAAAGAAGGACACAGAATCAAGCTGAAAGCTTCACAAGCAATACATACGTAGGTTGAAACTTAGATGACAACCAAACTTTAGAACCATCAATATCTTTGAGAGCACACCTCAGAAATCCAAAAGCTGTACAACCCCATATACGTCACCAAGGTATCCAATAATGAAGCTGAATCAGCAATGGTTGAGGCACAGTTTATTTCTATACAGTTGTGCATAAATAAACATAGAAACTGTGATATTATCCCCCGTCCCAGAAATGTTGCCTCAAACAGAGAAAGCTTGGGGTATTTATGCGGTTTCACACAATACACCTCATGCACAAGCGTCAGTAATATATTGGCAGATACTCGATGAATACAATGATGCCACGGCAGCACCCCATGATCTAACACCCCCTATTGCAGCAATTGCACCCCACAAATCTGGGACAATAAACATTCTGGTTTTAGAATGAAGGTTTTAATTTATTGAAAAGATGAACCGAACTATATGTTGTCCCCTAAACTGTTGCTAGTGGAGTCACCAGCAATGCCACACAGTCACAGGCAGCTTGTCTACAAAAATAAAAATGCAGCTGCCCGTAAAAAATCATGCTAATACACAGAACACGCACAATCCTTCAACATCAAATATTTCTATATTCACTGAAAAAAAGTTAAAGTTCAGTTAAGGTGACCAGATTTATCGCAACAATTCCCCTGGAATTCAGTGCATTTGGAAATTCATAACCGGCTTACCTCAGCACGCTCCCATTTATGTCCCCATAATGCCATTTTGTTTGTTATTGTGAATCCCTTCTCTACTATTATTTATACACTCTAGGGCATAGTAACAGGAACATGCTGAGTTAAGCCGATCATGACTTTCCAACTGCACAGAATTTCAGGGGTTTTGATGAGATAAATGTGGTCAACCTAACTACACTTTAACTAAAGGTTTTTTCTGTGAATTTCAAAAGGTTTTGTTATACCATCGTTTATTTTCTGTGCCACAGCCTTCACCCATGTCCACTGTATATTTTACAATAGTACCTGGCCATGGTCAGTGACCATGGCCTTTGGCCGTCTCCAGTGCATATGTTCTCCCGACATGTTTCTTGTCACCATGGCCAGTGGCCGCGGGCATAGGCTGTGACCACTGCACATATTCCCCCTCTCTTTTAGGCCCACTATCCAGGGAAATCAGCCCTGGCCAGGGGGAATTTTAAAACACTAAAGGGCCACTAGCCATGGACCTGGGCCATGGCCATTGGACGCGGCTTTATCCGTGACCACTATCCATGTCTTTTAAGCCCAATAGACAGGCCCTTCAGCCCTAGCAAATGAGCATTGTCTTTGGCCATATGCACTGGATATTTTAAAACACTAACAGGCCACTGGCCATGCCTTTCGGCTGTGACCTCTATACATGTCATTGGAGACCACTAGCCAGGACCTTCAGCACTAGCCAGTGAGCATGGTCTTCATCTGTGTGCAGTGTATATTTTAAAACACTAACAGGCCACTAGCCATGGCCTTTTGTCATGACCACTATACACGTCTATTGAGCTCACTAACCAGGGTAAGCACAGCTTTCGGCCGTTGCAACTGTATATTTTAAAACGCTAACAAGTCACTAGACATGTCCAAAAACGTGTGTTTTGTACCTCCCTTTTAAGCTTTTTAAAAAAAAATGTTTCCCTATAACCCCTGCTATAATAACAAAGTACCACAAATAGCTGCAGTAATTTGTAGTCATTTAATAACTATAGTTTTTGGGAAAAATGGTGAGAAAAGAAAAATGATTGCCTGCCCACCCAGTCACTCACCACTCATCAGGTGCCCCTCTCCTCTAATAATTTCTTTCCTCCTCCAGGTGGCATTTTTCAGACTTTTCGTTTTTGGTTTGCAGCGGGTATAACCAAGGTTATCACTCACATTGGAAAAAAAAGATGTCAGCTTTTTCATTTCTGAAAAGTCTCTCTGCTGCAAAGCACCATGGGAAATGTCTCTATAATTATTGGAGAAGGGGGAACCCCCTTCCACATCAGTTAATTTTAAATGTACTGGACGCAATAACCCCAAACTCCCCCAGAACTCGAGTCAACGCCTTGTCCTCAAGTTGTTTCATACCTAGTCCAATTCCATCCAGCGGTTTTCACTGTGTGGTCCGGCAAGCATCAGCCTTTTTTTTATCTATGGGAAAATGAATAGGGGCTATGCCAAAAGTGTTTTTTATTGTTATCTTTTTATTTTGTAACGGATCCAGACTGGGGGGCACGTGCGTACAATTTTGTCTGCAAAATCTCAGCCAAGCCGTAATGGAGTCAAACGTTATTAGCAAATCATTTTCCGTATTTCCTATGGTACTTAACTATAATGTGACGACCTCCAAACTATAATAACAATTTCTCAGCAACATTATATAGTTTCATTTGAGCATTAACGCTTGTCGGCCAGTGTGTTCAAATGTTTCTTCAAATCAAATAGTTCAATCCACTTGCTTTTCTCAAATATAAACAAGTGTTAAGATCAGAACATTTTTTCACAAATAATCAACATCACCTGAATATTACACTTAATGAACATTCCGATTGGTATGATATTCCCATGCATTTATGTGGTGCTGTTGACTTCTAGGATATGCATGTTTGTACGCTACAACTCGTGGTACAACCTGTGGTAAATTGCATTAGGATCTACAGGGTTTGGTTCAGAGAAGGTATGCTTACATTTTTGAGTGCACATGATATTCTTGCATCTCTCACAAAGGAATAAAATCTGTTTTTTCTGAGAGTATACTAACTAACCCCCACTTCAAAGGAACATTTGAAGGGTCATTTTAAATATCATTTTGTAGGGAATTCATGTAACCCAGCTAAGCTCCCATTCATCCCTGGAATAGCTTGTTTTATATAATTATGGCTGCCACAGATGTAACATTGAATAAGCCACTGTAAAATTAAGAAGTTCACAATTCCAGTTTTTGCAAGCACTTGGGTAATTTAGTTTGGCTGCCGTCAAAAGACACTGCCACCTTGTCCAAAAAATGGCATTTTTACTTTTTAAAGGAATGGTTCGGTCAGAAATGTTATTGTCCCTATGGTTCGGCCATGTGTTTTTAACCATAATTCGATCGATCATACAAACATTTCCTATGCACCTTACCCGAGTTTTCGTCTCTTGAACACAAGCGAAATCAGGCAGCAGGGCGTGGCCATCTTGTGATAATCTTATCACTTGCCGCATCGCCCTGGGTGAACTGCGTTTGCGGCACTAAATCATATCCCCCGCCCCTGAGCCTGACATCACTAGACGCGTACCGCCCATTTCACAACGCCAAAGCATGTCTCGTGTCAACATTCTCTGTGCCTCAGCTAATGACTTGTCGCCATGGAAATGGCAGGAAGCCTCTTTCCTCGATAAGTATAAACAGAGCGTTTCACAACACACAACAGCAGATTTTCTTTTCCATTCCTCTCACTGTATTTTTTTGAGTATTCTGTGACTCATTTCTGTGCTCTGGTCAGCTACCTTTGTTGCTTGTGGCCCGTGTGAACAGATACCAGTACTACCGCTATAAATTATTTTCGTTTCTTTACCACACAATGGCAACAATAATGCCCTACCTGTACGAGCCAGAGTATTCTGAGGAGGAATTACTATAAAGAGCAATCTCTATAAACGATGGGGCTTTGAATGACAGTTGGGCGGACGTTTCAACAAATGAAGAGCCTGGGCCTAGTTGCATGGACAGTGTTTCCACCTGGTGTACCTGCAATCGGTGCGCGCTAATGCCAACCGAGGAGGAGAACTGCTGCTGCCGAGAAAACTCTGGATGCTTGTCCTACATATCGCAAGGCGATCCACAGCCCCAATGCGTTACCGAGCTGCCAGACTTCAGGGCAGCCTGCCTCACACAGTCCGTGTTGAGGATTTTGATGGTGCGTATGCACGAACTTCGCGCAACAGTTCGCCCTCGTAATCCAAGTAACAAGTAAGTATAGTCTGATTGTGATGTCAGTTAGGCCACTACTATTTCATGGTTGTCCCCTATATTCTCGTAACTTCAATACATCATTGTCATATCCGTTTAGTCTTGCAATTCTCTAGTAATAGTCACATAAAAGTCGTTCAATATTGTGCAGTGTCTAGTTAGCATTTGTCCTGGCAAAAATGCCACTGCATACAAGAATTGTCATTGACAACTAAAGTTTAATACGCTTATCTTGGTCAATTAAAAACAGATTGTATCTTTCTCTTTCATAGGTGGTACCGGCTGTTGGCCTATCGTTTGTACACATGGTGGCTTCCTGGGAGGCTTGGACACCGCATTCAGCGAGTAATACCCACCTGTGTCGTTGGCGCCATTAGACAAACTCACCCCAGTGACAGCGGTCAGTACAGGGGATTTTCCCTCACTGAGCTGCAACCAGACCTTTACAATGTCTAGTATTTTTGTGCCATCAAAATAAGAAACCTAATAAAACACATATTTTTTATCAATGGTTGTTTCAGTTTTTAAGTGAATCAAGTGTGTCTCCATTCCGCAGTGTTCCGGTGCCTTGTCTGCACGCCCCCGGGCCATCCATCCCCCCTCCACTATCAAAGGCAGTTTGCACCAGTGGATGTGCGCTGCCATGGGGTGTTGTCAGGGGCACGAACGGCCATGGTGCCAAACACCATGTACACTTCAAAAGGTATCCTACGCCCAGGGTCCATTGTTCACATGGCCTCCTCAGACCCCGTGTCTCCAGGCAGGCTCCCCTGAAGCAGGCCGTGCCCCTGCAATCCACATAAGTGTGTCTCCATTCAGCAGTGTTCCGGTGCCTTGTATGCACGCCCCTGGCCAATCCACCCCCATGCCTCCTCCACTATCAAAGGCAGTTCGCACCAGTGGATGTGCGCTGCCATGGGGTGCTGTCAGGGTCACGAACGGCCAAGGTGCCAAACACCATGTACACTTCAAAAGGTATCTTACGCCCCGTGGGCCATTGTTCACATGGCCTCCTCAGACCCTGTGTCTCCAAGCAGGCCGATCTCCCTGCAATACACTTAATACCACAACATATACACATCATTCATTCACAAACACACCCGTTTTTGTAATTATTTATAAACCACTTGATATTTACCGTGAGAACATCTTTGAGCAATGAAATTCAACTTGTGAAAGTGTTACTCTGTGACCGCTTCAGGTGAACTCGTCAGTGTGCTACCTATGAACATCTCCCTGTTCTCCTGCCACTAATTACTCTGCTTGCTGAATCCAACTGTTTGTTGGGCAAGGTAAGGGCATGTATCCTAATCATATCTCCGTCATTTGTAAATTTATATCTATTCCGAAGTAACAAACTCTGTAGTGCTATGTTAATTTGTATCATTGCTATTGACTTGGTTTCTTTTGTTGTTATCGATATATCCATTTTTATCAGTGTCAATTGGCATCGTATTGCATCCTTCGCGGACCGTGTCTATAGCATAAGCATGTTTCCTTTTCGTGCACGATAGAACATTCAAGGGACGAGTAACATGTTCTGATTTTCAACACACCAATGAATCGTTTCTGAAATGTATCCCATAATACTGCCGCACACGCTGCACTGGATTTGCTGTGGTGCCCAAAAGAAAGCGTGCAATGAACAATGTATGGTCCAATTCATTCTTTCTCACATGTTTATGCAATATAATTTTCTAATAATGTTGACCTTTATTTTGCAGAATTTACAACAATGCCTGCATGTTCTATTTTCGGTTGCCCTTCGAAGACCCATGACAAATCCGAACGCATTACAATACATGTATTCTCCAAGACAGTTGATCGAATAAGAGAATGGGTCAGACGTTGCGGATATCCACCGGAAGAGCTTGAAAGTAGAGTCAAACAAGTCTTGGAGGACAAGAAGGGTCATCGATACCGCATCTGCAGCCTGCACTTCAACCAGGATATGTACGACACTTCCTTTTACACAAAGAGGAATCAACTGAGAACAACTAGAAAATTGCTCCCAAACGCTATTCCGACTTTGAAAATGCCGTCACAGGTGAGTCATGCTTCCGGATTTAGCTTTACGCCTGTATTTTCGGTGTAAATGTGACTTATAGTACTTTCCATATTTATGTGATTGAATAGCTGTTTAAATAATGACTATTTTGCTAAACATCAGTCCTTGTTTTGTAGAGCCCACATAGAAAAATTATTTATGGGGACGGATAACTATGCTATATTATGCATTTACATAAGCATCATTTTCTCGTATTCAGTCTCCTTACATGCCACTTTTTAAATGTTGGAATTTCTAAATCGAATAATACTTTCCCTTTACCACTCCATGACTATCTACCGAATATGAAGCAACAAGATTCAACATCCATGTCTTGCCTGGAGTCATCAACCACTTTGAGTGCGTAACAGGTAATCTTACCTAGGTATTCTGTTCCAGAGTGGTTTTATGCACGGAATTCTAGATAATGTGATCATATTTTCACAACATATCATTGCTTTACACAATGTTTATCATGGTTTGATATTGATATGTATCTTTGTCGTCTTTCCAAATTGTGTGTCCAGTTTCCAATATTTTCATCCTTACTAATGCAACTACTGTGTTTCAGGGAGATGCTGAAACGTCCACTACAATTACAACATCCCTCATAGTAGATCCGGTGCCAGAGGTATGTGTCTTCACATTTCAATAGGACGAGATAATCTGATCATAGTTACATATCGTGTAATTGTTTTACACAATGTTTCATTACTACTTTACTATTGATATGTACCTTTGTCGTCTTTTCAAATTGTGTGTCCAGTTTCCAATCTTTTCGTCCTTACAAATGCAAGCACTGTGTTTCAGAAAGATGCTACAGCATCCTTTACAATTACATTATCCCTTGTAGTTGTTCCGGAACCAGACCTTGCAGTTGAACCGGAGCCGAGGTATGCATACTGACAGTACCATCTAATGAAAGAAAGTCGGTCTAATTATATGTGTAATGCAAATGACTTATTTTAAATGGATAATATTTTTTGTAGGGATGTATATAAGATCCGTATATTGAACCGGAGGCATGTGGATCTGAGTCAGTGCGCCTGCTTGCTGATGTTGATGTTAGAGTAAAGAAGGTTTCAAAGAAAAGAAAAAAAAATAAGGTTAGTTACAAACACTTTATATTGTTGGGAATTGTTTTGTGCTGACGCCTTCATTATATATGCTTTTTTTTAATGTAAATTTTACAACACTGTATGTTGGATGTACACTGAACATCCCTTTTCCTATCTGTCCTGTAGTTGCCTGATGGAGTACGGACTATGCAGACACAGACAGCGATACAAATGACAGATGCTGCTTGCCAAACTGTTTTCACCATGGAGGAACTATTAATTGAGGCGCAGCGTGTTCACACTCGAGATGCCTATGTCCAATGGTCAGAAAATTAATTTAATATGACCAGCGAATCCAGCAAAGTTTTTTTTTCCCATTGCTACAATGCTCCTGCTCCGCAAGATGAAGGCGAAAGTGAATTTATAGAAGATAGTTTTACATTACTCAATGAGCACTTGACACAAATCGACACCCGCCAAAAAAATGCCCCCCAAAAAACTGTCCACATTGATGTTTTCTCCTATCCATGGTCATGTAACAGATGTTGAAATGACAGAGACTGAAGCATCAACACTATTGACCGACGAAACAGACAAAGATATCGACTATAGTATGTCCAGTTTGGCTGATATGTCCACAACAGTTCAGTCCGAAACAACAGTGTTGCCGGATGACAGTCTAATAAAAGAGGCCAAATACATAGTATTCGACAGCAGCTTCATGGAGATTATAAGGATGCTGAAATGTGTGCATTCAGTGGGAGGGGAAGTATGTGGAAAGCCATTTGTGAGCGTGACTCATCTAACACAATGCAGTAACCTCACAATTCATGCCACCTGTGAAAAGTCACATAAAACATTTTCATGGTCCGTCCAACCGATGCTGGGGAAACTGCAAGCTGGCAATCTACTGTGTGCAGCAGCTTTACTTTTCAGTGGCTCTAGTTTCAGGAAGTTATCCAGTTTCTTTCAGTTTGTGGGACTCCATTTCATTTCTAAAACGCAATACTAGAAATACCAACGTGATTATCTATTCCCTGCCATTAGTGATGCTTGGAAAATTGAACAATTGGCTATTCAAAGTACATTCCCCGACAAACGGTTCAGGCTAGCCGGCGATGGATAGTGTGACAGACCCGGATTTTCTGCTAAGTACTGCACCTACCATTTTCAGGACATGGAAAGTAAGAAAATTGTGAGTTCGGTGGTCGTGCAGGTGTCCCAATGTAAATCGTCGGTGGCCATGGAGAAACTTGGTTTTATAAAATCACTGGAAGATCTACAATCGAGCGGAATGCAAATAGACCTCATAGCCACGGACAGACATGTTTCAATAGCCAAGACAATGAGAGAGCAGTATCCAAATATTAAACATCAATTTGATGTATGGCATGTTGCCAAATCAATCATTAAAAAAATCTTGGCTGCAGGGTAAAGAAAAGGTTTGGAAAGTATTTCACAATGGTCCCAGTCTTTCAGCAACCATCTTTGGTGGAGCTCCAAAACATGTGATGGGTCTGTGGAAATAATACTGGAAGAATGTCCATCCATATGCACAGAACGTGCAGATCTAAAAAAAATACAAACCAAGCTTTTACACAAACATCCAGAAGGATGAGCACAAGACAAAAGTGTCACCCTTCACATGTGGAAAAGACACTCTTTCCTGAATCTAAAAAATCTTTATAAGTTCCAATAACTGTTTGAGATAAAGCATAACAAAATGTTTCTCTGCATCAATGTGCCAGTTTGAAAAGGCATCATCCCCAAAGTTATCGGGCTCACGTAAATAAATAATAGCAAAATCAAACAAAGCAGAAAAATAGGCCCACGGGGCTTGGGCACTATTTCAACATTGTGCTGATAGAATGTGACAAATCTGGACACTTCTTCCCACGGGGGAGCCATCTCCTTTGAGGCTAGGGAGGTGATCCCACTAACCAAGACCCTCCCTAGGTATCAGGGAACGTGGGACCTCACTGGGAGTGACTCCCCTTCTATGTGTCAAGAACTCCCATTCCTACAATGAACTCCCTATTAAGGGTACTCTGTCCAGATATATAGATATAGAAGAGACTGATGCTACTTCTGTTTTGCATCCAACAAATACTGAAATTTCATTTACATCACTGGTACAAGGTAATACTGGCATTCCCTTGAAATTAGAAATTGACAAAAAGCAACATGCCCCTTTGAAGTACAGCAGCGAGAATAAATGGTTAATGAACCTTGAATGGAGGCGGAAGAATTGTGCGCAGAGGCGAGCCTCTGATATACAAATGTCATGGAGGGGCAGAGACATGCTAGAACACAGAGCCAGTGGTAGCGTGGAGAGATGCAGAGATGCCGGAAGGCCAGCATAGAGAAAGGTGATACTGCCAAATAGGAGTGAGGGATGGAAGGACGGTCTGAACTGGGGGCGTGACCATGCTGCAGCCATGGTGGGACAGGGACCCGCAAAACTATGCCGAGACCTTGACAGCCCGTAGGGACGAATCCTACACTTGGAACGTGAGGACCATGGAGATTGCCGAATCGGACAGACGAAGAGAAGCTGAGGCTTATGTGCTGGTGACGCCGTGGAGAAGGGTGAATGGCAACATCCTTGCTAGTACGCCATCCAACTGAAGCACAACCAAATGCATAGAAGGTACCAGGGTTGCTCAGGCGGGAGGGGGGTGAGAGGAACCCAATGAAGAGAAAGAAACTAACAAGGAGGGTTACGGGAGTCCTAAAAACAGAGTAATGAATCTTGGCAAAAAAGCACATACACAACCATTGAGGTTAAAGAAACATGAAAGTCAGAGGGGCCTTGAGAGTCCTCGAGAAATAAGGACTTTGATACAATCATAAGGAGAAGAGAATCTGGAGGGTTCAACCTCTGCAAGATAAAGAGCCAGTAGATAGCAAGTGGTCAAGGTGGTTCAAAAGGAACAAGAGAAACATTCCTCCAAGAACCAAACTTGAGACATTTGATTTTTATAGAGACTTACAAGTCTTTTTGAAGTGGCTAGCAAGGAACTGAGAACACTTCTTTTCTAAAACTATTTTTGTTTGAACTGAAAACCCTCTCCACAGAGATATCCAAATGACAATTGGCCGGAAATACAGTAAGCTGAGAGCCTATTGCTTGGGCTTATATTTTTATGTTGTTTTTTCTACAGCGGTATACCAGATAGTGATTAGGTTTGGACTGAGGACTACTTTTGATTCAGACAACGGACGAGCACGAGCTTAGTTTTGTAGGTAGGGAAAATCCTTATTAGAAGTAGGTATAGATAATAATTTTCTTTTCAGTTTAATAAACACACTTGAAATGTCATCCTTGAAACTGACTCTTCTGGTTCACCACAAGAAGGACCTGCTCATTTCGGTATTGGCATATTTAATCAAATTTAAAAAATGAATGGGAGATTTATTCAAAAATCAGCTGTACGAAAATTACTACAGCTGAAAATGTTGAATAAATACCCCATTCTGCGTCATAGTGAAAAAAAGCCGGGGGCTCTGTGGGTGTCGCCCGCACCATTGTTCACTATAATTCCATTAGGGATTGCAAGGCTGTGCCCCGCTACGTATTCAAAAAAATGTGAAGAAAAAAAAAAGGACCCTGTATCACTGGCTCCCATTCACGTAAGTGAAGGGAACCGGCGTTGCAGAGGGGAGCAGGAGACGGCGACACACAAGAAGGTGTGCTGCCAAGAGGTAAGTAAGTGGGTGGGGTAGTGGGTTGTCAGAAATGTTCGGGGAGTGAAAACCGCAAGTCATTTTCGTTCTAATTACTTTCGTTTTTTTCTCCCTCGAACATTTCTAATTCGTTCAATTCACGGTAATCTGCACATTTCAAAGACCTAAGCAAATAATCACAGATAAATTCGTTATTCAAGTGAAAAACACGCATCAACTTTATGCCAGGCTATTAGATTGCAACTTGACACTTATTTTACAGCTTAAAATGTTCATTGATGAGAACCTGATGAAATACAGCACCTACAAATTGATCTGAGTCATCCGTTTTCAGTAAAAAGGACTATAAAGTATAAGGGTGTATCAAAACAAGTTTGTTTGTAAAAGAAATAAAGGCATTCTTTTAGAGGTAAAAGAAAGTCCCTCCAACATGATCACCACATTACAACACTTGCATAAAATCCTGCTTTTTTAACAATCGAGAAATGTCAGGAGACAAACATTGGCAAACTTGACAGGGTCGGATACTGGACCCTGTAAGGGTTGGAACAGGGACCCTCAAACCTGTGGCAGATGATCTACCCAGAAGAAAGCCAGAACCAGCCCTCTCCCAGTGATGGAGTGTGGGATTTCAGGGTTGGGGGTGGGCAGTCCCTGAAACCGCATCACATGTCTTGAATGTGGGCAAAACCCTCTATCACACAACGCCTCACAGTATTTTTTCTGGGCAAAGTCCTCTTTTGTCTTTATCAGGACAGCAAAATCCCAAATGCACAGAGGCACAACCAAGGAAACAGGAAACCCAGTCCAGAACCAGGGGAATGCAACGGAAAACAGAAAGGGAATGGACTGGGATTTTTCTTGCCAAACAGAGATAAGGGCCCTCATTACGATACTGGCGCTAAACCATGGCGCTATTAGCACCATGGTTGCTGCCGGTATCGTAACGTGTACGCCATGGTGAAATGGGGAAATACCGCCCCATTCCAAGGTTGGCGGGGCGGTATTTCCCCATTTCCCCATGGCCCTTCCCCATTCCCATTTTTGCCCCATAGGGCATAATGGGAATGGCGAAGGTGCTAAGTACGGTACCGCAAATTGCGGTACCATACTTACCGCGAAGGTCCCTTTGCGGGTCCCTACTTTAACGGCTGGTCTAGACCAGCCGTTAAGGTCGGGTCCCGCAAAGGGACCTCGTAATTAGGCACAGCCTTTTATGGCACCGTTAACCCATTAGCGCCAGGGTCGTAATGAGGCCCAAGATATCAAACACCCAATCTACCAACCCCAGACAGACAACAGACAAGTAGTGGGGCAACAGAAAATTAAATCAGGCTGTGAAGGGACTGAGCATGAGATACCACACATGCATTTTCCCAAAGCAAATTGGAATAAAAACTCCCCAGCACATGAAGAAAACCACAAGGAAAACAAACAGCCTGAGAACCTGGATGCTACCCTGCAAATGGAGATTTAAAAGGCGTAGAGCTCAAAGTAAGTTTTAAAATTCTGCACCTGTGCAACCCACACCTGGGAAAAGGGTATCCGCAGACTGACCAACAGAGTCAGGCTAGCCTGGAACCAATGGAAGGCGGGGACAGAACAAAGAAGAGAACGGTATAAAAGGGGAGTGAATGAGAGACAGATTGTGGGCTTTAGGTGTGAGGTCTGAAGGCATGATGAGTGACCAAACAAAGGATGTATGGTGGAGTGGATTGTGGAAGAGTTGCTGGAGGAGTTGATGTAGAGTGCAGGTGAGGTATTGGTTGTACGAGTGGTAGCAGTTGCGTCCGGTGAGATGGGGTGTAAAAGGTGAGTGAGAAAGAGAAAAAGAGAGTTTGGGAAAGGGTAACACGAGAAAAAGTGAGAGAAGAGAGGAAGAGAGTATATGATAAGAGGGTGTGGAGAGAGTGCAAGGCAGTAGTGGAAGCAGGGGTAAGTGTGGAGTGAGGCAGGTGCAGGGGGGCGTAGTTAGAAGAGATAAGTGGACAGTGTGGTAAGGTTAGGGCACAGAAGCATAGGTAGGGGATTGTGGGTAGGAGTGAGGTTAGGAGAGGGTTGTGAAGGTGGGGAGAAGATGGGCATGGGAGAGGAGTGTGGAGAAACTGTAGGAAAGAGGAGAAGAGGCGACATAGCTGACAGAGGGGCAGAAGGGAAAGAGGAGAGGAAGATGAACGGAGGGTGTGAGTGAAGGCAGAGAAGGGTAAGGACAAGTGAGAGTATGGTAGAGGGTGAGGTGGAAGGAGTAGCAAGATTACAGAAAGGAGAGAGAGGAAACACGTGCATGAGGGAATGATCCATAGTGTATGTTACCGGCACAAGAAAACAGTTTCCTGTTGAGAAACGTGGGGAGCTTAGGGCACACATAGAAGAAATCGGAAGGGAGTAAGATAGAGAAGCCTTTTTACCTTTAGACCCTAACCTACAGCAGTGGACTTCCACCTGTAAGGATGGCCCCCATACAGGTGCCACAAAGAATAGAGATAGAGGAGGGGAGCTTTAAGGAGTGACGTATCCCTGCGCTAATATGGTTGTGGATTCTGTAGTTCCTCCTGCTGCCATTGCAGGGTTCCTGCGGGTCAATGCTCCCAAAGTCCTATGTACTAAGGTAGGGAAAGAGGGTGCTGGAACACCATTAAAATAGGCACTGGATAGAGTGCTTTTCACTCATTGTACTGGTGCCTCCATGGTGGACAAATGAGTCTTGAAACGGTTTGGTGTGCATAGTATGGGTTTTAATGTGCAGGCGGTTGTTGCGTTCTTCAAAGCACTGATGTTACCATTCACATGATAAAAAAGCCAGCACATGTTTCGACCAATGGGTCTTTATCAAGGTGATAGGGTGCATTGCTGAGGTGGTCTTTGTGTAAGGAGCTGAATAGCATCAGTGTGGCCAGGGAGGCCTCTGTGTAAAACTAAATAGAGACTATAATCACAGAAGAAATAACCAAGTACAGTATATCATCAGAGAAGATATAATGTTGCATCATGGGGTTCCTACTCAAGTACTCACCTTATCATAAGGAGACGGACTCCTCGGCAGACATGGACCCTCATTACAAGTTTCCTGGTATCCTGCTGGTAGGTCCAGCAGGATACCGGGAAACTGACCCTTCCGTCCCTACCTCCTGCTGTCCCGGTGATATCAGGATATTACGGGTGGCGGAGACGATGGTGAGTTCCCATTCCACGAGCCCCATAGGACGGGATTCTGCCATTTATTTGCCAGTAGGGGCTTGACCTACTGGCAGGTCTGGCCTGCCGGTAGATCACTGCCCCCATGGGCAAACTTGTATTTCCTTGGTCCGGAATAAATGCTTGTGTCGGAATTACCGTCATTTTTCTTGACCGGGGAATTTGTAATGACCCCCATGGCATGCTTTTCAAGAAAAGCTAACAAAATAAACGTACTGCTAGCCTAATCAGAGTATCAACTTATTTTTCAACAAAGGATGTTGCTCTGGTCCATCGCTTTGGACATGCTCCGATTGCACGACTCCAATAACCCCAATTCTGCACCAAAACCTATTTAGTGCCGGTGCAGGGAACACTTGATAGAAAGATCTCGTATCTCGAGGTCACTGCCACCCACTCTCGGTACTATTCAGATTTACTGACTACAGCCTTCAGCCTTTGCCAGCAGACCATGTTCCAGATATGATCTTGACAGTGTTAACTCCCAAGACTCAGACATCACATTGACTTCTCCCCCACCCCATGGTGTTCTCAACCCAACTGCCCACACAAACTCCATCGCCACTCCGCGCTGGACACTGAAAACAAACCTTCCTCTTCACAAAGGAAGATTTCACCAAATTCATATTGGTAGCCTTTGGTTGTAGTATTTCCGCACTGATCAGTGAGCACATTGTGTGGAGTATAACATTCAATCCCACATAAAAGTTTTTTGTTGGGAACTAAAGTAATTTACAAAATGCTCCACAGTGTCCTATGTAAGTTATTCTGTTTGTACGTGTTGGGGTGAGAGCCAAAACATAGAAACCAGTTAAATGCAAGAAAGCACTGAATTCTACTAGTAAGTGTTGGATAATCAGGGTTATGAGATACTAGCACAGCCAATCAGATTACTCAGATCACAGGCATTATCTAAATCAAGAGTCACTTTCAGAGCATCCTAATTGGTTCATCCACCACTTGCACCACCCCGACTGCTCCTTCATCTGTATCCCCACTATCCAACATCCTGTTCTAGCCTCCCCGATACTACCACCTGCCAGCAGGCACTTTAGAATGTCGCTGACGGTAGGCACTTTAGAATGTCGTGCTCCGTTATCTTCGTAAATGACTGCCATGGAAATAAAAGAAGGCCTTCCCTGGAGTGCCTGTCCACCCTTTTCATGGCCGTAATTGTTATAGTACTTTTGTTTTCTTTGAGAAAATGCAATGTTTCTTCAAGTTGGTCAATTTTTTCTCCCAAACCCAAGGCCTTGGTGCTATTGGCCATAATGCATTTGGTGGGCTGTTCGGGTGTTAAGAGCCCGTAGCCCATGTCAAACGCCCACACGATGTACTGGCCCATGTATAGCCCCTCACATACGTCCTGCCAGACCTTCCATTTACTTATGGACTAATTACATTGAACCAGAATGTAGTGAATTATGAAAAGCCCTTCAGTTCCCCAAACGCCGATCAATCCATACTAAGGAAAATAGCAAGCAAAATAGTATTTTTATTAAAGCTGATACTTTCTGCCACTCATAATACAACTGAGATGCAAGGTTGCAGGTTAGCATGAGTAATGTTTCACACCAAACCCGACTGAATCCAAGGCCCACTGCCAATGAGGCCTGATGCCTCGTGCTTATCTATGTTGGTGACATAGAAGTATTAAATACATAAATAAATAAATAAATACATAAATAACTAATGATCCACTATGGAGCAACCGAAGAAATACTGTTAATTATTCCTCTGCAAGAAATATCGTCTGAAGATGTCCGCACAATCACCAAACTGTGTACATTTCCATAGCAATGTCACAGCAACCTTGCGGATACATAGAACGAAGGTGGCGCCGACACGATGAACATATGTGTAATTTGCAAAGAGTAGATGCATGGAGACCCTGTCCTTTTTATCATGCTAAGCATCATCTAGACTGTTTCAAATATTAAAATGCGGACTCCTGGCGCGGGCATTTCAAGCCTCATAAAAGAAGCGACACATTCCACGTTCTGCAAACACAGCATTTGTGTGACAAATTAGCAGCGCCCCGGATTCACATGCTTTAAAGTTAATGGTCTGTCAAAATATTAACAATGCCGGTCCCTGGAAAGAAATTAGACTTTTTCAGAGAAATCTGTGTTTATCAGATAGGACAGATTGCTCGTTGTCTGAGCGACTTGGTTTGTGTGACCGAGCCATGGGCTGCCGTTGGGTTCACAAGTCCTTCAAAGCCCAGGCGCGTCGCAAACAGACCGCTTTTGAGCAGCCAACACACGCAGTGGTCCGAGTTAGGATTTTATGCATGGGGCTTGTCCACCTACTTCTGCTATCAACCATAAGGCGCCGCACACTCCATCAACTCGCCACAATGGCCGCAAGCTTGGACAATCTGTCTTGTGTCTTTATCGGGCCACACTTGAATGGAGCGGCATCGATTAAATGGGGACCCACGCACCAAACGGCGTCTCATTAGAAACCGCTCTCTGAAAGGGGGACAACGGCTCCAATGGGGCTGGTCTGTTTCATTTCGGGAATGAAAGGTCTATTACCCGACCCTACATTCATGTGTCGATGAACAAAGCGGGTTTTTTGTGCCTCTTTTTGTCTGACGGTAGCATTTGACTCCATCCGCCCCATGCTCTTTGGGGGCGGCACACACATGAACGGAATGCGCCTCTTGTCTTCACTGAGATAGGCTGAGCTATTTAGAAACCATCAAAGGGTTGTTGGACTCTGCAATTGTTTTCCCTTTGTCTAATGAATACTTTCTTAATGTTCTTATGCCAAGTTGTTTTTGACATGGCTCCCGTGTGTCTGGGCTCGTTGCACGCGGCGAGCCCAGCGTAAACAAATCAGGTGTGCAGTCATTTGCATGTTAGATGGGAGCCGGCATAGCCTGCTGAGGTCAATATGGCTTTCCATTTCACTTATGCGAGCTGACTTGCAGCTTACTGCCTGAAAACCTCACCTTGAACTAAACTCTGAGGGCAGCTAAAGAAAGGAAGCTGGAGGGGGTCCCGCTCCATTTTTCATACCAAGGGGGGCGGGGGGTAAGGTTAGAGGTCTGGGGGCGTGGTCCTTCGCCACTTTTCACACACGCATTTAAAGGAGCATGGTCTACTAACACAACGTCTGCTGTGTAAATGGCCATAAACCACATTTTTAAACACTAGGGGCATCATTCAAAGCTTTGGATTACCTGCTTTAGTAATTATCATTACCGCGTGTAGTAATCCAAGGGCCTCTGCACCATTATGGCTGGACTGACCTACCCGCAGCCAAATATGCATACGTTCTGGAATACCACAGGCGGTATTATAGAACATCCACATATCATGTGTTTACACATGTTAAAGAAATGTTTTAACATCCCGGTTTGGGGACCAGAAGTGGCTATAGTCCATTAGTGGATCATATGTAAAATAATACACAGAAAGGTCTCTGATGACCCTTCTGTGCATTATACAGCAAAGGTGATGAGGAGGTGGGGCTCTGACAAACCAACATCGGCACTCTCTTTGAGGGTCTCCGCACACTTTTGTTTATTTAGTGAAGGGATGTGCTAGTGCATCCCTTCACCCAAGGGCTAAAATGTTTTAGTATGCTGGGCAAAGGGGTAAAATATTTAACCCCGCTTTTGGGTGATGGTAAAAAATTGCGTGAGCGCAATTCAAACATCTAATCATGCAGCATTTACAACACGTGGTAATCCTGGAATACGTCATTGACTACGACGTTTAATCAGATGGGTGGTAAAAATGGGTAGTACTTGAAATATTGCCTGTTTTCAATGATACCACCCAACTCATTATGGGGGCCCAAAATGTGCATCAGGAACAAATGTGACAACACTAGTACCACATTGTTTACCGTTTACCCCCATCTAGATAAGTGGTAATACTGCATGGGGTATTTTATGCAGTAGCATCATTGGCTAATTGTAGATGAAACGCTAAGATACATCTGTTATCTGTTTCTCCATTACACACACACACACACACACACACACACACACACACACACACACACACACACACACACACACACACACACACACACACACACACACACACACACACACACACACACACACACACACACACACACACACACACACACACACACACACACACACACACACACACACACACACACACACACACACACACACACACACACACACACACACACTCTCTCTCTCTCTCTCTCTCTCTCTCTCTCTCTCTCTCTCTCTCTCTCTCTCTCTCTCTCTCTCTCTCTCTCTCTCTCTCTCTCTCTCTCTCTCTCTCTCTCTCTCTCTCTCTCTCTGTGATGCATCAGGGCATTTGCAAGTGTGAGACATACTCAAATTAGGCCATTTGGCATTCATGTCTGTTTCTTTGTACTCCTCTGACATGTCTCCACACCGGTTACCACATATCATCTGAAAGGAGTACTGTGTGCCAACTCCTTGCGAGCATGTGAAGCATTACTGCATGCATGAGAGATGCAGAGCGTACTGCCTTTGTTACCCCTATCTTGGAGGAAGCCACACAATTATGTGCTAGGACCTCACTTCACATTTCCTCTTATATTAAGCTTTTTTTCACAGAAATAAACAGGAGCTTACACAATTACTTTAAACGAGGGTCTAAACAAAACCAACTTTTTTTTCCAAATTACTCTTACACTAAATGTCAAGAGGAATTTGTTGTGAAAAATAAGCTGAACGGAAATGACTCGAGGAAAAAAAAAACATTTCACTTAAACAGCAGAGTTGTCCAAGCTATGGTATTCCCACAAATCCAGTCTGAATCAGTTTGTTGGCAATTTGGTTCAGTTTGGACAAGGATAGCCCCTATTCTTACAGGGCTGGCATCAACATCTATGTGTGCCAGTCAGGGTTGAAGTAGGCCAGTCTGTGGTTGTTGGTAAGCTCTGGCTTTATGATTTGAAAAGCATCCTGGCATGCCCTGTCCCATTCAAACGGGGCATCATTTTTGAGCAGCCGCCTGAGGGGGTCTGTGTGTGTGGCATAAATGGGAAGGTAGCGAGCGCAGTAGCCCGCCATGCCCAGGAATGACTGGAGTTCAGCTACTCCTGCTGGGGGAGTCAAGTTGACTATTGCTTCTTCCTTCTCTGGGTCTGCAGTTATTCCTTGGTCTGAGAAGATGTGCCCGAAGAGTCTTAATCTGGGCCTGTTGATGTCGCCTTTGATCAAGTTTAAGGTGAGGCCAGCTGTATGTATGATTTCACACACTCTTAGTAGCACTTTGTCATGTTGATCTCGAGATGTGCCAGACACCAGTATGTCATCACTGTAGTACAGTACGTTAGGCACTGGCGCTATTAGTCTGCAAATAGTTTCCTGGAATATTTCCACCATGGAAGATATTCCAAAATGAAGTTGCTTATAGCGAAACAATCCTTCATGCACTGCAAACGTGGTGATGGGTCTCGCCTCGGGGTGGATGACCAACTGGTGGTACCCCTGGATGAGGTCTATGATTTCTTGCAGTGAAAGTGGCTTCTTCACAGGTTTTTCCCCAGTACCAAGGATGTGCATCCTCCAATTATTCTGAGTCGGATGGCCTCATCAGAGAAGTTTGCAAAATCGCAATGGGTTACCTTTTTTGGAATCTTATCACAAGCTCACCAGTGGTCTCGTGCAGAAGCTGTGTGCACTGGTTAAAGCAGTATCTTTCATAGTCTCTATTTGGCAGTATGACCAGTTTTCTGTTGATGGCCGCTATCATTAGTGTATATGTGGACTTTTCTTGTGTAGGGATTGTCTTTAAGATGCTTTTTATTTATTTCCCAGCTACTTAATAAATTTGTCTGCTTTATTAAGTGAGTTCTGATCTCCTATGGCGCTTTAGAAGTCTTCATATTTTTCTGTCCATTCTTCCCATCTTTGTCCTAGATCCTGGTGTGGTTGCAATGAAAAGGGATTGGGCCATCGCAGAAACATTGCTCCTGATGTGGATCCTAACATAAGATTTGCTGGTATTCCTGCCCCTGCTTTTACGGCCCCTGGTGTATTGTTCACCATGTTTCCCCTTGTTGCAGGCTTGTGTGTTGTTATGGTGGCTTTCCCTTCTTTCCAGATTTCCCCACTGGTTGTGTTGGTGTCTGGCTGTTGTGGGAAGCTTGATTGTTATGCTGGTCCTTTGTTGCAGTGTGCCTCGTGTCCCATGTAGGTTGGTGCATATATATATATATATATATATATATATATATATATATATATATATATATATATATATATCCTGGTGTTGTGGTTCTTGTGTGTTCCTGCCTCTCCTTAGTTACACCCCTCCTCGCGGTCTTTTTTATCCCCCTTATGCGGGCCGGCGTGTTTGCTATACTCTTCCTTGACGGTAGGCGACCTCCCCCATCTTCTACGGCTTTCTGGGCTGTATCAATGTCATGTCGCTCGACTGTGTGGGAGCCTCCTTCTCTGTTCATCAATGCTGCACTCTCCTCTGCAGTGTTGCAGCTGCTCACTTCCTCTCCGTTACCGGCAGTGTGTCTCACCGGCGCTCCCGAGTCCTCACTGCGGTGGTGTTCCATAGCTTCCCTCCTCGGGCCATGAAAGTGCAGTGATCTTCTCTGTCGGCTCTGCCAGCACAGGCAGGGTGCGCGGGCTTTGATTACCTTTATCACAGTTGTTATAGAGCAATCAGCCATGCTACCACAAATATCACTGAGCCATGGATCAGTTTTATGTTGCCTTTACTTCACATTATCTTCTTTCCCTTGCCCCAACCCAGCCTTCCCACTCCTGCGTGCCTGCCCTACATCACGTATGTTGCTCTTAAAAAGGTCCCGTTTGTTTCTTCTCCACAAAAGGGTTTGGTGCAGACCCGCACACAACGCATCCGCCAGGCCCTGTCCTTCGGCTTCCTGGTTCTCCTTCCCCACTTGCCTGATTTGCAGTTTTGGCTCTAACACACTGCACCTCTCCTCACCGCCACCCATGACCACTTTGGAAATGGAAGAAGGGCACTGCACGGAGCACCACCCTTCATTTCCAAGGTGGCCCTGTTAGTTTGAAAGTGGAATTGTTAGAAGCAATGCGTACCCCGCTCACCGCAGCCCCATTGTTCCTGGATAATATATTGCTCTTAGCACCCCGCAGGTTTGCCTGGGGATTCTAATACTAATAAGAACTCAATCTGGGGGTTTGAACCAGGTATTAAACAAGGTTGCAACAGGAGCTGAACGCTCTTTCCTGTGAAACCCTAACTTTACTATGAACCGTTGATTCTGGTATTGGAACCAATCAAGAATCACCTTCCAGATGACCATCCCCAATCTCCTGTTTAAGGAGGACTCATGATTCTCTCAGTTCCATTGGCTCTAGTGACAAATCTCAGAAGTTATTCCTGGGGCTTATCTCTGGGATCTGTCCAGGGTTGGTTGTCTGTATCAGAGGATTATCAATTTTCCAACTTGAAGGAACTATACGCAGTGAGCATGGCTGTTAGGGAGATGTATCAGTTGTATGCTTAATACCCTCTCCTAGTGTGCCCCCCAGCACTTTTTGCTGGACTTCTGGGCCTTTTTCTTGTTTTTCTGACTGAGGTGAGCCCTTTTCCCCTCATTCATTCTTGCTCTAACCATGGGAACGTTGTTCTTTATGTTTAACATTATTTCATGGAGTCTTGCTTTCCTCCATGTCTCTTAAAGGCATCTGTGTTTCACTTTTGCAGCACACAGCACCCTATGTGCAGTATTGCTGGGGACTCTTTGGGTTCTCCTTTTATATTCTTTCAGTTTCCCTAAGAACTACTGTTCTTAGGGAAAGAGAGATACTTTGTATTCTTCCTAAAACTTTAACTTTTGAGAGATGAGCGCCCCCACCTTATGTGAATTGTTGGCCACAGAGACAACCCTAAAGGTATGGCTGGTGGCGATGCATATGTTCTACCAACTTTTGTGCATGTTTACACCGTAGAATATATTCACAGCCCCGGTTATGTACAAAAGGGTCACCTATGTTCTGCCATGGTGGCACCTTTTGTTTTTTGCCATTTCTTGTGTGGTTGTTAGCCCTTCTTCTACCATTCTGAGAGGGGGAGATCTCAATGTGAATTTAGTCTTTGGCAGGAACCCTTTGTGTCCCCGCCTAGGCTCCAGTGTGTCTGTTCAGACAGGAAGCAGGGGAGGAGTTCGAAACCCCGCGGTCCTTTGTCTGCTGATGTGCTTGAATGGATCCAGTTCCCAATGGGTGGCTGGCTATCCTGATTGGACTGCCACCCACCCCTTTCTGTAAACTCCAGTGACAGTTTGCAGAGGAATGAATGGGAAATCCTAACAAAAGGCGAGGTTCCTGAGGCAGAAAGCAAGTCGACCACTAGAACAGAAGATCCAAAGCAGAAGATGACCAGAGACTCCAGCAGACCCTTCCAGTAACCCCGAAGAGGCCACTGCTGTCCCGACCAGGTTTTCTAATCGACAGGGGAGCTCCAAAGAGGACGATTCCTTCCCTTTGACATGTGGGACCAACTAGTCATAAGACGAGCTGTAGAATGAGCCACCCCCCCTTGAGCTGTGACCTTCAAGTGCTGCATACCGGGAATATCAGGGAACCTCCGTTCCAATTGCAGTGCATTGTCTTGCAGTGCATGAATCCTCCTGGAACTTTGGTGAGCTCCAGTTGGAACTTCGGAGCTAATATTCCACTTCTCAAAGTCCCCTCACCAGAGTGCAGGACTGCCAAATTGAGGCAGGTTGATGGGCAGTAACTGTTGACTGTTGAAGCTTGTAAAATGTGCCAAAATTACAGACCGACATTGGAGATCGAAGATGTCCTTGCTGAGGGTCCTTTCCCACAACTCCTGCTGCAACATCCCTTCCAGAGTCTCACCTTTCATCACCAGACTGAGGAAACAGACCAGGTATGTAGCTGCTGCACAGGAAATAATCCAGCTGCACTTTCTTCAAACCACCTAAGTTACTGTGGGGCTCAAGGTAGTAATTACCCCAAGCCGAATTGTTGCTCCTGTGTGACTGGGGTGTGATACTAGGTGTTTGGGTGTTCACCCATATCCTTTGCCCAGGCTGAACAGCTTGTGCACCCATAGGAAGTCCTTTTCAAGGTCCGTTCTAACGTTTTATTCCACTATATCATTTTACTTGAAAGTAACTAAGTATCCTTAGTAACGTCTACCTTTTCTGCTGTTACATGACTTTTGCATCCCTCCTCACTTGACTTTGGAGAACTGTGAAACTAGTTAGAGAATGGACTGCTAAAGTGCTAGAATCCTTGAAAAGTCTTACTTAATTATAGATTGCTGATATCAGTGTTGAATAACCCCTTTTCCTGCTTACAACTGAACTATCATTGATTGTGTTCATTGCCGGTGCAAGCCACTACTATTTAAGCAGTTGAACTGTCATTGAACTGGGCTCGTTGCTGGCACAAGCCACTACTAAAGTATTTACCTGAAAAATAGATGCTTATGTTTTCTATTTCTGTTGGATAGGCTAATAGTGTTTACTTACCTTTGCCTTGTGTTTATAAAATAAATATATTTTACTATAACTACAAGTGTGTGAGAGATTCTTTGGACTAAGGAATTTAATGAGTTTCTGTACAGACCTAAAGCCCACATTCTCCTCATAGGATAAGCCTGACTGCTCTGCCATTCTACCAAGCCTTTGGGTAGTACAGACATATACTAAGAGTTGGGGACTCTATACCAAGGAAAACATTTATAGATTCTCACCTCCAGTTGGATTTTCGGAAAACTCCCCTAACACTCGCCCTACTGAGTTTTGAAGCAGTACCTACAAAGCTTAACTAAACAAGGTGAGAGAGGACTCAGTCCATGTCATTGGCTGGCATTGCATTTCAGATAGATCTGCTAGCATAGTCCCTTATCCTGGCTCAACACACTGGTCTGTCTAGTCCATAAACTTCAAACTACTGTCCACCTCAAGACAGCAGACAGCTTACATTAATCAGGCAAGCCTACACACTCTAAAAAGGGCTCCTCAAGAGATTCCCTTGACTCCTTCCCCCAACTAACCTACTGACTCTTCAAACTACTGTCACCTCTCCACTGCACACAAGAACCTTCATGTACACTGCAGCCTCATGCCGACCTCACCATGCCTTTCAACTTACCTACCACAAAGCCATTTTGTGCTTACCACACAGATCTGCATCTTCTTTAGCACCATAACGTGCACTCTCCACTCAAACCACTAGCTACCCTGTTATCCTATTCTAGGCAGCTAAATGATTTTGGGTGTCCCCGCTGGTCAAGAAACACCCACAACTGTCATTGAAACATTCCTAATAGAGTCATACCAGCACACATGACTCGGGTACCTCTGTCCTGCTCCCATGAACACCTTAGGGTTTACACTTGTCTCTCACTAAACCCACCAATGCCCCTCCCTCTGTTTCAGAACCATGTGTCATAAGACCGCCATATTGGCAGATGTCTGCTATACAAGACCACTTTACATTGCATATAATGAGAGGAGACAACTATTGAGGAAACAGAATTGTGTGACTCCACTTGTGGACCTATTTTTCAGGCAGCAATGTTCTACACTTGCTTCTCTGGCATACATTTCTCTTTGGTTGACATTCGTTGCTTGTATGGCCTCTTTCAAGGTGGATTCATGTAGTTCTGAGATAACATTCTGAAAATAAGGAGTGTGAGGAATCTAAACGTATCCTCCCATCTACTCGCCTTGGAACTTTCTCTCAGGTGGCCAAGGAAGGGCCATCGCTTTTGGATCCTGACCCTGGGGGTAGATATGGAAGGGGCGATCACCTGGGTGGAGAGACCTTGGGGAGTGGAGGAAAGCTGCCTTTAGGTGAGAAATGGTATCCCCCTTTCCCTTGTCAAAATACATCTTACCCTCCCCCAACCTTCATAGGGTATTACCACTCTTCCCCACTGTCACACACTCCAACTGTATCCCATTCAGGTCTTATTAAGACTGGGACGAGTAAGGGACAATTAGCAGTAATGCACACTTCCTACTGTGAACACCACTTAGCTAATGGGATGAGCAAGAGGATTGTATATCAACATTCTAAAGGTCAAGCATGTTCCAGTGATAGACATAATTGTAGTCAGGCAAAGGACCCACACCTGCAACCCCTGGATAGGCTACAAGTGCATATAAAAAGGTGTGACCCAGATGCAGGAGAGAGACCTATTGGGAAGCCAGGGAGCTGTGGAACGGCTGGAGAGGATGATCCGGTGAAAAGGATGCCGGCGGCTGTAGGAGAGACCGGGAAGGATGCCAAGGCCAGAAAGCCCCGCAAGAGAGCCAAGAGCCCAGCAGAGCTCTGAGCCGTATGTCCCCAGCAGGAGTCAGGAAGAACATCTGGAAGTGGTGAGTATGGTGAGCCGGTGCTCCTGATGTGTGAGAGGGGAGTGAGCAAAAGCAAAAAAGGATCGCAAATCACCCAGAGGAGCTCCCACATACCGGTGTCGGTGAGTGACAGGGAGAGACCACATAGACCAGGGCGCTCCGGCATCTTAATGAGGGCCGAGGAAGTTGCTGAGCAAATGAATGCACATAGTGAATGGGTCTGGACACCAGATGAACATTATTGAGTAAAGAAACATGAGTGGAAATTGACTAATGTCACAAGTGCAGAAAGGAAACATATGCTTGCAAAGTAGTCCAATGAGAATCAGAGAACATTATAAAGTGCCATAGGTTATCGGTTACATGACCTGTGATGGGTGGACCTTGTGGTCCGACAACTGCACCTAGAGAGTGTAGCCCATACTTGGAGTGAACCAAGGAAAATAAAGAGATTGACATTATTTTGCCTCATCAGTCTGAAAGTGACTAAAGGAGAAGGAATGCCAGTGAATGGTTGAAAATCCTGAAAGATTACCATTCATACTGAAAATAGACAAGGTTGTTTTGAACTGTGTTGAACATGGGGAAGGGAATCCTGAGGTTGTTTGGAACTGTGTTAAACCCGGGGGAGTAAAACCCAAGGTTGTTTTGAACTGTGTTGAACTTGGGGAAGGAAATCTCAAGGTTCTTTGAAACTGTGTTGAACTTGAGGAAGAGAACCCTCAGGCTGCTTGGAACTTTGTTGAACCTGGGGTAAGGGAGCTACAAGACCTTTTTGTGGAACTGTTTTGAGTCTTAGGTAGAAGAACCTGAAAACATACCAGGAGCTGGAAGAAGCACATAACTTTACTTTGAAGACTGTTTCTTTGGTTGCTGATATTGCTGCACATTGTATAGATGTGGTTGTGAGGGCAAGCATAGGATTTGGACAAAGACAGACTTTTGAGTTGAACTTTATGGCAATGACTATTCCAAGTTTCTTTAGGTAGGGAAATTCCACCTTAGCATAGAGAAAGTTAGGCTTTCCTCCATCCTGACATTTAGAAATAAAAGCTCTACTTTAGAAAAGTGAATCTGGTGTCTGCGTCTTACTTCATGATGCCTTCACAGGAGCAAGAGAGTCTATGAATTGTCCAAGAACTAGTATATCTTTCACCTCTTCAAAGTGCTCATCTGCTAGTCACTTGCTAAGTAAGTCCTTTGCTCTTTAGGACAGTTGTCAGGGTGTTTCTCCTTGACATAAACATAGGTGACAAAGCTGAAATCTGTAGTGCCCGCTGTCTTATCCTACACTTTCTAGGATACCTCTTTTCAAGTCCTCATACAGAGGACTTTTTTTTTTTTTCTTTTTTTTTTTTTGAAAGGCTTTTCGTGCTTCTCTAGTTATCAACAAGGTAAGGCATCTGGCCAGATGATCACAGTGCCACACTACAGTTTTGGCGACCCTTTTGAAGTTAATGAAAACAACTGAAGGGTCTTCTCCACTACATAGTTTTTCTACAATCACCAGGACATGGCAAGTTGCTCTCTTCTATCAGTAATCACACCTTGTAGTGCAGTGATTGTTTCCTGGTACTGTCGAATGATGGCCAGTTGGCCTTCCAAAAGGGCTCTCAAAAGGTCCTCCATATATGTGCAAGTGGGCTCTCAGAGAACTAGGCTCCTTTAAGGACCCGAGGGTGTCCCCACCTCTTTTTCTTCGTCTGGGCTAGTAGGGCCCTTTCTCTGCCGGAAAGCTGAGCTAGGTGGGAGTTCTTGCAGTTCACTCACACTGTCTTGGGCCTTCCTCCACTGGCTGGTCTGCTGTCTGGCCTTTCTTATTTGATCTAGCAGACCTTTCTTGGCCTCATCTACCAGGGTATCTGTCAATCTCAGCTTGCTTAGGTTATAACTCAGCAGATTCCCAGGAGTCCACAGATTCTTGTGGTATCGGATCAAGAGCTAGGAATTCTCATTCCACTCCTATCTTCCAGATCTCTTGATTGAGGGCCAGTGATGAGTCACCAAGGAATCTCTGGCCTCCGACTTTGCTTTCATCATCTGGGCATAAGCAGCCTCTGTATCGGGCCTGATGAAATCCCACTTTTGACACCACATGTCACAGATGGCTCATGAAATACTGCAAGGGCATAATTCACAGAGCGTTTTCCAATGGGGTTTGCCATTATAAAACAGTTCTGTGAATTAGGCCCCAAGTCTCAAAGATGGTTTAGGGTTATTTATTTGAAGTTTAAGGGCCCTAGGTCCCTGTCTAAAAAGCACAATGTCTCACTAACCAAGGCATCCCTACTCCCTACGTAGTATATACTGCAGATTCCACCCTATTGTCTAAATTCTTATGAATAATAGCAGTGAGGACATAAAGCTTGAATACCTTCTCCATATAAACTATCTCTGACGATTCACCGGGACGATTCGCCAGGTCTCATCCCTGCTCTACAGTGTAGTGCCCTTTCCTATGAGTCTAGGGAAGTGAGGCCGCTACCCAATATTCTCTGTAGGGATTGTAATATGAGGGAGGACCTCATAGGGAGTGTGAGGGGTTAGAAATGTGGGTCAGACAGCGTTGTAAAGAATTGCTACCTTTTGCCTAAAATAAACAAAAGGGAACACTCTAACCAAGGGATATCTAACCCTCACACTTATACAACGATCAAAGCAAAAAGAAATGATATGGCAATTCAGTTCAACGTTAACATATAACATATGATCTGCTTCACAATGTGATCAATCTATCTTGTCGTGATCTGGGCGAACTGCTCTTCCCCAGATCCAAACAAGGATTTTCCCCACAGTTTAAAAGAAAAACAAGGAAATCCGTTTTAACACAAAGTTTCACTATAGTTCTTAAGTTCTTGTACTCAAATTCACAAAGTTCTGTTGCTTCAACAAAGTATCTTGAAAAAGAAGTCATAAGCTCTCACTCCTCCTGGAATAAGAGCGGTCTCATATTTGAGGCAATGATAAATAGTTTGATCAGGGTGGTTCACCACAAGTTCAACTGAAAACGAATTGTAACTTTTCTTCAACCAGCGTTCACCATTCTTCCCCAAATATCACAACTCAACATGTTGTTTTCTATTAGTACCACTCTTCAGCACTTGCACCTTCTACTACCTGGTTTATCCTTTCCCCAGGTTTCTTCTGGGAAATCACTTCTTGAACTACGGGTAAACTTGCCTGCCTGTCTACTTCTTCAACACCAAAACAGAAAAGTGCTTCAATGGTAACTTTTAGATCAGAATAACAACTTCAGTAGTCTTCTTTGGTTCTACAATATTAGCAGCTTTCAGGGAACAGAGCATTCACATTGATCCATAGTAGGACATTTCGACAAACGATGGTCATCTCCCTCTGGATAGCTTTTTCCAGGAGCAGACTGTTGCCACCTTTCATTTCCTCCGGCATCAATACCAGAATAGTGGTCAGGCCAAAGTGTATTCCTGCTTCTTCCTTGGCTGTGGCAATTTGAGTTTAAATCAACCACAATTATAGATGGCCCAGAACCTGAGTTGTGACCTTCACAACACGGGGGCCTTTTAACGTTCCCCTCTTGAATTTGGCAACATCTGTTAACTGAGATTGGCTGTTCTTTAATGTCTATTGGCTTGGGTATTGGTGGTATGCCTGGTATTCTAGTAAGGCCTCCCTTCTGGGTTGGTATTTGCTCAAACTCACATATTCAGTTCTAGGGTTATTTTGCTTTAACATCAGCTACTTTTGTGAATTCTCAATAGTTCAGTATTTGTAATGTTTATTAGCTTGCTTTTGTGAGGTGTTTGTAATGCTATTATTTTGCTTTTGTACGTTTTCAAGAGTTTGGTATTCGCAATGCTTATTAATTTGCTTTTGTAAATGTTCACTCGCCCGCAAGGGATCCTGCCTGTGCTGAACATGCGGCCTGCACCGGAGCGCCCCAGAGTCACTCGTTCATCTGAGGCTCACTGGGGAAGCCCCTTCCAGGTGCTGAACTTTGTGTTCACAGGACTGCTGAACCTGTGGCTTCTCCTGACCAGGTGCACCCTCTCTCTCTGGTCGCCACCACTTTCACCATGCTGGTTTGGAGCCACTCGGACTCCTGAGAGTCTCCGGTTCAACGCAGCCACCTGAGACCTCTCAAATGCTCGTACCACGTCTGCTTCCGCTGCGCAACCTCTGCACAATGTAGTCTTATGGTGTAAGCGTTTATTTTCCACAATTCCCGCTGCGTGGCCTCTGCAGTTTGGAATTTTAGAGACACAGACCCTCTCAGGACCCGTCATCTTCTTGCTCCTCTACTTGTCTCTTCCACTGCATGCACGGCCTACACTGACTACTCCAGTCCTGCTTCCTCTTTACCTGGTGTAGGTCCTTTTTACCAATTAGCTGACCCTTCCTGCATCCCGTTCCTCTGCATCCCTCCTCCACATCCTAGTACTGAGGGAATGATGGGACTTGAAGTCCCTAATGATACATTTTCTTAACCTCTTCTTTATTACAAATTTGATTTCTACTTTCTAGGACATTCAACAAAGGAATATCACAAGAATCAGTCATAAGACAGGTTTGAGATGAGGAATATGGATCTTTGATTGTAAGGCTTCTATTACTATACAACCTCAACTTATTATGCTTTTGGGAGCTAGGGAAACGTATAACCGTATGCATTTCTTGGGTTATAACAGAATGTTTAATACTTTTAACACCACAGGGTCTATGGCTGAATTGGTTTATCTTCAGATTGTCTACTTGTGGAACAATCAAATTATGATAGTAACAAGCCATTACATACTGTGGTATTTGTAGGATGTATTCTTTAAAAGAAGGTGAATACTGTGTCTCAGCCCCTGGATTCCTCTCCCCTCCCTGAGCCTTTTCTCCTCCCAGGTGACCTTCCCGCAGAGCACCACCCACAAGGTCAGGATTAGGAAGCATCTGCCTTTCCCTGGCCACCTGGGAGGAAAAGCTAGGCAGGGATTCAGTGAGGGAGCCATAGAATTAATCACAGGAGAGACTCCCCTCCTGTGGATAAGGATGTCAACCTGGGGAAAAGCCTCACCACAACCCTATCACAGAACCCCCTACCCTCATGGTAATCCTAATCTCCCACCACTGATAGTGTAACTATGTATTATTGCAAAGTTATGACTGGGAAAAGGGTAGATACTACTGGAATGAAGAAGAAAATGAGAAGCCATATGCAAAAGCAGCCAACTACTGCAATAAGGTGGCTCACTGGAGGCATGAAGAGTGCCAAAGGGACTTTCCAAGATGGTGTTGATGTTACACGAGGGCAGAGTTAACAATATAAAGAAGAAACTAATAGCGGACTAGAGATCTCAGATTGTGGAAGCTAGCAGCACGCAAGTCCTGCCCGGGAGATTTGAACTGGGAGGACCAGAAACGCAGAGAAGTTGTTCCTCCAGGTGGAGGCCGCAAAGAATGGGACGCTGCTACAACGTCCCAGGAGCCAGATGTGGGCTGACTCATCAGAAGGAAGAAGCAATTGAGGTGGTGGTGCATCTACAATAAGGTGGACCCTGAGGTCTGGAAACAATGCTGAGATCACCAGCTGGATCGTGCTGTGGAGCCACTCAGGTACCCTGGTCTCGGAAATCATAAAGGAAGGAACCTGCGACCCAGGGTGTCCCAGCAGGGAACAAGGTAACAGTAATGTCAGGAAGAACGGGCGGGGTCTGAGAAGCCAAACCAAGAAGCCAGAGTGCATCAGGGGTGATTTCCCTCGCCACAGTGGTGACAAACCAAGCCATACCATTGAGCCGGAGTGCATCAGGAGTCATCTCCCTCATCGCAGTGGTCAGCCAACTACCACTGTTCAAGCTGAGTGCATTGGAAATCATCTCACTCATTGCAGTGGTCAGTCAAACACCATTGCACAAGCAGAGTGGAACGGGAGACATCTCCCTCATCAGAGTGGTAAATGGCATACAAATAAGACAGAGTTTTTCTACTTTGTGGAAGGAATTAAAAAGGTTATCCAAGTTTGCTGTGAGAGTGCTTAAAGACCACTGTGGAGAACCTTGACAAAAGGACCAAGAGAAGGGAGTCGTTCCCCTGGTCCTTTGGGATGGGACATTGTGGACATTATGTCTATTGTAAGATGGAAACAAGACAACAGGGGAAGGGAGTCATTCTGGTGTAGGAAACATGAACTTCACTTTAGTTAAAGACATGTTTTTAGTGTTAGGGCTAGATTAGTTGGTTTTTGATGGAGGACAAGGAACATTTAATCTTGATGGACATCCTGACAACTCACCTATGTTTTTCTAGGTTGAGGCAGGGTAAAAAATGTTACCTTTAGAAATATGGAAATATATGTTTCTTTATTGATGTAATAAAAGTTTGCAGCCCACAAAATGACCTCTCCTTGTCAGTCCCTTTCTTCTACACCCTCAAAGTACTTCCTAACCTCCTAGACTGTCCCTACTCTATTAGGTTAGAGGTCTAACAGGGGTGTTGAATTATGCCTTACAGACAATCTGCCCAATTCGGTCTCCTTTCTATAAAGCACTTGTCCCCCTCTCCCTCACTTCCTGGTGTTCTCCTCTTGCTACTCTCTTCCTTCTAACTCTGACCCTCCTTCACTACATTTTGAGAAACCTGAAGGTGTCTCACCTGCTAGTCGCCAGGGATCTGTTATCCAGGTGGCCAGGACATGGCCATCACTTTTGGATCCAGTTCCTGGAGGTAGACTAGTGCAGGAGGATCACCTGGACAAGGGGCCCTCGGGGCGTGGAAGTAGAACACCGGAGGGTGAGATGCGGTATCCCCTTCCAAATTACACCTTTTCACCATCCTACCAGGAAGGATACCTAGGAATTCAACTCCCCCGCCCCCTTTCATGAGACAAACGCTTTCTCACGGACAGGCCACCATGAGCGACAATGGACTAACACCCAAGCTGTATACCTGACATGTCCCAAAACAAGGGTCAGGCAGAGTCAGGCAATTACTGATAAATTACACACACCTGACTAACATCACACTTCCCCACAAAGATAAAAGCTGGAGGACAAAAACACACACTGAGTAATGCAAAATGCATGAGGAAGCAGCAGTTCCGAGATGGCGGTTTAATACGAGGAGAAAGATGCGAGACCAAAGAGGGTTGCAAGGAGGGGATTGCCCTTGGACTTTTCAGATGAAAGAAACTGTTACTTTCATGAACCCTTGAAGATAAGAAACATAAGACCCAGAGATCAAGATGAAGAAAGGTGCATTGTGTGTTGAAAGTACCTAGGGCTTTCCCGCATCAACAGCCAAGGTGGGGAGGAGCGATAGCCTCTATGTCACTGTCCGTGGCTCTGACAAGGAAGCTGCTCCAGTAAAGTCAGCACATCTGGTGATTCGGAGAGACTATATCAGTGTTAGAACCAAAGCTGCAAGCAGCAACATGGTATAAAGAAATGCGCAAAGAAAAAACGACAAGGCGTGCATGGTGAGCGATGCAAATGGAATTGAATATCCAAGGAATACCTGAACTCTTGTAGACCAAGGCAGATACCGTATACAGAGTGGTCCGGCACCACGTGGGTGCCCAGTCGAAAGTCTCTGTATGGTATCCAACAAAGAGTGTAAAAATTGTGAACTGGGAAATTGAAGTGGTCCTGCAACAGGTCAAGCCAAACCCTGTGCACATTTGAAAGTTTTTGATGCTAAAGCAAATTGCCATTTGTTCCAAACACGGCTGAGGGAGACTAATTGGGAAAAGGGGATCTGAGCCTGTATGAGGGGCATCAGGGGTGAACCGCGAGTCACCTGAAGAAAAAGTATACAAACTGTAATTGGTCTGAGCCCAGCTCAAGGAGACTAATTGTGAGAAGGAGATCTGAGCCTGGCTGAGGGAGATCCTGGGTGAACCGTGAGTCACCAACCTATGTGAATTTCGGAAAGGAACTTCTTGTTTGTTTGACACCTCAGGCCCTCTGAATCAAGATACTTTAATTACGTATGACATTTGGGCATAGAGGGCCCTGTTGTTTGTAACAGAACTGTGTCTTTGTGCCGAAGAAGCCTAAGAGTGTGCTATTCTCGAGTGAACTGCATTGTACCATGCTGAAAACGTGTGAAAGGGAGCCCAATGACTTGAACATCCTGACTTATCATTTTCTGAACACTTCTTTTCTTTTCATGAACATTTCCCTACACTATTCATAAATTAGCGGTAAGGATTGGCAATAGGTTTTTTAGTATAGGCCCTTTCATTTTGACGAGACTGCACAAGGACTGCATTATTATTATTTGATGGTCGTAGCTTTCTCCCATCTTAGAATTAGGTTTAGATAGGTGTTCATCACACCCTTGATAAGGTTCAATAAACACCCTTAAACTGTGGTCACTTGTGTCTGTCTTACTTTGATACCATGCCTTCCTTACAACTTCTACCCCCAGTTCCTCCTCCTTGGATGCCTCTCACTCCTGCTCAGCCTCACTTCCACCCTTTGACGTTATTACATCCTCCCTTCTTCACACTAATGCTCCCTCCTCCACACTACAAGCTCCCTCCACCCCACTACAGGCTTCCTCCTCCCCACTACAAGCTTCCTCCTCCCCACTTCAACTACTACTCCAACCACCTTTCTACTCAAACACTGCACTTTCACTCACACAATCAATCACTTACTATTCACTCCCTACACTTCCTCTCCGGAATACATCTGCCACTTTTTCATGCACACAGTGAGAAACCAGAAGGTGTTTCACCTGCTAGTCCCCAGGGATCTATCATCCATGTGGCCAGGACACGGCCATCCCTTTTTTGATCCAGTTCCTGGGGGTGGACTAGTGTGGGAGGAACACCTGGGTGAGGGGGTCTTCTCGGAGTGGGACACTGGATGGCGTGACACCCTATCCCTTCCCCTGCAACACCTTTACCCCATCCTACCAGGTAGGATACATGGGAACCTTATCCCCTTTTCCACTCACCGGCACTTTCACACAGACAGCCCGCTCTGGGAGAAAACGAAATCACACCCGAGCAGCGCATCTGAAATGTCCCACTACTGTGGTTAGGTAGTTACTGACAATCACTCACACCTGACTTCCATTAGACTTCCCCACACAGATAAAAGGCAATGCACGAAAGCGCATTCTGAGCAAGGCAAAACACACAAAGGTACAGTATCTTGAAGACGGCAGCTGAACGAAGGGAGAAAGACGGCAAACCACGAAGGAATTACCCTTGATCTTTTTTAGTCTGATGCCATTAGTTTCAAGAAGCCTCTGAGGCAGAAAGCGTAAGGCCAGGACACCAGACTAAAGAATCCTGCATTGTGTGTCAGAGATACCGAAGGCCATCCTGTGTAACTCACCAAGGTGGGGAGGAGCAGCTGCAGCTGCTGTGGTGGTATTGTCCTTGGCTCCAAGAACAAACAAGTACCAGAAAGAGAAACACAGCCAGTGAATTGGGGAGACCGATGCAAGACCGTCTGTGTTGAAATCAAGGTTGCAAGCGGCAACGTTGTATAAAAAGCACTGGAATTAACATTGTTAAATACATGTGATGTTGCAGTCAAGGTTGCAAGCAGGTTTCAATTATATCACTGTGCCTCTTCAAAGGATCAGGTGATGTCAAGGTGTCCTTTGTTTTGTATGATTGAATATAGCTAGAATGACCTTTGTGGCTTAAGAGGATTGGACCAGGTAATTGTATTGTAAGAAGTTCAACCTGATAGTGCCAATCCAAGACGCACCAGTATCTTTTGTTGTTTTGTGATCAGATATTTTTGCCCTTTACTGGCGCGTCTCCCAACGAGCAGACCATTGCCACTTGATAGTGGCCCTTATGTTGATATAAAAGGTTGCAAGCGGCAACAATATATAATGAGTGCAGGAATGTACATTTTTAAATGTGTGTGGTGAAAGACGCAAGTAAAGCTAAACTGCTGATGAATGTTTGAACTTAAGAAGGAAAGATACAATACCGTTGACGGAGTGGTCCAGCACAGTGGATGTGCTCATTCAAAAATCTCTGTAAGGTATCCCGCCAAGAGAAACAAAGGTATTAGATTGATGAGAATAATTGTGTGAAGTTATTCAAAGTGGTCCTGTGACGGTTTAAGCAAAACCCATTGCACATTCGAAAGTCTTTGATTTTGATATCAAGAGGATCTTAACCCTGAATGAGGGAGATCCATATCAAGAGGATCCGAGCCCGAATGAGGGAGCTACATATCAAGAGGATCCAAGCCAGGAATGAGAGATATCCATGGTCCAATCCTGAACGAGGGAGAACAAGTGTGAATATTGTAAAAAAAGGGCGTCTCAGCCTGCATGTAAAAATCCTGATACGAATGGAACTTTGAGACTTTGTTACGATAGACCCTCTGCAGTAAGAGACTTTATTGAAGAGGCTTTGGCAGAAGGCCCCGATGTCTGTGCTTTATACTGTATCCTTGTGTCAGAGGAGCCAGAGTGTGTGTGAAGCTCGAATGTGCCTCCTTGCCCCGTGCTGAAAACGTGGGGAAGGGAAGCCAACTGCTCAACTCTCCTGAAATATTGTTTCTTGAACACTTTCCTTTCAGAATACTCCATTGTCACACACCCTTTTTTATTTAGAAGTAAGGATTTGTCATGATGCCTACCCCCGGAGCACCAGGCCAGGCCCAGCACCCCCGGGAGCAGGCATCACGCCCCCGGGTAAAAGCCCAGCGGCCCTTAATAGGGGCTCTTTGGACTCTGTCCTGGCGCCGTTGGCGCCAGGGTCCTGTTGGACATCAGTCCTGGCGCCATAGGCGCCAGGCTCATAAGGGGAAGTGTTTGGTGCACTTACCTGAAGCAGACCATGCTGCACACTCACCTGATGCAGACCATGCTGCATGAAGAACCAAGCCAAATGAGGCTTAGGAGGGACTATTTTTCTGAAGGAACTATTTTGTTACTTGGGTGGGGCTGTGGAAGAATACTCACCTGGAACTTCTTCCAAAGCTATTTAAGCCACGCCCGGACAGCCACGCGTGCTTCGCGTTGTTCTGCATCCCAGCAGCTGAACGCTCACCGTGTCTGCTCCTTTACCTGGACTCCAGCCACGCCTGCCTCGAACCTGGAACACCTGTAATGGAATAAGAGAAGAGAAAGGTGAAAACCAAGAACTTATTCAACCTTCTTACCTGCATCCGGAATCTTCACGCCAGCATTCCTGAAGGAAGACTTCCATATAAAAGCACCGCGTTGCTCGCTGCAGCGCCGCGCTTCACTCACCTGTTCTCGAGACGCCGCCCGGCTCCATGGCGGCTCTCAGCACCGGTCACCACATCTCGGCACCTAGGGGAGAGAAGAAGAGACAAAAGGTGAGCAAGGGAATACAAGAGGAAAGCTGAATTTTCAGCCATATTACTTACCGACTTTTCTTGGTGAACCATTCCACATCTCGGGTCGGCGCCGCATCTTTGCCAGGTACCGCACCCCGGCCCCTATGGGGAAAGGACAAAAGACATTACTGGGGAATTATAAAGACATTTAGAGGGGTCGCACTCATCACTGACTCACCTGATTTTACCACCGGCAATTTAACCCCTCAACGCATCGCCTTTGTTCTGCACCTGAAATAAAGGACAGAAAAAACAACATAAAAGGAGGCTCACACTTGAACTTTTGCATCTTCATACTTACGGCGTATCGCTCAGAAAAGTCAAGTGGATGTGCCAGCACCATTCTGAAAACCAGTGAAGTAACTGGACGAACGTGCGCCCCTGCACCAGAAGCAGGATGGAGAGTTCATCCTTACAAACCATAAGGTGAGCTTAAACCGGGGGGTTTTGGAGGAAGTCAGAGAAGAACGAAGGGGGAAAGGGGGGAGCAAGCACACTATTCAGCAGACAGTTAATCCCCTTTCTCATCTGCAGAAGGATATTCCTACGGGCCAGACAAGCAAGATTTGGGGGTCCTGTTCAATCGGTGGTCCGAATTCTGTGCATCACGCTTGAAGAGGCCACAGCAACCCAGACCAGACCAGCGCCTCCGTGGGAGCCAGGTGAGCATTACAGGATTGGCAATAGGTTGATTAGTATAGGCCCTTTTATTTGACAGAAACTTGACTAGGATTGCGTTATTATTATTTGATGGTCGTAGCTTGCTCACATCCTTTGCTTTAGGTTTAGATAGGCATTAAACCAACCCATTTGAAGTTCAATAAACACCCTTGAACTGTGATCACTTGTGTCTGTGTTCACTGTTTGATACCATGCCTTCCTTACCAAACTCACAACACAGTATCACTTGCGCTCACTAACGAATTGCAGCACCTGCTCCAAAAGTAATTTCCACAATCTGCCATCCTTCCTCCTGTTGGTCTCTTGGTCTGCCGCCTCCACCTACTCTGACCTCACCCGAACAACCAATGCTTGCCTTTTTCCTTTAACTTCTTTTAATCCCCTATTTCTTGAGTGGTCTTCTATCCAGGCCAATCTGGCCCCATCTTCGCTGCCTGGGAAGGAGCAGCAATAAAAAAGTTTTAAATGGCATTGTAAAGGCCACCCCCTTTTCTCTGCGTGGGCTGCCATGTTAGAAGCATGGTGTTCCATACTGCATAGCATACATGTCCATGTCGGGGGAACTGAAGAGAGTTTCCATGTGAGTTAAGTACAGTTAGCTTAAGTGACTGCCTCTCTATTTCAAGGCCCTATTAGTTTAAGGGACCCACTCAGAATTACTTCTCATGCATCCTGCAGGTGACTTGCAGTGTGCATCTCAGGGAACTGCAATGTAGGAGCTCCCACTCTTGCCTTTGTTCTTCATTCCTCATTCCACGATGCTGATAGCCTAACGCTCCATTACATTGGCATTGATGGAAACTGGCTAACACTCTGGGGTATTATTTACTCGGCTGGAGCGCTCCACAGTTTCTTTGTGGGGCGCTGATAATTCTTCACCTTGTGGTTGTTCACTTTCAAAGTTTATTTGGTTTCTACAATGAGAAAGAAAACTCTGCCAGCATTGTGGTTCACAGGCATAGGCTGATGCAATTTAGTACTGTACATGCACAAGTTAGAACAACAGGAGGGGACAGGCATTGGGTCCCTCACAACTGCTACTGCCCTCCCCTCTGGGGTTGGAGTGGCTCTGTGTGTCTTTGTGGTTCAACCCCCCACCAAGGGTGAGATGGATTCCCCTCCCCTCTTGACAATGGATTTTAGATTGTTCAGTTTTATTGGTCAGCAGTTGAAATTTGGTCTTGGAGGGGTTGAGCTTCAGGTAAGCTCTGGGCATCCAGAACTGGATCAATGTGAGGCAGGCCTTGAGTATGTCAATGTTTTCAATGGAGGATATCTTGACGTAGAGCCGAGTGTCATCTGTGTATTTCTGGATGTGGATGTTGTGTGGAGCCAGTAGGTTACCAAACTGTTCTCTGTAAAAAAAAAGTAAGGTCTAGGTTGTGGGTGGGGGCATGGGATCCTTGCAGGACTCCTCGGTTACAGTTGAGGATCTGGATGAATCCATTTGGATGAATTGGTGGCCGCTAGCAAGGTAGGATTTGAACCAGCTGAGAAGGGACTCGCTCATCTCCAGGCGCTGATATCGATTGTAGAATCTAGAGGGTTGTCAAAGGGTTCATCATCATGTGTTGGACAAACATTTGTAAATCGCTGCTATTGGTTCATATTTCTGGAAATAAGAGAATTACCCTTGGATGTATGCTTGCATCAGGAAGGCCAGGGATGGGTAAGAAAAGAGGGGGTCATGATTTGTTTACTTTTCAGTAATCCCTATAACTCTAATTCTATTTCCTTTGTCCTAGGTTGTATGACACACCGGACATATTTATGCAGATTCAATTTAGAAAAGGCTATCGTTCTGGAGGAGCCATTGGAGAGGAGGTCTACCTAAGATGAGGTGGAGCTTGTGCTCTTATGATTTGGACTCGTTTTTGACAGTGGGATGCCTTTGCCCAAGAAGTGACTACCACACTTTAATAAAACCTGGACCAAGGGACTAAGCCAATGAATAAGGAGAAATACTAGTAATTAAACAAAAATGTACTTCGACCAAATCGGAAGTAAGACTGGTTAAAGCCTAATGCTTGAACAGCAGTTCAGAGCAATTGCAAGGATTAATGGTGAAGAAGCAACTGCTACACCTAACTAGTCACAATTAACTACTATGAATATGTCCAATGGGATTCTTTCCCACTATACATTTGTAGGATTCTATGATAGAACATCATTGTCAATGTGATGTGGGGGTGCAGTCTATTACATGCAAATGCACTCGCTGCACATCCAACACATCCTGTTGTCCTTTTTAGGACACATACCAGAGGAGATGGAATTATTGAGCCTGGGAGATGGACTGGTACTGGAAAGTAACATATAATTAAAGGACCTTGAATTGTATAGCATGTGATATGATGTGGCAACCTCCTATGTCTGCATAAAAAGACAATCTATACTTTTGACAAGCCATCCCCTTATTCAATTTTAGACATTTTAGACATTTTAGACCTTTACAAAGATAAAATGCCGATGAAATGTATGTGACCCTCAGAAAACAATACAAACCTCTTGGAAAAAAGATTTTAAAAAGAATAATCATGTTGTATTCACACAAAGTGCCTCGAGTTTAGGATAAGAGGATACCCTACAGATGTCGGTCTCCTAGTCTATGCAGGATCTAAATGTCTAATAAATTATGAACAAGGCGTTAGTTTGACAAGCTTATGAGTTGTGCCTTTAACTTTATGAGGGGTTAGTTCAAGTTATCTTGGTGACTGACCGTCGATTTCCAATTCTCAAGGTTCCGTTCCTTTTCTTCTATATTGTGTTATCTGGATTTATACCGCGCAACACTGCCACCCAAGCACAGTCTCCAGGCGCTCAATAGCTTGTACTGTAAAGTAAAATGTATGCTGCTGGCCTGATGATCTCTCATCGAAATGAATGTATGACTAAAGGCCAAGACTCAGTGGAGGTCATGTTCTGAATCCCTGCAGTATGAGAACAGGTGCAAAAACCTGTAGTACAAAGTTTAACACCCGGGTTGTTTAATAAATAGTATTGCTATGGAATCGACTGATTTTACCACCTGCAATAAATCAGCCGCACTCCATAGGAATCCGTTGTAAATGCCTCACGTGGGTGTACTCTCTGGAAGACATTTTCTCTTGTTGCACTACAAAGTGCATAAAATACGTTGACCTGTTTTCACCACATTCGACATGCATATGTTGTACTTTATAGTGCAAATTATGAAAAATGCAGAGAGAGGAAGGCGTAGCCAGGATTACCTAACAAGTGGGGCCTGAAGCTAACGTAGTTGGGCCCATTGCAGTGACGTTAACATCTGTAAATGCCCACACAGCGCTGATGAGTGGGCATTTAAAGATTTTTGTTGGGCCTTTTGCCGCTCAGGCCCTACCCTGTCTACACCTCAGAGAATTGCCTGCAGAGGCAGTGCTCTCTATGATTTTAACACTTTCCGAAAAGTGACCCACAGCACGTGGATACACTCTTGAAACCCTAAACACTAGGCTCTATGTTTGTTCTGAGCGCCCCCAAGTATCTTGTAAGCATAGATCATATCCCAAAATCCCAAATAAACATGCCTTCAAGCCTTCCCTTGGCATGATTTTTCGTTCCCTTTAGCAGGGCGAATGATGCTTACAGGCTCCCTTTCTAAGCTCGTTGTCAGTCATCCATTTTGTAGCATATGCAAGACAACTATTTTGGGAAGTGGGAGAAGGGGAGGATGTGATGGAGCTTCTCGTGTCTACGTGGTAAAAACAAAAACAATGCTTGTGGCAAATGGCATATGGAAACATAAGGAGAGCAGACAGTGAACAGCGAATGTGAAAGATTTTTTCCGCTTTAATTCTGTCATTTGCTTCGGGAACATAAGGCCGTGTTCACTTCACTTAAGTTTCACAATGACTGGAAGCCTGGTCAATCTGTCTTGTGTCTTCTTCGGCTGAAGTTGCAATTGAGCGGAAGCAACAGATGAACAAAGCCCACATTCAAATCTTTAGCTCATTAAAATAACGTTACATTGGGGTAAAAGCTCAATTGTCAGTGAATTGTAGTCGGTTCCTTTCAGCTGCACGCATTTAATAAATACGCCATACAGTCGTTATCTGTGAGCCAGTGGACTGAGGCGTGGATTTGAATAACAATTCTTGGACTGTCTCTGAAGTTTTGACCAAAGCTATCACTCCCCAAAGGATATGCGAACAGCGATGCTCCATTCTGTGCTTCCGGGGGTGTGAGGGGCGTGTGTGTGGGGTGGAGGTGGGGGGAGGGCACAACTATAACCTCTGACAGGGCTTAGCAAAGAAAGAGCGGGATTCTTTCTGCAAAAACTGCAAGGGAAGTACAGCTATTTCCGCCTGTGCACTGGCTGGGCAAATACTTCGCTTGGACAAAAGGGCTGGTAACGAGGGCTTTTCTCAAGTTAAGTAATATCGCAGAAGGAAAAAATCAATACTTTGTTTTGGTGAGGGTTCAGGTTCGGAGCGTTTCATAAACCACATCAGCCAGAAGTCACTTTTCTGGAGTGTGGTTTTCTATTTAGCACACATGTTGTTTCTACGTGTGCCATCGTTGATTTCAGCATACTCGGGACCTTACATTTCCATCCTATTAGATGGCATATTTAATTACGGTTTTAGAAGCACGTTTTCCCACTTATACAAACATAACATGTGAAAATAGATATTCACCGAGGGACCTTCACATCCAACGCACGCATCAAAGCAAAGCCCATTCGGATAGCCCTTTTTAGTTTTTGGTTATTATGTACAGCGTAAGCACCACTTATAAGCTGAAACGATTGAATTTGGTACAACTAGGAAGGAGAACAGATGTGAGGAAGGACACAGCTTGTGGACGTTGTTTGGTCATTTACCCGCTCACCGGCTGCCCATGGCCATGTTAATCCATATGGCCATTCCCACCCACTGCCTGCAACTTCCTCACCAAAACACACCCTCCTGCAATCCATGTGTGCCAGCTCTGTTAAGCATTAACAACACACTTTGTGCTATATTGTCCCAGTCAGTGTTATTTTGAGGTATTCTTCTGAGAGCTGACGGCTTAATTGAAGCTGTATGTATGCTAACCAAGTGTGCCATGAGCCAATTAAGCTAATCTATAGGTGTGTCCTCACATCTATTCCATACACTGAAGTCCTGTTAAAAACAAGCGCTGGCAAAGCCCACAGCTCTGGTTTGTGTGTAGGTATAAGATAGGAATTTGTCAGTCACTGCCATCATATGCCCAGGTACTCAAAATATTTTCCAGCTGTTGCCGTCTTATGGCCAGGTAGTACCATTGCGGCAGTGCCTGGTAAATGGCTATCCCATACCTACACCATAGCACAAAAATCTTGGTTTTGTAAATTTTTTTTTTAAAAGGCAGTGTGCAGTTGTGCAGGACTAGCGTGCACATGCACCCCAAAATCAAAAAAGTATGTTGCCACAAATATGCAACTATGCCATTACATCACTATTTAATTGGTGTAGAGGAACAAGCAATACACATAAAGAGCATTCTTGGTCCTTGTATACAGTGTGGGTGGGTTGGCATAGGAGAAGCATACACCTTTGCTGTCCCAAATAGCCTTTGGGTAAGAGTAGATCAGTGTATTGTTTAGTTTTCTTATTAACTTCATGCTGAATTGCTCATCCCAGTATGTGCAGGCTCCAGCGCTCCAACCATAATGATTGTGATGCCTCCAATTAGTTGCTCATCGCATACCAAGCTCTGCATTTTTGCACCGCCCGCGTAGCCCTCCCAAAATTCACAGACCACATTTCTAAGGTAACACAGAGACACATTTTCTAAAAACGTCTCTCTGCAAGATGCATGCATTTCACTTCCATGTACACTTCTCTGTGAAGCAGACTCCCAAACACCTCCCTATATAATACACTTCTGTCTGGCATCCAGAGTTTAGGTCTTGTACATTCAGTGAAAGGTAAAATGCGTGTCATTCACACAACTTGTTTATGGAGATTGAGAAATATCAAATGTAAACATTAAAATAATGATGACATAACATTTTCACCTTTTCATTGACATTTTGCATTTGTGCCAAACAAAATTGCTCAGGGGAAATATCTATTTAAGCAAGGTATCTTTTCACCAGGGTAATTGGGTAAAAATAGCACTGCTGTTGAGTAAACATTCTGTAAAGCCTGCCAAAGTGTTCTGTTCCATGGATGCATGTTTATGGCGGTAATTGCTGGGGAGTTTCTCCTGAAGCCCTGTGGTCAGGATCTTTAGGGATATCATCCTCACTTTGAGGTACTAGCGATTCACTTAAGCTTACTAGGTTCTCTATGTGGTAGCATAGCAGATCAGTCCATGCCTAACTATCAGGAGGTTGTGTGGGCTAATTCTCAGGAACAGCATACACCTTTCACAAATACCAGAATTAGAGAATATCTACACACTATATTTTACATAAATATATCGTCTTCATATATATTATAGGGTGGCGGGCGCCACTCTATAGTTAAGGTAAAACAGAGTTAGATAGGAAACCCGAAAAAATGAATTGCTAATAGCTTTTGACTTGAGCGACAGATTTGGCTAATCTGCAGATCATTGTTAACGTGCAGGCCCAGGACCCCCCACCGCCTTCACCCCCCACCGACACACCCCAGAATGCAGATTTCATGAAAGGTTAGTTAAAAACTAAAAAGTTATTAAGAAAAAAAAAAACATTTTCTTTCTACTTCTCATTCCTTTTTCCATAGACAAAAAAGGGTAAATTTTTGCTCGTCCGCACAGAGAAAACCCGGGACAGATTTGGACCAGGTTTGAAAAAACTTGGGCACGAAGCGTTGACTTGCAATCCTTTTGTGGTTTGGGGTTATTCCATCCAGTACTTTCTGCAATATTTGCTGGAGAAGCTGGTGCCCCCTTCTCCCAAATAGAAAGCTATGTATCCCTGTATACCAGGTGTTTGGGGTGTTTATAAAAATGAAACGGCCTCCATCCTTTTTTTTCCCCCTCAGTGCGAGAGATAGCCGCAGTTATACCCCAGGTTAGAACCGGGGTTATTAGAAAATAAAAATTGAGAAAAAAGCCATTTGCAGGTCAGAAAACATGCAAAAGCCATCAGTTTAGAGGTAGGGGGAAAGGCAAGCAGACACCAAGTACATTTTGGGAGTTGGAGGGGGTTAGGGATCATGTTTGCAAGGTGAGGCTGCAATATTTTTACCATACACTCGGGTATATCCTGGGGTATAACCACAGCTATTCGACATTTCAACAGAAACTGTGTCACTGAAATGACGAGTGTAGTGGGGGAATGGGAGAGGGCAGGGGAGGTGAGGAGGTCATCAGAGGGGCTAGGCGGAGCAGGCACAGATGAGGGGAGCACTTGGTGATGGTCTGGGAGGGCAGGGAAGCATTTGTTCTCTCATTGTTTTTCAGGATAGCCACATTTATAACCTGGGGTATACCCACAGCTATGGGGAAAATGTAATTACAAACAATAGTCATTGGGACATATACAGTGAGGTCGGGGGTGATAAATGATTGGCCGTTGACTATGTATTGTTTTAAAGTGTGGCTGAAGGCCATAGCCTGTGGGCTGCAAGTGTTTTAAGTATGCAGTGTGCATGGCCAAAGGCTGAGCCCACTGGCCATGGCCGAATGGACAGTGGGTTGCATTTGTTTTGAAGATATAGGGCCTCATTATGACTCTGGTGGAACGGGTTAAACGGCGCCAGTGCCGTTAAACCCATTCCGCCCTATTACGAGGTTCCCTCATGGGACCCGCTCTGGACGTGTGGGGACCAGGGAGCTAACAACGGGCCTGTTATTAACGGGCCCGTTGTTAGCTCCCTCCCCATTCCCATTGAGCCCTATGGGGGCTCAAATGGGAATGGGGATGGGTAAATTGAATGAGGAATTACCAGGTCCTCCAAGGTTGGAATGGCCCAGTAATTCCTCATTCAAGGAACCCGGACCCGAGTTTGGAGTTTTTATTGATTTAGCTGAATTTCATCAACTTTACAATATTAAACAATTAAAATTTGACAAAGTTTACATACACAACAACATATACACCAAGTAATAAAAATGAACACTCTTGATATCAAACTTGATATACATCTCTTACTCTGAGATAAAATAAACACTTATACTCACCTTAAACCACAACACATAAAAATAGGATAAGATCACTTTCAAACCCATATATAAAATCTTGATGTAGTTAAGGTGGAAACATGTTTTGTACTTAAAACTGTTCAAGTTTCAGTTCATGCAAAAAAGCAGTGGCTCTAACTCTTACATGTGTAAGGGACCCTGAATGAATCATTCGCCACAAAAAATCTGATGTTATCTCTCTATCCTGATCAAGTGTCTAAGCCTTTGGTCCGTCAAAGCAACAAACACACTCAACCATTAAATGTCGCAATGTGTCTTTCTGTGCCACCTGCTTGCAAAAATCGACAAACATTCTCACCTTGTGTTATCACTTTCCTTCTAGTAAAACATCCTTGGTCGGCCAAAAGATTGAATCGCAGACCCAGAAAGTCTCCTCTATGTATTGAGGAGGCGTGTTTAAGTATATAACACTCTGGATTACTGTATTTTCTGCGTATGAATGGATTGTCCATAAAATCACGATAGGATTCACACTTAACTCTAGTTCGTATCCAAGCACTCTGGAATAGTTTTGTTTTCACTCTCATAGGATTTTGTATGAGAACCAACAATGAAACATCTGCAAGGGCTACTGCATGAGTGACTAGGGTATGCCATTTAGAAATGCATTTATTTTTGGAAGAGAAAGCATAGCTAGATAACACCCCCAAAACCATAGGTGACTGTAAGGTCACTTCCTAAATAAGACAACTAATTACCACAAATATCTGGCATATAGCTAGATCAACCCAAGTTCATTCAAAATCCATACTGTCAGGAATTTGGGGTGGTGGAGGAGGAAAAGGTGTCAGGGTCCTCAGAACGCTTAAAAGACATAAATATGATCAAAAACTACATTACCCAGCAGCCTCTGGGAATTGTGTAGTTCTGGCCGTACGCGCGTTGAGCCAGCTGTCTGTAATTAGTAACAGCTTATTAGGGCTCAACGGCGCACGGCAGGTGTGGCTTATTTTGTGTTTGGAGGCGAAGCCATGTCGGAGGATCTCGCGGAATAACGTCCGCTTGCTGGACCAAGCAGCAACTTGAACTAAGGATGAGCAGTGCACCCGGGCTACGCGCTGTTTCCATGCCGCTCTGCATTTTTTCCTGAAACCGGCACGGCTATTACGGCGTCATCAGCTAACGTCTGGGAAGGCTTCCGAGCTTCCCAGACATTCAGATAACTGCTGGTTGGGTTTTTTCTTTGTTGTGTACTTGCATTTTGGCAGCAATGAACTCCGCAATTGCCACTCACAATGATTTACCAGGGACTCTTGGTTTTGTGTATGTGAGAGGGCATTAACCTAACAAAAAGGACAGTCTACACGTTTGAGGGCTAGGGTCATGAACTAGTTACACCGTGTGGGTTCTTGGAAACACAGTGCAATGTTTAATGTTGTTACTCAGACCACTGGGTCATGTATGTTTTATGTCTGTCCATGTGCTACTGCTTGCCCATAGGCCCATGTGTTATGTTCTTCATGTTGGGATACTCTCCCATGCGTTTGTTTCATTCTGTGCTTGCATAATCTGTATTTCATTTAACAAGAGCATAATGAGTTCCTGTAGCAAGAAGGTACCTTTTTCAACTGGTGTTTTCTTGTTATGTTACACTTCATCACCTTTGTTTTATCCAGATTTATGGTGAGAAGATTTTCCTGAATGTAAGTCGCTAAAGAATCCAATAACCTTTGTAGGCCTATAGGTGTTTTGGATATCAAGACTACATCATCTGCATATAGCAGAGATTAACCGTACTGTTGCCCAATTTTGGAGAGTCAGTGATGATATTATGAAATGCTTCTGGTAGATCTGAAATGAAAAAATTAAAGAGCGCTGAGGCCAGGGTACACCCCTGGCTCAGCCCTCTATGTGTCTCAATTGGTGGAGTTAGTTTTTCATCTAATGACAATCCCACTTGTATGGTGTTCCCAGAGTGTAAGTCTTTAATAAGATAGACTAAATACGGTGGAAACCCTTGACAAATTAATTTCTTCAACAGTATCTGCCTTGAAACAGAGTCAAAAGCGGCTTGTAGGTCCACAAACACCATATATAGTGTCTGCTTTATGATTGCATGATGGGAAATAATGGAAGTTAGCATAAGCAGATTAACATGTATGCCAAGCACCGGAATTAATCTTGTTTGAAATGGTTCACGTTGGAAATATTCTGCTGTCCATTTAGTAAAATCACAAAGAATAAACTTGGAGAAAATGTTGCCTGGCGCATCAAGAAGCGCCAACAGACTGTAGTGACCGGACTGGACCGATCGCCTCTCTTGAAAATCGGAACTATGACTGAGCGAAGCCACGATGATGGGATTGCATTTTCCCTTATAATTTGGTCAAAGATGTTATGCAAGATCTGCACCCATAGAGAGGGATGTTGCAAGCGCAGCAAAAGCCCTGTAGATTAAAAAAAAAATACAAAGGCAAGGGCTAGTGTTCAGGTAGCGTTCTAAAATATATAGTGGACGAGTGGCAAGGCCATAGCTAGTGGTCGAATATTGTTTTAAACAATACAGTGGGTACGGCCGAAGGCCATGGCTAGTGGCCCGTTTGTGTTCAGCCGTGCCCACTGCATATTTTAGAACACCACCAGACCACTAACCATGGCCTCTGGCCATGGCAGTGCCACGGAAAAAATGGAATAACAAAACCCTTGCAGCTCACTGAAAAACACGTTAGTTAAAGATCAGTCAAGGTGAGAAACGTAATGCCACAAAACCTGTGAAATGCAGCTTAAGCCACCTTAACTTTTCACTCCTATGTGCGGCCTATGACCACAATGATGACATCACAGATGACACCACAGATGATTTGGTAGGCTCCTGATCAGTCAGTAGTTTGCTAGGTCTTCCAGGTAAAGGGTGTTTTTTTTCAGGATTAGGCATATATGCCCCGTTTGTAGACCATCTGCAAACATGCCCTTCCTGAAATAAGTGTTGACTAGCCTGTGAAGAGCAGTAAGTGCAGTTCAGTGTTCATATGATTCCTTATAATAAAATTCCACACATGGCTGTTCACTTAAATACCTGGCCTCTTGCTTTATCGAAAGTAAGAGATGTTCCAGTTGTTGATGAATATATTTATTCATTTATATCAAATTTATAGAGTGTAACGTTCGCCCAAGGCACCTTGGCACTGCCAAAACAAGTGGAAGAAGAAAATCTAGGTCTTCAGGGATGTCCTAAAGGGCAAGTAGTCATCCATCCTCCCAAGGGTCAGGGGGAGAGAATTCCACAGAATGGCCATCGTGACCGAAAAAACCTAACCCCCAACCCTGGTCAATCTAAAGCAGGGGACCTCCACCAGAAAAGCTTCAGCAGAGCATAAGGACAGTCGGGGCACATTGAACCGGAACTTAGCCTTCAGAAAAGCCACCCCTTTCCCATGCAGGTTACGGAAAACCAGGTAGAGTGCCTTAAATTGCACCCATTTCGCCACTGGTAACCAATGGAGACTGCTTAAAACCGGGGAATTATGGGCACTGCAAGGAGTAGATGTGGCCATACGGGCCACTGAGTTTTGTCGAATCAGATAGGCTGGCTGTGCCAAGAAATGAACACATCACAATAATCTAAAGAGGACAGCACTAAGGAGGAGGCCATCAGTGCCCGAAAATGGGAAAGGCAAAAACGGTAGAACCTTGCGCAGTATCTTTAGTTTGAGATGCCCCACCTGGCAGATTGCACTGACCTGGGCTGCCACTGTTAAGGATGAGGTGATTTTTACCCCCAGATCTTTTACCATAGGCACAGGGGTAGGGCAAGGACCCAGCGAGAAAGGCCAAACAGAGAGGTGACCAAAGAGCAACCGCTTCAGATGAACCCACCATCTCAGGTTGTCTCGGGAGGATAGCTCAGGGGCAACGTGCGAGCCTTGGAAGCAAGACGACGCAGAGCAACACAGGTTCGATCCCAGGGTCCGCGCTTAGAAACCTCTGGGTATTAAGCATGTTATAAATAACCTATCATATCACACCACCAGTACCTCTCTTTGCTCCCCTTTCAGCTTCAGCCAGTTAGTAGACATCCACTATAATATAAGTTCAGAATGTACTTAGATTGAACATAATAATAACATGCAGCTTACGTGTTGCAGGGCAACAGTTCAAGCAGTATAATCAATGCATTAAAAAAAAACATCTGTGTTTTAATATAATTAATATCATGCAGATAGATTCTTGCTCTCATACTTTCAACTACAAAGGTACACAAAATAAAAACATTACCAAAAAACAGTCTATTATCTATTTATGTCGGTGAAGTGTCACAGAAAGCTATTTGACGAGAAAGGAATTTGAAACGCTTGCCCCGTCTTCCATGAAATGCTTCAGTGAAAGTTGAAATTCTGCTCAGCCCGGCTCGTGCAACAGGAATTGTGATGTCACAACTGTACTAATGAAAAACCAGCAGTGATGCCATTTTAATATATCTGAATCAGGTCAGTAGAGATTTCACAAAAAGCTTGCATTAAGAAAACCAACGACAGGCTTCTATACGGGTATTGCAGACTGATCTATACAATAAGGCCCTCACTACCCCCAACCTCGATGTTCCACGACCTTCACTGACTGCCCCTTAAGTTAAACGTACAGTGCCAATGAATTTCACTGTTAATTAGGTGGGACTAGGTACTACACTAACCAGTCAGTGCGTGCACAGCCCGATTGCCCTTTCTCTCGTCTTGCAAGCTAATCTATGTAATGAGTCGAGTATGAACGTTCAGGTCAAAGCAACAATGCCCCTCGGTGTTCATTGTAAACAGAGAATGCACATTTAGCATGTACAGTGCGTGCACTGGGAAACGCTGAAGGCTGGCCAATTTAATTGGGTCGAAGGAGGTTTACGGGTGAGTGAAATAACTTGATAATATGCCGTGGCTTTCCAAATGCCCATGGCTGGGTGTATTTGAAGCAAAGGAAGTGATACCCAGACCGTTGGCACGAGAGAGAGTGCGAGAGACAAAGAGAGCCAGCAGGGAGAGGTGGGGGTGCTAGAGAAAGAGAATGAATGAGAAAAAGGAGAGAAACGCAGGTAAGTGAGAGAATGAAAGTGGGAGGGGACGAGAGGAGACAGAACCCCCCCCACACACAGAAATAGAGACAGAGTTAGAAAGAGAGAGAGGGGGAAGTGTGTGAAATGGAGATGGGTGGTGAGAGAGAGAGACAGATAGGGCCAGAGGGGCTTGTGGGTGAAAGAGAAAAGGAGAGAAACCCGGGCAAGTGAGAGAGCTATAATTATAGAGCTATAATTATAATTGTTCTTTTTTTTATAACGCGCTTAATACAAGCTGGTGGTTTCTAAGCGCTGGATCGGGATTCAAACCTGTGTTTCGCTGCGTTGTCTTGTTTCCAAGACAAACGCGTTGCCCCTGAGCTATCCTTCCTCCCGAAGAGGGGGGAGGGGATGAGAGGAGACAGAAAAAAACAGAGAACTGGAGACAGAGGTAGAGAGAGAGGGTAGATGTGTGTGAATTTGGAGAGGGGTAGTGAGAGAGAGAAAAAGACAGATAGAGCCAGGGCACGGTGTGAGAGTAAAAGAGAGACGGCATGAGAGGAGACAGAAAACAATGGAGAAATAGAGACAGAGTTAGAGAGAGGGGGGATGTGTGTCAAATGGGAGAGGGGTAGTGAGAGAGAGAAAGAGACAGATAGAGCCATAGGGGAGTGGGTAAAAGCGAAAAGGAGAGAAAGAACAGAAACCCGGGCAAGTGTGAGAGGCAGCGTTGGAAAGGAGAGGGGTAAGTGTGTGAAATGGGACAGGGGTAGTAAAATGAGAGAGGGGTAGAGAGAGAGAAAGAAAGAGGAGGAGAGTTTCAAGCCATAGCATTGCAATTGGTTTCTACATGTTATTTGACGTCTACAAGTTGCTTCTTCCAAATGGAAATGAATGGCAATTCAGTCAAATTTTCAATGGGTAATGATTTCTGCGTAGGCCTCATATGATTCACTGAACTATAGCACCGATGTAAGCAATCTTTACATGTATAGGGTGTGTTGCAAAGTAGAGTTGAAGTTTGAGTTCAGGTTTCATTTGTAGTGTGATAGACAGTTTTTAGACCGAGGGTCCGTAGTAACCTTCATGTTGGCATTGCAAACGTGAGGCATGGCCATATCGGAATGAATACCGTCCATTGTCGTATGTGCGTTTGTGTGTATGCGTTGCTTATCTGTATCCCACAGCACATCTGTATAAATACGGTCATTGGTCACAAGTGTGCGTTTGCACACGTGGTATTCGAAGCCACGCGGGGTTGTGTTCATTGGGCTCTAATCTGCACCCAGAAATATAGATACATTTTGAATACTCAGAAAAGTCATTAATTCCAATTACCAGATCCGATTTCGCAAATGCATTTTCTTTATATCAGCTCCAACCTAGGTCTAAAAAACGCTCAGGTACCCGTTCTGAAGTTTGATGCAAGGAGGTTCATTTTGGACTACAAGCATGCCTTCTCATTACGGTGCCATCCGTCAGCGTTTTGCCCAAGTTTTGATGTCAATCCGTCAAGCGTTTTTTGGTGCTACACTTTTTCCCAAATTTCCTGTGTGCATATTGTTTTTCTCTTTACCCTTCCCCTATAATTTTGCCCTCCTGGATGGAACTTCAAATATTCAAGTATTTTCAAATTTGTTTTTTGGAAAGTTCCAAGCCTCTCAAAATTGTCTGTTCATTCTGTGCAAAGTCACTCTAAATAATGAAAGAGCCAGGGTTCCCAGGGCAATATTTGGCTTTTTTCAGGAACAAGGTTATTTCCACCGATCTGGGGATACCCTTGCTGTCTACAGGGTCAGTGTGGTGATCGGGGGGGGCCGCTGGTGTAATGCGGGCCCCTCCGGCGTATGGGCCGTGCGCGCTGCAACGCCGCGCAGGAACAGACACGGAGACGTCTGCTTGCTCCGGCGCTCCGGCTCCAACTGCCGGGCGCCGCCTTTATTACTAACTGCGCATGCGCCGGCTTGTAGGCCGCGCATGCGCATTCTGTGTACTACGTACACAACATCCCTCCTTTTCCCCTCAAACAACAAAACCATTAAACATGGGGCCAACGTGGCTCAAACATTATATACTTAACAGACTTTTGTTGCTCAGGTCGCTGAGTCCATAATAAAGTCTTGGAACCTTTGTGGAGGGCGGCGTCCCTCTCTGCGGGGGTACCTGGGCGGTCCCCTTTCGACATTCTCTGGCTCCGCAGGGTCTCCGGGCGTGTCGACGTTCTCCGGTGGTGCTTCTGCCGCCTGCCTTTGGCCAGGATCCGGTTCTTCTTCACAGGTTGCTGGTCCTATGCGTTTGAAGAAAGACACATTTCTGGTCACTGTCCCACGCGCGTTCGCCGCCGTGACCATGGATCCCTTGACGTGGGTAACTCCCATCGGGTGTGGTTCATATGTCATTGAGAGTTTCCCCTCTGGTTTCCTGTTCCGGACCAGGACGGTGTCCCCTACCGCTATCTCTTTTTCCGGCAGCCTTCGCCTCATTGTCTCCTTCTCGTTCCTCGCGGCCCTGTCCGCTGCCACTTGTGTGTCATCAATCACCCCCGGGCGTCGCTCTCCCGCTTCCGGTATCAACCCTTTCTTCTTCTGCGAGGTCTAGGTCTTGCAGGCCTTGATCAATGGAGGAGATGCCTCTCACTCTGCGAGAACTGCCTCGCCCCACTCTCTCTGGTCCTCTCACCGTTGTAACAGGGGCAGCCGCACGGCACGTTCTGGCAAAGTGACCCGGTATGCCGCACCGGGCGCATGTTCTTGACTTGGCTGGGCAGTCACCGCTGTGGGGGAGGTCATACCCACAGTTCGAGCACGATGGGGCGGTGCTTGGAGTGGGCGCGGTGTCGGGCTTTCTCGGCGCCCATCTCGACCTATTCGCAGCCGACCGTCCCACTGCAAATGCGTCTTCGTTGTGTCCTGGTCGCGAGGCAGCGTCCATTTTCGCGCCTCTGGCCTCTGCTAGTTCATGTGCTCTGCCCAGGTCTAGAATCTGCTGGAGGGTTAGGCCAGGCTCCCTCAACACTTGCCTCCGAAGTTTACCGGAGCTGCACCCCTGCAGTAGTTGGTTGCGGACCATTTCCTCTTCGTCGGCCCATCTGCAAGAGGTCGCCAGGTGTCTCAGGCGGGCGCAGAATTTGTCTAGGGGCTCATCGTCCAATTGTTTCTCAGCGCCCATGACGAACCTGTCAAAATCCACGTTGGCCATGGGTAAGAAGTGGTCTTTGAGTGCCTGCTTGACTGCGTCGTAAGTGACCACGGGGATGGTCAGGGAGTCGTAGATCTTGTGGACTTCTGCGCCTGCTGAATAGATCATGGTCGCAATCTTTTCATCATCGTCGTTAACCCCTGCTGCCCTGAAGAACATGTCCAGTCTTTTGACCCACAGCAGCCACTTCGGTCCTAGCTTGGAAGGGGGTCCAGTGGCATCAAACTCTGGCATGGGGGCTAGGGAGCTGCGGGCTCTGCGGGGAATCGGGGCTGCGGCACCCTCATCGTCTGCGCCGTCACCCATTTTTTCGCTTGGTACTCACAGGTGGTAGATGCGGCCTTGTGTTAGTGGTGGGAGCGAAATCCCCTTCTTTCTTCTTAGGTGCCACAGTCTTGCACCAGCAAGACTGTGGGTGTTCCAAAAATTGAATTGTTGTTGTGTTTATTTTTTTTTTCCTGACGCCGTCGGCGAGTGGCGCACGAGCACCCTGTTGGGCCGCAACCACGGTCGCCACGCGTGACGGGGAGCGGGTCGAAGAAACAAAAATGGCCGCCGGTGCGTCGTCAGTCCGTGACGCGGCGGACTTAATCACAGCGTTGCAGCCGGGCACGGGAGTGGGCCATGGCTCCTCCTCGTCGCCAGTGTGGTGATCGGGGGGGGCCGCTGGTGTAATGCGGGCCCCTCCGGCGTATGGGCCGTGCGCGCTGCAACGCCGCGCAGGAACAGACACAGAGACGTCTGCTTGCTCCGGCGCTCCGGCTCCAACTGCCGGGCGCCGCCTTTATTACTAACTGCGCATGCGCCGGCTTGTAGGCCGCGCATGCGCATTCTGTGTACTACGTACACAACAGTCAGGAATGCCCCAGCAGGCTGCTTCTGGATTCCTTCCAATGTTAGACGGGTTTCTGTAACGCATGACTCTAAGATGTGAAGAATCCATAAACAAATCCTCCTGCTCCTTTTGCTTTAATAAGAGGCAATCTTTTACCCTCCCCAGGAGGCTGCTTAATGTTATGTCCCTGTAGACCGGCAGTACCCAGGCGCGGGGCCTGGACAATGAGGAAGCAGAGACGTAGGTGTTACCCTCACTGACCCTGCTCGTGCACTGATTGTGTGCCAATGCGGGGCCACCTTTACTGATACGCCTGATGACGGCACAGCTGATGGTAGCCAGCTCTAAGATCTAACTTGGAGAACAACGTGGCTACCTGAAGGTCGGTGAGGATATCATCAATGGTGAGCGTTATGTGACGCTCTATCTTAATAGCCTTATTCGGAAGGCGCATTGCCACACACATTTGAACAGAGTTCAGCTGCTTGGGCTTTCAGGTGATCACGATGGGAGAGAACCAAAGGGTGGGGCCCTCCAACGGCTCAATTATATCTAAGTCAGCTTGCTTTTGGAGTTCCTGTTCCACTCGTTCTCACAGGTGAAATGGCACTCTCCGGTGTTTCAATGCCACTGGCTAAACTGTTTTGTCAATGTGGCGCCTCACCGGATCACCTACCATCTGTCTGATCCGTACCAGTGTCTGTACGTCTTCTACGAACACTCTGTAGGCAAAATGCACTAGTTTGAGTGTTTCTGCTGTGGCACATCTGGGGGGGGTCTAGTCGCTGACTCAGGACATGAAAAACCGTGCGTTGATGGAGACATTGTCATAACGGACAGGAGCCACAAAACTCGTTCCAGGGACACTGGGGACTTGCCTCCAAATGTGAATACGCGCACTCCCGCCGGCTTCAGTGGTGGGGTAGGTTGAAGCGTCTGATAGTGGCCGTCAGCCATGACATTGACAGATGCGCTAGTATCATTAAGTACGGGGATGTCCATGTCTAGTTCTTTCACCATGCATTTGGGCTGGTGCTTCTTTTTTCCACTAACCGTCAGCACAGACAAAATGAAGAAGACATCCTCTTTGCCCTCTTCTTCCAAAAAAATGTTCATATCTTGTGGAGCTTCTTCCACTTCCACAACTTGTTGCATTGAAACAGTATTCTCGGATGTTCTCTCCCTCTCAAATGGGTCGCAGGAGTCTGTGCTCTGCACACCCAAGGAAAATGGCTCTGGATACCACATCTGCTGCAGGTGTCTTTTAACTGGGCACTCATTTTGGTGCGCTAGGTCGTAACCACACTGGGGGCATACTTCATTGGTGGCCACACAAGGCTGATCCCTCCTTTGCCAGGGGGGTTCTTCCTCCTCTGCCAGAGTGTTGCCTGCCCACAGCACATACATCATCTAACTTTTCTGACTTCAGGGCTGACTCCATACGGGACGCCCTAGCATCTGCTAGCTCGTGAGAGCGTCCAAGTTCCAATATATGAGGTAGGGTGATGCCCGGTTCACGAAGGATCTGCCTATGCAACTTCGTCAACAGGCATCCAATATAAACTGAAGTTGCACCTCCTCGTCTTCATCAGTCCATGCACAAGTGGATGCAAGGTGGCACAGGAATCTGTGAAAACCGTAAACATTTTCCCCGGCTTTTTGTGTAGCCGACCACATGTTAAACTAGTCCGTATTCATGATAGGGGCAAAGCAGTTATTGAGGGTGACACAGCTGCCAGGTAGGTGACATCAGTGGAGTCTCAAAGATCCAGTGGACAGCTGGGCCCGCAGAATAAATTAGCGTGGCCCTATGGGCCTGGTCACTAAGTTCACCAGTCGCGTCAAAATACATTTTGAGTTGTTTAATCCACATGCCCCATCTAGGGCCTAGGGTTGCAGGTGAGCTGTCAGCATCAAATTCAGGAATAAGTGCCAAGGACCCTTGCAATCAAGCGAGTCATCCTCTTAGGTCTGCTGTACCCTCATCTCCAGACATGGTGTATATGTGTGTTGATAAGGCAAACTAACTGGTTCTACGTTATTTCACCGAATGATTTTACATCGTGGGACTTTTCATCGCCACCCTTTCATCACCAAAAACTCCTTTTTTTAAAATTTAATTAACTAATCACACCCCAAACCGCACCAAACACCCCCCATAAAAAAGTTTTTAAAAAAAAGTTTTTGGCGATGAAAGGGTTGGCGATGAAAAGTCTCACGATGTAAAATCATTCGACGAAATGCGTGTATACCAAATAACTAACAAATGTCCAGCAATCTGTGGTTGTTGGGCGCACAGGTACTCCTCCAGGAGTTGCAACCCTCCAGTAAATCCGTGTTTTATGGACAAAACTGTGGCAGATGGGTGCACAGGCACTCCCCAGGAGCTGCAACCCTACACCCACAACAGCCACATAAGCACCAGTGACAATGAGCCCCTGGGCACACGTGCACTCTCCAACAGAGAGAGAGGCGCAACTCTGTTACTTAGGGGTTTACTGGTGTCCCAATAAAGATGCTCTGCAGAGTGAGCTGTCTGCTGGTGTCCCAATGAGTAGATTATGCAGAGTGGAGTGGAAATGAGTATGGGGGCCCAAACTCACCGTTCAAAGCTTTAATATGATGAATATATCCTTCCTTGAGGGGGTTAAAAAATGATGGCATACCGCCAATGTTAAAGTGATGTCATTAATAAGAGACTGGCGTGATACGATTCCAGAGAACGTGGTGAGGGCAGAATTGAATATGCGCTGACACACACACGGGTGATGGGTTCGCTGCCCCTGTCCTGCCGGCGGCGATCGATAATGTGGTTCACACAGCTCAGAACGCTGGGTTGCCCTTTATCTCCCGCTCGTCACCGGTCTTAGATGGACCGGCGGTACCCAGGCACGGAACCTGGACAATGAGGAGGCATAGATGAGGTGTTAATCTCACGGTGCCTGCTCATGCACTGATTGCGTGCCGACACTGGGCCGTCTTTATTGCTACACATAATGACGGCACACGTCATCACGCGCTACCCATGATACCACATGACAATTCCCCTCGAACGTTTTTCCAGTGCAGGATTTGCAGAACCAGTTACAGTTGCGCACATCCATGGAAACGGATCAGACATCACACATGTAGCCTGACATCAGACAGTTACATGACTAGACTAAGATTAGAATTTTGGTCATTGTTTTGTCACAAACCCAATTGTCAGAGTGTCATTGCAGAAAATTGTCTAATTTAACGAATGCGGATATTGTATTGTGTGTAAAGCGTTGTATTACTCGATGTCGAAATAAAACTGTGACATGACACAAGCCCAACAATAATATATTCCTTATAGGTCCAGTTTTGTAAACAAAAAAACACTGGATGTATTTTAACCAAACTAATTGAGTCAATTAGAGGGTCAGGTTGGTATCCATGGCATTGGATATACAACACATAGCCCCCCACAAACAGAGATGTTACAAACTGATTAATTTCAAACTAGTGAAATACACTGCTGGCATAAAATAAATCACTTTAGTTTTTACACTCTTAAGTTTGTTCAGGCCCCGTCCACTTTTTAAATGATTGCTGCTTGCACAACGTGGAATCGACCACAACAAGCATCTCACGTGCGAGTGTGGCATGCATCCATAGGCATAAGAAAACTCATAGTTTTCCATTTTAGCACCTGCCAAGAATTACTATTAGGTAGAAAACCGTGTTATTCTGGGTAGGGAGGGAAAGAATGAGCGAGCGAGACAGATAGACACACACACACACATACACACATACACAAAGAGAGAGACAGAGAGAGACTGCATATGTTTGTCTGTTTGATATTCCTGTGTTTGCAATTTTATTAAGTATATCTTTGTATGTCATGTACTTCACTTTACTGCAAACGTTTCAAAGCACTTTTTTATGTACTTTTGTGGATTTCAGGAATCACCATCTTCTCTAACAAAAGTGGAAGAGGAAAGTGTGAAGCAGAGTTTGTGTGTGTGTGTGTGTGTGTATGTGTGTGTGCGCGTGTGTGTATATCTAAGGGGCATTGGAGTTGGTGAAAATGTGTTTGTCACTAAATGGCTGGTTCTTAGATATTTCCAGCCCTGTTCGAGGTCCCAAAGTCGTGCTGGCCTTATCCCTGGTCCTCTGCATCCATCCTCCCAACACTCGAAACTTTTACTCTTCCCCATAGCCTTCTCCCCTACATTCCTCTTCCATAGACAGTCACTTTCGATTTAGATGCTTAGACTGCATATGCTTTGTCAATCACAGAATGCATCCCGGGTGAGTGCATAAGGAGAGTTTAAGCAGATCCTATCAACCCATGCTTCAGAGTACATTGGACTGTTTCAACACATCTCAAGCACATCACCAAACAAACCACACTCCCTCAGAATACACCTAACTGGTAGTGCCAGATCGGGCAGCTAGAATACAGCTCTGAAGATATTTGCATCTCAGCCCTAGACCTCTAAAACTCTGTACTTCCTATCAAACTAGAGATGTCTGGTCCAGAGGCAATTTTAAATATAACAGCACCGACCCTATGATACTCCCGTACCTTCTACCTACACTGTCCTGCCAGCTCCCAATGTATCCAACTCATTCTCAACACACCCAACACATCTTCCGTCAACAGTACACAGTCTTGAAACAAAATTGTGGGCACAATCTGTTACATCTACTCACACAAGCTTCAGTACCAGGAGTCCAGTACCAATCACTATTACATTGCAGTAAAATATATAGTAAGGGATGATGATAGTTTATTGAGAAAAGTGGTGCTGCAGCCTGTGGCAGGTGTGAATTCCTGAAGTGATAAATTAGCCTTTCATCATGTCATTAAATAATTGTGTGCCCATTAATCTGGATAACAGTGAAATATTGTATTTATAGAGCTAAAAACCTAAATGATTATTTTTGAAACGGAGTAAATCATGCCTGTGTTAACATGCTTCCATATCTTATAATTGATTAAGACTACAAGTCCTAAACAGAGTTTTTAAGGCTTTACACACTGAGATCACCTATAAGTGTTTTAGTTTAGTTTGAACTATAAAAAAGCAAAAAAGCTGAATCATTTAATCACAAAATGTATGACTGTCATACACATAATCCACCGATTCTAAACTCCACCACCTGACTTCTGCCCACCACCCCACCTCTTCCAAGATAATCCTTTGTCTTAAATCTGCAATACTGGAGGTTCATGTCCAGTGACATGAGACTATGTCTGAGCAAATAAGTATATACTGATAACAAGGTTGTCATTAACTTAGCTTTTCTGTCACAAATCTTCCTTTATCGAGAATGAATACCATAATCCCAGTTTGTCCAGCATGCCAAGTTCCCTATATATATATATATATATATATATATATATATATATATATATATATATATATATATATATATATATACACTAGTAGGTGTACCCATTCTTCTCACAGTAATTCCCACTTCACTCCCAGTTTGTAGTTCATTCAATGAAAGAATAAAGATGATGATGTTGCATGGTTGTTTGCGTTATCCATATAACAAGACAATCGATTCCAGCTACTTTCAGCTGGAGCGTTGAGATTGCGCTGTAATATTATTGGTATGCTGATCTACAGCTGAAGCATCAGCGACCTCAACATAAGTGCCATAAGTGTAGGGCTGAAGCACGTGAGCTTCGTACTGTTGAGATGTCATCCATCCATCAACTTCCGTGGAAAATTAAGTTCCTGTAATTATCATGAGAGATCTGTCACTATGTGACGGACAACGTCCTTGTGGACATTATTGAAGAGACATGTACATTTCCTGTCACCGGCATTTCTTCAGAAGTGAGTGCTGCTAATGTCAACTAGAATGCTGATAGTGGGGAAAGTTTAAGATCAATGCACTGCTGAAGTTTGCGTAGAACTACGGCAGAACTACGGTGCCAACAGCCATGTGGCAGGGGTAAGCATTGCAGACCTCTTAAAAAATAAAATGATAAAACTGTATATTTGATACTTTTTACACTGTCTACGCCACAGAACATAGCCACATGCCAAATTTCAGGCTTGTAGAATGTCGGGAAGTATGCTGAACATTTCAAACAGACACACACACATATCCAAGCATTGCAGACCACAAGAATTTGCAACATATACATTTTGTACTTTTTACATTGTGTACACCATTGAACCTACCCAGATGCCACATTTCATGTTTGTAGCATTTTGGGAAGTATACTGAACATTTCGTACAGACACACACACATATCCACATATGGCAGGGGTAAGCATTGCAGACCGCTTAAAAAATAAATTAGGAACATGTATATTTGATGCGTTTTACATTGTCTACACCATGGAGCCGACCCACATGCCAAATTTCAGGTGTGTAGCATGTTGGGAGGTATGCTGAACATTTGTACAGGCACACACACATATCCACATATGGAAGGGGTAAGCAATGCTGACCCCTTACAAAATAAATTAGGAAGATGTATATTTGATGCTTTTTACATTGTCTGCACCATGGAACCTAACCACAGGCCAAATTTCAGGTCTGTAGCATGTTGGGAGGTATGCTGAACATTTGGTAAAGAAACACACACATTATACTTTTTCATTGTCTACACCATGGAACCTACCCACATGACAAATGTCACGTTTGTAGCATGTTGGGAAGTATGCTGAACATTTTGAACAGACACACACACATATCCACACTTGGCATGGGTAAGCATTGCAAACCGCTTAAAATAAAATGAGGAAAATGTATATCTTATACTTTTTACATTGACTACACCATGGGACCTACCCACATGCCAAACTTCAGGTGTGTAGCATGTTGGTAAGTATGCTGAACATTAGGAACAGACACACACACATGATTCTATATATTACATGACCTGCAGTAGCGGCCGTGTAGTTATGGTTAAGTTGCTCAACAATGTAAAGTAAATGGAGTCTCTAAGCTTATTTCTTTTCTTCTATTCTTTAACTGTGAAAGGTGGTTCCTAAAGGAAACTTTTAAAAATGTTTTTATGTATTTCTTTATTTGCTTTATTTGCAGGAAAGGCCAGAAAGTAAGGTGGGGAGGGAAAGGAGGGAAGGGGCACCAACCACAAATATGGAGGGGCAGGTGGACAGGGGAAGATGTTGTGCATGTGGTATATCTAAGGTAGGGGGCAGTGTTTCTCATGCTCCTTCAGTGCAGCTTCAGAAGCACTTCGAAATTGCTCCCCCTGAAGAATGGTGTGTTGCAGTATATACACAGTACTGTTGTCTTCGAAAGATATGGATCAACAGCCTCTTTTAACATTTGCAAGATAGTTGGTGGGATTTTGTGTCCCCGAGAAGTAGGCTGTGTGGTTACAATATTGGTGGAGGAAGATGAGGAAAGAAACAGCCTTTTTGAGTGCATTGCATTTTGGATTGGTATGGAGGTGCATAGATGTGGTCCCGTAGGAGTACTGTCCAGGTAGTCTGCAACTGAGTACAACGTTGCACTCAGTGCATTTCACTTTGGTAGCTTTAGCCTTTGTTACATCTCCAACAGTGGTAAAGAACTGCCATACCCATGATTCTCTCTGGGTTCTAGAGGTAGGCAATTCCTCTAACTCATCTTCCTGGTTCTCTTTATTGTCTTTTGAAGCACTGCGCTTCTTTTGTTGTGTTTGTTATCCAGCTTGTGGTGGTGGTGGCTCTTAGGGAGTAGGGATGGCAATAGCCGATCCATTTTTTAAGCTAAATGGCAGTTTTGCTAATATTCTTTCAAGTATGTGCTGTGTGCTAGATTGTTTATGGGTAATGAGTAAGAATAGGTGTAGGACCTGTGCAAGAGTATATTTTGAGCTTCAAAGTTCCTAGATCAGCTGTAAATGCAGTTTCAAAATGTTCACAAAGCACAGACCTGTTCGCGAAGTGCGGATGCGTTCACAAACACGTCATCATGTGGCGGGCATGCTGGAGGTCACGTGACACTGTCCAGAAAGTCAGCGGTGACGTCAGATGTTCGTGAACATTGACAAACACAAAAACAGTGGAAAAACTTGGAAAAAGTGTACAGAAGTGTGACAAATTATGCTAGAAGGTGGAGAATGGCAGAGTTTTAAAGTGAAACTTTTTTAAATTGGATAAAATTGGTGCTATATTGCGGGAAAGTATGATATTAGGAAGTTGGAGAAAATTAGGGTGCACTGGTGCAAACCCACGAAATTCACTGAACAAACTTTGTTAAAGGGACATTATGGTTAAGTTGCACTAATAAAAACCTAATAAATTCATTAAAAAAACATGTTAAAGGGACATTATGGTTACAAGTAAAACCGAAAACCACTAGAAATTCGACAGTTATGATCTAAGCAACCATAACTGTGCTACCACCGTGTACTGCTAAAATTGACATCCATGACATCAAAGATGACATGACATCACTGATGACATCACGCATTAAATTCATTTTGATGAAAAGTCCCTATGGTAACACAATGTCAGGGGTGATCGGAAGACCTATTGTAGAGGAGGTCCCAGGCACGATTCACACCCCAAACGCCCATTTGGAAGTACCAGGAACATTCACGCAGAAATATGTGACTTATGATGAGCAAATAAACCAGCAGAGAGCTGCAGTTGGGCTCTGTCCAGTACCTATCAGACTGACCGCACCTATTGAAGTACCAACACCTAAGAAAACCTGGACAGTGAGGTACCCATTGAGAAAACCATACTGACAAGTAAGACAGAATGACGATTGTCAGAACGCAATACCTGAAGAAGCCAAAAAGATACTAAAAGAAGATGAATGGTGGCATCACAAGAACCCAGACTGACTCACATATAGAAGATATGATGACCTATGAATGATGAAAAGAGACGAAAACACCATGGATAAGTGACATCCCGAATCTAAAGTGAAATAAGCAATGTCAAATGTCAGAAACTTATTCCATGAGCATGATGAAGATATTCAACCAGTTTACACGTGTACATATACACAGTAACCGCAAGAAGCTTAGAAAATTGTGAGGCTTTCTTAAGCTTAGTAGTAGGATAGAGTGCAGCAAGCGCCACCTATACATATCTCCCGCAAAAGGAGCACTTTATATAAGTATACTTCCACTATGCAGAAGAGCAGAATCAACCAAAGGTTATTTAAGGTCTCAAGAGGAAAGCCTCGTAGCAAGCAAATCGAGAATTAAAGACAGAGAGAAAACTCAGATGAAGGCAAGTCATGCCAAGAAGCCAAGGTCGTATCGGCAGAAACAGACCAACAGTGGATACAATTAATGAAGAGAAGAACAGAGTATCCTATGCTGAAAGGTCAAGATAAACCACAGAAGGCAGATGGCTGACAAAATTAAATCAAATACACAAATTGCATGGAGAATAAGATGATTTCACGGTGTCAAAATCGCGTGACTAAGCAAGCAGAAGGGATGAAACTTTAACACCCACGCATGGACTTGTGCCATGCCCAGACACCTTAACTTTTCCAGACCAAGAAGCAGTCTCGAGGCCAAAATACAAAGAAATAATTGACACATCACCACTGAAGTGATGATTGATTGTTGCAATACTTGGAGGGAGCCTGGGGGTGCAGACAAACTCCCTGCACCTGGCTGGCTATTCTGCACCTGCTAGGCTTGTGGATTTTGGTTGAGAAACAAAAATGTAATAAAGTGTTGTATGAGGAGAAGATAAATAATTTTAAGCATGGAAGACAGTTAGTACACTTGTGTAAACAGTTGCCAAAACATGCACCGAATATGAAAAAATAGGAACCGCCCACACAATGTTTATGCCATGGTCCCAGGGTGGATTGCTATCTAAAATGGTCCTGCAACACATGACGACATATTTGCACGCCACGTATACTGGCAAAAAGTTAGATAAACGCTTAGCTAATTTAGAGCTTTGGAAAATGTACCAAGAGGATAAGGAGGAGGAGCCACCGTTAGATTGGATACTTAACGTATGCACAGAGGGGGGTGAAATGCCTTCTGTGCCACCCGCTGTTAGGCAGAATCCTGTGCAGTTCCCTTAGGGAGCACTACAGAAGAATAAGACTACAGGTGAGAGCAATAAATCCCCTTTGGTATCAGTCTGTATAACAAAGATTTAGTTGGTAGCTGTGGCTGAGCAGTCAGACTTATCTCAAGAGGGAGATGAGCTGTATTCAGGGTTTACACAATAGGCCTACAGTACTATGGCACAAGGAAACACGGACCAAAGCTTTGTATAAAAAAATTAGATATAGATTTATTTTATACACTTCTAATTAAAAACACATGTATCACAGTCATCAAGCAAGTTAAATTAAGTCAAAGGAAAAATATACAAACTCCCAAGTTAAATTGTAGACCAAGTGAAAACTGAGCAAATCGGCACAGTGAAAACCACGCACAAGGGATAGTCTACCAATTCCTCACAAGGGAGGGAAAGCACAAGTTATATAGAAATAGTTTCTTTTTTTTTTAATTAATTTGTTTAGTCGTAAAACAACTTTTCAAATCAATTACATGATACGAATCAACATTATTTATCAATTTTGTCATTAAAACAAAGAAAAGCAGGAAAGAATTAATTTAAACTCTTAACACAACTCTCCTCGACACATCTTCTATGTCTACAACACGTAATAGACATAGAAGATGTGTCGAGGAGAGTTGTGTTAAGAGTTTAAATAGTTTCTTACAAACCCTAGCAACACTTCCCATAAAATTGTGAACCAGTTTAAGCAAAACAGTGCATCAGTATAGGCAATACTTAGATGAAAACTGAGCAAAACGGCATTTCACAAGGTTTAGAAAGGGGAAGAAAGGGGTAGTTATAAGAAGTAGGTGCATCAACACAGTCCTAGTTGAGAATCAATCTAAAGAAGGCAGTTCTAACAAATGTAGCCAGAGTCCGTAGGCCTGTGCCAGAGTCAATGGTACAGAACAAGGGCCCAGGAGCAAAATGTTCTCGTCGCTGCAGTCAAGTCTTTGGTTAACGAATTTGGAAAAGGTTGACGCAGAAGTTGAAAGACAATGTTAAGAGAGAGGGGCGGCCAACCCAACAGGTAGGTAAAGGATTTAAAACACCTTTAATGCTACCGCGAAGAAAGGGCAGCCTGGCGGAACAATGTACCTTGAAATTGAAGAAGTGGCTCCTGCGGTGGCAGTTGTTCCTGGTAGTTCCTGCAGTTCGGGTGATCCAGCAGAGGAAGAGAGGCTCTCATTGTGGAGGAAGGTTCGAGTTACTGCACTACCCAGGGATGAAACCAGCCGCAGTGCTGCCCGACGAATAAAAGGTACGTTCCTTAAAATCGCAGTCCGGGTGGACTGGTGCCTGGCTATCCAGCCTCTGAGTACTGGGTACTGGTGATTCGAACAAGTCAGGTCTGGGAAGGCGATTGACAAACTGGTTGGCCCCACCAGCTCAAGGGAAGAAGTCTCTTGCAGATGAAGATCTTCTCTCGTCGTGTGGAGAAAAGTGGTGAGACGCTGCAGCAGGGCTTCACCGGTGGTTCAGTCATTGCAGATATGATATGATATGATATGGCATTTATAACGCGCCTATACACAGGTGTTTCAAGGCGCGACGAGGCAGGGAGGGGAGGAACAAGGGGAGACAGACAACGATCCTACTAGGCCAGGTGTCATTCAGATCGCGCAAGTGCAGGGGTGGGGGAGGGGGAAAGGTGCAAGGGGAAGGGGAGGGGTGAAGTGCAGTACAAGGTAAGTGGCGTAAAATAATACATAAATAGGGCCAGCTGGTGGCAAGTGCAAGGTAAGTGCAGAACAAGTGCTGGAAAGGGAGGGGGGCTGTAGGGATACAGAGACAGTCCCGCAGTGCAGAGATGTCTTTGGCTTCTCTCGTCTTCGGCTTCTTAGTTCCAGTGGCAACATCTTGCTCTTCCAGTCCTCAGGACCCTGCTTTTATGCAAAAAAGATCCCCATTCATACAGCCTAGCTGTCACTCACACAGTGGAGTGGTCATCTTGGCGTGAAACCCTCCAGCCTATCAGGATAGAGTGTGACATGGGTTGCGAGGCAACCCTGTCCAGGGGTCCTACTCCCCCTCCCACACAATGGACCCACCCCAGACTCAGTGGCGCCGAAAGGAGGGCTTCTCGGTAGAAGCCTTCCAAAAGGATGAACAAAGGATCCCCGACCTGGGTTAGGAGTTTAGAGAAAGAAGTTATATTAAAGTTCTGGCAAATAAAACCTACCGGAGTCAAGTTAATATTAAAATGCACCAGCGGTATGTTAGAGGCTGTCAGAAAAAGTGGTAGCCTCGAACAATGGGAAAATCCCATAGGGAAATATTCGCGGTCGAATATTTATGGTATTAACCACTGCCACCAACCAGAAACTTTTGAGAGAGGGACTGTACGGTACCCTCTCGAAAACGAACATAAGGGTAAAACTATTAACCCTTTCCAGTACCTCCATAGTAAGATGTTGTACTGGTTTAGTTCATAGGATTTGACTAGTAAAGTCAATTGGGACTTTAAATGCCCTGGGAGACAGTAGTCAGTCCCAGGGTATGGAGTATATGTTTGGGTGTCGCTGAGGGTGCTGTGTAACACATATGAATAAAGATTATTCCTATGGGGTTGAGAAAGATCCCATAGGCATTAAACACAAAAATAGCCTAGAACACACATAGCAAAAATGTCTAACAGTGGGAAAAAAGAGTCTCTTAGCAGGAGAAAAGAAACAAACCCTTCAAATCCAGTAAAGCTGCTGAGGGACTCTATAGGTAAGGGAAATTAGCCATAAAATGAGAATTCTCCCTAACACCCGCCTCATCTGAAATAAAAAGCGAAGCCAGTAAAGTCAAAGGATTGTACCCACTGAGGGAACTTAAAGCAGCCACGGGATATAGCACCCCGGCATATGAGTCACCTACACAAAGTAGTGATGAAAACCCAGACAAAGACAGAGATAGAGATATCACCTCCAAAATCCCAAGGGACAAGGAGAGGCACGAGAAAGAAAAAGGAGATCAAGCGAAAGCGAGTACATCTCCAGGTACTAATAGAGAGGGAAAGAGATGGAAAGGAGATGAGGACAGAACTGATGAGATGGCATTCACACAGAACAAATGGACGGGAGGTCAGATTCTATTGAAACTCAATGGTACAGGCATTGAGGATGTGAGACAAAAGGGAGAGTCAGACGACTCAAAGCGAAAAGAGAAGGAAAAGGAAAAAGGATTGAGAGATGAAAGAATTAGGAAAAAAGATAGACAGAGACGAGAACAGGTGTATCGCAAAGAGCAAGAAAGAAAACGTGATCATAAGCCAAGAGCAGCTAATGATCAGGACAGGCAGGAACAACGAAGAATAGAGGAAGAAGGACAAAAGATATGGGAGAAGAGAATAAAAAGACAAAGGGATGAGGAAATACAAAGGGCAAATAAACGTAGAGATGCAAAGAAACAGGAAGAAGATAGGATCAGAGAGGAAGCGAGAAAGTGCAGAGAGTTTGATGACGACATAGAACGTAAGCGAAGACAGAGAACACAAGATCTTGAATATCTGGAAAGGGAGGTTAAAAACCCGATCCAGTGGTAGACTGGGAGGACATAGAAGAATTATTTCCAGTACGATTCAATACCAAGCACGATTAGGGCAAATATTGAAGATGACTTCGACACCAGAAGCATCGGAAAAACGATTGATAGAATATATGTAGAAATGGGGCTAGAACAGGTACCCCAAGGTAGAGGACAAACGTTTTAAGAGCACTCAGTTGTATGACACTGAGGACGCCTCTAGAAGTAGCAGAATTAGAGAGCTGTCCGTAGATAGGTTGACACTCAATAGGAATGAGGAAGATGAGGAGTTACACGAGTTGGGCACAGACCATATCAGATGCAGAAAGAGAGGAATATGAAGAAAAGGAAGACGAGAGGAGATGCAGAAAAAGCTTCTTGTGAGGAAAAGGAATAAGATAGTCAGATTCTAACGAGTCTTCACCTAAGGCATCAGAGTCAGCCACACAATCCGATCGAAATGAAGGAGTATCTTACGGTCAGAAGGGGGTGTCTCCACCGCCCAATGTGAGCCGACTAAGGACATTGCCAGGTAGGCTGCTTTGCAGGACTATTACCCCTCCAGTGGATAGAAAAATGATGAGGGAGAAAAAGGAGTGCCATGTGTTACGATTCCCATTGCTCAATAAAGGAGGAACAAGGCCACATTATATTCCCTGGCCATACATGGATTGAGAAAATCTGAAAAATAAGCTTCTAATGTTAACATCAGGAGCCGTAAAATGGATACATGAGCTAGAAAAAATGACGGGAGGGTACATGTTAGCTATAGGAGATATTAAGGGTCTTTTAATTGGCATACTTGGTGATAGAGCTGACGATGTATGGACACGGGCAGGTTATCCTGGCGTGACCACACAATACTGCGCACGATGGAGCTCCATTTAATAATTGCAGAGCCGCGGTATGGAAAGCATTAAGATTGCCACACTTCTGACATGGGAGCTGTAATGACACGAAAAATGAAGGAATCAGAAGATCCTTTGCTTTACATCCAGAATTTCCAAGACGCATAGGTGCTGGAAACGAGGGAATCTTGAGGGAAATCTATACCCGTGTTTTACCATATACTATGCCAAGGGCTGCCAGATCAGGTGCAGCTCAAGAAATTGGTAGGAATCTCGGCCAAACCATGGTCTGAAATACAGTGGACCATAGCTCACTATTGCAGGCTACTGCAAGAAAAGAATTGCAAAAAAGAGGCTGCACGAAAAGCTGAAGAGGCAAAATTAGTGCAGAAGAAATTGTCAAAATATGCTATTGAAGGGGCAATGATAACTAGCATAGGCGGATCGAACATACAGCAGGTCACTAATCAACAGCAAGTTAATCAGGTCAGTAATGGGTTTTACCCCAGAGGGAGAGGCTTTCGAGGAAGAGGATGGCAGAGTAATCAGGGAGGTTTCCAAGGTAATCAGGGAGGTTTTCAAAACATGCAAAATGGCAATAAGGATATGTCAAATGGGCAAATAATCAGACCACCGCCATTATGATGGACGTGTGGGATGACAAGGCATCTAGCACGCACATGCAGAAGTCAAGGCATGGTGCAAACCGACCAAGGAACAAGAGTAGGAATGGTGAATTCACCTATGTTTTACAGAGTGGAAATGGAGTTCCACAGAATCACACGGTGCAACAGCAAGTGCCAGGAGCACAGCAAAACTTGCAACCTCAGAACTTGATACATTTTCCACAAGGAAAGTCTCAACAGTCGCTGATGCAACTGTCACAGACAACAAGTGCAGGACAGGCATTGATCTCTGGAATGAGAACCAACACTGGTGATGGAGGAAGTCCCTTTACGCAGCATGGGACAAAGTTATATATGTATTAGGACAGCTCACTGGGAAACATGATGTGTTCTATCCTATCAGTGACACCAGACCCTCATGAGGAACCAAGGGTAGATGTCTGTACAGGGGATAAAGAATATTTCTTCTTAGTTGACACGGGTGCAACACGCTCGTGCAGACGTGAAGGCAAGGTTTCCTTGTACGGCGATGCCATAAATACTCAGGGCTTCACAGGAGCAACCAGTCGTGTTAATTTTACAAAATAACTTCCAGTCTCTATATGAGAATGTGACATGAATGTGCCACTGCTATAGTCAAGGCAAACTCCAGTAAATATATTGGGACGAGACCTAATGACAAAGTTAAACATGACAATCTCATTCACGGAGAAGGGCATAGTATGCTCGACTCCAGGAATGCATTATTTGAGCGTATGCTAAATGATTAGAGCATACACAGGACAGTCAGCTATGAGAGCTGTTCCATTGGAAGCAGAAATATTTGCATATGGAATACGCATACTAATGGCAGGGCTACCAGGCCTTGCAGACAAAACCATGAGAACCCCAGATGAGGTTTTATTTAGGCCAAGAATACCTATGCACGAGGAAAAGGGACAAGTATTTCCCTTGGCAATACACTCAGCCATAATGCGAGGGAAAATGGATTTGATCGATGGTTGTCATGATGAGGGCAGACAATGGTGCGCCATTGAGGAAGGGTACAGATTGACTGACATCACTGATGATGATCTGTTTGATGAACAACCGGGTGTAGATGAAACAACAGTTGAGGTAAATCTTGTTTTCTGGGTGAGAATGATCTCAAGAGAGGTGCCCCAGAGAATGATGCTGGCGAAAAAACATCCTGAATATTTTGATGACGACATGGCCCAGGTGCCTGTCTCAGTGTGGACCACAGACCCCTATGACGTGGGCTTGTTAAAAGGTGTAGGAGAAGTGAGGATTAAATTGAAACCAGGAGCAATTTTGCCAAAAGCACAACAATATCCCATGTCTAGGGAAGCAGATGAAGGGATTTTCAAGACAATTTCTGCCACGATGGAGCAGGGCGTCTTAGTGACGTCAGAGTCGTTATGCAATACATGATAATAATAATAATAATGATAATAATAATAATGATAATAATGAATCGGTGTAAAGGGAGGGTTTTGGCATTTAATCCAGGACCTTAGGTCAATAAATGATATTGTAGAGGCCGAGTTCCCTCTAGTCCCTAACCCGTCCACAATCCTATGAAATATACCTGTTGAGGCACAATATTTCACAGTGATTGACTTGAAAAAGACGTTTTTCTCAATCCCATTGCACAAAGACACACAAGATTTTACATCATTCACGTTCAGACAGATGCGTCTGAAAAGCACAAGGTTGTCCCAGGGGTAATGTGAGTCTCCTTCAATTTTCAACAGAGTCCTGCAGATGGACTTAAGCAATATTGCATTAGAGAGTTTTGTCGTGCAATATGTCGATTGCATCTTAATTTACAGCACAACAGAAGAAACGTGCAGACACAATTCTGTTCAGCTATTAACTCTATTGGCTGAGAAAGGATATCAAGTTGTCAAAGAGAAGTTACAATACTGTCAACGAGAAGTGCTCTACATAGGCCAGCTGATATCACATGAGGGGAAAAGTGTTACCCCAGAAAGGGCTGAAGCCATATTGAACACAGCCAAGCCACACACGATAAAACAGATTCAGAGTTTTCTAGGATTATGCAATTATGTCAGAGCATGGGTCTTGACTACAGCTCATATACTAAGCCCTTGCTACAAGTCCTAAAGAAGGCACAGGGGATGAAAGAAAAAATGTAATGGACTGACACCATGGAAGAATGATTTATCAAACTAAAAAGAGCCATTTGCACGGCACCAGTTTTAGGGATTCCCAATTATGCAAAGGAATTCAATCTGTTTTCAAACACGAATGGCAGTGTTATGACAGCAGTACTCACACAGAGAACCACATTGGGGTAAAAGCCCCAGGCGTACTACAGTGGAAATCTAGACCCAGTGATGAGAGGTCACTTCCCTTGCGAACAAAGTTTAGCTGCCACAGCATTCGCCATACAGAAGGCTACAACCATAGTGATGGGATGCTCAATGACGTTGTTCGTCGAGCATGCACTATTTGCTATTCTAGAGAAACCAAAAGGCACATTGACATTTCAGAGAGCTTCAGCATATGAAGTGATCATATCGAATCCATCGATTAAGATAATTCGATGCAAAATAGTGAACCCAGCTATGTTTATAGCAGAACCAGTCACTGAAGGAGAGCCGATCCATGACTGTGCAAATTATGAAGAATTCTATGATGAGATTCCCAGAGTGAAAGAAAATGCATTAGCACAAGAGGAAATTGTCTTTGTTGACGGTTCTTCTAGAATCGATAAAAACGATGGACAAAGATATACAGGCACTGCTGTGATGAGGCACACAGCAAATGGAGAGTTTTGAGTACTTATTAGTGCATGATTACCATCTCATTATTCTGCACAGGCTGTAGAATTATTGGCGTTGATACTCGCACTCGAGAATCACGCAGACCAGGAAGTAACAGTGTACAGTGACTCCACCTATGTGACATCAACAGTGCACGCAGGCTCAGCGCGCTGGAAAAGGAGGGGCTACATCCGAGCGGATGGCACGCCAGTGCAGCACGCTTTCCTATTGGACAGATTGATTAAGGCACTACAGCTCCCAGTGGGCATAGGGGTCGTGAAATGCGCCACCCACACGAAAGGGACAGACTTTATCTGACGAGGGAATCAAGCAGCAGACACAGAAGCCAAGCATGTATCGACTAAAGACAAAGTCATAATGGATGTGGAAATAACTGATGTGCATGAGAGAATGATTGTTGCACGAAGTGAACCTGACAGTTATAGCAACATGGAGAAAACCCAATTAACATCTTTGGAAGCAGCGAGGGTGTTCTTTAAACCCCTCGTAGAGCCTGTGGCAACAAGACAGCACTAGTAAACCGGTTATGCCTATAGCCCTATTGAAAATAGAGCTGGAACAGTTGCATTATCCAGCGCACATGTCAAAAGAAAATTTATCAGCAATGATCACTGAAGACTGGTTTATACCGCACCTTGCATTTTATATGATGAACTGTATAATCTGCCAACAGTTCACGGCTGGGCATACACGGAGAGTAATTAGAGGAGTCATCCCAAGGCCTAATGGACCTTTTCAGCACTTGCATGTCGATTATGTCGATGTGATTCAAGTATGTAACGGTTACAGGTATCTAATTGTTGTGGTGTGTCCATTCTCTAGATGGATAGTAGCAGGTCCATGTACACACCCAGACTCTAACTTTGCGCCCAAATATTTGGTAATAGAGGTTTTTCCCAGATGGGGAGTGTGCGAGGTTATGAGTTCAGATAATGGGCCTCACTTTGTTAATGCAGTCTTTGAACAGATTAGCTTGTGGCTTGGTATAAAGCACAAGTTCTCTCCGGGGTATCATCCTCAAGGTAACAGACTATGCAAGAAGCTGAACGGCTTGTTAAAGGAAAGGATAGCCAAGTTGAAGCTTACTCTAAAGAAGGGATGGCTACACTGCCTTCCACTGGCACTGTATGCGCTCAGAAACCAGCCTGGTTCTGACCATCACCTTACACCTCACGAGATCATAACAGGCAGAAGGATGCACACGCCACTGACACCCCAAGATAGAGCTAGATGTGATGCTCAGCCAACAGGAGAAGTTTTAGGGTATGAAATGCAAAATTACTTGAATTGCATGACATCTTGTTTTACTGTAATTTCAGGACAGCTGCAGTGACGACAAAAAGGGTGCAGGGCAGCACAGAACACAGAAGGAGATACTACAACAGACCCGATTCAAGGTCTACGTCTACCACCAGTTTTCCCTGGGGACACGGTCCTGGTGAGAAACCACACGAGAAAGAAGTGGGACGAGCTAAGGTTCAACGGTCCATTCAGAGTGGAGAACGTTACTCTCTCTGCAGTCAAGCTAGAAGGAAGAAGAGCTTGGTTATTTCTGGGTGATATCAAGCAATACATCAGAGAAGGCCCCCTGCCAGCACCCCAACACATAGAGACTATAGATTACGGGGAAGAACCACAGCATGTGCCGACGAGATCCATGACAAGGAAGAAGGACGCATGACCAGCAAAACAAAGACAAAGAACTTTTGTGCAAATTGCGGCTTAAATGTGGACACGTCCTCTGAGCAAAAAAGGGGATAAGGACATAAAACATGGACACTCTGTGCATCCTAGTTGCAGGGTGAAGAAGAAAAATCACACTTATAAGCCACAACATGTTCTGTTGACTTTGAACTTTGGACTGAGGCATGCTGAAGCCTTGATAAGAAAAGGATATGCCTAATTTTGTTCAAGGACACACAAACTGGAAGAAAATACAGTATCCAGACTAATTCTAAACAGGAGCATTATTTGGACTTACTTATGGTGTCCCACAGCAGCGACATTACTAAAGACATTCTAATTTACTTTGAACTAGTATTGAGATCAAACCCGTTGTTAGTGGGAAGGCTCACTAACATCACTGAATTTCTTCAAAACCCTGAAAACGAAAAGACAATAAGGAGGCTACTCATTGTGATCGCCGAGCCATTCCTCCTGCTTCCGGAATACAGGGAGGACAGGACAAAAGTCCCAGGCAGAGGAAGCAACAAATAGGCTTGTCAGCGTGCTATTCTTTTGCTTAATTGAAGACTGTCCAGATCTTGTTGGGAGACACACTGACGTCTTGAAATTTCTTTGAGATCTGGCAAACACAGAATGTTTAAGCATAATCCTGAATGGAATCATAATTCAGGTTGCTCTTCAAGCTCATCGAAATAACAGAAGCTGCTCACAGTGAGTATCAAGCAGTTCCAGAATTCAACAAGGACTAAACAAATGTCCCTTTCACCAGAAGATCACAGATTTGGCAAGCAATGTCTTCTTTCGCCTAATTGAGGACTTTCTAGAACTTGTGGAGAGGCCTGCCAGTGTTGACGTCCTCACTTTCATCAGAGACCCAGCAAACTCTACATAGATGAGCATGCTCCTGCATGGTATTGTAATGCAAGTTGAACTTTCTAATCATCATCAGAATTTCCGGAGAAGACTGTAAACTTTCCGCAGAGGGACAGATCGAGAAAGTATTGACTGAAAATACACTTTTGCTGACAGAGAAGCAACATGTCTTCTGGACTGAAACAAATAAGAGGCATTGATTGGGAGCTTGTTTATTTTGAACAAGCACAATGAGAGACTTGCTGAAGTTATTACCTTACGTTGACATTTTCATATCCAGAAAAGAGAACTGTGTACAGTGACGAGAAACAATCTAGTCGTCAGGCAAAGGAGGACAGCAGAAACAGCAGAATCCGGAGATAATATTGCCTAGAATGTATTAAACTGTTAGTTTTCTTTCCTTAAAATGATAGAGATGGGCAACCTAAGGAGTCATGTTGTCATCCCTCAAGAGGAGAAGCACTCATACTGTTCCAGAACTAAGTGCTGCAGACTAATTTACAGAGGAATTATGTACCTATGCAATATATTCATCATTGTTTTACTGTCACTGACGATTCAAACTGCATTTTATATTGGTGCACAAAGTGTTCTGATTCCAGTGCACCCACCTAATGATGTACGCATGACACCCACAAAGGCACCCAGACCTTTCATAGTCATTCCGGTCCCTAGACAGTCTGACAAAGGAGTGAATGAACTTGAAATCGATGTGATTTGCAATCACACACACACACATGTAGTAACAAGCAAGTTGAAAAGCCGGAGACAGGGTCGGCAGAGTAAGAATGAGAAAGGTTACTGAAAGACACACACACGCAAACGATAAGTGCATATACACCAGGTTTAGTGTCAATAACTGCAGAACTACAGGCCAAAGAAGGGGAAAAGTTTGGACTTCCTACTATGAGAAGTTCCACTAGAAGCGAAGTAAAAGGACAAATGGAGAAAGCTCAAATTTTAAAGAGACAAAAGGATTTGGAGAATGAACAAACAGAGGCAGCATTGACAAGCACACCTGATCCAATGAAGGGGACAGGTACAAGTTCTACAATACAGCCATATAATGGCAGAGTGGATATGAACGTTTGTAACCAGAAGAAAAGAAATGCAAGAGGACAAAGAAAGAATTGCCAAACTTGCACCTACTCAAATGGTGCAGACAGAGATGCCAGAGAATCCTCCAGTGAGAAGAAGCTACATGGATGCTATTAAGGATAGCTTGAGAGTAAGAGAAGCATACAAGATGATAATAATGAACTACACGACTACCTGGACAGCATAGCACGCTTAGGAAATAACATCTCGTACCAACACATGAAAAAAGTTGGACGACGAAATTCAGAGGATGAATACTTTGTTTGTGCACTCCTACCTTACAGCATGGGGAAGTCAAAGATCTTCGTAGCCGTGGAAATTGATGTCCAGACAGACACTGTCTATCACACGTTGCAATGTGCAAGACCAGAGGCCAATTCATGGGAAGTGATGCTTCACTCAATTGGGCAACTGAAGCAACAGATCCAAATGAAGATGATTATGTCCAAGACATAAAGACAAGCAACAATGGAAAAACAAAACACATTGTGATCAGATATGAGAAGCCTGGAGTTAAAGGAGCAGAGATCAGAAGAGAAGCAAATCACAAACTAAACGTTCAAGGAAAAGACGCCAGAAGAAGCTCGAAAGTGGAAGAACTGAGGCCAAATGCAAATTTGGAGAACAGTGCTTTCACCAGACGGATGAGAGAAAGGAGTGGTGATCTGCAGAGCATGGATGGTCTTCCGTCACTACGAGCCTACCATCAACATACTGCGAAATGGATGCAAGCCATTATGGCCAAAGATTGCTAAACTATTGACATGGGTTGAAGACAGTGGAGGACCCTTGTAGATAGTGCCATTGGAGAGTCCGAAATTCTGCTTCAGGAATAATGGCACAAGAAAAATGGGAGAGAATCAGAATTGTGGCTGAGTATTTGATGCTCCAGGAATGGTACACGGTACTGCAGTGATCATGGGTCCTTATTGGGCATGTGGATCCAAAGCATATATCAGGCTGCTTAACAATTGGGGAGGTATATGCACAATAGTGAATGTCCATGTTCCAGCACTGGTGATTCCAAAAAGTGATCTAAATATTGACAGTTTCCCGAAAGTAGATGCTCACCTGAGGAAGAAGAGATCTGTGGAACTGATGAGCCGAATGAAGAGAGAGAATTACTTTTCTGCTAAATCAGAAAAGCTTTTCATGCAATCCCGTATGAACACAGGCTGTTCAGCCTAACATCATCCGTGTTCATGACAATTTTTATGCCAAGAGTTCAGGTTAGATTGAATATTAAATGGTTGCAGATAACCAGATGGGAGTTGCTGCAAACCACCAACACAACCATAAAAGGATTGAATGCAATCAGGGGAGAACTGAGAGCAATTCGACTAATGACTCTACAGAACAGGTATGTCCTGGACATGATCACAACTATGGATGGAGGAGTTTGTGCAAAAATCGGAGAATCATGTTGCACATTTATACCATCTCACCACGAAGAAAATTGAACTTTAACTGAGACCATAGGTATGCTGACAAAACTACAGAATCAAATGATCGATGAAGCTGACGAAGTTGATGATGACAGCTGGTTTGGACCACTATGTTCATGGGTTCCACAATGGATGGCAGATGCATTCAAATTCCTAGGAGCCCTGCTAGTGATGATATTTCTCAGATTCTGTGTTATCAAGATAATAATCTCTCGGTGCCAGAAAACTGCAAAAAAGGCCATAGGGATGAATATCATGATTGATGTCGAACCAGGATGGAAGCCCAAGGACCTGACTGATGAACAAATAAGAGACTTTGTGAAAGCTAGCATTCATGCACCAGAAGGAACAAAGTTCCGGTCTCCAAGGAAACATAGAAACTATGTGGGAAGATGGATCTATTGCAGAACAATTGGACGATGTCAATTTATGACATGGAATAAAGATGAACACGTGAGAACAGCAGGAAGCTTGAAGGGACCCCAAAGAGACATTTCTTCAGACCTTCATGTGTGGCCCCAGAAGATGAAGTAAAAGTGGACCCAGAAGATGAAGTAAAAGTGGATCCTGAGGATGCAGAAAAAGTGGATACAAAAGAAGAAGGGACAGTGGTTGATGAATCGCCCAGAGGGGGTAGTGTAGAGGAGGTCCCAAGCACGATTTGCACTCCAAACGGCCATTTTGAAGTACCTGGAACATTCATGCCGAAATATGTGACGTATGATCAGCAAATAAAACAGCAGAGAGCAGCAGTTGGGCTCTGTCCAGTACCTATCAGAATGACAGAACCTATTGAAGTACCGACACCTAAGAAAACCTGCACAGTGAGGCACCCATTGAGAAAACCATACCGACAAGTAACACAGAATGACGATTGTCAGAACGCAATACCTGAATAAGCCAAAAAGATACTAAAAGAAGACGAATGGTGACGTCACAAGAACCCAGACTGACTCACATATAGAAGATATAATGACCTATAAATGATTGAAAGAGATGAAAAACACCATGTATAAGTGACATCCCAAATCTAATGTGAAATAAGCAATGTCAAATGTCAGAAACATATGCCATGAGCGTGATGAAGATATTCAACCAGTTTACATGTGTACATATGCACAGTATCCGCAAGAAGCTAAGAAAATCATGAGGCTTGCTTAAGCTTAGTAGTAAGATAGATTGCGGCAAGCGCCACCTATACATATCTACCTCAAAAGGAGCACTTTATATAAGTATACTTCCACTATGCACAAGAGCAGAATCAACCAAATGTTATTTAAGGTCTCAAGAGGAGAGCCTTGTAGCAAGCAAATCGAGAATTAAAAGTGTCAAGCAAGTTGTGCCTCAGGGGTCTTGAAAGGTGAATGTTTCACATTTAAACCACTTTAGAAAGAAGGCCTCACTACGAGTTTGAATGCAAATTCTCCAATTTACTGACAAAATCATTTACACTAACCTCATTAGGCCCTGTGGAAATACCACAGGGTTATGTGTGGTGGTACGTCAGTTTAAGTCCCTGTTTTTGGAGTCCATAGGACTCCATTGAAAATATTAGTGGATTTAGCATGATCAGTTATTCTGCGGAGTAAATCCGCCAATTATTGGCCTTCAAGGTCAAGCTTGGAATTCAGTGATGCAGTAAAAGTGCCAGATATTCTGTTACTAACAAAGGAAGTGCTGGTTACAGAATGACCACCACTTTTTACTCCACTGCCAAGCTCACAATGAGGCTCATTGTGTCAGATAAGAATTCTGGGGCTCCCACCATTCCCAGTGTGTCCACAGGCTACATTACTGATGGTCTATCAGAGCTAGTTAAGTGCAAAAAGGGTAAACGTGGCCCCAAATACCTGCTGAGGTGTAAGTCATCTCTCAGAGGCTCCATTATAAGAAGTATGAGGTGCCAACAGAGCTTCCACCTCATTGTGACTGTAGGGCAAATCAGTGTTGTTTTATTGTCTGTGACTTTCAGTGGGCTCTCCTCTGTGGATGGAGAGGAAAGTCGATTCAAAGCTCAGTGGTTTCTCATTTGTTCATCAGATAGGTCAGAGTCACAAGCGGAAAGCCTTACAAAAGAGGACTGTTTTTACGTATTACTTACTGAAACAGAGATATTCTTCTCGAGTCTGAGGTTCAGAGCGAACTCTTGGGATCGATTAACGCTAGCCTGATTCTTCTTCTGCGTTATCATTTCGATCTGAGCATGACAAGCAGGCCTGTAGACCCTAAACAAAGTTTTCTAGATTGCATGCATCAACTCAGTTCATCCTCCAGGTATTTGGGGCCAATGTGTCAGAGCTTGAATTCCACTCCCTGACCATGGAAACCAGTGGAGTTCTCCATGAAGGATGCAATGCATTCTCTATATTTTCTTTTTTGTATTCACATATTTATTGAATATCGATAACAAATTAACAAACCTAGACAGTATATACATTTGACCCCCTTCCTCCCCCTTAATCAGTTGGCCAACAGAACAATCATTACAGCCCCAAAACCTCCCCAAATATATTCATGAAGATTGCTTCTCTTTTTCCTGTACAAAATCACCTTTTCTAACAATTCTCTATGATTGAGGAATAATACCTTCATGCATCCCCATTCGCGACTAACTGAAGGTGTTTCCAGGTGTGATTGGACATTTCCACATGCAGGCTTTTACAGTAGTCCAGTCTGCACAGGATGTGTGCAGCGACAAACACCACATTATTTCAGAACAATAGGAAATGGAGGATTCTAAAATGGCTGCGTAGTTTAAAGTGGGCAGTCCTGGTGACAGTGTTAATTTATAGACTGAAGGCCTGTTGAGAGTCAAAAAAGACCACCAGATTCCTTACCATCTCTGTGGGTGCTGAAGGAGAGCCATGTTGTGGCACTCATGTGATTCTTTTAAGGCCACACAGCAAGAATTTGGTCATTCTCTGATAGAGGCATAGAAGGTTGTAGGTCATTGAGTCCTGAATCTGTAGCAGGTAGTAATTGCTATTGTGCTAGTTGCTTTTCAAGTTAGATCAGAATCTACAAGTCGCCCCTTCAGAATTGGAACATAGACTCAAAAGGTTGCAGAATTGTTTTAATTAGCATCAACTGCACATTAAACAGTCATGAGATAGTGTTGACTCTTGAATGATCCCATAGTGTTGGTGGCGTGCTCTTCCAATGATTAAAGCGCCAAGATGCCATCGGGTTCGATGTACTATACAAACGTCAAAATAAATAAATAAATAAAGGAATCATCTGTCGTTAAAGTAGGAGGTCAGTCAGGCAGGGGGTTTTCCTGCGATCACATTCCTGTTTGAGGCATTGCAAAAGGATATTTTGGTTTACAGTACCATATGCTGCCGAGAGCTCTGGAAGAATCAGTGCATCTGGGCAGTTGCAGTCCAGGGTTTTAAGGCATTTTTTCCTGATGTTTAGTAGTGTGGTATTAATCTCACTGAGAGTTCCTAAATTCATCTGTCAGTCATAGGGGTGTACGTTTACCTCACTGTACTGCTTTAGGTGATACATGACCATATTTCAAGGATTTCTGCCTGAGAGGCAAGTGGAGATGGGACAACAGTTGGAAAGCAATCGTGTCACCGTTGGATTTCATTGGGAAATCTATCAGTAGTACCATCAAGCACTACCGATTTGGACAAACTTGGCAAGTGCAATCTTGGCAAACTTATCTTTACTTTTTGATATGGACTGATCTTTAACCAACAGAAGGAGAGATGGGAACTATGTTTACAGATTTCTCAAAGCTAAGTGTTTAAGCCTGGTCTTATTATTATTCTGTGGCTCAACAGATATATGGGCATAACTGGCTCGAGTCAGAAACACCAGGGCTCAAGCCCTGAATCTAATGAATTTCAGAATGGTTGGTAAATAGCCAAATAAGAAAGGCATGCCATGAAGACCATCATTGAATAGTCAAAAGAAGGCATCGCACAGGGTACCATTTCTTATTCCTACCACAGGCTAACAGTGGCGCCATATGCAGTGAAGAGTCTTGGCAAAGGGCATAATATAAGGAAAGCCCCAACACATTTATACTAACTAAAGTCGTGTGCAATTCACATCAGATTCATGGCAAGGTCTTTCTACTGATCTGGTCGTCAACAAGACAGATCGCCACATATTTTGAAGCCTGCTGTCAGAGCTCCACTACTGGCTAGCACATGAACGCAGTATGAGTGTTTGCTGTTTTTTTGGAAACTGTGATATGGTCTCTAAAACAATGTTTCCTTGGAAATTTGGTCTGGGGGTCTATGTAGATCCATAAGGCCAGAGTTGCATAGCAGAAGCACGGCTCGGTCTCTCATGAAATGATACCTTTGTGGAAGGGGAGTTGAGGCCCTGGTAATTATCCAACACAATGCAAATGAAATGAAGAATCAGAGAGTTCGAATAGTCTACTTTGGCTTGTTAGGCATAGATATCAGGCAAGGAAAAGTCTCCAGGAAGCCTGCAAGAAGGGTTATGTCTATATCAATAAGTATGTCATCCAGGTAGATGTGTAAGAGCATCCCCTGGTTGTGTTTGAATCTATCTGGGTACGACAGACAGCTCCTACCATTTTCATGAAGTAGAACATAAACTCTGACCTCATATACTTTATAACTTTACAGCAGCAATTTCTTAATATTGAGGCATCACTCCAGGGAAACCATTCCGGCTGTATAACCGTTTCACACTGAGAAATCACTGGAAATCGAAACTGGTAAGTTGTAAATAGGGATCAGGAGCTCTTTAGCTTCATGGAATGGAACAAACTCTTTGGTACATGCATCTCACGCCTGGACAAGACCATTGGTATGTTAGTATTAGGCTGAAAAGCTATAATTTCTTTGTTAATTCTTTTTCATCAATAGTTTTAGTTCTTTCATCTCCTCTTTTATAGAGACTCCTTCATTCCTCATGACATCGAGAACTACCTGGGTGTAAAACATATGAGATGGACATTTTTGTTCTGTGCCTTTAGCCACCATGAGGGGTGAACTGGTATTATTCTGTACCTTTCTTAGCAAACGCTGATGTAGCTTTGGATAATGGTAAAAGCAGGCTTTGCTTCTTACTGAGTACCGAGAAATCGAGATGTTAGAATGATGGAATCCTGGCACTGCCTTGTAAAGGCACTGCACAGCAAGCATGGACAGACTGCGTTTCTGCTGACCCTGAAGTGCAGGCAGATGTCATAGGCCCAGTGAATCATAGTCTGGGCTAGACAGTGTGCAACGTTAAGATCTGAGGATCTATAAGGAGAAACTCCTTGAGGATCCTGAGGATTCATCTTGGATACTGAGGCTATGCAAGCTGTGCCTTGATGGTTTGCTGCTAGGATCTATAGAATTTACTTCATTTGATGGCTGGCAAGAAAGACTAGGATTATAAATTACAAGGCCAGACATTCACTCACCTCTCTGGATCAGAGAGGCATCTCTCCTTCCTTGTAGTAGCAAGGGGAAGGAGATTCAGGAGGAAAGGCATGTGAAACAAAAAGGCAAGAAACATTTAGACTGGAAGGAGTCGCATGTGAAGGGTTTTGAGGGACAGGGTAGTTGTGGTCAATGCTTTGTGGAGCTCGGAACAATTGTACATGCTACCAGACTGGGATTTTGTACCAATTTCAGTTTTCTCTAAACTGGATGAACACTCGTGCATGAAGGGACAGATTCGAGCAAGCTGACTGCTTTGTGGAAACAATGAGAAAAACATTACAGGAGAGAGGGTCACTACTACCCAATATGTGTCTGAAACATAGAAGGCAAGGGTGAGCTGAAGAGGATTCAGTCACTGTCCAAAACCACTCCACCATTAGGCTACTAGGGTCAGTTATGTGAGACAGAGAAAGAATGCATGGGGTTTACTTTGCAGACTTACTGGAAAGGATCAAAAGAAGGCTGAAAAGAATGACAATGGGACTAATTATAAGTTTGCCGGTCCGGAAACAACGGGTTTGACTGCCGGAGCCGCTGTGCCCGACAGGCCTCACCCTGCCAGGCACAATGGCCACGGTAGTCAAGCCATCACGGAAGCACTGGCACCGTTAACAATGGTGGTGGTGCTTCCGTGGTCCCCATTCCCATAGGGAAAGTGGATGGGGACATACAATTTGCCGGTGCCTGACTTCCCGGACCGTCGGGGTTGTATTCCACCAGTGTTACCGGGAAGTCAGGCACTGGTAAATCATTACTGTCCGATGGCAACCTGCCGGTAACACTGGCACGGTTACCTCCAGACCCGTAATGAGGCCCAATATGTCAGAGTTGATGCCGACTTGATTTGAATTGTGATAGTCATTTGCCAACAACATAGTTCAATGAATTAAGCATTCACTTCTGACATTTGTCTTTCACCACAAAGACACAGACATTTATCCTTCCGGGGCTAACACTGGAGTACCATTAAACTCGGTAAGAATGCCTAATATTACAACTGGTACAAGTGGGGGTTATCTGGTATGACACCTGTGTATAGGCCCCTGAAACATTGGACTCTCGAGACGCGTTGTGCTACACTCCTGTCAGACATAGTCAGCATAGACATGATGAGAGATCATGGAAACTCTAATTCAAAGCATTCACACTTCTGCGACATATGACAATATATTATAACCAAACTAGATTTAAATGTATACATACACTTTTATGTGAAATGTGTGTATCCCATGCACAATATAATTAGCTGCTGGTGGCAGAATAACTCAACAAGAAGGCCCTAAATACACACCCTGAATTGTACCATTCATGTGAGCTGAGCAAGTCACTTAGACGACATGCACACCATCCTGGTAGTTGATTGGGTAAAGCACAATTTTTAAAATAAATTGGGTAACAGTATTAGGATTCACGGGTGCATCATATACCCTGTGAATGCAACCTCCCTATCATTTTTCACAATGAACAAAGGCATCTCCACTCAAATTAATCACCTGCTTCCATTCATTTTTCCCCCAAAAATATTTCAAGTCATTTAACATCACCGAAAATATATTTCAAGGACACGCTGAGTAACCTGAAAAATAAAAATCATTGCATTCTCAGGCTGGCGTAGACACACTATGCCTCGGGTTGGACAGATCTCTTTCCCTATACAGCATAGTTATACATAGCAAGGCTAGATGGGTCAATGTGCATTCAGCTGCACGTGTCAAGGATATTGCAAGCCACTGAGAACAACCATAACCATACAGAGGAACGAGGCTGCTTGAAAAGCATTTGCTTTGCAGGAGGCTTTACGCAAGCAGGAAGGGCAACGTGAGTAGGCAGAAATCCAGTGGCTGAAGAGGAATAGCAATGAGGTCATGGATTGACCAATGTCATAAGAATGGTACAATATATACAGATGACTACAATCGATTACAGTGGGAGAGTAGGATCTCACTGAGGTGGGATCATGAGGTGAGGGAGGGTATGGTTACATTTAAGAGGGAGGAGATAGAGTCTAAGCCTACATTTCAATGGAGGGGTAGTTGTGGTCTTTTTTATATACACAAGAACAGAGTTCTAGTGAGGGGGCAAAAGGGGGAAACGGTGTAGAAGCATGAGGCAATATAGAGAGGCTGGGGAGCAGAGAGAATGAGTAAAGCGGTAGCGTGAGTAGGGAAGTAGTGGATGAGAGTGCCAGCAAGATCAGAGGGGCAAATACATGGTTCGGGTTTTGAGACGAGGGGAAGAAATAAGAAGATAGATTGGCATGCCATGGAGTATAACATACAATCGAGCTATGTTAAAAGCATTGGACTCCATTGCGCCTCTTAAACAGCGCAAAGAAAAACCACGCAACCACCTTAATTCCTGGTTCACCCCACACCTACGAGAACTTCGGAAAGATAAATGTAAAGCCGAGTCCCTCTGGAGAAACTCACCTACGCCAGTAAATAAAATCAACCTTCTAGCCATCACCCTCTCGTACAAAGAAGCCATACTAGCGGCAAAAAAAGAAGTCTATAATAACAGGATCTTACAAGCACAATCCAATACTAAGGAACTCTTTAAAATTCTCAAGGAATTAGAGTCCCCAGTTGGCCCCCTTGACACATGCACCCCTGAGACCGAATGGTGCACCAACATTCAAAAAGCATTACTTAATGTTGGGTGTCCTGACCCACGTTTGAGCTATCATGCTGCAACAATTGGTGCTGTGGGCTTAGAAAATCCAAGATGGCCAAAAAGCCCACATGTGCGCCAGAATCCAGGAGAACCACGCAGTTTGTGCGCACACCAAAATGGTTACCTAACTTGCCACCCACCAGTGTAAAGAAAGATCTTTGTTAACAAAATCCACTGTTACGGATGTCAAAAAGTTGCTGAAATTGTGGCTCAGCGGACCACTTTAAAGATTCAACCCTTTTTTGGGGTTCCACATAACCATTTTACTGTAAGGAGCCCCATCAAAACAATGTTAAGCAAGGATTATTTACTACCATGTAAGAACCATTCCTGTTTAGAATGCATTAATCCAAGAAAAATCCCAAAAATGCATGCAGTACCCGTTTTTGACTGAGGGTGGCGTTATTGGTCTAAACTCTGACAGGGAAACTGCATGTCAGGAGTTGCAGGAGAGGCCTTTACATCAAAGGCTGGGAGTTAATTAAAATCTTAACCACATGCTGTTCCCAGAAGACAATCTGATTTAATCAACAGGCCAAAGGCTGGGAAACCTCTCACCTCCAGAGATTCACACCAGGAGTTAGAATCTCACATGACCTCTTGATTGATAGAAGGCAGACTTGCTGCCAGCCTCCTGGAGACCACACAATAGGCTCTTGCACTTGAATAGAATATGTTGATTTTGACTGTTTCCTGTCAACAAAGGCCTGCCTGCCAGCAGAGGCATGGTCACTGACCCACCCAAGTCTTGGAGGCGGACTCCAACACTCTGAGAACTGAATTGAAAGCAAAATATATATTTTACAGAAACACTGATAACTCTTTGTAATCAAATGACAGGAATGTATAACTTTGAGAGCCTTAATTTAAAAAAATGTACCTTTGATTCAAGCCCAAACTCCAATTTGTGTGATGTTCTGGGGCAAAACCCCGCCATTTATTGATACTACAGACTCTGTGTTTAAGCTAGAGACATGGGAATTTACTGGAGTATGTATGGACAGGCCGTGTATATGTGTATAATTTTTAATGAAAAACCAAAATTGCAAAACCAGTTAAAAAATGCAAAATGTTGCCGTTTCTGAATGCAAGCTCTTAGAAACATCAGAGTTTGAACAGAGTATACCTCATGTGATACGTGATGGGTGCATGTAATTTCAAACCAATGTGTACCTGTGCAAATATGTATTTGGGTCAAATATAAATTTGTGTGCAATTTGACAGGGGAGTATCCTTTCTGCAAGCCATTAAATGACATCATTCTGACACACAATCCTGCTCTCCAGTGAGAACGCAAAGAATTCTCCAACCTATCAGAACTCTGAAGGGGTTGGGCCTAGAAAGCTAGCCTCTCCACCCACTTTCAAAACACATAAAAAGAGACTGCTGGGACAGGTAGAGACATTCAATTCCATTTGCTGCGGAGCATGCTGACCGACGACTTCACATCCAGAGATCCTACACTTAGACTTCCAAGCTAAACAGAGACTACAGAACTGTGAACCAAGAAGGCCCACTGCAAGCATAAGTATTTGTCAGCAGGCCCAAAATCATTTGCAGACTATTCACAGCCGGACCCAGGTGTTGATTCTGGCCTGAAACCCTGTGCCAGAAAGATCCAGAAGCAGTGCTGTACCCAGAGAAAGCAGAGCAGTATCCAGAACCAGAGGCCAGAGATCCAGAGTGACCCAGACCGCTGTTAGCAGAACCAGAGAGCTGACCCAGATCACTGTGAAGTGCCGAGACCAGAACCGGAGTCCAGTCCAAAACCTGACCAGATCCGTGGGGAGGCCTATTTCAAAATATATTGTGAGTACCTAGCAGAACTGTGCAGAACCAATCTCTTAGTTAAAACAATATAATTCAATCTAACCAGAAGTGTCTCCTAACTGTCACCTGTCATTTGCAAAGCTGTCACCTGTCATTTTCTAGCTGCAAGCTGTAACCTGTCGCTTTGAACTTTTAAAATTTCAAATCCGAAAAAACTACCTTTATTTAATCGTCCGTATCTCTGGAACCGTTTGCTAGGAACTTGGTTTAACTTTCCTCTGAAAGCTTAGAATCTCAGCTTTTCAACAAGCTTAGAACTGACTTGCTACTCCTTATACTTTTGCCGTAATCACGATTCTCGCACTCGCAAATTTTGCCGCGATTTGCGATTTGGCCCGATTTCTTTACTTGTAAAAAGATAGCTGCTTTTGCCTGAACTGCTAAATTTCGTTTGCCTTTTAAGAACCATCCCTGAATCATTGCTAGAGTGAGCCTAAACTCATATTAACTAGATACTACTCACCCTGAACCTCCTGAAGGGAATTAAAAACATTTTCAGCATATTTCTCACTGCATTGTCACCATATTCAAAGCATTTTGCCTGTGTTTCAAAACTCCTATCTGTGTATAAGCTGCTGGGGGGAATTGAACTGAATTCTATTTGATTGCATTCCTAAGAACTGTGTCATCTTCATCTTCATCTCCTTACATTGCATAAAAGGGGGGGTGAATTGTCCAAGAAAGTGATTACATTGTCTTTTGCTAAAACCCTATCAAGTTATTTTCTGTACTGCATTTTCATTCCACCTTGCATCCATTTGAAACCATAAAAGTATTGTTGCTATCTTATCCATCCTATAACCACTCATCATTGATTATAAAGAAGTGTGCTAGTGCCAGACTATCCATTATTGATTAGTGCTCAGATTAAGTGTGATATTCAATTATTAATGTATTATAAAGTGTGATATATATATCTATATTGTTTAAATTCTCAAATAAACCTTTTAACTTGCAAAACAGAACTACTTCTTGGCTCAGTGGGGTCAGGGGGGTTCCAAGAGAGGGGTGTTATATAGGGGTAGTCATCCAGAACTCATGAACTGGACATAAAGATATATCAATAAGGGTTTCCATTCAGTATCCCAGACTAGGCATTGACTTAGCTGTAGTGTTGAATTGAATCCTCTTACATTAACAAAATCACTACACTCCAAGCTAAAATCAACACTAAAAAAAACATCTCCTTGACTCAGCAAGTAACTCCCAACCCTCCAACTTCTCATCCCTCAATCACTCCTTCAAACCTTTCAGCTTCTCACCTCTTACCATTAGGGAAGTGGAAAATATCATCAAGAAGTTAAAACCATCCAATTGTCAAGGCGATGCCTGCCCAGCACCAATCATAAAGGAAGCAGCGCCTGATCTCGCCCATTTATCACTTCCCTCATCAACTCCTCCTTTAAATCCGGCATAGTACCAGATAACCTTAAGGATGCATGGGTAATCCCCTTAATCAAAAAACCTAACTTAGACCCTGGTAACCCCACCAACTATAGGCCCATTCCCACAGCACCATACCTTCTAAAAATCCTGGATCGGGCTGCATATCTCCAAATTCAAGACTATCTCGATAAGAACAACTTATTAGGACTTAAGCAATCTGGTTTCCGGCCGAGACACGGCACAGAGACAGCTCTAATAGACCTATAAACGCAAATTGAGGATTTAAAAGACAAGGGCAAACAAGCGCTCTTACTCCTCTTAGATTTATCTGCCGCTTTTGATCTGGTGGACCACCAAATCCTCTGCCAGCACCTCAAAATGGCCGCACATTTCTCCGATGCAGCCACCTCCTGGATCAGCTCATTCCTTGCCAACAGATCCATGAGAGTCTTCTAATCTTTTGACGCTGCTGACCCAGCACATGTCCCTTGCGGAGCCCCACAAGGCTTGTGCGTATCACCCACGCTCTATAACGTCTTTACAAAACCACTCTTTGATATTCTTGACCATCTGGGTGTCACCTACACAAATTATGCAGATGACACCCAGATACTCATCCCTATCACCGGTGACTATGTAACTGACGCCAAAGCTCTTAATGCAGTTTACACCGTCATCCAGGCATGGATGGCCCACCACGGTCTCTGCCTAAATGATGAGAAAACTGAGCTACTCATCCTAGGCTCTCAGTCCAAACTTTCAAAACTTAACAGCAAATATGATGCATTCAACATTGATGGTAACATCATTAAAGTCACCAATGTCACTAAAACACTTGGAATCTACCTAGACTCCACCCTCTCGCTCACCAGACAAACCAATTCAGTAGTTTCAGCATCTGCATACACGTGCAAATTAATCACTGCTTGCCGGCCCTTCTTATCTATGGACAACTGCCTGATCCTTGCGAGAACCCTCATCTTATCTAAAATTGACTACTGCAATGCCCTTTACCTTGGAACGAGTCAAGGAAACATTGACAAACTTCAGGTAACCCAGAATAACGCCATTAGGGCTGCTCTCAACATACCTAGGCGCGCCTACATCTCATCCACTAGACGCAACTTACGATGGCTCACTATCTCACGCCGTATTGCCCTCAAAACACTGGTTTTAAGCCACAAAGCACAGAACAACGCAGCACCTGTCTACTTGTCTGAGCGCTTTACACAACACACAGCCCACAGACCTCTAAGATCTGCACATGCACACACACTCATTATTCCTAGCTTCAAGCTACAGACTGCCAGAGGCTCGAGCTTCCCAGTCCTGGCAGCGAAGCTTTGGAACTCACTCCCCAATGATCTCAGGAATGTCCCCTCCTTCCAATCCTTCAAATACAGAGCAAAACAATGGCTCTATGAGCAAGACGAAGCTTCGGCCACCCTTTAGTAAACATCTATCGCATGCTTCGCATGCTTCACAACCTCGATTACCGCTGTATATACTGAGCCGACAAACTACCTCTGTAAATATTTGTACATGTCCTTGCTCTATGTATGTATATATTTTATGTATTATGTATTATGTAATTTGTAACTGCCCTCTGTAACCTTTCCAAACATGCGCCCTGATGCCCGTGGCCAGGCTGCGCAATATAAATAAATAAATACAAATACCAATAAACACTAATCTTTACATTTATAAATCACGGTGCTGCTCAAATGGAAGCTTTGAAATAGCAACCTGGACTGTTTACCATTTCTCGCAGATGGAAATATGATTTTTGTGTCACAGTATCGGAGAGTAAAATGCAAAAATATGTCACACGCACATCACATGTTCTGCCAAAATCAGAGCATAGTCATTGTATTCACCTATATGAGGGCACTCTGACACAGTTATTAGTAACATGATCACATGTGAGGAACATACTGTTGCAGATAATCATAATATCCAAGATAACTTCACATCAAATGGGAGTGAATCTGGTTTTTGAAGTTACTTCCATCAGACTGCCTTGTTGATTAATATGCCCAATGAGTGCAACGGATATGTTTAGTGGGATGCCACTTTTGGAACATTATCCAGCCACATACAATGACCAATTAGGTTATACACATTATACCCACCTCTAAAGGGAGAGGTTGCTACTCTATCAAGGTCAAAATCCATAAATCCATAGATTGTGGGGACTCACTTACTCACTGACTGGGATGGACTGACTGACAGAATTACAAGAAGAAGGAAAAAATTGAGAATTTATAACGACAAACAGGAGAATAAAATAGAATAATTTCATTTGGACCCATTTTGGATTACTAGCAGCACACTGTAAGGGAACCCAGGTTGTGAATGAAAGTTGACCCCATCTTGCGGACTGATGCCCAACTGTGAGGTGGACAATGGAACCCGTCCTTAAGACGGTGCCCACCTGTCTGTGAGACATCCAAAATAAATATTTCTGTCAATATAATGTTATGGGGAAATAGATTGACTGGATGGAACTATACCCTAAAGGGGAATAGAGGAAAGCATTTTTTGAAAGCACAAAGGGAGATATATAAATTGACTGTACATCCTGGGAAATAAGTAAATATTTCAGAAGCATCTGTTTATAGATTTGATAAAGTAGTGTGTATATTGGGAGATTACACTGACTACTCTATGCAGCGTGAAAGGTCAGAAGAATGATTTTGTGAGGCAAAATGATATCTCACTGTGTGCATTCCTAGAATAATAATGTAATTGAAGTCATTCCGTTGTTACATTTCCAAGCAGAGTCGGGTTACTGGCACTGAACCACTCAAGAAAGGGTTATTAACTGCAACCTTATTTTCCACCTTTAAGTTGCCCATGGAAAATGAAAAAGATACATGTTTACACATAAATGCAATAGAAACACCATTGACAGCAATCTAGCAAACAAACTGGTTAAACATGCATTTTTTGCAAGCGATATACATGGAGGAATGTCAAGTAGCCTGTCTTTACATTGAGTTTTCTAGAATGTTGTTTGAGACATGCCTATTGAGTATGGGGGAGAATGTTTATTTCCCATAAATAAAAAAATAGAGAGATTTAGATAGACAGAGGTGTACTGATTTAATTTGTTTCATCAAATGAAAACTTTTTCTCAAACCCTCATGCACTTTTCAAAGCATGGTCGATATGTGCTCAGGGTAATCCCAGTGTACATATGTGTTTTTAAAAGTCTACATCCAAGTTAATAAAGATCTAAACATTCAAGTAACCAGTGTATTGATCATTCTTCATTGGAGTAAGCAATGACATTGCGATTTCATAGATCTATAGTGTGGTCATATTAAAATTGATTTGAATATTGTTAGTTTTATTAATAAATACACCTTTTGTGTGTTTCTTTTCCCAAATGAATATGGAGGCTGTAGGGAATAAATGCTGCATGGAACAGATTCATTCAAATAACTTTCTTTAATAAATAAAAACTGTGTGAGCCCGATTTGGGGTGGAAGGAAAATGCCCCTGGATTAGATGTCACCCGATTAAAACATCCTACATCTCCTGGTGACTTGGATTATTTGGGGAATCAGTAGGGATTGGTAGGTCTTTCGAGGAAGACTACACTCATCCAGGAATCCATAGAAAAAAAGCTATGAGGCTCCCTGGCTAGTCTTCCACCACTAGTCTGCGGACCAATATTTCTTTCCATTTTAACACTCTCTGCTTCCTCATTGTGTCTTTCCCCCTACGATTTCTAAAGTGATCCGTTGCTTCCTGAAACTATATTTGCACTCAATACAAATCCTAATAATAATAATAAAGGGTAACATTTTGAACATTCTGGCTTCAGATGTGGAAGGAGGGAAAGATTTCATACCATCAGTCTACATAGGCCAACCATTATGGCTGCTTGTGTGTTTGTATAGAAATTCCCAATATCTGAGCATTTCTGGTGTGCATACTGACTCAGGGTGTGACTTTAATGGGTACGCCCTGAAGCATGGTGTTCACATTTGTGGGATGTGACTGCAGCTCTGAGAATGTATAATGTCTGCCTTTGCAATCCATCTATGGCTTTGCCTGGGACGCTGGTGATGTTTCTTTGCTTAATATCCTGACTCAGATGTTCATGCTTTTGATCCTTCTGGTTGATAATTCTTTCGATGAAGGTTGGGTCTAGATTTTCAGAAAAGTATAGAAAGCTATGAAAATAGTGACGTATTTACCATTCTATGACCATCCTTATGTCTTGTGTTGTGTCAAAGGTTATATGTTTTGCCAGTGGTATGGACATGTAGAGGTCAGGCTGAGGTCTTCTGCGATCAGAAGTTCAATTTATCACATGGTTCTGGAATTTAGCAAAACTGCTTAGATCAGCAGCAAAGTGAATTCATCCAGATTTCCTCATGAGGAAAAGGGGAGGGCTAAAGCCAGTTCAAGCAGCTAAAGGCTGAACTAAACAATGTCGTAATGGGGTCATATGTTTGCTGAAGTTTGAAACTACACATTTCCCTTAGTGTTTTGAAGAAAGGTGGTTTTATTTGTGTTCTTTTATTGATGTTGTTGCGTTTCATTTAAAAAAAAGCATCTGCCTGTCATTTTCTGAAACAATTTACAAATTTCTTCCCAAAATATCAGTTTCCATTTTAGAAAACGAAACCTATTTTCTCTCCTAATTCAGGATATATTTTTCTGAAAAAAATACAGCATTTTTTGCCCGCTATTCACGTTGAGTAAAATAAACTTAAAGTACCCCACACAATCAACACATTCTTTAAACATATGCTCATTTTGCCTTCTTTGACAAATCCCAGGATGTCGTCACTGCTTCCAGAGGGGGAACCCCTTCCCATGAGGCCAGGGAAGTGACCCGGGACCCGAAAGTCCTCCTGGGGATAATACTCATTGGGTGGATCTCATGGGATGGGAAAACCACTGTGGGACCAGTGACGACTATTGTGTGAGAGCACAGTATTCACCCAATCCCTATACCTTCAGTTCATCCCGACTCTCGCCACCCATGTCCTCCTATCCCATATACTTCTGTAACATACAGGAAGTAGAAAGGACTAAGATGGGGAAAAATAGGGGCAACTATCATGAAGACCCAAAACAGGGAAGAACTAATACAAGGAAGAGGAATGGATCTGCAGGGATCACTCAGAAGAACGCAGCTGAATGGTCTAGCTTTCAACTGCAGACCTTGATGGGAACGGAGATCAACACTGAAAACATACTTACCTGCATGTCAGATGCTGCAGAGTGAAACCGCAAGAGGGGACGGGGCTCGCAGATGGAGACAGCAAGAGCAGACCCCGCCACAGAATCGCTGAAGGGGCAGTCTCAGCAGATCTGCTGAGAAAACCAAGAGGCTGGCTGTGGGAAACACATGTAGCCCAACACTGCAGGAACACCTGGTCCGGCAATACGGGAGAAGCCAAAATGGGTGTGAAGCTATGGAATCACTGCCAAGACAATCCCCTGAGTGCCGGTGAAGCAAAGGAGGACACAGGAAGCCCGGACCAAACAGAGGGCTGAAACCAAGACCCTAAAGGTATTTGGGTGACTGAGCCTATGGTTGGGAGTCCAGAGAGGGTGCAGGAAACTGTGAGAAGCATAGTGGGTGAAAAGTGGGGCCAAGAAGATAATTCATATTTAACACGAAGGGAAGCTTAACCAAGATACAGTAACCAGAAGAATAGGGTTGGAAATCCTTACAAGGAAAGAACATCAAGCAACAAGAAGATGTAATCTTCCTCATGGCACTACTTGGAGGGAAGGAGACCCAGGGCTGTCCCGTAAGAGAAATCATAAAGAGAATTGTGAGAGAACTACATATGAAGGCAGTACTTGGCAGGGGAATAAACCAAGTCTGTATTTGAGATCAGGAAATGATAAAGAGAACTGTGAATGTGATACATATAAAGACAGCATTTGGCAGAGAAGTAAACCAAGTCTACAGGTGACATCAAGAGACCATAAAGAGAACTGTGAGAATAATGTAGAAGAACACAGAACTTGGCAGGCAAGTAAACCAAGTCTGTGTTTGGGACTAAGAGACCTGATAGAGAAGGATGCCAGGTCTGCCAACCAGAGTCAGGGATCCACCACAGCTTGGAAGAGCATCCAAGCCACTCTTCTTCATCGCAGTACCTGGTAGAAGCAAACCAGGTCTGCTAACCAGGGTCAGAAACCCAACACAGTTTGGAGAAGCATCCAAACTCCTCTTCTTTGTCACAGTGCCTGGTGGAAAAGAACCAGGTCTGCCAACCAGGGCAAGGGACCCCAGATACAGAGAAGAAGCCTGAGAAGGGCCAGTTGGGGAACTGAGATGTTTCCCCCACCAATTGTTGAACTGCATTATAAGCATGAATGAGGCTGGGGAAGGGAGGCATCAGCCACAAGTTGATGAATTGTACGAGAGGCCTGAGGAAGGCTGGGGAAGGGAGACATTCCCCCCAACACGCGAGGAACTAATAAATCCACAACTGTCTTTTTGTCAATCCTCTGGGCTAGGAAGACCTGCTATTTACCGAAATACAATGGCAATTCCAATCTGAACGAGAGTACCACCAGCAACCCCATACACGTGTTTCACCCTTGTTGGGGATCATCAGTGAGGTGAAGCTGATGCCTCTCTAAGCACAGTGAGAGGGAGACCACGTCTGGTTGCCCCCAGGAGACCTAGGGTTACCAATCCCAAGTTCCTTAAAAAATAGTTTTGCAAAGGTAGCGGGCACCCCTCTCTCGCAAGAACAGACATGATAACCTGTTCAGTGGTTATTAACCACTTGAGAGTTCGCAGCCACTGCTTTTACTCACTGGCCCTTTCACAGATGGGAAATATCCATTTGCATATCAGTCTTTGTCCTGCCCAGGGGCAGTGCAGCACCGAAATACAATGGCAATTCCAATCTGAACGAGAGTACCACCAGCAACCCCATACACGTGTTTCACCCTTGTTGGGGATCATCAGTGAGTTGAAGCTGATGCCTCTCTAAGCACAGTGAGAGGGAGACCACGTCTGGTTGCCCCCAGGAGACCTAGGGTTACCAATCCCAAGTTCCTTAAAAAATAGTTTTACAAAGGTAGCGGGCCCCCCTCTCTCGCAAGAACAGACATGATAACCTGTTCAGTGGTTATTAACCACTTGAGAGTTCGCAGCCACTGCTTTTACTCACTGTGCCTTTCACAGATGGGAAATATCCATTTGCATATCAGTCTTTGTCCTGCCCAGGGACAGTCCAGCACCGAAATACAATGGCAATTCCAATCTGAACGAGAGTACCACCAGCAACCCCATACACGTGTTTCACCCTTGTTGGGGATCATCAGTGAGGTGAAGCTGATGCCTCTCTAAGCACAGTGAGAGGGAGACCACGTCTCGTTCAGATTGGAATTGCCATTGTATTTCGGTGCTGGACTGCCCCTGGGCAGGACAAAGACTGATGTGCAAATGGATATTTCCCATCTGTGAAAGGCACAGTGAGTAAAAGCAGTGGCTGCGAACTCTCAAGTGGTTAATAACCACTGAACAGGTTATCATGTCTGTTCTTGCGAGAGAGGGGCGCCCGCTACCTTTGTAAAACTATTTTTTAAGGAACCTGGGATTGGTAACCCTAGGTCTCCTGGGGGCAACCAGACGTGGTCTCCCTCTCACTGTGCTTAGAGAGGCATCAGCTTCACCTCACTGATGATCCCCAACAAGGGTGAAACACGTGTATGGGGTTGCTGGTGGTACTCTCGTTCAGATTGGAATTGCCATTGTATTTTGGTGCTGGACTGCCCCTGGGCAGGACAAAGACTGATGTGCAAATGGATATTTCCCATCTGTGAAAGGCACAGTGAGTAAAAGCAGTGGCTGCGAACTCTCAAGTGGTTAATAACCACTGAACAGGTTATCATGTCTGTTCTTGCGAGAGAGGGGCGCCCGCTACCTTTGTAAAACTATTTTTTAAGGAACCTGGGATTGGTAGCCATAGGTCTGCTGGGGGCAACCAGACGTGGTCTCCCTCTCACTGTGCTTAGAGAGGCATCAGCTTCACCTCACTGATGATCCCCAACAAGGGTGAAACACGTGTATGGGGTTGCTGGTGGTACTCTCGTTCAGATTGGAATTGCCATTGTATTTCGGTGCTGGACTGCCCCTGGGCAGGACAAAGACTGATGTGCAAATGGATATTTCCCATCTGTGAAAGGCACAGTGAGTAAAAGCAGTGGCTGCGAACTCTCAAGTGGTTAATAACCACTGAACAGGTTATCATGTCTGTTCTTGCGAGAGAGGGGCGCCCGCTACCTTTGTAAAACTATTTTTTAAGGAACCTGGGATTGGTAACCCTAGGTCTCCTGGGGGCAACCAGACGTGGTCTCCCTCTCACTGTGCTTAGAGAGGCATCAGCTTCACCTCACTGATGATCCCCAACAAGGGTGAAACACGTGTATGGGGTTGCTGGTGGTACTCTCGTTCAGATTGGAATTGCCATTGTATTTCGGTGCTGGACTGCCCCTGGGCAGGACAAAGACTGATGTGCAAATGGATATTTCCCATCTGTGAAAGGCACAGTGAGTAAAACAAGTGGCTGCGAACTCTCAAGTGGTTAATAACCACTGAACAGGTTATCATGTCTGTTCTTGCGAGAGAGGGGCGCCCGCTACCTTTGTAAAACTGCTATTTATTTAGTTTAACTATGAGGGACAGAGCTAGGATTCCGACATTGGACTTTTTGCTTTGGTCATCCGGACTGTGACATTAGTTATTTGGTTGAGGTAAGGCAACCCCTTTTAGAGTTAGGGCAAGATAGGTTTTTCTTTTCATTTTCTCACTTGAATGCAATTTTATTGCCAACTACCATGACCACTATGTGTCCGATCTTACTTCTGCACCCTTACACTTAACAGACAGCTAATCTTTTTGCAAGCATAAACTCAGTTTTGTACATTTGCTACTGCACAGCATGGACAGATATTCCTTAGCATGTACAAGCATCACATTATATGCCATTGTTCAACCATTAAATGGGCGGGTACTGCCATCTAATTCCATATTCAGCAGTGTATTCCTATGAACCGCCATCCCATGTCAGGAACGTGTTCGTATGGCCATGCCCCACAATAAAATGCCAGCTTTAGTTACAAATGTTTATGCACCATAATCACATTTCAAATTCAGACACACATGCCCAGATCATGACATCTATGCAAAGATATTACCACAAATGTCCCAGGTCTAGCTATATATGCCACTGTGCCACCTTCAAAGTACAGGCTCATCTACATGCAACAATAACATGCTTGTTTTAGACATACATGTCCATTCAAGATGATTCATCCACTAGAAGAACTTAATAAGCCCCTGGCCAGCATTGCAGTGCCAGTTTCAATTTCAGATGTCAAGAGTCACCTTCCGTAAATTTATCTACCACATTCTGGTGAGTTACCAGTCCTCCGTCACCTTTGGAGTGTAGGACGTGGGTGGCTCAGCACTGGGAGGAACAGCAATATAGGCCAAGCATCAGCATTTTGGGATTGACCTCTGAGCCAATTACGTTCCAGTCTTCTCTTGCACACTCCTCAGTATTGGACACACCAGAGACAGGTCTTACTAATGGATAGGTCATGGGCATGATATGATATGATATGGCATTTGTAACCCGCCTATACACAAGTGTTTCAAGGCGCAAGATTACTGTTCACAATACTACCTCGGCTCTTACAACAATGAATTTGGCACCCCAATGCTCCTTTAACATTGGGCTAATCTCCAGGGACGTCATTTCACCAAAATGCGAGGGGTAGAGGAAGTGACATTATATGACCCTCGACCTCTGATGACATCACAGTAAGTGATGTCATTTGAATCCACCCCGAAGTGATATCACAGGAAGCGATGGACCACAACCTTTCACTCCTTGTCAAAACAGGAAGTGGCATCACACAGCATTATTCCTAAGTACACTATGAAAAATATGGTTACGATATCACTACAATGTGATATACATTTCATACAAGAATGGATCACCATATGTATCGTCAATATCAGTGTGTATATGCCCAAATTACCAAATTATTGTGAATGCAAGCAGACATGCAAGGCCAAAGGTTAATGATGTGTTATTATATAGCACTTACGCTTAATCGCTTTATATAGAACAAATATACATACAATATCACCCAACCTGTGCTGGTACTCATTTAGTGACCACAGAAGAATGAAAGGCTGAGTTGAGGTGAATAGACTAAATCAGTGACTCACCCTCTGAAGTGTGCCTGAAACAAACCTTTAATGAGTCTAGCAATTATTGTTTAGAATTCCAGAAAGACACAGTATTTGTTATTCCTATTCTTTCTTATTTAGGGTCACAGCTCTAAGTGTTACACTTTTGGAACCCTATGTTGTTTTAAGAGGCCTGAGCAAGAAAGCCAGCCGCTCAAGAAACATATAGGTACATGGCACTGGCCACAGCCCAGGAGCTCACATTTTTTTTAAAAAAAGATGTGTGTGTTCTTTTTATTTTATTTAGGGTAGCAAGGGAGACCACAGGGGTATCAAGGAAGACGTCAGGGGTCGCAGTTACGACCCCAGACGACCGCCATATGACATCCCTGCTAATCTCGCTCTTTCATTCAAGAAAACCGAAATGCCCAAGTACACAAACACAGAGTGCTTTGGCTTGGCAAGACTAACTTCCTTCCTAATAAGTGCGAAGGGCGTCTATGTCCATACTGAATTCCCATAAGGAATCACTGCAGGCTCCACCCACTCCTGCAGCTAAGCAAAGGGGACATTTTCCCTACTATTGGGTAAACATTTCTGACTTACTTGTTATGTCAAGTTCGCTAAAGACACATATAAACTTGTTTGAATGCTGGCAAATCACAATTACACGCTGAGAATGTGAGCATGCAAAAATCACGTATTTGATAAGAAACAGCATCAGGCAAGTATACTCCAAAAAAATAAAAATATATCACAATCCACTTAATCAAGGAACATGAGCAAGTTAGAGTGTGACGAAAGGTGGGGCTGTAGGGCACAAATGAAATGACAACAATGACAACGTGTCCACGAACTCCTTAAGTTTCTACTGTTAGAAGACAACAAATGCAAGTGTGGTTCATCTACACAGACATGTTGCAACCTGATCGCCACTATATTAACCAGATAAATTCAACTCATTATGTAGCTCTAGCAAATGTAATTGCCTGTTCTTACGAGAACATATTAAATATAAACACATATGCTTCTGCAGATATGTTTGAGGGATTTGCTAATTGCTTAATGGAAGAGGTCTTTCAAATACTAATTCCTTCATTTAGTTTGACTGATTACATTTTATTGGAAGCAATATTAGCATGCAAGCATGGGTTTATCAAGGACAACTTATGTCCAAATGGGAAATATGCAGTGCCACGTATTGGCAGTGCCATACTCTGAAGAGCGCTCACCGGTGTGTAGCCCCCATAAGAGTACAGCATCCACCTCTCACGTCATCCCTGCCTAAAGTAAAAGAAGCAGAAAGCACGTGATTTAGTGCCCAAAGAGAGGGACCAGGTTTGCACTTAGAGAAAGGCAGGAAATCATATTGCACCATTCCCATGTGGTCTTACGTTGCCCTTCGTAACCCGTGATTCCATACTGATATTGTGTCCTATATTACAGTACATTGCATTACATTATTTGGACCCTGAGGCATAAAGGCGGAGATAATAGAAACAGGACAGTACCAGAGAACATAAAAGCAGAAATTAGAGCCAGGGTTAATGAGTAGAAAGCAGATCTAAATTTAAGAGAATAAAAGTGTTTTCAATTCTTTCTTAAATACCGGCAGAGAGCTTTGGCATCTTAGTGTGTAGGCAGCTGATTCCAAAGCTTTGGGGGGGCCACCAAAAAGAAGGCCCCATTCTCTGCTTTCGAAGTTCTACTCCAAGGTAGAAACAAATAGTTCTGTCCACAGGATCTCAAAGCTCTACCATTAACTTTGTCAACGATAGAAGCCTGCAGCTATGATGGCATAAGGCCAAGCCTACACTTATAAGTTTACAACTAGTACTCTAAACTTAGCTTGAGCCTCTATCGGAAGCCAATGGAGGGAGCGCCTAGCATTGGAGACATCAACTCGGCGAGACAGACCCATCACAACTCTGACTGTCCAATTTTGAACTACCTGTAGCCTATGAATTTAGCGCTTACAAAGTCTGACCAAGAGACTACTACAATAGTCGATCTGGGCCCCTGTAATGGCTCTGGCAACCGTTGCCGCACTTGCCTGAGTGATAAGGGTCTAAGATGACAAAGCAATTTGACGTAGTAGACTGAACCAGAGACCACACTGGTTACATGGGGACTCATGGAAAGTGACTGATCAAGGATCACCACCAAGATCTTTATTTTAGGAAGTGGAGCAATATTATCCACCCCTGGCCTAAAAGAGCTGTATGCTCTGTCCATCTTAAGTAAGGAGGCTGGGCTGCCCACTATCATCAGCTCTGGCTTCCCTTTATTCAATGCAAGGTTGTTATCAAGCATCCAATTCTCAATGAGGTCAAATACTCTTTTTAATTCTTGTTCGTCCTGCAAGTGACAGCCTGAAAGCAGGATGACACATTGAGTGTAGTCCGCATAGTTCAAAAACATGACCCCTCTGACTCTAAACCGGTGAAGAAAGGGGTCATTTGTATTTGTATTTATTTTATTTGTATAGCGCAAACCAGGCCCAAAGGCTACCGGGCGCATATCTTGAAACAAAGGTTACATAGTAAGTAGATTACATAGATATTTACAATTGAACATTGAGGTACAACCAGAATGCATATTCGGAACGTAGTGCAGAGTGAACATATAGATTGTCTAATATGCAGTATTATCAATAAATCAGATAGTCGTCGAGGTGGCAAGCCAAAGTTTGGCTTTGTGTTTGAAAGAATTCAAGGATGGTAGGTTTCTGATAGTGAGGGGCACAGAGTTCCAGAGTTTGGCTGCCAGGATTGGGAAGCTCGACCCTCCAGCTGTTTGAAGCTTGTACCTAGGGATCAGTAGGCTCTGGCTCGTGGCAGATCTTAGATGTACTGAGTGAACCGTGAAGATAGATAGGTAGGGGCCAAGTTATTCACACATTTGTAGGTCAGTGCGAGAGATTTTAATGAGATCCTTTGGGTGACTGACAGCCAGTGAAGGTTCTTCCTTGTTTCTGACATGTGCACTGTTCTCGGGATGTTGAGGGCTGTTCTTATGGCGTTATTCTGTATGACCTGAAGCTTGTCAAGGTTACATTGGTTCGTGCCTTGGTACAGTGTGTTACAATAGTCAAGTTTGGGCATAACCAGAGACCTAGCAAGGGTAATGCAGTTCTGAGTAGAAAGGAATGGACGGCATGCTGTAATTAATTTGCAGGTATATGCAGAAGTGGCTGCGACTGCATGTGTTTGTCTGTGGAGGGAGAAGGTGGAGTCAAGATAGATTCCAAGAGTTTTTGTGTCTTTGGAAACTTTTATCAGATTACCATCGATGTTAAAGGAGCTGAACAGAGGGTTCAGTTTGTTCAGTCTTTGTTGTGTACCTAGGATAAGGAGCTCTGTCTTATCGTCATTTAGACACAGCTCGTGTTGAGCCATCCAGGCTTGGATGACAAGGTAGATGTCGTTTAGAGATTTCGAGTCCACTGTGTAATCCCCTGTGATGGGGATGATTATCTTTGTGTAGATACTGTAGATATTGTACTGTAGATATTATACAAGCAGGGGGCCATACTGGCCCCCTGTGGTACCCCAAAAAGAACAGGAACGGGCGAGGCCTCCGCCACATCCGAGCAGACTTTGCTGTTTCTATTCTCCAGAAAAGAGACAATCCAAGAAACAGCCAACGGTGAGAAATTGGCTGCCTCAGCCGGTCTGGAGGTCAGGATGGAGTGTTTGAAAAGTTGAACGCAGCTGACTGGTCCAAAGATATTAAAAGAGAGAACGAACCCGTATCGATCTGATCCAATAATCTGGACTTGAGATCGAGAAGAGAGGTCTCTGTGCCAAAGTTCTGCCTGAATCCAGACTGATAAGAATTCCAAATCGGGTATAGATTGAGGTGTTCCGATATCTGTCTATATGCCACCCTTTCTAATATTTTTAACAGAAAGGGGGTATTAGATATCGGGGGATAAATCAGTGGCTTATCCCTTGGGATCCCTGTTTTTTTTAGGATGGGAGTGACCATAGTTTGTTTAACGTCATCGGGGACCTTGCCTTCACACAATGAGGTGTTAACAAATGTGCAGATAGCTTTTAAAGGGGAGGTCTGGCGGGTATGTTTTTATAATCAGGGAGGAACAGAATCCCCTCTGCATAACCTTCTTCAGTGCCTCCACTGATATCTATTGAAAATTAAATTGGGCTACCATGGATGTGCACGTAGACAGCATTCGAGACCCACTGTTCAACCTCAAATATAGTGCTTTCTTTTTTTCCCCCCAACATCTCCGTTCTGATACCCACAAGATTTTTTTTCAAACCATCTTGTATTTGCTGACACCAGTTGGCATCCCTTAACTATAATTGGTCAACAGGAGGAGGAACAACCTCTTGCTGTTTAAGAATTTTTAAAAGGTCCTTTACGTCCGACTGAGCACCAGCAATTCTAATATTATGGAAGTTCTTTTTGCCTCCATGATAGCCGATTTGTAATATTTTACTACATTTTTATATAACATTAAGGTGGCATAGCCTGGGGAAGATTTCCAGGTATAAAATGTCTCGAGTGTCAAAGCTTTATGTTTGCGGAGTTCTACTGTAAAGCAAGGTTTAATTTTTGTTTTCTTCCTTCTTTTGTTCTTTCAGCTTTAGCGGTGCTAAAATGTTAGAGATGTTAGCCATATTTGAGGCTAGGTGAGTTGACATAACTTGAAGAGTAGTATCCAACGAAAATCTAAGAGTACTAGCTAGTAAAGGTTCGATGTTATTCTGAGCTACGCGACTGAGAGTATCCATTCAGCCTATTCCTAATTTTCAAAGGGAACAGGACTGATAAAGAACAATGCACAAAAGTGTGGTCTGACCACAGACAAGGAGTAACAAAAACATTATGACAAGTAACATAAAGGACCTCAGGCCAGTCCAAGGTATGGCCAAGCACATGGGTAGGTACAGTCACATGCTGTAGAAATCCTAGATCGAACAGAGACTGTTGTAACTCAGTTATGTTAATGTTACTGTTAAAGGACATTTGTACCGCGCACTATCACCACCAGAGTGGTCCCTTGGTGCTCTGGCGACTCTGAAAGAGGAGGGGAGGTAGAGTTAGTGGGAGGAAGCAGGAAAAGTGCAAGAGAGCAGTGAGAAATGTTGGCGGCCTCAGCCCGGTGGGTCCGTTGGCTGGGCCTGGGGTGTTTGTGGCCGGTAGTCGTCGTGTACTGTTGTGCAAGACTATGTGTGTTTTTGTTTTGTTGTTGCAATGTAGTGAAGTTTGTGCGGTTTGTTGTGCTGTAGGTTTTGGTTGTGTTTGGTTTGGAGTTTGCGAGTAGTATGCAGAAAGGGAAATTGTTAGTAAGGTTGGTTAGTTTGCGTCTCTATCCTGAATTGAAGCGCTCGGCTTGCGTAGTCTCCCCTGTTGCGGCTCTGTCCTGATCCGGGTCTGACTGGCATACAGGTTCCTTACTCCTCTAGCCCCGCCTCTAACATGCTCTCTCATAGCTCCCCTTATCCTCCATTCATACTCCTGTGGCCAGTGCACCTGCCAATGACAACCTCTCAGGTAGTGGGGTGATTGCCAATATCTCGATAATTCCACACCAATGTGGTACCTGGCGGTAATTAAGGGGTGGGCGAAAGTGTTGGTGGGATTGCCTGGGGTAGTTGACTCAGTCTCTGTGTGTGCCGCCTGTGTTACAGTCTATCCGGTGTCACCCGTCCATGTGCCATGGGCGTTACTCTCTCAGGTCAGGGATGTCCGTGTCTTTTTGGTTTAGTCATCCTTTTTTCCAGTTTCGGTTTCCAGGTTTAGTCTGTGGTGTTGTAGAGCCAGGTTTTTAGTGATTTCCTGAATTTTAGGTGATCTTCAGTGTTTCTTATTTCTTTTGGGATGTTGTTCCAGGTTTCTTGCAGCTAAGTGGTAGAAGGAGGTTTTTTCTTAAAGTATGGTTTGAGTTCCAGGCGGATTTCGTTGCTTGATCGGAGGGGTCTAGTTGGTTTGTAGACTGTTATTTTCTTTTGTAGGAATTCTGCTCCTTGTCCACTGATTGCCCTGTGCGTTATGCACATTGTTTTGAAGGTGATGCAATGTTTTACTCGGAGCCAGTGTAGTCTTTTTAGGGCTGGAGTGATCTGGTCTCTTCTGGATAGTTTGAGGAGTAGTCTTGCTGCTTCATTTTGGATCTGTTTCAGTTTCTTCAGGAGGTATTCTGGTGTTCCGAGGTAGAGGCTGTTTGCATAGTCAATTTTAGACATGATTAGGCCGACGATAGTGAGTGTTTTGTGCATGAAGGAGAGGAAAGGTAGAATTCTTCTTGCCGTGTGGAGGAGGAAAAAGCATTTCTTCACTGTTGCATTTATTTGTGTTTCCAGGGTTAGGTTGTTGACCATTAGGACTCCCAGATTTTTTACTACCTTCAATGTTGTTGGTGCGTTTCCCATTTCCGTAGGCCATGGGATGGTGGTTTTGGTCTCTTGGTCTTTGGATACGATCACGATTTCTGTCTTTCCTGGGGTGAAGACTTCTTTTAGACAGTCGGTTATGGTTGAATGGTCGGCATCAGTGTCTTTGATTTTGTAGATGATCTGAGGGTCATCTGCGTAGTTGTAACATGTAATGTTGTATTTTTTGAAGATTTTGATGACCGGAGTCTGATAGATGTTGAAATATAGTGGAGATAGTGAGGATCCTTGTGGTACGGCACAATCATTAACTCGTGGAGTGGATTAGAAAGGTTTTATCCATACGGTTTCTGTTCTGTCTGCTAGGAATGATTTGGTCCAGCGTATTGCTGTGTCTGTTATGCCTATGTCTTCTAGTCTTTTGGTCAGGGTTTTATGGCTGACTGTGTCAAAGGTTGCAGAGAGGTCGAGCAGAATAAGGGCTGAGGTAGTGTTTGAGTCTGCGTTAGTTTTGAGGTCGTCCCAGATGGATAGTAGTGCTGTTTCCGTTCCTCTCGCTGGTCTGAAACCGATTTGAGCTTGGTCCAGCAGGTGGTGATTTTCTATGTGTTCTTGGGTTAGTTTATATACGTAGGTTTCTAGAAGTTTCGCTGGGTAGGGGATGTTAGAGATAGGCCTGTAGTTGGAAAGGTCATCTACATCACCACTTGTGTTTTTTAAGAGTGGCTTGATGTATGCTGATTTGATGATCTTTGGTACAGTCCCTGTTGATAGTGATAGATTTAGAAGGTTTCTATAGTGTTCTGCTGGCGATCGTTGTGCAAGGATTGATTTGTAGATGTCTGGGGGACATGGGTCCATGGGTGATCCCGCTTTCTTGCTTCATTTAACCAGCATTGCGAATGCCTCTGCTGATATTTCAGGAAAGATTCAGAGTTTGTGTTGTGGTTCCGAGTTGGGTTTGTTGGGTTGTATGTTGTGGTTGGTTGGTCGCTTTTGTATGGTTTGACTGATGTCGTTGACTTTTTTTTAAGCGATCTGCCAGGTCGTTGCATAGTTTTTCTGAGGGGGTTGGGGTGTTATCGCAGCCTGGTGGGTTTCCCATTTCTTCAATGATGCTAAACATTTTTTCTGGGGCAATCTTGTCTATTGTGTCTGCGATCCATTTGTGCAGTATCTCTGCTTTTCCGTCTAGGTCAGCTAGCTCCAGTTCTGTAGTTGAGGATTTTGTTAATTCCAGTTGTTCGAATAGGTTGCTTTCTTTGACGTGTTTCCAGTTTCTTTTGGTGGTGGTTGTGAGTTTCGGATGTTGGATGTAGGATTGGGTAGGCAGAGTGATCACGAATGGGATGATGAGATGGTCGCTCCATAGTATTTGTATTGGAGGTGCCGTGGTGATGAGTTTTTCTTTGGCGAAAATTGCGTATAGGGTGTGTCCTGCCGAGTGCGTTGCTCCTTTGACTATTTGTCGTAGTTTCATGGTGCTGAGTTGTTCAATTAGTGAGTTTTGGGAGTTGGCGTGGCTGTCTTCAAACCAGATGTTGAAGTCCCCCAGGATGCTTAGGTGTTCGTGGTTGATGGCTAAATTGGTGATGGCTTCTATGAAGTTATCGACGAATGTTGCATCATATGTTGGTGGTCTGTATACCAGGATGAATGTGATGTTGGTTTTTGGTCTTGCTGTTAGGTGTATTACCATGGTTTCGCAGTTGAGGATGTTGAGTGGTTCATCAGTTTTTATTTTCAGGTGTTCTTTGAATGCTATAGCAATGCCTCCTCCTTTTTTGTTTTTTCTGTTTATTTGTAGGCATTTGAAGTCGGTCGGAAGGCAGTTTTGGAGTGTGATTTTGTAGTTGTCGTCCAGCCATGTTTCTGTGATGAACAGGATGTCAATGCCGTTGTCGTCGGGTAGGTCGAAGATCTCTGTTGAGTGTTTTGACATGGATCTTGCGTTTATTAGATTGCAGTGAAGTTTGGAGGTGTTGTTTGGTTTGGGTTTTGTCTAGGTCGTCTTCCGCTCGGTGTTGAGGTTTCCTTCTTGGTCGGCCATTTGTTGGGCTGTGGGATTCGGGGTGTCAGTGTCTTCAAAGAGTTCTTCTAGGTTTTGTCTTGGGTTTTTTTTTGTTTTCATCAGGTTCGTCTTCCAGGAGTTGTGATTGTTGATTGGAAGTTCCTCTTGCTTTGGTGATGTAGGGGGTTATTAGGTCGATCATCTGTTTGTTGTTTGTTTTGTTCATCCTTCTTCTACTTGCTTGTGTTAGGTTGATTGATGTTGCTGCTTCTAATGTTGGGTTGGATTGCCGTGGTGGCCAGTTGTCTGCGGGGTCTGGCGTGAGTATCTTCACCATCACCTTATCAGTGGTTAATATCTCCCAATATGATCAACCGAGAGAGAGGTTTAAGCCGAGGTAGTATAAGATTGTTAAGAGCCTCAGCCCATCTTATGTTCAATGATGGGTTACAATACAGGAGGAGGATATTAATAGCAGATTCTGCATTCATACCAATATTGATATAGCTGGAATCTATTTCCTCAATGATATGACCTGGGACTTCTCATATAGAGAGGGTCTCTTTAAGAATAAAGGCCACACCCCCGCCTCTACCCTCAGATCTATCCTTACAGATCATGACATAGCCAAGTGGGATCGCTAAATTAAAGCTAGCCCCCGAGGAACTGGAGACCCAAGTCTCTGTCAAGGCACATACATCCAGATTATGGATAAAATGTTAGATGTCAAGGAGTTAATACCTGAAAGACTGAAATACTCCTTTCAAATTAAATGTTGGCAGTGCCACACTCTGATCAGTGCTCCCAGCTTTCTGATACCCTTCAGACTGTGGCATCCAACTTCCTCTTATTCTCTGCACAAAGCAAGAGACATAAAAAGAACATGGCTGGTTGTTGTATTGCTTTTACTATATCCAACGTTTCTGCAACATTTTTAGTTTTGGCTGTTAGGTGGCGCTCTAGGCAAAACTATTACAATGGAACAGAGATATGAGGGGGATGGGATATGAGGAGCATACAGCTTGCAGTTGTAGTTGGGCTGCTTACCCACCCATTGAACTCCCACACTAATTCCTATGACCTTTCCCACCCACTGCCTGGTTCTTCCTATTCAAACCACAGCCTCTTGGTCTCTCTTTGAGCTTGCTCTACTGTGTAGTAACAGTAAACCTTGTGCTCTTTAGGGCCTGTCAGTGTTTTTTCTAAGAAGAATATGTGTTAGTCCATATCTGTTAGCATATTTCTTTTCTTATTCTTTCAGTTATCTGTGTAAGTCCCTAGTATCATTTGAAATGAATCAATTAATTCCCCTATAAAGACATTAACAGTGAGCTGGTTGCAATTCGAACTCAACCACCTCATGACAAGTGCCTTTCTTTAAGAATTATAGTCCTTAAAATATAGTTTCAGTAGAACTAGTCAAACATAATCCAATTAAGAAGATTCCCTTTCCCTCAGAATCCTGTCTGTTATGTGCCTTTGTTTCTTATCCCAAAAACCAATTTACGATTTTGACTGCTAAGCCTCTTTTCTTAGCTGTTTGTCATTTTAAAGCCTGTGTAAAATATGAAATAGCAATTTTGCCGCGTGTGTTTTCCTGTGCATTGTTTTCCTCCCAAAATCGATTTCTCACCTGTGTTCACATTGCTCTGGTTCCCTGTTCAGTAGTCTGTAAGCTTCCTAGTCACTGAAGGGCAGCCGCACAAATTTCTGTCTTAGCTCTTCCACTGTAATTGTAAACTGATCTATAAGTAGCAAGTAAAATCCAAGTATGTCATTTTGCTCATTTTGAGGGTTTTCATTTAGTTTCTGGCCTCCCATTCTGTGTTGGTGGGCTGAATCTTAAATCGGATTTATCCCTCTTCTTTCTGACTCCTTGCCACTGCTTTCCATCCACAAATAATTTAACCAACAGGTGTTTGGGGGAAGTGTTGCAGGGGTAGTTTTTAACCTATGCAATACGTCATTGTGAAGAAAAGTGTTTTTGTTTCCATTTCTATTAAAAGTGTATTTATCTTATGTTAGAAGTTGAATTAACTGTGTTATAAGATGTTGCATTTGTATTGCCATGCCGTGGTGGCTGCTGCCCTAAATTCTGTTTTGCTCTGATTTTTCCATTGAATTCTAAAAATAAATAAACATTTCATTGTTACACCCTGGCCTGGTTCATGATCCATTGCGACACTGGGTATTTGTCAAGGTGGGTGTGAGGTGGGTTGGGCCGTATCGTAAGCCAAGAATCCAGGAATCAAATAACAATAAAAAAAAGTTTTTATAGTGCGTCACCTTCAGTGTTAGTGGAAGAAGTGCCTGGTGGAGTGTGCCGTGTTCTAAAATCCGCTAAACGTTGGGGGCTCATGCCGTGATCGAAGTACGTGTTTCCACCCGTGACAGGTTAACACAGCAGGCTAACTCAGCAAAGGTAGTGATACTTTTGGTGGTTAGAAAACTGTGTTACACTGTAAAAGCACCAGCCCAAAACCTATACCCCAAGTATGAGGCCTGTGTGTAAAAATAAAGTAAAGCTAAACCTAAGCTGTGCAAAAGCAGAGTACAGATTTGTCCTTGCATAGATAACTAAATAAAGGAAGTACACTTTTCATAATGAGCACTATCGAGATTAACATGGCTAGGCAGCACCTTCTGCATAAACTATTCGTTAGAGGGTGATGGGTGGAGCAGGAACAGGAAGCCTGGCTGTCCAGCATGATGCAACATGTCACCTCCATGAACATGGATGTGTGGCAGGACAGTGGCCTGTTACCGCAAGCATTGAATGAGTTTTACATGACTCAGAATATTAAAGAGGATCAGCTTAAAATGGTCCAACTCATTGCCTACATATACCTCCACATTGGGTTATGGAGGAAAAATGCCTAGAAAGTATAACACTTGCGCAAAACCAGTCTGAGCTCTTAAACCAAACCCAGAGTGAATTAGAACAGGTAGAAGAAAAATTGCAAAAGAGCCAAAAGTCTGAGGTAGAATTTGAAAACCACATCAAGTAGCTCAAAGAAGAGTTGGCTATACAACGACAAAACGATTTAGAGCAAGAGGCCAAATTTGATACATTAAAAGAGGAGTGTCAGGAAAAGGTTGACTCTCTGGAAATTGAATCAACAAATAAAATGTAACAGAGCCTGGCCAGAGCAGATAATTACTTTACAAAAACAGATTGAGAAATTGGAAGAGGAGAGTAATACGGTAATCATTAAGGAACTCCATTCCCAAACAGAATTTGACCAAGAGTGCCAGAAGTTAGGTGCTATAAAACAACAAAGAGAGGAACTGACTTAACAGGTTGGCACCCTGTATCAAGAAAAAGATGCCCTATACCAGGAAGTGTGCAAATTAAAAACAGACCTATAGAAAAGATAGTCAGACCTTCAGGAGCGGAATTAACTAAAAGTAGAATATGAAAACTTAATGGGGCACACAAGACAAGTAGAATTTGATCTTAAAGAGACCACCAAGGCCAAAAATGTGCAGAGAGTTGAGATTCATCTCCTGCAACAAAAGTGGTCTGAGTGTTCCCAAGCAATACAAGAGGCCCTCTGTGATGAGAACAGGGGACTTCAGACCCAGGTAGCAGCACAAGGGAAGGTAATAGAGGCAAGTCAATCCCTAGTAGCAGAGCAAAAGGCTCAGGCCTTTGCCTACTATCAAGAGGTAGGGGCTGAGAAGGAAAAACTTTGGAAGTTGGAAAAAGAGTATGCTAGGTTGAATCAAAATTTGAGGGACCCCGAACAAGTAGAGAGTGGCAGGGCAACCCCTGATCATGGTGTGATGCACTCTGTACCAGGGGCCTCAAACCCATTTACCACCTCATATGCACAAGGCACTGCTGACTTCATGTCCACAGGTTCACCCAAACCAGGAAACTATGAGGCAGCTATACTTAAATAGGCCTAGCATGATTGAGCGGGCAGGTCAGCGTCCATCAGAGACTGATGGGCGGGCATACCTGTTCAGATTAAAAAATGTCATGGCTGATGGATCTGAGCAGGAAAGCTCCTATGAGGAGGAAATCAGGGAGCTAGACCTGCAGAAACATCACCTACAAAAGAACCATTTAATTTGCTTTGAAGAGAAAAGGGAGTTTGAATGGAGGCCCCAAAAGAGTATTCTGAAAACCTCCATCCAATCAGGGAAGTGGGGGAGGGGGTTATCCACCAGCCCTGGAAGCAGGGAGGAGTCAGAAGACTACTCTCCTGTGTGAAAGACAGAGTCCAAGGGGAGCGACCCAGAGGGCCCAAGGCACAACAGGGGAGATGAGACTATGCCCCATCATTCTGGGAGAAACCCACAAGCTCATAGAATTAGGGAGCACCTACAGGATAATGAGGGGACCTCAAATAGCAGCAGCTCTGAGTCTGAAGGCGAATGGACTCAGATGCAGCAGCAAAAGAAGGCTAAAAAACATAAGGGGACTTTGGTGAAATACCCCATTAAACAGATTAAAGCTATTAGAAGTTTCATGACTTTGTACCACAAGAATGCCAAATATTCTGTCTCGGAGCATCTGGTGCTCTATGAACAGATGATGACATCTTTTGACATTAAAAATAACCAGACTTTCATAGAATTTGCTAAATGGACGTTCTCTCCAGAGTACTCCAGCTTCTTTGCTGGGCTGGAAGACCAGAACAAATCAAAGTGGTCCACCTACAAGGCGCCACACACAGAAACCGTAGCATAGATAGTGTAGGCAGATTAGAAGCTACCAGGAAGGTGCCTTTATGAAGACAGACTGATATTAGTAGTGGGATATGGTTTTCAAATAGTGTTGCCATTATTTATCAAAGGAACACATGCCTGTGATGTGCGATATAAATATGCTCACTATTAACACAGTGAAACCATGAATAAGGCTTTTATGAAGATCATTCCATGAGAAGGAAATCACTCTGAAGGGTTGACAATTATGAAAGGTTTAGGGACTGGCAATATTGAGAGGTTTGGCAATACAAGATTAAATGAGATGCCCAGCATCACACATTGGTGAATGGGTGAATCTGGGATTTGTGCCAACTCTGCAATTTCTGCATTTGAACACTTTCTTTTCCAGTTCTTACCATGAACTAAAACCCTTGCATTTTATAAAAACTGACATGGAAAGTACACAAATCACATTACCAAAAATGACCATTATATAATATTATAGAAGGGTGTAATGCAAAATGGGAATGATTCTAGCTTCATTTTCTCCATCATCATGGGAAGTATGGAAGGGCCAGCATACCAATCACTGTGATTTAACACATTTATTCTGGGGTTGTCTTTTGTATTTTAAAGCTTTAAATACATCCAAAACAATGGCTCGTGACATTTTCATTCATAAACGTGCATATAAAACCTTTGACTTTTACCAAAAAGCAAACTGATTTTTGTGGCAAACTGGCAGATCTTAAAATGTGCTTGCTTGAGGCCTGCAACATTTGGTCTGCTCTCTTCTGTCAACCAACCCTCCACCCAAATGGCCTACACAAGAAGATCAAGTAATGGGCTAAACTATACCAGCAGCATGCAAGAAGGCAAACCTCACAGAAGACAGCACAGTAATGTAAGATATATTAGATGATTTGACCAGGATCACTGTATCGTCTGCTGGCAAATACAGGATACAAGCATGAACGCTTTAGTTCCATAGTCTTGAATGTGGATACTTATTCACCTCTTGGACTAACAGTTTATGCCATCATTGGGGGAGGTTGCCTAGGTTTTACAACACCCCTTCTGAACAAACCAATTTCTAGACCTTCACCATATGGATGATATGTTAGTGTTTATAGCAACCCCTATCTGGTGCAGGTACATTGCTGATAATAGCAGATGTTGTTCTGCAAAACCAAGTACATATGCAGGCAGGTTTATAAACTTCAGACATAGGAAAGGCTCAGCCACCCTTGCCGGAATGTGATATTCTAATTTTGCATATGAAAACATATCTCTGCAATAGGTGTTTCACACACTGGGCTAACTTCTGAACCATTGTGGCATTGAATTTATCGATATGCATTTCACTCTTGCCTATTGCACATGATCAACATAATTCCCACAGGAAGGAAAGAATGCTACAGGGTTGTGTCATAAGGAACACACAAACTGTGTATACCACAGTGAACGCAGAAAGCAATACATGATGAATTGATCAAGGTAGAATGTACTTGTCAAAACAGAAAGGCAATGGGTTTGGAGCCTCAGCACCACCCCATACAATATCCTGACCTGTGATATTTAAGAGTGGTGAACAATGGAATCTTACTTCTTCAGATCAGGAAACCCTGCGCCCCCCATTACCCTCCCCCGAGGTGGGGGCCTGGGCAAGTGCACCTTTTGCCCTCCCATAAACACATCTCTGGTTGTAGTCCAAAACATCTCGATAGCCGAAGGATGCAGACCACTGGATTAGATCTATTATTATTATTATTGTATTTATTGAGCGCTGACCTAGCTTCAAGAACCAATGGAGCGCTTTACACCTGTACCCAACAATACAGATGAATAACGGAGATCCTGGCAGAGAGTAGTGCAGCGGCCACTGTCCCTCTTTTTTTGCATTCAGCACAATTCAATTTGTTGGGCTACCAATGTATTTTATATATAAGAGAACTATGGCAGAAAGTAGAAAACGAGAAGGTGCCAAATCATTTCATTCATATGTATTTTTCTTTTTTAATTGCTGGTTATATAATATTTCTGGTCATAGTTCTATCCTGGAAGTGGAAAATGCTGGCGTTTCGGGGCAAAGCCAGCATTTTCAACTCCCAGGATAGAACTATGATGAAATTGTCCCAACAGGCCAGTATTTGTCACTGAAAGGACACAACTGTGATGGCTTTGCCCTGAAATGCCAGCATTTGGCCATATAAAGATAGACCTGTGGTTGATTTGCCCGAATTTGCCCACATAAGGACACATCTTTGACGCTTTCCCCAACATGCCAGCTATTGCTCCTATACGAAAAAGCATATGATTGACCTGCCCTAACATGCCAGCATTTGCGCATGTAAGAATACACATATAATGGGAAAATGTGTGCCAGTTAGGCGATGCATACCATTACATTAAGCATAGGCATGGTAGAAATAATGGACGCCCTAACTTGCACAGGTTTTTCAGCATTAAAAAGGTATTTATTGGGTATATGGTCTTTATTTATGGGCCCTTTTGTAAATTACAGGACATTTTTAAATGGTGACATCACCATCTCAAAACGCTCAGCAATTTGACAACGTGTTCTTAAATAACCTTGTGAATGCTTAAAATGTGTGTATCTAAGGGGTTGCACAGTATCACATTAAGCATAGACATAGTAAAAGACTTCTATTCACCACAATGACCAGCAGTGGTTTTTACTGTTTGCTCAATGTAGTAGTGTTCAAACCCTAACTTTTATGCAGCCCCGCAGCCTTCGTGTCTCTCGCTACCCATAAATGCATGTCCAGGGCACCTACCAGTTCCTACATCATCTTTCCAGCTGGTGCACTGCTCACTCACAAACTGGTTGCCTCTGCTAGGATTCAATGGCAGCTGGGATTCCACCATGTACTCCAAGACTGGGAGATTTTCCACATCACAGGATTAAAAGAGCACACACATGAGAATCAGCAGCTTTGCTATTGGGGCCAAGTAAATGATTTGAAATTAGGTGTTTATTAAAGTGAAATTCTACATATATGTGGAAGGCAAGATACAATAAGAACGTTGCCACGTCTTATGCAGGGCTGTTTGGAACATTCTAACCATCCATAGCTCAGTTCACGGACACATCTTTTTAGAAAGACAGCGAGTGGACTCCAAATTCCAAGGAAGTTGATAGTACAAAACTTAGCTTCTGAAAATGGTCTTTTAGGTTTACCATTTTTGAAAATGTTTGCAAACAAGTAATTAGAGCAGGGAGGAACACAATAGTTCATTTTACAATGGGTCTGCAATCCCGAGATCAAAATGCGTTACAGCTGGGGGTGTGACCTGACGTCCACCTAAAGGGTTCATTGTTTCTAAGCTCTGTAGACTCTGGACAGAAACCAGCAATATCAACCCTTTGAAACCTGTGGCTGAGACTCCCTTTTCCCTCTCTAATGAGAGTGAAGCTGGTGGCAATCTGCTAGTCGTGGACCAGGAGGGGGATAAGTAAGGGCAGGCGGCACTCTGCCTTATGAGACGGCGCATGCCTCCTCCATGCCTCAGACCGCAGGGATTAGTTGTGTGGTGGAAGGCCCTGTGGTACTTTGGTATCCCAACACTGTGAATCGGTGCACGTTGACAGAATTGCATACCTTTACTAGAGGGAAGAGTGGAACACAGTACGACCTTTTTCTGGTGGAAAGACAGGGTACTACTGGGCCAGTAACATCCCCGAAAGTGGGAGGCTAAGCTTGCTGAGAGCTGGCCACAGACCTGCACATTTAGTGCAACTGACCAAAGGTGCAGGACCAGGCACAGGTAGATGTGGTCGATGCGGCGTGCTCCTGGACCCGAGTGGCAGAGTGAGTCAGAATGCTCTTAGCACCGCTGGCACCCAAGTGGTGGTAAGATTAGCATAGCTTAACCAACATGATGAGTGGGACTGATGTCATGGTTCTGACCCCTTAAATAAAGGAGGGTGAAAGTGGTGTCTGCATCCTGACGCTCTATCAAAGAGGTGACATAGGCAGTGGCAGAGGCAGGCGGCGGCAGGGACGGTGGCCACCACACACCTGTACACACTGTACTTGTAGTTTTTGCCTTTCTTGTAACCTGAGCTTTGAGCCTTCTTGTACCTTTGCGCCCTGATACCTTCGGGTCTGGCGCGCATTACAAATAAAGAAACAAACAAACACCTAGTTTCCCCAAGTGCACCGCCAAGCTTCCCGCTGGTGCCCTATTATCCACCTGCCACCCCCTGCCACCAAGACCTGTCTCCAGCACTGGATCCACAGGCGCCTTCATTAAGCCATGGGTGAGTGTGTGAGACTTGACATGCCGTCTTCAAGCCTGCCTTTTATAGAAGTGATCTATGTTATGTTATGTTATGTTATTTTGCATTTATATAGCGCCTTACATACCATTGGTATGGTCTGAAGGCGCTGGTAGGTTGAACGCCCTTGGGAACCGAAGTTCAGGTCAGTAGAGAGAGTAGGGGGGAGTCAAAATGTGCGTGTGCGCACTAAGTATGTGTGCAGCTGGTGCGAAAACAAGTGGTAGCTGCTTCTTATCTGTAGGTGTGGTGGTTGAGAGATCAGGAGTATGTGTTCGCTCTGGTCTGTTATATCCGGAACGAGTGTGGTTGCGTTAGGCCTGAGAAGAACGCCTGGCTGGGTGGTGAGAAACCAGCAATGTTTACTTAGAGTGATGTGGAGTAAGCAGGAGATGTAGCTATGAGAACAGTTATACCGAATGGTGTCATAGTATCTCTGTGTTCTAGATGAGTGGTGGTGTAAGGGAGAGAGTAAGGCTCGGAAGGCTACTCTGCATTTTCCCCTGCACTGATGGCCAGTCATGCAAGTTCGCGCTGTGCACGTTACATTCTGCCTCCACCCTAGTGTTAAAAAAAACGGTGTTTTCATATCTGACTTAGCGTCGGAATGATCGCCTCAGTGAGCTTATCAAGTCAGTGTGTGTCTGAAGCGCGCTTTTCCAAAAACGTCTTCCCATTGTTTATTTTACCTATGGCACACATTATAGTCTGGGGGCAACTAACATTATCTGCATTCTTGCTGCGGTCACAGTTCCTTAAATGGATGTCAGTTTTGTTTCCGGTGCTGTCAGAATGTTGGCGGAGGTGGGGCTGCTGGATTATCAACATCAATGCAAAAATAAAGTACGGGAGCCGAATTCAAAAACGGGCAGCCCTCGAATACTATTGCGCTATTTCTGAAATGAAAATGTAAACACACTTTTGCCAGTTCCGCTTGGGAACCTCTGGCACAAAAAAACCTGTTTGTCTGTTTTTGAACATCAAAAGTGTACACAGTTCCTTCATGGATATTTACTGCCGTCGTTTTAAAGTCAACAATTTGTACGAAAGCAAATTGGCACTAGTTGGCACAGACCTACGCACTTCGCAGTGGTGTGCTACAGCCCAGTTCCAGCGGACCGTCTTTTCTTCGCCACAGCTGGGTGCAGGGGGCCCTCTAGCTTCCAAGTGCCTTCCTGCGGCGGGACATGTTGGCCAGCATACAGCTGCTCTAAGACACCATTTGCATCTACAATGGGGTCATCCCACCACCTCCTTTTCAGATCAATGTGATTGCTACAAACAATAGTTGGATTGTGATTGCTCTATGGCACGCTTGGCTAGAGCGCCTGAATGCAAGCGAATTGCTTCAAAACAATGGGCCGGTTCATCATGCTCGGCGTCCCTTTTCAAACAGCTGCCTCCGCCACACTCACCCTGACAATTTCAAACGTCCAGAAAAACAGATGGTTTCAGCATTCATGACCAGTTTGGTGAAAGCCCCAGAGTCAACTATGCCAGGCCCTTTGTGTCATGCTTTCATAATGGGGCTTCTCCCTGCAATGAATCAGAGCTGTGTGGTAGACTGGAGGCGACAATAGGAGGCTATTTGAATGCAGGTAGTTAGACGGAAAACAAAGGTTCGGTATCAGGTCCCTTATGGCGCAAATTACAAAAGTCAATGTTATTAGAATTGAATTTTGATACGTGCTTCAAAAGGGGTCGGGAGCAGGCACACTTCACTTTAATGTAGATTGCCGTTTGAGTTGAATTATAAATCCTGTCTTTCAAACAATTACTATATATCAACTACATACATTTTGGTTAAGGGCAGCTATAGTTGCTTTGGTATTCACCGAAAAACCTTAATTTGAAGGGATGTTATGGATGCAATGCAAAACCTACAATGCCCTGACAATTCACCAGTTATGGTATGGTCATCAATGCAACTTCCCCCACCCCTGCATTTCACATGACCAATATATCACAAAACAAAGGACATCACCAGTGACATCACTGATATCATATTTTACATCACAATGGATATGCCCAGCCGGACAGCCATGGCCAACATAGATTACCGCTGCAGAAGGTTGCCATCAGAAGTGTAAAGAACCTGGGAGCAGGGTTCTTTACGCTCATCTGGCTCTAAGGAGGGGTCCCAACGCTATTGCCCAAATTGTTGTAGAGCAATTAAGGGCGTAGTCACCCCCGACCATGATCTCAGTCTCGTCAGTGGGAGATTCTTGTCATCCAGCCCTGGATTGTAATGTGGGTAAAATCAAAGGTGGGTGCTGTATTATTTGTGTCTCGATAAAAACAAAAAACAGTTGGGTACCATCATAATAATTAAAAGCCATGATGCCAGGGTTCGAAATAGTGTAATCTGGGGAGTAGTAGTGAAGTACTTATTTAAATTTTTAAAAAAACACACAAAACGAATTTTCCCCTTCCTAAATTTTACCCACAGGGTCCAATCCATAATATTATTGGTGCTAAACTCTTCTTCCTGGGCTTACTTACTGTATTATCAATTTTACACATACAATATGTACAAAATGCTGCTGTTTGAATTTTGCTCCAACTCAAAAATACTACCTAGCGCTTCTTAGGACACTCCACTGGTTACCAGTAAAATACTTATTTGAGTTCAAATCGCACATATGGTTCATCAGACTAGTCGTGAACGAGGGCCATGTTTTGTATCTGACAGATACTCCCTACAGCTTCCTGTCTATGCTCAGAATGCATATTCTGAGAACAGAAATGCAGACTGGATGATCAGGCTATCTCTATGTGTGCTACAAAACGTTGGAACAAAATACTTCCCTCTCTTGATCTATATTGCAGACCATAGCAAATGTAGAAAAACATTCAAACTTTTTTCTTTCCTCATTAGCATTCGACTCATCAATATCCTATTGTGTAATGATATTCCTAGTGCCAGGAGGCTCCATTGGCAGCAACAGTAGTGCTCTTAGGGACTGGCCTTTGAAAATTCCCATTCAAACACATTGGGCGTTGTAGCAACCCTCTGCTTCGGGCCAAACCACAAGTTCTCAGAGATCTGCATGCTCAATGCAAGGTATTGGCTGCATGGACAGACAATTGCAGAAGCTGTCCAGCTACACGGGAAACATCGGTGCAGTTCACGATGAACACAGGTTTATGATATCAACTGCACCAGTATTCTCTCTCCTGGCAAAGAAGAGGCAATGAGAGGAAAAATATCAATGTCACAAGAAGAACGTGAAAAGAGAAACAAGATGGCAACAGCCTCTATATCACTCTCTGTGGTGCCACACACTTGTATTGCAAGTGAACTGAAGAATTAATCCTTACAAATCGTGAAAGGGTGAAAAATTACCATCTATCCTAAGGAGAGGGATGGATTCCAATAGAAGAAACACATCAAACTCACAGTGGAAGTCAAGGTCCCAATGAAAAGGGAGGCTCAAAGCAGCACTGTGGAGACATGAACCGTGACAGGTGCTGAGAATCAGAATGCACTTGAACCATGAGAATGGGTGAGAACCTAAGAGCAGTTCAACCTTTAGAGGTGCTAACTGGAGATCACTTGAACCCTGAGCGATGCTGTGAGTGAGTTGACAAAAGTCCTGGGCACAGATTGCAGAGTTAGTGAATAACAGTTTTGATGGAAGTAGTGAGTAGACGTGAAACGAGGAACCCTCCAATATTAGGAACTCTGGCACAAGGAAAATGTAGAAAGACATTTGAGAGAATGTAAAACTTTGCAGGCAGGTGGGGAATAGGAAGAATTTGTCATGCCTGCGCCATGGGCGCATACATTGGCGATCAATATGGACAAATTGTTATTCATTTATCTACAGAAAACTCTTGGATCAACCGCTATTCACTATTTGGACTTTATTTCCCATTTGCAAGACTTTGGTGCTTTTTTATTTTTCCCAGAAAACTACACTTACCATAATGCACTTGGCTATAACCATCTATTCCTGGCTATTCCTATTTTTCTTCATCAGAACTACAATCCCCAGAAGCCCTAGGGATTTGCTCTGCTTCCACCAGCTCAGGAACAGAGAGGGAGGTGGCCGATTGTCTGCAGGTGTGCTGAGCCAGGTGCAACCAATTAGCCTGCCTCTGTGCTGGGCTGGGCAGTATAAAGGCTGCTGCCTGCGAGAGCTCAGTCTCTTGCATTGAGAGTCCTTCCGGCACCTTTTTTGCTTCGAGCTACAAACTTTGTATGCTGTTTCCTGCTTTGACCTGCTTTTTGTTCCAGTGCCCTGGCGGGCTCCTGCCTTGCAGTCTGCTACACCCTGCTGCCTACAGCCCTAGCCTTTTGGGCTCCCTGCTTCAGCCCTGCTCCTCTGGGCATCCTGCCTTGCAGCCTGCTACACCCTGCTGCCTACAGCCCTAGCCTTTTGGGCTCCCTGCCTCAGCCCTGCTCTTCCAGGCTCCTGCCTTGCAGCTGATCACGCTCTGCTGCCTTCCAGCCTCCGCCCTTGCCCTGCCGGGCTCTCCACATTGCAGCCGATCACGCTCTGCTGCCTTCCAGCCTCCGCCGTTGCCCTGCCGGGCTCTCCACATTGCAGCCGATCACGCTCTGCTGCCTTCCAGCCTCCGCCCTTGCCCTGCCGGGCTCTCCACATTGTAGCCGATCACGTTCTGCTGCCTTCCAGCCTCCGCCCTTGCCCTGTTGGGCTCTCTACATTGCAGCTGATCACGCTCTGCTGCTTTCCAGCCTCAGCCCTTGTCCTCTGGGCTCCCTGCTCTGCAGCAGGCCTCACTCCGGCTGCCTACAGCCCTTGTCCTCTGGGCTTCCTACTTTGCAGCTTATCACGCTCCGCTGTCTACTACCTACCTTTTTCCGCTGGGTTCTCGGCCTAGCAGCCCTCTACAGTCCTCTGCAACCTTCTACGGTCAGCGGCCCTGCCCCTCAGGGCTCACTCCTTGCTGCCCGGCCCTTCTGGGTTCCTTGCTGTGCAGCTTGCTTTACTCTGCTGCCCTAAGCCCTTTCCCTCTGGGCTCTCTACCTTACAGCCCTGCTCCTGTGGGCTTGCTCATTGTTTTCCTGCTCCTCTGAGCTCTCAACCTTGTTCCTTACTGTCCTCTGCCTTCCAATCCTGTACACGACTTTCCCTTCATTTCCTTCTGCTAGTTTGCTATCAACCTCCTTTTCCTGGATTTGTCTGTAAGTATCTTCTCTTGTACTGTTTGTAGACCCTTTTGTACAGAGCTTGTCTGTTGGTTCCCATCAGTCAACCTCTGCCCCTTCCCTTGTCTCGTTTCTACATTACGGACACCCATAGCTGCTGTTCCAAGCCATGAGCAAACAGCGTGGGCCTCTGTTATAGCAAACTGTGCAGAAGGCTAGAGTATTTCCTAAGGTTCGTGGAATACTCTTTTCCTATATCTGCATACACCCCAAGAGGGAATTCTTTCTGTACCTTTTTCCTTGCTACTCTTGCCTACTCTTCGTTCTCTTTCCTTTCTGCGGTGTGTGTACTTATCTGTCCACTTTATTTAGGCACAAACCCTTTCTGGGTGTCTGTGCCACTCTTAATAGAGTGCCATCCCTGACAGAAATCATGTATGAAATAATGTACAAAATAAGAATAACGTTTCAAAAGAGGGTGGCCTGGTAAGCAGTCCCCCCTAACATGTTTTAATTTTGTTCATATCTGATAACTACATTGCTTCAATATAAATAAGGTGATCGTTGGGAGGGTTGTAGAACTACGTGGTCTGTAAAATATATCTCGAGGGAGTGGTGCAATATTATCATGAGATTATTCCTAATCCTGGCCATAGGAGAGTGATTACCCAAGGCAGAATTAAACAACTTCCCTTAATGTGCAAAAACAATGCTTTGTGGCAAAGCTATGAGCACGTGTCACCGTTTTGTAGACATGGTACGGAGACAGCTGAGAACATCTTCCACTCTATTTTGTATTTCGCCTGGTACCACCAGCTAAGAACACACTGGTTATAACCTATGATATTGAAAGGAATAGCTCCAACTACAGAGAAACCATGGTATACCTGTTCATGCTGTAAGGCCAAGGTTGTCTTGACAAATAGACTGCTTATATGATTAGGGGTTACAGTATAATAGCAATAAAGAACAATATGTTGACATGTTTGTTGCCATTGTTGATGCTATCTGGAGGAAGGCCCTAATTATTCCAGTGTCATTACAGAGAAAAATGATTGCAAATATAATTACACAGTTAGACTATGTTTTATAAATCACATCATACTTAGAATATCTGTGGATAGAACAACCTATTGTTTAATTGCTATTACATATAAAAATGCTTTGAGACATTTGCACTTTTACATGTATTTTAATACCCGTCATGTGAACTTTGAATAAACTAAAATTTTCATGCCGTGCCAAACAACCAAACGTTAAAAATACAGGAAAACAAGAAGCTTCACGTCTCCATAAGCATACAGCATGCATTAATCCATGGAAAAAGTGCAGAACAGCTGTGTTAACCTAAGAGAATAGGCATCCGTCTTAAACTTCAAAAATAATATTAAATACAAGCATAATATTTCAAATTCAGCCCAAAACCATTGTCTTATTGTTGTCAGCTAATCTAAAAGACAACAATTCCAGTGATTAATTGACGTCCGATTGACCATTAACTGCATTTTCAAAAAGCAGACACCAAGAGCGTTTCATGGAATCTTGATTTTGTAAAAGCTTAAGTTTGAGAAAAAGCAACAAATGGTTTCTGCTAATAAGGATCAAGCCACACACAGATGCAACAAATCTAAATGTCTAGCAGGAGTCGACTGTTTGTGCATTATGACAAAACAAATAATGTATTTCAAATTATTAGTTAACTTCTGATCAATTTGCCTAGCTGAAAAACTAAATACAGATCTGGACTCAGTGGAAAAACATGAACCCAATGCATTTCATAAAGTTTTTTATGTATAGTTTGAATATTTTAATACCCCCATCATGCATGATGTGGCAGATACATACATGATATCTCCAAATTCAGAATAATTTTACAAATCTGAATAGATCATTCCCACCAATATCACATGTCAATGCAGATAATTATGAGAAAAAAATATTATTCCAGTTCAATATTGGTTTTCACTCCAGCTGGGGTTAGTTTATTGCTAACATATCCCCTTAAGACACAACCTTGACTGGGCTAGTAGAAGCAATCAGGAGGGCCCCGGTGGATGTGAGAAAGTGTAGGTAACCTATGCCAGGTCTGCCCAATCCACACTTATGTGCCAAATGCTGCTACCTTGGGTGAGATTGCTGGGCATTTAAGCTCAAACATATAGGAAGAAGAGAGATGTTTTTGGTAAAATATAGAAGCACGCGAGAGCCAGTGTGACAGGAGAGAAGCACATTGGGTAACAGCTAGACGTGGATAATGGGAGAAATCCTTTACAAGGGTCTTTTCCTGATTATAGTGAATGCAGAGGCCTTTTTCCCCAAAGCAGTACAAGTTTAAAACAGTGGGATTTGGAGCACAGACACAGCCTACCTTTTTTGAGCCTTTGAAAGACAGACAAAAAGTGAGTACCCAAGCACCACCATTAAATGAATCCCAGATAGCATTTAAAGTTATTTTCGGAGTCTTGTTTAAAAGCTAAATCAAGGAATATAGTGTATGTGCATTGTGATTTATAATTAAAATTAAGTTAAAACCTTAGGTAGCATCTCTATGTGAGGACTTTCTCCTGCACTTTGGAATCTCTGAACACTTTAGACATTTCAAATGATACATGGAGTAACAACACCTCTGGTTGGCGTTTACTATAGTAAATAAAGTAATTGAATCCCCACTCCCCAGTAGTCCAAGAGCAGCAGACATTTTGAGAAACCAAAACTTTTCAATTATTTGCAACAAATCTAACATTATAGACAATAGAAGCAAGTAGCTTACATGCTCAAGGTAAGAACAAATAGTTTTTCATAGATAGTGCCCACATTGTAAATCAGCTCGATCAGAGGAGTACTATATGTGAACTGTTACTGCAGTACATTGTTTTATTTAAAACTTTATTCTACAAACTGTTTCTCCTAGTTTCTGTGAGGATGCAGGTTTAAGTAGACATATGTATCATCTGTAGATTGCTTGATTGAAATGTTGGGTAAATATCAAGGTCAAGTTTTGTCCCGACATATAGACATTTTTTTTGTTTTTCAGATGTGAAATATAGAAAAAATACCTGAGCATTTTGTCTTGATTAGTCATTTTCACTTTTCAAAGCTTTTTTTTCCGAAGGTTAAAATCCATCATAAAAGAACACAATACAAATAGTTATACACCAAAATCATGGTAGTAAAACCCATACAGAATATATAAAAAGAAAATTGTTCTGACAACATTATTCTTTCAGTAATAATGGTCCTTCAATGAATGAATAGACAACATAAGCAGCTTGTTTGTTCGGTTCAGTGCACAGGGATATTTTCACATCAGTTATTGTTCTGCAATTATTCTCTTTCAGTAGTGGTATTAAGACCCTTGACCAAAGGTTATGTGATAGCAAGCAGAAAAATAGGAAATGAGTGAGATCACCTTGTTATCACAGCGACAAAGAACACTCATATGATGACCATTATTATCTCTACGACGGATCAGCACAGTGGATATGGGTAGACAGTGTGAAAAATCAAGCTCCTTCCTGTGAGGCTAGGGAGGTGAGCCCACTCAGCACCACCCTCCCTCGGGGTCGAGGCAAGTGAGACCTCACCTGGAGAATTCCCCCCGACCCCCCCTTAGGGCACAAGGACTCCCGTTGCTGTGATTAACTCCCTACAGTGGTACACACCGTGGCCTACATGACAGTCTCCACAATACAAAGACCTCTGTATATCAAGACTGGGATGAATAAACTCCTCAGAGATACCATTATCTTATTAGAAAGAAACATGTCCCTTTAAATCCAAATATGCAAAACACTGAGATGAGTATGTTAAATAATGTACCCGAGAGAGAGAGCGAGAGATACAGAGAGGGAGGAATGCATACGTGGTCTACAGAGGGCCGCTCACTGTGTAAGATTGGGAAGAGGCAAGGTACACACCAAAGAGGAGAACTGTGAGTTTGAAACTAGCTTGAGATGAGAAGCTGGAATCAGAGAGCAACAGGACAGGAGCTGGTAAAAGAGGCTGACATGCCAAAGTCCACTGTAGCCCTGAGAGGAGAAGACCACAGGGCAGGAGCCAGAGACAAGAAACTGGAACACCAAAACAGACACAAAACTCCAGTAACACCAAAGGTGGTGAAGCAAACACATTCCTCCACTCGAGAGGAGGTTGACAAGGAACAAGACTCCCAAAGATGTCTCCCCTCATAAGAGAAGGTAAAAGGGGGGGAATGGAATAAAGGGAGACCAATGAGAGATCATTATATCATGCAGATCACTCGTCCCAGTAACATGTGTGATAATGACATATCCTTGAACCACTTGAACCTACATTGTTGGAAGAGAAAGAAAGAGGCAAATCAAACTCTGAAGTCCTTGAAATTAAACTATCAGGAAGACAGAAATAGAGACATTGAGAATCTAAATGTTAAAGTGTTAAAACAAAGAATGCCAATACCCTGGGAGAAAGGGACGCTAATAAGGTATGACATATCATAAGAAGAGGATTTCAGAAGGAATGGACATTGTGAATCAGAAAATATGCCAGAGAGCCAAATAAATAAGTCAGTGGGACAAAGCAAGTTGAGTTCTACTTCTCTCAGAGAGAAACACCACCTGAAGACTAGTATCCTTCTAGGATACGGCAGAGTATATATCTTGGAAAAGAAGCTTAAAAACGGGATAACAAGGAGAAAGGAAAGATATAGAGTGTAACAGACGAGATACAGAGTATAATAAAAGAAGACACAGGAGGCTATCTGAGAATTTCATATATGTAAACAAGTCCACAGATTAAAAATACCCACCAGGAGAAGGAAGTCATTCTCCGCATATATGTTAGTTTTCATGTGGTAGGGTCAGATAGGAATGTTTTGGACTACATCATTTTTCTTTTGGACATTCATGACTGACGGGTACTTTAGTTAGACATATAGAAAGGTACCACCCATAGAGAAAGGGAAAGATAGGCATTGTTTCCTTTAATAGAAATTCACAAATCATGTCCTCACATTGTCTGTGTCCTTCTTCTGACTTGCCACAGCAGTTATCCCATAAGATGAATGATACACTCCTCTTGCAGGGACTCAGAAGCCGGTGTACATATTTAGCTTTTTCCAGATGACAACCATGTGTAAAATAATCAGAAATTGAGTTCTTCCGTATTGCAGTATTACGGCACTGATTCCTTCTCCGTTCCATATTTCTCGAATGAGCCAAAGCTGTGTCCTTTTTCAATATATTAGAAGAGGAGCTGAATAGTTTGATGAGACCAAGAGAATTACATACTTTTGTAACTGATTAAGCCAGGGAATGTTGGTACGTATATCGGAGACTAGTAGCTCTTTGATAGTATCATGTTTCAGATGTGGCTTTGGATTTGACCATAGTCTGATCCAGAATAATATTGGTTTGAGACTGATTTCATCACTTACATTTTCAAAACCAGCGTCCTTATGTAGCAAATATATCAAAGCACTTTTTTGCAACTCTGAAAAAATACTGTAGGAAGATATTTTTTTTTTATTTGGATCGATGACACTGGAGAAAACCCCCACACTTGAGCACCAAATACACTAACTGAGATTGACCTGGCCTGACAGATGGGAAGTATAGAATCAAAGATTAAACCACAATCATCTCTGCCTAAATGAAGGGTTGCACCATTTGCCTGAGCAAAAGAGCAGTCAATATGATCACACCAGCTCAGCACACTATTAAACAATATCCTGAGATATGTATGTTTGGAGACCCACTTTAATTTCCATCCAGATGATGAAATACAGGCTAGATTATCAAAGGATTTGCCAACATAGGAGGTGAGATCGTTTCAGCATTCAACTTCAGATCTCTCAAATCCATATATCTGACATATCCAGTAATACGTTTCTACAGTGCCTCTGGGGTGCATCATCTGCATAGGATCCGACACAGATGTTTTAGGCATGCCTTTTGTTAGTTCATTTAGCTCTAAAGAAAGTGTGCTGATGTAAAGATGGAATAATAGCAAAGCCAGCACACACGCTTGCCTGACTCTGCAAAACACACAGAATGATGATGTAACCTTGCCCGCACTATCCAATCGCACTGCAGCGGAGAGGTTGTAATGCAAAGAAATTAGCAAATTTAAGAGTAGCCAGGGCAGGCCAAGGGAATGCAGCGTATGGCACAATTATTGCTGGTTCAAGCTATTAAATGTCGAGCTCAGGTTCACAAACCCCAGGTAGAATGGGCACCCATGCCATTGGACATACTTGTCCAGTATTAGACTGAGGTTGCGGACATGCTCGACAGTCCCAACCTCTGCTCCATATTCCTCTTCTGAGAGAAAGTTATTAGTTTGTGCCCAATCAATTATACGATTGTATACTACCCTACCCAGCTATTTAGCTGTGGAATCAATTAGTGAAATTGGGTAAGAACATCTTGAGTCCAATCTACTGCCTTTCTTGAAGAATGGTATTATTATCGACTCCTTCTAGCTGGTGGGAATGTGGTTGTCAGCTGTTATTACATTAAAGATCTCAGTGAATATGAGCACCCAACTCAAGTGATTATTCTTGAATGCATCCAATGCAATCAAATCAGGGCCCGGCGCTTTCCCTACAGGAGTGGAAAACAAAGCACTACTTACTTGTGCAACAATAAAATGCAACTTTGGTACTCATGGTACAGGTAGAATTTCGAGACATATTATAACATATGCAATTACAATCAAAGAACAGGATAGAAAATAGAAAAAAGAAAAGAAAGAAAAGAGTAAAGGTAAAGGATCATCTGAATATTGTCTCATGGAATGTTAATGGAATCAACAATGTGGTGAAAAGGACTAAGATTTTATCTCAACTGCGTTCATGCTCTTGTGACATCGCATTCCTCCAGGAGACGCATTTAGAAGACTCAGAGGCTGAAAAATTGAAGAGAGGTTGGGTTGGAGATACTTATTTTTCTAATCATTCCTCTAGTAGAAGAGGTGTTTCGATACTTATTAAAAAGAATCTGCCTATATCAGTCATCAAGAGCAAGGGAGACAAAGAAGGAAGAATTATTTGCGTTCTGGTGAGAATTCAAGGTGTGGACATTCTACTATGCAATCTGTATGCACCAAATTTGGATGATCCGACCTTTTTTCATGAAGTGGCTCAATTGCTTCAAATGGAGATTATACTAGGACACCAAATAGATGCAAACGATCCTTGGAGAATTTGATTGAGGAGTTCAACCTGGCTGACATCTGGAGGCTGGAGCACCCGTCGGACAGGGATTATAGTTTTCATTCACAGTGTCATGACACATACTCTAGAATTGACTTCTTTTTGACCTCTGGCCGAGTGACTTCCAGTTGCTATGATTCGGCTATTGGCCTTATTGCCCTATCTGACCACGCACCTATTTCATTGCGATTGTCCTTGCAATACTCTTTGGTTAAATCTCCAAGGTGGAGAATGAGCTCTTATATACTGAAAAATGACCAGATCAGACAGGAGGTGACAGAGGAAATTGATAACTTCATCCTAATTAATAGGACTGCCGATGTTCAACTTTCAACAGTTTGGGAAGCTCTGAAATGCTTTGTTAGGGGGTTACTGATTTCAAAAACTGGCAAAGAAAGGAAATTGAGAACGAAAGAAATTCAGAGACTCTCTTCTGAAGCTAAGCGCCTGGATGTTCTGTTTGCAGCAAGCAGAGATGAAAATACAAAAAATGAACTACGAAAAACTAAGTATGAACTTAACAAACTCATCTCTAGCCAAGTTGACTATGCTCTGTTTAGACAAAAAATTAACTATTTTGAGAATGGTGAGAAGGCAGGGAAATTGCTGGCACATCGGCTGAAGATGGCTGAAAGCGATTGTTTCATTCCTGCTATAAGGAGTCTCACTAACACATTGGAGACGCAGCAAACACAGATTAACAATTCATTCCGTGGCTTCTATGAAAAACTCTATACCTCGGATCTGTCCTGTGGAAATGATGAAATTGAAAAATTCCTTGACTCTCATATTCTCCCTAGCCTGACAACAGATGATGCGATGAGTTTAGAAGGAAAGGTGGAGGTAGATGATGTTCAACACGCAATGTCAAAACTAACAATGGGTAAATCACCTGGCACTGATGGACTACCTAATGAATTTTATAAGGCCCTCCCTGATTCCGCACTGCAGCTTTTGTGTGATGTTTTTAATGCGGCTTTTGAATCTGGTTCACTGCCAGATTCAATGAGACATGCATTGATTACAGTGATGAGGAAGAAAGACAGATCTGCTACCAGATGTGAGAATTATCGACCGATCAGTCTGATAAACTGTGACTGCAAAATATTGGCCAAGATCTTGGCTGTTCGGTTAAATATGGTGGTTTCAACTCTGGTACATGAAAATCAAGTGGGTTTTGTCTCTGGAAGGGCAGTGGCGGACAACATGAGACGCCTGCTATTGACAATTGAGAAAGGGCATAATCAACCAATTGCCAGTGCGGTCACTTCCCTGGATGCTGAAAAGGCATTTGATCGTGTTGAATGGAACTTTTTATTTGCATGCTTGGGGAAGATGAAATTTGGGCAAGAATTCCAGCGATGGGTTAAGTTGTTATATACCAACCCTTCTGCAAGTGTGCTGATGAATGGACTTATTTCCGATCCGTTTGAGCTTCATCGTGGTACAAGGCAGGGTTGCCCTCTTTCACCTCTCCTTTTTATTATATCTATGGAACCTCTAGCTGTGAGTTTAAGGGCGGATGTACGCCTTCAACCGGTAATTGGAAATGGTCGGAATAATTTGGTTTGGTTATATGCGGATGATTTGTTGATTGCCCTTCAAGACCCGGCTATTGGTATTTCTTATTTGATGCAAGACATTCATTCCTTCTCCGTGATATCGGGATATAAGATTAACTGGAGTAAATCCGAGATCCTTCCAATCAATGGGTTGTGTCAACGACATACATGTGTTCAATTTCAATTCAGGTGGTGTGCTGAAAAGTTGAAATATCTTGGCATATGGATTGGAGCAGACATAGTGAAGTTACCTGCCATTAACTTTGCTCAGATTCTTCCGACTCTAAAATCAGATTTGATGAGGTGGAGTCTTTTGAAGTTATCGACATGGGGCAGAATCAACTGTTTGAAGATGAACCTGGCTCCTCGGATAAATTACTTGCTGAGCATGCTACCCACTAAGATACCAGGAAACATCTTTAAGGAGGTCAATAGGATTATGCAGAACTTTATTTGGAATGGGAAGCCTCCGAGACTTGCAATCTGGAAACTTCAACTCCCATTGAAATTGGGGGGAATGAATTTGCCTAATTTCTCAGACTACCATTTATCCTTTTCCACTCGACATTTGTGCAAAGTTATTGACTCTGGAGATGTACAGTCTGAGCATTTTGACCTCTTATCTTGGGAATGCAGTGCTGTATCCCAATTAGACCCGAGAGCTCTGCTGACCACTCGAAGGAATAAATCTAGAAAAATCAGCGCCCTTACTTCGTTTTTGCAAGACTGCTGGTGTGAACTCTCAATCCGTGTGGGTGCAGATCCATATTTACATCCAGATGCCTCCATATGGAATAATCCAGCCTTGAAGTATCAGGGCAAAACACTGTTTTGGACGGAATGGTTTGTGGCTGGTATCAAATACATTGGAGATTTGTTTGATGGGGAGAACTGGTTAACGTTCACTCAGCTTGGCCAGAGGTGTGATATGACGAAATGCTCATTTGCCGAATATCGGAAGTTGAAGATTATTATTTCAGCTTGTATTGAGGTGCCACAATTGACTGTTCAGAGTCCAGCCTGGGCAGCTATAACTGTATGCATCAGTGCATCTCACCCTGCTTCTACCATGTATAGTATCATAAAAGCTACTCGGAAAGGTGATCCTAGATTACCAGCTCTGTGGGCGGAGGAATTGGGGGAAGATGTGAACTTCAGATGTTGGCGAAGGTGCTGTGAGAACACTCGTTTGGTGAGTTTGGATTGGTCCCTCAGAGCTTCTCAAACGAAGTTGTTGTTTAGGGCCTATTGGACGCCGGAGAAACTATTCAGGAGACAACTTTTAGACAACAATCTTTGCTGGAAATGTAAATGTTCTAGAGGATCTCTGAGTCACTTGATTTGGTCCTGTCTTAAAACGATGCAGTTCTGGGAAAAGGTGTGTGAGAGATTAAGCTTGGTCTTAAACATTGCAATCCCCATGAAGGCCTCATTATTGATTTTAGGCGATGATTCTCTTCTGGAGGAAATTGACTTTGGAAAGAAAGTTTGGCTGCTACGTGCATGTATGATTGCTAAAAAATTCATTTTGAGGTCCTGGAAATCGAGTAATTCTTTCAACATTGATGATTGGGTGGAGGAGCTTCTTACAATTTCAACATATGAAAGAGCTATTTACAAACTCACTGATGACATTGACAAGTTTTGGAACATTTGGGGCTGCTTTCTTGATGCCTATGAATAAAGCAGAACTTTGATCTGGGACAATATATACATATCCTTGTACACTGTTGTGCTGTATGACATCTATAGGATGTGCATTGATTGTTTTATTATTGAATTTGTTGTATGGTTCATGCAATTAGTATTCTTAGTCCTTATTTCCTGCATTTGCTCTCTTTTTTCCTCTCTTTTTTTTTTCTTTCTCTTTTTTCTTTCCTCTTTTTCTTCTTCTTCAACCGGTTTTATTTTTAGTACATTGATGTGTATTTTTAAATTGGTTGTGATATGTTGATTATTTACATTGAATTGATTGGCTATGTGTTTATTGGATTATTCATGTTCATGTTTATTTATGTAAAATAAAAATTGTAATACCCAACAATAAAATGCAACCGTGAATAATTAGGGAAATTGATTTCTAATGCAATGTGTTCACTTGAGCTGAAGTTTCAGCTTTAACTGTAGAATTGTAAAGCTTTGAAAGGTGATTGACCAATGCTTCAGCTGATGGTGATACATTGGCAAAATTAGGAGACGGTCCAATCCCCTCAGATGCAATTTTCCAAAATTAACTTCTGTTTTAAATTTATTGCAGCAGCTTCTAGCATTTGCAAAGCCCTAAGTTAACAGGTATTTTTAGCTCATGTTAGTGTTCTTTTATAAAGTGGTATTAACTTGACCAGACTTTATTTGTCTCTGTTCGGTTTTTAATGATTTTCATCAAACAGGATTTCATTTTTTGCAATCCTGAGTGTACCAGGTGGGATAATTATGTATCGACAGGGCCTGGGGACAAAAGTTAGATGCGTCCTTGCTTTTCCCAATTATGCTGTTAAAGGCTTGCAATGGCACCACATCTGCATCTGTGCTGGTAAGCCAGATTTATATGCAATTGAGGCATGCACTAATGCGTTTACAATAAATTCCTTCCATATCCACATGTACCCATTTTAGTGGTTTCATTGGGGTGTGATTTGATTCTCTCAAGGAGCCGGTGACAAGCAGGTTATGACATTTCACAGATAATAACATGATCAGTCTTGGAAAATTATGCAATACCCAGGTTATACAAATTGTGTCAGTCGTGGACATGCACTAAAAATTAGTAAATTTTTTATCTGTATGTAGTATTCCTGAAAGTAAATTGACCCAGAGTGTCTGATAACCACCTCCCATTAACTGTGCATGTTCCCATTTTTGATAATTTAAGAAAGAACAATTCACTGACTTCTGATGTAGTTCTATCCAGCATACTGGGTGCTGGAATGTTGTAACCATGGCCTATTTCCTTATACACACTGCCCCCTACATTACAAACGCCCAACCTTAATCTCTCCCAATTATAAGCATAGGTCTATTGTTACAATTCAAGGTTTGCTGAACACTAAACTTGTCAAGCGCGTTTAATAATATCATAATGTCTGAGCCCAAGCTGATCTTTGTGAAGCATTATAGAGATGTATGATTGTCAGAGGTTTACCTAGACCATCTCCTAACACTAACACTCACTACTGTGTTAGAAAATGTTTCTAAGCTACAGGTGACACATAATTTCTTAATAACATATGTAGCCTAACCACCTTAGTTCCTTCTACGTTTGCTTTTTATGGCCGAAATGTGGAAACCACAATCTAAAGTCTCCTGGTAGAGCAATATAATTATAATTGTTCATTTATAACACGCTAAATAACAACAAGCAGTTTCTAAGCGTGGGACTGGGATTCAAACCCGTGTTGTGCTGCATTGCCTTGCTTCGAAGAAAAACAAGCTATCCCTTCCTTCATGTATCAAATGAGGATATAAAGACAAGGCATTCTAGGTCCCCCAACTTGTTTTTTAATCCAGTTACATTCCAGGACATAAATGTTAAGTGACCTGGTATGATTATAGCCAGACCAAGAACCCCTCCCCCCTGTTGGGGAAAAGAGATTGGTGTTATTATAGGCAGGATCCCTGGCCTGTACTGACAATTCTACTCGTGCAGGACCAATCAGTGCACTATTCTAGAGCCAGGGGATTCATATCCATGATTTCTACAGTGCCTAAGGATTGCAAATATTCCAGTACTAATGATAACTTTGTAAAGTCGATTAAGCAGTCAAGGTTGCCCTCCTTAATTCTTTGTGCAGGTTCAAGCAAACACCTGTGCTGGGGGAGATGACAATGCTTAGCTGCAGTGTCTAGATGCACGTCAATACCTGAGTGTGAGGGAACATCGCATTTGTTCCAGAATATTCGCGAGTACTCGCATCTGTGAATGGTATTCTTACACTGCAACCACCACGATACATGCAGTCTGACAAATGCGTAACAAAAGAAGCATCTGGTTTAGGCTCCCACTGATCCCTAGATGCTCCTGTAGAGTGCTTGTGCCAGATGCCTGCTGTCTTATGCCTGGATTTGCAGATATTACCATACCAGATTGTATGGTTGGTTGCATAATATGGGTTGTGTCCTGAACTTCGATCACAGTGTGAGCATGCCTATTGACTGCAGGTGGGATGAGATTAGTACCTGATATGCCAGTTGCCTTTGCAGATCCGTCACATGTCTCAGTTCTCAGAAGTAAAGCTGTCTTCAGGTCCTTCACCACGTTGATGGACCACTCTTTGCCTTACTGCAGTGACCATTATTTGAATGTTCTTCTTAAGCATTATGGCATCAATGTTATTAGTAATTCCTATAACAGTATTGCTGCCAGCTACTCTCAATTACAGTTATTAGTTCTGCTATTCTGCCAAGTCTGTGACCCTTTCAATTGATGTTTTATCATACATTGGACTACCTTGGTTAACAAGATTGTTTATCAGTTCTAAACATTTCTCCACAAGAATATGGTCTTGGTTGCACTCTTCCCTTAAGTAGGTAACAGCTTTCATTAGTTCTTTATGTAGGATCTCTATTCTTGAGAGTTGGGGATTCACTGCATCCTGCAAGCCCAAAGGGTATGTGGTAGGTTTCCAGTTCGGAAAATCTTGTTTCTGTTGGTGCGTCATCATCTTTTGGTGATGCATGATATCTTGACACAGATTGCCCTCTCTTGTTGACCCCTTACTATATGTGTGGATCAGTGAGAGTCTTTGTGCAGTTAAGGAATACATACCCTTGGTTAGTCATTCATATTTGTTTTTCTATGTATAGACATTTGTGCAAATTTAAATTAAAAAGTTTAGCGAGACGAAAATAGTCAGGCTGCCATGTATTTAATATCATTGTAGTCCGAAATTATTTGTCATGTTTTGAGGTGACTCCCAGAGCAAATTCATTTTTTAAATTAAATTAAAAAGCATATTCCTTGTCTCAGATTGTTGGGTGTCCTCAATGGTTTGTAAAGCGCTCTGTTGCTTCCCAAACCTAGGTCCACACTCAATAAATATCTTTAATGGCAGGCAATAATAATAAATTTTGCAGTGGACATTATGAAATCCATGCAATTTCTATGTAAACCAAGAACCAATAGAAAAATAAATAGCTATTTCTTAGACATTACATTACAAGATAGGTGCTCATCTGGGATGTGGAAATTAAATATAAGCATGGGCAAATTAAGTTGTCTGATAACAGAATTAACACAGCATTTGGGCTTGGCCAAATTTTTAAGGGATTCAGGTGACAGATTTGGGTTAATCTTATGACAATTCCTGCTAATTATGTTGCTCTGAACATTGGGTTCAAGAGGTCAGACGTTTGCCTCCCAGTGCATGATCAAAGCAAACAAATTAAATGTTGGGTCAGAAGTTCAGAACCTTTCCTGTAAAGGAAACTCCCAAAGAAAGTAAAGTGTCTAAATGACTAATGGTTTACACCTCGTTGTTTGTATTGTAGACACCAGAATTAACTGTTTGCAGCTGACTAAACACTAAAACATGTCATTTTTTTTAAATCACTTATTGCCAGGATGCATTTATTTAGTTTGCATTACTTTAAGAAAGTCATACGCCTTATTTACAAAGGTGGCTGGCATTTTTCCTAGGGGGCTTTGCTGCAGCATAAATGATGCGCTGGCCAGCCCCTTGCACATATTAATGCTAGGGTCATGGATGCTGCTCCCTTCACACAGGCTTCTTACTGTAGACCTATGTTATGTCTTTTACCCCAGATAGCGAGCTCACAATATTGTATTCTTACCTAACTAAGTGATATTCCTCAAATGAATTTCAGAATCTACATCATGAATGCTTGACATGTGACTCACTCTGCCTCAGTCTTACTGGTTTTCGTAAGGTCATTGACCTGCAGCCATGAACTATCCCTATTATAAAATAAATAAGCCCATAACCATCATTGAAGCTAACTCAGCAGGAAAAAAAGGTCATGCAGCCCTAATACATTATTAACTTCTCCGAGCCATGTAGGCTTTTCAGAGGTCCATGTCTGTTATAAATGTTCTGTACTGTAATAATATAAATGTCAATAAAACATAATCGGCCAACATCTGAGTGACAAAAAGCTGATCTGAGCATACCTGATATGTAACTTGCTCTGCTGGTCTGATATGCAACCTTACAAATCCCCACTTAAATTTACTAATTTGATCACCTTCAGATGAACAAAAGGCTTACCCGCTTTCAAATCTGGGACATGGATCACAGATAAAGCTCTGCAGTGAGATATCCTACTTCAGAGTTTATAGTGTTGTCCTACTCGAATAACATTCACAGATGCTCAGAACTCCATTTCCTCTTGCTAGTCCCCCACCCAGCCACACCTGACTCCGCCATTTCCCCTAAACGTTCTCTCTCTCTGTAGCCTTTTAAGTTATTTTATGTATATTGTTTCCCACAAAACAGCCCAAACCTACTCGAATCACACTTGGAGATTCACAAGCAAAAGCCTGCTGGTCAGTTTTAGAAAGATCATCCAGTCAAAGTGATATGTCACTGGTGTCAGTAAATTATTTCATTGTGTAGCACAAACTGTGGCCAAGAAAGTTTGGATTTTGCATTGTTGTGCTAATTTAGATGGTCCCGGCTGAATAATCCCACAAAGGATAGAGGCTGTTTATGGAATAAGTTAGATACAAAATAATTGTGAAAGGTGTTGTATTTTTGTAGAATTATGGTTTCATAAAATATTTATATATTGGAAATGGGAAATATAATTCAGATAGATTGGCAATTGATCAGTAGTAATTGACTGTGATTTATGATCAAGCATCTGGCCTAAAAATGTAGAACGTTATTGATTTAAAAATGGGCATGATCATATGCTGTCCAGGTTTGTTCAGATGGGGAAATAACATATTTGCTATTTCTCTATTTTCAAAGAACAATAGACAAATACATGTATATTCATTAGACATATTTCATGTGGGTGCGCGTGTGTGTGTGTGTGTGTGTGTCAATGTCAGAAAACTAGGATACTTTTGCACTGAGGCTTTGAAGAGCTGTACAATGAAACCGTGCTGTAAGCAAGAAGAGTCATGTGGGTAGGTAGAAGGCACAAACAGATCAAACAGATCAAAATTGATTGTCTTGAGTTTTGACAGTATCAAAATTGCTGCAGGTGTTTTACATTCACAATATCCTTTTCTGACCAAGGATTCATACTATCAAAAGGGTATTATCCCCTTTCTTTCAGGATATTCATATCCTTATGTTGAACCCCCACTGCTAAACCGCATCTATTCACCCATCAGGCGAGAATGGCACAACAGTGTGCTTCATCTGTTTATTTACTCTTGTAAACTGGCCAGAAGGTTTGACAAATTTGCAGAGATGTAGGGAAATAGTTCTCACCACCTCTGTCTAATCGGTTTGCTCCACTTCAATGGACCAGGTCAGATGGAGTTGATTGACTTCCTTTGGATTATAGTAGTGAAATCCTATAACTTTGAGTTAACTTTGCAGATAAGTGGTTAAATACTGAAAACATTATTGTATGGGATATAGCAGGGCTGCTACAGAAAACTGATTCTATTTCATCAAGTTACATCAGATCACTTGACCTACTTTTTTAAGGATATGGGCAAATTATCATTTGTACCTTAATGGTTTCCAAACATTCATGGTTCCAACAACTGTAGCTAAGGGGAAGAGTTTGGTTGGGCCCATCTTTAGAGCAGTGACTGACAGGATATTAGGTAGATATCACTTTCCATATGACAAGTGACTAAATGCAGAAAAAGGTGGGAAACAGGTACGGACCTTAGTAAATTTGCACAATAACAGATTTGCGGAATAAAATATTGTTGCATTAGAGAGTTACATATTCTCAGCATTGATACAACTACATTGACAACTGACCAGCCAATGATTCTTGTAGGCAGTGATCTAAATGTGATAATCGGGAATGTGCAAAGCGGCTTTAGACAATGGGCATGTCATGGACGAGGACGTTGTTAGTAATATCCCCGGTCTAAATATCCCAATGGAACAGTTGATTAAAATTGGGAATTCCTCTGGGAAATGGGGTCAAGCAATTCAGTCAGGATCATAAACAATCATGCAATCATGCAGTGGGAGATTATCTGGTCACACCCACTTATAACAGGGTGGGCAGAGCCTATGTTGTAGATTATGTTTAGTAATTATTCAGCAGTAGCCAAACCTGGAATACATGGCAATAGTGCAAAGAGTTGGGAGATGTTCAAATCACCTTCTACTGCAACTAATACCAAACTTGAGTACACTTCCCACATAGATGCGGTTCAGAAAAGGCAATTATACAGTTAGTTTGAATCACAAGTGGTTGATTTTGGATTCTGCCTAGCAGGGTATTGTAATTAAGAATTTGGCAAGACCAGACAGAAAAAGTTAATGGTTATTTTCAAACCTGCCTATCCCCAGCCTGGTAATGTATCCGCATATGCACTTTTATCAAAAAAAGAAATGTAACTAGACAATAAGTAACCAAAAGACCCAAGCAAATGTGTTACCTTGAAAATAGATGGTATAGCAACATATGCAGAGAGAAAAACAAACAATTGCTGCAAATTGCCAAAGTAAATGAGAAGGATACAATTGGCAGCAATGTGTAATGATTATAAACAGATAATCAACATATCAAAAGAGCAGGCCGATATACGGCTCTGGGAAGACCTTGAAGTGGAAATACCACGCAAAGATAGTTGCACATTCAGGACTCAGATAGCTGATGGGGTATTATGGTCACCATTTCACCTGCAGAATGCAGATCACACGTGTGCACTCCCAAAAAGCCAGTTAAAGCAGCAAGCCACGATTGAGTCCCAGTGGACCACTGCACACATTAATATAGAGGTCCTTGTGCCCCTTATTGCTAACGTATTTAAGACACTTTTATTTAGCCACCAGATTACATCATGGTTTAAAGTCGTGGTTGCCCCCATCTTTAAAAAAAAAAAAGGCAAAGGTTTATCACCACGTTGGTACCGTTTAAAAAAAAAAAAAAGTCATACACAACTTTTGGTGGAAAATATGGTGATGAAATTGAATACAACTTTAGCGTTTGAAGATTTGGGATTTTATTATCTAGTTGTAAATCCACACTGCAGACCCATGGTCTTGAAGAGAGAGCAGTTAGAAATAATGCAGTGTTTAAAAAGATGCATGCATTTAAATAGTTAAAACCGTCTAGCCTTGTGTGTTTTCCCACACATCTGAGAAGTGCTTTCTAAAACCGTATGTATATTTCTGATCATGTTAAAAATCACTTTGAGTGGGGTGTTAGAAAGGCAGAGAAAGCATGTGCTATAGTGAATTATTCATTTCAGTTACAACTGCGTCACTAAAAAACGCTGCACCAATAATGAACTTTTTTCTGAATGTCCAATACTGAATAACTATTGTGGTTCTAACACTTCCTACTTTTCAAAAAACATTTTACGCTGCTAGGCATAGTGATCTGTCAATGTATTTGGTATGGGCAAGTGCTGTGTGACTTCTGTGTCTTGGCAAGGGAGTATAATTACCAGCACCTGAAACAAAGGGTTACATTGCCCATGTTTGAATGTTTTGTTGCCTGATGGGCGTGGCTTTGGAGTTCACCATAATGAGATATGAAACCCACATTTCTGTTCAAAACCATGTTTTTAAGATAGAGGGCCTCATCACGAGCTGGGCGGTAATGCCAGCGCTAATAGCGATGACGTTAGCCCTACCGCCAAAACCCATGCTATTAGCGCCAGATGACGGGTTTGGCAGTATGTAGGTAGATCAATGGGTATTGCCCATTCCTCATTGAGCCCATTCGGGAATTCCCCATTCCCCATTGGGCTCAATGGGGAAATTTTGCGCTTTTACCACCAGCGGATTTCCCGCCGGCGGTAAAAGTGCCAAGAAACGGCAAAATTGCAGAGGATTTCCCCCCAGCTCAGAGCTTGGGGGAAATCAGCCGAAGCTGTGATTTTGTGGACCCTTAAATCTGGCGGTAACAGTGCTACTGCCAGATTTAAGGGCTACCGCCAAACTCGTGATGAGGCCCAGAGCATCTTCAAACAGTTGTATTCCTATGTTGGTCAGTGTATGTCCATCCTGCATGAAGTGCCAGACTATTTGCGGATTGGTACGATTTGACCGTGGCATAATTGTTTGCGCTGGAATTGACCGTAGTCCACTTTGTCGCAAACTCAATTTTGCTGCAGCCAAAATCAACTAATCCATGCCCTCCTCCGACCCAATGCATCCCTCTCCTCCCCCCACTTACCTTTCAGCATCCGTTTTCCATCTGACCCTACAGCATCAGTTCTGTCCCTGCAACGCAGGTCAGAACTGACGCTGCAGGGTCAGTTTCTCTGGGTTTTCTTTTAAATAAAAGTCCCCTGCTTCTAATAGCGCGGAAGCAGGGGACACCCCTGGCTCCCCCGTTTATATTATAGCAAGCAAGGGGAGTGGGGGACACCCCCCAAACCTCAGTCCCCTTGTTTGCTATAATAGAACCGTATGGCCTAGTTGACCAACCGAATTTTTGGTTTTGCAATCATTTCGTACAGCCTAAATTCGGTCAACTAGGCCATATGGTAAAATATTTTCGGTCATATTGGACAATTCTTAATTTTCAGATGTAACTCCGGTGAGACTTTATAATTCATGTATGTGGTGTTTTATAACCGATTCAGTGCAGATGGGTTGCAAGGATTTAAAACTCCTCATATTGTATGGGTATGTTCCAGGTCGAATTTGGTCTGGATCCACTAAAAAAGGCAATTCTGGTCAGAAACTGTGCTTGATTTTTTATTTGCTTATATGTAATCAAGGACACAGTTCACTAAACAGTCTTACAGTTCTTCGTCCTCGCTGAGCATTGGTTGTAGGTCCTAATCAATTTTGTTTAGTGTGTTACTGCAGTATGAAAGGTGACCACTTAGTTGTTCTCATTCTGTGGTTGCGCTTTCTCTGTATTGTAGCACATTCTCTCTTGGAATTTTCAATGCATGATCAAACTTCCCGTCGATTTGTCAGGCTGAGTGTCTGTTTTGCAGAAAGGATTTGTGAAGTGAAATACGTAGCTTGTCCCTTCTCTGCATTTTGAAGCATGCATGTTGGTACTTTATTGCCTGGCTTTTGTGTGGTTAGGATGGAATCCTGTCTTGTGCATTTAGCTGTTCCTATTTGTAGATTTATTGTATACAGCTATTTCCAGCTGGCAATTCCTTCCAACAGAGATGGTGAATTCCAGAATGTGCATGCTCCTCATGGAATAATCCAAGGTACATTTAATTTGGTGGTAGAAGCTAGCGATCGACTCGCAAAAGTTTAAGTGAATGTTCACTATCTGTCCAAATCATGAAAATGTTTATGTATCACCTGCTCGTTAGCAGTATCCTTGATTTTGCTTACTTAAGGTTTGCCATAAACCAGTTCACATGCTAGGCACCATTTGTGTGCTCACTACTATTCCAATGTTCTGTAGCAAGTGTTGCCCATTAAAATAACATTTGTGTTCAAGTACGAATATCATGAGGTCTGTGATAGCTCTGACTGATGTGTCCATCTTGTGGGTCACTTTTTTCAGGACTCTCTAGCAAGCAGCTATTCTATTTCATGTGCACTATTGCAATAGAGAGAGGTGACAGCCAACATTGCCAGTCGTTCTTTAGGATGTATACACTTATCTCCTTAATCTTCCTGAGTAAATGTGTTGTCTCCTTTATAACAGTTTTACAGGGTAATTCATAGAATTTCGCAGAAAAGTGTCGCAAGCGGCTGGCGCAGAGTGTCCGCGTGCGATTGTCTGCGCCAGGCACGTGCGCTAAAACCGATTTCCGCGCACAGCGTATTCATGGATTTTAGGCTCCCAAACCAGCCGTGGCGCAGAGAATCGCAGCGACCCTGCAGCAGCGCCAGTAACGCCCCCAAGAACGCCCTCGCGCAAGGAAAAGCCATCAAAATCGCTAAATCATCGCAAAGGGCTGCGCTAACCCTGGACCAGTTCACCGGGCTGGCAAACAGCAAACGCCAAGCGGGGAACGTGTATTTCAGGGGTGCGCGGGAAGTTCCACACGCGATTGGCCCTGTGCAAGCAGGGTACGTGTATTTCAGGGGTGCGCGGGAAGTTCCACACGCGATTTCATCAGGGTATGTGTATTTCAGGGGTGCGCGGGAAGTTCCACACGCGATTGGCCCAGTGCGAGCAGGGTACGTGTATTTCAGGGGTGCGCGGGAAGTTCCACACGCAATTGGCCCCGTGCAAGCAGGGTACGTGTATTCCAGGGGTGCGCGGGAAGTTCCACACGCGATTGGCCCAGTGCGAGCAGGGCACGTGTATTCCATGGGTGCGCGGGAAGTTCCACACGCGATTTCAGCAGGGTACGTGTATTCCAGGGGTGCGCGGGAAGTTCCACACGCGATTTCAGCAGGGTACGTGTATTCCATGGGTGCGCGGGAAGTTCCACATGCGATTTCAGCAGGGTACGTGTATTCCAGGGGTGCGCGGGAAGTTCCACACGCGATTTCAGCAGGGTACGTGTATTTCAGGGGTGCGCGGGAAGTTCCACACGCAATTGGCCCCGTGCAAGCAGGGTACGTGTATTCCAGGGGTGCGCGGGAAGTTCCACACGCGATTGGCCCAGTGCGAGCAGGGCACGTGTATTCCATGGGTGCGCGGGAAGTTCCACACGCGATTTCAGCAGGGTACGTGTATTCCAGGGGTGCGCGGGAAGTTCCACACGCGATTTCAGCAGGGTACGTGTATTCCATGGGTGCGCGGGAAGTTCCACATGCGATTTCCGCAGGGTACGTGTATTCCAGGGGTGCGCGGGAAGTTCCACACGCGATTTCAGCAGGGTACGTGTATTTCAGGGGTGCGCGGGAAGTTCCACACGCGATTGGCCCAGTGCGAGCAGGGTACGTGTATTACATGGGTGCGCGGGAAGTACCACACGCGATTTCATCAGGGTAGGTGTATTTCAGGGGTGCGCGGGAAGTTCCACACGCAATTGGCCCAGTGCGAGCAGGGTTCGTGTATTCCATGGGTGCGCGGGAAGTTCCACACGCGATTCCAGCAGGGTATGTTTATTTCAGGGGTGCGCGGGAAGTTCCACACGCGATTTCAGTAGGGTATGTGTATTTCAGGGGTTGTGGGGAGTACTACACGTGAATTGACCGTGTGGGTCCTCCCAGGTGTACGCTCCACAACCTCCACGGCCCCTGCAGGCAGCCCACACCACGGGGGACTACCCTGCACCCCTGCTCATGGTCCACAGGCAGCCCATCCACCATGGGCATGCCCCCCAGCCAACCCACATGTCACCTTGCACTACTGATCAACAATGCATGTATCCCACCACCCGCACCCCCCAGCAGTGCAGGGGCACCCTCCACCAGGCCCCCACTCATGTCTCCCACCACCCCCACCCCCCAGCAGTGCAGGGGCACCCTCTACCAGGCCCCCACTCATGTCTCCCCCCACCCCCCAGCAGTGCAGGGGCACATTCCACCAGGCCCCCACTCATGTCTCCCACCACCCCCACCCCCCAGCAGTGCAGGGGCACCCCCCAGCAGTGCAGGGGCACCCTCCACCAGGCCCACACTCATGTCTCCCACCACCCACACCCCCCAGCCACCAGGGGCACCCTCCACCAGGCCCCCACCCATGTCCCCTATCACCCCACCCCCCAGCAGTGCAGGGGCACCCTCCACCAGGCCCCCACTCATGTCTCCCACCACCCCCACCACACAGGCACCATGGGCAGCCTCCACCAGGTCCTCACAATCCCCAATCATGTGCGTTATGGTCAGCCTCCACAGCCAAAAAGCCCTACCAAGTAACCCATTCACCCACATGGAAATGGAAATTACATGTTACACCCCCAATGTTCATAAAGCTAATGAACCCATGTCCGTCACACACAATGGTTGCAATTGAATGGGAAAACACCCAACATGACATGCATGAAACCAATGAGATGATACCACACAGTGAAGTATGAAAACAAAATTGTATTAAAAAAAAAATAAATCCAAAAGAAATGAAACAAACTACAATGGCAATGAAAAAAAGATAAGCTGCATGTCCGTTTAAAATAAATAAAAACACCAAATCCTAATCCAAAAAAATGTTGGTCAAAGTCTAATGAAAAATAAAATCAATCCAATGAAGAACTATGTACAAAACATCCAAGGGTCCATGAGCCCAACTGAACAAAGGAAACCTACAAAAAACCCTAACTAAAATACAACTATATACAATAAGTGGAGCAGTGTCCGTCGACTCCAAATCATAAGAACAAACAAAGGAAACCTAAAACTAAAGAACTATATACAAAGGCGGTGGGCATGTCCAGCGGCTCACTCCGTGGTGTTCCGGGCCAGGGCATCATCGAACTCCTGTTCGATGTCCCGGAGGCGGTCCTGTTCCATGGCCCCGAGGGTCCGCAGGGACGACGCCGTGTCCTCCTCCAACCCCCTGCGGATTGCCTCGAGGCACTCGGCCCGCCTCTGGGCCTTCCGCATGGAGTTCTCCGCCCTGACCATTGTGAGCCGTGCCTCTTCCGCCCGCCGCCGCTCCGCACCTATCTGCTGGCCCAACCGCTGCCACACAGAAGACACACCCCGTCCTGGGTCAACCTGCCCTCCGGCCGATGCCTGCCCCTCCGATGTTGAAGGCCCCGAGCCTTCATGGCTCCCACCACGTTGCTGCTGCTGCTGTGCCTCTGCCCGTGCACTGCCTCCTGCTGCCTGCACATCCTCCGCCGGCTGGGGTGCAGTTGTTGATGTGGCCACCCCTGCTGGACCTCCGACTCCCGACTGTGGCAGGGATGCCTCCTCCACCAGCCTGGCCGCACCGTCAGAGGCAGCTCCACAGGGCACCCAGGTGACTGATGGGTGGGAAGATGGCACAGAGGACGACTGGCGCGGAGGGGGTCCAGTTGAGGAGGGGGTTGGAGCAAGCCCCATCAGACGGAGGAATCCGGCCTGGGTGGCCTGTCCCAGCAGGCTGACGTGGTCAACGAGCCATTCGAGATGACGTGCAGTCTCTCCATGAAAAGACAGGCTCAACCCGGACCTGGATAGCCACGTCCGCTGGCAGAGGCAGGCAGAGGAAGGCCAGTTGACGTCAGCTCATCCCCTGCCTGAAAACGGGTCTGGACGTAGGCATCCCTGCTGGTGCAAGATGATGCAGGGACAGGATCGGGGACAGGATTGCACACAGGCACCTCCTCGGCAGCCTGTGCTGCCTCCTGTCCCTGGTCCTGCACTGCACCACTAGCACCAGTGGGATCCCCGCTTCCAGACCCCGTCTCTGGTGCTTGCACGGCCTCCTCCTCCACCAAACCCCCCACCAACATGGATGACTCCGTGCCATCTTCTCCTGTTGGGCCCTGTGGGGTCCCAGCTGCCCCTTCTGCTGCCGAGGAGTCCAACTCCAACCTCCGCCTCTTGGACCTCCCCCTGGCAGCTGCGGCCTGGGACGCGGCACCGGACTCCTCACTCCCCGACGAGATGACAACACGGGAGGGGACCTGGGCCTTGCGTCTCCGGCTGGCGGTGGGATCCCCGCCGCTGTGCTCCACAGCACCTTCTCCGCCCTCTTCATCAGTTGACGCTGCAGACAGGGAGAAACAAAACACAGGCATCAGGGCACTGTACAATGGACACATACACACATGACAGTTGCACATGAGTGGCATTGGCAAACCTCAGACATGTCATCACAATCCCCAACACACGTCATTACAACTCGTACACATGAGCCATACCACAGCCATATCGCAACTGCCACCTCCATCCCTACACATACAACAGCATGAGCAGCCAAAGGTGAGCCCGACATCACATGCAACACAGGAAGTGCACCACACATGTACACACACCACCACACTTGCATGCATGTGTACACCTCTGCCAAGTGTCGCACTGTTCAGAAGGGCAGCCATGTCACATCTGCCAATCAGGCTTCCACATACCGCTGTCACATGCATCCATGTTGCATCACTGTTGCACCCTTGTCAAATACACACACATGCACATGTACACAGTGCTGATACATGCAGCCGAAAACAACATACATGCGTGACATCACGGACATGTCTACTTACATACACATTCATCCAAACATGTGCGCCCACAAAACTGCATTTGGCATGCAAGCCTACACACACAAGCACCATCCATGTCTCACACATTATAGCCCTCGCATGTGTCAGCCCCACGGCCGTGTACACCCCCACCCATACTCGACCCCATACAAACAGATGTGCAACCTGCACACTACCGAATAATTACCACACGCACTGCTCACAATCAGGATGCATGTACACTCACCGCTCGACTCCAGACGGGTCTGCTTCTCTAGGACCTGGACGTGGAGCGCTGGGGATATGCTTTCCAGGACCCTCATCTGTTCTTCCGACAAGTGGCCCCGGCGCCCCTTGGCATACGCTGCCTTCAAGAGGCGCCGGGCCTTGTTCAGGGTCCTGGACCTGAAGTCCTCCCAGCGCTTCCTGACATGTTGTAAGTCGCGGACTACCACCCCCTCCGCGTTGATGGCAGTCACGATGTCAGTCCAGATCCGAGTCCGTCCTTCCTTGTCGGCGCGGGAACTTCCGAAGAGGGCATCATACTGCCCCAGGACTTGCTCCACCTGGACACCAACTTCGGTGGCACTGAAGCTGGAGCCCCTCTGCCTCTCTGGCCGGGGGTTGTCAGTGGTCCCAGATGGTGTTTGCCCCGACATGACAACCCCAGAGGCAGGAGTGGGTGGGCAACTGGGTCCTGGGGCTGGGCTGTGGAGCGATGGAATCCCAGTCGGGAGTCTTCGGTTCCAGCAGGGGTGGTCACAGCAACAGCACCCCTGGCTGATGTGCAGGCAGCAAATGGCAGTGCACGTGGGCAGCAGGCAGTCAGGCAGCAGCAGATGGCAGGTGGGAGCGTGCTCGGGGCTCTGGGGGGCAGTTGTTCGGCCTTCTGGGCAGGAGCGTGGTCTTCCGTGTGCTTACGCGTGGCCAGCTTGATACGGAGTGATTTGGCACGTGAAAAATCCAACACGTCTGTGTGTAATTCGAGGAAAGGCCCTTAGCGCGTAAACGCGTCGCCAGCGTATGCGCGTCTATGAAGTCACATGCACGTTGAATTGGGCACACGTTTGAAAATGTTGCGTGTGAAAAAAATGAAAGACACGTCCGAGTGTCCAATTTTTCAAAGCGTGTAATTGGTGGGAATGGGCCTAGCGCGTACACGCGGCAGTGACAAAGTGTGTAATTGGTGTAAATGGCCCTACACGCAGAAGTGACAAAGCATGTAATTGGTGGAAATTGCCCTAGCGCGTACACGCCACGTAAGTGACGCTGGACGTGTGGGTCTGTATAAAAGGTACGTGTAGAACACCATTTCCTTGTACGTGCTTTTCGTGGAGAGCGAGTAGGTGAATTCTGTACTTCTTGTCGTTTCACACGCGATTTACTTCACAGCGTTTCAAGTTCGTATTCCCTGTTACCTCTGACAGCTTTTTCTCTTTTTTCTCTTTTACTGGTTTACCTCGGCCTCTTCCCTCAAACAGTGTTCCCTTCTACTGTTGTCCTGTCTCCTCAAACAGCGTACGAATCTTCTTTTGGCGGGGGTGTTGCCAACCAAACGCGCTCCTTTATCACGCTCTTTTACCTGGCAGACGGTGAGTCACTCACGTATCTAACATCTGTGCTTGCCCCGTGTGTAGCCTACCCCTTCAGAGGTCATTCTAGGCTGCGTGTGACACGCATACGTTCATTCTTGTGTTACTGGGTGCCACAGCGTAGTGCAGGCTTTTCTTTCTGCACACGTGGCCTAGGAGGGGTTGCGTGCACGTCATCTCCCTTTTTTGGGGCTCCTGTGCGTAGCGTGACCCGTCATCTTTCCCCAGGGGTTACATTCAGCCTTGCTAGAGCACTAGGGTACAATTACCATCTGGTACCCAACCCCTTTGACCCCTAATTGCCCAGGACAATTATTTACAGCCACTCCCATACGCACATTAACATCAGTGCCATGGCTGGGAGGCGAGGATTCCGTAAGGGTGGCAAAGGTGGAAGAGCCACAAGTGGTGGCCGTGGTGGATCCGGTAGGGGACGTGGTCGTTACTTGCAGGGTGAGCCTGTCCCCCATGTGTGGAGGACCAGTTAAGGGCACCCATAATCCCCCCCCTCCCGTTGAGGCTGATGTGGCTGACACCATCCATGCTCAGCCCTTGTTGGACAAGCCCATTGTGGCACCAGACCTGGCTGACTCCTTGGCTGACATCTAGGTCAGCAGGCCTATGACACGTGCGCTGGTGCACATTGATGTCATCATGCGACGTGCATCTGGGGCAGCAAGGTCATCTGCTGCCCCAAGTAGGCAGGGCGGAGAGGCTGCAGGGGCAGCTGCGGCTCCATCCACCCCAGCTCTCACACACCCAGCCAGGACAGTGTCGGTCCTAGTCCATCCTGCTGACATTCCCCCTGACACCATTACACTTGAGCCAATGCCTGCACCAACTCCCATGCTGAGTGTGCAATCCCACACTCCTGATACAGAGTCCACCAGGGCTCCTGCCCCTAGTGTCCAGAGCGGCGCAGGACACTCAGGATCCCCACCAACTTCCAAGAGGAAGAGTGCTCGTCCGGCACAGGCTGATGCCCCAGACACGGCTACACAGTCCGGCCCGTCGAGGAAGCCCAGCTTCACGGATGACGAACTGAATGCACTTGTCGAGTATGTGTCCGCACATGATAACGAGATGGTCATTGTTGCAGGATCCAAGACCACACCTGCACAACGCCAGGCACACTGGCAGACCGTTGTGGACATCGTAAGTGCCCTTGGAATCGTGAGGCGCACAGCCAATGATTGCTATAAGCGCTGGAATGACCTAAAGCGCAGGGCAAAGAGTAAGCTGGCCTCAAGTCATGCCGCAACTCTAGTGACTGGAGGTGGGTCTCCAGTAGTAGACATGGAACTCACTCCACATGCTTCTGTTTGTGTGCCAGGTGAGAGTGTGTGCGTCTGAGTCGTATGGGTCAGCCATGTGCTTCATGCAATACATCCTGCGCAGCTGCATTTGGCCATAGCAGTATCCCTTCTGCCAACAGTAGACATCTAGCCCAACTGCACGCCAGTTGCCCTTGAAGTGTCAGCTTGCCACAACATTGTTGCTTATTTTTCACTGTTCATTCAGTCAGATTGTTTGCATTCCACCACTTTTACTAGGCATTTCGCAGTCCTCTAGTCACATGTCTGACATGGCTATGGTAAAGTGGAGTGACTTTGTTACCTGGATATCATTTGTTCACACATGTCCCTGTGCAATTGGACCATTTTGGACTGGCAGCTCCAGGTGAAAAATATGACCTGTTTGAATTAGAAAAGCTATTACATGCGGGAACTGGACTGAATGAATAGGTGCTGCCCTCCTCTCCATCTTCACTCAATAGCAATGGTACATGCCATCTGTGTGATGGCATGTGCGTTTCACCTGGCAATCACAGGCCAATGTGTGATGCCACTGCCAGGCAGCATGCAGAAAATGTGTTCATCTTCCATCTTGGTGTCATCAGTGTGTGCCATTTGCCTGCCCTTCATATGCAGTGAGGGTGCATGCATGGGAGGGTTTTAGTCATGTGGGACATGTGTCAATCAAGTACTGGTTCTCTTGCTTCTCAGCCCTCATTGTGTGCCATGGTGCTAATGCCTGTTTCCATTTCTTTGTTTTTATGTCTTTGCAGGGGAAGACGCACCTGATACTGCTTGGGTTGTGGAGATGGTGCAGACCCAGGAGGGGTCCGAGGGCCGACCAACCACCAGTGAGGGACGTGGTGTGGTGGTGGGTGAGAACCCACAAGTGCTGCAGGTCGTGCTCTCAAGGGGTGTCTCTGGCTGCACCTCCCCCGAGCTGTACTCAGGTGTTGATTCGGATCATGAGACCTATGTGACATCGCAGGTGAGTGTTCCAGGGAGGGATTCTGTTCTGTCCCACCCACCTGCACCAGGGTCAGAACCCTCAATGGGGATGTCAGTGTTGGCAGCTACGCCTTTGGTGGTTACTGATGCAGGGTCACACTCTGCGACATCTGATCCTGTTCCTGGGCCAGCAGATCAGAGGGGGAATGCGGTCCTGCAGCCTCAGGCAGTGCCGGCGCAGTTCGCCTTGCCCCAGACAGGTGTGGTGCCCGCCGACGTGGTGGCCGTACGCCACCTGGCAATACCGCATGGGAGCAATCCATTTACGGTATGGCAACCCAATAGGCAGCATCATCCGAGATGATGGCTCAGGCCATGGATAGGGTGGCCACTTCCATTGTCCCCCCTGAAAGGCTGATGGAGCGACTACAGCAGGCAACCGACTCCATCTGCCAGTCACACAGGGAGGACATGTTGGCATCCAACAGGGACAGGTGGACGGCACTGGCGACTCTGCAGGAGGCCATCTCCATAGAGTCCCAGGGCCACAGGGAAGCCCTGAGGCAGGAGCTCCTTCACCTCAGGACGACTCTTGTTGAGCTTGAGGCTTCAACACACCAAAGGACAGAACAGCAGCTGGAGCGTCTCACCCGTACGCTCTCAGCTGAGATGCAGGCAACGAGGGCGGAGGTCCGGGCATCCCGTGAGTTGTTGCATGGGGACCTCCGCACACTCATCCTCCAGAACGAGACCTACCACACCCGCATGCTTGCAGCCATGGAGGAGCAGACTAGGGCCTTGCGTGGGCTGCCTCCCATAGTGCAACCACCTCCAGATGTGTCATGATCACTGCTTCCAAGGAGTCAGGAACAGCCCAACGTCCTTTGAAGCAGGCCCCTAACCGTTATCTTAGGCACCAGCCGGTCCCCACTGGGACCTTTTGGACCTTGTCCTGGCGCCGGTGGCACCAGGCTCATCAAAGCCATCGGTCCCGGCACTGGAAGCACCGGGCTCATAATATGTATGAAGATGCTTGGGTGGACTTACCTGCAGCAGACCATGCTAACGGTTAGGGGCCTGCTTCAAAGGACGTTGGGCTGTTCCTGACTCCTTGGAAGCAGGCCCCTAACCGTTATCTTAGGCACCAGCCGGTCCCCACTGGGACCTTTTGGACCTTGTCCTGGCGCCGGTGGCACCAGGCTCATCAAAGCCATCGGTCCCGGCACTGGAAGCACCGGGCTCATAATATGTATGAAGATGCTTGGGTGGACTTACCTGCAGCAGACCATGCTGCTTACTTACCAGCCACATAGGAATCCTCTGTGAACAGGAACTACTTTCTTACCTGGGTGGGGCAAGCTCCACTCCCTGGATACAACACGGGAACTCTTCTGGAACTGGAACTCTTTTCTTACCTAGGCGGGGCCGTGGAGGAAGATTCCTCATCACTCCAAGGCTATTTAAACCACACCCGATTGAACAAACGTGCTTTGCGTTATTCTGCATCTGCAGCAGAACGCTCACCGAGTCTGTTCCTGCCTTTCTTCCTTCCGATCCTGAACCTGCAAGAACAATACTTACCACTCCTGTATCCAGTATTCAGCAGCACCTGCAAAGACAAGAAACAACAGGTTAGCATGGCAACCTTTACACGCAGCGCTTTCCTCACCTGATCCATCGGCAGCGAACATTTCTTCACGCTGCACCTCCGCCTGTGAAGACAAAAGCATTGTTATTACTTACCGGCACTCCGCGAATTCCGGATTTCTTCAACGCTGCAACCCAGCATCTGAAAGACAAAAGAAGAGACATTAGACAGGTATTTACTCACGTCCATAGCGCTCGCCACAATAAAATGCCTGCAAATACTCCGGCGTTTTCCAGCATCTCTTCAGCACGAACTCACAGCTGCAAGGGAAAAGAGACAGTTAGAGCGCTTGCATTTACTTACGCATTTCCAAGCGCTTCATTCCAAGGCTCTGGCTCCAACTTGGGCTCTCTTCACACCATCTCCTATCTCAAGAGCCCTGCAAGATAAATAGAAAAAAGCATTATACAGAGTCCTGTTCTATATTAACGTGCCCACGCACCTAAAGACTACAAGGACTAAAAAGGTGTCCGGAAACTCACCGCTCGTGCAGTTAACGACGGCAGCGATCATCTGATGTCAAGAGGCCTATGTTTCACCAGTGAAGGAACTGGCAACGGCACCCTGCACCAGACGCAGATGGAGAGTCCAGCATTCACCTATCTCATCTGAGCACGTTGACCTGGGGGCTCTACGGAGAAGCTAGGAAGAGAGAGAGAGAGGGACATTCAACAACCCAGATCATTAACCCCCATATTCTTTCACCTGCAGAAATCTCACTCTTCGAGTTCGACACACAGTGCGAAGAGGTTCGGCCCCAGAAGCAAATAGAGTCCTGCACATCACTTTTCGGGTCACAGACACCTTCCTGCCAAGACCAGCGCCTCCGTGGGAATCAGGTGAGCGTTACAGGATGCAGCTGCACAGGGTGATAATAGCGACAGCAGTGATACTCCCACAATAGGGTAGCCGTGTGGACCATGAGCCCATGGAGGTTTTTTTTTCCCAGGATCCACACAGGTGGGTTTTGGTGTGCACCCTGTCCTCGGACCTCCTGGGTGGCCTCCCCAACCCCCCCCGGGCCCATCAATGGCCATTTTTGATTTCTTTTTTTATTTTTATTTTTATTTTTAATTATTTTTTTCCCAATTTTTTTGGGACAATTTGTTGCCTTCCGTGGTTCCTGTGGGCATACGCTGCATTGTGGCTGGGCACATGCAGGCTTGTCATGTATTTGGTTCAGATACTTGGGTTTGAGTCACACACACCCCCTCCTGCTTCGCGTTTCCATGGGCTTGCAAAGGGTGTGCCCAAGTGACATTGACGTACATGGTGACATTGGACTCCCACTACATGTGTGGGTAGTCTAGTCAATACTGTGTATACATTCCTAGTGCATATTGCTGTTGTGTTGTACACTGCATGTTGCATTGATGTGTAACTCATCATCTGTGTCTACCTCCCAATGTGCAGGTCCCTTCCTCATGTCTACACAAGGCCCTCTAGTTTGGAGATGGGGTCCATGTTGGCAGCAGTGCACCTACAACTCTACATGGCGCCAACACTGCACAATTGGTAGTGGTGGGAGTGCAGGCATTTCCAGGTGGTGAGACTACTAATTTATTACATTTGTGATGTCATGTTAATGGTAGTACCTGCTCAAGTTTGTTGTTGGTCCTGCATTACTGTGAGCATTTCAGGTGTTGCAAGTTTCAATTAGGGACACTGTACATTGTGACACTAGTGTCATGTTGTGGGGATTACTTTGTTTACCTGCAAATAGCATGACATGGCACGGTGTGTCGTGTGGCGGTGCTGGGGATGGGTTGGCTGACATGGCACTGTCCTCTTGTTGCATTTCGCAAGTGGGTATTCATTTTAGCTGCTTGAATGTGTTTCTTCACAAAACTGCCTTGGTGGTGTCTGTGTGGGTAGGGATGCACACATTGTAACACTTCCAGGTGAACAATCTCAGGCTGATATGGTTTTCACGGTTGATTCTCCAGACATTCAGGATCAGTGTCAGGTTGAGTCATCATTGATTGTCAGATGGAATGTGCCAGGGCAGTGTGCACTCCACAGGGGTGTGATTTCTATGTGAAGTAATTAGCCACTAGCTGTGTACGGGCTGCCTCCCCCCGTGCCCTTTCCCCTCCCATGCGCAGCGGCTGTGCATGTGGTTGGGGATGTGGGGCCACCACCATGTCCACGGCCAGGCCCCGGCGTGTTGCAACGTTGTGCAGGACACATGCTGCCACTATGATCCTGCACACTACTGGGGGAGCGTACAACAGCTGCCCGCCAGAACGGTCAAGGGAGCAAAAGCGTGACTTTAGCACTCCGAATGTGCGCTCCACTATGTCCCGGGTTGTAATGTGGGCTGTGTTATATCTTACCTGGGATGGCGTGGTGGGGTTCCGAATTGGCGTCATCATGTGGGGGCTGAGAGGGTAGGCACTGTCCCATGTGGAGGTGGTGATTGGTATCATTGGTGGGGTTGTGACCTTGCTCAGTATCTGACATGCATGCATGTGCAGTGGCATTCATACTCACCAAGCAGCCATGTATCGCCATGCCGCCCAGCTTCTAGGTCCCGGCTTAGGGTGGACATTCGGTAAATGAAGCTGTCGTGGGTGGACCCGGGATAGTTGGCATATACTGAGGTGATGATTCCCTTGGCATTACATACTACCTGCACGTTGATGGAATGCCAGTGCTTGCGGTTCCTATAGATGTGCTCTGATGCCCTGGGGGGACGTAGAGCCACATGGGTGCAGTCGATGGCACCTAGCACTTTGGGGAATCGTGCCACACTGTAAAAATCCAGGGCGGCAGCATGCCTTTCTGCAGGTGTTCTGGGCAGGTATATGTGCCTGCGGACTGATGGGCGTGCAGTGATGGTGTTCAAGACCTGGTGTAGGCAGCATGACCGGGTGGCCTGTGATACCCCACCCACTATGGCACTTGTCCGCTGAAATGATCCAGAGGCTAAGAAGTGCAGTACATTGAGGACCTTCTCCAGGGGGCTGAGTGCTTGGGAGCACAGGGTGGGTGATGTGAGGTCATCCTCCAACTCACTCACCAGGTCCAGTATTATGTGTGGTGGAAACCTGTACCTCCCATACACCTGGTCATCAGGCATCCCGAAAAGGCTGGTTCTGGGTGTGAATATTCTGGCCCTGACTATCCTCCTCCTCCTCCTCCTTTGGTAGCCCACGCCCACTGCTGCTAGGAACGGTATGTTCATCCTGGGTCTGAGCTTGTTATTTTGTTAGCGCGCAAATTCATGCGTTGCGCGTGTTGTAGGCGAGCGTGTGACCCGCGCACCCCTGAAATCCAGTACCCAGTCCAATAGCGTGTGGAAATTCCCGCGCACCCCGGGATACAGGTGCGCTGACGAACTTGCATGTGTAAGTGCCCGCGCACCCCTGATATACACGTACATAGGCCAATCGCGTGTACGCGCACTTTTGTCCAATTACACGCGATGACACTCTGACGTGCTGTCCAATTACATGCAATGACACTCTGACGTGCAGTCTTTCCACGTGTGCTCTGTCATCACGTGCTGTGTGGGAAACACCCGTGCGGGTCACGTCACAGACGCGCTTACGCGCTGAGGGCCTTTGGTCCAATAGAATCGTGTATGCGTGCTGACGCGCTTACGCGCTAAGGGCCTTTCCTCGAATTTCACGCTGACGTGCAGGATTTTCACGTGCCAAATCACTCCGTATCAAGCTGGCCACTCGAAAACACACGGAAGACCACGCTCCTGCCCAGAAGGCCGAATTACTGCCCCCCCAGTGCCCCGAGCAGCCTCCCACGTGCCATCTGCTGCTGCCTGCCTGTCTGCCTGCTGCCACCGTGCCCTGCCATTTGGTGCCTGCACATCAGCCATCTGCAGGGGTCCAGTTGCTGTGTCCACCCCTGCTGGAACTGAAGACTCCCGACTGGTATTACATTGCTCCACAGCCCAGCCCCAGGACCCAGTTGCCCACCCACACCTGCCTCTGGGGTTGCCATGTCGGGCACTTCCACATCTGGCACCAGTGGCAACCCCAGGCCAGAGGGGCAGAGGGGCACCAGCTTCACTGCCACCGAAGTTGGTGTCCTGGTGGAGCATGTCCTGGGGCAGTATGATGCCCTCTTTGGATCGTCCCGCGCCAGCAAGGAAGGACGGGAGAGGATCTGGGCCGACTGTGTGGTTGCCATCAACGCGGAGGGGGTGGCAACCTGCGACGTCCAGAAGATCAAGAAGCGCTGGGAGGACTTGAGGTCCAGGACCCTCGTGAAGGCCCGGCGCCTCGTGGAGGGGGGCCGGGGCCGCATGAGTTCCATCCAGATGACGGTCCTGGAACGCGTACGCCCAGCGCTCCATGCCCAGATCCTTGAGAGGGAGACCCGTCTGGAGTTGAGCGGTAAGTGTCCAAGCATTGCTGTGTGAGACAGGGCATGTTGCGGTGTGCTGGTTCTCTGATACTTGCCTGTATGTGTGACATAGGCCATGTATGCATGTATGCGTGCAGGGACATCATGGTAATGCATGTGCGACCAGTGATGTGTGAACCACATGGTTGTTGCATGTGTTTAAATGCCACATGGGGAGCCCTATGCAGATTTTAGACATGAGAGCATGCCAGTCTCTGTTCCTGGACATGGGTGGGGGTGAGGGATGGGTGCTGATGGCAGGTACATATATAGTAGCCATGTCTGTGTGCCTGACCTGCGTGTCTGTGACTTGTGGATGCCATGGATGCATGACACATGTGTGTGACAATGCACAGATTCACTGATGCAGCCTAGTTACCCTTGTATCCACTGTGTTTGGGGTGTATGGGGCCAGATGGATGTGACTGAGGTGAAGTGTGTGCATGTGATAGGCATGACCCATGATGCATGTGAGTTCCATATCATTGTATGTTTCAAGAGTCCATTGGACATGTATGGAAATGTCCATGGCATGCACCATGCCTGTTACTGTGTGTGTTTTGCCTGGACTGACCCATGTGTTGTGGAGGGACATGATGGAAGTGTACTTTGACAGTGGTACTCATCTGCTATTGCTTCCTGTCTAGGGGACCATTGTACAGTACCCTGATGCTTGTGTTCTTTGTCTCCCTCTACGCAGCGGCTAGTGAAGAAGAGGGCGGAGACGGCGCTGTGGAGCAAGGCGGCGGGGATGCCCCCACGGCTGCAGCGGAAGGGGTGGGTGAGCCCTCACAGGGGCCTGCTACGGTGGAAGACGGTGAGGAGCCATCCAGGTTGGTGGTTTCCACAGAGGAGGAGGAGGCCGCCACAGCAGCACACATGGGGCCTGGTGGGGGCATCCCTGCTGGTGCAAGTGGTGCAGTCCAGGGCCAGGGGCAGGAGGTAGCACAGGTCACCGTGGAGGGGCCTGTGCATGTCGCTGTCCCTGACCCCGTGAGTGCACCACCATGCACCAGCAGGGTTGCCCCGTCCCAGGCCCGTCCGCAGGTAGAGGGGATGTCCATGTCACCTGACTCCCCTCCACCTGCGGACGAGGGGACCCGTGTCCGTATGGAGAAGGTCCTGATTGGGGTTGCGATGCGCGCGGTGCAATTCGTGATGACGTGCGTGCTTACCGGGAGGAGCACGCACATCATCACGAAGAGCACCGTGCCGACGTGGCCCAATTGGGATCTTCCATGTTCGGGGGTTTCCTGCATGTGTCGGCCAATCTGGCGGCCCTCTCCTCCTCTGTGGAGGCTATACGCCAGTAGTTCTCCTTGCCGTCTTCCGGCCCAGATGCCACCAGGGCCCCCTGTGGACCTTCCCTGACTTATGCAGCCAGCTCGGTGGGAATCCCATCCCTGCCACAGTCGGGAGTCGGAGGTCAAGCAGGGGTGGACACCACAGCAACTGTACCCCAGCAGATGGAGAATGTGCCGGCATCATCAGGCAGGGTACGTGCACGACGGCGTCGGTGGATTCCATCAGCCTGGATGCCGTCGTGCTGGCAGAGGCAGTTGCGTCGGAGGCAGCAGCAGAGTCAACGTGGGAGGCATCATGGCTCGGGGCCATCAACATCGGAGGGGCAGGCATCGGCCGGAGGGCAGGAGGACCCAGGACAGGAAGTGTCTTCCGTGTGGCTGCGGTTGGGCCAGCAGATAGGTGCGGAGCGGCGGCGGGCGGAAGAGGAGCGGCTCACGATGGTCAGGGCGGAGAACTCCATGCGGAGGGCCCTGAGGCGGGCCGAGTGCCTCGAGCCAATCCGCAGGGGGGTTGGAGGAGCAGATGACGTTGTCCCTGCGGACCCTCGGGGCCATGGAACAGGACCGCCTCCGGGACATAGACGAGGAGTTTGATGATGCCCTGGCCCGGAACACTACGGAGTGAGCCGCTGGACTTGCCCGCCGCCTTTCTTTATAGTTCTTTAGTTTTAGGTTTCATTTGTTTATTCTTATGATTTGGAGTCGACGGACACAGCTCCACTTTTTGTATATAGTTGCATTTTTGTTAGGGTTTTTTGTAGGTTTCCTTTGTTCAGTTGGGCTCATGGACCCTTGGATATTTTGTACATAGTTCTTCATTGGATTGTTTTATTTTTTAATTTTATTTTTTCTTCTCCATGGAGCAATGGTGTTTGGATTTTATTTTTTTTCTGTCGGATTGATTTCATTTTTAATGTAACTTTGAAGTACATTTTTTTTGGATTTGGTGTTTTTCATTTTTTGGGACGGACATGCACCTTTTCTTTTTTTCATTGGCATTGTAGTTTGTTTCATTTCATTTGCATTCATATTTTTTTAATACATTTTTGTTTTCATACTTCACTGTGTGGTATCATCTCATTGGTTTCATGCATGTCATGTTGGGTGTTTTCAAATTCTTTTGCAACCATTGTGTGCGACAGACATAGGTTCAATTTGCTTTATGTACGTTGGGGGTGTAACATGTAATTTTCATTTCCATGTGGGTGAATGGGTTACTTGGTAGGGCCTTTTGGCTGTGGAGGCTGACCATTACGCACATGGTTGGTGATTGTGAGGACCTGGGTGCAGGGGGACATGGGTGGGGGCCTGGTGGGGGCTGCCCCTGCACTGCTGGGTGGTGGGGGTGGTGGGAGACATGAGTGGGGGCCTGGTGGAGGGTGCCCCCGGTGGCTGGGGGTGGGGGTGGTGGGAGACATGAGTGGGGGCCTGGTGGGGGCTGCCCCTGGTGGCTGGGGGTGGGGGTGGTGGGAGACATGAGTGGGGGCCTGGTGGAGGCTGCCCCTGCACTGCTGGGGGGTGGGGGTGATAGGGGCCATGAGTGGGGGCCTGGTGGAGGGTGCCCCTGGATGCTGGGGGGTGAGGGTGCAGGGGGACATGAGTGGGGGCCTGGTGGAGGGTGCCCCTGCACTGCTGGGGGGTGGGGGTGATAGGGGACATGAGTGGGGGCCTGGTGGGGGCTGCCCATGGTGGCTGGGGGGTAGGGGTGGGTGGGAGACATGAGTGGGGGCCTGGTGGGGGCTGCCCCTGGTGGCTGGGGGGTGGGGGTGGTGGGAGACATGAGTGGGGGCCTGGTGGAGGCTGCACCTGCACTGCTGGGGGGTGGGGGTGATAGGGGCCATGAGTGGGGGCCTGGTGGAGGGTGCCCCTGGATGCTGGGGGTTGGGGGTGCAGGGGGACATGAGTGGGGGCCTGGTGGAGGGTGCCCCTGCACTGCTAGGGGGTGGGGGTGATAGCGGACATGAGTGGGGGCCTGGTAGGGGCTGCCCATGGTGGCTGGGGGTGGGGGTGGGTGGGAGACATGAGTGGGGGCCTGGTGGGGGCTGCCCCTGGTGGCTGGGGGGTGGGGGTGGTGGTAGACATGAGTGGGGGCCTGGTGGAGGCTGCCCCTGCACTGCTGGGGCGTGGGGGTGGTGGGAGATATGAGTGGGGGCCTGGTGGAGGGTGCCCCTGCACTGCTGGGGGGTGGGGGTGGTGGGAGACATGAGTGGGGGCCTGGTGGAGGCTGCCCCTGCACTGCTGGGGGGTGGGGGTGTTGGGAGACATGAGTGGGGGCCTGGTGGAGGGTGCCCCTGGATGCTGGGGGGTGGGGGTGCTGGGTGACATGAGCAGGTGTGCAGGGTAGTCCCCTGTGGTGTGTGCTGCCTGCAGGGGCCGTGGAGGGTGTACAGGAAATACCTGGGAGCACACAGCCAAATCGCGTGTAGAATTTCCCGCGCACAACTGAAATCCATGTACCCTGACAAATCGCGTGTGGAACTTCCCGCGCACCCCTGAAATCCACGTACCCGGCCAAATCGCATGTGGAACTTCCCGCGCACCCCTGAAATACACATAAATGGCCAAATCGCGTGTGGAACTTCCCGCGCACCCCTGAAATCCGAGTACGCGGCCAAATCGCGTGTGGAACTTCCCACGCACCCCTGGAATACACGTACCCTGCTGTAATCGTGTGTGGCACTTCCTGCGCACCCCTGAGATATGCGTACCCTGCTCGCACGGGCCCAATCGTGTGTGGAACTTCCCGCGCACCCCTGGAATACACGTACCCTGCTGTAATCGCATGTGGCACTTCCTGCGCACCCCTGAAATCCACGTACCCGGCCAAATTGTGTGTGGAACTTCCCGCGCACCCCTGAAATCCACATACACGGCCAAATCGTGTGTGGAACTTCCCGCGCACCCCTGAAATCCACGTACCCTGACAAATCGCGTGTGGAACTTCCCACACACCCCTGAAATCCACATACCCGGCCAAATCGCGTGTGGTACTTCCCGCGCACCCCTGAAATCCACGTACACGGCCAAATCGCGTGTGGAACTTCCCCCGCACCACTGAAATCCACGTACCCGGCCAAATCGCGTGTGGAACTTCCCGCAAACCCCTGTAATCCACGTACCCGGCCAAATCGCATGTGGAACTTCCCGCGCACCCCTGAAATACACGTACACGGCCAAATCGCGTGTGGAAATTCCCGCAAACCCCTGTAATCCACGTACCCTGACAAATTGCGTGTGGAACTTCCCGCAAACCCCTGGAATTCACATGCCCTGCCAATTCGCGTGTGAGACTTCCCGCGCACCCCGGTATAATCACACACGTATTTTTTGTCAGCGGGTGTCCGTGTTTGTGGGTACCCCTTTGCACGTCATTTGTCCTGGAGGGCCACAGTATGGGACATTCATCATGGCAGTATATAGGTGCTATTTTTTGGCGCACCTTTTGGCGCACATTTCTTACAGGCGCAGAGACGCTACCGCCTGCTTTCTTGTGGCGGTCGTGTTTGTGCCTGTGCGCTGGTTTGAGCGTGCGCTTTTTTGCCCTATTCTATTCCATGAATACGTGTTGTAGGCGAGCGTGTGGGCGTTCCGCGCACCTTTACCCTGTACTTCCCCCGTGACGCCCACATTTTGGCAAGTTGTTCCCCATTCCGAGTGTTACGCCCCGTGTTCCGCCTACTTTTGTTGCGTGCGCCGCGCTATGTGCGATTTTCGCTGTGGCCTGTGCGATTTTCGCTGTGACCTGGCGCACGCAGTTAGATGGCCTGTGCGCTAACGTGCGCCGCACACTTTTTTATCGCACATCCGATGGTTTTCTCGCGCACGGCCTTCCATGAATCGATGTGCGCTACTTTTCGTGCGATTTTCGCATTTGCACTGCGATTCGCACGTTTTTGGCCACTTGAGCCGCGCTAATTATTCCATGAATCGACCTCTTAGTATCTACTGCCAAAGGTTTCAAGACTCAATGTATCCAGTTATCACTTTTACTAATGTATCAATAGTAGAGATGATTGGGCATCCAGGATTATCTGGTTTGTGAATCTTCAGCAGTAAATAGAATGTCCCAGAAGTTAGTTTTACTTATATAATAGAGTTCAGTCCACCGCTTCCCTTTCTAAAAAAGCTGTTAATTGGGTTTTATCGTTCTTATCGGGCAGATCCGCAAGAGTCTTTCTAAATCTTTTATAGCGCCCCTGTCACGCTTCTCTGTGGTGTACCGCAGGGATGTCTGTCACCCACTCCTTTTAATGTTTTTATGTAGCCCTTATTTGATATTTTAGATGACCAGGATATTTTATACATGAATTATGCTGATGACACACAGATCCTGATTCAATGTACGTGTGATTACCCCACAGATTCCGCGCACAGTAAACACAGTTTTTGACTTGATTCAAAGCTGGATTGCTCATAACTGCCTGTCCTTAAATTATGCCAAGACTGATCTCTTAATGCTGGGTTCCCACAAAAGATGTTCCAAGCTTCCCGATCTGTATAAGAATGTTATCATTGATGGTTGCTATATCTCAGTTCTTACTAAGGTTAAAACCTTGGGTGTCTTCTTTGTCTCCATTTTGTCTATGAAGGACCAATCTGTCGCATTAGGACTTTTGTCTCTAAAGAGAACTGTGCTACTCTTGTCCGTTCTATAATTGGTCCTAAATTGACTACTGTGGCAGTCTTCTTATTGGTACTGCTCAGGAAAACATTGAAAAGCTCCAAGTGCTAGAGAACAGAGCAGTAAGAATAGCTTCCCATCTTAACAAAATACAACATATTACACCGGCTCGAAATTAATTGCATTGCTTATGCTGTGAAAGAGCGTCTGAATTTCAGGATTTTCTCCATTACCCATAAATGCATATTTGCCCAAAGCCAAACCTACTTTAAAAGGAGGCTGCAGGTGAATCAACCTACACAATTGTTGAGATCTTATCAGAGTAATCTGCTCCTGATGCCTCGTGGGAATTTGGAGAAGGCAGGTAAATGCTCTTCTGATTTTATTGCCCCGTCCCTTAGGAACAAGTTGCCTTGTATGCTAAGTTGGGATTCTTCACTCTCATGTTTTAAGAGTTCCCTTAAGACATTCTTTTTTACCTGAGGTGTTTTAGCCTGGTTTGGGTCGGGTTTAATTCTGCAGATTTATTGTTTGGTTTTGACTTGGTATAGCTGATTTGCTTGTTTGTTTTTATAGTTATTACTTTGAAACATGATTTACTTGATTTATAAGTGCCTTAAAAATGCAAAATAAATTGTGTGCTTTTATTGTGAATTGTGTTTTATTGTTTTTCTCCTGTTCGCTTTTAGGGTCTATGTTGTGCTGTTTGTTCTTGTTTTTATATGCGCCCGTTTGCCTTTTGGCTCATGGCATGTTACAAGTACTTAAATAAAAACATAAACATGAGACTTTGGATATGTTCCCATACATTTAGTTCCAGAAATGTTTGTACTCCACAAGGTGGAGAAACAAACAACACCATGACACTAATTAATAACAAACTTAGTTAGGAACTGTGGTCGATCAGAAGAAGGATGCAGACTCCAATAGGACATTTCACCATTGTCTTTATCAAGTAAAGGATAACAAATGCCTCTCTCTCTCCCTATATTAGAAGGCATCCCTTCCTAACAAAACTAAGGTGCTCGTCAGTCGTCAGTGAATGTCTTAACAGAATCTGTCCATCGTTCAAACTGGGAGAATGACTCCTTTCGGCTGCGTTGTTTATTTTCGACAAACTTCCTCAGTACTTGATTTTCAGATAGTCTCTGGCGACTCTTGATCAATTAATAAAACTCATTCAATACTTTAACTTGGTCTGGCTTCTTCCCTCATAGAATTCTTTTCATTTATTATTTGATTCTGTTTCTCTTGGTTCTCTCTACCGAGAGAGGTTAATCTTTGACTAATATGACAGAGTATTCAATTAAAGATGTTCTTTTGCTTATTTAGGTTTCTCCACTGGGATGAGTATGATCAGTCCCAATAGACTCTTGTACTTCACTTGGGTGAGAATGATTGATCCCACAATGATTCTCCTTCACTCCTCGGGTCATTAATATTGCAGTATCTTGGGTTTCACTGAGATGAGAATGGTTGATCCCACAAGGATTCTCATTCACTCTGGTCTTTAATATTACAGTTTCTTGGATTTTACTGGGACAAAAATAATTGGTCCCATAAGGATTTTCCACCCCCCTTTGGGGTCTCCAATTTTCCCTGTTACCTGCTGTCCGTAGGGATAACGTCACTTGGGCTTTTATTTGCTTGGGGTTGGCTACTTCTTGTCATTGTCCAGGATGCTCGGACAGTATCTTCTATACCGTTTGGATCTACGTCCTTCCATTGTGGAGTGGTGTTGGCATTGTTGAGAGGACCCCTGGTCCACCACAAGTTTGTTGTGGTCATGCCACCACTTGCTGTCTCTCTCCCTTTCTCAATGCTTCGGGACTTTGCACTTCTGTCTTTCTTTCCTTCATTCTCGTGATGCAAGGACACAGCAATTTGAATTATGTTCCTCGTTCCTTTTTCGTCACAAGACGCTGTGCATCCAGCTTCACTTCCGTATCGCCCTCCCAACCAGTTCGCAATTGACAGGTTTTCTCTCTGTTTCAATTTCCTCCTTTGTCACTTGTGACATAGATGTGGGACTGCCCCAGCAAATGTTTTTTCTCTTTCTGTGTTAGTCGGCTTCTTTTCTTCCTTCCATATGCTCTTCTTCGGCCCAGATAAATGGGCTTTTTCATTGAAAAAAACATTTACAATTTCCTGATGACAGTAACATAAACTGATGTTTTTTCTTACCAATCTTCATAAGGTATATTCAAAGAAGTGTTCTTGGGATGTACTTTAGGGAGTTCCTCACAGTAACGGTAGTCCTTGTCCCCAAAAGGGGAGTCTCTAACAGGGATGTGCCACTTGCCTCGACCCATAGGTGTTGAAGAGCGGGCTCACCTCCTGAGACCCACAGAAAGGGGCTCCACCTTGGGGATAAGGGACGAATACCTGCAATTCGTTACAGAACCCACATGCATACAAGTATTCAAATAGGGCATTAAGAGGGACTGTGTGTGAAGCAAGGAACCCATTGTCAGCCCCTCCATGCATATGGAACATTTGCTGAATACTTTACACGAGCATCATTTGCAATGTCTGAATATCTGAGGCATGCACAACATTGCATATGCATTCAACAACTGCACGCATGATGTTGAGGCACTGATGTCAGACCCCAAACCATGTAGTAGAGGGTGCACATTTGCAGTGATGGGCTAACACTCAAGGTTTGCATGAGCATGCATTCAGGATTATGAAATGTGCAAGGATTCTTTTAAGACTGCAGTCTGCATTGGGCTTTGAGTTGAACCGTTCATGCAAAAAGGCAAAGCCAGGTGCAGAGGTTATCCGCTCAAAGTCTGTCACCCCTAGAGCGTGTACCCTCGTGAATCAGGGATGTGTTATGGAAGGCATTCAACATGCCACATGGGACCACATTCTGGAGGAGAATATGCATGCACAAAACACAATGTAGAATTGTTCCCCACTTAACTTATGTGATTTGTATTGGAGAAATGTACAGAAACTTGCTCTTTCACTATTTTGTACATTCCCATCGTGATCTCCATTTTTCAACCAGGAATTACAGGTAGAAAAGTTGGGGAAAAAAGTCACCCGGCATAGATCTGAAAGTTTCGACCTAGTTGAAACCTACAAGATCATACTTTTGCACTCCAGTGGGATTTCTGTAGGGGACGCCTGGGATGCTTTAGGGCCTCTGGTAGGTCACAATAAGGAGACTGACAAAAAAGGCATGAATTTCAACTTCTTTATTCTGTTTAAACAAATAAACCTAATTTCTCCCTAATGCTGGGACTCTAAGCCCTGCTCTAAACAGAAAGAAATAATTGCCCATCAGGATGTCAGAAAACAATATAACGTCCTCTGTCCGGAAATCCTAATCTAACTTCTCCCTATCTTCTAAAGCGAAAAACACAAAACAACAAACACACTTTTTAGAATTGCCCAAGGAAAGGGATAGCTGATGACTTCTGACTAACACCGTGGCAAGTAAAGAAAATGCAAACACTGGCTTTGACACTTTTTACCAATCTTCAGCTCAAACCGATTTCTGTACGTAAATATATCCACCCCTTTTCAAATAGGTCTCTGAACTGGAAAGCATAACATTTTAGCCATCCATAGTTACATGTTCTTGAGGATTCCGTTGTAAAACAAATAATGCAAGAAAGGGGACAATTGAATAAAACAAAAGCCCCAATATACAAGCATTACAAACGTTGACATTCACTTAGATATTTGTGTCTCTGGCCTCTGGTTAGTTGTTCTAGTTAATGTGGGTGTCCTCGTGGGGTTCTGGTCATAGTAACAGTGTCGTATGCATACAGTCATTCTGTACATGTCACTTTCCTGAGCTAGAGTGGGAGCAAGGTTAAGGGTCGGTCAGCTATGTGTTGTTTAAATAGAATGTTTGTCATGGTAATAATCACTGACATGGTTGAGCCTAGAATTCGGCCCACAAAATAAACGTGATCCACAATAGTCAAGTGAGCATGTTTTGGTGTCAGAAAACAGACAGTCGGGTGTAGGAGGCAGAGTGGGGGTGGCAATGAGTAGTCACCATAAGGACAAAGGGGTTGGAGTACTCTGCTTCTGAAAAAAACAGAGGTTGCGTTTTGGAGAGTTTTGGCCATTTTTGTTTTTCTAAAGTTTAACTACGCCTTTTTACAAAAAGTAATTCATAAACTGGATATCAGAATGACATTTGATAGTAGATTGTTAGCAGCATTTGCATACGACTACCGGTACCTTTCCCTTCCATATGAAATGGCCTGGAATGTTTTTTTAGCAACAAATTGTCAGGCCAGGCAAGGCACAGACCGTTATTGGCCCCTTGTCTATTGGAATTTCTGAGATGATTACATTTTCTTGAGCCCTACTTGAGCCCTACAAATATGTGAACAGATTGAACTTCAATAGCCATTTTAAATATTGCTTCCTTGATCCCTAGTGCATTACTTTTTTTGTCTTCCCTTGTTCGAGCAGACTCCCTTGGAAAGATGAGTTAGCTGGTTGCCCAGTAGCAGAATTTCATTACGTTACCCCCATTGTTCCACCAATAAGCATGGCCATTTGCATACATTTTTAGTCGTGGGTATAATAGATGATACTATGTGTGGTGGTGTAGTCAAGAATTCACAAAACTACTTGGGATATACTTAGGTCAAAGGCAATGGTTGCTACCACTGGAGGCAAATGCAGTGAAAACACAGAATCTGTGGAGTACTTAAGTAAGGAAAAACGTTGGGTATAACCGATATAGTACGCGCTTAGGCTCGCGTATTCAAAAAGAATAAAGCATTATGCATTGCTAAGTGTATAGAGGCAATATTCTAAGCCTCGCCTATTAAAACTAGACAGAACATGCTTTTTACTTAGTTAACACGCTTGCTCTTAAAATATTCAGTAAATTTATATTCTGATCTCTGGCGACTCAAGCAAATAAATGCGAATGGTAAAGACTTGATAGATATAATAGTTGTATTCCTAAAGGACTGATTTTAGGCCTCAATCAGTCTCACGATTGCAGCAGATTTCAAAGGTGTCTTGAAATTACAGTTTACAGTCAACACATGTTTCGACACTAGGTCTTTCTCAAGGCTGCCATTGAACCAGGTATACATAATATTTGACATACCAAACATGGTAAAAGTTAAAGGAAACATTGTACCAAAATCAAAGCAAACAGATGCAAATATCAATAAATACTACGTACATACCAAAAATGAAACAATGGGATCAACACTCAAATTAAAAGCAAGGACAGCAAATGAGTATGTCCCAATAAGCAAAAAGTCTCATATTAAGCCAATGTTTCAGCATTATTTCATTATTAAGTACTAAACTAAAAAAGGAAGAAACGGGAGTGGTTTTGTGCTGTATGGTGCCCTTGACAACCAAGCATGCAAAAAACCCAATTCTTTTTGCCGGGTAAATACACCACAAAAATTACTTGTCACTACTACATGCCAAGAAACTGTGTTGTGCTTTAACAACTCTTATTCAGGTGCGTGATATCGATGGGTGTGTGTGAACTAACACCTCTTACCCATTTGAAATGCATAGTGAATCTGAGTAGGACTCGTCATTGATCGATTGGATTATATCCTATTAAAAGAAAAATGAGAGAGGAGCCTTTAGAGAAGTGCTCACAAAAAGCTAAAGTCAAGTGATGTGATGGTTACGTAAAGTACCGTTTCCAGTCCCAGGTACTTACCCGGAGAATTGAGTCAAATTGTGAATCGCATGCGGGTGATTCGGCACCCAGAAATAGATACCTGATGGCTAGAAATAAAAAGATGAATAGTGTGTGGCTTAACATATATGTCATGTGAGCTGAATTTTATCGCTCTTGTAGTAACTAAAGACCAGTGGTCCTTACCTCCTGATTCGAATGATGCATTCACTGCAAATTAGAGATGTGATATATGCTCCATATACAGCTGCAACATTAGTGATATGCATGGTTTAATTGATGAAAAAAGAGAAACTGTCATACTGGAAAAGCCTGTGCCATCTATCACAAAAGATCCTCACCATAAGATCCGCAGGCGTCCTGTTCGGCAACTGCCCTGGTCTGAACGGCGTTCTTGCAAGCATGCCATTTTGAGTAAATATTTATGTCCCCATGTTGGCAAAAACGAGCATATCGCCTTGTTAGATTGGGTGCGCCATTTTCGAATGGTACAATAACTCGGGGACTGTACTAAAACACATATAGTCCCGATGCTATCCATTTCAGGGATATTTAATTACTCCAACATGGAGGACTTGACGCGATATGACATTGCATTATCCACGTTTGCAGGGATATTCATACCAATCGTGAGATAGCATAACAACGAGTTAGATTCTAATAGGATTGATCTAGTGGCAATAGAAGTAATATACTGTTCTAGTGCAGTCCCCCAGTTATTGTCCCCATTACATTCTAGTTTCTGTAATTCGGTCCCAACTCTCCCCCGGATCCCACACACCACAATGTGTTCTGTGCATCATCCATGTGTGTGAAGCTTCAGCTAAGCTCCGCCTGGATCCCAAAAACAGCAATGTTCCTTATGCATCATTTATGTTTGTGAAGTCTCTGCTATACTCTCCCCTGGACCCCACACACTGCAAGGTTCCCTTTGCATCTTTCCTGTTTTTCAAGTATGCCCTATACTCTTACCTGGATCTCACACAGCGCAATATTCTCCATGTGTCATTCATTTTCCTGATGTTTCCACTATACTCTCACCTGGATCCCACACGCTGCAATGTTCTTTATGAATCCTTTATTTTTCTGGGGTTTTCGATATAGTAAATATTCCCTGTGAAACACAACTGTTCTTGGAGCTAGGTCTGCACTTTATTAAATCATTAATAAATGCGTCTTTGAATATTAGTTTATGAGCCTTGATGCTCCGCTGTCAGATGTCACGGTAGTAGTGTTCACTCTGATTTTACCGAAGGCCAGCAAATTGTTTCAAGAAAATTAACTTGCACTGTACTTTCAAATTCCGAGAAAAGAGAGAGTTATTTAAACAGTCATGGCAGAGTCTGCAAACCCAGTCCGTAGTTAAATAGGCATAAAATGTACCCTACAGCAACACATTTATTAGTAGCACAGTTTGTCATTTTAACAGGAGAAATGTGTGTTCTGCAGTTATGAATGTTACTCTTCTTTCGAAGGCGTGTCACGGTCTGGGAACTCCTGTCGGCTTAGGTCATTATCAACATGGCTGAATTAACTGTTCAGCAAAACAGATTCTTTCACCTTGGAGGAGCATTAGAAACCGTGGTTTTCTTAGTTCATCCACCCTGGACTACAAGGAAGTACTATTTCATAGTGAAGCGGTTTCAACCTATGGGCCTCATTCGAATACGTAGTCTACATGATAAGGGTCATGTCAACGCAGATAGACCAAATGTCTCGCCAGTTAAAAAACCATAGCAGACAGGCTAAAACACTGGCTTATTCTTTTGAAATAAAACACATTAGAGAGTCTATGTAATTTGTTTTCCTTCATCAGGTTGTGTTGTGATCCCCTGTTAACCATGTGTACTTGTTATATAGGGTAGAGTGCTGTCCCTTTAAGGGGACAGAGATCCCACACCCCAGAAAACGTGGGGGAGAGACATGTGGTAGGAGGGAGGAGGGGGCTGAGGGAAGAAGCGCCAGTTCAGTGTAGGAAGTAAAGGCGAGAGGTTGCACTAAATAAAGTGCTTGTTACAAACCTCTCCATGTGTAACCTTTATTTGTTTCTCTGTGCCTGATCCTTGAGGTACCAGTACTGTAGATATTCCGTTCCCTGGCAGACTCGGGGTGCAACTGTGAAGATATACTGCCTCTAGCTGAGAAGAGAGCTTGCATAAACATCTAGCATGTCAGGGGAGGATGGCTGAAGGGCACAGGCTCAAGGGGAAAGAGCCGGGTTGAAGCAAGCCACCAATGTTTGTGGGGATTATAGGACCACTTAAAAGGGTGTCCGATATATAACACAAGAAGATGTCCGCAAACTTGAAATTAAAGTTTTCATTAAGCACTCTCATTTACTGATGACCCATTTACCACAATATATTTCAGGGACACCTTAATATGCTAATGTTTGCAGGACAACAGTATTTTGTATTTGAAGAAGCATAGCATAGGAAATCCTGCAAAAGCTCGCAATGCTGACAAACCACTGCCCACTTTATTCACCTAACATCACTAGAAAGAAGCAGATGGAGATGAAACAGCTCAAGGAAAAGCTTACAAGTCATATTCTGCAGTCCTAGCTTGTTTAAGCACATGTCATTTTGCATTCTAGTACTGTGCTTTTAACGTGTTCATCTTATAATACAAGTAGCAAAAAGCAATAAAAGATGAGCCAAAAAGTCTGGATAAACTGATTATTTTGACAAACCAAGATCAGCCGCTACCAACCAAGAAGAGACCTAAGATCAAGCGAAAAGCCTCCAAATAGAAACTAAACAATAAGAAAAAAGGAAATTCAGAGGAACCGCATTCTCACGGCTAATTGCCAATCTATGGAACTGAATTCCAAAAGAGATAAGAACGACAGAAGACCACCGAACCAGAGACTGAAAAACTGGTTATTCAACTCACTGTGATTAGCATAAAATGGGGACTGTCAACAATATCACAGGGACCCCAGATAATCCAATGACAGTACGGATTCTGGAACCAACAATGAAACAAACACACTATACCAGCCAATAACCTTCCCTGATCCTCGCTCCTCACCAGCATACCCCACACATACCTCACACGATCTAACGGATCAGTCTCACCTCACACAAATACACAATCTAAACATCCACAAAGAAAACTGTTCCAAACAAGCATGCCAGTCACTAGACATTGCCCTTCCAGACACAATAACCCAGTGACCACGAACCAGAAATCCACTCGCACAGACGCCAGTTTCTCCTGGTTTTACAAGCACCAACAGAAATGCACAACATCTATCCTACTCCCTCTTCCCTCACTAAGCAACCCAACCAGCTTTCTTACAGAACCACGTGGGAGCCTGGAGACCATACTAATGGTAACAGAGCGCTGTATGAGTCAACATAAATTTGAGAATGCTGAAAACTGTCCTATGGGTTATTCTACTTTTAAGATGTAAAAGCACTGCCCAAAGAGCCTGTTTGCATAAGGCATCTGCTACTAGTGCTTGTTTGACACGCGCTTGCAGCTTACTGCTATGCATGATGTGAAAGACATTTTCAGTGCCACAAAAACGTGAACACATTTTTGTATGCATTTAACAAGCAAACATCATGTTCTAGTAATCATTTCAACATTTAAAAAAAGCATTAGCAAAGCCAATAGTCCTGTCTTTTGTTTTATAGGTGTTAGTGCTTGTGTATGGATGGAAAGAAGATTGAATTTATGAGTTTGATTGTGTGACCTGATGATAGATGGGTTGATACATGTAATTGTTCAGAGGAATTCTGGATATCACTGTGTACATGGATGTGACTGGAAGGCTGTGTGGTGTGTTTGTAGGGACGGGCACGTGAAAGAAGGATGGCTGTGATTGCATGGAAGGGTGGATGAATTAGTGTTATTGGTAAACAGATGAAATTGTGTGTATGCATTGGTATGAATGGGTGTTTCCGGTGTAATTGGATGGTTTGTTGAATGCAGTTGAATGGGTGTGTCTAATTGTATCGGTGTGAATGTGTGGTTGATATAGGTGACTTTCTTGATTGGTGGATGGATGAAACGGGATTTGTGGTGGCAATTGAATGCACATCATTGTAGGTCAGAGCAAATTTGGAATTTTTCAATAACAGTGCACCCACAGGAAATAATTTGAATGATGGGTTGAAATTGTGCAATTTAACCACACATTTCTTTAGAGCAACTGGTTTAAAGTCAATACAATTACAAACAAGTTTGTTGGGAAATGCATGACAAAATCAAAATGATGCATTTCAGGTCACCAGCAGGGCACACAAGAAGCATTGTACAATGTTCATGTAGCCTGTGTTCAAATATATGCCAGTACTGCCACAGTAAATCTCTTACAATGGTGCCCACAAAATCTGCTAGCACTGCAACTGTAAAGCATATGTTCATTTTCCTCTGTCTACAATACATGCCAGCCTTGCACTGAAAAATAATTTAATGCTTCCCATGTCAGTATTGCTACTTTTTTCATGATGGTGTTTCCAATATATACTACTACTGCCACTATAAAGCACATGTTCATGATTCCTGTGTCTGCATTACTAGGTGCCAACATTGCCCCGTAAAACAATTGCATGCTGCTGGTGCCCAAATATATGCCAGCAATGCCACTGTAAAACACATGTTCATGATGCCCATGTCTACCATGTGTGCAAACATTGTCCTGTAAAATAAGTTCATGATGCCTGTGTCTAAATATATGGCAGCATTGATACTGTAATCAAGACACACATACTGAGAATATGCTCTACATATGCTTAAAGTGGCCATTTATAAGGTGAGATTTTGGAATGTATAATGCACTTTACTTCAGTACCAAATTTCCATACTCTGTTACGTATATTATCCCCACTTTAGAGATCGCTTACCCACTAGTTTCATCTAATCTTCAGGTCCATTCTCTACATTGAGGATACATATGCCTAATAGTGGACGGGACTCTACCTCCAGACCATGATTTGGAAACTTTAACTCGCAACAAGAGCGACATTCTATATTCGCTAGGGTAAGAACCCATCGCCTACCTTAAATACCATCTTCCAATGCAATGCCATGCATATTATTATTATTATCCCTCAGTGAATTTAAATGTTCCTCTCTTATCCAAACCACTCTAGGATTTATGCAAAGATTTAATTGGTGAGTTCTCATATATATGGTAACTTTTGAATCCTAACACGCACGCATATTCACCTCACATTGAGAGTTACTTAAGCCCATACTATCACCTAATTTTAGTCATTATAGTGTTCCCTTCCCAACAACGGCCATCAGATTTCACTACAATTCACACTTATACTCAACTGGCTTGTTGGTAAATTGGTCTCACCGACGCATGCCTTTTTCAATAGTCCACAACTCACAGTAACCCAGATATGAATAATGTGTATTACCAATGGGTCTGACCATAGTGAAAAGGATTACTTGCAATAAGAGATATCATTTTATCTCCAATATTAGTGTTTTTTATGCTTAATATCACTTCTTGTCTCTTCATTTCTGCTCCTGCCCTCCCTGACTGTCTCTGATTCGAAATTACTTTGGGTATGTACACCCTTTTGATGTTACATGCTTTATTTTGTTTTGATGTTTTGGGGATTTATATATTTCTTGATTTGACATTTTGAACAAATGTTTTGTGCGTATTTATTTTGTATTTCTTCCTCCTTTTGGGGTTTTGCACAATTCGTATCATTTCACTAATGCACTTTTTATTATTTGCAATGATCACAATGTTGTGATCACAAAAAAATATGTATAACAGCCTTAAGGACGACCGGATAGTCGAAACACGTGTCGGCTGTGAGAAGAATAAATCAGCATTCACAATTTGGATGGCTGTTTCTGCTTATTGAATAATTTTGGACGTTGTATTGATTTTAAAGAAAGGAATATTGGAATACCGAGTCATCTGCGCTGTACAACTACACAACCCACATTATTCTGCCAGTTATTGTTTGAGGAGCCTGGGGATCCTCATGTGTAGTTTCTGCCGCAATTGACTAACAATGACTAGAGCAGGTGGAGCGCACCAAAATGTGTTACTCCCCAAACCTTTGTTTTTCTTGATAATGTTATACCCTTCTGTTATGGTTCCCACAACATATTCCAGCAGTGCAACTATAAATCGCATGTTCCTGAAAATATGCCACTGTTTCCCTGTAAAACATGTTCATGCTTTTGTGTCCAAATATATGCGAGTATTGCCACAATAAAACTCTTCCATTATGGTTCCCACAGTATATGCCATTGGGCCACTGTAAATTAGATTCATGGGCACACTTCAAGCCCATCAATCCCCATCAAACACCCAAACCTGCATGCCCGAGAAACAAACACACACCATTACACCCCATGCACACATATATGCACACAATCAGACTAATTCACTCAAACATGCAATCATATTTATTCATGGACACATAAACTGTCTTGCACACACGTATTGAATTGATAACATGCAAGCATGCGCTTTATTCTGCTTTAAAAAAAATAAAAATGTACACAGTGATGCAGGTGTCTTTGCTTAGTTGCTGTCCCCCGTCAGGACTCCCCTCTGGGGCAGCAGTCACTTGATATGAACAGCAATGCAGGCTGCATGAGATGGGGAGGGGCATTGCAAAATGATATTGGCATCAGAGGCATGGATGTATAGACATTGTGAGCCCTGGCAGATAGGGAGGGAGGGATGCAGACGACGCGCAGCGGTGCTTAAAAAATTAAATAATGTGGTACTATTCTAGAGTTCAACATTCCCAGGTCAGTTCTGACTCCCTGCTTGCAGGGTTGCCAGAAATGGAAACCAACTTATAGAATAACAGTGCCCACGAACAAGTCCAACAAGTCCACATGTAGCAAAGCTACATGATGGACATTCATCTTCACTGTTGCACGTGTAATATATTTCCGCTCCAGAGAACTTATGTAGTACACCTGGATGTGTTCAATTATTTGCCATACATTTCATATTTCAATACCCACTTGTATGTGACCTAATCAAACTGTATCGTATGTAGTGTGTCTTGAAAATACATTTGCAAAACATAGAGGACATGTTTAGGCTTACATGGATTTGCATTGTGATATTTGCAGTCTTTAATTCAAGATGGGGAAAATAAAAGAACAATCGTGCTCCTTAAGTTTAACATATTTCTACAATCATTTATATATTTATCATATTGTTTTTGTTTACCTGTCAAGTCACCTTTATAAAACAGAGCAGTATGTAAAGTCAAGCATTAACACATTTCAATCAACAAGGCCCGAGACGATATCTGCTCAATTGTCCTGAAGACTGATCCAAACTCTCAGCTTCACCACTAACCTAAAGTGTGTATTCTTGGGTACTTTTCGTTTTCTGTGCCATATCTGCCCAAACAAGAATTGCAGGTAAGATATTCGGTTCATACTGTACAGCACTGTGGGGGTCCAAGTAAGTTGCTGTGGACAGGTGCCCAGGTATTGCCTTGTGTACAGTATATGAGCACACAGGTAAGGTTATACACCCACGGACATTGGGATAGCCAGCCCCACCCCTGTACATATTAATGTGTGGCCTGGCGCTATTTTAAACTTCAAGCCCATTGCACTACCCGCCCCTCCAGAAACTCCCTAATCCTGCGCCACACCCACCTGATCGATGCATTCATTTCGAAAGTCACCCGCACAACAACAGGGAAAGACCATTTGCATATATCCAGAAAAAAAAGAGTAGAGAAGTTATTTCGGTAGAATGCTTGAGAAGGGACGGAGTCAGAGGGTAGAAAGGCTGGTGTGCCCTACAAGAAACGGATAACAGAAATGTTACCTTATATTTTCTCACTAAATTCTTGATCACTGAGGATGTTCAGCTGTGAGTTTAAAAACACCTTTTTGCTATGATATCCATTAAACTAAACTGCAAGTCTTTCTGTTTTAGAGTGCTGTATAACTGCAGGCATTTTCACCAACCCCTATTTGTTTTTGTTTAACTCGTTTCATACATAATGGATGTTAAAGTTATGTGACGTCATCATTGTAATCTGGGGATGTCTATAAGGGAAAGCAATATGTAAAAGAAACAGATGTTTCTGAGGCATTTTTCAAATAAATGTCTATTCATATTTATTTATTTGTATAAAGTAATTAAACTGTAACAAACATTCAGTTAACACATTCAATTTCTAATAAAAACATCAGTAATTTCCATTCATTCTAAGTACAAATACCAAAAATACTGCATATTAGAATTCATATGTATAATCATTATAATCACATCACGTCAAAACCATTTTATCAACAGCACTCTAATTCATTAATATACATTAATATACAGTAAATCCCTGTATGGCACAATTTATAACACTTAACCCTAACATTAATTACATAAATAATAGTTAAAACTGTAAGTACCAGCTTACATATTAAAGCACTGCCGTGATCCAACCCGTACGTCTGTTAATATAGGCATTCCAACCTAAGCACGCAAGCACAATCTGTACCATACATTACTTAGTATTTACCCGCAAAGTAATTCTCAAATCATGTTCCGCAGTCTAAACAATGCAAGGTGTAGCCTACCATTCACAGAGTTCAAGCAATATATCCAGAAGGAATCCAACTTAATAAACTCAATATTACATACCAAACACCCAAGAATCTCTATTATAGCGGGTGCTAACCCTACACATTCTGTAAATAAGTGTCTAGCGGATTGCGAGATAAATAAATGTCTATACAATTGAAGGTAGACCAAAGTGCCATACAGTTGTTTTTAGGCTGAATTATGAAGGGTGAAATTCTTCTCTGCACAGAGGATTGTCCACACATATGTAAAGTGAGGATTTCGTTATACTCTATGGGCAGCAAAGTGCCACAGATATTGCTACTGGCCTGCCCCATTTCTTCATCTCTCTATGAGAAAATTATAGTGACTTTAGCAATATGAAACAGAAACAAAAACAAAGAACGTTTAATTTGCTAAATGCACTTCTTTGTTGGCACTCTTCATGTGGACATGTAAACAATTGATACACGTTTGCAAACTTGTATTTATTTGTATGCATCTGAAATACAGGGATGTTCATTTAAATCTGACATGGCAAACAGTAGCACATTTACGGATCGGGTAATTCCCAGGAAGGTTGTCTGTTGGCTAGCTAGTTTAGGAGGGTGTGAAGAAAGTGAGATAGACCTGTGACAAAATAAAAAGCAGTTGACTCACTCCGGTAGCGTTACCCTAGGGAGTGTGATAGGTCAGAAGTAGGAGGCAGACTATCGTGTGCCATTTTAAACTTGCTTTCATTGAAATTATAATGATAATGCCTCACTAACCCTAATTCATGGGATGCCCTAACTAGTGGTTTCCTTACTTAAGTACTCCACAGATGCTCTATTTTCACAGCATTTTCCTCCATTGGTAGAAACCATAGCCTTTGACCAAGGATTCCCTGGCCCATTACAGACCCGACGACAAGCACCCAAGTTCAGTTTTGTTAGGTAGGACAAAACTTTGCTCTTCCACAGCGGTTTCAGAAATGGAAGAGCTTCTCTCTCGGGTCCGTTCCACGCAACCACCTTCCTCCTTTGAGCTCTTGGTTGGGTACCCTACCCATGAACAGACCTCCTTGGGTCTGTTAGTGGCATATTGCGTACCCGCCACACCAATGGCAGGGCTCTTCTTCACTGGCCCAACACAAGTATCCCTCCAGCAACTCTTAGGAGTTGTCTCCGCTCTGGTTGGGGAGAGGGCTGCTGTCCCATCTTCTTCGTGTCTGTTTTCTGACAAGCAAGGCAGCATCTCCTGTGGTTTCCCAGCCTCCTTGATCCAGCCAGTTTGAAACTGTCGGGTCTCACTCCATTTATCTCTTGGCCGTCCTCTTTTTATAACGTATTGCTGGGGCTTCTCTGGCTTCCAGAGAAAGTCCTTCCTTTGCTTCAGGGACTTATCCACCATGCTTCTTGTCAGGTTCTTCATGTCAGTACTTGACAGACATGCATTCTTCATTACTCTTATGTTCCAACTCTTCGCAGTACTAGCTTGATGTTGTTCTTCTGGTATTATATTGCAATAACACATGCAAGAGGGATTATACTAGGTTCAGGGGTATAGTAATAAGGTTGTTTCTTATGGGAAAGGGAGTCCTTATCTCCAAGAGGGGAGTCTCTCCTAGTGAGGTCGCACTTGCCGCCACCACTAGAGGGAATGTTTCCTAGTGGGATTACCTCCCTAGCCTCATAGGAAGGGGCTCCCCTCTTTGGAGAAGTGACTGAATCCCTCGATTCATCACAGGAGTAAGTGCTGCAAATGAAAGAGGAGCATTGAAAAAAATATACAAAATGACATTATAATATGCAGCAATGGTGGGAGAGGAGGGGTGAGGAAGGGTGAACGAGTAGGCAGTGGCGGCTGCTCCCTCGTTGCCCAGTAGGTGAAGGGTAAGCAAATCATTCAAGAGATTTACAGTCATTCTGGCTTTGAATGTGCCGGTCAGTGCGTTTCAATGAAGCAGGGCGAGTAGGTAGGAGTGGAAGCAAGAAGAGGCACAAGATTTGGGGTGAGGGACAGTGAGGTTGAGTGCAGAGGAGTAATGGAGAGAATTAGATGGTGAAAAGACAGAGATACAATCCACTAAGTAAAAGGGAGCTGTTGTACACGGAGAGCCAACAAGCATGGTGCCCTTTGTGTAGTGAGTACCCAATCATTTTCAGTGGTTAGGTTGTAAACTGGTGGGTAGCAAAGCAGAGGACGTTGTTGAGAGGGAGGAAGGAGTTCAGAGGACATCCAATGGTTAGGCACGAGTGTAGGCGAAATTGCTGAGCACAAGTGTAGTGATTAGAGTTTATGTAGAGGGGTGAATAGCAGCTACATTTTCCAAATGTTGAGAAGGTTAACCTGAGCAGTAGGGGTGGTGATAGTGATGAATTGTTCCAGTTGGAGTTGGCTACTTAAGAGAACTACAAGGTGGCAAGCCTTGGGCAAGGGAGCAAGAAGGTCAGATGTAAGGTAGATATGAGAGGGAAGGTAGGGTTGGTGTTGGAAGCTGGGAGAAAGGTTGAGCTGGGTGTTCCCAAACAGCCCTTTAAGATGAGCAGCAATACCCTGGAGATGGATGGGGATGCAGTTTTTATTCATACATCAATAATCAAGATGACACAAATAGTTTGCAAAGTTTGTCTGTTTTAATGTCAAGTATCTAAAACAGGGAGTACAACGAACATCGCTCGATACTCTGACTCTACTTACTTCATAAAAAACCTGGGCTCTTTTACCCATAACTGGTCAGAACTGACGTTTTGACCTGCGTCATTACCAACGTTATCCTACGTGGCAAACTACACAAACCTAATGGGAGGTGGGATTGGTTCTAAGTGAATAACTAAGTATAAGCTATATATCTATGTGGAGTAAGGTGGTAAGATAATTAAATTCAGGTGGGGCAACTAAGCCGTCCCCTAAAAATGGCCACTACGAACATCACTTAATGTCCAACATCCCATTGGCTACACAAGCTATAGGACCCCCAACTACATGGTCCCCTACAATTGGTTGGCTTCTAACCCCAGTCAGTACTTTTCCATCTACGTTAGCAGCACGCAGACTGAACAACCAGGTGCGGGTGAGCTCGTCTTAGTACTAGCTTCCCACCAATTAGCATATCATCCATCATCACCTCAATGGTTCAGTGTCACTTAGTGCTTTGAAGTTGGCCTTGAGGTCATACTGTTCTCTGAGAATTGTTAAGGAGTATGGGCACCAGTCGGCCTCCGTGCGTAGGTGTGATCATCTCGTTCATCCAACTTCCTTCTATCACGTGACTGGACACCATGAAATTGAGCCTTTTCGTGTATTTGATTTTATTCTTCAATAGTCCTCTGACGTCTTTTGTTTTTGCTTGACCTATTTGAACAGGAGCTTCTGTTCTTTTGCGTTGTTTCCAATGTCAGCCAATTCCAGTTTGATAAGACCTTGGTTTTCTTGGCTCAGTCAACTCCTTAGCTGAGCTTTTATTCTGTTTAATTCAATTGCTTTTCTTAACTGCGACACTGAAAATGATGCCTTCTGGCTTTGTTCAGTACTGCTTATATACATAGTGGAAACATCCATCCTTTACTTGTCCATATGTTTCTATAGAGGTGTATATATATATATATATATATATATATATATATATATATATATATATATATGTTGGTGCTTGCCGCAGTCTAATCTATTCAAAAGCATGTGGCTAGCTTCATGATTGCTTTGCTGCTTGCATTTCATTGCATCTGTACACGTTTAAACTAAGTATCTTCATCAGGTCTTAGGCATAGGTCTCTTCATCTTGATCCCAAGATGTCACTTATCCTTGGTACTTCTTTGTGTTTATAAATCTTCTGGCTCTCTGGTCTGGTTATCTTTCTATATGGGTGTCGATTCACTTTCACCACCATTCATCTTTGCCATTTAGTTTCTCGGCTTTCTCAGGAATCTAGTTTAAATGGCCATCATATTGCCTTGTATGCCGGTATGGTTTCCTCAATGGGTACTTTTTCTCCAATATTCTCTTAGGTATAGGTATGCCTATGGGTACTGCACAGAGTTCTCGCTCTTCTCCTTGCTGGTTTAATTGCTCAGTATACATCACTTACTTTGGTTCATACTTTTCAGGTAATTAGGCGGGGCAATTGGAGTGGGGGTACTTGGCTCCTCCTCTACAAGGTTACTTTTGTTTTCGAAGAGTTCAGCATGAAAAAGTAGAGAGCAATCCAGTAATAGATTGGACTGAGGCAGCTGGTAATCTGTTTCAAGATTGATGGGCGAAGGAGGGAAAGAAGAAAAAGATTTGGATGTTATCAGAAAAGAGGTGGTAATGAAAGCCAAAGGATGAGATGAGACTGTTTAGGTTAGATGTATAGATGGCGAAGAGCGGAGGTCCAAGGATGTATCTTTGGGGAATGCCGAAAGGGAGAGGGGTTGGGTCCGAGGTTTATGGGTTTCAGGAGATGTTAAAGGAGCACCCTAAACAGGAGGCAATCCAGGCTACAGCAGATTTTAGAAACCCAAGGTCCTGGAGAGTAAGGTGGATAGAGGAGTTATCAACAGTTTTGAAAGCGACAGTTGTCCAAAAGGGTGAGTATAGTCGAGAGTTTGGAGTGGTGTGCTTCACAGAGAAAGTTAAAGATATGCATGAATGCAGTTTCTTACTACAGAAGCCAGATTAAATTGGATACCCAAAGTCATTGATCTGAAATTACTCAGTGTTCCGGTTGAAAACTACTCGCTCAAGGAACGTGAATAATGGGGTGGGGGAACCAGGCAATAGTTTGACAGGCCATTTCGGTCAACAGAGGGTTTCTTCAAAGGGGTAGGTTAGTTTCAGATTTAAAGGAAGCAGAGAAGAATCCAATATAGAGAGGAGCCTAAAGAGCTGAAAGAGGCAAGGAAAGTTGATTGGGAGTAATGGCCTCATTCCAAGTATGGCGGAGCAGGAAAGAATTGGCGGTAATGGAATTGTCACCAATATTCATTTGTAATCTGACATTAATTCCACCGGACCAAGTGGCGGTAATGCTATTTCAGTTAGGCACTATTCTGGTGAATTTACCACTGGAATACCACCAAACTTGTAATGAGGCCCTTAGTATTTGACTGTTTGAGGAGAAAATGGGTCGATCAAGGTGCAAGTTGTGTTGCCGTTATGAACGATTGGTGATAATTGGGCAGGAGGGAATTCAAGAGTAGATTCAGGAATGAGTGAGCAAAGTCATCAGCAGAGAGGGAGGAGGCAATAGATAATGGCTTGGTAGGTGTGACCAAAAACTGGAGAGTAGATAAAGGTTTGCAGTGTTATTGCAAAGGGAGGACAGGTTTGCAAAATAGAGTCCAATGCAGAGGAAAGAGCTTCAAAGGAATGTTTGTAAGTTAGGAGAAAGGTGGGGGTCTGAGATTTGAACTAGCATCACAGGTCATGGCACATGTTTCCTTTAATTGTCTATCTCGCATAGGTGGTCCAGGCCTGAGGACGGGGATGGTAATGTGCAAATGTGCATACAGGATAGAGGGAGACGTGAATGTGGCACTCATTGCACCGGTCCCAACTTAGTCTCTATGTCACAGAACTGAAAGGTGTACATCGTTCCTGGCACCATCCTCCCCATCGCCAATGTACCACAGATTTGAGAAATGCTATTCACTCAGACAGCCATTTAGACCCTATACTGATGACATTGTTAAAGAGATACTTTTGTAGTCGATGTGCAAAAAGCATATGACATCATGACTGAGATTATGGCATAGATGCATTCCTGCATGAAGTTACACAGACACAGATTAAATTGCTCCTAGACACAATGAGCATGCTTTTGACCAACTTAGATAGAGGATCGATACACCTTTGTTATGCAGTAACCGCAGGTCGCACAAGAATACATATGAATTGCTTGCTGACGCTGAAGCAACCAACATGAGTGGCCAGGTAAATTAAGATGGAAGTCACAGCCGCATTGAAATAAATGGAAGGCACTGACAGGGCTTGCGAATACAGATAGAGGCCTGACACGCTGATTTTGCAGAGCGGCTCAGACCAGGCTGCTTGTACAACCAGCGTACATATTTTGGGCAAGGACACCGACGGAGAGAAAGTTTTACATTAGCAGAAGTGATAGGACAGGAAAACTGTTTCACCACTAGGGTGAACTGGGTCTAAATTCCTGACACATTTTACATGTTTTAGAATGTTTTGTATGTGGCCATTCGGTCTGTCTTTTAAATATTTTTTGTAAAAAATAAATTTGCAATTGATTTGTGCTATACCTGATTCAACTATACTTTGTTATTTGCCTATGAAGATGGTGTAAATAGTCTCTATAGTTCAGGTTTTTGTCTCCAACAAATTGTGCAACATACAAGGGTAGCTAATGTGAATTCTTTTTTTGTATATGTTCTAATTTGTCCTTTCAAAAAAGAGGACGCCGCTGTGTGCTCTGTTGAGTATATATTTTCTAGGACAACCCATGTGGTTGGATGAGCACTACCTAAAGAAATTATGGAAAGTGTAAATATAGTATCTTTTACTGAAGATACTTACAGACAATTTTTAGATTTGCCATCAATTCTCGGGACTCCAAGCACGGGACCCGGACCCACTCCACCCACTATTACAAGTGATTTAGAACTTCTGACACAAAAAAACAAAAAACGTATTCAAAGTCAATCTCACGGGCAGATGATGATCGAATATTTGAAGGCTGGGGTTATACCTGAAGGACAAAAGTGTTCAGTGGGGTGGGGATCAAATGTTCCCGTGATTGGGCCATTCCGATAATTGAAAGGGCGGAGGAAAAAGGCAAAAAACAACAGGAAGAACTTGATGTACTAGAGAAAAAAATCAAGGATGATTTACCCATTCTAAACATAAAATCTGCTTTAGAAAAAATGAATGAGGACATGGTTAAATTTAAGACCTTTACTCTAAACAAAACAATCTGGAAGCTGAAAAAGATATAGCAAACTATAGAGAAGAGAACACATACCTGTATTTGGTCGCTGGGTTCTATCAACAATTTAACACAAATCAAACAAACTGGAAAGGGAAATCATATACGAGGCCCCAAAACAACAAAAGATTTGTACGTTTTTCTAAGTCCACTAATAACAATAATAATAATTTGGCATTTATATAGCATTTATATAGCACTACGAACCCTCAGGTATCTGAGCGCTGCTTATTATTAGCCACTGTGTGTGGTGCTCATTTATCGACCTCGGAAGGATGAAAGGCTGAGTTTCGAGCGCTCTACTCGCTGTGCCACTTGACCGGCGTTAATAGTAATAGTATCGATTCGGACTCTGCCACAAATGGCCCCAAAACTATTAGTTAACTTTTCCTTTATGTGATTTTGACTTTAGAAATACGAGATGGTGTAATATTAGGCTAAGGGGCAATCAATAAAGTTTTTGTTTGACTAACATAAGATGGCGGCATGCATTTACAGCTCACGCTTTAGATACGTGACGTTTGCACGCAGTGCCATAGATCATGTGCACAAAACGGAACTATAGCATTCCGCGTTACAAAAACGAAAATGAACTTCCTCTGATGAATGAGATCTGCATGAACACATATTCAGTAAGTGAAAGTATGTAGGTCGCCTGTATTTAAATAGGTGAAGTCCGGATATGTTGGACTTATCATTCTTATCATTCTTAAAGGCATGACACGTTTTCCTGTCTTTTCGTAGCAATATTTCGTCTGCTGGAAAAGAGGAACAGCACTAACTGGCTGACAATATCAGCAGACACACGTTTCTGACGTACAGCGGTCCAGTAAATCATTCCTGCGGTGGTCGGTCAAAAAACCGAAAACAAAATATCGAATCACAAAAATATCGAATCCAAAATCTCGAAAAAAAAAAAATCTCGAATTATTTATTTATTTATTTATTTATTTATTTATATGTATTTGTGGGTTCAGGTAAGTATAAAAAAAGGGTAAAATAAAAAAAAAAGAAAAAAGGGGGTTGGGGGAACCCCCCCATTTCGAAATAAAAACGTATTAAAAAAAAAATTCGAGATTTTTGTTTTCGATATTTTGGATTCGAGATTTTTGTTTTCGATATTTTGTCATTCGGTTTTTTCCCTATAAGCCCATTCCTGCACTCCTCGCCACTCGCAGGCATAGATACAACCTTTATTAACAGGGCTAGTATTTATAGGCACACAGCATACTATTGACATTTGCTTTGTAACTAAGCTCATATTGTTCTTTGTAGGGTTGTGATCGTAAAGCTTCTGATAACCAATCCCTATTCGTCTCTGCAGACGACTTCACTGTAGGAAAATCCAAGTCGACTTACAAGTATCAAGGTGTCTAGATAGCTATGTGCATGATACGCGTAATAACACTAACACATAATGTGTTATAGCTTAGCAATCATTAATAAATGTTCGGTGTACAATAGAAACCAAGTAAAAAAGAGGTTTATTAAATCAATAGAAGTACTTCCACTATAGGTTTGGAAGTAAAAGAAATTCCAAAACAATGTATTATAACAAAAACCTTTTAGAGTAATGTGCACACAAATTCTGATGTTGGATCAACAAACTTAAACAATGAGAGCATAGTTATTGAGATAAAGACAAGCATGATGGGTAATATTTGTTTTTCTAATTGAGTATTCATATGTGTTTGGTTTCTAGATACACATATATGCAGCTTGTGTAAACTAAGAATCTGAGTGCCATTTGCAAAGTGTCCCCTGGTACAGGGCGCCTGCAATGAAGAAAGCCTTGTTCTGTCGCCCATATCGTGAACCACCAGATAGGCTGAAACTGGGAAATTAACAAGGCTGGAAACAAACTCATGTTGTCGACACTATGACGAGAGGGCTTTGTATACCTAATTAATTAATTAAAGTCACTCTTTCAACCTTGGTTACTAACATCACTTGGGCTCTGTGTATATAGGCTGAACACAGAACAGGAAAAAGAAAAAGACTGTTTCAACACCACAAGGGTGAACTGGGTCTAAATTCCTGACACATTTTACATGGTTTAGAATATTTTGTATGTGACCATTCGATCTGTCTTTTAAGTATGTTTTGTAAAAAATAAATTTGCTATTGATTTGTGCTATACCTGATTCAATTATCTTTTTTTTTTATTTACTAATGAAGATGGTGTAAATACACTCTATAGTTTAGGTTTTTGCCTCCAACAAATTGTGCAACATACAAGGGTAGCTGCTGTGAATTCATTTTTTGTATATGCTTGAATATCCAAAAAGCCCTCCTAGGTAAATTCTCCTCTCTCCACGAGAAAAGTAAACTCAAGCAGAATTTCATCTGCAAGAACTCACAGACTATAAATCCCTGACCCATCCCTTGCCACCTCACCTACCCTTCCCATATTCTCCTTCAAACCCATCTCCGAAGCGGAAGCCACCTCAAACCTGAAAGGCCTGAAACCATTGTGGTGCAAAGGTAATGCCCGCCCCGGCATCAATCATTAAGGACTGCTCCGAAACCTTCATACCATTCATTCATCACAACATTCATTAATGTCTCCTTCGTCTCCTGTGTAGTTCCTGCTAGCTTGAATGAAGCTTGGGTTCTTCCACTGTTAAAGAAACCCTCTCTGGCCCCCGGGAAAACCCAACAACTATTGCCCCAATAACCACAGTCCCCTTCCTCCTAAAGATCCTGGATCAAGCAGCATACCTCCAAATTCAGAAATACTTGGAGGCCAACAGCATCGGTCAAGGCACTGAATCAGCCCTGCTGGACCTGAAGAATCAATTAGATGAAATCAAAGACGGTGGAAATGCTGCACTACTGTTTCTCCTAGACCGCTCAGCAGTCTTCAATCTGGTAGTTCACAAAATCCTTTGCCAGCATCTCAGCTCTGCTGCAAACTTCTCACCGGAAGCTCCTAGATGGATCACATCTTTCCTGACGGACAGCGTGTTCTCTGAAAATGCAAGTGTCCCTCCATCCCCATTCTCCTGCGAGTCCCTGCAAGTCCCTCAAGGGTCTTGTATCTCCCCCACCCTCTACAACATTTAATTTTCACCAATCCTCTGTTTGACCTGCTAGACACAAACTGCGCTGAGGACATGCAAATTATCCGCTCCCTCTAAGGTAATTACACCGATGACTCTGCCACACAACTTGCAGTCTACCACACTGTTCAGGAATGGATGGCCTCCCGCTTCCTTTGTCTGAATGATGATAAAACTGAGTTTCTCCTTGTGGGTTCCCCTACTGTGATTAAGAACCTCAACAATCTTTACTACTCCTTCACTATTGATGGAATCTCCATTCCAGTCTCTTTGACTGAAAAAAACCTTGGGAGTTCACCTGGACACCTCCCTATCCTTAACTTGACATGTCAACGCTATTGCTTCCTCTGTGGCATACACTACTATAATCAACAAAGCCTGCAGGAAGTTCCTACCCCCGACAGCTGCCTCACCATCGCCCGAGCTCCGATTGGCTCGAGGCTAGACTATTGCATTGCTCTATGCGCAGGAACTTCAGTGAGGAATATCCACAAAAGGCTAGTGATCCAGAACATTGCCCTCCGTGCTGCCCTCACCCTTCTTAGGCATGAACACATTTCAGCCGCTAGAAAAGCTGTGCACCGGCTCCCAATACAAGATCGCATAACATTCAAAACGTTGTCTATCACCCACAAGTGCCTTTCTAACTGTACCCCCATACCTTGCACAGAAAGTCACAAAAGCCGAAGCTCTGAAACCAACAAGATCCCACTATGCTCACCTTCTCACCACCCTAAGATGTAAATGAACCAGAGTTGGGGAATCTAACTTCCCTGTCATCACAGCAAAATGCTGGAACGAACTACCGCCAGCGCTAAGAGCGGAGCAATCATATTGGACTTTCCGTAGACAGCTGAAACCCTGGCTCTTCACACAGGGACCTATGTGAACCGCAGCTCATGAGCACTTGCTCATGTAACTAGCGCCTTGATGCCTAAGTGTTTAGAGCACTGCTATGTAAAAATGAATAACTAGATAAACCAGAGCTGGTTCCTTGCATGAGTGAGCGCTGGAGCATTGGAGCCTGCAATGAAGGAGCATCGGATTCGAAGAAGTTAAGGCCATTTTTTTGTGTGTATGTGTGTGTGTGTTTGGGTGTATATATTTTGTAGTGTGTGTGAGTGTGTATATATCATGTATTGTGTGGGAATGAGTGCATGATATATGGGTGTGTAGGTCTATGTGAGTGAGTTAAATGTCTGGATTATTTACCAGTAATCTTCATTGCTCCTGTTCCGCCTCACTCTGCCACGTCCAAATACTTGCCTATGAAGCACCTTGCCTCATATATAAATACTGGTATGAAGAAGAGGGATGTGGAGGTAATGCTGGGCTGAGGAGCTGGTTTTGGGGGTTGGAGGAGGAGAAGGGGAGCGAGAGGGGTTCGAAAACAGACGCAGCATCTGAAGCAGAGAAAACAGTTCTGGCTGCATAAACTGTATTAGTAGGCATTTCATGTTAGCATTTTGCAGTTGGGTGCAGTAATTCACGCACGTGTGTTTTGTAGTTAGATTTGACACACATTAGAAGCATCATAAAGCCTTACAGAAAGAGCACCAATGTCATGATGTTGCAGATACTACGGTTTAGGTTAGGGCAATATATTGCATGTAGGATTTTGTGTTTCGTAGTAGGGGCAGATTTTGTGCCCTGGGGGGTGTGCCAGCACGTAGTGGTAAACGGGTAGCCGCAAGGAACGGAGTCAGAGAGGTATTATGGTTATTGAGAGGGCTGTGGGCCGAGGTAGCAAGGGGATCGACATTGTTGGATTTCAAGCAAAGGTATAAGATATGTTTTGGAAGTACAAATCAAAGGCCTTCCGTTGAAGCCTCGGTCCTGTGAGTTCATGTGAAGGACAAACAAACCTTACCCCCAGAGAGAGGTTAGCCCACGTGGACCACAGGCAGATGTGTGGATCAGATAGCAGTTGATTGGGACAAGCTGCAGGGCTCTGAGAAAATGGGACTGGAATGTTGGGTCTGGGAAATAGAGATAACCTGTGCCTTTGTAGGTTGATTTTATGGGAGCAGGGCATGCTGGTCAGGGGTACCCAATGGTTTAGCAAGGGGTGAACTGCAGATGGCCGTACCATGGGGATGGATAAGTAACCAAAGTCCTGGCCCAAAAACAGTGCCCTGGACATGTCATTTTGTGGGCACCTGTTTTTTTAGGACGATAAGGGAGATGTTGTGCTAGTGTCGTACCATAATTTGAAACAGGAGGAGCAGAGGTGAAGTCAATACATTTAGTTACATGATTGGAGGAACTGATTGTGCGCACCATCGCGTCTGGTATAATGAGAAGGTTATTGTATTACCAAGCAGAGTTGACCTCATACTCTCACCTACTCTTTGATTGTGCCATGTCAGGGAGATGCACACCAGGTGGGGGTCAGGATTCCTCCAGAAAATTAGATAAATGTCTGGTTGTAATTATGTCATTTTTACAGGTGAACCAATAATATTTAAATATACAATAATGTTGCAGTACTGTTGATGCCGATGTATTAGGTAATTTTAAGGGTAATGTATTTAGATAAATTTAACTAATACGGTATTGGACTATAGGGGACATTTATATTTTTGCATAGGAGGTATCCAATGGGGACCATGGGATAATGTTGTACTGTTTATGCACAGTTTATAATAATCAGCAGTTCCCCGCTAAAAACGTTGTAGCTTGACTGGGCATGTTGAGCTGCATTTCAGTTCAGTTCTATGGGACTGTCTGACACATGTTGCATGCAATAAACCTTGTTTTCTATGCAAATCTGTTGCACCGATTATTTGACACCTTGTGGAGTTCTTTTTTATCAACCGGGTCTTCATCTACAATTTTGGTGACACCGATGTGATCCCAGATCCTCCGTCAGGCTGGGAATTTCCTTGCCATGCATCCTGGGATGCAGCGCCCTTCTGCAGTGACCAGACCCACGTGAACAACTTGAAGAGGTTTTGCAAGTGCTGTTTTTCCAGAGGCCTGCCTTTTCGTTGGAGTAGGGCACTGCGCCCAGCTGTGCAGGTGACTGACGGGGACCCTGCATCGGAGGCACTCGGAAGAATGAATAGACGTAAGTGCACCATTGCCTAGAAAACAACGGGGGGAAGTGTGAAAGTGGGAGTGTGTGAATGTGTGGAGAGTAGAGACCACGTGGCAATATTATTGATTTTGTAGTAGTGGCCAGAGCGATCTCCTTTCATGAGAGGAAAGGCAGCGCTGCAAGTAGAAAATAAGTCTGTGTATAGGGCCTGGGATCCCTCTGCCCTGCAAAAGGGGGTATTAAAAGGGGGAAATGCCCTCATCTCAAGGCAAGGAGACAGTAGAAGGGTCTACACTATTGTGTAAATAAGCGTGATTTACTATGTTATTTATTGGTGATTAACGTGTACATAGAGTTGTTTGGGTGTGGGGCGATGGTTGCCCAGTTCTGTGGATAAGGGTGTGTTGTGGTGAGCATTTGAAGCGGCAAAGGTAAAGGAGGGGCATGTTTGGGTTATTGGAAAAGGGGAACAGCGTTTGGGTAAAACGCACTTGGGAGGGTGGGGTAGTAAGACACCGCTGGATTGGTATTGGAGAATTAAAGGAAAGAATTAAGGAAAGGTATGGGTACCTCACTAGAGTACATGTGTACCAGGCTCCTGCGGTATCAGGAAATCATTCTCAAGTATCATTGTGAGTGGGTTGAAGGAACAGTAGGAGAAATGTTTCAATCTTGAGCAAAACAGGTCGCCAATAATAGGCAGATAATTGAGCATATATACATCTATTTGGCTGTCAAGTAGATAGGACGTTGAGGAAAAGGCAGAGTATCCTCGAACTCTGGAAACTGGTTGAGGATTTAGAGGATGCCCCCAGTGACAAAAAAGATCTCTTGTTGGTGGTGCGAATATAGAGTTAGATATGAATTAGATATGACCATTTCATTTACTGAGGAAGGTTTCGTGTGTTCAACTCCATCAATATACTGTGCCAGGGATGTAGCGATAATGCAAGCTCTTTACAGTGACAGTGCTACAATAGGAGTGCCCCTACATCCAGATTTGTTCCTTCATTGAAAGACAGTCCTGTTAGGGTAGGTGCCAGGGATAGGAATGATACAAACCATTGTGAGCACCAGCTGAATTTTGGTTCGGGCCAGCTGGCCGCCAAGAGCATGCCCCAAGCACCATCCTTACATTAGATTTGAAAGCGGTTGTCATCAAATGGGACAAAGTAATAATGTTAGGGATATTATTTATTTTTATTTTTTTATTTTATTTTGCATTTTTAAAGCGCTCACACAGCCCACGGGCATCGAGGCGCTGTTACAGGAATTGTTTGTTTTTTCAGTTGCGTAATTGTTTTTTTTTTTACTTAGTTGCGCATTTATAACGCGCTTAAACACTCAGAGGTTTCTAAGCATGGACTCGGGGATCGAACCTGTGTTGCTTCGTGCCGTCTTGCTTCCAAGGCGCGCACGTTGCCGTTAAGCTATCCTCCCGGGAAGGTTTGGCACCCTGAGCCCGCTGTCGTCCCGTGGGAACCCTATGCATCTGGTCAACCTAGAAGGTCTGCGAAGATGCTTCGACCCATTGGAATAGTCGGACCAACTATTCTCGGCACCTTCATCAAACCCTGCAAGTAAGCTTTCTCGGAAGTGTCCCTGGGCCAACCAGTGGGTCAACCAGCTTACCCAGTTGCTTTACTCTGTCACTGCCGCCATTTCGTGGAGGCCCTTGAAACTTGGTATACTGGTAGCTCTGTGTCCCTGGCACCCTCACACCGAATTTCGTACACTTGGCATTCCCAGGTCTGGATTGATGAATAAGGGGATGAATGGGTGCACAGTAATGAGTATTGACACCACCCAGCCACTAAGTGGGGTGCCGGATGAACAGATGTTTGGGGGATGTCAAGGATGATGGAGAAATTATTTTTGAAACTTTTATTCCATGTAAGATAGAGAGATACCTCACACTAAATTATTTGCCAGAGCAGTACCCTTTCATTTGCAAGAAGACATGGCAAGAGTGGACTTGTAATTTTCACGATGTAGGTATATTGAAAAGTATAGGGGTCGTCTACATAAAGTTAAAGCAGGGTGCAGTATAACCCAGAGTACAACAACCCACTATCAAGAGATGGCAATGAGGGAATTTATGTCACTATTGCAGCTTTATGACAGCAAAGGATAATAATAACTCCTGAATCACCATGTAATACGGCTATATACCCTGTCAAAAAAGTAAAGGGTTCAAGTTGGACCATGATACAGGATATCCACTCCTTGAAAAATATTGTAGAAGACGGATTTCTGGTAGTTCCTCACTCAGCCACAATTCGTTGCAACATATCCATTGATGCAGTATATGTTACAGTCATTGATTTGACGTATGCCTTCTTCTCAATCCCACTGCACCCTGATTTACAGCATCTCACTAAATTCACCTATCGCAGACAAAGATTTCAACACACTCAATTACCCCAGAGGAAATGGGAGCCCCCCAGTATTTGAAACAGAATATTACACATAGATTTATGGAACATACATGTCCCAAGCATAATTATTCAGCAAATAAATTATCTATTAGTTTGTAGCTCCACAGAAGACCAGTGTAGAGAAAATTCAGTGACACTATTGACATTACTCATAGAGAAAGGGTACAAGGTGGACAAAAACATGCACTATTGCCAGAAAGAGGTGGTGTACTTAGGGCAAATAATTCCATCTGCAGCTAAAAGGTAACCCCTGAGAGAGCAGCAGTGTACAAAAAGCTCTTCAGCCAACCACGGTGAAGGATATGTAGCCATTTGTAAGATTGTGTAACTATTGTAGGGCATGGGATTTTGACTATTCTAGTTACACAAAAGCTTTGCTGAAAGGGCTAAAGGATGCACAGAAAAGGAAAAGTACACTTACACGGACAGGAGAATCAATCACATGTTTTCAGGAACTTAAGAATGCCACCACCAATGACCCAGTGTTACCTACCACAGACTACTTGAAGGAATTTTTTTATGTTTTCACATTCAAACAGCAGGTAAATTGACAAGAGAAATCCATGAGTCACAAGCCTTTAGCGTGTTATAGTGGAATCCTAGACCCTGTAACGCAGGTCCATTTCCCCTGTGAACAAACATTGCCAGCATTTTTGCAAAAGAAAAGTCTTCCACCATCACCCTGGGGTGTTCAGTGACATTATATGTAGAGCAAGCAGTGTTTGTTATTTTAGAAAGGTCCAAATCAACCCTCACTACCGAGAGAGCATCGGGGTATGAGGTTATACTATCAAATCACTCCATTCACATTGTTAGGTGTCACACAGCAAACCCAGCTACATTCATTGCTATACCTATACAGCCAGGTGAGGAGGTGCATGATTGTGTCACATATGAAGGTCCAGAATAAGATTCAATACAAGCAGGTGAGGATGCACTAGCAAAACGAGTGATATTCTTCGGTCACGGGTTGTCAACGATTGATTAGGAGACGGGGCAAAGGCATATGGGTGCAGCAGTGGTGTGTCTTGTAGCTGGGGAATATGAGGTTGTGATTAAAAAGAAATTGCCAACACACTATTCAGCATCGGTGGCTGAACTCATAGCATTGATTAAAGGATTAGAAATGTCTTGAGGGTGGTCAGCTAAAATCTATTCTGATTCAGCTTACGTCACCTTCACAATACATTCAGGCTCGTAAAGGTGGCACAGGAGAGGGTTTAGGAAGTCTAATGGAGCAGCGTTGCAGCATACAGTGCTGCTCAAAAGAATGACACATTGGGACTTCCCTCTGTGGTGGCCGTGGTAAAACGTTCGGCCCACACTAACAACTCTGAATTCATTTCACTCAGCAATGCCACCGCAGACAGGGCCACCAAAGAAGCAGTTTACTTGGTTAAACTAGATGTCGCGCCCCATCTGGACATAGTTTCACAACATTTACAAATGACAGTAGCGTATAGTGCAGTTTCCCATGCTCAGATTATTGAATTACAAGGGCAGGCACCACAAGAGGAAAATTAGTTATGGGTTAAGAGAGGGTGCCCCGCTTCTTCCACAGATTTAATATGGAGACAAAATATTACAGGTAAAGTAGTTATGCCGTTGGAATTGCTTATGGTTGCTTTTGAGCAACTGCATTACCCAATGCATATGTCTGCAATACATAGCTGCTGTCATCCAGGAGGACTGGTTTGTCCCCAACCTACAAGCAGGTAGTGGAACAGGTCCATCTGATTTCAAGATGGCAATACAGATTTTTGAAAGCTCCAGATGTGGAGCTATGGCCAGGGTGACACCAATAAACATTTAAGATAACACTCATAGAAACCAGTATTATGGGATTGGAGGGGCTGTGGCCAATAGAACCGTGTAGAGAGATAAGAGGAGAAGGGAAATGCCTGGGAGAGGTTGGAGTTAGAGAAGGGAAAGACTAGGAGGAGATGGAGAGGGGCGAGCACCTGCGAGGCTGAAGCTGGAGATGGGAAATAACTAGCAGGAGGAGAAGGAAGGTGCAAGCGAAAGGCTGGACTAAAATAAGGGAAAGAGAGAAGGTGGACGAGAGAGTTGGCAGGACTAAGAATTTGGAGAGAGAGGAGGCAAAGTCTTAAGCAAATCGTGCAGTCTTTCTGTTGTCATGGAGGGAACATTGGCCACAAGATAAAGGGGGTCAAATGCCAAATGCTCAACCATGCAAGAGGCCAGAGTTAAGAAAGAAAGAAAGGGAAAGGAGCAAGGCTTGCTGGGGGCTAGATACCCTGACACAAGAAGGCATGACAGAGTAAACCCTTGAACTTGAATCTACCGCTGTTGGTTGGGGAGGCATCAGAATTTTAACTGCGGCCTGACAATCCAACGAGGACAGATGGGGAAGAAATAGACCAATGGCTGAACCCAAAAGCGTCAGATATTTGATGCCCAGCACTCTTTGCAATAATTGAAGCCTATGAGAGAGAACATTTGTCTGCACTATGAAAGAAGGGCAATGGAACACTTGGAACTTCCAGGAACTGCAAACATTTTTGTGTGAACCATCCAGGCCCATGCACCCTTCATACCAACAGTCATAGTTTAGGTAACTTGAACCTACCTTAGAGTAGGGATTTTTGTAATTCCTTTACTTGATTGCAATCCCCTTAACCTCTGGAGCATGATAGTGAGAGAAATCCCTGTGCTGTAAATGCTATCCCTCCTTTCATCGTACAGGCCGTAATCCCACTTCAATTTTTTTTGTATAAATATAATAGAGTTGCACCCATTGGTTTGGCCTCAATCTTCTGTTGGTCCATTTGCCTATCACAGCTTCCCCTTCTGCTGTCTCTTCCTTTTATCACTCTGGGCAATCTTAAGTGCTACTTCAGTAAGGAAGATTGATGCTGCCTGCTTTCCTGATCCTTGCCATCTCTTCCAGTTACACCGCCCCATTCATTCCTTCTCTGCTAATCCCCCAGAGCCCTTGGGAGTAAAATAATGTGTTATAAAGCTTACAATGTCTTCTGACTCATTCTTAACAAATAGCTGTTGTGAGTTCGAATTTTCTTCTACTTTTTTAATCTCTAGATATGGGCAAATGTGCTTTTAAAATGCACTATTTTGACAGATTGTTTTCAAATTTCGTTAGGGGGTGATTCGATCAAAACCGTCGTTCTTAGAGAGGTTTGGGCTTTCTCACGATATAAACTTGCACGGCCAAAGATGGCCACTTTTAAAAATATGCTGTGTGCAACTTTTGGTTCCAAGTCTAGGCCCGGGCAAATAAAAGGTACTCTTTATGGTACTGCAGATGAGGACCAAGTGCTGCTGTACGTGCAGGCTCGTTCCTGCACTTGGCAAGCGTTGAGAAAGCTCAGTGCTTAACTGTTGAGGCACTATGACAGACAGTGAGTGCCCTTCGAAACAGTTTGTAAACAACTGGGGAGGCCTGTGAAACACAAATATTAAAGAATAACCCCAGCAATACAAATGGCCCAGCCGTCTTCTCACAATCACGGGGCTCCTTTTTGTGAGCAGATCCCAAATAACTCAGATGCCTGCAGTATCTCAAGTACTTAACGGGATCCTTCCTCGAGGAATTTTATGAGGACAATGTGTGACTTTTCCTTCCCACGATGCTGTACGTTCACCCCTTGAGAGCTGTTGTGTTCGGTGTTTTAAACTTAGGCGTTCTTTGTAAGTCAGTGCTTTGAATGTTTATTTCTGCAGGCTTACTGTGAACGTTTCAGTACAACACGTTCTTAAGAGAGTCTATTCAGACATACAGGGCCCCAATTCCACAGAGGACGGGTCTGTGTGGATGTTTGTGAAATGCTTCTGTCGAAGGAGGCGCGAAATCCGTAGCAGTTGGGCCTCTGTGTTCCTAATAGCACAGCAAAAGAGTGCATTCCACTTATTTTGTGTCTTTTCTCTTTGGAAGGAGGTATTTTCTCTTTACTCCTGCCCTCTGCTGTCCATTGAAGAAACATACCTTACCGTTGTTGCAGAATGCAAGCCAGCACAGGAGCTCCAGATCCAGCACGGCTATACGCCACGGTTTTTTAGTCGCCTTTACGCTTCTTACTGATTACACGGTAAAGGATGTCTATGGGCAACATTAGTTTGCCCGGTCGGGAAAAATTGGCAGTAACATTTACGTAACTCCAGCACCGGCAATTTTACCAGACTAGGGAAACACGTGTTTGCCGGTGGGGCAGCGGACGAAGTGAGCGGGAACGGTGGGGAGCGGTGTTCCACTACTTTAATTTTTTACTTGTAACAGCTCTAATTTTTGCAACCATCTTCACCATCCTGGAACTGTTCTTTGTGAAGTTAAAACACACTTCTCCATTTTACCACTGGATATCAGTTACAGCTAAACGGAAATCTTTTTCAACTCAATTGGCTGTCAACCAGCATGAATGCAACCCTTGAAAAATGTGCTGCACGTTGCTCCTTTCCTTCCTACTCTGTCCCCCGCTAGAGTCACAGTTCCACTACTTTTTTGGTAAACTTCCATCACTGCGGTGGGGGCACTGACTTACCTCCCGGCCTGACCTGCAAGTAAATCGGTCCCCAACCAGCAAAATGTTTTTGCATTTAGCGGCACCGATAATACTGCTGCTGGTAATTGTGGTTATCCCCTCCATGGAGTCCTGTGGCACTCCATGGAATTGGGATTTAACAGCGTTTCCACCACCTGGAATATCCTGGCAATACCTGGATATCAGCAAAAGGAAACAAAAGGGTCAGTTTGCGGGTATCCCGCCAGTACCGGCAAACCCATAATCACCCCCTAGAAATCCGAATTAACGTTTTTCGACACACCAAAACAAGGGCCTGAAAATCGCGTGAATTAATCAAACTTTTGGATTCCCAAAAGGGATGACCATGTGCAAAGACTTCAAAAAGTAAAACCAGCGTATAAGTGCGCGAGATCGAGTACATGCACACTCAGACCAAACGGATATAGAATAACAACAAAAAAGATGATTACTTATCAGGTGTGCATGCACAATCAAGAGGGAAGTGCATATGTTGATTGTCAATACAGTTATAAAATAATCATGAGATGCATTTAGGTAAAGGTCAATACAGTTTAAACAAACCGTATAATGTTATAGATTTTCTCATTCCTATGTCACACTTTCAAAGCCGTGGCAGCAGTGAAGACAGGAGGTACGAGGACAGCGATATGCAGGTTCGTCATCGCAAGAGGAAAGGAAACCCCGTAGCACTTCGAGACAAAGTACAGGTGTTCTCCACCCATCCATCCATCAACAAACCCACCTGGGCTCTCATGCATTGTCATTAAAATGTGACGCCGCTTGTGAGATTTCCTCAGTGCTAAATGCAAGCCTATGCCACGGAATTGCTGCAATGAAAGGAAACCGATGCAATTTTTAGTGTAAGTTGGCACACGCTCTTCCATTTTCTGTGACTGCCCTGTTTATAAGTGCTGTGTGTCCGTCCAACATACACACGTCCCCCATGAGTGCCAACTGTTGAGGATCAGTTTGCAGGACTATGCGAAGGAGGGAAGCAGGGGAGGCCGACCCTCCCCTAGAGGATTTGGGAAAATCTACCATCAAAAATTCGGTTTTCAAATTCGGCTGAAATGGTGCGTTTTACAGCATACATTTCAAAAGAAGAAATTCGAATAAAGAGCCATGGAAATTACAGGCAGTTATGGACAGGAGATCTCAGCAACAGTCACCCAACCTGCTGAGGTAACGTTCTAGTTTTGTAGCTCAGGTCTAATCACTTAACTTTCAAGAGAAATATTAAACATTGAATGTGTGTCTCCTGATACTGGTCAATATCAGGCATTGAAGGCAGTTCCTATAAACATATGTTACAAGAAAATGGTATTTTATCAATAGTACCAACATTGCGGGAAATGTTTAGGATATATGCTTCACGAACACCCAGCTCTTTTTGCAATTTTAGCTAGAGAATCACAGAGTAATGGACGCATTTTTCCTCCGTTTACAAATCCCTTTGTTCAGCTTCCCTCCCAAAGCAGAGCTCGCTACAACCACTTCTGCTGGCTTCATACAACGTTGTCCTTTCATGGAGGAAGTGCGGTTTAGGACCTCTCAACTCTTTCCACCGGCTATCTGCTGTTCCTTCGTGTGCGTACATGCGTATCTGGGCTCTGCTGAAGTTTATGACTTCACCTTGACCCCGCTCCGCCCGACTTGCTGCGTGCTTGTTCGCTGAGGTCAAACTGTGCTTTTTCAATTACAGGAATGGAGGTATAATGTAACCAAGTTTTCCAATTAGGAGATTTATTTCAGTTTACACACATTGCTCAAAGCATGTTTCTAATTGGGCGTGTGTAAAATGGCACTAGTTAGCACATCTTGGAAACACGTATAAAATTGACATTTGTAGGAAAAACGAGCAGATCCTTTAACACGCTGCAAGTTCACCCCCACTTCATAATCTTCATTATGAATGATTAACGCCTGTAAATAAAAGAGCCCACGTAAAATTAACAGGCCGATTCATGGAATTAATGTGCGCCGAATATTCCGGCGCAGAGGTGCCAAAACGTGCGATTTGCAGTGCAAGTGTGAAAATCGCAGGGAAACCAGCGCACATCGATTCATGGAAGTCCGTGCGCGAGAAAAATATTGGATGTGCGCTGAAAAAGTGTGCGGCGCACGCCGGCGCACAGGTCATCCAACGGCGTGCACCACGGCGACAGCGAAATCCCACATAGCGCGGCGCACATAACAAAAGTAGGCGGAACACGGGGCGTAACACTCGGAATGGGGAACAACGCGTGAAAATATGGGCGTCACGGGGGTAGTACAGGAGGCAAGTGCGCGGAACGCCCACACGCTCGCCTACAACTCGGAATCAAATAGGGCAAACCAGCGCACGTGCAAAGACGCGCACAGGGCCAAACAAGTCCGCCACAAGAAAGCAGGCGGTAGCGTCTCTGCACCTGAAATAAATGTGCGCCAAAATGTGCGCTAACAAAAAGCCCCTATATACAGCTATGATGAATGATCCATACTGTGGCCCTCTAGGACAAATGGGGTGCAAAGGGGTACGCAACAAATATGGACACCCGCTGTGTGAAAAATAGCATGTGCATGTATTTCGGGGTGCGTGGGAAGTTTCACACGCGATTGTCCTTGGTACGTGTATTCCGGGGTGCCCGTGAAGTTTCACACGCGATTTCAGCAGGGTACGTGTATTCCAAGGTGCGCGGGAAGTTTCACACGCAAATTTGCAGGGTACGTGTATTTCGGGATGCGCGTGAAGTTCCACACGCGATTTCAGCAGGGTACGTGCACTTCGGGTGCGCGGGAAGTTCTACACGCGCATCCAGCAGCCTACGTGTATTTCGGGGGTGCCGGGGAGCACTACACGTGAATTGGCCATGTGGGTCCTCCCAGGTGTTCCCTCTACACCCTCCACGGCCCCTGCAGGCAGCCCACACCAGAGGGGACTACCCTGCACCCCTGCACATGGCCCGCAGGCAGCCCATCCACCATGGCCATGCCCCCCAGCCAACCCACATGTCACCTTGCACTACTGCCCACCAACGCATGTCTCCCAGCACCCCCACCCCCCAGCAGTCAGGGGCACCCTCCACCAGGCCCCCACTCATGTCTCCCAGCACCCCCATCCCCCAGCATCCAGGGGCATCCTCCACCAGGCCCCCACTCATGTCCCCCTGCACCCCCACCCCCCAGCATCCAGGGGCACCTGCCAGCAGGCCCCCACTCATGGCCAACTCATGTCCGCCTGTACCCCCGGCCCCCCCAGCATCCAGGGGCACCCTCCACCAGGCCCCCACTCATGTCCAACTCATGTCTCCCTGCACCCCCACCCCCCAGCATCCAGGGGCACCCTCCACCAGGCCCCACTCATGTCTCCCAGCACCCCCACCCCCCAGCATCCAGGGGCACCCTCCACCAGGCCCCCACTCATGTCCCCCTGCACCCCCACCCCCCAGCATCCAGGGGCACCTGCCAGCAGGCCGCCACTCATGTCCAACTCATGTCCCCCTGCACCCCCACCCCCCAGCAGTCAGGGTCACCCTTCACCAGGCCCCCACTCATGTCCTCCTGCACCCCCACCCCCCAGCAGTGCAGGGCACCTGCCAGCAGGTCCCCACTCATGTCCCCCTGCACCACCACCCTCCAGCATCCAGGGGCACCCTCCACCAGGCCCCCACTCATGTCCCCCTGCACCCCCACCCCCCTGCATCCAGGGGCACCTGCCAGCAGGCCCCCACTCATGTCCAACTCATGTCCCCCTGCACCCCACCCCCCAGCATCCAGCAGCACCCTCCACCAGGCCCCCACTCATGTCCCCCTGCACACCCACCCCCAGCAGTCAGAGGCACCCTCCACCAGGCCCCCACCCATGTCTCCCAGCACCCCCACCCCCCAGGGGCACCCTCCACCAGGCCCCCACTCATGTCCCCCTGCACCCCCACCCCCAGCATCCAGGGGCACCTGCCAGCAGGCCCCCACTCATGTCCAACTCATGTCCCCCTGCACCCCCACCCCCCAGCATCCAGGGGCACCCTCCACCAGGCCCCCACTCATGTCCCCCTGCACCCCCAACCCCCAGCATCCAGGGTCACCCTCCACCAGGCCCCCACTCATGTCCAACTCATGTCCCCCTGCACCCCCACCCCCCAGCAGTCAGGGGCACCCTCCACCAGGCCCCCACTCATGTCTCCCAGCACCCCCACCCCCCAGGGGCACCCTCCACCAGGCCCCCACTCATGTCCCCCTGCACCCCCACCCCCAGCATCCAGGGGCACCTGCCAGCAGGCCCCCACTCATGTCCAACTCATGTCCCCCTGCACCTCCACCCCCCAGCATCCAGGGGCACCCTCCACCAGGCCCCCACTCATGTCCCCCTGCACCCCCAGCATCCAGGGTCACCCTCCACCAGGCCCCCACTCATGTCCAACTCATGTCCCCCTGCACCCCCACCCCCAGCAGTCAGGGGCACCCTCCACCAGGCCCCCACTCATGTCTCCCAGCACCCCACCCCCCAGCATCCAGGGGCACCCTCCACCAGGCCCCCACTCATGTCTCCCTGCACCCCCACCCCCCAGCATTCAGGGGGCCCCCACTCATGTCCCCCTGCATACATCCAGGGTCACCCTCCACCAGGACCCCACTCATGTCCAACTCATGTCTCCCTGCGCCCCCACCCCCCAGCAGTCAGGGGCACCCTCCACCAGGCCCCCACTCATGTCTCCCAGCACCCCCACCCCACAGCAGTGCAGGTCACCTGCCAGCAGGCCCCCACTCATGTCCAACTCATGTCCCCCTGCACCCCCACCCCCCAGCAGTCAGGAGCACCCTCCACCAGGCCTCCACTCATGTCCAACTCATGTCTCCCTGCACCCCCACCCCCCAGCATCCAGGGGCACCCTCCACCAGGCCCCCACTCATGTCCAACTCATGTCCCCCTGCACCCCCACATCCAGCATCCAGGGGCACCCTCCACCAGGCCCACACTCATGTCCCCCTGCACCCCTACCACCCAACATCCATGGGCACCTGCCAGCAGGCCCCAACTCATGTCTCCCAGCACCCCCACCCCCAGCACCCAGGGGCACCCTCCACCAGGCCCCCACTCATGTGCCCCTGCACCCCCACCCCCCAGCAGTCAGGGGCACCCTCCACCAGGCCCCCACTCATGTCCAACTCATGTCTCCCTGCACCCCCACCCCCCAGCAGTCAGGGGAACCCTCCACCAGGCCCCCACTCATGTCTCCCAGCACCCCCACCCCCCAGCATCCAGGGGCACACTCCACCTGGCCCCCACTCATGTCCCCCTGCACCCCCACCCCCCAGCATCCAGGGGCACCTGCAAGCAGGCCCCCACTCATGTCCAACTCATGTCCCCCTGCACCCCCACCCCCAGCATCCAGGGGCACCCTCCATCAGGCCCCCACTCATGTCCCCCTGCACCCCCACCCCCCAGCAGTCAGGGGCACCCTCCACCAGGCCCTCACTCCTGTCTCCCAGCACCCCCACCCCCCAGCAGTGCGATTGGCCTGGGTACGTGTATTTCAGGGGTGCGCGGGTAGTTTTACACGTGATTTCTCCAGGGTACTTGTATTACGGGTTCTTATGAACTTCCACATGCGATATCAACAGGGTACGTGTATTACGGGGTTCACGTGAAATTCCACACGCGTCATCAGCAGGGTACGTGTATTACGGGGTTCAGGTGAACTTCCACACGCGACTGGGCCTGGGAGAGTGGGGTACGTGTATTCCTGGGGTGGGCGGGAAGATTTACACGCCACTGGGCCTGGGAGAGCGTGTTACGTGTATTCCTGGGGTGGGCGGGAAGATTTACACGGTCGCCTACACCACGCCAAAAAAGACGTTCCAATCTGGAAACGCGTACGCCAGCATGAAGCAGGCGCACGTCGACTCGCAGGAAGCAGGCGTACGTCGACCCGCAAAGCATAAAAGTGTGCGCAAACAACAAACAAGCTCAGATGCCAGGATGAATATACCGTTCCTAGCAGCAGTGGCCGTGGGATACCGCAGGAGTAGGAGGAGGATAGTCAGGTCCAGAATCTTTACACCCAGAACCAGCCTTTTTGGTATGCCTGATGACCGGGTGTATGGGAGGTACAGGTTTCCACCTCACATAATACTCGACCTGGTCAGTGAGTGGGAGGATGACCTCACATCACCCACCCTGTGCTCCCAAGCACTCAGCCCCCTGGAGAAGGTCCTCAATGTACTGCACATCTTGGCTACCGGATCATTTCCGCGGACAAGTGCCATAGTGGGGGGGGGGTGTCACAGGCCACGCAGTCACGGTGCCTACACCAGGTGTTGGCCATTATCACTGCACGGCCATCAGTCCGCAGGCACATACACATGCACAGAACACCTGCAGAAAGGCAGGCTGTCATCCAGGATTTCTACGGGGTGGCACAATTCCCCAAAGTGCTAAGTGCCATTGATTGCACCCATGTGGCTCTACGTCCCCCCAGAGCATCTGAGCACATCTATAGAAACCGCAAGCACTGGCATTCCATCAACGTCCAGGTAGTTTGCGATGCCAAGGGAATCATCACCTCAGTATATGCCAACTATCCACGGTCCATCCACGACAGCTTCATTTACAGGATGTCAACCCTAAACCGGGACATGGAAGCTGGGCAGCATGGCGATGCATGGCTGCTTGGTGAGTATAAATGCCACAGCACACGCATGCATGTCAGATACAGAATAATGTCACTACCCACTCACTAATGATGCCCATCACCACCTCCCCAGGGGACAGTGCCTACCCTCTGAGCACCCACATGATGACGCCAATTGGGAACCCCATCACGCCTCCCGGGGTAAGATACAACACAGCCCATATTGCAACCCAGGGCATAGTGGAGCGCACATTCGGAGTGCTCAAGTCACGCTTTCGCTCCCTTGACCGTTCTGGCGGGCAGCTGTTATACGCTCCCCCAGTAGTGTGCAGGATCATAGTGGCAGCATGTGTCCTGCACAATGTTGCAAAATGCGGGGCCTGGCTGTGGACATGGTGGTGCCCCCACATCCCCAACCACATGCACGCCCGCTGCGCATGGGAGGGGAAAGGGCACGGGGTGAGGCAGCCCGTATGCAGCTGGTGGCTAATTACTTCACATAGAAATCACACCCCTGTGGAGTGCACACAGCCCTGGCACATACCATCTGACAATCAATGATGACTCAATCTGACAATTATGATGAATGAAGGGACAGTCAACTGTCAGAACCATAGCAGCCTGAGATTGTTCACCTGGAAGTCTCACAATGTGTGCATCCCTACCTACACAAAAAACACCAATGCAGTGTCAATAAAAAAGACACACTTCTATGCAGCAAAAATGAATACCCACTTGCAAAATACAACATGAGAACAGTGCCATGTCACCCAACCCCTCCCCGGCACTGCCACACAACACACCATGGCATGTCATGCTATGTGAGAGAAAACAAAGTAATCCCCACAACATGACACAAGTGTCACAAAGTACAGTGTCCCTAATGGAAACTGGCCACACATGAAATGCTCACAGTAATGCAGGACCAACAACACACATTACCAAATATTTAGCAATAATACAAATCACCTACACAACCTCAAACCTACCATAAACATGACAGTACGGATTTCAAAAAGTGGTAGTCTCACTACCTGATAATGCCAGCACTTCGACCACTTCCAACTGTACAGTGTTAGCGCCACGCCAAAGTGTAGGTGCACTGCTTACAACATGGACTCCATTTCCAAAGTAGACCGCCTTGTGAAGACATGAGGAATGGACCTGCAAATTAGGAGGATGAGATGGATGCAGAGGCACATATCAATACACTATGCAGTGTACAATACAACAACAATATGCACTAGGAATGTATACACAGTATTGACTACAGACTGCCCACACAGCAAATGGGAGTCCAACGTCACTGTGTAAGTCAATGTCACTTGGGCACACCCTTTGCAAGCCCATGGAAACGGGAAGCAGGAGGGGTGTGTGTCACACAAACCCAAGCATCGAACCCAAATTCAGGACAAGCCTGCATGTGCCCAGCCACAATACAGCGTATGCCCAGGGGAGCCACACAAGGCAACACACTGTAAAAAAAAATCAAAAATCAAAAATGGCCATGTATGGGCCGGGGGGGTGGGGTAGGCCACCCAGGAGGTCCGAGGACAGGGTGCACACCAAAATGCACACCAAAACCCACCTGTGTGGATTTTGGGAAAAAAAAACACCTCCATGGGCTCATGGCCTGCACGGCTACCCTATTGAGAGAGAATCGCTGCTGTCGCTCTCCTCACCCTCTGCAGCTGCATCAGGAGGTGGTGGTACTATGGGAGGCAGCCCACGCAAAGCCCTAGTCTGGTCCTCCATGGCAGCAAGCATGCGGGTGTGGAAGGTCTGGTTCTGGAGGATAATCGTGCGGAGGTCCTCATGCAACAACTCACGGGATGCCCGGACCTCCTCCCGAGTTGCCTGCATCTCAGCTTTGAGCCGCTCCAGCTGCTGTTCTGTCCTCGTGTCAGTTGAAGCCTCAAGCTCAACAAGAGTCACCCCGAGCTGACGGAGTTCCACCCTCAGGGCTTCCCTGTGGCCCTGGGACTCAATAGAAATGGCTTCCCGCAGAGTCTACAGTGCCGCCCGTCTATCCCTGTTGGACGCCAACATGTCCTCCCTGTGTGACTGGCAAATGGAGTCTGTTGCCTGCTGTAGTTGTTCCATCAGCCTTTCTTGGGGGACAATGGAAGTGGCCACCCTATCCATGGCCTGAGCCATCATCTCAGATGATGCTGCCTGTTGGTTAGCCATACCGTATATGGATTGCTCCCATGCGGTATTGCCAGGTGGCGTATGGCAACCGCGTCAGCGGGCACCACACCTGTCTGGGGCAAGGCGAACTGCGCCTTGCTGTGCCGGCACTGCCTGAGGCTGCAGGAGTGCATTCCCCCTCTGATCTGCTGGCCCAGGAACAGGATCAGATGTTGCGGGGTGTGACCCTGCATCCGTAACCACCAAAGGCAGACCTACCAACACTGACATCCCCATTGAGGGTTCTACCCCTGGTGCAGGTGGGTTGGACAGTACAGAATCCCTCCCAGAAACACTTACCTGCGACGTCACATAGGTCTCATCATCCGAATCGACACCTGAACAGAGCTCGGGGGAGGTGCACCCAAAGACACCCCTTGAGAGAATCATCTGCAGCAAGTGTGGGTTCTCACCCACCACCACACCACGTCCCTCACTGGTGCCCGTCGGGCCTGAGACCCCTCCTGGGTCTGCACCATCTCCACAACCCCAGCAGTATCAAGTGCGTCATCCCCTGCAAAGACATGAAAGAAAGGAAATGGGAACAGGCATTAGCACCATGGCACACAATTAGGGCTGAGAAGCAACAGAACCAGTACTTCATTGACACATGTCCTACATGACTATAAGCCTCCCAAGCATGCACCGTCACTGCGTATGAAGGAGAGGCAAATGGCACACATTGATGACACTGAGATGGAAGACCAACACATTTTCTGCATGCTGGCTAGCAGTGCCATCACACATTGGCCTGTGATTGGCATGTTCAATACACATACATGACACATACAATCACACAGATGGCATGTACCATAGCCATGTCACACATGTGACAATAGGACTGAGAAATGCCTAGTGAAAGTGGTGAATGCAAACAATCAGCCTGAATGAACACAGAATAATACGCAACAATGTTGTGGCAAGATGACAATTCAAGGGCAACTGTCGTGAGGTTGGGCTAAATGTCTACTGTTGCCAGAAGGGATACTGCAATACCCAAATCCTGGTGCGCAGAATGTATTGGATGAAGCACATGGGTGACCCAAACCACTCAGGCACACACAACCTCACCTGGCACTCAAACAGAAGCCCTCACACACACACCATGCACATGGATGACACACACATGCATGTGCACTCACCGGACAATGCCTCGTAATCTGGCAGGTCTCCCACACCTTACATCTGTCCCTCCGTGACGTAGGTCCCAGCAACATACTCATGTGGACTGAGTTCAATGTCCTCTGCTGGAGACCCACCTCCAGTCACTAGAGTAGCGGCATGACTTGAGGCCAGATTTTTCTTTGCCCTGCGCTTCAGGTCATTCCAGCGCTTGTAGCAATCATTAGCTGTGCGCCTCACGAATCCAAGGGCACTTATGATGTCCACGATGGTCTGCCAGTGTGCCAGACGTTGTGCAGGTGTGGTCTTGCATCCTGCAGTAATCACCATTTTGCTGTCATGTGCGGACACATACTCCACAAGTGCATCAAGTTCGGCCTGATTGAAGCTGGGCTTCCTTGGTGGGCCAGACTGTGTAGCCGTGTCTGGGGCATCAGCCTGTACTGGACGAGCACTCTTCCTTTTCCACTTGGAAGGTGGTGGGCATCCTGAGTGTCCTACGCCGCTCTGGACACTAGGGGCAGGAGCCCCGGTGGATTGTGTACTAGGAGTGTGGGAATGAACACTCACCATGGGACTTGGTGCAGGCATTAGCTGAAGTGTGATGTAGTCAGGGGGAACGTCAGCAGGATGGACTGGGACAGACACTGTCCTGGCTGGGAGACTCAGAGCTGGGGTGGATGGAGCCGCAGCTGCCCCTGCAGCCTCCCCACCCTGCCTACTCGGGCAGCAGATGACATAGCTGCCCCTGATCCACGTGGCCTGGTGACACCAACGTGCACCGCCACACGTGGCCTAGACCTGCTGACCTGGAAGTCATCCATGGAGTCACCCTGTGCCAGGTCTGGTTCCACAATGGGCTGGTCCAACAAGGGCTGAGCAGGAATGGTGTCAGCCATGTTACCCTCAACCAGGGGGGGCGTGGGTGTGCCTGACTGGTCATCCACACATGGGAGGGCTAGGGGCACCCTGCAAGTCCCGGCCACGTCCCCTACCAGATCCACCACGCCCACCTCTTGAGGCTCGCCCACCTTTGCCACCCTTAAAGCGTGTTCGCCTCCCAACCATGGCACTGATGTTGTTGTGCATATGGGAGTTGCAGTAAACTATTGTCCTGGGCAATTGGGGGTCAAAGGGGTAGGGTACTAGATGGAATTCATACCCTAGTGCTCTAGCAAGGCTGTATGTGACCCTTGGGGGAAGATGACGGGTCACGCAACGCACAGGCACCCCAAAAAAGGGAGATAATGTGCATGCAACCCCTCCTAGACCACGTGCGTGGAAAACTAAACCTGCACTACGCTGTGGCACCCAGAAACACAAAAATGAACGTATGCGTGTCACACGCAGCCTAGAATGACCACTGAAGGGGTACGCGACACACGGGACAAGCACAGATGTTAAATACGTGCGCGACTCAGCGTCTGCCTGGAAAAATAGCGTGAAAAAGATGCGCGTGTGTGCGTTGGCAACACCCCCGCCAAAAGAAGAATTGTACGCTGTTTGAGGCCCAGGAAAAAGACAAAAAGAGAAAAGCTCTCGGAGGTAACAGGGAGTACGAACTTGGAACGCCGTGAAGTAAATCGTGTGTGTACCGACAAGAAGTACAGATTTCACCCACTCGCTCTCCACGAAAAGCACGTACAAGGAAATGGCGTTCAACACGTACCTTTTAAACATGCCCACTCATCCAGCGTCACTTCCGCGTGTACACGCTAAGGCCCTATCCTCCAATTACACGAGCTGACACTCTGACGTGCAGTCATTGGATGTGTAACATGCACCCGTGTACAGGGAAATGCCCGCGCACGCACGTCACAGACGCGCATACGCGCTGAGGCCCTTTCCACCAATTACACGCTATGACACTCTGACGTGCTTATTTTTTCTACGCGCCATGGAAAACGCACATGCGCGTAACGTCATAGACGCGCCTACACGCTGGGGGCCTTTGGGCCAATGAATTCGCGTACGTGTGCTGACGCGCTTACGCGCTAAGGCCCTTTCCTCGATTTACACGCAGACGTGCTGGATTTTCACGTGCCAAATCACTCCGTATCAAGCTGGCCACGCGTAAGCACACAGAAGACCACGCTCCTGCCCAGAAGGCCGAATTGCTGCCCCCCAGACCTCCGAGCACGCTCCCACCGGCCATCTGCTGCTGCCTGACTGCCTGCTGCCCACGTGCCCTGCCATTTGCTGGCTGCACATCAGCCAGGGGTGCTGTTGCTGTGACCACCCCTGCTGGAACCGAAGACTCCCGACTGGGATTCCATCGCTCCAGAGACCAGCCCCAGGACCCAGTTGCCCACCAACTCCAGCCTCTGGGGTTGTCATGTCGGGCACTGCAACATCTGGCACCACTGGCAACCCCCGGCTAGAGAGGCAGAGGGACACCAGCTTCACAGCCACCGAAGTTGGTGTCCTGGTGGAGCAAGACCTGGGGCAGTATGATGCCCTCTTCGAAAGTTTGCGTGCCGACAAGGAAGGACGAACTCGGGTCTGGACGGACATCGTGACTGCCATCAACGCGGAGGGGGTAGCAGTCTGACTATTCCATCATGTCAAGAAGCGCTGGGAGGACTTCAGGTCCAGGACCCTCAACAAGGCCCGGCGCCTCTTGAAGGCAGAGGATGCTAAGGGGCGCCGGGGCCACTTGTCGGAAGATCAGATGAGGGTCCTGGAACGCATATCCCCAGCGCTCCATGTCCAGGTCCTTGAGAGGCAGACCCGTCTGGAGTCGAGCGGTAAGTGTACATGCATCCTGATTGTAAGCTGTGCGTGTGGTGGTGTGCCAGTAGTGTGCAGGTTGCACATGTGTTTTTATGGGGCCAAGTATGGGGGGGGTGTACAGGGCCATGAGGCTAACACATGCGAGGGCTCTCATGTGTGAGACATGGATGGTGCTTGTGTGGTGTGTAGGCTTGCATGCCAAATACAGATGTGTGGGCACACATGTTTGAATGAATGTGTAGGTAAGTAGGCATGTTCGTGATGTCACACATGGATGTTGGTTTCAGCTGCATGTATCTGCACTGTGTACATGTGCATGTGTGTGTATTTGACAAGGGTGCAACAGTGATGCAAAATGGATGCATGTGACACCAGGATATGGAAGACTGATTGGCAGATGTGACATGGATGCCGATCTCAACACTGCGACAGTTGGCAGAGGTGTACACATGCATGCAAGTGTGGTGGTGTGTGTGCATGTGTAGTGCACTCCCTGTGTTGCATGTGATGTCTGGCTCACCTTTGCCTGCTCATGCTGTTGTATGTGTACGGATGGTGCTGGCTGTTGCGATATGGCTGTGGTATGGCTCATGTGTGCGAGTTGAAATGACATGTCTGTTGGCGATTGTGATGCCATGTCTGAGGTTTGCCAATGCCACTCATGTACAACGGTCATGTGTGTATGTGTCCATTGTACAGTGCCCTGATGCATGTGTTTTATTTCTCCCTGTCTGCAGCGTCAACTGATGAAGAGGGCGGAGAAGGTGCTGTGGAGCACAGCGGCAGGGATCGCACCACCAGCCGGAGACGCAAGGGCCGGCTCCCCACCCAGGTTGTCATCTCGTCGGGGAGTGAGGACTACGGTGCCGCATCCCAGGCCGCAGCTGCCGGGGGGAGGTCCAAGAGGCGGAGGTCGGAGTTGGACTCCTCGGCAGCAGAAGGGGCAGCTGGGACCCCACAGGGCCCAACGAGGGAAGATGGCACGGAGTCATCCAGGTTGGTGGGGAGTTTGGTGGAGGAGGCCGCCATCCCAAGCGACAGAGAAGGGGTCTGGAGGTGGGGATTCCACTGGTGCTAGTGGTGCAGTGCAGGACCAGGGACAGGAGGGAGCACAGGCCGCCGCGGAGGTGCCTGTGTGCAATCCTATGCCTGATCCTGTCACTGCATCATCTTGCACCAGCAGGGATGCCTACATCCAGACCCGTTTTCAGGCAGGGGATGAGCTCACGACAACTGGCCTTCCTCTGCCTGCGGACGTGGCTATCCAGGTACGAGTTGAGCCTGTCCTGACTGGTGTGGCGTTGCGTCAAGGCGCCATGGGATGTGACCTGCAGTCTTTTCATGAGGAGACTGCACGTCATCTCGAATGGCTCGTTGACCACGTCGGCCTACTGGGACAGGTCACCCAGGCCGGATTCCTCCGTTTGCTGGAGCTTGTTCCGACCCCCTCCTCAACTGAACACCCTATGCGCCAGTCGTCCTCCGTGCCATCTTTCCACCCATTTGTCACCTGGGTGCCCTGTGGAGCTGCCCCTGACGGTGCGGCCAGGCTGGTGGAGGACACATCCCTGCCACAGTCGGGAGTCGGACGTCCAGCAGGGGTGGCCACATCAACGACTGCACCCCGGCCAGTGGAGGATATGCAGGCAGCAGGAGCCAGGGCATGGGCACAGGCACAGCAGCAGCAGCAACGAGGTGGGAGCCATGATGGCTCGGGGCCTTCGACATCGGAGGGGCAGGCATCGGCCGGAGGGCAGGAGGACCCAGGACGGGAAGTGTCTTCCGTGTGGCAGCGGTTGGGCCACGCCATAGATGTGGAGTGGCAGCGGGTGGAAGAGGCAAGGCTCACGATGTTCAGGGCGGAGAACTCCATGCGGAGGGCCCTGAGGCGGGCCGAGTGTCTCGATGCAATCCGCAGGGAGTTGGAGGAGAACATGTCGTCATCTCTGCGGACCCTCGGGGCCATGGAAGAGGACCGCCTCCGGGACATTGAGCAGGAGTTCGATGATGCCCTGGCCCGGAACATCCAGAAGTGAGCCGTCGGACTAGCCTGCTGCCCTTGTGAATAGTTATTTAGTGTTAAGTTTCCTTTGTTTTGTTTTGTTTTGTTTTGGGGCGCTTGGACAATGCCCCAACTTCTTGTATATAGTTCTTCATTAGGTAGGATTTTATTTTATAGGTTTCATTTAAAGGATTTGGCACATGGACCCTGGATGTTCACTTTGTACATAGTTTGACAATGGATTTGGATTGTTGATTTTTTTTTCACATGGATCAATGTTTTTTTATTATTTTTGCACCTTGGATTTATTTTCTCAGACTGACACTTTGGAGACTTGCTTTTGGATTGCTTTTCATTTGGATTTCATGCATCTTTTTCATTTATTGGCCATGCTGGATTTCATTTATTATTTCCATTTTCTTCTGTTCAATTTCATTGCCTTGCTTTTCTGTTTAATACATTATCATTTGGTACTTCAATGCGTGGTATTCTCTCTTTGGTTTCATGCATGTCACAATGTGTGTTCTATCATTCACATGCTGTCATTGTGTGGGTTTGACGGATATATGTTGATGTGCAGACTAGTCATTTGGGATGCATCATGTGCTGGTGATTTCTTTGTGGGGTGGATGTCATACCTGGTGGTGTGTTCGGACTGGGGTGGCATAGGCAGTGTATTGAGGGGGCATGGGGGCCATGATTATGGATCGTCATGAGGTGTTGGGGGGACATGTATGGGGGCCTGCTGGCAGGTGCCCTGCACTGCTGGGGGGTGGTGGTGCAGGGGGACATGAGTGGGGGCCTGCTGGCAGGTGCCCTGCACTGCTGGGGGGTGGGGGTGCAGGGGGACATGAGTGGGGCCTGGTGGAGAGTGCCCCTGACTGCTGGGGGGTGGGGGTGCAGGGGGACATGAGTTGGACATGAGTGGGGGCCTGCTGGCAGGTGCCCCTGGATGCTGGGGGGTGGGGGTGCTGGGAGACATGAGTGGGGGCCTGGTGGAGGGTGCCCCTGCACTGCTGGGGGTGGGGGTGCTGGGAGACATGTGTGGGGGCCTGGTGGAGGGTGCCCCTGTCTGCTGGGGGTGGGGATGCAGGGGGACATGAGTTGGACATGAGTGGGGGCCTGGTGGAGGGTGCACTGCACTGCTGGGGGGTGGGGGTGCTGGGAGACATGAGTGGGGGCCTGGTGGAGGGTGCCCTGCACTGCTGGGGGGTGGGGGTGCTGGGATACATGAGTGGGGGCCTGGTGGAGGGTGCCCCTGACTGCTGGGGGTGGGGTGCAGGGGGACATGAGTTGGACATGAGTGGGGGCCTGCTGGCAGGTGCCACACAGTGCTGGGGGTGGGGGTGCAGGGGGACATGAGTTGGACATGAGTGGGGGCCTGCTGGGAGGTGCCCCTGGTGCTGGGGGGTGGGGGTGCAGGGAGACATGAGTTGGACATGAGTGGGGGCCTGGTGTAGGGTGCCCCTGGATGCTGGGGGGTGGGGTGCTGGGAGACATGAGTGGGGGCCTGGTGGAGGGGGGTGGGGGTGCAGGGGGACATGAGTTGGACATGAGTGGGGGCCTGCTGGGAGGTGCCCCTGGTGCTGGGGGGTGGGGGTGCAGGGAGACATGAGTTGGCCATGAGTGGGGGCCTGGTGTAGGGTGCCCCTGGATGCTGGGGGGTGGGGTGCTGGGAGACATGAGTGGGGGCCTGGTGGAGGGTGCCCCTGACTGCTGGGGGGTGGGGGTGCAGGGGGACATGAGTTGGACATGAGTGGGGGCCTGCTGGCAGGTGCCCCTGGATGCTGGGGGGTGGGGGTGCTGGGAGACATGAGTGGGGGCCTGGTGGAGGGTGCCCTGCACTGCTGGGGGGTGGGGGTGCTGGGAGACATGAGTGGGGGCCTGGTGGAGGGTGTCCTGCACTGCTGGGGGATGGGGGTGCTGAGAGACATGAGTGGGGCCTGGTGGAGGGTGCCCTGCACTGCTGGGGGGTGGGGGTGCGGGGAGACATGAGTGGGGGCCTAGCGGAGGGTGCCCTGCACTGCTGGGGGGTGGGGGTTCAGGGGGACATGAGTGGGGGCCTGGTGGAGGGTGCCCCTGGATGCTGGGGGGTGGGGGTGCAGGGGGACATGAGTTGGACATGAGTGGGGGCCTGGTGGAGGGTGCCCCTGGATGCTGGGGGGTGGGGGTGCAGGGGGACATGAGTGGGGGCCTGGTGGAGGGTGCCTTGCACTGCTGGGGGGTGGGGGTGCTGGGAGACATGAGTGGGGGCCTGGTGGAGAGTGCCCCTGACTGCTGAGGGTGGGGATGCAGGGGGACATGAGTTGGACATGAGTGGGGGCCTGCTGGCAGGTGCCACACAGTGCTGGGGGTGGGGGTGCAGGGGGACATGAGTTGGACATGTGTGGGGGCCTGATGGAGGGTGCCCCTGACTGCTGGGGGGTGGGGGTGCTGGGAGACATGAGTGGGGGCCTGCTGGCAGGTGCCCAGAACTGCTGGGGGGTGGGGGTGCAGGGGGACATGAGTGGGGGCCTGGTGGAGGGTGCCCCTACTACTGGGGGGTGGGGGTGCTGGGAGACATGTGTGGTGGCCTGGTGGAGAGTGCCCCTGACTGCTGGGGGGTGGGGATGCAGGGGGACATGAGTTGGACATGAGTGGGGGCCTGGTGGAGGGTGCCCCTGGATCCTGGGGGGTGGCGGTGCAGGGGGACATGAGTGGGGGCCTGCTGGCAGGTGTCCTGCACTGCTGGGGGGTGGGGGTGCAGGGGGACATGAGTGGGGGCCTGGTGGAGGGTGACCCTGGATGCTGGGGGGTGGGGGTGCAGGGGGACATGAGTTGGACATGAGTGGGGGCCTGGTGGAGGGTGCCCCTGGATGCTGGGGGGTGGGGGTGCAGGGGGACATGAGTTGGACATGAGTGGGGGCCTGCTGGCAGGTGCCCCCACAGTGCTGGGGGGTGGGGGTGCTGGGAGACATGCGTTGTTGATCAGTAGTGCAAGGTGACAATGTGGCTTGGCTGGGGGGCATGCCCATGGTGGATGGGCTGCCTGCGGGACATGAGCAGGGGTGCAGCGTAGTCCCCTGTGGTGTGGGCTGCCTGCAGGGGCCGTGGAGGGTGTAGAGGGAACACCTGGGAGGACCCACACGGCCAATTAATGTTTAGTACTCCCTGGACCCCTGAAATACACGTACCCTGCTGAAATCGCGTGTGAGACTTCCCGCACACCCTGAAATACACGTACCCAGGGCAATCGTGTGTGGAACTTCCCGCGCACCCCTGAAATACACGTGCCCTGATGGAATCGCGTGTGAAACTTCACGCGCACCCCTGAAATACACGTACCCAGGACAATCTCGTGTGGAACTTCCTGCGCACCCCTGAAATACACATACCCTGCTGAATTCGCGTATGGAAACTCCCGCGCACCTTGAGATACACGTACCCTGCTGGAATCGCGTGTGAAAATTCACGCGCACCCCAAAATACACGTAGCCAGGCCAATCGCGTGTGGATCTTCCCGCGCACCCCGAAATACACGTGCCCTGATGGAATCGTGTGTGAAACTTCACGCGCACCCCTGAAATACACGTACCCTGTTGGGATCTCGTGTGAAACTTCCCGCAAACCCCTGAAATACACGTTCCCCGCTTGGCGTTTGCTGTTTGGCAGCCCTGTAAACTGGTCCAGGGTTAGCACAGACATTTGCAATGAATTGGGGATTTTGATGGATTTTCCTTGCGTGAGGGCGTTCTTGGGGGCGTAACTGGCGCTGCTGCTGGGTCGCTGCGCCACTCTGCGCCACAGCTGGTTTTGGAGGCTAAAATTCATGAATACGCTGTGCGATGAAATGGATTTTATCGCACGCGGCTGGCGCAGTGTATCGCACGGGGACACTGTGCGCCAGCCACGTGCGCCACTTTTGTGCGAAATTCTATGAATTACCCTGTATGTGTTTGTGTTTAGGGGATCAAGCCTAGCAAAAGGGTCTTGACATCTTGACAGGTCCAGTAAGAGCTCTGTTCTGTTTCTGTTCACTGTGATATGAAATAACGTGTCCTTTTGCTACGGACTGTATGGTATGACCTTATGCACCCATCCCCTTCAAGTCCTGCAGTCACACATTTAGTTCAATAGTAGGAGGGAAAACGGTTGTATGGGATATAATCGCTGGAAATATCATTGAGGGTGGCTCGATATTTTTTTTTAAAGCACTAAGCACCCTTCCCAACATATTTGAGGACTGCTGTATGTATATAAAAAAACTCCAGTCCTGGAATATTTGGGGAAAGTGTTGGATAGTGCCTTAAAAAAAAATATCTCGTCACCCTTGATATTATTTCCAGTGATTAGATCACTGGATACCAAGCTTCATTGGAAAACCTGGTTGTGCTTAAGTTGCAAACCAAGATTTAATTTTTACATTTATAAAGGGCATTTAGCCCTCAGGCATCTAGGCGCTGGTTACAGGAAGAACAACAACAGACAAAATGACAGGTGGGTACTTAGATGAACAAGTGTGTCTTTAATTATTTCTGAATACTTGGTAAGAGGATTCAGATCCGAGGTGCAGTGGCAGATTGTTCCTAAGATTGCCCATGACCACTGGTCGTTTCCATCGAAACACTTGTGTACAGGTGCGTCCCGGGAGGATAGCTCAGCGGCAGCGTGCGCGTCTTGGAAGCAAGACGACAGGGAGCAACAACAGGTTCGATCCCCGGGTCCGCGCTTAGAAACCTTTGGGTGTTTACGCGCGTTATAAATACGTAACTAAGTAAAAAAAAAAAAACACACAATTACGCAACTAAGAAAAACAAAAAAGACAATTCCTGTAACAGCGCCTCGATGCCTGCGGGCTGTGTGAGCGCTTTATAAATGTGAAATAAATAAATAAATACCACATCATATCATATCAACCTTGGAGTTGGGAGTCGATAGCTGGAGGATGATCTCAGTGGTCTGGCTGGTGAGTATTTCTTGATCCTCTGGACAAGGTTGTTGTCTAGGCAGCTGTGGGCAATTGTGAGGATTTTGAATTTGATTCTTTCCCAGATGGGAAGCAAATGGACAGTCCTCCCTGCTTCCGAGACATGGTCGGATTTACTCAGGTCCAGTGCTGCTCGGAGAGCATTATTTTGAATGACTTGAAGCCTGTTCAAGTTCTTTTCTGAGGTTCCACAGTGTAAGGCATTGCAGTAGTCCAGCTTGGAACCCACAAGGGCGCGGGCCACCATGAGACGGTTTGCAGTAGAAAGAAGTGGTCTGCTTGCTCATATGAGTTTGGTAGTGTAGGCTGTTGCTGAGCAATATTGTTAATTTGGCGGGTCATGCCAAGCAAGCTATCTAAATAAATGCCCAATATTTTCACTGAGGTGGAGACTGGGATCTTGTGGCCATCTATGGTGAAGAAGATGCAGTATGCCAGGTCAAGTATTGCAAGATGGGTTGGGGGACGACTGGAAGAAGCTCTGTCTTCTCGTCATTCAGAAAGAGGCTTTGCTGGGGCATCCACGTTTGGATTGTCTCATAGATCGTGTTTACGGTTGTGCAATCCTGGCCATAGTTTCCTGTAAAGTGGATGAATATTTTGTGTATCATCAGTGTAGCTTGTGAAGGATATTCCCTGTGAGTCGAGGTGATCAAATAGCAGTTTTGTATAAAGGTTGTAGATGGTTGGGGACACACATGACCATTGCAGGACCCCACATGTAGTCAGTGTTGGTGGGACTGCCGCCTCGCCTGTGAACACCCGAGACATTTCTGTTGTTAATGACGGAGGCAACCCAGCTGGCGGCTTCCGGTGAGAAGCAAGCAATGGAAGTCAGATGATGGCATCACGGTTTCTGGTCCATGAGATCAAACCCTGCTGAAAGATCAAGTCGGAGCAGGAGGGAGAGTTTTCCTGCATCATTAGTGTCGTCCAATTGATTTGTCAGATCAAGGAAGGCAGTTTCTGTTCCACAGCCAGGACGAAAGCCAGATAGGCGGGCAGTGAAGGAGTCTTCTTTCAGAAATGCATGAATTTGCATATAGGCAACTCTGGTTAGGATTTTCAGAAGGAATGAGATGGTGGTAATGGATCGATAGTGTATATGGCTGTGTCAAGTGACGTTTATTTTAGCAGAGGGTGATCCAGGATTCCTTGAGGGTATGGGGAATGGCATTGGCAGTGAAGGAGGCCTTGATGATGGCAGTAATTAGAGGAATGAGAAGTTCTATACATTCTTTGACCAGGGAGGGTGGGTAGATACCACCTTTGAAGCGTGAAGGCTTGAGACCCTTCACAATGTTGGTTAGATCAAGCTCAGTGATGGGTTGTGGATGATGCCGTCTGATTTTACATCGTAGTTGAGTGATTTTACCTGCAAGGCATCTTGGGTACTACTGCACCAGGTATTATCTTTGGTGTCAGTTGATGGGGGTATGGTGGGGAATTCTATTTTGCGGAGAATGCTAAACAGGTCACGCGAGTTCGAGGATGCTTCCATAGTCCTGTTATTCCAAAAGGCAGCTTTGTTTGGTTGTGAGGATAGCTTTTTTATACTTCAAGGAGCAGTCTGAGAAAACTGTCTTGTTTCATGTGTTGGGATCTTTCTGCTAAGCTGCTTCTGCAGCTTGTTTTTCTGCATGGAGGGTATGGAGATGGGCGGTGAACTAGGTATTATTATTCATATTTTAAATGTATGTATTAGGCATTTTGATTCATATGAAATCTTTCACCATTTAAACATTAAAACAATGTAATACATATTTTAAAGATATCCAAATAATGGTTAAAGTAAACATTCTTCAGTTGAAAAGTTGTGCAAGTGTTTTTATTTTACCAGTAACAATTCTTTAAAAAAAATCTTCTCTCTGTTTATTTCGTGGGTTAATGATTTTCAGAAAGGCAAATACGCATGCATCCTGTGCACTGTCTTCGTTTAGGAAAGGCCAATCAAACGAAAGTGCGTATTTTGCTAAGATACGTTCATTTTCCGCGACACCCACAAACCCAGACAGCCCCTAACCTTCATCCCCATTCCCATCCGCTCACTCCACCCCACCCCTCCCGGGACCGTAGGAAATAAGGCCAGCAGGAATGACTATCAGAGTTACAATACATGGCCATTTCCCCTAGCATGTACCAAATATACTCATGGAAATGTAAAAAGCGTCCACCAGGCCAGGCCTGCTTATCGCTCGTGGACCACAGAGCCCATTTGACTGCTGGGATAATCCTTTCCTCCTCTTTTTCACCAATACTCTGCATTAATAAATAGCCAGCAACCTGTGGTTCTCCATATTTTGGACTATGACTGCCATGAACCCTTACCATCAACTATTCGATACGGCTGATGGGAGATGTAGCCCAAAACATCTGGACAACCGTAGGCTGCATACCCCTGTAACAGCACAGGCCCGCTTCTGGACCATTAAATAAAACAGGAGTATTGCATCACGCAAGAAAATATAATCAAATGTCTCTTGCCAGATACTCCTTTCAACTCGGAGAAGAAATCACATGCTAAAACGAGAGCTATTCATTCGATTCAGGTACATACATCCCTACAATAATATTCCCTACGCAATCACTGCGTCTACTGGGTCTTCCATGCGCAGTGGCATTTGCCATCACCTTCATTTTACTTTACAATATGCCCTCAGAAAAGAGACCAGTTAGGCTGAGTTCATCATCAAGTTTTTGTAATTGCTCTAATTTTAGGGCTGCACACATCTTGTGACTTTTTTATTTTGATTGAGAATGGAACCCTTGCTCTGTGCCCAAGCAGTTAGTGGTCTTACATGTGACACTCCAAACCCTCACTACTTTGAATGGAGCTGGCTGCACTCACCCCACGGATTTCATGCCACAGCTCCTACATACCCCAGTTCACACCTCTACAAAAGCAGAGAACCAATTATTTGCACCCTGAAGGAAGTCCCCAGTTCTGGCACCTGATTATGAATGCAGATCCCCAAAAAAACCGGGCTAGGTCCAGCACGACCCTTCCATTTGGCTGGCATGCTCTTTTATGGTCAAGGGGGCACTAACCCGCCTCCCATTCTTGAAGAGCCATGCCAGAGCAATGAAAGCACTGAGTGGTCTCTGTTACAACTGACTGAGCGCTCCTGGGCTGGCTTTAACTCACAGAAGGAAACGCAGTTTCTGTTTCCCAGCATACATGTCGAATGGCCCATGCAAGTCTGGGGGTGTTTTGATTCCCCAGCCGGTCATGGCCTGTTGGGGATGCAAGCTGGGGTCCTGAAGGTCGGAATTTGCTTAGCGGGGCTCATTTACCTCCTCACACACATCGAGAATAATTGGGGTTTTGAGGTTTGAGCGCTCTGGCTTTACCATGCATGTGCAGGAAGCAGGAAGTGTTCCCTGCTTCCTGATTCTTGTCCGTGCTGTGAAGAAGCTGGGTGGCCACCAATACAGGCAGTACAAGGACCGAAGAGCAGAGACCAGGGCAGAAGACAAGAAAATAAAATGTATGATGAATGTATATGCGAGTATGTGTGGGTTTGTGTATGAAGGAGAGAGTGTATGGGTGGATGCACATGTGAATGATTGTGAGAATGCAGTAGGGGGGCACATCTGAGTGAGCAGGTATATGCTGCCTGTATGAGCAAGTGAATGCTTTATGAATGTGAGTGTGCTGCTTTTTTTTTTTTTTTTAATGGCATGGTATTTTGTTACAGGGTATCAATGGCAAAGCACACATGAGAAGTGCTATTAGGGGGCTGGACTGACCTAATTTGGTGCAGCCAGTCTAGATATATTTTCCAACTTTGGCATGTTATTTTGTAGTGCCCATCAATGGTAAAGCAAGCAGTCAATAAGTGTTCTTACATGGCACACTGACCTACATTGGTGCAGCAAGTCTGACATGTTTTCTTATTGTGGTATGGCCTTTCTACTAGCAAAGCAGCCAGGAGAATATGATTACCTGGCGGTACTTTAATATGTTCCCAGCGCCCGAATGAACATGTTGTACTATAGTGTCATTACTGGAATGCTTTGTAAAGCAAACGTGAGTATGTTTTTATATGGGAATATTGTTTTTTATTAGTGCAGCCAGCATATTTATTTTATATACTGACATGTATTGTTTGAAAAGACATTATGAAAACGTCTTGAAAAATGCCCTGTGGACAGTTTATATCACTTGCATCTATTAGATGTTGTCTTGCCTTACCCTACAGCCCTGATTGTGAACAATTGGGTAAAAAGCCACAAAGGTTGCAAAGCGTACTTTAAAATGCAGCATTTTAACTCATTATTTTAAACATTTTCTCAGGGGGGAAAACCCCCCTCAAGGTGTCCTTGGTTGGTTTAGGTTCCCTTTCTATGCTCAGTCACTTACGCATACTTGTGGGAAACTTTCCAATTAAAATATTCACTAGTCACCACTTCTCTTTGGCAGCCTGCAGTAAAGCAACGGCGGCAGGGAGCCACTGCATAGTGGGCCAGATTACCAAAGAATTTTTCAATGGGCGCATCCTATTGAAAAAGGATGCTTTGTGAATCAGGCTTAATGCCTCCTTATATCATGTACTGAAAACAAAGCCACCTCTTTGCTTACACTTGCCGAGAGGCAAACACACCCATCATGCTTCGGATCATGACATGCAATTGCTTTGTTAAAAAATGTAAGGGATTGCAAATGATCAAGGATTACATTTTCAATAAATATGTAAATACAAAAACAAAGAAAAGATTGTCTTACAGGGCATGTTTCCAAATGTTAGTATAGTACAATCTCTGATGACCAGCTGTTTCCTGAGCAGCACCCCCCAAAGCATATTAGATATTTGCATTTCTGATTTTATATATCTTTAACTGCTTGTATGCTGTCTTTACACTCTCAGTCCCTAGCAGACCTCTTTTTTTTCTGCATTTCTTCCATCCCTCCTTCCTCCAGCTCCTCCCTGCAAGTTTTTCTGCACTTGTGAACTTGGTGGACCACTTGTTTTTTTTAGTTGTTAGTTTTGTAGAAACACCTATCCCTCTCTCCCCCCACCACCCCTCTCTACCACATCGTCCACCACTTAAGCAGTAGACAGGCAATCTGGTGCTGGTTCAGTTTGTCCTTTTCCCAGCATCAGCATTATAAGCCCCAAGGCTGGTTCTCAGGTGGCAAAAGATGCCTGAAGCACAGTGACCCCTTCATGTATATTCATCTATTCTTCTTTTCAGCACCAATGCCTTTCTTTATCTTTACAGACAGCAAGTCAGAAAAAAGCAAGGTCCCCAAAACAATGCTGAATTCGCTGGCTTGAAGCTGACATGCAACAACCGAGGGATCCAAGTTGCTTCACTAATTTACCGAAACACGCTTGCCGTCATCTAACCTCCTTTGGAACCAGCCCCTCACCTCAGAAGACCCTCACCTTCAGCCCTAGTTTGGTTTGCCAATATGATTCCTCATCTTGGATGTTGAGGAGTATGTGCAAGAAGCGGTGGCAGGCTAGTGAGTGCACCCCATGGTTTGTGGAACGGGAATGTCACTAATCTTTAATCATTTCAAACAAGGATGGTTGCCTAGAAGGTTTGGCCACTTTCTCTATCATCTTCATGCCATATCGTTGATCGCTTGGTCGCTCCGATGGCCACTACACCACCCAAATATCCAGTGCCACCTCACACCCCCAAGATCTATTGGAAGGCCAATATAAATCATCAAGGTGAGTGTGAAGCCAGACCACAAACATAGGAGTTCTGCGGAAGAGGGACTTGCAATTCTCTAAATAGAGCCCACTTGAAAGTACAACAAAAACCTGGATTTTTGGGACAGTGGGTGAGGGGTTCCACAGGAAGGGAGCAATATATGCCCAGAAATGGCACCACATCAGAACACCTCTTGAAGTAACTTGTGAAAGGGAAAGGGTGGTGTGTGGGAGGCATCGATTCCTTTTCACACCTACACTCAATTTGACCCTCTCACAAAGAGGACAGGGCCATGTTGGTTTTGACACGTTCTTTAGATTAGGAACCTTGACCCCGAACCACCTCTTTGGCCCGTGACAACTAGAGGTGCAGTGTCTCAGAAGGTCGAGATTATGCAAACATGGTGTGGTAACCAAGACATTCTATTCTAAGAATTCGGTTTTAGCCCAGAGCACGTGTCACATTAAAATTCAATAAAGCCAAGTCAAAAGCAATGGCAGTTGGTCTCACTTGTCTGGGTAGAAACCCATGAAAATCAGGAATTTCTTTTACATATAAGCAGATATGGGCTGGACATATTACAAAAGTAGCTATGCGTTTGAAACAGATAAACACAGGCCCATTTCTTTTTTTTCCTACCACAGGCACTATTGGTTGGACCAGCAGTTATACAGGCCTACAAAGTGAAAGCAATAGGTTTGGAGACTTATGGAGTGGGTATCTGAGGTTACACGGATCTCCAGCCTTTTGGTATTCTTGAAAATTTATGTTACTGCAGCGTTCTGAAGGTAGTGGAGTCAACACCTTCTTTTGTGGTGGATTCATAACTGCATCTACTGTAGAAGGATCTCAGAAGCTGACCACCATTGTTGCTGTGGTGATCTGTGTGGTTGAAACCTCAGGCCACCTTGGCGAGCGACATCATTAAGGATTTTATGAAGAGCGATGTTGGTAGTATTGATTGACTAAAATACATCAAATATAAACTCCATGAAATAGGCTTAGGATCATGGCTCACAAATTCATGGTATTTGGGCAAAAACTATAAAACATATATTAAAAATTAAAGCAGGCATTTCAATAATCCAAATGCTAATAGGGAAGCTTTTGAGTTATAGAAGCATCAGTGAGGAGCAACTACCCACTAAAATACTCCCATTTTCGAGCCTTATCTCCTATGGGTCAAACATATTGTTTCATGTACTATCCTGTCTAAGTTCAGATTTAACTTATTAACTCATAATGCTGTTACATCAAGCTGGCATGGTACTCTAACAGAAGATAAGCTTTGTTCTTGTAATTTTACTATGACAGAATATTTATTGAACTTTGGTTTTTTGCAGTAATTACGGCTCAAGTCAGCGTACCACTCTAGCTCCTAGTTTTAGAACGTATTTTTTTAGTCAATGTCATCCAGCGCCAATGTTCTCAATGTTGCAGAATGACCCAATTATGTGTTATGTAGTAGAAAGGTACCTAATCACTGCATTAAGAATCATATCACTATCATCATTCTAAGGCGCTATATATTTCTATACATTTATGGAAACTTAAGTCTCCAAAATAAAGATGAAAATGAATTGAATAATCATAGAACTTTTATTCATGTTCACCTGACGAGAATTAGAAAAGATGAATTTTGGATCTAAAAAGGGACTTTTTTCACCACACGTGTGTCTACGCAGGAGTCTCCTAAGATTCTTAACCCACACTTGGTTTGTTTGTGCTTGGCAAGGACAGTCCTTTGGTCCATGTTGGTGGTCTGGAGCAGGCCCTCATAAACAATACAAGAGACCTTACACACGAAATGATATAAAAGACGTTGAAATTGTGCCGCAATACTGTAATCAGGCAGGGAAATTGTTACATATTAAAAATGCTTATACCCACGGTTGCTTGACTGCTCTGTAGAAAGTGACAAAAGATTGCCATATTTTCATGAAACTTTAAAAGCCTTCAGATTTGTGGGAAAGGCTGGCTTAGCAGGGTGATGAGGACTTGACGTCAACAGACTACAAAGGTATTAAAAGGCATCCATGGCTGGATGGGTTTCTGTAAACTACGGGGTATGTAGTCAGATTATATAGCTCACGTGGTACAGATTTCAGAAAAAAACACATATGTATAATTTGAGATCGCGGAATGTCATTTGTGATAGCAGCACGGTAAGGATTCATTGCATGTGTCAAGCTCCAAGGTGAACATTCACTTATCTGAAATCCAAAATGACAACTTGAAAATGTGCTACCATATTCAATGAAAAACATTGATTACATACTTTACCTATGTTTTCGTGATGAGGCATTTTTCGAGAAAGAGTTTGGGTGCCTGTATGAACTGTGTGGCAAAAAGAAGGCACACAGTAAACTTGTTTGTGGTCAGATAAGATCTCAACCAAAAGGAAAGGACCATTGCAAGCATGATAGCACTTGGCTTAGTGCTAGTGAAACGTTTGATTGCCACTACATACAAGTCTCTGGTGAGTTACATTTTGCAACTCTGGAAGAAACAACTTTTGAAGTGGGCGAAGGTAGAACACAGTCAATAGGAAGTCTCTGGTGCTCATTATGGGACAACGTTACGCCTCATACAGCAATCATCTGACCTACAGCTGCCTTGAGCCAGTTGCAATGCCCTCAACTAGACCAGAATATTGGTTATGGTGAACCAATGCGAAATACATTTACAAAACTGTTGCCCATTAGCAGCTTTTCTCAGCAGCTACTGTATCGTACCAAACTGTGTACAGGACGTCTCCACCATTCTTAATGGACCCAACCAACCACGCTACCTTCTCAATTTTTCTTGTATGTGCTTGCATATTCTATTGCTGTGTAGTGACCAAACATCTATTCATTAAACTGCTAAAATCAAATACAAACAAACCAATAAACATATATGTATATATATAAAATGTATGATTTTAGCTTGATTCAGCTACAACACATTGTTGAAATTGGACTAAAATTCACACTTCTGGTCCAACAACTGTTCAATAAAGAATAATCTGGTGGACAATCCATGAGATTAGAATGCTAGGCAAAAATAATACTAGAATATCATTGAAAAACTAAAATGTGACCCCTCAAAAAATAGATTCTCTAGCCTAAACCCTCCACATGCCGTACATGTCATAGTGCGCATACAGACACATCTTGAATAAAGATCTGCATGCTATATTGGGCCATTCGTGATGTTGCATCTGCAACCACTGCTGTCTCCTCAATGCTCATGCTTTCCCCTTCCCTGTATTGCAACTCTGTTGAAGTACCCTCAGGAACTCAACAAAAGCAGACCAGCCATCCATAGGCGTGGAAAGCTCTTGTGCAAACAGTTAGCACATTCACCGGAGTCTGGCAAAAAGAATGAACCACCACAAAGGAAATTCAGTCTGCAGTTGTAGAATACGGTGATCTTCAAGCAACTGGCAAACAATGCACCGGCCCACCACCAGAATCCCAACACCAATCAAGAGCCAGAGTGAATTCAAACGTAGCACAGATACACTGATCAAACACAACAAACTCCCTCTACAATTAGCACCATGTCCAAAATCCTTCTGCTTGCCCTACACATGCAGTACCTCTAATTGTTCATCTCTATATAATGGTTTATAGAGTGGCAATATTCCCTCCCTCACAATTTTGCAAATCAAAAATGCAAAAGAGAAAAACATATGTGGCATTTTTGTTTGGTCGACAACAACCCGGTAACACACTGGACATGTAAAATACCCCTCCAGTAACAAAAAAATAAATCACAAGACAGTTTATGGACCACATTAATATGACCTTCAACCACTCTATTAACTATGCATGCATCTTTGAGTAACAAGATCCAAAGCCACTCTATGCAATGTTGAGTGAATGCTACTGAGTTACGTATATTTGATTTCTAACTGGACAGAGCCAATTCCGGTATATTAAGGGAGTGATGCTTAACAAACCTATTGAGCACTGTCTCTGTGAAGGATCCCACGTGTGCAGGAAAGGACAAGATGAAAGAAAAGGTATCAAAACTTGCTGAATTTAGCAAGCAGGTGAATTTTGGGAGTTCCTTATAGACTTTCTACTAAAGTAAAAGAAAATAAACAAAAAACAAGCATTGGCTGACACCTACAATGAGACTCAAAGTAAGCTGAAAGATAGCAACTCATCATCCCTACTGACTTAGGGGGTGAAGGATAATGAGGGAAATTCCATAGCCTCAAAATGTCCAACCATCTGCTTCAACAAGTTCAGTGCATAGACCCATTTGGCCAATAAACTGACAGTCTAGATGTGATGCCCTTTATTGTGAATGAATGGAAGAATGGGGCCAGTATGGCCTTGTCTGAAGATCACACTTGATAAGACTGGTACTAACCTAAATATATCAGTTCAAAGAATCTCACCTATTGGTTAATCATTATCCAGGATTTCGCTTTAACGCTCTCTGTGTGGAGGTGGCTGGTAGCTTGCTAATGCCTGTACGAGGATGCCACGTGTCTGTGGTTTGAACAGCTGTTCATACCTTTTGTAAAAAAAGGGCAACGCGCAATCATCCAATGAATCCCACCAGTATTTCCCACTGCCTCTCTGTGTGGAGGTGGCCAGTAGCTTGCTAATGCTAATAAGGAGATGTCACCTTTTTGTGGTGTAAATAGCTGTTCAGATCATTAGCAAAAAGGGTAATGCATGATAATCCAGCAGGAAGAATTCCAATTAAGGCAGCAGCAACACATGGATAGAGAAGCACTATCATCCGATGCCCTCTTATCTGAAAAGCTGTCCTCGATTAAAGTGCACATTGTGGATACAAACTGGAGCCACAATCTGTTAAAAATACTCCCATCTCTCACATATTTCCTTATTAGTACCCGGTGAGAGTCAAGCAGAATGCAACAAGCATTTGAATCTTTTGATTCTCGGCCGGGATTCCAGCCGCCTTGTCCTCGGCGTGGGGCATGGCAGCCCCTCAGCCAATGAGGAGGCTCGAAGCGGGGCCATCTTCTCTCGGGCCTATAACTATGGACCCCGGGGCATTACCTGAGTCGGTAATGCCCCGGCCGCTCAGGTCATATTGTTTAAAGAAACACAGACTCCAAAGGATGGTTCTAGGGATTTTGATTTATATATTTCAAATGATTCTGACTCTTGACAGTATGTGACTGAACTGTAGCACACAAAAGGGCTTACCACCTCCCAAACCAAGGCTGCACTGTATCCCTGGTTGCCACCTACTATCTACAATTTTATCTAGAGTGATGGGACTAAAGGTCATGGTCTTTATCTATCTTACTCTCTCTGGCTCTCTTCTAGGTGGAAATCTATCAGGACAAATCCCAGGCATTCGTATTTCAATTTAGTATTGGGCCTTTCAAATGCCCAATTCCTCTAACTATGGGTTTTCATGCCCTTACATTCCTTCCCCTGATTCTACTTTACCTCATTCCATCTTTCCCTTGGCTCCACACTCTCTCTCTCCCACTCTCTTTCTCTCCCTCTCCCCCTTTCTTCTCTGTCCTTCTGTCCCCCTGATGGTCATGCAATCTCTTATATTCTCTTCCTCCTCCTCTCCACTCTGTAGTTTCCACCCATCTTGTGACTTTCACTCACCCAGGCTCTCCCGTTGTGCTTACTCATTTATTCTTCTACTTTCTCCCTCCAACACCACTTAAAAATTCTAGCAACCACTGAATCACTCTTACAATCAGGTACCACTCTCTCTCTCTCACAGCCAACACCTGACCTGTAACAATCTATAGCAGAGTCCTACAACTCTCAGCTCCACCATCCCTCCTTTGAATTGACTCTTGCCCCCAAACCCACTCTACCTGATGTCACCTGAATACTGTTCACTCCTTCTGCCTCTTGCAGGGTTTCTATTCCCCTGACTCCCTGTGTTGGTCTTTATCTCCACCTGGCATTTGTTCATCTGCTTAGCTATTTCTTGGGGTCAGTCTGGTCTTACTATTTCGGTGGGGTTGTGCCACAGAGCTGGGAAGCTTTAGAATCCCTACTTAGCCCACCCCCTTTCGACAATAGCGCTCTAGGTAGTCTCTTCGGTGCAGGTTTCAGTGGTTGTGCTGCAGTTGCAATGAGCCTTGTTTTGATATAGAAATGGTTTGCTGGACCAGAGCTAGCGTTCTCACTGTGATGAGTCCTCACTCCTTTCCCTGAGGTAGTCTCTCCCTATGTGGCTAGGGGACCACAGCTGCTACCTGATCCTGACACTGGGGGTGTCTATATGAGGGAAGCCCACCTCGGAGGAGGCGTCCCTTGGGGAGAAGGTAGGACACCATTGGGAAAAGTCACATATCCCTTATTCCCTCTTGGGTATGTCCCCTCCATTCCCTTTGCCTTAATGGCCTACATTGACAAAGAACAGCAAGACCGAGAAACCTACCCTGCGGTCTAGTCTTTGGAAACTCTAATCAGACTGGGAAGTTTAAAACCTGCACAGACCAGAGCAGTGAAACAGAGCTGCAGATGCTGAGTTGCGTGGTTAACTGCACGTGCACTGGCCAGAACATTGGGGGATGAGACGCTGCGCAAAACATTACCAAAGATGATCTGCTCATTAGGAAAGGGAACCGAAGTGTAGAGGATGCACTGCCCATGAAAGGAAGGCAGCAGACACTGAAGACCAGCACCGGCACAGCAGATGGCAAGTCGCACACCAAACCCACAATCCAAAGAGAAGAGAAGTAGCGAGGTGTGAGAGACCTGATAAGCCCAGGGAAGCAGAAAAGGGTTATAGAGTTGCCTGAACATGTGTGCTGCTTCAAGGTAGCTATCTGTAAATGATACACCAACATTGGGCTGGTATTGTTTCATGGGTAAAAGAGAATTGTAATAAAGATATGATATGAAAGACCTGGTAGGAGAGTACATCAGGTGAAAAGAATTATTGTATGGAAGTCCTGGTAGGAGAAACTACCAGGTGAAGTTAAAATGTCTAAAAGACTGTAAGGAATTCCTGGAAGGGGATTATACCAGGCCAAATCAAGTGTGTAGTAAATTATTAGCGGAGCCTTGGAAAATCACATGCCCTAGGATCTTGAACTATTTGAAACATGATTCTTTGTTTTGAATTTAGCTGCAAAATCGAACCTGGGTGGTGTCAAGAGGGAGAAGTCATCAATTTTGGGCTACAGGACACCTGCATATTGGTAACAGGAACCTGGGGAAGGGAGCCAATCCCTGGAACTGTGAACATTATCCACCACTTGGAACTTTTTGGTTGGGGTTATACCTTTTCATTGTGCACCTTGAGATCCACAGAGAATATTCCTAGCACCTTAGAGTTAATATTTAGAGTGTGAGGGCCAGAATAGGATTTCAGACACAGGACATATTTTAACTTTAGACATCTTGACAATGGACAGACCCCTTTGTTTTTTGCATGAGGCAGGAAAATACATCCTAGGGTAGGGATAGTAAGGCATTTCCCCAACCCTTTTGATTTTGAATAAAAGCCAACACTATTAGTCCTCAGTGTCCACGTCTCATCCCTGGCTCCTCACATAACCTTGTTTTTGAAGCCAGTGATTTCACTCAGCCGAACACGCAACTTCCATCTGCTGTATGGTCTCCTGGGACAAGTAGAATTCTGTCCAGACTAGGTTATGGCAGGTGTTGGGGGATTGAAAGTGGAACTGTCCACATGCAAGAAGACACATATATAGGGGGCAGAGCCATAGGCCTTCCCAACTCCCTCAACCTGCCTCTGTGGCAAGCCTGGTTCTGGTAAAACCTAGTGGAGCACCTTCCCCAGGTTGAAAAGGGTCCCTGCTTCCCCTTTGCAGGGACACGTCACTGACCTGGCCACATAGGTGGCATTTTGTTCTTGGGGGATGTGGATCTATGTCATGTTAACATGTTTTTATAACGTGCCCTGAAGCTGCTGCAACATTTGTTTGGTTCTATACCAAATAAATAAATAAAATGACACTTACACCTTCGAAAGCAGCACATAGACACTACTTTAGATTAAGAATGCAATGGTGAAAGGATGAACAACCTCCGAGAAGGAAAACATAAGATGAACTAGAAGAGTCAGATATAAGTTAAGTGTAAAAAGGTACATGTAAATCATTGTTTTGAATTTTGGTTAGTTGTGTTCATATCTTAGATTCAGAGAAAGATTATTTGAAAGCCGAGTAGCTTTGAATGAGAAACGGCGGCCACCTCACTATGACAACCGATAGATAAAAGTGCTGACAAGATTAGCTGCGTAAGAAGGCATGGTTCTGAAGGGAACATAATCAGGAAAACGGTGCCTTCAAATGTGAGGGCCACTAGAAAGAAAAGCATTCTGAACATTGCAAAGCGATTTAAAAGCAAATGGTTTTTTATCGGAAGTCAATGCAGTTGGAGAAGAGCGGGTCTTAGATATGTATGGTTAAGGAGATTTAATAACATTGTTACCACTGTTTTCTGCAATCCTTAAAGGTTAAGACCATATTGGGGAAATCCCATCCAGACTGAATTACAATAATCGACCCACAAATTAATGTAGGCATTTATCAGTATTATCTGATGAGGAAATAAGAAGAGAGATAACCATTTCAACAAAGACACTTGGTCAAAGTAGCTTTGTTTATTTATGATATTATGGTCAGTTGTTGGTCCATAACTACACCCAGGTTACGAACCTGTGGGAATGGTGAGAATGGTTTTTACCACGGTCACAACATGTGGGGTGTAAAATTAAAAGGATTGAGATTAGAGGAATGACTGTAAAACAGGATTTTATTTCCTGACATTAAGCTCTTTTGGAATATACAAGAGTTTTCTATCGTTCTGGAATGAATAAAGAACTAACCCACTAAATAAATCTAAATACAAAAAATGCTCTGCCTGTATGATCCTTGGCTTAAAGGCCCAAAACCACATTACACCTAGACACAGAGCCAAACCTTCAAACTCCTAGTAAAATTCCTATATGTGACACATTGGGGCCTCTGGAATATAGGATCCAAATACAGCACCATTGTACTCAACCCTTTCTTCATAATAGACAACTAAAATCATCATACAACAAACTCTTCATGCCTCCCAAATTCAAAGGAGTTCCATGCAGGGTAAAGGCTTCACGGAATACCCGCCCACTAACTGGAATATGCTATGCAAGTCTCAGAGATTGGAGAGTGGTTATTCCAGGTTCAAGAGGGCAAGAACAACCTTTGTGGTTAAAGGATGGTATTCCCTCGTGAAAGATAGAGGTAGTGTCTCGGAAGACAGTAGGTAATCCCCAGGTGGTTAGCTGGTATGTTGGAATACTATCGTAGTCACCCCTGGAAATCTAATCGGAGTCATAACAACGTAGCTCATGGTCCCCTAGAACTACGTGTGAATCGGACAGGAGTAGACCCCATTCCCCTCAGAGCTCTGTTCCTACAGTCTCTATGCATCTCAGATCTGACAGCAGGCAGCTACTGTTTGGTTTATGCCTGCTCTTCTCAGCTCCTCTCCCAGTTTAATTGATTTCAGTTTTGTATGGTCCGTTTTTAACATACCAGAATACTTTTTGTACTCATGCCTACAATCCATTATGAACTGGACCTCCAGTACTCCATGTTTTTTTGTATTCGTACTGTATGTGCTTTCGAAGAGTGTGTTTGTAATTTTGCGCCATACAAAGCAACAACAATACATCAAAACGTTATCTTTGATAGAAGATAAATCCCAACCTCCAGCAGAGGCGAATCTGAGTATCCTCTGCATAGGTGTAAAGCAACATTTTAGAATGTTGCTTTACACCTATGCAGGGATACTATTTAGTGTAAAGAAATGGTGTATTTCTACAAATGAACAAGACTACTAGTATCTGTTTTTCTAATTTGTCATGGAATGTTAGAGATTTCAGTTATAGTAGCATTGCCAAGATATCTGAGCGAGTTAAGTGTTTGCGTCAGAGATCAATGTGCAACCGACAATCAGAGGATTGAATCTTAGCAGAGACTCCTCAGCCAGCCATCGATAGCGCTATTAAATAATACAGATTATCACTCCAAGGAGAGATATGGCAGTCCCTCATTGGTTAAACTCTAGGGTATAATTCTACATAAAGCCCAGAGTGCATGTCACATCACAATATTCTCCAGAGACCCAGTTGTCTCTGCTTTCACTCCCTGCTCTGGCCACCTTTTCACCACTTTACTCCATTAACCTTGTAGTCCTAGGCCCTTGCAGACATCACAATTACCTACTTACTGTTCCAGCTGGACAACTCATTTCTTCCTACGTGCATCGCTGGCCCCATTGTGAAGCCAGCGATGCCACTACAGCACTTGTTCTCCTGCGAATGTAGTAATGCCATCAATGCCACAGCATAGACAACTTCTCCAAAAAACACCAATAACTCTCCCACTTGGCCTACAGCAAGTTGTAATGGCCCTGAGCCCTTAGTAATGCCCTTGCTTCACTCAGGTGTTGACATGGGTTTCTGAGCCGTTATAACCCAACATCGCCGCACAATAGGGCTACAAAGCTTAATTTTCACACATATTTAATTATCAACCTCCTCTCGGCTAAACAGAATGCTAAGAATGCATTCTATAATTTACTCTATACCTTGTTCCAAACATTGAGGTTTGGGCAGCAGTTTAATGGCATTCAAAGTTGTTTTATTAGGAAAATGCCATGTGCTAATAATAGCCCTATTGACTTCAGGAGATATCATTATCCCTCAATCATAGCTACTCCGCTTTAAAAGGCCTGCTGTTAAAAGGCCTGGGTTGGGCAGAGCTGTAAAAATGCAGGGCTAAAGTTATTACTGCTGCATTACCACCCCGCCCAATCCTGAGTTTCAGCGGAAAGTAGCAGATTTACCTCCAGCTTTGAGCGGGGGGTAAATCATGCCACTTAACACCCATTAGCAGCGCTATTAACTTGGTGCTATTAATAGGGAATAACAGCCTTACCACAACTCGGGATCCAGGGCTAAAGCGCCAGACCAATTTGTGGTAATGCGATTTCTGTTGGCAGTATCCTGGCGTCTTTACCGCTGGGGTACAGCCAGACCTCTGATGAGGCCCTTAATTATTACATTGCTTAGACACAGGAGCAATATGGAACCATGCAGTATATACAAAATATCATCTTCAAAAACCACCAACACCCTTGCTTCAAAACCATAGTGAGCCTCGGGTAGCAGACACTCTAATGTTCATATCTCAAAATAGCTGAAAGCAAGAATTACACACTGCAGAACTGTTTACTTCTACCACGGATCAATGATTGCTTAGTATAAGCGAGAGAAGGCGCTATGGGTAAACGGACAGATCCCCCTAAAAAAGAAGTAGGCACAAACATACTTTCAAACCCGGGACTTCCATCATGGCCGCTGGGGATGATGCAGGCTGCAGAGGCATCTACCTGCCCCCATCGAGTGACAAGATTGGCCGCAAGATTAGTCAAGAGCCGAATTGGCTGGGAGCCGGCAGGTGATCCCCGGCACCCACCCAAGGGCAACACCTAAAGGCTGCTTCACACCCGGTCTGGCCGTGGCCGGGCATGGGAGGGATGAGAGAGACCCCCGCGCTGCCGCATCTGCGCAGCACAGACTATCATCTCCTTGTGGTGACAATCCAGTAACCTTGGGTAAGCCCACACAGTAGGCTCCAACCCTCGCCCCCTGTGTCATTATTCAGCGTCTAACACACCCCCTTGTTCGTTTGCACATGAACTAGGTCTGTTTCCGCATAACTTTCCTGCTAACCTCTGAACATTTCCCGGGATGCCAGCACTCCTACTTCGGCATATTTCTGACTTCCTACTCTATGATGAACGCTCTCAGTCCTGCATTAATCACTGTAAAATTCGACTTAACAGCCACACTGCCACGTGAAATGCTTCTCCTCTCTGCAACCTATTCATTTCCGTTTTCTTCTAATACTAATGCCATCTCCATGTGCCATTGAAAACTCTGCATTTTCATTGCTGCAAAAATGTTGCACTTTTTGTGCTTTGACCTAGCGTTCGCTGGCTTTCTATGACTGCATATAACATGCATGTCTACCACATACTTGATGCAGTACCCCGTAACATGAGGCGAGACGTTTCCAAGCTGTGCATTTTACTAGCCTGCCTGATAATCACATTTAGCTGTGTTTTAGGATCTATTGCCACATACCTGATGTAGTCCCCTGTAACATGAGGCAAGACTTTTCCAAGTTGTGCTACTCTACCTACCGTAACCTTTATTGACATGTATTACTTACCTGATGCAGTCCCCTGTAACATGAGGCAAGACTTTTCCAAGTTGTGCTACTCTACCTACCGTAACCTTTATTGACATGTATTACTTACCTGATGCAGTCCCCTGTAACAAGAGGTGTGGCTTTGCAGGTTCGTATACACACACCAACCCCGACAGTAACCATTATTCCTACACTTCAATGATGTACTATGCACTATCTGTAACTAGTGCCGATATGCCTCAGGGCTTGGTGCGCTGAAATAAATGTTAAAATAAATAAATACATTTTAGTAGCTAAAGAAAGAAGATTTAGGATCTAATTATGCAAACTGCTTCTCCGTTCCAAAGGGCACATTGTACCGTTTGTCTTAGGGGAGCCAACATTTGGTATTACAGAAAAGGCTGCACACTATCTTCTCCAATATGTGTACCCACAAATCAGTGGAGGTGCACTGAGAGCAGAACATTGCTTCACTTTCAGGGGTGCGTGACACTAATGGAAGCCTAATTACCAGTGTGCATGTTTTGTATTGTCAATGCATGCCTGGGGTAATGAGGCCATCAGTATGTCTGCCACCCACAGTGTCCGACCCTCTAAGAAACAGGACTCTAAACCCCAGAGAGGGTCAGAGAGAAATGGAAGATAACCCAGAGTTATCATTATCTAGTAGTATTATGAAAGCCCCACCACATGCATGTGCAACATGCCGTCCTTAGCAGTGAACATATATTCTCAGGCCGGCAACGTGGCCCATCTCCCATTATTCTACTAGATTGCATGGATAACGTGGTTGAATAGAGGCACCCATCAATTGACACAGGGAATTGGGAACTACTGATCTCCATGGGGGCGGGAGGGGGAGGGCTAGCTCAATGTCCATCACGGGCATGAGTAGCATTTTACCGGATTAACAAGCCCGTTTACACGGCAGACACATCACAAACTGTGCTAGCCATGCAACAGTGGCGTGTCTGCAATGAAAATTGCCTTCATATGGGAAAGGGGAAGCCGACATTTCATAGAGCAGAAGTAGATCCCGCTACAATGTAAAGGTATATAGATTGTCCTCTCATGCGAACACCGACAGCAGATCCCCTCTTTGCCAAGGATATTATGGGAAAAGGATTGTTTACCAATAAATATTCACCAGCTCTAGTTGCTTGATATGGTGTCCATGCGACACATTGTATGTCCATGCGACACATTGTAGAGCACATAGTATTGTTGTTCATTATATCGGGAATGCATTAAGGTTTTTCAGTATTCCTTAAATAATCAATCTTCTAGAGGGAGAAGGCATTCATCAATGACTTGTTGGTGGAATACCTTTTGAAAACTATATGGATGTTCAGTGAACAACTCGCAGACAAGCCCCTCTCCTAAACAACTTGAAAAAAAAAATCATCGTTTCTAGAAGAAAATAGTGTGGTTGTATGGTGCACATAGACAGTCATCCGTCTAGGATCTATTGACTAAAATTAGTTCCTCGGTTCACAAAAGTGTAGACATGCAAATGCTTTGTTACATTTTACATCAAGCACACACTGCAGGGGTTCCATTAGAAACTAAAGGGGCATATTACCGAAGCTTTGCACTGCGCCAAGTGCAATTTTGAACAGAAGAGCAAAAAATTTGCCTGGTGCAAAACAATCTATTTTTTCCATGCATTTTTCCAGCAGAGCAATGCCTCCCCTAGTACTAACACAGATTGACACAATAGGTTTCAGCAAAGAAGTACACTACCAACTGTATTGAAGATAGTCAATAAGGACGGAGAAACAGAAATACACTATGATACATGATATCAAACATTAAATTTGACAAAAAAAGTTAAAAACTGTTTTGTCTTTGGCTTAATGGCCAGATGTAATGATCAAAGGACATCCGAGTGTCCTAATTAGTAGAAAACTCTCTTTCCTCAACTTGTGTTTCACTGGAAATCATCTTAATTAGGAGGAAGTCATCATGTTTAGAGGGTATGGCTGAGTGAGGAGCACTCTAGGTACGGTGGTCATAGAAGAGCAAATTAGAGCAAGATGCAAGGGCAGACTCTTGGGGCCCTCTTCATGGAATATTTGCCCCGTTCAAAGTGAAGTTGCACTGCTAAAAAGTGGCTTTGCACTGCCGACACAAACCCTGATTCATGGGACTGTGCAAAGTGTATTTTTGCCATGCAACGTCTGGGCAAAGTCGGCGCATAGTCATTTTTGAGTTCAAAATTACTTTGCCCTTTGTGTCAGCAGTGCAAAGTCACATTTCAGCAGTGCAAATTTGCTTTGAACTGGGCAAATATTCCATGAATCGGGCCCTTAATGTCAAACAACAGAGGTGGACACAAAGGCACATCCTTCCCGTGATTAGGGGAATTTTAGTTGGCCGAATAACATTTCCCCTTACGACGGGGATAGTGCTTCATTGTATTCGAAAGTACAAAGGAGCTCCTTTGTACTAATAAGGACTATGGGCCTGATTTGCAAAGCATTTTACGATTTAAAAAATGCACATGTCAATCAGGCTCTATCTGTTTTATATACACACTTAGAACAATCACAAAACCTTTCTATCAACCAACCTAAAAAATGATCTGAAGGCTTACCAATTAGTCTCCTTGAAATGAATACATTGCTTGAATCCATATGGTCCTACAGAGCCATACATTCATAAATAGCGGCACCGAATCTAATTTGCCTTTACTTGTGTACAACACGTGTTCAAAACCAAGTACAGTCTCAAGTGTCTTTTGTTCATTATCTGCAGCAAATAAGGGCACGACAAACACATTTTCCAAGTGTTTGTATACATGCAATCTTGGCAGTATTGGTTCTATTGTGTTTCTGTCTAGCACATGTGGACTACCCTTTTCTTGGATAGTGCGAAAGCTACAGCTGAGCCATTTCAGTGTAACTGACTTTCACCATTACCAATCTTAACCACAAAATGAGAGACTCGTACAGCCCTGAGGTTGGAGGGATCCCAGAGCTCCCTGCTCCCTGCTTGCTGCCTGGTATCATCTCTCTGCTAAAGTACGCAGGCATTTATTTTGCTATGTTGTTTGTTAAAAGTGGTGGTATTTCCAAATACCACCACTTTTACCACTGGACCTGATTTTGGGTTTCCTGTCCGATATGTCAAAAAGCTGCCTTCTCTGATTAAAGGTGGTGGCAAGAGCCCGAACACAACTGATGCATTTGGTAATTCTTCCAGGACCTCCACCCATCGGACACCATAATAGGGTATAATAAAAAAAAGTATAATCGTGCACATTGACAGCATTACCACAACTGGTAAGAGCAGCACCGTCAAGCGGCCACTGTTAGTGAAAGTAATACCGCCATTCACCAACAGATCCTTTTTTGGTGTATGGGTATTGAACCCCATAATCCGGCAGTACAATAGAACATGTATTATTTGGAAACTGTTTGCAGTCCACAAGCCTCCAGCGAAAGATCGGACACACAAGAGAACGTTGTGAGTGGTTTGGCGTACAGAAGCACATTATGCTTCATCCAGGTGGACTCCAAAAGGGGAACAAGAAAGCAGGTAAGTGGAACAGCAGAGAGGATGTACTGGGAAAGAGGTGGGTGAGGAGGGCAGTGTGGGAAAAAGCGGCTATGGGGGGATCTGCCATGAAAATGGAGCGCTGATTGAGAGTGGCATAGCGGGGAGTGGCCTTTCGATGGTGTCCTTTCAAAACTTCGCTCTTCTGCCAGCGCCATTTGGACATAGATCCTGGAAAAAACAACTTGTTTTAATGCTTCCTGCAATTCCTATCCTGAGACCCGAAGTCTATTTATGTAATTACCAAAAACTGCAGTTTCACCACATGAAACCTTTCTTCTACGCCATAGAAGAAAAATTACTAATACTCCATCTCTTCAATTTCGCTCTTTTTTAATACAAAAGATACAGTGTATTTGCATTTTTGTCTGATGTATCCCCACTGGAAAGCTGCCCTCGAACACCATGGCGTGAACTTTTCCTGTTAAAGCCCATGCCAACTTTTTTCATCATATGTACAGGCCTTTTGTTAGCAATTGGTCCACGTCCAGAATCTCTGGAGGAGATCCAACAGAACCTGGCTCAGGTAAGTGCACTGGTGCTAGTGAACACAGCAGCAAACACAACACACTAGTTTAAACAAATAAACTGTGTTGATAAAGATCATTATAGTTAATATTTAAAATAATACACTGACTGGAAAAAAAATCAAAGAAACAATTGTGTGCTTGGCAGCCATGATAGATTGTCTCTGCTATTTTATTTTTATTTATTACATGCATGTAACACCCAGACCCACGGGTATCGCAGCATTTGTACATGTGAACATAATACAAGTAGTAAGTCATGGGAACTAAGCAACAACAGAGTTAGACAATGTTAGTCATATTTGTTAAATATCCAGGTTTTAACACGGTTTCTGAAGGTTATGTACAAATATTCATTTTTAATGTTGGCAGGAAAGGAGTTCCAGAGAGAAGGCACCGTGACAAGGAAGCTAGCGTCTGCCGCTCATTTACAAACGAATCTTGGGGTGTCAAGAGTGAGACTGGAAAGACGATCGTAGGTGACACAGAGGCATTTCGGGACTACGCAATCATTGATGTAGAGTGGGCCTCTTTGTTTATCTGTGTGTGAAGGTCAAAATCTTAAATTCGGTGACAATACGTCTAATGGCCGAGATGTAATCAAAGCGCTGGAGGTCCAAGGCTGCACGGAGAGCTTTGTTTTGTAAGAGTTGCAGTTTATCAATGTTTTTCACGGAGGTGCCCATGTAAAGGGCGTTTCATGAATGCAGTTTACGGAGGATGATGTCTCAGGAGAGCGTGAGGCAGTTATCTGTGGAGAGGGATTGTCTGCTCAAGGAGATGAGTTTGGCGGTGTAGGCAGTAGAGGAGGCAAAGGCATTGATTGTGATTATTCGTAGAAAGTTCTGCATCTAGGCGGATAACTTGTGTTTTCACATGTTTCGACAGAGAAACAGAGTTGCCATCAATGAGGAAGGAAGAGAAGGCAGGGTCTAAGCCTTTGAGACAATGAGAGGAATCTACAATTAGGATCTCAGTTTTGTCGTCATTGAGGCACAGGTTGTGAGTAGCCATACAAGATTAAAGGATACTATATACCCTATGTTCTGTTGCTGTATCATTGTGGTGGTTTCCTGAGATGGGGATAAGGATTTGGGTGTCATCTGCAAAATGGGTAAATCTCATACCGAGAGAGTCAAGCAGGTCGAATAGGGGTTTGGTGTAGGTGTTGTAGAGGGTTCGGGAGAGACAGAAGCCTTGGCTCACTCCTATGGGAACAATGATAGGGTCAGTAGCGCCATCCCCAATAGAAATCCTGGAGGTGAGTTCACTGAGGAATGATTTGATCCAAGCTGCAGCTGAAAAATGGAAGTTCGCGCAGATGTGGTTGTAGGGCAAGTCATGAGCCACCAGGTCGAACACTGGCGTGAGATCCAGCAAGAGAAGCAAGGCCAAATTGCACGAGTCTCGGATAGCGCCCAATTGAATTCCAAGGTCCAGTAATGCTGATTGAGTGCTGTGTTTGGGGCAGAAACCTGCTTGTCTTGCGCCTTGTAGGTTGTGGTGTTCAAGGTATTGCTGTACCTGGTGGTTGGGCATGCAGTCTAAAATGTTGAGGAGGAAAGGCACAGAGGTGATGGGGCGGAAGTTGGTGGGGACGGTGGGGTCCAGCAAGGGTTTCCTAAGGATAGAGGTGACGCAGGCAGCCTTGAGACTAGCAAGGACTGAGCTGGTGGCGAAGGAGGCATTGATGAAGTTAGGTATGAAATGGGAGAGGGTAGTAGTGCAGAGTTTAATGGTCCGAGCGGGGCAGGTGTCAGTCTTGTAATTGGAAGGCTTGAGGGCTTGGATAGCATTGATAACATCTGTGTGAGATACTTGCGAGAATGAGAAGGGGGTAGTTGGAGGGGTGGAGAGGGGCAGTGGCACCGCTGCAGGCTCTATATGTGAATTTGGCTGCAAGTCGTTTCTTTTAGCATTGATTTGGCCCGGGCTTTCAAACTCTTAAAGGATCGCAAAGAGTTCTTTGGTATTTGAGCAGGTGTTGGCGATGCACATGTTGTAGGAGTTAGCTTTAGCAGTAATGAGGGTATGCCTGTAGGTATTAGAGAGGAGAGCTTAGGGAGGCTGGCAAGGTTTAAAAGGGTAGGCACTTTCCTCCAGAAGTGTTCAAAGCTCTTTCTTGTCTCTTGAGAGATTTGAGCTTATCCATAAACCAGGGATTGGTCGGTGTATGGGGTTTGAGTAGTTTGGGTTTAAGTGGGGCATGCTGATCCATGGGAATTCGGAGGCTCTGCATGTATGGTGCTAACATAATGGCAATGTTGGGTACAGTACTGGCAGGGCAGTCAGAAATGGCGTGTATGCATTGCGAAGACTAACACCCAGAACATGAAAGATGGCATCAATGACATTTGTGATGTCATCTTTCATGTCCTGGGTGTTAGTCTTAGCAGTGCACTGGTGTGGCATGAGTTAGGGTTGCTTAGCTTACCATAACTGGTGAATTTCAAGGGTTTTTCAGTTTTACTTGTAACCATAACATCCCTTTAACAAAGTGTTTTCACTGAATTTCATTGGTTTTTATTAGTGCAACCTAACCATAATCTCCCATCAGCAACGTTTCTTCAATATATATATATATATATATATATATATATATATATATATATATATATATATATATATATATATTCATAGTAGTGGCCATGTAGTTATGGTTAAGTTGCTGTTTCCATAGGAAGAGCACTTTTTGGGTGGCTTATAACCTCACCAAACTTTGCAAAAAAAGTATATGGCCCACTCTGAATTTTTTTGCAAAGTTTGGTGAGGTTTGGTCCAGGGGGGGCAAAGTTATAGGGGGGGTCCCAAAACTTCTTTTTTTCCCATAGACATAATGGGAAAAAACTTTGCTCACGCCTACAGCCAAATTTGCGGCTGGAGCGGCGGCTTGGTCCTGAAAGCGTGCCTTTTTTTATATTTGGTGTAAATCCATCCAGTAGTTTTTTAAAAATGACAAAAATGCAAGTGAAAAAAATTAGTGATATCTATGTCCGCTTCGCGGACACACTTCCCTGTTCGCTCCGCGGACAGGACAGGGATTGGGCAAGCGGCTTGCATGATGTCCGCGGACATGTGACGCGCTCTCCCATTGGCTGCGGTGAAGCGTGCAGTGCGTGGTATTTTCAGAGACACCTGCCATCTTTGTTTATCGTTTGCATCGAGACCCTGCATACAACCAGTCCCGGGCTGCTGCAGACTGCCAGGAGACACGCCATTGCCACACGGTGGCCCGCGGAGGGCCGAGGAGTGGGATATGCCGCCTGCACAGTAAGTGTCTCTCTCCTGTTCCCCCCAACCTACCCGCTCATGCCCCGTCTCTCCGCTCATGCCCCGTGTCTCCCTCCTGTTCCCCCCACCCCTGGCTCCTGCCCCATGTCTCTCTCCTGTTCCCCCCACCCCCCGCTCATGCCCCGTGTCTCCCTCCTGTTCCCCCACACCCCGCTCATGCCCCGTGTCTCTCTCCTGTTCCCCCACCCCCCGCTCATGCCACGTGTCTCTCTCGTTTGTTTGTTTATTTATTTTGATAATGCGCTCCAAGCCCTTGAGCAGTCGGGCACAGCAGGATAAGAAGATTCAAAGCTTAGTTACATGCCTGACACAGGCTAATACATGCATAGGTAAGTATACAAAATACGAGGCAGTACAGAGAAAATCAGATACCTAGGAGGCGGTAAGGGGAGAGCTAAATATATACATAGTCTGAACAGTCAGAAACGGATGTTACAGGTTGTGCATAGTCTGAACAGTCAGAAACGGATGTTACAGGTTGTTCGTGTGTAGCCAATTGAGTGCATTACTTCTAAATCTGGTATAAGGTGATGGTCGTCTAATTTCAGTGGGGAGAGTGTTCCATAATTGCGCCGCTTTGACTGGAAAGCTGGATCCTCTGGCCGTGGTTAATTTGAATCTAGGTGTTTCAAGTAAGAAAGTGTTGGAAGTTCTTGTGGGTCGGAGTGTAGGTCTTCTGGTAATTTTTTCAATTAGGTATGAGGGTGCTAGGTTATTTAAAAATTTAGCTGTAAGAGAGATAATATTAAGGAAGATTCTGTCCTTAATTTTTAGCCAATGGGCCTCAGTCCGGTATTTAGAGATGTGTTCTCTACGTGGGATATTTATCGCGGCTCTTAATGCGTTGTTTTGCAGTCTCTGCAGTTTGTCAGTGACTGACTTGTTAGCTCCTGTGTACAGGGCGTTACAGTAGTCAAGTCTGGAAATGATAAGAGCATTAGCCTAGGTGAGGCAGCTGGTGCTGGACAGGAATGGTCTAGCTGCTCGGTTAAGTTTACAAGTGTAGGTTGTGGTAGATGCGAGGGAGTTCACTTGCTTTTTGAGGGTGAGGGCAGAGTCGAGGTAGAAACCAAACGTTTTGACCCCAGGCATGACCTTGATAATATTGCTGTCAATATTTAATGATACATAGTCCGGGGTATGTTTTTTTAGGTTGTGGTCTGAGCCGAGGAGTAGGATTTCAGTTTTATCGTCATTCAGGCAGAGGCCATGTGTGGCCATCCATGCCTTAATGAGGATGTATATCTTATTCACCAATGCCAGGTCTGCCTCGTAGTTGCCCGAAAGGGGTATGAGGATCTGGGTGTCATCTGCATAATTTGTGTAGGTGACACCCAGTCTGTCCAACTTGTCAAACAGTGGCTTGGTGAATATATTATACGTGGTGGGTGAGACACAGGAGCCCTGTGGCCCTCTGCATGTTATTTGGATGGGGTCAGCGCATGAGGATGTAGAGAAGACTCATGGTCCGGTTCACAAGGAAGGATTGGACCCAGACTATGGCCTCCCCTGTGAAGTTGGCCGCGAGCTTAAGGTGGTTGCATAAAACTGCATGATCCACCAGGACAAAAGCTGCGGACAAGTCCAGTAAAAGTAACAGCGCTGTTTTCCCATTGTCCTTTAGTTCCTCAATTTTTGTTTTGAGGTCTAGCAGGGTGGTTTCCATGCACTGGAGAGGGCAGAATCCAGATCCTGTTCCCCCCACCCCTCGCTAATGCCCCGTGTCTCTCTCCTGTTCCCCCCCTTCCCCCGCTCATGCCCCGTGTCTCCCTCCTGTTCCCCCCACACCCCGCTCATGCCACGTGTCTCCCTCCTGTACCCCCAACCCCCGCTCATGCCCCATGTCTCCCTCCTGTTCCCCCCACCCCCCGCTCATGCCCCGTGTCTCTCTCCTGTTACCCCACCTATGATGCCCCTTGTTGACCTCCTGTTCCCCCCACCCCCCGCTGATGCCCTGTTGTGTTTTCTTTATACACCCCGCCTTCCCTTTCCATGGTGTCCATCTTGGTAAAAGATCCTCCGTCAGGCTGGGAATTTCCTTGCCATGCATCCTGGGATGCAGCGCCCTTCTGCAGTGACCAGACCCACGTGAACAACTTGAAGAGGTTTTGCAAGTGCTGTTTTTCCAGCGGCCTGCCTTTTCGTTGGAGTAGGGCACTGCGCCCAGCTGTGCAGGTGACTGACGGGGACCCTGAATCGGAGGCACTCGGAAGAATGAATAGACGTAAGTGCACCATTGCCTAGAAAACAACGGGGGGAAGTGTGAAAGTGGGAGTGTGTGAATGTGTGGAGAGTAGAGACCACGTGGCAATATTATTGATTTTGTAGTAGTGGCCAGAGCGATCTCCTTTCATGAGAGGAAAGGCAGCGCTGCAAGTAGAAAATAAGTCTGTGTATAGGGCCTGGGATCCCTCTGCCCTGCAAAAGGGGGTATTAAAAGGGGGAAATGCCCTCATCTCAAGGCAAGGAGACAGTAGAAGGGTCTACACTATTGTGTAAATAAGCGTGATTTACTATGTTATTTATTGGTGATTAACGTGTACATAGAGTTGTTTGGGTGTGGGGCGATGGTTGCCCAGTTCTGTGGATAAGGGTGTGTTGTGGTGAGCATTTGAAGCGGCAAAGGTAAAGGAGGGGCATGTTTGGGTTATTGGAAAAGGGGAACAGGGTTTGGGTAAAACGCACTTGGGAGGGTGGGGTAGTAAGACACCGCTGGATTGGTATTGGAGAATTAAAGGAAAGAATTAAGGAAAGGTATGGGTACCTCACTAGAGTACATGTGTACCAGGCTCCTGCGGTATCAGGAAATCATTCTCAAGTATCATTGTGAGTGGGTTGAAGGAACAGTAGGAGAAATGTTTCAATCTTGAGCAAAACAGGTCGCCAATAATAGGCAGATAATTGAGCATATATACATCTATTTGGCTGTCAAGTAGATAGGACGTTGAGGAAAAGGCAGAGTATCCTCGAACTCTGGAAACTGGTTGAGGATTTAGAGGATGTCCCCAGTGACAAAAAAGATCTCTTGTTGGTGGTGCGAATATAGAGTTAGATATGAATTAGATATGACCATTTCATTTACTGAGGAAGGTTTAGTGTGTTCAACTCCATCAATATACTGTGCCAGGGATGTAGCGATAATGCAAGCTCTTTACAGTGACAGTGCTACAATAGGAGTGCCCCTACATCCAGATTTGTTCCTTCATTGAAAGACAGTCCTGTTAGGGTAGGTGCCAGGGATAGGAATGATACAAACCATTGTGAGCACCAGCTGAATTTTGGTTCGGGCCAGCTGGCCGCCAAGAGCATGCCCCAAGCACCATCCTTACATTAGATTTGAAAGCGGTTGTCATCAAATGGGACAAAGTAATAATGTTAGGGATTTTATTTATTTTTATTTTTTTATTTTATTTTGCATTTTTAAAGCGCTCACACAGCCCACGGGCATCGAGGCGCTGTTACAGGAATTGTTTGTTTTTTCAGTTGCGTAATTGTTTTTTTTTTTTACTTAGTTGCGTATTTATAACGCGCTTAAACACTCAGAGGTTTCTAAGCGTGGACTCGGGGATCGAACCTGTGTTGCTTCGTGCCGTCTTGCTTCCAAGGCGCGCACGTTGCCGTTAAGCTATCCTCCCGGGAAGGTTTGGCACCCTGAGCCCGCTGTCGTCCCGTGGGACCCCTATGCATCTGGTCAACCTAGAAGGTCTGCGAAGATGCTTCGACCCATTGGAATAGTCGGACCAACTATTCTCGGCACCTTCATCAAACCCTGCAAGTAAGCTTTCTCGGAAGTGTCTCTGGGCCAACCAGTGGGTCAACCAGCTTACCCAGTTGCTTTACTCTGTCACCGCCGCCATTTCGTGGAGGCCCTTGAAACTTGGTATACTGGTAGCTCTGTGTCCCTGGCACCCTCACACCGAATTTCGTACACTTGGCATTCCCAGGTCTGGATTGATGAATAAGGGGATGAATGGGTGCACAGTAATGAGTATTGACACCACCCAGCCACTAAGTGGGGTGCCGGATGAACAGATGTTTGGGGGATGTCAAGGATGATGGAGAAATTATTTTTGAAACTTTTATTCCATGTAAGATAGAGAGATACCTCACACTAAATTATTTGCCAGAGCAGTACCCTTTCATTTGCAAGAAGACATGGCAAGAGTGGACTTGTAATTTTCACGATGTAGGTATATTGAAAAGTATAGGGGTCGTCTACATAAAGTTAAAGCAGGGTGCAGTATAACCCAGAGTACAACAACCCACTATCAAGAGATGGCAATGAGGGAATTTATGTCACTATTGCAGCTTTATGACAGCAAAGGATAATAATAGCTCCTGAATCACCATGTAATACGGCTATATACCCTGTCAAAAAAGTAAAGGGTTCAAGTTGGACCATGATACAGGATCTCCACTCCTTGAAAAATATTGTAGAAGACGGATTTCTGGTAGTTCCTCACTCAGCCACAATTCTTTGCAACATATCCATTGATGCAGTATATGTTACAGTCATTGATTTGACGTATGCCTTCTTCTCAATCCCACTGCACCCTGATTTACAGCATCTCACTAAATTCACCTATCGCAGACAAAGATTTCAACACACTCAATTACCCCAGAGGAAATGGGAGCCCCCCAGTATTTGAAACAGAATATTACACATAGATTTATGGAACATACATGTCCCAAGCATAATTATTCAGCAAATAAATTATCTATTAGTTTGTAGCTCCACAGAAGACCAGTGTAGAGAAGATTCAGTGACACTATTGACATTACTCATAGAGAAAGGGTACAAGGTGGACAAAAACATGCACTATTGCCAGAAAGAGGTGGTGTACTTAGGGCAAATAATTCTATCTGCAGCTAAAAGGTAACCCCTGAGAGAGCAGCAGTGTACAAAAAGCTCTTCAGCCAACCACGGTGAAGGATATGTAGCCATTTGTAAGATTGTGTAACTATTATAGGGCATGGGATTTTGACTATTCTAGTTACACAAAAGCTTTGCTGAAAGGGCTAAAGGATGCACAGAAAAGGAAAAGTACACTTACACGGACAGGAGAATCAATCACATGTTTTCAGGAACTTAAGAATGCCACCACCAATGACCCAGTGTTACCTACCACAGACTACTTGAAGGAATTTTTTTATGTTTTCACATTCAAACAGGCAGGTAAATTGACAAGAGAAATCCATGAGTCACAAGCCTTTAGCGTGTTATAGTGGATTCCTAGACCCTGTAACGCAGGTCCATTTCCCCTGTGAACAAACATTGCCAGCATTTTTGCAAAAGAAAAGTCTTCCACCATCACCCTGGGGTGTTCAGTGACATTATATGTAGAGCAAGCAGTGTTTGTTATTTTAGAAAGGTCCAAATCAACCCTCACTACCGAGAGAGCATCGGGGTATGAGGTTATACTATCAAATCACTCCATTCACATTGTTAGGTGTCACACAGCAAACCCAGCTACATTCATTGCTATACCTATACAGCCAGGTGAGGAGGTGCATGATTGTGTCACATATGAAGGTCCAGAATAAGATTCAATACAAGCAGGTGAGGATGCACTAGCAAAACGAGTGATATTCTTCGGTCACGGGTTGTCAACGATTGATTAGGAGACGGGGCAAAGGCATATGGGTGCAGCAGTGGTGTGTCTTGTAGCTGGGGAATATGAGGTTGTGATTAAAAAGAAATTGCCAACACACTATTCAGCATCGGTGGCTGAACTCATAGCATTGATTAAAGGATTAGAAATGTCTTGAGGGTGGTCAGCTAAAATCTATTCTGATTCAGCTTACGTCACCTTCACAATACATTCAGGCTCGTAAAGGTGGCACAGGAGAGGGTTTAGGAAGTCTAATGGAGCAGCGTTGCAGCATACAGTGCTGCTCAAAAGAATGACGCATTGGGACTTCCCTCTGTGGTGGCCGTGGTAAAACGTTCGGCCCACACTAACAACTCTGAATTCATTTCACTCAGCAATGCCACCGCAGACAGGGCCACCAAAGAAGCAGTTTACTTGGTTAAACTAGATGTCGCGCCCCATCTGGACATAGTTTCACAACATTTACAAATGACAGTAGCGTATAGTGCAGTTTCCCATGCTCAGATTATTGAATTACAAGGGCAGGCACCACAAGAGGAAAATTAGTTATGGGTTAAGAGAGGGTGCCCCGCTTCTTCCACAGATTTAATATGGAGACAAAACATTACAGGTAAAGTAGTTATGCCGTTGGAATTGCTTATGGTTGCTTTTGAGCAACTGCATTACCCAATGCATATGTCTGCAATACATAGCTGCTGTCATCCAGGAGGACTGGTTTGTCCCCAACCTACAAGCAGGTAGTGGAACAGGTCCATCTGATTTCAAGATGGCAATACAGATTTTTGAAAGCTCCAGATGTGGAGCTATGGCCAGGGTGACACCAATAAACATTTAAGATAACACTCATAGAAACCAGTATTATGGGATTGGAGGGGCTGTGGCCAATAGAACCGTGTAGAGAGATAAGAGGAGAAGGGAAATGCCTGGGAGAGGTTGGAGTTAGAGAAGGGAAAGACTAGGAGGAGATGGAGAGGGGCGAGCACCTGCGAGGCTGAAGCTGGAGATGGGAAATAACTAGCAGGAGGAGAAGGAAGGTGCAAGCGAAAGGCTGGACTAAAATAAGGGAAAGAGAGAAGGTGGACGAGAGAGTTGGCAGGACTAAGAATTTGGAGAGAGAGGAGGCAAAGTCTTAAGCAAATTGTGCAGTCTTTCTGTTGTCATGGAGGGAACATTGGCCACAAGATAAAGGGGGTCAAATGCCAAATGCTCAACCATGCAAGAGGCCAGAGTTAAGAAAGAAAGAAAGAAAGGGAAAGGAGCAAGGCTTGCTGGGGGCTAGATACCCTGACACAAGAAGGCATGACAGAGTAAACCCTTGAACTTGAATCTACCGCTGTTGGTTGGGGAGGCATCAGAATTTTAACTGCGGCCTGACAATCCAACGAGGACAGATGGGGAAGAAATAGACCAATGGCTGAACCCAAAAGCGTCAGATATTTGATGCCCAGCACTCTTTGCAATAATTGAAGCCTATGAGAGCGAACATTTGTCTGCACTATGAAAGAAGGGCAATGGAACACTTGGAACTTCCAGGAACTGCAAACATTTTTGTGTGAACCATCCAGGCCCATGCACCCCTCATACCAACAGTCATAGTTTAGGTAACTTGAACCTACCTTAGAGTAGGGATTTTTGTATTTCCTTTACTTGATTGCAATCCCCTTAACCTCTGGAGCATGATAGTGAGAGAAATCCCTGTGCTGTAAATGCTATCCCTCCTTTCATTGTACAGGCCGTAATCCCACTTCAATTTTTTTTGTATAAATATAATAGAGTTGCACCCATTGGTTTGGCCTCAATCTTCTGTTGGTCCATTTGCCTATCACAGCTTCCCCTTCTGCTGTCTCTTCCTTTTATCACGTTGGAGGGACCTCTGGGCAATCTTAAGTGCTACTTCAGTAAGGAAGATTGATGCTGCCTGCTTTCCTGATCCTTGCCATCTCTTCCAGTTACACCGCCCCATTCATTCCTTCTCTGCTAATCCCCCAGAGCCCTTGGGAGTAAAATAATGTGTTATAAAGCTTACAATGTATTTTGACTCATTCTTAACAAATAGCTGTTGTGAGTTCGAATTTTCTTCTACTTTTTTAATCTCTAGATATGGACAAATGTGCTTTTAAAATGCACTATTTTGACAGATTGTTTTCAAATTTCGTTAGGGGGTGATTCGATCAAAACCGTCGTTCTTAGAGAGGTTCGGGCTTTCTCACGATATACACTTGCACGGCCAAAGATGGCCACTTTTAAAAATATGCTGTGTGCAACTTTTGGTTCCAAGTCTAGGCCCGGGCAAATAAAAGGTACTCTTTATGGTACTGCAGATGAGGACCAAGTGCTGCTGTACGTGCAGGCTCGTTCCTGCACTTGGCAAGCGTTGAGAAAGCTCAGTGCTTAACTGTTGAGGCACTATGACAGACAGTGAGTGCCCTTCGAAACAGTTTGTAAACAACTGGGGAGGCCTGTGAAACACAAATATTAAAGAATAACCCCAGCAATACAAATGGCCCAGCCGTCTTCTCACAATCACGGGGCTCCTTTTTGTGAGCAGATCCCAAATAACTCAGATGCCTGCAGTATCTCAAGTACTTAACGGGATCCTTCCTCGAGGAATTTTATGAGGACAATGTGTGACTTTTCCTTCCCACGATGCTGTACGTTCACCCCTTGAGAGCTGTTGTGTTCGGTGTTTTAAACTTAGGCGTTCTTTGTAAGTCAGTGCTTTGAATGTTTATTTCTGCAGGTTTACTGTGAACGTTTCAGTACAACACGTTCTTAAGAGAGTCTATTCAGACATACAGGGCCCCAATTCCACAGAGGACGGGTCTGTGTGGATGTTTGTGAAATGCTTCTGTCGAAGGAGGCGCGAAATCCGTAGCAGTTGGGCCTCTGTGTTCCTAATAGCACAGCAAAAGAGTGCATTCCACTTATTTTGTGTCTTTTCTCTTTGGAAGGAGGTATTTTCTCTTTACTCCTGCCCTCTGCTGTCCATTGAAGAAACATACCTTACCGTTGTTGCAGAATGCAAGCCAGCACAGGAGCTCCAGATCCAGCACGGCTATACGCCACGGTTTTTTAGTCGCCTTTACGCTTCTTACTGATTACACGGTAAAGGATGTCTATGGGCAACATTAGTTTGCCCGGTCGGGAAAAATTGGCAGTAACATTTACGTAACTCCAGCACCGGCAATTTTACCAGACTAGGGAAACACGTGTTTGCCGGTCGGGCAGCGGACGAAGTGAGCGGGAACGGTGGGGAGCGGTGTTCCACTACTTTAATTTTTTACTTGTAACAGCTCCACTAATTTTTGCAACCATCTTCACCATCCTGGAACTGTTCTTTGTGAAGTTAAAACACACTTCTCCATTTTACCACTGGATATCAGTTACAGCTAAACGGAAATCTTTTTCAACTCAATTGGCTGTCAACCAGCATGACTGCAACCCTTGAAAAATGTGCTGCACGTTGCTCCTTTCCTTCCTACTCTGTCCCCCGCTAGAGTCACAGTTCCACTACTTTTTTGGTAAACTTCCATCACTGCGGTGGGGGCACTGACTTACCTCCCGGCCTGACCTGCAAGTAAATCGGTCCCCAACCAGCAAAATGTTTTCGCATTTAGCGGCACCGATAATACTGCTGCTGGTAATTGTGGTTATCCCCTCCATGGAGTCCTGTGGCACTCCATGGAATTGGGATTTAACAGCGTTTCCACCACCTGGAATATCCTGGCAATACCTGGATATCAGCAAAAGGAAACAAAAGGGTCAGTTTGCGGGTATCCCGCCGGTACCGGCAAACCCATAATCAACCCTAGAAATCCGAATTAACGTTTTTCGACACACCAAAACAAGGGCCTGAAAATCGCGTGAATTAATCAAACTTTTGGATTCCCAAAAGGGATGACCATGTGCAAAGACTTCAAAAAGTAAAGCCAGCGTATAAGTGCGCGCGATCGAGTACATGCACACTCAGACCAAACGGATATAGAATAACAACAAAAAAGATGATTACTTATCAGGTGTGCATGCACAATCAAGAGGGAAGTGCATATGTTGATTGTCAATACAGTTATAAAATAATCATGAGATGCATTTAGGTAAAGGTCAATACAGTTTAAACAAACCATATAATGTTATAGATTTTCTCATTCCTATGTCACACTTTCAAAGCCGTGGCAGCAGTGAAGACAGGAGGTACGAGGACAGCGATATGCAGGTTCGTCATCGCAAGAGGAAAGGAAACCCCGTAGCACTTCGAGACAAAGTACAGGTGTTCTCCACCCATCCATCAACAAACCCACCTGGGCTCTCATGCATTGTCATTAAAATGTGACGCCGCTTGTGAGATTTCCTCAGTGCTAAATGCAAGCCTATGCCACGGAATTGCTGCAATGAAAGGAAACCGATGCAATTTTTAGTGTAAGTTGGCACACGCTCTTCCATTTTCTATGACTGCCCTGTTTATAGGTGCTGTGTGTCCGTCCAACATACACACGTCCCCCATGAGTGCCAACTGTTGAGGATCAGTTTGCAGGACTATGCGAAGGAGGGAAGCAGGGGAGGCCGACCCTCCCCTAGAGGATTTGGGAAAATCTAGCATCAAAAATTCGGTTTTCAAATTCGGCTGAAATGGTGCTTTTTACAGCATAAATTTCAAAAGAAGAAATTCGAATAAAGAGCCATGGAAATTACAGGCAGTTATGGACAGGAGATCTCAGCAACAGTCACCCAACCTGCTGAGGTAACGTTCTAGTTTTGTAGCTCAGGTCTAATCACTTAACTTTCAAGAGAAATATTAAACATTGAATGTGTGTCTCCTGATACTGGTCAATATCAGGCATTGAAGGCAGTTCCTGTAAATATATGTTACAAGAAAATGGTATTTTATCAATAGTACCAACATTGCGGGAAATGTTTAGGATATATGCTTCACGAACACCCACCTCTTTTTGCAATTTTAGCTAGAGAATCACAGAGTAATGGACGCATTTTTCCTCCGTTTACAAATCCCTTTGTTCAGCTTCCCTCCCAAAGCAGAGCTCGCTACAACCACTTCTGCTGGCTTCATACAACGTTGTCCTTTCATGGAGGAAAGTGCGGTTTAGGACCTCTCAACTCTTTCCACCGGCTATCTGCTGTTCCTTCGTGTGCGTACATGCGTATCTGGGCTCTGCTGAAGTTTATGACTTCACCTTGACCCCGCTCCGCCCGACTTGCTGCGTGCTTGTTCGCCGAGGTCAAACTGTGCTTTTTCAATTACAGGAATGGAGGTATAATGTAACCAAGTTTTCCAATTAGGAGATTTATTTCAGTTTACACACATTGCTCAAAGCATGTTTCTAATTGGGCGTGTGTAAAATGGCACTAGTTAGCACATCTTGGAAACACGTATAAAATTGACATTTGTAGGAAAAACGAGCAGATCCTTGAACACGCTGCAAGTTCACCCCCACTTCATAATCTTCATTATGAATGATTAACGCCTGTAAATAAAAGAGCCCACGTAAAATAAACAGGCCGATTCATGGAATTAATGTGCGCCGAATATTCCGGCGCAGGAGGTGCCAAAACGTGCGATTCGCAGTGCAAGTGTGAAAATCGCAGGGAAACCAGCGCACATCGATTCATGGAAGTCCGTGCGCGAGAAAAATATTGGATGTGCGCTGAAAAAGTGTGCGGCGCACGCCGGCGCACAGGTCATCCAACGGCGTGCACCACGGCGACAGCGAAATCCCACATAGCGCGGCGCACATAACAAAAGTAGGCGGAACACGGGGCGTAACACTCGGAATGGGGAACAACGCGTGAAAATATGGGCGTCACGGGGGTAGTACAGGAGGCAAGTGCGCGGAACGCCCACACGCTCGCCTACAACTCGGAATCAAATAGGGCAAACCAGCGCACGTGCAAAGACGGGCACAGGGCCAAACAAGTCCGCCACAAGAAAGCAGGCGGTAGCGTCCCTGCACCTGAAATAAATGTGCGCCAAAATGTGCGCTAACAAAAAGCCCCTATATACAGCTATGATGAATGATCCATACTGTGGCCCTCTAGGACAAATGGGGTGCAAAGGGGTACGCAACAAATATGGACACCCGCTGTGTGAAAAATAGCATGTGCATGTATTTCGGGGTGCGTGGGAAGTTTCACACGCGATTGTCCTTGGTACGTGTATTCCGGGGTGCCCGTGAAGTTTCACACGCGATTTCAGCAGGGTACGTGTATTCCAAGGTGCGCGGGAAGTTTCACACGCAAATTTGCAGGGTACGTGTATTTCGGGATGCGCGTGAAGTTCCACACGCGATTTCAGCAGGGTACGTGCACTTCGGGTGCGCGGGAAGTTCTACACGCGAATCCAGCAGCCTACGTGTATTTCGGGGGTGCCAGGGAGCACTACACGTGAATTGGCCATGTGGGTCCTCCCAGGTGTTCCCTCTACACCCTCCACGGCCCCTGCAGGCAGCCCACACCAGAGGGGACTACCCTGCACCCCTGCACATGGCCCGCAGGCAGCCCATCCACCATGGCCATGCCCCCCAGCCAACCCACATGTCACCATGCACTACTGCCCACCAACGCATGTCTCCCAGCCCCCCACCCCCCCCAGCAGTCAGGGGCACCCTCCACCAGGCCCCCACTCATGTCTCCCAGCACCCCCATCCCCCAGCATCCAGGGGCACCCTCCACCAGGCCCCCACTCATGTCCCCCTGCACCTCCACCCCCCAGCATCCAGGGGCACCTGCCAGCAGGCCCCCACTCATGGCCAACTCATGTCCGCCTGTACCCCCGGCCCCCCCAGCATCCAGGGGCACCCTCCACCAGGCCCCCACTCATGTCCAACTCATGTCTCCCTGCACCCCCACCCCCCAGCATCCAGGGGCACCCTCCACCAGGCCCCCACTCATGTCTCCCAGCACCCCCACCCCCCAGCATCCAGGGGCACCCTCCACCAGGCCCCCACTCATGTCCCCCTGCACCCCCACCCCCCAGCATCCAGGGGCACCTGCCAGCAGGCCGCCACTCATGTCCAACTCATGTCCCCCTGCACCCCCACCCCCCAGCAGTCAGGGGCACCCTCCACCAGGCCCCCACTCTGGTCTCCCAGCACCCCCACCCCCCAGCATCCAGGGGCACCCTCCACCAGGCCCCCACTCATGTCCAACTAATGTCCCCCTGCACCACCACCCCTCAGCATCCAGGGTCACCCTCCACCAGGCCCCCACTCATGTCCCCCTGCACCCCCACCCCCCAGCAGTGCAGGGCACCTGCCAGCAGGTCCCCACTCATGTCTCCTGCACCACCACCCTCCAGCATCCAGGGGCACCCTCCACCAGGCCCCCACTCATGTCCCCCTGCACACCCACCCCCCTGCATCCAGGGGCACCTGCCAGCAGGCCCCCACTCATGTCCAACTCATGTCCCCCTGCACCCCACCCCCCAGCATCCAGCGGCACCCTCCACCAGGCCCCCACTCATGTCCCCCTGCACCCCCACCCCCCAGCACCCAGGGGCCCCTCCACCTGGCCCCCACTCATGACCCCCTGCACCCCCACCCCCCAGCATCCAAAGGCACCTGCCAGCAGGCTCCCACTCATGTCCCCCTGTACCCCCAACCCCCAGCATCCAGGGTCACCCTCCACCAGGCCCCCATTCATGTCCCCCTGCACCCCCAACCCACAGCATCCAGGGTCACCCTCCACCAGGCCCCCAATCATGTCCAACTCATGTCTCCCTGCACCCCCACCCCCCAGCAGTCAGGGGCACCCTCCACCAGGCCCCACTCATGTCTCCCAGCACCCCCACCCCCCAGCATCCAGGGGCACCCTCCACCAGGCCCCCACTCATGTCCCCCTGCACCCCCACCCCCCAGCATCCAGGGGCACCTGCCAGCAGACCCCCACTCATGTCCAACTCATGTCCCCCTGCATCCCCAGTATCCAGGGGCACCCTCCACCAGGCCCCCACTCATGTCCCCCTGCACCCCACCCCCAGCAGTCAGAGGCACCCTCCACCAGGCCCCCACTCATGTCTCCCAGCACCCCCACCCCCCAGGGGCACCCTCCACCAGGCCCCCACTCATGTCCCCCTGCACCCCCACCCCCAGCATCCAGGGGCACCTGCCAGCAGGCCCCCACTCATGTCCAACTCATGTCCCCCTGCACCCCCACCCCCCAGCATCCAGGGGCACCCTCCACCAGGCCCCGACTCATGTCCCCCTGCACCCCCAACCCCCAGCATCCAGGGTCACCCTCCACCAGGCCCCCACTCATGTCCAACTCATGTCCCCCTGCACCCCCACCCCCCAGCAGTCAGGGGCACCCTCCACCAGGCCCCCACTCATGTCCCCCTGCACCCCCACCCCCCAGCAGTGCAGGGCACCTGCCAGCAGGTCCCCACTCATGTCCCCCTGCACCACCACCCTCCAGCATCCAGGGGCACCCTCCACCAGGCCCCCACTCATGTCCCCCTGCACACCCACCCCCTTGCATCCAGGGGCACCTGCCAGCAGGCCCCCACTCATGTCCAACTCATGTCCCCCTGCACCCCACCCCCCAGCATCCAGCGGCACCCTCCACCAGGCCCCCACTCATGTCCCCCTGCACCCCCACCCCCCAGCACCCATGGGCCCCTCCACCTGGCCCCCACTCATGACCCCCTGCACCCCCACCCCCCAGCATCCAAAGGCACCTGCCAGCAGGCCCCCACTCATGTCCCCCTGTACCCCAAACCCCCAGCATCCAGGGTCACCCTCCACCAGGCCCCCACTCATGTCCAACTCATGTCTCCCTACACCCCTGCCCCCAGCAGTCAGGGGCACCCTCCACCAGGCCCCACTCATGTCTCCCAGCACCCCCACCCCCCAGCAGTCAGGGGCACCCTCCACCAGGCCCCACTCATGTCTCCCAGCACCCCCCACCCCCCAGCATCCACGGGCACCCTCCACCAGGCCCCCATTCATGTCCCCCTGCACCCCCAACCCCCAGCATCCAGGGTCACCCTCCACCAGGCCCCCAATCATGTCCAACTCATGTCTCCCTGCACCCCCACCCTCCAGCAGTCAGGGGCACCCTCCACCAGGCCCCACTCATGTCTCCCAGCACCCCCACCCCCCAGCATCCAGGGGCACCCTCCACCAGGCCCCCACTCATGTCCCCCCCTGCACCCCCACCCCCCAGCATCCAGGGGCACCTGCCAGCAGACCCCCACTCATGTCCAACTCATGTCCCCCTGCATCCCCAGTATCCAGGGGCACCCTCCACCAGGCCCCCACTCATGTCCCCCTGCACCCCACCCCCAGCAGTCAGAGGCACCCTCCACCAGGCCCCCACTCATGTCTCCCAGCACCCCCACCCCCCAGGGGCACCCTCCACCAGGCCCCCACTCATGTCCCCCTGCACCCCCACCCCCAGCATCCAGGGGCACCTGCCAGCAGGCCCCCACTCATGTCCAACTCATGTCCCCCTGCACCCCCACCCCCCAGCATCCAGGGGCACCCTCCACCAGGCCCCCACTCATGTCCCCCTGCACCCCCAACCCCCAGCATCCAGGGTCACCCTCCACCAGGCCCCCACTCATGTCCAACTCATGTCCCCCTGCACCCCCACCCCCCAGCAGTCAGGGGCACCCTCCGCCAGGCCCCCACTCATGTCTCCCAGCACCCCCACCCCCCAGGGGCACCCTCCACCAGGCCCCCACTCATGTCCCCCTGCACCCCCACCCCCAGCATCCAGGGGCACCTGCCAGCAGGCCCCCACTCATGTCCAACTCATGTCCCCCTGCACCCCCACCCCCCAGCATCCAGGGGCACCCTCCACCAGGCCCCCACTCATGTCCCCCTGCACCCCCAGCATCCAGGGTCACCCTCCACCAGGCCCCCACTCATGTCCAACTCATGTCCCCCTGCACCCCCACCCCCCAGCAGTCAGGGGCACCCTCCACCAGGCCCCACTCATGTCTCCCAGCACCCCACCCCCCAGCATCCAGGGGCACCCTCCACCAGGCCCCCACTCATGTCCCCCTGCACCCCCACCCCCCAGCATTCAGGGGGCCCCCACTCATGTCCCCCTGCATACATCCAGGGTCACCCTCCACCAGGCCCCCACTCATGTCCAACTCATGTCTCCCTGCGCCCCCACCCCCCAGCAGTCAGGGGCACCCTCCACCAGGCCCCCACTCATGTCTCCCAGCACCCCCACCCCACAGCAGTGCAGGTCACCTGCCAGCAGGCCCCCACTCATGTCCAACTCATGTCCCCCTGCACCCCCACCCCCCAGCAGTCAGGAGCACCCTCCACCAGGCCTCCAACCATGTCCAACTCATGTCTCCCTGCACCCCCACCCCCCAGCATCCAGGGGCACCCTCCACCAGGCCCCCACTGATGTCCAACTCATGTCCCCCTGCACCCCCACATCCAGCATCCAGGGGCACCCTCCACCAGGCCCACACTCATGTCCCCCTGCACCCCTACCACCCAACATCCATGGGCACCTGCCAGCAGGCCCCAACTCATGTCTCCCAGCACCCCCACCCCCAGCACCCAGGGGCACCCTCCACCAGGCCCCCACTCATGTGCCCCTGCACCCCCACCCCCCAGCAGTCAGGGGCACCCTCCACCAGGCCCCCACTCATGTCTCCCAGCACCCCCACACCCAGCACCCAGGGGCACCCTCCACCAGGCCCCCACTCATGTCCCCCTGCACCCCAACCCCCAGCATCCAGGGGCACCCTCCACCAGGCCCCCACTCATGTCCAACTCATGTCTCCCTGCACCCCCACCCCCCAGCAGTCAGGGGAACCCTCCACCAGGCCCCCACTCATGTCCCCCTGCACCCCCACCCCCCAGCATCCAGGGGCACACTCCACCTGGCCCCCACTCATGTCCAACTCATGTCCCCCTTGCACCCCCACCCCCAGCACCCAGGGGCACCCTCCATCAGGCCCCCACTCATGTCCCCCTGCACCCCCACCCCCAAACAGTCAGGGGAACCCTCCACCAGGCCCTCACTCCTGTCTCCCAGCACCCCCACCCCCCAGCAGTGCGATTGGCCTGGGTACGTGTATTTCAGGGGTGCGCGGGTAGTTTTACACGTGATTTCTCCAGGGTACTTGTATTACGGGTTCTTATGAACTTCCACATGCGATATCAACAGGGTACGTGTATTACGGGGTTCGCGTGAAATTCCACACGCGTCATCAGCAGGGTACGTGTATTACGGGGTTCACGTGAACTTCCACACGCGACTGGGCCTGGGAGAGTGGGGTACGTGTATTCCTGGGGTGGGCGGGAAGATTTACACGCCACTGGGCCTGGGAGAGCGTGTTACGTGTATTCCTGGGGTGGGCAGGAAGATTTACACGGTCGCCTACACCACGCCAAAAAAGACGTTCCAATCTGGAAACGCGTACGCCAGCATGAAGCAGGCGCACGTCGACTCGCAGGAAGCAGGCGTACGTCGACCCGCAAAGCATAAAAGTGTGCGCAAACAACAAACAAGCTCAGACGCCAGGATGAATATACCGTTCCTAGCAGCAGTGGCCGTGGGATACCGCAGGAGTAGGAGGAGGATAGTCAGGTCCAGAATCTTTACACCCAGAACCAGCCTTTTTGGTATGCCTGATGACCGGGTGTATGGGAGGTACAGGTTTCCACCTCACATAATACTCGACCTGGTCAGTGAGTGGGAGGATGACCTCACATCACCCACCCTGTGCTCCCAAGCACTCAGCCCCCTGGAGAAGGTCCTCAATGTACTGCACATCTTGGCTACCGGATCATTTCCGCGGACAAGTGCCATAGTGGGGGGGGGTGTCACAGGCCACGCAGTCACGGTGCCTACACCAGGTGTTGGCCATCATCACTGCATGCCCATCAGTCCGCAGGCACATATACATGCACAGAACACCTGCAGAAAGGCAGGCTGTCATCCAGGATTTCTACGGGGTGGCACAATTCCCCAAAGTGCTAAGTGCCATTGATTGCACCCATGTGGCTCTACGTCCCCCCAGAGCATCTGAGCACATCTATAGAAACCGCAAGCACTGGCATTCCATCAACGTCCAGGTAGTATGCGATGCCAAGGGAATCATCACCTTTGCCAACTATCCACGGTCCATCCACGACAGCTTCATTTAAGGGATGTCAACCCTAAACCGGGACATGGAAGCTGGGCAGCATGGCGATGCATGGCTGCTTGGTGAGTATAAATGCCACATAAATGCCACAGCACACGCATGCATGTCAGATACAGAATAATGTCACTACCCACTCACTAATGATGCCCATCACCACCTCCCCAGGGGACAGTGCCTACCCTCTGAGCACCCACATGATGACGCCAATTGGGAACCCCATCACGCCTCCCGGGGTAAGATACAACACAGCCCATATTGCAACCCAGGGCATAGTGGAGCGCACATTCGGAGTGCTCAAGTCACGCTTTCGCTCCCTTGACCGTTCTGGCGGGCAGCTGTTATACGCTCCCCCAGTAGTGTGCAGGATCATAGTGGCAGCATGTGTCCTGCACAATGTTGCAACATGCCGGGGCCTGGCTGTGGACATGGTGGTGCCCCCACATCCCCAACCACATGCACGCCCGCTGCGCATGGGAGGGGAAAGGGCACGGGGTGAGGCAGCCCGTATGCAGCTGGTGGCTAATTACTTCACATAGAAATCACACCCCTGTGGAGTGCACACAGCCCTGGCACATACCATCTGACAATCAATGATGACTCAATCTGACAATTATGATGAATGAAGGGACAGTCAACTGTCAGAACCATAGCAGCCTGAGATTGTTCACCTGGAAGTCTCACAATGTGTGCATCCCTACCTACACAAAAAACACCAATGCAGTGTCAATAAAAAAGACACACTTCTATGCAGCAAAAATGAATACCCACTTGCAAAATACAACATGAGAACAGTGCCATGTCACCCAACCCCTCCCCGGCACTGCCACACAACACACCATGGCATGTCATGCTATGTGAGAGAAAACAAAGTAATCCCCACAACATGACACAAGTGTCACAAAGTACAGTGTCCCTAATGGAAACTGGCCACACATGAAATGCTCACAGTAATGCAGGACCAACAACACACATTACCAAATATTTAGCAATAATACAAATCACCTACACAACCTCAAACCTACCATAAACATGACAGTACGGATTTCAAAAAGTGGTAGTCTCACTACCTGATAATGCCAGCACTTCGACCACTTCCAACTGTACAGTGTTAGCGCCACGCCAAAGTGTAGGTGCACTGCTTACAACATGGACTCCATTTCCAAAGTAGACCGCCTTGTGAAGACATGAGGAATGGACCTGCAAATTAGGAGGATGAGATGGATGCAGAGGCACATATCAATACACTATGCAGTGTACAATACAACAACAATATGCACTAGGAATGTATACACAGTATTGACTACAAACTGCCCACACAGCAAATGGGAGTCCAACGTCACTGTGTAAGTCAATGTCACTTGGGCAAACCCTTTGCAAGCCCATGGAAACGGGAAGCAGGAGGGGTGTGTGTCACACAAACCCAAGCATCGAACCCAAATTCAGGACAAGCCTGCATGTGCCCAGCCACAATACAGCGTATGCCCAGGGGAGCCACACAAGGCAACACACTGTAAAAAAAAATCAAAAATCAAAAATGGCCATGTATGGGCCGGGGGGGTGGGGTAGGCCACCCAGGAGGTCCGAGGACAGGGTGCACACCAAAATGCACACCAAAACCCACCTGTGTGGATTTTGGGAAAAAAAAACACCTCCATGGGCTCATGGCCTGCACGGCTACCCTATTGTGAGAGAATCGCTGCTGTCGCTCTCCTCACCCTCTGCAGCTGCATCAGGAGGTGGTGGTACTATGGGAGGCAGCCCATGCAAAGCCCTAGTCTGGTCCTCCATGGCAGCAAGCATGCGGGTGTGGAAGGTCTGGTTCTGGAGGATAATCGTGCGGAGGTCCTCATGCAACAACTCACGGGATGCCCGGACCTCCTCCCGAGTTGCCTGCATCTCAGCTTTGAGCCGCTCCAGCTGCTGTTCTGTCCTCGTGTCAGTTGAAGCCTCAAGCTCAACAAGAGTCACCCCGAGCTGACGGAGTTCCACCCTCAGGGCTTCCCTGTGGCCCTGGGACTCAATAGAAATGGCTTCCCGCAGAGTCTACAGTGCCGCCCGTCTATCCCTGTTGGACGCCAACATGTCCTCCCTGTGTGACTGGCAAATGGAGTCTGTTGCCTGCTGTAGTTGTTCCATCAGCCTTTCTTGGGGGACAATGGAAGTGGCCACCCTATCCATGGCCTGAGCCATCATCTCAGATGATGCTGCCTGTTGGTTAGCCATACCGTATATGGATTGCTCCCATGCGGTATTGTCAGGTGGCGTATGGCAACCGCGTCAGCGGGCACCACACCTGTCTGGGGCAAGGCGAACTGCGCCTTGCTGTGCCGGCACTGCCTGAGGCTGCAGGAGTGCATTCCCCCTCTGATCTGCTGGCCCAGGAACAGGATCAGATGTTGCGGGGTGTGACCCTGCATCCGTAACCACCAAAGGCAGACCTACCAACACTGACATCCCCATTGAGGGTTCTACCCCTGGTGCAGGTGGGTTGGACAGTACAGAATCCCTCCCAGAAACACTTACCTGCGACGTCACATAGGTCTCATCATCCGAATCGACACCTGAACAGAGCTCGGGGGAGGTGCACCCAAAGACACCCCTTGAGAGAATCATCTGCAGCAAGTGTGGGTTCTCACCCACCACCACACCACGTCCCTCACTGGTGCCCGGTCGGGCCTGAGACCCCTCCTGGGTCTGCACCATCTCCACAACCCCAGCAGTATCAAGTGCGTCATCCCCTGCAAAGACATGAAAGAAAGGAAATGGGAACAGGCATTAGCACCATGGCACACAATTAGGGCTGAGAAGCAACAGAACCAGTACTTCATTGACACATGTCCTACATGACTATAAGCCTCCCAAGCATGCACCGTCACTGCGTATGAAGGAGAGGCAAATGGCACACATTGATGACACTGAGATGGAAGACCAACACATTTTCTGCATGCTGGCTAGCAGTGCCATCACACATTGGCCTGTGATTGGCATGTTCAATACACATACATGACACATACAATCACACAGATGGCATGTACCATAGCCATGTCACACATGTGACAATAGGACTGAGAAATGCCTAGTGAAAGTGGTGAATGCAAACAATCAGCCTGAATGAACACAGAATAATACGCAACAATGTTGTGGCAAGATGACAATTCAAGGGCAACTGGCGTGAGGTTGGGCTAAATGTCTACTGTTGCCAGAAGGGATACTGCAATACCCAAATCCTGGTGCGCAGAATGTATTGGATGAAGCACATGGGTGACCCAAACCACTCAGGCCCACACAACCTCACCTGGCACTCAAACAGAAGCCCTCACACACACACCATGCACATGGATGACACACACATGCATGTGCACTCACCGGACAATGCCTCGTAATCTGGCAGGTCTCCCACGCCTTACATCTGTCCCTCCGTGACGTAGGTCCCAGCAACATACTCATGTGGACTGAGTTCAATGTCCTCTGCTGGAGACCCACCTCCAGTCACTAGAGTAGCGGCATGACTTGAGGCCAGATTTTTCTTTGCCCTGCCCTTCAGGTCATTCCAGCGCTTGTAGCAATCATTAGCTGTGCGCCTCACGAATCCAAGGGCACTTATGATGTCCACGATGGTCTGCCAGTGTGCCAGACGTTGTGCAGGTGTGGTCTTGCATCCTGCAGTAATCACCATTTTGCTGTCATGTGCGGACACATACTCCACAAGTACATCAAGTTCGGCCTGATTGAAGCTGGGCTTCCTTGGCGGGCCAGACTGTGTAGCCGTGTCTGGGGCATCAGCCTGTACTGGACGAGCACTCTTCCTCTTCCACTTGGAAGGTGGTGGGCATCCTGAGTGTCCTACGCCGCTCTGGACACTAGGGGCAGGAGCCCTGGTGGATTGTGTACTAGGAGTGTGGGAATGAACACTCACCATGGGACTTGGTGCAGGCATTAGCTGAAGTGTGATGTAGTCAGGGGGAACATCAGCAGGATGGACTGGGACAGACACTGTCCTGGCTGGGAGACTCAGAGCTGGGGTGGATGGAGCCGCAGCTGCCCCTGCAGCCTCCCCACCCTGCCTACTCGGGGCAGCAGATGACATAGCTGCCCCTGATCCACGTGGCCTGGTGACACCAACGTGCACCGCCACACGTGGCCTAGACCTGCTGACCTGGAAGTCATCCATGGAGTCACCCTGTGCCAGGTCTGGTTCCACAATGGGCTGGTCCAACAAGGGCTGAGCAGGAATGGTGTCAGCCACGTTACCCTCAACCAGGGGGGGGCGTGGGTGTCCCTGACTGGTCATCCACACATGGGGGGGCTAGGGGCACCCTGCAAGTCCCGGCCACGTCCCCTACCAGATCCACCACGCCCACCTCTTGAGGCTCGCCCACCTTTGCCACCCTTAAAGCGTGCTCGCCTCCCAACCATGGCACTGATGTTGTTGTGCATATGGGAGTTGCAGTAAACTATTGTCCTGGGCAATTGGGGGTCAAAGGGGTAGGGTACTAGATGGAATTCATACCCTAGTGCTCTAGCAAGGCTGTATGTGACCCTTGGGGGAAGATGACGGGTCACGCAACGCACAGGCACCCCAAAAAAGGGAGATAATGTGCATGCAACCCCTCCTAGACCACGTGCGTGGAAAACTAAACCTGCACTACGCTGTGGCACCCAGAAACACAAAAATGAACGTATGCGTGTCACACGCAGCCTAGAATGACCACTGAAGGGGTACGCGACACACGGGACAAGCACAGATGTTAAATACGTGCGCGACTCAGCGTCTGCCTGGAAAAATAGCATGAAAAAGACGCGCGTGTGCGCGTTGGCAACACCCCCGCCAAAAGAAGAATTGTACGCTGTCTGAGGAGACAGGACAACAGAAGAAGTGAACGCTGTTTGAGGCCCAGGAAAAAGACAAAAAGAGAAAAGCTCTCGGAGGTAACAGGGAGTACGAACTTGGAACGCCGTGAAGTAAATCGTGTGTGTACCGACAAGAAGTACAGATTTCACCCACTCGCTCTCCACGAAAAGCACGTACAAGGAAATGGCGTTCTACACGTACCTTTTAAACATGCCCACTCATCCAGCGTCACTTCCGCGTGTACACGCTAAGGCCCTATCCTCCAATTACACGAGCTGACACTCTGACGTGCAGTCATTGGATGTGTAACATGCACCCGTGTACAGGGAAATGCCCGCGCACGCACGTCACAGACGCGCATACGCGCTGAGGCCCTTTCCACCAATTACACGCTATGACACTCTGACGTGCTTATTTTTTCTACGCGCCATGGAAAACGCACATGCGCGTAACGTCATAGACGCGCCTACACGCTGGGGGCCTTTGGGCCAATGAATTCGCGTACGTGTGCTGACGCGCTTACGCGCTAAGGCCCTTTCCTCGATTTACACGCAGACGTGCTGGATTTTCACGTGCCAAATCACTCCATATCAAGCTGGCCACGCGTAAGCACACAGAAGACCACGCTCCTGCCCAGAAGGCCGAATTGCTGCCCCCCCAGACCCCCGAGCACGCTCCCACCTGCCATCTGCTGCTGCCTGACTGCCTGCTGCCCACGTGCCCTGCCATTTGCTGGCTGCACATCAGCCAGGGGTGCTGTTGCTGTGACCACCCCTGCTGGAACCGAAGACTCCCGACTGGGATTCCATCGCTCCACAGACCAGCCCCAGGACCCAGTTGCCCACCAACTCCGGCCTCTGGGGTTGTCATGTCGGGCACTGCAACATCTGGCACCACTGGCAACCCCCGGCTAGAGAGGCAGAGGGACACCAGCTTCACAGCCACCGAAGTTGGTGTCCTGGTGGAGCAAGTCCTGGGGCAGTATGATGCCCTCTTCGAAAGTTTGCGTGCCGACAAGGAAGGACGAACTCGGATCTGGACGGACATCGTGACTGCCATCAACGCGGAGGGGGTAGCAGTCTGACTATTCCATCATGTCAAGAAGCGCTGGGAGGACTTCAGGTCCAGGACCCTCAACAAGGCCCGGTGCCTCTTGAAGGCAGAGGATGCTAAGGGGCGCCGGGGCCACTTGTCGGAAGATCAGATGAGGGTCCTGGAACGCATATCCCCAGCGCTCCATGTCCAGGTCCTTGAGAGGCAGACCCGTCTGGAGTCGAGCGGTAAGTGTACATGCATCCTGATTGTAAGCTGTGCGTGTGGTGGTGTGCCAGTAGTGTGCAGGTTGCACATGTGTTTTTATGGGGCCAAGTATGGGGGGGGTGTACAGGGCCATGAGGCTAACCCATGCGAGGGCTCTCATGTGTGAGACATGGATGGTGCTTGTGTGGTGTGTAGGCTTGCATGCCAAATACAGATGTGTGGGCACACATGTTTGAATGAATGTGTAGGTAAGTAGGCATGTTCGTGATGTCACACATGGATGTTGGTTTCAGCTGCATGTATCTGCACTGTGTACATGTGCATGTGTGTGTATTTGACAAGGGTGCAACAGTGATGCAAAATGGATGCATGTGACACCGGGATATGGAAGACTGATTGGCAGATGTGACATGGATGCCGATCTCAACACTGCGACAGTTGGCAGAGGTGTACACATGCATGCAAGTGTGGTGGTGTGTGTGCATGTGTAGTGCACTCCCTGTGTTGCATGTGATGTCTGGCTCACCTTTGCCTGCTCATGCTGTTGTATGTGTATGGATGGTGCTGGCTGTTGCGATATGGCTGTGGTATGGCTCATGTGTGCGAGTTGAAATGACATGTCTGTTGGCGATTGTGATGCCATGTCTGAGGTTTGCCAATGCCACTCATGTACAACTGTCATGTGTGTATGGGTCCATTGTACAGTGCCCTGATGCATGTGTTTTATTTCTCCCTGTCTGCAGCGTCAACTGATGAAGAGGGCGGAGAAGGTGCTGTGGAGCACAGCGGCAGGGATCGCACCACCAGCCGGAGACGCAAGGCCCGGCTCCCCTCCCAGGTTGTCATCTCGTCGGGGAGTGAGGACTACGGTGCCGCATCCCAGGCCGCAGCTGCCGGGGGGGAGGTCCAAGAGGCGGAGGTCGGAGTTGGACTCCTCGGCAGCAGAAGGGGCAGCTGGGACCCCACAGGGCCCAACGAGGGAAGATGGCACGGAGTCATCCAGGTTGGTGGGGAGTTTGGTGGAGGAGGAGGCCATCCAAGCGACAGAGACGGGGTCTGGAGGTGGGGATTCCACTGGTGCTAGTGGTGCAGTGCAGGACCAGGGACAGGAGGGAGCACAGGCCGCCGCGGAGGTGCCTGTGTGCAATCCTATGCCTGATCCTGTCACTGCATCATCTTGCACCAGCAGGGATGCCTACATCCAGACCCGTTTTCAGGCAGGGGATGAGCTCACGACAACTGGCCTTCCTCTGCCTGCGGACGTGGCTATCCAGGTACGAGTTGAGCCTGTCCTGACTGGTGTGGCGTTGCGTCAAGGCGCCATGGGATGTGACCTGCAGTCTTTTCATGAGGAGACTGCACGTCATCTCGAATGGCTCGTTGACCACGTCGGCCTACTGGGACAGGTCACCCAGGCCGGATTCCTCCGTTTGCTGGAGCTTGTTCCGACCCCCTCCTCAACTGAACACCCTATGCGCCAGTCGTCCTCCGTGCCATCTTTCCACCCATTTGTCACCTGGGTGCCCTGTGGAGCTGCCCCTGACGGTGCGGCCAGGTTCGTGGAGGACACATCCCTGCCACAGTCGGGAGTCGGACGTCCAGCAGGGGTGGCCACATCAACGACTGCACCCCGGCCGGTGGAGGATATGCAGGCAGCAGGAGCCAGGGCATGGGCACAGGCACAGCAGCAGCAGCAACGAGGTGGGAGCCATGATGGCTCGGGGCCTTCGACATCGGAGGGGCAGGCATCGGCCGGAGGGCAGGAGGACCCAGGACGGGAAGTGTCTTCCGTGTGGCAGCGGTTGGGCCACGCCATAGATGCGGAGTGGCAGCGGGCGGAAGAGGCAAGGCTCACGATGTTCAGGGCGGAGAACTCCATGCGGAGGGCCCTGAGGCGGGCCGAGTGTCTCGAGGCAATCCGCAGGGAGTTGGAGGAGAACATGTCGTCATCCCTGCGGACCCTCGGGGCCATGGAAGAGGACCGCCTCCGGGACATTGAGCAGGAGTTCGATGATGCCATGGCCCGGAACATCCAGAAGTGAGCCGTCGGACTAGCCTGCTGCCCTTGTAAATAGTTATTTAGTGTTAAGTTTCCTTTGTTTTGTTTTGTTTTGGGGCGCTTGGACAATGCCCCAACTTCTTGTATATAGTTCTTCATTAGGTAAGATTTTATTTTATAGGTTTCATTTAAAGGATTGGGCACATGGACCCTGGATGTTCACTTTGTACATAGTTTGACAATGGATTTGGATTGTTGATTTTTTTTTCACATGGATCAATGTTTTTTTATTATTTTTGCACCTTGGATTTATTTTCTCAGACTGACACTTTGGAGACTTGCTTTTGGATTGCTTTTCATTTGGATTTCATGCATCTTTTTCATTTATTGGCCATGCTGGATTTCATTTATTATTTCCATTTTCTTCTGTTCAATTTCATTGCCTTGCTTTTCTGTTTAATACATTATCATTTGGTACTTCAATGCGTGGTATTCTCTCTTTGGTTTCATGCATGTCACAATGTGTGTTCTATCATTCACATGCTGTCATTGTGTGGGTTTGACGGATACATGTTGATGTGCAGACTAGTCATTTGGGATGCATCATGTGCTGGTGATTTCTTTGTGGGGTGGATGTCATACCTGGTGGTGTGTTCGGACTGGGGTGGCATAGGCAGTGTATTGAGGGGGCATGGGGGCCATGATTATGGATCGTCATGAGGTGTTGGGGGGACATGTATGGGGGCCTGCTGGCAGGTGCCCTGCACTGCTGGGGGGTGGTGGTGCAGGGGGACATGAGTGGGGGCCTGCTGGCAGGTGCCCTGCACTGCTGGGGGGTGGGGGTGCAGGGGGACATGAGTCGGGCCTGGTGGAGAGTGCCCCTGACTGCTGGGGGGTGGGGGTGCAGGAGGACATGAGTTGGACATGAGTGGGGGCCTGCTGGCAGGTGCCCCTGGATGCTGGGGTGTGGGGGTGCTGGGAGACATGAGTGGGGGCCTGGTGGAGGGTGCCCCTGCACTGCTGGGGGTGGGGGTGCTGGGAGACATGTGTGGGGGCCTGGTGGAGGGTGCCCCTGTCTGCTGGGGGGTGGGGATGCAGGGGGACATGAGTTGGACATGAGTGGGGGCCTGGTGGAGGGTGCACTGCACTGCTGGGGGGTGGGGGTGCTGGGAGACATGAGTGGGGGCCTGGTGGAGGGTGCCCTGCACTGCTGGGGGGTGGGGGTGCTGGGATACATGAGTGGGGGCCTGGTGGAGGGTGCCCCTGACTGCTGGGGGTGGGGTGCAGGGGGACATGAGTTGGACATGAGTGGGGGCCTGCTGGCAGGTGCCCCTGGATGCTGGGGGTGCAGGGGGACATGAGTGGGGGCCTGTTGGAGGGTGCCCCTGGATGCTGGGGGGTGGGGGTGCAGGGGGACATGAGTTGGACATGAGTGGGGGCCTGCTGGGAGGTGCCCCTGGTGCTGGGGGGTGGGGGTGCAGGGAGACATGAGTTGGACATGAGTGGGGGCCTGGTGTAGGGTGCCCCTGGATGCTGGGGAGTGGGGTGCTGGGAGACATGAGTGGGGGCCTGGTGGAGGGTGCCCCTGACTGCTGGGGGGTGGGGGTGCAGGGGGACATGAGTTGGACATGAGTGGGGGCCTGCTGGCAGGTGCCCCTGGATGCTGGGGGGTGGGGGTGCTGGGAGACATGAGTGGGGGCCTGGTGGAGGGTGCCCTGCACTGCTGGGGGGTGGGGGTGCTGGGAGACATGAGTGGGGGCCTGGTGGAGGGTGCCCTGCACTGCTGGGGGATGGGGGTGCTGAGAGACATGAGTGGGGCCTGGTGGAGGGTGTCCTGCACTGCTGGGGGGTGGGGGTGCGGGGAGACATGAGTGGGGGCCTAGCGGAGGGTGCCCTGCACTGCTGGGGGGTGGGGGTTCAGGGGGACATGAGTTGGACATGAGTGGGGGCCTGGTGGAGGGTGCCCCCGGATGCTGGGGGGTGGGGGTGCAGGGGGACATGAGTTGGACATGAGTGGGGGCCTGGTGGAGGGTGCCCCTGGATGCTGGGGGGTGGGGTGCAGGGGGACATGAGTGGGGGCCTGGTGGAGGGTGCCCTGCACTGCTGGGGGGTGGGGGTGCTGGGAGACATGAGTGGGGGCCTGGTGGAGAGAGCCCCTGACTGCTGGGGGTGGGGATGCAGGGGGACATGAGTTGGACATGAGTGGGGGCCTGCTGGCAGGTGCCACACAGTGCTGGGGGTGGGGGTGCAGGGGGACATGAGTTGGACATGTGTGGGGGCCTGATGGAGGGTGCCCCTGACTGCTGGGGGGTGGGGGTGCTGGGAGACATGAGTGGGGGCCTGCTGGCAGGTGCCCTGAACTGCTGGGGGTTGGGGGTGCAGGGGGACATGAGTGGGGGCCTGGTGGAGGGTGCCCCTACTACTGAGGGGTGGGGGTGCTGGGAGACATGTGTGGTGGCCTGGTGGAGAGTGCCCCTGACTGCTGGGGGGTGGGGATGCAGGGGGACATGAGTTGGACATGAGTGGGGGCCTGGTGGAGGGTGCCCCTGGATGCTGGGGGGTGGTGGTGCAGGGGGACATGAGTGGGGGCCTGCTGGCAGGTGTCCTGCACTGCTGGGGGGTGGGGGTGCAGGGGGACATGAGTGGGGGCCTGGTGGAGGGTGACCCTGGATGCTGGGGGGTGGGGGTGCAGGGGGACATGAGTTGGACATGAGTGGGGGCCTGGTGGAGGGTGCCCCTGGATGCTGGGGGGTGGGGGTGCAGGGGGACATGAGTTGGACATGAGTGAGGGCCTGCTGGCAGGTGCCCCACAGTGCTGGGGGGTGGGGGTGCTGGGAGACATGCGTTGTTGATCAGTAGTGCAAGGTGACATGTGGCTTGGCTGGGGGGCATGCCCATGGTGGATGGGCTGCCTGCGGGACATGAGCAGGGGTGCAGCGTAGTCCCCTGTGGTGTGGGCTGCCTGCAGGGGCCGTGGAGGGTGTAGAGGGAACACCTGGGAGGACCCACACGGCCAATTAATGTTTAGTACTCCCTGGACCCCTGAAATACACGTACCCTGCTGAAATCGCGTGTGAGACTTCCCGCACACCCTGAAATACACGTACCCAGGGCAATCGTGTGTGGAACTTCCCGCGCACCCCTGAAATACACGTGCCCTGATGGAATCGCGTGTGAAACTTCACGCGCACCCCTGAAATACACGTACCCAGGACAATCTCGTGTGGAACTTCCCGCGCACCCCTGAAATACACATACCCTGCTGAATTCGCGTATGGAAACTCCCGCGCACCTTGAGATACACGTACCCTGCTGGAATCGCGTGTGAAAATTCACGCGCACCCCAAAATACACGTAGCCAGGCCAATCGCGTGTGGATCTTCCCGCGCACCCCGAAATACACGTGCCCTGATGGAATCGTGTGTGAAACTTCACGCGCACCCCTGAAATACACGAACCCTGTTGGGATCTCGTGTGAAACTTCCCGCAAACCCCTGAAATACACGTTCCCCGCTTGGCGTTTGCTGTTTGGCAGCCCTGTAAACTGGTCCAGGGTTAGCGCAGACATTTGCAATGAATTGGGGATTTTGATGGATTTTCCTTGCGTGAGGGCGTTCTTGGGGGCGTAACTGGCGCTGCTGCTGGGTTGCTGCGCCACTCTGCGCCACAGCTGGTTTTGGAGGCTAAAATTCATGAATACGCTGTGCGATGAAATGGATTTTATCGCACACGGCTGGCGCAGTGTATCGCACGGGGACACTGTGCGCCAGCCACGTGCGCCACTTTTGTGCGAAATTCTATGAATTACCCTGTATGTGTTTGTGTTTAGGGGATCAAGCCTAGCAAAAGGGTCTTGACATCTTGACAGGTCCAGTAAGAGCTCTGTTCTGTTTCTGTTCACTGTGATATGAAATAACGTGTCCTTTTGCTACGGACTGTATGGTATGACCTTATGCACCCATCCCCTTCAAGTCCTGCAGTCACACATTTAGTTCAATAGTAGGAGGGAAAACGGTTGTATGGGATATAATCGCTGGAAATATCATTGAGGGTGGCTCGATATTTTTTTTTAAAGCACTAAGCACCCTTCCCAACATATTTTAGGACTGCTGTACGTATATAAAAAAACTCCAGTCCTGGAATATTTGGGGAAAGTGTTGGATAGTGCCTTAAAAAAAAAAATCGCGTCACCCTTGATATTATTTCCAGTGATTAAATCACTGGATACCAAGCTTCATTGGAAAACCTGGTTGTGCTTAAGTTGCAAACCAAGATTTAATTTTTACATTTATAAAGGGCATTTAGCCCTCAGGCATCTAGGCGCTGGTTACAGGAAGAACAACAACAGACAAAATGACAGGTGGGTACTTAGATGAACAAGTGTGTCTTTAATTATTTCTGAATACTTGGTAAGAGGATTCAGATCCGAGGTGCAGTGGCAGATTGTTCCTAAGATTGCCCATGACCACTGGTCGTTTCCATCGAAACACTTGTGTACAGGTGCGTTATAAATACCACATCATATCATATCAACCTTCGAGTTGGGAGTCGATAGCTGGAGGATGATCTCAGTGGTCTGGCTGGTGAGTATTTCTTGATCCTCTGGACAAGGTTGTTGTTTAGGCAGCTGTGGGCAATTGTGAGGATTTTGAATTTGATTCTTTCCCAGATGGGAAGCAAATGGACAGTCCTCCCTGCTTCCGAGACATGGTCGGATTTACTCAGGTCCAGTGCTGCTCGGAGAGCATTATTTTGAATGACTTGAAGCCTGTTCAAGTTCTTTTCTGAGGTTCCACAGTGTAAGGCATTGCAGTAGTCCAGCTTGGAACCCACAAGGGCGCGGGCCACCATGAGACGGTTTGCAGTAGAAAGAAGTGGTCTGCTTGCTCATATGAGTTTGGTAGTGTAGGCTGTTGCTGAGCAATATTGTTAATTTGGCGGGTCATGCCAAGCAAGCTATCTAAATAAATGCCCAATATTTTCACTGAGGTGGAGACTGGGATCTTGTGGCCATCTATGGTGAAGATGCAGTATGCCAGGTCAAGTATTGCAAGATGGGTTGGGGGACGACTGGAAGAAGCTCTGTCTTCTCGTCATTCAGAAAGAGGCTTTGCTGGGGCATCCACGTTTGGATTGTCTCATAGATCGTGTTTACGGTTGTGCAATCCTGGCCATAGTTTCCTGTAAAGTGGATGAATATTTTGTGTATCATCAGTGTAGCTTGTGAAGGATATTCCCTGTGAGTCGAGGTGGTCAAATAGCAGTTTTGTATAAAGGTTGTAGATGGTTGGGGACACACATGACCATTGCAGGACCCCACATGTAGTCAGTGTTGGTGGGACTGCCGCCTCGCCTGTGAACACCCGAGACATTTCTGTTGTTAATGACGGAGGCAACCCAGCTGGCGGCTTCCGGTGAGAAGCAAGCAATGGAAGTCAGATGATGGCATCACGGTTTCTGGTCCATGAGATCAAACCCTGCTGAAAGATCAAGTAGGAGCAGGAGGGAGAGTTTTCCTGCATCATTAGTGTCGTCCAATTGATTTGTCAGATCAAGGAAGGCAGTTTCTGTTCCACAGCCAGGACGAAAGCCAGATAGGCGGGCAGTGAAGGAGTCTTCTTTCAGAAATGCATGAATTTGCATATAGGCAACTCTGGCTAGGATTTTCAGAAGGAATGAGATGGTGGTAATGGATCGATAGTGTATATGGCTGTGTCAAGTGACGTTTATTTTAGCAGAGGGTGATCCAGGATTCCTTGAGGGTATGGGGAATGGCATTGGCAGTGAAGGAGGCCTTGATGATGGCAGTAATTAGAGGAATGAGAAGTTCTATACATTCTTTGACCAGGGAGGGTGGGTAGATACCACCTTTGAAGCGTGAAGGCTTGAGACCCTTCACAATGTTGGTTAGATCAAGCTCAGTGATGGGTTGTGGATGATGCCGTCTGATTTTACATCGTAGTTGAGTGATTTTACCTGCAAGGCATCTTGGGTACTACTGCACCAGGTATTATCTTTGGTGTCAGTTGATGGGGGTATGGTGGGGAATTCTATTTTGCGGAGAATGCTAAACAGGTCACGCGAGTTCGAGGATGCTTCCATAGTCCTGTTATTCCAAAAGATTTAACAAGGGGGGTCCTGGGAGTCTCTCTGCCAGACATTAGTCCTGGTTACGAGAGACTTACCCAGAGTCTTTAGCTCACTATCTTTTCACAGAGAAGAAATATCCCAAACATATCAGTCTTTGTCCTGCCCTGGGGCAGTCCAGCACCGAAATGCGAGGCAATTCTCCTCTGAACAAGAGTACCAACAGAAACCCCAGACACGTGTTTCGGTCTGGTTGGACCTCATCAGTAGGGTGGATCTGTGCCTCTCTAAGAATAGTGAGCAAGGGGTCCACGTCTGGATTCCCCTAGTAACTTAGGGTGAAACCCAAAGTTACTTAAATATGCAGATTTAACAAGGGGGGTCCTGGGAGTCTCTCTGCCAGACATTAGTCCTGGTTACGAGAGACTTACCCAGAGTCTTTAGCTCACTATCTTTTCACAGAGAAGAAATATCCCAAACATATCAGTCTTTGTCCTGCCCTGGGGCAGTCCAGCACCGAAATGCGAGGCAATTCTCCTCTGAACAAGAGTACCAACAGAAACCCCAGACACGTGTTTCGGTCTGGTTGGACCTCATCAGTAGGGTGGATCTGTGCCTCTCTAAGAATAGTGAGCAAGGGGTCCACGTCTGGATTCCCCTAGTAACTTAGGGTGAAACCCAAAGTTACTTAAATATGCAGATTTAACAAGGGGGGTCCTGGGAGTCTCTCTGCCAGACATTAGTCCTGGTTACGAGAGACTTACCCAGAGTCTTTAGCTCACTATCTTTTCACAGAGAAGAAATATCCCAAACATATCAGTCTTTGTCCTGCCCTGGGGCAGTCCAGCACCGAAATGCGAGGCAATTCTCCTCTGAACAAGAGTACCAACAGAAACCCCAGACACGTGTTTCGGTCTGGTTGGACCTCATCAGTAGGGTGGATCTGTGCCTCTCTAAGAATAGTGAGCAAGGGGTCCACGTCTGGATTCCCCTAGTAACTTAGGGTGAAACCCAAAGTTACTTAAATATGCAGATTTAACAAGGGGGGTCCTGGGAGTCTCTCTGCCAGACATTAGTCCTGGTTACGAGAGACTTACCCAGAGTCTTTAGCTCACTATCTTTTCACAGAGAAGAAATATCCCAAACATATCAGTCTTTGTCCTGCCCTGGGGCAGTCCAGCACCGAAATGCGAGGCAATTCTCCTCTGAACAAGAGTACCAACAGAAACCCCAGACACGTGTTTCGGTCTGGTTGGACCTCATCAGTAGGGTGGATCTGTGCCTCTCTAAGAATAGTGAGCAAGGGGTCCACGTCTGGATTCCCCTAGTAACTTAGGGTGAAACCCAAAGTTACTTAAATATGCAGATTTAACAAGGGGGGTCCTGGGAGTCTCTCTGCCAGACATTAGTCCTGGTTACGAGAGACTTACCCAGAGTCTTTAGCTCACTATCTTTTCACAGAGAAGAAATATCCCAAACATATCAGTCTTTGTCCTGCCCTGGGGCAGTCCAGCACCGAAATGCGAGGCAATTCTCCTCTGAACAAGAGTACCAACAGAAACCCCAGACACGTGTTTCGGTCTGGTTGGACCTCATCAGTAGGGTGGATCTGTGCCTCTCTAAGAATAGTGAGCAAGGGGTCCACGTCTGGATTCCCCTAGTAACTTAGGGTGAAACCCAAAGTTACTTAAATATGCAGATTTAACAAGGGGGGTCCTGGGAGTCTCTCTGCCAGACATTAGTCCTGGTTACGAGAGACTTACCCAGAGTCTTTAGCTCACTATCTTTTCACAGAGAAGAAATATCCCAAACATATCAGTCTTTGTCCTGCCCTGGGGCAGTCCAGCACCGAAATGCGAGGCAATTCTCCTCTGAACAAGAGTACCAACAGAAACCCCAGACACGTGTTTCGGTCTGGTTGGACCTCATCAGTAGGGTGGATCTGTGCCTCTCTAAGAATAGTGAGCAAGGGGTCCACGTCTGGATTCCCCTAGTAACTTAGGGTGAAACCCAAAGTTACTTAAATATGCAGATTTAACAAGGGGGGTCCTGGCAGCTTTGTTTGGTTGTGAGGATAGCTTTTTTATACTTCAAGGAGCAGTCTGAGAAAACTGTCTTGTTTCATGTGTTGGGATCTTTCTGCTAAGCTGCTTCTGCAGCTTGTTTTTCTGCATGGAGGGTATGGAGATGGGCGGTGAACTAGGTATTATTATTCATATTTTAAATGTATGTATTAGGCATTTTGATTCATATGAAATCTTTCACCATTTAAACATTAAAACAATGTAATACATATTTTAAAGATATCCAAATAATGGTTAAAGTAAACATTCTTCAGTTGAAAAGTTGTGCAAATGTTTTTATTTTACCAGTAACAATTCTTTAAAAAAAATCTTCTCTCTGTTTATTTCGTGGGTTAATGATTTTCAGAAAGGCAAATACGCATGCATCCTGTGCACTGTCTTCGTTTAGGAAAGGCCAATCAAACGAAAGTGCGTATTTTGCTAAGATACGTTCATTTTCCGCGACACCCACAAACCCAGACAGCCCCTAACCTTCATCCCCCTTCCCATCCGCTCACTCCACCCCACCCCTCCCGGGACCGTAGGAAATAAGGCCAGCAGGAATGACTATCAGAGTTACAATACATGGCCATTTCCCCTAGCATGTACCAAATATACTCATGGAAATGTAAAAAGCGTCCACCAGGCCAGGCCTGCTTATCGCTCGTGGACCACAGAGCCCATTTGACTGCTGGGATAATCCTTTCCTCCTCTTTTTCACCAATACTCTGCATTAATAAATAGCCAGCAACCTGTGGTTCTCCATATTTTGGACTATGACTGCCATGAACCCTTACCATCAACTATTCGATACGGCTGATGGGAGATGTAGCCCAAAACATCTGGACAACCGTAGGCTGCATACCCCTGTAACAGCACAGGCCCGCTTCTGGACCATTAAATAAAACAGGAGTATTGCATCACGCAAGAAAATATAATCAAATGTCTCTTGCCAGATACTCCTTTCAACTCGGAGAAGAAATCACATGCTAAAATGAGAGCTATTCATTCGATTCAGGTACATACATCCCTACAATAATATTCCCTACGCAATCACTGCGTCTACTGGGTCTTCCATGCGCAGTGGCATTTGCCATCACCTTCATTTTACTTTACAATATGCCCTCAGAAAAGAGACCAGTTAGGCTGAGTTCATCATCAAGTTTTTGTAATTGCTCTAATTTTAGGGCTGCACACATCTTGTGACTTTTTTATTTTGATTGAGAATGGAACCCTTGCTCTGTGCCCAAGCAGTTAGTGGTCTTACAGGTGACACTTCCAAACCCTCACTACTTTGAATGGAGCTGGCTGCACTCACCCCACGGATTTCATGCCACAGCTCCTACATACCCCAGTTCACACCTCTACAAGAGCAGAGAACCAATTATTTGCACCCTGAAGGAAGTCCCCAGTTCTGGCACCTGATTATGAATGCAGATCCCCAAAAAAACCGGGCTAGGTCCAGCACGACTCTTCCATTTGGCTGGCATGCTCTTTTATGGTCAAGGGGGCACTAACCCGCCTCCCATTCTTGAAGAGCCATGCCAGAGCAATGAAAGCACTGAGTGGTCTCTGTTACAACTGACTGAGCGCTCCTGGGCTGGCTTTAACTCACAGAAGGAAACGCAGTTTCTGTTTCCCAGCATACATGTCGAATGGCCCATGCAAGGCTGGGGGTGTTTTGATTCCCCAGCCGGTCATGGCCTGTTGGGGATGCAAGCTGGGGTCCTGAAGGTCGGAATTTGCTTAGCGGGGCTCATTTACCTCCTCACACACATCGAGAATAATTGGGGTTTTGAGGTTTGAGCGCTCTGTCTTTACCATGCATGTGCAGGAAGCAGGAAGTGTTCCCTGCTTCCTGATTCTTGTCCTTGCTGTGAAGAAGCTGGGTGGCCACCAATACAGGCAGTACAAGGACCGAAGAGCAGAGACCAGGGCAGAAGACAAGAAAATAAAATGTATGATGAATGTATATGCGAGTATGTGTGGGTTTGTGTATGAAGGAGAGAGTGTATGGGTGGATGCACATGTGAATGATTGTGAGAATGCAGTAGGGGGGCACATCTGAGTGAGCAGGTATATGCTGCCTGTATGAGCAAGTGAATGCTTTATGAATGTGAGTGTGCTGCTTTTTTTTTTTTTTTTTTTAATGGCATGGTATTTTGTTACAGGGTATCAATGGCAAAGCACACATGAGAAGTGCTATTAGGGGGCTGGACTGACCTAATTTGGTGCAGCCAGTCTAGATATATTTTCCAACTTTGGCATGTTATTTTTTAGTGCCCATCAATGGTAAAGCAAGCAGTCAATAAGTGTTCTTACATGGCACACTGACCTACATTGGTGCAGCAAGTCTGACATGTTTTCTTATTGTGGTATGGCCTATCTACTAGCAAAGCAGCCAGGAGAATATGATTACCTGGCGGTACTTTAATATGTTCCCAGCGCCCGAATGAACATGTTGTACTATAGTGTCATTACTGGAATGCTTTGTAAAGCAAACGTGAGTATGTTTTTATATGGGAATATTGTTTTTTATTAGTGCAGCCAGCATATTTATTTTATATACTGACATGTATTGTTTGAAAAGACATTATGAAAACGTCTTGAAAAATGCCCTGTGGACAGTTTATATCACTTGCATCTATTAGATGTTGTCTTGCCTTACCCTACAGCCCTGATTGTGAACAATTGGGTAAAAAGCCACACAGGTTGCAAAGCGTACTTTAAAATTCAGCATTTTAACTCATTATTTTAAACATTTTCTCAGGGGGGAAAACCCCCCTCGAGGTCTCCTTGGTTGGTTTAGGTTCCCTTTCTATGCTCAGTCACTTACGCATACTTGTGGGAAACTTTCCAATTAAAATATTCACTAGTCACCACCTCTCTTTGGCAGCCTGCAGTAAAGCAACGGCGGCAGGGAGCCACTGCATAGTGGGCCAGATTACCAAAGAATTTTTCAATGGGCGCATCCTATTGAAAAAGGATGCTTTGTGAATCAGGCTTATTGCCTCCTTATATCATGTACTGAAAACAAAGCCACCTCTTTGCTTACACTTGCCGAGAGGCAAACACACCCATCATGCTTCGGATCATGACATGCAATTGCTTTGTTAAAAAATGTAAGGGATTGCAAATGATCAAGGATTACATTTTCAATAAATATGTAAATACAAAAACAAAGAAAAGATTGTCTTACAGGGCATGTTTCCAAATGTTAGTATAGTACAATCTCTGATGACCAGCTGTTTCCTGAGCAGCACCCCCCAAAGCATATTAGATATTTGCATTTCTGATGTTATATATCTTTAACTGCTTGTATGCTGTCTTTACACTCTCAGTCCCTAGCAGACCTCTTTTTTTTCTGCATTTCTTCCATCCCTCCTTCCTCCAGCTCCTCCCTGCAAGTTTTTCTGCACTTGTGAACTTGGTGGACCACTTGTTTTTTTTAGTTGTTAGTTTTGTAGAAACACCTATCCCTCTCTCCCCCCACCACCCCTCTCTACCACATCGTCCACCACTTAAGCAGTAGACAGGCAATCTGGTGCTGGTTCAGTTTGTCCTTTTCCCAGCATCAGCATTATAAGCCCCAAGGCTGGTTCTCAGGTGGCAAAAGATGCCTGAAGCACAGTGACCCCTTCATGTATATTCATCTATTCTTCTTTTCAGCACCAATGCCTTTCTTTATCTTTACAGACAGCAAGTCAGAAAAAAGCAAGGTCCCCAAAACAATGCTGAATTCGCTGGCTTGAAGCTGACATGCAACAACCGAGGGATCCAAGTTGCTTCACTAATTTACCGAAACACGCTTGCCGTCATCTAACCTCCTTTGGAACCAGCCCCTCACCTCAGAAGACCCTCACCTTCAGCCCTAGTTTGGTTTGCCAATATGATTCCTCATCTTGGATGTTGAGGAGTATGTGCAAGAAGTGGTGGCAGGCTAGTGAGTGCACCCCATGGTTTGTGGAACGGGAATGTCACTAATCTTTAATCATTTCAAACAAGGATGGTTGCCTAGAAGGTTTGGCCACTTTCTCTATCATCTTCATGCCATATCGTTGATCGCTTGGTCGCTCCGATGGCCACTACACCACCCAAATATCCAGTGCCACCTCACACCCCCAAGATCTATTGGAAGGCCAATATAAATCATCAAGGTGAGTGTGAAGCCAGACCACAAACATAGGAGTTCTGCGGAAGAGGGACTTGCAATTCTCTAAATAGAGCCCACTTGAAAGTACAACAAAAACCTGGATTTTTGGGACAGTGGGTGAGGGGTTCCACAGGAAGGGAGCAATATATGCCCAGAAATGGCACCACATCAGAACACCTCTTGAAGTAACTTGTGAAAGGGAAAGGGTGGTGTGTGGGAGGCATCGATTCCTTTTCACACCTACACTCAATTTGACCCTCTCACAAAGAGGACAGGGCCATGTTGGTTTTGACACGTTCTTTAGATTAGGAACCTTGACCCCGAACCACCTCTTTGGCCCGTGACAACTAGAGGTGCAGTGTCTCAGAAGGTCGAGATTATGCAAACATGGTGTGGTAACCAAGACATTCTATTCTAAGAATTCGGTTTTAGCCCAGAGCACGTGTCACATTAAAATTCAATAAAGCCAAGTCAAAAGCAATGGCAGTTGGTCTCACTTGTCTGGGTAGAAACTCATGAAAATCAGGAATTTCTTTTACATATAAGCAGATATGGGCTGGACATATTACAAAAGTAGCTATGCGTTTGAAACAGATAAACACAGGCCCATTTCTTTTTTTTCCTACCACAGGCACTATTGGTTGGACCAGCAGTTATACAGGCCTACAAAGTGAAAGCAATAGGTTTGGAGACTTATGGAGTGGGTATCTGAGGTTACACGGATCTCCAGCCTTTTGGTATTCTTGAAAATGTATGTTACTGCAGCGTTCTGAAGGTAGTGGAGTCAACACCTTCTTTTGTGGTGGATTCATAACTGCATCTACTGTAGAAGGATCTCAGAAGCTGACCACCATTGTTGCTGTGGTGATCTGTGTGGTTGAAACCTCAGGCCACCTTGGCGAGCGCCATCATTAAGGATTTTATGAAGAGCGATGTTGGTAGTATTGATTGACTAAACTACATCAAATATAAACTCCATGAAATAGGCTTAGGATCATGGCTCACAAATTCATGGTATTTGGGCAAAAACTATAAAACATATATTAAAAATTAAAGCAGGCATTTCAATAATCCAAATGCTAATAGGGAAGCTTTTGAGTTATAGAAGCATCAGTGAGGAGCAACTACCCACTAAAATACTCCCATTTTCGAGCCTTATCTCCTATGGGTCAAACATATTGTTTCATGTACTATCCTGTCTAAGTTCAGATTTAACTTATTAACTCATAATGCCGTTACATCAAGCTGGCATGGTACTCTAACAGAAGATAAGCTTTGTTCTTGTAATTTTACTATGACAGAATATTTATTGAACTTTGGTTTTTTGCAGTAATTACGGCTCAAGTCAGCGTACCACTCTAGCTCCTAGTTTTAGAACGTATTTTTTTAGTCAATGTCATCCAGCGCCAATGTTCTCAATGTTGCAGAATGACCCAATTATGTGTTATGTAGTAGAAAGGTACCTAATCACTGCATTAAGAATCATATCACTATCATCATTCTAAGGCGCTATATATTTCTATACATTTATGGAAACTTAAGTCTCCAAAATAAAGATGAAAATGAATTGAATAATCATAGAACTTTTATTCATGTTCACCTGACGAGAATTAGAAAAGATGAATTTTGGATCTAAAAAGGGACTTTTTTCACCACACGTGTGTCTACGCAGGAGTCTCCTAAGATTCTTAACCCACACTTGGTTTGTTTGTGCTTGGCAAGGACAGTCCTTTGGTCCATGTTGGTGGTCTGGAGCAGGCCCTCATAAACAATACAAGAGACCTTACACACGAAATGATATAAAAGACGTTGAAATTGTGCCGCAATACTGTAATCAGGCAGGGAAATTGTTACATATTAAAAATGCTTATACCCACGGTTGCTTGACTGCTCTGTAGAAAGTGACAAAAGATTGCCATATTTTCATGAAACTTTAAAAGCCTTCAGATTTGTGGGAAAGGCTGGCTTAGCAGGGTGATGAGGACTTGACGTCAACAGACTATAAAGGTATTAAAAGGCATCCATGGCTGGATGGGTTTCTGTAAACTACGGGGTATGTAGTCAGATTATATAGCTCACGTGGTACAGATTTCAGAAAAAAACACATATGTATAATTTGAGATCGCGGAATGTCATTTGTGATAGCAGCACGGAAAGGATTCATTGCATGTGTCAAGCTCCAAGGTGAACATTCACTTATCTGAAATCCAAAATGACAACTTGAAAATGTGCTACCATATTCAATGAAAAACATTGATTACATACTTTACCTATGTTTTCGTGATGAGGCATTTTTCGAGAAAGAGTTTGGGTGCCTGTATGAACTGTGTGGCAAAAAGAAGGCACACAGTAAACTTGTTTGTGGTCAGATAAGATCTCAACCAAAAGGAAAGGACCATTGCAAGCATGATAGCACTTGGCTTAGTGCTAGTGAAACGTTTGATTGCCACTACATACAAGTCTCTGGTGAGTTACATTTTGCAACTCTGGAAGAAACAACTTTTGAAGTGGGCGAAGGTAGAACACAGTCAATAGGAAGTCTCTGGTGCTCATTATGGGACAACGTTACGCCTCATACAGCAATCATCTGACCTACAGCTGCCTTGAGCCAGTTGCAATGCCCTCAACTAGACCAGAATATTGGTTATGGTGAACCAATGCTCAAGGTCTGAAATACATTTACAAAACTGTTGCCCATTAGCAGCTTTTCTCAGCAGCTACTGTATCGTACCAAACTGTGTATAGGACGTCTCCACCATTCTGAATGGACCCAACCAACCACGTTACCTTCTCAATTTTTCTTGTATGTGCTTGCATATTCTATTGCTGTGTAGTGACCAAACATCTACTTCATTAAACTGCTAAAATCAAATACAAACAAACCAATAAACATATATGTATATATATAAAATGTATGATTTTAGCTTGATTCAGCTACAACACATTGTTGAAATTGGACTAAAATTCACACTTCTGGTCCAACAACTGTTCAATAAAGAATAATCTGGTGGACAATCCATGAGATTAGAATGCTAGGCAAAAATAATACTAGAATATCATTGAAAAACTAAAATGTGACCCCTCAAAAAATAGATTCTCTAGCCTAAACCCTCCACATGCCGTACATGTCATAGTGCGCATACAGACACATCTTGAATAAAGATCTGCATGCTATATTGGGCCATTCGTGATGTTGCATCTGCAACCACTGCTGTCTCCTCAATGCTCATGCTTTCCCCTTCCCTGTATTGCAACTCTGTTGAAGTACTCTCAGGAACTCAACAAAAGCAGACCAGTCATCCATAGGCGTGGAAAGCTCTTGTGCAAACAGTTAGCACATTCACCGGAGTCTGGCAAAAAGAATGAACCACCACAAAGGAAATTCAGTCTGCAGTTGTAGAATACAGTGATCTTCAAGGAACTGGCAAACAATGCACTGGCCCACCACCAGAATCCCAACACCAATCAAGAGCCAGAGTGAATTCAAACGTAGCACAGATACACTGATCAAACACAACAAACTCCCTCTACAATTAGCACCATGTCCAAAATCCTTCTGCTTGCCCTACACATGCAGTACTTCTAATTGTTCATCTCTATATAATGGTTTATACAGTGGCAATATTCCCTCCCTCACAATTTTTCAAATCAAAAATGCAAAAGAGAAAAACATATGTGGCATTTTTGTTTGGTCGACAACAACCCGGTAACACACTGGACATGTAAAATACCCCTCCAGTAACAAAAAAATAAATCACAAGACAGTTTATGGACCACATTAATATGACCTTCAACCACTCTATTAACTATGCATGCATCTTTGAGTAACAAGATCCAAAGCCACTCTATGCAATATTGAGTGAATGCTACTGAGTTACGTATATTTGATTTCTAACTGGACAGAGCCAATTCCGGTATATTGAGGGAGTGATGCTTAACAAACCTATTGAGCACTGTCTCTGTGAAGGATCCCACGTGTGCAGGAAAGGACAAGATGAAAGAAAAGGTATCAAAACTTGCTGAATTTAGCAAGCAGGTGAATTTTGGGAGTTTCTTATAGACTTTCTACTAAAGTAAAAGAAAATAAACAAAAAACAAGCATTGGCTGACACCTACAATGAGACTCAAAGTAAGCTGAAAGATAGCAACTCATCATCCCTACTGACTTAGGGGGTGAAGGATAATGAGGGAAATTCCATAGCCTCAAAATGTCCAACCATCTGCTTCAACAAGTTCAGTGCATAGACTCATTTGGCCAATAAACTGACAGTCTAGATGTGATGCCCTTTATTGTGAATGAATGGAAGAATGGGGCCAGTATGGCCTTGTCTGAAGATCACACTTGATAAGACTGGTACTAACCTAAATATATCAGTTCAAAGAATCTCACCTATTGGGTAATCATTATCCAGTATTTCGCTTTAACGCTCTCTGTGTGGAGGTGGCTGGTAGCTTGCTAATGCCTGTACGAGGATGCCACGTGTCTGTGGTTTGAACAGCTGTTCATACCTTTTGTAAAAAAAGGGCAACGCGCAATCATCCAATGAATCCCACCAGTATTTCCCACTGCCTCTCTGTGTGGAGGTGGCCAGTAGCTTGCTAATGCTAATAAGGAGATATCACCTCTTTGTGGTGTTAATAGCTGTTCAGATCATTAGCAAAAAGGGTAATGCATGATAATCCAGCAGGAAGAATTCCAGTTAAGGCAGCAGCAACACATGGATAGAGAAGCACTATCATGCGATGCCCTCTTATCTGCAAAGCTGTCCTCGATTAAAGTGCACATTGTGGATACAAACTGGAGCCACAATCTGTTAAAAATACTCCCATCTCTCACATATTTCCTTATTAGTACCCGGTGAGAGTCAAGCAGAATGCAACAAGCATTCTGATTGGCTGTCGCCGGGTCCTTACCCGGCCGAGAATCTTTTGATTCTCGGCCGGGATTCCAGCCACCTTGTCCTCGGCGGGGGGCATGGCAGCCCCTCAGCCAATGAGGAGGCTCGAAGCGGGGCCATCTTCTCTCGGGCCTATAACTATGGTCCCGGGGCATTACCTGAGTCGGTAATGCCCCCACCGCTCAGGTCATATTGCTTAAAGACACACAGACTCCAAAGGATGGTTCTAGGGATTTTGATTTATATATTTCAAATGATTCTGAATCTTGACAGTATGTGACTGAACTGTAGCACATAAAAGGGCTTACCACCTCACAATATTCTCCAGAGACCCAGTTGTCTCTGCTTTCACTCCCTGCTCTGGCCACCTTTTCACCACTTTACTCCATTAACCTTGTAGTCCTAGGCCCTTGCAGACATCTCAATTACCTACTTACTGTTCCAGCTGGACAACTCATTTCTTCCTACGTGCATCGCTGGCCCCATTGTGAAGCCAGCGATGCCACTACAGCCCTTGTTCTCCTGCGAATGTAGTAATGCCATCAATGCCACAGCATAGACAACTTCTCCAAAAAACACCAATAACTCTCCCACTTGGCCTACAGCAAGTTGTAATTGCCCTGAGCCCTTAGTAATACCCTTGCTTCACTCAGGTGTTGACATGGGTTTCTGAGCCGTTATAACCCAACATCGCCGCACAATAGGGCTACAAAGCTTAATTTTCACACATATTTCATTCTCAACCTCCTCTCGGCTAAACAGAATGCTAAGAATGCATTCTATAATTTACTCTATACCTTGTTCCAAACATTGAGGTTTGGGCAGCAGTTTAATGCCATTCAAAGTTCTTTTATTAGGAAAATGCCATGTGCTAATAATAGCCCTATTGACTTCAGGAGATATCATTATCCCTCAATCATAGCTACTCCGCTTTAAAAGGCCTGCTGTTAAAAGGCCTGGGTTGGGCAGAGCGGTAAAAATGCAGGGCTAATGCTATTACTGCTGCATTACCACCCCACCCAATCCTGAGTTTCAGCGGAAAGTAGCAGATTTACCTCCAGCTTTGAGCGGGGGGTAAATCTTGCCACTTTCCACCCATTAGCAGCGCTATTAACTTGGTGCTATTAATAGGGAATAACAGCCTTACCACAACTCGGGATCCAGGGCTAAAGCGCCAGACCAATTTGTGGTAATGCTATTTCTGTTGGCAGTATCCTGGCATCTTTACCGCTGGGGTACAGCCAGACCTCTGATGAGGCCCTTAATTATTACATTGCTTAGACACAGGAGCAATATGGAACCATGCAGTATATACAAATATATCATCTTCAAAAACCACCAACACCCTTGCTTCAAAACCATAGTGAGCCTCGGGTAGCAGACACTCTAATGTTCATATCTCAAAATAGCTGAAAGCAAGAATTACACACTGCAGAACTGTTTACTTCTACCACGGATCAATGATTGCTTAGTATAAGCTAGAGAAGGCACTCTGGGTAAACGGACAGATCCCCCTAAAAAAGAAGTAGGCACAAACATACTTTCAAACCCGGGACTTCCATCATGGCCACTGGGGATGATGCAGGCTGCAGAGGCATCTACCTGCCCCCATCGAGTGACAGGATTGGCCGCAAGATTAGTCAAGAGCCGAATTGGCTGGGAGCCGGCAGGTGATCCCCGGCACCCACCCAAGGGCAACACCTAAAGGCTGCTTTACACCCGGTCTGGCCGTGGCCGGGCACGGGAGGGATGAGAGAGACCCCCGCGCTGCCGCATATGCGCAGCACAGACTATCATCTCCTTGTGGTGACAATCCAGTAACCTTGGGTAAGCCCACACAGTAGGCTCCAACCCTCGCCCCCTGTGTCATTATTCAGCGTCTAACACACCCCCTTGTTCGTTTGCACATGAACCAGGTCTGTTTCCGCATAACTTTCCTGCTAACCTCTGAACATTTCCCGGGATGCCAGCACTCCTACTTCGGCATATTTCTGACTTCCTACTCTATGATGAACGCTCTCAGTCCTGCATTAATCACTGTAAAATTCGGCTTAACAGCCACACTGCCACGTGAAATGCTTCTCCTCTCTGCAACCTATTCATTTCCGTTTTCTTCTAATACTGATGGCATCTCCATGTGCCATTGAAAACTCTGCATTTTCATTGCTGCAAAAATGTTGCACTTTTTGTGCTTTGACCTAGCGTTCGCTGGCTTTCTATGACTGCATCTAACATGCATGTCTACCACATACTTGATGCAGTACCCCGTAACATGAGGCGAGACGTTTCCAAGCTGTGCATTTTACTAGCCTGCCTGATAATCACATTTAGCTGTGTTTTAGGATCTATTGCCACATACCTGATGCAGTCCCCTGTAACATGAGGCAAGACTTTTCCAAGTTGTGCTACTCTACCTACCGTAACCTTTATTGACATGTATTACTTACCTGATGCAGTCCCCTGTAACATGAGGCAAGACTTTTCCAAGTTGTGCTACTCTACCTACCGTAACCTTTATTGACATGTATTACTTACCTGATGCAGTCCCCTGTAACATGAGGCAAGACTTTTCCAAGTTGTGCTACTCTACCTACCGTAACCTTTATTGACATGTATTACTTACCTGATGCAGTCCCCTGTAACATGAGGCAAGACTTTTACAAGTTGTGCTACTCTACCTACCGTAACCTTTATTGACATGTATTACTTACCTGATGCAGTCCCCTGTAACATGAGGCAAGACTTTTCCAAGTTGTGCTACTCTACCTACCGTAACCTTTATTGACATGTATTACTTACCTGATGCAGTCCCCTGTAACATGAGGCAAGACTTTTCCAAGTTGTGCTACTCTACCTACCGTAACCTTTATTGACATGTATTACTTACCTGATGTAGTCCCCTGTAACATGAGGCAAGACTTTTCCAAGTTGTGCTACTCTACCTACCGTAACCTTTATTGACATGTATTACTTACCTGATGCAGTCCCCTGTAACATGAGGTAAGACTTTTCCAAGTTGTGCTACTCTACCTACCGTAACCTTTATTGACATGTATTACTTACCTGATGTAGTCCCCTGTAACAAGCGGTGTGGCTTTGCAGGTTCGTATACACACACCAACCCCGACAGTAACCATTATTCCTACACTTCAATGATGTACTATGCACTATCTGTAACTAGTGCCGATATGCCTCAGGGCTTGGTGCGCTGAAATAAATGTTAAAATAAATAAATACATTTTAGTAGCTAAAGAAAGAAGATTTAGGATCTAATTATGCAAACTGCTTCTCCATTCCAAAGGGCACATTGTACCGTTTGTCTTAGGGGAGCCAACATTTGGTATTACAGAAAAGGCTGCACACTATCTTCTCCAATATGTGTACCCACAAATCAGTGGAGGTGCACTGAGAGCAGAACATTGCTTCACTTTCAGGGGTGCGTGACACTAATGGAAGCCTAATTACCAGTGCGCATGTTTTGTATTGTCAATGCATGCCTGGGGTAATGAGGCCATCAGTATGTCTGCCACCCACAGTGTCCGACCCTCTAAGAAACAGAACTCTAAACCCCAGAGAGGGTCAGAGAGAAATGGAAGATAACCCAGAGTTATCATTATCTAGTAGTATTATGAAAGCCCCACCACATGCATGTGCAACATGCCGTCCTTAGCAGTGAACATATATTCTCAGGCCGGCAACGTGGCCCATCTCCCATTATTCTACTAGATTGCATGGATAACGTGGTTGAATAGAGGCACCCATCAATTGACACAGGGAATTGGGAACTACTGATCTCCATGGGGGCGGGAGGGGGAGGGCTAGCTCAATGTCCATCACGGGCATGAGTAGCATTTTACCGGATTAACAAGCCTTTTTACACGGCAGACACATCACATAAGCTGTGCTAGCCATGCAACAGTGGCGTGTCTGCAATGAAAATTGCCTTCATATGGGAAAGGGGAAGCCGACATTTCATAGAGCAGAAGTAGATCCCGCTACAATGTAAAGGTATATAGATTGTTCTCTCATGCGAACACCGACAGCAGAGCCCCTCTTTGCCAACGATATTGTGGGAAAAGGATTGTTTACCAATAAATATTCACCAGCTCTAGTTGCTTGATATGGTGTCCATGCGACACATTGTATGTCCATGCGACACATTGTATGTCCATGCGACACATTGTAGAGCACATAGTATTGTTGTTCATTATATCGGGAATGCATTAAGGTTTTTCAGTATTCCTTAAATAATCAATCTTCTAGAGGGAGAAGGCATTCATCAATGACTTGTTGGTGGAATACCTTTTGAAAACTATATGGATGTTCAGTGAACAACTCGCAGACAAGGCCCTCTCCTAAACAACTTGAAAAAAAATCATCGTTTCTAGAAGAAAATAGTGTGGTTGTATGGTGCACATAGACAGTCATCCGTCTAGGATCTATTGACTAAAATTAGTTCCTCGGTTCACAAAAGTGTAGACATGCAAATGCTTTGTTATATTTTACATCAAGCACACACTGCAGGGGTTCCATTAGAAACTAAAGGGGCATATTACCGAAGCTTTGCACTGCGCCAAGTGCAATTTTGAACAGAAGAGCAAAAAATTTGCCTGGTGCAAAACAATCTATTTTTTCCATGCATTTTTCCAGCAGAGCAATGCCTCCCCTAGTACTAACACAGATTGACACAATAGGTTTCAGCAAAGAAGTACACTACCAACTGTATTGAAGATAGTCAATAAGGACGGAGAAACAGAAATACACTATGATACATGATATCAAACATTAAATTTGACAAAAAAAGTTAAAAACTGTTTTGTCTTTGGCTTAATGGCCAGATGTAATGATCAAAGGACATCCGAGTGTCCTAATTAGTAGAAAACTCTCTTTCCTCAACTTGTGTTTCACTGGAAATCATCTTAATTAGGAGGAAGTCATCATGTTTAGAGGGTATGGCTGAGTGAGGAGCACTCTAGGTACGGTGGTCATAGAAGAGCAAATTAGAGCAAGATGCAAGGGCAGACTCTTGGGGCCCTCTTCATGGAATATTTGCCCCGTTCAAAGTGAAGTTGCACTGCTAAAAAGTGGCTTTGCACTGCCGACACAAACCCTGATTCATGGGACTGTGCAAAGTGTATTTTTGCCATGCAACGTCTGGGCAAAGTCGGCGCATAGTCATTTTTGAGTTCAAAATTACTTTGCCCTTTGTGTCAGCAGTGCAAAGTCACATTTCAGCAGTGCAAATTTGCTTTGAACTGGGCAAATATTCCATGAATCGGGCCCTTAATGTCAAACAACAGAGGTGGACACAAAGGCACATCCTTCCCGTGATTAGGGGAATTTTAGTTGGCCGAATAACATTTCCCCTTACGACGGGGATAGTGCTTCATTGTATTCGAAAGTACAAAGGAGCTCCTTTGTACTAATAAGGACTATGGGCCTGATTTGCAAAGCATTTTACGATTTAAAAAATGCACATGTCAATCAGGCTCTATCTGTTTTATATACACACTTAGAACAATCACAAAACCTTTCTATCAACCAACCTAAAAAATGATCTGAAGGCTTACCAATTAGTCTCCTTGAAATGAATACATTGCTTGAATCCATATGGTCCTACAGAGCCATACATTCATAAATAGCGGCACCGAATCTAATTTGCCTTTACTTGTGTACAACACGTGTTCAAAACCAAGTACAGTCTCAAGTGTCTTTTGTTCATTATCTGCAGCAAATAAGGGCACGACAAACACATTTTCCAAGTGTTTGTATACATGCAATCTTGGCAGTATTGGTTCTATTGTGTTTCTGTCTAGCACATGTGGACTACCCTTTTCTTGGATAGTGCGAAAGCTACAGCTGAGCCATTTCAGTGTAACTGACTTTCACCATTACCAATCTTAACCACAAAATGAGAGACTCGTACAGCCCTGAGGTTGGAGGGATCCCAGAGCTCCCTGCTCCCTGCTTGCTGCCTGGTATCATCTCTCTGCTAAAGTACGCAGGCATTTATTTTGCTATGTTGTTTGTTAAAAGTGGTGGTATTTCCAAATACCACCACTTTTACCACTGGACCTGATTTTGGGTTTCCTGTCCGATATGTCAAAAAGCTGCCTTCTCTGATTAAAGGTGGTGGCAAGAGCCCGAACACAACTGATGCATTTGGTAATTCTTCCAGGACCTCCACCCATCGGACACCATAATAGGGTATAATAAAAAAAAGTATAATCGTGCACATTGACAGCATTACCACAACTGGTAAGAGCAGCACCGTCAAGCGGCCACTGTTAGTGAAAGTAATACCGCCATTCACCAACAGATCCTTTTTTGGTGTATGGGTATTGAACCCCATAATCCGGCAGTACAATAGAACATGTATTATTTGGAAACTGTTTGCAGTCCACAAGCCTCCAGCGAAAGATCGGACACACAAGAGAACGTTGTGAGTGGTTTGGCGTACAGAAGCACATTATGCTTCATCCAGGTGGACTCCAAAAGGGGAACAAGAAAGCAGGTAAGTGGAACAGCAGAGAGGATGTACTGGGAAAGAGGTGGGTGAGGAGGGCAGTGTGGGAAAAAGCGGCTATGGGGGGATCTGCCATGAAAATGGAGCGCTGATTGAGAGTGGCATAGCGGGGAGTGGCCTTTCGATGGTGTCCTTTCAAAACTTCGCTCTTCTGCCAGCGCCATTTGGACATAGATCCTGGAAAAAACAACTTGTTTTAATGCTTCCTGCAATTCCTATCCTGAGACCCGAAGTCTATTTATGTAATTACCAAAAACTGCAGTTTCACCACATGAAACCTTTCTTCTACGCCATAGAAGAAAAATTACTAATACTCCATCTCTTCAATTTCGCTCTTTTTTAATACAAAAGATACAGTGTATTTGCATTTTTGTCTGATGTATCCCCACTGGAAAGCTGCCCTCGAACACCATGGCGTGAACTTTTCCTGTTAAAGCCCATGCCAACTTTTTTCATCATATGTACAGGCCTTTTGTTAGCAATTGGTCCACGTCCAGAATCTCTGGAGGAGATCCAACAGAACCTGGCTCAGGTAAGTGCACTGGTGCTAGTGAACACAGCAGCAAACACAACACACTAGTTTAAACAAATAAACTGTGTTGATAAAGATCATTATAGTTAATATTTAAAATAATACACTGACTGGAAAAAAAATCAAAGAAACAATTGTGTGCTTGGCAGCCATGATAGATTGTCTCTGCTATTTTATTTTTATTTATTACATGCATGTAACACCCAGACCCACGGGTATCGCAGCATTTGTACATGTGAACATAATACAAGTAGTAAGTCATGGGAACTAAGCAACAACAGAGTTAGACAATGTTAGTCATATTTGTTAAATATCCAGGTTTTAACACGGTTTCTGAAGGTTATGTACAAATATTCATTTTTAATGTTGGCAGGAAAGGAGTTCCAGAGAGAAGGCACCGTGACAAGGAAGCTAGCGTCTGCCGCTCATTTACAAACGAATCTTGGGGTGTCAAGAGTGAGACTGGAAAGACGATCGTAGGTGACACAGAGGCATTTCGGGACTACGCAATCATTGATGTAGAGTGGGCCTCTTTGTTTATCTGTGTGTGAAGGTCAAAATCTTAAATTCGGTGACAATACGTCTAATGGCCGAGATGTAATCAAAGCGCTGGAGGTCCAAGGCTGCACGGAGAGCTTTGTTTTGTAAGAGTTGCAGTTTATCAATGTTTTTCACGGAGGTGCCCATGTAAAGGGCGTTTCATGAATGCAGTTTACGGAGGATGATGTCTCAGGAGAGCGTGAGGCAGTTATCTGTGGAGAGGGATTGTCTGCTCAAGGAGATGAGTTTGGCGGTGTAGGCAGTAGAGGAGGCAAAGGCATTGATTGTGATTATTCGTAGAAAGTTCTGCATCTAGGCGGATAACTTGTGTTTTCACATGTTTCGACAGAGAAACAGAGTTGCCATCAATGAGGAAGGAAGAGAAGGCAGGGTCTAAGCCTTTGAGACAATGAGAGGAATCTACAATTAGGATCTCAGTTTTGTCGTCATTGAGGCACAGGTTGTGAGTAGCCATACAAGATTAAAGGATACTATATACCCTATGTTCTGTTGCTGTATCATTGTGGTGGTTTCCTGAGATGGGGATAAGGATTTGGGTGTCATCTGCAAAATGGGTAAATCTCATACCGAGAGAGTCAAGCAGGTCGAATAGGGGTTTGGTGTAGGTGTTGTAGAGGGTTCGGGAGAGACAGAAGCCTTGGCTCACTCCTATGGGAACAATGATAGGGTCAGTAGCGCCATCCCCAATAGAAATCCTGGAGGTGAGTTCACTGAGGAATGATTTGATCCAAGCTGCAGCTGAAAAATGGAAGTTCGCGCAGATGTGGTTGTAGGGCAAGTCATGAGCCACCAGGTCGAACACTGGCGTGAGATCCAGCAAGAGAAGCAAGGCCAAATTGCACGAGTCTCGGATAGCGCCCAATTGAATTCCAAGGTCCAGTAATGCTGATTGAGTGCTGTGTTTGGGGCAGAAACCTGCTTGTCTTGCGCCTTGTAGGTTGTGGTGTTCAAGGTATTGCTGTACCTGGTGGTTGGGCATGCAGTCTAAAATGTTGAGGAGGAAAGGCACAGAGGTGATGGGGCGGAAGTTGGTGGGGACGGTGGGGTCCAGCAAGGGTTTCCTAAGGATAGAGGTGACGCAGGCAGCCTTGAGACTAGCAAGGACTGAGCTGGTGGCGAAGGAGGCATTGATGAAGTTAGGTATGAAATGGGAGAGGGTAGTAGTGCAGAGTTTAATGGTCCGAGCGGGGCAGGTGTCAGTCTTGTAATTGGAAGGCTTGAGGGCTTGGATAGCATTGATAACATCTGTGTGAGATACTTGCGAGAATGAGAAGGGGGTAGTTGGAGGGGTGGAGAGGGGCAGTGGCACCGCTGCAGGCTCTATATGTGAATTTGGCTGCAAGTCGTTTCTTTTAGCATTGATTTGGCCCGGGCTTTCAAACTCTTAAAGGATCGCAAAGAGTTCTTTGGTATTTGAGCAGGTGTTGGCGATGCACATGTTGTAGGAGTTAGCTTTAGCAGTAATGAGGGTATGCCTGTAGGTATTAGAGAGGAGAGCTTAGGGAGGCTGGCAAGGTTTAAAAGGGTAGGCACTTTCCTCCAGAAGTGTTCAAAGCTCTTTCTTGTCTCTTGAGAGATTTGAGCTTATCCATAAACCAGGGATTGGTCGGTGTATGGGGTTTGAGTAGTTTGGGTTTAAGTGGGGCATGCTGATCCATGGGAATTCGGAGGCTCTGCATGTATGGTGCTAACATAATGGCAATGTTGGGTACAGTACTGGCAGGGCAGTCAGAAATGGCGTGTATGCATTGCGAAGACTAACACCCAGAACATGAAAGATGGCATCAATGACATTTGTGATGTCATCTTTCATGTCCTGGGTGTTAGTCTTAGCAGTGCACTGGTGTGGCATGAGTTAGGGTTGCTTAGCTTACCATAACTGGTGAATTTCAAGGGTTTTTCAGTTTTACTTGTAACCATAACATCCCTTTAACAAAGTGTTTTCACTGAATTTCATTGGTTTTTATTAGTGCAACCTAACCATAATCTCCCATCAGCAACGTTTCTTCAATATATATATATATATATATATATATATATATATATATATATATATATATATATATATATATTTCATAGTAGTGGCCATGTAGTTATGGTTAAGTTGCTGTTTCCATAGGAAGAGCACTTTTTGGGTGGCTTATAACCTCACCAAACTTTGCAAAAAAAGTATATGGCCCACTCTGAATTTTTTTGCAAAGTTTGGTGAGGTTTGGTCCAGGGGGGGCAAAGTTATAGGGGGGGTCCCAAAACTTCTTTTTTTCCCATAGACATAATGGGAAAAAACTTTGCTCACGCCTACAGCCAAATTTGCGGCTGGAGCGGCGGCTTGGTCCTGAAAGCGTGCCTTTTTTTATATTTGGTGTAAATCCATCCAGTAGTTTTTTAAAAATGACAAAAATGCAAGTGAAAAAAATTAGTGATATCTATGTCCGCTTCGCGGACACACTTCCCTGTTCGCTCCGCGGACAGGACAGGGATTGGGCAAGCGGCTTGCATGATGTCCGCGGACATGTGACGCGCTCTCCCATTGGCTGCGGTGAAGCGTGCAGTGCGTGGTATTTTCAGAGACACCTGCCATCTTTGTTTATCGTTTGCATCGAGACCCTGCATACAACCAGTCCCGGGCTGCTGCAGACTGCCAGGAGACACGCCATTGCCACACGGTGGCCCGCGGAGGGCCGAGGAGTGGGATATGCCGCCTGCACAGTAAGTGTCTCTCTCCTGTTCCCCCCAACCTACCCGCTCATGCCCCGTCTCTCCGCTCATGCCCCGTGTCTCCCTCCTGTTCCCCCCACCCCTGGCTCCTGCCCCATGTCTCTCTCCTGTTCCCCCCACCCCCCGCTCATGCCCCGTGTCTCCCTCCTGTTCCCCCACACCCCGCTCATGCCCCGTGTCTCTCTCCTGTTCCCCCACCCCCCGCTCATGCCACGTGTCTCTCTCGTTTGTTTGTTTATTTATTTTGATAATGCGCTCCAAGCCCTTGAGCAGTCGGGCACAGCAGGATAAGAAGATTCAAAGCTTAGTTACATGCCTGACACAGGCTAATACATGCATAGGTAAGTATACAAAATACGAGGCAGTACAGAGAAAATCAGATACCTAGGAGGCGGTAAGGGGAGAGCTAAATATATACATAGTCTGAACAGTCAGAAACGGATGTTACAGGTTGTGCATAGTCTGAACAGTCAGAAACGGATGTTACAGGTTGTTCGTGTGTAGCCAATTGAGTGCATTACTTCTAAATCTGGTATAAGGTGATGGTCGTCTAATTTCAGTGGGGAGAGTGTTCCATAATTGCGCCGCTTTGACTGGAAAGCTGGATCCTCTGGCCGTGGTTAATTTGAATCTAGGTGTTTCAAGTAAGAAAGTGTTGGAAGTTCTTGTGGGTCGGAGTGTAGGTCTTCTGGTAATTTTTTCAATTAGGTATGAGGGTGCTAGGTTATTTAAAAATTTAGCTGTAAGAGAGATAGTATTAAGGAAGATTCTGTCCTTAATTTTTAGCCAATGGGCCTCAGTCCGGTATTTAGAGATGTGTTCTCTACGTGGGATATTTATCGCGGCTCTTAATGCGTTGTTTTGCAGTCTCTGCAGTTTGTCAGTGACTGACTTGTTAGCTCCTGTGTACAGGGCGTTACAGTAGTCAAGTCTGGAAATGATAAGAGCATTAGCCTAGGTGAGGCAGCTGGTGCTGGACAGGAATGGTCTAGCTGCTCGGTTAAGTTTACAAGTGTAGGTTGTGGTAGATGCGAGGGAGTTCACTTGCTTTTTGAGGGTGAGGGCAGAGTCGAGGTAGAAACCAAACGTTTTGACCCCAGGCATGACCTTGATAATATTGCTGTCAATATTTAATGATACATAGTCCGGGGTATGTTTTTTTAGGTTGTGGTCTGAGCCGAGGAGTAGGATTTCAGTTTTATCGTCATTCAGGCAGAGGCCATGTGTGGCCATCCATGCCTTAATGAGGATGTATATCTTATTCACCAATGCCAGGTCTGCCTCGTAGTTGCCCGAAAGGGGTATGAGGATCTGGGTGTCATCTGCATAATTTGTGTAGGTGACACCCAGTCTGTCCAACTTGTCAAACAGTGGCTTGGTGAATATATTATACGTGGTGGGTGAGACACAGGAGCCCTGTGGCCCTCTGCATGTTATTTGGATGGGGTCAGCGCATGAGGATGTAGAGAAGACTCATGGTCCGGTTCACAAGGAAGGATTGGACCCAGACTATGGCCTCCCCTGTGAAGTTGGCCGCGAGCTTAAGGTGGTTGCATAAAACTGCATGATCCACCAGGACAAAAGCTGCGGACAAGTCCAGTAAAAGTAACAGCGCTGTTTTCCCATTGTCCTTTAGTTCCTCAATTTTTGTTTTGAGGTCTAGCAGGGTGGTTTCCATGCACTGGAGAGGGCAGAATCCAGATCCTGTTCCCCCCACCCCTCGCTAATGCCCCGTGTCTCTCTCCTGTTCCCCCCCTTCCCCCGCTCATGCCCCGTGTCTCCCTCCTGTTCCCCCCACACCCCGCTCATGCCACGTGTCTCCCTCCTGTACCCCCAACCCCCGCTCATGCCCCATGTCTCCCTCCTGTTCCCCCCACCCCCCGCTCATGCCCCGTGTCTCTCTCCTGTTACCCCACCTATGATGCCCCTTGTTGACCTCCTGTTCCCCCCACCCCCCGCTGATGCCCTGTTGTGTTTTCTTTATACACCCCGCCTTCCCTTTCCATGGTGTCCATCTTGGTAAAAGATCCTCCGTCAGGCTGGGAATTTCCTTGCCATGCATCCTGGGATGCAGCGCCCTTCTGCAGTGACCAGACCCACGTGAACAACTTGAAGAGGTTTTGCAAGTGCTGTTTTTCCAGCGGCCTGCCTTTTCGTTGGAGTAGGGCACTGCGCCCAGCTGTGCAGGTGACTGACGGGGACCCTGAATCGGAGGCACTCGGAAGAATGAATAGACGTAAGTGCACCATTGCCTAGAAAACAACGGGGGGAAGTGTGAAAGTGGGAGTGTGTGAATGTGTGGAGAGTAGAGACCACGTGGCAATATTATTGATTTTGTAGTAGTGGCCAGAGCGATCTCCTTTCATGAGAGGAAAGGCAGCGCTGCAAGTAGAAAATAAGTCTGTGTATAGGGCCTGGGATCCCTCTGCCCTGCAAAAGGGGGTATTAAAAGGGGGAAATGCCCTCATCTCAAGGCAAGGAGACAGTAGAAGGGTCTACACTATTGTGTAAATAAGCGTGATTTACTATGTTATTTATTGGTGATTAACGTGTACATAGAGTTGTTTGGGTGTGGGGCGATGGTTGCCCAGTTCTGTGGATAAGGGTGTGTTGTGGTGAGCATTTGAAGCGGCAAAGGTAAAGGAGGGGCATGTTTGGGTTATTGGAAAAGGGGAACAGGGTTTGGGTAAAACGCACTTGGGAGGGTGGGGTAGTAAGACACCGCTGGATTGGTATTGGAGAATTAAAGGAAAGAATTAAGGAAAGGTATGGGTACCTCACTAGAGTACATGTGTACCAGGCTCCTGCGGTATCAGGAAATCATTCTCAAGTATCATTGTGAGTGGGTTGAAGGAACAGTAGGAGAAATGTTTCAATCTTGAGCAAAACAGGTCGCCAATAATAGGCAGATAATTGAGCATATATACATCTATTTGGCTGTCAAGTAGATAGGACGTTGAGGAAAAGGCAGAGTATCCTCGAACTCTGGAAACTGGTTGAGGATTTAGAGGATGTCCCCAGTGACAAAAAAGATCTCTTGTTGGTGGTGCGAATATAGAGTTAGATATGAATTAGATATGACCATTTCATTTACTGAGGAAGGTTTAGTGTGTTCAACTCCATCAATATACTGTGCCAGGGATGTAGCGATAATGCAAGCTCTTTACAGTGACAGTGCTACAATAGGAGTGCCCCTACATCCAGATTTGTTCCTTCATTGAAAGACAGTCCTGTTAGGGTAGGTGCCAGGGATAGGAATGATACAAACCATTGTGAGCACCAGCTGAATTTTGGTTCGGGCCAGCTGGCCGCCAAGAGCATGCCCCAAGCACCATCCTTACATTAGATTTGAAAGCGGTTGTCATCAAATGGGACAAAGTAATAATGTTAGGGATTTTATTTATTTTTATTTTTTTATTTTATTTTGCATTTTTAAAGCGCTCACACAGCCCACGGGCATCGAGGCGCTGTTACAGGAATTGTTTGTTTTTTCAGTTGCGTAATTGTTTTTTTTTTTTACTTAGTTGCGTATTTATAACGCGCTTAAACACTCAGAGGTTTCTAAGCGTGGACTCGGGGATCGAACCTGTGTTGCTTCGTGCCGTCTTGCTTCCAAGGCGCGCACGTTGCCGTTAAGCTATCCTCCCGGGAAGGTTTGGCACCCTGAGCCCGCTGTCGTCCCGTGGGACCCCTATGCATCTGGTCAACCTAGAAGGTCTGCGAAGATGCTTCGACCCATTGGAATAGTCGGACCAACTATTCTCGGCACCTTCATCAAACCCTGCAAGTAAGCTTTCTCGGAAGTGTCTCTGGGCCAACCAGTGGGTCAACCAGCTTACCCAGTTGCTTTACTCTGTCACCGCCGCCATTTCGTGGAGGCCCTTGAAACTTGGTATACTGGTAGCTCTGTGTCCCTGGCACCCTCACACCGAATTTCGTACACTTGGCATTCCCAGGTCTGGATTGATGAATAAGGGGATGAATGGGTGCACAGTAATGAGTATTGACACCACCCAGCCACTAAGTGGGGTGCCGGATGAACAGATGTTTGGGGGATGTCAAGGATGATGGAGAAATTATTTTTGAAACTTTTATTCCATGTAAGATAGAGAGATACCTCACACTAAATTATTTGCCAGAGCAGTACCCTTTCATTTGCAAGAAGACATGGCAAGAGTGGACTTGTAATTTTCACGATGTAGGTATATTGAAAAGTATAGGGGTCGTCTACATAAAGTTAAAGCAGGGTGCAGTATAACCCAGAGTACAACAACCCACTATCAAGAGATGGCAATGAGGGAATTTATGTCACTATTGCAGCTTTATGACAGCAAAGGATAATAATAGCTCCTGAATCACCATGTAATACGGCTATATACCCTGTCAAAAAAGTAAAGGGTTCAAGTTGGACCATGATACAGGATCTCCACTCCTTGAAAAATATTGTAGAAGACGGATGTCTGGTAGTTCCTCACTCAGCCACAATTCTTTGCAACATATCCATTGATGCAGTATATGTTACAGTCATTGATTTGACGTATGCCTTCTTCTCAATCCCACTGCACCCTGATTTACAGCATCTCACTAAATTCACCTATCGCAGACAAAGATTTCAACACACTCAATTACCCCAGAGGAAATGGGAGCCCCCCAGTATTTGAAACAGAATATTACACATAGATTTATGGAACATACATGTCCCAAGCATAATTATTCAGCAAATAAATTATCTATTAGTTTGTAGCTCCACAGAAGACCAGTGTAGAGAAGATTCAGTGACACTATTGACATTACTCATAGAGAAAGGGTACAAGGTGGACAAAAACATGCACTATTGCCAGAAAGAGGTGGTGTACTTAGGGCAAATAATTCTATCTGCAGCTAAAAGGTAACCCCTGAGAGAGCAGCAGTGTACAAAAAGCTCTTCAGCCAACCACGGTGAAGGATATGTAGCCATTTGTAAGATTGTGTAACTATTATAGGGCATGGGATTTTGACTATTCTAGTTACACAAAAGCTTTGCTGAAAGGGCTAAAGGATGCACAGAAAAGGAAAAGTACACTTACACGGACAGGAGAATCAATCACATGTTTTCAGGAACTTAAGAATGCCACCACCAATGACCCAGTGTTACCTACCACAGACTACTTGAAGGAATTTTTTTATGTTTTCACATTCAAACAGGCAGGTAAATTGACAAGAGAAATCCATGAGTCACAAGCCTTTAGCGTGTTATAGTGGATTCCTAGACCCTGTAACGCAGGTCCATTTCCCCTGTGAACAAACATTGCCAGCATTTTTGCAAAAGAAAAGTCTTCCACCATCACCCTGGGGTGTTCAGTGACATTATATGTAGAGCAAGCAGTGTTTGTTATTTTAGAAAGGTCCAAATCAACCCTCACTACCGAGAGAGCATCGGGGTATGAGGTTATACTATCAAATCACTCCATTCACATTGTTAGGTGTCACACAGCAAACCCAGCTACATTCATTGCTATACCTATACAGCCAGGTGAGGAGGTGCATGATTGTGTCACATATGAAGGTCCAGAATAAGATTCAATACAAGCAGGTGAGGATGCACTAGCAAAACGAGTGATATTCTTCGGTCACGGGTTGTCAACGATTGATTAGGAGACGGGGCAAAGGCATATGGGTGCAGCAGTGGTGTGTCTTGTAGCTGGGGAATATGAGGTTGTGATTAAAAAGAAATTGCCAACACACTATTCAGCATCGGTGGCTGAACTCATAGCATTGATTAAAGGATTAGAAATGTCTTGAGGGTGGTCAGCTAAAATCTATTCTGATTCAGCTTACGTCACCTTCACAATACATTCAGGCTCGTAAAGGTGGCACAGGAGAGGGTTTAGGAAGTCTAATGGAGCAGCGTTGCAGCATACAGTGCTGCTCAAAAGAATGACGCATTGGGACTTCCCTCTGTGGTGGCCGTGGTAAAACGTTCGGCCCACACTAACAACTCTGAATTCATTTCACTCAGCAATGCCACCGCAGACAGGGCCACCAAAGAAGCAGTTTACTTGGTTAAACTAGATGTCGCGCCCCATCTGGACATAGTTTCACAACATTTACAAATGACAGTAGCGTATAGTGCAGTTTCCCATGCTCAGATTATTGAATTACAAGGGCAGGCACCACAAGAGGAAAATTAGTTATGGGTTAAGAGAGGGTGCCCCGCTTCTTCCACAGATTTAATATGGAGACAAAACATTACAGGTAAAGTAGTTATGCCGTTGGAATTGCTTATGGTTGCTTTTGAGCAACTGCATTACCCAATGCATATGTCTGCAATACATAGCTGCTGTCATCCAGGAGGACTGGTTTGTCCCCAACCTACAAGCAGGTAGTGGAACAGGTCCATCTGATTTCAAGATGGCAATACAGATTTTTGAAAGCTCCAGATGTGGAGCTATGGCCAGGGTGACACCAATAAACATTTAAGATAACACTCATAGAAACCAGTATTATGGGATTGGAGGGGCTGTGGCCAATAGAACCGTGTAGAGAGATAAGAGGAGAAGGGAAATGCCTGGGAGAGGTTGGAGTTAGAGAAGGGAAAGACTAGGAGGAGATGGAGAGGGGCGAGCACCTGCGAGGCTGAAGCTGGAGATGGGAAATAACTAGCAGGAGGAGAAGGAAGGTGCAAGCGAAAGGCTGGACTAAAATAAGGGAAAGAGAGAAGGTGGACGAGAGAGTTGGCAGGACTAAGAATTTGGAGAGAGAGGAGGCAAAGTCTTAAGCAAATTGTGCAGTCTTTCTGTTGTCATGGAGGGAACATTGGCCACAAGATAAAGGGGGTCAAATGCCAAATGCTCAACCATGCAAGAGGCCAGAGTTAAGAAAGAAAGAAAGAAAGGGAAAGGAGCAAGGCTTGCTGGGGGCTAGATACCCTGACACAAGAAGGCATGACAGAGTAAACCCTTGAACTTGAATCTACCGCTGTTGGTTGGGGAGGCATCAGAATTTTAACTGCGGCCTGACAATCCAACGAGGACAGATGGGGAAGAAATAGACCAATGGCTGAACCCAAAAGCGTCAGATATTTGATGCCCAGCACTCTTTGCAATAATTGAAGCCTATGAGAGCGAACATTTGTCTGCACTATGAAAGAAGGGCAATGGAACACTTGGAACTTCCAGGAACTGCAAACATTTTTGTGTGAACCATCCAGGCCCATGCACCCCTCATACCAACAGTCATAGTTTAGGTAACTTGAACCTACCTTAGAGTAGGGATTTTTGTATTTCCTTTACTTGATTGCAATCCCCTTAACCTCTGGAGCATGATAGTGAGAGAAATCCCTGTGCTGTAAATGCTATCCCTCCTTTCATTGTACAGGCCGTAATCCCACTTCAATTTTTTTTGTATAAATATAATAGAGTTGCACCCATTGGTTTGGCCTCAATCTTCTGTTGGTCCATTTGCCTATCACAGCTTCCCCTTCTGCTGTCTCTTCCTTTTATCACGTTGGAGGGACCTCTGGGCAATCTTAAGTGCTACTTCAGTAAGGAAGATTGATGCTGCCTGCTTTCCTGATCCTTGCCATCTCTTCCAGTTACACCGCCCCATTCATTCCTTCTCTGCTAATCCCCCAGAGCCCTTGGGAGTAAAATAATGTGTTATAAAGCTTACAATGTATTTTGACTCATTCTTAACAAATAGCTGTTGTGAGTTCGAATTTTCTTCTACTTTTTTAATCTCTAGATATGGACAAATGTGCTTTTAAAATGCACTATTTTGACAGATTGTTTTCAAATTTCGTTAGGGGGTGATTCGATCAAAACCGTCGTTCTTAGAGAGGTTTGGGCTTTCTCACGATATACACTTGCACGGCCAAAGATGGCCACTTTTAAAAATATGCTGTGTGCAACTTTTGGTTCCAAGTCTAGGCCCGGGCAAATAAAAGGTACTCTTTATGGTACTGCAGATGAGGACCAAGTGCTGCTGTACGTGCAGGCTCGTTCCTGCACTTGGCAAGCGTTGAGAAAGCTCAGTGCTTAACTGTTGAGGCACTATGACAGACAGTGAGTGCCCTTCGAAACAGTTTGTAAACAACTGGGGAGGCCTGTGAAACACAAATATTAAAGAATAACCCCAGCAATACAAATGGCCCAGCCGTCTTCTCACAATCACGGGGCTCCTTTTTGTGAGCAGATCCCAAATAACTCAGATGCCTGCAGTATCTCAAGTACTTAACGGGATCCTTCCTCGAGGAATTTTATGAGGACAATGTGTGACTTTTCCTTCCCACGATGCTGTACGTTCACCCCTTGAGAGCTGTTGTGTTCGGTGTTTTAAACTTAGGCGTTCTTTGTAAGTCAGTGCTTTGAATGTTTATTTCTGCAGGCTTACTGTGAACGTTTCAGTACAACACGTTCTTAAGAGAGTCTATTCAGACATACAGGGCCCCAATTCCACAGAGGACGGGTCTGTGTGGATGTTTGTGAAATGCTTCTGTCGAAGGAGGCGCGAAATCCGTAGCAGTTGGGCCTCTGTGTTCCTAATAGCACAGCAAAAGAGTGCATTCCACTTATTTTGTGTCTTTTCTCTTTGGAAGGAGGTATTTTCTCTTTACTCCTGCCCTCTGCTGTCCATTGAAGAAACATACCTTACCGTTGTTGCAGAATGCAAGCCAGCACAGGAGCTCCAGATCCAGCACGGCTATACGCCACGGTTTTTTAGTCGCCTTTACGCTTCTTACTGATTACACGGTAAAGGATGTCTATGGGCAACATTAGTTTGCCCGGTCGGGAAAAATTGGCAGTAACATTTACGTAACTCCAGCACCGGCAATTTTACCAGACTAGGGAAACACGTGTTTGCCGGTCGGGCAGCGGACGAAGTGAGCGGGAACGGTGGGGAGCGGTGTTCCACTACTTTAATTTTTTACTTGTAACAGCTCCACTAATTTTTGCAACCATCTTCACCATCCTGGAACTGTTCTTTGTGAAGTTAAAACACACTTCTCCATTTTACCACTGGATATCAGTTACAGCTAAACGGAAATCTTTTTCAACTCAATTGGCTGTCAACCAGCATGACTGCAACCCTTGAAAAATGTGCTGCACGTTGCTCCTTTCCTTCCTACTCTGTCCCCCGCTAGAGTCACAGTTCCACTACTTTTTTGGTAAACTTCCATCACTGCGGTGGGGGCACTGACTTACCTCCCGGCCTGACCTGCAAGTAAATCGGTCCCCAACCAGCAAAATGTTTTTGCATTTAGCGGCACCGATAATACTGCTGCTGGTAATTGTGGTTATCCCCTCCATGGAGTCCTGTGGCACTCCATGGAATTGGGATTTAACAGCGTTTCCACCACCTGGAATATCCTGGCAATACCTGGATATCAGCAAAAGGAAACAAAAGGGTCAGTTTGCGGGTATCCCGCCGGTACCGGCAAACCCATAATCAACCCTAGAAATCCGAATTAACGTTTTTCGACACACCAAAACAAGGGCCTGAAAATCGCGTGAATTAATCAAACTTTTGGATTCCCAAAAGGGATGACCATGTGCAAAGACTTCAAAAAGTAAAGCCAGCGTATAAGTGCGCGCGATCGAGTACATACACACTCAGACCAAACGGATATAGAATAACAACAAAAAAGATGATTACTTATCAGGTGTGCATGCACAATCAAGAGGGAAGTGCATATGTTGATTGTCAATACAGTTATAAAATAATCATGAGATGCATTTAGGTAAAGGTCAATACAGTTTAAACAAACCGTATAATGTTATAGATTTTCTCATTCCTATGTCACACTTTCAAAGCCGTGGCAGCAGTGAAGACAGGAGGTACGAGGACAGCGATATGCAGGTTCGTCATCGCAAGAGGAAAGGAAACCCCGTAGCACTTCGAGACAAAGTACAGGTGTTCTCCACCCATCCATCAACAAACCCACCTGGGCTCTCATGCATTGTCATTAAAATGTGACGCCGCTTGTGAGATTTCCTCAGTGCTAAATGCAAGCCTATGCCACGGAATTGCTGCAATGAAAGGAAACCGATGCAATTTTTAGTGTAAGTTGGCACACGCTCTTCCATTTTCTATGACTGCCCTGTTTATAGGTGCTGTGTGTCCGTCCAACATACACACGTCCCCCATGAGTGCCAACTGTTGAGGATCAGTTTGCAGGACTATGCGAAGGAGGGAAGCAGGGGAGGCCGACCCTCCCCTAGAGGATTTGGGAAAATCTAGCATCAAAATTTCGGTTTTCAAATTCGGCTGAAATGGTGCTTTTTACAGCATAAATTTCAAAAGAAGAAATTCGAATAAAGAGCCATGGAAATTACAGGCAGTTATGGACAGGAGATCTCAGCAACAGTCACCCAACCTGCTGAGGTAACGTTCTAGTTTTGTAGCTCAGGTCTAATCACTTAACTTTCAAGAGAAATATTAAACATTGAATGTGTGTCTCCTGATACTGGTCAATATCAGGCATTGAAGGCAGTTCCTGTAAATATATGTTACAAGAAAATGGTATTTTATCAATAGTACCAACATTGCGGGAAATGTTTAGGATATATGCTTCACGAACACCCACCTCTTTTTGCAATTTTAGCTAGAGAATCACAGAGTAATGGACGCATTTTTCCTCCGTTTACAAATCCCTTTGTTCAGCTTCCCTCCCAAAGCAGAGCTCGCTACAACCACTTCTGCTGGCTTCATACAACGTTGTCCTTTCATGGAGGAAAGTGCGGTTTAGGACCTCTCAACTCTTTCCACCGGCTATCTGCTGTTCCTTCGTGTGCGTACATGCGTATCTGGGCTCTGCTGAAGTTTATGACTTCACCTTGACCCCGCTCCGCCCGACTTGCTGCGTGCTTGTTCGCCGAGGTCAAACTGTGCTTTTTCAATTACAGGAATGGAGGTATAATGTAACCAAGTTTTCCAATTAGGAGATTTATTTCAGTTTACACACATTGCTCAAAGCATGTTTCTAATTGGGCGTGTGTAAAATGGCACTAGTTAGCACATCTTGGAAACACGTATAAAATTGACATTTGTAGGAAAAACGAGCAGATCCTTGAACACGCTGCAAGTTCACCCCCACTTCATAATCTTCATTATGAATGATTAACGCCTGTAAATAAAAGAGCCCACGTAAAATAAACAGGCCGATTCATGGAATTAATGTGCGCCGAATATTCCGGCGCAGGAGGTGCCAAAACGTGCGATTCGCAGTGCAAGTGTGAAAATCGCAGGGAAACCAGCGCACATCGATTCATGGAAGTCCATGCGCGAGAAAAATATTGGATGTGCGCTGAAAAAGTGTGCGGCGCACGCCGGCGCACAGGTCATCCAACGGCGTGCACCACGGCGACAGCGAAATCCCACATAGCGCGGCGCACATAACAAAAGTAGGCGGAACACGGGGCGTAACACTCGGAATGGGGAACAACGCGTGAAAATATGGGCGTCACGGGGGTAGTACAGGAGGCAAGTGCGCGGAACGCCCACACGCTCGCCTACAACTCGGAATCAAATAGGGCAAACCAGCGCACGTGCAAAGACGGGCACAGGGCCAAACAAGTCCGCCACAAGAAAGCAGGCGGTAGCGTCCCTGCACCTGAAATAAATGTGCGCCAAAATGTGCGCTAACAAAAAGCCCCTATATACAGCTATGATGAATGATCCATACTGTGGCCCTCTAGGACAAATGGGGTGCAAAGGGGTACGCAACAAATATGGACACCCGCTGTGTGAAAAATAGCATGTGCATGTATTTCGGGGTGCGTGGGAAGTTTCACACGCGATTGTCCTTGGTACGTGTATTCCGGGGTGCCCGTGAAGTTTCACACGCGATTTCAGCAGGGTACGTGTATTCCAAGGTGCGCGGGAAGTTTCACACGCAAATTTGCAGGGTACGTGTATTTCGGGATGCGCGTGAAGTTCCACACGCGATTTCAGCAGGGTACGTGCACTTCGGGTGCGCGGGAAGTTCTACACGCGAATCCAGCAGCCTACGTGTATTTCGGGGGTGCCAGGGAGCACTACACGTGAATTGGCCATGTGGGTCCTCCCAGGTGTTCCCTCTACACCCTCCACGGCCCCTGCAGGCAGCCCACACCAGAGGGGACTACCCTGCACCCCTGCACATGGCCCGCAGGCAGCCCATCCACCATGGCCATGCCCCCCAGCCAACCCACATGTCACCATGCACTACTGCCCACCAACGCATGTCTCCCAGCACCCCCACCCCCCCCAGCAGTCAGGGGCACCCTCCACCAGGCCCCCACTCATGTCTCCCAGCACCCCCATCCCCCAGCATCCAGGGGCACCCTCCACCAGGCCCCCACTCATGTCCCCCTGCACCTCCACCCCCCAGCATCCAGGGGCACCTGCCAGCAGGCCCCCACTCATGGCCAACTCATGTCCGCCTGTACCCCCGGCCCCCCCAGCATCCAGGGGCACCCTCCACCAGGCCCCCACTCATGTCCAACTCATGTCTCCCTGCACCCCCACCCCCCAGCATCCAGGGGCACCCTCCACCAGGCCCCCACTCATGTCTCCCAGCACCCCCACCCCCCAGCATCCAGGGGCACCCTCCACCAGGCCCCCACTCATGTCCCCCTGCACCCCCACCCCCCAGCATCCAGGGGCACCTGCCAGCAGGCCGCCACTCATGTCCAACTCATGTCCCCCTGCACCCCCACCCCCCAGCAGTCAGGGGCACCCTCCACCAGGCCCCCACTCTGGTCTCCCAGCACCCCCACCCCCCAGCATCCAGGGGCACCCTCCACCAGGCCCCCACTCATGTCCAACTAATGTCCCCCTGCACCACCACCCCTCAGCATCCAGGGTCACCCTCCACCAGGCCCCCACTCATGTCCCCCTGCACCCCCACCCCCCAGCAGTGCAGGGCACCTGCCAGCAGGTCCCCACTCATGTCTCCTGCACCACCACCCTCCAGCATCCAGGGGCACCCTCCACCAGGCCCCCACTCATGTCCCCCTGCACACCCACCCCCCTGCATCCAGGGGCACCTGCCAGCAGGCCCCCACTCATGTCCAACTCATGTCCCCCTGCACCCCACCCCCCAGCATCCAGCGGCACCCTCCACCAGGCCCCCACTCATGTCCCCCTGCACCCCCACCCCCCAGCACCCAGGGGCCCCTCCACCTGGCCCCCACTCATGACCCCCTGCACCCCCACCCCCCAGCATCCAAAGGCACCTGCCAGCAGGCTCCCACTCATGTCCCCCTGTACCCCCAACCCCCAGCATCCAGGGTCACCCTCCACCAGGCCCCCATTCATGTCCCCCTGCACCCCCAACCCACAGCATCCAGGGTCACCCTCCACCAGGCCCCCAATCATGTCCAACTCATGTCTCCCTGCACCCCCACCCCCCAGCAGTCAGGGGCACCCTCCACCAGGCCCCACTCATGTCTCCCAGCACCCCCACCCCCCAGCATCCAGGGGCACCCTCCACCAGGCCCCCACTCATGTCCCCCTGCACCCCCACCCCCCAGCATCCAGGGGCACCTGCCAGCAGACCCCCACTCATGTCCAACTCATGTCCCCCTGCATCCCCAGTATCCAGGGGCACCCTCCACCAGGCCCCCACTCATGTCCCCCTGCACCCCACCCCCAGCAGTCAGAGGCACCCTCCACCAGGCCCCCACTCATGTCTCCCAGCACCCCCACCCCCCAGGGGCACCCTCCACCAGGCCCCCACTCATGTCCCCCTGCACCCCCACCCCCAGCATCCAGGGGCACCTGCCAGCAGGCCCCCACTCATGTCCAACTCATGTCCCCCTGCACCCCCACCCCCCAGCATCCAGGGGCACCCTCCACCAGGCCCCGACTCATGTCCCCCTGCACCCCCAACCCCCAGCATCCAGGGTCACCCTCCACCAGGCCCCCACTCATGTCCAACTCATGTCCCCCTGCACCCCAACCCCCCAGCAGTCAGGGGCACCCTCCACCAGGCCCCCACTCATGTCCCCCTGCACCCCCACCCCCCAGCAGTGCAGGGCACCTGCCAGCAGGTCCCCACTCATGTCCCCCTGCACCACCACCCTCCAGCATCCAGGGGCACCCTCCACCAGGCCCCCACTCATGTCCCCCTGCACACCCACCCCCTTGCATCCAGGGGCACCTGCCAGCAGGCCCCCACTCATGTCCAACTCATGTCCCCCTGCACCCCACCCCCCAGCATCCAGCGGCACCCTCCACCAGGCCCCCACTCATGTCCCCCTGCACCCCCACCCCCCAGCACCCATGGGCCCCTCCACCTGGCCCCCACTCATGACCCCCTGCACCCCCACCCCCCAGCATCCAAAGGCACCTGCCAGCAGGCCCCCACTCATGTCCCCCTGTACCCCAAACCCCCAGCATCCAGGGTCACCCTCCACCAGGCCCCCACTCATGTCCAACTCATGTCTCCCTACACCCCTGCCCCCAGCAGTCAGGGGCACCCTCCACCAGGCCCCACTCATGTCTCCCAGCACCCCCACCCCCCAGCAGTCAGGGGCACCCTCCACCAGGCCCCACTCATGTCTCCCAGCACCCCCCACCCCCCAGCATCCACGGGCACCCTCCACCAGGCCCCCATTCATGTCCCCCTGCACCCCCAACCCCCAGCATCCAGGGTCACCCTCCACCAGGCCCCCAATCATGTCCAACTCATGTCTCCCTGCACCCCCACCCCCCAGCAGTCAGGGGCACCCTCCACCAGGCCCCACTCATGTCTCCCAGCACCCCCACCCCCCAGCATCCAGGGGCACCCTCCACCAGGCCCCCACTCATGTCCCCCCCTGCACCCCCACCCCCCAGCATCCAGGGGCACCTGCCAGCAGACCCCCACTCATGTCCAACTCATGTCCCCCTGCATCCCCAGTATCCAGGGGCACCCTCCACCAGGCCCCCACTCATGTCCCCCTGCACCCCACCCCCAGCAGTCAGAGGCACCCTCCACCAGGCCCCCACTCATGTCTCCCAGCACCCCCACCCCCCAGGGGCACCCTCCACCAGGCCCCCACTCATGTCCCCCTGCACCCCCACCCCCAGCATCCAGGGGCACCTGCCAGCAGGCCCCCACTCATGTCCAACTCATGTCCCCCTGCACCCCCACCCCCCAGCATCCAGGGGCACCCTCCACCAGGCCCCCACTCATGTCCCCCTGCACCCCCAACCCCCAGCATCCAGGGTCACCCTCCACCAGGCCCCCACTCATGTCCAACTCATGTCCCCCTGCACCCCCACCCCCCAGCAGTCAGGGGCACCCTCCGCCAGGCCCCCACTCATGTCTCCCAGCACCCCCACCCCCCAGGGGCACCCTCCACCAGGCCCCCACTCATGTCCCCCTGCACCCCCACCCCCAGCATCCAGGGGCACCTGCCAGCAGGCCCCCACTCATGTCCAACTCATGTCCCCCTGCACCCCCACCCCCCAGCATCCAGGGGCACCCTCCACCAGGCCCCCACTCATGTCCCCCTGCACCCCCAGCATCCAGGGTCACCCTCCACCAGGCCCCCACTCATGTCCAACTCATGTCCCCCTGCACCCCCACCCCCCAGCAGTCAGGGGCACCCTCCACCAGGCCCCACTCATGTCTCCCAGCACCCCACCCCCCAGCATCCAGGGGCACCCTCCACCAGGCCCCCACTCATGTCCCCCTGCACCCCCACCCCCCAGCATTCAGGGGGCCCCCACTCATGTCCCCCTGCATACATCCAGGGTCACCCTCCACCAGGCCCCCACTCATGTCCAACTCATGTCTCCCTGCGCCCCCACCCCCCAGCAGTCAGGGGCACCCTCCACCAGGCCCCCACTCATGTCTCCCAGCACCCCCACCCCACAGCAGTGCAGGTCACCTGCCAGCAGGCCCCCACTCATGTCCAACTCATGTCCCCCTGCACCCCCACCCCCCAGCAGTCAGGAGCACCCTCCACCAGGCCTCCAACCATGTCCAACTCATGTCTCCCTGCACCCCCACCCCCCAGCATCCAGGGGCACCCTCCACCAGGCCCCCACTCATGTCCAACTCATGTCCCCCTGCACCCCCACATCCAGCATCCAGGGGCACCCTCCACCAGGCCCACACTCATGTCCCCCTGCACCCCTACCACCCAACATCCATGGGCACCTGCCAGCAGGCCCCAACTCATGTCTCCCAGCACCCCCACCCCCAGCACCCAGGGGCACCCTCCACCAGGCCCCCACTCATGTGCCCCTGCACCCCCACCCCCCAGCAGTCAGGGGCACCCTCCACCAGGCCCCCACTCATGTCTCCCAGCACCCCCACACCCAGCACCCAGGGGCACCCTCCACCAGGCCCCCACTCATGTCCCCCTGCACCCCAACCCCCAGCATCCAGGGGCACCCTCCACCAGGCCCCCACTCATGTCCAACTCATGTCTCCCTGCACCCCCACCCCCCAGCAGTCAGGGGAACCCTCCACCAGGCCCCCACTCATGTCCCCCTGCACCCCCACCCCCCAGCATCCAGGGGCACACTCCACCTGGCCCCCACTCATGTCCAACTCATGTCCCCCTTGCACCCCCACCCCCAGCACCCAGGGGCACCCTCCATCAGGCCCCCACTCATGTCCCCCTGCACCCCACCCCCCAGCAGTCAGGGGAACCCTCCACCAGGCCCTCACTCCTGTCTCCCAGCACCCCCACCCCCCAGCAGTGCGATTGGCCTGGGTACGTGTATTTCAGGGGTGCGCGGGTAGTTTTACACGTGATTTCTCCAGGGTACTTGTATTACGGGTTCTTATGAACTTCCACATGCGATATCAACAGGGTACGTGTATTACGGGGTTCGCGTGAAATTCCACACGCGTCATCAGCAGGGTACGTGTATTACGGGGTTCACGTGAACTTCCACACGCGACTGGGCCTGGGAGAGTGGGGTACGTGTATTCCTGGGGTGGGCGGGAAGATTTACACGCCACTGGGCCTGGGAGAGCGTGTTACGTGTATTCCTGGGGTGGGCAGGAAGATTTACACGGTCGCCTACACCACGCCAAAAAAGACGTTCCAATCTGGAAACGCGTACGCCAGCATGAAGCAGGCGCACGTCGACTCGCAGGAAGCAGGCGTACGTCGACCCGCAAAGCATAAAAGTGTGCGCAAACAACAAACAAGCTCAGACGCCAGGATGAATATACCGTTCCTAGCAGCAGTGGCCGTGGGATACCGCAGGAGTAGGAGGAGGATAGTCAGGTCCAGAATCTTTACACCCAGAACCAGCCTTTTTGGTATGCCTGATGACCGGGTGTATGGGAGGTACAGGTTTCCACCTCACATAATACTCGACCTGGTCAGTGAGTGGGAGGATGACCTCACATCACCCACCCTGTGCTCCCAAGCACTCAGCCCCCTGGAGAAGGTCCTCAATGTACTGCACATCTTGGCTACCGGATCATTTCCGCGGACAAGTGCCATAGTGGGGGGGGGGTGTCACAGGCCACGCAGTCACGGTGCCTACACCAGGTGTTGGCCATCATCACTGCATGCCCATCAGTCCGCAGGCACATATACATGCACAGAACACCTGCAGAAAGGCAGGCTGTCATCCAGGATTTCTACGGGGTGGCACAATTCCCCAAAGTGCTAAGTGCCATTGATTGCACCCATGTGGCTCTACGTCCCCCCAGAGCATCTGAGCACATCTATAGAAACCGCAAGCACTGGCATTCCATCAACGTCCAGGTAGTATGCGATGCCAAGGGAATCATCACCTTTGCCAACTATCCACGGTCCATCCACGACAGCTTCATTTAAGGGATGTCAACCCTAAACCGGGACATGGAAGCTGGGCAGCATGGCGATGCATGGCTGCTTGGTGAGTATAAATGCCACATAAATGCCACAGCACACGCATGCATGTCAGATACAGAATAATGTCACTACCCACTCACTAATGATGCCCATCACCACCTCCCCAGGGGACAGTGCCTACCCTCTGAGCACCCACATGATGACGCCAATTGGGAACCCCATCACGCCTCCCGGGGTAAGATACAACACAGCCCATATTGCAACCCAGGGCATAGTGGAGCGCACATTCGGAGTGCTCAAGTCACGCTTTCGCTCCCTTGACCGTTCTGGCGGGCAGCTGTTATACGCTCCCCCAGTAGTGTGCAGGATCATAGTGGCAGCATGTGTCCTGCACAATGTTGCAACATGCCGGGGCCTGGCTGTGGACATGGTGGTGCCCCCACATCCCCAACCACATGCACGCCCGCTGCGCATGGGAGGGGAAAGGGCACGGGGTGAGGCAGCCCGTATGCAGCTGGTGGCTAATTACTTCACATAGAAATCACACCCCTGTGGAGTGCACACAGCCCTGGCACATACCATCTGACAATCAATGATGACTCAATCTGACAATTATGATGAATGAAGGGACAGTCAACTGTCAGAACCATAGCAGCCTGAGATTGTTCACCTGGAAGTCTCACAATGTGTGCATCCCTACCTACACAAAAAACACCAATGCAGTGTCAATAAAAAAGACACACTTCTATGCAGCAAAAATGAATACCCACTTGCAAAATACAACATGAGAACAGTGCCATGTCACCCAACCCCTCCCCGGCACTGCCACACAACACACCATGGCATGTCATGCTATGTGAGAGAAAACAAAGTAATCCCCACAACATGACACAAGTGTCACAAAGTACAGTGTCCCTAATGGAAACTGGCCACACATGAAATGCTCACAGTAATGCAGGACCAACAACACACATTACCAAATATTTAGCAATAATACAAATCACCTACACAACCTCAAACCTACCATAAACATGACAGTACGGATTTCAAAAAGTGGTAGTCTCACTACCTGATAATGCCAGCACTTCGACCACTTCCAACTGTACAGTGTTAGCGCCACGCCAAAGTGTAGGTGCACTGCTTACAACATGGACTCCATTTCCAAAGTAGACCGCCTTGTGAAGACATGAGGAATGGACCTGCAAATTAGGAGGATGAGATGGATGCAGAGGCACATATCAATACACTATGCAGTGTACAATACAACAACAATATGCACTAGGAATGTATACACAGTATTGACTACAAACTGCCCACACAGCAAATGGGAGTCCAACGTCACTGTGTAAGTCAATGTCACTTGGGCACACCCTTTGCAAGCCCATGGAAACGGGAAGCAGGAGGGGTGTGTGTCACACAAACCCAAGCATCGAACCCAAATTCAGGACAAGCCTGCATGTGCCCAGCCACAATACAGCGTATGCCCAGGGGAGCCACACAAGGCAACACACTGTAAAAAAAAATCAAAAATCAAAAATGGCCATGTATGGGCCGGGGGGGTGGGGTAGGCCACCCAGGAGGTCCGAGGACAGGGTGCACACCAAAATGCACACCAAAACCCACCTGTGTGGATTTTGGGAAAAAAAAACACCTCCATGGGCTCATGGCCTGCACGGCTACCCTATTGTGAGAGAATCGCTGCTGTCGCTCTCCTCACCCTCTGCAGCTGCATCAGGAGGTGGTGGTACTATGGGAGGCAGCCCATGCAAAGCCCTAGTCTGGTCCTCCATGGCAGCAAGCATGCGGGTGTGGAAGGTCTGGTTCTGGAGGATAATCGTGCGGAGGTCCTCATGCAACAACTCACGGGATGCCCGGACCTCCTCCCGAGTTGCCTGCATCTCAGCTTTGAGCCGCTCCAGCTGCTGTTCTGTCCTCGTGTCAGTTGAAGCCTCAAGCTCAACAAGAGTCACCCCGAGCTGACGGAGTTCCACCCTCAGGGCTTCCCTGTGGCCCTGGGACTCAATAGAAATGGCTTCCCGCAGAGTCTACAGTGCCGCCCGTCTATCCCTGTTGGACGCCAACATGTCCTCCCTGTGTGACTGGCAAATGGAGTCTGTTGCCTGCTGTAGTTGTTCCATCAGCCTTTCTTGGGGGACAATGGAAGTGGCCACCCTATCCATGGCCTGAGCCATCATCTCAGATGATGCTGCCTGTTGGTTAGCCATACCGTATATGGATTGCTCCCATGCGGTATTGTCAGGTGGCGTATGGCAACCGCGTCAGCGGGCACCACACCTGTCTGGGGCAAGGCGAACTGCGCCTTGCTGTGCCGGCACTGCCTGAGGCTGCAGGAGTGCATTCCCCCTCTGATCTGCTGGCCCAGGAACAGGATCAGATGTTGCGGGGTGTGACCCTGCATCCGTAACCACCAAAGGCAGACCTACCAACACCGACATCCCCATTGAGGGTTCTACCCCTGGTGCAGGTGGGTTGGACAGTACAGAATCCCTCCCAGAAACACTTACCTGCGACGTCACATAGGTCTCATCATCCGAATCGACACCTGAACAGAGCTCGGGGGAGGTGCACCCAAAGACACCCCTTGAGAGAATCATCTGCAGCAAGTGTGGGTTCTCACCCACCACCACACCACGTCCCTCACTGGTGCCCGGTCGGGCCTGAGACCCCTCCTGGGTCTGCACCATCTCCACAACCCCAGCAGTATCAAGTGCGTCATCCCCTGCAAAGACATGAAAGAAAGGAAATGGGAACAGGCATTAGCACCATGGCACACAATTAGGGCTGAGAAGCAACAGAACCAGTACTTCATTGACACATGTCCTACATGACTATAAGCCTCCCAAGCATGCACCGTCACTGCGTATGAAGGAGAGGCAAATGGCACACATTGATGACACTGAGATGGAAGACCAACACATTTTCTGCATGCTGGCTAGCAGTGCCATCACACATTGGCCTGTGATTGGCATGTTCAATACACATACATGACACATACAATCACACAGATGGCATGTACCATAGCCATGTCACACATGTGACAATAGGACTGAGAAATGCCTAGTGAAAGTGGTGAATGCAAACAATCAGCCTGAATGAACACAGAATAATACGCAACAATGTTGTGGCAAGATGACAATTCAAGGGCAACTGGCGTGAGGTTGGGCTAAATGTCTACTGTTGCCAGAAGGGATACTGCAATACCCAAATCCTGGTGCGCAGAATGTATTGGATGAAGCACATGGGTGACCCAAACCACTCAGGCCCACACAACCTCACCTGGCACTCAAACAGAAGCCCTCACACACACACCATGCACATGGATGACACACACATGCATGTGCACTCACCGGACAATGCCTCGTAATCTGGCAGGTCTCCCACGCCTTACATCTGTCCCTCCGTGACGTAGGTCCCAGCAACATACTCATGTGGACTGAGTTCAATGTCCTCTGCTGGAGACCCACCTCCAGTCACTAGAGTAGCGGCATGACTTGAGGCCAGATTTTTCTTTGCCCTGCCCTTCAGGTCATTCCAGCGCTTGTAGCAATCATTAGCTGTGCGCCTCACGAATCCAAGGGCACTTATGATGTCCACGATGGTCTGCCAGTGTGCCAGACGTTGTGCAGGTGTGGTCTTGCATCCTGCAGTAATCACCATTTTGCTGTCATGTGCGGACACATACTCCACAAGTACATCAAGTTCGGCCTGATTGAAGCTGGGCTTCCTTGGCGGGCCAGACTGTGTAGCCGTGTCTGGGGCATCAGCCTGTACTGGACGAGCACTCTTCCTCTTCCACTTGGAAGGTGGTGGGCATCCTGAGTGTCCTACGCCGCTCTGGACACTAGGGGCAGGAGCCCTGGTGGATTGTGTACTAGGAGTGTGGGAATGAACACTCACCATGGGACTTGGTGCAGGCATTAGCTGAAGTGTGATGTAGTCAGGGGGAACGTCAGCAGGATGGACTGGGACAGACACTGTCCTGGCTGGGAGACTCAGAGCTGGGGTGGATGGAGCCGCAGCTGCCCCTGCAGCCTCCCCACCCTGCCTACTCGGGGCAGCAGATGACATAGCTGCCCCTGATCCACGTGGCCTGGTGACACCAACGTGCACCGCCACACGTGGCCTAGACCTGCTGACCTGGAAGTCATCCATGGAGTCACCCTGTGCCAGGTCTGGTTCCACAATGGGCTGGTCCAACAAGGGCTGAGCAGGAATGGTGTCAGCCACGTTACCCTCAACCAGGGGGGGGGCGTGGGTGTCCCTGACTGGTCATCCACACATGGGGGGGCTAGGGGCACCCTGCAAGTCCCGGCCACGTCCCCTACCAGATCCACCACGCCCACCTCTTGAGGCTCGCCCACCTTTGCCACCCTTAAAGCGTGCTCGCCTCCCAACCATGGCACTGATGTTGTTGTGCATATGGGAGTTGCAGTAAACTATTGTCCTGGGCAATTGGGGGTCAAAGGGGTAGGGTACTAGATGGAATTCATACCCTAGTGCTCTAGCAAGGCTGTATGTGACCCTTGGGGGAAGATGACGGGTCACGCAACGCACAGGCACCCCAAAAAAGGGAGATAATGTGCATGCAACCCCTCCTAGACCACGTGCGTGGAAAACTAAACCTGCACTACGCTGTGGCACCCAGAAACACAAAAATGAACGTATGCGTGTCACACGCAGCCTAGAATGACCACTGAAGGGGTACGCGACACACGGGACAAGCACAGATGTTAAATACGTGCGCGACTCAGCGTCTGCCTGGAAAAATAGCATGAAAAAGACGCGCGTGTGCGCGTTGGCAACACCCCCGCCAAAAGAAGAATTGTACGCTGTCTGAGGAGACAGGACAACAGAAGAAGTGAACGCTGTTTGAGGCCCAGGAAAAAGACAAAAAGAGAAAAGCTCTCGGAGGTAACAGGGAGTACGAACTTGGAACGCCGTGAAGTAAATCGTGTGTGTACCGACAAGAAGTACAGATTTCACCCACTCGCTCTCCACGAAAAGCACGTACAAGGAAATGGCGTTCTACACGTACCTTTTAAACATGCCCACTCATCCAGCGTCACTTCCGCGTGTACACGCTAAGGCCCTATCCTCCAATTACACGAGCTGACACTCTGACGTGCAGTCATTGGATGTGTAACATGCACCCGTGTACAGGGAAATGCCCGCGCACGCACGTCACAGACGCGCATACGCGCTGAGGCCCTTTCCACCAATTACACGCTATGACACTCTGACGTGCTTATTTTTTCTACGCGCCATGGAAAACGCACATGCGCGTAACGTCATAGACGCGCCTACACGCTGGGGGCCTTTGGGCCAATGAATTCGCGTACGTGTGCTGACGCGCTTACGCGCTAAGGCCCTTTCCTCGATTTACACGCAGACGTGCTGGATTTTCACGTGCCAAATCACTCCATATCAAGCTGGCCACGCGTAAGCACACAGAAGACCACGCTCCTGCCCAGAAGGCCGAATTGCTGCCCCCCCAGACCCCCGAGCACGCTCCCACCTGCCATCTGCTGCTGCCTGACTGCCTGCTGCCCACGTGCCCTGCCATTTGCTGGCTGCACATCAGCCAGGGGTGCTGTTGCTGTGACCACCCCTGCTGGAACCGAAGACTCCCGACTGGGATTCCATCGCTCCACAGACCAGCCCCAGGACCCAGTTGCCCACCAACTCCGGCCTCTGGGGTTGTCATGTCGGGCACTGCAACATCTGGCACCACTGGCAACCCCCGGCTAGAGAGGCAGAGGGACACCAGCTTCACAGCCACCGAAGTTGGTGTCCTGGTGGAGCAAGTCCTGGGGCAGTATGATGCCCTCTTCGAAAGTTTGCGTGCCGACAAGGAAGGACGAACTCGGATCTGGACGGACATCGTGACTGCCATCAACGCGGAGGGGGTAGCAGTCTGACTATTCCATCATGTCAAGAAGCGCTGGGAGGACTTCAGGTCCAGGACCCTCAACAAGGCCCGGTGCCTCTTGAAGGCAGAGGATGCTAAGGGGCGCCGGGGCCACTTGTCGGAAGATCAGATGAGGGTCCTGGAACGCATATCCCCAGCGCTCCATGTCCAGGTCCTTGAGAGGCAGACCCGTCTGGAGTCGAGCGGTAAGTGTACATGCATCCTGATTGTAAGCTGTGCGTGTGGTGGTGTGCCAGTAGTGTGCAGGTTGCACATGTGTTTTTATGGGGCCAAGTATGGGGGGGGTGTACAGGGCCATGAGGCTAACCCATGCGAGGGCTCTCATGTGTGAGACATGGATGGTGCTTGTGTGGTGTGTAGGCTTGCATGCCAAATACAGATGTGTGGGCACACATGTTTGAATGAATGTGTAGGTAAGTAGGCATGTTCGTGATGTCACACATGGATGTTGGTTTCAGCTGCATGTATCTGCACTGTGTACATGTGCATGTGTGTGTATTTGACAAGGGTGCAACAGTGATGCAAAATGGATGCATGTGACACCGGGATATGGAAGACTGATTGGCAGATGTGACATGGATGCCGATCTCAACACTGCGACAGTTGGCAGAGGTGTACACATGCATGCAAGTGTGGTGGTGTGTGTGCATGTGTAGTGCACTCCCTGTGTTGCATGTGATGTCTGGCTCACCTTTGCCTGCTCATGCTGTTGTATGTGTATGGATGGTGCTGGCTGTTGCGATATGGCTGTGGTATGGCTCATGTGTGCGAGTTGAAATGACATGTCTGTTGGCGATTGTGATGCCATGTCTGAGGTTTGCCAATGCCACTCATGTACAACTGTCATGTGTGTATGGGTCCATTGTACAGTGCCCTGATGCATGTGTTTTATTTCTCCCTGTCTGCAGCGTCAACTGATGAAGAGGGCGGAGAAGGTGCTGTGGAGCACAGCGGCAGGGATCGCACCACCAGCCGGAGACGCAAGGCCCGGCTCCCCTCCCAGGTTGTCATCTCGTCGGGGAGTGAGGACTACGGTGCCGCATCCCAGGCCGCAGCTGCCGGGGGGGAGGTCCAAGAGGCGGAGGTCGGAGTTGGACTCCTCGGCAGCAGAAGGGGCAGCTGGGACCCCACAGGGCCCAACGAGGGAAGATGGCACGGAGTCATCCAGGTTGGTGGGGAGTTTGGTGGAGGAGGAGGCCATCCAAGCGACAGAGACGGGGTCTGGAGGTGGGGATTCCACTGGTGCTAGTGGTGCAGTGCAGGACCAGGGACAGGAGGGAGCACAGGCCGCCGCGGAGGTGCCTGTGTGCAATCCTATGCCTGATCCTGTCACTGCATCATCTTGCACCAGCAGGGATGCCTACATCCAGACCCGTTTTCAGGCAGGGGATGAGCTCACGACAACTGGCCTTCCTCTGCCTGCGGACGTGGCTATCCAGGTACGAGTTGAGCCTGTCCTGACTGGTGTGGCGTTGCGTCAAGGCGCCATGGGATGTGACCTGCAGTCTTTTCATGAGGAGACTGCACGTCATCTCGAATGGCTCGTTGACCACGTCGGCCTACTGGGACAGGTCACCCAGGCCGGATTCCTCCGTTTGCTGGAGCTTGTTCCGACCCCCTCCTCAACTGAACACCCTATGCGCCAGTCGTCCTCCGTGCCATCTTTCCACCCATTTGTCACCTGGGTGCCCTGTGGAGCTGCCCCTGACGGTGCGGCCAGGTTCGTGGAGGACACATCCCTGCCACAGTCGGGAGTCGGACGTCCAGCAGGGGTGGCCACATCAACGACTGCACCCCGGCCGGTGGAGGATATGCAGGCAGCAGGAGCCAGGGCATGGGCACAGGCACAGCAGCAGCAGCAACGAGGTGGGAGCCATGATGGCTCGGGGCCTTCGACATCGGAGGGGCAGGCATCGGCCGGAGGGCAGGAGGACCCAGGACGGGAAGTGTCTTCCGTGTGGCAGCGGTTGGGCCACGCCATAGATGCGGAGTGGCAGCGGGCGGAAGAGGCAAGGCTCACGATGTTCAGGGCGGAGAACTCCATGCGGAGGGCCCTGAGGCGGGCCGAGTGTCTCGAGGCAATCCGCAGGGAGTTGGAGGAGAACATGTCGTCATCCCTGCGGACCCTCGGGGCCATGGAAGAGGACCGCCTCCGGGACATTGAGCAGGAGTTCGATGATGCCATGGCCCGGAACATCCAGAAGTGAGCCGTCGGACTAGCCTGCTGCCCTTGTAAATAGTTATTTAGTGTTAAGTTTCCTTTGTTTTGTTTTGTTTTGGGGCGCTTGGACAATGCCCCAACTTCTTGTATATAGTTCTTCATTAGGTAAGATTTTATTTTATAGGTTTCATTTAAAGGATTGGGCACATGGACCCTGGATGTTCACTTTGTACATAGTTTGACAATGGATTTGGATTGTTGATTTTTTTTTCACATGGATCAATGTTTTTTTATTATTTTTGCACCTTGGATTTATTTTCTCAGACTGACACTTTGGAGACTTGCTTTTGGATTGCTTTTCATTTGGATTTCATGCATCTTTTTCATTTATTGGCCATGCTGGATTTCATTTATTATTTCCATTTTCTTCTGTTCAATTTCATTGCCTTGCTTTTCTGTTTAATACATTATCATTTGGTACTTCAATGCGTGGTATTCTCTCTTTGGTTTCATGCATGTCACAATGTGTGTTCTATCATTCACATGCTGTCATTGTGTGGGTTTGACGGATACATGTTGATGTGCAGACTAGTCATTTGGGATGCATCATGTGCTGGTGATTTCTTTGTGGGGTGGATGTCATACCTGGTGGTGTGTTCGGACTGGGGTGGCATAGGCAGTGTATTGAGGGGGCATGGGGGCCATGATTATGGATCGTCATGAGGTGTTGGGGGGACATGTATGGGGGCCTGCTGGCAGGTGCCCTGCACTGCTGGGGGTGGTGGTGCAGGGGGACATGAGTGGGGGCCTGCTGGCAGGTGCCCTGCACTGCTGGGGGGTGGGGGTGCAGGGGGACATGAGTCGGGCCTGGTGGAGAGTGCCCCTGACTGCTGGGGGGTGGGGGTGCAGGAGGACATGAGTTGGACATGAGTGGGGGCCTGCTGGCAGGTGCCCCTGGATGCTGGGGTGTGGGGGTGCTGGGAGACATGAGTGGGGGCCTGGTGGAGGGTGCCCCTGCACTGCTGGGGGTGGGGGTGCTGGGAGACATGTGTGGGGGCCTGGTGGAGGGTGCCCCTGTCTGCTGGGGGGTGGGGATGCAGGGGGACATGAGTTGGACATGAGTGGGGGCCTGGTGGAGGGTGCACTGCACTGCTGGGGGGTGGGGGTGCTGGGAGACATGAGTGGGGGCCTGGTGGAGGGTGCCCTGCACTGCTGGGGGGTGGGGGTGCTGGGATACATGAGTGGGGGCCTGGTGGAGGGTGCCCCTGACTGCTGGGGGTGGGGTGCAGGGGGACATGAGTTGGACATGAGTGGGGGCCTGCTGGCAGGTGCCCCTGGATGCTGGGGGTGCAGGGGGACATGAGTGGGGGCCTGTTGGAGGGTGCCCCTGGATGCTGGGGGGTGGGGGTGCAGGGGGACATGAGTTGGACATGAGTGGGGGCCTGCTGGGAGGTGCCCCTGGTGCTGGGGGGTGGGGGTGCAGGGAGACATGAGTTGGACATGAGTGGGGGCCTGGTGTAGGGTGCCCCTGGATGCTGGGGAGTGGGGTGCTGGGAGACATGAGTGGGGGCCTGGTGGAGGGTGCCCCTGACTGCTGGGGGGTGGGGGTGCAGGGGGACATGAGTTGGACATGAGTGGGGGCCTGCTGGCAGGTGCCCCTGGATGCTGGGGGGTGGGGGTGCTGGGAGACATGAGTGGGGGCCTGGTGGAGGGTGCCCTGCACTGCTGGGGGGTGGGGGTGCTGGGAGACATGAGTGGGGGCCTGGTGGAGGGTGCCCTGCACTGCTGGGGGATGGGGGTGCTGAGAGACATGAGTGGGGCCTGGTGGAGGGTGTCCTGCACTGCTGGGGGGTGGGGGTGCGGGGAGACATGAGTGGGGGCCTAGCGGAGGGTGCCCTGCACTGCTGGGGGGTGGGGGTTCAGGGGGACATGAGTTGGACATGAGTGGGGGCCTGGTGGAGGGTGCCCCTGGATGCTGGGGGGTGGGGGTGCAGGGGGACATGAGTTGGACATGAGTGGGGGCCTGGTGGAGGGTGCCCCTGGATGCTGGGGGGTGGGGTGCAGGGGGACATGAGTGGGGGCCTGGTGGAGGGTGCCCTGCACTGCTGGGGGGTGGGGGTGCTGGGAGACATGAGTGGGGGCCTGGTGGAGAGAGCCCCTGACTGCTGGGGGTGGGGATGCAGGGGGACATGAGTTGGACATGAGTGGGGGCCTGCTGGCAGGTGCCACACAGTGCTGGGGGTGGGGGTGCAGGGGGACATGAGTTGGACATGTGTGGGGGCCTGATGGAGGGTGCCCCTGACTGCTGGGGGGTGGGGGTGCTGGGAGACATGAGTGGGGGCCTGCTGGCAGGTGCCCTGAACTGCTGGGGGTTGGGGGTGCAGGGGGACATGAGTGGGGGCCTGGTGGAGGGTGCCCCTACTACTGAGGGGTGGGGGTGCTGGGAGACATGTGTGGTGGCCTGGTGGAGAGTGCCCCTGACTGCTGGGGGGTGGGGATGCAGGGGGACATGAGTTGGACATGAGTGGGGGCCTGGTGGAGGGTGCCCCTGGATGCTGGGGGGTGGTGGTGCAGGGGGACATGAGTGGGGGCCTGCTGGCAGGTGTCCTGCACTGCTGGGGGGTGGGGGTGCAGGGGGACATGAGTGGGGGCCTGGTGGAGGGTGACCCTGGATGCTGGGGGGTGGGGGTGCAGGGGGACATGAGTTGGACATGAGTGGGGGCCTGGTGGAGGGTGCCCCTGGATGCTGGGGGGTGGGGGTGCAGAGGGACATGAGTTGGACATGAGTGGGGGCCTGCTGGCAGGTGCCCCACAGTGCTGGGGGGTGGGGGTGCTGGGAGACATGCGTTGTTGATCAGTAGTGCAAGGTGACATGTGGCTTGGCTGGGGGGCATGCCCATGGTGGATGGGCTGCCTGCGGGACATGAGCAGGGGTGCAGCGTAGTCCCCTGTGGTGTGGGCTGCCTGCAGGGGCCGTGGAGGGTGTAGAGGGAACACCTGGGAGGACCCACACGGCCAATTAATGTTTAGTACTCCCTGGACCCCTGAAATACACGTACCCTGCTGAAATCGCGTGTGAGACTTCCCGCACACCCTGAAATACACGTACCCAGGGCAATCGTGTGTGGAACTTCCCGCGCACCCCTGAAATACACGTGCCCTGATGGAATCGCGTGTGAAACTTCACGCGCACCCCTGAAATACACGTACCCAGGACAATCTCGTGTGGAACTTCCCGCGCACCCCTGAAATACACATACCCTGCTGAATTCGCGTATGGAAACTCCCGCGCACCTTGAGATACACGTACCCTGCTGGAATCGCGTGTGAAAATTCACGCGCACCCCAAAATACACGTAGCCAGGCCAATCGCGTGTGGATCTTCCCGCGCACCCCGAAATACACGTGCCCTGATGGAATCGTGTGTGAAACTTCACGCGCACCCCTGAAATACACGAACCCTGTTGGGATCTCGTGTGAAACTTCCCGCAAACCCCTGAAATACACGTTCCCCGCTTGGCGTTTGCTGTTTGGCAGCCCTGTAAACTGGTCCAGGGTTAGCGCAGACATTTGCAATGAATTGGGGATTTTGATGGATTTTCCTTGCGTGAGGGCGTTCTTGGGGGCGTAACTGGCGCTGCTGCTGGGTTGCTGCGCCACTCTGCGCCACAGCTGGTTTTGGAGGCTAAAATTCATGAATACGCTGTGCGATGAAATGGATTTTATCGCACACGGCTGGCGCAGTGTATCGCACGGGGACACTGTGCGCCAGCCACGTGCGCCACTTTTGTGCGAAATTCTATGAATTACCCTGTATGTGTTTGTGTTTAGGGGATCAAGCCTAGCAAAAGGGTCTTGACATCTTGACAGGTCCAGTAAGAGCTCTGTTCTGTTTCTGTTCACTGTGATATGAAATAACGTGTCCTTTTGCTACGGACTGTATGGTATGACCTTATGCACCCATCCCCTTCAAGTCCTGCAGTCACACATTTAGTTCAATAGTAGGAGGGAAAACGGTTGTATGGGATATAATCGCTGGAAATATCATTGAGGGTGGCTCGATATTTTTTTTTAAAGCACTAAGCACCCTTCCCAACATATTTTAGGACTGCTGTACGTATATAAAAAAACTCCAGTCCTGGAATATTTGGGGAAAGTGTTGGATAGTGCCTTAAAAAAAAAAATCGCGTCACCCTTGATATTATTTCCAGTGATTAAATCACTGGATACCAAGCTTCATTGGAAAACCTGGTTGTGCTTAAGTTGCAAACCAAGATTTAATTTTTACATTTATAAAGGGCATTTAGCCCTCAGGCATCTAGGCGCTGGTTACAGGAAGAACAACAACAGACAAAATGACAGGTGGGTACTTAGATGAACAAGTGTGTCTTTAATTATTTCTGAATACTTGGTAAGAGGATTCAGATCCGAGGTGCAGTGGCAGATTGTTCCTAAGATTGCCCATGACCACTGGTCGTTTCCATCGAAACACTTGTGTACAGGTGCGTTATAAATACCACATCATATCATATCAACCTTCGAGTTGGGAGTCGATAGCTGGAGGATGATCTCAGTGGTCTGGCTGGTGAGTATTTCTTGATCCTCTGGACAAGGTTGTTGTTTAGGCAGCTGTGGGCAATTGTGAGGATTTTGAATTTGATTCTTTCCCAGATGGGAAGCAAATGGACAGTCCTCCCTGCTTCCGAGACATGGTCGGATTTACTCAGGTCCAGTGCTGCTCGGAGAGCATTATTTTGAATGACTTGAAGCCTGTTCAAGTTCTTTTCTGAGGTTCCACAGTGTAAGGCATTGCAGTAGTCCAGCTTGGAACCCACAAGGGCGCGGGCCACCATGAGACGGTTTGCAGTAGAAAGAAGTGGTCTGCTTGCTCATATGAGTTTGGTAGTGTAGGCTGTTGCTGAGCAATATTGTTAATTTGGCGGGTCATGCCAAGCAAGCTATCTAAATAAATGCCCAATATTTTCACTGAGGTGGAGACTGGGATCTTGTGGCCATCTATGGTGAAGATGCAGTATGCCAGGTCAAGTATTGCAAGATGGGTTGGGGGACGACTGGAAGAAGCTCTGTCTTCTCGTCATTCAGAAAGAGGCTTTGCTGGGGCATCCACGTTTGGATTGTCTCATAGATCGTGTTTACGGTTGTGCAATCCTGGCCATAGTTTCCTGTAAAGTGGATGAATATTTTGTGTATCATCAGTGTAGCTTGTGAAGGATATTCCCTGTGAGTCGAGGTGGTCAAATAGCAGTTTTGTATAAAGGTTGTAGATGGTTGGGGACACACATGACCATTGCAGGACCCCACATGTAGTCAGTGTTGGTGGGACTGCCGCCTCGCCTGTGAACACCCGAGACATTTCTGTTGTTAATGACGGAGGCAACCCAGCTGGCGGCTTCCGGTGAGAAGCAAGCAATGGAAGTCAGATGATGGCATCACGGTTTCTGGTCCATGAGATCAAACCCTGCTGAAAGATCAAGTAGGAGCAGGAGGGAGAGTTTTCCTGCATCATTAGTGTCGTCCAATTGATTTGTCAGATCAAGGAAGGCAGTTTCTGTTCCACAGCCAGGACGAAAGCCAGATAGGCGGGCAGTGAAGGAGTCTTCTTTCAGAAATGCATGAATTTGCATATAGGCAACTCTGGCTAGGATTTTCAGAAGGAATGAGATGGTGGTAATGGATCGATAGTGTATATGGCTGTGTCAAGTGACGTTTATTTTAGCAGAGGGTGATCCAGGATTCCTTGAGGGTATGGGGAATGGCATTGGCAGTGAAGGAGGCCTTGATGATGGCAGTAATTAGAGGAATGAGAAGTTCTATACATTCTTTGACCAGGGAGGGTGGGTAGATACCACCTTTGAAGCGTGAAGGCTTGAGACCCTTCACAATGTTGGTTAGATCAAGCTCAGTGATGGGTTGTGGATGATGCCGTCTGATTTTACATCGTAGTTGAGTGATTTTACCTGCAAGGCATCTTGGGTACTACTGCACCAGGTATTATCTTTGGTGTCAGTTGATGGGGGTATGGTGGGGAATTCTATTTTGCGGAGAATGCTAAACAGGTCACGCGAGTTCGAGGATGCTTCCATAGTCCTGTTATTCCAAAAGGCAGCTTTGTTTGGTTGTGAGGATAGCTTTTTTATACTTCAAGGAGCAGTCTGAGAAAACTGTCTTGTTTCATGTGTTGGGATCTTTCTGCTAAGCTGCTTCTGCAGCTTGTTTTTCTGCATGGAGGGTATGGAGATGGGCGGTGAACTAGGTATTATTATTCATATTTTAAATGTATGTATTAGGCATTTTGATTCATATGAAATCTTTCACCATTTAAACATTAAAACAATGTAATACATATTTTAAAGATATCCAAATAATGGTTAAAGTAAACATTCTTCAGTTGAAAAGTTGTGCAAATGTTTTTATTTTACCAGTAACAATTCTTTAAAAAAAATCTTCTCTCTGTTTATTTCGTGGGTTAATGATTTTCAGAAAGGCAAATACGCATGCATCCTGTGCACTGTCTTCGTTTAGGAAAGGCCAATCAAACGAAAGTGCGTATTTTGCTAAGATACGTTCATTTTCCGCGACACCCACAAACCCAGACAGCCCCTAACCTTCATCCCCCTTCCCATCCGCTCACTCCACCCCACCCCTCCCGGGACCGTAGGAAATAAGGCCAGCAGGAATGACTATCAGAGTTACAATACATGGCCATTTCCCCTAGCATGTACCAAATATACTCATGGAAATGTAAAAAGCGTCCACCAGGCCAGGCCTGCTTATCGCTCGTGGACCACAGAGCCCATTTGACTGCTGGGATAATCCTTTCCTCCTCTTTTTCACCAATACTCTGCATTAATAAATAGCCAGCAACCTGTGGTTCTCCATATTTTGGACTATGACTGCCATGAACCCTTACCATCAACTATTCGATACGGCTGATGGGAGATGTAGCCCAAAACATCTGGACAACCGTAGGCTGCATACCCCTGTAACAGCACAGGCCCGCTTCTGGACCATTAAATAAAACAGGAGTATTGCATCACGCAAGAAAATATAATCAAATGTCTCTTGCCAGATACTCCTTTCAACTCGGAGAAGAAATCACATGCTAAAATGAGAGCTATTCATTCGATTCAGGTACATACATCCCTACAATAATATTCCCTACGCAATCACTGCGTCTACTGGGTCTTCCATGCGCAGTGGCATTTGCCATCACCTTCATTTTACTTTACAATATGCCCTCAGAAAAGAGACCAGTTAGGCTGAGTTCATCATCAAGTTTTTGTAATTGCTCTAATTTTAGGGCTGCACACATCTTGTGACTTTTTTATTTTGATTGAGAATGGAACCCTTGCTCTGTGCCCAAGCAGTTAGTGGTCTTACAGGTGACACTTCCAAACCCTCACTACTTTGAATGGAGCTGGCTGCACTCACCCCACGGATTTCATGCCACAGCTCCTACATACCCCAGTTCACACCTCTACAAGAGCAGAGAACCAATTATTTGCACCCTGAAGGAAGTCCCCAGTTCTGGCACCTGATTATGAATGCAGATCCCCAAAAAAACCGGGCTAGGTCCAGCACGACTCTTCCATTTGGCTGGCATGCTCTTTTATGGTCAAGGGGGCACTAACCCGCCTCCCATTCTTGAAGAGCCATGCCAGAGCAATGAAAGCACTGAGTGGTCTCTGTTACAACTGACTGAGCGCTCCTGGGCTGGCTTTAACTCACAGAAGGAAACGCAGTTTCTGTTTCCCAGCATACATGTCGAATGGCCCATGCAAGGCTGGGGGTGTTTTGATTCCCCAGCCGGTCATGGCCTGTTGGGGATGCAAGCTGGGGTCCTGAAGGTCGGAATTTGCTTAGCGGGGCTCATTTACCTCCTCACACACATCGAGAATAATTGGGGTTTTGAGGTTTGAGCGCTCTGTCTTTACCATGCATGTGCAGGAAGCAGGAAGTGTTCCCTGCTTCCTGATTCTTGTCCTTGCTGTGAAGAAGCTGGGTGGCCACCAATACAGGCAGTACAAGGACCGAAGAGCAGAGACCAGGGCAGAAGACAAGAAAATAAAATGTATGATGAATGTATATGCGAGTATGTGTGGGTTTGTGTATGAAGGAGAGAGTGTATGGGTGGATGCACATGTGAATTCTTGTGAGAATGCAGTAGGGGGGCACATCTGAGTGAGCAGGTATATGCTGCCTGTATGAGCAAGTGAATGCTTTATGAATGTGAGTGTGCTGCTTTTTTTTTTTTTTTTTTTTTAATGGCATGGTATTTTGTTACAGGGTATCAATGGCAAAGCACACATGAGAAGTGCTATTAGGGGGCTGGACTGACCTAATTTGGTGCAGCCAGTCTAGATATATTTTCCAACTTTGGCATGTTATTTTTTAGTGCCCATCAATGGTAAAGCAAGCAGTCAATAAGTGTTCTTACATGGCACACTGACCTACATTGGTGCAGCAAGTCTGACATGTTTTCTTATTGTGGTATGGCCTATCTACTAGCAAAGCAGCCAGGAGAATATGATTACCTGGCGGTACTTTAATATGTTCCCAGCGCCCGAATGAACATGTTGTACTATAGTGTCATTACTGGAATGCTTTGTAAAGCAAACGTGAGTATGTTTTTATATGGGAATATTGTTTTTTATTAGTGCAGCCAGCATATTTATTTTATATACTGACATGTATTGTTTGAAAAGACATTATGAAAACGTCTTGAAAAATGCCCTGTGGACAGTTTATATCACTTGCATCTATTAGATGTTGTCTTGCCTTACCCTACAGCCCTGATTGTGAACAATTGGGTAAAAAGCCACACAGGTTGCAAAGCGTACTTTAAAATTCAGCATTTTAACTCATTATTTTAAACATTTTCTCAGGGGGGAAAACCCCCCTCGAGGTCTCCTTGGTTGGTTTAGGTTCCCTTTCTATGCTCAGTCACTTACGCATACTTGTGGGAAACTTTCCAATTAAAATATTCACTAGTCACCACCTCTCTTTGGCAGCCTGCAGTAAAGCAACGGCGGCAGGGAGCCACTGCATAGTGGGCCAGATTACCAAAGAATTTTTCAATGGGCGCATCCTATTGAAAAAGGATGCTTTGTGAATCAGGCTTATTGCCTCCTTATATCATGTACTGAAAACAAAGCCACCTCTTTGCTTACACTTGCCGAGAGGCAAACACACCCATCATGCTTCGGATCATGACATGCAATTGCTTTGTTAAAAAATGTAAGGGATTGCAAATGATCAAGGATTACATTTTCAATAAATATGTAAATACAAAAACAAAGAAAAGATTGTCTTACAGGGCATGTTTCCAAATGTTAGTATAGTACAATCTCTGATGACCAGCTGTTTCCTGAGCAGCACCCCCCAAAGCATATTAGATATTTGCATTTCTGATGTTATATATCTTTAACTGCTTGTATGCTGTCTTTACACTCTCAGTCCCTAGCAGACCTCTTTTTTTTCTGCATTTCTTCCATCCCTCCTTCCTCCAGCTCCTCCCTGCAAGTTTTTCTGCACTTGTGAACTTGGTGGACCACTTGTTTTTTTTAGTTGTTAGTTTTGTAGAAACACCTATCCCTCTCTCCCCCCACCACCCCTCTCTACCACATCGTCCACCACTTAAGCAGTAGACAGGCAATCTGGTGCTGGTTCAGTTTGTCCTTTTCCCAGCATCAGCATTATAAGCCCCAAGGCTGGTTCTCAGGTGGCAAAAGATGCCTGAAGCACAGTGACCCCTTCATGTATATTCATCTATTCTTCTTTTCAGCACCAATGCCTTTCTTTATCTTTACAGACAGCAAGTCAGAAAAAAGCAAGGTCCCCAAAACAATGCTGAATTCGCTGGCTTGAAGCTGACATGCAACAACCGAGGGATCCAAGTTGCTTCACTAATTTACCGAAACACGCTTGCCGTCATCTAACCTCCTTTGGAACCAGCCCCTCACCTCAGAAGACCCTCACCTTCAGCCCTAGTTTGGTTTGCCAATATGATTCCTCATCTTGGATGTTGAGGAGTATGTGCAAGAAGTGGTGGCAGGCTAGTGAGTGCACCCCATGGTTTGTGGAACGGGAATGTCACTAATCTTTAATCATTTCAAACAAGGATGGTTGCCTAGAAGGTTTGGCCACTTTCTCTATCATCTTCATGCCATATCGTTGATCGCTTGGTCGCTCCGATGGCCACTACACCACCCAAATATCCAGTGCCACCTCACACCCCCAAGATCTATTGGAAGGCCAATATAAATCATCAAGGTGAGTGTGAAGCCAGACCACAAACATAGGAGTTCTGCGGAAGAGGGACTTGCAATTCTCTAAATAGAGCCCACTTGAAAGTACAACAAAAACCTGGATTTTTGGGACAGTGGGTGAGGGGTTCCACAGGAAGGGAGCAATATATGCCCAGAAATGGCACCACATCAGAACACCTCTTGAAGTAACTTGTGAAAGGGAAAGGGTGGTGTGTGGGAGGCATCGATTCCTTTTCACACCTACACTCAATTTGACCCTCTCACAAAGAGGACAGGGCCATGTTGGTTTTGACACGTTCTTTAGATTAGGAACCTTGACCCCGAACCACCTCTTTGGCCCGTGACAACTAGAGGTGCAGTGTCTCAGAAGGTCGAGATTATGCAAACATGGTGTGGTAACCAAGACATTCTATTCTAAGAATTCGGTTTTAGCCCAGAGCACGTGTCACATTAAAATTCAATAAAGCCAAGTCAAAAGCAATGGCAGTTGGTCTCACTTGTCTGGGTAGAAACTCATGAAAATCAGGAATTTCTTTTACATATAAGCAGATATGGGCTGGACATATTACAAAAGTAGCTATGCGTTTGAAACAGATAAACACAGGCCCATTTCTTTTTTTTCCTACCACAGGCACTATTGGTTGGACCAGCAGTTATACAGGCCTACAAAGTGAAAGCAATAGGTTTGGAGACTTATGGAGTGGGTATCTGAGGTTACACGGATCTCCAGCCTTTTGGTATTCTTGAAAATGTATGTTACTGCAGCGTTCTGAAGGTAGTGGAGTCAACACCTTCTTTTGTGGTGGATTCATAACTGCATCTACTGTAGAAGGATCTCAGAAGCTGACCACCATTGTTGCTGTGGTGATCTGTGTGGTTGAAACCTCAGGCCACCTTGGCGAGCGCCATCATTAAGGATTTTATGAAGAGCGATGTTGGTAGTATTGATTGACTAAACTACATCAAATATAAACTCCATGAAATAGGCTTAGGATCATGGCTCACAAATTCATGGTATTTGGGCAAAAACTATAAAACATATATTAAAAATTAAAGCAGGCATTTCAATAATCCAAATGCTAATAGGGAAGCTTTTGAGTTATAGAAGCATCAGTGAGGAGCAACTACCCACTAAAATACTCCCATTTTCGAGCCTTATCTCCTATGGGTCAAACATATTGTTTCATGTACTATCCTGTCTAAGTTCAGATTTAACTTATTAACTCATAATGCTGTTACATCAAGCTGGCATGGTACTCTAACAGAAGATAAGCTTTGTTCTTGTCATTTTACTATGACAGAATATTTATTGAACTTTGGTTTTTTGCAGTAATTACGGCTCAAGTCAGCGTACCACACTAGCTCCTAGTTTTAGAACGTATTTTTTTAGTCAATGTCATCCAGCGCCAATGTTCTCAATGTTGCAGAATGACCCAATTATGTGTTATGTAGTAGAAAGGTACCTAATCACTGCATTAAGAATCATATCACTATCATCATTCTAAGGCGCTATATATTTCTATACATTTATGGAAACTTAAGTCTCCAAAATAAAGATGAAAATGAATTGAATAATCATAGAACTTTTATTCATGTTCACCTGACGAGAATTAGAAAAGATGAATTTTGGATCTAAAAAGGGACTTTTTTCACCACACGTGTGTCTACGCAGGAGTCTCCTAAGATTCTTAACCCACACTTGGTTTGTTTGTGCTTGGCAAGGACAGTCCTTTGGTCCATGTTGGTGGTCTGGAGCAGGCCCTCATAAACAATACAAGAGACCTTACACACGAAATGATATAAAAGACGTTGAAATTGTGCCGCAATACTGTAATCAGGCAGGGAAATTGTTACATATTAAAAATGCTTATACCCACGGTTGCTTGACTGCTCTGTAGAAAGTGACAAAAGATTGCCATATTTTCATGAAACTTTAAAAGCCTTCAGATTTGTGGGAAAGGCTGGCTTAGCAGGGTGATGGGGACTTGACGTCAACAGACTACAAAGGTATCAAAAGGCATCCATGGCTGGATGGGTTTCTGTAAACTACGGGGTATGTAGTCAGATTATATAGCTCACGTGGTACAGATTTCAGAAAAAAACACATATGTATAATTTGAGATCGCGGAATGTCATTTGTGATAGCAGCACGGAAAGGATTCATTGCATGTGTCAAGCTCCAAGGTGAACATTCACTTATCTGAAATCCAAAATGACAACTTGAAAATGTGCTACCATATTCAATGAAAAACATTGATTACATACTTTACCTATGTTTTCGTGATGAGGCATTTTTCGAGAAAGAGTTTGGGTGCCTGTATGGACTGTGTGGCAAAAAGAAGGCACACAGTAAACTTGTTTGTGGTCAGATAAGATCTCAACCAAAAGGAAAGGACCATTGCAAGCATGATAGCACTTGGCTTAGTGCTAGTGAAACGTTTGATTGCCACTACATACAAGTCTCTGGTGAGTTACATTTTGCAACTCTGGAAGAAACAACTTTTGAAGTGGGCGAAGGTAGAACACAGTCAATAGGAAGTCTCTGGTGCTCATTATGGGACAACGTTACGCCTCATACAGCAATCATCTGACCTACAGCTGCCTTGAGCCAGTTGCAATGCCCTCAACTAGACCAGAATATTGGTTATGGTGAACCAATGCTCAAGGTCTGAAATACATTTACAAAACTGTTGCCCATTAGCAGCTTTTCTCAGCAGCTACTGTATCGTACCAAACTGTGTATAGGACGTCTCCACCATTCTGAATGGACCCAACCAACCACGTTACCTTCTCAATTTTTCTTGTATGTGCTTGCATATTCTATTGCTGTGTAGTGACCAAACATCTACTTCATTAAACTGCTAAAATCAAATACAAACAAACCAATAAACATATATGTATATATATAAAATGTATGATTTTAGCTTGATTCAGCTACAACACATTGTTGAAATTGGACTAAAATTCACACTTCTGGTCCAACAACTGTTCAATAAAGAATAATCTGGTGGACAATCCATGAGATTAGAATGCTAGGCAAAAATAATACTAGAATATCATTGAAAAACTAAAATGTGACCCCTCAAAAAATAGATTCTCTAGCCTAAACCCTCCACATGCCGTACATGTCATAGTGCGCATACAGACACATCTTGAATAAAGATCTGCATGCTATATTGGGCCATTCGTGATGTTGCATCTGCAACCACTGCTGTCTCCTCAATGCTCATGCTTTCCCCTTCCCTGTATTGCAACTCTGTTGAAGTACTCTCAGGAACTCAACAAAAGCAGACCAGCCATCCATAGGCGTGGAAAGCTCTTGTGCAAACAGTTAGCACATTCACCGGAGTCTGGCAAAAAGAATGAACCACCACAAAGGAAATTCAGTCTGCAGTTGTAGAATACAGTGATCTTCAAGGAACTGGCAAACAATGCACTGGCCCACCACCAGAATCCCAACACCAATCAAGAGCCAGAGTGAATTCAAACGTAGCACAGATACACTGATCAAACACAACAAACTCCCTCTACAATTAGCACCATGTCCAAAATCCTTCTGCTTGCCCTACACATGCAGTACTTCTAATTGTTCATCTCTATATAATGGTTTATACAGTGGCAATATTCCCTCCCTCACAATTTTTCAAATCAAAAATGCAAAAGAGAAAAACATATGTGGCATTTTTGTTTGGTCGACAACAACCCGGTAACACACTGGACATGTAAAATACCCCTCCAGTAACAAAAAAATAAATCACAAGACAGTTTATGGACCACATTAATATGACCTTCAACCACTCTATTAACTATGCATGCATCTTTGAGTAACAAGATCCAAAGCCACTCTATGCAATATTGAGTGAATGCTACTGAGTTACGTATATTTGATTTCTAACTGGACAGAGCCAATTCCGGTATATTGAGGGAGTGATGCTTAACAAACCTATTGAGCACTGTCTCTGTGAAGGATCCCACGTGTGCAGGAAAGGACAAGATGAAAGAAAAGGTATCAAAACTTGCTGAATTTAGCAAGCAGGTGAATTTTGGGAGTTTCTTATAGACTTTCTACTAAAGTAAAAGAAAATAAACAAAAAACAAGCATTGGCTGACACCTACAATGAGACTCAAAGTAAGCTGAAAGATAGCAACTCATCATCCCTACTGACTTAGGGGGTGAAGGATAATGAGGGAAATTCCATAGCCTCAAAATGTCCAACCATCTGCTTCAACAAGTTCAGTGCATAGACTCATTTGGCCAATAAACTGACAGTCTAGATGTGATGCCCTTTATTGTGAATGAATGGAAGAATGGGGCCAGTATGGCCTTGTCTGAAGATCACACTTGATAAGACTGGTACTAACCTAAATATATCAGTTCAAAGAATCTCACCTATTGGGTAATCATTATCCAGTATTTCGCTTTAACGCTCTCTGTGTGGAGGTGGCTGGTAGCTTGCTAATGCCTGTACGAGGATGCCACGTGTCTGTGGTTTGAACAGCTGTTCATACCTTTTGTAAAAAAAGGGCAACGCGCAATCATCCAATGAATCCCACCAGTATTTCCCACTGCCTCTCTGTGTGGAGGTGGCCAGTAGCTTGCTAATGCTAATAAGGAGATGTCACCTTTTTGTGGTGTTAATAGCTGTTCAGATCATTAGCAAAAAGGGTAATGCATGATAATCCAGCAGGAAGAATTCCAGTTAAGGCAGCAGCAACACATGGATAGAGAAGCACTATCATGCGATGCCCTCTTATCTGCAAAGCTGTCCTCGATTAAAGTGCACATTGTGGATACAAACTGGAGCCACAATCTGTTAAAAATACTCCCATCTCTCACATATTTCCTTATTAGTACCCGGTGAGAGTCAAGCAGAATGCAACAAGCATTCTGATTGGCTGTCGCCGGGTCCTTACCCGGCCGAGAATCTTTTGATTCTCGGCCGGGATTCCAGCCACCTTGTCCTCGGCGGGGGGCATGGCAGCCCCTCAGCCAATGAGGAGGCTCGAAGCGGGGTCATCTTCTCTCGGGCCTATAACTATGGTCCCGGGGCATTACCTGAGTCGGTAATGCCCCCACCGCTCAGGTCATATTGCTTAAAGACACACAGACTCCAAAGGATGGTTCTAGGGATTTTGATTTATATATTTCAAATGATTCTGAATCTTGACAGTATGTGACTGAACTGTAGCACATAAAAGGGCTTACCACCTCACAATATTCTCCAGAGACCCAGTTGTCTCTGCTTTCACTCCCTGCTCTGGCCACCTTTTCACCACTTTACTCCATTAACCTTGTAGTCCTAGGCCCTTGCAGACATCTCAATTACCTACTTACTGTTCCAGCTGGACAACTCATTTCTTCCTACGTGCATCGCTGGCCCCATTGTGAAGCCAGCGATGCCACTACAGCCCTTGTTCTCCTGCGAATGTAGTAATGCCATCAATGCCACAGCATAGACAACTTCTCCAAAAAACACCAATAACTCTCCCACTTGGCCTACAGCAAGTTGTAATTGCCCTGAGCCCTTAGTAATACCCTTGCTTCACTCAGGTGTTGACATGGGTTTCTGAGCCGTTATAACCCAACATCGCCGCACAATAGGGCTACAAAGCTTAATTTTCACACATATTTCATTCTCAACCTCCTCTCGGCTAAACAGAATGCTAAGAATGCATTCTATAATTTACTCTATACCTTGTTCCAAACATTGAGGTTTGGGCAGCAGTTTAATGCCATTCAAAGTTCTTTTATTAGGAAAATGCCATGTGCTAATAATAGCCCTATTGACTTCAGGAGATATCATTATCCCTCAATCATAGCTACTCCGCTTTAAAAGGCCTGCTGTTAAAAGGCCTGGGTTGGGCAGAGCGGTAAAAATGCAGGGCTAATGCTATTACTGCTGCATTACCACCCCGCCCAATCCTGAGTTTCAGCGGAAAGTAGCAGATTTACCTCCAGCTTTGAGCGGGGGGTAAATCTTGACACTTTCCACCCATTAGCAGCGCTATTAACTTGGTGCTATTAATAGGGAATAACAGCCTTACCACAACTCGGGATCCAGGGCTAAAGCGCCAGACCAATTTGTGGTAATGCGATTTCTGTTGGCAGTATCCTGGCATCTTTACCGCTGGGGTACAGCCAGACCTCTGATGAGGCCCTTAATTATTACATTGCTTAGACACAGGAGCAATATGGAACCATGCAGTATATACAAATATATCATCTTCAAAAACCACCAACACCCTTGCTTCAAAACCATAGTGAGCCTCGGGTAGCAGACACTCTAATGTTCATATCTCAAAATAGCTGAAAGCAAGAATTACACACTGCAGAACTGTTTACTTCTACCACGGATCAATGATTGCTTAGTATAAGCTAGAGAAGGCACTCTGGGTAAACGGACAGATCCCCCTAAAAAAGAAGTAGGCACAAACATACTTTCAAACCCGGGACTTCCATCATGGCCACTGGGGATGATGCAGGCTGCAGAGGCATCTACCTGCCCCCATCGAGTGACAGGATTGGCCGCAAGATTAGTCAAGAGCCGAATTGGCTGGGAGCCGGCAGGTGATCCCCGGCACCCACCCAAGGGCAACACCTAAAGGCTGCTTCACACCCGGTCTGGCCGTGGCCGGGCATGGGAGGGATGAGAGAGACCCCCGCGCTGCCGCATCTGCGCAGCACAGACTATCATCTCCTTGTGGTGACAATCCAGTAACCTTGGGTAAGCCCACACAGTAGGCTCCAACCCTCGCCCCCTGTGTCATTATTCAGCGTCTAACACACCCCCTTGTTCGTTTGCACATGAACTAGGTCTGTTTCCGCATAACTTTCCTGCTAACCTCTGAACATTTCCCGGGATGCCAGCACTCCTACTTCGGCATATTTCTGACTTCCTACTCTATGATGAACGCTCTCAGTCCTGCATTAATCACTGTAAAATTCGGCTTAACAGCCACACTGCCACGTGAAATGCTTCTCCTCTCTGCAACCTATTCATTTCCGTTTTCTTCTAATACTGATGGCATCTCCATGTGCCATTGAAAACTCTGCATTTTCATTGCTGCAAAAATGTTGCACTTTTTGTGCTTTGACCTAGCGTTCGCTGGCTTTCTATGACTGCATCTAACATGCATGTCTACCACATACTTGATGCAGTACCCCGTAACATGAGGCGAGACGTTTCCAAGCTGTGCATTTTACTAGCCTGCCTGATAATCACATTTAGCTGTGTTTTAGGATCTATTGCCACATACCTGATGCAGTCCCCTGTAACATGAGGCAAGACTTTTCCAAGTTGTGCTACTCTACCTACCGTAACCTTTATTGACATGTATTACTTACCTGATGTAGTCCCCTGTAACAAGAGGTGTGGCTTTGCAGGTTCGTATACACACACCAACCCCGACAGTAACCATTATTCCTACACTTCAATGATGTACTATGCACTATCTGTAACTAGTGCCGATATGCCTCAGGGCTCGGTGCGCTGAAATAAATGTTAAAATAAATAAATACATTTTAGTAGCTAAAGAAAGAAGATTTAGGATCTAATTATGCAAACTGCTTCTCCGTTCCAAAGGGCACATTGTACCGTTTGTCTTAGGGGAGCCAACATTTGGTATTACAGAAAAGGCTGCACAATATCTTCTCCAATATGTGTACCCACAAATCAGTGGAGGTGCACTGAGAGCAGAACACTGCTTCACTTTCAGGGGTGCGTGACACTAATGGAAGCCTAATTACCAGTGCACATGTTTTGTATTGTCAATGCATGCCTGGGGTAATGAGGCCATCAGTATGTCTGCCACCCACAGTGTCCGACCCTCTAAGAAACAGAACTCTAAACCCCAGAGAGGGTCAGAGAGAAATGGAAGATAACCCAGAGTTATCATTATCTAGTAGTATTATGAAAGCCCCACCACATGCATGTGCAACATGCCGTCCTTAGCAGTGAACATATATTCTCAGGCCGGCAACGTGGCCCATCTCCCATTATTCTACTAGATTGCATGGATAACGTGGTTGAATAGAGGCACCTATCAATTGACACAGGGAATTGGGAACTACTGATCTCCATGGGGGCAGGAGGGGGAGGGCTAGCTCAATGTCCATCACGGGCATGAGTAGCATTTTACCGGATTAACAAGCCCGTTTACACGGCAGACACATCACATGAGCTGTGCTAGCCATGCAACAGTGGCGTGTCTGCAATGAAAATTGCCTTCATATGGGAAAGGGGAAGCCGACATTTCATAGAGCAGAAGTAGATCCCTCTACAATGTAAAGGTATATAGATTGTCCTCTCATGCGAACACCGACAGCAGAGCCCCTCTTTGCCAAGGATATTGTGGGAAAAGGATTGTTTACCAATAAATATTCACCAGCTCTAGTTGCTTGATATGGTATCCATAAGACACATTGTATGTCCATGCGACACATTGTATGTCCATGCGACACATTGTAGAGCACATAGTATTGTTGTTCATTATATCGGGAATGCATTAAGGTTTTTCAGTATTCCTTAAATAATCAATCTTCTGGAGGGAGAAGGCATTCATCAATGACTTGTTGGTGGAATACCTTTTGAAAACTATATGGATGTTCAGTGAACAACTCGCAGACAAGGCCCTCTCCTAAACAACTTGAAAAAAAAATCATCGTTTCTAGAAGAAAATAGTGTGGTTGTATGGTGCACATAGACAGTCATCCGTCTAGGATCTATTGACTAAAATTAGTTCCTCGGTTCACAAAAGTGTAGACATGCAAATGCTTTGTTACATTTTACATCAAGCACACACTGCAGGGGTTCCATTAGAAACTAAAGGGGCATATTACCGAAGCTTTGCACTGCGCCAAGTGCAATTTTGAACAGAAGAGCAAAAAATTTGCCTGGTGCAAAACAATCTATTTTTTCCATGCATTTTTCCAGCAGAGCAATGCCTCCCCTAGTACTAACACAGATTGACACAATAGGTTTCAGCAAAGAAGTACACTACCAACTGTATTGAAGATAGTCAATAAGGACGGAGAAACAGAAATACACTATGATACATGATATCAAACATTAAATTTGACAAAAAAAGTTAAAAACTGTTTTGTCTTTGGCTTAATGGCCAGATGTAATGATCAAAGGACATCCGAGTGTCCTAATTAGTAGAAAACTCTCTTTCCTCAACTTGTGTTTCACTGGAAATCATCTTAATTAGGAGGAAGTCATCATGTTTAGAGGGTATGGTTGAGTGAGGAGCACTCTAGGTACGGTGGTCATAGAAGAGCAAATTAGAGCAAGATGCAAGGGCAGACTCTTGGGGCCCTCTTCATGGAATATTTGCCCCGTTCAAAGTGAAGTTGCACTGCTAAAAAGTGGCTTTGCACTGCCGACACAAACCCTGATTCATGGAACTGTGCAAAGTGTATTTTTGCCATGCAACGTCTGGGCAAAGTCGGCGCATAGTCATTTTTGCAGTTCAAAATTACTTTGCCCTTTGTGTCGGCAGTGCAAAGTCACATTTCAGCAGTGCAAATTTGCTTTGAACTGGGCAAATATTCCATGAATCGGGCCCTTAATGTCAAACAACAGAGGTGGACACAAAGGCACATCCTTCCCGTGATTAGGGGAATTTTAGTTGGCCGAATAACATTTCCCCTTACGACGGGGATAGTGCTTCATTGTATTCGAAAGTACAAAGGAGCTCCTTTGTACTAATAAGGACTATGGGCCTGATTTGCAAAGCATTTTACGATTTAAAAAATGCACATGTCAATCAGGCTCTATCTGTTTTATATACACACTTAGAACAATCACAAAACCTATCAACCAACCTAAAAAATGATCTGAAGGCTTACCAATTAATCTCCTTGAAATTAATACATTGCTTGAATCCATATGGTCCTACAGAGCCATACATTCATAAATAGCGGCACCGAATCTAATTTGCCTTTGCTTGTGTACAACACGTGTTCAAAACCAAGTACAGTCTCAAGTGTCTTTTATTCATTATCTGCAGCAAATAAGGGCACGACAAACACATTTTCCAAGTGTTTGTATACATGCAATCTTGGCAGTATTGGTTCTATTGTGTTTCTGTCTAGCACATGTGGACTACCCTTTTCTTGGATAGTGCGAAAGCTACAGCTGAGCCATTTCAGCGTAACTGACTTTCACCATTACCAATCTTAACCACAAAATGAGAGACTCGTACAGCCCTGAGGTTGGAGGGATCCCAGAGCTCCCTGCTCCCTGCTTGCTGCCTGGTATCATCTCTCTGCTAAAGTACGCAGGCATTTATTTTGCTATGTTGTTTGTTAAAAGTGGTGGTATTTCCAAATACCACCACTTTTACCACTGGACCTGATTTTGGGTTTCCTGTCCGATATGTCAAAAAGCTGCCTTCTCTGATTAAAGGTGGTGGCAAGAGCCCGAACACAACTGATGCATTTGGTAATTCTTCCAGGACCTCCACCCATGGGACACCATAATAGGGTATAATAAAAAAAAGTATAATCGTGCACATTGACAGCATTACCACAACTGGTAAGAGCAGCACCGTCAAGCGGCCACTGTTAGTGGAAGTAATACCGCCATTCACCAACAGATCCTTTTTTGGTGTGTGGGTATTGAACCCCATAATCCGGCAGTACAATAGAACATGTATTATTTGGAAACTGTTTGCAGTCCACAAGCCTCCAGCGAAAGATCGGACACACAAGAGAACGTTGTGAGTGGTTTGGCGTACAGAAGCACATTATGCTTCATCCAGGTGGACTCCAAAAGGGGAACAAGAAAGCAGGTAAGTGGAACAGCAGAGAGGATGTACTGGGAAAGAGGTGGGTGAGGAGGGCAGTGTGGGAAAAAGCAGCTATGGGGGGATCCGCCATGAAAATGGAGCGCTGATTGAGAGTGGCATAGCGGGGAGTGGCCTTTCGATGGTGTCCTTTCAAAACTTCGCTCTTCTGCCAGCGCCATTTGGACATAGATCCTGGAAAAAACCACTTGTTTTAATGCTTCCTGCAATTCCTATCCTGAGACCCTAAGTCTATTTATGTAATTACCAAAAAATGCAGTTTCACCACATGAAACCTTTCTTCTACGCCATAGAAGAAAAATTACTAATACTCCATCTCTTTTCAATTTCGCTCTTTTTTAATACAAAAGATACAGTGTATTTGCATTTTTGTCTGATGTATCCCCACTGGAAAGCTGCCCTCGAACACCATGGCGTGAACTTTTCCTGTTAAAGCCCATGCCAACTTTTTTCATCATATGTACAGGCCTTTTGTTAGCAATTGGTCCACGTCCAGAATCTCTGGAGGAGATCCAACAGAACCTGGCTCAGGTAAGTGCACTGGTGCTAGTGAACACAGCAGCAAACACAACACACTAGTTTAAACAAATAAACTGTGTTGATAAAGATCATTATAGTTAATATTTAAAATAATACACTGACTGGAAAAAAAATCAAAGAAACAATTGTGTGCTTGGCAGCCATGATAGATTGTCTCTGCTATTTTATTTTTTATTTATTACATGCATGTAACACCCAGACCCACGGGTATCACAGCGTTTGTACATGTGAACACAATACAAGTAGTAAGTCATGGGAACTAAGCAACAACAGTGTTAGACAATGTTAGTCATATTTGTTAAATATCCAGGTTTTAACACGGTTTCTGAAGGTTATGTACAAATATTCATTTCTAATGTCGGCAGGAAGGGAGTTCCAGAGAGAGGGCACCGTGACAAGGAAGCTAGCGTCTGCCGCTCATTTACAAACGAATCTGGGGGTGTCAAGAGTGAGACTGGAAAGACGATCGTAGGTGACACAGAGGCATTTCGGGACTACGCAATCATTGATGTAGAGTGGGCCTCTTTGTTTATCTGTGTGTGAAGGTCAAAATCTTAAATTCGGTGACAATACGTCTAATGGCCGAGATGTAATCAAAGCGCTGGAGGTCCAAGGCTGCACGGAGAGCTTTGTTTTGTAAGAGTTGCAGTTTATCAATGTTTTTCACGGAGGTGCCCATGTAAAGGGCGTTTCATGAATGCAGTTTACGGAGGATGATGGCTCAGGAGAGCGTGAGGCAGTTATCTGTGGAGAGGGATTGTCTGCTCAAGGAGATGAGTTTGGCGGTGCAGGCAGTAGAGGCGGCAAAGGCATTGATTGTGATTATTCATAGAAAGTTCTGCATCTAGGCGGATAACTTGTGTTTTCACATGCTTCGACAGAGAAACAGAGTTGCCATCAATGAGGAAGGAAGAGAAGGCAGGGTCTAAGCCTTTGAGACAATGAGAGGAATCTACAATTAGGATCTCAGTTTTGTCGTCATTGAGGCACAGGTTGTGAGTAGCCATACAAGATTAAAGGATACTATATACCCTATGTTCTGTTGCTGTATCATTGTGGTGGTTTCCTGAGATGGGGATAAGGATTTGGGTGTCATCTGCAAAATGGGTAAATCTCATACCGAGAGAGTCAAGCACGTCGAATAGGGGTTTGGTGTAGGTGTTGTAGAGGGTTGGGGAGAGACAGAAGCCTTGGCTCACTCCTATGGGAACAATGATAGGGTCAGTAGCGCCATCCCCAATAGAAATCCTGGAGGTGAGTTCACTGAAGAATGATTTGATCCAAGCTGCAGCTGAAAAATGGAAGTTGGCGCAGATGTGGTTGTCATGAGCCACCAGGTCGAACACTGGCGTGAGATCCAGCAAGAGAAGCAAGGCCAAATTGCACGAGTCTCGGACAGTGCCCAATTGCATTCCAAAGTCCAGTAATGCTGATTGAGTGCTGTGTTTGGGGCAGAAACCTGCTTGTCTTGCGCCTTGTAGGGTGTGGTGTTCAGGTTATTGCTGTACCTGGTGGTTGGGCATGCAGTCTAAAATGTTGAGGAGGAAAGGCACAGAGGTGATGGGGCGGAAGTTGGTGGGGACGGTGGGGTCCAGCAAGGGTTTCTTAAGGATAGAGGTGACGCAGGCAGCCTTTAGACTAGCAAGGACTGAGCTGGTGGCGAAGGAGGCATTGATGAAGTTAGGTATGAAATGGGAGAGGGTAGTAGTGCAGAGTTTAATGGTCCGAGCAGGGCAGGTGTCAGTCTTGCAATTGAAGGCTTAAGGGCTTGGATAGCATTGATAACATCTGTGTGAGATACTTGCGAGAATGAGAAGGGGGTAGTTGGAGGGGTGGAGAGGGGCAGTGGCACTGCTGCAGGCCCTATATGTCAATTTGGCTGCAAGTCTTTTCTTTTAGCATTGATTTGGCCTGGGCTTTCAAACTCTTAAAGGATCGCAAAGAGTTCTTTGGTATTTGAGCAGGTGTTGGCGATGCACATGTTGTAGGAGTTAGCTTTAGCAGTAATGAGGGTATGCCTGTAGGTATTAGAGAGGAGAGCTTAGGGAGGCTGGCAAGGTTTAAAAGGGTAGGCACTTTCCTCCAGAAGTGTTCAAAGCTCTTTCTTGTCTCTTGAGAGATTTGAGCTTATCCATAAACCAGGGATTGGTCGGTGTATGGGGTTTGAGTAGTTTGGGTTTAAGTGGGGCATGCTGATCCATGGGAATTCGGAGGCTCTGCATGGATGGTGCTAACATAATGGCAATTTTGGGTACAGTACTGGCAGGGCAGTCAGAAATGGCGTGTATGCATTACATTTGTGATGTCATCTTTCATGTTCTGGGTGTTAGTCTTAGCAGTGCACTGGTGTGGCGTGAGTTAGGGTTGCTTAGCTTACCATAACTGGTGAATTTCAAGGGTTTTTCAGTTTTACTTGTAACCATAACATCCCTTTAACAAAGTTTTTTCACTGAATTTCATTGGTTTTTATTAGTGCAACCTAACCATAATGTCCCATCAGCAACGTTTCTTCATATATATATATATATATATATATATATATATATATATATATATATATATCACAGTAGTGGCCATGTAGTTATGGTTAAGTTGCTGTTTCCATAGGAAGAGCACTTTTTGGGTGGCTTATAACCTCACCAAACTTTGCCAAAAAAGTATATGGCCCACTCTGAATTTTTTTGCAAAGTTTGGTGAGGTTTGGTCCAGGGGGGGCAAAGTTATAGGGGGGGTCCCAAAACTTCTTTTTTTCCCATAGACATAATGGGAAAAAACTTTGCTCACGCCTACAGCCAAATTTGCGGCTGGAGCGGCGGCTTGGTCCTGAAAGCGTGCCTTTTTTATATTTGGTGTAAATCCGTCCAGTAGGTTTTTAAAAATGACAAAAAATGCAAGTGAAAAAAATTAGTGATATCTATGTCCGCTTCGCGGACACACTTCCCTGTTCGCTCCGCGGACAGGACAGGGATTGGGCAAGTGGCTTGCATGATGTCCGCGGACATGTGACGCGCTCTCCCATTGGCTGTGGTGTAGGGTGCAGTGCGTGGTATTTTCAGAGACACCTGCCATCTTTGTTTATCGTTCGCATCGAGACCCTGCCTACAACCAGTCCCGGGCTGCTGCAGACTGCTAGGAGACACGCCATTGCCACACGGTGTTCCGCGGAGGGCCGAGGAGTGGGATATGCCGCCTGCACAGTAAGTGTCTCTCTCCTGTTCCCCCCAACCTCCCCGCTCAAGCCCCGTCTCCCCGCTCATGCCCCGTGTCTCCCTCCTGTTCCCCCACACCCCGCTCATGCCCCGTGTCTCTCTCCTGTTCCCCCACCCCCCGCTCATGCCACGTGTCTCTCTCGTTTGTTTGTTTCTTTATTTTGATAATGCGCTCCAAGCCCTTGAGCAGTCGGGCGCAGCAGGATAAGAAGATTCAAAGCTTAGTTACATGCCTGACACAGGCTAATACATGCATAGGTAAGTATACAAAATACGAGGCAGTACAGAGCAAATCAGATACCTAGGAGGCGGTAAGTGGAGAGCTAAATATATACATAGTCTGAACAGTCAGACACGGATGTTACAGGTTGTGCATAGTCTGAACAGTCAGAAACGGATGTTACAGGTTGTTCGTGTGTAGCCAATTGAGTGCATTACTTCTAAATCTGGTATAAGGTGATGGTCGTCTAATTTCAGTGGGGAGAGTGTTCCATAATTGCGCCGCTTTGACTGGAAAGCTGGATCCTCTGGCCGTGGTTAATTTGAATCTAGGTGTTTCAAGTAAGAAAGTGTTGGAAGTTCTTGTGGGTCGGAGTGTAGGTCTTCTGTTAATTTTTTCAATTAGGTATGAGGGTGCTAGGTTATTTAAAAATTTAGCTGTAAGAGAGATAGTATTAAGGAAGATTCTGTCCTTAATTTTTAGCCAATGGGCCTCAGTCCGGTATTTAGAGATGTGTTCTCTACGTGGGATATTTAGCGCGGCTCTTAATGCGTTGTTTTGCAGTCTCTGCAGTTTGTCAGTGACTGACTTGTTAGCTCCTGTGTACAGGGCGTTACAGTAGTCAAGTCTGGACATGATAAGAGCATTAGCCTAGGTGAGGCAGCTGGTGCTGGACAGGAATGGTCTAGCTGCTCGGTTAAGTTTACAAGTGTAGGTTGTGGTAGATGCGAGGGAGTTCACTTGCTTTTTGAGGGTGAGGGCAGAGTCGAGGTAGAAACCAAACGTTTTGACCCCAGGCATGACCTTGATAATATTGGTGTCAATATTTAATGATACATAGTCCGGGGTATGTTTCTTTAGGTTGTGGTCTGAGCCGAGGAGTAGGATTTCAGTTTTATCGTCATTCAGGCAGAGGCCATGTGTGGCCATCCATGCCTGAATGAGGATGTATATCTTATTCACCAAAGCCAGGTCTGCCTCGTAGTTGCCCAAAAGGGGTATGAGGATCTGGGTGTCATCTGCATAATTTGTGTAGGTGACACCCAGTCTGTCCAACTTGTCAAACAGTGGCTTGGTGAATATATTATACGTGGTGGGTGAGACACAGGAGCCCTGTGGGACTCTGCATGTTATTTGGATGGGGTCAGCACATGAGGATGTAGAGAAGACTGTCATGGTCCGGTTCACAAGGAAGGATTGGACCCAGGCTATGGCCTCCCCTGTGAAGTTGGCCGCAAGCTTAAGGTGGTTGCATAAAACTGCATGATCCACCAGGACAAAAGCTGCGGACAAGTCCAGTAAAAGTAACAGCGCTGTTTTCCCATTGTCCTTTAGTTCCTCAATTTTTGTCTTGAGGTCTAGCAGGGTGGTTTCCATGCACTGGAGAGGGCAGAATCCAGATCCTGTTCCCCCCACCCCTCGCTAATGCCCCGTGTCTCTCTCCTGTTCCCCCCACCCCCTGCTCATGCCCTGTGTCTTCCTCATGTTCCCCCACCCCCCGCTCATGCCCCGTGTCACTCTCCTGTTCCCCCACCCCCGCTCATGCCCTGTGTCTTCCTCCTGTTCCCCCCACCCCCTGCTCATGCCCTGTGTCTCCCTCCTGTTCCCCCCACCCCCTGCTCATGCCCCGTGTCTCCCTCCTGTTCCGCCCACCCCCTGTTCATGCCTCGTGTCTCTCTCCTGTTCCCCCCACGCCCCGCTCATGCGTGTGTCTCCCTCCTGTTCACCCCACCCTACCGGTCATGTCCCGTGCCTTCCTCCTGTTCCCCCCACCCCCGCTCATGCCCCGTGTCTCCCTCCTGTTCCCCCACCCCCGCTCATGCCCCATGTCTCTCTCCTGTTCCCCCCACCCCCCGCTCATGCCCCGTGTCTCTCTCCTGTTCCCCCCACCCCCCGCTCATGCCCCGTGTCTCCCTCCTGTTCCCCCCACACCCCGCTCATGCCACGTGTCTCCCTCCTGTACCCCCAACCCCCGCTCATGCCCCGTGTCTCCCTCCTGTTCCCCCCACCCCCCGCTCATGCTCCGTGTCTCTCTCCTGTTACCCCACCTATGATGCCCCTTGTTGACCTCCTGTTCCCCCCACCCCCCGCTGATGCCCTGTTGTGTTTTCTTTATACACCCCGCCTTCCCTTTCCATGGTGTCCATCTTGGTAAAAGATTTTCCTTCCTACACCGGGACGCCGCAGGCGTACCGGTTTGATAAGAAAAATCTTTTTTTAGCACCCCGGGTTCCCACTTTGAGAACCCAGGATGCTAGTGGTCTTCATCCATTGAAAAGGACGTTATGGTTAAGTTGCGCTACTAAAAACCTATGAAATTCAGTGAAAAAACTTTGTTTAAGGGACTTTATGGTTCCAAGTAAAACCAAAAACCCTTGAAATTCGCCAGTTATGGTAAGCTAAGCAACCATAACTCGCGCCACCACTGTGCACTGCTAAGACTAACACCCAGGACATCAAAGATGACATCACAAATGTCATTGATGACATCACTGATGACATCACATGTCTGGCTCCCTTTTTTTCCTTTACTGACATATCTAGGCGACATGGTTTTGTTCACTAACAGTCAGGAACTAAAAATTGTAAACATACTATATTTGTAGACTTATCCTTCAAGTATGTTCTTACAGTAATTCCCTTAGGGTCCAGTCATATCATATTAAACATATACATAGGGGAAGACACAATCTTGAAAGACAGCAATCCTTTCTGTGCATTAAAATAATCAGTAGAGTTATCTGCACTTTCTGATAGTTCTGTTGTTTTTTTATTACTATACTTTCCCTGTATATGCTCATATTTGTATACATTGTACTACTTTCCTTAGGGTCCAGTCACATCATGTAATACATATACATAGGGTAAATAGCAGCTTTGAAACAGAGCAATCATTTATTAGCATACAAACATTCAGTTAGGTTATGAATTGTTTCTGCTACTACTTCTGCCTTTTTTGCTTACTGCACTTTCCCTGTGTATACCCATATTTGTATGTGTTATTGTGTTAGTGTCTTTATGTTTTGTCTGTAATAATGCAATTATATAATACATGGGTTTTATTAGCTACGTATTACATATTTCACAGTACACAAAACTCTAATAAGAAAACAGTTATTTCATTATTCAACATAACAACATTATGAATATTATACCTTCATCATGTATGCTGCACACAATGCCTATTTTTCTGCATGAGTAGCTTACTATACTGTAAAGAACTTCATAATAGAATGCTTTTTATGTCAATGCATTGTTGAATGCACTACGTAGCTCATGATATTTATTCCAATGATCGTTGACACTTTTTTCTCAACATTATAATAAGAATCCCTTGTACAGACATTTCATGAAAAGGAAATGCACATGTGATGTCATCAGTGATGTCATCAATGACATTTGTGATGTCATCTTTGATGCCCTGGGTGTTAGTCTTAGCAGTGCACTGTGGTGGCGCGAGTTATGGTTGCTTAGCTGACCATAACTTGCAAATTTCAAGGGTTTTTCGGTTTTACTTGGACCCATAACGTCCCTTTAACAAAGTTTTTTCACTGAATATGTATATATATATATATATGTATATATATATATAAATATATATATATATATATATATATATATATATATATATATATATATATATATATATATATATATATATATAAATATAAAAAACAGGGCCTGAGGTAGCAGTCCTGTACTTATGGTTAAGCTGCTCAACCCATAGGAAGAGGACGAATCCTCACAAAACTTTGCAAAAAAGTATATGGCCCTGTCAGATCGACATGGCACAGTTTGGTGAGGTTTTGTCAAGGCGGGCAAAGTTATTGGGGGGGGTCCCAAAATGTGTGTTTTTTTCCCATAGATGCAATTGAAACACAAATTTGCTTACGCCTACAGCCCAAACCGCTGGATGGATTTTCACCAAATTTGCAGCAGGACCGGCGGCTTGGTCCCAAAGCTTTTGTAAATTTGGCCTAAATCCATCCAGTTGTTTTTTTTAAAATGACCAAAAAGTAGGTAAAAAAAAGTTTGGGATATCTGGGTTAGGTCCGCGGATGGGCATCCGATTGGCCCAGGGGCTGACGTGCAGTCCACGGACATTGGATGTGCGCTCTGATTGGTCAATAAAAAATGTGAGGTCGTCAGATTTTTGGAAACACCCACCATGTTGGATTCGTGGACAGCGGCCAATATCTGCGATGATCGCGGTAAAATCTTATTAAAATACACAAGATTGCACTTTCCAAACTAATGAAACAATCTCTGGGGAGGTGAGGGGTGATGCGGATGGGGTGCGATATAGCCTTAAAAAGCCATTAAATTGATGTTTGTCCTCTTCGATGTCCGCAAATAGTCTGGGGCAGTCCTGTGATGTCCACAAACATCTTAAATGTTCGGGGGCATCTATGCTTATTTGTGCATTACAGGGTTGGTGAACAGCAGTTTTTGGATGGCTTATAACTTTGGCGCCACTGAATGAAACTGCATAACATTTTGGAATTTCATTCTAGAGCTGATTCTGAATGGTGTTGGAAAATGTGGTGCTGTTTTGTCAAGAGGGGTGGTCCAAAATATTGTAAAGACTTATAAATGTGGTGCCATTTGACGAGTGTGCACAAAGTTTTACAAACAGATTTTAGATCTATATATAAAATTATTTTGCAAAGTTTGGTGGGATTTTGTCAAGAGGGGGCTAAAATAGAGGGGGGGTCTCAACCTATTGGATGGCTTATAATGTTGTTGCCGTTTGACAAATGTTTTCAGACTGATTAGAGAACCAACCTTGAATGTGCAAAATCTGAATGGATTTTGTCAAGTGAGGACTATGTTATTGGACTATAGCATGTACGTACATTTTGACCCTTTTGAAAAAATAAAACATGGGTGAATTCCCAGCAAACTCGGGTAAGCTGGATTGGCAAGTACTTTTTGACAAATGTGTCCGTGTTTTATTATTTCACAAGTATCATAATGTAGCACAAAATTGTGCTATACCTTTGGTGACTGAGGTATAGCCTGTAGCCATGGGCAGTGGCCAGATTGTCTGGGTCAAGGCATAAGGTCATAACCCGGACAATCTGGCTACTGGCCATGACCATGAGGGACAACCAATAAGGGTTTAAAGTGGCCATGCCCACCAGGGACCGGCTATGTGGTAACGTTTTTCAAAATTGGGATACATTTGAAAGGGCAAAAAATGTGCTTGTCGTAATATGGTCATAGGTTTCTCGTTGTGCCTTCTGCCGGCTGCCATGGAAAAGGAAGAGGGGCTCTGTACGGAGCCCTGCCTTCCCTTTCCTTGGTGACCATCTTGGAAAAGGAACTCCTTCCTACAGTGGGAAGCCGTGCGAGTCCCTGTGTAGTAAGAAAAATCCCTTTTTTTCGCAGCCCAAGTTACCATTTTAGCAACCCGGGGTGCTAATGGCCTTCATCCCCCAATGCAGGGGCTGGAACGGGGGATAACGGTCAAGAGCCCTCGTTATCTGCCTTCACTTCGCTTGGGCCAATAACTTGGGCTGGCAGGCAACTATCCCCCGTTCCAGTTCCTAGAACGGGGGATGAACGCCACATTATTCCCATTAGCATAACACAAAATGCTAATGGAAATGTTGGAAAATCTTATTGAGTATATGTACTTTACTAAAATGTAAAGTAGATGGAGTCTATAAGATTTATTTTTTTAGTTCTATTTTTTAACTGTGAAAGGTGGTTCCTAAAGGAACCTTTTTTCTCTTGTATTTTGATTTTTTTTTTTAGAAAGTAAGGTGGGGAGGGAAATGAGGGAAGAAGCACCAAGCACTAATATGGAGGGGCAGGTGGACAGGGGAAGATGTTGCGTGTGTGTTATATCTAAGGTAGGGTGCAGTGTTTCTCATGCTCCTTGATTACAGCTTCAAAAGCACTTTGAAATTGCTCCCCCTGCAGAGTGGTGTGTTGCAGTATTTAGAGAGGACTATCGTCTTCGAAAGATATGGATCAACAGCCCTTTTATTGCTTGCAAGGTAGCTGGTGAGATTTTGTGTCCCACAGAAATAGGCTGTGTGGATACAGTACTGGTTGAGGAAGATGAGGTGGAGGAAGACAGCCTAGTACTTGCTAAGAAAGGAAAGTCCTTTCTGAGAGCATTGCAGTGGTTGGATTGGGTGTGGCGACGCATGGAGGTGGTCCCGTAGGAGTACTGTCCAGGTTGTCCAAGACTGAGTACAATCAGTGCATTTCACTTTGGTAGATTTAGCCTTTTGTACATTCTCTGTTAGTGCTAGAAGTAGACACTTCCTCTATCTCATCTTCTTGGTCCTCTTCATTGTCTTTGGAAGTACTGTGATTTTCTTTGTTGTCGGTCCTCCAGCTAGTGGTGGTTGTGGTAGTTCTTGGGGAGCAGGGATGGCAATAGCTGATGCAATTATGATGATAAATAGCAGTTTTGCTAATATTCTTCCAAGTATATGCTCTGTACTAGATTGTTAATGGATAATGAGTAAGAATAGGTGTAGGAGCTGTGCAAGGGGAACATTTTCAGCTTGATAGTTCCTAGATCAGTAATAAATGCAGCTCTGAACTGTCCGCGAAGAACGGACCCGATCACTTAGTGTGGATGCGTTCGCGAACACGTCATCATGCTGCACGTGTGTGCGCGATCACGTTACACTGTCTGGAAAGTCCACGATGACAGAGGCAAATATCCCTCTTTTGTTGGAATTCAAATTCTGTTTTTTTAATTTTTCAAAGCACATCAGACTTTGTAAATCTGAAAGACAGCATCAAGTAGCCAGTGGCTTGTTTTACTGAGAATGTAATACTTTATTCTTCTTGGTCTTTGCGTTCATTGTTGGCTACACTATGTGTAACTCCCAACAGCTAGGAGTCACAATCTAAAAAGGAATTCATTTAAAGCTATTTGTGATACTCCACACTTCCAGCACTGTTGGGTAACACAGCAAACGCATTCCATCAGCAGAGTCTTTAATTATTTTTGTAAACAAGAATTCAGAGTTTCGAGCCTATCCAAAGTATTCTTATAAAATTGCTTTACTAAAAGTCATGATGCAGTATGAATATACAGTAGCCAAAGCAGTAACAGTAATTGAAACGTATAAATATCAGGTTAACGTGGATAAAAATCAGCAAAAGAGTCCTTCTCAGGACACTATCTCTTACCTACAAAGGGCTCAACAACACAGCACCTCCCTACATCTCGGCCAGACTTACCAGAAAATCGTCCAACCACCACACTAGGGCTACTAACCATTTCCTGCTAGAAACTCCCAAATTTAGACGATCTAAAATGGGTGCAGTAAGTATCCTGTTAGAGCTGCCCAGGCCTGGAATGCATTGACCATTGCACTGAGAGCTAACTTACCATACTCCAGATTTAGATGTAAGGTAAAGAACTTGCTCTGGACTAACAACAACTAATTTGAGCCGCTGCACTAGCCCCTCGATTACTGTACCTAACGGACGTGATATTTCTGAAATCTGGATCAAAGACTATCTTGCTGCCCTCAGTGGGCCGAGAGACACTTTCACCCTTTACCTTTTTGTACATATGTATTCCAAACATCGTAACATGTTATGTATTATCTCATCTGCTTATATTGACATATGCTGCACTGTACTGACGTGTATCGTATCCACTGTATGTAATTTAAGACTAAGTAATCTTGTACCTGCTGTGCCCGGCTACCCTTGGGTTTGTTGCACATTATCAAATAATAAACATAAACACATAACCATAATTAAATCAATGCCATATTCATGGAGCAACACAGTGTGAATCTCACAATACACAACTAAATCTTTTACAATTTATAATGAATGCTATACTTCAAGAAGATGCTCTTGGCATATTATCATCAGATCTTTGATGGTTGTTAGACTGTGAAGGTCTTAAAATCATGCTTGGGATACCCACAGCCAGAAGGGTAAGTAGATTTGCTTAAATTCATACCACCAGCACTCACGTCCCTGGCTCTGGAGTCCTCGGCTCCCACAAATAAAACATATTTCATGAGTCCTCCCCTTCGGTAAATAGGAGATCATAACGACTAGAACATTTTCACCTGAATATGAGACACTGACCATGAAGTGATCTTGTTTCTTTGCATTAGTCCATGAAAAGATAATGTTGAATGTTCAGCCAATGGAAAAGTAATTTCTAGCTTGTCAGTGGATGTTTCCAGAATCTGGGTTTCATCCTTGAAGGGCCAGAGTAAATTCTATGCCTCTTTGGACGCAGTCTTGATGTGTTTTACATATCATAACAAAGCTCTGTCCCAGCAGTGTTTCCAACTTACACTCCTGATTAATGATAGGAACAGCAAAGTAGTGTGTTCATGCCTAGAAGTCTAGTCTTACACATGGCATTTAGCAAATGCGCCATTATTTCACCTAATACAGCAAAAATCACAATGATAACATAGTATGTGTATTCATAGTGCGTGCAATCAACTGATACCTGCATACACCTCCTGGACAACAAGGTTGCCTATTTTATGCTCTGACAAATTTCGACATTGACAATGTTGTTCTGTTATGTGCAATATTGTATACATCAACTTTATGAGTATAGAGTTGAGTTAGGCCGAATCTTCCCCTCCCCATTCCAAGGTGAAAGCAAAGACAGTGCAAAACGATCATAAACACTGTGGCTTGCAGCTTCAACTGAAACCCAATAAAACAAGTACAATTGGATGACGAGGGCAACAAAATATTTTGGTAAAAAGTGAAAGCATAAGCATGAAGAAGAAGACCAGGATGATTATGGAATTTGAGAAAATATTCCCAAAGTGGGATGGACACGGCATGAAGACTATTGTTAAACATAATAAGCTACGGAAAATTCAACAGAAATCATGCTTTCAAAAACTATGGCGTTACATGACGTATGCAGACACTGGAACAACAATCAAGAATTGTGACAGGTTGTGACAACAGACATGAATGGCGAAGTCATGGTGATATGCACACTATACAATAGAATGGAACGTCTCACCTCCCATCTCCATGCAGAGATTTAAATTATAATGTAATATATATATATATATATATATATATTCAGTAAAAAAGAAATTGTTAACGCAACGTTATGGTTAAGTTGCGCAACTAAAAACCTATGAAATTCAGTGAAAAAACTTTGTTAAAGGGACGTTATGGTTCCAAGTAAAACTGAAAAACCCCTGAAATTCACCAGTTATGGTAAGCTAAGCAACCATAACTCGCGCCACCACCGTGCACTGCTAAGCCAAACACCCAGGACATCAAAGAGGACATCACAAATGTGTTCAGGTTTAAAGATGATAGGAGGCAGTTCTAAATAGGTTAAAATAGTTTGGATTAGATTATTTCAAACTAAGAGATTGGGTTTTGCACAGTTCTGGCGGTACTCGCACTATATTTTGGACAGGAATGCGACTTCGCCACAGATCGGGTCAGGATTGGACTGCGGTTCCCTCGCCACGGACGGTCTCGGACTGGTTCTGCTCACTGGATCATTCTACCTTCTGGGTCAGCTCTGCTAGCGGCACTGCACAGCAGTCTGGATCTCTGATTCTGCCCAAAAGTTCTAGGCAAAAACTCAAACAGCTCGCCCGGCTGTTGAATAGTTTGCAAATTATTTGGAGGCCTGCTGAAAAAGGATTCAGCTTGTGGATTCAGGCCTCTCTGCTACAAATTCTGGAGTTAATTTCTGGTCTCTGGAGATTGATGGATTTGAAGTCTGGATCTCTGGATGGGAAGTCTGAAGTCAAAATGCTCCGCAGAAAGTGAAAATGAAAGTCCTATCTGGCTTCCAGTGGCTCTTTTTATGTGTTTAGAAAGTGGGTGGGTCGGCTCATCTTCTATGCCCAACCCTCTCAACTTACCATTGGCCAGTTCCTCCTCTCTCCCTTGATTGGGGGAACTGGGTTGTGAGTCAGAGTGATGAGGTAGGTTTATGGTCAGAGGATCCTCCCCTTGTCAAATTGCACACAAATCTATTTCTGATCCAAATACATATTTATATATGTACCATTTTTCTAATATTATACGTCCAGTTAACATATTTTCTGTAGCACCAAACCATCCGATCCCTGTCTTTGTAAGATGTCGTGTCCACTTATGACAGAATTCTCCCCTTTTCATCCAGATAACAACCTCTAAACCTTTCCAGATTTTACACAAACGTGCACCAGGGATATGGGTTTCAGATGATAAAGTGTCAGATTTTTAACATGCATACATTTGGAGTAACAACCTTTTTTCCGCTACTATCCCCAAGAACATACCACAGGGTCCTAACACCTCTTAAAAGGTGCACAGAAAAATCACAAGAATGATGATGTTATTTATATAGTTTTTACAAGTCCACACTATGAATTATCCATCTTTTTAAAATTAGACTCTGGCCCCAAAAGGGGTGTGGTTTTCCAAAGCACATGGTGGAATTTCTGGTTTATCCACTTCCCCTAAGCTCAGCTTGCTCACAGATGCAGTGCCCCTCCCAGTTTATCCCAAGAGGAAGCCATTTTACGACCCCCCCAATATAACATTTGCCTGAGTCCAGGACAGGCTTTGTTCAATTTCCTGCAGTCTGCAGGTACCACTCCCCTAATTCAATCAGAGAGGCGTCATCTCCTTTTGGCAGGGGCAGCAGGCTGCAGCCAGGCCTGGGAACACAGCTGCTGAATTCCCTCTCCTGTCGGGGGTAGTTGTCAGTCAGAATCCAGTTTCATTAAGCCACGCTTCAGCTAAATGTCACTCTAGTTCCCAGTTTTCTACATTCAAATCAACTGACAATTTTTACACATGCAGCTAGAACGCTGATTCTAAGTTCAAAACTATGACATATCAACAGTTGCAAACTATGTGACACTCAACAGTAGGTCACTCATTTATTTTAAACATTTAGATTTTATTGTCTTTCAGTCCAATTTCACTTCAGCTGCTGACATCCACAGCTCAGCCAGTTTTGTTATAAACATTGTTTTTGGCTCTTTCTCTTTCCAGATTGTGTATGCACACAAGACTACATTCTGCCAAATGTCTGCTGGAGTTCATTGAGGTTTTTGAATATCTTGCAATGTTTAAAATAGGCATTTTTAGCTTGCATTTCAGAGAAACAAAGGTGATTTCAAAGCGTTTTTTTTTTATTTTAGCCACCGGCACTGCTGTTTTTCCTTTGGCACACATTTCACTCATGGCACTCCTGGCCTATCACGTTCGTACCGGTGGGCTGCAGGTCAGGGGACCATTTTGCTGTGCGCAAAACTGCGCGGTTCTCCAGGATTCTGGCGCAAATGTGGGCGGCGACAGCTCATCCCCACATCTACCCAGTCTATTGATTCAACATGGGTCAAAACCCTTGACAGTTTATATAGAAAATTTCAGAACAGCCGTGTTGTCCGCAGACAAATCGAACACAACAAAAGTGTCTAGCACATAAAAAAAACAGAACATTGAACCTATCTCATACTCCCCCACCCTATCCGAAGACTCTTACACACCAACACACTCCACTAAATACAATTTTTAATCCAAGTTTCACCTCGCTGTCCGCGGTCGTCGGCGAATGCAAGATGGCGGGCGACACAGAAAATCTGACACGCTTCACGCACCATGCCGTCCAATCAGCAAACATGTCGCATGTCCGCGGACATCACGCAAGCTGCTCGGCCAATCAGGGCACTGTCCGCGCAGCGAACCAGGAAGTCCGTCCGCGGAGCGAACGGAGATATCACTAATTATTTTGCCTTACATTTTGGTCATTTTAAAAAAAAACTACTGGACGGATTTACACCAAATGTGCAAAAGCACGCTTTCGGGAACAATCCCCCGCTCCTGCCGCAAATTTGGTGTAAATCCGTCGAGCGGTTTGGGCTGTAGGCATGCGCAAAGTTTTTTCCCATTATGTCTATGGGAAAAAACAAAAGTTTTTGGACCCCCCTATAACTTTGCCCCCCCCGGACCAAACCTCGCCAAACTTTGCAAAAAAATTCAGAGTGGGCCATATACTTTTTTGGTGAGGATTCGTCCAGAGGGAGCGAAGTTATAAGCCACCCAAAAAATGCTCTTCCTATGGAAACACCAACTTAACCATAACTACATGGACGCTACCGCGATATATATATATATATATATATATATATATATATATATATATATATATATATATATATATATGCTGGCCACACTGATGGATGTTTTCTTCTGACCCAACAAGGATAACAAAATCAATCAATCTCCTTTGATCATGGAAGCTGGTTACATATTCTAATTCTAGCTAGTTGTTTTCAGTTGGCTGCCATGAGTGGAACTTTGTGCCTCCCTGGAGTGCAAAGGTCTTTTTCGCCCTTCCATTGAAGTGTGGTTGTGTAGCGTGTATCATCCCCAACCCACCCCCCTGCACCAAACCCCCCCCCCCACACACACACACACACCCCTTAGGTGGCTTCATGGAGTTCACCTCAACTCCACTAGAACTGGAATTATAAATTGGCATAAAATGCAGTTAGTGTCAGGACACAGAACACATCTGTACTGGTCCCACCGCAATGCAAAAGTTCTCTACTACACGTGGCCGATATGAGTGGAGGTATGTGACAGCAGAAAGCTGCTATCAACTCTGCTGGCTATTAAGTGGTCATATGTGTAGCAGGGACTTTTGTTTCCCCCAGAGACTAGAGTGGTCAGAAACTAACTCCAGAAAGAGTTGGCAGATGTCCACCTTGCTTCAAACAGGATGCACAGTTGTCTATGAAGTGGTCAGGGCTGGTTAGTTAGAGAGTCTTGAGTCTGCATCAATCATTTTGACCAATTTCACAAACTTTGGAGAACAATTGTATAGTAAGGTAAGTAGACCTGTTTTTTGACTTGCTGAAGGTGGCTATCTGAAATCTTGATTACAGGTTTGAATTCCAAAAGATCCATGTAGCCCTTCATCCTTCTGCTCCATCTATATGTCGAGTACCATCGAGTTGGTTAACAATGTAGACTTGTTATCTATAGATGGGAGCAAGAGATCCCCAGAGGAGGAATGTGCTTTCTACACATACTCCAGATGTATCCAGGGCAGACACACAGTCTTCCTGCCTCCTAGCTCCCTTATAGAACTCATGGACTCATGGATCGTTCCGCCGTCGACAGTGTCTGAAGCTGCTTCTCTGTGATCTGGGTGACCCAACAAGTCGCTGCAAGGACACTTGGGGAGCTCTCTCTTGGCAAATGATGACCAGGGAGCACTTTGATGCTCAAGAGTCACATTTTATTGGGTTGTGCCAAACAGAGCAGTAGGGGCACAGATGAAATGACCATCTGTCGACCATCCCTGCGTCAGAACCTAAATGTGTGCGGGACTCCAAAAACGACAGCCTCGAAGAATAATGTGTTGCACTACTATCTATAGTCAACATCTACCTTTGGTTGCATCTGCCTCCATGCGCCCAACAGCCCTGGCTGTGAGCTCTTGGCAATCCATGCTCTATTGCAAATCCCCTGCACCTGACCTTGCCTGATTGGGCAACCGATAAGAAAACAGCCGAGGTCCGTGAACTCAGTACACACACGCTGCTATTGATTAACCCCAGAAGAGAGCTGTGTGTTTAAACACCTGCATATTATAATCCTGGCAAAGAATGGCCAACATGTAGAGCAAGAGAGCCCTCTAGGCGGGAAGTGTTGGCATTGTATGCTGCTTTGGGGCTCAGAGATTCTATCCTTCTCCGGCCCCATCCCAAACATACACAGGAAACAGCCAGGGCTCATGAAACCCGTGCCCATGCTAAAATCAGCTGTCAAGTACCTGCCACCTCTCTCAAAAGAAACATGTATTTCTGTGCCAGGCAGGAATCATGAACTGCCGACATTACACACATGTTCTCCAGATAGCATAGGTGGCACCCAGCAGAGATGTCCATCAACACATGCTATATCTGCCTTTGTTCTAAACATATTATATGCAAACACAATGTCTGTCTAGGAAAAAAAGCAACATCAAGACCCTGAAGCGTGTGTGCACATTGCTAGCCCATAACATTGCATTTTCACAAACTTATGGAAGACACTACTGTGTTTGGTTGGTTGACTCCCTTTTGAATTGTATTGCCGAACCTGTAAATGCACTTGCTGCAAAGTTACAATCGTTTTGCAATAGCTAAGAACACGCCATGTAGCTTAGGTTCTGCTGCCTAAATAGCATCCTAGGACATATCTGCATGGAATATACGCCAGACACTGTAAGGGACGGATACCAACCGTTGCTATCTTTCTGATGCATTAAATGCAGGCTGTGGCATTTCCATGGCAGGGGGTGTAACTCTGGCCCTATAGTGGAGCGTTAAACTTAAGGATTGAACCAATTGGCTTCTTCTGAAGGACGTCTTAATCAGTGTTTTATATCGTGCCACGTCGCGAACTCCTCCATGTCAACGCGTGGCAGGGAGAACAGTCATCGAAAGTCGTTCAGAAGTAAATACTCGCAGAATTAGGAATTCATGAATTTAAGAAGCCATCGCACAGAATGAAATGAAAAGGTCTGCACAGGCATCATGCTACAAGATGCTTCTCACCGCCAGCCCGTCCCCGCCCCCTTTTGCAGAGGGGTCTTTGGCATGATATAAAAAGAGGCAATGTTAATAAGTCTGTGTCGGAAATGAATTGTCACCATCTGTTAGAACTGTAATGTGCATGCAATGCCAATAATGGTTTGTGAAAAATGTGCCTAGTTAAAAGATTGATAGAAAAACAGCATATGCCTCCTTTGCATCTCAATGTGCCGCCACATGGAAGACCCGGGCACAGAAAATACTTCCAGGAATCTGTTGTCAATTGGTGCTCGAGTCAAGCAAGTTGTCTGTCTCTCTCTCTATAGGTGTAAGGATTGGAAAACGCGAAATGATCTAGCTGCAGTTCACCTATTGCAATGGAACATCACAAATCCATGTCTTTCAGTCAAATTGTCATCCTCCCTGTGATTAGAATTCTCCATTTCTATAATTTGTCACTAAATCCTATTCTCTAGGACACCGTTGCTTAACTGAGCGGCACAATTGTACATCACCCAGTACTACATAAATAATTCATTTAGAGATTCCCAGATATTCAATAGGAGTGTTTAGGTTGGCCAATTATTTAAAAGGTTTCTTAAAAGGAAAAATCGACCATTCCTATTATCCCAGGTAACTATTGGAGAGCACCAACCATCATCATCGAAAGACAGTGCTTTTGGAAGGGTTCAACGCCACTATCAAGACATAGGTCACAAGGAAAAGATATGCACATGTCCATGTTCATTTTGCTTAATTGTTGCTTTGCACACTCAAGTTAAAAATAAAAAAGTCTGACACCAAAGCCGTAAATCAAGGTGCACCATATTGTCACTCAAAATGCCCACTCTTTAAAAATTGCAAGCAAAAGCTCTGAAAAAACAGTCGCAATGCAAAGGCAACGATGAACTCTAAAATTGGGAGATACACGAGTCGTTCATTGCTGAACCTCTTTGAGGGATGTTCATTGTTGGTTTAGAAAGTCATGTGCAGCGTGGCACCACCGAGGTATTATTCAGAGAGTCAGTGCCGAGGACCCTCGATAAGGTGTGCGTGGAGGGCGGGTGTGATAAAATTGTGGAGAATTTTCCACTGCATTTTTTGACAGGAATTAACTTCATAATTTAGATTTAATTCATTTCATTATTTGACAGACTTCTCCAGTGCTGATTGTGCCAGGTCGTCAGTGGTGAGCTTCACAAGAATCTGGATAACAAAGAGATTGGATCACATTCATACCGTTATTATGAAATAACTCTGCAAAGGGAAATCATTCAGATGGATGGGGATTACAAAGAAATGGGGCGTCTTAATGGGTTTCAGGAAATAGAGCGGTCCGTAGGTGTTTGAAAAGGGTGTTTCATATATGGGGTGTAAAGTAGGCGTATGACTTTAGGGATATCATGGCAGCATTCACTTAAGAAACCTCATGTGACCGCTTTATAAAGCTAGGGACCAAGGTTTGGAAGGAATATAGGTATTGAACCAGTGACCATCGGAGAGGGGGTGTGCTATGTGATCGAAATCGGAGAGTGGGTGTGCTATGTGATCGAATTCCTCAACCCCAGCAATTAAGCAAGCTACAGTATGGATGAACGTGGACTTTGGGAGGCATTCCAACAGAGCATTGCCTCAAACAGTGTAGGAAAAGACTGGTCATTCCAATCATGTTTCCCAAGTTATTGTGTAAGATGAAAGGGATTCATTATTTTGAGGAGATGCAATTACCAAGAGCCATGCTACGTCGTCTTACTGTGCGTGTAGGCAATATAGGATAGTGCCACACAGATACTGAGCCATGATACAGCTTAGATCAAGGATGAGATACATGGTGGGCCAGGAGCAGATGAAGTGGAGATGAATGTGTGGTATCTAATTAAGTATCTTTTGGGGCCTTCTTGGCCCCTCGTAGGTCTGCTTTCTCTGCCTGTCAGAAACCATTCCCATCAATAACAATGATGATATGATATGATAAGGCATTTATAACGCGCCTATACACAAATGTTTCAAGGTGCGATGAGGCAAGGGAGGGGAAACAGAGGGAGGACAGAGGCAGCGATCCTACTAGGCCAGGTGACATTGAGATTGCAAAAGTGCAGGGGAGGGGGGAAGGGGAAAAGTGCGGGGGTATGTACAATAGCAGACAGTTACTCCTAAGAGTGAGCTGCCCAGGGCTGAACACAGCCCATGCTTGGACCAATGAATACTCTACATTTGTCTTCACTTCCCTTCCTGTCCCATTTACGTTATTGCACATTCCACATCCGCCGTTTAGGGGTTACATTGCAAAGTACTGTAAATCCATATTAAAGGGGGAAGGAAGGGGGCAGATGTTGCGATAAAATGACCCTGGTGATGGTTTTCAAATTGGATCATACTGTCAAATAGGGATCAACTGAACCAACACAAATAATCGGCAGTGCATTTAATTTACCCAATTTAGCAATTTATGCCCACGGTTTGCCCTGCAAAAAATAGGGTAATATAGCTGCCTCTTATTTTATCTAGTTAACAGCATTTCTTATTCGCAAGTACTGTAAACCCCGTCTTATCAATAGGGGCCAGATCAGGCCACATTGTTTTTGCAACATAAAGATTAGAACACAACCGTTTGACCCAAAGATACTGCACATTTTGCTTTGCGCTAATTTACTGTCACAACTCACGTGTTTTCATTTTTGAGTAATGGTAAAGCAGTTGCGGTAACTCGTACGCAAAATATTTACTAAGAATATGCGTCACATCATGAAAGAGTTGATTTTACATTTTGATGTAAATGATTTGCGCCAAGAGCGAGTAAGATCAAGTGAAAATATGCAAATGCTGCTCTCATGCTCTCAATATTGAAAATAGTGTTGGGTTCTCCAGTCAATGTGCCTTGTATATGTTCTCAATCTTACTCCTTCTTCAATACACTTAATTCAAACAATGCTCTTCTGTAAAGGCACCTTACCCCAGAAGTGCCCCGTTCTCCTTTATTTCCCAGTCTATTAGTCAGGTCTGCTCTTAAAAAAATACTTATAAAACTAGACCTCTGATTTCATTTGGAACATGTCTCTGCGTGTGCATGCCTGCAGACATTGGTGGGTGTTTTTTTTACATTTGGAATTTCAAAACAAGCATATCGACAATAACACTGCTTTTCCAACACTGCTTTTTCTCAGGTGGGGGCATTACACAATGACAGCTTTGGAAACACTTGCCAGTAATTCCGTGGCTGTCACTTTTCGTGGCTGGTGGGGGTTCACCGATTTACCTTGAGCCAAGAGTTGGAGGTAAATCAGGCCCCCAACGGCAAAAAACAGTTGGTATTTTCGGCACCGATAATGCAAGTGCCGGAAATACTGGCAATCCCCTCCATGGGGTCCTTGCCGAGATACATTTCCTTGCAGACTCCCTGGAATGGGGATTTACGGCCCTTTTCCTCCACCTGTAATATCCTGCTAATTCCGGAATATCAGGCGGCGGCATAATTACCTTCAGCTGTAATTCCTTCTGTCCCCATTAGAGTCCTAACGAGGACGAGCAAGATTACATAACAATGCACATTTACCAGATTGTGGCCCAGTGGTAAATGGTAATCAATGTTAGAAGAATTAGCTCTCCCAATTCAGCCAAACTCGTAATGAGGCCCACATTGCCTGGGATCACTTAAGCAAAGCAATGCACGCAGCAGCACTTTTCAAAGAAACTGTGAAAATGATGCAGCCCCAAGTAGTGGGTTTCAAAAGTGACATTGTGCACCTGATGGCATCACAGGGAGTGGTATCACAAAACCTTAAAGACCCTGCCACCCCCAAAGGACTTCGCATGAAAATATGTTGCATACCCTTTACTCCTTGTGGAATCCTATGAAGTACTTTTGCTGGTGGGGAACGGGGGCCCCGGGAAGGTTTTTGGCGCTGCACACGGCCAGCGAGTGGCCGTGGGGGGCAGAGCGCCTCCCCGGGGTATTTAAGGGTCCAGGGAAGGTTCTGGAGGCAGTCGACTGTTGGACTTGGTGATTCTCCCGCCCTCCCACCCCTTCATTTTGGGTTAGGTCTGGTGTCTGGTTTATTAAAAGGAGGGAGACCATTGTACTTTGGTTATGCAGGGTTTTTTTACATCCCATGTCAAGTTTTTAGGGGGGGTTTTGGTGTCTGTTAAGGAGCTATTGGCTGGTAGTTTTGTGTGACAGGTCGGGGCGTTAGTGAAGTTGTAATGTAAAATTTCTGTTGCTGATGTGGCAGGTAAGACTGGCTGCAGGTCATAGGAAGGAGGAGATTGGTGTAGAGGGGAGACTGAGGGGTATTAAAGTGGTTCTGGGCTCCGGGGGCATGGCCCCTTTTGATGTGGAAGAGGGAAGCACAATGGGGGAATGACACGGGAAAGGATGGGGTGGTGCTGTTTGCACAAGCGGGCCACCCCGGGGGAACAGGTATTGAGCCTGGAGGGGCATGGCCCCGGGGAGAAAGCGGGACGCCTGGAAAAGGGGTAAGGAGACGGTAGGGTGCAAGGGATAGTTAGGGAGGAAATGGCTTTATTTAATTATTTAATTGTTGGGGGAAAATGAAAATGTTTAATTAGTTAATTGGTTGTTGAAGATATTTCTTTAGTTTGTAAGCTTTGGCCTGTCACATTAAAGCAACCTTTTCCACTTTTAAATGAGTCTGGGTTTTTGTACAGTAAGCCAAAAATGCTACAATAGACATGAATGGATACAACTAATAGTTACTCAAGAAGTATTCCCACACTTTGCCCCAAACCTTCCCTCCTCAGCACCGTCCCATCCCATGCTGAGAGAGGAGGAGAGTTCAGGGGCGGGGCGGAAAGTACAGATGTAAACATGGCTTTTCAAGACACATTTGATTTCTGTTCCCTCATTGCCACTTAACCCTCGCACACAGGGGTAGCAAAGGCAGTGCCAGAGATAACAAAGAGGAAGACAGGAGTACCAATCCACACCCCTAGCAAACGTCATGACACCCATGGTCACAAGCAGATTGTCACTGGCAATTGGTAGGGAAGAAGCTCCATCATATCAATCAAAAGAACTCTGAAATCCTGGTCATGGATTGTTAAATGTTTCCAAGATTTTTCTTGGAACCATTAGAGAGGAAATGGGCTGTAACACAATGAAAAGTGGCTGTTGGTAGTACCTATGATTGCAATTAATACTCACACCGCTTCTCACTGCTAGAATTGCATGGAAAAAGTAAGCAGTACCACAAAATGAAATGTATGTTGGTTTCGTTATGGTTTTTGAGCGTGGCGTGCGACTTTGCAGCTGCTTCCAAGCAAGCAGGGCCAACAATGTGGGCCACAGTGGAGCTGGAGCAAACAGGCAAGTACAATGCAGGCGGTTACAAGGCGGTTTGCCACGTTGGGACGTCCATGTGGCCTGGCTGTTTCGTGAAACCTTGATCTGACAGTCGTCCTTCAAGTGATCTACAAGGCCTGTTAGGAAATAACATTGGAATGCCCACCTTTTTGAGAAGACGGAATGGATACATGACCTACTCAACACAGCATGTGCAATGAGGTGAGGACTGTTCTCAGGCACTTGGAGGCCGCTGCATAGTTGTTAAAAAAAAGGGAACGTTATGAATGCAATGAGGCATCACCGATATTTAGGAGGCTACCACCCCGTATGTTGCATGGACAAAGTGCTTCTACAAAGCTCTGCGAAATCTTGAAAAGCCATTGTCACAGTGTTGATCCCATCTAGCTTAGTTTAGTTTAGTGTATTATTTGATAATGCGCACCAAACCCTGAGGTAGCCAGGTGCAACAGTAACAAGAATATTTAAGCTTAGTTACATACATTGGTTACAGTACATGATTATTACAGTGTGTGCAGTACATATATACAAGATATAGGGTACATAACTTAACAAAGAAGGGAGGAAAGGTGGTCTAGGAGTATCACGATAATTCCGTGTAGAAGTCCAGGATTCAATGAGGGGGATCAGTTTAACGGGCATCGTCAGACCAGAGCCAGGTTATCACGTTGCATCTGAAACTCGAGTAGGGCTGATCAACTCTCAGTGCAGTAGGAAGTGCATTCCAAGCACGTGCAGCTCTGAAAGGGAAGCTGGCTCCACCCGCTATTGTAAATTTACATCTGGGAATTTCTAAGGAGAGATGGTTTGAGGCTGTTATGTGGTGGCTGGATGTTCTTCTAGTCAGTCTGGCAGAGATATATGGAGGCACAGTATTGTTCAGTCCTTTGTAAGTGAGGGATACCGTTTTGAGGAGTATTCTATCATTGACTTTTGACCAGTGGTGGTCTTTCCTGATATTGGATATATGCTCTCTGCGGGGTATATTCAGGGCTGCTCCAAGGGCATTATTCTGCAATATTTGCATTTTGTTTATGATAGTTTTGTTGGCGCCTGCATATAGGCCGTTGCAATAGTCGAGTTTAGACATTATTAATGCATTGGCTAGTGTAATACAGTTGGTTTTAGAGAGGTAGGATCTGCAGGCCCTGATCAATTTACAGGTATAAGCTGTACAGGAAGCCATAGAGCTGACTTGTTTTTTGAGAGATAGTGTGGAATCAAGATAGAAACCAAGTGTTTTTACCTCGGTTGCCACCTTGATTACATTACCATCGATATTAAAGGCAGTGTAACTGGGGCTAAGTTTTTTAAGGTTGGAGTCGGAACCCAGGATCAAGATCTCAGTTTTGTCATTATTCAAGCAGAGGCCTTGAGGGGCCATCCATGCCTGAATGAGGAGGTATATCTTGTTAACCAGAGCCGTGTCTTTGACAAAATTGCCAGATAGTGGTATGAGGATCTGTGTGTCATCCCCATAATTAGTATAAGTGACCCCCAATCTGTCAAGTTTGTCGAAGAGTGGCTTAGTAAAGATATTCTACATTGTCGGTGAGACACATGAACCTTGTGGGACACCACAGGTGATTTGTTTTGGGTCCACTGAGGTTAAGGGGGAAAACACTCTCATCGTACGGTTAGTTAGGAAGGATTGTACCCAGGCTATAGCTTAACTTGAGAAATGGGCGGCAGACGCTAGATGCTTGCATAACACTGCATGGTCCACCAGGTTGAAGGCCGCCGATAGGTCGAGGAGGAGGAGCATAGCTGTTTTACCCTTATCATTCAACTCGTCGATTTGTGTCTTAAGGTCAATTAAGGCTTTTTCAGTACCGTGTTGTGGTCTGAATCCAGATTGGAATGATCCTAGTAGTTGGTTCGCCTCCAGAAGGTTTTGGATCTGGAGGTAGGCTACTCTTGTCCCATTCCTCCTTAAAATTATTGACTATAATTGGTTGGGATAGCCGGGTCAAGGGTCTGTTTTTTAAGGAGAGGCAGTACCCAGGACTCTTTGAGGTTAGTAGGGACAGTACTTGAGTTAAAGGAGGCATTAATTAGCTTGGAGATGAAGGGTGCTAAGTCTCTAGCTGCGTCCTTAATAACTTGTGCCGGGCAACTGTCGCCCTAGCAGTTAGAAGTTTTCAGAGATAATATGACCTTTTCTGTTTCCAGTATGGAGATATTGGTGAACCTGAATGGTTTTTTGATACTTGGTGTATCTGTCAGAGGGGTGGTGTGTTCCTGAGGAACTCAAGGAGACTTTTTTCTTCGCTATTTTAGTCTGTAATGTTATTATTTTGTTTACTAAGGCATTTTGGATGCTAGTGCACCATTGTTTGTCCTTTGGGACGTTATCAGTTGGAGCAATCAGATCTTCCATTTCCCGGAGAATAGTAAAGAGCTCTTTGGAGTTCGAGTTCGCCTTAATGTTTCTATCATTAAATGTGTTCTTTTTAGTTTGGATTATTTCTTTCTTATATTTATTCGCAAGGTTAACAAGTAGTGTTTTGTTCTCAGCCGTTGGTGAGTGCCTCCAGATTGCTTGGAGTTTTCTTTTTTGGATCTGTAGTTCTTTGAGCTGGGGAGTGAACCATGAATTAAGGTGTAATTCTCGTTTACTTTTACATAATTTGACTGGGGCAATGGTGTCCAAGGCTTTGGACAAGGTATTGTTAAATGTCTCAACTAGCGTATTTGGGTCAGAGTTATTAGCGCTAGCAGAGAGAGCTGGTAGGAGGAGAGGGAGAAGTTTTTCAACAGTAATTTCTTTTTTACTTCTAGTTAGGAGAGGTGGTGCAATTTCATGAGAACCTGACTTAAGAGGCCCAATAATGGATGAGAAACAAATAAGATGGTGGTCGGACCAGGCTTGTGGGGGTAATATTAGTAATGGTGGTGGAGCAGATAGGGATAAGCCACCATCTTTTCTATGTGGATGGATAGCCAGTAGGCAGGCATCAAATAATGGGAGTGACAAATCCGTCTAATGATAAAATCATGTTTTAATAACGCATTCATTCCAGATTCCACAAGCTTCTAAGTAGCGTGATAGTAAGTCTTATTATGATCCAATTTAATTTGATTCAATTTCTTGACATTGGACCTATAAAGCACTGAATCAGACCTGCCAGAAATCAAACCTGTGGGTTGCATTCAGTTATCCCAGGAGAGATCTTACTGGCTAGTAGATCTTTGTGCGGTTAGCCATGGTTTGACCAAGCAGTCCTTGTGAAACATACATTTCATGGCGAAATTGTTCAAGTGCTGCATAAAAAAAGGAGGAGTACCTGTAGGGCCTTTTGGTTTTATGCTGGGGCATGGAATCCCTAAAGTACAGGAGAATCTCTGTGTACAGCATTTGTAAGTATACCTGTTGGCATTATAAGATGTGTGCCTGATTATTAACATAGCTACCAGTAACCTGACAGACCTGTGAACTTTATTTGGAGGAACAGGCACCTCATCCCAGATGTCATTAGAGGAAAATAACATTGTGTCCAATAACGTCAATTGGCCAGTGTCATTTAGCATACAAGAATGGTGGCAGCATGTCTTGTTTCCTTACAGAAGAGCAGGGCGAATTCGGTCTAGCCTACTTTCGCCGACTTACACTTCCCCGAACGCGTTGTTGCCGATTTCTTTAGCACTTTTTTTTGCTCCAAAATGCATGTGGTAAGTGGGGGTAAGGTATATATAGGAGTGGGGGGGTGGAAATAATAAAGGGGGTGTGTCAGGTCTCCCCCTGCATTTTGCCACAAAATAAAGTGCAAAAATCAGTACAATTCTTTGGGGAGGGACACCCACTAGGTAACTAGGGACGACGATCCAAGGAGAACACAGTATACTTCCCCATAATCCCCCTCACCTAACCCTCATTTATCTTGCTGCCCCATGTACATGTGTCAAGTACCTAGCAGTGACAGTACTGGGAAGATGAAGAATGTGGTCGGCCCAAGAGAGATCTATGGTAAAGGTAGTGGGACTAAGAAGAGCCAGGTCTACCTTAGAGAGAGCTCCCAGGGACACAGAGGAGGTGCAGAGGAATGAAGAGCATTCCTCAACACTCTATGGAGCAGCCTAGTGTTTCAGGAGCTCTGAGTGGCCAGAATGAATACAAAAAAAGAAAATTAGAAAAGGAAAAACCAAGCAGTGAGAGAGACCCACCCTGGAGGAAGCGCAAGTGCAGACGCTGACCGGAGCAACGAAGCAACATGGTTGCGAACTGGAACCCGGGAGAGTTTGCGGAACGGTTTCAAATCAGTCCAGTGAGGAAGGACCCACCGTCGAGCGGGGAAGCCTCGCATTGAGGCAAAAGCAGCAGTAGAAGCATGCTGCTGAGGGAAGTCGCACAGCCCCAGAGGAGCGGAACGCTGCAGAGTCGCCACAACCCCCAGAGAGCCAGAGGAAGCCGCAGAGAGCACGTAGAAGCACGCTGAAAAGCTCAAGACCGACTGGCAAACACCTTAAAGGTACCTGGGTGATCGGGATTGTTGGTGAGGCTGCAAGAGAGAGAGAGAGAGAAGAAACACGTGTCTAGGGCCTGCACCCAATTGAGAAGAGCATCACACATCATCTTCTTCATCACAGTATCTGGCAAAGGGGTGAGCCAGGCCAGCCAGAGCAGTCACAGAGAGAAACAGAGGTTTGGGTCCCACACCCAAATGAGAAGAGCATCACAAATCCTCTTCTTCGGCACATTAACTGGCAGAGAGGTGAGCTAGGCTGGCCAGAGTGATCAGAGAGAGAAATATGGGTATGGGACCCACAACCAGTTGAGAAGACCATCACAAATCATCTTCTTCGGCACAGTACCTAGCAGAAAAATGAACCAGCTCTGCCAATGGAAAGCAGCAGAATTCTACGGGTCTGGGACCCACACCTACAGGCCAGTAAAACAAGCTGAAAGGAAGACCAGGGGAAGAGAAGCATTCCCCCCTGGTGGAGTGGAACTGTTAGAATACAGTACCAAGAGAATGGAGACATTTTCTTGGTACACCAAAGCCAAGGAAAGGGAGTCATTCCCTGGTATTGCAAACTGCCTCAAAAAGCCTGAGAAGGGCATGCGTAAGGGAGTCATTCCACCAGCCTTCGTTAACTGTGGTAAAGAGCCTGAGAAGGGCGAGGGGAAGGGAAACATTATCCCCACTACTGTGAAACTGCAAGTCAAGAGAGATCAGGGGAAGGAAGCCATACCCCCTGGTGTTGTGTACCGTGAAACAAAACCAAGCAAGGTCTGGGGAAGGGAGTCATTCCCCTGCCACAGTGAAAATACTGAGAACAAGATACCTGGAGAAGGGAGTCATTCTCCGGGAACCCAATAGTGAAGCAAACTATGGGCAATGAGGAATAATGGAACTTTACCTTTTGACTTTTAACTGAGAACTTTACAGCACTACAAGCTGGAACTTTGTTTTGTATCTAGGAAAGCAGCGGATACCTGGAGAAGGGAATCCTTTTCTCAGGCGAAGTTCCCACTTGCCAATTGGAACTATGATCCGTTGTCCAGAAGAAGGGAGCCACTACTTCTTTAGTTATGAATGTGAGGGAGAGAAGGAGGCATTTCGACACATGATGGTGGACTCTTCATTTACTTGGACATTCTTACAGAATCCTTGGTTCCTGAGTTCAGGCAGGGAAACCCCTCTTAGAGTTAGGGAAATGTAGGTTTCCCCTTTAGTTTGATTAAATACATGATTATGCCAACAACCATGCTACCTGTGTGCCAGTCTCCTCATTCTGCACCCTTCCATAATGTAAATATGTCCCACCTGCAATGTTATTAAAATTGCATAATTTTCTTTTTCTTTAAAAAAAGGTTGCCTCTTCAGAGAATAAATACTTTTTTGTCTTTCATAATGTCCCTTCCTTTTGAAAGGATAATGCTCTGATTAAAACCAAGGGTCTGTTTCTTCTGTGAGCATGAAGGTAATGTTTAAGCTTATGTGTTGGCCATTGATTCGTTGATATTGCTGGTGAACCAGCACCGTTGTTAGATTATGCACAAACAATTTTAATTAACAAAAATAGAAAATAACAAACACAGTTGTTGACCCTCCTCCAACACACATGGTCAATGTTATCTGTGTGATGAAGGCATTCCTGCAGAGCACAATCTCATATAATGTATGTCTCTAAAGCTCAGACGAGACCCCAACTCAAGCGATGCTTCCGTCACTGCTGGTTTCCTTCTACTTTTAACTGTAAGAAATGTCATACCCACCACCTTAAGACAGCTGTATTCTTCTCTGGTGAGGTTGCTGTTAATGACATCTCAGCTTGGGTGTCCCTGGCAAACACACACTCGACAACCTATCGCTCGCCCACAGAAAAGGGGGGGGGGAGACATGCATTTTGTGCTCAATGTTTTGTAGCCAAGTTGCTTGGAGCTCTCAAAAAGTCATACAAAGGGTGTTAAAATAGTATTTGGAAGGGGCAGGATGTGAAAGTGAATGGAAGCAAGAAATACATTTTGAAAAGTGATAACCTTTGCTAAATTGCATTCCATAGTTATTTTAATTGTCTGTAGGACCACTGGATTTGTATTTAATTAACTAAGGCAATAGAGCCGTAAATTGCACTGTTTTGAAATACATGTTCACAAGCATTTCATGGGGTTGGAGAGGGAAACCATTCCTTGTGGCAAATCATGTTCACGCCTGTAGTAGTGGAATAATTAAACATTCCATTCGGGGCAGATTATAGACATTTTGCACTGGTGCAAGTGCAAGGTTTCATGGTATTAGCACTAGATCAGAGTTTGCCATATTTCTAAAAGGACAGGGACATGTTAGAAAATCATTACACCATGGCAAGCACAGTTTGGCATGGTACAAGCACCAGGGCAAAAAGTGACCATATTTTCAGCCAAAGATCAGTCCCATGAGTCCAATCAAGAGTTGGACTCTTGAAAGGTTCTGTAGAGGAGCATGCAATCCCTTTCTCACTGGTTCCCACCCCCTCAACACTGCCATACTGGAATGGTTGGAGAAGAGCAGTAAATGAGACCCACTGTGTCATTGCAGGACATTGCCAAGATATACAGCAAAGATAAGGAAATATCATTTGCAATGGGTTTGAGGCCCGAATAATAAGACACTCATGCCGTGGCTTCAGGAGGCTTTGCTGTCAAAAAACAGATTGCAGGATATGAAAACTTACGACAACTTATTTGCATGCCACATATAATGGAAAACAGTTGCAAAAAAAGGCTGGGCATATTAGAGTTATGGAAGATGTATCAGAGTGAGGAAGAAGATCCGGCCAAGAAGCAGTGGATGCTTAATCAGCATGAAGAGGAGACTCCCCTATCCCCTCCTGAAGATAAGAGTGTAGATACAGAGAAGAAGAGATGTTATCCTTCAAATGAATTAAAAGCAGCAGCGGGGTATGTTAATCCAACATATGCACCACCTAATTATAACAGCAGGGATAATGTTGAAGAGAGCAAAAGCAGGGCACGCAAAGATTGAGTAACATGCAATGAAAGTAAAGAACGTGATTAGACAAAGGACATACTGATGTAGATAGAGGAAGAAGTGAAGAAGCAGAAGGAAATCAAGGATAAAGCTAAGGCAATAGCGTAAATACAGAATGAATGGATGCAATGACAAATATTTAAGCTAGACGATAAGGGCATTGATGGGGTTCAAGAAAGAGGAAAGAGAAGAGTGGGAAAGAGCATTCAAAGAAGAAAGGGATCAAGAGAGTGAACGCAAGAATGAAGAAGATATGAGGCTGGGAAAGAAAAGGAGAGATTAGAAGAGAAGAGAAAAGAAGAGATAGAAGCCCAAAGAAGGTGAGAGGAAGATGAATTGAAGGAAATGAGGAGGAGAAGAAATGAACAGAAGTAGGGGATTAAAAGATGACAAGATAGAATATTTATGTCATAGGAGCATAGTGCCGATTGATGCACAAGAACAATTGGAGGAAGAGTGAGGGTCACAACAGGAGCTGTAAAGAATGCCGAAATCAGCATGGTCTGGTGGGCAGGACACAGAAGACATAGAACAAAGACCTGGGAATCTATACAGGTACATGAGGGATATAGACAAGCATAAAACCCAAGAAAACACAGAGGGATCCCTATTAGGGGGAACTGAAGGTAGATTATATAACATCATAACAGATGAGGATGGAACATTGTCTTTAAACAGATTTGCTCTTGATGATACGGAGAAGGGCACTAGTCACACACGTTGGGGCATAATGATGACAGACGAAGAAAGGAAGGAGAATGAGAAAGTGCATGTGGGTTTTCAAAAGAATTGAACATAAACAAAGGGATAAAAAGTTCAGATTTAGAAGACCCTAAAGAGAGAATACCAGAATCAACGTAATATACCGATCAACCACAAGAACGATTGCGCAGTTCAGGGGATGTATCATTGCTTATGTAAGTAGGTGAAGGGCATTACCAGGACAAAGACAAACGGCCGAGACAAGCCCTGCTTGGAAAACACGAAGCATTGGCAAGAGTGATTATGGACCAGGATTTTCACAATTCCCATTATTTGAGAAGGAGGGGAGGGACGACCACAATATATACCGAGCCACAGATGGATAAAGATAGTTTAAGGTATAATTTGTCAAGTTTAGCATCCAGGGAGGGAAAATGGATTTATGAACTAGAAGCAATGACAGCAGGAATGACGCCAGCTATATGTGATGTAAAAGGCTTAATAGCAGCTATTCTAGAGAGCTGACGACTTTTGAAAACAACCAGAACATGCAGGTTTGACTGCGCAAAACACAACACATGATGGAGTGCCATTTAATAATTGCAGAGCAGATGCATGGCAGGTACTCGGAGTACAACATCCTGATACATCAGATATTGGTGTGATTATGACCAGGAAGATGGGGGAGGATGAAGAACCTGTTACTTATGTTCAAGATATATGGTTTCAGGAGACTGGTGAACTGTACGATTAAACAGTAGCATTAAGGTACCACATTTTGTGTCAAGGGCTGCCCGAGCCAGCACAACTGCAATTGAAAAAACAGGTGGGAATGAAAGCTGAGCCATAGCCAGCAATCCAAGTGACAATCAAGCATCACTGTTGATTGATGTTTGAGAAGAATAAAATGAAATCCAAGAATAGAAATCAGGAGGAAGCCAAGCAGTTCAGAAAACCTGTCAAAAATAGCCATAGAAGGAGCGGTATTGATGAGTTATGAAGGAAGGGTGACACAGGAGATGCAGCGAGGACAGCAACATAATGCAGGGTATTCCACAGATCAGAGTGGGAACAACATTTGGCCAGGAGTAAGAGGGAATGGGTGTAGTGGTGTAGGACAATGTGGATTTGATTTTAAAACCCTGAGAGAAGAGGAGGATTTAATAGCGGATAGCCACCACAATGTTGGAATTGTGTAAAATATGACATAGTTGGGACATGCAGAAGCAGAGGAGTCATGCAACAGAATTGGCAATCTCTGAGAGGGGGGATGGGTTATGCGCTACAATATAATGCAAAACCACAGGAATATTATGCCCAAGATCACACGCAGGCTCAGACATATGCACAGCAACCCTAGCAAATGCAGTCAGTGCCACAGCTAATGCAAGTACCCATGCAAGCACAACAGGTACAACCGCATCAGGTGCAAACACAACAGGCTATAGCACTACAAGGGAATAGAATTACAGGAGCTCAGCAAGCACCTGTGCCCAAATTGGGGAGTGCGACTGTGGTAGGAGGAAATCCTTTCGCAGGTACAGGAATGAATTTATACCCACAATAGGACAGCCCACAGGGTGACCTGATGTGTTCAGTACTATCAGTAACACCAGACCCCCAAGAGGAACCAATGGTCAAGATGACGATAGGAGGCAAGACATTTTCATTTCTTTTAGATGCTGGAACAACTCATTCATGTGTCCATGAGGGAAAATATCAAATGTCAGGTACTGCCTTGAATGCTCAGGGATTCTCTGGGGTGATGAGTTTAGTTCCCTTTACAGACAAATTACCAATCTCTATAGGAAAACATGACATGTCAATGACATTATTATATTCTAGGCGGATGACTGTTAACGTTTTAGGATGTGACTTAATGACGAAACCTTTCACTGATGATGGGATAGTGTGTTCAACCCCAGGAATACATTACATGAATGTGGGAGAGTGTATCTTGGCTTTTACAGGCCAGACAGCATTATGATAGTTCCTTTAGATCCAGAGGTATTCCTGTATGGAGTGCCTGTTCTATTATTATGGTTACCCAGATTGATAGGCAAAATATTGAGAATACCTCGTGAATGTTTGTATAGGCCAGAAATCCATGTCGATAAGGAGGTAGGGCAGACTATTCCCTTAGAATTAGAAGCAGCAGTGATGCCAGAGGTTGGAGAACAGTGATAGCTCTCAGTAAAGGATAGAGATTGACAGATTTAACTGATGAAGAGCTGTTTAGAGACATTGAATTGGTATTTTTTATAAATCTCACTTATTGGATTAAGTAAAGAATTTAGAAATACCGAAGAGAATGGTGATGGTAAAAAAAGAAACTGCCATTTTCTCAGGAAGACTTAGAGAAAGTGCCAAGTATTTTATGGACCACAAGCCCATATGATGTAGGTCTATTAAAGGGAGTAAGGGCAGTTAAAATTAAGATTAAACTAGGAGCCCTTTTGCAATGGGCAAAGCAATACCCCATGTCTAGAGAAGCGGATGAAGGCATATTTGAGACCAAATCCTCTTTAATGAAGCAAGCCATATTAGTGCCTTCTGACTCTCCGTGTAACACAGCCATTTACCCTATGAAAAAAATCAAGGGGGGGCCATGGAGATTTATCCAGGACCTTTGCCCCCTAAACAATATAGTCGAAGCAGAGTTTCCTTTAGTTCCAAATCCTGCAACAATATTGTGCAACATCCCATCTAAAGCCAACACTTTACAGTTAAAGATTTTAAAAAATGAATTTTTCTCAATTCCCCTACACGAATACTCACAACATTTGACTTCCTTTTCCTATAGAACGATCCGTTGAAACATACTCGATTGCCCCAAGGGTACTGCAAGTCCCCTTCGATCTTTAATAAAGTCCTCCAGATAGACTTGGGTAATGTCCAACTTAAAGTGTGATAATCCATTACATGGATGATGTTTTGGTGTGCAGTGAGACAGAAGAAAGGTGCAGGGAAGACTCAGTTAAGCTCATGACAATACTCAGAGACAGAGAAAGGGTATAAAGTAGATCAAGAAAAGTTACAATATTGTCAAGAAGACGTCTTGTATATAGGACAGTTAATTTCTCATTAGGGGAAAAAAGTGACACCTCAAAGGGCAGAAGCTATTATGAAAGCCTCAGCACCCAAAACAGTGAGGGAATTGCAACCATTTCTAGGCTTATATAATTACTGTAGTGTCTGGGTGTTTGATTACAGTACATACATTCAACCACTTTTATAAGGGCTTAAAGAAGCCCAGGAAGACAAGAGCACATTAACATGGACAGAGGAGAATAATGAAGGAGTTGAAAAATAAAAAAAGGCCATTAGCACAGCCCCTGTGTTAGGGATTCCAGATTATCTTGAAGAATTGTATGTATTCTCTCATTCAAATGGAGAAGTTATGACAGCAGTTCTCACACAAAAGATGACATTGGGACATGGGCACAAGCCATTAGCATATTATAGTGGGATTTTAGATCCAGTTATGAAAGGACACTGCCCTTGTGAGCAGACTTTAGTAGCTGCTACATTTGCAATAGAGAAGGCTTCAAGTATAATCATGGGTTGTTCAATAACGTTATTTGTAGAGCATGCATTATTTGCCATTTTAGAGAAGCCCAAAAGTACATTGACCTTGCAAAGAGCATTAGGATACACTTGTTAGATGTAAAACAGTGAACCCAGCAATGTTTCTAACAGAGACAGTAGGAGAACAGGACTATGTACATGATTGCACAACCTATGTTGATAATTATAAAGAAATCCTCCAGGTTAGAGAAAATGCTCTTGGGATGGGGGAAGTTGTCTTTATTGATAGGTCCTCAAGAACTGATTTTAAAGAAAACTGGGGAAAGGCACATGGGATAAGCAGTAGTAAAACTGAATTGAGAAGGTGAATTTGAGGTACTGACAAATGTGAGATTGTCCTCTATTTACTCAACCCAGGTTGCAGAATTGTGGCACTCATCAAAGCACTGCAAAGCTTTGAGGATGAGGAAGTGACAGTGTACTCCGACTCCGCCTATTTGACGTCAACTGTGCTGGCAGGTTTGTCATGCTGGAAAATGAGGGCCTTCCGCCATGCAGATGGCACTCTGGTGCAGCATGCAGCCCTATTAGACAGGCTTATCAAAGCATTAAGTCTTCCATTGACCCTAGCAGTGGTAAAAGGATCAGTGCATTCTAAAAGAGCAGACATAATATCCTGTGGAAATGAAGCTGCAGATGTAGAACCCAAAAAGGCAGCCTATTATCTGCCTATGTCCAGTTTAGAAATAGAAGATGTTAAACAAATTACAGAATAATGCATGTTAGTAAAGGAGGGCTTTATCATTATTGGCAAGTTAATTGAAATACAAGGATGAGCTTTGCAAGAAGAGCAGGATTTATGGAGAAAGCAGGGGTGGTCTTTATCCTGCATTGAGGCAATTTGGATAAAGGATAGCACTGGAAATACAGTTATGCCTCCAGCTTTATTAAGAGTAGCGCTGGAGCAGCTTCTCTAGCCAGCACACATGACCCGATAGAGTCTTACTGCTACAATTGCAGAACAGTGGTTTTCCCTGAATCTGATAGAACATGTGACACATTTCATTGTAAATTGCATAGTGTGTCAGAAATATACTGCAGGGCACACTTTGAGAACAGTGTGAGGAGCCATCCCTAGACCCAATGGTCCCTTCCAACATCTGCACATAGATTATGTGGATATGCTACAGATATGCAATGGCTACAGATATATGCTGGTCGTGGTCTGTCCGTTCTCTAGGTGGATCGAAGCAGGTCCATGCACGCACCCTGAAGGGAGGATCCCCTGGACAGGTGGTCTTTGGGGACTGTTGGAGGAATGACCTCATGTGAGATGCAGTATTCCCCCCTTTTGTCTGACACGCGCCTACCTGATATCCTCTCTGTCTTTGGAGGATATTGTCAGCAGAATTCTGTTACACCCCAACTATTTAACTTAGGAAAGGGAAAACACCATTGTAAATCAACCTGGTTCCCCCCTTTTCTAAACCCAAAGGAAATGTAATCCCTCCTTTTCTGATATGTCCGTATGCAAGCTATTTACCATCACGACAGGAAACTGCAACTCCCATAATTCACTTACCCCACTGAGTTTCCTATGTACTACAACCAGAAAGAATAGCTTTAGTAATATGCAGTGGCCCTTGCCCAATGAGACAAAGCAAGGTCAAGCACTCAAGCACAATCACACCCATTCTGCCTTTAAAGGAAAAATTTTCCATCACAGCTCCCGCTCCCCAGTTTCGAAAATCACTAAGAAGAAGAGGAGGCAACTAAGAAGAATAAAGATTACTCAAAACCCACAGAGAAAGAAGACAGACTGCCCCATGCTAATACTGGACTGTCCCACTAATAGAGTCAGTCAAGGACAGGCAGACCCAGCCCAGAACTCACACCTACAGCCTGTTAAAGAAACCCAGGTGTATAAAAGGTGGAGTTCCTGGCAGAACAGGGAGCAGCAGTTGAGATAACTGAAGGGAGTCCAGAAGGGGATACCATCTCAATTCCAGCCCCACTTGGGTCAAGGAAAAGTGAGATGCTTGAACGCTGACCCGGTGTGGCTGGAGGCTTGCAGCCAGATGAGAGAGCCAAAAAGCAAGGAGAGCTGTTTGCAGCAGGCCAGATACAGACCAGTGCTACTTTCCCTGGGTGGATGTTGATCCCCAAGGATACACAGGGGCAGGTGGCAAGACCCTGAACTCAGATCTGATAGCGGTGAGTCTTTTCCCAGTAGCATTGCATGGCCGGTGAGTTTCTGAGTGAGGGGGAAACCCAGTACTCATGTGAGGCTGAAGCAGGAACTTGTCAGATATATATGAACTTTTCTTGTGAGCATGAAATCCACTATGTAACAATAAGAAAAGGTGTATTATGGGACATGTAGTGGAAATACAACCACAAAGAGATCTGCACCTTGCCTATAACTTGTGTACTGTGGACAGATTCTACAGAGTAACAGAGTGGTCCAGCATAGTGAAAGTGTCCAATCGAAAGTCTGTTTAGACGAACATTTCAGACTGTGAGAAACTGTGAATTGAAGGGATTTCAAGTTTAGGGAAAGGAAACCCCTACCAGTGTTGTGATTGCGAGGTCTGAGCCCGGCTACAGGAGACCTGCATGGGATCAAGTGCTTCTTGTTGAAAGAGGTCCAAGACCGACTGAGGGAGACCTACAGGAACTTTTAAATCCCTTGTGAAAGGTCTGGGCCCGACTGAGGGAGACCCAGCATGAACTGTGTGCCTGAGCCTTGAGAACTTTGAGATCCTAAAGAGAAGGAACTTTGTTTTGTGTGTGCCCAGGCATTCTGCGAATGAGAGACTTTGTTTTGGAAAAGTCACAGAAGGCCCTGGCATCTGTCCCAAACTGCATCCACGAGCCATAGAAGCCAGAGAGTGTTCCAAAGCCCAAGTGTGCCACTTTGTCCCGTGCTGAAAACGTGGGTAAGGGAACCCCACTGTTCAGTCATCCTGATACACACTTTCTTGAACACTGTTTTCTTTTGCATACACCTTTTTCCTTACACACATTTATTATAGCGTAAGGACTGACAATCGTTTTTTTTTTAATATAAGCTATTTTGATTTGACAAGACACTACTAGAACAGTGTCATTTATTATTTGATGGTCGAGTTTGCTCCCATCCTTAGATATAGGTCTAGATAGGTGTTCTACCACCCCATCTTTGCTAAATAAATACCCTTGAACTGTGCATAATTTCTGTCAGTCTTCATTCACGATACCATGCCTTCACATCACCCACAGGCCAATGGCATCTGTGTGAGATTAAACATACTTTTAAAAGGGAGAATAGCCAAATTGAAAATAACGCTGAACAAGGGATGGATACATTACCTACCCCTAGCCTTCTATGCATTAAGAAATCAGCCCGGCTCAGATCACCGTATAACTCCTCATGAGTTGGTGACTGGATGCCACATGAGAACCCCACTTGCTCCTCCAACTAGAATAAGAACTGAAGCCCATAGTGTAGCGAAGGCATTAGTGACGAGATGCATGATTACCTAAAAACAATGACTGCAAGTATTTCTTTCCTGTCACAACAGATCAAAACCAGAAGGGAGGGGTCAGAAAGAAGATTCAAAGACAATCAACCTGATGAAGTAGAGGTTGAAGTAGAGGAGTGAAAACTCTGAAAACTCCTATTTTGTATCCTGGAGACTAGGTGCTAGTACAAAAGTTTGTGCACAGCTGGAACATGCCCCGTTTTGAAGGGCCACATGAGTAGGAGGAAGTCCCACCACAGTTAAGCTAAAAGGGAGACATGCTTGGTTGCACCTACATAATATTAAACCGTATAAAAGCTAACCATTGACCCCTCCCACAGCTACCCACAGTGAAGCAAGAGAAGAGGTTTTGCGCATGCAGACACGTTCCATGTCTAGAAGTGAGAATAAGGAAAACAAAGTGCACACAAGCACCACTGACTAAAAAGCAGCATTTCTCAAAAACCAACTAAAGATCAGCGTTTCTCATAAATCAACTAAAGACCAGAGTTTCTCACAATTCGATAAAAAAAAGATATGACTTGCAGTTACCCTGGACTGTTTTTAGATAGAATTAAAGGACCAATGAGGGAAGAATCTGGAGTTGAAGAGAAGAGAAATCCATCGTGAAAGGCTACCTACTATAGAAATAATATATACACTCTTGTATGCTGCTTTTTCCTAAATATTACAGTCTTATCCAGCCCTGATATCAAGAGAAGTAAATATAATCACGTTTCTTGGAGATCCAAAGAATAATTGTATGATTTTGAGAGTGATACTTGCAATCATATAACAGTTTTTGATATAAAAGTGATTAAAATGGAGATTATATAATGTAAACACAAAATGGAGAGGCTCCAAAATGTCTCCAGAAATTCGATAGGCTTTCATGGAGTATTGATCAGATCATCATTTGGTAATATGGTTTGTGTTTTCTTCTTTATCATTTTTGCATTTAGGCATGTTACTTGAGGCAATACAGGGATGTATGATGTAAATGAAACATTTACTATTGTACATAATGACAGTACAGACAGCTTTTTCCATAATGTGCCTAGACACCTGTTCAGATATACAAGGGATGTTGATGCAGACAAAGAAGAGATAAATACATATCTAGATAATTTGATTAATTAAAAAAAATAATCAATGGTACCAGCACATGAAAGAGGTGGGTGAAAGAATGTTGGACGAAAGCTATTATGTTTGTTCCCTAATACCGTATGCCATGAATGCAGCAAGAACATGTATTGCAAAAGAAATGTCTACACATGATGCAAAGTGCCTCAGTCATCTAGCAGCATGCACAACAAGAGAACAATTTGATGGAAAATGGGCAATGTTACGATAGCGATCAAAAAAGGCATTTCCATATGAAGACACATTTGTGAAAACAAGAAGAATGAGAAATGGGCTAGGACGGACAATCAATAAGCTAATGTATCCATCCCAGATTGGAGAAAGAATAAAGGTTGTCCAGATGAGGAAGCTGAATTGTTCAGAAATAATTGAAAAACCAGGAGAGCCAAAATGTGGAGAGAGAGCTCAGCTAGTGGTATATGGATGTATTGTCACCAGCACCGGATGGGAAGAAGGACTATTGGCTTGCCCTGCATATTTATTGAAGAAAGAATCGGCAAGCATAGTGCAGATAGTGAGTGATAAATGCCTAGGATCATGGGCCAAGTACTCAAAGTTACTCACATGGGTCGACAATGAAGCAGGACTTGTATCAATAATACCACTAAAGAATGCAACAACCTGCTTCAGGAAAGATGGCCTGATCCTGGTTGGAGAAAACAGAGGATGTGGACAGATAATCGAAGTCCCAGGAATTAATGGAGGAACTGCAGTATTGATGGGCTGATATTGGGCCTGTGGATCCAGTGCCTACATGCAGTTGCCAAGAAATGGGGAGGAATATGTTCCATGGAAATGATACATGTTCTAGCATTGGTGATCCCCAAAGTGACCTACACATCGATGGATTTTCAAAAATGGATGATCATATGAGAAAATAAAGAGGTCACTCAACTTCCAGCGACAGAAGAGAAGCAATTATTTCTCAGCAAAATCAATGAAGGCCTATGATAATATTCTAGATGAACATAGACTGTTCAGCAGGACAGCAGTAATAATGACATCTATATTTTTTACAGGACTCCAGACTGCAGTGAATACCAAGTGGATTCAGATTACAAGATGAGAGCTTTTGCAAACGATTAATGAAACAATTAAAGGATTCAATGCATTCTGAGGAGTATTAAGAACCATCAGGCTGCTGACTCTTCAGAACAGATATGTTCTAGATCTGATTACAGCAATGGAAGGAGGCGTGTGCACCAAGATCGAGCCTGCTTGCTGTACTTTTATACCATCTCATGACAGGGGGAATGGAACCCTGTCAGAGGCAATAACTATGCTGATGACCCTGCAAACAAAAATGGAAGTTGATGAGACGGTGGAAGATGATTGGTTCTCATCATTACTATCATGGATTCCAACCTTGTTGACAAATGCTTTCAAAATACTTGGAGCAGTACTAGTGTTGGTATTGCTGGGATTCTGTCTCATAAGGGTCGTATTGGGACAATGCCAGAAGCCAGTCAAGAAAGATGTTTGAATGAAGATAATGATTGACATAAATAATGCAAATGGAGAAGAAGTGTGGGATGATGAAAGTGCTCCCTTGTAAATTCCCTTGCTTCTCCACGAAGAAAGTTATATTAGCCCAAGAATCTTCAAAAATATGTAAAATGCTGGATATTCTGTCTACCACCTGGAGAGTGCTGTCATATAAAACTACCAGTGCGGTAGAGTTTTGGCTCCCATGTAGGCTCGGTTGGACTAGAGGCATCTTTGATTATACATCTTAGCACAGAGAAATAGATCTGCTTGAGAGGGGTTACATCTGTATATCTACACACGTTGGTACAAGCTCCATATGCCTTTGAATAGAAAATATAAGACTTTGATGGTGGCTGTAGATTGTTGACCTGAAATGGGGCATGTGTAGTGGGAGGGAGCTTGGTGAGACAGGTGAGCCCTTCTGTGGCTTACAAGTGTAAGCCACAGAAGGTGGGGGAAGGCATGGGTGAGACCTGTGCACAGACCATGCAGCTGAGGCTGAAGAACCCAAGCTGGCAAAGCAGATACTGACAAGCAAAAGCAGGATGGCAACAACACAGAACTACCTGAGCCAGCATGGACGCAAAAGATAGACTGGGCTCTATCATGGACGCATGGGAAGGATGAGAGTAAAAGCATTAAGTCCAATTACTGCATGGCCCAGCCATATAAGTGTGGTTAGCATAATTTAAAAGAAGCCCTCAATTGATTTATATGGCAGAAAGTACTAACAATGAAAATCAGTGCTTTGGCCAATACATGCCACAAGCATTGCCAGTGATCATACCACATAGATATTGTGCTTTCCAAACAACACGTCTCTTATCTTTGTTCTCTGTTGCATTTGTTTTGGCCATTGGGTGGTGTTTGCACCACCATATATGCATAAAAAATAAAAGGGAGTACAGGTACTCTCAACAGAAATGTGGGAAAGAGACATAGCAGCCTTCCCCCTGCTTCTACCCCTGCAGCTCCATGGATATGTTTGATTCAGCGGTACCAGCAGAACAGTGCCAGAAGAAGGGGCTCCAATTATATTACTGCCAGATCTGAAGAGCAACTTCAAGATCCAATTCCTAGGTGAAAAAAAGAATGGATTGAAAAAGATATTTGTTTTGACTTAAAATAGTGAACTTATAGTTCTTTAGTGTTGTGCATGCAATGGATGGGGTTCACAGAATAACTCTGAGTACAAATAATCAAACCAACTCAGGAAGATGGCAAAGGTTGCTGTTTTATTAACAATGATCTAAAACAGGCATGCTACAACAGACATCAACGGATTCGTGTTCAGTTCTCGACAAATTTCCCCTAAAAGCATTTGTATATGCAAAACAATATGTCAGCAGTGATGTCAGACTATGTGGCAAATAATTCTCGGCCTTTCTTTTCATGGGTTTCAACTTACTAAAATTCATTACACCAATGTCCAGCTTCCATACAATGGCGGCTTCGCCTGCAGTCTACTCCCTACATATAGCCAGCTTCTACGATCATTTAGTCTACTTGTGTTTCAGAATCTGTACAATCGTAACGGTCGCATTTCTATAGCACTCAATATGCAGAAATACATGCCTGCAATCTTCTTTCTGCATATTAATGTTTACTCGATTCTTAACTTCGTCAGCAGTTTCCACAAGATCCATACATTCCCTTCAGCCAGTATTCTCAGTGCATCACGCACGTCTCTAGTGACATCACTGGTTTCTCTTTCACTATTTGTCATATTGCTTCATGGAGTTCCTCCCACAGATTGTTGTCTCTTTGGGGATACATTTGATAGGGTATTCTCAGAAGATACCTTTTCTCAAACACCCACTGCAGAATTGGCAGAACTGGTGGTGTCAAACATGGTGCAGTCTCTGACTTCTAACATATAGGAAGCAGGGGGGTGGGATTTCCTGCAGAGGCATTCAACTGCTCCTCTACAATAGGTTTTCATCTCACCTAAAAACACTGTCAATTCGAGTTACTTTTTTACTTAACGTAACATATTTTCCTTCAAAACGTAGCTGGAGAGCACCCTAGCGTAGATTCATTTATCTTGAATCCCATTCCTCCCCCTCAATGTGTACTAGTTCTTGAACAGCTGAACAGTCGGACACCAAGACTATAACAGGAAAAGTGTATACTCAGTCATGGTTAGAGTTTTGGTTCTATTTGGCATACAGGTTGTTTTTGTTTTGTTTTGCAACCAGCTATAAACATTAAGGTTTCAGCAGCTAATGGTATGAAAATGGAATTAATAGATTTGAACAATACATGTGGTGTCCATTACCTAATGAAAAGATCCAAGAGGAGAATTTGCTTTAGTCTACATGGTGCAGAGGTTAATTATGTATCAGCGGCAAAGTTTCACATGTTTCTTGGTGAAGACCAATGTATACCGCAGTTTGGACTGTACAACTCCCAAGGTTAAGCAGCTATGTTGTGCTGCTAAAAGAGGTACACTGGATAAAGATCAGTCAGTTGTTTGCAGGGTTAGTTACAGATTGATTTGGAAGCCAAAGAATAGGGAGGAAACAATAAGGTAACACCAAAGATGAAGACAGCGGAATATTCAGTATATGTAACTCCCCCGCCACTAACACACGAAATGTCAAACACCATCAATGAGTGAAGGGTTTCACAAAAGGGAGCAAGCAGCTGACTTGTACCAGCAATGTATTCACTATCAGCCATTTCTTAAATCAACAGCTTTGATGAAGGCGTTGGGGGAAGCAAGCTAGAGGCTAGGATACCATTGTGTGTGCCAAATGTGGCACCAATTGTTTGTGCAGAGTAAGAAATGTATATGGGTGTGAATTAGGTGAGGGCTGTCCATGGGCAAACTTGCTGGGTAGGAGTAGTGTGTGGGATGTTTATGCTGGCAAGGAGAGTTCCAAAGGAATGTAGATTAAGCACTTGGACTTCAGAGTATGTTGGATAGTGCCATACCCGTGCTTTGGCTTCACATGGAGGCAGAGGAGGTCAAGGTAGGCATAGTATCAGGGGACATCAGGACCATTTTCAGGCTCAGCATCACTGGGATCAGGACCAGCATGGCTGTGTGCAGGGTTCATAGGGACTGTTGCTAGTGGTGTCTGTGAAGCAGCAGTAGCTTAGGCTCGGTTATTTAGTTAAATGTTACTAGATGATGTTAGGAAAGATTTCGTAATTGTAGGTAATTTTCCTTCCATGTGGCAACCCCTAAACTTTTTGCTGTTGTTTTTCACCTTGTTCTTGACTTTGCCAGAGAAGTGCAGCCTTCTGCTGCACTCCTCTGGGCTTTCGCTCCTTTTCTTATGGGGAAACTGACATGCCCTTAAGACAGTCAGTACCGGGGAACGCTGTTTCCCGTAGTTTCTTTTATCATGTTGCGGCTTTAGTGCAACATGACACAAGAGGGCACTGTAAGCTAAGTTACAGCTCTCTTGGGTCTCTAGCCTTCTACAGGCCCTAGATACTCGTTTAGGATTGTATTTGATCGGTGCAAGTAATTCAGGGACGGGAATGGTGGCAGCGATCGTATCCTTGTGTTTTGAGCTCCTTTTGGCGTTCTAAGCGCGTTTCTCGCGCTTAACCCAAAATGGTGGCCTGGCTCCCAAAATGGCCAGACCACGAGGCTCCTTTGTCCTGTCCGCTGACCGTCTTGCTCCCTTCACCTTCCCCAGGTCGAGCCGACCCGGGGCCTTCCTTATTTGGGCATGTACTTTCCCGCGAAATACGGATGCTTTCGCGGGCTTCTACATGTCTTGTGTGTGCCTCCAGGATGTGGGCTGGGATGTCTGGTCCCAATACACATCCTGGGTGCCAGAGAGTCTAGGGTGGTGTGAATGCCTGGGACCACCGTGGTCCGTGATTGGTCCACGAATGGTGTGAGTGTTGATGAGCGGATCTCCCATTGGGTCCCCTCCGTTTTGGCGCGAAGGGAACCGTGGATAAGAGGGGGCTGGAAACACCACTACCATGTCGATCTCCTGAGTTCTCACGAACGAAGGAATACAGGAGCCAAGTATCCTGCAACCAAGAGGCTGGACCGAGGAATCGCTGGTGACCCGCTGAAGGACTTCTCCTCTGCACTGCTGTCGCCTTGTGAAACCCTTTTCACCTTTGATCGAACCAGAAGGCCTGTACTGGTACTTCGACCCTTTGGAATAGCGGGAACAGCTATTCTCGGCATCTTCACCATCTCTTGCCAGTAAGCCTTCGGAAGCGTCTCTGGGCCATCCAGCTGACTGACCAGCTTACACGGGAGTCTTGCTCTGTAACCGCCGCCAGGTTGTGTAGTATTTTGAGTCCTTGTCACTCTCACACGCTTCGTACACTTGGCGTTCCCAAGTCTGAAGTGAGTAGTGTACATTTGGCTCAGATACACACAGCCGCTCCGTTGCCCTGCTGTGGTAACAAACTGTGCGGGTTTCTTCGATTGGGACGTCTTTTTTCTCAACACGACGACGAGGCGTTCCCTGCTCTTCTGAACCTGCCAGCTGCTGAAACTGACGCGGAGAAGCCTGGGTCTGCTTGCATCGGGGACCGGTGAGTAGCATAGCTAGGATCTGGTCGCCCTCCTGCAGGAGCCCATTGCTTTTCCCCGCTGTGTAAAACAGCACCCTTTTACGTACTCGCGCTCTGCTTCTGCCCACTGTGGAGGCTGCGCTTGAGTCGCGGAACTTGTTCTTCTTCTTTTGTGCACTAAACTGAACTGCCTGATTTCCCTCGAAGAGCTTCTCCTTTTGCCCGTTGGCACCAGCGCGTGCAGGTACTTTTGAGCGCAAGGCTCCACTCTTCGCAGGGCTCGGACTTCCATCTAGTTAGGTGCCTCTGAAGGTGAACTGGGTCTAAGCATTATTGCGCACTGCCTGTTTTCCCTCCCTTTTAGGTGGACTACACATTTCGTGCATATAACGCTTGAGACTTGTTGTATTTGTATATATATTGTGTTGATATGGTATGTGTTGGTTTACTATCGTTATATTGTGATTTTCTCGCTGCGGTCATTGTTTTAAAGGCCTTGAAATAAATGTGTATATATTTTTAATATAACAACTGTTTGGAGTAGTTTGTAAGTGATCTTGCTTTGTGTGCTCATTGCGGGCTTTCAGTCACCCTCATCCCTCTTGAGACCTAGTCTTGACCGCCGCGATCGCTACCTTGATTGGTCTGGCTCGTCCAGAGGTTACCCTGTTCCAAGTAATTAGGTTGGCCTTCTGAACTTCTGCGCCACCTCGACAGAGTTCAGAAATCCGTCTTAACAAATTGGTGTACAGCGGTGGGATACGACTGAAGGTATCCAGTGTTGCGCACGAACTAAGGCAGTTCAGGTTATTCCAACCAGGACACGTAGTGAATTGTTGTAGTATAACTTTAAAAAGGCCATAGTCCTATCTAACAGTATGGAAACAAATACCTTGTTAACTTTAAATGCTTCCAAATCAGAAACATTGAAGAAGATGTGTACGGAGAGAGGTGTTTCCTCTCAAGGCACGAAATTGGAAATGATCCAAAGAATCGTGGCGTGGCAAGAAGCGCAGCTTGACGCTATAACTTCTGAGGACAGTGCGGAAGGTGGTGGGGCTGCTCTCACTGGTAGAACCGACGGTTCTGCCGCCGCACTGATCCATCGCGACCACGAGGACAGGGAGGACGAGATGTCTAATGTTTCCTCTGCCAGTGCTGATGGGGAGGCTATGCTTGAATTCAAGAAGCAAGAGCTGCGGTTTAGGCAGCAGGAGCTTGAATTCAGCATAGCCAAACTAAAAATCGAACAGGCAGAAAAACAAAAAGACAGGGATCACCAGTTGGAACTGGCCAAGCTTCAGGTTGCAAATGGGTCCAAGGGTCCTGGACATGGGTCTGGGGCCTCCTCTCATCCACGGTTTCCGAAAGATCTGCTCAGTGTGTATGAAGAAAGGAATGACATTATGGACTGGCTGAATGCGTTTGAGTATGCATGCGAAGTTCAACAAGTTGACAATGCTGATAAGATTGCCTGGTTACTCAGCAGACTGCCCCATTCTGGCTGTAGTGCCATCATGGAAATGTCGAAGGCTGAGCGAGCTGATTTCGCAATGTTAAAGCAAACTCTCATTTTAAAGTTTGGGAAGACTCCGGCCCAATATTTGAAACGTTTCAGAGAGTATAAGAAAAAGGAAGGTGGTACTTGGGTATCTTATGTCACTGAATCCTTGAAAAACTTAACTGGCTGGGTCGAAGGTTATAAGGTTTCTACCTTCGAAGGCATGATAAATCTTGTCATGCTGGAACACATTTTTGCATCTTCTTCCCCGCAGCTTAAGCAGCATTTGGCCGATTCAAAGGAGATAGATCCTAAGAAGCTGGCCATTGCAGCAGACTTATGGGTGTCACATCGAGTGTCCCGTAAGGACAAAACTCATCCTGGTAAGCAGGAGGAAGGGAAAAAGTCCAAAGATAAGGAGGGTGGAGAATCTGATAAATCTTCTTCTCATAAGGGCCACAAAAAGAAAAATAAGGGTAAGACACAAGAGAACTCACAGGGTAGTGGAGGTCAGCCTCCGAAACAGAACTCTGGTTACAATAAGCCTCCCTATGTAAACAGACCCAATGGATCTTGTTTTGCTTGTGGAGCAACAGACCACGTGAAGGGGGATTCCCCGGTGTAAGGTTAGACCTTTGGTGGTCCACTCCGCTAATCTGGCCTTCTCCTCCTACGAGGAAGAAGAGATTACAGGAGCATCCTTCTCCCCAGACTCATTTCCCAGCGGGATAGAGGCTGAGGTAGTTTTAGTTTCCCTGGGTTCCTGGGAGCCTAAAGTCGCAGAGGCTTATGCTAGGATTCCGGATAATACCAAGCACTACTTTAAAGACAGTGTGCTGATCAATGGAGTAGATACTCCAGCTCTTAGGGATAGTGGGTGCAGTCGCACTGTAGTGGATTCTACCTTGGTAGACTCAGAGGAAGTTGCCAGAGCTACTCTGATGCCCACTAAGTTGGCTGACGGCCCCCTCCGTATGTTTCCAGTAATACCTGCAAATCTTACTTTAAATGGTACAGCAGTCAGGATTCCAGTGAGCATTCAGAGAAACGTCCTGGGAAAGGTCTTGTTAGGTAATGATCTCAGAGCTTTAGGGCTCGTAGGAGACACTGCCGAAAGACCCTACACACGGTCTCAAGCACGGGCAGCATTGGCCAAGTCCAATACGCCGCCCCAGCCGAAGGGGAAACCCAAGGCGAAAGGAGTCGACAAGTCAAGACGAGGGAAAGAGAATATTCCCCCGAGCTCGCCTACCACTGCGGTGGAGGAAGTTGGTCAATCGCCCGGGCCTGACGAGGAGGTGGCGATGCCTGAAGTATTTGACCCCAACGATCATCCTGAACTAAAAGACTTGTTAGTTGAAGGAGGTCCTGATAGGGACGAATTCAGTAAAGGCCAACGTGAGTGCCCATCTCTGGAAGGCCTAAGGAGACAGGCCTGCTCCCAGCATGAGGGTGAACCTCCTGGGACGCATAGGATTTATTGGGAAGGTGGACTCCTGTATAGTGAGCCCACAGAGTCTACAGAAGGAGACCATAGGAGGTTGGTGGTTCCCCTTGCTGTTAGGCCCTTCCTCCTGCAGTTGGCGCATGAAGTTCCCCTTGCTGGTCACCTTGGTATGAAGAGGACCAAGCAAAGGTTATCCATGCACTTCTACTGGCCCAAGATGGGGGTGCAAGTAGAAAGTCACTGCAGGAGTTGTGCCTCCTGCCAGTTGTCTGGTAAGGTTGGCGCGACAATCCAAGCTCCGTTGGTACCGCTCCCAGTTGTGGGGGTACCATTTGAAAGGGTAGGGATTGACATCGTTGGTCCACTTGACCCGCAAACATCCTCGGGCAATAGGTTTATCCTGGTGCTGGTCGACCATGCAACCAGATATCCTGAGGCCATCCCATTGAAAACTGTAACTGCCAAGTCAGTTGCAAAAGCTTTACTCGGCATATTTACTAGGGTTGGCTTCCCTAAAGAAGTTGTGTCGGATCGTGGCAGCAACTTTATGTCGAAGTATATGCAGGCTATGTGGAAAGAATGTGGGGTCACCTACAAGTTCTCTTCTGCATACCACCCCCAGACCAATGGTCTGGTGGAACGTTGCAACAGAACGTTAAAGAGCATGATTGGGGCTCTGGAGGAACCTCAGAGAAGAAAATGGGATCTTCTTTTACCATGCTTACTGTTTGCCTACCGAGAGGTACCACAGGAGGGTGTTGGCTTCAGCCCCTTCGAACTTCTGTTCGGTCATCCCGTACGGGGACCCTTAGCCATCGTCAAAGAGGGATGGGAGATGCCCACTCCCCATGTTACTACCAACGTAGTTGATTATGTGCTAAGGCTCAGAAAACGGATGGTACTTCTGATGGGCTTGGCTAGTGATAAATTGAAGGCAGGACAAGCGCTGGTGAAACATTGGTACGACCAGAAAGCTTCCCTCATCAACTTTACACCTGGTCAGCAAGTCCTGATCATGAATCCCATAAGGCCTCGAGCTTTACAGGACAAATGGTCAGGCCCTTACACCGTGGTGGAGCCCCTGGGTGAGGTTAACTATTTAGTGGACCTTGGAAGGCCTGGACAGGCTCTAAAAGTGTTTCACGTGAATAGGCTGAAGGCTTTCGTCCCAAGAGTCGAAATCGCAGCACTGCTACTGGCTTCAGACGTTGAGGAAGAGGAGTCTGAACCTCTCCCCGACCTGTTCCAAAGCGGTCCTTCAGATAGCTCCTTTGAGGGTGTCCGAGTGGCCCCTCACCTGACTTCTGATCAGCAGGCTGAGGTGAAAAGTTTGCTTAGGCAGTTTTCCCCCCTGTTTTCACAGTCGCCTGGTTTGACACCTTGGTGCAAACATAACATTGACACAGGAGACAGTGTACCTACCAAAAGTAGGGGATACAGGATGTCAGACAAAGTACGGTCTTATATTAAGACCGAGGTCAACAAGATGTTAGACCTTGGGGTGATTGAACCCTCTAGTAGTCCTTGGTCCAGCCCTGTGGTTTTGGTTCCAAAGGCAGGCACTTCTGAATTGAGGTTCTGCGTGGATTACAGGGCTCTGAATGCTGTCACCAAGACAGATGCACACCCCTTGCCTCGAACAGATGAGCTGGTGGATACTTTGGGTGCCTCCAAGTACCTCAGCACGTTTGACCTCACTGCTGGCTATTGGCAAATAGCTTTAGCAGAACATGCCAAGGAGAAGACAGCATTTTCTACTCCAGACGGCCTTTACCAATTCCGGGTAATGCCGTTCGGGTTGAAGAATGCACCTGCCACTTTCCAGAGGCTTGTGAATCATGTGTTGAATGGGTTGGACGAATTCTGTCTTGCATATCTGGACGATATAGCAGTTTTCAGTGCCACCTGGGAAGACCATGTGAAACACCTCGGGATTGTGCTCCAGGCTCTTCAGAAAGCACACCTGACCATAAAGGCTAGTAAATGCCAGATTGGACAAGGCTCAGTGGTTTACCTTGGACATGAAGTAGGTGGAGGGAGGATACAGCCTCTTCCCAGTAAAGTACAAGCAGTACAAGACTGGCCTATCCCCACTACGCAAACCCAAGTGAGAGCCTTCTTAGGACTCACGGGGTATTACCGCAATTTTGTGGCAGACTATGGCACCATAGCTGCTCCTCTGACTGCCCTCACAACTCCGAAGAAACCCAAGAAGGTAACTTGGACCGACGAGTGTGAGAAGGCCTTCAATGGCTTAAAAGACTCCTTGTGCCAGGCCCCTGTCCTCAGGGCCCCTGATTATCAAAGACCTTTTATCGTGCAGACGGACGCCTCTGACACTGGGATAGGAGCTGTACTATCACAAGTAGATGAGAAGGGTAAGGAACACCCTATCGGTTTTATTAGTCGCCAGTTTAAGGACAGAGAGCTCAGATGGTCCACGGTAGAGAAAGAATGTTTCTCTGTTGTGTGGGCCCTAAGGAAGCTGAGGTGAGGCCCTACCTCTATGGGACCCACTTCACTGTGCAAACTGACCATAAGCCGTTAAAGTGGCTAATGAACATGAAGGGGGAGAATCCAAAGTTGCTTAGGTGGTCCATAAGTCTACAAGGCTTCGACTTCACTATTGAGCATAGGCCAGGTGTCCAACATAGCAATGCTGATGGGTTGTCCAGAATGATTAACCGACCTGAACAAGAGACTCATCCAGGGGTGGATTAGTTCCCCCCTGTCCATAGTCTGGGAGGGGCGAGTGTTAGGAAAGATTTCGTAATTGTAGGTAATTTTCCTTCCATGTGGCAACCCCTAAACTTTTTGCTGTTGTTTTTCACCTTGTTCTTGACTTTGCCAGAGAAGTGCAGCCTTCTGCTGCACTCCTCTGGGCTTTCGCTCCTTTTCTTATGGGGAAACTGACATGCCCTTAAGACAGTCAGTACCGGGGAACGCTGTTTGCCGTAGTTTCTTTTATCATGTTGCGGCTTTAGTGCAACATGACACAAGAGGGCACTGTGAGCTAAGTTACAGCTCTCTTGGGTCTCTAGCCTTCTGCAGGCCCTAGATACTCGTTTAGGATTGTATTTGATCGGTGCAAGTAATTCAGGGACGGGAATGGTGGCAGCGATCGTTTTCTTGTGTTTTGAGCTCCTTTTGGCGTTCTAAGCGCGTTTCTCGCGCTTAACCCAAAATGGTGGCCTGGCTCCCAAAATGGCCAGACCACGAGGCTCCTTTGTCCTGTCCGCTGACCGTCTTGCTCCCTTCACCTTCCCCAGGTCGAGCCGACCCGGGGCCTTCCTTATTTGGGCATGTACTTTCCCGCGAAACACGGATGCTTTCGCGGGCTTCTACATGTCTTGTGTGTGCCTCCAGGATGTGGGCTGGGATGTCTGGTCCCAATACACATCCTGGGTGCCAGAGAGTCTAGGGTGGTGTGAATGCCTGGGACCACCGTGGTCCGTGATTGGTCCACGAATGGTGTGAGTGTTGATGAGCGGATCTCCCATTGGGTCCCCTCCGTTTTGGCGCGAAGAGAACCGTGGATAAGAGGGGGCTGGAAACACCACTACCATGTCGATCTCCTGAGTTCTCACGAACGAAGGAATACAGGAGCCAAGTATCCTGCAACCAAGAGGCTGGACCGAGGAATCGCGGGTGACCCGCTGAAGGACTTCTCCTCTGCACTGCTGTCGCCTTGTGAAACCCTTTTCACCTTTGATCGAACCAGAAGGCCTGTACTGGTACTTCGACCCTTTGGAATAGCGGGAACAGCTATTCTCGGCATCTTCACCATCTCCTGCCAGTAAGCCTTCGGAAGCGTCTCTGGGCCATCCAGCTGACTGGCCAGCTTACACGGGAGTCGTGCTCTGTAACCGCCGCCAGGTTGTGTAGTATTTTGAGTCCTTGTCACTCTCACACGCTTCGTACACTTGGCGTTCCCAAGTCTGAAGTGAGTAGTGTACATTTGGCTCAGATACACACAGCCGCTCCGTTGCCCTGCTGTGGTAACAAACTGTGTAGGTTTCTTCGATTGGGACGTCTTTTTTCTCAACACGACGACGAGGCGTTCCCTGCTCTTCTGAACCTGCCAGCTGCTGAAACTGACGCGGAGAAGCCTGGGTCTGCTTGCATCGGGGACCGGTGAGTAGCATAGCTAGGATCTGGTCGCCCTCCTGCAGGAGCCCATTGCTTTTCCCCGCTGTGTAAAACAGCACCCTTTTACTTACTCGCGCTCTGCTTCTGCCCACTGTGGAGGCTGCGCTTGAGTCGCGGAACTTGTTCTTCTTCTTTTGTGCACTAAACTGAACTGCCTGATTTCCCTCGAAGAGCTTGTCCTTTTGCCCGTTGGCACCAGCGCGTGCAGGTACTTTTGAGCACAAGGCTCCACTCTTCGCAGGGCTCGGACTTCCATCTAGTTAGGTGCCTCTGAAGGTGAACTGGGTCTAAGCATTATTGCGCACTGCCTGTTTTCCCTCCCTTTTAGGTAGACTACACATTTCGTGCATATAACGCTTGAGACTTGTTGTATTTGTATATATATTGTGTTGATATGGTATGTGTTGGTTTACTATCGTTATATTGTGATTTTCTCGCTGCGGTCATTGTTTTAAAGGCCTTGAAATAAATGTGTATATATTTTTAATATAACAACTGTTTGGAGTAGTTTGTAAGTGATCTTGCTTTGTGTGCTCATTGCGGGCTTTCAGTCACCCTCACCCCTCTTGAGACCTAGTCTTGACCGCCGCGATCGCTACCTTGATTGGTCTGGCTCGTCCAGAGGTTACCCTGTTCCAAGTAATTAGGTTGGCCTTCTGAACTTCTGCGCCACCTCGACAGAGTTCAGAAATCCGTCTTAACAGATGACTGGCGACATTCAGTTTTGTTCTGGTTTATTGATGGATCACATAGTGAATGATTGCTCATCTGCCCAAGCATGACCGAACCAATGCACACACCCTCCTCGTTCTCCTCCTCTTCCCCTCATCGGCTAGCACGTCTATGTGAGCAACTTTTGATGGGCTACTACTGCAGCAAAAGTCTTCTGCTGCCCAATGTGATGCAATCTCAATGTCTGTTAATTTCTGATCTCCTCAAGATGGGCAGAACAGTCAAAGAGGTTTTCCATTAGTTTTGGAGATTACTTTCTGGGCTCGTGACTGCCTTTCCCTGTGTTTTGTCTTGAGCTGGTAGAGTGACATACAGGAAGGGTGAACTACTTCGTCGGAGAAAGAAACAAGGCGAAACCTGTGCAGCTATTAGGCAGAAAGGTAGATTTCACTGTGCACGTATTTTAAAACCAAACCACAAAAAAGGCCAAAAGTGAGCTATTGAGTACCTGCTGATGTGCCACAAGGTTTCAACATATAAAAGAAGGGATCCCACATCCATTAAACAATTATTCATCCACATAGCTACTATCTAATCTTCCCAGAAACAGCTAATTATCCCTGTTTGTCAGTGTATAACCCTAGCACGTGATGGTGTGCTGCCTATCTAGGAAAGGGATAGTAAAAGAAGTTACTCTGAGCTGTCACACCCTAAACAATCATACTAGCACCTTTTTTATTTGGTGTTTTTTTAGGACGAAAAGAAGTGTGAGAACCATACACCTACTCTGCTCAAAAGAGGAGTAACACAAAGATAATGTATCTATTAGCCAGGCTGAGGCCCGGCCTGAGGCATGATCAGTCTGTGCAGTGGCACAGGGCCCCACTGTCAAAGGGGGGTCCTGCAGGTACCAGTGCCTGCCTTAACTATACCAAGAATATTGTTTTGAAGGAGATGTTTGTAACGTTTTTGTGTTAAGAAATGCAAATAGGCATTTTCATTCTGAAAGCACACACAAAGCACCAGTTAGCTGCCTGAATCTGCCCTCTCCTCCAGGTCAATCACAATATATCACATAATACAGTGTTAAATTAGCTATGTTATTTTCAGATGTTCATATTTAGCACACCAAAAAACGTTTATTTTTGGTAGAATGTGATATTTTCATCACATCATACATGAACCCTGCATTTGTCAAACTCTGAAGCACTAGCAGGTATCCTTTTCACATATTACATATTATACCTCTAGAAAATACAAAGGACATTATTTGTTTGCCTTTTGGTGAATTGTATTCTGGTATTTGTAGTCTCCAAGCCAAGATAGGGGAATAATGTCGGCAATGTACACTTTGTGACATATTTCTGCCAGAATTTATATATTTGAGTGGGTACTTTACAATGGTATGTGTACTTTTCAAGTCTTGTTCCAAAAGCAGAGTATTGTTGAAAGCCACTGAAGAAAAAAAGACGTGTATTGCTATCCGTCAGCCCACGGTGCACTCCAATAGGAGAAGAGACCCCCCAATCTATTAGTGTAGCTAGTAGATATTATACATCTTCTAATTTAGATAATTCATGTTGCATCATTCAATACATGCTTTCAATATTGTCAATAAGGAAATTCAAAAACACCAATTCTTTGAAAAAGGAAAAATAACCTTTTGCTGTTTTTTTAAATAAATTTTAGAAAAACATTAAACAATAAAATTTGTAAATATAATTAGAAGTACCCTTTTCTATGCCCTGAATAAGAAGCCAAAAGAGGTACACAAGCCGGGGACTGCAGGCTACAGCCTTTGACCCGGTACCTTTCAGTGCGCTTTCAGCCGGCTTGCACTTAGCCATTTGAAAGAGTGAGAAAAACGCTGCGATGCAGCGGGGAAAAAGAGCGCAGCATTCGACCTATAATCTACGGAAAAACAGGACCCCTACTACAAAAGAGCCAAAGGAGACCCACAGAAAGGGAGGCAAAGTAAAGAAAAACTCGAAATATACCTTACCTGTAGTACAGGGCGCTATTACGGAGTTTTTTCCTGTAAACCCCCCCCCCCCTGAGACCAATTCTACTACAATTGAGGGGACGACTGAACTGGCAAATATAGGAGGCATCTCTCTAAATTCTTCTAACTTTGATGACATCGACAATAATTCGCTTTTAGATCTATGTTTGACGATACAGAGAGGGATGCAGACGCACACGCCACAGATAACATCTAAAGTTTCCTCACCCCTGAAAGAAAATAACACGAATATGGAAGCAGGGGGACATAATATATCTGGAAGTGGGGAACGTCTATCCCTCTCCCCGAACCTCGCAATGGCCTCAATGGAGGACGTGCCGGACCATGAGACGGCTGAGAGCAATGGTTCCCAATCCAATGCTACACAGTTAGCTGAGCTCCAAACGTCTGTAGCCTCACTCCAATTTGCTTTGAAGATACTACTACAGATGACGGGACATATCTTATCCAATACTAATTCTATCTCCATGACATTAAACTCGAAGGATACCTTGCAAGAAGAAACAGAAGTGAACCTATCGGATGCTCTCCTAATAGCCGAGGTGATGGAAGAACAAGCTGACGAGAAGATGAGGGAAACGGTGCATGGGACACCTCACAGTAATATCCTAATCGAAGATACTCCCCCAGAGGCAGAGGAACAAGATTTGGAACAGCGTCCCCAACCTCCCCTCACGCGTAAACAACGAAGAATGGCCAGAAAGGCCGTCAAAAATAAGTCAGCCATAATACATGCTCCATCCCCTACGGCAGGGCCAGGACCTATATTTGAAACTCGCTCAAAAAAAGCTAGGAAAAGACAGACGAGAGCCGCTCTGCGAGCAGCAACAAAAAAAGGTCCGCTCACGGATTGGTTAGTCCCTGAAGATAAGGCCCAGGGCATGGACCTAGAGGAAACTGCATTAGAGGACTCAGGGCCTGTCGGTGAAGTAGGCTCGCCCTTCGACCTTGAGCCTGCCCCGGAGAAACGGTCCTCCGAGGACCAGACTAAGCATGCCCTCTTGGAACAGCAGGAGCTAGTGCCTGAAATCAAGACTAATCGCATATGCTTCATTAAGAATCTGTATCCTAGGAATAAGAACTCCTGGTTGGCACGCTCTGAGCTACTAACTCGGCTACACCACATTCCACAACTGCGTATTTTAAAGTCTGATGATTTTCTCTTTATCGAACCTCTGTCGGGCCCTAATCCTAATGTATCTGCCCTACATTGTTCTTTTCTTAATATTGTGCAATTATTGAGAAATTATAAAGAAGAACTGAGAGCGGTGGATATTGATATCGATGTGGACCCGCAAGAGAGGGATCTCTCAGCTATCTCTGAGGAACCAGTTGGGATATCATCCTCTAGTAATGAGTGCAATACAGGAGTTGGAGATAGTCCTTTATTGGTAGAAGTACAACTAGCACTCAAGTCCTTGTTAGATTCCTTATCCCAGCTGCTGCAAAATCATTGATATTTATCATTACTCTCATGGAACTGTAGAGGTTTTTCACATCTTCTGAGGACAGATGGCTCTTCTGCCTTTCTATCGCAACATAGCTATATTTGTCTGCAGGAAACTTGGTCATTAGACTCTTTAGTGTTAGACGGTTTTGCTATACATCAATCATTTGCGAAACGAGGCTGTAAGGGCCGCCCTTATGGTGGCCTGCTGACAGGGGTTACCAACACTATGAAGTCCCGGAAAATACAGTGTAATGCTGAAGATCAGTTATTGGCGGTGGAAGTAGAATATCCTACTGAAAATGGTAGTAGTAGATTTCTACTAATTAATCTGTATAGCCCTCCGGGAGCAGTAGCAAGGGACACCTTACATGAGGCTATACAGGATGTACTGTCTACCTGGACATTAAGAACTAGCAATGCGGCCATCATTGTTGTGGGAGATTTTAATTGCCACATGTCAGACGACACTCTTATATCCACCAACCCAGGGCTTAGTGGGAAGTGCCTGATGACCCATAGTAAGAGGGAGAACGAAGGACTTGAGTGGTTACAATTGTTCGAAATCTGGGACTTGGCGATGATTAATGGCCGCACTTTGGGCGACAGACCTGGGAAGCATACTTGGGCAAACGGATCATCATTTAGTACATTAGACTATATATTTATGACCCCCGAGATCCAATCCAAAGTAAGAGACATGTGGGTTAAGCCTAATGGATGGAGTGACCATGCTGCGCTGCATTGTTCAATATCTATACCGTTTCCCCTCAATCCCCTAGTGCATATTGGAGAGATACAATCTAATTGTTCAGGAACCAGAATTATATGGTCAGAGAAAAACATCAGAGCGGCTTCTGAAGCTCTCAAATGTACCACCATACAGGGCCTTCATGATTTTCACGATATGACGACAAACGAAATTGAAAACTGGATATCGGGCTTTTCAGGTTACCATGCTTCAGCCAAAAAGGGCCTCATTTTAAAAGCGGGAGGCATTTTACCCCCTTTCAACAGAAAAATTAAGAGATGCTAAGAGAGAGCTTAGAAGAGTGATCCGTGGCTTAAAAACCTTGAATCTTTCTGAAACCCAGTACCGCGAGAAATTAAGAACCACTAAAACTCTATATAGAGCCGAGATCAAAAATATTAAGAAAATAGAGCGAAATAACAGGGATCAGCGACTCATAACTACGATTTGTTCTAGGAACTCGCATAGAATTTGGGCACTTCTCAATGAGAATAGAGGGAAAGTCATAGGCCCTTTGGTCAACCCAATTGACGAGAATACATGGGTAGAGTTCCTATTAAATCGCAATACAAAAGAAGAGGAGTCCTGGAGTATACCTATAGAGGAGGCCCCGACTATTCCTCCTTTTGACGTCTCTCCGGAGGCAATTCTTAATAAAATTGCCTCCCTTAAGTCCTCGAGAGCCCCTGGCCCTAATGGGCTAGCGAATATTGTGATCAAAAATAATTCTGTATTCTGGGCGGAGTTATTTTCCTTACTCTTTAATAAGATACTAGCCCAGGGAACTATCCCCAGATCCTGGCAAACTGCCATTCTCATCCCAGTATTCAAAAAAGGTAGGCGCTCAGACCATAATAACTATAGGCTGCTATCTATGTTAGATATCACAGGGAAACTCTTTGCCTCTTTATTACTAACCGAGATGCAAAAATGGGTTGATAATACTAATATACTTAGCAGATTCCAATGCGGCTTTAGACGGGATTTCTCTACATCTCATAACTTACTGGTAATGGACATATTACGCACTAGAGCGCTTAGTAAAGGACAGCCCCAGTTGTATGCCCTCTTTATTGATTTTAAGGCCGTCTTTGATTTCATCCCTCGTGAGCGACTCTGGATCAAGTTGGAAATAATGGGATGCCCATCAGGACTACTATACTATCTTAAATTACTCCATTATGACACCTCGGTGCGCCTTAGACTTAATCAAGAGGGCAATACAACTAGAAATGTGTCTCAAAATAGGGGGGTTAAGCAGGGCTGTGTTACAGCACCCCTTATTTATAACTTATATGTTTACGACATCCCTGCGGCTCTTACAGATGTGGACAATTGCCCACCAAAATTGGGGGATGTACTGTGTCCCGTTTTGGCCTATGCTGATGATCTGGTAGTCCTAGACAACACCATAGGTGGCCTTAGGCGCTCGGCACATATCCTTTGGGACTATGCTAAGACCAATGGTTTGTCCATTAATCTGGATAAAACTAAAGTACTTAGATTCACCAGGAAAAGGGTAACCCGTATAAATTTGGTAGTACATAAAAATCTTATCCTATATGCCCCTTCTTACCGATATTTAGGAGTGGAAATAGAACCACTAGGTGATTATACACTATGTAAACAGGGGCGGACCACTCGTGCATTACAAGTAATATCATTAGTTTCATCTTTTACTAACAAGCAGGGTGGTTTCACGCTATGGGGGACTCGCCATCTTTATATGCAAGTCTTTGCCCCTATGGTTATATATGGCATTGAGTCGCTGTTAACTGTTGAGCTAGAGTGGCTTCAAGTGATCGAGGGCAAGTTCTGGAGACGCATGCTGGGACTTCCCCCGGGGGTACCTATGGCTGTGATAAGATTGGAATTGGGCCTACCTTCACTGAAAGCGTTGATATTGAAAAAAAGAGCTGGGATTTACTTGAAGATAAGAGGTTCCTCTAATCCCTTATTGTCGGTTATTCAGCAGGAATTAACTAAAAAACATACTACCTCACCTTTTTATAAAGATATGAGTAAATTCTTCACCGACATTGGCTGGACTTTCAGAGGGACTTGTGTATCTAATGAAACTTTACATGCACTTGAGAAAAAAGTAGAACTCTGGGATTGGTTAGAAAACTTCTCCCACTTGAGTAGTCTCAAGTCATATAATTTTGTGAAATACCGCACATATCAGTTTATGAAACCTCAGGCCTACTTATATCTCTGCCCTACCAGAAGACTCTGACGATTTATCATTCTGTTCCGGTTGGAACAGTTGCCTACTCTAACCAATAGAGGAGCTTGGAATAATATCCCTGCTAATGAGCGGACATGTCGGCTTTGTAAATCTTTATCGTGCCCAGAAACAGCTAGGCATCTTCTGACGCAATGCCAGGCCATGAAAGAGCCGATTATAAAATTTCTGGGTGAATTTGTGCATGATCTATTAGCCATTCATGAACTGTCGTTCTGGCATTATTGTACCAACACATGTAACATGCACCTATTCATTGCACTTTATAATGTCTGGCAAATGACTAAATTAGGCTTAGGTCCCTAATTAGATCTGAATAATAACTGCCTAGTCATTTGTTTTTCTTATTTTATCTCAAATTTAACATGTATTGTACAGTGATGAATTTATGATCTTTGAAACGGTTTTAATATTTGATGTTGACATATATGGTTGTATGTTTAGGTTGTGTTTGTAAATGAAATATGTGTAAAGTTTGAATTTATTTTCAACCTATATCACATTAAAGAATTTGATTTGATTTGAAATATAATTAGTCAATCAAGAAAAACTCAGGATTTGTATAACCAAACAATTCCAAAATTTGTGTAACCAAAAACTGTTCACTGTCAGAGCTCAAAGGACAATTCTTCCTTGAAGCATAACATAAATCACAGTGCAGCCCGCCTTCCTTTGGCTGATTATTAGTGTAGAGCCCTGTTGAAAGCCAGACATGGGGTTGAGGAGGGGAAATGATGAGAGGGCAAGTAAGTCCTGAATATTTGCCCAGGATGTGGCAAGAAAGATTGCAATCCTGGACACTGGTGCAGTTATTTTCCCCCCCGATTGTGGCCATGTGCTTCTGTTCAGGGCACAAGTAAAGGATACATAGGGTGGACAGTGTACAATTTTTCAGAGGGCGGACACAACCCCCTTTTTGTGTTTTTGAGGTCAGCAAGCTTGCACAATCATTTGGCTATCAGGATTTCACTCAGGTTGTCATGTTTCCAGTTCAAACACATCAAATTATCATCAAAGCATATGCTCGTATTGGGATTTTATTTTCCAGGGACCATTTCACCACATATTGCTGGATTTAAAAGGTGAACACCTCTTATGATTTGCCAAAGTATTTATTGGAAAATGTCCTGTCTTAGGTTATTTTTCTGTTGATTACTTTTTTTCAAAGACCAATGCTCTTTTGTCTAGTGCACTTTCTTTTAAAGGGAAAGGTCAATTGAACTAAATGTGCACCCAACTAGATGGGTTCACTTACTGTGTGTATATTCTTGGGCGCCATCTTTTGATTTTCACTATGGGGGCAAAGGTTCCCATACCAAGTGAAGAGAGGCAGCCATACTCGTGCCCATGTCAAACACCACATTTTACAGCACATGTTGTCACAGGAATAAGAATGAACATATATGATTTACTGGACGGTCTAAACGTGTAACAACTCAGCAACAGTCTCCTAAACCGCTCAGCTGCCTTTGCAACTTCCTGCTATAGGATCCCCTTCTATTCCCCCCAAACAAACAGTTTTGGCCTGCTCACCCTCTCCAATCAAGGCTGAGGGGGTACAATAATAAGGCTCCCTTCTCATTTTGTAGTGAGCAGCACTTGATAAAGGTAGTTATTAGTTGCTTGTATGTTATTATTGACAGTCACAAAAATCATTAACTGTAGCATCTGCAATAAAAGCAAATTGCTAATTTTGACAATATTTATTTTTTTTATTGATTTTTAAATGTGTAAAACACATTAAGCCCATAGACATCTATGTGCTACTATTGCACAAATATACACACAATAAAAACAATCATGAAACTTCTGCAAAAAAAGCTGTTTCAATTAGCAAAACACCTTACACAGATAGTGTTTTCAAACCAAAGTTTCAAAAAGACCTTTTGCAAACAGTTTTTTTACTAATTACTTAGGGAAGAGGTGTGTTCAAGTTCCTGAATTGCACACTGCTTTCAAATGTGTGCTTCTCCATTTAAACAAAGTGAGTGCTAACGGGAAAATACGTTTATCACACTATCCCTTATCGACCAAAATTTGTAACCTGTACAAGGTATTCAGCTGTCTGCTACTTATAAATAAATGCCTCACTCCTGATATTGCCACATAGGTAAATATTAATATTAACAATTCATATGCTGGACGTCATTGTGTTTGTCTACTACCTTACACATGACAGCATGCTTCTGATTTAACTTCCCAGGATACATTTGTATAATAAAGACTCATTCTGTGAAATCACTGATGTCACTATTTATGCAAATAAGGGGGGACACACATCGTTTGTTTCCCAGGGTCCTGCAAATCCTAGGACCGGGCCTGGCCAGGGTAATTATCCAGGCCTATTGCTTCCATGCAAAAAAACCCCCAAAACATTAGGATTACGATGGAAGTAGACTAGGACACGCGTGCGTTATTGATGTGCAGTGCTCCGATTGTCCAATTCAGTCAAGGTTCGTGCTCGTAAATGCTCCAAATGAAGGGAAAAAAAGTGTGTGCGTGCGTGCGCCCTGCAGTATAACGGCGGTGTTTTTGTTTGTTTTTAGCGGTTGCTCGCTCAGTGCCTCCGCCGGTACATTCCGAAAGTCTTTTATGACACGATTACGTGCCAGTCTCCACACAAAGAAGCATCGGAAGTTACATAAATGGTCTATGTAAACAAGGCGTGTGCTGTCCACCTCTGTGTTAGAGGTCAGGCAGCGAGAGTATTGTACACTACATGAACTCAGCATAGTTTGGACAAGACTGTATATTCAGAAACAAAACTGAGGTAGTTTAAAGTTCATTTCCCTCTTGAAATTTCACATATTACATGATTTAAGGTAAGATTCTTATATTTCAAAATAGCCGAACTCTCCACGTTGTCCATAACACAGTGCCACCAACTTTCTCCTAACGACTTCCTTCCTTGTCTGCAGAGGGGAACAAAGGCAGAACGCCTTGCACCTCACCGTGCCTGGAAACAGGAAACAGTAACCAGGGCGCGCAACACGTTGCTGGGGTAGAATCGCTGAATTATTGATGGTCCTGAATGGCGCATGGAAACCGAGCTCTGTCTCCACGTTCTGCCTCTGATGGGGTCGGGGGCCAATATCTGAATCGGTAAACCTCTTTACACTAATCCTCTGAAAATGGTCCCCTACTCTACGCTAGCTCAGAGGGTCAATGTGCCTGTTGAAAGGATCTCTAGGTCTCCTGAAAGCCACAGCCCCGCATTCCACCACAGACACATTACTTCCTCTTTCCCATGCAAAGGTGTTTGGGATTGCCGTGGAATGTCGATGGCGTTTTTAAACTATACCAAAATGATTTCCCTGGTTTACCCTTTCAAATATGAATAATCGAAAACAAATCAGTTGCGAGATGGCGGAAATAACTACGCAAACCTTGTATCGTGGGAAAGAACTGCACATACGGTATCAATTAGGAATTTGGTCTGGTATTTCAGCAAGGGCTAATTCGATATTGCTTCACTTGGCCTCCGACAGAAACAGGGAAGTGAATGGCATTTCGAGGCACGTTGCGCAAAGCGCGAGGCTGTGATTGTCGTGGTTGTCATGGTCTATGGGCACTGGGCCCGGATTGCGGTGACTTCATGAAATGAACATTTGATGTATTGACTCCGGGGCCATTCGTCCTTACTCTGACTGCTTTCTCTTGTTGAGTAAAATATACTGCAACGTAAAAACGCATGGAGTCATGTGGCTTCTCATACCAGTATTGTTTTTGCTGTCAACGCCCAAATATTTACCCCCCCATCCTACATCCGTCACCTCCTTAAGCAATTCACCTCTGGACCCTGCCAAGTTCAGCAAGGGGCGTGCTGCTTTGAGCGGAACTCATCCCATGTTATTGCGTACCAACAGCACCAGCCCCACCCCCTTTTGCCACAAATCTTGGGGCCCACTTCAGCAGTGGCATGAATCCACCACATTCCTCAACTCAACTTTGGTGGTTGCTCACTCATTCCTACCCAACCTCTGCAAGAGCCTTGCCCGACACACGCGCCGATCAATCAAGCCGCTGCATCATTCTCGCTTTAGGAAAAACAAAATAATAAAGCGGTCTCCTCACTGGTTTCAAACATTTCTTCATCCTTCCCCAAAAGGGAATGATTTGACTTGCCCATCCAAACTCGGCTAAACCACACCTGATTCTCCAATCATGCTTCGATAAGGCAGACCACCAAGCAGGCTGGCTCACAATCCACATCAGGGCCCCGGCTAAACTCCTTGCCTGGTCTTGCCAGCCACCTCCCTCTTCTCCTCTAGCCATCACCTGGACACGCTAGCTCACTGCCTTCTTGCCACCCTAGGTGCCCTGTCACCACTTACAGATGGAGGCAGGTTTCGCTCCTAGATCCCCTGCACTGGAACTCCCAGTGGTCTTTAGGGCAATTATCACCTTGCTCGCCTTCGAGCGGCATGAAGAACAATCATCTCTTTCTCTGGTGCGCCGTGACGCAGTTTCACAGCCCATCACATTCAGCGTCATTGTCGCACTACGGCTCTGCGTATAGAGGATGTAACATCGTCTATTGTCCCAGTCACCACGCATCACTGTCTTTCTCCCCACCATTCTGGTACATTTACGGCATCTGTATTCAATAGTTTTTTTCAGGTGCTGCTATGTCACATCTCTGATGCTCCCATTTAACTTTTAGTATAGCCTTATAGAACGAGAGAGGGGTTATTATGGATGGCTAATGACTTTGCTTCATGCCATGAGTTGGGCAAGGGTCATTATCCCAAGCAATAATGACTGCTACCGAGGTCCATAATGCTAGTAGCACATAGTGATGTTAGCAATGCATGTTTTGGAGTTTTTTTGGTGAAGCGAACACGTAAAAACATTATTTTATTAGTGAGCAAAGAAAAATAAAAAAACTGAATTAGTACATTAAATTTGTTTGACTAGAAAGGTTGTCTTCATAAAGTAATTTAATGACAAACTTGGTGAAACTGGAGTGTGTTTTATATGAGAATGCATTAGGCTTCCTAATGCATTCTCATGTTAGGAGGAAGCACCGATACCTACATCAGTGCTTCCTCCAGACAGACTCCCACTGACATCCTCTTTGTCGTTCCTTCACCTGACCTATGGAACCTTCATATGGTCTCGGCTCTCTCCCCTATCTCTTCCTCTCCCATTAACGGTGGCACTCGGTGGGAAGCCTTCTTGGCCCCCTTCCACTCCTCCAAGGTCATCATTAATGTTTATCTGAATGGCACTGTCTTTTTCCAGGGCCCTCAGCCCAATCTCCTCCCGTTTGATAGGCATCTCCCGTGTCTTATCAACTTCCTTCCTTCTTCTACTCCTACTAACAACCCGTTGGCCCCTCTGCCACCTCTCGCTTCCACCTCTGCCCACTCTCGGGTGCCTCTTCCTTTACTTTACTTTATTTATTTCTATTGCGCACCTCTGGCCCAGAGGCTTAAGAGTGCTAACAAGAGATACAGACAAAGAGAGTCCATAGAGGGATACCATTAGTCAGGCAAGAGGTTAACAACCCATGACCAGAAGTCCTTCAAATATGGCAACCTGTTCCGTGTCGCTAATCTTAACTCTTGCTTTGTTGTTAAACACTTCGCTGACATTTGTCACCTCCTCAAAGAACTTGACCTGGATGTTCTCACTCTTACTGAGACATGGTTCATGGCCAGCTCTGTCAGAAGTTTTGACACTCTCCTCCCTGGTGGCTACAAGATCCACTCTAAGGCCTGAACCAACCAGCCCGGAGGTGGAGTAGCTCTGGTCTTTCTTGAGAGGCTCCCTGCTTCTGTCATTCCTATGCAGGCCTATTCCGCCTTTGAATGCCTGGTCTGCAGGCTTTCCACCTCTCCTAACCTCTCTGTGACTGTGGCCACTATCTACAGGCTACTGGCCAGGTTGCCCTCTTCCTCTCAGAGTGGAATGACCTCTTCTCTTCTCTGCTTGCCTCTACCTCTCAACTTCTCCTCCTCAGAGACCTCAACATCCACCTCGATGCTTCTATTTCCTTCTCTGGACTTTGTTAAGTTTGATGCTTGGGTTAAATGAATGGAGTGAGTCATTCAGCTTGGGTTAACTTCTTTACTAAGTTGACACGGAAGGTAAGTACATATGAGGAAAATAGGTTAAGTAAGTAAACAGGGAGAGACATCCACCGGCCCCCTCATCATCCAAGTCCAGGCCCCAACTGACTTCCTGGAACACCCAGACCCAGATCATCCATAACATTCCACACCAACATTCCATCAGGGGCTCATGCACACAAATCTATCAACCAGGAGGAAAAGTACAACACAACACATCTTCCCCCTTTATGAAATAAGGATAACAACAGAGGAGGAAGTAAGGGAACAATACTATAGAACTCTGCAGAACAATCCAAGAAAGACATCTAAACCAGACCGTACTTTCATCACCAAAACTTCCATACCATGCAATATGCTCAACTTCTTTACTAAGTTGACACGGAAGGTAAGTACATATGAGGAAAATAGGTTAAGTAAGTAAACAGAGAGAGACATCCACCGGCCCCCTCATCATACAAGTCCAGGCCCCAACTGACTTCCTGGAACACCCAGACCCAGATCATCCATAACATTCCACACCAACATTCCATCGGGGGCTCATGCACACAAATCTATCAACCAGGAGGAAAAGTACAACACAACAGACTTCTCCACAACCTCTGCCACATGCTTGCTCTCTCCATTCTGCCCTGTGGTCCGACACACTCTGCCCGACATACTTTGGATGTTCTCATCAGACATCCACCTCTCTAACCCCCTTAACAGTCCGCTCTCTTGGACCAACCACTTTCTACTTTCCTCTCACCTGAAACCCTCTATCCCTCAGGTAAATCCCACCCCTGCACTGTCACCTACCTTCACGGTCATTCGGCCCATGAAGCGTGTGCCAGTGGATGCCTTTGCCTCTACTTTCTCTGCTCCTCCTACGCCTGCGGCTAACTCTGACAAAGCCCTCTCTGATCTGCATCCCACTATCTCCAACACTCTGGACATCCTTGCCCCTGCCGTGAGAATCCGGCTGAAGCTTACCTCCAAGTGCAACTCTTGGTATGACTCGCTGCCCTGAAACTCAAGTGAGGGGCGGCTGAGAGAAAGTGGAGGACTTTAGCCGCATCCTCCGAAAAACTGGCCTGCCGCCTCCTCCAAAGTCAATACATACTCTCTGTGCCATCCAAGAAGAGAGCCCACATTCAAGCCCGCATCTCAGTGCCTTATAACAATATGGCTGAACTCTTTAAAATCTGCAGGGAACTGGACAATCCTGCAGCAGTCTCTACCTCTCCTGTTCCCTCCCAGGCCCTGTGTACTGCTCTGGCCTTTCACTTCATCACTAGAACTCAGGACATTCTGTCCTCTATCTCCTCTTCCTCCTCCTATCCCTCATCCTCTCTTGCCCCCTCTTTGGCCAACTCTCTCTCTCCTCCTACTTTCTCTCTCACAACACCTGACAAGGTACCTAGACAAGTCTGATCTATGAAAGTGTTGTCCAAACAGGTGCTCCCATGCTCCTCCAGAAGTATCAAGAACTATATTGACACCCTTGCTCCAGCCTTGGCTGATTTCCGTAATCACTTTTCGCCACTGGAACTTTCTCATCTCTCCTCAAGCACTCCCTTGTGCACCCCCTCCTCAAAAAGTCATCTGTCGATCATACCTGTCAGGCAAACTATCACCCAATTTCTATCACCCCTCTCCTGGGAAAACTCCTAGAAAATCTGGCCATCTCCCAGGTTACTCTCCACACTGAATCCGTTGGTTGTCTCCATGGCCATCAGTCTGGCTTCAGAGCTGCCAGAGGCACGGAAACTGCTCTCCTGAACACCCGTGAAAACATGCTCTCTAACCTTGATTACAGCCCTCCCTCTGTCCTCATCTGCCTTGATCTTTCCTCTGCCATTGACATGGTCAACCACAGAATCCTGATCAAGTGACTCTGTGAGAACCTGGGCATCATGGATCAGACCCTGGAGTGGCTGTCCTCCTTCCTCTTGGATCGCCCCCCCCTAGGTCCAACTTGGCTCCTTTCTCTCCACCACCTCTCTCTCCACCTGTGGCGTTCCCCAGGGCTCTATCCTCTCACCCTGGTTCTTTGACCTCTACTTGGTCCCTTTGACCCACCTGATCACTACATTCTCCTCTAACTTTCATCTCTCCTTCAGGCTCCCCTCAGTCTCCTCCCCTCCCCTCCCTCTCTCATTCTTGACTGCCTATCCATGATTCAGGATTGGTGCACCTCCAACCATCTATGCCTTAATGCCAGTAAGAGGGAGATCCTTCACATTGGGACTCCTACTCTTGCATTCCTTCTCTCACTCTGGACTCCCTTCTTGGGCCCTCTTCCTTCACCTTCTTGTGAGACAGAAAAAGTTGGCGTCATCTTCGACTCCACTCTCCCTTTCCCTCCTCACATCTCTGATGTCGCCAAGAGGTCCCACTACCAACTGCATCTCCTCAAAGGGACTCTTCCCTTTCTCACCTTCCCCCAGGAGCTAACTGTCTCCAGAGCTCTGGTTCTCTCTAAGCTGGACTCCAGCAACAGCCTCTTTCTCAATCTGCCTTCCAATATGCTCCACCCTCTGCAACTCATCCAGAACAAGACTGCAAGACGTATCCTTGGCCTCAAGCCCAGGGACCGTATTTCTCCAGCCCTGAAATCTCTACACTGGCTCCCAGTGGCCGCAAGGATAAAGTTCAAGACCCTTTGCATTGTCCACAAGGCTCTCTGGGGCCGGGGCCCACACTACATCCAACGTTCTCTTCCTAAATATCTTCCTTCTCAAGCCCTTCACTCAGCTACCTCCAACTCTCTAAGGGTCAGATGCTTCTCCAGGCAGAGAGTGGGGGGTAGATCCCTCTCCTCTGCAGGTCTCTCCCTCTGGAATGGCCTCCCTGCACCCCTCAAACTTGAGCCAGACCACCTGAAGTTCCGGAAGCAGCTCAAAACGTTCCTCTTCTCCTCTGCTTTCTCTCTCTCCCTCCCCTGTGAACCTACTTGACCTACCTGTCTGCTGCACCAACTGGCTGCTGGCTACCCTCAGACTCTCACTGTGTACGAGGCTCTCCCTTGATCAGTCACCCCTGAACTGCCTATGGGCCTTCCACGCACTTAGAGGCTGTAACTGTAACCTCTACAGTCTTGTGTCTCCTTACACTTACCCAGAGCCGCGCTGCCCGTTGCTGCACTTACCCAGAGCAGCGATGCCCTGTGCTGCATATATATTTCTCTCTCTCTCTCTCTCTCTCTCTCTCTCTCTCTCTCATACTCTCATATATATATTTCAAATAGGATGTTGCTGCAAGCAAAGAGATCCCCTCAGACAGGAAGCATCTTGTTGAAAGAAACCTAGCCTGGAAACTGCATTGTAGTTACCTTGCCTGCTTTTGAAGTCAGAATACCTGTATTCTGTGGTTTCAGTATTTTGTTTTCTCGTGAAGCCTTGGGGCCTTTCGTTTAATTAGAAGCATGTTGTTGCTTCCATTTTGGAAAAAGATGGCTGCCCATTACTGTTACGTTTCTATATTAGTGAGCTACATTTGCGTGTGATTTATGTTACATTCAGCTTGTACACTGTATGAGGAAGTGTAATGTGGTGGTATTGGGGGACTGTGACAAGGAAGAGTGATGTGGTGGTGGTCTGTGAGGTCTGTGAAGAGGAAGAGTGAGTTGGTGGTAGTGGGTTATTGTGATGGGGTAAAATTAGTTGGTGGTAGTGCAGTACTGTGATAATGAAGAGTGAGATGGTGGTAGAGGGGGACAGTGACAAGGAATAGTGAGGTGGTGGTAGTGTGGGACAGTAACAAGGATAAATGTGGTGGGGTAGCTGGGAGACCGTAGCGAGGAAGAGTGAGGTGGTGGCAGTGCAGTACTGTGATGATGAAGAGTGGATTAGTGGTAGTACGGTACAGTGATGAGGAAGAGTGAGATCGTGGTAGTTTGGGACTACGACAAGGAAGAGTGAGGTGGTGGTAGTGGGGGGACTGTGAAGAGGAAGCGTGAGTTGGTGGTAGGCTACTGTGATAAGGAAGAGTGGTATGGTGGAAGTGGGGGACTGTGATGAGGAAGAGCGAGTTTGTGGTAGTGTGCTACTGTGAGTGGGAAGAGTGATGTGCTGTTAGTGGAGTACTGCGATGAAGATGAGTGAGACGATGGCGGTAGGGGACTGCGATGATGAAGAGTGAGTTGGTGGTAGTGGTCCTGTGATGAGGACGAGTGATGTGGTGGTAGTGGAGGTCTGTGAAGAGGAAGAGTGAGTTTGTGGTAGTAGGCTACTGTGATGATGAAGAGTGACATGGTCGTAGTGGGGAACTGTGATGAGGAAGAGTGAGTTTGTGGTCGTGGGCTACTGTGACGAGGAAGAGTGATGTGGTGGTAGTGGGGTAATGTGATGAGGAAGAGTGAGACGATGGTGCTAGGGAATTGTGATGATGAAGAGTGAGTTGGTGGTAGTGGTCCTGTGACAAGGAAGAGTGTGGTGGTAGTGGAGGTCTGTGAAGAGGAAAAGTAATGTGGTGGTAGTGGGGTACTGTGACGAGGAAGAGTGATGTGGGGTACTGTGACAATGAAGACCGAGGTGGTGGTAAAGGGAGACTGTGACAAGGAAGAATGATGGGGTGGTAGTGCGGAACGGTGATGAGAAAGAATGAGGTGGGGTAGTTGGGGGACTGTGCCGAGTAAGAGTGAGGTGGTGGTAGTGCGATACGGTGATGAGGAAGAGTCGGTTGGTGGTAGTGGGATACTGTGATGAGGAAGAGTCACATGGTAATAGTTTGTTCTAAAGAGGAAGAGTGAGTTGGAGGTAGTGGGGTATTGTGATGAGGAAGAGTAAGTTGGTGGTAGTGGGGTACTGTGGCAACGAAGAGTGACATGGTAGTAGTTGAGGGCTCTGATAAGGAAGAGTGAGTTGCTGGTAGTGAGCTACTGTGACGAGGAAGAGTGACATGGCAGTAGTGTGAGACTGATGAGAACGAGTGGGGTGGTGGTAGTGTGGTGCTGTGATGAGGAAGAGCGAGTTGGTGGTAATGTCGGACTGATGAGAAAGAGTGAGGTGGTGGTAGTGGTGTACTGTGATTTGGAAGAGTCATATGGTAATAGTTGGTGGTTCTGAAGAGAAAGAGTGAGTTTGAGGTAGTGGGGTACTGTGACGAGGAAGAGTGAGTTGGTGGTAGTGGGTTACTGTGGCAATGAAGAGTAACATGGTAGTAGTTGGGGCTCTGAAGGGGAAGAGTGAGTTGGTTTTAGTGAGCTAGTGTGATGTGGAAGAGAGGCATGGCGGTAGCGTGAGACTGATGAGAAAGAGTGAGGTGGTGGTACTGTGATGAGGAAGAGTGACATGGTGGTAGTGCAGTAATGTGATAATGAAGAGTGAGGGATGTAAGATTACTATTAAGTACTGGGCCGAGAAAGAGGGATGTAGGAGTTCAGGTAAAATTGCTAACTAGGTACTGTGACGAAGAAGAGGACAGTACAATCACAATCATGTAGATAACATGCCTGTTGACGTCAGGCATTAATCGAGATCTTCCCATTTCAGTCACGTGAACAGATTGTCCAATTAAAAAAAAAGGATATAGTAAACAAGCAGCGGCTTCCTGCTGTCTTTCGTTGCACCGTTTTTATGGAGGGAATGAAGCAATTATAAGCATTTTTAACACATTTAACAACCATAAAGACACCAATACCCACCTAATAAACCCCTCCCACACATATTAGGTTAATTTAGGAAGCAATCCCTGTATTTGTTTACATTAAAAAAAAAACAGATTTCTTCCTAAATTAACTTAAAATACTCCTCTTTACCTAACTAGCAATCACAGTCATTGTCACATCTCAAAAAAGAATAGCCTTCAAGTATTAACTTTTTTTGTTGTTGTGCTGTTCCCGCCGATTGTCAAATTCAGAGAAGGGCTTGAAAAAAACAAACAAAACAACACTATCCCTAAGCCCCAAAACTTCACAAATCATTCTTTCCAACCCTGCCCACATGCTCCCTCGCATCAAAACTCTCTACTTACACCCTGTATATCATTTTATGGCACTTTCCAAAAATGATTCTAGAACTTGATTCTTGAATCTCGTAATGGTGGATTTTCAAAAATGAAAAAAACTTGGCACCAGCAATGACTAACTTTTTGGGTACAGGGGCACCATGTTCTAGCCAAATAACAAAACTACTGGACGAATTTAGGCCAAACCAACAAAGGAGTTTCTTTGAGCGCTTTGTGACAGACTTGTTTCTCATTTGGCGCAAAGCGGGTTGGGCTGTGTGCTTGAGCAGAAAAAATAGTACATTTACTTATGGGAAAACGAGTTGAAAAGTAAAAAACACACTTTTTTTACCCTTCATATCTTTTAAACTGTGACATTGATTTGCATGAAAATGTCCAGTTCTGGGGGGCCCGGACCCCACATTAGTAATTTCAAATGTTGTGCTGATCCGTCTTATGACTCAAAAGTTATTAGCCATAGATTTGGTGCATTTTCTATGGATAATAGGTTCACTCTAACAATATATCTCTATATATATATATGTATATTCAGTGAACGAACCTTTGTCAAGAGAGAGTTAAGGTGATCAGATTTAACACAACAAAACCCTTAGAAATGTAGCACTGGCATTTGAAGCAATTCCACGATACCTTTACACCCCCTGTTGCTCAGCGTATGACAAAGATGGCATCACAGAATTTCATGTGTTTTGTTATACTATAGTTTATTTGATGCCCATGGCCTTTGGCCTTGTCCACTGTACATGTTGCACCAATACATTTCTTTGGGCCCCACTAGCCATGGCCTTCGGCCGTGGCCATTGTACATGTTGCACCAATAGGTTTATTTGGGACCCACCAGCCATGGCCTTTGGCCATGGCCAATCGCTCGGCATTCGGCTGTGGGCCCTAAAGAATTCTATTGGTGCAACATGTACAGTGGCCTTTGGCCATAACTTGGTGATTGCTCATTATCCCGAGATAACAACCCTCCCTCCCCTCGGTCTATAAAGCTATATTAAACTATGCATGTTCTAATCATATTGTATAGTCTGCGTTTAAAAGAATCCCTTCTAGATTATGCAAATTGGCTCAGCTAAGGAAAGAGGGACCACAGTGGTATAAATGGAGCTTTGCATGATTACATAATTTGATCAGGTGGGTATCCCCGTCATGGCAGCCAACTACTGGAATGCATTACCTCTAGGTATAAGGTTGGATCCCACCCTTCTGACATTCCGCAAAAAACTAAAAATGTGGCTCTTCTCGCAGGACACCTAATTATACTCTGCCACCTGTAAGTAACCTGGCACGACCTGCAAACTTCTATGGAAATCAACACTAGCCTGTAAAGACACCCACAAGCCTGCCCATTGTGTAACTCGAGACCCAAACATGAATCACTGAGGCCTCTCACCCCTAATAACCATATCCTTAAGCATGCTTTATCTATGATCTGCATAACCTGTAACCAATTTCTTAAGCCTGTTGAACATGTAACCATAATCTTAAAGCTTGCTAAACTTGTAACCACTTCCTTAAGAATGCACTATTGGTGCTCAGCATAACCTGTAACTAAATTCTTAAGCATACTGATCATGTAACAATTATCTTAAGCTGTCAAACATGTAACCACCTTTGTAAGAATGTAGTAACTGTAACGTTTTTCTTAAGCTTATGCACCCGGAGACCTGAGGTTTAGATGCGCAATACAAATGTAATAATAAATAAATAAATAAATAAATAAAATAGGCCACGATTCCTGGTTCTGCATTCTGAAGTTTAAGCATTAGACTACATATGCTCACATCCCCTCTTCACTTTCGCACTAACCTTCAATGGTTTCTGCATCATGGTCATTCAAAACTAACAAACGCGGATCCACATTGGAAACCAAACTTATAAGAGTTATTTATAGAGACTTATGAGGCACAATAAGCATCATTCAGTCTAAAACTGCAAAACAGCACAGCAGCGAAGCTTTGTTTTCAAAGGGTTGCAAGTCAATCGAGTAAAACATGTGAATTAATAATGCAAGTGTGTTGCTTTCCACAGTGCAATGACAAACAGAAGACATGTAAACATCTGTGTGCATGTTAACATCAGTAGGCTCCACTAATTTGCAATAACAATTTAAGAAGTTGACAAACTTGCTGAGAAACATACTTCCAAAGCTCATGTCATTCATTAGTGTGGTGCGTGCAGATGTAGGTGTATAGAAGACTACAAAATAACAGGCAAGACAGAACAGCTCAGTATGTTGAATAACCCCTGCAGAGACGCCTTCCAAGCTCAATATGGTGATTAGCTTTATAAAAACTAATAATGCCCATTACCGGCATAGCAAGACAATATAGTTTGGGGGCGTGCATATAGATGGAACACATTCTGATGCTTTGCGCCTTCAGAGAGATTAATTTTGGGCAATGCCGCAGGGCCACCCAAGGCGAGGCAGAGTAAATGATGTTACCATCCGGCAGGCTAGGAGAGGGCAGCTCCCGCCCCCACGCCTGCTCCTCTCCCCCACAAGCGCAGAGACACGCAGTCTCTGTCACACAAAGCCGAGGAAGGGTGAAGTGCAAACAAACGCCTCACCCTTCCTCCACACAACAAGGTGCGAAGCACCTACGGAAAACCAACAGGCACGCAGGGCCCAAGTTCAAAGACGTGCCCCCTCCTCAGGGGGCCAGACATGTCGGCTATCCGGCCGGGGGCTGGCACACAGCCCCCACTACTCTACACATGAAAGACCCAGGGCTTCCCCGGGTCTTATAAATAAGAGCAGAATGCTCTAAGAGAACACAATATGTTTGTGGACCCTGAACGGGGACCCAAACTGACAGGAGGTTCACTGTTCACTCTGCGTCTTCCATGCTTTGCTTCTTTAACAGTCATCAAAAGTTCACTGCTTATGCAGCATCTTTTCTCCCCTCCTTTGAACATTGTACTGTTCAGAAAACGTTCAACTACAGGTGAACGGCGAGAAACCGCGCTGAAACTAAAGACACCCCGGGGAGAACGCGTGTAGAAGCAGGATCCAAGGCCAACACGAATGAGCGTGGAGGAAAAACAAACAAAGCACCCAGACGCAGGCATCCATGTCTATTTCAGCTTTGCAGACCTAAAAGGACATGGGTCCCAAGCGAAAATCACAGGAACCTCCAGCACCGTCCCAGAAAAAGAAATCACCCCACTTGCTAGCAGCCATGGAGGCAGCAGAGCACTACGGCTGGGCCTGGGTCAGAGAAAATATGTACGGCTTACCAAAAGAAGTGGTCCCCATACCAAGCAGTCATGGGGACGAAACGACACCGGCAAAAAGAAGGAAGTCTGCGGAAGGCATGGGAAAAAGGTACCAAAAAAACTGTTGAAATTGTACGAGAACATGAGTGAGATGCAGCAATTATTGCTAGAAATTAGGGGCAAACAAACACTTCACACAGCCGAGTCCAGGCATGCAGACCCCACCTCACCACTAGTACCGGACATCACAGTTACCACCACCCCACCAGCAGCAGCTGCAGCAGCACCAATGCCAGCAACACCAATAATGCAGGTACCAACAACACCAACATCAGCCGTCATAGTTTTAACTACGCCAACTACGACAGCTCCTAACACAACGGGTGCTTTAAAAGCATGGTCAGTCCCCATTACAAATACCCCAGGACAGTCAGGAGCAAGCAACAACAACCCAACAGAGACGGTTATGATTAGTAGTCCCCAATTATATCAAAAACTTAAATCTTTTCAAGGAGAAATATTGAACAGATACAAAAGGTGTCTAGCATGGAACATTGACATAACAATCAAAGAAGCCATATGGGTGAAAGAGTTCATCGAGATCTTTTCCCTGATAGAAGCCCAATGCAAAGGGAAGGATGCTTTTAGGGACCCCAAAAAGATAGAGGAGAAAGCCATAGCCAGAAACACCCAGGTAGAACAGAATTGGGACAACTGGCTACAGGCTTTCACCATCTTGGCAACTATTTATAAAGAAAGATTCCCCCACAATGGCAGAAAGTTATGGGCATATGTGGACAAAATCAGAGAAGTAAAAATCGCTAAAAAAGGGAAAACCTGGCTAGCATACGACATTAGATTCAGTAGAAGCATGTCAGAGAGGCCATCCATAGAATGGAACGAGGTCCAGAACGATTTATACATGTTAAACGCAGAGCCTCCTTCAGAAGAAGAGATTGCGCAGATAACCCCCAAAAATAGCCAAAACTCCCAGGGCCCCAGACCCTCTGACAATGAAAACCACAAAAAGGGGGAGCAGCCCTTTCGGAAGAACCAGCCATGGGAGGCTAAAGCTAATACCCCAAGGCAGAACAAAATCCATTCTCAGAAATCCAACACCCCTTGTAAAAACTTTGGGAAAAACCAGTGCACATGAGGAAAAGAATCCTGGTACAAACACATGTGCACAAACTGCAACGGTGACCACGCAGCAAGTAATTGCACCAGACTACCAGCCTCAAACACAAAGAAATAGCATCAGATGCATCCCGCCAACCCCAGGTCTAACCCCGGGCTGCTCACCCATCAACCCAGACAATTTTAGAGAGGCCCTCAGGAATTATCCAGACAAAAAAACCAGCGAAACAATCCGGCAGGGTTTCACCAAGGGTTTTGTCATCCCGTTCAAAGGCATCGGGTCGCTGAATGTTCCAAACAACCTGAAGTCAGCCAGGGATAACCCACAAATGGTCGAAAGCAAAATTGAGAAGGAATTACTATTAGGCAGGATCGCGGGACGTTGGGACCGCATGCCTCTCAAAGAGTACCTAATATCGCCTCTAGGACTGGTCCCCAAAAAAGAAGCTGGGAAAAGGAGGCTAATTCATCACCTATCTTATCCCAAAGGCCAATCACTAAACAACGGCATTCCGCACACGGAATCCGCGGTATCATACACACACATTCAAGAAGCGGTAAGACTCATGCAGGAATGCAGCACGAACGCCCTGATGGCCAAACTGGACATCAAATCGGCTTTCAGATTACTGACAGTTCATCCAGACTCACAGCGATGGCTAGGTTTCACTTTTAAAAACAAATTTTATGGAGACAGGTGCCTCTCCATGGGATGTGCAGAATCTTGCGCCCTATTTGAACAATTCAGCTCCTTTTTTCAATGGGCCTTTCAAAGACAGAGATCAGGGTCCAGGATAGTACACTACCTCGATGATTTCATGGTATTGGGGCCAGCAAACTCTGAAGACTGCAACAGAGCCCTGGCGACGTTAGAAGAAATGATCACGCAATGGGGCATCCCCCTGGCAGCCGAAAAAATGACCAAACCAGCCACCAACATAATCTTTCTAGGCATTGAAATAGACTTTGCAAAGGGCCTATGCAAAATTTCAGAAACTAAAATAGCAGAACTCCTGGAAAAAATACAAAGCTTAACAACAAAAAAAAGACAAAGGCACAGTGAAAGAAATCCAGTCCCTAGCTGGAAGCCTCAACTTTGCAGCCCGAATTCTCCCTCAGTGAAGGGTATTCTCCAGAAGTCTGGAATTAAAAATCAAATCTTGCACCAAACCCCACCTACACATCCGACTAGGCGCAGAGGTGAAACAAGATCTGGAAATTTGGGAAAATGTCCTTAAAGATTTTAACGGGACAACACTTTGGTGTATGCCATTGGACACATCGACAAAAAGGGTCCTTTTCATGCCTTGTTCTTTCGAGAGAGGGGCGCCTTCTACCTTTTTTGTATTTTTGAAAGGAACTTGGGGTTGGTCACCCTAGGTTACCTGGGGGCAACCAGACATGGACTCCCTGCTCACTGTGCTTAGAGAGGCTCAGCTTCACCTCACTGATGATGCCCAACAAGGCTGAAACACGTGTATGGGGTTGCTGATGGTACTCTTGTTCAGAGAGGAATTGCCATAGCATTTCGGTGCTGGACTGCCCTTGTGGGCGGGACAAAGACTGATATGCAAATGGATATTTCCCATCTGTGAAGGTACAGTGAGCAAAAAGCAATGGCTGCGAACTCTCAATGTGGTTAATAACCACTGAACAGGTTATCATGCCTTGTTCTTTTGAGAGAGGGGTGCCTGCTACCTTTTTTGTATTTTTGAAAGGAACTTGGGGTTGGTCACCCTAGGTTACCTGGGGGCAACCAGACGTGGACTCCCTGCTCACTGTGCTTAGAGAGGCTCAGCTTCACCTCACTGATGATGCCCAACAAGGCTGAAACACGTGTATGGGGTTGCTGATGGTACTCTTGTTCAGAGAGGAATTGCCATAGCATTTCGGTGCTGGACTGCCCTTGTGGGCGGGACAAAGACTGATATGCAAATGGGTATTTCCCATCTGTGAAGGTACAGTGAGCAAAAAGCAATGGCTGCGAACTCTCAATGTGGTTAATAACCACTGAACAGGTTATCATGCCTTGTTCTTTCGAGAGAGGGGCGCCTGCTACCTTCTTTGTCCTTTTCATCGATGCAGCCGGGAGCAAGGGATTTGGAGCCATACTAGACACAGAATGGGTGGCAGGACACTGGCCCATAACATGGCAAGTGGCAGGGTGGACAAGAAACATCACCCTCCTAGAAATATTTCCCATCTGGCTTACTTTTACACATCTGGGGCAGGCAGCTAGCGAACACAGAATTCTTGGTCTGGTGCGACAACATGGCCGTGGTAGGCTCCATAAACAGAAGATCCACTAAATGCCCTTTAGTGCTGAAAGTTCTACGAGCCATTACAGCGGTCACACTACAAGAAAACATTGTGGCCAAAGCAAAGCACATTGCAGGAGCAGACAATGATATTGCAGGTGCTTTATCTCGCTTTCAGTGGCCAAGATTCCGGGAGCTAGCGCCGCACACCCACGAGCAGATTACGCCAATACCAGCAGAATGCTGGGCAATAATGGGAACCAAAAAATAACGGCATCAACGCCATTGCCAAAGTGCAATGGCCGGGTTGCCCAACAAGAACCAGGCACCTCAAAAAGGGGTGCCAACAAAATACCGACATCAACGCCAGCAGCAGTGAGCCCAGGCCGGGATGTCCAACATGATACAGGCACCTTTAAAACGGGTGCCAACAACGCGCTGCCCATAGAAAGTTTGGGTCCTGGCCCAGGGTTCTTAATAGAGATGGCAGAGAGATCACTGGCAAGCACTACTGCAACTCAGTACAGTAAGTGCTTACAAACAGTATTTGGAGCCACAGGGTTAAACCATTTAGTATAGTCTTAAATAGTCTTAAAATGGGCGCATGAGCAGGGCTTTAAGAGGGACTGGGCAAAAAGACACCTAGTAGCAATCTCATATTTCTCAAAATTACGTGGTGACTTAGATCCCACCCAGAACGCCCTAATTTCCTATGCTATGAAAGGATGGCCCAGAGTGGAAGGGCCCCAGATACACTCGCCGCCCCCTCAATTTCCACAAACTGGTAAAAATAGCAGACCAGTTGGAAGCCATATGCTGGCACCCATATGAAATCGTACTATTCAAAACAGCATTTTTTCTGGCCTACTTCAGGGCCTTCCGGGTGGGAGAGCTCATCGCCTCCAGCACCAAGGCCACAAACGGTTTAGGCGTCATGGAAGTCAGAGTCAGACAAGACAGCGTCAACATAGAAATCCAAAAAACAAAAACTGGGGCCAAAAGAACCATTAACAGTTGTTGCATCGACGATGCAACAAACTGCCCAGTATGTATCACCATCCTTTACTATGCACAAAGGCCCCAGGTTGGGGGGAGGTTTTTAATCCACCGATATGCCTCGGCTCTAAGCCGCTACCAATTTAAAGGGGTGCTGATGAAAGCGATAGGCAACGCGGGATGAGACCCTGGTACCCACTCCTTCAGAATAGGTACCGCAACCTCAGCGTGGCAGGGAGGGCTGGCACCAGCACAGCTAAAAAACATAGGGGGATGGAAGTCAGATTGCTACAAAAGATACATCAGACCACAGCTAATATAGTCATCCCCGTTTCGTTTTCTTCCTCTTCCCCGCCCCCCTGCAGAGCCAATAGGCGATGGGAAGACCTCGCTCAACTCAGCATGGCTTGTCAGCCACTCATTCATCTTCAGGACAGGTGGATATGCGGAAGAAACCAAAGAAAGTCTGCCATTTAAAAATACCATTGCTTCATGGTGGGGTTACAGGGGCCTACGGTGGGCCGACATCCACGAAACGCTAGCAGAACTGGTCGCATACAGAGACCCACCTGAATTTCTCATAATACACTTGGGGGGCAATGACCTGGTGAACTCAGGAAGGAGAAACTTATTTGAGCAAATCTGCTCCTCCTTGGCGGGCATTTCCCACAACTGGTAGGAAATGGAAATATATTTTTTGGCCATCCTTCTCAGAAAGAAATGGCTGGGGGCCCACTGTTACAAATCCGTAGACATTGCTAGAAGAAAACTCAACAGGGGAATAGAGAAATTCTGTGCAGCAAGAGGGCGGGGTTTCATAAAACACCCTGCCATTACCCTGGGTGATCCGGATCGTTTTCACAAAGACGGCACCCACTTATCAATCCAAGGCATGGAACATTTCTTTCGGGAAATCTCGGCGACGCTCGCATCTAGAGGCTGTTATTAGGGGATACTTTTGGGGGAACACGGCCAGCCGGTAACCTGCCCGGGCCAGAGGGGGTAACCTCAGGACCCAGTGCCCAAAAGTATGATATTATTATGATATGTGATTATTTGTTTATCTGCATAACCATATCTGTACAATAAAATCCTATGGCGTTTTATTCACAACACTTCACAAAATGTTGTGAGACAAATCATTTCGGGTGAGGGTCGGGGTTCGGCTTACAATGATGCATGCATATGGGTTCATCAGTTACTGCAAACTGCCACTGATTACATATTCCATCTGCAACACTCGTGGGGTGACAGGGAAAGATAGATGTCACTCTGCTGGGTGATAACTGCCAGGGACATAGCTTAGCCAGCAGTGTGATCATGAAGCGGTTTCCCAGCCATTGTGTGGGACAGCGGTGTGCAGTGCAATATTGAGCCACGCAAGAACAGTCTGCATGCGAGGAAACCGCTCAGTCAGACATGTTTTAAGGTCAATACATGTTAATGAATGGCCAACACTTTATTGCTCGTCCATCAAAACTAATTTCTCAAAAATATTCAGAAACAAAGCTCCTGTGTTGCACCATGCCAGGTTAGAAATGTCTTCCGAGTAACTGTGTTTTGGCTCACGCCAGTATGCTTTCCTACAGAATGGTGCTTCAATTTATTTATTTTATTTTTTATTTATTTTGCCTTGTTAAAGCGCTCAAACAGCCCGCGGGCATCGAGGCGCTGTTACAGGAATTGTTTGTTTTTTAGTTGCATAATTGTTTTTTGTTTTGTCTTAGTTGCATATTTAAGCAGACCCAGGGATCGAATCTGTGTTGCTTTATGATATGATAGGTTATTTATAACTCGCTTAATACCCAGAGGTTTCTAAACGCGGACCCGGGCACGTTGCTGCTGAGCTATCCTATTTCCCATTGCAAATGAAGGATGTCAGGTAATTTCTCTGCAGAGTGATCTGGTGGTGGACCCAGGACTTGTGGAGCATCTCATGGAAGACATGATATGTCCTGAAAGATCTACAGAGTGGGGGAGCCAATTCAAACAAGGCTTTTTAGTATCAATATGTGGTCTAATCCCAAATCATCACTATTCTGCCTCAGCTATCAGACAACTGCAGTTTGCTGTCTGGCACTTGTACTTCCGCTTGTCTGACAAGTTTGAACCAAGAATTCCCAAGTACAAAGTGTTGCTGGGTAAACACCAAAGGGCCACCCACTTGGCAGCTACTTTCTGGCACTGACCTACTTCCTCTGGGCGGCGATCACATTCCCACACTTAACCCTGACTTGAACGGCGCTTCACGCATTTGCCGTTACGCATGCATTACTTCGTGTACCAAAATGTGAAGCAAACAAGGGACATCTAGGGACCTGATTCATGGAAGTGTTGTATAATGGCGCACTCCCATAGGAAAACGTTCCATGAATCAGGCCCCTAGTCTGTGTGGTGTGCTCACACGCGGCATGTAGCTGCCTGCACACGCGGCATGTAGCTGCCTGCGTGCGAAGTCGCTGGTATTTGTGGGTCATTGAACAGAGCACAATTAAAAAGTGTGTGCAGCAGTTTGATAATGCAAACGACCTCACTATGTCCTGTTTGACGGAGAAGCCTCGAACGGTTTGTTTCTGTGCATTTTGTTTTGAAATATAAAAGCGTGGCCGCAAAGGGCTGAATACAAGGAACGTCCAGATGTGGTATTCGCATGTGACATCGTGAGATGTCTATATACTCTCCACTGTGTTGTGATGAGAAAGTCGCCTGCGTGTATCGCTTTTGTCCTGATGAGAAAGTCACCTGCGTGTATCACTGTTACCACGATAGGAAAGTGACCTGCATGTATCACTGTTGTCCTGATGGGAAAGTCACCTGCGTGTATCTCTGTTATCACGATAGGAAAGTGACCTGCATGTATCGCTGTTGTCCTGATGAGAAAGTCACCTGCGTGTATCTCTGTTATCACGATAGGAAAGTGACCTGCGTGTATCGCTGTTGTCCTGATGAGAAAAAGTCACCTGCGTGTATCTCTGTTATCACGATAGGAAAGTGACCTGCGTGTATCGCTGTTGTCCTGATGAGAAAGTCACCTGCGTGTATCTCTGTTATCACGATAGGAAAGTCACCTGTGTGTATCACTGTTGTCCTGATGAGAAAGTCACCTGCGTGTATTGCTGTTGTCCTGATGAGAAAGTCATCTGCGTGTATGCTGTTATCACAATGAAAAAGTCACCTGCGTGTATCGATGTGATCACGATAGGAAAGTCACCTGCGTGTATCGCTGTGATCACGATAGGAAAGTCACGGGCGTGCAGTTATCACGATGAGAAAGTCACCTGCGTGTATCGCTGTAATCACGATGCGAAAGTCACCTGCGCTTATGCTGTTATCGCGATGAGAAAGTCACCTGCGTGTATACTGTTACCACGGTGATAATGTCACCTACGTGTATCGCTGTTTTAACGGGCATGCAGCTTGATGTTAACTACTGTGGAAATATAATGTACAGTTCCCAGCCCTGGACTGACAAGAAAGTCATGTCGAGAACCTTTGATTGTCCTGGCAGTAAGTCATGATAGTCTTCAGATGAGAAGATCAAACCCCACAGAACTAGACAGAGCCCCTCAAACTGGACAGAGCCCTTTGCGAACGCAGACACAACTTCTTAGACAGCGCTTTGTTAACGCTATGGGGCGCCACACCGTGACCTCACCCCCTCCGCAGCTACGGCCCGAGTCTAGCCACAGCTCTAGTGAATACATGACACGATTTAACAGGATACATTGAAGAGTAGCACATCCCTACACATACTGTCCAAATCGTCAGGGATGCACTGCCCAGCACCAGCGTTTCACACACCAGTGTGAACAGAAGCTACACACAGATTCATTCACTCCAGCAGTGAGTATAGACTATGCAAAGGACACAGCGAGAAATCTTTCACCCTCCGGTTATCATTTCATTTACTTATCTTTTCATTTAGTAAAACAGACACATGGCGATTAGCTGTTTATAACAGAGGTCTCACATTTCGCGTGGCAATGCACGATAAGGCAATTCAGTCCTATTTTTTTCGGTCTAGCCTCTAAGCCTTGCAGTTTTTCTATTTTCCATTTGAAGTTTAGCAACACTACAAGTCCCAGAATTCCAAGCAGAAACACAACTAAATGGCGTTCCCACGCATGACTCGTGACTCTTGAGAGATCTACTTAATGAACCTCGTACATGCCAACATTATCCATTCCTTTCTGGAGAAAGACCCGACCTATTCTGGTTTCAACTTTGAGTTCTGGGACTCGCAGTCCTGGTTTTATAATGGGGAAATCCAGGACTACAAGTCCCATATTGCAAAGTGAAACCAGGACTGGACTAGTATCTGCGAGGGTGTGGCTAATGTTGAGGCATGTATGCTGTGAAATACATGGTCTGCCTGTCAGCGGATGGCGACACAGCAGCTTTCAATAGGCGTGCAGTTCGCCTCATGTTCAGCGATCTCCTCTCCTCTCGTGTTCATGCAGCGAGAAGGGGTTGGGAGGGGGAGCAGAGGGGCTCTCGGCGCATAAAAGCCTTATCTGTACATACCTCCTCCTTCCGCTACGCAACCACCAGCACAGGAGGAGCACCGCCGCCCCTAAAGCCAGGGTGTAGACGTCGAGAAGGCATTGCAGGGCGTGCAGCATTGTTGCCCGGTGCCCGACTTCAAAGGAGAGCGTCGAGTGTTGCGGAAAGCCTTGCCGTGCCCAGGCTGTGCCTCTTGCTGCAAGATAAGAGCCTGGATTGTACAACTTTTCTGTAACAGGAGTGAACTTTTCCTCCTGACGGGCAATCGCAGGCAGGGAAGGGTTGAACTTGGATTGGTTGCGAGTGCTCCACAGCTCCTCCCAGCCAGAAACTACACACAATGCACTCTAGCAAAGGTCGGCTCTGAGCACACATGCTTTTTTTTGATTAAATTGTTAATCTCCTGCAATATAACTGCGTTCATTTTTTTCGTCATGGTGTAAACCTGTGGCGGGCTAGCACATGCTTGATCATCCCAGCGCTGCCATTTGTCAGTAGTGGAGAAGGTTAATGTTGCTGACTTTTTTGAAAGCCTACCGACTTTTTTTTCTTGCTTGTATGCGCTGTATTTCTCTCGATTCGCACCCTCACGACAAGGAACTGTATTGAGGCAATTTAATGGATACTAATGCACAGTGGAGTGACACAACATTTGCCCTCCCACCCCCCCCCCCCGTGAGAGATGCTGATGGGGGGCGCAAGGCATGCTGAGGGAGGGAATTGGGGGGGGGGGGGGGCAACTCGGCAGCAAATCACAGGTCGCGCCACACTCTGGGCGAGCCTAGAATACCAGGCTTGCACAATACTCACAAACGTAGGGGTATGGGTACGTCGCACACTGCACTAGGAGAAAGATATACATATGTGTTTTAATGCATTATACACCACACTTTCTGAGAAAAATTGTCTAAAAGGCAAGAGCGTTTGCAATTGTTTTGTAGGGTAACGTCAATCTAAAAATCCAATACATGCAACTCACCAACAGTGCACACAAAAATTAATGCTTTAATTAATATGCTTTGCTGTTAAAAATGGCATGCCACAATGAATACAGGTCCATCTAGTGGCGCAATGTAGACCAGTCTAGACACGCCATCAAATATTACAGTAAAGCATGCCAGGCCACATGTAGACATACCTAGACTGGTTGCACCAAAATGCCAGTCGAAGCAATAACACTTGTCATGGTTATTTTATTACAGATGCCTAGAAAAATATGCAGTGCTGCAATAAGAAATGGCTAGATTGGCAGCATCCAAATGCCAGTCTAGCCAGGTAATTGCACTTAGCAGGACTGCTTTATCACAGATGCCCTGTTAAAAAAAAATATCATGGCAAACCAACAAACTGCTTAGCCTGGACATGGACAGGGGAGCCGACTTATGAATTTCCCGGGGGAGGGGGGGTGGGGGCAAATCCAGGAAGTGACATCACTGGCAGTCATAGGATGGCAAATTTGCATGTAGTCGCCAACTTGGTGCAACGGCACGCGGGGTGTGGAGGCACGCGCAGCACAGAACAGTGGAATCATTGGCTAGCATGCACTGCATATACTAAAGTCAAGCAAGAAGGAGATTTAAGCCTTCGAGTTGCATTGTTGCATTCCAGTAGGCCATCACTGCTCCTACTCCACCCCTCTATAATGATCCAGGTTGTAGTAGCCCTCAAAAGGCAGAGCAACACAACTAGGATGGGAGAACGAAATGCCGTCCGATCCTGTGAGTGTGTCAAACGTCAGAGCAAAGACAGTGCGTGTGCCTCCTACCTCAGAGCACAATCTCACTAATTTGGTGCAAATCTCGCAAGTGGTAGCATGGGAATCCCCTGCGTGTTGTGGGCTGCAGACTCCGGATCAAATGCTCACTTCTTCAGCGTGAAACTCTGGCCAAGGCTATTTGCTATTTGGGCAAGCATTCAGGATGGGTCTCACACCTTTAAACAGTGTGATATATTGAGTGGGCACCTCACTCCTTGGAGCATAATATCAACCGTTGCTGGTAATCTCACAACTGAATGTACAGTTTCACTTGGTCATCTCAATGACCCCATGTATATTAATGGAGTCCGTCTCCCATCTGGGAATGCAATTATATTTCTGTTAAAACACTCTGAATTGTCACTCCAGTTTTCTCGATCTATAGATCCATACCATATTCATTCAATCTGTGTGCAGGGGTGATAACTTGTGTCTGAGAGAGCTCATTCTTTCATTCAGGAGAGATAAAGGGGTAACAACCCCCTGTATGTGGGATGAGGCTCATTTTACCCCATGCCCTCTCCAGAAGGAGTGAGCAGGTTTTAAGACCCTTCGGACAGGCTTGGGCCTTCTATTCCTTGCCCCATCACGGCTCCCAACATCCTGAGCGGCAGCTTATGGACAGCAAGCAGCTCCGGACATGACTGTTGCCAATTGAATGAAGATTTAACAAGGGGGGTCCTGGGAGTCTCTCTGCCAGACATTAGTCCTGGTTACGAGAGACTTACCCAGAGTCTTTAGCTCACTATCTTTTCACAGAGATCAGAGACAGATCTACTATTTAGACACTGAGAGAGAGCCATGAACCCACATTGGTGGTGAAGAAGCACTCAACATACAGAACACAATGGTATAGTGTTGCAGTCCTGCTGAGAAGTGACAATTCTGAGCATGTGAGCAGTAGGCTGGATCAGTGCTGCCACATAAAATGTGTAGAAGCCTCTGTAAGAAGTGGCAGTACTGTCCCAATGGTGAGAAGTGTAGTATTTTCACATTAACTATGCTTAAGAACTTTGGGTTATTGAATAATGCTGCTACATTCTGAGTAATTCCATCCCTTTAAATATATGAGCTCTTGTATAACCACGACAGTGTTGAGTTAAGTTATTCTGATGATGACAGACTTCGTCAATAGTTCTGGTTCTGTATCATTAAATGTACTTCAGATCGTTAGAGTATCGGAAGGATAGCTCAGGGGCAACATGCTCGTCTTTGGAAGCAAGACGACACAGAGCAACACAGGTTCGATCCCTCGGTCCGCGCATCACAGGTTCGCTCCCTGGGTCTGCGCAACACAGGTTCGCTCCCTCGGTCCCTCGGTCCATGCAACACATGTTCGCTCCCTCGGTCCATGCAACACAGGTCGCTCCCTCGGTCTGCGCAACACAGGTTCGCTCCCTCGGTCTGCGCAACACAGGTTCGCTCCCTCAGTCCGCGCTTAGAACCCTCTGGGTAGTACACGCATTATAAATAACCAATTAAAATAAAAAGAAATGCATCTGTTGAGAAGTGCTGGGGCCTTGTCAATAAGAGTGTAGCAGCTCAACTGATAAGTGCTGATGTTGTCCCATCAAAAGTATAGCAGCCCCACTAAGATGAACTAGCATTGCCTCAACAAAAGCATAGTATTATGGCTGAGAAGATTCAACAATTATAGAAGCCCTGTTACAGCAGTACTATCCCATCAAGAGTATAGCGAGCTAACTGAGCAGTACCAGCATTGCCCCATTTTAAATATGGCAGCTCTACTAGAAAGTGCTGGCTCATACGCCTCCGCTCCCCGCCCATAGCATTCACCCTCACCACGTGCACACTCAGAGACATGCAAACAGTCTCATTTGCCCTCTCCCTGCCGTTCTCCCTGTCCCCTCCCTCGCTTTGCATCTGTACCTCCATTTCTAAAAATCCTTCTGGGTTGGGTGTACCTCTACATCTGTTCACCCCTCTTGCCAAGAGGGGTGCACAGATGTACAAATACACCAAACCCAAAACGATTTTTAAAAATTGAGGGACAGACTTTTTTTGCATCTGTGCCTCCATTTCTAAAAATCGTTTTGGGTTGGGTGTACCTCTACATCTGTGCCCCCCTCTTGGCAACAGGGGTGCACAGATGTACAAATACACCCAACCCAAAACGATTTTTAGAACTTGAGGGACAGACTTGCTTTGCATCTGTGCCTCCATTTCTAAAAATCCTTCTGGGTTGGGTGTACCTCTCCATCCGTGCACCCCTCTTGGTAGGAGGGGTGCACAGATGTACGCATACACCAAACCCAAAACTATTTTTAGAAATTGAGGGACAGACTTGTTTTGCATCTGTGCCTCCATTTCTAAAAATCGTTTTGGGTTGGGTGTACCTCTACATCTGGTGTAGAAGTATACCGAACCCAAAACGATTTTTAGAAATTGAAGGACAGATGCAAAGCAAGAGCCTCTTGCTTTGTATCTGTCCCACAATTTCTAAACATTGTTTTTCCCGGCTTTTACCCGGGCCGCCAGAGAGAGACACAGTATTGATGGAACAAAGGGCCATCCATACTGCGTTTCTTCCCTCGTGCCGGGGTGGGCTCTGCCCCGACTTCATTCTTCCGGGGGGTGCCCGGGCCCTTCAGCCCCCACGTACTCGGCGTCCCTGGACATGGATGAACATTACAATTTATCACACAATCCATCCCCTTCCCCACACACACCCCCTCTCCCTCCAACCCTCTGCCCGAACCCTCAAAATCAGCTTCTCGGCCCACAATTACTTCCACGTCCCCCTTTTCTTTGTCCCAGTGCTTACGTATTACAAGAAAGTATGTGGGGCAGCGTTTTTTTGTAATTGTAAATGCTTTCTGCCATGCAACCATGGCAGACAGCATTTACAATGGATTCCTGTGGAGACTGCATGCTTTTTCCTAATTCAAAAAGCCAAAGGGCTCCACACATATCCCCAGCATTTGTACCCTGCATGAAAATGCATGCAGGTGCAAATGCTGGAGTATTTGTATGGCGGTGAGGAGGGGAACATTGGAAACCTAAGTTGCGTTCCACAGCTTCTCTCCGCCATACATATTGATGAAAATGGGGCTTACTGGAAATGCAATGCATAAAAGCCTTGCAGAAGGAGCCCAAACTACAATATAGGACAACTTCGACCAAAGGCTGCAATTACCCATACTACCAACAGATGTCACTCCCCACTTGCTATGTTGATCCCTCCACCCTGTACTGTCCCTCTGCTGCCCTTTGCTGTCCCTTCCCCACCTTTACTGTCTTCCCCCCTGTGCTGTCCCTCTCCCCTCTCCCCCCTGTGCTGTCCCTCTCCCCTCCTGTGCTGTCCCGCTCCCCTCTGTGCTGTCCCTCTCCCCCTGTGCTGTCCCTCTTCCCCCCTGTGCTGTCCCTCTCCGCCCCCTGTGCTGTCCCTCTCCACCCCCTGTGCTGTCCCTCTCCACCCCCTGTGCTGTCCCTCTCTGCCCTCTGTGCTGTCCCTCTACCCCTGTGCAGTCCCTCTCCTGTGTGCTGTCCCTCTCCCCCCTGTGCTTTCTCTCTTCCCCCCTGTGCTTTCTCTCCCCCACAGTGCTGTCCCTATCCCTCATGTGCTGTCCCTCTCCACTCCTGTGCTGTCCCTCTCCCCTCCTGTGCTGTCCCTCTCCCCTGTGTGCTGTCCCTCTCCCCCTGTGCTGTCCCCGTCCCTCTCCACCCCTGTGTTGTCCCTCTCCACCCCTGTTTTGTCCCTCTCCCCTGTGATGTCCCTCTCCCCCATGTGCTGTCCGTCTCCCCCCTGTGTTGTCCCTCTCTGCCCCATGTGCTGTCCCTCTCCCTCGTGTGCTCTCCCTCTCCCCCCCTGTGCTGTCCCTCTCCCCCTGTGCGGTCCCTCTCCCCCATGTGCTGTCTGTCTTCCCCCCTGTGTTGTTCCTCTCTGTTCTCTGTGCTGTCCGTCTCTGTCCTCTGTGTGTCCCTATCCCCCTGTGCTTTTTCTCTCTCCCCCCAGTGCTGTCCCTCTCCCTCTGTGTTGTCCCCCTCCCTCTGTGCTGTCCCTCTCCCTCTGTGCTGTCCCCCTCCCCTGTGTTGTTCCTCTCCCCCTGTGCTGTTCCTCTCCCCACGTGCTGTTCCACTCCCCCTGTGCTGTCCCTCTACCCCGTGCTGCCGTTCTTCCCCTGTGCTGTCCACCCTGGCACTGTCCCTCTCCCCTTCTGTGCATCCTTCTCCCCCCTGTGCAGTCCCTCTCCTCCCTGTGCAGTCCCTCTGCCCCCAGTGCTGTCCCTCTGCCCCCAGTGCTGTCCCTCTCCAACCAGTGCTGTCCCTCTCCCCTCTGTGCTATCCCTCTCCCCCTGTGCTGTCCCTATACCCCCTGTCCTGCCCCTCGCCCTCACATGCTGCCCCTCTCCACCCCTGTGCTGCCTCTCCACCCCTGTGCTGTTCCACTCCCCCCTGTGCTGTTCCACTCCACCACTGTTCTGCCCCTCTGCCCCCGTGCAGCTCCTCTTCCCCCTGTGCTGTCCCTCTCCCCTGTGATGTCCCTCTCCCCCCTTGCTGTCCCTCCCCCCCTCTGAAAAACCTGAAGGTGTCTCCCCAGCTAGTCCCTGGGGATCTGTCATCCAGGTGGTCAGGACATGGCCATCACTAGTGGATGCAGTTCCTGGGGGAGGTCCATTGAGGGAGGATCACCTGGATGGGGGGGTCGTTAGGGAGTAGAGTGGGACACTGATGGGTGAGATGCAGTATCCCCTTCTTTGAACACCTTTTCCCCATCCTACCACCACAGCACTGCCCCCCCTTTCCCGACACGAAGACCTTCGAACAACATGAAAGACAACGGACTAACACCAGAGCTGTTTACCTGACATGTCCCAATACAAGGGTCGGGCAAAGTCATGCAATTGACCAGAATCACACACATCTGACAGCGCTTTCCCTTCCCCAGAGGGATAAAAGGTAGAGCCTAAGAGTACAGGACGAGCAAGGCAGACTGCATGACATGAGAGCTAACTCAGCATGGCAGTTCTAGAGGAGGAGAAAGATGATGCATACCGAGTGGGTGACAAGGAGAGAAGCTACCTTGCCCTTTCCGACCAAAGCCTGTGAAACCTCTGCAGAAGGAATCATAATACCGCCAACAATAGCCTGCATGTTTTGCAGCAGAAGCAAATGGTACACGAGACCCTCTGCTGATTACCAAGCTGGGGGGACATGCTTATCTTCGTGGTACTAACCTTGACTCCAAAGAGAAAGAAAGCCAGGCGGTTCATCAGAGCCACTGAGTCGAGGGGAGAGTCGATAAGAAACCGAACTGTGTTGAACGAAAAGTATCCAATGGCTGATTTGAACTTTGAAAGGCATAAAGAAGATATTCATGAAAAAAGGGGAAAATCATCTTCCCATGTGTTTGTGTGAAAGAGTTTGGGAGCCCACGCACAGGCTGGCATTAAGCACTAGATGGTAGAGTAGTTTTGTTCAGTTATTAAGGAATTTGGATGCAAAAGCCACTACATCTTAAGTAGCAACAGTTACTTGCATGAGGGACCACCACTAGACAAACACATGGGCATCCACGGTGGATGGTGCTTTTCCAGAAGGCATGGTGAAATCATGATGTCTGATTTCACCTGTTGGAATGCATGGGTGCATTGATCATCCCAAATGAAATTCATAGTTTTCTTAAGGAATGCACAACAGGGTTTCGTTTTTTTCAGAGAAATCCTGCACAAACCTCACATGGTACTTCTTCATGTCTATGTGAATCGAAGATGGGCTGTGGAGCATCGCAAATTGCCTCCATCAACCTCATCCTTGGGACTATGAATTGCTCTGTGTGTGTAGTGCAAATAATCAACAGAGAGCAGTGAAAAGGTGTGCATTGTCAGACCATTCCCACTCATTCTGCTGAACTGGAGACTTCCAGCCCTTTAAGATGAGTAGCAATACCCTGGACGTGGATGGGGATGCAGATTTTAATCAAACATCAATAATTCAGACGATACAAATAGCTAGGCAAAAAGTTAGTCTGTTTTAATGTTAGTAAGTAAAACAGGGAGTACAGCGAACATCAGCAATCTCTCGATACTCAACTCTCAATCATTTCATAAAAAAAGCTGGGTTCTTAAACCCTAGATTGGTCAGAGCTGACGTGCTGACCAAATTCATCCTATGTGGCAAACTTCTAAAACCTATCGGGAAGCGGGATTGGCTCTAGGTGAACTACTAAGTATAGGTTTAATATCTGTATAGAGCAGTGGTCTTCAAACTTTTTTGGCCTGGGCCCCCCTTGAGCAAAGTATGGGCAGGCCGGGCCCCCCCAAAAGTGCCTGATGGACAGTATGTAGAAATCGCTTAGAACTTTTGCGTGCCGTCACCGTACCCTACTCCCAGTACAGACCCTGGGCTCTCCCCACCCTACTCCCACCACTGTCCCAGTGCTGCCGCCCATCGTGCTCCCACCACAGTCCCATAACACAAGCATACATACCCATACACATTTAAATAAAAAATAAATAGCCATAAACGTACCTCGCTTGGTTGCTAAAATGCCCCGCTCCAGGTTGCTCTGCCCGTATGTGCGAGGAGGCGCAGGAGCACCCCCTCGCACATACATACATGCAGTGCCCCAGCCAGCATTTCCAATGAGCTATGCAAGGCTGGCGAAGCAAAACGCCTCGAGCGTTGCATGGCTCAGTGAACATGTGCGGCTGGGGAAATGACCTGTCAAAGGCAAACAGAGTTTCCCTTTGACAGTTCAGCCAGCCCAGGAGCACTCCCTCAGCTGGAAAAATCAGTTGAGGGAGTGCTCAGTGTTTCACTGAGCTGGCTCTTCGGCTCCTCCATAATGGGTGAGGTGACCAGTGGGTGGACGCCCCCTCACCCATTATGGATGAGCCGGAAGGCTTGGACTGGCCTATAGGGCAATAGGGCGATGACCATACCGAAAATGCAAAATGCTAGTGTAGGCCAGTAAAAATGGGCCACTTTTTTGGTCAATGTGGGCCAGTTTGAGGAGTTACTTCACTATGCAGCTAGTAGTTTTGACCATTGTTGCTGAAAAAATATTCTTTAAATATCACCATTTGTTTACATTTGAACAGAAAACAACCCCTTGGGCACTGTTCAAACAGTCTGTGACTAAACACTGAATATCCATTTGCAACTGCTGGCCATTTTTTAATTGGTGCCTAAAACCGTTGCATGGCCCAGTCTGACCATGTGAGCTGGCCCTTCCCATTTCCTCCAATCTAAAAAAAAAAAAAAAAAAATATATATTTTTGTAAACATTTTTTTTACATTTCATGCTGGGCTTTGGCGCCCCCCCTGGGATGCGGTCGCGCCCCCCTCGGGGGGCACGCCCCACAGTTTGAAGACCTCTGGTATAGAGTAACAGAGAGAAATAATGGGATAGTCAACAACAGGTAGGACAGCTAAGCCCTTCCTTCAAAATGGCCACTATGAACGTCACTAAATGTACAACGTCTCATTGGCTACATAAACTATAGGATCCCAACTACTTGGTCCTCTACTATTGGTTAGCTTCTAACCCCCGTCAATAACTTTCCACCTATGTGAGCAGCATGCAGACTGAACAACCAGGTGAAGGTGAGCTTGTCTTGATAACAGCTTCCCACCAATTAAAAGTACACTCTTACACCACCTCAATGTTTCAGTGTCAATTAGTGTTTGAAGTTGTTTTACAAAGGTAGCGGGCGCCCCTCTCTCGCAAGAACAGACATGATAACCTGTTCAGTGGTTATTAACCACTTGAGAGTTCGCAGCCACTGCTTTTACTCACTGTGCCTTTCACAGATGGGAAATATCCACTTGCATATCAGTCTTTGTCCTGCCCAGGGGCAGTCCAGCACCGAAATACAATGGCAATTCCAATCTGAACGAGAGAACCACCAGCAACCCCATACACGTGTTTCACCCTTGTTGAGGATCATCAGTGAGGTGAAGCTGATGCCTCTCTAAGCACATTGGTAACCCTAGGTCTCCTGGGGGCAACCAGACGTGGTCTCCCTCTCACTGTGCTTAGAGAGGCATCAGCTTCACCTCACTGATGATCCCCAACAAGGGTGCCATTGTATTTCGGTGCTGGACTGCCCCTGGGCAGGACAAAGACTGATATGCAAATGGATATTACCCATCTGTGAAAGGCACAGTGAGTAAAAGCAGTGGCTGCGAACTCTCAAGTGGTTAATAACCACTGAACAGGTTATCATGTCTGTTCTTGCGAGAGAGGGGCGCCCGCTACCTTTGTAAAACTATTTTTTAAGGAACCTGGGATTGGTAACCCTAGGTCTCCTGGGGGCAACCAGACGTGGTCTCCCTCTCACTGTGCTTAGAGAGGCATCAGCTTCACCTCACTGATGATCCCCAACAAGGGTGAAACACGTGTATGGGGTTGCTGGTGGTACTCTCGTTCAGATTGGAATTGCCATTGTATTTCGGTGCTGGACTGCCCCTGGGCAGGACAAAGACTGATATGCAAATGGATATTACCCATCTGTGAAAGGCACAGTGAGTAAAAGCAGTGGCTGCGAACTCTCAAGTGGTTAATAACCACTGAACAGGTTATCATGTCTGTTCTTGCGAGAGAGGGGCGCCCGCTACCTTTGTAAAACTATTTTTTAAGGAACCTGGGATTGGTAACCCTAGGTCTCCTGGGGGCAACCAGACGTGGTCTCCCTCTCACTGTGCTTAGAGAGGCATCAGCTTCACCTCACTGATGATCCCCAACAAGGGTGAAACACGTGTATGGGGGTGCTGGTGGTACTCTCGTTCAGATTGGAATTGCCATTGTATTTCGGTGCTGGACTGCCCCTGGGCAGGACAAAGACTGATATGCAAATGGATATTACCCATCTGTGAAAGGCACAGTGAGTAAAAGCAGTGGCTGCGAACTCTCAAGTGGTTAATAACCACTGAACAGGTTATCATGTCTGTTCTTGCGAGAGAGGGGCGCCCGCTACCTTTGTAAAACTATTTTTTAAGGAACCTGGGATTGGTAACCCTAGGTCTCCTGGGGGCAACCAGACGTGGTCTCCCTCTCACTGTGCTTAGAGAGGCATCAGCTTCACCTCACTGATGATCCCCAACAAGGGTGAAACACGTGTATGGGGTTGCTGGTGGTACTCTCGTTCAGATTGGAATTGCCATTGTATTTCGGTGCTGGACTGCCCCTGGGCAGGACAAAGACTGATATGCAAATGGATATTACCCATCTGTGAAAGGCACAGTGAGTAAAAGCAGTGGCTGCGAACTCTCAAGTGGTTAATAACCACTGAACAGGTTATCATGTCTGTTCTTGCGAGAGAGGGGCGCCCGCTACCTTTGTAAAACTATTTTTTAAGGAACCTGGGATTGGTAACCCTAGGTCTCCTGGGGGCAACCAGACGTGGTCTCCCTCTCACTGTGCTTAGAGAGGCATCAGCTTCACCTCACTGATGATCCCCAACAAGGGTGAAACACGTGTATGGGGTTGCTGGTGGTACTCTCGTTCAGATTGGAATTGCCATTGTATTTCGGTGCTGGACTGCCCCTGGGCAGGACAAAGACTCATATGCAAATGGATATTACCCATCTGTGAAAGGCACAGTGAGTAAAAGCAGTGGCTGCGAACTCTCAAGTGGTTAATAACCACTGAACAGGTTATCATGTCTGTTCTTGCGAGAGAGGGGCGCCCGCTACCTTTGTAAAACTATTTTTTAAGGAACCTGGGATTGGTAACCCTAGGTCTCCTGGGGGCAACCAGACGTGGTCTCCCTCTCACTGTGCTTAGAGAGGCATCAGCTTCACCTCACTGATGATCCCCAACAAGGGTGAAACACGTGTATGGGGTTGCTGGTGGTACTCTCGTTCAGATTGGAATTGCCATTGTATTTCGGTGCTGGACTGCCCCTGGGCAGGACAAAGACTGATATGCAAATGGATATTACATATCTGTGAAAGGCACAGTGAGTAAAAGCAGTGGCTGCGAACTCTCAAGTGGTTAATAACCACTGAACAGGTTATCATGTCTGTTCTTGCGAGAGAGGGGCGCCCGCTACCTTTGTAAAACTATTTTTTAAGGAACCTGGGATTGGTAACCCTAGGTCTCCTGGGGGCAACCAGACGTGGTCTCCCTCTCACTGTGCTTAGAGAGGCATCAGCTTCACCTCACTGATGATCCCCAACAAGGGTGAAACACGTGTATGGGGTTGCTGGTGGTACTCTCGTTCAGATTGGAATTGCCATTGTATTTCGGTGCTGGACTGCCCCTGGGCAGGACAAAGACTGATATGCAAATGGATATTACCCATCTGTGAAAGGCACAGTGAGTAAAAGCAGTGGCTGCGAACTCTCAAGTGGTTAATAACCACTGAACAGGTTATCATGTCTGTTCTTGCGAGAGAGGGGCGCCCGCTACCTTTGTAAAACTATTTTTTAAGGAACCTGGGATTGGTAACCCTAGGTCTCCTGGGGGCAACCAGACGTGGTCTCCCTCTCACTGTGCTTAGAGAGGCATCAGCTTCACCTCACTGATGATCCCCAACAAGGGTGAAACACGTGTATGGGGTTGCTGGTGGTACTCTCGTTCAGATTGGAATTGCCATTGTATTTCGGTGCTGGACTGCCCCTGGGCAGGACAAAGACTGATATGCAAATGGATATTACCCATCTGTGAAAGGCACAGTGAGTAAAAGCAGTGGCTGCGAACTCTCAAGTGGTTAATAACCACTGAACAGGTTATCATGTCTGTTCTTGCGAGAGAGGGGCGCCCGCTACCTTTGTAAAACTATTTTTTAAGGAACCTGGGATTGGTAACCCTAGGTCTCCTGGGGGCAACCAGACGTGGTCTCCCTCTCACTGTGCTTAGAGAGGCATCAGCTTCACCTCACTGATGATCCCCAACAAGGGTGAAACACGTGTATGGGGTTGCTGGTGGTACTCTCGTTCAGATTGGAATTGCCATTGTATTTCGGTGCTGGACTGCCCCTGGGCAGGACAAAGACTGATATGCAAATGGATATTACCCATCTGTGAAAGGCACAGTGAGTAAAAGCAGTGGCTGCGAACTCTCAAGTGGTTAATAACCACTGAACAGGTTATCATGTCTGTTCTTGCGAGAGAGGGGCGCCCGCTACCTTTGTAAAACTATTTTTTAAGGAACCTGGGATTGGTAACCCTAGGTCTCCTGGGGGCAACCAGACGTGGTCTCCCTCTCACTGTGCTTAGAGAGGCATCAGCTTCACCTCACTGATGATCCCCAACAAGGGTGAAACACGTGTATGGGGTTGCTGGTGGTACTCTCGTTCAGATTGGAATTGCCATTGTATTTCGGTGCTGGACTGCCCCTGGGCAGGACAAAGACTGATATGCAAATGGATATTACCCATCTGTGAAAGGCACAGTGAGTAAAAGCAGTGGCTGCGAACTCTCAAGTGGTTAATAACCACTGAACAGGTTATCATGTCTGTTCTTGCGAGAGAGGGGCGCCCGCTACCTTTGTAAAACTATTTTTTAAGGAACCTGGGATTGGTAACCCTAGGTCTCCTGGGGGCAACCAGACGTGGTCTCCCTCTCACTGTGCTTAGAGAGGCATCAGCTTCACCTCACTGATGATCCCCAACAAGGGTGAAACACGTGTATGGGGTTGCTGGTGGTACTCTCGTTCAGATTGGAATTGCCATTGTATTTCGGTGCTGGACTGCCCCTGGGCAGGACAAAGACTGATATGCAAATGGATATTACCCATCTGTGAAAGGCACAGTGAGTAAAAGCAGTGGCTGCGAACTCTCAAGTGGTTAATAACCACTGAACAGGTTATCATGTCTGTTCTTGCGAGAGAGGGGCGCCCGCTACCTTTGTAAAACTAGTGTTTGAAGTTGGCCTTGAATCTGTACTGTTCTGTGGGGCTTTTTAAGGAGTATGGGGTACTGTCTGGCTTCTTTGAGTAGGTGTGATCTCCTCATGCATCCAACTTTCTTCCATCACGTGACTGGACACCACGATTTGAGCCTTTTTTGTGTATTTGATTTTATTCCCCAATATTCCTCTGAGGTCTTTTGTTTTCACTTGACCTTCTTAAAAAGGAGCTTCTGTTCTTTCACGTTAATTGTATCTAATGTCAGCCAATTTTAGTTCTGATAAGACCATGGCTCTTTGGTTCATCCAACTCCTTAGCTGAAATATACTGTGTTTAATTCAATTGCTTTTGTAACCATTTAGTTTCATATGACGTCACCATTCATCCTGGTCATTCAGTTTATTTGTTTCTTCAGGAATTGCATTTCAATGGCCATCATATTGTCTTGGATGTAGGTATGGTTTCCTTAATGGATACTTCACTTCCCATGTTCTCTTAGGTATAGGTATCCCTATGGGTACTGCGCAGAATTGTTGCTCTTCTTCTTGCCTTCTGATTGGTGCAATATATGTCACATACTTTGGTTCATACTTCTCAGGTAATGTAGGCGGTGTAGGTAGAGTAGGGGTACTTGGTTCCTCCCCTACACTGCGTAAAACTCCACCCACAGTCAGATCATGCTTTTTTGCAGTGTCTGCTTGCACTGACATATCACCAAAAAAGTACACAAGCTTTTTGGTGCCTCTCAGCAGGTGTGGCATCCTTCTTGGCAATGCTCACTTCACAGGGGCACAAAGAAAAGGATTTCGATATATGAGACAGTGCCTTCCAGTGTCACACATATGGTTTAGTTTAGTGTTTAGGATCAGGATATAGACGGATCTGTTGGTAATAATATTGGAGGTCTAATTTTGAGAATCAAGTGCCTTTACCCAAATGTAAGACTGAACCTGCAGTGTTCAGTAAGGGATAGTGGTACTCAACCATGTTTGTTCAGGGTGTGAACATCTACGCATAATCATAGTTTTTTGCTAGTAATTTCAAATGAGAAGGTTGTGACTTATCTTCTCTCTAGCTTCTACAGGACTCGCTCATCCCACTGTCTTGCGCATTGCTGTGTAGGGTGAGTAGTTCACCCTTGACTATGACATTTTATTTAAAGGGACATGCCCTTTCTCTCAACTTTATCCTACATGTGTACCCTTTCATCATTTCAACTGGGGTTTGAAAAATGCTGGTGTATGTTCGTTAGAAAGCCCACTTTTTTATTTGATGAAGTACACCCCTTTAATTTCTGCTGGATTATCACGGCGTTGGACAGTATTTTTCTCCAGGCCTGCGCTTGTCATAAGGGGATGGGGGCCCCTGTCAGCCTGGGTGGGAGGCCTAATAGGGAGGAAACCAGTCCTGCTCAAGAGGGGGATGATGGCATTTAGGAGGGACCCATTTCCTGTCCCCTCCTTATGTGCCAGTTTGCATCACACCATGCCTAAAACTCCAATTGCCATTCAAGATTGTCCTTATCTCTGCAGAACTGCCACAGACCTGGGATGAAATAACCTTCAAGGGAGAAGATCTGAAGAGCCCCACACCACCATGGTGATGCTTTGCCAGAGAGGGAAGAGCAGCAGAGAGAGAACCAGAGGCCCCAAGCTCCGGCTGGGGTTCCTGCATGAGCAGCAAGAAACCTCTGGAGTTAGGTAAACCGCAAAACATAGAGAACATCTACTATGTGGCTGCATGCAATGCCACAAGCCATATGCCAGTTCAGGGCCACACAGGTAGGAGATAGGTGCAGGGCTCCTTGACCACCAAAAACCTAAAAACAAAAAGCACCAAAACAAATCAGCACTTACCTCAGAAGTACTCCAGCCAGACGTCCGCAAATGCGATCTGTGACATTGAACCACCATTGTTGTTCATCGGTGGACCCACGGTGGAGAAAGGCTGTTGGGGTTAAGGGGCAATATGAAGACTTCCTTGTATGTAAACCCTGTCTGGTGGAGAAGATGTGGCCAAATTGGCCCGAAACAGCACTGTGAAGCAGTCAAAGTGACCGCATGAAGCAGGAAGTTGCAGGTTGTTTGGGTGAGGTCAGAGGAGGAGGAGTTAGCAGACCAAGCTGGATGAAGAATGATCATAGAGTGTGGAGGTTCCTTCTGGAACAGGTCAGGTATTGGTTAGTGAGTGGGAGTGGTGCTGCATTGTGACTTTGTATGAACAAGTGCAAGCGTACTTAGAAAAGGCATTGTAAGGAGTAATAGTGAAGTGCTTGTGTGAGTGAAAGGTTGGTGTATGAACAAAGAGGGGGCAGAGCAGTAGTGTGGATGAGGGAGAAATAGCATAGAAGACGGATTATTAGTTTAGATGAGGCAGAGGTATAGAGTGGTGTAAGTAGAGAGTAATAGGGTAAAGGGATACATGGGCATGACCTGAAGGACACCAAATCTGGTGGGTATCTAAAAGGCACAATACAATACTCCTTTTAAGATCACTAATCACTGGATAGCATAGGGACAGTCCAGGAAGTCCTTGTGGGAGGTTTGACAGATAAGGCCTTCTACCTTAAGGACTTCACTTCTAGTGCAAGTTTGAACCTAGACTGCAGGAGACAATAATTGATATATAGCAACCTGGGAAGTAAGGACTTATTTGCCTTAAGAATACTTATAGCTCCCAAGGCCAGAGTATGTACCCTGTAGTGTCCAAGAGAGGGTACTCCATCTTTGCTAGACATGTGGCTAGGCTGGTGGCAGCTTTTTGATTTGTGTAAATGGCTCCACTTGCAAGAAACCATTTACCTGACAGGGTTCTTTTAGATCCCCTCTTTCATTTCTTCAAAATTGAAGTTTGCCTCAAAGACCAGAGGGGTCACGTGCCTATCCCTTGTCCCTCTTTGTGTGCATGAGAAGGTGAGTATCTTTGACCACTGGATGCCTGTATGCCAAGACTGGTAGATAGTAACAGTGTGAAACCAGTTCTGGCTCGTATATGAAGATGTCAAAAAACACGCAAAAGAGCTCAATTACCCCACTTTTAGTCCACCTTGCACTTGGGTCAGGGACAAAAAGAGAGAAGATCGTGATAGATTAGCTGTTTTGTGTATCTAGGAATCATATAGAACAAACATTATTTTCCAAAGAGTAGGCAAAGTAAAAACACATTTTGTAATCAAAGAAATATTGATAACACAAAGAAATATATGTGATGGGTGCTTTCCGCAAGACACCTCATAAACTTAAAGCAAATTGAAAAACTCAAAAGTTAAAAAGTCCAGCAAAAACACATTTTCTACTAGTGGTGTCTAGAGTTAGTATAGTGACATTTGTAACACATCACCATGGCAAACTATTTCAAACAGTTTTGGTTCTTTTACAGTTTTTTCGTGGGGGAGAATACGTATACAGCATAAAATTCTAATGCTGCGGAGAAAAGACACATTAGTTGTAGTGTCTGTGGGATGTCTACATATGTTTCGGCACACAGATTACATCAGCACCATCCCTGGTGTTCTGCTGTTTTAGTTGTGGCCCTCTTCAGGACGGTATATTGTTTTTCAGTTGACAAAAAGTTCAAAAAACACAAAGTTCAAAAAACAAATCCCCAGGTGTTTCACACTATTTTTCGTGCTGTAAAAAATGGAGAAGCGGAATTTGTGTTAATGCTTTGTCTACAACAAAAGAACACGATAAAAACTCTTTTGTTAAAAGTTTGTGAGAGTTGGGCTTTTTTATTTCCCATTTCTCAACTTTTCACTGACCATTATATGCTCTTGTGGTTGGACTAAAGGTTGGTTTCTATAGTGGGGGAAGTGGAAGATCCCTCCTTTTCCAAAATTCCGTTGTGCAGCGAAATTATTTCTGTTCTGCTTTCGCGGTCAATGTGCGGTTTTGTCAGCCTGGAGGCACTTGTGAAAATATTTTCTTTCAAGCCAAGATTTCTTCTCCGGACCTAGTTATGAAAAACAATCATATTTTTGATTTTGCTAATTGTTTATTAATGTGCAGGATAGCACATGTTATCTAGCATATGTACTAACCTTGTGTTTATTTGGTGATTTATTGTTAGCATTCACGCTAGGTCCCAGAAGCCTTCAGACTTGATTCGGACACAGTCTTTCAGTTTAATGCCGTTTTATTTCTGTCTCGCCCACTGGCCTGTGAGGACAAAAGGAGGGGAGGATGTTAGGAGGGCTCTTCTTTAGTTACTCATAGGCTTTCCATAATTTAAAAGAAAGACATCCAGATATTTCTGTGCCTTAGTTCATCCCGCTTTTCACATCTCGGATGTTGGAAAAAATGGGGATGTTTACCTTATAAGTGATACCGGTGTGTTCAGAAGTCTCTCGGTTTGCAACAGCTCCTCTTGGTCTGCGCGCGGAAGCCAATTCATCTTTCGCTGTGCCGTGAGAGGGTTGTTGTTCTCTTCCGTGTTTGCGTGTCACATCACTGTACATGTGCATGTCTGATCCGCGTTTTTCTTTGAAAAAGACATATACGTCTGGTCCAGACGGCCATCTTGGAAAGGTGTAAATTAATTCGGAATGCTGGTAACTCCGGCTGAGATTCCTTTTTTTTGCGAAATATTTGACTGAGCTTATCCCAGAGTTCATTTAGTCTGCATGATTGCACATTTTATTTGAAATTAATTACTTGTTGCAAATGGTGTCATGCTGCCATTGATGTGGTTTGTGATTTATTCCTAGTTTGCAGCACCTTCATACTCCTGATGGTCTGGAGAAGATTATGGATTGTATGTGGCACATTATAATTTAATGAAGTCCTTCCTGTACCCAATCCCATTGTGGAAGAACCAGGGAGTCATGGACTAATGGTCCGAGAGTTCAAGACGTGATGACAGTGATTGGGTGTGTTGGATCCCTATTCCATTTCGGATGATATTTCACAAGCTTTTAGAAGAAAATGCCCCATTCCACCGCTGAATTCAGACCATCTTTTACTGTATCCAAATCAAAAATCCATTTCTGTTTGCATTTGCGTAGCGCCAGATCTCAATCTCCTCCTCTTTTTGAAATTTGGACTGTTTGGATGATAAACCAAAATATTTTGCATGGTTTGTGTTTGAGGAGAAGGTAGTGGGCGACCAAAGGTTTGTTTGTTGTTTGGTTTCTGATGTTTGTTCGGTGCTCTCCTATGCGTACTTTTATATGTCTTTTAGTTTTGCCAATATAAAGGAGTTGGCAGGGGCCCTGGATCGCATATACTAGTCATTGGGTGCTACAGTTTGTGAATGATTTGAGTTGCCAGTTTCTTCCTTGCAAGTTAACATTTTTCATATTTTTTATTAGTGAACAAACAGAACAGTTGCCGCACTTGAAGTGTCCTACTACAGGTGGTAAATCCCAGAGTGTTCTTTGTGTATCAACTTTCGTTGTTGCCTGAGGATACATGTGGACAAGATTGTCTCGCAAGTTCTTTTGTCTTCTGAAGGCAAATCTCGGAGGTGCTAGGTCAGAGTGTTCTGTTTTTATAATATGCCAGTTTTTTAGGAAGAGTTTCCGTAAGTGATGGTTTATAGGCTAAAGTTTGTAACACATGTAATCTTTTCCAATGCTGTTTTGTTTGGTGGAATAAAGCATGTTTCTCGGTTTCTATTTTTAGCTCTTTCGTATGCCACGTTGATTTGTTTTTTAGGGTAGCCTCTTTGTTCAAGGCGTTTATTAAGTTTCTTCCCGTGCGTTTTATAATCATCCAAGGTGGTACAGTTACAACGAACTCTTAGGAATTGGCCAATGGGAAGGTTGGCCTTCAGACCTGCTGGGTGGTAGCTTTTGTACTCCAGTAAAGTGTTTTTATCAGTTTTTTTCCTGGACAGATTTGTACTTAGGGAGCCGTCTGCCTGTGTTCTAATTTCCAAGTCTAGAAAAGGGATAGTTTTTGTTTCATATGACATGGTGAAGTTGATATACGTGTTGCGTTGATTTAGCCATTCCTGAAATTCCAAATGGAGAGTAACTGGGCCTCTCCATATTAGAAAGCAGTCATCAATGTACCTGTGCCAAGCAATAATGTTTGTTTTGAAAGGGTTGTTGATGTGGTATATAGAGTTTGTCTCCACAAAATCCATATACAAGTCTGCGATGTCTGGGGCGAATGTTGCCCCCATACTAGTCCTGTGTCTTTGGTTGTAGAAAGAATCTTCGCACATGAAGTAATTTTCCATGAGTGCCAGTCTTGCGCACTCGAGGATAAAGGCGGTTGGAACTGTTTTGCTATTCATGTGACGTTGGTTCAAATATTGTTCCAGGACTTGTAGACATTCGAGCTGTGGGAGGCTGGTATATAGAGCAACGACGTCTAGAGTTGCTAAGATATCTCCTTGTTCAATTTTGATGTTGTCTATGATTTTTATCATACTAGTCATATCCTTGATGTATGATTTAATTTGTGATATGAAGGGTCTCAGAAACCAGTCTACATAAATCGACAGCGGTTCTAGGACAGAATCTATGGCCGAAACTATAGGTTTTCCCGGTGGTTTAGTGCTGTTTTTATGTACTTTTGGCAACAGATAGAACAGGGATGGTTGGGTTGGCTTTGATAAGGAAACACTTCTCATCATGGTCAATCCACCCTCTTCTTCGGCATGTGACATCAGGCTGGATATTTCCTCTTTAAGGCACAATGTTGGGTCTCCCTGTAGTGGCCTGTAAAATTTCTGATCCGATAGATGTAATTTGATTTCTTCATTGTATGCATTTTTGTTCCATAAAACTATTCCCCCGCCCTTGTCCGCGGGTTTTATAATGAAAGGTCATTTTTTTGTAGATCTTTTAATGCCCGTCTTTCCATCGGGCAAAGGTTATCTTTGGAAACGTTTTTTGTCGATAGTAGTTTTCTTGTTTCTTCGATCATTCTGTTCTCAAAAGCAACGATTGCTGGGCTTATTATATTATTTGTGGGACAGAAGGTTGAAGATGGTTTTAAACCAGTTGTGCTCTTTTTGTCAACTGAAAAACAATATACCGTCCTGAAGAGGGCCACAACTAAAACAGCAGAACACCAAGGATGGTGTTGATGTAATCTGTGTGCCGAAACATATGTAGACATCCCACAGACACTACAACTAATGTGTCTTTTCTCCGCAGCATTAGAATTTTATGCCCCCCCCGAAAAAATTGTAAAAGAACCAAAACTGCTTGAAATAGTTTACCAAGGTGATGTGTTACAAATGTCACTATACTAACTCTAGTTTTTCAATTTGCTTTAAGTTTATGAGGTGTCTTGCGGAAAGCACCCATCACATATAGTTCTTTGTGTTATCAATATTTCTTTGATTAAAAAATGTGTTTTTACTTTGCCTACTCTTTGGCAAACAATGTTTGTTCTATGTGATTCCTAGATAGACAAAACAGATAATCTATCACAATCTTCTCTCCTTTTGTCCCTGACCCAAGTGCAAGGTGGACTAAAAGTGGGGTAATTGAGCTCTTTTGCGTGTTTTTTGACACTTCACAACTTAGTCCCTACTTCAGCTCAATCCCCCTTTAACAAAAAATTGGGACTCAACCCTTTTCTACGCCTCGTATATGCAGATGCCTGTCTGGGATAGTTAGGATTCACTTCCTTCGTGTGAGAGCCTTCTTAAGTACATGGGTGTGCTTGGAGGACTGTGATTGATTGATTGACTAACTGACACTTTGAGTGATACTTGGTGTGTAAATGGGTGTTGTGTTCACTCACTTCCTCCCAAAGTGGACTGATGAAAGCTTACCTCCATAGCCACACTCCATAATCTACTGCTGGAACTCCGTACATGTACTAATGGAAGGCCTTCTGCTTGAGGGAGGACCAAAGCTCTGCACCAACATCCTTTGACTTTCCACCGACTCTGACGGTGAAGCTCAGCCTCTCCAGACGACCAGACGACCCGAAAGAATTGACTATGGTGCACCTTCTCTGTGATCTGTTGTTGACAACTGGATAACAGCTCTTACCTGATGGTCTCATCTCTTTGAAGATCCTGACCATGACTTTGTCACTGTATACAGAAGTGGGTGCCTCTTCACTGCATGGGACCTGAAGACTCTCCATGCTTACCCAACCAGAGTCCCATTATCCCAGGACATCAGGAAAGAGCCCTAGTTCTAACTGCCCAATCTGTTAAGCTCCAGCCACCCCACCTGTGCTGCCCTCTCTCTTGTGAGCGCACTACCAAACTCGCTGATCGGTCCTCCTCTGTGGCTGGCCACCTTTACAAGAATATCTTCAAAATTTTTTCTTCCATGCGGTCTTCTAAGATGATCCCAGCTTAGAAGCTGAATTATGTTGCTGAGAATAGCTGAAAAACCCTGCATTGCCAACTACTTCCAACCACAGTGTTGAAACCTAATTTCCTGAATAAAATGTTCTTTCATCTAAAAAAAGGGTATCTTACTGCACTGAAATAAGGAACTTTACAAAACTCTACAAATAAGAAACATGGAGTCTGTCAAATGAAGAGCAGTACTTCATATAGAACAAAATATACAACATTGCTCTTTACAAATATAGGGGAGCTGAAGCCAAATAAATGGTGCTGGTTACTACATTACCTGGAAAACACTGTCAAGCTTTTAAAAGATCATAATGCATTCACCAGTAATTTTACAAACCAAAATTTCCATGTGTTTTGAAAATGAAGCATCGTATTGTACAAGGCAAGCCAATTTGCAGTCCATTTCGTTTGAAATATGTGAAATAATGTTAAACATAAAAGTGGTATCTTTATAACTACAATTGGAATTTAAACAGGGAACACATTACTGTACGATGGCTGGATTGCTGTTTTAATGTAGCTTTTCCAGTGCGTGTTTTGCTTATTCTTCCTGACTACTGTCAAAGTTTATTACACGGCACACGCAAGTCAGGGATCTCCTTCCCCTACAAGGAATTTGGCACACAATAAAAATGCTTTTTATTTCTACAATACAGATCCTTTTTTGAAAGGCTTCTAACCGGTCTCTCACCCAGCCCCGCAAACACCCCATGTCACAATGGACTAGAAACCAGGCTGGTGTGTATCAATTAGATATTTATTAATGTATTATTTAATGTCAAAATAGAATGAACAACGTGCATCAGCCACCAATGTTGTGGCAACACAAAGACCAAATATCCAAGAATGTCCTTTTACTTCTCCCACCACTGCAATCAGAGAGCAGTTCAAAACACACCAAGACAATGAAAGCAAACAAACAAGAAAGTGTATGCACATAGAATTATGCTTGAGTCCCAGCAACCCTCAACCCCACAAACATCCACTAGGCTTGTCTCTTTTGGATGGAAGGCAGTGGCAAGGAGTGGGAACACTAGGGAAAATTAGATTTGGAAATGGTTCACAAAAACAATATGAGGAGCTACCAAAGAATGGAAAAATCTGTTTTAGAGCACAATGGAATAATGGAGTTTTTAATTATTTATCCAGGCTGCTATAGGAAAGAATATAAAGAAATTTGCTTATAATTGGGAAGACTACTCTGCACTCATGGGAAATATCGGTTTTGGGATGTTAAACACATGGGTAATGTGAAAGAAAATGCAAATGGAAATTCGTTTTTACCTCTCAATGGGGAAAGAAGAGAAAAATGGGGAAATCGGTTTTAGGGATGTTGAGCACAATTTCAATGGGAAAAAAATTGCAAATGGGAATTCGTTTTTACTTTACAATGTGGAAATATGGACAATTTTGTTTTGCACTTACAATGGGACACACATGGAACCGATTTTATTTTTGAAGTTAATTCTTTTGGCAAATCTTTAGGACTATACCAGTTCACAATACACTGGGAAACAATGGTTGGTTTCGAAGACCAACAATACAAATCCTGTGAAATAAATGGTGAAATTAATTGATTTAATTAGAGAAATCTACTCAAGATCTACACGGGCAAGCAAGGTGTTTTTCAATGGGGAATCGCTAACATACACAGGCAAACAGGGGAGGGGATCTTCAATGGGAAAATCTCTAAGGCTTATGCAATCTATGACTTGGGGTATTTCTACTTACAGGAGAGGTCTGTGCTGGACATCAGAGGATATATGGACATTGCTGGGACAGCATAAGGGGGCCAGTCAAGGTCTCTGCTGAATCCACCAAGGGGTCACACGTCAGCTTCTAATCTCCTGGCTCCTCTGCAAGCTAGGCCTCTCACTGCTACTGCTGGGATGTTCCTCCAGATATTCTAAGTAGATCACTCCAGGGTTAGTGAAAAAGTTCTACTCTGAGGCGGGAGGATTTGGTTATAGGGTAAATTACATCATTAATGTGTCATGGTTCCCACAGAAGGGATTGGTTAATGTTCAATACCCCACACCCACATGTGTGCTGATAGGTCCAGAAAATGTGGGAGTGCTCCGGAGACCAGGATAAGAGACCCCTTCATAATTTTACTTCGACAGGGGGCTCAGTCTGGTACGGGGACATCGAAAATCTCACTGAATGACAAGTGTCCTTAATCTCCATATTTTGACAGATATTAAGGCATTTTTTAAGACTGTATTTTTCAGTGAATCACATAAGCCTCGTCAGGTGTTTGTGCATCAAATCCAGTGCAAAGATACCGTTTTTCTTCATTTACTCCACTTTTTATGTTTCTCAAATTCAAAGAAGGACACATTACGTTTTCATGAATAACATTTGGTATGTAGGTCTCACAAAAATATTTTTTATGTGGGGAGAAGCGGTTAACCTTCACCTTTTCAGAAATCCTACCATGACTACTGTGCAACAAATATTGTCAATTTTACATGATAAAAAATATTTATCCCATTTTACACAATGGACAGCCAAACCTCTCCTTGACCCTGGCCCCCACCTTCCTGGAGCAGATGACATCAGCAGAGCAGTCTGTCTTTAGATTAGCCTGCTCATTCCAAGGGCTAATGACCAGCTAATGCATGTTTTATTGCGACTTGTGGGACCTGGGGTCATAAAGCTGGAGAGAAAATGTGTTTTTATCGTGTCCGGCCTGTGGATTTGATCTCAGAGCCTCTTATTATTTGTATATTTAAAGGGAGGCCCAATGGTTGAAGTTACAGGCCTCTTAGGTTCCCAGGACAACCAAGGAAGGAATGCAGTTTCACATTTGGAGAAATCAGAAGCAGAGAGAAAAAAAAACAATGGTAAGCAACACAGGGCCTTTCAAAACTCAGCGGTACATTGCCTTTTAACTTCACATTTTCACCTTAAAAAGAACTCTGAAAAGGCACACATGTTTAACATGTAGAAGTGTCACTGCAAAGTTGTTCCCTGCATACAGTGGTTAAATGAGGGCATCATAATTACACTTTTAGAGGCTTTGATGTACATCTGGCTTTACAGACTGTCAGTTTAGAGGCAAAATAGAAATGCCATTCTGTTGCTTTTCCCCATGAATGGACTCCGTTTTAAACCCAGTTCAGCATCCCATTATATATTCTGTGCACTGTGGTTTCATCTGTGATGGGCTCATTATGGACATAAACCAAGTTCATATTTTGAAAGTCATGAGAACACGTTTTGCTTCACTGCAACTGCCGCACCCACTGCTGACATCCCATTAAGGGTTCTGTGGATTAGTCAAAATATCCTTGCCATGTGCTTTTCACTTTCTTTGTGAAAGACAGTTCGCTTCTCTCCAGATTTTACACTTTCAGCACCTTTCCTTTCCTTTTGTTTTGAAAATGTAGGGCCTTATATCGGATCGTATGTCTTGCATCCCTGGTCTAGTTCAATCCACACTACCTGACAATAAACTAATTTTGGTTTAGCCATGCATATATTTCTGATCAGTGGGGCCTTATAGTCCCAGGAGATTGGTTTGGCCACCTGGAGACAAAAATAGAATTTTGTTTTAATCTTGCATCAAACACACACAGCTCTACAAAGGAATTCCCAAACTACATTCCTCTGGCTAAAGGGATGCCCCCACCCACATAGGATCATTTCAAGAGCAATATTCTTAGAAAAACATTGGAATACATTCCAAGTCCCGAAATCAATGGTCTTCCAAAGAGATACAATCTGAATTGACCCCATGACCTGAGGCACTGCTTTCCAGACCTAGTGCTTCAAAGGCCAGAATACACCTAAAACATCAACTCTTGACATTATTTCAGTAATAGAAACCACCACATGGCCAGCTAAATGAAGAACACACAAAAAAAGCCTGTGTCAGCTACCCAAATCAGCCATTGACTGACGTTTTTGTAAAGGGGCTCCTGAGAGCTATTAGCATGACCCTGTGTGCTAGCACTAGGTTTCCCATTCACAATTCAAGAAATTAAATATATTGGGCCTCATTCCGACCCTGGCGTTAACCAAGGCGCTATTGACGCCGTTATCTTTCCGACTCCGCCATGGTGAATGGCGGAATTACCGCCCCATTCCAAGGTTGGCGGGGTCGGTAATTCCCCATTCACCAAGAGCCCTTCCCCATTCCCATTTTTGCCCCATAGGGCTCAATGGGAATGGGGAAGGCGCGAATTACGGCACTGTAAATTACGGTGCCGTAATTAGCTCCTAGTTCCCTTTGCGGGTTGGTTTTTTAACGCCTGCAAAAAGCAGGCGTTAAGTACCAACCCGCAAAGGGAACTCGGAATAGGGCGGTAAGGGTTTAACGGCACTAGTCTCGTTAACGGTGACCGTTAACCCTTACCGCCCTACTCGGAATGACCCCCATTGTGTAAAAGGCCTTAGAAATGAATTTGAATGCAATTGTTGACATAATTCCACAGTTAAATGCCTTAGAGCAAAGAGAAATGATGCTGGGAAACCGTTAGATTCCCCTCTTCAAAATAAGTCAGTAGCTTTATTATAATTATTAACATAAATATGGATAACTAAGTCATATTTCATTGCAAAACTTATGCTGCATGATCCTGAATATGTGATGGTCACCGGGGTCTAGAAATCCACATCTCATCATGTGTCATGTTGCTACGAGGCGATATGGAAGAAACATTATTTGGAGCACTAATGTATTTGGAACACACCCCTGTTATTTACAGAAATAGTTTAACACATTAAAAAGAAGGGTGTATTATGTTGGAGTGTTAGCCTGTTAAACAAGTCAATGGAAAGACTCAACCATATATAACGTGTGATGTCACTATGACATAGTGTGGGTATATTGACCATTTTATAAGCATAAACACGCAAGGAATAGGGTATGATATGATTGGTTATTTATAACACGCTATATACCCAGAGGTTTCTAAGCGCAGACCCGGGGATCGAACCTGTGTTGCTCTGTGTCGTCTTGCTTCCAAGGCAAGCACATTGCCCCTGAGCTATCGTCCCGAGACAAATGAGGCTGTGATCCTGCATGCTGCTAAAAGGGGAATCCCTGCCCCAAATGGAGGAGTGCTTATCTTAGCTAGGCGGTGAAGGGGCCTGATCGACGAGGAAAGCCGAAGCAGAGTTCACCTGAGACAGACCTTGCTCCTTCAAGGGAGAAGGAGCCCATACGGTATCCCAGCTGACTGGGAGATCACTTTGAAACTCTTGGCTTTGTGCTGTAATAGAAATATCAAAACATGAGTATTAACATTCCCCAATTAAGTATAGGCCTTCTAGCACTATTTATCTGAGTAAGTGGACTGGGAGGTAATGCCACTATAGGGAGCTCATTCCAAATGCAATGTTTTAATATTTTAATGTGAACTGAAACATTGATATCTCACTATATTTAAAACCAAGGGATATATGATATATTGTAGAACACATAGCCTGTTTCTCTGCACAGCTGACAGAGGCTGATACATTATCAACAGCAGAATATTAATTGAATGTTGTAATTTTTTTGTCTAAAATGTATCTTGTCTTGACTGTGTTTAAAGTTGAGCTTAAATACATTTTAAGAAGAACAAACAGCATTTTGCAATTCTCTGGGCTCTGTGCACAGTGTAGGGTGGATAGCGCTTCCCGGCACCAAGAGCACAGCAATTTGCAAACCATAGCTATTAAACTGAAACATGTGGTTCTCACAGGTGTTGTCTGACACTGGATTTGTGATCAAGTGTACCGCTTCTATATTTCTGCAATTGATTGCTAATATGTAGACCTGCGAAAGCCTTAGCTATTTAAAAGACAGATTGGGAGGAAAGGGATCTTAGCATTTTAATTTCCATAAAAAAGATGCATTTTCAAATGGACAGTAGCATTTCAACAATGACATTGTGTTGAAGTGAGAGTAACCTAATTAGATACACCCAAACCATTCAAGAAAATGAGGGAATGGTTGTTGTCCTTCTTGAAAATTAGAACCTTGAACGGATATATCGTATAGATAAATCAACATTCTGTGGGCCTCATTACAAATCGTGCGGTATGGAAACAACGGTGGCGGTAAACCCGCCGCCACCATTGTTTCCATGCCGGGCGATCACAACTCCTACAGGCGGGAGGTGATGTTCCCGCCAGGTCTGACCTGGCGGGTTTAACAATGCCCGCCTGCAGGCGGACGAGGAAACACCGGCAGCATTAGGAGATGCTGCCGGTGTTTCCATGATCCCCATTCCCATTGAGTCCAAGAGGACTCAATGGGAATGGGGATTAACACCATTCCGGCTCCGTGATTCCTGGAAAACCGGGGTTGTGATGCCCCGGTAATTCCGGGAATCACGGAGGCGGAATGGTAATACAAATCCGGCGGTAACGAAGCGGTTTTACCGCCGCGGTTACCGACGGACTCGTAATGAGGCCCTGTGCCTTCTAAAATTACAGCACAGCTTATTAGAGCTACTTTGCATGGAAACACAAGAAGCCAATCTCGCCACATTGATCCCCCCATGGTCACATTGTTAATAGGTCATTTCTAGCAAATACATTTTTCTGTGTAGCTTTTTGTGATACCAATACTTGTTTTGATAGTGAATTAAATAACATTTTTAAATTGTAATTTATAAAAGAAACTTTATCAAGCAGACATGTTATTATTGAATTGATTGTTCTACTTAGAAGTTGCAGTTTATTATTCAGAATTAGAAATATTTAGGAATAGAAGGAGTTGATTCATGGTGTGTCTGCTTGTGTGTACTGTCCATTAGTGAGAAATTAATAGGCTGGTAGATTACGTTATGTAGACATGCTGCCTATATGTGTGTATATATATAATACTTTGTGGTGGTTTCCCAAGTATAAAGTTAGGGGACCACCTTTGAATTGATTTTATTTTAATAAAATTAAGTTGTGATTCCTAATACTGCCGGTTTCTTGTCCCAGAATTGTGGGGTGGGATTTGATACCAGGGGGTGTTAAATTACAGTTACCCACGTAATGAAGAACCATAATACACCAATGCACAATTACACACCCGTTGCCAGGAGAAATCCCCCAAGTAAGATCCCCACAAAAGTGCATTAATTTGCAAAAAGAATTTCATGCATCATGTCTTACCCATCGAATGTTGATGTCACTGCTGCATGAACTATGGGACACTGTTTGTCTGTGGGTCCTGTGGCCAATGACTGCCTGCAGTGTCGGCCTAGTTGTCGCACCCCTCAGTCCAACCACTACAGGTTGCGCCACCACCTTTCGGTCTTTCCAGGTAAACTACGTTGGTTCCCAACCAACTCGCAAGTTGCTTCTCGGGCATCCCGCTGCTATCCATCCAGTGTTTTGGGCTATTCTGCAGCCCCTTCAACCGCTGGCGTCTCCTTCTGGATGTACAGCAGCTCTCAGCATGCCACAACCACATGGACAATCACTGGAAGGGTCAGAGAATGACGAAGAACACAGTCCTTCTTTGCGGTTCAGGTTAAATAGCGGAAATGGGTACATTCATAATGTCAACCCAATTGACAGCAATTGATCGGCCTTAGTCCCGTTCGATTGTAGTGTTCTCAAGCACTTCTTCATCCCTGTACTTATGACATTAATATGATTTGATATTTCACAATAACACATAGTTCCGGATGTGAGCTTATGTGTGGAGGATTCGGGCATTAACATCAGCCTGCAGGGGTGGGGTTTAAAGGTCTGTGTCTCGCAATCACGTCCTTATCCCCAGGAGAGGAGTCCATCTCCAAGAGATCCTCCTGCATGTTATCAACTCTAGGGGGAGTATTGGTTAAAAGCATACCTCCCTAGCCTCATCGAAAGGGGTTCTCCTTTGGGGAGAAGTGGCACTATCTGAAGGATCATAACAGTCCCCATTAATGAGGTAGTATAGCATTATATTAACATAAATATTTTACAAAACATTACTGAGACCCATATCCTTGTACACGTGTGTCACTTGACACCCATCCATTCATTAATCTATCTGTCCATCCATCCATACACCCATCCCCAGTATCTGCCTTCAATTTGTATACTTGTATGTGTCTGTTTATTTGTATGTGGTTATCCCTTAGGCTTTGATTTTGAGTTTCAAATATGGTTAGTATCAAATGAAATAGTATAGTAGCAAAAATTCACAAATGTCATGCAATTACTTTTGAAAGAAACAGGTTTCAGTAGCACTTAATGTGGGTTTCTAGTGTGAAATGTCTGCATGCAATGTGGATTTATGTTCATATCCCTTCATGTAAGATGATCAAATGTTGTCTCGACAGTGAAGTAACTCATCGAAATGGCACCGTTCCAACAAAAAAACAGAACATTGTTAGCATGCTGGACATGCACTTTCTTCATTGTCCTGTTGCCCCAGATGCCTGTCCTACCCTGCCTCACTTTTCAGTAGGGCTATACGGTGGCACTAGGAATGGATGCCAATTATGGACAATACACATTTCTCATAGCTGATACTTGTGCTACAAGCTTCATCCATTCAATAGCTCTTAACTCAAATGTACATTGTATATTCTCTGAACAGATTTGATTGTCCTATGGCACACAGAGCTTATACCTGCTGTAACCAAAGCAGACTGAGAACTAAAGTGTATCAAGTGATCCCTGAGGGCACTGTGTGTTCTGTTCGTGAAGAATTTCCAACTTCTACTGGACATTAAGTCATATTTCGGATATTAAAATAGCAGACACGATATGACACTATTTTTCTAAAGCATATTTATTATGCAATGTATTTTTAAATAATGGAATTTAATGTGAAAGTGACAATTATCATCAATTGAAAAATGGCTATTAAAAATGCAAAATGCATCCCTTTAGCAAATTGTTATTCATCAAATATTTTCTGTTTTTTAAAAACCACACTTTAAGAGAAAACATGTGTAAAGTATGTACATGCACACTGAGGATCTTGTGCGGTGCCCTACATTTGAATTTGACATTTCGCATTAGGCAAAATATCTAATATTATGGATAGCTGACATCTCCATATTGCTTAGACATGTAATATTGTCCCCCAAAAATGTGCCCTGTTCTACTACCATATCAGCCAGTAACACCCAGTTTATATGTGTGATGCTAAGTTTGCTTTTTTCGATTACCGACAATTCTAACTCAATCTTTCATCCTCACTAGGTTGTGAAATTCACGCATTTTCACAACTGCACAACAACTGCACTTCCACTGGGAGTTCTCGCTCAGCATTGGTCTACACAGCAGCACATTTGAGATGTTCTTGAAACTGACATAGAGTTGAAATACTGCTATAGCTATCTTAACAGCAAATTGGTATCCCAAATAACGGTGTGGCTAACCCCGTGCCAAGTGTGCCCTGAGAAGGTTCATGGTGGTAGGTCAGAGTGGTATGTGAGGCCGTTTGATATAATTGGCTACATTTTTAATATAAAAAAACCCAGCACTATGGCATTTTTGGGGCTTGGAGTGGATGCAATACTTGAATACACTGAAAAACCTCAAATCAAAAAGTTCAAATAACCATCTATTTTTAAAATAACATGAAAATGCCATGGTAAGGCAATAATTGAAATGTGTCATGTTTTAGAGGCTGCTGAGACGAATCTGGCATTGTTATTACTTTCCCGGGGAAAACCTCCCCTCATGTGGCCAGGGAAAGACAGAAGCTACCTGACACTGAACCTGGGGGTGGCTATCTGTGGGAGAACTACATGAGGGAAGACAACCCTGGGAATGGCAGAGTAGGCTTGCTAGGTGAAGACAGGCATTTCCCTGTTTCTATAGCCACTGGTCACACCCATTTCCTCCCTATTCCTGAATGACACACTCTAGTGTTGTTGTAAAACCTCCAGTCATAACCAATCATCAACTGGATTTACATTCCCCTTTGCTTGATAACACTGAGACGAGGAAGAGGACTGGAGTAACGAAGGTCACTAGAACCGGTAAACAAATGCCATGCTCTAGTGGTTGGAAAAGGTTAACAGGTTTCAAGGCATTTTAAAACACCACACCTTGATAGAAAGAGAGACTCACTTCTCCCGACGTTGGTCGGGACACTGAAGGAGAGCAGGCTGCAGTGCGGAGTGGAGAAGCTGCAGGAGGTGCTGTGACGGATGTCTGGAATCGGAACGTTTGCAGCGCTTGTGCCATGGACAGCAGGACTAGTCAGGTGAAGAACGAGGCAAAGCGGGAACCGTAGAGCAGATGGGACACCCTCTCAGCCGGCAAGCAAGCCACAGTGAGAACCGTGAGATGTGAAGGATGCCGAAGCAGCCAATGGAAATTGATGAGCCCAGGGAGCTAGGTTGGGAAGCTGGGGTGCTCCATGGAAGATGCTGCATACTTTTAATGAACATGGTAAGCCCAAACAAGGGAGCTGAGACACCGGGGTGATTCAGCAAAGAGACTAAGACAAATGAAGAAGGATCACTTACCCAATAAATGAAAAGTATAATTAAAGAATCTTGGAACTATATAAAAGAGAATGTGATTACTAATGGGAATTGTCAGTATGGAACCCACACCCAAATGACAATGTAGGAAAGTCCTGACAGGAGAGTAAACCAGGCATACAGCAAGTCTGGGACCTGCAGCCAATTAAGATGGCTGAACTTGGAAAAGGGGGAAAGCAGTTTCCCAAATGTGTTGAATTTAGGGGAAGGGAGTCTCCCTCCCCTTTTTTCAGGTGATGACTGTGAACTGGGGTAAAGTCAAGAAAGCTCAGGGGATGAAACATACCTCTTGAGCCTGTGAATTGTGAAACTGTGAAGCCTGTAAACTATGGGAAAGTCAAGAAATCCCAGGGGAAGAAGCACAAAGTGCACCCTTGGCCTGTGAAATGTGAAACCTATAAACTGTGGAAAAATCTAAAAGAGTTCAAGGGAAGACACATAACCCTGGAAGCTGTGAATTGTGGAACTGTAAAATCTGTGAACGGTGGAAAAGATAAGAAAGCGCAGCAGCATACTCCTTGAGCCTGTGAATTGTGTAACTGTGGAAAGCTCATGGGAAGGGTCATAACTCCTTTCGATTGTGGAGTTGTATATCCCAAAAGGAAACCAAGATAAAAATAGAATATCTTGAGTTGATGAACTGTGTAAACCGGCAGACATTCAGGAGAAGAGTCATCCCCTTTGAGACCGTGGAGTATGGTAATGTGAAAGTGAAGAACATTGAAAACATAGAGAAATCCAGGGGACGGGAAGAACTCCTTCAATTGGTAGTACTTTGTTTCTTTTACACTTTGGAACTTTATGATGGAACTTTGGAAAGGAGTTGCAGATGACCGGCTAAAGGGCATTTTCCCCCTTCACATTATTTTGAGTTTGTGAGGGTCAAGTTAGGATTCTGGACAAAGGATCAAGAAATTGTTGTTTTGGACATTCTGACACAGAGGTTCCTTAGTTTTGTTGAAGCAGGGAAACCCGTCCTGAGTTAGGGATAGATAGGATTTCCCCAAACCTCTCTTTAATTTTACAATAAAAGTCTCTAAAAATCACCATAATGCCACTGTGTCCGAGTCTTACTCTTGATCCCTTACACTGCACATAATATTTTGTGATAGTATCGATGTGTGTTGGGTAGCAAACACACATTTGGGAAGACCCCACAGCACCGTCTCAACATTTTGCATCTTTTAAAAACACAAGTAGCTCTACTGCAAAAACAAGACACCTGATCATTTGCACGGTGTAAAATGTTTCACATGATATCTTTTCCATTGGCTGTTGGATATGTCCACAACTTTCCAGGATATAAGAATTACCTCATTAACCAAAGAGTTGATGCTCTTGTCAGTTCCCTCACATATACTGTTATGTACCTGGAGCCTCGAAGATCTGTTGCCTGATGAGGATGTGGCATTTCTTTAAAACAATTCCTCAACTCCAAGGAATCCGTTCCAGCACAGAATTTTTCACCTGGCAGAGGGCGAGAGAGGCTGTAGGGGGGAAGCGCAGACCCGTTTAGCTGCAGGGGGTCTCAGCGCTCCAAGTGGCTCGAAGTGGCTGTTCGGGATGAGACTCTCCACGGATCCTGTGTTGGCCATGCCCCCTGTTTGAATACGCAATAAACTGAGCCTTCGCGTGCTGCTCAAAGTGGCTGTTCGGGCTGAGACTCTTCTTTCCACAGATCCTGTGTTGGCCACGCCCCCTGTTTGAATACGTAATAAAATTGAGCCTTTGCACGCTCCTGCGTGTGCGCTCCAAGTGGCTCGAAGTGGCTTTTCAGGCTCGGACTCTCCTTTCCACGGATCCTGGTACATGTTTCTCTTTCATCTCTATGGAGCTTTTTGGACTATTGTGGATAAAAACGTTTTTGTAGCCCGATTTGCATCTCCTAAATTCATTAAATGGTATAGCAGCATTTTATACACCTCTAATTCACTGTTTTTACATTCATTTTAGTGTTGGCTGCGCCCCCTGTTTGAATATGTAATAAAATTGAGCATTCGCGCGCTCATGCACGCTCCAGGTGGCTCAAAGTGGCTGTTTGGCTGTTCGCTGCTCGCAGCGGAACAGTGTGACAGCCCAGCATGCCACACTACCTATTAGTAGTCACTGTATCTAATTTTGTGTATCCTCAACATCGATGTAAGTGCAGCGTTTACTTCTCGAGCACTGCTACTTGCCTATTGCTATTTAAGCTGTGCCCTTTGTGTTTATAGTAATTTCCTGCTGCTATTCTTTATATTGTCACATTGCTACCTGCTCCACAGTTTATTTTTTGATTGATTTTTTAATGGTAGCTACACTTTGCTAGCCTTTCCCCCCCTTGTATGACCATTTGCACCTCTTGCATTTCACACTACGAACAATCGCGGTTTCATGCAACATCTTGCGGATTGTTTATGGCTCTGTTGTTTTCTATAATTCTGTATATATGGTGATTGTGAATTGCTCTGTTCCCTTTCATAATTCTACAATAAGGATTTGGTTCTTTTTTAACGCGCACTGACTTAAGAACTAGCGTTTGCTAGTTGTAGTACTTTCTCATATAGGTAGTGTAATGGCGGATAACCTCAAAGAGTTGGAAATGCACAAGACATTGCGAAATAGGCGCATATGCATTCCAAAGGTGATCACCCGCACTACTAACCATTTCTCTACCGACAACCCAATAACTGCATATTTTCCTGTATCTATAATCCATCCTGTTCCTGTGAGTGCTACTAAAGATAGCAATGAAATGTTAATCACTGGATCTACAAATGATCTGATATCAGAAATTGCTAATGAGCTTGGTTGTGTGAGCTCTAAACTAATAAAAGATGTGTTGGGTGGGACTCTGCCCAGCAAGCATGAATCTATCATATCTACTGTAATAGACAGTATCTGCTGTTGCCATGAATGTTGTTGATTACTACAAACCACCTCCTCGTAAACCCCTCTAAAACCAAAATCATAGTGTGCGGAAACACTGAACTTCTCCCCTGCCTTCTACCTTGACCCCATCCATGGGCCAACAACCCACCACCTCCTCCATTGTAAAGAACCTAGGGTGCACGCTAGACTCTGACCTAACCCTCTCTCGCCAAATCAACAACGTATCTAAGTCTTGCCATTACCATCTCAAAATTCTCAGACACATTTTTCCCTACCTCTCCTTTCCTAATGGACTTGCCGCTGTTAAGTCTATTGTAATGTCAAGACTGGACTAAGCCAACTCCCTTTACCTCAGTGTCAAGGCATACCACCTTATTAAATTGCAAAGAGTGCAAAATGCTGCCACCAAAATGCTATCAGCTCTGGGCCCAAGAGACCACACCTCTCCAGCTCTCAGAATGCTCCACTGGCTCCCAGTTGGACGAAGGGCCCCTTTCAAGACCTTATGCATCACTCATCGTGCAGTGCACAAGTGTTAGGAAAGATTTCATAATTGTATGTCATTTTCCCTCCATGTGTCAATGTCATGATGCCTACCTCTAAGGAACCAGGCCGAGCCCAGCAAACCTAGAGGCAGGCATCATTTCCCCCAGGAAGGTCTCAGCGGGCCCAAGTCGGGGCCCTTTGGACTGAATCCTGGCGCCTTAGGCGCCAGGCTCATATTGGACCCCAGTCCTGGCGCCTTAGGCGCCAGGCTCATAATCGAGGACATGTGTTTAAGTGCTTGGGTGTAGCATAAGGAAAGCCAGAGCTTCCATTTAGACTTACCTGTTTGGGTCATACTTCATTTCGGGTCTCTGCCGCATACAGGCAACTGCAGACCCCGGCGCCTAAGGGGAAAAGAAAGACAGCGGAAAGAATGAGAGAATGAAAAGACATAATAAAGACTCTCATTAAAGACTTACCGGAACTTACCTCTCGTTTCGGGTCTATGCTCGTTCAGCATTCTGACCCCAGCCCCTATGGGGAAAAAGACATCAGCATTAGCGTTTAATATTGCACTCAGAGGAAAAACATTCTTTGAACACTAATCTGAGCATTCTTCATCGTTTTCATCGCTCTTCTCGGGATCCACGTTCTGCACCTGAAAGAAAGACAATAGAGACTTATTATTCTCGGACATTAGCAGAACCAACATGGATGTATGAGAGTGAATCCAGTGAATTAACTGGGTTTCAACGCGCCCCTGCACCAGAAGCAGGAAGGAGAGCTCGCCATCACAAAACCAAAGGTGAGATTCTAGGGGAATTACAGAAAGGGGGTTCGTTCAGGAGGTGAAGGGAGTGGGAAGCTGCACATTGCCCCGCAGATCATTAACGCCCCTCCCTTTTCACATACAGAAGAACTGGCCCTGCCATACTCTGAGTCCAGCGCCTCACCGGAAGAAGCAACTTCATTCCAGTCCTGGTCAGCGCCTCTGTGGGAGTCAGGTGAGCGTTACAGTCAACCCCCAAACTTGTTGCTGCTGTTTAGCCACCATTGACTGACTTTGCCAGAGAAGCACAGCCTTCAGCTGCACTCCTCTGGGCTTTCGCTCACTTCTTATGGGGAAACTGACATGCCCTTAAAACAGTCAGTACTGGGAGACTTTGTTTCCCTTAGTCCTTTCCTCATGTTGCAGCTTTTGTGCAACATGTAACAAGTGTGCAACGTATTTTACCATACAGCACACTTAGGGCTCTAGTCATTTCCAAAGGCCCTAGAAACTCTTGCTGGACTTTTTATGAACTGTGCAGATGTGTCAAGGACAAAACTGGTGGCAGCTATCTTTTTGCATTCGTTTTAACCCTTTTTCGCCATGTTAACTGCATTTGGCACGAATAGGTTGCCTGGCTCTAAAATGGCCACTCCATAAGGTTCTTTGTCCTGTCCTTTGACCATCTTGCCCCTTCACCTTCCCCAGGTCGAGTCGACCTGGGTCTGTCCTTATTTGGTCATGCACTTTCCCGCAAATCCCAATGCTTTTGTGGGCTTCTGCATGCCTTGTGTGTGTGCCTCCAGGATGTGGGCTGAGATGTCTGATCCTAATACACATCCTGGGTGCCAGAGAGTCTGGAGTGTCCTGAATGCCTGGGATCATTGTGGTCCACGATTGGTCCACGTATGGAGTGAGTGTTTGCGAGCAGATCTCCCATTGGGTCCTCTCCATTTTGGCACGCAGGGAACTTTGGATAAGAGGAGGCTGAAAACACCACTACCATGTCAATCTCCTGAGTTCACACCGAACGAAGGAAAGGAGCCAAGTATCCTGCAACAAGAAGCCGAGTCGAGGAACCGCTGGTGACCCGCTGGAAGGTTTGGCACCCTGAGCCCGCTGTCGTCCCATGGAACCCCTCTGCGTCTGCTCGTCCAAGAAGGTCTGCGAAGACGCTTTGACCCATTGGAATAGTGGGACCAACTATTCTCGGCACCCTCATCAAACCCTGCAAGTAATTCTTCTCGGAAGTGTCCCTGGGCCTGCCAGTGGGCTGACCAGTTTACGCAGGACCTTTCCTCTGTTACCGCCACCGTTTCGAGGAGGCACTCGAAACTTGGTATACTGCGAACTCTGTGTCCACGGCACCCTCACATCGAATTTCGTACACTTGCCATTCTCAGGTCTGAAGTGAGACGAGTGCGCCCGGACCAGAGTATTCGCGGATACCGTGTTGTCCTGCTGCGGCAACGACCTGTGCAAGTTCACTGCCTTTGTGACCCTCTTGCCGAGACATCCTTTTTGCCGCATTCAAACCTGCCAACGAAGTCGATCACACTGAGGAAGTCTGGGTCTGCTTGCGTCGGGGACCGGCGAGTACTACTTATCCCAACCGGTGGCCTCTAGCGCAAGAGCCCATTTTTATGCACGAGTGGCCCTAGCGGGTCCCTATCCTTTCTGCCGCTATTGCAAAATAGCAACCCCATCCTCCACTCTCAAACTGCCTCTGCCACCAGTGGAGGCCCCTCTTGAATAGTAGGAACTTGTTCTGCATCGCCGCATTCACATTCTGGAGCTGCTAGAGACCCTGAAGAGACCCTATCCTGCCCATTGGCACAGGCGCGTGCACCTGCATAGCATGTACTTTTGAGCACAAGGCTCCTCTCTTCGTAGGGCTTGGGCTGCCTCTTACTTAGGTGTATTATTGATGCTGAACTGGGCCTAAAGACTATCTGCACTGCCTGTTTCCTTGCCCTCCAGGTTGTCGACATATTTCGTGCATTTCACCCTTTAGACTCCATTGGTCTTGTATATATATTGTATTGATTGTGATGTGTTGGTTTATATAGTGTTACTGTGATTCTTTTACTATGGTCAATGTTACAAAGGCCTTGTAATAAATGTGTCTATATTTTTAATATAACACCTGTCTAGAGTAATTTGTAAGTATCCTTGCTCTGTGTGCTCATTGAGGTCTTTCAGTCACCCTCACCCCTCTTGAGACTTAGTCTTGACCGCCACCATCGCTACCCTGATTGGTCTGGCTTGTCCAGAGGTTACCCTGTTCCAAGAAACTAGGCAGGTTTTCTGAACCTCTGCCCCTCCAGATCAGAGTCCAGAAATCTGTTTTAACAACAAGACCGGCCCTCTATACCTGCAAGACAAGCTAAAACCTTACCTCCCACCGTGGACCCTAAGATCAAGCTCTGCCCTCCTTTTAGTGATCCCAACCACCAACTCGATCAGGATCGGAGGATCCTTGTTCTCAGCCTTGGCCCCCACCCTGTGGAACTCGCTTCCTCCTAACATCCGACACACCGAAGACTATTTGTCATTCTGCAAATTTCTAAAAACATGGCTGTTCACATAACACCAATTGACCACCCTAAAGATGTGTCTGAATCCCCCAGCAACACAATGACGAAACACCCAACAAGACTATTACACCTTCAAAAATTCAAAACCTCTGATCCTAACCCCAGGATAGGATGGGATGGATGGAATGGATGGAGTGGACAGAAGGGTGGGGTGGAAGGGGTGGATGGGATGGATGGAGTGAGTGGAAAGGTCGGAATGACGCAACTGATGCAATGGAGGGAATAAAAGAGTAAATGAGTGGATGGAGCAGATATAACCCAATGAGTAGAAAATATTGGGTAGTGTGGAAGGAATATATGGAATGGATCAAATAAATGGATGGAAGTGTGTGGAGTGGTTGAAATCGGATAGAATGGATTGAGTTGTCTGGAATCGGACTGAATGTATGGAGTGCGTAGAGTGGGTCGAATGGAATGAATGGAACCACTCAAATGAATAGAATGGGCCTCATTACGAGTCCGGCGGTAATCGAGGTGGTAAATCCACCTGGTTACTGCTGGACTCGTATTACCATTCCGCCTCCGTGATTCCTGGAATTACCGGGCATTACAACCCCGGTGACCCAGGAATTCCAGAGGCGGAATGGTGTAAATCCCCATTCCCATTGAGTCCAATAGGACTCAATGGGAATGGGGACCATGGAAACACCGGCACCATCTCGTGATAGTGCCGGTGTTTCCACGTCCGCCTGCAGGCGGGCGGTGGTAAACCTGCCAGGTCACCTGGCGGGAACACCACCTCCCGCCTTCAGGATTCGAGATCGGGCGGTCCGGAATTAACAGTGGTGGCGGGTTTACCGCCACTGTTATTTCCGGACCGCCCGACCTGTAATGAGGCCCAATGAGTGGAATGAGGTGGATGGAGTACAAGAAGTAGGTGAGCAGATTGGGCCGATGGACCGAATGGAGTGTGTGGATGGAACTGGACACAGTGGATGGAACTTGTCAGAGTGGATGGAATTGAACAGAGTGGAACTGGGCAGAGTGGTCGGATTTGGACAGAGTGCACGGATTTGGACAGAGTGCACGGATTTGGACAGAGTGCACAGATTTGACAGAGTGGATGGAATTGGGCAGATTGGATGTACCACACGTATCACTGTGCACCTGTTCCCATGTTGTTACCATATATATGTATCCCCTATATATGTATCCCCCTATATTGATATGTATCTGCACCCCCATATGCATCTGTATCCCCTTATATTCCTGTATTGACCCTTGTTACTATATATCTGTATCCCCATTTATATCTGTGCCCCATATATACCTGTATCCACCCTGTCGCTATATATCCATATGTCGTTACGTATGCCCACCATCCTGTCCACGTGCCAATTCTAAAACCTAAGGCCTAAGGCGCTTTTACCAATAACCACCATATCACACCACTATGCTTACTCTATACTATACACCATCATTCAACTAGAACACAGCTATACCCCTGATAATTCAGCCTAGCTGTTCACATACGAATACAACCCCATGAACACCTCATCACCCTAATAAAACGCAGCTAGCTGAGCACATTCTGGCTAGCTGCTCACATAGGCGTTCCTCAGGCCTGACGCAGCCAGAACCCAGTCTGGGTGTCCACCCACCAGACTGCACACATCCTACTGATATCTTCAGCACCACACCTATCACTAGGAAGCAGCTACCATCCAACTATTACACCAGCTGCACACATCCGGTTGCACCCACGCACCATACAACATATCTCTCTCTACTGACTTGAACTATGGTTCCTGAGGGCGTTCAACCTACCAGCGCTTTGAGGTCATACCAATGATATATAAAGCGCTATATAAATGCCAAGTAACATAACATAACATAACATAATGTCCTCTAACGTGTTCATGCCACTGAACACTTTGGTGCATTTTTGGTTTTACCAAAAGCTGCAGGAGCTTCAACGACACTACACAGCCACCTGCTCACAGGTGTAGACACCCATACACATTGCTTGTAAGGCATAGCAAATTCTGATGACTCAAATGCACAAGTCACACATCTGTACCATAACCACATCAAGAGCACAAGGTATAAAGTAGCATCTGACTCTAATCTGAAATAATGACTGCAGATTCATCTGATCATGCACTGCTAGCCAGGAAAGCATTTCCCCACAACACTGAACACTGAAATTAAGATTATTTGTTTTTCATATATGTATGTTTTAAAGTTGAGCGCATGGACATTCATTGTGTGGGTGCAGGGCTTTTAAAAAAAATAATGAATGGTTAAAAAGTATGTGATAGAAAGCAGTGTATTTTGCACAAGTGAAGAACATGATTTGTTTAAGGGGGTCGGTGAAGGCAAGTTTCTGTATGCTAATTGCTGTTATAGAAAATGCTGTCGTCTTGCACAGATCCTACTGCAGGCGTGCCTCTGCAACATTCTTTCACTTCGGCCAGACGGCTCCTTCCGGAAGCCTTCTGTGACATTCCCTTCCAAAGGCAAGGGCTCCTTGTGACCTTGCAGGATCCTTGAACTTTTGGTTGTGAGGAATCAATGTTACAAGAAAAGAATGTAAAATATTTCACACACTGCCATCAGAGTTCTCATTAAAGTCACTCAAGTCTCACTAACGTTTGAAATGTGTTCTCATTGCTCTGTTTTCTGGAAAACATAACTTTGCTGCTGTAAGGCCATGAAGCATACCACAAAGGACACCTGGAATGTGAAATGGCTTATATGCATTAACACCAACTCACCACAAGACTTTTTTTTCCCATTAGACTTTGCCATTCGGAGCATTGAGGTTGTAGACAAGAAAGGATGGTATAAGAATGATCGCATGGTTTACCTGTGCAGAATGATTACTGTTCTGTGCAATCTAATGATATCGAATGATGGATTTTTAATAACAGTAATGCATTTCTACAATTATTTGTTTAAGCAAACACATCACCGTGTCAGCTGCTTACCTATTTGAGAAATGCCATTAATGAAAACAAAAAATAATTAGACATGAACAGAGAATGTGCACTACAGAGGAGAACATCCTCCCCCTTGCCACGGTCACACATGATTGCATACATACATTTAGAACATGTTCTTGTCAGGTGGCTGCAGGGATCACCAGCAAGGGTGTCTGCTCCGGTCTGTGATGCCAGGGCAGACAACATTAACTTGCCCATGTGGGTCTGTCCATTAACACAAGATTTCCCTGGTGAAGAAAGGTGGGTAGGAATGAGAAGTGCACCGACATGTACCGCAAGGTGGGAGGTGGTTGTACTGATGATTGATATTGAAAAACCATGTGGGTTCACCATTCCTTTAAGAACTCTTTGAAACTGCTGCTCTTTACATCTTAAAGTGTTAATTTATTTTATAACGTTTACTTGCCTGTTAGTGAAGATTGTTATCTCCTGGCTTCTCTTTTATAAAGATATTTTCTTTCTGAAAATAGAATTTGGACATTCTCTGATTGGTATTAATGAAACGTGTGTACCATACATTTTAACCACCACACCCCAGCTCCTGAGAGTTAGGATTGGGGTACTGTGTGACACTACCACCCAGAGAGCCTAGTGAGCTGGAGGTAACCACTGGTATCAATGGGATCATCGTTGCACGAGTTTATCGCCATTCTAAGGAAACTCTGGTCTTGCAAACTGGAAGTGACATGTCTGCCTTGGCCATGTAGACATTTTCTACCACCACATATTCTTTGTACTCCATTTCACACAATCCCTACACCACCATATATATCCTCTGGCCTTCATATGTCCCAGGCTAATCTTAATTCTACGGTAGAGGTTGTGTGTTGCTTTAGAATAGTTGTTTGTGCAATGCACGTGAGTGACATCAAAGTGCAATCTACCAGAGTCTCAGTCTGCCATGAAAGTCATGTGCACACCATCCAAAATGACTCCATAGCCGGGCACTTCCTCCTTCCAATTACAGCCTTACTTGACATCTCAAGCATCAGCTGTTTGGTGGACTGTCACACCCTACGGATACAACAGGGACAGCAGTAGTGCAAACCTTTCTCACAAAACAGGAACTGGGTGTGTAATAAAAGACATATTTGCAAGCTTTATCTCACACTTAGAATGGTAGTAGTGAAATCATTTCACAAATAAACAAGTATTCCTCTCATCCAAACACGAGGTTGAACAAGGTCAAATCAATGCATGTTGTTTCTCAAATAAACAGCAATCACATGATGAGCAGCTGCTCTGCAGGCTTCCTACCACGTACATCAGAAACATTGGCAGTAACAGCAGTGCACATCCTTTCAAACATATAACGGGTACAGAACAGAAAGACCGACTGAAAGCTAATTTGCACATACAACTAGCATACTATAGGCAACATACATGCAAGTGTCCTCTCACTGGTGTGATGAGTATAGCAGATACAGCAACAATGTAAGTGTCCCCTCAGTTCTACAATAGATATACCAGGAACAACACAAGTGCAAGTTACCTTCATACTCGGAACTGCCATAGCATGGACATCAGCAGTGAAAGCTGCATCTCACCCACGTACAACAGTACCATGGAAGCAGATGCAGTACAACCTTCCTCTCACACACAGAACAGATAGAGTACTTACCTCGTGCACACAGATCAGCTGCAGCATGAAGAGCAGCAGTCAATTTCACAGAAAAGGCAGCGTCTTACTGGTGCTACTTTGGTCACAAGAGACTTCTACAAGCAAAAGATGGATGTTTGATGGGGACGGGTGGCCTCAGCATCCATCTTAGTGGGCTCATCTGTAGGAGTTTTCGGTTACACTGTCCAAGCAAACCCAAAAACCTTCCTTTGCTGCCCTTTCTGTGGTCAATGGGTCAGCACATCTTTTGGTGGTGGTGTGTTCTTCCTCCACTTCCTCCCCTTTCCTACTGTTCCGCACTATGTGCTCCCACTTTTTGAGTGTGGGCCTAGAATAAGGTCAAATTTTCAGAGCTAAGGGAGGCAGCTTTTGAATCTCCTTTCGCTCTCTTCCATGGTGTAGCCTGTAGATGCAGTGGAAGGACTGCATCCTTGCAGAGGGTTTCTGTTGGTGTCAGACCACTATATTGGGAAATGGAGGCTTCGTTTTCTCGGGATGGTGGACATTGAATCCTCCTGCCCATGCCTTTGAACCTGCGGCAGTGTGAAGAGGTCTGAGGCACAGTAAGGTATAATGATTTTATTCTGGACCCCGACAGGCAAGCAGCTGGCAGGGCAACAGCCAGGCATCAACTGACATGCCTGGAATGTTGATCTCCAAGGAAGAACAACATTCCACGCCTGCCAGGCTACGACACATCTTCCCCCCTTCCCACCCAACACAATGTACCATGCGGTAGCACAAACAAATTTGCACATAAATAAAACAACAATAAAAATAACAATGCATTAAACATTTGCATGAATGATCACTCAAATGCTGAAAATGGAAAACAAGGTATTTTAGCGCACACAGTCTCTGAGCTTGATGGGAGGTCCACAATTCCTGATTGAGCGACCTGACCCAACACAAACTGCTTCACTAAACATACCATCACCATTATCAGCAAGCATTCCACTGAGCGACTCCTGGCCCTCTCCCCCTCCTACAATGCCATGGTAGGAAACCACCTCTCTCGGACGCACCACATTCTCCCCCAACACATTCCCTCAACCTTCTTGAGACTCTGGATGATAATCTAGAATCTTACCATCCCCAGCAGAACTTGGATCGTTTTCCTTAGATACACCATCCTTTCTCCCATCCAACACCACAATGCGTTTCTTACTCTATCTTGACCCATCCTCCAGTTGTACATCCCCCCTCCACATTTCACAACTCTCATAGAAGGTAAAAATGCACTCCTTCCTTTCGGCACAAATCTAGGATTTTTAACACGAACCACATTTCCCACATTCACCCGTAACTACTTTTTTTAAATTTTGACTCAATCTTACAGCCTCCTGGCGCACCAACACTCTCTGTTGCACATCTCCCAGATCCATATAACATGGGCCACCACCACCCAATTCCATGGACCTTAACCTTGACCCCGGCTTCCTCCCCCTCATTAATTCAAAAGGTGTCTTCCCAGTGACTACCGCCAGAGTCCTACGGTACGCAGATAAATACTCCACGACCACATTCTCCCAGTCAAGACCATTGGCAAGGGCAAGCTGAATGGCACTCTTATTTATGCCGTTTACCCTTACTACCAAGCCATTGGCACTTGGGTTGTACAGAGCGGTGCGATGATGCTCCACCCCAAACTGCCTCAAGAAGTCCTTCATTAATTTAGACACAAATTGAACGCGATTGTCAGTCACTAACAACAAACATTGCCTTCTGATTAGCGGGCACCCTTTCTGCAAACGCTAACCAGTCAATAGCTTTCACAGCAGCTCTGCAACTTGCCATCTTTTAGCTCCAATCGGATGATAGTAGCACCGGAGCTCCGAGCAATGACCGATTGTCAGTCACTAAACTGGCCGGCACACCTTCTCTGTCAAATATCTTTTTAAGAAAAACAATGACACACTCTGCCGTCACTCTGCCAAACGCTGCCACTTCTACCCATCGGGAAGTATAATCAACCAACACCAACAAAAATCTGCACTCTTGTTGTAAACATTCAAATGGTCCCATAATGTCTAAAGCCACCTTCAACCAAACCTCTTCAGGAATCTCCACAGGATGAACAGGTTGTGGATTAGTTATCTTGCTCTTATCACTGAGCGCACACGCACCACAGTCCTTGACCATAACTTCCACTTCTCGATCCATAGCTGGCCACCAATATTCTTCACGTAACCTTCTCTTAGTTAAGGAACAACCTAAATGTCCCTCATGAGCCAATGTCACCAATGTACTCCTTACACTAACAGGCAGAACTAACCTCTCCCCCCTTGACACACCCCAGGGCCCTACAGCCAGCTCATCCAACACCTGGGCATAACCCCTTCCCTCTGGTCTACCTTTAACAGCGTCCCACCTTTCAGCAGACACTCCTTAATCCAACATAACTCAACATCCTTCTCTTTTTCCACCTCCCATTCACCTTTGTCTACTGTAGGACGAATACTGGCAACCTGCATGTCCATCTCGCCAGCTACCTCTTCCTGTGCTCCATTTTGCTCAACCACCGGTAAGCGAGATAAGCAATCAGCCACCACATTTTTTTTTCCAGGCAAATATTCCATGGAAAAATTGTACTCTAGTAATTCCACCACCCAACTGGATATTCTAGGAGAAACCGATGAAGTGCCCCGGGTGGAAAATACGCGCACAAGCGGTTTATGGTCAGTCTTACCACGTAAGGAATGCCCCATAGAAATGTTCTAAAGTGTTTGGATGCCCAAATCACCGCTAGAGCTTCCCGCTCAATCACCGAATACCTCACCTCAGCATCCCTTTGCACCCTAGAAGCAAATGCCACAGGCCCGTATCCTCCATTGCACCACTACTCCAACACTGCTCCAAGCCCCACATCGCTGGCATTCACCATAAGAATAGTCTTATACTTGGGATCAAACGATCTCAAACACGGGGCATGATCCACTCCATCCTTTACCAACTCAAACTCCTCGTGACATTTGTCAGACCATTCGAATTTGGCACACCTCTTAAGCAAAGCTCTCATAGATGCTGTTTTTTCTGCGTAATTGGGAATGAACTTCACATAGTACTCTGTTCAACCTAAGAATGACCTCAACTGATCTTTGTTTATGGGTGCAGGCGTTTCCTTCATAACTTGGACCAATTCAGCTTTAGGACTGACACCACCCGCATTGAGGGTATGCCCTAAATATGACAGCTCGGGACACCCACTTGGCACTTTGACAGTTTCACTGTAAGCCCCTTCTTACTTAGCACCTTCATAACCTCATGTACCCTGCCATCATGTTCAGAATGACTACTGCCCCAGACCAATATGTCATCCTGAAAATAACTCACACCATCAATGCCATGAAACAGTTCTTGCATAAGTCGTTGGAACACCGCGGATGCTGATGCCAAACCAAACGGCATGTGGCAAAATCGGTAAGCACCAAAAGGAGTTACAAACGAGGTAAGTGGCCTTGAATCTACATGTAAATCGATCTGATGATAGGCAGCTGATAAGTCAAAGGTTGAAAAACAAGTTGCTCTGCACAGGGTCCACAATAACTCATTGATTTTGGGTAATGGGTGGCAATCCACCCAAATACTGGCATTTAATTCTCGGAGGTCCACACGCATCCTCAACCCCCCATCACTCTTCTTCACCAGTACCACCGGAAACAACCCCTCGGAACACTCAATTCCTTCAATGACTCCTTCAGCCTTCAACTTCTCCAACTTACACCTCAGTCCCTCTCTCGCCAGAACCGGAACACTGCTCACCTTATGTACTTTGGGTGTTGTTCCCCTCTTAAGAACAATGCGGTGAGAAAAACCTTTCAGCTTCCCCAACTTATCAGAAGACACTTCTAGATACTTATCTCTTAACATCTCAGACGTTAATCCACTCCTCTCTTCATCAGAACCATCCAGGATACTTAACACTGGCACCTCCTTTCCCAGGCAAATCTCAATATTCAAAGCAGCTTGCTCATCCCAACCTAACACACTGGTCCCCTTAAGTGTCACATAAAGTTTACCCATGGTATGCCACCTTCTAAATTCAATGCTGGCTTGCTCATAGCCTATCATTCTGATGGGGTTCTGCCCATAGGCCCTTGGAGTTATGTTGGGAGAACATAAATTTGATACCTCCCTCCCCAACCTCTCCTTGTACTTTTCAGGTGTACGGTGATACTGAGTCTACTAGCATCTCCAAAGGATGGCCATTGACCAACACAGTTAGCCACGGGCCCTTCCGTAAAGCACCCTCCACGTGTAGTATCACCCCTTGATTGGCCTTCTCATGAGCACCCACATCCTGGCCTCTAACACCACCATCAGACACAACCGTACTAAGAACACCTTTAGCCTGCATTTCGCCACTGAAGTTGCACATGTGTGCATAGTGTCCCTTGCATTTGCTGATGGCTGGACACTCCTTTGAGCCGGTCAGATGACTAGACCAATCACATTTCCTGCACAGTTCCCTGCCCTTGGACACTCTCCAACCCCATTGATTGTCCCCTTTCCCCAATCTCCTCTTATTATCCAAACTGCTCCTCCAGTACTGAGGGAATATGGCCTGCACCATGTCTTTGGAACCTTCCTTCTCGGTGACAAACTGCACGCTGGCCTTGGATGCCTCGATAGCCCTCGCAATCTCGACCACTTTGTCCAAGGGTGGATCACTCTCGATCCAAAATCACTCTCTAATTTTCTGACTACTTGTTTTCATCATTATTTGGTCTCTTATGTATTCATTCAAAATCCCAGAAAAATTACACGTAGCCATTAATGTTCGCAAAGCTGTGACATAAGAATCAATGGACTCTCCTACTGCCTGTGCTCTTGAAAAGAACTGATAACGCTCCAAGACCACATTTATCCTTCTTCCAAATCGACCCTCCAACTTTTTCAAGGCAGTCTCATAAGCACTTACTACTATATCTCCTTCCCCACAACCAAGTATGTATACTTCCTCCCCTGGCAAGTGGCGAAATATCCGCAATCCCTCCGTACCAATACAGTTTAAGAGAGCAGCCTCTCTCTCATCGTCACTGAAATTTGTGCTTCCAGCTGCACTTAGGTATACCTTGAAAGCATCTACCCACTGCTCCCATGGGGATGCTGGTTCACCTCGTGATGGCAAGAATGCAGGAGGGGGTCTGGCAGCAGTGTGAAGCATGGTGGCACGCAACACTCCGTGCAATATGCCGCAGGGGTACTATTCCTTGTCAGTGGCACAAACACGCACACGCTCTTGGAATCCCTTCACCAGCAATGCGGGAGTATACCTGTATAAACTGCGCTAAACTTGCCCCACGATCTGCCTATGACTGGGAGTTGAAGTGCAGGTAGTGTAAAAAAGGCAGTGTCAAGCTGTACCTGTCTAACGATCCTATCAGTCACTTCTCCAATGTCACAACAGTGTATTAATCTTAATCCTCACCCATAAATCTCCTCTCCCGTCCCCTCCCAGGCCCTCTGCACTGCACTGGCCTCCCACTTCATCTCTAAAACTCAGGACATCCTGTCCTCACTCTCCTCCTATCACCTCCCCCCCTCTCTTCCCTGCTCTTCCTCTGGCCCTTCTGCAGCCACCCCTCCTCCCTCCTTCTCTGCCTTTCCCCTTTTTTCTGCTGACGAGATTTCCAGACAAGTCTGATCTATGAAAGTCTTGTCTAAACAGATTCACCCCTGTTCCTCCAAAACTATCAAGGACCACATCGACTCCCTGGCTCCTGCCCTGGCTGACTTTTGCAACCACTCCTTCGCCTCTGGAGTCTTCCCATCCCCCCTCAAGCACTCCCTTGTGCACCCTCTCCTTAAGAAACCCTCTGCCGACCCCTCCTGTCCGGCTAACTATCGCCCAATCTCCATCACTCCCTTCCTGGGCAAGCTCCTGGAGAAACTGGCCATCTCCCAGCTTAACCTCCATGCTGAAGCTGTTGATAGTCTCCATGACCATCAATCTGGCTTCAGAGCGGCCAGAAGCACGGAAACTGCTCTCCTGAACATCCGTGAGGACCTGCTCTTGAACCTCGACTCCAACACTTGGTGTGTTCTCATTCTGCTCGATCTCTCTTCTGCCTTTGACACTGTCAACCATGCCATCCTGCTCAACCGTCTCCGTGATAACCTGGGTATCACTGGTCAGGCTCTGGCGTGGCTGACCTCTTTCCTTTCCAATCGACCCTCCCAGGTCCAACTTGGGTCCTTCCTCTCTGACATCTTTTTCTCCACCTGTGGCATTCCCCAGGGATCTAATCTCTCTCCCTGGCTGTTCAACCAGTATCTGGCACTCCTTGCCCACCTCATCGCCGCCCTCTGCCCCAACTTTCAGTGCTATGCGGACGATACCCAGCTCATTTTCAGGCTACCCTCGGCCTCCTCCTCTCCCTCCCTCATCTCTGACTGTCTGTCTGCTATCCAGGAATGGTGTGCTGCCAATGACCTCTGCCTTAATGCTAGTAAGACTGAGATCCTACACATCGGCACACCCACTCCCTCCTTCCCTGCAGCTCTCTGGCCGGCCTCTCTTGGCCCTCTTCCTGCTCCTACCTGCATGGCAAAAAACCTCGGGGTCATCTTCGACTCCACACTCTCCTTCTCTCCTCATATATCTGACGTCTCTAAGAAGTCACATTACCAGCTGCACCTCCTCAGAGGTATTCTTCCCTTCCTCTCCTTCCCCCAGAAGCTCACTGTCTCCCGAGCCCTGGTTCTCTCGAAGCTGGACTACTGTAACAGCCTCTATCTTAATCTGCCTGCCTCCACTCTCCGCCCTCTGCAACTCATCCAGAACAGAACTGCGAGACTTGTCCTTGGCCTCAAGCCCAGGGCCCGTATCTCTCCAGGACTGAAATCTCTACACTGGCTCCCAGTGGCTGCGAGGATTAAGTTCAAAACCCTCTGCATTGTCCACAAGGCCTTCTGGGGCCTGGGGCCTAAATACCTTCAACTCTCTCTTCCTAAATATCTTCCTTCCCGAGCCCTATGCTCATCCGTCTCCAACTCCCTCAGGGTCAGCCGCGTCTCGAAGCAACGAGCTGGGGGTAGATCTCTCTCCGCGGCAGGGGCCTCCCTCTGGAACATCCTTCCTGCCTCCCTGAAACTTGAGGAGAACCATCTCCGGTTCCGGAAGCACCTCAAAACCTTCCTCTTCACTTCTGCTTTCTCTCTCCCTCTCCCCTGCTAAATTCTTCACCTAAACTGCACTGATTCTGCAACTGGGCCACTCTCACCGACCTCGGTCCTGGGCCCAGTCACTCTTCACTTGCACTGCCTCCCTGGCAACCCCTGCACTGCGGGACTGTCTCTGTATCCCTACAGCCCCCCCCCAGCACTTGTGTGCACTTACCTTGCACTTGCCACCAGCTGGCCCTATTTATTTATTATTTTATTTCTATTCTACTTATTTGTACTGCACTCCCCCCTTCCCCTTGCACTTTTTCCCTTCCCCCTACCCCTGCACTTGCGCGGTCTGAATGACACCTGGCCTAGTAGGATCGTTGTCTGTCTTCCCCTTGTTCCCCCCTCCCTGCCTCGTCGCGCCTTGACACACTTGTGTATAGGTGCGTTACAAATGCCATATCATATCATATCGTATCATAAATGTCTCCTTACCGCAATTTGTCAGCGATAATCCCCTCCTTCCAGATAAATTGTGGTGCGCCTCAATTGACGCCGCTTATATTGACACAAACGTATATGCAGATAATGACAGCTGAACTCCTGGGCAGCAGGGCAGCCAATGGAGTGCGGGATACACTCCTTTCCTCTCCGACGTGGGCACGTCTAACGTGACCCAAACAGCTGATTCTTCTGGGCAGCCAATCCGGAGCGTCAGAAACGCCCACTCCGTTTTCAGTGTGAGCGGGCCCCGATGCTTGCAACGGTGTCTTCGCCGGGGGCCGTACGCACCTCCTGGGCAGCCACAAGACTTGGAGCAATGCCCCCACACCACCGGCTGCAACAGCGAGGTGCAGCACCACCTCACCTGCGAGATGCGATGCCTCCTCCTCACCCTCCTGCACCTGGAAAGAAACCGCAGTGCCGATCGCTCAGGTGCAACTCCGTTCGTCCTGTGCCTGCACCAGAGCCGCACACACAGCCACAACTCCAACCGCTGCCACCTCCGATGCAACGGGAGCCCTTTCCGCAGCAGGCGCAGGGCAGCTATGGTCTGACAGTGGACGCTTCGACATGGACTTGCTGGAGGCGACTATCCCCTCACGGGGGGTCCAGAATACCTGGTCGCCAGTGAAGAGATCTGAGGCACGGTAAGGTATGATGATTTTATTCTAGGCAAGCAGCCAGCAGGGCAACAACCAGGCATCAACTGATACGCCTGGAATGTTGATCTCCAAGGAAGAAACACATTCCACGCGTGCCAGGCTATGACACAGTGCCACCCCACAAACCTGCCATCTAGGGGAGAAAGCTCTGACTGCAGATGACACTCGTGCCAGGATGTCATTGGCTTCCACGGATGGGATCCTTCACTGCCGGTTCAGAGCATTGGCAACTCTGGAGATACAGGGGGAAAGACCGGAATGGGTGGCTCCATACCTTGATATTACCATTAACACATCCTGGCACCATGTCTGCCTATGGATGTGCACAAAGTGATGCATTTAGCTACTCTAATCAGAATGCCAACACAGCAAGAATGGAAAAGTCAGAGGGCAAAATCAGCATGCAATGTGCAATCAGAAGTGCTTTATATTTCCTATAGCTGCTTGCTGATGTACTGAGGAGTACATATAAGATTGGTATACAGTTGGTCTATGAGAGCTAAACCTCTCTGTGGCAATACCTAAGAGCGAGTAATGGTTTCTGGAAATCCACAAAACCAGAATATTCAAATTGTGGTGTATACACATGCATGATTGCTTATAGACCAATGATCACTCCTCACACGAATTACACATCGTGTACAGCATGTGAAAATCCAGACCCACACACTCCCAATGTTTATGCAATGGAGGTGAATTTCCTGCTAACCCGGCATCATTGGGAACAGTTCTAGCACTACCACACTCCACGTTTTAAGATTCAACTACGAGTAAAAATACCGCAAATGCAGAGTTGAAATGTGGGAGAATGCCGTGTTGACAACATTAACCACATAGTTTGCCTTTACAAAAGGACACACGGGAACTCGAAGTTTCCTGCCATATGCCCGTTCAGGGTTTGCAGGATCACTAGTCCCAAGAGAAGCGGAATCTCAGGCAGCAGACCTATGCACTTCCTAATGACTCTGAAAGGGAAGTCCTGGTGACCTATTTTCTCTGCCCCCTCTGTTGCAACGTAGCCAGTCAGGTAGCTCAGCAGTTTAAGTGATCATTGCTGATATTTGTGCATTTTCTAAAGGTCTCGTTGGGTCAACTCCCAGCCAGGGCACTCAGCTTCTCAATCTTCTAAAGCCAATAAATGAGTAGCATCTAGGTTTGGTAATAATAATTGAATACATTTGTGTGTTTCTTTTCTCCGTACAGCACTTTGGCGTAAGCGCAACATAAATAACAAATTAACATTATGTGCTAGTGTGGAACCCAGTGGGGGCTCCCTTTCTGGTGTTACTCTAGGCTCTAGTTCAAGGTTCTTCAACCTTTGGCGCTCCAGATGTGTTGGACTTCAGCTCCCATCAGGCCTAGCCAGCATAGTCAATGGCGAGGGGTCCAACACATCTGGAGAGACGCAGGTTGCAGACCCCAGCTCTAGTTGAAAACATGAGAGAACTCTGATGGAGGCTTTACGTCAACATTTGTATTATGTGTGCATGCTTTTTTGGGTGACCCATGTGGCACAGAGACAACATTCAAGAATTAACAGTTTTATTATATCTCATTTTGCCTTTCTTCTCCCCTGACTCAAGTTTTACATTTAAGAAAAGAACACTGCCTTACTGAGTGTGTTTTGTTTGTTTTAAAAAATCAATTTGCAAAACTTCTAAAGACCACCACTTATACACTGGACATGGAATAGCGCACTGCCCACTCAGGCACATTAAATATATTTTGAGTTTACTCTCACCCAATGACCATAATACCTTTCACTCTCACCCAATCACCATAGTCCCTTTCAAATCCCATAATAAACAGTAACACAGGAAACATTTAGCGGTCTTCTGGTATTGGGAGTAAGACCCCTGTATCCATCTTTATGCCCCATGTGCACTAAACTGTTCAGTAATCTACCACTGACTCTGTAGCACCTATAAGCACTGAGACACAGATGCATTTGTAAACTATCCAATCCAGAGGGAACCAGCATTAACTGAAGGTCAGGAATCTAGTTGTCCGTCGCCAGAGTCATCCAGGGTCTGCCACGAAGGATGTTTATTCTATATATGTAATCTTAAACATGTTGCAGAATATTTTCCACCATGTTAGATTTTATTGGGTGTAAGAGCTGTGTGATGCCACTTGTAAAGTAATTGGAGGTAAAGTTCATGTAATGTAACTTTTTATGATGCCATAAAGGGGGTCAAAGTATACATGCTGTCAATCCATACATTCTAGAATAGTTTTTATGGGGCAGGAACTCTATTGTAACATCATCATCTGCCTTGAACACATGCGAGTAGCCATGATTGGCATACTCATACCATTTGATTGGATCCTTAACAGCCTTGCCCTCCTGTGGAGTTGGCAAATGTGGAGAATTGTCAAGAAACAATTCAGTTGTTGGAATTGTAAAAGGTGAATCATTATTATACTAATTGTATAACTTGAACCACTTGGCTAAAGCATACAGGGGCTGTATGTGCCCACATTTTAAGTGGGTGAAGGTAGGATGTGGCAGTTCACAACCTACCCATCTGATTGATCTTGTGATCTTGTGGAAGACATGGACAGCCACATACTCCACAGTTAAGCGGGTAAAAGGTGGGCACAAGTTGGTTTTAACTTGCTGGGGCCTTACATATTGCCATGTAGGTGGTGTAGAGAACTATCTGAGCCACAAGAAACATAAATAATCTATCGGGTGCATGAGGTATCTGCCAATGGATGATGGTACAAAGAAATCCTTGGCCACTGTCTACCACACCACAACCATGAATTACAAAATAATGTTTGGCTCTGTTTTTGATGGCTTCATGGTGATCTGACACATGCAATATTTGCTGAAATCTGTGAAGGATTCCAATCGGGGGCGTCACCCACCGGACCAGGACCTTCGCCCTTAGCCTTAGATGTAGCGCGTGATAAGAATGCTTTTTCTTTATTTTCTGCAAATTCGTATTGAGCCGATACCCGACCCATCTCACACCCCCTTTTACAAATACCCTGGGTCACAATGGACCATGAACCAGGCCGGTGAGTGGTAACACAATATTTATTTATTTAAAATTCAAATAGAATCACACAATTCATATATTGGGCAGCAATCACCAATGGGGTGATAATTACAGTGAAAGCCACTGAAATACAAGTGGGTAACCTTTTACAAGAACATATCCACAGCACAAATGAATAGGAGCACTGTTCTTTGAAATAGGATAGATAGCATCCGAGTTAAGGTTTCCCCCTGCAATGTTCCCTCAACCCACAATTAATCGAATTCTGATTGGATAGGAAGAAGCAGCAGGGAGTCAGGAATATGGGGCAGCAAGCAGAATCAAAATCCGACCTTCCTTCAAAATAAGAGGCCTAAAATGTCACTCAGATTTGACAAATAATTAATTATATGTGTGTTTAAATAATGATATAGATATGTTTTATCACAGAATCAGGGATGTAATATCACTAGCAACTGTAAGGTAAGGTATCACAAAAGGTATACAGTTCAAAAAGCAACTTGAAATGAAAACACAGAGCAGCCACATTCACATATGGACGAGTTGCAATGTTCTCTTTTTCAGTTTTAAATATCAAATAGGTCTTTAAGAAAACCAGGTGAAATACACAGAATCGGAATGTGGCTTTTACGCTGGGTGATAGATGCACATCACAGGGACACTATGGAAGTGATAGAGTGACTATAGCTAATGAAGTGGATGCGATTTTCAAGGTGGAATGAGGTTCAGTTTAGGTAAAGTAAAGCATTTAAGAAAAGAAAATCGGTTTTTAAAAAGGAAAGGCAAGGTTTACTTAAGCTAAATGATCTAGACTATATGGTTAAAGAAGAACACGGTACATTCCAAGATTGATTCGCGATGTCAACCTTTTCACCCTGCGTTCAACTTTATGTGGGATTTAATTTGATTATTCCAAATATGACTAAGAACTTATGATCTATGCAAGACAGAAATTAATAGGAAAGTAGTCCTAACGCTTGGAGACCAATGACAAGATGCACAGATAATTCTAGTTTAAACAAGGAATCAGGGTATGGATAGGATTACTTAAAAAGTGGAACAAAGACAAAGTATCAAGATGGAGTAGGCCATGTGTGGCTACGGGATGGGGAAATACTCACAATCTGCACTTGAGTTTGGGGATTTGGACATTCAACCGGTTCTGGACGCAAAAGCTCTGGTCACAGGATAACGGCGGACACTCCTAACACCAAGCACCTGGGCAAGTCTGGTCACTGGATGGCAAAGGTACAGTGGGCATGTAGGTAGTGGGCAAGAAGCCGGTCTGGTCACAGGATGGCATGGGCACAGCATGCATGTAGGTTTGTGAGAAAAAGGCTGGTGTGGTCACAGGTTGCTCCCCAAGGTACCAACGCTTTTCCCCTTTGCTATTGGGATTTCTGTTGGGTTTTCTGAATGATTGGCCCTGCTTGGATAGTTATGCTTTGGCCTAGCAGTAGAGTCTGGAATCTTGCAAAGGTGGATCTGGAATGTCTGGATACGCAGGCACTGGAAATTCAGGAGAGAGTGTCCGTTCCTGTGAGCTCCCACCCTTTATATAAAAGCGGGTGACATCACCGGGTTTGTTGTTGGGCAGAACTGAGCTAGACCTACCCCCAAAATCGGGATAGGGCAGCCAATGTTGGTTGCCTCCTCTAGGAGCGGACTCAGTTCATGGGGTTGTGTTTCTATGAGGTGAAAAGCCTTCCCACAGTCCTTTTTGCCAAAATCAATCTTAACATAAATTACACATTTGTACAGTTGTGGCACTTTAACAAATCACCTAGGCAGATTACATATGTCATGCAGAGCATGGCAGTCCAATTCTCACATTTGTAGGACTTTGGTTCATCCATCTAATAATTTTTTGTCCTTTTCAGTGAGAAATGTCATCCCTAAAATTCTATAACGTTATACATGTGTACATATTAGCATAAGGCATGTTAATCTTGAATTTCAAAGTGGCACCATACACATTTTCCTCAGACTATCAAATTATCTGCCATTTCCGTCCCTTATATGCCACTGAAGACTACCATGTCTTGTTTAAAAGCCACAAAAATTACATTTAAGCTGTTAACTTTTTACATTCCTGTAAAGTCCTGTTGCAGAGATAAAAGTCTTAAAAGTTGATTAATAAATAGTCTTTTCAGCCAAATGGGGTTGTCCTTTATTCTTCACTTAAGCCCATTTTCTTTCCAGGCGACCACCAAATGTCAGTTCAGTCCAGGTTGGCCATGGGGGTTTCCCAGTTTGAGTGAAGGTTTATTGTCACTTATTGTCCCAGTTAACATATAGGTGTCCCAGAATCTATTGTCTCAAGCTCAAGCCCAGACAAAAGTCTGACGAGGGTGTGATATTTCTTTCTCTTGGTCTATTTAAAGTTGTCAAGGGCGGCAGTTAACAGTTAGGTGTCCAAGATATCCCTTGTGGCTTCTCTTGGGGCTAGGGCACTGCTGTTATCAGTAACCAATTGTCCCTTGTGCCATGGCAGAAACCTGTTTGGGCTGATTTCCCAGTACAGCCAAAACCATGTATTTCTTTATTTTATTTTATTTTGTTTTGAATCAGCAGCAAGCCCATTGAAATAAAACCTCCCGTATATGTTTCCCAGAAAAAAAAACCTTTGCATTGCTAGGTCAAGACAGAGCCTTCTTTCAACATTACACTTTTAAAACAGGCATTTTTCCTTTTTTGCAAAAGTGAATTTTAACACATGGTGAAGTCTACCGGGCTGATCATGTCAAAAGGTTTTTCCCTTCCTTCTGACTTTCCAACATTGTTTTGCAGCCATAGTCAGTTTCACTTATACAGCCATCTGTTTAAGACATAGGACCACTGAAATGGACATATGCCCGTTGAGCTAGGGTTTCTTTTGAAACAGTGATTTTTGACATGTTGTAACCCAAAAGCCAAGCGTTTTCCCGTGTGGTTGTAAGTAATGCTTCTGTTGATTGCCCAGACTTGGTCTGACACCGCCTGCCATTCAGGACTAAGGCTCTCTTCTGCTGGAGCACAATCTGAATATGGATTGGCATTGCAGGGCCTCACTGATAAAAGCACAGTAATGTAGAACAGATGAAAAGAGCATCAAAGCGGCATCCTTTTAAATGTAAAATATTTCCCTTTTTCAAGTGGAAATGTTGAGCTAGCAGCAACGCAGTGCTGCCTTTCCATTTTCTTCTTGGGTGCATGTAAGAAACACAATGGCAGGCTTTCTCAGTGTGCCCCCTTGTTCCATCCTGCCCAAGAGGTGCTTGGCAAAACAGTGCAGCCATACTTTTGTAGCTGCAAAATGCAGTTTTGATGCAAGGCAGTGGTGCTCAAAGTAGTCAGCGCAGCCATTTTGCTGTTAACTGCTGAAGTGCAGCTTGGTTATGGATGGGAATTCTGCTGAGTGGGTCAATGTATCCCATAATTCTCTTGCGCATGCTAGAAAACTTTTACTTTTCTTGGACAAGCATCTTGTTAGCTACCACTGGCATGTGATTGTAATGAGTTGTGCTTTTAGCAGTTGATTGGACAATAGGGTTCTTGTACCAGACAATAAGAACTTTGCCATCACCTAAGGCAGTTTTTGTGTCTGAAAAACTATAGTTCCTTGACATTCACAATACTACATTGATGGCGAGTGTTGGGTACCTCTTTCCTTCCCTCAAGCTTTTTGATTTCAACCCCATATTGCACGGCTAGGCATGATATTTAGTCATGCAAAGGGATTCATCATCGTCAGATATTTATGGGAGAAGTATTTTAGGTTCTGGGCTCTAAATATAGGATGAGCAATGTTCACTCATTATTGGTAATGGCTTCCTAGAGATTTATTTTCTTCATTTGTATAGCACCTTTCGCCATAGGTATGGTCCCAATGTGCTGTAGGTTGAACGCCCTCGGTGGGACCGACGTTCAAAGTATGGGGAATTGGAGGGTACTATTATGCATTTGTGCATTATGGACATTAAAGGTTATGAGGGCTGGCTAGGTCCAAGCTAGCCACCCATGTCTAAATGGCATGTGGAAGGATGGGAAGAGGTACACTAGAGGTGTAAACTGGAGGGGGTGTTCAAGAGGACAGTCAATTATATGTGTAGCTACAGTTCAAATTTTTGTCGTGAAAGGTAACTGCATTCTTATGGAAGAAGTGTGCCTCTGCATTGGAGTTGACTCCATTAGATAATTTGGAGGTTCATCATCAACTGCTTTTTATCTTTCTCGATCATTTGAACAGGGCTTGGACATTGACCGTCACCTACTACTGATGATTTATCAATATTGAAGCCTCTATTAGGTTTGTGTTGACAATTAGTCCCTTGATTGGTACCATGGGCAGTCTTATTGAATTATCTCTTGATATTTGATTTTATACACACTACATTCCCGCCATCATGTGTTTCACCTCTGTGGAGACTATGCCTTTGAATGCAATTGGGGCCTTGGCAAATTAGGAGTAGGAGTGCACGCATGAGCTCTGCCGTGGTAGCTTACTGTCAACTCTGCCTATCTGAGAATCCACAACCATTTGAAAAATGACCCCTTTCTGGAATTCAATTGGGCCAGTAGGTGACTGTGTATCTTCAAATACAAGCAAACAGTGGAAAAGTCAATAGTTTGGGATTTTTGTAGGGATAGGATAAACCTTTGCCTGGCACTGCCATAATGGTACTACCAGGCCATAAAATGGCGACTGCTTCAAAATTGTGCAAGTGTCCGGCTCTATATTAACACTGCCTGGCAAATGCCTATCTAACACCTGCACAAGCCAACACTGCTGACTGTGACAATGCTTTCCTTTTACAGGACTTCAGACCAAGGACATGTACACTGCTTATACATTAAGTGGATAAAGGCACAATTGGTTAAGACATGTGAATTACAGAAGGACCATATTTATAGCTGAAAGTAGACTATTCACTCTCAAAATACTGTTAGGAAATAACACTGGCAGGCACTTGCAGCACAGCAGTTGATGTTTCTGCTTGGTAGATTTAGTCCAAATGTTTGCAGCAGGATGAGTTTTGGGCATGGGGGATCAGGTAGGGGGTTGGAACATCACAGGAATCAGCATGGCCCTGGGCAGTCAGTGGGAAGGTAAATAACCAAACAATACCCACAAGCTGTGTGTTCCACCTCACATCTCATATCCTGCCTAGCTGTACCACTGTGCAAGTGGCTTTTAGGTGGCTCCTTATTGCCACCTAATAGCCTAAACTAAAAATGTGTCTTAGACATTATTATTAGTTGTTAACAGTTTAAATTTAAACTTTACACACACATTTATTCAGTTATCAAAACATTACATTATAATAATGATTTACAATACATTCTTTATTAAAATTGCAGTCAATACTGTTCAAATGTGTTTCTGCATAAAATGGAATACAATCCATTCCAATTGTAGTCACCTAAAAAAATACAGTTTGCATTTTCTAATTCAGTTTAATTTCACTCACCATCTACAACGTAATGAAAGCTATGATCAAGGACACCTGGTTACCTGCTAGACATTGTAGCCCGTATCCATCAGTATCAATAAAAGAGGGACAATGCACACACCTATATAAATAGGACTCTTTGCTTAATCAATGCTTTGCATTGCAATCGTAAGTGCCTACACGTTTCAGGTAAATCATTTCTTCCAAAAAGTCTACATGTTCCGATTTCAGCAGGGATTGCTTTTCTGTGACCTAACACTGCCAGGCATGGTTACTGATTAAAACGTCATTTTAAAAATAAGTGCCTTACTATAGAACATTTCATAAGGTACGTTTGTGTTTGACACACTAGGTAGGTCGGGACAACAAGGTCCTGTGTAGATTTTATTCGACCGGATCAGTTCCTGGTTGTAAATGTTGTCTCATCTACTTGCCTTGATTTTTTATTGGCTAAAAAGGTGCTCATAGCTGGAGTTCCAATAAATGTTCCAGTCAATGGTACTAAAATGTATTAACACGTTTACATATGATATCCAACCACACGCATCTACTTAAATGTACAACGTGCCCTAATAGGCCCCATACTAGGTGGTTATAACACTTCCGTATCCTAATGTATAGTCTGGTCTCCCTTATTGCCTGGAAAGATGTCCTAGCTCTAGTCTAATGGTTGCCACCAGTGTGCAGTTAGGTAATCCTAGAAGTGTTCTCCATATTCTCGCCTCTATACGATCCAGTCTACTTCTGGAGTACTCTACTCCTGCATCCATGGCAAGCAGTACAGTGGGCACCAGACTGGCTCTGTATGCTTGCATTGTTCCCTTCATGCTAAAGCCCCCAAATCGACTAATAATATATCTAAATATAGATACCTTGCTCAGTGTTTGATTGGCTATGAACTCTCATACAGCCTTTTCATTACGCCTGTAGGAGCGTTCCCCGATAAACAAATGCGTCGACACGTTCCAACATTGTGTTGTAAAAATGGCCTTCTGGATCAGTGGCATATATGTTGCCTCCCAAAATATATACTTTTTGTTTTTGACATGTTGATTGTTAAATTGTGTTCCACTGAATAATCATGGTTACTTGGAGTCTTAGGGGGGAATTATTCACCTTGTCCAAATGTTGACGAAGGCCAGCCATGTATAAGTTGAATAAGAGCAGAACAAGCAAACCTCCCTGCTTCAGTCAACTATTTGTATTCATTTTTCTGGAGCTATTGCCACCGTTGTCCAGCTTAACTAACAGTAGTGCCAGTGTATAATTGCATTATCATATAAAGGTGGCCCTTGGGAATGCCCCACTTATCAAGTTTAGACTAGAGCAAGGGGAGGTTCATTGAATCAAAAGTGACCACATAGCCAATAAAGGCCCCATACAATGGGAGACCTACTTGTGTGGCTAGTCTTTTAAAGAGTTTAAGCAGCAAATTATTTTGTGCAGTAATGTGTCCCTTTCTAAAGACTGGAGGTGATAGTTGGATGAGTCCATACAAGCCTTCTTTTTGTAGACTGACACCAATTTGCCTCTCTTCATGAAGCTGGAACACTGGTGGCCATGACTATTTTATGGAAATAACACATGAGTATATCTTCCAAAACGTCTGTATTACTCTTTAATATTACATTTGACAGACCGTTGGACCCTGGTGCTCTCGAAGCTCTCAGCTTTTTAATATCGGGGGCAATGACTTCATGTGCATTCCAACTAATGTGACGCCTGGACCCTGCGTATTTAGTTGTATTCCAAACATGGGCCGGATAGAAAAAAATGAGCCTCATTTAAGTTACACCAGGTTGCTTTGTCAATGCAATTAACTATATGAGTCCCATCGGGTTTAATAAATGTATTAACTATATTCCAAAACTTCTTGGCATCCTGTGTCGCCAGAGTTTATAGCATTAATTGCCAATTTGCACTATTGATGGAATACATATGCCTTTCGAGCCAGTTACAATATTTATTTTTCCTGGCTGTAATTAAGGCAACTTTTGTAATACAGGCAAACGAAGTGGCGACGCATATGCCACAAATGTCACGTCTCATCAGTCGTTTATTGGAGGCGATGACTGTATCACAGTCAAAGCTGGTGGCTTGTTTCATTGGCCAGTGAGACGGTATTCCGTCTGGTTAAATCTTTCACTTTACAATGTGCAAGAATTTACAGTGATTCATGATTTAATCCATTAATGCGTTGATTAAATCTCTCAGTGTTATGTTTCCCCATCTTATGATATTACCTTTGACATTGATGCCTGAGCCCCCGATTTCCCTTTGATTTTAGGTTTGACATTCGTGATAAGCATCAAGGAAACTAGACCATCTGGTCGCTAACTTGATTAGGTTTCATGCTTAGATTTTTGGCATTGTGAAAGTCCTTCCAACTGATGAAGAAATCATCTAAGGTAGATGTTTTCTTTCCCATGGACCTGTTACACTGTCCTGGTGTATCCCTTAATGTGCGACCATTTAACATACATACATTATTTCTGGTCATGAATTTCAGCCATCTTTCCCCTTCCCATTCGAATCAACTGAGGGAATCAACATGGGTGGCGGTCCTAAATCTTTACCCCCCTCGGCCAATTCACAGCAACCGGCGTTTAAGTCACCAGCCACAATAAATGTAGTATTACATTTATTCTGACCAATGTTGCCATACACCTCTTGTATAACTTTATGTATGCCCTTAATACACCCATCTCCCACAGGGTCATACACATATATGATGATCATCATGGTTTCACAACTGAGTTTCAGCTTAATGGGCAACACACGCAAATTCATTCTGCCAGTTTTAATTTCACTACGATCAAAAAAGTAAGGAACACCCATTAGCAAGCCCCCATGCATCTGCCGTCAGTACCTTTTGTGCCAGTTCGAAAAAATAGCTTATAACAATCCAACAATCCCTCATCCCTAAGCCAGCATTCCTGGATTTCCCAAAGAATCATAATCTCTTAATTGTTTGCCCCTTCCCCATGACTCATCAAATGTCTAAAACCCTGGGAATTCCATGAGCAGATTCTTTCTTGGGGATGCAATTGCCATACTTGAATCTACATATTTTACTGGAGAGGCATAATTTAGGATCCTTCTGCCAGAACGATCACACAATATCTTAATTTGATCCTTTATCTTGTAATGGCCAGGTACGACTTTTGAGGACACAATATGTGTTGACCCACAGTGTATGATGGTACTGCAGAGGGGGTCAACTGATCCACATATTTTATCACTCTTAGCAACGGTATCCTATGCAGCATGGATAAAATAAAGGACCAGTTCATTGGATGACATGTTTTTGATCTAAACAGGCTCTGTATCAAAATACACTTAGTAGAAAGTACCTGTGTCACTGGCTTGTCATAGATATTCAGGTCTTGGAGACTGTTGTCTCTAAGTAATGCCGTTGCAGTTGTTATAGAGATTTCTCAGCATGTCAAGCTTTTTGGCAAGGAAGAAACACTGTACCTTTTTCCTCAAGATCAAACTCCAACATTATCTGCTCAACTGAAGTTGGATCTTCCAGGGTTGCATATTGTACTTCTACTGATTATCATTAAGGGTCGTTAGGTCATTGATGATCCAGTTATCCAAGATGCCATTTGTACCTTTACTTTGCTTCTGCTTTCCTTTATTACATTTCTTCTTTTTTTTTTCTCTTTTGTTTGGGATTATATAGTAGTATGTAAATCAGATGAAGTTTCCTTTATGTCGTTGATGACAACCAGGAAAGCGCCCTGGCAGTGGTAAGTACCCCCGTTCCTGCCTTTCTTTATTTAGATACTTTTCTCTGCTCCTTTATTTTATCTACTTTGCTCCATTCACGTTCCCTTACTTGATCACTCCCCCGTGCCACTGTCCTCCTTCCATTAGAGTAGCCAGGGTATTGTGCCTGAAGGAATCATGGGGGGTGTCTAGTATCTCACACAGAGAAGAACTCTGAGGTTGGGCTAGGTATTGCACCTAGGTGGATTGAGGGGTGGGCAATATATTGCACTTAGATGCTTTCAGAGGGTTGGCAATGTATTGCACTGAGTCGGATTCTCAGGGTGGGCAATGTATTGCACTTAGATGGATTTACAAGTAGGCAATGTGTTGCATTTAGATTGTTTTTGAGGGTGGGCAATATATTGCACTTAGATGCATCCTGAGGATGGGCAATGTTTTGCACTTAGATGGGTCTTGAGGGTCGGCAATGTTCTGCACTTAGTTGGTGCTAAGGAGGTGGGCAGTGTTTGGAGTATAGCTATCATTTTTATTCCTCTCACACTCTGTGCCCTCGGATCTTAGCCAAAGGTGTAACCTCACTTCCAAACGCATCTGCTTTCACACGCAACTCGAATAACACTTTGCACAACACCTCTGCCAGAAGAAAGCAGCTACCTTTCAGGACAACATGTCACTGTAGCTACACACAAAAAGACTATCCTGTTGTACACACACACCACGCCCTTCTAGTGTACCTCTCTCCACCAGTCCACGTGCCAATAGACAATGGTGGCTAGCTAGGACTTGGCCACCCCTCGTAAACTTTAATGGCTATGTGCACAAATGCATATTGGCACCTCCCTATTTTACCATATTTTGGACTTTGGTCCTTCCACAGGATTTCAACCTACAGCACTTTGGGACCATATCTATGGTGAAAGGCGCTATACATATGATGAAAAGGAATGAATGAATACCTTCCACATATGAAACTTAACAGTTCCTGTGGGTTTCCTCTTCCTCTTATTCCTCTTTTCTTTCTGTTTGGGTTTCTTCTTTTCCATGTGCTTGCCATCCAACTTCAACTCTGGTAGGTTGCCATTCTCATTGGTGGGCAAACTGTTAATGCCATTAATCAAAGCCATAATGACTTCTGACCCCTAATAGCTCACCCGCTCTCAGGATCACACTCTTATTACTGCATCCACCCGCTCTCAGGATCACACTCTTATTACTGCATCCACCCGCTCTCAGGATCACACTCTTATTACTGCATCCACCCGCTCTCAGGATCACACTCTTATTACTGCATCCACCCGCTCTCAGGATCACACTCTTATTACTGCATCCACCCGCTCTCAGGATCACACTCTTATTACTGCATCCACCCGCTCTCAGGATCACACTCTTATTACTGCATCCACCCGCTCTCAGGATCACACTCTTATTACTGCATTAACCCGCTCTCAGGATCACACTCTTATTACTGCATCCACCCGCTCTCAGGATCACACTCTTATTACTGCATCCACCCGCTCTCAGGATCACACTCTTATTACTGCATCCAACCGCTCTCAGGCTCACACTCTTATTACTGCATCCACCCGCTCTCAGGATCACACTCTTATTACTGCATCCACCCGCTCTCAGGATCACACTCTTATTACTGCATTAACCCGCTCTCAGGATCACACTCTTATTACTGCATCCACCCGCTCTCAGGATCACACTCTTATTACTGCATCCACCCGCTCTCAGGATCACACTCTTATTACTGCATCCACCCGCTCTCAGGATCACACTCTTATTACTGCATCCACCCGCTCTCAGGATCACACTCTTATTACTGCATCCACCCGCTCTCAGGATCACACTCTTATGCATCGGAGTGTTCTAGTTAAGTGAGGCCGCTGGACCTACACTTTTAGGTAATGACGAGATAAGTATTGCAGATGTAAACTCGCGACATGGGGTGCCAGGAGTAACAGCGGCTTTGCGTACTAGTTCACGTGATTTAGGTGAATGCAAATGCTGGCCAACCTGATTACCAGTAACTGGGTGATGAGTATAGTCAATCAGTAAGCCTCCTATTTTTTGCAAGGTAGTATGTTGGGCATTTTGAATGTTACAGATGTCTTTGCATCTTTTAATTAAGCAGCGCAATGCCACTCACAGCTGTTGAGAAGGTTTCCTTCTTTCATAACCATCGATTCCTGTGATGCGCTTTTAAAACTGTTGATCACTGAATCCACATTAAACAGTTTTGGAGTAACACTAATACCTGGAGGCTATAGCATGAATTCAGGAGTGAATTATTGTCAATGTCTGTCATTTTAGGGGAAGTAATGGAAGGCTCCTTCCATAGTTTTGCTGCTGCGTGATTTTTCTCTCTGGGCTTAGATGGGGATTCGTGCAAAGTCATTGACGAAGGCCCCTGGGCTCTTTCTGAGTCTACTACGCTAGCACAATCAGAATGACCTTCTACACAGATTGTAACCATAGCAACGTTAACTCAAAAATCCTTTGATCAATATGGGTGAAAGTTGTCATGTTGTAGCAGTGTTGTGGTTGGGTGGAGACACAGGGATAGGAAGTGACGAATGAGGTTCGGGGTTGGTCAGTTGAACGAATTAAGAGTTACTGTGAACACGTACACTGTATCCCGTGTTTTGCGTGAGGGCTCGGCCCTCTTGTCTAGCACCCTACCTGGTGGGCACATAACATTGGTGATGACTGGGCAGCAGACCCCATGTACAGCAGGGGGGAACCGGAGGCTTGTTCGGTGGTGGCTGGAGCCTGCCCTCAGAGGACGGTGCCACATGGACAGTGGTGTGCGCTTACCGGCTCACCGATGGGAGCCTGCAGTATCGGAGCGAGACCAGCACTTTGACGGGGTGCCAGGAGGTGGGAGCCTATAGGCGGCATCTGAGGGGTTCGCTCTCAGCAGAGGCATGGCTGCGCACAGCACTGCATCTTGAAGGGCTCATCAGTGACCAGAAGCCCACACTGCGCCCCAGGTCGAGGAACAGGAATTGCAGGAATTGTGGCGTGTGCTCAGCTCGCTGCCATGAGGTGAGTCCATCCACGTGCACAAGAAGTCCAACCCTGGATGACAGGCAAGGGCATTGTGCACAAAGTAAATACAGGGTGATCTGTCCATATGAAGAAAGTGCCAGCTTACCATTAACAGCACAGCAAGGACATCAGGGTGTTTTAGCCACGCCAAGGGTGAACTGAAGACATTTCAAGGTACCACCAGCACTGAGACACATGGCTGTGACCGTGCAATATATCCAAAGAAGGCCCACCTACCACAGTGTCGCAAGAGCTTCAGCACATTTTCAACCAACAATTAATGAGCCAATGCCACTGCAATCACCATCCGCATTTCACTTAAAGGACATTAGCAATCTGGGATCTTGATGGATAAGATGGCTTTGTGACTTCAAGATGTACATCAGAGCCATGGGCCTGCTGGATGATGAATGAAAAAAGAACATGCTGTCACTGGCTGTAGAACCAGCCGTAAGAGACATTCTTTATGAACTATTGGATAATGACGCTGCAACGTTTGAAGAGATGCAAGATGCTCTATCTTCATACTTCGAGCCCCATACCAATTTGGATTATGAAAGACACCCTTTTAACACTACTAAACAGAAGGGAAAATCGCTGTACAACTTTGTGATGAGATTACACATATGCATGAAACACTGCGAATTCCACTAATATTCTCCTGACAAGGCTCTATGCTCACAAGTCATCTTAGGTGAGAGTCTCCTGCATTTCGAAAGAAGTTACTACAGAAACAAGGATCACTCAAAGAGATCCTGACAGATGGAAACCTTGAGCAAAACACACCTGCAGCCAACTCAACAGGACACGGAGTAGGTCAACAAATTGACACCAATGTCAAATGCTATCCCACAAAAAGCAGAACAATTGTGTTTTAGCTGCGAATATGAATATCCACATGAAGGGACTTGTCCCACACTAGGACAGAAATGCTCTGCCTGCGCAGGAGAAGGTCACTTCCGTGCGGTCTTCATGAACACGCCGGCAGGAACACATTGGAACACATCGCCCAGGGAAGGAAGGAGGTATACACTATAAAGAAGCAGCAGAAGCGAGACTAAAAGCGAGCATATAAGCCACCACCAAACGAGAGGTGATGGAAACACATCTTACAACAGAAGGGAACGCCTATCACCAGTGAAATGTGAACACCAACCTCCAAGGAGACACATGCGTTAGAATGAGGTGCAGTCCCCATCCCGCAGTGAATCCACCTCGTCCAATGAGGATGACAGGAGAAAAGGATACATATGGGCACTAGGAAATGACTTTGCAAAAGAACGTAGCCTGACTTTCTTTACTAATGCAAGTGAACGGATCACCAGCTGAATTCCTCATAGATAACAGAGCAATGGTAAATATATTGAGTGATGAGGAATACAGCAAAATATCACACCCACCAAAGCTAAAAGAGTTCAAGGCTGACATTTACCCTCATGGATCAACCACTCTGCTATTCTGCCGATGAGTAGTTACAGCCATCTGCTCCTACAAATCTCCCTCATCTTGAATTCAACTGCATGCCCTGAAGACAGAAACGAAAAGCTGGTGCATTCTCATTTTCCAAACAGCGCTGGACCTGGGTCTGGTGCACATGCTCTATCAAGTAATGGCGCACAAATATATGGCAGCAGAAGACAACATTGAAACTTAATTTCTAGCACTATTCAAGGGCCTGGTTAAACTCTGAAGGTGCAAGGTAAGATTCCACATAGATCCATCAGTAAAACCAGTGGCCCAGCATTATCGGGGCATACCTTTTTAATATTCAGAAACAAGTGGAAAATGAAATCAGAAAAGTACTTGACCAAAACGTCATTGAGCCACCAACTGGGCCCACCCCTTGGGTATCCCCTATAGTCCCCGTACCTAAGAGGATGAACAATGGTGCAATACGATTTTGCATGGACATGAGAAGGACAAATGAAGCTATACAAAGGGAGAGACACCAAGCACCATGGAAGAATTGACATGATACACCTCGTTCATAGGGCAACAGTATACTCCATACTGGACTTAAACAAGTGGTATCATCAGCAGGAGCTTAGCTCTGACTCTGAAGATATCACAACCTTCATGACTTAGCTTGGATTTTACAGCTACAAGTGACTGAGCTTCGGTGTGTCCACCGTGGCAGAGATCTCACAGGAGGAAATACGACACACTGAACTGTATAAACTACAGCAATGATATTTTAGTTTTCATCAAGATGACAGAGGAACATGATGCCATGCTGCATCGCGTCTGCATGGCGCTTGAAGAGTCTTGGCTCACACTGAAGAAAGCAAAGTGTGATTTCCACAAGAGGACTCTCACATTTTTCAGGCACATATTCTCGGAAAAAGGAATGCAACTGGACCCTGACAAGGTTGCAGCACTGGAGGAGATGCAGAGGCCAGGTAATGTCTACGATCTGCGGTCATTCCTTGGTCTCGCTCACTACTGCGCTAGATATCTCCTGGACTACACCATGGTGAGCGCACCATTGAGGGAACAAACACACAACCACCAGGAGTTCAGATGGATGCCAGTGTGCAAAATGGCATTTGAACATATCCACACCAGCATCTTCAAGGCCGAAGGCATGGCATACTTCAATGGTGACAAAGACAATGAGGTGATCAAGGAGGCCAGTCCCCTAGGTCTAGGCGCCATACTCACTAAACATGACACCAAGACACCACACACCAAGATGGTAGTGGCTTATACCAGTTGAATGGCTGCCCCCTACTGAACAAGCCTATTCACAGGCTAAAAAGGAAAGTCTTGCGGCGGTATGGGCGTGCAAGCACTTTCACATATTCTTATACAGTAAGGAATTCACAATAGCCAAAGACCATCAGGCTCTCCTTACCATATATGGAAACCCAATGGCCCAAATACCTCCCAGTATAGGGAGATGGGGACTGCATTTGCAGGACTACAAGTTCAAGATCATACACAGACCAGGGAAAGACAGAAACCCTACTACCTATCTCGCCACCCAAGTAAGTGCAGCATGAAAGAAACCGTCAATCGCTGACGCAAACATTAACTAAATGATCCATCAGATGAAACCATTTCCAATTGACTGGACAACCTTTCAGAAAGAATCTGAGCAGGATCCAGCACTGGCCATCATTGCCCGGTGTTTAAAAGATGGAAAATTGAAACATGCCAGAGGTATAGTGAAGGATATGGATTCCGAGACACAAGAAGAGATACAGCACATCACCTTAGTGCACGAAGAGCTCACCATCACAGAGGATCAGATTGTGCTGAAAGGATGCAAGATAGTACTGCAACGAACACTCAGACAACCAGTGATGGAGCTGGCCCATGAGGGCGAATGAGCCATAGATTGTACAAAAATGTTGCTCTGCTAGAAGATCTGGTTTCCCAAACTGGATGCCAGGGTTGATGACATGATGCACAATTGTACCACATCATGCGTATTGGCCCCAACAGCCCATCCCAGTCCACTGCGGATATCACCTTTACCGAATGGCATCTGGGAAGATATTGCAGTCGAATATTTTGGACTGACCTGAGATGGCACATATGTGCTTGTGGTCTTCAAAGAACACTCCAGATTTCCAGAGGCTCAAATCAATCCATCAACGGCAGCCACATGTATCATTCTGGTGCTAGACCGCATACCGATGGCTTATGAAATCCCAGAGGTTCTCAAATCAGACAATTGCCTGCCTCTCATGGGCCAGAATTTCGAAAACTTCACCCAATACATAGAGAACATTGTGTTCTCGGGGCAATGGGAATGAGGAGCGATTCATGGCCAACGTGAAACGGGCACTACAGATCGCACATGTCAATAACCAGCCTTTCAAACAGACACTGTAACAATTACTACATGACTATAGAACACCCCACTTGGCACCACAGGGGTTTGCCTTGCAGAACTCATGTTTGGCTGGAGGGTGTGAACTCGGCTGCCACAAAGACCATATGAGAAGGAAAAAAAGGAGTTGGAAGTGCACGCTTGAACAAATAATGAGGAAAATAAGCAAAAGATGAAGTATGTAGGCACCCGTCGAGGGGGCGAAAGACAATGACCTACAGGTGGGTGATCTTGTGGTGGTGCAATAATGAAGACAAAGAAAACAAGACTCAACATTCATGCCAGGATCGCTGATAGTTTCCAGCATACAAGGCACAATGATCACAGCTGGGGATAGTGTCAGGGGTTCAATTACCTGAAATGCATCTCACTTCAAGCAATGTCTCAGCCAGGGAGGACAATAGTGTGAGTGGTCAGACAATGAAAGGAGTGAAGTCAACATGGATGCCTCCTATTTGGGGGATGGTGAAGCGTTTAATGATGAGTGGCAAGATGAGACACCGCAAGACAGCCTGATGGATCCTGAGCAGCATAAGGAAGGAAGGCCAGCAAGAACACGCCTCAAACCTATGAGACTTATAGAAGAGATGGAGTAGTATGGGACTCTTTATTTAAGAAAGAGGGAGATGGCATTTGTAGAGGGTTGGAGTGGGCAGAGCCACAGGGAAAGGGAAGTGACGTATGAGGAACGGGGTTCCTCAGTTGCAAGAATACAGAGTTAATGTGAACAGGTACCCTGTATCCCCTCTGGTGTGTGAGGGCACCGCCCTCCTTGTCTAACACCACGCCAGGCGGGTACGTTATAAAAGTGATGCTGAAAAGTAGAGTTTAGTATTATGGAAATGGAAGTGTTACCATGCACTGTGCTCTTAACTGACTATTAGAGTGAAAGAGTGGAGCAGAGAACTTCAGCGGTTAAAAACCCGCTTCCCACAGAATGCAATGCACTTTGGGGTGCACTTCTCATGCGTTGTGCTGTCTATTGGGAGGTAAGGCAGTCATCAGCACTTCCTTCTTTTAATGAAAATTCACTATCCTCTTAGAAGCTCTAGCACTGACATTATAGAGACAACGAAAGTGCTACCTATAAAGCCAAACATATTCTCATTAAAATAAGAGCTTGAAATAGTGGCTATGAATGTAGGTGTGTAAGTCTTTTCAATGCAGGTTGACATATGAGGATGGATTTATGTAGTTTGGCCCACCCATTTAACGCCCATTGCTAAGTGAAATCTATAGGATTTCCCTCCTATTCCCATCAGTTTTCCTTCCAACCACACCTCTTTTTGCACTTGTTGGCTGAATTTCTACTGTGTGGTGAATTTGTCAGCCATTTTTACTTCAGAATGGCAGCCACCATCTGTCAATGTTATTTGACGTGATTGATTCTTTAAAATATATTTATAGCAGCTTTAAAGTTATGTTTCACATTTTACAATGTCTTCTATTAAAAATAAACAAGGTAGTGTAATAGTTATGTTTTTGTTTAAAATGGCACCGAAAATGTACATCTTGTAACTTGTGGAGGATTGCTCTAGTGTTTTAGAAGTAAGGAGAACCTGATTGACTGTGCAGTTAGTGATCTGATTGGATGTTCAGTGTGTGTGTTTTTAGAAAGAAGCCATTTTGTTTCTATATTCCAAGTGAAGACTAGTATGTGAAATTTTGTCGCTTTGCATTTTCTTTTATTAACGTTGCAAATCTGAGCCGGCGGCAGATTAACAACATCAAGTCGTGGTCGGTACATATTTGCAATGTTACTGCTCCTCTTTCTGAAGGCGTCTGATCTCTGATCTGTATTTTCTTCTTGTGGGTACTACCTGTTTGTCATATGCGTGTTTTCTTTTCACCTTCGCCCGGTTTAATGGCTTTTTTCCTATTTCATAATCCTTTAGCAGCCACTGGTACTCCACTGCCGAGGAGCTTTCCTTTACCAATGTTGCATATCGCTTGGTTACCAAAGGTATTTCGTCATGTTTTATTCTCAGTCTATTTAATCCCCATGCAAGTTCTACTCATCCCATCCTTCTTTTATCTTTGTTAAGCAAAGGTATATATGTTTCCATTTTCAAGATATCATGATCACTTGCTGCTTGCTTTATTACTACAAAGATTTCAATTCAGTCCAGCATTTTTTTTTAGACATAGCAATAATCCAGACATGCTCGGCTTTTCCCCCTCCCCCATGTGTCAGAACCAACAAGATCACCATTTATTTGGCCGTTCAGCCTTCCCATGTCTCTTGCTGCCATTTCATCTAACCAGCGATTTGCTCTGCCCCTTAGTTTGGAGTCTGTGACTTGCTGACCATTTTTAGAGAGTAACTTGATGTTTAAGTCCCCACATAGCAGGATTAGTTGATCTTGTTCCAATATCATGGATTGGTCAATATATTTCATTATGTCATTCAGATAAGCCTCCGATACTGGCTCCTTCCCACTCCAATACATATTGATAAATAACAGCTTAAGGTTCCGGTTGTCTAGCGCCTTTGTAATTTTCAATGTCTGCACATCAGGATTTGTGTTCCTGCATTCTGTTACCTTTAAATTACTATTTGTCTTTATTGAAGTTAGTAAGCCTCTATATGGCCTGCCTTAGCCCCCTTTCCTTGCTGGATTAATGAAGACTTCATAGTTTTCACAGATAGGCTTTGTCCTTATCCAAGTTTCTTGTAGACACAAGATTGCATATTGGTTGAGAAAGTTGTCCTCCCCTGAGAACAGGTGTGCGAAGCAGCAGTTGTTCCAGGACGCACAGATTAAATTTGTCCTATCTTCTTTTGTCGCAATCTAAAGCTCATTTCTTTCTGATAAAGCTTCAGCCATCCAAGACCAATCTCCAGATTTTGCTTTGTCATCTTGTTTTGATTTTAAAGGTTTAAATTGCTTCCTTGAATTATCAATTGTAAACTTCAGCTTTAACCCCAGGTCTTTCCCATCTCTTTGGTGGGTATCACGTCCTCTCTCAATAGCCGTGGTTAACCTGCTAGACGTTTTGTTTGCTGATTCTCTCTGGACATTTCCAGAGCTCTTGGATGGTTTTTCTGGGCTTCGTTCTTTTTCTTGCCCAAATTTATCTTTGGTTGAGGCTCCTTGGTTTCCCTTCTCTCTTCTTCGAGCATTTGTTTCCGATCTCTTTGTTATTATTTCAACGGGTTCCTTTCGATTATCGTTATTATTTCCACCAATTAGTTCTTAGCCTAATAGGGCTATTTTCCCTCAGGCTTTCATCAGTGATTCTCTAATTAACTGTGACTTCAGATGCAGTGTGACCCAGTCCATCCTTCGTTCTGTGCTCCGAGACCCCCAACCGGCCCATAGAGTCGGAGTTTGATCAGAAGAACTTTAAGATAAGATAGCAGCACCCGTGAGATGGATGTTGGTGCAGATATATACTTCAACACCAATCAATAAGGACAACTCAACGGTTTCACAAAGGGAGTCCATTTAATGACAAGTACAAAAAACGGGAGTTTCATGAATATCAGCGGATGCTTGATCTTCCTTCTCGCTTCACAACTCCAATAAACTTCATTAAAATCATGACATTTATACTAAAAACCCGTCATCATTGACGTGTAATACTCAAAAGTTGACATGCAATTCTATTCATTCGGGAAAGGTAACTTTAATATAGGTATTATATCTATACATGGTAACAGAGTGAGGGGATTGGGTAAACACTGTCAGGTGGGAATCTAAGCCCTTCCTTCAAAATGACTACTGCAGACGTCAGTAAAAACATACAACGTTCGATTGGTTCGACTAACTATAGGACCCTAGATTATTTGGTCCATTGCGATTGGGTTGGCACCAACCCCATGCATACTTTTCCACTTTGCTTAGCAGCACACAGAATGGTTGGCCAGGTGCAAGGTGCCCCTTAGCTACCCCCCCTTCCTCCAGTTATCGTTGCAATCAATTATCACTTTAGTAGCAATGTGTCAATTATTTCACTGTGGTTGGCCTCGAGACTGCATCTTCTGTCTGGAAAAGTTCTGATATCGTCGTCTGGCCTTGTGCCATGCGTAGGTATGAACTCTCGCTTCTTCTTGCTCGGCTGGTCACGTGATTCAGACACTGTGAATTTGCCTCTTTCTTCATCAATTAATGTATTTGATTTTTGTTTTACCCACCACCTGTCTTCGTCTTCTTATCTTGACCTTTCAGAAGCAGGATATTCTGTTCTTAGTTTCAATTGAATGTACCTATTGTTCATCTCTTCTGTTGGTACGACCTTTGATTTTTGCTAAATATTAAGCTTTTCTTGTCTGGCCTTTAGTAACATGGGTTGATTCTGCTCCTTGTGCAAAGTGGAATGACACTTATTTTTTTATTTTTTTGAAATATATTTTATTAGTTTCAAAACATAAGATAACAAAAACTGGCATCAGTGGTAATAGGTCAAGCATATCAAAAGGTAAAGTCCCCAACTCCCCTCCACCCATCCCTCCCCTCGCCTTCCAAGACCACGGTTAGTTCTATGTTCATCATGAGTTCATGCCTGGGCCTGGGTCGCCTTCCTCGATTATCTCACCCTCCTGCGACTCAGGGTGGAGCAGGGGTACTGTTAAGGCCACCCAACGGTGTAGCTCCTCGCTAGAATCAAATCTCTGCACTTGGATCGCCGTCTCCCATGCTGCGCTTCCGGCTGTGATCCACTTCGTAAGATCTCCCCACCATAGGGGCATAAGCGGGTCTCTGGGGCTTTTCCACCCCATGGCTATACGCCTTTTGGCCGTTATATATATAAGGTCTCTGAGCTTATTGAGGGGTTTGTTCTCCCTGCTGCGCTTATACCTACCCAGGATACATGCTGAGGGTTCGTCCACTTCAATGTCAATGTCTGCCCCAGCCACTCTTTCCTTCACTTGAGTCCAGAATTCTCTGATCACTGGGCATCCCCAGAACATGTGGGTCATACCAACCTTGGGCTCATTGCATTTGGAACATGATTGGGTGCCTGCACCGGTAAATCTTGAAAGAGCTTCCAGGGTAAGGTACGCTCTGTTCATGACATACAGTTGGATGAGCTGTAAGCAGGCATTTCGGGAGATTTTTTTGTGGTAGTGGGTTATATCGCTCCAGGCTTTGTCTTCAAAAACCAGGTTCAGTTCGGTCTCCCATTTATCCCGGCATTTGAGGTCATCTTTGGTGGAGCCCCATAGTAGGGCCTCGTAGATACGTGCGGTTTCGTGGCCCCCGTCAGCAGCGTTCAGTATCGTTTCGATACATTCGTTTTCATCAGTCTGGTCAATAGCGACAGGCCATCTGCTGATCAAGGCCTTTATGACCGCTCTGTGCAACAGAAATTGCCCGGCCGGGAGGCCCGTGGCATCGCAGAGGTCCGGGAAGGCCAAAACCGCCTGTTCTTGGATTAGGTCCCCCAGTGTGGCCACCCCAAAGGGCTCCCATTGAGTACGGGTCTCAAGTTGCTCCCAGTTATGATTGGACATGAGTGCTGCAATGGGGATCTGTGGGGAGTACGGATCCTCGGACCCGACCAGTTTGAAGGCCCTTTTCCAGAGTCGGATCCCCAGTTTAACGAGATAAGGGCAATGTTCGAGGGCACTCTTCCTGGTCCACAGCAAATCCCTAAGTAATAGCTGGGGGAGGGCCGGCTGGAGGAGGCGAGTGTCTGTTGTGCTTTCGTCGGCCATCCACCGCACAATGCGTCTTAACTGACTAGCCAGGAAATAGAGTCCGAAATTGGGGATCTTCAGCCCACCCCTCTCGTATGGTCTCTGGAGATTCTCCAATGCCACCCTGTGCCTGCCTCCCTGCCAGAGGAAGCCCCACAGAGTTTGTTGAGGTCTTTAAAGAACACGGGGGGGATGTAGAAGGGAATGTTAGTGAAGTTATGCAATAGGCGGGGCAGGGCGACCATCTTAAGGAGGCTCGCCCTACCGGCCACCGAAAGCGGGAGCCGCCCCCAAAACTCCATGGATTTTAAGAGAGAGTCTTTGGCCCTTACGGTGTTAAGAATATGTTCCGTGCCGGGGTTTCGATGTATAGTTATCCCCAAATATTTGAACGATGTCACCTGCCATTCGAGATCTAGGGGAGGGAGAGATCCGTAATATTCACTGTGTAGTGCAGCTAGGGGGTAGAGGCAAGATTTACTTCTATTAATCTGGATCCCGGTGTGCTTGTGAAAGCTGTCCAGGGTTTCAAGAATGTAGGGTAGGAGGTGTTCAGGGTCCTGTAAATACAAGAGGGTGTCATCCACGTACATAGAGACGAGGTGAGTCGTCCCATCTATATTAATGCCCCCATCTCCATATTGCTGTCTCAGGTAGGCTGCTACAGGCTCAGCGGCAATGATGTACAGCATGGGGAATAGGGGGGAACCCTGACGGGTGCCTCTGTGTAGGGACCATTTCGCGGAAAAGGTTCTATTGGTTCGTACCCTTGCAGTGAGGTTGGCATAAACCAGCTGGGTCCATTTCAGAAATACGGGGCCTATTCCCATCTTTGCCATGGTAGCGTATAGCCATTCCCACCTCACGGAATCAAAAGCTTTGGTGGCATCCAGTGACGCCACCACAAGTTTCTGTGGTCTTCCCTCGGTACTATAAATGACGTGATGTAACCTACGCAGGTTCTCAGTGATGGATCGTCCGGGGACATATCCGGTTTGGTCTTGGTGAATCAACAGTGGGATCACTCTGCATAGTCTGTTAGCGAGCAGCGCTGTGAGGATCTTGCAGTCTACGTTTAGCATAGAGAGGGGCCTGTATGAGGCACAATCTGCCCCGTCCTTTCCAGTTTTGAATAGGGGTATTATCACGGCTTCGCTCAGGGAATCCGGGAGGGCGCCATGCTCGAAGGCCTCATTATAGACCTGAGCTAATATAGGGGCAAGTGTTTCCTCATAGGTTTTATAGAACTCCCCGGGGAGGCCATCCGAGCCCGGGGCTTTCCCAGCTGGTAGCAATCTGATTACCACCTTGACCTCGTCAGGAGTGATGGGCTCGTCAAGGGTCTCAGCCATATGCAAGTCCAGTTTGGGCAAGTCGATGACATCGAGGGCGTCTTCGATCCCCGTGTCAGAGGGGGGGGGTCTCGGAGTACAAGTTGTGATAGTAGCTATAGAAAACCGAATTAATTTCCTGTTGGGTATGCAGGGTAGTGCCGTCTGGTGTGAGTATGTGGCAAATGGGTGGCCTAGGGGTTTCCCTTTTGTAGAGCCAGGCTAAGAGTTTCCCGGGTTTGTCCCCCAGGGCATGGACTCTTTCAGTGTGTTTGGCGTAGCTTAGTTTACCTAGGGCTTCCCAGTGCTTTAGGCAGGTTTGTCTAAGTTCGGTAATTTTAAGTAAATGATCAGGGGATGGGTCAGCCCTGCCCTCGAGGGCACACAGGTCTCTCTCGGCACATTCCAACAGGGTTGTGGTGGATCTCTGGGAACCCCCAACTGCTGCGATCATCTCACCCCTCATGACCACCTTATATGCTTCCCAGGCGGTGCTCATGTATTTAACACTATGTAGGTTGTTCTGCCAATATTCTTCAGTCCTGTCTCTTATGCGCTCTCTGAATGCTGTATCAAGTAGGGCTTCAGCTCTCAATCTCCACGTGGGAATGGGGGGTCTTGGCGGGAACACCTCCCAAGTGACCAACAGGGGAGAGTGGTCGGACAGTGCCCTCGACAAATAGTGCGTGTCAACAAATGCAGACTGTTGTATCTGGCTGAGAAAAATATAATCTATCCTGGTATGCACAGCATGTGGTGGGGAGTAGAAGGAGCACTCGCGTTGCTCCAGGTGCTGGTCCCTCCAAATATCACTGAGTTGCAACTGTTGGACTTGGAATTACACTTATATAACATACTTCTTTTGAGGTAGATTTTTGTATAGTGGCGCTTGCCGCACTATCTTTCTACTAAGCATAGCAAGCCGCAAGCTTTTCTTAGATTTCTTGCGGTTCCAAGCATATGTACGTGCATAAACTGGTTGACTGTCTTCATCATGCTCGTGGCTTAAGCTTCTACATTTGACATCGTCCTTTCACTTTAGGTTCACGATATCCTTGTTCATGGCGTCTCTTTACATCATTCGCTGGTCGTCATTTCTTCTATATGGGAGTCAGTCCGGGTTCTCGTGACATCACCATTCGTATTCCATTAAGACCTTTTTAGTTTCGTCAGGGACTGTACTCAGACGATCTTCGCTTCGTTTCATTTGTTGATACGGTTTTCTTAATGGATACCTTAGTTCCATTAAGAAGGTTTTCTTGGTATTGGTACTTCCATAGGTGCTGTTCTTCTGATGGGTACTGGACAGAGCCCTACTGCACCTCTCTGCTGGTTTATTTGCTCATCATATGTCATATATTTCGGTGTGAACATTCCTGGTATTTCAAAATGGACGGTTGAAGTGCAGGCTTTATTTGGGACCTCCTCAACACTCCCCTTCTGGGTGATTCATCAACCACTTTCACCTCCTTCTTTGGATCCACCTTTTTTGGTTCCTCTGTATTCACTTTCACTTCATCGCCTGGGTCCATTCTTTCTTCACCTTCTCGGTCTATACATGATGGTCTAAAGAAATATCTCTTTAGGGTCCATATCTTTATTACTCCTTTTAAACTTCCCGCTGTTCTTATATGTTCGTCTTTGTTCCTGGGGCATCAAAAACTCATTAACAGTTCTGAGTTTTCCCTTGGACATTTAACTTCTGATTCGCTTCTCTTCTGATTTCTGCTCCTTTAACTCCAGGCTTCTCGTATCTGATCACAATGGCCCTCATTACGACCCTTGCGGAAATCGACTGACCGGAGCGCCACAGCGTAAATAGCGTTTCCGCCATTGCACGAAGGAGCAAAGTGCGGCCCATTCCGACCCATCGGGCACGAGCACCACGGCATGGCGGAAGTGCAAAGACCGCGATGGCGGAAAAGACCCCAAAACGGCCCACACCGCCGCCGTACGGCGCCCCAGGTGCAATACCGCCACCCCTCTTAGCGGTCACCGCAGTGTGCGCCTAACGGAAAGTACGGTGGCCGGAAATATACGGAAACGGAAGTTAAAACACGGGCCCGGAACGGGAAACATCCCGGCGTACACCTATAAATACACTAAAACCACACAACCACTAAAAACACTACCCTGAGACACACCCCACCCCGTCAACCACCCTAGCGAAACCAAGAAAAATGGGAAAAGCAGCGAAGAAAGCGTGCGACCGCAAGCGGCAGGTCCACTTCTCCCGTGAGGAACTCACCGTGCTAACAGAGACCCTCCAGGAGAATGCTGCCGTGGTCTTCTCCACGCAAATGACCAGGACGGCACTTGCAAACAAGAAGGCCATATGGGCTCTGGTGGCACAGCGGGTAAGTGCGGTGGGGACCGCACCCCGCACCCCACAGCAATGCCGCAAGCGATGGGACGACCTGCGGATACGCGTCCGCAGCATACTCTCTGCCAACCGCAACATTGCCACAGCCACCGGGGGAGGTCCTGAATCACCCATCAAGTTGACCCCCTGTGAAGAAATCTGTGCCTCCACCATCGGAATGGAGAGCATTGAGGGAGTCGGAGGGATGGAGAAAGGAGTGCAGACATCCGAAGATTCAGGTAGGTGGGCCAGATATAACAAGCCACACAGTCCATCCATGTGAAGCACCATGCGTCCACATAGTGCAACAGAAACACATGTCCAGGATAACGTCCACACACATCGGCCTGATAGCGCACGTTAAAACACACAATAAATACATAAATAATTAAAAACCCCTAATACACGCACTACACGTGCAGCAGGCACACCCAAACTGCAGGCTTCCAAACAACTGCACCCTCACTCCACACACAAATCAAAGCACCTCCAAGGCCCCGACCCAAATCACCCTCAGGTACCACCCCAAAGCATGTGATACAATGCCATTCCAATTCCCACAGACCCATCAATAACCCTCGCCCTCCTTTACTCCACCACAGGGTCCGATCCAAACGACGAGCCACAGGACACCCCTACCAGCACACCTGCAAAGAGGGCCAAGACCAACGGCCAGAGACCCTCCACCTCAGCTGCACGCATCAAGACACGGCAGCAGCACAAATCAGGTGGCAGCACAGAGGAGGGAACATCAACAGGCACCCCAGCAGCCAGCATGGCCACAACACCACCACCACAGGTCCCCCCAATGGATGCCACAGAAGGCACTGCCTCTGGTGGCAGCAGCACCATAGGTGACACCCCATTGATGGCAGCATGCTCGGACACAGAAGACGGGGATGTCGAGGTCAGATCCATCCATGACCTGTCCCAATCCCCCTGTCTGTCCCATCCCGTACAACATGAGGATACCACGCAGGTGCAGCCACAAGACGACGACTGGCCATCCCCCACAAGCCCTGTGGCAAGGCAACATGAGGACAACAGCCCCTCTGTGACACCCCCGCAAATGGGCATGGCCCAGCAGAGGCAACAGTCCCTCGACAAGTTAATCGTCCAACAGCAGCAAATGGCCACACTCCTCAAGGACCATGCCGATGAATGTGGGGGCACCAAGGCAGACATAGAAACATCAACAGAGACACTTAGGTCAGAAATGGAGAGAGGTACAGAGACGCTAAGGGCACAAATTGAGAGTAGCACCGAGAGCCTGAGAGTCCAAATGGAGAGTAGCACCGAGAGCCTGAGAGTCCAAATGGAGAGAAGCACCGAGAGCCTGAGGGGGGAACTGCATGCGACGTCCAAAGACGTATGTGCCGAACTTGCCGCAGTGCGCCGTGTGCTCACTGAGCTCTCGCAAACCCTTAGGGACATGCATGGACGTGAGCAGGCAGACACATCATCCGTTGCAAGTTCCGTCCAGGGCAGCCCCCAACGTAGATCTGGGAGGACCCGGCGCTCCACGGGCAGGGGTGCCCCTGATACCCGCAGAGGGGGCATGCAATAGCGACAGCCCACTGACAATGAGCATCTTTGAACACTGGTGTTCGGGGGGGAGGTAGGAGGGTGGAGGGGGTGTGTTGGGCTCACTTGGGTGGCGGGTCGATAGGGTGTACAACATGATATCACATATGCCATAAACAGTGCACGATCAACCAATGAGATGTGTGGACATTGATCTTTGTGTACTAGGCCATCATAGGCGTACAGTCCATTTTGTGCATGTCCCAGACACACACAGTGCCACGTGTCCCGTGTCCATGTATCAGCCACCAGGCATGAGTGCTAGAAGCATACATCAATGAGATGCTGACGGATGTCACGGCCCTCCGGTGCCTCGCATACTCCTTGAGGTGCTGCCACATCCCCACCCTCATCATGACCATCATCCGGTGCTTGCAGTTCAGCGTCAGGGGGCATGGGCACATTTCTACGTACGCACATGTTGTGGAGCATGACACATGCCATGACCATCTTTGCAACCTTCTCATGGCGGTACAGGAGTGCCCCGCCAGACCTGCTGAGGCAGCGGAAACGAGTCTTCAGTAGGCCGAATGCCTGTTCTATGACTACACGGGTACGTGAGTGGGCATGGTTGTAGTCCTCCTCATGCTGGTCCCGTGGGTTCCGGACTGGTGTGAGGAGCCATCTCTTCAGTGGATATCCAGCATCACCTGTATGTGGATGATAAACGTAGGATGTGGAATGCCATTGATACGTACGCACACCCCCCCCCCTTCCTGCCAGTACATTGCCAAATCACATACCCCACATCATCATGCATGCAATGAGACTCACCGAGTAGCCAGGATCTGTTCCCTGCGTGTCGCTCCATGTAGCGTGGTATGGTAGAGTTCCTCAAGACCATGGAATCATGGGTTGATCCAGGGAATCGGGCACAACAATGCGTAATGATCCTGTTGGAGTCACACACCATTTGTACATTCAGGGAATGAAATTGTTTTCGGTTGCGGTACTGGGCCTCCATGGCATGTGGGACGACCAATTCAACATGGGTGCAGTCGATGGCACCAATGCAACCCGGTATGCCGGCAAGTGCATGGAATCCCACTTTTGTGTTCGTAATTTCCTGCTCCGAGCGTGGTAGGGAGATGTAGTCGTCTGCGTGCTGCAGGAGGGCATCGAGCACTTGCAATAGTGTCCGTGAGAACAGTGGCTGAGAAATGCCATGCAACTGTCCGACTGTGTGCTGGTAGGTGCCTGTGGCCAGGAAGTGGAGTACAGACACCACCTTCAGTAGGGGTGGGATTGCGGTTGGGCGATCTATCATGCTGACTAGGTCAGCCTGTGTCATGTCCACAATGGCGGCTATGGTGTCCCGGTCCAGACGGTAGAGGGTGTGGATCTGCTCATCAGTGAGGTTGAACGGATGTGCTCGGAGGCGTGGTATTGCGGGCTGCCTGCGTGGTGGTAGTGGCTGTGCTGCTGGGCCTTGCTGGCCCTGCCTTGGCCTCCTCCTCCTCCTGCGTCTCCTCCGTGCGGCTGGTTGTAGTTGTTGTTCGTCTTCTTCTTGGAGTCGGAGCACTTGCAGTGCTATCAGGTCCCCCAGGGCCAACATCGCGAGTCCTGCCGGTAGCATTTCGCTGTGGTTGTGGGAGGAGACTGGCTGTGCAATTTATGTGTTTTCAGGCTGTATGGCCTCCACCTGTGGTGATTGATTCCACCTGTGCAAACTGCTCTCCCCTTTGGCCGAGCACGTCCCGCGCACTACGCTGCAATTCGGGGATTGGTATCTTGCTATTGCAATCATGTATTTGTACCCGATGGGCGTGTAAGATTGGTTGATATGTTCATTCTGCTGTGGTCCCATTGTTTCCCATACTATCTGTGCAGTCGCGAACGGACTTGTGAAGGGTCAGTGGAACGTAGTACTCGAGTAACGGTGGGCCCTCATGCATCACTGTACCGAGTTGCAACGACGGGCGGGGCGTCCCATTTGTGGGTGTAGGCAGTTGCCATTTTCACACACAGCCGCACTCGATGGAATAATTAGTGATTTCAAACGGCCACAGATGCCTTTTCGACGTGATGTTGCAAATGAGGAATTCGAAGGGCGGCGCTTTCGGTTTCCAGCTAGCGGCGAGGAGATGCCCACAGGTCTGACTGCAAATATAACGTTCTATTGTTCTATGTCCTTGAGACAGGGCCCATGGCGAGGGAGCAATGATTGATATGAATAGTTTGGGATGCGCAATAGCTACGTGGGCGATGAGGCCGGCCATTCCCAAATACATGTTACTTCACAACACTGGAATTACGGGCTGGGGCACTGTGGATTTAGCAGGCTGCATAACGCACAGTCTCAATGGATGTTTCTAATGTCATGTGAGTAAATATTCAGGCGTTTTGATCCCGGGATGGGGGAATGATGAATGGATGCATGGGCAGGTGATTTGATACAGAGTTTGCCATGTACAGGGCTTCTTGGGATCTTTCCGCCTCCCCTACGCTATGTGATGCAGGGCTGCCATAGTGGGACCATCGTCTATCTGGCCTTGTTGAGCCCTCCCTGTCTCGACGCGCCCTCAGACACTTGTGTCCATGCACGTTAACATTCCCATCTGATGGATTCTGTTTTGGCAGACGCATGCACAGGTACACTCGTTCGTGATGGTGTTTACACCTAGGTATAGATGGTTATGAGTCGCAAGTGGCTTTGGGGTGTTGATGATCCTTTGGAGTGGCCTAGCATGCATATGGCTGTGGATTTCGTGTGCTCATTGAAGTGAGTTGTTCGAATGTAGTTCTGATGGCCATTCTGTTCTTGTTCTTTTCTTTTGGGTGACAGGTATCTCCTACCCTTTTGCCACTGCCATCTGTATGCCACTCCTGCAGATGGATTTTACTCCCGACACCTGCTGCTTCGTGTTAATCGGTGGAGCAGCATTACGATCTTATGGGACGATCGCCAGTGGCCCACATGCCCTTACGCAGTACTGGTGGCTCGGAGCAACATTTCGGCCTTTCAGCTGGACTAGTGCCTCCCCATTGGGACGGCCCTGCGGTTGTGTGCGCTTCCTTTTTGCCTTTTCGTACGTGATTGTGGCTCTGTGTACCATGATGGGACAGGGCGTCACACAAGTAGTGGCTGGTCATTTCTTGCGGATGCAGCCCACAATGGTGAAATGTGTTTTGGAGTTCATGGCCTGATGGCTGTATGGGCTGGGTGATTTTGTTGTGCATTAAATTTCTATTCTGATTTGGCCCGTGTAGCGTTTTTCTTTGCAAGTGATGTGGCATGTGCCTATATGTGGGGCGATGTATTGTGAGGAGATCTGCATTGGGTTCCTGCTTCGGGGTTTAGTTGCGTGGTACTGTGCTGGGCGCGGTTGCCTACTGAGCCCGTGAGGTCAGGGATGGGGGCTGCCTATATGACAGTTTGGATGTTGTCATGCTCAGGGGCGGGGGATTGGGTTTTGTGTGACAGATGGCGGTCAGCCAGGTGGACTGGTGGAATGATGTGATTTTCGGAATGTTGCTGGTCACAGGTGCCTGTGTTTGCGTGCGTTTCGGGGGGGGGGACTGTGGTCATGTCCATTGGGATGGCTTCTGTATTCGTGCCATCTGTGCCCTGCAGCTCCCATTGGCCCCTCTTGTGTTTCTTTTGTTCGTTGGCATGCATGGGTGCTTTGTACATTTCAATGGTTGCATTGTGACTTCATTGCACCTACAGGGAGTTGTACTTTGTGGGCAGGGAGCGGTGTACAGGCACTCAGTGGGGCCGTTTACGGTTGATTCGCGATGCCGTACTTCTCGCCATGGCGGAATGGTCCATTCCGCCATGCCTGATGGCGTTAGGTACATGTCCGCTAGGGTCGGAATTGGCGTACCGTTGCACCATGGTGGTGTTTGCGGTTTGGCATGGCGCGCGCGCGCGTGCTTAGTGCAGTTAGCGTTGGCGTTCACTACGGTGTCGCTAATGGCTTCGTACTTTGCGGTGACGGGTCATAGTCGCACCGAGCGCTATTCGATGGCGGTATTGCATTTCCGCCATCGTTTTCCCCTTTCCGCCAGGGTCGTAATGAGGGCCAATGTGTTTTGTTTTTCCATTGTTTCTTGTCTTTATGGCCTGAACATAATCGTCTTCATTTGGATCGGTCTCTTCAGTTGCCCACTTCAGTGAGGCATCACCACCCATGAACTGGCCTCTGGTTTTGCACATTGCATGCTTCTCTTGATTCTTAAGGTTTTCATGTAGTTTGCTATAACTACATCCCTGAATGCATCTTCATGGCTCCTTCTTGCTGAAAGATTCTCAGGTATCCTGGTCCATGGTGAAGGCCTCCTTCTCTGTGCCATTTGAGTAGACAAAAGTCTGGCAATTCTATCCTTATCCTCATATATCTTTTTCTTTCTAGTTAGAAATGTCCGTATCCACTCTGGCATTGGTCCAGTATATGGCTGTACTGTAGAACCTGTGCTTGTCCCTGCTGTCTCTGTTGGTCGATTCTTTAACTCCTCTTGTCTCTTCAGGAGTTTATCTTCTTCCATTTGTCTTTTCACTTCGCTTGTAGTGGAATTTCCCATAGCTGGCAGTCTCTTCTTCTTCCATGCTTTGGATTGTGGTTTTGCAGTTATTGACAATAGGCCTGGTGTGTGTGCATTCGATGTTTGCATGGGTGTGGTGGTCAGCACTCCTTTTCCCTTCAGACTCTGCCAACCCTGTCTCTGACTTTTCACTTTGCTGGTTACCACAAGTGTGTGTGTGTGTCATTGCTAATCACATCCCTCTCAAGTTCATTCATCCCACCATCAGATCTTCTAGGGACTGGAATGACTATGTACGGTCTGGGTGCCTTTGTAGGGTTCATGAGTGCATCATTAGGTGGGTGCACTGGAATTGGAATGCTTTGTGCACCAATAAAAAATGCAGTTCTGATTGTTAGTGACAGTAGGATAATGATACAAATTATCCATAGGTACATTATTCCCCTGTAGGTCAACCGGCAGCATTTATTTCCAGAGAAATATGAACGTCTTTCCTCCTGCAGGAGGACGAGATTGCTGCTCTGGATCCCCATCTCGATCATCCGTTAAAATATGCTAACTTTTAATACAAATTCTAAACAATATTATCTCTGGATTCTGCGGGTTCTGTTTGCAGGCTGTAGGAAATAAACAATTGTCTCTCTTTATCTGAACACTGGATTGTCTATTATTTCTGGAGACAGTTCTCTTTTTCTATTTGTATGTCAAAAACCGGCAATAATCCAACAAGTCTCTCTACTGTGCATTTTCAAAATATACTAACTCCCTGTCTGTGCCTCTGACCCGAAGACATGTTGTGTCCTTGTCAATATGAAAAATAAGAAATGAGATCTCTGGATCTGCTCTCTCGATCTGTCCCTCGGCGGAAGGTTTAAAATCTTCTCAAATAGTTCTGTTGATGGTTATAAAGTTCCACTTGCATCGCAATAACATGCAGGAACATGCCCATCTATGTAGAATTAGCTGGGTCTCTGATGAATGTGAGGACGTCAACATCTACAGGCCTCCCCACAAGCTCTGGGAAATCTGTGATCAGACGAAAAAAAATGTTACTTGCCAACCTGCTGTCTTCTGGTGACAGGGACATTTGTCCTGTCTTGCTGAGGTTTGGGACTGCAGGCTTTCACTTCACTGTGAACAGTGTCTACACTTTCCATGTGCGTGGAGAGCTACTTGCATAACAATACTGTTGAGGATTATGCTCAGACGTTCTGTATTTTCTGGATCTTGAAGAAAAGTTAATACATCTGTCATTCTCCTGACAAGATCTGGACAGTCTTCAATTAGGCGAAAGAACGGTATGTTGATAAGCTCATTTGCTTCCTTCTCCGCTTGGGACATTTGTTTTTTTCTCACTGTACTCCGGAAGTAGGAGGAACTGTTCGGCAATCACAGTAAGCAATCTCATTACAGATCTTTCGTTTTCAGGATCTTGAAGAAAGTCAGTGACACTGGTGAGCCTCCTCACCAATGACGGGTACGATCTTAGCACTTGATCGAAGTATGTCACCACATCTTTTGTGATGTCGCTACTGTGGGACACCATAATTGATTTCAAACAAGGTCTCTGTGTGGAAGAAATCTGGATACTGTATTTTCTTCCAATTTAAGTGTCCTCGATCAAAATTTGGCATATTCTTTTACAATCAAGGCTTCAGTGTGCCTCAGTCCAAAGTCGACTGACTATTTTGTGGTTTATAAATGAAATTTTTCTTCTTCACCCTGCAACTATGATGCACAGAGTGTCTGTTTTTATGTCCTTATCCTCCTTTTTGCTCAGCGGAATGTCCAAAGTGAAACCACAACTATTGCACAAAGTTCTTTGTTTTTACTTTGCTGCTGATCATGCGTCCTTCTTCCTCGTCATGGATCTCATCTGTATGTGATGTGGTTCTTCCCCATTGTCTGTAGTCTCTTAGCACTGGGGTGCAGGCAGGGGGCCTTCTCCGATCAATGGTTTGATGTCACCCAAAAAGATCCAAGCTCTCCTTCCTTGTAGCTTTACTGCAGAGGGAGTGCAGTCTTCCACTGTAAAGGGACCGTTAAACCTTGGCTCGTCCCAATTTTTCCTCATATGGTTCTTTACCAAGACAGTGTCTCCAGAGAAAACAGATGGAACACAAAGTCCTTGAGATGTGCCTGTAATAGTATCTCCTTCTGTGTTCCGTGCTGCCCTGTACCCTTTTTGTCATTGCTGCAGCTGGCCTGAAATTACAGTAAGGCAAGATGCCATGCAATTCAAGTAATTTAGCATTTCAGACCCTAAGATTTCTCCTGTTGACTGGGCATCACATCCAGCTCTGTCTCAGGGTGTCGGAGAGTGTGCATTCTTCTTCCTGTGGCTATTTCGTGTGGCGTAAGATGATGGTTGGAACCGGGTTGATTCTGGAGTGCATAGAGTGCCAAAGGAAGGCAGTGCAACCATCCCTTTCTTAGAGTAAGCTTCAACTTGGCTATCCTCTCCTTTAATAGGACGTTGAGCTTCTCACATATCCCGTTACCTTGTGGGTGATACACCGACGAGAACTTGTGCTTTATACCAAGCTACAAGCTATTATGTTCAAAAACTTCATTTACAAAATGGGTCCTGTTGTCTGATCTCATGACTTCACATACCCCCCATCTGGGAATTACCTCCCTCACTAAAAAATGTGCCACACAGGTAGAGTCTGGGTGGGTACATGGACCTGCCTCTATCCATCTAGAGAATGGACATACCACAACAATTAGGTATCTGTACCCGTTACATACTTGGATCATGTCAACGTAATCGACATGCAAGTGCTGAAAAGGTCCATTTGGCCTTGGGATGACTCCTCTCATTACTTTTAATGTGTGCCCAGCTGTGAACTGTTGGCAGATTATACAGCTCACTATAAAAAATGCAATGTGCTCAGTTAAGTTCAGTATAAACCAGTTTTCCGCGAGTGTTGCAGGTAGATTCTCTTTTGTTCTTTGTGTCTGGATAGTGTAACTGCTCCAGAGCTATTTTTAACAGGGCTATAGGCATTGCTGGTTTACCAGTGCTGTCTTGTCGCCACAAGCTTTTGGGGGGGTTTAAAGAACACCCTGGCCGTTTCCATAGGTTTTTTTCCTCCTGTGGTGCCTCCCCTTGGAGTTCCATCAACTGTGTTTGTCCCAGATTATTGTAGCTTTCAGGTGCACTGCGTGCAACAATCATTTTCTCATTTGTGTGAGCGAGTTCCACTTCCATGATCGTCTCACTCTTAGATGCCATACGCTTGGCTTCCGTGTCTGCTGATTGATTTCCTCGTGAAATAAAATCTGTCTCTTTCATGTGGGCAGCACATTTCACGATGGCTATGCCCACTGGGAGCTGTAGTGCCTTAATCAGCTGGTCCAATAAGGCTGCGTGCTGTACTGGCGTGCCGTCCGCTGGGAGGTAGCCCCTCCTTTTCCAGTGTGCTAAACCTGCATGCACTGTTGACGTCACATAGGCGGAGTCACTGTATACCATTACTTCCTGGTCTGCGTGATTCTCAATCGCGAGTATCAATGCCAATAATTCTGCAACTTGTGCTGAATAATGAGATGGTATTCGTGCACTAAGTAGTGCTCAAAATTCTCCATTTGCTGTGTTCTTCATCACAGCAACGCCTGTATATCTTTGCCCATCGTTTTGATCGATTCTAGAAGTACCGTCAATGAAGACAATTTCTCGTTCTGTCAATGCATTTTCTTTCACTCTGGGGATTTCATCATAGAATTCTTCATAATTTGCACAGTCATGTATTGGCTCTCCTTCAGTGACTGGCTCTGCTATGAAAATAGCTGGGTTCACTATTTTGCATTGGACTATCTTGATTGAGGGATTCGATATGATCACTTCATAATCAGAAGCTCTCTGAGATGTCAGTGTGCGCTTCGGTTTCGCTAGAATAGCAAATAGCGAGTGCTCAATGTACAATGTCATTGAGCATCCCATTACAATGGTAGTAGCTTTCTCTATGGCGAACACTGCGGAAGTTACATTTTGTCACATGGGAAATGGCCTCTGATCACTGGGTCCAAATTTCCACTATAGTATGCCAGTGGCTTGTACCCCAATGTGGTTCTCTGTGTGAGCACTGCCGTCATAACGCTGCCATTCGTGTGTGAGAACAGGTAAAATTCCTCTGCATAATTGGGGATTCCTAAAACTGGTGCTGTGCAAATTGCTCTTTTGAGTTCAGCAAATCCTTCCTCCATGGTCTCAGACCATTAAATCTTTTCTTTCATCACTTGTGCCTTCTTTAGGGCCTTAAGCGAAGGCTTGATGTAAGAGCTGTAGTGGAAGACCCATACCCTGACATAATTGCACAGGCCTAAGAAACTCTGCATCTACTTTACTGTGTGTGGCTTGGCTGTGTTTAGTATGGCCTTTCTGAGGTAACTCTTTTCCCTTCATGAGAGATCAGCTGACCTATGTAGAGTACTTCTCGTTGACAATATTGTAACTTCTCTTTGTCAACCTTATATCCTTTTCCAGGCAATATAGTCAATAGCTGAACAGAATTGTGTCTGCAGTGCTCCTCTGTCATGCTGCAAATTAAGATGTCATCCACATACTGCAAGACAACACTTTCTAATCCAATATTGCTTATGTCCATCTGCAGGACTCTGTTAAATATATAAGTAGACTCACAGTACCCCTGGGGTAGCCTCGTGCTTTTCAGACGCATCTGTCTGATCGTGAATGACATCAGATCTTGTGAGTCACGGTGCAACGGGATAGAGAAAAATGCATTTTTCAAATCAATCACCGTGAAATAGTTTTCCTCAGTTGGTATATTACATAGGATTGTAGCCGGGTTAGGGACTAAAGCGAACTCAGCCTCAACAATATAATTTATCGGCCTTAGATCTTGATCTAGCCTCCAAGACCCCGTTTACTTTTTGTCACAGGGTACATTGACGTATTACATGGTGAGTCTGATGTCACTAAGATGCCTTGCTCCATCATAGCCGAAATTGTCTTAAAAATTCCTTCATCGGCCTCCCTGGACATTGCCGTGCATTCGGTAGTATTGCTCCTGGCACTTTTTCCGACTCCTTTCAGTAAACCTACATCATAGGGGCCGGTAGTCCATACTGAGACAGGCACCTGGGCCATGTCGTCCTCGAAATATTCAGGACGGTTCTGTGCCAACATCATTCTCTGAGTTACTTCTCATTTGATCATTTTCACCCAGAAAGTGAGGTTCACTTCAACTGCTTTTTCTCCCCCATCTGCTTGCTCATCAAACAGATCGTCATTAGTGACGTCTGCCAATTGGTACCCCTCTTCAATGGCGATTACTGTGCACCATTGTCGATCTTCATCATCATAAACATCGATCAAAACCACTTTTCCTCGCATTGCAGCTGTTTGTATTATTAAGGGAAATACTTGTCCCCTTTCCTCGTGCATAGGTATTCTTGGCCTGAACAAAAATGTGTCTGGTGTCCTCATAGTTTTCTCAGTAAGGCCTGGCAGCCCTGCCATTAACACACGTATTCCATACGCAAATATTTCTGGTTCTAATGGTATAGCCCTCATAGCTGTGTGTCCTGCGTATGCTCTAATCATTTCGCATACGTTTGAATAGTGCATTCCTGGAGTTGAACATACTATGCACTCTGCCGTGAACTTCGTCATTAGATCTCGACCCAAAATGTTTATTGGGGTTTTTCGGGAATATAATAGAGGCACATTCATTTCACATTCTCCTATAGAGACTGGAAGTGTGTCTGTAAAGGGAACACGACTTGTAGCTCCTGTGAAACTCTGAGTATTTATAGCATCGCTGGACAAGGAAAACTTGCCTTCACGTATACACAAACGTGTTGCACTGTGTCAACGAGGAAGGAATAATCTTTATCCCCTATAACGACATCCACCCTTGGTTCCCGGTGAGGGTCTGGTGTCAATGATAGGATAGAACACATCAGGGTTCCCAGTGAGCTGTCCTAGTCTATATATAATTGTGTCCCTCCTTGTGCGAATGGACTTCCCCCATCATCAGTGTTACTCCTCTTTCCAGGGTTCACGGTCTGTCCTGTGTTTACTGTCTGTGACAGTTGCATCGGTGACTGTTGGGACTCTCCTTGTGGAAAACTCACCAAATTCTGACGTTGCAAGCCTTGTTGTGCTCCTAGCATTTGTGGTTGCACCATGTGATTTTGTGCAACTCCCTGCTGTAAAAACGCAGGTGGATTCACCGTACCTGCTCCTTGGCCGTTTTGCATCATGCCTTGATTTCTGCATGTGTGTGGTAGATGCCCTGTCATCCCACACAACCAACATACTGGCGGCGGTCTGATCATTTGCCCATTTGACATATCTTGATTGCCATTTTGCATGTTTTGAAAACCTCCTTGATTATTCTGGAAACCTCCCTGATTACTCTGCCATTCCCTTCCTATAAATCCTCTTCCCCTGGGGTAAAACCCTGTACTGCCCTGATTATACTGCAGTGGATTATTGGCTTGTTGCATGCTCGATTCAGCTGTGCTAGTTATCATTGCTCCTTCAAGAGCATATTTTGAAAATTTCTTCTGCACTAATTTTGCCTCTTCACCCTTTGGTGCAGCTTCCTTTTTGCAATTCTTTTCTTGCAGCAGCCTACAATAGTGTGCAATGGCCAACTGTATTTCTGACCATGACTCGGCCTCGATTCCTACCAATTTCTTGAGCTGTTTCTGTACCGGTTCTGGCAGCCCTTGGCACAATATATGGAAGAACACAGGTATAGACTTCCCCCAAGATTCCTGAGTCTCAAGTACCCATGCCTTTTGGAAATTCTGTATGTAAATCAACGGGTCTTCCGACTCCTTCATTTTGCATGTCATGATAGCTCCCATGTCGGAAGTATCCAGCTATAGCAATCATAATGCTTTCCATACCGCGGCTCTGCAATTGTTAAATGGGGCTCCGTCATGCGCGGTATTAACTGTGGTCACACTAGGGTAACCTGCCCGTGTCCACATATCGTCTGCTCTATCACCAATTATGGCGATTGAGAGACCTTTGATATACCCGATAGCTAACGTGTTCCCTCCCGTCATTTGTTCTAGCTCGTTTATCCATTTTCCGGCTCCCGATGTCAACATTTGATGCTTATTTTTCAAGTTTTCCCATTCCATGTGTGGCCATGGAATATACTGTGGTCTCATTCCACCTTTCTCGAGCAACGGAAATTGGGATGCATAGTCCTTTCTTTCCTCTCTCATTGTTCTTCTGTCTATTGCAGGAGTAATATTCCTGCATCGCTGCCTAACAGGCAATGTCCTTAGCCGGCTCACATAGGGTGGTGGAGACACCCCCCTCTGACCATGAGATATTCCTTTGCGTCGGTCTGACTGTGTGGGTAACTCTGATGCCCTCAGTGCAGGCTCACTAGTGTCTGACCATCTTATCCCTTTTCCCATTGAGAATCATTTTTCGCATCTCCTCTCTTCCTTCTTTTTCTCACGCTCCTCTTTTTCGGTGTCGGACATTGTCTGCTCCCAACTTGTGAAACTTCTTGCGCCCTCTTTGTTCCTGCTTATTTCCAATCTATCTAGGGACAGTTCTCTACTCTTCGGGAGACATCCTCAGTATCGTAAAGCTGAGTGCTCTCTAGACGCTTGTCTTCCCCCTCCCCTTGGGGTACTTGTTCTAGCCCCATTTCATCATATATTCTATTGATCGTTTCTCCGATGCTTCTAGTGTTGAAGTCATCCTCAATATTTGCACTAGACGTGCCTGGTACCAAATCATACTCAGGAAAGAATTCTTCTATGTCCTCCCAGTCTACCACTGGATCAGGTTTTTTAACCTGTCTTCCCAGATATTCAAGATCGCGTGCTCTCTGCCTTCGCTTACTTTGTACATCGTCATCGAATTCTCTGCACTTCGTCGCTTCTTCTCTGACCCTATCTTCTTCTTCTTTCTTTGCATCTCTACGTTCATTTGCCCTTCGGATTTCCTCATCCCTTCGTCTCTTTATTCTTTTCTCTTGTATCCTTTGCTCTTCCTCTAACCTTTGCTGCTCCTGTCTGTCTTGATCATTGGCTGCTCTCTGTTTACGATCATGCTGTCTTTCTAGCTCTTCACTATATAACTGTTCGCGTCTCTGTCTATCTTTTTTCCATATTCTTTCGTCTCTCAATCCTTTTTCTTTTTCCTTCTCCTTTCTCTGGAGATCGTCTAACTTCTCCTTTTGTTTCGCGTCATCAATGCCTTTGCCACCGAGTTTCAATAAAATCTGCCCTCCCAGCCATGCGTTCTTTACGAATGCTATCTCATCAGTTCTATCCTCGCTTCCTTTCCATCTTTTGCCTTCTCTCTCTGCCTTGAGAAATGTTCTTGCCTGTGTCTGGTCTCTTCTCTCGTCATCGCATCTCTCCTTGTCCCTCGGGACTTTGGAGTTAATATCTCTATCTCTATCTTTATCTTGATTTTCGTCACTACTTTGCGTAGGTGACTCATATGCTGGGTTGCTATACCCTGTGGCTGCTTTAAGTTCCCTGAGCGGGTATAACCCTTCCTCCGTATCATTTTCAATTTTTGTTTCTGACAGGGCGGGTGACGCTGAAGGAATCTCACCCCCCTCTGTGCATATGCTAAGTGTCCAGTCTGATGGCGGTTCCTTTTCCTTGTCTTGTTGATACATTTTCCACAACTCTAGACTAGCGAGGCGTTTGTCTAACTTTTTGCCCGTGTATGTGGCATGCAAGTATGTCGTCATGTGTTGCAAAACAGCTCTATATAATGACCCGCCCTGTGGCCAGGCATAAACATTTTGTGGGCGGTTCCTTTAACCCATTCTGCACTGTACTTTTTCAGTTTAGGTGCATGTTTCGGCAATTGTTTGCACAGGTGTGTTAATGGAGTTATGTCTTCCATGCTTAAATCTGTTCCCTTTCTCTTTATATAACACCTGTTAATGCTTTAACGTGACTTAAACAATTTCAACAATATGAGCGAGCACCAATCACAGCAAGCTCCAATCCCGTTTTTCCACAACATTTTATATCTTCTATTTTGCTCAAACATCAATTTGTTTACTACAATATCTCAGTTATTTAATTGTGCAAATCATATGTCAGTTCCTCTAAGGAAATCTTTTGATTTATGATGTCACAACAAACAACACATAAGACAGACATTGACAGACTCGACGAAATCCAGCTGGCCACATATACCACTGCTTCAAATATTCTTACCCCGACATGGAGTGTAAACGCATCCCCTTTACAAAAAGCGTCTTTAACCGCTGTGGTGGCCTATTTGTTACCCTTTATTTGGGACTCTGGATGCAGTTTCTTATAGCCGCTTATATTAAAACCTTTAAGGAATTATGCGAATCCTCTCACTTCTCGGGTGTCTTCCCCGGTATCCTCTCTCTTTTAAATAATTTTTCTTCTCGGGTGTCTTCCCCGGTATTCTCTCTCTGTCTACTTAATGGTTATTGAGTCATTATTTCCTTCCCCATGTATATATATACATTCTTCTCTACTTCTGACTATATTTAGTTTTCCCGCCTCCCTCTGTTACCTTTTCCCTTACTTGTTCTAAGGTATTTGCTTTTTGCCAAAGCATTAGTCTTTTTCACTCAGCGTTCCCATGTTTCCTCTCTGGATCCTCGGTATCACCGCCTTCATCACCGCCTTCTCCGGCTTTTCTCCCACTGAACTGCCCGAAGGAGTGGGAGGGGGACTATGTGGGGAAGCACAGGTCCCTTCAGACATCGTTCTGCAGATTTCATTTTTACTCTACCACTGTCTATGGGGAGCTTCACGGTCTACCCAGCCGAATGGCAAAGGACTTGTGATATTACTGAGGACCTAGAGTTACTTTATGTCTATGGTCAATGGGTGTTTTGTCTAATCGATAATCGATAACCATCCGATCTCTGCTACCAAGTGTACTCCGAGACCCCCAACCGGCCCATAGAGTCGGGGTTTGCTCAGAAGCACTTTAAGACAAGATAGCAGCACCCGTGAGATGGATGGGGGTGCAGATATATACTTCAACACCAATCAATAAGGACAACTCAACGGTTTGGCAAAGGGAGTCCATTTAATGACAAGTACAAAAAAAGGGGAGTCTCATGAATATCAGCGGATACGTGATCTTCCTTCTCGCTTCACAACTCCAATGAACTTCATAAAAATCATGACATTTATACTAAAAACTCATCATCATTGACGTGTAACACTCAAAAGTTGACATGCAATTCTATTGGTTCAGGAAAGGTAACTTTAATATAGGTATTATATATGTATATGGTAACAGAGTGAGGGGATTGGGTAAACACTGTCAGGTGGGCATCTAAGTCCTTCCTTCAAAATGACTACTGCAGACGTCACTAAATGTACGACGTCCCATTGGTTCTACTAACTATAGGACCCTAGATTATTTGATCCATTGTGATTGGGTTGGCACCAACCCCATGCATACTTTTCCACTTTGCTTAGCAGTACGCAGAATGGTCGGCCAGGTGCAGGGTGCCCCTTAGTTACCCGGCCTTCCGCCAGTTATTGTTGCAATCAATCATCACTTTAGTAGCCATGTGTCAATTATTTCAATGTGGTTGGCCTCAAGACTGCATCTTCTGTCTGGAAAAGTTCTGATATCGTCATCTGGCCTGGTGCCATGCGTAGGTATGAACTCTTGCTTCTTCTTGCTCGGCTGGTCACGTGATTCAGACACTGTGAATTTGCCTCTTTCTTCATCAATTAGTGTATTTGATTTTCGTTTTACCCACCACCTGTCTTCGTCTTCTTATCTTGACCTTTCAGAAACACAATATTTTGTTCTTAGTTTCAATTAAATGTAGCTACTGTTCGTCTCTTCTATTGGTGTGACCTTGGCTTTCCTTGCACGAGTTGCCTCTGCTGAGTTTCATTTCAGCCGTATTTTCTTGATTTTGCTAAATATGAAGCTTTCCTTGTCTGGCCTTTAGTAACCTGGGCTGATTCTGCTCCTTGTGCAAAGTGGAATGACACTTATATAACGTAATTCTTTTGAGGTAGATATATGTATAGTGGCGCTTGCCGCACTATCTTTCTACTAAGCATAGCAAGCTGCACAGTTTTCTTAGCTTTCTTGCAGTTCCAAGCATATCTACATGCATAAACTCGTCGACTGCCTTCATCATGCTCGTGGCTTAAGCTTCTACATTTGACATCGTCCTTCCACTTTAGGTTCACAATATCCTTGTTCATGGTGTTTTCGTCTCTTTACGTCATTCTCTGGTCATTATTTCTTCTATATGGTAGTCAGTCCGCGTTCTTGTGACGTCACCATTCGTCTTCCATTAAGACCTTTTTAGTTTCTTCAGGGACTGTACTCAGACAATCTTTGTTTCGTTTCATTTGTTGATACGGTTTTCTTAATGGATACCTTACTGTCCATGGTTTTCTTGGTATTGGTACTTCCATAGGTGCTGTTCTTCTGATAGGTACTGGACAGAGTCCTACTGCGGCTCTCTGCTGCTTTATTTGCTCATCATACATCACATATTTTGGTGTGAATGTTCCTGGTATTTCAAAATGGACGGTTGGAGTGCAGGTTTTATTTGGGACCTCCTCAATAGTTCATTGACAAACTCCACTATCCGTATATCCTCCGATAGTTTAAATCTGGTTGCCGGGATTTGCTGAAGGACTTTCATCACTTGTTCTCTGTTCAGTATTACTCTTTTAGGTTCCTTTACTGTTCTTTACAGATTTATCCTATAGCTAGATTCGTACTTCCTTAATCTTCCACCGTTATCTTAGAAGTGGAGTTCGGTTTTCTTTAGATTCTTGTCTAGGACAATATTTCAGCCATTTCCTTCAACTAACTGCAGACTTTGTTTTCTTTTTTTTTTCCTGTGATGTGTTATTCAAGTTTTCTAAGGTCTTTCTCTTGTCCTCCATTGTTTGAAATTTCTCTCCCATTTCAGCTCTTTTACTTGTCATTTTTTTCCCCACCTATCTTTTTCTTTTCTGTCCTGAGCTTAGTTGTTATTCCCCCTCTTATTTTTTATGGGGGGGGCCTGCCGTCGATTCTTTTGTCTCCAAATTTTGAACCTTTTTTTTCAGTTTCCTCCTATTCTGAGTCACATAAATTGTCCCATTCGTCTTCATCCTTGTTGTCTTCTAATAGCTGAATCAGATCACTTAGATCATCGCTAGAGTCATCACCACCAAAGTCATCATCAGCTCTGTCTTTCATTCGGTCTTCAACTTCAATCTCTTGCTCTACTCTTTCTTCACTTTCTTTGGGCATTATCATTTCTCTACGCGCCTTCTTTGCACAGTACATTATTTCCGGTCTTGGTGGTGTTTTTATATTCCTTAGAAAAGATCTTGATCCATTAAATTTCCTTTTTGCCAGTTTTTTCATATTTTTGGTCTTTGGAAGTTCTTATCTTGAACGGTAAGCCTTTGAGCTCTGTCCGACAGGTTTACCGCTTCTGTCTTTTCAGTGGGTTGGAAAATGGAAACATTTTCTTTTGTTTCTGAGCCTGGTTTTGGCCTCTCAGCTGCTGGTATTTCCAAGAGCAGCGTTAAGTTTTTCTCATTTCCTTTCGTTAGCTCTTTTCCCAGCCAATCAGATGCTTTCATCTCTTGATGTCCTGCCTGGAGTTAGTTTATTTCAATTTTTTTAAAATGATGCCTCATCCATTTGAAGTCTTCTAGGACTGCTTCAATTAGGACGGTCTTATCGTTCTGTTCGCTTCTGGCCAGGTCACATAAGTGATTTTGCCATGTATTCGTCAACTCGGCTTCTTTGTCCACACGCTGCTCCAGCTTCTTCATGAAGTGCTGGTCTGTAAATCTTGTATTGATGTGCTCTCATAGAGTTTTACGAAGGGGGACACTGATATTGTTAGGGCCGCCATTACAGTGTTGTGCATATGGGCCAGATCATTCCCGTTTTCCTTGCTGGCCTCCTCTTTTCTATTGCTTTCCGCCTCTTTATTTATGGAATTTTCATCTTGTTGCTTATTCAGAGATTTTACCTAAATGGCGGATGAGACATTTACATTATCCTTGCGGACTGGGGTTGTTTTACCAGTAGCCTGCTGCCGCAGGACTTGGTGGGTAGTCTGTGCTTTCAGCAATCCTCTTCTATCCTCTCTCAGGGGTGATGACTTCAAAATGTTATTGTCCAAGGCTGCAATTTTTTCCGTTATAAACGATAAACTTGCTGTTTTTCCCTAGCTATTTTTCCACTTAAGGCTGTTATATCAAGTATTCATTTTTCAGCCAGGAGTGAGTTGGATATATTGTCCGTTGGCAATTTAGTGGAATGTTTCCCTGATTTAATGGGATCCTCACTTTGATCCTTTCCATAACACTCCTCTAGGTCACCTGTAAAGAAAGTCTGGGGTTCGAGTGAGGTGGTCCTGTGGCTTCCCGCTCTCAGGGCATTTGGGACTGAGAAGGAGTCCACAAGATATTGGGAAAAATCTCTACCTTTGTTGCCTCTTATCACTTCCCTCTCATTTAATTCTTCCCAGATCAAGTTTCTGGTATCACTAATGTTCAGTGCAGATGGCCATTGCTCCAGGCATATGGGTGGCTTAGCTCGCTCATTCCTTTGTCTATTCCGAGAAAACTGAATTTCTTGTGGGTCTTTAGGGATCACCCCACTTTCGTTTGAACTACTCCATTCATCCTATTTGGTTATTGGAGCCATCTTTTCTGCTTCCAAAGCACTCTTTCCAAAGAGATTCAGAGGAGGGGCAGTAGGAGCTTTCTCTGGATCCTCTATCGTCATTAATTGTGTTCTTGCTTTTATAACTTCTGCGTCTACTTCCACCCTGTGTTTGCTTGCTTCCCCTTCCTTTTCTTTCCGGGGGCTGGGCTGGCAGGGTTGGTTCTGTTTTTTTTTTATTGGTGCACTGTCTTCCCGCCCAATATCTCCTTTAGTAACTGCTTTTTCAACCTGGAGTTTTTGTTTGCTGGGCACGGAGGACATAGCCGCTACTATCGCCTTTCCCCCGGAAGCTGGCATTAGAAAGTTTCTGCTTGGAGTTATACCCACTTGCTTAATAGGGCTATCTTGAACCAACTGTGCAATATTCAGTATAGTAGTTTGTACCTGCATGTTGTCTGGAGTCAAGGTGCAGTCATTTTGCCCAGCATTCATGGTAGGGACTAAGTCTGCCTGCTGAGCCAGCTTTGCACTTTCCAGTGAGACAGTTCGGGCCTGCTCACTATCCATTATCCAAATGCAGTAATTTTGCTTCAACGTCTTTTGAGGTTACAGTTGGGACCGCCGGCACTCCTTTCATTTGGGTGTCCGGGGACTCCAAATATGGTACCCCTGGCCTTTTGCACAGTTCTGGCTCTGATAGTGCAAGGTCCGAATGTTTTTGGTTTGGTAAATCACCTGGTAGCAAATGCTCCCTAGGTACAAACAGCAGCTGCAACTGTTTTAACAGTCTGTTTCTGACAGGGAAGGCTGATGGGGCCGGGAAAGATTTCAGACGTTGCATTACCTGATTTCTTGTACGAGTCCCAGCCAGTTCGTTCTCTTTCAACGGTTCCCCCGGCATTGTCGCTGTTTTTTCTGTCATCGCTTTACTACGTCGGCGTGCAGCTGCTCTGTAACGCGATCACCCGTGAACTCCCGGGAAAAGCCAGTTAACACCACTTTAACTCCACTTCCGCTCCGCTTACGCAGGTAAGGGAGTTTTAGTAGTGAAGGTGGGACCACAGCTCCTCCTCAGGTTAAAGGGCCAGCAGCACTCAGCCCTCTGCAGCAGTTTTCAACAGTTTGTCACACCAGCATCAGTGAACACCACTTTCAGTCCACTTCCGCTCCGCTTACGCTGGGAAGGGAGTTTTAGTAGTGAAGGTGGGACCACAGCTCCTCCTCAGGTTAAAGGGCCAGCAGCACTCAGACCTCTGCAGCAGTTTCCAACAGTCTGTCACGCCAGCACCAGTGAACACCACTTTCACTCCACTTCCACTGTGAGAAAATTTGTGACGCAGCCCCTACAGTCCCTTCCCACCTTAGCTCTTCGCTCGACAACACTTATCAGAGTATTGTTAGGGTATTATTGCAGGGTATTAGCATAGTTCCCAGGCCAGTTAGTCTTGTCACTATAATCAGTTAATATGCAGACATTGTGGGTAATAGAGCTAATCCCCCTTCCCCAGTAATTAATGTATTGTCTTAGTGTGTTAAAAGTGCTCTGCAGTGTCAACACACAAAGTGCATCGAAACTCATGGGCTCGAGCCACACCCCCCACACCACCAGCCTTGCGAGGGAGGGCCACTTCAAAGAAATTTAATTGTAACATGCATGTAACCTACTCATGGGAATGAGGGAGTTTTCTTATGAATGGGAGTTCAGAAAGAAAACAGAAATAATACAAATTAAATTAACTTCTGACAACCCATTATATATGCCTGTCAGAATTATATTGACAGACACCTAACTTGAACTGTAGACATGCCGACCGAATGCAGCCTACCCTAATTCTACCCATAACTAAAGCCCCACTGCTAGGTAGGAGTGTCCACCCAACTCCAAACCATCACCGCCAGCAACAAACTTCTCACAACAATTCCTGCTGTTGGTCCTGTCCACCATCAGCTGGAAACTATTCTTGGAATCACCCAAAGCCAAATAAACACACCTGATTTATATATTGCAAAATCGCATATGCACACAGAGCACAAGTCCAGATCACATTCAATTTGTTATTACACTCCATGTGCCTCAGCCTGCACACCTTTACAACACCTAGTTGCAGGGCCCAACTGGCCCCATCGGTCGATCGGCCGGTGGCCGAACGACTTTGAGGACTGGGGGGCCGATTTTTCATGGAGCCACCCCTGGGGCGGTTTTTTAAAAAAATGAAATTGTTTGTGTTTAATTTATATTTAATTCCACGGCAGTGGTGGTGCTCTCTGCACTGCAGTCACAGTGTGTGCCGCAGCATGGACCGCCCACGACCCAAGCCGGCTGGGTCGTTTTTCTTTTTTTTTTCATTATGACATTGCCGAGAGAGACCAATTTCAGACACTTTGCGCCAGTCACGCCCGTGGCCCAAGCAACTCAGCTTGCCTTGCTTGCACACTGTCTGTCTGCAGGGGGGCAGGAAGCTGGGGCCGCAGGTGGGCAGGGCTAACCGGCTCAGGGCTGTGCAGCATAATCATCAAAGCAAGGTAAAAACACACACAAGTTGTTAGTTACCTTGCTTTGATGATTTGCAATGATTGCATGCAGCTGCCTGCAGCATCATAATTATGATGCATGAATTTCATGATCATGCTGCATCATGAAGGGCCACTGCCAGGTCGGTGGCCTTGCAGCCATCACTCCAGGAGAGTCGGTGCTCTGTGCTCGCCTCGCCCGCGCCCAGCCCGCTCTGATGTGTTAATATTATAACACCTTCTGCAGGAGGAGGCTGGCCTGGTTGCCTCCTCCTGCCTGCAGGGCTGGGGCCGGGCCCGGGCAGGGCTGAGGCCCCCTGGGCACAATAGACACAGCGCGGCACCTTGAAGTAACCCACAAGTTGCTTTCAACTTTGCAGGAAGTACAACGAATTTGTTGCACTTTGCAAAGTTGAAAGCAACTGGGGATGGATGCTGCTGATGAGCAGAGCCACCGGCAGCGCTGGTGACACAGACTCTGTGCCATCAAATTGTGACTCACTCACCTGATAGAGCCACGTAGAGGATATTAGGTGGGACCCTGACCTGACTGGCATCAATTTTTGGCCAGTCCCATGAAGACGACTCGAGCCAACTAAACAGCCAGCCTACCACCACCACTCGAGTCGACACAGAGTGCAGCAGCAGCAGGCAAGCCCAGCCGCCCAGCAGCCAGGCTGGCCCATCAGACCATCACTGCACACCGTCCACAGCAGGCAGTGCCAGCGCCCCCCGCCTGAAAACCACAGTTCTTGGCTTTTGCTGCTTGCTGAGCTTGTGTGGGCCTGCTACCTCATGTCTGGGCATTGGCACAGGTCCGGCATGCACTGGCACTACAACCAGAGGGCAGAGGCAGAGAGGCAACTTGCACTGCCACTGGCACTGCGTCTGCCAGCCCAGTGCCGACAGTGCCGCGGCCACCCCGGCACCCTGCCACCTTGCTCGACGGTGGGTGCGTTGCCGTTCACAGCAGCAGGCAGAGACGGCCGACGCCAGGAGAGACTCCCTGAGCCAGCCATCCGATCCCTGAGGTAAGTCCATGGAGCACCCTAATGTGCTGCAACCACAGTGTTTGAAATGGGTCTCGGTGCCCCCCATGCCCGGCTAGACTGAATGCCAGTTGTGGTGCTCCCACTGCCCCCCACGGCTCCCCACGGCTGAAAAGCAGCGCGCCAGCGCTCTAGGCGATGGGTGGGTGCTGCGCAGGGGGCTCTAATGGACAGCGAGTGCTGTGACCGCCTGCAAGCGCTACATGTGTTTGCTAAGATGTGTCTCTTCACAAGAAGGTACAGAGGCACAATGACACTCAACATCTAATAATACAAGTTGTAACAACTGGAAGGTGGTGTGTCACCATCTGCCCGTTTCACAGAGTTTGTGTTGCTTCAGGACCCTCTGGGTGGTGTGGAGGTCACGGGGGATGCACTTGCTTCAGTTCTGACACCCCAGGAGCAGAAGAATGGCAGCCTTCTGAGTATGCTGCAAACCTTCCTAAAAGATGGTGGTCAGCACGCTTTAAGTGGGCGGGGTCCGCCCAAGTTCCAAATCCGGGATAGCTAAAGAAAGCCTAAAGTTAGTAGTTTCACCTTGATGGGCCCCAGTAGTATAGGCCCCCTCACTACACTGCATTGCCTGCTCTCCTTCCTTTCTGGGCCCTTGATAATGTGTGCCCAAGCTGCTTGTGATACTAATCAGGAGAGCACTGCTGAGTGCTTAAAGGAATGGTTCGGTCAACATTTTTTATTGTCCCTACGGGTCGGCCATGTGTTTTTAAGCCTAAGTCGCTCAATTTTAGAAAGATTTCCTCTGGACCTTACCCGAGTTTTCGTCCATTAAACGCACACGAAAACAGGCATCAGGGTGCTGCCCTTTTGTGATAATCCTATCACTTGCCGCATCGCCCTGGCTGACCTGCTTTTGCGGCACTAAATCATATCCCCCGCCCCTGAGCTTGACATTATCAAAACATTCATATTCCCTGCCTCTCTCCATGACGTTACTGTGCTGCGTAGGCAAACGCGCCCAGTTGTCTTCTACGCGACTTCACACAGAACCGGGATTTGTACTTCACAACCAGCTCTGCTTTGGGTGGACATGGCACAGTGGCAATGTTCGGTGGCAATGCATCAGTGCTCTGCACAGAAACGTTCAAAATTCCATATCTGTGCTTCTCGAGTACAGCAACAATAAGGCTTTTTACAAAGTCGAACTCCAGTTCCTCATAGACTGGTTTGATGACCCATTGCTTACTTCTTTTAGAAAACACCTTAGTGTAGCGAGGCATCCTTACATTACCCGTAGTCCTAGATTGTTCACTGCTGAGATTCTCGTTATGGGCCAAGACCGCAAGTAGAGTCCTATGTTTCATGCCCTGTTTGCTGAAATGCAAGCGCTTTGGCCTGTACTTTAGGCACATATTGTGGAACACCTCCAAACCTCTTGTGTGACAGAATTCTGTCAGTCCCCTCAAATCTCTTGATAGAGTTTTATCGAAAACAATCTTCTCAATGGCTTTGTGTGTCGGTGAAGATGGAATCAACCCCTTCTTCTTCCTTGCCTCCTCTGGGGACAAAGGGTCATGTTCACATTGGTGGAAAGGTAGGTTTTCTGACCAGCAGTGAACGTTGGTACAGTGGTGCATCAGTGACCGCATTTTTCAAGTAGTATTTCCACTGACCCTTCACAAGTTTTGGAGCTCCACCAAAGATGGTTGCTCATAGACTGGGACAACTGTGAAATACTTTCCAAACCTTTTTTTTTCCCTGCAGCCGAGATTTTCTTATTGATTGATTTAGCAACATGCCATACATCAAATTGATGTTTAATATGTGGGAACTGCTCTCTCATTGTCTTGGCAATTGAAACATGTCTGTCCGTGGCTATGAGGTCGATGTGCATTCCCCTCGATTGTAGATATTCCACTGATTTTATAAATTCTAGTTTCTCCATGGCCACTGATGATGTACATTGTGTTACCTGCACGACCACCGAACTCACATTTTTCTTACTATCCATGTCCTGAAAGTGGTAGGTGCAGTACTTGGCAGAAAATCCAGGGCTGTCGCACTGTCCATCGCCGGCTAGCCTGAATCGTTTCCCTTCGAATGTACTTGCTAGAGACAATTGTTCAATTTTCCAAGCATCACTAATGGCCGGAAACAGATAATCATGTTGGTATTTGTAGTACTGCATTTTAGAAATGAAATGAAGTCTCACAAACTGAAAGAAATACTCTAACTTTCTAAAACTGGACCCACTAAAAAGTAATGCAGCTGCACACAGTAGATTGCCTGCTGGCAGCTTCCCCAGCATCGGTTGTGCAGACCATGAGAACGCATGATTTAATCTACAGGCGGCATGTATTTTGACGTTACTGCCTTGTTTTTGACGAGTCACATGAATCAATGGCCTCCGACATACTTTCCCTCTGACGGAATACCCACATTTCAGCATACTTAGAATATCCATCAAACAACTGTTGAATACTATGTATTTGCCCTCTTTCATTAGACTGTCATCCGCTGTCACACTTGTTTCGGACGGCATCATTGGGGACATTTCGCCATAACTGAAGAAGCATGTTTTGATGCGTCGGTGAATACTGCTGCTGGTTCATTCTCTGTCATTTCAACATCTGTTACTTCAACATTGATGGGAGAACACAACATTGTCGACAGCTTTTTTGGTGGCAATTTTTTGGCGGGTGTAGATTGTGTGAATTGATCTGCGACTACCTCCGAGCTATCCTCAATACATTCAGTATCATCTTCTTGTGGTGGTGCAGTCGCACTGTAGCAATGGTCCATTACAACTTTACTGGATTATCCGGACACATTCATTTCATGTTCTGGCCATTGGATATGAGCATCTCTAGTCTCAACACGCGGGTCTGAATTAACAGTTCCTCCATAGTGTAAATGGTCTAGCAAGCAACATCTCTCATTCGCTTCACTGTCTTTGTATGTATAGTTCGTAGACCCACGGGTAACTACAGGACAGATTGGAAAAGGGATGTTCAGTTTAAACACAAGATAAAGTATAGTACAATTGACTGGAAAAAACATAAAATAGTCCTGAGCACAAAGAAATTCTAAAGTTATGAACTGTTTGTAACTAACCTTATTTTTGTTTCTTTTCTTTGCAACTTTCTTGACTCGACCTTCAACATCTGCACGCTGTAGCTCCGATTAGTTTCCGCATCTCTTCCCTTCCTCTTGCGCTGCAACGACTATATCGTCTATATCCGCATAGACAGCACGGAATGAGGCTCCATCGACTTCCTGAAACATAGTACTTTCATTACTATGTATCACAATATTGATAACATAAAACACACGTGAGGATGAACAGCACAGGTACATCTCAATAGCTCAACACGAATTAAACATTGTGTAGAACAATCAAACGACAAGTATTCGAGCTCTGATGACCTAGTTCTATGGAACTGTCAGTATCCATACCTCTGGCTCTGCATGGACTGCCATGAATGATTGTATTGGAGAGGAGGCATCAGCAACTCCCTGAAACACAGTACTTGCGTTAGTATGGTTTTCAATATTGTAAACATAACACACACTTGGGGTCGACGGCACAGGTACATATAAAGAGATAACCACAAATGATTCATTGTCTAAAAGAATCAAGGAATATTTAAATATGATCAGATTTAATCAACTTATTTCTCCGATTTCTTTACATCTGCATCATCTAAATAGGATCTTGTGATTGTAGTGGAAGCTCCATCGTCTCCCTGAAACACAGTACTTGCGTTAATAGGGAAGAAAGTATAGCAAATGGAATCACGTTATATGATCACGCTCGATGGAGCTGTCAGTATCCATACCTCGTGCTGCTGAAGAATATCTATGGATGTTGTAAATGTGGTGCGCACTTCCGAAAGCTGTTGCGCCAATTCGTATCTGCATGGTCCCGCTTCCACTTCCCCTGGAATTACTTGAATGTCAGGCTCCGCATCAAGTGCGTGGGTTGACGCTTCAACAACTGCCTGAAACATAGTATTTGCATTAGTAAGGATTACAATATTGAAAAAACAACACACACTTGGGGTCGACCGCACAGGTACATATCAATGGCTAACCACAAATGAAACATGGTGTAGAACAATCAAACGACAAGTGTTCCAGTCCTGATTATCACTGTCGATGGAGCTGTCAGTATCCATACCTCGTGCTGCTGAAGAACATCTAGAGCTGTTGTCAATGTGGTGGACGCTTCTGCATCTCCCTGAAAAACAGTACTTGCAAGAGTATGGATAATACTAATTATAACTGAAAACAAACACCAGGGGACGACAACAAAGGTGTATAACAATTGGAAAGCACTAATCAAACAATAGGTAAAATAATCACACAATACATCAAAACTATTACTTGACATGCTTAAAACAAGTCTGTCGCGGAATAGCCAAGTATGATTACCTGATACGCGCTAGAAGTGGTTGATAACTGCGGGCACATCACGGATGTAGAATGTTCTTGCTTCAGGTTCAGTGGATAGTCAAGCAGTTGTAAAGGTAAATTATTGTTTGATAATGAAATGCAAATATTAAAAAATTGCCATGTAAACCGACAGTATACTTGAGAATAATGCTATTGAAAATGCACAATATAGCACAGTTCCCTGTGCCCAAAAATAGATTTCCTTTGGGGGTTATAAAATCGAAAAATAATTTATTGATAAATGTCATTATTCAAAAAGCTATACACTCATATCAATATCGAAAGTATTACAAGGGACACAACACCGAAAATATCAATTAATCCATTCGGCTACCTACACACTACCGCAAGGCCTAAAGCTAAATCCGGACACTTGACTCACCAGTGGCGGAATGTGGACAAATAGAGTTGGAATAGCGTTTGCGAGCAATTTTCGTGTCGTTTGCCATTTATTCTTCTTTGTTACCCAAGATGTGGCGTACATGTTCGAGGAAAAGTGCCGGCTGCAGAAGCGGAATCGATCACCCCTCTTGTCCTCAAAGACTTGCTGGACTCTACTTTCAAGCTCTTCCGGTGGATATCCGCAATGTCTGACCGATTCTCTTATTCGATCAACAGTTTTAGGGAATACATGCATTGTAGTGCCTTCAGATTTATCATGGGTCTTCGAAGGGCAACCGCTAATCGAACAGGCAGGCATTGTTGAAAATTCTGAAAAGTAAATATCAAGATTATTATAAAACCTTGATGAATAAAAATGTCATAAAAAAGTAAATGAACCATACCATGTTCAATGCAAGTTTTGTTTTGGTCGCCGGAACTATACCAGTTCATCATCTGCGGCTTAGTATTTGCATAAATTACAGAAATTTTTATTATGATGTGACTAAACTCTGAACATGTGACTCGTCCCTTGGATGTTCTGTCTTGCACGAAAAGGAAACATGCTTACATTATAGACAGGACCCCCGAAGGATGCAATTCAATGACAATTGACACAGATGAAAATAAATAGATCTATTGATTACGTAACAATTGAAACTCAAGTCAATAGCAATGAGACCAATGACCATAGCACTATTGGGTACTTTAATCACAAATAGATAGAAATGTAAAAATGACCGAAATATGACTAGGATACATGGCCTTACCTTGACCAACAAACAGTTGGATTCAGCAGGCAGAGCAGTATGTTGCAGGAGAACAGGTAGATGGCCACAGGTAGCACACTGACGAGCGATGGCCCCTGGGTGTGGGATACCTTTTGAAGTGTACATGCTGTTTGGCACCTTGGCCGTTTGCGCCCGTGACAGCCCCCCATGCCAGCACTCATCCCTGGGTGCGAACCACCTTTGATAGAGGGGGTGGGATGGATGGGCCTGGGGCGTGCAGATGAGGCACAGGAAGACTGCTGAATGGAGACACACTTATGTGGATTGCAGGGGGTGGGCTGCCTCAGGGGAGGCCTGCCTGGAGACACGGGGTCTGAGGAGGCCATGTGAGCGATGGCCCCTGTGCGTGGGATACCTTTTGAAGTGTACATGCTGTTTGGCACCTTGGCCGTTTGTGCCCGTGACAGCCCCCCATGCCAGCGCTCATCCCCGGGTGCGAACTGCCTTTGATAGAGGGGGGTGGGATGGATGGGCCTGGGGCGTGCAGATAAGGCACAGGAAGACTGCTGAATGGAGACACACTTATGTGGATTGCAGGGGGGCAGCCTGCCTCAGGGGAGGCCTGCCTGGAGGCACGGGGTCTGAGGAGGCCATGTGAGCGATGGCCCCTGGGTGTGGGATACCTTTTGAAGTGTACATGCTGTTTGGCACCTTGGCCGTTTGCGCCCGTGACAGCCCCCCAATGCCAGTACTCATCCCTGGGTGCGAACCGCCTTTGATAGAGGGGGTGAGATGGATGGGCCTGGGGCGTGCAGATGAGGCACAGGAAGACTGCTGAATGGAGACACACTTATGTGGATTGCAGGGGGTGGGCTGTCTCAGGGGAGGCCTGCCTGGAGACACAGGGTCTGAGGAGGCCATGTGAGCGATGGGCCCTGGGCGTGGGATACCTTTTGAAGTGTACATGCTGTTTGGCACATTGGCCGTTTGTGCCCGTGACAGCCCCCCATGCCAGCGCTCATCCCCGGGTGCGAACCGCCTTTGATAGAGGGGGGTGGGATGGATGGGCCTGGGGCATGCAGATAAGGCACAGGAAGACTGCTGAATGGTGACACACTTATGTGGATTGCAGGGGGGCAGCCTGCCTCAGGGGAGGCCTGCCTGGAGACACGGGGTCTGAGGAGGCCATGTGAGCGATGGCCCCTGGCCGTGGGATACCTTTTGAAGTGTACATGCTGTTTGGCACCTTGGCCGTTTGCGCCCATGACAGCCCCCCATGCCAGCGCTCATCCCCGGGTGCGAACCGCCTTTGATAGAGGGGGGTGGGATGGATGGGCTGGTGGGCATGCAGGCAAGTGTGTGGGAGCGAGGGGGCCATCAGGCCCCTCTCATCCTTTACTTCTCAGTAGAAACTCGGACCAAGTGCCTCCAGTAGTGGGTTCGCCCCTTGCCCTTATGTGATGTTAACTTTGGTTGACATTCGCGTAGATGGGACCACTGAGCAGGACACAGGGCATCCATTTCTGTACCCCCTTTCCACTCCATCTTGGTGACCAGGCCTCACTGCGCAGAGCTCATGGCCCCCACCCTCGTTCCCACTCTGACTGGAAAACCCCAGAGGTATTTGCAACAGCTAATAAATGTAACACATCACTCTTCCTCTGAGATCACTGTCCTGCATGTGAACCAGCCTGAACTAAGCATATAGCTCATTCATCTCCACAAACGTGTCCTTGCCCACGCACCCTCGCCAGTGGAAACTTACTGCCATTCTGACCCTGTGTCCCTGCAAGGTATTCTCTTCATGTATCAGACCACTGACCACACCATGATGCCCACCTAGCAGATCCCCAACTAACATTAGACCCCTACTGCAGTATATCGTTGCCTAGCAATAACAAATGCCACATACCGGAGATTCTTGTGAGCACAGACCCACACTTCAAACAGTGTATTATAGTGGTCAAGACCCTTAACCTAAGGCCTGTATAATGCAATGTTGATTGATAGTATAGATATATGTGTGACTTTTGTAGAGACATAACCGACTGAAAGACTTTGAACAAGTGTTATTTAGTGCATGCATCATTGAGAATATATTATGTTAGCTTAGATAGTGACCACCCTGCTTCACAGCGACCTGACCTTCACCCATTCGGAGCACAGATGTCTGACGTCCATCCTTGAATGGAGACACACTTGATTCATTTAAAAAATCGAAACAACAGTTGTTAAAATATATGTGGTGTTTTATTTTGTATCTTATTGTGATGACACAAAAATACAAGACTTTACACATTGTACAGTTCAGGTTGCAGCACAGCGAGAGAAAATCCCCTGTACTGACCTCTGTCACTTGGGAAAGTTTGTCTTATGGCACGAACGGCACAGGCGGGTATTACTCTTCGAACGCGGTGTCCAAGCCACCATGTAAAGGAACGATAGGCCACCAGCCTGTACCACTTGTGAAAAGGAATGAAACAAACTGTTTTTAAAGGACCAAGATAAGTTTAATAAACGTTTGTTGTCAATGACAATTCTTGTAACTAATGGCATTCTGCTCGGACAACTGCTATCTATACACTGCACACTATTGAACGACTTTCATGCTTACAATGATATGTATATGTAATTTTGGATATAGTAGAAGACCATGAAATAGGAGTGGCATGACAAGCAGAGTATACTTACTTGTAACTCGGATTACGAGGACGAACAGTTGCGGGAAGTTCGTGCATAAGCACCATCATTATCCTCAACACGGACCGTGTGAGGCAGGCTGCCCTGAAGTCTGGCAGCTCGGTGATGCATTGCGGTCGTGGCTCGCCTTCCAAAATGTAGACCACGCATCCCGAGTTTTCACAGCAGCAGCAGTTCTCGTCCTCGGTTGGCATTAGCTCGCACCGATTGCATGTGCACCAGGTGGAAACACCGTCCATGCGACTAGGTCCAGGCTCTTCAACTGTTGAATCGTCCTCCCAACTGCCGTCCGAAGACCCATCGTTTTTATGTGTTTCCCTTTCCAGTAGTTCCTCCTCATTATACTCGCACTCGTACATGTAGGGCATTATTGTAGCCATTGTGTGTTAAACAAACTAAAATAATTTATAGCGGGGGTACTGGTATCTGTTCACACTTGCTACAAGCAACGAAGGTAGCTGACCAGAGCACAGAAACGAGTCACAGAAGACTCAAAGTAACACAGAGAGAGGAATGGAATCGAAAATCTGATGCTGTGTGTTGTGAAACGGTCTGTTTATACTTATTGAGGAAAGAGGCGTCCTGCCATTTCCATGGCGACACTTCATTAGCTGAAGCGCAGCAAATGTTGACACGAGGCGTGCTTTGGCATTGTGAAATGGGCGGTACGCATCTGCTGATGACAGGCTCAGGGGCGGGGGATATGATTTAGTTCCGCAAAAGCAGCTCAGCCAGGGCGATGGGGCAAGTGATAGGATTATCACAAAATGGCAGCGCCACGATGCCTGTTTTCGCGTGCGTTTAATGGACGAAAACACGGGTAAGGTCCATAGGAAATTTTTCTAAAATCGAGCGACTTAGGCTTAAAAACACATGGCCGACCCGTAGGGACAATAAAACATTTTGGCGGAACCATTCCTTTAAACACATGCCCAGTTGGCATGGTATAGCCCTCTATTAAGCCGTGAGGCATATGCAAATTCGCTGGCTTTTAATGGTGAAAATGTCATATATGGAATCTGTTTAAACTTCTGTTGTACTTTTTATTATGCGCTGTGTCCCCTTGCACAATCATTAATCTCCTATAAGATGCTAATCTTGTAAAGCAAAATTATGACCGCATGGCAAAGCCCATGGCCAAAGTTTACCCCCACAATACAGCAATTCGACTACTCCTAAAATTGATATGTGCCACACTCTGGCCTACAACTACACAAGAAAGTAATGTCATTTGTTATCAGCAGCAGTATATACCTACATTGTGTGTTGGGTGATCACTGGGTTTATTTGCTCGGGCACTTGCTTTTTTATGCCATAAAGTGTCTAAGGAGATGTGAAATATAGAACCAAAAGTGCTGGGTTCCAATCCCAGCTTCCCCCACATCACCAGCGATGTGCAATCCTTAGACATCACCTTTGCCCTCGGTGCCTCCGTGCAACTAATAGTCTGCGAACATTGTTCCCCTGTAAGAACGAATCACTGTATGCACATATTAAAGCAGGGTCTTTCTCCTCTGGCATGTTTTGCTGGGGCTCCCACGCAGAGTCTGGAGATATCAAATATCCTTTGGCATGGGATCCAGTCTCTCAGCACGTTGCCGTGGGGGATGCTGCTATCCTATCACAAAGCTTAACATACAAAAGATGACTATGCTGCTCCTTGCCTGTTTATTGATGCTTTATTTGCCCCCACACAGAGACACTATCACTATAGCTGAAAATCAAAACTGTGCTATGCGTGTTCACAGACTGCGATGTATGGTGCTAGCACATCACTAGGCACTCCTATGATCTGGGGCTCCAACAGTAATTTAAGCATGAGAATTACAGGAAAGAAGGGGGTGCGGCACGCAGCACTGGGGCCACTGGCACTTGTGTGAAGTGGTCGCACTTCGTGTTGTGGGATGTATCAACCCACTCATCCAAGCCCTGCAACATCACTGTGCCTTGCTGGCAGCAGAAACATCATAAAGGCCGACGGAAAGCATGCTGCTTGCCAGAAATCACCAGAAATTGCGCAGTGAAAACCTGAAAAATAGGCCACCATATACTTTTGCCTATGTCAGTGATAACACAGGAGACCACTGCCAAAACCCATCCTTTGGCTGCTCACAGAGCAAAATCACTGCCAAGGAATACAGAGCTGTCTCAATGATCTGTTTTTATTTGGTGTCAAATTTGCTAAAATCATGGCTCACAAACCACCTAAAAAGATCCAACCTCCTTGTTGGGTGTTCCAAATCGTTATACTGCAAGAATCCACATAAATCCAATGTCAAAAAGAATCATATGTTGTTAGAACAAAATCCACTTTTAAGGATCCGTGATGGAAAGAAAGCTGTCAAAATGGGTGCAATACCGGTACTCACCACTACCAGAAGCCAGCGTTTTAAAACCATTTTCTTGAGTTGAACATGGAACCCCAAACTATGCCAAAGAAATACTTGCTATCAGAAGCCTAAGGGGTGGAGACACTTTAAAACTATATTCTGAAATGGCTTGAAGGAAGAAATTGTTTAATGTGTGTGTTAAAAATGTGGGTTATATTGTAAGAGAATACAATTTGTAGACATTGGTTGCAGAGTTAAAAAGTTTCCCACACTCGGTTCAAACAGATTCCACACCTTCTGCCTGGACAAAGGAAGCTTTCCCCAGCCCTTGTCCAAGAGATTGACAGACTGCTGTGAACAGGAACTAGCCAAGGCACCCTGGCATGTTGCTCTCAGTCAAGACAATGGATTCTTTGGGATGAATAGGAATATGATGATTTGGGTGTGACTGGTCCATAATTCCTGGCAGGAAACAAGACATGTGACCCTCTGAGTCAGCCAGCTCTGGGGGCGGAGAAAAACCATTGTGTGCATTGAATTGAAAGCAAATGTATGTTTTATAAAAATGCTTATAACAAATTGTACCAAGCTGACAAAAATATGAAATTTTGAGGTTCTTAAAATAAAACATTCCCTCACGATTTAAGACTAAGCTGGACGCTGTGTGATGTTCTGAGACCAAACCCCGGAATTTATTAATATTGCAGCTGCAGTGTTTTTGCTTTGAACATAAGAAATTACAGAGATGTGCTCAGATGGAGTATGTATGCCTGTGTAAAATCTGGTGCAGAACCAATATGGGAAACCCACCAAAAGCACGAATAAGTGGTAATTTCTGAACCCAAGCTCGTAGGAACATGGGACTTGAACAGAGACATGCCTTAATTCATCTGTGATGTGTACATGTATTATGAACAACTTGTGTATCTGGGAGATATGTTTTTTGAGAAAAATAGTTTCTATGAAAAAGCAGGGGACAGGGAATCCTCTAACCTATCAAATCCTTAGAGGGTTGGGCATTGTAGAATCAGCCTCCCCACCCTCTTTGGAAACACAAAAAAATGGACTGTTGAGACCCAGAGACACAGACACCTTTTTCCACTACTCAACTGATTTCTTGGAGCAGCACCCTGCTGGAAGACTCCAGAACTTAGACTCCAGAATCCAGATCTAGAACCAACTCTAGAACCAAACTCTAGAACTTTGAAGCAGAGAGGCCTAATTCACAAGCTGAACCATTCTCAGCAGGCCTCAGAATCTTTTGCAACCTGATTCTAACCCCTAAACATCCCAGGGGAATCTCAAACTCCAACATCTGGGCTGAGCTGTTTTGCTTCTCGCTAAGAACCCTGTGCTAGAACCAAGATCCAGACCCAGAAAGCAGTGCTGTATCCAGAGCCCGTCAGATCCAGTCTAAGAGGCCGTCCAGACTGCCGTGCAGTGCTGACAGCAGAACCCAGAGTGCCTGAGACCTGTCCGGTGGCGGGTGAAGCCAAACCCTTGACCAGATCCTGACAGGGCCCCTTCCATTCCCAAGCCTAGGGGTGAGTATCTAGTCTAGAACTGTGCATAGCCATCTCTAGTCTACAGTAATCATATTCCAGCCATTCCACTTATCCAGAACTGCATTATAGAGTCTTGTGTCCATCCTGTTGATTCCAAATCTGTAAAGCGCAATCTGTCATTTTGAAATCTTGACTTTATTTCTGAAAATCTACCTTCACAAAAACCGCTGTAACTTTTGAACCACACGTCCTAGAAACGAAATTTAACTGTACGATCCTAAGCTTTCTAACAAACCCAAAACGACATTCCAATTCCTCATAGTTTGTCCATAATCGCGATTCACGCACATGGAAAAATTGCCACGAATTGCCATTCAGCTCCATTTCAACACATGTCCGAATAGCTGTTTCTTGTTTACAATTGCTGAATTTTGTTTTCCATTTGATAATCATTCATGAATCATTGCTAGTGTTGACCTGAACCAATCCAAAGTAACTATCACTTATCCTGAATCTCCTTTAGTAAATTAAAATCATTTTGGCATATTTTCCCATTCATTGCAATCACATTCAAAAGTATTTTGCCTGTTTTAAAATCATACCTGTTTTCTCTAAGCTTGCTGGGGGGAACTGGGATTGAACTGCATTATTGATTGTATTCTTGAAACCTGTGTGCCCTCATTTCTATCTCTTCATATTGCATAGGGGGGAGTGAGTAGTCACAGGGGAAAAAGTGATCACATTGGCCCTCATTACGACCCTGGCGGAAATCGTGGCGCAATATGCACCATGGAGCACGGCGGAAAGCTGCCGATAGCGCCATGGGGGTTGGCGGATTTACCGCCCCATTCCGACCTTGGCGGGGCGGTAAATCCCCATTCCCCATTTTACCCTTCCCCATTCCCATTTTTGCCCCATAGGGTATAATGGGAGTGGGGAAGGCGTTAATTGCGCCACCGTAAAATACGGTGGCGTAATTAACAACAAGGTCCCGTAGCGCCATGGATTTCTCCGCCCGGAAAAACCAGGCGGAAAACGCTCCATGGCGCTACGGGAACTCGTAGTAGGGCGGACGGGTCCGCCGTGAATAACGCTGGCGTAAACCCACTCCGCCAGGGTCGTAATGAGGCCCATTATCTTTTGATGGAAATCATATCAAGTTATTTCTGTGTTGCATTCTTTCCCATCTTGCATTTCCTTGAATCATGTAAAGTATTTTCTGCTACAGTATCCTTCCTATTCCTACTCCTAAGTGATTAAAGAGATTGTTGATTTTGTAATATTACCCATTGTTGATTAACGTCCATATCCATAAGTGTGCTATTCAGACATTATTTTGTTCATAAAAGTGTGATATATATATTGTTTAATTCTTCAAATAAACCTTTTAATTTGCAAAACAAACCTACTTCTTGGCTCAGTGAGGTCAGGGGGATTCAAAGAGAGGGGCGTTATATAAGGGTTCATCACTCAGTTTTAAAGAACTTTGACATAAAAATATATAAATAAGAGCTTCCATTGGGCATCCCAGACTAGGCATTGACTTAGTTGGAGTGCTGGATTGAAGTCACTTACAGATTGGGGCTCGTCCAGGACTTCTGGATTAGAACTACCACTTGTGCAGCTTAATACAGTGTGCTAACTGACAGGATACATAAATCCTGTTGGGCTACTACGCTGTGTTACACTGTAAAAGCACCCCTCAAAAAGGAACACTCTCAGGAAACGGTCTGTTTACAAAATAAAATAATAAACTTCTGTAAGTCAGGAAGGAAATCAATTTCCAGAATGGCGACATTGGTAGATATAAAGATAGCTAGAAAGCACCTCTTACATAAGCTATTTGTGAGAGGTGAGTGGGCTGAGCAGGACCAGAATGTGTGGTTGCAGGCAATCACACCTCAGATCACTGCAACAGGGTCAGATACATGGAGGGATCAGGGTCCCTTACATGTGGCCCTGAGTGAACTATATATGGCCCCTAAGACCAAGGATGAGCACGACAAGATTGTCAGGATAGCGGCATATTTATATTTATATATGGGAGCCATACAGGACAAATGTGCTGAAGGCCAAGATCTGGCAAGTAGGCAACTGATGGGATTCGAGAAGGCCCAATCTGATCTGGACTCTTCTGAGCAGAGGCTGCAGAGGAGCCAGGAGTCAGAAAATGATAGTAGGCAGTATCTAGTTAAAATCAAAGAGGAGATGGGTATCCTGCAACAGGAAAGGGCAGACCAGGATACCAGAATTCTGGCCTTGCAGAAGGAATATCAAGACGGTTTGGACTCCCTACTGCAGAGCCAGAAAAAGCTGGAGCAACAGCTGGATTTCAATAGGGCATGCGCAGAGCAGGTAGTCACCCTGCAAAGCCACTTAGATAGAGAAAAGGCAGAGAGCAACAAATTATTTCTGAAATACCTGGACACCCAGGCATAATTTGAGGAAGAGCGCCAGAAAGCTGGTGCCCTTCGATATGATATGATATGATATGGCATTTGTAACGCGCCTATACACAAGTGTTTCAAGGCGCGATGAGGCAGGGGGGGAACAAGGGGAGACAGACAATGATCCTACTAGGCCAGGTGTCATTCAGATCGCGCAAGTGCAAGGGCAGAGGGGAAGGGAAAAGTGCATGGGGGAAAGGGAGAGGGGAAAGTGCAGTACAGGGTTATTAGCATACAACATACATGATAAATATCAAGGGCCAGCTGGTGGCAAGTGCGAGGTAAGTACAGACAAGTGCTGGGAAGGGGGGCTGTAGGGATACAGACACAGTCCCGCAGTGCAGGGGTTGCTGGGGAGGCAGTGCAGGGGAGAGTGGCTGGGCCAAGGACCGAGAACGGTGAGTGGCCCAGTTGCAGATTCAGTCCAGTTTCAGTAGTATTAGCAGGGGAGAGGGGGAGAGAAAGTGGAGGCAAAGAGGAAGGTTTTGAGGTGCTTCCGGAACCGGAGATGGTTCTCCTCAAGTTTCAAGGAGGCAGGAAGGCTGTTCCAGAGGGAGGCCCCTGCAGCGGAGAGAGATCTGCCCCCAACTCGTTGTTTGGAGAAGCGGCTGACCCTGAGGGAGTTGGAGGCGGATGAGCGAAGAGCTTGAGAAGGAAGATATTTAGGAAGAGAGAGTTGAAGGTATTTTGGCCCAATGCCCCAGATGGCCTTGTGGACAATGCAGAGGGTTTTGAATTTGATCCTCGCAGTCACTGGGAGCAAATGTAGTGATTTCAGTCCTGGAGAGATACGGTCCCTGGGCTTGAGGCCAAGGACAAGTCTTGCAGTCCTGTTCTGGATGAGTTGCAAAGGGCAGAGTGTAGAGGCAGGCAGATTTAGATAGAGACTGTTACAGTAGTCCAGCTTTGAGAGAACCAGGGCTCTAGAGACAGTGAGCTTCTGGGGGAAGGAGAGGAAAGGAAGGATACCTCTGAGGAGGCGTAGCTGGTAGTGTGACTTCTTAGAGACATCGGATATGTGAGGAGAGAAGGAGAGTGTGGAGTCGAAGATGACCCCAAGGTTTTTTGCCTCGCAGGTAGGAGCAGGAAAGGGCCCAGAGAGGCCGGCCAGAGAGCTGCAGGCAAGGAGGGAGTGGGAGTGCCGATGAGTAGAATCTCAGTCTTACTGGCATTAAGGCAGAGGTTGTTGGCGGCACACCATTCCTGGATAGCAGAAAGACAGTCAGAGATGAGGGAAGGAGGAGAGGAGGCCGAGGGTAGCCTGAAAATGAGCTGGGTATCGTCCGCATTGCACTGAAAGTTGGGGCAGAGAGCAGCGATGCGGAGGGTGAGAAGTGCCAGATACTGGCTGAACAGCCAGGAAGAGAGGTTAGATCCCTTGGGGACCCCACAGGTAGAGAAAAAGATGTCAGAGAGGAAAGACCCCAGTTGGACCTGGGAGGGTCGATTGGAGAGGAAAGAGGTCAGCCACGCCAGAGCCTGACCAGTGATACCCAGGTTATCACGGAGACGGTTGAGCAGGATGGTATGGTTGACAGTATCAAAGGCAGAGGAGACATCGAGCAAAATGAGGACACATGGAATGTTAGAGTCAAGGTTCGAGAGCAGGTCCTCACGGATGTTCAGGAGACCAGTTTCCGTGCTTCTGGCAGCTCTGAAGCCAGACTTCAAAGGCAGAGGGACGACCTGGTGGCACAGAGGCAGGCTCTTGCTCAGGAAAGGGACACCTTAGGCCAGGAAGTCTGCCACTTAAAAGTGAAGCTGGAGGAAAATCACCTGGCCCTCCAGGGACTGGGTGATCTCCAAAAAGAGCATCAAAACTTGTTGGAGCACACCAGGAGGGTAGAAGATGCTCTGGCAAGAAAGGAGCAGGCCAGTAGGGACGGGACTCAGGAGGTATCCCTCCTGCAGCAAAGACTGGCTCAGTACTCCAGGACCAACCAGGAAGCACAGAGGGCAAATGAGGCTCTCTGGCAGCACAATGATAGGCTCCAGCGACAGGTAGCCATGCAAGAGAGACTGATAGAATCTAGTAAGGCCTTGATTGAGGAGCAGAAAGCTCAGGCTCTTGCATGGCAACAGGGAGCAGGGGCTGATAGAGATGAGGTTCGCTGGGAAAGGGAAACACCTGAGCACAACCTCAGGAGCCCTAGTACCAGAGGCCTCCATCTCTCCCAGTACCTGGACTCTGCCACCCCATGTCCCGTGGCCCACATGAGTCCAGGGCCACGGGGATGGCAGATTACTATCCAGGCAGAAGTATGGGGCTCATAGGCCAGTACCTCCCAGAAACGGATGGGTAGGCATCCGGGTATGGGCACCCAAGTACAGTGCAATTTAATGGGGAACCCCAGGAGAGTAGGCCCACTAAGGGCATCCTGAAAACCTCTGCCCAGTTAGGACAGTGGGGGTGTACCCATCAAATCCTGGAAGCAAGGAGGAATCAGAAGACTCCTCTGAGCGTCCTAGGACACAGGAGACTAGGTCCCCAAATTCTGCCAGCCATTCCCAGGCTCGCAGAATCCGGGAAAACCTGGAAGATCAGACGGGCACCTCTGGGAGCAATGCCTCTGAGTCAGAGGATGAATGGTCCCGGGTTACCCGAACCAAGAAGGCCAATAAGGCAAAAAGGGCCTTGCTTAAGGACCCCTTTAAACAGATTAAGGCAATAAGGAGTGCCATCACGCCTTATCACAAGAACGCCAAGTATTCTGTATGGGAACATTGGAGCTCTTTGAGCAAATGATGGAGACTTTCCATTTGAATGACAGCAGTAGCTGCATTCAGTACTTAAAATAGACATTCTCCCCAGAATACTCCAGTTTCTTTGCGGGGCTGGAGGATCAAAATCATTCAAGATGGTCCACCTACAGGGTGGCCATCTTAAAGCACTTTTCTGTTCATAGAAACCCCCAAGAGGCTCGCAAGGCAGCCTACAATTTACAATGTGGGGAGGATCAGGCCCCACAAGAATTTGTGCAGGAGTTAAAGCGTGCCTTTGCGCAGACTACCAAAAGGGTGCACACGGACAGTAAAGAATTTGGTAACACTCTTTTCCATGCCTTACCCAAAGATATCATGACCCAGTTAGTGAAAGATTTTCATGAGAAAAGGTCACTAGACTAGGTCATTGAATAGGCCACCCAAATCTATGAGGTGCAGAAGCCCATAGAGAATAAAAATAATGCTCAGAAAAGCCCCAAACCGACCAACACCCCTGCCGCTGCTAAGGTAAAGATTGCCCCCATTTTAGATTTGGAGATGGGGGGCCTAAAAAGCTGCCTGCACAAAATAATTCCAACCCCAGAAGGCCCTCGGGCCAGTCACAGACAGGGAGTCAAGGAGGTAGTCCCACCAATGGGGTCCCTCATTCCCCTGACTATGTCAGTCCCCGCTAGAAGGCAAACCGACCCATCCTGGGTTATGTGTGGACTCCTCCAGCCCAAGGGGGGGGATGCAGCCAAGCACTTAACCCAGGGAACTTTCCTCCTAACTTCCCCCAGGAGGGCAGAAATTCCCCAAATCCTGGGCAGAACTTTTTCCCCAGGTACCCACAGAACTTCCAACCCCAAAATCATCCATCCTTCTTTCCCCACTTCCCTGAGCCTAGACAACCTAATCCCGGAGAGGGGATGCCAAGGGTGGAGGGGTACCCAAATCTTCCCCACCCGGCATACTACCAGAGAAGGGATAGTTACCCTTCCCGGGATCAGCCCAGGGGTGAAAACAGAACCCCGTATCAGCACGAGCGGGTTTCACAGTTAGAGCGCCAGGTCCAAAATATGGCACAAGATCTGGGTTGCATTCTGAGGGCTCAGCAGAACCCTCAGATGAGCATGCTGGCACAGAATGCCCCAAACTCTGGACCTGGTGCTCCAGAACAATGATGGGGGCAGCACCCCGATAACTCACCGTTTCCCAAAGAGGAGGCACGCGGGGAACGGGGGTGTAAAGCCTTGGAGGAAGCTTCCTTCCCCACTTCTAGACAGCCCCTGGAAACCCAGGAACTGGAAACAAAATCTCCTGCCCCTGAAAGCATGCCACCCAAGGAGCAGAGGGGGGTAGGAGAAACAAAGGACCCAAACAGACCCATTTTGAGGAGGAGATCAAAATCTTCCAATTTGAAGGAGAGGGATCCTCAAAGGATCCTGGGAAAAGGATATTCTCCTTCAGAGATGGGGGAACTCCTCCCAAAGAAAAATGGGTCCCTAGAGATTCAAATTTGGACTGGGTAGATGTGGGGACTGAGCTAGCGCCGCCCATCTTCCAATCCCAGAAGCAACAACATGAAAATCCCCTGGTTCAAACCCATCCTGGTGACTGCCTCCAAAAAGGGGGGGGGCACGGCCCAGAACTGGAACCAGGGGAACTCAAAACTTCTCCTATCTCTAGCTGCCAACTTTTTCTTGCAGATTCCCAAGACTCCCCACAGAATTCTGCCCAAATCTCTTCTCTCTCCATGTCCAAAACAAAAAAAAAATAGCCCACCAGTTGTCCAAAAATGTGCATTATCTGTGCCCCCTTGCGGAGAAGGAGGGAAAATACTATGCCCCAGTTCAAGTACAGGGGCAGGGTACAATTTTGACACTGGTGGACACTGGATCCCAAGCTACCCTTCTGTCCAGAAAGGCCTTTACAACTCTGCGGGAACTAAGGAGCCTCCTTGGACTGACTAATTACAGCAGAAAGTTCATTGAGGGCTACACAGAGATCACAAGACCCCTGATTCATCTTTTGAAGGGGGGGGGTCAAGTCAGAATGGGGTCCAGAACAAGCTGAGGCAGTAAGACAGCTCAACAGAAGCCTCTCACAAGCACCTTGCCTAGCTTACCCTGTCAGAAACAAGGAGTTCTTCCTGGAGACAGGGTTCTCTAATACATGCTTGACTGCAGTATTATACCAAAAGCATGACAAGGTCAATAAAGTAATCTCCTATGCGAGTAAAACTTTATCCTCTGTGGAGGAAAAATTCAACGATTGTGAGAAGGCACTACTGGCAACGGTGTGGGCTTTGAAGAATTACCACCCGTTTATCCAGGGGAAACACATCATAGTGGAGACTCCACACCAGCCTCTGCAATATCTCCAAAGTGACAGAATCCGGGCCAGAAATGTGAGTAATTCCCAAATTACTTCCTGGATTGTGTAAATGCAAGGCTTTCCAATGGAGGTCAGATATGGCCAAACAAGAAGAGTCCCCTTGCGCAAGGTCTGGCTAACTTGCATGATTGTGCCAGAGAAAATTGTCTCAAGGACGGGAGTCTAAAAATCAAGGACAACATGGAGGCATACCTCAATTCCCCCCACAAAGACTTTGAAGAAGACAAGTGTGAGGGAATGCCCACTGTCTACGTGGATAAATGCTCTTACCATGTTGACAACAACAGGGAAAAAGAACTTGTGGCCAGCGTAGGGAATGCATGGGTGAATGTGTCCCCAGAACCCTCCGCTGGATACAGGATTGGTCCCCGAAGTAGTCAAGTGGCAGAGTTGATGGCTGTGCATCAGGCCATCCTCACTGCTGTCCAACATCAACTACACAAACTGGTCATAATCACAGATTCAGATTATGTACGGAATGGGTTTGTGGATGTGGGATGTTTTTACCCATGCATCCAAGCCCTACCACAGAAGTGTGCATTACTGTTATTGAAAACATCATGATGGCCAGAACTCCCCAGAAAATGCACAGGGAAAACATGAAAAATAGGTTGCCATCCATTTTTGCCTCTGTTATTGTTCATACAAGAGACCATTGCCAGGCCCTATTCTTTGGCTACACACAGAGCAAAAACCAGTGCAAAGAAATATGGCGCTGTTCAAAATCTGAAATGTATTAATTCAAGACAGCTCCCAAAAGGGGTGCAGTACCGGCGCTCGACACTAACGGCGCTAGCTGTCTAAACTCTGACAGGAGGCCTGTCTTTCAGGGAACCTGAGTTAGCTGGAAACTTCAAAGCCTTGCTGGTTAATGAGAATTCTTAACACCTACTGTTCCCAGGCCCCACATCAGAAGGCAGTCTGATCTAATTAAAAGTTCAAGAAGCCTCTGTCCATGGGAAATATTCACACCTGCCCTTACCAGCAACAGCACAGGAGATCACATGGTTGTGTTAATCAGATGCAAAGTGGCACCCTGCTCTGCTGACCTCAGGCAACACAATAGACTCTTCAGCTGAATAGGATATGCTGATTTGAGGTGTAATTGTCAACAGTTGCTCTGGGGGAAGGAAGACATTTAATTTCTGAGTCAAGCCAAGCTCCTGGGGGCGGACCCAGACCACAGATGTGAATTCCATTAAGGGCAAATGTATGTTTATTAATTTGCTTATAAAATATTGTATCTCCTATACAGAAATGTACAATTTGGAGATTCTTTATATGAAAAATGTGCCTACGATTTGAGACTAAGCTCAACTCTGTGTGATGTTCTGAGACCGAACCCTGCAATTTATTAATCTTGCAGACACTGGGTTTATGCTAGAGACATGATAACTTAAATTAATATGCTCAGGGAGAGGGTACAGGTCTGTGTACATTTTGAGGAAAAACCAATATGGCGAAAGTCACAAAAAAGCGCAAAATGTTGTCGTTTCTAAACCCAAGCTCGTAGAAACATGTGCCTTGAACCAAACTGTACCTTAAGCAATCTGTGATGTGTACATGTAATTTCAACGACGTGTGTATCTGGGAAACCTGTTAGTTATGAAAAATTCATTTTCTAAGTAAAAGCAAAGGGGCGTTTCTTCAATAGATTGTAAAATGTAGCAACACTCTGACTCACAACTCTGTTCTCCAGTGAGAGCACAGAAAATCCTTTAGCCTATCAGGATCCTCAGAGGGTTGGGCATAGAAAGTCATCCTTCCCACCCAATTTCAAAAGACATAAAAAGAGCCACTGAGACACCGGTAGAGACATTCACTTCCCACTTCAAACTGATTTCTTGCGAAGCACTTTGACGGACGACTTCAAATTGAGGCAATATCCAGAGACCAGAACTTAGAAAACCAGACTCCAGACTTTAAATCCAGAAAGATCCTGAGATCCAGAAATTAGACTCCAGAACTTAAAGCAGAGGGGCCAATCCACAAGCTGAATCCTTTTCAGCAAGCCTCAAAATCTTTTGCAACCTGATATTCAACAGCCGGGTGAGCTGTTTGATTCTGGCTAGAACCCTGTGCCAGAACCCAGAAAGCAGAACTGTATCCAGACTGCCGTGCAGCGCCGATAGAAGACCAGACCCAGACCAGACCGCTGTGCAGTGCCAGAACTTTTGCCAGAACCAGAGACCCAGCCCAGCAGAGCAGAGAGAACCACAGCTAAACCTGTTGACCAGATCTGCGACGAGGCCCATTCCTTCCAAAATTAGGAGTGAGTATCCAGCCAGAGCTGTGCAAACCAATCTCTAAGTTTAAAATAATCTAATTCAAACCATTTCCAACTATTTAGAACTGCATAGAAATTATGTGTCCATTCTGTGATTTCAAACCTGTGAAAGTGTCATTGGTCATTCTGAGCTTACTTTATTCTGAGAATGTACCTCCACTAAATGGTCCGTATCTGTGGAAACGCACGTGCTAGGAACGAGATTTAACTGTCATCTTAAAGCTAAGAATCTAAGCTTTCTACTCCTTATAGTCTTACCGTAATCGCGCTCGACACACTCTAAAAAAGGGCCGCAAATTGCAATTTGACTTAAACTTCTTCACCTGTCAAAAATAGCTGTCTTTTGCTTCCATTGCTGAAATTCGTTTTCAACCTGATAATCCCTCATGAATCATTGCTAGTGTTGATCTGAACTAATTCAAAGTAGCTGTCACCCACCCTGAATCTCCTATAAGGAATTCAAATCATTTTTAGCATATTTTCACTTCATTGCAAACCACATTTAAAAGTATTTTTGACTGTTTAAAAGCATACCGGTTGCTCTAAGCTTGCTAAGGGGGAACTAGAATTTGTATTGCATTTGATTATATTCCTGAAGATTGTGTGCTCTTTTCCATCTCTTTATATTGCATAGGGGGGGAGTGAATTGTCAAAAGAAAAAGTGATTATATTATCTCTTGTTGAAACCATATCAGTTTATTTCTGTGCTGCATTCTTTCCATCATTGCTTTTCCTTGAAACCATAAGAGTATTCTCAGCTACCTTATCCTCTCTATACCAACTCCTAAGTAATTAAAAAAGTGTGCTAGTGTAATATTATCCATTATTGATCACTGTCATATTCATAAGTGTGCTATCAAATATTAATTTATTTATAAAAGTGTGATATATATATTGTTTTATTTCTCAAATAAACCTTTTTATTTGCAAAACAAACCTACTTCTTGGCTCAGTGAGGTCAGGGGGATTCAAAGGGAGGGGCGTTATACAAGGGTTTATCATCCAGATCTATGAACTTGTCATAAACATAGATAAATAAGGGCATCCCTTGGGCATACCAGACTAGGCATTGACTTAGTTGGAGTGCTGACTTAAAGTCACTTAATATGGAGCACCTGGTTAACTGGAAAACCAGAGGCATGTTATGTGCTAACAACAAACCCTTGAAACGTGGGAAGTTCATTCAAAATATTGATTATCTGATCATCTCGAATGGGATGACCATCTACTGGAAAAAGATCAAGGGTCATTCCAAAGTAGAGGGACCAGACAAAACTGGAAATGACTTAGCTGATCAGCTGGCCAAAACCGGGGCCATCCAAGGGGATCTAATAGAGATTGAGTCCCTGTTGGGGGAAATCCAGGTCACTGCTATCACTAGGTCCCAGACAAATGCTCACAATGATCTCTCAACTGCACAATGAAGTAAGGAGACCCCAGATGCTGATTTGAACATGGCTCAGAAGGGGGATCCAATAATTAGTAAGTTTTATCAACACATTGAGGACCCTGAGAACGTTCCCCTGACGGATACCGATTACATTGGGAAAGAGGACCTCAGAGTGTTGATGAAATGTCCAAAAATGTTCCAAATCCAAGATGGTTTGTTGGTAAGGAAATCCCAAGATGGCCATGATCAGTGGGTGGTTCCTACCTCATTCCAAAGCCTGATGTTAAGTCATGCCCATGAAGCGCCCACAGCCGGTCATAGGGGGTTTCATACAACACTTGAAATCATAAGAGAGGTTGCATACTGGCCACACATGGGGCAGGACCTCGACCAATACTTGAAGGTGTGTCTTTTGTGTGCACACTTTCAGCCAACATCCCTCACACACTGTGCACCTCTCCAAAAGAGGGGGATGACACTGCCATGGTCAGATTTGCAAGTCGACTTTATCGGGCCCGTGATTCGCTCCTCTAGGGGGAATAAGTACATGTTGACTGTGACAAGCTTATTTACTAAATGGGTAGAATGTCTCCTGGCCCCAAACTGCAAGGCAGAAACAGCAGCTGCCCTGATGATCAACCACATCTTTTCACGTTTTGGACTACCCCAAAGGATTGTGTCAGACAGAGGTAGCCATTTCACCAGCGAAGTAATGACAAAGATGTGGGAGATGCTTGGGGTTAAAAAGAAGCTACACATTGCTTACCGGCTAGCATCTAGTGGGGCAGTAGAACGTTACAACAAAACCATTGTGAGCATCTTAAAAAAGTTTGTGGCAGATTCTGGGCCAAGTTGGGATATCCGATTACCTCTTGTCCTAATGGCCATCAGATCTACCCCTTCATCTGCAACTAAAATGTCACCGTTTGAGTTGATGACTGGATGCAGGATGGTGCTTCCCCAGCATCTGCTTTACAGGACCCAAGAGCAGACATTGATCAATGCCTCAACAACTCATGAGTATGTTGAAAATTTAAGAAAACACCTTCAACATGCTTTTGCCTATGCTCAGCGAAATCTAGAGAGATCAGCCGACTGTATGAAGACCCACTATGACTTAAAGACTAGCAGGAAAGAATACAATGTAGGAGACCGGGTCTATCTATACAATTTCCAAAGGAACCAGGCCAAACAGTGAAAATGTCTGCCTACCTGAAAGGGACCTTTTGAAATTGTAGACAAGATCTCACCAGTAGCCTACAAGATCCGCATCCCCAAAAGCAGTTTGGCGGAAGGGGAAGACAAGTGGGTCCATATTAATCAGCTAAAGTGTTGCCATCCTAGGCACACTCTGCAGCAACCTGAGCAGCCTTCTGGAACCCCATAGGGGGCTACTCCAGGTCCATAAAAATTCCAACCCTAAAATATTCCACATATAGTCTATAAAATACAATAATAAAAATGCAAATGTCTCCTGATTGATAAAATGTATATGTCCGCCCCACTACATTAATAGTGGTAGGGAAATGTCTAAGAATATGTTTTTGCTTTGTCATCCTAGGAGAGATAACCTATAGTTGACTGGAAACCACAGAGACTGACCAAGGAGGTCGACCGGGGACCGGGAGCAAAGATCCGAGGGGCCCGGGGTATCGCTCAATACTCCCATCACGACTGTCGAGGACAACCGATCGATCCACCCCTGATGGAGGAAAAGATGCTGAACTTTGCTTAACTCTTTGGGAAAGATGAGGCTTACATCCCAGTCTTACGAAGTTCCATTGATGAAAGACCAAGGGCCATCGCAAGAGAGGGGCTTGTGGGATGTATCAACCCACTAATCCAAGCCCTGCAACATCACTGTGCCTTGCTGGCAGCAGAAACATCATAATGGCTGCCGGAAAGCATGCTGCTCGCCAGAAATCACCAGAAATTGCGCAGTGAAAACCTGAAAAATAGGCCACCATCTACTTTTGCCTATGTCAGTGGTAACACAGGATACCACTGCCAAAACCCATCCTTTGGCTGCTCACAGAGCAAAATCACTGCCAAGGAATACAGAGCTGTCTCAAAAATCCATTTTTATTTGTTGTCAAATTTGCTAAAATCAGGGCTCACAAACCACCTAAAAAATCCAATCTCCTTGTTGGGTGTTCCACATCATTATACTGCAAGAATCCACATAAATCCAATGTTAGAAAGAATCATATGCTGTTAGAACAAAATCCACTTTTAAAGATACTTGATGGAAAGAAAGCTGTCAAAATGGGTGCAATACTCACCACTACCAGAAGCCGGCGTTTTAAAACCATTTTCTTTGTAAAGTTGAACATGGAACCCCAAACTATGCCAAATAAATACTTGCTATCAGAAGCCTAAGGGGTGGAGATAATTTAAAACTATATTCTGAAATGGCTTGAAGGAAGAAATTGTTTAATGTATGTGTTAAAAATGTTGGTTATATTGTAAGAAAAGACAATTTGTAGACATTGGTTAAAAAGTTTCCCACACTGGGATCAAACAGATTCCACACCTTCCCCCTGGATAAAGGAAGCTTTCCCAAGCCCTTGGCCAAGAGATTGACAGACTGGTGTGAACAGGAACTAGCCAAGGCACCCTGGCATGTTGCTCTCAGTCAAGACAATGGATTCTTTGGGATGAATCGGAATATGCTGATTTGGGTGTGACTGGTCAACAACTTCTGGCAGGAAAAAAGACATGTGACCCTCTGAGTCAGCCAGCTCTGGGGGCGGAGACAAACCGTTGTGGTGTATTGAATTGAAAGCAAATGTATGTTTTATAAAAATGCTTATAACAAATTGTACCAAGCTGACAAAAATATGAAATTTTGAGGTTCTTAAAATGAGAAATTCCCTCACGATTTAAGACTAAGCTGGACGCTGTGTGATGTTCTGAGACCAAACCCCGGAATTTATTAATATTGCAGTTGCAGTGTTTTTGCTATGAACATAAGAAATTACAGAGATGTGCTCAGATGGAGTATGTATGCCTGTGTAAAATTTGGTGCAGAACCAATATTGCGAAACCTACCAAAAGCGCGAATAAATGGTCATTTCTGAACCCAAGCTCGTAGGAAAATAGGACTTGAACAGAGACATGCCTTAATTCATCTGTGATGTGTACATGTATTATGAACAACTTGTGTATCTGGGAGATATGTTTTTTGGGAAAAATAGAGTTTCTATGAAAAAGCAAAGGGGAGGGATTTCAGTTAAGCCATAAAACACAGCATCACTCTGACACATATGACACACTGCTCCTGTCTCAAAACTGGGGACAGGGAATCCTCTAACCTATCAAATCCTTAGAGGGTTGGGCATTGTAGAATCAGCCTCCCCACCCACTTTGTAAACACATAAATAGGGACTGCTGAGACCCAGAGACACACACACCTTTTTCCACTACTCAACTGATTTCTTGGTGCAGCACCCTGCCAGAAGACTCCAGAACTTAGACTCCAGATCTAGAACCAACTCTAGAACCGAACTCTAGAACTCTGAAGCAGAGGTGCCTAATTCACAAGCTAAACCCTTCTCAGCAGGCCTCAGAATCTTCTGTAACCTGATTCTAACCCCTAAACCTCCCAGGGGCATCTCAAACTCCAACAGCTGGCTGAGCTGTTTTGCTTCTCGCTGAGAACCCTGTGCTAGAACCAAGATCCAGACCCAGAAAGCAGTGCTGTATCCAGAGCCCGTCAGATCCAGTCTAAGAGGCCGTTCAGACCACCGTGCAGTGCTGAGAGGAGAACCCAGAGTGCCTGAGACCTGTCCGGTGGCGAGTGAAGCCAAACCCTTGACCAGATCCTGACGGGGCCCCTTCCATTCCCAAGCCTAGTAGTGAGTATCTAGTCTAGAACTGTGCATAGTCATCTCTTAGTCTAAAGTAATCTTATTCCAACCATTCCACTTATCCAGAACTGCATTATAGAATCTTGTATCCATCCTGTTGATTCCAAATCTGTAAAGCGCAATCTGTCATTTTGAAATCTTGACTTTATTTCTGAAAATCTACCTTCACAAAAACCTTTGTAACTTTTGAACCACACATCCTAGAAACAAAATGTAACTGTCATTTTGAAGCTAAGATCCTAAGCTTTCTAACAATTCCTCATAGTTTTTCCATAATCGCGATTCACGCACATGGAAAAATTGCAGCGAATTGCCATTTATCTCCATTTCAACACATGTACGAATAGCTGTTTCTTGTTTACAATTGCTGAATTTCGTTTTCCATCTGATAATCATGCATGAATCATTGCTAGTGTTGACCTGCACCAATCCAAAGTAACTATCAATTTTTGCTGAATCTCCTTTAGTGAATTAAAATCATTTTGGCATATTTTCCCATTCATTGCAATCACATTCAAAAGTATTTTGCCTGTTTTAAAATCATACCTGTTTTCTCTAAGCTTGCTGGGGGGAACTGGGATTGAACTGCATCATTGATTGTATTCTTGAAACCTGTGTGCCCTCATTTCTATCTCTTCATATTGCATAGGGGGGAGTGAGTAGTCACAGGGGAAAAAGTGATCACATTATCTTTTGATTGAAATCATATCACGTTATTTCTGTGTTGCATTCTTTCCCATCTTGCATTTCCTTGAATCATATAAAGTATTCTCTGCTACAGTATCCTTCCTATTCCTACTACTAAGTATTTAAAGAGATTGTTGATTTTGTAATATTACCCATTGTTGATTACCGTCCATATCCATAAGTGTGCTATTCAGACATTATTTTGTTCATAAAAGTGTGATATATATATATATATATATATTGTTTAATTCTTCAAATAAACCTTTTAATTTGCAAAACAAACCTACGTCTTGGCTCAGTGAGGTCAGGGGGATTCAAAGAGAGGGGCGTTATATAGGGGTTCATCATCCAGATTTAAAGAACTTTGACATACAAATATATAAATAAGGGCTTCCATTGGGCATCCCAGATTAGGCATTGACTTAGTTGGAGTGCTGGATTGAAGTCACTTACAGATTGAGGCTGTGACCTTTGAGAGGAGGCATAAGGGATTGGACTACTTGACAAACGTAGAGGCATAGTTTTCTTTTACAGACCTTAATATCACCTGCAAGCTGCTTCAAAGCGCTATATTGAGAGGGGAAAGGAATGGAGTGGGAACGATGTGGAAACCAATGTGTGAGCAGGAAGAGCAATGCGGTTAGCGACCATGAAAAGAAGCGGGGTCGGACAGAGAGTTCAAAATTCAAGATGGGGGAAGTGGGGTTGAATCCAGGCACACTGTTCTCTCTTCTACCATCTCAAGCCAGATCAGTCAGAATTAAGAACACTTGTATGAGCTGATAACGAGTTTGATGCTGCGTTAAAACTTGCAATACTGCCTGTTTTACCTTTCAGCCAAATTCTGAGGTTCAAACCTGAAACCTTTTAAATTTGCCTGCTTTTGTACTTCACACAAAAGCTTTAAGGGCTGTGACATACGCCTGAGGTAAGGGCTGCGACATACCGCCTGTCTGATTTGATCTAGACTACTGGGTCTCGGTCTCCCCTCATCAATTGGCCATCAGCACGCCCAGGCCCATTTCACTCTGCCTGTCTAAGCGTGGTGGACGGCGTTGCAGTGAAGTGGCACCACCATTGCTTAGTCAGGTGTGCAGAATGCGGCCGTGTATATTGTGGTGTTTGTTGTCTCTAGTAACTGTTGCCTGATGGGGGCTGTAGAGGCCATCCTTTTCATTCTGGGTAGCGATTAGGCTAGCAACAGTTCATTTGGGAATTTGCACTGCAGTTATACATATTATTAATCAACTGGTTAAAAGATAACTCTCCCTGTTTGAATGCCAGGTTCATTATAAATGATAAATTGTGCTTGTTTTTCGAGTGGAGTGGAGAGCCATGTGACTGTTTGAATTGAATACCAATTAAATCTCAATTACATGTTGGCGCGACATCTATACTGCACCACTAGTGCATTTACAAAATACAAAAATTGTTCTTCAAATAATGTTTATTGCCACTTGCTTCTATACATTTTCCCGCTCAATCCTTGATGGCAAGCCATAAGGTTAGGTTATCAGTGTGTGTCAGTGGCATGGAAGCTTGGGTTGTCATGGCAACGCAGGAGGCCAGGTGTACATTTTGGGTACTGAGAGAAGGCGAGATAGGACATCAAGTAGGGGTTGTGGGGTGGCAAGATAAGAGACCAGGCATACACATTTTGTTGCTGGGGTGGGGTAGGCTGGACGCCAGGTCTAGGTGGGAAGAGCGCTGTGTGCCATGCTTCTTTTGGTAAATTGTCTCGTGTTTGTCTTCTAGATCTACGCCAGAACCTCTGTCTGGTGGCTGCTCTGGCATGGCCTTATGAATTCTGTGCCCCCCCCCCTCAACACCATGTATAGTAATGATATGATAAACACTGCCCCACTTTCCCACGTGCTGCCATAAAATGCCAAGTATAGCCTCTTATTTGTTGGTAGTGCCAGCCTCCAGTCCTGGTTTTAAGTTTACATTCTGGGCATCAGCCTGCTATCGGGCCAGGAAGGGTGCGTGACTGGGTTCAGAGCATGTCTCCTATCCAGGCACAGTCAGGCCACACACGCCAGGTTGTCCGCACCGGCACCTTGCACACCCTAAGAATAATAAAAGTATTCTACTCTTCTATAAGTAGCATTTTCTGTGAAGTCGTGAATTGACGCATTTCACGGATGATGGTTTGAGGCCACTTTTTTGAGGCGAGGGGTGGGCCACTTATTTTTGGGTGTCCGGGCCTATTTCCTGTCCCAGTCCGACCCTGCCTAGTTGGACACCCATCCCACCCCATTCCTACCCACATCCTTGCCAGATTACACCCCCAGATTTTCAACCACCCTCCTCACCAACCAGCACCTGTACATATTTTGTTTCTTCCACAATTGAAGGTGTGTCATCTGCCAGACAGCTCACCACTCTTTTCCATTACCTGGCCCCTAACGTGTTCCTATTCCACTGTCACTTCTGTATTCCCCCCTGCTTGATATTCTTGTGCCTGAGATCCCACCCAATCCCAATAATCAGCCTATCTCTCCCAAGCAGGCGGGTCAGACCCAGCCAAACCCCATCCTTCAATGCTGAAAAATGCAGCAAAGGGCCGCCTACACACCCTCTCCACTTACTTCTGTTGCGTCCCTTCTGATGGCAGGAACATGATGTGCACTTCTAGTTTCACCTACTCTTCCAAGACTAACCAGCTACAGGGGAGCAGATTAACCCTTGGACTGTCATCAATTCAGATAACGAATGGAACGTGCTTTGGGTTCTCCTTGCACATTTAGTTAGGATACATGGATCTTCTTATTTGGCCCGGCCCCCTATCTTGAGCACAACAATCTCCACCACAGTGGGGCAAAGAAGGGTAAATTGTTTTAAAAACATTTTGTGCATTTTCTTTTTCGAACTAGAAATATAATGAAGACCTTAAATAAAAGTTATACAAAACAAAACAGGGTGTGGTTTATTTGTCCAAGTGGCAGGTGGCTGATAAGGTGCCCAATACGTTTGTATAGGCAATGCAACAGAGCATGGTGTTGTAGCATTTTGTAGCTATATGAGTTATACTGTATTATAGTTGTCAACCAAAGTATCCCCCAACAAAACAATATCCTTGGATTCCTGACATGGAGCCACATCTGATAGTGCTCAAGCAAGGGAGATGAATCTATTCTTAAGAGAATCTGGAACAATTCCATTCACTTCTAGAAAGCAGGGTCACTCCAACATTAGAAAAAGAAAGCATTTTAAGAGATGGGGCAGAACCAAATCACAGGGAGTTTCTACGGAAATGAACAGCAGCATGACTGATCACTGGCCCAAACGGAAAGGACATTTACTTCTGTGTGCTGAGTAGCCTGGAAAGACTACTTGCTTCTTGGAGAGTTTAGCTGAAGGTCCTTTTCATAGACCATCAACCACTGCAAGTTAACAGGACCTCTTTTTCTAAGGTGAAAATAGCTATGTGGTTGCCAGAACTGCACATTTCGTAAACAAATTCATATAGTGGCCACCGTCAAAAAATGGTTTTGTGTGGTCTTACATATTCCAGCGGCCTCTGTGCGAACTAATGTACATGTCTTCAAACTAAAAAGATAGGCTGCAAGGACTATTCTTAATGTCTATCAGTTTCTGTGAATATTTTGTCCAGCGATAATCCACTTTCAATTTTAAACACATATAGAGTTGGACGGAACGAAGAAGCAGCAGAATTTGAGGGCAATCTTGTCAACTTAGAGTCCTTGTTGCACGCTTCTGCTGCCTGCCATTATGTAGGAATTCTGTCAAGGTAAGAAGACAGGAGTGCATTACTGTTATAGAATGCACACACTGAATGTAATTTCTCCCAGTCGACCTGATAACTGGTATATGGGCGACTGCCAACTGTTTGGGTTTTTGTGTAGGCATGGGAAAGGGTACTTGCCCGCAAATCCGTAGTGGTATTAACTGGCCATTGATGGTAGCAGGTGCAAAATGGTGCGAGTACCTGGGCATCTAATATCACTGCCTGGCAAATGCCTAATACTTATACACAAGCCAAAACTGTTGGCTTTGCCAATGCTTGTTTGTGTTGTGCCCTTTTGCATGCCACAGACTGGAAGTAGTTTTCTATGACGCATTTTCTAAGTACATTTCCCATGTCTGGTCATGTGCCTTAGTGCAGGATTTGATTAGTGCAGCCATAACGAACCTTAGGATCCCGATTCGGTAATATGTCCATGACTCTTTCCATTTCAACCTGACAATTTTGCTTCAACTTCCAAGAACTAAACTACTCGGAGGGGCTAGCTGTCTCCTCAAGCCGCAACTCCTAGAATATGAGTGTGGGGCAGTGTTTTAATGTGTTCCTTGAAATAAGATGGTGGCAGCACAGAATGTGTTCATGGCTGCCATGCATTGAAAAGAAATGTATCGATTAATACAATGGGACGATTTGTTTTGTGAGTCTTGTTACATGCTGTTGCCATGAACTACGGGGTCATTGGTAACCAGCGTAGACGATTTTGGCAATCGTTCATGCCACCTTTTGTTGCAGCACTACCCAGGAGCAAGCAGGCAATAATACAGTTAAATAATGCAGCAGCTCAAATACCTTTACATAGCACAATGAATCCGTCTTTGCCCTTCTACCTCTATTTCATGTCCCATTGATGTTGGAGTTGAACCAGGGCAGCTTTTTCTGAGGCGTCTGTTCCAGCTCATGTATTCAGTGACATCATGATCTAACTATCAATTTTGCACACGCCTTCCAATCTTCCATGGCAAGCAGCACTGCATGTTACCCGTAGGGATATACAATGGGTCCGAATATTTAGTAATACTGTATCGATGTGTTCATAAAAATGATACATAAACTGCAACAGAAGTGTGATATGAATGCATTAATAAATAAACGCATATAGCCAGTGGTCAGCCGCGTTTGTTTCATTCACCAGAGATATTCTGCATGGATTCTTCCTAATATTACCTACTGCTAATAATGGAATTATGTTAAGTAAGCTTCATCTTTATTTAATGTGCAAAAACAGAGCAAACACATTACTTTTAATGTTTATCTATGACTGCTTTGCTTTTGCATGAACACTTTATACAACATTTCATGGTTCCTGAAATGACTTCATGTCACTTGTTAAAAAGAGTGACGCATTGTGCTTACGGTGCTGTGTAATATGTTCCAGCTCACATAGCAAGGCCATCAAAACGAGTCTCAGAGGGTGTTATAAATGGAGTCAAATTTAATTTGCAAAGGTTTCACTGTTGGCGTGTTTGTTCATGCCATCAGATCTTTTTTTAAGACACAGATCAGGAAAACTCGTTCCTAGAAAGATGAAGTAAGGTTACTGGTCTCGGTTATTGAATCAGCCATGCAGGGACGTCATTTCACCAAAATGCCAGGAGTAGCGGAAGTTACATCACACGACCTTTGGCCTATGATGACATCAGAGGAAGTGTTGTCATTTGACCACACCCCGAAGTGACATCATGGGAAGCGATGCAACACAACCTTTCACCCCTTGATAAAAACAGGAGTGGCATCACATAGCATTGTTCCTAAGTACACTACAAAAAATATGGTTACGACATCACTATAATGTGATATAAATTTCATACAAGAATGGATCTCCATATGTATTGTTAATATCAGTGTGTATATAGGCCCATATTACTGTGAATGCAAGCAGACTACCACGGCCAAATGATAATGATGTGGTATTATATATATTATCACGCCTTGAAACACTTGTGTATAGGCGCTTTATAAATGCCATATCATATCATAGCAATTACGTTTAAGCGCTTTATATAGAACAAATATGCATTGAATATCACCCAACCTGTGTTGGCACTCATTTATCGACCTGAGAAGGATGAAAGGCTGAGCTGAGGTGTTTAAGAACTGACTAAATCAGTGTCTCATTCGCCTGAAGTGTGCCTGAAATAAACCTTTAATGAGTCTAGCAAATATTGTATAGAATTCCAGAAAGAATTATTTGTTATTCTTAGTCTTTCTTATTTAGTGTTGCACTTGTGGAAACAGCTCTTCTTTTTTAAGATGCCTGAACAAGAAAGCCAACTACTCCAGAAACAAAGAGCCACATGGCGCTGGCCACAGCCCAGGTGCTTAAATAAAAGAAAATTAAAAAGTGGGTTGCAAGGGATACCACAGGGGTAGCAAGGGAGACCAGAGCGGTAGCAAAGGAGACCACAGCGGTCGCAACTGCGAGCCCCGGCGTCCCCAAATGACGTTCCTGCAGCCATGTCCCAGCTTCTTACACGCACATACTAATGTCATGACAGTCATATTCCATCTAAATTATTTCTTCTGGACTAACACCTCTGAAACATCTTCCCCCCACCCCCCTTCTGAACTGACTCTTCTTTTTCAACAGTGTGTGCTTTTGAATGTTGGTTGCATTGCCCTGGGTCATGAGTTACGTTTCCTGACTCAACATTCGACCAGAGTTATTGGTTGTGTTTTTCTTTTTTTCTACGGGTGCAGGGAACGTTTAGGTCTCTTGGACTTTGGAATGTTTGAACTATTCGGGATTTGGACATTTGAGGGCAGATTAGAACTGAAGATTCCATTTAATCATGGTTAAACCCACGTGAACATGTTTGGGTAGTTCCTGAATTGGCCAAATATTTGCGTTTTAGTTGGATTGAACTCTCCTGAACTTCTTTAGGTATTCAGGCAAAAAGTATTAGAAGGGATTGTGATAAAATTGCACGCACAAGGCATGTGCAACTCACATATGTGATCAGTCTTCTAGGCTGATCAGAAAGATGAGGTAACAAAAGATTTTGATGGAGATATATAAAGTTAAAATGGGCTTCAGTTAAAAGATGAAAACAGGATTTTATCCATGGAGAGGTGGGGAATTAAAATTGGCTTTAGTTGAAGAAGGGGTGCATTTTGAAATAGCACAGCTCATCATTTTGTGATTGTGAAGGTATGAACATTCCATGACCGACTTGCACAACGTACATACACATCCCACAATTGTTTGGAGGTAGGAGCATACATTTAGTGACTGTGACTGAGATGAGGCAAAATAGTAATTGCAAAGAAAACATTGTTCAATTGTTTGAGGGCAGACAAGCACCTTCTCTGGTTGCACACGGTGTGCCAAGGTTTTGCGACAAACTAGAGAAAATACCAGTTGTGAACATTTGTGGGGAGAAAAAATAATAGTAGAGAAGTAAAAAATGTAATAATTGCTTGGCGCATGGAAAATCCCTTCTACAACTGTAACTGACAACACCAGGCTTTGGTGATGAGGCAATAGCTGGAAAAATACATCCTTAGAATTGTTAGTAGACAGGAGAGTGAGTACATTCAGTGGATGTAACTGAGTGTGCCATCTTCATGTAATGGGTCAAGATAGTAGGTGCAACAAAAGATTCTAAGACTTGCTTGCTGGAAGGAGAGTTATTTTACTGGCTAATGTGGGTGTGACAACTTTGTTGCCTGACTTGGAAAATAGTAGATGTAGATCCTAGTGACATGACAAAAAATAGCTATGAAGAAAAAAACCGTTCAATTGTTTGGAGGGAGGACTGTACGTGGCTATAACTGAATGCAGCATATTTTAGTGATGAGACAGACTAGTATTTGTGAAGAAATCTGTTAGAATTGTTTGGGTGCAGAAAAGTAAATCCGGTGACTATAAATGAACGTGAAACACATGCAACATCTTCTAGTCGCTACTGGTACTTGGGCAGGAGAGAATCGCAGTGACCACCTTGTGTGGCATACATGCATAAGGCATTCCATGACACTCGGAGGAGAAATGAGCACCTTGAACATGTCTGGATTACCTAAACATGCCAAGGAAAGGGGAGGCATGTATCTAGAGGGTTTTTCCATCTATCTGAGGCTGTCTGCAGAGGTCAGCGGACCCACAAGAAGCATCCAGGATCGATCTAGGGACTGTCCCCATGACCCCTGACAGTTACTTCTGAATGACTTTGGGTATATAAGGACTGTCCTTTGGGCGTCCATTCGCCTGGGCGCCCAAAGCAAAGGGAAGACAGAGCGAAGAGTTGCTGCTATAGCCTTCTCTATTTCATTCTGTGTTCCCTGTAAGTCCCTGTTTTCCACCAGTTGCCACAGAGGTGCCTTGCATCTAGTGCACAAACAACATTCAAATCAAACTCTTCTCACCCTTCATTCTGTTCCTACTCTCACACATGAAATGAATACTCATTAGCAGACACTCCCCAGTATACCCTTCCTTCCAGAAACATGGCTCAAACCCAACCACACACCTATTATCTCTGACATGCTTCCCCTGCACTGTCTCATCCACTACAGATACCGCCCATACAAACATGCTGGTGGCAATGCATTCATATATAAAGACACACTCACACTTAGTAATCCCACACATCTCCATACACATCATTTGAAGCACTCTCTATTACTAGCTCCCCTCCATCACACCGACGCCCTGTCTTTCTCCACCTCATTCTATCGCCCTCCTATACACAATCCTAACTTCCACACAGACTGGACTGACTTCACTACTAACAACTACACTTCCCTCTGCAACAACATCTACTGTGGTAACTTCAAACCCTGTAGTTTACTTCCAAACAACAATCCCATACTAAAGGCTACCCTTGCTACACTCACCTATTATGACCTCACATAACTCATCACCTATCCCACACATAATGCTGGAAACACCTGGGTCACTTTGATCACAAGCAAAAATCATGTCTCTGTGAATAATCGAATTTGGATATCATGGTCTGACCACTTTGGTATCCTCTTCTCGCTCACACTACCAGACAAAATCCAACCACCTGCAACACATCCCCCTCATCCCCCAGCCAGACAAAGCAAACACATACAGATATAGCCTTAGCACCACACGTACCACCCCCCTCCCCACATTCACATCACTCCATCCTATTCCACCATTACAATACAATCATCACAGAGTCGCTCAACAAAAGTGCACCCCTCAAATGACAAAAAACCCACAACAACTACCACAAACCATGGTTCAAAAGTTCCCTTCACTCTATCAAGCAGGACACCAGACATCTAGAAAGGGCCTGGCAAAATAACCCATGGTCTCCCAACAAGGACACTCCTCAGACATTGCCACAATAAATATAAAACAGCCATATGCAATGCCAAAGCCACCCATTACGTCCAAGAATTCCAATATGCCACCAATCATACCCTGAAACTATTCAGCATCATCAAGTCCCTCTCCAAACCACCATGCACACCCCCACATCCACTGAAGTATGCAACTCCCTCATGAACTGCTTCATTTACAAAATACACACCAGAACAGCCCTGCCATCAGCTGCCCCACCCACACACACCCCACTCCCAAACATTTCAACACATCTGACTGGTTCAATTTTGAACCATGTAAGGTGCTCCAGAACCCTCTGGGTAGGGCCTGTGCAAAACAAACATTCTAATAAATGAATGTTTACATCAGCTGTTACCGCTGCTATGTACATCAGGGTTTTCAGAATTGTGTGTGGTAGTAAAGTGAAGGCATGTATGTTGCGAACACTTGTGTATAGGCGCGTTATAAATGCCATCTCATATCATATCATGTTGCATTCAGCAGGATCTACTGCACAAGAGATAAATGTCCATGCTTAGGTATTTCAGTTGGAGGAGCAGATTCAGTCCACCATCTCTAGGGCAGAATGGGGTGAGGTGAAGGTTTCTCTTGCTGATGAGCTGTGCGAAACAGCACATGGTGTAGATAGCATGCTGTTGGAAGTTTTTGCTCTACTTTACCACCCATATCCAGTGAGTCTTTGAATATTGATGATGATAATGATGAGCTAGATAATAGCAACACAATATTGTTTAAACCACTGATACTAAGTTGAAGGACAATGTCACAGTTATAGAGATGGGGTGGGAGCAAAGCTACTCCCACTTGTGCACAATGTTTATGAAACACGTCTAAGATCTGAAAGTGCAAAATATCAGCTCATGAAATCCAGACCACCAACGCCACCATTACCACCACCACTTTGGCAGTTACATAAGCATAGCAGGCCATGCCTTAGTCCACCATGGAATTCTAAATTGTGAAATTATTCAGCCATGACAAAGATCAACAACGTCTCACCACCTACACTGTATGCTACTTAAACATTCGTTTGGCGAAGCCAGGGACCACCTTGACTACCAAATCTTTTTGGTCCCATTTGGTGCAGCACTAACTAGGATTAACACACAACATCTCACTACAACCTTCCAACCAGCATCCAATCACCATACCACTCCCAGCCTCTTCTGTCATTGCAAAAAAACATTGTTGCTGCTCCAACAATGGTCCAGACACCAACCCAAGACGACAGTGCCATTCCCATAAATTCAACTTGCACATACTGCACTAAGTGAACAATGACATTCCATCACTAATTATTGTTATACTCTCAACTAAGCACATGCAGCATTGTTTAAGCTAAAACAAGTCAGCCGCTGTCTGATGTCTGTTGTGTACTACCACCTTTTGAGAAGCCCATCAAGCATGTTGGCCAGCACAGTACATCACTCAGTGAGTAACCAGCACGTTTGCCCTTGCTAGAACTGGTGAGGTACACACAGAGCAACTGAGGAGGAGTTTTATCTCCAACTTGTATTATGATAAAAACAAATGCTCAAAGCAAACGAGCACTGAATAACAACTGGCTTAATTTCTTGACCCATGTTTCAAGATCAAAGTGGCTGCTTTCAGCTGATTTTTGGTTTTTTTTTTGTTTTATGCAGCACAAGCCTAACAGGGTCATCAGACTGATTTGCCCCTAGGTGCAGTATCCTACACATAGATCAGTAGAGCTAATCGGCCAACACAGCCATGAAACTTTAGGGATTGAACAAAATGTAACTATTTTAACTGATTTGCAATTAGTCAAATCTCTATTTGAAGGGAATTCCAAATTGTTGGGGCTAACACAAAAGAACTTGCATCTCCTCTAGATGTATTAGTTGTAACATGGAGTGACCACCATAGTAGCATTTTAGGAGCTGTCGTGGGTGAGAAGAAGAACGCAGACTCTTATAAGACATTTCAAATGTGTATTTAACAAAGAACAGGATAACGTCTATCTCTCTTTACTTCTATGGGGTAGCCCTACCTAACAAACTAGCTAAGGTGCTCATCAGTGGTCAGTGAATGTCTTAAAGTAATCTGTCCACTGCCCAAACGAACCCTTACTGACCCTACCACTATCGTAACAACTTAAGACAGGGCAATGATTCCCTTCTCCTGAGTTTTGCTTCTCTCAAACCTCTGTTCAATCACAGATTTTCAAATAGTCTCTTGTGACTTCTTTGATCAGTTCATACAGTTATTTAAATACTTTATTATCCTTCTGATTCTTCTTAAAAGGAGGTCCCTTTGACCTTAGATTGATATCTCCTCCCATGTTAATGGTGTCAGTGTGTTTGTTCCATTCCTATTTACTTATTACCGGTGCTGGTAGAACCGTACCAGCACCGTTTTCCAGACCGGCAAACTACGAGTTCTGCGGGCGGGTGCCGCCCTGCCCCCCAGGTCTGACCTGGTGGGCAGAACTGCACCCGCCCGCAGAGATGCACGGAAACACCGGCACCATTACGACATGGTGCCAGTGTTTCCGCTGTCCCCATGCCTGTGGAGTCCTATCGGACATCATTGGAATGGTGATTTACAGAATTGCTGGGCCAGATTTACCACCAACGGGTCCGGTGGCAGCCTTCTGGTTTTACCAGCACCTCTACCACCAGACTCATAATGAGCCCCAATGAGTTAGTCTTCCATTTTACCATTGTAACCTTATCCAAACTTTATGAGTCTCTCTCTTGAGTCTAACTTCCCTTCTGTGTAATTCTCGACCTTGGTACCTTCTATTAAATTTGTCTTTGGACATATATATATTCGATACATATATATTACACAGCCACGTTAGTGGCTGTGTAGTTATGGTTAAGTTGATGTTTCCATAGGAAGAGCAGTTTTTGGGCGGCTTATAACTTCGCTCCCCCTGGACGAATCCTCACCAAACTTTGCAAAAAAAAGTATATGGCCCACTCTGAATTTTTTTGCAAAGTTTGGTGAGGTTTGGTCCAGGAGGGGCAAAGTTATAGGGGGTCCCAAAACTTCTGTTTTTCCCATAGACATAATGGGAAAAAACTTTGCTCACGCCCACAGCCCAAACTGCTGGACGGATTTTCACCAAATTTGCGGCAGGAGCAGCAAATGACCAAAACGTAAGGCAAAAAAAATAGTGATATCTATGTCCGCTCTACGGACACCATCCCTGTTCGCCGGGGACATGTGACGTGCTCTCCGATTGGCTGGGGTGAAGCGTGAAGTGCGTCAGATTTTTGGAGACACCCGCCATCTTGGATGCTCGTCCGGTGTCCGCGGACATCGCGGTAAAACATATTAAAAAAACACAACATTGCACTCGTCAAACTGATCAAATAATGTTTGGGGAGGTGAGGTGTGATGAGGATGGGATGGAATATGGCTGCAAGAAGCAAAAAAATATGTTAACTAAAAAACATCTGAACACAAAGAAAGCACGTAGCAATGTAGACCACGCTCACGCAGCAAATCGCACGCGCACAACTACTTCACCCGCTCTTGACATATACCGCGCCAGTCAAAACGCGCAGACACTTTCTTTTTCAAACTTGCATGCACGCCTCATCCGAACACGGACACGCGTTGAAGAAAGCACACAGAAATGATGTCGCGCACAGGAGTTAATGGAAAACACGTAGCAGTGAAGACTGCGCACACGAGCTGTAGAAAATACGTAGCTGCAAAGACTGCACATACGCAATGTAGATAACACGTAGCTGCGAAGACCACGCACACGTGCTGTAGATAACACATAGCTGAGAAGACCATGCACACGCGTTGAATGAAGCATGCACACGCGTTGAAGGAAGCACGTAGCAGTGTATCTTTTTCTAAATCGCATGCACGCTCTTAAGAGATGAATCTGAGCTCACATGTGCCTCAACCGAACATGCACGCACGTTGAAGAAAAACACGCAGAAATGATGACCGTGCACAGGCATTAATGGAAAACACATAGCAGTGAAAATTGCGTACACACGCTGTGGAAAACTCGTAGCTGCGAAGACCGTGCACTCGCGTTGTGAAAAACACATAGCTGCGAAGAGCAAGGACACGCGCTGTAGATAACACGTAGCTGAGAAGACTATGCACACGCGTTGAAGAAAAACACGCAGAAATTAGATGAATCCAAACTCACACACGCCTCAACTGAACACGCACATGCACTGTAGAAAACACGTAGCTGCAAAGACCGCTCACACGCGCTGTAGATAACACGCAGCTGCGAAGAGCACGCACACGTGTTGTAGCAAACACGTATCTGCAAAGACTGCACACAGGCGAAGTAGATAACACGTAGCTGCGAAGAACACGCACACACACTGTGGAAAACACATAGCTGCGAAGAGCACGCACACGCGCTGTAGAAAACACGTAGCTGCAAATACCACGCACACACATTTCTGAGTTCACACGCACCTTATCCGAACACACACACGCTTTGAAGATAAACACGCAGAAATTAGATGAATCCGAGCTCACATGCACCTCATCTGAACATGCACACGTGCTGTAGAAAACAAGTAGCTGCGAAGACCGCTCATACGCACTGTAGATAACACGTAGCTGCGAAGAGCACGCACACGTGTTCTAGCAAACACGTAGCTGCAAAGACTGCACACACGCGATGTAGATAACATGTAGCTGCGAAGAGCATGCACACGCATCGTAGATAACACATAGCTGCGAAGACCATACATACGCGTTGTGGAAAACACGTAGCTGCAAAGACCGCGCACACGTGTTGTGAGGTGAAGAGGGGCCCTGTATAGAACCCAGCCTTCCCTTTCCATGGTGGTCATCTTGGTAAAGGATTTTCCTTCCTACACCGGGACGCCGTTTGGGAAGAAAAATCATTTTTTTAGCACACTGGGTTCCCACTTTGGGAACCTAGGGTGCTAGTGGTCTTCATCCATTTAAAAGGACATTATGGTTAAGTTGCGCTACTAAAAACCTATGCAATTCAGTAAAAACACTTTCTTAAAGGGACGTTATGGTTAAGTTGCTCTGGTAAAAACCTATGAAATTCAGTAAAATAAGTTTGTTAAAGGGACGTTATGGTTAAGTTGCGCTACTAAAAACCTATGAGCTACTAAAAACCTATGAAATTCAGTAAAAAAACTTTGTTAAAGGGACATTATGGTTAAGTTGCCCTACTAAAAACCTGTGAAATTCAGTACAAAAAACTTTGTTAAAGGGACCTTATGGTTAAGTTGCGCTACTAAAAACCTATGAAATTCACTAAAAAAAACTTTGTAAACGGGCTGTTATGGTTCAAAGTAATACCGAAAAAACCCTGAAATTTGCCAGTTATGGTAAACTAAGCAACCATAACTCGCGCCACCACTGTGCACTGCTAAGACTAACACCCAGGACATCAAAGATGACATCACTGAAGTTATAAGCCACCATGAGTGTGATATGCTGCGGTGGTTGTGACCAGGGCCTAGAGTCTTGGGACAAGTTATAAGCACTGAAGTTATAAGCCACCATGCGTGTGATATGCTGCAGTGGTTGTGGACAGGGCCTAGAGTCTTGGGTGCATGGCCGAAAAGCCATGCACCCAAGACCGAAGTTATAAGCACTGAAGTTGTAAGCCACCATGGGTGTGATATGCTGCGGTGGTTGTGGCCAGGGCCTAGAGTCTTGGGTGCACAGCCAAAGACTGAAGTTATATGCACTGTTTGCTTCAATGGGTGTGTTATGGAGCAGTATTTATGAGTTGAAATTATAATATACTTACTGTTTGGTTTGGTAACTGGAGTACATATATTCTTCTTTTGTGCATGGCCGAAGGCCGTGCACCCAAGACCGAAGTTATAAGCACCGAAGTTATAAGCCACCATGGGTGTGATATGCTGCGGTGGTTGTGGCCAGGGGCTAGAGTCTTGGGTGCATGTTTCGTAGCACATACATTTTTCACAGAGATGGAGTTCATCTTACTTATGCTGGTAATCAGATTTTTCTGAGAAATGTACAAAATGCATTGCGACCTATTGTGAAATTACAGCCATCCATTTTGCAGTAGGTGTTGACTATTTCAAGTTTTTGAAACACAAAAAAACACCACCAAAATGCTCTTTTCTGAGCCACCACTTCCTCCCAGAGAAAAGTGCAGTGGTTTTGATAGGGCAGCATCCCAAAATCTTAGGTGCCTGTGAACTGTCCGCGGACTTCTAAAAAATACACAGAGCCTTGCTCCATTTATTTGTCACTTCTATTTTTAGACTGTGAAAGGCAGCTCTGAAATGAGCCTTTTTTGGGGGGATTTTTGTTCTATTTTTTGGGGTTTTTTATACACGACACACTAGGAGAGGAGGGGAAAGGAGGGTAAGAGGGGGACAACAACCACGGGGATAAGAAAGGGCAGGTGGAGAGAGGAAGATGTAGGGTGGGCCTTACTTAGGTAGTGGGCAGGTCTTCTCGTGCTCTGAGACCACAGTCTCAAAAGCACTTCGAAGTCTCTCCCCCTGCAGAGTACTGCGACGCAGTACATACACAAAACTGTGACCCTCGAAAGGTAAGGGTCATCATCATTGTGAATGGCCTGTGAGGCAGCTGGAGGGATGTGCACTCCCACAGGAGTGTCTTTTGTGGTGAGAGGAGCGGAAACGGAGGATGTAGTAGAGGAACTCAACCTACTACGTTGATCGCAAGGCCCCACGGTGGAACGACCTTAGGTGTCGCTTCATAGATGTCATACCAAAGCTGTATGAACCAGGCCTCCCGCGACTCAGCACTATATTGCACTGGTTTCAGGTGACCTTGTTCGCACATGCCTTGGGTACGTTACCATGAATGGTAAATAACCGACACACCCAAGACTCACGGCAAGTGCTGCTAGTAGGGACTTCCACTACCTCATCCTCTTCATCCTTTTCATCCTCCTCTACATCCTCACTCCTGTTCCTCTCTTCAGGCCCTTGGGGAGGTGGTGGTGGTGGAGGGGGTGGGGGTGGTGCTGAGGCAGATGTAGCACCAGGTGGAAGAACAGCAGCCATGGATGCCATCAGGTTTCAGCAAAGGCAGCAAAATATGGAAGATTGCAATGCAAAGTAGACAGTATTCTGTCAGATAGCCAGAAGCACAATGAGGATGAGCTATGGGGTGTGGCCTTTTATGGGGGTGCGGGTGCGTGCTTTGCGGACACCCGCGCTGTCCACGGACAGATCGAAAACCCCAAAAAGGCTCAAAAAAGTTCCAAAAAGTATGTAGAAAGTCAGGGTCATTGTCTGGGACATGTGCTATGGTGAATTATTGCTAAAAAAATACTGTGGATTGCCTGAAAAGGTACTTTTAAAATGTTCGGGGACCCGGACAGTGTCCGCAATTAGGACACACGCTCAGCGTGGGTGCGGCCACAGGATGGCGTCGCGAACATGTCCGCGAAGGGAACGGGTGTCCACAGGGCACCAAATGCACGGGAACGGTCGTGCGCATGCGCGCGGTTGTGCTACGGACAGTGTTCGGGTCCTGAAACTAATTAAAAGTGCGACACAAGTGAGACGGACAGTAACGGACAGGCGCAATGTTCGTTGGACTTATGGGTGTGGTGCGCATGTGCGTAGATGTTCTACGGACAGCGTTTGGGTCCTGAAACTAATTAAAAGTGCGACACAAGTGAGACGAACATTTACAGACAGGCACGATTTTCGTAGGACATATGGGTGTGGTGCGCATGTGCGTAGATGTTCTACAGGTAGTACGGACAGGCATAGTGTCCTCAGGACACCCCCATTTTGTTTATTTACAAACATCCCAGGACACCGCGTGTGTTCTTAGAACAGTTTCACCTTGCCTACGAACAGTACGGACAGGTATAGTGTCCTCAGGACACCCCCATTTTGTATATTTACGAACATCCCAGGGCACCGCGTGTGTTCTTAGAACAGTTTCACCTTGCCTACGAACAATACGGACAGGTGTAGTGTCCTTAAGACACCCCCATTTCGTTTAATTATGGACGTCCCGGACACCCGCGCTGTCCGCGGACACCCCAACTGTCTTTCTAAAAAAAATAAGGCACAAAGGACTGAATTAAAACACACATAATATTTGTTTTTATTATATATAGATGTACAATTTATGAAAGAGAAGGGGAAGCAGAAACTGACACAAACACAGGGGAATTGGGGGTTTCAAGAGGATGGATAGGAGGAGATAAAGGGATGGAAGTCTCACCAAAACGTTTTTCTTTGTGGGGATGGTTTGGGGATAATTGACTGGGATATGGAGAGGGGGGACAGGTACATGTGGGACAATGGTATTTAATTTTTTCTTGTATGTGGTCCTCCACAACATTTTTCAAAAGGTTGAAATTTGGGTGTTAGTCTTAGCAGTGCATGGTGGTGGCACGAGTTATGGTTGCTTAGCTTACCATAACTAGCGAATTTCAGGGTTTTTTCAGTTTTACTTGGAACCGTAACGTCCCTTTAACAAAGTGTTTTTACTGAATTTCATAGGTTTTTAGTAGCGCAACTTAACCATAATGTCCCTTTAATAAAGTTTTTTTTACTGTATATGCATATATATATATATATATATTACATGGCCACGGTAGTGGCCATGTAGTTATGGATAAATTGCTGTTTCCATAGGAAGAGCACTTTTTGGGTCGCTTATAACTTCGCTCCCCATGGACGAATCCTCACCAAACGTTGCAAAAAAAAGAATATGGCCCACTCTGAATTTCTTTGCAAATTTTGGTGAGAATTCGTCCAGGGGGGGAAAAGTTGTAGGGGGTCCCAACATTTTTTTTTTCCCATAGACTGAATGGGAAAAACATTTTGCTCGCGCCTACAGCCCAAACCGCTGGATGGATTTTCACCAAATTTGGACCAGGAGCAGTGGCTTGGTCCTGAAAGCGTTTAAAAAATGACCAAAAAGTAGGTAAAAAAAAATTAGTGATATCTGTGTTCGCTTCGCAGACACACTTACCTGTTCACTCCGCGGACAGGACAGGGATTGGGCAAGCGGGTTGCGTCGTGTCCGCGGATATGTTACATGCTTTCCCATTGGCTGCACTGCAGCGTGCAGTGTGTCGTGTTTTCAAGATGCCCGCCATCTTTGTTTGTGGTTTGCGGTGAGAGCCCGGCTAGTAAGTGTCTTCCTTCCGTTCCCCCACCCCGCTCATGCCCGTGTCTTCCTCCCGTTCCCCCCACCCCCCGCTCATGTCCGTGTCTCTTTCCTGTCCCCCCCCACCACCACCCCCACCCCCGTGTCTCCCCTGTACCTCCAGCCACCACTCAAGCCATCGGCACACGGTGGCCTGCAGAGGGCCGAGGAGTGGGATCTGCCGCCTGCACAGTTAGCTCAGGCCCCGTGTCTTCCTCCCGTTTCCCCCACCTCCCGCTCATCCCCAATGTCTCCCCTGTTCCCCCCACCCCCGCTCATGTCTCTGCTCATCCCCGTGTCTCCTCTGTTCCCCCCCACCCTCCGCTCATCCCCCGTGTCTCCCTCATGATCCCCCACTCCCGTTCATGCCCCATGTCTCCCTTGTCCCCCCCAGCCCCCGCTCATGCCCCGTGTGTCCCTCCCCTTCCCACCCACCCCCGCTCATGCCCCGTGTGTCTCTCCCCTTCCCCGCCACCCCCCACTCATCCCCCGTGTCTCCCCTGTCCCCCCCACCCCGCTCATGTCTCCGCTCATCCCCATGTCTCCCCTGTCCCCCCCACCCCCCGCTCATGCCCCGTGTGTCACCCCTTCCCCCCAGCCCCTGTTCATGCCCCGTATGTCTCTCCCCTCCCCCCTACCCCCCGCTCATGCCCATTGTGTCTCTCCCCTTCCCCCCAGCCCCCGCTCATGCCCCATGTGTCTCTCCCCTCCCCCCATCCCCCGCTCATGGCCCGTGTGTCTCTCCCCTTCCCCTCAACCCCCGTTCATGCCCCATGTCTCTCCCCTCCCCCCCACCCCCCACTCATGCCCCATGTGTCTCTCCCCTCGCCCCACCCACCGCTCATGCCCTGTGTGTCTCTCCCCTCCCCCCACCCCCCACTCAAGCCCTGTGTGTCTCCCCTCTCCCCCCACCCTCCGCTCATGCCCCGTGTCTCTCCCCTACCCCCCACGCCCCGCTCATGCCCCGTGTCTCTCCCCTCCCCCAACCCCCGCTCATGCCCAGTGTCTCCCCTGTTCCCCCGACCCCCACTCATGCCCCATGTCTCCCCTGCTCCCCCACCCCCCGCTCATGCCCCGTGAGTCTCCCCTTCCCCGCCACCCCCTGCTCATGCCCCGTGTGTCTCACCCCTCCCCCCACCCCCTGCTCATGTCCCGTGTGCCTCTCCCCTTCCCTCCCACCCCCCGCTCATGCCCCGTGTCTTCCTACTGTTCCCCCAACCCCCGCTCATGCCCCGTGTCTACCTCCTTTCCCCCACCCCCAGTTCATGCTCCATGTCTCCCTCCTTTGCTCCCCACCCCCCACGTCGCTCATGCCCCGTGTCTCCCTTCTCCCCCCACACCCCGCTCATGCCCTGTGTCTCCCTTCTTCACCCCCACCCCCTGCTCATGCCCTGTGTCTTCCTTCTTCCCCCCACCCCCCGCTCATGCCCATGTCTCCCTTCTTCCCCCCCACCCCTGCTCATGCCCCATGTCTTCCCCTTCCCCCACAACCCCCTGCTCATGCCCCGTGTCTCCCTTCTTTCCCCCCACCCCCTGTTCATGTCCCGTGTCCCCCTTCTTTCCCCCCACCCCCTGCTCATGCCCCATGTCTCCCTTCTTTCCACCCCCACCCCCCGCTCATGCCCTGTGTCTCCCTCCTGTACTCCCCACCCCCTGCTCATGCCCCGTGTCTTCCTTCTTTCCCCCCACTCATACCCCGTGTCCCCCTTATTCCCCTCCACCCCCATTCATGCCCCGTGTCTCCCTTCTTCCCCCCCGCTCATGCCCCGTGTCTCCCTTATTCTCCCCCACCCCCTGCTCATGCCCCATGTCCCCCTTCTTCCTCCCCGACCCCCCGCTCATGCCCTGTGTCTGCACTGTTTCCCCCACCCCCCACTCATGCCCCGTGTCTCCCTCCTGTACCCCCCACCCCCCGCTCATGCCCCGTGTCTCCCTTCTTCTCCCCCGCCCCCCGCTCATGTACCATGTCTCCCTTCTTCCCCCCACCCTCCGCTCATGCCCCGTGTCTCCCTTCTCCCCCCACCCCCCGCTCATGCCCGTGTCTCCCTTCTTCCCCCCACCCCCTGCTCATGCCCCGTGTCTCCCTTCTTTCCCCCCACCCCCGCTCATGCCCCGTGTCTCCCTTCTTTTCCCCCCACCCCCCGCTCATGCCCCGTGTCTCCCTTCTTCCCCCTCAGCCCCCGCTCATGCCGCGTGTCTCCCTTCTTCCCCCTCGCCCCGTTCATGCCCCGTGTCTCACTTCTTACCCCCCGCTCATGCCCTGTGTCTCCCATCTTTCCCCCCCACCCCCGCTCATGCTCCGTGTCTTCCTTTTTCCCTCCCCGCCCCCGCTCATGCCTCGTGTCTCTCTTCGTCCCCCCACCCCCTGCTCATGCCCTGTGGGACAGGGCAGACACGGGGCATGAGCGGGGTGGGGGCCCCACCTTGCCCTACCCCCGCTCATTCCCCGTGTCTCTCCTGTTCACCCCCACCCCCGATCATGCCCCGTGTCTCCCTTCTATCACGCTCATGCCCTGTGTCTTCCTTCTTTCCCCCCACCCCCCTCTCATGCTCCGTGTCTCCCTTCTTCCCCCCACACCCCGCATGCCCCGTGTCTCCCTTCTCCCCCCCACCCCCGCTCATGCCCTGTGTCTCCCTTCTTTAAACCCCCCCGCTCATGCCCCGTGTCTTCCTTTTCCCCACCCCCGCTCATGCCCCATGTCTTCCTTCTTCCCCCCCGCTCATGCCCCATGTCTCCCTTCTTTCCCCCATCCCCCGCTCATGCCCTGTGTCTCCCTTCTTTCCCCCCCGCCCCTGCTCATGGCCCGTGTCTTCCTTTTTCCCTACCCGCCCCCCTCTCATGCCTCGTGTCTCTCTTTGTTCCCCCCCACCCCCTGCTCATGCCCCGTGGGACAGGGCAGACATGGGGCATGAGCGGGGTGGGGGCCCCGCCTTGCCCTACCCCCGCTCATGCCCCGTGTCTCTCCTGTTCACCCCCACCCCCGATCATGCCCCGTGTCTCCCTTCTATCACGCTCATGCCCCGTGTCTCCCTTCTTTCCACCCCCCGCTCATGCCCCGTCTCCCTTCTTTCCCCCCACCCCTGTTCATGCCCCGTGCCTCCCTTCTTTCCACCCCCTGCTCATGCCCTGTGTCTTCCTTCTTTCCCCCCACCCCCCTCTCATGCTTCGTGTCTCCCTTCTTCCCCCCACCCCCACATGCCCCGTGTCTCCCTTCTTCCCCCCCACACCCGCTCATGCCCTGTGTCTCCCTTCTTTCCACCCCTGCTCATGCCCCATGTCTCCCTTCTTACCCCCCACCCCCTGCCCCATGTCTCCCTTCTTTCCACCCCCACCCCCTGCTCATGCCCCGTGTCTTCCTTCTTCCCCCCACCCCCGCTCATGCCCTGTGTCTACCTTCTTTCCCCCCCACCCCCCGCTCATGCCCTGTGTCTCCCTTCTCCCCCCCAACCTTGCTCATGTCCCGTGTCTCCTTTCTTACGCCCACCCCCCGCTCATGCCCTGTGTCTCCCTTCTTCCCCCCACCACCGCTCATGCACGTGTCTCCCTTCTGCACCCCCACCCCCCCACTCATGCCCCGTGTCTCCCTTCTTTCTCCCCCGCTCATGGCTCGTGTCTCACTTCTTTCCCCCCACCCCCCGCTCATGCCCCGTGTCTCATTTCTTACCCGCCCACCCCCTGCTCATGCCCCATGTCTCCCTTCTTCCCCCCACCCCCTGCTCATGCCCCTTGTCTCCCTTCTTTCCCCCCACCCCCGCTCATGCCCCGTGTCTCCCTTCTTCCCACCCCACTCCCCGCTCATGCCCCGTGTCTCCCTTCTTCCCACCCCACACCCGCTCATGCCCCGTGTCTCCCTTCTTTTCCCCCCGCTCATGCCCCATGTCTCCGTCTTTCCCCCCACCCCCCGCTCATGCCCTGTGTCTCTCTTATTTACCCCCCACCCCCCGCTCATGCCCCGTGTCTTCCTTTTTCCCTCCCCGCCCCCGCTCATGCCTCGTGTCTCTCTTCGTCCCCCCCACCCCCTGCTCATGCCCCGTGGGACAGGGCAGACACGGGGCATGAGCGGGGTTGGGGCCCCACCTTGCCCTACCCCTGCTCATTCCCCGTGTCTCTCCTGTTCACCCCCACCACCGATCATGCCCCGTGTCTCCCTTCTATCACGCTCATGCCCTGTGTCTTCCTTCTTTCCCCCCACCCCCCTCTCATGCTCCGTGTCTCCCTTCTTCCCCCCACCCCCCGCTTGCCCCGTGTCTCCCTTCTCCCCCCACCCCCGCTCATGCCCTGTGTCTCCCTTCTTTAAACCCCCCCGCTCATGCCCCGTGTCTTCCTTTTCCCCACCCCCGCTCATGCCCCGTGTCTTCCTTCTTCCCCCCGCTCATGCCCCATGTCTCCCTTCTTTCCCCCCACCCCCCGCTCATGCCCTGTGTCTCCCTTCTTTCCCCCCCGCCCCCGCTCATGGCCCGTGTCTTCCTTTTTCCCTCCCCGCCCCCCGCTCATGCCTCGTGTCTCTCTTCGTTCTCCCCCACCCCCTGCTCATGACCCGTGGGACAGGGCAGACATGGGGCATGAGCGGGGTGGGGGCCCCGCCTTGCCCTACCCCCGCTCATGCCCCGTGTCTCTCCTGTTCACCCCCACCCCCGATCATGCCCCGTGTCTCCCTTCTATCACGCTCATGCCCCCTGTCTCCCTTGTTCCCCCCCACCCCGCTCATGCCCCGTGTCTCCCTTCTTCCTCCCCCACCCCCCGCTCATGTCCCGTGTCTGCCCTGTTCCCCCTACCCCCCGCTCATGCCCCGTGTCTCCCTCCTGTACCCCCCCATGCCCCGCTCATGCCCCGTGTCTCCCTCCTGTACCCCCCACCCCCTGCTCATGCCCCGTGTCCCCCTTCTCCCCCCACCCCCCGCTCATGCCCCATGTCTCCCTTCTCTCCCCCCCGCTCATGCCCTGTGTCATCCTTCTTCCCCCCCTACCCCCCGCTCATACCCTGTGTCTTCCTTCTTTCCCCCCCTGCTCATGCCCCGTGTCTCCCTCGTGTGTTACCCCCCACCCTCGCTCATGCCCTGTGTTACCCCCCACTCATGCCCCATGTCTCTCTTCTGGTCTTCCCGACCCCCCGCCGATGCCCTGTTGTGTTCTCTTTATACACCCCGCCTTCCCCTTCCCTGGTGTCCATCTTGGTAAAAGATTTTCCTTCCTACACCAGGACGCCTGCCTGTGGCGTCCCGGTTTGGGAAGAAAAATCTTTTTTTTACCACCACAGGTTCCCATTTTGAGAACCTAGGATGCTAGTGGTCTTCCTCCATTGAAAAGGACGTTATGGTTACGTTGCACTAATAAAAACCTATGAAATTCAGTAAAAAAACTTTGTTAAAGGGATGTTATGGTTAAGTTGCGCTATTAAAAACCTATGAAATTCAGTAAAAAAACATTGTTAAAGGGACGTTATGGTTAAGTTGCGCTATTAAAAACCTATGAAATTCAGTGAAAAAACTTTGTTAAAGGGACGTTATGGTTAAGTTGCGCTACTAAAAACCAATGAAATTCAGTAAAAAACTTTGTTAAAGGGGCGTTATGGTTAAGTTGCGCTACTAAAAACCTATGAAATTCAGTGAAAAAACTTAAAGGGACATTATGGTTCCAAGTAAAACCGAAAAACTCTTGAAATTCGCCAGTTATGGTAAGCTAAGCAACCATAACTCGTACCACCACCGTGCACTGCTAAGCCTAACACCCAGGACATCAAAGATGACATCACAAATGTCATTGATGACATCACATGTCTGACTCCCCCTTTTTTCCTTTCCTGACATATCTAGGCTACATGATTTTCTTCAGTAACAGTAGGAACTAAAAATTGTAAATGTACTATATTCGTAGGCTTATCCTTCAAGTATGTTCTTACAATAATTCCCTTAGGGTCCAGTCATATCATATGAAACATATACATAGGGGAAGACCGAACCTTGAAAGACAGCAATCCTTCTTGTGCATTAAAATTATCAGTAGATTTATCAGCACTTTCTGATACTTTTGTTGTTTTTTTATTACTGTACTTTCCCTGTGTATGCTCATATTTTTATATGTTGTACTCAACCTATTTTCCTTAGGGTCCAGACACATCATGTGATATATATATAAACAGAGCAATCATTTCTCTGCATAAAGGTAATCAGTTAGGTTATGATCACTTTCTGCTACTATTGCTGTTTTTTTTCTTACTTCAATTCCCTTGTATATATTCATATTTGTATGTGGTGTTGTCTTTTTGATTTGTCTATAATAATGCAATTATGTAGTAAGTGGGTTTTATTACCTACTTATCACAAGTTTCACTGTACACAAAACTCTAATATGAAAACAGTTATCATTTCACTATTCAACATGGCATGCTTATGAATATTGCACCTCCATCATGTATGCTGCACACAATGCCTATGTTTCTACATGAGTACCTTAGTATACTGGATTGAAGTTAATAATAGAATGCTATTTATATCAATGCATAGCTTAATGCACTGATTAGCACTTGATATTTATTCCAGTAATCTTTGACACTTTTTTTATTAACATTACACTAAGAATCCTTTGTACAGACTTTTCATGAAAGGTAAATGCACATATGATGTCATCAGTGATGTCATCAATGACATTTGTGATGTCATCTTTGATGTCCTGGGTGTTAGGCTTAGCAGTGCACGGTGGTGGCACGAGTTATGGTTGCTTAGCTTACCATAATTGGCAAATTTCAAGGGTTTTTCGGTTTTACTTGGAACCATAACGTCCCTTTAAGTTTTTTCACTGAATTTCATAGGTTTTTAGTAGCGCAACTTAACCATAACGTCCCTTTAACAAAGTTTTTCACTGAATTTCAAAGGTTTTTAGTAGCGCAACTTAACCATACCGTCCCTTTAGCAAAGTTTTTTTACTGAATATATATATATATATATATATATTGCCCTAACAACAAAAACCTGTACACTTCACTAAAAAAAAACTTTCCTCCTCCCCTTTATTATGCTTCAAATTAAAACCGAAAACCCCCTGAAATTCGACAGTTATGGTAATCTAAGCCCCCAACCCTGCGGCCACCCCTGGGCACTGCTAACACTAACACCCAGACCATGAAAGATGTAATCTCAAATGTCAATGCTGACGTCAATGACGACATCACTTGTTTAGTCCCTTTCTTTTCCTTGCCTGCCATACATATATATGTACATTCAGTAAAAAAAAATTCACTAAAGGAATGTTATACTTCACAGTGCAACCAAACACCACTGCACATTCCCCCATTATAGAAAGTTAAGAAACCATAACTCCACCATCTACGTGCATTGCTAAGACTAACACCCAGGACATCAAAGATGACATCACAAATATCATTGATATTTCTTTTTGTGAAGTGTACAGGTTTTTGTTAGGGAAACTTAACCATAACGTCCCCTCAACAAAGTTTTTTTTGCAGTGAATTTCACTGTTTTTTGGGAGGGCAACTTAACCATAACGTCCCCTTAACAAAGTTTTTTTGTAGGGAATTGTATAGGTTCCTGGAAGGTGGAACTCAAGCATGAAATTGTGGCAATTAAGTCATTGAGCAGAATATACACTGTAAACATGTGATTTTGAGAGATATGTAGCATAATCTACGTACTTGAAATACATTTAACATAGAACATACAGAACGTCTGTACTATTGTCTTACACAAAAAGTGTGCAATGTAGAAGAAGGACATAAAGATATTATAAGTAGTGATAAGTAAATATGGAAACCTGAAGCTGGGAAAAGAAAACAACACATTTAATAACCATGTAGAATGAAGTGGATGGTACCATAAAAAAGAAAGGATGCCTCTAGCGTAATCACTTCACAGAAACTTGGCATCCTGGAACGACAGTGGACGGACGCAGTAGGACGAAGGGAGATTACAGCAAAAGAGTGAGTGCAGGTCATTTTTTTATATGGGTGAGGTTTTTTTGTGGTATGTGGTGCAGAAATAATAATTTCTTTCTGTTGTTTTGAGTCAGAAATGGCTAGTACTTTGGAGTGGCTGAGGAGTATTTCCCACATGAGGAAATGTCTGAAGACAGCGACAATAATGGTACACAGTGCTCTGCATATCCAAAATAGTGACCAGTATTTTAGAGGCATACAACTTATGTATTTATTTTTACCAGACCAGGAAAGAAAAGAAGAAAGAGCAACAAACGAGACAGAAGAAGACAGGATAAAAAGGATAGAGCAGAAAATTGACATATTTAACAACAATTTTCAAAGTTCACAGGAGTTTGTGGAGGACTGTGCGAGAGGAAAAGTTCATTATCATTGCCCCACCTGCACCTGCCCTGTTTCTCCATTCCCTAGTGAACCATCCCCAAACTTTGAACAGGAAAATAGACATTTTGACGAAATAGCCATCCCTTCTTCCCCTCACAAATCTTCTCCTCATAACCAGCCCGTGTTGAATCCTAATTCCCCCATATTTGTTTCAGTGTCCGCTTCCCCCGCTATTTCTTTAGATTGATGTGTGTGTGTGTGTTTGAAATGTTTTTGTACAGTAGTTGTAGAGAAAGAGTTTGCGTGTAGAATTGTTTTTAAAAAAGACGTAAAATGTTCGTGAACAGCACGCCTGTTCGACCTATCCACAAGGAATGGAATGTGGGTGCTGTCTAATGTCAAGTAAGACGGATGTGATGTGTGACTGCACCATCTGTTCAAATTGTGCGTACATAAACAGAGAGGGGTGTCCAAAGGATATACTACCTCGCCGTACCGCTTGAAACGAGATAATACATGTTCGTAGAACACACCAGATGTCCAGAATGGGTGTAAATGAGGAAAATGGGAGTGTGTGAAGGACAGTATAGCGGTCCATATCGGGTGCAGGCAAAATGGTGTCGTCCGTAGAACAGGCGCGGTGGCTGGCAAGTTCGTAGGCAAACAAAATGGAGTTGTCCAAAGGACACTGGAACTGTCCCTACAATGAACATAGCATGCGTGCACATGCGCAGTAGAAACGTAAGTATTGCGACCATCGCGCCTGTTCCTAACTGTCCATCTCACTTGTGTCGCACTTTGAAGTAGTTTTATTCTTTGCATTTGCTGTCCAGGGAACTTTCATTACTGGTGTGGATGTGTTGAGGACGTCATCATGTGACCGCACCTACGCTGAGCGTGGGTACTAATTTGCGTGGTAGTTGTGCTTCCGCAACAATACAAAAGAACTTGTAGACACAAGGCAAAGTATTGTAGAGTGTAAAAATGTAATTTCACACATCCCAGACAATAGGGCACCTCAGGTGTTGCTGTGTAAAATTTGTGTACCGCTTTGTAGGGATCAAGACGGTCACGAGGCACATCTCTGCACCCCTACAAAAGGCCACCCCCCCCGAGCGCATCTTCATTGTCCTTCTAGCTATAGCAGATTGAGGAGTGCTGCCTGTACTGCTGTAGTGACCAAAAGGAAACTAATTGGTATGGCTTCCATGGCTGCTGTTGGGTCATTAGCCTCTGCACCAACCCCAAACCCGCCACCACCACCACCTCACCAAGGGCCTGCACAGAGATATATGGGTGAGGATGTAGAGATCGAGGCAGAAGAGGAGGAAGAGAATGAAGTGGAGGAACTCCGCACTAGGAGCACTCAGCGGGATTCGTGGGTTTGGCGGTTGTTTTCCGTTAATGGGAAAGTACCAAAAGCACGTGCGAACCTGGTGAAGTGTAACCAGTGCAAGGTGGTGTTGAGTCGCAGGAGATTTGGAACATACAGTTTTGGTACGACAACCATGAAGCGACACCTCACTTCGTTCCACACTGCGGACATTCGCAAGGTGGTGCCATGTGAAGAGCGTAGTCGTTTGAGTTCCTCCACAGCATCCTCGATATCCGATCCTCCCACCACAAGAGACACTCCTGTGGGGGAGCACCTCCCTCCAGCTGCCTCACAAGCCATTTGCAATGAAGTTGACCCTTACCTTTCAAAGGTGACAGTAGTGTGCACGTATTGTGACGCAGTACTCTGCAGGGGGGAGAGTGTTCGAAGTGCTTTTGAGGCTGCAGTCACAGAGCACCAGAAGATCTGCTCCTTACCTAAATAAAGCACACCCTAAATCTTTCTCTGTTCAGTTGCCCTTTTTTATCCCTGTGGCTGGTGTCCCTTCCTTACCCTCCTTTGGCCTCTTCTCCTAGTGTGCCGTGTGCTGTTAAGCAATGACCGTAAAAACAACAAAAATTACAGAAAAGGCTCTTTTCAGAGTCGCCTTTCTCAGTATAACAATAGAACTATGAAGTGACGGTCGTAGACCCCTGCGGAGTTCTGAAAAAGTTTGCGGACAGTCGTAGAGGAAAAAATGGAGGGTGCAAGCGGAGAAAACTCAATAAAGTGTACGCTGGCAGTAAGTGGCGGCTCTGAAAAGAGCCTTTTGGTGGTGTGTTGTGTGGGTCAAAAACAGTGGATTGGGGAAAATGGATTGTCAGATAGGTTAGTGTGATTGCAAAAGAGGGCGCAATGCATTTTGTACATTGCGAAGAAAAATCTGATTGCCAGCATATGTGAGGTGGACTCCACCTCTGCGGAAAATGAAAGTGCTGAGAAACAAAATGTTTTCATTGTGGACAGAGGACATGCCAACATCTCTTAAAAATGCACACAGAGCCTTATTCACATTGTGTCTCGCTTTCTCCTTTTGTGGACAAAACGCAGAAGAATGCAGCCATATTTGTATTTGGGCAATACAGGAAAAAAGTATTTGACAATTTGGAAACATGTCCATGAGCTTTGCGAGTCCTTCCTTCATTGCAAATTGCAAAGAAATTCCAGATACATGGCCTAAACTGTTTCCTCCACAATGAATGATCAGTATATCTGAGGACGCTCTGTCAGTAAAGTAACACAGAGAGGTACCAAGTCCAGCCATCTCATGCCACGCACGCCATGCCAGTGCACTTCCGCATGATGAAATCCGAGATTTGTAGATAAACTGCAACTTTCTGCATGCACCTTCAACCAATGTATCCATGAGTCTCCCAAAATCCAGATAATCTGTTTTCCAGCATGGAAAGCCATAATTGTGTGGTCTCCTGTGAGGGATAAGATGGTCTTACTAAAGTACGTCGGTCAGAACACACCTACTGAACTTTATGGACCAATCCCTAGCTCTGCTCATTCTCATTTACATGTGGCTCCACCCTTGAATCCCCGGCGGTGATATGTGCTGGCTGCTAACTACCGCCATGTTTGCGGACATGTACAGGATCAGAGCGTGACGACGGTACATTAAAGTACTATTCCCCTTTTTCCCCTTTAAGGTAAGCTCTGAAAACAACCATTTATTTTTTTTATTTTTGGCCAGATACTGTACAGACATCTGGTATTTTATGTATTTTTTTGTATTTTTTGTCCAGCTTTACTCTTGCAAACATTACAGAACCTTCTCTAAAGCAAGCCTTACGTTCCAAAAGAACATCGCATTTCCCAAAGAAGATAGCGCAACACCATCTCCTTCAAAGTAATGCGGAAAAAATCATACCAACTCGTAGCAATGAAGCACGCATGCCACGATTGATGATACACCTCCCGATGCTTTGATCGGGACAGAAAACAGAAGTGTTGTTCCATTGTACTCTCGGGAGTAAAGCAGAAAAAATTACTTTAGTTTTTGGGAAGATGGTCATGAGTGCTTCAACCAACTGTGCCAAATCTGCCAACAAAGTATTTGAAGTCACGTATCCCAAATGGCAAGCACCGTAGTGCAAAATTACCACATGAGGAGTGATCATTCTACGCATGTCTCTACAAACTTGCAGAATTGCCGCAGCATTGGCATCAGTGTCAGCGCTCCACACCACCTCCACTCCTCTCACATCGAAATGGTGTGCCACATGCCTACTCTCAGCATAGTGTTGTAAGCCTTGCACAAAAATGTCTCCAAGCATCAAAACCCTGACCCTCTCCACCTCTGCCATCTTGAGTGTGCGCACTGTCTTTCGACACAAAAGAGTAATGTGAACATCTGATTGGCTGAGGCCTACAGTCACCTTTCCATGCAGGATTTGCTGTAGAAACCTGTATGTGACACGCCCTACCAGCGGACAAGCGTTGCCTACGTGCGGCACGTAACTCTTACCCAGTCCTTCCACCCTTTCTACAGAGGTATCAAAGCGAGTCCCTCATTGGACACAACTAAGCGGTCGCAAAATCATCCACCAATCACATAGAACATCGCTAATTTTAACTCCGTCATCAACATTGCGCACTTCAAAATTACTGTTGATGATTCTGAATGGAAGTCGCATACCATTGCAAAGCACCTACTTCACAAGCAGCTGTGCAAGGATTGCGAATTTCTACATACAGCTCCATGCATGTCCACATGCATCAGTATAGAGTACAGGTATGTATATTTTAATCAGAGAACATGTGGAAGCCTTATGATTTAATTTAGACAAAATAATGCCTCTAAATGTCCATAGAGAATACATAACAACGCTCCCCCTTTAAAGTGCAAGATTGCCGATTTGTCATTCACAAATTGCACGACTGCTTACTGTCTTCCTCAAAACCTGTACATACGTTGCAAGCATGCCTATTTAGGGCAGACCGCAATTTTGGATGTGAAAATGTCGGAGTTGTGTACTCTGTACGGCCTACAGTAATGCTACTTGCAATGTGATTGTATGAGAATAGTAAGCACTCCCGATTATGGTGGTGACATTTCCTTTTGAGGGTCTCCTGATTTTTTGACATCGTGCTTTTCATTAACAAGTAAAAAATGTTTCCCCATCTAGTACTATGGACTATCGCTTACAAACCTCTCTCCTATGCATAGTACACTTTGTAAACAACTAGGCATTTCCATACCCTTAAAAGTTTTCGTTATTTTGAAGGACTTTCAAGTACCATATTGCAAGTACTATGCAAAGACTGCACAGAGTGAAGTGAAATGTGCACGTGAACTCGGTTGAAATATGAAAGTTCAATGCTCTGACGAAAGAAGCACAAATAATGTCTGCAGTATCATCACTGCTGCAAACACACAAAGTAATTGATTTTGTTTTTTTAATTCGCAGTGAAGACTACTCTCCTGAGAATCAACAGCATCTACACTGCAGACGACATATCCGAAGAAACCTGGTCATCTTGCACAAAAAAGTAAGTACAGTACAACCTTTATATTGTAACTACTCCTTAAAGAGGCTGCGTGGGTTATTTGTTTATTTTGGGCACCAAAGCAAGCATTGATTTGTAAACCATTCTACCTACAAATATCCATTTATTGAACAATGAATAACAGGCAGAATGGCTGACAAATCCCTGTGTGTTTGGTACTCAAATAACATACATAATCCTTAGAAGGTTGGATTGTGAAAAGAAGTTGCTGTAGCAAGTTTTTGGCATTTTGGTTATTAATAATGGTTCTCGTCACAAGTAGGCCACTTTGTACTCTCATCTGAAGCACATTGTAGTAGTATACAAACAGTAAAGTAGCCTTACCAAATCATTGTTAGAGTTCACTGTACGTTGACAAACCATGACAAAGAGCTTCCCCATCAGACTTATGCACACATGCACACTGCACACATACATTGGACAACATACCAAAGTATATATTTTTTCTCAACAGACACCAAAGAATGCCTACCAAAAAGCAACTCTGTAGAAAGGAACGCAGAATTAGAGCAAATAAAAATAAAGGTGCCCAATGTAAGCATCCACCTGTTGTAGAGTTTATATAGAATCTTGGTACAAACCAGCTAATGAAGTTGGGTAACAAAATAAAGGAAGTCTCAACTACCGAAACTGTACCTCCTCCATCAAAAAGTGTCACAAAACACAGACATGTTGTCAAAAAACGGCTGACAGTACAGCTAACAATGTTCCTAATAATCCCGATAATGTAAGAAGAACCCATAGTAAAAAAAAGTATTTTAGCAAAAATGTTTCATCACAGAGTCCTTCAGAATCTACTAAGAATAGGACCAAAATCATCCTAACCCCTTAAAACCTACCGTAGAAAGTTAATTCTACAAGCACTCGTGGACAGTGCAATCCTTCTCAAAAGGAAGTTGTTCATATTAGTGTTAAATAGTATGGAAGCACTAACAAAACTAAGTACCAAACTAAAAAAGAATCTCAGCAATAAACGGAATTTGAACAAAAATGATTTCTTGCATGTTTGTGGTGGTGAATGGAGTGACACAACAACCACAGAGCCATATTTTAATGAAGAAGCATACAAACAAAATCAAACAAACCCAATTGCCATCCATAGCAGTGGACGAGGGTATGAGAAAATCAATACTACCATCATGTAACAAGAAACACTACTTACAAATGTATTCCCTGAAAACTCAGAATTACCTCTCGATTCAGCAGAACCACACCGTCCAGTATACAAATGGACGTGCACATCACTGTGTGCCATTCCAAACAAAGCTTTCAAATCTTTACGTCAGTTCCTCAATCAATATGTAAAATGTAAAGACAAAAGTAAAATTAAAGTGCTGCAAAATATGGATATTTGTCCAGTGCGGGAAGACACAGGACTAAAAGGACATTCATTAGCCTGCATTTCTGGGCCTATTTGCAAAAGTACCTTCCATGTTATCAAAAGAATATCAGTACAACATTCAAATGTAAGAAAATTAGTGTATAAAATATACTATGCAAAAAGTCCAGCTTCAGAATTAGGCAATTTAAATACCACTCTTCTGCATGGTACACCCAAATACTTACAAGAAGAAATGGACCGTATTCAGAAAAAGTATTTTGGAAGTGAGAGCCACGTACAAAATGCAACAGTTTTAGAACATAGTAGTGACAATTCTGCACATAGCAACCTTCTATTACACACATACAGAAAAGAAATAGTAAAATTTAAAATGTCATCGGCTGAAGTACCAAACCATGTGTGTGTGTTGCCGCAGAACGTTTTACAAAAGGAACACAAAAAATGTGGACATAGCATACAAAATAGAAGACAATGAAGACTCTACATGGTTTGAATTAGCTTTGTACCTTTTAGCTGAAAATAAATATGAAATAACTGAACGCCTAATATGTTGCAGTTACTGTACTGCAAAATTAGACAACAACCACACTCCTTCACGTGCTATTACAAATAATTTGGAATTGTTTCCATTACCAAAAATCCTGCAACAGCTCAATTTGTACGAGAGCATACCAATTCAAACAGTTCACCCATTTCAAGCAATTACACACATTCATCAAAAACAGCAAAACTACCTTCCTCTGAATTGGTGAAAGGCATTTGTGGCAAAGTAGTTTACTTGCCATTAGATCTAACGGAAAATGTACATACTCTAGGAGTGGAACGTTCAATAGAGCATTCTTTAATGGTCTTGGTAAATGGAGTATCAACAAATGTCATGCATGCTGGACGCTACGCTCGTAGAACAGCTAGACCGTTCTATTCCAAATGGAGGTTGTTCGATATGTTACCGGGAAAACGACGTTTGCACTTTTCACGTCGCTAACTTCACGTGACTTTTGCTTCGTCACGTGAACTACGGTATTACGTATTTAAGCAGCGTAGAAACTTCACTCGCTGCTTCTGATCGAATCTATTGGCGTTGTGTAGCTGAACCTCTGATCTGCATCCTGGCATATTTCTACAGCTACTTTTGGACCTTCTATAGCGTGTGTTCCGCCGCACGCTGATTCCTGGAGCTATTCCTTCGCGTGATAATTCACACGCGTTCTCTGTCTTCAAGCGTGGCTGGTCCGGACTGCGGGAATCCCGCCCGCGTGTACATCCACACGTACACTCTGTCTTCATACGCGGCTGGCCCGGACTGCGTAAATCCTGCCCGCGTGTAAATCCACACGCACTCTCTGTCTTCAAGCGTGGCTGGCCCAGACTGCGTGAATCCTGCCCGCGTGTAATCCCACACGCGCACGTTGTCTTTAAACGCGGCTGTTCCGGACTGCGGGAACACCACCCGCGTGTATTTCCACACGCGCACTCTGTCTTCAAGTGCGGCTGGCCAAGACAGCGTAAATCCTGCCCGCGTGTAAAATCCACACGCGCACGTTGTCTTCACACGCGGCTGGCCCAGACTGCGTGAATCCTGCCCGCGTGTAATTCCACACGCGCACTCTGTCTTCAAGCGCGGCTGCCAAGACTGCGTGAATCCTGCCCGCGTGTAAATCCACACGCGCACTCTGTCTTCAAGCGCGGCTGCCAAGACTGCGTGAATCCTGCCCGCGTGTAAATCCACACGCGCACTCTGTCTTCAAGCGCGGCTGCCAAGACTGCGTAAATCCTGCCCGCGTGTAAAATCCACACGCGCACGTTGTCTTCAAACGCGGCTGGCCCAGACTGCGTGAATCCTGCCTGCGTGTAATCCACACGCACACGTTATTTTCTTCGCGGCTGTTTATAACCGCGTGTACTTTGTTTTTCCTTAAAAAGAGCGCTATTTCTAACTCCTGCATCTGTGAGATTAACAGAAGGATTGACCCCTATATATAGACATCACTTTCCGTGGGAAGGAAGCTTTTCAAGGATTATTGGAAGGTGACATTGAACTGAACTTTTGGACGCTATCCTGTGGTGAATTCAACCCGTATCTAGCGTGAGCCTCGTTCCGGTCGGGATAAGTCTCCCTTACTAATTTCCCCTTCCTTGTCGTTTGTTCTCCTTTCATTTTCATCAAGAGACTTCTGGATTCTTCTACCCTAAACTAAAGGTCAGTGTGAACATTCCTGTCATTATCTAATTCATCATACTCAGGTTGGAGCAGTTATTCATGATACTTTAATTTGTTCTAGGCTGGCTTTCTATACCTTGCCCACGCCCTTTCCAGTGATCCATCGCTCTGCCTGTTTTATCAGCCAGAGGGTTGTATCATTTGGAAGGTCTTCAATTGACTTCACAACTATCAAATCGTGTGAACAGGGATCCGGAAGACCCTACCTCCTGTATCCTTTTGAGTATTGTATCCTTTTCAGTTAATACTTTGGTACATTCTGACAACAAAGGACAAAAAAAAATTGGCAACAATTAGTGGACTTACACAAAGTTAGACAAGCATTGCAATATCTAAAAGACAATAATGAGTACTACAAGGAAATAAATATTGATGAAAGCTGAAGGGAAACAACTGAAATAATTCAAGAGCCATCAGAAACTGGACAATTCGAACTTCTGGATCAAGCTACAGTATCCACTCTTTTGGACCATTGCACAATTCATCCATTGCATTCCAATGAAAGCATAGATGATGCACTAGAAACGTACCAAATGCAACAAACCAAAGGGTCACCAATGAGTATTTGGGAAAAAAAGTATAGAAGCACATGCTTTTCCACTGCTATTTCCTACTGGCAAAGGTGGAAGATACAATGATAGACCAACTTAGATTGGGGCATCAGTATACCGCTCATTACGAATGTATTCGCAAGATCCCAGATTTAGACAAAATGTGGAATACATATTCCACCTACTCTATGAAAGTGAATTAGCAACACTATGTTATGGAGTTGCACAGATTCTTAAATCTGCAACACACTTTCAAAATATGTCAGCTATGCAGTTAATACAAAAAGTACAAGAAAAAGATGAGGTTTTACAATCAAGTATAACAAATTTGTTTGCAAACATGCGTGGTACAAAGGAATAGTGGTTCAGATGGCACAGAGACATGCATTCCATGATCAGAAACCTTGGACCACTAACTTGGTTTTTACGCTAAATTGTGCAGAATATGCATGGGGAGATTTACATGAGTTCCTACGCATAGCAAACAGCAACAAAAACAACATAGATATATTAACACCTGGAGAACGTTGCTCTCTAGATCCAGTTAATGTCTCAAGATATTTCCATCATCGTTTCATTGCAATGCTACACTTTATTTGCAATAAAACTGTTTGTCCCGTTGGAGAAGTGCAACACTTCTTTTGGAGAAAATAATATCAAGCGAGAGGAGTACCACATACTCACATGCTGTTATGGATCAAAGGTGCACCGAAATTTGGGCACGACAGTGATAGCACTGTTTTGCAGTTTATCCAAAAATATGTCACATTTGAAATCCCTTCACAACAGACACATAGTGAGCTGCATGAGCAGATTTTACAATTTTAAAGACACAAATGTGGCAAATATTGTCGCCACAAATACAAAAACAAAAGTAAATACTATACCAAATGCCGCTTTGGTTTCCCTAGACCAGTTACAGAAACAGGTGAAGTAAACAACTTCATGTCTTCAGTTCGACATAGTGTTAAAGGTAAATCACCTAAAAACACATATTACATAAAAAGAAGGGCAGAATCAAAATATATCAATGATTACAATGCAATAATTGCCCTATTATGGAATGCAAACATAGATGTGCAGTACATTGCAGACAATTCAACTGCTGTTGCACAATATGTTACAGCCTACTGAACAAAAGCAGAAAAAACAGAGCTTTAAGACCTCTGGGATGACCTAGCATCAGACAAAATATTATCACAGAAATTGTACAGCCTAGGCATAAAAATTCTCTCTCATAGAGAATGTGGCACCTATGAAGCTGCAGATTGTTTAACCGGCACTGCTTTGTATGGAAAATCAGACAACTTAGTATGGCTCAATCTTGGTCCTGCAAAATCTAGAAAAAGAGTGCTAAATTCATATGAGGACATAGAAACAATTGCCAGAAATGATCCCAACAGCGAAGACATTCTAAAAAACAATTTAGTAGACACATACTATCTGAACAGGAATACCACTCTGGAAAGCATGTGTCTATACCACATAGCCCAAAACCTTGCATACAAAAATAATGTAAAACCCGATGAAAGCAAACGTAGATATAGAGTGACCAATTGTGAAGGGAGCTTAGTGAAACTTAACAAAAGAAGCTTAATTAATCATGGGAAATTGTCATTAAATACTCCTTAACAGAAAGAATTATATTACATGTCTCTGTTACAACTTTTCAAACCATGGAGAAAAGAGGAAGACACACTAAATAATTATGAGTGCTATGAAGATGCTTTCAAAGCAAATGAAAGCACTATCACCGATGTGAAGTTTATGCAGTACAAATGAGCAGCAACAGGAAGAAGAACTTCAGGCCCAACTAGATAAAGACTCTTCCAACAGTAGTCAACCTTCTGTAACAGGAAGTCAATAACCATTAGGACAACCACTAATAGCAAATGAGGCTGAAGTAGCTATGGCAGAAGTAGAAAACACCATGTATCAGTATTAAGAAGATACAGAAGACTTAACTGTACAACAAGCAAAACTTAACAACGATCAGTGCACCATTTTTGAAGACGTAACAAAACAAATTGTACATGGTGTACAACACGAAAATAAAGAATGTACCTGCTAAAATTACAAACCTATACTGCTGTAAGTCATTAGCGAAGCTGGATCAGGGAAACATTCTTAATCAAAATCATCAACAAGTTCTTTTAACAATTGACAAACAACAAACTGTCAGCTGTTGTAACGGCCCCCACAGGTTTAGCTGCCTACAACATAGGCGGTGTGACTTTACACTACTGCTTCCAGTAGAGCATCAAAAATAAATTAGACTACTACAAACTTTCTGCAGAAGCTGCAATGGAATTACGTAGAGTATTGAAACAAATGAAAATGCTACTAATAGATGAAGTGAGCATGGTCTCCAACCTAATGTTGGCTTTGATTCATCTCAGATTGCAAAGAAGTACTTAAAAATAATAACGAAGAACTCTTTGCAGGGAAACACATTCATGCTGATTCATGGAATTTGTGCGCCGAAAAACAGGGATTTGTGCGCCATTCTGCCCGTAAATCCTTATTTGTTAAACAGGGATTTGCGGGCAGAATGGTGCACAAATCCCCGTTTTTCGATGCACAAATTCCGTGAATCAGCCAGATTATCGTTTTCGGATATCTTCTACAATTGACACCAGTGAAAGGTGAAACGATTTTTAAAACCTTAGGCCACAAACTCTGCCGATAAACTGTTGGTAGCATAGGTAATGTTAACCTTTGGCAAAATTTCCAATACAGAGAATTAACTGAGAACATGCGGCAATCTCACTTATGCCAACATCTTAAAAAGTATTCGAGTTGATGTATTATCGCAAGAAGCACAAGTTGCATTGAAAAACCGGCATATACATGCACTTTATGGCGATAATGCATGTGCAACTGATGTTATGGAACAAATAGAGCACAAAAATGTCAATTGTATGGCCTTAATGCCAACTCTTGCAAGCTGTTTCAAATTAAATGAAACAATGTTAAAGAAAGAAATGCCAGCAATAATAGAAATTAGCACCACAGACAAACTAGACGTACATGGTATGACAGTACCCATGTGTGAGCAAGCCACAACAAGACTAAATAGTTTAGAAAATTCAATCTCCAACCCAGCTGGGTTGGAAAAAATATTGAAATTATCCTTAAATTGTAGAGGAATGCTTAAACGTAACCTTGACGTAGAGCAAGGGCTAGTTAATGGAGCACTGGGCACAGTTGTTGGCTTTCAATCATACCCACGTGATAGCAACATTCAGTTTGTCAATGTTCGCTTTGATAAAGTTTCAGAATTAAAAAGGATAGGGCGCTCAATTGCTCGATTCCTTCTCTTCAAAGACATGTATGTACGTAGAGAGCAATTTCTCTAACTCTTGCATGTGCAGTTACCATTCATAAATCCCCAGGTCTTACCCTAGAGAAAGCATTGATAGATATAGGAAACACACTGTTTAAGGAAGGCATGATCTACGTAGCATTATCACACTTACGTACACTTGCCGGTCTATTGCTAATAAATTTTGATTCAAGTAAAGTCAAAGCTGATATTTCTTGCATTCTAGAATACAATAGATTGCGTTCACTGTACCCCCTTCATCTGAAACAATACCCTGTTCCAGATAAAGTGAAACGTGGTAAAAGAAAAGTAAATGAAACAGAAATGCAAACAAATGCAACAGCAAATTCCGCAAAGAAAAGAAAAGAAGCTAAATTTTCATCAATTGCCACAAACATAGAAGAACCTATTAGGGAATGTAAACCAGGGACATCGGCAAAGAAGCAAAAGAAAAACCGAAAAATGCACTCAGATACCGAACTTGCTGGCCCATTCAAATTTGCAAATGAAAGTGGGGTAAATTTCTATGCAAATGAAGCAATGAATATTCTATTTCAATTGCCACCAATTGTTAACAATATTTACCTGCACAGTACAGACCAATTGTGTTTGCAAATGTTAGTGCTGCATAGAAATGCAACAAGCAATCCTGACAACACATACAGTGTTCATGGAGTAGGGCAACAATTGGACGACTGTGCTGGAATGGTGAGATTCAGTATGAACTCACAAGAAGATCCACAAGAATTTCTAATGTACATACTGTTAGTATTGGAAAACAAAAGCATACCTGTAAATGAAATCTTCCAAATTTCGTATATGTGGAAACATACATGTACTCTCTGTAGCAAAGTGATACAGGAAGAAATCCCAAATGAGCGATTTGTGTATGTTTCCATACCAAATAGTGAGAGGATTGCATTTCAGCAACTTGTACAAAATGCAAACCATGGCAGATTATGTAGTATTTGCAATTCAGACAATTGCTCCACCTTACTGATACAATCACATAGTGCCTACATAATAATTATGCTTCTACGTTATAATGCAGATGGCACCAAAAACAACTGCAAACTGAGTGGATTCACACACGGTCAAGTGTCAATTGGAAAGAAAACCTTTACAACAGTAGGAATAATCTACCATGCAGGAGCTACAACCAATGCAGGTCACTACACTGCATACATTAAAAAAGAATTCTGGATGGTTTGAATGTAATGATAGCACCATTACTCTAAAGCAGATGTTGCCAGCTAACCTAACAAATATGTAATTAATGTTCTTGAAGCCAAAATTTACGAAATAATATGTACTTCAAGATTGTCAACAAATTATGTGAAAGACTACAAACAGTTAGAATACGCCCACAGGTATCTAACTACCCAACAGGATGGAAGAATGACACAAATAAATGATTATCACAGATCGTTGGAAACGAATGCACAGGTAGAATACACCTATAGGTATCTTACTGTTGTTAAAAATTGGCAGGAAGGCAACAAATATAACATTGATCAGAAAGATGAAGAAAACACTGAAAGGAAAAAAGGAAGTAGTTAGTACCATAGGAAATGAAGTTTTTTTAATCCAACAAGGATTTTTTTCCCCAGACCCAAGGATTAGAAAAGCAAACACAGAAACTGAGCGCAATGCACAGTACACTGTTTTGTAAACTAAATATGAGGGTAAAAAAAAATGTCAACTGTCTATGATGCAATGTAGTAAATTTAAAAAAAATGCAAACACTAATACACCTTTTTCTTTCATCACAGAAATGGAAAAAGTTATACTTCCACCAAGTACGATAGCTAATAAAAAGAATGTATGTGGATTCTGAACAAAGTAAGGAGTAAATATATTTGCAGGCATTTTCCACACATGGGAATCTACACGTCTAATCTATGGTACTAATATGCTGCAGTGCCTGTAGCCTGCCCTTACATCTTTAGTGAGTAACCTACCACCTCCGCCTTACAACCAAGCTACAAGGAGTATAGTTCCTATCCACAACCATCGCTGCATATGAAAACCATGGTCCTTGTAAATTAGCTGCTTATAAATTTACTTTTCAGACCATCGTCTGCAGCCATGAAGTTAAGACAATAGGGCATCAACACAACTAGCGCATTCCACCACACCCTATTGACTTGTAACTCTGCTGCTTATGACTGCAGTCTTGCGTGCATGGGCTTTAGCCATGCACCCAAGAGTGCAGGGTCTCCCCACAAACACCTCAGTGAAGTGTGGTAGTGGCGGTTTTTCTATAGGTGTGATATCCTTCAGTGCTTCTGGCCAGAGGCTTCACTCCAAGCTATATGTCCATAGATCTTACATGGAATGGGTGTGCAGTGGCTTGCACGTCTAGTACTTATAAGTTTGTTTTTGGGTGCCTGGCCTTTGGCCAGGCACCCAAGACTGAACGTACTCCCCACTACTTGCCAATCGAAACGCAATACTACGGGTGTATGCATGGGTGGCACATGCAACAGTGGTTGTGGCCAGGCCTAGAGTGTTGGAAGCAAGGCCTTCGGCCTTCGGACGATGGCTATGCATCCAAGACTCTAGGCCCTGGCCACAATCACCGTAGCATGTCACACCCATGGTGGCGTACTAATGAATATAATAATAGCCATCGGAAAAAAAAATGCATTCATGGCATGTTGTCAATTTCAATGTTCCCTAACACCACATGTGTCCTTACAAATGTAACAACTCCCCCGTGCACTGCAAGGGCTGAAATACTTGCCTTATTGGACCCCTCATTTTCTGTGCGTACAAGGAGGCCACAGAACATATGTCATTAAGTAGGTATAAGTGTATTATTGGGTGCATGGCCTTCGGCCCTGCACCCAGGAGTGCAGGGTCTCCCCACAACCACCTCAGAGATGTGTGGTAGTAGGGGTTATTCTGTAGGTGTGTTATCCTCGTCTGCCCAGAGGCTTCACTCCTAGCTATATGTCTGTGGATCTTACATGAGATGGGTGTACAGTGTCTTCCAAGTCTAGTACTTACCACCTTGTTCTTGGTTGGATGGCCTTCGGCCATGCACCCAAGACTGCACGCACTCCCCACAACTTGCCAATCAAAATGCAACACTACGGGTGTGTGCATGGGTGGCACATGTGGCGGTGGTTGTGGCCAGGGCCTACAATCTTGTAAGTAAGGCCTTCGGCATTCGGCTGACGGCCATGCATCCAAGACTCTAGGCCCTGGCCACAACCACTGTAGCATGTGCCACCCATGGCGTCATACTAATGAATATAATGATAGCCATTTGAAAAAAATAATGCATTCATGGCATGTTGTCAATTTCAATGTTCCCTAACACCACACGTGTCCTTACAAATCTAACAACTCCCCCGTCACTGCACGGGCTGAAATACTGGCCTTATTGGACCCCTCATTTTCTGTGCGTAAAAGGAGGCCACAGAACATACGTCATTAAGTAGGTATAAGTGTATTATTGGGTGCATGGCCTTCGGCCCTGCACCCAAGAGTGCAGGATCTCCCCACAACCACCTCTTTGTTCTTGGGTGCATGGCCTTTGGCCATGCACCCAACACTGCACGCACTCCCCACAACTTGCCAATGAAAATGCAACACAATGGGTGTATGCATGGGTGCCACATGCGGCGGTGGTTGTGGCCAGGGCCTACAGTCTTAGAAGTAAGGCCTTCGACCTTCGGCCGACGGCCATGCATCCAAGACTCTAGGCCCTGGCCACAGCCACCGTAGCATGTGCCACCCATGGCGGCGTACTAATGAATATAATAATAGCCATTGGAAAAAATAATGCATTCATGGCATGTTGTCAATTTCAATGTTGCCTACCAATTCGCTTGTTCTTTCAACAGTTACACATTTCCTCTCCACTTCATGGACTGAAGTGCTATCGTTATTACACCCCACATTTACTATGCGTACAAGGTGTCCATAGAAATTACATCATGACGACCGACCCCCAGAAAAAATGCATTGATCACCCATGTCTTACTGTCTGAACCTTTCCCAATGCTCTGTGACACAGCAAAATAGTTTTATGAAAAAAAGCATGTGTACGATGGTTGTTGCTCCGTTTTCCGCGGATCCAAGATGCCAGGCACATCCAAACCATCTGACGCAGAACACGTCTTGCAGCAGCCAATGGGCAGAGACGTCACGTGTCCACGGTCATGACGCCAGCCCCTTAGCCAATCGGTATCTTGTTCGTCGACCGAACAGGGAAGTGTGACCATTGAGCGAACATAGATATCACTAATTTTTTCAGACCTACTTTTTAATAATTATAAAGAAAAATACTGCACGGATGGTGACCAAATTTACAAAAGCACGCTTTCTGGACCGAGCCCCTGTACCTGCCGCAGATTTTGTCAAAATCTGTCCAGCGGTTTCACCTGTAGCTGTGCGCAAAGTTTTTCCCCCATTCAGTCTATGGGAAAAAAGACGTTTTGGGACCCCCCCTATAACATTTCCCCCCCTGGCCCAAACATCTCCAAACTTTGCAAAAACATACAGTGACCCATATACTTTTTTTGCAAAGTTTGTTGAGGATTCGTCCAGGGGGAGCGGAGTTATAAGCCGCCCAAAAAGTGCTCTTCCTATGGAAACAGCAACTTAACCATAACTAAACGGCCACTACAGCCGATATTGTATGATATACACGGCCACTACAAGAGGACGAATATCAATTCGTCCTCTTCTGGCTTTCTCTAATATCTTTGCTTTCTTTCTTGATTATGCTTTCTATTGTTTGACTGGGATGAGTATGAGTATTCCTATAATGATGCTCACCCCCTTCTCTCGCTTTCAGGTCTATACTCTTAGTATCTTGACTGGGACGAGTATGAGTAGTCCCATTAACAATTCACATTTGCTTCTCTTGCTTTCAATGTTATCTCATTATCTTGACTGGGACTAGAATGAGTAGTCCCATAACAAGTATCTGTCTCCAATTTTCCCTGTTACCTGTTACTATTTGGGATAACGTCACCAGGGTTTCTTTCCATTCAGGAATGGTCGTCTCCCCTATCCGGCTTAATTTATTCTGCGAATGCTTCATACACCATAATCTTCCTTTAGGATGGGCTTCCGGTGTTGCAGATACCGGGACAGTACGTGGTTCCAGCCGTGTAGTTGTGTCGGTGTATATTTTGAGGCTGACGGTCCACCACAAGACCTTCGTGGTCATTCCTCTCTCTCTCCACCTTACGGGACACTGTGCGCTCAAGCATTTATGCAACTCACAGGCTTTTCCAAATTCCCAGTCTCCTGGACCATCAGGGAATATGTAGCTGTGGACCTTCCCTGGTGTGCCTTTTTGTGTGCCTCTCTCTCTCTCTCTCTCTCTGCCTGCTGCAGCATCTCTTCTTGTCACCCCATTCTCCTCATCTCAGTTAAATGGAGAGTTCCCTTTAAATGGATACTCATAGTTTCGTGCTGACAATAACACATACTTATTCACTCTTCATACAAGTCTTTGCATGCAATACCGAAATATGTAATGTTTGGCTGTTCTTTAGGGAATATTTCACAGGAATGTGAGACCTTGACTCCACAGAGGAAGTCTCTCCCGATGAAGTCCTGCTTGCTTCTACCCCTAGGGAGGGTGTTACAAAACAGTCTCACCTCCCTAGCTTCACAGGAGAGGTTCCCCCTTGTGGAGAAGGGACACATCCCCACAAATCATAACATATCTTTGCCCTTACTTCTGTGGCTTCCCTTTTTCCATTGACGTTAAGGGATTTAAGAAGTCCAAATTCTTTTGTTCTAGCCCCCTTCGGTGTTCAACTATAAAGCACAAAGATTGCAAATCCAAGAACCACCTCATTATTTTTCCATTGTTGTTTTTCCTTAGGCTCATCCAAGTTAAGGGAGAATGGTATGTAACTAGCCTGAATTTCTGGCAGTCAAATAGTATTCTAAGTGGGTGATGGCCCATTTGATGGCCAAAGCTTCCAGTTCAACAGTTGCATAAGATTGTTCCCTGAGGAAAAAGCTTCCTGCTAGAATACAGTGCTGGATGTTAGATGCTGTTTTGTTCTTGTGCGAGTACTGCGCCTAGTTCTGTTTTTGAAGCGCCAGTTTGTAAGATAAATTCTCTATTGAAATCACGCATCTTCACATCCCTCTATAATCTTTGTTACAGAGGATATTTATCAGTCCATCAAAATTTGCTTGATCTTACTCACCTCAAAGGAGTTTCTGCGGCTGGGCGTTCTTTAATTTGTCCGAGAGGTTAGTGGCTGTACTTGGGTATAAACCTTCTATAGTAGACTGTTAAGCCCAGAAAAGCAAGCTGTTCCCTCTTGGTCTTTGGTGGGGAAGTTTGTTGGACGACCTTGATGTTTTCACTCTGTGGCTAGATCAGGTCATTCCCCATGAAGAAGATGAGGTATTTAACTGCAGATTGTGCAATGTGACATTTTTAGGGTTTGGCCGTCAGACCAAATCTCCTTAGGGCATGGGTAATTTCATATACATGATGTACATGCTCTGCCCAAATATTACTATGCATGAACATGTCATCCAGGTACGCTCTACAAACTGTTGAATATGCTCTAACCGTTTTGTCCATAAGGTGTTGGAACTTGGCAGGTGCACCATGAAGATTAAAAGGTAAAACCTTAATCTGTAAAATGCCTTGTGGTGTTGAGAAGACTGTTTTCTCTTGGTCTGATATATTCAACAAGGCCTGCAAATAGCCTTTGGTTAGATTTATAGTTGCTTAGTGTTTAACCATGCCCAGCTTTTCAATCAGATTGTTGATTCTCAGCATTGGGTAGTTATCAAATATAGATATGGAGTTTAGCTTCCTGAAATCAATGTAAATGTGCCATGATTAATCTGCCTTTATGACCAAAACAATGGGAGAGGACCAGGGACTTTCGGAGGGTTCAATAATATCGGCCCTAAGCAGCTCCTGTACCTTGTTTTTTTATTATTTTTTTTCCTAGCTTCAGGGAGTCCTCAGTGGAGTTCTAATGCAATGGAATTTAATGTGAAGAATATTAATGATGTCTGTTAATTAGTGTGTTCAAATATATTTAAATATATATTGTTTTTGTATTCATGCTGAACAGGCCAAACATTATATTTGACAATAAAAGTTTGAATATATTGTTTTTATTTTGAAGAATAGTAATGATTTTGTTTGTTTCATAAAAATGTATTAAAATATATATATTGATTCTGTACATGATAAACATTACTTTGGATATGAACATTTGAAGTTATTATACAAAACGCAAAGTTTGTCCAAATTGAAGTTTATTTGTAATTTAGCCAATTAGTTTATTGATTTGTAATATTTTTTTGATTACAGAAGTTTATTTCACATTTAAATGACAAATTGATTATTATAATGTCTTCAACATTGTCAATATCTGGTTCGATAAATAGGAAGTCGAACAGTGTATTATACAGTACGTCCATTGATAGTAGAGAGTCACTATTTATGATCTGCATTGTTAAGGTGAATGTGTCAGATCCACTTTGTTCCAATGCAATGACTTCAATATTGATGACGTCAGAAGGTGCCTGTGTAATCTGTTGAGTGTAAATGATAAAGTTAGTTGCAAGTTTAATATAAAGTTGTATTGTAATTTGTTTGTGTGTTGATTTAGTTACCGTAATAATACTGTTTCTTGTTGTGTTTAGAATTAGTTCTCTGTTGATACTTTACATGTATTATATTTAGGTAGTCTCCTAATTCAAATTTGGTACGTGCTGCTTCACGCCATAGTGTGACTTTCATGGTGTCACTTGAGTCTTTTAATGTGATTGTTATGACGTCTGTTGCATTTTTACTGATTGTTACAATTCGCATTGATTGTGCCTGAAATGATAAAATGTGTCAATTAGACATTTTTTATTTTGTTATTTGTATACTTTTTATTCAGTGTTGTTTGTAAGATGTACTTACTTCATCTACAGTGCCTGCAACGCTTAGAAGTGTTCATAGAATTGCTGCTTTTGCGGTTTTAAGAGGAGATTTTGGAAGAGTGGAGGGATTATATATTTTATGTGCCTAGTTTAAGATTGCTGTTCGTAGTGCTAATGGCTTGAGGTGAGATACTTTGGTTTGATAGGGGTTAGCATCATTTTGTTTTTGATAATTTCTTATGAGTAGTTCATTGTTTTCTTTTGCAGTATTGTACATGTCTTCATTAGATATTGTAGCTTTAATGGCACCTGTTGTATCTGCTAAAGCTAAATTATATAGGACTTTGTTTTCTTGTCTTGAATTCTTGTAATACGTTTAAATCTCGCATTTCAATCACATTTGCCTTTATTGGTACTTGATACGGTGTATTTTCTAGGGGTCACAAGGATTTGCTGAATAGTATTCATCTGAAAGTAGAAAAAGTTGACATATTAGTTTGCATTGTTTTTTTCTTTGCGTGCATAATATTTTTTTTTCTTACTTCATGAACGCAAAGAAGATTGGCATAACGACTGTGTTATTTATGTTGTGGTTAAGTTATCCATATTGGTTTTGTTTTCACTGCAGTATGATTTTAATGTTCCCACATTTTTAAGTGCTACTTATAAATATGTGGTCTATTATTAATAAGTAATCTGTACTTTATGTTATTCATTGCTTGCATAATGTGTTTAACATAAAGTGTTGCAATGCAATCGTTTGTGTTTTTTGTTCTGCAATGTTTATATTAAAATTTCTCCTCTAATTATGAATTTGTGTTTTGGATATTTTTCGGTGATTATTTTTATTGCTGAGAATAGTGATTGTGAATGTGTTTTAGGAGGTTTATATACTACTATAATTAGTGCATCATCTGGTGGTGGCATTGAAAATGTAACTATGTCAAGGTTTTCAATAATGATATATGTTGGCTTGATTGTAATGTTTGTGTTTATGTATAAAGCAATTCCATGTTTTGTTTTGCAATTGTTAAATTTGTCAAAGAAAACATCTGTGTGTGTTGGTATTGTTAACTTGTTTATTTGTTTTGTTTTTGGGTTGGTTTCAAGTAAGCAAATCATGTCTGAATTTGTAAGGTACGTATATTGTGACAAGTAATTTTAGTTAAGTGTTGGTATGTAATATATAGTTATGTTATGATAAGCTGTAATGTGCATTGTGTTTGCATTCGTGTAATTTCTTGTATTACTTTTGGATAGGCAATCATTTTTTGGGTCGACATTTTTTATATATACCTTTGTTAGTTTTCACTCTACTTAGTGCTACATAATGTAAGTGATCTATTTTTATGTTTCCAAAGTTTATATAAAGTGGTTCTAAAGTTCACCTTCATTTCTATGTATTGTTCTTGCAGATGCTTGTTGCAGTCAAAATAGTTTTCATATGATAGTGTAGTATTTTTGGGTGTATTAAATTGACGTCTGATGTGTTGTAGTGGTGTCCATTGAGGTGAAATGTTGTCTAACTATAGATGTTTGTTGTCCTGCTGTACTATCTTCCTTGTGTTAGGATTGTCGAATTTGATCCTTAGTAAATCTGGTATGTTATTTGTTGTATGTGTTGGATAATTCCTGAAGCACCATTGGTTAATCAATCTGCAACTGATACATTACATGTGACATCATAGCAGAGTAATGTTGTTAATTGTAATGTTTTATATACTCCCATTGTTTTTGTTTGGACTGTTCGTAAATTGTCTAAAATGTATTTTTTGTGAATCTGAAATATCTGCAATGCTGGTGTTGCTTGCAGTGTTAATATATATTGGATTTGACAGTGTTGCTGTAGTACCTGATTGTTAATAGTGTCTACCCCTTTGTTGTAATTATATATGGTATTTTAATTGCTAAAGTGGCATGTGGTTTTATTTTTCTTTGCATAATATTGTTTATGTCAATTTATGTGTGGTTTCCATTACATAGCCTGTTAAGCAGTCCCGTAAAGTGTTGATCATTTTCCTGTCATATTATTTTAGTTAGTTCCTAAAGCTTAGAGTGTGTTTGCCATAAATTGGTTGCTAAGTGGCGATAGCTGTATTTTATGTTTTCAAATATGTATGCGTCAAATACAGGCTTCAGTTGAAATAAGTCTCCAATTGCTAATATTAATATTCCCCCAAATGGTAAATTAGGTGATTTTATTTCTTGTAATCTATTAGCATTTCCGAAGTGCTCTTGGCTGTACTTGGCTGAGGTGCTGCAGCTGAAAATTGCAATTGGCATTGTTTTGACATTTGTTTGCTAAAACTGAAGAGGCTCCGCCCCCTGAACCCAGAAGCGCTATATCAATACAGTCTGTGCGCATTTGCACGCATGCATTTCGGAAGTACTGTTGGCTGTACTTGGCTCAGGTGCTGCTTCTGAAAATTGCAATTGGTAAAAGAACACTGCCAAGAAATATGGACTTTATGGCTCTTGTATATCAATGGTAGCTTATGTATACTTCTTTTATTTGTTTTAGGCTCTGTTAAGGCATTTGTTTGTTAAAACTGAAGAGGCTCCGCCCCCTGAACATGGAAGCGCTATGTCAATAGAGTCCGCGTGCATTTGCACACGTGCATTTCGGAAGTGCTGAAAAGTGCTGTTGGCTGTTTCCTGGGCTGCGGGGCTCTGGGTCCTGGGGGATATTATAGCTCTGTTTGACGCATTTGTGAGGTACAACGTGTTGCAATATTATCTTATTGCTGTAGCTGTAAAGTTGTATGTGTATGCTTTTTTTAAAGTTTCTATTTTGTGACCAATAACCTCCCCCTTTTTTTTTGGTGACACAGCTCCTAGGCACGATTTTCTTGATATGTGTCTGTTTTGTGTTAGACGTTGCATAGCGGTGCATTTTGTGGTTGAGTGTCTGCTACCTATAACCTCACAGAAAATATATTGAGAAGATAGTACACTGAAGGCAGACCTTTATTATGGCTTCCACAAGCTGCGATTCTGTGGCAGACAACGCTATGAATGCTGACATATTCTCTTCCCCAGCATTGTCCAATGGAACATTAGTACTTGACACGCAAGACAAAAAGACACAAGAACCTAAGACTTTGCGGCAGGGCTGTAAAATCTGCCCCCCAAAAATGATAGTTAAACCCACGCCCACTATGAAAACTAGAACAATGACAACCTTCTTTACTAAAGTTAGTGCACTAACTGCGATTGACGTTGAAAAGGCAGCCAAAGACATGGAGGCAGACTTGAATAGATCCATGTGCTGCCTAGGGTCTAAGCTAAATTAACATGTTGTAAGGCCTGCAACTAATGAAAATATTGTCAATAATGAGGATGGAAAGACGCCCTCCTGCAACTATGAGTGTAATAATAGCAAAGAATCAGAAGCAAGTGTTATTGAAGGTGTAGTTGTCAATAAAAAAACTTAGAATGGGGATATGATTGATATTGGGACAGTGGTTAGTGACTCTTTTGTGAACAGACAGAAGTCAACCCTTAACCACAACTCAACAGCTAGAGTATTCGAACTTGTAGTTGTAATAACAATTAAAACAGTGCATATGCTGCTCTTTCCAGTATCTACACCTTGAAATGATAGCATTGACCTCACAGTCCCGTTTGCCACTGATGTGGGAGATTGCTGGGTTGATATACAACCTCTGACACAACAAAATAACAGGACTCCGGATAAGGTATCATTAAAAAGCGAGTGTAGTAGGTTGGAGGAAGCAGAGAAGGTGTCAAATCTCTCGCAAGAAAACGTCTATAGTGACCATTGTAATGACGACATTAGCAACACAAGTATCACATCAAAGGTGATCTTTAGTAGAGTTGAAAATCTACTTGCGACATTGCTATAAAAATTTGATAACAAATATATCAAGCAAAATAGAAAGACACTTCGAGACCAAAGCACTGATGATACACTTACCCAAACATCAACTAGCACCAAACCTGTAGAGAGACAAATCCCACACACATAACTGATAGACATAGCTGGTTCTGTAGAAGCACGTAGGAAACAGAAGAAAATAATGATCTCCAAAGCCGTTATGTATGGTAGCCAACCTAAAATGAACAAAAAAGCTTGCATGTTGAGTGAGATTGAAGCATCCTGTGGAATTATTGATGATTGTAATACACATATAAACAATGTAGCTGCTGAGAATGTGCAAGCTAATAGTAAACTAACTAAAATTAAAGAGAAAAGGGACTGGGTGAAAAAATACAAAAAAACTAAACAATCCATGGTTCAGTATTAGTGAAGAAGCATTGGATGATATAGTATGACTATTTGCTAGTGAAGCTGAGCATGCAGTCACAGCAAATGCTCAGACGATTATGCCACAAGAAAATAAAGGCAAAAATGGGAAAATATCAATGAGCACTGACACTCAAACTTTCACAATTGGTCAGTCTAAACATCCCGAGTGTTGGACTAACCAGCCCCAAAAACAGAAGACAATCGAAGATAAATATCCATACTGATCCAAGTGAAGCGTTTAGTTCACTCCAAATTACACCAGTATCTCATGTTGAACATCTGCCCCCACCACTTAACAGAGAGGCCATTCCAGGCATCCTACATAGTGCAGTTGCCTTGGGTGATAGCTTCTAATGATATCAAGATTGTTGATCAATTGGAACACCTAATAATTCCAATATCGAATGTTTGGTTTGTAACCAATACTATTTTGGAATATGTCATGCAATATGTAAAAGAGACACATTGCCTGGGGTACACTTGTGAGACGGTACAAATGACACCAGAAAAAGATAGGATCATTGAACATCATGACAGAATCTATGACATAAACTTGGAATGCACTAATATTTGATCACGTACCCAACAACGAGAGGGTGTAGCCGCAAGAAGTGACCCCATGAGAAGCCGCAATGAAAACAGAAATGCGGTAGTGAACAAGAACGTGAGGCCAGAAAACAACACAAGAGTAAACAGTTGTAATAGTAAGGCTAAACCGGGTGTGGAGGTTGTCAGAGAGTGTAACACAGGTGAGGGCTATTGGCAATGGCTGCCTGCCTTCCTTAAAATGCACTTCTCTTCGATCTCTCAATGACATTACGATCATATGCTCTTGGAACACTAGAGGGTTTTCCCATTTCATGGCCGAAGACAGCCTTTTAAAATCGATGGATCTCTTCTGTATTATAGTGTTGCATAAAACATGGATGACCAAGACAAGTCACATTGACAAGTTCCAGCTACTAAGGGACCAATTGACTGTCCTAAGGGGGTGGGGCTACTGATTACAACCCATAACCTATTGGTCTTGAGTGAAGTTATAGGATCATCTACCATGGTACAAGTGGTAACAATTGCTATTGATCGAACTGAGACATTCCTGGTGAATGTATACGATCCACCTAACGCTATAGCAACAAACCACAATGTTTCTAAAGTGAAGAAAATTCTGAAGAAAATGAATTGCCTTAAACCAGTATGGATAGTTGGTGACTTTAATGCTAACAGAGGAAAATAATATAGATCAAGCTAATGCGAATGAATCGGCCCCGATTAAACCCTCAAACTTAAATAGACAAGGCAAAGTATGGGCCTGTCTTCTATATTCATGTGGTTTTCATAGGCTAAACAGACTTTGCCCAGGAGATACTGATAAAGAATACACGCATGTGAGTGGTAATAGTGCAACTACTATCGACTATGTGTTTGCAAACATAGCAGCACTGGCCTTGGTGGAAGACATGGCAGTTGCCATGCGAGATGAAAGAGATCATATGCCATTATGTGTACTATTAAACCCCACATTGAAAAATTATGTGCAACATTTAAGTCCACAGAATGGGGACATACCTTTAATAATGGCCAAAACCACATTCGGTGGAACACAACTAATCTGAACAAAGCTCAGGAGGTTATAGATGAGCTACTACCTGTTTTTATAGATCAGTTTGACGGTAACGATCAGCTTAGAAGATCAGACATAATGGTAGAATTTCTAAAAGTCACGACACGTGTCATAGATGCTATAAAAAATAAAATAAACTACAAGAGCATACAAGAGAGGTGGACTAATGACCATAAAAATGGACACCACTATGATAGTTGCATAACAGCTGCAAAAAAACAACTACGAAGAACCATAGCTACAGTTCTCAGCCGTGCAAAGGACCTGTATACCCCAGTAGAAATCTCGGCTTAGATCAGGTGAGTCAAAGTTGAGTAACGCAGGTGGCTGAGAAACCATCACAGATTTTGTGAGATGGAAATATGGCAACAGATAGCGAACTTTGCAAATACTGGAAACAATATTGGCATATGGTCAGTGCTGAGGTGAACAGACAATAGAGACTTACCTATCAATAGTGTCTCAGAGGCAGTTTGGTGCTCCTACATAGAGTCTACATTGGGTCGCAAGCACATTGATAGATAAGGAACTTTCCCTGCCACCTACAAAATGGTAATGTAAAGCATCAGTGAGCGACATATCTAAGATTATAGAGAGATTCAACAAATCCGGAGCCGCTGGCCCAGACCGCACCTGTAATGCACTGTTAAAGACTTCCCGAGACTTGTGGGCTTGACTGTTGCATATTTTCTTTGTGCATATTGGTGAATGTGGCACCCTATCAGAATCCTGGAGAGAGAGACACATTCTCCTGGTGCACAACAGGGTTCATAGTCAGAACCTTCTAATTACAGAATGTTAGCAATGATGGACATTACTGAGAAGATATTTGCAAAAGTATTACCGATTGAATTGCAACAGTGGATTAAAGACAATAATATTCTCCCACCCAATTAGACTGGAGTTGGAACAAACTCAAGTACCGCACATAACTTGCAGATTCTGGTCTCTGCGACTGAGTATGCATGGTCTAGGCATAACAGTGATGTCTATGGTGTTTACATTGATTTCAGCACTGCATTCGACACAGTTATGCAGAACAGGGATGGAACAAACTTCAAGGATTATTAAAGATGCTAATGCTATTATACAAAGATACAAGTATATAAGTACATCTAGATGGCCAAGGTACCATCTCTGTGAATATCTGCACAGGTAGAGGGGTCAAACAAGGATGTATAGTGACAGCTACACTCTTTAATTTATATTGAGCTGACCTGTTCAATGCCTTTGATAGTATAGACCACTACCCCCTCAAAGCAGGGACACAAAGATACGGCTAGTTAGGCTATGCTGATGATCTTCTTTTCCTTGATCACACCCCCAAGGGTCTGCAAAATATGCTTGATGCTGAGAGTACATATGCTAAACAACAGCCTACATGTTAATATCTCAAAAATTAAGACCATGGTGTTTACAAGTAAAATGAAAATAGGTAACAAATTTGTATGGAAGATGGATGGTGATATTATGAAACGAGTAAGGCATTATAAATATTTAGGAGTGGTGGTTGATGACAAGCTGAAATGGCATACACACTGGGACAAAACAAAAAAATAAATGCACAAAGATAGTAAACATCCATCAGCACCTTTCCTGGTAGAAATTGAGACTGTTCCCTACTTTTATATAATACTAAGATCGTCTCAGTTCTGATGTGATTGAGGTATGGATCCATAATCTGTGTGGTGAAATACAGAAGTTTGAAGCAACAATGTTGCGAAAATTGTTTAGACTGCCAAACACCCTATCAGTGGAGTATATAATACTGGAATGTGACCTGAAATCTGAAATGTAGATTTGCAGCCTTCATATCCAGAGTAGCCATGTGTTACGAAAGATTGCTACATCTGGAGAATACAACCATTATGGTTAGTTACTGTCAAGCCTTTGCAAAACTGGATAAACTGCGGAAACATAGGTACCCTGCGAAAGATCCTGAGTATACACAGTAAATGGTTTGAAGGGTATAGGCAGACATACAGGGTCTGATTCACAGAAGCATTTTATAATGGCGCAATCCCATAGGAAAACGCTCTGTGAATCCGGACATTAGTGTCTCATCATGTTGGTCGCATAAGCATTGGCTTAAACCGAAACTGCACATTTACAGCAGTGAGACTAATCGAATTCGACTATCCACAAATGCAAACAGTTGCCCATACGTCCAATACTATTTGCTTCTGGTTTCCAAACAGAATTACATCTTGGCATACCCAGACAGTGGAGTCATTAGATAATACTTACTGCTCAAATTTAACATTAGTGAAGTAGTGGAGTGTAGAGGTGCAAAAATTGGTATCACTCGAGCTAACCATCTGTGTCGATTGTGTGGCGACAATGTATTGGAAACACTGGTGCACATATTGGTTAGCTGCAAAAGTCTGAACAAGATTAGATCCAATCATTTGAAAGCATATAACAATGCAACTGACTGTGATGACAGTCCATGTGTATGGTCCAGATTCATGGAAGGACATGACCTAAATTTGATATATTTATGGTAAAACTTTCTGAAATGTAGAGAAATATTATATGACCTGTCCAAAGGAATTTTAGATTAATTGATTATTTTTACTGTTTTTATTTCGAATTAAACTGATCATCTCATTTTAGAATTAACCTTTAACCATAGGTGGTATATTAAAACTTTGATCTTGGAGGGTGGATGTGTTGACATTGGAGAAGTTTGTATATTTTGTGTATTCATATATTGTTGTTTGTAATGTATATGCAAAGCCATCTTGGCTATATGTAAAATAAATAAATAAATAAATAAATAAATAAATAATATTACACATATTGCTGCCTACCATTTAAATTTACTCAATTATTAATACTTTTAAATTCATTAATTTCGTTTGTAATATTGTTCGCTGCTCATGTGAAAGTGGTTTGTATATGAAATGTTGGTATACTGGAATTTTTAGTAAGCTGTGTAAAGTCTGTCCATTAATGTTGTAAGCAGCTTTTCCTGTTGGTGCAGAAAGTAGTACATGTATGTTATCAGGATTTCCACCTGCTTTGACATTATAGTAACGTATTAATGTTTGATATAATGCATGTATTAAAAAGCTCTTATCAACTCCAGCTCCTCATGTACAAAATGTGTAACATGGTATGGTTTCTGTTTTCAACCAATTTAAATTATGGTATGTGAATGCTAGCTGTTCACTGGTTAAAGTAGTCCTAATGTTTGTAAATTGTTGGTTACATATGTTATGATTTACTACACTTTCTTGTTGATTGATTACACAAAATCATAACTCAAATGATAAATCATAGATATTGGCCTCTTCTGTTGTGGTTTCTGTTTGAATTGTTTGTGTAGCAATAGGTGTGGATAATGGAGGTGTGATAATGTCCTTGTATGTCATTGTATGTAGTGTCTTCTATAGTATGGATTTCATTGTTTTTATTAAATTCATTATGTTTATTATCTTGTATGTTTTTTACTTTTAAGTATTGTTCATAAAATGTATTTTTGTTGTTAATAATGTTTTCCTCATTTCTCGATGGATAAAATAACATTAAAAGTTCCTGATAGTAGTCCTTTCTTTTGTTAAATCTACAGTAGCGTATCATTTCTGTTTCTCTTTTGTACATGTTTATAATTTTCTTTTCCATTGCCGTGTGATTCTAAATTGTTTTCTGCTTCTTTATGTGATCTGTAAAAATTGTCTTCAGGAAGTAAATTGTCTTTATATAAACTGTTTTTATTTGTTGCTTTATATTTAATGTTCTAACAAGCTGCATAATCTGCCAATGTGCATGTGTCTAAAGATATTGAAAGTTTTTTGCATTTATTGATTAGGTTGTCACATTCAATATTTGTGGAGTTATAAGGTAGTAATTTGATGGTTTCAATGTTTTTCATTTAAAAAGTTATTTATCTAATGGACTTGTATTAATAAACACAAATGACTGTGGCAATTTGCAAAGACACATTTGTAAAATCAAAAGCACTGCCTCTAATGCACTTATTTCTGTTGAATTTAAAAATGTGTTACCGCTGTCTGGTAGTTCTTTTTTAATGTTTGGATTATGGTGACCAATATAGAACGGGGGCAACCTCTGGCACCTCTAGTCCAACTAGTGGTCTTTCTACCTTCCGATTCGGGGGATACTTAAGAGAAACTATAAAGAGTAGTCTGATATTGAATCGATGTATTTTTACAGATGACTGTGCCAATTGATTTTGGGATAGCAGTGGAACTGGAAGAATAGGTTTACTCGAGGATACTATCAAGATTTTTCCCCCACTCCTACATCAGGTAAAGAATGTTTTTCTGCTCCTCGCGTTTGACAGATTTATACTGACCTTAGTTTAAATAAGTAATGGGTTGATTTTACCCTCTTTTTTTATGTTTTCACACCCACAGCGTACCCAAGCTTGAAGTGCAGAATGATGGTTGCAGTTCAATCTATGTGTTCTTAAAAGTAAAATGTAAAGGTTCAAGTGACGAATTGTGATTTTCCTCTTGAAGAAAGTTCTAAACGCAAGAACATGAACTGAAACATGTCGAGGCATTACACTAGTTTGTCAATCGAGATCCAAGTGTGGATCATAGTCCATCTCGATATGCAAATTGAACTAAAGGGGTGTAGGAAACCAAAGTCAGATTGACATCGGGTATGAATTGTTGTGATTTATATGTCTAGGTTTGTTATTGTCACGAGCACTTTGTCCACTGTTGATTTTTTATAAACTGATTACATTTTTTACAGTGTTTTTATGTATATTGAATAAAATGTATATGTTTTGCTAAAGACTGTGGGCCTCATTACGAGTATGGAGGCAGCCCTGCCCTTAACAAGGGCATGGCTGCCTCCATACCGGGTTCCAGGACCAGGTTCCTTCAATGAGGAATTACCAGGTCATTCCAACCTTGGAGTACTCAGTAATTCCTCATTGAAAAAGCCCATGCCCATTCCCATTTGAGCCCCCATAGGGCTCAATGGGAATGGGGAGGGAGCTAATAACAGGCCCGTTAATAATGGGCCCGTTATTAGCTCCCTGGTCCCCCTTGCGGGACCCGCTAAGGATGCCTGGTTTTACCAGGCGTCCTTACCGGGTCCCGCAAGGGGACCTCTTAATAGGGCGTCCCGTAATGAACGGTGCCGGTCCCGTACCGGCACCCTTCATTACGGGAGCGCCAGGGTCGTATTGAGGCCCTGTGTGTGTACAAGTATTAGCTGTTGGTGGAATCACCTACCTTGCTGGATTATGGTGAACCTCTTTTGCTGCTTGTTGTAACAACCTGCTCATTCGTCTTTGTGATTTACTTATGTAAGAGATAATATACATTGCACATGCAAAAGAATCAACTATGTACATTATGTCAATGTTAGCTTGCCATGCAAAAAGTACATTAGTGTTATAATTGTTAACATAACATTTATTTGGATCTCGGTTAAAAATACATTTTTTTTGTATTGTAGATTGTATTGTATAAATGTAATCATTAATTGATAATTTGGTAATATAAAGGAATTGTTAGTGATAGGGATAGTGATATTGCATTTATAGCGCGCATGTACACAAGTGTTTCTAAGGACCACAAGACAAGGGAGGAGAGCAGAGGGAAGACAAGACAAATTATCTCACTAGGCCTTGTGACATTTCGATCATGCAAGAGCGACAACAAGAGGTGCAGGGGGAAGTGAGTGGGGGAAGTGCAAGGGATAGGGTATGGGCAAGTGTGGTCAGGGCCAGTAAGGCTCTGGGTAAGTGCGACTAGGGCAGCGTGGCTCTGGATAAGTACAAGTCGGCAGGGGATGCTGTAGAGGTTACAGATTACAGCCCCTAAGTGTGCCGTAGGCCAGGTGGCAGTGCAAGGAGGACTTGTCGTTGAAGAGCCTGGTACCCAGTGAGACTCTGAGGGTACCAAGTAACCAGTCTGTGTATCAGACAGGAAGGTTAGCAGGGGAGCGAGAGAGAGATGGCAGAGGAGAAAAAGAGGGTCTTGATCTGCTTCTGGAACTTCAGGTGGTCTGCCTCATGTCTGAGAGGGGCAGGGAGGTCGTTCCAGAGGAAGGCACCTGCAGAGGAGAGAGATATACCCCCCACTCTCTGTCTGATCATAGAGAGTTGGAGGTAGCTGAGAGAAGGGCTCAGGAGGTACTTAGGCAGATAGAGTTGGATTTAGTGCAGGCCCCAGCCCCAGAAAGCCTTGTGGATGATGCAGAGGGTCTTGACCTTGATCTTTGCAGCCACCGGGTGCCAGTGGAGAGATTTCAGGGCTGGAGAAATAAAGTCCCTAGGCTTGAGGCCAAGGATAAGCCTTGCAGTCCTATTCTGGATTAGTCGCAGATGGCACAGAGTAGGGCCAGGCAGATTGAGAAAGAGGCTGTTGCAGTAGTCCAGAACCAGAGCTCTGGAGACAGTGAGCTACTGGGGGAAAGTGAGAAAAGTTAGAATACCTCTGAGGAGGTGCGGCTGGAAGTGGGCCTTCTTAGCAAGGTCCATGATGTGAGGAGAGAAGGAGAGAGTGGAGTCGAAGATGACACCAAGGTTTTATGCCTCACAGGAAGGCGAGTGTAGAGGGCCAAATGAAGGTGGCCAGAATGAGAGAGGGAAAGCAGGAGCAGGGATCCCAATGAAAAGGATCTCCGTCTTACTGGCATTAAGGAAGAGATCGTTGGAGGAGCACCAATCCTGAATCGTGGATAGACAGTCAGGAATGAGCAAGGCAGGAGAAGCAGCTGAGGGAAGCCTGAAGGAGAGCAAAGTGTCATTCGCATAACACTGAAAGATGGATGAAAAGGTGGAGATCAGCTGGGTGAAAGGGGCCAGATAGACATTGAAGAGCCAGGGGGAGAAGATAGGGCCCTTGGTGACACCACATGTAGAGAGAGTGGTGGTAAAAAGGAAGGACCCACGTTGGACCTGGGATGGTTGGTCCCAGAGGAAGGAGGTCATCCACCCCAGTGCCTGGTCCATGATGCCCAGGTTCTCACAAAGTCGATTGATTAGGGTGGAGTGATTGACCGTGTTGAAAGCAGAAGAAAGGTCAAGGAAGATGGGGACAGAAGGAGAGCTACAGTGAAGATTAGAGAGCAGATCTTCATGGGTCTTCAGGAGAGCAGTTTCCATGCCACTGCTGCTCTGAAGCCAGACTGATGGTTTTGGAGGCAATCAACAGATTCAGTGTGGAGAGTAAGCTGAGATATGGCCAGCATTTCCTGGAGTTTGCCAAGAAAAGGAGTGATAGAAATCGGGCGATAGTTTGCCAGACAGGTAGGTTCAGCAGTAGGCTTTTTTAGGAGGGTGTGCACAAGGGAGTGCATGAGGAGAGCGGGGAAAGACCCAGCAGTGAAAGAGTGATTTCAGAAATCTGCCAAGGCTGGAGCAAAGGTGTCCATGTGGTCCTTTATGGTTCTGGAAGAGCAGGGGAGCACCTTTTTAGACGCAAATTGAATCGATCAGACTTGTCTTGAAACATTGTCCGATGTTGAGAGAGAGGAGGAAAAAGGAAGAGGACAGGGAAAGGTGGCCAAGTGGGGCCTGAGAGAGGTAGAGGGAGAGGAAGAGGAAAGTGAGGACAGGATGCCCTGAGATTTAGTGGTGAAATGAGAAGGCAGCGCCATGCAGAGGGCCTGGGAGGGGACAAGAGAGGTGGAGACTGCAGTGGAATTGGCCAGCTCCTTCCAGATTTTAAGGAGTTTGGCCTTTTTGTTAGAGGCTGCATTGACGCGTGCTTGGATGTGGGTTTTTTCTTGGAAAAGACAGAGAGTCTATATTGCCTTTGGAGCAGGCGGCAGACCAATTTGTCAGAGGATGCGCCCGAAGGCCTCTACTTCCTCTCAGCCACTCTGCACTTATGTTTCAGGGCGGCAAGTTCGAAGTCATACCAAGAATTGCACTTGGAGTTAGGCTTCAGCTGGATTCTCATGACAGGGGCAAGGATGTCCAGAGTGGTGTAGATAGAAAGATGCAGGTTAGAGAGGACTGTGTCTGAGAGTGAGTCAGTCACAGGAGTAGGAGGAACAGAGAAAGTGGAGAAAGGCATCCACTGACACTCCCTTCAGGGGCCGAATGACCGAGAAGGAAGGTGGCATTGCTGGGGTAGGCTTTATGTGTGGGACACCCAGTGTCAGGTGGGAGGAGAGCAGAAAGTGGTCACTCCATAAGAGAGGAGTGGTGAGAGGGTTAGAGAAGGGGATGTCTGAGGAGATGAGAGCATCCAAGGTGTGGCCGGGAGAGTGTGTCGAACCAGTGGGATGAATGGAAAGAGAGAGAAAGTCGCAGAGGTTGTGGATGAGCCCAAAGGAGGGATTAGAAGCATCTAGGTGGATGTTGAAGTCTCTGAGGAGGAGAAGCTGAGAGGTAGAAGCAAGGACAGATGAAAGAGGTCAGCCCATTCAGAGAGGAAGAGGGCGGCCTGGTCAGATGGCCTGTAGATGGTGGCCAAAAGAGATAGAGAGCCTGAAGACCAGGCATTCAGGGGAGGAGCAGCCCTGCATAGGAATTACAGAAGCAGGGACTCACCTTGGAAAGATCAAAACCACTCCACCACCGGGCTGGTAGGTTTTGGGCTCAGGGAGGATCTAGTAGCTCTCCAGGAGGAGAGTGTCAAAACTCATGACGGAGCTCGGCATCAACCATGTCTCTGTGAGAGCGAGGACATCCAGGTCAATGTCGTCAAGGAGGTGGCAGTTGTCAGAGGACTGTTTGATAGCAGAGCAAGAGTTTAAAGTAGCAACGTGTAGCAGGTTGTCAAATGTGAAGTACATCTGGTGTGGGGTACAGAAGGGAGGTCCACCCAGCAGAAGTTGTAGAGGGGCCCTAGAGTGGCCAGAGGCAGAAGACAAGGGTAGCAAGGGACTCAGAGAGGAGGTGGAGGTAGGTGCCAGAGAGGCGGCAGAGGATGGAGGTGGCAAAGGAGCCTGAGAGATCTTAGAAGAGATAGCAGGAGAAGACAGGAAGCGGCTGAGACATGGTAAGCGCCTATCGAAAAGGAGGAGATTGGTCTGAGGGCCCTGCACCAAAAAAGTCCCATTCAGAAAGACATTAATGATGGTTTTGAAGGAGTGGAAGGAGGCCAAGAGGGCCTCCCACCAGATACAACCATTAATGATGGGAGAGGAGGAGATAGGAGAGAAAACTCCTGTATCCTCCACTGCGTATATGCCTCCCAAACTGTAACTAAGAGCCTTCTTGGCACCTGTATGTAATCTTAAATCTGTGCATCCTCTGTAACAGCGCCTCAATGCCTTATGGGCTGCAAGTGCGCTTAACAAATGCAAATAAATAAAAATAAATAGAACAGAAACAATATGAGGGGTCCATACGTCGGGAGAGGGAACAACAAAGAGTATGTCAGTGAGAATCTGTCTAGAGGAAGCACTGATGTAGGTATCAGTGATAGGGAGGCCTGGGTTGGAGATCAGGATATCCCTCTTGAAAATGTTTCTTCCAGACTTAGTGAGGGGGATAGGATATTCAATAGAGTAGCAGTTAGAGAAGATGGGAGAAATGGAGAGCACCATAGAGGGTGAGAGGAGGAAAGTTGGAGGAGATGAGAGAGAGAGGGAGCGAGAGAGAGAGAGAGAGAGAGAGAGAGAGAGAGAGAGAGAGAGAAGGAGAGGGGCACAGCCAGTACCGCACACCGTAGACTGCGCAGGACGAGGGTGGGAGGTCACACAGGGAGCACAACAGTAAGGAAACACAACAAGAATCAAGGCAGGGCAAATAAAAATGGGGGAGAAGCACAGTTACAGCAGTAACCACAGTGGAATGGGGACCTAGAGAGGTGGAGAGAGCCTAGTGGAACAGCAGAGGCACAGTACAACAGTAGCAACAGAGGAGTGGGAACCTAGAAGTGGGAGTGAGCATAGTGGAAATGGTAATACAGTAGCAACAATGTCAGTGGAGTAGGAACCTTGGGTGGGGAGACAGACCTACAACACAACAGTTAGCAACAGCAAGGAGTCTGAAACGCAAGGTATGGCTAAACGCACAGGGACAGAGTACGGTAAATCAGGCGTAAAGGTGGAAGCACACACAAAGCCGCAACAGGTCAGTAGAGAGCAGTAGTGGCTGCTCTCACTGCCTGCACCTTACTTATGGTTGCTGCTGGTCGATGGCTGCACGGCATACTCGCACTGTGCGCTGCTAAACGTTCTGACCCATGCCTGTGGATGGCTGTGCTGAGTACTCACACACTGCACCATTACCCCTTCATCACCAAACACCTATGGTGCACAACACTGCAGCCTTGTCCTGCATAGGATTTGCCGCAGAAGGTCAGATCTGTGTTTTTTAAAGGATATGCTACGTGGACTTAGCGCAACATGCAACTTATCCAACAACCACAGTTTCCTGCAGTCCTTCAGCTTTCAACACAGCAACCTTGTCCTGAGCTGGCTTTGCTGCAGAGGGTCCGATTCTCGGTTTTTAAAGGATACGCTGCATGGATGTAGTGCAACATGCAACATATCAAATGGCCAGCGTCTCCTGTGATCCTGCGGTGCACAACACTGCATCCTTGTCCTGTGTGGGTTTTGCTGCAGAGGGACCGATCCTTGGTTTTTGAAGGATACGCTGCAAGGACGTAGAGCACCGTGCTAGATAACATATCCCCAGCATCTCCTGCGGTACTGCGGTGCACAACAATGCAGCCCTGTCCTGCGTGGGTTTTGCTGCAGAGGGTCCAATCCTCCATTTTTAAAGGATACGCTGCATGGATGTAGCTCAACATGTCACGTATCAAACGGCCTGTGGTCCTGAGGCACACAACACCACCGCCTTGTCCCACGCAGTCTTTGCTGCAGAGGGTCCAATCCTTGGTTTTTAAAGGTACACTGCATGGATGTAGCACAATGTGCGATGTATCAAATGGCCTGCGGTCCTGCGGCGCACAACAACACAGCCTTGTCCTGCGCGGGCTTTGATGCAGAGTGTCTGATCCTCAGTTTTTAAAGTATAGACTGTGTGGACGTAGTGCAATCTGAAATGTATCAAATGGCCAGCATCTCCTGCGGTCCTGCAGAACACAACACCTCGGTCTTGTCCTGTACAGGCTTTGCCACAGAGGGTCCAATCCTTGGTTTTTAAAGGATACGCTGCATGGACCTAGTGCAACGTGCAACGTATCAAACAGCCAGCATCTCCTACAGTCCTGCGGAGCAAAACACTGTGGCCTTGTCCTGCGTGGGCTTTGCTACAGAGGGTACATTCCTTGGTTTTTAAAGGATACGGTGCATGGATGTAGCGCAACATGTAGCGTATCAAATGGCCTGCGGACCTGCAGCGCACAAAAACGTGGCCTTGTCCTTTGTGGGTTTTGCCGCAGAGGGTCTGATCCTCGGTTTTTAAAGGATACACTGTGTGACATAGTGCATCATGTGACATATCATACAGCCAGCATCTCCTGCGGTCCTGCGGTGCACAACACTGTGGCCTTGTCCTGCACAGGCTTTGGCGTAGAGGGTCCTATTCTCGGTTTTTAGAAGATACGCTGTGTAGAGATAGCACAAAGTGCGACATATCAAACAGCCAGTGTCTCCTGCGGTACTGCAGTCCTGTGGCGCACAACACCACAGCCTTGTCCTGTGTGGGCTTCGCCGCAGAGGGTCCGATCCTAATTTTTCAAAGGATACGCTGCGTTCTAAAATTATTTCCTGTGTGATTGCTGCACATGTTTTTTGTACTGTGAGTATATTTTCTGCACATGTATTTTGTTCATTTTTTGGAAATGGATCTACTATAACAGTTTGTGGCATAGGATATTTTGGAAAATTAAATCTACATGTAGTTTGATGTTTTTGCCTACAGCTTTTTGTATGTGAAAGTGTTTGTAATACAAATAATGATTGAAATTGTTTGGGTAATATGGTTGATCATGCAATGTAAGTGCCCATAAAGGGGTTTATTTCTTTTGGAGTTGCTTTGTCTAATTGGGGTGCATTTTCTATCCAAATTAAGGCATGAATATGAGGTCACCCTCTTTGTTGCTATTCAACATGAAAAAAGTAATCAATCATTTTACCTATAGGAATGGTTTGAAAGAACTGTTGTACTTGATTGTCAAAGTGTCTTGCACACGTTACTGGATTTTGTTGTATCATATTCCATTTTTACCCACAAGTTAAATTTTGTATTTCTTTATTTGTGTAATGTGTTTTTAATACAAGGCTTAGTCTTTCTAAAATGTTAGTCCAAAGAGTTTCAGCAGCAGACAATGTTAAAAAGAAAGTTTGAAGTCCTATTTGTCTTATCAGTGAACATTTTTTTGGAGTGTTGCCAGTATGGTGGCAATCCCCAAATTGTTTTTAATATGTTGTACCCATCATTGTGAGTACAAATGTTTTCTAATTGATGTTTTATGTCTCCTGCTGTTATTTCTGATCCTTTTGTAGTGAATTTACGTAACGAGATGTTAACTTTACCTTGAATTTGTTTCATATGTATTTTTTAAGTTTAAAAAATATGTTTCTCATAGAATTTGCTACTCTTCTAGCAGCGATTCGTAATTCCCATTTGCATGTTGTACTATAGTGAACAGGTATTTCTCATTCATTATTATCTGCCCTTTGAAAACCACAAAAAATTGTTGGAAAAGAAAGAAATTCAGAATCTCTGTCTTAATAAAGCCCACTGGGTGTGTTGTTTTCTGCTGGTGTAAGGCATAGTACATTTGGTGTGCCTTCTTTAAGGTTGTCTGTAGTTAATAAAGTGTCTAAGTTACCTGCTGTATTTGTTTCTGATTCTTCACTTCATAAGCTATCTCTATTTTTATCTGCATTTTGTATAATTATATTGTGTTCTTGTTCTAATTGTACTGTCCAATTTGGGTTCATTGATATTCCTTAATCTTGATAAAGTGAACTAGTTGAGGCTAAGTATCGAGCTACATTTGTTACTTTATTTGGCCTTACATTTTGGAAATGTGTATAGGATGTGAATGCTAATTTTCGTTTTAATTTAATTGGAATAGTTGCATAATCTGTTATTTGTAGTGATAATATGGTAACTGTATGCATTAAATCTGATGTTACATTCACCACAGCTCCATGCATTGCTAATTGTGATCCTCTTGGTAATGAATTGATTTGGATAAATGGTATTCTTGGCAAAATCAATAATTCCTCTAATTTTTTTACATGTAATTCATTAGGTACAGTTGGAAAGCTCATTTTATTTTTTATATATGAGTATGGTGTTATTTCTTTCACTTATATCATGTATTCCATTATATATGGATTTTTTGGGTGTAATAGTGCATTGTTGATAAAATAAAAGTTATTTTAAAGATGGTGTAGGTTTGCTTGTACGATAACTGATTGGAAATGTTACATACAAATTCTGGTCCATGTTTAATTATGCTTTCAAATATAGTAATTTCTTCTATAATGATTGTTTCTTTATTTTATTGTTGGTTATATATATGTTCTAATGCAGTCATTGTGTGCTTTTTGTGTTTTGGTGTATTACTTGTGTTTGTAAATGTTTTTTAATGTGTTTTCTTTTTTCTTTTTTGCATTACAGTCTGTTTTGTACTAGATGGCCCATGCAATGTTTTATTGATTGTGTGTGTTGAATGTTTTTTTTAGCATTGGGATATTACTACATTTGATGGTGTGTTTGCTAATATTCTTTTGTTGCTAATTTATATGTTTGCAACTTTATATTATGAATAATAACTGTTGTTATAGTTAATATTTTATGTGTTTGTGTAAGTTTATGGATTGTATATAATAGCTTACTAAGTGTATTATATTTTTAATGCAGTTTGTAGTATTATGCAGGTCATTAGCAGATTTTAATGAATACATATAAAATACAAACACATCTTTTGTTATTGCATTGTAGTATTTTTAGTATTTGTAGTATTTATCAAACTGAAGTATTAAAGATGCATATTTTGTTACGCCTTATTTAATCTGTGGTTTAATTGTATTTTCAGTTGTAAAACTTGTTCTTTGTGTTTTAAATATTGTTGTATGTTATCTATTGTGGTAATTCCTCAATATGTTTTATTTTGCTTTTATGTATGTTTTGAAAATGTGTATTTATGGCAATTCAATTATGGTTCATAATTTATTGTGGGGGGATTTAATTTTGTAGTTATTGTTGATATTAAATAGCTAAAAATTCAAAAGACAATTAGCTATTTGGCTGCAGGAGTTGTGTTTTGAAATATATTTTTTGTACATTTGAGTTGTTTTGTTGCTGTATATTTAGTTTTGTTTTAAGATTGCAATATTATTAGCTTTTTATTGACTACTTTTGACTAAATTAATAGATGAATATGTATTTTTTAAAATTTAGTTTTATCTGAACTATGTTATTGGTATGTTGAATTGTATTTGTTTGCTTATTTGGAGGTGTATGTACATTGCTCTTTGATTTTAGTTGTGTGTGTATAGGTTTTGTATTAGACATTTTACTTTTCCAATAGTTGTGTTTATAAATGTTAGAGGTTATATTATTTGCTGAATAAATTTGTTTACATTGTATGCTTTTGTTAATTGTATTATGTCTTTGTTGACATCGATTGATTTGATTTGGTTGTTTAGTAGAAAACATTTGGAAATTGGAGCTGCTTTCCTTGCGTGTGTTTATCGATTTAGTTGCAGTACTTGATTTGGAATCATTATGTTTTATTTTGTAGTTATATTACTAGCCAATTTGTTTTTAATTATTAACTTTTGTAGCTATATGATGGTCAGTGTGATAGCTACATTTGTTTGCTGTAGTGAAGGTGCATATAATGTATTTTTTGTTTGCTGTAATGTTTTTGTTTGGAATGCTGCGTATTTGCTAATTTTATTGTTATGGTCTTCATTTGTGTTTGTCGAAACTGAAGAATAGTTAATATTTTGTGTGATTATACAAATTTATGTTTTTTTATTTAATTATCCAGTTTGCATTTTGACAGTTTTTATTACATTAGAGGTTATTTCAAATAGTATTATATTTGGAATATTTGCATTTTTAAGGAATAGTTCTAATTGTTTTATGAAATCAAGTATATTTTTTTAAATAATTAAATGTTAAAAGATTGCAACTAGCATTAATATCTGGAACAACTTTCTACTATGTGAATTAAAAATATAGTAATTGTTGTCATTTGTAAATACAGCCATACTGTATGTAATAATACAAATTATACATTAAGTATACAGTGATAAGGAAGAATTTAAATTAAATGTAATGCTTGGATAAAAGGTATCATTTCCTTGTAAAATATCACCAAGATGTATCTTGTGTTATTGCAAAAATGCGGTCAAGCCATTTAATAAATGATGGAAGATCATCAGGATGCAAGTAATTTTGTTGGGTAAGTAAATGTAAGTGTTTGTATAGTTGATATCCAAGATGTAAATGTAATGCAATTTGTGTTTATCCCAAAAATTAGCAGGTTTGCAAAATGTGTGAGTATAGCATAAGGCATTCTTTGGGAGGCATTGTTTTCCTCTTGAAATGTTTGAAATTATATTGTTGCCTTGATGATAATCTGCTGCTAAGGTACTGTACATTTTTTTTTTTCTTGTCAAAGTCTTTATTCAATATGTGTATTTTAAATTGATGTATTTTTAGGTTTATTATTCAACTAAAAATACTTATTTTGTGAATAATTTGTAGTATTTGTATTAGTGTTATGCAATGTAAAAACTATTAAGTGACACAAATTTACTTTTTTTCAACATAGCATTCATTGTATGTTTTGTTATGTTTACATAATATAATTCCTGCAACCTCTATACATTGACACCATTTTTATGGTCATATAAAATAACATACCTTTTTAAATTTTTGTACTGTTAAGATTTTCAAAAAAAGGGTAACTGGAAAACAAAAGAACAATTAAATGTAAATTCCATTTTAAGTAATGGCCATACTGATATTATCTTACATAGTGTACATGCTACTATACCCACTATTAATGTGAAACATTTTAATTTGTCCACTTTATATTATTCACGCATAATTAAAAAGGTTTTATGTTATTAATTTATTCTGAGCTTTCCTAATATTTGTATATTATTTTAAGCCTTGTAATTTGATGTTTGAAATCAATTAAATTAGTTAAGTATCTTGAATAAGGCGTATTTAGGAAATTATATAAGTGGTTGATTTGCATTAATAAAATATGCATATTATAATATGAAGTTAAAGATTAAAATGTATTAATGTATATTTTCTTAAATTAAAATGAAATATACATGATAGGAAGTAAGTAAAATAATGTTAAATGCCTAAAATCATTGAATAGATATCAGCATTTAAGATTGTGTTTGTTTGTAACAGCAATTTGACTACCTTTAGGAGTTTATTATTGGTTGTCTTTAAAATGATGAATATTTCCCATCTATATACTAAAAGGCAAGACATTTTTTTAACAATTATTAAGGTGTATATATTTTTCTATGTTTTAACACATTTCCAAAATCCCCATGTATTGAAACTTACATTAAAATTTAAGTACCTTTTGCTCATAAATATGTTTTGTAACTCGAAGTAACAAAATGTAACAGCATTGTAAATATATGCCAAAAATAACACAATCCCTATAATCAAAAATGAAGCTGTTTATAGCATACCTATATTTGCATTTACTTAAAAATGAGTTTTTAACAGCAATTTCATAATGTTTAGCAGTATGTTATTTTGGTGAATTTAACTATGTAATTTTGTATACACTAAAACCAATGCCCTATATCATTTTTTTATTACGATGTATATTCTTTTTAGAAAAACTAAAAAATTTTAATTTTTGGTTGCTACACTTTAAATAAGCTTGCTGTCTAAAAATGTAATGGAACAGAAATAACTATTTAAAAAAATCCAATGCATTGCAACTTACTTAAAGATTTAAGTATATCTTGTTCGGAAATATTATTTGTAACCTGAAGCAACAAGAAGTCAGCAGCATTGTAAGTATATGCCAACAATCTCACAATCCCTAAAATGTAAAATAACATGGTTTATTAGCATACACACAAAGTTCATCCCAAAAAGGAAATGTATGTTAAAAGTAATTAATACAAGTCTAATTGTTTAATGACCACTTAAATTCTTAATGAATCAATAAAATGTATTTTTGGCTATTGTAAAATATTTGGGGAGTAGATTAGCTGCTATAGAACTAAAAATAAATACATCTAGAATCCAGTATATATATTCCCACACGTAAGTGATATTGCTTCAAACCCTACATTTGAAAAATATGAATAGTTTTTATCCCCTAATACTAGGACCTATATATAACAATACTTCAATAATATACACAAGAGTGCTTTCAACATATCTTTTATAAAGTGCATTGGTAAAACTTAATTCATCTTTAGGAGACAACTTCAATATTGTACACAAGCAATGCTTCTAAATTGGCCTGAGGGCTTTAGTAAAGAACATGAATAGTGCCTATAAATACAGTGGCTAGAAACAGATTTTTATATAACATTTTAATTACACCAGTAGTGTGTTTAGAGTCCTATTTAATTTATTCACTCTTGGAAAACTGCTTTCCCCCCAAAAAACACTGCCAGGTAGTTGGACTGCAAGGTTTGATGGTAACACTTGATTAAAGCAAGCTGAAAAAGTTCCCTTGAGAAGGTGTTTTAGGGAGGAGGGGCAATTACTAGGTAGGGATAACCATAACAATTAGCATGGTGAGTGGGTGGCTAAATAACCAAACAACACCTTTAATCTGTGTGTCGCCCATCATATGCCATTTCGCCTTCCATATAATGTAGCACAATAGATTTTGCTTTTAATTGACACTTGGCCCACTGAATTAGATAAACTAAAACTGTTTTCATTTTTGATTACTTCACGTTAAATTGTTGGATATAAATCTAATGGAACATAAAAAGACAATGAAAACAATCCCATGCATTGCAATTTACTTAACATGTTAGGTATGTCTTGCTCGGAAATATTATTTTTAACTCGAAGCAACACAAAGTAATCAGTGTTGTAAGTGTATGCTGGAAATAGCACAATCCCTAAAATGTGAAATTTTAATTTTTAATAGTATGCACACAAGAATGGATATCCCAAAACGAAAATGTACCTTAAAAATAATTAATAGAAGTCTAATTGTTTAATGACTACTTGAATTCTTCATGAATTAATGGAAAATGTATGTTTGGCTATTGTAAATGATATGGGTAGTAGATTTGTTGCTATAGAGCCAAACATAAATGCATCAATAGTCCAATATATAGATTCCCACACCTAAGTAATATTGTTATAACTCTCAGGGTTTAACTAAAACAAAAGTCCTGTTTGGATGGGGAGGACTCTGGCTCTCTGAATATTTAGGCAATGATGGGAAAGAGGCCACACTAGCCATTCTTTTAAGCTCTTACATCTGACTTCAGCAATAATACAACATATGCTACCAGTCCCAAAAATGGAACTTTACTGCATCACAGTGATACCACTAGCTGTGTGGCATTGTGAATAACCAATATTACTGTTACCCAACTAAATGGTATTCAATGTATTGACTGCATACGGATAAAGGCAAGCTCTTCCAGAATTACAAAATATGTTTGCAGGTTATACAACTCATCTAATTGACAGAAGTATATTTTTCTTCTGCTACGCAAACGTAATCTACATGAAAACGTGCCACACCTTTCTGAAAAATCCAAGTAAAATGGACCAGAGTTGGACTGGGCATAACATTGTCTTGGGCTGTAGCACTTTCATTAAGGCGAATTAATGTAAAGTGCCACACCTTTCTGCAAGGGCAAATAAGAGCACACCGGATCGGAGTCGAACTCAAATGTCTAATGCATATATACAAGCTAAAACAGCAGACATTGTGCTTCTAAATAAAGTGGCTGAAGACAGACATCATTAACACATTTATATAACACCAGTAGACTCCAATTCTCTAAACACTGCTTTAAATGTCATGCACTTCAAGCACAAAGTTTGGGTGGGCAGTCGCAGCAACACAGCCCGGCGCCCAAGCCTGTAGCTGGGTAAATAATTTCTGTTGGTGCAGCACAGAGTGTCTCATTTACGCTGAATGAGAAACCCTGTGCCACACCAACACAGTGACCTGTCTGATGTGAGGTGGCAGCTAACAATATCAATGTTTGTGCAGAGCAGTCTCGTCTAGATACCTACAAGAAGAAAGAATATTATGATGCCTAGAAAGAGTGCTATTTCCAATGATGGCAACTATTCAAAGCCAGAAGTTACCTTTATCCAGTGGCAGGCTGTAAATATGCACTGTACTGTGATTCCTTGTAATTCCTTGTTTCTACTGTGATTACTCTTGCACTGCTCATTGGTGAAGTGACTGTGGAATGAGCTTCCAGCTACTCTACGTTTGGGGAAACATGCAGCAGAAAGTCCTAACCATAACATTCTTAAACTCAGGAGGATCCCACTATACTCTGGAAACAATTGAAATGGGAATTCCAAATATATTTGGATGCAATAAATGCAATTAACTACACAACAGCTAGAGAAATATTTTGTGCCAAAAACAAATGAGGTTAGTGAATAGCAGATGATTTACTCTCTGTACCAAGGTGTGAATGAGAACAGTGAACAATTTGTGACTGTTCTTGTGGCCATTATTAATTTTGTGACGTCAAATCTTTCTAACAAACTGATGGCATATCCACTAATGATGCTATCAAGGTAGAAGTAAGATGGTGAGAGGTTGTGCATGAGCCACAATGGAAACCTGACCCTCAAGGAAGAAATTGCGTTTGCCAAAAGCATGGAGCAGGGCAGATAGTGGGCCGAGAAAGTCACATAGATAAAACCTGGGCAACATGGAATAGGTCAAAACCGAGCACATGCATGGCAAGAACATGTTGTACAAAGTGTAACACCTACAAGTAGTCCCACCGCTCCGCACCATCTCATATATAAGCATCACTGGACATGCATGGAACACTCAACCCAATTTCACACTAAGGGGGTAATTCATAGAAATCAGCGCACAAGTGGCGCACGCGGCTGGCGCACAGTGTGCGCGTGCGAATCCCTGCGCCAGCCGCGTGCGCCAAAACCCATTTCCGCGCACAGCGTATTCATGGATTCCAGCCACCAAAACCAGCAGTGGCGCACAGTGGCGACCTTGCAGCAGCGCCAGTTACGCCCCCAAGAACGCCTTCCGCGCAGGGAAAAGCCATCAAAATCCCCAATCCAGCGCAAAGGGCTGCGCTAACCCTGTACCAGCACGGCAAGCGGGCTACGTGTATTTCAGGGGTTTGCGTGAACTTTTTCACGCGATCGGGCCTGGGGGAGCGGGCTACGTGTATTTCAGGGGTTCGCGTGAAGTTTCTCACGCGATCGGGCCTGGGGGAGCGGGCTACGTGTATTTCAGGGGTTCGCGTGAACTTTTTCACGTGATCGGGCCTGGGGGAGCGGGCTACATGTATTTCAGGGGTTTGCGTGAACTTTTTCACGCGATCGGGCCTGGGGGAGCGGGCTACGTGTATTTCAGGGGTTCGCGTGAACTTTTTCACGCGATCGGGCCTGGGGGAGTGGGCTACGTGTATTTCAGGGGTTCGCGTGAAGTTTCTCACGCGATCGGGCCTGGGGGAGCGGGCTACGTGTATTCCAGGGGTGCGTGAGAAGTTCCACACGTGATTGGCCTGGGCGCGTGTATTTCAGGGGTGCGCGGGAAGTTCCACACGCGAATAGCCTGGGAGTGTGTATTTCAGGGGTGCGCGGGAAGTTCCACACGCGAATAGCCTGGGCGCGTGTATTTCAGCGGTGCGCGGGAAGTTCCACACGCGAATAGCCTGGGCGCGTGTATTTCAGGGGTGCGCAGGAAGTTCCACACGCGAATAGCCTGGGCGCGTGTATTTCAGGGGTGCGCGGGAAGTTTTACACGCGAATAGCCTGGGCGCGTGTATTTCAGGGGTGCGCGGGAAGTTTTACACGCGATTTCAGCAGGGTACGTGTATTTCAGGGGTGCGCGGGAAGTTCCACACGCGAATAGCCTGGGCGCGTGTATTTCAGGGGTGCGCGGGAAGTTCCACACGCGAATAGCCTGGGCGCGTGTATTTCAAGGGTGCGCGGGAAGTTTTACACGTGAATAGCCTGGGCGCGTGTATTTCAGGGGTGCGCGGGAAGTTTTACACGCGATTTCAGCAGGGTACGTGTATTTCAGGGGTGCGCGGGAAGTTCCACACGCGAATAGCTTGGGCGCGTGTATTTCAGGGGTGCGCGGGAAGTTCCACACGCGAATAGCCTGGGCGCGTGTATTTCAGGGGTGCGCGGGAAGTTCCACACGCGAATAGCCTGGGCGCGTGTATTTCAGGGGTGCGCGGGAAGTTTTACACGCGAATAGCCTGGGCGCGTGTATTTCAGGGGTGCGCGGGAAGTTTTACACGCGATTTCAGCAGGGTATGTGTATTTCAGGGGTGCGCGGGAAGTTCCACACTCGAATAGCCTGGGCGCGTGTATTTCAGGGGTGCGCGGGAAGTTTTACACGCGATTTCAGCAGGGTACGTGTATTTCAGGGGTGCGCGGGAAGTTCCACACGCGAATAGCCTGGGCGCGTGTATTTCAGGGGTGCGCGGGAAGTTTTACACGCAAATAGCCTGGGCGCGTGTATTTCAGGGGTGCGCGGGAAGTTTTACACGCGATTTTAGCAGGGTACGTGTATTTCAGGGGTGTCGGGGAGTCCTACATGTGATTTGACAGTGTGGGTCCTCCCAGGTGTTCCCTGTACACCCTCCACGGGCCCTGCAGGCAGCCCACACCACAGGGGACTACCCTGCATCCCTGGTCATGTCCCGCAGGCAGCCCACCCAACATGGGCATGCCCCCCAGCAAAGGCACATGTCTCCTTGAACTAATGAACACCAACTCATGTCCCCCACCCCCCCACCCCCCAGCACTGTGGGGCACCTGCCAGCAGGCCCCCACCCATGTCCAACTCATGTCCCCCACCCCCCCACCCCCAGCACTGTGGGGCACCTGCCAGCAGGCCCCCACCCATGTCCAACTCATGTCCCCCACCACCCCCACCCCCCAGCACTGTGGGGCACCTGCCAGCAGGCCCCCACCCATGTCCAACTCATGTCCCCCACCACCCCCACCCCCCAGCACTGTGGGGCACCTGCCAGCAGGCCCCCACCCATGTCCAACTCATGTCCCCCACCACCCCCACCCCCCAGCACTGTGGGGCACCTGCCAGCAGGCCCCCACCCATGTCCAACTCATGTCCCCCACCACCCCCACCCCCCAGCACTGTGGGGCACCTGCCAGCAGGCCCCCACCCATGTCCAACTCATGTCCCCCACCCCCCCACCCCCCAGCACTGTGGGGCACCTGCCAGCAGGCCCCCACCCATGTCCAAACCATGTCCCCCACCACCCCCACCCCCCAGCACTGTGGGGCACCTGCCAGCAGGCCCCCACCCATGTCCAACTCATGTCCCCCACCACTCCACCCCCCAGCACTGTGGGGCACCTACCAGCAGGCCCCCACCCATGTCCAACTCATGTCCCCCACCACCCCCACCCCCCAGCATTGCGGGGCACCCTCCACCAGGCCCTCGCCCATGTCCCATCCATGCCCCCCTGCACCTGGGTCCCAACAATCCCCAATCATGTCCGTAATGGCCATCCTCCCCTGCCAAAAGGCCCAACCAACTATCACATCCACCCACACATCAAAGGCAATTACATGTTACACACCCAATGTAAATAATGCAAATGAACACATGTCTGTCACACACAATGGCTGCAAGTGAATGTCAAAACACCCAACATGACATGCATGAAAGTAATGAGATGATTCGACACATTGAAGGATGAAAATAAAAATGTATTGAAAATCAACTAGAATGGAAATGAAATTAGAAAAACCACAAAGCAAAACAACAAAAAGAAGATGAATGTCCATGAAAAAAATCCAAAAAATGAAAAAATCCATAGAAGAACTATTTACAAGACAATCCCGGGTCCATGAGCCCAACCAAATGAAACCTAACTATGTCAACTAACTAAAAACTGAACTATATACAAAAAAGTGGCGCATTGTCCAATCGCAACCAAATAAAAAAAAAATAATTTAAAGGAAACCTACCACTAACTATATAACTATATACAATGGCAGCGGGCAAGTCCTGCGGCTCACTCTGTGATGTTGCCGGCCAGGGCATCATCGAACTCCATGTCGATGTCCTGGAGGCGGGACTCTGTCCTGGCCCCGAGGTCTCGCAGGGATAACCCCATGTTCACCTCAAACTCCCTGCGAGCTTCCTCGAGGCACTCAGCCCGCCTCAACGCCCGACGCATGGAGAACTTCGCCCTGACCATGGTGAGCCGCTCCTCTTCCGCCCGCTGCCGCTCCGCACCTATCCGCTGGACCAACTGCTCCCACACGGAAGACACTACCATCCCAGGGTTCTCCTGCCCTCCGGCCGATGCCTGCCCCTCTGATCTTGATGGCCCCGAGCCATGATGCCTCCCACGTCGAGCCTGCTGCTGCCTCCGACGCCACTGCCTCTGCCAGCACGACGGCATCCAGGATGATGGAAACCACCGACGCCGTCGTGCACGTGCCCTGCCCGATGATGCCGTCACATCCTCCATCTGCTGGGGTCCAGTTGCTGTGTTGTCCACCCCTGCTGGACCTCTGACTCCCGACTGTGGCAGGGATGGGATCCCCACCGAGCTGGCTGCATTGGTCAGGGCAGGTCCACAGGGGGCCCTGGTGGCATCTGGGCCGGAAGACGGCAAGGAGAACGACTGGTGTATAGTCTCCACAGAGGAGGAGAGGGCCGCTAGATTGGCTGACACATGCAGGAAACCCCCGAACATGGCCGATCCCAATTGGGCCACGTCGGCACGGTGCTCTTTGTGATCACGTGCGTGCTCCTCCTGGGAAGCACGCACGACATCACGAATCACAGCCGTGCGCATCGCGACCCCAATCAGGACCTTCTCCACACGGCCAGGGGTCCCCTCGTCCGCAGGTGGAGGGGAGTCAGATGACATGGACATCCCCTCTACCTGCGGACGGGCCTGGGACGGGGCATCCCTGCTGGTGCAAGGTGGTGCACCCACAGGTTCAGGGACAGCGACATGCACAGGCCCCTCCACGGTGACCTGTGCTGCCTCCTGCCCCTGCCCCTGGACTGCACCACTTGCACCAGCATGGATGCCCCCACCAGGCCCCATGTGCGCCTCAGTGGCGGCCTCCTCCTCCTCTGTGGAAACCACCAACCTGGATGGCTCCTCGCCGTCTACCGCCGTAGCAGGCCCCTGTGGGGGCTCACCCACCCCTTCCGCTGCAGCCGTGGGGGCATCCCCGCCGCCTTGCTCCACAGCGCCGTCTCCGCCCTCTCCTTCACTAGCCGCTGCGTAGAGGGAGACATAGAACACAAGCATCAGGGTACTGTACAATGGTCCCCTAGACAGGAAGCAATAGCAGATGAGTGCCACTGTCAAAGTACACTTCCATCATGTCACACCACAACACATGTGTCAGTCCAGGCAAAACACACACAGTGACAGTCATGGTGCGTGCCATGGACATTTCAATGCATGTCCAATGGACTCTCGAATCATACAATGTAATGGGACTCACATGCATCATGGGTCATGCCTATCACATGCACACACTTCACCTCAGTCACATCCATCTGGCCCCGTACACCCCAATCACAGTGCATACAAGGATGACTAGGCTGCATCAGTGAATCTGTACATTGTCACAGACATGTGTCATGCATCCATGGCACTCACAAGTCACAGACACGCAGGTCAGGCACACACACATGGATACCACATATGTATCTGGCATCACCACCCATCCCTCGCCCCCACCCATGTCCAGGAACAGAGACTGCCATGCTCTCATGTGTGCAATCTGCACAGGGCTCCCCATGTCGCATTCAAACACATGCAACAACCGTGCGGTTCACACATTACAGGTCGCACATGCATTCCCATGATGTCCCTGCACACATACATGCGTACATGGCCTATGTCACACATGCAGGCAAGTATCAGACAACCAGCACACTGCAACATGCCCTGTCTCACACAGCAATGCTTGGCCACTTACCGCTCAACTCCAGACGGGTCTCCCTCTCAAGGACCTGGGCGTGGAGCGCTGGGTGTGCGCGTTCCAGGACCCTCAACTGGATGGTACTCATGCGGCCCCGGCCCCCCTCCACGAGGCGCCGGGCCTTCATGAGGGTCCTGGACCTCAAGTCCTCCCAGCGCTTCTTGACCTTCTGGATGGTGCGGGTTGCCACCCCCTCCGCGTTGATGGCAACCACACAGTCGGCCCAGATCCTCTCCCGTCCTACCCTGTTGGCGCGGGACGATCCGAAGAGGGCATCATACTGCCCCAGGACTTGCTCCACCAGGACACCAACTTCGGTGGCAGTGAAGCTGGTGCCCCTCTGCCCCTCTGGCCGGGGGTTGCCACTGGGGTCAGATGTGGATGTGCCCGACATGGCAACCCCAGGGGCAGGAGTGGGTGGGCAACTGGGTCCTGGGGCTGGGCTGTGGAGCGATGTTATTCGAGTCGGGAGTCTTCTGTACCAGCAGGGGTGGACACAGCAACTGGACCCCTGCAGATGGCTGATGTGCAGGCACCAAATGGCAGGGCACGGTGGCAGCAGGCAGGCAGGCAGCAGCAGATGGCACGTGGGAGGCTGCTCGGGGCACTGGGGGGCAGTGATTCGGCCTTCTGGGCAGGAGCGTGGTCTTCCGTGTGTTTTCGCGTGGCCAGCTTGATACGGAGTGATTTGGCACGTGAAAATCCTGCACGTCAGCGTGAAAATCGAGGAAAGGCCCTTAGCGCGTAAGCGCGTCAGCACGTGTACGCGATTTCATTGGACCAAAGGCCCTTGCAGCGTAAGCGCGTCTGTGACGTTTTGCGCACAGGCGTTGCCCTGGCAGGGCTTGGTGATCCCGCGTGCATTTATGTTCTGTACGTGCTTTTCGTGCGGTGCGTGTGTTTTCCACCCGTTGGGGTTCACATGCTATTACTTCACAGCGGGTGTTGGCTACGCGTTCTTCTACACGCAAGGCAGACGGTGAGTGGTACCCCGCTCCCCCAGGCCCGATCGCGTGAGATACTTCACGCGAACCCCTGAAATACACGTAGCCCGTTCCCCCAGGCCCGATCGCGTGAGAAACTTCACGCGAACCCCTGAAATACACGTAGCCCGCTCCCCCAGGCCCGATCGCGTGAGAAAGTTCACGCGAACCCCTGAAATACACGTAGCACGCTCCCCCAGGCCCGATCGCGTGAGAAAGTTCACACGAACCCCTGAAATACACGTAGCCCGCTCCCCCAGGCCCGTTCGCGTGAAAGAGTTCACGCGAACCCCTGTAATACACGTAGCCCGCTCCCCCAGGCCCGATCGCGTGAAAAAGTTCACGCGAACCCCTGAAATACACGTAGCCCGCTCCCCCAGGCCCGATCGCGTGAGAAAGTTCACGCGAACCCCTGAAATACACATAGCCCGCTCCCCCAGGCCCGATCGCGTGAGTAAGTTCACGCGAACCCCCGAAATACACGTGCCCCGCTAGCACAATTGCTGTATGTTGCCACTTTTGTAATGCGCATGGACGCTACCGCCTGCCTTCGTGTGGCGGACGTGTTTGGGCTTGTGCGTGTCTTTCGCTGTGCGTGGCTTTGCCCTATTCGATTCCATGAATACGTGTGGTTCGGGTGCGTGTGGGCGTTCCGTCTGCTTCCCTGCAGTACATCCCCAGTTACACCCTTGTTTTCGCGAGTTGTTCCCCATTCCGCGCGTTACGCCCCGTGTTCCGCCTACTTTCTAGTGTATGCACACAGGTTGTGCGCTTTCACTGTGCGCGTTGCGCACGTCTTTCGGGATGTTGCAGTGACGTGTGCGCCATGCACGGGTTTGGTGCACATCCCGAGGAAGACACGCGCAGGGACTTCCATGAATCGCACGCGTGCGCGTGCGCTATCTTTTTTTCCGCTTGCGCCTGCTTGCGCCTGCTTGCACGTAGATTTTCGGCGCACGTTTGTTCCATGAATCGGCCCCTAAATATGTTCACATTATGTCGCAGCATAAGTAAAAACCATACAACATCACGGACTGGTAGTACAGGAAACAATTTCTCGTCTCTTCACAAACATGCAGGACAGGACTTGACTTCCCTGTTCATCGGACAAGTAGGACATTCACATCTCCCCTCTTCACAAACATCACAGACCAACATGCACACAGCCAACCAACCATCCACTTAAGTAAATGCCATAGCTGTCACAGGAAATGAAAGTGGAACTGCTCAGAGAAAATGGTGCTTAACGAAATTAAAGCAAAAGCATCACTGTGGCCAGGCTGCAGCTGCTACCATCAATGGCTAGTTAATAACACTGCGGTAGTGCCTGTGAAGTGCCTTTCACATGCCGATGCAAAAGGCCAAACTATTGGCATTGCCAATGCTTGTTATATGGGGATTCAAGCTGGATTGTATTTCAAATAACAAAAAAAATGAAATGAATAGCGAGGGAACCTTGTGGGCCGCCGCCGGCACTTCATTCATTTGGCTAACTTTGCAAATAAGTGCCGGCGTCAGCTAAACAACATTGCAAGCCACCGCTTCTAAATAAAGTGGCTTAAGACAGACATCATTTAAGCAATATGACCCAAGCGGTGGGGGCATTACCGACTCAGGTAATGCCCCGGGGCCCATAGGTATAGACCCTGAGCAAAGCGAGTGCCTTACTGAAGGCCCCAGGGCATTACCTGAGTCAGTAATGCCCCCGTCACGAGGGTCATATTGCTATTAGTACCCCGGCCCGCATTATGTGCGTGACCGGGGCACTAAAAGCATTTTTTTGTGTCCCAAAATGGTGCAGCGTTTCGGGACAGAAAAAAAAAGAAATTACCAGGAAAATGGCCGCCATGAAAAGGGAAAACTGAGTCAGTTTTCACATGGGGAGCGGACGCGCTGGGAACACAAGTGTTCCCAGCGCGTCCGCTCCCGAAAAAGGATAAAAAAGACGGTAAGTGGGGTTGGGAGGGCGGGAGTGGGACACGGGAAGAGGGAAAAAAAAAAACGTACCTGCGTCCCCGGCGGGGGGCGAGGGAAGCCCCCAGCCATGTGGAGGTGCAGAGCGGGGATGGCCCCGCTCCGAGTCTCCACACGGCTGGAGGCTTCCCGACAGAGGGATTCCGACAGAGGGATTCCCGGCCTGGTAACGACTCGGCGAGGGCCAATCAGAATGGCTCTTTCATTCTGATTGCGCCCTCGCCGGGTACTAATACCATTTATATCACACCAGTAGACTGTAACTCTCAAAAAACTGTTTAAAACAACACTGTCAGACACTACAAGCAAAACGTTCGATAGTGCGACTTGATATAGCTAGCTTAAAGTTTCCAACAGGATATGTCTTGTGTGGGGAGGTTGAGGAAGTGGGTGGGAATGCAGTAAAATAGGTGGAAAATGGTGTGAATACATGACTAACTAATAGCTCTACCTTCCAAATGCCTAATACGTATACTCAAGCTAAACCAGTTGGTTGTTAATCCATGTTTTTAACAGGACTTCAGCAAATGACATACATACTGCTTATAAATAAAGTGGCTGAAGATAGACCTCGTTAACACATTAAAATCACACCAACAGACTACAAGTCTCAGAGTTGAACCAAGGCAAAAGTCCTGTTTTGTTGGGGAGGACATTGGCTCTCCAAATATTTAGTCAATAACGGGAAAGGTGCCGAACCAGCCATTCTTTTAAGCTCATACATCCAATGCCCAATAAATAAATACATAAATATGCTACCAGCACAAGAATTGAACTTCACTGCAGCACAGTGATTATCACTAGCTGTGTGGCAGTGGAAACAACCAATGTTACTGTTACCCAAACAAATGGTATTCATTTTATTGACTGCATAAACTTTAAGGCAGGGGTGGCTTTGCCAGAATGTCAAAATATGTTTGCAGGTTATACAAAAGCCATAGGATCTAGGCTCTACATATATGTGTTCCTGTGGTCCTATTGGATAAACTCAATTAATTAACAAAAGTATATTTTTCCTCTTCTGCCACACAACCGTAATCTACATGACAAAATCAACACACCTTGCAAAGTCAAACACAAGTAAAATGGACCAGGGTCAGACTGGGACATAATATTGTCTTGGGCGATATCACTTTCATTAAGGTGATTTAATGTAAAGCTCCACACCTTTCTACAAAAGCAAATACAAGTACACTGGACCAGAGTCAAATTCAAATGCCCAATACATATATACAACCTAAAACAACAGAAAGTGCTTATACTCATTAACACATTTATATCAGACCAGTAGACTGTAACTCTCAAGACACTGCTTTTAAAAAACATTGTCAGGCATTTCAAGCACAAAGTTTAATACTGAGGCTTGATAAAGGTAGCTCACAGATTCCAACAGGATGTATTTTACGCTTTACACCTGCTACCATCAGCATTCATTTAATACCACTATGGCAGTGCCGAACAATAGTCTTTCCTGCGCCTACACAAAAGCCCAAACATAAACATAAATTGTACCCCAGAATTATAGAAAACAACACAGGGGTTGTTAATTTCAGCAGAGGGGCGCTCACATTTTTGGTAAATATTTAAACGCATGTGGTTTCAACTTAAAATTGGTAAAGGTAATCCAGACATGCACACTTTGTTTTCTGTGCATCCAACAGCACACAAACGCATGTGTCTGTTAAATGATATGCAAATGAATATTGGATATCAAGTATGGGGCAAAATTAGACAGAAATGACACAACTTTTAAAAAAATTATTTGTTTTGTTGACTGCCATTTTGGAAAGGCTTATGTCATACTCCCCTGGTCAAATTAATGATTGCAGTCTAGAACACATTCCTGTTGGCTATTCCCTGACATTGCAATATAACCATAGCAAACTATCGTGTTGATATATGGTTTTTTGGGTCAGGAATCGGGAGTAGACTAGCAATTACTTTTTAATATCTGAACAAATATATGTATTTCCTCTTCATGATGAATCACGCAAAGTGCCCATCTCACTGCGATGAATATTGAGACACAGTGACAAGCACCTAGGGAAAGACAAAAAAGCAAACACAAATAGGGAAACCACACATGAACATATTCTAGCCCATTTGTAGATCTGTAGTTTGACAAATATAGCATGGATTTCTCGTGACATATATGCATGAGTTTGGTCTGCCCCAAATGTTATCAGTGACAAAGCATTTTTTCATTAATGAATACGGGATATTACTGCATTTGGTGATCCAGAAAACAGTAAATGAGAAACCCTGTCCTGCTAAACAAAAGTGGCCTGTCTGGTGTGAGGTAGCAGTAGAAATATCAATGTTTGTGCACAGCTGTCTCATCTAGATCACTGCCCTAAGAAAGAATATTATGTTGCCTAGAAAAAGTGCTATTACCAATGAGGGCAACTATTCAGTGCCATTGGTTACCTTTATCCAGTGGCAAGCATTAAATATGCACTACACTGCAATTCCCTGTTTCTACAATGATTGCAATTGTAACAGGGATGCCGCTGAGGGGTAATTGGGCAATGGCCGCCCAAGTACAGCACCACCCATTCTGTTGCACTGCTCATTGGTGAAGTGACTGTGGTATCAGGTTCGACCTTCGACCAGGTACGTTTGAGGAAACATGCTGCAGAAAGGCCTAACCATAAAATTGTTAGACTCAGGAGGATCCCACTATAGTCTGGGAACAATTTAAATGGGAATTCCAAATGTATTTGGATGCAATAAATGCAATTAACTACACAACAGCTCCTAAGTAGTCAATGTAGCTGCATTGTTTGTAGTCCAAGAGGAAAATCATGTTTTGCACCCTGCAACCTGTCCCCACAGTACTCTAAAGAATCGCTGTTACATTTAGAGACATTTTTGGCACACAAAACAAATGATGTTAGTGAATAGCACATGAATTTCTCTCTGTACAAGCTGTGAATGAGAACATTAAACAATTTGTGGCTGTTCTCGTGGCCATTACAATAACTTGTGACTTCGACATTTTCTAAACAAAGTGATAGGATATGCACTAATGAGCTTTCAAAGTAGAAGTAAGTATGTGAGAGGTTGTGCATGAGCCACAAGGGAAACCTGACCCTCAACGAAGCAATTGTGTTTTTCCAAAATCATGGAGCAGTAAAGGTCGTGGGTGGAGAAAGTCACAGAGAGAAAGTTTGTGCAACATGGAATAGGTCATAACCTAGACATGCATGGCAAGAACAAGTTGCACAAGGTGTTACACCTACAAGTAGTTCCACCCCTCTGCACTGTCTGGTATTCAGGCATCAGTGGACATGCACAAAACACTCAACACTATATCACTCTAAACATTTTCACATTATGTGCTGGTAGCGGGTTAACAACATTAACCCGTAGCCGGCACAGATGCCTTTTACCTGGCCCGCCACCATGGGGGTCACTCCATTTTTATTTCCTTCAGCAAACATTTCCGGCATTAACATTGATGAGTCACTCTTTTTTGTTCCCACATGTAGGGTGTCACCAAGAAATCACACTTTCACCTCCATATGCAGAAATGCACCCTCCTAATGTTGAATTAGTCTCAAAAAGGGGAGGTCATCAGAGCTATGGTGTTCTCACTTGTTGTTTACTGCAAAATATGGACCTCCAAAAGGCATATTACAGCAGCTCTAAGTAAACCAAAGTAAGTCTGCTAGACAAATCTTAATCACAAAACATCCCTCAGATGCCTGTTCTGGCTACCTTTCGAATGGAGTATTTCATTTAAAACCCTGTGTCCTAGCCACTGATTCTATTGGAAGTCTGGTCATGCTACCTCCACAACAAGATCATCAACTAGAATCCTTAGTTGTAAGGTCAGCCAATCCCTCCTTCTTCGCAGCACAAACCACGAAAAAGAAATTCAGAGGCAAACTACTCAATACAGCTAGTTCAACCCTCTGAAACAGAAATCCCATCACTATAACAGCCTCGAGAATCAGCTAAGCCTTTTAAAGCTTTCCACTTCCAGCAGTCTAAACCCGTCCCATTTAAGCAGTAATTTGCAAACCACTAAGGGCCATTCTTTGAATCCTCTCCTTTGCAGAATGACCCCTGTTAGCATAGACCATGAGTGCATTGCAGGCTATAACACTTATCCTTCCCCTTGACTGCACTTAGGCTGTCTTCGTAGGAAGTAATTCCTAACCTGAGTAAAACATATTGGATTTATAGTTTTAGTAGTATTGGGTTGTGTTACTTGGTCGTATTTCAGCTGTGCTTTCCACCTTTATCCTGGCACTGTTTCTGAATGATCCAAGGCCTGAAGGTCTGGCTCATCTTTTCTTCATCACCCAGCTCTTCCACTTGTGGAGCTACAAAGCAACTGCATTCACAGTTGACGAGTTATAAAACAGTACATTAAAAAAATAGCACAACTTCTGCCCTTTTAGTGCTACAAAATAACCCCATTACACAACACAAATAGTTATGATCCATAATCCCCAGGTTTTGTTGAGCTACAGCCTGCAGTGAATCTCCAGACCACGACATAAGTGGGCTATGGATAGCCATGGCAGAGCACTGGCAATCTGAAAAAATCAGAGCCGTCGGTGGCATCGGGAATGCCAAGCCACTGCAGGCTCTGAATTTGTTTCACTAACTTGATGAAGAAACAGACATGGCGGCCATCATAAGGGAACTTCGTGGATCACCGCCGGCACATATTTGTTTTACTAACGTTTCAACAATGCAAGCCACCGCCAGTACATACTTGGGACGTTAGTAAAACAAAATCAGAGCCGGCTGCGGCATCGGGAATGCCAAGCCCCCACCAGCTCTGAATTCATTGCACTAATGTTGCAAATATTGCTGCGGCAGCTTGACGCAATGTTAATAAAACAAAGGCAAAGTCGGCAGCATCAGCAAAGCCAAGCCGCCTCTGACATTAAATTCATTACATTAACGTTGCAAATATGTGCCAACGTTAGTAATACAAATTCTATGTTGGCATAGCATTACAGCACAAAAGCACATTGAGTGAAATAAATAAAAAATGTAAAATTATTTCAATATAACTACATGATTTAATTTACAGCACAGAACATTGCCATACCATAGACAATATAGCACTTAAACAAACAGAACACAGCTTTATCTCTCTCAGAAAATGTTCAGCAAAGAAAACACAAATCTTGCAGCTCTCTTCAAATATAGAAAGAAAATGGCTTACTGATACAAAATGGCTTACTTGTACAAACAAACACACACGCACATCCAATCACATCACTAACTTCAAGCCAATCAGGCGTTCCTTACATCAAAAACACTACACAAATAACCCACAAGTCACTAGAAATACATTTTCAGAGCCATTTTAAACAAAAATATAACCAGCACAATACCTTGGTTAATAAAAAAAAACATACTGTAAAATGTGTAACATAACTTGAAAGCTGCAGTAAATATATTTTAAAGCATCAAGACAGTCAAATAACTTTTAATAACATTAACACTTGGCAGCCACCATTTTGAAAGTAAAAATGACTGACATATTCACCACACAATACAAATTCAGCCAAAGAGTACAAAAAGAGGTGTGGTTGTAAGGAACATAGGTGGAAATGGGAGGACAATCCTGTAGATATCACTTAGCAATGGGTGTTAAATGGGCGGGACACATAGTCAAAGTACATAGATCCATCTTCATATGTCATATGCATTGAAAAGCATTCCAAACCTACATTCAAAGTCCCTATTTCAGTGCCACCTAATAGCTAATACCTAATACCTAAATAGCTAAAACCAATTATTGATCCTGCCTGGCTTTTCTACAAATACCTCTGGGAACGTAATTAGTAAATCCTTGATGTCTGTCTGTTGGGAGGGTGACAGATTAGGGGAACTAGGGTATTTTCTTTATCCGAGTCTGCAAGGAGAAAAGCCATGGTAACAGTGGTGTCCTCACTCTGATGTACTCTCTATTCCTTGAGTAAATTGATGGATATACCTGGGTCTTCTGTCTCCTGTCTAGTTGTGATATAAGATAGTTTAGGGGCTCTCCACTCTAGTAAATAATAGGGTCCAAAACACTTTGAGACCGTGGTTAACGGGACCAGTACTGATTGTCTGACTGAGAAGGTATGTGTTGCGGCATGTGTGTCATAATTAGCCTGTTGATGTTCTTGTACCAGATGTTTCCACACAATTTATCTTACCACTACCATATCAGATCGTAGCTTCTGGGTGGTTTGAGAGATTGGTAGGATAGCCTCTTCCTTCTCTTCCCACGTCTCATTTAACATAGCTAATATGTCTCAGGGTTCTCTCCCATGCAGAAGATCAAACAGGGAATATTCCAGAGAAGCATGGGGAGTCTTCTGTATGGAATCATCACATCCCAGTTTTTCCCATACGCCTCTACAAACTTAGGGAATTTTCTTTTAAAAGTTTGATTGAACTTTCCACTAACCCTTTGGTTTGGGGGTGGTACACAGAGATTCTTAGTGTTTTCATATTAAGCACTTTTTTTGCCTACTGCATCAGGAGGGACATAATGGAAGTAACCTGATCAATGAGGATCTCTTCTGAAAACCTTACTCGCAAGAGGAAAGATAGTAAATGCTTTAATATTTTTTGCACGATGGTGTTCCACAGAGAGAAGTCTTTGGAATAACCAGTGGCATAGTCCACTACTAGTGCGATAAGATGATTTCCCAGTGTGGATGTTTCTAGTGGCCCCAATATAGACATTGCTATCCTTGAAAAAGGGATGTCGATGATAGATAGTGGTTGTAAGGGGGCAGTGGGAAATGGGGTGGTGGCCGTCTTCTGACAGATATCACATGTCAGTTCTTCATATCCGCAAACACCCCTGGCAAAAGAATGCTGGTGTTATTTGGCTTTGGGTCGTCCACCTTCCTTGATGTGCAGTAGTCAAATGAGAGTGGACTATTTCTAAGACGATCCTTCTATGGCTTCATGGGACTGCTAGTTGGGCATGGGGTACTCCCCCTGGGGTCAGATCACCACAATAAAATAATACATTTTTCATGATGAAGAAAGAACTGGCCTGATTCTGTCCTTCTTCTTCCTTGACGGCTTTTGAAAATGCCTCTGTGAGGATAGGGTCATTCTTCTAGGCAAATGCCGGATCGGGAAGGGGGTTGATGACTTCTGCTTCTTGGGGGAGGTTTCTGTTTCCTGGGGAGATCTGCTTCCCCAAATCCTTGTGAACCTCTATTTGTTTCATCTTGGGTTATTACCTCATGGGGTTTTGGGAACAAAGCTTTTTCCAGTATCCCATGGGCTACCTTTTCTCCCTCCTTTATGGTACTTGGATTATTCCTGGGATTGTGTAAGAGGATTTTTATATTGTCTCTATAGTTGTTAGAGCTGATATAATATTGTTTCGTCCTCATTGTATATGTTGGCCTATGCCCAGTCGCTTTGCGAGGAAATTCGTATTACAAGGTCGTGACCTCAAGTGAATCAAGCCTCCATTTTAGGTTAGAGCCGCCATTTTAGTTTATTGTACAAAGTTACCCTGTAGTCTAAAATGGCCGTCTCGTGTGCTCTTGTTCTTGCCTTAACCTCTGCAACCTCTGTAGGAGAGTTAATGTCCAACCTGCCTTCAGGCTACATGTTACGGTCATGTAGACCTTGTCCTTTGTTGACCTCGGGATCAGGGGATTACTTGAATCAGCGATGTTAACCTACAAGTATACAAGAACAATAACGCTACCCAAATACGACATGCGAAACACTTGTTTGATCTGTATTAAAGCAATGTGTAAAGAGTGTAATGTTAAACTAGAGGATAATAATGTTTGTTAGTGAATGTATTAAAAAAGTAAACCGCATGCACGAGATATGTAAATTAGGAACGAACCTGGCGTGACCCTAGCCCAGTACATGATTAACTTGAAAGAGGCTGGACATCGTTATAACGAAAATGTATAAATATACCGATGTCCAGCAAGCAAATCCTGCTCACTGCTCACATTGAACCCTGCTGGTGGTCTCTGTGATGTATTGACGGCCAAATAGCTATTTGTGTTCTTTGTTTTATAACTGTTCAGTTTTGTAATAAAGATTCTGTGAATCTTTACAAGCCCGTGTCGGTGTATTTTCCTTTGCATGGTGTAAAAGCCTTAATATTGTATTTTTCTGATTCCACATAGTCAGGATCAATGATTCCCACCACAACATCTAACCCATGTTTCCAGGCTAACCCAGACTTTGAGGCTAGTCTTTTATGTGTTCCTTTTGGATGTGCACGGTATTTTCAGCTCCAGGATATCAGTAAACTGCACTTGGCTAAATTGGGCTCAAAGGTGCTGGAATATGGAAAGCAAACTTTTGGATGGCAGAAAAAAGGCCAACATTTAACTCTAAGCTATCAAATATCCTAATATTTCTTTCAGTAAAAGGAAAATACAAACAAATAATTGTGCCCTGTGTTCTAGTGACAAGACTGAAAGCCTGAGGCTTACTTTTCACTACATTACTGAGGAACTGAAGTGCAGTTTGTCAAAAGAGAGCTGCCACAGAGAAGTCTGTGAATTTTGCAGCATGGATGGAAATGAACGCATAAAAGATGAAACACTATTGCCAGAAGTACATCCAAAGGCACACCTTAATGAAACTTGTCACAGTTTCATTGTCAATTGTCAAACTTGTCACAGGTGATGAATGTGGAGAACAGATGAGTGCGGGGAGCGGATGACTGTGGGGAGCGGATGAGTGCGGGGAGCGGATGAGTGCGGGGAGCGGACGTGTGGGGGGAGCGGATGAATGCGGGGAGCGGATGAGTGCGGGGAGATGGTGAGTGCGGGGAACGGGTGAATGCGGGGAACGGGTGACTGCGTAAGGTGGGTGAATGCGAAATACAGGGGCAGACAGGAGTGCATGCGTGGGGCAGACTGGAGCGTGCGGGGCGGACGTGAGCACGCAGGGCAGACTGGAGTGCATGTGTGTGTCGAGCAGACCGGAGTGTGTAGCAGACGGGGACGCATGGAATAAATAAAAGTCCATATAACGGACTGGAGCGCATAGAACTGCGCGACGTAAATAGTATGGTCTCGAATGCAGGGAACGTTTGAAAGAGCATGTGAACCATCATATCACACCCCACGCTTACTCTCTTCTTTACACCACCACTCAACTAGAACACAGACATACTATGACACTATTCGGTATAACTGTTCCCATACCAACATCTCCCGCTCACTCCCCATCATTCTAAGTAAACACTGCTGGTTACACACCCCCCAGCCAGGCGTTCTCCTCAGGCACTAACGCAGCCACAGTCAGTCTGGATAAATCCTGCCAGAACGAACACATACCCCTGATCTCAACCACCACACCTACCGCTAAGAAGCAGCTATTACACGAATACCACACCAGCTGCACACATAACCGGTGCGCACACGCACCGTTGAATCTCCCTACTCTCACCAATGACCTGAACTTCGGTTCCCAAGGGCGTTCAACCTACCAGCACCTTCAGACCATACCAATGGTATATAAGGCGCTATATAAGTGCAAAATAACATAACATAACACTGTCAGCTGGTAAAAGAAATGGATTAAAATCAGCAGCGAGAAGGAAGATGGAACAAATTGTGCATTTTATAATGCAAGCTATTGGTGCAGGCCTCATGTGTAAAAAGAAAATCCAAGAATTTAAAAAGCACAATTTATTTTCATCAGAGATAGGTACGTCTGCTTCTCTACATTCCCCCCTCTGGTCGAGTCTCTGACCACCTCCTCAACTTTCTTCACCTTTTTTATTGGGATTTGAAACCACTTGGCATTTGCTGCAGCCTGAATTCCTGGCATGAATATATCTGTAAATATCAGTGCCGTCAGATCGAACAATGTGTGCTCATCTGGAATGTCGCGATAAGCTTCTATTGATTTTGCTGAAAAGTAATTTTCTCTCTTTCTTTGATGTGCATCCACTTTTGGAAACTGAGCAATGTGGAGATCACTTTGGGGGATCAACTACGCACGAAAATGTATTATTACTATAGAGCATATTCCTCCCCAATTTATATGTAGCTTCATATAAGCTTTGGATCCACAGTACCAATAATGGTCTATCAACACAACAGTTCCTCCTTTCATTTTTGCTAGCATCCTTTGTTTTCTCCAACTTTGATCTGACCTCTATTTCTGAAACATAATGTTACATTCTTCATTGGTAATATAGATACAGGCCCTGCTTCATCGTCAACCCATGTTAGTAACTTTGAATACTTGGCCCATTCCTTAAGACATTTGTCATTCACTATTTGCATTGTCTTCACTGGTGCTGTCATCAATACGTGCCTAGCATTCCTTCTTGAACTGGCGACCATATATGACAATGGCTGAGTTCTCCCCCAGCGTCCTGGCAATCCTGGTGTTTCCCATGTATCTGCCTAATTCAATCTCTTTTGTTCAACACTCCCCATCTCTCCTCCACTCAGACCACTAAATGAGTGCAGGAGCATTCTTCTCTTCCAATTTAGTCCTTTATCATCTTCTGCGTTTTTATGTAAGCATCTTCTTATGGGAACTTTCTCTTTGACATCCATCGTAGGGTTGCCCATTTTCCTTAAAATTGTCCTCTTGTCATACATGCTGCTAGATGTCTGAGGCACTCTGCATCGTGTGCAAGGCATTTCTCTTGCTATAAATGTTCTGGCTGTGTTCATAGAATAAGGGATGAAAGAACACACATAGCAGCTTACATCTGACGTTCTTCTCCCCACCTCACTCATGTGCTGATAGCACATGTAATTTTTTAAATGTGCTGAGTTATCAAGGTATGTGTTTATAAACTGATGTTCTTCTCCAGCATCCCTCTCCAATCGGTTAATTTGTTTTAAAATATTAGGGAAAATATCACGTTTTTATAACGGAATTTGTAACAATGTTGCGGTGATGATCCTGCGAATGATGGGATTGTTTTTAGGATTAGGATTTCCAAAAAAGGTGACAATATCAATGTTTCGTCTCATTAGAGATTGATAGGATCGAAATATTTGTTTATTGTATTATTTATATATTTATAAAGTACCAAAGCCTGCAGGCATCAGGGCGCTAAATATACACATTGGACTTGTGGGACAGGTGTGAGAAACCTGAGGGTATTCTCATTTTTTTTTTTTTTACCTGGATCCTCTGCTCAGGTGACCAGGGCATGGCCATCGTCTTTTGATTCAGACCCTGGGGGTGGACCAGTGCGGGAGGATAACCTGGATGGAGGGACTTTGGGAATTGGAAGTGGGATGTCCACGGGGGGGACACAGTATTCCGCTTTCCCTATTTACCAAACATCCTATTCTTTGCCAACCCTAGTGGGATATTGTGAATCTTACCCTGTCTCCCCCTCCCCAATTTAGAAAACCACAGGGATGAAGAAGAAGAGGAACAGAGATATCAAGATTGCCCATAGGAACCAACGTACCATGTATTCTTATGGGCAGTCTCCATCTTGTCCCATTAACGAGGACAGGCAGAGTCAGGCCTCCCTTTTCAACCACCCACACCTGAAACTGGTCCCTACCAGTATAAAGAGCAGAGCAGAGGAACACACTCTGAGTGAGCTGGGGATGCTGAAGGGTGCAGACAAGCCAGGGGGAGACCAATCAAGCTGGAGAGAACCTGGAAGGACCGGAGGAGGAAAAACTGCCCAGCCACTGGACCTGTGAGTGCAGGGGAGGCTGCAGTGCGGAGTGGGAGCTGTGCCTCCAGGGAGTCAAACCAGGGGCAGCTGGGGTTGCCTGGTGGCACCCACGTCAGAGCTCCTCCCCTGGGCAAAACTGAACTACCCAGGCCTTTGAGGGGCAGGTGGTAGAACCGTGACCTCACTCAAACACCCCTTGTGCTCCTGTTGCTCCCAAACTGAGAAAATGCTGTTTTCGGGGAGAAAAGTGGGAGCAAAATGCAAGGAACTGCATTCTGGGATTGGAAGTCCAAAACATTTCTTTATTTACACTGAGAGGGGTCAGAGCCTGGCTGAGGGAGACCCTTGTGTGTGTGAACATTAAGGAGGGTCTGAGAACCCAAAGAGCTTTTGGGAAGAAGTCGAGAGTACAGAGAGGACGCTAAAAGCCAGAGTGCCGAAAGAAGCCTTGCGAGACCGGAGTGGAACGTGCAGCCGAGACGCTGACTCAGTGCTGGAGAGAGCCTGTGGCATGACTACTGAGATGTATCTCCAGGAAACCGGGAGAAGGCAGGCTGCATGCTGATGGCGATGCCCTGAATGAAGGCGAAATACAGAAGAACTGTGAACACGGCAACCAGTGAGTTTCTGAGAATTAAAGAAAGCCAGTGCATGGAAATGTCAAAGGAATATATGTGAAATACATCACAGTGGTCATGCAGAGGTTAAACAAAGGCCTTGCATGGTTGAAAGTCTTCGATTATCTAAGGAAGAAGGAATTGTGAACAACAGGTCCGAGCCCGGCTGAGGGAGATCTGTAAATGTGTGAATAAGGGGTCCGAGCCCGAACAAGGTTGACCAATTGTGAACATTGTGCTAAAGGGGTCTGAGCCCAATTGAGGGAGATCCGTGGTCCAAGCTCGATCGAGAGAGACCAATTCTGACAAGACTCCATTATGACTGCTTTATTTTTACTTTGTTGGTTGTAGCTTGCGCCAATCCTTAGATTTAGGGTTAGATAGGCATTCATCCAACCCTTTGAAGTTCAATAAACACCCTTGAAATGCGATCACTTGTGTCTGTCTTAACTGTTTGATACCATGCCTTCCTTACACAGGACACAACATATATTCCAGGAGGGATAGTAGCGAGTCAGCTTGTGGTCAGGTCCTGAATCAGTCAAAGAGGAGTGCTTTTAAGAGCTTCTGGAACACCAGGTATCTTGTTTCCAGCCACAGTGCTGGGGAAAGGGTGTTCCATACTTGGGCACAAAGGACAGGAAAGGATCTGCTAAGGCGTCTGATTTTATTGGTCCTAGGAACAGTCATCAGACCATGTGAGCTGAGCAAACTTGCCTAGGAGGACATATGGTTTCATTTGTTCTTTTCATTTGTATACATACATAAACTTCATACAGAAATGTGTTCAAAGTTTCAGACAACATAAAGTGTTGTGTGTGTTCTTGGTCTTCTGTCTTCAAAACATTGTCTCTTAAACCTAACAGGAATAGTTCTGTGAATACTGAAAGGTTATTTGTTTCCCTTTAAACTTGGGAACGATTGATAGTTCAAATTGTTTTTATTTTGATGATTCCTGTTTGCTCTTGGTTGCCGATCTGATCTGCATACACAGAACGTCTTCTCTTGCCTCACTATCTACAGGTGTCAAAGGCGCAAGGGTCTCTCCTTTGTAAGGCTTAATGTCACTTAGACACAGCCAAACTAATTTTCCTTGAATCTTCATGGTAGAGGGGTTGACTTCATCTACTAGGTACGATCCTTCAAAACAAGGCTTATTCCAAGTGCGAACAAAACTCTTGACAAGCACTTGGTCCTGTGAGACAGGCACAGTATTAAGAGAGACACAGACTCAAAGGTTTTCATTTTAAAACCTTTATTTACTAAGGTTCCTGGGTTGGTGAAATGCCTAACTGGTCCTAACTCTAAAGGGATGGTTCCTTTAATTGATGTTTCTAATGGCCGTAGTTGTCTAATTGTCCAAAATAAAAGTCTGTCTGTGTCTAAACCTATACTTGCCCTAACGCTTTACAAAAAATGTGATAGGAAGTATTTTGAAAAGGAAAAATAGTGGCTCAACAAAAATGGCAAAACCAAAGTTGGTTTCTGGTGGTCTTCTCAAAAGGTGAAATTTGGTCAATGTCACAAAGATAGGTTCACTCAACAGGGCTGTTCGTAAGACCTTCTCCACAGGGCCCTTACTGTGATTTCAAATACACTCAGTGTCTTTGAGTTCCTTGGGGTTCCCTTCCCAAGCTTCAATTTGTTCACTTTACTTTCCCCAATAGACCTTTCAGGGTTCCCTTCCCCAACCTAAGGCCTCTTCCACCTTTCAACACAAAACACAAAGTCTACTTTTCTCAACAGGCCTCTCATGGTTCCCTTCCCCAAGCTCAGGCCTTTTCCAGATTTCAATACAAAAACTAAATATTATTATTATTATTATTATTATTATTATTATTATTATTATTATTATTATTATTATTATTATTATCATCAATTGATTTAGTTGAATACAATCAACCTTTCAATTGATAGCAAAATATGTAATTACTATACATTCCATTAAAATATCAATATCATGATCTACATATAAAATTGTTTCATATAAACTTAAATTGCTTATTTCTCAGTTTCCCATCTCATAACAAGGAAATACATATATAAATCACAATATTCAAACAAGTTTAAAACTAATTTAGGCTAAATTAAGTGATGTCAAAAAGTTTACAACAGCCAATCTGATAGACGTTTGCTGACAATGGAATAAGCCATTCCACAAGGATTCACATTTTATGATGATATAATCACTAAAAAAACGTTCAAAATGCAACTTCCTTTTTTTGAACAGGGCAGGACAAGAAGTCAACAAATGTTCAAGAGTTTCTGGTTGTTCTTGGTTTTGACAAAATCTGCACTTATTTCTTTTTTAGAAATCATTTTACATTTTGCTAATAGATCATCTATATGCCATAGATTGAGTCGGAATCTCATAAACTACTCTCTCTCTTTGTATGCTGGAAATACAGTATGCAGCCATTTAAGGAGAAATTGATGTTCTTGGAAAAAGCAATATTTAATACACTGATCTCTCGTGGAGATCCTGACATATTTCCATAGTTTCTCTTTGGACCGAACTGGATTATTTTTTAACAGATCATCAGATGTCCCCACCAATAACATTGAGGCTAGAACCTTCTGTTTCCATACATACACCATTTTATGCACAGTGGTTTTCAATATATAGATAAAATATCCATTAAAGAGCCCGGACGAGAGGGCAATAGACACTTTCTATAAAAGGCAAATATTTTCCACATGTACAAGCTATTTAAAGACAGGAGGCCCAATGTGTGTCTCAAAATGCACATTGGTTGACTGAGAGGCAACGATAACACTTGTTTCCAAAAGAAACCCTCAATTCATTTCCAAAAGCTTTCGGCCCGCCAAGTTCTAGATTTGGTGCCATATATAATGATTGGCACAGCCTTCTGCTTATAAAAGGTCAGGACCGGCAGTAATGAAAATTTACCATACTTTGCAAGCAATATGCATGCTTGCGCCATTGCTGTTCTGATTTTTCTTTTCAGTTCGAGCAGATAAGGTCAATTAGACACTTGGTTATTAGTGTTTAGGCCCAAGTATTTGTATTCATCGACAATCTGCAAGGGTTTCTTTTGTAAAAGCCATATGAGGGAGTTTATTTTATGCAATGTCTGGTTGCGTTTATCAATATCTTGAATTTCCCAATATTAACAGTAAGCAACTTCAGCTCAATATATTACCCAATTGAGGCAACAAATGTTGCAAGCCTCCGGGATAGTTTTCCCCGGTAGAACAAGATCATCGGCATAAAACAACCGCATGTTGACCCAACTTGGGGGAATCAGAGACAATCTCGGCAAAATGAAATTTCATGTCTGAAATAAAAAGTTGAAAAGAACAGAGGCCAAGATGAAGCCCTGTTTCAAGCCCCTATAGTTTAGGGGCTGTTAGCTTTCCATCCAAGGTCAAATGTACTTGGATAGTTGTATCTGAATGAAATTGAAGTATCCAATATTGTATATAAGATGGACAGGCTGCGTTCATCAATCTGGTCTTGAGTGGTTGTCTAGAAAGTGAAAAAAAGCTGTTTGAAAGCCCGTAAAGGCTAAATATACTGGTTGCCTCATCTGAAACTCGTGCGATTTGATTCCATGCAATGTAAGTAGGTTAGTAGATTGTCAGTCATGCCCAAACCCGGTACAAAGCCCATTTGGAAAGGATCTTGAAGATTTGTCTCTAAAATCCAATGATTGAAATCATGGAGAACTAGTCGAGCAAATAATTTGCTCGGGACGTCAAGTAGGCAATTGGTCTATCATTTCCAGGAAGGTGGCAATCTCCTTTCTTGTATATTGGTACAATAATAGACTTATGCTACGATGGAGGAATCTGGCAGGTGTGTAAGACTTGACGGAATACGATAAACAGGATCTTGGCCCACGCTTCTGGATGTGACTTGAGCATTGCATTGCTTAGACCGTCAGGACCTGGGGCTCTCGATGAACTAAGTTTGGATATGTAAAATACTATGTTTTCTACGCTAAGGCTGACATCATCATGATCAGAATTAATATGTAGAGATGCTGGATATGGAGTTCGATAATAGATCTTCCAGGTTGCTTCAGGTACTGCATGTACCTGCATGGGCATTTGTGTAACATTATTAGCCTTATTTAGTAGTCCCCATACTAGAGCAGAGCTTTTGGAGGCCAAAGCCTGTAGCATTTGTTGGGCATCTAATTGAGTCATGCAAGCCTTTCTTGATCTAATCCAGTTTTTGTATCTGGACTTGAGTAGTTTTAGCTTATCATTCTTGATCTGTGATGGAAGATTTCTCACAGTATATGTATAGTATATGTCTGCACGATATATAGTTTTAATTTTGTGAAGCTCATGATCAAATACATGAAGATGGCTAGTTTGATGTTTGGAATTGGCAACTGTTGTTATCCTAAATAATTGTAAGGCCGTGACATAAAGATCATCCGTGAGAATTACCTCCGGGAGGAGTGTGTATGACGGATACTCCAGTTGAAGATTTAATACTCTGAAGTGGTTCCTACTATTAGATATGATAAATGCTTGAGATTAGGATTGGTGTATCGGCACGATAATCGGAGAAGACCATGACCATGAAAGAGACAGGAGCTCATGATTGCTATATTCTTGATGTTTAATCTGAAACATCAATTATGGCAAAGAAGTTGCAATCAACATAGGTGTAATCAATAAGTGCAGTTTGCTTACCTCTGTTCCAGGTGTTACGGGGTGGAATGTCATCAGGCATGAATCCATTTACCATGACGGATTGTCTTTCATGCATGAGCAGAGACCAGCCTCTTACCAGACTTGATATCTGGGAGCCAGCTCTGGATATGCAATTGATATTGAGATCACCCGCAAGAATCGTGTAGTTAATTGAGTGATCCATAGAGATAATATCTAGCATAGATTCTAGGTCATCTAAGAAATCATCATCTTGTATGCTTTCATGGTCCCAACAGATGTTTGTATGTGCTAGTGTATAGCTAGATGCAAGAACATGTTTGGAGAAGCCCGGGGATAGATCTGCAGACCAGATGAAACTTTTACCACCACTAGCAGGCCCGCCATCGGTCTGCCTCTGGCAAGTGTTTCAGCTGGTGTCAGGTACAGAGTGTAATTATCCAAAACCGGGAGTGAAGTGAGCCAGACCTCCTGCAAAGCTACAATAGCATATTGGTTCAAGGGATTAAGAATAGTTAAGGAGAGATGTTTATGGCCTCTGGTGTTCCAGGAGACCAAACTGCTCTTGAATGAAGGTTGTTAATTTGAATCCACAATCTAAGAATAGATTAATCATATTCATTTATAAACTCAATTTGTCCAATATCACCAGAGGAAAGATCTTTAAGTAGCAGGATATCCCCAAAGATGTTTAAGACACTGGTTCTATTACGATCATGAACAGCACAGTGGCCACCTCTACATTGGTGAATTAAGTAATGATGAGTGTTAGATATAGACCTACTATTTTTCACTTTAGAGGCATTCGGTTCATTTTTAGATGATGAGTTCACTATTTGCTTCAGTGAAACAGTGCTTGCTTTTTTATTTTTATAATTAAAGATCTGGGATGGGTTTTGAGCAAGGTTTTCTCTAGATCTAATGCAGGTACTAGAAGGAGCCGAGTCAGAGCGAGCAACAAAAGGGCAAACAACTTTGAAATTTCCTTGCGTCTCTCTTCTAGAGTATGATAGCTATCGTTTGTGATAAGCAAAGAGGAAGTAGCAGATTTAGAAGAAGTGCTAGATGGAATGCATTCAGATTCCGAACTGATCGGTAAAGAATTTATATTTTGAGTACTTTCAACCTCCTGCAATAAGTAATCTGGTGGTTCATATGCTAAGTCAACTATTGGTTTTATTAGGTTAGAGACATTAGTCTGTTTTTGCGCAGCACATTTTTACTGAGCGTTAAGTTTGCATATGTTTTGTGACAGCTGTGCCCGCAGCTTGGGCTTTGTTTTTTGGGAACATCAAGGAGTGAATGAAATGCCGGGATCTTGAGCGACTCGTTGCAATCGGCTGTTTTATATTTTTCGTTGTTTTAATGGACTGCAGTGGGTTACATATTTTACGTTGCTTTACAAAGATCATAAAAGCCGCCTTTGCAAGTGATACACGAGCTGGGGTATCATTTGGCGACTGAGTGTTAGAAATTCCACGGGTATCACCTATTTGGATGACCTGAGATCTGAAGCAAGATATTAGATTCCGCACGGGGAGGCATGATAGATTTGTGGGACTTCTCCATCATAAAGCGCACCATAGCATCAACAGGAGCTACATCGCCTGTTCCCTTATTTCTTACATCGTATTTAGAAAGTGTGCTCTCTGAATAAAGAATATTATTCATCGAAGTACAAAAGTCTTTGCTCTGGGAAGATGATATGTTCGACTGAAACATTTGCATCTATATGTTTGTTTGAGCATCTATTTTTTTGTCCAAATATTCGTACAATTTTGTCATTGAAAATAAAGCTGAGTTAATCACTTGCAGAGTGATTTCAATAAAAGGAGGAATAACAGGTGTAGCAGAATGGGGCATGAGTAAACAAGGTGCCGTTGTTTTTCTGGGGTGGGATGATTAAAGGAACTTAATAGCGCTGACGATTCATGAAGGAGACTGGGAAAGCTCAGTCAAGACTGGCCTGAGGGGCAGTGTTACAGGTACCATGATCGGCCTGAGGGGCGGTGTTACAGGTACCATGATCAGTTCATTTTCATGCAAAACAGGTGATCTGGAACTGAAATTGGTAATTCATCAGTAAAAGGAACCAAACTCCTAGCCCCAGAGAATCCCTGCACATTCCTGGTAATGCCAGACATTGGATACTTCCCTTCTTGAACACTGGAACGAGTTTCTCATGTCTACAATGAAAGAAAATATCTCACCTCCTATCGTTACCCTGACCCTTGGTTCCTCTTGTGAGTCTGGTTTTACAGAAAGTATTGAATATATCAGGTCACTCTGTGGGCATTCCCATTGGGGATGTAAATTCATCCCTGCACCCGTAAAAGGATTCTGTCCCACTGCTTTCACACTTCCTTTCTTGTGTGTAGATATTTGTGGGGGTCTTGTATTCGCATTCCATTGTGTTATTGTCATCTATTGCATCTCTACTTGTTTTGTTTGTATAGTTGCTTGCTGCAGTTGCCCTTGTGCTGACTGGGATTGAAGCGGAATCTGCTGTGTTTGCTGTATTTGTGTCACACGTGTCTGATACTGTGCGTGGTCTTGGGCATAATAATCTGGTGGTTCTATACAATACTGTGGAAAATAGCCCATCCTCCCTCTTAGAGTTTGCCAGTTTTGCTGCATGCCCCCTCTACTTCTGCACTTTTGGGCAATATGTCCTGCTCTCCCACAATTTCGGCTGTCATCCATTAAATCATCCTCCCCTTGAGGGTTTTGAAATCCACCTCCACGTCCTCTAGATCCATTCCCTCTACCACATGGCCAAAAAGTGTACCCTCCCTGATCTACTGGGTACCCTACATTGATTGGCTGTGTAGGCTGTAAATGTTGTGCAACCACTCCTTTGATGCTCGTCAGTACTGCTCCTGCTATAGCAAATTTAAACAATTTCTTCTGAACTAATTTTGCTTCCTCAAGCTTCATATTCTCTGTTTTTTTTCTTATTCTTCTTTTGCAACAATCTAATATGGTGTACAATAATAAAATGTATTTCTGGCCATGGGTATGCTTCTATCCCTACTTTTTTTTTCATCTGCATTTGCACTGGCTCAGGCAGTCCCTGACATAGAATATGATAAAATAATGCTACTGTTTTATCCCACGGTTCACTCATCTTGAGACGCCAACGTTCCTGAATCTCTTGAATATAAACAACAGGGTCTTCGTTCTCACCCATTTTCCTTTTCGTGATTGCGCCCATGTCTGACATATCAGGATATTGTCCTCTAATGGCCCTCTATACATCTGCTCTTCAATTATAAAATGGCACTCCATCATATGTCATGTTTTGTGCTGTATATCCCGCTCATGTCCAAATGCCATCAGCTCTCTCGCATAAAATTGCTGCTAGTAGGCCTTTTACACCACCCACTGCTAATGTCATTCCCGCTGTCATTCTTTCTAACTCATAAATCCATTTACCCATTCCTGCAGTCAAACTAGGTAATTTACATTTCAAATGATCTTTATCCATATGTGGTGGTCCTCCCCCTTTGTACAATAACTGGAACTGTGTGAATCCTGTTCTACCATTGTATCTACCTATGCTTCTTGTCTTCCAGGTGGGGCATGTTTCGCCCATTCATCTTTGCCCTGGAAATGACCTTAATCTACTTGCATAAGACAGGGACATTTCCCCTTTCCTATGTGACCATCCTTGGGGTCGTTCGGGATATGATATAGGTTCTGATGTTTTTCCTTCTGGTTCTTCTAAATCTGACCACTTTACCCCACTTTCTATATTCAGGACTGTCGACGAGCCACATGTGCCTTCTCCTTTTGCTCTCTCGTTTTCTTCCCTTTCTTTGTCTGACATCATAATACCCCAACTGGTTTGGCAGTTATCCCTTTCTTCATCATCAATACCTAGTCTATTTAAGGACAGTGTTCTATGTCTGTCCATCATTACTTCAATTGATCTGCCTCTTGTTTCTCTTGGTGGAGATCCTTTGATGCTCCCTCTGGTCTCGTAATCATCTTTTCCTCTAATCTGCCTATAGAATTCCCCAATCCTTTTCACTATACCTTCTGCTTCATGCTCATCAGCCCATGTTGGTATTGTAGGTATCCCGTGCAGCTCCCTGTTGGGCTGTTGTGACCTTCTCTCTTCTTCCCCTTGTTCTCGTTCTTCAACTGGTATTGCACATCTGTCAACTATGTGATCTATTTTGTCGTCCCTTTGTCCCCTACTCCTTCTCATTTCATTCTCCTCTTGCTCTTCCCATCATCTCATCTCCCTCTTCTCTTCCTCTTCTTGCCTTCTCTGCAACCTTCTTTCTTTCAATCTCTGTGTTTCGATGTCCTCATGTTTTTTTTCTTCTATTGATCTTTTCTCTCTCTCTCCTTTACCTGCTCTTCACACCTTCTTTGTTCCTCCTTTCGATTCCTCTCTTTTCCATCTCTTCTTTGTCTGCCCTTTCTCGTTCCTTTTCCTTTCTTTCCCATTACTCCTTTTCTTCTCTTTCCTTAACATTGCCAATACCCTTTCTGTCTAATTTGAGTAGTATCTGTCCTCCCATCCACTCATTCTGCTCAATTGCTACTTCGCTGGCTCTATCTTTCTCTCCTTTTTGTCTCTTGGTCTCTATCAGTTTGTCCCTTCTATCGTTATGCCTCTCATTTCTACTACATATGGACATATATTTGCGTTCTTTAATCTTACTTTCTTCTCTACTATCTTCATCACTATAAGCATGGTGTCCATATATCAGATTAATATATCCCACCTCGGCTTTTAACTCCTTTAAAGGATAAAATCCTGAGAAAGAGGAGTCGAAGGGCGCTATGGCCTCCCCTTCATGCTGATTAATCATCCACTCCTTTTCAGGCGGGTCCTTGTTTTCTCTCTGATACATTTTTAATAGTTCTAAAATGGCTTACCTTTTCTGTAACTTCTTCCCTGTGTACACAGCATGTAAGTATGTTGTCATGTGTTGCAATACTGTTCATAATCGGGAACCCTCTTGAGGCCAAGGCATGAACATGTTATCAGCCGTGCCTCTTACCCATTCAGCATGGTATTTCCTAATCTTAGGTGTGTACCTCAGTAATGGTTTCCACAAGTGTAAAAGGGGCGTGCCCTCCATGATGACAAGTCATTTTTAACTGTCGATACTTACCAGACTTGTATTCTGTTGTTACTTTAATCAATTGGTATTATATCAACGTTATTCTTTCCTTCTTTCACAATCCTTCATATACCACTGCAATCAATTTGGGCAAACACCATCAGTCGCTGCCCATTTCCCTAAAACAATTCTCCAAGCAATGTTCAAGCCTACTCAGTAATATTCGTCTTGATTCTTTGTTTACAGCTCTATCAGTTCTCACTGTCCTGTTTATTATTGACAATCTGAGAAACTTTATTTTGCTATATTTCTTTTAACTATTATCCTCCTATGATTGGCACCAATCGCTTGTTTTTAGGGTGTGATAAGCAGTCAATTTATTACTATCGGCCTATAGTCTCAGCTTATAACCTAATTTATCACAATTAATAACACACATGTCTTTTTGAAACAAATCAAATTCTTACACTAACATATTCAAAACCCCAAACAAATGTGCACAACAACTTCTATGATCATCTTTCTTACTTTCTCTAGTAAAAGCCTCTCATCTCGATTTTACCCCATTTTGGAGTGTAAGACGAATCCTTCATATTGACCTGACCACAGGAATCCCTAATCTTAATACTCTGTTCTGGAGTGTGATGTGTTTTCTTCAATTTCCTTAAGAGTAGGTATCGAGGTATTTCTTCTTAAATCAATCCTGTTACGCTTCCCCACAATATATATATATATCTATCTACACATGCAATGCAATCCATCCCTCTTTATTTGCCACTTTTGATGCTCTACTTACATCCATTGCTCAGCTCGAACCCTTCAGTATGGATTCTTCCCCAATCAACCACTTCGGCCTATAGTCTGCGGAGCGCCCATGGGGACTGGACTGGAATTTTTTCAAAGAGGCACCTGCCAACTGTTTCGTTTTAACGCGTGAGTTCTTCCCCTCTCCACAAGCAACTCTGCCATCTTCCAGCTGATGGTGGAATACGTCAAAAATCGGAGAGTCTGGATCTGAACCATCCACACCGCTACCAAAATTTGCAATAGCACCTGGAGCATTCCAAGTGCCTAATAAGATTACCACTATAAATAATCTCTGTCCCAAATAACCGGACAGACTCAAAGAATATGGCAAAATACTACTTTATTATCAGTTCAGTGAAGTAGGGAAACCCGACGAACAAACAGATTGCAGTTCACACACTCTCAATGCATGTCAGTTACACAAAAGGCTTAATACCTTGATATACGTTGAAAACCGTGTATACACAACAGTCTGTTGTCACCAACAGGTAACCCACTCGCACTCAATCCAGACTAAGTCTCTTTCTAAATTTGTTAAATGTATGTTGAAATCAATTTCAAAATTCAATAACCCAGTTATTTGTAAACCAACACTGCTTTTACTCATGTGTATGGGGTTGCTGGTGGTACTCTCGTTCAGATTGGAATTGCCATTGTATTTCGGTGCTGGACTGCCCCTGGGCCGGACAAAGACTGATATGCAAATGGATATTTCCCATCTGTGAAAGGCACAGTGAGTAAAAGCAGTGGCTGCGAACTCTCAAGTGGTTAATAACCACTGAACAGGTTATCATGTCTGTTCTTGCGAGAGAGGGGCGCCTGCTACCTTTGTAAAACTATTTGTTAAGGAACCTGGGATTGGTAACCCTAGGTCTCCTGGGGGCAACCAGACGTGGTCTCCCTCTCACTGTGCTTAGAGAGGCATCAGCTTCACCTCACTGATGATCCCCAACAAGGGTGAAACACGTGTATGGGGTTGCTGGTGGTACTCTCGTTCAGATTGGAATTGCCATTGTATTTCGGTGCTGGACAGCCCCTGGGCAGGACAAAGACTGATATGCAAATGGATATTTCCCATCTGTGAAAGGCACAGTGAGTAAAAGCAGTGGCTGCGAACTCTCAAGTGGTTAATAACCACTGAACAGGTTATCATGTCTGTTCTTGCGAGAGAGGGGCGCCCGCTACCTTTGTAAAACTATTGTTAAGGAACCTGGGATTGGTAACCCTAGGTCTCCTGGGGGCAACCAGACGTGGTCTCCCTCTCACTGTGCTTAGAGAGGCATCAGCTTCACCTCACTGATGATCCCCAACAAGGGTGAAACACGTGTATGGGGTTGCTGGTGGTACTCTCGTTCAGATTGGAATTGCCATTGTATTTCGGTGCTGGACAGCCCCTGGGCAGGACAAAGACTGAGATGCAAATGGATATTTCCCATCTGTGAAAGGCACAGTGAGTAAAAGCAGTGGCTGCGAACTCTCAAGTGGTTAATAACCACTGAACAGGTTATCATGTCTGTTCTTGCGAGAGAGGGGCGCCCGCTACCTTTGTAAAACTATTTGTTAAGGAACCTGGGATTGGTAACCCTAGGTCTCCTGGGAGCAACCAGACGTGGTCTCCCTCTCACTGTGCTTAGAGAGGCATCAGCTTCACCTCACTGATGATCCCCAACAAGGGTGAAACACGTGTATGGGGTTGCTGGTGGTACTCTCGTTCAGATTGGAATTGCCATTGTATTTCGGTGCTGGACTGCCCCTGGGCAGGACAAAGACTGATATGCAAATGGATATTTCCCATCTGTGAAAGGCACAGTGAGTAAAAGCAGTGGCTGCGAACTCTCAAGTGGTTAATAACCACTGAACAGGTTATCATGTCTGTTCTTGCGAGAGAGGGGCGCCCGCTACCTTTGTAAAACTATATGATTCAGATTACCCTTAAACAGGAGTGGGATGCGAGGAAAGGTGCCAGCCGGAAACCTCTGAGAATCCCTAGGGTAGCATGGAATAGTGAGATTAGAACTAGTAAGAGGATTTGATAGAATCGGGTTGAGACCACGGGAGAATCTTTTACCTGGATAGAAAGAAGGGCGGAGCTTGGAGTTGAGTCAGTAGTGAAGGGTTTGGAGCGAACGGGTGCGGTACCCGTGTCGCGTCTGTCTGTAGATGTAAAAAAGGGAGAAGGTAATTGAGTATGGAGACGTCCTGAAGGTGGAGGATCCGTGTCAAAGTGACGGATCTCGGAGAGTCTGAATGACGCTTACTGCGTTCCGGAGAGGAACCGGTGAGCCGTTTGGAGCGAGAAAGTGTTGGAGTCCGGGGAGTCGGGAAACAGAGACTTGGTACGGTAGGCACTGAAATCGAGATAGATAAAGATTGTTTAAGATACAGAAAGGTTAGTAATATGCAAGACGTATCAGGAAGATCCTAGATGCGAACTCACGGAGCGTTGTTGAGGAGTAGCAACGCATCCGTGCGTCGTTCACAGGAACAGATAATTCTTCTCTCGGGTAGGGGGACGGTACTTCCTGGATACTGAGGCGTGCAACATCTAGACCCGCATCTTTAGTTGCGGTGGCCATCTTGCCAGTAAAAATGGCCAACACCCGCCGTCCCAAGGTCCATCGATGCCACAAGGACCAACGCCTTCAGAGAGGCGTGACACAGGGAGAGTAAGAGAGATACCTTGTAATCAATTGCCTCTTAAAATAAATGTGGGACTACATTTTGTTAAACTTTCAGTGCAAGCTATTGCTCCCAAAAGACAACCAGTAGATAGGAATATATATCATCTATTCATTCCTGAGAACTATTTTATCCTCGTAACGGATAAACTTCTAGTTCTCGAATGTTAGAAGTAGAGTTTCCTGTGTATTTATATGCTTACATTATGCCTGATCAGAGACCGAGGTTCAAAGTATACCCTCTAATTTCTTGCGGTACGGAGCTGAAGTTCATGATCTTAATTCTTTCACCAATTCTTTGAGAGATACTTAGAAAAGACAGTTGGGAGGTTAATATATGATGTGGCTTGGGAATCTTGGAGGCTTGGGAATTTTGGAATAAGGTAAAGGTCAGACCCCTAAATACATCTTATAGGCTAAAGCAGATGACTTCTGAATTTAAAACTAATGAAGTAAAGCGAGGATTAGTTAAACAGGAAAGAAAAGAGGAAAATATGTTATATTGTTTTGAAAAGAGTCCCATAACAAGGGGGGACAATTCTTGCCCTCACCTTGTGCCCCTGAACAAAGAACAATTAGATAACTCATGGGGTTCAGAAGATGACAAGGATCTTAATATAGAACCTAATATCTGTGGTCTGGTTGTGATAAAATCAAAAGTAACAGGAAACGCATGCCAGTTAATTCTGAAATGTGTTCAGCTACTATTATAAAGTGTTGTCCCCACCTCTAATTACATCCCAGAGAGCAATGGCCGAGTCTGTTGGGGATGAGACCTGCATAGAATGTAAAGACCCAGGATTTTCTGAAATTCATATCTCCAATGATTTGCGTTGTTTACCATGTGAAAGTTATGAACATCCTGTATGCCAAAATGTTTCACAAATTCCTTGTGTTTTGAGGGATAAGTGAAGTGAGGAAAAGTGTAAGCTCTCTGGAGAGCGTGCAACACCAACATGACATCCCCAAACTCATTATAACGGGAATCCTGATGTAATGGTTAGTACTGGAGAGAAGACTAGTTATTGGGTCCCTGTAATATTGCAGGGAAAAACCATTTGGGCTCAGTTGAATACAGGGAGCAATGGCTCTGGGGTGTAAGCTAATATTCTGCAATCACATTATGAAAGTATAGGTCAAAAGACTATACTGTGTCCATGGACAGACCAAAGGACATCCCTTAACTAACATTGAGATCACTGTGATGGGAAAACCCATATTGGTGTTAGTGGCAGTAATACCTGATATTCCTACCCCAATAATTTTAGGTAATGAAATTTCACATTTTGTGGAATGGGTTTTTTGAAATGAAATTATTAAAGGACCTTGACCAACCATCAAAATAATAATATTCCTACTATTGTACCCAATATTCTGTCAACCAAGAAGAATTCTTCATAGATGGTACAGTCTGGGACTGGAAATCATGTGAATCCACTATGAATATGTGTCATGGGTACTAGCATGGGAACACAAACACGTGGGATAAGGCCTGTAACACAAGCTGGGGCTAGATGGGTGAGGGCCTGGCAAGCAAAACATGCACTGAGAAACTGTTAGTAGGAACACACTCTTAGGGGCTTGTTTTTTCCCATCCACTTCCCGTACCCTCAACATGGCTGCTTAGGGACATCCAGGAAATGTGAGAACTGTAAGGCACGCTCTAGTATTTGGGTGTGGCTGTCTATATAAGCCACACACAAGATTTGGTCCATGCTTCGTGTGCCTTCTGTTGCCTCATGCCCACGTTCACCGCCGCCTGGATACCTACCTGTTTTCAGCTGCCCTGCAGCTTGGAGCGAACCTACCAGTTTCCGCTCTCATCGCTCGGATATCCTGGGATCACTGTCAGCCATTTTTTCTTCGCGATCAGGTGGATCGCCGCTCTTCCGCACGTCCGGATCCGATCTTCAGTACTCCAGCACTCAGGACCCACTCTGCAGTTCTTCCGTGCTCCGGACCCGCTCAGCAGTTCTTCTGAGCGTTGGATAAGCCCTATGGAAGAAAGAAGAGAACAAAAGTCAGTACAAGTAAGCGCATGCATGCAAAATAAAACATCAGTCTCCCACGCAATCACAGAACTTACCTTTTGCGTTGTGGCTAGCAGAACTATTCTCTCTACTCCTGCAACCAGCTAGCAGACCGCTTTGAAACCTGTGATAGACAATAAACAGCGTTACTACGTTCAGCTTTTCTCACGCAACTGCCCACCTTACAAAGACAACGCACAATCCAGTGAAGCAACTGGTTGAACTTGCCACGCACAGTTGGATTTACCTGTGGGCTTGCCTTTCATTGAACTTACGGACATACCCAGTGATGTAACTGGGCGAACACCGGAAAGTGCACCTCGCACACTCAACTGCCTGCAATTGGCTCTAAATCCCAGACTTCAGCGCCCCTGCAGATGCAGGATGGAGAGCGCACCACTCTAATACAAAAGGTGAGCCACACCCCAGTAAGGGAAGACACTCCACAGGGACACAGGGAGGGCGGAGGGAGGTTTAGGAGCCTATTCACTAACCCCTCTCTAAACATCTATTCTCTTGGCAGGTCTGCTTCCCAGTCCCGGGGTTACGCCAGGAAGGATCCAGAGGTCTCCATTGCTCCCGCAGAGATCCAGGTGAGCGTAACAGAACACGAAGCCTACCGTAAACCACTCTGCCTGAGCAATGGAAACCTCAGAGGTGGATCAGTTGTCCGAGCTTTGGGGGGAGTTGCGAGCTGAAGTGCATGCAGCCCGCGCTGAGACAAATGCCTTGAGGCGCGAGTTGATAATCAAGAGAGACAACTGCTCCAAACCCAGGCAGGGCTGTCACCATTACCCGGTGGAGCTGCTGCTTCCTCAGTCCCACAGACTCAATCCGTAACCCCTGTACAGGTGGTACTTCTGGGTAATATTCCATTAGCACCACCAGAAAGATTTGCGGAAGACCTGAAGAAATTTGGAACCTTTATGAACCAGTGTCGTTTGCATTTCTTGTGCAAACCCGGGTTGTTCCCCAATGACCAGTCCAAGGTGGCCTTTGTGCTATCGTATCTAGGGGGTCATGCAGCGGACTGGTCTGTCCCATTAGCAAGCAGAGACTATCCTTTGTTACGAGATTACTCTGGTTTTCATCATGAAATGGAAAAGCTCTTTGCCCGTCGCACTCAAGGTCAAGCCCTCAACGACGAGCTGTTATCACTCCGACAGGGCAATCAAGATCTTCTAGCTTACGTGGCCACATTCAATCGGCTGGTTGCTAAGACAAATTGGCCGGAAGAAAAACGAGTTACTCTGCTTTACAGTGGTTTATGTGGGGAATTAAAAGACGTACTTGCACAGGTGGTAAACCCCCCCAAGGGTTGTGCTGAGTACATAGATCTAGCTCTCCAGATTGATCATCGGCTACAAAACCGGAAGACGGATCGTGCCCGTTCCGAGAGCAGAACATTCTATCTCCGACCTAAGGAGTCTGCTCGGCCCTCTGCAGAGACGCACCCTGAACCCATGCAACTAGGCATTGTACGGGGCCCACTCCCTAAGTCGGAATGGGACAGGAGGCGGCAAGAACAGCTATGCCTTTACTGTGGTCAATCAGGCCATTTTCTCCACAATTGCACAGCAAAGCCACCCCGGAAGACCGTAGGTGCCGTGGATGGAAACAAAAACACAGAGGAGGCGGAAAACTCCAACGCCCGGCAAACGTAGAGGTCGGTTTGTCGAGCATGGTAAAGACCCATCAGACCTACCACTTTGCCATTCCAGTCATCCTGAATCCACTACACTCACCCAAGATGCATGCAATTTAGGCCTTCATCGACAGTGGGGCTGCAGGCAATTACATGGACCTGGAGACGGCCGACAGGATGGGGTTATCAGTTAGCCCAAAGACCTTAGCTGACAAAGTGACCGCGGTAGATGGTTCTCAGTTGCTTTCTGGCCCAGTTACTCATCGCACCACTGTTGTCACGCTCCTCTGCCAAGATGGTCACAAGGAAATAATCTCCTTTGATTTGATTAAGGCTCCACAATTCAAGGAGATTCTGGGAGTACCTTGGTTGGAGACTCACAACCCCCGTATAGATTGGCGAGCAAGGACACTGACCTTCACAGAGGACTGCAGACACTGTTATGGGACCTCTTAGTGCCCAGAATACCCACTACTTGCGTCCCCAAAATCAGTGCCAGTGCTAGGGATAATTGGGGTCCTACCACCTGAATACCAGGAATTCCAAGACGTGTTCACCAAAGAACAAGCTAACACTCTTCCACCCCATCGTTCATATGACTGTCAAATTGATTTACTACCTGAGACCCAAGTACCGTGCAGTCGAATCTATGCCTTGACTGAAGAAGAGAACTCCCACCTTAGGAAGTATCTGGATCAATATCTAGCAAACTGATTCATCCGTCCTTCAAAGTCACCTGCAGCTTCACCACTATTCTTTGTCCCCAAGAAGGAAGGTGACCTCCGCACATGTATTGACTACCGTGCATTAAATCAAGTCACCATAAAAAACAGGTGCCCGCTGCCATTAATACCAGTCCTGTTAGACCAGGTACGACAAGCGCAAGTTTTCACGAAATTAGATCTACGAGAAGCCTATCACCTGGTGCGCATTAAAAAAGGAGACGAATGGAAGACCGCGTTCCACACCAGGTACGGCTTATATGAGTACCAAGTAATGCTGTTCGGGCTATGTAATGCGCCAGCGGCATTTCAACATTTCATGAATGACGTTTTGCGGGAGTTACTGGACGTGTGTGCGGTAGTTTATAGCGACGATATCCTAATCTATTCGTCCAACATGCAAGAACACATCATGCACGATGCGAGCTGTACTCCGTAAACTACGTGAGAACCATCTTTACGCCAAGCTTGAGAAATGCTCGTTTCATGTCACGGAGGTGGAATTCTTGGGGTTCGTGTTGTCTCCGCAAGGCATCCGGATGGACAACAGAAAGGTTGAGGCCATACTTACTTGGCCTTCACCCACATCTCTAAAAGGGGTGCAAAGCTTCTTAGGCTTTTCAAATTTCTATCGACGCTTGACACCCGGTTTTTCTCACCTGGTGCATCCGATTACCTCACTTCTCCATAAGCACCGGAAGTTTGAGTGGATGCCAGCTGCTGAAGAATCATTCCGTGCATTGAACGACAGGTTCACCTCAGCCCCTGTGATACAGCAACCTCAACCAGATCTCCCTTACATCGTAGAAACTGACACATCCAGTGTAGCCATGGGAGCCGTCCTCTCTCAGCGCACTCCAAGAACTGGCCACTTACACCCGGTGGCATTTTGGTCAAGAACATTTTCTCTGGCGGAGCTAAACTATGCCATAACAGACAAAGAGCTCTTAGCAATCAAGGACGCTCTCAAGGAGTGGAAGCACTATTTACTCGGTGCTAAGCATACCATCACAATCATAACCTATCATCGGAACCTACAATACTTGCGCTCAGCTAAAGCCCAGTCATCATGATAATTTCGCTGGACATTGTTTTTAACCGAATATGACTTCGTAATCACTTATTGACCCAGAGTCAAGAACAGCAAGGCAGACGCATTATCGCGCATCGGCAAAGGAGAAGAGGCCTACAATAATCCAGACCCAGTGGACATAATTCCCAGTGAAAAGATCCTAGGCGTTTGCGATAGTACTCTCTCCCCACTGGATGCGCTCAAGAAAGAAGTGAGGAATAGCATTCCTGCTGAAGAACTAAGAACCTGGGACCAGAAGGGGGCTCATTTTTCCTTACAGGACGAACTCCCCTATTTCCGAGGGCACCTATATCTACCTACACGTGCACTTCAAGAAGAGATTGTCACTAGTTACCACAGTTCGCCCCTGGAAGGTCACCCGGGAGGGCCAAAACATTGGCCAAAGTAAAGAGACATTACTGCTGGCCGACCTGGCGGAATGACACATTGAATTTCGTGAACTCATGTGGGATATGCGCTCAAAATAAGGCATCAAGGCAAAGACCAGCCAGTCTACTACAACCCCTGAATATACCTCCAGCTCCTTGGCACACAGTGTCGATGGATTTTGACATGGATCTACCTTCCTGTTCCGGGTACACCACCATCCTGGTGGTAGTTGACCTTTTTTCTAAGATGGCCCACTTTATACCCTTGAAAGGAATACCTCCGGCTCAAGTATTAGCCCAGAACATAGTGAAATGACATGGGTTTCCAACCATGGTAATATCTGACAGAGGAAGTCAGTTTATATCCCAATTCTGGAGGAAATGTTGTGCATTACCAGGAGTGGAAATTCGCTTATCCACCAGTCACCATCCACAGACCGACGGGCAGACGGAACGCACGAACCAAACCCTGGAGCAATACCTTTGTTGTCTGCTACACCAAACAAATCATGCTTGGTTGGAGATTTTATGGATGGCAGAATATGCATACAACAATTCTACACATGCCTCTACTCAACTGACTCCTTTTTATACTTAATACGAACGGAACCCACAAACTTCGAAATACGATCCACCAGAAGCTGTTGAAATGCCGGCAGTCAAGACCTTGCATGAACAGATCACCCAGGCCCCCAAGGAAGCAGTGAGACATTTGCAGATTGCTAGAGAAACACAAAAAAGGTATGCAGATCAATACAGAGAAAAGGCCCCACACTATCAGATCAGAGATTCGGTGTGGCTAGCATCGAAATATGTAGCATTAAGAGGTCCAAGGAAATTCCAACCTAAGTTCTTAGGCCCATTTCCAATCGAAGCAATAATATCCCCAGTTGCTATGAAACTAACCTTACCACCCCACATGCGCATACATCCGGTGTTCCATGTTTCACTGCTAAAACCAATGTACCTGGATACACGAGTAGCAAAACCCCCAGCTCCAATAGTAGTAGAAGGTGACAAACACGAATTTGAAGACAAATGGATTCTGGACTCTAAGATAACCAAGGGATCCCTATACCATCCAATAGACTGGAAAGGGTATGGGCCACAGGATAGGTCATGGGAGCCAAGTGAGGACATTCATGCCCCCCGGCTATTGCATACATTCCATCGGGATAACCCCACCAAACGTGGACCAGGGAGAACACCCTTGGGTGGGTCCTTGAGGGGGAGGACTGTCATAGGTACCAGCATGGGAGCACAAACATGTGGGGTAAGGCCTGTAACACAAGCTGGGGCTAGATGGGTGAGGGCCTGGCAAGCAAAACATGCACTGAGAAACTGTTAGTAGGAACACACACTTGTTTTTTCCCATCCACTTCATGTACCCTCACCATGGCTGCTTAGGGACATCCAGGAAATGTGAGAACTGTAAGGCACGCTCTAGTATTTGGGTGTGGCTGCCTATATAAGCCACACCCAAGATTTGGTCCATGCTTCACGTGCCTTCTGTTGCCTCATGCACACGTTCACCGCCGCCTGGATACCTACCTGTTTTCAGCCGCCCTGCAGCTTGGAGCGAACCTACCAGTTTCCTCTCTCATCGCTCGGATATCCTGGGATCACCATCAGCTGTTTTTTCTTCGCGATCAGGTGGTTCTCCGCTCTTCCGCGCGTCCGGACCCGATCTTCATTTCTCCAGGGCTCCGGACCCACTCTGCAGTTCTTCCGTGCTCCGGATCCGCTCAGCAGTTCTTCCGAGCGTCGGATAAGCCCTACGGAAGAAAGAAGAGAACAAAAGTCAGTACAAGTAAGTGCATGCATGCAAAATTAAACATCAGTCTCCCGCGCAGTCACAGAACTTACCTTTTGAGTAGTGACTAGCGGAACTATTCTCTCTACTCCTGCAACCAGCTAGCAGACAGCTTTGAAACCTGTGAACGACAATAAACAGCGTTACTACGTTCAGCTTTTCTCATGCAACCGCCCACCTTACAAAGACAACGTGCAATCCAGTGAAGCAACTGGTTGAACTTGCCACGCACAGTTGGACTTACCTGTGGGCTTGTCTTTCATTGAACTTACGGACATACCCAGTGCTGTAACTGGGCGAACTCCGGAAAGTGCACCTCGCACACTCAGGATGGAGAGCGCACCACTCTAATACAAAAGGTGAGCCACACTCTAAACATCTATTCTCTTGGCTGGTTTGCTTCCCAGTCCCAGGGTTACGCGAGGAAGAATCCAGAGGACTCCATTGCTCCCGCAGACACCCAGGTGAGTGTGACAATATGGGGGAGGCTACAGGTGGAGAAGAGGTAAAGGAACCTGGACTGGGAGGTCAGGTCTTTAGGGGATGTGATTGAATCCTTCAGACTCCTTACTAATTCCCTGGCTAAAGTCTCCTCCTAGGTGACTTGAGAAAGGCAGACACTTTCTGATCCTGACCTTGGGGGTGGTGTTCTGCGGGAGGATTACCTGGGAGGAGTAAAGACTCAATGGAATGAGAGGACTCTGTGGGATTAGATGCCGTATTTGTCTTCCATTAAAGAGGATGGCTCCGCAATGCCAAGATATGTAATGGCTTGTTGTAATAACCATCTTGCTGTTCCAAAAGATCCATGTGTAAATAGGGGTGAAAGCTATCACAAACTCCTAGGCCTTGGGAAAAATCAAAACCCCTCTAAAATTCGAGAGACCTGTAAAACTAAAGACCTCACATCTAAAAGTACAGTGAAAAGAAATATGCAAATAATAACGGCGTAAACCAATTGCCTTTCCCTTTTCAATACAGGCTGATAAATAAGCCTTGTAATTTTCCCTTTAATAATATTATAAGAAACAAACTGAGGTTTAAAAGTAAATCAGCAGAAATTCAAAAGCCTAACTTTGCTATTAGGGACTTCAAGTCCCATAATTCCCTAAGTATATGATATGATATGATATTTTATTTATAGCGCACCTATACACAGGTGTTTCAAGGTGCAACAAAACAGGGTAGGGGGAATAGGATAACAATCTTACTAGGCCAAGTGACATTGAGATCACGCAAGTGCAGGGGAGGGGGAAGGGGAGAAGTACCAGGGGGAGCAGGAGCAAGTACAAGACATAGGATCAAACATCGAATTACAGGAAGTGTGGCCAGCAGGTGGCAGTATGGGGTTAAGTGCAAGAGAAACAAGTGATAGATAAATGCAGGTAGGGGGGTTTTAGGGTTGCAGATACAGTCCCCAGGCCAGGTTGCCAGGAGGCTGTGCAGGTATGCAACTGGGAGGACAGGGACCTGGGCCCGTGATTCAGAGAGTAGGCAGGTAAACCAGTGCAGTGTACTGGGATGAAGAAGAGGGCTGAAAAGGTACAATGTTGCAGGAGTGGTCAGTTCATAAATGCAGATGACACACACCTGAGGGAGACAGAGAGGTATAAGGGGCCCCTCAAGTGCAGGCCATAGAGTTGTGGTTGGTAAAGAGCTGAGGAAGCAAGAAGCAGCATGGTTCGTGCTAGCAGCTCAGACAGAAGTTGGAGGAGAGAGAGGACACCGGGACCACTGTTCAGCAGATATCAACTGCTGGTCCTGAGAGGGTCTGTCTCTCCAGAAATCTGAAGTGCAGAGATTGCACAGTGGGAAGTGTGTCAGAGGAAAGCTTGCCATCTGGTTACCTGGTCTGCAGAGGCTTTGTTGCGGTATGCGTGCAGGCGGCCATCTCAGGTGGCTGGCATGCACCCGAGGGCCTCGTGGCTATCTCCAGTGGCTGACCTGCACCAGAGGGCCTGAGGAGCAAGAGGAGCTCCAATTGTAGGTGTTGTGGGCAAAAGTGGACTAACTGAAGCAGTTTTCTAGGTCACAAGGACCCACAGCAGCAGAAGTTCTTTGAGTGACGAGGGGCAGGGAGGCACACGTCTCACCCGGTGAGTTCTCAAGCTCTCTGTGGTCCCGGAGTGCTCTGTCCACACGTGCGCTTGAAAGTAGGCATTTGGCAAGTGAGCAATGCTCATGTAGAAGTAAAAGTAGTTCAGAGGACGGTTCTGAATACGAAACTATTGCCAAGCAGCCGAAGCAGCACTCGTGTGTGAGTGCAAGTGATTCCCAAGTTCATTTTGAATATGGAACTAGGGAAAAGCAGCACAAACTTATTCTGACTACACCAAATTACTGTAACCTTAAAAATGTGAGTCTAAGGAAAACCCAGCAACCTAAGGGGGCAACTTTGTTAAGAGTTAATGTGCCTCATTACAAGTGTTGTAGTCCAGAAATAAGGGTGCTGGTCGCACCCTTTGTGGACCGCCACACTACAGCTCTGCCACTCTGCCCCGTTGCACCCCGCAGGTCTGGCCTCCCGGGCACAACAGCCCCAGATGACAGAGTTGTCACAGAAGCACTGGCACCATTAGGAACAGTGCCAGTGCTTCAGTGTCTCCTGTAGGACTCCATAGAGTTGGGGACTTACACTTTCCGCTGCCTGATATCACGGGACGCTGGGACTTGTAATGTCCCAGTGGCACCGGGTTCTCAGGCGGCAGAAACAGTTTTACACATCCAGCGGCAACACGCAGGTAGCACCGGCGGGTTACCACCCGACTTATAATGAGGCTCAATGTCTATTAGCATTAAACAATCCAAGAGAGACTGAAACAAAGGCAAACACAAACTAGCCAATAGTGTCAACAACAGAACAGGGCTCATTCAGTGTCTATAAGCTCTGAAACCGATTGCCCTTACTGTGTACAACATACAGTACAAGCTGGGATAAAAACACATTGCCAAAAGCAAAGTAGAAGCAGGAAGAGACCCTATCCCTGTCAGTCTTTCGTTACTTGTATATTGTGGAAACAAGAGTGGCAAAAAGGCTGCCCATCTGGGATATGATATACAGAAGGAGAGGAGTATCATTTTACAGAAGAGTATTGAAGAGCACCAGTGTGAATCCTGTTTTCCCTGAAAAGTGGTTGAAAGTGTTGAAGCTGCAATTTGTTGAATGCTGTAAAGCTGTTGTGAACCTCTTGTCAGTTGATCCTAACCACAAATGCACTTGTTGTAAGCGCTGTTGGGGCAGGGGTGTCTACCCTGATGGCAAATCTTTAGAGATTGTAGGCCTGGCATGGAAGTAGACCAGGTGGAAGTTGAAGAGGTACTACAAGATGGTCCTTACAGAGACAAGTCATGTTGTTTGTGATGCTAAAGCAAGAGCTGTGCAAGGCTGTTGCAGAGAATTTATATGTCATTGAGTTATCGGTGCGACAAATCATCCTGACCAAGACAATTGTTATTGCTATTGAGGAACTGAGAATCTGTTCAAGGAAGAAGAAGAGCCTTATATCTTCTGTGTTTGGAATTTTTTGCTGAGAAGTTGAAGTTGCATCAAACTATATTGGAACTTTGTGGCAAACAAGGATTGCCTAGTGAAGCGTTCATCCAACCTTTGAATATAATAAAACGCCATTTGTTGAGAAAATGTCACAATGTGGTCCGCCTCACATTTCTGACCCCTCACACTAAGGCTGCACTGGATTTTGCTTATAGAAAAGGAAGGTGTCAAAATATTTCACAAAACATACATGGTCTGCAATGTCATCTAGCTTTTCTAGATCATCTTCAAGATCTAGCTGTCGCTATAGGTGTCTGTGATGCGCATCCTATGGGTCACTAGCCTAGATACATCTATCACAGATGGTGTATGTACCTTTTGCATATTAGGCCCACTGTAGGTTTTATACTGGCGTGTCCACAATTGCACTAACTCTAGTTAGTATATGCTTATTTCTGTAAAGACTCCTCCCACATCAGTCACCCACACCTCCTTCTTGTATATTGGGTCTGATACATGTGCTACATCTAAAGTTGAACTGTTCAACTGATGGCTGATCATTGGGATAAAAAAAATCCCAAAGTCAATGGGCCTCATTATAAGTTGGCCGGCACACGGTAAAAGGGCAAGTAATAACATTTACTGGCACTTTTACCAAACCGCCAACTACAGCTAAGCTAAGAGCTGAAGGTAAATCTAACCCCTACCGGCAAAAAACTGCCAGTATTACTGGCACAGTAATACCGTTTCCCGCAAAATGCCCCCATGGAGTCCTATGGGACTTCACGGAATGGGGCTTTACTGTTTAAACCACCACTTGTAATCTGCCAGTAATACCGGTAGACAAGTGCCGGTAACAGTATTATCATTACTCGATATCCCACCAGAATTACCAGCGGAAACCAGAGAACTTGTAATGAAGCCCAAAAAGACAAAAAAGGTAAGAAGACTTATCCACAGCAAAGTGTAGAACAGGATCACTGCTCCGACAAATAATTTGCAGTCTCTGTTACACCTCGGACGGTCAAAAGTCCTTTGGAAGGACCTTGCACTTGGATTTGTTTCTTGCCTTGTGTCTGGCTCTTCAGTTCCCAGAAAAATAGAGATTTTTTCATAGGTTTCTGAGGTTTCTGGAGCTACTCTTAACTGCATATTCTCGTCTATTTTTGCCTGCTTGTCTGGTTGTTCAATATAGACAGTCTCCTCCCTTGGGAATAGGGTGAAACCATCTGGATCTGGTTTAAGGTGGTTGACAAACACTTTTTTAGTACCTTTCTTAGGAGGCAGAGCTAGTAGAACTGCTGTTCTTGAGCCAATAACTTTCAATATCTTCACAAGAGGTCTGTAGCACGGTCCAAGTGTTTCTTTATCATGGATCTTCTCTAGGACGTAATCCCCAGTTTTGAAAGGCAGTCTGTGACTGGTCTTTGTCTTGATGCTGTGGTGTTTCTTTACTATGGATGGAGTCTCTTAGGAGATTTATGAGAAGCAGTTGGTGTGGCTGGTGAGAGAACGCAAAGAATTGTGTAAGTCATGCATAAACATAAGAGTGCCAAACAGCAACTCATAAGGTGTTTTACCCTCACATTGAGAAAAGGGAGGTTGATTATTTATACTACACTGTACTGTACGTAAATGATTCAAACAGTTACCACCAGAAGAAAGGATGCATTTAGTCAAGGCTTGTATTACTATCCTATCGGCTCTCTCTACAATGCAATTAGTTTGCAGGCAAAACTGGTTAGAGAAATGCAGAGTACAACCCCAGCTTGACAGGGCCTCTCTTAAGGCTTTGCCTGAAAAGGCTGGCCCATTGTCAGCTTGGAACAATTTTGGTGCTGTCATGGCTCTAAGGACAGCAAACCCTGCATGACCTCCTTAAAATCAGTTTTCTTCTGGAGTATTAGCCAAGTGAATCTTGTGCACGAGTCCACCACGATAAACACATATTTGTACTTATTGACAGGTGTCAGTGGACCTATGTGGTCCATATACATGCATTCAAAAGGCACTGTTTTATTTTTATAACAAAAACCTGCCAGGGGGTGTGGCACTAGACTAAACACATGGTTGTGGGGAACTCAAAGAAAACGTCAGTGAGCAAATGTAACTTGCTTATGGACTCCAGTCTGCCAGTCCTTCCCACACTTCCCTTTAGGTCTCCAAAATGTGTGTTATAACACTTCTTTCTCAGCTATGATAAATGAGAGTTTTTGTCTTTCATCGCACTTGCCATTTTGTCACTCACCTTTTCAGAATCTATCCACCTTGTACGTGATGTGGGGCCCTCAGGTTTTGGACTGCTCACTGGCTTTGATTATATTGGACCAAACCACTCTGGGCCCAGTAATGGCCAAGTTCTGGTTCAGTAGGCAGACTTTGACACAGACCTTGCCAGAACAGTGTTGTATCTAGAAAGCTGACATCCAAGGTTTTGGGCAACTCCTCTTTCACCAGGCATATCTCTGTTCCCCACATGTCCATTGACTTTTTCTCCACTCTTTCCTAACCAATAACTTGCAACATTTGGCCCTCTTCTGCTCACTTCTTACCTCTTCTATCCTAAACCTTGTTGCCTTCTCTTCCCCTCCCCTCCTCTCATATCCTCCTGATGGGGTGTGTGTCCTCTCCTCTCACTCCACTCTTCCTTGACCTCCTCCCCTCTATGGGTTGCCTCAATTCGCCCTTATGTTACATTCTTTCTTCCCTTTCATTCACTTTGTCTCTTCTCCCTGATTCCATCATCTTTGATCTAACTCTCTCCACCACTGTAGTTGACATCTTTCCACCTCCTCCGCTCTCCTCCTTTCCTCCTGTTTTATACCTAGTAAGACCCACGCACTGTTTCCTTTTTGTCAGAGAAGCTTGTAGATTGTTTTTTTCTATTCAAATCAGCTTGTCACCAAATCTTAGTTTGCTCTCTGTTTCCATGCAGTTTCGTGTACTCAGCACTCATTTCAGCCATCTACCATTTTGGATATCCATTCTCTTTTGGAGAATTTGTGTTGCTATCCTGCAGCTCAGTGGCCACTGTCATGAAAGTATTTTATGACAGTCCTGTGCTCGCACCTATCAGCACTGCATTTCCCTCCTTGCGTGTGATTTTGCAGCCTGCAGTTAGGCAACACTTTTTAGCAAAATATTGTAGAGGTTCATATCTGGGAGGGACCTTTGATAGCTAGTCTGCAAGTGATTCCCTTGAATGCAGTACACTTGCTCACATCATCTGGTTTCTAGTGACTTGAAGATCACCATCGCCAATGGTCGCAGGGTTGATCAGACACAATAAAAGAAAGGAATTATTGTCCACTGAAAGAACTCTGGGGAGGGTTTAGGAATCCCTTAAACTCAAGAGTTTTTATCTTTTACAACAGACTAAGAGACTATGGACCTCATTACACGGTAGGCGGTGGACCAAGGTGCTATTAGCACCTTGGTCCATGCCGGTAAAATACTGGCACCGCCTTGGAGGAAAGGGGAATTACCACCCTATTCCAAGGTTGGTGGGGCGGTAATTCCCACTTCCCCCATTGCCCTTCCCCATTCCCATTTTTGCCCCATAGGGCAATTACCGGTGACCGTTAACCATTAACGCCTTCCGTGTAATGAGGCCCTATATCAGGTACATTGTATAGGCTGTTGGTTGAGTCACCTTTCCAAACTTTAGCCGGGACTCGGCTATAGTGTGGCCTTTGTGATTCATTTCTACGGCCTGTTTGCCTAATGGGACCAGCCTCCCCTATTTGAATTGTAGGTAACACAGCCCCAATCTGTGGTCCATCATTCCCATAGAGAGGGCCCAGTACATCACAACCTCTACTGCACCACTTCAAAGGTCTTGGACGATGTTGTCATGGGATCTACTGAGGTTGTTCTTCTTCACCGTATTCTTCACCGTAACCACTTGCGAGTCAGTGTTGAGTCATCATCGAGATGGGGCTCAGTGTGGAGTCAGCATTTGAAATAATGCTGGTCGAGAGGCCCCAACCGGTTCAAGTTGGAGATTGAGTCAGATTTAAATGATACTTCTGCTGGGTTGAGTCAGCGAGTGACATGATGGCTTCCAGCGGCTCTAGTCAGCGGACAAGTTGGCTTGAGATGAGGTTCTGTTGGGCCAATGCGCTTCTCAGGATGAAGCGAGTCCAGATACCTCCAAAGCAGTGCACCAGCGCCCGATCTTTGCTGATGCAAGATGTCCTCAAGATGGCTAAAAAATGCAGTAAAGCAGCTAAAAGATTGTGGCATGCCAAATTCAGCACAGGAGGTCTTCGGTTTGCTTGAAGGGCATCGAGCACAGTCAAAGCCGCTTGAAGACAGCTTGACGCAGCAAAACAGGATTATAGATGCTCTTGGATGTCTGGGTTCCTGTAAGTCCCAAATCCAGTTACTATAGAACAGAGTGGGTCTTCCTGCTGCACCCCAGGTCCAGGGAACTTGGCTGGCAGCTACAGTGGTTCCTTCACCTCCAGTGACCATGTCAACTTGAGGCCTTGGTCCAGCAGTAGTTACCATCACTGCTGCCTGTGGATGGTTAGTGGCCAGAGCTTGCCTCTGCCTTGGATACCTTATGTTTTCACCTCCTTGGTACAAGACTATGCAGTAGACTATATCCCCAACAGAGGCCCAGAAGAATTAATCTTTTCCTTGTGGAAGTCCAGAGATATATCAAAGAATAGGAGGGTACCCCTCTCCTTTTAAAAACAATATTCCACATGGGAATAGTCCAAAGCATGTCTTCTGTAAAGGTTCCAATCCCTGTTGTTGTAACAAGTTCACTTGGCCTTCGGACATCATACCCAAAGTGTGTTGCCTGCAGGAAAAGGAGGAGGGGATCCCATACGGATTCATAACAGATTCATAAGGGAAGAGAACCAAATAGAAAGCAAGATGTTGGACCCTTCTCTAGGTTTACCATTTCCCTCTGGCTACTCTAATCCTGCTCCCTTCTCATGCCTGCTAGCTTCAAAGCACCGGTAGTCATCAGCATCCTGGTATGAGGCTGGTGGTTTTGTTAAGCACCACTCCCATGATACCCCTTGCAGGACGTTTCCATGCCCTTGTGGAAGTTATGATCATTCCTGCTGAAGAATTTAAAGGGCAGCATCATTGCTATTTTTTTCACAGGGCAGCTGTGGCGATGGTTAGTGTAAACACCAATAAACATCAGTCCTGTCATAGTTAAGCCCTGATCACAGAGCTGTCACTAGGGTGATCTCAAATTCCTGTGTCATTATAATTGTGTGTCCTGAGCAATCAACATATTTAAAGATGTGCATACTACCTGATTAACTGGCTAGGACTTTTGTCACTGTGGGGCAGGTACATAGTATTCATTTTAGGATTTCAGGGTCAGTTTTAAAATGTTCACTGCTGTCCAATGCAGTCTGTATGCAACTTTCTGTTGGCACATCTGATACTGCAGGTTAATGTACACTCTTGGAATGCTCACTAATCCACTTTGCTCATATTTCCATTTAACAGCTGCACCGACCTAATATAGCCTGATTTTGTCAAAGATCTTCATGTTTCCCATCATCTTTTGTGTTGGAACCTTTACCACGATTGAAGGTTTTGCTTTCCCCATGGGTGAAGACATTCAGGTGTCTGCATGTCTGCTGCATAGAAGCTTCACTGGAGTTGTAAGTAGTTCCACCATTCCGAAGTTGGGACACAACATTTCTGGATTGGACATTTGAAAGACTTGATTGGCCAACACTCCTTCTGAGATCCTGAGCTGTTTACATGTTTTTAACGCTCCAATCACTACATTTTAATTCCAACATGGATATGTTGTTTCATCCACAAGAAAACCCCACCTCCTTTTGTATGTCCCGGTTGTTATTCAGCACTGTGGTTCTCCAGATTTGCTTTCATTGAACAGATTCACTGGATGCTTCGCTAGTTCACAATGGTCACATCGAAGAATAAAAAGGCTTTCATCGTCTTATATTTACATTGGGCCTCATTATGACCCTGGCGGAAGACCATGGAGCTACTAGCACCATGGTCCATGCCGGTAAGTTACCGACTCCGCCATGGGGAAAGGGGGAATTACCACCCCATTACAAGGTTGGCGGGGCGGTAATTCCCCCTTCCTCCATGGCCCTTCCCCATTCCCATTTTTGCCCCATAGGGCTCAATGGGAATGGGGAAGGCGCTAAGTACGGTACCGCAAATTGCGGCACCGTAATTAGCACCAAGGTCCCTTTGCGGGTCCCTACTTTAACGGCTGGTCTACACCAGCCGTTAAGGTCGGGTCCCGCAAAGGGACCTCGTAATTAGGCGCTAATAGGTTAACGCGCCGCAGCCTTTTACGGCGCCGTTAACCCATTAGCACCTGGGTCGTAATGAGGACCATTGCCTTTAACAAGTTGACCCTTCCTGGATTGTGGGTCTGTATAATAACTCGGCCATAGTTGGATTTGTGATAGACATCCATGCATGGGAGCCCCCAACCCATTTCTTTAAACATTTTTGCAGTGGGGCCAGTTACAACCTGTGCTTTTTCCTGTTCATATAGGATCTTTGGTAGGAACATACATTTGATCACAATTATGTTCCAAGCCAGTCCCAGTTTCAGAGTTCAACATCTTTCAATTGATATTGTGTACAGGACCAGGTCTAGGTTTAAGGACACTATTCTCTTCATATCTTTTGAGAAAAGGTATTATTAGGTATATGATGCTACATGTAGCCTCTGGTCAATCAATCAAAGTGCCCATCAATCATGTGGGCTCTAATTGGTGCACATCACAATTGGCTCTCTCCAATTTCTTTCATATCCAGACACCAAGCAATCATTCTGAATAGTTTCAATGATGCAAGACAGGTCCTCCTCTGGCTGACACATTAACAGAATTATTGTCTGTGAATTAACAATGTTTAAGCACCACTTCATTTATTCGTATCCCTGAATAAATGTCATCTCCTCTAATGTAAATAGCTAGCTAATGCAATGCCAGGTTAATGTAAAGAGGGGATATACAGTAGCCCTGCTAGATTTTGTAGCATATCTAGTTTATTTGAACCAATTTGTTTATCCTAGCGCAGTTCTTTGTTGCAAACAAATGGGCATCATGAAACAGGACTTTGCATGGTACAAGGAGGGAGAATTGGAGCAGGAAGACGGAGGATAATTCTCAGACAATAAAGATAGATTTTCTTATCAGGTCTTATGATTAGGCTCTTGTGCTTGTGGAAATAGTTCATGTTGACAATCACCCACGGTAAAAACAGGTGTTACCTGAAGGGGGAGAGTCATTGGAGAATGGTTTAGGAAGCGGAGTGGATGCTGGGCTGACAAGAGAGGTTGCCACTGCCACCGGAGTAGTAGGAGTTGGAGGAAATGGAGGAGGCAGAGACCTCAGAGGATACCATGCAGGTCCAGAAAGCCCTAGTGCCGAAGGTGTTGGAAGAAACTGATGAGCTGTCGGGACATGGGGTTTAGCAGGCATAGCTAATATCATGGCAATGCAGGAGGTCATGGCAGCAGTATCCGCAGAAATAGCCAAATTCAAAAATACCAAATGAGAAATAACCACATTTATTTGGTAGAATGTGTTATTTGTTATTGAACAGTTTTCATAATATATAGATATGGTTTGGGGTAAGGGTATAGGTGAAGGATGTCAGAAGTGGGGGTTTGTGGGCGGCCTCCCCCTGCATTATTAAAAAGAAATTGACCAAAGAAAATTCGGTAATTTCTCATTAGGTATATTTTTTCTGGTAATTTCATGGTAATCCCATGATAGCAGCTAAAGTGTAACAGGAGTATTTGGGCAATGACCCTCACTTTTTTATCCCTGGACCTAGGGGGGAGGTGTTGGTAACTCATCTGGCAGTGGGTGTGGTAGAGGTGTGGGCAAAGTGGGGTACAATGTGGAAGAACAAGGAGGGGGTGCATGTGGTAGTGCTGGACGTTATTGAAGAGGTGCAGGTGGAGGAGACCGAGGAGGCCCACTAGCACATGGTTCTGGATGAGAAAGAGGCAGAGGCCTCCACATCTGTTCCTGCACTTGCAATTGGGTATGGCAGACAGAGGAACCATTTAGCAAGTTTCAGATTGGACTTAAGTTTCAGATGAGGCAGAGGACTTCCTCAAACATGACAGCATCCACCTAATAATTGGTTTGACAGTACTTTACATTGCCGGTGGGGGAAGACTGTTAGAATGGGGAGATGCACTGTGAAATGCACCCTCTAGAAACAGGCTCGGAAAAACGGGTGCTTATAGGAATGAGTGCACATTGGGAACCACAGACGTGCACAAGGAAATTCACTTGTGGCATGATCTGACACATCCTGCAGCGCACACGGACTCCTCTCCGACAGCAACCTGCCGTGGTGGTGACAGCAATTTGGGAGTGTCTGTAACTTTTATCCTGGGAGATCAACCCTCCCTATCATCAGGCACATAGCAACAAACAGCCCTGCATTTCCCCACCCCATGAACCTGCCCATGCAACACTCCCTTGAGAACATACTTTGGCAGAGTCCAAAACAGCAAAACTTTGCTGTTGGTGGTGGTAGCATTGTGGGCCTGGTACTATTTGACAGTCAAGATAGAACCAACTGACCTTTCATGCAAGCACATACTGCCTGTGTTGCCTGATGACAATCAGTTAAGGGGAACCAATGACAGAGGACTATGCAGGGGAGAGGCACAAGCCACAGGATCAACCTGAGCTTTTGTGGGTGACTGAGCAAGAGGTTAGGGACATGGCTGACATGGTGGAGTGGCTGCCCTCAGACACATAGGGTACTTCTGAATTCCAAAGCCAATTGTTTGTGAAAAATTAAATAACAATGCACAACACTGGAAGTTGCACCGCTGTATGCAGAATTGATAAAAAATGATTTAATCTATTTCGAATCACTTTACTGTACCAATTCACACTAGATACTACTGTTGACCTTGGATGGCTCATGGTTTTTATAAAGTTTATACTATCAACTGAAGGCAGAAATAAATGCAGAACATTTCACGTGTTCCTGCATATTTACACTTTGTATCCACAGCATGCAAAATTCTGGCAGCCAGGAATGGGATATTTACATTATTCTTCTTTCACTGACGGAAGAAGGCACCATGAGTAGAGACTTATGAAAAAATGCATGAAGCCAATAATTACAATCTTGATATACTATTGTATGGATGAAAATAAGCCACCAATGTGACAGATTGAAGAGGATTGGAGGTGATAGTAAACACTTCAGTACGTGTATTAAGACTGCTTAAACAGCATACTTTTATCTGCCCTCTTGTCATTGTTGTGGCTGATGGTGTGTTTTCTGAAGCAACTGTTCGGAGGTTGCGAGCAGTTATTTAATACCATAGTGGAAATGCAGTACAGAAATTACAGGTGAAACTAGATCGAAAGTAAATGAAATATACAATTTGATGAGATTTGAGAATTTTTGATCAACTCGTGTTGCATGTTAACAAGCTTGGATGATACACCTACTACAGTCATGTGTGCTTCAGTCATAGGTGACCTTCAGAGGAACCTCAAACATGCCATCTTAAGTTATGTAACAAGGACACAAAGTTGAAAGAGCGGGTCAAGTTACATTTCAATGTTCTTTCATCTACTAGAAGTAAATCCATCCTTTATTTGATGTACAAGGATTAATGGTTTTTAACAATGTATGTGACTATTTAAGGGTGCAGAAGTAAGACTCGGACAAAATGTGGTTATAGTTTGGCTACAGACCTGTATTCTTCTATGTGGGTTGGATAAATGCCTTACTATCCTTAAATCTTAGAGGGGATTTCCCAGCCTCAAAGGATCATCTTTGGACATCAGAAGGAGGATGATTTCACTAGAACATTATTGGGTACAGCCACTGAGGTGAAGATAAAGCTTTTCAGGGAAGCAACAAGACCTTTCCCCCAGGCATGCCAGGGGACTATTTGGAGTGACCTGCTGTTTGGACAAGGCCTGTGGACTGCCTTAACAAGGGTACCCAGGACTCTGCCTTCTGCAAATGGCAGCACTAGCAGTGCTCTCTGGCAACCTTCTTGGCTGGAAAGGGCAGAAAAAGAATGTACCTTTCCCCGGAGACCCTTTACTGGGCCTCACAGCATACCAAGGACTGCCTGCTGGAACAGCACTACCTGTTGCTTGGACACTGGTACCCAGGACTCTACCTGCTGATGAGGTAAACCCTGCAATTGCCACTGGCAATGGCAGACAAACTCACCTTTCTTCAGAGACCCTGGACAAGGCTGCACAGCCACTTCAACAAAAGGATTTGCCTGTGGTTCTCTCTGCAATTTTAAACTACTTTTCATGCCTGCAAGCTATGCCGACTACAACATCGCCTACCTTTCCCAATCTTCTTTACGCCAAGCTCCGTTTCTGCTTTTTGAATTGCACTGCATGTTGGACCCATCAACCAGCTTACCAAAGGAACACTGAATCCATGCCTCAGAAAGCACACAGACTCCTGGATTGATATTAACTTTAAGAGGCAAAGGATGTATACCATTTATGGTGTGCCTGTTTCACCTTTAGCAATGTGATCACTGCTAGATTTGACATAGTATAGGGGAGATAAGGGGGTTTGGAAAGAACTACTCCCTGTACCTCTGCAGAGCTGTAAACATTTCGTCCAATGCTCCACTGGTTCAACGAAGCATCATGGTACTGTAGCAGTGAATGCCTGGGGCCTGAAGAAGCTGGTTGCCAGGCATGTGGCGTCAGGTTGGGGACGCTAGAAAACTCTGATGTTCTTGGATGTAAGAATTTCTTAGAGAGCACTTGCCGGATTCTGTCTCCTCCAGTGAGGAAGTTGCTGGGCACCAGTGGTCTCAGATGCAATAGGCCTTTTCCAGCCAGCAGGTCACCCCAAATATTCTCTTGGGATGCTTAGTGGGGAGCTTGCCTCTTCCTTGGAACTCTGGGTCTTCCACTATATGGCAGTCTGCAGTCCCTATGGCCAACCACGTTCCAGGTGAATTCTTCTTTTTCATAGAAGAATCAGCTAGTTAGGTTGGCCCGCCCCTTTAAGTAGGCAATCTTCTATAGTGGATTGCACCTTCTAGACTTTTGTAAGGGGTCCGATCTTGATTGCTGTTTGAGAATCTTCTGCCTGATGATGTTATACTGAGAGTGTTTTGCTTGCAGGAAGTGAAACCAGGGTACAGGATGTGTGCTCTAGGAATTACCAAGATGGTGCAGCTCTTGTTTTACTAAAAATCCCTCTCCTCGGCTACTCTAGCCCACCACCTTTGCCCGCCTACATCAAAGAGTCTCTGTTAATTATCACCCTGTTGTAATTTCCTTTGGCCTGACAGAGCCCGCCCTTTGAAGCACTGGACCTCTCCCCACCCTCTGGGGGTAGTACTTGTTTTCCTAGGTGGTGAGAGTGCTTTCCCAGGAAAGACAACTAGCCTATTTTGAGTGAAACTAAGTTCCAGACAGTATATTTATGGGAGGCCTGGACAGGGAGTACACTTTAAACCAAGCTGAAAATAACATGACTCCAAAACATTTTGGCCATTAAATTATGGATTCCATAAATCCACCATGTGAAAACCAGACATGGTTTTCTTTTTGACAAAGGTGACTCCAATACTATGAAACAACTCAATGGTTTTTATGTGTTTTCTATTTGACCCTATCACTGTCCCTCTCTCATCTAATAAAGCATCTCCAATGTAACCTCTGTGTCCCTGATCCCAGATTGGTAGCCATTTAATGTTGACATTTGCCAACTAATATCTGACTTCCACTGGAGAGGAAGACCGAAAGGCTTTTCACCTTTTCTATCTATTCTTCCCAGGGGCTTCCTAAACTGTCCCTACTCTATGCAGTGGTTATTTGTTCCATAAGGCAGTGGAATGTGTATTCCAGGCACTGTGCCCAACTCATTCTGTTTTCTATCACACCCATGTTTTCCTCTACCTCTCGCTATCTAATGTTTTTCTCTCACTGCTCTCCTACAGCCTCTTACTCTATTCCCTTCATCTTTCTCCTCTTACCCTCAGATGTTCCTCACTCCTCTTAAACCTTGCCTCCATTCTTTGATGTTACCACTCCATCCTGCAGGCTGCACTTTGCTCCTCTATACTGTTTCTACTTCCTCCACACTGCAACTTTATTCTCCACTCTACTTCTCCCTTTTACAGTCTACTAATCCCTCCTGCACGCAAATTCTCTTTTCTCCACATTACTATGCCCTCTTCCAAACTAGTGTGACTCCACCCACCTCCCTCTCAGACACCGTCCTCTCACATAATGAGAAACATATGTGATGGGTCAGAAATGTGAGGCGGACAACTTGTGGTTGTTTTTTCAACACTTGCCAATTTATTAACTTATAAGGTTTAACAAGCACCTTACTATCCCTACCCTGATGACCATTTCCCTGCTTACCCAAAATCAAGGAAACACTCTAACACAGAATATCTTAACCTCACACTTCAGCATGACATACACAAGAAAGTATATGACAATTCACAAAAATATCAACAATAGTATTTCTTAAATATTCACAGTCTCTCTTTGTAACCTGGGTGAACTTCCCTTCCCCAGGATTAAAGTTATATTCAGTCTCAGTGTTCAACATAAATCAACAAGGAAATGCAGAATTATACCAAAGTTCTAATTCTTTTCTTGACTCCTTCACTTTGAAAAAAGTACAGTTCAATTCAAACAATTTTCCGTCAACCAGAACTATGTCCTCTTCTTCAAGCAATACTGTCCAATTCATCAAAAAGCACCAATGAGGTTCTGGGTCATGATGCTTTGCCACAACTTGGAAGTGTCAAAAGAGGAAACACAGTTCCTTGTCAGATGCAAAGAAACACAACTTCTGGCAAAGAAACACAACTTCTTGGTAGAAATTCCCAAGAATATTTCATATCTTCATCATTCTCCATTTACATCTTTATCAGGATAACTTTGCAGCACCACTACTTCCACCTGGCTAACTCTCATGCCAGGTATACTTATGCAGGAATTCACCATGCAGGTACATTTGTCTGCCCATTGTTTTTTTATGTGCAACTGGACTTCTAAAGCTTTAAATCTACTCACAACACAAAGTTTTTATCACAGTTTCAACAATCTGAAACATTGTGATTAGCAACTTTTCAGAAAAGACCATCTTCAACATCTTTGTGTAGGCAAGGCACTCTTCCTCTGAACATTCACCTTTCAGAAGAGCATCCTCTTTGCCATGTTTGTCTTTCTGCCACATCAACAATTCCCTTAAGGATGTAATTCTCTAGTTCTTCCTTATGGCTTTGGAAGTCTGAGCTACATCAATCCTTGGGGAAAATTAATTTACAATCAGCAACATTCACCTTTGTACCCCTTTGCCTTCGCTTTCGTAATCTTTTGCCCACAAAAGCATGTTAGTTCTATATATGATATTAGCCTCTGTTGGCTGAAGCCATCGATTGTACAACTCTGGACTTGAGTAATGCTTGTATTGCTTTTGACTTAGGGCAATGCTTGCACCATTCTTGACTTTAGGAAATGTTTGTTTAACTCTTGGCTTGGCCAAGGCTTGTTTCACTCTTGGCTTGGGGAAAGTTTGTTCCCTCCCTAAAACTCACAATTGAATGCTCTGGTAGTTTCAGTGCTACATCATCTTCAACAACTTTAAAATTGACTTGTCTGTTTGCTTTCTCCTAGGAATCACTTTTAAAGCACATGTGACCACTCAGTCATGTGTTTTACCAAGTTAATAGTCTTTACAATTGCTCTCCGTAGCGTTTTCCCTTCACTTGAGTGTAAAGAGAAAATACATGATCACATGTGAGTGCTACATTTCAAGTGTCCCATTGATAAAGACTCAAAAAACAACTTCACCTCGCATCTACTATTAAGTGAGTGATTACTAAGCTGGATACTGTTGCTGGCATTGCTCGCGTAAGGAATCAGAACACCAGGTTTAACCCACCGGCTTCTGAATGCCTTTCTCCATGTGCTGCACCACTTCTACAACTTTTGGCTTTACTTAGGACCCACACCCTTGCTTGCTAAAGGCTTCTCCAGTCCGGCCACTGAATTAAGGAGCTCTTCTCTCTCCTGAGACCACAGCTTCATGACAGCTGGTCTCCAACACACTTCCTGACGTGCAATCACTGCAATAGGCTCACATGGGGAAATATAGCCTTCCTGCATGCCTTCTGCTGCAAAGCCTCTGCACCTCAGAGTTTGGGGGAACAAGACCCTCACAGGAAAAACAGGTGAAATCTGCCACCTCAGAGTCCCGGCATCCCTTCGTTCTCCCACTTCTGTGTGGATTGCCAACACTGTGTCTTCTTCCTTCTGCTTATGCTACTATTGCATACACTCCAGCCACAGTGCCAGCTTCTCTCTCTTGCCTGTACCTGAGGGGGCCTTTTAAGCCTCTCAGCTTCCCTCAGGTGTGGGCTATCATGATTAATTGCCTGCCAACTACTACAGCCTGACTCTTCAGTCCTCTTCTCCGTCCTAGTACTTATGGGATTTGTAGTGCTCAACAGCAAAGTTAGTTATTTTTAGTAACTTCTTGATTTTAAGGGCATGTGTATTTCCCTTGGGGTTACTTAAGGATGAACCATTAGAGTTTGTTGTTACAGAGGAAGACGGTTCATTTAAGGCATCATTTCCAAATCTCTTTCCATTATACCTTTGGGAGAAAGAAGGATTTTTATCCTGAACTACCTTAAGTGATCTTTCTGTTGTTAGGGTCTGTTCAGATTTCATGGCATTTATGTCCAGAACCACAGATATTATATGGGGTTAAGATACTTCATAATGACAATAAGCCATTACCCGTTCGGGCAACTTTAAAAGGTTCTTCCTTTAAAAGAACAAATACTGGCTCTCATCCCACAGAATCTCCTCACCACCCTGGCCTTGTCTCCTCCCAGGTGATCCTCTCACAGTACACAACCCCCAAGGTTAGGATCAGGAAGTGTCTGCCTTTCCCTGGTCATCTGGGAGGAGACTTAAGGCAAGGGTTTAGTGAGGGATCCATAGGATTCATCACACATATCAATCACTCCTTACACTATTTCACCTAACCACACATGTTACACTTTCACATACACTCATAAAGCAGTATGGGATAAGGTGGGCACTACCATTTTGTATTAATTTGCAATTACTAAATAAATATGGTATATTCTCTCAAACAAATTAGTAGGTTCAATGGAGCTACTCGGCAAAAAGAATCCTAAAGCACAAGGATCAAAGTATACTGCAAGAAACTGAGTGTTGCCACTCAGTTGGCCGGGTTCTCTCAATATGCTCTATGGGAAAGCTGCAACGTCCTATTATATGCTTTAAATCAACGTTCACACTGTTGTAGGTTCATCAGGGTTTAGAATTCGACGTACTGCCCTGCAGCTATGTACTATTTTTTGTACTTGTTATTCATGCAGTGATATTAACAGTGTTCAGCCCTGGCGATGGAATGACGTTCCGAAATCCACTGGCATACTATTGAACACTGAGAAGATAGTTGCTGCCTTTTCATTAAATGCTGAATTAAAAGGGCATCTGGGCATTTTACAAATGGTCAACTTTTAATCATTCTAAACCCTGATGAACCTACAACAGTGTGAAAGTTGATAAACATATAATAGGAAGTTGTAGCTTTATCATAGAGCATATTGATAGTACTCGGCCAACTGAGTAGCAACACTCATAAAGCAGTACCACTTTCGCTCAATAACCAATGCCTCTCCTTCTCCAAACATCGCTGCTCCATTTTTCTCCATTCCTTCTGCTGTTCTTTTATTCTGCCACCTCCGTCTCCTCTGACATCACCTGAACATCCCACAACTTGCTCCTGGGGGCTTCCTTATCCCCCTCCCTGTTCTCTGGTTGTCTGGTTGTCCCTATCCAATTGTGTCCTGTCTTCCCCAACCAAGGGGGGGTTACAGAAAGGAAACATTTATATGGCAGTTTAAGCCATACCGCTTGTGACATGGTGCAGTAAGGAGTTGGAAAAAGGGGTGGTATGTTTCAACAAGCTTTATTCTTAGAAAAGGTCGTACCTCTCCATGGGCCTCATCACAAGTTGGTAACGCTATTGCTGCTGCATTTACCGCTCCGCCCAATCACTTGTTGGGCAGAAAATTGGAGTTTTACCTCCTGCTTTTTGCTGCAGGTAAAAATCACCATTTTCTGCCCATTTTCAGCGCTATTAGTGCTGCACTAATAGCGCCAAAATAAACCCATTGGGTCCAATGAACCCAATGGGAATGGGGATTTACCTCCCCCCGCAACTCGGGATCCAGTACAAATTGTGGCAGACCGAGTTGCGGTAACGATAATTGCATTGGGCAGTATACCGGCGCAATTAGTGCCGAGATACTGCCCAACTCATGATGAGGCCCCATATCTCTAAAGGCTTATCCGTGCCTAAACAAATGTTAACTCGGACGCTCGTCATCAGGATATTTGTCCAATTGAAAAGTGTGCTTCCTCTGTCCAAAAACCTACTCTAACCCTACCACTAGTCCTACAAAAGAGTAGAGCATCCAAACGAAAATAGTACCAGGAGAATGGCTCCCTTCTCCTGGTGAACTGGCTCAGTCTTTATCTCTTTCCCATCAATCCTTTTCTCTAGTTTCTGATTCAACAAAGAGAGTATGGTCAGGTGAATGACTCCCTTCTCCTGAACCACCCCGCACAGCCTTGAGTGCTGCCTTAGGATAATCTTTGACAACAGTCCTCAAAAGTCTCATCACTTCTTCCCAAGGGCTTCCGATTATCTGATTATCTCCAGATAGTTTGTGTTGTCTAGGATCTTCTTTACTCTTACTTGGATTATCACTGTGATGAGGGAGATTACTCCTGAGATTCTCTTGACTCTTTGTTCTCTGGGTATCACTATTGTTATGTGGGAGATTCCTCCGAAGGCTTTCTTGACTCTTGGCTCTCTGAGTATCACTATTGTGACAAGGGGATTACTCCCAAGTCCTACTTGATTCTTGGTTCTCTGGGTATCACTGATGTGACAAGGTAAATTACTCCCAAGCCTTTCTTGACTCTTGGTTCTCTGGGTATTACTACTGTGATGAGAGAGATTACCCACGAGGCAACTTCCACTCTCTGTACCTCTTTGGTAATCACTGTGACAACAGAGTTTACTGTCGATGCAACTCCACTCGCTGTACCTCTTTGGTTATTACTGTAATGAGGGAGTTTACACCGAATGCAATTTTCACTCTCTGTACCTCTTTGTTAATTAATGTGACTAGAGAGTTTACTCCCGATGCAACTTCCAGTCTCTGGTTTCCTAGGAACCCATCTGGCTCTCCCGCAGTTACCGTTACCTTGTTTGTGTTGGGAGCGCGTGTCCAGTTCTTCCCAGGGTCACAGGCAGTTTGCTGTTCACTCGTCGCTTCCTTCTGGTTAGCCTGCACAGATCTGTGAAGGACTGAGGCTGGTGGTCTCAGCATCATTGTTGGACTGAGCAATCCATCTCCTAGAGGTCATGCACCACCATGGCTGCCCCAGCATTGGAATGCTAGATCACAGGACCGTTCTGCTGCTTCCACTCTACATTCTTTCTTACAAGGACCAGCTTCGCCACACAGCTGACAACATCTCAGGTTTCGAACTTCGCAGGCTTTGCTGGCCCCTTGCGGGCTTCTGCTGAGATTCTCTTCCTTCAGTCCTTTCTCAGGTTGTATCTCTCCTAGCTGGGCCTACCCCAGCGAGTGTTGTAGTCCTTTAGTTGTTTACATAATGTACTCTGCATTCCTCCTCATGGCCACCTCTTCCCAGTTCTCTTAGAAAAAGGTGTGCCATCATTCTTGTTCTTCCTCGTCTGAATGATGTCAAGTCTCAAGGAAGGAATGGAGAGTGTTACAGTAACACACAGTAGTACTTTTAGTTGCACTTTCTGCAGACTTTAGGGGTTTTATAGGTGTATGGGCAAGAGGGTTAGGGAGTCCCTTCACAGAATGCGGATCATTTTCCCCATGAGGGGACTCTCTCCATTTGAGTTCACGCTTTCCACCACCCCTAGGGGGACTACTGGGTAGAAGACTCACCTCCCTAGACTCACTGGGAAGGGCTTCCCCCTGGGGAGAAGTGACAAGACCCTGTAAATCACCACACCCTTTTCTCTGCACACAACTGGCACGAGGCAGCAATTGCTGCCTAAATATTTTCTTGTCCAAGTTCGTTTTAGGAGGCCCTTGGTTGCCTCCCTTCAAGGTAAGTGTAGTTCCATTAGAGGATTTGCCTTGATTAAGTCTCTGGTGGTTTAGCAGCCCTGTTATGGACCCCCATTTGAGCGGTTTGTGGCTGTTGTGTGATGTGCAGCTGACCACTATTCTGTGTAAGACCTCCCACTTTGGTCTCTATTCCTCCTGCGGTGCCCTAGCCAGGGCATGCACGTAGCTGCATGGAAAAGAGACTCTCTTGCTTGGGGTTGTTCTTTCTCTTCATGGAACTGTACATGGGGTGCTGGGGGCCCCCTTCTTTGTGATAGTTCATTTGATGGTTTCTTCAAATCTCTGAAATAAGACGAGAACAATCTGACAGCCTTTCTAGTTCACAGCCACTGAGTGATGCAATTCAGTACTGCACATAAGAGGCTGGCTCTTGTTGGAGGGTGTCAGGGATTGGGACCCTATAAACTGTCCCTGTACTCCTCAGAGGTAGGACTGGCTTTGGATTTCTCCCTGTAATGCCGCCTACCCTTGGCTGAGAGGGGATCTCTTCCCCTCTTGACCAGGCCAGGGTACTGGGTCTGGGTACAGGTTACATTTATGATCTGCCACCAGATACTGTGGCCCACAATTATATAATGTGATTTATATGCAGGATTGTCCACAGTTAAAGGAATATTTTGATTGCTGGACCTTTGTTCCCGACAGCTACTTGCAGGAATTCACATGTAACTTTGTGACTGCCATGTTGCAAAACTACAAGGCAGCTGCTGGAAGGTGTCAGTATGCAGGTTTAGCATAGGTACATGTGTGCATTATGTTTTTAGCAAGGAGCATTATGAAAAGGGGGTCAGATTAACAGACTTCACTTTCAGAGACAGAGCTACCAGCATCATGTTATTGCTAAAAAAAAATGAAGCTCAGCCTTTTCCTCTCTCACAGATGAGTCACTCACAGTAGGGGATTTGACTTTTTTCTCAATGTTGGGTCACAACATTTGGTATAGTTTGAGGTGAATATCTTGAAGGATGAGACCTGTGAGCGGGAAGGTGTTTAACAGAGCTGGAGTAATAAAGTTATCTGCAAATACAGTGAGGGTGAGTGACTCTTATCATAAGTATCACATTGATTAAAGGTTTTTCTTTATTTCGAATGCTGGAGGAGTATATTTAGAAGGTCTATCTAAAAGAAAGAGGATGAGGTTGTGATCAGTCCTGGAAAGCGGTTGCTTCTGATTGTGGAGAAGGTAAGGTTGACAGTCAGAATGCTGTCCGGTGTACGACCACCCAGTCGGTCAACTAAGTGAGATTCACTGATGTAAAGCATGCTTTCTCCAGTCAATATTTCTTGCACATAAGGTGCTCACTAAATAATGTTTTTTAAGAACATCGCTCAGAAGCATGTCTTAAACTCAAAATATTTGTCATGTACTCTTTTATGAAAAGCTCTTCCTAAATTACTTAGGGCCTCATCATGAGTTGGGAGGTAACGCCGGTGCTAATAGCGCTGGCGCTATCTGCCCTACCGCCAAACCCCCGGTGCTATTAGCGCCAGATCATGGGTTTGGCGGAAATGGAATTCCCCATTCCCCACTGAGCCCATTTGGGAATGCCCCATTCCCCATTGTGCTCAATGGGGAATTTTCGCGCTCATATCGCCGGCGGATTTCCCGCCGGCGGTATGAGCGTGAATTTTCGGCGGATTTCCCCCCAGCTCAGCGCTGGGGAGAAATCCGCCGAAGCCCTGATTTGGCAGACCCTTAAATCCGGCGGTAATACGCTACCACCGGATTTAAGGGTTACAGCCAAACTCGTGATGATGCCCTTAGTCTAATACCCAGGCATACCTATCCGTTTGCAAACCACCTTGGAAGTACTTAAACCCTTCCAAGTGTTGTATGCCACACGTCCCAATATGTCGATTAATGCTTTTCTAGAGAGAGTTTTCTGTGGTCTGCTAAAGAGCATAACCCAAACATTAAAGTTCTCAAACGGGTTTGCTTCGCCATACGTCTACTACTCAATTCCCAGCTGAATGGAATGTTAGTTGTTGATGTTGATGGTGACGCTTTTTAAATTGCTCAGTTCCTATTTATTCGCCTGTGCTGCCAGCTGTTTACAGTGGCCCAAAACTATAGCTCTGAGCCATGAGGAGCACTGCCTGGATCTTTCCTCGAACATTTTCTATAGCTGAGCTGCATGATTGCCAAAGTTAATTAAACCATTGACACATGTTAAATGAAATCAGTGCATATAAGCTATGGTTTGTTGACCATTTAGCGGTTTGAAAAAAAAATGTACCTAAACAGTTGGAATGTTTAATGAGATGTATATTTGTTGTGGTCAGGGTCATGGCCTTCTTTCTTTCAAATAATGGTTTAGTATTTTCTATTGCAGTATGCTTGCAAGGTATCACGAGGCAGCATTGGTGACCCACATTGTTTATTATCCAAGTTCGTCTTAGGAGGCCCGTGGTTACCACCCTTCAAGGTATGTATTTAACAACTGTTTTAGCCCACTATCAGTCCTAGTCAGAAGAATCATTTGCCACAGAGTAACAATAGGGGAAGTGCATGATTCTGGGATGTATGTATGTCCTGTAAACCTATACTCAAATTGAGGACCTGCATCTACATTTTAAGCAAGTTGAGCAAAAACAGAGTGAGCATACAACCTTTACATGCACAGCTTATGCGCCTCAATAGGATCCATCAGAGAATTACTCTTGCACCTTAGTGCATCTTTTCAGTATACGGATGACACTGAAAAAACCAGAAGCAATACTGGCTCCTTACACTGGGACCATAACCTACGTCTATTAACATTACTGCTACTGTCCATCTGCTTGGTTCATATTTACCTTATTTGTATTAGCACAATGTATATAAATGGTAAAGGCTGTAGAGCCCTGCAAGGATACAGTGACCTAACTATCTTGTAATATTGGGACCATACTGCATACTCTTTCAAGAAAAAGGGATCCGGATCACATGTTCTGACTTATACATGCAAAATGACAAATGACTCTACCTGGCCCTGATACCCAATCACAATCACTGTTGATGGGTAACTAACGCAGCTGCTATTTTGTCACATGAAAGCGATGGAATCTGCATTTTGGCATCTCTTTCACTGGTTTATATGTCAAATGGGGACGTGTCAGAACAAGATCACTCTGGTTTTTAAACACCTCACAGATACAGGGATTCCATATGGTTACAGATACATTATTGTCAAAGAAATTTGTGTTTCTCAGTGATCTCCATGTACCAACAGAATGAACAAATGGCCTTCCTTTTTATTGCTAGATGTAACTATTCCTATTCTCTTCCACTTCCATTTCATTATCCTGATAGCAAACGTACACATTTTCCTTTTGGACATTCTTGACAGTCCACTGCTGAGTCATTATCTCTTTTCTAATTGCCTGACACTCTGTCCAACCATTTTCTAGTGTTGTGTGACCGGTGACCTCTTAACATTCTCTACAGCTGAAGTTAGGATTTTTTTCTCCAATTTGCCTGTTGGAAAATGAAAATACTCTAGTGGCAATACTGAGGCATAACATAGCACCATTCAATTCACCATGTTTTTCAAGGAATCCCTGTTCCGATATGGTTGTGGGTATATATGTGGTATCAGTAAGACAGATTACATTCTGTTGTGGTAGTTGTTAATTTATGAAAAGGATCTTTATGAGCAGATTTTAGGGACTGCTATGGGGGCTATGTTTGCCCCTAGTCTGGCTAATCTGTATGTAGCTGATTTTGCAATGAGAAAACCCTTTTCTGAACAATATAACAATGTGGGTTTGTTATATTGATGATGTCCTGATGGTTTTTGATGGAACAGAAGATGTGAACACCTTTGGAGTGTGGCTGAACCAGCAGAACAGGTTCTTGAATGTTTCTTATAATTACATCAAAGATAACAAAACCTCCCTTAACCTTAAGATCACTGCTACAGAGGGAGGACTTGAAATGTCTATCTATCAAGCAGAAACTGACAGGAGTTAATTGTTAGAATTCCAAAGCTTCCACCCTAGGACTCTCAGAGAGAACATACCTGTTGGTTAATTCTTGAGTTGCCAGAGTAATTGCTCTAACCTCCAGGAATTGGACAAAGAGGCCAAATATGTGTCACAACGCCTGAGAGCAAAAGGCTACCCTAAGAAAAGTGTTAGACAAGCCCACAAAAGAGCTAGAATTATTCCCAGGGACATCACTTTCATGCAGAATACTCTGAATCAGCCCACAGAAAAGATCACTGCAGTATTGAGCCAGTCTTCACTCAGAAACATTATCAAATGTGAAATAAATAATCTCTGGCCAATACTTAATGTGGGTAGTCACCAAATTGAGACTCCACCATTTTCAATAAAACATAGGATAAATCTTCGTGACTCCTGTGAGGAGCCAGGACAGATACATGGACACAGACGTGGACACAGAGGTCCTCAAGGCCTCAAGCTCAATTGTGGCATAGTTCTTTCCCTGGGATATCATTTCCGACTGATATAAAGAATCTGATGTTCAATGCCATTGTGATCTTGGGAGAGAACAGAACCCTACCCAACATGTGAAGCATCTGTTTGTAAGATGAACTCTGCTCAAATTTGCCACTTTTAACACTGGGGGCCTCATTACAACTCAGGCGTTAAGGGTTAACGCCACCGTTAACCCTTAACGCCTGATTCTGATTTTAACGCCTGCTTTTAGCAGGCGTTAAAATCCATGGCGCTAACCTGCCATGGTGCTAATTACGCCGCCGTAATTTACGGCGGCGTAATTAGCGCCTTCCCCACTCCCATTATGCCCTATGGGGCAAAAATGGGAATGGGGAACGGAAAATGGGAAATGGGGATTTACCGCCCCACTCACCTTGGAATGGGGCGGTAAATCCGCCATCCACCATGGTGTAAACAGAGTTTACACCATGGTGGTAAAGGTGGTGCACCTAGCACCAAGGTTGTAATGAGGCCCTGGGTTTCTACACAGAATATCATTGAGTTTACCAACAAAGTTTTGGTCTTCAATACTCCGCTTTATCTTTTGGGGTTCAGAATTATTAAGCTTATCAGTGAGGCAGGAGGTGATAGAAGAATAACTGGGGATGAATCATCTATAATACAATACTAGTCCCAAGAAACCTCCCAGATCATTCTTGGTTTTGGGTACTGGGGTTTCCTGAATAGTTTTTACCTTTTCACTTTGGTGTTCAACAAGCCGAATTTTCCACAAAATATCAGAGATACTTAGTGACATTTCTTTAGCTTTGCTGCGAGACCGACCCTCCTTAAGGCTCTGAAGAAGTATAGATGTTCTTCACATGTCCTACTGTGAATTATTATATCATTGATACAAGCCCAACAGAAAGAGGAGTAAGGTCAGGGGACTTGGTCCATTAACCTTTGGAATGTAGCTAGGGGTATGTAAAATTCAAAAGGTTATACCTTGAACTGGAATCGTCCAATAAGGTTGTTTTCTCCTTGTCTTCTTGGTTAACGGGCAATTGCCAGTATACTTTAGTCAGATCAATCATGGAGAGGAAAATGGTGGCTCCCAATCAATCAATCAATCAATTAGATCATCTATCCTTGGCATAGGATAACTGTTGAATTGGGATACAGTTTTTGCCTTCCTGAAGTTAACACAGAACCTCCACGATTGATTTGGCTTGGCAACAAGTGCAATTGGAGATTACCAAAGACTCTGGGATGGTTCAATAATATCAAACTTCAACATATTCTCCACTTCCTCTATGACTATACTTTTCTTGCTTCATGGATCCAGTATGGTTTCAAATGGGTCTCCTTACCTAGGGGTGTACGGATGTAGTGCAAAATCCCCTTAGCTCTTCTGGGTTCATTTTTAAAGACATCTGGAAATTGTTCCAATACATCTAATAGATCTTGTTTCTGAGTCTGTGGTAGGGGGAATGAGTCAAGGTATTTGTTTCTGATTCTTCTGTTAATAGACTAGTTAGGACCACTGTGGTGGTTTCGATGGGATCCTGTGTCCACTCCTTAAGGAGGATTATTTGATAGATGTGGGTCTTAATTCGTGTATCTGGTTTTGAGTTTCAATAGTTGCATGGCCCTATTTGTTCAATCACCTCATAAGGACCATGCCATTTGGATAACATCTTGTTCTCAGATGTATGGAAGGAGAACAAGCACTGTTTACCCAATAGATAAATTCCCAACTAAAGCCTTCTTGTCATGAGATGTTTTTTGATGTTTTGATTTTCTTGTGCTTTGGCCATGTGGGCCTGAACTATCGTAGCCATGTGTTCTTTTAAAAGTTGGGCTGTTTGTAAAAAGTGGCAAAAGGGCTTCCTCCCTTTCCTGCCAGGTCTCCCTTAACATGTCAAGGACATCCCGTGGCTCCCCACCATAAAGTAACTCAAATGGTACAAACCCGGTTGAGGATTGTAGTGTTTTCCAGACAGCAAAAAGGCCCAGAGTATCATGATATCCCAATTCTTGGCATCAGCTTCAACAAATTTCCTAATGACATTTTAAGAGTCTTATTGAAATGCTCTGTAACCCATAACCCATTAGTTTGCAGCTGGTAAACAGAACTCCTGAGAGTTTTTATGTGTAGGATCTACAGTTAGTGGAGGGTTCACTGCCTGCAAGTTCACAGGTGGCATTCAGGAGAGCTTGGTCATATTTTCTGAAGGGGGAACCACAGAGTTGGAAAGGAAGAGGTGGTGCGGAAGAGAGAAGGAGGGAGGATGTGATGAACTTCATACTGGATTGCATAGAGAAAGGGTGTTTTGGGCAAAGATAGCAGGGAAACTGACAGGGATTGCATTCTACAGCAAGTGGTCTGGGGCCCTCAGCCTAGTGGTGGGGGGATGGTGAATAGGATACTGAAAGGCTGAGTAAGGAAGAAAGAGCAGGTACAGGATGGGAGAAGGTCAGTAACAGAAGAGTTGTTGGGGAGGTTGTGTAAAGCTGTTGGGGGAATATGCTGGTCTCAGTGGGAGAGGGACATATTCAGGGCATGCTTTACTTGGATGTTTTTGGGGCTTCCCAGGTGTTGGAATTAGTGTTAATGGCAGGGGGTGGTGAAATGAGGTGGGAGGACGTCTTTCTGTTGAAAGACCCTGTGGATATTAAGATAAAATAAATCAAAAATGGATCATAAGGGCAAAGGGCTCTGAGTTCATTTGCATAGAGGAGGACAGGATTTGTGTCCAGACGGCTGGTTTAACATGGTGAAAGAGATGTCCAGGAAGGGAATGTTTGGTTTTTCAACATAAGAGCGGGGAAAGGGTGATGGGGGGCAGGTTCTACGGATGATGAAGAAGGGTTTGGCAGCATTAAGTGAGCAGGTCGAGGAATTTGAGACTCATTATTTTTGGATTATAGCGGCGTCGGAAGGGAGTAAGTTGGGCTTGACTGAAAGGGGTATGAAGAAATTAGGGTGGTGGAAGTATTCAAAATACAAGGTTTACATCAGAGAACTGGGTGAGGGGAGCTTTTAGGGGAGGGTAGACATTGGAGGTTTGTCAACATCGATGGACATTTTCTATTCTCTTGCAGATGCAGCTCAAAGAAACAGTGAGGTACTCTAGATATGGATCTGTGCCCATTCCATGTTGAAATGGGCTGGGTGAGTGACTGAAAAGAGAATGGGCCTCATTCCGAGATTGGAGGTAGCCATGGCGCTAAAAGCGCCATAGCTGCCTCCAATAACGGTACCGAGTCCGCCCTCATTCAATGGGGACTCACCAGTCTAGTCGGACCTTTGCGGGACCGGTAAGTCCCCATTGAAAATAGCATTCCCCATTCCCATTTGAGCCCCCATAGAGCTCAATGGGGATGGTGCAAATAACGGTACCGCAATTTGCGGTACCGTTATTTGCTCCCTGGACCTGCAAAGGGACCTCGGAATAGGGCGTAAAGGGATTACCGGCAACGGTGCCCTTACCGGTGCCGGTAATCCCTTTGCGCCAGCCTCGGAATGAGGCCCAATGTCTGTACCCAGTTGGGGTGCAGTTATGTGGTTGCATTGTTTAGATGGCCGGAGGCGGGAGGTCTTGGGTGAAATCAATTGCTGCCCATGTTGGCTTGATTGAGGGAGGAGTATGGGGTGCCGGCAGTGCTGTTTATGCATGCTTCGGAGAATGATTTGGTGAGGGAGCCTGGGGTTGCTCTGATAAAGAAAGTGAAGAGGAATTTGAGCTGGTTGAGGGAAATGTGGGCCATGGTTTCTTTGTATTGGACAGAGTTGATGCCTAGGAGGATATGGATGGGGGCTATGAAGGAAATGGCAATTGTGTCTACACAGAAAAAGATCAACAGGGAAATGGTAAAATTCAGCAGGTCCTGGGGGTGCAGACAGTGTCACACCAGGACATTAAGTATGAGGAGTTTGATTTATTTCGAGAGGATGGCATGCACTTGTCGGTAATGGGTAATTAGCATTACTTGCTGGATTTCAGTATGGCAGTGGAAGAATTGATAAAAGGGTGGAGGTAAATTAGAGTTGGTGTTGGGACAGAAAGAACACCTCGGGAGGGGGGTTTCTGGGTGCCAGGGACATGGTCCTTTGGTGGAATGTTGGGGGAAGCAAAAAGGGGTATTAGCGCACTAAAGGAGTGGGGTAGCGCGGTTTGCACGGGCAGGCTATCCCGGCAGTGGTACAAGAAGGGTGGAGAGGTATGGAAGAAGGAGGGGCGTGACATTAGGGAAAAGATGGGGGAGAAAGGTGGGAAAAAGGCAGAGAGGTATTGAGATGGAGGGGAGGGCACAAGGGGCAGGAATTCATGAAGGATTTAATGAATTAGTTGGTTAATTGTTAATGATCAGTAGTCTGTAAGGCCAAAGAGCCAGATTAGCATTTATTGTAAGCTGTGGCCTGTCACATTGAAGCAGCCTTTTCCACTATACACTAGTATGGGATTTTTGTGCAGTTTAGGTCAAAGGTTCTGAATCTTAGCTTTTTGGGGCAATGTAGAGCACTTTCATTGGTCAAAATGAGAATGAACTAAGCCAGCTGGCAGCACACATATTCAGTTCTGTTTAATAGCAAAACAGTGGCTTGGAAGCAAGCTCATTTTTGATGAACCAGTAAATCCGGAGGAGCAGACTGCACCCGCGTCCACCCCTGTATTTTACTGTGTTCAGACTGGGCACTGCTGATAAATGACAGTGCCCAGTTTCCTGTGCCATTTCCAGCTCCAGGTGTAAAATGTAACTAGATGAATTGCCATTTGTACATTCACTCAGAGCAGTGATCAGTATTGGCGGCCATCAGATTCCCGGTAGCCTCTGCACCATGCGCCTCTTTTGTGTGGTATTTCCAAATGTTCCCATAGGAAAGAGATGGACTTGTTGAAAAATGTGTGATATGGGGCCACTTTGAACATTATTTCCAGGGCCTCCTTTGGTTCCCAGTCGACCCCTGGTGGCCACCTGGACAACCATGGCAGCCATTATTACAATGACACCATATATGTTCAGCCTGCTTTATTCTGGTTCAAAAACAGGTGGAATTCTTATTGGTTCCACCTTCACCACCCACATCAAAAATCGAATGTGGATGGAGACGCAGGCAGTTTCCCTGACTGAAGTGTAGTGCTCCATGCCCTGCTCTGACTATGGAATCCATTCCAAAATGGCACGGATGGTTCAAAACATGTGGAGAGGTTGGCCGTGTGTTCTTACCCACCTTTGTCATTTTGGAGGAGAAACAAAATGATCTGTCGGAGGGCCCCGCAAACAGCCACACAACATAACAATATACAATCCCCAAACAAAGGAATAACAGTAAAAGGGAACTCCAAATTCAGAATGCTTAGTAGTAGTAATGGAAGAGCTTTATTACAATTCATAGCAGTATACAAAACAGTTTCAAGTCACTAACACCCAATAACATAAGCTAAAACCTAAACAACAAATACATTAAAATAATAGGAATTGCAGCCAAGCAGAAAAAAATAATCAAACCTCAAAAAAAAGATCACAGTTGAGAAAGTAAGATGGGTATCTTTTTTTAAAATGCATCAACAAGCAGTACGAGTTCTAATGGAGAAGGGGCATTCCATACACACATTCCTTTCCCTTTCATGGATTTACTGCGCATGTCTGCTTTTCGGAATTGATGTTCCTTTAACTTGGGAGCCCTTTTGCAGTGCACAGAATGGTCAGGTTGGGACCACTCTATTTGTGTAGTTGTAAAAAGCATCATCCAGAACAGAGCCAGCACTCGCAAATGCATGTGTTGATCCATAGTGGGCCAACTCAAAGATAACCAAGCCACAGAAACGTGATTGAACTTTGTAAGCAAAAAGATGGTACAGATTGGACGAATTTCAGGAACTAGTTTGGTTAGTAGATTTTTTAATGCCCATATATGCTGACATAGCACATCAACATCTGGCCATTACTACACCAGAAGGATGCAGTGACGGACACTAAGCAAGGGCACAGCCTACCAGTATTACATAGATGGTAGTGGTCTTTTGCCCCTGTTGCAACCTGAGGGGCAAAAGACATCTGGATATCTAATATGATCCCCAGATTACTGGCTGACTCCACAGGGGATGGAGGATGGCTTACAAGGTATAGACAGTGGAAGAGAACGGACCCCAGGGGCTGGCAGCCCAAGAGCAAGACCTCTGTTTTATGACCATTAAACTAAAGCCAAATGCCCTGCATCTAGCATTCAAATACATCCAGGCACTCAATCACACCCTGACATCCCCAAAATCTCAATATAGATCAACCATTAAGTAAGTGGGTGTCATTGCCATAATGCTGACACTCCACCATATGATATGATATGGCATTTATATATGGCTCAATCACAATATACAGATGTTAAGTCAAAGAGGAGCAGGAGGGGACATCTGTGGTACTCCGCAAGACATCGATGCGAAGTCGAGATGTAATTGCCTAAGTGTGCCCTTTGACTCCTGCTGGGACTTTAAATGCCATGGTATATTCCAGGTGGAGTATAAGGATTTCATGATGTAAGCTGTCAAAAGCAGCTGAGAGATCCAATACAATTAAGACTGCACATCTTCTCCCAGGCACCATATAAGCTGTTTCTCCAGCATCAGGAGGACTGTACTTTCAGTGCTCTTCCTGGGGCAAAAGATTGACTGAGAGTCACATGTGAGACCTTTTCTTTCTAAATAATATCATAATATATGTCCTACCTCCCTTTGTACAGTTCCCAATAAAAGGGGGTGGCGGATTCTCAGCTTGTGAGGGATTCAATTTCGGCTTTTAGAAGAGAAGTTGTTATTTTTGCCGAGTAGGCTCTATCCCTTTTTATAATGATGCAGTTGCGGAAATGGCTTAATCTTCTACTAAACTCAAAATGTCACCACATGGGAAGTTGGATGGGTAAGGGTCATGAGGAGACGATGGAGAAAGGACTCGAAGATCTGCCCCTATTTGCTACATCACAGGCTAAAAAAGCTTCAGCTGCAGTAAAGCCTTTACTGACAGTACTTGTAGCGGGTACAGACGATACACAAGACCCCTGTTCTGCCGCAACAGCCGATTGAATAGTGGGCGTGGTGTGGCCTAAATAAATAGGTCGCCAATGAATCACAGCTTGTGAATGAGTCACAGAAGCAATGTTGTCTTTTAAAGTAACTAGTTCTTGGTACATTTTGAATACTTCTGCACTATTTGAGGAGGCCTCCAAAGTCGTGCATGAGAAGTAATAATGTATGTATCTCAGTGATGGCCATGCACTAGCTCTCCTGGTGCTTTCTACAATGTAATCTGACTAAAGTATGGATCCCTACGTTTTATTGTACACACTTAGTTCACCAAAAACCAACAGAAATGCAAGAATTGAGAAGTATGTGTGCTTCTAGCTTATTGTACAGCTTCCTGGTAAAATTGCTGAATGATAGGGTTGGGGGTAAGGGACGTGAAACGCGGTCACCGGGCCTGCATCACTGTCTCTCCTTCCCCTAGCCTTACCCCTTCCTCCCTTCACCTACCCTGAGCATTGGGCTAGAATATAAAGAAAGTTGCCATGCACATAATGTATAGATTAGACTTTATATTTTTCGCCAATCGAATGTGTGCACTTAAGTAGCGCACAACTATTCAAATGTATTAATGCATCTCGAAAAGGAAACCATTAATTGACGTCTTTCTTCCAAGATTATTTGGCTTTTGGATCTGACTGACCTGGTACTGTAAACACAGAAGGTAGACGGATCCCACACACACCTCTAAACGTGCAATATCCTACATGCCGTACATCCACTCCGATATCGACCCATGATTGCTTTGATCAGGAATCTTGATAAAACACAACACAGACACACACACGCATAATTAAATACACTTGCTGCACTTCCCTTCACTTAGTTTCCAGTAAGTCGAAACCTTCGTAAAATCCCAATGACGTTTGGTCTTTTAATCGAGCTCCGCGAATAGGTTTGCCGGTTAGGATGTGCTGCATTACCGGTCTAAGGGCCTAATTCACAGTGTTTTCCCAAGTGTTTCATCTGCCAAGCGTTAATCGGAACCATCTGCCATTTTTGGATGCTGTTACTTGCTTTATGAATGGGTGGTTTGGTTTTCTGAACAGCCTGGAAAAGCATGGCCAAAGCGCTACATCAACACGTGTGGATATTTGAGGGTTTTCAGCAGAAATCCCTGGGGGCGTATTCTCAGTCAATTCATGTTTCACTTTAGAGTGCAGTTAGACCACTAAACACGGGCACATAGATTTCAGGGTTTGAGTAGATTTCCCCCACCCACCAATCAAACCTAGCATGAAAATCAAACTAGATCCTGTGTCTTGCCTCCTATGTGCTCATATCCTGTTTACTTTGAGGTCAATGGACATTCTTAAGCAATGAAAACAAAAAGTATTGAGAAAGCGAACGCTTTTGGTTTATGTATAGACATTTGCCAGCTGTTTCGATTGTATGCTGAGGGAGCTCTAGCGTAATCTGCTCTGCTACGCGCATCATACGGCAGGTATTGCTATTATGTTACCTTTACCTTAGCAAGCCCTGATACTCAAATTATTTCTGTGCTTTGCTATGGAAAGCTCAGATACTGCGGGTGTAGCTTGAACGCTGAATAAGGTGGCATCTGTGGCTCACAGATCCTGCCCAATTGACATAATTCTTTTGTAATTTCCCTGTTCTAGACTGCAAACAAAAGTACTGAAGGGGAGACCTTGGTAGTGTGCAGGGTTTTAAGGCAGGAGGGGCATGGTGAGCAACACTTGAAGCAGGGCCGGTGTCACGAAATAAACCCTCCCCGTAACAAAACTCCCCCTGTGAAATACATTCTCCCCATGACACGAAATTAATTCCCTCTCATTTTGAACACTTCACCGTCTGGCATTTTTTAAAACGGAGTCTCTGCTCTCTACGGAGGGATTTGGAAAAGACTAGTCAGGCGAGGGAAATCTCTGTTTTGAAATATTGTTGAGCCTTCTTCAACTTAATAGAGAGATACTCTGTATCAGAATACCCTCTCCCCCTTGAAAGGGGAGAGTCTGTATCAGAATAAACTCTCCCCTTGAAGAAAGGACAATGTAGCAGTATAAACTCTCACCCTTGATGGGGGAGATTCCGTAACACAATAAACTCTCCCCTTTGAAAGGGGAGACTCTGTAGCAGAACACACTCTCCCCCTTGAAGGGGAGACGCTGTACCAGAATAAACTCTCCCCCTTGATGGGGGAGTGTCTGTATCACAATAGATGTCCCCCATGATAGGGGTGACTCTGTATTAGAATAAACTCTCCCTCTACAAGCGGGGACTCTGTATCAGAATCAACTCTATCCCTTTATGGGGAGACTCTGTAGCAGAATAAACTCTCCCTCTTGACTGGGGAGATTTGGTGTCAGAATAAACTCTCGCCCTTGAAAGGGAGACTCTGTATCAGAATAAAATCTCTGCCTTGATGGGGGAGACCCTGTACCAGAATCAACTCTACCCTTTAAGGGGGACACTCTGTAGCAGAATACACTCTCCCCCTTGATCGAGGAGAGTCTGTATTAGAATTAAGTCTCCCCCTTGAAGGCGAGACTCTGTATCAGACTAAACGCTCCTCCTTGATGGGGGAGACCCTATATCAGAATAACCTCTCCCCCTTGAAGGTGGAGAGACTATACCAGAATCAACTCTACCATTTAAGGGGAGACCCTGCATTCAAATACACTCTCCCCCTTTGTGGGGGATACTCTGTAGCAGAATAAGCTCCCCCCCTTGCAGAGGAGACACTGTATCAACATTAACTCTGCCGCCCCTTGAAGAGGAAAATCTGTAACAGAATAAACTCTCTCCCTTGATGGGGGATGCCCAGTTGCAAAATAAACTCTCCCCTTGTGGGGAGGATCTGTATCAGAATAAACTCTCCCCCATAAGGAGGAAACTCTGGAGCAGAAATAAACCCTCCCCCTTGAACAGGAGACTGCATAGCAGAATAAACTCTTACACTTGAAGGGGAGACTGTAGCAGAATATACTCTCCCCCTTAAAGGCGAAGCTCTGTAACAGAACAGACTCTCCCCTTTTGAATGGGAGACTCCATAGAAGAATAAACTCTCCCATTTTAATGCAAGACTTCTTTGCTGGGAGACTGTAGCAGAATACAATCTCCCAAATGGGAGACTTCATTGCAGAGTATTGGCTCCCCTTTCAAGGCAAGACTCTGTAGCAGAATACAATCTCCCCTTTGAAGTGGAGAATTTGTATCAGAATAAACTCTCCCATTTGTTAAAACCCATGCTGCAAGGCTTTGTCTTGTAACAGAAGTGAGCACATTGCCCCTGAGCTATCTGCTAAGATATTCTCACTACTTCAGAAGTGGTGTGGTGGTTTTTAGTTTTCCATTTGCACTAATGTTGTGATGTCTGCAGACAATTTGGCACAATGCTATATGAACTATGCAGTATATTATAGTGGACTGAATTATACTGTGTGTAGTTTCTTTTTTGTACTTTGGGAGTAGTCCATATGTTGAGCTAAATTGTTGTTTTGTTTGCACATTTTAGTAATCTATTCTGATACAAACTGCAGGATATGTTCGCTTTGTTCTATTGTGCACAATGATTGTACTTTCTCTGGGGCCACCAAGCTGACAAAGAACATCTTAAATGTCATTTAAAACAAGGTCAGTGATGTGCAATGACTAGGTTTGCAAGATCCAAATGGACGCACATCCACATCCCCCCTCTCACCCCTTCCCCTGACTCTCCTTCTGACTCTGTCCTCACTAACCTTCACCTCTCCACCTCTAACATCCCTGAAGTCCTTGCCCCTGTTGTAAGGATCCGCCTGAAGCCTGCCTCCAAGTGCAACGGCTGGTATGACTCCGATCTAGCTTCTCTGAAACGAAAATGCAGAGTTGCTGAACGAAAGTGGCAGACCTCGGGCTCATCCTCTGACAAACTGGCCTGTCGCCTGCTCCAAAGGCAATTTTGTTTTTCTATCTGCTTCAAGAAGAGGGCCCACCTCCAAGCCTGCATCTCTGAAACCACCAACAACACGGGTGAACTTTTCAAAATCTGCAAGGAACCTGCCAATCCAACTGCAGCCTCCACCTCTCTCCTTCCTTCCGAGGCTCTCTGCACCGCCTTGGCCTCCCATTTCACATCAGAAACTCAGGGTCCTCAAACTCCACCACCCCATCTCCACTCCCTCTCTTAAGCCCCTGCCTCCCTTGGCCACCCTCCCCCCACCCACTCCCCACTCTCCTCCCTCCTGCCCATAACACCTGATGAGGTCTCTAAAGTTGTGAGCTCTATGAAGGTCTCATCCAAACAGATACATCCCTGCTCTTCTAGAACCATTAAGGACAACATCTCTCTCGCCCCAGCTCTTGCCAACCTCTGTAACCACTCCTTCACCACTGGATCTTTCCCCCTAACCCTCAAGCACTCCCTTGTGCACCCTCTCCTAAAACAGCCGTCTGCTTACCCCACCTGCCTGGCTTACTATCGCCCTATTTCCACCAGCCCCTTCCTGGGTAAACTCTTGGAGAATTTGGTTCTCCCCCAATTGATACTTCATAATGAACTTGCTGGTAGCCTCCATGATCGGGCATCCAGAGGCACGGCAAGTGCTCTCCTGAACGCCCGTGAAGACATGCTTGCAAACCTTGACTCTAACTCACCTGCTGTTCTCATTTTCCTTGATCTCTCCTCTGCCTTCGATACAGTCAACCACTCCATCCATATAAAACGGCTCCATGACACCATCGGCATCACAGACTGGGCACTGGACTGGCTGACCTCTTTCCACACTAACCACCCTTCCCAGCTGCAACTGGACCCTTTCTTCTCTGCAACCTCACTCTCTACCTTTGGCGCTCCCAGGGCTCTAACCTCTTGCTGTGGTTCTTCAATATCTTTTTTTATTTATTTTTTATTTTTTATTTTGGACAGCTAAATTAAATTAACCTTTCAAAACAATGTGTACATGGAAAAGACAGACAAATAGAGAAAGTGACAGTATAAAATAAAATCTCAAATCAATACTTAAACATAAACATAAAAATCTTAGCTACCATTTATGATTAAGCAGGCAAAGTAATTCGAAATTTCAGGTTCCAGCATATTACATATACTTCTTACTTTAAGTTTTACTTGATGGCCATGACACTTCTTCTGGAAATAATATTGATTTTAAAACTTGCATAGTGGCTATTCTAAGTGAGATTTTAACAGTTGCAAATATTTTATGCCATATTTCATCGTTCAATCGAAAGAGATAGCTTGTGTGTATCATCTTGCAGAAGAGGACTTTCCTTTGTACTATTAGAGCAGCACACTCAATTATGAGATGCTTCAAAGTCTTTTCTTTTCCTTATCTTTACAGAATCGACAATAGGAGAGGTCAGGATGGACTAGCCGCCTTCTCGATAGAATTTCATTAGTAAGCCATAAATTCATACGGAATCTTAGAATTTGTGTTCTAAGAGAATGTGAAGGACATTTCATAAGATAGTCAGCTGTCTTCTGAAATTTTTTAAGGCCAAAAATTGATCTATCAAAATCCACTAATGAAAGACATTTTTTCTGAGTATGATGCCAATTAAGTTGATATAGTTTATTCTTACATTTGTATGGATTTCTAAGTAATAGTTCTAATGAGATGTTAGCCTCTTGCAATACAGAAAAAACACTATTTCTCCATTTCAACGGAAACATATGGGGGGATAGCAAAAGATAGTTAGCCAACACAGTTAAGATGTTATTGGCAGCTAAACCCAAGAGACATTTTTGTAAAAGGTAACATCTCTTCATTGTTATTTGGATATTAATTGATAAAGTGCCCAGTTCAAATCGCAATAGGGAATTTGGGGTGGAGTAATGTAATTTTAACACCTTTTTCCAAAACCGAGCTTCTGCTCTGTCCCAGTATATTTGCTTTTGAGGTAGCCAAGTTTCAGCCCCATAAGTAATGATAAGGATTACCTTCTGTTGAAAAAAGGTCACACTATGAGAGCAGGAGAATTTGCCATATTTAGCTTGCAACATCTTGGCTTGAGATAGCAGGGTGGATAATTTTGATAATATACTAGTTTTGTGTGGAGTATCAGCTTGAGAGTTACTAAACGTTACTCCAATGTATTTATAGTAATTGACCACTGTGAGGGCTTGATTTTGTAGGCACCAGATGAATTTGTTTGAGTGACACTTTTTCACTTTTCCCAATTCTAGGATTTGCGTTTTCTCCAGATTTATCATTAAGTTGTTTTTTGCTGCGTAGTTGTCTAGTTGATTCAATAGCGTCTGGAGCCCACTCTGTGTTTGAGAGAGGAGCACCAGATTATCGGCATACAGTAGCCAGGCAATTGGCTGGTTGTCAAGTTTGGGAGCATTATTGATCACATTCCTGGAATTCCACTCCTAGATCAAGTATGAATAGGTTGAACAGAGTTGAGGCTAGTATGCAGCCTTGTTTAAGGCCACGTTTGATGTTAATTATATCTGAAAAGAGCCCACTCATGTTCAATTTCACCTGCATCATGGTATTCGAATGGAGGAGAGTGATGAGCGTGGCCAAAGGATGAGGACAGCCAAAATTTGCCATTTTATTGAGAAGGAGTTGTCGATCTACAGAGTCAAAAGCGACTCAAAAGTCCACAAATGCCATAAGGATGATTCTTTGCAGCGTAGACTGATTTAATGGCATTTAGAGTGGTAATGTTAATGGACGTTCCAAGTCCCATGACAAAGCCTGTTTGAAAAGGATCTCTTAAATTGTCTCTTAAGGCCCAGATGATTAGATCTCTCAGAATAATTTGGCTGTATATGTTGCCGGGAGCATCAAGGAGAGCCATGGGTCTATAGATGGCTGGATTTGCTCGATCTCCTTCCTTGTAAATTGGGACAAATATAGCTGACGCCAGGACATTGGAATACATTGTTTTAGTTGGATTAGTTCAAAGATGGTGTACAGGATGGTTGCCCACAATTCTGGATATTGCTTCAAAGTTAAATTTGAGAGTCCATCCGGGCCGGGGCTCTGGAGGAACTGGCTTTTTTAATGTAATAAAGTACATCCTCTCAGTCAAAGTTTAAATGAACACGAGAGTCCACAGAATTAGGTGGTCCAATGGAGTGCTGGGTTCGGGAGCAGCATATAAATCAGTAAAGTGTTCAACCCATCTTTTTCCAGAGACTCCATTGATCTGTGATGACAACTGCGAACAAGTTGTTGCCATATTAATCAGTTTCCAAATTTGGGCTGTATTCCTTCCTTGAATTGTGTGCAACCAAGGCTCACCATCTCTTTGAAACATTACAGCCTTATGTCCTCGAATCCAGTTTTTGTAGGAGGTTTTTAACTTTCGTAAGGCAGCCTCACGATATTCCGCAGGCAGGGGCATGGCTTGTCTTTTCTGTTTTCGGAAGCAAGACTTCCTTAGTCTGATGGTTTGATCATAAGCATGGGTAAGTCGGTCTTACAAAATGGGACCACATGATGTTCCTTTCTGGGGACGTGTTTGTGGTAGTCGAGAATAAATGAATATTTAAATCTCCTGCCATAATAATGTGTGTGATGCCAGGTGTCGTGACAACAGTTTCCATAATTGAGCTAAGATCCGTGAAGAAAGTGGCATTTGAGATTGCTATCGGATTCCAATAGAGGTTTATGACTGCAAACTTCATGGAATGAATGGAGATTAAAGTGTATTGCATAAATGGGTTTAATGACGGAAAGCCTTCTGAACTAATTTTGGCAGCATTATTTGCTATAGTTAATAAACCAGACATTGGTCTTTCTCTTTCACCTTTCTTTGCAGGCAACAGGTGTATTTGATTGTTATCCCAAGATGTAAAAGTCATCATCCACGTTTCTTGTAGCATGATCAGGTAATAATTATTCAGTTTACATTGTAAGTTATTAAGTAAATGTTGGTGCTGGTGTTCCAGCTCAATAGTTGCAACTTATCAAAACAACAGCATTTAGTCAGTTTGTTAGCAGTCAATGTAAGATCACTCCCTATGCAAGATCGTGGTAAGTCTATATGCCCAGAGTTATCGGACTGTTGCATTGGCTCATTTGTGAAACTTAACTTGGAACTCGGAGTTAGACTAAAACCAAGCACGAACAAAGAGGATTTTGCTAGCGACAAAGACAAAGCGAGATTTCATCCAAAGACGTGATACAGTTAAGTCCCTTGTATCAGGGAATTCAACCTGCTCAATATCACAAGATGAAATACCTTCCAAGGCTGGGATGTCTGAGAATAGAGCCATAATACTTTTCCTATTGATGGTGAACACAGAGAATGGGCCATCTCGGCAACCCAGGAGAATTGAGTGCCTTTGTCCCACCTTTTTTTCCGAGTATCTATTAATAAGGCGTCTCGACTTCCTTATGATATGATATGGTATTTGTAACGCGCCTATACACAAGTGTTTCAAGGCGCGAATGGGCAGGTAAAGTCAGAATTTGAGTTATTTTTCGCTTCAGGAATTTGAAAAGTGACACACTTTGCGCTCAACCTCTGATCTGACGGCATGGCACGCTCAAGTTGGGTCCCTTGAAGAAGCGAGTTCATGGAGATCTTAAGAGTGTTATGCTCAGAGGTAACATTTTGTATACTCTCTTTGATAAAGCATAAGGTGTCACTGTGTGGCGTCTCTTGCAGTTCTGAGGTTGTTGAATCAGGGTGCATACACCCAGTAGCAAGGTTATTCTTTTCAAGAGGTGCAAGATTTGTATGCATAGGCACAGACTTGGAAGTGTTCACATTATGTGAGACCTCATTAGGATTGGCCAAACCATGCACCAGCGGATGCAGCACTAAAGGGGCAGATTTAAATTGGCGCATGTATTGGTCTACTGATCCCTTAGCTCTTGTCCATTCTCAGAGAAATCTAGGGACTTGGTGTTGTCCAGGGCCACTATAGCAGGCCGCAATGGGGTCAAAGGCATAGTTACAGGGGAATCAGGGCCCGCTCAAATTTCCTCTACCACCTTGACTAAATCGTCAAGAGGAGAGTGTGTTGGGATTGGGTGATTATTCGAAGATTTTTTACTTGTGCTAAATTAGAATATTTTTTTGTTATAGCACTAGACGCCTAGGTTAAGCATCTGGATGGCTTATGGAGTGACTTAAAGAATTGTTTTGTAGCTGCATTTGAGCCAGCTCCTTTAGATTTCATATTTTTGGATTTCTTCTGCGATAAATTCACTGCAGGGACAGAATTTGAGGCATTCGTAGAGCCTCTTTTTTTCGTTAGGGAAAAGATTGTGTAGGCCTCTTTGAGGAGCTGTTCAGATTGTTGGACCTGCATTTGGGAATCAAACTTCGACCATCACCGCCTCACTAATTGCAGGATTCATAACTTTTTCTCGGATAACACCACTAACAAATGGGATCATGGGCGTGAGACATTGAGATGCTTTTTCATAAGTCAATACCTCGCCCAAAATCTGAGATGTTTTATTTCGATCCCCAAACAAGGAATCAACTTCTGTAGTCTGAGATGACACAGAGACAATGTTCATAACAGTAGAAGTATGCTTTTGGGACAAGGAAAGAGTGAAGGACTTTTGCCAAGTATCAATTTTAGCGAGCATATCTGTGAGAAAATTTAATTTAGAGTCAAGGGTTTCGAAGAGTTTAGCCAAAGACATTAAGGTTATATTCATTACTTCTAGTGTTATCAGGGAAACGTTCTTAGAAGGAGAGCCAATTATTACTAAAGAAGCATCTCGTTGTGGTCTTCTTGGGGTGGGAGGGATAAGAGAAAGTGAAATATCAGATTCAATCTGGCTTGCCTTGTTAAATAAGTCCAGAGATTTAGATAGATTTTGGTCGTCATCCTTAGCCGAGAAGCATGAATTAAATGACTGTAAATCAATAACTCCATCTTCAGAAATAGCATTTTCTCTGGCGCAGTTGTCTGATGATGGAATATTGCCCGTGAGGGCATTTTGTAGCACCATGGTGTCGGATAAGGAATTGTTACAGGACAAATTGTCCACGCTCTGAATGTCATTAGTATTAGGAACAGATGGCAAGCTCATTGAAGGTGGAGGCAATGATGCAGATTCTATCTTGGAAGGTGTTGGCTGAACTTCATCATTTAAGGCATTCAGAGTGTTGGAGAGTCTTCTCTTAATCCCGGTCCATTTTCCACTTGAACTCGTTTCAAGGTTAGTTGTGGAGTTTGCAGAGTTTTTAAAGGTCCTTCAGAATTAAGCGTGTCACTCAAAGCACGCAGTCGGGTAGGGTTCGGCATGTCTTTACGTAGAGAATAAATTCTAGCTCCTCTTTTTGACATCCAAAAGAATAATAAACTGCCCGTCTATTCGGGCAATAGAAAAGAAAAAAAGGGGCAAAGAAAACTTAATCTACTGAGGGAGCAAACACAAAAAAGAGAAGGAGGAAGCACCGAACACCGTGCGCCGTGGTGAATCGGCAAAGCAGTGCTTCAATGGTGCTTCCTCGGTGCGCGTGGGTTCTCGCTAATGAAGGCGTGGACCAGTAGGAATGGCTAGCAGCCACGTTACTCTAGACGTTTACAAAATTATATGTTAATATAGGAGGAACTGAAGTAAATGTAGTGTTAATGAGTCTTTATATCAGTCTTGGGGTTATATAATACCGTTTAGTAGCTGAGAGGAATGAATATCCAAGATGAGAAGCACGACAAGGAGCAAGAAAGCAACAGCATCTGCAGGCCCGTAACATCACTCCACAGGCTCCCGGTGGCCACCAGAATCAAATTCAAGACCCTCTGAATCATCCACAAGGTTTTCTAGGGCCTGGGACCACGCTATCTCCAACTTGCTCTCCCTAAATACTGTTCTACTAGTACCCTCCACTCTTCTAACTCCAACTCTCTGCACGTCACATGCTTCTACAAACAGAGAGTTGGGGCAGGTCTCGCTTTTCGGCTTGTGCCTCTCTTTAGAACAGCCTCCCTGCCCCTCTCAGACTCGAGCCAGACCTCCTTAAGTTCCGGAAACTCCCCAAAACTCTGCTTTTCTCAACCTCTTTCCCTTCCCTGCTAATCACCCCACTTCCGCTGATACTGGTGGCCTGGTCCCTCATGAATCTCACAGGCTACCATGCCCTCTACCCTGTCAACACCTCCCCCTTCAGCCCCCTCAGCACTGGCCTTGCGGGCTCCTCAGCACTACCCTTCCGGGGCCCTGCCTTGCAGTTGTGCATTCCACCCTGGCATTCCTCCACCACACCATAGCACTTAGCCAGTGGCCTCCTCCCTTGGAACCCAGAGGAACCCCATTCCTGGGCTCCCACCAGCACTTGCCCATACCTTGCGTACCACCCCCGCTTCCCTATCACCAGCACTTCTCTCTACACCACTTGCACGTTCAAACGTCATAAGGCCTAGTAAAATAGCAATTGTATATATCCTGTTTTGCCATTGTTATTTTACCCCCTGCTCTTCCCCCACTTTGCCTTGTGGCACTTCGAAACACTATATTGTTTTATAGGCACCTAACAAATGCTCAATAAATAAATAAAAAATAAATAAATAAAGGATCACCTTGCCTTTCAGCAGGCCCTCAAGACCTGGCTTTCGCCCCTGAATCCTGACAAACCCATGCCACACTCCGGGTTATTCTTACCACCTCTCAGGTAGATCAGGGCAGCAATGTCACACCAGGCAGCAGTCACACCAGCAGCTACCTCGAGGAGAGGGCAGGAGCCCCTCCTTCCTCTGCAAACAGCAGCTCGCATTCGGAGCGCGAGCCGACCCACGCCGATGCCCACCCACGGCATCCAGCCACACCACGACGTTCTGGAGAGCCATCCACCATGGTAAGGCTCCCATGCCCCTGAGCACCCTTGCCTGTATAAAGACACCCGATTTTGCACAAGGCTCTGTGCACGGGACCACGACATCGCTTTGCCTGACCTCCTCTGCCTGACCCTATGATGCCGGGCGCAGCACGGCGCCATATCGAGGCTGGTGCCTCGTGGCTAGGCTACTAGCAGCCTTTTGAATAGGCCACATCCGCCGGCAGGCGGAAACGCCGGCGGCCTCACCCGAAGGCCCACATTAAGGCCCCTGTTTGCCCCGTTAGCACGCTGGAGCGCGCTACTCTGCCCGTGCTCATACCTGCAGTATGATCTCTATGCCAACATCACAACTGAAGGCCGGAGGAGTAGGAGATCCCGCAACCCATTGCAGGAGCAGCAGGTTTCAGGAGCGTTGGTTACGAGCCCTGCCAGACGCAAGGTAGGCCATATGCCTCCCCTAGTTGTACTCCAGATTCCAGCCACTTGCCTGTTTATTTTCTCTTTCCTAGAGCGCTTGGGCACCCATATGGGCCCTCTCTAGCATACGGCATCCAGCCTGTTTACCATTGCCACATGTAGGAACAGTACATGTATCTCAACTTCTACATTGTGCCCTATGATCACTAATAGACCACATTTGACTTGCATTGTGCCCTATGGTCGCCACATTTGACTTACATTGTACCCTATGGTCGCTAATAGACCACACCTGCTCTGCCCTATGGTCGCTAATAGACCACACCTGCTCTGCACTGTGCCCTATGGTCGCTAATAGACCACATTTGATCTGCATTGTGCCCCATGGTCGGTAATAGACCACACCTGCTCTGCCCTATGGTCACTAATAGACCACACTTGATCTGTACTGGGCCTTATGGTCGCTAATAGACCACATTTGACTTGCATTGTGCCCTATGGTCGCCATATTTGACTTACATTGTACCCTATGGTCGCTAATAGACCACACCTGCTCTGTACTGTGCCCCATGGTCGCTAATAGACCACATTTGATCTGCATTGTGCCCCATGGTCGCTAATATACCACACTTGATCTGTACTGTGCCTTATGGTCGCTAATAGACCACATTTGACTTGCATTGTGCCCTATGGTCGCCATATTTGACTTACATTGTACCCTATGGTCGCTAATAGACCACACCTGCTCTGTACTGTGCCCTATGGTCGCTAATAGACCACATTTGATCTGCATTGTGCCCCTTGGTCGCTAATAGACCACACTTGCCCTGTACTGTGCCCTATTGTGCCCCATGGTCGCTAATAGACCACGCTTGCTCTGCACTGTGCCCTATGGTCACTAATTGACCACATTTGATCTGCATTGTGCCCCATGGTCGGTAATAGACCACACCTGACTTGCATTGTGCCCTTGCGCCGTGGCACTGTACCTAGCATGACAGCTGCATCTAGCCTGCCTGTTCTTGGCCTTTTCAAATTGCTACTGAAACTGTACCTAGCCTGATAGTTGCATCTAGCCTGCCTAGTCTTAGCCACCTCAATTGCCATCGAAACTTCTCCTATCGGATTATTATCCAGTCACTTAGCATGTACTCCCTGGGTCTTGCCTACAGGTCACCCTGGCTACCATTGTATATCGCCCTCCTCATCACATTAGGAATACAACCACCTAAAATTAGCACCAAAGTTAACACTCTGAGTCTTCGTACCACGTCCTATTCCACCCATTGCACCTGCCATATCATGCTCAACACACAACAACCCAATACTGGACTTAAAATGACCCATTATCCAGATAGCACCACCCTACAAAGGCCATGCAACACTGTAGACAGAAACCTTAGACTACGTGCTCGCCTGTCCAAACTGCATGAGCTACCAGCCAAGAAGGCTGAACTATCAAAATCCCGAAATAAAATACAGCTACCCTTGAAGGGTATTGCGGAACCTACTAGGAAACAGCCTAAGCCCAACAGACCCAAACTAAATAACTCCAAACAGACAACTAAAGGTAGTCATAACACCACCAGCCCTAACTTAGCTGACCACAAACCATATCTCAAAGGTGCACTTATAAACGCCAGGTCGCTAGTCGCACACGCCACAGAGATCTCGGATATCATTGCCACAGACAGCTTAGACTTTTTGGCCATCTCAGAATCCTGGCTACATGATGCGGCTGGCCCAGCCTTATCACTAGCAGTCCCAGACAACTATACAATCCTACGTGTGGACAGACTTACCTCCCGAGGTGGAGGTCTAGCAATCATAGCTAAAAATAGCCTGGACATGAGGATCATCACTACTACCAATATGCAATCCTGTGAATGCCTCACGGCTAAAATAGCCATCGCCAACTCCCAAACCCTAAACATCATCCTCATCTACAGACCACCAGGCCTATCGGAACCTTCTCTGAGGACATCTCGACATCCCTGTCCAATAACCTAAAAAATACATCCCAAACAATAGTGCTAGGAGACTTTAATCTAGGCTATAATGACAATAAGGACACCCAATCGTCAGCGATTGCTCTGACCTTGAAAGAGCTGGGATTCTCCCAAAAAGTTGAACTACCCACCCACAACAAAGGTCGCATCCTTGATTGGATAGCAGAACATAATTGCGAAGTAAATATTACGGATTCTGTACCGCAGATCTGGACTGACCACCACCTGCTATTATTCTCAGTGACAACCCACCGGGTCACTGCCCCGTCCTCACTTGCCCCACCTCTGCCAACGAGAAATAAAAAACTAATGACAGTGGAAAATCTGATGCCCGTTATAATACCTAAATTAAACTCACTAACTGACTGCATGGACCCTAATCTGCTAGTCGAACATTTTAATGCAGCCATGTCCTCAGCCCTGGATCACATAGCCCCGCTCAAACTAAGAAATAGCAAACCTAAAAAACACCTCAATTCTTGGTTCACGCCCCACCTAAAAAATCTTAGGCTGGCCAAAAGAAAACTTGAAAATATTTGGAGACTTTCCCCATCAGTCAAAAATAAACTCAACCTCTCCAAAGCCTCCTCCCAATACAAGAAAGAAATACTATTAGCCAAAAAGAAACCTACAATACTAGAATATCCAACTCAAAATCTAGTGTCAAAGAACTGTTCAGCATTCTGAAAGAATTGGAAACACCCGTTGTACCCCAAGAAAACTGCACCAAGGATAAAAAATGGTGCTCTAGCATACAACTTGCCTTAACAAACAAAGTAGCAAACCTACAAACCAAAATTGCCATCAAGAAGGCATCACTAACACCACACATCCCTCAGCGCCACCGCCACAGCCCAAGTTGGGAGCCCGATTCTGCTTCTCTAAGGTATCAACCATAGAGGTAGAAAAGGTCATCCTGGGACTCAAACCGTCCAACTGCAAAGGCGACCAATGCCCAGCACAACTCATCAAGGATGCTGCGAGAGAACTATCTCCATTTATAACCAAACTAATCAACTCTTCCTTTACCTCAGGTTCAGTACCGATCAACCTAAAAGAGTCCTGGGTACTGCCACTACTAAAGAAGCAAACCCTTCACCCTGCCATTCCGACTAACTTCAGGCCCATCACGACTGTGCCCTTTCTTCTAAAAATTTTAGATAAAGTGGCTTACTTGCAAATTCAAAGCTTCCTAGAGTCTAACCACCTACTTGGAACCCTTCAATCAGGATTCCGCCCGCAACATGGGACCGAGACAGCGTTAATAGACCTTAAGGCCCAAATAGACGATTGCAGAGACAATGGCCAAGCGGCCCTACTTCTCCTCCTGGACCTATCAGCGGCATTCGACTTAGTGGACCACACAGTCCTCTGTAGTCACCTCGACTCGGCAGCCCACTTTTCAAAAGAGGCCATAATTTGGATCCAGTCATTCCTGAGTAATCGGACCATGAGAGTCTTCGCTCCATCAGCCTCAGCAGATCCAATCCCCATAACATGCGGTGTTCCACAAGGGTCTTGTGTGTCACCCACCCTCTATAATGTCTTCACAAAGCCTCTCTTTGATGAAATGGATCATCTGGGTATCGCCTACACTAACTACGCAGACGATACCCAGATCCTCCTCCCGCTCTCAGGAGACTACGCCAAGGACCTGGCCCTAGTGAACAGGATCTATAGCATCGTTCAGGCATGGATGGCCACACACGGCCTATGCCTGAGCGATGATAAAACTGAGCTTATCATCCTGGGCACCACTACCTATATATCCAAACTCAGCCCTGATTACGACAACTTCATGATTGATGGGAACAACATAAAAGTAGCTCATGAAGTAAAAACCTTAGGATTTTACCTAGACGCCACCATGAACTTTACCAAACAAGTTAACTCTCTAGCTTCTGCCACAGCATATACATGCAAACTTATCAGAGCGAGCAAACAATTCCTCTCCACAGATAGTTGCATTACACTTGCCAGAGCCTTGATACTATCCAAATTAGACTATTGTAATGGACTTTACATTGGAGCTAATAAACAGACCATCCACAAAATTCAAGTGCTCCAGAACAATGCTTTGAGAGCAGCACTCAAGATTAATAGAAACGAGCATATATCCTCTACAAGAAGAGAATACAAATGGCTCGCCACCGCAGACAGAATTCATCTCAAAATCGCTTCCCTAACCCACAAATGTATCAACAACAAAGCACCACCTTACCTCATGGATAGATTACGTAAAAGGACTTCTTCCAGACCTACCAGAATAGCCAACGCAAACTGCCTCCAAGTACCGCGTTTCAAACTTGCCACTATAGGAGGAAATAGCTTCCCGGTCAAGGCTGCACAGTTATGGAACTCCCTCCCCCATGACGTTAGAGAACCTCAGCCTTTCGCAAAATTTAGACAAAACCTCACTAGGTGTCTGAGAGCCAACGACAGCTAACTACTCCACTTGTCACATTGTACATTACTGTATATAACTATATATTACGTGAACAGGAGCATGCTCCTTGCTCCCCTGTCCCTGATCTCTCCCTGTTCATATCTGCTTGCTGTAATATTGCTGATGTCTATGTCTACTCTTCCTGCCTTTTCCTGTACTTGCAATTAGCCGAGCTTATCTGTAACCAAGCTCAGCGCATCTCTGTACCTTCATCTGATTTCTATGTACCTGTAACTAAGTTGAGCATATCCTTGTCTGTTTGCGCCCTGATACTCCAGGGTATGGCGCGCTATACAAATAATAAACTAAACTAAACTAAACTAAACTAATGAACCCGCCATCAAATGTACTGAGCAATGGAGAGCATAAACTCCAGCTGACCACAGGACAGAATCCACGCCACATCTATGAAACCATGAAAACAGCCGGGTACCTATCACACCCCATGCTTATGGGAGATAGCCGAAGTCAAGGCCACCCACCCACATGCAACTGCTATCACACACAACTTTTAAGACACATCACACAACACCTCTGCCATAAGGATGCAGCTATCCCCATGACAAAAATGTAGTCCAGCTGGACACATAATGAGTAACCTGCACTCCCCTACTCTCCAGACAACCTCACAGCACTCATGCACATGCCAGCACGATATGAGTAGCTAGTAGGGACGTGGCCACCCCTACCCAACTTCGTATTGGCTAAAATGCACACATACCTTGATATGATTGTTTATTTATATAAATTCGGTCCCCCAAGGGCATTCACCTTATAGCGCCTTGAGACCATACCAATGGGAAAAAGCACTATACAAATGACAAATTACATTACATGTAACTTGCCATCGACTCAATACTGAGTGCAACAGTGCCTGTTACACCACCTGAATCCACTTCAGCAATACCAAACGTATTTGAAGGAACAACTTCCTACCCTTAATCAATCTTCAATCTATTTTACCCCTCTGTGCTGCCCCTACCATGCCTGACACCATCTCTGTGGTAAAGTTTAGCAACGTTCTCTTAAGGCCTGATTTTCATGCCTAAATTCCCTATGCTGCAGGGATGCTGTTGTGGTGCTAAACTTAAGCAATGCTGCTTAACAAATGATTGAGATAGCAAGCTACCCAGCTACAATCTCCAGCTAACATGCTGGTTCTTCCTCAAAATCAAAACCTAAAGTGATGATTGTTGAATTCTATGAGGTGTAGCACATGTATTTAAAACAAGAGTTGGCTGAGTAAAATGTACTATATGTTATGTTATATAGCATTTGAGTAGTGCCTACTGCCATTGGTATGACATCAAATCGCTGTGGGTATAGAGGCCCTTTGGAAGACAGTAGTCAGTGATATGAGATCTGATGGAAGGATTTCTGAAAGGCATGTGTGTATTTTTAGCAAGCATGAGGTAGGTAGCAGTGGCTAGGTCCCTAATAACAGCCCATAGATATCCAATGAGAGGATGGGGGCCATGACAGATGGTTAGGGGAGTAGGTCAGTCATTTGACTGATTATATGAACTTTCGTGGGACTTAGCTGTATTGTATTGAAGGTGGTTGTGTGTGTTAGAGTGGGTGAAGTAGAGCAGTGTCTATTGCAGGAGGTGTGTGGTCTCGGCCCCATGCAGGAAACAGCTATGTTCTGTTCTGATCAAATGCTTTTCGTTCAAGCGAAGAAGGTTGGCACCTGGGTAGATGACGACTTAGAGCACATCATAAGACCTCACTGAGATGCATTCTGTGGGGGGGTGGGAACCTTGTCGATACCTAAGGTGCCTCCGCATATCTGTCAGGGATGGGTAATCGTCCATCCAGGAAATGAATTAAGTCTGTGAGACCGTTGAAGGGAACAGGCAGGTTTTGAGTGCCTTCCTGAAAGCTAGGTGATCTTCTATGCAGCGGATGGTGAATGGGATTGAGTTCCAGATGGTGGAGACTTGGACTGAGAAGGCGGAGCCCCCTATTCTGGTTGATTTTTCCACTGGGATGATGAGGAGAAGTGCTGCGGCCGATCTGAGTTCTGCTAGGCATATAATGTGTACGTTTATGCTGCAGACATTCTAGATCTATGTTGTGGAGAGCTCAGTGGGGGATGCACATTACCTTGAAGGTGGATTATCACCTGATCAGAAGCCAATGAATGACATGAAGGGTGGGTGAGACATGTTCTCTAGGGCCTAGGAGGAGCATTGTAGCAGTGTTTTGAACCCGTTGGCATTTCCTTAGTTGCGATGAGGTAGCCCCCAGGTATACAGCGTTAGCATAGCCTGAGAGTGAAAGGATGATAGCAATGATCACGGAGACTCTGTGTGGGAAGGTCAAGTAGGCAAAGAAATGGCGGGGAATGTGCAAGTGTAGGTAGCAGCTCTTTGTCACAGAGTTGATGTGATATGATAGGGTCAAGTCCCCTTCCATAATGCATCCAAGGTTTGTTACTGTGTTGGAGGGGAGTGGGCCTAGAGGGAGTGGTCATGGAGTGGGTTGGGGGAAGAGGGTGGTCTTCCCGCAGAGCATGATTTCAGTTTTTCCTGGGTTGAGTAGGTGGTGGTTGGTAGTCATCCAGTGTTCGATATCTGAGAGATATGATGCAAGATTGAGGGAGGTAGCAAAGGGGTCCTTTGGAATTGAAGACAATTTGGTTGTCTGCATAGTTGTAGCAAGTAAGGTTGTGGGATTGGATGAGTGCTGGAGGGACTCAGAGGTTAAAGAGCAGAGGGAATAGAAAGGCACACTGCAGCACTACATGGGCAACTGGATGGGGAGTCGAGGAGAAAGGAGGCATGTGTATTATTTGGCATCTTTTGGAGAGGAGGAAGGATATCCACTTCAGAGCTGCATCCCTGATGGTGAGAGAGTGAAGTCTTTCTTTGAAGGTCGGGTGGTCAATGACGTTGAAGGCAGCTGAGAAGTCGAGAAGAAGTAGGGCGGCACAGCCTTCTGCGTCTGAATGTCTTTTCAGATCATCCCACATGTAGACTAGGCATGATTCAGTTACTTGCAAGGGTCTGAAGGTAGATCAGGTGGTGTCAAGGATATGGTTGGATTTTGAGAAATAACATAGTTGTGAGTAAGCTGTTCCACTGATTAGTTTAGCTATAAATCGATTGTTAGAGATGGGTCTGTAGTTGGTCGGAAAGAAGGGGTTGAGTGAGGGCTTTTTGAGCCGTGGTATGATGTAGGAAGCTTTGAATTCTGCTTGGCAGATGCCAGCGGTGAGAGATGAGTTGACAATTTATCTTCCATTAACCCCCGGGACAGATGGAGGTTAGGATTTATTTTAGAAAAGTTGGGTCCAGGGGTGTCCAAGGGTTCCTAAGGTGCTGCTGTTAGTTATTAGTTTTCAAAATTCGGGTAGGAGAGTGGAGAGAAGGATGAGAAGAGAGGGAGTATGGTAGGCTGTTGTGAGTATGCATGGGTGGGAGGGTGTAGCGCTGCTATTTTAATGATGATGGAGATGTTTTTTGTAGGGCTACATTGTGGAACTGGTCTGAGAGGGAGTCGAAGAGGGTTTGTGTGTGAATGGGGGTGGAGGTGGTGCTGTAGAATAATGCTATTGAAACTTTGTTTCTTTCATTGAACTCTCCAAATTTGGTAAGCCATGGACTACCATTGCAGTAGTGTATGATTGGGTATTTCCATATTTTTTGTTTTCAAGGGATCAGTCTAATTGTGGGAAGGATACAAGGTATTTATAAAGAGAGCAAAGATTGATTACCCCGTCCTTTGTCCGTTTAATCGGGTTTGTTCACCACTGGTTAAGTGTTCTGCTTTTTGATATCTCACGTTATATCGACATACGGCTTCCTTACAACATGAATATTCTTACAAAAATAATATATTTGATACTTTTAAACATAAGTAAAAACACGTTATTATATTCTAAATAACAGAAATAATCAGCTTTTTTATCAAGAAAAAATATTTTTCATATTGGGGTTAGTACGTGACCTTTTGTCCTTAATATGACATGTACAACACCTTTTTCAAATTCGTCATATGCAACAATCCGCAAACTAACGAAACAGTCATAATTTCAACATGCTTCTTGTATTATCATCATATGTAAGTCACAAAGACAATTGTTGAATATGGAGAGCCAACAACTATGTTCTCCGAAATAGTGAAGTTCTTTAATTGGGCCTCATAGATGGTCTACATATGTTTTGGCCTTTCTTTCTATTGGGTGTCAAATCTAACACCTTTTCTCTGTATGTTGTTAGGCCTTCTTCAAGACAAACAGATTTCTTTATGACTGTGACTCAATCTCTTTACCCCGTTAAGTAACTCTGTGTTTCTTTTTCGCTGGTTAGCAAAAACATTTGGACTTGGGCATGGCTTTCAACATGAATTCTTTCTATCTTGATTGTGCAGATGTCTTCTCAGTACAATATGCCTGTTGTTGAGGGTTTTATTCAATTTAGATGGTTTAGTTGTTTTTCATTTCAACCTTGATTTGGACGTTTCCTGTTCTAGCTTCGTATCTTGCACAGCTTACCTGGTGCATGAGATGAAGCTTCAGTCTTCGCTCCTCCCGTATGGATGTTAGGTTTCCTTAATGTTAGGCTAGAAAACATTTTCTAGCCTAAAATTAAGGCAACCTAACATCTGTGCATCAGTATATGTGTTAATCCCCATTCCCCATAGAGTCCCATGGGACTCTATGGGAGTGGGGACACAGGAGCACAGGCATCGTTGCTAATGGTGCCGGTGCTCCCTTGAAAAGTCTGCCTATCATGACCGCTGCACCCAGCAGGGTCAGACCTATCGGGCACAGCGGACCCGGCAGGTGGACTTGTAGTTTGCCGGTCCGGAAACAAGGGTGCCAGTGAGCTTTCCGGCACCCTTGTTTCCGGACTGGCAAACATATAATGAGACCCATAATATCTTCCAGATTAACTCAAAATTCAGGTAGACACTTTTCAATTCAGAGTTAATTATCCTCCTGCCAAGAGGACGGTAAGGTGCATACCAAATGTCACACAAGTGTGGCATTAAAAAAGATGTTCGCTTTAGATGGTTGGTCCTGCCTCAGATACATTATTTGTGTATGTCAAAATGCAGCTTTTTCAGTCTATAGACACTGCATACAAGTGAAGAGGAACACTGGGAAAGGAGAATATACATAATATATGTTTTTATGTATAGTGCCAACTTATAGGGGAAACTGTTCCAAAGCTCTTGGCAACAGTTGATAAAATTACTTATTTCCCATTTGAATGAGTACTGTGATGAGTCAGAAGAAGGTGTCGGTTTTATTTTAAATAATAAGACAAATGCCTAACTCACCCTACTGCTAGAGAAATGTTCCCTACCTAACCAAACTAACGTGCTCGTCTGTCATCAAAGGTCCAATGAAAAATGTCCTCAGTCCAAAACCTACTTCTTTCTGAGCCTTCCACTAAGATTAATTAACTAAAGATTGACAAAATATATATCTTCTCACACCTTCCCTTTAGCCGTATGTCTTAGAGTTTTATTTCAGGGTTTTTCCTATTGCAAGTCTGATGTTGCCACTAACTGGAAACAAGTTAGTAGAAACTATTTATCCTGGTTCACAGTGTCTCTTTCATGAGCTAGTGTAGATGTGCTGTATTTACATAGGTCGGCTATCCCAGAGTGTGTGAGACCTATACATGTTTTTGTTATTATCTTTCTGGATGTGGCCTTTTTCATTCCTTCCTCTGTCTATTAGTCCTTTAGACTCTTTATACTTGACTATCTTTTGGTTGGGGTTTGGTATACCCTTAACGATTGTACGGCACCACCCGTCCTAAGGCCTCCCTATTTGTTTCCCCTGTTCCGGTCTTTCATCTCCAAGAATGATACTTGAACTTAAATCAGAGTGGTTTTCAAAGTCTCTTAGTAATGGCTTCCACTTTTCATCCGTAATTATGCTTGGTAGCTTTCCCAATCAATGTATTTGTGCTTTCCTAATGTAGGGGATGACCCTCTTTGGTATCTCCTAGCCCTTAGGTTTGTGCTTTCTCACTGTCCCCCAATCAATATTGGTTCCAACTCTCCTTGATGTCTTCCAGTAAGTATGCTCAGGCTTTCCCAAGGCTTCAGAATCAATATTTGTTATAACTCTCCTTGGTATCATCTATAAGGCATTCACCCTCAAGTCACCCAGCTACCTCACAGAGAAACTCCACATCTCCAGTGGACAGTGCACCACCAGAAGCCATGATATGTGCAGACTTGAAATCCACCACTGCAGAAAGGAAAGGACCAGAAAACAAGCCTTCTCTTCGTACGAACCAAGACTAAGGAACTTCCTCCCCGTCAGCATCAGACTCTTCCCCACGCTCCTACAATTCAGAAAAGAACTCAAGACCCACCTCGTCAAGGAGTCTCTCCTCAAAACCTCAGCCATCACGTCAGCCCTCACACCACCTGACTTGGTAAAGAATGCCCACCTCTCTTCCCCGCCAAGCTGTGCCCCTCCTCTGTCCCCCTCTGCATCCTACCCTGCAGTATACCTGTTCAGTTGTTATCACTGAAAAGTGCTCCGTTATGCATCGGTAATGGTGTACACCTCTGTGAAGCACCCCGTTATGTATCTTGTATTGATGCATTCCTCTGTACACCACTCTGTTGCTTCTTGAAGCTAGGTCTGTGCTAAATAAATACAATACTAATAATAATAATAATAATAATAATAATAATAATAATAATAATAATAATAATATTTATAATAATTCAGGCTTTCTCCATGCCCCTTAATCACTATTGCAAATATGGCTCCTTCCTCCCCTTTCTCTGATCCACACTTTGTTTATGGTAGGTGGATTTATGGGGTTTGACGTTGGAACGAGTTGGCATCCTCGACTCTTCCTCGCCTCTCTCTTGGCTCCCCTGTGGAATTATTTTTGGTATCTCTGCGGCTCTGTCTGTTCGGTGGGGGGTGGCCGATGGGAGGTTTTGTTCTTCCCGTTCCTTCTGGTTTCGGCTTTGCTGATCGGGCCCCAGATCCACCATGACCTTTCTGTGGTCACGCCACCACATAGGATGGTCTCCAGGACTCTTTTCTGACAGCAATTTCTGCACTGTTCTATATGCTACCCCTACATCACCCTTCCCTGGCGTTCTCTCATTTGCGGGCTGCCGTGGGCTCTGTGGCCCCACACTGCTCTGCCCCACCAAGATGTCACTACATCAGAGTGTTCCACTGCATATGGCTTTCTCTCTTCTAAATCGTTTTTTTCCCTGTTACATAGAAGTTCACGTCCAAAGGGGCTTCATTCTTCTTCAGGTGTCGGATTTGATCATGCATTAATGCACATTACTTGTGATTGAAGGCAAACCCATATAGGCAGACAGTGTTACTTGCATATGGTGTTCCTTGTGAGAATGAGAGTTCTTGTCCCCTCGAGGGGAGTCACTCCCAGTGAGGTCTGTGAGGAATCTGAGGGCATCCTCCCTACTTTCCCAAGAATATCCCCCACCCAGGTGGCTAGGGAAAGGCTGTCTCTATCAGATCCTGATCCTGGGGATGGATATGCAAGGGAGGATCACCTGGGTGGAGGAGACTTGGAGTAGAGATGAGGCACTCTTAAGTAAGACACAGTATCGCATGGGCGAGGCAGTGCCCACCCACCAGAACCCTCTCTCATTATGGTGGAATCAATGAGCCAGTCCACTGTAAACACCAAACACTCCCCTTGCTGCTTTATGAGGCCATGGGAGCCCCCCTGAGCTGGCTTAAACTGCCAAAGGGAAATGTGGTTTCCCTTTGGCAGTTTTTGTTAATCAGTCTGTATGTCCAATGTACTATGCAAGTCTGTGGGCATTTTGCTTCCCCATCTTTGCTTGTCCAATTGAGAATTCAGGATGGGGAGCTACACTTGTGAATGTGCATGTGGGCGCTCCCACAGTTCCACACGCATAAGATCAAAACTACAATATAGGACAACTATGACCAAAGGCTGTTATTATACTTAGAACCAAAAGAAGTATCTATCAGAGCACACCTAATTACTCAAAAACTAAATAACTATTTAGAGAGATTTTATTACAATTCTGGGTGCTGGGGAGGAATACACACCCTGACACTGGAGCATGTGTTAAACATAAAACAAAAAGTGTCTAAACTTAAAGACACTCCCGTCCCCTGCACACCTTACAAGCTGAAATAAATCAGTCAAATTTCATAACATTTGCACTTTTATATATAGAAAGAATTGTCAATTTAGAACATAGGTAACAAAATATCTTCATAAAAGTACAGAAAAAAGCTATCAACTGACTTCCAATATGGCCAGCATGAAAAACAAATCAAACCAGACAAAGAAATAAGCTCCCAATTTTGAACTGCAGCTTCAAGCTCTACGCGTTTCGGGGACTATCCCCTTCTTCAGGAGCAAAAATATCTGCAAGTATAGATATATATACAATTAGAGGACATCTCACATATCATTAAAAGTTTGGACAAACTAAACACATTAAATAAAGAGAATACATTAAATAATTATGTACACATAAATCGAACCACAATTCTACATAGCATACACAAGTGGTTGTATATTCACAGTGGTACAACTGGTATGGCTCCAAATGTAAATCTCAAAATGCATTAAAACCTAAAACACTTATTCGTATGTACCTCACAGTGGGAATGTTGTCAAAGAAAATAGAGTCTCTGTCTGTGCATCTGTCTGTGCACGACGTACACATAACCAGGATCCCTGCGAATACTCCTGCCGTCCTCAACAAGTGAAATGTGATTGCCGAACTCTGGAATATCAAAGTATATCTATCAGCTCCAATTACACGTAATTAAATCACCAAACCTTAATAACTAAACAACTAGTTCAAAAAACACCTATTACTCATTGGCAACTAATCTGTGCAGCTCAACTGTCACCAAAATCCACAACCTTGTGCCACCACCTCATCTTTGTGCCAACACATCAACTTAACACAGAAAGTTAAAAAGCCCAAATCCTCAAAGAAAACCCAAAATTTAAAATGTGCAACTCTTCCAACATATATTATTTACCTAAGGCAAATCAATAGCCAATCCAATCCAAATTCAGGACTTCCAGTACTCCGCATCCAATGTAAAGCATCCTGCTGATTATAGATATGTATAATGCAACTAAAAAACAAACACAAAATATACCATTTACAAACTAACACCACCTTTCCAATACAAACATAAATAAATATAAACACATCCACACAGCTTAAACTTACTTCCAGAAGCGCACCTCTTCACCTCAGATTCAACGGCTCCTCTCCAATTTACACGTAACAGATCCCAACCCACAACACACTTCCTGGCTCATTTTATACTGTTTCCTGGTAGTCACATGATAAAGTCACGTGACCCGCCGGCACTGAATACTAAAAGAATGCACAAAACTCCCTGCAACCTGCCAAATACACAGCTAATGCTAACTAAGCACACAGGTACTGAGTGAGTAAATCAAACAAAATAAAAAAGACACCAAAGATAAATGTGTGTGTAGTTAAAAAGGAGATAGACATAGAAGAAAGACTGCATTTTTGAAAAAATAAAAAAATAATAAATAAGTGCCTTAAAACTATTGCTGTCCATCAACCATACTTAACTACGCGGCAAATTCAGAAATAACCAAGTAAACTAGTTATGTACTAAAGATAAATGTGTATGTATTTAAAAAGAAGATAGACATAGAAGAAAGACTACATTTTTGAAAAAATTGAAAAAATAATGAATAAGTGCCTTAAAACAATTGCTGTCCATCAACCATACCTAACTACGCAGCAAGTTCAGAAATAACCAAGTAAACTAGTTATGTACTAATTACCCAAACCCAATAACTACTATTCCATACACCTCTAATGGAACAACCAGTATGTAACACCCGGAAAACACAAATCCCTCCATGTGACCTCAAACTCATATCAATTTATGCATTATGAACTACGCGGCAAATTCAGAGATAACCAAGTAACCTAGTTATGTACTCATTACACAAATCCAATAACTACTCTTCCATACACCTCTAATGGAACAACCAGTATGTAACACCCGGAAAACACAAATCACTCCATGTGACCTCAAACACATATGAATTTATGCATTATGAACGACTTAAACCATTCACCAACCATACCTCGATACCTACACAAAACAATTCAAAGAGAACTCTTCATTGAGCCCTCTTGGAGATAAAGTCCCCAAGAGGTCAATCCAAAACATCTCTCTCTGAGCTAATATTCTCAAAAAGTCACCTCCTCTGGGTGGTTTCTTCACCACTTCCAAAACATTAAACCTCAATTGTGCAATAGTATGTCTAGACATATTAAAATGCCTAGCAACTGAAGATTTCTCATTTTTACACCGTATTTGAGATTTATGTTCAGTCCATCTTTCACGTGCGGATCTGGCTGTCTGTCCAATATACATTAATCCACACGGGCACTTAATGCTGTAAATCACCCCTGTGGATCTACATGTGGCAAAATCTCTAAGAGTGATTTTTTTGCCCGTCTGCGGGTGAAGAATGTATTCTCCTTTAGCCACATTGTTACAATGACTACACGACAAACAAGGAAATGTTCCCTTTTTTTTAGTCACCAATGTCATCTGAATTTCCTTCGGGCCTCTTTCGGCTCTCACAACCCTATCTCTCAGGTTCCTACCTCTTCTATACACCATCATTGGTGGAGATGGAAACAATCCCAGAAGTATAGGATCATGATGGAGAATCGACCAGTGTTTATGTATGATTCTTTTAACATGCCAACTTTGTCGAGAGAATTTGGAAATATGCAAAATTGAATCAGACTCCTTCTTCACCTTAGGTGTAAGCAATTGCTCCCTTGTAATCGGGAGCGCTCTGTTCTGGGCCTCATTCAAAAGTTGTACTGGATACCCTCTTTCAGAGAATTTTTTAGAGAGCGACTCACATTCAACTTTAAATTCATCAGTATCCATAACAATTCTCTTAATTCGCAATATCTGACTATATGGCAGACTAGCAATCATTGGCTTTGGATGAAAACTCGCAAAATGCAATAAATTATTAACATCAGTTGGTTTATGAAAGAGTGATGTTTTGACCTGATTATTAACAATTTCTAACTGAACGTCCAAAAAGTGTAACTTGGGGTCACCAATTTCCAAAGTAAATTTTATCCGTGAATGAACAGTATTTAAATACTCAAGAAACACTTTGAGTTCACCTTTGGAGCCACACCACACACCAAAAATGTCATCGATGTACCTTTTCCAAACAATTATCTTACTGGACCATTCAACATTGTCTAGTACAAATTGTTTTTCAAACCAGTACATGTAGATATTAGCATATGCAGGGGCCATCACTGACCCCATTGATGTTCCAGAAATTTGTGCAAAATATGAGTCTTGGTACCTAAAGTAACTGTTGTGTAAAATAATCGTAATCAACTCAATCACCAACTGTGGATCACATTCTACATTCACAGACTGTAATAGTAACCACTCTACTGCCTCAATTCCCTCCTGGTGGGGAATCGAGGTGTACAGGCTACATACATCCATAGAAAACAAAATACATTCTGAAGATAGACAAACAATTTCATTTATGTTCAATAAAAAATCAGTTGTATCCCTTAAGTAGGTAGGTATCAACTTCACCAAGGGTTGTAAGATCTTATCAACATATTTAGACAGTGGATCTAAAATACTGTCTGTTCCTGCTACTATGGGTCTCAAGGGAGGATGCGTTGTGCTTTTGTGTATCTTTGGAAGACCATATAGTACTGGTATGATTGGATGTTTATTGAGGAGAAAAGACCTTGTTTTAATCGAGATCCACTCATTATCCAAAGCTCTGTTCACACAGGCTTCAATCACTGATTTAATCTGTATAGTAGGATCACGATCCAATCGCAGATACGTGGAATTGTCATTAAGCATCATTTGACATTGGGTGTGATAGAAAGCAGAGTCCATGACTACTACTGCCCCACCCTTATCTGCTGGTTTTATCGTTAGATCTAAATCTTTAGCCAAGGCCTCAATATCTTTAAGTTGAGACTCTTTAAGATTAACTGGAGTTTTTGAATTGAATTTAATTTTCTTCAAATCATTTTCCACCTTGAATTTAAACATATTGATCACTGGATTTTCTATAGGAGGGTCAAACGTACTCTTAGGTTTAATTTCCAAAACATCCTCCATTTCATCAACTGTTCTGTCAAAAGTTTGCATAGAGAAAAACAATTTCAGTTTGATTTTCCGCAACAACAGATGTAAATTAATATTTTCTTCAAACAGACTAGAATTACTTGCTGGAACAAATGACAGTCCCTTATTCAAAATATCCAACTGATTAACGGTGAGAGTTTTACTTGAAATATTCACTGCTATGGATTCTCTCACTTGGTTTTCTTTTTGGACCTTGTTCCCACGTCGGGTCTTTTTTCTAAAAAAGGAACCCTCTGCGGAGAACGTGGCAATATCGGTACAGTTAAAGCAGGTTCGCCTGAATCTGCACTGTCAGCCAGAATACCAGTTGGCAAGCTTCTACCTGGTATGGGGTCACCAATACTCCCCTCACTAGTGTTATCTGAGCCTGATGATTTAGATGGTGGTTTAGGAAACCTACTCCTATTTCTTTGAGCATAAAATTCCTGCCACGAGTATACAATATCGTTGTAATAGTCAAAAGTGTCTCTCCTAAATTTACGCAATTTACGCTGTTCAATATCTTGTTTGTATGAAGCGAGCTTCAGATTGATATCCTCCAAAATGCACTTAAGGTCTTGTTCAGTCTTCAACTTTAAAAGTTGATTAGTCAGATCAGTAATTTCTTTCTGAATGGAATCTAAGGAATTAGCGAGTTCCTGTATGGTCAAGAGGATGAGGTCCAATGAACATTTATTCAATATCTGGTCCCATTTAATAATGAACTCCTTGTTCTCCTTACATAAAGTTGGCCTCAGATATACTCTGAGGCCTCTAGGAATTCGTTGAGATTTATGATATTCAACCAAAGTTGAATCATGAAGCTTCTGAGAAATCTCACGTCTAATGACGCGTTCTAATCTAGAAATCAAACGATCCGGACTGTCCTGTGTGTCTGTAAGTTTTTCAGTTTGACCAATTAGAGCCAAGATCTGCTTGGCTTCCTCGTTAGTAAATGCCAAAGTAGTGGCATGTTTATCAGTAATCTCATTGATTTTCGAAAATGACATAATATAGTGGGTGCTACCAATGATCAGTGTCACACATAAAGGGCAACTACCAAATTACAAAAAGAAGTATCTATCAGAGCACACCTAATTACTCAAAAACTAAATAACTATTTAGAGAGATTTTATTACAATTCTGGGTGCTGGGGAGGAATACACGCCCTGACACTGGAGCATGTGTTAAACATAAAACAAAAAGTGTCTAAACTTAAAGACACTCCCGTCCCCTGCACACCTTACAAGCTGAAATAAATCAGTCAAATTTCATAACATTTGCACTTTTATATATAGAAAGAATTGTCAATTTAGAACATAGGTAACAAAATATCTTCATAAAAGTACAGAAAAAAGCTATCAACTGACTTCCAATATGGCCAGCATGAAAAACAAATCAAACCAGACAAAGAAATAAGCTCCCAATTTTGAACTGCAGCTTCAAGCTCTACGCGTTTCGGGGACTATCCCCTTCTTCAGGAGCAAAAATATCTGCAAGTATAGATATATATACAATTAGAGGACATCTCACATATCATTAAAAGTTTGGACAAACTAAACACATTAAATAAAGAGAATACATTAAATAATTATGTACACATAAATCGAACCACAATTCTACATAGCATACACAAGTGGTTGTATATTCACAGTGGTACAACTGGTATGGCTCCAAATGTAAATCTCAAAATGCATTAAAACCTAAAACACTTATTCGTATGTACCTCACAGTGGGAATGTTGTCAAAGAAAATAGAGTCTCTGTCTGTGCATCTGTCTGTGCACGACGTACACATAACCAGGATCCCTGCGAATACTCCTGCCGTCCTCAACAAGTGAAATGTGATTGCCGAACTCTGGAATATCAAAGTATATCTATCAGCTCCAATTACACGTAATTAAATCACCAAACCTTAATGACTAAACAACTAGTTCAAAAAACACCTATTACTCATTGGCAACTAATCTGTGCAGCTCAACGATCACCAAAATCCACAACCTTGTGCCACCACCTCATCTTTGTGCCAACACATCAACTTAACACAGAAAGTTAAAAAGCCCAAATCCTCAAAGAAAACCCAAAATTTAAAATGTGCAACTCTTCCAACATATATTATTTACCTAAGGCAAATCAATAGCCAATCCAATCCAAATTCAGGACTTCCAGTACTCCGCATCCAATGTAAAGCATCCTGCTGATTATAGATATGTATAATGCAACTAAAAAACAAACACAAAATATACCATTTACAAACTAACACCACCTTTCCAATACAAACATAAATAAATATAAACACATCCACACAGCTTAAACTTACTTCCAGAAGCGCACCTCTTCACCTCAGATTTTGTTACCTATGTTCTAAATTGACAATTCTTTCTATATATAAAAGTGCAAATGTTATGAAATTTGACTGATTTATTTCAGCTTGTAAGGTGTGCAGGGGACGGGAGTGTCTTTAAGTTTAGACACTTTTTGTTTTATATTATACTTAGAACCATCATATGTCACAGTTTTGCCTTTCCCCCTATGCTGGTCTTCCTTCCCCTTGCTCTGTTCCTCCTAAGCACCCCTTGCACTGTCGCTCCTCCCAACTTGCGCTGTCCCTCATCCACAACCCTTGCATTGTTGCTCCTTCCCCTTATACTGTCACTTCACCCCCCTTGTGCTGTCGCTCCTTCCCCCTTGCACTATTGCTCCTATCATCCCTTTGCACTTTCCCTCCTTCCTCCATTGTGCAGTCCCTCCCCCTTCCCTTGCAGTGTCCCTCCTCACCCTCTTGCGATGACCCTCCTCACCCTCTTGTGCTGGCTACGCTCCCCCACTTGCACTGTCCCCACTTGCGCTTTCCTTCCTCATCCTTTGTGCTTTACTCCTCTCCCCTTGCACTGCCCCATATCCCTGTACTGTCCCTCACCCCTTGAGAATTCAGGATTGGAAGCTACACTTGTGAATTTGGATGTGGGCGCTCCCGCAGTTCCACAGACATAAAATCAAAACTACAATATGGGACAATTATGACCAAAGGCTGTTATTACACACACAACCAACAGATGTCACAGTTTTGCCTTTACCCCTATGCTGTCCTTCCTCCCCGTTGTGCTGTCCCTCCTCCCCATGCTATGTCCCTCCTAAGCACCCCTTGCACTGTCGCTCCTCCCGACTTGCACTGTCCTTCCTGCCCCCTTGCCCTGTACCTCCTCCACAACCCTTGCATTGTTGCTCCTTCCCCTTATACTGTCACTTCATCGCCCTTGTGCTGTCGCTCCTTCCCTCTTGCACTATTGCTCCTATCGCCCCTTTGCACTGTCCCTCTTCCCTCCATTGCACTGTCCATCCTCACCCCTTTTCCATGGCCCCCACATCCCTTGTGCTATCCCCATGTGCTTCCCCCCCTTGAACTGTTCTTCTCCCCTTGTGCTGGTACTCCTTCCCCTTTGCACTATCCCACCTCTCCCCCTTGCGCTGTTGTTCCCCCTTGTGCTGGCTCTCGTTCTTCTTTGTATTGTCCCTCCTTCCCCGCTTGAACTGTCTCTCCTTCCTGCTTTCTGCTGTCACTCCCCCTTTGTGGTGTTGCTCCTCCCCACTTGCACTGTCACACCTCCCCACTTACGCTGTTGCTCCTCTCCCAATATGCTGTCTCTCCTCCCATCTTCTGCTTTTGCTCCTTCCCCTTTGCAATGTCACTTCTTCCCCCTCTAGGGCTATCACTCCACCCATCTTTGTGCTGTCACTCCACCCACCTTTGCGATGTTGATCAGGCCCCCTTGTGCTGTTGCTCTGCCACCATTTGCCCTGCCACCCCTCCCCTCCCCATTTGCTCTGTCACTCCTTCATGGAAATGTTGTTCAATGCTCGTGTGTGCTGTTGCTGGCCTACCTTTAAGTTGTCGCATTTTTTTACTCTTCCTTGTGATGCTGTTTATTTCTTATTCCTCCCTCAGAGTGCTTCACTCACCCCCAGCGATGCACTTCATTCCCTTCCATGCTGTCATCCTCTTTGGCCTGTCATTTCTCATTCCTTTCATCCATCGTAAATGTTAAATGCTATAAACAACTACAAATGTCAAAACTTTTGGGTTTGCCTATGCGTGTTTCACTGCCCATTTTTGTTGCAGAATTCATTATGTGTTCTGTGGTTAGATTAGTATTTTGGTGCAGCCAATCTGGCTATTTATTACTGTGACATGACATTTCTACTGGACATTATGATAAAGCAAGCATAATGTGTTATCACATGTCTAGACTGGCATGTTGGTGCAGCCAGTTTTGACATTTCTTCATATTTTGTGTAATGGTTTATTGAGAGGCCACCCTGAACACGGGGTGTTCCTTCCCTCCCCAAGACAGGTGTCACACAAAAAACAGTTTAATGTCAGTTCTTTATTCAGCCCTCTTTCCAATTCATGTCATACCCCTTGGATCCCTGCCCCTGAGCTACCAACTAGCCAAGAACCAGGCCGTTGTACAGCAAATATATTTGTATTTTTTTGAATAATTGGACTCACGCCACCTTCTTTATGGTTTACAATTGAATACCTTGTTACAGAAACAAATCACACAAATTGGTTGGGAAAACACAAATCGCAATTCTTTACTTTTTACATAGCTCACTTCAAATAATCAACACTAGACAACAAACAAGATCAATTTACATATGCAATGCCATTAAATTTTGATTTTCCTGCACGCTTAACAGGCTAGCAGTCTGGTTTACAGATTTGTACAAATGCATATGGCAAACATTATTTCACCACCACTTTTGCTTTAAAATAAACACAGGGTAATTATCAATTTGTTTTTCAGACTCCCCCTACTTTGGTCTGTGTTGGGGAAGCTGGACAGAAACATTTGAAGGATTTGGGAATTTTGGATTTCAGACCCCCCTCCACTTAAATGCCTGTGTGCGGGAAGTTGGACCAATAGGATTACCCAATTAAATTACATGCTATAGTTTTCAGCGCATTCTGGGAATGAGTTTTGTTAATTTCGAATTTTAACAAAAATCACCCGTGGTGTTCTGCCAAATGGTGAATTAATCAAATTAATATTTTTAGTTCAACAGGCTAAGGATCTACACAGTTTTTCCCCCTCTCCCACTATAAATGGAAAGGATTTAAGCCAAGCAGACACCCTCACCTTTTGGTTTCAAATGGTTGAATACTACTTACATTTAAAACATTTCTTTAAAGTTCAGGAATGCCAGATGCATTTCAGGAACATCTTGGAGGACAGGACAGGTATCTGGTCACTCCGCTCTCAAGGATGGCCCCAAGCTCTTCACCATAGGGTCCAGTCAGGTTCAGGCCTCCCCAGCAATATAGTGCTCGACCCAAATCTACATTAAAAAAACAAATTCTGAAAAGCTTGAGTTTTAAAAATTGCAAAGCTGACTTGGTCGCATTTTGAAACTTGCGCTTTATGAACTCTGTTCATTTGATCCCGTTTCACATTTAATGTATGTGGGAGATACCCCTGGAACCGCACGCTCACCTAGTTAGGCATTTCGGGATTTGTTAATTTCCACTACGCAGAAAACGTGTATTTGGCATTTTGTTTAAATTATTTTGCGTCCATACCCTCCACCCAGATGCAATATCATCAGTCTCCTTTGTTGTTTCCTTGCGGATGTCATATGGTAATTTTTAACAGCTCTCCCTATCTTTCATAGTGTATCAACTTTATATACCAGTGATGACAGCATCAAGTTTTCAATTTTGGGCAGTGCCCTGCAAGAATTCACTCAACCAGGATTGGACAGTTACCCTTCTCTCTTCCCCCAGTTCAGCCTCTCTCTCAGGATTGGTTTAGGAGTCTAGAGCAGAAATATGGCAACTCCCATTTGAAATCCCCTTTTTTTCATGATAACGTTTGGCAAAAATCTAGTTATCTGTCAAAAAGGTAATCATTTACTAGTAATTGCTCTGCTTCAGCTAATCATGGGGAATTTAATAAAACGACAGCCAGGTTCATACCATGTAGAATGTCTGTTTGGCAATTATCTGCCGTTTTTACAAAAATCATAATAGGGATGCACATGCAACTTACTCTCCACATACCTAATATTACCCTCCACCAGCATGCCAATTCTGAAATTCATGACATGTTCATAGCAGCCAGAAACACATTTTAGATTGTTGTTATATTTCCCTAAGTCACAGGTGGGCACATTCTTTTTCAACAAATTGCATTGAAATGATCTAAAAAATGAAACATACATGTATGTAGTGCAACCTGTGGTTGCTAAGAAAATGCAACACTTGTGATATTGTATTTAAAATAATGGGGAATCTTCACATGTCTGCAAATGTTCTTTCCTTTCCTCCGGCCATTTGCCATTCTGTTGTTTGAAGTTGATAGGCTGCCGGTCGTAACTACTTGGGAGACCTTGAAAACACAGAGATCCCCCACTTCAGATAATGTGCAAGGCCGGCCCTGTGATGTCACAAGGTCGTGCTGACATCTGGCAACGTGTCCTGTTATCTGTAGTGGACCACCATTTTGATATGAAAAGCTTCAATTTTCTTGTATTTTATTTCAGAGTTCCAGCTTCCATTGATTGCAGACCCTCCCAAATTCCAGTCACGCACTGGATAGGATAATTGGCCTGCACATAACTGAGCCTTAAGCAACAGCAGGTCTGGTGAAACTTTGTTTTCAACTCCCTTCAGTCAGGCCACATATATTTATTTATCTCAGCAGCGCCTCCAACGCCGACACGTTCAGTTCGGACCACCAGGTCGGATATACTAATTGGGTAGCTTTCCGCAATTGCGAGGAATATAAAAAGGTTCGTACTTTTCAGTACATCTACATCACGTAATCACGTATGTTCAACTATCAACCCAAGCCTCAGAGGAAGAGCAGTGTTGCTCGAAACACATGTAAGGCTGTACCATACTCACCTAATAAAACTGCAAACTAAGCAGTGTCTCAATTTTGTATGTGTTGGCGCAGTGAGACTGGAAACACTCCTCCTTGAACACATTTTATTGTAGTTGTAAATGGTTTAGATGCACAAACCAGGCTTGCAATGGAGGGTGCCATTTGCAAATTCTGCCCAGAGACCCACTTATTGTCCTTGGCTGAAAGGAACTCACATATTGCATTTTCTAACGTCAGCCTTTATTATTTGACATACATTGGGCCTCATTACGACCCTGGCGGAGTGGGTTTACGCCAGCGTTAATCGCGGCGGACCCGTCCGCCCTACTACGAGTTCCCGTAGCGCCATGGAACGTTTTCCGCCTGGTTTTTCCGGGCGGAGAAATCCATGGCGCTACGGGACCTTGTTGTTAATTACGCCACCGTATTTTACGGTGGCGTAATTAACGCCTTCCCCACTCCCATTATACCCTATGGGGCAAAAATGGGAATGGGGAAGGGTAAAATGGGGAATGGGGATTTACCGCCCCGCCAAGGTCGGCATGGTGCGGAAAATCCGCCAACCTCCATGGCGCTATCGGCAGCTTTCCGCCGTGCTCCGCGGTGCATTTAGCACCGCGATTTCCGCCAGGGTCGTAATGAGGCCCATTGTATTTTACTTCTCACGGTTCACTTTGCTTTTGCACTGAAAGTACATGGCAATTTCATTCAGTCATTATTAAAATGCACTTTTAATTATCTGCCCTTTGTTTCTATGTTGAAAAGTGGGTCTGAATTGCATTGTCACAGTGCACTACCTTTTGATGGGTGACAGCGTCAGTGAAATATGCTGCATGTATTTCTCAGACAGCAATGTAATGTGCTTTTGCAATCTGTACTTAGATTGCATTTTTGTCTTAGGTTTCTCTAGATTTCAACTGCAGAAAGACACCCACATAGTCGCCTAAATCGGCCCATTTTCAGAGTGCAGGTTTCTGAATGCTGGCAGGTTATTTTCCCAGTGGGTCCTTCAGTTGTGTTGGTTTGGGGCCTTTGATTAAACCCCACACGTGGCATGGCATTTTTATTGGCAAAGCCAACAGGAGTATGTTCTTAAATTGGAATACTGCCCTATACTGACAGAACCAGCATGGACATGTTTTCTAATAGTATTGTTACAGATGTTACGCGCAAAGCAAACATGAATATGTTGATGTATGTGAATACTGGCATATATAAATGTATGGGCACAACCAGGGCAGAAACCCCACAATACCCCCTTTTTATGAGTTAGCCTACAAAACCAATTGCAAACTGTCAGCCTTTTCAACCAATTTTTCCACTTAAAGTGTGCTGTAAAATGCCCCATTTTCACCCGTTATTGAATAAAAATATGTTGGGGGAAGAATCCTTGTGACCCTCTCCTTGGTTGGTTTTGGGTCCCTCCCAAAGCACAGTCACTCCTGCATGTTTGTAGGATGTGTTTACGGCTCTACATTTAAAATAATTCACCAACCATCACTGAGTATAGCACTCCCTTTATGGCACTTTCAAGCAGGAAAATGCAGGCAAACTGCTATTTCCGCATGAAAATGCAGGCATACTGTTATTTCACAGGTGTACAATGCCTGGGGAAAGTTTCCAATGAAACCACAACCGGTAATTTAGACTGTGCAGGTGCGGATTAATTTCGCAACTAGCCCCACACCAGCTCTGGGGATTCTTTCAAAGTCTCCCCCAAGCTGGCGTGGTGGGAGAAGGTGCGGCAGGCACCCTATTGAAATTAAATTCGCCTGCACATTAATAACTATGGTGCTGATGCTTCCACAAATGTGGTGGCACCCCCTCACCGCCCACATGCGGAGGAATGGGGCACCACATTTTTGGTTTACTTCCTGGGGTGCTGCCGCTGCTAACGCTGGCCCTGGTTTGAAGAAAGGAAAGAGCAGAACACTGGTGTGAACCAAGGAGCCAGCCAATGTCCTGTGTTGCAGATATCAATAAAGGAGAAGAGGTGATGCCTACAGAGTAGCACTGGGCCAGCAGTGACAAAGTGCTTAGTCCCAGTGTAGAGTAGAGGCATCACTTGAGTGCTGTTTGTGGTGTGAGAAAAGTAGAAGATGGTGGGCAATAGGGGATCCCTGGGGAATATGCAGGATGAAAGCAGCGGGAAGGACCTGAGGAGAATTAAACGTTGGCAAATACAACCTGCATGTTGCAGGGGTTTGGCTGAGCTCACGGCAACCAATCTTCTTATGATTGTGGAGGCCTTGGAGCACGTGCAGCAAGGTAAGTTGTAGAAAGCATCATCAAAAATAGTTTAGAGCTACCTGGGGGGCTTCCGGTCATGTGGCACTTATTTTAGGTTGGCATTACCCCCCATATATATACAAATATATAATATAACATTGGAGCACACTACTGCTGAGGAAATGGAGGTCTTTGTGGGTTAGTGTAGCTTCAGCTTGGTATGCTGTCATAAGAAAGTGGTGCACATTGGCATTATTGAATGGCACCTTCAAACAGGCAGTAATATTAAAACTTAGCAAGCCATAACTTTACAATGACAGAATGGAGTCCCAGAAAACTAACTCTATTAAGGATATTGGCATAGTTCACGGGGCAACCCTCAAGTGCCAAGAGGGTAACTCTAAACTCCCCACGCTGACACCATCTGAGAAAACCTTTGAGACCATGAAGGAGTAGGTGCGAGCTCTGAAGCCCTTCATGGATGTTATCAATGCAAAGTAGCAGCAGCTGGACGACTGGTGCAAATCTTGCGAGCACCACCTAGAAGAAGTCGAGGAGCTTCTCATAGTGGCAGAAGATGTGGTAGTGTGGGTTTAGGCCTTGGATTATGATGTCCAGCTCCTCCAATAGCATACCGAGGACCTCCAAATAAAGAAGTAGGAGGATTAATAGAGACCTGCATGGCCTGACTGAGGGAGTTTCGGGTGAGGATGCAGCCATGTTTTATCATTTTTTCCTTGCCAAGCTGCTGGGTCTGCTGTCTGACAGCCACCTTAACAGCCAACAAGCTCACCATCTCGGCCAACTTTGAGCAAGTGTGGCCCAGAGGAAAAACCTGCTGCTCTATTACACCCTGGTACACCTGATACTTTTGACTTTTAATGAGCAAAGGTAGTTCATCTGGGAAAGTCACCACCTTTTCATATCCCAGAACTCAACAAAGGTCACTGCTGGTAGGGAGAAGTCTGTCCCTGCCTTACATGCTGCTTTGAAGCAATTAGCTGCCAAGACTTGGCTCATCTATCCCTGTCTCCTTCGCTGGAAAAACAATGCTTGATGAGCCCAGGAAGCTACGTGAATGTACTCAATGTTGTAAACAAGAGGACATGAGTATATGAGCTGTTTGTATTGTTGCCTTAGGCATGCCTCTCCTCCAGTGATCATTGTTTAAATGTTGGGTTTGACATGTGATATAAAGATGTGGTGGTTGGGTGGTGGTACCTTTTCGTGGTTCTGCATTTTTGATCAGAGTCATGTTAAACTGTTCTCTTGCCCTGCTTTGCTTATTCATCTGAATGCGCTTGGTCCCTGTGCACCGGTATGGGTAAGCAGTATCCCTATAAATACGATGTTGATGATGAAATTCTGTGGGATTTCTTTTAGGTATTTGTCTCTCAGTTGCTTAGCTGGCTGTATTAAATTCCTCCTGCATAATGCTATCTCTTTACAGGTGATTGCATTGAACATTCAAGGATTGAACAGCCCCATAATGTGGAAAAAAGGGCCAGCGCATGTGAACAAACTTAAATCCTCAATGATGTGCTTGCAGGAAACTGATCTTTCTGGAGTTGAGAGGAAAACGTTCAAATGTCAATGGATTGGGAAAGTCTTCACCTGGGGAGACTAAACAGTTTTTTCTATTTGTTAAGGGAGGTTAAGGGTTAACCAAAGACAAAAACTATGATAAAATGATGGTGGCAGTAATCTCGCTAAAACACCAACTGGCACACCACCAACTTCAGATGCAGACTCTGAAGTTGAAGAGGGAAACATCCCACAAGAAGGAGAAGATAAATCATCAGGTCTCAGTAGATCCAAGCACAACAGGAGAGGTTTCCAGGCTGAGATTAAAAGATACAAAAAGGGCAACCAGTCTTCCTATGTTCAGCCAATTAAACAAGTACGTTTTCAGGCCCCTTTAGTGCCAAATATTGCAACCACCCCCACCTCCTCAGAGGAGGAAGAGGAAGAGGAGCAACGCAGAGGACCAAAACCAGACACAAACATAAGACATACCAGGTCAAGCGCAAGGAACTTAGTGATCAAACCCATCCTCAAAACCTAGTGATCAATTTATCGGACAGGACACTTATATCAGGTCAACTATCACTCTTGAATCATGGACTCTCTTTAGCCTACTCCTCACCATCGGACATGACGGAATTCCAAATCGCCCTTTACTAGTTCTCCAGGAAACTCAAATTAAAAAAATGTTTTCATAACAGAACAGTCACATATGAACCAGAGATTAGACATCAAGCTCCCAGCAAATTTACCATTCAAGAGATTGAGAACATTCAGGTGCTGACAAATTTAGAGGAAGATTTAGCCAAATCTACCATGGAAATCCAAAGCGAGTTGGGCATACATCAGAGCAACATCGATATGCAAGAACACAGGTTACATTCAAAATGTATGCCACCTTCCACTACTGAAAATGTAATAGATACTTTTTTACCTGGCAATTTCCAATTACATAAATTAATACATTGATGGGAAAATTTGAGGTTTTTGCAGTAAAAAAGCAACTTAACTAAGCAACAAAAAAATAGCACTACGGGAATTGGCAGAGGATACACATATCACTATTAAAGAAGCAGACAAGGGGGGCAACATTGTTGTCCTCAACAAACAAGATTATATTTACATGGCTAATGAACATCTTTCAACCCCAGGATGCTATAGGAAACCAGATGATAATCCAACAACACTGTAACGCTTACCTGATTCTCGCAGAGGCGCCGGTCTTGACTGGGCGACTACCGTATCTTCAAAGGTGATGTGTAGCACCCGGTTGGCTCTTTGGGCTGGACCTTTGTGCACTGTATGCCTGACGTGTAGAGTAAGATGTCTGCAGATAGAAAATATGGGGTTAATGAACTGGGGTTATTGGGGTGTCCCTATCTCTTTCCTCTTCTCCTCTCCTGTAGACCCCCAAAGGTTAACGCTCTCACCTTAGGTAAGTGAATGCCGAGCTCTCCATCTGCCTCGGGGCAGGGTGCTGTAACCAGTTTCTTCACTGGATAGGTAGCGCAGGCCTCTTGACTTCAGAGGACTGCTGTCCGTCGTTTACTGCACGAACGGTAAGTTTCGAGTCATTCAAATGTCTTTAAAGTCTTTAGTAATGATGTCTCTTGTTTTGCAGGGTTCCGGCGATGGCGGATGACGGGCTGAAGTGAGTTGAAGATGGAGCCCGTGTGATGAATAGAAGCGCCTGGAAGCACGTAAGTAAGCGCTTGTTGCCTGCTTCACTATGCGCTCTAACTGTCTTTTTATTTTGCAGGTACGAGTTCGGAGCGGCTGCAGGGTGCCGGAATACCCACTGGATTAGATGTGGAAAGGAGTAATGGCACGTGAGTATTAAAGTTCCCCAATGTCTTTAAACGCACCTTGTTTTGTCTTTCAGATGCCGGAATGCAGTGTGAAGACCTCCGGAGCGCACGAAGAGTAGGTATGCCTTTGCCTTTCAGATGCCGAAATGCTAACCTGTTCTTTCTTGTCTTTATAGGTGTTGCTGAAGACTGGATTCAGGATGGTAAGCCTTTGCCTTTCAGATGCCGGAATGCTAACCTGTTCTTTCTTGTCTTTATAGGTGTTGCTGAAGACTGGATTCAGGATGGTAAGCCTTTTTCCTTAGGCCCAGGACCGGATGCAGAAGACACGATGAGCGTTCTGCTGCAGAGGTTGCAGAATAACGCAAAGCAAGATTCATCCACCGGGTGTGGTTTAAATAGCCTCCTGTAGTGCTTAGGTGTCTCCTTCCACAGCCACGCCTAAGTAAGAAAAGAGTTCCTGGTAAGAAAAGAGTTCCTGCCTTCCAGAAGAGTTCCAGTGTTCTGAATCTAGGGAGTGGCTCCAGCCCCACCCAACAGGAAAAGTAGTTCCAAACAGAAGAGGATCAGAGGCTCAACTGGCAGGCAAGTAAGCAGCATGGTCTGCTGAAGGTAAGTCCACCCAAGCATTATGAGCCCGGCGCTTCCAGCGCTGGGACTGGGCATATTTATGAGCCTGGTGCCACTGGCGCCAGGACTGGGTCCAAAAGGTCCCAATTGGGACTGGTTGGCACTCGGAACCTGGGTTATGGATCTGCTTCCAAGGGAGTTGGGAAAACCCTGACCTTTTGGAAGCAGAGATCATGACAGTACCCCCCCTCAAGGCCCCTCCCAAACCGGGCTTCTCCGGGGGTTTTGGCTTGTCAGGAAATGTTCGGTGAAATCTTTTGATTAGGCGAGGAGCGTGGACATATTCAGCAGGTTCCCAGGATCTCTCTTGGGGGCCGTAGCCTTTCCAGTCAATTAGGTAGAATAGTTTAGATTTGGAGATCTTGGAGTCCAGAATGCTTTTGACTTCAAACTCGAGTTCTCCATCCACTAGGATAGGTTTTGGAGATTTGGTTAGTCGGGTTTGAGGTTGCACGGGTTTTAATAGAGAGACGTGGAAGACCGGATGTATCTTCATGTGCGGGGGCAAGTCCAACTTGACCGCTACTGGGTTTACTATGGTAGTGATGGAATAGGGACCAAGGTATCTTGGGTTGAATGTGCGTGGCCCTTTTAGAGATAGATATTTGGTGGATAACCAGACTTGATCCCCTACTTGATAGTGAGGGGCTTCCTTCCGATGTTGATCTGCTCCTTTCTTGTATTGTTCTTTAGCCCTTTGAAGGTGAGAAACAGCTTCCTTAAAGGCTTGGGTGATTGTAGAATGCAGGTAGTCTACTGCTGGTGTTTCAAGATCTTGGAGGGGATCCAACTCCGAGGTTCGAGGGTGACTGCCGTACAAAAGAAAAAACGGGGTTTTCCCAGTTCCCGAATGGACAGAGTTATTGTAGGCATACTCGGCTATCCAAAGGATATCTTTCCAAGTTTTTTCAGTTTGTTGCAGCATGCACCGTAAATACTGTTCCAGAGTTTGATTGGTCCTCTCGGTTTGTCCGTCGGTCTGAGGGTGGTGACTGGTCGATAGTCTCACATCAATTTGAGCCGACCGACAGCAACTTCGCCAAAAATGAGAAATAAATTGACTACCTCGATCCGAAATTAGAACCGAAGGAAAACCGTGCAGTCGGACGATGTTTTTGAGAAATTCTCGGGCCAGAGTTGCTGCTGTTGGCAAGCCTTTGAGCGGAATGAAATGCGCCATCTTGGAGAATAAGTCCACGATTACTAGAATCGTATTGTATCCGGAGCATGGATGTAGATCGGTGATGAAGTCCATAGAAAGCGTATGCCAAGGGCGAGGTGGGATGTCAATAGGGCGTAAGAGGCCTGCTGGTCTTTCCTTTTGACTCTTGTTTTGGGCGCATACTCCACAGGACATTATAAAGTCTCTGATATCTTTTTTCCAAGACGGCCACCAGAAGTAGCGCTTGATCTTTTCTGAGGTCTTGGCTATACCGGGATGACCTTCCATTAAAGAGTCGTGATAACAAGAGATTACTTTATTCTGTAAATCTGTGCTGGGTAGGTATAATCGTTCTTGGAAATACAATAAGTTGTCCTTTACTGCAAAGTCCTTTCCCTGCAGATGCCAATTCTGTATGTCTGCTGGAGTTACACGTTGCCTGGCTTTATCCTTAACTTCCTCTATGGATTCTGTGGCGATTACACCCAGAATTCTTTGTTCGGGAATGATTGGTACAGGTTTAGGGTTGACCAAGTGTTCTTCCACTCCCATCCGAGAAAGGGCATCGGCTTTACCGTTCTTTGTACCAGGTCGATAGGTAATTATGAAGTCAAACTCGGCAAAGAATAATGCCCAACGGAGTTGTCTAGAGGATTGGGCTTTTGCGGTCTTCAAATATTGCAGGTTTCGGTGATCCGTAATCACAGTAACGGTGTGTCGGGCCCCCAGCAGATAATGCCGCCAAGCCTTAAAGGCAGACTTGATAGCCAGAAGTTCCTTGTCAGTAATCGTGTAATTGATTTCAGGCGGCGAGAATTTGCGGGACCAAAATGCCACGGGATGCAACTGATTGGTTACCGGGTCCTTTTGTGATAGAACTGCCCCCATGGCAAGGCTTGAAGCATAAGTTTCCACGATGTAGGGGAGTTCGGGGCGAGGGTGTTTTAAGATTGGTGCAGAGATAAATTTAGTCTTCAAATCCTGGAAAGCTTGTTCCGCCTCGGTAGACCATTCAAAACGTTTGTTTTTCTTTAACAAGGCAGTGATGGGCTGGACTATTCGAGAGAATTCGGGGATAAACCTGCGGTAAAAGTTAGCGAAGCCTAACATGCTTTGCACACCTTTTACGGAGGATGGTGATGGCCATTTGAGAACTGCATCGACCTTCTTTGAATCCATACGCACTCCGCCAGGTGATAATATGAATCCCAAGAATTCAACTTCAGTCACGTTGAAAACACATTTTTCCAACTTAGCGAAAAGTTTGTGTTGACGCAATCTTTCGAGGACCATTTTCACGTGTTTCCGATGTTCAGATTCCGATGAAGAATAAACGAGGATGTCGTCAATGTAAACAACAACACATACATCTATGAGCTCTCTGAGGACATCGTTCATAAAATATTGAAAGGCGGCCGGGGCATTGCAAAGTCCGAAGGGCATGACGTGATATTCAAATAGCCCATACTTGGTGCGGAAGGCCGTCTTCCATTCATCGCCCTCTTTTACTCGTACCAAGTGGTAAGCTCCTCTAAGATCCAGCTTTGTATATATGCATGCTTTTCTGACTTGGTCCAGGAGTTCAGGGATCAAAGGTAACGGATATCTATTCTTAACGGTGATCTGGTTCAGGGAGCGATAATCGATACAAGTTCTAAGGTCTCCTTCCTTTTTTGGAACGAAGAACAAAGCTGAAGAAGCAGGGGACTTGGAAGGACGAATAAACCCATTTGCCAGGTATTGATCCAGGTATTGTCGAAGGTGAAGGTTCTCAGGCTCGGTGAGGGCATAAATTCTACTACAAGGAGGAGTAGATCCAGGTATCAGGTCTATCTGGCAGTCATAAGACCTATGAGGAGGTAGAGAGTTAGCCTGATCCTTCCGGAAAACATCTTGGTATTCTAGGTATTCGGGAGGTAACTGGGGAGTCTCTGAAGAAATTGCGGCCAGTGCAACACCAGGTGGAGGGTGACAAGTAGAGACACATTCTGGAAACTGGACCGTTCTTGCTCGCCAATCGATCAGAGGATTGTGTTTCTCTAACCAAGGTATTCCTAGAATAATCTGAAACTGAGGGGCCTTGATCACATCGAACACGATCTTCTCATGGTGTCCATCTTGACTTACTAGCGTCACCTCTTGAGTGGTATGCGTTACTGGCCCGGAGGCTATCTCCGTACCATCCACCGTAGTAATGACGTCCTTTACAGCCTTGGGACAAAGAGTTAGATTCATCCTCAAAACCATTTCATGATCCACATAATTGCCGATGGCACCGCTGTCGACGTAAGCTTCAATTGCATGTAATCGATCTGGATTATCAGGGCTAATGAGGACCATAGGTATCACGAAATGCGAGGTCACGGAACTGGTTTTCATGCTCGGCAAGAGGACCTCTATTCTTGTCGGGCGAGGTCGTTTCCCTGCTCAGAGTTTGTAACTTTGGTAACTGCAGCTCCTACTGCCTTCTTGGCAGGTTTCACCGGACAGTCTCGAAGAAAGTGCCCTGAGTTTCCGCAATATAGGCATAATTGCAACTGTTTCCTCCTTTCCCGCTCCCTTTGTGTTAGAGGACCTTTCAGACCCCCTATTTGCATGGGTTCCCCGGAGTCTACTCCTTTGGAAGGAGTTGGCGGTTTGGAAAATACTCGAGCATCAAACTTGGAACGATCGGCCTTCCTGTTCTGCAGCCTGTGATCTATTTGAACGACCAAGTCTATATAATCCGAACAGTCTTGTGGGGGATTCACTACTTGGGCTAAAATGTCTTTGAGCTCTCCACGTAGACCTCTATAAAACAGCGTAATCCTTTTGTCCTCAGGCCATTGAGTTTCCACTATTAGTCTATTGAAAGATGCAATATAAGCCAAAAGGTCTTGATTACCCTGTCGCAACGAAAGAAGCTCATTGTCCAAGGCCTGCCCCTGTGAATGTCTTGCGAACAGTTTTTCCATACTAAGCTGAAAGGCTTGAAAATCATGGAGAACCGGATCATCTTGATTAACTAGAGGGATCGACCAGTCTGCCGCATTGCCACTAAGGTACGAAAGTACAAAAGCTACTTTTGCTTGATCAGTTGGAAAGGCTGCTGGCCGGCATAAGAAGTGCAACCGGCACTGATTGATAAATACTGCAAACCTCTTTGGGTCACCAGAAAATCGTTCGGGCGGAGCCAGAGGCACATTCCCAGGTAGGTTGATCTGCACTGGATTCATAGAGGATGTTGAAGGAAGATTTGCCCCTGATGCGGGTAACGGGGTCTGTCCGGCTTGTGACTGTAGCACTTGTCTAGCAAGATTGTCTGTTCTCTCCTTGGAAATAATTAGTTCCCTTCTTAGAGCATTCGTTTCCTGACGAGCTGCATGCACTTCTGCCCTTAGTTCCCCAAGTAACCGGGCTAGGGGGTCAGTATCCGAGGTTTCCATAGCGCCTGGGCGAGAGTTTTGCGGTAGGCTTTGCGTTCTGTAACGCTCACCTGATTCTCGCAGAGGCGCCGGTCTTGACTGGGCGACTACCGTATCTTCAAAGGTGATGTGTAGCACCCGGTTGGCTCTTTGGGCTGGACCTCTGTGCACTGTATGCCTGACGTGTAGAGTAAGATGTCTGCAGATAGAAAATATGGGGTTATTGAACTGGGGTTATTGGGGTGTCCCTATCTCTTTCCTCTTCTCCTCTCCTGTAGACCCCCAAAGGTTAACGCTCTCACCTTAGGTAAGTGAATGCCGAGCTCTCCATCTGTCTCGGGGCAGGGTGCTGTAACCAGTTTCTTCACTGGATAGGTAGCGCAGGCCTCTTGACTTCAGAGGACTGCTGTCCGTCGTTTACTGCACGCACGGTAAGTTTCGAGTCATTCAAATGTCTTTAAAGTCTTTAGTAATGATGTCTCTTGTTTTGCAGGGTTCCGGCGATGGCGGATGACGGGCTGAAGTGAGTTGAAGATGGAGCCCGTGTGTTGAATAGAAGCGCCTGGAAGCACGTAAGTAAGCGCTTGTTGCCTGCTTCACTATGCGCTCTAACTGTCTTTTTATTTTGCAGGTACGAGTTCGGAGCGGCTGCAGGGTGCCGGAATACCCACTGGATTAGATGTGGAAAGGAGTAATGGCACGTGAGTATTAAAGTTCCCCAATGTATTTAAACGCACCTTGTTTTGTCTTTCAGATGCCGGAATGCAGTGTGAAGACCTCCGGAGCGCACGAAGAGTAGGTAAGCCTTTGCCTTTCAGATGCCGGAATGCTAACCTGTTCTTTCTTGTCTTTATAGGTGTTGCTGAAGACTGGATTCAGGATGGTAAGCCTTTGCCTTTCAGATGCCGGAATGCTAACCTGTTCTTTCTTGTCTTTATAGGTGTTGCTGAAGACTGGATTCAGGATGGTAAGCCTTTTTCCTTAGGCCCATGACCGGATGCAGAAGACACGATGAGCGTTCTGCTGCAGAGGTTGCAGAATAAAGCAAAGCAAGATTCATCCACCGGGTGTGGTTTAAATAGCCTCCTGTAGTGCTTAGTGTCTCCTTCCACAGCCACGCCTAAGTAAGAAAAGAGTTCCTGGTAAGAAAAGAGTTCCTGCCTTCCAGAAGAGTTCCAGTGTTCTGAATCTAGGGAGTGGCTCCAGCCCCACCCAACAGGAAAAGTAGTTCCAAACAGAAGAGGATCAGAGGCTCAACTGGCAGGCAAGTAAGCAGCATGGTCTGCTGAAGGTAAGTCCACCCAAGCATTATGAGCCCGGCGCTTCCAGCGCTGGGACTGGGCATATTTATGAGCCTGGTGCCACTGGCGCCAGGACTGGGTCCAAAAGGTCCCAATTGGGACTGGTTGGCACTCGGAACCTGGGTTATGGATCTGCTTCCAAGGGAGTTGGGAAAACCCTGACCTTTTGGAAGCAGAGATCATGACAAACACAAACAGTCAAGGAATTGCAATTACTAGAACAACACTGGTACTCCCAGGGATTACTAACAGACCAAGAAACATCTTCCCTTGTTAGAGCCAAACCTCTCATGGCAACTATTAATCTCTTGCCAAAAGTGTATAAAGCATTTGATCACTTACACCCAATACGACCGATTATGAGTGGCCAGGGAGGGGCAACTGAAGGTCTTGCTGAATATATAGACTCAGCCATTAAGAAAATATGCTTAGCGATGTATTATTGATTTTTGCTTAGTAGTTAAGTGTTCAGTGCACCTGAAGAGAAAAAACAGTATTTTCTATTTTGTATTATTTATGTATGTACATCTCTTTATGAAAAACAAATGCATGTTGTGAATATCTAAGAATCTAAAACAACTTGCTGGTTGTAGTGTGTGCCCTTGTTTGTACCTCGTTGCCTTTCGAGGTGCCTACTTCTTTCACACGTGCATATAATGCCTATAAACGAACACTGCTAATGGTACGTACTCTCGAAGAGATGAATAGACAGCCTTTCAACGGGAACTAAAGCAGGAATATATTGTGCAGTGGTTTTATTCCAGTGGAACACACTCATGTGAGATAATAAGTCACAGGATATGCAGTGGTCTGGATGAACTATTTCACTCCCCACAGTTTACATATAACTCCACTGGATCCTGATTCCTGCTGATGTTGCCTTGCTGAATAGGATAGACACCATTAACATTCATTTGGCCCAGTCCTCCTTCAGAATGCTCCCAGTCATAGGAGGTGGATTCAAGACTGGTGAAACGCTTCCGTGCTGGGAGTCCCTTAAGATGCATGAGCTACATTGTGATTGCTCACATGAATAGGCCACTTTCATTTCCCAAATTACCAACTGTACACTAGAGCATTAACTATTGAGCATGTCCTATCCTTGTTTGATGGCCACAGTGGGCCTGGGGTGGATTAAAGCTATGTGGCTGTACCATGAGGAAGATAAAGCATTTTCTCTTTCACATTCACTGGCTTTTGGGATGGATGTGAAAAGCCCTTTGAAGAATCCTGCCATGCTCGGGCTCTGATAAGTGGCCCTAGTTATGGTCTGTAAAGTTTGCTAATTATGCCATCCTGGGAGAATTGCACTATGTGGTGGGTAAGTCAATTAGAAGGGTTGGCCACGCAACATTTTCGGATAATTGGTGTAAGAAGGGACAAGTCATACTGGGACATCTCTTAAGAAGGGGGAACATGGAGATATACCCGGAATTGATGAAGGAATGTATCTGGGTCTTGCCAATTTTCTGCCATATAGACAGGTGTGGAGTCTGATGGGGAGTGCTTCCTTTTCTAAGAAATCGCTGTCGTATCGCCTTCTGCCTACGTTGATTGTGAACCTTTGTAATGTCCTGACTGCGTGGCGTTCCTTGCAGTTCTTGCAGTGCGGCTTGACGATCTAAAGTCCTTTGCTCTAGGGGATCTCATAGACGAGCAGAGCAGCACAGGGGATGGTGATGAGTTGAGACGGAGACAGAGCTGAAGGAGCCGAGGTGTTCTGGACACAGCCTGTTTGGAGGTAGACCCATGGTGGTTGGCCCAATCTTTTTGTTGATCCATCGCCTCACACGTATACAGGCTTTTTTGTTGGCTCTGTTAGTAAGATGTTGCCGCATTACATCCTCAGGGCCAGGACCACAGTTCTAGAGGAAGGGGGCATTTTGCCTTCCTCCATCCTGCTGGCTGATGTCTAGCTTTCTGCTCTGCTGTACAGTTATACCCTAAAACTTCAAGTGGCAGGAATGCTCAGTGGCCCTGATAAGGTTTAGTTTGGTGTGGCTCAGAAGAATGTTGCAGCCTGGCTTGTAGCCCGGAGTAGTGTGTTGTGGTACGGGGGGAACAAAAAGTATTTGTTTGTTCCCAGAAGGAAACCACATGGCTCTCTGCTTGTGACAGTATGTATCCACGCCTGGTGCAGAGCTATTGCCAGTTTACGTTAAATTGGTTTCTTTTTGGTGGACTGGGTTGGAGGTTGGTATTAATGTTATTTTGTGAACCAAATAAAATCTAAGATCCAAAATATAATTACCATTGTGTAAATGACTTTGACTGTGGTTATGTCTAGTAAGGCACCCAGATACCAAACAAGAAGCAATGTGAGGGGAAGGACCAATCATACAAGATGCGGAGACTATCATAAAACAATTTTGGGGAAAGCAGATACGATCAAGGCCCCTGTTGGACAGGTGAGCAGAAAATAAGGTTGATAAAGAGATGAACCCACAGGATGGGAAGGTTACTGCCTTCTTTCTGCCAAGGGGGCTGGAGGAGTCAGTGCTTAAGGAATCCATGACCAGGCCTTATTGAGCTGATGAGTCAGGCTGGTAATGTATATTGCCTGGTGGAGAATATCCTGGATGTAAATCCAATTGACAACAATAATTCATTATTAAAGCTGTGTTATAGCTTACAAAAGGAGAATGGCCATATCGCTTCCTCTGGGGTAGTGGTAGTTAAGTCCACCAATTCCGAGAATGGAAAAGGAGGTAGATACTTGCAGTCTCCGGATTTAGAAAGATTGATTTAATCCAGCTAAGAGTCCTCTATGGAGTCTTCAGCCTGCCTGACAATGGTGTCCAGTGCTTCAGTAAAGGATAAGGATGCATTATCAGCTATATATACTCTTCTTAGAACACTGCTGATCTTATGCACTGACATACTGAAAGAGCAAAAAAGTCCCATTCCTTATTGACAGCGATTAATATAGCTTTGGTGACTCATGTCTCGTACTTCTCCACCTTGCTCGAACAACGTATTTCTGATACTGAGCCTGGCTGTAACAATGTAACACCCGTGCAGGAGTGCAAGAGTAATAAAGAATCTTTGGGCAAAGAAAATAATATTGACTCCAATGTTTCGTTACCCCCTTCCACCTAGATTTTCTCTTTGGCTGACGTGGAGAGGGTGCAAGCAAATGATCCAGCATGCAAGTTGATTGTAACGCCAAGGAGTCACAAGAAACAACTGAAGAAGAAAAATCAAGATTCTCCTCAGTGCAAAAAAAACCGAAAGGTTTGCCTTTAAGGAAGAAGGTTAAGCAAGTGCCAAAGAATTGCCATGAAGAGTCAATTGAATTACTGGAGTCATCCACCATTACAAACATTACCATAGAGGAGCCTTCTTGCCCAAAACCAAGGTCAACAAATCCGACTGTAAAAAAGGGTGCATTGGATGATTGGGTTCAGAGACTGCAACACAAACATTTAAATCAACGATCTAGCCCAATGCAGTAAAAGGGGGAGAGTTTGAACAAGGTAACAAATGCTTCCGAAGATCGAGTTTTGTTGGAATCCACAAGATTGAGTGAGGTTGATCTGTCCATAGTACCGGATCAGGGTTCAGGTGCCCTTGATGAACAATCACTACGGTGTAAAACAGACTTGGAAAACGCTGGAAACATAGTAAAATCTCTTGGTGAAACAAAGCTCACCATTACCGAACTGTTGGCTTCATCAGAGAGCCCATTTTTAAATTGCTCCAAAGTCTTGAGATTGTTATCCATGATGCGCAGCTCCGGGTACTTACCTCTCAAGATGTGGCTCTGGTGGTGCTGCTGGACTCAGTAAATGATCAAAACTGGACCTGTTTATATTTGAGGAATGTTCAAACCGTTGATTTTATAATGTTTCATTCTCATTATATTTTAAGTATGGGGTTTTTATTTAAAATTGGTTTTCCTTATGGTGATCAAGTGTTGCTGATTGTGCTTAATTTGCCAATGGTGTACAGGAGAAATAATACTCAGCTCTCCTATTATGAGGGCAATCAAATCATGTTTCACCATGTTGCCAAAGTACAGGAAAGTTGGTTCTGGGTCCCTAATATTCAGACTCAAATACAGAACTGAAGGTTGGACATCCGTGCCCAATTTATTATGAGACTGAGTGGGAATACTGGAGGGACAAGACACACATGGGTAGTGGAGTGGGGTTAAAAAATAGGATGGTTAAGGGTGGAGGAACATGTGTAATCAATAATCCCCATATGGATAAACAAATTGGATCTAGTTGGCAGGTTCAGTTAGTGGTTCAGGATAACGGTTGGGTAACAATTCCGGTCCCCAAAAACTCTTCAATAAAGCTTGTTTGTTCGAAATCTCAAGATTTCAACAGTTTTTTGCCGCTGGATGAATAGCAGACATTTAAAACGTATGACATTGGGGCTCTTCAAGAGACATGGCTGATTGAAACAACATTAGTACACGGCACGCACGGGACACCGGGAATCCAACCTGTTGATTGGCTCTTTTCCGAGCCATACCACACGGTATTCCCGTGTACGCTGTGCGTGCTGGGTACTCTGTTCCCGGCGAGGGGCGTGGCAGGCTGGAGGCTGCCTTCATCCCCTGATGGGGACTCAGGTAAGACTTTTTTTCCCTCCCTCCTCCCACTTCCCTGCCCTCCCCACCCCACTAATCCTCTATCCCTTGGTCTTTGGTGGAGGACGATGGAAGCCTCCAGGCATGTGAAGACTCAGAGGAGGGCCATCCCCGCTCCGAGCCTCGCCTCGCCTCCACATGGCTTGAGGCTTCCATCGTCCCCCGCCGGAGCTGCGGTACCTTTTTCTTTTTTTTCCCTTGCCCCCTCCCAACCCCACTTACCTTATTTTTTCTTGTTTTCTTGGGAGCGAACGCGCTGGAAACACTTTTGTTCCCAGCACGTCTGCTCCTGATGGCTGCCACGGAAAGGCAAAATGGACTACGTTTTCCCTTTCCCGGTGGCCATTTTGTTTCACTTTTTTTTTTTTTCTGTTTTGAAACGTGGCAGCATTTCTAAACAGAAAAAAATGCCATTAGTACCCCGGTCTAACAGGTGGGGTACTAATGGCAATAAGACCCTCAGTGGTGGGCCAATACCGCCCACGGTAATGCCCCCAGGGCTTCGTTAAGGCCCTTGCTACGCTCGGCCATGTAACTACGCCCCGGGGGCATTACCTTGGGCGGTATTGGCCCACCGCCTTGGGTCTTATTGCCACAATATTGGCTGGCTTCTCGGTCTCAGTAACACAATCTAAGAAAGGCGCAAAAGGGTGTCCATTTGGAGGCTTATTGATTGCAGTAAAGAACTCCTCGTGTCTGCGGTTTCAACCGTGGAATCCAGTATCGGATGGTCTGTAGATTGTGGTCTTAAAGTTCATGTCTGAATCCATTTTAATTGAATGTCTTATGATTAATTTGTATTTAAATCCAAATTTGACTTCAAAGGTTTTAATATGGGAGGAATTAGATAAAGTACTTGTGCATTGGCATAAAAATAGTAGAACCCCTTTAGTTATGTCCATAGGGGATTTTTTTTGTTTCTGTGAAGGAATGTCTAAAAATGTAAGTGAGCCATTAGCAGTGGCTATAGGGGTCTCTAGGAGAAAAACGAGGGGGTACAAGTGGACAGCATTTAGAGAAGGTGGAATCTCATTCGTTTAAATGTTAACATGAACATGGAGGGGGTGTGAATCTACTTGGTTTGGTCTTTTTTCCTGGTCCACTATTGATTTCATCTTGATGACTGATTCATTCACTCAATTTGTCAGTTCCCTCATTATATGTAGGGTTCTGGAGAGTGACCATGCCAAACTGTGAGTCAACCTTAGTGTCAGTCCTAATTTGGAGCAGTCCAATATAACGCATGTACTGGTCTGACTGCAAATGACATGGGTAACAGGGTCTCTCTGGTTGTTAAAGAGCTATGGCATTTTAATAATTTGATTAAAAGACAGTGGCCCAAATGGTTGGAGGGGTAAAAGGAGGTGAATCCCCTAGTGGATTTGTGTAAAGTTTTGTTGAAACGATGCAGTTGTGCACTGACTCCAATTAGTTGTTGGTCTGTAGAGCCACTGCTACCCGCTCATAGATTAAAGTTTGATATGGTTATTAGGGATAAGAAGCAGGAGTTGAGATGGAGAAATAGGGAGATATTAAAGTCTTGTACATATAGTGTGGATGAGAGGGTTTGTCTCCTATGTAGAATTACATTCATGTAAAATAAATTGGCTTAAATCATACAAATTGCTAACTATTTCAGGCAGAATCAACACATGTTTTCCTTTTACTTGCAACAAGATAATACAAGAATTTGGTGAATGTTGAATGGTTTCTAGGATCAGAAGAGGTGGTCACAGTCTAATGGGATCCCAGAAGATAGGTGGCTTGCTCACATTTAGAACAGAGTTGACCCACAAAATGAGGAGGTTTTGTTACCATTACACGAGGAGGACCATTGGACAATACATTGGAACCATGAGGAGGTCAAGAACATGATCATACACTTGAATAATTCCATTGCCTTAGGCCCGGATAGTGTGTTCAACTTAGTGTTGAAAAGGAAACTGGATTTATGGGAGGAAATCTTGTTGGTGCTCTTTAAACAAATTGCAGAAGTAAACAGAATACCTATTTTATGGCAATCTGCTGGTAATTCCTCTCTAAAAGAAGGGCACTTGGTTGGAACCATCTAGTTATCGCCCTAGTTCTCTAATCGATTTTTTGGGTAACATTTTAGCAGCTCTTCTGTTAGGGGACCTTAAGTTTTGGGTTGAACAACAGCAGATTCTGAATATGAGACAAATAGGCTTCAGAAAAGGTCTGGGGATACCCCTAAATGGCTTGGTGTTCACTCTGTTAATTAAAAAGGTGGCATCTGTCCAAAAAGCACTAGTTTGAACATGTCTGCTCCCTTTCATAAAGTGGACCAGCAACGGGTTTGGAATAAACACACAGTTTTGGGGATACATGGGGACCAATTAAATCTTCTTAAATTTCTTTACCATAACAACAAGTCATGTGTTAGATTAAACTCTGAGGGAACTGTAACTAAGGAGTTTGAGGTCAGTGTTGGGGGCAGACAAGGATGTGTGCTGCCCCATGCTATTTAATGTGTATGTTTCTGATATTGCGGAGGGCCGAAACTGGCAAATTCATTTCCTCTGAGGTTGGGATCCGTAGAAATTGGCTGGCTGCTATATGCTGATGATATTCTCCTTTTTGATTTAACCCCCAATAGGTTTGCAGAGGTCCTTGTATACTGTTGGGAAATAGGCCAAGGACAACATGCTAGCTATTCATCCAAATAAATCTTGGATACTTTTATTTAATAAGCAAAGGAAATTTTGGAATCGTGTTAGGTACATTGATGGGTCTGTCATCCGGCAAGTTTTGAGATTACTTTACCTGGGACATATGTTTGCAGTAAAAAATCACCTTTAACCACCGTGAAAGCCAGGGTGTCAGCTAAATTGTAAGCAATCATGGTCCAAATTAAATGTATTCATGCCAAACTCTGTCAATATTCTCTTTTAACTCGTTTACTTTTTTATAAACAGAAAGCGATTCCTAAATTAATTTATGGATTAGAATAACTGCCCTGGACGATTAAGGACTGGTTGGATGTGTTTGAAGGGCGATTTTGGAGGACAGTACTGGGACTACCAAACTCTGTGTCTCTTACTGTGATTTGATTGGAGCTGGGCTTGTTGCCTGGTGGCATGTGTATACATAGGAAAATGTAATACATTGAATACTGCAATACCTACACAAAGTCCTGTTCATAATGTTGTTATTAAAAACAATTTCTGGAATTAGTTTTCACCTGTTAGCACAAAATGGCATCACAACTCAAACACAATAATGTATTACATTTGCGGGGCTCAGTCCTTAGGTCCAAATCCTGCTTGGCCTAAAGACCCAAGATACACCTCAATGATGACATCCAATTAGGCTTAACTGTATCTTGGGTTGTGTGACGAATCCCAGGATGTAGTGTGAAGAAACCCGAATGGGTTGCTCCTTTCCAAGTGGCCATGGTGGTGTGGCATGTACTCGATAGTCCCCATGGTGGGTGGTACTCAGCGGGTGGATATCATGGGAGGGAAAAACCCCTTTGGGACCAGTGACCACATTGGGAGAATGCAGTATTCCCACCTATAACATGACCCTAGAGCCGCTCCCACAGTCACTGCACCTTTCCTTCACCTCCTTCCTCTACAATCCTACCCTTATACCCTATGTACTTTTCTAAAGCAGTCCATGGAGAGAACCCTGAGATGAGGAAGATCCTTAGTGAGTTACCACATCAGCACTCTCCTACTACTGAGACGAGGAGGAAGTGTGGAGCAATACCGAATAATTATCAGTTCCACTTTTACCAGTCTAGTGGTACACGACAATTGATTGGAAGAAACAAGATCAAAACTGACAGGGGGTCAAGCACTCCCTGAACGAACAACGAGAGCCAGTATGGGCTCCACATGCAGGCAGGTGCTAACCGGAAGGAAAGAAGACTGAGGAGTCACTGCAGAGCAAGGAAGGCTCCACGAAGTTACCAGAGCCCCACAAATGAGTCCAGCTACCTCAAGGGAGCCAACACTCATGCAGACCACCCCATGAGGTACGCGGTTAGCCGAGAAGGTGCTGAAGGCTCCCTCAAGGAGGTAGTGGCACAAATTGGAAGGGTGGGAAAGGAGGGTCTGGGCCCTTACTGCAGTGGGAGAAAAGCAAAGAAGTAAATGGACTTGTACTAAGGCTTGGCAGGAGAGTGAACCAAGCACACAGAAAGGAAAACTAAGGCTAGAATTGCGAGTGTGGGACTCACATCCAAATAAAGAGAACGGAAAGTTAATGGACATTTCATATAGTACTTAGTAGGTTAGTGAACCGAGTCTCTATGGGCCACCAGTCTGGTGGGTGCATCCAGATTACACTTCTTTGTCGCAGTACCTGATGAGAGGGAAGCATGTCTGCCCACCAGAGTCAGGGTCCCGCTACAGCTTGGGGAGTGTATCCAGGATATTCTTCTTCGTCGTAGTACCTGGTGAGAGGGAACTAGGTCTGCAAACCAGGGTCAGGAACCCATTATAGCTTTGGGAGTGCACCCATACTGTTGTTCTTCAGTGCAGTATACAGCGAGAGGTAGCCAGAACTGCCAACCGTGGTCTGGGACCCCAAGGAACTACATTGTAAGTCAGAGGAAGGCTGGGGGAAGGGAGACATTCCCCCAACAGCTAAGGAGCGGTTGAAACCACATTGGGAAAATCCTACCAAAACAAGAACTGCCTTTTCTCTAGAGGAAGAGAGTCATTCCTTTGGACCAAAAAGACATCTCCTTTGATTTAGTTAGCTTAGAGTGTAAGGGACAGAGTTAGGATATTGACACTGGACATTTTGACGTTTTCCTTTGGACATTCTGAAGCTAGTTATTTCATTGGAGGCAGGGAGCCCGCTCTTAGAGTTAGGGCGGGATAGGATTTTCTTTTCCATTTTATACTTGAATAAAAGTTTACAGCAATCACTATGACCCCTCTGTGTGAGAGTCTTACTTCTTCAGCCTTACTGTTTCTTGTGGTCATGTGCAGAATGGATTTAACCAAGCAGTTCAGATTCAACTTGCCCCTTTGCTGTGTTACCAAGCTTGATTTGAATATTTTCTCCCCCTTTTCTGCCGATGCCAGAGGTAAAAATGTATTCTAAATCGGCCAGCCCTCACCGCTTTTGTTTTGCTTTAGTCAACCACAGTGAGATGTGTATGCCCCGACATGGGTCCCATGCCTGCTGGGTCTAGAGGTCCAAATGCTAATCACTGATGACACGCAATCAGAAAGAAACATGTCAGGTATTGCTTGTGGTCTGGCACAGAAAGAATGTGACCAAGCAGTTTGGGCTGGACTGCCCCTTTTGGGTGGGTCCAAGCCTAATGTGCTTATGGTGTTTCTCCTTCCTTTAATGGCTTGGCAGGCTGAAGAATGATGTTCTAGAGGGTTGCCTGGTGTGATGCCAGAGGTTAGGATTAACTTTTGTTTTGCTTTTGTGTGGTATCACGAGCCATGCTGCAAAGCAATCCGAGTCGCACATTCCAACTATAACAAAAATAATGAATGCTCAGAGGCAGCTCAAGGAATTTAGTTCATAAGGAGACATTCATGGTAGTGTGCTTGTTTAGTGCACTGTTGGTCTAAGCACGAGAGGGCCACAATCTAATTGCAAGTTACCACTTATTGTGAATCACAAAACTGGCCTTTATTGCCTTTGATTAAACTACTGAAACTCTTTCTTTGCAACGCATTACAAGCCACGTGTTGTTGTGTCTTTTCCAACTGAATGGATTCTGCTCTACATCAGAATGATCAAAATGCGAAGTGTTTAGCATTTGGACCTCTAGACACCCTCGTGCCTCTCTTTGATCAAGCATCTCCTCAGTGACTTACAATACCCTTATAGCTTATGGTAGGGGTTACTTTATCCTATATATATTTATAGACAAGCAGCCCACGACATTGATGACATCACACAGTCTCTATATGCACTGAATACGCATCACCCCACAAATAAGACGCTTAAAGCATTTGTACCCCATGCGTCTGAAATCCTACTTCACATACTAGGGCGGAACTTATGACCTAAGTGAAGAAATATAGCTCAGCATCTTGAGAGAATATGTTGTTTGCCCTTGCAGTTGAGTGAGGCTGATAACCTTTCACATCAACTGCAAATGTATCACTCTGGTGCTGTGTGGGTGTGTTTAGTAGCTGTCTCTCTTTCCATATCAGATACAGGCTTAGCGTGTGTGCAATGCTAGTTTATGGCCTTTCATCCTGAAGCACCTTATCTTGCCTCAGTTGTAAAGAAGGGACCATAGTGCTTGTTGACTCAAAGCCAAATATACTGTCATTTGACAGCGTCATTAAAATCCGTTTGCTCTACACAGTTGCCTTTTTTTTTGTTACTCTTTCTTTGGTATTGCTGTTTAACAATATCTTTAGACAATACAAATTACCCGTGTGTATCATGTCGTTTCAAATTGGGCAACCTCTGCCCTCCATATCTACGCACTTTATACGAGTATTCTGGAAAAACATCTAATCACAATACGTTAACTTATTGTCAAGTACATGACAGTCGTTATACCAGTATGAACGGTAGGCTTTTTTTTTTCGTTTTGCTTCATGTAGAAGAAAAACGTATTTTCGGGAATTGAATTATTCTAAACGAAAACTTATCTCTCGAGTTCACTTGATAAATCACAAAAGGAGCAAGGAACATGGTCCGTATTAATGAACCATTGAGGGTCTGCAAAAATGACGCTAGTGCAAAAAAACATACAGTGTAATTCATGGAATAAATGTGCGCTGAAAACGGGGGCGCAAGCCTGAAAATCGCAGCGCCCGGTTTCCTATTCATGGAACACATTGAGCGCGGCTTACCCTCGACCTGCGCCGAATCCGCTCATCTTCCACACGTCATTGCGACATCACGGAAGCCCTGCGCGAGACACCCAGAGAAGGCTGCGAACAACACTCAAGAATGTGGGCGTTACGCGGGAAGTACCGCTGCGAAATCCTCGCAACGCCCACGTACGCAGTAACAACACGTATTCATGGAATCCAACAGGGAAAACCCGTGCGCGCCAAAAGACGCGCAAAGCCGGAAACACGTACGCCAGATGAAAGCTGGCATAAGCGCCCCGCGCAGCATAAAAGTGCGCACAAACAGCAAACAAGCATATACAGCTATGATAAATATACCATTTCTTGCAGCAGTGATCGTGGGACACCGCAGGAGGAGGAGGATTTTTCTACCCAGGACCAGCCTTTTTGGGATGCCTGATGACCAGGTCTATGGCAGATATAGGTTTCCACCTCATATCATCCTAGACCTGGTCACTGAGTGGGAGGATGACCTCACATCACCCACCCTGTGCTCCCAAGCACTGACCCCCTTGGAAAAGGTGCTCAATGTCCTGCATTTTTTGGCCACTGGGTCATTTCAGCGGACAACTGCCATAGTTGTGGGCGTCTCACAGCCCACACAGTCCCGCTGCCTACACCAGGTGTTGGCAATCATGACTGCATGGCCCTCTGTCCTCAGGCACATATACATGCCCAGAACACCTGCAGAAAGGCAAGCCGTGGTCCAGGACTTTCACGGGGTGGCACACTTCCCCAAAGTGCTCGGTGCCATTGATTGCACACATGTGGCCCTACGTCCACTTAGGGCCACTGAGCACATCTATCGCAACTGCAAGCACTGGCATTCCATCAACATGCAGGTCGTATGCGATGCCAAGGGAATCATCACCTCTGTCTATGCAAACTATCCAGTGACCACCCATGACAATTTCATATTCAGAATGTCAGCCCTAAACCTTGACCTGGAAGCTGGAAGGCATAGCAACACATGGCTCATTGGTGAATGCCTGTGCACATGCATGCATGTCACACACAGACAAATAGACAAACCCAACTAATGACAACCATTCTCAACTCCCCAGGGGACAGTGCCTACCCTCTGAGCACCTACATGATGACGCCAATACGGAACCCCTCCACACCACCCCAGGTAAAATACAACGCAGCCCATATTGCAACAAGGGGTATAGTGGAGCACACATTCAGAGTGCTCAAGCCATGTTTCTGCTCCCTTGACTGCTCTGGTGGACAGAAACTATATGTACACCCAGTAGTGTGCAGGATCATTGTGGCAGCATGTGTCCTGCACAACGTTGCAACACAGTGGGGCGTACCGGTGGACATGGTGGTGCCCCTGCATCCCCAACCACACGCACGCCCACTGCGCATGGGAGGGCAAAGGGCACATGGCGAGGCAGCCCGTACCCAGCTTGTGGCTAAATTTTTCACCTAAAATCCTACCCCTGCGGAGTGCACACAGACCTGGAACATTCCAGGTGACAATCGATGAAGACAAATGGACAGTCAACTGTCACAACCTTACCACCCTGAGAGTGTGTCCTTGGAAGTGCTACATTGTGTGCATCCCTAGCTACTTAAACAAAAACAATCCTGTGTGACCAAAAGGCACACATGCAAGGTGCATAATCCACCACTCCCATGCAAAGCAGCGCATCCAAATCCTGGTATGTCACCTAAACCCTCCCAAACCCCATGTCACCCGCCATGGCATGCAATGTGAAACCTCCAAAATAAATGCACAACACATGACACAACTGTCAAAAATTGCACCCTGACAAATGGAAACAGGCCAGAGACAATTCCCTCTGACACGGAATCTGACAAAATGACCGACCAAAAATGTCCAATCTATACCAAAAGGACATAAATGCATGCAACCAAAGGTTCAAACACTTCAAATATGAACCTTTGATGGCATGCATTTCAGGTAATTAAAAAAGAAAAAAAAAATGCAAGTGCTGCGTGGGGGTGTCCCCCGCAACACCCCGCCCACTACACTACATAGTATAGTGAGTGGGGTTTGTGGGGTGGAACCCCCTAAACCTGCCCAAAAAGATAATAAAATAAAAGAGGCTGCAGTGCCAGTTCCCGATTACGGAAGTGAAAGGGAACTGGTGCTGCAGGGACACAGCATGTCTCAGAAGGTAAGAAGGGTATGTGTGGGGGTATGTTGGGGTGGTGTTGGGGGTGGGTTGGGGATGTGTTGTGTGTGTGTTGTGGGTGGTGGTGTGGGATTGTAGGGGTATTCAATGCATATTTCCATGGGAAACGTACAAACCTTCAGTGTTGCGTAAATTTCTCATTAGAACTTCTCTGTCTCAGACTTCTCAGTGACGCAAAAATCACGCCGATCCCCAGACACATCAAAAGCAAACCCAACACAGGACTATCCATTCACCAGCATAACATATCATGAACACAGGACCCAACAGTGACAATGTCAGACAGTGACCAATCACAATAACACAAGTGTCTCAATGTGACATTGCCACCACACAGCCATCTTGAATGTGTCTCTGACAGCTAAAGGGGGCATGGTACCGCATACAGCATGAGGTGCTTCAACAATGTAGCCATGCAAGGCAATACATGAATTTTCAATAAGAAAAAATGCACATTTAACAATATACACACCACAATGCAGGCCAATCTAGAAACCATCATGAACCCCCACTAGGGGTTTATACACAGGTTGGACTTCAGACTGGCCACAGATATGACAGAAGCCGAATGCCTCTGTGTAAGTTACTGTTACATGGTGCCATCCTTGTGAGCCCATGGAAAGGGGAAGCAGGAATGGAACATGTGTCCGCACCCCAAGCCACAAACACCAACATGAGACAAGCCTGTATGGGCCCAGCCGGAACACAGAGTGGATGCCTTTGGCTGTCACACAAAGCAACACACTGTTACATGAATGCACAATAGATAAAAAAGGAAGAAAATAAATAGAAATGCCGGGGTGGGGGGGTTATTTGGGTTTTTTACCGAGGAGGGAGGAGGTGCCGGGTGCACCTCAAAACCCACATGCGTTGATGTTGAGATTTAAAAATAAAATCCTCCATTGGCTCATGGTCTGCACGGCTAGGCCATAGTGAGAGATCAGTCGTTGATGCTGTCACCCGCTGGTTGAATATCAGGAGGTGTGCATGGTAAGAAAACCCGGTGTTACTTTGTTTACATTTTTGCGTGATTGCACTTGCACATGACACTTTATGTGCATAAATACCTCAAACTTGTAGGAGAGCTATTTTGCTCTGTCCTGTACACCCTAGACTGACGGTTTTATCTATGTCATTGCACTGAAGTTCTTCTTTTTTCTTGTCCATTATTGCTAACACTGAAGAAACAAGGAGGGTTAATTTGACAATCAGCAAACTATATTGTTCTCCCTCCCTGAACTACTCAATGTCAGTACAATCTCTTCAAATGTACTGCTATACTCTTCAGTGAGTGTATTATCTTTGTATAGATTCTTATGATCATTTGTTGTGAATATTAATTAAATTGTATATTTTTCTACAAATTGCCTATTGATTTAATGGAATAAGGGCAGGCCCTTTTCTCTCAACCCTTTTGTTGACCCGAGGTTACCTACGTCGAATTCAAACAAGATACCTATCGGACCTGTATGTTTAGTTCTAAAGGTTGTTGACCTTTTCTTGAGGGTGGTCCAGCACAGGCTTTTCTTCCCTCTTTTCCTCCTCAGTGTTAGTGGTGCATGGTAAGGGTGCCTGCCCACGCATAGCCCAGCCATGCTCCTTCATGGCAGCAAGCATGCAGGTCTGGTAAACCTTATCCTGCAGGAAGAGGGCATGGAGGTCCCCATGCAGCACCTCACGTGTAGCACAGAGTTCCTCCTGCAAAGTCTCGTGTGTATCATGGAGTTCTGCCTGCAAGGCCTCACGTGACAGACAGACCTCCTTATGGCTTGCATGGAGTTCAGCCGAGACGGTACGTTCCAGCTGCTCCATCCGGTGTTCCGCCTGTGTACCCTGGATCATCACAAGTGTAGCCAGAGTAGTTCTAAGGGAGATGTTCTCTTCCCTCAGGGCTTCCCTGTGGGCCTCTGCCTCAGCACCCATGGCTGTGCACAGAGCCTCCAGTTCAGCCCGTCGGTCCCTGTTGGTGGCCAACGTGTCCAGCCTATGTGAGCGGCACGTGGACCGCTTTGCCTGCTGCTGGAGCTCCACCTGCCTTTCAGGGGGGGAATGGAGTCGGCCACACTTTCCACGCCCTGAGCCATCACCTCACATGATGCCCCCTGTTGCTCTGCAATGGCATACATGGAATTCTACCACACAGTGCTCCCCGGTGGCGCAGGGCCACAGCGTTGCCGGACACCACACCTGTTGGGCCCAAGGAGCCGAGGTCCTTGCTGCGCTGGTACTGTCTTTGGCTGCAGGACTGCATTCCCCCGTTGATCTGCTGCCCCAGGAACAGGAGCAACTGGTGTGGAGCGTGGCCCTGCATCCATAACCACCACAGGTGGACGTTGCAACACTGACTGGCCCCATGAGGGGTATACCCCCACTGCAGGTGTGTTGGACGGAACAGCACCCACTGTAGAATCACTCACCTGCAATTGCATGGACTGACCAATATGCAATTCGGTATCAGAGGCATAGAGATCCTCAGAGGTGCACCCAGAGCTAGCCCTGAACAGGATGGTATGGAGGACCAATGGATGTTCATGTGCTACCAGACCACGCCCTCCACTGTTGCCTGGTTGGTGCCCTCAACCCTCCGCCCTCTCTGCCATCTCCTCCTCCTCTGCCCCAGTGCCTCATCACTTGCAAAAAAACAAAAGAACACATGAGCACCCATGTCAACAGCATATACCACACATATAGGCATCACAATGTTGACAGCCAACATTTGAAGCAGCCATGTCACACATGACACAAACTCTGGCATGCACGCAGTGGCAATGAAATGGAAGGGTACCCTGAAAGCAGACATGGACGCATGTCAAATGTGAAGCAAAAACATGTACGGCATGTTGCATAGCACGTGCATCACACACAAGCTTCTGCCTGTCATAGACCTTACACAAAAATGACAGATGCCAACAAGCAGATGTCACGTACCATGGCAGAGCTGTCAACCAGCCCCAGATGGAAGTTAAATAGTACTGTCCATGACATATGTAAAATGCATGTCACCATACAGTACACACACATCACTACGACAAAAAGGACACATGTTTCATAGGATGCAACAACGCAGTGAAGGAAGGCACATGGATACATTAATGCTTGGTCACTTTGATATCACACAAGTGAATAGGCATGTAGAAGGGTGAAACAGGGCTCAGAAGTGTGTGGCTGCAGTGCAGTACATGTGTACGGCCTCAACCATAAATATAATCACAAATGCAGTAATGTCAATGTCGTGTCATGATGGCAGTGTAAGGGCAAGTGTAGTCATCATGTGCAAAGTGTTGGCAGTGGGTTGCAGGGATACAGTAACCTCCCCTCCCTCCACCCCCAAGTTCGGGGAATGGCTGGGAGGCAGTGCATAGCTCAGAATGGTGGATCAGAGTACTGTGTTGTAGCAGACAGTGTGGCCATGTGTCAACTGCATAATCTCAGTCATCTGAGACTACAGCAGATGAGAGTAAGAAAGAAAGCACAACAGTTGATGAATAATCACAAGTTCACCCAGACAAAGAGAAGCCACAACACCAGCTGGATAGAGGCAGGGAGGCTGTACCATAAAGAGGCTTCCGCTCGACACAGACGAGGACACCCCAAAAATGGGCGTGATGAGGAACTGACCCTGAGTGAGCATGAGAGGGATGACCAAATACCATGAGACGGATGAAATATTAAAGATGGAGTAAAATGAATGGCTTGACACGGACCCATATGCGCTTGCTGTGAATGCACATGGGCATTGAATTAACACTCATGTCCACTGTGAGCCTGTGCCATCTGCACAGTCCGAGTGAGACACCCTGCATCAAGGACAAAGGATGTACCACACAGTACAGGTCTGGCAGAGTTGCAGAGGGAAGTGTGTATATCCACAGATATTGGAAACAGGCTTCCAATATGGGAATCACCAGTACCATGGAGACAGTAATCTGCTGGGGGATAGAGAGGCAAGGAAGCATGCCCCTGAGGAGGACCAGATTGCAGGGTGGCCTCACAGAGATGTCAGTCATGTGACGACATAGGCCGAGTGTTGAGTGGAAGATCATCACAGGCTTTCCGCAAACATGTCTGGGAGCAAGGATATGGACAAGAGAGGCTGCCAAGTGTTTGGCATGTAAGGAGGGTGCAGGTGTGGTAATGAAAATTGGCTCTGTGTGCAGCACATGGCCTGTATGCAGACTGCATCACAACAAGCACGTATCATCTCCCAATCAAAATATACATGGACTGGACACACACTCATCAACACTCAACGGACATTGCATCATAATCCATCATGTCTTCTACTCCTTGGATCTGACCCTTATCGATGAACCCTGCAGCGATTTCCTCGTGCGTAGTGAGTTCAGCGTCCCCTGGTGGCGGCCCACTGACAGTCACCTGAGTAGAGGCATAATTAGAAGCCCGCTTGTTATTTGCTCGGCGCCGGAGGTCAGACCAACACTTATAGCAATCATCAGCAATCATCAGCTGTGCGCTTCTCAAATCCCATTGCACTGATACGTTCCGCGATGCACTGCCAGTGGGCCTTACGCTGGGCAGGCATAGTATTGCAGCCAACAAGTAGCCCCACAAGTGCGTCCAGAGACATCTTAAGCTTTTTTGGGGCCCTGGGCATGGACATCTTTGGGCCCCCCCTCAATCAAACCAAAGGAATTAAGTGATCAAGTATATCTGGTGGTCCCCCCACCCCCCACTGTGAGCAGCAACACCCATAGGTAGACATGCCGCCTCGCAACATTCAAAATAAACATGTTTACTCCCTTTAAATCCCCCTATCCTCTTCATTCATGCTCTGATCAGATTGATAAACAAGTAGCATTTGAAGGCCAACATTAGCAATCTACGAAGAGGTTACATTTATTCTAGTATAGAAACAGGATACTTTTTATCAATATCATCGGGGAAGGTATGCAGCCTGTAGTATTAATGCAGTACTGTATGTAAAAGCTACATGTAACCCAGATTAGGCAGAGAGCACACATTAGCTGACTCAGAAAATGCAGAAGTGCTCAAGCCTGGATAGAGTAGACCAATTGTAAGGAAGGGGAAAGCTACACATACCATAGCATGGCTAGTGGAGGAAGATTAGAAGCTACCATGAAGGGGCCTCTATCCAGACAGAGATTAGAAGTGGGACATGGTTTTCAAATAGCGTTTCCATTAGAGCTCAGGGGAACAAGTGTCTGTGGTGTGCAGTATATCAATGCTAACTGTTATAGTGGAAACAACCCTATAGCCAGTGAAACCATGAGTGAGGATTTTATGAAGATCATACCCTGAGAAGGAAATCACACTGAGGGGCTGACAATATTGAAAGGTTTAAGGACTCGCAACACTGAGAGGTTAGGCAATACAAGATTAAATGAGATGCCCAGGATCACATATTACTTTACGGGGTGAAGCTGGGATTTGTACCAACTCTGCAATTTCTGCATTTGAACACTTTCTTTTCCAGCTCTTACCATGTACTAAAACTATCCAAACCTGACAATTTTTAAAACCAAAATATTACAGAAGGGTGTTACGCAAAAATGGGAATGATTCTAGCTACATTTTCTCCATCGTCAAGGGAAGTATATAAGTACCAGCATACCAATCGATCTAATATAACAGATTTAATCTAGGTATGTCTTCTGTACTTTTAAGCTTGTCATTCATAAACGTGCAGAAAAACCTTTGACTTTTATACAAAAAGCAAAAAGGTGTGTCAAACGAACAGACCTTAAAATATGCTTGCCCAATGCCTACAACATCTGGTCCGCTCTCTCTGTCTGCCACCCCTTCCACTTCAAATGGCCTACATAAGAAGAAAGATCAAGTAATGAGCTAAACGATGCCACTAGCATGCAAGAAGGCAAACCTCACAGACGACAGCACAGTAATGCAACAGATATATGATTTGACCAGGATCACTGTATCGTCTGCTGGCAAAGCCTGGATACAAGCATGAACACTTTGGTCCCACAGTCTTTTATTCACCCTTTGGACTAATAGTTTATGCTTATCTTTGGAGGGGATTGCCTAGGTTTTAGAACGCCCCATCTGAACAAACCAATTTCTAGACCATCACCATACGAATGACATGTTAGTTTTTATAGCAACCCCTATCTGGTGCAGGAGCATTGCTGATAATTGCACCTCTTATGTTGCAAAACCAAGTACATATGCAGGTAGGTTTATAAACTTCAGGCAAAGAAAAGGTTCAGCCAGCCTTGCTGGAGTGTGCTCTTCTAATCTTTCATATGAACAATTCTCTGCAATGTGTGCTTAACACACTGAGCTAACGTCTGAACCATTGTGGCACTCAATTTATCAATATGGATTTCAACTTTGGCTATTGCACATGAACAACATAATTACCACAAGAAGGAAAGAATGCTACAAACGTTGTGCCGTACGAAACACACAAACTTTGTAATCCACAGTGAACATAGAAAGCATTACACGATTAATTGATCAAGGCAGAATGTGCTTGTCAAAACAGACAGACAATAGGTTTAGTGCCTCAGCAGCATGCCATAAAATCTCCTGGCATGTGCTATTTAAGTTTGTTGAACAATGGAATCTTACTTTAGATCAGGCAGCCTTGTGGGGGCCCCCTCCAGGTGGGGGCCCCGGGCAAGTGCCCCATTTGCCCTCCCATGAAGACATCTCTGAGTGCGTCCAGTTCCACTCCATTGAAGCTCTTCTTCCTTGACATGCTGGAGGTCTGAGCCGTGTCTGGTGTCCCAGCCTCTTGCGCAGGAACACGCTTCCACCTCTTGGTAGGTGGTGCGGACCCTGAGTGGCTACTGCTGCTCAGGTCAGTAGGGGCAGGGGCGCAGGTGGACTGGCTGATGGGAGCAGGCAATGGCATAACGACGGAAGGCCTGACTGGAGGCATTGGCTGCTGGTTGCTGTCGCCAGGTGCCAAGGGCCATGACCAACACAGTCCTGGCTGGCTGGCTGACTCACAGCCGGGGTGGTGACAGTTGCATCTGTCCCTGCAGCTGCCATAACTTGGCTGCTTTGGACAGCAGATGTCACTACTGCCCCAGATACACGTGTCTTGGCCATAGCAACCTTAGCCACTCGTGCCTTGGCCTTCCCGACACAGAAATTTGCTCGGGAGTCTTCCTGTGCCTGTGCCAATAGAACCTGCAGTGGCTGACCCCGAGCCTGGGTGGTGGTAGCCGCAGCTGCACCTGCAGCTTCCACAACCTGGGGGCTCGTGACATCAGATGACACTGCCTGTCGGGTCAGACGGGGACTGGGGATGTCGGCAGCAGCTGCATCAACCCGACCCGCTGGGAGGGCATGCTGTCCCAGCATGTGCCTGGACATCCTTCCCTCGTGGCCCACCCTGTCCACATCCCCCTCTGCGGCCACCTTAGCCTCCCTTGTCACGTTCCCCCACCATGATCACCTTGGACTCCCTGCCCACCCTGGCCACGTGCCCCACCGCGACCACCACGGGGAGGTCACCCAGCTTTGCCACCTTACCACTTGGTGGCCTCCCAGCCATGGCACTGATGGACTAGTGCAAATGGGAGGTGCACACAACCATTGTCCTGGGCAATTGGGGTGAAGGGGGCAGGGTACGTGATGGAAAACGTACCCCTGTGCACCTGCAAGGCTGTCTGTGACCCCTAGGGAAAAATGATAGGTCACGCAATGCTCAGGCACCCCAAAAAACAAAAATAACATGCACGCAACACCTTGGTAGCCCATGTGCGTGGAATAAACATCCTGCAGTACGCTGTGGCACCCAGGAACACAAAAAATGCATATGCATGCAACACTCAGGCTACTCTGACCTCGGAAATGGGGTACGCGACACACAGGGGCAACCACAGTGGGAAAAAAAGCATTTGCGACTCACCGTCTGCCTTGAAAGAAGAAGAAAAACACACGCACGTGTGTGTGTGGGCAACTCCCCCACCAAAACAAGAAGTACGAACTGCAACCGTAGTGAAGATATCGCATGTGAACCCACAAAAGAGCAGAATCTCATGCGTCGGTCCCCACGAAAAGCACGTACAGCGAACTGGTGTCCTATGCAGACCTTTAACCCGTACCGAAGGCAATGCCCGCGTGCGTGAAGTCACTTAGGTGCTTACACGCTAAGGGCCTTTCCTCGAATTCCATGCTAACGCACTGTTTTTGCACATGTGGAGTCACTCTGCATCAAGCTGGCCACGCGACAACACATGGAAGACCATGCTCCTGCCCACAAGGCCATTTACCAATGCCCCAAACTGCCTCCTACGAGCCATCTGCTGCTGCCAGCCCACTCAGTTTGCCTGCCACCTACGTGTCCTGCAATTTGGTTCCTGCACAGAAGCCATTGCCAGGGATCCTGTTGTGAGACCACCTCTGCTGACACAGAAGACTCCCAACTGCTGTACCATCGCTCCACAGCCCAGCCCCAGTTGCCCACCCACACCGGCCTTGGGGGTTGCTATGTCAGACCAAGCAACATCTGGGGCTAGTGGCAATCCCCCGGCAGAGAGGCAGAGGGCTGCCAGCTTCAGTCCCAATGAAGTTGGAATCCTGGTGGAGCAAGTCCTGGGACATTATGATGCCCTCTTCTCAAAATCGCGCCTCGACAACAAAGGATGGAGTAGGATCTGGGTGGACATCGTGGGTGCCATCAATGCACAGGGGGTGGCACCCCGTGACTACGACCGCGTCCGGAAGCGATAGGAGGACTTCAGGTCCAGGACCCACAGTAAGGCCCGGTGCCTCGTTGCGTCTAATGATGAAGTGGGGCACCAGGGCCAGTTGAGCAACAACCAGATGAGGGCCCTGGAGCGCATGCACCCAGCGCTTTACCACCAGGTCCTACAGTTGCAGCTTTGTCTGGAGTCGAGTGGTAAGTGTCCATCTGTTCTTGTCCAGTGTAGTGCATGTTGCGACATGGCTGGAGTGTGCACCTTGGCCTTATGTGTGGCATGCCTAATGTATGGATGTCTGTGTGCAGGGCCATGACAGTGCTGCATGTGAGTCCAGTCAAGTGTGTTCCACATCAGTGGTGTCTGTGTTGCAATGCATGATGTACACCAGCATGTAATGACGCACACATGTTAGCATGCCTGTGTCTGGACTTGGTCATGTTTGGGGTGTGAGACATGGATGCTTATGTCACCTTCATGGACCTGCCTGGTGTACAGGCGCATGTGTCTGATTAGTGAGTGTGTGACTGGAAAACGCCATGGATGCAAGACACATGAGCATCACGATGTGTGATTGCGTGATGCGGCACAGTTGTACATGAGTGAACTGTGATGGGAGGTAGAAATGGCCAGATGTATGACTGTCTGGTGGTGTGTGTGCATGTGATGTGCATGTCCCATGATGCATGTGAGATTCAGCTCCCCTTCTGATGTTCCTGCAGTGCCTTGGACATGGATGCGAATGTCTGTTGCAAATGCTATGCTTGTCTGTGCATGTGTTTTGCTTGCACTGACCCGTTTGTTGTGGAGGGGGATGATGGTTATGACGTTTGACAGTGCCACTCATGTTCATTTGCTTTGTGTCTGGCAGACATTGTTCGGTGTACTGATGCTTGTTTTCAATGTCTCCCTATCTACAGCGCCAATGGAGGAAGAGGACGGAGATGGCACTGTGGAGCAAAGCGGCAGGGATGCCTCCACCAAGCGGAGACGCAAGACCCAGTCACCATCCCAGGTTATGACATCTTCCAGGAGCGAGGGGACTGGTGCCGCATCCGTGACTACGGCCGCAGCTGCCCAAGAAGGCGAGGTTAGGCGTGGGCTCCTCGGCAGCGAAAGGGACAGGTGAGACCCCACAGTGGCAATCCGATGCGGAAGATGGTGCGGAGGCATCCAGGTCGATGGTGGATGAGGTGGAGGAGGAGGCCGCATCAGACCCTCACATGGGGCCTGGAGGGGGTGATACCACAGGTGCAATTGGTGCAGTCCACGGGCAGAGGCAAGAGGCAGCGCAGGTCACTGCGGAGGGGCCTGTGCCTAATCCTGTCCCTGATCCTGCGACTGCATCAGTGGGCACCTGCAGGCATGCCTCAGTCCAGGCCGTTCCACAGGTAGAGGATGAGTCCACGTCAACTGACCTTCCTCTACCTGCGGACCACGCAATATGTGACAGGGTTGAGCCTTTGCTAGTCGGTGTCAAGATGCGCACAGCCGTCATTCATGATGACGTGGGTGGTTCCTGGTGGGACCATACACGTCATCACAAAGAGGTCTGTGCCATCCTGAACTGGCTAGTATGGCTCATTGTCGCAGATTTGCTACATGTGCTGGGGCCTGCTGCGACCCCCTCCTCCTCTTCCTCCACTTTGCGCCAGTCGTCCTCCCTGCCTTCTTCTGGCCCAGATGCCAGAACTCCGCAGGGAGTTTGAGAGGAGCATGACGGAGTCCCTGCGACCCCTCGAGGATAGAGCTGTGTCCCGCCACTGGGATATTGACACAGAGTTTGATCATGCCCTGGCCCAGACTCTTGTTAACATCGGTGAGTAGTAGGACAAGCCCGCTGCCCCTGTATATAGTTCTGTAATGTTAGGGTTCCTTAATTTTTTTATTATGTGGAGTGCATGGACTTAGCTCCACGATTTATACATAGTTTATTTTTTAATAGGGTTTTTGGGGTATCTTGTTTTGACTATTGGGATCATGGACCCTTCATCCTTGTATATAGTTGGACTTTGTTGCTTTTTTTTCTTTTTATTTTCACCATGGATTAATGGTTTATTTGTGTATTTACATTTGGAACAGGAGGACTGACTTTGGACATGGACCAATTTCTGGATTTGCTTTTTTTTGGGATTTTCTTTTTCATTCATTTCATTTTCATTTTCATGTTTATTTTTCATTTGGTGTGTTATTGAAATTTTAATACATTTTCATTCATTCCATTCTAAGTTGTGTCTGCTCTCAATGGTTTGGTGCATGTATCAATTGTCATTGGCTCTGTCATGTGTCACTGCTGTGGAGCAATGTTGGTCATGTCTTTGGGTGAATGCATGTGTGCATTTGTGATTCCCATCCCATGGGGCATGTACTGGGCAGTGGGGACAATGGATGGGTGTTGAGTTGCACTGGGGGGGCAGCGTGTGGTGCCATTCGGGTGGACATTTGCTACATGTTTAAATGTTGGGACAAGGTGTTTGGTGGGGGGACATGACCATGACCATGCCCCACAGGCAGCCCACACCACAGGGAACCCCCCAACACACATGCCCATGCCCCACAGGAAGCCCACACCCCAAGGGACCCCCCAACACCCGTGGCCATGCCCCGCAGGCAGCGGTATGCGTATTCACAGGGTTACGGTAGGCCCTTTTCACGGGATTTGACTGGCGCAATCGGGTTACGCGATTTCACTGGGGTACGCAAGGCACTTTTCACGCGATTTGACTGGCACGAGCGGGTACTGGATTTCGCAGGGGTACATGAGGCCCTTTTCATGCGATTTGATTGGCACGAGCAGGGTACGGTATTTCGCAGGGTACGCAAGGCCCTTTTCATGCGATTTGACTGGCGCGAGCAGAGTACGGGATTTTGCGGGTGTGCGCAAGGCCATTTTCATGCAATTTCACTGCCGCGAGTGGGGTGCGCTCCGATTTTCCACACAATTATGATGGAGGGGGGGCTGTGTGCTGGGCCAAGAATAGCACTGGTCCTTTGCACCATATTGGGCATTTCACTGGCTTTTTCCTGCGCAAGCGGCGGTGTTGGAGGCGTAACTGGTGCTGCTGGATGTTCAATGCACCACGGCTGGTAATGGCTCAGGAAATCCATGAATACGCAGTGCACGAAAAAGCTGTTTTGCGCTGCACCTGGCACATGCGTGGCGCACACTCCCTCTCTGCGTGAGGCACTTGCAAGACTTCTGCACTGGATTCCATTAATTGGCATAATCTTTTAGTGTATTTTAGCACCAGGGCAATTTTTGCCCCTATCCTGTCCCTTTGTGTTACAAAGTGACTCGCATACCTTCTTATGGTTGACTTGCCAGGTTTATTAACAGCTTCACAAGTATCTTTACAGGCAGTCATTTAAGTTACATAAAGGACATTGACACTGGCAGCCCATCACCCAGGCATGGGTTCACTAACTGACCAGGGCTGGAACCTTCACTCACACATTCCAACACTCAGACATCAACACTCCACGTGACATCACAACATTCCTGCTCACCCAGGCAAGACATATACAACACATCTCCCCCCCTTACCTTCAACAAACTGAACACACTAAGCACTACACACAACACATCTCCCCTGCTTACCGAAACACCTACACAAACAACAATCACATTACAGTCAGGCAAGTCACACTACCATCCACCATACAAACTTCACAAGATACTCTTACAGCAATGCGATTCCAAACTTCACCTACAAATCCAGGTCACCCTCAATAATAACAACAAATCACCTTCTGTCTGTCCCTGCCACAAACAGACTCTAGACTCACACTCTAGACACATACCAGCCCATACACAAGGCTAAGACTACCCTACAAACCAAACCATGACTAAAATAACATATATCCTTCCGCTCGCCCCCGCCACAGGCGAGCCTCCAGGCTGCCACCGTGAAGCACAGCTTGCCATCCTGACGCAATACTAGTCATCTAGAATGACAACAGAATCACCATACCTGTCAAGAGACCCCATAAACTGCTAAAAACAACGGCTACCAGATATAGCCAACTATGACTGCATCACAAACATACAAACAGTTACATATATGGACTATGCCAACAGAGCCCACCCAACCACACCAAGATATACAGATCCTGCAACAGCTTGAAGATGCTGGCCAGCCATCTCCAAGACCACCAACAAAACATGGGGTTGACCTAACTACTTAACTCAATGACAGCACTAACAAGTGGTCCTCAACAACTAAATACAAGCACACTCTAAATCCTGAAAGGTGGAACGAGTCTTCATTAGGCCCGCAATGCAGCCAGGAACAACAGCCTGCACGCAATAAAAGAAAAATATTAGTGGTACACAACCACAAGATAGAAGTACATGTGTGACCTTTCATGCCCATCACCAAGAGACATGCTCCTACAAACACCGGGGGCGCTACCACCCACACACATACCTCTTTACCCATGTGTAACTGTAATAACGGTCACACCCCAGCCAACTGGGGGAGTTACCGCCCAGCACGATAGCTATAATGCAAACAGGACCATACACACAGTCACACCTTGTCTGGATGGAGTTACTACCACTCAGAATAGCTACTACTCTGCATGACTATAAACACAGTCACACCCTTACTGTAATGGTGCCTCTACCACCATGCACAAATATATGAGGCCTCACCATGCATCTCAATTATTGCAGACACTTCCACACAGAAGTGGTGGCGCTACCAAAACAATCCAGCGATATACCGTTAACCCATGTACGCCCCTACCACGAACGCACCCATACCATACTTAAAAGTATGCTGAGATCACAACCCATCTCAGCATATGGTAGGTTAAACATGTTGGCTAGGCACACTCACCATCAGCGAATCTATGCTTCTAACATGTATGTCAGCACCATCCATAACCAGGATTAAAGGCACTCACAACCGCTCCCATCCATACCCAACCCAACCAAGCATCACATATCATAATATGCAGATTACATAACATTGTTCTTTGCATTTGCATTAATGTGTTCCTTAAAAACCATACATTATCATGAAGGCTAAAGCATATAGGGCCTCATTACGACCCTGGCGGAGTGGGTTTACGCCAGCGGTATTCGCAGCGGACCCGTCCGCCCTACTACGAGTTCCCGTAGCGCCATGGAGCGTTTTCCGCCTGGTTTTTCCGGGCGGAGAAATCCATGGCGCTACGGGACCTTGTTGTTAATTACGCCACCGTATTTTACGGTGGCGTAATTAACGCCTTCCCCACTCCCATTATACCCTATGGGGCAAAAATGGGAATGGGGAAGGGTAAAATGGGGAATGGGGATTTACCGCCCCGCCAAGGTCGGAATGGGGCGGTAAATCCGCCAACCCCCATGGCGCTATCGGCAGCTTTCCGCCGTGCTCCATGGTGCATTTTGCGCCACGATTTCCGCCAGGGTCGTAATGAGGCCCATAGACTTCAAAAACATTAGATGCGCCCAATACATCCGAAATCCCAACCCAAAAGTCCATGTCACTAGGTGACCTAAGCTGCAAATCCTCAAGGTGTTAGAGCTATCACACTCGTGCACTCACACTATCTGTCGAATATAACAATAACAAAGTTTGCGAATAAAAGTCCATGTGCCCAAAAATATGGCACTCCAATCATGAAAATCCTCAAATGGGTTATTATAAAGGCAATACATTACAACTATTACACTTCCATACCCATAGCTCCCAAACACAGCCTCTCCATATAACCAAAAACACACCACCCACAGCAGAAGAATACATAATGGCGTCCGGTGACATTTCAAAGTATTACTGCACACGTTAAATACCAAGCATAACATATTGCCGTAATGCCTAATAAAGTAAAGGATACATCAGGCCACTATGCAAGGGAAGAGTCACCATCCTGTTCAGTTCCCGAACACCTGCTGTGCTCCGACGCTGCTAACGTAGCATCCGACGGTTAGCAAAACCATTTTCCTTAATCCATTGTCCAAAACGCATCAGCTTGTTATGGATATCTTAAAACTGACACACAACCACTGCTGTCCAATTACTCATCCGTGTCACTATTGCATCACCACTGCTGGCTTGTGGATGTTTCTCCAGATGAGAAAGTCTCGGCTCCTTTACGCGAGACTCGGCTCCTTTGCACGCATTTCCATCTAACGAGCGTGAGGGCACTCGGGGACCGTATCTTCAGAAACCAACACTTCCTGGTCACGTTCGCCAACGTTTTAAGGTTCTTTTCTCGAACGCTTCCAAGTCAACAATACGGCAACAGCTTCACAGAGGAAAGGCACCGTAGCAGAGTTCTGACACTGACAGCGTTCGAAATGATCGCCAACACCTCCTGCAGGACATCTACGTCACCATTTCTACAATGCCTGCCGCACCTCTAAGAGCTCTGCTAGTCCAACCGCCATCCATGCCTAAGCGCTCACCTCGCCCTCAACGCACAAACATTGATACTGTTTCCTCTTCACGACCCTCCAAATGTCCAGAGGCAACAAACAAGGGAGGAACGTCTTCTTAGTGCAATTATCCTGGGAAATCATGATCCATTAGGAGCACTACCAGACAGTTCATCACATTAACGGTTCACTGTTGCTCCTAATGATTCACGGGGACACATTGCTTGCAGTCCAGCATACTAACTCAGATATCATACAAATTCGTGTGTCTCCAGATTAATCCAGCTAACCAATATATGGTTGCTCCCTATCCCGCTTATGGAACACAAATCCCCCTTATTCCTGCTTGCGGGACGACTTCCCTTTCAGAAAGGTATGGGACAGCTTCCTTCTTCAGCCCCATGAGTAAGCTCTCCTTGATTGATGAGCAGACTATTCCTCCATATGTGGGGCACGTCCCTGTCCTGCTTCTCAAACCCCAAGACGTAGCTCTCCCAGGCTCTCATGGACAGCCAGTCCCTCCTTATGGGGGCTTTTTCATCTTTGGGGCTCTGAGATTAGTTCATATATAGGGGATTTGTCTTCCTGCTTCCCCCCCGGGTGGTGGGCCTTACTTGGTATGGGGGCAGTGTCGTCCTCTTCCTTCTTCCTGCACCCCCTGCAGCAGGTTGTCCATCAATCGCACGCAGGTTCCTTGTCAGAAAGACCGACTCGTCACCATTGTTACGAAGTGACTCGCATACCTTCTTATGGTTGACTTGCCAGGTTTATTAACAGCGTCACAAGTATCTTCACAGGCAGTCATTTAAGTTACATAAAGGACATTGACACTGGCAGCCCATCACCCAGGCAGGGGTTCACCAACTGACCAGGGCTGGAACCTTCACTCACACATTCCAACACTCAGACATCAACACTCCACGTGACATCACAACATTCCTGCTCACCCAGGAAAGACATATACAACACTTTGCCCTAGTGATATGATAAGTATTTTATAATGTGCCTGTACACAAGTGTTTCTAGGCGCAACAAGACAAGGGAGGGGAGACAGAGGGTGGGCAAGACAAACGATCTTACTAGGCCTTGTGTCATTCAGATTGTGCAAGTGCAAGAACGAGCAGTGCAAGGGAAAAGGGAGGCGGGAAGTGCAAGGGAGAGGGGAGAGGGAAACAGGGCAGCAATGCTCTAGGTAAGTGCAGCCAGGGCAGCGCGACTCTGGGTAGTGCAAGGAGAACGAGGCACTGTAGGGTTACAGTTACAACCCCTAAGTGTGTGGTAGGCCTGGAGGCAGTGCAAGGGTGACTGATCAAGTAAGAGCCTGGTACCAAGTGAGACTCTGAGGGTAGCCAAGCAGCCAGTCGGTACAGCAATCAGGTAGGTCAGCAGGGGAGGGAGAGAGAGAAAGCAGAGGAGAAGATATACGTTTGAGCTGCTTCCAGAACTTCAGGTGGTCCGGCTCAAGTTTGAGAGGGGCAGGGAGGCACCTGCAGGATGCAAAAGAGCATTGAAAAAATCTGGTTTTGCACCAAGGCATTCTTAGCCCAAGTGTTGAATGAACTTGCACCACTGCAATGTTTCTGTAATAAGACCATTATATTTTAAATGCATTTTCACACTGGTACAATTTGTGGAGTGCTGCAAGAATTTATAGTGAAAGCTCTTTGCTGACACATAGATTTGTTAATGTGTTAACCAGGCCGTGGTATGTTTGCTGCTGTACAGATGTGACAAATAAAATTCCGGGGTACCAGTGGTCTAGGGTGAAAATCGGTTTCTAAACCATCAATCAACCCTATACCTCTATCACACCAAAATGGATCTGAACAGTTTGGATTAGACAAGAGTACAGTTAAAATTATAAACCTCCTTTTTAAATTTTGGTAACATGCTTGGAACGGCAGGCTTATCTCCTCTAAAGGTTGTATATCGTTGGTCATTTGCTGCACAGCGAAAATCAAATTATTATCCAATGATAAAAGAAGTGTCCAAGTCAAGGTTTTATAAAAATATCTACTTTATTATTATCACAACAGACAATCTAATAACACTACTAAATACAACCCACCTTGTAAAACAATGCAGAGAACAGACAGTTTCTAAGAAGGAAAGGGGATGCATCTGGATACTAACAGGAGGGTAGTTACTATGGTTAATAACCACAATATATTATTAAAGGCTTCTTAGCTTCAGCAAAACGTGAGAAGGGGGACAGAACCACAATGTACCTTTTGTTGTAGTTGTTCTTGGTGGTCGGCTTCAGGGCACTTTTCAGGCTTGTGTGACTGAGTTTCGAGATGAGAATCAGTGGCGGGTATCAGCAGGCAAGATAGTTCGGCAAGCGAAGCTTGATGAACGGCTGCAGGCTGCCCTTTATGGCGACTCAGGGTCAAGAATCGTTGTCTCTGTGCTGATCGGCGGTTCTGAAGCACTGGTCGAGACATCTCAGGTTTCTTCAGCCGATGGCAGTAGGTGCTTGTCGTTGTACTTTTCACAGCTTCTTCAATGGCTTGCATTGTCATTTAAGGTGGACGGCCCAGAGCTAGGGAGTGTGTTGCAGGCAGCTGCCTTGTCCTTGATTTCGGGTTCTGGCACTCCCTGGACAGGGAGCTTGCTGCAAAGCCTAGCAGGGCATGCTGTGTGCTAACTGGGTAACAGTTCTGAAGCGGCTGGAGGTTCTACTCAGTTCTTTTCTTCCTCTGTTCCCTCTGAGAAGTTAAGGGGAGGGATCTTGCTTCCCTCTTTGGGGGCTCCTGACCTCCCTTCACTGGCAGAAGCTGTAAAGCAGACAGTACCTTCAGCTAGGGCCCAAGGATGGGTTTTTCTTTCTGCTTCTTGTGAAGTCTTCAGATTTCTGCTTAAAGAGGGGCTCCAGCCGCTATTCTAAAGCCAAGCATGCCCCAGAGATTAGTGTAGTTTAAGTCTACCTCTATAAACTAATCCTGGGGTCCCAACCAACAATTTACGGTATGCTTGAGGTCATAACCAAGGTGCTTTGAACAAGAAAAGGTAAAGGGGTGAAACAGGAACAAGGGGTGTCCCAGAACCAATATGCAGACAACCTACTCTCAACAGAAAGAGCTCTGGGCTCACTCCCTTGTGATACCAGGTCTCATCCATCTTCCTGTCTACTGTGATCAAAGAGTCTCTCTGGTTAATGGATTTAACTGTGTGGTCCCTGATTAAGGCAGCAGGTCTCCCTTGAGGATGCTGAAAGACCAGACTCTCTGGCTTCCGCAAACCAGATTCTAGTATCTTATGAATAGGGTCTCCCTAGCGGGGGTGACCTTCTGCAACAAAAGACCCAGCAATGTCATTGATACTGAGGGCGGGAGCTGGTGTCAGGATGACACAGTTATTTATAAAAGGTTGTTGGGTTGCCTGTCTCCTTTGTTACCCTCTGCAGCCAGACCCAGTGGGGGTACTCTCTGTTGGTTTGGCAATCACTGCCACCAGCTGCAGGGCCTAAAAAATGATCAGGGTGGTTCCATGGAGCCTTTGTCAGTTAATCTGGCTAGCCATGGCAAGGGAAGTTGGTCCTCCCGCTTTCTTGAGATGACATTGTGCCCTCCTCTGCTGTCACATTCCAACTAAATATGACAGGGCAGACGGTACCTGTAGGCGGTGTCCAGCCCAGAGTACACAGATCTATGCTTTTGTTGTGGTGTGAGCATAGGAAAATGTGTGTGGATTAGCCCCACACATTTTCCTGAGGTCGGACTACCATCATCCTTTTATTTAAACATTTCAAAAAAGCCCAGGCGAATGCATGCCACCATTTCTATGGTCGAATACCTCACAATAGTTTTGCTCAACATTCTGAGAGTGTTGTTGCAGCCAAATTATCACTTTTGCCAAAAAATCAATTTCATTGGCGTCAAATATTAGTAACATAGCCAAAATAATTACCAATCATTTGGAAATCTAAACATCAAATTAGCAGTCTGATTTCAACGAAAACCAGAAATTACTTCAACATATTGCAAAGTCATGATGTTGATGAATAATAAAATTAAGTATGAAATGATTGATAACTCTTATGGGAAGCACATAATGCAGATCTAACAGGATGTAAATACTGGTTAGAAAGGCACTCAGACAAATGACAAAAGTATGATTTTTTCTAGAAGATGTGATATCTCAGTAACTTGATAGGAGGGAAATTGTCAATTTCACACGGATGTGTTCTGGATTATTTTATAACGTGATGATGCATCTATATTCCTCAACGGGCAGTTTGAGGTGGAGAATGGTCAAGGACTTTAACATATGTTATGTCAAAACTTCCACAAAAAACACCGACAAGACGTGGATGGAAAAGTTCACATCAATCAGAAAACACTTGTAAATGCATTAAATATTTTGAGGCCCTTCTGAGCGATTAAAGAAAGGGGTCACCATACACAGACGTCTCAATTTAACACATTTCTTTTCACTGCCCTTTTCTATTTCCCCTTTAAATGTAATTATTCTATGTATTCTTAACAATCTTCTTTGTACACTATTCTTCCTTCTAATTATCATACTATTTCCCTCGTTCTTTTTCTTTCAAAACCTACAATCAAGGGTTGTTGCCCTGCCCATTCTATGGAATCTGCTCTCTTGCATACCAGCAATTTCCTCACTTCCTTCCATCACTCCAAACAATCTTCCCTTCATATTCTTCTTAAGTTGTTTGCTGCTTTTCACATGGTGGCTCAATATTTTCTTTGCTCTTCTCTTTCTTCCCTTGGTATGTCTGGGTCTGTTTGTCCTTGTTTTCTTCTTACCTTTCTAATCACACCTACTCTAACCCAGAGGTATCTGACTCTTTCTGTTCTCTACTTTTTCATTTTTGGGGTCCCACAAGGCTCAGACCGTGGCCCAGTACTTTTCCTTTTGTACACCATTCCTGTCCCTGCTATTGTTCTTTCATTTGCTTTTCACTGTAATTTGTATCGCAATGAATTTTCACAGGTTTGTATCGCCTTTCCAAATGTATTTATATTTTCCACTATTGACAGCTAGCTGGCATAGTTGTATTTCATCTTCCATGGTTTGCTGCTACCGGCCTAGCTCGAATACATGTTTCGCTCTATTCACTACCAATCTAACTGCATTTAATCTTCATTGTTCATCTTTACCGGCCCATATATTTCACAGCTAGTCAAACCCCAACTTTCTGAGCTTCCTCTGGATGCTCGCCACCTTCTGTCCCAACTATAATTCGCCATGCTCTTGCATATTTTTCTTCTCCTCCTGACTCTCTTCTCTCTCCTTCTCACTTAAGGACTAACCCCATGCCCTGTACCAATGCGCCCTCTACCCCCATCTCTTTCTCTCCTGACCACCAACTATACTCTTCTTCAAAACAGCACCATGGCTACTCATCTCCTCTGTATAACACCCTCATCTACCTTTTTTAAGTCCAAAAGCAGTATTGGTCAAATTCATTGACAGGTAAGTGTTGGGAATTGAGGAGACTGTCATGAAAAGAAAAAGACCTCAGAAGGAGAACCCCCCCAAAACGTCAAGAAAGTCCTAGTGCATGAGTAAAAACAATATCCTCATCAATACTGTGAGCAAGTTAAAGTACTGTATGCCGTGTTGTTTTTCCGTATCTTCCCTTATTGCAAACTATTATATCACCTATTGGCATTAGAAGAGTTTGATTTGTGAGTAAAGTATTAAGTGTTGTGTTCTGCCCATTTGTGAGGTATAAGACATTAAGATGTTGTATGTTTGTTTTCTTTAGATCCAACACCTCAGCTATCCCTCGATGCTGGACTTCATCTAGGAAGTGGGAACCAGCCTGCCGGACCTGGTAATTGCCCATTGCCGGGTGCCGGTATTCATTACTCCCCATTCCCATTTGAGCCCCATAGAGCTCAATGGGAATGGGGAGGCCGGTAGCGTCAGCACCATTAAAAACGGTGCAGGCACTACCGGGTAGGTCTGCTTGCGGTTGCCATTCCACACGGCAGGTCGGACCTGCCGGGCTGACAGGCACCCGCGGGCAGACCTCGTAGTTTGCCTCTCCGGTAACTATGGTACCGGCAAGCTTACCGGTACCATAGTTCCCGGACCGGCAAACTTATAATGAGGCCCAATGTGTAATTTAGGAACAACCCAAGGAGAAAGAGCCCATATAACTTGCACCTAAGCCTTCCATGCCTCCCACTACCGCACCCCAGCACCGTCAAATATCACTGTCAGAAGTCTTCTCCTTTACAATTTTAGCCACTATGGCAGTTCCCCTACGCCCCTTGGGACCCTGTCGACACAAATTGGCTGTAGAACAACCTTCACACTTATCCACTTAACAGTATTCCTCACACCTTTGCTTTCCTATATACTGGACCGGACCACCAGAGTAGAAATCCCTAATTGCAGCACCCATGTCCCTGTTGCTCCCAGTGGTTGCACAGATTTCTAAACCTCACCTCATGGTTTCAAGGAAGAAGAGCTCAGGTAGCTTGCTGCCTGACTTCCCATTGACAACCATTAGTGCAGAGGATGAGCTGGTCATTGTCAGCCTCGCCAAACACTCTCCAACTGAGATGGTCCTCATTCTTTAAACACACAGTTGGTCTGTTTTGTACAATATCAGCAATGTTTAAAAAATGTCACTGTCATTGTATAAGAGAACACAGTAGCCATAACTCTCAATCTGAGTAGCACGAGTCTGTCCTTCATCCAATCACAGTATCATAGGGGATAACTCCCTGCAGTGCAAGAATAATATCAATAATTCTTGAGGATTGTGTGACATTATACCTGGCTATCATTGTGCCCCCAAAGCCTGTGCCAGCATTCTTAAACCATTAATCAGACAACTCTCTGTCTTATTCACCACTGGCCAGTACACAAAATGCCTCAAATATTCAATGACCCACCCCAAAACAGCACAAAACAGTACCCCACAACAGAAATCCCCAATCAATGTATATGCCTTTATATACTGATGTACTTATTTTTTGTTTTATAACCAAATTTATGATGGCATGTAAGTTAAACAAAAATACAGTCAAACTAAGTGTGTGTGCCCTGTGTTCTATGTGAGGGGTCAAAAGTGCAAGACGGACACAAAGGTATAGTTGTCTCACAAGTTGCCATTTTATTAAATTAAAAGGGGTGAGATAAACACCTGTCTTTCCCTAACCTAACAAGGATGTCCCTGCTTAACAAAAAGCTCAAAAAATTAACGTAGTGTCCAAAAAGTATCTGACCCTCACACTAATATACACAACAACATTATACAATGTTAGTTTGGCTGTCTTAAATTCTACAAAATTACGTAGTAATTTGAACTCAAAGGGCCTCATTACACGGATGGCGGTAAGGATTTACCGGTACCGGTAAAATACCGGTACCGGTAAATCCTTACCGCCTTACTACGAGGTCCCTTTGCGCGTTGGGGGATTTAACGCCTGCTTTTTGCAGGCATTAAAATTCAACCCGCTAAGGGACCTCGGAGCTAATTACGGCACCGCAAAATTGCGGTGCCGTAATTAGCGCCTTCCCCATTCCCATAGAGCCCTATGGGGCAGAAATGGGAATGGGGAAGGGCAATGGTGGAAGGGGGATTTACCGCCCCTCCAACCTTGGAATGGGGCGGTAAATCCCCTTTCCACCAAGGCGGCGCCGGTATTTTACCGGCATGAGCCATGGCGCTAATAGCGCCATGGCTCACAGTCATCCTTGTTACCAGGGTTCAATTCCTGGATCAATTCAGGAATATCTAAATATATATCCCTTTCCTGGTTTACTCGCCTGCCAGGATAAAACTCCTACTTCTGCAAGTGTACTCTCTGGCAATGCTCATTCCAAAACTTGCGACATCAGAATCATGAATGAGGTGATTTGAACTAACAAATGCTTCTCGTTATAGTTTCTTGTCTCTTAACAGAGTGGGTTACAATTCTTCCCAAAGTAATATTCCATAAATGAATAATGGATTGGATCTCTTGCTTGTCTTTTAGCTGTAGGCAATGCAGGATACAGTTCCTATCCCCCTTGTTCTCTCATATAAGGAGGTCTTAGCTCCTGCAGCCTTTGGTTTCTGGATATGCAACCTCTTGGCTGCTGGCAATGTGGGTTACAATTTTCTCCCAAATTGGCATCCCTTTTTGGGAGGGTTGCATCCTGTTTGCCCTTGTATCACTCTTCTGCGGATATGGAAATGTGGGTTACAATTGTCTCCTAATTGGTATCCCTGGTTAGGAGACCTGTGCCCAGTTTGCATGAATATACATCTTCTGCAGCTTTGACAATGCAGGTTACAATTGTCCTCTTATTGGTATCTCTGGGTTTGAGAGTTGTGCCCAGTTTGCATCAGTTAATTTGTTCGGTATTCTAAATAATTACTTTCACCTATCGGTCTAAGTCGGAGCGCCCCAGAGTCATCTGCTTCAGGCCAACTCACTGTTATGTCTTAGCATCTCCTTCTAATTCACTGATGTTTCTGCAGGTCTCTTTGTGGCCTCCTCTGCTTCTGCCAGCTCCGGTTTGACTGCTGCCACTCATGCAGTCCTTCACTGGAGGCCTGGTAGCTCTGTGTGATCTCTGGTGCGAACATGGTACCGGAGCAGTTCCCAGCATGTTGGGAGTTCCTCTCCCACACCGGGTGACTTGCTTCAGAACTGCTTCCTACTGAGCATTCCCTGCATGGCCTCCTTTCCCCAGCATTTACCACATCTCCTACACAACGTTCTGCTGCATCCACAACTTCACCAACAGCTTCCTTCAGCCTCTGTCCCTGAAGTCCATTTAGATTTTTAAAAGTCTTACTAAGATGTCTTCTCTCCAAACAACTAGAGCTCTCATGACACTTCATCGGATATGAGTCCCTCTCCCTTGTCCCAGTGCTATGGACATTATGCGACTTGGAGTCTGTAATGTTCTTGTTTGTTTTATAATCAGTTTAGCAATCAGATTAAGTTAATTTTACAGGAAGTTGGTAAAGGAGTTGATGGTTTACCCTTGGGCGTAGGACCTTGATATATGACTGAATAGTAACAATGAGAAGTTGGGAGATTAACTTCCTGAACTCCCAATGTACCACTTTCATGCTGGTCAATAGAGCTTTCATGCTCTGTACTTTGGGTAGTTCTGGTAGAGGGAATCGTACATTGACAGCATGCCATTAGATATTCAGGTATAAGGGGAATATCATCCTTAAAATAGGATGAATACTAGAGATCTGGGGGCGTGGCCAACAGGTGTGCTATGAGGACGTGATTCCTCGTCGCTCTGTGGGCCGCCGACTGAATCCTGCAACAAATCCTGCTTTCCTGATGAACCCAAAAGGGTGAAAAAAGGATCTACCCACAGCAGAACCTCTACGCAACGGATCGCTGCAAGCTGGACCCAAACCTGTGTGTACGCTGGATACTACACGGCATTGAAGACGATGCGGACCATCTGTGAAAATGAACCAAGATGGCCGTTGAGATGAAGTACTGTGGAGGGCACACATGGAGATGCTGTGACGCCGTAGCTACGAATACCGGGAGGGTCTGGGCACTGGCGCAACTCTGCAATTGCCTGGAGTGGACAAGCGATAGTGGCGATCGCAGAGGGGCAATCGCAGACGGGGCCCCTCCGTCACCAGGTGTGGAGAGTCCTGTGATGAGGCTAGTCCCACCACGACCTCGAAGCCTGAGCGAGTTGCGGTCCGCCCCCGACACACACCAAACAGCAAGACATCCCCGGCAGCACGGACGCACTAGCAGTGCAGCGGGTGGACTCCCTGGACGTGAGCGAGCCAGGCGGACGGTGCCGGAGAAGAAAGGAACTCCCGGACCTGCCTAACAAGTGAGAGAGAGGTGGAGGGGCTTGTGCGCTAGAACAAAGTATAAAGACTAACGTACTTGGCTGCTGTAGTGCCTATGCCCCAGCATGTGATGTATGCCATGTGGTATGTGACTGTTTGGTAGTAACATTCTGGCAATATCTCACTTAATACGCATACCAAACAAACTGCGAGCCACACCGCGACACTAAGATTGGGCATAGAATCTAAATGGTAAACAAACGCTCTGCCTGGGCGAAGCTCACCTGCACACCCTGCAATACTACCGCAGAAGGCCACACTCCAGTGGTCGTGTGGGGTGTGGCGCCGCACACAAGCACACGTGATTAATAGCGGCGCGCAATGGGACACTGGTGAGAGCATTTGGTGCCAAATACTGCAGCCATCCCCGCTGCCACAAGGTTGCTGCCCTTAGCCCGCAACACCCCCGCATACAAAACAAATTACCCTAGGGGGACTGAGTAACTTTAAAGACCCTGGGAATGGCGTACATGCCCAAGACACACGCTGCAAGACCCTCAGCGGCGCACCTTGAACAATATAGGATCAGTGCTATTCCACATAACTGTATTGCCGCCACTCATAAGGTGGAAACGACAAGTACGCTTACCCAGTGACCCCAATAAACCAACAAGGTTTATAATGCTGAATTTAAGAGACAAACCACCGACTGAGTGAAGGGAGTGGCACAAATATTGAGCAAGTCCGTATCGCAAGACATAACTGCTTGCACTGAAGGGAAGTGTTGCTGATACATCAGAGCTGAAAAGTCGGCCAAGCAGTGAACCATCCATCCAGCCTCACAATATCATAGAGGCAAATAACCTAACACTGACCGAAACATTGACCACAGCGAGACAAGCGAAGGCAAAGATCTGGCAGACTGCTCTTCACGTAACCCAAAGACAACCGTGACATTTGGAGTCATACTAACCCATACACCTCGCCCAGAGCTTACATCGCATCAACATTAAAGACGGCACGGAAGAGGACTGGGGGAAACTAGATAACGGCATACTGAAGTGAAATTGTACATCATGGGGAAAGACAGAGCGAAAAACCCAACAACACAGAGCAGAATAGAACAATATGCAATCCCTACTCCGCAACCACCGCAAACAGAGGCGAGTGACACACCAGAAGTGGATAATGCAGCTATTTCTCTAAAGGATGTCATGAACGCCATCGCCAATTCAAGAACCTCCATGGAAAAAAATATGGATGGCATAAGCATGGAAGTATCGCTACTGCATCAAGATCTGCAAAAACTCACGGCCTGCACCGGTGAAGCTGAGGGCCGTATATCAGAAACCGAGGATGGCTTCAGAACAATTAACCACCAAATGACTGAAACGCTAGCACGTCTCAAGGCACTTGAAGAACGCGTTGAAGAAGGGGAAGGCAGAGTGAGACGAACAACATCCGGATCCTTGGCTTGCCAGAAAAATCAGAAGGCCCGAGCACAGAGTTATTCCTCGAACAATGGCTGGCAGATTTGTTTGTGCCCAAGACCCTATCCAAATTCTTTTCCACTGAAAGAGCTCACCGAATCCCAGCAGGCAGACAGATACCAGGGGCTCCCCCATGCACGATCATAGCAAAACTCCTGAACTACAGGGATCGGGATGCCATATTGCAAATGGCCGGAACAAAAGGCTCCATTACATACAATGGCTCCAGGATTGCTTTCTTTCCTGACTTCACCAGAGAGGTGCAGAAAGCGAGACAATCCTTCGATCCACTCAAGAAACGTCTTCAAGTTCTCAATATAAAATATGGATTACTATTCCCTGCACAACTGAAAATTTACCATAATGGCACAACTGTGCATTTTACAGACCCCAGAGAGGCCTGGAATTGGGCTGAGAGCCCCCTAGAGGGAGACTGGAGACCGAACTGCAGGCAGGACAACGGAAGAAACCGGCCACGCCCGGAGAGAGCACCTCCTGAGAGACCATGACAAGAACCAGAGCTACTGCCAAACGGAGAAAATAACTGACACAAGAAAGTGGTCAACTGGATTACATTGCTTCAGCAATAACAACAAAAACGCACCAGGATGCAAACGGTGGCAACGTCATATTTAGATCCTTTGAAAACAACGTAGCTTAAGCCACCAGATTAGTTGGCGGCCCACTAGAATGGACCCCCACTACAGCTACAGGGCGAAAAGGTTAAGTAAAACCTTCGACTTCTTACTACGCACCAGCAGCTGCAGGTTGGAGTGAACGGGACACTAAGAGTAGACTTGTTAGTTAATTGATTTATGTTCTGGTTTAGGTGACAGATACTCCAGGTTGGGTGGAAGTATAGGGAGGGGGAATAAGAAAAGTTATGTATGTTTGTTCAGGCATCAGATGCCGCAAGTTAGAGGGGTTATAATGAAGGGAACAGGGAACGTTTTAACAATGGTTATTCATGAGCCTGACATGCATAGCACGCTTACTCCCGTGAAGCAACACCACACTGTGAATCAGCAATCTGAGATTCTTCTCAAAATCTCATACACACTGCACAACAGAAGCCCCCTACCACAGATGGCAGCGCCAGGCTCTAACATTAGAACCCTGCGACTCCTGACATGGAATGTCAATGGTCTGGGTGGTGGAATTAAACGTAGACTTGTCACCCAAGCTATAAATAGACACGCGCCGGATATGGTGATACTTACCAAGACCCAAATAGCGGGCACGACCCGCAATCTATTTAAACGCAGCAAACTACCGCATGGCACTGCACGCTGGATTTACCACGGGCTCGAGAGGGGTTCTCATACTGATCCACAAAAGGTTACCCTTCACACTCGCCAGAGTATCACAGGACACAGGGGGCAGATATATCTATATGACTGGGACACTGTGGATCCAAACCGTAACAGTACTGGCAGTGTATGCACCACCCACATTGCTGTCTACATTCATAGAGGATGTGGCTCCCCTGATAGTCAATGATACCTCAGACACGCTAATCCTCGGGGGTGACTTTAATGACGTCATGAATGTGTGTATGGATCGCACGCACCTAAGGAGCAGGAACCCTGACACTCACACGAAACTGGCTACTTTCATCATGGCAATGGGGTTGAAGGATGTGTGGTGAGGCCTCCACCCTGAAACCAGGGAATACTCATTCCACTCAGGCGTCCATGCTTCCCTCTCACGATTGGATTATTCCTTCCTACCAAACTACCGATATACATAAAGCGTGCAGCGCCACCTTACTCCCACGCGGAATCTCTGACCACTCTCCCCTACTAATAGAACTGACAACATCAAAACCACTTCCTCTGCCCTCCTGGCGATTTAATAACTACTACCTGGGCTTTCCAGAACTGGTAGAACATAACCAAGAGACCACAAAGACCTATTTCGAACTAAATACAGGGTCAATTGATGACCCAGGGGTGGTATGGGAGGTGTATAAAGCAGTGCTGTGAGGAGAGACCCTCTCCTGGACGAAGGCACATAAGAAAGCACACTTAGAGAAGGTGAAAGAAGCGGAAGCACAGGTGGAGCATGCAGAACAATCACACCTGGCATTAGAGCTGCCTAAAACTAACCGTGCACTAGTTCTTGCCCAAAAAAACTGCAAAACATTGCCCAAGACAATGCCAAACAGGCACATGAAGTGAGGCGAGCCCGAATATATGAGACAGGAGATAAGGCAAGCAAAATGCTAGCGTGGCTGGAACGCAGAGAGGAAGGTCATAAACAGGGTAGAGAGATCAAACCCGATAACGCGGAACCGCTGTTGAATGATCAGGACATTGCGGAAGGTTTTGCAGCTTATTATGCCAATCTCTATAAAGTCCCTAAAGCCCCCCGAACATCTCTGTATTAGAGGAGATTACCTTCCCAAATTTAACAAGCCCACAAAAAGACCAACTAGATGCGAACATCACAGAAGAATAGCTGGTGCTAGCCATATCACAGCTACAGGCCGGGAAAACACCCGGGCCGAACGGCTTCCCAGTCGAAATCTGGAAAAGAATAGAATCCAGTGATATAGTTCATCACCTTCTACGCATGTACACACATTCTAAAACACAAGGCCAACTGCCCCCAGATCTGAGGAAAGCTATCATAATCGTGATTCCAAAACCTGAAAAACCCCCAGAAAAATGTAGCTCGTACAGACCGATCTCGTTAATAAACAGTGAAACCAAAATCCTAGCGAAAGTACTGGCGAACCGACTACAGAAAGTTATTACGTCACTGATACACCCGGACCAATGTGGCTTCATGCCCCAAAGAGCCACTTGAATGAACATACACCGGCTGCACGCGGCACTAGAAAAATCCCCTACCCTTCATGGCCCTCTTGCGCTATTAGCAATAGATTTCGAAAAGTCCATTGATTCTATCTACTGGGAGGCACTGTGGGAAATAATGCGCCATATGGGATTTGGGGATCAATTCATGGAGTGGGTACAGCTATTATTTAAATCCCCTGAAGCCGAGACCAAGGTAAACAGTTGGCCGTCCAAACCCTTCAGACTAGGCAAAGGGACACAACAGGGCTGCCCCATGTCTACAATGCTCTTCGCACTGGCGATAGAGCCTCTAGCCATATTATTAAGAGACACACAGACATGGAAGGTATTTCGATGGGCAGATAACTGGGAGGACAAAGTATCGTTATATGCAGACGACCTGCTTCTGTACCTGTCCGACCCCATATCTGCCTGTCCAATAGTAGCCCACTTACTAGAAAAATATGAATCCTTCTGCGGCTTCAGGGTAAACTGGTCAAAGTCTATACTATTTCCGGTGAAGGAAATAGAAAGGGCAATCCCACAAAACTGCCCCTTCCGTGTTGAGAGTTACCATTTCCGATACTTGCGAGTGCAGATCACAATAAACCTGAATGAATGTGTGGCAAGGGATCTCCATCCAATTATAGACAGATTTCTTATACATCCTACAAAACGCTCCACTACATATCCCTGCACATGAGTTTCGTAGGATTGACAGAATCCTCAGGGGACTCCTGTGGAACAACGGGCATCCGAGGCTAGCACTTAGCACCATACAACGGTCCATCTGGGAGGGAGGCATAGGATTGCTGTGCCTACAAACTTATTACTGGGCGGGTCAAATGGCAGTAATAAATGACATGTTACATGGGGACCCAGCGCAGCCACACATCAAACCCGATGTCACAAGTAGAACGATAATAACCCCGCTGGAGTCCCTGTATCGGAGGACCAATAACAACACCCCTAAAACAATGTCTTCTCATCGGGCAATGATATGGGCAGAAGCACATAAACACATACACTGGGAAGGGAAAATCACCTCTGCGCAGCCACTAAGGGAAAACAAGTACATCTCTGAGCTAGATAAACTCCCGAGAGGGCAGAACTGGATAACAGCGGGGATAACAAAAGTGGGTGATGTGATCACAGAGGGAGGGATTGTACCCTTCGAGGACCTAGCTGGCAAATTCAACCTCCCCGCAACTGACCGATACCGACACACACAGCTAAGCCACGCCCTACAGCGTCACCTCCCTGATATGAGCAATATGGCAGAATGTACCCCCATAGAGAGGAACGTAGACGTAGACCAAATAGATGCCAAAACCACCTCGGTAATGCACAATGCCCTTACCTCATTCGCCACGCCTGATCTAGAGAGTTTGAAATCACAGTGGGAAAGGGATGTGGGAGAGATCCTGCCAGAAGACTGGATAACAATCTTAATGTACCAGAGAGAGACTGCCATATCAGCTAGACTTCACCTTATCCAGCTAAAAATCCTACACAGAGTTTGCTACCCGAGGGTAGCACTCTACCGATGGGGCAAAGTTGCCGACCCTAATTGCCTACGCTGCCGCCAGGAGGAGGGTACCTTCTTTCACATACTATGGGACTGTCCATACATTAAACTGTACTGGCAACAATGATGCAATACTCTGTCTAGAGTGCTGGGCTGCACTGTGGCCAGAGATCCAAAACTGATGTTGTTGAGGACAGAGGAAGAGGGTGCAATGTCACCCTATGATAACTTACTGCTTTCAACCTCCACTGCACTAATCAAACGCAACATAGCAAAATTGTGGGGATCTACTGTAACCCCGGAACATGTGCAATGGCTAAGCGATGTAGATGCATGCATAGCGATGGAGCGGAGAGTGTATGCAGCCAGGGGCTGCCCCGGGAAAGCCGAAAAGATTTGGGGGAAGTGGGAGAACGCTCATTAAGATGTTAGAAATTGAAGGCCAGAGGATTCACGCAATGGATGAGACAGTGTGGGCATATAAGGCTGTTATTAACTTGTGCTGTTGAAGTGGGGGCTCATGATTGGTTGTAATGTTAAGGTTGATGGACTCCATGAGAGTCAACGTTTATTTGTATTGTGCAATAAAAACCAATAAAAGGTTATATAAAAAAAAAGTCCCACTGGAGTCACCACTTCCCCCTGACAGCCGTCTCCTCCCATGTGATCCTCCCTCATGTTACCACCCCCAGGGTTAGGATCAAGTAGCGGATGCCTTCCCTTGGCCAAATGGGAGGAGACTTTAGGTTGGGATTTAGTGATGGCTCTGTATGAGTCATCTCATCTCTCTCTGTATTTTCTCTCTCTGTCTGTCTGTAAATATGAGAGCCAGGAGTGAGACCTGCAGAGATTCAAAAATGGTTATGTTTCATGCCATTAGTAAAAATTGGGGTAGGCAAACAGTGGAAAAGCTTAACACCTGGGGGGGCTGTGGCAGACTGTAGATATCATTTCTATTCCATCCATTTCTACTTAGCAGCACTGATTGCTTGTAGCTTCCCTCCATCTCGCCAGCAAGCAAGATTAGGGAATACAAAAATCCTGTTTCTCGTATATGGCAGTTCAGGTTTTTTTTAAGTGTTCTTCTTTGGAAAGAATACAATGCTCCAAGAATGCTGGGGCTGGCAGCTCCAATCAGCCCAGCCATTATTGTCAACGGTAAGGGATATTTGGAATTGTAGGCTATACATTCTGGTGATGCCTAGGTGGCATAAAACTGTTGTTCACAGTGGGAAAATGCCTGCTCATGGAAAGATAGTATACAGTGTTGCCAGAATTCCACACGCCACACTATGGCCACAAAAAACATTATAAAAAGAAAGTCTACCTACTATCTGCAATGAACACCGTCTGTTTAAGGGGCAGAATAAGGGTGCTGCTTATCAAAATGATGCCACCTATTGGGCAGATGGGCATTGTGAAAGTTCTAACTATTAGCCAGTGTCCCTTTGGCAGCTGCACAAGTAACACTAACTAGTACACAGCATGTACTGCGACATTGAAGGGCAATGCATGCCTAGGAAATAGTACATTTTATTTATTTATTATGTAAGCATTTGACTTGCGATGTGCGAATCTTTTGCAAAACATTTTATAGCAAATTTCACATTACAATAGTCAAATAGAACAATACGTAAATGACAATAAAACTAAATAGTAAAAAACACATTCCATCACATAATTCTGCATTAAATCATGTAAAATCATTTTCCCACAATATTTATAAGTTCAATTGTTTCAAAAACCTAACCACTGCAAACTTTTCTTTCGCCCCCTAGCCTTCCTGCGTCAAGGTCCGGAATTGACCCAGAAACCTATCCAGATGCAAACCTCTTAACTCTGCCACACCTATGAAAAACAGATATTTAAATTCTTCCACTTCTTTCTGATCCTGGCAGCATCAATAATCAATTTCCCTCTTACTCCACTTATCCCTCCCTCCCCCAGGGAGTGAATTGAAACACAATCTCAAAAATATACTTCCAAATTCTGGGCTAGGGTACGTTTTCAAATAAAATGGCACATGGTTCAGGACCTTAGCTTCCCCTCTCATGTTCCCAAACATCTTGTATCCTTCACAATGAGTTAGTGTACAGATTCAATCACCTGACCAAAACTTCTCTTTCATTTTGTTGGGTAAAGTAAGAAATCTAGATCTATATTGTGATCTATACCCGTGGTGTCATCACTTCTTTCCCGTTGGCAGCCTCTTCACATGTGGCCAGAGGACAGCAGCTGCTACCTGATCCTGACACTGGGGGCGGCTATATGAGCAGTGATGTATTTAGGCTTTCTGCTGCTCGAGGCCCAACCAAGTGTATCCACCCCTCACACCACTTTAACACTCCGCTTTTCCAGACCCTGCCTCTTCTTTATTCATATTAAAGCCACAGAAGTGCACATATTAAATTGGAGGTGAAAAGGTTTTGACTATTTAATGTCTGTTTGCACCAGTTCTCTGTAAGCTAGTTGTTCTTGCAGAATTTGGGAGGCTAAGTGCTAGTTCAGGCAACTCTCAAGGGTTGGATGCGGACCTGGCAAGCAGGAGCCCACAAGGGCAGTGCAGTAGTGGGGGGTTGCTGGTATCGACTAGGAAGAAAGGCCTAGGATTCTGTGAGTTTCATGAGGGTCAGGCCACCGGTCACAGTGACAGTGGGGTGATTAACAAGGAAGGGAAAGATGAAAAGAGCAGAGTTTTGAGCAGTTTCCGGAATATTAGAAGGTCCAGCTCAAGTCTGAAAGGTGCGGGGAGGCTGTTCCAGAGGGAGGCACCAGCCGAGTCGAGAGACCCTCCCCTCACTCTCTTCTTGGAGAAACATCTGACAGTCAGAGAGTTGGAGTTAGAGGAGCATAGGTCTCTAGCAGTCAAGTATTTAGGGAGGGAAACCTGGAGATAGTGTGGTCCCAGGCCCCAGAAGGCCTCGTGGATGATGCAGAGGGTCTTAAATTTGATCCTTGCAGCCACTTGGAGCCAATGGAGAGATTTCAGGGCTGGAGAGATGCAGTCCCTGGACTTGAGGCCAATGATTAGTCTGCCATTATTCTGGATAAGCTGGAGGTGGCAAAGGGAGGAAAGGCAGAGATTGAGAAAGGGGCTGTTGCAGTAGTCCAGCCTGGAGAGGACCAGAGCTTTGGAGACATTTAGATTCTGGGGGGAGGTGAGAAAAGAAAGAATGCCTCTGAGGAGGAGGAGCTGGAAGTGGGACTTCTTGGTATGTGAGGGGTGAAGGAAAGAGCATAGTCGAAGGTGACTCTAAGGTTTCTGGCCTCAAATGATGGTGGGGGTAGAGGGCCCATAGAGAATGGCAGAGCATAAGAGGAAAAGAGGGAACCGGTGTTCTGATGAGGAGGATCTTTGTCTTATTGGCATTGAGATAGAGATCGTTCACTGCACACCATGTCTGAATAGCGGACAGATAGTCAGGGATGAGAGAGGAGAAAGAGGAGGAAGTAGAGGGAAGTTTAAATGAAAGCTGTCTTTCATAGGCATAACACTGGACATGAGGAGAGAACGAGGAGATCAGGTGGAGGGGTGAGTTAGATATTGAAGAGCCAGTGCAATGGAATAAAGCCCTGGGGGACACCACAGGTAGAATGGGTGTTGGTGGAGGAGAAAGGGCCCAGTTGCAGCTGAGAAGGGCGGTTAGTGAGGAAAGAGGTCAGCCAATCCAGTGCCTCGTCAGGGGTGGTGAGGGTTTTATGAGGATAGAATGTTTGACCGTGTCAAAGGCAGAGGAGAGATCAAGGAGGATGAGAACAGCGGGAGAGTTGGAGTCGAGATTTGCAAGCATGGTTCACAGGTGTTCAGGAGAGCAGTTTCCAAGCCTCTGGATGCCCGAATCCAGATTGATGGTCATGAAGGCAACCAAAAAGATCAGTGTGGAGTGTCAGTTGGGGGAGGAGAAACTTCTCCAGGGGTTTAACGAGGAAGGGGTAGTGGAAATAGGGCGATAGATAGCTGGGCAGGAGGGGTCAGCAGACAGCTTTTTTAAGAGAGGATGCACAAGGGAGTGTTTGAGGGATAGAGGGAAAGAGCCAGTGGCAAAGGAGTGGTTACAGAAGTCAGCAAGAGCTGGAGCGAGAGAGGAGATGTTGTCCTTAATGGTTCTGGAGGAGCAGGGAGGCAACGGTTTGAAGGAGGCCTTCATAGAGCGGACCACTTTCGTATAAAGAATTCATATTAATTGTAAATCAGCCCCAGTGTAATTGCAGGTCCACTACCTGGTTGGACCAGTCCATGTGAGCAGTTATGCCACTCCAAGGCTTTAACTCTTGGTACTGACCATCAAACATCCTTAATAGTTCATTTACACATATATAACACAAACAAAACACTCAGGTAGCTTCATCCCACTATTGGAAGTTGCTGTTACAGCTATATTTGATTTTAAAATGTTGTGGTCTGAGGCACAATGGCCCCAGCCAACGCTAAAGGTATCAAAACCCACCATTCAAATTTTAGAATCCAATTTGAGCAGGATCACACAATTTTGGCCATGGGCTAAACTTAAATTATAACACGGATACCCTCATTCCAAATTCTCCATCTCCTTTAAAGATATGGCACAAAATGAAGTGCCAGAGCAATCATTAATGTATGCATTGGAAAATGAAGAACAGGAGCACACATGATTTCCTTAAACGACACCACTAATTAATACCTATCACCATTTTCAAAACTCTCTTCTCTCTATACTTCCATTGAAATCTTTGCACAGGAAGCTGGGTAGACAGTTGGTGGTACTACAAATGTAGTGCCGTAGCCCAAGAGACCCATGTCATTCCGCATAAAGCCCTGCACCCCAGTGCAGACCCAACAAAACATGTCCTTAGCGCACTTGTAGCAAAATCAAAAGCCGCGACAAAAGTGATAATGGTACACTTTCATTAGTATGGAACCCATGTATCAGGTTATTTACATTCAGGGTGAAATGTGAATTCAACAAATATACACCTGTATGACCTATAGCACAATGAATATTTACCTTTTTATTAAATATTTGGTGGGGCATTTGACTTTTTTGAAAAAGTAGCAAGAGTTCACACAGTTCAGTTATCTACCAGACATGTGCCTTCTTTCAAGGCAATGCAAGTGAACACAACATAACAATGCATTCCTTTTTAAAACGTTCATGTGTATTAGCAAATCTTTCTTTTTTTGTATGTCAAAATTGTATGTGAATATTTACCACACAGCATGCTAGCATTATCCATTCCATTTGGGAGAAACTAGTTCAGTCCTGGTATCAACTTGGCATTGTGGGGTTTGTAGTCCTTGATTTTCCCATTATAAACCCAAGACTGCAAGTTCTGCAATTCAAAGTGAAATCCAGGAATTAATTTTGTCTCCCAAATGGAATGGATAATTTTGGCATGTATGATGCATAACAACAAAATGGGCATTTGTGTCAAACAATTAGTTTTGGCAGGTGTCTTCATTTTATTGCATGTCTAAATTATGAAAATATAATGAAGAGATTTTTCAGGTGTGCATTATTTTGCATTTTGGGACGTGTTCAATTCAGGGTTTGGAAAATAAAGCTATAATGGTACTCCTTTGGCTTAACATGCTTCTGTGAGGATATCGTGAAGTTGCTCTTCTATGCAATTTGGGTACTATGCAAGTACATTCTATAAAATGGTAGTCTTTGAGAGTGAACGCCGAAATATTTTGTACCAAGTAGAGCTTGGAGGTATGTGGTCCTGTGGCAAATTACACCACGGGCCTCATTACGAGGCTTGCGGTCCGATAATGAAGGGGGCCGGTATGGGACCGGCCCCCTTCATTACGGGAGCGCGTACTACGAGGTTTCCTTTGCGGGACTCAGACCGGTTTCCGGGTCCCGCGAGGGGTGAGGGAGGTAACAAACGGACACTTGTAATGTGTCCGTTGTTCATCCCTCCCCATTCCCATTGAGCCCTATGGGGGCTCAAATGGGAATGGGGAATGGTTCCTGCAAGGAGGATTTACCGGGTCCTCCTATGTCGGAATGACCCGGTAAGTCCCCATTGCAGGAACCCGGTAATGGAGCCCGGTCTGGAGGCAGCCATGGAGCTAATAGCTCCATGGCTGCCTCCAAACTCGTATGGGTTTAAATCCTGGCATCACTGCTTTGCCAAATAGCATGATCCAGGACAAATAATGTAGGGTCTCATCACGAGTTGGGCAGTATCCCTTAAATGCGGCGGTAGTGCTATTATCGTCACATTTAAGTGTTGGCCCAGTCACAAGATGGACAGAGAGTTGGAGATTCACCTCCGGCTTTTGGTGGAGGTAAAAATCTCCACTTTCCACCCGTCTTCGGCGCTATTAGCGTCACGCTAATTGTGCCGAAAACCCCCAAATGACCCAATCGGGATTTACCGCCTTATTACTCATGATCTGGCACTAATAGAGCCAGACCAAGTAGCGGTAATGCTATTTGCATTGGCAGTATACCGGCACAATTACCGCCAGGATTCCGCAAACATTTTGAGGCCTGAGAAAAAAGCCTCCTTTGCAATGGGGCAGGTTTAGAGGGCCGTTTTCCAATCTCACCAAGTGGCAATTGAGGTGTACCAAAAAAAGTGTTCAATGTTTTTGCTTGTAGCTTTTTTACCTAGTTTCTCAATCAATGGGAAGTTTATGTTTTTGACGGGGTCTGGTGAAGCTACAAATCAAACCTTAGATTCTCGTCTCCACCATCCACTCCACTTGTCAAAAATAAATGCATATCACCACCATCCGATTTTGATGAAGGGGTGTATGCATTTGGTTCCTATGGCATCCACCAGCTATTATCAAACATTAGGGTGAGCTGTCCCCTCCATGGAATTAGCAGAGTGAAGAAAATGCCCATTCGCACCAAAGCCTAGGCATGTTTTGCTGCCCATAGTAAAGTCAGAAGAGCAACTCATTAGGATAATCAGGATGGAAGTCAAGTTATACCCGTATCTTCTCATTGTTTCACATAATTACTCTGTGAACATCGGCAGATTTCAATGGGGTGTGTGAGCGTTTATGTGAGGTTTTTCTCTTTGGTCACCCTTGTTTTCCTATGGATCATAGTTTGTCTTTCCCCTTCATTTCTCTCAAAGCCTACCAACTTTTGTACCAAACAATAAAGGCACCAAATCAGTGCAAAATCAGTCTATGATTGATGGACGTCTTTGAGAGATAGTTGCATTAATTTAGGGAAAAAAGAGACTCCTAGAGAGACTGAAAGAGTGCATCCAATACATAGATGATTCGAGAAGAGGGAAGAAGTGGAGAGAGGGAAGAATAATAGAAGGCAACATAAATGAAGCCTAGGACATAATGAGCGAGACACACATAGAGAGTGAGACAAATAGAGGGCTATGTTAATGGAGGGGGAGACACAGAGTAAGATTAATAGAAATGGGTCAGTGAGAGCGGTCAGGGGCCTGGCGTGAGAGCAGCTGAGTCCTGGCAGACCTAAACCCTAGGTTGAGGAGTTCCAGCACTATTTTATTTTCCCATTTACAGGACTGGCTGCACTTCACTTGTACAATTGGCTAATCACATAATTGTTCCAGTACCAGGAACAGGGTCTTGTTGCATAGTGAGGTCTTTTGCACCTTTATCTTCTTGAAAAGAGTCTGTTTAGGGAACGTTTTACATAGATAGCTGATTGGATCAACAAAAATACAGGGAGATGAAGAAACACCAACAAAAAAAAACAGCGTGCACTGAAAGCACCGCACACTGACATGTTTACCCTTTTGTGATTCACAGGGAGACCCCCTTGAGCTCCCTACTCAGATGTTTCCCACCCTATCCTGCACTAAGAGCATATTCAGCTACATTCAGTGACTCACCTGCTAAGGATATTAGCAGTCTATTGTAGTGCTTGTGGTGTAAATATAACACAGCAGAAAAAAACAATAGCTAATTAAATGTGGGCCAGTATAAGATTTCAAATCCGAAGTACTTTCTTTCTGCTGTGCAGTCACTTTGAAAACATGAGTAAGCATGCACCAACATGTGTTTACTCCCTCTGTCCCCACAGGCAATCCCCACCCCATCTGGTCCCCCTGTGATGTTCTCATGTGCCCCCCGACCCGCACACAGGTGTTGCCTGTTTTGCTTGAATCTTCTACCCTTCTCCCCCCCAACACCCTCCAGCCTACCTCTGCAAGAGTCTGTCCTGATACATTCTCGTTTCACCATCACAATATTGTGGCCAATGCTCGATTTGACGTTTATAAACTTCATTGATTCACAGTGCGTCACACTCACTCCACTCTCGTGCTGCACAGCCTGTGCATCTTGTACTCATGGTGGCCCTGAATCATACTGTTCCCATGTTCATCTTGTATCCTGGCTTGCAACATTATGTGTTACTACTGACCTCTGTAATTGTATTTGCCCTCCCCTCTTGCTTCTCTACTCTTTTTGACTGCTTACTCTCTGTTCTCTCCTCCTCTCCCTTTCCCTATCTCCTCCCCTCATCTCCTTACTTTCGTCTATGCACTTACCCTATCAGAAGTGTCCCTAGACCTAGTATGAGAGCAACCTTGTCTGCCTCCTCCCCTTCCCGCTTACTTGTCCCCCCCACCTCCAGCACTTTCTGAAATGTCATCAGGCCTAGTATGATAGTCGCTTGTTTTGTTCTTCCCCTACCTTTCTGCACCCCTCTCCCTCACCTTTTGTTTTTCTCTGGCTCTACCAGAAATGTCGTCAGGCCTAGTACGGTAGTCGCCTGTCTGTTTCCATTTCCTTCCCACTCTCCCCCTCCCTTCCTTACCTATGTCTTAGCTCTTGCACTATCTGAAATGTCGTCAGGCCGAGTACGATTGTTAATTTCATATCCTTACTGTTCATGGCCTATACGAATGTCATTGTATTTTCCCTTGTTCCCTTCCTTGCCTTGAAGTGCTTTGAAACACATTGTGTATAGGTGCAATATAAATAAACTATCATATGATAAGAAAGAGAGATTGTGGCTTTGAAGTGAAAAGAGAAGTTTTGTAAAAGCGGGTTGAAACCTTGATAAAACTCAGGCTAAACTGAGTAGAAATAAATGGAAAAAAAACTATCATATCCTGTCATATCATGAAGGAAAGTGGGAGAAGTTGCATGGGAGGTCTGGGCTCTGCCTTTGGCCTGCCATTGAAACAGCACTGCTACATGTAGCATTTGTAATTGAGCACCTCTGACCTCTGGCATCGCTGCGGTGTGAAGCCACAACTACAACCCAGAACAAGCGCCTACATGTTTCACTTCAATAGCAACTCAGCTGACCTCCCTCCCCCTTGCTTTGCAATGCCTGCAAAAACACCTAAAAAAACATTTTTTGAACATTTATTTTGAAATGCCATTATTGAAATATATTGAAACATGCTGCTCCATGAAAATCTGCCGCCCCATGCCTGGCCCTAGAATGCCTAATTGGAAACACGTCTCTTTATATGAGGGAGGATCACATGGGGGGAGGCAACCTTCAGGGAGATGTTCTGGCATCATCGGATGAGACATGGTATCCGCCCCTTTCTTTTGAGGATGCCCCTTTCATTCCCCATGCCGTAATGGCATATTGTGAAACCTCCCCATATTCACCTAGGAAGGGTACCGAAAACCCTTACATGGGATTTGCATACAAGTCATCAAAACCTGACTTGCCTATTAAGCCTCATGAAACATCTTCACATACTCTTCATAGAAGTCAACAAGAACTTCCTTGCCTTCCACGACTCCTAAAACCACCTTCCCATACTGGGCACACAAGTCATCAAGAACTGACTTGCCTTTCAAGACCACTGAGAACACTGTCCCAGACTCTGCATACAAGTCATTAAAAACTGACTTGCCTTTCAGGATTACTGAGAACACTGTTGCAGACGTAACCTACAAGTTAACAAGAACTGACTTTTGTTTTCCTAACTGCAAAAGTACTTTGACGAGAAAGATGAACCAAGCGATGCAGATTACTTAAGGCCAAAAGCGCAAGCTAGGCTCTAGTTGTTGAGAGAACTTGCCTGATGCCAGGAGATATAAATTGACGAACCGGCTGACTATCAGATGCTAGCGGGAGAACTCTCAGTTTTATCATAGGGACTGCAGCGCTGGTACGAGGTCTGTGGAGCCAACTGGCTCAGCGAGGAGACAGAAGGAAGCTGTCAGAGGGCTAAGGTACGCTGCAGGGACACCTGAAGCAGGAGAAGGGCCAGAGCATCTCCATGCACCGTAGAGCGTTTTTCCCACCGCCTGAGCCTGGGGAGACACTGAGCAGGCAAGCGGGAGCCGCGAGAGAGACAGAAGCTGCAGCACAGAGGCAGTGGAAGGGAGTGGAATGCCGATAAGCCGCTGTACGCATACTGCAGCAGAACCTGCATGCACCGTCAAGAGCCAGTGAGTCCACCCAAGGGAAGCGGGGACACCAGGGTGCATTGGCAAGCATGCCAAAACCACATAATGGTGAATACAATATTCAAGAAAGAAAGCGCTATTAAAAATCATTTAAAGAAACAGAACAAAGCCAAGATAAGAGACCGTCAAGTTTGTAAATGTACAAAGTGCATATATAAGGGAAGCCCTGCAAGGATAGTACACCAGGCAGACTAAAGACATAAGAAGGTTTCTTTGAGAAAAGCCCTGGACAGAGATTATACCAGGCAGATACAATTCACGAGAGGAAAGCCTTGGCATTGGAACATACCAGGCAGCCACACAAGAAGAGCCCTAGCCAGAGAATATATGAGGCAAATTCAAGTCATAAGAGGAAAACCTTGGCAAGGGAATATACCAGACAGTCTCAAGCCACAGGGAAAAGCCCTGGCCAGAGAATATACAAGGCAGATTCAAGTCATAAGGGAAAAGCCCTGGCAAGAGCATATACCAGGCAGTTTCAAGTCACGAGAGACAAGCCCTAAGCAAAGAATATATCAGACATACTTAGGTCATGTAAGAAAGCCCCGGCAGGAGAGTATACCAAGCAGTTGCAAGTGTGTTCATAAAAGAAAGCCTTTGCAGGAGAGTATGCCAGGCAGTTGCAAGTGTATTCATATAAGAAATCCCTGGCAGGAGAATATACCAGGGGGATGCAAGTGCAGTAGGGAAACACATCAGGCAACAACAAGTTGAACAAGTGTGTGTGAAATATCTCATCTAAAGAGTTCCTGAGAAGACTATATCAGGATCAGAAAATATTGTGTTAAAGCATATTGAAAAGGAGCAGATACCTCGCAGGAGAGTACAACAGATATCCAATCAAGATACAGACTAACAGCCAAGTTGTTTTCTGTACCAGTTATGTTGTTGAACAAGAGAACTTAAAGAACTAATATTCTTGAAAATCTAAAGCAGAGGGAATAGAAATCCAAGGGAAGGGAACCACCCTCTGGATCAAGGAACTCCATCCTCCTGGAACTTTTCTGTTGGAGTAACATATTTCCTCTTTAACATTTGTGCACTACTCAAGGCCTAAGACATTTTCCCTTTCTACCTTAGAATTTATTTTTAGAAGGTGAGGTCCAGAATAGTACTTTGGACGCAGGACGTTTTGCTTTGGATATTCTGACATTTGACAGACCCTTTGTTTTGTTTGAGGTAGGGAAACACTGCTCAGTGTAGAGACAGATAGGCATTTCCAACACCCTTTTCTTGTATCAATAAATGTTTATGGCTTAGATCCTAAGTGTCTTTGCCCATATCCCATTCTTGAATCCTCCAAATATCCAAACCTGCTATTAAATCTAAACAGTATTCCTCCCATTTAATAAAAACATAATAATTTTTAAGAATCAACACATATTTTGAAACCTGGAACAAGGACTTTTTGGGAGTAGGAAGGCATTTTCTATAAAACAAGACATTGGGCCTCATTACAAGTACTCCGGTTCGGAATTAACACTGCCGGTAAAACCATACCGGCACCGTTTCCATGTCCGCGCAATCATGACCCGCGGCCCCGGTAATAGCACCACCCTAAACCGCCACCGCGGAAATAGGGTTCCCCTTAAGTCCGTCTGCACGGAAACCCCTCCGTTACCGCCAACACTAAACACCGTGAGCATCACAACTAGCGCGGACACGGAAATACCGGGAAAAAAATGGCGTAAATACCGTGATCAGGGTGGCGGAACCGCCGCCACCGCGAACATGGCGTTATACTCTGCCTGCTGAACTGAATCAGGGCACAGGTGCACCAAATCAGCCCAGCTGGACCTAGCAGGCCACTGGGAGCATACAAAAGGGCCACACCCAGGCCAACACAACACAGAACCATGCAGGCAGCAGGTCTAGTAGCACTGGGACTGGGCCTACTCAACCAACAGGCAGTACTGCACATGGTGGCAGTAATGGCGCAGAGGAGGAGGCGTAGGGGGAGGAGGCGCAGGCGGCAACCAGCCAACCCTGCAGCTATGGCAAACCCCATTGCCCAGCCAGCCCGACCCCGCCGCCAGCCACCAATACCACGCATCAGGGCCTCACCCTGGAACCTCACCCCAGGACAGATCCACACCCTATACCGGCTGGACCGTGCAACAATCCTGCACATCACCGCCATGATTGAGGACAACATCAGCAGCCTAATTGACACCCCCACCGCCATCCCCCCCCTCTTGAAGGTTGTCTCAGTTCTGCATTTCCTTGGCACTGGCACCTATCAACACACGGTTGGTGAGCTGCACGGCATATCTCAACCGTGTTTCTCAAAAATCCTGGTAGAGGTACTGGATGCCCTGTTGCGACATGTGTCGGAACACATAGCCCTACCCCGCACCCTCCCCGAGGTCATTGCCACCAAGTTGGCCTTCCATGCCATAGCAGGCATGCCAAATTGCATAGGCGCAGTTGACTGCACCCACGTCGAGCTGACAGTACCACATGCAATTGAGGTGGTGTTCCGCAATAGGAAACAGTATCACTCTTTGAATGTCCAGATGGTTTGTGATGCCATGCAACTGATTACACACTGCTGTGCACCTTTCCCAGGCTCATCACATGACTCAATGGTACTGCGGAATTCCACTTTGCCACGGTACATGGAACGATATGCCGGACAAAGCACGTGACTATTGGGTGAGTACAGCTGACGATGCTACAACCCTGTCGGAGTGGTGTGTGTGTGTCCAGGCCAATGAGCATTGTGAGTGTGCCGCTGTGACCGCACATGCATCACCCCCCTTCCATCTACCAAATACACAGCGGATGGCAAACATCATGAAGGAAGACATGACAGGGCACCACAATGTGCCCGTGCACACGCTGCCACAGCCAATCCCGTCACTGTCCCATTAACCCTGTGCCACTGCAGACACCCACCCTCAATTGAAACACTGCCCCAAAAAGCACGGGAGGCGTGTAAATGAGACGACGTGTATTTACTACTTCCGTACAGTGGAGTCACTCTGCCATGTGTGGACAGCACTGCACCATGACATGCACACAATCACATTTCACCCGCAGGGCACAGTAAACATGCAAGTTAATGTGTAGGCCCATATGCAGTCAGCGACATACCTCGTGATGGCCGAAACATACCTCCAGACACTGCATGGTACATATGCATGAATGAATGATGATACAAGAATGCACAGCAGCAGATGAGGACATGATGCCACAAACACTGACATGTTCCCCCATCTACATCCCATGTAGGTGATGCGGGATATGCACTCACGCCATGGATGATGACACCTGTACGGAGACCAAGGAACAGGCATGAAGAGGCATACAATAGGGCACATATCCGCACACGTGGAATGATTGAGAGGACATTTGGACTGCTGAAGGCCCGTTTCCGCTGTCTGAGCAGATCTGGCGGATCACTGCTGTACAGCCCAGTGAAGACGGGCAAAATCACGCTCGTATGTGCCATGCTGCACAATATATGCCTGCGCAGGAACATCCCAATGCCACCAGACGCAGATGAGGAAGATGGGGATGGGGATGGAGATGGGGATGGGGATGGGGATGGGGATGGAGATGGGGATGGGATGGCACCGCCTCCCCCTGGGGGTCCACATGATGGCCAGAGAGCACGGGATGCCCTGATTGGCATTTACTTTTGAGTCACAGCACATTCACAGAAATGCACAAACATGGTGACGACAATGAATTAATAGTTGCACTGCAAAATAAATGATCAATGTCAACACATGTATGTCTTGATTTGAAATGGTGATGTATTGATGTGATAACAACAGGGAAGAAGGTGCATTGGTTAGGGAAGCTGTACACCCGGGGCCACCCACCACCCAAACGTGCCCACCCCCACCCAGAGCCCATTGTCCAAACCCCCAAAACTACCTACCCCACCACCCAAACGTGCCCACCCCTCTCACACCCTTGTAGTCCACATGTGTCCTGCACTGCCCCACACACATGCCATTACTTCCGCGTGCGCTTCTGTGCCTGTGCAACCTTGCCCGAAGGACCCGTTAGCCTACTCGAGCGCCTCCTTGGACTGGCAGTAGTGGAGCTGGATGGGGTGGTAGTGTTTGATGGCCCAGAATATGGGATTGAGGGCATCCGTGCCAGATTTGCCTGTTGGCCAACCAACATGGCCTCTACAAGCCTGGAGGTGTGGTCGTTGCCCTCCCGCACATGGCGTGCAAGGGTCACTATGGTGCTCGCAAAGCGTCCAATGGACCTCGACAGCCGACGCACGGAGGCGCTGTAGCTCTCCCTCTGCAGCCTGGATTCCTCTAGCTGCCTCTCCACCAGCTGGGTGAGGGTAGCCTGCTGGTCCTCCATCCACTGCATGTGGGCATTCAGTTCGGCCATGGACGGGGTGGGCGACCTCATGGGACTCCCCAGTGAAGTGGGGCTGAACCCCAGCTCATGGAAGGAGCCCAGGTCTTCCAATGTGGGCATCTCCCCCTGTGGCCCCGTTTCCGAGTGCTCTTGCGGGGCACTGTTATCACTGCAGGCCGCCCCCTCTGCAGTGCTGCTACCTTCGGTGTTGTGTTGGGTGTCCATGATAGGTTCCCGTGGCACCTGTCTAGACTCAGCCAGTGTGGAGACGGTGGGGATGTCGGTGGTGGTGGTGTGCCGCACATCTGTAGTGGCTGGTAATGTGGCCAGAGGTGCAGAACTGCCGGCAGCATCCTCCTGTGTGGTGGCGGTGGCTAGTGTACTTGCCGATGCAGATTGGCTGGCCTGTTGTGCAGTATCACTGTCACTTGAAATGGCTGTGGGGACACAAAGGGCATGCAATTAGTGTTGTTGTGGTGGCAGATGGGTGCATCACATGCGTCATTAAGATTGTACATTGAATAGTGTTAGTCACATGCATCTGATTGCTGGTGTCTGCATTCAGTGATATTGGTTGCGATACGGATCATGATGGGTCCTTTGGCCCATACATGCACTGCCTGGGGGGGGGATTGTTCATGGGTCCTTTGGCCCACACATGCACTGCCTGGGGGGGGGGTTGTTAATGGGTCCTTTGGCCCACACATGCACTGCCTGGGGGGGGGGTTGTTAATGGGTCCTTTGGCCCACACATGCACTGCCTGGGGGGGGGTTGTTAATGGGTCCTTTGGCCCACACACGCACTGCCTGGGGGGGGTGTTAATGCGTCCTTTGGCCCAGTACTCACAACTGCATATTTACATGTGGCATTCATGTTTGGGCACTTACCGGCATCTGCAGGTGGGCTCAATCCTGCCTCAGCCTGCCCGATCCCATGGATTCCCTCTAGGTGGAGGACGCTGCTGCAACGCTCCTCCCATGCTTGCAGCCTCAGTGGGGAAGGGGGTCCTCCGCCTGTCCCACTGCTGCGTTGGCGGTGCGTGGAAATGAGGTTGCGTACCCTCAGCCTCAGGTCGTCCCAACGCTTGTGGCAGTCCTTCACGCTCCTCACTGCCACGCCCACGGCGGTGCACTTGCGTGCAGCTTCGGCCCACACCTCCTTCCTCCGCTGCTGTGTGGCACGCCGTTGGTCGGCGCTGAACAGCATCTCAGCATTGTCCACAATGTGCTCCACCAAGACGGTTAGCTCCGCCTCGCTGAAGCGCTGTTTGCGCTGCCTCTGAGCAGGACTCCTGGCAGACATGCTGGTGGTCCCTTTTGGCTTCTCAGAGTTAGGATTGTGCTTGTGCTGGCTCTGGATGGCAATGGATTGTGCTTTTATATGATGGCCGCCTCTCTGTTTCCTGTTTTGGCGATCATGGTATTTCCGGTTCCGTGTCCGTGGTGGCGGAGGCGGAAACGGGTTTAGCGCCACTTGTGGCTTCGTTATTTCCATTTTCGTGGGGTTTTCCGTGACGGCGGTAACAACGTTTCCGAGTCCGTGTGGTGCGCGCGACCGACAGCGTGTAATCGGACGGTTTTTCCGCAACCTTGCGGACACGGAAACGTTTTTACCGCCGTCACGGATTTTGCACGGTCCCGGACTGGCAGGTTGTAATGAGGCCCATTGTTTTCCATTGTGCCATCATTTGCAAGGATAATAAGCCCAACTCGAAATGTAAAATTTGAACAGGAAAACTCTTTGGTACTCCTAATTATTTTTGTCCAGATGGTCCCTTCTAATAGGTTCCTTACCATGGGTGGCGTACAAATCATGGCTACAGGCCTAATATACCATAGATGGAACCACCTTCATCTTGTAGAACTTAAACACGGGGATTACAGAAAAATTACAAAATTTATAATGCAGAATCATACCCTGCGATGCTAACGCCTGTGTTCTACTCTTTAGAGCCTTCACATTTAAGAAGTCATTACCACATTCGTTCAATATGAAGGTCAAATAACGATAGGTATCAACTCTGACCAAAGGAGTATTCTGTAGCCACCACTTAAACTTCACTGTATTTTGAATACTAGCTGGTTTGAATACCATAACATTTGATTTGCAAACATTTTCTATGAATTTATTCTGTTCAGTATATTTCTGTAATGCGTTGAACAGTCTCTGAAGCCCTATCAGTGTTCTATCTACTAGCACAAGGACATCCGCTTAACAGAGCCATTGTAGGGGGCGTGGCCAACATCGGAGCGATGAGGACGTGAGCCTCTGGAGCTCCGGCGGCCGCTGCAAACATCCTGATTGAATAGCCTGCTACGAGAGGCTAATCGACCCAAAACGCTCTCCTCCTGTGGGTAAGCGCCTCGGGCGCACACAGACAAAGTTGCAGGCCAAAACGCGACATTCTGAGCAGGTTCGGTGTGGCAGAGTAAAGACGACACAAGCGCGGCACTACGCGAACAAAATGGCCGCGCCCTTAGGAATGGAACCAGGAAGAGGAGAACCGCGCTGAAAGATATCCCCGACTGTGCCCACCCTGGACGGTGAGTGGATAGGCCATCGACCGCATCCCACTACACCACCCGAACTGTTGCACGGGAGCCCCGACAGTCTCTGGCTGGAGAGACGAAGCAGGCGAGAGCCTCTGCAGGCAATGCGATGAGCCGAGATGGCCTCAGCACTGGGAGAGGACCAGGCTGTGTGCCGCATCAGAACGACCCTCATAGACTTCCGAGTCCGGGAACAGACGGCGCGGTTTCGGGAGAGGGGGAGCTGCCTGCCCGATAAACAAGTATAACCCCAACGCCTGGTGTGGATGGCGCAGCGCAGGGGTGCAGTCCTCCCAACAGCGGAGGTGTCAGCGGAAGTGAGGGCCCAGCGGACGCGCAACCTGAAATGCACCGGCCGGACTCGGCCACGATCTAGCCTGGGGAGGCTGCTGCAGACCCCCTGTCCACGGCCAACAGCCGACCGCGGCTGGGGGCCCTTCTCCCTCTCCCCTCCCCCCAAAAGAGGGGGGAAAACAGACGGTCCAGAGCACGGCACAGTACCACAGGCCCACACCCATAATACGGCCCAGAAAGCTGCCATAAGAGGCCTCGAAGCGGAGAACAAACACGCGGAATCCACCGCATGCCTTCTTGAATGGTGGACTGTAAACTGGGGGTGGACTGCCAGTATTTGGAAATTACCCGCGACTACAGGTGCAAGAAACAGGATTCCTTTATCTCCCCCCAACCCCCAACACATTGGCGCAGCATCCGCACTGAGCGGGAACGGTTCGCCTCTCAGCCTCGGCAGGAAAGGTGTGACACAGGACTGCTGCACCCTAAGAAATTAGAACACAGAGCAGAATCATCGACAGCTGCATCTGCAAACCTGCAACCCGGCCGCAGCGGAACAAGAGAATCAGGACGGATAATCACTGAGGACAGCGGGTGCCCGCATCAGTCAGACCACATGCCCGCCACCGACACATTGAGAGTGCACTAAAAGAGTCACCTTCAATCCTTACAACCAAATAGCATCACAGGCAGATATCCAGCATGGGCAAGGACAAATCTAAAAGGCTGATCTCCCAGAGCAGGATAGACCAATTCACCACGCCATCAATGAACAGCCAGCCAGAGCAAGATCAACTAGAAACCATGGCAGACATGGAAAGCACGATATCATTAAAGGACATCATGGCAGCCATAGCGGACTCGCGCGCCTCTATGGAACAGAAAATGGACGGGATCAGCATAGACGTCTCCCTCCTGCGCCACGATCTCCAGAAGTTGACATCACGCACCGGAGAGGCAGAACAACGCATATCTGGCACAGAGGCTGGAATAAGAAACATAGAACAACAACTGGCTAGAGTCACAACGCGCCTGAAAACCATGGAGGAGCGAGTGGATGAGAGCGAGGGAAGATCTAGATGCAACAACGTTTGGATCCTGGGATTACCGGAGAAAGCAGAAGGCCCACAGATGGAGCTATTTCTGGAGCAGCTGCTCACAGATATGTTCCAAGCAAACACGTTCTCTAACTTTTTCTCCATTGAACAAGCCCATCATGTACCAACGGGTCGTCCATTGCCAGGCGCCCCACCCCGTACAGTGATCGCCAAACTATTGAACTATCGTGATCGCGATGCACTGATTCAATCCGCAAGGGCGAAAGGCACTCTTACCTACAATGGATCCAAAATAGCATTTTTCCCTGACTACACCAGAGAAGTACAGAAGGCTAGACAATCGTTTGACCAACTGAAAAAACAGCTGCAGTCCCTCAAGGTGAAATACGGCCTAATGTTCCCTGCCCATCTCAAAATTTACCACGGAGGCACGACGGTCCACTTCACCGACCCCAAAGAAGCGTGGAAATGGATATTGGATGGTGACAAGGGGCAACAGAAACAGAGACAGACCATTCCGTGCTCGACCAGGTCCAGAACCGCCAGACCAACGGCCACCTGCACCGGGACTCGCACTACAGCCGCAGGAATGAGAGCATCGACTCCTGAAATGTATGAGAGAAGGAACACTTGTGACCCTACTATATGGGGTTTAAGGTACTGTATATCAACTCAATGCTGAATATGGGTACAGAACAGCCACATAGAAACATACAGCTAAGCGGCCAGCACAGACGGAAGCCCCCCCTTCCTCTGGGATGTCACTGTGCGACATCAGACCGGGACATGTTTGGAACTTACGCACAGGGACACAGTTCCGAGCAGTTTATTTGTTAGCGGGCTCACTCAGCTGCGGTTAGCTGAGGTTTACAGTTGAATGTTCGGGCGACAGATGCTTTGAGTTGAAAGGAGTATAGGGTGGGGGATGGGTAGTTTGTTAAACGTTAGTACTGTTAAGAAAGGGGTCCAGGGTCCATATCCAGAACGCTTTGCCACAACACCACCAGCAAATGACACGTGTACACGGTGCTATGAACCAGTGTCTAACTCTTACTCCTCGCTAAATGGCCTCCACTAACGTAGACTGCAGAGCCCTATGACTCCTAACCTGGAATGTTAACGGGATGGGAGGCGGGATCAAAAGGTGACTCATCACACAGCTCCTAAATCGGCACACACCTGATGTAGCCTTCCTAACTGAGACCCACTTAGCAGGTACTACATGTAATTTGTTCAAACGCACGAACTACAGAGCTGCAATACATGCTGGGTTCACCACAGGCTCTCGTGGGGTACTTATATTAATACACAAACGCCTGCCCCTGACCATGACACGGGTGATCCAAGACACTAGTGGCAGGTATACATTCATTTCGGGAACACTATGGAACCAGACGATAGCCCTGCTCGGGATCTACTCGCCACCAGCATTGATTACCACATTGCTACAGGATATTACACCTCTGATATCGGGAGATAACTCAGACCTAATGATAATTGGGGGCGACTTCAACAAAGTCATGGAGGTGGGGATGGACCGCTCACACTTAAGAGGTAGAAACCCCACTGCGCGAACCAAGTTAGCAGCGTTCACCGCGGCGATGGGGCTGCGAGACGTGTGGCGTGACCTGCACCCCGGCAAGAGAGAATATTCCTTCCATTCAGGGGTACACGCCTCCTTATCACAACTAGATTACTTCTTTCTGCCGGGGCCAGACACCCACAGGGCCGCAATGGCAACTCTACTGCCGCGTGGCATATCAGATCACACCCCCTTGCTAATCAAGCTTAACATGACCAGACCACGTCCGCCTCCCTCCTGGCGCTTAAATAACTACTACTTAGGCCTCCCAGACTTTCTGGAACAAATACAAGAAGCGACTAAAACATACTTCGAGTTAAACACGGGATCGGGGGACGATCCTGAGATCCTGTGGGAGGTGCTCAAACCGGTGCTGAGAGGCGAGATTCTGTCATGGTCTGCTGCACATAAAAAGAAACATCAACAGAAATTAACAGAAGCCGAAGACCAAGTGACACAGGCTGAGCTAAACCACTTGGCGGCAGACCAACCGGCAACAAATCGAGCATTAATACTTGCCCAAAAACGTTTACAGAACGTGGCACTAGATAATGCTAGACAAGCGCATAAGACGATGAGAGCCAGAATATATGAGACCGGTGATAAGGCTGGAAAAATGCTAGCTTGGTTAGAAAAACACGAAACAGGCAGCAGCCAGGTCAGAGAGATAAGATCAGAAAGAGGGGAACCCTTACTGACCGACCGAGATATAGCCGAGGGCTTCGCAGCTTACTACACAGAGCGATACAGGCCACCCACACTGTCTTTCAACAGTTCGGTACTAAACGACATAACCCTCCCCATGCTCGACACAGAACAGCAGGCTCTACTTGAGAGAGATATTACAGAGGAGGAATTGATAGCGGCCATGTCGGAACTCCAGACAGGGAAAACACCAGGGCCAAACGGCTTCCCGATTGAGATGTGGCGTAAATTGGGTACGAACGAAATTGCCCCCCATCTGCTACGAATGTTCCTACAATCCAAAGAGCGAGGATGCCTACCGGCAGACCTCCGGAAAGCCACAATAATTGTGATCCCCAAAGCTGACAAACCGCCGGACCTCTGTAGCACATATCAACCAATTTCACTCATAAATAGTGAGACCAAAATATTAGCAAAAGTGCTAGCCAGCACTTGCAACAGGTCATCACGACATTAATCCACCCTGACCAGTGCGGTTTTATGCCTAAACGGTCCACCCGCATGAACATTCACAGGCTACATACAGTAATAGAGGAAGCGCCCACCACCCGAGGTCCCCTGGCCGTACTTGCGATTGACTTTGAAAAGGCCTTCGACTCTGTGTATTCTGGGAAATAATGCGCAGGATGGGGTTTGGCCCCCAGTTCCTGAGCTGGGTACAACTCCTATACAAATCCCCTGAGGCACAAATGAGGGTTAATGGGTGGCCGTTGCATACTTTTAAGCTTGGGAAGGGAACCAGACAGGGGTGCCCACTGTCCGCCATGATATATGCCCTGGCCATAGAACCGCTAGCAGAGGCATTGAGAACGTCACCGGCCTGGCGCGGTATTCAATGAGAAGACGGACGAGAGGATAGAGTCTCTCTGTAGGCAGACGACCTGCTTCTTTACTTAAAAGACCCACACCACGCCTGCCCTGTGATTGTAGACGTACTAGAGGGCTACGGTGCTTTCAGCGGGCTGCGAGTAAACTGGTCCAAATCAACTCTGTTCCCAATAGGCCCCACAACCTCTATACTACCAGCCAATTGTCCCTTTCGCTTGGAAACTGAGGGGTTTAAATACCTCGGCATTCAGATTACTAACGACTTAAGCAAATATGTGACCAACAATCTCCACCCGATAACAACCAGATTCACAGAAGATACCAGACACTGGGTCTCTCTCCCATTGACCCTACTAGGAAGGGCAGCATTATTCAAAATGATGGCTCTCCCACGTTTTTTATACATACTACAAAACGCCCCATTACACATCCCAGCGAAAGAATTCAAAAAGATAGACAGCGCACTAAGGAATCTCCTCTGGAACAATGGGCATCCACGCATTGCACTGAGCACCCTGCAGCGATCCATATGGGAGGGAGGAATAGGGCTCCCCCGCCTCCAGTCCTACTACTGGGCCAGCCAAATGGCAGTGGTCAATGACTTACTGCACGGGGACACCACGTTGCCACACAATAGACTGGGGAGCATCGGAGGATGCGACAGACCTCGAACTGAACTCCTTTACAGAGCAATAGGTAATTCAACCTCACGGTCTATGCACTCACACATTGCCCGAGTTTGCAAAGACACACAGAGGTTCCTGGGATGGGAAGGGAAAATCACCCCACTACAACCACTGTGGAACAACAGGAATCTACCTGAGGTGAATAAGCTTCCGAGGTGGCGCACATAGTCACAACATGATATCAACACAGTGGGCGATATTGTGGAGGGGGGTAAACTGGTATCCTTTGAAACCCTTGAATCCAGATTTCACCTCCCAGGCACTGAACGGTTCCAATATGCGCAGATGCGGCATGCCCTGCAAGCACACCTCCCAGCACTAGAAGACATGGCTGAAAGCACTCCCCTAGAAAGGAACATAGTTGAGGCAAACATCAAGAATAAGGTAACGTCCACCATGTACAATGTAATTACTTCCTTTGCCACCACCGAACTAACCAGCCTAAAAAACAAATGGGAAAGGGATATAGGGCCTATACAACCGGAAGACTGGGTGGGGGCTCTCATGTTCCCTCGGGAGGTGGCCATTTCGGCCAGACTAATCCAGCTCAAAATACTACATAGGATCTACTAGCCAAGGGTGGCACTATATCGCTGGGGGAAAACAACTGACCCACACTGTCTACGGTGCAAGAGGGAAGAGGGCACCTTCTTCCACATGCTGTGGGACTGTAACCATATACAACAGGACTGGAAAAAATGTTGCGATGAACTCTCGCGGGTACTGGGGAGAACAATACACAGAGATCCGAAGCTATTCCTGCTTGGGGTGGAGGAGGAGGGAGAAATGTCTAAATACGTGAGGTTGCTCCTATTGACAACATCAGCAATAATCAAAAGGAACATTGCACAATTGTGGGGATCGGAAATAACACAGCAGTATGAACAATGGGTGACGGACGTCAACATTTGCATTGCAATGGAACAAAGGGTATATACAGCCAGGGGGTGCCCGAGGAAGGCGGACAAGGTATGGAATAAATGGGAGGAGGCCCTGTGAACGACTGTACCAACATGAATAAAGGACGATAAGGCAGTGTACAAAAGTAGTACAAAAGTAATCCAACCTGGCACATAGTATGAGAAACAATGAACATTGCAAGACCCTTTTCTTCCCTTTCTTTTTTATTTTCTCCTTTATTCTTCTATCACCTAACCAAGAATTGTTTTATTGGTTATATAGGTGGAATGTTCATATGAAGAATGTATGTTTAATGATGTTAAGATGAAAAACAATAAAATGTGTTATCAAAAAAAAAACAGCCATTGTATAACCTGGGAATTTAAATGGGGGGGAGGGGAGCGTTCACTTTTCCCAAGTCCTCACCCAGATCTAAAATTAATTCTTTAAATAGTGCCGGTGCCAAAAGGCAGCCCTGCGTAAGTCCCCATTGTGTTTGTATTATTTTAGAAATCTTTCCATGCTGGTAAAACCTGATCCGCAATGAGGTCTGGCTATATAAAACTACTCAAATGTCCATCAAATAACGTGGACAGTGTCATGATCACTGCTTCCAAGGAGCCAGGATCAGCCCAACGTCCTTGGAAGCAGGCCCCTAACCCTAATCCTAGGCACCAGCCGGTCCCCACAGGGACCTTTTGGACCATTCCTGTACCCGATCAACATCAGCACCTGCAAAAGACCAGAAACAACAGGTTAGCAAGACGAACTTTACACGCAGTGCTTACTCACCTGATCCATCGGCAGCGGCCGTGTCTCACGCTGCACCTTCGCCTGCAAAGATAAACAGCATTATTATACTTACCGGCACGCTGTGCATTCCGGATTCTTTACGCTGCATCTTCACCTGCAAAGACAACAGCATTATTATACTTACCGGCACGCTGTGCATTCCGGATTCTTCACGCTGCATCTTCACCTGCAAAGACAACAGCATTGTTACACTTACCGGCACGCGGCGAATTCCGGATTTCTTCATTCTGCATCGTCGCCTGCAAAGACAAAGAAAGAGACATTAAGCAGGTACTTACTCACGCCCATCACGCTCGTCGCAATCAAACGCCTGCGAATACTCCGGCGCCTCTTCAACTCTAACTAATCTGCAAGGAAAGAGACAGTTAGAGCGCTTGCCATACTTACGAATTTCCAGGCGCTTCACTGCCACGCATTAAAAGACTATAAAGACAAAAGGTGTCCAGAAACTTACCGGTCATGCAGACAACGACGGTAACCATCCTCTGAAGTCAAGAGGCCAATGTTTCACCAGTGAAGGAACTGGCAACGGCACCCTGCACTAGACGCAGATGGAGAGCCCAGCATTCACCTATCTAAGGTGAGCACGTTGACCTGGGAGGGGGGCTCTACAGACAAGCTGGGAAGAGAGATAGGGACATTCAACAACCCAGACCTTTAATCCCTCTATTCTTTCACCTGCAGAAACCTCACCCTTCGAGTTCGACACACAGTGCGAAGAGGTTCGACCCCAGAAGCCAATCGAGTCCTGCACATCACTTTTCGAGTCACAGACACCTTCCTGCCAAGACCCGCGCCTCCGTGGGAATCAGGTGAGCGTTACAGACAGTTCCATCAATGGAATTTATTCCATAGTAGTCCTCTATCAACACTATCAAAGGCCTGGGCATAGTCTATAAAGGCCACATTAGTTGTTGTACCATTAACTCAGGCCCTTTTCTTGAATAAATTCAAAATAAAGCCATTTACGCCTGTACCAAAACCTTTTACAAATCCAGTCTGTTGAATGTCAAATTTGCAAGTAGCATTTGCCCACTCTTTCAACTGATTTAAAATAAGAGAAGCAAAAATCTTCCCCGGTGCAAAACGGGCGCATCCATATGTACAATTCAACGATAATTGGTTAGAGAGGACCGGGCGCCCTTTTTAAAATTCGGAACTATAATGGATGACTTCTAGGAGGGGGAAATGTGATTCACCTTTATTGAATAGTTGGAAATCGTATATAGGACCTCTGCTCATTGTTCAATATGGCTTTTTAAAATTATATTTGAAAGTCCGTCTGGGCCTGTTGCTCTGGATCGACTACTCTTGACTACAAGATACATAATGTCATCTATGTTCAACTCTACCAGCCGATCCTCATCAGATGAATGGTGAGGGGCAACCCCCTCAAAAGAATTACTTGTGAAAGTCCTCGTGAAATGGGAAAGCCATGCTTCTTCAGAAATAGAATTCCCCTGCAATGCCAGTTGGGGTGTCTCACACTCTTTAAATAACTTCCATATATCACCCACACATTTGGCAGAAATTGCAGCTATCATTTCTTCTGATTCCCTTTGCATCAAACTGGCTTTATATCCCTGCAACCATTTTTTATGTGTTAGCTTTACTTTTTAATTTGGAGAGGATCGCAATCCCTCCTCCTTTCTTTCACTTCCTTAATAGCTTTCATAAAGTCTTGCTTGTTTTGTTGAACTAAAAGATCAAACCTATGTTTGTGTTAAAAATAAGGCGTAAGTGGATGAGATGACTTGGTCATGTAAAATCTGAATATGTTAACATAGCAACCTGCAGCAGCTACCCCCTCCTTAGCTTGGAGCTCATACCAACTATTAAGATTACCATTCACTTTTCTTACTAATACGCCATTCTGCTTGATCCTATTTCTTCCTAAGTTAACCTCCAGGTTTAACGGATATTTATTTGCTGGCTGCTTGTTAGAGGTGAATACCCGTTCAACCCTCAGAATATTATGGTCACTCTGAACAGTAGGTAATACCTTACATTCTGAGGTGAATGGGAACATGTTACAGGAGACACATATATAGTCAATAAGGTGATAAAGGTGTGTATGGGTGTAGACTATCAGTGTAAAAAGTGGCAAGCTGTGTTTCCAATTCCACAAAGTCCACCCATACGGACCTTGAAAGAGTAATAGAAAAAGTAGAATGGTATCAGAGAGTTGCGCTTTGACTTCTTAAAAATAATTTCAAACAATAAATGCAGAGTGAATTTGGTCAAATTTGTGTCCGTTCGTGATTTAATTCCCAAAGAGTCGGCCGACACGTGTTTCAACCTAAGAATTCAATTTCTTAATTGATAGGTCTTTTTATTATTATAGAGCAACATAAAGCATGAAGTCACAACCATTTATACATTCCATCATAATTCATACATTTCAATAACGACTCCACAGGGTTAACACACACGGTCAATCATACATAAAACCTAGCGACTTCGCCACATATAAATAACATCTCACAAATAAAAAAATATGCAAAAACAATTGTATGTGCAAACAACGCAATAAAGTGCACATGATACCAATATGTGTAAACAAGTAACTGCATCAATGCAGTCTAATCATTTCAAAAAGTGCAATGTGCCTAGAAATTCTATTTGCCAGAAGTGGAAATTCAAGCGACTCCTAATTTGACCCTGCGAGTTCCTGCGAGTACACGTGATGTTTGAATCAACGGCAAGCATTTTAGCAGTATTCAATTCAATTCAATTCAATTTATTAGAAATACATATAGCAACAAGGCTTTGTATAACACATGACATACAATATATACACAAGAAGTACACAGATCACCTATAACAACCACCAAAATGAGAATCAATGCTTATTCGAGACACTTAAAAATATCAGCAATATGCATATAAAATCGAACAATAAAATATATCAAATTTATATAATTTCCTTGCATAAAAACCATCCATAAAAGAGATATTTGATTCAATATATTTTAGCAGCTATAGAAGCATCCCCCATACAGGCATCCCAAGCCTCAGAGATACTGTCCATAAACTCTTTAACCAAAATCCCATTGGCCTTCCAATATAAATGAATTAGAGCAAAAATGCCCAAATGGTAAAACCTGCATGCGTGTTCTGTATGTGGGTCCTCAAAACGGTCACTGTGACAGTAAAATGTCAGTGTGTAGCAATGTTGTAGACTGTATATAATGGTATTATTGCTGTGATGGGTTTGACATCTCCAATTGGTACCATATCAGCAAAAAACTGCAAGAATGTAAGAAAAGACAGAATATTGTGCCATGGAACATTTAGACCTTGCCACTGTGTGCACCTTACATGACCGCAGGTAATCGAGGTACATGATCCCAGAATACAAAAGCAGGGACTGCATAACACTTTCCCGAACACAACAGCAGGGACAGCACAGCACCTTCAATGACAGAAGATCACACACAAGTAGAAACCTGGAGCATGACCCAACATTTCAAAATGATCAACAAGGCCACCATGCTTTTTGGTTTTGGTTCATATTATAGCACTAGTGCCACCTAGCCGGATACCTGTATGACAAGGTATCTGAAAATGATCTTATCCAACAAGAGTAGAACTCACCCCAAACAAAACACTGATCACAAAACAGTGCGTTCGGCTTTACAAGTTTATTTGCAACGCGAGTATAACTGTTTCAAAAGAACAAAAGACAACACCAATCACAAAACAAATGTGACTGGCACCCAAAGTTCCAATGAACTTATGTCAAATTGCATCCGTACTCACAGCCACACATATCTGAGTACCATCACATGGCGCCTGCCCCCTGCCATGTACAACCCTACACCAACTAAATACCATGCACCGAAAATGCATACCCCCAAACAGCATAGCAAACGGTACCCACAGCTAGGCAAATGCTAAAATGAACACAGCACCTCTAACCTCAGCCATGCCAGAATCTAGTCCAAAGAACAACCTAATTGCAATTGCTGGGATCTAACCAGCACCCCAAAGGATGGTAGCGAACCAGTTATGGGACCCACCACCACACACAGAGATATATATATAACCCTACAACCACAATGATTTTCTGGAATCTGCCAGGATCACAGAGGATGGTGGTATACCAATACTAGGACCCACCAACACACGTGTAACCACCCTGCCACAATTCCATTCCTGTAGCTCTGCCTAGCTTCCCAAAGGATGGTGGCATACCCATACAGAGACCCGCCACCACATCAATGTGAACACACAGCCCCTATGGTCCCAACCATAAAAATAAATATGAGAACAATACAACTACAAAACAACACATGGTGCTACATACATTGCATGACCTTAAACCAACCAGTCCAAAAGAATAGCAATGGATTTTGCCACACCCCGTGTCCGAACAATCCATGAAGATTGCTGATGCCCTCTTGTCCAACCTGGATGCGCAGAGTCCTCTCCAAAGCCTCATGTCCAAATCCCCAGATATATACACGTGTGTCTCGAAATATTATCTGTGCGTACATCCTGCAACCTCCCGTCCCAAACAACAAAGCGTGAACTTCCTGTGCATATCTTGCACCCCTTGATAGATGAGATAAAGACCACATGAGCAAGAGAATTATATATGTCGTCTCCTATGTCCTGACATGAGGTCTCAATCCAAATATAACAGCATGCGTAGTGCAGGCCTACCAAACGTGAACAATAAGTACACTAACCCTTTACAAAGACCTGACTGCCCCCAAATACAAGGCCATCAGATATAACACAACACAGACATTATATGGAAACTGGCCTCACCCCACGCAAATGTCTGTAATGACTCTTCTTCATATAAGCTGAGGTTATTTTTCTCTTGGTATAATGCCACACATCAGGATCCAATTCCCCTAAGTTATTGACAAATCTTTTCAATATTGATTAGGGACACTTTTCACCCAGGCTGCCTCTACTGCACACCCCACACTCCTGAGGCTCACCTTCCACCTGCCCTTCCTTTGATTTCTTAAGTTTTTCAACAGTTATACCAGTCCTTTCCTGACGACGATACCTCTTACCAGTCATTAAATGCCCTGATGCCTGCCATTTATCTCAACAATTTGACCTGCAGGCACTTCAGATCTGCTTCCAGATAATCTGCTTGTCACGGCATCCCCTTTTAACAGACACGCTAGACTGCACCTGTGTTCCCGGAGAATGCACGCCTCAGCTGCTCTTCTCGCAAACACAGTATGACGTACCATTGAGGTTGGTGTTCCCAAACAGCCCTTTAAGATGAGTAGCAATACCCTGGAGATAGATGGGGATGCAGATTTTATTCATACATCAATAATCAAGATGACAGAAATAGTTTGGCAAAGTTTGTCTGTTTTAATGTCAAGTATCTAAAACAGGGGATACAACGAACATCAGCAATCGCTCGATACTCTGACTCTGCTTACTTCATAAAGAAATTGGGTTCTCATACCCATAACTGGTCATCATCGATGTTTTGACCTGCGTCATTACCAACGTCATCCTACGTGGCAAACTACAAAAACCTAACGGGAGGTGGGATTGGTTCTAAGTGAATAACTAATCATAGGTTCCATATCTGTATAGAGTAACAGAAAGAGGTAATTAGATAGTCAACATCAGGTGGGGCAACTAAGCCCTCCCCTAAAAATGCCCACTATGAACGCCACTAAATGTACGACCTTCCATTGGCTACACAAACTATAGGACCCCCAACTACGTGGTCCACTACAATTGGTTGGCTTCTAACCCCCGTCAGTACTTTTCCACCTACGTTAGCAGCACCCAGACTGAACAACCAGGTGCGGGTGAGCTTGTCCTAGCACCAGCTTCCCACCAATTAAAATAACATCCATCATCACCTCAATGGTCCAGTAGCAATTAGTGCCTTGAAGTTGGCCTTGAACTTGTACTGTTCCCTGAGAATTTGTAAGGAGTATGGGCACTATCCGGATTCCGTGCATAGGTGTATTCATCTCGTTCGTCCAACTTCCTTCTATCACGTGACTGGACACCATGAAATTGAGCCTTTTCGTGTATTTAATTTTATTTTCAATAGTCCTCTGATGTCTTTTGTTTTTGCTTGACCTCTTTGAACCAGAGATTCTGTTCTTTCATGTTAATTGTATCCAATGTCAGCCAATTCCAGTTTGATAAGACCTTGGCTTTCTTGGCTCTGTGAACTCCTTAGCTGAACTTTGATTCTGTTTAATTCAATTGCTTTTCTTAACTGTGACACTGAAATGAGGCCTTCTTGCTTTGTTCAGTAGTGCTTATATATGTAACAGAAACATCCATCTTTTCTTAGTCCATATGTCTATAGAGGTATATATGTATGTGTTGGCACTTACCGCGGTCTAACTAGTTAAACGCATATAGCTAGCATCATGATTGCTTTGCTGCTTGCTTCATTGCATCTGTACACGTTTAAACTAACTAAGTATCTTCATCAGGTCTGTGGCATAAGTCTCTTCATCTTGATCCCAAGATGTCACTTATCCTTGGTACATATGTGTACTTTATAAATCTTTTGCCTATCTAGTTATTTTTCCATATGGGTGTCGATACAACTTTGTATGACGTCACCATTCATCCTTGCCATTTAGTTTCTCTGCTTCTTCAGGAATCTCATTCAAATATTCAAATGGCCATCATATTGTCTTGTATGCATGTATGGTTTCCTCAATGGGTACTTCACCTCCCATATTCTCTTAGGTATAGGTATTCTTATGTGTACTGCACAGAGTTCACGCTCTTCTCTCGCCCGGTTTACCTGTTCAGTATGTGTCACATACCTTGGTTCATACTTTTCAGGTAATGTTGGCAGGGCAGTTGATGTGGGGGTACTTGGCTCCTCCTCTACACTCCCCGCACTGGGTGATTCATCAACCACTCTCACATCATCTCTTACATCTAGACATCCTGGTCTGAAGAAATGCTTCTTAGGGATCCATATTTTTATGACTCCCTTCTTGCATCCTGCTGATTTCACATGCCCATCCTTGTCCCATGTCATGAGCATGCACTGCCCACTTGGACTGCAATAGATCCATCTTCCCACATACTTCTTATGGTCCTTTGGATACATGAACTTTGTACCCTCGGGTGCATCAATACTGGCCTTCACAAAGTCTCTGATTTCTTCATCAGTCAGATCTTTAGGCTTCCATCCTGGTTGAACATCAATCATAATCTTCATCCCTATCGCTTTATTTGTTGTCTTCCTGCATTGTGAGATTATTATCTTGATCACACAGAATCCAAGCATCACTAATAAAAACAAAGCTCCAAGAAATGTGAACATATATGCCATCCATTGTGGAACCCACGAGAAGAGTGATCCAAACCAGCTGTCATCAGCAATATCTTTGTCCTCTTCTATCATCTGGCCATGGAGTTTCGTCACCATGTCTATGGCCTCTGTCAATGTTCCGTTCTCGTCATCGTGAGAAGGTGTAAATGTGCAACATGATTCTCCGATTTTGGCACAAACACCTCCATTCATAGCTGTGATCATATCCAGGACATATCTATTCTGGAGGGTCATCAGTCGTATGGCACTCATCTCTTCTCTGATTGCATTGAACCCCTTTATGGTAGTATTAATCGTCTGCAGCAATTCCCATCTGGTGATCTGAAGCCACTTGGTATTTGCTCCAACTTGGATCCTTGGCATGAAGATCAACGTAAACACTGAAGAAGTCTGGCTGAACAATCTATGTTCATAGGGAAGAGCACGAAAGGCTTCTATTGATTTGGCAGAGAAATAGTTCTCCCTCTTTATTCGATTTATCAGCTCAAGAGATCTCTTCTTACACAGATTTGCATCTGCTTTCAGGAAACTATTAATGTTCAGGTCACCTTTAGGAATCACCAACACAGGAACATGAACATTCACCAATGTGCAAATTCCTCCCCAATCTTTAGGCAGTCTGATGTAGGCTTTGGATCTACAAGCCCAATAATGATCCATGATGACTGCTGTTCCGATATTCATTCCTGGTGCATCGAAGATTCATCCACAGTTCTGATTCTCCCCCATTTTTCTTGTACCATTGTTCCTGAAGCACAATTTAGAGCTCTCCAATGGAACTATCTGCAGGGATCCTCCTCTGTCTTCGACCCATGTCAGCAGTTTAGCAAGTTTTGGCCATAGAGGTTTACGCAACATTTATGCATTCTCGATAGTTGGTTGGTATTGACCCATTATTACCCAGTCTCTGCAGATTACAACTGCTTCCTCCCAGCCATCTGGCAATAGGACAGTTCCACAGATCTGCATCAGTCCCCAGTTTTTCCATCTACGGATGTCTTCTGTAGATTGTCCTTGAACTTTCAGTTTTTTCGTTCTGGTTTGTTTGAAGGAACATCCGCCCAGGTTCCCTGTGTAGAAGAAAGTTCAACAAGTCTGTCTCTATCCATCTGTCTTTTTCTAGCAACAGCTAAAAACAGCCATAAAGATTCTGCTATAATCTCTACGCGTGATCTTTCTATGGGACTTGTGCTTGGGCCTCTTGTCACTGGACCAGGTGTGTCTGCATGCATCATCTGTGTGGGCCCAATCTTTATCAACCCCTTACCTTGCCTGATCCGCCAACCCTGTCTCTGGCGTTAAAATATTTTTTCTGAAACAAGTGCTGTGTGTGATTGATTACTAACAACATCCATTTCAAGCTCAGGTAAATTCTCCTCTTTTCTTGGGACAGGAATAACTATATAGGGTCTAGGCTGCCTTGTAGTTGCCACGCTCACATTTTCCTTCTGCTCAGAAACATATACAGGGGTCTTTGCCCCATGTGCTCCTATATAAAATGCAGTTCTTTCTGTCAGTGAAAGCAATATGAGTATGAATATAATGCACGTGTAGATTATACAGTGGTACGTGAGCTTGCAGCATCTACTTCTTGGACAATGTGTGTGTCTGTTCTCATGGGGCAACACAATGTTGCTATTGCAATTCCCTATCTCGATCATTTGATGCTTAGGAAGGAAAAACAAACTTTAATGGCTCTGCATTTTTTATTGCTTTCTGGAAGCTGCTGTCTTCTTCAGCATTCAACCTCGATCAACTATCTGCTTTCTACATACTAAGGAATGACCTTATCTTTCTCTATGGAACCAGTTTTTTCACCAGTCGGGATGCAAATGTTCCTTTATCATGAAGAAAAATAACCTCTGAGTTCTGCTTTATATATCAGCTCCCAATCGATGCCTCGAATCTGCTTCAGTGCAGGTGACATGTTGCTTCCCTGTCAGAATGAACAATAAGTTTTGTCTTTTATTCACTTCCTCGATTTGTCCCTTGGAGAAAAGTTTCTACATCGCTCTGTGATTTCTTTCTGAATAGATGCTCACCTGGATAATAATACTTTCCAAGATCATATTCAAGTTTGCAGTGTTTCTTGGATCTCTAAGGAATGTGTGCACATCAGTGTGCCTCCCAACAAGGTGCAGATATTCTTCAATTAGAAGAAAGAACACTACACTGACCAGTCTATGTGCTGCGTCGTCTGATAGGTGCATTTGTGTTTTCTTCACTATACTCAGGCAACTTCAAGAATTGTACTATTATGACTGTGAGCAATGTTCTTCTTATTTTTTAATTGTCAGGATTTTGGAGGAAATCTGGAATGCAGCAATTTCTCCCCACCAGTGTCTGATAAGAACGTAACACCAACTCAAAGTACTTAAGTACGTGTCTAGAAAGGTCATCACTGGGTAACACCATGAGCAGAACCAAACAAGAACTCTGTGTGGAAAGAATCAGGATACAATATTCTCTTCCAATTGGTATATCCACGATCATAGTCTGGCATGCTTTTCTTATCAAGGCTATAAGTATGCCTCAGTCCAAAGTCAATAGCTATTGTGGCTTTAAGAATGCAGATCTTGCCTTTCTCTGCAACTAAGATGCACAGAGTGTTCAAATGCGTCCTTTTACCCCTTTATTTATAGCTCAAAAGGGAGTGTCCAAAATCAAGCCACAGTCCAACTAAAGGCTTTTTCACGCTTTCCACTTGTCAGTTTATGCAACCTTCTTCTTCGTCAAAGATCTCATCTGCACATGCTGTGGTTCTTCCCCTATTCTTGTAGTTTCTTTGCGGAGGGGTGTGGGCAGAGGGGTTTCTCCAGAGTAGATTTTGATATCTCCCAAGAAAATCCAAGCACGCCTACCCTGCAATTTGACAGCAGATGGCGTTACGTCTTCTATGACAAAAGGACAGTTGAACCTGGGCTCGTCCAAACTTTTCCTTGTGTGGTTACGAACTATGACCGCAACTCCGGGTTATAGTTTGGGAAGTTGAAATTTTGGAGGTTGGATTTTTGAAGCATCTCCTTCTGTGTTCTGTACTGCCCTATACCCTCGTCTCTGCAACTGTGCTGAAATTACAGAAAAACTGGATGTCATACAGTTCAAATAGTTTTGCAATTCCAATCCTAAAACTTCTGATGTTGGCTGAGCCTCACTTCTAACTCGGGATGGAGGCATTAAGGGTGTTCTCATTCGCCTTCCTGTCAGGGTTTGTGAGGCGTAAAATGGTGGTCAGAACCTGGTTGGTTCCTCAATGCATATAATGCTAGTGCTAGGCAATGAAACCACCCTTTCGTCAGAGTAAGCTTAAACTTGTATATTCTTTCTTTTAACAGGCCTTTGAGCTTTTCACAGTCTCATTTCCTTGCGGATGATAAGCCGAAGAAAACTTGTGCTTTACACCAAGCAACAAGCTGATCAGTTCAAAAACTGTATTAACAAAGTGAGGTCCATTATCCAATCTCATTATTTTGCAAACTCCCCATCTAGGAAACACTTCTCACACTAAAAATGTAGCTGCACAGGTAGAGTCTGGGTGTGAGCATGGACCTGCCTCTATCCATCTAGGAAAAGGACACACTACAGCAAGCAAATATCTGTATCCATTGCAAACTTGTATCATGTCGACATAGTCAATATGTAAGAGCTGAAAAGGGCCATTGGGTCTTGGGATGACTCCCCTCACTATGCGCAGTGTATGCCCAGCTGTGAATTGTTGGCAAACAATACAATTTACCATAAAAAATGCAACATGCTCCATTAGGTTCGGTACGAACCAATCTTCAGCAATAGTTACAGCAAGATTCTCCCTAGTTGTATGTGCTGGGTAGTGTAGCTGTTCCAGCACCACCCTTAATAAGACTATAGGCATCACTGGTTTACCAGTCCTTTCTTGTCGCCACAATGCTTCAAAAGGGTTTAAAGAACACCATTTTTGCTTCACGTCCACAAATTCTTTTCCTCTTGCGGTGCCTCCCCTTGGAGCTCTACTATCTGTGTTTTAGGCATATGATTGTATCCTTCCATTACAATCATCATTTCAGTTATCCTTTCATTCACTTCACAAGTCTCCACATTCATCATCCCTATATCTGTATTTGCTATACGTTTATCTTCAGCGTCTGCTGCTTGATTTCTGTGCGAGATAAAATCTGTCCCTTTCGTGTGAGCTGCACATTTAATGACTGCTATGCCTACTGGGAGTTGTAGTGCCTTAATAAGCCTGTCCAATAAGGCTGCGTGCTGCACTGGCGTGCCATCCACTCGGAGGTAGCCCCTTCTCTTCCAGAGCGCTAATCCTGCATGCACCCTCAACGTCACATAGGCAGAGTCATTTTACACTGTCACTTCCTGGTCTGCATGATTCTCAATCGCAAGTATCAACGCCAATAATTCTGCAGCTTGCGCTGAATAATGAGATGTGACCACAAACATGATGGGTGGAAGGTTCCAGGCTGGTTCCCTATGATTGCCCAGAGCAACGCCAGTGGTTAAGATTCAGTCTAAACCTTCCAGCCATCACCTCTTTGTTTTTGCTTTGTCACCCCGAGTGGGACCGGTATGCTCAGACGTGGGTCCCGTGCCTGCTGGGCCTATAGACCCAAGCTACTCCTCACTGATGAGGCCCAACAAGGCTGAAACATGTTTGGGGATGTGTGTGGTCTCTTGCAGAAGGGATGTAACCTAGCAGTTCGGGCTGGACTGCCCCTTTTGGGATGGGACCAAGCCTGATTTGCATATGGTTTTTACCCTTCTGTAATGGCTTGGTGGGCGAAGAACGATGGTCTGGAAGGTTTCCCAGAGCAACACCAGTGGTTAAGATTCAGCCTAAACCTTCCAGCCTTCACCTCTTTGTTTTGCTTTGTCACACCGAGTGGGACCGGTATGCTCAGACGTGGGTCCCGTGCCTGCTGGGCCTAGAGACCCAAGCTACTCCTCACTGATGAGGCCCAACAAGGCCAAAATATGTTTGGGGATGCTTGTGGTCTCGTGCAGAAAGGATGTAACCTAGCAGTTCAGGCTGGACTGCCCCTTTTGGGGTGGGGCCAAGCCTGATTTGCATATGGTTTTTCCCCTTCTGTAATGGCTTGGCAGGTGAAGAACGATGGTCTGGAAGGTTGCCCAGAGCAACGCCAGTGGTTAAGATTCAGTCTAAACCTTCCAGCCATCACCTCTTTGTTTTTGCTGAATAATGAGATGGCAATAGAGTACTAATGAGCACTCGAAATTCCCCATTTGCCAGATGTTTTACCACACTGCCATCTGTGTATCTTTGTCCATCATTTTGATCTATTTCCGTAGACCCGTCGATGAAAACAATCTCTCCCCCTGCAAATGCATTCTCCTTTACTCTATGGAGCTCATCACAGAACTCAATTGTGCATGGGTTCTCCTTCTGTGATTGCCTCAGCTATAAACATAGCTGGGTTCACTATTTTACATCAAACTATTTTAATCGCTGGATTTGATATGACTACCTCATAGGCAGAAGCCCTTTGAGAAGTCAACGTGCCTTTCGGTTTTTCAAAAATGGGAAATAGTGCACGTTCAACAAATAATGTCATAGAACATCCCATCAATATGCTTGTAGCCTTTTCTTTGGCGAACGCGGCGACTGCCAAACTTTGTTCGCAAGGAAAGTGACCTCTCATCACTGGGTCCAAAATTCCACTGTAATATGCAAGGGGCTTGTACCCTAATTTGGTTCTCTGTGTGAGTACTGCTGTCATAAAAGTGCCATCTGTATGCGAGAATAAAAATAATTCCTCTGCATAATTGGGGATCCCTGGAACTGGGGCTGTGTAGATTGCTTTTTTCAATTAATCAAACCCTTCCTCCATTGCCTCAGTCCACACGTTTTTTTCTTGCATTACAGGTACTTTCTTTAAGGCCTGTGAGAGAGGCCTTGTATATGAACTGTAGTAAAAGACCCATGCCCTGACATAATATCGCGTGTGACTTCGCTGTTTTTAAAATGGCCTCAGCTCTTTCAGGGGTGACCTTCTTTCCATCATGTGAAATTAATTGGCCTATGTACAACACTTCTTGTTGACAATATTGTAACTTTTCTTTGTCAACCTTATATCCTTTTTCAGCAAGTATAATCATCAGCTGAACAGAATCGCACCCGCACTCTTCCTCTGTGGTGCTGCAAACTAAAAGGTCATTTACGTATTGCAGCACAACTCTTTCTAAAGCAATATTGCTCAAGTCCATCTGGAGGACTCTGTTGAAAATTGATTGGGACTCACAGTACCCCTGGGGCAGTCTCATGATTTTAAATCACACTTGTCTAAAAGTAAGCAATGTCAAATCTTGTGAGTCTTTGTGCAGTGGGATTTAGAGAAATGCATTTTTCAAGTCAATCACTGTAAAATATTGTGCATCAACAGGTATATTACATAGAATTGTAGATGGGTCCGGGACTAAAGGGAACTCGGCCTCTACAATTCGGTGACTCTGACGTCACTAAGATACCTTGGTCCATCATGGCGGAAATTGTCTTGAAAATGCTTTCATCTGCCTCTCGAGACATAGCATATTGTCGTACTCGAGGTAAAATTGCTTCTGGTTTCAATTTAATCTTTACTTCCCCAACCGCTTTCAGTAAGCCGACATCATAGGGGCCAGTAGTCCATAATGAAACTGGCACTTTTGCCATATCTTCATCAAAATATTCAGGACGCTTCTTTGCTAGCATCATTCTCTGCGGACCTTCTCTCTTGATTGCCTTTACCCAATAAGTAATGCAAATTTCAAATATCACAAAATCATCAGATAAATAATCTCCAAACAATTCTTCATCAGTGACATCTGTCACTCTGCAGCCTTCGATGGCAGTTATTGTGCTCCATCAACTACCGTTATCATCAGTTGCATCAAGTAAAGTCATATTTCCTTGGACTATAGCTGCTTCTATGTCTAAAGGAAAAATGTGCCCCTCCTCTTCATCTTCATCCATGGGTATCTGAAGCTTAAATAGAAATTCATCTGGTATCCTCATGGTTCTACCTACTAGACCTGGTAACCATGTTAACAGAATGCGTATCCCATAATGGAACACCTCGAGTTCAAGCGGTATCGCTCTAGGAGCTATCTGCCCTACGAATGCCATAATCATTTTGCACACGTTTAACTAATGCATTAATGGTGCTGAGCATACTATGCCTTCGTCTGTAAACAAAATGGCCGTATTCAATTTTGTCAGAAAATCTCGTCCTGTTATTTTGACAGGTGTTTGCCTTGAATAAAGCAGTGGCACCTTCATATCATATTCTCCTATGGAGACTGGTAATTCTTCTGTGAAAGGAACTCGACTTCTTGCTTCTGTAAAGTCATGAGTATTCATCGCATTGCCAGACATTTAAAATGTGCCCTCACGTATACACAAGCATGTTGCACCCGTGTCTACTAAGAACAAAAAAGCTTTGCTGCCTATATTTACGTCTATCCTCGGTTCCTCATGAGGATTCGGCCTTACAGGTAGGACTGAATACATCAGGTCTCCCAGTGAGCTGTTCTATTGCCGGTACAGTCTCATTCCATCACCCATGAATGGATTTCCTCCATCCACAGTGACACCTCCTATTCTATGCGTCATTAGCGGTTCTGTGTTTGTGTTCTGCTGAAGTTGCATAGGAGATTGCTGCGATTGTCCTTGCGGTTGATTACCTGCCATTTGCTGTGATTGCAAGCCTTGCTGCACTCTTGTTGCTTGCTACTGCACTGTTTGATCTTGCGCAAACCCATTTCCGCTCTGCTGCGAATATGCAGGTGGATTTGGCATTCCCTGTCTAGAAAACTGATCATTCTGCACCATTTCTTGGCTTCTACACATTTGAGCCATGCGCCATGTCATTCCACATGTCCAGTGGTCTCCCCAAATGCCCATATTGCATATTCTGATTACCGTTTTGCATATTCTGAAAAAATCCCTGATTAATCTGTCAATTCCCTTGATTTCCTTGCCAACCTCTACCTCGATAGCCCCTTCCTCGTGGAGCATAGCAACTATTTGTCTGATCAAACTGTCTTTGGTTATTTACTTGTGGCATGTTCACGGCCTGCTGCGAATGGTTCCATGTAATAATGTCGCCACAAAAATCTCACCATACAAAAATATCGCCGAAAAATGGCAGTTTTTTGAGGCAACATTATTGCATGGAACATGCGGGGGACACCCCCGCAATCCACCCATGTTTTTTTGTTTTTTTAAAAAAAAAATGTTTTGCCCCTGTCCCCATATATATGGTCACCCAAATAATATCGCCACGACCTTTTCCCTGCAATATTATTTACGGCGACCATATACATGGGGATAATATTACCTGATACCCTGCAAATTTGATCTGCCTACGCTAGATAACATTGCCCCTTCAATGGCGTACTTGAACAGTTTTTTCGGAACCAATTTTGCTTCCTCACCTTTTTGCGTATCGTCCTTTTTGCGATTCTTTTCCTGCAGAAGTCTGCAATAATGTGCAATGGTCAACTGGATTTCCGACTACGATTTAGCTTCTATACTCATTAATTTCTTGAGCTGCTTCTGTACCTGCTCTGGCATAATATATGGCATAATATATGATAAAATACAGGTATAGATTTCCCCCAAGCCTCATGAGTTTCAAGCGTCTAAGCGTCTTGGATCTAAAGCAACAGATCCTCTCCCCCTTTCATCTTTCCTGTCATTATAGCTCCCGTATCAAATGTTTCCGGATATAGCACTTGAAGCGCTTTCCAAATCGCCGCTCTACAATTATTAAATGGCGCTCCATCATGCGCGGTGTTCACTGTAGTCATACCAGGGTAACCTGCCCATGTCCATACCTCATCAGCTCTCTCACAAAGTATGGCGATTAGGAGACCTTTAATATCCCCTATAGCTAATGCATTCCCTCCAATCATTTTTTCTAACTCATGTATCCATTTTCCAGCGCCGGAAGTTAAACTCAGGAGTTTGCACTTTAGATCATCTGTGTACATTTGGGGCTATGGTATATACTGCGGCCTGGGCCCTCCCTTTTCTAGTAAAGGAAATTGTGATGCCCCAAACTCATTCTCATCTCTCACCATTTGTCTATCTAACTCCGGGCTAATATTCCCACATCGCTGTCTACCTGGCAATGATCTTAACCTGCTTACATAAGGCGGGGACTCCCCCTTATGAACCCCACAGACTCTGCCTGTGGGGTTGCCCCTTATGTCGATCAGACTGTGTCAGTGGCTCTGGTGCCTTAGACATAGGAATCTTTACATTTTACACCTTTATCCAAGGGCAAATATCCCTCTGGATCACATACATCACTTCTCTCTTCCCTCTGGAAGTTTTCCAATTCTTTGTCTGATACTTCTAGTGCCCAACTGATGCGACTTCTCTCATCATCTTCTCTATTTAATGTTAGTCTGTCTAAAGACAGCTCCTTGTGTCTCGCACTAAAGAAGGCTTCCTCCGTGTCATACAACTGAGTGCTTTTGAGACGATAATTTTTTCCCTTCCTGTGTGGTTCCTTCCGGGCTTGCATTTCGTGGTATACTTTGTTGATTGTTTCCCCAATACTTTGCGAGTCAAACTCATCCTCTAGATTTACCCTAGACGTACCTGGTACTGACTCGATTTCGGGATCAAATTTCTCTATGTCTTCCCATTCTACCTGTGGATTCGGATTTCTTACTTCCCTTTCCAAATACTCAAGATCTCGTGCTCTCTGTCTTCTTTTGCGTTCCATGTCGTCATCAACTTCTCTGCGCTTTCTCGCTCCCTCTCTTACTCCGTCTTTCCTCTTTATTTTTCATGTCCTTTCATTCATATGCCCTTCGTATCTCCTCATCCCTTCGCCTCTGTATTCTTTTCTCTCTTATCTTTTCCTGTTCATCATCTTCTATTCTTTTTCTTTCTAGCCTTTCCTGTTCATCAGCTGTTCTTTGTCTATTGTCACGCTCTCTTTGCTTTTCTGCTCTCTCTTGTTTTTTAGCCTGCTCATCTTGATATAACTGTTCTTGTTTTTCAATCGTTCCGCCCTTTCTTTGTCTTTTCTGTCTTGTTCATCTTGATCTCTCCTTTGCCTTACATCCTCGATGCCTTTACCATTGAGTTTAAGTAAAATCTGACCTCCCACCCATTCATTTTGTACGAGCGCTATCTCATCAGTTTTATCCTTGTCACCTTTCCATCTCTTTATTTCTCTCCTTATCTCTAGAGATGTACTTGCTCGATCACTGTTCTCCTTGTCGCTTATCTCCTTGTCCCTCAGTACTTTGGAGGTTATATCTTTCTCTGCATCTTTCTCTGGGCCCTCGTCACTACTTTGCGTAGGTGACTCATATGACGGATTACTATATCCCATTGTTGCTTTAAGTTCCCTTAATGGGTATAACCCTTTGTCATTCGTAGTTTTGTCTTTTATTTCACATTGGGCGGGCGGAGCGGAAGGCTATTCACCCCCCTCTTTGCATATGTTAAGTATCCAATCTAAAGGAGGCTCCTCCTCCTTTTCATGTTCATAAATTTTCCAAAGCTAAAGACTCGCTAGGCTCTTTTCTAACTTTTTTCCTGTTTACACAGCATGCAAATATGTCATCATATGCTGCAGATCTGCCCTTGATAATGATCCGCCTTGTGGCCATGGCATAAACATTTTATCTGCGGTTCCTTTAACCCATTCTGCACTGTATTGTTTGAGTTTAAGCGCATGCTTCGGTAGCTGTTTGCAGAGATGCACTAATGGAGTAACTTCTTCCATTTCTAACCTTCACTTTTCTCTTTGCTAACACTCGTTTATGTTGGATTACAGCTTCCAAATTACGTCTCAATTAAAATACACTTATGAGCGAGCACCATTCATCGCAAGCTCCAATCCCATTACAACTCAATTTTTTACTTTAATCTTGCTAAAAAACAACCATCAAAGTTTCATTTTAAAACAATCAATTTTTGTGTCTCCACTTCAGGCTTCTCTGTTACATAACATTTTTCTCTTTCACTCTGACGTCATCACACCTTCCAACCACATAAAACAAACAGACAGTCTTGACTGGCCACATGTACTGTTCACAATTTTCTCTTAAGACTCGTCTTGCCCTCTAAAATTTCTCCGATTGGAACTTAAACCTATCTCTTTCTGGATCGTCTTTAATCAATCCCGTCTCCTATGTCATCCACTTCATGGGACTCTAGATAAAAGGTTTCTTCTAGCACTCTTTAAAGTCTAGGAACAGGGCCTATTCTCTTATTGTGGACTCACTCACGACTATTACTCTTTATATATTGCTCGGCCACACTTTATTTTCCATATACATATATATTACACTCTTACTCTTTCGTTATATTTTATCCCGCCTCCCTCTGTTACTCTCCATTATTTACTATACATGCATCCCTTTACCACACTCTTTGGTCTATTTACTCACCGTTCCCATGTTTTTCATTTTCGGACCCTCGGGATCACCGCCTTCGTTAACGCCTTTCGAGCCGCTTTTCGATCTGCTTCTCATAGATGTGGGAGGGGTTTCTATCTCAAAATAGGGATCCCGTCAAACTGTCCCTTGCAAGGAGTTACCTATTCTAACCACTTATTCGGGGAGCTTCATGTCCTGTCAGCCGAATGGCAAAGGTTGTGCGATATTGCTGAGACTCTAAAGTTACTTATGTTGACGGCCGATAGTTATCTTATCTAGCCATCTTATCTCTGCTAGCAAGTGAGATGAGTGTTCCCAAAAAGCCCTTTAAGATGAGTAGCAATGCCCTGGAGATAGATGGGGATGCAGATTGTATTCATACATCAATAATCAAGACGACACAAATAGTTTGGCAAAGTTCGTCTGTTTTAATGTCACGTATCTAAAACAGGGAGTACAACGAACATCAGCAATCGCTCGATACTCTGAATCCTGCTGCCACAATTGTTGCTACCTGCTGGTGCACTGTATTCTAGGCCACACTGTGATTTTGAATCTAGATTGACCCTGCACTGTGATTTTGAATCTAGATTGACACTGCAGCCAAAATTGTTGCTACCTGCTGGTGCATTGTATGCTAGCCCGCACTGTGACTTTGAATCTAGATTGACCTTGCACTGTGATTTTGAATCTAGATTGACCCTGCTGCCACAATTGTTGCTACCTGCTGGTGCACTGTATTCTAGCCCACACTGTGATTTTGAATCTAGATTGACCCTGCTGCCGCAATTGCTGCTACTTACTGTTGCACTGTATTCTAACCTGATTTGTGCCACTCAGTTAAACCTTTTGCTGCTAAATTGCTCACACATATGACTGAATTTTGGATCTAGATGTTTGCACTTCCCAGATGCTTCCTTCTCCTCAGGCACCATCCCAGCAACCTCAAAGAGTCCTGGGTCCTCCCACTTCTCAAAATACCTTCTCTGGACCCCTCCATTCCCACCAACTACAGACCTATTACCACTGTCCCCTTCCTGCTCAAGATATTAGACAAGACAGCCTACCAACAAATCCAAAAATACCTTGAACTAAACCATCTCCTTGGTATCCGACAATCAGGCTTCAGACCCCAACACGGGACAGAAACAGCCCTTATCGACCTGAAGGCTCAAATTGACACTCTTAGAGACAACGGGAAAACTGCTTTACTGCTTCTCCTTGACCTCTCCCCGGCATTTGATCTAGTTGATCACAAAATCTTATGCAAGCACCTGGATTCAGCTGCCCACTTTTCCCAAGAAGCCATCGGCTGGATCGAGTCATTCCTCAGCAACAGATCCATGCGTGTCTTCTCCACCACAGCCACCGCCGACCCCATCCCCATCACATGCGGAGTCCCCCAGGGCTCATGCGTCTCCCCTACACTGTTCACGAAGCCCCTGTTTGATGAACTAGATGGTCTGGGTATCACCTACACTAATTATGCCGATGATACCCAGATCCTCATCCTGCTGACGGGAGATTACAACCATGATTTGGCCTTGTTGAACAGGGTGTACCTCATCATCCAGGCATGGATGGCATCTCACAGTCTCTGCCTGAATGATGACAAGACTGAACTCATTATACATGGTTCCACCGCAAACCTAACCAAATTGGACCACAACTACACAAGCTTCATTATAGACGGGAACACGATCAAAGTAGCTAAGGAAGTGAAAACCTTAGGAATATACATTGACTCCTCCCTCCCCTTCCATAAACAGGTTAACTCTATGGCATCCTCCACGGCCTACACATGTAAGCTTATAAGAGCAGCCAAACCCTTCTTATCCACCCGGAGCTGCATTACTCTAGCCAGAGCCCTTGTATTATCAAAACTGGACTATTGCAATGCCCTCTACGTAGGAGCTAGAAAACAGGTTACTAACAAAATACAGATGCTACAAAACAACGCTCTCAGAGCAGCGCTCAGCATCCCCAAGAGAGAACACATCTCCAACATTAGGAGAGCCCATAACTGTCTCAACACAACAGATAAAATCCTGCTCAAAGTAGCCTCACTAACGCACAAATGCCTGAACAACGCTGCCCCCGCTACTTAGTCGATAGAATAAGTAAACACACCTCCAACAGACCTACTACAACCTCCAATGCTAATCTTCTCACAGTTCCCAGATTCAAACGCACCAAAATGGGTGGCAACAGCTTCCAGGTGAAAGCAGCACAACACTGGAACTCCCTACCACCTTCTCTAAGAACACCCCAAACCTACATACACTTCAAACGTAACTACATACAACGGATAAAGAACAATGACCGCTAATTCCTTTCATCCCACCTCACCGCTACCTACCTGTAAATATGTATATTTGTAAATCCGTAAACTTTTGCCTTTTCATGACTGCTTCAATCATCTATTATCCATTGTATTTACTGCATTGCATCCGTAAAACCATTGTAATTACTGTAGTGCATTGTGACATGTAACCAAGCTGCGAATAACCTTGTTGCTCTTGCGCCCTCATACCCTCGGGTCTGGTGCGCAATACAAATGAATAAACAAAACAAAACTAAACTAAACTTAGTACTCGAAAACCTTTGCTGCATACCATACTATGACTGTAACTAGCTATTAGCACATCTAACCACAACTAGCACCTGCTAGGTACAGTACAGAAGATCCTCCCTCCCACCTACACTGATTAACACTTAGTTGTTAGTATGACCCCAGCATAACTTGACAATGACCTTTGCCCGCTCAACTAAACTAGCCCAGACTGTACTACTTAACTGTGCCATTGTAACAATTATCGCCACTGCCATCAAAACAAACCCGCCCAAGGATAGAAACTTGAGACTTAGGTCTAAATTGACTCCTATCTATGAACCTTATAGAAACCATCCTAACAATGCTAATAAACATACAATTACCTGGTCTAAGAACCCCTCATCCACACTAATGCAAACCACTAATATCACTGGCCAAACTCCCACTAAGAATCACACTCTCCGAAATACCCTCTCTCACAAAACTTCACTAACAGCCAACCCGGACAGTACCTTAATGCTAACAGGGTCCCTCATTAACTCTAGATCAGTGGTAGCCCATGCTTCTGAAATTGCAGACATCTTAAATAATGACAACCTCGATTTACTGGCCATAACTGAGACTTGGCTATATGAGGCCGCAGGACCAACTCTCATGCTAGCAGTACCTGACAACTACCAAATCATTAGAGTGGACCGGCCTAATGCCAGAGGTGGTGGCTTAGCCATTATCTTCGAAACAACCCACCTTATTAGACTTGCCACTTCAGCTCCCCTCACATCTTGTGAAGTACTCACCGCCAAATTGCCCCTCTCTAACAACTGCACTCTCACCATCCACTTGATATATAGACCCCCTGGGCCACTAAGCACCTTTGAAGACGATCTAACTAGCCTCCTATCCGACAACACTAAAGATCACTCTCAAACACTACTGTTGGGAGATTTCAATCTAGGCTTTAATGATGCCAACAACAAACATGCTGAATCTATTGCAGCCTTACTAAATGACCACAGTCTCACGCAAAAAGTCCCTTCCCCAAAGCGCATCAAAGGAAGGACCCTTGACTGGGTATCTGAACTAAACTGCAATATCAACATCACCAATATTGTCCCACAATCTTGGACAGATCATCACTTAATAAACTTCTCTGCCGCATTAGACCTTCTGAGCCCAAAGTCTAACAACATGGCACCGCCTCTCCCCACCAGAAGTAAGAAGGATATTACTGTTAAAAAACGTATCCCGCTTCTCCTCCCGGCCATCTCCGGAATGGAAAGTAACAACCCCGATGCATTGGTAAACACCTTCAATTATGCTATGACTAAGGCACTCGACATGATAGCTCCTGTCAAATTGCGCAAAGCTAGGCAAGTAGCGCACCTGAATGCCTGGTTTACCCCCCAACTCAAATTCTTAAGATCACAAAAACTGAAACTCCAATCTATCTGGCGTCACTCCCCATCTGAAAATAACAAGAATAATCTAACGGAATTTGCAAAAATGTACGAAAAAGAAATAACCAAAGCCAAAAAGAACACCTTCAAGGACAGGATCGAGAAAGCTAAATCTAACACCAAAGAATTATTCTCCATCCTCCGTGAACTAGAATCCCCAATCCAACCATTAGATAATGCCCCAAAGGATAAAGCATGGTGTACGAACATACAAAATGCTCTATCAAACAAAATGTCATCCCTACAATGTAAAATTGCTTAAAATATGCCTCACTAGCACCCCCTGACCAACAAACTACTCAACCGTTGGTGACTAGGACAACTACACCCTTTAGATTCAAGACCATCTCCATAATTGAAACAGAAAAAATAATACTTTCCCTTAAACCTTCTAACTGTAAAGGAGACACTTGCCCAGAACAGATAATAAAGGATGCAGCGAGGGACCTAGCCCCTTTTATCTCCAAGCTTATAAACTATTCATTCAAATCTAATACAGTACCAGCCAATCTTAAAGAATCATGGGTCCTCCCGTTACTTAAAAAACAAACACTGGACCCTACCATCCCGACTAATTACAGACCTATCACCACCGTGCCATTTCTACTCAAAATCTTAGACAGAGCTGCTTACATACAAATCTAGGACTATCCGGAAGCAAACTACCTACTCTGTTCACTACAATCGGGCTTCCGCCCTTCTCCATGGCACTGAAACAGTGCTACTAGACCTTAAGACACAAATTGAAGAACTAAAGGATAATGGAAAAATAGCCTTGCTACTCCTACTGGACTTGTCGGCAGCATTCGACTTGGTGGACCATGCAGTTTTATGCAACCACCTCCAATCTGCTGCCAATTTTACCAAAGGTGCTATAGCTTGGGTCCAAACCTTCTTAGCCACCAGGACCATGAGAGTCTTCTCTATTTCAGCTGCTGCCGACCCTATCAAAATAACCTGTGGGGTCCCACAATGTTCCTGCGTCTCCCCTACCATGTATAATATCTTTACCAAGCCTTTGTTTGACAAGTTGGACAGACTATGTGTCACCTACACTAACTATACAGATGACACAAAGATCCTCATACCCCTTTCGGGCAACTTCGAGGCGGATTTAGCCTTGGTGAACAAGATTTATTCCCTCATTCAGGCATGGATGGCATCCCATGGCCTTTGCCTGAATGGCAAAAAACGGAGTTACTAATCCTAGGCTTTGAGGCCAACATCCAAAAACTCAGCCCAAACTACTCATCCTTTATCATTGATAACAACCCTATTAAGGTGATGTCTGTAGTTAAAACTTTAGGATTCTATCTGGACTCATCTCTCACTTTCAAAAAGCAAGTGAACTCCCTCGCCTCATCCACAACTTATACTTGCAAACTCATCAGAGCCTCCAGACCATACCTCTCGAGCGCTAGCTGTATCACTCTAGTCAATGCTCTTATCATGCCAAGATTAGACTATTGTAATGCCCTGTACTCAGGAGCCATCAAGTATATCACAGACAAGATTCAAAGACTACAGAATAACTCCCTGAGGGCAGCGTTGAACATCCCCTACGGAGAGCATATTACTGAATTCAGGAAGGAGGCTAACTTGCTGAAGATAACAGACATAATTCTCCTCAAAACAGCATCACTTATGTCCAAATGCCTGAACAACTTAGCACCTCCATACCTAGCGGATAAAATTACCAGGAGAACAGCTACCCGTCCCACGAGAACTGCCGATTCATTTATGCTGGAGATTCCCAGGTTCAAACGCTCAACAGCGGGAGGAACCAGTTTCCCTGTTAAAGCTGCACAATACTGGAACAAACTACCCCTTGACCTAGGACTAGAAAAACCTTACCCTAAATTTAGACATAAAATACTCAACTGGCTACACACAAATGACACCTAACTGACGATTTACACCTCTACCTCTCAGGCCCTTACATGACCCTCGCTTCTGCTAAACTACACTGTGCTTGGTTAACCGTGCACGCATGGCTATCTGCTCTGTGATATATGTATGTACCATGGATATACATTGAAGCAGACTTGTAATGTAGTATATACATATGTTTATATGTATGTGTGCATACACTGATACTCATGTTAATGCCTCCTTGACTTACCAAGGCCATTGCTATGTATTTGATGTATCTTGTATCCTGTTCCTATTGCAATCTCCTACTCTATATACTGCTACCTTGTACTGTAACTAAGTCATAAGATTTCTTGTTCTGTTGTGCCCGTCTACCCAAGGGTTTGGTACGCATTACCAAACAAATAAACAAACAAACAAACAAACAAACAAACAAACAAACAAACAAACAAACAATCTGCTTACTTCTTTAAAAAACTGGGTTCTTATACCCATAACTGGTCATCATCGACGTTTTGACCTGCGTCATTACCAACGTCATCCTACGTGGCAAACTACAAAAACCTAACAGGAGGTGGGGTTGGTTCTAAGTGAATAACTAAGCATAGGTTCCATATCTGTATAGAGTAACAGAAAGAGGTAATTGGATGGTTAACATCAGGTGGGGCAACTAAACCCTCCCCTAAAAATGGCCACTATGAATGTCACTAAATGTATGACGTCCCATTGGCTACACACACTATAGGACCCCCAATTACATGCTCCTCTACAATTGGTTGGCTTCTAACCCCCGTCAGTTCTTTTCCACCTACGTTAGCAGTATGCAGACTGAACAACCACGTGCGGGTGAGCTCGTCCTAGCACCAGCTTCCCACCAATTAAAATATCATCCTTTGTTACCTCAATGGTGCAGTATCAATTAGTGCCTTGAAGTTGGCCTTGAGCTTGTACTGTTCTCTGAGAATTTTTAAGGAGTATGGGCACTATCCGGCTTCCGTGTGTAGGTGTGATCATCTCGTTCGTCCAACTTCCTTCTATCACGTGACTGGACACCATGAAATTGAGCCTTTTCGTGTATTTGATTTTATTTTCAATAGTCCTCTGACGTCTTTTGTTTTTGCTTGACCTCTCTGAACATGAGCTTCTGTTCCTTCATGTTAATTGTATCCAATGTCAGCCAATTTCAGTTTGATAAGACCTTGGCTTTCTTGGCACTGTGAACTCTTTAGCTGAACTTTTATTCTGTTTAATTTAATTGATTTTCTTAACTGTGACACTGAAATGAGGCCTTCTTGCTTTGTTCAGTACTGCTTATATATGTAAAGGAAACATCCATCTTTTCTTAGTCCATTTGTCTATAGAGGTATATATGTATATGTTGGCGCTTACCACGGTCTAACTAGTTAAACGCATATAGCTAGCATCATGATTGCTTTGCTGCTTGCTTCATTGCATCTGTACATGTTTAAACTAAGTATCTTCATCATGTCTGTGGCATAAGTCTCTTCATCTTGATCCCAAGATGTCACTTATCCTTGGTACCTATTTGTACTTTATAAATTGTCTGCCTCTCTGGTCTGGTTATCTTTCTAAATGGGTGTCGATTCAACTTTGTATGACGTCACCATTCATCCTTGCCATTTAGTTTCTCTGCCTCTTCAGGAATCTCGTTCAAATAGCCATCATATTGTCTTGTATGCAGGTATGGTTTCCTCAATGGGTACTTTACCTCCCATATTCTCTTAGGTATAGGTATTCTTATGGGTACTGCACAGAGTCCACGCTCTTCTCTTTGCTGTTTTACCTGTTCACTATACGTCACATACTTTGGTTCATACTTTTCAGGTAATGTAGGCAGGGCAGTTGGAGTGGGGCTACTGGGCTCCTCCTCTACACTATGTACTGTGGTGACGCCAGCACACCCGTAATGCATGACATCACCAGTAGGCTTCTAACCATCAACGAGAGCAGTCCTTCTTCCTGAAGATCTGCATTTCTGTTGCCCTGTGCTGTGGCGGCAGCCACCATCTTCCGGCGGCAGGCCCACCCATTCTCTAGCCAGTAGCTCCTCACCTTCGGCACTTGGAGTGGCAGCGGCTGGATCAGCATCAGATCCTGCAGTCCTCATAGGCCATGCAGCCACCGTACTACACTCCGCCAGCCACCACCCATTGCTGCTGCCTCCCGGATTTAAAACCTGGCCCCAGCGCACTCAATCCCTGCACCCCCACTCCTGGTTATGCCAACCCGTTCCTGGAAGCAGTGGCCTCCTGCTGCTGACGTTCCCTGGTGCAAGGCAACACCTGCTGGGTGTCACCAGCTGTGTCGCTGTGGCCACCTTCCCTCCGCCGCTTGGTGCTCCCAGCCCCAAAAACTAAATGGCACTATCAGCTGGAAGGTTCCTGCCAGCAGACCTCCGAATAATTTGCCTCTGCACAGATGATTGCTTCCTCCGTGCAGTGCACACCACTCCACCCTTTCTCTGGCCAGTAGCTCCTCACCTTTGGCACTTGGAGTGGCAGTGGCTGGATCAGCAGCAGATCCTGCAGTCATCATTGGCCATGCAGCCACTGTACTACACTCTGCCAGCCACCACCCATTGCTGCTGCCTCCTGGATCTAAAACCTGGCCCCAGCGCACTAAATCCTTGCACCCCCACTCCTGATTATACCAACCTGTTCCTGGAAGCAGTGGTCTCCTGCTGCTGACGTTCCCTGGTGCAAGGCAACACCTGCTGTGTGTCACCAGCTGTGTCGCTGTGGCCACCTTCCCTCCGCCGCTTGGTGCTCCCAGCCCCAAAAAATAATGGCACTATCAGCTGGAAGCTTCCTGCCAGCAGACCTCTGAATAATTGGCCTCTGTACAGCTGATTGCCTCCTCCTTGCAGTGCACACCACTCTGTACTTGTTGGGTTATGGATGTGTAGAGGAGGTCCCAAATAAAGCCTGCACTCCAGTCGCCCATTTTGAAGTACAAGGAACATTCACACCGAAATATGTGACGTATGATGAGCAAATAAACCAGCAGAGAGCCGCAGTAGGGCTCTGCCCAGTGCCTATCAGAAGAACAATACCTATTGAAGTACCAATAACCAGACAACCATGGACAGTAAGGTACCCATTGAGAAAACCCTATCAGCAAATGAAACGAAATGAAGATTGCTTAAGTACTGTCCAGAAAGAAACCAAAAAGTCCTTAATGAAAGACGAATGGTGATGTCACAAGGGCCTGGATTAACAACAAACCCATACAAGAAATGACGAACAAAGGATGATGCAAAAAGACAAAACGCCATGAATAGGCATATCATGAACCTAGAAGAAGAAAGCGATACTAGAATACAAAGATGCTTAAGCTGTGAGCAGGATGAAGATATTCCACCAGCTAACGCCTGTACATATGCTTGTAACCGCAAGAAAGATAAGAAAACAGCGTAGCTTGCTATGCTAAGAAGAATAGAGCGGCAAGCGTCATTGTACACAATCTACCTCAAAACAAAGCATGTTATATAAGTGCAAGTCCACTTTGCATGAAAAGCAGAACCGACCAGGTTACTAAAGGCCAAACGCAAGAAGATTCATATTCTAGCAACATGAGGAAAGAAGGCTGAATCAAAACTCAGCAGAGACAGCTTGTGCCAGGGGAACCAAAGACATACCAATAGAAGCTATGAACAGTAGCTACTTTTAATTGAAGCTAAGAACAGAATATCCTGCCTCTAAAGAATCGAGATAAGAAGGCGAAGGCATGTGGTGGGTGAAACGAAAATCAAATACACAAATTGAGAGAAACAAAGCGAATTCATGGTGTGGTAACATGTGACCATCTGAGCGAGAAGGAGCACGGGGTCACACCTACGCTTGGCATCCGCCCAGACAGAGATATTGGAACTTTCCCAAGACAAGATGCAGTTTCGAGGCGAACACAGTGAACTAATTGACAAATAGCCCATAGAGTGATGATTGATTGAAGAAAGGCAGGGTGAATTGGGGCACACCCTGCACCTGGCTGACCGTTCTGCATGCTGCTAAGCACAGTGAAAATGTATGCATGGGGTTGATGCCAACCCAATCAAAATGGACCAAATAATCTAGGGTCCTATAGTTAGTAGAACCAATAGGACGTTGTACTTTTAGTGACGTCTACAGTAGTCATTTTGCAGGAAGGGCTTAGACGCCCACCTGATAGTGTTTACCCAATCACCTCACTCCGTTACCATATACAGATATAGCACCTATATTAAAGTTACCTTTTCCTAACCAATAGAATTGCATGTTAACTTTTGAGTGTTACACGTCAGATGATGACGCGTTTTAGTATAAAAGATATGTTTTGTATGAAGTTCGAGGGAGTCGAAGCGAGACGGGCTATCACATCACTGTTGATTTCCATGTTTCCCTGTTTTTTGTACTTGTCATTAAACGGACTCCCCTTTGCCAAACCATTGTGTTGTCCTTATTGATTGGTGTTGGAGTAGTAAATCTGCACCCCCATCCATCTCGAGGTGCAGCTATCTCGTCTTAAAGTACTTCGGAGCAAACCCTGACTTTATGGGCCAGCCGGGGGACTCCCCAGTACACTTGGCAGCAAGTTTGGATTGGTTTATCAACTATCGATTATGGATTAAAATAAGACACCTATTGACCGTTGACATAAAGTAACTCTAGGTCCTCGGCAATATCACGAGTCCTTTGCGATTCGGCTGAGTAGACCGTGAAGCTCCTCGTAGACATTGGTAGATAAAGAAGAGACTGCAGTCAGGGCCTGAAGGGTCCCGTGTTCCCCAAACTTCCCTTCCCATTCCTACAGGCAGCTGAGCGAGCAAAAAGCTGAAGAAGGCGGTAACAAAGGCGGTGATCCCGAGGGTCCAGAGAGGAACAATGCGAATGGTGAGCCAATCAAAAAATTGAATGCTTTGGCAAATAGTGCATGCCTTAGAACAAGTAAAGGGAAAAGGTAACGGAGGGAGAGGGAAAAAACAAAAATAGTCATAAGTAGAGAAGACTGTATATATATATATATATATATATATATATATATATATATATATATATATATATATATATATATATGGGGATAATGGGCCTCATTACAACCCAGGCGTTAAGGGGTTAACGGCGCCGTAAAAGGTGTCAGCGCCGTTAAACCCTTAACGCCTGATTATGAGGTCCCTTTGCGGGTTGCACTTTAACGCCTGCTTTTAGCAGGCGTTAAAAAACCAACCCACAAAGGGACCTAGGAGCTAATTACGCCACCGTAATTTACGGTGCCGTAATTAGCGCCTTCTCCAGTCCCATTGAGCCCTATGGGGCAAAAATGGGAATGGGGAAGGGCCATGGCGGCATGGGGAATTACCGCCCTGCCAACCTTGGAATGGGGCGGTATTTCCCCATTCCACCATGGCGGACTCGTTACAACACCGGCACCAACCATGGTGCTAATAGCGCCATGGTTTAGTGCTGGGGTTGTAATGAGGGCCAATGACTCGAGAATAATTAAATAAATAAAAGTTACCAGGGAAGACACCCGAGAAGGGAGAGGCTACTGGGGAAGACGCCTGAGAAGGGAGAGGATTTGGCTTATTCCTATGCTTTAATATAGCGGCTAGAAGAAACGTGTACCCAAATTCCCACATACTGGGGAATGAATAGGCTACCACAACGTTTAAAGACGTTGTGAAAGGGGTACATTTACACTCCATGAAGGGATAATGATTAGAGGCAGAGATATCTGTGTCCAGCTGGTGTCCGTTTAGTCTGTCAAGCGTCTGTCTTACATGTTTTTTGACGTCATATGTAAAATATTTTTTAAGAAGAACTGATTTCTAATTTTTGCGATTTAATAGCTGAGATAGAATCGCACACAAATTTATGGTTTTTGAGTAGATTAGAATATATAACATTTTGTGAAAATTTGGATTGGAGCTTGTGGTGTTTGGTGCTCGCTCATATTATCAGAAGTTGTTTAAACCACACGAAAACATTGACAAGTGTTGTATAAGAGGAAAGGGAACAGATTTAAGCATGGAAGACATGACTCCATTAGCACACTTATGCAAACAGTTGCCAAAACACGCACCCAAGCTAAAGAAATATAGTACCCAGTGGGTTAAAGGTACTTCCCACAAGATGTTTATGCCGTGGCCACAAAATGGGTCTTTATCTAAAGCCGTTTTACAGCATATGATGACATATTTGCATGCCACATATACAGGCAAGAAGTTAGAAAAACGCCTTGCTGTTCTCGAGTTATGGAAAATGTATGAACAGGTAAAGGAGGAAGAGCCGCCGATGGATTGGATACTTAGTATATGCACAGAGGGGGGTGTGACGCCTACCGCGCCTCCTGCCCCACCCGAAACGAGAGTTGAAGAAAGTAAGGATGAGGGGTAATACCCACTGAGAGAAATTAAAGCAGCCACAGGGTATAGCAACCCCGCGTATGAGTCACCTAGACATAGTAGTGACGAAAGTCAAGGGAAAAATAAGGACAAAAATATTACCTCCGTAGTCCCAAGGGACGAGGAGAGACGTGATGATGAAAGAAGAGATCAGGCAGAGACAAGTGCATCTCTCGACAAGGAAAGAGAAGGGAAGAGATGGAAGGGAAGCGAAGGTAGAACTGATGAGATAGCATTCACAAAAGATGGATGGATGGCAGGACAAATCTTATTGAAACTCGATGGCAAAGGCATTAATGACACGAAACAAAAGGAGAGGTTAGATGAGACACATAGAACGGGTAAAGAGAAGGAGTTAAGAGATGAAAGGATAAGAAAGAAAGACAGTCAAAGGCGAGAACAGGTATATCATGAAGAGCAAGACAGACAGCTCGATCGCAACCCAAGAGCAGCCAATGATCAAGACAGTCTGTCATGAACTACAGAACACGCCCCTTTTGGACTTCCTGGTCCTTGTCTCAACGGGGCTTACACTCCCTTGTACTCCCAACATGGCCGTCCACTGTAAAACACCTTCCTCGCTCTACACCTTGGACGTAGCGTGTTCTATTTATAGACCACGCCTCACGCGGCTCCGCGAGTCTCAATGCTATTGCTCAGCAGCGACCAGACGTGTGCTCCGTAGCTCGCGGTATTGTTTTCCTTGCTTCTTTCCAGCCAACCCCATTCCTAGTCCCTATCCTTCCTTTCTTGATTCCTGGACTCGTGTGCTAGTAGTGCACTCTGTAAATTTCCCAGATTCCTGGATCTTTGCATCCCGGAACTTTGAATGCACGCTGGAGTCGGAAGAGACTCGTGCAGCCCGATTCAAGACTTGATCCGTCCGCAAGCAGGCATCGATCAAGAAATCCAGCAAAGATCGAACTCAGGTGAGAAGGGGGGAACTCCTTTACACAGACAGAAACAGCAAAGGCTAGAGGAAGAGCAAAGAATACGTGAGAAAAGAATAAGAAGTCAAAGAGATGAGGAAATTCGAAGGGCAGATGAACATAGAAATGAAAAAAGAAAGGAAGAAAAAAGGGTCAGAGAAGAGGCGAGGAAGCGCAAAGAATTTGATGACGATATCGAACGTAAGTGAAGACAGGGAGCACACAATCTTGAATATCTGGGGAGAGAGGTTGAAAAACCCACTCCAGTTGTAGATTGGGAAGACATCAAAGAACTCTTTCCTGTGTATGATTCAGTACCAGGCACATGCAGGACAAATATTGACGATGCATCGGGGAAACGATTGATAGAATATATGATGAAATGGGGCTAGATCAAACACCCCATGGGGAGGGAGTAGACGAGCACCTGTAGAGCACTCAGCTGTATGACACTGAGGATGTCTCCCGAAGTAGTGGAAATAGAGACCTATCCCTGGATAGGCTGCAAATAGGCAGGAATAAGGAGGATACGAGAAGTTGCATGAATTGGGGACAATGTCCGACTCCGAAAAGGAGGAACGCGAGGAAAATGAAGAAGGGAGGCAGAGCGAAAGATGACTCCCAAGGGAAAAGGGATACGATGGTCAGACACTAGCGAGTCTGCACTGAGAGCATCAGAGTCAGCCACGCAGTCTGACCGACATGAAGGAGTAACTCATGGTCAGAGGGGGGTGTCTTCACCGCCCTATGTAGACAGACTAAGGACATTGCCAGGTAGACGGCGATGCAGGAATATTACCCCTGCAATAGACAGGAGAACAATGAGAGAAGAGAAGGAGGGCTACGTTTTCCAATTTCTGTAACTAGAGAAGGGGGGAATAAGACCACAATATATTCCATGGCCACACATAGATCGAGAAAACTTGAAAAACAAGCTTCCAATGCTGACATCGGGGGCCGGAAAGTGGATACATGAGTTAGAAAAATGACAGGAGGAAACACGTTAGCTATAGGGGACATTAATGATCTCATAATTGCCATACTTGGTGAGAGAGCAGACGATGTGTGGGCACAAGCAGGCTACCCTGGTCTAGCCACAATGTATGCCTCGCATGACGGAGATCCGTTTAACAATTGTAGAACCGCAGTATGAAAAGTGCTACGAGTGCTGAATCCAGATACTTCCGATATGGGAGCTATAATGACTCAAAAAATGAAGGATTCTGAGGATCCGTTAATTTATATACAGAATTTCCAAGACGCATGGGTACTCGAGACTCATGAATCATGGACGAAATCAATACCTATGTTTTACTATATATTGTGCCAAGGGTTGCCAGAACTGGTGCAGAAACAACTCAAGAAATTGGTAGGAGTTGAGGCTAAACCTTGGGCTGAAATACAGTTGACTATCGCACATTATTGTAGACTGCTGCAGGAAAAGAATCGCAAAAAGGAAGCAGCTCGAAAGGGTGAGGAAGCGAAATTGGTACAGAAGAAATTTTCAAAGTATGCCCTTGAAGGAGCCATAATAACTAGTGCAGCCGAATCAAGCATGCAGCAGGTGGATAGTGCACAACAGAATAATCAGGGTAACGTAGGGTTTTACCCACGGGGAAGAGGATTTAGGGGGAAAGGATGGCAGGGCAATCAGGGAGGTTTCCAAAATAATCAAGGAGGCTTCCAAAACATGCAAAATGGAAACCCGGATATGTCAAATGGGTGAATAATCCGACCACCGCCAGTATGTTGGCTGTGTGGAATAGCAAGGCATTTGGCGCGCACATGCAGAAATCAAGGCATGATACAGAACGGCCAAGAAATGGGAGCAGGCATGGCGGATCCACCTGCATTTTTACAACAGGCGGTTGCAATCACACAGTGCAACAACAAGCGCCAGGAGCACAACAAGGAGTGCCACCTCAGAGCATGGGCAATTTTCCACAAAGACAATCCCAACAGGCACCATTGCAAACGTCACAGCCAATAAGCACAGGGCAGACTCCAAACTCTGGAAGGGGAAGTAACATTGGGAATGGGGAAAATCCACAAGTGCACAGTGGCCCAAACTTGTATATGAACTAGGACAGCTCACTGGGAACCCTGATGTGCTCTATCCTATCAGTGACACCAGACCCTCACAGGGAACCTAGGGTGGATGTCATTATAGGGGTAAAGAATATTCCTTCCTAGTGGACACGGGTGCAACATGCTCGTGCATGCCTGAAGGCAAGTTTTCCTTGTCCGGCGAGGCCATAGATACTCAGAGTTTTACAGGAGCTCACAGTTGAGTTCCCTTTACAAACACACTCCCAGGAGAGTGCGAAATGAATGTACCTTTATTATATTCACATCAAACCCCAGTAAATATTTTGGGTCGAGACTTAATGACGAAGTTGAACATGACAATCTCATTCACAGAGGAGGGCATTGTATGTTCCACTCCAGGAATGCAATACTCAAATGTATGCGAGATGATTAGAGCATACTCAGAACACACTGCCATAAGGGCTATATCATTAGAGCCAGAAATATGGCATACATGTGCTTATGGCAAGATTGCAGGACTTGGAGACAAAATCATGAGAACCCCTGATGAGTTCCTATTTAGACCAAGAATACTGATGCACGAGGAGAAGGGACAAGTATTTCCCTTGATGATACATACAGCTGCAATATGAGGGAAAGTGGTCTTGGTTGACGTTTACGATGACGAGGGCAGACAATGGTGCGCGATAATCACCATCGAAGAAGGACATCGAGTGACTGACGTCACCTATGACGATCTGTTTGAAGAGCAAACAGATATAGGAGAGACAATAGTAGAAGTAAGTCTCACATTTTTGGTAAAAATGATCAATAGAGAAGTACCTCAGAGAATGATGCTGGCATTAAACCGTCCTGAATCAGCCTGACCAATAAGGCTCCGTGCTGCACCGGCATGACATCTGCTCGGAGGTAGCCCCTATATTTCGATGACGACATGGCCAAGGTGCCTGTCCCAGTATGGACTACAGGACCCTATGACATAGGCTTCTTGAAGGGGGTGGGAGAAGTGAAAATTAAACTAAAACCAGGAGCAATTCTACCCAAGGCACAACAATATCCCATGTCCAGAGAGGCAGATGAAGGGATTTTTTAAGACAATTTCTGCCATGATGGACCAGGGCATCTTAGTGACGTCAATGTATCTTAATACGTCAGTGTATCCTGTGAAAAAAAGTAAAGGGGGGGTCTTGGAGGCTAGTGCAAGACCTTAGAGCAATAACTGACATTGTTGAGGCCGAGTTCCCTCTAGTCCCTAACCCATCTACAATATTATCCAATATACCTGTTGAGGCAAAATATTTCACAGTGATTGACCTGAAAAATTCATTTTTCTCAATCCCGTTGCATCGTGACTCACAAGATCTGACGTCATTCATGTTCAGACAAATGCGTCTGAAAAGCACAAGGCTGCCACAGGGGTACTGTGAGTCTACATCTATTTTCAACAGAGTCCTGCAGATGTATTTCAGCAATATTGCACTAGAAAGTGTCATTTTACAATATGTGGATTACATCTTAATCTGCAGCACAACAGAAGAGCAATGCAGGCACGAATCTGTTCAGGTAATGACTATATTGGCTGAGAAAGGATATAAAGTTGACAAGGAGAAGTTACACTACTGTCAACAAGAAGTGCTGTACATGGGCCAGCTGATCTCACATGAGGGAAAGAAAGTGACCCCAGAAAGGGCTGAAGCCATACTGAACATGGCTAAGCCACACACGATAAAGCAAATGCAGAGCTTTCTAGGTCTGTGCAACTATGTTAGGGTATGGGTCTTCGACTACAGCTCTTATACTAAGCCTTTACTTCAGGCCCTAAAGAAGGCCCAAGTGACAAAAGAAAAGATTGAATGGTCTGAAACAATGGAGAAAGGGTTCGCTGAACTCAAAAGAGCTATTTGTACAGCTCCAGTTCTCGGAATTCCCAATTATGCAGAGGAATTTTACCAGTTTTCACACACAAATGGCAGCATCATGACAGCAGTGCTCGCTCGTTGGGGTAAAAGCCCCTGGCATACTACAGAGGGAATCTGGACCCAGTAATCAGAGGCCACTTCCCATGCAAACAAAATTTAGCTGCCGCAGCGTTCACCATAGAGAAGGCGACAACCATTGTGATGGGATGCTCCATGATGTACGTTGAGCACTCATTATTTGCCATTCTAGAGAAACCAAAGGGCACATTGACATCTCACGAGCTTCTGCTTATGAAGTGATCATATCAAACCCATCGATTAAAATAGTCCGATGTAAGATAGTAAACCCAGCTATGTTCCTCGCAGAGCCAGTCACTGAGGGAGAGCCGATACATGACTGCACAAATTATGAAGAATTCTATGATGAAATTCCCAGGGTGAAGGAAAATGCCTTGGCAGGAGGAGAGATTGTCTTTATTGACGGGTCTTCAAGGATCGATCAAAATGACGGACAGTGATATACAGGCGTCGCTGTGGTGAAACACATAGCAAATGGATAATTTTAAGTACTTGTTAGTGCGTGAATACCATCCCATTACTCAGCAGAATTATTGGCGTTGATACTCACCATTGAGAATCACGCAAACCAGGAAGTAACGGTATACAGTGACTCCGCCTATGTGACGTCAACAGTGCACGCAGGACTAGCGCACTGGAAAAGGAGGGGCTACCTCCGAGCAGATGTCATGCCGGTGCAGCACAGAGCCTTATTGGTCAGGCTGATTAAGGCACTACAGTTCCCAGTGGGCATAGTGGTTGTGAAATGTGCCGCCCACACGAAAGGGACAGATTTGATCTCATGAGGAAATCTAGCAGTAGACATGGAAGCCAAGCGTATGGCATCAAAAAGTGAGACGGTTATGACAGTGGAGGCTATCCATACCAATGGACTAATGATGTTTACACGAACCGCACCTGAGGGTTACAGCAATTTGGGGCAAACACAGTTAATGGAACTCCAAGGGGAGGCACCGCAGGAAGAGAAGAACCTGTGGAAATGTCGTGGGTGTTCTTTAAACCCCTCTGACAGCTTGTGGTGACAAGACAGCACCGGTAAACCAGTAATGCCTGCAGATCTACTAAAAATAGCGCTGGAGCAACTACGTTACCCAGCCCACATGACAAAAGAGAATCTAGCAGCAATGCACGCGGAAGACTGGTTCATACCAAATTTAGCAGAGCATGTTGCATTTTTCATGGTGAACTGCATAATCTGCCAGCAATTCACTGCTCGGCACACATTAAAGGTTATGAGAGGAGTCATCCCCAGGCCAAATGGGCCTTTTCAGCACTTGCATGTCGATTACGTCGACTTGATTCAAGTATGTAATGGATACAGATACTTAATTGTTGTGGTGTGTCCATTCTCTAGATGGATAAAGGCAGGTCCATGTACACATCCAGACTCTACCTGTGCGGCCAAATGTTTAGTGAGGGAAGTGTTCCCCAGGTGGGGGGTGTGCGAAGTCATGAGATCAGATAATGGTCCTCACTTTGTTAATTCAATATTTGAGCATATTAGCTTGCTGCTTGGTATAAAGCACATGTTCTCGTCGGCGTATCATCCGCAAGGTAATGGGATCTGTGAGAAGCTCAACAGCTTGTTAAAGGAAAGGATAGCCAAGTTGAAGCTTACTCTAAGGAAGGGATGGCTGCACTGCCTTCCACTGGCACTGTATGCACTTCGGAACCAACCAGGGTCCGAACATCATCTTACGCCACACGAGATAGCCACAGGAAGGAGAATGAGAACTCCTCTAACACTCTGAGATAGAGCTAGATGTGACGCCCAGTCGACAGGAGAGATTTTAGGGTCTGAAATGCAAAACTATCTGAACTGTATGACATCTTGCCTTACTATAATTTCAAACCAGATGCAGCAACGACGAAAAGGGTGCAGCGCAGCACAGAACACAGAAGGAGACACTGCATCAGACTCAGTTCAAGGTCTACGTGTTCCACTCGTCTTCCCTGCAGATGCCGTTCTTGTGAAAAACAATACAAGGAAAAGGTGGGACGAGCTAAGATTCAACGGTCCTTTTATCAAAGAGGAGTGCACTCTGTCCACTGTGAAGCTACAGGGCAGGAGAGTGTGGATTTTTCTCTTTGATATCAAGCCCTACATCGGGGAAGGCCCCCTGCCTGCACCCCAACGAGAGGAATCGACGAGCGACGGGGAAGAACCACAGCACGTGCAGATGAGATCCATGACGAGGAAGAAGGACGCATGACCAGCAAAACAAAGACAAGGAACTTGTTGCAAGTTGTGGCTTAATTTGGACACTTCCTCTAAGCAAAAAAGCGGATAAAGACATAAAAACGGACACTCTGCATCCTAGTTGCAGGGTGAAGAAGAAAATTGCACGTAAACCACAACATAGTCTGTTGACTTTGAACTTTGGACTGAGGCACGCTGAAGCCTTGATTAGAAAGGATATGCCAAATTGTGATCGGGGACACATAAATTGGAAGAAAATACAGTACCCAGATTCCTTCCACACAGAGACCCTATTTGGAATCACTTATGGTGTCCCACAGTAGAGATATCACACAGGACGTGGTCACCTATTTCCACCTAGTGCTAAGATCATACCAGTCATTGGTGGGGAGGCTCACAAGTGTCACAGACTTTCTCCAAGATCCTGAAAACGAAAAAATAATAAGACAACTGCTTACTGTCATTGCTGAACAATTTATTATACTCCCTGAGTACAACGAGAAAGAATCAAATGTTCCCAACACAGGCAGAAATAGATGAGCTCATCAACACATTGTTCTTTCGCATAATTGAAGACTGTCCAACCATTGTCGGAAGAACGACAGATACACTAACAGTTCTTCGAGACCCAGCAAACACCAAACATTTAAGCCATATTTTAAATAAGATAGTCATTCTGGTCGCACTCCACTCAAACGGACAGTGCAAACATTGTTTACATCAAGGAAAAAACATATAATCCTGAACCACAGAAAGACAGGACAGATGTCCCTGTCACCAGAAGACAGCAGATTGGCACACAATGTCTTTTTTCTGCCTAGTCACTGACTTTCCAGAGCTAGTGGGGAGACCTATTCATGTTGACATCCTCACATTCATCAGAGATCCAGCTAATGTTGCACAAATGGAATGCTCGTGCATGGAATCGTGCTTCAAGTGGAACTTTATAATCATCAGAGGAGTTATTTGAGGAGACAGTGAAGCTTTCCGCCGAGGGACAGATCGAGGAAGCAGAGTTTAGAACTTCACTTGTTGTACCTGTTGTTATTTTTCCTTCCTATTCTTCTCATACTGATCAGTGTCCAACATGTCCTCAGGACTGAAGCAGATTCGAGGGGTGGACTGAAAGCTTACCTACTTTGAACATGCACAGTAAAGGGACTCACTGAAGTATTACTTAATTTGATTTATTTTTTCCCATAGTCTAGCAAAAGAAATGTATCCTGAAATAAGAGACAATTGTCACTCGCAAGAGGGGGGACACTTATGGAGCACCAGACTCTCCTAAACACAGAACTCGAAAGACAATATTGGTTAAGGAAATAATAACATTGACATTGGGCGAATGATAGAGATGGGGGTCCAGAGCAGCAACCTGGTCCTCCCACAAGAAGAGAGGCATCCCTGCGTCTCTGGAAGAAAATGCTGCCGCCTAACATACAAAACTATCATGTACCTATGTATCATATTCATCATTATTTTACTGTCATTAACGATCAGAATGACATTCTTTATTGGTGCACAAAGCGTTCCAATTTCAGTGCACCCACCTAATGATGAAGACATTAAACCCACAAGAGCACCCAGACCTTATATAGTTATTCCAGTCCCAAGAAGATCTGATGGTGGAGTGAATGAACTTGAAATGGATGTAATTAGCAACAATACGCACACACTTGTGGTAACGAATGAAAAGAAAAGCCGGAGACAGGGTCGGCAAGAGATGAATGGAGTAACATCACTGACAACTACATGCATGCAAACACTGAATGTACACGAAACAGGCCTAGCATCAATGACTGCAGAAGAACCACAAACCAAAGCAGCAGAAAAGAAGAGACTGCCTGCCATAAGGAACTTCACAGAAACTGCCACGAGAAAACAAGAAGAGTTAAGAGAAAGACCAACAGAAGCAGTCATATCAGAAACTCTTAAGAAAACAAGAGATGCCTCAGAGAAACTCTCTGCACAGACACAACTGATAGTAGATTCATTATTCCCTTACATAGCCAGAGCGAGGAAACTACAAGAGGAAATGAAGAACAAAACAACACAGACTGCCAAGCACACATGGGACAAGTACAGGCTCTACAATACAGCCATATACCGGACCAGTGTCAGGCTGGTTGGCATGGGCATTTGCACGCAGCAGAGAAAAGATGCGTGAGGACCAGGAAAGAGCTGCCAGACTCCTGTCCACTCATATGGTGCAGATGAAGAGACCTGCACCATGGACCAGGATACCTGAGAATCCTCCAGCAAGAAAAAGCCATACAGATGCATTTAGGGATGTGGTTATAGCAAACTCCAGGAAAACATTAAGAATCAAGAGAAGCATGCATGAAGATGACAATGAACTAAACGACTACCTGGACAGTGCAGATTAAGAATCAAGAGAAGCATGCATGAAGATGACAATGAACTAAACGACTACCTGGACAGCACAGCACATCTGGGAAACAACATTTGGTACCAGCACATGAAAGAAGTTGGAAGATGAAATTCAGAAGGAGAATGATTTGTTTGTGCATTGCTACCGTACAGCATGGGGAAGTCCAAGATCTTCGTAGCTGTAGAAATAGATGTCCAGACAGCACACTGTATGTCACACGAGGCAATGTGCAAGACCAGAGGCCAGTTCATGGGAAGTGATGCCTCATTGATATGGGCAACTGAGACAGCTTATCCCGATGAAGATGATTATGTTCAGGACATTAAGACGAGAAACAGAGCTCATACTAGGAATCATGTGATCAGGTACGAGAAGCCTTGAGTTAAAGGAGCAGGAATAAGATGGGAAGTGAATCCAAGACTAAATGTCCAAGGGAAAACTCCAACAGAGGCTCAAATTTGGAACAACAGAGGCCAAATGCAGATTTGGAGAACAGTGCTTTCACCAGACGGATGGGAAAAAGGAGTAGTGATATGCAGAGCATGGATGGTCCTCGGAGCCTGCAAGGAGGAAACTGAAAACTCACAAAGACTGTGCAAACCACTATGGCCTAAACTTACAAAACTACTCACATGGGTCGAAGACAGAGGAGGACCCTTGCAGATAGTGCCACTAGAAAGTCCGAAATTGTGTTTCAGGAATAATGGCACAAGGAAGATGGGAGAGAATCAAAACTGTGGACACATTTTTGAGGCTCCAGGAATGGTACATGGGACTGCAGTGATCATGGACCATTATTCGGCGTGTGGATCCAGAGCATACATCAGACTGCGGAAAAACTGGGGAGGCATATGTACAATAGGAACGTCCACGTTCCAGCATTAGTGATCCCGAAAAGTGGCCTGAACATTGATAGTTTCCCAAAAGCAGATGCTCACCTGAGGAAGAAGAGATCTGTGGAACTGATAACCTGAATGAAGAGAGAGAATTACTTCTCTGCTAACTCAGAAGAAGCATTTCATGCAATCCCATATGAACACAGGCTGTTCAGCCTCACCTCATCAGTGTTCACAACGATTTTCATGCCAAGAATCCAAGTTTGAGTGAATACTAAATGGTTGCAGATAACCAGATGGGAATTGCTACAGACAATCAACACGACCATAAAAGCATTCAATGCAATCAAGGAAGAGCTAAGAGCAATCCGACTGATGACTCTCCAGAACAGATATGTCCTTGACATGATCACAGCTATGGATGGAGGAGTTTGTGGAAAAATTGGAGAATGGAACTCTTAACAGAAGCCATAGGAATACTGACGAAGCTTCAGAACCAGGTGATCAACGAAACTGATGAAGTTGACGATGACAGCTGGTTTGGATCACTATTCTCCTGGGACCCACAATGGATGGCAGACATATTCAAGTTTCTGGGAGCCTTGCTAGTGATGATATTGCTAGGATTTTGTGTCATCAAGATAATAATCTCACAATGCCAGAAAACTGCGAAGAAAGCCATAGGGATAAAGATCTTGATTGATGTCGAGCCAAGATGGAAGCCCAAATATCTGACTGATGAAGAAATATGAGACTTTGTGAAGGCCAGCAAGCACGCACCAGAAGGTATTACGTTTCTTTATCCTAGAAAACATAGAAATTATGTGGGAAAATGGATTTACTGCAACCCAAATGGACAATGTCAGCTGATGACATGGAACACAGACGTACATCTAAGGACAGCAGGAAGCCTGAGAGGAGTAATAAACATATGGACTCCAAAGAGACACTTCTTGAAATCATCATGTACAGACTCAGAAGATGAAGAAGGGATGAACCCAGACGATGAAGTGAAGATGAATACAGAGGAACCAAGTGAGATGAATCCAAAGGAGGAGGTGAAAGTGGTCGATGAATCGCCCAGAGGGGGGAGTGTAGAGGAGATCCCAAATAAAGCCTCCAGTCACCCATTTTGAAGTACCAGGAACATTCACACCAAAATATGTGATGTATGATTAGCAAATAAACCAGCAGAGAGCCACAGTAGGGCTCTGCCCAGTGCCTATCAGAAGAACAATACCTATTGAAGTACCAATAACCAGACAACCATGGACAGTAAGGTACCCATTGAGAAAACCCTACCAGCAAATGAAACAAAATGAAGATTGCTAAGTACTGTCCAGGAAGAAACCAAAAAGTCCTTAATGAAAGACAAATGGTTACGTCACAAGGGCCTGAACTAACGCACCCATAGAAGAAATGACAACCAAAGGATGATGCGAAAAGACAAAACGCCATGAATAGGCATATCATGAACCTAGAAGAAGAAAGCGATGTTAGAATACAAAGAATCTTAAACTGTGAGCAGGATGAAGATATTCCACCAGCTAACGCCTGTACATATGCTTGTAACCGCAAGAAAGCTAAGAAAACAGTGCAGCTTGCTAAGATAAGTAGAAGAATAGAGCGCCAAGCGCCATTGTACACAATCTACCTCAAAACAAAGCATGTTATATAAGTGCGAGTCCACTTTGCATGAAAAGCAGAACTGACCCAGGTTACTATAAGCCAAACGCAAGAAGGTTCATATTCTAGCAACACGAGGAAAGAAGGCTGAATCAAAACTCGGCAGAGACAGCTTGTGCCAGGGGAACCAAGGACATACCAATAGAAGCTATGAACAGTAGCTACTTTTAATTCAAGCTAAGAACAGAATATCCTGCCTCTGAAGAATCGAGATAAGAAGGCGGAGGCAGATGGCGGGTGAAACGAAAATCAAATACACAAATTGAGAGAAAAGAGGCAAATTCACGGTGTGGTAACACATGACCATCCGAGTGAGAAGGAGCACAGGGTCACACCTACGCTTGGCATCCGCTCAGACAGAGCTATCGGAACTTTTCCGAGACAAGAAGATGCAGTTTTGAGGCCAACCACAGTGAACTAATTGACACATAGCACATAAAGTGATGATTGATTGAAGAAGGGCAGGGTGAATTGGGGCACACCCTGCACCTGGCTGACCATTCTGCATGCTGCTAAGCAAAGTGGAAATGTATGCATGGGGTTGATGCCAACCCAATAAAAATAGACCAAATAATCTAGGGTCCTATAGTTAGTAGAATCAATAGGATGTTGTACTTTTAGTGACGTCTACAGTAGTCATTTTGCAGGAAGGGCTTAGACGCCCACCTGATAGTGTTTACCCAATCCCCACACTCCGTTATCATATACAGATATAGCACCTATATTAAAGTGACCTTTTCCTAACCAATAGAATTGCATGTTAACTTTTGAGTGTTACATGTCAGATTATGACATGTTTTTAGTATAAAAGTTATGATTTGTATGAGGTTCGAGGGAGTCGAGGCGAGACGGGTTATCGCATCACTGTTAATTTCCATGTTTCCCCGGTTTTTGTACTTGTCATTAAACTGACTCCCCTTTTCCAAACCATTGAGTTGTCCTTATTGAATGGTGTTAGAGTAGTAAATCTGCACCGCCATCCATCTCGAGGTTCAGCTATCTCGTCTTAAAGTACTTCAGAGCAAACCCCGACTTTATGGGCCGGCCGGGGGACTCCCCAGTAAAGATGGGTTCTTCGAGGGCAGTGGCTGTGAAGTTGTTTTCTGGTCCACCCATCACAGATTCATTGATCCTGTCTTATTCCGCCAATGGGAGACCACCTCATCGCCAAATGAAGTGGGCTGGTTCCGGTGATGTAGAACCACGCTAGATTCACTGTCGGTAAATTAGTTCCTTTATTCCTGCTTCAGAAGGTGAGTCCAATATCATGTAAGACAGTTACAAACACAGTCCTCTGGACCATCCACACCCAACCAGCCTTTCTTCCAACTGCCACTCTAGGAACATTCACCCAGGCTCACTGACATTCCATCCTGAAATTCCATGCGTGCATCCAAGCATTCTGACAAGCGGCAAGCATACTAATAAACCCTTCATTTAGGGGCTGAAGAAACAGCACACATGATGGATGAAACCTGTATATCCAACACAAATCCAAAGTTATTTGGCCTCACAACAATACTCAGCAGATTGCTCTCCTGGCAGTAGGCTCAAAAAGACCAAAAACAAAGATGAATCCCAACACCACCAATGTCCTACCTGCAGCAGTACACAGATGGAGACTATCATGAGGCACTCTTTTGCAACATTGAGCTCATCACAACTGTCACACAGTGAGACAGGAGCATTTGGACGTACTTCATTGCCCCATTGCTAAGTGGGGAGTTTCATGCAGTTTACCAGATCCTAAATACATATGATCAGATGGTCCACAAAGGCCAGCATCTAGGCATCGTGGGGAGCCTTGGAACAAACATAGAATTTGAAAAACAATGGCTACAGAAGCACAACAGTAAACAGAAGAGGTATCTCAGTAGCTATCCTATCAAATAAAAACATTTCTCATATAGATATAAAGGAGTCCCTAATAGTAGAGCAGTTGTGTTACACCCTGTTTCCTTACATGCAACAGATAGTTAAACAAATCCCCAAGCCAAATTAGGAAACAGCCATTGTCATGGCCTTGGGAGTAAATAGGGCCCAGAAATTGAGAGCAATGGTGGTGGAAGGTCCACTACAAAAGGTCTCCCAACCTGGTAGTCTGTAGTGAACTGTGGCTGTGACAGACTGGAAGAGAAGACCAGGGAAAGCAGAGAAAGCCAGAGGACCCAGAAGAACTTCCATAGTCCCACTGCCCACTACTAGTATGCCCAGATCCACGCCAACGGAGATGAGATAAGCATTACCCAGTTAACCAAAGTGATGCAGAATATGATGCCACACATGTGTAAAACGGTATCACTTAGCATATTCCTGTTAACTCTACCCTATCCAGAATAGATGCACACAAATTATTTCACACTGATGGAGGTGGAGGAAAAAGAGCCAACATGGCGACTAGATTCAGAATGTCAGTCCAAATAAGTCCCTGAGATGATGGCCTAAGGAAGAAAGGGGCAGGTATATTACACCCACATAAAAATCTAGGGGGAGGAAGTGTTGGCCGTATTAGAATCAGAAAGGCAAGGTTTCACAATCAGTGTGTACCAAGTACATCCCAAAGAGGTCAACACCAAGATAATCATCCATATCACTTGTGTCTATGTTGGGTGGGACACCTATCCACATTCTTCTGTTCATTTTCATGTTCATCATTCAGCAGAGTTGGCCATCTTTCCCATCCTGCAAAAACAAGCTGTTTTGAGTACAGATCTTCCACTCTTTGAAGAATGTTTCCAGACAGTCAAAATTGTAGAACCCCAAAAGAACAATACAGTAATTGTTGTTCGGATAGGAGAAGAATGGCACACTTGATAATGGCCTGTGATTTTGTTAGCAGATCCATTGACTGGTCATCCAGGGAAGCGAAATCCTTTAGTGCAAGGCAACAACCCCCTACTTCAAAACTGTTGACACTCAGGGATTGGTAAATGATGGTTATGGGGGTTGACTGATGGAGCCCTACATAACCCCCAGATACCTGCATCAGGCTGAAGAAAGTACAGCCAGCTCAGCAAAGGGTTCAGTGATATTAAGGCCACTGTAAACTCTAGGAGGTACCTTGAGTTTCAGAGGGGATCTACGCATCTTGGATTTTGCTATTGTTCCCAAACCTCCTGTCCACATCCCCACTTCTTGCAGTCAAGGTACTCTAAGTATGGAATCATCAGGCAAAGAACACTTGTTACGGCAGCCAGGATTGGACCCTTAATAACAGGCTTCCCATGGACCAATCTGCCATCATATCTTGCCTATATGGGAGGTCTCCCCTAGTTGATTCATCTTTGGGCACTGCTTGAAGAAGGATTCACTGGAACCTGACTGGGACATTACGCTCCAAAGGCCTCCGTCAGGGAAGTGAAGACCTGGAGCTCCAAGAAAGAGGAAAGCTCATTTTCCTAACCATTGTCAGGTGATACACAGGACACTGTAAGGAACTCATGGTGGCAACAGTAAAGACAGACACAAGTGATCACAGATCAAGTGTGTTTATTAAACTGCATGCATGGGTGAGAAAAACACCTAATCTAAACTGAAATCTAAGATGGGAGCAAGCTACGACCATCAAATAATGGTAAGGCAGTCCTACTGGTGACTTCTCAAATAAAAAGGGCCTATAATTAAAAAGCCTATTGCCAACCTTACCGCTAAGTTACAAAATAGTGTGGGGCGATGTTCACCAGAAAATAAAGAAGTGTCCACAAAAGAGTCAGGATGGTTTGGCTGGGGTCTCCTTGCCCCACGTTTTCAAGCACAGGACAAGGCAGGACTTCTGAGCACAGCTCACTCCTGGGCCTCGCTAGCATGAGGTTACAGTTCAGTTCCAGAAAATCAGGGCCTTCTGTGGCCAAGTCTCTGTTACCCAAAGTCTCTTGCCTCAGAGGACCTGAAGTGCCAAAACAAACAAAAGGTGCCTACAATAAATCTTTCACGTTGGGCGATTTACCTTCGCCTTAGGATCCCCCTCTGTGGGGCTTTGATCCTTCTCTCTATATTGGTCTCTCTCTGTCTTGTTCATGATGGCCTTTCAATCACAAGTTCAACAATCTGTTGGCCTCCCTCTGTCAGGTTCACGATGGCCTTTCAATCACAAGTTTAATAATCATTCACTGTGGACATCCCTCGGGTTCACTCTTGTCAGCACAATGTCCTTGGGTGTTTTGGACTTCACCCTTGTTGTCTCTACCCTTGGAATCCCTCAGTTGGGTTCACATAGCCGCTCTTACACAATATTTACAATCTCATCAGAAAGTGGGGTCTCTCTTCCCCTAGCTTTCTCTTGGCTTAACACAATACGGGATTAACTCTTCTTAGCTTTCCCCTTGGAATACCTCTGTTGGGTTCAGATAGCCATTTCTAACACAGTTCATGATTTGCTCCTCTCACGAGAAAGTGGGGTTCCCTTCCCCTAGCTTTCTCTGGTATTTCCCCCTTCGGGTTCACACTTGCCTTATTTCGTAATAATCACAATCTTATCAGAAAGCGGGGGTTCCCTTCCCTTAGCTTTTTCTCGGCAGCCCTCTGTCAGGTTCACACTTTCCACAGTTCAAAGAACATTCTCTTTAGATGCCTTAGGTTCTTCCCTATGCCTGAGTCCGGGTCTCAGCCTTAGTCAGGCTACAACAGTTCTTGTTCACACAATTCACTTTGCTTCTCCACCTTTCAAAGACTTTTAATTGTGCAAGGTTTTTTGCTTTATCTTCATATGACCCATTTGACATCTCACGCCGGCCTCCCTTAGGGCCTCTTGATCCTTGTGGTTTCAAAAACAGGTATCGGTCAGAGTCTTTCGCATGAGCACCCCCACATGGCGCCGGACCCCTCTGCACATGGACCTTAATGGGTTTTTCTTTAAAGTTCAACTCATACAATTTCTTTGTTCAAATGTTGACAATTGCATCCTTGGGCCCAGCACAGTTCGGTTTCATATCAGTTTCCCACGACTCACCGGCTGTGCTGAACTTGCTGGACTCTTGTCTCGGGTGTCAAGGCTGGCACCACAGCGGCAAGTGCTTCTCCCCGCCTTGACTCTCAGTGCGGGAGGGTCCCGTGCACTGCTGACACCGGTCACACCACACGCCAGATGTACTTCCCGGTCTTTTGAGTATTTCTACAGGGTTTTGCGGGTCTGGTTTGAAAAAGGGCAAGGGCACTTCCCTCTTTGTTGTCCTTTCGGGTCTCCCTGCCTTTCTCCTCCGTCTGAACTGCCGGTCCGGTATAGCTGCTTCCTCGTGCGTTTGTGCCTTGCTCGTAGTGCCTTTTATCTCTATGGGGAAGAGAAAGGGCCATCAGGTATGTGCAATTATTGGTAATTGCCGGACTCTGCCTGTCCCTTGGGTTGGGACAAATCAGGTAGATGGTTTTGCTATTAGTCTGTTGTTTGTCACAATGTAAGAATGTGTTTGGGTTGGTAATGGAGGGGTAATGGGGGGGGGTAGAGTTTCTCGATATCCTACGGGGTAGGATGCAGAAAAGATGTCATAAGGAAGGGAGTGGTTGGTCAACTCAGAAGGGTCAGATTGGTAGGGTTTGTGAAATAAACGGGAATGACCAGGATTATTATTGTGAAATGAACCGGGGGGATTGTGGGAACGGTAGTGTTTTGTTAAAATAGACTGGGAGTTTGGGAAAGAATAATCAGAGAGACGTGGAGAAGAATGTTTGGGAGTATTCGGGTAGGAAACAGGAAAACAGGGATTCTGGGAGTTGTGGTTTTCGAGTGCAATGGGGTTTGGGATCCTAGGGGATTGACCAGATATGGAGGGGTCATTGGATTTGGATAAGGGAGATTCTTTGGGTGGGAGGGAGGTAGATGTGGAACAACCTACAAAAGCCTCAGGGACCTTGTCCTCCTTGCTTTTATCCCTGGGAGAGTATAGCATCTCACTTGGGCTATCCCTCGATCATAACCCCTCGCCCCCTATGGTTGGGATCTCAGAGCACCAGCTCTTCCCTGGCCACCTGAATAAGGAATTCTCGAGGTCTACTTGAAAGAATACCCTCAGGTTTCTTACATAGTCTTGGCCTATGCTGGTTGGACTGCAGTGTTTCATTCAGAGATTCTACCATGGAACACCAAGACTGCTGGTCCAAGCAATCCTACGTATACTGTGGATTCATCTCCTCCTCCATTATGAAAAGATGATTACTGGTTGGGTCATCAACCCTTTCCTGGTCAATCCGGGTTTGTTTGGGAGATGATTTAAAGAGTTCTCACACTTCTCATCCTCTCTCTATCTTCCTTTCCCTTTCTTTAGCTTCCATTAACTCTTCCTCTAGATTGTCTGGGATCTGCTCATATACTTATTGACGGGCCTGAAAAAAAAGTCTGGGGCATGACTGTTCTCTAGTTTTTGTTCCTCCTCTCTCCCTTGCTTGTCCCCTATTTGTCCCTTTGAATAATAAGGATGGGGTTCTGGGATTTTATTTTCTGGAGAAGGGATCTCTAGGTCTCCTCCTGAGGTTTTATGAAACGATATTTTCCCCAAGTTCTCACATAGAAGGGGTTCTCTTTGGGTGTTTTCCAAGGGGTTTCGTATACCAGGATATATACTCATGTACTCATATTTTCATATACTCTGTCTCCCCTATAGATTTTTTTTTAAATGCTTTAATGTTACACCAAGGTAAACATGGCACAGATACAGTATTATAACATAGTTGACATACAGGTCAGAGTTGGTAACATTTGCATGTAGATCTTGTCGGATACAACATGAAGAAGACAGAACTCGAAAGAACAAAGGGGAATAAACAAAATGTAGAAAAAGGGCAAGACAATGGTATGCCTATGAATGGAACACATCAGGCTCCCACGGTAGAAGTCAAGCCTCCAGGGCTAGGGATCACAAAAGCTGTGGAGCCACAGGCGAGTCAGGTGTTGGACTCATGCGTACGTGGTACATCCTGGGCAGAGCCTATATGTCATTGAAATCTCTCCTTCTTCATTCCACTCCCTGACTTCCTTCCCCCTCTCACCCTTCTCCACCTCCCTCTAGTAACCTTCCTTTTGATCTCTTCATCTTTTTCCTTCTCTTCTAAATTCTCCTACTCTTCACTTTATTCACTACTTTCTCTCCCACTTCTCTCCTTCCCCACCTCCTTCCTCTCCATTCCCCTTTTCTTATGTAAATTGTTATGGTTTGATTCATGTTTACTGTTATTGCTTCTACTGTTCTATGTTTAATGTGTTCTTGTTGTTAACTGTAAAGCGCCTTGTAATAAGGCACAATATAAAACAATAAATACAAATGCAAATATGTCAATGGGGCAGGATTGGGGTGGTTGCATATAAACCCATTGGTCTTCCATGTCGTTTGCCCACACTAGATCCTTTAACCAGTGGTCTCTGTTTGGGGGATGCATGCTAGCCCATCGCAACAAGATACACTATTTAGCGCCTCGAAAAGGGATATAGGTATGTTATAAATGCCATATCATGACATATCATATCAAAAGGAGACACAGATGTGCACATTTATCTACATAGGCTGAAGAGGGATAGGAGATGTGAAACAGGGACGTCAGGGGGACAGAGTGAATAGTTTTAAAGATCATTTCAGATAACATTGCAGATACATCATTCCAGAATGGTGAAATTCGGGGACATTCCCACATCATGTGAACAAATCTGGCATTAGGGTACAGACAGCATGGGCATGCTCTGGTACATTTCTTAGAGAACAGATGAAGACCTTTAGCTGGATTAATCTAAACCAGAAGTTACATGAAAATGTGTTTGTTTGTGCACACATATCAGGCCACAGGTCATCATGCAGTTCTAATTGGAGGTCTATAGCCCATTTGGATTGTGTGTTGCAATGTGGTATGGAAGCGTGGGCCTGGATCAGGTGATATATCGAGGACACATGCCTGCGGCAGTCACCCAGAGTCACCAAGTAGCCCAATAAATTATTATTTATGGGTCAGGCTGGGAAGATATCCCACAGTCTCCTATAGGCTTTACATAAACCAGCTTATTGCTGCCACTGCAAGGATCTGCCTTGTGTCAGTCCTGGCACATCAACGGCCTGTATAAAAGTTCCCTCCATGAACAATGCCCCCAAAGTATTAAAGCCCAGTTGTTTCCAACCCCTGCAGGAGCCCAGGGTGTGAGGGAACACAATTCCAAAGGGGGAAATTCTCATGGAACGGAGCTGTGACGTCTATTTCTTTCCAGATTCTATGCCAGACCCCCGCAGTGACACTGGCGGGGTCAAGGTCACTGCTGCTCACCACCCAACCCGGAAGAACCAGAGACTGGAGATTGCCAAACAAGAGTTTATCGAGCTTTACATGGGGGCGTCTTTCATGTACTAGAAAACCATGAACTGGCCGGCATAATCGTTAATTGGGTGCCGCAAAGCCCCTCCTTGTCATATGGTTGTGTAAGTGTTTCCCATTTCAATCGTACAGCGCCAGAATGCCATACAAATCTGCAGATTACACAATCCAATTCCTGAAATAACTCCTTCCCAGGCCATAATGGGCTATTTAAAAACGAATATAGGGGTTTAGGGAGTATAGACATTTTCAGGAGTGCTATTCTGCCGGTTATTGTAATGGGTAAGTGGGACCAACATGCAAGCTTAGTATGTAATTGTGTCATATATGTTGTGTAGTTGTGGTTGTGTTCCAAGAGATGGTTGTGTGCGACTGTCACCCCTAAATACCGAATAGTTTCAGGAGCCCATCTGAAGCCCTGGACATCATGAGGAGGGACCATATTGTCGGTGAGGGGGAGGAGCTCTGATTTGGAGCAGTTTACACAAAGGCCTGATAGTTCCCCAAAGTATGAGATGTCCTGTGTAATAGGGGCCAAGTGTTTCTGTGTGTCATGGACAAACAGCAATGCGTCATCCATGTAGGGCGAGATTATTTGTGGGTCCCCCACCATCCTGACCCCCCCGTTGTCCGTGTTACAGTCGTATCATATCTGCCCGCGGTTCGATGACAATAGCAAACATCAGAGGTGAAAGCGGGCAGCCCTGGTGAGTGCCTCTGTTGATCATGAACTGCGGAGAGAGTAGGACATTAGTACATAACCTGGCCACAGGCAACGCATAAAGGAGGGGCATCTTGGAATCTGTGGCCGAAGCCGCACCCCGATAATACAGCATACATAAATTGCCAAGGCACCAAGTTGAATGCCTTTTGGATATCGAGGGCAGCAGCTACAGCCTGGATCTCAGGGTCTATTTGTGCTATGATGTTAAACAGGCATTGTAGATTTAGTGGCATGTAGCTGCCCGTGATAATACCAGATAGATCCAGATGAATGTTGAGTGGCATGGTTGGCATTAGTCGAGTGGCAAGTATTTTGGCAAATACTTTCACGTCAGTGTTAATTAGGGACAAGGGGTGGTAGGATCCGCACTGGTCAGCAGGTTTCTATGGTTTCAATTGGACCATGGTGACTGCCTCCCACATGATGGGTGGCAGCGACCCGGTCTTGAGCGACTATTGCCACAATTGTAGGTGCAAGGGTCGACTTGTAACGTTTATATAATTCGGCCGTGAGGCCATCAGATCGGGGAGCTTTGCCAGAAGGTAATTGATGGATAGCTTGGGTGATATGGAGGGAAACTGGGAGGTCTAGATGAGTTTTGGTGTCCAGGGATAGTTGACTTAGATGCAAAAGTGGACCCTTTGGGCAGATACATTCTGGTGTATGGTTCTCTAGCAGGGAGGGGGTTTGTATTGATGAACGTATGCAGCCGCAATATCGGTGACCCCCAATTCTACAATGAAATAATTGATGAGCTTGAACGATATCCACTGATCCCTATACTCTGGGGTGGAGTGAGACTTTAATACTATCCTGGATTCACTCCATGACAGGTTCACCCGCGCTCAGAGAGCACTTACACATGCTGCTACCACTATAAAGTAGGGCATGCAGTCTCTGCAGCTGGTGGTTTCTTGACTTAGATGGAGAGTGTTAAGAAACAAGTCTATCTTCTTTATTGTGCACAAATCTTTATTTGTGTAGAGGTCAGTATAACGATTTGTGAATACCCCATTGATGGCAGCAGGAGTATGTGCAAGGATGCCGGAGGGATATACACACTGCCGTTTTCTTGACGGGCCATGCAAGACAGTAATTTGCCTTATCTGTTGCCCTCCTCATATCTTCTGGGCGCCATTGGGACATCACAGAACTTTACTTCACACTCTGTGCTTATTCTGAAGGTGTGAATGGCCTCTTTGATCTGTGCTAGGGTGGCCGAAGGGAGATCTGACTTCAGTCCCTGCTCCAGTTCCCTGAGGTTGTCTTTGCACAGTCATTTGTCATACCTTATTGTTTTAAGGATTCTGAACTCAGAGGCCAGTGCTATTCCTCTAATATAGACCTTAAATGTTTCCCACAGTGTGCCGGGTGAAGACACAAATCCCTCATTCTCTTTGAAGAACAGACGTAAATGTTTATCCATGGTGGACGCAAATCAGCATCCTGTAGTGCTAGAGACTTAAATCTCCAGGTGTTGTGAGGCCTAGAAAGTGATGGTAATGTCAGGGAGATGACGACTGGGGAGTGATCCAAGTAGGTGTGTGGCAACATACATGTTTCCACAATGCCTCCCAGGAGCGTTTACGAGATGAGCCACAAGTCGATGTGAGAGGAGGAGTCATGGACAGAGGAGTAGAAAGAGTAGGATTTTTCCTCTGCATGTGATGTCCTCCAAGAAACCACCAGCTGCAGTGACTGCATGCCCTACTTTATAGTGGTAGCAGCGTGTGTAAGTGCTCTCTAATCGCGGGTGGACCTGTCATGGACTGGATCCAGGATAGTATTAAAGTCTCCCCCCCCCCACAGTATAGGGATCAGTGGATATCGTTCAAGTGCATCAATTATTTCATTGTAGAATTGGGGGCCATCGATATTGCGGCTGTATACGTTCATCAATACAAACCCCCTCCCTGCTAGAAAACCGTACACCAGAATGTATCTGCCCAAAGGGTCCACTTTTGCATATTTATACTGGAATGGAAGAGATTTGTGCACTGGGGTCATGACCCCTCTAGATTGTGAAGAATAAGATGTATAAAAGCGATGTGTGCCCGTTTTTAACGAACCCCTGCAGGTTGCAGTAGGGGCGTGGGTTTCCTGCAGGGACAGGATTTTAGCCTCCTATCTGTCCACATAGAGGTGTATCCTATACCATTTAAATGTGTTGCCCAAGCCCCGTACTTTCCAACTAAGGAGGGTTAACTCCCCCATCATGGTGTGACATTTGCAGTACCTTCCCCTAGAAGGGTTCAAACCAGCCCGCAAGCCAACTCAGTATCTCATTAGGTGCCCATATCTTACTTCTCAGTGTGTATGATGTGTACCAATAATTTTAGTTTTTTAATAGCCCCAACTTATCCCCCATGCCCCACCCACACTGCCCTCTGAATGATGTGGTGTAACCCTGTTCAGAACACCCACAACAATAAACGCAACCTTGAATTGGGAGGCTGATCCACGGGCCCACCCGGGCCATCGTTAGACTTACAAACAGTAGAAATAAGGATATGTGTCAACAGGCTATTGCACTACACATCTCGAAGTGACAGGATCATTACCAACCACCTCACTACATCGAAACAAGGAGATCGCATTTAAGAGAATTGAGAGGAGGAGTAATGGGAGAAAATGGTGATAGCATCGGCTACTCGGGGGGGGGATCCCTGCGGGAATGCAAGGTTGAGAGCGGAACCAACATGGGCCGGAAACAAGAATTGAGTTTCACTCAGGTCTAGGGTGCTGGCACCGACTCATCCAGGAACTTCAGAGCTTCGTCAGGTATTGTGAAGAAAAAGTCTTGTTACTCCATTCGACCCACAGCTTGGCAGGGTATAGTATAGTGTACTTTATATTGTTTTCACGTAGCCGTTTCTTCACTGCTAGGAAGGTAGTCCTCACCTGCTGGACAGCCACTGAGAGGTCTGAGTAAATATGTATCCTGGTGGATCCCAGCATAAGGTCACCCTGCTTCTGTGGTATTGCATCTCGATCACAGTAATTGAGTATACGGGCGATGATAGGTCGCGGGCTGGCTCCGCTCCTGGGTTTAGGAGCTAGGGATCTGTGGGATTGTTTGAACACAAATTGTGGTGACAATTAAGGGTTTCCTAGCAGTGATAGTAGGGTAGATTCAATCCATTGCTCGATGGAGGATTCAGAGTTGCTCTCCGGGACTCCAATAATACGAATATTGTTGTGGCGGGAACGCGATTCCAGATCATCATTCTTTTTCTCAACCTGGAGCACCCGCCTGTAGAGTGTAGCTAGTTCAGATATCAAAGTTGACATGTCGTCCTCCACTGTGCCCACCCTCGCCTTGGCCTCCGTCAGGCATAGATCAGTTTTATCAATGTGTGTTTTAATGGAATCATTGGTGCTGGTCATGTCATCCAGTTTGCTGTGTACCTTAGCGAATCCCTCTTGCATACATGCCATCGTTCGCAGTGTCTCTGTAAACTCCATCTCGATAGGTTCCGGTACCGTATCAGTGGGTGCCATGTTCCAAGATGATGGTTTAGGAGTTGATTTGGTATATTGGCTAATCAAGCGCTGATTTTTGGACCCCCTTTGGTCATCATTCGGAGAAGGACAGTGATTTGCTGAAGACAGCAAGTGGCAGTTAGACTCTACTGTGCACATTTATGTCAGACCCCGTGGCATGAGGGCAAGTCAGGAGACAGCATGAATGTAGGGGACTAGGGCAGTGGATTCCCTGGACAGGCACCAAACAAAGCTGTCCATGGCCACAATCAGCACCAGGTGGTCAGTCTGGTCCACCCGCGGTCAGCGGCAGTCAGTGCGATGAGTAGCAGCCCAGAATGTTCAAAGCACAACAGGGTTTGTTCACTGAAGTATATCCAATTAGTGCTGGAATCAGGTTGGGTGATCTGAGGGCCAAGGTTGCTCCAGTGTGGTCTCAGAGTAGGGTATTTGGCACGTCAGCATGGGTTAAGACCAATACAACAGAAATGGTCACAGAGTAGTTCACCCAATTAGAGCAGTGATGTGGCCTCCCTGCAGGCCAATGTTGGTGAAGAGGTCCGAGAGGTACAGAGGGTAAGGCAGCAAATCGCTGTCAGTAGCGTAGCATAGTCCCCCTGGGAAAGGACCATGGTGTTGTCATAATGCAGTAATCTCACTACAGCTTCACAGCAGGGTAGGCAGGAAATGGTCCCCCACAGGGCCTCACCTTTGGTGGGAACTGTAGTCCTTGCTTCTTCGGCGGGCGGTCTGGTTGCAGCAGGCGAAGGGGAAGGAGAGGAGAAGTTGGCAGGGAACACTGTGCCTATTTGGGGAGCCCACCAATTCTCAGGCCTCCTGGGGTATGCCTTAACACAGCTTCAGCCTGCAGCGGGCCTTCGACATTACAGGCCACTGGGTGGAGCGGGGACGCCGGTGTTTGCTGTCCCTCATCCACCGCCAGCCTCGCGGCAGTCCGTTCTGAGGCACCCTACACCCCAAAGTGCCAGCAAAGGATCTCCAGGCAGCACAGGATCACAGGAGTACTCTGGGCGCAAACCCGCCGTGCGTGCACCAACAACGCAGGTAGTCTGGCCAAGCAGGGACTCCGAAGCTCGCTGTACCTCTTACGCCACTCGAGCCACAGCCGTCTGTCTTCAGGGAACCCTGCATCCTAGAAGCAGCAGGATAGGATTGTTCAGTAGCCCAGGGTGTTAGAAGTGATCCAGTGGTCCACCAGTGCTACAGCCGCTGCTGGAAAACGATATATCCATCTGCTAATGGCACCCAGAGCGGGAGCTCCTAGTAAAGAGCCACCATCTTGACACCGTGCAACAGCGCCCCCTCCCCCTATAGATTTTTACGGGGTTTGAAAAAAGTTCAGGAGAACGAAGGTTAATTCGTCTTAGTTAGAAAAAAGAGGTAGCATTTTTACTTTACCCTCCTTACAGAGTAAAATATAAAATGACCAACCCAAAGGATACCTTACTCTTAGTTGCAAGGAAATTAAGTCTTTGTCCCGTCCTTGTAGTACATATTCCTGAGGGCAAAACAGATAATAAGTGTTGTCCTCCACATACTTTCGGAGAGGTTATGGCTTGAGAGTTGAGAGAAAGAAATTGGATTCCAATTTTCTATTCCATGGGTTGAAAGGATTGTTTCATGTTCTCCATAGACCTCACCCTATTGATGGAAGAAGGGGCTTGATTGGGCTTGCCTCTTGACTCAAATATTTCTGAGTCGCCTTGGAGAGAGTGGTTCATTTGCTCTTTCTTTAATACCGAGGAATGGGCATGGAAATCTCTGTTTGGGTTCTCTTCATATAAGTGGTCTCTCCAACTAGTATCAATTGGATCATATCCCACTCTGACACCATATGTAAGGAACTCATGGTGGCAACAGTAAAGACAGACCCAAGTGATTACAATTCAAGAGTGTTTATTAAACTGTATGCATGGGTGAAAAAAACGCCTAATCTAAACCTATAACTAAGATGGGAGCAAGCTATGATCATCAAATAATAATAAGCCAGTCCTAGTAGCGTCCTGCAAAAAGAAAGGCCTATACTCAAAACCTATTGCCAATCCTGTCGGCTAAGTTACAAAATAGTGTGGGGCGATGTTCACCAGAAAAGAAAGAAGTGTTCAAAAAATGATAAGCCAGAATGGTATGGCTGGCGTCTCCCTTCCCCATGTTTTCAAGCACGGGACAAGGCGGTACTTCTGAGCACATCATACTCCTGGGCCTCGCTAGCACAAGCTTGGAGTTCAGTTCCAGAACATTGGGGCCTTCTGTGGTCAGGTCTCTATTACCCAAAGTCTCTTGCCTCAGAGATCCTGAAGTGCCAAAACAAACAAAAAGTTCCTTCAACAAATCTTTAACGTTGGGTGATTATCCTTTGCTTTAGGATCCTCCTCTGTGGGGCTTCAATCATTCTCTTTATGTTGGACTCCCTCTGTCGGGTTCACAATGGCCTTTCAGTCACAAGTTCAACAATCTGTTGGCTTCCCTCTGTCGGGTTCACGATGGCCTTTCAATCACAAGTTTAATAATCATTCACTGTGGACATCCCTCGGTTGGGTTCATTCTTGTCAGCACCATGGCCTCTGATGTTTTAGGCTTCACCCTCACTGTCTCTCCCCTTGGCATCTCTCCGTCGGGTTCACATAGCCACCCTAACACAATATTCACAATCTCATCAGAAAGCGGGGTTTCCCTTCTCCTAGCTTTCTCTTGGCTTATTCCAATACAGGATTCACTCTTCTTAGCTTTCCCCTTAGCGTTCCTCTGTTGGGTTCGCATAGCCATTTTTAACACAGTTCATGATTTTCTAATACAGTTCTTTATTTGCTCCTCTCATAAGAAAGAGGGGTTCCCTTCCCCAAGCTCTCTTTCGGCATCCCCCCGTCAGGTTCACACTTGCCTTATTTCACAGCTGGGGTTCCCTTGGTTTTCTCTTGTCATCCCTCTGTTGGGTTCATACTTGACATAGTTCAGATAACATTCTCTTTAGACCGCTTAGGTTCTTCCCTGTACCTAAGTCCGGGTCTCAACCCTAGTCAGGGTACACACAGTTCTTGTTCACAAAATTCACTTTGCTTCTCCACTTGTCAAAGATGAGGGTTTTTGCTTTAACATCATATGACTCCTTTGACATCTCATGCCGGTCTCCCCTAGGGCCTCTTGGTCCTTGTGGTTTCAAAAACAGGTCCCGGTCAGAGTCTTTTGCATGAGCGCCCACACGTGGCACCGGACGCCTCTGCACCTGGACCTTAACTGGTCTTTCTTTAAAGTTCAACTCACACAAGTTCACTTGCAACCTTGGGACCAGCACAGTTTGGTTTCATATCAGTTTCCTCCGACTCACTCTGTTCACAGGAGTCAAGGACGGCACTACGACAGCAAGCGCTTCTCCCTGCCTTGGCTCTCGGTGCAGGAGGATCCTGTGCATCACCGACACCTGTCATCGTACATGCCAGCTGTACTTCCCGGTTTTATGTGTCTTTCCACGGAGGCTTCGCGGGTCTGGGTTGAAAAGGGCAAGGGCATTTCCCTCCTTGTTGTCCTTTCGGGTCTCACCGCCTTTCTCCTCCGTTTAAACTGCCAGCCCGGTATATCTTCTTCCTTGTGCATTCAACTTACTCGTAGTGTGCTCTCAGGCTCTGCCTTTTATCCCTGTCGGGAAGAGAAAGGACTGTCAGGTGTATGTAATTATTGGTAATTGCTTGACTCTGCCTGACCCTTTCATTGGGACATGTCGGTTTTGGTGTTAGTCTGTTGTTGTCACATTGTAAGAAAGTGTTTGTGTTGGAAAAGGAGGGCAGTAGAGTTTTTCGATATCCTACACCATGTGATGTATCATCATGGCACCACTAAGCCATTATTCAGTAATTCCTTTAAATAACTCAACAACTTCCTGAGATCCTTACAGCCTTAATCTCACCCACAGATATTACGGACAACACTGCAACCGGTGTCAATCCTGATGAAGGCCAACACACAGACAGGCTCCAATCAAGCCTGATTTGGCCGAAACACACCTGTGTCGATCCCCTGTGACACAACTGTGAAACCCCCCTTTTGTGTATGTTCTGTAGAAAATGTTGTGTACACCCTGTGTTAACCACGCCCTGGACTACTCTCCGTCCCGGGTGCACCTCGTTCAACTGTAGGTCTTTACTACCATCATATGTGATTGTGCCCCCATGTGGAGTCTTTACTTCGATATTACACTGATATTGCATATTTACACTGGAATGGAAGAGATTTGTGCACTGGGGTCATGACCCCTCTAGATTGTGAAGAATAAGATGTATAAAAGCGATGTGTGCCAGTTTTTAATGAACCCCTGCAGGTTGGAGTAGGGGCGTGGGTTTCCTGCAGGGACAGGATTTTAGCCTCATATCTGTCCACATAGAGGTGTATCCTATACCATTTAAATGCGTTGCCCAAGCCCTGCACTTTCCAACTAAGGAGGGTTAACTCCCCCATCATGGTGTGACATTTGCAGTACCTTCCCCTAGAAGGGTTCAAACCAGCCCGCAAGCCAACTCAGTATCTCATTAGGTGCCCATATCTTACTTCTCAGTGTGTATGATGTGTACCAATAATTTTAGTTTTTTAATAGCCCCAACTTATCCCCCATACCCCACCCACACTGCCCTCAGAATGATGTGGTGTAACCCTGTTCAGAACACCCACAGCAATAAACGCAACCTTGAATTGGGAGGCTGATGCACGGGCCCACCCGGGCCATCGTTAGACTTACAAACAGTAGAAATAAGGATATGTGTCAACAGGCTATTGCACTACACATCTCGAAGTGACAGGATCATTACCAACCACCTCACTACATCGAAACAAGGAGATCGCATTTAAGAGAATTGAGAGGAGGAGTAATGGGAGAAAATGGTGATAGCATCGGCTACTCGGTGGGGATCCCTGCGGGAATGCAAGGTTGAGAGCGGAACTAACATGGGCCGGAAACAAGAATTGCGTTTCACTCAGGTCTAGGGTGCTGGCACCGACTCATCCAGGAACTTCAGAGCTTCGTCAGGTATTGTGAAGAAAAAGTCTTGTTACTCCATTCGACCCACAGCTTGGCAGGGTATAGTATAGTGTACTTTATATTGTTTTCACGTAGCCGTTTCTTCACTGCTAGGAAGGTAGTCCTCCCCTGCTGGACAGCCACTGAGAGGTCTGAGTAAATATGTATCCTGTTGGATCCCAGCATAAGGTCACCCTGCTTCTGTGGTATTGCATCTCGATCACAGTAATTGAGTATACGGGCGATGATAGGTCGCGGGCTGGCTCCGCTCCTGGGTTTAGGAGCATGGGGATCTGTGGGATTGTTTGAACACAAATTGTGGTGACAATTAAGGGTTTCCTAGCAGTGATAGTAGGGTAGATTCAATCCATTGCTCGATGGAGGATTCAGAGTTGCTCTCCGGGACTCCAATAATACGAATATTGTTGTGGCGGGAACGCGATTCCAGATCATCATTCTTTTTCTCAACCTGGAGCACCCGCCTGTAGAGTGTAGCTAGTTCAGATATCATAGTTGACATGTCGTCCTCCACTGTGCCCACCCTCGCCTTGGCCTCCGTCAGGCATAGATCAGTTTTATCAATGTGTGTTTTAATGGAATCATTGGTGCTGGTCATGTCATCCAGTTTGCTGTGTACCTTAGCGAATCCCTCTTGCATACATGCCATCGTTCGCAGTGTCTCTGTAAACTCCATCTCGATAGGTTCCGGTACCGTATCAGTGGGTGCCATGTTCCAAGATGATGGTTTAGGAGTTGATTTGGTATATTGGCTAATCAAGCGCTGATTTTTGGACCCCCTTTGGTCATCATTCGGAGAAGGACGGTGATTTGCTGAAGACAGCAAGTGGCAGTTAGACTCTACTGTGCACATTTATGTCAGACCCCGTGGCATGAGGGCAAGTCAGGAGACAGCATGAATGTAGGGGACTAGGGCAGTGGATTCCCTGGACAGGCACCAAACAAAGCTGTCCATGGCCACAATCAGCACCAGGTGGTCAGTCTGGTCCACCCGCGGTCAGCGGCAGTCAGTGCGATGAGTAGCAGCCCAGAATGTTCAAAGCACAACAGGGTTTGTTCACTGAAGTATATCCAATTAGTGCTGGAATCAGGTTGGGTGATCTGAGGGCCAAGGTTGCTCCAGTGTGGTCTCAGAGTAGGGTATTTGGCACGTCAGCATGGGTTAAGACCAATACAACAGAAATGGTCACAGAGTAGTTCACCCAATTAGAGCAGTGATGTGGCCTCCCTGCAGGCCAATGTTGGTGAAGAGGTCCGAGAGGTACAGAGGGTAAGGCAGCAAATCGCTGTCAGTAGCGTAGCATAGTCCCCCTGGGAAAGGACCATGGTGTTGTCATAATGCAGTAATCTCACTACAGCTTCACAGCAGGGTAGGCAGGAAATGGTCCCCCACAGGGCCTCACCTTTGGTGGGAACTGTAGTCCTTGCTTCTTCGGCGGGCGGTCTGGTTGCAGCAGGCGAAGGGGAAGGAGAGGAGAAGTTGGCAGGGAACACTGTGCCTATTTGGGGAGCCCACCAATTCTCAGGCCTCCTGGGGTATGCCTTAACACAGCTTCAGCCTGCAGCGGGCCTTCGACATTACAGGCCACTGGGTGGAGCGGGGACGCCGGTGTTTGCTGTCCCTCATCCACCGCCAGCCTCGCGGCAGTCCGTTCTGAGGCACCCAACACCCCAAATTGCCAGCAAAGGATCTCCAGGCAGCACAGGATCACAGGAGTACTGTGGGCGCAAGCCCGCCGTGCGTGCACCAACAACGCAGGTAGTCTGGCCAAGCAGGGACTCCGAAGCTCGCTGTACCTCTTACGCCACTCGAGCCACAGCCGTCTGTCTTCAGGGAACCCTGCATCCTAGAAGCAGCAGGTTAGGATTGTTCAGTAGCCCAGGGTGTTAGAAGTGATCCAGTGGTCCACCAGTGCTACAGCCGCTGCTGGAAAACGATATATCCATCTGCTAATGGCACCCAGAGCGGGAGCTCCTAGTAAAGAGCCACCATCTTGACACCGTGCAACAGCGCCCCCTCCCCCTATAGATTTTTACGGGGTTTGAAAAAAGTTCAGGAGAACGAAGGTTAATTCGTCTTAGTTAGAAAAAAGAGGTAGCATTTTCACTTTACCCTCCTTACAGAGTAAAATATAAAATGACCAACCCAAAGGATACCTTACTCTTAGTTGCAAGGAAATTAAGTCTTTGTCCCGTCCTTGTAGTACATATTCCTGAGGGCAAAACAGATAATAAGTGTTGTCCTCCACATACTTTCGGAGAGGTTATATGGCTTGAGAGGTGAGGGAAAGAAATTGGATTCCAATTTTCTGTTCCATGGGTTGAAAGGATTGTTTCATGTTCTCCATAGACCTCACCCTATTGATGGAAGAAGGGGCTTGATTGGGCTTGCCTCTTGACTCAAATATTTCTGAGTCGCCTTGGAGAGAGTGGTTCATTTGCTCTTTCTTTAATACCGAGGAATGGGCATGGAAATCTCTGTTTGGGTTCTCTTCATATAAGTGGTCTCTCCAACTAGTATCAATTGGATCATATCCCACTCTGACACCATATGTAAGGAACTCATGGTGGCAACAGTAAAGACAGACCCAAGTGATTACAATTCAAGAGTGTTTATTAAACTGTATGCATGGGTGAAAAAAACGCCTAATCTAAACCTATAACTAAGATGGGAGCAAGCTATGATCATCAAATAATAATAAGCCAGTCCTAGTAGCGTCCTGCAAAAAGAAAGGCCTATACTCAAAACCTATTGCCAATCCTGTCGGCTAAGTTACAAAATAGTGTGGGGCGATGTTCACCAGAAAAGAAAGAAGTGTTCAAAAAATGATAAGCCAGAATGGTATGGCTGGCGTCTCCCTTCCCCATGTTTTCAAGCACGAGACAAGGCGGTACTTCTGAGCACAGCATACTCCTGGGCCTCGCTAGCACAAGCTTGAAGTTCAGTTACAGAACATTGGGGCCTTCTGTGGTCAGGTCTCTATTACCCAAAGTCTCTTGCCTCAGAGATCCTGAAGTGCCAAAACAAACAAAAAGTTCCTTCAACAAATCTTTAACGTTGGGTGATTATCCTTTGCTTTAGGATCCCCCTCTGTGGGGCTTCAATCGTTCTCTCTATGTTGGACTCCCTCTGTCGGGTTCACAATGGCCTTTCAGTCACAAGTTCAACAATCTGTTGGCCTCCCTCTGTCGGGTTCACGATGGCCTTTCAATCACAAGTTTAATAATCATTCACTGTGGACATCCCTCGGTTGGGTTCATTCTTGTCAGCACCATGGCCTCTGATGTTTTAGGCTTCACCCTCACTGTCTCTCCCCTTGGCATCTCTCCGTCGGGTTCACATAGCCACCCAAACACAATATTCACAATCTCATCAGAAAGCGGGGTTTCCCTTCTCCTAGCTTTCTCTTGGCTTATTCCAATACAGGATTCACTCTTCTTAGCTTTCCCCTTAGCGTTCCTCTGTCGGGTTCGCATAGCCATTTTTAACACAGTTCATGATTTTCTAATACAGTTCTTTATTTGCTCCTCTCATAAGAAAGAGGGGTTCCCTTCCCCAAGCTCTCTTTCGGCATCCCCCCGTCAGGTTCACACTTGCCTTATTTCACAGCTGGGGTTCCCTTGGTTTTCTCTTGTCATCCCTCTGTTGGGTTCATACTTGACATAGTTCAGATAACATTCTCTTTAGACCGCTTAGGTTCTTCCCTGTACCTAAGTCCGGGTCTCAATCCTAGTCAGGGTACACACAGTCCTTGTTCACAAAATTCACTTTGCTTCTCCACTTGTCAAAGATGAGGGTTTTTGCTTTAACATCATATGACTCCTTTGACATCTCATGCCGGTCTCCCCTAGGGCCTCTTGGTCCTTGTGGTTTCAAAAACAGGTCCCGGTCAGAGTCTTTTGCATGAGCGCCCACACGTGGCACCGGACGCCTCTGCACCTGCACCTGCACCTTAACTGGTCTTTCTTTAAAGTTCAACTCACACAAGTTCACTTGCAACCTTGGGACCAGCACAGTTTGGTTTCATATCAGTTTCCTCCGACTCACTCTGTTCACAGGAGTCAAGGACGGCACTACGACGGCAAGCGCTTCTCCCTGCCTTGGCTCTCGGTGCAGGAGGATCCTGTGCATCACCGACACCTGTCATCGTACATGCCAGCTGTACTTCCCGGTTTTATGTGTCTTTCCACGGAGGCTTCGCGGGTCTGGGTTGAAAAGGGCAAGGGCATTTCCCTCCTTGTTGTCCTTTCGGGTCTCACCGCCTTTCTCCTCCGTTTGAACTGCCAGCCCGGTATATCTTCTTCCTTGTGCATTCAACTTACTCGTAGTGTGCTCTCAGGCTCTGCCTTTTATCCCTGTCGGGAAGAGAAAGGACTGTCAGATGTATGTAATTATTGGTAATTGCTTGACTCTGCCTGACCCTTTCATTGGGACATGTCGGTTTTGGTGTTAGTCTGTTGTTGTCACATTGTAAGAAAGTGTTTGTGTTGGAAAAGGAGGGCAGTAGAGTTTTTCGATATCCTACACCATGTGATGTATCATCATGGCACCACTAAGCCATTATTCAGTAATTCCTTTAAATAACTCAACAACTTCCTGAGATTCTTACAGCCTTAATCTCACCCACAGATATTACAGACAACACTGCAACCGGTGTCAATCCTGATGAAGGCCAACACACAGACAGGCTCCAATCAAGCCCGATTTGGCCGAAACACACCTGTGTCGATCCCCTGTGACACAACTGTGAAACCCCCCTTTTGTGTATGTTCTGTAGAAAATGTTGTGTACACCCTGTGTTAACCATGCCCTGGACTACTCTCCGTCCCGGGTGCACCTCGTTCAACTGTAGGTCTTTACTACCATCATATGTGTTTGTGCCCCCATGTGGAGTCTTTACTTCGATATTACAGAGGTCGATACTTACCTTGTGTTACCACTGAATATAATCACTCCTGTCCGTTGTCATTTACTTTTGTGCTTATCGAAAGTACTATAAAGTAATTGCAAAGTCACCAAAATATTCTTGTCTTTTTTAATACATTTATATGTTGAGAACCACACAACCGCTTTTAGGATCTCTCATCCTGATTTTTTTGATATTCCTATACCAATTAAGCAGACAACACCCAGATACTCATCCCTATCACCGGCGATTATGTAACCGACTCCAAAGCACTCAATGCAGTCTACACAGTCATCCAGGCCTGGATGGCACATCATGGGCTCTGTCTCAATGATGAGAAAACGGAACTACTCATTCTAGGCTCCCACACCAAACTTACCAAACTTGATCCAGAATACAAATCCTTTATTATTGATGGGAACGATATCAAAGTATCCAACGTCACCAAAACACTTGGAATCTACTTAGACTCTACTCTTTCCCTTAATAGACAAACCAATGAGGTAGTTTCAGCGTCATCTTACACCTGTAAACTTATCACAGCGTGCCATCCCTTCCTGACAACTGGCAACTGTTTGATCCTCACCAGAACCATCATCATGTCCAAAATTGACTACTGTAACACCCTCTACTTAGGGACCAGTCAAAGAAACCTTGATAAACTTCAGGTCACCCAGAACAATGCTATCAGGGCTGCTCTTAACGTACCCAGACGTTCTCACATCTCCGACACAAGACGTGACCTGCACTGGTTACCCATTACACATCGCATATCTCTCAAGGCACTCGTTCTAACTCACAAGGCCCAGAACAACGCGGCTCCTGCTTACCTGTCCACACGTTTCTCGCAACATACAAAAACCAGACCTCTGTAATCTGCCCATGTTCATACATTGTCCATTCCTAGCTTCAAGCTGCAGACAGCCGGAGGATCTAGTTTCCTAGTCCTTGCGGCTAAGCTCTGGAACTCCCTACCCAATTCTCTCAAAATACTTCCCTCCATCCACGCCTTTAAAAATAAAACTAAATTGTGGCTCTATGAATGTGATGCATTGACCGCTGCGCCCTAATCCTTGCAGGCATCCTTTCTGGAAAGTGCTACCTGCTCCGGTATCTCCACATCTTCCCTCCACAGTGTATCCTGATTCTCCTTTCACATGAGCACTGTTGGTATTTTGTTACATACTGTATATTGCAGGACCTGTCCTTTTTCTCTTGATGCAATGTTTTAAATTTGTGTAACCTTTTTTTGCTGTAAGCTCTGTCCTCTAAACATGCGCCCAGATGCCCTAGGGCAAGGTGCGCATTACAAATAAAATAAATACAAATAAATACAGATACAAATACAAATAAAGGGACACACAAGCACATACAGTAGGAGGGTAAACAAGAAGTAAGAACAGAAAAGGTAAATCAGGACATTGGAACAGAAAGAAAGTGCAGACCTTGATGTTGAACAAGAAGTGATGGGAACCATGCACTGGACAAACAATGAGGAATTCCACTAGGGGTGCACACACAGGTTGGACTTGAGACTAGCCACATAAATAAGGGAAGGTCAATGCCTCTGTGCAAGTTATTGTTCCAGTCACCACATCCTGAAAGCCCATGGAAGGGGGCAGCAAGAGTGGCTTCTCTATCTAGACCCTAACTCACAAACAAGGAGTGTACTTACACAAGACAAGCCGTTTTGGGTCCAGTCGAAACATACAGTGGATGGCTTCTGTGGGAACAGAATGCAACACACTGTTACATTAAATCTCTCTACATATAAAGCAGAACATCTGTTAGTTTTTTACTTTTACAATTCCACACCGTTCCACTAATCTGCAGCAAATTTACATAGTTACCTTTTAGGATCCTCCAGACATTACTGGCTACATAGTGTTTGAATCCCCCACCCCTTTCCCTGGATTTCAGCCCCTTCACACATGAGATGTTTGTCTAAAATCAGTGAAACATCAATGTGGTCATAGAAGGACCGGACATAGCACATTTTCATCCTCTCAACATGAGGAACAAATCTCAGAGGTCCCATAGGCACCTTGAAAACCAAGTTTCAAGGCCCTAGGTCCCACTGCAAAGCACTATGTTCCACCAGGATGAGGCAACAGGTGGGGAGAGCGCAAAAAAGGTCCCAGTAGGCTGCAGCATGCCAACTCTCGCCTCCCTTCCATGTCTGCTCTGGGTTGTGTCAGTCAGTCACACACGCCCATTCTCAGTGCAGTTTACTTGAGAGTACTAAGCACATCCAGTGATAAGTGTCTCAAAACATCGAGATACAGGATCATTGATTTTCAACAATCGGTGAGAGTGTTATCAAATCTGTCTACAGAACCCGTGGGGGGTGCGGGTACTTTTTACTAGAACACTTTAGAAATCAAGTAATACCAGACAAAGGAAGGGGCAGAGATTGCCTCCTAGGGTATAGGAGCCAATCTATTTACACAGGAGTACACATAGACACGGGCGCGGACACCATACAACAATTACCACGACACTAAGAGCCCCAAAGGGGAAACAAGAGTTCAGGAAAGCAGGAACTAGGAACGCAGACCACAGAACTGGTGCAAGGTACAGAGGCAAGGAGCTGGTACAAGGTAATCTATGTCATTTCATCAACGGTTGTTATTTCAATGTTTTTTTACAAGTATTTTTTAACAAAAGAACTCATCGAAATGGATTTATTTTTTATTTTTGGGGGGCTCCCCCCAAACCACCATCCCCTATTGTTTTGTAACTATTCCCGACCACCCACTGCTTACCCTTAAATATACTTTACAAACCCCCCTGTATATTTAGATTTCATTAAAGAATACTCATAAAAAAACATTGAAATAACGACTGTCGATGAAAGGAAATTGTGCCAAGGTAACAGAGCAAGGTACTGCTGCAAGGTAACTGAGCAGGGTACTGGTGCAAGATAACTCAGAACGGTACTGGTACAAGGTAATTGAATCTAGATAACAGGCTGAAAAACTGGATGAAGATAAATAGAGACTGACTAATGGGGTAACGTTTTGAAGGAAATAGACCTGAAAGAAAGATAATGGCAGAGCAAGGAGCAGAGGAGACAGACTGGAAACAGTGCAAGTAACAGATTGCAAGGTGTAGGGACAAAGTACAAGGGGTAGAGCTGGGGGGTGGGTGCTGCTGGAAAATTAGGACAAGAAACAGGGGTAAATTGCTGCAGGATGCAGCACAACAGCAAGTAGCAAATACACTGGAATCATGAAGAGGATAGAAGGCAATGATTTAAGATTGTAGTAAGGCAGCAACTGAGCAGGGAAGAATCACAGGCAACGTACAAGACAGAGGTCAGCAAGGCAGAGAGTGATTCCAAACGGGTCACAGCTGCACGAGGTTCAGAACGCATGAACAAGGAAGCTTGAGCGTATGGCAGCTAATGAGCATTGTTAGCAGGGTGGAGCTGCATGATTGGGCTGTATATAAGCAGTCACGGGTGTGGTAAATAGAAATATGTGGCATGGACTTTGGGAGAGGATCCAGTGCTGACAAACACCAGGAGTTTTTGTATTGAAACAAAAGCACAATAATTGTCGCGGCATTTTGAATGTTGCAGTCCATTGAAAGGAGTCTGTTTGCTTCCAGTCACAGTGAAACCAGTGTGCAAGCAATTCAGATTCCAAAATATTTTCCAGATTGGGCTGCAGGGTTTTACAGATATCTTCTAGGTGCATTATGGGAATTTAAGTCAATGTTTTGGGAAATACAGATTTGTGGAAGGAAATGTTAAATAATGATTCAGGGTCTTCACTTCAGATACTGGTAAAGGCCTAATGCACCTGAGACACTGATACCTATCGCCCTGCTCACTGGAGGTTGGAGAACCCTGCAAGTGCTCTCTACAAACCTTCATGGTTGGAAAGGGTAGAAAAAAGGACTTTTCTTTCCCTTCAGACACTGCACTGGGTCTCCCAGCATCAAAATTACCAAGAAAGTGAGCCCTGACTCTCGAAGCATTTCTGAACTGCCTCGCTGCTGGTTTGGGCACCTTTAGCACTGTCCAAGCTGCTACAAAGGAAATGCAGGAGTTATCTGCGACCTCGACTCTCAACCGCCTCAGCTTTGTGAAGTATCGCCTGACACTGACACTAAAAGTGAAGTGTCTCTGCATCTGAGGCCCACTGAGTCTTCTAGCATCACCAACTCGACACTGCCTGCCAGATTACCAGATTCTTTACCATCCATGCCGCCTCAGCTTTGTGAAGTATCGCCTGACACTGACACTAAAGTTGAAGTGTCTCTGCATCTGAGGCCCACTGAGTCTTCTAGCATCACCAACTCGACACTGCCTGCCAGATTACCAGATTCTTTACCATCCATGCCGCCACAGCTTTCTGTGCCTCACTGCTGTGTTGAGCTAGTCAAGCCCTCACACTGCTGAAGGTAAGTCTCCACTTCTCTGCACCAGTGGCCGCTGAGGATTCTAGCACCACTGACTGATACCACCTGTCACTACCAGCATCTTCAAGCTGCAAGCCATCACCACTGCCAATCAGCAGAACATTGAACCCACTGAAGCTGTTCTCTGGCTTGAACCTGGCTCAGTGACAAAAGCGCCCAGAATCCTGTTTTGATGCTGGAAAACCTGGTTCAATGCTGTTGAGTCCTGAAAAACAAGAACACAGGGTTTTTGAAGTGGCCCTGTGCCTCTGGTCCATCTCAAAGGACCCTACTGACTTTTAAGCCCCCTTCTCTACCTTTTTGAAGGGCATGTGTAATAACTGAGACATTTTGCTTCCGAAATCTTTGCTAGAGCATCCTGTCTACAAACCCAGAGTGCCTCGTTATTTTACCGTTTGCTTTCCGTGTGTTTTCTTGTACATGGGCTGGCCTAGAATAGGTTTTATTCGTTGTATGTATTATTTAGCTTAGGAAAGATCATAATTTTACAGAACATTTGGTTGGACATTCTTTAATTTTGGTACCACACTACTACTGGTGTTAAGATTGCTTCTGTGCCAGCTCATGCCCCACTCCTGAAGAGTGTAGCCTGCCTTCGTTGCACGTTTTCAAAGGAGGCAAAGGGGTATACCAATCCAGCTCTACTTGTTTCCCCTTTATTATTGGGCTCACTGCTGGTTTAGTAGTAGGGTGGGGTTGAGTAGGCCCTTTAGCCAGTGCTTATGCCTATGTTGCTGCAGAGCAGTGGCCATTCTGGTCTAAAGTTATACTATCTGGGAGGAGTTATATTTAGGCAAGTACAGAAGAGAGCCACGCCAACTGGAAGAAGTTATACTGAGGAGGTTGGAAGGAGATATATTGAGGTGAGTGGAAGGCGAGCGTTACCATGTGGAGAGAGAACTTTTGAGGAGGTTGGAGGGATAAAGTTGTCATCTGGGGAATATGAGAGAGAAAAATCTAGAGAGGGAGATTGGTTACGAGACCTGAGGAGAAGGGAGAAGACCAGGCACCCGTACTAGCCACCGTAGGAGTGGTCATGATGGGAAAACCCTGGGGACTGGAGCCGTAGAACAGGGCGGTTGTCAGGTAACAGAGAGGCTTCAAAGAAAGTGTCTAAGACTCTGGGAGAGCAGACCTTTCTTAGGAAGGATCCTCTGTGAGGTCGGTTGCCTGTTAGCCATGGAGGGCCCCCCCTACAGACTCGGCAGAAGGGTGTTCGGGAACCCTGAGAAATTGCATTCCAAAGATACATGTAAGTGGGTAAGCAGTTGAATATCGAACATTGGGTGGGGTCAGGATGTGTCAAAGCTAGGGCATTTTTAAGGGGCTGCTTTCGTGCTTACGATCCTTTGAGTTTGCCATCACACCTTTTGGATTGATTGCATCACCCTGCCTGCACCACTCAGCCTGCAGATCGCACTTCTTTTCTGAACTGTTGTGAAATTTCTTTGACACGTTTTGTGTACTTTCCAGCTCACTATTCCTTTATGCACCCTGTCCGGGTGTGGAGTGTGGATCACACAAAAGGATATTGACTGTGCTCAGACTAACCCTTCCTTTACTTACCCATTTCTAGACCTGGAAGGTGCCCCCACATTCTCCCCCCTACTCTTCCTGAATAACATCCACATTTTTCTCAGCAAATAAACCACCTTGGTCTGCGCTCCAACTTGTCTTGTGTCAGCCCTCAGAATACGCTGTAAAAGCATGCTCTCTCGCACAAAAGGATGCCAAACTGAGTAACAGACAGAATAGAATCTACCCCTGCCCCAAAAGGATTCCAAGAATGTTTTCAGAGCTATTATTTTCACAACAGAAAGGCACACTCAGTTACACCCTCAGGATCTAATATTCTTCTACCTCCAAAGAATTCTCTCACTTTTGAAGTCAAATATTTTCTCTCATCACAAAGAAGTTCCCATACTGAATGTTAGCATTTCTCCACACTTACAGTCACTGACAAAAGATATCTCTTGCGTAAGTCATGCAAGGCGCTCAATCAGATTCTCTCACCCCCTCGTATTAGTCAGTAGGACGTTGAAAAAGTGTGATGTAGCTTATTTCAATAGTCTACCTTGTTCACACAAGTCACGAGGCTTTCAGCAATCGTTTCCTCCAGGACAATGTTTTAATCGGTTCTATGGGGGAAATTAATCATATTTCTTTCTGACCCTCTTTGAACAAATTGTTTTTTTTCCTTTTTATCTCAACCCCTCACACCCCCCACCCCCTTCACACATTTCCCCATACTGCACCTTTGACTTCAGGGTGTTTGTTCGGGCTTCGTGAATCCTGACCTCGCTTTGGGATTTTCATTTTTTTCCCTTTTCCAGAAAGCATTCTCTTCACACGAGGCTGTGCTCTGTTTAATCAACTAGGTTGACTTCCACTTTAACTTCCCCCATAAAACCAAGGCCGCCACATTCAAATTTATGTTGCTAACTTGATCTTCCAATGAGTTTAAATATCGCCCAGTTTAGGCATGCCTCATTCCGAAGCCCCTCTTCTATAGGATGCCATGCACAGTATGAGGAGAGTCTCTGTTCAACTTTTCATCACAACAGTGTGGTGTCGCATCAGCAGTCAACATAGCATGCTCCTTCCTAATATGGAAGACATACTGTAGGTTTTGTCAAAAAGCTAAAGAACATTATGGCCAGCTAAATCTGCACCTGTGATGCCAGAGAGCTGCGTCTATAGCGATCGCTGATGCCACGTTTTGAAATGGACGATAATGCTATGGTGTGTTTGATACTTGCTTTTGTGACCAGTAGCCTCATCAAGAATACCAGTGACTTGGGGTACTCTCAGAGGTGCACGAAAGATGGCACGTGGTTTGTGGTTGATTAAAGCTTCTAAAGCTGCTTAATACAACATTTTGATTAAGATGTCCTAGTAAAATGAGATTTTCAGTGACCTACAGTTGGAGGAGTGCATGTGGATGCGTGGCGAGGTTGCGCCATCTGACTCACTAGACACCACCCACCCCTCTCCTCTATGCCAACCCGTACAGCTCTACCCCTTCTCTGTGCCCTTTTGTATCCTACCCACTGCTCTATATCTGTTCTGTTGTTACCTCTGAGAAAGCGCTCTGTTATGCATCTGTACTGTTGTATACCTCTGTAAAGCACTGCGTCATGTATCTGTATTGGTGTATATCTCTGTAAAGCGCTCCGTTGCTGCTTGGTCCGCGCTCAATAAATACCATAATAATAATTTACAGTGCTATTAATGAACGAGGGTCCTTCAAATTTTGCTCAATTACAAGAGAGAAAGCGAGCAAACTGAAGACAATATCTTTCCACCGTCCATCGTTTATGAAACATCCCTGGCTCTCTGTGTCGAGTTTGTATACTCATGAAGAGAGAAACTTGTTTGTTCCCTCTCAACTCTCTGCCATCCAGAATTTACAATACCTAAGCTGTGTAAAATAAAGCACACGATTTCCTTATAACGTGTGTTGTCTTGTAAAAGCCGGCTGCGGGCTCATGCCTCATTAAACAGGTGTGGCAGCCTGACATTTTGAGCATGTTTATGCTGAGGAATAAGTAATCTGTAAGCATAGGTATGGTTTCTTTATGTGAGTCATAATCATGCTGTGGCCCACAGACATTCTTGTTTTTGGTGAATTTTTGTGGCTTTACAAAAGAGAGAGAGCGGGAAATGGGGTTCTGAACAGAGAATATCTGGTTGACATAGCAACAAGCAATGCCAAAGCATGAAATGCCCAACTCACTAAAATCTCTTTTCCCAAACTCTTTGGCAGTGATACCTGTGGTGCTGCCCCCTGTCGCACTGTCGCAGCCTGGAAAGCCCCCTTTATTTACAATACGCGCACGCATGTCTCAGGTCCCCCATCCAGCTTGGAGCCCAGATGCAAACGGTGGGTAGACCGTTTGGACATGTATTTCAGGGCCACCATGGAGACAAATGATGACAGTAAGATGGCGACGCTGTTGTATGCTGCGGGGCCTGCAGTGCAGAAGATCTTTGAGTCACTTCAGCCCACTGATGCCTCTTATGGAACAGCCCTCCGCAATAATTTCATACCACTGGCCAGCGCAGACTATGAGAGGTTTGTCATGCTGTCGGCCCGGCCGAAGGAAGACGAGACTTTGGACACTTTTTATGGTCATCTCAAACGCCTCTCCCTGGCATGTGCATGGGGTGACCCGGATGACATGATTAGGACACTCCTGATACAGGCCTGCTCGTTGGGAAAACTACGGCGACAGGTACTGAGGGAACCGGGCACCACCCTTGCTTCCATCCTTGCACTCGGATGCTGACATGAAGTTTCAGAGGCAAAGGCGTCCAAGATGGAAGCAGGAACACGCCCAGTGAAGACTGAAGAGGTATGTATGGTGGGGTGTGTTGGCAGAGGTGCCAGAAGGCCAGGTACCAGTGTCCGTGACAGGGGCGGGAGAGCTGGAGAATCGTGCCAAAAGTGTGGCAGACCTGCAGATATGGTACTGCGGAACTCTGATTATTAATAGAGGACGCAGCAGCCATTTTTCTTTTGGTTCTCTTAGTTATGACCACCTTTTTTGATGCATTCATTGCTTGTCATCTGTCTTATCTTCTAATGTTGTTTAATTCTGTACTTTCCTTTGTGTTTATTTCAAGATACAAACATTGCACTACCTTAACCAAGGTTTCTGTTTTACTTTTGTAATCTGATTCAACACTTGTTTCCAACAAAATTTCTTTCCCGATTTAGTTTTTTCTTCTAATTAATAATGGCATTCTTAACTCAATATGTTCAACAAATTTTGTTTTGCAATTGAAAAATTCTCTATTAAAATTGATTAACAAAAAGGACTGTTTTCAGCATCTATAGAGGCTTAAAATAATTGTGATATCTACTTTTGGATACACACCAGTTGAAATCAACGAAACTAATTAAAAATGTGCTCCAGCATAGTGGATACTATTAGTATATATATTTTTTGAACGTCCCAATCCACTTGCTTTAGGGACTCTCCTTACCATATTTTCTTTGTATAAAGTGTGGCTATGACCTGGCCCACCCAGCCGAGTGTCCAGCGGCAGGAAGAACCTGTGGGCGGTGGGCGGTGTGGCCTTGCTGACCACTATGCATGTGTGTGCAAGGCATCCCTGCCCGTAATGGTGCCCAGGGGCCCAGTCCGATCTGGGTTCCTGCGTCAATCCCGCCCACCTAACGTGGCACAGGTCGACCAAGGAGAGGAAGGTGGCCAATTGGAAGAGGAAGAAGAGGAGGAGAATATCTTATTCGTGTCAAGTGTGGAGGCTCTGAGGTAAAAAAACAGACGACAACCAAGGTGCGTGGTGGCGGTGAATAAGTCACCCTTCCCGGTGCTAGTGGACACGGGTGCGTCTGTCAATGTGATGGCCCGTGGACACTACGATGTGATGGACACACCACCGAAACTGGTCAGCCCGAGAGCCTGCATCTTCACTTTCGGAGGGTCGGAACCGATCCCACTTGATGGCGCATTCGTAGCAAAAGTGGAACATGCTGGGTCAAAAATCATGGCGAGATTCTATGTGACACCGGTGAGCACGAATACACTACTGAGCTCCGCTGTGGCAGAGGACATGGGTATTGTAAGATTTGCTTACTCAGTAAATATGGAGGGCATACATGACCTATTGGACAAATACTCTGCCCTATTCCAAGGAATCGGTCAAATGGCCGGTGATCCAGTGAGGCTGCACATAGATGAGTCTGTGCAGCCCATAGCTATGAAACATCGGAGGGTGCCCTTCCATTTTAGGGAACTCGTAGATAAAGAGCTGGACAATTTAGTGAACTTGGACATTATTGAGAAGGTCGAGGGTCCCACACCATGGGTGTCACCGATAGTGGTGGCGAGGAAACTGAAACAACCTGACTCAGTAAGGATATGCATTGACATGAGGCTCCCTAACAAAGCCATCAAGAGAGAAAGACACTTGACGCCAACCATCGACGCCATCATCGCAGATTTGCAGGGGGCTCGTTTCTTCTCAAAGCTAGACCTCCGGGCCGGTTACCACCAGGTCATCCTGCATCCAGAGTCAAGGAATATAACAACCTTCACCACGCACAGAGGCCTGCATAGGTACAAGAGACTCCGTTTTGGGGTGTCATCGGCAGCTGAGGTATTCCAAAATATCATCAGAGGTGCCCTATCTGACCTGGATTGAGTCTTAAACATCAGTGACGACATCCTGGTGTTCGCCAAGACTGAGGTGGACCACTTACACAAGCTGGCCAGGACTTTTGAAGGGCTGCAGTCACTAGGTCTTACGCTCCACAGGGAAAAGTGTGAGTTTTTGCGACCGACCATCGAATTCTTTGGCTTTATGTTCAAGGAAAGGGGTGTGTCACCAGATCCCAGAAAGGTAAAAGACATCAAGGAGGCCCGACCACCGGAGAATGTATCGGAGGTGAGGAGTTTTCTTGGAATGGTAAAGCACTGTGGTCGATTCATCAAAACCTAGCATCCAGGTCAGAGCCCTTGAGGGCCCTCACAAAGAAAGAAACAGTGTGGCAATGGGGCCCTCTCGAGCAGGTGGCGTTTGAGGATATCAAAAGCGCCCTCACGGCCGAAGACACTATGGCCTTCTTCAATCCAACACTCCAGTCGGAGATAATTGTGGATGCGAGCCCATTTGGCCTGGGGGCTGTATTGACGCAAATTGGCCTGGATGACAGCGTTCGCCCAGTGGCATATGCCAGCAAGGCGCTGTCTGACACCGAGCAGCGCTACTCCCAGATCAAGCGGGAGGCCCTCACCGTATTGTGGGGGTGCAGGCATTTCAAGCTGTACGTCCTGGGCCGGCCAGTAACTGTTGTGTCTGACCACAAGCCACTGATTCCCATCCTGGCGGGGTCCTCGTCCAAGCCACTGGCGAAAATTGAACGGTGGATGCTCACACACTTTGAGTACAGTGTCTTCCTAGTGTACAGAACCGGCGCCAACAATGTGGCAGACTACCTGCCCCGTCACCTGGGGATTGGCAGCGTAGAGGCACTGGATATATGTGCTGAGGAGGCGGATGGCCACGTGGAGATGGTGGTGGAAGCGGCCACCCCGAATGCCATGCCCCTAGAGAACCTGGAGGCAGCAGCAGCACAGGATGAGTGTTTTCACATCCTGAAGACCGCGATGCAGCAGGGATCATGGAGAACCATGCTTGAATCACTGGCCGGACGCACCCAAGAAGCAAAGGTGGTGCTAGAACAACTGTGGAAGGTGAGGGAGGAACTATCATTCTCAGCCACGGGCCTCCTGGTGAGGGGTGACTGGATCGTTGTGCCCCAAGCCAGGATCCAGGAGGTGATAAGTCTGGCCCACCAGGGACACCAAGGGGCCGCGAAGACCAAGGCCTGACTACGCCTCAAGGTGTGGTTCCCGGAGTTGGAATGGAGGGTCACTGAATATGTGGCCGCATGAGTCTGGTGCCAGGCAGCGCCCCCCGCACAACGAGAGCCAGGCATTGAGACCATGCTCAGAGGGACGCGGCCATGGGAGGTGGTGCATGCGGACTTCGGGTCCACCACACTAGGCACACACTTCCTGGTAGTGGTGGTCGAGTACTCCTGTTACCCTGAGGTGGAGTTTGTGGACTCGGTGGCTTTTGAACGTGTGGTTGTGGCCCTCGAGAAGGTCTTTGCCTCTCATGGTTTTCCTCATACCCTGTGCTCGGACAACGGGGCGCCTTTTCAGAGTGAGCGCTTCTCTGAACTGATGGACGGGTATGGGGTCCAACACCAGAAGATCACCCCTCTCTGGACAAGAGCCAACTGTGAGGCAAAAAGACTGATGCAAACTCTGAATAAGACATTCCGTATAGCGCAGGGCCAAGGACGATGTCTGCAGAGAGCGCTTTATCAGTTTCTGAGAGTCTACCACACCACTCCCCATGCATCGACGGGGTGGCCCCAGCCGAGACCCTCTTCAAACGGTGTCCCCGAGGGCTGCTGCCTGAGGTTGGGGAGAAGGAGCCCGGAGTGATCGATGACCAGCAGGTGGAGCTTGATCGCAGGCTGCGGACAGAGCAGGAGAACACGAGGAGAGGGCTCCGCCCGCAACGCCTAGGACCGGGGGATGAGGTGCTGATACGTAATATGCACCCCCACGGGATGCTGTCCCTCCCGTATGAACCAGAACCGCTGGACGTGGTGGCCATCAAGGGGTCCATGGTGACGGCATCAGACTGGAGATTGTCAGTCACCAGGAACGTGAGTTTCTTTAAGAGACTAGGGGACACAAGAACTGACCCTCCCCAAGAACAGGCCAGTATGGAAGTACCCCACGAGGGTGGAGGTGCTGGTGCTGGCCCCCTCCCTTCCTCTCCAGTGGAGGGATCACCGCCAGAGGGATCGCCCGTGCCGGAGGCCAGCAGGATGTACCCCCTGAGGACAGGGCGAAGGAAACCTGCTCGCCTCACCGACTAAGTGCTGGGACAAATATCCTGAACGGCCCGTGTGTCGTTTGTAGTTGTTACGGGGATCCAGGGTGGCTGTGATTAAAGGGGTGCTGCGGAAGGTTTTGATTATGTGCACTGTTTGATGTGTTATTGTTATTGTTGGAATTGTTGATGCACATTTGTTTTTCCTCATGAAAAAGGAGGAGTGTGGTGCTGCCCCCTTAAGGGAAGCGCACACGGCGTCGTGACGTTGCCCGCCGCCTTTGCTTTATAAATAAAGGGGGCTTTCCCGGCTGCGACAGTGCGACCGGGGAGCCCAAACTGAACAGACGCCTCCGGCTGAGTCTGTGGGGTTGGGGGCTCACAGGCAACACCATCAGGGTCATAGAGAGACCCCAAACAATACCCAATGACGAGCTCCTTGACATGATTTGCTGCAATTATCGGTTTTGTTAGAAGAAAGTGGGCACGGTTTTCCATGTTTCATTTGCCACATAGTGATTTGCTTCATTGGGCTATTTTCGGCTATTTCGCGTGAGGCTGGGAATCTACAATGCATATACACTGTGCGCCAGAGTCATTGTAGCTGCGATATGGCGTTAGGTCACAAAAAAGTATGTAGGGTCTGCCTGTCCAGTTTTGTCAATCTGCTCGAGCAGGGTTGAATGTTCTTTTATTATTTTAATTTACATTTTTTTTGCAGTAAGAATGGAGTGAGTAAAAGCAGATGGCTGAAATATTATGTGATAACCTTGTGCCTAAAGTTCAGAGAGGTGAGGACCATATTACTCCCCAACACAGCACAGAGACTGCCCTCATTGAACTAATGGCACAAATAGATGAACTAAGAGATAAAGGAAAAATGGCTCTCCTCTTGCTGCTGGACCTCTCGGCGGCATTCAACCTCGTGGACCATGGGGTACTTTGCAGCCATTTAGACTCGGCCGCACATTGCTCCAGAGAGGCTATAACTTGGATTGAATCCTCTTCTTAGTGACAGGACCATGAGGGTGTTCTCCCCATCGGCAGTGGCTGACCCAATCCCCATCCGATGCGGAGTTCCTCAGGGCTCATGTGTCTCCCCGACTCTCTACAACATATTCACGCAGCCCCTTTTTGATGATCTGGACCATCTCATTATCACCTACACCAACTATGCAGATGAGACCCAGATTCTCCTCCAACTTTCCGGGGATTACAACAAGGATTTGGCCTTGGTGAATAGGGTGTATATCATCGTCCAGGCATGGATGGCAACCCACGGTCTATGCTTGAACGATGACAACACAGAGTTGATCATCCTAGGGACACATTCTAACATTAAAAAATTTAGTCAGGACTATACCTCATTTGAAATTGATGGGAATATCATCAAGGTATCTAAAGACGTGAAGACACTTGGCCTCTATCTGGATGCCACCCTCTCTTTCGACAAGCAGGTGAAGTCATTGGCTTCGGCCACCGCCTACACATGCAAGCTCATTAGAGCAGGCAAGCATTTTCTCTGTGACAACAACTGCCTTATCCTAGCGAGAGCATTAATCCTCTCGAGGCTCGATTATTGTAATGCCCTCTACATTGGAGCAAATAAATCCATCACCCACCGAATTCAAATTCTACAAAACAATGCCCTACGAGCCGCCCTCGGTGTGTCTAAAAGATTGCATATTTGAAAGATCAGGCGTCAAAACAACTGGCTGTGCACCCAAAGCAAAATCCACTTAAAAGTAGCGTCCCTGGTTCACAAAGCCCTGAACAATGTTGCACCGGCTATCTCTGTAACAAACTCACAAAAAGAAACCACTCGCGCCCTGCCAGAACTTCAAATGCCAATAGCCTCATCATTCCAAGATTCAGGCTATCTAAGGCGGGGGGTAGCAGCTTCCAGGTTCAAGCGGCCCAATTATGGAACTCACTGCCAAACCCGCTACGTGAGGAGCAGCCCTTTTCGAAATTCACAACTAACTACATTAATCTGCTGAGGTCTGCTAATGATTAGCCCATTGGCGCCCACTTATCCTCATACCACCCTAGCATATACACATCATTATCCTGTTCTCCCTTGATCTTATGGACCTACTCACTCTGCTCACCTGGCCGATGAGTTAACGTCCACCTAGTGCCTGTACATATACTGTCTTTATTGTATTTTGTATTCATTTTGCATGTAAACCGCAATTGCCGCCTACCTGCGATATATTGTATTTTGTATTTTGTACATTGTATGCAACCCAAGACCCCACCCTGTAACTTAAGCTTTGCATTTTCTGTACTGCTGCGCCCATCTACCTTCGGGTCTGGTGGGCATTATAGGTGAATAAAACAAACAAACAAACAAACAAACTCCATAAGGCACGGGTAGCTGGGTCTGTTCAATAATGGCGGCCAAGTTTGAGGCTGCGCGGATCGGCAATGAGAAGGTGTATGTATTGGGCGCCCGTGTCAGTGAGGCCGCAATATGGTCACCTGCTCCTTGTCATAAGGAGGTGACCAGGCAGTAATTAGTCTGTATCCTCAGCAGCTCCACCTGGACCTCTGGATGTGCATATTTATTTCCATTGCTGGAAAGGGCGGATTTCCCTCCATCTTTGGGAAGCTAATACGGGGCAGGATGTCCACCCGGGTTCCTGTTTTTTTCTCAGGCTTGTGCGCCCAGAGAGCCGCAGACAGTCTTCCCCAGGCATTCGGTGGGTTTGGGAAGGATGTCTCGAAGCGGGCAGAAGTGCTGCAAGCTGGGACCATGTACAGGCATGGCGCGTGTGCCCGTGTGCAGGCCTGCATCGTGTTCCGGCCATTGTACAGGCCTGCTGCTTCCAAGTGCTGCGTGAAATGTGTCCTTAAAGTGATTTCATAAAGTGCCAAGCTGGTGCTTGGTTTGCTCTCCGATTCCCTGGGCCTCTGGGAGATATTTTTATTTTTTTATTTTTTTTAAATGTTTATGGTTTGTCTTTCAAACCTTTCATTTTGTTTACTTATTTTGGATCACTTTATTTCGCCTTCTTTTCCCTGTGATATGCATAGACCTTTCTGATTTGGAAGTACTTTTCATCCTTTGTTGTTTCTTAGCCCATCTGTGGCTGTTCCATGATGTTGTTCCAGAATGAGACCACAGCATATATCAGTTTTTTTTCCTTTCCCGCTAGGATTGAGGCCCATCTGTCTTCGGGTGTGAGTTTTACTTGGTTCTGCATAAACCATCCAACAGCAAGATTTCTTTTCTCACTTAGAGCTGGGCAGTTCATTATTATGTGGTGTAGACTCTCTATTGTTGCATCAGAATCTGCAGAATTTCTCTTGTTCTGTTATTATTTTCCATGCCCCCATGATTTCTCGTGTCTGTAAGGTGTTCAATCGCATCCTCATAAAGGTGTCTCTGATTTTCCTTGATGGGAAGTATTTTAGATATTCCAGTAATTTATTGATTGGTCTGATGTCTGTTGTGTTCAAGATATCCAACGCATATTTGGATCTGGCCTCATTTGTTTTTATCCAGTCGTTCTCTATCAATCTTTTTTTTGCTCTCTGGGGTCTGTTTATGAGCTGATCTTTGGATATTCCTTCTTCGCATTTAGCTTTGATGACATTTTTCCACAATTCCAAAGTTTGAGCTGTCATCTCGCTTTCTATGTCTTGTAGAATTTCTATCGGTGGTGGAAAGTTCTCGCTTGTTATCTTTCGGTATAGATCTAGTTGCTTCCAGAGGACAAGAGATTGTAGAGCTAGTTCTGCTCTAATACGTAGCATGGGAAATGATGAGGGTAGATTTAGAACTTTCCGCCAGAACAAACCTTCAATTTGTTGCCATATATTTTTGTCTATGTTCAGCATTGATTCTGCGCCATATGAGAGTATGGCCATCACTTTCTGTTTGTAAAACATTGTGATTGGTGTCATAGAGAATTTTCCGTATTTCGCATGTATTACCTTTGCTTGCTGTGCTAAGGCTCGCGTTTTGTACTTGAGGAGTGCTATTGTTTCTGCTTCTGATGCCGATTGATTTAGCCATATGCCAAGGTATTTTACTTTATTCACTTCCTCGATTTTTTCTTTTCCAATGTAACAGGCATATTTTAGTCCTATCTTGCTGTGTTGTTTCTTCATCGTCATAATTTTAGTTTTCTTCACATTTATTGTCAGTTGGTTTTTGTCCATATATGACTGTATATTGTCTAGCGCAATTTGCAGGCCCCTAGGTGTTTTAGCAAGTACAACTATGTCATCCGCATACATGATGCAAGTTGTTATTGTACCATTCAATTTTGGTGGGTTGATCCGGGGCGTGTAGATGCATCCTTCTAAGTCCGCTTTGTAAAGGTGAAAAAGGGTTGCGGTCAGAGGGCATCCTTGTTTTAATCCTTTGGTTGTTTTTATCTCGCTAGAAAGTGTACCTTCTTTGCTCATTTTTATCTTAATGGATGTGTTCTGATATAATAGCTTAATGTTAAGGTTTCCATCATGCATCTTCCAGTGTTCTCCATGCAATCTGATCTCAACAGATGTCTGTTTGCAGTTTCTTTACTCCATTGTCTTGCTTTATTTTCCAGAGCGGTGTTATTTATTAGATAGCCTTCTCTGTTGAACAGATGTATACTTAGGTCGCCGCAAATGATGAATTCTGTTCTTGGGTCTTTAGTGTTTGCTTGATCAATTGTTGAAAATACGCTATCTATAAAGAGTTCTTCTTTTATTGCATTGGGATTCCAATACACGTTTATTATACACCAAATAAAGTTTTTATTCGCGCTTCTGTTGGTATTTGTGGTATTGGGTTCGAATTGGGTAGTGTTAAAGTTTATTGTGGTGGCCTGAATCCAGGGAAAAATGTTTTCTGACTTGATTATTTCGAGATTTGCCGTGCATATTAGCATCGTCAAAAGTCCTGCTGATGGACGGCCCTTTTCCCTATTTATCGGAGGGTTCATCAATGTCATAAATCCGTCACATATAGGTTGTTCTTTTATCCAGTATTCTTCTATGCAAACTATATCACAGTCATTTAGTGTTTCTCCTGTATCTCTAAACAAATGCTTGTGTCTGCGTGTGTTCTATGAACATATTGAAATCGTGGCCTTCTTTTGGTTCTTTCGTTGTTATCTTTGGTCGTAGGGGCTTTCATATTCGCTCACATCTGAATCGTTGTATTGTCTCCATATTCCTTTTTTTCTCCTTGATTCCTGCCACTTTCGCTGCATTTCTTCGCTTATGCTATTATCATGGCTCTTACTTCTTATCTGAGTCTCTTTGTGTGTGTTAAAGATTTCTTTTCCATTGTTCCATTCTTTGCTCTTCTGTGGCATCATTGTTTGGCTATCATATTTCATCTGCTGTTTTCCAGCTTTGGGCCCTTTGAATTCTGGTTGTTCTATATCAAAGCCTAGTTGTTTTAGAGTCTTCTCATTTTGGATCATCTTTGTTAATGATTTTTCGTTTGCAAACACAATCCATACTTGATCCGTTGTTGACTCGTCAATAAATTCAATGGTGTGGATGTCTCTGGTTGATACTTCCTTTATATCCGGTATCACGTGCATCAGCCTTAATATGTTTGTACGATTCAGAATCAAATTGTCGTTTTGTTTTGTTATTCTTTGCAGTTTTATCTTGTGCTGTGTACTTTTTGCTTTTTTATATGGGTCGATGAATGTGGGCAGTTGTATTTTTGTTTCTGCTTTTCTCTCTAGAGAGCCTCGCCCTTCGCTTCTCTATCTCTTCTGCTCAACGGGAGATTCACATTTGTCTAAACTGCTTATTTCATCGTATATAACATCCTCCTCTGTTGCTCTGCATTCTTTAACAGGATCTTCTTGTGTTATATCATTCATTTCGTCATTTGATATATCGTCCAGTGAAAAATCATATTGTTTTGAATCGTTCATGTCTTTTTCATCGTAGTTATCTAGAGTGATCAAGGACTCTTGGGTCATTTGGATTTGTGCTTCTTCCGAGAGGTCTACAATTTCATCTTCATGCACTGACATCGCCATCAGTTCTTCCATTAGTTTTTCTTCGCTGTTGGCTTCAATATTTAGTTGTTCTTTTTCCTTCCTCATCTCCCCTTTTTCCATTGTTTGTGGCAGCTTTGAGTTTGGTGCTTTCTTTGTTTTTTTCCCCTCGCCATCTGTACTGGGAATGTGTAGGTTTCTCAGGAATGCGCGCAAGCCTACTTGTCTTTTGTTTTTACCATATATCTTTCTTTTTTATTATCTTCTGCAGTATTCTTTTTGCTTCCTTTTCAGAAGATATCATAGGTTTCTGGTTTCTGCACGTTGTTTGCAGCGGAATCCGATGCCGAGCTTGAGGGCTCAGTCAGATCCATCAGATTTCCTTCATGATTATTCTGCTGGGTATTTCTTGTGGCCTTTTCTAGATCTTCATCGGGGGTTGTATTTGCAGTTTGTTCTTGCTCTTTGTTATTTGACTTGTTGTTTGTTTGTTCTTTTTTGCCTTCATTCCTGAGTTGCTTTCTCAAAGAGTTTCTTTCGGTCATCATCATGATCAGTGCATGCGTTAGGTCATGTTTTTCAGCGCGTTCCCTCCTTGTGATATCGATTAATCTTGCTTGCCATATCTGACTGGCATTTCCTTCTATGTCTAGCCGTTCTTGCAATTTTTTCATATATGTTTTTTTTTTTTTTTTTTTTTCTCAGTGTGTTTGTTTCAAATGTATTAATGCTAGTAAGGTCGCTTGATCCTTTATTGTCTCTGTTAGTGCTTCTTGTAATTTCATGTATGGGATTAATGATTGCGTTGTTGTCGTAATAAGCATATTTTGAAGGTCCAACATTGATGTTGGTATTGAGGCCATCTCATGATTATGTCCCTTCACACATCCACAAATATTAGGCGTAGATGATTCTTCTGGATAGAAAGATATGTTTTTTTAATGGATTCCTCTGTAAAGGGGCTGCCTCTGATCTGATGCTCTTTGTAGTCTCTTCCTCTTTTTCTTCCTTCTTGTGTTTCTTGTGCACTGTTGATCCTCGTAGTTGTTATGATGTGCTGCTGCTCATTGCCTAAGACCTCTTTCCTTTTTTCATGGCTCTTCATAAGGTTTTCAATTTCCGCTATGTCCAGCGATAAACGTGCTGATTTCGGATTTGTTGGTTGATTTTCTTTGTTCAGAATCGTTTGCGATTGTCTTCTACTCTCGTACAATGATTGCCATTTTCTTCTTTCTTTTTTCGCTTTCTGTTGTTGTTTTTGTTGCATTTGTTCTTCATTTTGGTGGAGGCTGTGCTCTTTGTTTGCAATCTGGTTTGTGGAGGGGTCATTTCCTAGACTTTTGTCTGGCGGGTATAGTGCCGCGTTGAGCGTTGTGTAGATTGCCACTTATGAGAAAGTGGATCAGATGCCAAAGGGCCCTCAGTCTCCACCTGTTTTCAGTCCTAAATAACAGCTTTCTGATGATGTGTCAGAATGCACTTTTATTGATACCGTGGTTTAAAGGCTATATCATCCCGCAGTCTCCACCAGTATGCGATCTTGAGTAGTGAATTTCAGCTGATGTAATAGCGTGCACAATTGTTGATACCGTGGATCGAAGGCTATATCATCCCGCTGTCTCCACCAGTATGCGATCTTGAGTAGTGAGTTTCAGCTGATGTAATGGCGTGCACTATTGTTGATACCGTGGATCAAAGGCTATATCAGCCCGCAGTCTCCACCAGTATGCAATCTTGAGTAGTGAGTTTCAGCTGATGTAATAGCGTGCACTATTGTTGATACCGTGGATCAAAGGCTATATCAGCCCGCAGTCTCCACCAGTATGCAATCTTGAGTAGTGAGTTTCAACAGATGCTATAGCGTGCACTTTATTGATACCGTGTAGCAAAGGCCTATTGTACTACTTCGCACTTGGTATGTCCAAGGCCGTATGGTCCGCAGTTACTACCAGATTGATGCTGTCTTCTCTCAAGTTGTGTGAGTGCTCAGTTTCCATTTTGAGCTGATTGTTTCTCTGTGAACGATGATGGGGTTTGCTTCCCTTCTTCGTGGTATGCAAACGTGTTTGGATGTCAGGTAGGTTGTTCCTTCTTTGCACTTTTGCTCTTGATTTATACTATGATGAATCCTCTGGATCCCTGAGGAGGCACTATTGCTAAGATGCCAAGTGTAAAATTTTGGGCGTTTGCAGAATGTCCACAATCCGGTTCGTACTGTTAGTTCTATTTGAGGGGCTTCTTGACGTCCCGTTATCTGTTCTCACAACAGCACGAGTCTATGTGTGCTACACGCAAGTTATCCTCTCTCTGCGTGCCAGGTTATGAGGATGTGTTTTTTATCTACAGCCCGCTTCGCCGGGGGCTCCTATACCTTCTTAGTCGGATCGAGGGTTTGTGGAGTCAAACTGACGGCTTACCTCTTGTTTTCTTGTCCCACGCCCCCAGTCCTCCAGGCAAACAGCGGAAACAGCGAGCACGTCCTTCACTTGTGGCGGGCTTGTATCCTCGTATTGTGATGTATTGAATTGACCCACTTGCCAGTTTTGCCTCCATACTTCGCTAGGCTCTAAGGGCACCATAGATGGTGGCGCACCACCAGCGCAGACTATTTTAATGCATAGCTACCAGCCCGGGTTATACTTGCTATATCCACAACATTGCACCACCCCCCGTAAAGGTATGTGTGGATTAGGGGGCTGGGTATTCGCTGTCCTTCCAGCAGTGGTTTATATCTGTGCTGCCGGGGGTAGGACACTCACCATGGGCTTCATTGGAGATAATAGTCAAGTGTATGGTTCTCTGAGAGGATGTGTATTGGGTTTTGGTGCATTTCTGGCACTCTCCTTCCCCGCAAGCGCTCTCTCTTGAAGATATCCTCCTATTCTGTGTTTTACAACTCTCATCTTTGCTCTCAGCCCTTACTTTTTCTCTCATCCTTCCTCTCACACTCACTTTTTCTCATACACTCTCACCCTCTCTCACTCATATTTCCTATTGCTCATCATCTGCACCCTCTATCAATGGCTTCCTCTCTTGCTCTATTCCCTTTCACATCCCATTGCACACCTGCACCCCTTATCGCACCCTCCTTTAAAACGTTGGATTCTTCTTCTTCCACCCGGTGCCTATAAATGCAAAATTCAAAGAACAACAGGAAACACCAAAACTATTGACATTTCCATTGCTTGTTTCATGGGGATATGGAACAATGCCAGTACATGTGTACATCTCCTTGTCCCCAGAGATTGAAGGAGGGGTATTGGAAGAGGAATGTAGGTGCCCGCTCAATGAGCGCTTCCATTTGCAAAGGGCTGTTTTATAATATGGAATACTTTATAGTCACGCAACCCGCTTTTTTATTACTTTATAAACCAGTAAAAACAGGTTTACAATTTACCTCAGAATCAAATTATGAACTTCAAATAGATCATAAAAAGTGCAAAACATCCACATAGTCTGGAGAGTTGCTCAGACGATTTCCCTCTAGCACCAGATCAACAATACTGGTTTTATCTCAAATAATCACAGCGTGTATATATAGGTCACCGGATCGATTCCACAGCAAACAACATGGGTCAGACAAACATTGTTCTGTTATAAAATGGGACCAGTCGGAGCTGGGGGAACCAATGTTGTTTATAAATAAGGGGACAAACACCAGGACCTTTTCTGGTGGAAAAAGTGGTGGAGTAACACTTGTCTCCCTCTTCTTGACTTCCATACCCTTGCAATACTCCCACGAACCATGGCTACCTGCCTGACATCAATATCAAATCGGAGCTGCCCGGTGAGCTCACACCAGGCCCCATGCAAATCATGGTCAAGCTGTGAAAGGCTGCATGGCCGGGAGGCTTGTCCCTGAGAGCACAGGAATGCCATACTCATAAGTCTCTGCTTCCCTCGCCATGTTCTACCCCCTATGATTGTAAAGTGTTCCGCTGCTTCCTGAAGCTTGGTCCACGCCCAAGAAATACCCTAATAATAATGATACTCCAATGTTCCCAGACACCCCATGCTGCAGAGCCTCCCCTTTCCCCTTGTGAATGTCAGCAAGGATTTCATTACATTTCAATTATTGAATTTATAAAGCACCTTTCTATAAAAGTGCTATTACACAATATTAGAAAATGGTACATGATAATGCAAAAAAACAACTAAAAATAGAAGGAGGGGTAGAGAAAAAGAACATTACTAAGTAGAAAGAAGAGAGTGAAGATGAGATTTCAGGTTAGGCTGAAAAATACGACGAGATGAAGAAGAGCGGATAGAGATATGGAGAGAATTCCAGTGTTTAGGGGCTAAGAGGGAAAAGATTGGATATGGGAAGAAGCACACGGGTGTGCATTAGCACCTGCAGCAGTGTATCAAGTGCTGGATGGGAGTACCACAATAACTGATTTCAGGCCCAAATAACCAGACAGTCTCAAAGAATATGGCAAAGTACTGCTTTATTATTAGTTCAATAAAGTAGGGAAATCTGGCAAACATAACAAGTTGTAGCTCACAAACTCTCGAATACATTTCGGTTACACAATGGCTTTATACCTCAATATACGTCAGCTATGACATCATCCTGCGTGGAAAATAATCAAAACCTATTGGGCGGAGGAATAGGTTAATGGGACATACATACCTCTAGCTTATTTAGGGGCTAGTAACATCATTGTCTGCCCGTTATCAAGTAGGCATGCCTGGAACAAACTCTAACAACGTATAATGCAGATAATAGTAGAATGATAGCAGTGGATTGACTTCTGCACATTGTGCAGTCCATCATCACATAGACCTTCCTGTTTGCTTGGCACCCTCTGCCAACCGTGAACATTCATCTTGTTAGCAGCATGTATGCAAAACGAAACCCAGGTGCAGGGACTAACGTCAGACAGCTGCCCACTTGGCCAATTAGCCTACCATCTCTCATCAGTTAGGCCCCAAGCCAAGGACTCTCCTTTGTAGTTGACCTTGCTGACTGTCTCTTCTCTGGAACTTTAAAGGGAGTGAAGGTACATTGCTATCTTCGTCTGGAGCGTTATGAATAGACCTTGTTTTTTGGTCTTACACCACATGTGAGGAGACCACGATATCTCCATTCTGTAATAGTAATTGGTTATTTATAACACACTTAGTACCCAGAGGTTTCTAAGCGTGGACCCGGGGATTGAACCTGTGTTGCTCTGCGTCTTCTTGCTTTCAAGTTGAGCGTATTGCCCCTGAGCTATTCTCCCGAGGCCATTATTTAGTGCTATTTGATTCAATTAAGCTGGGTGCTATTACTCTCCTTGGCCTCTGGAGACTTAGTTGCTCTGTCTTGCATATACGCTCTGCATTTTTAATTGTCCAATAATTGGCATTCGCAGATGTTTACACCTTTGCTTAATCTAAGTGAAATATGTCTTATAACTCCTTTTGTATGATATGATATGGCATTTATAAAGGGCCTGTACACAAGTGTTTCTAGTCTCGACAATACAAGGAGGGAGAAAACAGAGGGAGGACTAAACAACAATCTTACTGGGAACGAGTTGGCTTCCAAATCGAGCGAGCAGAATCACAGGCAACAGCCTAATGACCCCTTTGCATACTGGATGACAATCTGCCATTGGCCATTGATTACCGCACGGAATTTGTTCACATGAACCTTACCCATCTGCCTTGATAAAGACCTTCCGGGGTTGAAAAACATGTTGGCTGACCTTCTTCTTGCAGACAGTGTGTCTAGACTATGTTCCAATGCAAATAAAAACACACATATAACAACCACAGCTAAAATCGCGTGAGATCCTTTCATATTAAAGGGTAATAATACTCTCCTTGCAGGTAACCAGGACATCTTGATAAACAATCTTACTAGGCCTTGTAACACTCAGATCATGCAAGTGCAGGGAAGGGGAGAAGTGCCAAGGCGGTGGGGGAAGTGCAGGTTACGAAAAGTGCAGCCAGCGGGTGGCCCAGTGCAGGTAATCAGAAGGTGTATCCAATGTGTGGCACATAAGTGCATAGAGGGCTCTCTATGGTTACAGATACAGACCACAAGGGCAGGAGGAGCCAAGAGGCAGTGCAAGGTGTAACTGGACAGGTAGGGACTTGGTCCCAAATTCAGATGGTGGCCAGGTGACCAGTGCGTGGATCAGACGGGTCATCAGCAGAGGAGAGGAAGAGAGAAGGTGGAAGCGAAGAGGAAGGTCTTGAGTTGCTTCCAGAATTGGAGGTGGTTCTGCTCAAGTTTGAGAGAGGCAGGGAGGCTGTTCCAGAGGGAGACCCTCATCAAAGAAAGAAATCTACCCCCAGTTCCCTGCCTGGAAAAGCGACTGATCCTAAGAGAGTTGGAAGTGGAAGAGCAGAGAGCTTGAGAAGGGAGATGTTTAGGAAGAGAAAGTTGGAGGTAGAGCAGTCCCATCCTTGGCACCACTGGGAGAAAATTAAGAGATTTCAGAGCTGGAGAGATACGATTCCTGGGCTTGAGGCCATAGACAAGTCTTGCAATCCTGTTCTGGATAAGTTGAAGAGGATGGAGAGTAGAGGCAGGAAGATTTAGAAAGAGGCTGTTGCAGTAGTTCAGCCTAGAGAGGACCAGAGCTCTGGATACAGTAAGCTTCTGGGGGAAAGTGAGGAAAGGAAGAATAACTCTGAGGAGGTGTAGCTGATAGTTGGCCTTCTTAGAGACATCAGAGATGTGAGGAGAGAAGGAGAGGGTGGTGTCGAAGATGACCCCAAGGTTCTTAGCCTCACAGGTAGGAACAGGAAGAGGGCACAGAGTGGACCGCCAGAGAGAGAGAGGAACAGAGGCAGCTGGTGTTCTGATGCGGAGGATCTTCATCATAGTGGCAATAAGGCAGAGATTATTGGTGGCACACCACTCCTGAATTTGTATACCGACAGTCTGAAATGAGAGAAGGAGTAGAGGTGGCACAGGGGAGCCTGAAAGAGACCTGAGTGTCATCCACATAACACTGAAAGTTGGGGCAGAGAGCAGTGATGCAGTGGGCAAGAGGTGCCAGCTATTGGTCGAACAGCCAGGGAGAAAGGTTAGACCCCTGGGGAACACCACAGGTAGAGAGAGATATAGAAGAGAGGAAGGACCCCAGTTGTACTTGAAAAGGTCGATCAGCAAGAAAGGATGTCAACCAGGCCATGGCCTGATCAGTGATACCCAGGTTATCAGGAAGGCGATTGAGCAGGATGCCATGGTTGACTGTCTCAAAAGCAGAAGAAAGACCGAGGAGAATGAGGACAGGAGGAAGGTTAGAATTAAGGTTGGAGAGCATGTCTTTGCAGATGTTCAGGAGAACACTTTTCATGCTTCTTGCTGCTCTGAAGCCAGACTGATGGTCATGGAGACAACCAACAGATTCAGTGTGAAGGTTAAGCTCAGGGATGGTCTGCGTTTCCAAGACTTTGTCCAGGAAGGAGTGACAGAGATTGGGTGATAGTTAGCCACAGAGGAAGGATTGGCAGAAGGCTTCTTTAGGAGGGGGTGCATAAGGGAAGCTTCAAGGGGGAGGGGAAGGTTCCAGTGACAAAAGAGTGATTGCAGAAATCAGCCAAGGCTGGAGCAAGGATTTCAATGTGGTCCTTGATGGTTTTGGATGAACAGGGAAGAACCTGCTTTGGTGAGACATTCATGGATTGGACTTGTCTCGAAAAATCATCAGGGGTGAACAAGGGAAAAGAAGAGAAGGGATGAGGAGAGGCGGCCACAGGAAAGCCAGAAGTGGAGGAGGAGGAAGAAGAGGAAGAGAGGGTGGACAGGATGTCATGAGTTTTAATGATGAAATGAGAAGCCAAGGCCGTACAGAGAGCCTGTAAGAAAACAGGAGAGGTAGAGACTGCCGCAGGATTGGCCAGCTCCTTGCAGATTTTGAAGAGTTCGGCGAGTTGTTAGATGGCACAGCGACGCAGGCTTGGATGTGTTCTGTCTTCTTGGCAAGTACAGAGAGTCTGTACTACCTTTGGAGCAGGCAGCAGGCAAGATTGTCAGAGGGTCCACCTGTTGCCCTCCACTTCCTCTCAGCCACCCTGCACTTGCGTTTAATGGTGACAAGGTCGGAGTCTTACCAAAAGTTGCTCTTGGATTTCGGCTTCAAGCGAATCCTCATGACAGGGTCCAGTACACCAAGAGTGTCAGAGATAGAAAGATGAAGGTTAGAAAGGGCTGTGTCAGGATGTGAGTAAGCCAAAGGTGCAGTAGGAGGAGAGAAAGTATTGGTGAAAGCCTCAACTGGCACACACTTCATGGGTCGGATGACCGAGAAGGTAGGTGGCAGTGCTTGAGTCGGCTTGGCCTGAAGGGTAGAGAGAGAGAGATGGGAGGAAAGGAGAACGTGTTCACTCCAGGAGAGAGGAGAGGTGAGATGGTTGGAGAAGGGGAGGTCTGAGGGGATCAGAACATCCAGGGTGTGCCCTGCAGAGTGAGTCGGGCCAGAGGGAAGGCTTCAGCTGCTTCTCACTGTGGCATCCTTGATCCTGAGTCAAACAAATATTATTTGTTCTTGCAATAATCTGTATTCCAGTGACTGTTAGCTCTGCAGCCTTGGTATCTCTTCTATTAGTTTTCAGCTTACTATTATACGAAACTGACGTCCATCTTCTCATGATGGCTTCTTTACTCGTGTTATCTTTTCAACTGTAGCAAGCTTCTATATCTCTCACCTACCTTGCGTTTCTGTGTATATACATCTAAGGCATCTCTTCTCACTTATCTTCTCAGTATGTATGATTTATTCATTTTTGCATGTATGTTCACCTATGCCCAATCATGTCTTTTATTCATGACTTAACTTTACACCAAAAAAACAGCAAAATGTGTCCCCACAGGTAATGGTCTAGAGGTAATGTGGTATATAAATTGCCTACACCCCCATTTAGTCCAAACAAAAGAAGCGAAAAATGGCCAATAAAGGATCCCTGCTATCTGGATGTTCTAATCACTATTCCCAGATAGTATCCTAATGTTCTTTATGTGTTCAAAATAACATTACATATATGTAAACCCAAAATGTATACATTTATCTGAACCATTCTTCTCAATTTGTCAACTTCATTGAGCATGGAATCTAACAATAAACTCAAACGTACTTTTCACAATTTATTGCAAAACATATATCAATTTTTTCTATACAAAGTCACAGTTTATTACAAAACATATATCATTTTTGTTAAAACAAACTCATATTCAAAGCAAAAGAAAAAACATCATGGTTGAACAAAATCATCAATGATAATTAATATCAACAAGCAAAGCAGAAAAGAAAAAAGAAACTTAACAATAAACATGAAATTTCACTAAAAATCACAAAAATGAAATTAGTATCCTAAAAAAAGAAAAGAATGCTACTAAATACCTATAAACAATTAATTTATTTACAAAAAATTCATCCAATTCCATCATGTTGGTAACTTATGGATTTGAGAACAAAGTCTCAATGATATTCCGACTCTACCTCGATTTAAGAGTCAAAATTTTCCTTCCTACAGTATCAAAAAATGTTCAATTATTTGGGTAGAACTTAGGGTTATATCTAATGGAAATTAGTTCATATGCGAACAATGTCCCACTGTTTCTTACAGCTCTACTAAAGGTCTACGTATATGGCCTGTCTGCACATACACAGGCACATCACTCACACCTGCTTGGAAAATCAAAATGGCGTGGTGAAATACGTTTCAGCGTATAGATCAAAAAAAGACCATCTTCCTCAGGACCTAAGGTCAGATGTGTAATGCAAGACCCCTAAAAGAAAGGAGATAAAAACAGAAAAAAACAAGTCAACAGAAATTAATAAATAGAATTGCCTGGCTGTCCAGTCCTCTCCCAACACAACTAAAAAATCAAAAGGAAAAGGAGTGAATTAAAAGAGTTAAGATTCTGTAGAAAGACAAACAGCACAGAGCTTTGTCATTTTGTGATACCAGATACAAGGAGAACATGTTCTCCCCCGATCCAGGGCACAGGATATAGGTGAGTATATAGCAAGAACTCAAACACTTCAAACAACATAGAGGGACAGACCTTGACTAGAGGAGAAGGAAACAAATTACGGTCTACCAGGATGTCCAATGGCTAGTGAAGGAGCCATACAGAGAGTGTCCCCTGGGATTTGTTGGTATAGAGTGTGGATGTGAACATGAACATAAAAATAAATAAATAATGAATGGAGGGGCACCATCTTCCCTAAAACCCCCAACTCTCTATATCAGGCTGGTTCTAAGTATACTGACTAACAAACCAAGAGCAGGAGAGGACACCATTACCTTCACCGTCGCAAAGCGTTGTGGAGGCAACTGTGTGTCTCATGGAGTCCATCAATTTGTAAACGAGAATGTAAACATGCCGGAAAGTATTGAAGCAAGCTGCTGTTCACACAAACAACCCGTCAGACAGCAGCTAGGGGAAAAAAATATGATATACTCACAATCCCAAAAGTGCCAAAAAAGGCGGTATGCACATGCTCATAGCATTGGTGAAAACAAGCAAGAGCAGAAAAGAGAAGAGAAAGGCAAGCTATACCTTATATTGCTGCAGACATCCGTGCCGCCTTATTGTCACGGCCGCCAATTATATCAGCCGTAGGGTCAATCTGCGGTTGCACCAGGGAATAAGTCACTGCAATGTCGAAACAGATGAAAAAGGTATAAAAAAAGAGTGTCCCTGATGGGTTTGCACGGTTACAAGGACCTAATCTAGTGCGAATGCGCCGCCGTGGGCACTGTTAGTCGCAAGCTGGTTGATTACTGTGATGCAATCGAGAATGTGATGAATAGGGTGTCTCCTTCCTGTGTGTCCAAATCACTATGGGAACACAACCTGGGGAGCACGGCTCGATCTTAAGTAGAGCGCGATTCAGGCCCAGTGGCCAAAATTGGAATAACACCCTGGAGAGACAGGAATAGCCACTGTAACCAAATATATTACAGTTGCTGTGAATATCCTGTAAGGAACGGAGGCCATGTGTCGCTGCTGCATACTGAAGATTACAAAAAAGAAGAGCCAAGGGTCTCAACTAGAGACCGGCTTACCTGTGGTATATGTACCTGCAATAATACATGTTGCAGAATACTGTGTGCGTGAAACACGTTGCATAATGGACACAATGGCCACATTTGGGATTTACAACTACAAAGCCACAGAACAACACTATAAATGAGCATGTTGTGGCACATGTATCTCCAATGTTCACACATGACAAAATCCAGTATTCAGTCATGTCCCATCTCATATCCCGTGGGTTAAATACCCACACCAAAGTCGGAGAGGCTTTACTTATAGTTCTTCTATGTCCCGTGGTGTCTGCAGACTTCCTTCTACCACTTCAGTTCAAGGGTACATTCGGTATGTTTGTCTGAGCGCATAACTTCTTTCATATCTTTGATGCAGTATTGGGATGATACCAGGTGTCATGCACAGTGCTTTTTTGCTGCTCTTCCAATATGACAGAGGTGAGGGGGTGGGCTCCATGAGTGATGTGTACATCTGCTTCTCTACAGGGGGTTTTGGGACAGTTATAAGAAGCAGATTCTGTGATCAGAGAGTCTGAGAGGGAGAATAGAACGAGATTGGTGAAGAAAGATAAGGAAGTGCCAAGCCATGAGTACATTTAAAAACAATCAAAAGAAAAGGGTAGAGAAAACAATATTCAAAGGGATGCAGTGAAACAGACTAATCAAAGAATTATTAACAGATTTGAGAGGAAGAAGTTGTGGGGCAGGAAGGCCCAGAAGAAGAGAAGCGTGTTGATACAAGTAAAAACCAGGCAGAACAGAAGAAGTTAAGCAGCATGAAATGAGAGATAGAGATGAGCACGGCAAATGTTAAAAAAGGGCATCGCAACAGGAGCAAGCAATAGAAGAGATATGCAGTTTAAAGTGGTCAAAGATAACCCCAAAAATGCATGCAGAAGAGGGAAAGTGTGGAGAGGAAAGAGGAAAAAAGAGATGGAGGAGTGGAGGAGGAACAGTAGATGGAATAGTTGAAGCTTGAAAAAAACAGAACTTTAGTCTTAGAAGGATTGGGGTGCAAAAAATGAGACAACATCCTGTTTTGGACAACAGCAAGTCACATTGATACAGCGGAGTGCAGAATAAAGTCAAGAGAAGAAAATGAGAGGACAATGTGTGTATGATCTGCCTATAGATGCACGGAAAGATTAAATGAAGAAATAAGGGCAGATTATGGTGCAGTGTAGAGGGAGAAAAGGAGAGGACCAAGCACAGAACCTTGAGGGATACCATAGAGAAGAGGAAGTGAAGAAGAGCCGTGTCCAGCACAAGTTACAAAATAGTACAGCAGAGAAAGATAGGTGCAGAGCCATTCAAGGACAGACCCAGTAATACACAAAGAAGAAAGGGATGAAATAAGAAGTGTGTGACCAACAGACTTGAATGCTGCAGATAGATCGAGAAGAATAAGTATAGAGGAGAGCGTAGAATGACAAGCAGAGAGAAGAGACCTAGAGACACGCAAAAGAGCAGTCTCAGTAGAGTGGGAAGGATGGAGAGTCGGTAGAAAAGAATTAAGATTAAGGAAACTAGCAACCTGGGCATATGCAGCCCGATCAAGAATTTTAGAGAGAAAGGGACGAAGTGAAAATGGGTGTAAATTAACAGGAGTGAAAGGGTCAAAGTCGTTCTATTTTCAATCAGGAGAATAGAAAGAATACTTAAAGTAGCAGGGAAACATGAGTTAGAGAGAGAAAAATTAATGAGTGAAGTAAGATAAGGAAGAAGATGGAGATAGACATGTGCAATAAGAGAAGAGGTAAGACGATCAGAATGAGACGCCATTGGATGAGCACAGGTAAGAAGGGCAGAAGTATCAGAATCTGTAAGAGGAGAGAATGAGGATAAAGAGTACTTATTTTATGTATTAAAGATTTCAATGGTGCCTATAAAGCAAAAAGTGGGGCGGGGAGAGAAGAGAAAAGGGGGCATATCAGGGCAGAGGGATGGGACAAGAAGAGGGGAATAGGGAGAAGTGCAGGAGCGAGCCATAGGGACTGGGCAATTGCTAAGGGGGGGCAGGAGGGCATGTGCTCAGGGAAACCAGGGATGGGGGTCAACTAGTGCGAGGGAAGGAAGTGGACCAGACTCGCTAGGTTAGTTCGGGAAGAGTGCCGGAGGGCAAGTGCTGGTGAAAGGGGTGAGGGGAAGACTGGTCGATGAAGGGCCTGGCCTCAGTGAGGCTTATAAGGGATACAGGCAACCAGACATACAGGCAGGTGGAGACTAGCAGGGGAGGGGGAGAGGGAAGGAGGAGGAGGAAAAAAGGAAGGTCTTGAGACGCTTCCGGAACCTAAGGAGATCTGCCTCACGTCAGAGAGGGGCAGGGTGGTCCATTCCAGAGAGCAGATCCTGCCTGAGAAAGAGATCTACCCCCACTCTCTGCTTGGAGAAACGTCTGATCTGTAGAGTGTTGGAGCTAGAGCACTGAAGGACTCTAGCCGGGAGGAATTTAGGGAGAGAAAGTTGGATGTAGTGAGGTCCCAGGCCCCAGAAAGCCTTGTGGATGCTGCAGCGGGTCTTGAATTTGATCCTTGCAACCACAGCAAGCCAGTGGAGAGATTTTAGGGCTGGAGATATGCTGTCACTGGGGTTGAGGCCAAGGATACGTTTTGCAGTCCTATTCTGGATTAGTAGTTGAAGCGTGTGGAGGGATGAAAGAGGCAGATTAAAGAAGAGGCTGTTAGAGTAGTCCAGCTTGGTGAGAACCAGAGCTCTGGAGACATTGAGTTTTTTTGTGGCAAAGTGAGGAAAGGCAGAATTCCTCTAAGGAGGTGGAGCGGAAAATGAGACTTCTTGACAAGGTCAGCGATATGAGGTGAGAAAGAGAGAGATGAGTCGGAGATGACACTCAGGTTTTTAGCCTCACATGAGGGTGAGGGTAGAGAGCCTAATGAGGGTGCCAGAGACAGTAGGAGGAAAGGAGGGAGTGGGAGTCCTTATGAGTAGGTAAACTAGTAGAAGAGGAGGGAGTAGGAGTTGGGGAAGAAGCAAAAGCAGAACAAAGATTGGCAACTTTAGATGTGAAGTAACTAGCAAAGTCAGAGGAAGAAAGAGATGAAAGGAGGGATGGGTCAGGAGATTTGGGAGACAGGATGTTGTGGAGAAGTTGGAAAAGACAATGAGGATTGTGAGAAAGAGAGACAGTAAGATCCAAAAAGTAAATTTCTTTAGCCTTAAGTAAGGCAGAATCAAAAGAAGAGAGAAAAGATAAAAGTGCAGCAAGATCAGATGGTGATCTAGATTTTTTTAAGTGTCACTCACCTTCATGCAGATGGCAGCGGAGGGAGATAAGATCAGAAGTAAGCCAAGTCTGAGGAGTTTTACGAGTGAGAGTAAAAGAACAAAGAGGAGAGACAGAATCAAGTACAGACAACTAAGTAGAATGAAGGGTTCCGGTGGCCAAATCAGGAGACAAAGAAGAGAAAGTAGGAATAGGTGGAAGAGAAGAGTGTAGTGAAGAGAGAAAGGATACAGAGTCAAAGGAACAAAGATTACCACTCGACTTGTAACAGTATGGGTAAGTGGGGAGGTCTTTTGGAATACGGGCATGCTACATTCTATTTTGCTGGCCAGTTCCAACAAGATGTCAGTGAACAAAAGAACAACACAGAACCACTGTTCATTCTCTATCACTGGGAACCGAGCAGGGGCCTGCAGGTAGGACGAGCAGTGATGCTGCACTCCCACACTATGGCCCAACACTTTGGAGGATCCAGATGAAATGTGTACCAGGGCTGTTCATCCCTTTTCCCTTTGGTAATCCATAGCAATAAGGAGAACAATGCGTTTTGAACTAGGTAATGTTGTGAATTCCTGGATATTTATTGGCTGTAGCCTAGCAATGTTATCAGTAACTGGACATTTAAATGTGCTATCTAGTACTGGCAAGAGTACCTAGGCATTTGATGGCAAGGTTCAGTACATGGGCCTTTGATGATTGTGGCTGCAATGTTGGCTGAATAGCCCGGCTTTATATAGCCATACGGCACTAATGGTTTGACTACCTGGATGTTTGAAAGCCATCCACGCTACCTGTTTGACTATGTGGTAATTTCATGCCACTGCCCATCAAATGGTATGATTACGACAATTGACGCCACTACCTGTGAACGGGTGTGTGTACCTGGGAATTGTACAGTAATTCACATTGTCCAATGACACCATTAAAATAACTTGTGTAAAATTACTCAGATGTTGATTCAATTCTATTAACATTACACTGCCGGTGATTTGGGGTGTCCACTTCTTTTTCAAATGATGCCTACCAAAAGATCAAACAAACAGAGACAGCATTCAGTTCTGAGTCAATCATTGCATCATCTCTTATAGGCTCAGATGTCAAATATTCGTTGACGTTTTGCCTGACTCAACAGCAGCAAAGAAAGACTTCCGTCTAGTACTTTTCTCATGAGATGTTGTCTCACCTATTGATACAAATGAAAGACTCACTATTAAGCAATTGATTATTAATTGATTTAAAGCATACAAATATCCTAGTATATGAATTCATTAATCTCCTCGGTTAGACAAGTTTTAAAAACAACAGGTCAAAAATGCTTCTCTTTTGGTTTTGTATGTCTGTGTGTCGTGGTTGTGCTGTCGACTGTTGTAAAACCTGCCACCGAAGTTTACTAATTTGATGCTTAGCTTCTTAAGGGTGTGGTGGCACTTGATTTATTTTTCAGATTTTCTTTGTATCAGATGTATGTTCTATGAGACTGGCCTTTAATTTCTTGGTTGTTTGATGCATATATTGTGACTGGGGAATTTGAAACTGCAGATCACGCATTTTCTCGGGAAAGTCATCACATGGCTTGAGGGTATTTTGTTTCCTGGCTGTGATTGCTCAATTTGATCCCCTTGTGCGGTGTTGTTGCAGCAAGAACGTTCCAGATATGCGACCATCCCTATTTTGTGTGGTCAAATAGGTCTGATATGATCCACTCTCATAATGAGATTTGACATGTCATTCATTTTATTATAAGCAAATGGAGAGCTCTTAATTAAAATCCATCATGTCATTATCCATTTGCAGCATTGCCCAATGTTTCAGTGTGGTGATCTACAAGGTTTGTTGTCCACTTCACAAAGGGGTTCGCTTTAATGTGTAATGGTTCCTTCTTGGGATTCATGCCACGGTATCAGGTGCCCCTTGTTGCACCTGGTGTGTGTAACATTTCCTCTGGAATTGATCATGCATGTGTCTAATCACACTCGTAAATCCATTGGATTAATAGTGATTTTGATTCTAGATACAATTCAAAAGTGAATTTTAAAGCAAAAGGCCACCTAAATAAATGGACGATTTGAAGAAACTCACTGCATTCATAAACTATTGTCATGTACACTTAGTTATCCACTCCTATGCCTCAACACTTTCAACTCTATGTGACTTTGTGTCATCAAACCCACTTAGATAGAGTAGGGCTGGAACGATCATGACACACACACTTCACAACAGGACTGAGAAGCCAGAGACGCCCAAGAGGTATCCCACACACAATACTCTAGGTGGGGAATGCATACATAAAGAGTGGAAGAAAAATCCCATGAGGGCAGACTAATCGGGAGGACCACGGTTAAGTCACAGCACTGCCATCTTTAAAGTCACCAATGGCCCCGGTCCTTAAGCAGACTTTCTGACCACAGCAATAGTGTGCCAGGGCATCTCTTGGCAGCTGTTTCCAGGAATGAATGGTTCTAGTAAAGAGAAGATGTTCTCAAAGGCATGCACAGGTTGGGTGCTACTGGCTGACATCTCCACTCTATGCAACAAAAGAACAGTGATATCCACTTTGTATTGTAACTCACGTTTCACAAGTTTTAAAACGTGTTACTATGTTAAGATTTCAGCGTAGATAGGTATTCTAAATGTTTCACTGTTGGGCAGGTTTACCACATTCCCTTTCCACTATGTACTGAGTATCAGTGAACCCCACACACAAGGTAGGAATCTCCCACTGAAGCTTGCTGTGGCCCCGCCATACCCTCGGCTAAAAATCTGCCATCTTGCTGCACCCAAAGATCACATATTTAATGTCCCTATTTCCTCTCTCACAATGCTACCAACCCATAGGTCTGCATAGTGATTGTGGCTTGCAGCCTAGAGAATTTGTGCACATTAGACCACCTTTTCATTCATTGGACTTCCTGCAGAGCAATCCCAGACCAATCACCCTAGGTCATCTGGCTTTTTCAACAACAAAAAAAACAACTTCATTTATCACGCACTTGCTAACAGGTATTAAGAATGATTTGAGGCATCTCTCAGTTCTCGGTCAAAGCTGGCAGCTCTGTTTGTGTTGATGTGCAGGTATTGAGGAAAGGGTCAACTATTTATGGTGGATGTTGGATGCAGAAATGTTGCCGGTAAGAATGCATTTCGGTCTCTATTCTTTTTCAAACTATTGAAGCAATATCTCCATTGCATTGTTTCAGTGCACACAAAGGGCAGTATTTTACTGCCAATGTTTGTATACAATTCTATTGTTTCATTGAACATCTTGATTCGGTTAAAAAAGCTGCCTCAATGTCTTCAAACCTGATTACCAAATTATACAAATATCATCTCTATTTCCTGTCTACACTACGCCTCGATTTTGCAAGTGAGTGTCTGAACATTTGTTGTCATGCCCGGCCACTGAAGGAAGTAGCTGTGCATTGGATGCCTATTCCTGGACACGGTGGCAGTATTTGAACGTTTGATGCGCAAACACGTCACAAAGTGTGCGTGCCTGGGCCATGTATGGCAGCACCTGTGACGTATTGCAGTACTTTGTGGCATTCCCTGGCACCGTTGTGAATATGTGGGCCATTTAACTCAATCCCTGTCAATGGTGCGTCAATAGCTTGGCATTTGATGATTCCCACAGTAAATGGTGAGATTACGCGGCATCTGATGTCAGTCCCTGGCAATGATGTGAATAATTAAGCATTTAACATAAACAGTTGGGCCACTGGTGTGAGTACCTGGCCCTTTAATGTCAGCCTGTGGCATGTGTACCTGGGTATTTGATGGTAATTCTTGCAGCGTGTTCCTGGTCATTTAATGCATATCTATTCAAACAGGGTGAGTGTCATGTAATGTCATGGTGATCAGGAGTCCTAGGGTGAGTACCTTGGCATTGTTGGTAATGGGTTTGGCATGTAGGATAACAATGATGTGATTACCACAGCAAATGAGGTTAGTAACGGGACTAATGTTGAGAATAGCTGGCAAACGATGCATACTTGCAAATGCCGATATAATGCATATAGACAATCCCAAACTATTGGCTTTGTTAATACGTTTTTTCTACCTCTAAGCACATGCTTGTTTTCTAGCTTTTAATTATGCATAAAGACAATATTAAAGTCTTCTTTGCTCCCATGAGTTTTGCACCAGGAAAGAAACAGGGTTTTAGAATTAGACTGTCACATGCAATAATTCAGAACAATTAATCAGCTTGCGTAAATAACAATTCGATGCTCACCTGCCAAGGCTGCTTGTTGTGTAGTTTATGCATGTTTAACTCCACTGCACACAGCTCTGGCATTCACTGACTGTTTAAAGTGACTTAGCATAATGTGTGCAGCGCCAGGGCAGAGCCATACGCCGTCAGCCCGTTAGGATACAGTCGCTCCTTGCTAGCAGATTTCGGCTGTTTTTCGGTATTTACTGAATGGCTGCAGCGCGAAGAAATGCATCTTTCAGTGCAATAACAGTCCGTGGAAGGTATTTAGCCTTGAGCACTTCTGAGAGCTATGAACGCTGAACCGTTTGTGAGAATACCGTGAGGCTCTGAGCCTGCGCCGGATCTAAATGGCTGCTGCTTGGTTAACTGCATGCTTGAGTCTGAGACCTTCTGCTTCTCTGTTTAATTAAAAACATCATTATCGTTTTCTTTGAGTTGTTGCTGAGCAGTAACATCGCTGCTCTTTTCAGCATAGTTTTCTAAACGGCACTAACGGGTTAATTGCCAATCTAGGAAGCCATCATTATTAGTGGGTCTCTTGATAGGGACGGCAGGCTGTGCCTAGTGGCCCCAACATTTTCCGAATATCAATATTCAAAGTAAAAGCGTGAACGTGTGTGTTGTACTCACCCCTTTTCTTTATAATACCTTTCGAAAACCTTACTTGCTGACTCATTTTTCGATGTGCAGCCCATTGGTTTAATTTTCAAAATGTTTTCGTATACTCATTCAAGTTTTTTTTTTTCATTTCTCGAAAGGGGTGAGAGAGAAGAATACTTTATTTGGCTTTCGCCATTTACAAAAAGAAATAACAATGTATACAAATTTACAAGGTTAAAACCAGATTAAAGACATAGATTAAAAACATAGGTTCTACAATTAGAAAATTGGCCACATTTATAACCATCTACAATGGTAGAATATAATTAAAATGTCCTTTCCAGACACTTTAAACTAGCGAGGATATACTCACATAGATCATTGACAAAACATATGTCAACGCAAGAACCAACACAAATCATTGCCTCCAAGACAGTTCTGACATTGTTACCAACAATATATATCTTTTAAGTCATTGATATCTTAGATCCACTCATCAGAAAGTGCTGTAACTGTTCAATTGAACCGCTGCCACAGGTGCAAAACTTGGACCCAAAGTGCCCTCGTATAACTGTTTAAAAATGATGTCTCACATTTACATAAATCTAAACACTTCTTATGCAAAGGGTATTCACCATAACTGACTGCTTTTGTCAATTCACCCAGGACATTGCTAATTTTGGTATTTAGACAGGCCTAGGTGTATTTTCCCCAAAAATAATCACGGAAAACAAATTCGGCACGCACCCCAATATCACCAGTTTCAAAACGCAAGAGCCAAAACAGGGGTGCTTGGGGCCACGCCAAGTAGCTTCCTAGATACATGTGCAAGATGCAATCCAGGGTGATACACAGTGAACTCCCCCAGCTGCTGTAGATGTGCAGTTCATAGACAGTTGCTTGAGAAAAGCACACCTAGATAGGAATATGAATCCACCATATTAATAAGTGTATTATTCACAGACCAATTGAGTTTCTTTTCATTAGCACCAAAATCCAGTATCTTTGTTTTATTTAGATTTAGGCTCAAATCATTAGCCTCAAAGTAACTGTTTGCATAACTCAAGCTGGCCCTTAGTCCTGTTGGTGTTAAATCTAATACAATGGCATCATCTACATTTAAAAGGAAAGGGTAGAAAACACTGTTTAGACTTGGAGAAAACAAGTTTGCTGCGTGTGGTTCAGCATAAAGTCTGAAAGAAAGATAATGAAAAGAAGCGGGCGTTGGGCAACCCTGCTGAACACCCTTGTTTGTCACAAACTCCTCACTAACCCCAAAACTTGGATGCCCGATCACTGAGGCCGTAGTATTGGAGTACAGAGAAATAATTAAATTCAAGAGCGGTAGCAGAACCCCTATTTTGTAAAGTTTGTTCCACAAGAGTGAACGATCAAGAGAGGTTAAAGTTTTGGCTAAGTACAAGAACTCTGCATACACTGTACCACCTCTAACATTGACGTATTTATCTATTATAGTAGCTAGAACAAATGCGTGATAAGCAGGCGTAAACCCTTACGAAATCCTGCTTGGTAGATGGGTAGTATATTATTCTCCGATGCCCATTGCTGCAGCCTGCTCGCGAGGCAGCTGGCAAGGATTTGGGCACCACTGTCTAATAGGGATATCAGGCGATAACAGTGAGGATCCTCAGAGTTCCCCTTTTTGAAAATGGGCTTAATATGGCTGTTTGTCCATGATAAGGGAAGAGCCGAAACAGAAACAATTCCATTAAACACTTTGACAAACACAGATGCCCACCATTCAGGAAACCAATTAAATATTTCCAGCCTAACAGGAGCTTTGCCCGGTTTGGCACTTTTAATGGCCACCAGTACATCCTCAATTGAGAAAGTAATGGTACTATTGCATTGGGCATTGTCAAATGAAACAGCCAGGAGTGCCATGTTTGTATAGAATAGTCCTAAAGTGGGCTACCCATGATGATAAAAGTATATGGGTCAGCACTATCCTGGTGACCATCTTTGAAACTGTTTGCAACCAAATTGCAGAAACTTCTTCCAACCGCTGCAGCTCGGTAAACACTTTCTTCTTATATTTCAAGAGCTTTTTATATTCGCACTTGAAATTGTGTATGGACCCTGCTGATTTAGATTTGCAACTAGTAACTAACCACATATTCAATTTCGCCATGCGCCATTCCACATCATACCAGGAGGCATCCTGGGATGTGCCCAGCCGTCGACGGTCAAGATGCTGATAAACACATTTGTTGGAAATAGCAGCATTTTTCATATGACACAGGCGTGTCCACATACATCTGAGCGAGCATTTGTGATCTTGCCCTTTCCTCCCCAGACAGGATGATTTGTAGCTTTTCTCTGGGTAGCTTCCTAGAGCTTACAAATGGAACTGATACACAGGTGGAAACCAAGGGGATTATACACAGGTTGCTAGTGAGCGCGTTCTGCAAATCATCAGAGGATTGTGATCACTTTCGGGTCGCTCAAGTACCTCAAAGTCAAGTACACTGTGAAATGAAAATCAATCCACCAAACAATGATCAATCAGTGAGCTCCTGAGACCTGAATTGTAAGTGCACTTAGAACGGACTTCACCAGGCCGTCTACCATTTACTTCCACAAGGACCCTATGAAGCAGGAAAACATCAAGAAGAGTGCCACGGGTATCGCCAGAGTTTAACTACATCTTTCTCTTGGGGATACCACATGAGGCTTCAAGGAGATATCTGTCTGAATCAAGGTCTACAAGACAACCCATTTTAGCATCAAAATCACCCATGATGATTAGATTAGACTCAATGCCATTGACCAAGAAGTTAGCTGGCCACGCATTAGGTGATAGTACATTTTTTAGATCTTCCATTTTTTAGATATTACCTAGCACAAGTTTGCTATCACTTGTATTGCCTCTAGAAGTGGAGATAATTAGAATCAGCTCAGAGGGGCTAGAAATAATAAGGGGATTCCATCTAAAGGCATTGCGCACAGGGGTCGCTAAACCCTTAAGAGGCCTGCCATCATGGACCGCTGTGCAGGATGCCAACCAATACTCTGGAAACAGAGCACGCAGGACACAATCGTCTGTTGGACAAGTTTCTTGCAGGCGCAACACATCATGGGTTTTCAACCAGTTCAGCCAATCCAAATCATCCAGTTTACTGCATACACCAGCTACTTTCCAACTAAGTATTTTTACAGATGTTGCAAATAAACTAGACTCTGAATTAGAAACGGCCGAGCAGGGGTATGTGCTTGTGAGCATGAGCAGTCCTATAATGTGTGTCAATAGTGAACATTCGAAAGGAATGTGCCATCTTGGCCTACTTTCAATCACACATTGATGCTCTTATCAAGCAATGAGGACACAAGGGAACTGCAAGGTGTGATCATTCAGATGTGTGTCTGTAGAGTTAATGAAATAGGCTCAGTGTGTCATATGATATTTACTCATGTGCACAGGCCCTTTTGAAAAATGGTCTCACACCATTTGACCACAAAAGAAAGTTCCAGCATCATTCTCCCCTGTACCTCACCCGAGTACTTACTATATTAGGTAAATCTCACTTCACAGGGGAAAAGCTCTGTCAACAACATAACAAGCAAAGGTAAGGTAAACAATGTTGGCTTTTGAGTAGGCATGGCAACCACATTGTCAACACATTGCCATAATGAAACTACCTGGTCATAGGATGACAACACCTTGCAAGTGGCACTCGTAACAGGGTATGCCATGGCACTACATTGCAAATGCCTATACAATAGACAATGATTGTTCTTAATGATAATTCAGTGAAAGTAACAGAGGAAAGGACACACATACTGCATATAAATAATGTAGGTGGAGGCACACTTGGATGAAACAGTTGTATCACATCAGTAGCAGGCCTATTAGCTTATAGCTGCAATTAAGCTGCTACATTTCCAAAAGCTGGTCAGAAAGTACAGACACACTCAAATAAATCCCAGGAGGCTGTGTTTTTGGTGGGAAGGGGCAGGTAATTGGTGGGAGCGGTCGTTGAGACTAGCATGGCAATGGCTCATCAATTGGTGGGTACATTACTGTTATAAAATGACTATTGTTCTGGAGGAGTACAGGGATGAATTGTGGTTTCTAAACTCCTACTCAGCCCCACACTACTAAAACAAACTTTATCTCAATCATAATGGTAAAACTGGCACAATATGAGCAGCACGTCACCATTGCATCATTAAGGTAGCATGGGACAAGGGCATCCAAAACAACAATGGTACTGTGTCACGGAAATAACGGACATGTCCAATAAGGTTATACAAAACATTCTTAAAAACTCTAACTACCCACTCATGTGAAGGAATACCCAGACATTTGGACGAAATTAGGGCCTCTTGGTATGAAGACAAGAGTATGCAGGCTCTGCAGCAATGTTGTAAGATTATTTCTCTAAAAAGTCAAGATTGGTGTCTTAAATGTGAATAAAGTCCCTTAAAACCATGCCATGAGGACAGACACACTACATGTACCTTTTCATCTTGTCTTTAAAACTCGCCATATTTGAGCCAGGCTTCTAGGCACTTTCTAGTGTGTTGAATCTGTGCCATGACAGTCGCTTCTTAATGGGTCAAATTAATGTTGAGAAGGTCAAGTTGGACATTTCCCATTGGATATAGTCAACATCAGGACACTTGAACTGGAAGCTTCCCAATGAGTCATGTCAGTGCCAAGACTGTTGAGCCGTTTGATGGGATCCAACGTTGTGATCCAATTCTGCATCAGTGGTCTGCTCGAGACAGCAGGAGAATAGGCATGAGGTGGTTGATTCGGCTGATCGAAAATGGCTCAAAGCTGGTAAAAATATGTCAATGCATCTCTCTGGGTCTTGTAGTGGCTCACATGATTTTAAAGTGGTTTGAGGTGGTAAATAGAGTCCACATGTGTTCCCTTGATCCCTGGTTGCTGTAGGACCCTGTACTTGGACCTAGTGGATGAGGGGAGTCCTTCTTCTGCCCTTTACAGCCATTAAGGTTGCCAGAAAACACTTGCAGGGGTACCACATTCAGTAGGCAGAGTTCTGGATACCACTGTACAGTGTTTAGTTTAGTTTAGTTTCTTTATTTGCACCATGCACAGAACCCTCAGGTGATGATTCACGGGATCTTGTCAATTCTCCTCAGAGGGGAGCCCTTCCTTATGAGGCTAAGGAGGTGAGGCGACTATCCAATAGTCATCATAGGGGTGGTAAAAGGTTCAGAGGACCTCAAGGGGAAAGTCTCCCCTCTTGGGGATAAGGACTCCCACCCCATGAAATCACTCAATAAATCCTTGTGCCCAGTAGCCATGGCCTTATTGACTCCTTCTCCTTCCCAACTTGAAACTTCTACTGTGTGTTATTGTGAAGTCTCTACTGTCTCTACTATAGGAACAGATATGACTGAGACGAAGAAAAAACAATGAAACATTCAGAATAACAGTAGATGGGATTACCACAGTACTATGATGAAGTGGCCCCCAGCAGGCATGAAGATAACTTCAGAGACATTGACAACCAACATTGACGGCGGTGGGCCCCAGCAATAAAAAGTAAAGACAGAGAAAGGACTAGGGTTGTTCGGAAGAATGAAGAGCAGCGAGCGAAGCTGGCATCGATCCTGCAAGGCCCGGGAAATGTACTCCTGTGCTGCTCGTAGCATCAGGAGACAGTCGGTCTTGGAAGAAGAAGCCGGAAGGAACCACGTGAACCAGAGTGAATCTGACTCGCTACAAAAGCAGAAAAAAGCCCACAATGGTGTTCCCTCTCTAAGGTGGACAGTGTGTTGAGAACGCCACAGAAAAGACTCAATGGAGCCGCTTAGACCGAACAGGATAACACAGGAATATGCACTGAACTCTTGTAGAACCAACAATGTTCTGAGTCCCTGGTAAGAATCAGTAGTGCTCCACTGTGAAGATACAGGTAACAGAAGTTGCAGGAAAGCCGGGTGGTCTGCAGGGAACCCAAAGAGTCCAGTAACCCTCAGCAGTGATCTCCCTCATCACAGAAGTGATACCCAGAGAACAAAGACTCAGATATTTCTCGGGAGTAATCTCCCACATCCCAGTGATGATATTCCAGAAACCAATAGTCAAGACACTCAACGGAGTAATCTTGCAAATTGCAGGAGTAACCTGCAAAAAAGAGTGAATCAGGAGTGAAATCCCTCATCACAGTGGCAACAATAAAAACTATAAATCTCAAGAGTGCTTCAGGAGTGAACTCCCTTGTCACAGTGGGAAACCAAACACATGTGAAAGATACCAAAAGGACCAATAAGTGTCAGGGAGTAATTGCCCATATAGTCAAGATATAAAATGCCCTGATAAAGTGCCAAAAATAAGAAGAAGAGTTGATAAAACCTTTAACTCTTTTATTCGGAAGTACTTGGGAGGCAGTAAAGAGACTTGTAAAGACTTGTACAAAGGATTATCAAGGAACAGTCTTACCAAAACTCTTCCAGATAGACCCGGAGAAAGCAGCAATTCTCCTGGTCTAGGTGAATTTTGTAAATCAGATCCTGGTGCAAGATAGTACTGTTATGTCCCCTTAAGACTGGTTGGTTCTATCAGGAGAAGGGAGCCATTCACCTGGTAGCTTTGATAAGAAGTTAATTGAATCCTTTTTGGTTTATTTCTTAGTGGTAGGGATACAGTAGTTGGTTGGACAAAGGACGGTTTACTGGTTTTTGACTTACATCCTAACGAGCACCTGAGTTATTCTTTGTTGAGGTAGAGAAATAGGGAGAGGCAAGTCATCTTCTTTATTTGAATAAATGTCTATAGCCAAAATGATAACACCTTGTCAGCCTCCTTACTCCATCTCACCACAACAAGTAGCAGGCAGGGCTTATCCAACAGCAGATAACGTAAAAAGTTTCTCTGAAATGATTGAGGGAAGGGTTTGATTCCCTCTGTAGATTAATCTTCACTGGCTGGCATTCTCTACCCCAATAAAGTGCCAGGAAAATCCTTATTCTTGAGTACTAAGATGATTCAACTAAGAGCGGGTGGGGATGTCACTCCCTTATTTTGTGATTTCCAAGTATTTACAATCTTAAATTAGTTCTGAAAATTCCTTTTCTGAAGGATATTGTTGAGGGGGCACTGGAGCAGTGTGTCCTAAACCTTTCCAAGGCAGAGGCACCCATCCTCTTTGGACAGCTCCTGTTGTCAGCCACACTACTTCCCCCTCTTATGTCTGCCTGTGTTCAAAGGGACTCCAGCAATTATCTCCCTAGTGTGATTTCCACATTGTGCTGGAAAAGCATCAATTTGAAGCACTGGTTCCCACCAGGAACCCCTTGGGTATTTTCTGTTCCTCTTGGAAGGTTTCAAGCCTACCCAGCAAAGAACAAAGAAGGCTTCCAGGTCTGACACCAACAGTTTGTTTTGTGTAAAATTCAGTCCCAGACAGCAGCACTAAACAACTCTTAAAGTTGTAGAGCGTTACTGGATAGCAGTTGACAGTAAAACATACATCGGATGGATTTGTATCACCTCATATGCCACTATATCAAATCAAATAGAGATTTATACTTACAATTAACCAAACTGACACCAGGTCATGGGGATAAACTGTTAACAATGTAAACTGTTTGTATACCTTCAAATTAATTTCTCTTCTTTTTTCCCCAAAAAGGCCAATGCAAGCTTTGGAATAAGATCGGTTCTAGACATCCTAGAAAGAATTGCTTTGGAGGCCACCTTTCTGATATCGTCAGGAATTTCCTTTCAAGTGTGTAGACTGATAGAAAATGTTGCCAATCAAAAATGTTATATGTGCTTTTTAGCAAAGAAATCAGGCGGGCACTTTCTAAAAGTGTAACGCCATTGCTACTAAAATGCTCCTGGCTGGCATAACAATTACTGATGCCTGGCAGGAAGTATGCATGGGGTTTCTTATATATGGAGGTTGGTAAGTTCTATAAAACACCCAATGGCCGGCATGCCCATCTGGTTTAAAAAAACAAACACTGCTTTTAAAACACAGAGCTGTCATAAAGAGAGATTGGTCAGCAGATCTGGCTTTTATGGAAGAATCCAATTACTAGGTCTACTCACATTTTAAAATGTTGTGGAAATTACCCCACCAAATGCAAATTCATTACAATAACCAAACAATGCCCTCAGGCTGTGTGTCCCTCCTTACATCTCACCTTTTTCCTATCTTCACTTTCCATGTTAATAGTTGTGGATTATAGGCAGTGCTTTCAGCACCATCTAATAGCCACAGCTTAAAATGGTCACAGTACTCAGATACAGCCCCATCCATTTGACCTACTATCTGCAAACAGATGTTTTAATTTCCTATCTGTGATGAATTGCTAACTGGCAAGGGTGCGCAATCCCTGGCTTTATTGATTTATTATATAATGAAATGATGCAGGTAATTTCACCTCTGACAGGGTAATCTTCTGATCAGAATCCCCTTTCATAATCTCCATGCCAAAAGCATGGTTTGTATCTCTGTCATGCTTCATCAGTATTCCGATTTGCAGTGCCTGCTTTACCAATGGCACAAAGCAGGTTCAGAGGCCACAGTTGCATTTTGTACAGATGCAGTGACAGCCAAGTCACTGCAGCGCAGGGGCTGCATTTAAGATATACAACCCTGAACCAAAACTATGATGATTATAAGTATCCCAAGCTGGTGGCAGGGTAAACACTAAATATAACCTGTCTCTGAGTTAAGGTATGGTGTATGGAACTATTTATGATCATTACAGCCACATCCAAATGATATCACACATGTGTCAGCTGCTGTGAGCCAAGCTCAGCTGGGGAAGGTGATGTGTATTTGGCTGGACAGGCTGAGCCTGCCAAATGACAGGATAGGAACCTGAATGGTCATGCCTCTTCTTTGATTTCTTTGTGAGGGCAGGTAACACACCCACTAGAGACAGCCACACGACAGACAGCTGTCCTGGGCCCAGACATCAAAGGAGCACACCCGTTCAAAGGGAGTAGCCTCACAACAGGGTGCGGCATTTCTAAAGGCCTTTGCTTCTAATGAGAAGGAAATTATGTGGGGTTAGATTGGACAAGAGGGCTCTGCACAGTGGATGAAGACTTCCATCATTTTATTTCTCTCTGTCTCTCTCTCTCCTTCATGTACCCTTCACTTCCGGTGGAGCAAAGCACATTGGGTGTGATGTCAGAAGGGCAAAGTGCACTCACTTCAAGAACAGGGTTTGGTCCACTAAGGCAGGCTAGCTCTAGTTCAATCGCCTGCAGACTTTTACCTTTAAAAGAAGGCATCTCCCACCAATTCTTTGAATCATCTTGTTGCATATTTTGATGATCACTTGAGAAGAATTTGCTGGACTGTGCTGGGAGGGCAGTACTTCCCAGAGTCCTACAGTTGTGAGGTGGAGGCAGGCTTTCCAATGCAGAGGAGAGCTATAGAGGTCTGTCTCCTAAAAATCTCCAGCGAACATTGGGGGCGGCCTGATGCTGAAACAACACCTGCCTCTCTCCAAGTGACTGCAGCACACAGGGCCCCGGCATGTAGGAGGACCCCTGCAGTTGTGTTCCAGTCTTCCCCACCCAGGTTTGGGAGCACAAGAAGAAGGACCCATCTCATCCCTGAGTCCCCAGATTGGGCCTCACAGCCCCTGGGATCCAGCCAGAACAAGGATCCCTGTGTTTTCACCATTGACCCACTTTGAGTCATGATTGGAGCCTGTTTGACACCATTCTAACCAGAGGGAAAATCCAGAACTTCCTTTGGCATTCTTTGTTCTATGAACCACAAGTTCACCTGCTCTAACCAGTTTGTTGCCGCACCTCACCAGCTAAAACATGTCCTTGCCTCGGCTCAAACTAAGAACTACCACTGCCAGTGCATTTTCTTGACCTGCATTTGTAAGTTGATGGAACCTGGTGTCCCTCAAACCGTGACCTTCAAGCTGCTGCAGTTTCCTGCTACCAGCTTGCCGCCATTGAACCTTGACCCTTCAACTGAACCTGGTGACCACCCAATCTGCATCACTGGAGTAATGCTTCAAACCGCTGCTGCCTTCCTGTTCGACCCCAGTTCGACACCTGCTCACTGCTGGATTGCCATGCTTGCCGAATCCTCAAACTAAAATGAACCATTGAACTACACCAAGAAGCCTGGTTCAACATCGTCAAATTGCCAAGTAGCCTGCAAAGGTATTATTGACTGATATCGGCCCCCTTGGTCCATCTTTAGGTCTAAAACCTGGAAAGGTCACTGTAATCGCTTTCTTTTGCAAGCTTAAGAAATATCCATTTTGGCATTGTGGTCTTTTAATTGCCTTTTTCGCCCCACTCTCATTACCCACAGTGCTGCATTTATTCTATCTTTGCATATCCTGTGTTCCATCTACAGGGGTGGGTTTTTATAGTATTTTCTAGTTATTTAATATGTGTACATGGTGTGTTTGATTAAAGTATGTAGTTTTATAGAAACATGATTGGACATTACTTTATTTTGGATTGTTATGCTTTGCTGTTTGGGTTTCTAATGAACCACATCCACACCCCTCTTGACAAATGAGGGGTCATGATGTGGGCTATAAACATTTATTTTATAAATAAAGAAACCTATCTTTCCCTATGTCTAAGGGGCTTGCCCTGCCTCAACCTAAGAACATGTAGTTCTCTGTCAGAGTGTCCATCAAAAGAAATGTTCCTCCCCTGCTCAGTCAGGAAACCATCTAATATAACCCTAACACTAGGCACATAAGCTTTTAACTAAGGTAAAGGGTGTTTCTCCTTCACCAGGAGAATGACTCCCACTCCTGGGTACCACATCAGTTTTATGGCACTATAGGAGTAATTGCTTCAATGTTCAACTACAATGAACCAGCAGAATGGATCTCTTCTCCTAGACCTTCTGTAAAAGCTCCACACAGTGTTCTTTAAGCACTTGAGTAAAAAATGTGAACTAGTCTCTTCAATTCCTTCCAGGAAGTATTGAATCTTACAGCCTTATTTGGCTTACACTTAACCTTTTGGTGAGGGGGACTATTTCCAGGGTTCTCTGTATTTCTCCCTTATGTCTCCTTACTGTTTTCTCCAAAAGTGGTATCTTGATGAGAGAGATGTCTCGCGAAGCACTCTGGTTTTCCAGCTGTATTTGATGTACCAGTACCACAAGGGAGAGGGTCCATTTCACTGGGTCATATTAGTGGTATTAGATGGGCCACTGTGATTAGGGAGATGACTCCAGAGATACTCTGTTGTGTGAGAAATCTGAAGGTGTCTCACTTATTAGTCCCCGGGCATGGGTCATCCAGGTGGCCAGGACACAGCCATCGCTATTGGATACAGTTCATGGGGTGGACTAGTGAGGGAGGATCACCTGGATGGGGGGTCTTTGGGGAGTGGAAGTGGGAAACTGACAGGTGAGACATGGTATACCCCTTCTTGTTATACCTTTTCCCATCCTACCCTGTAGAATACTGTAACACTCTACCCCCCCTTTTTGACATGATGAACACTTTTGCACACCACGAAAGACGACAGACACACACCAAGGCCATTCACCTGACATGTCCCAACGCCAGGGTCAGGCAAAGTCCAGCAATTAACCCGAATCACACACACCTGGCTGCCCTTTCCCTTCAGCACAGGGATAAAAGGTGGAGCACGAGAGCACAATGCGAGCAAGGCAGACCACACGACAAGAGAGCTAACTCAGCATGGCAGTTCGAGAGGAGGAGAAAGATGGCACCAATCGAGAGATCACCAAGGAAAGAAGTGACCTTGCCATTTTTTCGAAAGGGGCCTGTGAAACCTCCAGAGAAGGAATCGTAAGACCGCAAACAATAGCCAATGTGTGTTGCAGCAGATGTCAATGGTACACGGGCGCCTACTCTGGTCTCCGCTGACACCTAAGCCGGGGAGAGACACATGGCCCAATGGTACCAGCCTTGACTACACAGACAAGAAAGCCACGCAGCTCATCACAGCCCGTGAGTCGAGGGAAGAGCCCCTAAGAAGCCGAACTGTGTTGAATGAAAGTAGCAAGCAGCTGATTAAAGAAAGTATAAAGAATTACTGATATGAAAGAGGAAAGCCAGCATTGCAGAGTCAAGCATCACGTCAGTGTTTACTCAAGAAACTCTGGTTGATTACCCTGTTGTTGAACTACAGTAACCAGAAGGCCTTGGGAGAAAGCCAAGAAGGGCGTCAAAGTGGTCATACAGGGGTCTATTAAAATCCTCTGTACAGTCGAAAGCCTTTGACCGACAGATGATTGTGAAACTAAGGAAAGCAAATTCTGCATCTTAATATTGGCAAGAGTGAACACGACCGAGGGATGCCGATAAAAGGGAAGTGACTCCTGCATCGTAAAATTGGCAAAAGTGAACCCGACGAGGGATGGCGACTAGGTGCGAAGTCTGAAGTCCCACTTAACATTGTGCTGACAAACTTGAACCCGGCAGAGGGATGTCCACAGTGAACTGTTTAAAAAGACATTAACATTTGTTTGTTTGTTTGTTTGTTTTTATTATTTGTAATGCGCGAGGCTACCCGGAGGTATCAGGGCGCAGCATTTACAAGAATTTTTGAGGCTTAGCTGCAGTCATCATAACATATACATATACGTAGGACAATAAGGTAAACCAAAGTTATATACAAAGCAGCAGTGAGGTAGACAGACAGGCATTATATACAAGTAGACAGGTAAGCACACATGGTTAAAGTGTGTGCAGGTGTTGCAGCATTTGTTTGTTCTAGTGGGCCTCTGTTTGCAGCCATGAAACTACCTTGGAGCGGAAGTTTTGGTAAGGCAGGTCCATTCTGATGTTTGCAGGCAAGGAGTTCCACAACTTGGCAGCTTTTACCGGGAAGTTGTTTCTCCCTATGGTGGCACGTTTGTAGGTGGGAACGGATAGGCAGTCTTTATATGCCGCTCTTACGGGTCTTAAGGAAGATTGTCTGTGAAATCTATTGACCAGGTAGGTTGGGGCAGCATTGTTGAGCGCATTGTGGGTGAGTGATGCCGTTTTTAAGAGGATTTTGTCATTAGTGGAGAGCCATTTGTTCCGTTGGCTGAATCCTGTTATGTGTTCTCTTCTAGAGATGCCCAGAGCTGCTCTAAGAGCGTTGTTTTGGAGAATTTGTATCTTACTGGTAGTGGCCTTGGATGATCCCAAGTAGAGGGCTTTGCAGTAGTCAAATTTGTGAATGTTACAAATGAAGATTGTGTTTTAAGCCATAGTGAACCTGGCTGAGGGAGGCTTAAACTCGAGATGGATCTGAGCTCAAAGGAGGGGTAATCCAGGGTGAAGAACTATCACCAAAATATAAATAGAGACAATCAAAGAAGAACTTTGGAACCAGTGTTGAAAGTTTTTTTATAACAATTTTGGGAAATTATCAGACCCTCGGAAGCAAGAAGCTTGATTACCGAAGGGCCTGAAAGTGATTGAAAACTTCTTGTAGATATGAGCCCGAACGAGAGGGATCAAAGGGTGAAAAGGCATCACCCGACCTGCAAGCTGAAAGGAACTTTTGTTTGTTATTTTGTTGAAGACATCAGGTCCTCAGAGGCAAGAGATTTAATTTTGGTAGAAAAGAGACTTAACCACCGAAGGCCCTGACAAACTGAGAATAGTACTGTTAGCTCATGCTGGAAAAGCTTGAGCCTGTGCTGTGCTCCCGAGTCCTACCTTGTCCCGTGCTCAAAACGTGGAGAAGGGAGACCTGACTACCGCATCCTGACATATTATTTGTGAACACTTCTTTCTTTCCTTTAAACCCTATCACACAATCTTTATTTGTATTTAGCGTAAGGATTGGCAATAGGTTTTTCTTAGTGGCATCTTTTATTTGACAAGATGCCACTAAGACTGCCTTATTATTATCTGATGGTCCTAGCTTGCTCCCATCTTAGATTTACGCTTAGATTAGGCTTAGATTAGGATTTTTTCTAACTAGCATATACAGTTTAATAACACCCTTGAAGTGTGATCACTTGTGCTTGTCTTTACTGTTGCCACCATGAGCTCCTTACAGTTGCAACAGTGGTATTGTATGGAGCACTGCTACCCATACCGGTAGCCGTACTGGTAGCCAAACAACTGCACCAACACATTGACACCAACAGTCTCCTTCAAACCTACCAATCCTGGTTCAAGCACAGAGACAGCAACCATACAGGTGGTCGACGACGCCCTCAACAGCCTTGATGACGGCTACCCATGCCTCCGGGTTCTACTTGACCTCTCGGCTGCTGTTGACACAGTAAAATACCAGGTGCTCATGGGCACCATACTTTGACACTTGGGCATCAGCAACCTTGTACTACGGTTGTTCAAGTCCTACCTCGTCAACTGCCAGCAGTTTGTTCAGATGGACTCCTCTAGATCGCCAATTCTATCCATCACCTGTGGGGTTCCATCCTCTCCCCAGTGATACGCTAACAAAAAACAGCTATACCTCAAGATCGACTCCATCAAGGACATCCATAGGCTCAAAACCTGACATACAGACCTGGCTATCAACCCTGAACTCTGAGGGCTTCACACCTCAGCTCACCTCCTAAGCCAAGTCTAGTCTCTCGGGTTCCACATCGACAAACACCTCTCCTTCAAGACACACATAGCTAAGAACACTCAGACAGCTTGATATCAGCTTTCTCTCTTGTGGAAAATAAAGCCGTTCCTCGATCCGGACAGCTTTAGATCCACCTTTCAAGCACTTGTCCTATCCCACCTAGATGGAGGCAATGCACTCCTCAAAGGCCTCCTGTCGTCCTCCCATGTGCCCCTGTGTAGTGTCCTACACGCGCCAACAAGCCTCATCAAGTGTCTACACAGATATGACTACATCACCCTGGCCCTCATCAACCTTCACTGGCTCACTCTTCACATACCAATAAGCTTCAAGTCTTGCTGCATCATTTATAAGGCAATCGCCCTCAAGTCACCGGGCAAACTCGTGGAGAAATTCAGCATCTCCGGCAGACAGCACACCACCAGCAGCCAGGACACGTGCATACTTGAAATCCACTGCTGCAAACAGGAAAGGGCCAGAAAACCAGTCTTCTCTGCCTGCCCACCAATACTATGGAACCTCCTCCCCATCTGCATCAGCCTCATCCCCACACTCCTACAATTCAGAAAAGAACTCAAGACCCACCTCTTCATGGAGTCTCTCCTCCTCAGCTCCTTTGCCAAAATGTGGACTACTGCATCACCTGACTCACTAGACGCTGCCCATCCCTCTCCTCCCACCACCGAGTACAGCTATATCCCTTCTCTGTGCCCCTCTCTATCATACCCCTGATGGTGTCCAGTCAAAGGATCTAAAACAAAAGGATTGTATACAATACGGTCGAGTCAAAAGGACCGAAAAAAAAGGTTGAATGCCTTTTTTTAAATGTATATTTTTTGGGGGTTTCCGTATAGGAACAACCCAGGCCAAAATAAATAAATAAATAAATAAATAAATAAATAAATAAATAAATAAATAAATTCGACCTTTTTGTTTTCGGTCCTTTTGACGCGACCCTATTCCATTTCGATACTTTGTATTCAATCCTTTGACCTATAACCACCCCATGACTGTATATCTGTTCTGTTATTACCTCTGAAAAGCGCTATGTTATGCATCTGCACTGTTGTATACCTCTGTAAAGCACTCTGTTGCTTCTCAAAGCTAGGTCCTCAATCAATAAATACCATCATAATTAAAAAGTTAAAATAATAAACACTACAATGAGAGAGATGACTCCTGATGCACTCTGTTTTCAAAGTGGTATTTTTGGGGTCACAGCACAGAGGGGGATGACTCCCGGGGCACCGAGCTTTATCAGTGGTATTTGACAAACCGCTGCGATGAGAGAGATGGCTCCCACTGTGAGCTGTTCTATTCAGGCCACTTCCCGGACCCCTCCCGGACTTCTCACCGTCGTTGTTACCTGCAGTATCCATGGAACACAGCTCTGGTTCTTCACGGGGTCGCAGGCACCTCGCTTCCTTCTTCCTGTTCCTGGTAGCTCCATGGCTCAGCATAATTTCCGGACTATGGTCACGCCACCACCAAGTGAGTTGCCTCCTTGCCAGCTCCCAGGACGATTCGCAGCTTCCTGTGATTCTGGCGAGATGCTTCTGCTTCTGCTTCACTTCCCAGTTTGAAATTCCCTGGTTTGGTTTGCGTACTACATGCTTCCTCGATGAGACTCTCTCGACTCTCTGCCATCGTCTCTTACCCTGCTGCCACCATCCTGACACAAACTTCTGCTTCTCCCCATTTGAAACTCCTTTTATCTTGCTCTGTTGAGTCATCCCCCGCAGAACACTGCAATGCTTCCTCTAGTTCCATGGAGCAGTCATCATTTTTCCTTTGGGGCCACCTCGTCACAATACTTTTCTGATTTTGCATCTTGTTATTCCATATGCTTTTCATGCTGTTCTTCATCTCAGTATGTTTCATATTTGGTACTGTCACAGTCTTACAATAACACCTGATTCCCCTCTCACTGGTGGGAGAAAAGGGTGACAGTGATGATAGGGTGTTATGCGACAGGATTTTAGGGATGCCTTTCCCCAGGTGAATGTCCTGATCCCCTCCTAGGGGGATTATCGGGTAGTGGCCTCACCTCCCTAACCGCATAGGAAAGGGCTTCCCACAGGGGAGAAGTGATGAGATCTGGTGGATCATCACCGGAGGCAGGAAGTTTTAGAGAAACCAAGTTGGTGGAACCCCTCTCTTAGCCTACACCTCTTCTCTAGCTTCGTTAACTCTGTCCCCTTTCCATGTCAGCTGAATTCAGAGGGACACCAGTGGGCAGCACCATGGTGTGGGTATGACTGTGTTATATCAGTGATGCACCATTTATCAGAAGACCTCCGGGGAAGGGTTCCTTTGCCTCGGAGGAAGGTGTTGGCCTGTCTCTGGGGGTTCAAGGAAGAGAGCTACCTGGCCATTGTCCAACATGGCAGCTTTGGAGGCACACAGTATCCTGTCATAACTGAACCCTGCTCACAAATCTGACACTGTACCAAATTGCAGTATAACAGTATGACCTTAGTAGCTACCATGTCACAACCAGGCATGGGTTAAAGTTAAAGATTCAATTTCCATAAGGCTGACTAGGATACACAATTATTTGGTTTTGTATCGTAGGTGCATCCAGTTGAAAAGCCACCTTTTTACTGGTGTAACTTTGTGTTCCAATTGAAATAGGAGCTTGCTCCTGTTGGATAACAACGCATGCATCGAAATAAACCGTATTTTCAATCACATTTAATAGCAAGATTTGAAGTAGCTACTATGTTAGTCATGCTTCATGGTGCTGAGGGCGTCAGTTGACTACTTTTTCAAAAGCACCTGTTTGCGCTATCATTTTTACACAGATCATTTATGAAAGAGTGGTCTGATTAGCAGTCCTTTCTGTCAGCAACATAATGGGCCTCATTACGACCCAGGCGGTAAGTTACCGCCTGGGCCGTGACTTTACCACCATGGCGTAAACTATGTTTACGCCATGGTGGTTGGCGGACCTACCGCCCCATTCCGACCTTGGCGGGGCGGTAAGTCCCCAATCCCCATTTACCCTTCCCCATTCCCATTTTTGCCCCATAGGGCATAATGGGAGTGGGGAAGGCGTTAATTACGTCACCGTAAATTACGGTGGCGTAATTAACTCCATGGTCCCTTAGCGCCATGGATTTTAACACCTGCTAAAAGCAGGTGTTAAATCCGCCATGGCGCTAAGGGACCTCGTACTCAGGCGGTAAGGGTCAGCGCTGTTTACGCTGCCATAAACCCCTTACCGCCTGGGTCGTAATGAGGCCCAATTACCCAGTATAGCGTTGTTACATCGACAGGAGTTTTTTCAATGGCATTTTTTCAGGCGACATACCATCGAAAAAACTCATTGAAATATAGAGGGAGGTTAGAAGATAAAAAGGGTAGGGAGAGGGTTGACATAGGTATGCAAATATAGGGAAGGGGAAAGTTTGGGGATAATCCCCCGCAAATAAAAATATATATTTTTCAATGAGTTTTTCCTGTCAGCAAAATAACATAGAACCAATTATCCACATCATTATATGAACACAAATTCAAAAAGCTTGGGCTATCCCACCCTCACCAGATGGCCATTTTGTCACAGTCAAACAATACATCTACCCAGAGTTGCTAGCAGAAATGCAAGCATTGCAGAAGCAGATACCCATCTTACTCATACTGATCTGGTGTATTCATATTTCCTTCCTTTCTACCTAAGATGGAATCCATGGGCATCCTTCAGTAAACAGTGCTATGTTGCACACTTGAAAGTGTGCCTTTGGAGAATCCACCCACTGTTTTACTGGCCTCTTGCCGTGCAAACTATAGGGCCGGGAGGAGAGCTCAGAGGAAACCCGCTTTGTCTAGGAAACAAGACAACGCAAGCATGGGTTTCAATTCTTGCCCGGTGCTTAGAGGCTGGTCTCTGGAACGAAGCAAGATATAAAAGTTAAATGTATTTATTTAACGTCCACACATGCTACTCCGAAATCGGCATCATTGCTCTAATCACAGGCCACAAGTCTCGTTTAACTACTCCTAAAATGTATGAGAGTGGCCACATAATTACAAATAAGTGTCTTGTCATCACCCTGAAGCAGAGCAGTTCTCTGTTCTGAGCTTGCACTCATCATGCCATCGTCAGTCTTAATTGTGAGAATGGGGTAGATGGATACACTCCTTTCCCCTATCCTAGGATACCTCACTTAGCAACGGATTCAGGAAGGCATTGTCCCAGTTGCTTGAAAAAGCGGGATGGACACCACTACAAATGACTAATAGTCAACTGATAGGTTCTCAGAATACAATATTCTCACGGTGTTAGCCAACAATATCACTAACGCACTGATATCATATGATAGGTTATTTATAACGTGCTTAAAACCCAGAGGTTTCTGGGCCTGGCGATTGAACCTGTGTTGTCTTGCTTCCAAGGTGAGCATGTTGTCGCTGAGCTATCCTCCCCAGACCACTGGGTAAAACAATCCCAATTGCTGCCACCCACTTAAGTAGATAGCTGATTCACGATGTACACTGTTTTTCCACATCAACTTTGCTCTGGACATTTGAAATCCCTCTCCACCTATGTCCTTCCTCATCAGAGACTCTGGAAGCATTTTTCACCTTCCGAGCCAACTGCATGGAGTTGTTGAGGGAGAGTGTTACTCGTTGTTGCTGTTCAAAGCTCTGCCATGAGAGGAGTGAAAGTGCAGCATAGCTACACACCTGAGTCCCTGACTAAGGCACGGCAATGTTTATCTGTGGATTGTTGGATACTGGAGGTTGTATACCGCCTAAGAGAGAGAGTAGGACCAAAAATCCAAAAAGAAAAAAAGAAGTTTAACGTGTGTTCCTGTCATGAAGGTTGGTACCTCAGACGTGGGTACTGTGGCCCTGGAATGAGGATATGGCACATGGAGGTAATAAAAAGTGGGGGATTTATTCACATCTACAACTTATGTGTATGTATTTGAAGAACGGGATGTCAATTCCGACAAGGAATGACTTACAATAGCACATTGGGAAGTGATGTCACAGGAAATTAACATATCGTACAGTAAAATCTGTCAATGTGATTCAACTGTCCTCTCCTACTCACATAAAGCCCACAGCACAATTAGCATTTGCGTTTCAGGAAATTAATCAGCACCTGAAAAATAACCAACAGGAGGAATATTCCTAAAATTCTGCTGCAAATATTAAAGGATGTGCACCGTTACAATCAAAGAATCTCTAAACAAATATTTTCTGCAGAGCACAGTTGCATTATGAGGCATGTGGTCTTTTAGTTAAGTGTCTGTCCATGGAACCTGAGGCTCTGGACTCGATCTGGACTTGAATCCCAGCTTTGATATAGAACATACAAATAATTTGTGCCTGACAGCCTCAAAAACAACTCATGGGCACTGCAACAAACCTGAAAGAAATGGCCAGATGTCCACTCATGTTTATGTACCCTTGACATATTTCCCGGGCACAGAAGAGATTAATCCTCCTATTTATCTTCATCATCATCCTCAGTTGATGGGTACAGAAGTGATGTTTGCTAAACTGTAAGCCCCACTTGACTCTGGAGACAGGCCCACATGTTCATTACAAGTAGATTCCCTCCTTTGTCGATTGAGAGGAAGCCCATCCATGGCAGCAGAACAGGCCACAAGTCATACATAGTGGGGAGAAAATGGATTCAGCACACTTTCCTTCTCTACTCTTCTCAAGTTCTCAGTTCCATGTTTCTCATTGCTGGATTAAGGGAACTCCCACAGCATTCTTCTATCATCCTGTCATTGGCCTCTCTCTACTTGGTTCTCAATGCTGGGTTCACGTGGTTTCCACACCCTTCAACTGGCATCCAGGAGTTGGAGCCAACAGACCCCCAGGACTCGGGTCTGTTGTCAGGCCCCGTATGTGGGGCATCGGGGTGTAGGCCTTCAAACAAGGGTAAGAGCCACTGGAAGACAGGAGGCTGCCCTACAGTCTTGGCAGGGCTCGCACTAAACAACTTGTCACCCCCTCTTTCTTTCAGTGTCCTGATTCTTTCAGCAGCTGCTCAGTCCCTCTTACCCACTTATTCTCTCGCTTCTAGTTTTGTTCTAAAAATACTGTACACTAGACAGTACTCTCCCTCATCATTCTTTCCCAGGTTCTCATATGCTACCTTGACACTTCACCACAACCTTCTCTTGTCAGTCTTAATTTCCACCTCTTCTCTGAAGTAAAAATGTCCTTTACCTCCTTAACTATATTCAATTTCTTCTCCAGACCTCTCTCTATCACCTCCTCTTTCACCTTCTTGTTGTTCCCTCTCTTCTTGTCTTCACTTACTTCCACCATCTGCTCACAGCTCCGCCACCAATTCCTTTCCACTTTCCTCTTCCTTCTTCTTTATTCTTGCCACCTCTATTGGTCTGATAACTCTTCCCAGAACTATGGGTCTTTCTTCTCCATACTCTCTGCATCTTTTCTTCCCATGCCTCTGTGTCTTTCGCCTTCAATCCTTCTAGGTCTTTCTCTTCCCAACCCCATGTTGGTCTTGTCACTCCTCCCAACCTTCTGGGCCCTACTCGTCCAGCCCCATGGGTCTTCTTTTCCCCAGACACATGGATCTCTAAAGTCCTCAGCTTCCATGTCTCTCTTTCCTAATCTTCTGGCCCTCAACTGATGTATCCTATCTCATGCTCTCCCGAAGCTCCATATTCTCTCCTCCAGGCTCACTTTCTCCTGGTTTGTCTCCAGCTCCAGATTCTTCTGTTTGATTCTCCAGCTGGCTCTGAATAAGCTCTTCCTCCTTGCTCCCACAACCTTCTGGCAAATATTGTGCCTTTTATACAAACTAAGCTTTACCCTTCAGTCTTTCTGTATTATGGGTGGAATATAGGATTGGTTTCCAGCTCTGCCCCAGAAGATGGCCTATAAACAATTGTGGGACATGAGATTGGCTCATCTCACCCCTTTGAGTAATCCTCCTACTGCCTGTTACACCCTTGTAATTCGTACCAGCCCATCCTGAGAATAAGGGAACCCAGGGGCATCTTTTCAGGGAGCTGATATAAAGATTGGTATATGGACTGCATCCCAGGGGATGGCTTCCAGTACTGATGTGGGACAGTCCTTTATCTAGTTGGCACATTCTGTGCTGCACTTGGAATTAATTCACTTATCCTATCTGTTCTTGACTGTATGGGAGTGGAGGCCTTGTGCAATGACTTCTGACTGCCTGACGAATTTGCAATCCCAGATTTATATGGGATTCCTGTACCTGCTCAAGGGGAGAACGCTATGTGGGCATTGCTGGCTCTGCAGTACACTGCTCCTTAATACCCTTAACAGAACAAGAGCATTTATGGTGGCAATATGATGAGCCCCTGACTTCCATGCTTAGCATGGTGGGGACTGTCAGTGGAACATCCTCATGCCTACGAGGGCCCAACATCAACTGGCAGGTGGTGATAGCGGGCCGACTTGTCGAACCGACTGACCACCAACAAGGTTAGGTAGAGGACTTTGCCACAGCATTTACCTCTGTCTTTTGCAAGATGCCCTCCGACCCCCTGGCCTAGGGAATTAATGTTCTGAAAAGACCTTGGGCCCACCAACTCTAGGCATTTCCTTTCTTTCCTCTCATTCCCAAAGTTGTGGACAGGGTAATAGAGAATGTTCATCTAGTCAGTTTATTGTTTCCTAGGTGGCCTCTAGGTGTTGGGTCCCCTCATATCATCAGGTAGCAATTGCTGCATTCTATAATGTCTGGGTAGAGCTCTCCACTTCACCCCTGGTCCATTTACTTGTGAAAGCCATTGTACCCACCCTCCCATCTAAAGTACTCATCTTCAGCTAATAGGAGAGTGGGTAACTTCAGGATGTATTTAGATTAAGCACTTTCCTTAGTGCGAGAATTAGGCCATAGGGCTGAACCGTATCCAAGAAGGGAACATCTGTATGTGATTGAAAAAACATTCCTCTGCCGAGATGGGTTTGCCGCATATAGCAATATCGGTAGTAGTGATTACTGGTAACTACTGCAGTCAATTTCCAGGAACTACTGAGCTCACACAGAGGAAGTAATAATGGCCCACTTGTTTAAAGAAAGAAACTTAAGTTATCAAAACCACATCATAAACTACCACACAGTGCCCTTGCGCCCCTCTAAAACATGGTTGTTGAAAGGCATGTCAAATGCATAAAGATAGTCATTAACAACAAGAAGGTGAGTGGGATCTCTTGAATATAACATTGAAGCAAAAACAGTTAGCCAGTATAGGAGTACACACATTTGGTGAATGTTGCATGGTTTTTATATACGTCTATTTACAAATGATGTATGCATCTGAAACCTCCTCTCCCCAAAAACTCTCCTTCCAGATCCCTCCGACCCTCTGGCTCCAACTCTCTGCTTGTCAAGCGTTTCTCTAAGCAGAGTTTGGGTGGCCGTTCTCTTTGCTTGGCTGGCTCCATCCTCTGGAACAGCCTCCCCCTTTCTCTCTGCCTTAAGCCAGATGTCAAGTTCCACAAGCACCTGAAGACCTTCTTCCTCTCTCCCCCCCCCCCCGCGTGCTAAACCCCACAGTCGCTGTGATTGGTGGTCTAGGCCCTTTTGTTTCCTTCCAGGTCCTGGCCTTCTATTCAGTAGCCTGCAGCATCCACCCACCCCCTTCACTTGCCTTTGGGCACCAATTAGCCTGTTAAGTCTTACAGATCTGCACTTATTCTATTGGCTGGGCACCCTTCTTCCACCAAGTGGTTATTACCTGACACTTACCTTTTGCCTTGCAACTGGCTCTCTTGTACTCCCCCCACACCCCACTCTGTGGAACCTCTAGCACTTATCCCCTCCCCTGTCCCTTCTCTCTATCTGCACTTGCATGCTCCAAATGCTCACAAGGCCTAATAGGACCACTTTTGTATTTTAATCATCACTATTATCTTATTAGTTTGTCTTGCTTTCCCTTGTTCCCTTGCCTTTTCCCTGTGGGTGCTTTGAAACACAATTTCTTACAAATGCCCAATAAAATCAAATAAATAAATAAATACATGTATTTGTTTTACATACATCTACAAAGACAAAACATTTGTTAAGTTATTTTACTATAACCCAATACGATGCCATTCAAAGGACAATATTCACACATGTAGGAATACTTGTGCAGCACACCAACAAGGAAAAGGAAGCATCTAAAGGCTTTGGAAATGGCCGCAGCAGGAAAACAACGTGGCAAGTGGCTGCACAGGTATATGCACACTCGAGACACATGCAACAGTGGGGAATTGACAAGATAAGAACCAAAGATTACTCCAAAAGTAAATATTCAAAGGAAATACTACATATCCCTAACTTCACCAATGTGACACTAAGCAAAATCTCAAAATGCATATGGCACTTAATGGCAGTAGTCTTGCATTTGTATGTATGTTTATTGTGACATAACTAGAACATCATTGCCAGTTTACATTATTCCTAGTTAATACATTATTCTCCTTTTGTTCAAAGTTCACTTAGAACATCTTTATCAATTTACTTTATATTCAATTATCCAATTACCTAACACCCATTTTGCAGATTGTTAACACATTCGGTAATGCCCATTTGACACGTTTGACATATTTCTAACATACCAATTTAGTACATCATTGTTAGTTTACATCATGGCTGATTTACATCATGCATACTAAAGCACTAATTTCTTGGGTTTATCTTATGTTGCTCCTGCTGTAGGCCCACTTCACCAGACTCAGTCAAATCAAAACACAATAATGGAGTACTCAAAATGCACAACGAAATGCACCGTTATTCAAAACACAGAATCTCATTGTGAGAGCATGCAAGCAGCTCTCAATATGACAATGTGTGTGTCTGTGTACATTTTGTACTAAAGATATGTAATCAATGATGTCATAATACGATATCAGTTACAAAAAGTGTAAGTGGTTAGGAATGGTTAATATCTTAAGATACAGAATACATTAGTGTCAGTTGCTTCATTGGTTTATACATATCTGATGGCTCCTCCTGAGCCCAACCCATTAAAAATAATATTGTCACTACATCATTCCATTTGCCACTAATTGGCTGGCATCATTCATCATGGGCAGTGTGGCAACAGGGATTTCTATCGGTTGGCACTTTACTCACCAACCTTGGACACTTTGAGGAGACATCACAATGGAAGAGACACACAGGGGGAGGAAAACAACTATGGTCTGCACAATTCCTATTATAAGTACTCCCCATCATTCACATGCCATGTGACCTATCTATTTGTTTGGATATGGCCTTGTGTATCATCTCGTGTCTGTGTGTATGCGAGGGATGTGTTAGGGGAGTTTTCCAAAAGTCCCACTTGGAGGTGAGACATTAGTAAGCTATCCCAGTGGTTCGTAGATCCCCAACTCTTAGTATCATTCTGTACTACTCAGAGACCTTAGTAGAGTGGCAGAGCAGTCAGGCTTATCTTAAGAGGAAGATGCAAGCTGTAGGTATGTACACTGAACCTAGTTACTAACGCACATCAAAGAAACACGTACACATGCATTTATTTTAAAATATAGATTTATTATATTTACACAAGAGTCACAGTTAAATACTTAGCACAATAAAATAACACACATAGATATATTTTAGAATACTTTCAAAAGGCCACTTCTTAGTTGGTAGTTGCTGAATGCGCACAATTGTTACAGGAGTTTGACAGGTCTAGCATACTATCGGTAATAATGCACACCCACAAAGTAATACAGTAATTGCATTTAGTCAGCATACACATATAAAATAGTGATTTTTGGGAGGGAAAACAGTTGATTAGTGTTATCCTGGTGGAGCTTCAGGTTCTAGAGGCAGATTCCCTGCACAGCAAGTCTTTTGAAGTTCAAAACGCAACCCTAGCTAAAAGGCAGTTCTGAGAGGCTTAAAGTCTTGAAAAGCAGCAGAATTCAAAGGTTCCTGTGGATGCTTTCTAGTCTCTAGGAAGTAAGATACAAGAAGGCTTAACCAACGCTGGAGACCCTGTTACAGGACTCGCTAAAGGGACACAAGCAGCGGGTTGCGTCGGTGGCAAGAGGGGGTAGCCCTGAACACCTCTATGTTTGCTCCAATGCCCAGGAGCGACTTTCTGGAATAAGGTGAGCAATACCTTTTTCCCCACAGTACCTTAGGTTTGAAGAAAACATTTGTGCTGAATGCTCTGTGATGTTGCAGCTCTGGACCCGACCTCTGGATCCCTTGGTCTGATGATGAAAGGCAGGAAAATTGACAGGATCTCCCAGCAGCAGTCCCGAGGGAGGACCTCTGGTATGGCTGTCGGTGACATCTCTGGTCACTGTGTGGTTTAGGTGACTTTTCTGCAGCACCAACAAAGGATGCGATTCGCCCCTGTTAATCTTCTTCGGTTCCTGTAGTCCCACACTCTGATGAAGAGGTCTGGACATGTTGGACTGAGTCTCTGCAGTGTCCTTGAGGGCTCAGCAAAGAATTGGATGGATTCAGCCTTTCCACAATGATTAATTTGAAATGGTATTGGGGTTCCACAGCTCTGGAAACTCACAGGACCTCAGGAGATGACTCAGATCCAAATTTGTCTTGGGACTGGTTGTTCCCACTAGTCAAAGGGAAGGAGTTGTCCGCTTCGGCGTTCCTTTGTCATACAGAAAACAGGTTCAGGACAGCAGTGGTCACTTCACGGTGTTGCAAAGTGTCTGCAGGCATCTCTGGTCATCTTTTTCTTCAGTTTCTTCAGCTTGCCGTGGTCTAATCGCCAGGAGCCTCACCTTTAATACAGTTAAGGCACTCACTATTCTGCAATCTTCCCCAGCTTTTTACCGAAAGGGTCATTTGGCTGTCCAATCTGGACAGCCAGACCTCCAGTGGGAGCTGGTCCCATTCAGGAACACTGGCAGACAAAGGAGAGTGGGGTGGAATACTCCTCCCCCACTTCCTGCCTGCCTGCCGGCGCAACCACTCTGACTTCTAACCCCTCTCCTTATTCTCTGGCACCTTTTCCTCTTCTTTGCCTCTTTCACTCTGTCCTTTCTTTACTTTGTTGTGCGCCCTGCACATCGTCTTTTCCTGCCATGAACCCTTGCACCTTCTTTCCACCTTTCAGTGCCTCTTGCACGCTTCTCTTTAATTTTCACCATGCTCTTTTGTACCCTCTTTCTTCTCAACATGCTCTCTTGCACCCTCTAGGATTCCTGTCGGTCACTTGCACCGTTTTCTCATGTTCGGGTTACTTTCACCCTCTCTTCATTGTCCATTTTCCTTTTCACTGTCTCTTTGCTGTCTCTTTCTGTTTCGGGCCGCTTGTGTCCCTCCTGTTATTTTTGCGTCACTCCCTCTTAGCTGCTTTTGCATCGCCAGCTCACTTGCTCTGTCTTTCTTTACTTCCGCTCCTCTACCGCACCTTTCACTGACATTCCGCTTTCTTTCTCTTGCAGTTTTCCAGCTTTCACCTACTTCGCTTCTGCCTTTACCTTTTTTTCTTTGCTTTGCTTTCTTCCCACTTTCGCTCACTGGGATTTCCTTTTACAGTGCTTCTGCACCCGCTGTGGCTACCCGCACGCTACTGAGTTTCTTCCGTGCTTCACAAAACACATCAACCGTAGCACAGTACCGGCGAGCAGGTCAGATCAGCTTAAATGGGTTGTCGAGGTCAGGGTCTGACCGCCTGTCCCCAGACACCTGTGGGACCCACACACATCCCAGGGGAATGAGCACTGGCCTAAAAAAGGATTATTGACTGCCTTCCGTCCGACTCCGGCTCACTGGAGCCACGGCTCTCTCGCACGCTGCAGCCCTTCACACACACACCGGGCCAGCGTCTCTGTGTTCCGTACTCCAACGGTCCTTCTGGGCTCCTCTCTCCTCACAAGCCTTCTGCTCCTTGGCCTTCTGGTTCCATCCAGCAACCCCAGATTGCTCAATGACCCTGGCAGAATCACCCTTTGTAAACTGCAGTTGAGAGTTTGTTGGAGTCAGGTGTGCACAGTTGGGGAAAAGTGCATGACTCTATTAGTGGGACAATTCAAAGATGTTATATGGTAGGTGTAACAGCTCTGCGGTATTCACGGCAGTCATGGAGACTGTTTAACTGTGTATCACTATGGAAACGCTGTCGGAACATGTCCCATTCAAACATGGCCAGCAGTCTCGTACACGGAGAGCGGACGTCATTGCATTCGCGTCAGTACCAGAAGAACGGTAAATGCATTGGCATTATAGTCATGGAAGAACAGGTAAGCTGTGCATTGCAACTGCTTCTGTTGTTGCTATATGCTAATTCATTTGCTTTCCCTTGCACGGCTTGCCGCGCGCTGTGTTCTACCTCTCTGCCTTTTGCTTCTGCTTGCTGTGCCTTCGTTTCCTTGTGGATACTTTTTTCTCCCTTGCTCCTGGTATCCTTGCTCCTTGGCAGTCTCTCCCCGATCCTATCTGGAATTTACAGCCTCTGGCTCACTCTGTGGTTTCCCCTGTCAGTGTTCCTGATTTGTCTTCGCAATCCTCAATTCTCAGTCTGTTATCCCCTCTGCCTATTCAGCTGCTACCTGCAATCTTCTCCCTCATTGATTCGGTTCTGCCACTTCGTTCGTATTTTATCTACTTCAGCTTCAGCCATCTACGCTGACTACAGTGAACTGGACATTAATGTTCTATCCATGTTTCCCCCTCCCCAGAGTTTTTTTTCCTTGAGACCCAGCTCTCCGGGTGGCTCTCGTGCTTTCCAGATTATTATACCGGGTTGGCACGGTGGTGGCTTGGAGTGAAAGGCCTTATCTCTTTGCACGAAGGACAACAAAGCAAAGAAGGTGATACTGACAGTAGGCTTCACTTTTTTATCCCTATGTTGTTGCTATGGGTAATCTTCATTATTCTCGGTCGCCTCTTTCTCATCCCAGTACTTGTTGGAAATGGGGAGGGGGAGATGGGGTGTGATTGAAAGTACACCATTAGGGCTGAGGGAAAGTGGGTTTGTTAAATCAATGGCAAAGGGTGGATACCATGTCTCGCTCAGGTGATCCTCCCTCACTTGTCTGCTGCCAGAGTCGGGATCCAAAAGCGATGGTCCTTCCCTCGCCACCTGAAAGGAAGATCCCGGGGGAGTAGGTAGGAGAATATGTCAGGTTTCTCACAACAGCTTCAAAGCTTTTTAAAAAAAAGAGTTTTATGATTTCAGCATCTTGTCTGAGGCATTGCTAACTCCTAGGCCTTCTTCGGCCTATGTGCTAGGAAAATGGCTGTACTTCTGTGCTACTCGCATCTGTAGAGGAAGAGCCAAATACCCCCACCAGAAGCTCCAGCCCCTTGTTAACTATATGTTGGGAACCGGAAATTGCGACCCATGCAGTACCAGTGAGGATGCCTCTACCGAAAAGAATCCTTGAGACAAGGCCTCATTACAAGGTTGCTGGTTCAGAAACAATGGTACTGGTAAGCTTGCCGGTGCTGTTGTTTCCGGACCGGCAAACTATGAGTTCTGCGAGCGGGAGCCTTTCAGCCTGCCAGGTCTGACCTGACGGGCGAACCGGCACCCGCTTGCAGACCTTGTCGGATGCACCGGCACCATTCATTAATGGTGCCGGTGCATCCGACCTCACCATTCCCATTGAGTCCAATGGGAGGGACTCAAATGGGAAAGAATGGGAAGGGGGAGTAATATTTTCCGATGCCCAGGAATGGGTGATTACTGGGTCCGCTGGGGCTGTAATGCCATGCTTATTGCCCATTCCCAGGTGCCGGAAAATTCATGACTCCGGCAGCAGCCATGCCGCTACCGCCAGAGTCATAATGAGGCCCAAGATATCCATTGCGAAAACCCTACATGCATTCACAAGGAAATAATGGTCTTCTGGACAAAGTCCCAGAAGAAGTATGAAAATGAATGAGAAAGAGGACTGGTGATGTCATGAAAAGCAGAACTGACAAACCTAGAAAAAGACCCAAATGAAAGAGGAACATAAGTATTCTGTAAGATCTGAAGAGGATGTGTCGAAGTTAAGCAACATTTCAGGTTCAAAAAGAAGATGTTACTGCATAGTAACACTGAAGAAAATGCAAAAGTCATTTTACAGTTCTACAGATGCTGTAACGCAAGTAGATGAAGTAATCCCGAGGCTGGCTAGGAAGTGAATAGATTGCGGCGGTGCACCAACGTATATGCATGGGAATATATAGAATCTCAATATTCCACAGTACACCTTAGCAAAACTTGAACCCTATGAATGAAAAGGGCTTGAGTGTGGCGCAGTTGGAAAATAGTTCATGGCAAAGGAGAATTCAAGAAAGGCTGGCTGGCCCAGCACCAAGAGTCGAGGCCACTGTGAGACTGGCTTGATGTTAAAAAAGCTACATGAACGTGAGAAAGAAACAAACTTCTTTTTGAGGTGGAATGGAAAAGCACGGAAGGAGTCAAGAGTTCATCATTTAATAGTATTATATGCAGCAAAGAACTCAAAAAACGTGGTCTCCAGCCACATGGTCAGATCGAAATAAACATTGGGTCGAGCTACACCGAAACCAGAATATAAGACCATGCCACACTCCCTTTTATTCTCAGGCACAGTGACCTTCTACAAGGCCAAGTTCAAAGCCTAATCAAATGACAGACCGCAGGAGTGATGATAGATATTGGGCTAATTTTGTGGGAAGGCATGACCAGGCCAACCCTCCCAGTACCTGGGGTAACCAGCTTGCGTACTGCTAGCAAGTGGAATATTCCAGAAGGGTTCAAGCATGCCAACCATTTATAGCGGGCCACATATCAAAGTGCCCTATAGTTGTATAGTTTGTGTGACCAATAGAGTGTCGGATATTAGTATTATTTGGAAGATGACTTGCACTTGGGATGGCTTTAGTTGTCCACCTTATCTTAGAGACCCAATTACAACGCCCGTCAGTATGGAACGTATACATAGATGTTCCCTTTAAATCTATCACATCCCCAAGAAGGTTTTCTTAGTTTGCCATGTAGTATGACATCAATGATGATGAATTTTAGTATAGAATGTTGTTTTTTATGAATTGCTTCAAGATTATAGTGTGGTACATCCGTTGATGTCCATTGTAACTCCCTGTTTTAGATAATTATTAATAAAACAGTACTAAGTTTTGCCAACTTCCTGAGTCGGTTTGATTATTGCTGTATGAGTAAGTTCTGCATCCCCATCAAACTCTAAGTATTGCTATGTTGTCTTAAAAGGCCCCAGGTCCCGGGATTCACGTGGTAGCAGAGGTAGGATGGTTAAGGATCCGTCGACCCAGTAGGCTTTTAAGGGGCTCGGAATATCGGATGACCTCCGCTATTTAGCAGAAGGACCACAAGGCTTTCTGTGGATAGCTGCTGAAAAAGTTCTTGCAAGACATAAAGAGATAAGTAGCACGGGTCCCTCTTTCATGATATATCCTCTTGTGTTTTATTTATTTATTTATTTAGTCATTGATGATATTGACTGAATAGGTAGATTGAAGTAAAGTGAGACATAGAGGTGTGGAGCGGTGACGATTGGTGCATGCTCATATTTCATTGTTTTTCTGAAAAGTACCGTTGTGTAAAACAACGGTAAGTATCGACAGGCGATTGAGACTTGTCACAATGGAGGGTGTTACTACGCTCATGCACCTATGCAAACAGCTGCCAAAACACGCACCTAAGCTTAAGCAATATAGTGAAGAATGGGTTAAGGGCATAGCAGATAAAATGTTCATGTCATTGCCACAGGGGGGATCACTGTCAAAAGCTGTTTTGCAACATATGACCACATACTTGCACGCTGCATGCACGGGAAAGAAATCAGAAAAAAGGTAATCTAGCCTCAAACTTTGGAAGATGTATTAGGAAGAACGGGAAGAGCCACCTCCTGAAGACTGCATGCTTAACCAGTGTAAAGAGTGGGGTGTTGAGCCTTCTGCTCCCCCTACCGCGCCTGAAGTAAATGGCAATAGTACAGCAGATGAAGGACTGTATCCACTAAGGGAGCTTAAAGCAGCAACAGGATATAGTAATCCGATACATGAGCCACCTGCATATAGCAGTGATGAGAGCCCAGAAAGAACTCCAGAAAAGGATGTGATCTCTAAAGTCCCACGGAAGAGAAAAGTGAACGGCCGAGTGTGACCCTAGATATAGAACGGGAAATTAAGAGATGGACAGGAGAAAAAGACAACTCTGACGAGATAGCGCTCATACAGAATGAATGGATGGGTGGTCAGAAACTGCTCAAACATAATGGGAAGCATTGAGAGCATTGAGGAAGTAAGGCAAGGAGAAGATCAAGACTAGCGAGATAAAAAAGACATGGAACGAGAGAAGCGATTGAATGAAGAGGAGTGTAAAAGAAAGAGTAGACAAAGACGAGAACAGATGTATCAGGAAAAAGGAGCAGAAGAACAAAGAATATATGACAATAGACACAGAGTGATCAAAGAACAAGATCGGCTAGTAAAGAAGAGAGAAGAGGAAGAACAGAAATTAAGGGATGAAAGAATGCAAAGACGAAGAGATGTAGAGGTGCGTAGGGCAAATGAAAGGAGAGCAGTGAAAAAACAGGAAGAAGAAAGGGTTAGGGAGGCAGCAAATAAACAAAAGGATTTGATGAAGAAATATAACGAAAGAGAAGACAGAGGGAGCGCAACATTGATCGCATCAAGAAAGAGCGGATAGAACTAAGTCCAATAGTATTATGGGAAGACATAGAGCAGTTTCTCCCATTGCAAGAAGTGATACCAGGACCCTCCAGGGTAACCTTAGAGGAGAACTTTGAGATAGGAAGTATCAGAGACAGAATTGAGAAGGCTTATCAGGAGATGAGGACAAAAAGTGAACTGAGAAACAGAGGGAAAGACGATCGATCTGAAATTGCCCAGTTGCGAGGCAAGTAGGGAAGCTTGTTTAGTCTTTTGCACATAGCCTTGCCTTTGGACAGGCTGACTCCAAACAGAGACGAGAAAGATGATAGCCATAATAGTTGGGGACCAGATATATCAGGCGAAGACAGGGAATTCTTCCATGAGGAGGAGGCTAGTGCATGTGGCCCTGAGGGTATTTTTAGACAGACAAGGAAGTAAGGTAGGTTTGTTGGAAAGCTTAGGATGTTAGCTTCAATTTGACAATTGAATTTCATTTCTAGCATACACGGTGAAGAAGTGATGAAGGTTTTTGTATAGGTAATTTTTTTCAGAAAGAGTCAAAATTTGCAAATGAGAGCTGGGCTTTTTAAAATGACAAACATGATTTCTTTACACTATGGGTAGACTATGAAGCTGCAAACTACACGACAGCGCAGCCAACAGCCCAGGAAATCACTGGTTGATTTGGCCTGCCGAGACGCTCGCCTTTCTTCAGAAAATATATTAGCGCAAAGATTATTTTAACACTACTATTACCAAGGGACTATAGGGATGAGGGAAAGAGTTCAGGTAAGACAAAAAGATTTTCACCAATGCAGTTCTGGATATAATAGAATGGGTTTGGATAAGATTACTTATGGATAATGTATTTGCTAGCGACAATTCTATGCTATGGATACTCACTACCACATTTTGGAATGGACCCATCAGGGATCTGGTCAGGGAGACTTTCTGGGCAGGAATTCAACTAGCACATTGGACTGGACTCAAGGCGCTCTGGTTCTGCAATCAGCAAGGCACTCTGGACCCTGCACAGCGGGATTGGACTGGATCTCACAGGTTCTGGTTCGCAGCTATCTGGTCACAGCTCTGCTCTACTGGATTGGATCTCTGGATCTCGTGAGAATTCTTAGCAAGAAAGCAGCAACAGCACAGCCAGGCTGTTCTTTTTGGTTCCCCTTGGAAGTCAGGGTTAAAATCTGGTTTCAGGATTTATTAAAGGCCAAGGTGAGAATGGTTCAACTTTGGAAATGGGCCTTTCTGCTTTCAAAATCTAGAGTCTGGAATCTGGAGTCTTGGATATGGATTTCTCTTGCAAAGTGCTCCACCAGCAATCGGTTGGTGGGTGAATGTGTGTGTCCTTCCAGGTCCTAAGCTGTCTCTATTTATGTGGGGTGGGTATGCTGAATTATACAAGGCACACCCCTAGGTATTCTATTGGTTGGGGTCTTTCCTCTCCCCTGATTCGAGAAGAAAACATGGTGTCATGATGACGCTGTATTTTATGATCCAGGGAGAACCTCCCCCTGGTTTCTGCACATGAAATCTATTTTTCATACAAGACATATTTATAATTTTACAAACTTGCTAGCAATAGCATATTGATTTCACAGATTTGGTGGAGCAAGTATTCATCCCAGCCCCGTCTCGGTGAGAGCTTGGGTCTAGATTTGGCAATTTTTTGCATTTTTGGTCTGGTACCCAATGTCAGATTTGTCCATAGTTTTACACATAGGTGCGCTTGATATCTGGGCATAATCATGTGAAGTTTCATGTTTCTGGCATCACCACAATTGCTACAAAACCACAAATTATGTAGTCTTGTCCCTGAACATAGCACAGAGTTCTGAGTACTTTTAAAACATGATCAGAATTTTCATATTAACAATACCGTATTTTACAAATTTTTACAATTTTGCACAGTCCTCTGTCAGTCCTTTTCAAAAATATACTTTCTTGTGCTTTAGGAATACACATAACTGTCTGTCCCGCCCCCAAAGTTTTGGTGGGTCAAGAGCAATCACTGACGTTTTCCTCTAGCAGGGGTTTCTGTTGACACTTGCATCTGAATATTCTTTTCAGCCAAGGGAATCCTTTGTCTCTCCCAGGAGCAGCAGAGCAAAATCCCCTCCCCTCTTTGTTAACACCTGACTGGGAGTTCCTGGTCTTTGATGAGAAGCAGGAGGGATGCCTTTTGTTGGAGCAAACTGTTGAATTTGCTTTGAAGTTCTTTGGCTTGCATCAGATTTACTTTAAAGTCAATTGTTACATTTTCTTAGATGTAAATGAATTTACAATTTCACAACAAGCAAACAAATCTCTAATTCCAGTCTTTTTAAAACATAGAGTTTAAATAGTTGCGACCTATATTGCTTTTGATGGCAAGTAACTTAATTTCAACCATGTGATTTTAACTGCACAAGTTAAGCTTCCAATGTAATTAACTGACAGCTGTCACACAGGAGGCCAGCGGTACTGCGCCCATTTCGGACAGATTTTTACAGACAAGCACACTTTTAATGTGGATATTCTTGTGATGGAATCTGCTTTTCCTGACATTGGGCCTCATCACGACTTTGGTGGTAACCCTTAAATCCGGTGGTAGCGCTATTACCACCGGATTTAAGGGTCCACCAAATCAGGATTTCGGCGGATTTCGCCCCAGCTCTGAGCTGGGGGGAAATCCACCGAAAATTCGCGCTCATACCGCCGGCGGGAAATCCGCCGGCGGTATTAGCGCGAAATTTCCCCATTGAGCCCAATGGGGAATGGGGCATTCCCGAATGGGCTCAATGGGGAATGGGGATTAACATTACCGCCAAACTCGTGATCCGGCGCTATTAGCGCCGGGGAGTTCGGCGGTAGGGCAGATAGCGCTGGCGCTAATAGCGCCGGCGTTACCGCCTAAGTCGTGATGAAGCCCATTGTGTGCTTATGTGGATTCTTTAAATAAGGTGATGAGAAACACCCAGCAAGGATGTTGGATATTTTCTGATGCTTGGAATCATTATTTTGTAATTTCAGCAACCAAGGAAAAATGGATTTCAGAGCACTTCTGGGTTTCCTTGCAATGAAGCACTGCCTTTCAGGTAGTTTGCATTTCACTCTGTGGGCAGCCCAATGACAGGTTTTATAAGTGTGGTTTCCTGTTCCCCCACTGATACAGGCAAAGTAGATTGGCAGCCAACTTTTCCGGTTTCACTGCGCAATTTCCAGAGGTTTAGCGCACATAGTGCGTTTTGCTGCCATTTCGCTGGTTCTGGTGCTACTAGCACACAGTGATGTTGCAGGGCAGAGCCTAGTGGGTCAATACATCCCACAAAATAAAGGACAGCTATTGACTCCTAGAGTAGGGGTTTCACTTTTCCAGAAGGGAATCCTTGTACAGGTACAGGAATAAGCATGTACCCACAATAGGGCAGCTCACAGGGTGCTTTGATGTGTTCAGCACTATCAGTGACACCAAATCCTCAAGAGGAACCACGGGTTAATGTTACCATTGGAGGCAAACCTTTTTGCTTTTTTAGTAGACACTGGGGTAATTCGCTCATGTATACTAGAGGGAACATGTTTGTTATCAGGAAGTTCCATGAATGCTCAATGGTTCTCTGGGGCTACAAGTAGAGTTCCTTTTACTGAGAAATTACCAGTCTCTATAGGAGAGTGTGATATATCTGTCCCATTGTTGTATTCAAAACAGACATCAGTTAATATTCTGGGCCGAGATTTAATGACGTATCTAAATAAGATGATATCCTTCACTGACGAAGGCATAGTGTGTTCTACGCCAATACATTATTTAAATGTGGGTGAATTTATCATGGCATTTACAGGACAAATAGCTCTGCAAGGAACACTGGTAGAGCCATACGTTTTTCACTATGGGGTACACATTTTGTTAACATGTCTACCCAGTTTAGCAGGTAAGATTATGAGAATCCCTGATGATTTTTTTGTTCAGGCCACAGATACCTATGGACGAGAGGGGGGACATGTTTTTTCCCTGGAATTACAGGCAGCCATAGTGCAAAGGGAATTGGCCATACTTGAAGGATTTAAGGACGAGGGCAGGCCATGGAGAACAGTGATTGCCATTGGGGAAGGTTACAGATTGACTGATGGCACCGATGAGGATATGTTTAAAGATGACCCGTCAGACGACAAAGTGGTGTCCGAAATGAGCATTACTTATTGGATCAGGATAGAAAGAAGAGAGATCCCACTGGGATGATTATAGTGTGACAGCGTCCAGGATTTTTTGACGAGGACATGGAAAAAGTGCCAACTTCTTTATGGACTACAGGCCCCTATGATGTAGGCTTGTTGAAGGGGGTGGGAGAGGTTATGATTAAGTTGAAACCAGGAGCAATTTTACCTCAAGCAAGACAGTATCGTATGTCTTGAGAGGCATATGAGGGCATTTTAAGACTATATCAACCATGATGGATCAAGGCATCTTGATTATGTCAGAATCACAATGTAATACCACAGTGTATCCCATTAAAAAATCGAAGGGGGGGTCATGGCGTTTAATTCAGGACATGAGGCCAATTAACCAAATTGTAGAGGCATAGTTTCCTCTAGTTCCGAACCCTGCAACGATTTTATGCAGTATTCCTCCAGAAGCACAATATTTTACGGTGATTGACTTGAAAAATGCAATTTTCGGAATCCTGTTGCATTAGATTCTCAAGATCTTACGTCATTTATGTTCCATCAGACTAAGCTGAAAATCACACGTTTGCCCCACAGGTATTGTGTGTCTCCATCGATCTTTAATATGGCCCTGCAGATGGACCTAAGCAATTCTGATTTGCCAAGTGTTGCTCTGCAATACGTAGACAATATTTTAGTCTGCAGCACAACAGAGGAAGAGTGCAGACGAGACTTGATTCAGCTAATGATTATTCTGGCAGACAAAGGATATAACATGGATAAGGAGAAATTGCAGTATTGTCAGGAAGAGGTGTTGTACATAGGTCAGTTAATTTCACATGAAGGAAAGAAAGTTACACCTTAAAGAGCTGAGGCGATTATGAAAACGTCAAAACCATGCCCAATAAAGCAAATGCAGCAGTTCTTGGGACTGTGTAATTATGTCAGAGCATGGGTATTTATTATAGGTCGATTATTGATTATAGGTGTCATGATCTCTGCTTCCAAAAGGTCAGGGTTTTCCCAACTCCCTTGGAAGCAGATCCATAACCCAGGTTCCGAGTGCCAACCAGTCCCAATTGGGACCTTTTGGACCCAGTCCTGGCGCCAGTGGCACCAGGCTCATAAATATGCCCAGTCCCAGCGCTGGAAGCGCCGGGCTCATAATGCTTGGGTGGACTTACCTGCAGCAGACCATGCTGCTTACTTGCCTGCCAGTTGAGCCTCTGATCCTCTTCTGTTTGGAATTACTTTTCCTGTTGGGTGGGGCTGGAGGCACTCCCTAGATTTAGAACACTGGAACTCTTCTGGAAGGCAGGAACTCTTTTCTTACCAGGAACTCTTTTCTTACTTAGGCGTGGCTGTGGAAGGAGACACCTAAGCACTACAGGAGGCTATTTAAACCACACCCGGTGGATGAATCTTGCTTTGCGTTATTCTGCACCCTCTGCAGCAGGACGCTCATCGTGTCTTCTGCATCCAGTCCTGGGCCTAAGGAAAAAGGATTACCATCCTGAATCCAGTCTTCAGCAACACCTATAAAGACAAGAAAGAACAGGTTAGCATTCCGGCATCTGAAAGGCAAAGGCTTACCATCCTGAATCCAGTCTTCAGCAACACCTATAAAGACAAGAAAGAACAGGTTAGCATTCCGGCATCGGAAAGGCAAAGGCTTACCTACTCTTCGTGCGCTCCGGAGGTCTTCATACTGCATTCCGGCATCTGAAAGACAAGCTTACCAACTCTTCGCACGCTCCGGAGGCCTTCGGCGCTGCATCCGCATCTGAAAGACAAAACAAGGTGCGTTTAAAGACATTGGGGAACTTTAATACTCACGTGCCATTACTCCTTTCCACATCTAATCCAGTGGGTATTCCGGCACCCTGCAGCCGCTCCGAACTCGTACCTGCAAAATAAAAAGACAGTTAGAGCGCATCGTGAAGCAGGCAACAAGCGCTTACTCACGTGCTTCCAGGCGCTTCTATTCATCACACGGGCTCCATCTTCAACTCACTTCAGCCCGTCATCCGCCATTGCCGGAACCCTGCAAAACAAGAGACATCAGTACTAAAGACTTTAAAAAGACATTTGAATGACTCGAAACTTACCGTTCGTGCAGTAAACGACGGACAGCAGTCCTCTGAAGTCAAGAGGCCTGCGCTACCTATCCAGTGAAGAAACTGGCTACAGCACCCTGCCCCGAGGCAGATGGAGAGCTCGGCATTCACTTACCTAAGACATCTTACTCTACACGTCAGGCATACAGTGCACAGAGGTCCAGCCCAAAGAGCCAACCGGGTGCAACACATCACCTTTGAAGATACGGTAGTCGCCCAGTCAAGACCGGCGCCTCTGCGAGAATCAGGTGAGCGTTACAGAACGCAAAGCCTACCGCAAAACTCTCGCCCAGGCGCTATGGAAACCTCGGATACTGACCCCCTAGCCCGGTTACTTGGGGAACTAAGGGCAGAAGTGCATGCAACTCGTCAGGAAACGAATGCTCTAAGAAGGGAACTAATTATTTCCAAGGAGAGAACAGACAATCTTGCTAGACAAGTGCTACAGTCACAAGCCGGACAGACCCTGTTACCCACATCAGGGGCAAATCTTCCTTCAACATCCTCTATGAATCCAGTGCAGATGAACCTACCTGGGAATGTACCTCTGGCTCTGCCCGAGCGATTTTCTGGTGACCCAAAGAGGTTTGCAGTATTTATCAATCAGTGCCGGTTGCACTTCTTATGCCGGCCAGCAGCCTTTCCAACTGATCAAGCTAAAGTAGCTTTTGTACTTTCGTACCTTAGTGGCAATGCGGCAGACTGGTCGATCCCTCTAGTTCATCAAGATGATCCGGTTCTCCATGATTTTCAAGCCTTTCAGCTTAGTATGGAAAAACTGTTCGCAAGACATTCACAGGGACAGGCCTTGGACAATGAGCTTCTTTCGTTGCGACAGGGTAATTAAGACCTTTTGGCTTATATTGCATCTTTCAATAGACTAATAGTGGAAACTCAATGGCCTGAGGACAAAAGGATTACGCTGTTTTATAGAGGTCTACGTGGAGAGCTCAAAGACGTTTTAGCCCAAGTAGTGAATCCCCCACAAGACTGTTCGGATTACATAGACTTGGTCGTTCAAATAGATCACAGGCTGCAGAACAGGAAGGCCGATCGTTCCAAGTTTGATGCTCGAGTATTTTCCAAACCGCCAACTCCTTCCAAAGGAGTAGACTCCGGGGAATCCATGCAAATAGGGGGTCTGAAAGGTCCTCTAACACAACGGGAGCGGGAAAGGAGGAAACAGTTGCAATTATGCCTATATTGCGGAAACTCAGGGCACTTTCTTCGAGACTGTCCGGTGAAACCTGCCAAGAAGGCAGTAGGAGCTGCAGTTACCAAAGTTACAAACTCTGAGCAGGGAAACGACCTCGCCCGACAAGAATAGAGGTCCTCTTGCCGAGCGTAAAAACCAGTTCCGTGACCTCGCATTTCGTGATACCTATGGTCCTCATTAGCCCTGATAATCCGGATCGATTACATGCAATTGAAGCTTACGTCGACAGCGGTGCCATCGGCAATTATGTGGATCATGAAATGGTTTTGAGGATGAATCTAACTCTTTGTCCCAAGGCTGTAAAGGACGTCATTACTACGGTGGATGGTACGGAGATAGCCTCCGGGCCAGTAACGCATACCACTCAAGAAGTGACGCTAGTAAGTCAAGATGGACACCATGAGACGATCGTGTTCGATGTGATCAAGGCCCCTCAGTTTCAGATTATTCTAGGAATACCTTGGTTAGAGAAACACAATCCTCTGATCGATTGGCGAGCAAGAACGGTCCAGTTTCCAGAATGTGTCTCTACTTGTCACCCTCCACCTGGTGTTGCACTGGCCGCAATTTCTTCAGAGACTCCCCAGTTACCTCCCGAATACCTAGAATACCAAGATGTTTTCCGGAAGGATCAGGCTAACTCTCTACCTCCTCATAGGTCTTATCACTGCCAGATAGACCTGATACCTGGATCTACTCCTCCTTGTAGTAGAATTTATGCCCTCACCGAGCCTGAGAACCTTCACCTTCGACAATACCTGGATCAATACCTGGCAAATGGGTTTATTCGTCCTTCCAAGTCCCCTGCTTCTTCAGCTTTGTTCTTCGTTCCAAAAAAGGAAGGAGACCTTAGAACTTGTATCGATTATCGCTCCCTGAACCAGATCACCGTTAAGAATAGATATCCGTTACCTTTGATCCCTGAACTCCTGGACCAAGTCAGAAAAGCATGCATATATACAAAGCTGGATCTTAGAGGAGCTTACCACTTGGTACGAGTAAAAGAGGGCGATGAATGGAAGACGGCCTTCCGCACCAAGTATGGGCTATTTGAATATCAGGTCATGCCCTTCGGACTTTGCAATGCCCCGGCCGCCTTTCAATATTTTATGAACGATGTCCTCAGAGAGCTCATAGATGTATGTGTTGTTGTTTACATTGACGACATCCTCGTTTATTCTTCATCGGAATCTGAACATCGGAAACACGTGAAAATGGTCCTCGAAAGATTGCATCAACACAAACTTTTCGCTAAGTTGGAAAAATGTGTTTTCAACGTGACTGAAGTTGAATTCTTGGGATTCATATTATCACCTGGCGGGGTGCGTATGGATTCAAAGAAGGTCGATGCAGTTCTCAAATGGCCATCACCATCCTCCGTAAAAGGTGTGCAAAGCATGTTAGGCTTCGCTAACTTTTACCGCAGGTTTATCCCCGAGTTCTCTCGAATAGTCCAGCCCATCACTGCCTTGTTAAAGAAAAACAAACGTTTTGAATGGTCTACCGAGGCGGAACAAGCTTTCCAGGATTTGAAGACTAAATTTATCTCTGCACCAATCTTAAAACACCCTCGCCCCGAACTCCCCTACATCGTGGAAACTGATGCTTCAAGCCTTGCCATGGGGGCAGTTCTATCACAAAAGGACCTGGTAACCAACCAGTTGCATCCCGTGGCATTTTGGTCCCGCAAATTCTCGCCTCCTGAAGTCAATTACACGATTACTGACAAGGAACTTCTGGCTATCAAGTCTGCCTTTAAGGCTTGGCGGCATTATCTGCTGGGGGCCCGACACACCGTTACTGTGATTACGGATCACCGAAACCTGCAATATTTGAAAACCGCAAAAGCCCAATCCTCTAGACAACTCCGTTGGGCATTATTCTTTGCCGAGTTTGACTTCATAATTACCTATCGACCAGGTACAAAGAATGGTAAAGCCGATGCCCTTTCTCGGATGGGAGTGGAAGAACACTTGATCAACTCTAAACCTGTACCAATCATTCCCGAACAAAGAATTCTGGGTGTAATCGCCACAGAATCCATAGAGGAAGTTAAGGATAAAGCCAGGCAACTTGTAACTCCAGCAGATATACAGAATTGGCATCTGCAGGGAAAGGACTTTGCAGTAAAGGACAACTTATTGTATTTCCAAGAACGATTATACCTACCCAGCACAGATTTACAGAAAAAAGTAATCTCTTGTTATCACGACTCTTTAATGGAAGGTCATCCCGGTATAGCCAAGACCTCAGAAAAGATCAAGCGCTACTTCTGGTGGCCGTCTTGGAAAAAAGATATCAGAGACTTTATAATGTCCTGTGGAGTATGCGCCCAAAACAAGAGTCAAAAGGAAAGACCAGCAGGCCTCTTACGCCCTATTGACATCCCACCTCGCCCTTGGCATACGCTTTCTATGGACTTCATCACCGATCTACCTCCATGCTCCGGATACAATACGATTCTAGTAATCGTGGACTTATTCTCCAAGATGGCGCATTTCATTCCGCTCAAAGGCTTGCCAACAGCAGCAACTCTGGCCCGAGAATTTCTCGAAAACATCGTCCGACTGCACGGTTTTCCTTCGGTTCTAATTTCGGATCGAGGTAGTCAATTTATTTCTCATTTTTGGCGAAGTTGCTGTCGGTCAGCTCAAATTGATGTGAGACTATCGACCAGTCACCACCCTCAGACCGACGGACAAACCGAGAGGACCAATCAAACTCTGGAACAGTATTTACGCTGCATGCTGCAACAAACTGAAAAAACTTGGAAAGATATCCTTTGGATAGCCGAGTATGCCTACAATAACTCTGTCCACTCGGGAACTGGGAAAACCCCGTTTTTTCTTTTGTACGGCAGTCACCCTCGAACCTCGGAGTTGGATCCCCTCCAAGATCTTGAAACACCAGCAGTAGACTACCTGCATTCTACAATCACCCAAGCCTTTAAGGAAGCTGTTTCTCACCTTCAAAGGGCTAAAGAACAATACAAGAAAGGAGCAGATCAACATCGGAAGGAAGCCCCTCACTATCAAGTAGGGGATCAAGTCTGGTTATCCACCAAATATCTATCTCTAAAAGGGCCACGCACATTCAACCCAAGATACCTGGGTCCCTATTCCATCACTACCATAGTAAACCCAGTAGCAGTCAAGTTGGACTTGCCCCCGCACATGAAGATACATCCGGTCTTCCACGTCTCTCTATTAAAACCCGTGCAACCTAAAACCCGACTAACCAAATCTCCAAAACCTATCCTAGTGGATGGAGAACTCGAGTTTGAAGTCAAAAGCATTCTGGACTCCAAGATCTCCAAATCTAAACTATTCTACCTAATTGACTGGAAAGGCTACGGCCCCCAAGAGAGATCCTGGGAACCTGCTGAATATGTCCACGCTCCTCGCCTAATCAAAAGATTTCACCGAACATTTCCTGACAAGCCAAAACCCCCGGAGAAGCCCGGTTTGGGAGGGGCCTTGAGGGGGGGTACTGTCATGATCTCTGCTTCCAAAAGGTCAGGGTTTTCCCAACTCCCTTGGAAGCAGATCCATAACCCAGGTTCCAAGTGCCAACCAGTCCCAATTGGGACCTTTTGGACCCAGTCCTGGCGCCAGTGGCACCAGGCTCATAAATATGCCCAGTCCCAGCGCTGGAAGCGCCGGGCTCATAATGCTTGGGTGGACTTACCTGCAGCAGACCATGCTGCTTACTTGCCTGCCAGTTGAGCCTCTGATCCTCTTCTGTTTGGAACTACTTTTCCTGTTGGTGGGGCTGGAGCCACTCCCTAGATTTAGAACACTGGAACTCTTCTGGAAGGCAGGAACTCTTTTCTTACCAGGAACTCTTTTCTTACTTAGGCGTGGCTGTGGAAGGAGACACCTAAGCACTACAGGAGGCTATTTAAACCACACCCGGTGGATGAATCTTGCTTTGCTTTATTCTGCACCCTCTGCAGCAGGACGCTCATCGTGTCTTCTGCATCCAGTCCTGGGCCTAAGGAAAAAGGCTTACCATCCTGAATCCAGTCTTCAGCAACACCTATAAAGACAAGAAAGAACAGGTTAGCATTCCGGCATCTGAAAGGCAAAGGCTTACCATCCTGAATCCAGTCTTCAGCAACACCTATAAAGACAAGAAAGAACAGGTTAGCATTCCGGCATCGGAAAGGCAAAGGCTTACCTACTCTTCGTGCGCTCCGGAGGTCTTCATACTGCATTCCGGCATCTGAAAGACAAAAGCTTACCAACTCTTCGCACGCTCCGGAGGCCTTCGGCGCTGCATCCGCATCTGAAAGACAAAACAAGGTGCGTTTAAAGACATTGGGGAACTTTAATACTCACGTGCCATTACTCCTTTCCACATCTAATTCAGTGGGTATTCCGGCACCCTGCAGCCGCTCCGAACTCGTACCTGCAAAATAAAAAGACAGTTAGAGCGCATCGTGAAGCAGGCAACAAGCGCTTACTCACGTGCTTCCAGGCGCTTCTATTCATCACACGGGCTCCATCTTCAACTCACTTCAGCCCGTCATCCGCCATTGCCGGAACCCTGCAAAACAAGAGACATCATTACTAAAGACTTTAAAAAGACATTTGAATGACTCGAAACTTACCGTTCGTGCAGTAAACGACGGACAGCAGTCCTCTGAAGTCAAGAGGCCTGCGCTACCTATCCAGTGAAGAAACTGGCTACAGCACCCTGCCCCGAGGCAGATGGAGAGCTCGGCATTCACTTACCTAAGACATCTTACTCTACACGTCAGGCATACAGTGCACAGAGGTCCAGCCCAAAGAGCCAACCGGGTGCAACACATCACCTTTGAAGATACGGTAGTCGCCCAGTCAAGACCGGCGTCTCTGCGAGAATCAGGTGAGCGTTACAATAGGTCATACATGAGACCCCTTTTGCAGGCTCTGCAGAAAGCACAGGTAAATAAGGAAAAACGTGAATGCACTGAGGAGATGGAGGAAGGGTTTGATGAATTAAAAAAGGCAATTTGCACAGCTCCAGTTTTGGGAATTGCCAATTATTCTGAGGAGTTATTTTTATATTTGCACATGAATGGAACAGTTATGACAGCAGCGCTCAGACAGAGACCCACAGTGGGGTACAAACCCTTAGCATATAATAGTGGGATTTTAGAGGGGTCCCTTCCCTTGAAAACAATCGTTGGCTGCACCCACGTACGCTATTGAGAGGTCCGCAAGCATAGTGATGGGGTGTTCCATGACTTTATTTGTTGAGTATGCTTTGTTTGCTGTTTTGTAGAAACGTAAAGGTACACTGACATCTCAAATGGCTTCTGCTTATGAGATGGGTATATTGATTCCAGCAATCAAGATAGTCAGGTGTAAAATGGTGAACCCTGCCACATTTGTCAACAAACTACTGGCAGCAGATGAGCAAGTGCATGATTGCTCAAATTGTGAGGAGTTCTATAACGAGATCCCAAGGGTAAAGGATAATGCTTTAGCAGCTGGGGATGTTCTCTTTATTGATGGTTCTTCGAAGATTGATCACACTTATTGAGAAAGACATTCAGGTTCAGTTGTGTTAAGGCACAGAGTGAACAGGGAATTGAAGTAGTAGCAAGTGCGAGACTTCGTCTCATATTTCAGCGCAAGCTTCAGAATTGGTGGTGCTAATTATCATGCTTGAAAATCATGCAGGGCAGGATGTGACGGTGTATAGTGATTCTGCCTATGTGATGTCAACCGTGCATGCAGGGTTAGTACGCTGGAAAAGGAGGGGCTACCACCGAGCAGATGGCACTCCAGTGCAACACACCGCATTATTAGACAGGCTTATTAAAGCACTACAACTCCCAGTAGCCTTCACAATAGTTAAGTATGCAGCACATACTAATAGAACTGACTTTACTTCATGCGGAAACCAAGCCACAGACAAAGAGACATAAAGGGTTTCATATTCATCCGATATTTTTAGTTTTAACACTCTTGATGTGAAAGAAAACATGGTTGTAATAATGGTTGTAAGTGAAGGGGTTAATCATTTGTCAAGAGCACAGTTGACGGAAATTCAAGGTGGAAGCCCACAGGAAGAAAAAGTACTGTGGACACGGAGGGGGTGTTCTTAATCCCCTTCCGAAGCATTGTGGCAATAAGACAGCACTGGTAAACCGGTAGGCTTGTAGCCTTATTAAGGGTGGTGTTAGAACAGCTACACTACCCAGCGAATGTTACTAGGGAGAGCCTTGCAGCAACCATTGCGTAGGACTGGTTTGTGCCGAACCTGTTATGTAGTAAATTGCATCGTATGTCAAAAGTTTACTGCTGGACACGCTCTGTGAAAAGTCAGAGCAGTAATTCCTGAACCAAATTGTCCTTTTCAGCTTTTACATATTGATTATGTTGACATGCTGCAGGTTTGTAATGGATATAGGTATATGATAGTGGTAGTGTGCCCCTTTTTGAGATGGATTGAGGCCGGTCCATGCACAAATCCTGATGCTGCTTGCCCTGCAAAGTTTTTAGTTCGAGAAGTATTTCCTAGAATGGGAGTATGTGAGGTGCTGAGATCAGACAACAGACCTCATTTTGTGAATGAGGTATTTAAATAGATTAGCTTATTGCTTAGTATTAAACATAAGTTTTCAACTGCTTATCACCTGCAAGTGAACGGTATATGTGAGAGACTCAACAGTCTTCTCAAGGAAAGGATAGCAAAACTATAATTGACACTGAAGAAGGGGTGAGTGCATTGCCTGTCCCTTGCATTATATCCATTGAGAAATCAGCCGGGCTCCAACCACCACCTCACACCCCATGAACTAGTTCCAGGGAGGCGGATTAGGACGCCTCTGACTCCTCCATCGAGGACTAGGAGTGATGCCCAGACAACTGCAGAATGGTTAGGAAATTAGTTACGTGAGTACTTAACATGTATGACAGCCAGTATCTCTGTCATTTCAGATCAACCCAAGAGGAAGGGCTGTCGGTCTCAGAACACAGATGAAGACAATACAGCAAATGGACCTAATAAGCTATGGGTTCCTAAATTATTTGCTGGAGACACTGTTCTAGTAAGGAACTTCACAAGGAAGTGGCACAAACCCAGATTTAGTGGCCCTTTCATTGGGGAAGACATTAATGCTTCAGCAGTTAAAGTCCAAGTGAGGTGAGCATGGAATCATCTAGGAGCTGTGACATTTTACGCTGGAGAAGCCAATATACCCCCAACCCATTTGGAAGCAACTCAAGAAAAAGAAGTTCAGCATGTGCAGACTCGATCGATGACAAGGAAGAAGGACGCAAAGACTATCCAGTAGATAGATGAAAGTGTACATTTGGACTGTTGCTCCTCTGAAACACACCATATAGCTATTATAGCAAGAAGCGATAAAGTTACTGTTCTTGAGCCACAGGAGTTTGTTGACATCAAACTTTGGAATTCTGAAGTAAATGGAAAAATGCCTGATTTAGACTTTCTTTTCGACGACTGGAAGAGGGAGCAGTTCCATGACTCGTTTCTGACAGAGTTTCTCTTTGGAGGTGCCAATGGTGCTGTCAGATGTTGACATACACAGACTACTTCTTGCTGTCTTTGTTTTTATACTCCGAGCTTACCTTGCTCTTGTTGGGCGCAGCACTCATGTGCGCACTTTTATCCAAGATCTTAAAATTGGCCTGGCGATTACACATTTATTGGCAGCAATTATAGAACAGATTAGACAATTACCTGAGCATTTAAGGAGATTGCCTGAGTAAAACGAGTTTTTCCTTCCTTAAAAGTAATTACAGACAAAAATGTGGTCTATTGAACATATTGCAGGTCCAGACAGTGAACAGAGTCAACGACATGTGGAGAGACACTGATGGTGAAGCCTAATGTATTGCTGCATAATGTATGCCTGTTCAGCATCGATTATCGTTTTTCTGTTTCTATTGATCCACACTGTTTACATTAATGCTTACAAAAGGGAAGGAGTCCTGTTAATCCTTCTCACTCCAGTTACCTTTGCAGAACTGGACACTGTAAGAAGGGCAAGGCCATATGTAATTGTCCCTACACCAGTAGCCCTTGTGAAGGAACCGATTTCTCTGACAAGTGTCCCTATGATTCCTCCAGTAGGGAGAATGTACACTCATGTATTTCATGAGTTGCTCATAAAAGCTCATCCTGCAAGAAAGAGACCTAAGAGAAGTGCAAGGGAGGATGATTATGAATTAAATGATTATTTAGACAGTACGAATAAAATGTGGTATCAGCACATGTACAAAGTAGGGAAAAGACTTCTAAGGAGGATTGCTATGTATGTGCTCTCTTGCCTTATGTTATGGGTAAGTCTAAAATATTGATAGCTATTGAGATGGATGTTCAAACAGCTCATTGCCTGATTCACTTTGCACTCTGTCATTCAAGAGGTCAGTTCCAGGGTCAAATGGCATCCGTGGTATGGGTGACAGAATGGTCAGCCGTAGAAGAAGATGATTATGTCCAAGAATTGAAGACAAGAGAAAGAGCACACACCATAAATCATGCGATAAAATATTAACAGCCTGACATGAAGATGGGAAACAAACAGAAAGCTCAACTGCCAAGGAAAAACTGATGAAGATGTTTGAAGCTGTAAAAAAAGAGGCCAAATGCGAATACGGGAACAGTACTCTCTTCAGATGGCTGGGAAGAAGGCATAGTCGTATGCAGAGCTGTGGCAGTAACTGGTCATCATAAGCCAGTTATCTAACAAGAGGAAAATGGATGCAAATCTCTCTAGCAGAGGCTTTCAAAGCTTCTGACGTGGGTAGAAGACAAAGGAGGCCCATTACAGATAGGGCCTTTGGCTAGTGCAGAGCTATGCTTCAGAAATACTGGCACAAGAAAAGTTGAAGGGAATCAAAAGTGCAGTCGAATTTTCGATGTACCAGGAATGAAGGATGGGATAGTAGTGACAATGGATCACTACTGGGCCTGTGGATCAGAGCATACATTAAGCTGCCTAGAGATTGGGGAGGACTGTGTTCTATTGTGATTGTTCATGTTCCAGCATTAGTGATCCCGAAGAGTGATCTGAACATTGGCGAGTTTCCGAAAGCAGACGCTCACCTGAGGAAGAAGAGATCAGCTGAACTCCTTGATCGAATGAAGAGAGAAAACTATTTCTCAGCCAAATCAGTAGATGCCTTTGATGCTATTCCTTATGATTGACCTGAAAACACAAATCGAGGACCTGCAAGACAAGGGCAAACAAGCTCTCTTGCTCCTCCTTGACCTCTCAGCTGCATTCAATTTGGTCGATCACCAAATCCTCTGCCATCACCTTAAAATAGCCGCTCACTTCTCTAATGCAGCTACTTCCTGGATCAGCTCCTTCCTGCCAAAATAGATCCATGAGGGTATTCTCTCCCTTAGCTGCTGCTGACCCAGCACATGTCTCTTGCAGAGTCTCAGAAGGTTCTTGTGTATCGCCCACATTGTAAAGCATGTTTACTAAACCGCTGGTTGATATTCTTGACTATCTGGGTGTCTCCTACATGAATTATGCGGACGACACCCAGATACTCATCCCTATCTCTGGCGACTATGTAACCGATGTCAACGCACTCAACTCAGTCTACTCGGTCATCCAGGCCTCTCAGTCCAAACTCACGAAACTCGACCCCAAATACAACTCCTTCATTATTCATGGAAATGTTATTAAAGTCACCAACATCACAAAAACATTTGGAATTTACCTAGACTCCACTCTCTCTCTCAGTAGACAAACCAATTCAGTAGTCTCAGCATCATCGTACATGTGTAAACTCATCACAGCTTGTCGCCCCTTCCTGACAACGGACAACTGCCTGATCCTCGCCAGAACCCTCATCATGTCCAAAATCGACTATTGTAACGCCCTTTACTTAGGGACTAGTCAAAGAAACCTTGATAAACTTCAGGTCACCCAGAATAATGCCATTAGGGCCGCTCTCAACATCTCCAGGCGCTCCCGCATCTCCTCTACCAGGCGCAACCTACACTGACTTCCTATTACAATTCGCATCTCCCTCAAAGCAATTGTTCTAACCTAAAAGGCACAAAACAATGCTGCACCTGCTTACCTGTTTACGCGCTTCAAACAACATACAGCATCCAGACCCTTGAGATCTGCACAGACGCACTCACTAGCCATTCCCAGTTTCAAGCTTCAGACACCTAGAGGCTCCAGTTTCCCAGTCCTGGCTGCTAAGCTCTGGAACTCCCTACCCAATGATTTTAGGAATGTTCCATCCATCCAATCCTTCAAAAATAGAACAAAATGGTGGCTTCACGAACAGGATGCATTGGCCTCCGCTTTGTAATTTAGGCAGCCGCAAACAGGCTACTCACTGTATATACTGTATATACTGTATATTTAGACTATTTTGCTTGTACTGTTTCTTATTCATGTTCTTATTTGTGATGTAAATATGTCTATACAATGTAATATGTACCTATCTATGTAATACTTATCTGTAACTACCTTTTCCAAACATGCGCCCTGATGCCCTTGGGCAGGGTGCGCAATATAAATAAACAAAATACAAATACAAACACAGATTGTTCAGCAAGGCTGCTTCAGTATTTACTGTAATCTTTATGCCTGGGATCTAGACGATGGCAAATAGCAAATGGTTACATATAACCAGATGGGAGCTTCTGCAGACGATCAACACCACCATAAAGGGATTCAATGCTATCAAGGAGGAGCTAAGAGCGATATGACTGATGACTCTTCAGAATAGGTATGTCCTGGATATGATTACAGCTATGGATGGAGGTGTTTGTGCCAAAATCACAGAATCATGTTGCACATTCATACCTTCTCGCGGCGACGAGAATGGCACCTTGGCAGAGGCCATAACAATGCTGACAAACCTACACGTCAAGATGGAAGACGAAGTGGAAGACATTGCTGATGACAGTTGGTTTGTGTCAATCTTCTCATGGGTTCCACAATGGATGGTGAACATTTTCAAGTTCCTGGGAGCCCTGTTGGTGATGATCATGTTTGGGTTCTGTATGATCAGGATAATAATCACACAATGCAAGAGGACAGCAAAGAAAGCAGTAGGAATGAAGATTGTGACTCATGTTGAATCAGTGTTCAAACCCGAAGAACTGACAGATGAAGAAATCAGAGATTACGTAAAGGCCAGCGTTCATGCACCTGAGGGAACACAGTTCCTGTATCCAAAGAACCACAAGAATTATCAGGGAAGATGGATTCACAGCTGTACCAATGGACAATACAGTCGTATGACCTGGAGTATTGATGAGCATGTGAAATCAGCAGGATGCCTGAAAGGAGTCATAAGATATGGACTCCAAAGAAGCACTTCTTCAGATGAGGATGTCTTGATGTGAAGCGTGATGAGAGAGTGGTCGATGAATCGCCCAGAGGAGGGAGTGTATAATAAGAGCCAAATACCCCTACCAGAAGCTCTCCCCCATATTACCTATATGTTGGGAACTGGAAATTCCGACATGTGCAGAATTAGTGTGGATGCCTATACCGAAAAGAATCCTTGAGACAAGATATCCATTGAGAAAACCCTACATGCATTCATGAGGAAATAAAGGTCTTCTGGACAGAGTCCCGGAAGAAGTATGAAAATGAATGAGAAATAGGACTGGTGAGGTCATGAAAAGCAGAACTTACGCACCTAGAAAAAGACACAAATGGAACGTAATCATTCTATAAGATCTGAAGAGCGGGTGGCGAAGTTAAGCAACATTTCAGGATCGAAATGAAGATGTTTGTGAGAAGAAACATCAGAAAAAATGCAAAAGCCATTTTACACTTGTACAGATGCTGTAACGCACGTAGACAAAGTAATCCTGAGGCTTGCAACGTGGTGAATAGATTGTGGTGATGCGTCAATGTATATACAGAGGAATATATAGACTCTGGATGTTCCACAGTGCACCTTAGCAAAACCTGAACTTAAGTGTTTGCACTGTTGGAAAATAGCTGATGGCGAACCAGAATTCAAGAAAGGCTGGCTAGCCCAGCACCAAGAGTCGAGGCCACTGTGAGCCTGGTTGTCTGTCAAGAAGCTACATGAACGTGAGAACGAAACAAACTTCTGTTTGAGGTGGAATGGAAAAGCACTGAAGGAGTCAAGAGTTCATCATTTAATAGTATTATATGCAATGGAGAGCTTGAAAACGTAGTCTCTAGTCGCATGGACAGATCAAAATAGACTAAGTCGAGCTACACCGAAACCAGACGATAAGACCATGCCACACTAACTTTTATTCTCAGGCACAGAGAGCTTCTACAAGGCCAAGTTTAAAGCCTAATTGAATGACAGACTGCAGGATTGATGATAGATGTTGGGCTAATTGGGTGGAGAGGCATGACCAGGCCAACCCTCCCAGCACCTCGTTTAACAGGATTACGTGCTGCTAGCAAGTGGAATATCCAAGAAGGGTACAAGCGTGCAAACCAATTATAGAGGGCCACATATCAAGGAGCCCTATAGTTTGTGTAACCAATAGAGTGTCTAATATTAATGTGACACAGCAGATGACTTGCACTTGGGATGGGCTTAGTCGTCCATCTGATCTTAGAGACCCAATCACAACCCCTGTCAATCTGGAACATATACCTAGATGTTCCTGTTAAATCTATCACATCCCCAAGTAGGTTTTCTTAGTTTGTCATGTAGTATGATATCAATAATGACTTATAGTATAAGAAAGTTGTTTTTTATGAAATGCTTCGAGATTTGTTGTATCTCCCCTGTTTTAGAAATTTGTTAATAAAACAGGACTAAGTTTTTCCAACTTCCTAAGTCATTTTGATTATTGATTTATGAGTAAGTTCTGCATCCCCATCCATCTCTATGTTTTGCTACCTCATCTTAAAGGGCCCAATGTCCCAGGATTCACATCCATGTTAGAGACCTAGATTCTTGTCTGTTCGTGTTACGTTCACTTTGTGCATCTGTCATATGTTGGTTTCCCTGCTGGTGTATGCTGCATCTTAACTGCCTATATGCTCATTCTGCCTTATCAGTGTAGTGTGTCCCTCGCTTGGTATTCCAGAATCCTCCTCCCTTCTGTGCTATATACAACACACTACTTGTGCTGTCAGCTATCTAACTATAATTTCTACTAGTGTCACACAATGTAGCTAATTCTTTATGGCAGAGGCGTTTATTTTGACTGCTTGAAGTATTGTTTCTTGGCACCTGCCTCCGTTTGTCTCATCTCTCACCCCTAGATTCATGGAGGGCAGGGCTGCATCAGCTGGTATTATTTCTCACTGGGAAGTCAGTGGTGGCCCATTTACATTACTTGTCATATAATTAAGCCAATGACTCAGTTTGCACTGTTCTTAATGCTCAAGTTGTCACCTCATGTGTGTTGGTTTTAGTGCTAGTTAAATGATTGAATGGGATGGGATTTGCACAGATGCAGCATCAAGATTTCCAATTTTGGAATCTCCAGGAGAATGTCTGTGCTTGTAAAAGGGGAAAAACAGCACATAATTACTTATTCTATCCCTAGTACAGTCACCAAAAATGGCTGGTCTTAATCCATCGGTAATGACATTTACACCAGTGTTAGAACTGGATCTAACCCAAATCATGTTATGATAAATACAAAAAGGTAGCAGGTGCCCCTCTCTCAAAAGAACACGGCATGATAACCTGTTCAGTGGTTATTAACCATTTTGAGAGTTCGCAGCCATCTGCTTTTTGCTTAATGTACCTTTCACAGATAGGAAATATCCATTTGCATATCAGTCTTTGTCCTGCCCACATGGGCAGTCCAGCAATGAAATGCCATGGCAATTCCCTTCTGAACAAGAGTACCAACAGCAACCGCATACACATGTTTCACCCTTATTGGGCCTCATCAGTGAGGTGAAGCTGTGCCTCTCTGAGCACAGTGAGCAGGAGGTCCACGTCTGGTTGACCCCACGTAACTTAGGGTGACCAACCCCAAGTTCCTTGAAAAAATACAAAAAAGGTAGCAGGCGCCCCTCTCTCAAAAGAACACAGCATGATAACCTGTTCAGTGGTTATTAACCACTTTGAGAGTTCCCAGCCATCTGTGTTTTGCTCATTGTACCTTTCACAGATAGGAAATATCAATTTGCATATCAGTCTTTGTCCTGCCCACATGGGCAGTCCAGCACCGAAATGCCATGGCAATTCCCTTCTGAACAAGAGTACCAACAGCAACCCCATACATGTGTTTCAGCCTTGTTGGGCCTCATCAGTGAGGTGAAGCTGTGCCTCTCTGAGCACAGTGAACAGGGAGTCCACTTCTGATTGCCCCCAGGTAACTTAGGGTGACCAACCCCAAGTTCCTTGCAAAAATACAAAAAGGTAGCAGGATCCCCTCTCTCAAAAGAACACGGCATGATAACCTGTTCAGTGGTTATTAACCACTTTGAGAGTTCGCAGCCATCTGCTTTTTGCTCACTGTACCTTTCACAGATAGGAAATAACCATTTGCATATCAGTCCTTGTGTACCGAAATGCCATGGCAATTCCCTTCTGAGCAAGAGTACCAACAGCAACCCCATACACGTGCTTCAGCCTTGTTGGGCCTCATCAGTGACGTGAAGCTGTGCCTCTCTGAGCACAGTGGGCAGGGAGTCCACGTCTGGTTGCCCCCAGGTAACTTAGGGTGACCAACACCAAGTTCATTGCAAAAATACAAAACAGGTAGCAGGTGCCCCTCTCTCAAAAGAACACGGCATGATAACCTGTTCAGTGGTTATTAACCACTTTAAGAGTTTGCAGCCATCTGCTTATTGCTCACTGTACCTTTCACAGATAGGAAATATCCATTTGCATATCAGTCTTTGTGCACCGAAATGCCATGGCAATTCCCTTCTGAACAAGAGTACCAACAGCAACCCCATACACGTGTTTCAGCCTTGTTGGGCCTCATCAGTGAGGTGAAGCTGTGCCTCTGTGAGCACAGTGAGCAGGGAGTCCATGTCTGGTTGCCCCCAGGTAACTTAGGGTGACCAACCCCAAGTACCTTGCAAAAATACAAAACAGGTAGCAGGTGCCCCTCTCTCAAAAGAACACAGCATGATAACCTGTTCAGTGGTTATTAACCACTTTGAGAGTTCGCAGCCATCTGCTTTTTGCTCACTGTACCTTTCACAGATAGGAAATATCCATTTGCATATCAGACTTTGTCCTGCGCACATGGGCAGTCCAGCACCGAAATGCCATGGCAATTCCCTTCTGACCAAGAGTAACAAAAGCAACCCCATACACATGTTTCAGCCTTGTTGGGCCTCATCAGTGAGGTGAAGCTGTGCCTCTCTGAGCACAGTGAGCAGGAAGTCCACATCTGGTTGCCCCAGGTAACTTAGGGTGACCAGCCCCAAATTCCTTGCAAAAATCCAAAAAAGGTAGCAGGCGCCCCTCTCTCAAAATAACACAGCATGATAACCTGTTCAGTGTTTATTAACCACTTTGAGAGTTTGCAGCCATCTGCTTTTTGCTCACTGTAACTTTCACAGATTGGAAATATCCATTTGCATATCAGTCTTTGCACCGAAATGCCATGGCAATTCACTTCTGAGCAAGACTACCAACAGCAACCCCATTCACGTGCTTCAGCCTTGTTGGGTCTCATCAGCGAGGTGAAGCTGTGCCTCTCTGAGCACAGTGAGCAGGGAGTCCACGTCTGGTTGCCCCCAAGTAACTTAGGGTGACCAACCCCAAGTTCCTGCAAAAATACAAAAAAAGGTAGCAGGCACCCCTCTCTCAAAAGAGCACAGCATGATAACCTGTTCAGCAGTTATTAACCACTTTGAGAGTTCACAGCCATCTGATTTTTGCTCACTGTACCTTTCACAGATAGGAAATATCCATTTGCATATCAGTCTTTGTCCTGCGCACATGGGCAGTCCAGCACCGAAATGCCATGGCAATTCCCTTCTGACCACGAGTAACAACAGCAACCCCATACACATGTTTCAGCCTTGTTGGGCCTCATCAGTGAGGTGAAGCTGTGCCTCTCTGAGCACAGTGAGCAGGGAGTCCACGTCTGGTTGCCCCCAGGTAACTTAGGTTGCCCAACCCCAAGTTCCTGCAAAAATACAAAAAAAGGTAGCAGGCACCCCTCTCTCAAAAGAGCACAGCATGATAACCTGTTCAGCAGTTATTAACCACTTTGAGAGTTCACAGCCATCTGATTTTTGCTCACTGTACCTTTCAAAGATAGGAAATATCCATTTGATTATCAGTCTTTGTGCACCGTAATGCCATGGCAATTCCCTTCTGAGCAACAGTACCAACAGCAACCCCATACACTTGGTTCAGCCTTGTTGGGCCTCATCAGTGAGGTGAAGCTGTGCCTCTCTGAGCACAGTGAGCAGGGAGTCCACGTCTGGTTGCCCCCAGGTAACTTTGGGTGACCAACCCCAAGTTCCTTGCAAAAATACAAAAAAGGTAGCAGGCACCCCTCTCTCAAAAGAACACGGCATGATAACTTGTTCAGTGGTTATTAAACACTTTGAGAGTGTGCAGACATCTGCTTTTTGCTCACTGTACCTTTCACAGATAGGAAATACCCATTTGCATATCAGTCTTTGTGCACCGAAATGCCATGGCAATTCCCTTCTGAACAAGAGTGCCAACAGCAACCCCATACACGTGTTTCAGCCTTGTTGGGCCTCATCAGTGATGTGAAGCTGTGCCTCTCTGAGAACAGTGAGCAGGGAGTCCACATCTGGTTGCCCCAGGTAACTTAGGGTGACCAACCCCATATTCCTTGCAAAAATACAATAAAGGTAGCAGGCGCCCCTCTCTCAGAAGAACACAGCATGATAACCTGTTCAGTGGTTATTTACCACTTTGAGAGTTCACAGCCATCTGCATTTTACTCACTGTAACTTTCACAGATAGGAAATATCCATTTGCATATCAGTCTTTGTCCTGCCCACATGGGCAGTCCAGCACCGAAATGCCATGGCAATTCCCTTCTGAACAAGAGTACCAACAGCAACCCCATACACGTGTTTCAGCCTTGTTGGGCCTCAGCATTGAGGTGAAGCTGTGCCTCTCTGAGCACAGTGAGCAGGGAGTCCACGTCTGGTTGCCCCCAAGTAACTTAGGGTGACCAACCCCAAGTTCCTTGCAAAAATACAAAAAAGGTAGCAGGCGCCCCTCTCTCAAAAGAACATGGCATGAGAACCTGTTCAGTGGTTATTAACCACTTTGAGAGTTGGCAGCCATCTACTTTTTGCTCACTGTACCTTTCACAGATAGGAAATATCAATTTGCATATCAGTCTTTGTCCTGCCCACATGGGCAGTCCAGCACCGAAATGCCATGGAAATTCCCTTCTGAACATGAGTACCAACAGCAACCCCATACACGTGTTGCAGCCTTGTTAGGCCTCATCAGTGAGGTGAAGCTGTGCCTCTCTGAGCACAGTGAACAGGGAGTCCACGTCTGGTTGCCCCCAGGTAACTTAGGGTGACCAACACCAAGTTCATTGCAAAAATACAAAACAGGTAGCAGGTGCCCCTCTCTCAAAAGAACACGGCATGATAACCTGTTCAGTGGTTATTAACCACTTTAAGAGTTTGCAGCCATCTGCTTATTGCTCACTGTACCTTTCACAGATAGGAAATATCCATTTGCATATCAGTCTTTGTGCACCGAAATGCCATGGCAATTCCCTTCTGAACAAGAGTACCAACAGCAACCCCATACACGTGTTTCAGCCTTGTTGGGCCTCATCAGTGAGGTGAAGCTGTGCCTCTGTGAGCACAGTGAGCAGGGAGTCCATGTCTGGTTGCCCCCAGGTAACTTAGGGTGACCAACCCCAAGTACCTTGCAAAAATACAAAACAGGTAGCAGGTGCCCCTCTCTCAAAAGAACACAGCATGATAACCTGTTCAGTGGTTATTAACCACTTTGAGAGTTCGCAGCCATCTGCTTTTTGCTCACTGTACCTTTCACAGATAGGAAATATCCATTTGCATATCAGACTTTGTCCTGCGCACATGGGCAGTCCAGCACCGAAATGCCATGGCAATTCCCTTCTGACCAAGAGTAACAAAAGCAACCCCATACACATGTTTCAGCCTTGTTGGGCCTCATCAGTGAGGTGAAGCTGTGCCTCTCTGAGCACAGTGAGCAGGAAGTCCACATCTGGTTGCCCCAGGTAACTTAGGGTGACCAGCCCCAAATTCCTTGCAAAAATCCAAAAAAGGTAGCAGGCGCCCCTCTCTCAAAATAACAGAGCATGATAACCTGTTCAGTGTTTATTAACCACTTTGAGAGTTTGCAGCCATCTGCTTTTTGCTCACTGTAACTTTCACAGATTGGAAATATCCATTTGCATATCAGTCTTTGCACCGAAATGCCATGGCAATTCACTTCTGAGCAAGACTACCAACAGCAACCCCATTCACGTGCTTCAGCCTTGTTGGGTCTCATCAGCGAGGTGAAGCTGTGCCTCTCTGAGCACAGTGAGCAGGGAGTCCACGTCTGGTTGCCCCCAAGTAACTTAGGGTGACCAACCCCAAGTTCCTGCAAAAATACAAAAAAAGGTAGCAGGCACCCCTCTCTCAAAAGAGCACAGCATGATAACCTGTTCAGCAGTTATTAACCACTTTGAGAGTTCACAGCCATCTGATTTTTGCTCACTGTACCTTTCACAGATAGGAAATATCCATTTGCATATCAGTCTTTGTCCTGCGCACATGGGCAGTCCAGCACCGAAATGCCATGGCAATTCCCTTCTGACCACGAGTAACAACAGCAACCCCATACACATGTTTCAGCCTTGTTGGGCCTCATCAGTGAGGTGAAGCTGTGCCTCTCTGAGCACAGTGAGCAGGGAGTCCACGTCTGGTTGCCCCCAGGTAACTTAGGTTGCCCAACCCCAAGTTCCTGCAAAAATACAAAAAAAGGTAGCAGGCACCCCTCTCTCAAAAGAGCACAGCATGATAACCTGTTCAGCAGTTATTAACCACTTTGAGAGTTCACAGCCATCTGATTTTTGCTCACTGTACCTTTCAAAGATAGGAAATATCCATTTGATTATCAGTCTTTGTGCACCGTAATGCCATGGCAATTCCCTTCTGAGCAACAGTACCAACAGCAACCCCATACACTTGGTTCAGCCTTGTTGGGCCTCATCAGTGAGGTGAAGCTGTGCCTCTCTGAGCACAGTGAGCAGGGAGTCCACGTCTGGTTGCCCCCAGGTAACTTTGGGTGACCAACCCCAAGTTCCTTGCAAAAATACAAAAAAGGTAGCAGGCACCCCTCTCTCAAAAGAACACGGCATGATAACTTGTTCAGTGGTTATTAAACACTTTGAGAGTGTGCAGACATCTGCTTTTTGCTCACTGTACCTTTCACAGATAGGAAATACCCATTTGCATATCAGTCTTTGTGCACCGAAATGCCATGGCAATTCCCTTCTGAACAAGAGTGCCAACAGCAACCCCATACACGTGTTTCAGCCTTGTTGGGCCTCATCAGTGATGTGAAGCTGTGCCTCTCTGAGAACAGTGAGCAGGGAGTCCACATCTGGTTGCCCCAGGTAACTTAGGGTGACCAACCCCATATTCCTTGCAAAAATACAATAAAGGTAGCAGGCGCCCCTCTCTCAGAAGAACACAGCATGATAACCTGTTCAGTGGTTATTTACCACTTTGAGAGTTCACAGCCATCTGCATTTTACTCACTGTAACTTTCACAGATAGGAAATATCCATTTGCATATCAGTCTTTGTCCTGCCCACATGGGCAGTCCAGCACCGAAATGCCATGGCAATTCCCTTCTGAACAAGAGTACCAACAGCAACCCCATACACGTGTTTCAGCCTTGTTGGGCCTCAGCATTGAGGTGAAGCTGTGCCTCTCTGAGCACAGTGAGCAGGGAGTCCACGTCTGGTTGCCCCCAAGTAACTTAGGGTGACCAACCCCAAGTTCCTTGCAAAAATACAAAAAAGGTAGCAGGCGCCCCTCTCTCAAAAGAACATGGCATGAGAACCTGTTCAGTGGTTATTAACCACTTTGAGAGTTGGCAGCCATCTACTTTTTGCTCACTGTACCTTTCACAGATAGGAAATATCCATTTGCATATCAGTCTTTGTCCTGCCCACATGGGCAGTCCAGCACCGAAATGCCATGGCAATTCCCTTCTGAACATGAGTATCAACAGCAACCCCATACACGTGTTGCAGCCTTGTTAGGCCTCATCAGTGAGGTGAAGCTGTGCCTCTCTGAGCACAGTGAACAGGGAGTCCACGTCTGGTTGCCCCCAGGTAACTTAGGGTGACCAACCCCAAGTTCCTTGCAAAAATACAAAAAAAGGTAGCAGGCACCCCTCTCTCAAAAAAGCACGGCATGATAACCTGTTCAGTGGTTATTAACCACTTTGAGAGTTCACAGCCATCTGCTTTTTGCTCACTGTACCTTTCACAGATAGTAAATATCCATTTGCATATCAGTCTTTGTGCACCGCAATGCCATGGCAATTCCCTTCTGAGCAAGAGTACCAACAGCAACCCCAAACACGTGCTTCAGCCTTGTTGGGCCTCATCAGTGAGGTGAAGCTGTGCCTCTCTGAGCACAGTGAGCAGGGAGTCCACGTCTGGTTGCCTCCAGATAATTTAGGGTGACCAACCCCAAGTTCCTTGCAAAAATACAAAAAAGGTAGCAGGCACCCCTCTCTCAAAAGAACAAGTCATGATAACCTGTTCAGTGGTTATTAACCACTTTGAGAGTTCGCAGCCATCTGCTTTTTGCTCACTGTACCATTCACAGATAGGAAATATCCATTTGCATATCAGTCTTTGTGCACTGAAATGCCATGGCAATTCCCTTCTGAACAAGTGTACCAACAGCAACCCCATACACGTGTTTCAGCCTTGTTGGGCCTCAGCATTGAGGTGAAGCTGTGCCTCTCTGAGCACAGTGAGCAGGGAGTCCACGTGTGGTTGCCCCCAAGTAACTTAGGGTGACCAACCCCAAGTTCCTTGCAAAAATACAAAAAAGGTAGCAGGTGCCCCTCTCTCAAAAGAACATGGCATGAGAACCTGTTCAGTGGTTATTAACCACTTTGAGAGTTCGCAGCCATCTACTTTTTGCTCACTGTACCTTTCACAGATAGGAAATATCCATTTGCATATCAGTCTTTGTCCTGCCCACATGGGCAGTCCAGCACCGAAATGCCATGGCAATTCCCTTCTGAACATGAGTACCAACAGCAACCCCATACACGTGTTGCAGCCTTGTTAGGCCTCATCAGTGAGGTGAAGCTGTGCCTCTCTGAGCACAGTGAACAGGGAGTCCATGTCTGGTTGCCCCCAGGTAACTTAGGGTGACTAACCCCAAGTTCCTTGCAAAAATACAAAAAAGGTAGCAGGCACCCCTCTCTCAAAAGAACACGGCATGATAACCTGTTCAGTGGTTATTAACCACTTTGAGAGTTCACAGCCATCTGCTTTTTGCTCACTGTACCTTTCACAGATAGGAAATATCCATTTGCATATCAGTCTTTGTGCACCTAAATGCCATGGCAATTCCCTTCTTAACAAGAGTACCAACAGCAAACCCATACGCGTGTTTCAGCCTTGTTGGGCATCATCAGTGATGTGAAGCTGTGCCTCTCTGAGCACAGTGAGCAGGGAGTCCACGTCTGGTTGCCCCCAGGTAACTTTGGGTGACCAACCCCAAGTTCCTTGCAAAAATACAAAAAAGGTAGCAGGCACCCCTCTCTCAAAGGAACACGGCATGATAACCTGTTCAGTGGTTATTAACCACTTTGAGAGTTCACATCCATCTGCTTCTTGCTCACTGTACCTTTCACAGATAGGAAATATCCATTTGCATATCAGTCTTTGTGCACCGCAATGCCATGGCAATTCCCTTCTGAGCAAGAGTACCAACAGCAACCCCAAACACGTGCTTCAGCCTTGTTGGGCCTCATCAGTGAGGTGAAGCTGTGCCTCTCTGAGCACAGTGAGCAGGGAGTCCACGTCTGGTTGCCTCCAAATAATTTAGGGTGACCAACCCCAAGTTCCTTGCAAAAATACAAAAAAGGTAGCAGGCACCCCTCTCTCAAAAGAACAAGGCATGATAACCTGTTCAGTGGTTATTAACCACTTTGAGAGTTCGCAGCCATCTGCTTTTTGCTCACTGTACCATTCACAGATAGGAAATACCCATTTGCATATCAGTCTTTGTGCACCGAAATGCCATGGCAATTCCCTTCTGAACAAGAGTACCAACAGCAACCCCAAACACGTGCTTCAGCCTTGTTGGGCCTCATCAGTGATGTGAAGCTGTGCCTCTCTGAGAACAGTGAGCAGGGAGTCCACATCTGGTTGCCTCAGGTAACTTAGGGTGACCAACCCCATATTCCTTGCAAAAATACAATAAAGGTAGCAGGCACCCCTCTCTCAGAAGAACACAGCATGATAACCTGTTCAGTGGTTATTAACCACTTGAGAGTTCACATCCATCTGCTTTTTGCTCACTGTAACTTTCACAGATAGGAAATATCCATTTGCATATCAGTCTTTGTCCTGCCCACATGGGCAGTCCAGCACCGAAATGCCATGGCAATTCCCTTCTGAACAAGAGTACCAACAGCAACCCCTTACACGTGTTTCAGCCTTGTTAGGCCTCAGCATTGAGGTGAAGCTGTGCCTCTCTGAGCACAGTGTGCAGGGAGTCCACGTCTGGTTGCCCCCAAGTAACTTAGGGTGACCAACCCCAAGTTCCTTGCAAAAATACAAAAAAGGTAGCAGGCGCCCCTCTCTCAAAAGAACATGGCATGAGAACCTGTTCAGTTGTTATTAACCACTTTGAGAGTTCGCAGCCATCTACTTTTTGCTCACTGTACCTTTCACAGATAGGAAATATCCATTTGCATATCAGTCTTTGTGCACTGAAATGCCATGGCAATTCCCTTCTGAACAAGTGTACCAACAGCAACCCCATACACGTGTTTCAGCCTTGTTGGGCCTCAGCATTGAGTTAAAGCTGTGCTTCTCTGAGCACAGTGAGCAGGGAGTCCACGTCTGGTTGCCCCCAAGTAACTTAGGGTGACCAACCCCAAGTTCCTTGCAAAAATACAAAAAAGGTAGCAGGTGCCCCTCTCTCAAAAGAACATGGCATGAGAACCTGTTCAGTGGTTATTAACCACTTTGAGAGTTCGGAGCCATCTACTTTTTGCTCACTGTACCTTTCACAGATAGGAAATATCCATTTGCATATCAGTCTTTGTCCTGCCCACATGGGCAGTCCAGCACCGAAATGCCATGGCAATTCCCTTCTGAACATGAGTACCAACAGCAACCCCAAACACGTGCTTCAGCCTTGTTGGGCCTCATCAGTGAGGTGAAGCTGTGCCTCTCTGAGCACAGTGAGCAGGGAGTCCACGTCTGGTTGCCTCCAGATAATTTAGGGTGACCAACCCCAAGTTCCTTGCAAAAATACAAAAAAGGTAGCAGGCACCCCTCTCTCAAAAGAACAAGGCATGATAACCTGTTCAGTGGTTATTAACCACTTTGAGAGTTCGCAGCCATCTGCTTTTTGCTCACTGTACCATTCACAGATAGGAAATATCCATTTGCATATCAGTCTTTGTGCACTGAAATGCCATGGCAATTCCCTTCTGAACAAGTGTACCAACAGCAACCCCATACACGTGTTTCAGCCTTGTTGGGCCTCAGCATTGAGGTGAAGCTGTGCCTCTCTGAGCACAGTGAGCAGGGAGTCCACGTCTGGTTGCCCCCAAGTAACTTAGGGTGTCCAACCCCAAGTTCCTTGCAAAAATACAAAAAAGGTAGCAGGTGCCCCTCTCTCAAAAGAACATGGCATGAGAACCTGGTCAGTGGTTATTAACCACTTTGAGAGTTTGGAGCCATCTACATTTTGCTCACTGTACCTTTCACAGATAGGAAATATCCATTTGCATATCAGTCTTTGTGCACCGAAATGCCATGGCAATTCCCTTCTGAACAAGAGTACCAACAGCAACCCCATAGACGTGTTTCAGCCTTGTTGGGCCTCATCAGTGATGTGAAGCTGTGCCTCTCTGAGAACAGTGAGCAGGGAGTCCACATCTGTTTGCCCCAGGTAACTTAGGGTGACCAACACCAAATTCCTTACAAAAATATAATAAAGGTAGCAGGCGCCCCTCTCTCAGAAGAACGCAGCATGATAACCTGTTCAGTGGTTATTAACCACTTTGAGAGTTCGCAGCCATCTGATTTTCGCTCACTGTAACTTTCACAGATAGGAAATATACATTTGCATATCAGTCTTTGTCCTGCCCACATGGGCAGTCCAGCACCGAAATGCCATGGCAATTCCCTTCTGAACATGAGTACCAACAGCAACCCCATACACGTGTTGCAGCCTTGTTAGGCCTCATCAGTGAGGTGAAGCTGTGCCTCTCTGAGCACAGTGAACAGGGAGTCCACGTCTGGTTGCCCCCAGGTAACTTAGGGTGACCAACCCCAAATTCCTTGCAAAAATACAAAAAAGGTAGCAGGCACCCCTCTCTCAAAAGAACACGGCATGATAACCTGTTCAGTGGTTATTAACCACTTTGAGAGTTCACAGCCATCTGCTTTTTGCTCACTGTACCTTTCCAAGATAGGAAATATTCATTTGCATATCAGTCTTTGTGCACCGCAATGCCATGGCAATTCCCTTCTGAGCAAGAGTACCAACAGCAACCCCAAACACGTTCTTCAGCCTTGTTGGGCCTTATCAGTGAGGTGAAGCTGTGCCTCTCTGTGCACAGTGAGCAGGGAGTCCACGTCTGGTTGCCTCCAGATAATTTAGGGTGAACAACCCCAAGTTCCTTGCAAAAATACAAAAAAGGTAGCAGGCATCCCTCTCTCAAAAGAACACAGCATGATAACCTGTTCAGTGGTTATTAACCACTTTGAGAGTTCGCAGCCATCTGCTTTTTGCTCACTGTAACTTTCACAGATAGGAAATATCCATTTGCATATCAGTCTTTGTGCACCGAAATGCCATGGCAATTCCCTTCTGAGCAAGAGTACCAACAGCAACCCCAAACACGTGCTTCAGCCTTGTTGGGCCTCATCAATGAGGTGAAGCTGTGCCTCACTGAGCACAGTGAGCAGGGAGTCCACGTCTGGTTGCCCCCAGGTAGCTTACGGTGACCAACCCCAAATTCCTTGCAAAAATACAGAAAAGGTAGCAGGCGTCCCTCTCTCAAAAGAACACAGCATGATAACCTGTTCAGTGGTTATTAACCACTTTGAGAGTTTGCAGCCATATGCTTTTTGCTCACTGTAACTTTCACAGATAGGAAATATCCATTTGCATATCAGTCTTTGTGCACCGAAATGCCATGGCAATTCCCTTCTGAACAAGAGTACCAACAGCAACCCCATAGACGTGTTTCAGCCTTGTTGGGCCTCATCAGTGATGTGAAGCTGTGCCTCTCTGAGAACAGTGAGCAGGGAGTCCACATCTGTTTGCCCCAGGTAACTTAGGGTGACCAACACCAAATTCCTTGCAAAAATACAAAAAAGGTAGCAGGCGCCCCTCTCTCAAAAGAACACGGCATGATAACCCGTTCAGTGGTTATTAACCACTTTGAGAGTTTGCAGCCATCTACTTTTTGCTCACTGTACCTTTCACAGATAGGAAATATCCATTTGCATATCAGTCTTTGTCCTGCCCACATGGGCAGTCCAGCACCAAAATGCCATGGCAATTCCCTACTGAACAAGAGTACCAACAGCAACCCCATACACGTGTTTCAGCCTTGTTGGGCCTCAGCATTGAGGTGAAGCTGTGCCTCTCTGAGCACAGTGAGCAGGGAGTCCACGTCTGGTTGCCCCCAGGTAACTTAAGGTGACCAACCCCAAGTTCCTTGCAAAAATATAATAAAGGTAGCAGGCACCCCTCTCTCAAAAGAACACGGCATGATAACCTGTTCAGTGGTTATTAACCACTTTGAGAGTTCACAGCCATCTGCTTTTTGCTCACTGTACCACTGTACCTTTCACAGATAGGAAATATTCATTTGCATATCAGTCTTTGTGCACTGCAATGCCATGGCAATTCCCTTCTGAGCAAGAGTACCAACAGCAACCCCAAACATGTGCTTCAGCCTTGTTGGGCCTCATCAGTGAGGTGAAGCTGTGCCTCTCTGAGCACAGTGAGCAGGGAGCCCACGTCTGGTTGCCTCCAGATAATTTAGGGTGACCAACCCCAAGTTCATTGCAAAAATACAAAAAAGGTAGCAGGCACCCCTCTCTCAAAAGAACAAGGCATGATAACCTGTTCAGTGGTTATTAACCACTTTGAGAGTTCGCAGCCATTTGCTTTTTGCTCACTGTTCCTTTCACAGATAGGAAATATCCATTTGCATATCAGTCTTTGTGCACCGAAATGCCATGGCAATTCCCTTCTGAACAAGAGTACCAACAGCAACCCCATACACGTGTTTCAGCCTTGTTGGGCCTCATCAATGAGGTGAAGGTGTGCCTCACTGAGCACAGGGAGTCCACGTCTGGTTGCCCCCAGGTAGCTTAGGGTGACCAACCCCAAGTTCCTTGCAAAAATACAAAAAAGGTAGCAGGAGCCCCTCTCTCAAAAGAACATGGCATGAGAACCTGTTCAGTGGTTATTAACTACTTTGAGAGTTCGCAGCCATCTACTTTTTGCTCACTGTAACTTTCACAGATAGGAAATATCCATTTGCATATCAGTCTTTGTCCTGCCCACATGGGCAGTCCAGCACCGAAATGCCATGGCAATTCCCTTCTGAACATGAGTACCAACAGCAACCCCATACACGTGTTGCAGCCTTGTTAGGCCTCATCAGTGAGGTGAAGCTGTGCCTCTCTGAGCACAGTGAACAGGGAGTCCACGTCTGGTTGCCCCCAGGTAACTTAGGGTGACCAACCCCAAGTTCCTTGCAAAAATACAAAAAAAGGTAGCAGGCACCCCTCTCTCAAAAGAACACGGCATGATAACCTGTTCAGTGGTTATTAACCACTTTGAGAGTTCACAGCCATCTGCTTTTTGCTCACTGTACCTTTCACAGATAGGAAATATCCATTTGCATATCAGTCTTTGTGCACCGAAATGCCATGGCAATTCCCTTCTGAGCAAGAGTACCAACAGCAACCCCAAACACGTGCTTCAGCCTTGTTGGGCCTCATCAGTGAGGTGAAGCTGTGCCTCTCTGAGCACAGTGAGCAGGGAGTCCAGGTCTGGTTGCCTCCAGATAAGAGTACAAACAGCAACCCAAAACACGTGTTTCAGCCTTGTTGGGCCTCATCAATCAGGTGAAGCTGTGCCTCTCTGAGAACAGTGAGCAGGGAGTCCATGTCTGGTTGCCTCCAGATAATTTAGAGTGACCAACCCCAAGTTCATTGCAAAAATACAAAAAAGGTAGCAGGCACCCCTCTCTCAAAAGAACAAGGCATGATAACCTGTTCAGTGATTATTAACCACTTTGAGAGTTCGCAGCCATATGCGTTTTGCTCACTGTACCTTTCACAGATAGGAAATATCCATTTGCATATCAGTCTTTGTGCACCGAAATGCCATGGCAATTCCCTTCTGAACAACAGTACCAACAGCAACCCCATACACGTGTTTCAGCCTTGTTGAGCCTAATCAATGAGGTGAAGCTGTGCCTCTCTGAGCACAGTGAGCAGGGAGTCCACATCTGTTTGCCCCAGGTAACTTAGGGTGACCAACACCAAATTCCTTACAAAAATATAATAAAGGTAGCAGGCGCCCCTCTCTCAGAAGAACGCAGCATGATAACCTGTTCAGTGGTTATTAACCACTTTGAGAGTTCGCAGCCATCTGATTTTCGCTCACTGTAACTTTCACAGATAGGAAATATACATTTGCATATCAGTCTTTGTCCTGCCCACATGGGCAGTCCAGCACCAAAATGCCATGGCAATTCCCTACTGAACAAGAGTACCAACAGCAACCCCATACACGTGTTTCAGCCTTGTTGGGCCTCAGCCTTGAGGTGGAGCTGTGCCTCTCGGAGCACAGTGAGCAGGGAGTCCACGTCTGGTTGCCCTCAAGTAACTTAGGGTGACCAACCCCAAGTTCCTTGCAAAAATACAAAAAAGGTAGCAGGCGCCCCTCTCTCAAAAGAACACGGCATGATAACCCGTTCAGTGGTTATTAACCACTTTGAGAGTTTGCAGCCATCTACTTTTTGCTCACTGTACCTTTCACAGATAGGAAATATCCATTTGCATATCAGTCTTTGTCCTGCCCACATGGGCAGTCCAGCACCAAAATGCCATGGCAATTCCCTACTGAACAAGAGTACCAACAGCAACCCCATACACGTGTTTCAGCCTTGTTGGGCCTCAGCATTGAGGTGAAGCTGTGCCTCTCTGAGCACAGTGAGCAGGGAGTCCACGTCTGGTTGCCCCCAGGTAACTTAAGGTGACCAACCCCAAGTTCCTTGCAAAAATATAATAAAGGTAGCAGGCACCCCTCTCTCAAAAGAACACGGCATGATAACCTGTTCAGTGGTTATTAACCACTTTGAGAGTTCACAGCCATCTGCTTTTTGCTCACTGTACCACTGTACCTTTCACAGATAGGAAATATTCATTTGCATATCAGTCTTTGTGCACTGCAATGCCATGGCAATTCCCTTCTGAGCAAGAGTACCAACAGCAACCCCAAACATGTGCTTCAGCCTTGTTGGGCCTCATCAGTGAGGTGAAGCTGTGCCTCTCTGAGCACAGTGAGCAGGGAGCCCACGTCTGGTTGCCTCCAGATAATTTAGGGTGACCAACCCCAAGTTCATTGCAAAAATACAAAAAAGGTAGCAGGCACCCCTCTCTCAAAAGAACAAGGCATGATAACCTGTTCAGTGGTTATTAACCACTTTGAGAGTTCGCAGCCATTTGCTTTTTGCTCACTGTTCCTTTCACAGATACGAAATATCCATTTGCATATCAGTCTTTGTGCACCGAAATGCCATGGCAATTCCCTTCTGAACAAGAGTACCAACAGCAACCCCATACACGTGTTTCAGCCTTGTTGGGCCTCATCAATGAGGTGAAGGTGTGCCTCACTGAGCACAGGGAGTCCACGTCTGGTTGCCCCCAGGTAGCTTAGGGTGACCAACCCCAAGTTCCTTGCAAAAATACAAAAAAGGTAGCAGGAGCCCCTCTCTCAAAAGAACATGGCATGAGAACCTGTTCAGTGGTTATTAACTACTTTGAGAGTTCGCAGCCATCTACTTTTTGCTCACTGTAACTTTCACAGATAGGAAATATCCATTTGCATATCAGTCTTTGTCCTGCCCACATGGGCAGTCCAGCACCGAAATGCCATGGCAATTCCCTTCTGAACATGAGTACCAACAGCAACCCCATACACGTGTTGCAGCCTTGTTAGGCCTCATCAGTGAGGTGAAGCTGTGCCTCTCTGAGCACAGTGAACAGGGAGTCCACGTCTGGTTGCCCCCAGGTAACTTAGGGTGACCAACCCCAAGTTCCTTGCAAAAATACAAAAAAAGGTAGCAGGCACCCCTCTCTCAAAAGAACACGGCATGATAACCTGTTCAGTGGTTATTAACCACTTTGAGAGTTCACAGCCATCTGCTTTTTGCTCACTGTACCTTTCACAGATAGGAAATATCCATTTGCATATCAGTCTTTGTGCACCGAAATGCCATGGCAATTCCCTTCTGAGCAAGAGTACCAACAGCAACCCCAAACACGTGCTTCAGCCTTGTTGGGCCTCATCAGTGAGGTGAAGCTGTGCCTCTCTGAGCACAGTGAGCAGGGAGTCCAGGTCTGGTTGCCTCCAGATAAGAGTACAAACAGCAACCCAAAACACGTGTTTCAGCCTTGTTGGGCCTCATCAATGAGGTGAAGCTGTGCCTCTCTGAGAACAGTGAGCAGGGAGTCCATGTCTGGTTGCCTCCAGATAATTTAGAGTGACCACCCCCAAGTTCATTGCAAAAATACAAAAAAGGTAGCAGTCACCCCTCTCTCAAAAGAACAAGGCATGATAACCTGTTCAGTGATTATTAACCACTTTGAGAGTTCGCAGCCATATGCGTTTTGCTCACTGTACCTTTCACAGATAGGAAATATCCATTTGCATATCAGTCTTTGTGCACCGAAATGCCATGGCAATTCCCTTCTGAACAACAGTACCAACAGCAACCCCATACACGTGTTTCAGCCTTGTTGAGCCTAATCAATGAGGTGAAGCTGTGCCTCACTGAGCACAGTGAGCAGGGAGTCCACGTCTGGTTGCCCCCAGGTAGCTTAGGGTGACCAACCCCAAATTCCTTGCAAAAATACAAAAAAGGTAGCAGGCGTCCCTCTCTCAAAAGAACACAGCATGATAACCTGTTCAGTGGTTATTAACCACTTTGAGAGTTCGCAGCCATCTGCTTTTTGCTCACTGTAACTTTCACAGATAGGAAATATCCATTTGCATATCAGTCTTTGTGCACCGAAATGCCATGGCAATTCCCTTCTGAACAAGAGTACCAACAGCAACCCCATACACGTGTTTCAGCCTTGTTGGGCCTCATCAGTGATGTGAAGCTGTGCCTCTCTGAGAACAGTGAGCAGGGAGTCCACATCTGGTTGCCCCAGGTAACTTAGGGTGACCAATCCCAAATTCCTTGCAAAAATACAATAAAGGTAGCAGGCGCCCCTCTCTCAGAAGAACACAGCATGATAACCTGTTCAGTGGTTATTAACCACTTTGAGAGTTCGCAGCCATTTGCTTTTTCTTCACTGTTCCTTTCACAGATAGGAAATATCCATTTGCATATCAGTCTTTGTGCACCGAAATGCCATGGCAATTCCCTTCTGAACAAGAGTACCAACAGCAACCCCATACACGTGTTTCAGCCTTGTTGGGCCTCATCAATGAGGTGAAGGTGTGCCTCACTGAGCACAGTGAGCAGGGAGTCCACGTCTGGTTGCCCCCAGGTTGCTTACGGTGACCAACCCCAAGTTCCTTGCAAAAATACAAAAAAGGTAGCAGGCGCCCCTCTCTCAAAAGAACATGGAATGAGAACCTGTTCAGTGGTTATTAACCACTTTGAGAGTTCGCAGCCATCTACTTTTTGCTCACTGTACCTTTCACAGATAGGAAATATCCATTTGCATATCAGTCTTTGTCCTGCCCACATGGGCAGTCCAGCACCGAAATGCCATGGCAATTCCCTTCTGAACATGAGTATCAACAGCAACCCCATACACGTGTTGCAGCCTTGTTAGGCCTCATCAGTGAGGTGAAGCTGTGCCTCTCTGAGCACAGTGAACACGGAGTCCACGTCTGGTTGCCCCCAGGTAACTTAAGGTGACCAACCCCAAGTTCCTTGCAAAAATACAAAAAAAGGTAGCAGGCACCCCTCTCTCAAAAGTACACGGCATGGTAACCTGTTCAGTGGTTATTAACCACTTTGGGAGTTCACAGCCATCTGCTTTTTGCTCACTGTACCTTTCACAGATAGGAAATATTCATTTGCATATCAGTCTTTGTGCACCGCAATGCCATGGCAATTCCCTTCTGAGCAAGAGTACCAACAGCAACCCAAACACGTGCTTCAGCCTTGTTGGGCCTCATCAGTGAGGTGAAGCTGTGCCTCTCTGAGCACAGTGAGCAGGGAGTCCACGTCTGGTTGCCTCCAGATAATTTAGGGTGACCAACCCCAAGTTCATTGCAAAAATACAAAAAAGGTAGCAGGCACCCCTCTCTCAAAAGAACAAGGCATGATAACCTGTTCAGTGGTTATTAACCACTTTGAGAGTTCGCAGCCATTTGCTTTTTGCTCACTGTTCCTTTCACAGATAGGAAATATCCTTTTGCATATCAGTCTTTGTGCACCAAAATGCCATGGCAATTCCCTTCTGAACAAGAGTACCAACAGCAACCCCATACACGTGTTTCAGCCTTGTTGGGCCTCATCAGTGAGGTGAAGCTGTGCCTCTCTGAGCACAGTGAGCAGGGAGTCCACGTCTGGTTGCCCCCAAGTAACTTAGGGTGACCAACCCCAAGTTCCTTGCAAAAATACAAAAAAGGTAGCAGTCGCCCCTCTCTCAAAAGAACATGGCATGAGAACCTGTTCAGTGGTTATTAACCACTTTGAGAGTTGGCAGCCATCTACTTTTTGCTCACTGTACCTTTCACAGATAGGAAATATCAATTTGCATATCAGTCTTTGTCCTTTCCACATGGGCAGTCCAGCACCGAAATGCCATGGCAATTCCCTTCTGAACATGAGTACCAACAGCAACCCCATACACGTGTTGCAGCCTTGTTAGGCCTCATCAGTGAGGTGAAGCTGTGCCTCTCTGAGCACAGTGAACGGGGAGTCCACGTCTGGTTGCCCCCAGGTAACTTAGGGTGACCAACCCCAAGTTCCTTGCAAAAATACAAAAAAAGGTAGCAGGCACCCCTCTCTCAAAAGAGCACGGCATGATAACCTGTTCAGTGGTTATTAACCACTTTGAGAGTTCACAGCCATCTGCTTTTTGCTCACTGTACCTTTCACAGATAGTAAATATCCATTTGCATATCAGTCTTTGTGCACCGCAATGCCATGGCAATTCCCTTCTGAGCAAGAGTACCAACAGCAACCCCAAACACGTGCTTCAGCCTTGTTGGGCCTCATCAGTGAGGTGAAGCTGTGCCTCTCTGAGCACAGTGAGCAGGGAGTCCACGTCTGGTTGCCTCCAGATAATTTAGGGTGACGAACCCCAAGTTCCTTGCAAAAATACAAAAAAGGTAGCAGGCACCCCTCTCTCAAAAGAACAAGTCATGATAACCTGTTCAGTGGTTATTAACCACTTTGAGAGTTCGCAGCCATCTGCTTTTTGCTCACTGTACCATTCACAGATAGGAAATATCCATTTGCATATCAGTCTTTGTGCACTGAAATGCCATGGCAATTCCCTTCTGAACAAGTGTACCAACAGCAACCCCATACACGTGTTTCAGCCTTGTTGGGCCTCAGCATTGAGGTGAAGCTGTGCCTCTCTGAGCACAGTGAGCAGGGAGTCCACGTGTGGTTGCCCCCAAGTAACTTAGGGTGACCAACCCCAAGTTCCTTGCAAAAATACAAAAAAGGTAGCAGGTGCCCCTCTCTCAAAAGAACATGGCATGAGAACCTGTTCAGTGGTTATTAACCACTTTGAGAGTTCGCAGCCATCTACTTTTTGCTCACTGTACCTTTCACAGATAGGAAATATCCATTTGCATATCAGTCTTTGTCCTGCCCACATGGGCAGTCCAGCACCGAAATGCCATGGCAATTCCCTTCTGAACATGAGTACCAACAGCAACCCCATACACGTGTTGCAGCCTTGTTAGGCCTCATCAGTGAGGTGAAGCTGTGCCTCTCTGAGCACAGTGAACAGGGAGTCCATGTCTGGTTGCCCCCAGGTAACTTAGGGTGACTAACCCCAAGTTCCTTGCAAAAATACAAAAAAGGTAGCAGGCACCCCTCTCTCAAAAGAACACGGCATGATAACCTGTTCAGTGGTTATAAACCACTTTGAGAGTTCACAGCCATCTGCTTTTTGCTCACTGTACCTTTCACAGATAGGAAATATCCATTTGCATATCAGTCTTTGTGCACCTAAATGCCATGGCAATTCCCTTCTTAACAAGAGTACCAACAGCAACCCCATACGCGTGTTTCAGCCTTGTTGGGCATCATCAGTGATGTGAAGCTGTGCCTCTCTGAGCACAGTGAGCAGGGAGTCCACGTCTGGTTGCCCCTAGGTAACTTTGGGTGACCAACCCCAAGTTCCTTGCAAAAATAAAAAAAAGGTAGCAGGCACCCCTCTCTCAAAGGAACACGGCATGATAACCTGTTCAGTGGTTATTAACCACTTTGAGAGTTCACAGCCATCTGCTTCTTGCTCACTGTACCTTTCACAGATAGGAAATATCCATTTGCATATCAGTCTTTGTGCACCGCAATGCCATGGCAATTCCCTTCTGAACAAGAGTACCAACAGCAACCCCAAACACGTGCTTCAGCCTTGTTGGGCCTCATCAGTGAGGTGAAGCTGTGCCTCTCTGAGCACAGTGAGCAGGGAGTCCACGTCTGGTTGCCTCCAAATAATTTAGGGTGACCAACCCCAAGTTCCTTGCAAAAATACAAAAAAGGTAGCAGGCACCCCTCTCTCAAAAGAACAAGGCATGATAACCTGTTCAGTGGTTATTAACCACTTTGAGAGTTCGCAGCCATCTGCTTTTTGCTCACTGTACCATTCACAGATAGGAAATACCCATTTGCATATCAGTCTTTGTGCACCGAAATGCCATGGCAATTCCCTTCTGAACAAGAGTACCAACAGCAACCCCAAACACGTGCTTCAGCCTTGTTGGGCCTCATCAGTGATGTGAAGCTGTGCCTCTCTGAGAACAGTGAGCAGGGAGTCCACATCTGGTTGCCTCAGGTAACTTAGGGTGACCAACCCCATATTCCTTGCAAAAATACAATAAAGGTAGCAGGCACCCCTCTCTCAGAAGAACACAGCATGATAACCTGTTCAGTGGTTATTAACCACTTGAGAGTTCACATCCATCTGCTTTTTGCTCACTGTACCTTTCACAGATAGGAAATATCCATTTGCATATCAGTCTTTGTGCACCGAAATGCCATGGCAATTCCCTTCTGAACAAGTGTACCAACAGCAACCCCTTACACGTGTTTCAGCCTTGTTAGGCCTCAGCATTGAGGTGAAGCTGTGCCTCTCTGAGCACAGTGTGCAGGGAGTCCACGTCTGGTTGCCCCCAAGTAACTTAGGGTGACCAACCCCAAGTTCCTTGCAAAAATACAAAAAAGGTAGCAGGCGCCCCTCTCTCAAAAGAACATGGCATGAGAACCTGTTCAGTTGTTATTAACCACTTTGAGAGTTCGCAGCCATCTACTTTTTGCTCACTGTACCTTTCACAGATAGGAAATATCCATTTGCATATCAGTCTTTGTGCACTGAAATGCCATGGCAATTCCCTTCTGAACAAGTGTACCAACAGCAACCCCATACACGTGTTTCAGCCTTGTTGGGCCTCAGCATTGAGTTAAAGCTGTGCCTCTCTGAGCACAGTGAGCAGGGAGTCCACGTCTGGTTGCCCCCAAGTAACTTAGGGTGACCAACCCCAAGTTCCTTGCAAAAATACAAAAAAGGTAGCAGGTGCCCCTCTCTCAAAAGAACATGGCATGAGAACCTGTTCAGTGGTTATTAACCACTTTGAGAGTTCGGAGCCATCTACTTTTTGCTCACTGTACCTTTCACAGATAGGAAATATCCATTTGCATATCAGTCTTTGTCCTGCCCACATGGGCAGTCCAGCACCGAAATGCCATGGCAATTCCCTTCTGAACATGAGTACCAACAGCAACCCCAAACACGTGCTTCAGCCTTGTTGGGCCTCATCAGTGAGGTGAAGCTGTGCCTCTCTGAGCACAGTGAGCAGGGAGTCCACGTCTGGTTGCCTCCAGATAATTTAGGGTGACCAACCCCAAGTTCCTTGCAAAAATACAAAAAAGGTAGCAGGCACCCCTCTCTCAAAAGAACAAGGCATGATAACCTGTTCAGTGGTTATTAACCACTTTGAGAGTTCGCAGCCATCTGCTTTTTGCTCACTGTACCATTCACAGATAGGAAATATCCATTTGCATATCAGTCTTTGTGCACTGAAATGCCATGGCAATTCCCTTCTGAACAAGTGTACCAACAGCAACCCCATACACGTGTTTCAGCCTTGTTGGGCCTCAGCATTGAGGTGAAGCTGTGCCTCTCTGAGCACAGTGAGCAGGGAGTCCACGTCTGGTTGCCCCCAAGTAACTTAGGGTGTCCAACCCCAAGTTCCTTGCAAAAATACAAAAAAGGTAGCAGGTGCCCCTCTCTCAAAAGAACATGGCATGAGAACCTGGTCAGTGGTTATTAACCACTTTGAGAGTTTGGAGCCATCTACATTTTGCTCACTGTACCTTTCACAGATAGGAAATATCCATTTGCATATCAGTCTTTGTCCTGCCCACATGGGCAGTCCAGCACCGAAATGCCATGGCAATTCCCTTCTGAACATGAGTACCAACAGCAACCCCATACACGTGTTGCAGCCTTGTTAGGCCTCATCAGTGAGGTGAAGCTGTGCCTCTCTGAGCACAGTGAACAGGGAGTCCACGTCTGGTTGCCCCCAGGTAACTTAGGGTGACCAACCCCAAATTCCTTGCAAAAATACAAAAAAGGTAGCAGGCACCCCTCTCTCAAAAGAACACGGCATGATAACCTGTTCAGTGGTTATTAACCACTTTGAGAGTTCACAGCCATCTGCTTTTTGCTCACTGTACCTTTCCAAGATAGGAAATATTCATTTGCATATCAGTCTTTGTGCACCGCAATGCCATGGCAATTCCCTTCTGAGCAAGAGTACCAACAGCAACCCCAAACACGTGCTTCAGCCTTGTTGGGCCTTATCAGTGAGGTGAAGCTGTGCCTCTCTGTGCACAGTGAGCAGGGAGTCCACGTCTGGTTGCCTCCAGATAATTTAGGGTGAACAACCCCAAGTTCCTTGCAAAAATACAAAAAAGGTAGCAGGCATCCCTCTCTCAAAAGAACACAGCATGATAACCTGTTCAGTGGTTATTAACCACTTTGAGAGTTCGCAGCCATCTGCTTTTTGCTCACTGTAACTTTCACAGATAGGAAATATCCATTTGCATATCAGTCTTTGTGCACCGAAATGCCATGGCAATTCCCTTCTGAGCAAGAGTACCAACAGCAACCCCAAACACGTGCTTCAGCCTTGTTGGGCCTCATCAATGAGGTGAAGCTGTGCCTCACTGAGCACAGTGAGCAGGGAGTCCACGTCTGGTTGCCCCCAGGTAGTTTACGGTGACCAACCCCAAATTCCTTGCAAAAATACAGAAAAGGTAGCAGGCGTCCCTCTCTCAAAAGAACACAGCATGATAACCTGTTCAGTGGTTATTAACCACTTTGAGAGTTTGCAGCCATATGCTTTTTGCTCACTGTAACTTTCACAGATAGGAAATATCCATTTGCATATCAGTCTTTGTGCACCGAAATGCCATGGCAATTCCCTTCTGAACAAGAGTACCAACAGCAACCCCATACACGTGTTTCAGCCTTGTTGGGCCTCATCAATGAGGTGAAGGTGTGCCTCACTGAGCACAGTGAGCAGGGAGTCCACGTCTGGTTGCCCCCAGGTAGCTTACGGTGACCAACCCCAAGTTCCTTGCAAAAATACAAAAAAGGTAGCAGGCGCCCCTCTCTCAAAAGAACATGGAATGAGAACCTGTTCAGTGGTTATTAACCACTTTGAGAGTTCGCAGCCATCTACTTTTTGCTCACTGTACCTTTCACAGATAGGAAATATCCATTTGCATATCAGTCTTTGTCCTGCCCACATGGGCAGTCCAGCACCGAAATGCCATGGCAATTCCCTTCTGAACATGAGTATCAACAGCAACCCCATACACGTGTTGCAGCCTTGTTAGGCCTCATCAGTGAGGTGAAGCTGTGCCTCTCTGAGCACAGTGAACACGGAGACCACGTCTGGTTGCCCCCAGGTAACTTAAGGTGACCAACCCCAAGTTCCTTGCAAAAATACAAAAAAAGGTAGCAGGCACCCCTCTCTCAAAAGTACACGGCATGGTAACCTGTTCAGTGGTTATTAACCACTTTGGGAGTTCACAGCCATCTGCTTTTTGCTCACTGTACCTTTCACAGATAGGAAATATTCATTTGCATATCAGTCTTTGTGCACCGCAATGCCATGGCAATTCCCTTCTGAGCAAGAGTACCAACAGCAACCCAAACACGTGCTTCAGCCTTGTTGGGCCTCATCAGTGAGGTGAAGCTGTGCCTCTCTGAGCACAGTGAGCAGGGAGTCCACGTCTGGTTGCCTCCAGATAATTTAGGGTGACCAACCCCAAGTTCATTGCAAAAATACAAAAAAGGTAGCAGGCACCCCTCTCTCAAAAGAACAAGGCATGATAACCTGTTCAGTGGTTATTAACCACTTTGAGAGTTCGCAGCCATTTGCTTTTTGCTCACTGTTCCTTTCACAGATAGGAAATATCCTTTTGCATATCAGTCTTTGTGCACCAAAATGCCATGGCAATTCCCTTCTGAACAAGAGTACCAACAGCAACCCCATACACGTGTTTCAGCCTTGTTGGGCCTCATCAGTGAGGTGAAGCTGTGCCTCTCTGAGCACAGTGAGCAGGGAGTCCACGTCTGGTTGCCCCCAAGTAACTTAGGGTGACCAACCCCAAGTTCCTTGCAAAAATACAAAAAAGGTAGCAGTCGCCCCTCTCTCAAAAGAACATGGCATGAGAACCTGTTCAGTGGTTATTAACCACTTTGAGAGTTGGCAGCCATCTACTTTTTGCTCACTGTACCTTTCACAGATAGGAAATATCAATTTGCATATCAGTCTTTGTCCTTTCCACATGGGCAGTCCAGCACCGAAATGCCATGGCAATTCCCTTCTGAACATGAGTACCAACAGCAACCCCATACACGTGTTGCAGCCTTGTTAGGCCTCATCAGTGAGGTGAAGCTGTGCCTCTCTGAGCACAGTGAACGGGGAGTCCACGTCTGGTTGCCCCCAGGTAACTTAGGGTGACCAACCCCAAGTTCCTTGCAAAAATACAAAAAAAGGTAGCAGGCACCCCTCTCTCAAAAGAGCATGGCATGATAACCTGTTCAGTGGTTATTAACCACTTTGAGAGTTCACAGCCATCTGCTTTTTGCTCACTGTACCTTTCACAGATAGTAAATATCCATTTGCATATCAGTCTTTGTGCACCGCAATGCCATGGCAATTCCCTTCTGAGCAAGAGTACCAACAGCAACCCCAAACACGTGCTTCAGCCTTGTTGGGCCTCATCAGTGAGGTGAAGCTGTGCCTCTCTGAGCACAGTGAGCAGGGAGTCCACGTCTGGTTGCCTCCAGATAATTTAGGGTGACGAACCCCAAGTTCCTTGCAAAAATACAAAAAAGGTAGCAGGCACCCCTCTCTCAAAAGAACAAGTCATGATAACCTGTTCAGTGGTTATTAACCACTTTGAGAGTTCGCAGCCATCTGCTTTTTGCTCACTGTACCATTCACAGATAGGAAATATCCATTTGCATATCAGTCTTTGTGCACTGAAATGCCATGGCAATTCCCTTCTGAACAAGTGTACCAACAGCAACCCCATACACGTGTTTCAGCCTTGTTGGGCCTCAGCATTGAGGTGAAGCTGTGCCTCTCTGAGCACAGTGAGCAGGGAGTCCACGTGTGGTTGCCCCCAAGTAACTTAGGGTGACCAACCCCAAGTTCCTTGCAAAAATACAAAAAAGGTAGCAGGTGCCCCTCTCTCAAAAGAACATGGCATGAGAACCTGTTCAGTGGTTATTAACCACTTTGAGAGTTCGCAGCCATCTACTTTTTGCTCACTGTACCTTTCACAGATAGGAAATATCCATTTGCATATCAGTCTTTGTCCTGCCCACATGGGCAGTCCAGCACCGAAATGCCATGGCAATTCCCTTCTGAACATGAGTACCAACAGCAACCCCATACATGTGTTGCAGCCTTGTTAGGCCTCATCAGTGAGGTGAAGCTGTGCCTCTCTGAGCACAGTGAACAGGGAGTCCATGTCTGGTTGCCCCCAGGTAACTTAGGGTGACTAACCCCAAGTTCCTTGCAAAAATACAAAAAAGGTAGCAGGCACCCCTCTCTCAAAAGAACACGGCATGATAACCTGTTCAGTGGTTATTAACCACTTTGAGAGTTCACAGCCATCTGCTTTTTGCTCACTGTACCTTTCACAGATAGGAAATATCCATTTGCATATCAGTCTTTGTGCACCTAAATGCCATGGCAATTCCCTTCTTAACAAGAGTACCAACAGCAACCCCATACGCGTGTTTCAGCCTTGTTGGGCATCATCAGTGATGTGAAGCTGTGCCTCTCTGAGCACAGTGAGCAGGGAGTCCACGTCTGGTTGCCCCTAGGTAACTTTGGGTGACCAACCCCAAGTTCCTTGCAAAAATACAAAAAAGGTAGCAGGCACCCCTCTCTCAAAGGAACACGGCATGATAACCTGTTCAGTGGTTATTAACCACTTTGAGAGTTCACAGCCATCTGCTTCTTGCTCACTGTACCTTTCACAGATAGGAAATATCCATTTGCATATCAGTCTTTGTGCACCGCAATGCCATGGCAATTCCCTTCTGAACAAGAGTACCAACAGCAACCCCAAACACGTGCTTCAGCCTTGTTGGGCCTCATCAGTGAGGTGAAGCTGTGCCTCTCTGAGCACAGTGAGCAGGGAGTCCACGTCTGGTTGCCTCCAAATAATTTAGGGTGACCAACCCCAAGTTCCTTGCAAAAATACAAAAAAGGTAGCAGGCACCCCTCTCTCAAAAGAACAAGGCATGATAACCTGTTCAGTGGTTATTAACCACTTTGAGAGTTCGCAGCCATCTGCTTTTTGCTCACTGTACCATTCACAGATAGGAAATACCCATTTGCATATCAGTCTTTGTGCACCGAAATGCCATGGCAATTCCCTTCTGAACAAGAGTACCAACAGCAACCCCAAACACGTGCTTCAGCCTTGTTGGGCCTCATCAGTGATGTGAAGCTGTGCCTCTCTGACAACAGTGAGCAGGGAGTCCACATCTGGTTGCCTCAGGTAACTTAGGGTGACCAACCCCATATTCCTTGCAAAAATACAATAAAGGTAGCAGGCACCCCTCTCTCAGAAGAACACAGCATGATAACCTGTTCAGTGGTTATTAACCACTTGAGAGTTCACATCCATCTGCTTTTTGCTCACTGTACCTTTCACAGATAGGAAATATCCATTTGCATATCAGTCTTTGTGCACCGAAATGCCATGGCAATTCCCTTCTGAACAAGTGTACCAACAGCAACCCCTTACACGTGTTTCAGCCTTGTTAGGCCTCAGCATTGAGGTGAAGCTGTGCCTCTCTGAGCACAGTGTGCAGGGAGTCCACGTCTGGTTGCCCCCAAGTAACTTAGGGTGACCAACCCCAAGTTCCTTGCAAAAATACAAAAAAGGTAGCAGGCGCCCCTCTCTCAAAAGAACATGGCATGAGAACCTGTTCAGTTGTTATTAACCACTTTGAGAGTTCGCAGCCATCTACTTTTTGCTCACTGTACCTTTCACAGATAGGAAATATCCATTTGCATATCAGTCTTTGTGCACTGAAATGCCATGGCAATTCCCTTCTGAACAAGTGTACCAACAGCAACCCCATACACGTGTTTCAGCCTTGTTGGGCCTCAGCATTGAGTTAAAGCTGTGCCTCTCTGAGCACAGTGAGCAGGGAGTCCACGTCTGGTTGCCCCCAAGTAACTTAGGGTGACCAACCCCAAGTTCCTTGCAAAAATACAAAAAAGGTAGCAGGTGCCCCTCTCTCAAAAGAACATGGCATGAGAACCTGTTCAGTGGTTATTAACCACTTTGAGAGTTCGGAGCCATCTACTTTTTGCTCACTGTACCTTTCACAGATAGGAAATATCCATTTGCATATCAGTCTTTGTCCTGCCCACATGGGCAGTCCAGCACCGAAATGCCATGGCAATTCCCTTCTGAACATGAGTACCAACAGCAACCCCAAACACGTGCTTCAGCCTTGTTGGGCCTCATCAGTGAGGTGAAGCTGTGCCTCTCTGAGCACAGTGAGCAGGGAGTCCACGTCTGGTTGCCTCCAGATAATTTAGGGTGACCAACCCCAAGTTCCTTGCAAAAATACAAAAAAGGTAGCAGGCACCCCTCTCTCAAAAGAACAAGGCATGATAACCTGTTCAGTGGTTATTAACCACTTTGAGAGTTCGCAGCCATCTGCTTTTTGCTCACTGTACCATTCACAGATAGGAAATATCCATTTGCATATCAGTCTTTGTGCACTGAAATGCCATGGCAATTCCCTTCTGAACAAGTGTACCAACAGCAACCCCATACACGTGTTTCAGCCTTGTTGGGCCTCAGCATTGAGGTGAAGCTGTGCCTCTCTGAGCACAGTGAGCAGGGAGTCCACGTCTGGTTGCCCCCAAGTAACTTAGGGTGTCCAACCCCAAGTTCCTTGCAAAAATACAAAAAAGGTAGCAGGTGCCCCTCTCTCAAAAGAACATGGCATGAGAACCTGGTCAGTGGTTATTAACCACTTTGAGAGTTTGGAGCCATCTACATTTTGCTCACTGTACCTTTCACAGATAGGAAATATCCATTTGCATATCAGTCTTTGTCCTGCCCACATGGGCAGTCCAGCACCGAAATGCCATGGCAATTCCCTTCTGAACATGAGTACCAACAGCAACCCCATACACGTGTTGCAGCCTTGTTAGGCCTCATCAGTGAGGTGAAGCTGTGCCTCTCTGAGCACAGTGAACAGGGAGTCCACGTCTGGTTGCCCCCAGGTAACTTAGGGTGACCAACCCCAAATTCCTTGCAAAAATACAAAAAAGGTAGCAGGCACCCCTCTCTCAAAAGAACACGGCATGATAACCTGTTCAGTGGTTATTAACCACTTTGAGAGTTCACAGCCATCTGCTTTTTGCTCACTGTACCTTTCCAAGATAGGAAATATTCATTTGCATATCAGTCTTTGTGCACCGCAATGCCATGGCAATTCCCTTCTGAGCAAGAGTACCAACAGCAACCCCAAACACGTGCTTCAGCCTTGTTGGGCCTTATCAGTGAGGTGAAGCTGTGCCTCTCTGTGCACAGTGAGCAGGGAGTCCACGTCTGGTTGCCTCCAGATAATTTAGGGTGAACAACCCCAAGTTCCTTGCAAAAATACAAAAAAGGTAGCAGGCATCCTTCTCTCAAAATAACACAGCATGATAACCTGTTCAGTGGTTATTAACCACTTTGAGAGTTCGCAGCCATCTGCTTTTTGCTCACTGTAACTTTCACAGATAGGAAATATCCATTTGCATATCAGTCTTTGTGCACCGAAATGCCATGGCAATTCCCTTCTGAGCAAGAGTACCAACAGCAACCCCAAACACGTGCTTCAGCCTTGTTGGGCCTCATCAATGAGGTGAAGCTGTGCCTCACTGAGCACAGTGAGCAGGGAGTCCACGTCTGGTTGCCCCCAGGTAGCTTACGGTGACCAACCCCAAATTCCTTGCAAAAATACAGAAAAGGTAGCAGGCGTCCCTCTCTCAAAAGAACACAGCATGATAACCTGTTCAGTGGTTATTAACCACTTTGAGAGTTTGCAGCCATATGCTTTTTGCTCACTGTAACTTTCACAGATAGGAAATATCCATTTGCATATCAGTCTTTGTGCACCGAAATGCCATGGCAATTCCCTTCTGAACAAGAGTACCAACAGCAACCCCATAGACGTGTTTCAGCCTTGTTGGGCCTCATCAGTGATGTGAAGCTGTGCCTCTTTGAGAACAGTGAGCAGGGAGTCCACATCTGTTTGCCCCAGGTAACTTAGGGTGACCAACACCAAATTCCTTACAAAAATATAATAAAGGTAGCAGGCGCCCCTCTCTCAGAAGAACGCAGCATGATAACCTGTTCAGTGGTTATTAACCACTTTGAGAGTTCGCAGCCATCTGATTTTCGCTCACTGTAACTTTCACAGATAGGAAATATACATTTGCATATCAGTCTTTGTCCTGCCCACATGGGCAGTCCAGCACCAAAATGCCATGGCAATTCCCTACTGAACAAGAGTACCAACAGCAACCCCATACACGTGTTTCAGCCTTGTTGGGCCTCAGCCTTGAGGTGGAGCTGTGCCTCTCGGAGCACAGTGAGCAGGGAGTCCACGTCTGGTTGCCCCCAAGTAACTTAGGGTGACCAACCCCAAGTTCCTTGCAAAAATACAAAAAAGGTAGCAGGCGCCCCTCTCTCAAAAGAACACGGCATGATAACCCGTTCAGTGGTTATTAACCACTTTGAGAGTTTGCAGCCATCTACTTTTTGCTCACTGTACCTTTCACAGATAGGAAATATCCATTTGCATATCAGTCTTTGTCCTGCCCACATGGGCAGTCCAGCACCAAAATGCCATGGCAATTCCCTACTGAACAAGAGTACCAACAGCAACCCCATACACGTGTTTCAGCCTTGTTGGGCCTCAGCATTGAGGTGAAGCTGTGCCTCTCTGAGCACAGTGAGCAGGGAGTCCACGTCTGGTTGCCCCCAGGTAACTTAAGGTGACCAACCCCAAGTTCCTTGCAAAAATATAATAAAGGTAGCAGGCACCCCTCTCTCAAAAGAACACGGCATGATAACCTGTTCAGTGGTTATTAACCACTTTGAGAGTTCACAGCCATCTGCTTTTTGCTCACTGTACCACTGTACCTTTCACAGATAGGAAATATTCATTTGCATATCAGTCTTTGTGCACTGCAATGCCATGGCAATTCCCTTCTGAGCAAGAGTACCAACAGCAACCCCAAACATGTGCTTCAGCCTTGTTGGGCCTCATCAGTGAGGTGAAGCTGTGCCTCTCTGAGCACAGTGAGCAGGGAGCCCACGTCTGGTTGCCTCCAGATAATTTAGGGTGACCAACCCCAAGTTCATTGCAAAAATACAAAAAAGGTAGCAGGCACCCCTCTCTCAAAAGAACAAGGCATGATAACCTGTTCAGTGGTTATTAACCACTTTGAGAGTTCGCAGCCATTTGCTTTTTGCTCACTGTTCCTTTCACAGATAGGAAATATCCATTTGCATATCAGTCTTTGTGCACCGAAATGCCATGGCAATTCCCTTCTGAACAAGAGTACCAACAGCAACCCCATACACGTGTTTCAGCCTTGTTGGGCCTCATCAATGAGGTGAAGGTGTGCCTCACTGAGCACAGGGAGTCCACGTCTGGTTGCCCCCAGGTAGCTTAGGGTGACCAACCCCAAGTTCCTTGCAAAAATACAAAAAAGGTAGCAGGAGCCCCTCTCTCAAAAGAACATGGCATGAGAACCTGTTCAGTGGTTATTAACTACTTTGAGAGTTCGCAGCCATCTACTTTTTGCTCACTGTAACTTTCACAGATAGGAAATATCCATTTGCATATCAGTCTTTGTCCTGCCCACATGGGCAGTCCAGCACCGAAATGCCATGGCAATTCCCTTCTGAACATGAGTACCAACAGCAACCCCATACACGTGTTGCAGCCTTGTTAGGCCTCATCAGTGAGGTGAAGCTGTGCCTCTCTGAGCACAGTGAACAGGGAGTCCACGTCTGGTTGCCCCCAGGTAACTTAGGGTGACCAACCCCAAGTTCCTTGCAAAAATACAAAAAAAGGTAGCAGGCACCCCTCTCTCAAAAGAACACGGCATGATAACCTGTTCAGTGGTTATTAACCACTTTGAGAGTTCACAGCCATCTGCTTTTTGCTCACTGTACCTTTCACAGATAGGAAATATCAATTTGCATATCAGTCTTTGTGCACCGAAATGCCATGGCAATTCCCTTCTGAGCAAGAGTACCAACAGCAACCCCAAACACGTGCTTCAGCCTTGTTGGGCCTCATCAGTGAGGTGAAGCTGTGCCTCTCTGAGCACAGTGAGCAGGGAGTCCAGGTCTGGTTGCCTCCAGATAAGAGTACAAACAGCAACCCAAAACACGTGTTTCAGCCTTGTTGGGCCTCATCAATGAGGCGAAGCTGTGCCTCTCTGAGAACAGTGAGCAGGGAGTCCATGTCTGGTTGCCTCCAGATAATTTAGAGTGACCAACCCCAAGTTCATTGCAAAAATACAAAAAAGGTAGCAGGCACCCCTCTCTCAAAAGAACAAGGCATGATAACCTGTTCAGTGATTATTAACCACTTTGAGAGTTTGCAGCCATATGCGTTTTGCTCACTGTACCTTTCACAGATAGGAAATATCCATTTGCATATCAGTCTTTGTGCACCGAAATGCCATGGCAATTCCCTTCTGAACAACAGTACCAACAGCAACCCCATACACGTGTTTCAGCCTTGTTGAGCCTAATCAATGAGGTGAAGCTGTGCCTCACTGAGCACAGTGAGCAGGGAGTCCACGTCTGGTTGCCCCCAGGTAGCTTAGGGTGACCAACCCCAAATTCCTTGCAAAAATACAAAAAAGGTAGCAGGCGTCCCTCTCTCAAAAGAACACAGCATGATAACCTGTTCAGTGGTTATTAACCACTTTGAGAGTTCGCAGCCATCTGCTTTTTGCTCACTGTAACTTTCACAGATAGGAAATATCCATTTGCATATCAGTCTTTGTGCACCGAAATGCCATGGCAATTCCCTTCTGAACAAGAGTACCAACAGCAACCCCATACACGTGTTTCAGCCTTGTTGGGCCTCATCAGTGATGTGAAGCTGTGCCTCTCTGAGAACAGTGAGCAGGGAGTCCACATCTGGTTGCCCCAGGTAACTTAGGGTGACCAATCCCAAATTCCTTGCAAAAATACAATAAAGGTAGCAGGCGCCCCTCTCTCAGAAGAACACAGCATGATAACCTGTTCAGTGGTTATTAACCACTTTGAGAGTTCGCAGCCATTTGCTTTTTCTTCACTGTTCCTTTCACAGATCGGAAATATTCATTTGCATATCAGTCTTTGTGCACCGAAATGCCATGGCAATTCCCTTCTGAACAAGAGTACCAACAGCAACCCCATACACGTGTTTCAGCCTTGTTGGGCCTCATCAATGAGGTGAAGGTGTGCCTCACTGAGCACAGTGAGCAGGGAGTCCACGTCTGGTTGCCCCCAGGTAGCTTACGGTGACCAACCCCAAGTTCCTTGCAAAAATACAAAAAAGGTAGCAGGCGCCCCTCTCTCAAAAGAACATGGAATGAGAACCTGTTCAGTGGTTATTAACCACTTTGAGAGTTCGCAGCCATCTACTTTTTGCTCACTGTACCTTTCACAGATAGGAAATATCCATTTGCATATCAGTCTTTGTCCTGCCCACATGGGCAGTCCAGCACCGAAATGCCATGGCAATTCCCTTCTGAACATGAGTATCAACAGCAACCCCATACACGTGTTGCAGCCTTGTTAGGCCTCATCAGTGAGGTGAAGCTGTGCCTCTCTGAGCACAGTGAACACGGAGACCACGTCTGGTTGCCCCCAGGTAACTTAAGGTGACCAACCCCAAGTTCCTTGCAAAAATACAAAAAAAGGTAGCAGGCACCCCTCTCTCAAAAGTACACGGCATGGTAACCTGTTCAGTGGTTATTAACCACTTTGGGAGTTCACAGCCATCTGCTTTTTGCTCACTGTACCTTTCACAGATAGGAAATATTCATTTGCATATCAGTCTTTGTGCACCGCAATGCCATGGCAATTCCCTTCTGAGCAAGAGTACCAACAGCAACCCAAACACGTGCTTCAGCCTTGTTGGGCCTCATCAGTGAGGTGAAGCTGTGCCTCTCTGAGCACAGTGAGCAGGGAGTCCACGTCTGGTTGCCTCCAGATAATTTAGGGTGACCAACCCCAAGTTCATTGCAAAAATACAAAAAAGGTAGCAGGCACCCCTCTCTCAAAAGAACAAGGCATGATAACCTGTTCAGTGGTTATTAACCACTTTGAGAGTTCGCAGCCATTTGCTTTTTGCTCACTGTTCCTTTCACAGATAGGAAATATCCTTTTGCATATCAGTCTTTGTGCACCAAAATGCCATGGCAATTCCCTTCTGAACAAGAGTACCAACAGCAACCCCATACACGTGTTTCAGCCTTGTTGGGCCTCATCAGTGAGGTGAAGCTGTGCCTCTCTGAGCACAGTGAGCAGGGAGTCCACGTCTGGTTGCCCCCAGGTAGCTTAGGGTGACCAACACCAAGTTCCTTGCAAAAATACAAAAAAGGTAGCAGGAGCCCCTCTCTCAAAAGAACATGGCATGAGAACCTGTTCAGTGGTTATTAACTACTTTGAGAGTTCGCAGCCATCTACTTTTTGCTCACTGTAACTTTCACAGATAGGAAATATCCATTTGCATATCAGTCTTTGTCCTGCCCACATGGGCAGTCCAGCATCGAAATGCCATGGCAATTCCCTTCTGAACATGAGTACCAACAGCAACCGCATACACGTGTTGCAGCCTTGTTAGGCCTCATCAGTGAGGTGAAGCTGTGCCTCTCTGAGCACAGTGAACAGGGAGTCCACGTCTGGTTGCCCCCAGGTAACTTAGGGTGACCAACCCCAAGTTCCTTGCAAAAATACAAAAAAAGGTAGCAGGCACCCCTCTCTCAAAAGAACACGGCATGATAACCTGTTCAGTGGTTAGTAACCACTTTGAGAGTTCACAGCCATCTGCTTTTTGCTCACTGTACCTTTCACAGATAGGAAATATCCATTTGCATATCAGTCTTTGTGCACCGAAATGCCATGGCAATTCCCTTCTGAGCAAGAGTACCAACAGCAACCCCAAACACGTGCTTCAGCCTTGTTGGGCCTCATCAGTGAGGTGAAGCTGTGCCTCTCTGAGCACAGTGAGCAGGGAGTCCAGGTCTGGTTGCCTCCAGATAAGAGTACAAACAGCAACCCAAAACACGTGTTTCAGTCTTGTTGGGCCTCATCAATGAGGTGAAGCTGTGCCTCTCTGAGAAAAGTGAGCAGGGAGTCCATGTCTGGTTGCCTCCAGATAATTTAGAGTGACCAACCCCAAGTTCATTGCAAAAATACAAAAAAGGTAGCAGGCACCCCTCTCTCAAAAGAACAAGGCATGATAACCTGTTCAGTGATTATTAACCACTTTGAGAGTTCGCAGCCATATGCGTTTTGCTCACTGTACCTTTCACAGATAGGAAATATCCATTTGCATATCAGTCTTTGTGCACCGAAATGCCATGGCAATTCCCTTCTGAACAACAGTACCAACAGCAACCCCATACACGTGTTTCAGCCTTGTTGAGCCTAATCAATGAGGTGAAGCTGTGCCTCACTGAGCACAGTGAGCAGGGAGTCCACGTCTGGTTGCACCCAGGTAGCTTAGGGTGACCAACCCCAAATTCCTTGCAAAAATACAAAAAAGGTAGCAGGCGTCCCTCTCTCAAAAGAACACAGCATGATAACCTGTTCAGTGGTTATTAACCACTTTGAGAGTTCGCAGCCATCTGCTTTTTGCTCACTGTAACTTTCACAGATAGGAAATATCCATTTGCATATCAGTCTTTGTGCACCGAAATGCCATGGCAATTCCCTTCTGAACAAGAGTACCAACAGCAACCCCATACACGTGTTTCAGCCTTGTTGGGCCTCATCAGTGATGTGAAGCTGTGCCTCTCTGAGAACAGTGAGCAGGGAGTCCACATCTGGTTGCCCCAGGTAACTTAGGGTGACCAATCCCAAATTCCTTGCAAAAATACAATAAAGGTAGCAGGCGCCCCTCTCTCAGAAGAACACAGCATGATAACCTGTTCAGTGGTTATTAACCACTTTGAGAGTTCGCAGCCATTTCCTTTTTCTTCACTGTTCCTTTCACAGATAGGAAATATCCATTTGCATATCAGTCTTTGTGCACCGAAATGCCATGGCAATTCCCTTCTGAACAAGAGTACCAACAGCAACCCCATACACGTGTTTCAGCCTTGTTGTGCCTCATCAATGAGGTGAAGGTGTGCCTCACTGAGCACAGTGAGCAGGGAGTCCACGTCTGGTTGCCCCCAGGTAGCTTACGGTGACCAACCCCAAGTTCCTTGCAAAAATACAAAAAAGGTAGCAGGCGCCCCTCTCTCAAAAGAACATGGAATGAGAACCTGTTCAGTGGTTATTAACCACTTTGAGAGTTCGCAGCCATCTACATTTTGCTCACTGTACCTTTCACAGATAGGAAATATCCATTTGCATATCAGTCTTTGTCCTGCCCACATGGGCAGTCCAGCACCGAAATGCCATGGCAATTCCCTTCTGAACATGAGTACCAACAGCAACCCCATACACGTGTTGCAGCCTTGTTAGGCCTCATCAGTGAGGTGAAGCTGTGCCTCTCTGAGCACAGTGAACACGGAGTCCACGTCTGGTTGCCCCCAGGTAACTTAAGGTGACCAACCCCAAGTTCCTTGCAAAAATACAAAAAAAGGTAGCAGGCACCCCTCTCTCAAAAGAACACGGCATGATAACCTGTTCAGTGGTTAGTAACCACTTTGAGAGTTCACAGCCATCTGCTTTTTGCTCACTGTACCTTTCACAGATAGGAAATATCCATTTGCATATCAGTCTTTGTGCACCGAAATGCCATGGCAATTCCCTTCTGAGCAAGAGTACCAACAGCAACCCCAAACACGTGCTTCAGCCTTGTTGGGCCTCATCAGTGAGGTGAAGCTGTGCCTCTCTGAGCACAGTGAGCAGGGAGTCCAGGTCTGGTTGCCTCCAGATAAGAGTACAAACAGCAACCCAAAACACGTGTTTCAGTCTTGTTGGGCCTCATCAATGAGGTGAAGCTGTGCCTCTCTGAGAAAAGTGAGCAGGGAGTCCATGTCTGGTTGCCTCCAGATAATTTAGAGTGACCAACCCCAAGTTCATTGCAAAAATACAAAAAAGGTAGCAGGCACCCCTCTCTCAAAAGAACAAGGCATGATAACCTGTTCAGTGATTATTAACCACTTTGAGAGTTCGCAGCCATATGCGTTTTGCTCACTGTACCTTTCACAGATAGGAAATATCCATTTGCATATCAGTCTTTGTGCACCGAAATGCCATGGCAATTCCCTTCTGAACAACAGTACCAACAGCAACCCCATACACGTGTTTCAGCCTTGTTGAGCCTAATCAATGAGGTGAAGCTGTGCCTCACTGAGCACAGTGAGCAGGGAGTCCACGTCTGGTTGCACCCAGGTAGCTTAGGGTGACCAACCCCAAATTCCTTGCAAAAATACAAAAAAGGTAGCAGGCGTCCCTCTCTCAAAAGAACACAGCATGATAACCTGTTCAGTGGTTATTAACCACTTTGAGAGTTCGCAGCCATCTGCTTTTTGCTCACTGTAACTTTCACAGATAGGAAATATCCATTTGCATATCAGTCTTTGTGCACCGAAATGCCATGGCAATTCCCTTCTGAACAAGAGTACCAACAGCAACCCCATACACGTGTTTCAGCCTTGTTGGGCCTCATCAGTGATTTGAAGCTGTGCCTCTCTGAGAACAGTGAGCAGGGAGTCCACATCTGGTTGCCCCAGGTAACTTAGGGTGACCAATCCCAAATTCCTTGCAAAAATACAATAAAGGTAGCAGGCGCCCCTCTCTCAGAAGAACACAGCATGATAACCTGTTCAGTGGTTATTAACCACTTTGAGAGTTCGCAGCCATTTGCTTTTTCTTCACTGTTCCTTTCACAGATAGGAAATATCCATTTGCATATCAGTCTTTGTGCACCGAAATGCCATGGCAATTCCCTTCTGAACAAGAGTACCAACAGCAACCCCATACACGTGTTTCAGCCTTGTTGGGCCTCATCAATGAGGTGAAGGTGTGCCTCACTGAGCACAGTGAGCAGGGAGTCCACGTCTGGTTGCCCCCAGGTAGCTTACGGTGACCAACCCCAAGTTCCTTGCAAAAATACAAAAAAGGTAGCAGGCGCCCCTCTCTCAAAAGAACATGGAATGAGAACCTGTTCAGTGGTTATTAACCACTTTGAGAGTTCGCAGCCATCTACATTTTGCTCACTGTACCTTTCACAGATAGGAAATATCCATTTGCATATCAGTCTTTGTCCTGCCCACATGGGCAGTCCAGCACCGAAATGCCATGGCAATTCCCTTCTGAACATGAGTACCAACAGCAACCCCATACACGTGTTGCAGCCTTGTTAGGCCTCATCAGTGAGGTGAAGCTGTGCCTCTCTGAGCACAGTGAACACGGAGTCCACGTCTGGTTGCCCCCAGGTAACTTAAGGTGACCAACCCCAAGTTCCTTGCAAAAATACAAAAAAAGGTAGCAGGCACCCCTCTCTCAAAAGTACACGGCATGATAACCTGTTCAGTGGTTATTAACCACTTTGGGAGTTCACAGCCATCTGCTTTTTGCTCACTGTACCTTTCACAGATAGGAAATATTCATTTGCATATCAGTCTTTGTGCACCGCAATGCCATGGCAATTCCCTTCTGAGCAAGAGTACCAACAGCAACCCAAACACGTGCTTCAGCCTTGTTGGGCCTCATCAGTGAGGTGAAGCTGTGCCTCTCTGAGCACAGTGAGCAGGGAGTCCACGTCTGGTTGCCTCCAGATAATTTAGGGTGACCAACCCCAAGTTCATTGCAAAAATACAAAAAAAGGTAGCAGGCACCCCTCTCTCAAAAGAACAAGGCATGATAACCTGTTCAGTGGTTATTAACCTCTTTGAGAGTTCGCAGCCATTTGCTTTTTGCTCACTGTTCCTTTCACAGATAGGAAATATCCTTTTGCATATCAGTCTTTGTGCACCAAAATGCCATGGCAATTCCCTTCTGAACAAGAGTACCAACAGCAACCCCATACACGTGTTTCAGCCTTGTTGGGCCTCATCAGTGAGGTGAAGCTGTGCCTCTCTGAGCACAGTGAGCAGGGAGTCCACGTCTGGTTGCCCCCAGGTAGCTTAGGGTGACCAACCCCAAGTTCCTTGCAAAAATACAAAAATGGTAGCAGGAGCCCCTCTCTCAAAAGAACATGGCATGAGAACCTGTTCAGTGGTTATTAACTACTTTGAGAGTTCGCAGCCATCTACTTTTTGCTCACTGTAACTTTCACAGATAGGAAATATCCATTTGCATATCAGTCTTTGTCCTGCCCACATGGGCAGTCCAGCATCGAAATGCCATGGCAATTCCCTTCTGAACATGAGTACCAACAGCAACCCCATAAACGTGTTTCAGCCTTGTTGAGCCTAATCAATGAGGTGAAGCTGTGCCTCACTGAGCACAGTGAGCAGGGAGTCCACGTCTGGTTGCCCCCAGGTAGCTTAGGGTGACCAACCCCAAATTCCTTGCAAAAATACAAAAAAGGTAGCAGGCGTCCCTCTCTCAAAAGAACACAGCATGATAACCTGTTCAGTGGTTATTAACCACTTTGAGAGTTCGCAGCCATCTGCTTTTTGCTCACTGTAACTTTCACAGATAGGAAATATCCATTTGCATATCAGTCTTTGTGCACCGAAATGCCATGGCAATTCCCTTCTGAACAAGAGTACCAACAGCAACCCCATACACGTGTTTCAGCCTTGTTGGGCCTCATCAGTGATGTGAAGCTGTGCCTCTCTGAGAACAGTGAGCAGGGAGTCCACATCTGGTTGCCCCAGGTAACTTAGGGTGACCAACCCCAAATTCCTTGCAAAAATACAATAAAGGTAGCAGGCGCCCCTCTCTCAGAAGAACACAGCATGATAACCTGTTCAGTGGTTATTAACCACTTTGAGAGTTCGCAGCCATATGCTTTTTGCTCACTGTAACTTTCACAGATAGGAAATAACCATGGCAATTCCCTTCTGAACAAGAGTACCAACAGCAACCCCTTACACGTGTTTCAGCCTTGTTGGGCCTCAGCATTGAGGTGACGCTGTGCCTCTCTGAGCACAGTGAGCAGGGAGTCCACGTCTGGTTGCCCCCAAGTAACTTAGGGTGACCAACCCCAAGTTCCTTGCAAAAATACAAAAAAGGTAGCAGGCGCCCCTCTCTCAAAAGAACACAGCATGATAACCTGTTCAGTGGTTATTAACCACTTTGAGAGTTCGCAGCCATCTGCTTTTTGCTCACTGTAACTTTCACAGATAGGAAATATCCATTTGCATATCAGTCTTTGTGCACCGAAATGCCATGGCAATTCCCTTATGAACAAGAGTACCAACAGCAACCCAAAACACGTGTTTCAGACTTGTTGGGCCTCAGCCCTGAGGTGAAGCTGTGCCTCTCTGAGCACAGTGAGCAGGGAGTCCACGTCTGGTTGCCCCCAAGTAACTTAGGGTGACCAACCCCAAGTTCCTTGCAAAAATACAAAAAAGGTAGCAATCGTCCCTCTCTCGAAAGAACACAGCATGATAACCTGTTCAGTGGTTATTAACCACTTTGAGAGTTCGCAGCCATCTGCTTTTTGTTCACTGTAACTTTCACAGATAGGAAATATCCATTTGCATATCAGTCTTTGTGCACCGAAATGCCATGGCAATTCCCTTCTGAACAAGTGTACCAACAGCAATCCCACACACGTGTTTCAGCCTTGTTGGGCCTCATCAGTGATGTGAAGCTGTGCCTCTCTGAGAACAGTGAGCAGGGAGTCCACATCTGGTTGCCCCAGGTAACTTAGGGTGACCAACCCCAAATTCCTTGCAAAAATACAATAAAGGTAGCAGGCGCCCCTCTCTCAGAAGAACACAGCATGATAACCTGTTCAGTGGTTATTAACCACTTTGCGAGTTCGCAGCCATCTGCTTTTTGCTCACTGTAACTTTCACAGATAGGAAATATCCATTTGCATATCACTCTTTGTACTGCCCACATGGGCAGTCCAGCACCAAAATGCCAGGGCAATTCCCTACTGAACAAGAGTGCCAACAGCAACCCCATACACGTGTTTCAGCCTTGTTGGGCCTCAGCATTGAGGTGAAGCTGTGCCTCTCTGAGCACAGTGAGCAGGGAGTCCACGTCTGGTTGCCCCCAAGTAACTTAGGGTGACCAACCCCAAGTACCTTGCAAAAATACAAAAAAGGTAGCAGGCGCCCCTCTCTCAAATGAACATGGAATGAGAACCTGTTCAGTGGTTATTAAACACTTTGAGAGTTCGCAGCCATCTACTTTTTGCTCACTGTACCTTTCACAGATAGGAAATATCCATTTGCATATCAGTCTTTGTCCTGCCCACATGGGCAGTCCAGCACCGAAACGCCATGGCAATTCCCTTCTGAACATGAGTACCAACAGCAACCCCATACACGTGTTGCAGCCTTGTTAGGCCTCATCAGTGAGGTGAAGCTGTGCCTCTCTGAGCACAGTGAACAGGGAGTCCACGTCTGGTTGCCCCCAGGTAAATTAGGGTGACCAACCCCAAGTTCCTTGCAAAAATACAAAAAAAGGTAGCAGGCACCCCTCTCTCAAAAGAACACGGCATGATAACCTGTTCAGTGGTTATTAACCACTTTCAGAGTTCACAGCCATCTGCTTTTTGCTCACTGTACCTTTCACAGATAGGAAATAGTCATTTGCATATCAGTCTTTGTGCACCGCAATGCCATGGCAATTCCCTTCTGAGCAAGAGTACCAACAGCAACCCCAAACACGTGCTTCAGCCTTGTTGGGCCTCATCAGTGAGGTGAAGCTGTACCTCTCTGAGCACAGTGAGCAGGGAGTCTACGTCTGGTTGCCTCCAGATAATTTAGGGTGACCAACCCCAAGTTCATTGCAAAAATACAAAAAAGGTAGCAGGCACCCCTCTCTCAAATGAACACGGCATGATAACCCGTTCAGTGGTTATTAACCACTTTGAGAGTTCGCAGCCATCTACTTTTTGCTCACTGTACCTTTCACAGATAGGAAATATCCATTTGCATATCAGTCTTTGTCCTGCCCACATGGGCAGTCCAGCACCGAAATGCCATGGCAATTCCCTACTGATCAAGAGTACCAACAGCAACCCCATACATGTGTTGCAGCCTTGTTAGGCCTCAAAAGTGAGGTGAAGCTGTGCTTCTCTGAGCACAGTGAACAGGGAGTCCACGTCTGGTTGCCCCCAGGTAACTTAAGGTGACCAACCCCAAGTTCCTTGCAAAAATACAAAAAAGGTAGCAGGCACCCCTCTCTCAAAAGAACACGGCATGATAACCTGTTCAGTGGTTATTAACCACTTTGAGAGTTCACAGCCATCTGCTTTTTGCTCACTGTACCTTTCACAGTTAGGAAATATTCATTTGCATATCAGTCTTTGTGCACCGCAATGCCATGACAATTCCCTTCTGAGCAAGAGTACCAATAGCAACCCCAAACACGTGCTTCAGTCTTGTTGGGCCTCATCAGTGAGGTGAAGCTGTGCCTCTCTGAGCACAGTGATCAGGGAGTCCTCGTCTGGTTGCCTCCAGATAATTTGGGGTGACCAACCCCAAGTTCATTGCAAAAATACAAAAAAGGTAGCAGGCACCCCTCTCTCAAAAGAACAAGGCATGATAACTTGTTCAGTGGTTGTTAACCACTTTGAGAGTTCGCAGCCATCTGCTTTTTGCTCACTGTACCTTTCACAGATAGGAAATATCCATTTGCATATCAGTCTTTGTGCACGTGCACCGAAATGCCATGGCAATTCCCTTCTGAACAAGAGTACCAACAGCAACCGAATCAACGTGTTTCAGCCTTGTTGGGCCTCAGCCTTGAGGTGAAGCTGTGCCTCTCTGAGCACAGTGAGCAGGGAGTCCACGTCTGGTTGCCCCGAAGTAACTTAGGGTGACCAATCCCAAGTTCCTTGCAAAAATACAAAAAAGGTAGCAGGCGCCCCTCTCTCAAAAGAACACGGCATTATAACCCATTCAGTGGTTATTAACCACTTTGAGAGTTTGCAGCCATCTACTTTTTGCTCACTGTACCTTTCACAGATAGGAAATATCCATTTGCATATCAGTCTTTGTCCTGCCCACATGGGCAGTCCAGCACCAAAATGCCATGGCAATTCCCTACTAAACAAGAGTACCAACAGCAACCCCATACACATGTTTCAGCCTTGTTGGGCCTCAGCATCGAGGTGAAGCTGTGCCTCTCTGAGCACAGTGAGCAGGGAGTCCACGTCTGGTTGCCCCCAAGTAACTTAAGGTGACCAACCCCAAGTTCCTTGCAAAAATACAAAAAAGGTAGCAGGCGCCCCTCTCTCAAAAGAACATGGCATGAGAACCCGTTCAGTGGTTATTAACCATTTTGAGAGTTCGCAGCCATCTACTTTTTGCTCACTGTACCTTTCACAGATAGGAAATATCCATTTGCATATCAGTCTTTGTCCTGCCCACATTGGCAGTCCAGCACCAAAATGCCATGGCAATTCCCTTCTGAACATAAGTACCAACAGCAACCCCATACACGTGTTGCAGCCTTGTTAGGCCTCATCAGTGAGGTGAAGCTGTGCCTCTCTGAGCACAGTGAACAGGGAGTCCACGTCTTGTTGCCCCCAGGTAACTTAGGGTGACCAACCCCAAGTTCCTTGCAAAAATACAAAAAAAGGTAGCAGGCACCCCTCTCTCAAAAGAACACCGCATGATAACCTGTTCAGTGGTTATTAACCACTTTGAGAGTTCACAGCCATCTGCCTTTTGCTCACTGTACCTTTCACAGATAGGAAATATTCATTTGCATATCAGTCTTTGTGCACAGCAATGCCATGGCAATTCCCTTCTGAGCAAGAGTGCCAACAGCAACCCCAAACACGTGCTTCAGCCTTTTTGGGCCTCATCAGTGATGTGAAGCTGTGCCTCTCTGAGCACAGTGAGCAGGGAGTCCACGTCTGGTTGCCTCCAGATAATTTAGGGTGACCAACCCCAAGTTCATTGCAAAAATACAAAAAAGGTAGCAGGCACCCCTCTCTCAAAAGAACAAGGCATGATAACCTGTTCAGTGGTTATTAACCACTTTGAGAGTTCGCAGCCATCTACTTTTTGCTCACTGTACCTTTCACAGATAGGAAATATACATTTGCATATCAGTCTTTGTGCACCGAAATGCCATGGCAATTCCCTTCTGAACAAGAATACCAACAGCAACTCCATACACGTGTTTCAGCCTTGTTGGGCCTCATCAATGAGGTGAAGCTGTGCCTCACTGAGCACAGTGAGCAGGGAGTCCACGTCTGGTTGCCCCCAGGTAGCTTACGGTGACCAACCCCAAATTCCTTGCAAAAATACAGAAACGGTAGCAGGCGTCCCTCTCTCAAAAGAACACAGCATGATAACCTGTTCAGTGGTTATTAACCACTTTGAGAGTTTGCAGCCATCTGCTTTTTGCTCACTGTAACTTTCAGAGATAGCAAATATCCATTTGCATATCAGTCTTTGCGCACCGAAATGCCATGGCAATTCCCTTCTGAACAAGAGTACCAACAGCAACCCCATACACGTGTTTCAGCCTTGTTGGGCCTCATCAGTGATGTGAAGCTGTGCCTCTCTGAGAACAGTGAGCAGGGAGTCCACAGCTGTTTTCCCCAGGTAATTTAGGGTGACCAACACCAAATTCCTTGCAAAAATACAATAAAGGTAGCAGGAGCCCCTCTCTCAGAAGAACACAGCATGATAACTTGTTCAGTGGTTATTAACCACTTTGAGAGTTCGCAGCCATCTACTTTTTGTTTTGCTCACTGTACCTTTCACAGATAGGAAATATCCATTTGCATATCAGTCTTTGTCCTGCCCACATGGGCAGTCCAGCACCGAAATGCCATGGCAATTCCCTTCTGAACATGAGTACCAACAGCAACCCCATACACGTGTTGCAGCCTTGTTAGGCCTCATCAGTGAGGTGAAGCTGTGCCTCTCTGAGCACAGTGAACAGGGAGTCCACGTCTGGTTGCCCCCAGGTAACTTAGGGTGATTAACCCCAAGTTCCTTGCAAAAATACAAAAAAGGTAGCAGGCACCCCTCTCTCAAAAGAACACGGCATGATAACCTGTTCAGTGGTTATTAACCACTTTGAGAGTTCGCAGCCATCTGCTTTTTGCTCACTGTACCTTTCACAGATAGGAAATATCCATTTGCATATCAGTCTTTGTGCACCGAAATGCCATGGCAATTCCCTTCTGAACAAGAATACCAACAGCAACCCCATACACGTGTTTCAGCCTTGTTGGGCCTCATCAGTGAGGTGAAGCTGTGCCTCTCTGAGCACAGTGAACACGGAGTCCACGTCTGGTTGCCCCCAGGTAACTTAAGGTGACCAACCCCAAGTTCCTTGCAAAAATACAAAAAAAGGTAGCAGGCACCCCTCTCTCAAAAGTACACGGCATGATAACCTGTTCAGTGGTTTTTAACCACTTTGAGAGTTCGCAGCCATCTGCTTTTTGCTCACTGTAACTTTCACAGATAGGAAATATCCATTTGCATATCAGTCTTTGTCCTGCCCACATGGGTAGTCCAGCACTGAAATGCCATGGCAATTCCCTTCTGAACAAGAGTACCAAAAGCAACCGCATACACGTGTTTCAGCCTTGTTGGGCCTCAGCCTTGAGGTGAAGCTGTGCCTCTCTGAGCACAGTGAGCAGGGAGTCCACGTCTGGTTGCCCCCAAGTAACTTAGGGTGACCAACCCTAAGTTCCTTGCAAAAATACAAAAAAGGTAGCAGGCTCCCCTCTCTCAAAAGAACACGGCATGATAACCTGTTCAGTGGTTATTAACCACTTTGAGAGTTTGCAGCCATCTACTTTTTGCTCACTGTAACTTTCACAGATAGGAAATATACATTTGCATATCAGTCTTTGTCCTGCCCACATGGGCAGTCCAGCACCAAAATGCCATGGCAATTCCCTACTGAACAAGAGTACCAACAGCAACCCCATACACGTGTTTCAGCCTTGTTGGGCCTCAGCATTGAGGTGAAGCTGTGCCTCTCTGAGCACAGTGAGCAGAGAGTCCACGTCTGGTTGCCCCCAAGTAACTTAAGGTGACCAACCCCAAGTTCCTTGCAAAAATACAAAAAAGGTAGCAGGCGCCCCTCTCTCAAAAGAACGTGGCATGAGAACCTGTTCTGTGGTTATTAACCACTTTGAGAGTTCGCAGCCATCTACTTTTTGTTTTGCTCACTGTACCTTTCACAGATAGGAAATATCCATTTGCATATCAGTCTTTGTCCTGCCCACATGGGCAGTCCAGCACCGAAATGCCATGGCAATTCCCTTCTGAACATGAGTACCAACAGCAACCCCATACACGTGTTGCAGCCTTGTTAGGCCTCATCAGTGAGGTGAAGCTGTGCCTCTCTGAGCACAGTGAACAGGGAGTCCACGTCTGGTTGCCCCCAGGTAACTTAGGGTGATTAACCCCAAGTTCCTTGCAAAAATACAAAAAAGGTAGCAGGCACCCCTCTCTCAAAAGAACACGGCATGATAACCTGTTCAGTGGTTATTAACCACTTTGAGAGTTCGCAGCCATCTGCTTTTTGCTCACTGTACCTTTCACAGATAGGAAATATCCATTTGCATATCAGTCTTTGTGCACCGAAATGCCATGGCAATTCCCTTCTGAACAAGAATACCAACAGCAACCCCATATACGTGTTTCAGCCTTGTTGGGCCTCATCAGTGAGGTGAAGCTGTGCCTCTCTGAGCACAGTGAACACGGAGTCCACGTCTGGTTGCCCCCAGGTAACTTAAGGTGACCAACCCCAAGTTCCTTGCAAAAATACAAAAAAAGGTAGCAGGCACCCCTCTCTCAAAAGTACACGGCATGATAACCTGTTCAGTGGTTATTAACCACTTTGGGAGTTCACAGCCATCTGCTTTTTGCTCACTGTACCTTTCACAGATAGGAAATATTCATTTGCATATCAGTCTTTGTGCACCGCAATGCCATGGCAATTCCCTTCTGAGCAAGAGTACCAACAGCAACCCAAACACGTGCTTCAGCCTTGTTGGGCCTCATCAGTGAGGTGAAGCTGTGCCTCTCTGAGCACAGTGAGCAGGGAGTCCACGTCTGGTTGCCTCCAGATAATTTAGGGTGACCAACCCCAAGTTCATTGCAAAAATACAAAAAAGGTAGCAGGCACCCCTCTCTCAAAAGAACAAGGCATGATAACCTGTTCAGTGGTTATTAACCACTTTGAGAGTTCGCAGCCATTTGCTTTTTGCTCACTGTTCCTTTCACAGATAGGAAATATCCTTTTGCATATCAGTCTTTGTGCACCAAAATGCCATGGCAATTCCCTTCTGAACAAGAGTACCAACAGCAACCCCATACACGTGTTTCAGCCTTGTTGGGCCTCATCAGTGAGGTGAAGCTGTGCCTCTCTGAGCACAGTGAGCAGGGAGTCCACGTCTGGTTGCCCCCAGGTAGCTTAGGGTGACCAACCCCAAGTTCCTTGCAAAAATACAAAAAAGGTAGCAGGAGCCCCTCTCTCAAAAGAACATGGCATGAGAACCTGTTCAGTGGTTATTAACTACTTTGAGAGTTCGCAGCCATCTACTTTTTGCTCACTGTAACTTTCACAGATAGGAAATATCCATTTGCATATCAGTCTTTGTCCTGCCCACATGGGCAGTCCAGCATCGAAATGCCATGGCAATTCCCTTCTGAACATGAGTACCAACAGCAACCCCATACACGTGTTTCAGCCTTGTTGGGCCTCATCAGTGAGGTGAAGCTGTGCCTCTCTGAGCACAGTGAGCAGGGAGTCCACGTCTGGTTGCCCCCAGGTAGCTTAGGGTGACCAACCCCAAGTTCCTTGCAAAAATACAGAAACGGTAGCAGGCGTCCCTCTCTCAAAAGAACACAGCATGATAACCTGTTCAGTGGTTATTAACCACTTTGAGAGTTTGCAGCCATCTGCTTTTTGCTCACTGTAACTTTCAGAGATAGCAAATATCCATTTGCATATCAGTCTTTGCGCACCGAAATGCCATGGCAATTCCCTTCTGAACAAGAGTACCAACAGCAACCCCATACACGTGTTTCAGCCTTGTTGGGCCTCATCAGTGATGTGAAGCTGTGCCTCTCTGAGAACAGTGAGCAGGGAGTCCACAGCTGTTTTCCCCAGGTAATTTAGGGTGACCAACACCAAATTCCTTGCAAAAATACAATAAAGGTAGCAGGAGCCCCTCTCTCAGAAGAACACAGCATGATAACTTGTTCAGTGGTTATTAACCACTTTGAGAGTTCGCAGCCATCTACTTTTTGTTTTGCTCACTGTACCTTTCACAGATAGGAAATATCCATTTGCATATCAGTCTTTGTCCTGCCCACATGGGCAGTCCAGCACCGAAATGCCATGGCAATTCCCTTCTGAACATGAGTACCAACAGCAACCCCATACACGTGTTGCAGCCTTGTTAGGCCTCATCAGTGAGGTGAAGCTGTGCCTCTCTGAGCACAGTGAACAGGGAGTCCACGTCTGGTTGCCCCCAGGTAACTTAGGGTGATTAACCCCAAGTTCCTTGCAAAAATACAAAAAAGGTAGCAGGCACCCCTCTCTCAAAAGAACACGGCATGATAACCTGTTCAGTGGTTATTAACCACTTTGAGAGTTCGCAGCCATCTGCTTTTTGCTCACTGTACCTTTCACAGATAGGAAATATCCATTTGCATATCAGTCTTTGTGCACCGAAATGCCATGGCAATTCCCTTCTGAACAAGAATACCAACAGCAACCCCATACACGTGTTTCAGCCTTGTTGGGCCTCATCAGTGAGGTGAAGCTGTGCCTCTCTGAGCACAGTGAACACGGAGTCCACGTCTGGTTGCCCCCAGGTAACTTAAGGTGACCAACCCCAAGTTCCTTGCAAAAATACAAAAAAAGGTAGCAGGCACCCCTCTCTCAAAAGTACACGGCATGATAACCTGTTCAGTGGTTTTTAACCACTTTGAGAGTTCGCAGCCATCTGCTTTTTGCTCACTGTAACTTTCACAGATAGGAAATATCCATTTGCATATCAGTCTTTGTCCTGCCCACATGGGTAGTCCAGCACTGAAATGCCATGGCAATTCCCTTCTGAACAAGAGTACCAAAAGCAACCGCATACACGTGTTTCAGCCTTGTTGGGCCTCAGCCTTGAGGTGAAGCTGTGCCTCTCTGAGCACAGTGAGCAGGGAGTCCACGTCTGGTTGCCCCCAAGTAACTTAGGGTGACCAACCCTAAGTTCCTTGCAAAAATACAAAAAAGGTAGCAGGCTCCCCTCTCTCAAAAGAACACGGCATGATAACCTGTTCAGTGGTTATTAACCACTTTGAGAGTTTGCAGCCATCTACTTTTTGCTCACTGTAACTTTCACAGATAGGAAATATACATTTGCATATCAGTCTTTGTCCTGCCCACATGGGCAGTCCAGCACCAAAATGCCATGGCAATTCCCTACTGAACAAGAGTACCAACAGCAACCCCATACACGTGTTTCAGCCTTGTTGGGCCTCAGCATTGAGGTGAAGCTGTGCCTCTCTGAGCACAGTGAGCAGAGAGTCCACGTCTGGTTGCCCCCAAGTAACTTAAGGTGACCAACCCCAAGTTCCTTGCAAAAATACAAAAAAGGTAGCAGGCGCCCCTCTCTCAAAAGAACGTGGCATGAGAACCTGTTCTGTGGTTATTAACCACTTTGAGAGTTCGCAGCCATCTACTTTTTGTTTTGCTCACTGTACCTTTCACAGATAGGAAATATCCATTTGCATATCAGTCTTTGTCCTGCCCACATGGGCAGTCCAGCACCGAAATGCCATGGCAATTCCCTTCTGAACATGAGTACCAACAGCAACCCCATACACGTGTTGCAGCCTTGTTAGGCCTCATCAGTGAGGTGAAGCTGTGCCTCTCTGAGCACAGTGAACAGGGAGTCCTCTTCTGGTTGCCCCCAGGTAACTTAGGGTGATTAACCCCAAGTTCCTTGCAAAAATACAAAAAAGGTAGCAGGCACCCCTCTCTCAAAAGAACACGGCATGATAACCTGTTCAGTGGTTATTAACCACTTTGAGAGTTCGCAGCCATCTGCTTTTTGCTCACTGTACCTTTCACAGATAGGAAATATCCATTTGCATATCAGTCTTTGTGCACCGAAATGCCATGGCAATTCCCTTCTGAACAAGAATACCAACAGCAACCCCATATACGTGTTTCAGCCTTGTTGGGCCTCATCAGTGAGGTGAAGCTGTGCCTCTCTGAGCACAGTGAACACGGAGTCCACGTCTGGTTGCCCCCAGGTAACTTAAGGTGACCAACCCCAAGTTCCTTGCAAAAATACAAAAAAAGGTAGCAGGCACCCCTCTCTCAAAAGTACACGGCATGATAACCTGTTCAGTGGTTATTAACCACTTTGGGAGTTCACAGCCATCTGCTTTTTGCTCACTGTACCTTTCACAGATAGGAAATATTCATTTGCATATCAGTCTTTGTGCACCGCAATGCCATGGCAATTCCCTTCTGAGCAAGAGTACCAACAGCAACCCAAACACGTGCTTCAGCCTTGTTGGGCCTCATCAGTGAGGTGAAGCTGTGCCTCTCTGAGCACAGTGAGCAGGGAGTCCACGTCTGGTTGCCTCCAGATAATTTAGGGTGACCAACCCCAAGTTCATTGCAAAAATACAAAAAAGGTAGCAGGCACCCCTCTCTCAAAAGAACAAGGCATGATAACCTGTTCAGTGGTTATTAACCACTTTGAGAGTTCGCAGCCATTTGCTTTTTGCTCACTGTTCCTTTCACAGATAGGAAATATCCTTTTGCATATCAGTCTTTGTGCACCAAAATGCCATGGCAATTCCCTTCTGAACAAGAGTACCAACAGCAACCCCATACACGTGTTTCAGCCTTGTTGGGCCTCATCAGTGAGGTGAAGCTGTGCCTCTCTGAGCACAGTGAGCAGGGAGTCCACGTCTGGTTGCCCCCAGGTAGCTTAGGGTGACCAACCCCAAGTTCCTTGCAAAAATACAAAAAAGGTAGCAGGAGCCCCTCTCTCAAAAGAACATGGCATGAGAACCTGTTCAGTGGTTATTAACTACTTTGAGAGTTCGCAGCCATCTACTTTTTGCTCACTGTAACTTTCACAGATAGGAAATATCCATTTGCATATCAGTCTTTGTCCTGCCCACATGGGCAGTCCAGCATCGAAATGCCATGGCAATTCCCTTCTGAACATGAGTACCAACAGCAACCGCATACACGTGTTGCAGCCTTGTTAGGCCTCATCAGTGAGGTGAAGCTGTGCCTCTCTGAGCACAGTGAACAGGGAGTCCACGTCTGGTTGCCCCCAGGTAACTTAGGGTGACCAACCCCAAGTTCCTTGCAAAAATACAAAAAAAGGTAGCAGGCACCCCTCTCTCAAAAGAACACGGCATGATAACCTGTTCAGTGGTTATTAACCACTTTGAGAGTTCACAGCCATCTGCTTTTTGCTCACTGTACCTTTCACAGATAGGAAATATCCATTTGCATATCAGTCTTTGTGCACCGAAATGCCATGGCAATTCCCTTCTGAGCAAGAGTACCAACAGCAACCCCATAAACGTGTTTCAGCCTTGTTGAGCCTAATCAATGAGGTGAAGCTGTGCCTCACTGAGCACAGTGAGCAGGGAGTCCACGTCTGGTTGCCCCCAGGTAGCTTAGGGTGACCAACCCCAAATTCCTTGCAAAAATACAATAAAGGTAGCAGGCGCCCCTCTCTCAGAAGAACACAGCATGATAACCTGTTCAGTGGTTATTAACCACTTTGAGAGTTCGCAGCCATATGCTTTTTGCTCACTGTAACTTTCACAGATAGGAAATAACCATGGCAATTCCCTTCTGAACAAGAGTACCAACAGCAACCCCTTACACGTGTTTCAGCCTTGTTGGGCCTCAGCATTGAGGTGAAGCTGTGCCTCTCTGAGCACAGTGAGCAGGGAGTCCAAGTCTGGTTGCCCCCAAGTAACTCAGGGTGACCAACCCCAAGTTCCTTGCAAAAATACAAAAAAGGTAGCAGGCGCCCCTCTCTCAAAAGAACACAGCATGATAACCTGTTCAGTGGTTATTAACCACTTTGAGAGTTCGCAGCCATCTGCTTTTTGCTCACTGTAACTTTCACAGATAGGAAATATCCATTTGCATATCAGTCTTTGTGCACCGAAATGCCATGGCAATTCCCTTCTGAACAAGAGTACCAACAGCAACCCCATACACGTGTTTCAGCCTTGTTGGGCCTCATCAGTGATGTGAATCTGTGCCTCTCTGAGAACAGTGAGCAGGGAGTCCACATCTGGTTGCCCCAGGTAACTTAGGGTGACCAATCCCAAATTCCTTGCAAAAATACAATAAAGGTAGCAGGCGCCCCTCTCTCAGAAGAACACAGCATGATAACCTGTTCAGTGGTTATTAACCACTCTGAGAGTTCGCAGCCATCTGCTTTTTGCTCACTGTAACTTTCACGGATAGGAAATATCCATTTGCATATCAGTCTTTGTCCTGCCCACATGGGCAGTCCAGCACCGAAATGCCATGACAATTCCCTTATGAACAAGAGTACCAACAGCAACCCAAAACACGTGTTTCAGCCTTGTTGGGCCTCAGCCCTGAGGTGAAGCTGTGCCTCTCTGAGCACAGTGAGCAGGGAGTCCACGTCTGGTTGCCCCCAAGTAACTTAGGGTGACCAACCCCAAGTTCCTTGCAAAAATACAAAAAAGGTAGCAATCGTCCCTCTCTCGAAAGAACATAGCATGATAACATGTTCAGTGGTTATTAACCACTTTGAGAGTTCGCAGCCATCTGCTTTTTGTTCACTGTAACTTTCACAGATAGGAAATATCCATTTGCATATCAGTCTTTGTGCACCGAAATGCCATGGCAATCCCATACACGTGTTTCAGCCTTGTTGGGCCTCATCAGTGATGTGAAGCTGTGCCTCTCTGAGAACAGTGAGCAGGGAGTCCACATCTGGTTGCCCCAGGTAACTTAGGGTGACCAACCCCAAATTCCTTGCAAAAATACAATAAAGGTAGCAGGCGCCCCTCTCTCAGAAGAACACAGCATGATAACCTGTTCAGTGGTTATTAACCACTTTGCGAGTTCGCAGCCATCTGCTTTTTGCTCACTGTAACTTTCACAGATAGGAAATATCCATTTGCATATCACTCTTTGTACTGCCCACATGGGCAGTCCAGCACCAAAATGCCAGGGCAATTCCCTACTGAACAAGAGTGCCAACAGCAACCCCATACATGTGTTTCAGCCTTGTTGGGCCTCAGCATTGAGGTGAAGCTGTGCCTCTCTGAGCACAGTGAGCAGGGAGTCCACGTCTGGTTGCCCCCAAGTAACTTAGGGTGACCAACCCCAAGTACCTTGCAAAAATACAAAAAAGGTAGCAGGCGCCCCTCTCTCAAATGAACATGGAATGAGAATCTGTTCAGTGGTTATTAACCACTTTGAGAGTTCGCAGCCATCTACTTTTTGCTCACTGTACCTTTCACAGATAGGAAATATCCATTTGCATATCAGTCTTTGTCCTGCCCACATGGGCAGTCCAGCACCGAAACGCCATGGCAATTCCCTTCTGAACATGAGTACCAACAGCAACCCCATACACGTGTTGCAGCCTTGTTAGGCCTCATCAGTGAGGTGAAGCTGTGCCTCTCTGAGCACAGTGAACAGGGAGTCCACGTCTGGTTGCCCCCAGGTGAATTAGGGTGACCAACCCCAAGTTCCTTGCAAAAATACAAAAAAAGGTAGCAGGCACCCCTCTCTCAAAAGAACACGACATGATAACCTGTTCAGTGGTTATTAACCACTTTCAGAGTTCACAGCCATCTGCTTTTTGCTCACTGTACCTTTCACAGATAGGAAATAGTCATTTGCATATCAGTCTTTGTGCACCGCAATGCCATGGCAATTCCCTTCTGAGCAAGAGTACCAACAGCAACCCCAAACACGTGCTTCAGCCTTGTTGGGCCTCATCAGTGAGGTGAAGCTGTACCTCTCTGAGCACAGTGAGCAGGGAGTCTACGTCTGGTTGCCTCCAGATAATTTAGGGTGACCAACCCCAAGTTCATTGCAAAAATACAAAAAAGGTAGCAGGCGCCCCTCTCTCAAAAGAACACGGCATGATAACCCGTTCAGTGGTTATTAACCACTTTGAGAGTTCGCAGCCATCTACGTTTTGCTCACTGTACCTTTCACAGATAGGAAATATCCATTTGCATATCAGTCTTTGTCCTGCCCACATGGGCAGTCCAGCACCGAAATGCCATGGCAATTCCCTACTGATCAAGAGTACCAACAGCAACCCCATACATGTGTTGCAGCCTTGTTAGGCCTCAAAAGTGAGGTGAAGCTGTGCTTCTCTGAGCACAGTGAACAGGGAGTCCACGTCTGGTTGCCCCCAGGTAACTTAAGGTGACCAACCCCAAGTTCCTTGCAAAAATACAAAAAAGGTAGCAGGCACCCCTCTCTCAAAAGAACACGGCATGATAACCTGTTCAGTGGTTATTAACCACTTTGAGAGTTCACAGCCATCTGCTTTTTGCTCACTGTACCTTTCACAGTTAGGAAATATTCATTTGCATATCAGTCTTTGTGCACCGCAATGCCATGACAATTCCCTTCTGAGCAAGAGTACCAATAGCAACCCCAAACACGTGCTTCAGTCTTGTTGGGCCTCATCAGTGAGGTGAAGCTGTGCCTCTCTGAGCACAGTGATCAGGGAGTCCTCGTCTGGTTGCCTCCAGATAATTTGGGGTGACCAACCCCAAGTTCATTGCAAAAATACAAAAAAGGTAGCAGGCACCCCTCTCTCAAATGAACAAGGCATGATAACTTGTTCAGTGGTTGTTAACCACTTTGAGAGTTCGCAGCCATCTGCTTTTTGCTCACTGTACCTTTCACAGATAGGAAATATCCATTTGCATATCAGTCTTTGTGCACGTGCACCGAAATGCCATGGCAATTCCCTTCTGAACAAGAGTACCAACAGCAACCGAATCCACGTGTTTCAGCCTTGTTGGGCCTCAGCCTTGAGGTGAAGCTGTGCCTCTCTGAGCACAGTGAGCAGGGAGTCCACGTCTGGTTGCCCCCAAGTAACTTAAGGTGACCAACCCCAAGTTCCTTGCAAAAATACAAAAAAGGTAGCAGGCGCCCCTCTCTCAAAAGAACATGGCATGAGAACCCGTTCAGTGGTTATTAACCATTTTGAGAGTTCGCAGCCATCTACTTTTTGCTCACTGTACCTTTCACAGATAGGAAATATCCATTTGCATATCAGTCTTTGTCCTGCCCACATTGGCAGTCCAGCACCAAAATGCCATGGCAATTCCCTTCTGAACATAAGTACCAACAGCAACCCCATACACGTGTTGCAGCCTTGTTAGGCCTCATCAGTGAGGTGAAGCTGTGCCTCTCTGAGCACAGTGAACAGGGAGTCCACGTCTTGTTGCCCCCAGGTAACTTAGGGTGACCAACCCCAAGTTCCTTGCAAAAATACAAAAAAGGTAGCAGGCACCCCTCTCTCAAAAGAACACCGCATGATAACCTGTTCAGTGGTTATTAACCACTTTGAGAGTTCACAGCCATCTGCCTTTTGCTCACTGTACCTTTCACAGATAGGAAATATTCATTTGCATATCAGTCTTTGTGCACAGCAATGCCATGGCAATTCCCTTCTGAGCAAGAGTGCCAACAGCAACCCCAAACACGTGCTTCAGCCTTTTTGGGCCTCATCAGTGATGTGAAGCTGTGCCTCTCTGAGCACAGTGAGCAGGGAGTCCACGTCTGGTTGCCTCCAGATAATTTAGGGTGACCAACCCCAAGTTCCTTGCAAAAATACAAAAAAGGTAGCAGGCACCCCTCTCTCAAAAGAACACGGCATGATAACCTGTTCAGTGGTTATTAACCACTTTGAGAGTTCGCAGCCATCTGCTTTTTGCTCACTGTACCTTTCACAGATAGGAAATATCCATTTGCATATCAGTCTTTGTGCACCGAAATGCCATGGCAATTCCCTTCTGAACAAGAATACCAACAGCAACCCCATACACGTGTTTCAGCCTTGTTGGGCCTCATCAATGAGGTGAAGCTGTGCCTCACTGAGCACAGTGAGCAGGGAGTCCACGTCTGGTTGCCCCCAGGTAGCTTAGGGTGACCAACCCCAAATTCCTTGCAAAAATACAAAAAAGGTAGCAGGTGTCCCTCTCTCAAAAGAACAGAGCATGATAACCTGTTGAGTGGTTATTAACCACTTTGTAGTTCGCAGCCATCTGCTTTTTGCTCACTGTAACTTTCACAGATAGGAAATATCCATTTGCATATCAGTCTTTGTGCACCAAAATGCCATGGCAATTCCCTTCTGAACAAGAGTACCAACAACAACCCCATACACGTGGTTCAGCCTTGTTGGGCCTCATCAGTGATGTGAAGCTGTGCCTCTCTGAGAACAGTGAGCAGGGAGTCCACATCTGGTTGCCCCAGGTAACTTAGGGTGACCAACCCCAAATTCCTTGCAAAAATACAATAAAGGTAGCCGGCGCCCCTACTCAGAAGAACACAGCATGATAACCTGTTCAGTGGTTATTAACCACTTTAAGAGTTTGCAGCCATCTGCTTTTTGCTCACTGTAACTTTCACAGATAGGAAATATCCATTTGCATATCAGTCTTTGTCCTGCCCACATGGGCAGTCCAGCACCGAAAAGCCATGGCAATTCCCTTCTGAACAAGAGTACCAACAGCAACCCCATACACTTGTTTCAGCCTTGTTGGGCCTCAGCATTGAGGTGAAGCTGTGCCTCTCTGAGCACAGTGAGCAGGGAGTCCACGTCTAGTTGCCCCCAAGTAACTTAGGGTGACCAACCCCAAGTTCCTTGCAAAAATACAAAAAAGGTAGCAGGCGCCCCTCTCTCAAAAGAACACGGCATGATAACCCGTTCAGTGGTTATTAACCACTTTGAGAGTTCGCAGCCATCTACGTTTTGCTCACTGTACCTTTCACAGATAGGAAATATCCATTTGCATATCAGTCTTTGTCCTGCCCACACGGGCAGTCCAGCACCAAAATGCCATGGCAATTCCCTACTGAACAAGAGTACCAACAGCAACCCCATACATGTGTTTCAGCCTTGTTAGGCCTCATCAGTGAGGTGAAGCTGTGCTTCTCTGAGCACAGTGAACTGGGAGTCCACGTCTGGTTGCCCCCAGGTAACTTAGGGTGACCAACCCCAAGTTCCTTGCAAAAATACAAAAAAAAGGTAGCAGGCACCCCTCTCTCAAAAGAACACGGCATGATAACCTGTTCAGTGGTTATTAACCACTTTGAGAGTTCACAGCCATCTGCTTTTTGCTCACTGTACCTTTCACAGATTGGAAATATTCATTTGCATATCAGTCTTTGTGCACCGAAATGCCATGGCAGTTCCCTTCTGAGCAAGAGTACCAACAGCAACCCCATACACGTGCTTCAGCCTTGTTGGGCCTCATCAGTGAGGTGAAGCTGTTCCTCTCTGAGCACAGTGAGCAGGGAGTCCACGTCTGGTTGCCCCCAGGTAGCTTACGGTGACCAACCCCAAGTTCCTTGCAAAAATACAAAAAAGGTAGCAGGCGCCCCTCTCTCAAAAGAACATGGAATGAAAACCTGTTCAGTGGTTATTAACCACTTTGAGAGTTCGCAGCCATCTACTTTTTGCTCACTGTACCTTTCACAGATAGGAAATATCCATTTGCATATCAGTCTTTGTCCTGCCCACATGGGCAGTCCAGCACCGAAATGCCATGGCAATTCCCTTCTGAACATGAGTACCAACAGCAACCCCATACACGTGTTGCAGCCTTGTTAGGCCTCATCAGTGAGGTGAAGCTGTGCCTCTCTGAGCACAGTGAACACGGAGTCCACGTCTGGTTGCCCCCAGGTAACTTAAGGTGACCAACCCCAAGTTCCTTGCAAAAATACAAAAAAAGGTAGCAGGCACCCCTCTCTCAAAAGTACACGGCATGATAACCTGTTCAGTGGTTATTAACCACTTTGAGAGTTCGCAGCCATCTGCTTTTTGCTCACTGTAACTTTCACAGATAGGAAATATCCATTTGCATATCAGTCTTTGTGCACCGAAATGCCATGGCAATTCCCTTCTGAACAAGAGTACCAACAGCAACCCCATACACGTGTTTCAGCCTTGTTGGGCCTCATCAGTGATGTGAAGCTGTGCCTCTCTGAGAACAGTGAGCAGGGAGTCCACATCTGGTTGCCCCAGGTAACTTAGGGTGACCAACCCCAAATTCCTTGCAAAAATACAATAAAGGTAGCAGGCGCCCCTCTCTCAGAAGAACACAGCATGATAACCTGTTCAGTGGTTATTAACCACTTTGAGAGTTCGCAGCCATATGCTTTTTGCTCACTGTAACTTTCACAGATAGGAAATAACCATGGCAATTCCCTTCTGAACAAGAGTACCAACAGCAACCCCTTACACGTGTTTCAGCCTTGTTGGGCCTCAGCATTGAGGTGAAGCTGTGCCTCTCTGAGCACAGTGAGCAGGGAGTCCACGTCTGGTTGCCCCCAAGTAACTTAGGGTGACCAACCCCAAGTTCCTTGCAAAAATACAAAAAAGGTAGCAGGCGCCCCTCTCTCAAAAGAACACAGCATGATAACCTGTTCAGTGGTTATTAACCACTTTGAGAGTTCGCAGCCATCTGCTTTTTGCTCACTGTAACTTTCACAGATAGGAAATATCCATTTGCATATCAGTCTTTGTGCACCGAAATGCCATGGCAATTCCCTTATGAACAAGAGTACCAACAGCAACCCAAAACACGTGTTTCAGACTTGTTGGGCCTCAGCCCTGAGGTGAAGCTGTGCCTCTCTGAGCACAGTGAGCAGGGAGTCCACGTCTGGTTGCCCCCAAGTAACTTAGGGTGACCAACCCCAAGTTCCTTGCAAAAATACAAAAAAGGTAGCAATCGTCCCTCTCTCGAAAGAACACAGCATGATAACCTGTTCAGTGGTTATTAACCACTTTGAGAGTTCGCAGCCATCTGCTTTTTGTTCACTGTAACTTTCACAGATAGGAAATATCCATTTGCATATCAGTCTTTGTGCACCGAAATGCCATGGCAATTCCCTTCTGAACAAGTGTACCAACAGCAATCCCACACACGTGTTTCAGCCTTGTTGGGCCTCATCAGTGATGTGAAGCTGTGCCTCTCTGAGAACAGTGAGCAGGGAGTCCACATCTGGTTGCCCCAGGTAACTTAGGGTGACCAACCCCAAATTCCTTGCAAAAATACAATAAAGGTAGCAGGCGCCCCTCTCTCAGAAGAACACAGCATGATAACCTGTTCAGTGGTTATTAACCACTTTGCGAGTTCGCAGCCATCTGCTTTTTGCTCACTGTAACTTTCACAGATAGGAAATATCCATTTGCATATCACTCTTTGTACTGCCCACATGGGCAGTCCAGCACCAAAATGCCAGGGCAATTCCCTACTGAACAAGAGTGCCAACAGCAACCCCATACACGTGTTTCAGCCTTGTTGGGCCTCAGCATTGAGGTGAAGCTGTGCCTCTCTGAGCACAGTGAGCAGGGAGTCCACGTCTGGTTGCCCCCAAGTAACTTAGGGTGACCAACCCCAAGTACCTTGCAAAAATACAAAAAAGGTAGCAGGCGCCCCTCTCTCAAATGAACATGGAATGAGAACCTGTTCAGTGGTTATTAACCACTTTGAGAGTTCGCAGCCATCTACTTTTTGCTCACTGTACCTTTCACAGATAGGAAATATCCATTTGCATATCAGTCTTTGTCCTGCCCACATGGGCAGTCCAGCACCGAAACGCCATGGCAATTCCCTTCTGAACATGAGTACCAACAGCAACCCCATACACGTGTTGCAGCCTTGTTAGGCCTCATCAGTGAGGTGAAGCTGTGCCTCTCTGAGCACAGTGAACAGGGAGTCCACGTCTGGTTGCCCCCAGGTAAATTAGGGTGACCAACCCCAAGTTCCTTGCAAAAATACAAAAAAAGGTAGCAGGCACCCCTCTCTCAAAAGAACACGGCATGATAACCTGTTCAGTGGTTATTAACCACTTTCAGAGTTCACAGCCATCTGCTTTTTGCTCACTGTACCTTTCACAGATAGGAAATAGTCATTTGCATATCAGTCTTTGTGCACCGCAATGCCATGGCAATTCCCTTCTGAGCAAGAGTACCAACAGCAACCCCAAACACGTGCTTCAGCCTTGTTGGGCCTCATCAGTGAGGTGAAGCTGTACCTCTCTGAGCACAGTGAGCAGGGAGTCTACGTCTGGTTGCCTCCAGATAATTTAGGGTGACCAACCCCAAGTTCATTGCAAAAATACAAAAAAGGTAGCAGGCACCCCTCTCTCAAATGAACACGGCATGATAACCCGTTCAGTGGTTATTAACCACTTTGAGAGTTCGCAGCCATCTACTTTTTGCTCACTGTACCTTTCACAGATAGGAAATATCCATTTGCATATCAGTCTTTGTCCTGCCCACATGGGCAGTCCAGCACCGAAATGCCATGGCAATTCCCTACTGATCAAGAGTACCAACAGCAACCCCATACATGTGTTGCAGCCTTGTTAGGCCTCAAAAGTGAGGTGAAGCTGTGCTTCTCTGAGCACAGTGAACAGGGAGTCCACGTCTGGTTGCCCCCAGGTAACTTAAGGTGACCAACCCCAAGTTCCTTGCAAAAATACAAAAAAGGTAGCAGGCACCCCTCTCTCAAAAGAACACGGCATGATAACCTGTTCAGTGGTTATTAACCACTTTGAGAGTTCACAGCCATCTGCTTTTTGCTCACTGTACCTTTCACAGTTAGGAAATATTCATTTGCATATCAGTCTTTGTGCACCGCAATGCCATGACAATTCCCTTCTGAGCAAGAGTACCAATAGCAACCCCAAACACGTGCTTCAGTCTTGTTGGGCCTCATCAGTGAGGTGAAGCTGTGCCTCTCTGAGCACAGTGATCAGGGAGTCCTCGTCTGGTTGCCTCCAGATAATTTGGGGTGACCAACCCCAAGTTCATTGCAAAAATACAAAAAAGGTAGCAGGCACCCCTCTCTCAAAAGAACAAGGCATGATAACTTGTTCAGTGGTTGTTAACCACTTTGAGAGTTCGCAGCCATCTGCTTTTTGCTCACTGTACCTTTCACAGATAGGAAATATCCATTTGCATATCAGTCTTTGTGCACGTGCACCGAAATGCCATGGCAATTCCCTTCTGAACAAGAGTACCAACAGCAACCGAATCAACGTGTTTCAGCCTTGTTGGGCCTCAGCCTTGAGGTGAAGCTGTGCCTCTCTGAGCACAGTGAGCAGGGAGTCCACGTCTGGTTGCCCCGAAGTAACTTAGGGTGACCAATCCCAAGTTCCTTGCAAAAATACAAAAAAGGTAGCAGGCGCCCCTCTCTCAAAAGAACACGGCATTATAACCCATTCAGTGGTTATTAACCACTTTGAGAGTTTGCAGCCATCTACTTTTTGCTCACTGTACCTTTCACAGATAGGAAATATCCATTTGCATATCAGTCTTTGTCCTGCCCACATGGGCAGTCCAGCACCAAAATGCTATGGCAATTCCCTACTAAACAAGAGTACCAACAGCAACCCCATACACATGTTTCAGCCTTGTTGGGCCTCAGCATTGAGGTGAAGCTGTGCCTCTCTGAGCACAGTGAGCAGGGAGTCCACGTCTGGTTGCCCCCAAGTAACTTAAGGTGACCAACCCCAAGTTCCTTGCAAAAATACAAAAAAGGTAGCAGGCGCCCCTCTCTCAAAAGAACATGGCATGAGAACCCGTTCAGTGGTTATTAACCATTTTGAGAGTTCGCAGCCATCTACTTTTTGCTCACTGTACCTTTCACAGATAGGAAATATCCATTTGCATATCAGTCTTTGTCCTGCCCACATTGGCAGTCCAGCACCAAAATGCCATGGCAATTCCCTTCTGAACATAAGTACCAACAGCAACCCCATACACGTGTTGCAGCCTTGTTAGGCCTCATCAGTGAGGTGAAGCTGTGCCTCTCTGAGCACAGTGAACAGGGAGTCCACGTCTTGTTGCCCCCAGGTAACTTAGGGTGACCAACCCCAAGTTCCTTGCAAAAATACAAAAAAAGGTAGCAGGCACCCCTCTCTCAAAAGAACACCGCATGATAACCTGTTCAGTGGTTATTAACCACTTTGAGAGTTCACAGCCATCTGCCTTTTGCTCACTGTACCTTTCACAGATAGGAAATATTCATTTGCATATCAGTCTTTGTGCACAGCAATGCCATGGCAATTCCCTTCTGAGCAAGAGTGCCAACAGCAACCCCAAACACGTGCTTCAGCCTTTTTGGGCCTCATCAGTGATGTGAAGCTGTGCCTCTCTGAGCACAGTGAGCAGGGAGTCCACGTCTGGTTGCCTCCAGATAATTTAGGGTGACCAACCCCAAGTTCATTGCAAAAATACAAAAAAGGTAGCAGGCACCCCTCTCTCAAAAGAACAAGGCATGATAACCTGTTCAGTGGTTATTAACCACTTTGAGAGTTCGCAGCCATCTACTTTTTGCTCACTGTACCTTTCACAGATAGGAAATATACATTTGCATATCAGTCTTTGTGCACCGAAATGCCATGGCAATTCCCTTCTGAACAAGAATACCAACAGCAACTCCATACACGTGTTTCAGCCTTGTTGGGCCTCATCAATGAGGTGAAGCTGTGCCTCACTGAGCACAGTGAGCAGGGAGTCCACGTCTGGTTGCCCCCAGGTAGCTTACGGTGACCAACCCCAAATTCCTTGCAAAAATACAGAAACGGTAGCAGGCGTCCCTCTCTCAAAAGAACACAGCATGATAACCTGTTCAGTGGTTATTAACCACTTTGAGAGTTTGCAGCCATCTGCTTTTTGCTCACTGTAACTTTCAGAGATAGCAAATATCCATTTGCATATCAGTCTTTGCGCACCGAAATGCCATGGCAATTCCCTTCTGAACAAGAGTACCAACAGCAACCCCATACACGTGTTTCAGCCTTGTTGGGCCTCATCAGTGATGTGAAGCTGTGCCTCTCTGAGAACAGTGAGCAGGGAGTCCACAGCTGTTTTCCCCAGGTAATTTAGGGTGACCAACACCAAATTCCTTGCAAAAATACAATAAAGGTAGCAGGAGCCCCTCTCTCAGAAGAACACAGCATGATAACTTGTTCAGTGGTTATTAACCACTTTGAGAGTTCGCAGCCATCTACTTTTTGTTTTGCTCACTGTACCTTTCACAGATAGGAAATATCCATTTGCATATCAGTCTTTGTCCTGCCCACATGGGCAGTCCAGCACCGAAATGCCATGGCAATTCCCTTCTGAACATGAGTACCAACAGCAACCCCATACACGTGTTGCAGCCTTGTTAGGCCTCATCAGTGAGGTGAAGCTGTGCCTCTCTGAGCACAGTGAACAGGGAGTCCACGTCTGGTTGCCCCCAGGTAACTTAGGGTGATTAACCCCAAGTTCCTTGCAAAAATACAAAAAAGGTAGCAGGCACCCCTCTCTCAAAAGAACACGGCATGATAACCTGTTCAGTGGTTATTAACCACTTTGAGAGTTCGCAGCCATCTGCTTTTTGCTCACTGTACCTTTCACAGATAGGAAATATCCATTTGCATATCAGTCTTTGTGCACCGAAATGCCATGGCAATTCCCTTCTGAACAAGAATACCAACAGCAACCCCATACACGTGTTTCAGCCTTGTTGGGCCTCATCAGTGAGGTGAAGCTGTGCCTCTCTGAGCACAGTGAACACGGAGTCCACGTCTGGTTGCCCCCAGGTAACTTAAGGTGACCAACCCCAAGTTCCTTGCAAAAATACAAAAAAAGGTAGCAGGCACCCCTCTCTCAAAAGTACACGGCATGATAACCTGTTCAGTGGTTTTTAACCACTTTGAGAGTTCGCAGCCATCTGCTTTTTGCTCACTGTAACTTTCACAGATAGGAAATATCCATTTGCATATCAGTCTTTGTCCTGCCCACATGGGTAGTCCAGCACTGAAATGCCATGGCAATTCCCTTCTGAACAAGAGTACCAAAAGCAACCGCATACACGTGTTTCAGCCTTGTTGGGCCTCAGCCTTGAGGTGAAGCTGTGCCTCTCTGAGCACAGTGAGCAGGGAGTCCACGTCTGGTTGCCCCCAAGTAACTTAGGGTGACCAACCCTAAGTTCCTTGCAAAAATACAAAAAAGGTAGCAGGCTCCCCTCTCTCAAAAGAACACGGCATGATAACCTGTTCAGTGGTTATTAACCACTTTGAGAGTTTGCAGCCATCTACTTTTTGCTCACTGTAACTTTCACAGATAGGAAATATACATTTGCATATCAGTCTTTGTCCTGCCCACATGGGCAGTCCAGCACCAAAATGCCATGGCAATTCCCTACTGAACAAGAGTACCAACAGCAACCCCATACACGTGTTTCAGCCTTGTTGGGCCTCAGCATTGAGGTGAAGCTGTGCCTCTCTGAGCACAGTGAGCAGAGAGTCCACGTCTGGTTGCCCCCAAGTAACTTAAGGTGACCAACCCCAAGTTCCTTGCAAAAATACAAAAAAGGTAGCAGGCGCCCCTCTCTCAAAAGAACGTGGCATGAGAACCTGTTCAGTGGTTATTAACCACTTTGAGAGTTCGCAGCCATCTACTTTTTGTTTTGCTCACTGTACCTTTCACAGATAGGAAATATCCATTTGCATATCAGTCTTTGTCCTGCCCACATGGGCAGTCCAGCACCGAAATGCCATGGCAATTCCCTTCTGAACATGAGTACCAACAGCAACCCCATACACGTGTTGCAGCCTTGTTAGGCCTCATCAGTGAGGTGAAGCTGTGCCTCTCTGAGCACAGTGAACAGGGAGTCCACGTCTGGTTGCCCCCAGGTAACTTAGGGTGATTAACCCCAAGTTCCTTGCAAAAATACAAAAAAGGTAGCAGGCACCCCTCTCTCAAAAGAACACGGCATGATAACCTGTTCAGTGGTTATTAACCACTTTGAGAGTTCGCAGCCATCTGCTTTTTGCTCACTGTACCTTTCACAGATAGGAAATATCCATTTGCATATCAGTCTTTGTGCACCGAAATGCCATGGCAATTCCCTTCTGAACAAGAATACCAACAGCAACCCCATATACGTGTTTCAGCCTTGTTGGGCCTCATCAGTGAGGTGAAGCTGTGCCTCTCTGAGCACAGTGAACACGGAGTCCACGTCTGGTTGCCCCCAGGTAACTTAAGGTGACCAACCCCAAGTTCCTTGCAAAAATACAAAAAAAGGTAGCAGGCACCCCTCTCTCAAAAGTACACGGCATGATAACCTGTTCAGTGGTTATTAATCACTTTGGGAGTTCACAGCCATCTGCTTTTTGCTCACTGTACCTTTCACAGATAGGAAATATTCATTTGCATATCAGTCTTTGTGCACCGCAATGCCATGGCAATTCCCTTCTGAGCAAGAGTACCAACAGCAACCCAAACACGTGCTTCAGCCTTGTTGGGCCTCATCAGTGAGGTGAAGCTGTGCCTCTCTGAGCACAGTGAGCAGGGAGTCCACGTCTGGTTGCCTCCAGATAATTTAGGGTGACCAACCCCAAGTTCATTGCAAAAATACAAAAAAGGTAGCAGGCACCCCTCTCTCAAAAGAACAAGGCATGATAACCTGTTCAGTGGTTATTAACCACTTTGAGAGTTCGCAGCCATTTGCTTTTTGCTCACTGTTCCTTTCACAGATAGGAAATATCCTTTTGCATATCAGTCTTTGTGCACCAAAATGCCATGGCAATTCCCTTCTGAACAAGAGTACCAACAGCAACCCCATACACGTGTTTCAGCCTTGTTGGGCCTCATCAGTGAGGTGAAGCTGTGCCTCTCTGAGCACAGTGAGCAGGGAGTCCACGTCTGGTTGCCCCCAGGTAGCTTAGGGTGACCAACCCCAAGTTCCTTGCAAAAATACAAAAAAGGTAGCAGGAGCCCCTCTCTCAAAAGAACATGGCATGAGAACCTGTTCAGTGGTTATTAACTACTTTGAGAGTTCGCAGCCATCTACTTTTTGCTCACTGTAACTTTCACAGATAGGAAATATCCATTTGCATATCAGTCTTTGTCCTGCCCACATGGGCAGTCCAGCATCGAAATGCCATGGCAATTCCCTTCTGAACATGAGTACCAACAGCAACCGCATACACGTGTTGCAGCCTTGTTAGGCCTCATCAGTGAGGTGAAGCTGTGCCTCTCTGAGCACAGTGAACAGGGAGTCCACGTCTGGTTGCCCCCAGGTAACTTAGGGTGACCAACCCCAAGTTCCTTGCAAAAATACAAAAAAAGGTAGCAGGCACCCCTCTCTCAAAAGAACACGGCATGATAACCTGTTCAGTGGTTATTAACCACTTTGAGAGTTCACAGCCATCTGCTTTTTGCTCACTGTACCTTTCACAGATAGGAAATATCCATTTGCATATCAGTCTTTGTGCACCGAAATGCCATGGCAATTCCCTTCTGAGCAAGAGTACCAACAGCAACCCCATAAACGTGTTTCAGCCTTGTTGAGCCTAATCAATGAGGTGAAGCTGTGCCTCACTGAGCACAGTGAGCAGGGAGTCCACGTCTGGTTGCCCCCAGGTAGCTTAGGGTGACCAACCCCAAATTCCTTGCAAAAATACAATAAAGGTAGCAGGCGCCCCTCTCTCAGAAGAACACAGCATGATAACCTGTTCAGTGGTTATTAACCACTTTGAGAGTTCGCAGCCATATGCTTTTTGCTCACTGTAACTTTCACAGATAGGAAATAACCATGGCAATTCCCTTCTGAACAAGAGTACCAACAGCAACCCCTTACACGTGTTTCAGCCTTGTTGGGCCTCAGCATTGAGGTGAAGCTGTGCCTCTCTGAGCACAGTGAGCAGGGAGTCCAAGTCTGGTTGCCCCCAAGTAACTTAGGGTGACCAACCCCAAGTTCCTTGCAAAAATACAAAAAAGGTAGCAGGCGCCCCTCTCTCAAAAGAACACAGCATGATAACCTGTTCAGTGGTTATTAACCACTTTGAGAGTTCGCAGCCATCTGCTTTTTGCTCACTGTAACTTTCACAGATAGGAAATATCCATTTGCATATCAGTCTTTGTGCACCGAAATGCCATGGCAATTCCCTTCTGAACAAGAGTACCAACAGCAACCCCATACACGTGTTTCAGCCTTGTTGGGCCTCATCAGTGATGTGAATCTGTGCCTCTCTGAGAACAGTGAGCAGGGAGTCCACATCTGGTTGCCCCAGGTAACTTAGGGTGACCAATCCCAAATTCCTTGCAAAAATACAATAAAGGTAGCAGGCGCCCCTCTCTCAGAAGAACACAGCATGATAACCTGTTCAGTGGTTATTAACCACTCTGAGAGTTCGCAGCCATCTGCTTTTTGCTCACTGTAACTTTCACGGATAGGAAATATCCATTTGCATATCAGTCTTTGTCCTGCCCACATGGGCAGTCCAGCACCGAAATGCCATGACAATTCCCTTATGAACAAGAGTACCAACAGCAACCCAAAACACGTGTTTCAGCCTTGTTGGGCCTCAGCCCTGAGGTGAAGCTGTGCCTCTCTGAGCACAGTGAGCAGGGAGTCCACGTCTGGTTGCCCCCAAGTAACTTAGGGTGACCAACCCCAAGTTCCTTGCAAAAATACAAAAAAGGTAGCAGGCGCCCCTCTCTCAAAAGAACACGGCATGATAACCTGTTCAGTGGTTATTAACCACTTTGAGAGTTCGCAGCCATCTACTTTTTGCTCACTGTACCTTTCACAGATAGGAAATATCCATTTGCATATCAGTCTTTGTCCTGCCCACATGGGCAGTCCAGCACCAAAATGCCGTGGCAATTCCCTACTGAACAAGAGTGCCAACAGCAACCCCGTACACGTGTTTCAGCCTTGTTGGGGCTCAGCATTGAGGTGAAGCTGTGCCTCTCTGAGCACAGTGAGCAGGGAGTCCACGTCTGGTTGCCCCCAAGTAACTTAGGGTGACCAACCCCAAGTTCCTTGCAAAAATACAAAAAAGGTAGCAATCGTCCCTCTCTCGAAAGAACACAGCATGATAACCTGTTCAGTGGTTATTAACCACTTTGAGAGTTCGCAGCCATCTGCTTTTTGTTCACTGTAACTTTCACAGATAGGAAATATCCATTTGCACATCAGTCTTTGTGCACCGAAATGCCATGGCAATTCCCTTCTGAACAAGTGTACCAACAGCAATCCCATACACGTGTTTCAGCCTTGTTGGGCCTCATCAGTGATGTGAAGCTGTGCCTCTCTGAGAACAGTGAGCAGGGAGTCCACATCTGGTTGCCCCAGGTAACTTAGGGTGACCAACCCCAAATTCCTTGCAAAAATACAATAAAGGTAGCAGGCGCCCCTCTCTCAGAAGAACACAGCATGATAACCTGTTCAGTGGTTATTAACCACTTTGCGAGTTCGCAGCCATCTGCTTTTTGATCACTGTAACTTTCACAGATAGGAAATATCCATTTGCATATCACTCTTTGTACTGCCCACATGGGCAGTCCAGCACCAAAATGCCAGGGCAATTCCCTACTGAACAAGAGTGCCAACAGCAACCCCATACACGTGTTTCAGCCTTGTTGGGCCTCAGCATTGAGGTGAAGCTGTGCCTCTCTGAGCACAGTGAGCAGGGAGTCCACGTCTGGTTGCCCCCAAGTAACTTAGGGTGACCAACCCCAAGTACCTTGCAAAAATACAAAAAAGGTAGCAGGCGCCCCTCTCTCAAATGAACATGGAATGAGAACCTGTTCAGTGGTTATTAACCACTTTGAGAGTTCGCAGCCATCTACTTTTTGCTCACTGTACCTTTCACAGATAGGAAATATCCATTTGCATATCAGTCTTTGTCCTGCCCACATGGGCAGTCCAGCACCGAAACGCCATGGCAATTCCCTTCTGAACATGAGTACCAACAGCAACCCCATACACGTGTTGCAGCCTTGTTAGGCCTCATCAGTGAGGTGAAGCTGTGCCTCTCTGAGCACAGTGAACAGGGAGTCCACGTCTGGTTGCCCCCAGGTGAATTAGGGTGACCAACCCCAAGTTCCTTGCAAAAATACAAAAAAAGGTAGCAGGCACCCCTCTCTCAAAAGAACACGGCATGATAACCTGTTCAGTGGTTATTAACCACTTTCAGAGTTCACAGCCATCTGCTTTTTGCTCACTGTACCTTTCACAGATAGGAAATAGTCATTTGCATATCAGTCTTTGTGCACCGCAATGCCATGGCAATTCCCTTCTGAGCAAGAGTACCAACAGCAACCCCAAACACGTGCTTCAGCCTTGTTGGGCCTCATCAGTGAGGTGAAGCTGTACCTCTCTGAGCACAGTGAGCAGGGAGTCTACGTCTGGTTGCCTCCAGATAATTTAGGGTGACCAACCCCAAGTTCATTGCAAAAATACAAAAAAGGTAGCAGGCACCCCTCTCTCAAATGAACACGGCATGATAACCCGTTCAGTGGTTATTAACCACTTTGAGAGTTCGCAGCCATCTACTTTTTGCTCACTGTACCTTTCACAGATAGGAAATATCCATTTGCATATCAGTCTTTGTCCTGCCCACATGGGCAGTCCAGCACCGAAATGCCATGGCAATTCCCTACTGATCAAGAGTACCAACAGCAACCCCATACATGTGTTGCAGCCTTGTTAGGCCTCAAAAGTGAGGTGAAGCTGTGCTTCTCTGAGCACAGTGAACAGGGAGTCCACGTCTGGTTGCCCCCAGGTAACTTAAGGTGACCAACCCCAAGTTCCTTGCAAAAATACAAAAAAGGTAGCAGGCACCCCTCTCTCAAAAGAACACGGCATGATAACCTGTTCAGTGGTTATTAACCACTTTGAGAGTTCACAGCCATCTGCTTTTTGCTCACTGTACCTTTCACAGTTAGGAAATATTCATTTGCATATCAGTCTTTGTGCACCGCAATGCCATGACAATTCCCTTCTGAGCAAGAGTACCAATAGCAACCCCAAACACGTGCTTCAGTCTTGTTGGGCCTCATCAGTGAGGTGAAGCTGTGCCTCTCTGAGCACAGTGATCAGGGAGTCCTCGTCTGGTTGCCTCCAGATAATTTGGAGTGACCAACCCCAAGTTCATTGCAAAAATACAAAAAAGGTAGCAGGCACCCCTCTCTCAAATGAACAAGGCATGATAACTTGTTCAGTGGTTGTTAACCACTTTGAGAGTTCGCAGCCATCTGCTTTTTGCTCACTGTACCTTTCACAGATAGGAAATATCCATTTGCATATCAGTCTTTGTGCACGTGCACCGAAATGCCATGGCAATTCCCTTCTGAACAAGAGTACCAACAGCAACCGAATCCACGTGTTTCAGCCTTGTTGGGCCTCAGCCTTGAGGTGAAGCTGTGCCTCTCTGAGCACAGTGAGCAGGGAGTCCACGTCTGGTTGCCCCCAAGTAACTTAAGGTGACCAACCCCAAGTTCCTTGCAAAAATACAAAAAAGGTAGCAGGCGCCCCTCTCTCAAAAGAACATGGCATGAGAACCCGTTCAGTGGTTATTAACCATTTTGAGAGTTCGCAGCCATCTACTTTTTGCTCACTGTACCTTTCACAGATAGGAAATATCCATTTGCATATCAGTCTTTGTCCTGCCCACATTGGCAGTCCAGCACCAAAATGCCATGGCAATTCCCTTCTGAACATAAGTACCAACAGCAACCCCATACACGTGTTGCAGCCTTGTTAGGCCTCATCAGTGAGGTGAAGCTGTGCCTCTCTGAGCACAGTGAGCAGGGAGTCCACGTCTTGTTGCCCCCAAGTAACTTAGGGTGACCAACCCCAAGTTCCTTGCAAAAATACAAAAAAGGTAGCAGGCGCCCCTCTCTCAAAAGAACACGGCATGATAACCTGTTCAGTGGTTATTAACCACTTTGAGAGTTCGCAGCCATCTACTTTTTGCTCACTGTACCTTTCACAGATAGGAAATATCCATTTGCATATCAGTCTTTGTCCTGCCCACATGGGCAGTCCAGCACCAAAATGCCGTGGCAATTCCCTACTGAACAAGAGTGCCAACAGCAACCCCGTACACGTGTTTCAGCCTTGTTGGGCCTCAGCATTGAGGTGAAGCTGTGCCTCTCTGAGCACAGTGAGCAGGGAGTCCACGTCTGGTTGCCCCCAAGTAACTTAGGGTGACCAACCCCAAGTTCCTTGCAAAAATACAAAAAAGGTAGCAATCGTCCCTCTCTCGAAAGAACACAGCATGATAACCTGTTCAGTGGTTATTAACCACTTTGAGAGTTCGCAGCCATCTGCTTTTTGTTCACTGTAACTTTCACAGATAGGAAATATCCATTTGCATATCAGTCTTTGTGCACCGAAATGCCATGGCAATTCCCTTCTGAACAAGTGTACCAACAGCAATCCCATACACGTGTTTCAGCCTTGTTGGGCCTCATCAGTGATGTGAAGCTGTGCCTCTCTGAGAACAGTGAGCAGGGAGTCCACATCTGGTTGCCCCAGGTAACTTAGGGTGACCAACCCCAAATTCATTGCAAAAATACAATAAAGGTAGCAGGCGCCCCTCTCTCAGAAGAACACAGCATGATAACCTGTTCAGTGGTTATTAACCACTTTGCGAGTTCGCAGCCATCTGCTTTTTGATCACTGTAACTTTCACAGATAGGAAATAGTCATTTGCATATCAGTCTTTGTGCACCGCAATGCCATGGCAATTCCCTTCTGAGCAAGAGTACCAACAGCAACCCCAAACACGTGCTTCAGCCTTGTTGGGCCTCATCAGTGAGGTGAAGCTGTACCTCTCTGAGCACAGTGAGCAGGGAGTCTACGTCTGGTTGCCTCCAGATAATTTAGGGTGACCAACCCCAAGTTCATTGCAAAAATACAAAAAAGGTAGCAGGCACCCCTCTCTCAAATGAACACGGCATGATAACCCGTTCAGTGGTTATTAACCACTTTGAGAGTTCGCAGCCATCTACTTTTTGCTCACTGTACCTTTCACAGATAGGAAATATCCATTTGCATATCAGTCTTTGTCCTGCCCACATGGGCAGTCCAGCACCGAAATGCCATGGCAATTCCCTACTGATCAAGAGTACCAACAGCAACCCCATACATGTGTTGCAGCCTTGTTAGGCCTCAAAAGTGAGGTGAAGCTGTGCTTCTCTGAGCACAGTGAACAGGGAGTCCACGTCTGGTTGCCCCCAGGTAACTTAAGGTGACCAACCCCAAGTTCCTTGCAAAAATACAAAAAAGGTAGCAGGCACCCCTCTCTCAAAAGAACACGGCATGATAACCTGTTCAGTGGTTATTAACCACTTTGAGAGTTCACAGCCATCTGCTTTTTGCTCACTGTACCTTTCACAGTTAGGAAATATTCATTTGCATATCAGTCTTTGTGCACCGCAATGCCATGACAATTCCCTTCTGAGCAAGAGTACCAATAGCAACCCCAAACACGTGCTTCAGTCTTGTTGGGCCTCATCAGTGAGGTGAAGCTGTGCCTCTCTGAGCACAGTGATCAGGGAGTCCTCGTCTGGTTGCCTCCAGATAATTTGGGGTGACCAACCCCAAGTTCATTGCAAAAATACAAAAAAGGTAGCAGGCACCCCTCTCTCAAATGAACAAGGCATGATAACTTGTTCAGTGGTTGTTAACCACTTTGAGAGTTCGCAGCCATCTGCTTTTTGCTCACTGTACCTTTCACAGATAGGAAATATCCATTTGCATATCAGTCTTTGTGCACGTGCACCGAAATGCCATGGCAATTCCCTTCTGAACAAGAGTACCAACAGCAACCGAATCCACGTGTTTCAGCCTTGTTGGGCCTCAGCCTTGAGGTGAAGCTGTGCCTCTCTGAGCACAGTGAGCAGGGAGTCCACGTCTGGTTGCCCCCAAGTAACTTAAGGTGACCAACCCCAAGTTCCTTGCAAAAATACAAAAAAGGTAGCAGGCGCCCCTCTCTCAAAAGAACATGGCATGAGAACCCGTTCAGTGGTTATTAACCATTTTGAGAGTTCGCAGCCATCTACTTTTTGCTCACTGTACCTTTCACAGATAGGAAATATCCATTTGCATATCAGTCTTTGTCCTGCCCACATTGGCAGTCCAGCACCAAAATGCAATGGCAATTCCCTTCTGAACATAAGTACCAACAGCAACCCCATACACGTGTTGCAGCCTTGTTAGGCCTCATCAGTGAGGTGAAGCTGTGCCTCTCTGAGCACAGTGAGCAGGGAGTCCACGTCTTGTTGCCCCCAAGTAACTTAGGGTGACCAACCCCAAGTTCCTTGCAAAAATACAAAAAAGGTAGCAGGCGCCCCTCTCTCAAAAGAACACGGCATGATAACCTGTTCAGTGGTTATTAACCACTTTGAGAGTTCGCAGCCATCTACTTTTTGCTCACTGTACCTTTCACAGATAGGAAATATCCATTTGCATATCAGTCTTTGTCCTGCCCACATGGGCAGTCCAGCACCAAAATGCCGTGGCAATTCCCTACTGAACAAGAGTGCCAACAGCAACCCCGTACACGTGTTTCAGCCTTGTTGGGCCTCAGCATTGAGGTGAAGCTGTGCCTCTCTGAGCACAGTGAGCAGGGAGTCCACGTCTGGTTGCCCCCAAGTAACTTAGGGTGACCAACCCCAAGTTCCTTGCAAAAATACAAAAAAGGTAGCAATCGTCCCTCTCTCGAAAGAACACAGCATGATAACCTGTTCAGTGGTTATTAACCACTTTGAGAGTTCGCAGCCATCTGCTTTTTGTTCACTGTAACTTTCACAGATAGGAAATATCCATTTGCATATCAGTCTTTGTGCACCGAAATGCCATGGCAATTCCCTTCTGAACAAGTGTACCAACAGCAATCCCATACACGTGTTTCAGCCTTGTTGGGCCTCATCAGTGATGTGAAGCTGTGCCTCTCTGAGAACAGTGAGCAGGGAGTCCACATCTGGTTGCCCCAGGTAACTTAGGGTGACCAACCCCAAATTCATTGCAAAAATACAATAAAGGTAGCAGGCGCCCCTCTCTCAGAAGAACACAGCATGATAACCTGTTCAGTGGTTATTAACCACTTTGCGAGTTCGCAGCCATCTGCTTTTTGATCACTGTAACTTTCACAGATAGGAAATATCCATTTGCATATCACTCTTTGTACTGCCCACATGGGCAGTCCAGCACCAAAATGCCAGGGCAATTCCCTACTGAACAAGAGTGCCAACAGCAACCCCATACACGTGTTTCAGCCTTGTTGGGCCTCAGCATTGAGGTGAAGCTGTGCCTCTCTGAGCACAGTGAGCAGGGAGTCCACGTCTGGTTGCCCCCAAGTAACTTAGGGTGACCAACCCCAAGTACCTTGCAAAAATACAAAAAAGGTAGCAGGCGCCCCTCTCTCAAATGAACATGGAATGAGAACCTGTTCAGTGGTTATTAACCACTTTGAGAGTTCGCAGCCATCTACTTTTTGCTCACTGTACCTTTCACAGATAGGAAATATCCATTTGCATATCAGTCTTTGTCCTGCCCACATGGGCAGTCCAGCACCGAAACGCCATGGCAATTCCCTTCTGAACATGAGTACCAACAGCAACCCCATACACGTGTTGCAGCCTTGTTAGGCCTCATCAGTGAGGTGAAGCTGTGCCTCTCTGAGCACAGTGAACAGGGAGTCCACGTCTGGTTGCCCCCAGGTGAATTAGGGTGACCAACCCCAAGTTCCTTGCAAAAATACAAAAAAAGGTAGCAGGCACCCCTCTCTCAAAAGAACACGGCATGATAACCTGTTCAGTGGTTATTAACCACTTTCAGAGTTCACAGCCATCTGCTTTTTGCTCACTGTACCTTTCACAGATAGGAAATAGTCATTTGCATATCAGTCTTTGTGCACCGCAATGCCATGGCAATTCCCTTCTGAGCAAGAGTACCAACAGCAACCCCAAACACGTGCTTCAGCCTTGTTGGGCCTCATCAGTGAGGTGAAGCTGTACCTCTCTGAGCACAGTGAGCAGGGAGTCTACGTCTGGTTGCCTCCAGATAATTTAGGGTGACCAACCCCAAGTTCATTGCAAAAATACAAAAAAGGTAGCAGGCACCCCTCTCTCAAATGAACACGGCATGATAACCCGTTCAGTGGTTATTAACCACTTTGAGAGTTCGCAGCCATCTACTTTTTGCTCACTGTACCTTTCACAGATAGGAAATATCCATTTGCATATCAGTCTTTGTCCTGCCCACATGGGCAGTCCAGCACCGAAATGCCATGGCAATTCCCTACTGATCAAGAGTACCAACAGCAACCCCATACATGTGTTGCAGCCTTGTTAGGCCTCAAAAGTGAGGTGAAGCTGTGCTTCTCTGAGCACAGTGAACAGGGAGTCCACGTCTGGTTGCCCCCAGGTAACTTAAGGTGACCAACCCCAAGTTCCTTGCAAAAATACAAAAAAGGTAGCAGGCACCCCTCTCTCAAATGAACACGGCATGATAACCCGTTCAGTGGTTATTAACCACTTTGAGAGTTCACAGCCATCTGCTTTTTGCTCACTGTACCTTTCACAGTTAGGAAATATTCATTTGCATATCAGTCTTTGTGCACCGCAATGCCATGACAATTCCCTTCTGAGCAAGAGTACCAATAGCAACCCCAAACACGTGCTTCAGTCTTGTTGGGCCTCATCAGTGAGGTGAAGCTGTGCCTCTCTGAGCACAGTGATCAGGGAGTCCTCGTCTGGTTGCCTCCAGATAATTTGGGGTGACCAACCCCAAGTTCATTGCAAAAATACAAAAAAGGTAGCAGGCACCCCTCTCTCAAATGAACAAGGCATGATAACTTGTTCAGTGGTTGTTAACCACTTTGAGAGTTCGCAGCCATCTGCTTTTTGCTCACTGTACCTTTCACAGATAGGAAATATCCATTTGCATATCAGTCTTTGTGCACGTGCACCGAAATGCCATGGCAATTCCCTTCTGAACAAGAGTACCAACAGCAACCGAATCCACGTGTTTCAGCCTTGTTGGGCCTCAGCCTTGAGGTGAAGCTGTGCCTCTCTGAGCACAGTGAGCAGGGAGTTCACGTCTGGTTGCCCCCAAGTAACTTAAGGTGACCAACCCCAAGTTCCTTGCAAAAATACAAAAAAGGTAGCAGGCGCCCCTCTCTCAAAAGAACATGGCATGAGAACCCGTTCAGTGGTTATTAACCATTTTGAGAGTTCGCAGCCATCTACTTTTTGCTCACTGTACCTTTCACAGATAGGAAATATCCATTTGCATATCAGTCTTTGTCCTGCCCACATTGGCAGTCCAGCACCAAAATGCCATGGCAATTCCCTTCTGAACATAAGTACCAACAGCAACCCCATACACGTGTTGCAGCCTTGTTAGGCCTCATCAGTGAGGTGAAGCTGTGCCTCTCTGAGCACAGTGAACAGGGAGTCCACGTCTTGTTGCCCCCAGGTAACTTAGGGTGACCAACCCCAAGTTCCTTGCAAAAATACAAAAAAAGGTAGCAGGCACCCCTCTCTCAAAAGAACACCGCATGATAACCTGTTCAGTGGTTATTAACCACTTTGAGAGTTCACAGCCATCTGCCTTTTGCTCACTGTACCTTTCACAGATAGGAAATATTCATTTGCATATCAGTCTTTGTGCACAGCAATGCCATGGCAATTCCCTTTTGAGCAAGAGTGCCAACAGCAACCCCAAACACGTGCTTCAGCCTTTTTGGGCCTCATCAGTGATGTGAAGCTGTGCCTCTCTGAGCACAGTGAGCAGGGAGTCCACGTCTGGTTGCCTCCAGATAATTTAGGGTGACCAACCCCAAGTTCCTTGCAAAAATACAAAAAAGGTAGCAGGCACCCCTCTCTCAAAAGAACACGGCATGATAACCTGTTCAGTGGTTATTAACCACTTTGAGAGTTCGCAGCCATCTGCTTTTTGCTCACTGTACCTTTCACAGATAGGAAATATCCATTTGCATATCAGTCTTTGTGCACCGAAATGCCATGGCAATTCCCTTCTGAACAAGAATACCAACAGCAACCCAATACACGTGTTTCAGCCTTGTTGGGCCTCATCAATGAGGTGAAGCTGTGCCTCACTGAGCACAGTGAGCAGGGAGTCCACGTCTGGTTGCCCCCAGGTAGCTTAGGGTGACCAACCCCAAATTCCTTGCAAAAATACAAAAAAGGTAGCAGGTGTCCCTCTCTCAAAAGAACAGAGCATGATAACCTGTTGAGTGGTTATTAACCACTTTGTAGTTCGCAGCCATCTGCTTTTTGCTCACTGTAACTTTCACAGATAGGAAATATCCATTTGCATATCAGTCTTTGTGCACCAAAATGCCATGGCAATTCCCTTCTGAACAAGAGTACCAACAACAACCCCATACACGTGGTTCAGCCTTGTTGGGCCTCATCAGTGATGTGAAGCTGTGCCTCTCTGAGAACAGTGAGCAGGGAGTCCACATCTGGTTGCCCCAGGTAACTTAGGGTGACCAACCCCAAATTCCTTGCAAAAATACAATAAAGGTAGCCGGCGCCCCTACTCAGAAGAACACAGCATGATAACCTGTTCAGTGGTTATTAACCACTTTAAGAGTTCGCAGCCATCTGCTTTTTGCTCACTGTAACTTTCACAGATAGGAAATATCCATTTGCATATCAGTCTTTGTCCTGCCCACATGGGCAGTCCAGCACCGAAAAGCCATGGCAATTCCCTTCTGAACAAGAGTACCAACAGCAACCCCATACACTTGTTTCAGCCTTGTTGGGCCTCAGCATTGAGGTGAAGCTGTGCCTCTCTGAGCACAGTGAGCAGGGAGTCCACGTCTAGTTGCCCCCAAGTAACTTAGGGTGACCAACCCCAAGTTCCTTGCAAAAATACAAAAAAGGTAGCAGGCGTCCCTCTCTCAAAAGAACACGGCATGATAACCCGTTCAGTGGTTATTAACCACTTTGAGAGTTCGCAGCCATCTACGTTTTGCTCACTGTACCTTTCACAGATAGGAAATATCCATTTGCATATCAGTCTTTGTCCTGCCCACACGGGCAGTCCAGCACCAAAATGCCATGGCAATTCCCTACTGAACAAGAGTACCAACAGCAACCCCATACATGTGTTTCAGCCTTGTTAGGCCTCATCAGTGAGGTGAAGCTGTGCTTCTCTGAGCACAGTGAACTGGGAGTCCACGTCTGGTTGCCCCCAGGTAACTTAGGGTGACCAACCCCAAGTTCCTTGCAAAAATACAAAAAAAAGGTAGCAGGCACCCCTCTCTCAAAAGAACACGGCATGATAACCTGTTCAGTGGTTATTAACCACTTTGAGAGTTCGCAGCCATCTGCTTTTTGCTCACTGTACCTTTCACAGATAGGAAATATCCATTTGCATATCAGTCTTTGTGCACCGAAATGCCATGGCAATTCCCTTCTGAACAAGAATACCAACAGCAACCCAATACACGTGTTTCAGCCTTGTTGGGCCTCATCAATGAGGTGAAGCTGTGCCTCACTGAGCACAGTGAGCAGGGAGTCCACGTCTGGTTGCCCCCAGGTAGCTTAGGGTGACCAACCCCAAATTCCTTGCAAAAATACAAAAAAGGTAGCAGGTGTCCCTCTCTCAAAAGAACAGAGCATGATAACCTGTTGAGTGGTTATTAACCACTTTGTAGTTCGCAGCCATCTGCTTTTTGCTCACTGTAACTTTCACAGATAGGAAATATCCATTTGCATATCAGTCTTTGTGCACCAAAATGCCATGGCAATTCCCTTCTGAACAAGAGTACCAACAACAACCCCATACACGTGGTTCAGCCTTGTTGGGCCTCATCAGTGATGTGAAGCTGTGCCTCTCTGAGAACAGTGAGCAGGGAGTCCACATCTGGTTGCCCCAGGTAACTTAGGGTGACCAACCCCAAATTCCTTGCAAAAATACAATAAAGGTAGCCGGCGCCCCTACTCAGAAGAACACAGCATGATAACCTGTTCAGTGGTTATTAACCACTTTAAGAGTTCGCAGCCATCTGCTTTTTGCTCACTGTAACTTTCACAGATAGGAAATATCCATTTGCATATCAGTCTTTGTCCTGCCCACATGGGCAGTCCAGCACCGAAAAGCCATGGCAATTCCCTTCTGAACAAGAGTACCAACAGCAACCCCATACACTTGTTTCAGCCTTGTTGGGCCTCAGCATTGAGGTGAAGCTGTGCCTCTCTGAGCACAGTGAGCAGGGAGTCCACGTCTAGTTGCCCCCAAGTAACTTAGGGTGACCAACCCCAAGTTCCTTGCAAAAATACAAAAAAGGTAGCAGGCGTCCCTCTCTCAAAAGAACACGGCATGATAACCCGTTCAGTGGTTATTAACCACTTTGAGAGTTCGCAGCCATCTACGTTTTGCTCACTGTACCTTTCACAGATAGGAAATATCCATTTGCATATCAGTCTTTGTCCTGCCCACACGGGCAGTCCAGCACCAAAATGCCATGGCAATTCCCTACTGAACAAGAGTACCAACAGCAACCCCATACATGTGTTTCAGCCTTGTTAGGCCTCATCAGTGAGGTGAAGCTGTGCTTCTCTGAGCACAGTGAACTGGGAGTCCACGTCTGGTTGCCCCCAGGTAACTTAGGGTGACCAACCCCAAGTTCCTTGCAAAAATACAAAAAAAAGGTAGCAGGCACCCCTCTCTCAAAAGAACACGGCATGATAACCTGTTCAGTGGTTATTAACCACTTTGAGAGTTCACAGCCATCTGCTTTTTGCTCACTGTACCTTTCACAGATTGGAAATATTCATTTGCATATCAGTCTTTGTGCACCGAAATGCCATGGCAGTTCCCTTCTGAGCAAGAGTACCAACAGCAACCCCATACACGTGCTTCAGCCTTGTTGGGCCTCATCAGTGAGGTGAAGCTGTTCCTCTCTGAGCACAGTGAGCAGGGAGTCCACGTCTGGTTGCCTCCAGATAACTTAGGGTGACCAACCGCAAGTTCCTTGCAAAAATACAAAAAGGGTAGCAGGCCACCCTCTCTCAAAAGAACAAGTCATGATAACCTGTTCAGTGGTTATTAACCACTTTGAGAGTTTGCAGTCATCTGCTTTTTGCTCACTGTAACTTTCACAGATAGGAAATATCCATTTGCATATCAGTCTTTGTCCTGCCCACATGGGCAGTCCAGCACCGAAATGCCATGGCAATTCTCTTCTGAACATGAGTACCAACAGCAACCCCATACATGTGTTGCAGCCTTGTTAGGCCTCATCAGTGAGGTGAAGCTGTGCCTCTCTGAGCACAGTGAACAGGGAGTCCACGTCTGGTTGCCCCCAGGTAACTTAGGGTGACCAATCCCAAGTTCCTTGCAAAAATACAAAAAAAGGTAGCAGGCACCCCTCTCTCAAAAGAACACGGCATGATAACCTGTTCAGTGGTTATTAACCACTTTGAGAGTTCACAGCCATCTGCTTTTTGCTCACTGTACCTTTCACAGATATGAAATATTCATTTGCATATCAGTCTTTGTGCACCGCAATGCCATGGCAATTCCCTTCTGAGCAAGAGTACCAACAGCAACCCCAAACACGTGCTTCAGCCTTGTTGGGCCTCATCAGTGAGGTGAAGCTGTACCTCTCTGAGCACAGTGAGCAGGGAGTCTACGTCTGGTTGCCTCCAGATAATTTAGGGTGACCAACCCCAAGTTCATTGCAAAAATACAAAAAAGGTAGCAGGCACCCCTCTCTCAAAAGAACAAGGCATGATAACCTGTTCAGTGGTTATTAACCACTTTGAGAGTTCGCAGCCATCTGCTTTTTCCTCACTGTACCTTTCACAGATAGGAAATATCCATTTGCATATCAGTCTTTGTGCACCGAAATGCCATGGCAATTCCCTTCTGAACAAGAGTACCAACAGCAACCCCATACACGTGTTTTAGCCTTGTTGGGCCTCATCAATGAGGTGAAGCTGTGCCTCTCTGAGAACAGTGAGCAGGGAGTCCACATCTGGTTGCCCCAGGTAACTTAGGGTGACCAACCCCAAATTCCTTGCAAAAATACAATAAAGGTAGCAGGCGCCCCTCTCTCAGAAGAACACAGCATGATAACATGTTCAGTGGTTATTAACCACTTTGAGAGTTTGCAGCCATCTGCTTTTTGCTCACTGTAACTTTCACAGATAGGAAATATCCATTTGCATATCAGTCTTTGTCCTGCCCACATGGGCAGTCCAGCACCGAAATGCCATGGCAATTCCCTTCTGAACAAGAGTACCAACAGCAACCCCATACATGTGTTGCAGCCTTGTTAGGCCTCATCAGTGAGGTGAAGCTGTGCTTCTCTGAGCACAGTGAACAGGGAGTCCACGTCTGGTTGCCCCCAAGTAACTTAGGGTGACCAACCCCAAGTTCCTTGCAAAAATACAAAAAAGGTAGCAGGCACCCCTCTCTCAAAAGAACACGGCATGATAACCCGTTCAGTGGTTATTAACCACTTTGAGAGTTCGCAGCCATCTACTTTTTGCTCACTGTACCTTTCACAGATAGGAAATATCCATTTGCATATCAGTCTTTGTCCTGCCCACATGGGCAGTCCAGCACCGAAATGCCATGGCAATTCCCTACTGAGCAAGAGTACCAACAGCAACCCCAAACACGTGCTTCAGCCTTGTTGGGCCTCATCAGTGAGGTGAAGCTGTACCTCTCTGAGCACAGTGAGCAGGGAGTCTACGTCTGGTTGCCTCCAGATAATTTAGGGTGACCAACCCCAAGTTCATTGCAAAAATACAAAAAAGGTAGCAGGCACCCCTCTCTCAAAAGAACAAGGCATGATAACCTGTTCAGTGGTTATTAACCACTTTGAGAGTTCGCAGCCATCTGCTTTTTCCTCACTGTACCTTTCACAGATAGGAAATATCCATTTGCATATCAGTCTTTGTGCACCGAAATGCCATGGCAATTCCCTTCTGAACAAGAGTACCAACAGCAACCCCATACACGTGTTTCAGCCTTGTTGGGACTCATCAATGAGGTGAAGCTGTGCCTCTCTGAGCACAGTGAGCAGGGAGTCCACGTCTGGTTGCCCCGAAGTAACTTAGGGTGACCAACCCCAAGTTCCTTGCAAAAATACAAAAAAGGTAGCATGCGCCCCTCTCTCAAAAGAACACGGCATTATAACCCATTCAGTGGTTATTAACCACTTTGAGAGTTTGCAGCCATCTACTTTTTGCTCACTGTACCTTTCACAGATAGGAAATATCCATTTGCATATCAGTCTTTGTCCTGCCCACATGGGCAGTCCAGCACCAAAATGCCATGGCAATTCCCTTCTGAACATAAGTACCAACAGCAACCCCATACACGTGTTGCAGCCTTGTTAGGCCTCATCAGTGAGGTGAAGCTGTGCCTCTCTGAGCACAGTGAACAGGGAGTCCACGTCTTGTTGCCCCCAGGTAATTTAGGGTGACCAACCCCAAGTTCCTTGCAAAAATACAAAAAAAGGTAGCAGGCACCCCTCTCTCAAAAGAACACCGCATGATAACCTGTTCAGTGGTTATTAACCACTTTGAGAGTTCACAGCCATCTGCCTTTTGCTCACTGTACCTTTCACAGATAGGAAATATGCATTTGCATATCAGTCTTTGTGCACAGCAATGCCATGGCAATTCCCTTCTGAGCAAGAGTACCAACAGAAACCCCAAACACGTTCTTCAGCCTTTTTGGGCCTCATCAGTGATGTGAAGCTGTGCCTCTCTGAGCACAGTGAGCAGGGAGTCCACGTCAGGTTGCCTCCAGATAATTTAGGGTGACCAACCCCAAGTTCATTGCAAAAATACAAAAAAGGTAGCAGGCACCCCTCTCTCAAAAGAACAAGGCATGATAACCTGTTCAGTGGTTATTAACCACTTTGAGAGTTCGCAGCCATCTACTTTTTGCTCACTGTACCTTTCACAGATAGGAAATATACATTTGCATATCAGTCTTTGTGCACCGAAATGCCATGGCAATTCCCTTCTGAACAAGAATACCAACAGCAACTCCATACACGTGTTTCAGCCTTGTTGGGCCTCATCAATGAGGTGAAGCTGTGCCTCACTGAGCACAGTGAGCAGGGAGTCCACTTCTGGTTGCCCCCAGGTAGCTTACGGTGACCAACCCCAAATTCCTTGCAAAAATACAGAAACGGTAGCAGGCGTCCCTCTCTCAAAAGAACACAGCATGATAACCTGTTCAGTGGTTATTAACCACTTTGAGAGTTTGCAGCCATCTGCTTTTTGCTCACTGTAACTTTCAGAGATAGCAAATATCCATTTGCATATCAGTCTTTGCGCACCGAAATGCCATGGCAATTCCCTTCTGAACAAGAGTACCAACAGCAACCCCATACACGTGTTTCAGCCTTGTTGGGCCTCATCAGTGATGTGAAGCTGTGCCTCTCTGAGAACAGTGAGCAGGGAGTCCACAGCTGTTTTCCCCAGGTAATTTAGGGTGACCAACACCAAATTCCTTGCAAAAATACAATAAAGGTAGCAGGCGCCCCTCTCTCAGAAGAACACAGCATGATAACCTGTTCAGTGGTTTTTAACCACTTTGAGAGTTCGCAGCCATCTGCTTTTTGCTCACTGTAACTTTCACAGATAGGAAATATCCATTTGCATATCAGTCTTTGTCCTGCCCACATGGGTAGTCCAGCACTGAAATGCCATGGCAATTCCCTTCTGAACAAGAGTACCAACAGCAACCCCATACACGTGTTTCAGCCTTGTTGGGCCTCAGCCTTGAGGTGAAGCTGTGCCTCTCTGAGCACAGTGAGCAGGGAGTCCACGTCTGGTTGCCCCCAAGTAACTTAGGGTGACCAACCCTAAGTTCCTTGCAAAAATACAAAAAAGGTAGCAGGCGCCCCTCTCTCAAAAGAACACGGCATGATAACCCGTTCAGTGGTTATTAACCACTTTGAGAGTTTGCAGCCATCTACTTTTTGCCCACTGTAACTTTCACAGATAGGAAATTCCCATTTGCATATCAGTCTTTGTCCTGCCCACATGGGCAGTCCAGCACCAAAATGCCATGGCAATTCCCTACTGAACAAGAGTACCAACAGCAACCCCATACACGTGTTTCAGCCTTGTTGGGCCTCAGCATTGAGGTGAAGCTGTGCCTCTCTGAGCACAGTGAGCAGAGAGTCCACGTCTGGTTGCCCCCAAGTAACTTAAGGTGACCAACCCCAAGTTCCTTGCAAAAATACAAAAAAGGTAGCAGGCGCCCCTCTCTCAAAAGAACGTGGCATGAGAACCTGTTCAGTGGTTATTAACCACTTTGAGAGTTCGCAGCCATCTACTTTTTGCTCACTGTACCTTTCACAGATAGGAAATATCCATTTGCATATCAGTCTTTGTCCTGCCCACATGGGCAGTCCAGCACCGAAATGCCATGGCAATTCCCTTCTGAACATGAGTACCAACAGCAACCCCATACACGTGTTGCAGCCTTGTTAGGCCTCATCAGTGAGGTGAAGCTGTGCCTCTCTGAGCACAGTGAACAGGGAGTCCACGTCTGGTTGCCCCCAGGTAACTTAGGGTGATTAACCCCAAGTTCCTTGCAAAAATACAAAAAAGGTAGCAGGCACCCCTCTCTCAAAAGAACACGGCATGATAACCTGTTCAGTGGTTATTAACCACTTTGAGAGTTCACAGCCATCTGCTTTTTGCTCACTGTACCTTTCACAGATAGGAAATATTCATTTGCATATCAGTCTTTGTGCACCGCAATGACATGGCAATTCCCTTCTGAGCAAGATTACCAACAGCAACCCCAAACACGTGCTTCAGCCTTGTTGGGCCTCATCAGTGAGGTGAAGCTGTGCCTCTCTGAGCACAGTGAGCAGGGAGTCCACGTCTGGTTGCCTCCAGATAATTTAGGGTGACCAACCCCAAGTTCATTGCAAACATACAAAAAAGGTAGCAGGCACCCCTCGCTCAAAAGAACAAGGCATGATAACCTGTTCAGTGGTTATTAACCACTTTGAGAGTTCGCAGCCATCTGCTTTTTGCTCACTGTACCTTTCACAGATAGGAAATATCCATTTGCATATCAGTCTTTGTGCACCGAAGTGCCATGGCAATTCCCTTCTGAACAAGAATACCAACAGCAACCCCATACACGTGTTTCAGCCTTGTTGGGCCTCATCAATGAGGTGAAGCTGTGCCTCACTGAGCACAGTGAGCAGGGAGTCCACGTCTGGTTGCCCCCAGGTAGCTTAGGGTGACCAACCCCAAATTCCTTGCAAAAATACAAAAAAGGTAGCTGGCGTCCCTCTCTCAAAAGAACACAGCATGATAACCTGTTGAGTGGTTATTAACCACTTTGAGAGTTCGCAGCCATCTGCTTTTTGCTCACTGTAACTTTCACAGATAGGAAATATCCATTTGCATATCAGTCTTTGTGCACCGAAATGCCATGGCAATTCCCTTCTGAACCAGAGTACCAACAACAACCCCATACACGTGGTTCAGCCTTGTTGGGCCTCATCAGTGATGTGAAGCTGTGCCTCTCTGAGAACAGTGAGCAGGGAGTCCACATCTGGTTGCCCCAGGTAACTTAGGGTGACCAACCCCAAATTCCTTGCAAAAATACAATAAAGGTAGCAGGCGCCCCTCTCTCAGAAGAACACAGCATGATAACCTGTTCAGTGGTTATTAACCACTTTAAGAGTTCGCAGCCATCTGCTTTTTGCTCACTGTAACTTTCACAGATAGGAAATATCCATTTGCATATCAGTCTTTGTCCTGCCCACATGGGCAGTCCAGCACCGAAAAGCCATGGCAATTCCCTTCTGAACAAGAGTACCAACAGCAACCCCATACACTTGTTTCAGCCTTGTTGGGCCTCAGCATTGAGGTGAAGCTGTGCCTCTCTGAGCACAGTGAGCAGGGAGTCCACGTCTGGTTGCCCCCAAGTAACTTAGGGTGACCAACCCCAAGTTCCTTGCAAAAATACAAAAAAGGTAGCAGGCGCCCCTCTCTCAAAAGAACACGGCATGATAACCCGTTCAGTGGTTATTAACCACTTTGAGAGTTCGCAGCCATCTACGTTTTGCTCACTGTACCTTTCACAGATAGGAAATATCCATTTGCATATCAGTCTTTGTCCTGCCCATATGGGCAGTCCAGCACCAAAATGCCATGGCAATTCCCTACTGAACAAGAGTACCAACAGCAACCTCATACATGTGTTTCAGCCTTGTTAGGCCTCATCAGTGAGGTGAAGCTGTGCTTCTCTGAGCACAGTGAACAGGGAGTCCACGTCTGGTTGCCCCCAGGTAACTTAGGGTGACCAACCCCAAGTTCCTTGCAAAAATACAAAAAAAAGGTAGCAGGCACCCCTCTCTCAAAAGAACACGGCATGATAACCTGTTCAGTGGTTATTAACCACTTTGAGAGTTCACAGCCATCTGCTTTTTGCTCACTGTACCTTTCACAGATTGGAAATATTCATTTGCATATCAGTCTTTGTGCACCGAAATGCCATGGCAGTTCCCTTCTGAGCAAGAGTACCAACAGCAACCCCATACACATGCTTCAGCCTTGTTGGGCCTCATCAGTGAGGTGAAGCTGTTCCTCTCTGAGCACAGTGAGCAGGGAGTCCACGTCTGGTTGCCTCCAGATAACTTAGGGTGACCAACCGCAAGTTCCTTGCAAAAATACAAAAAGGGTAGCAGGCCACCCTCTCTCAAAAGAACAAGTCATGATAACCTGTTCAGTGGTTATTAACCACTTTGAGAGTTTGCAGTCATCTGCTTTTTGCTCACTGTAACTTTCACAGATAGGAAATATCCATTTGCATATCAGTCTTTGTCCTGCCCACATGGGCAGTCCAGCACCGAAATGCCATGGCAATTCCCTTCTGAACATGAGTACCAACAGCAACCCCATACACGTGTTGCAGCCTTGTTAGGCCTCATCAGTGAGGTGAAGCTGTGCCTCTCTGAGCACAGTGAACAGGGAGTCCACGTCTGGTTGCCCCCAGGTAACTTAGGGTGACCAATCCCAAGTTCCTTGCGAAAATACAAAAAAAGGTAGCAGGCACCCCTCTCTCAAAAGAACACGGCATGATAACCTGTTCAGTGCTTATTAACCACTTTGAGAGTTCACAGCCATCTGCTTTTTGCTCACTGTACCTTTCACAGATATGAAATATTCATTTGCATATCAGTCTTTGTGCACCGCAATGCCATGGCAATTCCCTTCTGAGCAAGAGTACCAACAGCAACCCCAAACACGTGCTTCAGCCTTGTTGGTCCTCATCAGTGATGTGAAGCTGTGCCTCTCTGAGCACAGTGAGCAGGGAGTCCACGTCTGGTTGCCTCCAGATAATTTAGGGTGACCAACTCCAAGTTCATTGCAAAAATACAAAAAAAGTAGCAGGCACCCCTCTCTCAAAAGAACAAGGCATGATAACCTGTTCAGTGGTTATTAACCACTTTGAGAGTTCGCAGCCATCTGCTTTTTGCTCACTGTACCTTTCACAGATAGGAAATATCCATTTGCATATCAGTCTTTGTGCACCGAAATGCCATGGCAATTCCCTTCTGAACAAGAATACCAACAGCAACCCCATACACGTGTTTCAGCCTTGTTGGGCCTCATCAATGAGGTGAAGCTGTGCCTCACTGAGCACAGTGAGCAGGGAGTCCACGTCTGGTTGCCCCCAGGTAGCTTAGGGTGACCAACCCCAAATTCCTTGCAAAAATACAAAAAAGGTAGCAGGCGTCCCTCTCTCAAAAGAACACAGCAGGATAACCTGTTGAGTGGTTATTAACCACTTTGAGAGTTCGCAGCCATATGCTTTTTGCTCACTGTAACTTTCACAGATAGGAAATTTCCATTTGCATATCAGTCTTTGTGCACCGAAATGCCATGGCAATTCCCTTCTGAACAAGAGTACCAACAGCAACCCCATACACGTGATTCAGCCTTGTTGGGCCTCATCAGTGATGTGAAGCTGTGCCTCTCTGAGAACAGTGAGCAGGGAGTCCACATCTGGTTGCCCCAGGTAACTTAGGGTGACCAACCCCAAATTCCTTGCAAAAATACAATAAAGGTAGCAGGCGCCCCTCTCTCAGAAGAACACAGCATGATAACCTGTTCAGTGGTTATTAACCACTTTGAGAGTTCGCAGCCATATGCTTTTTGCTCACTGTAACTTTCACAGATAGAAAATAACCATGGCAATTCCCTTCTGAACAAGAGTACCAACAGCAACCCCTTACACGTGTTTCAGCCTTGTTGGGCCTCAGCATTGAGGTGAAGCTGTGCCTCTCTGAGCACAGTGAGCAGGGAGTCCATGTCTGGTTGCCCCCAAGTAACTTAGGGTGACCAACCCCAAGTTCCTTGCAAAAATACAAAAAAGGTAGCAGGCGCCCCTCTCTCAAAAGAACATGGCATGAGAACCTGTTCACTGGTTATTAACCACTTTGAGAGTTCACAGCCATCTGCTTTTTGCTCACTGTACCTTTCACAGATAGGAAATATTCATTTGCATATCAGTCTTTGTGCACCGCAATGCCATGGCAATTCCCTTCTGAGCAAGAGTACCAACAGCAACCCCGTACACGTGTTTCAGCCTTGTTGGGCCTCAGCATTGAGGTGAAGCTGTGCCTCTCTGAGCACAGTGAGCAGGGAGTCCACGTCTGGTTGCCCCCAAGTAACTTAGGGTGACCAACCCCAAGTTCCTTGCAAAAATACAAAAAAGGTAGCAATCGTCCCTCTCTCAAAAGAACACAGCATGATAACCTGTTCAGTGGTTATTAACCACTTTGAGAGTTCGCAGCCATCTGCTTTTTGTTCACTGTAACTTTCACAGTTAGGAAATATCCATTTGCATATCAGTCTTTGTGCACCGAAATGCCATGGCAATTCCCTTCTGAACAAGTGTACCAACAGCAACCCCATACACGTGTTTCAGCCTTGTTGGGCTTCATCAGTGATGTGAAGCTGTGCCTCTCTGAGAACAGTGAGCAGGGAGTCCACATCTGGTTGCCCCAGGTAACTTAGGGTGACCAACCCCAAATTCCTTGCAAAAATACAATAAAGGTAGCAGGCGCCCCTCTCTCAGAAGAACACAGCATGATAACCTGTTCAGTGGTTATTAACCACTTTGCGAGTTCGCAGCCATCTGCTTTTTGCTAACTGTACCTTTCACAGATAGGAAATATCCATTTGCATATCAGTCTTTGTGCACGTGCACTGAAATGCCATGGCAATTCCCTTCTGAACAAGAGTACCAACAGCAACCGAATCCACGTGTTTCAGCCTTGTTGGGCCTCAGCCTTGAGGTGAAGCTGTGCCTCTCTGAGCACAGTGAGCAGGGAGTCCACGTCTGGTTGCCCCGAAGTAACTTAGGGTGACCAACCCCAAGTTCCTTGCAAAAATACAAAAAAGGTAGCAGGCGCCCCTCTCTCAAAAGAACACGGCATTATAACCCATTCAGTGGTTATTAACCACTTTGAGAGTTTGCAGCCATCTACTTTTTGCTCACTGTACCTTTCACAGATAGGAAATATCCATTTGCATATCAGTCTTTGTCCTGCCCACATGGGCAGTCCAGCACCAAAATGCCATGGCAATTCCCTACTAAAAAAGAGTACCAACAGCAACCCCATACACATGTTTCAGCCTTGTTGGGCCTCAGCATTGAGGTGAAGCTGTGCCTCTCTGAGCACAGTGAGCAGGGAGTCCACGTCTGGTTGCCCCCAAGTAACTTAAGGTGACCAACCCCAAGTTCCTTGCAAAAATACAAAAAAGGTAGCAGGCGCCCCTCTCTCAAAAGAACATGGCATGAGAACCCGTTCAGTGGTTATTAACCATTTTGAGAGTTCGCAGCCATCTACTTTTTGCTCACTGTACCTTTCACAGATAGGAAATATCCATTTGCATATCAGTCTTTGTCCTGCCCACATTGGCAGTCCAGCACCAAAATGCCATGGCAATTCCCTTCTGAACATAAGTACCAACAGCAACCCCATACACGTGTTGCAGCCTTGTTAGGCCTCATCAGTGAGGTGAAGCTGTGCCTCTCTGAGCACAGTGAGCAGGGAGTCCACGTCTGGTTGCCTCCAGATAATTTAGGGTGACCAACCCCAAGTTCATTGCAAAAATACAAAAAAGGTAGCAGGCACCCCTCTCTCAAAAGAACAAGGCATGATAACCTGTTCAGTGGTTATTAACCACTTTGAGAGTTCGCAGCCATCTACTTTTTGCTCACTGTACCTTTCACAGATAGGAAATATACATTTGCATATCAGTCTTTGTGCACCGAAATGCCATGGCAATTCCCTTCTGAACAAGAATACCAACAGCAACTCCATACACGTGTTTCAGCCTTGTTGGGCCTCATCAATGAGGTGAAGCTGTGCCTCACTGAGCACAGTGAGCAGGGAGTCCACGTCTGGTTGCCCCCAGGTAGCTTACGGTGACCAACCCCAAATTCCTTGCAAAAATACAGAAACGGTAGCAGGCGTCCCTCTCTCAAAAGAACACAGCATGATAACCTGTTCAGTGGTTATTAACCACTTTGAGAGTTTGCAGCCATCTGCTTTTTGCTCACTGTAACTTTCAGAGATAGCAAATATCCATTTGCATATCAGTCTTTGCGCACCGAAATGCCATGGCAATTCCCTTCTGAACAAGAGTACCAACAGCAACCCCATACACGTGTTTCAGCCTTGTTGGGCCTCATTAGTGATGTGAAGCTGTGCCTCTCTGAGAACAGTGAGCAGGGAGTCCACATCTGTTTTCCCCAGGTAATTTAGGGTGACCAACACCAAATTCCTTGCAAAAATACAATAAAGGTAGCAGGCGCCCCTCTCTCAGAAGAACACAGCATGATAACCTGTTCAGTGGTTTTTAACCACTTTGAGAGTTCGCAGCCATCTGCTTTTTGCTCACTGTAACTTTCACAGATAGGAAATATCCATTTGCATATCAGTCTTTGTCCTGCCCACATTGGTAGTCCAGCACCGAAATGCCATGGCAATTCCCTTCTCAACAAGAGTACCAACAGCAACCCCATACACGTGTTGCAGCCTTGTTAGGCCTCATCAGTGAGGTGAAGCTGTGCCTCTCTGAGCACAGTGAACAGGGAATCCACGTCTGGTTGCCCCCAGGTAACTTAGGGTGATTAACCCCAAGTTCCTTGCAAAAATACAAAAAAGGTAGCAGGCACCCCTCTCTCAAAAGAACACGGCATGATAACCTGTTCAGTGGTTATTAACCACTTTGAGAGTTCACAGCCATCTGCTTTTTGCTCACTGTACCTTTCACAGATAGGAAATATTCATTTGCATATCAGTCTTTGTGCACCGCAATGACATGGCAATTCCCTTCTGAGCAAGATTACCAACAGCAACCCCAAACACGTGCTTCAGCCTTGTTGGGCCTCATCAGTGAGGTGAAGCTGTGCCTCTCTGAGCACAGTGAGCAGGGAGTCCACGTCTGGTTGCCTCCAGATAATTTAGGGTGACCAACTCCAAGTTCATTGCAAACATACAAAAAAGGTAGCAGGCACCCCTCTCTCAAAAGAACAAGGCATGATAACCTGGTCAGTGGTTATTAACCACTTTGAGAGTTTGCAGCCATCTGCTTTTTGCTCACTGTACCTTTCACAGATAGGAAATATCCATTTGCATATCAGTCTTTGTGCACCGAAATGCCATGGCAATTCCCTTCTGAACAAGAATACCAACAGCAACCCCATACACGTGTTTCAGCCTTGTTGGGCCTCATCAATGAGGTGAAGCTGTGCCTCACTGAGCACAGTGAGCAGGGAGTCCACGTCTGGTTGCCCCCAGGTAGCTTAGGGTGACCAACCCCAAATTCCTTGCAAAAATACAAAAAAGGTAGCAGGCGTCCCTCTCTCAAAAGAACACAGCATGATAACCTGTTGAGTGGTTATTAACCACTTTGAGAGTTCGCAGCCATCTGCTTTTTGCTCACTGTAACTTTCACAGATAGGAAATATCCATTTGCATATCAGTCTTTGTGCACCGAAATGCCATGGCAATTCCCTTCTGAACAAGAGTACCAACAACAACCCCATACACGTGGTTCAGCCTTGTTGGGCCTCATCAGTGATGTGAAGCTGTGCCTCTCTGAGAACAGTGAGCAGGGAGTCCACATCTGGTTGCCCCAGGTAACTTAGGGTGACCAACCCCAAATTCCTTGCAAAAATACAATAAAGGTAGCAGGCGCCCCTCTCTCAGAAGAACACAGCATGATAACCTGTTCAGTGGTTATTAACCACTTTAAGAGTTCGCAGCCATCTGCTTTTTGCTCACTGTAACTTTCACAGATAGGAAATATCCATTTGCATATCAGTCTTTGTCCTGCCCACATGGGCAGTCCAGCACCGAAAAGCCATGGCAATTCCCTTCTGAACAAGAGTACCAACAGCAACCCCATACACTTGTTTCAGCCTTGTTGGGCCTCAGCATTGAGGTGAAGCTGTGCCTCTCTGAGCACAGTGAGCAGGGAGTCCACGTCTGGTTGCCCCCAAGTAACTTAGGGTGACCAACCCCAAGTTCCTTGCAAAAATACAAAAAAGGTAGCAGGCGTCCCTCTCTCAAAAGAACACGGCATGATAACCCGTTCAGTGGTTATTAACCACTTTGAGAGTTCGCAGCCATCTACGTTTTGCTCACTGTACCTTTCACAGATAGGAAATATCCATTTGCATATCAGTCTTTGTCCTGCCCACACGGGCAGTCCAGCACCAAAATGCCATGGCAATTCCCTACTGAACAAGAGTACCAACAGCAACCCCATACATGTGTTTCAGCCTTGTTAGGCCTCATCAGTGAGGTGAAGCTGTGCTTCTCTGAGCACAGTGAACAGGGAGTCCACGTCTGGTTGCCCCCAGGTAACTTAGGGTGACCAACCCCAAGTTCCTTGCAAAAATACAAAAAAAAGGTAGCAGGCACCCCTCTCTCAAAAGAACACGGCATGATAACCTGTTCAGTGGTTATTAACCACTTTGAGAGTTCACAGCCATCTGCTTTTTGCTCACTGTACCTTTCACAGATTGGAAATATTCATTTGCATATCAGTCTTTGTGCACCGAAATGCCATGGCAGTTCCCTTCTGAGCAAGAGTACCAACAGCAACCCCATACACGTGCTTCAGCCTTGTTGGGCCTCATCAGTGAGGTGAAGCTGTTCCTCTCTGAGCACAGTGAGCAGGGAGTCCACGTCTGGTTGCCTCCAGATAACTTAGGGTGACCAACCGCAAGTTCCTTGCAAAAATACAAAAAGGGTAGCAGGCCACCCTCTCTCAAAAGAACAAGTCATGATAACCTGTTCAGTGGTTATTAACCACTTTGAGAGTTTGCAGTCATCTGCTTTTTGCTCACTGTAACTTTCACAGATAGGAAATATCCATTTGCATATCAGTCTTTGTCCTGCCCACATGGGCAGTCCAGCACCGAAATGCCATGGCAATTCCCTTCTGAACATGAGTACCAACAGCAACCCCATACACGTGTTGCAGCCTTGTTAGGCCTCATCAGTGAGGTGAAGCTGTGCCTCTCTGAGCACAGTGAACAGGGAGTCCACGTCTGGTTGCCCCCAGGTAATTTAGGGTGACCAATCCCAAGTTCCTTGCAAAAATACAAAAAAAGGTAGCAGGCACCCCTCTCTCAAAAGAACACGGCATGGTAACCTGTTCAGTGGTTATTAACCACTTTGAGAGTTCACAGCCATCTGCTGTTTGCTCACTGTACCTTTCACAGATATGAAATATTCATTTGCATATCAGTCTTTGTGCACCGCAATGCCATGGCAATTCCCTTCTGAGCAAGAGTACCAACAGCAACCCCAAACACGTGCTTCAGCCTTGTTGGTCCTCATCAGTGATGTGAAGCTGTGCCTCTCTGAGCACAGTGAGCAGGGAGTCCACGTCTGGTTGCCTCCAGATAATTTAGGGTGACCAACCCCAAGTTCATTGCAAAAATACAAAAAAGGTAGCAGGCACCCCTCTCTCAAAAGAACAAGGCATGATAACCTGTTCAGTGGTTATTAACCACTTTGAGAGTTCGCAGCCATCTGCTTTTTGCTCACTGTACCTTTCACAGATAGGAAATATCCATTTGCATATCAGTCTTTGTGCACCGAAATGCCATGGCAATTCCCTTCTGAACAAGAATACCAACAGCAACTCCATACACGTGTTTCAGCCTTGTTGGGCCTCATCAATGAGGTGAAGCTGTGCCTCACTGAGCACAGTGAGCAGGGAGTCCACGTCTGGTTGCCCCCAGGTAGCTAACGGTGACCAACCCCAAATTCCTTGCAAAAATACAGAAACGGTAGCAGGCGTCCCTCTCTCAAAAGAACACAGCATGATAACCTGTTCAGTGGTTATTAACCACTTTGAGAGTTTGCAGCCATCTGCTTTTTGCTCACTGTAACTTTCAGAGATAGCAAATATCCATTTGCATATCAGTCTTTGCGCACCGAAATGCCATGGCAATTCCCTTCTGAACAAGAGTACCAACAGCAACCCCATACACGTGTTTCAGCCTTGTTGGGCCTCATCAGTGATGTGAAGCTGTGCCTCTCTGAGAACAGTGAGCAGGGAGTCCACAGCTGTTTTCCCCAGGTAATTTAGGGTGACCAACACCAAATTCCTTGCAAAAATACAATAAAGGTAGCAGGCGCCCCTCTCTCAGAAGAACACAGCATGATAACCTGTTCAGTGGTTTTTAACCACTTTGAGAGTTCGCAGCCATCTGCTTTTTGCTCACTGTAACTTTCACAGATAGGAAATATCCATTTGCATATCAGTCTTTGTCCTGCCCACATGGGTAGTCCAGCACTGAAATGCCATGGCAATTCCCTTCTGAACAAGAGTACCAACAGCAACCCCATACACGTGTTTCAGCCTTGTTGGGCCTCAGCCTTGAGGTGAAGCTGTGCCTCTCTGAGCACAGTGAGCAGGGAGTCCACGTCTGGTTGCCCCCAAGTAACTTAGGGTGACCAACCCTAAGTTCCTTGCAAAAATACAAAAAAGGTAGCAGGCGCCCCTCTCTCAAAAGAACACGGCATGATAACCCGTTCAGTGGTTATTAACCACTTTGAGAGTTTGCAGCCATCTACTTTTTGCCCACTGTAACTTTCACAGATAGGAAATTCCCATTTGCATATCAGTCTTTGTCCTGCCCACATGGGCAGTCCAGCACCAAAATGCCATGGCAATTCCCTACTGAACAAGAGTACCAACAGCAACCCCATACACGTGTTTCAGCCTTGTTGGGCCTCAGCATTGAGGTGAAGCTGTGCCTCTCTGAGCACAGTGAGCAGAGAGTCCACGTCTGGTTGCCCCCAAGTAACTTAAGGTGACCAACCCCAAGTTCCTTGCAAAAATACAAAAAAGGTAGCAGGCGCCCCTCTCTCAAAAGAACGTGGCATGAGAACCTGTTCAGTGGTTATTAACCACTTTGAGAGTTCGCAGCCATCTACTTTTTGCTCACTGTACCTTTCACAGATAGGAAATATCCATTTGCATATCAGTCTTTGTCCTGCCCACATGGGCAGTCCAGCACCGAAATGCCATGGCAATTCCCTTCTGAACATGAGTACCAACAGCAACCCCATACACGTGTTGCAGCCTTGTTAGGCCTCATCAGTGAGGTGAAGCTGTGCCTCTCTGAGCACAGTGAACAGGGAGTCCACGTCTGGTTGCCCCCAGGTAACTTAGGGTGATTAACCCCAAGTTCCTTGCAAAAATACAAAAAAGGTAGCAGGCACCCCTCTCTCAAAAGAACACGGCATGATAACCTGTTCAGTGGTTATTAACCACTTTGAGAGTTCACAGCCATCTGCTTTTTGCTCACTGTACCTTTCACAGATAGGAAATATTCATTTGCATATCAGTCTTTGTGCACCGCAATGACATGGCAATTCCCTTCTGAGCAAGATTACCAACAGCAACCCCAAACACGTGCTTCAGCCTTGTTGGGCCTCATCAGTGAGGTGAAGCTGTGCCTCTCTGAGCACAGTGAGCAGGGAGTCCACGTCTGGTTGCCTCCAGATAATTTAGGGTGACCAACCCCAAGTTCATTGCAAACATACAAAAAAGGTAGCAGGCACCCCTCTCTCAAAAGAACAAGGCATGATAACCTGTTCAGTGGTTATTAACCACTTTGAGAGTTCGCAGCCATCTGCTTTTTGCTCACTGTACCTTTCACAGATAGGAAATATCCATTTGCATATCAGTCTTTGTGCACCGAAGTGCCATGGCAATTCCCTTCTGAACAAGAATACCAACAGCAACCCCATACACGTGTTTCAGCCTTGTTGGGCCTCATCAATGAGGTGAAGCTGTGCCTCACTGAGCACAGTGAGCAGGGAGTCCACGTCTGGTTGCCCCCAGGTAGCTTAGGGTGACCAACCCCAAATTCCTTGCAAAAATACAAAAAAGGTAGCAGGCGTCCCTCTCTCAAAAGAACACAGCATGATAACCTGTTGAGTGGTTATTAACCACTTTGAGAGTTCGCAGCCATCTGCTTTTTGCTCACTGTAACTTTCACAGATAGGAAATATCCATTTGCATATCAGTCTTTGTGCACCGAAATGCCATGGTAATTCCCTTCTGAACAAGAGTACCAACAACAACCCCATACACGTGGTTCAGCCTTGTTGGGCCTCATCAGTGATGTGAAGCTGTGCCTCTCTGAGAACAGTGAGCAGGGAGTCCACATCTGGTTGCCCCAGGTAACTTAGGGTGACCAACCCCAAATTCCTTGCAAAAATACAATAAAGGTAGCAGGCGCCCCTCTCTCAGAAGAACACAGCATGATAACCTGTTCAGTGGTTATTAACCACTTTAAGAGTTCGCAGCCATCTGCTTTTTGCTCACTGTAACTTTCACAGATAGGAAATATCCATTTGCATATCAGTCTTTGTCCTGCCCACATGGGCAGTCCAGCACCGAAAAGCCATGGCAATTCCCTTCTGAACAAGAGTACCAACAGCAACCCCTTACACTTGTTTCAGCCTTGTTGGGCCTCAGCATTGAGGTGAAGCTGTGCCTCTCTGAGCACAGTGAGCAGGGAGTCCACGTCTGGTTGCCCCCAAGTAACTTAGGGTGACCAACCCCAAGTTCCTTGCAAAAATACAAAAAAGGTAGCAGGCGCCCCTCTCTCAAAAGAACACGGCATGATAACCCGTTCAGTGGTTATTAACCACTTTGAGAGTTCGCAGCCATCTACGTTTTGCTCACTGTACCTTTCACAGATAGGAAATATCCATTTGCATATCAGTCTTTGTCCTGCCCACACGGGCAGTCCAGCACCAAAATGCCATGGCAATTCCCTACTGAACAAGAGTACCAACAGCAACCCCATACATGTGTTTCAGCCTTGTTAGGCCTCATCAGTGAGGTGAAGCTGTGCTTCTCTGAGCACAGTGAACAGGGAGTCCACGTCTGGTTGCCCCCAGGTAACTTAGGGTGACCAACCCCAAGTTCCTTGCAAAAATACAAAAAAAAGGTAGCAGGCACCCCTCTCTCAAAAGAACACGGCATGATAACCTGTTCAGTGGTTATTAACCACTTTGAGAGTTCACAGCCATCTGCTTTTTGCTCACTGTACCTTTCACAGATTGGAAATATTCATTTGCATATCAGTCTTTGTGCACCGAAATGCCATGGCAGTTCCCTTCTGAGCAAGAGTACCAACAGCAACCCCATACACGTGCTTCAGCCTTGTTGGGCCTCATCAGTGAGGTGAAGCTGTTCCTCTCTGAGCACAGTGAGCAGGGAGTCCACGTCTGGTTGCCTCCAGATAACTTAGGGTGACCAACCGCAAGTTCCTTGCAAAAATACAAAAAGGGTAGCAGGCCACCCTCTCTCAAAAGAACAAGTCATGATAACCTGTTCAGTGGTTATTAACCACTTTGAGAGTTTGCAGTCATCTGCTTTTTGCTCACTGTAACTTTCACAGATAGGAAATATCCATTTGCATATCAGTCTTTGTCCTGCCCACATGGGCAGTCCAGCACCGAAATGCCATGGCAATTCCCTTCTGAACATGAGTACCAACAGCAACCCCATACACGTGTTGCAGCCTTGTTAGGCCTCATCAGTGAGGTGAAGCTGTGCCTCTCTGAGCACAGTGAACAGGGAGTCCACGTCTGGTTGCCCCCAGGTAATTTAGGGTGACCAATCCCAAGTTCCTTGCAAAAATACAAAAAAAGGTAGCAGGCACCCCTCTCTCAAAAGAACACGGCATGGTAACCTGTTCAGTGGTTATTAACCACTTTGAGAGTTCACAGCCATCTGCTGTTTGCTCACTGTACCTTTCACAGATATGAAATATTCATTTGCATATCAGTCTTTGTGCACCGCAATGCCATGGCAATTCCCTTCTGAGCAAGAGTACCAACAGCAACCCCAAACACGTGCTTCAGCCTTGTTGGTCCTCATCAGTGATGTGAAGCTGTGCCTCTCTGAGCACAGTGAGCAGGGAGTCCACGTCTGGTTGCCTCCAGATAATTTAGGGTGACCAACCCCAAGTTCATTGCAAAAATACAAAAAAGGTAGCAGGCACCCCTCTCTCAAAAGAACAAGGCATGATAACCTGTTCAGTGGTTATTAACCACTTTGAGAGTTCGCAGCCATCTGCTTTTTGCTCACTGTACCTTTCACAGATAGGAAATATCCATTTGCATATCAGTCTTTGTGCACCGAAATGCCATGGCAATTCCCTTCTGAACAAGAATACCAACAGCAACTCCATACACGTGTTTCAGCCTTGTTGGGCCTCATCAATGAGGTGAAGCTGTGCCTCACTGAGCACAGTGAGCAGGGAGTCCACGTCTGGTTGCCCCCAGGTAGCTTACGGTGACCAACCCCAAATTCCTTGCAAAAATACAGAAACGGTAGCAGGCGTCCCTCTCTCAAAAGAACACAGCATGATAACCTGTTCAGTGGTTATTAACCACTTTGAGAGTTTGCAGCCATCTGCTTTTTGCTCACTGTAACTTTCAGAGATAGCAAATATCCATTTGCATATCAGTCTTTGCGCACCGAAATGCCATGGCAATTCCCTTCTGAACAAGAGTACCAACAGCAACCCCATACACGTGTTTCAGCCTTGTTGGGCCTCATCAGTGATGTGAAGCTGTGCCTCTCTGAGAACAGTGAGCAGGGAGTCCACAGCTGTTTTCCCCAGGTAATTTAGGGTGACCAACACCAAATTCCTTGCAAAAATACAATAAAGGTAGCAGGCGCCCCTCTCTCAGAAGAACACAGCATGATAACCTGTTCAGTGGTTTTTAACCACTTTGAGAGTTCGCAGCCATCTGCTTTTTGCTCACTGTAACTTTCACAGATAGGAAATATCCATTTGCATATCAGTCTTTGTCCTGCCCACATGGGTAGTCCAGCACTGAAATGCCATGGCAATTCCCTTCTGAACAAGAGTACCAACAGCAACCCCATACACGTGTTTCAGCCTTGTTGGGCCTCAGCCTTGAGGTGAAGCTGTGCCTCTCTGAGCACAGTGAGCAGGGAGTCCACGTCTGGTTGCCCCCAAGTAACTTAGGGTGACCAACCCTAAGTTCCTTGCAAAAATACAAAAAAGGTAGCAGGCGCCCCTCTCTCAAAAGAACACGGCATGATAACCCGTTCAGTGGTTATTAACCACTTTGAGAGTTTGCAGCCATCTACTTTTTGCCCACTGTAACTTTCACAGATAGGAAATTCCCATTTGCATATCAGTCTTTGTCCTGCCCACATGGGCAGTCCAGCACCAAAATGCCATGGCAATTCCCTACTGAACAAGAGTACCAACAGTAACCCCATACACGTGTTTCAGCCTTGTTGGGCCTCAGCATTGAGGTGAAGCTGTGCCTCTCTGAGCACAGTGAGCAGAGAGTCCACGTCTGGTTGCCCCCAAGTAACTTAAGGTGACCAACCCCAAGTTCCTTGCAAAAATACAAAAAAGGTAGCAGGCGCCCCTCTCTCAAAAGAACGTGGCATGAGAACCTGTTCAGTGGTTATTAACCACTTTGAGAGTTCGCAGCCATCTACTTTTTGCTCACTGTACCTTTCACAGATAGGAAATATCCATTTGCATATCAGTCTTTGTCCTGCCCACATGGGCAGTCCAGCACCGAAATGCCATGGCAATTCCCTTCTGAACATGAGTACCAACAGCAACCCCATACACGTGTTGCAGCCTTGTTAGGCCTCATCAGTGAGGTGAAGCTGTGCCTCTCTGAGCACAGTGAACAGGGAGTCCACGTCTGGTTGCCCCCAGGTAACTTAGGGTGATTAACCCCAAGTTCCTTGCAAAAATACAAAAAAGGTAGCAGGCACCCCTCTCTCAAAAGAACACGGCATGATAACCTGTTCAGTGGTTATTAACCACTTTGAGAGTTCACAGCCATCTGCTTTTTGCTCACTGTACCTTTCACAGATAGGAAATATTCATTTGCATATCAGTCTTTGTGCACCGCAATGACATGGCAATTCCCTTCTGAGCAAGATTACCAACAGCAACCCCAAACACGTGCTTCAGCCTTGTTGGGCCTCATCAGTGAGGTGAAGCTGTGCCTCTCTGAGCACAGTGAGCAGGGAGTCCACGTCTGGTTGCCTCCAGATAATTTAGGGTGACCAACCCCAAGTTCATTGCAAACATACAAAAAAGGTAGCAGGCACCCCTCTCTCAAAAGAACAAGGCATGATAACCTGTTCAGTGGTTATTAACCACTTTGAGAGTTCGCAGCCATCTGCTTTTTGCTCACTGTACCTTTCACAGATAGGAAATATCCATTTGCATATCAGTCTTTGTGCACCGAAGTGCCATGGCAATTCCCTTCTGAACAAGAATACCAACAGCAACCCCATACACGTGTTTCAGCCTTGTTGGGCCTCATCAATGAGGTGAAGCTGTGCCTCACTGAGCACAGTGAGCAGGGAGTCCACGTCTGGTTGCCCCCAGGTAGCTTAGGGTGACCAACCCCAAATTCCTTGCAAAAATACAAAAAAGGTAGCTGGCGTCCCTCTCTCAAAAGAACACAGCATGATAACCTGTTGAGTGGTTATTAACCACTTTGAGAGTTCGCAGCCATCTGCTTTTTGCTCACTGTACCTTTCACAGATAGGAAATATCCATTTGCATATCAGTCTTTGTGCACCGAAATGCCATGGCAATTCCCTTCTGAACCAGAGTACCAACAACAACCCCATACACGTGGTTCAGCCTTGTTGGGCCTCATCAGTGATGTGAAGCTGTGCCTCTCTGAGAACAGTGAGCAGGGAGTCCACATCTGGTTGCCCCAGGTAACTTAGGGTGACCAACCCCAAATTCCTTGCAAAAATACAATAAAGGTAGCAGGCGCCCCTCTCTCAGAAGAACACAGCATGATAACCTGTTCAGTGGTTATTAACCACTTTAAGAGTTCGCAGCCATCTGCTTTTTGCTCACTGTAACTTTCACAGATAGGAAATATCCATTTGCATATCAGTCTTTGTCCTGCCCACATGGGCAGTCCAGCACCGAAAAGCCATGGCAATTCCCTTCTGAACAAGAGTACCAACAGCAACCCCATACACTTGTTTCAGCCTTGTTGGGCCTCAGCATTGAGGTGAAGCTGTGCCTCTCTGAGCACAGTGAGCAGGGAGTCCACGTCTGGTTGCCCCCAAGTAACTTAGGGTGACCAACCCCAAGTTCCTTGCAAAAATACAAAAAAGGTAGCAGGCGCCCCTCTCTCAAAAGAACACGGCATGATAACCCGTTCAGTGGTTATTAACCACTTTGAGAGTTCGCAGCCATCTACGTTTTGCTCACTGTACCTTTCACAGATAGGAAATATCCATTTGCATATCAGTCTTTGTCCTGCCCACATGGGCAGTCCAGCACCAAAATGCCATGGCAATTCCCTACTGAACAAGAGTACCAACAGCAACCCCATACATGTGTTTCAGCCTTGTTAGGCCTCATCAGTGAGGTGAAGCTGTGCTTCTCTGAGCACAGTGAACAGGGAGTCCACGTCTGGTTGCCCCCAGGTAACTTAGGGTGACCAACCCCAAGTTCCTTGCAAAAATACAAAAAAAAGGTAGCAGGCACCCCTCTCTCAAAAGAACACGGCATGATAACCTGTTCAGTGGTTATTAACCACTTTGAGAGTTCACAGCCATCTGCTTTTTGCTCACTGTACCTTTCACAGATTGGAAATATTCATTTGCATATCAGTCTTTGTGCACCGAAATGCCATGGCAGTTCCCTTCTGAGCAAGAGTACCAACAGCAACCCCATACACGTGCTTCAGCCTTGTTGGGCCTCATCAGTGAGGTGAAGCTGTTCCTCTCTGAGCACAGTGAGCAGGGAGTCCACGTCTGGTTGCCTCCAGATAACTTAGGGTGACCAACCGCAAGTTCCTTGCAAAAATACAAAAAGGGTAGCAGGCCACCCTCTCTCAAAAGAACAAGTCATGATAACCTGTTCAGTGGTTATTAACCACTTTGAGAGTTTGCAGTCATCTGCTTTTTGCTCACTGTAACTTTCACAGATAGGAAATATCCATTTGCATATCAGTCTTTGTCCTGCCCACATGGGCAGTCCAGCACCGAAATGCCATGGCAATTCCCTTCTGAACATGAGTACCAACAGCAACCCCATACACGTGTTGCAGCCTTGTTAGGCCTCATCAGTGAGGTGAAGCTGTGCCTCTCTGAGCACAGTGAACAGGGAGTCCACGTCTGGTTGCCCCCAGGTAACTTAGGGTGACCAATCCCAAGTTCCTTGCAAAAATACAAAAAAAGGTAGCAGGCACCCCTCTCTCAAAAGAACACGGCATGATAACCTGTTCAGTGGTTATTAACCACTTTGAGAGTTCACAGCCATCTGCTTTTTGCTCACTGTACCTTTCACAGATATGAAATATTCATTTGCATATCAGTCTTTGTGCACCGCAATGCCATGGCAATTCCCTTCTGAGCAAGAGTACCAACAGCAACCCCAAACACGTGCTTCAGCCTTGTTGGTCCTCATCAGTGATGTGAAGCTGTGCCTCTCTGAGCACAGTGAGCAGGGAGTCCACGTCTGGTTGCCCCCAGGTAGCTTAGGGTGACCAACCCCAAATTCCTTGCAAAAATACAAAAAAAGGTAGCAGGCACCCCTCTCTCAAAAGAACATGGCATGAGAACCTGTTCACTGGTTATTAACCACTTTGAGAGTTCACAGCCATCTGCTTTTTGCTCACTGTACCTTTCACAGATAGGAAATATTCATTTGCATATCAGTCTTTGTGCACCGCAATGCCATGGCAATTCCCTTCTGAGCAAGAGTACCAACAGCAACCCCGTACACGTGTTTCAGCCTTGTTGGGCCTCAGCATTGAGGTGAAGCTGTGCCTCTCTGAGCACAGTGAGCAGGGAGTCCACGTCTGGTTGCCCCCAAGTAACTTAGGGTGACCAACCCCAAGTTCCTTGCAAAAATACAAAAAAGGTAGCAATCGTCCCTCTCTCAAAAGAACACAGCATGATAACCTGTTCAGTGGTTATTAACCACTTTGAGAGTTCGCAGCCATCTGCTTTTTGTTCACTGTAACTTTCACAGTTAGGAAATATCCATTTGCATATCAGTCTTTGTGCACCGAAATGCCATGGCAATTCCCTTCTGAACAAGTGTACCAACAGCAACCCCATACACGTGTTTCAGCCTTGTTGGGCCTCATCAGTGATGTGAAGCTGTGCCTCTCTGAGAACAGTGAGCAGGGAGTCCACATCTGGTTGCCCCAGGTAACTTAGGGTGACCAACCCCAAATTCCTTGCAAAAATACAATAAAGGTAGCAGGCGCCCCTCTCTCAGAAGAACACAGCATGATAACCTGTTCAGTGGTTATTAACCACTTTGCGAGTTCGCAGCCATCTGCTTTTTGCTAACTGTACCTTTCACAGATAGGAAATATCCATTTGCATATCAGTCTTTGTGCACGTGCACTGAAATGCCATGGCAATTCCCTTCTGAACAAGAGTACCAACAGCAACCGAATCCACGTGTTTCAGCCTTGTTGGGCCTCAGCCTTGAGGTGAAGCTGTGCCTCTCTGAGCACAGTGAGCAGGGAGTCCACGTCTGGTTGCCCCAAAGTAACTTAGGGTGACCAACCCCAAGTTCCTTGCAAAAATACAAAAAAGGTAGCAGGCGCCCCTCTCTCAAAAGAACACGGCATTATAACCCATTCAGTGGTTATTAACCACTTTGAGAGTTTGCAGCCATCTACTTTTTGCTCACTGTACCTTTCACAGATAGGAAATATCCATTTGCATATCAGTCTTTGTCCTGCCCACATGGGCAGTCCAGCACCAAAATGCCATGGCAATTCCCTACTAAACAAGAGTACCAACAGCAACCCCATACACATGTTTCAGCCTTGTTGGGCCTCAGCATTGAGGTGAAGCTGTGCCTCTCTGAGCACAGTGAGCAGGGAGTCCACGTCTGGTTGCCCCCAAGTAACTTAAGGTGACCAACCCCAAGTTCCTTGCAAAAATACAAAAAAGGTAGCAGGCGCCCCTCTCTCAAAAGAACATGGCATGAGAACCCGTTCAGTGGTTATTAACCATTTTGAGAGTTCGCAGCCATCTACTTTTTGCTCACTGTACCTTTCACAGATAGGAAATATCCATTTGCATATCAGTCTTTGTCCTGCCCACATTGGCAGTCCAGCACCAAAATGCCATGGCAATTCCCTTCTGAACATAAGTACCAACAGCAACCCCATACACGTGTTGCAGCCTTGTTAGGCCTCATCAGTGAGGTGAAGCTGTGCCTCTCTGAGCACAGTGAACAGGGAGTCCACATCTTGTTGCCCCCAGGTAACTTAGGGTGACCAACCCCAAGTTCCTTGCAAAAATACAAAAAAAGGTAGCAGGCACCCCTCTCTCAAAAGAACACCGCATGATAACCTGTTCAGTGGTTATTAACCACTTTGAGAGTTCACAGCCATCTGCCTTTTGCTCACTGTACCTTTCACAGATAGGAAATATTCATTTGCATATCAGTCTTTGTGCACAGCAATGCCATGGCAATTCCCTTCTGAGCAAGAGTACCAACAGCAACCCCAAACACGTGCTTCAGCCTTTTTGGGCCTCATCAGTGATGTGAAGCTGTGCCTCTCTGAGCACAGTGAGCAGGGAGTCCACGTCTGGTTGCCTCCAGATCATTTAGGGTGACCAACTCCAAGTTCATTGCAAAAATACAAAAAAGGTAGCAGGCACCCCTCTCTCAAAAGAACAAGGCATGATAACCTGTTCAGTGGATATTAACCACTTTGAGAGTTCGCAGCCATCTACTTTTTGCTCACTGTACCTTTCACAGATAGGAAATATACATTTGCATATCAGTCTTTGTGCACCGAAATGCCATGGCAATTCCCTTCTGAACAAGAATACCAACAGCAACTCCATACACGTGTTTCAGCCTTGTTGGGCCTCATCAATGAGGTGAAGCTGTGCCTCACTGAGCACAGTGAGCAGGGAGTCCACGTCTGGTTGCCCCCAGGTAGCTTACGGTGACCAACCCCAAATTCCTTGCAAAAATACAGAAACGGTAGCAGGCGTCCCTCTCTCAAAAGAACACAGCATGATAACCTGTTCAGTGGTTATTAACCACTTTGAGAGTTTGTAGCCATCTGCTTTTTGCTCACTGTAACTTTCAGAGATAGCAAATATCCATTTGCATATCAGTCTTTGCGCACCGAAATGCCATGGCAATTCCCTTCTGAACAAGAGTACCAACAGCAACCCCATACACGTGTTTCAGCCTTGTTGGGCCTCATCAGTGATGTGAAGCTGTGCCTCTCTGAGAACAGTGAGCAGGGAGTCCACATCTGTTTTCCCCAGGTAATTTAGGGTGACCAACACCAAATTCCTTGCAAAAATACAATAAAGGTAGCAGGCGCCCCTCTCTCAGAAGAACACAACATGATAACCTGTTCAGTGGTTTTTAACCACTTTGAGAGTTCGCAGCCATCTGCTTTTTGCTCACTGTAACTTTCACAGATAGGAAATATCCATTTGCATATCAGTCTTTGTCCTGCCCACATGGGTAGTCCAGCACCGAAATGCCATGGCAATTCCCTTCTCAACAAGAGTACCAACAGCAACCCCATACACGTGTTGCAGCCTTGTTAGGCCTCATCAGTGAGGTGAAGCTGTGCCTCTCTGAGCACAGTGAACAGGGAGTCCACGTCTGGTTGCCCCCAGGTAACTTAGGGTGATTAACCCCAAGTTCCTTGCAAAAATACAAAAAAGGTAGCAGGCACCCCTCTCTCAAAAGAACACGGCATGATAACCTGTTCAGTGGTTATTAACCACTTTGAGAGTTCACAGCCATCTGCTTTTTTCTCACTGTACCTTTCACAGATAGGAAATATTCATTTGCATATCAGTCTTTGTGCACCGCAATGACATGGCAATTCCCTTCTGAGCAAGATTACCAACAGCAACCCCATACACGTGTTGCAGCCTTGTTAGGCCTCATCAGTGAGGTGAAGCTGTGCCTCTCTGAGCACAGTGAACAGGGAGTCCACGTCTTGTTGCCCCCAGGTAACTTAGGGTGACCAACCCCAAGTTCCTTGCAAAAATACAAAAAAAGGTAGCAGGCACCCCTCTCTCAAAAGAACACCGCATGATAACCTGTTCAGTGGTTATTAACCACTTTGAGAGTTCACAGCCATCTGCCTTTTGCTCACTGTACCTTTCACAGATAGGAAATATTCATTTGCATATCAGTCTTTGTGCACAGCAATGCCATGGCAATTCCCTTCTGAGCAAGAGTACCAACAGCAACCCCAAACACGTGCTTCAGCCTTTTTGGGCCTCATCAGTGATGTGAAGCTGTGCCTCTCTGAGCACAGTGAGCAGGGAGTCCACGTCTGGTTGCCTCCAGATCATTTAGGGTGACCAACTCCAAGTTCATTGCAAAAATACAAAAAAGGTAGCAGGCACCCCTCTCTCAAAAGAACAAGGCATGATAACCTGTTCAGTGGATATTAACCACTTTGAGAGTTCGCAGCCATCTACTTTTTGCTCACTGTACCTTTCACAGATAGGAAATATACATTTGCATATCAGTCTTTGTGCACCGAAATGCCATGGCAATTCCCTTCTGAACAAGAATACCAACAGCAACTCCATACACGTGTTTCAGCCTTGTTGGGCCTCATCAATGAGGTGAAGCTGTGCCTCACTGAGCACAGTGAGCAGGGAGTCCACGTCTGGTTGCCCCCAGGTAGCTTACGGTGACCAACCCCAAATTCCTTGCAAAAATACAGAAACGGTAGCAGGCGTCCCTCTCTCAAAAGAACACAGCATGATAACCTGTTCAGTGGTTATTAACCACTTTGAGAGTTTGTAGCCATCTGCTTTTTGCTCACTGTAACTTTCAGAGATAGCAAATATCCATTTGCATATCAGTCTTTGCGCACCGAAATGCCATGGCAATTCCCTTCTGAACAAGAGTACCAACAGCAACCCCATACACGTGTTTCAGCCTTGTTGGGCCTCATCAGTGATGTGAAGCTGTGCCTCTCTGAGAACAGTGAGCAGGGAGTCCACATCTGTTTTCCCCAGGTAATTTAGGGTGACCAACACCAAATTCCTTGCAAAAATACAATAAAGGTAGCAGGCGCCCCTCTCTCAGAAGAACACAACATGATAACCTGTTCAGTGGTTTTTAACCACTTTGAGAGTTCGCAGCCATCTGCTTTTTGCTCACTGTAACTTTCACAGATAGGAAATATCCATTTGCATATCAGTCTTTGTCCTGCCCACATGGGTAGTCCAGCACCGAAATGCCATGGCAATTCCCTTCTCAACAAGAGTACCAACAGCAACCCCATACACGTGTTGCAGCCTTGTTAGGCCTCATCAGTGAGGTGAAGCTGTGCCTCTCTGAGCACAGTGAACATGGAGTCCACGTCTGGTTGCCCCCAGGTAACTTAGGGTGATTAACCCCAAGTTCCTTGCAAAAATACAAAAAAGGTAGCAGGCACCCCTCTCTCAAAAGAACACGGCATGATAACCTGTTCAGTGGTTATTAACCACTTTGAGAGTTCACAGCCATCTGCTTTTTGCTCACTGTACCTTTCACAGATAGGAAATATTCATTTGCATATCAGTCTTTGTGCACCGCAATGACATGGCAATTCCCTTCTGAGCAAGATTACCAACAGCAACCCCAAACACGTGCTTCAGCCTTGTTGGGCCTCATCAGTGAGGTGAAGCTGTGCCTCTCTGAGCACAGTGAGCAGGGAGTCCACGTCTGGTTGCCTCCAGATAATTTAGGGTGACCAACCCCAAGTTCATTGCAAACATACAAAAAAGGTAGCAGGCACCCCTCTCTCAAAAGAACAAGGCATGATAACCTGTTCAGTGGGTATTAACCACTTTGAGAGTTTGCAGCCATCTGCTTTTTGCTCACTGTACCTTTCACAGATAGGAAATATCCATTTGCATATCAGTCTTTGTGCACCGAAATGCCATGGCAATTCCCTTCTGAACAAGAATACCAACAGCAACCCCATACACGTGTTTCAGCCTTGTTGGGCCTCATCAATGAGGTGAAGCTGTGCCTCACTGAGCACAGTAAGCAGGGAGTCCACGTCTGGTTGCCCCCAGGTAGCTTAGGGTGACCAACCCCAAATTCCTTGCAAAAATACAAAAAAGGTAGCAGGCGTCCCTCTCTCAAAAGAACACAGCATGATAACCTGTTCAGTGGTTATTAACCACTTTGAGAGTTTGCAGCCATCTGCTTTTTGCTCACTGTAACTTTCAGAGATAGCAAATATCCATTTGCATATCAGTCTTTGCGCACCGAAATGCCATGGCAATTCCCTTCTGAACAAGAGTACCAACAGCAACCCCATACACGTGTTTCAGCCTTGTTGGGCCTCATCAGTGATGTGAAGCTGTGCCTCTCTGAGAACAGTGAGCAGGGAGTCCACATCTGTTTTCCCCAGGTAATTTAGGGTGACCAACACCAAATTCCTTGCAAAAATACAATAAAGGTAGCAGGCGCCCCTCTCTCAGAAGAACACAACATGATAACCTGTTCAGTGGTTTTTAACCACTTTGAGAGTTCGCAGCCATCTGCTTTTTGCTCACTGTAACTTTCACAGATAGGAAATATCCATTTGCATATCAGTCTTTGTCCTGCCCACATGGGTAGTCCAGCACCGAAATGCCATGGCAATTCCCTTCTCAACAAGAGTACCAACAGCAACCCCATACACGTGTTGCAGCCTTGTTAGGCCTCATCAGTGAGGTGAAGCTGTGCCTCTCTGAGCACAGTGAACAGGGAGTCCACGTCTGGTTGCCCCCAGGTAACTTAGGGTGATTAACCCCAAGTTCCTTGCAAAAATACAAAAAAGGTAGCAGGCACCCCTCTCTCAAAAGAACACGGCATGATAACCTGTTCAGTGGTTATTAACCACTTTGAGAGTTCACAGCCATCTGCTTTTTGCTCACTGTACCTTTCACAGATAGGAAATATTCATTTGCATATCAGTCTTTGTGCACCGCAATGACATGGCAATTCCCTTCTGAGCAAGATTACCAACAGCAACCCCAAACACGTGCTTCAGCCTTGTTGGGCCTCATCAGTGAGGTGAAGCTGTGCCTCTCTGAGCACAGTGAGCAGGGAGTCCACGTCTGGTTGCCTCCAGATAATTTAGGGTGACCAACCCCAAGTTCATTGCAAACATACAAAAAAGGTAGCAGGCACCCCTCTCTCAAAAGAACAAGGCATGATAACCTGTTCAGTGGTTATTAACCACTTTGAGAGTTTGCAGCCATCTGCTTTTTGCTCACTGTACCTTTCACAGATAGGAAATATCCATTTGCATATCAGTCTTTGTGCACCGAAATGCCATGGCAATTCCCTTCTGAACAAGAATACCAACAGCAACCCCATACACGTGTTTCAGCCTTGTTGGGCCTCATCAATGAGGTGAAGCTGTGCCTCACTGAGCACAGTGAGCAGGGAGTCCACGTCTGGTTGCCCCCAGGTAGCTTAGGGTGACCAACCCCAAATTCCTTGCAAAAATACAAAAAAGGTAGCAGGCGTCCCTCTCTCAAAAGAACACAGCATGATAACCTGTTGAGTGGTTATTAACCACTTTGAGAGTTCGCAGCCATCTGCTTTTTGCTCACTGTAACTTTCACAGATAGGAAATATCCATTTGCATATCAGTCTTTGTGCACTGAAATGCCATGGCAATTCCCTTCTGAACAAGAGTACCAACAACAACCCCATACACGTGGTTCAGCCTTGTTGGGCCTCATCAGTGATGTGAAGCTGTGCCTCTCTGAGAACAGTGAGCAGGGAGTCCACATCTGGTTGCCCCAGGTAACTTAGGGTGACCAACCCCAAATTCCTTGCAAAAATACAATAAAGGTAGCAGGCGCCCCTCTCTCAGAAGAACACAGCATGATAACCTGTTCAGTGGTTATTAACCACTTTGAGAGTTTGCAGCCATCTGCTTTTTGCTCACTGTAACTTTCACAGATAGGAAATATCCATTTGCATATCAGTCTTTGTCCTGCCCACATGGGCAGTCGAGCACCGAAATGCCATGGCAATTCCCTTCTGAACAAGAGTACCAACAGTAACCCCATACATGTGTTGCAGCCTTGTTAGGCCTCATCAGTGAGGTGAAGCTGTGCTTCTCTGAGAACAGTGAGCAGGGAGTCCACATCTGGTTGCCCCAGGTAACTTAGGGTGACCAACCCCAAGTTCCTTGCAAAAATACAAAAAAGGTAGCAGGCGCCCCTCTCTCAAAAGAACACGGCATGATAACCCGTTCAGTGGTTATTAACCACTTTGAGAGTTCGCAGCCATCTACTTTTTGCTCACTGTACCTTTCACAGATAGGAAATATCCATTTGCATATCAGTCTTTGTCCTGCCCAGATGGGCAGTCCAGCACCGAAATGCCATGGCAATTCCCTACTGAACAAGAGTACCAACAGCAACCCCATACATGTGTTGCAGCCTTGTTAGGCCTCAAAAGTGAGGTGAAGCTGTGCTTCTCTGAGCACAGTGAACAGGGAGTCCACGTCTGGTTGCCCCCAGGTAACTTAGGGTGACCAACCCCAAGTTCCTTGCAAAAATACAAAAAAGGTAGCAGGCACCCCTCTCTCAAAAGAACACGGCATGATAACCTGTTCATTGGTTATTAACCACTTTGAGAGTTCACAGCCATCTGCTTTTTGCTCACTGTACCTTTCACAGTTAGGAAATATTCATTTGCATATCAGTCTTTGTGCACCGCAATGCCATGACAATTCCCTTCTGAGCAAGAGTACCAATAGCAACCCCAAACACGTGCTTCAGTCTTGTTGGGCCTCATCAGTGAGGTGAAGCTGTGCCTCTCTGAGCACAGTGAGCAGGGAGTCCTCGTCTGGTTGCCTCCAGATAATTTAGGGTGACCAACCCCAAGTTCATTGCAAAAATACAAAAAAGGTAGCAGGCACCCCTCTCTCAAAAGAACAAGGCATGATAACTTGTTCAGTGGTTATTAACCACTTTGAGAGTTCGCAGCCATCTGCTTTTTGCTCACTGTACCTTACACAGATAGGAAATATCCATTTGCATATCAGTCTTTGTGCACGTGCACCGAAATGCCATGGCAATTCCCTTCTGAACAAGAGTACCAACAGCAACCGAATCCACGTGTTTCAGCCTTGTTGGGCCTCAGCCTTGAGGTGAAGCTGTGCCTCTCTGAGCACAGTGAGCAGGGAGTCCACGTCTGGTTGCCCCCAAGTAACTTAAGGTGACCAACCCCAAGTTCCTTGCAAAAATACAAAAAGGTAGCAGGCGCCCCTCTCTCAAAAGAACATGGCATGAGAACCCGTTCAGTGGTTATTAACCATTTTGAGAGTTTGCAGCCATCTACTTTTTGCTCACTATACCTTTCACAGATAGGAAATATCCATTTGCATATCAGTCTTTGTCCTGCCCACATTGGCAGTCCAGCACCGAAATGCCATGGCAATTCCCTTCTGAACATAAGTACCAACAGCAACCCCATACACGTGTTGCAGCCTTGTTAGGCCTCATCAGTGAGGTGAAGCTGTGCCTCTCTGAGCACAGTGAACAGGGAGTCCACGTCTGGTTGCCCCCAGGTAACTTAGGGTGACCAACCCCAAGTTCCTTGCAAAAATACAAAAAAAGGTAGCAGGCACCCCTCTCTCAAAAGAACACCGCATGATAACCTGTTCAGTGGTTATTAACCACTTTGAGAGTTCACAGCCATCTGCTTTTTGCTCACTGTACCTTTCACAGATAGGAAATATTCATTTGCATATCAGTCTTTGTGCACAGCAATGCCATGGCAATTCCCTTCTGAGCAAGAGTACCAACAGCAACCCCAAACACGTGATTCAGCCTTTTTGGTCCTCATCAGTGAGGTGAAGCTGTGCCTCTCTGAGCACAGTGAGCAGGGAGTCCACGTCTGGTTGCCTCCAGATAATTTAGGGTGACCAACCCCAAGTTCATTGCAAAAATACAAAAAAGGTAGCAGGCACCCCTCTCTCAAAAGAACAGGGCATGATAACTTGTTCAGTGGTTATTAACCACTTTGAGAGTTCGCAGCCATCTACTTTTTGCTCACTGTACCTTTCACAGATAGGAAATATCCATTTGCATATCAGTCTTTGTCCTGCCCACATTGGCAGTCCAGCACCGAAATGCCATGGCAATTCCCTTCTGAACATAAGTACCAACAGCAACCCCATACACGTGTTGCAGCCTTGTTAGGCCTCATCAGTGAGGTGAAGCTGTGCCTCTCTGAGCACAGTGAACAGGGAGTCCACGTCTGGTTGCCCCCAGGTAACTTAGGGTGACCAACCCCAAGTTCCTTGCCAAAATACAAAAAAAGGTAGCAGGCACCCCTCTCTCAAAAGAACACTGCATGATAACCTGTTCAGTGGTTATTAACCACTTTGAGAGTTCACAGCCATCTGCTTTTTGCTCACTGTACCTTTCACAGATAGGAAATATTCATTTGCATATCAGTCTTTGTGCACAGCAATGCCATGGCAATTCCCTTCTGAGCAAGAGTACCAACAGCAACCCCAAACACGTGATTCAGCCTTTTTGGTCCTCATCAGTGAGGTGAAGCTGTGCCTCTCTGAGCACAGTGAGCAGGGAGTCCACGTCTGGTTGCCTCCAGATAATTTAGGGTGACCAACCCCAAGTTCATTGCAAAAATACAAAAAAGGTAGCAGGCACCCCTCTCTCAAAAGAACAAGGCATGATAACTTGTTCAGTGGTTATTAACCACTTTGAGAGTTCGCAGCCATCTGCTTTTTGCTCACTGTACCTTTCACAGATAGGAAATATCCATTTGCATATCAGTCTTTGTGCACGTGCACCGAAATGCCATGGCAATTCCCTTCTGAACAAGAGTACCAACAGCAACCAAATCCACGTGTTTCAGCCTTGTTGAGCCTCAGCCTTGAGGTGAAGCTGTGCCTCTCTGAGCACAGTGAGCAGGGAGTCCACGTCTGGTTGCCCCGAAGTAACTTAGGGTGACCAACCCCAAGTTCCTTGCAAAAATACAAAAAAGGTAGCAGGCGCCCCTCTCTCAAAAGAACACGGCATTATAACCCATTCAGTGGTTATTAACCACTTTGAGAGTTCGCAGCCATCTACTTTTTGCTCACTTTACCTTTCTGAGATAGGAAATATCCATTTGCATATCAGTCTTTGTCCTGCCCACATGGGCAGTCCAGCAGCAAAATGCCATGGCAATTCCCTACTAAACAAGAGTACCAACAGCAACCCCATACACATGTTTCAGCCTTGTTGGGCCTCAGCATTGAGGTGAAGCTGTGCCTCTCTGAGCACAGTGAGCAGGGAGTCCACGTCTGGTTGCCCCCAAGTAACTTAAGGTGACCAACCCCAAGTTCCTTGCAAAACTACAAAAAGGTAGCAGGCGCCCCTCTCTCAAAAGAACATGGCATGAGAACCCGTTCAGTGGTTATTAACCATTTTGAGAGTTCGCAGCCATCTACTTTTTGCTCACTGTACCTTTCACAGATAGGAAATATCCATTTGCATATCAGTCTTTGTCCTGCCCACATTGGCAGTCCAGCACCGAAATGCCATGGCAATTCCCTTCTGAACATAAGTACCAACAGCAACCCCATACACGTGTTGCAGCCTTGTTAGGCCTCATCAGTGAGGTGAAGCTGTGCCTCTCTGAGCACAGTGAACAGAGAGTCCACGTCTGGTTGCCCCCAGGTAACTTAGGGTGACCAACCCCAAGTTCCTTGCAAAAATACAAAAAAGGTAGCAGGCACCCCTCTCTCAAAAGAACACCGCATGATAACCTGTTCATTGGTTATTAACCACTTTGAGAGTTCACAGCCATCTGCTTTTTGCTCACTGTACCTTTCACAGATAGGAAATATTCATTTGCATATCAGTCTTTGTGCACAGCAATGCCATGGCAATTCCCTTCTGAGCAAGAGTACCAACAGCAACCCCAAACACGTGATTCAGCCTTTTTGGTCCTCATCAGTGAGGTGAAGCTGTGCCTCTCTGAGCACAGTGAGCAGGGAGTCCACGTCTGGTTGCCTCCAGATAATTTAGGGTGACCAACCCCAAGTTCATTGCAAAAATACAAAAAAGGTAGCAGGCACCCCTCTCTCAAAAGAACAAGGCATGATAACCTGTTCAGTGGTTATTAACCACTTTGAGAGTTCGCAGCCATCTACTTTTTTCTCACTGTACCTTTCACAGATAGGAAATATACATTTGCATATCAGTCTTTGTGCACCGAAATGCCATGGCAATTCCCTTCTGAACAAGAATACCAACAGCAACTCCATACACGTGTTTCAGCCTTGTTGGGCCTCATCAATGAGGTGAAGCTGTGCCTCACTGAGCACAGTTAGCAGGGAGTCCACGTCTGGTTGCCCCCAGGTAGCTTACGGTGACCAACCCCAAATTCCTTGCAAAAATACAGAAAACGTAGCAGGCGTCCCTCTCTCAAAAGAACACAGCATGATAACCTGTTCAGTGGTTATTAACCACTTTGAGAGTTTGCAGCCATCTGCTTTTTGCTCATTGTAACTTTCAGAGATAGCAAATATCCATTTGCATATCAGTCTTTGCGCACCGAAATGCCATGGCAATTCCCTTCTGAACAAGAGTACCAACAGCAACTCCATACACGTGTTTCAGCCTTGTTGGGCCTCATCAGTGATGTGAAGCTGTGCCTCTCTGAGAACAGTGAGCAGGGAGTCCACATCTGTTTTCCCCAGGTAATTTAGGGTGACCAACACCAAATTCCTTGCAAAAATACAATAAAGGTAGCAGGCGCCCCTCTCTCAGAAGAACACAGCATGATAACCTGTTCAGTGGTTTTTAACCACTTTGAGAGTTCGCAACCATCTGCTTTTTGCTCACTGTAACTTTCACAGATAGGAAATATCCATTTGCATATCAGTCTTTGTCCTGCCCACATGGGCAGTCCAGCACCAAAATGCCATGGCAATTCCCTACTGAACAAGAGTACCAACAGCAACCCCATACATGTGTTTCAGCCTTGTTAGGCCTCATCAGTGAGGTGAAGCTGTGCTTCTCTGAGCACAGTGAACAGGGAGTCCACGTCTGGTTGCCCCCAGGTAACTTAGGGTGACCAACCCCAAGTTCCTTGCAAAAATACAATAAAAAGGTAGCAGGCACCCCTCTCTCAAAAGAACACGGCATGATAACCTGTTCAGTGGTTATTAACCACTTTGAAAGTTCACAGCCATCTGCTTTTTGCTCACTGTACCTTTCACAGATTGGAAATATTCATTTGCATATCAGTCTTTGTGCACCGAAATGCCATGGCAGTTCCCTTCTGAGCAAGAGTACCAAGAGCAACCCCATACACGTGCTTCAGCCTTGTTGGGCCTCATCAGTGAGGTGAAGCTGTTCCTCTCTGAGCACAGTGAGCAGGGAGTCCACGTCTGGTTGCCTCCAGATAACTTAGGGTGACCAACCCCAAGTTCCTTGCAAAAATACAAAAAGGGTAGCAGGCCACCCTCTCTCAAAAGAACAAGTCATGATAACCTGTTCAGTGGTTATTAACCACTTTGAGAGTTCGCAGTCATCTGCTTTTTGCTCACTGTAACTTTCACAGATGGGAAATATCCATTTGCATATCAGTCTTTGTCCTGCCCACATGGGCAGTCCAGCACCGAAATGCCATGGCAATTCCCTTCTGAACATGAGTACCAACAGCAACCCCATACACGTGTTTCAGCCTTGTTGGGCCTCATCAATGAGGTGAAGCTGTGCCTCACTGAGCACAGTGAGCAGGGAGTCCACGTCTGGTTGCCCCCAGGTAGCTTAGGGTGACCAACCCCAAATTCCTTGCAAAAATACAAAAAAGGTAGCAGGCGTCCCTCTCTCAAAAGAACACAGCAGGATAACCAGTTGAGTGGTTATTAACCACTTTGAGAGTTTGCAGCCATATGCTTTTTGCTCACTGTAACTTTCACAGATAGGAAATATCCATTTGCATATCAGTCTTTGTGCACCGAAATGCCATGGCAATTCCCTTCTGAACAAGAGTACCAACAGCAACCCCATACACGTGGTTCAGCCTTGTTGGGCCTCATCAGTGATGTGAAGCTGTGCCTCTCTGAGAACAGTGAGCAGGGAGTCCACATCTGGTTGCCCCAGGTAACTTAGGGTGACCAACACCAAATTCCTTGCAAAAATACAATAAAGGTAGCAGGCGCCCCTCTCTCAGAAGAACCCAGCATGATAACCTGTTCAGTGGTTATTAACCACTTTGAGAGTTCGCAGCCATATGCTTTTTGCTCACTGTAACTTTCACAGATAGGAAATAACCATGGCAATTCCCTTCTGAACAAGAGTACCAACAGCAACCCCTTACACGTGTTTCAGCCTTGTTGGGCCTCAGCATTGAGGTGAAGCTGTGCCTCTCTGAGCACAGTGAGCAGGGAGTCCACGTCTGGTTGCCCCCAAGTAACTTAGGGTGACCAACCCCAAGTTCCTTGCAAAAATACAAAAAAGGTAGCAGGCGCCCCTCTCTCAAAAGAACATGGCATGAGAACCTGTTCACTGGTTATTAACCACTTTGAGAGTTCACAGCCATCTGCTTTTTGCTCACTGTACCTTTCACAGATAGGAAATATTCATTTGCATATCAGTCTTTGTGCACCGCAATGCCATGGCAATTCCCTTCTGAGCAAGAGTACCAACAGCAACCCCGTACACGTGTTTCAGCCTTATTGGGCCTCAGCATTGAGGTGAAGCTGTGCCTCTCTGAGCACAGTGAGCAGGGAGTCCACGTCTGGTTGCCCCCAAGTAACTTAGGGTGACCAACCCCAAGTTCCTTGCAAAAATACAAAAAAGGTAGCAATCGTCCCTCTCTCAAAAGAACACAGCATGATAACCTGTTCAGTGGTTATTAACCACTTTGAGAGTTCGCAGCCATCTGCTTTTTGTTCACTGTAACTTTCACAGTTAGGAAATATCCATTTGCATATCAGTCTTTGTGCACCGAAATGCCATGGCAATTCCCTTCTGAACAAGTGTACCAACAGCAACCCCATACACGTGTTTCAGCCTTGTTGGGCCTCATCAGTGATGTGAAGCTGTGCCTCTCTGAGAACAGTGAGCAGGGAGTCCACATCTGGTTGCCCCAGGTAACTTAGGGTGACCAACCCCAAATTCCTTGCAAAAATACAATAAAGGTAGCAGGCGCCCCTCTCTCAGAAGAACACAGCATGATAACCTGTTCAGTGGTTATTAACCACTTTGCGAGTTCGCAGCCATCTGCTTTTTGCTCACTGTAACTTTCACAGATAGGAAATATCCATTTGCATATCAGTCTTTGTCCTGCCCACATGGGCAGTCCAGCACCAAAATGCCAGGGCAACGCCCTACTGAACAAGAGTGCCAACAGCAACCCCATACACATGTTTCAGCCTTGTTGGGCCTCAGCATTGAGGTGAAGCTGTGCCTCTCTGAGCACAGTGAGCAGGGAGTCTACGTCTGGTTGCCTCCAGATAATTTAGGGTGACCAACCCCAAATTCCTTGCAAAAATACAATAAAGGTAGCAGGCGCCCCTCTCTCAGAAGAACACAGCATGATAACCTGTTCAGTGGTTATTAACCACTTTGAGAGTTTGCAGCCATCTGCTTTTTGCTCACTGTAACTTTCACAGATAGGAAATATCCATTTGCATATCAGTCTTTGTCCTGCCCACATGGGCAGTCAAGCACCGAAATGCCATGGCAATTCCCTTCTGAACAAGAGTACCAACAGTAACCCCATACATGTGTTGCAGCCTTGTTAGGCCTCATCAGTGAGGTGAAGCTGTGCTTCTCTGAGAACAGTGAGCAGGGAGTCCACATCTGGTTGCCCCAGGTAACTTAGGGTGACCAACCCCAAGTTCCTTCCAAAAATACAAAAAAGGTAGCAGGCGCCCCTCTCTCAAAAGAACACGGCATGATAACCCGTTCAGTGGTTATTAACCACTTTGAGAGTTCGCAGCTATCTACTTTTTGCTCACTGTACCTTTCACAGATAGGAAATATCCATTTGCATATCAATCTTTGTCCTGCCCAGATGGGCAGTCCAGCACCGAAATGCCATGGCAATTCCCTACTGAACAAGAGTACCAACAGCAACACCATACATGTGTTGCAGCCTTGTTAGGCCTCAAAAGTGAGATGAAGCTGTGCTTCTCTGAGCACAGTGAACAGGGAGTCCACGTCTGGTTGCCCCCAGGTAACTTAGGGTGACCAACCCCAAGTTCCTTGCAAAAATACAAAAAAGGTAGCAGGCACCCCTCTCTCAAAAGAACACGGCATGATAACCTGTTCAGTGGTTATTAACCACTTTGAGAGTTCACAGCCATCTGCTTTTTGCTCACTGTACCTTTCACAGTTAGGAAATATTCATTTGCATATCAGTCTTTGTGCACCGCAATGCCATGACAATTCCCTTCTGAGCAAGAGTACCAATAGCAACCCCAAACACGTGCTTCAGTCTTGTTGGGCCTCATCAGTGAGGTGAAGCTGTGCCTCTCTGAGCACAGTGAGCAGGGAGTCCTCGTCTGGTTGCCTCCAGATAATTTAGGGTGACCAACCCCAAGTTCATTGCAAAAATACAAAAAAGGTAGCAGGCACCCCTCTCTCAAAAGAACAAGGCATGATAACTTGTTCAGTGGTTATTAACCACTTTGAGAGTTCGCAGCCATCTGCTTTTTGCTCACTGTACCTTTCACAGATAGGAAATATCCATTTGCATATCAGTCTTTGTGCACGTGCACCGAAATGCCATGGCAATTCCCTTCTGAACAAGAGTACCAACAGCAACCGAATCCACGTGTTTCAGCCTTGTTGGGCCTCAGCCTTGAGGTGAAGCTGTGCCTCTCTGAGCACAGTGAGCAGGGAGTCCACGTCTGGTTGACCCGAAGTAACTTAGGGTGACCAACCCCAAGTTCCTTGCAAAAATACAAAAAAGGTAGCAGGCGCCCCTCTCTCAAAAGAACACGGCATTATAACCCATTCAGTGGTTATTAACCACTTTGAGAGTTCGCAGCCATCTACTTTTTGCACACTGTACCTTTCTGAGATAGGAAATATCCATTTGCATATCAGTCTTTGTCCTGCCCACATGGGCAGTCCAGCACCAAAATGCCATGCCAATTCCCTACTAAACAAGAGTACCAACAGCAACCCCATACACATGTTTCAGCCTTGTTGGGCCTCAGCATTGAGGTGAAGCTGTGCCTCTCTGAGCACAGTGAGCAGGGAGTCCACGTCTGGTTGCCCCCAAGTAACTTAAGGTGACCAACCCCAAGTTCCTTGCAAAACTACAAAAAGGTAGCAGGCGCCCCTCTCTCAAAAGAACATGGCATGAGAACCCGTTCAGTGGTTATTAACCATTTTGAGAGTTCGCAGTCATCTACTTTTTGCTCACTGTACCTTTCACAGATAGGAAATATCCATTTGCATATCAGTCTTTGTCCTGCCCACATTGGCAGTCCAGCACCGAAATGCCATGGCAATTCCCTTCTGAACATAAGTACCAACAGCAACCCCATACACGTGTTGCAGCCTTGTTAGGCCTCATCAGTGAGGTGAAGCTGTGCCTCTCTGAGCACAGTGAACAGGGAGTCCACGTCTGGTTGCCCCCAGGTAACTTAGGGTGACCAACCCCAAGTTCCTTGCAAAAATACAAAAAAAGGTAGCAGGCACCCCTCTCTCAAAAGAACACCGCATGATAACCTGTTCAGTGGTTATTAACCACTTTGAGAGTTCACAGCCATCTGCTTTTTGCTCACTGTACCTTTCACAGATAGGAAATATTCATTTGCATATCAGTCTTTGTGCACAGCAATGCCATGGCAATTCCCTTCTGAGCAAGAGTACCAACAGCAACCCCAAACACGTGATTCAGCCTTTTTGGTCCTCATCAGTGAGGTGAAGCTGTGCCTCTCTGAGCACAGTGAGCAGGGAGTCCACGTCTGGTTGCCTCCAGATAATTTAGGGTGACCAACCCCAAGTTCATTGCAAAAATACAAAAAAGGTAGCAGGCACCCCTCTCTCAAAAGAACAAGGCATGATAACCTGTTCAGTGGTTATTAACCACTTTGAGAGTTCGCAGCCATCTACTTTTTTCTCACTGTACCTTTCACAGATAGGAAATATACATTTGCATATCAGTCTTTGTGCACCGAAATGCCATGGCAATTCCCTTCTGAACAAGAATACCAACAGCAACTCCATACACGTGTTTCAGCCTTGTTGGGCCTCATCAATGAGGTGAAGCTGTGCCTCACTGAGCACAGTTAGCAGGGAGTCCACGTCTGGTTGCCCCCAGGTAGCTTACGGTGACCAACCCCAAATTCCTTGCAAAAATACAGAAAACGTAGCAGGCGTCCCTCTCTCAAAAGAACACAGCATGATAACCTGTTCAGTGGTTATTAACCACTTTGAGAGTTTGCAGCCATTTGCTTTTTGCTCATTGTAACTTTCAGAGATAGCAAATATCCATTTGCATATCAGTCTTTGCGCACCGAAATGCCATGGCAATTCCCTTCTGAACAAGAGTACCAACAGCAACTCCATACACGTGTTTCAGCCTTGTTGGGCCTCATCAGTGATGTGAAGCTGTGCCTCTCTGAGAACAGTGAGCAGGGAGTCCACATCTGTTTTCCCCAGGTAATTTAGGGTGACCAACACCAAATTCCTTGCAAAAATACAATAAAGGTAGCAGGCGCCCCTCTCTCAGAAGAACACAGCATGATAACCTGTTCAGTGGTTTTTAACCACTTTGAGAGTTCGCAACCATCTGCTTTTTGCTCACTGTAACTTTCACAGATAGGAAATATCCATTTGCATATCAGTCTTTGTCCTGCCCACATGGGCAGTCCAGCACCAAAATGCCATGGCAATTCCCTACTGAACAAGAGTACCAACAGCAACCCCATACATGTGTTTCAGCCTTGTTAGGCCTCATCAGTGAGGTGAAGCTGTGCTTCTCTGAGCACAGTGAACAGGGAGTCCACGTCTGGTTGCCCCCTGGTAACTTAGGGTGACCAACCCCAAGTTCCTTGCAAAAATACAAAAAAAAGGTAGCAGGCACCCCTCTCTCAAAAGAACACGGCATGATAACCTGTTCAGTGGTTATTAACCACTTTGAAAGTTCACAGCCATCTGCTTTTTGCTCACTGTACCTTTCACAGATTGGAAATATTCATTTGCATATCAGTCTTTGTGCACCGAAATGCCATGGCAGTTCCCTTCTGAGCAAGAGTACCAACAGCAACCCCATACACGTGCTTCAGCCTTGTTGGGCCTCATCAGTGAGGTGAAGCTGTTCCTCTCTGAGCACAGTGAGCAGGGAGTCCACGTCTGGTTGCCTCCAGATAACTTAGGGTGACCAACCCCAAGTTCCTTGCAAAAATACAAAAAGGGTAGCAGGCCACCCTCTCTCAAAAGAACAAGTCATGATAACCTGTTCAGTGGTTATTAACCACTTTGAGAGTTCGCAGTCATCTGCTTTTTGCTCACTGTAACTTTCACAGATAGGAAATATCCATTTGCATATCAGTCTTTGTCCTGCCCACATGGGCAGTCCAGCACCGAAATGCCATGGCAATTCCCTTCTGAACATGAGTACCAACAGCAACCCCATACACGTGTTGCAGCCTTGTTAGGCCTCATCAGTGAGGTGAAGCTGTGCCTCTCTGAGCACAGTGAACAGGGAGTCCACGTCTGGTTGCCCCAAGGTAACTTAGGGTGACCAATCCCAAGTTCCTTGCAAAAATACAAAAAAAGGTAGCAGGCAACCCTCTCTCAAAAGAACACGGCATGATAACCTGTTCAGTGGTTATTAACCACTTTGAGAGTTCACAGCCATCTGCTTTTTGCTCACTGTACCTTTCACAGATATGAAATATTCATTTGCATATCAGTCTTTGCGCACCGCAATGCCATGGCAATTCCCTTCTGAGCAAGAGTACCAACAGCAACCCCAAACACGTGCTTCAGCCTTGTTGGTCCTCATCAGTGATGTGAAGCTGTGCCTCTCTGAGCACAGTGAGCAGGGAGTCCACGTCTGGTTGCCTCCAGATAATTTAGGGTGACCAACCCCAAGTTCATTGCAAAAATACAAAAAAGGTAGCAGGCACCCCTCTCTCAAAAGAACAAGGCATGATAACCTGTTCAGTGGTTATTAACCACTTTGAGAGTTCGCAGCCATCTGCTTTTTGCTCACTGTACCTTTCACAGATAGGAAATATCCATTTGCATATCAGTCTTTGTGCACCGAAATGCCATGGCAATTCCCATCTGAACAAGAATAACAACAGCAACCCCATACACGTGTTTCAGCCTTGTTGGGCCTCATCAATGAGGTGAAGCTGTGCCTCACTGAGCACAGTGAGCAGGGAGTCCACGTCTGGTTGCCCCCAGGTAGCTTAGGGTGACCAACCCCAAATTCCTTGCAAAAATACAAAAAAGGTAGCAGGCGTCCCTCTCTCAAAAGAACACAGCAGGATAACCTGTTGAGTGGTTATTAACCACTTTGAGAGTTCGCAGCCATATGCTTTTTGCTCACTGTAACTTTCACAGATAGGAAATATCCATTTGCATATCAGTCTTTGTGCACCGAAATGCCATGGCAATTCCCTTCTGAACAAGAGTATCAACAGCAACCCCATACACGTGGTTCAGCCTTGTTGGGCCTCATCAGTGATGTGAAGCTGTGCCTCTCTGAGAACGGTGAGCAGGGAGTCCACATCTGGTTGCCCCAGGTAACTTAGGGTGACCAACCCCAAATTCCTTGCAAAAATACAATAAAGGTAGCAGGCGCCCCTCTCTCAGAAGAACACAGCATGATAACCTGTTCAGTGGTTATTAACCACTTTGAGAGTTCGCAGCCATATGCTTTTTGCTCACTGTAACTTTCACAGATAGGAAATAACCATGGCAATTCCCTTCTGAACAAGAGTACCAACAGCAACCCCTTACACGTGTTTCAGCCTTGTTGGGCCTCAGCATTGAGGTGAAGCTGTGCCTCTCTGAGCACAGTGAGCAGGGAGTCCACGTCTGGTTGCCCCCAAGTAACTTAGGGTGACCAACCCCAAGTTCCTTGCAAAAATACAAAAAAGGTAGCAGGCGCCCCTCTCTCAAAAGAACATGGCATGAGAACCTGTTCACTGGTTATTAACCACTTTGAGAGTTCACAGCCATCTGCTTTTTGCTCACTGTACCTTTCACAGATAGGAAATAATCATTTGCATATCAGTCTTTGTGCACCGCAATGCCATGGCAATTCCCTTCTGAGCAAGAGTACCAACAGCAACCCCGTACACGTGTTTCAGCCTTGTTGGGCCTCTGCATTGAGGTGAAGCTGTGCCTCTCTGAGCACAGTGAGCAGGGAGTCCACGTCTGGTTGCCCCCAAGTAACTTAGGGTGACCAACCCCAAGTTCCTTGCAAAAATACAAAAAAGGTAGCAATTGTCCCTCTCTCAAAAGAACACAGCATGATAACCTGTTCAGTGGTTATTAACCACTTTGAGAGTTCGCAGCCATCTGCTTTTTGTTCACTGTAACTTTCACAGTTAGGAAATATCCATTTGCATATCAGTCTTTGTGCACCGAAATGCCATGGCAATTCCCTTCTGAACAAGTGTACCAACAGCAACCCCATACACGTGTTTCAGCCTTGTTGGGCCTCATCAGTGATGTGAAGCTGTGCCTCTCTGAGAACAGTGAGCAGGGAGTCCACATCTGGTTGCCCCAGGTAACTTAGGGTGACCAACCCCAAATTCCTTGCAAAAATACAATAAAGGTAGCAGGCGCCCCTCTCTCAGAAGAACACAGCATGATAACCTGTTCAGTGGATATTAACCACTTTGCGAGTTCGCAGCCATCTGCTTTTTGCTCACTGTAACTTTCACAGATAGGAAATATCCATTTGCATATCAGTCTTTGTCCTGCCCACATGGGCAGTCCAGCACCAAAATGCCAGGGCAACGCCCTACTGAACAAGAGTGCCAACAGCAACCCCATACACGTGTTTCAGCCTTGTTGGGCCTCAGCATTGAGGTGAAGCTGTGCCTCTCTGAGCACAGTGAGCAGGGAGTCCACGTCTGGTTGCCCCCAAGTAACTTAGGGTGACCAACCCCAAGTTCCTTTCAAAAATACAAAAAAGGTAGCAGGCGCCCCTCTCTCAAATGAACATGGAATGAGAACCTGTTCAGTGGTTATTAACCACTTTGAGAGTTCGCAGCCATCTACTTTTTGCTCACTGTACCTTTCACAGATAGGAAATATCCATTTGCATATCAGTCTTTGTCCTGCCCAAATGGGCAGTCGAGCACCGAAATGCCATGGCAATTCCCTTCTGAACAAGAGTACCAACAGCAACCCCATACATGTGTTGCAGCCTTGTTAGGCCTCATCAGTGAGGTGAAGCTGTGCTTCTCTGAGAACAGTGAGCAGGGAGTCCACATCTGGTTGCCCCAGGTAACTTAGGGTGACCAACCCCAAGTTCCTTGCAAAAATACAAAAAAGGTAGCAGGCGCCCCTCTCTCAAAAGAACACGGCATGATAACCCATTCAGTGGTTATTAACCACTTTGAGAGTTCGCAGCCATCTACTTTTTGCTCACTGTACCTTTCACAGATAGGAAATATTAATTTGCATATCAGTCTTTGTGCACCGCAATGCCATGGCAATTCCCTTCTGAGCAAGAGTACCAACAGCATCCCCAAACACGTGCTTCAGCCTTGTTGGGCCTCATCAGTGAGGTGAAGCTGTACCTCTCTGAGCACAGTGAGCAGGGAGTCTACGTCTGGTTGCCTCCAGATAATTTAGGGTGACCAACCCCAAGTTCATTGCAAAAATACAAAAAAGGTAGCAGGCACCCCTCTCTCAAAAGAACAAGGCATGATAACCTGTTCAGTGGTTATTAACCACTTTGAGAGTTCGCAGCCATCTGCTTTTTCCTCACTGTACCTTTCACAGATAGGAAATATCCATTTGCATATCAGTCTTTGTGCACCGAAATGCCATGGCAATTCCCTTCTGAACAAGAGTACCAACAGCAACCCCATACACGTGTTTCAGCCTTGTTGGGCCTCATCAATGAGGTGAAGCTGTTTCTCTCTGAGAACAGTGAGCAGGGAGTCCACATCTGGTTGCCCCAGGTAACTTAGGGTGACCAACCCCAAATTCCTTGCAAAAATACAATAAAGGTAGCAGGCGCCCCTCTCTCAAAAGAACACGGCATGATAACCTGTTCAGTGGTTATTAACCACTTTGAGAGTTCGCAGCCATCTACTTTTTGCTCACTGTACCTTTCACAGATAGGAAATATCCATTTGCATATCAGTCTTTGTCCTGCCCACATGGGCAGTTCAGCACCGAAATGCCATGGCAATTCCCTACTGAACAAGAGTACCAACAGCAACCCCATACATGTGTTGCAGCCTTGTTAGGCCTCAAAAGTGAGGTGAAGCTGTACTTCTCTGAGCACAGTGAACAGGGAGTCCACGTCTGGTTGCCCCCAGGTAACTTAGGGTGACCAACCCCAAGTTCCTTGCAAAAATACAAAAAAGGTAGCAGGCACCCCTCTCTCAAAAGAACACGGCATGATAACCTGTTCAGTGGTTATTAACCACTTTGAGAGTTCACAGCCATCTGCTTTTTGCTCACTGTACCTTTCACAGTTAGGAAATATTCATTTGCATATCAGTCTTTGTGCACTGCAATGCCATGACAATTCCCTTCTGAGCAAGAGTACCAATAGCAACCCCAAATACGTGCTTCAGTCTTGTTGGGCCTCATCAGTGAGGTGAAGCTGTGCCTCTCTGAGCACAGTGAGCAGGGAGTCCTCGTCTGGTTGCCTCCAGATAATTTAGGGTGACCAACCCCAAGTTCATTGCAAAAATACAAAAAAGGTAGCAGACACCCCTCTCTCAAAAGAACAAGGCATGATAACTTGTTCAGTGGTTATTAACCACTTTGAGAGTTCGCAGCCATCTGCTTTTTTGCTCACTGTACCTTTCACCGATAGGAAATATCCATTTGCATATCAGTCTTTGTGCACGTGCACCGAAATGCCATGGCAATTCCCTTCTGAACAAGTGTACCAACAGCAACCGAATCCACGTGTTTCAGCCTTGTTGGGCCTCAGCCTTGAGGTGAAGCTGTGCCTCTCTGAGCACAGTGAGCAGGGAGTCCACGTCTGGTTGCCCTGAAGTAACTTAGGGTGACCAACCCCAAGTTCCTTGCAAAAATACAAAAAAGGTAGCAGGCGCTCCTCTCTCAAAAGAACTCGGCATTATAACCCATTCAGTGGTTATTAACCACTTTGAGAGTTCGCAGCCATCTAATTTTTGCTCACTGTACCTTTCACAGATAGGAAATATCCATTTGCATATCAGTCTTTGTCCTGCCCACATGGGCAGTCCAGCACCAAAATGCCATGGCAATTCCCTACTAAACAAGAGTACCAACAGCAACCCCATACACATGTTTCAGCCTTGTTGGGCCTCAGCATTGAGGTGAAGCTGTGCCTCTCTGAGCACAGTGAGCAGGGAGTCCACGTCTGGTTGCCCCCAAGTAACTTAAGGTGACCAACCCCAAGTTCCTTGCAAAAATACAAAAAGGTAGCAGGCGCCCCTCTCTCAAAAGAACATGGCATGAGAACCCGTTCAGTGGTTATTAACCATTTTGAGAGTTCGCAGCCATCTACTTTTTGCTCACTGTACCTTTCACAGATAGGAAATATCCATTTGCATATCAGTCTTTGTGCACAGCAATGCCATGGCAATTCCCTTCTGAACATAAGTACCAACAGCAACCCCATACACGTGTTGCAGCCTTGTTAGGCCTCATCAGTGAGGTGAAGCTGTGCCTCTCTGAGCACAGTGAACAGGGAGTCCACGTCTGGTTGCCGCCAGGTAACTTAGGGTGACCAACCCCAAGTTCCTTGCAAAAATACAAAAAAAGGTAGCAGGCACCCCTCTCTCAAAAGAACACCGCATGATAACCTGTTCAGTGGTTATTAACCACTTTGAGAGTTCACAGCCATCTGCTTTTTGCTCACTGTACCTTTCACAGATAGGAAATATTCATTTGCATATCAGTCTTTGTGCACAGCAATGCCATGGCAATTCCCTTCTGAGCAAGAGTACCAACAGCAACCCCAAACACGTGATTCAGCCTTTTTGGTCCTCATCAGTGAGGTGAAGCTGTGCCTCTCTGAGCACAGTGAGCAGGGAGTCCACGTCTGGTTGCCTCCAGATAATTTAGGGTGACCAACCCCAAGTTCATTGCAAAAATACAAAAAAGGTAGCAGGCACCCCTCTCTCAAAAGAACAAGGCATGATAACCTGTTCAGTGGTTATTAACCACTTTGAGAGTTCGCAGCCATCTACTTTTTTCTCACTGTACCTTTCACAGATAGGAAATATACATTTGCATATCAGTCTTTGTGCACCGAAATGCCATGGCAATTCCCTTCTGAACAAGAATACCAACAGCAACTCCATACACGTGTTTCGGCCTTGTTGGGCCTCATCAATGAGGTGAAGCTGTGCCTCACTGAGCACAGTGAGCAGGGAGTCCACGTCTGGTTGCCCCCAGGTAGCTTACGGTGACCAACCCCAAATTCCTTGCAAAAATACAGAAAAGGTAGCAGGCGTCCCTCTCTCAAAAGAACACAGCATGATAACCTGTTCAGTGGTTATTAACCACTTTGAGAGTTTGCAGCCATCTGCTTTTTGCTCACTGTAACTTTCAGAGATAGCAAATATCCATTTGCATATCAGTCTTTGCGCACCGAAATGCCATGGCAATTCCCTTCTGAACAAGAGTACCAACAGCAACTCCATACACGTGTTTCAGCCTTGTTGGGCCTCATCAGTGATGTGAAGCTGTGCCTCTCTGAGAACGGTGAGCAGGGAGTCCACATCTGTTTTCCCCAGGTAATTTAGGGTGACGAACACCAAATTCCTTGCAAAAATACAATAAAGGTAGCAGGCGCCCCTCTCTCAGAAGAACACAGCATGATAACCTGTTCAGTGGTTTTTAACCACTTTGAGAGTTCGCAGCCATCTGCTTTTTGCTCACTGTAACTTTCACAGATAGGAAATATCCATTTGCATATCAGTCTTTGTCCTGCCCACATGGGCAGTCCAGCACCAAAATGCCATGGCAATTCCCTACTGAACAAGAGTACCAACAGCAACCCCATACACGTGTTTCAGCCTTGTTGGGCCTCAGCATTGAGGTGAAGCTGTACCTCTCTGAGCACAGTGAGCAGAGAGTCCACGTCTGGTTGCCCCCAAGTAACTTAGGGTGACCAACCCCAAGTTCCTTGCAAAAATACAAAAAAGGTAGCAGGCGCCCCTCTCTCAAAAGAACAAGTCATGATAACCTGTTGAGTGGTTATTAACCACTTTGAGAGTTCGCAGCCATATGCTTTTTGCTCACTGTAACTTTCACAGATAGGAAATAACCATGGCAATTCCCTTCTGAACAAGAGTACCAACAGCAACCCCTTACACGTGTTTCAGCCTTGTTGGGCCTCAGCATTGAGGTGAAGCTGTGCCTCTCTGAGCACAGTGAGCAGGGAGTCCACGTCTGGTTGCCCCCAAGTAACTTAGGGTGACCAACCCCAAGTTCCTTGCAAAAATACAAAAAAGGTAGCAGGCGCCCCTCTCTCAAAAGAACATGGCATGAGAACCTGTTCACTGGTTATTAACCACTTTGAGAGTTCGCAGCCATCTACTTTTTGCTCACTGTACCTTTCACAGATAGGAAATATCCATTTGCATATCAGTCTTTGTCCTGCCCACATGGGCAGTCGAGCACCGAAATGCCATGGCAATTCTCTTCTGAACATGAGTACCAACAGCAACCCAATACAAGTGTTGCAGCCTTGTTAGGCCTCACCAGTGAGGTGAAGCTGTGCCTCTCTGAGCAAAGTGAACAGGGAGTCCACGTCTGGTTGCCCCAGGTAACTTAGGGTGACCAACCCCAAGTTCCTTGCAAAAATACAAATAAAGGTAGCAGGCACCCCTCTCTCAAAAGAACACGGCATGATAACCTGTTCAGTGGTTATTAACCACTTTGAGAGTTCACAGCCATCTGCTTTTTGCTCACTGTACCTTTCACAGATAGGAAATATTCATTTGCATATCAGCCTTTGTGCACCGCAATGCCATGGCAATTCCCTTCTGAGCAAGAGTACCAACAGCAACCCCAAACATGTGCTTTAGCCTTGTTGGGCCTCATCAGTGAGGTGAAGCTGTGCCTCTCTGAGCACAGTGAGCAGGGAGTCCACGTCTGGTTGCCTCCAGATAATTTAGGGTGACCAACCCCAAGTTCATTGCAAAAATACAAAAAAGGTAGCAGGCACCCCTCTCTCAAAAGAACAAGGCATGATAATCTGTTCAGTGGTGATTAACCACTTTGAGAGTTTGCAGCCATCTGCTTTTTGCTCACTGTACCTTTCACAGATAGGAAATATCCATTTGCATGTCAGTCTTTGTGCACCGAAATGCCATGGCAATTCCCTTCTGAACAAGATTACCAACAGCAACCCCATACACGTGTTTCAGCCTTGTTGGGCCTCATCAATGAGATGAAGCTGTGCCTCACTGAGCACAGTGAGCAGGGAGTCCACGTCTGGTTGCCCCCAGGTAGCTTAGGGTGACCAACCCCAAATTCCTTGCAAAAATACAAAAAAGGTAGCAGGCGTCCCTCTCTCAAAAGAACACAGCATGATAACCTGTTGAGTGGTTATTAACCTCTTTGAGAGGTCGCAGCCATCTGCTTTTTGCTCACTGTAACTTTCACAGATAGGAAATATCCATTTGCATATCAGTCTTTGTGCACCGAAATGCCATGGCAATTCCCTTCTGAACAAGAGTACCAACAGCAACCCCATACACGTGTTTCAGCCTTGTTGGGCCTCATCAGTGATGTGAAGCTGTGTCTCTCTGAGAACAGTGAGCAGGGAGTCCACATCTGGTTGCCCCAGGTAATTTAGGGTGACCAACCCCAAATTCCTTGCAAAAATACAGTAAAGGTAGCAGGTGCCCCTCTCTCAGAAGAACACAGCATGATAACCTGTTCAGTGGTTATTAACCACTTTGAGAGTTCGCAGCCATCTACTTTTTGCTCACTGTACCTTTCACAGATAGGAAATATCCATTTGCATATCAGTCTTTGTCCTGCCCACATGGGCAGTCCAGCACCAAAATGCCATGGCAATTCCCTACTAAACAAGAGTACCAACAGCAACCCCATACACATGTTTCAGCCTTGTTGGGCCTCAGCATTGAGGTGAAGCTGTGCCTCTCTGAGCACAGTGAGCAGGGAGTCCACGTCTGGTTGCCCCCAAGTAACTTAAGGTGACCAACCCCAAGTTCCGTGCAAAAATACAAAAAGGTAGCAGGCGCCCCTCTCTCAAAAGAACAGGGCATGAGAACCCGTTCAGTGGTTATTAACCATTTTGAGAGTTCGCAGCCATCTACTTTTTGCTCACTGTACCTTTCACAGATAGGAAATATCCATTTGCATATCAGTCTTTGTCCTGCCCACATGGGCAGTCCAGCACCGAAATGCCATGGCAATTCCCTACTGAACAAGAGTACCAACAGCAACCCCATACATGTGTTGCAGCCTTGTTAGGCCTCAAAAGTGAGGTGAAGCTGTGCTTCTCTGAGCACAGTGAACAGGGAGTCCACGTCTGGTTGCCCCCAGGTAACTCAGGGTGACCAACCCCAAGTTCCTTGCAAAAATACAAAAAAGGTAGCAGGCACCCCTCTCTCAAAAGAACACGGCATGATAACCTGTTCAGTGGTTATTAACCACTTTGAGAGTTCACAGCCATCTGCTTTTTGCTCACTGTACCTTTCACAGTTAGGAAATATTCATTTGCATATCAGTCTTTGTGCACCGCAATGCCATGACAATTCCCTTCTGAGCAAGAGTACCAATAGCAACCCCAAACACGTGCTTCAGTCTTGTTGGGCCTCATCAGTGAGGTGAAGCTGTGCCTCTCTGAGCACAGTGAGCAGGGAGTCCTCGTCTGGTTGCCTCCAGATAATTTAGGGTGACCAACCCCAAGTTCATTGCAAAAATACAAAAAAGGTAGCAGGCACCCCTCTCTCAAAAGAACAAGGCATGATAACTTGTTCAGTGGTTATTAACCACTTTGAGAGTTCGCAGCCATCTGCTTTTTGCTCACTGTACCTTTCACCGATAGGAAATATCCATTTGCATATCAGTCTTTGTGCACGTGCACCGAAATGCCATGGCAATTCCCTTCTGAACAAGAGTACCAACAGCAACCGAATCCACGTGTTTCAGCCTTGTTGGGCCTCATCCTTGAGGTGAAGCTGTGCCTCTCTGAGCACAGTGAGCAGGGAGTCCACGTCTGGTTGCCCTGAAGTAACTTAGGGTGACCAACCCCAAGTTCCTTGCAAAAATACAAAAAAGGTAGCAGGCGCTCCTCTCTCAAAAGAACTCGGCATTATAACCCATTCAGTGGTTATTAACCACTTTGAGAGTTCGCAGCCATCTAATTTTTGCTCACTGTACCTTTCACAGATAGGAAATATCCATTTGCATATCAGTCTTTGTCCTGCCCACATGGGCAGTCCCACACCAAAATGCCATGGCAATTCCCTACTAAACAAGAGTACCAACAGCAACCCCATACACATGTTTCAGCCTTGTTGGGCCTCAGCATTGAGGTGAAGCTGTGCCTCTCTGAGCACAGTGAGCAGGGAGTCCACGTCTGGTTGCCCCCAAGTAACTTAAGGTGACCAACCCCAAGTTCCTTGCAAAAATACAAAAAGGTAGCAGGCGCCCCTCTCTCAAAAGAACATGGCATGAGAACCCGTTCAGTGGTTATTAACCATTTTGAGAGTTCGCAGCCATCTACTTTTTGCTCACTGTACCTTTCACAGATAGGAAATATCCATTTGCATATCAGTCTGTGTCCTGCCCACATTGGCAGTCCAGCACCGAAATGCCATGGCAATTCCCTTCTGAACATAAGTACCAACAGCAACCCCATACACGTGTTGCAGCCTTGTTAGGCCTCATCAGTGAGGTGAAGCTGTGCCTCTCTGAGCACAGTGAACAGGGAGTCCACGTCTGGTTGCCGCCAGGTAACTTAGGGTGACCAACCCCAAGTTCCTTGCAAAAATACAAAAAAAGGTAGCAGGCACCCCTCTCTCAAAAGAACACCGCATGATAACCTGTTCAGTGGTTATTAACCACTTTGAGAGTTCACAGCCATCTGCTTTTTGCTCACTGTACCTTTCACAGATAGGAAATATTCATTTGCATATCAGTCTTTGTGCACAGCAATGCCATGGCAATTCCCTTCTGAGCAAGAGTACCAACAGCAACCCCAAACACGTGATTCAGCCTTTTTGGTCCTCATCAGTGAGGTGAAGCTGTGCCTCTCTGAGCACAGTGAGCAGGGAGTCCACGTCTGGTTGCCTCCAGATAATTTAGGGTGACCAACCCCAAGTTCATTGCAAAAATACAAAAAAGGTAGCAGGCACCCCTCTCTCAAAAGAACAAGGCATGATAACCTGTTCAGTGGTTATTAACCACTTTGAGAGTTCGCAGCCATCTACTTTTTTCTCACTGTACCTTTCACAGATAGGAAATATACATTTGCATATCAGTCTTTGTGCACCGAAATGCCATGGCAATTCCCTTCTGAACAAGAATACCAACAGCAACTCCATACACGTGTTTCAGCCTTGTTGGGCCTCATCAATGAGGTGAAGCTGTGCCTCACTGAGCACAGTGAGCAGGGAGTCCACGTCTGGTTGCCCCCAGGTAGCTTACGGTGATCAACCCCAAATTCCTTGCAAAAATACAGAAAAGGTAGCAGGCGTCCCTCTCTCAAAAGAACACAGCATGATAACCTGTTCAGTGGTTATTAACCACTTTGAGAGTTTGCAGCCATCTGCTTTTTGCTCACTGTAACTTTCAGAGATAGCAAATATCCATTTGCATATCAGTCTTTGCGCACCGAAATGCCATGGCAATTCCCTTCTGAGCAAGAGTACCAACAGCAACCCCATACACGTGCTTCAGCCTTGTTGGGCCTCATCAGTGAGGTGAAGCTGTGCCTCTCTGAGCACAGTGAGCAGGGAGTCCACGTCTGGTTGCCTCCAGATAACTTAGGGTGACCAACCCCAAGTTCCTTGCAAAAATACAAAAAGGGTAGCAGGCCCCCCTCTCTCAAAAGAACAAGGCATGATAAACTGTTCAGTGGTTATTAACCACTTCGAGAGTTCGCAGCCATCTGCTATTTGCTCACTGTAACTTTCACAGATAGGAAATATCCATTTGCATATCAGTCTTTGTGCACCGAAATGCAAAGTGATTAATAACCACTGAACAGGTTATCATGCCGTGTTCTTTCGAGAGAGGGGCGACTGCTACCTGTTTTGTATTCAATTTATGATAGATCATGACATAACAGATTATGACATGTGATTTCTTGGTATGACATGATATGCCATGTAATGATTACATGTCTTAAGTCAAAATATTGGCAGCACACAGGCACATACTATAGGAATGCACCACATTTAGGGATAGTTATCCTTTTCTTTGGGAGATTTAGCTAGTGTTAGTTTACTTGATCAATTATCAGATAAAAGTAGGTCCTTTGTACACTACATGTTAAAATGTAACTGAGCATCAGAAGGTAACCGGCAGTTCATGTGTGGCCTCCTCTGTGGCAAGGTAAGTTAAAATATGTCATGATGCTGTTTAATTTCATCCCATGTCATGTCAATATATGTCATAGCATGATGTGTCATGTTATGGTATGGTATGCCTTGATGTTTGCATTTGTATTTTATTACATTTATAACACAGTTCCAATCGGTGAACATTATAGCACGTAAATGTCAACTGATCATGAAGCAGAAAGCGAGGACAAGAAGAAAGACTTCAAGAGGGTATGAAAAAGAATGTAAGTAGAGGAGGAACGGATAGAAAGAGGAGATAATTCCAATTAAGTGGTGCAAGAAGAGAAAAAGAACTGACACGAGAAGATGTACAAGCGGGTTTAGGAACAACCAATCTGTAAATGGACTGGAAGCGTAGGTTTCGGGCAGGTGACTGGAAAGAAACTCGAGAGGCAAGATAAGGGAGAGCAAGATCATGAAGGCCTTTAAAGACAATAGAAAGGACATTAAACAAAAAACAAGACTTAAAAGGTAGAATTGCAGCTGATAGAAGAGCAGAAGAAATAGAAGAGCGGGGCATAGACTTAAATGTAAACAGAGACCAGAACTGTAGATAGAATCTAAAAGGTAACATGGGAGGCAGATAATCCAATCAAGAGAGAAGAACAGTAGTCAATACGAGACTAAATAAAGGCAAAACAAGAAGTGTAGTAGCATGAAAGTAGAGAAAGGGATGAGTGAGCAAAGATTATAAAGAAGAAAGTGACAGTTACGAGCTGTAAGAGAAATGTGAGAAGAATAAGAAATGGAGGAATCAGAGAGAACCCAAGATTCCGGTCAGATAAAGAGAAAATGAGCTGTGTAGGGGGAAGGAAAGAAGAAAAGAAAAGGGAAGAGGAGAGAGGGATGAAGGAGTAAAAAAAGAGGACTTCGGATTCAGGACTAAATGGAAGAGAGACAGGCAGACACTTGAGAAAGGAGAGAATTTGAAAACTCAGTGAAAGAGAACAAGATTTGAGAGTCATCAGCATAGAAGTGACAAGAGATGTTAAACGAAGAAATAAAATAGGAAAGAGGAATAGTGAATAGTGGGTACATTAGAGAGACATGGACAGAGCCTTGGGGAACCCTCATAGAGAACTGTGTGTGGAGGAGAGAGCTGGTAAGACCAGGTTACAGAATAAGAGTGGCCAGATATGTCTGAATAAGAGTACTCAGTTTGATGTATTTCCTTTTTCACCACTGTTTTATAGTAACTTTCTACTTAGTTGTGCGCTACCTTATCTTGGCTTCCACCACTGCCTTGTCCCTTTTACATCTATGTATGTCACAATTGATTGGACATATCCTATATTGAGGATGCCTTTCCCCCTTTTTTTACGTTATGCACGATCCAATTTCACTTTCCATTAACATCTAAAGCTGTTTTTCCACACGAAGTCACTGTTGTATCAGAGTCATCTTTTTTCAAACCACACTGCCACACGTTTGGGGGACTATATTTCATGTTGTCCTTTCTTCTTATGAACAGTGCTAGCACCATTATTCTTTAATATTTCACTGTCATCACCTCTCCCCTTTGCAATTATCATAAACATATTAGGGAGAGAACAGACCTATGAGTAACCCCAACAAATGCCCTTCTTGGGTCCTTCTCAATCCTTCCTTCCTCTAAGCTCAACAAACCATGCCATATCAGAATACATTAGGCTCAAATACTGAAATCACTTTAAATATTATATACTACCTATATTACATTTGGTCACATTACAAACAATTGCATACATCTTCAACAGTATCAATTTAATTATTTTAGGTTGCCTAAGATTACCATTGATCTTGGAGCTTGCTGGTACACAATTGGTTGATTAATAATTGGAAATAGAATCATCATTTCCAAGCGTAACTAAGAGAACACCATCATGTACTTGTATAAATGAATGCTTAGCCACTGAAAATGTTATTCTTATATGTGATCATAAATTATGAAAACTAATATGATACATTCATTGATTACAACCTAAGTTTCTGCGTGCCATTAGCAAACACACTTATCCTAGTTTGAATACCCAAAGCCTAAAAAAATGCAGCACACATAACCATTGCGATCTCTCAATGTTCTTCAACCTGGGGAGTTACCAGACTATTATTATCCATCGACCTATCGCATACCAAAGGAGTAAGGTTGACCCAGGTGAATGCTGGATAACAGGTAAGTTTTGTGATAACAGGAGCTCATACACAGTTATTTGATGTTACCTCAACAATGAAGAACGATTGTCACTCTTCCAAGATCTCTCTTCAGACATGTCATTCATATTGCCAAGGCACTTCAATGTAACATTGGATCCCCAATCTCAACAAACCCATACCAAGAAAGTAAAGTGAAAGAAAAACAGGGCACTTAGAACGAACACCTCTTGTTTATCTTATGGATGTTTAATACAGGATTGAAGGTTCACGGATTGGAGGTGATTTGAAAACAGGGCTCTCCAAGAATACCCTTTTGTTTCTCTCCTCCAGCAATTTAACTTTCAAGGAAATTATCAGGGTAATTCATAGAATTTCGCACAAAAGTGGCGCACGCGGCTGGCGCACAGTGTCCCCGTGCGATACACTGCGCCAGCCACGTGCGATAAAATCCATTTCATCGCACAGCGTATTCATGGATTTGAGCCTCCAAAACCAGCCGTGGCGCAGAGTGGCGCAGTGACCCTGCAGCAGCGCCAGTTACGCCCCCAAGAACGGCCTCGCGCAAGGAAAAGCCATCAAAATCCCCAATTCACCGCAAATGTCTGCGCTAACCCTGGACCAGTTCACAGGGCTGCCAAACAGCAAACGCCAAGCGGGGAACGTGTACTTCAGGGGTTCGTGGGAAGTTTCACACGCGATTGTCCTGGGTACGTGTATTTCAGGGGTGCGCGTGAAGTTTCACACGCGATTCCATCAGGCCACGTGTATTTCAGGGGTGTGCAGGAAGTTTCACACGCAAATTCAGCAGGGTACATGTATTTCAGCGGTGAGCGGGAAGTTCCACACGCGATTGTCCTAGGTACATGTATTCCAGGGGTGCGCCGGAAGTATCACACGCAAATTCAGCAGGGTACGTGTATTTCAGGGCTGCGCGGGAAGTTTCACACGCGATTCCATCAGGGCACGTGTATTTCAGGGGTGCGCGTGAAGTTTCACATGCAAATTCAGCAGGGTACGTGTCTTTCAGGGGTGCGCGTGAAGTTTCACATGCGATTCCATCAGGGCACGTGTATTTCAGGGGTGCGCGGGAAGTTTCACACGTGAATTCAGCAGGGTACGTGTATTTCAGGGGTGCGTGGGAAGTTCCACACGCGATTGTCCTGGGTACGTGTATTCCAGGGATGCGCGGGAAGTATCACACGCAAATTCAGCAGGGTACGTGTATTTCAGGGGTGCGCAGGAAGTTTCACACGCGATTCCATCAGGGCACCTGTATTTCAGGGGTGCGCGTGAAGTTTCACATGCAAGTTCAGCAGGGGACGTGTCTTTCAGGGGTGCGCGGGAAGTTCCACGCGCGATTGTCCTGAGTACGTGTGTTGCAGGGGTGCGCGGGAAGTCTCACACGCAAATTCAGCAGGGTACGTGTATTTCAGGGGTGCGCGGGGAGTACTACACGTGATTTGGCTGTGTGGGTCCTCCCAGGTGTTCCCTCTACACCCTCCACGGCCCCTGCAGGCAGCCCACACTACAGGGGACTACCCTGCACCCCTGCTCATGTCCCGCAGGCAGCCCATCCACCATGGGCATGCCCCCCAGCCAAGCCACATGTCACCTTGCACTACTGATCAACAACGCATGTCTCCCAGCACCCCCACCCCCCAGCAATGTGCGGCACCTGCCAGCAGGCCCCCACTCATGTCCAACTCATGTCCCCCTGCACCCCCACCCCCCAGCATTCAGGGGCACCCTCAACCAGGCCCCCACACATGTCTCCCTGCACCCCCACCCCCCAGCATCCAGGGGCACCCTCCACCAGGCCCCCACTCATGTCCAACTCATGTCCCCCTGCACCCCCACCCCCAGCACTGTGGGGCACCCTCCGCCAGGCCCCCACTCATGTCCAACTCATGCCCCCTTGCACCCCCACCCCCCAGCATTCAGGGGCACCCTCAACCAGGCCCCCACACATGCCTCCCTGCACCCCCACCCCCTAGCATCCAGGGGCACTCTCCACCAGGCCCCCACTCATGTCCAACTCATGTCCCCCTTTATCCCCACCCCCCAGCACTGTGGGGCACCCTCCACCAGGCCCCCACTCATGTCTCCCAGCACCCCCACCCCCCAGCACTGTGGGACACCTGCCAGCAGGCCCCCACTCATGTCCCCCTGCACCACCACCCCCCAGCACTGTGGGACACCTGCCAACAGGCCCCCATACATGTCCCCCCAACACCTCATGACGATCCATAATCATGGCCCCCATGCCTACTCAATACTCTGCCTACGCCACCCCAGTCCGAACACACCACCAGGTATGACATCCACCCGACAAAGAAATCACCAGCACATGATGCATCCCAAATGGCTAGTCTGCACATCAACACATATCCGTCAAACCCACACAATGACAGCATGTGAATGATAGAACACACATTGTGACATGCATGAAACCAAAGAGAGAATACCACACATTGAAGTACCAAATTATAATGTATTAAACAGAAAAGCAAAGCAATGAAATGGAACAGAAGAAAATGGAAATAATAAATGAAATCCAGCATGTCCAATAAATGAAAAGGATGCATGAAATCCAAATTAAAGGCAATCCAAAAGCAAGTCTCCAAAGTGTCAGTCTGAGAAAATAAATCCAAGTTTCCAAAATAAGAAAAAACCATTGATCCATGTGAAAAAAAATCAAAAATCCAAATCCATTGTCAAACTATGTACAAGGTGAACATCCAGGGTCCATGTGCCCAATCCTTTAAATGAAACCTATAAAATAAAATACTACCTAATGAAGAACTATATACAAGAAGTTGGGGCATTGTCCAAGCGCCCCAAAACAAAACAAAACCGAAAGGAAACTTAACACTAAAGAACTATTTACAAGGGCAGCGGGCTAGTCCGACGGCTCACTTCTGGATGTTCCGGGCCAGGGCATCATCGAACTCCTGCTCAATGTCCCGGAGGCGGTCCTCCTCCATGGCCCCGAGGGTCCGCATGGCCGACGACATGTTCTCCTCCAACTCCCTGCGGATTGCCTCGAGGCACTCGGCCCGCCTCAAGGCCCTCCGCATGGTGTTCTCCGCCCTGACCATCGTGAGCCGTGCCTCTTCCACCCGCTGCCGCTCCGCATCTACGATGTGGCCCAACCACTGCCACATGGAAGACTCTTCCCGTCCTTGGTCCTCCTGCCCTGCGGCCGATGCCTGCCCCTCCGATGTCGAAGGCCCCGAGCCATCATGGCTCCCACCTCGTTGCTGCTGCTGCTGTGCCTGTGCCCTGGCTCCTGCTGCCTGCACATCCTCCACCGGCCGGGGTGCAGTCGTTGATGTGGCCACCCCTGCTGGACGTCCGACTCCCGACTGTGGCAGGGATGTGTCCTCCACCAGCCTGGCCGCACCGTCAGAGGCAGCTACACAGGGTACCCAGGTGACAAATGGGTGGAAAGATGGCACGGAGGACGACTGGCGCATAGGGTGTTCAGTTGAGGAGGGGGTCGGAACAAGCTCCAGCAAACGGAGGAATCCGGCCTGGGTGACCTGTCCCAGTGGGTCGACGCGGTCAACGAGCCATTCAAGATGACGTGCAGTCTCCTCATTAAAAGACTGCAGGTCACCTCGCATGGCCCGTTGACGCAAAGCCACACCAGTCAGGACAGGCTCAACCCGTACCTAGATAGGCACGTCTGCAGGCAGAGGAAGGCCAGTTGTTGTAAGCTCATCCCCTGCCTGAAAACGGGTCTGGACGTAGGCATCCCTGCTGGTGCAAGATGATGCAGTGACAGCATCAGGCACAGGATTGCACACAGGCGCCTCCGCGGCGGCCTGTGCTGCCTCCTGTCCCTGGTCCTGCACTGCACCACTAGCACCAGTGGAATCCCCACCTCCAGACCCCGTCTCTGTCGCTTGCACGGCCTCCTCCTCCACCAAACCCCCCACCAACCTGGATGACTCCGTGCCATCTTCCCCCGTTGGCCCCTGTGGGGTCCCAGCTGCCCCTTCTGCTGCCGAGGAGTCCAACTCCGACCTCCGCCTCTTGGACCTCCCCCCAGCAGCTGTGGCCTGGGATGTGGCACCGGACTCCTCAGTCCCCGACGAGATGACAACCTGGGAGGGGAGCTGGGCCTTGCGTCTCCGGCTGGCAGTGCAATCCCTGCTGCTGTGCTCCACCTTCTCCGCCCTCTTCATCAGTTGACGCTGCAGACAGGGAGAAATAAAACACAGGCATCAGGGCACTGTACAATGGACACATACACACATGACAGTTGTACATGAGTGGCATTTGGAAACCTCAGACATGGCATCACAATCGCCAACACACATGTCATTTCAACTCGCACACATGAGCCATACACAGCCATATTGCAACAACCAGCACCATCCATAGACATACAACAGCATGAGCAGGCAAAGGTGAGCCAGACACCACATGCAACACAGGAAGTGCACTACACATGCACACACACCACCACACTTGCATGCATGTGTACACCTCTGCCAACGGTCGCAGTGTTCAGATTGGCATCCATGTCACATCTGCCAATCAGGCTTCCACATCCCGCTGTCACATGCATCCATGTTGCATCACTGTTGCACCCTTGTCAAATACACACACATGCACATGTACACAGTGCTGATACATGCAGCTGAAACCAACATCCATGTGTGACATCACGAACATCCTACTTACATACACATTCATACAAACATGTGTGCCCACACATCTGCATTTGGCATGTAAGCCTACACACACAAGCACCATCCATGTCTCACACATGAGAGCCCTCGCATGTGTTAGCCTCACAGCCCTGTACACCCTCCCCATACTTGGCCCCATAAAAACACATGTGCAACCTGCACACTACTGGCACACCACCACACGCACAGCTGATGCATGTACACTTACCGCTCGACTCCAGACGGGTCTGCCTCTCAAGGACCTGGACGTGGAGCGCTGGGGATATGCATTCCAAGACCCTCATCTGATCGTCCGACAAGTGGCCCTGGCGCCCCTTAGCATCCGCTGCCTTCTAGAGGCGCCGGGCCTTGTTGAGGGTCCTGGACCTGAAGTTCTCCCAGCGCTTCTTGACATGATGGAATAGTCGGACTGCCACCCCCGTTGATGGCAGCCACGATGTCCGTCCAGATCCGAGTCCGTCCTTCCTTGTTGGCGCGCAAACTTCCGAAGAGGGCATCATACTGCCCCAGGACTTGCTCCACCAGGACACCAACTTTGGTGGCAGTGAAGCTGGTGCCCCTTTGCCTCTCTGGCCGGGGGTTGCCAGTGATGCCAGATGTTGCAGTGCCTGACATGACAACCCCAGAGGCAGGAGTGGGTGGGCAACTGGGTCCTGGGGCTGTTCTGTGGAGCGATGGAATCCCAGTCGGGAGTCTTCGGTTCCAGCAGGGGTGGTCACAGCAACAGCACCCCTGGCTGATGTGCAGGCAGCAAATGGCAGGGCACGTGGGCAGTAGGCAATCAGGCAGCAGCAGATGGCAGGTGGGAGCGTGCTCAGGGCTCTGGGGGGCAGTAATTCGGCCTTCTGGGCAGGAGCGTGGTCTTCCGTGTGCTTACGCGTGGCCAGCTTGATATGGAGTGATTTGGCACATGAAAATTCAGCACGTCTGCGTGTAATTCGAGGAAAGGGCCTTAGCGCGTAAGCGCGTCAGCACACGTACGTGAATTAATTGGCCCAAAGGCCCCCAGAGTGTAGGCGCGTCTATGACATTACACGCACGTGCGTTTTCCATGGCGCGTAGAAAAAATAAGCACGTCAGAGTTTCATAGCGTGCAATTGGTGGAAAGGGCCTCAGCGCGTTTGCGTGTCTGTGACATGCGTGCGCGGGCGTTTCCCTGTACATGGGTGCATGTTACACGTTCAATGACTGCACGTCAGAGTGTCAGCTCATGTAATTGGAGGATAGGGCCTTAGCGCGTACACGCGGAAGTGACGCTGGACGTGTGGGCATGTTTAAAAGGTACGTGTAGAACGCCATTTCCTTGTCCGTGCTTTTCTTGGAGAGCGAGTGTGTGAAATCTGTACTTCTTGTCAGTTCACACGCGATTTACTTCACGGCGTTCCAAGTTCAAACTCCCTGTTACCTCTGACAGCTTTTTCTCTTTTTGTCTTTTTCCTGGGCCTGTTTCCTCAAACAGCGTTCACTTCTTCTGTTGTCCTGTCTCCTCAGACAGCGTTCAATTCTTCTTTTGGCAGGGGTGTTGCCAACGTGCACACGCGTGTATTTTTCACGCGATTTTTCCTGGCATACGGTGAGTTGCGCACGTATTTAACATCTGTGCTTGCCCTGTGTTTGCGTACCCCTTCAGAGGTCAATATAGGCTGCGTTTGACACGCATACTTTTATTTTTGTGTTTCTGGGTGCCACAGAGTAGTGCAGGTTTATTTTTCCACGCACGTGGTCTAGGAGGGGTTACGTGCACATTATCTCCCTTTTTTGGGGTGCCTGTGCGTTGCGTGACCCGTCATCTTCCCCCAGGGGTCACATACAGCCTTGCTAGAGCACTAGGGTACAAATTCCATCTAGTACCCTACCCCTTTGACCCCCAATTGCCCAGGACAATAGTTTACTGCAACTCCCATACGCACAACAACATCAGTGCCATGGTTGGGAGGCGAGCACGCGGTAAGGGTGGCAAAGGTGGCCGAGCCTCAAGAGGTGGCCGTGGTGGATACGGTAGGGGACGTGGCCGGGACTTGCAGGGTGCCCCTAGCCCCCCATGTGTGGGTGACCAGTCAGGGACACCCATGCCCCCCCCGGTTGAGGGCAACGTGGCTGACACCATCCCTGCTCAGCCCTTGTTGGACCAGCCCATTGTGGCACTGGACCTGGCACAGGGTGACTTCATGGCTGACTTCCAGGTCAGCAGGCCTAGGCCACGTGTGGCGGTGCACATGGGTGTCACCAGGCCACGTGGATCAGGTGCAGCTATGTCATCTGCTGCCCCAAGTAGGCAGGGTGGGGAGGCTGCAGGGGCAGCTGCGGCTCCATCCACCCCAGCTCTGAGTCTCCCAGCCAGGACAGTGTCGGTCCCAATCCATCCTGCTGACGTTCCCCCTGACTACATCACACTTCAGCTAATGCCTGCACCAAGTCCCATGGTGAGTGTTCATTCCCACACTCCCAGTCCACAGTCCACCGGGGCTCCTGCCCCTAGTGTCCAGAGCGGCGTAGGACACTCAGGATCCCCACCACCTTCCAAGTGGAAGAGGAAGAGTGCTCGTCCAGTACAGGCTGATGCCCCAGACACGGCTACACAGTCCGGCCCACCAAGGAAGCCCATCTTCAATCAGGCCGAACTTGATGCACTTGTGGAGTATGTGTCCGCACATGACAGCGAAATGGTGATTACTGCAGGATGCAAGACCACACCTGCACAACGTCAGGCACACTGGCAGACCATCGCGGACATCATAAGTGCCCTTGGATTCGTGAGGTGCACAGCTAATGATTGCTACAAGCGCTGGAATGACCTGAAGCGCAGGGCAAAGAAAAATCTGGCCTCAAGTCATGCCGCAACTCTAGTGACTGGAGGTGGGTCTCCAGCAGAGGACATTTAACTCACTCCACATGAGTATGTTGCTGGGACCTACGTCACGGAGGAACAGATCCAAGACGTGGGAGACCTGCCAGATTACGAGGCATTGTCCGGTGAGTGCACATGCATGTGTGTGTGATCCATGTGCATGGTGTGTGTATGAGGGCTTCTGATTGAGTGCCAGGTGAGGGTGTGTGTGCCTGAGTGGTTTGGGTCACCCATGTGCTTCATCCAATACATTCTGCGCACCAGGATTTGGGTATTGCAGTATCCCTTCTGGCAACAGTAGACATTCAGCCCAACCTCACGCCAGTTGCCCTTGAAGTGTCATCTTGCCACAACATAGTTCCGTATTATTCTGTTTTCATTCAGGCTGATTGTTTGCATTCCACTACTTTCACTAGGCATTTCTCAGTCCTATTGTCACATGTGTGACATGGCTATGGTACATGCCATCTGTGTGATGGCATGTGTCATGTATGTGTATTGGACATGCCAATCACAGGCCAATGTGTGATGGCACTGCTAGCCAGCATGCAGCAAATGTGTTGGTCTTCCATCTTGGTGTCATCAATGTGTGCCATTTGCCTCCCCTTCATACGCAGTGACGGTGCATGCATAGGAAGGTTATAGTCATGTGGGACATGTGTCAATGAAGTACTGTTTCTGTTGCTTCTCAGCCCTAATTGTGTGCCATGGTGCTAATGCCTGTTCCCATTTCTTTTCTTTCATGTCTTTGCAGGGGATGACGCACTTGATACTGCTTGGGTTGTGGAGATGGTGCAGACCCAGGAGGGGTCTCAGGCCCGACCGGGCACCAGTGAGGGACGTGGTGTGGTGGTGGGTGAGAACCCAGACTTGCTGCAGACCATTATCTCAAGGGGTGTCTCTGGGTGCACCTCCCCGAGCTCTATTAAGGTGTCGATTCGGATGATGAGACCTATGTGCAGTCGCAGGTAAGTGTTTCTGGGAGGGATTCTGTACTGTCCAACCCTCCTGCACCAGGGGTAGAACCCTCAATGCGGATGTCAGTGTTGGTAGGTCCGCCTTTGGTGGTTACGGACGCAGGGTCACACTCCGCAACATCTGATCCTGTTCCTGGGCCAGCAGATCAGAGGGGGGATGCAGTCCTGCAGCCTCAGGCAGTGCCAGCACAGCAAGGCACAGTTCGCCTTGCCCCAGACAGGTGGGGTGCCGCCGACGCGGTGGCCATACGCCACCTGGCAATACCGCATGGGAGCAATCCATATACGGTATGGCAAACCAACAGGCAGCATCATCTGAGATGATGTGGCTCAGGCCATGGATAGGGTGGCCACTTCCATTGTCCCCCAACAAAGTCTGATGGAACAACTACAGCAGGCAACAGACTCCATTTGCCGGTCACACAGGGAGGACATGTTGGCGTCCAACAGGCACAGAAGGGCGGCACTGGAGACTCTGCGGGAAGCCATTTTTATTGAGTCCCAGGGCCACAGGGAAGCCCTGAGGGTGGAACTCCGTCAGCTCTTGTTGAGCTTGAGGCTTCAACTGACACGAGGACAGAACAGCAGCTGGAGTGGCTCACACGTATGCTCTCAGCTGAGATGCAGGCAACTAGGGAGGAGGTCTGGGCATCCCGTGAGTTGTTGCATGGGGACCTCGGCACAATTTCCTCCAGAACCAGACCTTCCACACCCGCATGCTTGCTGCCATGGAGGACCAGACTAGGGATTTGCGTGGGCTGCCTCCCATAGTGCCACCACCTCCTGATGCAGCTGCAGAGGGTGAGGAGAGCGACAGCAGCGAATCTCTCACAATAGGGTAGCCGCGCAGGCCATGAGCCCGTGGAGGTGTTTTTTTTTCCGCAAGATCCACACAGGTGGGTTTTGGTGTGCACCCTGTCCTCGGACCTCCTGGGTTGCTTCCCCCACCCCCCCTGTCCCATTCATGGCCATTTTTGATTTTTGATTTTTTTGACAGTGTGTTGCCTTGTGTGGCTCCCATGGGCATACGCTGTATTGTGGCTGGGCACATGCAGGCTTGTCCTGAATTTGGGTTAGATGCTTGGGTTTGTGTGACACACACCCCTCCTGCTTCCCGTTTCCATGGGCTTGCAAAGGGTGTGCCCAAGTGACATTGACTTACACAGTGACGTTGGACTCCCATTTGATGTGTGGGCAGTCTGTAGTCAATACTGTGTATACATTCCTAGTGCATATTGTTGTTGTATTGTACACTGCATGGTGTATTGATATGTGCCTCTGCATCCATCTCATCCTCCTAATTTGCAGGTCCATTTCTCATGTCTTCACAAGGCGGTCTACTTTGGAAATGGAGTCCATGTTGTAAGCAGTGCACCTACACTTTTGCGTGGCGCTAACACTGTACAGTTGGAAGTGTTCGAAGTGCTGGCATTATCAGGTAGTGAGACTACCAATTTTTTAAATCCGTACTGTCATGTTTATGGTAGGTTGGAGGTTGTGTAGGTGATTAGTATTATTGGTAAATATTTGGTAATGTGTGTTGTTGGTCCTGCATTACTGTGAGCATTTCATGTGTGGCCAGTTTCCATTAGGGACCCTGTAGTTTGTGATACTTGTGTCATGTTGTGGGGATTAATTTGTTTGCTCTCACATAGCATGACATGCCATGGTGTGTTGTGTGGCGGTGCCGGGGAGGGGTTGGGTGACATGGCACTGTTCTCATGTTGTATTTTGCAAGTGGGTATTCATTTTTGCTGCATAGAAGTGTGTCTTTTGATGACACTGCATTGGTGGTGTTTGTGTAGGTAGGGATGCACACATTGTGACACTTCCAGGTGAACAATCTCAGGCTGCTATGGTTCTGACAGTTGACTGTCCCTTAATTCATCAGAATTGTCAGATTGAGTCATCATTGATTGTCAGATGGTATGTGCCAGGTCTGTGTGCACTCCACAGGGGTGTAATTTCTATGTGAAGTAATTAGCCACCAGCTGCGTACGGGCTGCCTCACCCCGTGCCCTTTCCACTCCCATGCGCAGCGGGCGTGCATGTGGTTGGGGATGTGGGGGCACCACCATGTCGACAGCCAGGCCCCGGCGTGTTGCAACATTTTGCAGGACACATGCTGCCACTATGATCCTGCACACTACTTGTGGAGCGTATAACAGCTGCCCGCCAGAACGGTCAAGGGAGCGAAAGCGTGACTTGAGCACTCCGAATGTGCGCTCCACTATGCCCCGGGTTGCAATATGGGCTGTGTTTTATCTTACCTCGGGAGGCGTGATGGGGTTCCGAATTGGCATCATCATGTGGGTGCTCAGAGGGTAGGCACTGTCCCTGGGGAGGTGGTGATGGGGATCATTAGTGGGATAGTGACATTACTCTGTATCTGTCATGCATGCGTGTGCTGTGGCATTTATACTCACCAAGCAGCCATCGCCATGCCGCCCAGCTTCCATGTCCCGGTTTAGGGTTGACATCCTGTAAATGAAGCTGTCATGGGTGGACCCTGGATAGTTGGCATATACTGCGGTGATGATTCCTTTGGCATCACATACTACCTGGACGTTGATGGAATGCCAGTGCTTGCGGTTTCTATAGATGTGCTCAGATGCCCTGGGGGGATGTAGAGCCACATGGGTGCAATCAATGGCACCTAGCACTTTGGGGAATTGTGCCACGCTGTAGAAATCCTGGATGACAGCCTGCTTTCTGCAGGTGTTCTGGGCAGGTATATGTGCCTGCGGACTGATGGGCGTGCAGTGATGATGGCCAACACCTGGTGTAGGCACCGTGACTGCGTGGCCTGTGACACCCCCCCCACTATGGCACTTGTCCGCTGAAATGATCCGGTAGCCAAGAAGTGCAGTACATTGAGGACCTTCTCCAGGGGGCTCAGTGCTTGGGAGCACAGGGAGGGTGATGTGAGGTCATCCTCCCACTCACTCACCAGGTCGAGTATTATGTGTGGTGGAAACCTGTACCTCCCATACACCTGGTCATCAGGCATACCAAAAAGGCTGGTTCTGGGTGTGAAGATTCTGGCCCTGACTATCCTCCTCCTCCTCCTGCGGTATCCCATGGCCACTGCTGCTAGGAACGGTATATTCATCCTGGCGTCTGAGCTTGTTTGTGCAAACTTTTATGCTGCGCGGGACGTGCGCCTGCTTCATGCTGGCGCACGTGTTTCCGGATTGGACCTTTTTTTTTGGCGGGTTGTAGGCGACCGTGTAAATCTTCCCGCCCACCCCAGGAGTACACGTAACACGCTCTCCCAGGCCCAGTCGCGAGTGAATATTCCCGCCCACCCCAGGAATACACGTAACACGCTCTCCCAGGCCCAGTCACGTGTGGAAGTTCACGCGAACCCGTAATACACGTACCCTGCTGATATCGCGTGTGGAAGTTCACGCGAACCCGTAATACACTTACCCTGCTGATATCGCGTGTGGAAGTTCACGCGAACCCCGTAATACACGTACCCTGCTGATATCGCGTGTGGAAGTTCACGCGGACCCATAATACACGTACCCTGATGAAATCGCGTGTAAGACTACCCGCGCACCCCTGAAATACACGTACCCAGGCAAATCGCACTGCTGGGGGGTGGGGGTGCAGGGAGACATGAGTGGGGGCCTGGTGGAGGGTGCCCCTGACTGCTGGGGGGTGGGGATGCAGGGGGACATGAGTCGGACATGAGTGGGGCCTGGTGGAGGGTGCCCCTGGATGCTGGGGGTGCTGGGAGACATGAGTGGGGGACTGGTGGAGGGTGCTCCTGGATGCTGGGGGGTGGGGGTGCTAGGAGACATGAGTGGGGGCCTGGTGGCATGTGCCCCTGACTGCTGGGGGGTGAGGGGGGTGGGAGACATGAGTGGGCGCCTGGTGGAGGGTGCCCCTGACTGGTGGGGGGTGGGGGTGCAGGGGGACATGAGTTGGACATGAGTGGGGCCTGGTGGAGGGTGCCCCTGGATGCTGGGGGGTGGGGGTGCAGGGAGACATGAGTGGGGGCCTGGTGGAGGGTGGTCCTGGATGCTGGGGGATGGGGGTGCTAGGAGACATGAGTGGGGGCATGGTGGAGGGTGCCCCTGGATGCTGGGGTGTGGGGGTGCAGGGGGACATGAATGGGGGCCTGGTGGAGGGTGCCCCTGGATGCTGGGGGGTGGTGGTGCAGGGGGACATGAAGTGGGGGCCTGGTGGAGGGTGCCCCTGACTGCTGGGGGGTGGGGGGGGACATGAGTGGGGGCCTGGTGGAGGGTGCCCCTGACTGCTGGGGGGTGGGGGGGGGGGGACATGAGTGGGGGCCTGGTGGAGGGTGCCCCTGACAGCTGGGGGGTTAGGGGGGTGGGAGACATGAGTGGGGGCCTGGTGGAGGGTGCCCCTGGATGCTGGGGGGTGGGGGGGTGGGAGACATGAGTGGGGGCCTGGTGTAGGGTGCCCCTGGATGCTGGGGGGTGGGGCTGCTGGGAGACATGCGTTGGTGGGCAGTAGTGCAAGGTGACATGTGGGTTGGCTGGGGGGCATGGCCATGGGGGATGGGCTGCCTGCGGGACATGTGCAGGGGTGCAGAGTAGTCCCCTGTGGTGTGGGCCGCCTACAGGGGCCGTGGAGGGTGTAGAGGGAACAGCTGGGAGGACCCACATGGCCAATTCATGTGTAGGACTCCCAGGCACCCCCGAAATACACGTAGGCTGCTGGATTCGTGTGTGGAATTTCCCGCGCACCTTGGAATACACGTACCCTGCTGAAATCGCGTGTGAAACTTCACGCGCACCCCAAAATACACGTACCACGGACAATCGCGTGTGGAACTTCCTGCGCACCCCGAAATACACATACCCAGGCCAATCGCGTGTGGAACTTCCCGCGCACCACGAAATACACGCACACGCTATTTTTCACACAGCGGGTGTCCGTGTTTGTCGGTACCCCTTTGCACCTCATTTGTCCTAGAGGGCCACAGTATGGATCATTCATCATAGCTGTATGTAGGTGCTTTTTGCAAGTGCACATTTTGGCGCACATTTATTTCAGGCGCAGGGACGCTACCGCCTGCTTTCTTGTGGCGGACTTGTTTGGCCCTGTGCGCGTCTTTGACCGTGCGCTGGTTTGCCTTATTCGATTCCATGAATACGAGTTGTAGGCGAGCGTGTGGGCGTTCTGCGCACTTGCCTCCTGTACTTCCCCCGTGACGCCCATATTTTCACGCGTTGTTCCCCATTCCGAGTGTTACACCCCGTGTTCCGCCTACTTTTGTTATGTGCGCCGCGCTATGTGCGATTTCGCTGTGGCCGTGGCGCACACCGTTGGATGACCAGTGCGCCGGCGTGCGCCGCGCACTTTTTCAGCGCGCATCCAATATTTTTCTCGCGCACGGACTTCCATGAATCGATGTGCGCTGGTTTCCCTGCGATTTTCGCACTTGCACTGCGATTCGCACGTTTTGGCACCTCTGCGCCAGAATTTTCGGCGCACATTAATTCCATGAATCGGCCTGTATATCTTTTGACTTACTAGAATGTATCCAGACAAATGTATTCTCTGCACCAATAGAGATTGTTTTAGACTCACTTAAAACATTGGTCAAGTGGATTGCAAGTAGATTGCTGTTCGCTGTTACCGCTGGGCAGCGCTCTATATTGGACTTCACTACATTGTGATACTGCGGTACAGACACTTGTTCATGGATTCCTTTGTACTCTAACATCAAAAATGTCCTTATACAATGCCTAGTCTTACAAGGATTTAGCTCATATGCTGTTATAACTCTTCTAATTTCATTTTCAGGATTGTAACATTGGGCCCTGCCCCTTTTGCCAGAAGGCCAGTATGTTCAGGAAGATGCGCGCATTGGCGCGCGTGCATTGGTCAAGTGGATTGCAAGAAGATTGCTGTTCGCTTTTCGTGTGCAGTGGACAGCGGGCAGCCGTAGCAAATTATTCTTTGAACTTGGCAAGCATAGTGCTTCTCTTCTCTACCTTTGCCAGTCAGTCAGTAATTGCGGTGCAGTGATTCTTGAGCGAATCGCTTACGTTTTCACCTGCCTGTAATACCAATAAGTGTGATGATGGTGTTATTGTATGTCGACTGAAAGGGAAAGGGAAGTTGCTTTATATCTTGTAGTTCCTTCTTGTATTCGCAACCAACTACAATAGTTGACTGTAAATTGATACTTTCTGTTTTCTTCCTCTACAGTTGGTGCTGTAGGCAGAGGGTCTTATGACTACTAGTAATTACCGGCCTGATTAGAACTGAATGGGAGGCCACCTTTGCGCGATTGTGTGGGATCATGTCAGAGCGTGATTGTGATTGTCTGGCCGGCACCACTTCCCATTCTATACCGCTACTTGTGGTACGTTGCGTGAGATGTCGGATGCCTGAGTGTATGCAACATGTGGTGAGTGAAAGAGAAATAAGGTTGTAAGGACGTAAGGCTGGCCACCCAACAGTATCCTAGATACAGACAAGTGTGTATTCATGCTTTTGCCGCAGGTGTGAACAATCTCATGTGGTATTTGTAATTTGATTTAGCTCTAGAGGCCTAGGTGTGGTCTTTCTGTGTCTCTCAGTGTGAGAGTATCTATTGACCTCACTACCATATACTATCTACATGGTATTGTAGAGGCAGTGTCAGATAAGCAGTGTAGTCAGCCAGCCCTGCCCTGCCTAGTTTTGCCTAGCCATGCCTTTAACGTTTTAAGGTGTCCCCCGCTTTTTGCAACTTGACGAGAAACCCGTTACAATTCAATGGAATGGCAGTGTTCCATTAGATACCTGTGATATTCGCTCCGTGAATGGTAATCTTTAAGGCGATGAGCAATCTAAGTATTGAAGAGGTAGCCTCAAAGAACATCCCCCTGGCGATGCCGCATTGTTATAGAATGTGTACTACCAAGATTGTTTTAAAAAATGACACGACTTCTGAATCTAAAAAGTCGACCACATTTTTTGCCAAAGTGCCAATATTAGACCGTGTAACCATTGAGACAGCTGCTAAAGAAATTGCAGAAGAATTAAGTAACTCACTTAGTTGGCTAGGAAACATTTTTACGATTCTGTTATCATCAAACCCTTGACTCAAACTATAGTGATGCATGATTTAAAAAGTTGTATAAGCCGTCTGCACGATGAAATATCTGAGTTTAAACATGAGGTGTTACCTAACGCAAAAATGAGAACACCTTGTGATATCGATAACAAAAAGTTGGTAGGTAATACTGACCCTCAGCATACTATTGCCATAGTGCACAAGAACTCTCACTTAAGTGATTTGATCAAACTCAAAGCATCCAAGAAGTTAGATTTAGGAATGGACGCACCAGAAGTAGAATACATTGGTGATGATAGGGACATTACATCGACTCTATACATGTTAGATGTCGAACCAGATATTTATTTTTTAAGATAGAGAAATGCATGAGACTACAGTAACAAATCTGTTTGAAGAGGTGAGACCCCAAATTGAGCACATGGATGCTCCCAATACTACCACCAGGAGTCGACACTTGGACCCGACACAAAATAAGTCAACCTTTAACATGTTAGACGACAGCATGTTCAGCATGAACTCCAACAACATATTTTGGGCATTAGATAACTTACTATGCTGGTAGTAGAATGTGAAAGCTTAGAGAAAGAATTGATGTACAGTCAGTGCTGCTTTTGAAAAGTATAAATCGAGTGCACAAAACAGTTAAAGAAGCAGGCACCGCCACAGATTCATTATCCGATAGTGAATCTGAAGCCAATACTTTGTACACTTCTAACATTATTACCTTATCTGTTCAAAAGTCTATGAAAGGACAAAATGGTGGGAAGGCACTGCAAACATATGGAAAACAAGTGAAATCCAAAGTGGTCTCACAAGCTTTCATGTATTCTAAGACACAGCACATACGTGAACCCACACATCGTGCAGAAAACAAAACCTGTCGTTAAACCGAAGTGAATCTGGTGGCGGTGCCTGAAATCGGTGCCGACACCCTCCCTTTCAGCTCCAATAAGCCACCGGTTGGACTGAGGGCCTTGGATAAGGTGTGTCTTGGTGAAAAACCTGTGATGAGCGTCTCTATCCCAGAAACGACTGGTATAAACACAAAACTTGTGACACAGAAAGATAGTACTGTACAGGCAGCGGAGATGGCCAGTCTACCTAATGCATGTACAAATGTACAGATCCCGCGCCCACATATTCAGAATAATCTAGTTGACATTTAGGGACCTAACATTGTGAAGCCAATTGCCCCAATTTTCAATCTAGTTGACATGAACCTGAGACCCCCTGACTTGCACAAAGCACTGCAGCTGCAACCTGTATCTTACAACCAGGAATCTCTTCCATTAAATCGAGCTGCAGTCCTGAAGATCTTTCACCTGATTGTCCCACAAAGGGGAGTATCCTCTGAAGATATCAGGATAGTTCATCAAGTTGAAAATATAAAGGAATGTATCACTAACATGGTTTCATCTCACCTCCACTCTAGATTTTGTATTGGGATTTGAGGACACACTTTTTAGACTGGGATACGTTTGTAAAGTTTTAATGTTTCCTCAAATAAAACCTTGGTCTGTATTATCGGTGCCAAAAAACATAATTACCGCCACCCATAGAAACAGTGTTTCCATAATACAACAATTATCACACAAATGTGTATCAAGCGCACAGGTTAGATGACCCAATAAGACACTTGTTTCAAGTTCTGGTGTTCTGCCCACTGTAGGAACGGGTGAGATAAATGACGCTGCCACGGATAGATATTGGCAATGGTTACCTTCAGCCTTCAAAATCCATTTCACATCTCAGCCCCAAAGATGCTAACGTGTTGTACTCTTGCAACGCAAGAGGATTTGCACACATATTTGGGGAGGATGGTATGGTCAATAATGCTGAACAACTTATGTTGATGGCCCTACAATAAAACATGGCTTTAAGAAAAAATACAATTTGACAGATAGCCACAAAGGGACTGACAGGGTGCCCAAATGGTGGGGTCCTTATTTCTGTCAAACAAACATGGACTATAGTAGTACCTAAAGAATATTCTCACACTATAAAGGCAGTATTTGTCACTCATGGTAAATGGAAGATCTTAGTCGTACATTTTTACGACCCCCCTATTTACATAGAAACAAAAGCAAACATAAAAGTAGTAGAAAGCTTGATTAAGAAATACTCTCAATATTATCCCATGTGGATGATGGGCAACTTTAATGCGATAATTGATATAAATAAACCTGATTTCCATGCTTTAAAGTCCTCTGCACCTTTGTATACAAGAAAAACAAATTGTCAGGGAAAACCATGGGCTTGACTCCTTGCAGAGCATAGTTTTATGATGCTAAACGGTTACTGTCCGGCGGATGCCAACATGGCATATACTCGCTCTGCTGGCAAAAGTGCTACAACTATAGATTATATTTTTGCCAATATCACTGGCCTATCCTTGATTGATGATATGGGAATCGTGCCTAGAGAAGAGAGTGACCATTACCTTTGTATGTTCTAGCTTAGTCCCTGGACACTCTGAATTCGAGCTCAGTGTATGGTCATATTGGTAACATTTTTCTTAACGATAATCAAAACCACATTCAGTGGAATACCATTTTTTTTACCAAGGGTAATTCTGTGGCATTTTGCCATCGTAGGGAGTTCATTCAACAGTATAATGAACCTAGTCTCCTCAAAAGAGATGGGATAATTGAAGCATTTTCACAAATCATGAAGAAAATTGGTGAATGCTGCAGCTCTAGGCGTAAGTCTAAATTGGAATATGAACGGTTTAACATTGTGATCAATAAAAGGCTGTGGTACGATAAGAAGATTGCAGAGGCTAAAAAACAGATGCGAAATATGATTGCGTCCATATTGTACTCCTCCATAGGATTAAATGAGAATAGCCAGACTGTCACGTATGTTAAAAGTGTAAAGCACTTGTACAGAATTTGGCTAATGGCTTACAAAAACACCTGTGAAACTGAACACTGGAAACAGATAGCAATCCGTGCAACTCAAAAAAATAATACAGACATCTGTGGTGTAATATGTGGCACAAAAAAAGAGAATTGCCAATTAACTGTGAAGCAGAATCAGATTGGGAACCTCATATTAACTCTATTCTTGGAGGTATAGATCCAAATAAAGCTGTAGTAACTATACCTGATAGCACCTGGATTTGTCGGGCAATACAAAATGACATTCAGAAAGGCAAAGTTTGAATAATTCTCGAGTAGCGGGTCCCATTGGGGTTTGTAATAACTTGATAAAATCCTCCCGTGGTAGTTGGGCCCATGCTCTATTGATATTATTCAATGAAATTGGTGGTAGTGGTGTACTTCCTTCTACACGGAAGATAAGTAATATTTTACCGGTATATAAGAAAGGAGCATGGAATAACCCTGTAAACTATCAACTGCTGGCTATTCCAGATATACCGGCTAACACTTTTTCACGGGTACTATTAGCAGAACTTAACAGCTGGATCCGAGCAAATAAGATCTTGCCTCCCAATCAAACGTGATTTATAGAAAAACCAAACACTGCTCATAACATTAGTATTATAACCTCTGCAGTAGAATACACATGGAAGAGGTGTGATTCTAATGTGCTTTGTGCATATATTGATTTTAGTGCAGCACTTGATTCTGTGAATAGTAACAAAGTCTGGGCCAAATTAGTTAAATGGAATATCCCCAATGGACTGCTTAAAATGTTAATGTTGTTGTATTCGGAAACTTCATTATGTGTCCGCCTTGATGGTATAGGAACATTTTCTAAATAGATTCCTACCCACCAAGGAATCAAACAAGGTTGCATAGTTGTGGCCACACTTTTTAACATATATTTAGCAGATCTCTATGTTAACCTGACTAGCTTAATTATATGGCCGGTAAAAGTGGGTAAAATGACACTTAATTGACTAGCATACGCTGATGATTTGGTGTTACTCGATAATACAGCATACGGTCTACAAAACACTCTTAATGCTCTATGTGTAAAACGTAATAACTTAATGGTGAACATCAAGAAAAGCAAAATTATGTTTTTTGCGAAAAGACTTACTGGCACAAAAAAACACATATGGATGTTTGATTGTGCACCCCTGGAACAAGTGGCTATATACAAATATCTTGGTCTATATTTTGATGAAAAGCTTAACTGGAAGTACCACTGTCAGGAAACAAAATGTAAATGTATGAAAGTAGTAAACACTACCAGTACTTTTATTTGAAAAACATGGGCTTCGCACCGCAGATTGTACTTTTACTTCACACTCCAAGAGTAAGACCTATGTTACTGTACGGTGTCGATATTTGAAGACACCATCTCCTGTGTGAACTACAAAAGTTTGTGGCATTAATACTGCGGAAACTGTTTCGACTCCCACAAAATGTGTCAGTTGAGTATATTTTGCTTGAATTTGAGCTGAATAGCATTGTCACTGTTTTCCGTTATAGAACCACAATTTGTTAAAAAAAAAATCTTTATTGGATAATGATACGATTGCTGTAAATTTCATCTCTGCTTTTCAACACATTGACAACTGCTTGAAGATGGGTACTCTCGGGAAAATCATGTCTTTACCTAAAAATGGAGAGCCAAATATGTGTGTACCCACGCTCTTCGGAGCTTTTTAAATCCTGGTTGACAAGAACAGGTACAGAGGCAATTCTTTGACATGATTTGGTTACATCTGTTATTGACTTCCCGGCATCTCACCCTAGTTGGAAGAACACTCTGTCCCTCTGTGATGTTCTCACCCTGGTTTGTGCTGGCGCACCACCTATATAAAAGTGATAGGAAGGAGAGTAAGTCTTACCCTATTACTACAATTGAAGTGCTATTCTTAATAAAACCACAACCTGGGGTAACTTAGTCCCCTAATTTAGACACGGTATGGTGCAGCAGTTCATGTGGGACTATTAGCAAGTGGTATAAGACCATATAATTTATTAACCCTCTGTGAAGTGTGCTCGACTTTACCATGAACTTCAATTCATAAAAATGGAGAGAGACGGAAAAACCTCTCTCATTAGATCTTAACCTTTGTACTTGATGTGTGAGTTGCTTCTTTCACATCAGCCTTGTAAAATCACAAAAACCATTATTGCATTTCTAAAACAGTGATTGGAATGGGCACAATTAATGCAATTGGTACCCGTTTGTCATGTCATATAGGCACTGATATGTGATGATGGTTATTTGTTTTGCATGTATCTCACTTAATTTGGAGGTATCCGCTTAGTCTCTGGTCGACTGGTTTCAATGACCTATTTTTGGCGTCATCCTCTTCAGGATCGATTTTTTTGAAGTTTTGGCAATCAGTCATCCACCAGTCAGATTCGGTGGGGCACCCAGCTCAATCTTCTTTTTTCCACATTTGTTGTGCACTTCCTTAGATGGATAAGAAGTGTATTTTCTTCCGCTTTTGCTGGGGATCCAGTGTTATTCACGGGGTGAAGCTAATTCACCTCCGAAGATGTACGAGTCAAGCAGCGAGGCTCTGTGAGGAATCCCGCGCGGCTTAAGCCTCAGAGCCTCACTGCACAACTTGTACACCTAATTAAGCCTTAAATTGCATTGAATTCTTTTGGAATAGCAAGGATTGCTCTAGATATCTTTTTGATTACATTGGATTACTTTTAAATTTACCCTAGATTTCCTTAGATTACTTCATATTACCTTAGATAAATTATAGATTAAACTACATTATCATAGGTTATCTCGGATTTCCCTGGAATCCCTACCATTAATTCTAAATGACTTCAGACTACCTTGAAATACCTTCTTGTACTGTTATATGTCCTTGAATTGATTTGATTTACTTTTAATTTACCTTAGTTTGCATCCTATTACACTTATATCCTGAAGTACGTTAGATGACACCATTTTATTTTATCTTGGATTACTTTTGAGTTACATTATATTGAAATTAAATTATTTTAGATATGTGTAGATTACTTTTCGTTCACCATTGATTACCTTGGTCTGTATTCGATTCATTTTAGATTAAAGTAGATGACCTTAGGTTACTCATAGATCATATTATCATAATTTAGATTACTTTTAAATTACTCACTATGACCAGAGATTATCTGAGACTACTTTGGCATTACCTCACATCGCCTTCATTTGCCAATGGTTGTCTTTAAATTGCTTTTAATTATTCATTTATCCAGTTCCTCTTGCTACATAGTAACATTGCCTCCTCCCGTTCTCATCCTCCCCATGTAAGGAAAGAATGTAGCTGGTCTGGCTTTGGACACCCATTAGGAAAAGTCAAGCAGTGATGATCGGAGACTTTCACCCGCTGATGAAAGTCACCACTGTTAGGTGGGCAGTAGATGGGAATATATTTTTTTGAGGTGCATTTCATGCAGATCGAGTCCCATCCCTAGTCTATGCCAGATCCAATCACCAAAACATTAGTATGGAAAAATCACTATAGACTGGGGAAAACACTCAGAATTTGGATAGTGTTTTACTGATCTGCACTACTTGATCTGCGACAAATATGCTCGAGTTCTTGGAAAAGGAGTCATTGGGCTTCTGGCTTTCCTAGATCTTCCTGAGGTCTTCGATCTGCTTGCTCACGTTCGTTTGCTCAATATTCTCAAAGATCCCGGGAATATTTCCCTGCAAACCACCAGATGGATTCAATCATTTTTATCTGACAGAAAATCGGTCTGGGAGAGTGCCTCCTCTAAACCTGCCCCCATCAACTGTGGTGTTCCGTAGGGGGACTGTGTGTCGTCAACTCTCTTCAATCTGTACATTAAGCCCCTATGTAATCTTCTAGAAGCTCAGGAGGGTCTTCTTTACACACTATGCAGATGACACCCAACTGGTTCTGGAAATCATTGGGAATTATGACATAGATTCTGCTAACTTGAATTTCATTTACAATACTATTGAACGCTGGATGAAAGACAATTAGCTCTGTTTAAACAGAGCTAACACTGAACTGTTGCTGTCCAGAAGCCAGCAGGCAGAGCTAAACTTGGGAAGGAGTACTCCTGCCTTAAAATCAGGTATTGTACTATTCCTGTGGCCGGAAAAAAGTTTAGACTCTGGGAGTTTTTCTTGATTCCTCACTTAGTGCTGAGATACAATCAAGCTATATCTCTAGAAACTGTCTTTACTATCTGAGACGCTTGAAGAACCACAAACCTTTTATATCAGAGTCCAACTCCAACTGTGCAACGGTAGTGCGGGCAGTCATTCTGGCTCGCCTGGATTACTGTAACGAGCTACTGATTGGGGAAAGTGAAAAAATGCCTGCACCAACTCCAGACCCTACAAAATTATGCCGTTTGCATTATTAATGGTATTTCAAGGTGAGATCACATCTTAACTACCAGGCAATCACTACATTGGTTCCCCATACTGGACCGAATCCATTTTAAGACGGTCACCCTTGTGCACAAATTCCTTTATGGCAAAAATTCTGCCTACTTGAAGTCTTGTATTGCCCTACAGGAGACTAAACGTATTGTATGCTAATCAAACACCGGACATCTAAACACCCATAAGGTCAGAAGAGCCAATGGTTGGGGGAAAGCTTTTTCTTTGTTAGCGGCACAATTTTGGAACTCTTTGCCAAGCACTTTATGACTAGACTCAAACATAAAAACGTTTTGTTCCTCTTTGAAAACCCTTGTTTTCAGGTAACACCTTTGCCCCTCCAGACATGATGAGTCTTTTCCCTTCTAAGGGGCACTTTTTTGTTGAGTCCCATCTTTACTTGGTTGTCTTCTTATGTGTTTGTGCGCCCCGATGCCCTGCGGTTCCCAGCACTATATAAATAAACAGATTAATAAAAATTGTCTAATTTTGTATTCTATTTTTAGCTGTTCTCTGTGAGGCTCATGCCTTGTATCATGGTTCTGGTGTCAACAGAGCTTAATTTGTGGCACAACTGTCAGGTGTTCAGCCCTGTGACATATCCCAGGACATATTTTGAAACTGGCTGACCACCAGAACCTCTGGCAGACCTGTTTGACATGCTTGTTCTGCTGCTTGCAGTGATGGTCTCAGTCTGCTCTTACAAAGCAGCTGCCTACATCTCTCAGGAGTGTTTATTTAAGTGGACACCATCTACATACATATTATTTCCCAATTTTATGGACCTCTGTTTATCAACCTCAGAAGGATTTAAAATGATTTAATAGCAGTGTTGAGAGAAGGCATCTTCTAACTGAGCAAGCATGTTTGATGATAGTGCATTTGAGTGTAATTGTGTCTAAAGTCACCTGTCATTTTATTTATCTGCTCAGATTATGGCGCTGAACAAACAACGCTCTGCAGGGCATCAGTGTTCAAAGTTCAGCAGTGAAAGGGTAATGCAAACATACTAAGAAATAGTTTCAGCCGAGGAGCAATACACACATGCACACGCCTACAAGTAATTAAATGTGCTCTGCAACGTTCTTCGCCATTTTTCTTGTGAAACTAGGTGGGGCAGCCTCTGACCTGGATGTCATACAATCTTCTGATTTAGTACTGAACTAAAGAGATCAGCAAGCTTGGGATGGGAGCATATAAAGCATTTAAAAGGGGTGAAGGACGGTGCCCTCCCATTGAATATGTACACAACCCTCAGATATCCAAACACCTTGTATATAACATGGCGATTATCCAGCTAGATGTGTACTCATTCAGTGCAAGTACATACATACTTAGATACCAACATAAATGCATTCATAAATAAATATGTACATACATGCATACAGTATCAATTAGCTTTTGGCGGCATCATTCCGTATTATTACCAATTCTGGAAGCACACATAGTTGTGGAGGGAGAGTGTTAAGAATGGTGAAATGCCTACTGTGCTTCCTGCTCATTCGAGCTCAGACATCCATGCTCATTTGGGGTTCTGTGCTATTGTGCCCAACAGCTGAAGGTGAGAGCCGTTAATGGCAGTTTGTCTTCTGGTGCTAGCAATGTGGTTGCCTGGATAGTCCTCGGCACAAGTTGGTGACAGTGGGTTTTACATTCTCAATAGATGTTCAAATTGCTACTTTTTAGCTTGAACATTTTCAAGTACTCCTACGTTTTTCTTTGTGTGATTTTGAGAGGTCACCTTTCAGTACATCCCTGACATGTCTGTCCTGCAGTGTTTGCCCATCCAGTGTGACGTATTGGCCGACTGGCATTTTTGTTTTGCGGTTCAAGATGGTGTATGTATGCAGGTGCATTATATAATCTAGTTCTTGACACGTTTCACAAATATACTTTCCTTGTGGGCATTTCTTGCATTGGATGAGTTATACAACAGGAGACGATTTGCAGTTGAATGTCGCTTGCATCTGTGCTGTTTTGGTCTGTGAGCTTGTTACTTCTTATCCAGTTTACATGTGATAGCAGGTTTTTCATCTCCTAACTTTGAACATTATGTTCCCTGCCTTATTTGTTCTTGATCTTGTAGCAATGTGCCTCTAGTGGGGATCATTCTCAGTTTTTTCGATTGTAATTGTGGTCTAGCACATTGAAGCATCTCATGTGCTAGATGGAATTACCAATAACAGTCTTGGACCCACATAACTGGGCAAACTTAAATAATATGGGAAAATACTACTTTATTATCAGGATAGAAAAAAGTAGGGCAATCTGGCGAATAACAGACAGTTATTCACACACTCACACCCAACTGTGATTATACAAAGGTTTTATACTTCAATGTGCATCATTTATGATGTCATCGACATGGAAAACTAAAAACCTATTGAAGGGAGGGATTGGTTAATGGAGGATATGTCTCCCTTCTTCGTTTGCCTCGCGCCCCTCCTCTTCGGAGTCGGACATTGTTTGTCCCCAATTCACGCAACGTCTTGTGTCTTCATTGTTTCTACTGATTTCTAATCTATCCAGGGACAGTTTCCTATTCCCACTACTTCGGATGACATCCTCAGTGTCATACAGCTGAGTGCTTTCCAAGCGCTTCTCCTCCCCCTCTCCTTGGGGTATTTGTTCTAGCCCCATCTCATCATATACTCTATCGATCGTTTCCCGGATGCTTCTGGTGTCAAAGTCATCTTCAATATTTGCCCTAGACGTCCCTGGTACTGAATCGTACGCAGGAAAGAATTCTTCAATGTCTTCCCAGTCTACAACTGGATCAGGTTTTTTAACTTCCCTCTCCAAATATTCGAGATTGCGTGCCCTCTGTCTTCGCTTACATTCGATATTGTCATCAAATTCTTTGCGCTTCCTCGCCTCTTCTCTGACCCTATCTTCTTCCCTTCTCTTTTCATTTCTACATTCATCTGCCCTTCGAATTTCCTCATCTCTTCATCTCCTTATCCTTTTTTCATGTACCCTTTGCTCTTCTTCTAACCTTTGCTGTTTCTGTCTGTCTTGATAATAGGCTGCTCTTGGGTTGCGATCAAGCTGTTTGTCTTGTTCCTCGCGATATAGCTGTTCTGGCCTTAGTTTGTCTTTCCTGCTTTTCCTTTTGTCTCTTAACTCCTTCTCTTTCTCCTTTCTCTGTGCCTTATCTAACCTCTCCTCTGGTCTCATGTCATCACTTCCTTTCCCATCGAGTTTCAGTCCAATTTGTCCTCCCACCCATTCGTCCTTTGTGAATGCTATCTCATCAGTTCTGTCTTCACTGCCTTACCATTTGTTTCCCTCTCTCTCCTTGTCGAGAGATGCACTTATTTGTGCCAGATCCTTCCTTTCATCATCGCGTCTCCCCTTGTCCCTTCGGACTGCAGAGGTAAGATTCTTGTCACTACTATATATGGGTGACTCATATGCGGGGTTGCTATACCCCGTGGCTGCTATGAGCTCCCTTTTCGGGTATAATCCCTCGTCCTTACTTTCTTCGGTTTTCGTTTCGGGCGGGGCAGGCGGCGCGGTAGGTGTCTCACCTCCCTCTGTGCATACATTTAGTATCCAATCTGCTGGCGGCTCTTCCTCCTTTGTCTGTTCATACATCTTCCAAAGTTCTAGAACAGCGAGGCATTTTTCCAGCTTCTTGCCTGGATATGTGGCATGCAAATATGTTGTCATATGTTGTAAGATGGCTTTAGATAAAGACCCATTTTGTGGCCTTGGCATAAAAATCTTGGGGGCAGTACCTTCAACCCACTCGGTGCTAATCTTCTTTAGCTTGGGTGCGTGTTTTGGCAATTGCTTGCATAACTGTGTTAATGGAAATATGTCTTCCATGCTTAAATCTGTTCCCCTTCCTCTTATATAACACTTGTTAATGCTTTCGTGTGGTTTATCACCTAGTGACAATATGAGCAAGCAGTAACACCACAAGCTCCAATCCTAATTTTCCACAATTTTTTTTTATATCACCAATTTGTTCAAAAAACATCAATTCATGTGCGATTCTGTCTCAGCTACCGAATCGCGCAAACATTTTTTAAACAGTTCTCTTAAGAAACATTTCTCATGTGACGTCACAACAAAACATGTAAGACAGACATTTGACAGACTAGATGGACACCAGCTGGACTCAGATATCTCTGCCTCTAATCATTACCCCTTCATGGAGTGTAAACGAACCCCTTTCACAACGTCTTTAAACATGGTGGTAGTCTAATCGTTCCACATTATGTGGGACTCTGGGAACACGTTTCTTCTGGCCGCTATATTTAAAGCATAGGTATAAGGAGAATTCTCTCACTTCTCAGGTGCCCGCCCTGGTAACCTCTCTCTTCTCTGTCTTGATCAGAGGCTGCTCTTGGGTTGCGATCGAGCTGTTTTTTTTTGTTCCTCGCGATATAGCTGTTCTCGCCTTACTCTGTCTTTCCTTCTTATCCTTTCATCTCTTAACTCCTTCTCTTTCTCCTTTCTCTGTGCCTCATCTAACCTCTCCTTTGGTCTCACGTCATCACTTCCTTTCCCATCGAGTTTCAATCCAATTTGTCCTCCCATCCATTTTTCCTTTGCAAATGCTATCTCATCAGTTCTGTCTTCGCTCCCTTTCCATTTGTTTCCCCCTCTCTCCTTGTCGAGAGATTAACTTATGTGTGCCAGATCCTTCCTTTCGTCACTGCGTCTCCCCTTGTCCCTTGGGACTGCAGAGGTAAGATTCTTGTCCTTATCCTTCCCTTGATTTTCGTCACTACTGTATGTAGGTGTCTCATATGCGGGGTTGCTGTACCCCGTGGCTGCTTTGCTCCCTTAACGGGTATAATCCCTCATCCTTACTTTCTTCGGTTTTCGTTTTGGGAGGGCAGGTGGCGCGGTAGGCATCTCACCCCCTCTGTGCATACATTTAGTATCCAATCTGCTGGTGGCTCTTCCTCCTTTGTCTGTTCATACATCTTCCAAAGTTCTAGAACAGCGAGGCGTTTTTCTAGCTTCTTGCCTGTATATGTGGCATGCAAATAAGTCGTCATATGTTGTAAGATGGCTTTAGATAAAGACCCATTTTGTGGCCATGGCATAAACATCTTGTGGGCAGTACCTTTAACCCACTCGGTGCTATACTTCTTTAGCTTGGGTGCGTGTTTTGGCAATTGCTTGCATAAGTGTGCTAATGGAGATATGTCTTCTATGCTTAAATCTGTTCCACTTCCTCTTATATAACACTTGTTAATGCTTTCGTGTGGTTTAAACACCTTGTGACAATATGAGCGAGCACCCAACACCACAAGCTACAATCCAAATTTTCCACAATTTTTTTTTATATCACCAATCTGTTCAAGAAACATCAATTCATGTGCGATTCTGTCTCAGCTATCGAATTGCGCAAACATTTTTAAAAGAGTTCTCTTAACAAACATTTCACATATGACGTCACAACAAACCATGTAAGACAGACACTTGACAGACTAGACAGACACCAGCTGGACACAGATGTCTCTGCCTCTTACCCATTTATGGAGTGTAAACAAACCCCTTTCACAACGTCTTTGAACATGGTGGTAGTCTAATCGTTCCACATTATGTGGGACTCTGGGTACACGTTTCTTCTGGCTGCTATATTTAAAGCACAGGAATAAGGCGAATCCTCTCACTTCTCAGGTGTCCACCCCGGTAACATCTATTTATTCAATTATTCTCGAGTCATTATCCCCTTATATATATATATACAGCCTTCTCTACTTCTAACTATATTTTGTTTTTTCCTCCTCCCTCCGTTACCTTTTCCCTTTATTTGTTTCTAAGTCATGCATGTTTGCCAGACCATTTGTCTTTTTCACTCACCGTTCGCATGGTTTGCCTCTGAACCCTCGGGATCACTGCCTTCGTTAACGCCTTCTTCAGATTTTCGCCTGATCAGCTGCCCGTAGGAATCGGTAGGGATGTGTTGGGAAAACGGGTCCCTTCAGGACCCGACTGCAGTCTTATTTTACACTATCATTGTCTACGGGGAGATTCACGGTCTACGCAGCCGAATGGCAAAGGACACGTGATATTGCTGAAGACCTAGAGTTACTTTATGTCAACAGTCAATAGGTGTCTTATTTTAATCAATAATCGATGGTCAGAAACCATCCTCTGCTACCAAGTGTACTAGAGAGACGCCTGACCGGCCCATAGAGTCAGAGTTTTCTCTGTAATACTTTAAGACGATATAGCTGCACCTGCGAGGTGGATTGGGTGCAGGTATATTACTCCAACACCAATCAATAAGGACAACTCGATGGTTTGGCAAAGGGGAGTCTGTTTAATGACAAGTACAAAAAACGGGGAAACCTAGTCTCCTCAAAAGAGATGGGATAATTGAAGCATTTTCACAAATCATGAAGAAAATTGGTGAATGCTGCAGCTCTAGGCGTAAGTCTAAAATGGAATATGAACGGTTTAACATCGTGATCAATAAAAGGCTGTGGTACGATAAAAAGATTGCAGAGGCTAAAAAACAGATGTGAAATATGATTGCGTCCATATTGTACTCCTTCATAGGATTAAATGAGAATAGCCAGACTGTCACGTATGTTAAAAGTGTAAAGCACTTGTACAGAATTTGGCTAAAGGCTTACAAAAACACCTGTGAAACTGAACACTGGAAACAGATAGCAATCCGTGCAACTCAAAGAAATAATACAGACATCTGTGGTGTAATATGTGGCACAAAAAAAGAGAATTGCCAATTAACTGTAAAGCAGAATCAGATTGGGAACCTCATATTAACTCTATTCTTGGAGGTATAGATCCAAATAAAGTTGTAGTAACTATACCTGATAGCACCTGGATTTGTCGGGCCATACAAAATGACATTCAGAAAGGCAAAGTTTGAATAATTCTCGAGTAGCGCGTCCCATTGGGGTTTGTAATAACTTGATAAAATCCTCCCGTGGTAGTTGGGCCCATTCTCTATTGATATTATTCAATGAAATTGGTGGTAGTGGTCTACTTCCTTCTACACGGAAGATAAGTAACATTTTACCGGTATATAAGAAAGGAGCATGGAATAACCCTGTAAACTATCAACTGCTGGCCATTCCAGATATACCGGCTAACATTTTTTTACGGGTACTATTAGCAGAACTTAACAGCTGGATCCGAGCAAATAAGATCTTGCCTCCCAATAAAACGGGATTTATAGAAAAACTAATCACTGCTCATAACATTAGTATTATAACCTCTGCAGTAGAATACACATGGAAGAGGTGTGATTCTAATGTGCTTTGTGCATATATTGATTTTAGTGCAGCACTTGATTCTGTGAATAGTAACAAAGTCTGGGCCAAATTAGTTAAATGGAATATCCTCAATGGACTGCTTAAAATGTTAATGTTGTTGTATTCGGAAACTTCATTATGTGTCCGCCTTGATGGTATAGGAACATTTTCCAAATAGATTCCTACCCACCAAGGAATCAAACAAGGTTGCATAGTTGTGGCCACCCTTTTTAACATATATTTAGCAGATCTCTATGTTAATCTGACTAGCTTAATTATATGGCCGGTAAAAGTGGGTAAAATGACACTTAATTGGCTAGCATACGCTGATGATTTGGTGTTACTCGATAATACAGCATAAGGTCTACAACACACTCTTAATGCTCTATGTGTAAAACGTAATAACTTAATGGTGAACATCAAGAGAAGCAAAATTATGTTTTTTGCGAAAAGATGTACTGGAACAAAAAAACACATATGGATGTTTGATTGTGCACCCCTGGAACAAGTGGCTATATACAAATATCTTGGTCTATATTTTGATGAAAAGCTTAACTGGAAGTACCACTGTCAGGAAACAAAATGTAAATGTATGAAAGTAGTAAACACTACCAGTACTTTTATTTGAAAAACATGGGCTTCGCGCCGCAGACTGTACTTTTACTTCACACTGCAAGAGTAAGACCTATGTTACTGTACGGTGTCGATATTTGAAGACACCATCTCCTGCGTGAACTACAAAAGTTTGAGGCATTAATACTGCGGAAACTGTTTCGGCTCCCACAAAATGTGTCAGTTGAGTATATTTTGCTTGAATTTGAGCTGAATAGCATTGTCACTGTTTTCCCTTATAGAACCACAATTTGTTACAAAAAAAAAATCTTTATTGGATAATGATACGATTGCTGTACATTTCATCTCTGCTTTTCAACACATTGACAACTGCTTGAAGATGGGTACTCTCGGGAAAATCATGTCTTTACCTAAAAATGGAGAGCCAAATATGTGTGTACCCCCGCTCTTCGGAGCATCCACATTTTTAAATCCTGGTTGACAAGAATAGGTACAGAGGCAATTTTTTGACATGATTTGGTTACATCTGTTATTGAGTTCCCTGCATCTCACCCTAGTTGTAAGAACACTCTGTCCCTCTGTGATGTTCTCACCCTGGTTTGTGCTGGCGCGCCACCTATATAAAAGGGATAGGAAGGAGAGTAAGTCTTACCCTATTACTACAATTGAAGTGCTATTCTTAATAAAACCACAATCTGGGGTAACTTAGTCCCCTAATTTAGACACGGTATGGTGCAGAAGTTCATGTGGGACTATTAGCAAGTGGTATAAGACCATATAATTTATTAACCCTCTGTGAAGTGTGCTCGACTTTACCATGAACTTCAATTCATAAAAATGGAGAGAGATTGAAAAACCTCTCTCATTAGATCTTAACCTTTGTACTTGATGTGTGAGTTGCTTCTTTCACATCAGCCTTGTAAAATCACAAAAACCATTATTGCATTTCTAAAACAGTGATTGGAATGGGCACAATTAATGCAACTGGGACCGTTTGTCATGTCATATAGGCACTGATAAGTGATGATGGTTATTTGTTTTGCATGTATCTCTCTTAATTTGGAGGTATCCGCTTAGTCTCTGGTCGACTGGTTTCAATGACCTATTTTTGGCGTCATCTTCTTCAGGATCGATTTCTTTGAAGTTTTGGCAATCAGTCATCCACCAGTCAGATTTGGTGGGGCACCCAGCTCAATCTTCTTTTTACCACATGTGTTGTGCACTTCCTTAGATGGATAAGAAGTATATTTTCTTCCGCTTTTGCTGGGGATCCAGCGTTATTCACGGGGTGAAGCTAATTCGCCTCTGTAGGTATACGAGTCATGCAGCGAGGCTCCCTGTGGAATCTTGCGCGGCTTGTTGTTTGAAACAACTTCCTTAGATGGATAAGACATATATTTTCATCCACTTTTGCTGGGGATCCAGTGTTATTCATGGGGTGAAGCTAATTCACCTCCGTAGGTGTACGAGTCAAGCAGCGAGGCTCTGTGAGGAATCCCGCTCGGTTTAAGCCTCAGAGCCTCACTGCACGACTTGTACACCTACTTAAGCCTTAAATTACATTGAATTCTTTTGGAATAGCAAGGATTGCTCTAGATATCTTTTTGATTACATTTGATTACTTTTAATTTACCCTAGATTTCCTTAGATTACTTCATATTACCTTAGATAAATTATAGATTAAACTACATTATCATAGGTTATCTCGGATTTCCCTGGAATCCCTACCATGAATTCTAAATGACTTCAGACTACCTTGAAATACCTTCTTGTACTGTTATATGTCCTTGAATTGATTTGATTTACTTTTAATTTACCTTAGTTTGCATCCTATTACACTTATATCCTGAAGTACGTTAGATGACACCATTTTATTTTATCTTGAATTACTTTTGAGTTACATTATATTGAAATTAAATTATTTTAGATATGTGTAGATTACTTTTCGTTCACCATTGATTACCTTGGTCTGTATTAGATTCATTTTAGATTAAAGCAGATGACCTTAGGTTACTCTTAGATCATATTAGCACAATTTAGATTACTTTTAAATTACTTACTATGACCAGAGATTATCTGAGACTACTTTGGCATTACCTCACATCATCTTCATTTGCCAATGGTTGTCTTTACATTGCTTTTAATTATTAATTTATCCAGTTCCTCTTGCTACATAGTAACATTGCCTCCTCCCGTTCTCATCCTCCCCATGTAAGGAAGGAATGTAGCTGGTCTGGCTTTGGACACCCATTAGGAAAAGTCAAGCAGTGATGATCGGAGACTTCCACCCGCTGATGAAAGTCACCACTGTTAGGTGGGCAGTAGATGGGAATATATTTTTTTGAGGTGCATTTCATGCAGATCGAGTCCCATCCCTAGTCTATGCCAGATCCAATCACCAATACATTAGTATGGAAAAATCACTATAGACTGGGGAAAACACTCAGAATTCGGATAGTGTTTTACTGATCTGCACTACTTGATCTGCAGACAAATATGCTCGAGTTCTTGGAAAAGGAGAAATTGGGCTTCTGGCCTTCCTAGATCTGCCTGAGGTCTTCGATCTGCTTGCTCATGTTCCTTTGCTCAATATTCTAAAATATCCCGGGAATATTTCCCTGCAAACCACCAGATGGATTCAATCATTTTTATCTGACAGAAAATCGGTCTGGGAGAGTGCCTCCTCTAAACCTGGCCCCATCAACTGTGGTTTTCCACAGGGGGCCTGTGTGTCGTCAACTCTCTTCAATCTGTGCATTAAGCCCCTATGTAATCTTCTAGATGCTCAGGAGGGTCTTCTTTACACACTATGCAGATGACACCCAAATGATTCTGGAAATCAGTGGGAATTATGACACAGATTCTGCTAACTTGAATTTCATTTACAATACTATTGAACGCTGGATGAAAGACAATTAGCTCTGTTTAAACAGAGCTAACACTGAACTGTTGCTGTCCAGAAGCCAGCAGGCAGAGCTAAACTTGGGAAGGAGTACTCCTGCCTTAAAATCAGGTATTGTACTATTCCTGTGGCCGGAAAGGTTTAGACTCTGGGAGTTTTTCTTGATTCCTCACTTTGTGCTGAGATACAATCAAGCTATATCTCTAGAAACTGTCTTTACTATCTGAGACGCTTGAAGAACCACAAACCTTTTATATCAGAGTCCAACTCCAACTGTGCAACAGTAGTGCGGGCAGTCATTCTGGCTCGCCTGGATTACTGTAACGAGCTATTGATTGGGGAAAGTGAAAAAATGCCTGCACCAACTCCAGACCCTACAAAATTATGCAGTTTGCATTATTAATGGTATTTCAAGGCGAGATCACATCTTAACTACCAGGCAATCACTACATTGGCTCCCCATAGTGGACCAAATCCATTTTAAGACGGTCACCCTTGTGCACAAATTCCTTTATGGCAAAAATTCTGCCTACTTGAAGTCTTGTATTGCCCTACAGGAGACTAAACGTATTCTACGCTCATCAAACACCGGACATCTAAACACCCATAAGGTCAGAAGGGCCAATGGTTGGGGGAAAGCTTTTTCTATGTTAGCGGCACAATTTTGGAACTCTTTGCCAAGCACTTTATGACTAGACACAAACATAACAACGTTTTGTTCCTCTTTGAAAACCCTTGTTTTCAGGTAACACCTTTGCCCCTCCAGACATGATGAGTCTTTTCCCTTCTAAGGGGCACTTTTTTGTTGAGTCCCGTCTTTACTTGGTTGTCTTCTTGTGTGTTTGTGCGCCCCGATGCCCTGCGGTTCTCAGCAGTATATAAATAAACAGATTAATAAAAATTGTCTAATTTTGTATTCTATTTTTAGCTTTTCTCTGTGAGGCTCATGCCTTGTATCATGGTTCTGGTGTCAACAGAGCTTAATTTGTGGCACAACTGTCAGGTGTTCAGCCCTGTGACATATCCCAGGACATATTTTGAAACTGGCTGACCACCAGAACCTCTGGCAGACCTGTTTGCCATGCTTGTTCTGCTGCTTGCAGTGATGGTCTCAGTCTGCTCTTACAAAGCAGCTGCCTACATCTCTCAGGAGTGTTTATTTAAGTGGACACCATCTACATACATATTATTTCCCAATTTTATGGACCTCTGTTTATCAACCTCAGAAGGATTTAAAATGATTTAATAGCAGTGTTGAGAGAAGGCATCTTCTAGCTGAGCAAGCATGTTTGATGATAGTGCATTTGAGTGTAATTGTGTCTAAAGTCAGCTGTCATTTTATTTATTTGCTCAGATTATGGCGCTGATCAAACAACGCTCTGCAGGGCATCAGTGTTCAAAGTTCAGCAGTGAAAGGGTAATGCAAACATACTAAGAAATAGTTTCAGCCGAGGAGCAATACACACATGCACACGCCTACAAGTAATTAAATGTGCTCTGCAACGTTCTTCGCCATTTTTCTTGTGAAACTAGGTGGGGCAGCCTCTGACCTGGATGTCATACAATCTTCTGATTTAGTACTGAACTAAAGAGATCAGCAAGCTTGGGATGGGAGCATATAAAGCATTTAAAAGGGGTGAAGGACGGTGCAGTCCCATTGAATATGTACACAACCCTCAGATATCCAAACACCTTGCATATAACATGGCGATTATCCAGCTAGATGTGTACTCATTCAGTGCAAGTACATACATACTTAGATACCAACATAAATGCATTCATAAATAAATATGTACATACATGCATACAGTATCAATTAGCTTTTGCCGGCATCATTCCGTATTATTACCAATTCTGGAAGCACACATAGTTGTGGAGGGAGAGTGTTAAGAATGGTGAAATGCCTACTGTGCTTCCTGCTCATTCGAGCTCAGACATCCATGCTCATTTGGGGTTCTGTGCTATTGTGCCCAACAGCTGAAGGTGAGAGCCGTTAATGGCAGTTTGTCTTCTGGTGCTAGCAATGTGGTTGCCTGGATAGTCCTCGGCACAAGTTGGTGACAGTGGGTTTTACATTCTCAATATATGTTCAAATTGCTACTTTTTAGCTTGGACATTTTCAAGTACTCTTTGTGTGATTTTGAGAGGTCACCTTTCAGTACATCCCTGACATGTCTGTCCTGCAGTGTTTGCCCATCCAGTGTGACGTATTGGCCAACTGGCATTTTTGTTTTGCGATTCAAGATGGTGTGTGTATGCAGGTGCATTATATAATCTAGTTCTTGACACGTTTCACAAATATACTTTCCTTGTGGGCATTTCTTGCATTGGATGAGTTATACAACAGTTGACGATTTGCAGTTGAATGTCGCTTACATCTGTGCTGTTTTGGTCTGTGAGGTTGTTACTTCCAGTTTACATGTGATAGCAGGTTATGTTCCCTGTCTTATTTGTTCTTGATCTTGTAGCAATGTGCTTCTAGTGGGGATTATTCTCAGTTTTTTCGATTGTAATTGTGGTCTAGCACATTGAAGCGTCTCATGTGCTAGATGGAATTACCAATAACAGTCTTGGACCCACATAACTGGGCAAACTTAAATAATATGGGAAAATACTACTTTATTATCAGCATTGAAAAAAGTAGGGCAATCTGGCGAATAACAGACAGTTATTCACACACTCACACCCAACTGTGATTATACAAAGGTTTTATACTTCAATGTGCATCATCTATGATGTCATCCGACATGGAAAACTAAAAACCTATTGAAGGGAGGGATTGGTTAATGGAGCATATGCCTCCCTTCTTCGTTTGCCTCGCGCTCCTCCTCTTCGGAGTCGGACATTGTTTGTCCCCAATTCACGCAACGTCTTGTGTCTTCATTGTTTCTACTGATTTCGAATCTATCCAGGGACAGTTTCCTATTCCCACTTCTTCGGATGACGTCCTCAGTGTCATACAGCTGAGTGCTTTCCAAGCGCTTGTCCTCCCCCTCTCCTTGGGGTATTTGTTCTAGCCCCATCTCATCATATACTCTATCGATCGTTTCCCGGATGCTTCTGGTGTCGAAGTCATCTTCAATATTTGCCCTAGACGTGCCTGGTACTGAATCGTACGCAGGAAAGAATTCTTCAATGTCTTCCCATTCTACAACTGGATCAGGTTTTTTAACTTCCCTCTCCAAATAATCGAGATTGCGTGCCCTCTGTCTTTGCTTACATTCGATATTGTCATCAAATTCTTGGCGCTTCCTCGCCTCTTCTCTGACCCTATCTTCTTCCCTTCTCTTTTCATTTCTACGTTCATCTGCCCTTCGAATTTCCTCATCTCTTCATCTCCTTATCCTTTTTTCATGTACCCTTTGCTCTTCTTCTAACCTTTGCTGTTTCTGTCTGTCTTGATCATAGGCTGCTCTTGGGTTGCGATCAAGCTGTATTTCTTGTTCCTCGCGATATAGCTGTTCTCGCCTTAGTTTGTCTTTCCTGCTTTTCCTTTTGTCTCTTAACTCCTTCTCTTTCTCCTTTCTCTGTGCCTCATCTAACCTCTCCTTTGGTCTCAGGTCATCACTTCCTTTCCCATCGAGTTTCAGTCCAATTTGTCCTCCCATCCATTCGTCCTTTGCGAATGCTATCTCATCAGTTCTGTCTTCGCTGCCTTTCCATTTGTTTCCCTCTCTCTCCTTGTCGAGAGATGCACTTATTTGTGCCAGATCCTTCCTTTCATCATCGCGTCTCCCCTTGTCGTTTGGGACTGCAGAGGTAATATTCTTGTCCTTATCCTTCCCTTGATTTTCGTCACTACTATATGTGGGTGACTCATATGGGGGGTTGCTGTACCCCGTGGCTGCTTTGAGCTCCATTAACGGGTAAATTCCCTCGTCCTTACTTTCTTCGGTTTTCGTTTTGGGCGGGGCAGGTGGCGCGGTAGGCGTCTCACCTCCCTCTGTGCATACATTTAGTATCCAATCTGCTGGCGGCTCTTCCTCCTTTGTCTGTTCATACATCTTCCAAAGTTCTAGAACAGCGAGGCATTTTTCTAGCTTCTTGCCTGTATATGTGGCATGCAAATATGTCGTCATATGTTGTAAGATGTCTTTAGATAAAGACCCATTTTGTGGCCTTGGCATAAAAATCTTGGGGGCAGTACCTTTAACCCACTCGGTGCTAATCCTCTTTAGCTTGGGTGCGTGTCTTGGCAATTGCTTGCATAAGTATGTTAATGGAGATATGTCTTCCATGCTTAAATCTGTTCCCCTTCCTCTTATATAACACTTGTTAATGCTTTCGTGTGGTTTATCACCTTGTGACAATATGAGCAAGCAGTAACACCACAAGCTCCAATCCTAATTTTCCACAATTTTTTTTTTATATCACCAATTTGTTGAAAAAATATCAATTCATGTGCGATTCTGTCTCAGCTATCGAATCGCGCAAACATTTTTTAAACAGTTCTCTTAATAAACATTTCTCATGTGACGTCACAACAAAACATGTAAGACAGACATTTGCCAGACTAGATGGACACCAGCTGGACTCAGATATCTCTGCCTCTAATCATTACCCCTTCATGGAGTGTAAACAAACCCCTTTCACAACGTCTTTAAACGTGGTGGTAGTCTAATCGTTCCACATTATGTGGGACTCTGGGTACACGTTTCTTCTGGCCGCTATATTTAAAGCATAGGTATAAGGAGAATTCTGTCACTTCTCAGGTGTCTGCCCTGGTAACCTCTCTCTTCTCTGTCTTGATCAGAGGCTGCTCTTGGGTTGCGATCGAGCTGTTTTTCTTGTTCCTCGCGATATAGCTGTTCTGGCCTTAGTCTGTCTTTCTTCTTATCCTTTCATCTCTTACTCCTTCTCTTTCTCCTTTCTCTGTGCCTCATCTAACCTCTCCTTTGGTCTCACGTCATCACTTCCTTTCCCATCGAGTTTCAATCCAATTTGTCCTCCCATCCATTCGTCCTTTGCGAATGCTATCTCATCAGTTCTGTTTTCGCTCCCTTTCCATTTGTTTCCCTCTCTCTCCTTGTCGAGAGATGAACTTATGTGTGCCAGATCCTTCCTTTCGTCACTGCGTCTCCCCTTGTCCCTTGGGACTGCAGAGGTAAGATTCTTGTCCTTATCCTTCCCTTGATTTTCATCACTACTGTATGTAGGTGTCTCATAGGCGGGGTTGCTGTACCCCGTGGCTGCTTTGCTCCCTTAACTGGTATAATCCCTCATCCTTACTTTCTTCGGTTTTCGTTTTGGGAGGGCAGGTGGCACGGTAGGCATCTCACCCCCTCTGTGCATACATTTAGTATCCAATCTGCTGGCGGCTCTTCCTCCTTTGTCTGTTCATACATCTTCCAAAGTTCTAGAACAGCGAGGCGTTTTTCTAGCTTCTTGCCTGTATATGTGGCATGCAAATAAGTCATCATATGTTGTAAAATGGCTTTAGATAAAGACCCATTTTGTGGCCTTGGCATAAACATCTTGTGGGCAGTACCTTTAACCCACTCGGTGCTATACTTCTTTAGCTTGGGTGCGTGTTTTGGCAATTGCTTGCATAAGTGTGCTAATGGAGATATGTCTTCCATGCTTAAATCTGTTCCACTTCCTCTTATATAACACGCGTTAATGCTTTCGTGTGGTTTAAACACCTTGTGACAATATCAACGAGCAACCAACACCACAAGCTACAATCCACATTTTCCACAATTTTTTTTTATATCACCAATCTGTTCAAGAAACATCAATTCATGTGCGATTCTGTCTCAGCTATCGAATCGCGCAAACATTTTTGAAAGAGTTCTCTTAACAAACATTTCACATATGACGTCACAACAAAACATGTAAGACAGACACTTGACAGACTAGACAGACACCAGCTGGACACAGATATCTCTGTCTCTAATCATTACCCATTCATGGAGTGTAAACGAACCCCTTTCACGACGTCTTTAAACGTGGTGGTAGTCTAATCGTTCCCCATTATGTGGGACTCTGGGTACACGTTTCTTCTGGCCACTATATTTAAAGCACAGGAATAAGGCGAATCCTCTCACTTCTCAGGTGTCCACCCCGGTAACATCTATTTATTCAATTATTCTCGAGTCATTATCCCCTTATATATATACAGCCTTCTCTACTTCTAACTATATTTTGTTTTTTCCTCCTCCCTCCGTTACCTTTTCCCTTTACTTGTTTCTAAGTCATGCACGTTTGTCAGAACATTCATCTTTTTCACTCACCGTTCGCATGGTTTGCCTCTGAACCCTCGGGGTCACCGCCTTCGTTAACGCCTTCTTCAGATTTTCGCCTGATCAGCTGCCCGTAGGAATGGGAAGGGATGTGTTGGGAAAACGGGTCCTTTCAGGCCCCGACTGCAGTCTTATTTTACACTATCATTGTCTACGGGGAGATTCACTGTCTACTCAGCCGAATGGCAAAGGACACGTGATATTGCCGAAGACCTAGAATTACTTTATGTCAATGGTCAATAGGTGTCTTATTTTAATCAATAATCGATGGTCACCAACCATCCTCTGCTACCAAGTGTACTAGAGAGACGCCTGACCGGCCCATAGAGTCAGAGTTTTCTCTGTAATACTTTAAGACGATATAGCTGCACCTGCGAGGTGGATTGGGTGCAGGTATATTACTCCAACACCAATCAATAAGGACAACTCGATGGTTTGGCAAAGGGGAGTCTGTTTAATGACAAGTACAAAAAACGGGGAAACATGGAAATCAACAGTGATGCGATAGCCTGTCTCGCTTCAACTCCCAACAACTTCATGTAAACAGTAACAGTTATACCCAAAATTCGTCATCATTGACGTGTAACACTCAAAAGTTATCATGCAATTCTATTGGTTAGAAAAGTTAACTTAAATATAGGTGCTGTATCTGTATATGGTAACAGAGTGTGGGGATTGGATAAACATTATCAGGTGGGCGTCTAAGCCCTTCCTTAAAAAATGACTACGGTGGACATCACTAAAAGTACGATGTCCCATTGGTTCTACTATCTATAGGACCTAATATTATTTTGTCCATTGTGATTGGGTTGGCTTCAACCCCATGCATAAATCTCCACTTTAATTAGCAGCACGCAGAATGGTCAGCCAGGTGCAGCAGGCCCCAATATTCACCCGGCCTCCCTTCCATCAATTAGTACTTTAGTGGCTATGTGTCAATTAGTTGGCTGTGGTCGGACTCAAAACTGCAGCTTCTTGTCAAAAAAAGTTATGGTGTCTTCTGTCTGGGCGACAGCCAGGCATAGGTGCCTCTTCTCGCTCGGCTGGTCACGTGCTAGCACACTGTGAATCTGCTTAGTTTTACTTCTATTTGTGCATTTAATTCTTAGTCGGCTTGCCACCTGCCTGGGCCTCCTTATCTCGGCCTTCCTGAGATAGGCTGCTCTGTTCTTAAGTTTCGATTCTCCGAAGCTATTGCTCGCCTCCCTCTCTTGGTCTGAACTCGACTTCCCAGGCACGAGCTGCTCTTGCTGAGTTTCAATTCACCCGTCTGTTCTCGTTTTAGCTGGAATACGAATCCTGTCTGTTTGACCTCTAGTAACCTGAGTCACTTCTGTTTTTGTGTAAAGTGGATTCACACTTATATAGTGTGCTTCATTGAGGCGCTTGCCGCTCTATTCTTCTACTTAACATAGCAAGCCACACTCGTTTCTTAGCTTCTTGAGGTTACAAGCATATGTACAGGCGCTAGCTGGTTGAATATCTTCATCCTGCTTTACAGTTTAAGTTTCTTTATATTTAAACATCGTCTCTCCTTTTAAGTTCATGATGTCCTCATTCATGACGTTTCAAATCTGTGTGTCATCTTTTGATTGTCGTTTCTTTCATCTGTGAGTCTGTTCGGGCCCTCGTGACGTCACCATTCGTCTTCAACTAAGGCCTGTTGAGTTTCTTCTGGGACAGTGTTTAAGCAATCTTCATTTTGGGTCATTTGCTGGTAGGGTTGTCTCAACGGATACCTTACTGTCCCTGGTTGTCTTGTTATTGGTACTTCAATAGGTATTGTTCTTCTGATAGGCACTGGGCAGAGCCCAAATGGGGCTCTCTGCTGGTCTATTTGCTCATCATACGTCACATATCTCAGTGTGAACGCTCCTGGTACTTCAAAATGGGCGACTGGAGTGCAGGCTATATTTGGGACCTCCTCTACAAGGTCAGTAGTTTAGCAAGTCTTAGCCATAAAGGCTTACATCTATTCTGCACTATGTCAATGGCTGGCTTATAACAACCAATGACAGCTCAGGCTCTGCAGATGACTACTCCTTCTTCCCATCCATCTGGTGATAACACTGATCCCCAAATCTGCATTTGCCCTCTGTTATTCCATCTCCAAATTTCTTCTGCAGATTTTCCTAGACACTCAAGTCTTCTGTTTACTTCCCATCTGATTTCAGCTCCATTTACTCCAGGCTTTTCGTATCTTCTCACATGATTCTTGGTATGCGCCTTGTTTCTTGACTTTGTGTCTTGGATGTAATCATCTGGATCTGTCCATTCATTTGCCCATTCGAGATAGGCATCTCAACCCATGAACTGGCCTCTTATCGGGCAGAGTGCTATGTGTGATAGACAATCTGCTGTCTGGACATCTATTTAAATAGCTATAAAGATCTTAGACTTCCCCATGCTATAAGGCAGGAGTGCATATACAAAGCATTTCTCCCTCGAGGTACTCCTTCCCACTTCCTTCATATGCTGATACCATATGTTATTCCCCAAGTGTGCTGTACTATCCAGGTAATCATTTAACCCATGATCATCCTCCTTAGCCCTCCGTTTGGGCCTCATCCTTTTCATTTGAGCGTCTACAATCATTTCATGATGTATGTCAGCATAATTCCTTCTGACTGGACTAATCATAGAAACATTTGTCAGTGGACTTAGTGTTTTTACCTGTGCTACCTGTGTAGGAGAAAGTTCCAAAAGCCTCTTCCTATCAACATAATATGTAGGCATAAGGATGTCTTGTATGATCTCCATGTGTGACCTGCTCTTAATAGGAAGCTAGGCTAAATCCATTTCAGGAATAGGTTGTTTTGAATGTACCTCTATAGTAGGTTTTAGGAAAGATTCCATATTTGAATGTAATTTTCCCTCCATGTGTCAACCCCCAAACGTTTTGCTGCTGTTTTACACCCTGATCTAACCTTTGCCAGAGAAGTGCAGCCCTCAGCCGCACTCCTCTGGGCTTTCGCTCACTTCTTATGGGGAAACTGACATGCCCTTAAGACAGTCAGTACTGGAAGACTTTGTTTCCCTTAGGATATTTATTAGGATTTATTAGGATATTTATTAGGATATTTTCTGTGAAACCTAGATAGTAATCTTTTGGCATGAATAGCTGAATCCTTTCCAATCAATAACATACTGGATTTTACCCCTTAATTTTCTGGAATCAAGAATTTCGTCTAATCTCAAATTCTTCAGAATTGGTTTCAAACACAATTGGTTTGGGAACAGGTTTCATCCTAATTCCTTTCACCACTGGTTTTTATAGACTCACATGGAAGACTGGATGAATTCTTAAATTTGAAGTCAATTTGAGCTTTACAGAAACGGGTCCCACTACCTCCTCAATCTCAAATGGACCTACAAATCTAGGACAACATTTATTTTTACCTTTCAATCTAATATTTTTCGTAGACAACCATACAAAATCTCCTTTAGAATAACTAGGACTTTCCTTTCTCTTTAAATCTGCAAATCTTTTATAATCTGCTTTACTCTTTTGCAACATTTCTCTTGCTCGAGACCAACCCTTTTGAATTATTTTAACTGTATCCTCCACTGCTGGACAAGTTTCATTTCGTGGGTTATAACCTCTTCCACACAAGAAAGGAGAAGTGGAACTTTTAACAGAATTACTGTATGCAAATTCTGCCATCCACAATAAATCAATCCACTCAACTTCACCCTCAATAAAATATCTTAAATATTTTTCCAACGTCTGATTGATTCTTTCAGCTTGCCCATTGGCTTCTGGATGATAACATGATGTTAACTTAATTTCCAACCCCACTCTTTTACAAAACTCACTCCAGAATCTCGAAACAAATTGTGATCCTCTATCAGAGATAACTTGATTAGGAACACCATGCTATCTTACTATTTCTTGAACAAATTTCTTAGCTAAATTTGCTGCTGAAACTACCCCTTTCATGGGAATGAAATGACTTTCCTTAGAAAAACAATCAACCACAACCAGAATAGTAGAGTAACCTCTATCTTTAGGCAGATCAACAATAAAATCTATGGAGATTGTATGTTAGGGCCGAGGAGGGATAGGTAATGGTTCAAGTAAACCTGCAGGCTTCCCAGTCTCACTTTTAGCCTTAGCACAAACTTCACAAGTTTTCACATACTTTAAAACATCCTCTTTTATTTTTTCCCACCAAAAGTGAGGTAGAACCAAATCCAATGTTTTATGGAATCCTGGATGTCCTGCTAAGACAATCCAATTATTTTCCGAAGATCATTATTTGGAAGATATAGCTTATTCTCAAAATATGGTAATCCATTCTGAATTGACCTCTTCACTTCTAGACATACCCAATCCTCCATCTGTTGATTATTGAAAACTGCTTTAATTGACTCTTTCAAATCTTTCTTTTCTATTGAATTTGCTGAAATGAAATGTTCTTCAGGAATAATTAATTCTGGACGTAACTCCAACTCTTTCTCAAAACCAGGAAATTGCCTCGATAAGGCATCCGCCTTTCCATTCAATCTCCCAGGCCTAAACGTTACCACAAAATCGAAATCCGCAAAAAATAGCGACCATCTTAATTGTCTTGGAGTGAGTGTCTTGGCTGACTTGAGAAACAGCAGATTTCTATGATCGGTAAGTACAGTAACGGGATGCTGAGATTCCATCAAATAGTGACGCCACTCTTCGAATGCTGACTTGATTGCTAACAATTCCTTATCCATAATAGTATAATTACTCTCGGCAGCAGAGAATTTCTTCGAAAAATACGCTATCGTATGAAGTTGACCTGTTTCCTTATGTCTTTGAGACAAGATTGCTCCTAAAGCAAAATTAGAAGCATCTGCTTCAACAAAGAAAGGTTGAGCTGGATCTGGATGTAAAAGAAGTGGACCGGTAGTAAATCGATTCTTTAAAGTATCAAAGGCTTCTTCCGCTTCCTGGTTCCAAATAAAAAGGTACTCCCTTCTTCAGAAGTCTCGTGATAGGAGGAATGATCAATCAAATGTCTTTAATAAATCACCTGTAAAAATTAGCGAAACCCAGGAAACGTTGTACTTCCTTGATCTTAGTCGGAACCGGCCAATCCTTCACTGCTCTGACTTTCTTTTGATCCATTTCCATTCCTTGGGGGGAAATTACAAATCCTAAGAATTCCACAACCTTGGTATGGTATTGACTCTTTTCAAGACTTGCAAAAAGATGATGATCTTGTAGTTTCTTTAACACTTTTCTGACATGCTGGTGATGTTGTTCCAGATCATGTGAAAAAATTAAGATGTCATCAATATAAACTACAATGAAAAGATCTAAAAATTATCTCAAAACGTCATTGATAAAAAGATGAAAGGCAGCTGGGGCATTACATAATCTAAAGGGCATCACTTGGTACTCAAATAATCCAAAACGGGTTTTAAAAGCTGTTTTCCACTCATCCCCCTCCCTAACTCGGACCTAATGATATGCTCCCCTTAAGTCTAATTTAGTAAAAATTGTAGCTCCTTGAACCTGATCCAATAATTTGGCAATTAGTGGTAGAGGATAACGATTTTTAATTGTGACCTTATTTAAAGAGCGATAATCAATACATGCCCTAAGTTTCCCTTCTTTCTTAGGCACAAAGAATAGTGGTGAAACCGCTGGAGACTGAGAATGCCTGATGAACCCTTTCTTAAGATTTTCTTCTATATACTCCTTCAAGTAATCATTCTCCTTCTCGGTCGAGGCATACACTCTACTACTTGGTAAGATTGCTCCATCCTCCAATTCAATTTTACAATCATATGGCCTATGTGGAGGTAATTCTCCTGCCTCAATTTCATCAAAGACATTAGCAAACTCTCTATAACACTCAGGTAAAACCCCTGTTACTGCTCCAATGGAATGTTCCTTAAAACTACTCTTAGCTAAGGCCGCTATCCTAGCATCTTCAGTTTCTTCTTTCCAAACTTCTAGTTTGCAACAACGACAATGTTCTCAACAAATTTCTGATTGAAAATCTAAGACTCTTCTACCCCAATCAATAGTTGGATTGTGACTATTCAATCATGGCATTCCCAAAATGATTTGTGATTGAGGTGCATCAATAAGTTCAAAGACAATAAACTCTGAATGATCCTTGACCAAAGTCATGAATAAAGGAACAGTTTCATGTGTGATGGGACCTGATGTTAACTGAGAACCATCTACAGCTCTCACTTGCTCCACCGACAACTTCTCAACTATTGGGATTCCCATTGACCGAGCCACCCCCAATCCATGAAGTTACCAGTTGCCCCTGAATCTATCATAGCCAGTCCAGACCCCTTCAACATCCCATTCAAATACAAAGATACATTGATAGTTATAAGAGGAACCGCAGCTTGAAGGGTGTTCGCCACCTGCTGAGTCCGCAAACCACCAGATTGAGCTCTTTTGGGAGTATAGGGACAATTCCCTAAAAAGTGGCCACTACGACCACAATACAGCCACAAATTATTAACGCTCCTCCTCTCTTTCTCTTCCTTAGATAGTGGCCCTCTTCATCTACCTGCTTGCTCTCTAAATTTACCTCTCTCCACAAATCTAGAATTCTCAAAACACCGAACTGTCTTTACCTCACCCACTACCTTCCTTCGCTCATTCCTTCTTTCTCCCAACCGGAAATCAATTTGCATTACTAATTCTAACAGGGCATCACAGGACTTGGGTCGATCAACAATAACAGACAAAGCGTCTTTTAAATCATCTCTTAAACCTCGATAAAACAGAGACGCTCTCTTATTTTCTGGCCACCCTGTCTCAAGAACTAAAGTTCTGAAAGCTGTTACATAACTCACTAAATCTTTATGTCCTTGTTTTAGATCTAGCAATTCACCATTTATCTCTTGTAATATCAATATCCTACCAAACATCTACTGGAAATCCTCCTTAACTGTACAAAATTTTGCAAAACTGGACTCTCCTGTGCAACTAAAAGTACTGCCCAAGCAGATGCATCGCCTGTTAAATAAGACAAAACAAAAGCAACCTTAGCCTTATGAGTTTTAAAACTTTCTGGACGACATAAAAAATGCAACTCACACTGAGTGACAAAGGTAGAGAATTTCCTAACCTCCCCACTAAAACGTTCGGGAGGGGCCAAAGGGACTGGAGTCTGGTTCAATATCTGTCTTCCAGAATCAAATCAATCCTTAACATCTTCTCTCTCTAAAACAGGAGGTTGCCGCTCTCTCCCTCGTACAGCTCCCAACTCAAGAGACAATGTCTGCAACTCAGGGGATTCCCTACCATTTTCACCTAAATCCCCTGCTCCCAAAATCCGAGACTTTCCAACAAATTCTTGAATTTGTGTCACTTTCTCTCCCAACTCCTCCACTTTCTTATGTAACTTAGAAACCTCGAGGTGAGCAACCCTCAACTCATCCCTTAGTTCTTGCATCACTTCTCCTAACTGTTCCATGATGAAATCTGTGAGACCCAGCAACTCAGGCAGACTATTTTTGGCCTTTCATCTGTCCGGTCCTGACTTACCGGTCTGCAGAAGATGCTGGGCCCCACAGATCCCTCAAGAACGTTGGATCAACAACTGATTTACTACCCAGCTGAAGAAACAACTCTCCCAAGGGAAAGAGGAAATGGAGAAAACAACAAACGACAGACGCCTGCTTCTGGGTGACTGCAATCTGTAGAGGAAAACAATTAGGTTAGTCAAGAGATTACACTTCACTATTCAACTCTCTAAATTTATGTTATTTACTTTAACCATACCTGTCAACCTCCTTTAATTACTTGGAGGAGGAAAGGTTAATAAACCTTGAAATGAACTCCTTGTAACACCAATGAAGGAGAGTGTACAAACTTTCAGGATTCCAGATGAATTCACAGATTAATTGACTTCAATTTGTTTTTTAAAAGCTTCCCATAAAGGGAAAAGTTTCTTTGTTGTAACTAGAAAACTGATGACTTGGTCCTTTGAAATGAATCTTTGTTCCTCAGTATCTACAATTCAGACTGAACAACCTTTCTGCTGTCATTTTCTTAATAAACCATTGTTCTCTACTTGCAATGTTCATAAGACTTTCAGAATGTTCATATATCCATGCACAAGTCGAACCCGTATAATGAAACACTTTCAAGTTCTTACAGTTCAAATGTTAAAGCAAGCAAGACATTTTGTTCCTCGTTATTCCTTCCTTCCTTTCCGATCAGAAATAAAGAGTCCCAATCGGAAATGCGCTGCAGCAGAAAGGAAGAATCTCTGTGTAAACTCTTACTCCAATGCGCATGCCCCTGAACAGGTTACGAGTTTCTATCTTACACATGCGCGGTGAGCGTTGTGAAAAATAAACAACGTACACTAATCTTGAGCGCCTGCATAGTGATGGAGTCTTGCCCAATCTGATCTCGAAAGGTTAAAAACACTGATCCCTGACTAATACCATTGTCAGTCTAGGAAAATGGATACCTCTACTGTGTGACCGCAAATGTATGTTGATGGCCGTGGGCCAACCGTTTCATGCACGATATGACAGAATATAGGTTTTTGAGTTTGCCAATGAACGGCCATTTTGATCTAACAAGAATCGCCATTTTGTTTTCTAACCATTACTCATTGCTTTCTGTTCTTATTGCTTCGCAGTACATTTTCCGCTTACAATGCTCGACTGTAAAACATTGTTGTCTGGACGTATAAAGGACAAGGCCTCAGGGCCGCGAGGATAACAAGAGTTCATTGAACACAATGTAGGCAGCGCCAGGAAGAATGCCCGGCTCCCTCCCGATAAATACGCCAGACACAAGGTTGTATTCCCAAAGCTAGGGTTTATTGCAAAGCAAAAGTCTCAGTTGGCCAACTCTGTCTCATGCCCCGCGACGTGTATCTCTAGACCTCGAGGGACGCAAGAGAGTGAATTACGTACATCAGTTACATATATACAAAATGCATATCAAACAATCAGCTATGACATGTTTAACACCTCCCTTTATTGGGTTTCTTTGAACTTGGTGTGATGATGGACATTTTCGACAACTATGACACCTTCAAACATCTATTCTGGTAACAATTTGCAATTTGTGAGTGCAGAGGCATCTTTCAGTTGTTGAACAGAACACAGCACTTCTGTTCTTGGAAGTGAGCTACATACGGGGGGAGAGTTGCATTCCAGACCTTGCTATCTATGAGGTGCTATTCGTGTCCTGGGAGCCGACACGCTCTAAAGGGGCTCAGCAAAGGGGGGCCATAAGAAGAGCATAATTCAAGCCTTTAGCTGCTTTATTCTAACATATTCTACCATATAACGAGACTGGCTGGCAGCTGCGAAATGATTAAATGCCCTGCAGCTCTGCTTCAAGGCTACATTCGGGAGGGAGCCCTCGAAACTTGGTATACTGCTTGCTCTGTGTCCACGACACCCTCAAACCGAATTTCATACACTTGGCATTCCCAGGTCTGAAGTGAGACGAGTGCGCCCCGGACCAGAGTAAACGTGGTTACCATGTTGCCCTGCTGTGGCAACAACCTGTGCAAGTTCGCTGCACTTGTGACCCTCTTGATCCTGAAGCCTGCTACTGCGGAAACTACACGGTGTCGAGACGTCCTGATTGTCGCATTCGAACCTGCCAGCGAAGTGGACTGAACTGGTGAAGTCTGGGTGTGCCTGCGTCGGGGACCGGTGAGTAGTCCATACCCCAACCGGTGGCCCCTAGCACAGGAGCCCATTTCTTTTCTACCGCTGTTGCAAAATAGCGACTCTATCCCGCACTCTCAACCTGCCTCTGCCCGCAAGTGGAGGTCCTGCTTGAATAGTGGGGACTTGTTCTTCATCGACCGCATCCACCTTCCTGAGCTGCTAGTGACCCTTGAAGAGACCCTATTTTTTCCAGTGGCACAAGTGTGTGCATGTACTATTGAGCATAAGGCTGGCTTGTCCAGAGGTTACCCTGTTCCAAGAAACTAGGTTGCCCTTCTGAACCTCTGCCCCTCCAGGTCAGAGTTCAGAAATCCATCTTAACAGTAGGGATAATTACATAAGGTCTCGGCTGTCTTGTAGTTGCCACATCTGTGCCCTCTTTCTGCATAAGAAGATACACAGGATTCCTTGCTCTATTTGGATCAAAATAGTAAGTAGTGTGCACTGAAAGTGAAAGATGTTTCACTGTAAACAAACTGCATGTGTAGATGATATATAGGGAAGTCCATTTCTTAAAGCAACAACTTCTTGAACAATATGGCTGTATCTTGTTGTCTGCCATCACGTTGTTGCTATTGATGCTGCCCATTCTTTTTTTTAAGGAAGGAAAAAACAATGTTTTAATTGGGCAACATCATGCAATACTCTGAAAGCTACAAAATCTGCTCCACAAGTTCCTCAATCCTCGATCCTCGATCAGCTGCCTGCTGCTAGATGATCAACAAAGTTCCCAATGAAGACAAAGGAATTGTCCTTTCACCAGACGAAATAAATATTGTCCTTTAGCAAGAAGTAAACCATTACAGCTATTAGGCTTTCAATCTCCTTTTCAAAAGTCTCAGTCTTTTCTCAGTTTTCTTTAAGAATACAAATTGACCTGTATTATTATATCTTGTAATAATTTGTTGAGTGCCACATTGTTCCTCGGGTCTCTCAACAACGTGCGGACATCCGTTTGTCTTCCAACAAGATGCAGGCATTCCTCAATCAGGTAGTAGAAGACAAGGTCAAACAGTCTGTGCTCATTGTGATCAGATAGGGGGGATTTGTGTTTTCCCCACTATATTCAGGAAGCTGAAGAACAGAACCTGCTCTATGATAGCTGTGAGCAATCTCCTCATGATTGGACAAGACTTAGGATCTTTCAGGAAATGATGAATGTCAGTAGTTCTACCAACCAGCGCAGGGAATGTATGAAGAATGTAGATAAAAACAACAAGGACGATCCCATGAACATTGTCATTAGGCACCACCTAGGCATCTCCAAAAAGAAACTCAGTGAGAAAAGGAATCAGGGTATTAGTCCCTCTTCCAGTCGTCTAAAAGGAACTCCAAATCTGGCATGCTTTCCATCTCGATCAAGACTTAAACATGTACCAGTCCAATGTCACCAAACTCCTGTGGCCCAAGAACAAATAGCTTCCCTTAACTCCTTTTTAATAGCTTAAAAGAGTGTTCCAAATCAAGCCACAGTACAATATACCCTTTATCTGTTTTATTCAACAGTTTATGCATCCTTCTTCCTTGTCATAGATCTAGTCTGCATGTGCTGAGGTTCTTCTGTGATGAGTAATCACTTAACTCCTCTCGTAACAATTCTTCTGTCACCTGGGCATCACTTCTAGTTCTAGTTGGAGGTGTGAGGGGTGTCCTCATTTGCCTCCCTGTCACTATTTCATGGGGCATGAGATGGTGGTTGGAACCTGGTTGATTTCTCAACGCATACAATGCCAGTGGTAGACAATGCAACCATCCTTTCTTCAGGATAAGCTTCAATTTGGCTATTCTTTCTTTAAGCAGGCTGTTGAGTTTCTCACAGACACCGTTCGCTTGCGGGTGATAAGCCAATGAAAACGTGTGCTTTATACTAAGCAACAAGATTATTTGTTCAAAGACTTTGTTAACAAAATGAGGGCCGGTATCTGATCTTAATACTTCACATATTCCACATCGAGGAAACACTTCTCGTACTAAAGATTTCACTACACAGGTGGAATCTGGATGTGTACATGGGACAGCCTCAATCCACCTTGAAAAGGGACATACCACTACAATCATATATCTGTATCCATTACAGGCTTGTAGCATGTCGACATAGTTGATATGTAAATTCTGGAAAGGACCATTAGGTCTCGGAATAACTCCTGTAACTGTACGCAGTGTGTGCCCAGCAGTAAACTTTTGACATGCAATACAATTTACTACATAAAATGCAACGTGTTCTACTAAATTCGGAATTAACCAATCCTCCGCAATTGTTGTGGCGAGGCTCTATCTATTAACATGCACAGGGTAGGACAGCTGTTCTACCACCACCCTTAATAAGGCTACAGGCATCACCGGTTTACCAGGGCTGACTTGTCGCCTCAGTGCTTCAGAAGGGGTGAAAGAACACCCCCTCGGTGTCCAAAGGTTCTCTCATCCTGAGGCGCTTCCCCTTGAATTTCTACTAGCTGCGTCTTAGACAGATTACTATAACTATCAGACACACTCATCATCACCACCATGCTTTCATTCACATCAGGTGTATCGAATTTCATTACGTTCTCTGAATATGGAACATGTTTTGCTTCCTCGCCTGCTGCTTGATGTCCACGTGAGATAAAATCTGCCCTTTAGTGTGAGCTGTGCATTTAACGACTGCGATGGCTACTGGGAGTTGTAGTGCTTTAATGAGGCTGTCCAATAAGGCTGCATCTCACACTGGAGTGCCGTCCGCTCAGAGGTAGCCCCTCCTTTTCCAACGTGCTAGCCCTGCGTGCACTGTCGAAGTCACATAGGCAGAGTCACTGTACACTGTTACTTCCTGGTCTGCATGATTCTCGAGCATGACTATCAGCACCACCAATTCTGAAGACTGTGCTGAAAAGTGAGATGGTAGTCATGCACTTATTAACACTTCAAATTTCCCATTGCTCCTGTGCTTTACTACAACGGCACCTGTATATCTCTGCCCAACCTTTTGATCGATTCTGGATGAACCGTCAATAAAAATAATTTCCCCTGTGCCAATGCATTCTCCTTAACTCTTGGGATCTCGTCATGTAATTCTTCATAGTTCGAACAATCATGGGAATGCTCACCTTCTGCCAGTGGTTCAGCTACAAACATGGCAGGATTTACTATTCTGCAACAAACAATTTTAATCGCTGGATTTGATATAACCACCTTGTAAGCAGAAGCCTTTTGACAAGTTAATGTACCTTTAGGTTTATCCAAAATGGCAATAATGCATGTTCAACAAATAACGTCATGCAACACCCCATTACTATCCTTGCAGCTTTCTCAATGGCGAACCCGTTGGCTGCCAAAGATTGTTTGCAGGGTAAGTGACCCCTCATTACTGGGTCTAAAATCCCACTTTAATATGCAAGGGGCTTGTACCCCAATGTGGTCCTGTGTGTAAGTACAGCCATCATAGCAGTGCCATTTGTGTGCAAAAACAAAAATAATTCCTCAGCATAATTGGGAATCCTTAATACTGGAGCTGTGCAGATTGCTTTTTTCAACTCAGCAAACCCTTCCTCCATTTCTTCAGCCCAAACATTGTTTTCCTGTGTTGCCTGTGCTTTCTTTAGAGCTTGAAACAAGGGCCTTATGCATGAACTGTAATCAAAGACCCATGCTCTCACATAATTACATAGTCCCAAAAATCTTTGCATGTGCTTTATCGGGTGTGGCTTTACTGTTTTCAAAATAGACTCAGCTCTCTCTGGAGTAACCTTTTTTCCTTCATGTGATATTGGCTGACCGATGTACAACATTTGTTCTTGACAATATTGCAGTTTCTCTTTTCTACTTTATATCCTGTCTCTGCAAGAATAATCATCAGTTGAACTGAATCGCGTCTATGCTTTTCTTCGGAGGTGCTGCAGACCAGTATGTCATCTACGTATTGCAACACAACACTCTCCGAATCAATATTGCTTAAGTCCATCTGTAAGACTCTATTGAAAATCGATGGAGACTCACAGTACCCTTGAGGTAATCTTGTGCTTTTTAACTTAGTCTGACAAAACGTAAATGACATCAGATTTTGAGAATCCTTATGCAACGGTATTGAAAAAACACATTTTTCAAGTCAATCACTGTGAAATATCACGCCTCAACATGTCAATATGGAAAAATGAATACCCTTCATTTGGATGATAGACGTATCTTGATGGCCGAAGGCCAACCGTCTTATGCACAGAATTATAGAAATACAGACTGCTAAACTTGACCAACAAGCGGCCATTTTAAACGTAGCAAGAATCGCCCTTTTGCTTATTAACCATTGCTCATTGCTTTCTGTCTAAACTGCTTTGCAGCTTGCAATTCTTGCGAATTCTGTTTACTCTGCTCAACTGTTAACATTGTTGTCTGAATATGATAGGGCAAGGCCGCGGGACTGAGGAGTTTGTTGAAACTCCTCATGAGCAGCCCAGAAAGGAATGGCCATGCCATGCTCCCTCTCTGTAGCCTTGAGGGAGAGCTGCAGGGCATTTAATCATTTCACAGCTGCCAGACAGTCTCGTGCTGTGGTAGAATATGTTAGAATAAAGCAGCTAAAGGCTTGAATTATGCTCTTCTTACGGCCCCCCTTCACAAAACCCTTTAGAGCGTGTCGGCTCCCAGGACACGAATAGCACCTCATAGATAGCAAAGCTTGGAATGTGACTCTTCCCCCGTGTGCAGCTTGCTGCCAAGAACAGAAACACTGTGTTCTGTTCAACAACTAGAAGATGCCTCCGCACTTTCTAAATTGCACATTGTTACTAGAATAGACATCGAAAGTGTCATAATTGTCATACTCGTCGGAAATGTCCATCATCATCCCGAGTTCAAAGAAACTCAATAAAAGGGGGGTGTTAAACATGACATAGCTGATTGTATGATATGCATTTTGTATATATGTAACTGATGTATGTAATTCGCTCTCTTGCGTCCCTCGAGGTCTAGAGAATACACGTCGTGGGGCGTGAGACCACAGTTGGCCAATTGGGACTATTTTGCTTGCAATAAACCCTAGCATTGGGAATTTGAACCTCGTGTCTGGCGCATCCTTTCGTGTGTGGTTATTGCCTTGTTTCCATATCGCGAGGGACCCCTAAGGGCCCCTTTCAAGATGGCGCCCGAATAGGGACCCTCCCCCACTTGCCCCATCGTATACGTTGTAACGGAGTAAAGGCGGAGAACGGCGAGGACGGGACGATCGAGCCAGGATCAAGAGGTGTACGGGGTGCCCTGTAGAAGTGAGGAGAGATTCCTTCTGCATATCTGCACACATCTGATCCCTGATCGACGTACCGGGCCAGAGGACAAAGGAGGCAAGGGTCCTGAAATGAGGCAGAACCCAGAGAAGCGCAGACACGATGTTGGGAGAGGTTGCGTCAGGAAACAGGCGACTTGTTTTATCAGGTGAGTCATTCCCCGATTCAAACGAAACCCTGATTATTGGTAGAGTGTTGATTTTGCAAATTCAAACATCCAGAATAAGGTTGATTAACCAAGGGGAAGGTTAAAAACATGCCTGGAGTACTGTCCACTTTAGCGGGGCTTTTCCGCTGCGGTAGACAGTCCTTGGAAAATGGCCAAAGTGCACCGCCTGGGGGAACGCGGCTTATGACATGTATGCAAAATATAGTGTGGGTGCGATAATTTATTGTGAAATTTGGCATAGGCAAACTAGAAAGCAACAGGACCATCAGTGGCCAATTAATGGTAGCTTTGAGATTGCAAGGATAGATAACCTAGAAAGGGTGTTGATAAGGGAAAAAGCGTGACCTGCAGCTTTTGAGACTATCAAAGATTTGAGGAGAGAAGCTTGAGGTAGCAGAAGAAAAGGAGGAGGAGGAGTGGACGGCAAGTCTAAGACGGGAAGGGAGACATGAGCAAATGAACATAGAAGGAATATATCTGCAGCGGGAACTACACATAGCAGACGAATTAATGGAACATTTGTTAACCCATACGGGTTGAGGCCCAAAACCAGGATCGAAACCAAACACGCCAGTAGTGACCTTGCAGGCCCAACCAGTAGCTCTCATACCCCCACCCGCAGCCCAAGCACTTCCCCTCACACAAGCATTAACCCACGCCCCACCCACAGCTCGAGCCATCCCACAAGCGCAGACCGTTGACACGCAATTTCCCAGCACCCAGGAAGGCCCTTCACAGATACCACCTGTGTCACTTGTCCCATCCGCACCTCCCGCTCCAGAGACAGATTCAGCACGATCCGCCCCTCCCGAAGTCAAAATTGAGACCGGGAGGTGAGAGGCGGGGCTGAAGGAACAGGATTTGGACGGGTAACTCTCAGCGTGATCAGCAAAGAAAGAAAGATTGAATTACAGCAAGAGGCAGAAATGTACATAGAAGGAAATGATGGGACGGCAGCATTGGCTTCATTATATGGATACCGAAGAAGCAACGAGAGACAGGTAGTGTTGGAATACATGGGGACATTTTTGGTGGGAGAATGGAAAAAGTTACTTGAGAAATTACCGCCACAACGATTGTTAGATTTGAACCAATTAGCATGTTGTAGAATAAAAGATGAAGAAGTAAAGGAACATGTGAATGGACTTTTTGATCTTAAAAATGAGTTGGATAATGATTATGCTGAAATGTTTGCTGCACCTGGATACAGGGTTGGGATATTAGAAGAGATGGGAGAGGGACGGTAGAACCATACATACAGCGGAGACATTCAATGTCATCTGTACAGAGGGGCGACAAGCTGAAATTATGTATATGGGAAGCGATAAAGTGGATGTCGAATCCTAGTATCCCAACAATGGTCATACATGACATATTTGACGAATATTCCATGCCAAAGAAAAGAAAGGCACTGCAATCGATGGCTAAACATTTAATAGACAAGAATATAAAAAACAATAAGGCTAGCCCACCTGAGATACTAGCGGTATACAAGAGAGCATTTGAGCGAAGTACAGGAGAAACGGGCCTATCACTGGACTTAGGAATACTATTGAACCTAAGAGAAGGGGGAGGGATCGTGAGTGGGGCATTTCCAATGAGAGAGGTTCCGCCCACGTTTGTACCAAAAGAAGAGGTCCGTGCGACGGGAACAGTAGGAGCGCAGGTAACACCAGCCCATTTCACCGCCCAGTATGTGCATGTCCCCTTTTCCAGGCAAGAGGTGAATACTATAAAACAGACGATTCCCGATATAAGAAAGAATCCAGCAGGTTTCTACAAGGAAGTAGAGTCAACCCTGAGATCAGCAGTGCTTACTATGAGCGATATAGATTTGATTTTCCCAGTCATTTTGCCAGCAGATATATGGAAACAGATAAGGACGGTAGATGACGTGGGGGCTTTTGGCACCACATGGGCAGAGTTACTATTGGAGGACAAAAATAAAAAAGTAGGGGAAAATCCGGGAACCCGCATGGCAGATCTACCAGAACGGATAATGCGGAGATTGAGGAAAATAATTCCAGAAAAAAGGATTCAGTGGGACAAATTAACTACATGTGTACAGGGCAAGGATGAGCCAGTAACGGATTATTTCAATAGATTTAAAGGAGTATTCACAGACTTCAGTGGGCAGGATGTGAGCACAGAGTCGGGGAAAAGGCTATTTGTTGATACATATGTGAGGGGACTAATATTACCAATTCAAGATATGTTAATGGCGTCGGAGTGCCTGGGCAGCAGAACCGGTGAGTGAGATATTACACATAGCCCAATATTACGAGAACAGGGTAAATGTGGCGAAAGAAAGAGAGATGAAGGATAGAGTAAATTTAAAAACGAGGTGTTACTGCAGCAGGTAATTGGATACAATAGAGGTAGAGGAAATGCACAAGGGAGGGGAAATTTTAATAATATGCACGGGGTGTCATTGGGATTAAATCAATGTGCGTACTCTAAAGAGGAAGGACACTGGCGAGCGCAATGCCCGCACTTACAGAATAGAGGTGGCTTTGGCCAGAGAAGGCCTCATAGAGGACATCAGGGGTCAAATGGCCCAAGCAGAAATAGCATGCAGCAGCAGCAGGGATATACCAATGGAGGTAATCAAAACCAATCCTATGGTCAAAATCAAGCTCAACAGAACCAGGCATTGAACCAAAGTGTTCCGAACCAAAATCAGGGCGGACAGGGCCAACAGAGAAATGATCAGAGTGGAGAACACCGAGGGGGAAATGGGAATATTTTTGATGCACAGCCAAACACGTATTAAAGTAGCAGCGGTGACTACACATCGGACGATGTGTTATTTCCGCAATAGAACAGCCCACGGCAGGGGTCGGAACCAGTGTCTATTTCCGTGAATCAGAGAGGACCCTACATAGAAATGAGAGTCGGGAATAAGGAGCACCGTTTCCTTGTAGATACAGGGGCACAGAAGTGTTTGATAGACCACCACTTGGTTCCGGAGATCCCACTGTCGGGGCAAAAGAATTTTTCTGTAGGGTTCGCAGGTACACCAGTAATTAACCCCATGTCCGAAGCTGTCCCAATTACAATAGGACCATTTATGGAACAGTGTCCATTTCTTCTGACAGAAAATTGTGGGGAGAACTTGCTAGGATTAAACTTGTTGAGAAAATTGGGGGCAGTTATACATTGTTCGGCAGATGGGGTGTTCCTCACGATTTAGCCTCACGATGCACTGTTGACGGAATGTATGTCAAAAGCGTTAGCAGAAGAGCTAAGTAGAGTAACAACCTGTCTATGGGCAATGCATGATAATGATGTAGGATGCTTGAAAATAGAGCCAGCAAAAATAACTTTGAAAGAAGGCGTTACATTACCACAAACTCCCCAGTATAAAATTTCTGTTGAAGGTGAGAAGGGATTAAAGAATATTGTTACTGACCTGGTGAGATTGGGGGTGGTTGAAGAAATTGCAGGTAGCAGGTGCAACAGCCCGATTCTTCCAGTTTACAAGAAAGGAGGCAATGAAGTACCATATTGTTTCATAATTGATCTGTGCGCCTTGAACAAAGTGGTAGACCCACAATTCCCTTTGGTCCCAGATGTCATAACAATACTGACAATGATACCGGCCACTGCAGAATACTTTAATGTAGTTGATTTGAAGAACGCGTTCTTTAGCATTCCAGTGGATAAAAGCAGTAGATATCTGTTCGCGTTCACTCTAGGAGGTCGATCATTCACATTCACACGCATTCCACAAGGATACACAGAAAGCCCGAGTATTTACAGCAGAGCGCTAAAAGAGCATCTAGACATGCTAGAATTACCTGAAGGTTGCGAACTATTGCAGTACATAGATGACTTGTTACTAGCTGCTGACACAAAAGAGATCTGCAAAGAAAGTACTATATTACTATTGACACACCTAGCGACCCATGGTCACAAGGCAAGTTTGAAGAAATTCCAGTATAATCAAAAGGAGGTGTTTTATTTGGGTTACCTACTTTCGAAAGAAGGGAGAAGATTAACACCAGAACGTATAGAAAGTATTTCTAGTATGCCTATTCCAAAAACTCAAAAAGGAGTAAGAGCTGTAATAGGCATGGCCTCTTATTGTCGGCAGTGGATCAGTAATTTTGCGTTGATTGTGAAGCCGATGATAAAATTAACTAAAAAGGATGCAGTGATGCCTTTACAGTGGGATGAGGAATGTCAGAAAGCGTTTGAGCAATTGAAAGCTGCATTGTGTGCTGCGCCAGTTTTAGGCACTCCTAACTATAAAAAGATCTTTAGACTATTTGTGAGCGAGAGTGAAGGATGTGCATTGGCGGTTTTGACACAGGAACAAGGTGGAAGAAATAGGCCGTGCGGCTATTATTCTTCCGCGCTGGACCCTGTAGCGCGCGCACTACCACGATGTTTGTGATCTGTTGCAGCGGCTGCTGTGTCAGTGAAACAAATAGAAGGAATGGTATTGGGGCATACTTTAATTCTTATGGTGCCACATGCCACAGACGTTCTATTAAACAGAACACAGACGCAACACCTCACCTCTGCTAGACTAACAAGATATGAGCTCATCTTGTTTGCACCCCACATCCAAATTATGAGGTGTAGCGCATTGAATCCTGCAGAATTAATGCCACTGCCCATAGCAGAAATTGGTGACAACGAATCATCATCCCATGATTGTTTAATGGTCACTGAAGAAGAAACAAAGGGAAGAGTTGACTTGAGCGACATCCCACAGAAAATGCCAGATGTGGAGTTGTTTTGTGACGGCTCTTGTTTTAAATTACCTGATGGCACATCAACGGACACATATGCAATTACTACCCTCGAGAGTGTTGTAGAAAGCAGAAGAATCCCCACAATTCGGCACAAGCCGCAGAAATAATAGCACTGACCCGAGCCTGTGAACTCTCTGAGAATTTGAACGTGAATATTTATACTGACAGCCAGTACGCCTTTGGCGTGGTTCATATCTTTGGCCGAATCTGGGCTGAGAGGGGCTTCTTGACATCACATGGGGCCAGGATTCAACATGGCCCTTTGATTGTACGAGTGTTGTCTGCACTCAAGTTTCCAAAGCGCTTAGCTATAGTAAAATGCGAGGCGCATAAAAAAGTAACATGCAAAGTGGGAGAGGGAAACGCATTTGTAGACAGGATTGTGAAACAAACAGCCACTGATTTGAGTACTAGAATGATGACAGTACAAACAGAGGAAGTACCTTGTATGATAGAGAATGGAGTTGCTACAGTCAAAGAAATGCAGGCTGAGGCCACGACCGAAGAGATTTAGGGGTTGGCTGAGGGCTCTGCTGAGTTAGATTTGGAAGGATGTTGGGTGGCCAAAGAGACCAAGAACTGGATGTTGCCAAATTGTTACGTGACCACAATGGTTACAATGGCGCATAGCCCTACCCATATTTGCGCGAAGAAAATGGTACAGCATTTATCCACAGTATGGAATAATGAGCACATAAAAAAAGAATGCAGAAAGGCTAGTGCAGAATTGTATTACGTGCCTGCAACACAATGTAGGGAAGGGAACCGTGACTCCAGTAGGTAGTTTTGGCCCACCCTCTATGCCATTCGAGGTGATCCATTTTGTTTTCATAGAAATGGAAAGGTGCCAGAACTACAAATATGTGTTAGTGGTGATTTGTGCATTTAGCAAGTGGGTGGAGGCATATCCTTTAAAAGACTGTACTGCCATGTCAACGGCAAAAGAAATGTTGAAGGAGTATTTCTCCCAGTTCGGGCTGCCCCGTGTCCTGTGGTCAGATAACGGCCCACATTTTGTGGGCGCAGTGGTGTTACAGATCTGTGCAAGTCTACAGATAGAGAAACGATTCCAGAGTTCCAGGCATCTGAGTTCCGCCGTACTTGTTGAGAGACATAACGGTATCTTAAAGTCAAAGATAGCTAAGATCTGTACTTGGAGCAAGTTGAGTTGGGTGGATGCATTACCCCTGGCGCTATTGTGCATGCACACATCTGTACAGGCAAAAACTGGGCTCTCCCCCTATGAAATTATAATGGGAAGACCAGCAAATATATGGTGTGCACCGCAGCCCGAAAGATTATGTGAGGTCGAGCATCCTGTGTTAAGCATGTACTGTGGCCTTTTAATGCAGAAGTTGCGTTTGATTCATCAGCAGGTGCAGGAGGCGTTACCAGTGCGATACACCGGACCGGGGCATGCGCTGGAGCCTGGAAGCTGGGTCCTGATTAAGAACTTTGAGCGTAAGACAGCATTAGCACCCAGGTGGCGCGGCCCCTATCAAGTGTTGCTGGCGATGCAGACGGCCATACGGGTGGACGGCTGCAAGGCCTGGATTCATCCTACCCATGCCAAAAGGTTCCCAGTTTCACTGAAAATTTTGCCTGATCCAGACGACCAGAAAGAGACAACGGTCCTGAAAAAGAAAGAAACTGTTGCCAGTCCACTGCCACAGCATCAGCCTGAGCGAGAAGTGAAAGTTGAAACAAAGCCTAAGCGAGAAGTGAAACTCGAAACAGAGCCTGAGGAGGCTGCCAGGAAGTGGAAAGGGCAAAAAGTGCCCCAACGTTGCTCAGCAGAAACAACATCACTGCCGAGCGACACAAACTCTGCATTGCAAACACAAGCAGAAACAACATGTGTACACCTTTGGCGCCCACCGGCTTCTGCAAATGCACCAAAGCCAAAGAAAGAAACTACATCATTGCCACGGCGCTTATGGTTACCCATCATTGCGCTGCAGGCTGACACTGAGCCTGATACTGGAAGTGCAACGGCACTATTCACGGATCATAGAATACCAGGAGTGAAACGGTATAATTTGCGGCCTCGACAGGCAAAGTGATCCACAGATCTTTGGTGCTTTTCTTTTGCCCTTGGTTCCACTCACGGACAGAGTAGGAACCAGGGGCATAGAGGAGAGAAGTGTGAGACTTGTGCAAGTCGGACAATTCAAGATTCACGGCTCCTCGATGCGCTTATAATAAAGTACATGTGTCAGGAGCCAGAGCAGGACAAGCTGGACGCACATAGGTACTAAGGCTGATAGAGTACATGTGTCCTAAGCCAGAGCGGGACAAGCTGGATGCACATAGTACTCTGTCAATAAAGAACTGTTCAGAATTTGTCTGAGCAGTGAGAGAAAGAACAACTAATCTTGCTCGGAGGGGATAAGTGATCTAGGCTGTGAAAGGGTTGGCAGAATTGAACTGTGACATTTTCATTGAACTTTTGGCATCAAGAACGAGAGACATTTGCGACAAACTTTGCCAGCAAGAAGAAGGACGATGAAGAACAAATCAAGACCGGTTTCAGTCTCCTCCTGCACCCCTGCTGAAAAGATGATAGTTTTAGAGACTGTAAATTTAGAGGATAAGCATGGTAAAAGGAATAAGGTACTGATTTGGACATTGGTCCTGTGTTCTCTAAGTATGGTAGTACCAATAATAATAGCTATTACACTATGGTTCCTGGAGTCCGCGCACCCATTAGAAACACTTTTGCCAAAAGCAGCTACTGAAAGCCCGGTTCATGTAATCACTGGTAATTTGTCCCCAATGGAAGAAAGACATAGAGAAGGATATGGCAACAATACATTGTTGCTCATCATGAACATGACCCATGCGGTTTTAAAGAAAAAAGATTGCTGGGTTTGTGCCCATTTACCACAGCACATTAGGAAAGGGATAGGCTGGTATGTACAACCGTTATCATTGGTTAATTCATGTGAAGTATCGTTGAGTGCAATGTTCTTTGGGAAATGGAACAAGAGTAATACGGGTCAGCTAGATGAGACCAATATGAATGAATTTGAGGAAGTGATCATGAAACCTGTGGGTTGTTCCATATTCCACAAAGCTCGCGTGTTTTCACCAGATCCCATGAGGGAAAATACACGAAAGACAACAAGACTAGATAGATTATAAAGGCAGAATAGGCCGACCCCGCCAGCAGAAGAAACATCAGTAATGACATTTCGAATAAGGGATGAATGGAATAAAGATGCTGTGCCCCCTGCCTATACAGTGGATTACAGCCCCAAAACTGCTCCCCTATGTTTAAAGAAAAAAGGTTCCTATAAAGTAGGAACGTTTAGCAGCTGCCTGAACACAGTGGTTTTAAAGCACGAAATAGAACCCGTGTGCGTAGGGGACCCTGTTTACTTTATATGTGGGGAAAAAGCATATCCATGGTTACCTAGAAACTGGGGAGGTACGTGTTACTTGGGTCTACTATTCCCAGGAGTGTTCCTCTTAGAAACTGCAGAAGTAGTGAGGTGATTAAAAGGTAGAACCCGAAGGAGTAGTGAAGATGGAATGATAGCAATGGATGTAGCCAAATCGTTTATATCATTCTTGGCCCAAATAGAAAATTCCTATAACATAAGGAAACTGTCCAGAATACTAAAAAATACAATAGATACAACAACGGATATCTTATACAACATGACATTGGAAGAAAAAGGAATTAGGCTAATGGCACTACAAAACAGAATGGCTCTTGATATAATATTAGTTGATCGTGGGGGAGTTTGCAAACTCGTAAAAACTGCATGCTGTGTGTTTATAGATGATTACTCCCCTACGATATTTAAAGCAATCCAGAAATTACATGTCCTGAGTTCCACACTCTCTACTGAAGAAGGGGGTTGGGGGATAGGATCCTGGTTTTGGGGACTATTGCGGTCCTGGGGATGGAAGCTAATTTCGATACTAGTGGTGGTATTTGGTATATTCATAACATGTTGCTGTTGCATACAATGCCTACCAATAGTTTGCACTGAGATAACTGAGGGATGTACTAAGGGATATATGCACATGGTGTCAAGAGGAAAACAAACGCCGAAATAACAGAGACACTGATGAAACAAAAACAGTAAAACAATTCATGGCTGTAGACATTTATGATGAAGATGATGCTTATGATAGCATGAAATGTTTAGACATAGATACCCCAGACTTATCCTCATCAGAGGAGGATACAATGAATGAATAAGACGTTTGGAATACGGCCAAAAGGAGGGTTTGTCAATCTGGAAAAATGAATACCCTTCATTTGGATGATAGATGTATCTTGATGGCCGAAGGCCAACTGTCTTATGCACAGAATTATAGAAATACAGACTGCTAAGCTTGACCAACAAGCAGCCATTTTAAACGTAGCAAGAATCGCCATTTTGCTTGTTAACCATTGCTCATTGCTTTCTGTCTAAACTGCTTTGCAGCTTGCAATTCTTGCGAATTCTGTTTACTCTGCTCAACTGTTAACATTGTTGCCTGAATATGAAAGGGCAAGGCCTTCACAAAACCCTTTAGAGCGTGTCGGCTCCCAGGACACGAATAGCACCTCATAGATAGCAAAGCTTGGAATGTGACTCTTCCCCCGTGTGCAGCTTGCTTCCAAGAACAGAAGCACCGTGTTCTGTTCAACAACAAGAAGATGCCTTTGCACTTTCTAAATTGCACATTGTTACTAGAATAGACATTGAAAGTGTCATAATTGTCTAAAAGGAGGGTGTTAAACATGACATAGCTGATTGTATGATATGCATTTTGTATATATGTAACTGATGTACGTAATTCACTCTCTTGCGTTCCTCGAGGTCTAGAGAATACACGTCGCGGGGCGTGAGACCACAGTTGGCCAATTGGGACTATTTTGCTTGCAATAAACCCTAGCATTGGGAATTTGAACCTCGTGTCTGCCGCATCCTTTCGTGTATGGTTATTGCCTTGTTTCCATATCGCGAGGGACCCGTAAGGGCACCTTTCAAACAGGGATACTACATAAAAATGTCGTGGGACTAGGAACTTGAGGCAGGGATGGACTGCCTCCCCGGGACACCGGGACTTTCCCCGGTAGGCCTCGAGGAATAGGGCCTGTTTGGCATTGCAGAAGGCTACAAGGAGGAGACAGAAGTAAATGATTTAGCCACGACCATCCAGCCAACCCGCGTGGTTTTCATTGAATTGGCTGCCCATGGGCGCTGCACATTTCTTTTCTTACCCAGCAGTGCTGGGACGACCTGATGCTGACCGGGCTCGTGCGTACACATGATGATGGGCACCACCCAGGGAACCACATGTGCCCTGCCTGCTGGCTGCAGTCTGTGGTATGTGCTCGCAGTCGAGTTTGTCCACACATTGCATAGGCGCGGGCCAGCTAACGTGCACTGCCGGCAGCCTGGGCAGGCAGCAGCCAAGCCTGCCTTCTGATGATGAGCAACCACCAGATGAGAAGATTTGAACTATAAACAGAGCTGACTTGGTGGCGGTTCCGGAACAGGGTTTGAAAAAATGCATTTATTATACGTCGATTATCGACATATAATAAATGCATTTTTTCTTTCACCCTGTTCAGCCAGGCAGCCGAGACAACTCTCAGCTGCTCGACAGTGGCTGTGGTCAGGGTTATGATGGTTCTGGGGCAGGTGGGGGATAGTAGATATTTTTCTAACTGTGGATGTACTTTCACTATTTTTTAAATATGAGTCGGGAAGCCTCCATGGAGATGAATGGTGGGGCTGTTAATTATGTCTTTAACTACCTAGAGTTGTGTGTGTTACTGTGTGTCAGAGTCTTTAAATGGACCGGACATGTGCTGTAAGCAGGCGTAATAATGGTGTCGAATTTGTCGACAGTTCATTTTGCTGCCAGCACTTTGCAAAACTGGAAGGGGGCTCTCGGCACCTCTCAAGCGCTGCTGGGAAATTAGCGCATGAACATCAGCTCATATCTTTTTTTTTAATTGTATTTAAGCATGTAAAACAAAGGGCTGCCAGATCCATTTGTTGGTTATTTTCTGCAACCTGAAACTGTCCTGAACATGTCCTGAAATCAATTCCTCTCCTAAACAGACGATGCTTGATAAGAGTTTCAATGACGCATGTTAGCTGCGTCCTTCCCTGCATGTGAATTATGAAAAAAAGGATGGTGAAAGGCCCAGTTTTCAGGGATAGTTCAGAGCAGGCGGGTGACATAGAGCTCCAGTGCCCCAGTTTTCACTCATCATCTACAACAAAGCTTTCAATGGGTGGCAACTGGCATACACAACAAAGGTGATATTGAGAAATTAAAACTTGTGTGGAGGTAGACGAATCTGCGTTATAGATATGTTCAAGAACACGTTTATAAGTAACACATTTAAAAAAAAAAAGGCCAAGACTTTTATTTCCAATTCCAACTGTATACTTACTGTTCATGCACGAAGGGACATGCACTCACACATTCACGTCGTTTGTGCACACTTTCACCACTGTTGAGCCTGATTTACAAACATGTTTTCAATGGGACTTTCCAATGTTAAAACATTTTTGTAAATCAGGCCCACAAACTATGTAGGCATCAGGGAGCAGCACATCCGATATCGGAGCGCAATGCACACGCAGAAAGGGACTTGCAGTTATGGGATAATTGGCCTTGCTCCATGTGAAAAGGTGAAGAGGGCTTTTGAGGACGACCCCCGCCCAAGATCTGAAATCCTTGGCTTGAAACGAAAGGTAAACCTATGCAGTAGCACAGAGGTGCAAGTCATCCCCTTCCTTTTTCGCCTCACAGCACGCCAAGCTGACAGCTGTAACGTCATTAAATTGCAAATGCTTTATTTTTCGCCCCTTTCTACCTCTTTGTGTTTTTTTTCCTCCTCCCGGACCCGCCACACACTGTTTACTCTGGCATTCTGGCAAAAAAAAATATGTCGGAAGGAATCCGATTCCTTTCTGCCCGTTGCCCTGGGTGAGAGTGCAGCGTGGAGGACCCCACCACTGAGGTGGAGCTCCCCTGCTCTTATCTGCAAATTGTACACAAGACCAGATGCAATCGCGACAATGTGTAAGGCCCATCACTGTTAAAAGCAGGCCTTCTACATGCTGGGTGGCCCAAAAGTGCATCTTACACTAACAACGAAAACAAAAAATTCCAAACTCAAACATGCTTCTTAAACCTGCATTCACTAGTTTTCTTTTAAATGTGTTTTGTTTTGTCGGACTACCAAATAAATACCCTCTAAATGCTGTGCCCCTTCCTTTGAGTTTTATCACAGGTTATAGTTATAAAGATGTTATATGCTTGTCAAACTGTTTAATCACAAATAAATGCTTCTGTTGTGCTGAGAGCAGTTATTAGGAAATTAAACTGTGGGTTCATGGGTGCCAACTATTGATTTTCATTACAGGGGCAGAAATACCCCCACTTCTGTCCTTAATATAAGCAAACGACCAGCCCAAACCATCCCCTGGCCAAACACATTTTATAACACTTGTTTTTTTTTATAAGGACTTGTAAAAAGTCATACGATTAGCAACCAGTCTTTTATACATAACATCTCAGCAAGTCTCTCAACCTGCTGAGCTACCCCGGTAGCCTTCTACTGTGGAGTATGTCTATGGATCCCTTAATGTACAAAAAAATCACTGCATTACCAATAGTATTTTGGGTGCACGTGCACCACTGCCATGGACGTTATTTAAAGTGGAATTGGACAGTGCTGATTTTGGAAAGAAGCAGCATGAAAGAAACTGCACCATTTTTAAACTATTATTTTGAAGATTTCCATTGAGTGGAGTTCAATTGCCAGCTGTACACCCTCGGAACTCTGCCCCCACCCCAGCCCTTGTGGGATCCTCCTTTACAATTTTCCCATTTCCACCACTGCAAACAAGTGCACACTGTTGCTCATTCTCACAAGAGTGAAGACTGCATCATGAGCAAAAGCAAAAAGTCCATGATGCACGATGCCACTGAAAATGTTTGTAAATAAGCAAAATTTGTATTTTGTGCATTTGAAATGTGAATAGGAGCAACTTGCTGGTACCCATGATAATTGCAAACAGGTGAGGATGTACTGTGGGTTCCGGCCTAAACTCCGATGCTTTTAGCATTCATCCTCAATATTCCAAGATGAATCCTCAAGATTTCTGTTGCTTAATAAGAACATTTGTTGCAATCCATGCTTTGTTATTGGATTTGTTTCTTACTTTAATTGAGACTGCACTCGTGGCTTGTCCCTCTATCATTGAAGATTTACTTTGCGAGATCATGAACCTATTTACAAAATGACTTTTTAATCCATATATGTTTAAAACATGCTTTAAATGCAGACATTCTGACTCATTTTGTTCAACATTTTCTTGTGGGATAATCCCAATCCCCTCATGCAAGGGTTGGGCTCACGCTCTGTGCTCGCTCCTTCACCAAAATATGGGGCCACTTTGAAAACAATTTCCAGGGCCACTTTTGGTTTCCAGTCCAGCCCTATTTGTCTCATGTTAAACTAACTGTGTTTTCAATTTGGCTGTAAAGGGAAGTTTTGTGAGGAAGGAAATGTTTTGTGCCACAGAGTAAGGTGGCGTGTATTTCGATTACTATAGTATGATCATGATTGTGTTTGTTTGTTTATTAATACTTCTCTATTCTTTCTGCTCATCAGTCTGATTACTGGCTTCTTTACTGCGGAAGTGGTGGGGGTGGGGTGCGTTTTGGTATTATGTGAGACAAAAGCAGAGTTGGTCAAGAATCCAAATATTCTAAATTGGTGTGGCACTCTTGATTTGGGCGGTGGGGACTCGCTGAATTGTTTCCACATAAATATATGCTACAGTTGTTTGCTTATTTATAGTCATAGTCGTCTGCGTGTCTGCAACACTGCCTTTAAATTGCAGTGGCTGCTGACTGGTTTGAGGGTAGCAAATGGTGCATCTTCATGGACCAGGTAGTCTGACGCTCTATAATAGGCATTGCATGAACATGGCTCTTCAGTGTGCTCTGTAACAAAGTCCTGTGACTTGTCTGGAAGGCAGTGAACAGATAGGCATGGCACCCTCACGGACTTCCCCCACAAACAAGGGAACCTGACAGACACGCACACTGCCTTCACGGAAGGAAGAAACATTCGACATTGGGGGCTTTAAGTCCCTTGCTACCACTGATGGCAGGCTGTGGAAAATCAGCCAGTGTCAGAACTGCGGGAAAATGTCGATGAGTATGTGCTTTAAATCTTTCATATTATAATTGGTTATTTCTAACGTGCTTAATACCCAGAGATTTCTACTCGCGCACGGGGCGATTGCTGTGTTGCTCTGTGCCATCTTGCTTCCAAGGCGAGCGCTTTGCCCTGAGCTATCCTGCCGGCCCTATGTAAGCCAATCCAGGAATATTATGTTGCAGATAATTTTTCTATAAACCGCCCGGCAGTTTCACAAAAGGGAAAGAAATGTATCAACGTGCGTCTATTAAATCTCACGTGGAAAACGTACTGACACTTCAAAGGAACTCTCTTTACATTTCCTAATCTTAAGTGGGCTACAGAGTTTCCAGTGTTGCCCAGGCTGATTGTTTACATGACCGAGGGTCACATGTTTCCATCCATTGTTCACCAATCAATGGTTTCCTCAGTGAGGAAATAGAATTACAATTCCATCCAAGAACAGTGATGTTCTTATCCTTGAAGTCCTAAGAGGACATGGGGAGTGTTTATTAGAGGGACTGGAGCTTTCACGAGTAGCACTACAGGAGCCCTGAACTTTTTTTTTAATGGGCCTTGAGCCTGAAGAGGAGCCAGAGCACAGGTTAGAGTCTGCCTGTAGACAACAGGACGTTCACTCATGCCGGACTTCCAGTTTCCAGCAGTGCTCTAAGTCTTAACACCTCCTTACCATAGAATGTTTACTTGCTTTTTGTAAGTGCCCATTACCGCCTCAGCTTGTCTTTCTTTGTTCTGCCGGGCAGAGTGCAATGGCCCTGCCCCGTGATAATCTGAAGCTATTAACCTTCCTCTACCTCTGTTGCTTATTTAGAAATGTTGACACACAATCAAGCAGTAAGGTGGGGTCACGGTAAGCAGATATGCCGTAATTAAGCAGTCTTCACAAACTAAAGCTTGTGTAACTTTAAATATGTACTTGACGAACCTCTTTAAAAAGGTGTTAACCCATCAGAGACTGACAAGGGGGCACCAAACATCATTTTGAAATTAGCCTTCCAAGCTCCCAGGCATCCCTGCTCTGCCCACATACAGAAGGGAGAAAAGATTCTGACATGGCAGGTCGGTCAGATATAGCTTTAAGCAAGGCACCACACGAAAGAAAGAAAACACAGGTGATCACACAAACAGCAGCCAATTACAACCCTGTCCCAATTATCGCAACCACATAGTAGTAGCACGGCCCAAGGAGTACACTATAAAATGGAATCTCCCAGCCATTCTTCGTTAGAGTAGGAGGAGCTTAATGAGTGCAGAGAGAGGAGTTGGAGTCGAAGAGAAGAATGAGGTTTAGAGGCAGTTGGCAAGGTGAGAAGATTGGCAGAAGGAGAGGTTGGAGTGACAGAGGTAGCTAGAGAGTCCAGAGAGAGAGAGGGGGGGCATGAGGAGTGAACATTTAAAGGGGAAGTGCTTTGTGAGTGTGGAAGGAGGAGGCAATATCAGAGAGGTGTACTGTTTCGGGGCAAGATGCTGGCCTTAAGTGGAAGACAGAGGTGCACAGGTTTGAGAGTAGAGGTGTATTGAGAGCAGAACGGTGGTGAAAATGGTATTGATAAGGAGAAAACCTTTAAGGTTTTGGGGTTGGGTTGGTAATTAGCTGGTTCAATCCTTGCTTTGGTCTATTGGAATATTTTGAGGAGAATACATTATTTATTTAATGTTTTGGGTAGAAATGGGCACAGGATGTTTTGGTCCTTAACTACTCATGCTTCAGAATAGGAGCCTACCACTCCATCATGGAGGGGATGAGACTGAGCACTGATTTGCTCTTCTGGGGTCTCAATGACATTGTTGCCATTCTAACCTGCCTTTCATTGTCCAGCTTAGATCAGGAAGGTCCTTCTTTTGAGTGCTCCCACGGTTTTTAGGCTTGTTAACCTGAATACAACCCCCAAGATTAAAAGGAAGAAGTATTGAGTTATGGAGAGTTGTAGTCCTGCAGTGCATCCTGGTCATGTGGCTGCCTATTCTGCCTTCCTGCAGTCTGTTTGCTGTCTCTACTGACTGTGGGTGGATCCTTTGATAAACCTCTGCTGACCGTGGAGCGTCCGCAGATTTGCAGAGAGTTGCAGTCCTGCAGTCCCACAGCCTCCAGTCTCCAGCTCCAACCGCCGCCATGGAAGAAGGTCGACTGTTGAGGAGCTCTAAACGACATGGAGAGGAGCATGGAAAGGAACATGGAAAATGGAAAAAGCCTAGGGGGAAACTTACAGTTCACTTTGAACATTGAAGCCAACAAAATACCAGACAAAGCATACTCAGGAAAATCGTCTCAAAAAGACCCCTAATCTTGGATAACTTGGCGAAATTCTTCTTCAAATACAAATCTGTAACCCAGGTCTATATGGAAATGGGACATTTAAGCCTGCAGGAAACCTCAGATGCAGATCTCCTGGAAAGCTTGGGAAATGACACAAAAGCAGTGGAACCTGATCGTAACGTACCTCCCTCTGATGGGTCTGGTACTGCGATCCAGCTTTTGGACCACATGCTCTAACACAATATAAACAATAACCCATGCCACATGAGAAGCCCCCAAACATCTCTCACGTTAACAGGACTCGCAAAAACCGGTATTAAAGACCATGGCACAAGCTCAAACAGTGCCTTACCAACTGCTCCAGGGGATTCCAAGAAATGAGCAGGAACAAATAGTTTTTTGGAAAGTGCCAAAGTAAGAACAAATTCTCAAAATTCCAGGGGAAAAGACAACTTTAAAAAAACACTGACACTCAATTCCTCGCTGGTTGTTCCAACGTATGAAGAGTACAAAAACCCAGTGACGAGAATGGGGGGTGAACACCTGGCGGAAACGTCAGAGAATATTAACACATCGTTTTTAGAGCCAAATCTCCTCCCTAGCCAGGTGGAGGAACAGAGACATAAGTCTAACCGGGACTCAAGAACGGCGAGACATGACACAGACAGACCACAAACCCCCTTGATGCAAGAGGTGCAAAATCCTTTACATTTCTTTGTCTATGATGATGCAGTAAGGGGTGAATCGAGTGGGATCACAGGCCAGGGCATTCCAATGCCTCAAGAGCCCTGCACCAAACAAATAACAGACTAATTTACTGGATCAATGATACACCATGGTCAGTCACTACACCGAGAAAGAGGACCTCAAGTAAATTCCACGACCAAACGAACAGTGACAATCCTAGAAAACCAGACCTGCTTTCAATCATGTCCACAGTGACGATTGCTTTGGCACCGTTCTCAAAGTTATATGAGTCAATGCATGAGGGACTAAAAGATCAGACAGCAATCATTGAATTGCAGCATAATAAACTCCTATACTTGGAAGGTTATATGGCAACAGAACGCTACAAGTACCAAAATGAGTCTGTGAAAGATTGTAAAAAGAACTGAGGTTTTAATTCAACAGACCACAGACTCAGGCCAATTAGAAGGTCAGGTGGCAACCAGCAAATAGATCTTACAGAAGATTTGCTACTTCCACCTAAGCTAGTTAAAATACCATTGAACTGGATGGTCTCCAGCCAGCCCCCTGACTGGGAATCTAGCCCTTTAAGGTGAGTAGCAGTGCCCTCGAGATAGATGGGGATGCAGCTTCGTACTCATGCATCAAATAATTATGACAACTCAATAGTTTGGCAAAGGGAGTCCGTTTAATGACAAGTACATAAAACGGAGAGTACAATGAACATCAGCAACAGCTCGATCTTCTCTCTCTTTTCCAACTCCAACTTAATTTCAGAAAAAACACAGTATTTATAGCAAAATCTCGTCATCACTGACGCGCAATCTTAAAAATCTAACATGAACGTGATTGGTTATAGGAAGGTAACTTTATCAAAGGTACTATATATGTATGTGGTAACGGGGAGAGGGGCTATGACAATCAATGTCAGGTGTATATATATATGTATATGTTGGCGCTTGCCGCAATCTATTTCTTTGCTTCTTGCGGTTTCTTGCATCTGTACACGTTTAAACTAACTGAATATCTTCATCGTACATATGGCATACGTTTCTGCATCTTGACATCAATTTCTTCATGTTAGGCTCAAGATATCACTTATCCATAGTATTTCATCTCTTTTTCAGTATTCTCAGGTCATTGGGCCTCATTATGAGGCTTGCACTCCCATAATGAAGGGTGCCGGTACGGGACCGGCACCGTTCATTACGGGATGCCTGATTACGAGGTCCTCTAGCGGGACCCGGAACAGACATCTGGTAAGTTATTAATAACAGGCCTGTTATTAGCTCCATCCCCATTCCCATTGAGCCCTATAGGTGCTCAAATGGGAATCGGGAATGGTTTTGTGCATGAGGAATTACCAGGTCCTCCAGGGTCAGAATGACCTGGTAATTCCTCATTCACAGAACCCGGTTCTGGAACCCGGTATGGAAGCAGCCTTATTAAGGGCATGGCTACCTCCATACTCGTAATGAGGCCCATTATATCTTCTATATGTGCATCAGTTTGATTTCTTATGACGTCACCATCCGTCTTCCTTTATTATCTTCTTGGCTTCTCCAGGTATTCCATTCTGACAACCGTCATTCTGTCTTGACTGTAGATATGGTTTTCTCAATGGGTATCTTACTGTCCATGTTTTCTTAGGTGTCGGTACTTCAACCTTCAATAGGTGCCGTTACTCCAATAGGCACTGGGCAGAGCCCAACAGCTGCTCTTTTCTGGTTTATTTGTTCATCATACGTCACATACTTTGGCGTGAAAGTACCAGGTGCTACGAAGGGAGTGACTAGAGTGTGGACGACACTTGCCACTTCCTCTTTACTCCCCCCTCTGGGCGATTCATTGACCACTCTCACTTTCTTCTTTGTGTCCACTTTAATTTCATCCTTTGGATCTAGACATCTAGGTCTGAAGAAATGCTTCTTTTGGAGTCCATGGTCCTCATTACGACTTTTGCGTAATGGAGGCGGACCCGTTAAACCCATTACACAAAATTATGAGGTCCCCTCGCGGGAACCGGTAAGGACGCCTGGTAAAACCAGGCATCAGTACCGGATCCCATGAGGGGACCAGGGAGCTAACAACGGGCCGGTCGTAATCAGCCCGTTGTTAGCTCCCTCTCCCATTCCCATTGAGCCATATGGGAGCTCAGATGGGAATGGGGAAGGTCAGGCCGGGGTTCCCAGAGGGAGGAATTACCGGACACTCCAAACTCGGAATGGCCCGGTAATTCCCCATTCTGGGAACCCGGACCCCACCCGGTTTTGGTGGCAGCCATGCCGCCAATAGCGGGATGGCTACCGCCAAAGCCGTAATGAGGCCCTATATCTTTATGACTCCCGTCAAGCATCCTGCTGTACTCACGTGCTCATCTTTATTCCATGTCATTAGTTGACATTCTCCACTTGGATTGCAGTAAATCCATCCTCCCACATATTTTCTATGTTTTCTAGGATACAGGAACTTTGTTCCTTCTGGTGCATAAATGCTGGCCTTCACAAAATCTCTTATTTCTTCATCAGTCAGGTCCTTGGGCTTCCATCCTGACTCAACATCAATCATGATTTTCATCCCTATGGCCTTTCTTGCAGTTTTCTGTCACTGAGAGATTATTAGCTTGATTATACAGAATAATACAGAATACAAGCAATATCATCACCAACAAGGCTCCTAGGAACTTGAATGCATCTGCCATCCATTGTGGAACCCATGAAAACAATGTCCTAAATCAACTGTCATCATCAACTTCGTCAACTTCATCTATCATCTGATTCTGTAGTTGTGTCAGCATACCTATGGCTTCTGTTAAGGTTCCATTTTTGTCATTGTGTGACGGTATAAATGTGCAATATGAATCTCTGATTTTTGCACACACACCTCCATCCATGGCTGTGATCATGTCTAGAACATATCTGTTCTGGAGCGTCATTAGTTGAATCGCTCTTAACTCTTCCTTGATTGCATTAAATCCCTTCATGATTGTATTGATGGTCTGCAGTAACTCCCACCTGGTTATCTGCAACCGGTTAGTATTTGCCCCAACCTGAATTCTTGGCATCAGAATTGATGTGAACACTGATGAGGTTAAGCTGAACAACCTATGTTCTTACGGGAGTGCATCAAAGGCTTCTATTGATTTGGCAGAGAAGAAGTTGTCTCTCTTCATTCGGTTTAGCAGTTCCACAGAGCTCTTCTTTCTCAGGTGAGCATCTGCTTTTGGGAAACTGTCAATATTCAGATCACTTCTTGGAATCACCAATGCTGGAACATGGACGTTCACCAATGTACATATACCTCCCCAATACTTTGGCAATCTTATATATGCTTTGGATCTGCACGCCCAATAATGATCCATGATCACTGCAGATCCATGCATCATTCCTGTAGAATCGTAGATTCGTCCACAGTTCTGATTCTCTCCCATTTTTATTGTACCATTGTTTCTGAAGCACAGTTTGGCACTATCCAAGGATACTATCTGCAAGGGTCGTCCTCTGTCTTTGACCCATGTCAGCAGGCTTGCAAACCTTGCCCATAATGATTTGCATATCATTTGTGCATTTTCAATTGTCTCTTTATAGTAGCCAATGATCATCTATGCTCTGCAGATCACCACTCCTTTCTCCCATCCTTCTGAAGAAAGCACTGTTCCCCAAATTTGCATTTGACCTCTGTCCGTCCATCTTCGAGTGAGGTTCAGCTTTTTGTTTGTTTCTCTTCTGATCTCTGCTCCTTTCACTCCAGGTTTCTCATATCTGATCACAATTTTCTTCTTTTTGCCATTATTTCTCCTCTTTATATCTTGGACATAATCATTTTCGTCTGGATCAGTTGCTTCAGTTGCCCATTTGAGTGAAGCATCACTTCCCATAAACGGGCCTCTGGTTGTGCACATTGCTATATGTGATAGGCAGTGTGCTGTTTTGACATCTATGTCAACAGCTAAAAAGATTTTTGACTTCCCCATGCTGTACGGTAGGAGTGCACACACAAAGCATTCTTCATCTGAAGGTCGTCGTCCAACTTCCTTCATATGTTGGTACCATATGTTGTTTCCCAAGTGTGCTGTGCTGTCCAGCTAATCGTTCAATTTGTTATTGTCTTCTTGTGTGCTTCTTCTGGCTGTTATTCTCTTGATATGAGTTTTCACAAGCATGTCACGCAGTACGTCTGTATAGCTTCTTCTTGCTGGAGGATTCTCAGGCATCTCCATCAATGATCCGGGCGTTTCCACTTACTGCCATGAACGAGACAGAGGTCACTGCCCTCATAAAATCCATTAAGCCTTCCAATTGCAAAGGGGACGCATGCCCGGCTCACATAATCAAAGAATGTGCACCAGCACCTGCGCCATTTGTTACTGCTTTCATCATTCGTCCTTCCAAACAGCTCATGTGCCTACTTCCCTTAAAGAAGCCTGGGTGAGACCTCTACTAAAGAAACCCTCTCTCGATCCAATGACACCAGGGAACTATAGACCCATCACCACGGTTCTGTTTCTATTGAAAATCCTGGACAAAGCAGCCTACCTGCAAGTTCAAAAATACATTGAGGACAATCACCTTCTTGGACTTCGCCAGTCTGGCTTTCGTCCTCGCCATGGCACAGAAACGGCACTACTAGATTTGAAAAACCAAATAGATGACCTTAGAGATGTAGGCAAACCTGCTCTCCTCCTGCTACTAGACCTCTCCGCTGCCTTCGACCTCGTTGAGCACAAAACCTTATGTCACCATCTCACCTCCACGGCAAACTTCTCTCCTAAGGCCTGTGACTGGATTAACTCTTTCCTTCAGGAAAGAGTAATGAAGGTTTTTTCCGAATCGGCCAATGCCACTCGGAGCCCTATCAAATGTGGGGTCCCACAGGGCTCATGCATAGCCCCATACAGTGTATAACCTTTTTAACAGACCCCTATTCAAAATTTTAGACTCTTTGGGCATCTCATATATTAACTATGCAGATGACACCCAGGTGCTCATACCTCTCACAGGAGACTATCTAGCTGACTCTAACACCCTCAGCCTCATCTACTCCACCATACAATCTTGGATGGCAGACAATTGGCTCTGTTTAAACAGTGACAAAACGGAACTCCTGCTGATAGGATCCCCCTTCACTCTAAATAAACTTGCCAAAGAATACCATACATTCACAATCGATAATATCCCTATCGCAGTATCACAAACGATCAAAACACTAGGCGTATACCTTGAACCAAACCTCACCATGGACAGGCAGGTCAACGCCATCCTCTGCAGCTTACCATGTCAAACTGATTAACGCTGTCAGACCATTCCTTACCCAACAGAACTGTATCACCATAGCTAGAGCCCTCATCGGCTCTAGACTTGATTACTGCAATGCCCTCTTCATTGGCACATCTCAAAAGAACCTGGCCAAACTTCAGATAGCACAGAACAACGCCTTAAGGGCAGCCACTGGCCTTTCACGCAGGGAACACATCTCCACAATCAGAAGACAGGCACACTGGCTACCTATTAAGGAAAGGGTCGTATTCAAAACACTAGCCCTTACCCACAAATGTATTCATGGCCTCGCCCCCAGTTACCTTACGCAAAGGATCTCCAGATAAACAGCCTCCAGACCTGCAAGAACTGCATATGCTAACCGCATCACAGTACCCCACTCACGCAGAGTGCGTGCTGGAGGATCTAGCTTCCCAACTATGGCCGCCACTCTTTGGAACAAACTCCCAGACCAGATTAGATCCATCGAGTCCCATGCTGCCTTCCGCAAGGCCCTAAAGACAAGGCTCTTTGTCTAAAGAGCCTTTCTGCTTTTTGCATAATGTTTCTACCACTGTTATAATCTGTACTCGACACACTCTGTACTGTAGAACATTGTACTCTGTAATTTAACTATATAAGTAACTGTATGTTGTTAAGCTTCACACATTGGGCCGCTTATTGTAACCCACAAGCAAGCCTCCTTAAGTATACTTATAGCGCCTTGTTGCCTAGAGGGCTGCAGTGCGCTTTACAAATCCAAAAATAAAATAAAATAAAAAATTATTCGAGTCGGAATAAGTGCAATATGGTTCATCCTTTCAACATACCAATTGGGCATGAAAATGTCTCTCAAGATTTCTGTCCGTGTCTTTCTTCCAGGCAATGTCCTGATATCATGTCTCATTGTATCAGGTGTGCTTGCCGGTGTTGTCTCTATTTGCTTATTCTCTAAAGCCTTTTGTCTCTTCAGCTTTCTCCATTTTTCTCTCAACTTCTTTTGGCGTAAAACATCTTATCGTTGTTTGTCCAAACTTTCCCCATTCTTTAGAATGTGAGTCTGATTCCATTGACACTAGAACAGGTGTGTATGTGCCTATTATCTGTGTATGTGTACCTTTCATCAATCCCTTATCTGATTTACTTTGCTGACCCTGTCTCCGGCATTCCAAACCATTTGTTAATAAAAGTGTTGTGTGAGTTTCATTGTTTATCACATCCATTTCAAGCTCAGTCACTCTATCATTCTTTCTAGGAAATGGAATGACTATGTAATGTCTAGGCACCTTTGTAAGTTTCATGCGTACAACATTAGGTGGGTGCACAGTAATCTGAACGCTTTGTGCACCTATAAAAAATGCAATTCTAATCGTTAATGACAAAAGTATGATAATAAACACAATTGCCCTCATTCTGAGTTTGGAGGTAGCCATGGTGCTATAAGCGCCATGGCTGCCTCCAAAATCGGTCCGACTCCGGCCTGGTGAAAGGAGTAATTACCAGTCCAGTCCGAGGTCGCCAGAACCGGTAATTCCCCATTCACCAGAGCCATTCCCCATTCCCATTGAGCCCCTATAGGGCTCAATGGGAATGGGGAAGGTGCAAATAACGGTACTGCAATTTGCTCACTGGTCCATTTGCGGCTCCCGCTAAGGCCGCCTGGTAAAACCAGTCGGCCTTTACGGGACCCGCAAAGGGACCTCGTAGTAGGGCGAAAGGGGATTACTGGCACCGGTGTCATTACCAGTGCCCAATATCCCTTTGCGCCCACCTTGTAATAAGGGCCAATGCATGTGTAAATTATACACTTGTAGGTAATCTTGCAGCATATGTTCCTTGGCCAATATGAATATCTCTCCTCATGGGGGAGAATTCAACTGCTGTTCTGGCTTCCCATCTCGATCATCTAAGGAAACAAAACTATTATTTTTAATGCATGCTAAACAGTGTCACTATATCTGGACTTTGCTGACTCTTCTTGTAGGTCACAAGTGCTGGACCGATTATCCACTTGGTCCGACTGATAGACTGTTTCTTGTCTCTGGAAACAGTTCTCTTTCCACTGACAAAAGTTACAAATGAGGCAATAAGTTCAGTAATTCTTAATTTGCATGTTCCATATAGACCAATTCCCTGTCTATGCCTCCAATCTGCATCACTCCAGATGACATGTTGTTTTCTTGTCAGAATAAACAAAAGCAAAGTCCGTGGCAACACCTTCACGATCTGTCCCTCGAAGGAAAGTTTCTACACTCTTCTGTGAGTTTGATGATGACTGGAAAGTTCAACCTGAATCACAATGCTATGCAGGAGCATACTCAGATGTGTAGTGTTTGCCGGATCTCTGATAAAAGTGAGGATGTCAACATTGGCATGTCTCCCCAAAAGTTCTGGAAAGTCTTCAATTAAGTGACAAAACTGGCTAGTCTGTTATTCTCTTGTGATAGGGACATTGGTCTTGTCCTCGCTGTACTCCGGAAGTAAAAGAAACTGTTCTGCAATCACTGTGAGCAACCTGCCTCTTTATTGTCTTTTCGTTTTCAGGATCTTGAAGGAACTCTGTTATGTTTGTGAGCCTTCCCACCAGTGACGGGTAGGACCTCAGTACTACCTCGAAATAGATCAGAATGTCTTTGGTGAGGTTACTATTGCGTGACACCATAAGTGAGTCCAAACAAGGATTCTGTGGCGAAGGACTCAGGATACTGTATTCTCTTCCAGTTTATGTATCCTCGATCAAAATGTGGCATAGCTTTTCTTATCAAGTGTGCCTCAGTGCAAAGTTCAAAATCAACAAGCTATTTTTTAGCTTATAAATGCAATGCTCTTCCTTTGCCCTGCAACTAGAATGCACAGAGCATTTGTGTTCTGTGTCCTTCTTCCCTTATTATGCTTAAAGGAAATGTCCAGAACTAAGCCACAACTTTGCACAAATGTTTCTTACCTTTGCTTGACTGGTCATGCGTCCTTCTTCCTCGTCATGGATCTTGTCTGCACGTGCTGTAGTTCTTCCGCGTTGTCTGTAGTCTTTTCGCGGAGGGGTGTGGGGAGAGGGATTTCTCCGGTGTAGGGCTTTATGTCACCCAGGAAGATCCAAGCTCTTCTTCCCTGTAACTTGACTGCAGAGGGTGTGACGTCCTCTACGGTGAATGGGCCATGGAACCTTGGCTTGTCCCACTTTTTCCTTGTGTGATTTCTTACCAAGACCATGTCCCCAGGGAATAATTGAGGTACACGTAATTCTGAAACTTTATCTTTTGTAGCACATACTTCTGTGTTCTCTATTGCCCTACACCCTTCTTGTCATCACTACAGCTGTCCTGAAATTACAGAAAAACAAGATGTCATGCAATTCAAGTAGTTTTGCATTTCCAATCCTAACACGTCTGCAGTTGGCTGAGCATCACATCTAGATCTTGTCCGAGGTGTTAATGGCGTTCGCATCCTTCTGCCCATCACGATTTTGTGCGGCATGAGATGGTGATCAGAACCAGGTTTGTTTCTAAGTGCATACAGTGCCAGTGGAAGACAGTGTAACCATCGCTTCTTCAGAGTAAGCTTCAACTTGGCTATCCTTTCCTTTAGCAAGCCGTTGAGCTTCTCGCATATTCCATTCCTTTGAGGATGATAGGTCGATGAAAACTTGCGCTTAATGCCAAGCAACAAACTGGTCTGTTCAAATACTGCATTAACAAAATGAGGATCATTATCTGACCTCATAACTTCACACACTCCCCAGGAATTTGGCTGCACAGGTAGAGTCTGGGTGTGTACATGGACCTGCTTCTAGCCATCTAGAGAATGCACACACCAAAACAATTAAATACCTGTACCCTCTTACATACTTGAATCATATCAACATAATCAATATGCAAGTGCTGAAAAGGCCCATTAGGCCTTGGGGTGACTCCTCTAATCACACGTAGTGTATGCCCAGCTGTGAACTGCTGACAGATTATGCAGTTTACCATAAAAAATGCAACGTGTTCTAGCAAGTTCGGTATAAACCAGTCTTTGGCAATTGTTGCTTCTAGAGTCTCTTTTGTTATGTGTGCTGGATAGTGTAACTGTTCCAGTGCTATCTTCAATAAGGCTATAGGCATCACTAGTTTACCAGTGGTGTCTTGTCGCTACAAGCTTTCAGAGGGGTTTAAAGAACACCCGCTTCGCTTCCATAGGTTCTTCTCTTCCTGTGGTGCTTCTCCTTCGAGCTCCATTAACTGAGTTTTTGGCATATTGCTATAAAGTTCCTGCTTACTTCGTGCAATAATCATTTTCTCATGCATCAGATATTTCTACATTAATTATTATTTCATCTTCGGTTGCCACACGCTTGGCTTCAGTGTCTGCTGCTTGATTTCCACATGAGATAAAATCTGTCCCTTTTGTGTAGGCGCCGCATTTTATGATCGCTATGCCCACTGGAGCTATAGTGCCTTAATGAGCGTGTCCAAAAAGGTGGTGTGCTTTACTGGCGTGCCATCCGCTTGGAGGTAGCCCCTCCTTTTCCAGCATGCTAAGCCTGCGTACACTGTCGACGTCGCATAGACGGAGTCACTATACACCGCTACTTCCTGGTCTGCGTGATTGTCGAGTTCCAGTATCAACACCAATAATTCTGCAGCCTGTGCTGAATAATGTGACGGTGACCGTGCACTAATAAGTACTCGCAATTCCCCATTTGCCGTGTGCTTCACCACAGCGGCACCTGTATATCTTTGTCCATCATTTTGATCGATCCTCGAAGAACCATCAATGAAGACAATTTCTCCTTCAGCCAATGCATTTTCTTTCACTCTGGGAATCTCGTCATAAAATTCTTCATAGTTCGCGCAATCATGTATTGGCTCTCCTTCAGTGACTGGCTCTGCTATAAACATAGCTGGGTTCACTATTTTGCATCAAACTACTTTAATCGCTGGATTTGATATGACCACTTCATAAGCAGAAGCTCTCTGAGATGTCAATTTGCCTTTCGGTTTCTCTAAAATGGCAAATAATGCATGCTTGACGAATAACGTCATTGGGCACCCCATCACAATGACAGTAGCTTTTTCTATGGTGAGCGCTGCAGCACGGAAAGTGACCTCTCATTACTGGGTCCAGATTTCCACTGTAGTATGCCAGGGGCTTGTATCCCAACATGGTTGACTGCTGTCATAACACTGCCATTCATGTATGAAAATAGGTAAAATTCCTCTGCATAATTGGGAATCCCTATGACTGGTGCTGTGCAAATGGCCTTTTTTAGTTCATCAAATGTTTCCTCCATTGTCTTAGTCCACACAATTTTTTTCTGTTGTTGCCTGTGCTTTCTGTTAGGCTTGTAATAAGGGCTTAGTATATGAACTATAATCAAAGACCCATGTCCTGACATAATTACATAACCCTTGAAAACTCTGCATTTGTTTTATCGTGTATGGCTTGGCTGTTTTTGAAATGGCTTCAGCTCTTTCAGGGGTAACTGTTTTCCCTTCATGTCAGATCAGCTGGCCTATGTATAGCACTTCTTGTTGACAAATTTGTAACTTCTCTGTCAGGAACACGATCCCTAATGCTGTAACGCAGACCATGTCTCATTCCCCTTCATGTTTAAAAAAGAAACACTTTTATATTTCCACCAAAAGACCCCCCGTTATGGGCTGCTACATTGTTCCCTGCTAGTGCTTTAGCCGGCATGTGCGCTTTGCGTTCCAGTTGGGGGTTGCCTAGGAGACGCTGCAACGCACGCAGGGTGAGCAGGAGGAACCGGAACTTGATTTTGCGGCGCAACATTGCCTCAGATGTTTTACGGAATAACATTGCCGTGAATGTTTAAAGGGTTCCTTCACCCGTCACTGCTTGCTTCTGATTACAGTAGTCTGCTTTGCTTGGTATTTTGCTCTTGACCTCCTGGTTTACCGACCCTCGGTTTGTCATCTGACCTTCTTTTGCTACGCCCCTCTGACATTGCCGTGCCCATTCGTGTTTTGACCTCAGCCTGCCTTTTTTGGACCTGCTCGTGTTTACCATTGGATTTGTTGTTACCGACTGTTGCCGACCTCAGCCTTCTTCGGATTGCATCTTGCCTACGACTTTTGACCCTTTTTGATCTACAGATCTCCTCATCTTGTGCTGTTACGTCCACCTTCCTGAAAAGTACTGTGTATTTTCCGTTATACCTTTTGGATTCGTTTCTTCTATTTCAAGACCAGGTGTCCGCGTGCCGGCAGGTATAGGTTTCTTTCCTGGATTGTTTAGACTTTTGGATTTGATTTGAACTGCACCTAGACGTACTCGTGCCATCAGGAATAGGACTCTGGAACTACTTCCTTGGAACTTTGACATTTAATCTACTTCCCAGAAGGATCATCTTTCCTTGAAACCAGTACAGTCCATCCATGTGGGTAGGTGCTAGTATCCTTCAATATTATCAGCCTAGATAAAGACAGCTTTTTATGTATTTTAAGATTGTTATTTCTTAATCCTAGAGGGAAGTCTACGGACCACTACTACTACTTGTGTTATTACCTGGTTTGGGGTTTGTTTAGGTGAGCATTGATTGATTATAGTGATTACTCATTATTGCTGCCTTTTGTGTTACTAACTGCAGTCAGCGGTGTTCCAGTGGTGTCCTTCCACGTATTTCCTTTAATTGACTGCTGTGCTGTTGTTATTCAGCAAAGTGGTACATTATTAGGAAGAATTCTTCCTCTACACTATCAGTTCAAGTATCTAGACCTAGATTTGACATGGCAGAGTCAGTCCTGACATTCTCCTTTTCAACATTATATCCTTTCTCAGCAAGTATGGTCAATAGCTGAATGGAATCGCATCTGCACTTTTCCTCTGTTGGGCTGCAAATTAAAATGTCATCCACATATTGCAAGACAACACTTTCTAATGCAATATTGCTTAAGTCCATCTGCAGGCCCCTGTTGAAAATTGAAGGAGACTCACAATACTCTTGCGAGTCTTTGTGCAATGGGATTGAGAAAAATGCATTTTTTAAGTCAATCACCTTGAATTACCGTGCTTCAACGGGTATATTACATAGGATTGTGGACAAGTTCGGGACTAAAGGGAACTCAGCCTAGACTATCTGGTTTATCGGGCACATATCTTGTATTAAACACCAAGACCCCCTTCCCTTTTTTCACAGGGTAAATCGAAGTATTGCATGATGGCTCTGACATCACTAAGACACCCTGATCCATCATGGCAGAAATTGTCCCTTCATCTGACATGGAGGACCAGGTGACATCTGACATTGTTCGTCCCTAGACATGGGATACTGTCGTGCTCTGGATAGAATTGCTCCTGGTTTCAATTTAATCTTCCCTTCTCTGACTCTTTTCAGTAAGCCTACGTCGTAAGGGCCTGTAGTCCATACTGAGACAGTCACCCTTGGCATCTCGTCATCAAAATATTCAGGACGTTTTTGTGCCAACATCATTTTCTGAGGCACCTCCCTTTTAATCATTTCTTTCCTTTCCAGATATTTGAGATCCTGTGCTCTCTGTCTTCACTTGCTTTCTATGTCGTCATCAAATTCTCTACCCTTCCTTGCTTCCTCTCTGACCCTATCTTCCTCTTGCTTCCTCGCATCTCTTCGTTCATTTGCCCTTTGCATTTCCTCATCTCTTTGTCTTTTTATTCTCTTTGCCCGTATTTTTAGTTCTTCTTCTTCTACTTTGTTCTATTCTTTCCTGATCATCAGCTGTTCTCTGATTATGATCGTGTTTTCTTTGTTCTTATGCCTTTTCCTGTTTTCTGACCTGCTTGTCATGATATAAATGCTCTTGTTTCTGCCTATCTATTTTCCTAACCCCTTCATCTCTTAATTGTTTTTCCATTTCCTTCTCTTCCCCTTCTAATTCATCTTGTTCTCCCCTTTGTCTCATATCCTCAATGCCTTTACCATTGATTTTCAATAAAATCTGAGCTCCTGTCCATTCATTCTGTGTGAATGCTATCTCATCAGCCCTATCCTCATCTTGTTTCCATCTCTTTACTTCTCTTCTTATACCTAGAGATGTACCTGCTTGTGCTCGATCTCCTTTCTCCTTTTCGTGTCTCTCCTTGTCCTTTGGAACTTTGGAGGTAATATCTCTTTCTCTGTCCTTTTCTGGGCTTTTGTCACTACTTTGCATAGGCGTCTTATATGACGGGTTGCTATATCCGTGGCTGCTTTAAGTTCTCTCAGCAGGTACAATCCTTCGTCTTTACTAGCTTCGCTTTTTGTTTCAGCCGGGGCAGGTGGCACAGGAGGCTCTTCACGCCCTCTGTCCATTTATTCAATATCCAATCTAACTGTGGCTCCTCCTCTTTTTCTTCTTGGTACACTTTCCAAAGTTCTAAACTAGCCAGGCATTTGTCTAACTATTTTCCTGTATATGTTGCATGTAAGTATGTTGTCATGTGCTGCAGGACCGTTTTAGATAGCGATCCTCCTTGGGGCCATGGCATAAACATTTTGTTTGCGGTCCCTTTAACGAATACTGCACTGTACTGTTTAAGCTTAGGTGCAGGTTTCGGCAACTGTCTGCACATGTGTATCAATGGGGTAATGTCTTCCATGCTTAAACTGTTTATCCTATCCTTATACAACACTTTATTATACTTTACGTTTCACAAACAAAATCAACAGTATGAGCGAGCACCAATCGTCGCAAGCTCCAATCCCGTTTTTTCAACAATAATTTGACTTTTACTTTTGTTAACAACAACCATCAATCCATGCCATGCAACATTTTGTTTTCACAATCATGCAATTTTCATGCTATTTCAAAAATGTTTTTTACCTTATGATGTCATAGATTAATTAAAAAACATAAAACAGACAAATAGACTCTGTCCGGTCACACAAATGTCATGCCATCTGCTTCCTCAGATGCACCATGCCCCTATTTGTATTCTGATGTGGAATTTAAGCCCAATTTCATTCAGATCGTCTTTAATCGATCTGGTCTCCTACGTCATCCTATCAATCAGGACTTTAAATTAAGGCTTCTTCTAGCGTTCTTTAAAATCTAGGCACTGGGAATTGTTAGGGACTTCAATCAGGCACACACCCAAGTCTCGTCTAGCATGTAGTGCGCAATGAAACCATTATTTTATTTGTGTCTGTAAGTTCAATATTTGGAATGATATACCACTCATATCACACCCGTCTCAAAACACCCCCCAGGTCACACTGAACCTGCAATCAGGCTATTTGTAAAAGTAAATATTGATTTTATTTATTTAATATTCAAATCACATGTACATTTAAAACATATATATATATATATATATTGGACAGTAATCACCAAGCAGTGAAAATACAATTCAGAAATTCAGAAAATAAGCAAAGCAATTGAATTCACTTATAATGATGCAGAATAGAAAACACAGGAAAAAGAACAGTTTTGGTTTGTGAACAGATAGTGTTTACGTTAATAGTTCCCCCTGCAAAGTACTAAAGTACAAATGAGCAATCCTACACAGATGTAAGTAATCAGCAGGTATTCAGGAATGAAGACAATGTCTAGAGTTTAAATGCAATCTTCCCTCCCCAAACAAGAGAGAAAACCATTTTTGGAAAAGGACACTTTTAAACGGACAGGTGAAATTTGCTTTGTAAAATAATGCAAAAGGGCGCAAACATGCTTAAATGGATAGGCATTCTGAGGAAAGCAACACTAAACAGGTCCTAACACACATGAGCTATATTATAAACAATAGTACACACTTTAGATCAGGATGGGATTGAAGAAGCACTTTGAAATTCAAAAATGAAACGTGTAAACTTTTGAAAACTGCAAATTCGCGGCAAACTTTTACTATGCGATTTTCGATAAAAACAGGTTAAATACACTGCTCCTTGATGCATTAGTTGTGGATGTAGCTAAGGGTCTTAGGTATCAGTGAGAGTTGAAATTTCGTTTCTATCTTTAAAATTGAAGAAGTTATCGAGGTTTTTATGAGAGGCGTTTCTGAATTTAAAGATGGGATGGGTTGAGATAGGGATGATACAATGCAGATATACTATGGGTCACTGTTCTTCCTATTAATACTTACAGTCCTTTGTAATTAAATTGGACTGTCATGGTTCTGGTCATTGGATTGGGTCAGGTCTACCGGCAGCAGGGCACCTCTGGAGGGATTGGATCAGCGGCACGGTTCTGGTCTTAGGACTGCACCTCAGACTGGATTTTGGATGGTCCCTTCTGGTCAGTAGATAACAAGATGCAATTTTCAGCGGGCAAGCCTTAATGGTAGCAAGCCAAGCAGAATCAGAATTAAATCCCCTCAAGTTTGGGAGGTTTGAAATTGGGTCTAGCTAGCAAGAGTTCAGCAATGCTAAAGTCTGAATTTTGCAAGGAAATCTGGATCTTCAAAGAAGTCTGCAGTCAGCTACAAGATGAAGTCTTCTAGAACAAGGTGCTGCCCAGAAATCTGGAGGGGTTCTGGAAACAGTATGTCCTATGTATTGTGAAGTTCCTATATTTATACTGTCAAATTGAAAGGGGCCCCTAGGGGTCCCTCGTGATATGGAAACAAGGCAATAACCATACACAAAAAGATGCGGCAGACACGAGGTTCAAATTCCCAATGCTAGGGTTTATTGCAAGCAAAAATAGTCCCAATTGGCCAATTCTGGTCTCACGCCCCGCGACGTGAGTTTCCTAGACCTCGAGGGATGCAAGAGAGCGAATTACGTACATTAGTTACATATATACAAAATGCATATCATACAAATCAGCTATGTCATGTTTAACACCCTCCTTTGTTAAGTTTCTTTGAACTCGGGATGACGATGGACATTTCCGACGGGTATGACAATTATGACACTTTCGATGTCTATTCTAGTAACAATGTGCAATTTAGAAAGTGCAGAGGCATCTTTTAGTTGTTGAACAGAACACGGTGGTTCTGTTCTTGGAAGCAAGCTGCACACGGGGGAAGAGCCACATTCCATGCTTTGCTATCTATGAGGTACTATTCGTGTCCTGGGAGCTGACGCGCTCTAAAGGGTTTTGCGAGGGGGGGCCGTAGGAAGAGCATGATTCAAGCCTTTAGCTGTTTTATTCTAACATATTCTACCATCGTACGAGACTGGCTGGCAGCTGTGAAGTGATTAAATGCCCTGCAGCTCTCCCTCAAGGCTACAGAGAGGGAGTGTGGGCATTCCTTTCTGGGCTACTCATGAGGAGTTTTCAACGAACTCCTCAGTCCCGCGACCTTGCCCTTTCATATTCAGACAACAATGTTAACAGTTGAGCAGAGTAAGCTGAATCCGCAAGAATTGCAAGCAGCAAAGCAGTTTTAGACAGGGAGCAATGAGCAATGGTTAACAAGCAAAATGGCGATTCTTGCTATATTTAAAATGGCCGCTTGTTGGTCAAGCATAACAGTCTATATTTCTATAATTCGGTGCATAAGACGGTTGGCCTATGGCCATCAAGTTACGTCTGTCATTCAAATGAAGGGTATTCACTTTTCCAGATAGACAAACCCTCCTTTTGGCCGTATGCCAAACGTCTTATTCATTCATTGTATCCTCCTCCGATGAGGATAAGTCTGGGGTATCTATGTCTGAACCTTTCATGCTATTATCAGCATCATCTTCATCATTAATGTCTATAGCCATGAATTGTTTTACTGTTTTTGTTTCATCAGTGTCTCTGTTATTTTGGCCATGCGTTTGTTTTCCTCTCGACACCATGTGCATACATCCCTTAGTACATCCATCAGTTATTTCAGTGTAAACTATTGGTAAGCATTGTATGCAACAGCAACATGTTATGAATATACCAAGTACCATTATTAGTATCGAAATTAACTTCCATCCCCAAGATCGCAATAATCCCCAAAACCAGGATCCTATTCCCCAACCCCCTTCTTCAGTAGAGAGTGTGGAACTTAGGACATGTAATTTCCGGATCGCTTTAAATATCGTAGGGGAGTAATCATCTATATACACACAGCATGCAGTTTTTACGAGTTTGCAAACTCCCCCACGATCAACTAATATTATATCGAGAGCCATCCTGTTTTGGAGTGCCATTAGTCTTATTCCTTTTTCTTCTAACGTCATATTCAATAAAATATCCGTTGTTGAATCTATTGTATTTTTTAATATTCTAGACAGTTTTCTTATATTGTAGGAATTTTCTATTTGGGACAAGAATGGTATAAATGATTTGGCTATATCTATTGCTATCATTCCATCCTCGCTACTCCTTTGAGTTCTATCTTTTGTTCGTCTGGCTACTTCTGCTGTCTCCAAGAGGAACACTTCTGGAAACAGTAGACCTAGGTAGCATGTACCTCCCCAGTTCCTAGGTAACCATGGATATGCTTTTTTCCCACATATAAAGTAAACAGGTTCCCCTAAGTACACAGGCTCTATTTCGTGTTTTAAAACCACTGTGTTCAGGCAGTTGCTAAACGTTCCTACTTTATAGGAACCCTTTTTCTGTAAACATAGGGGAGCAGTATCGGGGCTGTGATCCACTGTATAGGCAGGGGGCACAGCATCTTTATTCCATTCATCCCTCATTCGAAATGTCATTACTGATGTTTCTTCTGCTGGCGGGGTTGGTCTATTCTGCCTATGTAATCTATCTAGTCTTGTTGTCTTTTGTGTATTCTTCCTCATGGGATCTGGTGAAAACACGCGAGCTTTGTGGAATATGGAACAACCCACAGGTCTCATGATCACTTCCTCAAATTCATTCATATTGGTCTCATCTAGCTGACCCGTATTACTCTTGTTTCATTTCCCAAAGAACATCGCACTCAATGATACTTCACATGAATAAACCAATGGTAACAGTTGTACATACCAGCCTATCCCTTTCCCACCGTGCTGTGGTAAATGGGGACAAACCCAGCAATCTTTTTTCTTTAAAACCGCATGGGTCATGTTCATGATGAGCAACAATGTATTGTTGCCGTATCCTTCTCTATGTCTTTCTTCCATTGGGGGCAAAGTACCAGTGATAACATGAACTGGGCTTTCAGTAGCCACTTTTGGCAAAAGTGTTTCTAATGGGTGTGCGGACTCCAGGAACCATAGTGTAATAGCTGTTATTGTTGGTACTACCATACTTAAGAAACACAGGACCAATGTCCAAATCAGTACCTTATTCCTTTTACCATGCTTTTTCCCTAAATTTACAGTCTCTAAATCTATCATCTTTTCAGCAGGGGTGCAGGAGGAGGCTGAAACCGGTCTTGATATGTTCTTTATCGTCCTTCTTCTTGCTGGCAAAGTTCGTCGCAAATGTCTCTCGTTCTTGATGCCAGAAAGGTTCAACGAAAAATGTCACAGTTCAATTCTGGCAGCCCTTTCACAGCCTAGATCACCCATCCACTCCGAGCAAGATTAGTTGTTCTTCCTCCCACTGCTCAGATGATTTCTGAACAGTTTTTTTATTGATAGAGTACTATGTGCATCCAGCTTGTCCCACTCTGGCTTAGGACACATGCACTCTATCAGTCTTAGTACTTATGTGCGTCCAGCTTGTCCTGCTCTGGCTCCTGACACATGTACTTTTTATAAGCGCACCGAGGAGCCGTGAGTCTTGAATTGTCCGACTTGCACAACTCTCACACTTCTCTCATCTACGCCCCTGGCTCCTACTCTGTCCGTGAGTGGAACCAAAGGCAAAAGAAAAGCACCAAAGATCTATGGATCACTTTGCCTGTCAAGGCTGCAAATTATACCGTTTCACACCTGGTATTGTATGATCCGTGAATAGTGCCGTTGCACTTCCAGTATCAGACTCAGTGTCAGCCTGTGGCACAATGATGGGTAGCGATGAGCGCCGTGGTAAAAATGTAGTTTCTTTCTTTGGCTTTGGTGCATTTGCAGAAACTGGTGGGCGCCAAAGGGGTACACGCGTTGTTTCTGCTCGTGTTTGCAATGCAGGGTTTGTGTCGCTCGGCAGTGATGTTGTTTCTGCAGAGCAACGTTGGGGCACTTTTCGCCCTCTCCCCTTACTGGCAGCCTCCTCAGGCTCTGTTTCGAGTTTCACTTCTCGCTTGGGCTTTGTTTCAACTTTCACTTCTCACTCAGGCTGATGCTGTGGCAATGGACCGGCAAGAGTTTCTTTCGTTTCCGAAAACGTTTCCTTTCTCTGGTCGTCGGAAGTTGTCAGCAGTCCTGGGAATCTTTTGGCATGTGTTGCACGGATCCATGCCTTCCGTCCGTCCACTTGAATGGCCGTTTGCGTCGCCGAAAGTACTTGGTATGGGCCGCGCCACCTGGGTGCTAATGCTGTCTTCCGCTCAAAGTTCTTTATTAAGACCCAACTTCCAGGCTCCAGCGAGTGCCCCGGTCCGGTGTATCGCACTGGTAACACCTCCTGCACCTGCTGATGAATCAAACGCAACTTCTGCATTAAAAGGCCACAGTACGTGCTTAACATAGGATGCTCGACCTCACATAATCTTTTGGGCTGCGGTGCGCACCATACATTTGCCGGTCTCCCCATTATAATTTCATAGGGGGAGAGCCCAGTTTTAGCCTGCTCAGACGTGCGCATGCACAATAGCGCTAGGGGTAATGCATCCACCCAACTCAACTTGCTCCCAGCACAGATTTTAGCTATCTTTGACTTTAAGATTCTGTTATGTCTCTCCACAAGCCCGGCAGAACTGGGATGCCTGGAACTGTGAAATCGCTTCTCTATCTGCAGACCTGCACAGCTCTCTAGCACTACTGCGCCCACAAAGTGTGGGCCGTTGTCTGACCACAGGACACGGGGCAACCCAACCGGGAGAAATACTCCTTCAACATTACTTTTGCCGTTGACATGGCAGTACAGTCTTTTAAAGGATATGCCTCCACCCACTTGCTGAATGCACAAATCACCACTAACACATATTTGTAGTTTTGGCACCTTTCCATTTCTATGAAATCAAAATGGATCACCTCAAATGGCATAGAGGGTGGGCCAAAACTACCTACTGGAGTCATGGTTCCTTTCCCTACATTGTGTTGCAGGCACGTAATACAATTCTGCACTAGCCTTTCTGCATTCTTTTTTATGTGCTCATTTTTCCATACTGTGGATAAATGCTGTACCATCTTCTTCACGCAAATGTGGGTAGGGCTATGCGCCATTGTAACCATTGCGGTTACGTAACAATTTGGCAACATCCAGTTCTTAGTCTCTTTGTCCACCCAACATCCCTCCAAATCTAACTCAGCAGAGCCCTCAGCCCACCCGTGAATCTCTTTGGTCGTGGCCTCAGCCTGTATTTCTTTGACTGTGGTAACTCCATTCTCTATCATACAAGATACTTCCTCAGTCTGTACTGTCATCATTTTATTTCCCAAATCTGTGGCTGTTTGCTTTGCAATCCTGTCTGCAAATGCGTTTCCCTCTCCCACTTTACATGTTACTTTTTTATGCGCCTCGCATTTCACACTATAGCTAGGCGCTTTGGAAACGTGAGTGCAGACAACAATCGCATAATCAAAGGGCCATGCTGAATCCTGGCCCCATGTGATGTCAAGAAACCCCTCTCAGCCCAAAGTCAGCCAAAGTTATGAACCACGCCAAAGGCGTACTGGCTGTCAGTATAAATATTCACGTTCAAATTCTCAGAGAGTTCACAGGCTTGGGTCAGTGCTATTATTTCTGCGGCTTGTGGCGAATTGTAGGGGATTCTTCTGCTTTCTACAACACTCTTTAGGGTAGTAATTGCATATGCGGCCGTTGATGTGCCATCAGGTAATTTAAAACAAGAGCCGTCACAAAATAACTCCCCATCTGGCTCTTTCTGTGGGATGTCGCTCAAGTCAATTCTTCCCTTTGTTTCTTCATCAGTGACCATTAAACAATCATGGGGTGGTGATTCGTGGTCACCAATTTCTGCTATGGGCAGTGGCATTAATTCTGCAGGATTCAATGCGCTACACCTCATAATTTGGATGTGGGGTGCAAACAAGATGAGCTCATATCTTGTCAGTCATGCTGAGGTGAGGTGTTGCGTCTGTGTCCTATTTAATAGAACGTCTATAACATTTGGCACCATCAGAATTAAAGTGTGCCCCAATACCATTCCTTCAGTTTGTTTCACTGATGCAGCAACCGCTGCGACGGATCACAAACATTGTGGTAGTGCACACGCTACAGGGTCCAGCGCGGAATAATAATAGCCGCACAGCCTATTTCTTCCACCTTTTTCCTGTGTCAAAACCGCCAATGCACATCCTTCACTCTCACTCACAAATAGTCTAAAGATCTTTTTATAGTTAGGAGTGCCTAAAACTGGCGCAGCACACAATGCAGCTTTCAATTGCTCAAACGCTTTCTGTCATTCCTCATCCCACTGTAAAGGCATCACTGCATCCTTTTTTGTCAACTTTATCATCGGCTTCACAATCAACGCAAAATTACTGATCCACTGCCGACAATAAGAGGCCATGCCTATTACAGCTCTCACTCCTTTTTGAGTTTTTGGAATAGGCATACTAGAAATACTTTCTATGCGTTCTGGTGTTAATCTTCTCCCTCCTTCTGATTATACTGGAATTTCTTCAAACTTGCCTTGTGACCATGGGTCGCTAAGTGTGTCAATAGTAATATAGTACTTCTTTGCAGATCTCTTTCGTGTCAGCAGCTAATAACAAATCATCTATGTACTGCAAGAGTACGCAACCTTCGGGTAATTCTAGCATGTCTAGCTGCTCTTTTAGCGCTCTGCTGTAAATGCTTGGGCTTTCTGTGTATCCTTGTGGAATGCGTGTGAATGTGAATGATCGACCTCCTAGAGTGAACGCGAACAGATATCTACTGCTTGTATCCACTGGAATGCTAAAGAACGCGTTCTTCAGATCAACTACACTAAAGTATTCTGCAGTGGCCGGTATCATTGTCAGTATCGTTGTGACATCTGGGACCAAAGGGAATTGTGGGTCTACCACTTTGTTTAATGCACGCAGATCAATTATGAAACGATAGGGTACTTGCCTCCTTTCTTATAAACTGGAAGAATCGGGCTGTTACACATGCTACCTGCAATTTCTTCAACCACCCCCAATATCACCAGGTCAGTAACAATACTTTTTAATCCCTTCTCACCTTCAACAGAAATGTTATACTGGGGAATTCGTGGTAGTGTAATACCTTCTTTCAAAGTTATTTTTGCTGGCTCTATTTTCAAGCATCCTACATCGTTATCATGCATTGCCCACAGACAGGTTGGTACTTTACTTAGCTCTTCTGGTAACACTTTTGACATAAATTCCGTCACCGGTGCATCGTGAGGCCACATCGTGAGACACACCCCATCTGCCGTACAATGTATGACTGCCCCCAATTTTCTCCACAAATTTAATCCTAGCAAGTTCTCTCCACAATTTTCTGTCAAATGAAATGGACACTGTTCCGTAAATGGTCCTATTGTAATTGGGACAGCTTCGGACATGGGGTTAATTACTGGTGTACCTGCGAACCCTACAGAAACATTCTTTTGCCCCGACAGTGGGATCTCCGGAACCAAGTGGTGGTCTATGGAACACTTCTGTGCCCCTTTATCTATAAGGAAACGGTGCTCCTTATTCCCGACTCTCATTTCTATGTAGGGTCCTCTCTGATTCACAGGAATAGACACTGGTGTCCTATCGCGAAAATAACACATCGTCCGATGTGTAGTCACTGCTGCTGCTATAATACGTGTTTGGCTGTGTATCAAAAATATTCCCATTTCCCCCTTGGTGTCCTCCACTCTGATCATTTCTCTGTTGGCCATGCCTGCCCTGATTTTGGTTCGAAACACTTTGGTTCAATGCCTGGTTCTGTTGCGCTTGGTTTTGACCATTGCATTGGTTTTGAGTACCTCCATTGGTATATCCCTGCTGCTGCATGCTATTTCTGCTTGGGCCGTTTGACCCCTTATGTCCTCTATGAGGCCTTCTCTGACCAAACCCACCTCTATTCTGTAGGTGCAGGCATTGCGCTCGCCAGTGTCCTTCCTCCTTACAGTACGCACATTGATTTACTCTCAATGACACCGTGTGCATATTATTCAAATTCCTCTGCCTTGTGCATTTCCTCTACCTCTATTGTATCCAATGACCTGCTGCAGTAACACCCCTACTATCGTTCGCATCGCTTCTTTTCTCATCTCCAATGGGTTCCCATTACATATCTCACTTACTTCCTTTACTGACGTTCTTTTGTTCGTCATCCATCGCATTGTTTCCCCCACCCATACCTGCAATCTTTGTTTATCACCTATTTGTCCCGGTACCGGCAAATGCTTTGTACCACCTGAAAAAACTCTCGGCCACGATTTTTGCATATACAACCTCGACGCCTCCTTCCTACCTTTCTTAATACACTTACTACTATATTCAGGTGTAGCAGACATTTCAGCATATCTGTCTTCCATTTCATTTTTCAGTTCAATGAGTTTGCGCACATGTTTTCTTACATCCTCATCTCTTTGCTCACTGCGTGCTAACTTATTCAAATCTAACAATCGCTGTGGCGGTAAATTCCCAAGTATCTTTTTCCATTCTCCCACCAAAATTTCTCCCATGCATTCCAACACTACCTGTCTCTCGTCGCTTCTTCGGTACCCATACAATGAGGCCAATGCTGCTGTCCCATTGTTTCCTTCGATGTACATTTCTGCCTCTTGCCGTAATTCAATCTTTCTTTCTTTGCTGATCGCACTTCGAGTTACCCGTCCAAATCCTGTTCCTTCAGCCCTGCCTCTCGCCTCCCTGTTCTCAATTTCGATTTCGGGAGGGGCGGATGGTGCTGAATCCGTCTCTGGAGCGGGAGGTGCGGATGGGACAAGTGACACAGGTGGCATCTGTGAAGGGCCTTCCTGGGTGCTGGGAAATTGCATGCCTGCGGTCTGCACTTGTGGGAGGGTTCGAGCTGTGGGTGGGGCTTGGGTTAATGCTTGCGTGAGTGGAAGTGCTTGGGCTACGGGAGGGGGTATGAGAGCTACTGGTTGGGCCTGCGCAGTCACTACTGGCGTGTTTGGTTTCGATTCTGGTTTGGGCCTCGACCCGTATTAGTTAACAAATGTTCCATTAATTTGTCTGCTATGTGTAGTTCCCGCTGCAGGTATATTCCTTCTGTGTTCATTTGCTCACGTCTCCCTTCCCGTCTTAAACTTGCGGTCCACTCCTCCTCCTCCTTTTCTTCTGCTACCTCAAGCTTCGTTTTGTGCCTATGCGCATGCTTCTCTCTACTCCTAAATCGGAGCATTGCTTCCCTCCTCCAATCTTTGACAGTCTCAAAAGCTGCGGGTCGTGCTTTTTTCCTAATCAGCACCCTTTCTAGGTTATCTATCCTCGCAATCTCAAAGCTACCATTAATCGACCACTGATGGTCGGGTTGCTTTCTAGTTTGCCTATGCCAAATTTCACAAAATATTATCGCACCCACACCATGTTTTGCATACATGTCATAAGCCGGCGTTCCCCCAGGCGGTGCACTTTGGCCATATTCCAAGGACTGTCTACCGCAGCTGAAAAGCCCCACTAAAGTGGACAGTACTCCAGGCATGTTTCTTTAACCTTCCCCTTTGGTTAGCTAACCCTTACCTGGACGTTTGAATTTGAAAAATCAACACTCTACCAAAAATCAGGTTTTTATTTGAATCAGGGAATGACTCACCTGATAAAACAAGTCACCTGTCCTAACGCAATCTCTCCCAACGTCGTGTGTGCGCTTCTATGGCTTCTGCCTCGTCTCGGGACCCTCGCCTTCTTTGCCCTCTGGCCCGGTACGTCGATCAGGGATCAGATGTGTGCAGATCTGCGGAAGAAATCTCTCCTCACTTCTACAGGGCGCCGTTTTTCCGCCTTTACTCCATTACAATGTATACGATGGGGCAAGTGGGGGAGGGTCCCTATTCGGGCGCCATCTTGAAAGGGGCCCTAAGGGTCCCTCTGGATATGGAAACAAGGCAATAACCATACACAAAAAGATGCGCAAGACACGAGGTTCAAATTCCCAATGCTAGGGTTTATTGCAAGCAAAAATAGTCCCAGTTGGCCAATTCTGGACTCACGCCCCACGACGTGAGTTTCCTAGACCTCGAGGGATGCAAGAGAGCGAATTACGTACATTAGTTACATATATACAAAATGCATATCATACAAATCAGCTATGTCATGTTTAACACCCTCCTTTGTTAAGTTTCTTTGAACTCGGGATGACGATGGACATTTCCGACGGGTATGACAATTATGACACTTTCGATGTCTATTCTAGTAACAATGTGCAATTTAGAAAGTGCAGAGGCATCTTTTAGTTGTTGAACAGAACACGGTGGTTCTGTTCTTGGAAGCAAGCTGCACACGGGGGAAGAGCCACATTCCATGCTTTGCTATCTATGAGGTACTATTCGTGTCCTGGGAGCTGACGCGCTCCAAAGGGTTTTGCGAGGGGGGGCCGTAGGAAGAGCATAATTCAAGCCTTTAGCTGTTTTATTCTAACATATTCTACCATCGTACGAGAGTGGCTGGCAGCTGTGAAGTGATTAAATGCCCTGCAGCTCTCCCTCAAGGCTACAGAGAGGGAGCGTGGGCATTCCTTTCTGGGCTACTCATGAGAAGTTTTCAACGAACTCCTCAGTCCCGTGACCTTGCCCTTTCTTATTCAGACAACAATGTTAACAGTTGAGCAGAGTAAGCAGAATCCGCAAGAATTGCAAGCTGCAAAGCAGTTTTAGACAGAAAGCAATGGTTAACAAGCAAAATGGCGATTCTTGCAGCGTTTAAAATGGCCGCTTGTTGGTCAAGCATAACAGTCTATATTTCTATAATTTGGTGCATAAGATGGTTGGCCTACGGCCATCAAGTTACGTCTGTCATTCAAAGGAAGGGTATTCACTTTTCCAGATTGACAAAATGACATCCCCCAGTTTATGGTGTAGGCAGAATTTCAAAAACACACCCCCAAGTCTGTGAGTGGCTGCAGGCAAGTGCGTTGTTTTGATTGGCAGTCAGAACAGAACTGTCATCTTTACGATGGGATTTGGGAACTCCCACATTGATTTTGACTAAAACATAACTTTTGCACAAATGTACGTTTTTAAAATTATGTAGCCCAATAAAATCAGACACATACCTATCATATTTGATTGCCTATATTCACATTCACTCCCAATCTTTGTGAGAGCTGTCTTTGTCATTCTATGGATTTTTTTATCAATTTTAAACATACCAGTTTGGATTAATCATTTCTAATTCAGTACATCTCTGGGCGCTTATCAGTGGATCATGTACATACAATCTTAGGTTTGCAACATTAATAGTTCTCCTACAATGAGAATTTCTTCATAACTTTGGTTCCTTAAATGGTACAGGTTTCATCAATGTCTTCAAATCAAAAGCCTGAAATTCGGTTAATGTCTACCAATTTTTAGATTTATACTTCTTTCAGTTGCACCGTTAAATAATTTTAAACTACAAATCAGGATTTAAACATCAAAGTTCTCCTTTGTAACCTCCCCTTCAAAGACAACAGCTTTCCAGTCCTTTGATCAGGGAGGTGTGTCTGTAACGCTCACCTGAATCCCTCGGAGGCGCAGGTCTGGGCTGGGGGTTCTCAGAGTCTTCTAGGGTCACGCGCAGGCCTCGAATGCCACCCTGGAAAGGCCCTCTCCTCACTGAGATCTTGATCTGCAGGGTGAGGTGTCTGCAATTGGGAGAGCAAGGGGTTAATAGGATATATAAGCCTGACTGGCAAGCTGACTCCCCTTCCTGGTACTCCCCACGTAGTTCGTAGGCTAAATGTGCTCACCTTATATAGGTGAAAGCAGAGCTCTCCATCCTGCGTCTGTGCAGGGGCGCCGAAGCCAGTTACTTCACTGGTTAATTGTCCAGCCTCTTGGTTGCAGAGGATGAAGATTTGGAGCTAGGCCGTCGTTAGCAGCACGAACGGCGGTTGCTTGAATGGAGAGCGATGGAAAGGCGAAGGTATTGCAGGCAAGTAAGTAGAAAATGTCAATTCGAAGTTTAAAGCACTTCTTAATGTCTCTTTTCCTTTTTCAGGTTGCAGAAGCAGCTGGGTAGAAAAATAGATGTCGAGGAATGCGCCGAGGAGTGAGAAAGATGAGAGCTGCCCAAAACACGTGCGTATGGATGGAGTTTTGTATTTCTTAATGATGTCCTTTTGTTTTGCAGATGCGAGTAGCAGCGTCGGCGGAGGCGAGAAGAATGCAGCGCAGGTAGGGAAAGTTTCACGATGGTTACTAGCCAATGTCCTTGCTTCCACAGGGTGCCGAAAAAATGGAAAGCTGCAGCCCGTGGCTTGAGATGCACCGATGGATTGGGTAAGTGCTGCGCTGGTTGTTATCTCGTGGAAACCTGGTGTTCTTTTCCCTTCTCAGATGCTGCAGAAGACGAAGATGGTATTTCAGAAGGTAAGATTACGGATTTCTCTTCCCTAGATGCAGAAGTTGAAGATTCTCTGGAGCTGACACGGTGAGCGTCTTGCTGCTATTGCAGAATAACGCGAAGCACGTTGCTCTGATCGGGCGTGGTTTAAATAGTCCTACTGGAGTGCTTAGGTGTCTCCTTCCACAGCAGCCTCGCCCAGGTAAGAAGTCCCAGCTTCCAGAATAGTTCCAGTATCCAGTCCCAGGGAGTGGTGCTGGCCACGCCCAGAAGGTAAAGTAGTTCCAGCCATGGATGGATGAGGATTTCATCCTGCAGGGGAGTGAGCAGCATGGTCTGCAGCCGGTAGGTCCACCCAAGCACCATTCCTTACATCATGAGCCCGGCTCGTCCTGTGCCGGGACTGGGTCGCCTTATGAGCCTGGCGCCACTGGCGCCAGGACAAGGTCCATAAGGCCCATATGGGAGCCGATGGGTGCCTGAAAATAAAGTTGAGACCCAGCTTCCGAGGCAGTTGGGCTAAACCTGACTCCTTGGAGGCTGCGGTCATGACAGTACCCCCCCTCAAGGCCCCTCCCAAGCTTGTCTTTTCCGGAGGTTTTGGCTTGTTGGGAAAAGCCCGATGAAATTTTCGGACTAAACAAGGTGCATGTACATATTCTGAGGGTTCCCAAGATCTCTCCTGGGGTCCATATCCCTTCCAATCAATCAGGTAGTATAGTTTTGATTTGGAAATTTTGGAGTCCAAGATGTCTCGAATTTCAAATTCGGATTCTCCGTCAACTTGGATTGGCTCAGGAGGTTTAGTCAAACGGGTTCCGGGTTGCACAGGTTTCAGGAGAGAAACATCGAAGACAGGATGTATCTTCATTCGAGTGGGTAATTCTAGTTTGACAGCCACTGGGTTAATCACGGCCGTGATCGAGTAGGGTCCTAAATATCTTGGGTTGAAGGTGCGTGGCCCTTTTAAAGATAAATGTTTAGTGGACAGCCAGACTTGATCTCCTTTTTGATATTGAGGAGCCTCTTTTCGATGTTGGTCCGCTCCTTTTTTGTATGATTCTTTAGCTCGTTGAAGATGAGCTGTGGCTTCTTTAAATGCTTGAGTTATCGCCGAATGCAGATGGTCAACAGCAGGTGTCCCGAGAGCTTGAGGTGGGTCCAGATTTGAGGTTCGAGGATGACTTCCATACAGCAGGAAAAAAGGAGTTTTTCCTGTCCCAGAATGGATTGAATTATTGTAAGCGTATTCAGCAATCCAAAGGACATCCTTCCAAGTACCCTCGGATTGATGCAACATGCAGCGCAGATATTGTTCTAGAGTTTAGTTAGTTCTCTCAGTCTGCCCATCGGTTTGAGGATGATGGCTGGTGGAAAGTCGTACATCAATCTGTGCTAAACGACAACAACTCCGCCAAAAATGGGAAATGAATTGGCTCCCTCGGTCAGAGATTAGTACTGAAGGGAAACCGTGCAACCGGACAATGTTTTCAAGAAATTCTCGGGCTAGAATGGAAGCTGTAGGTAAACCCTTCAGTGGGATAAAATGAGCCATTTTTGAAAAAAGGTCCACGATCACTAGAATTGTGTTGTATCCGGAGCAAGGGGGTAAATCTGTGATAAAATCCATCGAGAGCGTGTGCCAAGGGCCTGGTGGAATGTCTATTGGACGTAATAATCCTGCTGGTTTTTCCTTCTGACTCTTGTTTTGTGCGCAGATACCACAAGAAGCCACAAACTCCTTAACATCTTTCCTCCAAGATGGCCACCAAAAATGCCTTTTAATCTTCTCTGAGGTTTTGGCAACTCCAGGATGTCCTTCCATTAGAGAATCATGATAGCAGGTGATGACCTGTTTTTGTAAGTCAGCGCAGGGTAAGAATAGTCTTCCTTGGAAATACAATAGGTTCTGATCTATTGTAAAATCCTTTCCTTTCAATTGCCAATTCGATGAATCTTCGGGAGTTATGAGTTGATTGACCCTTGCTTTAATCTCTTCGAGGGATGATGTGTTGATTACTCCTAATATCTTTTGTTCAGGAATTATTGGCACCGTCTCCGGATTAGCTGTAAGTTCGTCTACCCCTATCCGGGAAAGGGCGTCTGCTTTTCCGTTCCTAACACCTGGTCGAAATGTGATTACAAAATCGAATTCTGCGAAGAATAAAGCCCAGCGTAGTTGCCTCGAAGATTGAGCTTTAGCTGACTTCAGGTACTGGAGGTTACGGTGATCCGTGATTACAGTCACTGTGTGCCGGGCTCCCAAAAGATAATGCCGCCAGGCCTTAAAGGCGGACTTAATTGCCAAGAGTTCTTTGTCCGTAATTGTGTAGTTGATTTCAGGAGCCGAAAATTTGCGAGACCAAAAGGCTACAGGGTGTAACTGGTGCGTGTCGGGGTCTCTTTGTGACAGCACCGCCCCCATTGCAAGACTGGAAGCGTCTGTCTCGACGATGTAGGGAAGTTCTGGACGGGGATGCCTTAAGACTGGAGCAGAGATAAATTTGGTTTTTAATTCTTGGAAGGCTTGTTCGGCTTCTGGAGTCCACTCGAACTTTTTATTCTTTTTCAGAAGAGCCGTGATAGGTTGGACTACCCGAGAGAATTCAGGAATGAACCTTCGGTAAAAATTAGCGAAGCCCAGCATGCTCTGCACACCTTTCACGGAGGTTGGGGAAGGCCATTTGGTGATAGCATCTACTTTTCTTGAGTCCATGTGAACTGCGTTGGGTGATAAGATGAACCCTAAAAATTCCACTTCCTTTGCGTGAAAGGTGCACTTCTCCCGTTTAGCAAACAAGCGGTGTTGGCGAAGTCTCTGTAAAACCGCTGTGACGTGTCTACGATGATCAGATTCTGAGGCTGAGTATACCAGGATGTCGTCAATATAAACGACTACGCACACATCAATAAGTTCTCTGAGGACATCATTCATGAAAAACTGGAAAGCGGCCGGTGCGTTACATAGTCCGAAGGGCATTACTTGATACTCAAATAATCCATATTTAGTGCGAAAGGCCGTCTTCCATTCGTCGCCCTCCTTAATGCGTACCAAATGGTAAGCTCCTCTGAGGTCTAACTTTGTGTATATGCAGGCGCCTTTTACCTGGTCCAATAATTCAGGAATCAAGGGCAACGGGTATCGGTTTTTGACTGTAATCTGGTTCAGGGCGCGATAATCGATACACGTTCTTAGGTCACCTTCCTTTTTCGGGACGAAGAACAAAGCTGAAGAAGCCGGGGATTTCGAGGGGCGGATGAATCCGTTAGCCAAGTACTGGTCCAAGTATTGCCTGAGATGGAGGTTTTCTGGTTCAGTGAGGGCATATATTCTACTGCACGGAGGGGTGGACCCAGGTATCAGGTCTATCTGGCAGTCGAATGACCGATGTGGAGGCAGGGTGTTGGCTTGATCTTTCTGAAAGACGTTGCTGAACTCTTGGTATTCCAGAGGTAATCGGGGGTGCTCGGAAGTGATGGCTGCTAGCTTGATTTCGGGCTGAGGATAACAGGTTGAAGCGCATTCTGGAAACCGAATCACCTTGGCTCGCCAGTTTATCTGAGGATTGTGCTTTTCCAACCAAGGCATTCCCAGAATCACCTGAAACTGCGGGGCCTTGATTACATCAAACACGATCTTCTCCCGATGTCCGCCTTGACATAACAACGTTACCTCCACGGTGGTATGAGAAACTGGTCCGGAAGCTATTTCAGTACCATCCACTGTAGTGATTACGTCCTTTACCATCTTGGGACGTAGGGGAAGATCCATTCTGGTAGCCAGGTCGTGATCCACATAATAACCGATTGCTCCGCTATCGATGTATACTTTGATAGCATGCATGTGATCTGGTCTATTGGGACATATGAGGACCATAGGCATTACCAAATGCGAGGTCAAGGAACTGGTTCTAACGCTCGGCAAGCGGACCTCTACGCTTGTCGGGCGAGGTCGTTTCCCGATTCCAGTTTCTCAGCAGTTTTATCAGAAGCTCCTACGGTCTTCTTGACCGGTTTCACTGAGCAATCACGAAGGAAATGTCCAGAATTCCCACAGTATAGGCACAGCTGTAATTGCCTTCTTCTTTCCCGTTCTTTCTGGGTTAATGGTCCTTTTACTACTCCTATTTGCATTGGTTCTACGGAGTCATTCCCTTTAGCGGAGCCCTGAGGTCTTGAAAGTACCCGGGTTTCAAATCTGGATCGATCGGTCTTCCTGTTCTGTAGCCGATGATCTAATTGGACCACTAGGTCGATATAATCTGAACAGTCTTGCGGCGGATTCACCACCTGAGCTAAAACGTCTTTAAGTTCCCCACGTAGACCTCTGTAGAAGAGCGTGATTCTCTTATCTTCAGGCCACCTGGTCTCAACCACCAGTCTATTAAAGGACGCTATGTAAGCCAGGAGATCCTGATTACCTTGTCTGAGTGACAGGAGTTCATTGTCCAAGGCCTGCCCCTGCGAATGTCTTGCGAACAACTTTTCCATACTGGTCTGAAAGTCTTGAAAGTTATAGAGGAGCGGGTCATCCTGTGTCACGAGAGGAATGGACCAGTCTGCAGCACTACCGCTAAGATAAGAAAGTACAAACACTACCTTGGCTTGGTCCGTTGGGAATGCGGCGGGTCTACACAGAAAGTGCAAGCGGCATTGATAGATGAATACTGCATATCGCTTTGGATCACCGGAAAAACGTTCGGGCGGGGCCAAAGGCACATTCCCTGGCAGATTAATTTGCACCGGATTACTTGAGGTTGTAGGAGTGCCGCCCCCTCCATAGGGAGGCAGTGGCGTCTGTCCCGCTTGAGCCTGTAGCAACTGTCTGGCCAGATCATCAGTCCGTTCCTTGGCCATGATCAACTCCCTTCGTAAAGCGTTTGTTTCTTGGCGAGATGCGTGTACTTCTGCCCTTAGTTCCCCAAGCAATTGAGCCAGTTGATCTGTGTCCGAGGTTTCCATTGCGCCTGGGTGGGAATATTGCGGTAGTCTTCGCGTTCTGTAACGCTCACCTGAATCCCTCGGAGGCGCAGGTCTGGGCTGGGGGTTCTCGGAGTCTTCTAGGGTCACGCGCAGGCCTCGAATGCCACCCTGGAAAGGCCCTCTCCTCACTGAGATCTTGATCTGCAGGGTGAGGTGTCTGCAATTGGGAGAGCAAGGGGTTAATAGGATATATAAGCCTGACTGGCAAGCTGACTCCCCTTCCTGGTACTCCCCATGTAGTTCGTAGGCTAAATGTGCTCACCTTATATAGGTGAAAGCGGAGCTCTCCATCCTGCGTCTGTGCAGGGGCGCCGAAGCCAGTTACTTCACTGGTTAATTGTCCAGCCTCTTGGTTGCAGAGGATGAAGATTTGGAGCTAGGCCGTCGTTAGCAGCACGAACGGCGGTTGCTTGAATGGAGAGCGATGGAAAGGCGAAGGTATTGCAGGCAAGTAAGTAGAAAATGTCAATTCGAAGTTTAAAGCACTTCTTAATGTCTCTTTTCCTTTTTCAGGTTGCAGAAGCAGCTGGGTAGAAAAATAGATGTCGAGGAATGCGCCGAGGAGTGAGAAAGATGAGAGCTGCCCAAAACACGTGCGTATGGATGGAGTTTTGTATTTCTTAATGATGTCCTTTTGTTTTGCAGATGCGAGTAGCAGCGTCGGCGGAGGCGAGAAGAATGCAGCGCAGGTAGGGAAAGTTTCACGATGGTTACTAACCAATGTCCTTGCTTCCACAGGGTGCCGAAAAAATGGAAAGCTGCAGCCCGTGGCTTGAGATGCACCGATGGATTGGGTAAGTGCTGCGCTGGTTGTTATCTCGTGCAAACCTGGTGTTCTTTTCCCTTCTCAGATGCTGCAGAAGACGAAGATGGTATTTCAGAAGGTAAGATTACGGATTTCTCTTCCCTAGATGCAGAAGTTGAAGATTCTCTGGAGCTGACACGGTGAGCGTCTTGCTGCTATTGCAGAATAACGCGAAGCACGTTGCTCTGATCGGGCGTGGTTTAAATAGTCCTACTGGAGTGCTTAGGTGTCTCCTTCCACAGCAGCCTTGCCCAGGTAAGAAGTCCCAGCTTCCAGAATAGTTCCAGTATCCAGTCCCAGGGAGTGGTGCTGGCCACGCCCAGAAGGTAAAGTAGTTCCAGCCATGGATGGATGAGGATTTCATCCTGCAGGGGAGTGAGCAGCATGGTCTGCAGCCGGTAGGTCCACCCAAGCACCATTCCTTACATCATGAGCCCGGCACGTCCTGTGCCGGGACTGGGTCCCCTTATGAGCCTGGCGCCACTGGCGCCAGGACAAGGTCCATAAGGCCCCTATGGGAGCCGATGGGTGCCTGAAAATAAAGTTGTGACCCAGCTTCCGAGGCAGTCGGGCTAAACCTGACTCCTTGGAGGCTGCGGTCATGACAGTACCCCCCCTCAAGGCCCCTCCCAAGCTTGTCTTTTCCGGAGGTTTTGGCTTGTTGGGAAAAGCCCGATGAAATTTTCGGACTAAACGAGGTGCATGTACATATTCTGAGGGTTCCCAAGATCTCTCCCGGGGTCCATATCCCTTCCAATCAATCAGGTAGTATAGTTTTGATTTGGAAATTTTGGAGTCCAAGATGTCTCGAATTTCAAATTCGGATTCTCCGTCAACTTGGATTGGCTCAGGAGGTTTAGTCAAACGGGTTCCGGGTTGCACAGGTTTCAGGAGAGAAACATGGAAGACAGGATGTATCTTCATTCGAGTGGGTAATTCTAGTTTGACAGCCACTGGGTTAATCACGGCCGTGATCGAGTAGGGTCCTAAATATCTTGGGTTGAAGGTGCGTGGCCCTTTTAAAGATAAATGTTTAGTGGACAGCCAGACTTGATCTCCTTTTTGATATTGAGGAGCCTCTTTTCGATGTTGGTCCGCTCCTTTTTTGTATGATTCTTTAGCTCGTTGAAGATGAGCTGTGGCTTCTTTAAATGCTTGAGTTATCGCCGAATGCAGATGGTCAACAGCAGGTGTCCCGAGAGCTTGAGGTGGGTCCAGATTTGAGGTTCGAGGATGACTTCCATACAGCAGGAAAAAAGGAGTTTTTCCTGTCCCAGAATGGATTGAATTATTGTAAGCGTATTCAGCAATCCAAAGGACATCCTTCCAAGTACCCTCGGATTGATGCAACATACAGCGCAGATATTGTTCTAGAGTTTGGTTAGTTCTCTCATTCTGCCCATCGGTTTGAGGATGATGGCTGGTGGAAAGTCGTACATCAATCTGTGCTAAACGACAACAACTACGCCAAAAATGGGAAATGAATTGGCTCCCTCGGTCAGAGATTAGTACTGAAGGGAAACCGTGCAACCGGACAATGTTTTCAAGAAATTCTCGGGCTAGAATGGAAGCTGTAGGTAAACCCTTCAGTGGGATAAAATGAGCCATTTTTGAAAAAAGGTCCACGATCACTAGAATTGTGTTATATCCGGAGCAAGGGGGTAAATCCGTGATAAAATCCATCAAGAGCGTGTGCCAAGGGCCTGGTGGAATGTCTATTGGACGTAATAATCCTGCTGGTTTTTCCTTCTGACTCTTGTTTTGTGCGCAGATACCACAAGAAGCCACAAACTCCTTAACATCTTTCCTCCAAGATGGCCACCAAAAATGGCTTTTAATCTTCTCTGAGGTTTTGGCAACTCCAGGATGTCCTTCCATTAGAGAATCATGGTAGCAGGTGATGACCTGTTTTTGTAAGTCAGCGCAGGGTAAGAATAGTCTTCCTTGGAAATACAATAGGTTCTGATCTATTGTAAAATCCTTTCCTTTCAATTGCCAATTCGATGAATCTTCGGGAGTTATGAGTTGATTGACCCTTGCTTTAATCTCTTCGAGGGATGATGTGTTGATTACTCCTAATATCTTTTGTTCAGGAATTATTGGCACCGTCTCCGGATTAGCTGTAAGTTCGTCTACCCCTATCCGGGAAAGGGCGTCTGCTTTTCCGTTCCTAACGCCTGGTCGAAATGTGATTACAAAATCGAATTCTGCGAAGAATAAAGCCCAGTGTAGCTGCCTCGAAGATTGAGCTTTAGCTGACTTCAGGTACTGGAGGTTACGGTGATCCGTGATTACAGTTACTGTGTGCCGGGCTCCCAAAAGATAATGCCGCCAGGCCTTAAAGGCGGACTTAATTGCCAAGAGTTCTTTGTCCGTAATTGTGTAGTTGATTTCAGGAGCCGAAAATTTGCGAGACCAAAAGGCTACAGGGTGTAACTGGTGCGTGTCGGGGTCTCTTTGTGACAGCACCGCCCCCATTGCAAGACTGGAAGCGTCTGTCTCGACGATGTAGGGAAGTTCTGGACGGGGATGCCTTAAGACTGGAGCAGAGATAAATTTGGTTTTTAATTCTTGGAAGGCTTGTTCGGCTTCTGGAGTCCACTCGAACTTTTTATTCTTTTTCAGAAGAGCCGTGATAGGTTGGACTACCCGAGAGAATTCAGGAATGAACCTTCGGTAAAAATTAGCAAAGCCCAGCATGCTCTGCACACCTTTCACGGAGGTTGGGGAAGGCCATTTGGTGATAGCATCCACTTTTCTTGAGTCCATGTGAACTCCGTTGGGTGATAAGATGAGCCCTAAAAATTCCACTTCCTTTGCGTGAAAGGTGCACTTCTCCCGTTTAGCAAACAAGCGGTGTTGGCGAAGTCTCTGTAAAACCGCTGTGACGTGTCTACGATGATCAGATTCTGAGGCTGAGTATACCAGGATGTCGTCAATATAAATGACTACGCACACATCAATAAGTTCTCTGAGGACATCATTCATGAAAAACTGGAAAGCGGCCGGTGCGTTACATAGTCCGAAGGGCATTACTTGATACTCAAATAATCCATATTTAGTGCGAAAGGCCGTCTTCCATTCGTCGCCCTCCTTAATGCGTACCAAATGGTAAGCTCCTCTGAGGTCTAACTTTGTGTATATGCAGGCGCCTTTTACCTGGTCCAATAATTCAGGAATCAAGGGCAACGGGTATGGGTTTTTGACTGTAATCTGGTTCAGGGCGCGATAATCGATACACGTTCTTAGGTCACCTTCCTTTTTCGGGACGAAGAACAAAGCTGAAGAAGCCGGGGATTTCGAGGGGCGGATGAATCCGTTAGCCAAGTACTGGTCCAAGTATTGCCTGAGATGGAGGTTTTCTGGTTCAGTGAGGGCATATATTCTACTGCACGGAGGGGTGGACCCAGGTATCAGGTCTATCTGGCAGTCGTATGACCGATGTGGAGGCAGGGTGTTGGCTTGATCTTTCTGAAAGACGTCGCTGAACTCTTGGTATTCCAGAGGTAATCGGGGGTCCTCGGAAGTGATGGCTGCTAGCTTGATTTCGGGCTGAGGATAACAGGTTGAAGCGCATTCTGGAAACCGAATCACCTTGGCTCGCCAGTTTATCTGAGGATTGTGCTTTTCCAACCAAGGCATTCCCAGAATCACCTGAAACTGCGGGGCCTTGATTACATCAAACACGATCTTCTCCCGATGTCCGCCTTGACATAACAACGTTACCTCCACGGTGGTATGAGAAACTGGTCTGGAAGCTATTTCAGTACCATCCACTGTAGTGATTACGTCCTTTACCATCTTGGGACGTAGGGGAAGATCCATTCTGGTAGCCAGGTCGTGATCCACATAATAACCGATTGCTCCGCTATCGATGTATACTTTGATAGCATGCATGTGATCTGGTCTATTGGGACATATGAGGACCATAGGCATTACCAAATGCGAGGTCAAGGAACTGGTTCTAACGCTCGGCAAGCGGACCTCTACGCTTGTCTGGCGAGGTGGTTTCCCGATTCCAGTTTCTCAGCAGTTTTATCAGAAGCTCCTACGGTCTTCTTGACCGGTTTCACTGAGCAATCACGAAGGAAATGTCCACAATTCCCACAGTATAGGCACAGCTGTAATTGCCTTCTTCTTTCCCGTTCTTTCTGGGTTAATGGTCCTTTTACTACTCCTATTTGCATTGGTTCTACGGAGTCATTCCCTTTAGCGGAGCTCTGAGGTCTTGAAAGTACCCGGGTTTCAAATCTGGATCGATCGGTCTTCCTGTTCTGTAGCCGATGATCTAATTGGACCACTAGGTCGATATAATCTGAACAGTCTTGCGGCGGATTCACCACCTGAGCTAAAACGTCTTTAAGTTCCCCACGTAGACCTCTGTAGAAGAGCGTGATTCTCTTATCTTCAGGCCACCTGGTCTCAACCACCAGTCTATTAAAGGACGCTATGTAAGCCAGGAGATCCTGATTACCTTGTCTGAGTGACAGGAGTTCATTGTCCAAGGCCTGCCCCTGCAAATGTCTTGCAAACAACTTTTCCATACTGGTCTGAAAGTCTTGAAAGTTATAGAGGAGCGGGTCATCCTGTGTCACGAGAGGAATGGACCAGTCTGCAGCACTACCGCTAAGATAAGAAAGTACAAACGCTACCTTGGCTTGGTCCGTTGGGAATGCGGCGGGTCTACACAGAAAGTGCAAGCGGCATTGATTGATGAATACTGCATATCGCTTTGGATCACCGGAAAAACGTTCGGGCGGGGCCAAAGGCACATTCCCTGGCAGATTAATTTGCACCGGATTACTTGAGGTTGTAGGAGTGCCACCCCCTCCATAGGGAGGCAGTGGCGTCTGTCCCGCTTGAGCCTGTAGCAACTGTCTGGCCAGATCATCAGTCCGTTCCTTGGCCATGATCAACTCCCTTCGTAAAGTGTTTGTTTCTTGGCGAGATGCGTGTACTTCTGCCCTTAGTTCCCCAAGCAATTGAGCCAGTTGATCTGTGTCCGAGGTTTCCATTGCGCCTGGGTGGGAATATTGCGGTAGTCTTCGCATTCTGTAACGCTCACCTGAATCCCTCGGAGGCGCAGGTCTGGGCTGGGGGTTCTCGGAGTCTTCTAGGGTCACGCGCAGGCCTCGAATGCCACCCTGGAAAGGCCCTCTCCTCACTGAGATCTTGATCTGCAGGGTGAGCTGTCTGCAATTGGGAGAGCAAGGGGTTAATAGGATATATAAGCCTGACTGGCAAGCTGACTCCCCTTCCTGGTACTCCCCACGTAGTTCGTAGGCTAAATGTGCTCACCTTATATAGGTGAAAGCGGAGCTCTCCATCCTGCGTCTGTGCAGGGGCGCCGAAGCCAGTTACTTCACTGGTTAATTGTCCAGCCTCTTGGTTGCAGAGGATGAAGATTTGGAGCTAGGCCGTCGTTAGCAGCACGAACGGCGGTTGCTTGAATGGAGAGCGATGGAAAGGCGAAGGTATTGCAGGCAAGTAAGTAGAAAATGTCAATTCGAAGTTTAAAGCACTTCTTAATGTCTCTTTTCCTTTTTCAGGTTGCAGAAGCAGCTGGGTAGAAAAATAGATGTCGAGGAATGCGCCGAGGAGTGAGAAAGATGAGAGCTGCCCAAAACACGTGCGTATGGATGGAGTTTTGTATTTCTTAATGATGTCCTTTTGTTTTGCAGATGCGAGTAGCAGCGTCGGCGGAGGCGAGAAGAATGCAGCGCAGGTAGGGAAAGTTTCACGATGGTTACTAACCAATGTCCTTGCTTCCACAGGGTGCTGAAAAAATGGAAAGCTGCAGCCCGTGGCTTAGATGCACCGATGGATTGGGTAAGTGCTGCGCTGGTTGTTATCTCGTGCAAACCTGGTGTTCTTTTCCCTTCTCAGATGCTGCAGAAGACGAAGATGGTATTTCAGAAGGTAAGATTACGGATTTCTCTTCCCTAGATGCAGAAGTTGAAGATTCTCTGGAGCTGACACGGTGAGCGTCTTGCTGCTATTGCAGAATAACGCGAAGCACGTTGCTCTGATCGGGCGTGGTTTAAATAGACCTACTGGAGTGCTTAGGTGTCTCCTTCCACAGCAGCCTCGCCCAGGTAAGAAGTCCCAGCTTCCAGAATAGTTCCAGTATCCAGTCCCAGGGAGTGGTGCTGGCCACGCCCAGAAGGTAAAGTAGTTCCAGCCATGGATGGATGAGGATTTCATCCTGCAGGGGAGTGAGCAGCATGGTCTGCAGCCGGTAGGTCCACCCAAGCACCATTCCTTACATCATGAGCCCGGCACGTCCTGTGCCGGGACTGGGTCCCCTTATGAGCCTGGCGCCACTGGCGCCAGGACAAGGTCCATAAGGCCCCTATGGGAGCCGATGGGTGCCTGAAAATAAAGTTGTGACCCAGCTTCCGAGGCAGTTGGGCTAAACCTGACTCCTTGGAGGCTGCGGTCATGACAGTACCCCCCCTCAAGGCCCCTCCCAAGCTTGTCTTTTCCGGAGGTTTTGGCTTGTTGGGAAAAGCCCGATGAAATTTTCGGACTAAACGAGGTGCATGTACATATTCTGAGGGTTCCCAAGATCTCTCCTGGGGTCCATATCCCTTCCAATCAATCAGGTAGTATAGTTTTGATTTGGAAATTTTGGAGTCCAAGATGTCTCGAATTTCAAATTCGGATTCTCCGTCAACTTGGATTGGCTCAGGAGGTTTAGTCAAACGGGTTCCGGGTTGCACAGGTTTCAGGAGAGAAACATGGAAGACAGGATGTATCTTCATTCGAGTGGGTAATTCTAGTTTGACAGCCACTGGGTTAATCACGGCCGTGATCGAGTAGGGTCCTAAATATCTTGGGTTGAAGGTGCGTGGCCCTTTTAAAGAAAAATGTTTAGTGGACAGCCAGGCTTGATCTCCTTTTTGATATTGAGGAGCCTCTTTTCGATGTTGGTCCGCTCCTTTTTTGTATGATTCTTTAGCTCGTTGAAGATGAGCTGTGGCTTCTTTAAATGCTTGAGTTATCGCCGAATGCAGATGGTCAACAGCAGGTGTCCCGAGAGCTTGAGGTGGGTCCAGATTTGAGGTTCGAGGATGACTTCCATACAGCAGGAAAAAAGGAGTTTTTCCTGTCCCAGAATGGATTGAATTATTGTAAGCGTATTCAGCAATCCAAAGGACATCCTTCCAAGTACCCTCGGATTGATGCAACATACAGCGCAGATATTGTTCTAGAGTTTGGTTAGTTCTCTCAGTCTGCCCATCGGTTTGAGGATGATGGCTGGTGGAAAGTCGTACATCAATCTGTGCTAAACGACAACAACTACGCCAAAAATGGGAAATGAATTGGCTCCCTCGGTCAGAGATTAGTACTGAAGGGAAACCGTGCAACCGGACAATGTTTTCAAGAAATTCTCGGGCTAGAATGGAAGCTGTAGGTAAACCCTTCAGTGGGATAAAATGAGCCATTTTTGAAAAAAGGTCCACGATCACTAGAATTGTGTTGTATCCGGAGCAAGGGGGTAAATCCGTGATAAAATCCATCAAGAGCGTGTGCCAAGGGCCTGGTGGAATGTCTATTGGACGTAATAATCCTGCTGGTTTTTCCTTCTGACTCTTGTTTTGTGCGCAGATACCACAAGAAGCCACAAACTCCTTAACATCTTTCCTCCAAGATGGCCACCAAAAATGCCTTTTAATCTTCTCTGAGGTTTTGGCAACTCCAGGATGTCCTTCCATTAGAGAATCATGGTAGCGGGTGATGACCTGTTTTTGTAAGTCAGCGCAGGGTAAGAATAGTCTTCCTTGGAAATACAATAGGTTCTGATCTATTGTAAAATCCTTTCCTTTCAATTGCCAATTCGATGAATCTTCGGGAGTTATGAGTTGATTGACCCTTGCTTTAATCTCTTCGAGGGATGATGTGTTGATTACTCCTAATATCTTTTGTTCAGGAATTATTGGCACCGTCTCCGGATTAGCTGTAAGTTCGTCTACCCCTATCCGGGAAAGGGCGTCTGCTTTTCCGTTCCTAACGCCTGGTCGAAATGTGATTACAAAATCGAATTCTGCGAAGAATAAAGCCCAGTGTAGTTGCCTCGAAGATTGAGCTTTAGCTGACTTCAGGTACTGGAGGTTACGGTGATCCGTGATTACAGTTACTGTGTGCCGGGCTCCCAAAAGATAATGCCGCCAGGCCTTAAAGGCGGACTTAATTGACAAGAGTTCTTTGTCCGTAATTGTGTAGTTGATTTCAGGAGCCGAAAATTTGCGAGACCAAAAGGCTACAGGGTGTAACTGGTGCGTGTCGGGGTCTCTTTGTGACAGCACCGCCCCCATTGCAAGACTGGAAGCGTCTGTCTCGACGATGTAGGGAAGTTCTGGATGGGGATGCCTTAAGACTGGAGCAGAGATAAATTTGGTTTTTAATTCTTGGAAGGCTTGTTCGGCTTCTGGAGTCCACTCGAACTTTTTATTCTTTTTCAGAAGAGCCGTGATAGGTTGGACTACCCGAGAGAATTCAGGAATGAACCTTCAGTAAAAATTAGCGAAGCCCAGCATGCTCTGCACACCTTTCACGGAGGTTGGGGAAGGCCATTTGGTGATAGCATCCACTTTTCTTGAGTCCATGTGAACTCCGTTGGGTGATAAGATGAGCCCTAAAAATTCCACTTCCTTTGCGTGAAAGGTGCACTTCTCCCGTTTAGCAAACAAGCGGTGTTGGCGAAGTCTCTGTAAAACCGCTGTGACGTGTCTACGATGATCAGATTCTGAGGCTGAGTATACCAGGATGTCGTCAATATAAATGACTACGCACACATCAATAAGTTCTCTGAGGACATCATTCATGAAAAACTGGAAAGCGGCCGGTGCGTTACATAGTCCGAAGGGCATTACTTGATACTCAAATAATCCATATTTAGTGCGAAAGGCCGTCTTCCATTCGTCGCCCTCCTTAATGCGTACCAAATGGTAAGCTCCTCTGAGGTCTAACTTTGTGTATATGCAGGCGCCTTTTACCTGGTCCAATAATTCAGGAATCAAGGGCAACGGGTATGGGTTTTTGACTGTAATCTGGTTCAGGGCGCGATAATCGATACACGTTCTTAGGTCACCTTCCTTTTTCGGGACGAAGAACAAAGCTGAAGAAGCCGGGGATTTCGAGGGGCGGATGAATCCGTTAGCCAAGTACTGGTCCAAGTATTGCCTGAGATGGAGGTTTTCTGGTTCAGTGAGGGCATATATTCTACTGCACGGAGGGGTGGACCCAGGTATCAGGTCTATCTGGCAGTCGTATGACCGATGTGGAGGCAGGGTGTTGGCTTGATCTTTCTGAAAGACGTCGCTGAACTCTTGGTATTCCAGAGGTAATCGGGGGTCCTCGGAAGTGATGGCTGCTAGCTTGATTTCGGGCTGAGGATAACAGGTTGAAGCGCATTCTGGAAACCGAATCACCTTGGCTCGCCAGTTTATCTGAGGATTGTGCTTTTCCAACCAAGGCATTCCCAGAATCACCTGAAACTGCGGGGCCTTGATTACATCAAACACGATCTTCTCCCGATGTCCGCCTTGACATAACAACGTTACCTCCACGGTGGTATGAGAAACTGGTCCGGAAGCTATTTCAGTACCATCCACTGTAGTGATTACGTCCTTTACCATCTTGGGACATAGGGGTAGCCAGGTCGTGATCCACATAATAACCGATTGCTCCGCTATCGATGTATACTTTGATAGCATACATGTGATCTGGTCTATTGGGACATATGAGGACCATAGGCATTACCAAATGCGAGGTCAAGGAACTGGTTCTAACGCTCGGCAAGCGGACCTCTACGCTTGTTGGGCGAGGTCGTTTCCCGATTCCAGTTTCTCAGCAGTTTTATCAGAAGCTCCTACGGTCTTCTTGACCGGTTTCACTGAGCAATCACGAAGGAAATGTCCAGAATTCCCACAGTATAGGCACAGCTGTAATTGCCTTCTTCTTTCCCGTTCTTTCTGGGTTAATGGTCCTTTTACTACTCCTATTTGCATTGGTTCTACGGAGTCATTCCCTTTAGCGGAGCTCTGAGGTCTTGAAAGTACCCGGGTTTCAAATCTGGATCGATCGGTCTTCCTGTTCTGTAGCTGATGATCCAATTGGACCACTAGGTCGATATAATCTGAACAGTCTTGCGGCGGATTCACCACCTGAGCTAAAACGTCTTTAAGTTCCCCACGTAGACCTCTGTAGAAGAGCGTGATTCTCTTATCTTCAGGCCACCTGGTCTCAACCACCAGTCTATTAAAGGACGCTATGTAAGCCAGGAGATCCTGATTACCTTGTCTGAGTGACAGGAGTTCATTGTCCAAGGCCTGCCCCTGCGAATGTCTTGCGAACAACTTTTCCATACTGGTCTGAAAGTCTTGAAAGTTATAGAGGAGCGGGTCATCCTGTGTCACGAGAGGAATGGACCAGTCTGCAGCACTACCGCTAAGATAAGAAAGTACAAACGCTACCTTGGCTTGGTCCGTTGGGAATGCGGCGGGTCTACACAGAAAGTGCAAGCGGCATTGATTGATGAATACTGCATATCGCTTTGGATCACCGGAAAAACGTTCGGGCGGGGCCAAAGGCACATTCCCTGGCAGATTAATTAGCACCGGATTACTTGAGGTTGTAGGAGTGCCGCCCCCTCCATAGGGAGGCAGTGGCGTCTGTCCCGCTTGAGCCTGTAGCAACTGTCTGGCCAGATCATCAGTCCGTTCCTTGGCCATGATCAACTCCCTTCGTAAAGCGTTTGTTTCTTGGCGAGGTGCGTGTACTTCTGCCCTTAGTTCCCCAAGCAATTGAGCCAGTTGATCTGTGTCCGAGGTTTCCATTGCGCCTGGGTGGGAATATTGCGGTAGTCTTCGCGTTCTGTAACGCTCACCTGAACCCCTCGGAGGCGCAGGTCTGGGCTGGCGGTTCTCGGAGTCTTCTAGGGTCACGCGCAGGCCTCGAATGCCACCCTGGAAAGGCCCTCTCCTCACTGAGATCTTGATCTGCAGGGTGAGGTGTCTGCAATTGGGAGAGCAAGGGGTTAATAGGATATATAAGCCTGACTGGCAAGCTGACTCCCCTTCCTGGTACTCCCCACGTAGTTCGTAGGCTAAATGTGCTCACCTTATATAGGTGAAAGCGGAGCTCTCCATCCTGCGTCTGTGCAGGGGCGCCGAAGCCCGTTACTTCACTGGTTAATTGTCCAGCCTCTTGGTTGCAGAGGATGAAGATTTGGAGCTAGGCCGTCGTTAGCAGCACTAACGGCGGTTGCTTGAATGGAGAGCGATGGAAAGGCGAAGGTATTGCAGGCAAGTAAGTAGAAAATGTCAATTCGAAGTTTAAAGCACTTCTTAATGTCTCTTTTCCTTTTTCAGGTTGCAGAAGCAGCTGGGTAGAAAAATAGATGTCGAGGAATGCGCCGAGGAGTGAGAAAGATGAGAGCTGCCCAAAACACGTGCGTATGGATGGAGTTTTGTATTTCTCAATGATGTCCTTTTGTTTTGCAGATGCGAGTAGCAGCGTCGGCGGAGGCGAGAAGAATGCAGCGCAGGTAGGGAAAGTTTCACGATGGTTACTAACCAATGTCCTTGCTTCCACAGGGTGCCAAAAAAATGGAAAGCTGCAGCCCGTGGCTTGAGATGCACCGATGGATTGGGTAAGTGCTGCGCTGGTTGTTATCTCGTGCAAACCTGGTGTTCTTTTCCCTTCTCAGATGCTGCAGAAGACGAAGATGGTATTTCAGAAGGTAAGATTACGGATTTCTCTTCCCTAGATGCAGAAGTTGAAGATTCTCTGGAGCTGACACGGTGAGCGTCTTGCTGCTATTGCAGAATAACGCGAAGCACGTTGCTCTGATCGGGCGTGGTTTAAATAGTCATACTGGAGTGCTTAGGTGTCTCCTTCCACAGCAGCCTCGCCCAGGTAAGAAGTCCCAGCTTCCAGAATAGTTCCAGTATCCAGTCCCAGGGAGTGGTGCTGGCCACGCCCAGAAGGTAAAGTAGTTCCAGCCATGGATGGATGAGGATTTCATCCTGCAGGGGAGTGAGCAGCATGGTCTGCAGCCGGTAGGTCCACCCAAGCACCATTCCTTACATCATGAGCCCGGCACGTCCTGTGCCGGGACTGGGTCCCCTTATGAGCCTGGCGCCACTGGCGCCAGGACAAGGTCCATAAGGCCCCTATGGGAGCCGATGGGTGCCTGAAAATAAAGTTGTGACCCAGCTTCCGAGGCAGTTGGGCTAAACCTGACTCCTTGGAGGCTGCGGTCATGACAGTGTCCCCTTCCTGCAGTGGCAAGCTCCCTGCTCTCCCAGCAGAGGTCAATACTCAGCCTGTCCTTTGTTCTTGGCTCAGCCAGAGACAAATGTCTGATGCTCTCTTTGTTGTTAATAAGCGGGAACCATTAGCTTCCTGTTTTCAAGGGAGTGTCAAGCTGAGATGTCAACTTTCCCAGGCCAGGCACTGCCCAATCAGGATTAAGCAGCTGTCAGCTGTGAGGCCTGGATTCCTCTGACTGCCTGGAGAATCTATGATTTCAGCACACTTTTCCTTCCAATAATTCACTGGGGAAATGACTGACTTTAGCGCCAAAACAGCACTTTGAAGGTTGCCATTGATTAGAAAGCTGTATTTAAGGGCATTTTCAGATTTGAGCTCTTCTGTGGCCTTGCTTCAGGTGACAGGTGACATGTGACAGGTGACAGAAGTGATTCCTGTTTTTTACACCAACTTTGCCTGTGTGTGGCAGGTTGTGCAGCTCTTTTATGGTTTATGAGCCATGCACAGTTTTGCAGATTTGGTGCACACAGGGGTTAGTGCCTCCATTTTTGGCAGTGTTCTTTCCTCATTGGCAATGGGGTACAGTAGGGTGCATTGGCATGGGTAAAAATATTCCACATATCCCCCCGACTTCAGCGTGACATCCAGTCATGGGGGAGTCGGGCACGTGGGAATATTTTTTTCTGTCCAGGTAAGGAAATCTAGTTGCTTCTCCGGTCAGTGATTGATGCGACATGCTCTCCTCGCCAGTTCTATGTGGAGCGACACTCTGGATCTCTTGGGTTTTTCCTCCCGGTCCCCGAGGATGTCCTCCTTGGTGATTGGGTAGATTTAATTCCAGTACTAGAAAACAGATCATAGCACGGTTATGAAAATTTCCCCACTACTGTTCCCCGAGGGGTGTATTGGGGCGGATGCATGTATTTAATAACAACTTACAACATTCCCCACCTATATTTAATAATGGTCTTAACACTCTCCCCTCGTACGTACTCAATGAACATTTAATAACTCTTTTTAGATGTCCGGATTTTCCCCTTCTGGGTTTCCAGTCAGCTCTTCTATTTGCTGCAACATAGGCCTAGGATGGCAACTATTTAGCTGGTGGAGAGGGATCCACTTGTCTTTCAGCCAAGAAGTTACCTCTGGGAAGGTGCATTCTGTAGGTGAGGCCTGGGATGGTAACCTCTCCTCTATTTCTGAAATTCCATTTCCTACCGTAGCACTAGTGCTGCCGGAAGGCTTTCTTTAGGTCTGCTAGGACCCTGAGATTTACTTTCCAGTTGGGACCGGGCTTGGCAATAACTGGGGTCCAAATTAATCTTGAGTTGGTTGAGGAGGTGACTGCTCATATAAAATGCGGAATGAACACCTCGCACAACCCAACAAGTATGTAGTATGCTTTTGTCATCCCTAGAAAGTTTGATCATGCAACTGCTAAGCAGACGATGTTTGGAGCGGGGCGTTTCCAGGCCCCATACACATTGCTGCACTGACTCTCCGGCCGGTACGGTCTGGTCTTTTGGGAGTTTTTTTTAATAATACTTTGCTGATGAAGCTTTCTTTGCTATTCAAGTCAGCTCGGGTGAGGACAGACTCCTTCCCGTCATTTAACTGAATCGGGAGGAAGAGCTGATCAGCCTTCTTCAGAATGCCAGCTAAGTTTTGTGCTGATTTGATATCACTTTTGGCTATGGACTTGGAATGTTCTGATTGTGCATTAGTATAAAATGTCAATGTATCTCCTTCCAGGGTGGAATGCCACAATAGACTGGAAGGGAGGTTGATTTGCAGAAATGGAGAGGAGTTCCCATCACCAGTTTGTTGTCCCACAGCTATGATGGTGATGTCGGGTATGTCATTGTTTTGAAGGTAGAACTTAACTTGGTCTGGTTTTTGTTCAACCATGTGGCATTTGTCATTTAGACTAACATGGTTGACACTTTGTTTAATTTAATTGGCCTGTGAGTCTGGGTCCAGAGTACCTTATTCACACAATCTATTAGGGGAGACAGCCTAAGGAGGATGTCATTCCCTAATAGAAAGGGGGTTCCTTCTGGCACCATGACTAGGACCAGGTGCTTAATTTTGTGTTGCCCAATTTTAATTTCCAGCTCTGCAGACCCTTCAACAGGAATATCCTTCCTGTCAAAGTTCTGGAGCTGACAGGAAGAGGGCTGTGAGGAATTTGGAATCTTTCCCCCCTTCCTGAATTTAGCTGCTCAAAGATCCTCTTTGACAGCAAAGTTGCTTGGGATGCAGTGTCCACCAGTGCAGGAAGTGCACATTGCCCTCGCACCTGGGTGGAGGCGTAGAATCTACCTTCCTTCTCCTCCAATGGGCAAAGGTAATGGGTGTTCTTGGTGAGGTGGATGGTCACTTGACTCATTTCCGACTCTGACACCGGGATAGTTGGGTCAAGAGACGGTGTTGGGGTTGAGGAATCTGGCAAAGAGGTTTGACACACCGCTATTTGGGGAGTTTCTGGCTCCCTTTGTTCTGGTTCTGGGCTGCACCCCCTTTCTGGATGCAGTCAACAGAAGTGGTTAGTGAGGTTTGGGGTTCTTCTTTTGCTGCTTCTGGGTTGCCCCCGCTTCTAGGAGGCGGTTCCCCCAAATGAAGTTGGGTGGTTTGGGAATCTGCAAAAAAGATATTGTACTGGAGGGCTGAGTGACCTCTGAACGGGCCCATTGAGATTCAGAGCTCACCCTCCGGCACCTTAAAACGAGATAGCTGCACCTTCATGAGGATGGGGTGCAGGATTCTCTTAATCCGACACAATTAATAAGGAAAACTCAATGGTTTGGCAAAGGGAAGTCCGTTTAATGACAAGTACAAAAAATAGGGAAACAAATGGAAATCAGCAGCGTTGCGATCGCCTGTCTCGCTTCAACTTCCAAAATCTTCATTCAGACAGCAATAGTTATAGTACATTCTCGTCATCATTGACGTGTAACACTCAAAGTTTGTCATGCAATTCTATTGGTTGGAAAAGGTAACTTTACTATAGGTATTATATCTGTATATGGTAACAGAGCGTGAGGATTGGATAACTCTTATCGGGTGGGCGTCTACGCCCATCCCACTACATCACTCATGATAGACATCACTACACGCACAACGTCTAATTGGTTCTATAAGCTATAGGACCCTAGATTATTTGGTCCATTGTGATTGGGTGGGTTACACCCCTAGGCATAAATCTCCACTTTAATTAGCAGCATGCAGAAAGGACACCCAGATGCGGAGTGCCCCAAGATTCACTCTGCCTCCCTTCCATCAATCAGTACTTTTAGAGCTATGTGTCAATTAGTTGGCTAAGGATGACCTCAAAACTGTAGCTTCTTATCAGGAAAATTTATGACATCCTCGGGTTCTCGGTGACATCAGACGTTGGTACCTCTTCGCCCTTGGCTGGTCATGTGTCTGTTCACCGTGAATCTGCTTCATTTTCCTTGTATTCGTGTATTTGATTCTCCTTCGGCCTCGCCACCTGCCTGGGGCCTCTTTATCTCGACCTTCACTGGCTGGCTGGTATGCTCTGAACTTTTGATTCTCCGAGGTTGCTGTTCTCCTCCCGTCCTTAGGTTGACCTCGAATTCCAGGCATGAGCTGCTTCTTACTGAGTTTCGATTCCGCCCTTTCCTTTGACTTTGACAGGTTGTCTGAAGTGGCTAACTTCTCCTCACTAACCTGTAAATGGGTCTTGTCTTTTCTTAACAATCGAGTTAGCAAAGTCTTCCAAGGCAATGCCGAATCCGAGCCCATTCTCACAACTTGTGGTGTTCCTCAGGGTGCCTGTACTTCTCCCTGCTTTTATAATATATTCACGGCTCTGCTGTTTGCAATGCTAGACCATGAGAACATTATATTTACCAACTATGCGGATGGCACTCAATGTGTCATCCCGCTTCTTGGGTCTCACAGACTGGATGATATTGCCATTAATAAAGTCTTTGCTATAATTGAAACCTGGATGGTTCATAATAAACTAGCACTGAACAAGTCCAAAACTGAACTATTGGTAGTTGGCTCACCGCACACCATTACTAAACTTGGCCCACGGTATGATAATGGGTGAAGAATCCATCATACCTTTAAAAAAAGTAAAAACTTTAGGAGTGACTTTTGACCAACATCTGTATATGAAACAGCATGTTAGTAATATTTTCTCTTCCTGTGCATGCTACATTAAACTTTTAACACATATAAGGCCTCTTATCTCACAGGACAATGCAGAAACTATCGCGAGAGCAATAGTAGGCTCTAAAATAGACTACTGCTCGAGTCTTCTTATGGGAATTAACGAATCTGAAAGCAACAGGCTGCAAATCTGCAAAATGGGGCTATTAGAGCCGTTATGAAACTCAAACACAGAGATCATGTCACACCAGCAAGACGTGAGCTGCATTGGCTGCCTGTGTCCGCTAGAGCTCTATTCCGTACCTTGGCTATTGTTCATAAGTGCAGAACTGGGAAGATGCCTGATTATTTACACCAGTTACTACCTTTAAGAACTAGTACAAGAGCTCTTAGGTCAAACGATCTGTCCCTTCTATCTGAACCTAAGTGCCACACCGTCAGAACAACAGAGGCAGCTTTCTTTTCTGCTGGACCCAGAGCGTGGAACGCTCTTCCGCTGGAGATAAGATCTATTGAATCTTTAGAATTCTTTAAAAAAAGACTAAAGACCTATCTGTTCCATTAAACAATGTATCTGCCTGTGATATAACCCCGCTCAGCCATATCTCATGATTATGTCTCATGTTTTCTGTTATTTGTGTTTTGTAGTGCCCTCACGCCTTCGGGTTCATGGATGCGCCATACAAGTGTATTAAAGTAAAGTAAAGGAATATGAATCTTGGCCTTGTTAGCCCTTTGCAGCCTGGGCTTAATTCTGTTTTTTTACAAAATGGAGTCGCACTTGTATACTGTGCTTCATTGAGGTGGATATATAATCAGCGCATGCCGCTCTATTCTTCTACTAAGCATTGCAAGCAGTTCCGTTTTCTTAGCTTTGTGCGTTCCAAGCCTATTTACAGGCATCTGTTAGTTGCACATTTTCATCTCACTTCATGGTTACGTTTCTTCGTGCTGCAACGTTGTTTCTTCTTTTACATTTGTTGCACCATTATTCATAACTTTTCGACTTGTGTGTCATCCTTTTCGCTTGTCGTTTATCTTCATATGTACGACTGCCTGAGCTTGTATGTCATCACCATTTGCCTTCCACTAAGGCTCTTTGGGTCTCTTCGGGGACAGTCTGTGAGTAGTCTTCATTTCGTGATAACTGCTGGTATGGTTGTCTCAGTGGGTACCGGGCTGTCCAAGGTTTTCTAGTTATAGGCACTTCAACAAGTATTGCTCTTCTGATGGGCACTGGGCAGAGTCCTAGAGCTGCTCTCTGTTGGCTCATTTGTTCGTCATACATCACATACATTGGCGAGTATGTTCCTGGTACCTCAAAATGTGGGGTTGGGGTGTAGGCCATGTCTGGGACCTCCTCTACACTACCCCCTGTGGTCTGTTCATCGACCACTTCTGCTTCATCCTTTGGATTCGTCTTACTTGGTTCTTCTGCATCTTGTTCATCGTCTTCTGGGCTTGTACATGATGGTGTGAACGTGTGTGTCTTTGGAGTGCATATCTTTATCACTCCTTTCAAACTTCCTGCTGTTTTTATATGTTCGTCTTTGTTCCAGGTCATTAGCTGGCATTGCCCATTTGGGCTGCAGTAGATCCATTTCCCTTCACACCTTCTTCGTTTTCTGGGGTACGCAAACTTTGTTCCTTCTGGCGCAAATTTCGCTGGCCTTCACAAAGTTTCTTATTTCTTCGTCAGTTAGGTTTCTGGGCTTCCATCCAGGTTCAACATCGACCATGATTTTCATTCCAATGGCTTTCTTCGCAGTTTTCTGGCATTGTGTGATGATTATCTTGATAACACAGAATCCTAGCAGTATCATCAAAAGCAGGGATCCCAGAAACTTGAATATGTCTGCCATCTATTGTGGGACCCATGAGAATAGTGCTCCAAACCAGCTGTCATCATCCACTTCGTCGGTTTCGTTAATCATTTGGTTCTTTAGGTTTGTCAGCATACTTATGGCTTCTGTTAACGTTCTATTTTCTTTGTCATGCGAAGGTATACATGTGCAACATGATTCTCCTATTTTTGCGCAAACACCTCCATCCATCGCAGTGATCATGTCAAGTACATATCTGTTCGGGAGGTTCATCAATTGGATTGCTCTCAATTCTTGTTTGATTGCGTTAAATCATTTTATGATGGTTTTGATGTCTGCAACCATTTCGTATTTACTCCAACTTGGATAGTTGGCAAGAGCATTGTTGTGAATACTGATTTTGCAGAAAAGTAATTCTCCCTCTTCATTCAGGATACCAGTTCAGCAGACCTCCTTTTCCTCAGGTGAGCATCTGCTTTCGGGAAGTTGTCAATACTCAGGTCACTTTTTGGGATCACTAGTGCAGGAACGTGGACGTTCACTATCTTGGATATGCCTCCCCAGTTTTTGCAGCAGCCTTATGTATGCTTTGGATCCACACGCCCAGTAATGATCCATAATTGCTGCAGTTCCGTGATCTGATTCTCTCCCATCTTCCTCGTGCCATTGTTCCTGAAGCACAATTTTGGGCTTTCCAGTGGGACTATCTGCAGGGGTCCTCCTCTGTCTTCGACCCATGTTAGCAACTTCACCAACTTTGGCCATCGAGGTTTGCACAGTTTTTGTGAGTTTTCTATTGCTTCCTTGCAGGCTCCAAGGACCATCCATGCTCGGCATATCACTACTCCTTCTTCCTATCCGTTTGGTGAAAGCACTGTTCCCCAAATCTGCATCTGGCCTCTATCCTTCCAAATTTGGGCTTCTTCTGGAGTTTTAACTTGGACGTTCAGTCTCGGTTTAATTTCCCATCTTGTGCCAGCTCCTTTCGCTTCTGGCTTTGCATACCTGATCACGTGATTCCTGGTATGAGCTCTGTTTCTTATCTTAATGTCCTGGATATAGTCATCTTCATCAGGGTGTGCTGTTTTTGTTGCCCATTTCAATGAGGCATCTCTTCCCGTAAACTGTCCTCTGGTGTTGCACATTGCTACGTGTGACAAACAGTGTGCTGTCGGGACATCAATTTCTACAGCAACAAATATCTTGGATTTTCCCATGCTGTACGGTAGGAGTGCACAGACGTAGCATTCTCCCTCAGCATTTCTTCTTCCAACCTCTTTAATGTGTTGGTACCAAATGTTGTTTCCTAGATGTGCTGTGCTATCCAGGTAATCGTTTAGTTCATTGTTATCTTCATGCATGCTTCTCTTGATTCTTAGTGTCTTCCTGTGGTTTGCCATAACTACATCTCTGAACGCGTCGGTGTGACTTTTCCTTGCTGGAGGAGTCTCAGACATGCTTGTCGGTGAAGCAGGTTTCATTGTCTGTATCGCTGTGATAAGAGGCGGTTTTGCAATTTTCTTCCTCTCCTCTTGTGTCCTTTCGAGGAGCTCCTTCAACCACCACCTGTGTACCACCTGTCCAACGTATGGCTGCGTCTTGGGCCTGGTGCTTGTTTCTTGTGTTGGAACTGGCATGCTAATCACTCTAGTCTCTGTAGTTTTATTTTTCAGCTCCTCATGTAGTTTCTTTGCTTTAGCTATAAATGGGAATACATGATCTTTCAGCATTTGTGTCTTTGCAGTGAATTCTCTCGTAGCCTCTTCTGTCTTCTTGAGGGCTTTTGCTGTATCTTCTTTAGTTGGTCTTTAATTTGCTTCTTCTTGGTCGCCTTTATTATTTTTAGGGACTTGATGTTTGGTGGGCAGTCTCGTACTTTCTGTTGCCATCGTTCGAGGTTCTGCAGCCATTGACACTTTCCCTTGTTCGTGTGCGTTCAGTGTGTGTGCGCGTGTAGTGGTCAGTGCTACATTTTCATTCATTCAGCGCTGACCCTATCTCCAGCTTTTCTCTTCATTCATTACCTCAAGTGTGTATGAATCACTACTAATTACATTCAATTTTAGTTTGCTTACTTTACCATCAGATTTTCTTGGTACTGGAATTACTATATGGGGTCTAGGTGCTTTCGTGGGACTCATACGTACCTTATCCGGTGGGTGCACTGAAATCGAGACGCTTTGTGCACCAATGAAAAATGAAGTTCTGATTGTTAATGACAGAAAGACAATTATAATAACTATGCATATACACATGATCGACCGATATGAAAGTTGGCAGCATTTTCTTCCAGGGAAGCGGGGGTGTCCCTCAGGTTGCGGGAGGACCAAGTTACTGTTCTGGGCCCCCATTTCAATCATGAGTCAATTGTCAGTGTTTAATTCTTTTCAGTTACTCCGTTATTGTTTCTCAGAAAGTTTGTAACATAAAGTGTCAATTGCTTCTAGAGTGTCCCCCTCTTGTGGTTGACGATTGTCTCTGGTTATGTGAAATAGTTCTCATACTGGACTATGGAAAAAGATTAGACTAACACCTTTGGTAAATCACATTCATTATGCATATTCAAAATAGGTACGTTCCCAATGCACTCCCCGAATCTGCTTCACTCCTGAGGACATGCTGGAACCTGTTCAAATGCGGAAAAGATGGAAAAAGTGGTACTACTCAAAATTAAACAAAAATAAAAATAAAAATAAAATAAAAAATAAAACAAACAGTGAAGTTCTCTTCTCTGCTCTTCTCGATCTGTCCCTCAGCGGAAAGATGAAAAACTGTGTCTCTGTCACCTCGATCTGTCCCTCGGCGAAAGATGAAGAACTATGTCTCGGCGACGGATTCACTGGAATCTCACTGAAAGTTGGACAGCTCCACCTGGATCATGATCCCATGGAGCATGGAGGAGTGTTCCCATGTGTGCGACATTAGCTGGATCTCTGAGGAAGGTGATGATGTCAACCTCTGCAGGCCTTCCCACCATTTCTGGATAGTCAGTGACTAGACGGAATAGGACATTGTCCTGCTTTGCTGGTTTCAAGATCATAGGCCTTTCTTTTGATGTGAACAGTCTTTACACTTTCCTGCTGCGTGGATTGCCACTACGTAGTTGAGCTTGATCCACAGTTGGTTCAACTGTTCAGCGTATCTTGGGTCTCTAATGTAGGTTAGTGTGTCTGTGGTTCTCCCGACTAGTCCTGGGCACTCCTCTATGATACGAAAGAAAAGCGTATAAGTGAGTTCATCAATGATCACCTGTGGTGGAAGTGTTTGTGTCCTTATCACTGTATTCGGGTAATTCTGCGAAGGCTTCCGTGATGACAGTCAGTAGTTGCCATACTACTTTCTTGTTGGCAGGATCTTGAATAAAGTCTGTGACACTGGTGACTCTCCCTACAAGTGACGGGTATGATATTATCACTAACTGGAAGTAGGTGAGTACATCCCATGTGAGATTTCTGCAGGGAGATATCATGAGATCTGCAAAACGTCTTGGTGCTGGTTGCTTCAGGTTACTGTGTTAAGCTCTTTAATGAAAAGTCCTTGTGTACAGTCTATCAGAGTTTTGTTTCTTCAACAATGTCTAAGTGTGGTTTGGTTCAAAAGTTTGTATTGTCAATGCGTTGTGGCTTAGATGCGTAATTCTCTTTTTCACCCTGCAACTAAGATGCACAGAGTGTCCAATATGTCTTTTATCCCCTTTTTTGCTTAGAGGAAATGTCCAGTTTAAAGCCACAATTTTCAGACAGAGTTAATTTGTCTTGGCTTTGCTGCTTATGCATCCTTCTTCCTTGTCATGGATCTCATCTGCACGTGCTGAGGTTCTTCCCTGTTGACTGTAGGTTCTTCGCAGTGGGGTGCAGCTAGAGGGATCTTACCAATATAGTGTTTTATGTCATTAAGGAAGATCCATGCTCGCCTGCCTTGCAATTTAACGGCTGAGGGAGTGCAGTCCACTACGATGAACGGGCCGTTGAATATTGGCTCGTCTCACCTTTTTCTCGTGTGGTTTCTTACCAGCACGGCATCACCAGGAAAGATGATTGGCACACATACACCTTGAACTGTGTCTGTTATAGCACCTCCTGCTGGGTCTTGTGTTGTGCTGCACCCTTTTCGTTGTCGCTGTACTTGGTCTGAAACGATAAGAAGGTTTGATGCCATGCAGTTCAGATATTCCGACAACTCGGTTCCCAGGACCTCTTGGGTTGACTGGGTATCACATCTAGCCCTATTTTGTGGGGTAAGAGGGGTGTTCATTCTCCTTCCCGTAACTATCCCGTGCTGCGTGAGATGATGGTCGGAGCCTGGTTGGTTTCCGAAGAGCATACAATGCCTGTGGTAGACAGTGCAGCCATCCCTTTTCTAGAGTAAGCTTCAACTTGGCTATCCTTTCCTTTAACAAGCCGTTGAGCCTCTCACAAATCCCATTACCTTCCGGATGATACGCCGACAAGAACTTGTGCTTTATACCAAGCAGCAAGCTAATGTGTTCAAAGACTGAGTTTACAAAATGAGCCCCATTGTCTGACCTCATCACCTCACATACCCCCCATCTAGGGAACACTTCCCTCACCAGGAATTTGGCAGCACAGGTTGAATCTGGGTGTGTACAGGGACCTGCTTCTATCCATCTAGAGAATGGACACACCACTACTATTAAATACCTGTACCCGTTACACACTTGAATCATGTTGACATAATCGATATGTAAGTGCTGAAAAGGCCCATTTGGCCGGGGATGATTCCTCTCACTACTTTTAATGTGTGCCCAGCGGTGAATTGCTGGCAGACTATGCAGTTCACCATGAAGAATGCAACATGCTCTGCTAAATTAGATATAAACCAGTCTTCTGTGAGAGTTGCAGCAAGATTTTCTTTGGTCATATGAAATGGGTAGTGCAGCTGTTCCAATGCTATCTTCAATAGGGCTACCGGCATGACTGGTTTACCAGTGCTGACTTTTCACCACAACCCATCTGAGGGGTTTAAAGAACACCATTGATGCTTCTACAGGTTCTTTTTGTCCTGCAGTGCCTCCCCGTGAAGCTCCATCAGTGGAGTCTGTCCCATATTATTGTAGGCCTCTGGTGTGGCTCAAGCTACCATCATTCGTTCATGGTTGTGTGCCACTTCTACTTCCATGATCATCTCATTTTTAGATGCCATACGCCTGGCATCCGTGTCTGCTGTGTGATTTCCGCGCGACACAAAATCTCTCCCGTGAATATGGGTGGTATGACTGCTATGCCCACTGGGAGCTGTAGTGCCTTGATCAGCCTGTCCAATAAGGCTGCATGCTGCACTGGCGTGCCGTCTGCTCGGAGGTAACCCCTCCTTTTCCAGCGTGCTAAACCTGCATGCACTGTTGACGTCACATAGGCAGAGTCACTGTATACCGTTACTTCCTGGTCTGCATGATTCTCAATGGCGAGTATCAACGCCAATAGTTCTGCTGCCTGTGCTGAATAATGAGATGGTATTTGTACACTGACAAGTATTTGAAATTCTCCATTTGCTATGGGTTTCATTATGGCAATGCCTGTATATAGTTGTCAGTCTTCTTGGTCGATTCTCGAAGAACCATCAATGAAAACGATATCACCACCCACCAGGGCATTTTCTTTCCCTCTGGGGATTTCATAATATAACTCTTCATAGTTTGCGCAGTCATGTATTGGCTCTCCTTCAGTGACTGGTTCAGCTATGAACGTAGCTGGGTTTACAGTTTTACATCGAACTATTTTGATCAATGGATTAGATATAATCATTTCATAGGCAGAAGCCCTCTGTGATGTCAATGTGCCTTTTGGTTTCCCCAAGATGGCGAATAATGATTGCTCGACGTATAATGTCATGGAACAGCCCATTACAATGGTTGTCGCCTTCCTTATGGCGAACGCTGCGGCAGCAAAACTTTGTTCGCATGGGAAGTGGCCTCTCATGACAGGGTCCAGGTTCCCACTGTAATATGACAGAGGCTTGTACCCTAGCAAAGTTCTTTGGGCAAGTACTGCCACCATAACGTTGCCATTCGTGTGTGAGAACAGGTAGAATTCCTCTGCATAATTAGGAATCCCAAGAACTGGCGCCGAACAAATCACCCTCTTGAGTTCTTCAAACCCCTTCTCCATTGCCTCAGTCCATTCAATCTTTTCCTTTGTCGCCTCAGTCTTCTTTAGGGCCTGGAGCAAGAGCTTGGTATACAAGCTGTAGTAGAAGACCCATGCTCTAACATAATTGCACAAGCCTAGGAAGCTCTGCATTTTCTTTATTGTGAGTGGCTTAGCCGTATTCATGATAGCTTCAGCCCTTTCTGGGTAACCTTTTTCCCTTCATGTGGGATTAACTGGCCTATGTATATCACCTCCTGTTGACAGTATTGTAACTTTTCCTTGTCAACCTTATGTCCTTTCTCTGCCAGTATAGTCAATAGCTGGACTGAATCGCGCCTGCATTGCTCTTCAGTGGTGCTGCAGATCAGAATGTCATCCACATACTGCAAAACAACACTGTCTACTGCAATATTGCTTAGGTCCATTTGCAGGACTCTGTTGAAAATGGACGGGACTCACAATACCCCTGTGGCAATCTCATGCTCTTCAGACGCATTTGTCTGAATGTAAATGACGTCAGATCTTGCGAGTCACGGTGTAACGGGATTGATAAAAAAGCATTTTTCAAATCAATCACTATTAAGTATTTCGCCTCGATCGGTATGTTGCACAAGATCGTAGATGGATTAGGGACTATAGGGAACTCGGCTTCAACAATATCTTTTAATGCTGTTAAATCTTGGATTAAACACCACGACCCTCCCTTTGATTTCTTGATGGGGTAAATCACCATATTACAGGGTGATTCTGCCGTCACTAGGATGCCCTGATCCATCATGGCGGAAATTGTCTTCGTGATCCCTACTTCCGCTTCTCTGGACATGGGATATTGTCATGCTCTTGGTAGAATTGCTCCTGGTTTTAGTTTAATTTTCACCTCTCCTACCCCATTCAGGAGGCCTACATCATAAGGTCTTGTGTTCCATACTGAGACAGGCACCTCGGCCATGTCGTCATCAAAGTATGCTGGACGAATCAGCGCCAACAACATTCTCTGTGGCATTTCTCGTTTGATAATTTTGACCCAGAATATGAGACTTACTTCCACTCTTGTCGCTTCTAAGTCAGGGTGTTCTTTGAACAGATCGTCATCGGTGACGTCAGTGACTCGATACCCTTCTTCGATAATTGCACACCATTGTCTGCCTTTGTCGTCAAACCCTTCGACCATTACTACTTTCCCTCGTACTGCTGCAATATGTATCGTTAAGGGAAATACTTGTCCCTCTTCTTCATGCATAGGTATTCTTGGCCTGAATAGGAACTCATCAGAGGTTCTCATAGTTCCATCTGCGAGGCCTGGCAATCCCGCCATAAGCACACGCACGACATATACGAAGACTTCTGGTTCTAATGGTATAGCTCTTATGGATATGCGTCCCGAGTATGCTCTGATCATTTCGCACATGTTCGAATAATGCATACCTGGAGTGGAGCATACTATGCCCTCCTCTGTGAACAAGATAGTCATATTCAACTTTGTCATTAAGTCTCGACCAAAAATGTTTACTGGGATCTGACGTGAATATAGTAAAGGCACATTCATCTCACAATCTCCTACAGAGAATGGGAGATTGTCCATAAAGGGAACTATGCTGTGAGCGCCTGTAAAACTCTGTATCTATGGCCTGGCCTGACAAGGAAAACTTGCCTTCTCGTATGCACGAGCGTGTTTCACCTGTGTCAACTAAGAAGGAATATTCTTTCCCCCCTATGACGACATTTACCCTTGGTTCCCTGTTATGGTCTGGTGTCACTGACAGGATAGAACACATCAGGGTTCCCAGCGAGCTGTACTATTTCATGTATAAGTTCGGTCCACTGTATGCTTGTATATTTTCTCCATTCCCAGGGTTGCCTCCCCTTCCGGAGTTTGTGCCCTGAGACATTTGAGGCGGTGCCTGTTGGGATTGCCCCTGTGGCAGGTTCCCCATGTTCGATGGTTGAACCCCTTGCTGCGCATCTTGCTGCAAGCCCGGCGCTTGCTGCTGCACTGTGTGATTCGGTGCACCGCCCTGTTGTGGGATAGCAGGCGGATTCACCGTGCCTGCTCCCATTCCTTGTCCATTTTGCCACATGCCTTGGCTTCTGCACGCGCGTGCCACATGCCCTGTCATACCACACAGCCAATATACTGGCGGTAGTCGGGCTATCTGTCCATATGACATGTCTGGATTGCCCATCTGCACGTTTTGAAAGCCTCCTTGATTATTCTGGAAACCTCCCTGATTACTCTGCCATTCTCTTCCTCTGAATCCCCTTCCCCTCGGGTAAAATCCCGCGTTACCCTGGTTTTTCTGCGATGGTTTAGTCGCCTGTTGTAAGTTCGATTCAGCTGGGCTGGTCAGCATAGATCCTTCGAGAGCATACTTTGAGAGTTTGTTTTGCACCAGCTTCGCTTCCTCACCCTTATGAGTTGCCTCCTTTTTTTGATTCTTTTCTTTCAACAATCTACAGTAATGTGCAATAGTCAACTGTATTTCAGCCCACGGTTTAGCCTCTACTCCTACCAATTTCTTGAGCTGTTTCTGCACCTGTTCCGGTAACCCTTGGCAAAATATATGGTAGAATACAGGAATAGATTTCGTCCAAGATTCATGTGTTTCGAGCACCCATGCGGCTTGAAAATTCTGGATATAAATCAACAGATCCTCTGACTCTTTCATTTTTCGAGTCATTATAGCTCCCATATGGGAAGTGTCTGGGTACAATACTCGTAGCGCTTTCCACACCGCTGTTCTACAATTATTAAATGGCGCTCCGTTATGGATAGTGTTAATTATTGTTACACCAGGGTACCCAGCTCATTTACATACATCGTCTGCTCTTTCACCAAGTATGGCGATCAGGAGGCCCTTAATGTCCCTATAGCTAATGTGACACCCCCTGTCATTTTTTCTATCTCGTGTATCCACTTCCCGGCTCCCGATGTCATCATTGGGAGCTTGTTTTTCAGGTTTTCTCTGTCCATGTGTGGCCATGGAATATATTGTGGTCTTAGCCCCCCCTTTTCTAGTAGTAGGAATTGGAATGCGCAGTCCTCCTTCTCTTTCCCCATGGCTCTCCTGTCTATTGCTGGAATAGCATTACCGCATCGCTGTCTACCTGGCAATTGCCTCAATCTGTCTACATAGGCAGGTGCTGACACCCCCCTATGACCGTGGGGTGATTCTTCATGTCGGCCAGGCTGCGCGGCAGACTCTGATGCCCTAGATGCAGACTCACTGGTGTCTGACCATCGTACCCCTTTGTCCCTTTGGAGCCACTTCTCGCGCCGTCTCTCTTCTTCGTGTGCCTCGTCCTCAGGAGTCAGATGCTGATTGTTCCAAGTTAACGCAACTCCTTGCATCTTCATCGCTCTTACTAATTTATAGCCTGCCAGGGACAGTCCCCTGCTCCCACTACTTCGGGTGACATCCTTAGTGTCATACAGTTGAGTGCTTTCCAAGCGCTCGTGTTCCTTTTCCCGGTGGGTTGTTTGCTCCAACCCCATTTCAACATATATTTTATCGATCGTTTCCCTGATGCTTCTGGTTTCGAAGTCATCATCAATATTCATCCCACTCGTGCCTGGTACTGAGTCATACGCAGGAAAGAATTCTTCGATATCTTCCCATTCTACAACAGGATTGGGTTTCTTAACTTCCCGCTCCAAATATTCAAGATTGCGTGCCCTCTGTCTACGCTTACGTTCTATATCATCGTGAACTTCCTTGCGTCACCTTGCGTCTTCTCTAGTCCTTTCTTCTTACCCTTTTCTTTCATTACTACATTCATTTACCCTCCTAACTTCCTCATCCTTTCGCCTTTTCATCCTTTTTTCACGTACTCTTTGCTCTTCTCCCAAACTTTGCTAATTCTGTCTGAACTGTTCATAGGCTGCCTTTTTTTTTTGCGAACAAGCTGTTTTTTTTGCTCTTCGGGATAGAAATGTTTTCGCCTCAGCCTATCTTTCCTTTTTATCCTTTCGTCCCTTATTTCCTTCTCCTTTTCTATCTCCCTTCTTTGCGTCACTTCAGACTTCTCTCTCGATCTCACATCATCACTTCCCTTACCATCGAGTTTCAACAATATCTGTCCTCCCATCCATTCGTCTTTTGCGAATGCTATCTCATCAGTTCTGTCTTCACTTCCCTTCCACTTCTTTCCTTCTCTCTCTTTATCGAGAGGTGCACCAATCTGTGCCTGGTCCTTTCTTTCATTATCACGTCTCTCCTTGTCCCGCGGGACTGCGGAGGTGAGATTAATTTCCTGATCCTTCCCCTTGATTTCATAACTACTGTACGTAGGTGACTCATACTCAGGGTTGCTATACCCGGTGGCTGCCTTAAGCTCTCTTAACGGGTTGAGTCCCTCTGACTTACTTCCCTCAATCTCTGGCTCAGACGGGACTGGTAGCGTGGTAGGCGTCTCATCCCCCTCCGTGCATACGTTTAATATCCAGTCTGCGGGAGGCTCTTCCTCCTTTGGCTGTTCAATCATTTGCCACAGTTCCAGAACAGCAAGGCGTTTTTCTAGTTTCTTGCCAGTATATGTGGCATGCAAATAAGTCGTCATATGTTGTAAGACGGCTTTCGATAAGGACCCGTTCTGTGGCCATGGCATAAACATCTTGTGGGCGGTACCGTTAACCCACTCTGTGCTATATTTGTAAGCTTGGGTCCATGTTTGGGCAGCTGCTTACATAGGTGGGCAAGTGGGGTAATCTCCATTCTTAAATTCCGTTACCAACAATATTTTCATGTACGTTTAATACTTCCAACAATATGAGCGAGCACCACATACGCAAGCTCCGATCCAATCTTTTCCTGCCCAACTTCTATATCATCAGTTTACTCAAGAACATCAATCCATTGGCGATTCCCTCTTAGTTATAGAATCACGTAAAACCCAAACTTTGCATCAAACAATCACTGATACACAATTCTTTGCATGTGACATATAACAGAACACGTACAATAGACACTTGACAGACCAGACAGACACAAGCTGGACACTTATATCTCTGTCTTCTAATCAATACCCCGACATGGAGTTTAAACGAACCCCTTTTGTGACGTCTTTAATCGTCACAGTAGCCTAATCGTCCCCTATTATATGGGCTCTGAGTTCACGTTTCTTCTGACCGCTATATTAAAGCGCAGGAACAAGGCGAATCCTCTTACTTTTTTATCTCAGGTGTCCTTCCTGGTATCCTCTGTTTTTCTCTTGGGTGCCCCTCCCGGTAACCACTGTTTTCTCTCTGGTGTCCTCCTGGTAACCACTATTTTCTCTCGGGTGTCCTACCGGTAACCACTATTTTCTCTATTATGCTTGAGTCATTATTCCCTTATCTATAACCATCTTCTCTACTTCTGACTATTTTCATTTTCCGCCTCCCTGCGTTACCTTTTGCCTTACTTGTTCTAATGCATACAAGACATTTGCCAAAATATTGACTTTTTTGTTCACTCACTGCTCGCATGGTTCCTCTCTGGATCTTCGATATCACTTCCCCTCCTTTACCGCCTCTTTCGGTTGTTTCATCCGATCAGCTGCCCGTAGGAATGAGAAGGGTTATGCTTTGAAAGGCTGGTTCCTTCAGACCTACTGCAGTTTGTCTTTTATGTACTTATACTATCATTGTGCACGGGAAGCTTCTCAGTCTACTCAGCGGAATAGCGAAGGACTTGTGATATTGCCGAAGTCCTAGAGTTACTTTTTGTCGACGGGTCAATAGGTGTCTTAGTAATAATTAATCAATATTCAGAGCTCGCCCTCCGGCACCCTAAAATTAGATAGCTGCACCTTGATGAGGATGAGGATGGGGTGGAGGATTCTCTTACTCCGACACAATCAATAAGGACAACTCAATGGTTTGGCAAAGGGAAGTCCGTTTAATGACAAGTACAAAAAACAGGGAAACAAATGGAAATCAGCAGCGTTGTGATTGCCTGTCTCGCTTCAACTTCCAAAATCTTCATTCAGACAGCAATAGTTATAGTACATTCTCGTCATCATTGACGTGTAACACTCAAAGTTTGTCATGCAATTCTATTGGTTGGAAAAGGTAACTTTACTATAGGTATTATATCTGTATATGGTAACAGAGCATGAGGATTGGATAACTCTTATCGGGTGGGCATCTACGCCCACCCCACTACATCACGTGTGATAGACGTCACTACACGCACAACGTCTAATTGGTTCTACAAGCTATAGGACCCTAGATTATTTGGTCCATTGTGATTGGGTGGGCTACACCCCTGGGCATAAATCTCCACTTTAATTAGCAGCATGCAGAATGGACACCCAGATGCGGAGTGCCCCAAGATTGACCCTGCCTCCATTCCATCAATCACTACTTTTAGGGCTATGTGTCAATTAGTTGGCTGAGTATGGCCTCGAAACCGTAGCTTCTTATCAGGAAAAGTTATGGCATCCTCAGATTCTGGGTGACATCAGACGTTGGTACCTCTTCGCCCTTGGCTGGTCATGTGTCTGTTCACCGTGAATCTGCTTCATTTTCTTTGTATTCGTGTATTTGATTCTCCTTCGGCCCTGCAACCTGCCTGGGACCTCTTTATCTCGACCTTCACTGGCTGGCTGGTGTGCTCTGAAGTTTCGATTCTCTGAGGTTGCTGCTCTCTTCCCTTTCTTAGGTTGACCTCGAATTCCAAGCATGAGCTGCTTCTTACTGAGTTTCAATTCCGCTCTTTCCTTTGGCTTTGGCTGGGATATGAATCTTGGCCTTGTTAGCCCTTTGCATCCTCGGCTTAATTCTGCTTTTACAAAATGGAGTCGCGCTTGTATCCTGTGCTTCATTGAGGTAGATATATAATTGGCGCATGGCGTTCTATTCTTCTACTAAGTATTGCAAGCAGTTCCGTTTTCTTAGCTTTGTGCGTTCCAATCATATTTACAGGCATCTGTTAGTTGCACATTTTCATCTCACTTCATGGTTGCGTTTCTTCGTGCTGGAACGTTGTTTCTTCTTTTACGTCTGTTGCACCATTATTCATAACTTTTCGACTTGTGTGTCATCCTTTTCACTTGTCGTTTATGTTCATCTTTACAACGGCCTGATCTCTTATGTCATCACCATTTGCCTTCCATTAAGGCTCTTTGGGTCTCTTCGGGGACAGTCTGTAAGTAGTCTTCATTTCGTGTTAACTGCTGGTACGGTTGTCTCAGTGGGTACTGGGCTGCCCAAGGCTGTCTGGTTATAAACACTTCAACAGGTATTGCTCTTCTGATGGGCACTGGGCAGAGTCCTAGAGCTGCTCTCTGTCGGCTCATTTGTTCCTCATACATCACATACCTTGGCGAGTATGTTCCTGGTACCTCAACATGTGGGGTTGGGGTGCAGGCCATGTCTGGGACCTCCTCTGCAATAGGACAATTGGATATTGGAGGAGTTTTGAGCTCCCCTGGTTCTGATTCTAGGCTGCCCCCCCTTTTGGAGGCAGTCACCAGAATTGGTTTGGGCAAGATGATTTTCCAAGCAATCATTCTGGAGTTCAATGACGGGCGTTTTTAACTCAGTCCCCACATTTACCCAGTCTTCATTAGGATCTCTCGGGACCCATTTTTCTTTGGGAGTAGTTCCCCATCCCTGAAGGACAAGTTCCTTTAACCAGAGCCCTCTGATCCACCCTCCTTCAAATTGGAAGACTCTAACCTCCTCCACAAAATGGGTATTTTTAGGCCTTTTATTTCTCCTACCCGCCATCTGTTCCTTAGGTTGCAGACTTTCGAGCGCAGGAGATTCTGGTTCTGGTTCCTGGGTTTCCAGGGGCTTTTCACAAGTGGGGAGGAAGCTTCCTCTGAGGCTTGATACCCTCCTTCCCCCTGTGCCTCCTCCTTTGGAACTGGTGGTTTGTCGGGGATCTCTCCCCGTCATTGCTCTGGAGTACCAGACCCTTGATTTGAGGGGTTCTGAGCCAGCATGCTCATATGAGGGTTCTGCTGAACCCTCAACATGTGACACAGATCCTGTGAAAAGTTCTGGACCTGGCGCTCCAGTTGGGACACCCGATCTGGTTGGTACGGGGGTCTCTGGTCCATCTTAGGTGGATCACAGGAAGAGTAACTGTCCCTTCTCCCACAATACCCTTGCTTGGGATACTTCTGGTAACCCTCCACTCTTAGCCTCCCTTCTCCCGGATTGGGCTCTCTGGGCTCAAGAAAGTGGGGAAAGAAAGGAGGGTTGTTTTGGGGGCTGAAGTTTGGTGGGTACCGGGGAAAGAAGCTCAACCCGGCATTTGGGGGATTACTGCCCTCCTGGGGAAAGTTAGGAGGGAAGTTTCCTGGGTTGGCAGCTACTTGGTTGGATCTTCCCCTTGGGCTGGGGGAGACCACACATAGCCCAGGATGGGTCTGTTGCCCTTGTAAAGGGGGCTGATATAATCAGGGGAGTTAGGGTCCCATTTGTGGGATTACCTCCCGACTACCTGTTTGGTAATTGGTCCGAGGGCCTTCTGGGTCTTTGGTTAGAAGGATTTTGCACAGGAATATTTTTAGGCCCCCCCATCTCCAGATCTAAAATGGGGGCAACCTTCAACTATGCCACCTTAGCAGCAATAGGGCTGTTGGCTGGTTTGGGGTTTTTATTTGTATTTTCTACCAGTTTCTGCACTTCATAAATACGAGTTGCATGTTCAATGACCCAGTCTAGTGATCTCTTCTCGTGAAAATCCCTCACCACCTGGGTCATGATGTATTTAGGGAGTGCATGAAAGAAGGTATTAATGAACTCCCTACTGTCTGTGTGCACCCTCCTGGTGGTCTGCGCAAAGGCACATTTTAATTCTTGCACTAATTCTTGTGGGGCCTGGTCTTCCCCACATTGCAGATTGTAGGCCACCTTGCGGGCCTCTTGGGGGTTCCTATGTATGGAAATTCTTTTTAAGATGGCTGCCCTGTAGGTGGACCATCTTGAGTGATTTTGATCCTCCAGCCCCGCAAAGAAGCTGGAGTATTCAGGGGAAAATATTCATTTGACATATTGAATGCAACCCTGGCTATCTTTCAGGTGGAAAGTATCCATCATTTGTTCATATAACTCAAGGTGCTCCCAGACGGAATACTTGGCATTTCTATGATAGGAAGTTATGATGCTCCTAATGGCCTTGATCTTTTTCAGGTGATCTTTCAGTAGGGCCCTCTTAATTTTATGTCCACTCATCCTCTGACTCAGATGCACTGCTACATGAGGTGGCTATCTGATCCTCTAGGCTCTCCCTGATTCTGCAAGCTTAGGAATGTCTTGCAGAATGTGGGGGCCTAGTTTCTTGAGACCTGTGGTGCTCAGAAGAGTCTTCTGACTCTCCCTTGTTCCCAGGATTGGCTGAATACCCCCTCACCCCCCACACTGCCCTAGCTGGGAAGAGATCTTTAAGATACTTTTTGTGTGCCTAGTTTCATGAAGTTCCCCACCAAATTTTACAGACTGATCCTTTGGTAGGTGGTATTTTTTAGGATCCAGTTGCCTGATTCTCCCCTCACTGGAGTCTTCCTGGTCAGAGAGGCTAGCCCTACTATTTGGGAATCTGTGCAGAGATGCCCGCCCATCGATTTCTGGGAGGCGCTGATCTGTCAGTCCCAAGTTTCCCATTCTGCTGAAGTCTACCATCCCCGTGGCCCTTGGTTCATATGAGCCAGTAGACATGAGGGTGGCAGAGTCCATGGTACTGAATGGGTTAAAGTCCCTGATGACAGGGGTCCTGATGTTATGCTCAGGGATTTCTCTGTCCCTTCCTACCTCATCTCTTTGAGCCCCTATTCTCTGGTGACATGCCAACATCTGACTGTTTTGCTCCTCTATTAAGGCCTTACTGGTCTCAATGATTTGCTCTTGCATGGCTATCTGTTTGTGGAGCCTATCATTCTTTTCACAGGGAGCCTCATTGTCTCTCTGTACTTCCTGTCTGGATTGAAATACTGAGCCAATTTTTGCTGCTGCAGGAGATTCACCTCCTGAGTTTTGTCATTATTGGTCTGATTGTTATTTTCCAGAGCATCCTCCAGCCGCCTGGTGTGCTCTAGTAGTTTCTCATATTTGGTTTTAACTTCACTAAACTCCTGGAGGGCCAGCTTTATTTCCTCTAACTTAGTTTTTAATTGGTTGACTTCCTGGCCTAAGGCGTCCCCCTCCTGACTTAGAGTGCCCCTCTGTGCAGCTAGGTCGTCCCTCTGTTTTTTAAATGCACTAGATTTCTAGCACTTCTCATCAAATTCCTCTTGAGAGTGGATGTCTTTAATAATGAATTTATTATTCTCCTCTTTCAAGGATTCTATGTGGTTCTGTAATGCTACTATCTGTTCTGCGCAGATACTATTCTATTATAATTTAATTGATGCACCAGTTTCTGTTGACTCTGTTTTAAAAAGTCAACCCTTTCCTGATACTCATCTTGCAGTGTCTGTACTTTGCTATCTTGCTCTGCCTTCTCCTGCTGAAGGAGGGCCAGATCTTCTTTTAGTTTGGTAATATACTGCCTATCCTCTGTTTCCGATTATTGGCTCTTCTGGAGCCTTTGTTCTGAAGAGTCCAGATTAGTCTGGATTTTCTGCAGTGTTTCCCCTTGCTTCTTTGCCAGAACTATATTTTCTGCATGCTTTTCCTGTATTATTCCTATGTGGAGGTACAGGTAGGCCACTATTTTGGCAATTTTACACTGGTCCTCTTTTATTTTTGGGGCCATGTACAGTTCGCTAAGTGCTTGGTGTAATGGACTCTTATCCTGCCATGTATCTAGATCTATGGCAGTGACCTGTTCTTTTATTTCCTGTAACTATACCTGTTCATTCTGTTCGGGCCACTCACCCCTGACAAACAGTTTGTGCATGAAGTGTTCCAAAGCAATATTAATCTCTACTGGAATCGCCATTTCAGAAATATCAATTTCCTTCTGACTTATTTCAGGGTTAATTTACTTTTGCAAACAGGCCCGATTTTTTGAGTATTTAGTTTGAGAGGTGCTTGTACAGTGTAGCACTGTACCCCAACCCAGCAAGGTGTCTGTACCCTGCAAGCTAGTATGCTGTGTTAGACTGTCATGGGTGGTATTTCAAATTCAGAATCCCGGACGAGCCCCCAAGTTGTTAAAGATTTCAATCAGGCACACACCCAAGTCTCGCCTAGCATGCAGTGCACAATGAAACCCTTATTTTATTTGCGTCTGTAAGTTCAATATTCTAAATGATATACCACTCATATCACACCCGTCTCAAAACACCCCTCAGGTCACACTGAACCAGGAATCAGGCTAGTTTGTAAAGGTAAATATTGATTTTATTTATTTAATATTCAAATCACACATAAATTTTATATATGGTTAAGTTGCACTAATAAAAACCTAAAGTTCAATGCAAAAACGTTGTTAAGGGGATGTTATGGTTAAGTTGCACCAATAAAAACCTTTGAAATTCACTGAAAAAACATTGTTAAAGGGATGTTATGGTTTCAAGTAAAATTGAAAAACCCCAGAAATTCCCCAGTTATGGTAAACTAAACAACCATAACTCGCGCCACCACCGTGTACTGCTAAGACTAACACCCAAGACATCAAAGATGACATCACAAATCTGGTAAGCTAAACAACCATAACTCGCGCCAACACCGTGCACTGCTAATACTAACACCCAGGACATCAAAGATGTCATGACAGAATCCCACCAGACTTTACATACACACTCAGAATCAGCTCAGAAATATACATGCAACATTTCCTGCAGTTGCAGTAAGTAGCACCAAAGTTATAAGCCATCCAAGAACTGCATTTCACCAAAGCCGTAATTCTGAGGTGTCTGCAAACTTTTCAGGACTGTTTGCGAACATCCAAACTGTTCGCAGACTTTCGCTGCAAAAAACCACCTGTTTTTATTTTCTTCTTGAAGCCATATTCCATCGCATCCTCATCACCCCTCACTTCCCCAGAGATTTTTTGATAAGTTTGACAAGTGCAATGTTGCGTTTTTTAATATGTTTTTACCACGGCTAAGACCGCGAATCCAAGATGGTGGGTGTTTCCAAAAATCTGACGCACTTCACGCTCTTCACCATCCAATCAGCGAACACGTTGCATGTCTGTGGACATGACGCAAGCCGATTAACCAATTGGTGTCCTGTCCGTGGAGTGAACAGGGAAGTGTGTCCGCGGAGAAGACATAGATATCACTAATTTTTTGGGACCTACTTTTTGGTCGTTTTAAAAACTACTGGATGGATTTTCATCAAGTTTATAAAAGCATGCTTTCGAGACCAAGCTGCTGCTCCTGCCACAAATTTGGTGAAAATTCATCCAGCGGTTTGGGCTGTAGGCGTGAGCAAAGTTTTTTCCCCATTCAGTCTATGGGAAAAAAAAATTGGGACCCGCCCTATAACTTTGCCCCCCACGGACCAAACCTCACCAAACTTTGCATATAAATTCAGAGTGCGTCATATACTTTTTTTGCAAAGTTTGGTGTGGATTCGTCCAGGGGGCGCAAAGTTATAAGCCAACCAAAAAGTGCTCTTCTTATGGGATTAGCAACTTAACCATAACTACACAGCCACTACTGTGGCCGTGTAATATGGGACAGCAATCACAAAGCGGTGACAATACAATTCAGAAAATAAGCAAAGCAATTCAATTCACTTATAATGATGCAGAATAGAAAACACAGGAAAAAGAACAGTTTTGGTTTATTAACAGATAGCGTTTATGTTAATAGTTCCCCCTGCAAAGTACTAAATTACAAATGAGCAATCCTACACAGATGTAAGTAATCAGCAGGTATTCCGGAATGAAGACAATGTCTAGAGTTTAAATGCAATCTTCCCTCTCCAAACAAGAGAGAAAACGTTTTTACAAAATGACACTTTTTAACTGACAGTTGCTTTGTAAAATAATGCAAAAGAGTGCAAAAATGCTTAAATGGATAGAAATTCTGAGGAAAGCAACACTAAACAGGTCCTAAGCTTTTGGATGGCTTATAACTTTAGCGCCATTCAATGAAACTGCATGTACTTTTGCAATTTACTTCTAGACTTAATGCTGAATGATTTTGCAAAGTTTTGTGGGATTCTGTCAAGAGGGGCTTAAATTAGAGGGGGGTCCAAAAATATTGTAAAGGCATATAAATGTGTTGCCATTTGACGAATCTGCACAAGATTTGGCAAAAAACGATTTTGGATCTAGATATAAATTGTTTTCTAGCGTTTGGTGGGATTTTCTCAAGAGGGGTGAAATTAGAGGGGGGTCTCAACATTTTTAGATGGCTTATAATTTTGTTGCCATTTGACGAATGTGGACAAAGGTTTTGAGAAAGATTATAGACCCAACCTTCAATGTTTGTGTAAAGACTGAATAGATTTTGTCAAGTGGGGGCTAAATTATATGACTATTTTATGTACACACATTTTGACACTTTTGAAAAAATAAAACATGGGCAGATTTCGAGGAAGCTCGTGTAAGGAGCATTGGCAAGGACATTAAAGCATGGTTTTGCAAATATGCCTGTGTTTTATTTTTTGACAAGTGTCATAATGTAGGTACAAAAAATAGTAAAATATCTTTGGTGACTGAGGTATAACCAGTGGCCGTGGGAATTTGCCAGATTGTCAGGGTCATGGCATGAGGTCATGATGCAGACAATCTGCCTACTGGCCATGACCGCAAAGGATGAAAAATTGTGTTAAAGTGGCCATGTCCACCTGGGACCGGCTGTATGGTAAAGTTATTCGAAAGCAGAATAGGTTTCAAAGGGAAATAAAATGTGCTTGTGGTAATATGGTCATAGGGTTCTGCAGGCTGCCATAGAAAACGAAGAGGGGCTCTGTACAGAGCATCGCCTTCTTTTTCCATGGTGGCAATCTTGGAAAAGGATTGTCCTTCCTACAGCAGGTCGCTCCAGGCATACCACTGTAGGATGGAAAATCCTTCCTTCCTACAGCGGGATGCTGCAGGCGTCCCACTGTAGAAAGAAAAATCTATTTTTTAGCACCCCAGGTTCCCGCTTTGTGCATTTCACTTTGGTATCTTAAGCCTTTGGTACACTCCCAACAGTGGTAAAGAACTGCCACATTCATGATTCTCTGTGGGTGCTAGAGGTAGGCACGTCCTCTACCTCATCTTCTTGGTCCCCTTCATTGTCTTTGGAAGTACTTGCGCTGTTTCTGTTGTGTAGGTCCTCCAGCAGGTGGTGGTGGTGGCTCTTGGGGAGGAGGGAGGGCAATAGCTGATGGCATTTTTTGAGAAATAGCAGTTTTACTAATATTCTTCTAAGTATGTGCTTTGCACTAGATTGTTAATGGATAATGAGTAAATATAGGTGTGGGAGCTGTGCAAGGGTACATGAGCTTGAAAGTTCCTATATCAGTCAGAAAATGCAGTTCCAAACAGTCTTCGATGCATGGACCCGATTTCGAAGTGCGGACGCCTTCACAGACACGCCATCATGCTCTGTGCGAGCGCATGGTCACGTGGCACTGTCCGGAAGGTCTGTGATGATATCAGACGTTTGCAGACGTTGAAAGATGCAAAAACAGTGGAGAAAGTTGCAAAAAGTGTATAGAAGAGTTAAAAATAATGCTAGAAGGTGGGAAATGGCAGAGTTTTAAGGTTAAATATTGTAAATTGGATAGATGTTTTGCTATTCTGGGGTAAGTATGATATTAGTAAGTTGTAAGAAAATAGCATGCACCGGTAAAAACCCATGAAATTCAGTGAAAAAACTTTGTTAAAGGGACATTATGGTTAAGTTGCACTAATAAAAACCTATGAAATTCAATGAAAAACTTTGTTAATGGGACGTTATGGTTACAAGTAAAACTGAAAAACCTCAGAAATTCATGAGTTATGGTAAGCTAAGTAACCATAACTCGCGGCACCACCGTGCACTGCTAAGACTAACACCCAGGACATCAAAGATGACATCTCAAATGTCATTGATGACATCACTGATGACATCACAGATTTGGGCCACTTGTTTTTGTTCACTGACATACCTAGGCCAGGTGGTTTTGTATCTCAACGTTAACCTTGTCATATGTTCTTAAAGTACGGTCCATATGGTTTAGTCTCAGCTGATGGTGCACATACATGGGGAAATAAGCAGGCCTCAAACACACATTTCATTTGTATACATTAAGATAAACTTTAATGTTATTAACATTTTCTGATGATGCTGTTTCTTTCTTCCTGACTTTAGTTTCCCTGTATGTGCCTGTGATTTGTATGCATTGTAGTTCTTCATATGTATTGTTTGTACTAGCAAAAGTGTAGTAAGTCTTGAATTGTTAGCTAGTTATTACATGTTTAACATTAATCAAAACTCGCACAAGGTAGCATTCATTATTGTACTTTCCAAAATTACAAGATTATAAATATTGTACTTCTATGATGCATGCTGCAGCCATTGCCTATGTTTATATATGATTAGGTTACTGTATTAACAACACTCAAATAAACAGGGTAATTCATAGAATTCAGCGCACAAGTGGCATACGCGGCTGGTGCACAGTGTGTGCGTGTGACTTTTCTGCACCAGCTGCGTGCGCTAAAATCCATTTCCGCTCACGGCGTATTCATGGATTTTAACATCCAAAACCAGCCGTGGCGCAGAGTGGCCCTGTGCGAGCGGGGTATGTGTGTTACTGGGGTGCGCGGGAGGTTTCACACGTGATTGGCCCTGTGCGAGTGGGGTACGTGTATTACTGGGATGCGTGGGAGGTTTCACACGTGATTGGCCCTGTGCGAGAGGGGTACGTGTATTACTGGGGTGTGCTGAGGATTTCACATGCGATTGGCCCTGTGCGAGTGGGGTAGGTGTATTACTCGGGTGCGTGGGAGGTTTCACACGCGATTGGCCCTGCGCGAGCGGGGTTCCTGTATTACTGGGGTGCGAGGGAGGTTTCACAGATTATTGGCCCTGTGCGAGCGGGGTACGTGTATTACTGTGGTGCACGGGAACTATCACACGCGATTGGCACTGTGCGAGCGGGGCACGTGTTTTACTGGGGTGCGCGGGAACTTTCACACGCGATTGGCCCTGTGCGAGCGGGATACGTGTATTACTGGGGTGCGCGGGAGGTTTCACACGCGATTGGCCCTGTGCGAGCCGGGTACGTGTATTACTGGGGTGTGCGGGAGGTTTCACACACGATTTTGCAGTCAGAGCGGGTAACGTGTATCCAGTGTGGTGAGCGGGGAGTCCTACACCTGAATTGGCAGTGTGGGTCCTCCCAGGTGTCCCCTCTATCTCCTCCACGCCCCCTGCAGGCAGTCCACACCACAGGGGACTACCCTGAACCCATGGACATGTCCCGCAGACAGCCTGTCCACCATGGCCATGCCCCCCAGCCAGGCCACGTGTCACGTTGCACTAGTGATCACCAACTCATGTCCCCCAGCACCCCCACCCCCCATCAGTGAGGGCCACCTGCCAGCAGGCCCCCACTCATGTCTCCCAGCACCATCACCCCCCATCAGTAAAGGCCACCTGCCAGCAGGCCCCCACTCATGTCCCCCCAGCACCCCCAGCCCCTAGCAGTGAGGGGTACCTGCCAGCAGGCCCCCACTCATGTCCCACTCATGACCCCCAGCACCCCTACCCCCCATCAGTGAGGGACACCTGCCAGCAGGCACCCACTCATGTCCCACGTATGTCCCCCAGCACCCCCACCCCCCATCAGTGAGGGGCACCTGCCAGCAGGCCCCCATTCATGTCCCACTCATGTCCCCCAGCATCCCCACCCCCCATCAGTGAGGGGCACCTGCCAGCAGGCCCCCACTCATGTCCCCCAGCACCCCCACCCAACATCAGTGAGGGGCACCTGCCAGCAGGCCCCCACTCATGTCCCCCAGCACCCCACCCCCCAGCAGTCAGGGGCACCTGCCAGCAGGCCCCCACACATGTCCCACTCATGTCCCCCAGCACCCCCACCCCCCATCAGTGAGGGGCACCTGCCAGCAGGCCCCCACTCATGTCCCACTCATGTCCCCCAGCACCCCACCCCACATCAGTGAGGGGCACCTGCCAGCAGGCCCCCACTCATGTCCCCCAGCACCCCCACCCCACAGCATTGAGGGGCACCTGCCAGCAGGCCCCCACTCATGTCCCACTCCTGTCCCCCAGCACCCCCACCCCCCATCAGTGAGGGGCACCTGCCAGCAGGCCCCCTCTCATGTCCCACTCATGTCCCTCAGCACCCCCACCCCTGTCAGTGAGGGGCACCTGCCAGCAGGCCCCCACTCATGACCCACGCATTTCCCCCACCCCCCATTAGTGAGAGGCACCTGCCAGCAGGCCCACACTCATGTCCCCCCAGCACCCCCACCCCCATCAGTGAGGGGCACCTGCCAGCAGGCTCCCACTCATGTCCCCCAGCACCCCCAGCCCCCATCAGTGAGGGGCACCTGCCAACAGGCCCCACTCATGTCCCACTCATGTCCCCCAGCACCCCCACCACCCATCAGTGAGGGCCACCTGCCAGCAGGCCCCCACTCATGTCCCACTCATGTCCCCCAGCACCCCCATCCCCCATCAGTGAGGGGCACCTGCCAGCAGGCCCCCACTCATGTCCCCCAGCACCCCCGTCCCCCATCAGTGAGGGGCACCTGCCAGCAGGCCCCCACTCATGTCCCACTCATGTCCCCCAGCACCCCCACCCCCATCAGTTAGGGGCACCTACCAGCAGGCCCCCACTCATGTCCCACTCATGTCCCCCAGCACCCCAACCCCCCATCAGTGAGAGGCTCCTGCCAGCAGGCCCCCACTCATTTCCCCCACAACATGTCAACATGACCCACAATCATGGCCCTCATTGTTAGGCAGAAACCTGTGCAGTTCCCTCTGGGACCACTGCAAAAAGTTTAAGACTACAGGAGTTAGCAGTAAGCCCAATTGGTAGCAGTCCCTACCACCCAGATTTACCTGTAGCTGTGGCTGAGCAGTCAGACTTCTCTCAAGACGAGTGAGGCCATATTTGGAGTATACAGGATCGGGTAATTTACACAGTAGAACAAGCAGACACTGACCAGAGCTTGGGTGTAAAGATATATAATTATTTATTTAAAAACACATCTATGGAAAACACACTGGCACTAATATGGCAAACAACTTCAATCACAGTTACTATAAGTATATATCAATCCCATAACAATATTTTGACAAGTCTAGGTTCAACGGCACCACTTATTTGCAGACAGAGGTGAATGCTTTAACCTAGATGGCACTCTAGTATTCGTTAGAAAGGGAGAGAAAAAGGCAGGGTATGAAACCAACTCAGTACCAACACTTTAACGAAACAAATGCAAGGCGAGCAAGGAAGAGTCTAGTGTAAATCACAAAGTTCAGAGGCCAGGCCCACTCGGAGAGAGGCAAGGCGATATGTTCCAAAAGTACCACAGTGGAAATGCACTTCAAGTCTTTGTAGCAAAATGTCACAGAAAGGTTGGACCAGTTTTAGAACAAAAGTTTAAGAAGGTCTGGAGGCGACCCAATGGAAAGGTAAGGATTTAAGACACCTCACGCTAACCATTTCAAGGGAAGCCAGGCGGACACAGTACCTTGAGAGTGAAGAGACAGCTCCGGCGGGGGCAGTTGTTCCTGGTGGTGGATGCAAGTCGGGGCTTTGCCAGAAGATGAGATGATCTCGTCGTTGAGGAAAGTTGAAGATCGTTGCACGACCAGGGAAGAGACCAGCCGCGGAGTGCTCAATCACAAGGCACCACCTTTTGGTCGCGATACAGTGGTTAGTGGCTATCCGGTTGCCGGGGTGCTCAGCACGGGCAATTCGACCAGTAGACGTCCTGGAAGCGAAGAAAAAGCAATGGACTGGTTGTTTCCACCAGTCAGGGGAAGAAGACTCTCCAGCAGGGAGATCTCCTCTGTCGTTGGGAAGTGGTGAGTCGGTTCAGCAGGGCTCCACCGGAGGTGTCGTCGTTGCAGGTCGGCTCAGCTTTATCCTCGTCGGATTGTTAGGTCCTGTGGCGACTTCTGAAGTTCCAGTCCCAAAAACCCTGTTTTATGCAGAAAACCCCCATTCATTCAGCCTAGCTGTCAATCAAAGATGCTAAATGGTGAGCAGGGCGGCTCACCACTTGGGCCAATCACACCAGAGTGCGACTTGAGTTGGCAAGGCAACTCAGTCCAGGGTGCCTAAACCCCCTCCCACACCCCCTGTGGTACCCAGACAGAATGGCACCACTCTGGAGGGCTTCTGTGCAGAAGCCCGCCAAAAGTGGAACAAAGGGCTCAACCTTTGGTTCGGAGTTACAGAGGCAAACACATACGCCATTTTAAAAACCGAGTTCTGGCAGAAAATACCAACCGGTGGATTTATTTAAGACAAATAAACCGGCGGTATGTTAGAGACTAATGTGAAAAAGTATTAGCCTCCAACAATGGGAAGAATCCCATAGGAATATATTTTCAGTCGAATATAAAAAGTAGTATCCACTGCCACCAGCCAAAACTCGACGAGGGGGACTGGACAGTGCCCCCTCGAACAACAGACCCAGGGGTAGTCGAATTACCCCTACCAGTACGTCCACAATAGGATGATTTGTACTAGTTCTGTTAGTAAATTTAGGTCTAGTAAAGCCAATGGTGACTTTACATGTCCTGGGAGACAGTAGTCAGTCCCAGGGTATGGAGTCTATGGTGGGGATCCTCTAGGACACCCCAGTGTTACGGCATGGAGGGTGCGGTGTAACACACATAGCAAAACACATGAGGCCCTATGGAGTAAAAGACCCCATAGCCCATAGAACACATTGACATTCAAAGAAATCAACCACATTCATGTCCAAGAGTGGGAGGAAAAGAGTCTCACTTTTGGCAGGATGCAAAAAACAAACTCCAGAAATCCAGCAAAGCTGCTGGGGGACTCACTAGGTTAGGAAATTCAGCCTAAACAGAGAATTCTCCCTAACACTCATGGCCACCAAAATCCCACGGCACGCCACCCCTGCCCAAATAACCAACCAAGCATAAAATACACCCACATTCAAATGCCCATTACATGAAACAACCCAAATGGCATGTATATACATCAACACATGTCCCTCACACACACACAATGCCAGTGAATGTGAAATATATTGAACAAAAAATGTGGTGAAAGAAAATCAAATTACAAACAATGGACATAAGGAAAACAATGCAGAATGTCACATAATGATAAAAAAAGGAAATCATAATCCAAAATATATGAAATCAAAAATGTCTCCAAAGTCTCCTTCCAACAAAGCAAATCCAAACAGAAATGAAAAAGTAAAATCCATTGCTCCATGGAAAAATCAAAAAAGAAAATGCCAACAAATCCACATTCCAACTATTTACAAGGATGAAATCCTGGGTCCCTGAGCCCAACTGTCCAAATGAAACCTACAAAGATACACTAACTAATGATGAACTATATAGAAAAAAAATGAAAACCAAAATGAAACCTAACACTAGCTAACTAACTATTTACAATGGCAGCGGGCAAGTCCGATGGCTCACTTTTGGATGTCCCGGGCCAGGGCATCATCGAACTCCCGCTCAATGTCCTGGAGGCGGTCCTCTTCCATGGCCCCGAGGGTTCGATGACATGTTGGCCTCCAACTCCCTGCGAATTGCCTCGAGGCACTCGGTGTGCCTGATGGTGGTGTGCCTGACATGGAAACCCCAGAGGCAGGTGTGGGTGGGCAAGTGGGTCCTGGGGCTGGGCTGTGGAGCGATGGTATCCCAGTCAGGAGTCTTCAGTTCCAGCAGGGGTGGTCACAACAACTGCACCCCTGCAGATGGATAATGTGCAGTCAGCAAATAGCAGGGCACATGGCCAGCAGGCAGGTAGGCAGCAGCAGATGGCAGGTGGGAGTGTGCTCGGGGCTCTGGGGGGCAGCAATTCGGCCTTCTGGGCAAGAGCATGGTGTTCCGTGTGTTGTTGCGTGGCCAGCTTGATACGGAGTGATTTAGCACGTGAAAATCTTGTACGTCTGCGTGTAATCTGAGGAAAGGGCCTATTTGTCTGTGACGTGACATGCGCGGGCATTTCCATCAACACGGGTGCATGTTCATCATACACGTCCAAAAACTGCACGTCCGAGTGTCAGCTCGTGTAATTGGAGGAAAGGGCCTTAGCGCGTACACGCATAAGTGACACTGTACGTGTAGGCCGCTTTAAAAGGTACGTGTACGACCCCATTTCCTTGTACGTGCTTTTCATGGAGAGCGAGTGGGTGAATTCTGTACTTCTTGTCGGTTCACACGTGATTACTTCACAGCGTTTCAAGTTCGTACTCCCTGTTACCTCTGACAGCGTTCATATTTTTTGTTGGGCCTGTTTCCTCAAAAGCGTTCACTTCTTCTTTTGTCCTGTCTCCTCAAACAGCGTACAATTCTTCTTTTGGCGGGGGTGTTGCCAACGCGCACACGCACGTTTTTTTCACGTTCTTTTTCCAGGCAGACGGTGAGTCGCGCATGCATTTACCAACTGTGCTTGCCCCGTGTGTTGCATACCCCTTCAGAGGTCATTGTAGGCTGCATGTAACACGCATACGCTTCTTTTAGTGTTTCTGGGTGCCACAGCGCAGTGTGTGTTCATTTTTCCACGCACGTGGTCTATGAGGGGTTGCGTGCATGTTACTTTTTGTTTTCGGGGTGCCTGTGCGTTGCGTGACCCGTCATCTTCCCCCAGGGGTCACAGATAGCCTTGCTAGAGCACTAGGGTACGAATTCCATCTAGTGCCATACCCCTTTCACCCCCAATTGCCCAGGACAATTGTTTACTGCAACTCCCATACGCACAACAACATCAGTGCCATGGTTGTATTGATATGTGCTTGTGCATCCATGTCTTCCTCCTAATTTGCAGGTTCCTTCCTCATGTCTTCACAAGGCTGTCTCCTTTGCAGATGGAGATCATGTTGTATGCAGTACACTGACACATTTGCGTGGCAGCAACACTCTACAGTTGGAAGGGGTCGATGTGCTGGCTTATTCAGGTTGTAAGACTACCACTACTTTGACTTAGTACTGTCATGTCTTTTCAGTGTTTCATGGTGAGTTGCTGTATTGTGTTGGTGGTAAGTATTTGTTCATGTGTGCTGTTTTTTATTGATTACTGGGAGCATATTGTCTGTGGGCACTTTCCATTTGGGACAGTGCACTTTGTGACACTTGTGTCAGATGTTGTGCATTTCTTTGTTTGCTTTCACATTGCATGACATGCCATGGTGTGTTGGGTGGTGGAGCTGGGGAGGGGTTGGGTGACATGGTGCTTTTTTCATGTTCTATTTTGCAAGGGGGGAGTCATTCATGCAGCATAAATGTGTGTTTTTTTGTGACACAGCATTGTTTGTCTTTCAGCAGGTAGGGATGCACACAATGTAACAATTCCAGGTGACCAATCTCAGGCTGGTATGGTTGTGACAGTTGACTGTACCTTATGTCATCATCATTGATTGGCAGCTGGTATGTGCCAGGGCTGTGTGAACTCCACAGGGGTGTGATTTTAGGTGAAGTAATTAGCCACCAGCTGCATACGGGCTGCCTCACCACGTGCCCTTTCCCCTCCCATGGACAGCGGCCGTGCTTGTGGTTGGGGATGTGGGGGCACCACCATGTCCACAGGCAGGCCCCGGTGTGTTGCAACGTTGTGCAGGACACATGCTGCCACTATGATCCTGCACACTACTGGGGATGCGTATAGCAGCTGCCCACCAGAGCGGTCAAGGGACCGAAAGCGTGACTTGAGCACTCCGAATGTGCACTCCACTATGCCCCGGGTTGCAATATGGGCTGTGTTGTATTTTACCTCGGGTGGTGTGGTAAGGTTCTGAATTGGCGTCATCATGTGGGTGCTCAGTGGGTAGGCACTGTTCCCTGGGGAGGTGATGATGGGTATCATTAGTGGGGTTATGACATTACTCAGTATCTGACATGCATGCATGTGCAGGGGCATTTATACTCACCAAGCAGCCATGTATCGCCATGCCGCCCAGCTTCTAGGTCCCGGTTTAGGGTTGACATTCTGTAAATGGAACTGTCATGGGTGGACCCTGGATAGTTGGCATATACTGAGGTGATGATTCCCTTGGCATCACATACTACCTGCACATTGATGGAATGCCAGTGCTTGCGGTTTCTGTAGATATGCTCAGTTGCGTGGGAGGACGTAGAGCACATGGGTGCAGTCAATGGCACCTAGCACTTTGGGCAAGTGTGCCACCCCGTAAAAATCCTGGACGACAGCCTGCCTTTCTGCAGGTGTTCTGGGCAGGTATATGTGCCTGCAGACTGATGGGCATGCATTCATGATGGCCAACACCTGGTGCAGGCAGCGTGACTTTGTGGTCTCTGGGACCCCCCCCACTTTGGCACTTGTCTGCTGAAATGAACCAGTGGCCAAGAACTGCAGTACATTGAGCACCTTTTCCAAGGGGCTCAGTGCTTGGGAGCACAGGGTAGGTGATGTGCGGTCATCCTCCCACTCACTCACCAGGTCGAGTATTATGTGAGGTGGAAACCTGTACCTCCCATACACTTGGTCATCAGGCATCCCAAAAAGGCTGGTTCTGGGTGTAAAAATTCTGGCCCTGACTATCCTCCTCCTCCTCCTGTGGCATCCCACGACCACTGCTGCGAGGAACGGTATATTCATCTTAGAGTCTGAGCTTGTTTGTTGTTTGCGCGCACTTTTATGCTGTGCGGGTCCACGTACGCCTGCTTCCTGCTGGCGTGCGTGTTTCCGGATTAGCGTGTCTTTTTTGGCGCACGCGTTAGCCCCGTACGATTCCATGAATACGTGTTGTAGGTGCGCGTGTGGGTGTTCCGTGCATTTGCCTCCTGTACTTCCCCCGTGATGCCCACATTTTCACGTGTTGTTCCCCATTCCGCGTGTTACGCCCCCTGTAACGCCTACTTTTGTTGAGTGCGCTTCGGTATGTGCGCTTTCGCTGTGTGCGTAGCGCACGCTGTTTGAAGATGTGTGCGCCAGCGTGCACCACGCAGGATTTTAGCGCACATACATGGATTTACACACGCACGGACTTCCATCACGGACTTCCATGAATCGTTGTGCGCGGGTTTCGCTGCGATTTTCCCACTTGCGCTGCGATTCGCACGCTTTCGCACGCCTGCACGGGTATTTTCAGCGCATGTTAATTTCATGAATTGGCCTGACAATGTTGTTTAGATGAGTACATTCTTTAACACATTAAGTAGTTCACGATAGGTCTCCCGATCACCTCTGACATCCTGTTACCAACATGATAAACATAACCCCTTGTAGAGACTTTTCATCAAAATGATTATCAGATGTGATGTCATCAGTGATGTCATCAATGACATTTGTGAAGTCATCTTTGATGTCCTGAGTGTTAGTCTTAGCAGTGCACTGTGGTGGCGTGAGTTATGGTTGCTTATCTTACCATAACTCGCAAATTGCTGAGGTTTTTTGGTTTTACTTGTAACCATAACGTCCCTTTAACAAAGTTTTTTCATTGAATTTCATAGGTTTTTATCAGTGCAACTTAACCATAACGTCCCTTTAAAAAAGTTTTTTCATTGAATTTCATAGATTTTTATCAGTGCAACTTAACCATAACGTTCCTTTAAAAAAGTTTTTTCACTGAATGTATATATATATATTTAGTTATGGTTAAGTTGGTGTTTGGAAGAGCATTTTTTGGGCGGCTTATAACTTCGCTCCCTCTGGACGAATCCTCACCAAACTTTGTAAAAAAAAAGCATATGTCCCACTCTGAATTTATTTGCGAAGTTTGGAGAGGTTTGGTCCAGGGGGAGCAAAGTTATAGGCGGGGGCCCAAAACTTTTGTTTTTTCCCATAGACACAATGGGAAAAAACTTTGCGCAAGCCTACAGCCCAAACCGCTGGACGGATTTACACCAAATTTGCGGCAGGAGCGGGGGCTTGGTCCCGAAAGGGTGCTTTTGCAAATTTGGTGTAAATCCGTCCAGTAGTTTTTTTTAAATGTTGCTAGACGCTTTTGTTGTGTTCGATTTGTCTGCGGACAACACGGCTGTTCTGAAATGTTCGTAAATAAGCAGAATGGATTCGGTGTCAAGTTGAAAGTGTTCTAAGAGCACTCGTGGGGTCCTGGAATGTTCGCAGGGGGTGTCCTGAAGACGTTGTCTGTATTGTTCGTTGTCAAGCTGAAAGTGTTCTAAGAACACTTGCAGTGTCCTGAAATGTTTGTACATAAAGAAAATGGGGGTGTCCTGAGGACGCTGTCCGTATCATCTTCTGGCAAGTTGAATGTGTTCTAGGAACTTCCTTGTGTCTGCGGACATTAAAATGGTTGCAATGCTTGAATCTATGGGTGTGATATGCTGCAGTGGTTGTGGCCAGGGTATAGAATGTTGGGTGCATGGCCATCTGGCCATGCACCCAAGACTCTATGCCCTGGCCACAACTACCGCAGAATATCACACTCATATGCCATGCACCCAAGAGTCTATGCTCTGGCCACAAGCACCGCAGCATATCACACTCATAGTGGCTTATAACTTTGGGTCAAAAACAAATTTATAAGGAACATTGTTATAAGACAGTATAGGTGTGATATGCTGCGATGGTTGTATTTATCATGTTATACTTACTATTTGGTTTAGTAACGGAGTCCATGTTTTTCTTGTTAATTTATGTGATGAAAGAAAATAACATGTTAGTATTAGTATTTTATAAAGACTTATTACATTGTACAATCAACATTTTCTTTCTTTTTTTTGACCCTCATATTTAGTAGATGACAAACCAGAGTACTGTGCAATTTGCTCAGTTTCTGTGTTTGTTGCTAAAATCATTGGGTCTGTGGGAGAAAATAAAATCCATGTTGGATTAAAATAAAAACCTTTTGTGTTATGCTACAGTTTATTTATTTGTTTGTTTTCAGTGTTTACTTGTTGTTTCTGGCGAATGCTTTATACATTGGATTGTTCCAGTTTTTGGGAGCAGTAAGATATTAGGTATTTGTTTGGGTATTGTAAACTTTTGGAGCAGTTAGATACCAGTAGGCGTATTCGAACTGTTTATTTTTTTATATAATTTCGTAGTATTGATTTATCTGTTTGGATATTTCTAAATTTTGGGACGGTTAGATACCAATTGGCGTATTCTAACTGTCTGTTTTTTTCTCTATTTGAGTGGTATTAATTTATCTGATTAGTTGTTGTAGCATCTTTGGGCAGTTAGATAGCTTTTGGAATATTGTGACAGTTTATATTTTTTTACTACAAGTGTACTTAAGGTTTAAGTACAGTTTAGTTATCACATTTTGTTTTTAAGAACATTAAATAAGCATTTGTAAGATTTGCTGGTAATCTCTGCTTTAGAGTAATGGTACTATCATTACATTCAAACCATAAACATTTCTTTTTTATATATGCAGTGTAGTGTCCTGAATTGGTTGGGGCTCCTGCGTGGTAGATTATACCTATTGTTGTGAAGGTTTTCCTACCAAGTGATATTTGACCATGTGTGAATCCAGTCAGCTTGCAGTTGTTTTTGGTACCATCTGCATTGTAACGTAGAAGCATTAGTATTACGTATTTACTATGTGGTTGTATTGCTAACGTGGAGCGATTATCTGAATTGCAGGTCGAACATAATCTACCATGGTTTGCATTTTGTACAAGTTGCTGAAATGGAACGGATTCACAATTAGGTATTGATATATACACAAAGCGTTCATTGGGGATTTGTTCTTGTGTCACATTGTTGCAGAGAGTGCATGTATGTTTCCACATGTACGAAATCTGGAAGATTTCATTTATAGGTATGTTTTTCATTTCCACTACTAATAGTAAGTACATTAGAAATTCTTGTGGATCTTCCTGTGAGTTTATAGTGAATTTCACCATTCCAGCACAGTAGTCCAATTGTTGTCTTATTCCATAAACACTGTACGTGTTGTCAGGATTGTTTGCTGCGTTTCTGTGAAGTACTAACATTTGCATACACAATGGGTCTGTACTGTGTAAGTAAATGTTCTCAACAATTGGTGGTAATTGAAATAGAATATTCATTGCTACATTCGCGTAGCAACTTACACCAACTATATTTGAGAGTTTAAATGGACCAGGTAGTTCTGTATCTGAATGCTTTTTTTGGAGTTTGTCTTCCTTCTTTGAAGAAGTACCTGGTTTACTTTCCCCAATTGATTCTTTTTTGCTTGTGGCACTTGATGAAGTATTACTTTCTTTTACTCTCTTTGGAGGATTTGCAGTGACATCCTGTTGCTTTTCTGTTTGATTTATTTTTCTTTCATAATGTTTTACTTTTTGTGGAACAGAATATATGTTTAGATGGGGAGTGTATAGTGAATGAAGTCTACTGTATTCTAAAATGCACGGAATATCAGCGTTTATTTTACTTGCATCAAAGTTGATTAGAAATAGACTGTCAAGTGTACATAAGCGTGATAGTGCTACATAGCTAATGCCTTCTTTAAAGACTGTGTTACCAATGTCTATCAATGCTTTGTCTAGGGTAAGACCTTGTGATTTATGAATGGTGACTGTGTATGCAAGAGATAGAGAAAATTGTTCTCTGCGTACATACATGTCTTTGAAGAGAATGAATCGAGCTGTTGAGCATCATATTCTTTTTACTTCTGAAAGTTTGTCAAAGAGAATTTTGACAAACTGAATTTTGTTGTCACATGGGTATGTTTGAAAGAAAAAAAACTGTACCCAGTGCTCCATTAACTAGTCCTTGGTACACGTCAAGGTTACGTTTCAGCATTACTCTGCAATTTAAGGATAATTTTAATATCTTTTCCAAGCCTGCTGTTGTTGAGATTGATTTTTCTAAACTATTTAGTCTTGTTTTGCTTGGTCACACATGGGTAGTGTCATTCCATGTACATCTAGTTTGTCTGTGGCGCTAATTTCCATTATTGGTTGCATTTCTTTACTTAACATTATTTCATTGAATTTGAAACAGCTTGCAAGAGTTGGCATTAAGGCCATACAATTGACATTTTTGTGGGCTAATTGTTCCATAACATCTGTAGCACATGCATTATCACCATAAAGTGCATGAATGTGCCAGGTTTTACATATTGCTTCTGCTACTTTAGAAAGTACACCAACTCTCATACTTTTTAAGATGTTGGCATAAGTGAGAACTGCAGATTGGCGCATGTTTTCTGTTCATTCTCTGTATTGGAAATGTTGCCAAAGGTTGACATTTCCTATGTTGCCAACAGTTTTACGGCATAGTTTGTGTCCTAATGTTTTAAAAATAGGCTCACCTTTTACTGGTGTCAATTGAAGAAGATCTCCGAAAACAATAATGTGTTTTCCTGCAAAGAGCTCTTCATAGTTTGTTTTGGGTACTTCTTGTAATCTGAGGTGAATCAAAGCCAACATTAGGTTGGACACCATGCTCACTTCATCTATTAGTACATTTTAATTTGTTTCAATACTCTGTGTAGTTCATTGCAGCGTCTGCAGAAAGTTTGTAATAATCTAATTTGTTTTGGTGTTCTACTGGCAGGAGTAGTAATCGGTGTAAAGTGACACCACCTATGTTGTAGGCAGCTAAACCTGTGAGGGCAGTGACAACAGCTGACAGTTTGTTGTTTGTCAATTGTTGAAGGAACTTACTGATGATTTTGATTAGGAATGTTTTGCCAGAACCAGCTTCACCACTGACATACAATAGTATAGGTTTGTAATTTTGACAGGTGCATTCTTTGTTTTCATGTTGTACACCATGTGCAATTTCTTTTGTTACTTCTTGAAAAATGCGACATTGCTCATTGTTTAGCTTTGATTGTAGTATAGTTAAGTCTTCTTTATCTTCATACTGACACATGGTGTTTTCTACTTCTATCATAGCTAATTCTGCCTCATTTGTTATTAGTGGGTCTCCCAGTGGTTCTTGGCTTCCTGTGACAGAAGGTTGACTACTGTCAGGAGTGTCCTTATCTAGTTGGGCCTGGAGTTCTTCTTCGTGTTGCTGTTCATTGTGCAACATTGTTTTGTACTGTGCAAAGTTTACATCAGTTATACTGCTTTCATTTGCTTTGAAAGCGTCTTCATATGAGTCATGGTTATCTAGTATTTCTTCTTTTCTCCATGATTTAAAGAGTTGTAGCAGGGACATGTAATATACTTCTTTATGTTAAGGAGTCTTTAGTGACAATTTGATATGATTAATTAAATTTGGTTTGGTGAGTTTTACTAAGCTGCCTTTACAGTTTGTCACTTTGTGTTTACAGTTTTGTTCATCAGGTTTTATATTATTTTTGTATGTGTAGTTTTGGGCTATGTGGTATAGACACATGGTTTCCAAAGTGGTACTCCTGTTTGGGTAGTATGTGTCCAATAAATTGTTTTTTAAAATGTCTTGGCTATTGGGATCATGTTTGGCTATTGTTTCTATATCTTCGTATGATTTTAGGACACTTTTTCTAGATTTAGCTGGACCAAGACTTAGCCATACTATATTTGCAGATTTACCATACAATGCAGTACCAGTTAATCGAACAGCTTCTTCATAGGATCCACATTCTCCATGGGACGGCATTTTTATGGCCAAGCTGTATAATTTCTGAGACACTGTTTTATCTGATGACAGGTCATTCCAGAGGTGTTGGAGCTCTGTCTTTTCTGATTTGGTTAAGTATGCTGTGACATATTGGGCCTCATTACGACCCAGGCGGTAAGTTACCGCCTGGGCCGTGACTTGACCACCATGGCGTAAACTATGTTTACGCCATGGTGGTTGGCGGACTTACCGCCCCATTCCGACCTTGGCGGGGCGGTAAGTCCCCAATCCCCATTTACCCTTCCCCATTCCCATTTTTGCCCCATAGGGCATAATGGGAGAGGGGAAGGCGTTAATTACGCCACCGTAAATTACGGTGGCGTAATTAACTCCATGGTCCCTTAGCGCCATGGATTTTAACACCTGCTAAAAGCAGGTGTTAAAAGCGCCATGGCGCTAAGGGACCTCGTACTCAGGCGGTAAGGGTCGGCGCTGTTAACGCTGCCGTAAACCCCTTACCGCCTGGGTCGTAATGAGGCCCATTGTGCAACTGCAGTAGAATTGTCTGCAATGTACTGCACATCTATGTTTGCATTCCATAAGTGGGCAATGATTGCATTGTAATCATTGATATATTTTTCTTCTTCTTTTCTTTTTATGCAATATGTATTTTTAGGTGACTTACCTTTAACACTATGTCTAACTGAAGACATGAGGTTGTTCACTTGACCTGTATTTGTAACTGATCATACAACGTACATCTCCATGACGTCGAAACCAGTACTCTTTAGTACCACGCATATTTGTTAATAGATTTGTAAGATTTGCTTGTAAAACCTAATCTTTTTGTTGAACTTTTTGTAATAATTGTGTAGCTGTCATATTTTGAAAGTGTGATCCTGATTTTAATATGTGTGCAACTCCGTAACATAAAGTTGCTAGTTCACTTTCAAAGAGTAGGTGGAATATGTATATATATGTATGTATTCCACATTTTGTCGAAATCTGGGATCTTCAGAATATATTCGTAATGAGCGATATTCTGATGCTGATATTTGAATAGGTCTATCATCGTATATTCCTCCTTTGCCAGTCGGAAAGAGTAGAGGAAAAGCACGTGCTTCTATACTTTTTTCCCATATGCTGATTGGTGATCCTTTTGTTTGACGCATTTGGTATGTTTCCAGTGCATCGTCTATGGTGTCATTATAGTGCAATGGATGAATTGTATAATGGTCTAAAGTGTTTGATATTGTAGCATGATCTAGGAACTGAAATTGACCAGCTTCCTGTGTCTTTTGAATTATTTCAGTTGTATCTTTCAAGTTTTCTTCAATAATCATTTCTTTGTAATATTCAATATTCTCCTTAAGATATTGCAGGGCTTCTCTAACTTTATGTAAATCTACCAGTTGTTGCCAAATTGTTTTGTCTTTTGTAGGTACTCCATTTACCAAGATAATTAAAGATTGTTGCATTGGACGTTGCACTCCTAGAGTGTGCACGTTTTCTTTTAGATCTAATGGTAAATACACTACTTTTCCACGAATACCTTTCAGTAATTCAGAGGGAGGTAATTTTGCAGTTTTTGGTTGAAGGCGTATTATTGTAAGTTATTTGTGATAGCATGTAAAGGAGTTTGGTTGTTGTCAAGTTTTGTAGTGCAGTAACTGCAAAGTATTATGGGGTCAGTTATTTCGTATTTATTTTCTGCTATAAGGTAGAGAGCTAATTCAAACCATTTAGATTCTTCATTGTCTTTTATTTTGTATGATAGGTCTACAGTTTTTGTGTTACTTTTATAAAAGGTTCTGCGGCAACATACACACACGTGGTTTGGTACTTCAGCTGAAGTACTTTCAAATTTTAGTATTTCTTTTTTGTATGTGTGTAGTGAAAGGTTGCCATGTGCAGACTTGTTACGAAGTTGGTTTACAGCTAATTCATCTTGTAAGTGGGTTTCACTTCCAAAATATTTTGTCTGGATATAGTCGATTTCTTTTAGTAGGTCTTTTGCTGTACCATGTAGAAGAATGTTATTTAAATTGGCTAGTGCTAAAGCAGGACTTTTAGCATAGTACAGTGTATAAACTAGATTTCTTATACTTGCATGATGTGTTGATATCCTTTTGATATCATGGAAGGTTGTTTTGCAAGTAGGTCCTGTAATGCAGGCCAATGAATGTCCTTGTAGTCCTGTGTACTTGCGTACTGGACAAGCATCCATATTTTGCTGTAGTTTAATTTTGATTTTGTCTTTGCTTTTCACATATTGATTGAGGAATTGGCGTAAAGACTTGAACATTTTTTTGGGAATGTTACACATTGATGTGCATGGCCATTTGTAGACCAGATGTTCTGATTCATTTGAATGGAGGGGTAAATCTACGTTTTCAGGGCATATTTTTGTAGGGAGTACTTCTTGTTCCATTATGGTATTATTAACTTTTTCATAACCTCGACCACTGCTATGTATGGCAATTGCATTTGTTTGCTTTTGTTTGTACGTTTCTTCATTAAAGTATGGTTCTGCGCTTGTAGTGTGACTCCATTCACCTTCACAGATATTTAAGAAGTTATTTCTGTTGACATTTCGTTTATTGAGAAATCTTTTTTGTAATTTAGTTATTAGTTTTGTTAGTGGTTTTATTCTGTTTAACACTAAAATAAATAACTTTCTTTTGAGAAGAATTGCACTATAAACGCTTCTAAGATTACTTTTCACGATAGGTTTGAAGTGTTGAACCTGGTTTCTCTCCTGTTTTCATAAGATTTTGAAGGACTTTGTGACGGAACATTTTGGCTAAAATACTTTTCTTGGTATGCTTACTTTGTACTACATCAAGATTTATAGAAGAAGTTTTATTTGAAGTGATAGTTGATTTTCTGTTAATTGTTTTTTGGTTTGTTTTACTTTTTGATAGAGGAGGCAAAGTTTTTGTACTAGAAACTTCTTCTGTTTCACTACATGACTTTATTAGCTGTTGTGTTTCAACTTTTTTTTTCAAATTCTGCTATAGATGGATGTTTATGTTGGAGAGTTTTCTTTTCATTTGCTCTTCTTCTGTGTTCCTTTCTACGGAGTTGCTTTTTGGTAGGCATTCTTTAGGGTCTGTTGAAAAAAATACAGAAGGTATGGGTTGGGGTGTTCTGGAATGCATGTGTGTTGTGTGCATGAGTGTTTGAGTAAGATGATAAAGATGTATGTAATGGTGTGTGATTGTGCTTTGGGAAGTACAACTACTAGGGATGGGTATTCTTGAATTAATGTGTTACTAAACTGGGGTTCATATGACAGAAAAAAGTAAGCCAGTGGTTTGGAGAAGTAAAAATAGTATATCTAAAGCTATACAATTAAAACAGTTGTTTGTTCTACAACATCTAAATTCTGGCGGCTGAGTTGGGTAATTTGTGTGTCGAAAAATAAGAAGTTGTGGGCCATTCTGCCAGTAAATCACTGTTTAAAACGGGGGGGATTTTTGGTCAGAATGGTGCAGAATCTCTATTTTTAGGCACAGAAATAGCATGAATTAACATTACAGTGTGTTTGAGTAATAATTCAAATATTATGGTAACATTTTACTTTCTTTTTTTCTAAAATGAGGAGTTTGCTTCTTAGTTGTTCTTTGTACTTCAAATTCGGCTGCTTCTTTTCTGGAGAATGGTCTTCACTGCAATTGTAAAAGAAAGAAATTAGTAATTTGGTTTGTATTTAGCACTGTTTTTAATTTAGACATAGAGTTTTTAAATTGAAATGCTCAGCGCCTTCCTCAAAACCATTAAAACTATCTTATGACTAACTATAGGAAAGAAAATATCTTTACTATGGCTTGTGAAATTCATAATGTACCACTTTATACCATTATTCCTGTAACTAAGCTTTTCAACGTGAGTCAATGTCATAGCCTGCTTGTCCTATATAAATGTAAGTAATTATATACATTGAAAAAATTAAAACCAATTATGTGTTTGTACAAATATTATTATTTGAGATTTGATCATAGAGTGTGCATGTAATTTTGTTTGATTATATGTAGTCTATATATTTTATTTAAAAAATGTTGGTTTAACATTATTTGCGTGTGTGTGTGTATGAAGAAATTAAACGGTATAAAGGTTTGTAAGTCACAGTTTATTTTAGGACAATGAAAAAATGATTGTAGATTCATTTTACAGATTATACAAGGTAAAAGTCTGTTAGAACATGTGTTCATGTACTGTATAGAAAATATGCATACCGGTAGTTTCTGTTCATGCATATGGATATGGACGAAGCTGCAAGTAGAAATCTTGGAGACTTGTATAGTATTTCTCGTAGATTGTGCTTGTCAATGGTATGAGACTTGTATTCCGAGAGAGACACCGTACATTTGCAGTGCTGATCTATGATGATGCAGTACATGTAGAGGTTTTGGATTTGATTGGTGGATGGTCATGTGATTTCTTAGCTACATCCAATGAGGGAATGGTACAGAGAGTGAAGTGGAAATGGTAGAAGGGCTGTCCATGTTACGATATGTTTGCGGACATGGCGGTAGTTCTAGGACACCGCGTATTACATCCGGGGAATTTGGGGTGGGGAGGCATGCAAATGAGATTGAATGTAGCAAGGGATTGGTCGGTAAAGTTTAGTGAGTGTGTTGTGCTAGGAGAGGTTTTCTCAGATATTCTTTTTGCTGAGAGAAGAACAGATAGCTATGGCTGAGTGTTTCAAAAAACAGATTGTGTGGATTTTGGGAGACTCATGGATACATTGGTTGAAGGTGCATGCAGAAAGCTGTGGAGTATCTATAGATCTTGGATTCCCACATGTGGAAATGCACTGGCATGGAGTGCGTGGAATGAAGTTGTTGGACTTGCTACCTCTCTGTGCAACTTTGAAGATAGAGGAACATCCAGACATAATTGTAATTCATTGTGGAGGGAACAGTTTAGTACATGTGTCTGGAATTTCTTTGCAATTTGCAATGAAAGAAGGACTTCAGAAGATCATGGACATTTTTCCAAACTCCAAAGTTATTTTTTCACGGATTGCGCAGATACAAATGTGGCTTTGTTCTTTCTCATGTGGTCCACAAATGGAGAAAGCAAGGTGTAATGTCAATAAGGCTGTTTGTGCCTTCCTAAGAGATTTTGGCATGTCCTCTTTTCACAATGAAAATATTATGTTTCGTAGTACATACATTTTTCGCAGAGATGGAGTCCATCTTACTTATGCTGGCAATCAGATTTTTCTGAGTAATGTACAAAATGCATTGCAACCTTTTTTAGAAATACAGCATCCATTTTGATGTAGGTGTTAAGTATTTATAATTTTTGACCTACAAACACCTCCCAAAGGCTCTTTTCAGAGCCACCACTTGCTCCCAGAGAAAAATGCAATGGTTACCATAGGGTAGCACCCCAATTTATTTTATGTTCGCGAACTGTCCGTGGACTTTTAAGATATACAAAGGGCCCTGCTTTATTTATCTTCACTTCTATTTTTTAACTGTGAAAGGCGGCTCTGAAAAGAGTCTTATTTTTATTTTGAATTTCTGTTATTTTGTATTTTTTTTTGGTGTGTTATACACGACACACTAGGAGAAGAGGGGAAAGGAGGGTAAGGGGGGGACACCAACCACAGGGATAAGAAAGGGCAAGTCAACCTACTACGCTCTTCGCAAGATACAACCTGGCGAATGGGCCCAGTGTGGAATGAGTTCAGGTGTCGCTTCATGGTCGTGGTCCCAAAGCTGCAAGCACCATGCCTCCCGCCACTGAGTACCATTTTGCATTCATTGCAGGTGACAAGGTTCGCACGAGCCTTAGGAACATTCCCATGAACGGTAAACAACCGCCACACCCAAGAATCACACCGAGGGCGGGTAGTAGAGATTTCCTCTACCTCATTCTCGTCATCCTCTTCTTCCTCCTCTGTATCCTCACTCCTGTTCCCCTCTTCAGACCCTTGGGGAGATGGTGGTGGTGGAGGGGGTGGGGGTGGTGCTGAGGCAGATGTAGCTCCAGGTGGCAATAGTGGAGCCATGGATCTCATCGTCTTGGAGATGGAAATCTCAAAATCTCCAAAGTATGCAGCAAAATGCAGTGTGTTCTGTGGAATAGCCAGAAACACAATGAGAATGAGCTCTAGGGCGTGGTCTTTTATAGGGGTGCTTGTACGCGGTTCGTGGACATGCGTGCCGTCCGCAAGACAGATCGAACACCAAAGAAGGTTCAAAAAGTCACAAAAACTGAGTGGAAATTTAGGATTAGTATGTGGGATTTGTGGTATGGTGAGTTTTTAATGAGAAATATTGTGGATTACTTGGAAATGTACTTTTAAACTGTTCGGGGATACGAACAGTGTCCGCATCCAGAACACGCGATCAGCGTGGGCGCGGTCACATGATTGCTTCATGAGCATGTTCGCTAAGGAAGCGACCGTCCACAGGACACCCAATGTACGGACATTGTTTTGCGCATGCGTGTTGATGTTCTACGGACAGTGTTCGGGTCCTGAACTTATTAAAAGTGTGTCACATGTAAAACTAACAGTTGCGGACAGCCGTTTCTTCTTAGCACAGTTGAACTTACTTGCGAACAATACGGACAGACATAGCGTCTCCAGCACACCTCCATTTTCGTTTATTTACGAACAATTCAGGACACCAGGAGTGTTCTTAGAACAGTTTCAACTTGCTAGCGAACACTACGAACAGGCATAGTGTTCTTAAGGACACCTCCATTTTCGTTTATTTACGAACATTTCAGGACAGTACGATTGTTCTTAGAACAGTTTCAACTTGCATGAGAACATTACGGACAGATATAGTGTCCTCAGGACACTTACATTTTCGTTTATTTATGAACATTTCCGAACAACCGCGCTGTCCGTGGACACCTAAATTGGTTTTAACACAAAGAACTGAAAGTAATTACAACACAATATAAAAAAGTAACTTTATTTGACATATATAAACAATTTATGACTGAGAAGGTGGGGCAGAAACGGAAACAAAAACAGGAGAATTAGGGATTTCAACATAATTGGGATCAGGTGAAGAAGGGATGGAAATGTCATCAAGACGTTTTGGTCCATGGAGAGGGTTTGGGGTTAAATGAGTGGGATATGGTGAGGGGGGACAAGTACAGGTGGGACAATGGTATGTTGTTGGAAGTTTTAGGTGATCTTCCACAAAGTTCTTTAAATCGTTAAAATTTGCCATAAGTTGGTCCATTCTTTGGTTAATGTGTTCCAGAGTGTTATCCACCGCTTCTTTTTTTGTGGTAGTGGCAATTTTGCATGGTCTGTAAAAAAAAAATGTATATATATATATATATATATACAAAATAATATTTATTAATTGGTTTATATAGTAAAGTGTGTACCATTAGGTGCACTATCTTCTGCCATTTCATCTTGTGGGAAATGCCCCTCTAGCCACTCCAGAGTACTACACATTTCTGTGAGAAAACAAAAAAGTAATATTTTTTTTATCTAATACAGAAAGTTTATAAATATATGAGTAAAATGAAGTGCACTTACTATTTCAGGAAAGTATGTGATGAGTAGTCTGTACGTCTGGTCTTGCTCTTAGTTGTGGAGTGTCTGTGAGGTAATTATGTTGGAAGCCACTTTATCCTCTTTTGGTATATTCCATTTTAGAACATATTGTATTTAAATGAATGGTTAGTTTGTTACATATATGGGTTACATTTCTTAAGTATTACTACATATACTTTGTATGTGTGCTGCTTTGTGAATGTGTTAAATGTTCCTATGTTATGATATAACAATTACACATACCCCCCCCAGAGTTTTTAGGTGATGGTACTGTTGTTCGAACATGTGCGCGGACAGTCAAATTCAGTAGAAAGGGTTCAGTATGTTCCATATTACATGTACATAAAGTCAAAGTTATTATTTTTACGTTGTGCTACTAAAAAACTATGAAATTCAGTAAAAACACTTTGTTAAAGGGATGTTATGGTTCAGTTGCGCTAAGAAAAACCTATGAAATTCAGTAAAAAAACTTTGTTAAAGGGACATTATGATTAAGTTGCGCTACAAAAACCTATGAAATTCAGTAAAAAAAACTTTGTTAAAGGGACGTTATCAATTACATTTGTGATGTCATCTTTGATGTCCTGAGTGTTAGTGTTAGTAGTGCACGGTGGCACGAGTTATGGTTGCTTATCTTACCATAACTGCCGAATTTCAGGGGTTTTTCATTTTTGCTTTGAACCATAACGTCCCTTTAACAAAGTTTTTTTTACTGAATCTGATAGGTTTTTAGTAGCGCAACTTAACCATAACGTCCCTTTAACAAAGTTTTTTTACTGAATTTCATAGGTTTTTAGTAGCGCAACTTAACCATAACATCCCTTTAACAAAGTTTTTTTACTGAATATATATATATATATATATATATATATATATATATATATATAAATATATATATATATATATATATATATTGCCGGCACCGTCTGCAGTCTATTCACTACGTATAATCAGCCTTATGATTACTTGGTCTACTTGCGTTACTGCATCTGTACAATTATAAAATGGCTTTGCATTTTCTTAAGTGCTTTCCCACACGTGCAATCTTTATTTTACTCCCAAAATGTTGCTCAATTCTTTACTTCGCCATCAGATTCCATAAGGTCTATTTACCTTCTTCATTGGCATCTCTTCTGGGTACATCATTTCTGCTTCATGTGACATCAACATCAAATTCTCTTTCATTCATCTTCACACTTCTTCCGGAACTTCCTTCAGAAGACTGTCATTTCTTCGTGGGTACATCATATAGGGTTTTTTCAATGGATACTTTGTTTCAAGGACTCTTCGCGGTATAGGTACTTTACTGGTGGTGCACATTTCACAATTTCTGGCTGCCAACATATAGGCAAAATGGAAGCGGGACTTCCGGTAGAGGCACTTGGCTCCTCCTCTACACTCCCCCCCTCTGGTTGATTCATCAATCACTCTCCCATAAGTATTCACATGTAGACATCCTCGTCTGAAAAAGTGCTTCTTTGGAGTCCATATTTTTATTACTCCTTTAAGAGATAATGCTGATTTCACATGTTCATCAACACTCCAGGTCATAAGACTACATTGTCCATTTGGCTGCAGTAGATCCATCTTCCCACATAGTTCTTGTGGTTTCTCGGATACAGAAACTTTGTTCCCTCAGGTGCATGAATACTGGCCTTTATATAGTCTCTCATTTTTTCATCTGTCAGCTCTTTGGGTCCAAACCCTGACTTGACATCAATCACAATCTTCATTCCTGTTGCTTTCTTTGTTGTCTTCTTGCACTGTGTGATTTTATTATTCTGATCACACAAAATCCAAACATGATCATCACCAACAAGGCTCCAAGGTACTTGAAGATATTCACCATCCATTGTGGAGCCCATGAGAAGATCGATGCAAACCAGCTGTCATCTGCAATATCTTCTACTTCATCTTCCATCTTGACATGCAAGTTTGCCAGCATCGTTATAGCCTCTGTCAAGGTCACATTCTCTTCATCATGAGAAGGTATGAATGTGCAATATTATTCTCCGATTTTGGCACAAACACCTTCATCCATTGCCGTAATCATATCTAAAAAATATCTATTCTGAACAGCCATCAGTCTTATGGGTTTCAGCTCTTCCTTGATAGCATTGAATCCCTTTATGGTAGTGTTGATCGTCTGCAGGAGCTCCCATCTGGAAATCTGTAACCATTTAGCATTCACCATTGTCTGAATCCCTGCCATGAAAATTGTTGTGAATACAGCTGAAATCTGACTGACCAATCTATGTTCATATGGAATACAGTAAAAGGCTTTTATCGATTTAGCTGAGAAATAGTTCTCCCTCTTTGATTGAGGAATCCAACTGATCTCTTCTTTCTTATGTGAGCATCTGCTTTTGGAAACTCTCCAATGGTCAAGTCACTCTTCAGAATCACCAACCATGGAACATGAACAAGTACTATAGACCACAGCCCTCCCCAGTCATTAGGCAGCTTCATGTATGCTCTGGATCCACAGGCTCTGTAGTGGTCCATTATCACTACTGTTCCATCCTTAATTCCTGGTACATCGAAGATTCGACAGCACTGCTGATTTTATCCAATTCTTCTCATGCCACTGTTTCTGAAGCATAGCTCTGCAGTAGCCAGAGGCACTACCTGCAATGGGCCTCCTTTGTCCTCGACCTATGTCAGCAACTTTGCAAGCTTTGGCCGAGAGGTTTGCAGCACTTTTCCACACAATCTACAACTGCTTTGTGATGTCCTGTTACTGCCACAGCTCTGCATACAATTATGCCTTCTTCCCATCCATCTAAAGAAAGTACTGTTACCCAGATTTGCATCTGGCCTCTCTCCTCGCATCTTCGCTTTCTTCATCAGTCTTTGCTTGACAATTGAGTTTTTTATTTATTTCTCACCTGATTCCTGCTCCCTTCATTCTATGCTATTTGTATCTTAGTGTCATGATCCCAGTCAGTGGACATAATCCTCATTCAGGCATTCAGGCTAGGCAGGGAACATTAAATAAACCAGCAGGTCAAGGTTGGGTGGTAGACTGGCACACATGGCATTTACATCATTCTCAGCATACACTTCCATAGACTATTGTGATGTTTTACAATAAATTCCATACACTTAACATGGCCGCTGCACAATCCATTCATAAGTTGCAACACGTTTTATTCATATTGCGGAGGGAGCTATTTAAGCCCTGCCTCCACTGGAACACGTGATTCGTGTCTGATCTGCTGACAGCAGGTAACACTACCAGCGTTCCTCTCACAGAACGTATAAAAGGAGATAATAGAGACATTAGCTTCACAGCAATTTACAGAGTTCTGTAGTAAATAGAAAAGACTTACCCGACCAAGGTTATCTCTGAAGCGACTATCTTCCGTCAGATGTTTTACTCTCAGCCGCAGCATCTTCTGTCAGCAGTCTCCGATAGTAGTCGGAGGATCAACCGTCAGAAGTTTCACTCGCCGCCGCAGCATCTTCAGTCAGCAGTTCTCGACCGTAGTCACAGTATGTTCAGTCAGAAGTTTGTTCTGCATCCACCACATCTTCCTAAGGTATTTTTCCTCCACTTTCTAAAAACCTGCAGACAAAACAAAATGTATTTAATTAACAATATACAAACTTTATAGTTAAAAGATGAACAGGTTAAGCATTACGTGTCTGAAAGTTCTTCAAGATTTCACCTCACAGTTGTTCCGGCACTCATCCCTGAAGGCTGCAGTTACTCCGTATAGGCGAGCTCACATTTCATAAACGTTATCTCATTCTGAGTAACTCTGCAGTCCTTCTCAGCCATAAGCCCTTTTCCTAAATTCTGAAGACCTGCAAAAGAAATAGAAAAAGAGCAAGTTATTAGAAAGAGAGATCTCTCCAATGTAGGAATCTAATTTAAGCCCTCAATGATTACAGCATTTTCACCAGCTACTTACCCCAAGACTCATTCTTAAAAATAAAGACATTTATTTGACAAGAAGCTATAGAGTACCACAGCTACCTAAGTTCCCATTGTTTCTTCATTGCAACGCGCCCCTGAAGAAAAGCAGGATGGAGAGCGCCACAAAAAATAAACACAGGTGAGAAGGGAGGGATTAAAGGAGCACACATGTCATGCAGTAATATTTTAGTTAATAGATGTCATAGTGTTCTATTGTTGTTATTGTTGTTTTAAAACAGAAAGAGGTGTCAAGTACCAAGTCCACAGGTTGAGAAGGCATTATGCTCCCGAGGAGTCCAGGTAATTGCTACAGAACGCAAAGTCAGTACTTAAAATACTCCACCTGAGCGTAATGGAGAACACAGAAATAGACAATTTATCCAAGATTTTGGGAGAGGTAAGGGCAGAAGTCCATGCAGCTAGGTCAGAAACCAATTCTCTCAGGAGAGTGTTGGTAGTTAACAGAGAATGCACTGAGAAATTGGGTTGCTAATTACTACAGTCCCAAGCAGGACAAGCACCACTTCCCGGTGGTGCTCCACAGGGTCAAGTTTCTGCTCCTGGTCCTCTACAGATGGTTTTACCAGGGAACATTCCACTAGCATCCCCAGAAAGGTTTACGGGGGATCCAAGGCATTTTGCAGTTTTTATGAACCAATGCAATTTACACTTTCTGTGTAGACCAGAGATGTTTCCTTCAGATCAGGCTAAGGTGGCATTTGTGTTATCATATCTGGGTGGACATGCTCCTTAGTCAATCGAGATGACTCATTATTGAGAAACTACCCTGGTTTTCAGCGGGAGTTGGAGAAACTCTTTGTCCATCATGCTCAGGGACAGACCTTAGATAATGAGCTGCTCTCTTTACGCCAAGGTAACCAAGAACTATTAGCTTACATCGCTTCCTTTAATTGACTAGTAGCAGAGACTAATTGGCTTGTGGAGAAGAGAACACCACTCATTTATCGAGGATTACGAGGGGAACTCAAAGAAATATTGGCGTAAGTAGTGAACCATCCTACAGGTTGTGCTGAATTCATTGATCTAACTATACAATTGGATCATCGACTGCAGGACCGTAGTTCTGATCGAGCTGGATGGATCAGAGACTAGAGCAATCTATGTGTTTTCAAAAGACAGTGCAACTCGTGAAGTGACTGAACGCCACTTGGAGCCAATGCAGATAAGAGGTGTTCGGGGTCCCATTTCTAAAGAATAAAGTGACAAAAGAAGACAACAGAATGTATGCCTATATTGTGGTTCAGCCGGTCATCACTTGCATAATTGTCCAGTGAAACCGCTGTGAAACCAGTGGGAGCGGTAGACAAAGTGGACAAGAATATAATAAAGAATGAATTGATGGAAAATTCCAACACCCGACAAGTGTAGAGGTCGGCTTGTCGAGCCAGAAGAAAGAAATTCAGATCTCTCATTTCGTTGTTCCCGCTATCTTAAGTAGTGACCTTCTACCTTTCAAGATATATGCTCTGGAAGCATATGTGGACAGTGGTGCGATTGGGAACTACATGGATTATGAACTAGCAGGCAAAATGGGTATTAGTATGCACCCAACGGCAGTGGTGTAAAATGTCACCTCAGTGGATGGTATTCAACTGATATCTGGACCAGTGACGAAGTGTACTAAAGTTTGCACCTTTCTTTGCCAGGAGGGACATCGGAAAAAGATCTTGTTTGACCTAATTAGTGTTCCACAATTTAAAGTAATCCTAGGAATTCCATGGCTAGAGAAACATAATCCACAGATTGACTGGTGTGCCAGGACATTATATTTGCCGAAGAATGCAAGAACTCCTGCTATGTTCATGGCGGAACCTTTGGAAAAGAAGAAGGAACCCTTCACAAGAGTATAGAGATTTTCAAGAAGAACTTGACGAAGATCAGGCCAATGTGTTGCCTCCACATCGGCCATATGATTGTCAAATTGATTTACTCCCTAGTTCAAAAACCCCATGCAGTAGAATTTATGCCTTAACAGAACAAGAAAATATTAATTTGAAACATATTTGGGTAACTATCTTGCCAATGGTTTTATTCGGCCCTCTAAATCCCCCATGGTGTCTCCTCTGTTCTTCGTGCCCAAGAAGGAAGGGGACCTTCGTACTTGTATAGAATATCGAGCCCTAAACCAGATCACAGTTAAGAACAAATACCCCCTTCCACTCATCCCAGTGCTGGACCAAGTTAAGGATGCCAAAGTTTTTACCAAACTGGACCTTCAAGGAGCTTACCACTTAGTGAGAATCAAAGAAGGGGAAGAATGGAAAACTGGCTTCTGCACAAAATACGGCTTGTATGAGTACCAAGTTATGCCTTTCGGCTTATGCAATGCTCCAGCAGCTTTTCAGAACTTTATGAATGATGTCCTACGCAAAATTGCTAGATGTCTGTGCCGTAGTGTACCTCAATGGCATTCTAATTTATTCTAACTCGGTCCAAGAGCACATAACCCATATAAGGGCAGTACTTATGAAACTACGGCAACACAAGTTATTTGTCAATTTGGAGAAATGCTCCTTTCATGCGACCTCAGTGGAATTTCTGGGATTCATCCTGTCACCAATGGGTATTTAAATGGATAATTGAAAAGTTGAAGCCGTTTTGAATTGGCCATCCCCTACATCAGTGAAAGGAGTCCAAAGTTTGTTAGGATTCTCACATTTTTATAGACGCTTTGTTGCAGGATTTTCCCAACTAGTTCATCCAATAACATCATTATTGCGAAAGCACAAGACATTCTCCTGGACTAAAAGAAGCAGAAGAGGCTTTCCAAAACTTAAAAAAAAAACATTTTACCACTGCTCCCATTTTGAGACACCCACAACCTGAGCTACCATTCATAGTAGAAACGGACACATCCAGTCCAGCAATGGGGGGGAGTATTATTTCAGAAAGATACCGAAACCGGACAACTGCATCCATTGGCCTTCTGTTCTAAGAAGTTTTCAACCACAGAACTAAATTACAGTATCACAGATAAGTCATTATTAGCACTAAAACACGTTTTCAAGGAATGGAGACACCATTTATTGGGGGCCCGGCATACCATCACAGTTTTCACAGACCGCCGAAACCTGCAATATTTACGCAATGCAAAGGCTCAATCATCCTGACAACTCCGCTAGGCATTGTTTTTTATGGAATAGGATTTTGCTATAACGTACCGGCCAGGAGTGAGGAATGGTAAAGAGAATTCCTTGTCACGGATTGGAGAGAAAGAAGAGGTCCAAAGTACTTCAGATCCAGTAAACATAATTCCTGGAGAGAAGGTCCTGGGAGTCACTGGATCCTCAGAAGAAGACCTAAAGTCACAGATTCAACTCAGCATGACCATTTCAGAATTAGAGATGTGGCAGTCAAAAGGACCAAAGTTTAGCATTCAAGAAGGCTTACCTTATTTCCAGAGTCGCCTTTACCTACCAAATCAGGAGCTACAAAGGAAGGTCATGGTAGGCTACCATGGAGCCCCTCTAGAAGGCCAACATGGAATCGCTAAAACCACAGCCAAGATCAAAAGACATTTCTGGTGGCCAACATGGCACAAGGATATTATAGATTTCATCCAAAATTTTGAAATTTGTGCCCAAAACAAAAGCTCAAAGCAGAGACCTGCAGGACTTCTTCAACCATTACCTGTCCGACCAGTGCCATGGCATACCATTTCTATGGACTTTATTACTGAGTTACCCCCTTGTTTGGGTTATAACACAACCCTTGTAGTGGTGGACTTGTTTTCCAAAATGGCTCATTTTATTGCCCTCAAGGGGCTTCCCATGTCATCAGTTTTAGCAAAAGTGTTCCTAGAACAAATTGTGCGTCTTCATGGATTCCCATCTGCAGTGATCTCTGATAGAGGGAGTAAGTTTGTCTCTCAATTCTGGAAGAAATGTTGTGAGTTGGCAAAAGTTGAAGTACGTTTATCTGCTAGCCACCTCCCACAAACTGACGGCCAGACTTAGAGAATCAATCAAACTCTAGAACAATAACTTCAATGTCTTCTCCACCAGATAGATTGTTCTTGGGTGGATGTCCTTTGGGTAGCAGAGTATTCTTATAATAACTCCGAAGACACTTCCACCAGTTATACCCCTTTTTACATCCTTAACGGTTCGCATCCTCAAACCTCTACCTTCGATCCAACAGAATCCTTGGAAGTGCCAGCAGCACGGAATCTTCATGAGAACATTACCCAGGTACAAAAGGAGGTCCTTAGGCATTTGACTACAACAAAGGAAAGCCAAAAGAAATGTGCAGATAAACTTTCGAAGAAAATCCCCAGAGTATAAAGTAGGAAACAAGGTATGGTTGTCTTCTAAACACATTGCACTTAAGGGCCCGCGTAAATTCCAGCCCAGATTTCGGGGCCCATTCTCTGTGGAAGCCATTGTTCATCCTGTAGCAGTAAGATGGAAGCTACCAGCTCTCAAGCAGATTAATTCTGTATTACATGTTTCCTTGTTAAAACCAATGAATCCGGGGACCAGACTACAACCATCCCCAAAACCACTGATCATACAAGGTGAACCAGAAATCTTAGTAAAAGAAATCCTAGATTGTCAAAAGGAAATTATTCTACCTTGTGGATTAGAAAGGGTTTGGTCTACAGGAGAGGACTTGACAACCCAGATCAAAAATTAATGCTCCCAAATTGCTTGAGAGGTTTCATCAGACTCTCCCCACTAAGCCAGGGCTGGAGGGTCGATCTTTAGGAGGGGTCTTGGGGGGGGGGACACTGTCATGAGCCCAGTCCGTGGACATAATCCTCATTCAGGCTTTCAGGCTAGGCAGGGAACAATAAATAAACCAGCAGGTCAAAGGTGGGTGTTAGTCTGGCACACATAATATTTACATCATTCTCAGCATACACTTCCATAGACTATTGTGATGTTTTATGGTAAATTCCATGCACTTAACATGGCCAACGCACGATCCATTCATAAGTTGCAGCACGTCTTATTGATATTGCAGAGGGAGCTATTTGAAACCCTGCCTCCGTTGGAATGCACCCTTCACATCTGATCTGCTGACAGCGGATGGCGCTACCAGCGTTTTTCCTCACATACCTGTAAAAGGACATTATAGAGACATTAGCTTCACAGCAATTTACAGAGATCCACAGTTAATAGAAAATACGTACCTGACCAAGGTTATCTCCGAAGAGACTATCTTCCGTCAGAAGTTTTACTCTCAGCCGCAGCATCTTCTGACAGCAGTCTCCGCTCGTAGTCGCAGCATCTTCTGTCAGAAGTTTCACTCACTGCCGCAGCATCTTCAGTCAGCAGTTTTTGACCGTAGTCACAGTATCTTCAGTCAGAAGTTTCTTCCACAGCCACTGCATCTTCCAAAGGTATTTTTCCTCAGCTTTCCGAGAACCGCCAGACAAAACAAAAGGTATTTAAGTGACAATATACAAACTTCATAGTTATAAGAAGAAGACGTTAAATAAGCATTACATACCTGAAGGTTCTTCAAGTTTTCACCTCACAGTTGTTTCCACACTCATCCCTGAAGGCTGCAGTTACTCCGTATAGGCAAACTCACGTTTCATAAATGTTATCTCATTCTGGCTAACTCCGCAGTCCTTCTCAGCCATAAGCCCTTTTCCTAAATTCTGAGGACCTGTAAAAAAAAGAGAAAAAGAGCAAGTTATTTGAAAGAGATACCTCTCCAACGTAGGAATCTAATTTAAGCCCTCAATGATTACAGAATTTTCACCAGTTACTTACCCCAAGACTCAATCTTAAAAGTAAAGACATTTATTTTACAAGAAGCTATAGAGTACAACAGCTACCCAAGTTACCATGTTTTCTTCACCTCAACGCGTCCCTGTAGAAAAGCAGGATGGAGAGCTCCACAAAAAATAAACACAGGTTAGAAGGGAGGGATTAAAGGAGCAGACATTTCATGCAGTAGTAGTTTAGTTAATAGATGTTATAGTGTTCTATTGTTGTTATTGTTGTATTAACGCAGGACCCCGTGCCTGTGTTGATGTCAGCTCAATTTCCCCTGGCCCCGCATGAATAGTTCAATGGTGACCCCAACCACTTTAGGACTTTCATTAAACAATGCAAGCTGCATTTTCTCTGTCAACCGGCCTCGTTTCTGGACTCAACCACCAACAGCATTTGTGCTATCCTACCTCGGGGGTACCATTGCCGACTGGCCCAATCCATTGCTAGAGTCTAACGGCATTGTGCTGTATGACTGTGATGCTCTTATCACAGCAATGAATCAGGTTTTTGATGCCGATACAAAACTCAGGCTACAGATCTAGAGTTTCTCAACCTAAGGCAAGGGGCGCTGCCTTTCTTGTTATATCTGGCTCGCTTCAACCAGCTAGCAGCTGAAACAGACTCGTCAGAGGACAAAAAGGCTGTAGTCTTTTATAAGGGCCTTTCGGACGACCTAAAAGATGTCTTAGCCATCGTTGTGGTTCCCACAGGATTTGCAGAGCTATTGAATCTAGTCCTTCATATTGATGCCTGAAGAATGGAGCGCAAGGGAGAGAAGAAACAGTCCCCTGACATACCCTTGCATTCTGAAACGACAGTTCCTTTGCACACTGATATAGAATCAATGCAAGTTGGAGCCGTTGGAGGCCCTTTAACCACCAGAGAAATAGAGCACAGGAGGAAGAAAAACGTATGTATGTACTGTGGTTCGGCAGAACATTTCCTTTGGAGCAGCCCCAAAAAAACAGTGCGAAAGGCGGGAAACGCCAAAGCCCGGCAATAGTAGGGGTCCCTTTGCCAGATTATGTGCCATCGGACTCCTGTGCTCTTATCGCTTTTTCACCTTTGTCATTATTTTTTTCGCTTAGAGGGCCATCTGGTAAGACTGTCATGGCCGAGGTGGTTGTTCATTTAGGTGCCACCAACAACTATATGGACTTACAATATACACATGAAAACAGCATTCCCTTGGTGCCTAAGCCAGTGCCTGAGGCAGTTAAGGCAGTAGATGGTACCACCCTGATTTCTGGTATGGTTACCAAGCAGAATATGCCCTTACACATGTCAAGTGTAGGCGGGCATACTGAAGACATAGTCTTCCATTTGATCACAGTACCTCAATTCAAGATCATTCTGGTTGCGAAAGCACAATCCTTCTATAGATTGGATTGATCGCCTTACACAGTTTCCGTCGCCTAATTTCAGCGAAAAGTATTTTCAGTCCCTCGGGATAGTACAGAGCTACCCCTGTTTACCACTGCTTGATATGTACCCTCAGTCAAACTGGTCTCAACCGATGTTAGGACCACCGTGCCAACAGAGTACCACTCCTTCCTTGACGTCTTCGATAAAGGGAAGGCAGAGCAGCTTCCCCCACACAGACCCTATGATTGTCCAATCGTTCTTATTCCTGGGTCTAAAATTCCCACGGGCAGAGTCTATTCCCTAATGGCTCACAAGGATGAGGTTCTTAAGGAATATATCGATAAGGCTCTTCAGTTGGGATTCATCTGCCCCTCTCGGTCCCCGGCGGCATCGCCATTGTTCTTTGTTCCGAAAAGGTAGGTGACTTGAGGCTCTGTATTGACTATAGAGTGCTTAACAGCATGACCGTAAAAAAACAGTATCTCCTGCCTTTGATCTCTGTTCTTCTGGACCAATTGGGCACATCTGTGGTTTTCAACAAACTTGACCAGAGTGGTGCCTACAATCTGGTCCGTATCCAGAGAGGGGATGATTGGAAGATGGCTTTTAAGGCACGGTACAGGCTTTACGATTACTTTGTCATGCTTTTTGGGGTATGTAATGCCCCCGTGACCCTCCAAAGTTTTATGAACAATGTCCTCAGAGATATCCTTGATCGTTATGTCATTGTACACCTGGATAACATTCTGATTTATTCTCCCTCACTTCAAGAACACGTCAAGTATGTCAAGACAGTCCTCCAAAGACTGGGAGAATCACCTGTACATTAAGGTGGAAAAATGTGCATTCAATGTGAATGAGATCAAATTCTTAGGGTATGACCTCACAGCTCACGGGGTGAGGATGATCCATTCTAAAGTTAAGGCAGTCCTGAACTGGCCAGTCCCTATGACAACCAAAGCCTTGCAATCCTTCCTAGGCTTCTCGGATTTCTATCACCGGTTTATCCAGTCTTTTTCCTCTATAGTCGCTCCTCTCACAGCCTTAACAAGTTCCAATGTGCCCTTTTGTTGGACTCCTGCCGCACAATCAGCCTTGTCAGCCTTAAAAGTGGCCTTCACAGCGGCCCAGGTCCTCCAGCACCCTGATCCTGAGGCTACCTTTTCTGTGGAGGCTGACGCTCCAGTCATCGCAGTAAGAGCCATATTGTCTCAGAAGTGCCCGGACATGGGGAAGAATTATCCAGTTGCTTATTACTCACGAAAACTGACCCATTATTAAAGAAATTATATGGTTACTGAGCATGAGTTAATTGCAGTTAAAGACGCTTTTTCGGAATGGCACCACCATCTGCTGGGGGCTCATCACCCCATTACAGTCTTTTCAAATAATTGTAATCTTCAGGCATTCAAATCCATAAAGTGTTTAACTGTGAGACAAGCCCGGTGGCATTATTTCTTCTCTCAGTTCAACTTTAACATCACATACCGTCCAGCTCGGATACATGCCAAAGCCAAGGCTCTTTCCCGACTAGACTCGGGTACCACACTGCGTTCCTCCAGCACCATTCACATCCTATATGAACATGCTGTATGCTCCTGATTCCCTCAGCCGTCCCTCAAGGTACTCCTTCAGGAATGGGTTGCCCAGGACCCAAGACCTCCACGATTAAAACCTGGACGTTGTGAACGGTTTACGACATATCCAGGAGAAACTATACATCCCTGCTGGGAAACCATGCTCCAAAGCATTGCAGTGGGGGCACGACTCCTTGGTCGCAGCGCATCCCGGAAGGAAAAATACCTTAGACCTTCTACCAAGAGGATGTTGGTGGCTTCATATGACCAGGGATGTCATTGATTATGTGTCTTCTTGCTCTGTATGTGCCCAATGCAAATCGAATCCTGGATGGCCCATGGGGTTGCTAAAACCGCTTCCTGTGTCACACAAGCCATGGTACATGGTGTCCATGGATTTCGTAGTCGACCTACCTACTGTTCAGGTATTCAACACTATCTGGGTGGTAGTTGATTACTTTACAAAAATGGCCCTGTTTGTCCCATGTACAGGCCTACCTATGGCTCCTGTTTACCGTTTCTTTGACTTACCTTCGGTCCTGGTGTCAGACAGGGGGCCGCAATTCACTTCACATTTCTGGAGGGCCATTTGCGCTTCATTTCGAATTGAGGACTGGTTTTCGAGCGCATACCATACTCAAATGGATGGTCAAACAGAGCGCACCAACGGTAATTTGGAAAATTATCTTAGCTGTTTTTGCTTGCAGTACCAGCGTGCTTGGTTAACAGTACTCTGTTCGGCCTAATTGCATTATAATAATTCTGTACATTCCTCAATGGGCACATCCCCATTCTATGAGCTGTATGGACAGCATCCTTGTTCTCTGCCCTTAGAAGCTCCCTCCGGTCCAGACAATCCCGCCACTCAGCATTGTTTTCTAGATCTGGTCTCGGTTCACAAGTCAATCCGATCCCTCCTTGTCTGCACCCAGGCCCGGGCTAAACTCTTCTCAGGTGCCCATAGGTCTCAGGCCCCGAATTATCGAGTGGGTGCCCGTGTGCGGCTCTCTACCATAAACCTCAGGATTCCCAGTAAGCATTTCCTTCTTCCTAGGTATGTTGGGCCATTCAAGATCCCCGCATGTATCAATCCTGTGGCAATGTGCCTAACCCTTACATCCCACTGGAAGATACACCCTGTTTTCCACATTTCCCTTCTCAAGCCCTGCTCTTCTGCCACATGTCTGCCTGTCCGGCCCGCTTCCATCGCTGTCCATGGTTCTGAAGAATATGAGGTCACTGCCGTCCTTGACATGAGGGAGCAGTCCAGTACTAGGTACTACCTGGTGTATTGGAAGGGTTATGGTCCAGAGGACCGTACTTGGGAACCCTCAAGCACCATCCATGCTCCTTTGTTGCTGGCTTGTTTCCATGACTCCCAGGGTGTGGGGACCCTTTGGGGGATGGTCCTGTCACAAATCTTATGACATGTTCACCGTCTGGCTCTCAGTTGCCCTTGACTACCCATTTGGGGCTCAGAGTACCTGGTTCTGGGCTGGGTAAATGCCTGCGTTTCAGCTCCTGGAAGGTAGCATGGTGGTTGCCATGGTCACAATAGGCTTCCGGTAAGCTCAGAGGGAAAGCCACACTCCCCGCAAACATAACATACACAGTCATGTACGCTATATCCAGGGAACGGCGTACTCACGGATCCTATAAATCCAGAAGCAGCTACTGGGGTGATGCTTCTCATCTTCCTTTGTGTACTTCGTGAGGCTTCACACGCATTCTGTGTTACGCCTTGTGGCTGTTCTGTACATTTGGATTTCCTGTTGCTGACCCTGCATTTCGCTCCTTGGACTTTGCTCTTGGTTCCATCTCTACTGCTTACCTTCATGTTATTTCACCGCCCGCACTGTTACCATCCTCGGCCTGCCTGCTGGTAACCCTTTTGCTGATTGATTCTGTCATTGACACCGCCAGCTCTGTTACCGACCTAGGCCTGCCTGCTGGTTACCCTTTTGCTGATTAATTCTGTCGTTGACACCGCCCGCTCTGTTACCATCCTAGGCCTGCCTGCTGGTAACCCTTTCGCTGATTGATTCTGTCGTTGACACCGCCTGCTCTGTTACCGACCTTGGCCCGCCTGCTGTCAAATCCCTCGGGACTACTGGTAATTCAACACAACTCCCTACTTTTCCCAGCCCTTACCTCCTCTTCCTGGCCCTGTTCCTTGGATTCCTCCAGCACTTGGACTAAGGACGCTACGCATATATTGATGTACAGCAACCCGACACTAGTGCAACCCTCATTTTGCTCAGGTTAGCCCCCATACTAACCTACCATTCCCTTTGTTTTTTCACAAACCCGGATCTACCACTACATAAACATCTGGATGGCAGACCACTTGACCATCCTACCATCGTCCTCACAGTAAGAACTGCTCCTAACGTAGTGCTTTGGTTAGGGGATATTGTAGATTCATTGTCCAGTCTGATTCAGAAGTGGGTTTCTCTTTCACTTCCAGGGGCAGCTACTAGACAGGGGCCTTCCTTGTCTAACCTCCAAGGCTTAGAGGCTCTTCTGGTTAGCGAGTGGTTGCGCTGTTATTGTTCTTTACTACTGAGATTGTCAATTATTGGAAAGTATTCCTGATTTTCTACTTTTAATTCCAGCCTGGTGTCCTTCGGGCATTTTTACGTACTCCCCTTTCAAGTGATTTGCTCATCTATCCCCTGCTATTATTAGGGCAGTAGGGTGTGTCATTGGAAAGGACCTAATCTGGTTGAAAAGGGTGGAGAAGATCTGTATTCAGGGTGAAGTCGTTGTCGCTATATCTAGGAGGGCCTTCCGAGTGAGTACCCAGGTTTATTCCTACCCCTGTGTTAACACCATTGTGAAATGTGGTCTTGCTCTTGTCTTCAAATCTTACACGTAATCATCTTCTTCTGGAGCTGACCACTCGGTCACCCATTCCAAGGATGCTGTAACTGGAACTGATCTCTGGTATGACAGAGTGCAAGGCGAGTAAGGCAATGTTCTATTCCTATAGCTTGAATATTTTGGACTTCCCTTTAGCTCCTCAGAGGTACTTTTCCCACCTCTTTCATGTGTTGATACCACATGTTGTTCCCCAAATGTGCTGTACTGCCTAGATAATTATTTAACTCATAATCATCTTCACTTGTGCTTCTCTTAGGTCTCTTTCTTGCATGGAGGTGAAGAGGAAGTACCAAGCATGATTCGCACTCCTACCGCCTATTTTGAAGTACCAGGATAATTCACGACGAAATCTGCAATGTATGATGAGCAAATAAACCAGCAGAGAGCAGCAGTGGGGCTCTATCCAGTACCTATCAGAATAACATCACCTATTGAAGTACCAACACCTAAGAAAACCTGGACAGTAAGGTACCCATTGAGAAAACCATATTGACAAGTGAGACAGAATGATGATTGTCAGAATGTAATACCCAAAGAAGCTAAGAAGATACTGAAGGAAGATGAATGATGACAGCTTAAGAACTCAGACTGACTCACAAATAGAAGATATAATGACCTGAGAATAACGACAAGAGAGACGAAACACCATGGCCAAGTGGCATCCTAAAGCCTAAGGTGAAACAGTTGATGTCAAGCTGTCAGAAACTTTTGCAATAAGCACGATGAAGATATGCAGTCAGTTTAAACGTCTACATATGCAAAGTAACTGCAAGAACCAAAGAAATCGTGAGGCTTGCTTATGCTTAGTAGTAAAATAGATTGCGGCAAGAGCCACCTGTACATACAGCTACCTCAAGAAAGCATTTTACATAAGTATACTTCCACTACGCACAAGAGTAGAATCAACCAAAGGTTACTAAGGGTCTCAAGAAGAGTTTTGCAGCAAACAAATCAAGAATTGAGGACGGGAGGAACTCAGATGAGGGTAAACCATCCCAAGAAGCCAAGGTTGTATCATTGGAAATAGGCCAATGGTGGATACAATTAAAGAGAAGAGAAGATAGTATCCTGTTCAGGAAAGATCAAGATAAGCTACAGATGGCAGACGACTGGCAGAATTAAATCAAATACACGAAATTGCATGAAGGAAAGGCCGATTTCATGGTGCTGGAATCACGCGACCAGACAAGCAAGAAGGGATGGAACTTTCACACCAATGCATGGACCTTTGCCATGCCCAGACGCCTTAACGTTCCCAGACCAAGAAGTAGACTCGAGGCCAACCACAAGGAAATAATTGACACATGACCACTGAGGTGATGATTGATTGTATCTGTAATTGGAGGGAAGCTGGGGTGCAGACAAACTCCCTGCACCTGGCTGGTTATCTGCACGCTGCTAAGAGCAAGTGGAAAAGTATGAGTGGGGTTGATGCCAACCCAATCATAATGGACCATGTAATCTAGGGTCCTATAGTCAGTAGAACCAATGAGACATCATACTTTTAGTGATGTTTACAGTAACCATTTTGAAGGAAGGGCTTAGTTGCCCCACATGGCATTGTTTATCCATTCCCCTCTCCCCGTTACCATATACATATATAGTACCTATATAAAGTTACCTTCGTAGAACCAATCAAGTTGCATGCTAAATTTTAAGAGTTACACATCAGTGATGACGAGTTTTTCGTATAAATGTTATGTTTTTTCTGAAATTCATTGGAGTTGAAGTGAGAAGGAGGATCGAACGATTGCTGAGATACATTGAACTCCCTGTTTTTTGTACTTGTCATTAAACTGACTCTCTTTACCAAACTATTGAGTTGCCATTATTGATTTGGTGCATGAGTACAAATCTGTATTCCCATCCCATCTCAAGGGTGCTGCTACTCATCTTAAAGTGTTGTTTGGAAACCCCCAGTCCTATGGGCCAGCTGAGATCCCTACTGCACAGAGGGTGCGTGCATAATGCTCATGTAGTACATCAATAAGGGTCCTTCCTACAGGGGGAATCATCGGAACACTTGTCAGCGAAATGGGTGACTTCCCATGTGTCAATGGCGTAGGGGTAATCACATATGGCCTTGTTCTCTTTGCAACAGATAATTCTGAGTAAGTCACTGGAGTGGGAAGAACCAAAGTGACTCCTACCCTTTTGTGAGCAATAAAGTAGGCAGTGTGGTTTAGCAAAATCAGAAAAACAATAATAAATGCTGAGTACATATATATTATGCACCAATACATGAGACCCCACCACTGGCATCTCTCCACACGTCGTTTAGTCTGCTCACCTTCTGTTTCTGGAACTGCATTATTCTCAACAGTCCACATTGTGCCTGTTTATTACTTTTAAGGAAGGAAAAAAACTTTTTAATCAGACAATTCGTTAGATGCTTAGGAAGCTGAAGGATCTGTTCAATTATCGCCATATGTAACCTTCTAATCGCAGTGCCATTTTTAGGATCTTGTAGGGACACATCTACATTAGTACTATGCTAAACAGGAGCAGGATAGGCGTGGAGTATGTCTACAAAGACAGCGATAATTAGTATATGGGCATCGACATTTGATAAAACATGTGGTTTAAGCAAAGAGAAACTCAGTGAGAAATGCATCTGGGTACTGCTCCATTTTCCAATCATTGAACTCAAAGTCACGATCCATCATATGTAGCACATCAGCAGTGTCTAAAGTTCAATTCAACAATTCCTGCGGGTCAAGATCGTTTCTTTTTGCACTCTTGCTAAAATATCTATAACGAGTGTCCGGGGTGAGCCACAATCCAAATGCACAGTTGCATTTATTTAATCAGTAATCTTAGCGTCCTTCTTCCTCATCATCGATCGAGTCTGCACGTGTTGAACTTCTTCTTCTTGTCTTGCTTCCGAATCAACGGGTGCAGGTGCATTGGTCTCATCAGCATACGGCTTCACGGGTGAATCCAGGTGTGCATTTCTTGGACTTTTACTGCTGATGGAGTGGCATTTTCAACTATAAAGGGTCCACTAAAATGGGGCTTGTGCCACTTCCTTGTGAAGTTGCACACTAGGACTGGGTCTCCAATAAATACTTTGGGCACAGGTAATAGTTCTTTACATCCAGTTGCAGAATGGCCTTCATCTGTGTCCTGATGCCGACACCCCTTACGCTTGACTTGATATAAAATGACAGAGATAGCGGTCATACATGTTAAATACAAACGTAACTAATTTCCTAACAATTCTGCAGTCATCTGGGCTTCATTCTCATTCGCCTGCCTGTCACTAACTCGTTGGGTGTGAGGTGGTGGTCCGACCCAGGCTGATTCCTTAATGCATATAATGCAGGGGGCAGGCAATACAGCCATCCCTTCTTTAGTGTCAATTTGAGTTTCGCTATTCAATCTTTGAGAAGACTGTTGAGTCTGTCACATATCCTGTTCGCTTGCAGGTGATAACCAGAAGAAAACTTGTGTTTTATACTAAGCAATAAGCTAATCTCTTCAAATACTTCATTAGCAAAATGGGACCCATTGTCAGATCTCAGCACCTCACATACTCCCTATCTAGGAAAGACTTCTCAGACTAAAAACATTGCTGCTCAAGTGCCATCAGGGTGTGTACATGGACCAGCTTCAATCCAACTTGAAAAGGGCCACACCACCACTATCATATACCTATATCCACTACATACTTGCAGCATATCAAAATAGTCAATACGTAAATGCTGAAAAGGACTGTTCGGTCAAGGAATCACTCCTCTGATTGTTCGCAGTATGTGCCCAGTGGTAAACCTTTGACATAGGATGCAATTTACTATATAAAAGGCAATGGGCCTCATTACACGGATGGCGGTGAACCATGGCGCTATTAGCACCATGGTTCATGCCGGTAAAATACCGGCACTGCCTTGGTGGAAAGGGGAATTACCGCCCTATTCCAAGGTTGGCGGGGCAGTAATTCCACCTTCCACCATTGCCCTTCTCCATTCCCATTTTTGCCCCATAAGGCTCTATGGGAATGGGGAAGGCGCTAATTACGGTACCGCAAATTGCGGTACCGTAATTAACTCCCTGGTCCCTTTACGGGTTGGTTTTTAACGCCTGCAAAAAGCAGGCGTTAAATTCCCCAATCCGCAAAGGGACCTCGTAGTAAGGCAGTAAGGATTTACCGGTACCGGTAAAATACCGGTACCGGTAAACCCTTACCGCCATCCGTGTAATGAGGCCCAATGTGTTCTAACAGGTTCGGTACGAACCAATCCTCCGCAATAGCTGCTGCAAGGCTTTCCATAGTTAAATGCGCAGGGTAGTGCAGCTGTTCAAGTGCTACCCTTAATAAGGCTACAGGCATCACCGGCTTTCCATTGCTGTCCTGTCACCACAATGCATCGGAAGGGGATAAAGAACACCCCCTCTGTTTCAATAATTCATGCTCTTCTCGTGGAGCACTGCTTTGAACCTACATCAACTGTGTTCTTGACAAATGATGAAACCCTTTGTTTACAATAATAATCGTGAGCACTTTTTCCTTTACATCTGGAGTATCAAAACTAGAACTATCTGCTGAATATGCAACCCTTTTGGCCTCTTAGTCTGCAGCTTCATCCTGCATGAGATAATGTCAGTTCTGAGTATGTGCTGCACATTTAACTATTGCAATGGCTACTGGGGGTTGTAGTGCCTTGATAAGCCTGCCCAATAATGCTGCGTGCTGCACTGGAGTGCTATCTGCTTGGAGGGAGCCCCTCCTTTTTCAATGTGCTAGCCCTGCATGCACAGTTGATGTCACAACAGCAGAGTCACTCTACACCGATACTTCCTTCCTTGCCTGTTTCTTGAGCGTGACAATAAGCGCTACCAATTTTGCTGTTTGTGCGGAAAAGTGAGATGGTAGCCTTGCACTTGCTACCACTTCAAATTCCCCATTAGCTCTGTGCCTTACCACAGCTGAACCTGAATGCCTTTCCCCATCAGTTTGATCAATTTTTGAAGACCCATCAATAAAGAGAACCTCCTCCCCTGCTAGAGCATACTCCTTCACTCTTGGGATATCATCCTAGAACTCATCGTAATTTGAGCAAACATGCATTTGCTCACCCTCTGTCACAGGTTCGGCTAAAAACGTGGCAGGGTTCACTATTTTACACCTGACTATTTTAATGGCTGGATTTGATATAACTACCTCATATGCCGAAGTCCTCTGAGAAGTCAATGTACCCTTAGGTTTCTCCAAAACAGCAAACAAAGCATGCTCAACAAATAAAGTCATAGAACACCCCCTCACAATGCTGGTAGACATCTCAATGGCAAATGCGGCTACTGCCAGTGATTGTTCACAAGGAAAGTTTCCTTTCATAACTGTATCTAAAATCTCAATGCCAATGGTTGTACCCTAGTATAGTCCTCTGTGATTCACCGCTATCATAACTGTCCGATTTGTGTGCAAAAATAAGAAAGAATCCCCAAAATAGTTGGGAATTCCTAAAATTGGAGCTGTACAAATTGCTTTCTTCAATTCTTCAAACCCTCGCTCCATTTCCTCAGTCCAATCTATTTTTTCCTTATTAACTTGTGCTTTCTTCAGAGCCTGCAAAAGGGGTCTTGTGTATGAACTATAATCAAATACCCATGCTCTAACATAGTTGCACAATCCCAGAAACTGCTGCATTTGTTTTATCGTGTGCGGATTTGCTGTTTTCATAAGCAGCTGAGCTCTTTCAGGTGTGACTGTCTTCCCCTTATGTGAGAATAACTGACCTATATACAGCACCTCTTCTTGACAATATTGCAACTTCTCCTTGTCTACATCCCTTGCCTGCTAGAATAGCCATTAATTAACTGAATCGAATCTTGCCTGCACTCATCTTCTGTCGTGCTACAAACAAAATATAATCTACGTACTGCAGCACTATACTTTGCAAATTGATATTGCTTAGGTCCATCTGCAGGACCCTATTAAAGATCGATGGAGACTCACCGTACCCTTGGGGCAAATGAGTACTCTTCAGTTTAGTCTGGCGGAGCATAAATGATGTAAGGTCTTGAGAGTCCTTATGCAACGGGATTGAGAAAAACTAATCTTTCAAGTCAATCAACGTGAAATAATGTACCTCTGTGGGATACTACATAAAATCGTTGCAGGATTCTGAACTAAAGGAAGCTGTGCCTCTACAATCTGATTAATTGGCCTCATATCCTGAATTCGTCTCCACAACCCCCCTTTGATTTTTTCACATGTTACACAGCAGTATTACACAGTGACTCTGATGTCACTAAGATACTCTGTTTCATCATGGTTGATATAGTCTTAAAAATACCCTCATCCGCCTCTCGAGACATCAGGTACTGTCTTGCTCGAGGTAAAATTGCTCCTGGTTTCACATTAATCTTAACCTCACCTACCCCCTTCAACAGGCATACGTCATAGGGGCCTGTAGTCCATAAAGAGGTTGGTACTTTTTCCAAATCCTCAACAGGAAATGCAGGGCGCTGCCGCACTATCATCATTCGCTGTAGAATTTCTCTACTCTTTATTCTGATCCAATATGTAATACTCATCTCGAATACTACTTCATCATTTTATGGATCATCTCTGAACATATCTTTGTCTGTGATGTCAGTCAATCTATACCCTTCCCCAATGGCAATCACTGTTCTCTATGGCCTGCCTTCGTCATCGGTTCCTTCGAGCATGGCCAATTCCCCTTGCACTATGGTTGCATTTAAGACTACATGAATAGTCTGTCCCCCCTCTTTGTCCATATGTATCTGTGGTCTAAATAAAAACTCATCAGGTATTCTCATAATCTTTCCCACTAGGCCGGGTAGCCATGTCAACAAAATGTGTACCGATAAAGAAATTCTTCTGGCTCTAATGCCATTCCTCGCAGAGCCATTTCCCTGTAAACGCCATTATAAATTTGCCCAAGTTTAGATAATGTATCCCTGGCATGAAACACACTATGACTTCATCAGTGAAGGAAATTGTCATATTTAGCTTTGTCATTAAATCTTGACCCAGAATATTAACCAGTGTCTGCCTTGAATACAATAATGGAACAGACATGTCACACTCTCCTATACTAATAACTAATAAATACTGGTAAGATTTATGAAAACCTGTGTATTGTAATGCTTAATAAGGTTACAAATAATATATATGCTAAACCTGAACTGTTCTCTAGTGTACTCCTCATGAAAAAGACATACATCTGTTTCACCAAATTGACAGTAAAACAGTGAAATACCCAGGGAAGGACACCCCCATGTATCCATACACTCTCCTATAGAGACTGGTAATTCATCAGTAAAAGGAACTCTACTTATAGCTCCAGAGAAGCCTTGCACATTCATGGCATTTCCCGATAATGGATATTTTCCCTCTCGTATACATGAGCGAGTTGACCCAGTGTCTACTAAAAAAGAAAAAGGGTTTCCTCCTATAGTAACATCAACCCTTGGTTCCTCTTGGGGCTTTGGTGTTACAGATAGTACTGAACACATCAAATCGCCCTGTGAGCTGTCCTATTGTGGGTACATGCTTATCCCCGTACCCATAAAAGGGCTTCCTCCCACCACAGTGACACCCCCTACTCTAGGTGTTAATAACTGCCCCGAGTTTGCATTCTGCTGTATCTGCATGGGTGCGTGCTGTGACAGCCCTTGCGGTAGATTCAATGGTGCTAGCTATGGTTACAATGACTGTTGCATTTGTGGCACTTGTGCTTGATACACTGTCTGATCTTGGGCAAAACAATCCCTATTTTGTGAGCTATATGCTGGAGGATAAGCTGTCCCCCTCTTGATAATTGCACATGCTGTTTATACCCTTGGCTTCCACATGTTCGCGCAATGTGCCCTGTCATTCCACATGTCCAACACATAGGAGGAGCTCTTCTGACTAGCCCCCCCTTGTTTGAATCCTTCTTATATATTTGGATTATCATTCTGCATTTTCTGAAACCCATCTTGGTTATTTTGAAAACCACAATGAATACTCTGAAAACTACCCCTTCCTCTGTAGCCCATTCCTCTACCTCGCGGCGTGAACCCATTCCCTCCTTTGTCCATCTGACGTTGAGTATTCGCCTGCAATATACCTACTGCTTGCTGCATTCCCAGCCCTTCTCCGCTTGTCAGTACTGCCCCTTCTATGGCATACTTCAACAATTTCTTCTGAACTAACTTGACTTCCTCAGGTTTTCTAGCATCTTCCTTCTTCTTATTTTTCTCTTGTAACAGACGGCTGTGATGTGCTATAGTCAACTGTATCTCTGCCCAAGGCTTTGCTTCCATTCCCACTAATTTCCTGAGCTGTATCTGCACTGGTTCTGGCAATCCCTGACACAGAATGTGGTAAAATACTGGCACTGATTTCGCCCACGGCCCCCTCATTTCCAAAATCCAGCGTTCCTGAATACTTTGAATGTAAGCAAGCGGTTCTTCATCATCTTTCATCTTATGTGCCATAATTGCACCCGTATCTGACGTATCAGGATTCTGTACCCTGAGTGCTCACCAGACATATTCTCCACAATTATTAAATGGCACTCAGTCATGAGCTGTGTTCTGTGCCATGACACTTGAATAACGTGCTCTCGTCCAAATATCATCAGCCCTTTCCCCCAGAATGGCTGCTAGAAGAACCTTTATATCCCCTATGGCTAGAGTTTTTCCTCCTGTCATCTTTTCTAGCTCATAAATCAATTTTTCTGCACCTGCCGTTAAGCTGGAAAGTTTAGATCTTAAATTATCATTGTCCATTTGGGGCTAAGGGATATACTGCAGTCCTGCCCCTCCTTCCTCCAATAAAGGGAATTGCATTAACGCAAATCCGCAATCGGCTTCCATCGTCTGCCTATCCATAGTGAGGACAATGCTTCCTGATTGTCTTGTACCTGCCAATTACCTCAGCCTATTCACATATTGTGGCGACTATCCCTTCTAACTATGTGATCATCCCTTAGGTCACTTTGGGTGCACCATGAGATATGGCGTCCTATCCTTAGGCTACTCTAGTTCAGACCATCTCACTTCCTTGTCTGTCCCCAGATATCTCTCAGGCCGCATGCACTTTGCCCTCCTCCTCACAGAAGGTTTCCCTCTCTTCGTCTGACATATGTAGTCTGCAACTAATATGGCTCTCTTCTCTTTCACCCCTGTCTAAGGTCACCCTGTCTAAGGACAAGGCTCTATTCTCAAGACTAAATGGGCTTTCTTCTTCACTTTGTGATCAGGCAACTATAGATGGATCTCCTTTTCATCTGCTTCCTGATTCACCTTTTGACCTCATATCTTGATAGGCTCTCGATCCTATCTCAGATACACCCTATGTCAAACTTCTCCTCCAAGGTTATCCTAGATGGCCCTGATATTGTTCCCTGTGACAGGAGAAACTTCTCGATGTGGCTCCACAATATTACTGGACTTGGTTCCATTAAATCCCTATCATTGCGATCAATATCACGTTCCCTCTGTCTCCTTTTTCGCTCCATTTCTTTGTTAATTCCCTTCGCTTCCTCGCTTCCCGTATAACCCTTTCCTCTTCTTGCCTTTTCTCTTCCCTTCTTTCATCCTCCCTACGCTCTTCCTCTTCCCTTCGTATTTGCATTCTTTTATCCTGTAATTTCTTAGCTTCTTCCTTTTCTCTCTTCTTTTCTAGCCTATCTCATTCTTCAATTGCTCTCTGCCTGTTGTCATACTTCCTTTGCTCCTCTGATCTTTCTTCCTTTCTTTGCTGCTCCTCCTGATACATCTGCTCTCGTCTCTGTCTACTCTTCCTTTAGTCCTCATCTTCTTTCAATCGTTTTTCTCGTTCCCTGTCTTTTCTATCCTGATCGTCTTGATCTTCCCTTTGCCTCACTTCCTCAATACTTTTCCCATCGGGCTTGAGCAATATCTGTCCACCCATCCATTTGTTCTGTACGGGCATTACCATGTCAGCTTTATCCTTTTCTTCTTTCCCTCTCATAATCTCTCATTCTATATCTAGGCTCACATTTGGTCATTCACTTTTATCCTCTTTGTCTTATAAGATCGTAAAATCTCCTCTTTTCCTTTAGTCTTTTCAGAACTATCATTATTGCTGTAAGCAGCTGATTCATGCATTGTATTACTATATCTTGTTGCCCCCTTTAATTCCTTCAATGGATACACTCCTTCATTTTTTGCACTATCGCCATTTACTTCAGCTGAGGTAAGGGGAGCAGAAGTCTGAGCATGTTCCTCCCGACACTGATTAAGCATCCAGTCCTCAAGAGGCTGGTCTTCCCGTTCCTCCTCGTACATCTTCCAGAGCTCTAAAATAGCTAACCTATTTTCCAATGTCTTCCCTGTGTACGCAGTGTGCAAGAATGTGGTCATGTATTGCAAAACCACCTTTGACAGCGATCACTCTTGTGGCCATGGCATGAACATTTTATCGGTGGTCAGTCATAATATCGAGAAAAAAATGTCAAATTACAATAAATTTGAAAACTTAATATCAAAAAACAAATCGAATTCTTTATTTTTTTATTTATATATTTTTTTGGGGTTCTGCATGTAAACAAAAAAGAGGGGGTTTGGTGGGGGAGCCCCCCATTTCGAATAACAAATGTAGTAAGAAAGAAATTCAAAAAATTTTTCGACATTATTTTTTAGATTTTTTGACTTTTGACATTTTTGAATTCGATTTTATGACTATATACCCATTTTATCTGCTGTGCCCTTTAACCATTTGCGCTATACTGTTTGAGTTTGAGTGCGTGTTTTGGAAGTGTCTTGCACAGGTGCATCAGTGGAGTAACATCCCCCATTGTGACAAGTCTCAATTGACTGCAAATACTTACTGTTAATCACACAAATACGTTTCAGAGAAAAACAAAATATGAGCGCGATCCAACACTTGCCACTCAAAGCCTCTACATTTCAATTATCTCAACCTATCTGTTTCAGTAGGCACCAGCAATGACTAAAAAATAGGTAAGAACTTTTTATCTCTTCTTTAACCTCCCAATTTGCTCTTGTCACTATTCAACACTTTCTTTCAATTTCAAAATGCACAAACAGACAGACTAGTCCACTTTACACATATCTTGTCATGATACTCCTTTTTTCTCAGCCCCTAAAATACTCTGATTGGAGTTTGAGTCATTCCCTATCATAAACCTCTCTATGTGCCACCTAGGTACCCGCTTGGATTTTGAAATGACTCCTTCTAAAGCTCCTTGTGTAGGAAACCAGGCTTTACAGAACACTTCTTCTTTCAAACACTTCTCATCATATACTAAACAAACCCCTCTTTACTTTTCTACATTACCATAATCCCCATTCCCTTATTATGCCAGTCCCCTCCATCTACTGACCATTTGTTTTTCAGCTCATGATCCTTGGTATCAACCCCTCCTCCAATCGCTCACCATCTCCTTCGGCCCTCTCAGCACCTATGGAAACCAGGAGGGATTTCTTGAAAGAGGCACCCAACCCACCTGTATCAATTTTCTTGCAAGAGTTCTATATCAGCCACTCTCCACAGGAAACCTTGCGATCCTCCGGCTAGATTGCCAAGGGTGTCCGACTATCCGAAAACGTTAAAGTCTTACTAACCGACGGTGTCCTGTCAATTGGTCGACTGCAATTTGGTGACTGCAATTTGGTCGACACCATTTGGTCGAATGCCAAATGGTCGAATTTTTTTTTTTTAATTTATATATATTTTTTGTAGGTTTTCGTGTGGGGAAAGAAAAAAAAAAAAGAAAAAAAAGGGGGTTGGGAGGGGGGGGACCCCCCCCCAAAAAAAAAAAAAAGGGGTAAAAAAAAAAAAAAAGAAAAATTCGACCATTTGGCATTCGACCAAATGGTGTCGACCAATTGTCCTGTCGACCAAATGTTTTCGACCAATTGACTGGTAACCCTAACCGACGGGTCTGAACCATACTCTTTCTGCTACCAAGTGAACCTGTAGACCCTTTAAGATGAGGTAACAGTATCTGAGATGGATGGGGATGCAGATATTACTCTAACATCAATAATCAGACCGACTCAGTAAGTTGGCAAAAACATAACTGTTTTAATTGAAATTGTCTAAAACAGGGAGTACAATGGACATCAATGGACGCCGCACAAGCATTCTCAAACATGTTGCATAAAAACACAGCTTTATACTAAAAATGTGTCATCACTGTTGTCATACTACGTGCCAAAATAAGAAAACCTAAGGTGGATTGTGGTAGGCTTAAAGGAAACATCTAAGTATACTTTCTATGGGGTATGGGATCGTGATTGGATCTCTAAGGTCAGGTGGACAGCTATGCCCACCGCTAGTGCAAGTCATCTTCCATGTCATGAAAATACACAACCTTTCATAGGCTTTCAAACTATAGTGCCCCTCTACAATTGGTTAACATGCTTGTACCCTTCTGGAATATTCCATTAACAAGCAACACGCAAGCTGGCACCCCAGGTGCTTGAGAGTTGGCGTGGTCATGCCTCTCCACCCAATTAGTCAAACATCAATCATCACTTCTGCTGTATGCCATTCAAATAGTCCTTTGAACTTGGCCTTGCAAAGGATCACTGTGCCTGAGAATAAAAGAGAGTATGAGCATGGCCTTATCTTCTGGTCTCAGTGTAGCTTGCCCCAAGTCTATTTCCAACTTGACCATGTGACAGGAGACCGTGTTTTGAGCTTCTTCTTTGCATTTAATACTATTAAATAAATAAAACCTGGCACTTCTAGTTTTTTTCCATTACACCTCATACAGGATCTCGGCTCGCTTCTCATGTTCATTGTATCTTCTTGAATAGATAACCAGGTTCTTTGTGGCCCCAACTCTTGACACTGGGCCAGACAAACTTTCTAGAATCTTCCTTAGCCATCAGCTGTTTTATTCTACTGCGCCACACATTCTGCCCTTCTATTCACGGTGTCCAAGTTTGCTAAAATGCGTCGTGGAACATCCAGATTCTGTACACATACATATATATATATATATATTGGCGGCACTGCCTGCAATCTATTCACTAAGTATAGTCAGCCTTATGATTACTTGGTCTACTTCCGTTACTGCATCTGTACAATTATAAAACGGCTTTGCATTTTCTTCAGTGCTTTCCGCACGTGCGATCTTCATTTTACTCCCAACATGTTGCTCAATTTTTTACTTCACCATTAGATTCTATAAGGTCTATTCACCTTCTTCATTGGCATCTCTTCTGGGTACATCATTTCTGCTTCATGTGACATCACCAGTCTTCTCTTTCATTCATCTTCACACTTCTTCCCGAACTTCCTTCAGAAGAATGTAATTTCTTTGCGGGTACATCATATAGGGTTTTGTCAATGGATACCTTGTTTCGAGGACTCTTTGCGGTATAGGTATCATTACTGGCTTTGCGCATGTCGCAATTTACGGTTCCAACATATTGGCAAAATGGGGGCAGGACTTCTGGTAGGGGCACTTGGCTCCTCCTCTGCATAACAATAAACAGCGCTATGCTATGTTTAAGCAGAAGATCTATTCCTGAGAAGTGTAATGCAGGAAAGGAATATATACCGGCAAAGACCAGCTGGTCACTGAACTGCTGGCATTGAAGCACCCAACGTTTCGGTAAATGTAGCCTAGAGCCCCCTGGGTAGTGTAGTTTCCAAAGCGTATCTTAACGCTCTTTCACTGTCCGTGAGTCAACTAAGCCCAGATATTGGTTTACAGCAACATTAGACACAAGTCCCAAATGAGAGTGTTTTTTCTCTCTGCTAGGAAAATCAAACCACAGAGTTCATGCACAATAACACACTGAGTTCATGCACAACAACACACTGTACGTGAAGATTTGCCCCCAAGTGGAAACTGAAAGTAAAATTAAAATACACATGCTCTCAGCCTTTCACTCGATACACACAGTGGCTGCATATGAAATGAAGCTCAGATGTAACAATAAACAGCGTTATGCTATGTTTAAGAAGAAGATCTATGCCTATCTATATATATGTTTTACAGCATTTTGTTGTTTGTGCGTAGCCCCTTGGAGCGCTCACCGCTCTGAGTGACATCTCTTTCCACTCACAGCGTTCCTCCTCCGGAGGCTTCTGGTTTGCTTCCCAGATGAGATGGCCATTCTTTGCGGGCCCCACTCGCACTCCACATGCTTGTGGCTCCTACTCGGCTTCACTGGCAAGTGGGCCAGACTCTGCAAGCCCCACTTGCATTCCGGGTGCTTGAGAGCAAACGCCAGCAGCTCAACTTTTCTGCATGGATGTGACTTATGCAGCTCCATCTGCTTTCTCTGGTCAACGTAGGCTCCCACATCTGTGGCAGCCTATTGGCTTGACTTTTGCTCTGGGTGCCACAGGTTGTCTGGGACGTCAGCCGGAGTCCTGGCTTCCTCTCAGGTCCCACCATGGCTGCCTCCTCAAGATAAAGGCCCCTGATGTCTCTCCCAGGCCACCCTGTTGCTCTCTTTCCTGTTCCATGAGTCTCCCTTTATACACCTGCAACCACTTGACAGGTTGCAAGTGTGGATTTCACTCTGGGCTTGCCTGACCATAGTTAAAGGGACATGCCTGACTTTCATAGCCCTCGGCAGGCATCTTCTTAATCCCAGTACGAAAGTGGTGAAATTAAGATTTAGTGTTCATTACTATTAGTCGCCTCTTCCTCCTCCTAGTACTGCCAGATGTCAAATGTGGGGAAATGGGGGGCGAGGTCTTGCATTAGGCCATAAAGGTTGTGCTATGATATGATAGTTTATTTATATAGCACCTATACACAATGTGTTTCAAAGCACTTCAAAGCAAGGGAGGGAACAAGGGAAAACACAAAGACATTCTTACAGGCCATGAAAAGTAAGGATGTGAAATTAACTATTATACTCGGGCCGACAACATTTCAGATAGTGCAAGAGTTAAGACATAGATAAGGAAGAGAGGGGGAGAGTGGGAAGGAAATGGAACAGACAGGCGACTACCGTACTAGGCCTGACGACATTTCTGGTAGAGCCGGAGAAAAACAAAAGGTGAGGGAGAGGGGTGCAGAAAGGGAGGGGAGGAACAAAACAAGTGACTATCATACTAGGCCTGACGACATTTCAGATAGTGCTGGAGGGGAGTTGGGGAGGAAAAAAACAGTAATGGGAGGGTGAAGGAAACAGACGAGGTTTCTATCATATTAGGTCCAGGGACAATTCTGATAAAGTAAGTGCATAGAAGAAAGTAAGGGGAGGAGATAGGAAAAGGGAGAGGAGGAGAGAACGGAGACAATTGCAGAAGTCAGTATTAACACATAATGTTGCAAGCCAGGATACAAGATGAAGATGGGAAAGTCCTATAGAACAGTGGAGTGACGCAACGTATGCAGTGGGAAGTGTCACAGAAATGGAACATATATTTATAAAGTGAGGCATCATGCAAAGGTAAAAGTAATTGAATTGACTTTTTCTAGTCTAAAAGAGCACACAGGACAAGTGACACCTGATGTCTGCACTTACCCTTGCACTTGCCACCAACTGGCCGCACTTCTATTTATTGTCATTCATTTTGCTGTTATCCTATGTACTGCACTCCCCCCTCCTTGTTCCCCCTGCACTTTTCCCTTCCCCTCTCCTCTGCACTTGCACAATCTCAATGTCACTTGGCCTAGTAGGATCGTTGTCTCTGTCTTCCCTCTTACCCACTCCCTTGCCTCATCGCGCCTTGAAAAACATTTGTATAGGCGCGTAATCAATGCCATATCATATCATATCATTTGGCTTTCACAAAATTAATCAAAGTTGCGGGAAAGTATAAAAGGTGCACACCTTTTATACAAATCCATTTTTATTGAAATATTCCGTGCAGAGCAACATCGCAATGTGACATATTCACATAGGTTCATGTAGTCTAGTGGGAAAGGTCCTTGTCTGGAAGTCTAAAGTTTGAATTCTGCTAGCGTAGAATACACACTAAACTATGAATTCAAATAAAGGCAACAGACCAGCATATTATGGCTCGTGTATGGTGTCCATCACTGTCAGACTGTTCCATCCATCATCGTTTAATGTTTCTTCTTGTCAGGAGGCCCCTCCCATACCCAAAGGTGCATGTCTTCATTCCCTGGGACCCAAGCACACTGTCCAAGACAGTAAACGCATGCAGATTTTGAATTAACATTTTCATGGTGCATACGCAATACAATATATGTAAAGCGAATAATAAAGCAGCCAGGGCAGGCAGTTGTGTGGGCACCCTTCCAAGGTGGGGTACATATGTGCCCCCACCAGGATTGGGGCCCTGGGTACGTGCCCTGTTTGCCCACCCATAAAAACGTACCTGCTGAATGACCCGTTATGTATAGGAAAAGCCAATTTCGGGAAGCTTAAAACTTATCCAGTTTTTGTCTAGGCCCCGGATAATATGGCAACTGGCATGGTTAAGTTGCCTTTCATAGAAACCTGTGAAATTCAATGAAAAATCTTTATTTAAGGCAAACCCATGGACTGCTCATACCAAAGATGACAACAGAAATGTCATCATCAATGGCATTACATGTAACCTTACCAATATGAAGGCATTCATGTCTGTCCTTATGAGAAGTGCATTGTGGGGTCTACGAGTATGGTCGGATAGCTTACCATAAGTTGCAAACTTATATTTTTTTTGGCATTTTTCATTGCAACCATACAATCTATTTAGCAGAGTGTTTTCAGTGAATTTCAGAGGTTTTAACCATAACAACTCTTTGGGCCTCATTACGACCCTGGCGTTAACCATGGCGCTATTAGCGCCATGGTTGATGCTGGTATTTTACCAACTCCGCCATGGTGAATGGCGGAATTACTGCACCATTCCAAGGTTGGTGAGGCGGTAATTCCCCATTCACCATTGGCCTTTCCCCATTCCCATTTTTGCCCCCATAGAGCTCAATGGGAATGGGGAAGGCGGTAATTACGGTACTGCAAATTGCGGTACCGTAATTACCTCGAATGTCCCTTTGCGGGTTCCTTCCTTAACAGCTGGTAAAACCAGCCGTTAAGGTGGGGACCCACAAAGGGACCTCGTAATTAGGCGGTAATGGTTTAATGGCGCCGACACCTTTTACGGCGCCATTAACCCCTTACCGCCTGGGTCGGAATGAGGCCCTTTATGTTATGTTATATGGCATTTGTAGAACACCTAATGCCACTGATATGGCCTCGAAACGCTGTAGGTGAATGCCCATGGAGTCTGAAGTCCAAGGTATGAGAATTTGGTAAGATGTTTTTAGAATGCGTGTGTGCATTTTAGGCAGTATGAACGTAGGTGGGGGGCTGCTAAGTTTCTTCTAGAGACCCATGGAGAACTGGCTTGTGGATGGGTGCTGTGAAGGGCTGTCAGGAGAGTTTGCGAGTTAAGGATAATTGATTATGTTCCCAGCTAGATCAAATTCATGTGTAGGACTTATCTGCATTCTAGTGGCAGAAGTGATGTGCGATATGAGTTAGAGAAGTGGATGATTGCATATGTATGCGGGTCGGTGGACGTGCCTTTGGAGGGATTTGGCTATCATCCATTGAGATGGAGTGCGATACGTACCAGTGAGTCATGGCTGATTTCTACTTTCGGTGAGGGAGTGCAGTTCCTACCATGCGGGTCTACAGGAATCCTTTTTGTTCATGCTCGGAATTGTCTTGATGTCTCCCATTGTAACTCATTGATTGATTTAGAGGTTACAAGGACATAGGAAATAGTATGATGGTTCATTAATATGTGGTAGTTACATTAGGATAACATTACAGTGAGCGGACAAAAGGTAAGCATCTTTCAGTTAGCAGGTTCCTTGCGGAAGGAGTGCCGCCAATGACAAATCATGGTTGAAGACTAAAGTCTTGAGGTGTTTGTGGAAGATGGCTCCACCTACCTGTCTGTGGGTGATAGTTCACCCAAGAGTGGATTTGGTCAATCACGATGCAGAAGGGAAAAGCCAAGTCATGAGTGCCTCTATGCGTCGGATGATAAATGGTATAGAGCTCCATATTGTGGGTACTTGGACATAGAAGGAGGATCGCCCTATTCTGGTCGATTTGGTGAAAGGGATGACAAGCAGGAGAGCTATGCTTGATCTCAGTTTTCAGTTGGGTCTGTAGGAGGTGAGCTTCTGTTGTAGATATTCTGGTCCTGTGTTGGGCAGAGCATGATGGGTGCTGCACATAGCCTTGAAGGTGAACTGTAGCCCGACCGGGAACCAGTGAAGGACACACAAGGCAGGTGTGCTGTGGTCTCTGGGGCGTAGGGCAACAAGGGAGCCTGCATCACTTTTGACCCATTGGAGTTTTCTCAGTTTAAGTGCAGGAGCACCAAGGTATAGGGTGTTGGCATAGTCTGGATAAGAGAGGACAATGGTTGTGATTGCAGAAACTCTGTGGGGGTAGTGTGATAGTGTCAGATCGGAGTCCATGGTGCATCCAAGGTTCTTTACTGTGTTGGAGGTAGATGTGTGAGGGCCTAGAGAGGATGGCCAAGGTATGGGTTGTAGTAAGATTGCAGTCTTCCCGCAGAGTATGATTTCAGATTTTCAAGGGTTGAGAAGGAGGTGGTTAGCTGGCATCCAATGGTCGATATCTGTGAGGAATGTAGCGAGATCGGGAGAGGAGTTGGAGGGGTGCTTAGGGATCTTGAAGATGATTTGGATATCATCTGCGTAGTAGCAAGACAGGCCGTGTGAATGGATATTAGTGGGGAGGGGACTCAGGTAGGGGTTTAAGAGCAGGGGTGCAAGAGCGGTGCCCTGTGGCACTCAATTTGTGACAGGGTGGGGAGTCAAGGAGAAGGGAGGAATGTGTGTAATTTGGGATTTGTTGGAGACGAAGGAGGAAATCCACTTCAAAGATGCACCCCTGATACTGAGGGAGTGGAGTATGCCTATGAGGGTGCAATGATCAATGGTGTCAAAGGTCGCTGAGAGGTCGAGAAGGATTAGTGTGGACACAACCTTCTGAGCCTGAGGTTCTTTAGAGATAATCCCAGATGGAGTCTAGGCACAATTCAGTTCCTCTTAGGAGTTTGAAGCGGGACTGGGTGTGGTCGAGGAGGAGGAAAGATTCAGTGAAAAAGGCATAGTTGGGTTTAGGCTGTTTGGTCAATTAGTTTGGAAAGGAAACTGTTGTTTGAGATAAATCTGTAGTTGGCTGATAGAAGGGGGTCAAGGGAGAGTTTTTTGAGGAGTGGTTTGATGTGGGATATCTTCAAAACTGGCGGGAATGTGCCTGAAGTGAGGGATGTATTAATGATCGACCTTGCAATGCTGCCGGCACAGGTTTAGGAAAGGATATCTTTTAGAAGAGATGGAGGGCAGGCATATCCACAAGATCCAGAGGGATGGCTGCTAGCTAGGAGTTCAGGATGGGAGAGGGGAGGTGGGAGAGAAAGAAGAGAAGAGCGGGCAGTTGGCGAGTGAGTCTGAGAGCCCTGATGAGGGTCCAAGGGAACAGGTTGGGAGCAATGCTAATTTAGAGCCAATGGTGAGGTTCTTTTCCATTGAAATTGATGTATATAGTTTTTAGAAAATGAAAAAAGAAAGGAGTTGCTTACACACTTCTTACTTATGTTGTTTTTCTGGGTCAGGTGACGATAATAAGAGGTCCCGAAAGAGAGTAGAGAGGTTTTGTCAAAAGAGTGTATCTTCAAAGAAAATAGGGAAACGAATCTCCCAGGGAGAGGGATTCTGATTGCATGACAATCAGTAAACACAGGGCACCCATTGGATACTATGTATTAACCTAGGGAGCCAAGGGTAAAACCCACACAAACTCCTGCTTCTCTAAGATCACAACAGCAAGAATACATAAGCGAATAGAGGAGTCAAGTGAGGAGGAAGAATGAGAATACAAATTATACAATGCAAAATATGAGCCAAGAGGTCTAAGTGAGAGCCAATATGGAAAGGACAGGCAACTGATGTTTGCCCATACTTTTGAAAGGGGAAAGGCCATTTGTTTAAATAGAGGGAATGTGCTGTTACTTTTGGCACGGATAATTGAGAGCAATTTGCACTCAATACATTGCAAGAGTAGAATTTCCTGATACAAGGGATGTTAATTGCTCCATAGTGCACTTTATCTCTAACCTGGTCACAGCCCTAGTACTTTCTGAAAGTGAAAGGTTGAAGAGCCAAGGATTTGTTGTTATCCCAGTTGATATTGAGAAGATCCAAAAATGGGAGGAGGTGGGGGAAGTATATAAAGGGAGTCAATCCCCTTATAGGGAAAGGGGTAGATAAAGAGGGGCTGGGCACATTGAATGGGTGGGAGTTATAGAAGCCCTTGAGCAAGAGCCAGGTAGCAGACATCAAGCCCTTCGAGGGAACCAGAGTCCGTAGCCCAATGATATGGGTGCCTGAGGTCCGGCAACAAACTCTCTCATTAGTCTCATGGAATATCAGAGGTTTTGGTACATTGACGGGTGACACAAAGGTAACAGACCCTTGAAAGTGTTTTCAATCATTTGTGTGCAAGAAATGTGTGTGATGGGTGAGTTATTGTGGGATAGGTATGTATACTATCAACAAATGGTTGTTAGACGCAAAGCTGGGCAACCATCTGGAGGTCTATGTGTGTTTATTAAGCAGGGGGTGGGAATCAAAGGAGCCATGGTCTCGAGTGAACACAGAGGCATATTGGGAATTCATGTGGAGTTAAGCTTAAATGGTGCGTTTAAGCATATTGTGCTGATAAATGTATATTGGCTCAATACACATTGTGATATGGTAATTATGATGGCTGCCTTGGATGATATAATAGGAGCTTTCAAACTGAATCATTCTGCGTAAGACGTTCTAATGGTTGGCGATTTTGATCTGCCTCAGACTGTAGACTTGGAAGGTGGGTGGAGGGGAGAATCGCCTCATGCATCAACAAAATTTGTCCAAGGTAGAAGGTGGAGAGACTTTTGGGAAGGCTGGGCCTGTCAATCCTGAATGGGCAAATTAAATGAGATATTCCCACGAAACTCACATGGCACAGAAATGATCTCAATACATGGTTAGATTATGAAGTGGTTTCTGAAGGATTATTACATGTAGTAAAAAGTCTCAAAGTAATTGGTGACCATGACAAAGTAACGTTAAAAATAGATCTACAGATTCATAAGCCTGATACCATAAACTGTAAAAATCTGATAGTGAATAATCAAACAAATAGGCTAGGAGGAATAGAAAAGGCATGGATCAAATGAATAATACAATAAGAGATGTCTGTGCCACAACAACATTAGAAACTGAATTTTGGGAATTGCGAGTAGAGAAGTTCCCGATATTTGTAGTGAAAAAAGCTGCTTCATGGCCACAGTCTAGGAGCGAGGCTCGACATGCTAAATGCCTACATGTGTATGCCGAAGAGATTCAAGCAGGAAAAAGGGAGATGAATAGTACGATTCGGAAAATAAAAATAACAAAGATGGAAGGGCCTTTAAAAAAAAGGGCATAACAAAAAAAGCAAAACAAGCCCTAAAAAATTAGATAGAAAACACTAACAGGCCGATTCATGGAATCAACGTGCGCCGAAAAAACGGCGCACGCGTGTGAAAACGTTCGATTCGCAGAGAAACAGCGAAAATCGCAGTGCAAGTGCGATTATCGCACAGAAAACATCGCACATCAATTCATGGAAGTCTGTGCATGCGCGAAATGGGGGATGTGCGCTGAGAAAGTGCGCGGCGCACGCTGGCGCACAGGTCATCGAACGCCGTGCGATAAGGCCACAGCGAATTCGCACATAGCGCGGTGCACATAACAAAAGCAGGCGTAACATGGGGCGTCACACGCAGAATGGTGAACAACTCGTGAAAATGTGGGCGTCACGGGGGAAGTACAGGAGGCAAGTGCGCAGAACGCCCACACGCTCGCCTACAAGATGTATTCATGGAATCGAATAGGGAAAAACAGCGCACGGCCAAAGACGTGCACAGGCCCATACATGTCCGCCACACGAAAGCAGGCGGTAGCGTCCCTGCGCAGGAAAAAATTGTGCGCCAAAGTCCTACACGCGCGAGAAGGCCCACACGCGATCGGGCCTGGGGGAGCGTGTGCGTGTATTTCAGGGGTGCACAAGAAGTTTCTCACACGCGATTGGGCTGCGTGCGGGCATTTCAGGGGTGCGCGCGGAGTTTCAGATGCGATTGGGCTGCGTGCGGGTATTTCAGGGGTGCGCGCAAAGTTTTACACGTGATCTGGCCTGGGGGAGTGTGCGCGTGTATTACAGGGGTGCACGTGAAGTTCCACACGCGATTGGCCTAGGCACGTGTATTTCAGGGGTGTGCGAGAAGTTTCTCACACGCGATTGACCTCGGCGCGTGTATTTCAGGGGTGCGCGTGAAGTTTTACACGCGATCTGGCCTGGGGGAGCGTGTGCGTGTATTTCAGGGGTGCGCGTGAAGTTCCACACGCGATTGGCCTGGGCGCGTGTATTTCAGGGGTGTGCGAGAAGTTTCTCACACGCGATTGGCCTGGGAGCGTGTATTTCAGGGGCTCGCCAGTGTTTTCACACGCGATCGGGCCTGGGGGAGCGTGTGCGTGTATTACAGGGGTGCGTGTGAAGTTCCACACGCGAATGGACTGGGCGCGTGTATTTCAGGGGTGCGCAAGAAGTTTCTCACACGCGATTGGCCTGGGCGCGTGTATTTCAGGGCTGCGTGCGAAGTTTTACACGCGATCTGGCCTGGGGGAGCGTGTGCGTGTATTTCAGGGGTGCGCATGAAGTTCCACACGCGATTGGCCTGGGCGCGTGTATTTCAGGGGCTCGCTGGTGTTTTCACATGCAATCGGGCCTGGGGGAGCGGGGTACGTGTATTCCAGGGGCTCGTGGGTGTTTATACACACGATCGGGCCTGGGGGAGCGGGGTACGTGTATTTCAGGGGCTCGCGAGTGTTTACACACGCGATCGGGCCTGGGGGAGCGTGTGCGTGTATTTCAGAGGTGCGCGAGAAGTTCCACACGCGATTGGGCTGCGTGCGGGCATTTCAGGGGTGCGTGTGAAGTTTCACACGCGATTGGGCCTGGGGGAGCGTGTGCGTGTATTTCAGGGGCTCGCGGGTGTTTTCACACGCGATCGGGCCTGGGGGAGCGGGGTACGTGTATTCCAGGGGCTCGCAGGTGTTTTCACACGCGATCGGGCCTGGGGGAGCGTGCTACGTGTATTCCAGGGGTTTGCGTGAAGTTTTTCATGCGATCGGGCCTGGGGGGGAGCGGGGTACCACTCACCGTCTGCCTTGCGTGTAGAAGAACGCGTAGCCAACACCCGCTGTGAAGTAATAGCGTACCCCAGCAGATGGAGGATGTGCCGGCATCATCAGGCAGGGCACGTGCACGACGGCGTCGGTGGATTCCATCAGCCTGGATGCCGTCGTGCTGGCACAGGCAGTGGCGTCGGAGGCAGCAGCGGAGTCAACGTGGGAGGCATCATGGCTCGGGGCCAACAACATCGGAGGGGCAGGCATCGGCCGGAGGGCAGGAGGACCCAGGACGGGAAGTGTCTTCCGTGTGGCAGCGGTTGGGCCACCATATAGGTGCGGAGCGGCGGCGGTCGGAAGAGGCGCGGCTCACAATGGTCAGGGCGGAGAACTCCATGCGGAGGGCCCTGATGCGGGCCGAGTGCCTCGAGGCAATCCGCAGGGGGTTGGAGGAGGAGACGGCGTCGTCCCTGCGGACCCTCGGGGCCATGGAACAGGACCGCCTCCGGGACATTGAACAGGAGTTCGATGATGCCCTGGCCCGGAACACCATGGAGTGAGCCGCTGGACTTGCCCGCCGCCTTTGTATATAGTTATATAGTTAGTGTTAGGTTTCCTTTCATTTTTTTTTTATTTGGTTGCGATTGGACAATGCGCCACATTTTTGTATGTAGTTCAGTTTTTAGTTAGTTGTCATAGTTAGGTTTCATTTGGTTGGGCTCATGGACCCGGGATTATCTTGTAAATAGTTCTTCAATGGATTCTTTTATTTTTTGGTTTTTTTTCATCGCCATGGAGCAATGGTTTTTGTTTATCATTTACACTTGGATTACTTTTCTGACTGTGACTTTGGACACCATTCATTTTGATTGTGCTGTGTGTTTTTGATTTTTTTCATGGACATTCATCTTCTTTTGGTTGTTTTGCTTTGTGGTTTTTCTCATTTCATTTCCATTCAAGTTGATTTTCAATACATTTTTATTTTCATCCTTCAATGTGTCGTATCATCTCATTGCTTTCATGCATGTCATGTTGGGTGTTTTAACATTCACTTGCAGCCATTTTGTGTGACAGACATGTGTTCATTTGCATTATTTACATTGGGTGTGTAACATGTAATTGCCTTTGATATGTGGGTGGATGTGATAGTTGGTTGGGCCTTTTGGCAGGGGAGGATGGCCATTACGGACATGATTGGGGATTGTTGGGACCCAGGTGCAGGGGTGCATGGATGGGACATGGGCGAGGGCCTGGTGGAGGGTGCCCCTGCACTGCTGGGGGGTGCGGGGGTGGGGAACTTGAGTTGGACTTGGGTGGGGGCCTGCTGGCAGGTGCCCCACAGTGCTGGGGGGTGGGGGGAGGTGGGAGACATGGGTGGGGGCCTGCTGGCAGGTGCCCCACAGTGCTGGGGGGTGGGGGTGGTGGGAACATGAGTTGGACATGGGTGGGGGCCTGCTGGCAGGTGCCCCAAAGTGCTGGGGGGTGGGGGTGGTGGGGAACATGAGTTGGACATGGGTGGGGGCCTGCTGGCAGGTGCCCCGCAGTGCTGGGGGGTGGGGGAATGGGAGACATGGGTGGGGGCCTGGTGGCGGGTGCCCCTGGTGGCTGGAGGTGCAGGGGGACATGCGTTGGTGGGCAGTAGTGCAAGTTGACATGTGGGTTGGCTGGGGGGCATGGTGCAGGGTAGGCCCCTGTGGTGTGAGCCACCTGCAGGGGCCGTGGAGGGTGTAGAGGGAACACCTGGGAGGACCCACACGTGCAATTCACGTGTGGTGCTCCCCGCACACCCCTGTAATACATGTACCCTGATGGAATCGCGTGTGAAACTTCCCGCGCACCCCTGAAATACACGCACGCAGCCCAATCGCGTGTGAAACTTCCCGCGCACCCCTGAAATACACGCACGCAGCCAAATCGCGTGTGAAACTTCCCGCGCACCCCTGTAATACACGCGCCCAGGGCAATCGCGTGTGAAACTTCCCGCGCACCCCTTGAAATACACGCACATGCTCCCCCTGGCCCGATTGCGTGTGAAACCACCCGCGAGCCCCTGAAATACACGCGCCCAGGACAATTGCGTGTGGAACTTCTCGCGCACCCCTGAAATACACTCACGCAGCCCAATCGCGTGTGAAACTTCCCACGCACCCCTGTAATACACGCGCCCAGGGCAATCGCGTGTGAAACTTCCCGCGCACCCCTGAAATACACGCACGCAGCCCAATCGCGTGTGAAACTTCCCGCGCACCCCTGAAATACACGCACGCAGCCCAATCGCGTGTGAAACTTCCCGCGCACCCCTGTAATACACGCACCCAAGGCAATCGCGTGTGAAACTTCCCGCGCACCCCTTGAAATACACGCACACGCTCCCCCAGGCCCGATCGCGTGTGAAACCACCCTGAAATACACGCGCCCAGGCCAATCGCGTGTGGAACTTCTCGCGCACCCCTGAAATACACGCACACAGCCCAATCGCATGTGAAACTTCCCGTGCACCCCTGTAATACACGCGCCCAGGGCAATTGCGTGTGAAACTTCCCACGCACCCCTGAAATACACTCAGGCAGCCCAATCGCGTGTGAAACTTCCCGCGCACCCCTGTAATACACGCGCCCAGGGCAATCGCGTGTGAAACTTCCCACCCACCCCTGAAATACCCGCACGCAGCCCAATCGCGTGTGAAACTTCCCGCGCACCCCTGTAATACACGCGCCCAGGGCAATCGCATGTGGAACTTCTCGCGCACCCCTGTAATACACGCACACGCTCCCCCAGGCCCGATCGAGTGTGAAACCACCCACGAGCCCCTGAAATACACGCGCCCAGGCCAATCGCGTGTGGAACTTCTCGCGCACCCCTGTAATATACGCACACGCTCCCCCAGGCCCGATCGCATGTGAAACCACCCGCGAGCCCCTGAAGTACACGCGCCCAGGCCAATCGCTTGTGGAACTTCTCGCACACCCCTGAAGTACACACACACGCTCCCCCAGGCACGATCGCGTGTGACACCACCCGCAAGCCCCTGAAATACACGCGCCCAGGCCAATCGCGTGTGGAACTTCTCGCGCACCCCTGAAATACACACACCCAGGCCATTCGCGTGTAATACTTCTCGCGCACCCCTGAAATACACGCACGGTCGCGTGTGAAACTTCTCGCGCACGCGTGTTCCCGACACCCATAATACGCGTTCCCCGCTTTGCGTTTGCTGTTTGCCAGTCCGGTAAACTGGTACAGGGTTGGCGCAGCCCTTTGCGATGGTTTTGCGATCTTGATGGCTTTTCCTTGCGCAAGGGCGTTCTTGGGGGCGTAACTGGCGCTGCTGCAGGGTCGCTGCGCCACTCTGCGCCACGTCTGCTTTTGGAGGTGGGAATCCATGAATACGCTGTGTGCGGAAATTGATTTTATCGCACGCGGCTGGCGCAGACATTCGCACGGGCACGCTGTGCACCAGCCGCGTGCGACACTTTTGAGAGGAATTACATGAATCGGCCTGTTAGAGTCTCCCATTGCAGAGAGATGGTGAAGCGATGCTAGAAGCAGTGCTGAGCAAGAATACCAAAAATGTTTAGTCACTGGCAAATTGTAAAAAAAGAACATTTAGCTCAGGCAGTGCCAAATCCCATCACAGAAGTAAGCTGGGTGAATCACTTTTCCCAACTATATGCAGGAGCATTGTTTGAACAACATGAACAAGGGAAAATGAGATGGGATCTAGATATCTCTTTTGAAACAATGCAAGCCATCATAAAAGCTGGGTCAATCTCTCGTGCACCGGGTCCAAATGGACTGTGCAATTTAATCCTGAAACAGGAAGCGGCAGCATGGGTAAAGTAGCGGCACATCTTTTTCCAAAACGTGCTTTATGACAAAACGATCCCCTCAGTCTGGGCTGTGTCAATAATTGTACCAATACCCAAAAAGGGAAACCATACTGACCCAATAAATGATGGACCAATAGCACTGATCGACATTGAAAGCAAGGATGGACATTAGAAGCAAAATATTCGCTAGATGCCTCTTAACAGAAATGGAAGAGTGGGGTAGAGATCAGGGAATAGGTATAGATGCTATTGGGTTGTTGATTCAATCCCTAATCGATCAGGCAATTAAGGTTGGGGGAGACCTACTCTACGTGGCCAGTATAGATCTGAGCCTAGCTTTTAACTCTGTGGATAGAGCGAGGCTGTGGAGAAAGCCCACAGATTGGGGAATTCCATCACACATCTTAGATTCACTTATTCAACTGCATAAGCGAACAGTGATCAAAGTAAGACTCAATCAGAATGGAGATTTCTCAGTACCAATTCGTACCCATTGTGGCTTATGTCAGGGGTGTGTGCTAGCGGCATTCCTTTTTAATTGGTACGTGGCCGATCTGTGGGACTACTTACATAGTGTGGCTTTTATTTTCCCTAAATTAAAGGGAGACAGTTGCTTCTGTATTACCTATGGTGAAGATATATTGTTGTTAGAAAGCACTCAGGTAGGCCTATAGAGGCTCTTCTCGTGATTTGTAGAATACTCAGAACTAAATGGACTGACAATCAACCCAAAGAAGTCTTGTATAATGGGTTTTAAAGGCTTCGGAAATTAATTGAATACTTTTTGCTGGTCACTGAATGGACAATACGTCCCAGTGGTGAGCAACATCAAATACCTAGACTTTTTGCTGGTGAGACTGATTGAAATCAAAATATATAAAGAGACACTGTGGGTTAAAGTGTGGCAACTAGTAACACAAACGTCCTATATTGTGAAAAGGTTTTACAGATCTCAGGTCATTCTGGTCTTAATGTATGCCACAGATAGATTCCTCAAGACTGAGAGACTAGAACTAGACAAACATGAGGGCATGATATGGAGAAAAGTGTTTAGGCTTCCAAACTCTGTCCCCAGATCCTTGATCCGCTTTGAGCTTGGTCTAAATTTGCTCACATCAATTGCACAAGTAAGGACCATTCTGCTATTTCACGAGTTATTAGTTGCTGGGAAAAAACTTGATTTATAGTTTATTGGTGAGCCAAATGGCAATTGGGGCCATGGGAGGTCTATTTATAACCTTTAAGCAGAAATGTGAACTCATAATGGAACAATATGAGTTCACCTTAGACCTATTGTGTACAAATCCAGGAAAAGTAAAGCGGAAAACTAAGGAATTAGACTGGATTGCGATTGGTGATAAAAGGATGCAGTATAGCCTAACCAAGGAAATAAGTATTGAATGTAAAAAAAAATAGGAACGCTTATGAACTATCTCTAACAGTCACTATAGGGACACGTTTTTAAGATTCCAATTTAACGAGCTCTTAACTGCAGAGATTAAATTGGTACCAGCCATACAAGAATCAGCACAGTGTCGCTTCTGAAGTGCAATGGTAGAATCTCTTAAAAACCTAATGATAGAGTGTGGGGCGCTTCAGAAGCTTAGAGAAGAAGACTTTGATAAATGTGTTAATTCAACAGAGTCGCTCAATACAGGAAACTTCTGGACATATATTACCCAAGGCTTTATTGCCTCCCTCGTGATTGCAGTTGTTAATTATTTGATCATAATCAAGATCTCCTGAATGAAAGAAAGTGATGACACTAGTATAAGCAACCGAGAGAAATTAAAAGAAATACGGAATTGTAACATGCTGCTTATATACCTTGTTGAGTCATAAGTAAAAAGTAAAGTTTTATTTATTGAATTGTAAGGAAGGATTTTATCAATGTGAACTTTGTAGGAAATTAATTTGATGATTTTAGTATGAATTGTTTAAGTTCCTTCTGATTTGGATTACGTTATGAACATAATTGTCTATTTATTGCGTAAGTATGACTTATTTAAGATGTATAATTGCTATGAAATTGTTTAAGGTATTGCATATGTTTATTTTATGTGAGAAAGTTGTATAAGGTTTGTAATAAACCAATTTACAATACAAAAATAAAACAAAATTGGTTTATAGTATTTATTTCCATTAAATTTCATGTTTGCATTAATTGAAACTAACAAAAAATGTAATTGAAAAGAAATGTAATAAAATACTGGTGGGCATATTATTTAAAAAAAAATATTTGTTCTAACCCCTAATACCCAACCAAAGGGTTTCCCTTATGTAAAGGAGGTTTCTTTCCATGGCTATGTTGTGGAAGTGGTAAGAGAGAGTGTCACAAGGTGCTTGGGTGTGGGATAGGGAGGATGATGTGCAAAGAGGGTCCTTGAATTATGAGATGAGTTTGTGGATGTTGTTGGTGTTAGGGGCCTTTGTGATTCTGGTCCAGTAAAAGGAATATTTGACCTTCCTAACTTCTGCCCTGTAGGACATGATCTCTTGGGCGTACACAGTTCTAGTCTGTGGTGAAAGGTCAGCCTGCCATCAGGATTTTGAGTGAATGTAGGGCTGGGGTGAACCATCTGTGGCAGGAGTCGTGTCTGTTGCCAGAGAATCTGGCAGGGGTGAGAGGGCTGAGAGCTTCAGTGTACCACTGGTCAAAATGGTTAATGGAGAGCTGACCCACCTGGAGTGAGAAGGAGGGTAGGGAAGCAAGCAGGGAGTCAGCCAGGTCCAGGGTTACTTCGACCTTGTTCCATTGGGAAGCAGGAGGAGGGTCCAGAGTTGGTCGAGGGGGATGGAGGGTCTGCTGTCAAGAGGGTGAAGAAAATGGCTGTGTGGTCCATCCAAATTAGTGGCTGAGCAGGGAGAATGGTGATCAGTTCAGAAGAGCTGAAGATTCCATCTAAGGTGTGACCTGCAGAGTGTAAGGGGCCTGGTACCAGTTGAGTCAGGTGGAGGGATTCGAAGCTGTCCAGGATTGGTCATAGGGTGATGTGGGATGTCAAACCACATATTGAAATCCCTTAGCATGGTGAAGGAGGGTAAGTAATCAGGATGGCTGCCAAGGAGATGCTGAGGTTTCCAGCAACATTTCTGTTGTAGCCCAGTATAGTTGTATATGAGTAAGAGGCTGTGAGTAAGTGTAGGAGTGATGAGAAATTTAACTAGGAGGGACTCGCAGTCTGAGTTGAAGGGTTGTTCCTCAGAGGGTGAAATGGAGAGGCGGAATTTGTAGAGGATGGCAAATCCGCCTTCCCTGCTGGTTCTCGTGTGCATGATAAGGGTGTCGTCTGAGGGAAGGCCTTGTGCGCAATGGGCGTGATGTCCAGGGAGAACCAGGTTTCTGTAATGAAAAGGGTACCAGGGCCTTCAGAGGATATTAAGTCCATTTATGTTGTGGCGTCTTTTTGCAACAGTTCTGGTGTTGATAAGGATGCATGTTAGTCTGATGCTAAGATGCGCATTTGCTGTGAGGAGGATAGAATTAAGACAGGGACTACGGGAACGGTGCTGGCTGTCATGACAACTGTGAAGGGGCACAAGTTGTGCCACAAGCAGGCTTCCACCAGAACCCTGAGGGCCTTAAAACCACTGCAAAAGGGCTCCTGGAGCCAGTCCTGGCACCTTTGGCACCAGGCTCATATGTAGGAAAGAAGGGCTGTTCAAACTAGGTCCCATTTATGTACATGGGCCTTTAAATCCAACATGGAAGCACCCACACAGCCTAGTTCTAAGAACCAAGCCATGCGGTCTGGTGTTTTGGGTGTGGCAGGCCTGGAACTACTTTCCCTGGTACTACTTTACCTGGGCTTTACAAACCACACCCTGACTGCAGAACACGCTTCGCGTTATTCTGCAACCAGCAGCGTGACGCTCACCGTGTCCAGCTCCTGGTCTTCAGCATCTTCCTGTAGTCCTGCAAGAACAAGATTATTCTGTCTTACCTGAGAAAACACCATCCAGCACTCAGCATTCCAAACGGGCTGCAATCTATGGAAACTGAGAGAAGAAGAAACATCCCTCACCTGTGAGTGCTAGATTAAGGACTTCCGGCGAACCGCTACCACAGCTGCTGCTCGAACATCGTAACCTGCAATAACGAGAAAAGGAAAAACAATATTAGAACGCGTGCCCTTCCAAAACATCGAATTCCATCAGTCTTACCTGAATTCCATCGCACTACGCTTTGTTTCCATCCGGAGCACCACAGAAACATCTGCAAAGGAAAAAGAGACATATTCAGGTTCGCTTTCAATATTAAACAACCGCAGAGCACTGTACTTACCTTAACGGATTCCGGGAGCCTGTTTTTCATCGCGCTCTCATCCACTCACAGCACCACAGTGGCCTGCGAGGAGAAGAAAAAGAAAACACAGGTTAGCTTTAAAAGACAATAAAGGCGCTGCGCTTCGCGCTTTCTCTTACCTAGAAACGTGCCTCTCCATCCGGCATGCCAGCATCAAGACCTTCGCACCTGAAAACAAGGAGATAAAGACATTAACGAATTCCCACCATAAACAGAACAAAGACTTACAATTAACAAACCTACCTGCTTAGCAGCAGATTCAGGGTCACAGCAGGCCTGGGCCCAAGGAAGGCATACTGCACCAGTGAAGCAACTCGGGCAGCTCGCCAACAAATGTCAAGCGCCACTGCACAAGAAACGTAGGACGGATAGCTTACCCTACAAATAACTAAGGTGAGAAAAGAACCCAGTGGGAAGGGAATCGGTCAGAGGGAGGTGGGAGATTCACCCATTAGAGACAGTTATCACAAATCCTCCCTTCTGTAATTGCAGATTTATTATTCAGCACTGGGCAACTACGCATCTAGGGTTCCAGATCTCAGAGCCTTCCAGACGCCCCCAGGGATATCAGGTGAGCGTAACAGTGGCTGGTCTCAGGTAGGTGGTGCAAAGGTGGAGTAGAAAAGTGGGTAGGTGAGGGCTGGACCTGTGATGCCCTTGGGAGTGCCCCGTGGGTGATGGTGGAGTGTAGTGAAGGAGGGTTTGAGGGGGCCGGGTGAAGTAGAGTCTGGCAGTTGATGGGTGGTTTATACTAGGGGTGGCCTAATCTCTCTATTCTGGGGAGTGGTGAGGGACGCTTAGTGTTTTGTTGGTGTGTGTGAGAAGAGAACTTGTGAGGTTTGGGTCCTTAGGGAGTTGGCAGGTGTAATGGTTAATAGTGGTAGGGGGTGTTAATGGGCAGCAGGTAGAATCACTGTTCTGAGGTGTCGAAAGGGGTGTCGAAAGGGGCTGTGGCAGGAACTTTTGTGGGAGGAATGGTGTACAGGGCAGCGACTGGGGAAGTCATGCAGGATTCCTGTTGTGAGGGGCATATTTTCTATGGTTGGATATGGGATCGGGGTCTGATTTCCAGAGGAGTAGGGGGCTTGTCTGGTGTCAGTGTCTGAAGTGTTGTGTGATATGCCGGAGAGGGATTTCACTGGGTTGGGTGACTTCGGGGAGGCATTAATGTTGTATATGAGGGGGGAGGTCATGGGTCTGGAGGAGAGATTGGGTGAGGTGTGCAGTGAGAAAAGAGCCTGGGTACTGAGGTGTCTATCTTTTAGGGGGTTCTGGGGCGCCTGTGGTTGTTGTGTGAGGGTCGGTGGGGCAGCAGAATGAGGGGTTCATGCTTGGATGGCCCAGGCAGCATTTAGGGATGCAAAAGGTGGGAAATGACTGGGTGGACGAGAGGAGGAAATGTGAGAGCGGGAAAGTGCATCTGGAGGAGCAGGGGTCTGGTTAGGGGCTGGGTGAGGAGCAGATGGTTTGGGAGAGTTTGGTGAGAGGTCTGTGTAGAAAGGGGGGCGGGGTTGGTCATCTAAGGGTGGGGGATGTGTTCTCCCCAGGGGGCCAGGTTGAGGAGGGATAGGTGGTGAGTAGGGGTTGGGTCGGGATGATGGGGTGGAGATGTTTCTGGTGCACCAGCATGCCCCTCTAACTTTGAAGCTGCTCAGCATAGTGGAGGTCCTGCAGCCTCAGCCCTAAGGGAGGGAGCTGTGCAGGTGTGGAAGGGGAGCCACGAGTAGCCATAGTCGAGTGTGACATCCACGCTAGCTGTGTGCAGGAGGATCTCTTATGCGGTGTACTGCATAGGCGGCTGTGGGAAAGAAGATGAGCAGAAGGGCAGGAATATGGGTTGAGAGAAGCAGCGCCTAATCCCTGTGTAGAAAATATAAAATAAGCAGGTCTACAACACTATGCCTGTGAAAAATGATGCAGCGTAGTGGCACCAAACAGTCACTAGATTCACAATTACAGACCTACAGTACTATCCCTGTGGAAAAAAAATGCATGGCACAAACACAGTAGCCAGATTCAAGATTCCAGACCTTAAGTACTATCCCTGGGGATTAATATGCAGGTTATTGGCACAAACCAGTAGCTAGATTCAAATTTCCAGACCTACAGTAGTATCCCTGTGGAAAAGATGCAGGGTATGGGCACACAACTTTAGCTAAGTTCAGAATTACAGGCATACAGTACTATCCCTGTGGAAAGAGATGCAGAGTAGTTGCACAAACCAGTAGCTAGATTAAAAATGTCAGACCTACAGTACTATCCCTGTGGAAAAAGATGCAGGGTGCGGGAGCAAAACAGTAACTAGATTCAAAATTCCAAACTTCCAGTACTATCCCTGTGGGGAAAGATGATGGGTAGTGGAACACAACAGGAGCTAGATTCAGAATTCCAGACCTACAGTACCATCCCTGTGGAGAAAGATGCAGAGTAGTGGCACAAAGCAGTAGCTGGATTCAGAATTCCAGACCTTCAGTACTATTCCTGCGGGGAAAGATGATGGGTAGTGGAACACAACAGTACCTAGAATTCAAATATACAGACCTGCAGTAGTATCCCTGTGGAAAAGATCCAAGGGAGAGGCACACAACAGTAGCTAGATTCAAATATATGGACCTACAGTGCTAGTAAGGGTACAACAATTGTGGTTAATACAAAATACATAACTACAAAAGAGAAAAGCACACCCTTTTTTATGTTGCCTTTGTTGAAAATGGTAATTTAATTTAAATGTTTTAGAGCTCATATGGCTCATAAGATCACATTCGTCTTTATGGGTGCAGGGGAGAGAAAAAATGACTCTGGTATCTAAAAGTCAACAATAATATGAACACATCAGACTTCCTGTTGGTGATAGGGACTCCCGTCCCCTGCACACCATTCAATAGTGGAAAAGTAATTTTCCCCAAAAATTTAAATGATTCCAATAATTCAGTATATTCTCAATCTCTGATTTTTACAATTTTTACAGGTAAGTATTTCTAACTGCAACAATTTTTCAGAGAAATTCAATTTCACAAGTTCGTTCAAACTATTTTGTGATTGTTTTTGTCTGATTTCAGTGGAAAAAAACTTTCTATATACATGAGTTCCATTCACTCAGTAATTAAATTAAACATTAAAGTCAAAGGTAACACTTTTGAAACAAAATTCCAAAACAATCAAATCTACTAGGAGCTCAACGCGTTTCGAGAGATTCTCTCTCTCTTCTTCAGGAGAAAAAATTATTTCAAAATAGTTCAACAAGGAATATTCTCAACAAATCTTAATTTCTTAAAGGAGCATATTTCCAACAGGTTTAGTCCACAAGTCTTTCTTTGCATATTGTAGTAACCATTCCGTTGTGAAATCATGGAAACGTCTTATATTTATGTGATTATCCCTTCTTAGATGATAATCTGCAAATGGTATAATATGTGTATTAGTAGTATGTAAGTCAAGTGAATATCACGTTCATTATAAGTCACATAAGTACCAGCCATACCTGTGTGTTGTTGTAATTGTAAATCTGTTTAGGATGCCTGTTCAGGATTTCATGAGGAATTTCAACTGCATAAAAGTTTGGAGATCGAGGACCTAAAGAGGTAAGTAATTATAGTATAATTCTCAGAATTCATGAATTCAACGGAAATCATGAGGATGGTGAGGAAACTCACCAGTTCGTAGTTAACAGCGAGTCTCAAGATGTGTGCCCTTATTCTGTGCTGGATTCAGGGTTTCTCCTTAGATCAGTAACATTATGTGTTAGTGATGTCATCCACTGTGTTTGATATACAGTAGTACACTAATCATTCATCCCAATTACCTGTGTTAGCGGGCGCACGCGCCGCCAACGTGTCTCTCTTTCGTCCTGATTTCTCACAGTGAAGCCGGTAGCTTGGCAGCGTTCCGTACTGAATTCAATGTTTTCTCTCTAAATCAATAGTAATGTGTGTTAGTGCAATGTCATAAGTTATGTCTAGTGTGTATTAGGTAAAATAATTATCCCGATTACCTGTATGCGCGGACGCACTGGCCGCGGGCGTGTCTCTCCTACTTCCTGGTTTCTCCAAGTGAAGCCGGCTGCCTAGCAACACTTCAATATATGATCATGAGATCTCATCACATGGTACCATGGAATTCTGGTTATTGGAGTTCTTGTTATCTAGCTAACTGTTTGTGTATATTCTCTCAGTGAATGTTAGAGGTTGTGGATATACTCAAAATAAAGTTACATATAAAAGTGTAATTCTGCCATGTCATCAAGGATTTATTCATCCCGATCATGTGATGTTTGGGTTTTTGGTAGTTGTAGTTCTCAATCTCAATTTTGTGTGATTCAGTATCAGTGCTAGTCATAGTCTTTCTTACCAAACCTAATTGTATTGTAAGATCACCATTAAGGTGTGGAAAGTATACAAATCCATGGTGTATCTATGGATAAGTCAGTTGTTCATATGAGTACATTTTCCCGTAAGTGTATAGTTTGATCAGATACTGCAGACCACAGTATGACCAGGTGGTGATGTCCGTGGTGTTATGAGTACTTGAGCTGTACGTTAAAGTATAGATTGTCTTTCCATCATGTCACAGCGTCATTTACATTTATGTTATGAAGTAATTAACACAATTGTTGTTCTCATCCACCTCTCCAATTTACATTGATTTCCCAATATGTACATATTTTCATATTTTCTTTTCAAATTCTCTTGACACAGAATGTACATATGTTCTATCAATGTTATGCTCTGTTCACTATTATAGATTCACATCCATCGTTTTTATAGGAATACACTCAAGGAGAATTCTCCATTCATTCTTCTAGGCTCAAGGGCGTCTAACTTGCGGACCCAAAACATCTCTCTGCGTGATAGTATTTGTTGTAAATTACCTTCTCTTGCTGGTCGTGTTATCACCTCAAGGATCACAAACTTTAGTTGTGAGATTGTGTGGTGTTGTTCTTTAAAATGTCTGGTCACTGGTGATTTCATATTTCCTGTTCTGATGTTGGATTTATGTTCTGAGATACGATCTTTTACTCATCTTATTGTTTGGCCAACATAGTATTTGCCACATGGGCAAATCAGTCCATATATTGCACATTTACTGTCGCATGTAGCGTAATGTTGTAGGTAAATTTTCTGTCCTGTGTATGGGTGTCTAATAAGCAAGTCTTTTTGTACATTATTGCATTGGCAACAATTTAGACAGAGGAATGTTCCCTTTTTCGGCTTTGAGAGAAATCGTTGTTGTGCTGTGCTTGTTCTTTCTGCTTTTACTAATGAATCTCGAAAATGTCTCCCTCTGTTGTATGCCATTAGTGGAGGTTTTGGGAAAAGAGTGCAGAGTTGTGGATCTAATCTTGTGATTTTCCAGTTTTTTTGTAATGTCCTTTTGATTTGTGCACTCTTTGTAGAGTATTGAGACAAGTAAATTAACGGAGAGTTGTCTTTGTCATGTCTTTGTTGTTGTATTAAAAGTTCAGTTCTTTTCTTCAATTGACATTTTTCTTGAGCTTGTGTTAAGATGGATTGAGGAAATCCTCTCTCTTTAAATGGTGCAATTTGTTCGATCTCCATGTCCTTAAATGTCTCTTCCTTTGAAATAATTCATTTAATCTTTGAAGCTGACTTAGTGGTAAGTTATTTTTTAAGTGTTGTGGGTGATGACTAGTAAAAAACAGACTGTTGTTAACATCCGTGGGTTTCCTGTAAATGGTTGTTTGTAGTTTCCCATGTTCTGGATAGACCTTCACATCTACAAAGTTTACCGCAGGGGTTCCTATTTCTAGAGGGAATTTGATGCGGTTATTACATTTGTTAAGATATTCTAGAAAACCTTCCAACTCCTGTTTCGTTCCTTTCCAGATTGCAAAAATGTCATCTATGTGACGTCTCCACATTGCCAATTGCTTTGACCATGACGTTCACCAATAGGAAATCTGATGTGTTCATACAACAATTGTGGTGCCTTACATGATCGTTGCAGTAGACAGGGGGCACGGCCTGACAGAGGCACCTATGGTGAACAGGGAAACAGGTGATAGAGGAGCCCAGCCCTTAGCCAGCTGCCTGGTCAAGGCTGAGCTCGGAGAGGCCAATTTCTAGCATGGACCATGTGACCTGATGCAGGCTACAATCAGGGGAGGGCTGGCGGTGAGGAGAGCGAGGGGCTGGATGGCTAAGGAGCGGGCTGCAAGGATGCTGTGTGCTCAAACAGGGCCATCTTTTCTGCATGGGACAAAAGACCTGATGCAGGCTCCAATCAGGAGAGGGTGGGCAGGGAGGAGGATGAGGGGTGGATTGGCTGGGGTGCCGGCAGTGAGGATGCTGTGCAATCACACATGGACAGGGGGCTTGTGTAATGTTGCTGGGAGTCCTAGGCTACTCCTTGGAGAGGGTTCCAACCTGTGTGTGAACTAGAACCCACAGCTAAATGGTTGGGGAGCACTCTGCTACAGGCCTACCATTTTTACATGGGTCTCGTGACCCGATGTAGGCTCCAATCAGGGGAGTGTGCGTGTGAAGGAGGGGCGGGATGGCTGGGGAGTGGGCAGCGAGAATGCTGTGTGGTCACACAAGGCCCGGGGGCTTGTGTAATGACACCGGGAGCACTACGCTACTCCTTGGAAAGGATTCTCACCTGTGTGCAAGCTGGAACTCATTGCAAAATGGCTGGGGAGCACTCTGCTCCAAGCCCACCGTTTCCGCATGGGTCATACGACCCGATGAGGTCTCCAATCAGTAGCTGGGAGGTGGCCGGTGAGGCGGGAAAAGGAGGGATGGCTAGGACGTGGGCAGTGAGGATGTAATGGCGCTGGGAGCACTTTGCCATTCTTTGGAGTGGAGTGGATTCTCACCTGGGTGCAAGCTGGAACTCATAGCCTAAATGTTCCAATAGATAGACAGATTAATTGATCAATTTGCTTGTACCGTGTCAGCCAATGTTAATATAAAATGCAATGCTCCAAGAAAGACAAGTTGGTAGCTTAATTAGGTTAATTAAGTAATTTAGTTCCAAGCTGTTGTGATCTTCAGGTCCATCATGTCCTTAGGCAGAGGTAGAAGAAGCTTTCCAGATGGCCTGTCAAATTCCACATCTGTTCATGCCTGTGTTTTTGATTTATGGTTTCTACATGAAGAGGCCTGTAACTCAAGATGTTGTGACACTTGAATCTCTATTAGTGGAAAGAGTAAGCATTTGTTAATTGGGATAGTCACTCATGAAGCCAGGGTGTCTGTTCAATTCATCTGCCACTGTATTTGGATGCATTGGTAATCATGCATTATTCTTGCTTTCAATTCTTCAAGATACCTTCGAGCACAGTGATTGATAGGTCATCAAGGGAATAATTTAGTTCCAAAAATGCTTACCTATGAGGTGTGTGTATAATCTGAATTGTACTTTTATAATGCGCTTAAAACCAGAGATTGGTGTCTATGCACGGGATCAGGATTCAGAACTGTGTTGCACTTCGTTCTCTTGCTTCCAAGACAAATGTGTTGCCCCTGAGCTATCCCCGTCACCATGTCTTCTGATGGCTTGCCAGTGAGGATGCCTTCACTTCTGTAGTTGTTGGCCCATTTCCCCTACATAGCAGCCTCCCCTATAGTTTTTCATACACATAATCAAGTACATATTTGTTGGATGCACATATGAAACCCTCCATAATTCTGTTATCCTGCTCAATGAGGGTTACCTTGATTTTATCTGAAATTTAAATATGTAGCTGTTAGGCAGAATCCTGTGCAGTGCCCTTAGGGACCACTACACACAATTAAGACTACAGGTGGCAATACAAGTTTTACCTTTGGTACAAGCCTGTACTACTATGTTAAAGTGGTAGCAGTAGCGGAGCAGCCAGGCTTATCTCAAGAGTATATGAGCAGTAACAGAGATTACACAAAGGGACCACAATTACTGCGACTCAAGCAAACACTGACTCATGGTTTTAGGTAAAAAATATAAGTACATTTATTTTTAAATCATTTGTTATCAACACAACACTTCTATTAATTCGAAAACCACATGCAAAATATACTACAACTAACCAATTCACTTTATACAGTATTACTCAAGGTAAGTACCCTGTGTTTGAATGGACCGGTGTTATGAAACAGAACATGTTACCGTGGATACAATTGTGATCACTTTTTGACAGTTCGGTCTATTAGATAAATGCGTATCCGCGGCAAGAAATGCTACCGGGGCAAAAACACACTTAGCACCCGAGATACCCAGAGCGAGTTGGGGGCAAAAATCACAGGAAATATGTTAGTTAGGCAGACAGAATCGAAGAACACACATAGACAGGAATTCAAGAGTCAAAGGGCCGGAGCCAAAGTCAAATGGCACCGGGTGCCTGTTGTCGAGGATCACACAGACGGACAGTTCAAGATTCAATGTTGCCAAGAGTACTTTGATATTGTCAATGTTGGAAGCAAAAGTTATAAGAAGGAGGGAAAAGTAAGGACAAGCCTTAAAGTAGAGAAATAGGGATTTCTCCCAAAATTCCTCAAGCAGGACACAGTACCTTTCTCAAAGAACAAAGCTGGTGCCACAGCAGTTATTCCTGTTGGTTTCCCGCAGACCCACGCTTTCCTGCAGCTTCAGCACGAAGAAGGACGATGAAGGGGTCCGCACCACACAGGGATGAGGCCGGAAGCAGGGACAATGAATAAAAGGTGCACTCCTTAAAAACAGGAGAGGGTCTTCAGGTGGCTATCCAGACCACTACAGCAGTGTGCAGTGATTTCGACCACAAAGGCGACCTCTGGCTGAAGGAGATGAGCTGGTTATCCCCACCTGGCTCAAGGGAAGAAGACTCCGGACTGGATCTCCTCTTAGGGTAGATAGCTCAGGACTGCAGCAGGGCTTCACCGGTACGGGATAGTTGCAGCAGTCGACCTCTCCTCCACTTTTCGTCAATTCCTTGTAGTTCCAGTGGTGACTCTCTGACTTCCAGCCCAAGAAACCTGCCTTTTATGTGAAATTCATACAGCCTGGCTGTCAATCACCCAGCAGGGGGGTTGTCCAGCCCGGACAACCACCTTGGCCAATCATGACAAAGTACGCCTTGGGTTTCCTAGCATACCCTGTGCAGGGGGTGACTACACCCCTCCCTCACATTCAGCCCACCTAGACACCCAGTCGCCTTGAGGAGGGCTTCTAGGTAGAAGCCCGCCAAAAGACAGTGAACAAAGAAGGCAAACCTAGTTTGCCGTTCAAAGTAAAACACAAGAAGGAGTTTAAAAAACAGAAATGGCGAATAAACCGCACCGGAGCCAAACAAAAAAGGATTTGGTCAAGCGGGTTTAAGTTTGAGGCTAACACAATAGCCTACAATATTACCACGGTTATATAAGATAACCGCGGTAGAAATTTAGGGTAGATAACACTGCCACCAGCCATGTCTAAATGTTAAAAGAGCAAAACAATGCTCTAGGAGGTACAGATAAAACCCTTCCAGCACTCCATGTAAGATGGTTTGTACTGGATCTGTGGTTACGTTTGACTAAGTAAAGTTAATGGTAACTTTACCCTTTTCTGGGGGACATTAGTCACCTCAGAAATGGAGTCGTGGGAAGTCTGAACAACAACCCTGTGTCACTGCACTGAAGGTGCTGGGTGACACACACAAAGAAGGGGGCTACTGAAGTGGTGTACTTCAGAGCTCACAATCTTAAAAACATGTAAAAGGCACATAGCAAAATAGGTGTAAGAGTGGGGGAAAAGCTGACACTCTTACCAAGTGGAAAGAAATAACTCCAGAGATCCAGCAAAGCTGCTGACGGACTCACAAGGTAACAGAAATTAACCATAGAATGAGAATGCTCCCTAACAGTGGCCAAGTTAGACAGTTTTTATTTTGGCACTACATGGATCTCTTTTCGATACTGCACAGATGTAGTTTGCTTCTTGTCATCTTATCTTCTTTCAGTTTGATTGGTTGTCAAAACACAAAGAGGGCCATTTCAAAGAAACCATCTTGCACTCTTTCATCTTGTTGCAGAATTGGTTCTAGTAACTGAGATATTTTGTGAGGGACTTTCATCTCTCAATTGTATGTGACGACCAATGGCACATCATTGTGGGCCCCTTTTGCTCTGTATACCATGAGGTTACTGCAGAGGATCCTTGTTACTCCGTGGATCTTGTTGTCTACAATTCTGTGGTCGCATTCATCATTCATCTTAGAGATTGATTGTTTTTCAGATATTTGGTTGTTCCTTAGTGTTTGGCTGAATATCTTGGCATGCATATTGAGGTTTATCCCTGAGCGTGACTAAATATAGTATTATACTTTGTGTGCACTGGTTGGAAGCTCTTAAAATAGCTGACCTGTTCTGTTGATTTGTTATATATGGTAGTCTGTAACATGTCACATTTAATTGTTATGGAGGTGTTGAGGAAATTTGCATTTTCAGAAGAGGAGAATAATTTGAGATTGAAGACTGGGTGGAATTAATTGTGTTTACTGTAGAAGCTCATGGGGCCCTGATCCCCAGTGACCCAAATCACGAGGACATCTTCACGTTTGCACACTCTCCATTTGTACCATGAATAGATTTGCATACTGTGGCATCACCCGAGTACCCATAGCCATCCCAAATAATTTGAAGATGTCAGGACCAAATGTTAAAGAGTTGTTGGTTTAGATGAATTCTATGCACCTTCCTATAGGGTCAAGTGGATTGTCATAGCTGATAGTGTTTTTACATGCCTTTGTGCCATCAATGGCGGTAATGTTTGTGAAGAGTGAATCCATATCCCTGGATGCTAGAAATGCGATCCCTGATAGGGTGGCTATTGCATCCAGTTTGTTCTGTGGATCTGTGGTGCCCTTGATGTCACTGTGTGTCTTTCTCATGAATGTCTTCAAGAAGGTCTAAACTCAGCCAGATATGTCTTCAGGTGATGATTGGGCACCCAGCATGGTGCTCTTTGTGTATCCTAGGAAGCATGTAAAATGTTTCAGGTACTGGATTATCTTATAGCAGTAGTGAATATGTTCCTTGATTCATCATTGATTTCATTTGTTTGATTCTTCCTGCACCTTTGTATAGTGTCTGGTGCTTGAAAGTTGCCTTTGTGCTTCCTTTACACAGGCATCAGTGATCATGAAGATAACAGCACATCATTTGCTGGTTTTATTGTAGTACTCAGCTGTTTGGAGGTTTTATAACCTCCTTCTTTTTCCGTAGGTGTCTCTGTGTAATGCATTTAGCCAGTATTGTAGATGTCAAACTTTATTTGAAACCTTCAATGTTTCCAGGGTCTAATGGGAATGATGCTACTTGTCCTTGTTTGTGTAGCAGTTGTGGCCCATTCCATTGCTGTTCTGACAGTGTTCTGGCTTGTCATGAAATAATTCGTTCAGCCTGAGTCACCTGAAAAAGGCTTTAAGATCGATGCACAGTTCTATTTTGTTAGTAGGTTTAGAAAGGCAGAATGTGAGCCGCCATATTAGTACTGAATTACCTGGATGTTGGGGTATAATTTGAGAAATTGACAATGCAGTCCTGTTGTTGGATAGTGTCCCTTTACTCAATGCTCTTAAATTATAGTTTGCTGTAATAGTATTTCTCAAACTTTATCTCAGTGCTTCAAACTTCTTACTCTTGATGTTCAAGATTAATTAGAAGACCCAATTTCACAGGGGAATTACCATTGAAATCATGAGCAGTGGCTGTGTTAAGATTGCTTACGCTGGTGGTGGCACAGTTATTGTTGATTTAGAAACCATACATTGCACATTTTCAGTTGTTTTGTGCTACAACCATAACGTACCTTAAACAAAGGTTTTTTTTCCACTGAGTTTAATAGGGGTTTGGGGTCATAGTACCACCGTGTCCAATAAACAGAATCTTTTACTTATTTTCAAAATGTATAATCATATGTAATATAATATGTAACATAGTCTACAGGCATGGCCTCCAGCCCTGCCTGTTGGGTACTCTGGCTCAAGACTCCTCAAAGTGGCTAATGGGTCTGCAGGTCTGTGGCCACTAGCTATGGCCAGTGGCTACTTTACCCAATTTAAGGTTGGTGGCCCAAGAGGAGTGGCCATTTTGTTTGGGAAATTACCATCTGGTAATTCCCAAAAGTATCCGCTGGGCCCGGCCTCTGGCCAGGCTTAGTGGCCACTTTAACCCATTATGGATCTATGGGCCATGGACTGCAGCGATGACCTTTGGCAGCTTTGTCCAACCAAGCCACCCAAATTAGCCACACAGGCTACAACGTGTGACTACTTTTATCCCAATCCGAATCTGTGGACCACTGATCATGACCAATGTCCCCTTGGTCAGTGCATGGTCTTTGACTATGCCCCTAACCTCACCAAGCCAAGGGTAACGTCCATGTCCGCAGGCTGGGTGCACAAGCCAGATCCACTACTGGCTCCAGGTCTGCGAAAACTTGCAGTAAAAACTGCCTTTTTTAATCAATTTGGGGGAATATTGTACCACTCTGTGATCACACTTATATTGCCTTGGGTTAGGGTGTCGCTTAGGGAGTTGCAGATTGCCCTTTTTCAGGCGTATTGCAGCACAAGTTCTCAGCGCCCTGTAAATGTTCTCCAAACCACAACGGCAGCCTTTTTATACAAATGTCAATCTCCCAACAACCTCATTAGCTGTTTTTCAACTTGCCAAACACGCTGCTCTTTACTGGGTCAGGCAATACTCACGCGTGGCCTCCAGAAGTGTATGTGTGGAACTGAACCAGAATTAGCCAGTTATAGGACAAATCTAACAGCATACTTTTTTTAACAGATTTAGCTCTTTGCTAAAGTTTGGTGGTAGCCTGTCCAACGCTTGGGGCAGTAGGTGGAACAGAATATGTGTCTAAGGAACATGAGTTGGAAAATATATGGTTTGGGATCACTCGCATCAATGCATCTTGATGGTGTTAGGGGGGATTTTCATTTTCTGTGCCAATTCACCTCAACCTGAGAGACCCCCAGCACATTTGCTGGACTCTGGGATTATTTTGATCTGTTCTCGTGAACTCCCTCATTCTTTAAGCACTGACATGGGAACCCTGGTTTACTGCTTTTGTGTTTTATTTTTTACTTCAATGGAGTCAAGCTTTCTCCATGTATTTTACTACAGGCATCTGTAACTGACTTTTGCAGCACACAGTACCCTATGTGCAGTGTTGCTGGGGGTGTCCATTGGATTTCCTTTTTTATTGTATTTTATTTTCCCATGAGAACACATGTTCTCAAGTGTATTAGGGTATCTTTTAGCTTACTCACCTTTTCTGTTGTGGGATCAGCACACACCGGCTTATGTGAGGTGCTGGGGAGTTACACTGTAACTCTTTTCCAACTACTCCTGTAACTTTTTAGTTACAGTTACTGACAAATATAAATATCTGATGGCAGTGGTTAGATGTTCAACCATGTGTATGTAATTCACTCGCAGGCTGCTTTCACAGCTGCAGTGAAGCCTCCATGGGTGACCATTTTCCCAAAATGTCCACAGTCTTCTTTTTTTCACAATGTTTTGTTTGTAAGTTGCTTCTTTGCCCTTCTTCTACTGTTCCAGGTGTGGGTGGGTCTTCTTTTTTTGAGTCTTTTGCAGTATTCCTTTGTGAAGCCCACCATTGCTCCAGTGTGTCTGCTCAGGCAGGAAGTGAGGGAGGATACGGAAACTTTGATGGCCTTTGTCTGATGATATGCCTGGCTGAATCCAGTTTGAACTGGGAGGCAGGCAATACTGGAGGACATGAATGGGTTCCAACATAAAAGGTGAGGCTTTTTGGACAGAAGGCAGAGTCAACCACTGGGACTGAAGATCGGAAAAAGATGACCAGAGATGCCGGCAGCACTTCCAGCATCTGCATAAGCCCCGCGAAAGCACTGATGCTGTCCTGGCCCTGTTCTTGAATTGTCATGGAAGCTCCGCCTAGGATGACTTCCTCATTTGGGATGGTGGGCAGAATCAGCCTCAGGACCACCTTTAATTTGAGCCATACCCCGATGTCCTGCAACATTCCTAGGTTGCAGAACCCCAAAGCATGGGGTACCTCGATTATCTTGGAGTACATCATCTTGCTGTGGACAAATCTCACTGGAACTTTGGTGGCATCCATGTGGACCTCCAGAAGCAAGAATCCTCTCTGCAAGAATCCCCTCACCAGAGTGCAGGACCGAGTCCATGAGAAGATTCCAACTGGCATTGACTGTTCACTCCTGGTGCTGATAAAAAGGCACCAAAAACTCAAATTGACCTGGGAGTAAGACAAATCTGTTGCTAGTGAGTCCCTCTCTTGAACATTGCTGCAGGGTCCCATCCAGAGTCCCTCCTTTTGTCCCCACGACCAAGGAACAGGAGACCGGGTCTGCATCCATGTATCGTGAAATGATCCAGCTGCATCATCTTCTTCACTCTAAGGTACTGTGGGGCCCTTGGTGAACTTATCTTGAGCCATTTTTGTTGCTCCTTTGTAGTTGGAGTGCTGTTTCTGCTGTAGAGGTGTTCACCCAAATTCAGTCGCCCAGGCCTAGCAGCTTGCGCCCCTGCAGGGAGGCTTCTTCAAAGCCCCTGTGACCTTTTTAGACCAACTAACTTGCTACATAACTGTACTAAGAAGATTGTCATCAGTGCTGCTGCATTCCTATTGACTTTGGCAGTGCTAGTTCACCTGCAGTAAATCTTCCATTCCTATAATGCTTGTTTCCCTCCAGAACCTGTAACTGAAGAACTCTTTTTTAGTTAGGGCAAGACTGCCTAAGCCTTACAAAGAATTGATACAGTGTTGCTTACCTTTTTATTTTGGTTCTTCACATTCTTGATTTTAGCTATAACAAAGTATTGCTGAGCTATTTAAAAAAAGTGCTTTTACTTACTTGATTAAATCTGTGGTTACAAGAGTACATTGTAATTTACTCACCTGCTTTATTTGTTCTCATTATCCTGATGTGCATTTGATATTAGTTGACACAGAATGTTTCGACTTACTTATTTGTCTATATGTAAAATAAATTACTATTTTTGATATAACTTTGAGTGTTTAAGTGTTTCTTTGGATCTATGTATGTTCGGCTTTCATTGTACTGATTTACAGTTCACATTCATCTTCCTAAAATAAGCCTGGCTGCTCTGCCACTCTACCAACCTTGGGAAGTGCAGGCCTATGTTAGAAGTTGGGGCTCTGAAACCTAAAGAGAAGTCTTATAGAGTCCAACCCCAATTGGACGTAACTAACAGATGGTGCCACACAAAACATTCCCAAAATGTAAATTCATGTTGATGCGTCCTATGTTAGACATCTATCTTTCGCATTTCCTATGGATTATAGGTTTCACCTTAACGATAGAGTGACTAGCATTCACAAATGATGGCTCTGAAATCAGCCATAACTCGCCCACCACCATGAACTGCTTATCATACCACAAATGACATCACATATGCTATGCATGTACCATCACTTCCCACATAGCACGGGGAACAGCCATAGATAAGGCGTAACAGTAGTATCCCAGACTGTGTGTGTAGAGCTTTACTTATGATTTGATGAACAACATCAAACAAAGCCTAAATGGACACATACGACTATATTAAAGAGGCAGATCCATGTGATCACTGCGACCAGACACAATTGTGATGGCCGAAAATGGCGACTTTTTAAATTCTTTTTAATTTAATTAAACCCCCTTTACACCACATAGATATGCGGGGGAGACCCCCACATCCCCCTCATATTACTATAATATCCCATACCCCCCCACATATATATGTGGTGTAAAGGGGGTGTATAAAAAAGTCATGCTTTTCGGCTATCGTAATTGTGAGGGCGACATTTTGGGCCATTACCAAAGAGGCTATGTTCCTGGCTAAGTAGTGGGATGTGGTTAGTGGATGGTGGTGGCCGAGTTTTACTTGTTTTTGGAACCATAACTGGTACATTTCTGTCATTCTAAATGGTTTCTGAACCACAACATCCATTCAACTAAAGGTGATTCATTGAATTTCGATGTTCTTATCAGAGCAGGTCAGCGTTCTGCAACCTTTGGCTGTCGAGATTGAGGACTGCAATTCCCATCAGTGCTAGCCAGCATAGTCAATGTTCCGGGATCATGAGATTTGTAGTCCAAAGCATCTGGAGAGCCAAAGTTTGTAGACCCATGCAGTAGGTTAACCAGAAGTGAACTTAAAAGAAATGTCTGTACATGTTTATAATACTGTACAATAAAATGGTATGCAGTTATGCCTAGAGGAAATTGTGCTTGTCCATTCCCTGGTAACCTCAAAGAGCCCTGCAGCGGTTAGATGGCACAGTGCATGGAGCATGTCCTTTGACCATGCCCCATGTGCTGGGCATGGTTTCGGGTCATGTTTTGCCCACCTCAATGAGACCAGATGTGCCTCGCTGCCATAGCCTGCAACCACAGACAAATATTTGTGTGGCCGGCACAGCGCATGACCTTCAGCCATAGTCCAATCACCTCTAGGAGATCAGATGTGCCATATGGGCATGGCAAGTGACCATACCCAGGACACCAAAGAGGTACTGAAAATACAAACTGGGCAGCGGTCATGCCCTTAAGAGCAGCCCCCAGGCTCTTCCAAGCCCATGGTGGGCGACTCTACATAGTGCAGTTACTGCACCCCACTTTAATTCTGGGAAATCAGTAATTACGCTTCACTGAAATATACAAAACACATTTTTAAAACTCTAAAGGTGCCCTTGCTGTTGCTTTCCTAACATGCGTTATCGCCCCCATCTAAACTCCGAAAAACTGTACTTTGAGGTACGTTAGGCAATGCTATGGCACGCTTTAAAAACATGACAGGGCCCTCTGTAAGCCTCTCTCACAGTCCATTGGTTTTTGATGCACACCGCTGTGATCCACTGCGAGCCAGCGCAATAATTTGCCGTTAATAGCTACTAATGGGCGGCACTTCGAGAAGCTCGCCTAATCAGACAATCATCGCAGCACCACTTCCAGCACGGCAATCTGCTACCAATAGCTTTTCAGATGTTTTGCAAGCAAAGTTTTCTGCCTTAAATAATTAAACAACGCAGCAGCTTGTGGTATGTTCTGGGAATGACTATATATAGTTGGTGACAACAAGGGGAAGCGCTGATGTGACTGGAGCTTGGTAGCATTAAAAATACTCCGAGCTTCCTCTGTTACCTCGACTGGTGTAAAGTTGGTTCCCAAGGTAAAAACTAAGTGGTCTGCTGGCATATGGTGTCACCTCCATTTGCGCGCTAAAAGCTGGATGCAGTTTTTGTGAAACAGATGTTGTCGAGCGCAGCAATGCACAGCCGAGTCTGTTGAACAGCTGGGAATCCTCGGTGACCCATATAGCTTGAAATAAACATGGCCCACCGCTTGGCAAAGGGGAAAGAAAGCAAATTTCCATTTGTGAAGAGCTTATCAAAATGAAGAATAAATGATTTTAGCCATAAACTGATTTGCGTCGCAGGAACTCTCCTCCCAATAGCGCGTGTGATGGCCTCATATTATTGCAAGCGCCCTTTGCCAGATGAAGGCTGCAGTTGAGTTGATAGATGGTGCAGATGGAAAACAAGCATCTGCCTCAATCAAGGGAGAAGACCACAGACAAGCTTGACGGATATTATCTGGCAAGGCTCTCCTTGCCGGGGCGCGCGCGCAGCCGCCACAGGACCGGAACCACTGGCATCGTCTGGTGTTGTCCTTATGTGGTTACTTATGCGGTTACTGACCATGAAGAGTGATGATTAGTGTGCACTCTCCAAGGAGGAGCGCTGCAGATGCTCCGCCTGATCCGCTTCCAACTCACTCCTGTATGCACCGCAACAGCCGGGATTCGCTAGCAACAGAGCAGTTGGAGATTGTTTTTCATGGTTCAGCGACATTTGCTCTCTGCAAAGTTTTTTGTTTTCACAACAACAAAAGTGGAATGGGTTCCAACTTCTTGAGAGCAATTTTAGTTGCATCTGTTACTTTTGAATGAGAAGGGAGAGTGGGTGCCCCTTTGCACTATGTAGCTTGCATGCCTGGGTGAGTCATCAATGGGGGAGATGGCCTGGGAAGGATGGAGATAGGGTTCTATTATTGACCAAAACAGATGCTGAGCTCCTGACCTGCTCATGAAGTTCACCAAATGTATGTCATGCCTAATGAATTTGACCAAACCAAAAACATCTATTTTATAACAAAGTACATACCCCATACTTTCCTCATTATACAAAAACACACGCTTGCTATGTCAAAGGTGGGAGGTATACACGTTTAGAGAAGGTGAAGGTTAGCATCAGCATGCTATATCATTTTCGGTGAAATAGTGAGTGATATCTCCACACAGTGTCTGCTGAGATTGATTTCCAAGGAAAAGGTCGACCAAATCTTCATCGATAAGCATATATGTAAACTGTATACATGATAATGACATCTGATAAATGTTACTTAATGAGGCAGGAAGGAAGATTCTATTGAGTTCATAATATCATGTCACTGGCAGTGCAGGGAAGAAGTGGGCCTTCACATGCACGGCACTTTCTGCAGTAACTTACTGTCGGTGGCGCATTGCTCTGAAGACTCTGCTACTGGGCCTGCCAGACCTGGGGCTATGCCTGAGTTTTACGGTAAATGAGCTCCACCACCACTGGGAACAGCGGTCACACCGCGACTATGTTCCATAACGTGTAATCTCACAAGATGAGTCTGGCCCTCACCATGTCACAGTGGCTCATTTTCACGGGAAAAAGCCGCCAACATGTGTTTGGTGGGGGTTTGCTTTAGTAGTAATAATGTGCTTATTGAATGAGTGAGTTATGATTGATTGATTAGTGCACCGATCAATGGAATCCCCAAATGTACACACAGTGAGTGCCAAAGTTCCGCATTAAGACTTCCCGCAGCAAAAGTTAAACTGAGTCAGATCCAGGTGGGAGCAGGGTTTATCCATCAGCCTTTCTAAGTGAACCAGACCACGACTGTTAATGCCAGGATGAAGCTGGATCCAGTAGGGTGATAAGAGTACGTGAACAGGGGTTGCAATTTTGAACAGTCAGGAATTCAGTTTACCAAATAAACCGAAAGGGAATCTTTGATTCCGCAGCTCATCTCTTCACAAAGATCCAGCAGCATATTTGTATGGATTGAAGGACCTGGCATGGGTTTGTGGGTCTGAGATACTGTTATGTGTCCCAGACTCAGGCCCCTGCTACAGGATTCTATGTCTGGTTGGGCCAGGAGTGCAATAGGGGTGGGGGAGGAATTTTCGTTTGGGTTGGGTGAAACACCTCCAGGGGTTTACTGGCTTCCAAACAGGCGCCACAATACACACGATAGGGGTTGTTGGCATAAAGAAACTGTTGAAACTTTCTCATACCAACATGAGTTTATGGAGGACAGTATGCACCAGTCCCAACACTAACGTTTGACAGGGCAGGCTTCCACACAGACTAATAAACATTCGAGTTCGTTGAGAACCCTCTGGTAGGCACACATTGCATACATAGCTGAAAGCTCCCCATGCTCACCACCCCAGCATTTTCAGGCACAAACTTTTTGGATTTAATCAGTGAGGTGCCGCTTGATTCCTTGGGCGTAGCAAGCAAGGTACACACGTCTGTGCATATGCACTGTCACCTACGGAGGCAACCTGAAATGGGCTGGATGGAAAGAGCTGAATCTACATAACCGGTAGATTTACTATGGGGAGCCTTCCATTCCATGGTACCCAAATCAGTCTTGGTCCTGCCACCAGTGTGAACAGTCCTGCCCAAACTACTAACCACAAGGCCTAAACATAGCTAGGCTGGCTTGTATATCTATACAGACACGTGTAGAGTAGCCCACCATCACTCAGACCAGAAAAAATACAACCCACTAGGGAAAAAGACCCAGCACACCTCTTGCAAGTAGAACAAGTTTTCTTCTCATAAAAATACAAGTACATGCCATAAAAGAACTCTGCTGCCACAAAAACAGCATGAGTAATGGGTTTTAAAGGTACACAGTGTCACAAATGACGTACATCACATAGGTTACAAATCCAGGTAGATGGTTGGTGCGACCCTATACACATATAGCCTGCTCCAAACTGGATGCCAGGCGATTGGTCCCAGCAGCTTCTGTCCATCTCCTTCCACGTGGGGATCTTCTTCCGTCATCAAGTACGAAGACTCTAATTGGCAATTTGGCAATTGGAAATTGGCTATTTGGTTACACAATTAATTATTTCATAGCTTTACTTTGCACCTGGTACCAAGGACATGAGTGAGGCGGCTACTTTCGAGGGCATGATAACTTCTCTGAACTACATGAACCCCACTCCAACCCCACACATGCCAGAGCCTCCACAACTTTCCCACCTGCTGCACATTTGTTACCTTCTCCCCTGGCACATTACAGCACAAATCACATGAACTGATGGTGGGGAAGCCCGTCCATGACCTCTGATCTTCCTGATCGATTATCCACTTAACACTTGTATGGCCAGGGGCCTTGGACCGATCAGTGCACTCAAATGGTTGTTTCTTTGGCTTGGGGGTCTTGGGATGCTCTAACTTAGAGATCTGGACTGGTGAAGGCCTAAAGCCCCCACCCTTATTCTAGTGGGATAGCTCTTCAAAGGTCCATTCCGGCCCTCTCTTGGCCTTGCAAGGCAAATTCCGTATGGGTTACATGCACTAAGATAAAACACAATAAAGAACTGTGTGTCTTCAGGAAATTATCAATCTGCAGGGCCATCAGGGCTGTGAGCAGAACACACACCCACGACCTTCTAACCCTCAAGACGGCATGTGAGTGTACTGGCATAGCTATGGCACTAGGCCTCAATTTCAAGATGGCGTCTAACTTCTAAAATGAAGCTTCACTACACATGTGATACTAATACCAGAATTAACTATATTTCCACTACAATCCAGCATCTATGGGTGACACCCCATCCCCCTCCATTCTCCTAGCGCACCTACAACATCTCCTTCTACAATCGCCTCATCCTGAAGCACATAGGGGCCTGGGATTTCCGCCCCTGCTCACCAACACAGGACATGGTTGAGCAATTAAGACTTGATTGCACCTTTCAGTGGAAGGACCTGGGCTCACTTTCCTGTGCTGGTCCCCTTCTCCAATTGTACAGTTGCGCTAAGAATGATGGTATTGAAGTTTGCCTAGAGCATTGGTGAGGGGGCATAGGTCAAGGGCAATGCATTTGTCATGGAAGCAAGACAACGCAGCACAACATAAGCTTGAAAATGGTCCTGTGCTTAGGAACCAATCTCTGGTATTAAGCGCATTATAAAGGAACAAATATAATCATAATAATTGATAGTGTTAAAGAATAATTTAAAGCAGTATTTCCATTGCTTTTTTTAACTTGGTTCTTTCATCCAGAATTTTGTTTCTTATACACCACACATATTTTCTTCACCTGCACTCCAATAGGTAAACTCACAATTTTAATACTTTTAATGTCATTTGAAATGGTTGATGCACCTGCTGCAATAATCTCTGTGGAAGACGCAGGTCACTATTTTGGATTTTGGATGCCACAAAGCATTTCATCCTATTGCGACTGATACAAGGAGTAAGCCTGAGATAGTTTATGCTGTTCAGTCTTGGGGTTGGAAAAGAAGTGGCAAACATAGCTGTTAGTCAGCAAAAGCCCTGTGGGAACTTTTTCCCAGTCTGTAGCAGGCAAAAGTGGGAGCAGCAGTGTGCACCCACATGTGCTGGATGGTCGAAGAGAAGGAAGAAAATGTGTGGCAGGTAGCAAATATCCCTCATGACGAACACAAGCCCCCTAGCACTCAACTCACAAACTCGTTAATAGGATGAAACCCCATAGCCAAAGGCCATAGACCAGAGGATGTATACTAGAACTTTCCCTACAGTTAAGGATCATGCCCCAGGCAAGCCTGTCAAACTTTGAAGATCATCACTGTAGCTTCCCACTACTATTTCACTCCACTGTGATTTTCTCGTGGCTGTCTTCTTTCATTGCTTTACTCTGCTGTAATTTTGTGCTACGTGCTGCACCCTTTCTGGTTTCAGTTGTTGCTTTACCCACTACAGGGCATTCTGCGACTTGCCCCACAGTGACTCTGATCAGAGGTGCACCACTTCTAGAACACCTACATGGCTATGTATAAGGCTTTCATACTCTGCCCATCCCTGCCATAGTGGCCTTACATAGGATTATCCAAAAAATGTCATATTGAGTCCTCACTTAGGGTGAATCAGATCATTGGCTGTGGTGGAAAGGAAAAAAGAAAAGGATGAGAATATAACAGAAGCAGGAGTATGATAGGAACAGACACATAAACAGTAGGGTACAAAGGGCTGAAGGGGAGGGTAAATGCTTGTAGCATGGGTGTGAGGAATTGCATTCTGCTCTTCAAGAGTGCAAGGATGCGTAGGGGTAAAGTGGACCACTTAGCCCTCACATTTCTACAAACCAAAACACAATCATAAAGGTAAAACAGGGCCAGTTAAGATATATATCTCCTTTGCCTTTTGTGGTGAGGGAAGGATAGGCCCGTAAGAGGGGTGTGAAGGTGATCCAGTAATGACCCAAACAACACAGTATCACAGTCCAAAATGAAGTGAATGTCCAATCAAGTTTCTATAAAAACAATATCTATACATTAATCAAATGCACCATCTGCACATAGATCATATAGAAAATACTGTACAAAAATCCACCCAAAAGAAGAACAGAGAAGATGCATCAGTCTGGAGAAAGTAGCACTCTGAGCATAGTTCCATGAGTGGCAGGTAAATGACTATCCACAAAAAGGATATCTTGCATGAAAACAGGAGCAATCGTGACATAACCAATCTCTATGGTCCAAGTGGATTTAGGAAGCAGTTCAGAGTGAACAGTACCTGTATTTCGTTCTTGGTGGACTGACACAGTCAGACCCGGTGTTGAACGTAGATGGGAGTGGATCAAGCTCAGTTTGGGCATGTTGGATTGTGGAGGGCACATCAGCAACCAGGCATCGAGTAGGGTCGAAGGCGGGTGCTCTGTGCACTAGAAGGACGACTCTCAAGGTAGCAGGTTGAGGTGGTCCCAGGAATTCTTCACAGTTGGCCAGACATAGCCAGCCTTTAGCCCACGTTAAGGGATCAATAAGTAAGACTCCAGCGGTTCGAGTTGGCGAGCAACAGTAGTCGAAGTGGTGATCTTGGGTGCATCAATATACAACCGATGAGGTGGCAGTTCAAGACCTAGCTGGGTCGATATGTAGTTTTAACCCACAGTCAGAGTCAGCGTGTAGCTCTCCAGTGATTCGGTTTGGGACACAGGGTTGAGCAGTCACTTTGGGCCTAGCAGGTGACTGACAAGCTCTAGCTAGGACATGATGCAGTGTCAAGATGGTTGAAAGTGCAATCAAGTTAGAGGTGGTTGAGGAGTGCAGCAACCAGCGCCGGTGACTATCCTCTTGTTTCAGGGGTGGTCAACACAGAGCGACCGGTTCGGTGTGGTAGAACAGGGCACTTAGACTGGTCTGGCCCTCCGGTCAATGTGAGGCCCACTCAAGGGGACTTGAGGGTTGAATGGTTCTGTTCAGGGTCTGCTCTCCCAGCGCAGGAGATTCTGGTGCAGAGTGGTAGGTCCTGATCTATAGCAGAGGTCACTCCTGATGTGCCCTGGGAGTGGGTAGGGAACAGATATTACTTCTGTCTTGGATTCTTCACTTCAGGCTGAGGGCTTTGGGAAATGCAACTTTCCATGAGGAAGTCCAGTGAGATCTTGAGAGCGAATCTGTAGCCTTAACCCCTTAATTTCTAAGGACGATTATGCTCATTCTGTTTGTATAGAATTGCATAGAGCTCAGCATTTAAGGGGTTAAAGGATCCAAGAGGATCTGAGCGAATCTGTAAAAGGGTTGGGAGACCCCTTCTTTTAAAGGCAAAAGTCCTCCAGTGATTGGACTAAAGCTAAAGTCCCTGCTCTTGGAAGGAGTGGACTTTGCCATTCTGATGTCACACCCAAAGTGCTCTGGTCCAGAGGAAGTGAGGGGACTGGAAAGAGAGAGAGGGACAGTCAGAATCAAGATGGCGGAAGACTTCTGCCAATGACCAGAGCACTCCTGCCTATCATAATCGCACACACTTCCACTCTCACTGAGAACAAAGACCTTTAGAGATGCAGCACCCTGGTGTGTGGCTACTCCTTTTGAATTGGTGTGTTCCTTTGATATCCGGACCGAGGACAGCAGCCTGCTGTGTCGCTGTCTCAGGCAGAGGGTGTTACCTGCCCTCCCAAGTGATCAAAGAGGAGGCCCGGCCCACCAGGTTCTTGTCCTGCCATTTGGCAGGTTACACCCAACTGATCAGGATACACATCACCTTCTCACATGTGTGACATCCATTGGAATGTGTCAGCTGGAATCATAAGTAATACCATGCACTAAGCCTAACTTAATTTTAGTAATTATCCTGCCACTGTCATGAGCTACATATGTTCATAATCGTTTGGGTACAGGGTTGCATATTATAAATGACTTTTTGTCACTGTTACATGGGAAACAACACAGTATCACAGTCCAAAACCTCTGTCCTGCTCGGTACCATGGGTAGCAGATATGCAGTGACTCAGGTTACTGATGCAATAGGCCAACAATACATACTATGCTTTTAGCATGGAGTTGGAGAAAGGGGAATCAAATCAGAAAATGACCCCTTCTGAGATGGAACTCCTTGCATCATTGAATTATTCAATACAAATTAAAACAGCCAGGGAGTTGCACATTTGGCTTGCCAGAGGGCAATTCCTCACAATAGGTGTATGTGTAATTATTGGTAATGGAACAGGAAAGAAGAGATGCAAAGGAATCTTGATCTGTCAAGAACAATATCTGCTTGAAAACCTGATGAGTGTTGAGATTGATCAATCAATTTTAGAAGATGTTAGAAAAGTGCTCTGCCTCGCTTAGGAGAAGGCTATCAAATTATAATAATATGCATCCATCAGTACTGAGAAAATATACCCTGTAGTCCCTATCCGGGCTGTGTTCAGCAGCGTAAGAGAAGGCTACATCCACTATTCCATCACAAAGAAGGAACACATTCTGCTGCCTGCTGAATGTGAAGTCAGTATGTGTGACCCATTTATTCCCCTCTGAAATCCCACAGGTAGGCATTGTTATGGTGACAAATTAACAAGCTTGCAATATTGGCACAGCTGCTACATACATTAAATCACTCCACGCTGAAACCGCTAAGGCTTGTTTTGAACTTGTAGTATTGTGCCCCTGCCCTAAGTCTCAGGACCATAGTCTTCTTCCTCCTTCATCCCTGACTGACTTCTATTGAGGCATGGTTTGCTGCCAATGATCTCTGCTTTCATGCCAGTAAGACTGAGATCCTTCTCATTGGGACCCCTGCTGTGGGATGTTTTTACCCATGCATCTGAGCCCTACCTCAAAAACTGTGCAGTACTGGCATTGAAAACATCATGATGGCCAGAGATTCCCAGAAAATGCCCAGGGAAGTGCATGAAGAATGGGCTGCCACCCATTTTGCTGATGTTATGGGCACAGAAGGGCACTGCCTAAAACCACCATTGGACTACCCACACAGTAGCCTGAAACCATTGGGAATGGCAATGCTGATTGCCAAAAGCAACCTAGAATTGTGGGGAATTCATTTTCTTAAATCCCAAAAATGGGTGCATTACCAGTACTCACCACTATCAGAAAGCCGGCGTTTTAAAACATCACCAGATTTTTTTTTGTGTAAAACTGAATAAATGAACCCAAAGCAGGCCAAAGAAAGACTTACTGAGAGGTGGATACAATGTAAAGTTATATTCTGAAGTGACTTGAAGATTTATAACAAGACTGGCTGAGCTGTGGATTTCAGCAGTTTAAGTAAATTTGGACTGAAAGACACTAAAAATCTAAATGTTTAAAAGAAATGAGTGACCTACTTTGAGTGTCACATAGGTTGCAATTGTTTAAATGTCATAGTTTTAAACTTAGAATCAGCATTCTAGCTGCATATGTAAAAATTGTTAGTTTTATTTGAATGCAGAAAACTAGGTAACTAAAAGTGACATTAGCTGGGGTTTGGCTTAAGGAACTGAATTCTGCCCACCAGCTACCCCCGACAGGAGTTGAGACTTGCACAACAGCTGTGTTCCGAGGCCTAGCTGCTTTTTGCTGTTCCCACTCAAAGGGATATGACACTTCTCTGATTGAATTACCAAGTGACTGCTAGAGACTAAACATAGGACCCAGGCAGAGGGTTTATTGGGGGGAGGCCATAAATGGCTTCCTCTTGAACAATGGGCCTTCCAGGACCCAGGCAGATGCTTTATTGGGGGGACCGTAAAACAGCTTCCTCTTGGCAGAAGCTGGGAGGGGCAGGGTCTCTGAGCTTGGCAGAACTGGAAAAAACAGAAATTCAACCTTGTGCTGGGGGGAAACCACACCCCTTTGGGGCCAGAACATAACTCTAAAAAGATGGATCATTCATAGAGCGGACTTGTGAAAATTTTATAAATGATACCATGATTTTTCTGCCCACATTTTAAGAGGTTTTTAGAACCGGTGGTATGATCTGGGGGCAAGCTAGCAATTAAGAGGGTATTACTTAAAATGTATGCATGTTAAAAATCTGACACTTCATCAATTAATGTCCATACTCCTTGCGCACATGTGTGTAAATTTGGGTTAATGTCCGATATTGCAAAACCAGTTAAAAAGTGCAAAATGTTGCCATTTCTCAATGCAAGCTCTCAGGAAGAGCAGATTTGGACAGGGTATACCTCCTGTGATATGTGATGGGTGCATGTAATTTTAAACAAATGTGTACCTGTGCAAATATGTCTTTTGGGTCAAAATATAGATTGTGTGTAATTTGACAGGGGTGGGTTCTCTGTATCATAAACAAACCTCATCATGATGACACTTCATTTCATTCCCCCAATCAACGGGAAGAGGATGAAGTGGCCAATGACAAGTGGAGAGGGGTAGGGTCTAGAAAGCTAGCCTCTCCACCCACTTTCAAAACACATAAAAGCAGACAGTCAGGACAGATAGGGACATTCAATTCCATTTGCTGCAACGCGCTCTGCCGGACCACACAACATCCAGAAGATACTAGATTCAACACTTAGACTTTAAAACTCCAAAGAACTTGATTCAGAACTCAAAGCAAGGGCCTAAACCCACAAACTGAGAACTCTTCTCAGTGGGCCTCAGCATCCAGCAAACCTAACAACGATAGCAGCATCCAGGAGCCGTGCAGATCAGCGCTGGGTCCAGAGAAAGCTGTGCAGAAAGATCCAGAAGCAGTGCTGTACCCAGAGAAAGCAGAGCAGTATCCAGAACCAGAGGCAGAGCAGAGCTGACCCAGACCGCTGTTCGCAGAACTAGAGAGCTGACCCAGACGCTGTGCGCAGAGACCGTCCGTGGCGAGTGAAGAAAACCTGACCAGATCCGTGGCGAGGCCCATTCTATTTCTAAATATATTGTGAGTACCTAGCAGAACTGTGCAGAACCAATCTCTTAGTTAAAATAATATAATTCAATCTATTTTAATCTAACCAGAACTGTCTCCTAACTGTCACCTGTCATTTGCAAAGCTGTCACCTGTCATTTCTAGTTGCTAGCTGTAACTTGTCACTTTGAACTTTTAAAATTTAAAATCTGAAAAACGACCTTTACCATATCGCTCATATCTCCGTGAACGTTTGTCTTAGAGACTTGCAGTAACTTTCCTCTGAAAGCTGGGAATCTTGGCTTTTCAACGAACCGAGAAAAGCGCATTCCTATTCCCTATACTTTTGCCGCAATCGCGAAAAACGCACTCGCGAATTTTACTGCGATTTGCAAATTTCTCCACGTGCGAAAACAGCAGCTTCCTTGCTTTCATTTGCCAAAAATTTGTTTAACCTGCCAATCATTCCTAGAACATTGCTAAAGTAAGCCTGAACTTATTTAAACCAACTAATCCTCAACCTGAACCTCCAGAGGGAATTAAAATCATTTTAGCACATTTTCCAATATATTGCTATCACATTTTAAAGCATTTTGAGCCTGTGTAAAACTCATATCTATTCTCCTCTAAGCTTGCTGGGAAACTGGAACTCTGTATTACATTGTGATTGTATACCTGAACTGTGTGCTCTTCCTTCCATATCCTTACATTGTATAGGGGGGGTGAATTGCCACAAAGGGAAAGCAATTACCTTGTCTTTTGTGAAACCATATCAGTTTATCTTCTATACTGCATTTCATTCATGCATTTCCTTGAACCCTATAAAGCATTCTCTCCCACATTATTCTTCGGTCCCTATTTACCAGTGTGCTACCTTATCCATTTCATGCCAACTCCTTAGTGATTATAAAGAAGTGGGCTAGTGCCAGATTCTCCGTTGTTAATCTTTATCATATCAGATTAAGTGTGATATTCAATTATTAATTTATTATAAAGTGTGATATATATATATATATATATATATATATATATATATATATATATATATATATATATATATATATATATATTGTTTAAATTCTCAAATAAACCTTTTAACTTGCAAAACAGAACTACTTCTTGGCTCAGTGGGGTCAGGGGGATTCCAAGAGAGGGGTGTTATATAGGGGTAGTCATCCAGAACGCATGAACTGGACATAAAGATATATCAATAAGGGTTTCCATTCAGTATCCCAGACTAGGCATTGACTTAGCTGTAATGTTGAATTGAATCCTCTTACAAATTGGGGGCTCGTAGCCGGGGATTCCGGATTAGATCTATCACTTGTGCCGATTAATACAGTGTGCCAGCTGACCAGATACACATATCCGGTCGTATCATCACGCTGTGTTACGCTGTAAAGCACTCCTCAAAGGAACGCTCTAAGGAAAAGGTCTGTTTTGCAAAAATAAAATACAAACTTCTGTAAGTCAGGAAGGAACTCAAATTCCAGAATGACGACCTTGGTAGATATGAAAATAGCCAGAGAGCACTTCTTACATAAGCTATTTGTGAGAGGTGAGTGGACTCATCAGGACCAGACGGTCTGGTTGCAAGCAATCGCACCCCAGATCACGGAAACAGGGTCAGATATATGGAGAGACAAGGGTACGTTACATGTGGCCCTGAGTGAACTATATATGTCCTCTAAGGCCAAGGATGAGCACAACAAGATTGCCAGGGTAGCGGCATATTTATATTTACATATGGGAGCCATGCAGGACAAATGTGCTGAAGGCCAAGATCTGGCGAGTAGGCAACTGCTGGTATTACAGAAGGCCCAATCTGATCTGGACTCTTCTGAGCAGAGGCTGCAGAGGAGCCAGGAGTCAGAAAATGATAGTAGGCAGTATATCATTAAAATAAAAGAGGACATGGATATACTGCAACAGGAAAAGGCTGACCAGGATACTAGATTTCTGGCCCTGCAGAAGGAGCACCAAGACAGTTTGGACTCCTTACTGCAGAGCCAGAAAAAGCTGGAGCAACAATTAGACTTTAACAGGGCATGCACGGAGCAGGTAGCCGCCCTGCAAAGTCATCTAGATAGAGTGAAGGCAGAGAGCAACAAGCTGATTTTGAAAGACCTGGATACCCAGGCAGAGTTTGATGAAGAACGCCAGAAAGCTGGTGCCTTTCAAAGGCAGAGGGACGACCTGGTGGCACAAATGCAGGCTCTTAGTCAGGAAAGAGAGGCCTTAGGCCAGGAAGTCTCCCATTTAAAAAGAAAAACAGAAGAAAATCACTTGGCCCTCCAGGGGCTGGGTGACCTCCAAAAAGAACACCAGAACTTGTTAGAACACACCAGGAGGGTGGAGGATGCTCTGGCAAGAAAGGAGCAGGCCAATAGGGACACAGCTCAGGAGGTAACCCTCCTGCAGAAAAAACTGGCCCAGTGCTCCAGGACCAATCAGGAGGCACAGAGAGAGAATGAGGCTCTCTGCCAGCACAATGATAGACTCCAACAACAGGTAGCGATGCAGGAGAGACTGATAGAGTCTAGTAAGACCTTAACTGAGGAACTGAAGGCGCAGGCTCTTGCATTGCAACAGGGAGCAGGGGCGGATAGAGATGAGGTTCGCTGGGAAAGAGAAACTCCTGAGCATAACCCCAGGAGCCCTAGTACCAGAGGCCTTTATCTCTCTCAGTCCCTGGACTCTGCCACCCCCATGTCCCCTGGCGCACATGAGCACAGGGCCACAGGGATGGCAGATTACTATCAGGCAGAAGCATGGGGCTCATAGGCCAGTACCACCCAGGAATGGATGGGCACCCAAGCACAGTGCAAATTAATGGGGAACCCCAGGAGAGTAGGCCCATTAAGGGCATCCTGAAAACCTCTGCCCAGTTAGGTCAGTGGGGGGGTACCCATCAAATCCTGGCAGCAAGGAGGGATCTGAAGACTCCTCTGAGCGGTACAGGACACAGGAGACAAGGTCCCCACATTCTGCCAGCCATTACCAGGCTCGCAGAATCCGGGAAAACCTGGAAGAACAGACGGGAACCTCTGGGAGCAGTGCCTCTGAGTCAGAAGATGAATGGACCAGGGTTACCCGGACCAAAAGGGCCAATAAGACAAAAAGGGCCTTGCTTAAGGACCCCTTAAAGCAGATTAAGGCAATCAGGAGCGTCATCACGCCTTATCATAAGAACGCCAAGTATTCTGTTTGGGAGCACTTAGAGTTGTTTGAGCAAATGATGGAGACTTTCCATTTGAAGGACAGCCAAAGCTGTATTCAATATGTAAAGTGGACCTTCTCCCTGGAATACTCCAGTTTCTTTGCGGGGCTGGAGGACCAAAATCATTTAAGATGGTCCACCTATAAGGCGGCCATGTTTAAACATTTTTCTACTCATAGAAATCCGCAAGAGGCTCGCAAGGCAGCCTACAATTTACAATGTGGGGAGGATCAGGCCCCACAAGAATTTGTGCAGGAGTTAAAGCGTGCTTTTGCACAGACCACAAGAAGGGTGCGCACGATTAGCAGAGAATTTATTAATACGTTTTTCCATGCCTTGCCCAAATACATAATGACCCAGCTCGTGAGGGATTTTCACGAGAAAAGATCTTTAGACTGGGTCCTTGAACAGGCGACCCAGATCTATGAGGTGCAGAAGCCAATAGAAAATAAAAATAATGCGCCCAAAAACACCAAAGCCAACGACACCCCTGCTGCTGCCAAGGTGGCAGAGGTAATAGTCACCCCCGTTTTAGATTTGGAGATGGGGGGGCCTAAAAACCTACCTGCACCTAATAATGCTAGGCCCAGAAGGTCTCGGGCCAGTCACAGACAGGGAGCCAGGGAGGCAGCCCCACAAATGGGGTCCCTCGCTCTCCTGATTATGTAAGCCCCCGTTACAAGGGAAACAGACCCATCCTGGGTTATGTGTGGACTCCTCCAGCCCAAGGGGGGGGATCCAGCCAAGCACCTAACCCAGAGAACTTCCATCCCAACTTCTCACAGGAGGGCAGAAACTCACCAAACCCTGGGCAGAACTTCTTCCCCAGGTATCCACCCAACTTCCAGCCCCAAAATCCTCCACCCTTCTTTCCCCAATTCCCTGAGCCCAGACAACCGAATCCGGGAGAGGGGAGGCCAAGGGTGGAGGGGTATCCAAATCTTCCCAACCAGGGGTACTACCAAAGAAGGGATAGCTACCCTTCCCGGGATCAGCCCAGGGGAGAAAACAGGGCCCCGTATCAGCCTGAGCAGGTTTCCCAGTTAGAGCGCCAGGTTCAAAACATGGCGCGGGATCTGGGTCACATACTGAGGGCTCAGCAGAACCCTCAGATCGGCATGCCGGCGCAGAACGCACCCAACTCTGGACCTGGTGCTCCAGAACAATGACGGGGGCAGCACCCCGATAACACACCGGTTCCCAGGGAGGAGGCACAAGGGGAAGGGGGGGTGTAAAGCCTTGGAGGAAGCTTCCTTCCCAACTTGTAAACAGCCCCTGGAAACCCAGGAACCGGAAACAAAATATCTTGCCCCTGAAAGTCTGCCTCCTAAGGAGCAGAGGGGGGGTAGGAGAAACAAAAGACCCAAACAGACTCAGTTTGAGGAGGAGGTACAGATCTTCCAATTTGAGGGAGAGGGATCCTCAGAAGATCCTGGGAAAAGGATCTTCTCCTTCAGAGATGGGGGAACTCCTCCCAAGGAAAAATGGGCCCCAAGGGATTCCAATCCAGACTGGGGAGATATGGAGACTGAGCTACCGCCGCCCATCATCTCATCCCAGAACCCACAATACCAAAATCCCCTGGTTCAAACCCATCCTGGTGACTGCCTCCAAAAAGGGGGGGGGGCGGCCCGGAACCGGAGCCAGGGGAACCCACAATGGCTCTGATCTCCAGTTGCCAATTTTTTCTTTCAGATTCCCAAGGCTCTCCACAGAATTCTGCCCAAATCTCTTCGCTAGCGATGTCCAAAACCAGAATGTTAGCCCACCAGTTGTCCAAAAATGTGCATTATCTGTGCCCCCTTGAGGAGAAGGAGGGAAGATACTATGCCCCGGTACAAGTACAGGGGCAGGGTACAATTTTGGCACTGGTGGACACTGGATCTCAAGCTACCCATCTGTCCAGAAGGGCTTTTGACGAACTGAATGCAGGAAGGGGAGAGAATTACCAAATTCCTCTCACCTCTCTTCCTGGACAACTGCAGAACTTTGACGGGAAGGAAATTCCCGTTGAGGGGATTGCAGACTTGGACATTAAGATCAGGCGACACAAGGTGAAACACCCGGTCATAGTAGTGACTCCAGAGGGCACCCCTTGTTTAATGGGGAATGACCTCCTGAGGAGGTTGTCATCCTTAATAGATTGCGTAAACAAGGTCCTCTGGACCCAGACTAGCCGACCAATAAAATTAAAACAGAGTGTCAACCATGTTAGTTTAAACGGCACCTGCCACATGGTTGAACAAAAATCTGACCAAGTAGAATTTCACTTCCAGAACAACCAAATTCCAGGCGTGACAGTAATAGCAGTAGGACAACAGACTGGTGATGGGGGGTCCTCTCTATTTCTGAAAATCAACCTTCGTTCCAGTTTAAGGTGGTATTCCACACTGGAAGGAAACACCCTGAAATTCTTTACTAATCCACAATCAGAAACTCCCACTCCTATAGTCCAGAAAGATGTGAAATCAGCTCAGAGCCTGATTGATATTCAGCAAATTGGAGAGCAGTTGTTCTGCCCTGTTCAGTTAAATGATGGGAAGGACTCTGTTCTCGCTCGAGTGTGCGTGAACAATGGTAAGAACTTCATCAGCGAAGCCATGTTTCGCCAACTCCCAAAAGATCCAGCCATTCCCACCTTCAAACTGATAGACAAATGGGAAATGGACCTGGAAGCACCTAATTCCAAACATCTGCTGCCAAGCAGGTGTATGCTCAAAATCTCCATTGGCAACAAGAGCATAGTCCACAATTGTTGGGTCGTGCGAGACGTCCCTGCCGCCTTTTACTTAGGCAGTGACATTCTCAATCGCTTTGCCATTAGTTTGGACCTAATAAACTTCAAAGCTTGGTCCCGATTAGCGGATAATCCCATGGGCTTTGATGATCCAGAAAAAGCATTTAGGTCAGCTCAATTGCTACCTTATGCAGTTGAAATTCAGATCAAAGAGGAAGTCACCATCCCAGAAAGGACCTGACAATTCTCCCTGGAAGTGAAAGCTAAAAGAGGACAATATTTGCAAAACCCTGATGCTTACATACATCTAAATTGGATGACCGACATTTTTCCATTGATTTAGGTAATGAACTGTTAGGGCCAATCCCCAAGGACTGCGTTGACAGTGACAGTGAGGACAATACAACACCAGACAGGATTTTTACCCGGCATGGGGGGAACTTCCTGGTGTACACTTCCTGCCCCTATGGTAAGGAAGATGTGACTTGTGACTTCAGGAGGGATGAGGTGATTTTCCAGGTCCATGAGGGCTGCCTTTCCCACCTGAAGCCTCCGGTCCAAATCAGCAATCTGACCAGGGACTTCTCCACCCAGCTGGAGGAGGCCGCGGAGATAGCCAAACCAGAAGTCTTTCCAGGCTTCAGGCAGATGGTGGAAGAGAGAGTCAACCTAGCTGATGCCTGTGTGACTCTGGAACAAAAGCAAAAGTTGAAACAAGTTTTCTTGGATTTCCAAGATCTCTTTGCGGTAGACTCATATGACTGTGGTCGCACTGACATCCACACAACAACAATCCCCACGGACCCTGGCATGACTCCTGTGTTTGTGAAGCAATATCGCTTGCCTCTCGCATCAATGGAGTCCCTTACTGAAATAATTAAGAACCTTTGTCCCGGGGAATAATCCGTCCAGTCCACAGCACCTTCAATAATCCGGTGCTGGGAATATTGAAGCCAAACGGCCAGTGGAGACTCTGCGCCGACCTCAGGGAGCTCAACAAACGGGTCCATACTTCCCGATGGCCTCTGCCCTACATTGACCAAGGGCTGGCCCAGATCCAGGGGTCACACGTATCCACTGCAATAGACCTGACCAATGGATACTGGACCGTGCCGGTCAGTAGGGAGGACCAATACAAGCTGGCTTTTACCTTTGGGGGCCAGCAGTATACATGGACCCGGACTCCCTTCGGATACCTTAACTCCGGTAATGAGTTCAATATTTTCCTACATAAGGCCATGCCCGACCTGGGTGCGAGGGGTAACCTGGCTTATGTAGATGATGTCCTCATCAAAAGTTCATCTGTGGAGGAACACATAGCGGAGATCCGTTATGTTCTGACGCAGTTGAGGGCCGCCGGAGCAAAACTTTCCTTTCAGAAAGCACAGTGGTGTAGAACCCGTGTTAATTTCTTGGGGCATGAGATTACTCCTCAGGGTCTCTGTCCCCAGGAAAAGAAAGTGGAAGCACTTCAGAAACTGAAAGACCCCACAACTCTGCTGGAATTAAGGAGCCTCCTTGGACTGACTAATTACAGCAGAAAGTTCATTGAGGGCTACGCAGAGATCACCAGACCCCTGATTCATCTCCTGAAGGGGGGGGTCAAGTGGGAATGGGGTCCAGAACAAGCCGAGGCAGTAAAACAACTCAAAAGAAGCCTCTCAAAAGCGCCTTGCCTAGCTTACCCTGTCAGAAACAAGGAGCTCTTCCTGGAGTCGGGTGTAACGCTCACCTGATTCCCACGGAGGCGCAGGTCGTGGCAGGAAGGTGTCTGTGACTCGAAAGGTGATGTGCAGGACTCGATGGGCTTCTGGGGTCGAACCTCTTCGCACTGTGTGACGAACTCGTAGGGTGATGTTTCTGCAGGTGAAAGAATATAGGGGTTAATGGTCTGGGTTGTTTAATGTCTCTCTTCCTCTCTCTCCCAAGCTTCTCCGTAGAGCCCCCAGGTCAACGTGCTCACCTTAGATAGGTGAATGCTGGGCTCTCCATCTGCGTCTGATGCAGGGCGCTGTTGCCAGTTCCTTCACTGGTGAAACATAGGCCTCTTGGAATCAGAGGACCTTTACCGTCGTTAATAGCACGAGCAGTGAGTTTCCAGACACCTTTTTAATCTTTATAGTCTTTAGAGTCTTTAGGTGCAAGGCACGTTAACATTGAACAGGACTTCGTATGATGCTTTTCTCCCCTTTTGCTTGCAGGACTCTTGAGGAAGATGAAATAAAGCGCCTGGAAATGCGTGAGTAAATGCAAGCGCTCTAGCTGTTTTTTCCCTTGCAGCGTAGTTCGTGCTGAAGAGGCACCGGAGTATTTGCAGGCGTTCTATTGTGAAGAGCGCGATGGGCGTAAGTAAATACCTGTCTAATGTCTCTTCTTTTGTCTTTCAGAAGCTTGTTTGCAGCGCCGGAGTCCGCGGAAGGCCCGTAAGTAAATACGATGCTTTTATCTCCGCAGGTGGCGATGCAGCTTGAAGAATTCCAGAGTTCACGGAGTGCCGGTAAGTAATGACAATGCTTTTGTCTTCACAGGCGAAAGTACAGCGTGCCGAAATGACCGCAGCCGATGGATCAGGTGAGTAAGCACTGCGAGTTAAGACTGCCTTGCTAACCTGCTGTTTCTTGTCTCTGCAGATGCTGCTGTCGACTGGATACAGGAATGGTGAGTATGATTCTTGCAGATTGTGGAAGAAAGGCTGGAACAGACTCGGTGAGCGTTCTGCTGCAGATGCAGAATAACGCGAAGCACGTTTCATCAATCGGGTGTGGTTTAAATAGCCTTGGAGTGATGAGGCGTCTTCTTCCACTGCCCCGCCTAGGTAAGAAAAGAGTTCCAGTTCCAGAAGCTTTCCCCATGCTGAATCCAGGGAATGGAGCTGCCCCACCCAGGTAAGAAAGTAGTTCCTGTTTACAGAGGACTTCTAAGTGGCTGGTAAGTAAGCAGCATGGTCTGCTGCTGGTAGGTCCACCCAAACATCTGCACACATATTATGAGCGTGGCGCTTCTAGTGCCGGGACCGATGATTCTGATGAGCCTGGTGCCACCGGCGCCAGGACAAGTTCCAAAAGGTCCCCGTGGGGACCGGCTGGTGCCTAGGATTAGGGTTAGGGGCCTGCTTCCAAGGACGTTGGGCTGGTCCTGGCTCCTTGGAAGCAGTGATCATGACAACGGGTTTCTCTAATACGTGCTTGATGGCAGTATTTTACCAAAAGCATGACAAGGTCAATAAAGTAATCTCCTATGCGAGCAAAACTTTATCCTCTGTGGAGGAAAAATTCAACGATTCTGAGAAGGCACTCCTGGCAATGGTGTGGACATTGAAGAATTACCGCCTGTTTATCCAGGGGGGACACATCATAGTGGAGTCTCCACACGAGCCTCTGCAATATCTCCAAAGTGACAGAATCCGGGCCGGAAATGTGAGTAATTCCCGAATTACTTCCTGGATTCTGTCAATGCAAGGCTTTCCTGTGGAGGTCAGATATGGCCAAAACAAGAAGAGTCCCCTTGCGCAAGGTCTGGCTGACTTGCATGATTGTGCCAGAGAAAACTGTCTCGAGGACGAAAGTCAAAAATTAAAGGACAACATGGAGGCATACCTTAATTCCCCCCACAAAGTCTTTGAAGAAGACAAGTGTGAGGGAATGCCCACTGTATATGTGGATGGATGCTCTTACCATGTTGATAGCGACGGGGAGAAAGAACTGGTGGCCGGCGTAGGGAATGCATGGGTGAATGAGTCCCCAGAACCCTCCGCTGGATACAAAATTGGTCCCCGAAGTAGTCAGGTGGCAGAATTGATGGCTGTGCATCAGGCCATCCTCACTGCTGTCCAGCATCAATTCCACGAACTGGTCATAATCACAGATTCGGATTATGTACGGAACGGGTTCGTGGAGCACCTGGTTAATTGGAAAACCAGAGGCATGTTATGTGCTAACAACAAACCCTTGAAACATGGGAAGTTGATCCAAAACATTGATGATCTGGTCACCTCGAATGAGATGACCATCTATTGGAAAAAGATCAAGGGTCATTCCAAAGTAGAGGGACCAGACAAAACTGGAAATGACTTAGCTGATGAGCTGGCCAAAACCGGGGCCATCCAAGGGGATCTAATTGAGATTGAGTCCCTGTTGAGGGAAATCCAGGTCACTGCTATCACTAGGTCCCAGACAAATGCTCACAGTGATCTTTCAACTGCCCAATGGAGCAAGGAGACCCCTGATGCTGATTTGATTACAGCTCAGAAGGGGGATCCAATTATTGGTAAGTTTTACCAACACCTTGAGGACCCTGAGAACTTTCCCCTGACGGATACCGATTACATTGGGAAAGAGGACCTAAGAGTGTTGATGAAGTGTCCAAAAATGTTCCGGACCCAAGACGGTTTGCTGGTAAGGAAATCCAAAGCTGGCCACGATCAGTGGGTGGTTCCTACCTCATTCCGAAGCCTGATGTTAAGTCACGCCCATGATGCGGCCACCGCCGATCATAGGGGGTTTCACACAACACTGGAGATATTAAGAGAGGTTGCCTACTGGCCACACATGGGCCAGGACCTCAACCAATATTTGAAGGGTTGTCTTGTGTGTGCACAATTTCAGCCAACATCCCTCACACACCGGGCGCCTCTCCAAAAGAGGGGGATGACACTGCCATGGTCAGATTTACAAATCGACTTTGTAGGCCCCGTGATTCGCTCTGCTAGGGGGAATAAGTACATGTTGACTGTGACATGCTTGTTTACCAAGTGGGTGGAATTTCTCCCAGCCCCAAATTGCAAGGCAGAAACAGCAGCTGCCCTGATGATTAACCACATCTTTTCCCGTTTTGCTCTACCTCAAAGGATTGAGTCAGACAGAGGTAGCCACTTCACCAGTGAAGTAATGACAAAGATGTGGGAGATACTGGGGGTCAAAAGGAAGTTGCATATTGCTTACCGGCCAGCTTCTTCTGGGGCAGTAGAGAGATATAACCGAACCATTGTGAGCATATTAAAGAAGTTTGTGGCAGATTCTGGGCCAAGTTGGGATATCCGATTACCTCTGGTCCTAATGGCCATCAGATCTACCCCTTCATCTGCAACCAAAATGTCACCATTTGAGTTGATGACTGGGCGCAAGATGGTGCTTCCTCAGCATTTGCTCTACAGGACCCAAGAGCAGACACTGATAAATGCCTCCACAACTCATGAGTATGTGGAGAATTTAAGGAAACACCTTCAACATGCTTTTGCTTATGCTCAGCGGAATCTAGAAAGATCAGCTGATAGCATGAAGACCCACTATGACCTGAAGACTTCCAGGAAGGAATATCAGGTGGGGGACCGTGTCTATTTATACAATTTCCAAAGGAACCAGGCCAAACAGCGAACATTTTTGCCTACATGAAAGGGACCCTTTGAGATTATAGACAAGATCTCCCCTGTGGCCTACAAGATCTGCATCCCCAAAGGCAGTTTGGCAGAGGGGGAAGACAAGTGGGTCCACATTAACCAGTTGAAGTGTTGCCATCCCAGGCACACTCTGCAACAACTGGAGGAATCCTCTGGAATCCTAGAGGGTACTGTCTCAGATTAATTCAGTTCTAACTTAAAAGATCCTACATATCGCCTATCAAATTCTGAGTTTCTCAATGTATACCATCAACTATATCAATGGTGAGGGAAAAATGTCTATGAATAGGTATTGCCGCTCTTCCTTTGTTGTCCAAGGAGAAGGAAAACCTGCAGGCTGGCCAAGGAGGACGATCCGGAGACAGGGAGCAGAGACGCAAGGGGCCCAGTGTACCGCCCAATATTCCCATCAGGACCGGCGAGGAGAACCGATCGATCAGTACCGGATGGAGGAAAAGATGGAGGAAAAGATGCTGAACTGTGCCATCTATTTGAAGAAGATGAGGAAACATCCCAGGTCTTGCGAGTTCCATCAGTGAAACAGAATGGCCATCGCAAGAGGGGGGCTTGTGGGATGTTTTTACCCATGCATCTGAGCCCTACCTCAGAAACTGTGCAGTACTGGCATTGAAAACATCATGATGGCCAGAGATTCCCAGAAAATGCCCAGGGAAGTGCATGAAGAATAGGCTGCCACCCATTTTGCCGATGTTATGGGCACAGAAGGGCACTGCCTAAAACCACCATTGGACTACCTACACAGTAGCCTGAAACCATTGGGAATGGCAATGCTGATTGCCAAAAGCAACCTAGAATTGTGGGGAATTCATTTTCTTAAATCCCAAAAATGTGTGCATCATTACCAGTACTCACCACTATCAGAAAGCTGGCTTTTTAAAACAACACCAGATTTTTTTTTTTGTGTAAAACTGAATAAATGAACCCAAAGCAGGCCAAAGAAAGACTTACTGAGAGGTGGATACAATGTAAAGTTATATTCTGAAGTGACTTGAAGGTTTATAACAAGACTGGCTGAGCTGTGGATTTCAGCAGTTTAAGTAAATTTGGACTGAAAGACACTAAAAATCTAAATGTTTAAAAGAAATGAGTGACCTACTTTGAGTGTCACATAGGTTGCAATTGTTTAAATGTCATAGTTTTAAACTTAGAATCATCATTCTAGCTGCATATGTAAACATTGTTAGTTTTATTTGAATGCAGAAAACTAGGTAACTAAAAGTGACGTTAGCTGGGGTTTGGCTTAAGGAACTGAATTCTGCCCACCAGCTACCCCCGACAGGAGTTGAGACTTGCACAACAGCTGTGTTCCCAGGCCTAGCTGCCTTTTGCTGTTCCCACCAAAAGGGATATGACACTTCTCTGATTGAATTACCAAGGGACTGCTAGAGACTAAACATAGGACCCAGGCAGAGGGTTTATTGGGGGGAGGCCATAAATGGCTTCCTCTTGAACAATGGGCCTTCCAGGACCCAGGCAGATGCTTTATTGGGGGGACCGTAAAACAGCTTCCTCTTGGCAGAAGCTGGGAGGGGCAGGGTCTCTGAGCTTGGCAGAACTGGAAAAAACAGAAATTCAACCTTGTGCTGGGGGGAAACCACACCCCTTTGGGGCCAGACCATAACTCTAAAAAGATGGATCATTCATAGAGCGGACTTGTGAAAATTTTATAAATGATACCATAATTCTTGTGATTTTTCTGCCCACATTTTAAGAGGTTTTTAGAACCGGTGGTATGATCTGGGGGCAAGCTAGCAGTTAAGAGGGTATTACTTAAAATGTATGCATGTTAAAAGTCTGACACTTCATCAATTAATGTCCATACTCCTTGCGCACATGTGTGTAAATTTGGGTTAATGTCCAATATTGCAAAACCAGTTAAAAAGTGCAAAATGTTGCCATTTCTCAATGCAAGCTCTCAGGAAGAGCAGATTTGGACAGGGTATACCTCCTGTGATATGTGATGGGTGCATGTAATTTTAAACAAATGTGTACCTGTACAAATATGTCTTTTGGGTCAAAATATAGATTGTGTGTAATTTGACAGGGGTGGGTTCTCTGTATCATAAACAGACCTCATCATGATGACACTTCATTTCATTCCCTCAATCAAGGGGAAGAGGATGAAGTGGCCAATGACAAGTGGAGAGGGAAAGGGTCTAGAAAGCTAGCCTCTCCACCCACTTTCAAAACAGATAAAAGCAGACAGTCAGGACAGATAGGGACATTCAATTCCATTTGCTGCAACGCGCTCTGCCGGACCACACAACATCCAGAAGATACTAGATTCAACACTTAGACTTTAAAACTCCAAAGAACTTGATTCAGAACTCAAAGCAGGGGCCTAAACCCACAAACTGAGAACTCTTCTCAGTGGGCCTCAGCATCCAGCAAACCTAACAGTGATAGCAGCATCCAGGAGCCGTGCAGATCAGCGCTGGGTCCAGAGAAAGCTGTGCAGAAAGATCCAGAAGCAGTGCTGTACCCAGAGAAAGCAGAGCAGTATCCAGAACCAGAGGCAGAGCAGAGCTGACCCAGACCGCTGTTCGCAGAACTAGAGAGCTGACCCAGACGCTGTGCGCAGAGACCGTCCGTGGCGAGTGAAGAAAACCTGACCAGATCCGTGGTGAGGCCCATTCTATTTCTAAATATATTGTGAGTACCTAGCAGAACTGTGCAGAACCAATCTCTTAGTTAAAATAATATAATTCAATCTATTTAAATCTAACCAGAACTGTCTCCTAACTGTCACCTGTCATTTGCAAAGCTGTCACCTGTCATTTCTAGTTGCTAGCTGTAACTTGTCACTTTGAACTTTTAAAATTTCAAATCTGAAAAACGACCTTTACCATATCGCTCATATCTCCGTGACCGTTTGTCTTAGAGACTTGCAGTAACTTTCCTCTGAAAGCTAGGAATCTTGCCTTTTCAACGAACCTAGAAGCGCATTCCCATTCCCTATACTTTTTCCACAATCGCGAAAAACGCACTCGCGAATTTTACCACGATTTGCAAATTTCTCCACGTGTGAAAACAGCAGCTTCCTTGCTTTCATTTGCCAAAAATTTGTTTAACCTGCCAATCATTCCTAGAACATTGCTAAAGTAAGCCTGAACTTATTTAAACCAACTAATCCTCAACCTGAACCTCCAGAGGGAATTAAAATCATTTTAGCACATTTTCCAATATATTGCTATCACATTTTAAAGCATTTTGAGCCTGTGTAAAACTCATATCTATTCTCCTCTAAGCTTGCTGGGAAACTGGAACTCTGTATTACATTGTGATTGTATACCTGAACTGTGTGCTCTTCCTTCCATCTCCTTACATTGTATAGGGGGGGTGAATTGCCACAAAGGGAAAGTGATTACCTTGTCTTTTGTGAAACCATATCAGTTTATCTTCTATACTGCATTTCATTCATTCAACCTTGCATTTCCTTGAACCCTATAAAGCATTCTCTCCCACATTGTTCTTCTGTCCCTATTTACCAGTGTGCTACCTTATCCATTTCATGCCAACTCCTTAGTGATTATAAAGAAGTGGGCTAGCGCCAGATTCTCCGTTGTTAATCTTTATCATATCAGATTAAGTGTGATATTCAATTATTAATTTATTATAAAGTGTGATATATATATATATTGTTTAAATTCTCAAATAAACCTTTTAACTTGCAAAATAGAACGACTTCTTGGCTCAGTGGGGTCAGGGGGATTCCAAGAGAGGGGTGTTATATAGGGGTAGTCATCCAGAACACATGAACTGGACATAAAGATATATCAATAAGGGTTTCCATTCAGTATCCCAGACTAGGCATTGACTTAGCTGTAGTGTTTAATTGAATCCTCTTACACTGCTCCCTCCTAGCCCCCTACCCTCTGGCCTCCCTCTTTGGTTTCCTACAGTCACCCTCTTGTGAGGCAAAAATCCTTGGTGTCAGCTTTGACTCCTCTCTCTCTCCTTCTCTCCTCACATCACAGACCTTGCCAAGAAGGCCCACTATCAACTGCACCTCCTCAGAGGCATTCTCCCTGTCCTCACCTTCCCCTGGAAACGCAATGTCTCGAGAGCTCTGGTCCTCTCTAGGCTGGACTACTGCAACAGCTTCTTCTTCAATCATTATCCTCCGTTGCCCCCTTCAACTAATCCATACCACATTTCTCCTGCCCTAAAATCTCCCCACGGGCACCCGGTTGCTAGTAGAATCAAGTTTAAGACCCTCTGCATCATCCACAAGGGTTACTGGGGTCTCGGACCCTGCTATATTCAACTCTCTCTCCATAAATACCTCCCAGGTAGAGCCCTTTGATCTTATAGCTCCATCTCTCTACAGATTAGACGCTTCTCTAAGCAGGGAGTGGGGGTAGATCTCTTCTCTCCTCCACAGGAGCCTCCCTCTGGACTGATCTCCGTGCCCCAATCAGGCTTTAACCGGATCTCCTTAAGTTCCGGACACTCCTCAAGACCCTCATTTTCTCTTCTTCCTTCCCTCTCCCTGCTAATACGCCCGTCTGCTGCAGTGATTGGCTGACTAGTTCCCTGTGAGTCCTGCAGGGTACCATCCTCTTCCCCCCTCCTCCACCCCAGTTTCACCTGCATCCTCTCCTCTTTACTCTACATTTCCCTTCCCAACATAACACTTTGCATTTCGTGTAGACCGGCAACCCCCCCACCCTTCTTATTACTGCACTTGAATGATCCGAATGTCACAAGTCCTAGTAGGACCGTTATTGTTATCTTTCTCCCTTATTCCTCCTGCCCTTTTTTGTCTTGTGATGCCTTGAAACAACTTTTGTTGTATAGGCGTCTTACAAAAATCCAATAAATAAAATCAAATAAATACATTAGAAAAAAAACAATTAGGAACTAGTCAGATTAGTCAAGGAACAGCATTAAAATCTTTCCTGTTACTTGTTTATTCATTCAATATAACACACTACTTACCTCCATGCCGACAACATTTATGATGTTACAGAATGTCAATAGGATCTGTAGGTGGCATTCATCTGACATTTTAGTCTCACGGTTAATGGTGGTATGAAAATTAGATCATATGTTATTCCACCATGTATTACCTATTACAGAAATTATAAAGCTGGTAGTGGGTTGGCCATGGGCATATTGCATACTTGATGGGGTGAGTGGTGACAGGTGATGAGCTGTGGTGAGATCACTTATCGTTCTAGCTGCATGTTTTGCTGAATAGGTGTGTTTTCAACTCACTCCTCAACTCCAGAATATACTGTGCAAAGAGAAGGGGTTGTATAGAGTGAATATATGGATGTGAGGTGTCTTCCGCTAAATAATGTATATCTGGATTGCAGCTGGACAACTGATCTAAGATTTCTAGATTGCTGGTGGATCTGAATGTACTATTGTTTGGGCTTTCTGGAGCTTGCAAAGAAGCTTTGCCTGGAGGCTTGGTTATGGCATTTCTGGTCATGATGATACCACTGCTGGTACCAGTGTTGTTTTCTGATTGAAGTAAGACTCCATATTGAGTAAGACTCCATAAATCTAGTCTTGGTGCCGGAAGGACATTTATTTTATTGAGTTTTATTTTGGGGAGGAGGGGATGCCTACTCTGTGTACCTTCCATACTGGCATACTGTATGCATACATCTGTGTTACACAGTTTACAAGATATTAAGCATGGCCCTATGTGAATTTACACGTTCTGCTTGAATGTTACACACAAACATGTATGTCACTTTGTCAATTATCTGAGAAGCACAGACACATGTTTGCTAAACCAGTGTTATTCAATGAGTAAGAGAGAATCCCGGTTAGCACTCTTGGAGGCAGTAAAGAGAAAGAAAAGAAAAGCACCTGCTAAAGGCAGCTGATCAAAATTTGAGAGTGGGACATAAAAACCCACAAGTCAGGATAGGCTGACAGGGATAAACCAATACCCAGCCACAAGTCAAGATTGGTTGATAAGGATAGAAGGGTGATTTAGATGGGCTTGATAGGTTGGCGTGTACACTATATAATTAGGTAAACAGGAGAGCACAGGACACAGATCACAGACAATCCCACATGTACAATTGCAACACAAACAAGTCCCAGTTTCACTGTGCCAAGTATAGAAAAATAAAAATTGGGAGTCCAAGTCATTTGTATGAAAGAACAGCCTTTAAAGTCCAGGTTTTAGTACAAGCAACAGCCTAACACGTGTTTCGAGCCTTCCACGGCTCTTCATCTGAGGCTTAATAGGGATACAGCCCGAAATTTAAGCTGAAGGGACAATGCCCAAAAAGTACTCTGAAGGCTTCGCAATTGCGGTTAAAGCTGGTCGGCTGTTTAGACAGACTGAAGATATCAATGCTCTGGATCCCACAGGTAGCCAGGTTTTGTGCTTTCAATAAGCCATATGGGGCCAAGCGTGGAGGCCTAGCTTAATCACAAGGCTGAACTGCCTGGGTGAGAGAAAGCAATCAACTAATTTAATAAGCTTAACTGCTTTGTTGAGAAGATGCTTTGCCCTACTGAGCCCTTCCGTGACCTTCATATCGACTATGCTGATATGGGAGTAGTGCAACACATTCAGATAATTAATAGTAGTTTTGCGCCCCTTCTTCTGTTGGGTTGAGGCTGGTCCATTTTCACACCCACATGCCAAAAACATGGCCAAAGTTCTCTTATGAGAAGTATTTCTCTGATGGGGAGTGTGTGAAGTATTATGGTCAGATAACGGCACACACTTCTTCAATGAGCTGTTCAAAGGAATAACAGCTCTATTAGGCGTAAAGCATGAGTTGTGTTCTATTCATCATCCCCAGGCCAACAACTTAGTCAAATGGATGAACAGCCTCCTGAAGGCTAAGTTATCAAAATTGTGTGTTAGCCTCAAGAAGAATTGGGTCCATTGTTTTCCCTTGGCCCTTTTCAGCCTGCGGACGCAGCCCTGTAAGGATCACCATTTGTCCCCTCATACAGTTGTGACAGGGAGATGAATGAATATGCAGGTGTCTCCAATTAGGAGTACCTCTGATGCTCACAGGGCTGCATCCATCTTGGAGGAGTTTAAAGAATATCTGTATGTCTTGATGTGCTCAACCAAGCTTATTTCTCAACAAATAACACCACAGTGAATAGAAGATGATACCAGCGCTTCGCCTGATTCTGTGAGCTTGCCGCCCCTCGAAAACATATCAGTCTGTGTCCTGCCCTGGGACAGTCCAGCACCGAAATGCTAGGCAATTCTCCCCTGAACAAAAGTTCCAACAGCAACTCCAGGCACGTGTTTTGGTCTGGTTGGACCTCATCAGTAGGGTGAAGCTGTGCCTCTATAAGAATAGTGAGCAAGGGATGAACATGGCAACAGCAATGGACAGCAAGGAAATCCTCTGGAGTCCCCCTGCCCCCCTGCAGCACCAACACCGCCCTTCGTGCACCGGGTGAACCATTGAAAATCTGAGAAGGGATTTGAAGTTACATCTTTGGCTTCATCTAGTTCACTGCCTATTAATGAAGCTTCTAAAAACAGATATGCCAGTTGAAGCATGAAGTTCAATTGTTCAATTGTGTCATTCATTATGGAAGTTGAAGGGGTCTTGGAGTTGAACATTAATGACATACATAAAGCAGTGATTTCACTGGAAAGAGACATCAAGTATAAAGTAATATTTTACTCTAAAGTGGAGGATAAACATGTAACTGATATCTACAAAAGAGGACAGCAGATTGATGTGTTATATTCCATCACTGAGACTCAGAGGGTCAGACTTTATCATCACAGGGTGTGAACTCTAAAACTAAATTGAAAACTAAAAAGATAAAACCCACCCAATCCCTCATTCTAGTTATTTCTCATGAGTGTGATGTCAACAATTCTAACAAGTCTGCCAGCAACAAAGAAGATAACTGCCATGTTAATGGACTCTCCAAGTTGGACTCCATCATGACAGGTATTGCTGCAATTAGGCAAAAGGTATTGCTAGACTGTGATAAAAGGCCTATCTTTCAACTTCTGAACCCCAAACGGAAACTGAGACCAGACCTTACACTGAGGATTGTAAAGTGAATGGATGAAGCAGAATCTTCCAGCCTACAGGTTGAAAAAGTTTGTTAAATATACCTCCAGTCTGCATACAATATACACTAGTTCTAAAGGGTGCTTCTAGGTTTACAGCTGACAGACTAATTGAAACAGCCGTGCCACTCCTAAATAGGAGCGTGTGTTGGCTCAGAATCTCAAAGGGATGGTCTTCTGTCAAGCATTGCAAAATATTAATGGCAAGGGGGTGCCATGGCTGAGCAGAAATTAAAACATATGAAGGAGATTGTGTGGTGCTCAGTTTCAGATTTCCTACTATGGTGGGCCAAATAAATGATGCCACTTCTGATGATAAAATGTGTGCAATCATTTTGTGGAACATCCTAAGCCTTAGTGCAAAAATGGAAGAAAGGCTGAATTTATCCATCATTATGATATCATTATTTTCCAAGAAACATGACCACTAACTCTCTTGTACCTTTCAGGTTATTTATGTGTTGTTGTATTCCTGCTGTTTCATTACAGCTTGGAAGACCAAGAGGTGCCTTAATGGAATGGATTTCAGACATCCTGTCAGTTATAATGCATCTGCATCCATTAAGTATTTAAAATATTTTTATTTTTTATTTTTTATTGTGCTGTAGCCAAATTTTTACTTTTAGCACACTAGACAACATGATACATACAAAAGGAATAAAATTAAGTCAATTTACATAATCAATTACTCAAATAGAACATGAAACATAAACCACTAAAAGTAAAAAAAAAAAGAAAAATGAAAAGACATCAAATCTCATAGCAAACTACATTTTACAAAAAACCCCAGAAAGACTGAAGATCTCTGGATTCCATCCCTTTCCTTCTCTCGCTGGAAAATCTCAATCAGTCATCAATTTGAGTTCCTTTAAGGTTCTGACGACCTCTACAGACAGACCAGATTCATTGTCTGAGGATAGTCTGCCTCAGATGTCATTGGTGTTTAACCAAGATTCATCATGGACAAACCTGCTAAATCTTCTAACCCGCAAACTCCATGTGCCCGGGCACTTAGATAGTAGGTGTTTACTAGTCTGGACTTCATTGTTATCACACTTATCACAGGTGTGATCTCCCCTTCCTTATCTCTGGTGGCTAGTATCTCTAGAGTAGGGAGTAGATTTAACCGAAATCTCAGAAAAGATATTCTTAAATATGAATCAGTTGAATTTTTTAAGTAGGCAGGCACTACAGACAGTCGCTTTTCCATCAATGTAAAGGAAGCTGATATCTTAGCCTTCCTCATGCTGTCTATAGTGCCGATCCAGTCACACTGCTTCATTTTCTCTTTCACTTTTAATGGATTATGAAGAAGAAGGTCAACACCACACTCAGATCTAGCCAGTATCTCAGAGCATTTTTGCTTAAATTTGACCAAAAAACATTTTTTCCAGATTGCAACTCAAGAGCCACTTCCTCGAAGAGCGAGCTCGTTGGTGGATCTTAAATCAATCTATAGAGTGCCATCCACTTCCATTCCATCCACGATCTGAGTGATGAAAGGCCTAGTTCGTATCGAAGGCAGACTATCGGTACACAGTCCGGCAAACCTAAGGTTCGTTTCCACAGCTTGGCTTCAATTGTGTCCCATTCTATATCCATGGCTATAGAGTTGTAATCCAAGCCAAATAGAACTATTGGAACTACCTTACCTATTTAGAATCTCAGGAGCGGGAGTATAAAACATTTACAGAATTTAGAATTGATTTTTTTCATTTGAGCTCCCAACTTCACCACTATTAGGTCAATAGATAGCAACAGACTGCTCTTTGTTGGAAAAGATCTAAGTGTGCTCCCAAGTAGGTTAATTCCGAGAAAGTTTCTATTGATATCTGGTCCAAGTTCCAGGCATAGTTCTTAACTACCTTTCTCGGTTGTTTAAATATTAATATCTTAGACTTCACAGGATTGATTGTTATTTCGAGCATCGATTTCTAATGCGGTCGAGAGACGCTGTAGCCCAACTTAAGAGTAATCCAGGACTACAACGTCATCCGCATAAGCTAACCAATTAACTTTTGTATTTCCAATAGAAGGTGATATTACGCCCATTTCCTGCAGCCACCTAAATAGATCCGCCATATAAAGAATGAACAGAAGGGGAGCTAGTAGACAACCCTGACAAACACCTCTCTCGATCCTGATCAGGTTTGACAGTAGGCCAGATCTACAAAGCCTCACACGCATAAGCTTATTATAAGGTAACTCTCTCAGGATCGATAATAGACTAGGAGGATTCCGCCAGGCGTCCAATTTCTTCCACAATAGGTTCCTATCAATTGTGTCAAGAGCCTGGGAGGGGTCGATCCAAGCTCCAAAAAGGAGGGGGCCACACTTTTGGAACGAAATCGCAACAAGACAACTCAGGACTAGCCGATTGAGTGATGTAGATAAACCCTTCCTAAAGCCAGTTTGCTGCCTTGGTATTATTCCCTTGACTTTTGCCCAGGCTTCCAATTCCCCTAATGTGAGACCGGTAAAGATTTTGCTGTCGGCATCTAAGAGGGAGATTGGGTGATAATTTGAAGCCAGTAGATGGGTATAACTATGGACTGTTTCCATGAGTCTGGGAATCTCTGTAGAGAAATGATGTTATCAAATAGTTGTTTTAGAACCCGTGCCCAAGTAGGTGGGTCCATTTTAAGAATTGAGTTACTAAGACCATTGGGACCCACCGCTCTGGAGGCTGAGGATTTCCTTATTAACAGTTTGAGGTCTAAGTTGGTAAATTGAAGGGACCACTTAATCGTTGTATTCCTCTCAAAGGCTGATGATTCCGGGGAATCATAAACCTTAGTGAAGTGCTCAATCCAGGCATGTTCTTGTATAACAGAATCCTGATTTTTGCCTGAGTTACTTCATTCATTCCCACCATTGTCCAGAAATGTCTAGAATTTATAAGGAAGAGCGCATAAAGTATTCTCTCTCCATCTTGCTGGAGTACAAGGTGCCTATGTGCTCGGAGCCAGTTTCTGTAGATGTTATTGAGGTGTCTAACACCTTCTCTATAGGATTGTGCCTCTAAATGAGATCGCTTTAGCTTTGCATCTTGTTGTCTTAATTCTTTCTTTTGTGCTATAATTTGAACATTGAAGGTATTTTTATGAATCCTATGTGGTTTCTGAAGGTGAGGTTCTAATGGAGCCAGCTTAGACAAAAAGAGAAGAAAGCCCCCAGGATTACAGCATTCCGACAGTTGTTGGTCAGAAAGTTGGTTCACCATTTTCATCAATTCATGATTGAGCAGTTTTCCCCCTTTATCAAACTTCCTGACAACATTTCCTGCACAGTTAGAAGACAACTCATGATCATAAACCAATGCCCCTAGATCACTATCATAACGCAGGGTAGCCTTTAGCATTACATGATCATCACTATTTCCATCCCCAAATGAAAACTAGAAAAGCTGTCAAAAAATGTTCTTGAGGCAAAGAAATAGTCAATCGTTGAGAACGATGTTCCCCTGTGCCAGGTTGGCTTATTGGAAATATCTCCCCAGATGTTACCATTGAACATACGGAGGTCCCACTCCCGCATGAACTCTACCCACGTTATTCCATTGCTGGTCTTCTGTCGAAGATTTCCCAACTTTGGATCAAGTGCAGAAATACATTGTGAGTTTAAATCTCCAGCAATAATGAGATCATCTGCCAGATCTTGCATGGAACACTCCACTAAACCAAGTGAAAGGGCATGCAAGAAGTCACATAATGAGTGGGCACTGGGATTCCAGTACACATTTACAATTATCCAGCTCAAACCCACTTTGACACCTCTTTTTGTCACTCTCACCATAAGGATGCCCTGTCTTGCATTCGATAGTATAATAGAGGTCTTAACACCTCATTAGTACAAGTCACTAACAGACCCCCCATTAGTCTACCCCCCTCTGAACCCAGCGCCAGCTGCTGAAAGATAGAAAATCCTTCAATCCCCACCAGACAGGTTAACCAAGTCTCTTGAAATATTATTAAATCAAATGTCTTCAATATTTGTGTTTTCCTTGGTTCTTGAGAGAAGGAGGCATAACATCTAGTATTCCACGACAATACATTGATCTGTTTCTAACCTAGAGTTTCTGCTGTGTCATGCCCATTTTGAGGAATACTTGTGAGATTATCTCAGGAACCATTTCCCACATTTTCAGTGGACTTGATGTGTTGCCCTCTATGTTTTTTACCCCTGCTAACTGTTTTTGATTCTCAGGGTGCAAGAGTTGGACAGTTGTTGGTACAGGGCATACCTGGGAGATCCTCAGTCCTTTTGGTCCCATGCCGCTGCCTCTCCCAGGATTAATATTTAGATATTGGCATTTAAATCAAATAACCATACTGTAGGGTGAACCATTAATGTATTTAATTGTGGTGAAATATCCCCCAATAAATTACGTTATGTCCTTCCTGATTTTGTTGGGGAGGTCTTAGATGAGATTGGGACAAACAATAGGAAGGGATTTTTTCTAACTATAGTGGTTGATCGGAAAATGAAGTATGGGGCAGTCTGCAAATATTTCTAGAATTGGAGGAGTAAAATCCACAAGGGAAGATTTTAATGGATTTAGTAGGAAAGAGTGGTCTCTATCAGAACTTAATCGGATACATGCCAGCAAGGGGTATGTTCATTCATTCTTCCAATACACCTATTATTGTGTCATAATAAACTGTGATTGGTGGAGAGTGCACAACTTACTAGACCAGAATGTGAACACTTTCCCCTGCATCTGCCTTTGTCTGTGGAGAAATGTTTTTTTAACATTATAATCACCTTCCTCCCCTCTCATAGTGGCCTACATCCCAAGAAGATGAAAGGGAGAAAACAGTCCCAGAAATGCCAATTGTAACATAGATAAGTCTTGCTGCATTAACATTCACTGTCAACCTCAGACTATGTGATGGTTTTCAACAATAAATCCCACCCTATGAATCTCCCTATGACCCCTTCAAGGAAGGGTGGGCTGACGGAGTAGATTCCCATTTAGAGGATACTCATGCCAGGGGAATTTTAGAAAGGAAATTAAACATAAGAGGTAACAGGCCCGATTCATGTAAAAGTGCGCAGAGATCCTGCAAAGCCGGAGTGCCGAGAACGACTCTGCACGGGCCGTCACGCAGAAGAAAATCTGCTCGCTATACATATTCATGGATTTGTTCACGCAAATCAACCCTATGCGCAAGTCACGGCTGGAACACTCATGAAACGCCCACACGCAGAGCCTATTCAGCCATGGAACCAGTCCTTTGTGCACTCCTTGCGCACAATGCAATGCACCCCAGAAAAACTGCCTTCATGCCCCGACAACCAGGCCAGCACCCCGCTAGGGGTGCATGGGGTCCCCCGTCACTGTGCCCAGCACCCCCTCAAAATGCGTCCCTCTTAACTCCCACATTATCCTTTGTTCCTCCTCATTTTTCGTTTTCCATCCCCTGGTCTATGCAAGCCACACCCATGCTCTGCGAGGTGTATCACGTAAGGCACTCAGCAGTTCGCAGAGACTTGCCCAGCCTGCACAAAGTGTCTGCAGAGTATGAAAAAGTAACACACAATTTCTGTCTTCTTTATCTCCACTCCACTTCATTCCCTGGTCAATCCCCGACCACCTTCTCCTGCCAGGCTGCCTCTTTCCTCTCTGTAACCTCCCCATCACAACGCTCTTCTGCTGACTGAGCTTCCAACTCTGGTCTCCCACATCTTTCCCAACTCGTCAATGTGATTGATATATTACTTTCAGCTGGGTATCCAGGTCCAGAAAGTGTTGTGGTTTATGTTATTTATTTAATTGTATTACATGCTGCAAACACAAAGGCAGGAGGGCGTGATGCATAAACACCACGGACATAACATGAAACACAAGAAAGGATCACTAGAGAGGCCTGACACATGGGTTGTAAGGGGGGCCATTCAAGCAAGTATGTTTTCAGAACCTTACCAAAGCATAGTAAATTGCTCTCTAAACGCAGGGCTCAGGGGAAATAATTCCAAATTGTAACCACTGTAAAGGCAGAAGATTAGCCATTTGCTTTTGCCCTCTTGGGGCGTGGCCGATTTGCCAGCATCCTAATGCTGGATCGTAGTGCTGTGTTCAGCTAGTAGATAGCTTCTTCAGGCAATCTGGTGGTGCACCACAGATCACCTTCTGAACCAAGACATCCATCTTAAAGTGAATTCTTGATCTAATTGGAAGACTAATGGAGTGTTTTCCGGTGCACTGTAATTCCCCTCGGTGTAATTATTTTATCGTACGGATGGCATCATTTTGTAAAATTTTAAGTTTGTGCACATCTTTCTTGCAAGCTCTGCCTAGCAAAGAATTACACTAGTCCACTCTCGATAATATAATAGCTCTAGCTAATGTTTCACTATTTTTGTCAGAAATGAGAGGTCTCATTTTTCTCAGAAGCCTCAAGTGATAATGCGTATTGTGTATTGTCCCACTAACTTTGGCTTCACCGCTCACAGAATCATCAAAATATTTTCCCAGGGTTTTAACCTTTGGTTGGGTTTTGATATCACACCCAGCTAACATAAAATGTGAATATTTAGAATACAGTTTGTCTCTCATACATGTTGATCCAAATATTAATAGCTATGTTTTAGTGTCATTTACACACAACCATGCGTTTTTCATCCTAGTGTTTACTGTTTTAAATACAGCATTCAGTTTTGCAGTATCCTGGTTGTATATTCCCTCCAATTTCAACAAAAGCTGCATATCATCAGTCCAGTTTGTGAAATGAATGCTCTTATCTTCCAACATTTTACACAGAGGTTTTATATACAAGTTAAATAGGGTGGGTGACAAGCATGCTCTCTGCGGAAATCCATAGTTGATAGAGGCAGACTCGGAAGTAACATCACCCCTGTCAACAGCAGACACCTTATCTGTCAATGCCGCCAATATAATGTTATAGTCTAACAAAATAAAGGCCACTGATAAATCAAGTAAAACCAGCAAGCCACATCCACCGGTGTCTACGATATCCAACATATCCGACTGTAGATCGTTCAGGGCACTTTCTGTACTATAGTGTGCTCTAAAACCTGATTGTTTTTGATGGAGGATTTTATTATGATTTAGCTGACACTGAAATTGGATAGTGGACATTTCATCTTTTTAGGAGAAAAGACTTGTTTGTAATTGGGCACAAATTAGCACTGTCCTTGGGGCTTTTATCAGCTTTTTTGACAAGCAGAGTTACCATAACCTTTTTGATGGCTAAAGGAACTTCATCATACTCAAAAGATGAATTAATCATAAGTAGACCACAAATATGTTTATTTTCCAAGATTATTTTAAAAGGAATAATATCTCCCAAGAAAGTGGTTGGGTGCCTACTGCCTATTACTTCCATCAAGTCTTTCATATCAGTACTCCAAAACATAAAAGGCTGCTTCCCTTCATCTAAGTTTCCAATTTGGTCACAGATTGGTTTGAAAGCTTGTGAGGCAGGAAGGGAGTATGGGGGTTCTTAGCCAAAAAGATCCAATCTTTTCTCTAGCAACGAATACTTTATTAGCAAATTATTTTGTATTTGGATACAATCATCTTTAGATGGTGTGAAAGAACGAGGTTGTTGCCTAGGTTTTTCAATTTGCTTTAAGATATTGAATAGTTTTTAACTCCATCATTTGCACAATTTGTTTTTCAAAAAAAGATATTTTTTTGTGTTTTCAATGTATCATTTTTATAGATGTTCTTGTGTTCCTTACATGCATTCTTATGTTCCTAAGCATTTGTTTTCTACCAAAGGTGTTTTTCCTGTCTCTTTAATTTCCTTAGCTCTTTTAGTTCTTTAGTGAACCAATCATTGTTAGACTTTATTTGCTTAACTACCACTGTTTTTAATGGGGCACACAAATCCAAATTTGAGTCATAAGAGAATCATAGGTCATTGGTGTGTCTTTATCTGAAGTATGCTCTATTGCAAGGGAAATTCGCTTATTAAGGTCTGGTGTAGTGATTTTCTTAGTATTTCTTAATTGTATCATATTTAAAGGAGGAGGGTTAATGTTATATGGTTCAAACAGTGCGTAATCATTCATCCCCCAGAACCTCTCCGCCGATGTGACCAACAATAAAAGTCTCATGCTATTCATTGCACCTTTAATCCTTTCGGCGTATTACTCGCAGCCACAACATTCAAAAGTGCTGCGGCTGCACAATATAAGGGATCCTTTCCTGCCATTCAGCCAGAAACCTAACTTCTTCTTGACCGAATGAGTCACAGTTGGAGGCGCGCTCCTTCGCCATAAATCCTTGGAGACACGCTCCTTCACAAGCGAGGATATGCGGTCATCCACATACGTCATTACGCCTGGCCACATTGTAAAGGCCTTTCCTCGAATGCGCAAACAAACGCAGGGAACGAAACGCCACTGACTCAAATAATTTGAAACACGGCTCATGCAAGAATGCACAAACGATTAAAAACAAACTTGCACAGGGATTCCAAGATGGCGGACAGTAGGGAGTAGATGTACTGTCCACGGATCCCAACCTCTGAGGAGCTACAGAGCGGTCCACCACCCCGCTATCTGTGGACGAAGCCCGAGCAGAGTGGCAAAGCTCCTGGGGCCGACTGGGGAGCGTTGTGAGGTGTGAAGAGCAGGGGGCTCTGGGAAGCTGTGCCCCGTTGGGTGGCAGCCCCGGGCCGGATCAGCGGACCAGTGCGGGGAAAAGATGGTGTGCCCGTCTTGCGGCTGACGCGAGAGGCCCGGGCGGAGGTGGGGGGTGCTGGACAGCCCCCGGTGGCAGGTGCTCGGCTGCGGGTGGCTGTTGGTGGAGAACGCCTGAGCTTGGCGGCCTGCGGCGGCTCGCGGGTGGTGGGCCGGGAACGGTGCGGACCTGTGGCTCCGTCCGATTGCTCGGACTGCAGGAGGAGGCAGAGGAGGTGGTGTCACCGCGGGAGGCGGCCGCTGGCGGCCTTGCGGCTTTGGCCGGGCTTCTTCCCCCCGACGGATAGAGAAGGAGAGACAGGAGCGGCCCAGGCGGATGACGGGCAGCGGCCTGGGTTCTGAGAGGAGGAGCGAGGCTGCCTGGAGCTCTGGTCCACGGCAGTGAGCGGGTGCTGCAGTGGACGGCTTGCAGGGGGGCGGGCGGGCCCCTAGGCCGTCAGAAGCAGAGCAGAAGGAGCAGGAGGTGGGGGCTGCTTCGGCTGCTCCTTCGGCCATGGAGGCCCGCAAAGAGACGATAGTGGCAGCCCTGGGGAACCCGGCTCCCCCCCATGAGTCTTACGGGCTAAGAACACCCCTTGTGCCTCATTGACTGTTCTAGCATGTATGACTGCAAACGGGGGCCTTCTGCATACAAAAGACATATATTGTTATGAGACCTGCTGCATGCCTGCACCCGGGAGGGGAGGCACCTGGGGCTACTTCACTAACTCCTGTATTTGATAATCACTGGCGTCGAGTCCCCTCCTGTGGCCTTTTGGTGTGGATACCCAACTGGGACACATTTGGAGCACGGCAGCTTAGTGGTGCTGTGGGAGGCAGGAGGGGAAGGAGGTCCGTGTTGCGGTGCTGAACCACAGGACGCGTGGTGCTGATGGGCTGCCCTCCATGGAGGGATTACCCCAGTGGGCGGCAGGGGAGTCAAGGATAAGGAGGAGCCAGTCCCCACACAGCGGGCTATAGTCTGGACAGATGGCCGCACGCCACAAAGGGAAAAGTGGAAAGTCATTGCAGCACCCGTGGGAGTCCCAGGGCACCTTCTGCTCGCTGTGGTTGGTGCAGGATATGGGTGAGGGCTCGGATGGTGGCACTGAGGATTCGGAAGAGAGGAGGGCAACAGAGGGGGCATAGGAGCTGTCCCCGGTGGTTAGACAGGACGTCCTGGGCGAGATCCAGGTGCTACATACCAACTTGGCAAAGATATTCCAAGATCAGTTTCAGCTGATGAGGGCAGACCTTAATGAGGCTCTCGGGGAGATCAAGCGGGACCTGAGGCAACTGGGAGAAAGGACTGATCTTCTGGAAAGGGGTCTCCAGGAAATAGAGAAGGATACGACCGCCAATAGTGAAGCCATAGAGTGCCTTGAAATGGCGACCTGGAGATTCAGATGGAGGACGTCGAAAACAGGTCGCGAAGAATCAATATAAGGGTGAAGCATATACCGGAGTCAGTCTCGGACAAGGATCTGAAACGGGAAATTCAGGGCATCTTCACGGACATTCTAGGAGAAGCGGGTCCGGATACCATTGAGTTGGATCGCATCCATAGAGTTGGCAGGCTTGTTAAGGGGCCCACCCCGAGACCGAGAGATGTACTCGCCATTGCTAGATACGCACAAAAGGAGGCGGTTCTCCAGGCTGCGCGGAAAAAGGAACCAATAGTGTACAAAGGCCAACAGATAGCTTTATATCAAGACTTGGCAAATATCACCCTAATCAAGAGGAGACAGATGGCGCTGGTGCTGAAGGTGCTGAAAGAGCGCGGCCAAGGATCTGAAACGGGAAATTCAGGGCATCTTCACAGACATTCTAGGAGAAGCGGGTCCAGAAACCATTGAGTTGGATCGCATCCATAGAGTTGGCAGTCTTGCTAAGGGGCCTGCCCCGAGACCGAGAGATGTACTCGCCGCTGCTAGATACGCACAAAAGGAGGCGGTTCGTCAGGCTGCGCGGAAAAAGGAACCAATAGTGTACAAAGGCCAACAGATAGCTTTATATCAAGACTTGGCAAATATCACCCTAATCAAGAGGAGACATATGGCGCTGGTGCTGAAGGTGCTGAAAGAGCATGGCGTTCACTACAAGTGGACATTTCCATTTTGCCTGCTATTAAATTGGGAAGGCTCCCAGAAACGGATAATGACTTTCCAGGAGGGAGCTACTCTGCTGCGGATCGACTTGGATGAGGACCCCTCGAGCGGTGTAGGGCGAGCCAAAGACAACAGGCCAAGGCAAAGGCCGTGCAAGTGGTCCACGGTGGGAGACAAGAGGAGGAAGGGCAAGAGAGAGAACAGCAGCTCCCCACGGGAAGGCGAATGGAGTGGGGTGGAGGGTGCAAATGGCAGTAAGGGGAGGCAGAGGAGCTCGGGGACAGAGGCGTAACATATTGGGATCAGTAAGGACGATGAGGCCCGGTGGGGGGAAAGGGAAGGAGCGGAGGGGGCATATGCTCTGGTTGAGTGGGGGGGGCGGTCTATCCCTAGGTTGGGATGGAGGGTGGTATGGACCGGGAGGAAAGGGGGGCTAGGCAGGGGGGGAGGTGGGAGGGGGTGATCTCACCCACAGTTGGGGTTTATGGGTGGAGAGAGGGGGAGGAGGGATGGGAGGGGGGTTTGGGGACACCGTGGTTGCCAATGGAGGAGGATGGAGCTCTGGGCTGGGCAGAATGAAAAGGAAAGGGGCAGAAGGAAGGGAAGGAGGTGTGTACCCTCCCCAGGAGGGGAAGGGGAGGTGCGGTAAGGGTAAAATGGGGGAGCTGCTGGCGAGCTGCTCCTTAATGCAGTATTTAGGTGGCTAACGCATAAAGTGAGGGGGCTGAACTCCCCCCTCAAACGAACAAAGCTGGAGCTGTTCACTAAGTCTCAAATGCCAAATGTGCTGGTGTTGCAGGGGATGCATTTATTAAAGCAGGACCAGGGTCGCCTGTGCCTGAGGGGCTTCCCACTGATATTGTTTGCATCAGGCCCCACGAAGAGGGGGGGAGTCACCCTGGCTTTTGGGAGGGGAGTTAACTTTAGACCCCATGATATCCTCAGCGACAGCAATGTCAGATACATTATGGTGAGGGGGGAGATATTGGGGTCTCAATATACTATTGCCTCGGTGTATGTCCCCAAAGTGGGCCAGGACCAATTCTTGCGGGATACATTGGGCATTTTAGAGAATTTTGCTAGGGGACAAGTGATATTGATGGGGGACTTTAATCTTGCCTGGGATAGGAAGGGGAACTGGTCCCGACATGAAAGGGAACGGGGCGGCGCTGTTGCATCTCCTCAGTTGAGGGCGAGATGGGTGGAGGCCGGGCTGCGTGATGTATGGCGTGCAATACGGGGTGAGGAAGAGGGATTTACCTTTCTATCAGATACCCATAGAACACAGTCCCGAATTGATTACATCTGGATTTCTGCCAGCCTGGTGGGGGGTGGAGGATGTGGAGGTGGGCCCCCTAGGGATAGCAGACCACAAGGTTGTGCAAATGACTATGCGGCTCGGGAGGCAGAGGCCAGGGGTATGGAGTAGGAGGCTCCCGGGGGAGCTCTTGATGGATGAGGCATTGCGAGAGGAGCTAGGAGACAGAATCCGGGATTTCTTCGAGAGGAACAACAGTTGGGACACAAGCCAGAGTGTGAGGTGGGATGCCTTTAAAGCGACCTTGAGGGGGTAAATCATCGCTATGAAAGCAGAGAGAAGTAGAGTACTGAGAGGCCTGGAAACTCAGCTGGAAAATGAGGTTGAAGTGGCCAGGGCACGGGTACAGGAGACCCCTACTAGGAAGTCACATAGGAAATATAGGTTGGCGCAAGGCCAGCTGCGGATCTTGTGTACTAAAAAAGCAGAAGAGGCTATGCTCAGGGTCAGGCAAAATTTTACGCTAGGGCCAATAAGGCAGACTCACTCCTAGCTTGCCTTCTGAGGGGACAAAGGGAGGAGAAGGTTATAACAGCAATTAAAGATGAGGGGGGAAAGAGGCTCACTCAGGCCGAAGAGATAAAGGGGAGGTTGGTAGAATTTTATGGAGCACTGTACTGTTCACAAAGCCCACACACACAGCCGCAGAAAGAGTTCCTGGGGGGTCTCCCTCTCCCGAGATTATCCAGAGAGGAAGGCGAGGATTTAGGCCGACCAATTACAGAGGATGAGGTTAGGGCCACAATTGCAATACTTCCCCTCAGCAAGGCTCCCGGGCCTGATGGCTACCCAGCCTCCTTTTGTAGGGCTTTCTCCCACCTCTTGGTTCCGCACTTAACGCAATTGTTTAACACATTTGGTGAGGGGGGTGGCATCACTCCTTCGATGGAGGAGGCCAAACTTTCTCTCATCCACAAAGCGGGGAAGGACCCGGAGGAATGTACCTCATACCGTTCAATTGCCCTTATAAACACAGAGGCAAAAATCTTCCCCAAAATTCTGGCGAAGCACCTGGAAAGGCACCTACCCTTTTTGATCCACCAGGACCAGTCAGGCTTTGTTGTGGGGAGGCAAACCACCGATAATATCAGAAGAGTAGCCCACCTGGTGGAGAAATCACGTAAGATGTCCACTCCAGCGGTTATTTTGTCGCTTGACGCCGAAAAGGCGTTTGATCGGGTGGAGTGGTCATTCTTATTTCAGGTGATGGAAAGGATGGGCCTGGGTATGGGATTTATAAAAATGGTCTCAGCTAACTATAGCAATCCCATATCGCGGATCCTTGTGAACGGGGAGATGTCCCAGCCATTTAGATTGGGGTGGGCGACCAAGCAGGGGTGCCCTCTCTCCCCTTTACTTTACGCAATATATCTAGAGCCACTGCTTTTGGCCATTCGTGAGGCGGAGGAGATTCAGGGAATATCATTTGGGGGGAGGCAGCATAAAGTAGCGGCTTTCGCCGATGACATGTTGCTCACCCTTCTATTAGGGCAAGCATAGAAATAAAGACCAAATTTGGTGAGCTATCGGGTCTACGAATCAATTTTCAGAAATCTGAGCTTATGAATTTGTCCCTAGGGAAGCATGAGGCAGAAGAGACACGGGCGACTTCCCCATTCAAGTGGAGCCCCACTGGACTGCGCTACCTGGGAGTCAGGATTACACCTTCTCTGGTGGGCTGGTGTGGGGTCAACTATGAGCCCTTGTTGTTAACAATCAAGAAAGATTTAAGAAGATGGGGCGCTCTAAGACTGTCCTGGTAGGGGAGGGGTGCCGTCCTCAAAATGCTGGTGCTTTCCCGGGTACTGTATCTTTTCCAAGCTATCCCCCTTCCAGTTCCGGAAAGTTTCTTCAAGAGACTAGATAAGGCGGCCAAAGAGTTCATCTGGGAGGGCAAGAGGCTGTGTTTATCCAGGAGGCTGTTAGTGGCTTCCAGAGGTAGGGGGGGCGTGGCATTCCCTGACTTTCGACGTTATCATGAAGCAGCTCAACTAAGGGTGATCAGGGAATGGTTTTCAGAAACCTATCTTAAGCACTGGGTAAAAATGGATTGAGCTGTAGCTCGGCCCCATTTGGGGGAAGTACTGTGGCTCCCGCATAGACTGAGGCCATCTCATCTATATTTAAGTGTGATTACTAAGGGAGTGGTGGATAACTGGGACAGGGCAGTGGAGAAGCGGGGGATCACGACCTTTCGTCTCCGTTCACCCCAATCTTCAATAATGGGGACTTCACACCGGGGCTGGAGCAAGGAGCATTTGTACAGTGGGACAGAGGGGGCTGTAGAACCTTGAAGGATATGTTTAGTGGAGAAAGGGTGAAAACATTCGAGGAATGCAAGCAGGAGTTTGGGGTGGGGGAACGGGAGAGACATCAATACTTCCAGATTAGGCATTGGGTAATGTCTGGGGAATTAAGGAAGGCACCGACGTGGGACCTCACGCATTTTGAGTGATTTCTCACCACTCATGTGGGGTCCAGAGGATTAATCTCAGATCTGTATAGACAACTAGAGCATGCAGGCCCAGTAACCATTTGGGCGTATATGAGGAGCTGGTAGCAGCAACCGGGGTTCAGCATGGGACAAGAGGGCTGGGAGAGGCTTTGGAAGATGATCCCAAGGGTGGCGAGGGCGACTCAGCTACAAGAGGCATGGTATAAATATTTGTATGGTTGGCACTATACTCCGGCTAGCCTGCACGCAATGTACCCGGCGACTGAGGCGAAATGTTGGAGGGGATGTGGGGACGTGGGCTCAACTGCCCACATATGGTGGAATTGTCCCATCATCAGGCCTTTCTGGAGCGGGGTTGCGCAGGCCCTCTCTCAGTCGCTGGGGGAGGGAGCCAATCAGGACCCACGGGAGATTGCACTGGGAAAGAGAGGGTTGGGGGGCGAGGAGGAGGGGAAGGGTAGAACCAAGGCAAAAGTTATCTTCACGCCGGCTGCGATGGCCCTCATCGCTCAGAGGTGGAAGAGCCCCACGATCCCGACGGAGCAAGAGTGGTTAAGGAAAATGTGGGACATAGTCTCGATGGAATGGGCATTTTATGCAGTTAATAACCAGCTGGAGAATTTCTCGGCAGATTGCAGAGAGACACTGGCCTACTTGAAAGGGGAATTCAGGGAGCAATGGTGCCCACAGAGACTCAAACTCTTGTACATTTACGGTTAATGTGTGGCAGGGGATACGGCTGGACGGGGAGATCCATTGGTGCTATGGTATGCTGTTTTTTTTTATTTGTGTTTGTTTCTTTGTCTTTCTCCTGTTTTTGATTATAACGATGAAAATAATAAAAAGAAGTTTAAAAAAAAAAACGAACTTGCACTGTGCGCTCGCAGCTCCATCACAATGCCTCAAAGTTCCACAACGCCATCATTTGACATGGAGTCACTGGCAAGTGTGGATCCCCGCCGCCACTATTACGGTACTGCAGACACGTGTCATTTACGACTAGAAAAGCCTTAATTAAGCGCGCAACGGGCAGTGCGGCTTGCACTAAAGTTCATGCTGTTAACATCCTCTGCGTAGTGCTTCCATTGTACTTCGCCATAAAACAACACTGTAATTGAGCGCTCTCATGCAGCACTGCATCATAAGTCACTGCAACGCCCCAGCATGCCAGCAAAATGGACACAGTACCTCAAACAAATGCAGCCTGCACCTCGACTCAGCTCCCAGCAGTCTTCTGGCTGCCTGCACAAGAATGTGCAGGACTTACACCTTGATGTAGCCCCCATCATGGACAATCTTCATCAATGGGGCTTAAGGATACTTCATCATAAAACAGCTGACTAGCTCTGTATTCATGGCTTGACTTCTCCTGTGCAGTACATGAATCACTGCCATATTTATCCTCTTCATCTCAGGAATCAGCAGGCCTTCTTCAGTATATACCCTCTCATTACTGGGACCTGCAGGCCTTCATCAATATATATTCTGGGACCAGCTGGCTCCTCCTGATCCCACCCTCGTTGCCACATGTAATATTGGAAGATACTGGAAGTCACCAGGAAATATGGATGACGCTGGAGGCTTGAGTATAAAAAAGTAAGTAGGTTTATTATAAGTTACAGGGCAAGTTGGGTGAAGGGAGGCAGGAGCTAAACAGTAGGCATCCTCTCAGATCAGTTCTCCCATTTTGAATCCCCAATTGACATTATTGGAACTCTGATGACCCATGGGGTTCGATCTGACATCACAACATTCCAGTGCCTGCAATGGTGCACACATTGCAGGCAGATACTACAGCTACCCATCTCACTTGTTTCCTATCAAGCTGAGGGCTTTCCGATTCATGGTCCTGGTGAGTTTGAAGGGATTTGCGCATGGGTCTGAATCCTACTGATTCGAGGTCGCCATGATAGACATGGCTCAGAGGCTGGTAATCGATGGATGAGCCTGGAAAATCCTCCATGCACCTTCTTTGGCGCCCGAATCACAGATTGTTGGTGTCACCCAGTCAACAGGGTTATTAGAGTCTCGTTGCTCAACTTTAAAATTGTCTGCCACTTTGACATTATTAATGTGGGTGATATAAATTGTGAAAACACTCCAATGTAGTAGACGAGTTTTGCTACAAGAATATTAATTGAAAGATACAACATTTCAGCAATTGTGAAGCTCAAACATTGTACATTGCACTGTGTGTCAATGTAAGTTGTTATATATTGGTATGAGAACATGATTGTTTACGAACTGCATAAGTGACATCTATCTCGGTTGAATACACTACAGCCATTGCCTGCAAACCTCTGCTCTCTAGACTTTGAAGTATGACTTCCATTAACTCTCATTATTGACTATGCTGGCATGGGCTGATGGGAATGATAGTCCAACACACCTTCAGAGTCAAAGGTTGAAGGCCCATTCACTACAGGCGCTGTGAGTTAATCACTTCATCAAAATGAACCATAGAGACTTTCCTAGTATATATGTACTGGTAGACATTGTATGTAATAGGACAGGGAGAATGAGGTAACAGAAAAAAGCATCTTGTCTTCTCAAAGCAGAACATTACTTTATATTAAAATTTGATATGTCCATGTATGGGCTCACTGTACGAATGGATGGGAGCACATTAATCAAATGAGTAATTCCTCTCGAAATACTTCCAAATTATGAATGAAGCCCTAAGCGAGGAGTGATCCTTGCAGCATTGTACCAAGTGACGTAATGTAATATGTAGGAGGACCCTTTTCCTTTTACATTTATTTTTGGTCATTACCTAAAGGGAAATGATTGAAGGAAACATTCCATCCTGTTGACATCTTGATAGAGAATACACCTGATGATAATCATGAATTATTTTCATACAGTTGTTGTTAGCCAGCAGCAGGAGATGGATTCTGTGTACTCAAACCCATGGCATAATGAGTTCAGTGGACAAAATTGATGCACCAAATAAATAGCATATCCGCATTTTATAAACGTAAATACTAACATATTACTTTAAAGAGAAACCTTTCTAGTGCTTGATGGGTTGATGTTGGGATTCCATCTCTCTACAGGGCAAGTTCTGTTAATGATTAATGTTGACAAATTGGGAGAATGTAACATGATTTCCGCTAAATTAATGTTTCCTTATTATATTGTTAAAACATGTTGAAGAGATTGTAACAACTCCCTTCAGGATTAACTAGGACTATTAAATAGAGTTAGGCAGAACATTATAAAGTAAAGGTAGGAAGATTATGGCCATGCCTACCACTTGCACTTTACTGCTGTGATACAAAAAGTGAAACATGAATTTGAACAATGATTTACCCGCTTTTACATCTAGTTCATAGTGATAATAATATGGGATGTGATAATATTACAGAATACATACATTATGTACAGATTTTCTTTGACATATCTTGGCAGATTTTCCAAAACTAGTGACTGTCCAGTAGATCATTGTTTCATATAAAGGAAATAATGGTGACTAAATCACATTTTAAAATGCACCAAATTCCTTAAAGAAAACATCCCAAATTGGTTCACCTTGAAGAAAGTAGGACATTTGAATGACATAGGCTGTTCTCTAAAACTAGTGCAAGCAACATTGATTGTAGTGTGCAAATATATGCCCGGTTGGTTATTATTGCAAGTATGTGATACTGGGACTGTTTACAAAGAGTGAATGTGGGTGCTTGAGATATGAACTGATGAGTTAGTTTCAGAGATAAACTGTCTGAAATGTTTATGTACCTAGTAATTTGAGAGGGTATATGATTAATACCAATATTAATATTTTGAGAAAAACATGTTGGTCCGATGGTGGTGGCTGGCCAACGTGGGGTTGAATAAGAAGGGTGAATGAACATGGGAACAATGTCTGAAAATAGTGCAATTTGGAAAGTCCAGAGTGGACCCTTGCAACAATAAAAAGAGTATGAGCTTGCAAAAATGCTTTCACTTGGAAGAAGGCTGGATAGCGGGGAAGCTGTAAAAAGAAATGTTAGAACCGGAAAGCTGGAGATGACACATGAAGCCCTATGTGAGTAGAAGTCCAGAAAGAGAAGTGTGCGTTAAGGGAAGTGCAGTGTCTCTGCCAAACCAGAGGAACCCTCTATGAGATGATTTATGGGCTTCAATGTGGTTCGAGCACTGTAAATGGCTCAGTGTTGCTGACCAACCTAGGGAACCAACCAAGAGAAGAATCATGGAAGTTGTGATTCCAGCACTTCAAACAGCATAGAGACACTGACAAACCAAGGCAACCAAGGTACAATTGATGTATGCACAGAGCGTGTTAATGAAGAAAAAGCCCTAAACCAAATAAATGAATCAATGAAGAAATGCTTTATGGAAGATGCAGTTCCAGATTCCAAAGATTGATGTGGCACTGGAAAACCAAAGGAATCAAGGAAGCAGTTGTGAAAAGCAGGACACACTGAACCAATCTTTAGTGACGCATTGATAAACTGGAGCAATATTGGGGCCCAAATGTGTGGTTTACTTTACTTTACTTTACATTTGTACCGCACACCAGGTACCCGCATGCTTACGGGCGCACACATTACAAAGACAACCCCAAAATAGACAAAAACAAGGTGGGTACATTACCACTCAGAATAGAGCAACAATGATAGGTGGATAGCTTTGGAACTAACAGAATAAAAGCGTTTTCATTAATTTTTTTAAGATGTCAGTGGACTTGTGGTCCGGTGGGAGAAAGTTCCACATGATAGGGGCAGCTATACTGTATGCCCCCTTTAGGGCTTTGCTGGTTTTGCAGTGGAGTGTTCTCAGTTGGTTGGTGTTATTGGATCTAAGAGACCTCAGACTCTGTTTCTCCAATACTCACTCCATCAGGTAGTATGGCATGCAAACCATGCAACATTTGTGGGTGATCAGTAGCCTTCTGATTTGAATTATTGCCTTCACTGGGAGCCAATGCAAACTCTGCCTGGCATCAGACACATGGTCCCTCCACTTAAGACCCTTAACCACCGTAACTGCACTATTCTGAATGACCTGCAAACTGTTGATTTCTGATTGAGGAGTACCAATGAGAAGACTACAGCAGTGGTCAATATTTGAACCCACTATGGCTCTAGCTATCGTTTGAGCATTATTTTCCCAGATGAACGGCCTGATGTGAGCAAGTAGCTTTATATAGTAAGTTGATGAGGATACCAGATTGCTCACCTGTGATTTCATATTCAAGTTCTGATCTAAGATTATATCTCAAGTTTGAACTTTCCTTTTCACCTCTATCTTGCAATTTGCAATGGTAAAGCAAATGAACAGTGGTCCTAATTTAGCCAGCTTATTGTCTGTACCCACAACAATACGTTTTTTTTATTATTAAGAGCTAGGCCATTCTGTACCATCCAAATATGGATGATATCATAGGCCTTATTGATATTACTCTCATATGTACTGTGTGACCCCATTAGTGAGATGGCACATTGAGTGTCTCCTACGTAGTTAGCAAATATAATGCAAGAGAAATTGAGAAACATGCACCCTGAGGCACCCCATAAATTAAAGATACTGGTTTGGCCTCAGCTTCCCCACTTGCTACTCTGCACTGTCTTTCACTCAGGAATGACGCAATCCATTGTGCGGCATGACCTGATAATGAGGCAACATCCTTTAACCTGGTGATCAAGAGTGATCCACCAGGTCGAAGGCCATGCAGAGATCCAAGATCATGAGAAGAGAGGCTTGACCAATATCCATGGATTCCAATAGCTTAGATTTCAGATCGAGGAGGGCCGTCTCGGTCCCGTGGTTTTGTCTAAAACCTGATTGAAACTTGGTCAAAATCTGATAGCTATTAAGATGTGAGGAGATTTGATTGTAAGCAACCCTATCCAGGATCTTTAAAAGAAAAGGTGTAGTTGTGATCGGCCTATAGTTTATCGGTGTCAGTGGACAACGGTCTGGCTTCTTTAGAAGGGGGGTGATCCATGCTTTCTTGAACCCTTCATGGACATAGTTTTCTGCAAACAAAGTGTTCACAAATTTGGTGAGAGCCAGTGTTAACATATATGAGCACTCTTTGATGATCATAGAGGAGCAGATATCCCCCTTACATCTAATTGTTTTTTAGCTGCATGATGAACTTGGACAACTCTACTTCCGAAATAGGCGAGAACTTGAATACATGCTGAGCACCAGACTTACCATGCGTCTCGACGTAGTCAATCTCTGGTTGCTTATTTATGGTAAGTTTTTTAGACTCAATAACTTTTTTTTTATTTTCTCTAATTTGCCCATCAAGGCATCCTGGATTGAAGCACACCACGCCTCATCTTCCTGCTCTCTTAACATTTTAAAGAATTCCTTACCTTCTGAATTCGAATTTACGATTCTGTCATTAAACTTTCTTTTTTGGCCAGCAAAATTGCAGTTTTATAAATCCTAACCACTTTTTTATACATTTACAAGCTTGGGACTCTTCTACCAGGCGAAGAAATATTATTTAATTTTTCGCTTTAAGCTCTTGAAGATCTGCATTAAACCACTTATTGTGCTTTTGCCCTTCATATCAATGTGTTTTCTTTAATGGCACTAGAGTGTCTGAGATTTTCTTAAAAGAGTCAAGGAAAGAGCTAGCCATCTTTTTTCAATGTCTTGGATTCAAGGATCTCTGAGGTGAGGGTTATAACCCACGGTTACAAAATTTCTGATGTTAGTTTCTTGCAGTTTCTTACTAACATCAGGACCTTACCATAGCCTATTTTTCTTGCAAAACATTCATTTTTAATCTGGAAATAAATACATGAATGATCCAACCAGGGATATGGCAGAACTTCAAGATCAGAGAGGTTCACATTGTGGGAGGCGTCCCAATCCAAAGTGTGTCCCTTTAAATGCGAGGGGACTCTGACCGATTGTAGAAACCCAAGGGTGCCCAACGCGACCTCCAAGGCCGCCGCTGTGGCGTCCGAGTCACTACCGAGACAGAGGTTAAAGTCACCCAATATTAACAATTTCATACTAGTTTAAGCAGTGGTAATAAATGATTGCTCAGCTGATCGGGGGAAATCGGTCCCTGCTACAGGTGCTCTGTATCAGAAGTAGGTTGAGGGTCATTTCAGAATGAATGCCAATTTTCACCAGTATCAATTGAGAGCCTAGTATATCTTCAACCTTGGCTTCCCTGATCTTTAGGTCTGATTTAAAAATCAGTGCTCCTCTCCCCTACTACCCTCCCGTCTATCCTGCCGCAAGATGCTATAACCTTCAGCAATGGCCAATCCTAAAAAGGGACCAGCTGCATCAGGGTTCCACGTTTCCGTGAGTGCGCAGATGTCTGTATTACATTCCTGAATATGTGTGGCTACTTCCAGAGCATAGTTGATAAGTGAACTAGTATTTAACTACATGATTTTTAGTGTGCAGGTGGATTGGTTAACTTTCCCACCAGCATTGTATCTAGGAGTTACCGGACTGAGCTCCCCCACAGAGAAACACTTGTGGTGCCATTATTGTTCTACATAACTGATTGCTGTATAATAATTTGGCTCTGCGCTCCAACGGGGGCATCATCTCCCGTGCCTCCCATGGCTCACCTTCCCTAACTCTCAGCTCGCAATGGTTATGGGCCTTCGAAGCAACCTCATAAGATGCATACGAGTTAGGAGGCATGGGTGGTGACGGGGTGCTAGCACTGTTAGAAACAGCGCTGACCATATGCAATCCCAATGGTAGTGTATCAGCTATTCACAGGATCAATGTGGTAGTACCACCTCGCGAAACAAATAGGTGGCTATTGGTTTTCAGCCTAGCAATAGCAGCATTAATGGCTTCCACTAGCTCCAGGATGCCCATGTATTTTCTATAAGATCCAGGGAGCAGGAAGTAAAATAACTTACCTCCTTCACTACCCTTCACAGAACGCCACAGACTGCTGGGGGTTCTTGTGCCGGCGCTCTCATGCCTGATCTGCAAATAAGAAAGGCGCGAGAACTACCAGAGCTTGTGGGGACTGTAGTTCAAAAGCCTTTATTTACGGGCGTCACGTTAACTTCAACACACACACTAACAAATTGATTTCAAAGTAAAAACCTGTCTAAAAACTGTAAAAAAACATGTGACTGATATTATTTCTTAGCGATCAATATTCACAACAAATTGCTAGTGCTAAAATGCACTCATGCTAAAATGCTAGAAGGGCAATTGAGCACTAAGTAAAATCAACAGAATTACAACAAAGCTCATTTATAGGCTACAAAGTTATCAAAGCCAAGAAGAATGTCTGCTTAAATATGGCCACAGACTGCTTGGTCTGAATACATCGATTAGTATCATATCAGAGACGGGGCCTTTCCATCCTTGTGATGCTCCATTGTGTTTTTCACATCACTCAGGGTGAATTTTAAGGTCAACTGATCTTCCTGTTTACTTTGTGACTTCCCAATTAAGATTCTATGATCCCTGACCATTATTTTGTCATCTAAATTGGTTTATACCTTCTTCGAGTGATTTCGCCATGTCCCCGGTGGAATGCTTCGTTGTATGACATTGCTGTTGCTTGTATATGCTGCAGTGACGTTTTTCAAAATCCTGTGCTATCCTTGTTTTCCATGCCTTTCATGAGTTCTTGCCACTTCTTTCTTGTATATGTGTTCCTATTCTTTTATCATGATTGCTTTATATAGGCCCCTTAGTTGTTTGATTTGCTCCCTACCATAACTTTCAATATTCTTTTAACCCATTTGTAAGTGAGCTGTTGGCCCTCCTGCACTCCTCATCCTACGGTTTAGTTTTGTTTACCGCCAAAGTCTTCATTGACTTATTAGATCTTGTAACCAATGGATTCACTTCATTGTTCATGTCTTCATAACATGAAACAATATCTAGATTGTTCATGCACTTGTTTGATAGGAGATTCTCTAATAATGGCAAAGTATTCTCATAAATTATGGAAAAATGTAACCCTTTACCCCACACCAAATACATTCACTATAAATGTTTTCAATATAAAACATTTGATATATAGGCATTCTAAATAAAGGATTCGATTTAAACGCTGTATACCAAATTATGAGGATGGTGCTAGTACCAGCTACATCTGCCCATTTTAACGATGTCTTTGCATTTCCCTCAATAGTTATTCTCGACTTCCCAGCTGTGTGTTGGACTTTATCACTACTGATGTTTATAATATTCAAGCGGGGTTCTCTGATCACTTTCTTCATGCTCGATGATATGAATCGATTTAACTAGATTCCAATTTTTTGATTGTGCAAGGACCTATTCAATCTGTTCATGGGGTCTACCATTTTGTGTGAGTATAATGAGTAAATCATGGCATTTAGAACATTTCATGGGATGTCTGATTACCCAGCTATGCATTTCAGGTTATGCAATGCTTCTGCTGCGTTTCAGCATTTCCTGAATTAAGTTCTTCAATGGATTTTGGATGTTCATGCTATTGTCTATATTGATGTTATTCGGATCTTAAGAAGAACCTGTGTTCCAAGTCAAAGTACTGGAAACGCTACAGGACTATCAATTATATGCAAAGCTAGAGAAGGTAATGTCCTATGTAACAGCTGTCGAGCTTTTGTGGTACATCCTAAGCCCTGCAGGAATCCGCTAACAATTGAAAGAAGGTAGAGTCAATATTTGAATGCCCAGTATAGAGCTCCATAAAGATAAACAGTCCTTCCTAGGCTTCCACATTTTCTATCGTTTCATTACTTGGTTTTCATCCATGGTCTCCACAATCACTAATCTGTTGCCCAATAAAGTATCTTTCCATTGGTCCACCCAGGGTAATACTGTGTTCACTCACTTAAAAAAAGCCTTTCCAATTGCACAGTCTCAACTCTTCAATTGGGATGACAGACACTTCTAATTTAGCTTTTGGTGAAATTCTATCACAGCAAGACCATGCCACTAATGTCCTGTGGCCAGTGCCCTTTTCTCACATACTTTGATTGAGGTAAACCAATCATAACTAGTTGATCCAATAGAGAGTTATTAGCAATAAAGGTGAGATACTGTAAAATGCTCTTATGTAGAGCTCTTCTGCCAATATTGTTTACTTTGCTGCTCATGGCTCTGTTGTAAGAAAAAATAGGTGGGAGGTGTTAGTGAAATAGTGGGAAGGCAGATGCAGAGATATATAAGTCCTTCAGTGTTGATGTGTGCAGGTCGGATGCATGTTAGCCATGAAGTCAGTCCACTGGTTGTGAAATACTAAAGGAAATGGTTGTTGAAAGAAGATGGAAGGCTAGGTGCCTGATAAGTATAATAGAACTGGTTGATCGTCTGATGGGAGTGTGTGAAGTGTAAAGCTTATGGTAAACCAGAAGAAGGACTCAGACTACATTAGGTCATGTTATCAGAGTTTTATTAAAATAAACAGGAAAAATGCCTAACTGGCCCTATGGCTATGAAGGAGTTTCCCTGCCTAGCAAAACAAAAGCTAAGGGTGCTTGTCAAGTCCAAAGTAAAAATTCTTCTGCCCGAATCCTAAACAACTAACTGCCCTACCACTTTAAAAAATGCCAAACTAAAAGGAAAAAGGTGAGGTTAAACAATAGCCTCGGTAGGGCTCTGCCTAGCCTGGCTCTGTTAGACTTGCTTTCAGTCTTCTAAGTTCCTTTTTCACTACAGGATATTCTTCCCAGCGTTTGTATTAAGTTATGACTTCCAGTCTATCCTTTTAATAAAGAAAACTGTCTCTTGGTGCAAACATTTCCCTCCCTCCAGGATTGCTTGGAAAGAGACACTTTTACCTTCGAGGCATTGGGACGCGCTCAAAGTCCTCAAGTCCTTAGATAGGTTGTTTTCTTTCACCCAAGTTATTTCACATAGGGCAGATGTCCGCCTTGGCTTGTCAAATTTTTATTGCTACCATGATTTTCTCAGCTCTAATTCAAAGTGTTCATGGCCCTCTTCTTTTCCCCTTATGTAGGTTATTCGTGCTCTCTGGTGTCTCAGGCTCCTGTAACTTTGATAGCTTTCACAGACATAATTCACAATGTTCATATCCCTCTCAATGCCCCTTTCATAAGGTGTTTGTACACTCAGGTTTCTCAAGCTCCTGTAATCTGGATAGCTTTCACAGCCATCATTCACAATGTCTTCATCTCTCTCAATTCTCCTTGCATATGGCATTTGTTTGTTTGGATTTCAAAGGCTCCTGTAACTTGAATAGCATTCATAGCTGTCAATCACAATTTTCAAATCTTTCTCAATCCCCTTTGCATAGGATATTTGTATATTCAGGTTTCTCGAGCTCTCATAACCTGGAAAGCTTTCAAAGTAGTCACTCACAATGTTCATACCTTATAGTAGTTTACCGTAAACTCGTCTGCTTTCCCTGCTTCTACTTGGCTCTGTACGTCTGACGTGTGTGGAGCTTGGGGACTCAGACTCCCTCATATGCTCTGGTCTCGGCATATGGTCTCATCCTCCCGGCCCACCACTGCAAGCTAGTGGTCAATCTACCAGATAAAACGCAGGGGTTCACATCTCAGCTCCCTCTCCGACCTCAGTTCCTCGGTCGGGGAGAACACCAAATCTTAGGTGTCCAATCGCCACTTGTTTGCCCTCCTTGCTGCCACTGGATCTGCAGCCTAGCGTGCCTCGCCCATCCAGGACATCAATGATGTGGAGGCTCGCCTCTGCATAGTGGTTCTCTCTTCCCCATAGGCGTTTCCTTGCTTATACATGTCACAAGAATAAACAGAACAGTGTCCTTCTTTGCTGATCATGGTGTTCAGGCTGTGTTCAGAATTGTCTGTAGTCAATACATGTAAAGAAGGATCTTTGTAAAATATAATCTTTGCAGGAGATATTAAAGTCTTTTCCACATCCATAAATGCAGACAAGATGGTTTGCACCGGGGGTTCCGCTCTGGAATGGGAGTCCTTGTCCCCAAGAGGGGAGTCACTCCCAGTAAGGTCCCACTTGCCCATACCCCAAGGGAGGGTTCTGCTTAGTGGGATCACCTCCATAGCCTCACATGGGGTGGCTCCCATCTGGGGAGAAGAGATGAATTGTCCAGATTTGTCACAGGCTGCAATATTTTATTCATGACAAGTCAGTTGGGAGATGAGAAGGGAGGGAGGGGGCTTAGGGTTTTCTCACTTCCTCATTCTTGGTTATAGATTATTTTGAGAGTGAAGAGTTAACACATATCATGCTCCACATGGTCACAGACTGGCGTGAAAACTCCTGAGTGGTAGACTATACTCAAATTGAGTGTTAACACTAGATGGGTCAAACAGTTGCTTTTCCCTAATATAGAGATCAAGGTAGCCTTTGATTAGTGTAAATATTACCTCATAGGGATCCATCATCGTGTAGCAGTATTTATACAATGCAGACATTTGCCATTCTTGAGATCCAGCCAGACATTATGTGTAATGCAGATGTGCTGATCTTTGTATTTCACAGGTTTATTTTGTGGTCATGTATCGGCCAAGTACTGCCAACAAATAGGATGCATTCTGTCCAGGGACCTTGAACCAATGTGTATGGAACCTTAAGAAGAAAGGGAAGTTACCATTCTGCAACCTAAAAGAGTCATGGGGGACACATACTCATTAGAACAAGTGAGTCAGGCAATGGATAAAGAAGTGCTCCCAACTGGTTCATAGGAGCCATATTGCTCTATCAGGAAAGCAATCGGTTCCGATTCAGTGAGGCCAGGCAAAAGACTTCATCGGGTGGAAGGGCTTTTGTGAAGCAATCAGCGTGGAAATGTGGCTATTGTGTAGTTACCATTCTGAGCCATACGGGCAAACAGAAAGGCGTACCACGTCATAGAGTAATACCTAAACGTTTTCCAGCGCACACATTTATGATCCATGCCTAGATTTAGTCTGGACAGCTGAATTTGCCAATAATGACAATCTACACAGATCCACCCAGGCAACACCTTTTTTCTCTCTTGTGAGTACACCCCTTGCATATTGCCAAACACAGCACTGTAGGACCGTGGCTGTGAGGTACAGGTATGCCACATTTATCACTCAAGCCCTGCACGTCAAGACAAAGCCAAACTGCAGTATAAACAATTTACAGAAAGAAGAAGGGCAGATGCATTTCATTATCAAATAGGAGATCGGGTTTGCTTATCCGTGGGAAAATTACAATTACTTGGTTGCTGAACTGCAACCCCAGGTTAGTGCATCATTCTCTGTGTTAGCTATGGTAGGGGCACGGGCCTTTAAACTAGAATTGTTCACATTAAAGTGTATGCATCCTGTTTTTCATATGTCCTTTATAAAACAAGTAGCTAGTAACCTCCAGCAGTCCTCCCACCCCCACCAAAGAGTGAAAGGGAGTATGATTTTCAAAATATACTATACTCAAGACTGAGAAACTGAATCTTATGGTATTTAATAGACTGAATAGGGCCTGAACCAGGTGTCTCTTACCCCGAACCAGCTCACTTTTTACACCTTACTCGGCTTCTCTGTACTTTCAATCACTTGCTTCTAACTAAAGCCAGCTCTCAGGGTGGGGGATACCCTTTTAGGGAAGTTACTGACAGGATTTTGTAGCTCAAAGGAAAGGAAGTGGGGACACCAGAAATTGGTAACATGGTTTATACACCGTATGGAAGGATATTGAGGGCTCTAAGGGTTCAAAAATGGAGATAACTAAATAACGACATTTCCCAGAATGCCCAGAGAATGAGGTGGCAGCAATGTTGGGCATGGCCAGTCCTTCGCTTTGCTGCTCATTATTCTAGGAACTCAGAAGAGCAGAAGAGAGAGAGCGAGAGAGAGAGATAAAGAGTGGTCAGAAAGCACAAGGTAGGGAGCATGGGAACAAGGATTGTGGTGAATCATCACACAACATCAACAGAAGGGTCTGCACACATGCCCCCGTCCTGGTCTATAGATAACAAGACTCCTCAGATCAAGCAACGAAATAGACCTGGAAAAAAACATACCTTAAGAAAAAACTAGGGGGCTCGTCCTTCTCCCACCTAGCCGCAAAAACCTGGAACAACATCCCGAAAGAAATAAGAAACACCAAAGACCACCTACAATTCAGAAAACTACTAAACACCTGGCTCTTCAACATCACAGATTCAAATTGAAAAAACTAAACAATCAAACAGGAAACGCAAAGAACAGTATGACAGAATTTAGGATGACATTAACAACACCCAGAACCGACTAAGGGAAACTCCTACTATAAAAAGAGAGACGACTCTAGACCGAATAGGACACCAGCAACACCCCATGGGGACAGAAATTAGCATCCCTAGCCAACTCCATCCAACAATCTCACCCACTCCACAATCACTACCAGGTACCATATTTGAATAGAGTTGTGTGAATGTTAGCAGTTGCCACACTTGAACCATGTTGCAGACATTGGCACCGGCCGAGCCCGGATGGAGTTGTGAATGATGGGAGGTGCCGCACCTGGACGTAATAGCAAGCGGTGGCATGTTCCATGCTTCAAAGGGTCTGTGAGCAGTAGCCTGCATGAGCAGATGGATAAGATAGTGAATGCTGACCACTGCCTCATGTGGATGGAGTAGTGTTGGTTGACCGATGCCGCACACTGACTAGATTGGGAATGCTCTCTGGGCTAGATTTGGATGGATTCACAAATGCCTGCTTGCCCCGCATTCAGACAGGTTTGGCGAAGGTGGCTGGGGCCTAGCTTGGACACGGTTATGATTGTGGCGGGGCATCAAGTGTGGAAGGGACTGTGGGTGTCGGCCAGTCCCAAATCTTGATGGAGGTGCAGAGATGCTTGCATGCCCCACCTGAAGAGAATATGGAAGTCTAGCACCTTGCTTGCGGACAGCAATGCCAATAACCAATCCACTAACAATTTCACCCCTCTGCATACACCTCTGCATCCCACCTAGCCGCAAAAACCTGGAACAACATCCCGAAAGAAATAAGAAACACCAAAGACCACCTACAATTCAGAAAACTACTAAACACCTGGCTCCTCAACATCACAGATTCAAATTGAAAAAACTAAACAATCAAACAGGAAACGCAAAGAACAGTATGACAGAATTTAGGATGACATTAACAACACCCAGAACCGACTAAGGGAAACTCCTACTATAAAAAGAGAGACGACTCTAGACCGAATAGGACACCAGCAACACCCCATGGGGACAGAAATTAGCATCCCTAGCCAACTCCATCCAACAATCTCACCCACTCCACAATCACTACCAGGTACCATATTTGAATAGAGTTGTGTGAATGTTAGCAGTTGCCACACTTGAACCATGTTGCGGACATTGGCACCGGCCGAGCCCGGATGGAGTTGTGAATGATGGGAGGTGCCGCACCTGGACGTAATAGCAAGCGGTGGCATGTTCCATGCTTCAAAGGGTCTGTGAGCAGTAGCCTGCATGAGCAGATGGATAAGATAGTGAATGCCGACCACTGCCTCATGTGGATGGAGTAGTGTTGGTTGACCGATGCCGCACACTGACTAGATTGGGAATGCTCTCTGGGCTAGATTTGGATGGATTCACAAATGCCTGCTTGCCGCGCATTCAGACAGGTTTGGCGAAGGTGGCTGGGGCCTAGCTTGGACACGGTTATGATTGTGGCGGGGCATCAAGTGTGGAAGGGACTGTGGGTGTCGGCCAGTCCCAAATCTTGATGGAGGTGCGGAGATGCTTGCATGCCCCACCTGAAGAGAATATGGAAGTCTAGCACCTTGCTTGCGGACAGCAATGCCAATAACCAATCCACTAACAATTTCACCCCTCTGCATACACCTCTGAAACTCTAACCAAACACAACCCCAAGCCTATAAGCAACTATCCGCACAAACTTCACTACACTGCAACAACAAAACAAACCACACATAGACTTGCACAATAGCACATGGCGGCTACCTACCGGAAAACACCCCAAGCCCAGCCAACGGTGTTAACCGGGTTGAGGTGGCCAACTGCACATCACTGCTCTCTGGCACTTTTCCAGCTTATTCCCACTAACTCACCCCCCCTCCCTTTTCAGAGCTACCAGAGGGCCAAGGGACCACTCCAGTGGTGATAGTGTGCAGTACAAATATCCTTTAACATTAACATAACATAAATAACTCCCTGCTTTTGGCCTTGGGTTTTAGCATAATTGCCCTCATTACAAGATCAGCAGTCCAGTAAATAAGTTGCGTTAATGCCATTACTGCCAATTCCTTTGGTGGTAACAGAATTACTTCTACTTTTACTGCGCTGCTGAGTTTTGCACTAAAAGTGAAGGATTTAGGTCATATTTACCACCAAACTCGTAATGCTGGAAATATATTCGAACAAGACTACAAGTCTTGATGGTGAACCCTTATCTGTAAAAAGAGAATAGACATAGAGGACGTCTATTAAGTCAGTTGTTTGTAAAATATTGAAGAAAGGGTAATAAGCGAAGGGTCACTTACAGCAGTTAGCAGTTGTCCAGGTTGAGGTCTTAACCGGAATGAAGATCCCATGCTAGGAGGTAGTGGTAGTATTTTGCAAAAAAGGGGTCTAGGAGGTACTCAAAGCTAGATCGCTAGGTAAAAAAGAAGAAAAAGAAAAGAGAACAACTCAGAAAGAATAATCAGAGTGATAACGCACAGTTTGCAGAGGAGTTCTGGGGAATCCTGAACCAGGCGGGTTTAAGAAGTGGCACTTACCTAATGCTAGACAGCGTTGCAAAGTGGAGACCGGAGACCGACGGGTTACCCGACTCCATTTGCAGCGCCGCCGCTGTTTATATGCTGAAGGATGGTGTGACGTCATCACGCGCATGCGCGTGATACGTCATAGTCGTCACCATGTAGGAAGTCTAAATTAAACTTTAACTAGAATACCTTATCTAGGTCTCATGATGTTAAAAAAAAAAAAAAAATTAAATTAAAAAAAGGGGGGAGAAAGAAAGGGTACAATTACGGAACCTATTCAAACAAGAGGTGCTAGTAAGGAACCACGGTGTGTTTACAACGTGACATCATCACGCTCACGCGTGCATGACGGCATATGTAAACAAACCGGGTTCGGTGGTAATGGGAACCTCTGTCCGAAAAGGCAATAAGTAAAGGTATCAAATGAAGCATATCATGCACATTAATAAGAGGATTAGATAGGTAACATACCATGGATAAATGGATCCATGGCTCCAGGAGCAGTTTCCATGAGTCTGCAAAATCGGACTCCGAACATATAATCTTACTGGAATTATAAGAGGTGACAGATGATGGTGTGACAAACGCACCGCGCACGCGGTCCGAGTCACAAGGAAATGATCCGGGCTCAGGTGTAAATGGGCAAAAGTAAAACATGTAAAGTAACTATACATATAATTTAGCAAGATATTTTATATGTAGGGCAGGACTACAAGAAAGAGGACCGAGGGAGGCCCAAGTGCACAGAGCATCCACAAGGATGCCTAATAGTGGGATAGTAAGGAATAAAGTAACTCATGGGTGTAAGGTGTGTTCCCCCCTTAGTGTGGTCTAGGGACCAAAGGTCCAAAAAATTGATTAAAAAATGTCACATCGTCGGCCCTCATTATAACAGGCAGGGTCTAATGAGTATATCAATGTTTAGTCAAGAAGTGTCTCAGACTTGGCCTAGTCAAAGGAATATGCGATGTAAGGTCATAAAATAGCAAAGGATGATAATGGCCATGACCATGGTTATACCAATATTAACAATAGGTGTTACTGGTTATATGACTCCTTGGTATGCAGCTCTACAACAAAACAATGTCACTCTGCCCACGGGCATGGTTCACAGTCTGCTAATAAAATTACTGTCATTTCGACCTTTACATCTCCAAAACAAAAAATATCCATCTGTCCAAATATATGGTTCACAGTCTAGTAGTTAGGTTATGGTCTTCCTAACTTGAACATGTCCAATATATCTAAAGGAAATAGTAGTGACAGTGGAAGGAAAGAGAGAGTTTGTTGTAGGTTTTAGATAAATGGACCTAATTAGTAGTCTTCATTCAGACCAAGAGAGGCCATTGCATCCAGTCAGTGTATCCAGTACAGTTCTTTTTGTACCAGTAATTTAGGTAAGTCGCCACCTCGTTGGAGGGGGTGTAACACTTCCAGTATTGCAAATCTCATCTGTGAGATATTGTGCTTATTGGTGTGCAGTCATAATGTCGAAAAAAAAAATGTCGACAGACAAAAAAGTCGACAAAAAAAGTCAAAAAAAAAAATGTCGACTTTCTCTTTTTTTAATTATATATTTATTTTAGGGGTTTGGGAGCTAAAAAAAAAGGGAAAAAGTAAAAAAAAAATTAAAAAAAGGGGTTTGGGGGGGAACCCCCCATATAAAAAAAAATGCATTGAAAAAAAAAGTCGACATTTTATTTTTCGACATTTTTTTTTCGACATTTTGACTGTCGACATTTTGTCTGTCGACATTATGACTATAAACCGTGCTTATTATCTCTAAAGTGCCGGAATACAGGTGACTTGACATTTTTAGTTCTAATCTGAGACTTATGTTCGGTCCATCTTTCCTTAGCTTTTCTACTGGTTTTCCCCACATAATATTTCCCACATGGGCATCTGATGGTATAGATGACATTTTTGGAGTCATAGGTTGCAAAGCTTTTTAGGGGGATATTGTTACCATTGTTCGGGTGCCTGATGTGATTGCCTTTTATAATGTTCGAGCAATGCTGACAATTTAGGCACGGAAAAGTATCATTTTTTAACTTCGTCAATGTCCTTTGTGTGGATTTCTTGGGTCTTTCAACTTTGATTAACATGTCTCTGAAGTTGCGTCCTCTTTTATATGCTAACATTGGAGGAGCTGGAAAAAGACGATTAAGGTTCGGATCTGATTTAATAAGATCCCAATTCTTTGTGATAATCTTTTTGACTTGGAAACTCTGTGCAGAGCACTTCAGTGTATAAATGAGGTTGGATTTAGGTTGTGTAGGTTGTTTGTTGAGTAAACATCGCGAGCATGTGATTCTGTCCTGGAAATGGCTTGTGCCACCACTTCTTCTGGGAATCCTCTTTCTAGAAATCTCGATCGCATGGTATCAAATTCTGTCTGGAGCCTTTCTGTGTTGGAAGTGATCTGTTTAGCACGTAGGAGTTGGCTGTATGGTAGATTTTCTTTCAAATGTCTTGGATGGAAGCTGTTGAAATGTAGGGAGCTATTAACGTCAGTTGGTTTTCTGAACATCAATGTTATTAATTCCATGTTTTTCCATTCCACTGTCACATCCGGAAAGTTCACCTGTGGTGTCCCAATTTCCATACTAAATTTGATCCGTGGATTGCAATGGTTTATATATTGCCAAAACGCGGTCAACTCTTGTTCTGTACCATTCCAAATGCCAAAGACATCATCAATATGTCTTAACCAGTAGTGTATTCTGTGTTTCCAATGTGGGTGATACAGGACATGGGTTTTCTCGAAATGGAACATAAAAATGTTTGCGTAAGAGGGGGCTACAGCTGAACCCATAGAGGTTCCTGAGATCTGTAAATAGTACTTGTCATTTAATCTAAAATAGTTGTTATAAAGTATCAGATTGATGAGTTCAATAGCAAACATTTTTTGGATCTGAATTTCATCATGTCTTAGAAGAAACCATTCTAAGGGTGCAATGCCTCGTCATGGGGAATTGAAGTGTATGGACTACTAACATCCATGGAGAATATTAGGGGAACCACAAAATTGATCTGCAAGTTGTTGATTCTCTGAAGAAAGTGTGTGGTATCTTTCAAATATGTCGGTATTTTTAGTACCAGAGGTTGAAGCGCAGTATCCAGGTAGACAGCCAGGGGTTGGGATATATTGTCAGTGGCATCAACAATCGGTCTAAATGGAGGGTCTTAGGAATTTTTATGAATTTTAGGTGATCCATAAAACACTGGAATATTGGATTTGTTTTAATCAAAAAGTCTTCCTTTTTATCTGAAATCCAATCCATTGTGCTAGCTTTCTCAACTGTCTTTTTGATGGTGGTACTGATGTTATTTATAGGGTCATTGTCCAACGGTAAATAAGTCTGTCTATCATCCAATAATTTGAGACAGCCCACATTGTATAGATTTGTATCCATGAGTACAAGGGCTCCCCCTTTGTCAGATTGTTCAATCGTAAGGGAAGTGTCGTCAGCAAGCTCCTTGATTATTTTAAGTTGGTGTCTCCGAATATTTTGTTGAGTAGAGGTCTCATATTTGATCTTCCTCAGTTCACGAGTGGTTTTGGTTTTGAATAGGTTAATGAGTAGATTATTGATTTGTGGATGGAAAGTTCTCTGGTTCTTCTTCTCTGGAAAATCATGTTCTTTAGCTGGAGTTGTTTGTCCCAGATTATCAGAGAAAATCCTAAATTCCATTTTACGTATTAGTTTGAAAAGGTTAACTTCTTCTTCAAACAGGTTGGTTGAATTCACAGGAATGAATGATATCCCAACACTAAGTGTGTCAATTTGAGCTTTAGAAAGCTGTCTGGAGGAAATATTTATGATCAATGGTGAATCTATTTGTTTTTTTGGCATAGTTTTCTTTGGCGCTCTTCTGGTTGGACGTCTCCTAAAAAAGGCTGCGCAGGAGTTGTACGAATGGATTTATCTATTATCCTTGGAGTTGGTATAGCACTGCCCGTCACTGTAGGAGTAGTGGTGGGATTTGCTAAGCTTGTATTGGGTTGTTCTTCTTGTTCCCCACTTGTGATATCACTGCTGTCAGTATTGTTATCAGGAGATGGTTTCTTAGGGACTCCAGATGGTCCAGGTCTTGGTTTGTAGTTACTTTAGTATTCTTGTCCAGTATATACTATTTCTCTGGCATAGTCTAGTGTGTCTCTCGGGAATTTGCGAATCTTCCGCTGCTCAATATCACATTTATAGCTGTCTAACTTGTTATTGGTGTCTTCTAAGATTGTCTGAAGTTTAGATGCAGATTTAAGTTTCAGGAGTTGCGTAGAAACTTCTTCGATCTCTTGGTTGATTGTATGGAGTGATTTAGCAAGTTCCTCTATGGTAAGTAATATAAGATCAAGGGAACATTTGTTCAAGATGTGCTCCCAACGTTTCACAAACTCCTTATTATCCTTACAAAGTGTCGGACGGAGGTACACTCTAAGTCCTCTCTGAATTCTTTTAGCCTTATAGTACTGGGTTAGAGCAGTAGCATGGAGTTTCAGTGAAAACTCTCTCTGAATAAGTCTTTCAAGTCGTTGGATGAGTATTTCTGGATTTTCTCTATTAGTAGCCTCAGTGCTGGTATCTTTAATGAAGCCTAAAATCCTAACAGCTTCTTCATCGGAAAAAGCTAAAGTAGTCGCTGCTTTATCTGTTAGACTGTTGATTTTCAAAAATTACATTTCAAAAAGAACGGGGTGCTCAGGTCCAGGGTAAGGTGTCAACCCCTCTTGGGGTAACAATACATGAAAGTGTAAGGATAGCACAACAATGGCACACCCTAGTAAAAAAGAAATGTGTAAAGTGAGTAGGAATAAGGTTAGATTTAAAGCATTTTGAGAATTAGGTAGAAAAGGTATGAGGTGCAGAGGAGAGAAAAGCAACCTTGACACCTAGGTTGCACAATATAATGAAGAACAAAATAAGTTCCCAAGCTGGGAACTTACGTCCCCTGCACACTTTCTAATATCTGGAATACCAGACCAACAGTTAATTTGATATTAAAAAATAATGTATCTTATTGAATTCAAAGAAATCTGTGGATTGTAGAAATTTCAGAAAAGCAAATTGTTAATGAAAAAAAGGACATTCAATCAAATAAGGTCGCAAGAACCAATCTTCATTTTTATTCTTGATGTTGAAGCTGTGAAAGGCCCAACGCGTTTCGAGTGGTACAACACTCTTCATCAGGGGCAAAACAATATTTCTAGGGAAAGATATATATAGTATATATATTAGAATTATACTTACATCCAAAAAGTTGTCAAAACATTTATATGACTCAATTTTATCAAGATATATAGTACAGAAATCTGAGCCTTGAGGGGATTATATATATGTCAAAGTCTATATATATTTTTAAATGTACAGAGTACACACATACCCATTAGAGAACATCTTGTCACCCATTCTTGTATCTTAAAAATTAAAGTAGAGTTTGTCAAATGATAGTGGATTCACTAAGCTATTAGTGTATGATCTGAGATTTCAAAGGAGAAGAAATGCCAGTAAAAAATTCTAACCTTGTGCTTTTTATGGTAAAAGTTCTTCAAGAGAACAAAGAGAATCTGGAACGGGAATCCCAGGCATTCATTCGAACCAGACTACAAGTCTTTATGGTGAACCCTTATCTGTAAAAAGAGAATAGACATAGAGGACATCTATTAAGTCAGTTGTTTGTAAAATATTGAAGAAAGGGTAATAAGTGAAGGGTCACTTACAGCAGTTAGCAGTTGTCCAGGTTAAGGTCCTAACCGGAATGAAGATCCCATGCTAGGATGTAGTGGTAGTATTTTGCAAAAAAGGGGTCTAGGAGGGGCTCACTACTAGAGAAGTGGACAAGGCCTGACAATATCACAGAGACTTGGTGCAGGGTGTCAGCAGCAGGGTGAACCCCACACATTTTGTGGCAGACAGCAGGGTTGGATTTGTTGATTTTCCGTTTTGTATGTAAAAAGCAGACATTCTGTCTTGGTTGAGGCGAGATTGAGGAATGCTGGATATCTAGACACACCAGTGAATGTCCTCTTGGTGAGCAGGCAAATGAAATATTCTCTCTCATGGTCATTATGTTGCTGAGGGCTTGATGGTCTACTCGTTCAATGCTGCACAGAGATAGAATGGTAGAAGGAGGGAGGGGTGGCCATCTATGAGGATGCATGATGTTTCTTCTGCCAATTAGATTGTGGCCTTCTCTGCCCTGCATCTTCGTTTGAAGCCTATTTGTGGTTCCAACTTCAGTGGCCAAATGTGGGACACTGACACACTAAGAGACATATGCTCAGTAGGTGCTAATAAAGGTGAGCAAACTAGTGAAATATGGTTTCATGGGAGTGTGCTTCCAAATACAATGGCCAGGAATGTGGCAATGATAAAACAAGGATGTCTAGAAAGCTTTGAGGTATATGTAGAAGGTGTTGCTAATAAAGAGAAGCACAGGTGAACAATTATGGAAGTTGTGGTTCTACTACCAATGACCAGATGTGTGGAGCTAATAAACCAAGGACATCATGGGTGAATGGATGCATGCAGGAGTCAGCTAATAACTGACAGCGAGTAAATGAAGGATTGCATTAGGAGGCTTGTGCTGCCAACTCCAATGACCAAGAATGTGGTGCTGACACACTAAGAAAACAAAGATCTAATTGGTATATGTGTAGTAGGCACCAATAAAGAGAAGGGGACCAGTGAATACTTATCGTATGCGAGTTGTGGTCCCAACTCCGGAGGCTGGGGGCCTGATTCACAGAAGGGTTTTATAATGGCACAATCCCATATGAAAACGCTCTGTGCTGCCGGCCCCAGGTTTGAAGTGCACACAACCAGGGTAATCAATGAAAAATGATGTATTTGCAGGAGGCACAGAAATAGGGGAGCAACCGAGTAGAAAATTGCCACATAGGAGTTGTACTGCCAACTCTAGTGGCCAGGCCTATGGTGATACTTCCCAAGGTAAGTACGGAAGAATTGATGTGTGCTCAGAATGAATTTACAAAGAGATGAAAGCCAGTCAAGTATTGTTTTATGGGAGTCATGTTTCAACCACTCCAAGAGTGCAGCAGCACTGACAAACCAAGGAGACAAAGAATTGATGTGTGGACAGAGAAACTAAAGAAGATAAACAAATGAGTGAAGAAAACGTCCTTATCAGAGTTATGGTTTCAACACTTCAAGCAGTGCAAGAGTGATATCAAACAAAGGGTACCAAAGAATAGTTGGTGTTTGCACAGAGGCACTAACTACATTACAAGAATCAGAAAAGAAGCTGCTTCACGGAAGTGATAGTTAAGTCACTGCAGTAAGAAAGGGGTGCTATATAATTCAGCTATATGGAGAACATAAGCATTACATGGGCCAAGAAAGTTGCAGTTAGAAAGAGCTAAAACAGCTGCATGAAACTAATGTAAGAGCACTTAACAGAAAGAGGGGACTATAGGGTACATAGTGGATAAGCCGCTTTGCTGTTTAATTTGCCTTTACCATTACTGCCTATTTGTGTACGCTTGCACAGGCTAAGCCACTTTGCTGTTTAATTTGCCATTACCATTACTGCCTTACTCTTGCATGCCAGCACAGGCTGTGCTACCTTGTACCACGCCATCCAATAGGCCACGATATGTCACTGCCTCATGCCAGCTGCTATCCCACCTACGTAGCTATCTTAGGATTCTTATCCTTTACGGTTGGCACTCCCGCCACTAGCTCTGCCAAGACACACCTCAAGCACACCCACGACTTCCATTCTACTTTCCTCCTCACCATGCCTCACAGCACTAACCCGCCCACCAATCCTTACTTCAATAACCCAGCTCTGTGGCTCAAGCACTTTGCCACTAAACCCACACCCAATCAACCCTGCACAACACAAGTTAGGAACACCAGACTTAGATCTAGGCTACCCCGACCTCTTTGCACTCAGCGCAGTCACTTGGCCCATGTGTTGCCCATTACACCCACGCTACCTACTCCTTCCGCCACTACCTTACCTATACCTGCACTCAAGGGAGCCCTTATCAATGCCAGATCTATTACGGCCCACGCCGTAGACATTGCAGACCTTATCACGGTACAAAACCTGGACTTCCTAGCCATCACGGAAACTTAGCTCCATGATGCCTCTGGCCCACTTCTCGCCTTAGCTCTACCTAAAAGTTATGCCATTATCAGAAATGACTGGCAATCTAACCTGTCGAAAGGAGGTGGTGTCGCATTTATACACAGCAACAGGATCTCCATGAGACTTATTGCCAATGCCCAATTCAATTCCGCAGAATCCCTTTCAGTGAAACTAGCCCTTTCACCTACCAACACAGCTACACTGCACCTTATTTATAGACGTCCAGGACCACTTGGTTCATTCACCGACGATGTCACATCCGCATTGTCCGCCAACATGAAGCCTAACTCACAGGTAATGCTATTAGGGTAATGCTTCTTCGACCCCAAGGACCACATGGTCACTGAAGTAGCAACTACCCTTGCCAACCTAAGCTTCCAGTAGTGTATCCTCTCTCCGACATACAACAAAGGTAGAACGCTAGATTGGTTAGCTGATCTGAACTGTAATACAACGATTTGTTTTATCGCCTGCGCCTGGTCTGACCACCACGTAATTACCTTCCTCATGCCAGCCACCAACCCCCAGCCACTGCCCATCATAGCCCCGGCTATACCCACGAGAAACAAAAAGGACGTCACCAGGGAGAAACTACTTCCTCTCATACTCCCCATCCTGAACACCAGTGCCGCACAGCAGAATGACCCTTCAGTCTTAGTAGACATATTCAACAGCACCCTGCTCAAAGCTATTGAGACTATAGCCCCTTTAAAAATCTGCAAAGCTAAACAACACTCCCACTTGAACTCCTGGTTCACCCCGCAGCTTAATACTCTACGCAAAGATAAGCGTAAGGCCGAAGCCCTCTGGAAAAGCCACCCTAGCCCGACTAACAAAGCTTCACTCTTGATCACCTCACTCAACTATAAGGAAGCTATCCTCCAAGCCAAAAAAGAAACGTACAACCTACGCATATCGCAAGCAGAATCTAAGACAAAATAATTATTCAAAATTCTCAAAGAATTAGAATCTCCATCACCAGCCCCTGACACTTGCACTAAAGACAGTACTTGGTGCAATAAGATACAAAATGCTCTTCTTAACAAAATTACGAACTTGCAGGCTAAAATTAGCACTAAACAAAACACCCTCTGCACCCCCCCATAAGCAAAACAAGGCTCCCTCAAACTACCACTTCAGCCTCTCCTACGCCTTTCAGCTTCATGCCACTCACCACCCACCACCCTTGAGGTTGAAAAAATCATCTGCAACCTGAAACCATCCAACTGCCAAGGGGACTCTTTTCCGGCACCTATCATTAACGAATCGGCCCATGACCTTTCCCCTTTCATAACATCTTTCATCAACTCCTCATTCCAATCGGGAGTGGTCCCTAATGATTTGAAGGATGCCTGGGTCATCCCTCTGCTAAAAAAACCTACCCTAGATCCGGAGGTTCCAACTAATTACAGGCCCATCACAACGGTACCGTTTCTCTTAAAAATCTTAGACAGAGCAGCTTACCTACAGATACAGAACTATCTGGAAACTAATAATCTCCTAGGCACTAGACAATCTGGCTTCAGACCCAAGCATGGTACGGAGAGAGCCCTCTTAGACCTCAAAACCCAAATCGAGGATCAAAAAGACAAAGGTAAACTAGCCCTGTTACTCCTGCTAGACTTATCCGCTGCCTTCGATCTGGTCAATCACCAAATCCTTTGCCAACACCTGAAAACTGCAGCCCACTTCTCTGATGACGCCATCAATTGGATCAAATCTTTCCTGGACAACAGACATATGAGAGTATTCTCCCCTTTGTCCTCTGCCAACCCTGCACCAGTCCAATGCGGTGTCCCCCAAGGATCGTGCGTATCCCCTACCATATACAATGTTTTCACTAAACCACTGTTTGATATGCTTGACTATCTGGGTGTCACCTACACTAATTATGCTGATGACACCCAGATACTCATCCCCATCACAGGGGATTACACGGTGGACTCGAAATCTCTAAACGACATCTACCTTGTCATCCAAGCCTGGATGGCTCAACACGAGCTGTGTCTAAATGACGATAAGACAGGGCTCCTTATCCTAGGTACACAACAAAGACTGAACTAAACCCTCTGTTCAGCTCCTTTAACATTGACGGTAATCTAATAAAAGTTTCCAAAGACACAAAAACTCTTGGAATCTATCTTGACTCCAACCTCTCCCTCCACAGACAAACAAACGCAGTCGCAGCCGCTTCTGCATATACCTGTAAATTAATTACAGCATGCCGTCCATTCCTTTCTACTCAGAACTGCATTACCCTTGCTAGGTCTCTGGTTATGCCCAAACTTGACTATTGTAACGCACTGTACCAAGGCACGAACCAATGCAACCTTGACAAGCTTCAGGTCATACAGAATAACGCCATAAGAGCAGCCCTCAATATCCCGAGATCAGCGCACATGTCAGAAACAAGGAAGACCCTTCACTGGCTGTCAGTCACCCAAAGGATCTCATTAAAATCTCTCGCACTGACCTACAAATGTGTGAATAACTTGGCCCCTACCTATCTATCTTCACGGTTCACTCAGTACACCCCACTTCGATCTCTAAGATCTGCCACGAGCCAGAGCCTACTGATCCCTAGGTATAAGCTTCAAACAGCTGGAGGGTCGAGCTTCCCAGTCCTGGCAGCCAAACTGTGGAACTCGCTGCCTCTCACTATCAGATCCCTGCCATCCTTGAATTCTTTCAAACACAAAGCCAAACTTTGGCTTGCCACCTCGACGACTATCTGATTTATTGATAATACTGCATATTAGACAATCTATATGTTTACTCTGCACTACGTTCCGAATAGGCATTCTGATTGTACCTCAATGTTCAATTGTAAACATCTATGTAATCTACTTGCTATGTAACCTTTGTTTCAAGACATGACCCCGGTAGCCTTCGGGCCTGGTTTGCGCTATACAAATAAAATAAATACAAATACAAAATACAAATACATGGCACAGAATGTGCACAATTCAGGGATTATGTACAGAAAATGTGGCCATGTCAAGTGAACCCGATACCAAAGCACTGAGAAGCTTGCACCAAGTGGAGATCAATTGCATGGTCAGTATTACAGTACAGATCCTTTACCACTCCGGTGCAGTGATGCTCAGACTAAACTCTGAAATGGCGCAGAGGATTGTTGTCGCCAGCGGGGAGGTTAATCCCTTTGCATCCTGTTGCAGGGGCACTAACAATATGTGCGCAACTGAAGCAAAACTGTATCCTGCAAGTTGAAGTGGAGTCACTCCATCACTCCACCCTCACAAGGCAGTCCTAGAGATCAGGGAATCTAAAATGTAATTACCCTAAGACACAGAAGCTCAGCGGCCCCTGATTAGAATTCTCTGAGAGCCACGGGTCTTTATGCAAGTCACCTTCCACAAGGGATAACTTCAATATCCTGAAAAACCCGAAAGGCCATAAGTAGATTCAAAACGAATGCAACCAAGAAAAACCATGAAATTATACTTTTTGGCGGACCGGATTTTTTTTCGAAATGTCAACAAGGAAATTAGACCTAATATATTACACAGAAAAGTAAAAGCGGCTGTTGATTAACGTCCATATTTATCATCATTAAAATATGAATGCAGCGCACTTTTACTCCAATATCAAAAAGACGATGAAAAACTGTAAAACATTTGAAGATCACAACGCGTAATAAAATCCACTTTCACTGCATTCAGTCTGCTCACACAACACAGCCAAAGCCAATTGGGTGTGCTTACCCCACGGATTTCTAAAGAAAGGATTATACGATGGTGGAGAGAAACAAACTCCCCAGGGTTGGAGCAGCACTTCAAGCGGCTTTTGGTCCTACATCAATGTCTTAGCTGTGAAGCACATTTGAAATGATTGCAATTTTTTTTTATTTACCTCGGTGTTTTCACTTTGAAAAAAATGCAGTTGGGGTTGGGGAAGACTAGAATAAAAGGCTTCTTTTGGAAGCGTTTTCTGAACTCTGTAGCCTTTGAGGATGCAAAACGCACAGCATCTGAAGAGTTATGAAAAATGTCCCAGCCATCTATAAAAGTGCTTAACGATGTTTGAAGAACAGTGCATCCACAGCTGGCAAGTAAGATTTAATTTTCACTACAAAAGATTACATTTCCTTCTAATTGATTCTGAAATCGTCTTATGCATCTTCAACTTGATTTGAGTGAACCTGTCTGGGTCATGTATATTGGCGCTGAGCCAAGCTCCCTCCAAGCTCTAAGAAGTTGACCTGCTTTCATGGTCTTTATTCATGATTCTACATCCTTACTCTTCATAAGTGCAGCTTGCGAGATTTTTGATTTATTTTCACTGTAAGGCCAAACAACAGAGTTTCGAAAAATCATTTACTCAATTATCTTTCTCTTCAATGTTCTTGAAGACTTAAATGTATTGTTTTTGTTCAGAGAGAAAGGCATGGCTGTCTCAGAGGTAGTTGTGTTTTGGTGATGGAGTGTTTTCACCATTTCTCTTGTCGTTATAGGTGATTAATTCATCAACATCTGATTTTGAATGCGATTCTAGCATGAGAGTCAAAGTGAAGATGTTCCCTGAATGGGTTGGTTTGTTCTTTCTATTTTGTAATTACTTAAGCAGCAGAATGTCATTTCAACAGGAAATGAGGGTGAACCTGTGGAGAAATTAGGCTAGTGTGCATAATATTGTCTGAGGGTGCAAAGTTTGGTATACAAATATGAGAATGTACCATTTGCGGATGCACGTATGGTGGATCCAGAAATGCATACAATACAGATAGACAAGTGGCAAAGAGGAGCATGTACAAGGAAGTGCTCAGTCTTCATACAAAACCAATCTATTCAAGGTGAGATTCAACATATGTGTGCAGGTGGTAAGTGCTTGGAGGTTTCAGGTTCTAGGAGGCTCATGAGTGCGGGTGGTAAGTGCTTGGAGGTTTCAGGTTCTAGGAGGCTCATGAGTGCAGGTGGTAAGTGCTTGGAGGTTTCAGGTTCTAGGAGGCTCATGAGTGCAGGTGGTAAGTGCTTGGAGGTTTCAGGTTCTAGGAGGCTCATGAGTGCAGGTGGTAAGTGCTTGGAGGTTTCAGGTTCTAGGAGAGTGGAAGAGCCCCTTCCAGGTTGAGGAGATGAAACTTGAGGGAAGCCTTCAACTCTAAGATGTTGATGATGTTTTTGAGTCCTGGATAGGGCGCTCCATTGGTGGAGGGTAAGGAGGGCAAAGGAGTGGAATGAAGCAGTTGCACAGATCGAGCGAGGGAAGGAAAGATTAAAATGGGTGACTGAGCAGAACAGACACATAGGATAAGCGGAGGAGCCAAATGCTATTGAATAGACCATGAATCTGTTTGAAGACAAGTACAAGGAATTGAAGGAGGGACCCATATTGCTTAGATAATGAGCTGGTGTGAAGGAGGTGGTTAGACGTGGTAGAAGATAGGGAATAATTGTACAGAGCACAAGTTACAAACAGTAAATCTCTTTGTGGAGGCAAAGGCATACATAGGGAAGCCAAAGATAAGGTTACAGCAGTAGCCAAGGTGACTGAATAACAGAGTGGAAACAAAATATGAACAAAATATCTGTCAGAAACAAGAGATGTTCTTACATTCTTACACAGGTAAGGATGTGTAAGATCATGAAGGCACTTATGGTTGTCTGTTCATTCATCCACATTTATGTTTCGACTGAGTTTTTTACCAAAATGTTTTCACTGGAAAAACTCATTGTTTTTTTATTTTTTATTTTGGCGGTTCCCCCTCATGCCCTGTCCCCTTTTATTTATTCCCTATTCTCCCACCACTCATAACTCTAATATGCCCTTACCCACATCCCCATATTTTTCAATGTTTTTTTTTCGGCAAAAATGTTTTGGTAAAAAACTAAGTGAAAAAAGGGTGATGAATGAACATCATACCGGTACTTATATGTATGGAAAAGCAGTTTAAAACTGATCCTTTGCTGAATGGGCAACCAGCACAGTTGTCTGCAACAATAAGACACGGTGGAGAATTTGGGAAGTTCAATAATCAGCCGAAAAGCAGCATTTTGGATACGTCCTATCTTGTGTGGCAAATCTTTACAGATGCACTCATAAAGGGCATTTGCATGATCTAAGTAGGGATTTATATGAATCCTCAACACAAGAGCATGAATATCTGAAAGAAAAAACCAAAGGGTATTTTTAAGGAACTGTAGCCGAAAGAAAAATACTCCAAGTAACTTGGTGACATGGAATGTGAGTGAAAGGTCAGAATTCCACATACATAAATGAGAGAGGACAAGTGTGTCTAGTGGTGAGCAGTAATAAGCAAGAGGGAGATGTGGGTCAATGCTGTTTCTGTGCAGTGACAACTATGGAATGCAACAGAGGGTACTCACGGAGCTATTAGCCTCAAAGATTCTGGTGATTCTGCTAAAGAACATGCACTCCAGGAATTTGAAATATTGGAAGAGAAGATGCGTGTTCTAATAGTAGACCCAGGATTTATTGAGGATAAGCAAAATGGTGGTTATTTTCATGCAAGAAAGGGAGATCCCAATTGAGTGAGATAGGATGAAGAGATAGGACAGATTGGAGTAGATGAGAGGTGCATGATATTTGACAGTTTGGGAAGCAAGGGGATCCACATGGTCTCAGGACGGTTTGGCTGTCGGAGAATGTGAGTACATTTTTGTGTGCGGGGTTGGGGAGAAGGTAGGCGGAGGGGTGGGAGAAGACGCTGGTTAAGGTGTCATTGATCTAAGAGATATTGGAGGAAATATATAGGCTGAAGATATTGGCAGATTGGGACGAGGTGCTAGATTTAGGGTGTGGATGGGCTCGTATTTCCTGGTGGGTTGAGGAAATTCTCCTGGGTGAGACATGGGATAGGAGATTAGGTTGGTGAAGTGGGTCAGTTTAGTTGCATCCAGAGTGGCATGAGAGTAGAGGTGGGAATGATGTATGCTGTTGCCCTAAGTGCAGATGCATGTCTATTTTGAAATTGTGAATCTGATGATCCACAGCTGGGAAACAGGGTAGATTGAGTAAATGTGTGTGCAGAGAAGATACATTTGACCATTCACACAGGTCACTCAGAGGCTGGGGCACATAAGCCTACCTTCTTTAGTTACATCTTCCATTACATGGCTTCATGTAACTATTGATAAGTTATTAAGACACAGGTACCCACCAGCTGTTCTCCGATAGTCACAGAAGGCAATCTTCAAAACAAGCATTCAACATTCCATGATCTGCCCATTCTCTCTACACAATAACATTCCTTCTCCCACTTGCTGGCCAGCAGGACAGTGAAGACAGGACACCACACCACCTACCCTTCCACATGTAACACACACACACTCAACAGTCAAACACTCAGTCATATATATAACACATCTTCCTCCCTTTCACAGACAGTCACTGACTGACAACGAACACACACGTCACCAACATCAATATGGAGACACATGACACACATACATGCTGACATGGGAGAACAAACGGGACACTACCAACCAAATACAGAAATTAATCAGCATCCTGCTGATTTCAAAACTGCAAAATGGTGGTTGGTACTTGTTGGAAGAGGGTGGTGATGTTGGCCTTGAACATTTGAGGGATTTAACATAAAAGACATGCAATTCCGAGTTGTCACCTACAGCATGAAAATGGAATGTGAGAGATGGTGGATGTGGTGAACCAGCCTTTGTGGGTGGTGTTGGAGAGGAGTGGGTTCGCTCCAGCATTGGTACTGGAAGCAGGATGCAGGGGGTGTGGCTATGCCACCACATATTTTGGAGGATTGGCATGCTAGCACAAATGACCTCTGCTGCTCCAGACATAGCCCTAAATAGAGTTTACTGTATTTGCAATGCAGACCAAGGGTAGACTTGTGACAATTAAAGGACAAGGTTTCTGTTTGTAGTGTAATTCCCTCCTAACCACTGTTGAAAATAATCTCCAGCAACATTTTAACTTTTTTTTCCTGCTGCTGAGTCATAAAGTGGTTGGGAGATTCTAACTGTGTTTGCAGATTTATTTAGTTCCTGGTTTTCTTAGAAGTCTCTAGCACCACACCTTAACTTCATTTTATAGCACGTGGTGGATTTTCTTTAAGACATCCTTATTCTTAGTGAGCATGATGTGTTAACATTTAGTCTGGGGCTGCATGTTAGTTGGTTACTCGTTTTTTCTCTTTAGTTCCTGTTTTTATCTGCAGCAGACCTTTTTGTATTGTAAATCAGCTAGCAATAACATCTATGATAAAACGTCACCAAAGCATCAGACAATTCTTGTATTTGGTATTTGTTGATCTGCAATCTGTGTTTGATTCAGTTTCACGTGAATTGTTGCTGAAAAAATGAGTCCTTGAAAAATGTCCACCTTACATTGTTGCACTCATTAATGCACTCTATACTAACACCAGTATCCAAATTAGATTAAATTTGGAAGGTTTTCTGTCAACCTCCATTAAGACCTATAGAGGGTTTCGTAAGGGTGCATTCTTGCTTCTGAGTTGTTTAGTTGTTTCATAGCAGATATTTGTAGAACCTTTAGTGATATTTTGTCAGACGCTCCCAGATTAGCCAGTAAGAAAATCCCGACATTGTTTAGGTTATTTAACCCATCAGGCCCAGGAGCTCCTGAGCTGCTTGACTTAATTGTAAACTGTAGAATGTCTTCTTCTTGTATCTGCAAGCAGTCTGCATCAAAAGTATGAGTAATTAGCATGGGTTCATCCAAATTAGGCCTAGCATACAATGTTGTGTAGTACGAAATGCAGTCATATTCCAAAACTCAATTTATTTGTACTGGTAGCTGGCTTGCATGATTTGCTATATTAAGTAAGCCCCAAATTTCCACTATATTTTTAGATCTGATCGCAGTCAGCATTGCTTCTCCATTACCTTGTTGGAGCCACACTTTATGCGCCTTGATCCAGTTTCTATATTTGTTTTTCAAAGACTTTATGACTTTAAATCTTGCGTGAAACAGTAATAGCAATGACAATTTCTTTTGTTTACGAAAAAATGCTTTCTGCTCATAGACCTTTTTGTCGAAAACATGCCTGGGTCCATAATAGTTGTGTGTGTTGGTCCTCGAAGACAACTTGTATATCTGTAGGGATGGGGAGTAGGCTTCACCTGTCCAACCCACACCTTTACTGGCATTCGAGATGTCACTATTAAGCCTTTGTAAAAGGGATTTTTTCCATCGGAACCCAGTTCTGGAATTGTTGGCTATCAATCTCGGTGTATAGCCAAAAGTATTCACACTCCGCCTCACTCCATTGACACACCAATGGGCAGTGAGCAAGTTGTGATTGCTATGAGATTGGTGTACTATCTCAAATTTGGGTATCAGGTTAACAGTGTTAACATCAACATACATGTAATCAATTGTTTACTTACTGGACCCCCTCTGCCAAGTGTGTTTAGCTGGCATATCACTTTCAAGGGAGCCATTCAACAATAGTAAGTTGCGATTTTGCATGAGGTTTTCCCATTTAACACATTCTCCATTTTACTTAGCAGTCAGCTTAGATAGACAATGCAAGTTTAGGTCACCCACAATCAAAATGTTTGTTACTTCATTAGCTAACACGGCGATGTTTAACAATTCTTCCACATCACTAAAAAGGTTTGCATCAGCCAGACCCACTGGATCACAGTAAACGTTGATCAAGGCAATTATACCAGAGGCATGTGTAATTTTGACCATTTGTAGGAAAGGATTAGGTACTACCCATTGGAGTATATGAAGTCCTGAGCCACATTTGACAGCCACCAACATCCCTGAGGTCGGTCTTCCCTTTGCCTTCTTGATAGCAGGTGATAATTAAATGTCATAACCATTCCATGTGGGTGTGCTAGCGAGCGACGTTTCTTGTAATGTTATTATGTTATAAACCAACAACTTTGTGTAATCTTCCAATAAGTGTAAGTAGCCACAGGTATTCCAACTAGCAATGGAAATATCGATTTGATGAGAACCACCCCTCAGTTATGAGGGAACATAATGATTTGTTTGAACTTGAGTAATTCTACGTAACCCACCACTTAGGAATTTTTCAGATTGGGGCTCATCATTGGCGTTATATAGTTTCATCACCGGTACATGAGCAGAAGCTATACATTTGCCATCAACCCATGATTTTTTACCATTTCCATAATTTTCTGGGTCAAATGTAAATAATTCCATCCGTGCTTGCCATAAAACATTATGGACCACATTGGAAGATATCCATAACCTAACTACTGACAAGTTAACATCACTCAGAAACTCCACTTGTGTGATGTCACTCGAGGTAACATCACCAACACTAGGCAAATCATTACAGATGGCCAAGATGCTGGCTGTAGATAGATCATACATCAGGAACGGAGCACCACGGCACTTAAAAATGAATCCAGATTATGTCTTGAATCCTTAGCACCAACCACTTGATTGTTTGATTGTAAGGACACCTTAACATTAGGCAGGTGCCGAGAGTCACGGATTAAATCAATGGTCTCAGCACTCCTCTCAGCCCTTTTACCAGATACATTGGTATTAAAATCGCTAATTGACCGCATTTGCTTTATTTGTAAGTAGTCGTCCATAATTCTATGGATTTCTGCTTTGAGATCTCCAAGTTTATATTCTGGGTTAGCAGGTATAATAGCTTCAAGATTCTTGGTTATGTCTGAAGTTATATTGTTCAAGGGATGACATGTTGGTAATGTGTTACCATAATGGGCTGTAGATGATGATATTATATAGTCCTACTTGTGACTCTAAATTAGGAGCCAATGAAGTAACTGTTTGGCTCAGTTGCGGACTTGAATGTTTGAATGCCATATATTAATCTAGAGATCTCCTTAACTCAGCCTTCACATCTTTTAAGATTTCATCAGAGTAAGGGGATTTATTGAAATCACTCTGTGTGGATTTAGAAGTAATAGTATCCAACATTGTGTTCTTTGCCAGTTGTTTCACACTACTCTGTTGTTGAGGTTGAGAATTTTCAGAGGAAATAGTGTTCACAATTGTCTGATGCGACAATAGTTTTGCGCTACGCTGAGTTTGTATCAAAGGCTGTTGCGTAGTAATTGGAGGAGACGGTATGTTTGTTGGAGTCTCAATCGTTGCTACAATGTCATTGAGAGGTGGATAGTCTACTTGTAAACTCATGTTTTTTTTACAGCGGCCTTTCTGTTTATCTTTCACTAGGTGTTTGTATTTGTTCAGAGCAAGATTGCCAACGCTGAACCCTCGAGTATTAAGAGATTTTAAGCGATTTAAAAATTGTTTAACATTGGCCCTGTTATTTAACACCAAGTTTTTTTTAATTTTTCCATTTGAGAAGAGGTTTGCTTAGTTCTATTCTTTTTACAATGTTGTCGGTTTCAATTGTTTGTTTTTCAAACAAATTTTCGATTGGCTTGCGATTGGCACTTAAATTATTTTTGGGAGACACAGAGTTTGACATTGGAAGAACCTGTGTAACCTTTTCAGGTTCTTCAGGACGGATGACATGCTCAAACAGTGGGAGTGTCTTAGTTTGTGTAATTTGTTTGTTATGACAAGTTGGCCTGGGAAGTAGTGACTGTGATACCGGATTAGACTCATCAAGTGTTTGGACACACATATTTTGTTCAGAATTTTAACATTCCAGGTCTTCATCCACAATGCAATAACATCAATCTTCTTTGTCTGTTCCAATTATTTTTAGATCTATGGTCTCAAACAGTTTTACTAAGGACATTATCATGGCACTCACAGTAATTTCTAGCAAGGGGCTGCATTTTTGGGGAACATCAATGGCCATGGACGAAACAGAGGAAGCCTGAGGAACCTGGATCTTCTGGGGAGTCGGATGCGCATAAGATCTCAAGCAAACCATTGAAATATCTTCCGAGTGGTCAAAACAAACTCAGAGATTGATATAAACTTATCTCAACATCCTGTGTGCCCGCCGTTCTCGGAGATAAAGGGTCTGCAGCAAGATTTGCATCATCATGACTATGTGTTAATAGCAGTCCAATCAATATCCACCTGCATGACTTTTCCCTCTCCTATGCCTGACAAGTGCCATGCAGAATCCCAGTCCTAGGCATTGGCCTGCATATGAATCTCTTGGAATTCCATACACACGAGTCCTTTCAAATGTTATTTGTGCTGGGGCAGAAACAGTCACAAGGGAGGTGTCACTTACATGTAATGACAATCTTCCATCAGCCCTTTGGGAAAATAAGCTCAGCAACTTTATGCATCTGTAATCAATCTTCAAGTCCCATCATCCAATCCAGCTAGTTGCTAGTAAGGTTATTGTACCTGCTACAGATATAAGTGTTTAACATGTAGGTCACTGGTTTGAACTGAAGATGAGCCAGGTTGAAGGTTGGGTAGACACGTTCATGTCTGATGTTGGGAGGTAGAAAGTTCTAAAGAAAGGGTGCTGTGGCACAGAAGTGTATGCCTCCGGCTCTGTTACTTTTGAATCGTGGAGGGAGCAGAGTGAAGCTGGCAGAAGATCGCAGAGAGTGCACATGATGTTTCTGGGCAATGCTGTTGTTTTGATATAGGGGGCTTCTATAATAAATAAATATAAAAGTACAAAGCTACTATATTTGTATTAGGACAAAACCCACGCTTCTCAGCAGGTCCGATATACCTCTAGTGGGACAGTATCACATTTTTGTCAGCTCTATACATTTCAGGGAAAATCATGGTACTTCTTGTGTGAGTGTACCTATCATGGAACTGTACTAGTACTCTTGACATGGCTACCATACTTTTAATAGGGCACTGGGTGTGAAATACCAAGGGCATTTCATCAGGGTGGGTGCAAGAATATATTTTGTCTTCAGTGATTTGTCAGGCTAGTCTGTCTGTTTACGGAGCCCGATTTGATGCTCGTGGGGCTACTCTGGTGCCAACCAGGACCATGACTGATCTTAAAATGGCACCGTTGGGAGCCATCTAGCATTGGTTGAGGGGAGATCACTCAGTGGCAACATGTTTGTCTTGGAAGTAAGATAACTCAGTGCAACACAGGTTTGAAGAAGGATCCCGCACTTAGAAACCAATCTCTGGTATTAAGCATGTTATAAAAGAACTATTAAAATTTTAATTGCTGTACAAATGCTCTTTGGTAATTGAATCCCCATTATGGCAATGCATGGCTCTTTTACTCTTCGTTTAGATCCTCTGCAGAGCAGATGTTTTATCCACTAGCACTGACCTGCAAACCCATTCTCAGGGAATTTCAGGTATTGAGATTTAGTGAATCCTAGGTTGTTTTGTGTGATTTCTGCATGCTTGGTGGTCGCATTACCGCAGATGCAGCACATATAGCAGAGGTGTTACATTCAGGGGCGTTGCTAGGGGGGGCTAAGGGGGCTATAGCCCCTGAGCTTTTGGTTGTAGCCCCGGATAGAATCTCAGGAGCTACAGCCAAAAGACTAGCTAGCCCCCAGTCCCAACAGTTCCGACATCAGCTTAGCCCCGGGTCTTTTCCAGACCTAGCAACTCCCCTGGTTACATTGCCCGATTCGGACCGTTCTGATGAATTTCATCCACCTTTTTGGGACAGTACCACATTTCTCAGCAGGACTGTGATGCTTTTAATGGACCATATTAAACTTTTTAGGGTGGGGAAGGGCATCAAATCACTTGCGCCCAAAAAACATGTGCCCTATTCACAAAGTTCCTTTGAATGTGAGCATCATAGGTGCGCATGTTCAGATTCACTATTTCATCCGCTTGTACATGCTGACTTCAGAAAAGGGATGCACATTAAAGTTCACGGAAAAGAAACACATTCCCCTGTGCTTCTATGGAACAAGCAGAGGGAAAGGGCAATGAATGACTAGGTCATTTTTGACTGGTTCATGCATCTTTAAAAACAACGTGTAACAGCTGCGGCTTGGGTCGCCGGTGTCCTGCTTACATTACCATTCCTCAAACAGGGATAGAAATGCTCTGTGTGTTCTTTCACACATCTCACAATGACAGGCCCATTGTCAGGGTGAAATGTATCTATTAGCATTCATGTGTGTGAAGGGAGTCCATGCATGCTACCGACACTAACGTGTGCAATTAACACATCATTTGTACTGCAGCTCAGCCCCCTGGAAATGCAGAGGCCACCTTTGTGTATACATTCTCAAAGTGATGTAAATTAAAACATGCATCTTTTGCACATTTGTACTTGCAACCCATTTTGCGAATTTGGTGCTAAGTGTTTAAACAAAATATTACAATTATTTGGTCACCTGTAAACTAAAGTACATTTTTGGTTCTTTATTAAAGAAACAGCGAGGTGCAATTCATTAGTAACTTAGACACTTTTGTTTCTTGGAGCATCACTGGCAAGAGAGGTTCTGACCTATTCTATTACGTGGTGTGTAGAGCAGTGTGTTTCGTTTGGCAGTGTCGGCAGGATTTACAGGATTTTTGGAGAAAGCTACGGTATCTGCAGTGTTTTCAGTCTTTTTATACTTTCTACTGGCAAGGAAGTACAATTGCATAAATCAACCACACTGGCACACAGCCTGATGCAGTGTGTGGAGCAGCGCGTTTCTTTTGGCAGTGTCGGCAGGATTTACAGGATTTTCAGAGCAAGCTACGTTATCTGCAGTTCTTTCAGACTTTCTATACTTTCTACTGGCAAGGAAGTGCAATTGCATAAATCAACCAAACCGGTGCAGAGTGTAGTGCACTGTGTGGAGCAGTGTGTTTTGTATTTGGTGGCTGTTGCGCAGGGAACTGGGTCAAGCTGCTGCTCCGCTGCACTGAGAAATTAAACAAACACTTAATGCACAATTATTTGTTGACTGGATTACTTGTGCACTGAAGGAATTTGGAAGTGCGGGTCAAGGAAATTGACTCAAAGCCCTTTTTCTTTCCTGCCTTTGTTTTACCTAAACATTGTCAATGTCTGTAGAACGATGTAATATCCTCCGAGGTAGTTTGGGTTGTGGGTCTTGGAATTCAACTCATAACCCTCTCTTCCACACCATTCTACTCTAACCCTTGGCCTTGCCATTGAATTACCCTGCAATTCTTGAATTGCTTGTTTGCAAAGAAACTTTGTAATTCGGGACTGCAGGAGTGTGGGCCTTGTTTGTGACCCCTAGCGTGCCTTTATTTTCTTTTTTTGGTGTTTGTTTTGAGTGAAACATTGTTAACTTTGCAAAAGCTGTGTTTAATTTATATTTTTGAACTAATTTCTTTTACTATGTATGACCTGCGCAGTGGGGCTGGTTCAACCAGCAAATTACTACCTTTACCCCATTATCCGACCAAGAGATGCTGCTTGCATTGTCTCTCCGACTACCTGTATCCCCTTTAGAAGGTTTGGCTGGGACTGGAATTGATACCTTAGGTACGGATGTTATTATTTCAGAGTTAACAGTGGGCATACCACCTTCTGCATTAGAAGAATTAGCCTCGGGTCAGGCTCAAGTGTATGATGGGAAAATTACGATTTAATTTTCTTTTATTAATAAGACCTATTTAAAACCATTGGCAACTGAACGAACAATGGCGGCCTCGTTTGACATACAAAGTGTCCCTTATATATTTTGTGAGGTTGAAGGCTATATTAACGTGGTGAGCACTCCTCCAGACATTTACCCAGATGCAGTACAAAACTCAGACTCATCCTTTTCATCCATTAATTCATTGCCCGCCTTTGTTACCCCTATTGGCAGCATTTAAACACTTGAATGGGGGCAATGACCTGTCAATCTCGGAAGGGTGGCTGAGATTAATGAAGTTTTGTGCATGCTGGTTTGGCTCGATGAAGGGATACAAACTAAAACCAAATCTCATGCAGTATTGTTAGAATCGTGTTTGTTCAAGTTTGAAAATGTAAAATTGTGTGCCACGGCCAAAGACGTTTTATCAAATTATGGTCAGGTAACCTTGTCCAGGGAACAGGCGATTAAAGAGACCCAGATAAATTAGGGGGATAGAGCCTCCATTAGACAGTGGACTATTATAGGTGGTTTAATGAGAGGTAGCACTCGCCTGACAGTTCTGTGTACAGAGGCTGAGGATATGTCATGTCCAATTCAACCTCTATATGCTTTCTCTAACATTAGTGGTGAAGTGGACACTAATACTTGTAGAGCTGTAAGATTTGAATAATTATGATTGCTGTCCCTCCATTTCCTCCATTACACCTGAGGTGGTGGACTTGACATGTGGGGAAAATGTAAATGTCAGAGATACTACAATATTGAATAGTTCTACTATGCAGATTACACCACTGAGTGCTGTACCCATAGATGTGGGGAGTGATCTCTTTTACCAATTACAAATCAGAGACCTCGTGCCTGTGAACAAATTAAGAAGATGAAAAATATACTCCTTCGTAAATAGAACAGGCAAGTGTCTAAAAACTTCATTTGTGCTTTTTCAAAGAAACCAGCCATTAAGGCAAAATTCAAGCCAAGAGATTTAAGCTTGGATATAGAGAATGCCACAAATGGCTACAAAAGCAATTACTAGCAAGAGGTTGGATGATTCTCAAGGGGTATTAAAGTCTTCTCAAACATCCCCTGAGAACGAATCAAACTTTACAGCTTGCAACTTGCAAAATAAGCCACAATTATCTCAAATTCAGACCATGGAGGCGAGTTCCTGTGTTCTTCCGTGGGTGGGCCAAGCAGTTAATTTACCCAATCATTATGTGTTTCGTTGAAACCAGGTGCACTGCAATACCTTGTTGGAAGTATAAACAATCAGCATTCTGGAATGCCAGCAATCGACTAAATGGGGTTACTAATGTCATCATTCTTTTGGGATTACCCAAACCAGTCCCTCCGAATGTTTTCAACACCCATTCAGCCACCAATTACATCTACTGGCTTTCATTCTTTGGCCTTTACATTAGTTGAGGGTGAAAAGGGTTTGATGTCTAAATCCAAACCTCTTTCGTTTCCTATATTAACGCCTCCAACTAATTTTCCTGTAGCTCCGATTTATGATCAACATGTTGACAATAGAGATGCATGTATTCATAAGAATGATGTATATAGTGCCATGAGAGAGCCCATCTCCCTGGGTATCAAGAGGAATCCTTGGCTTTTCAACATGTCACTGCACCATCCCTTGGGGAAAGGCAGAATGTAATTCTGAACTCCCTGGCTCTGCCACAACAAGGGTTTGGTGAGGGCTTACATGTACTCTTGCAAAGTGTTCTTCCTGTCCTGAGAGTAGGGATGTTTTTCTTAATCATACTAACGTAATAAGGTTGTTGTGCTCAATATCCTCATTACAAGCTTTGGCATCAGGGGACATTGAGCAAGTTTTTTTCATAGACCACTTTAGAACAGATCGTGGAATTGTTTATCTTAAATCTAGACTTTTGTTGGATCTGTTGATGAATGGACTTCCTGCTATTATGTCACTAGGATTTAACCTCTCATTATGTAAAGATCCAACTCTTTGTCTGAGTGAGGGTAAAGCGAGTGATCTCTCCCAACCCTCGTTAAAGGAAATGGTAATTGCATTAAGAAGAGAAAATAATCAATTGAGAGTATTACAGCAGGACAACGTTGTTGTAGGGCCTAAAGTAAATCAGAGGGATTGGTCTTGGTTTCCTGGGGCCTTGACTGCTAGGAAGAATTCTCAAGGCATTCAACTTCCCCCATAGAAAAAATTGGAGATTTGCATTAATCCACTTGTCCTCGGATACCAAGGGACACACTGTGTTAGTAACAGAACCTGATGTGGGTAGATAGTTGAAAAATAATTTCATTGGGTCACTGCAAGAGAGTGGTTGACACAATGTCTAGCGTTTGATGGTTATGAAATTAGTTTTCAATCTGCTAGAAAAGGAATATTTGGTCGGCCATCTGGCAGTTTCATTTCTATGGTATGTATATCAGAATTGTTTACATCATTAGTTCGACCTCAGTATTATGTGGGGTCTTATCAACTCACATTGAATTAAATCTTAATAAATCAGTACATATACCGATAATTAACATCTATTGGCATGCTGGCCTCATTAAACTTGTGATCTTTTTAGATCCCGTTGTGATCTTTGTTAGTAAATGGTCAGATAAATATATAGGAGGCCAAGTGGTACTGGGTGATTTAAAATCATAGTTGCTTGCGCATTCAGACAGTGACTGATCTTCCTGAAACAACTCAACGGAAAATACAATACAGTAAGGTCTGAGTCAGGTTTAGATCTTATGTTGTTAAATGGTCCTGTTTCTAGAGTTGTTCCTGGTTATTTCACCTGGAGCAATGGCTCTCTATTTTCTTGTTAGTAAGAATCTTTTTGACATGTGCACTCATTTGACCATTTGCGGCAGTGAGTTTAGTGACCATTGCTATTTGTCAACTGTATTTTACTTCGATTTTGGCAATCTTCACATGGAGTCCCCTGTTCGTCTCCTTGTAAAAGTCAATCCAGCTGGTAACAGGATTAGTTGGAATCCTGGTGCTGTCCATAAAGTCAGCCAAACTGTGTCAGCCTGTTTGACAGAGTTATTCATAGTATTCCACTTTTTGGGGTGGAGAATTGTGAGGGCTTTCAAAAGGAGCTGTTGCACTACGGTATGTTGTGGCAGAATGATTTAAAGAAATTCACTAAAAAACATCTCCATTCATATATCCACAAAGTGTCTAACATAAAAAGACAATGGGCCTCATTACACGTTAGGCGGTAAGGGTTTACCGGTATCGGTAAGGGCACCGGTACCGGTAAACCCTTACCGCCTTACTACGAGTTCCCTTTGCGGGACCCGACCTTAATGGCTGGTTTTACCAGCCGTTAAAGTAGGGTGCCGCAAAGGGCCCTTGGAGCTAATTACGGTACCGCAATTTGCGGTACCGTAATTAGCGCCTTCCCCATTCCCATTATGCCCTATGGGGGCAGAAATGGGAATGGGGAAGTGCCTTGGTGAATGGGGAATTACCGCCCCCGCTCACCTTGGAGTAGGGCGGTAATTCCGCCATCCACCAAGGCGGACACTGTAAAATACCGGCGGCAACCATGGCGCTAACAGCGCCATGGTTACCGCCTACAGTGTAATGAGGCCCAATGCGTTAAAAAATTAGAGCATTGAAATCTTTTGCAGTGTTAAGTCTTGAGTGCAAATGAACCTTAATCAAAAAAGAAAGGCAATCTCATAAAAAATGGTTGAGGGGTATTCAAACCCAGCACACTCAATCAGATGCAGAGAGTATGTTACAGGTTTTGAGAAAGAAAGATTCCAGATCATTCTGGTATTTAATGAATAACATGGAAAGTACCGAATCAGAACACATCATTTCTTCTGTATCAGAACAGCAATGGGGCACTCACTTTAGTAAAGTCTTTTCAGGTGTTGATGTAGGGGAAAATAATTTGATATTAAATACTATTGACCCTAGTAATTGAAAATTAACTGTTTATTCCCAAATGAATAATTATTCATTATTCATTTTATCGGGGATTCCTGAGGTTATTTTGAAGATCAGTTCACCAAGGGCACCTGGCCCGAATAATGTATCAAATTTGTCATTTAAAGGTAACCCTAATATTTGCGTGCTTATTTTGTATGCGTTATTCCAAAACATAGTTAATACACATACCTTTCCCAAATCCTGGTCTATGGCTCACATTTAACCCATTTTTTAAAAAAAGGCCCTCACTCCAATCCAGTGAACTACCGGCCCATACTAATCTTGGACGTGGATTCCAATGTTTTTTCAGCCCTCCTTCTACAACATCTGGAAGTGTGGCAGAAAATAACAAATAGGACTCCGAAATGGCTAACAAGATTTCAGGAAAATCATAACACTGTCCATAACGGATTTATGATGAAAGCCATTTTGAGCAAAGCTTGTTTGAGGAAATATGACTCAGTCTACTTGGCTTCAATTGAGTTATCCGCAGCCTTTGATGCAGTGTGCCATGCTCTTTTGTGGAGAAAATTGTAAAGGTGGGATATCACTCAGGGGCTTCTTCATCTGATTATTGGTCTGCACACTAACTCCAATGTTCAGGTTTTGTTAAATCGAGAGGGATTATTATCACGTAGTATCTCAACTTCACGAGGTGTTAGGCATGGTTGCGTTCTTGCTCCCTGCCTTTTTAATGTTTAGTTGTGCAACATAGGCAAGCATTTATATCAGGCAGCATTGGTGACACCTAACATTTCTACCTTGAAACCAATGTGGCACGCCTATGTGGATGGCTGTTTAATTTTTGATACCATTCAGATTGGTCTTCAGCGGCTGATTAATGCTTCTTCTACTTTCGATGTACAGATCAATTCTAATAGAACTTAAGTCGCTGATTGCACACATATGAAAACATTCAACGCATTTAATTGGAGAGTTGACCAGGAAGAACTTGAGAAGGTTGAAAGATTCATATATCTGGGATTCCTGATTTTTATGAAACAGCATCGAACGTTGGTTAATCAATGGTTGACACCTAGCGGGGTGGTATTATGTAACCAATTGAATCTGGTTGATTTCAGGTATGGGAGTTATTCATTACTGCCCTGTGTGAAATTCGATGAGGGAAACATTGTCCTAAAAGTTGTTGTATGGCACCAAAAGTTTCCCAACATGGGCGCTTAACTTTCTTCCAATTATAGAGGGCTATATGTGGAGAAGGGTCCTGCAGGTGCCAAACAGTGTCTTTTTGGCTGCTGTTAGGTATGAGTTGGGCCTTTTTTCACTTAAAAGCTGTTCCCTTTGGAATTATTTATCTTTTTATTTCAAGAGTTTGAGCTCAGTCCATGCACCTTGTCTTTTCACTGATCGGAATGTGATTATGCGGGAAGGTGGGGATACATTTATACGTGCATATTCAAAGTTGTGTATAGGACTTCTGCATGACTTGGGTCTTGCAAGTAAAGATCTGTTTGAAAATCAGACTAGAGTCAAAAACATACTGTGTAGACACGACTGGGCAACTATGATTGACATATTTCATCCATAGGAATCATTGCAACCACTTTGTCTTGACTTTAAATCTTTGGGTGTAATGGCCCCTTATTTAACTATATACCCCCATCGGTCTCTTAGACATTTATTTCTCATATTCAGATAGAATTAGATTTAAACAAGCAAGGTAGAGGTTTGTTATGACTAATTAAGTTATTGCCGGTTTTGCAATCTAAGTGGTGGAGTAGAAACTTTACAACATCTGTTGATTTTTTGTCCTGCTCAGCAAGGTAAACATGGAATATATTCCAGGTGATTTTTATCATTATACACCTTGGATTTTTGTCACTATTTTTGGCAATGTTGTCCTGCTGAGAAAACCACCTCTTTGACTGTAGCAATTACATGTTTACTTACTTCATTAGAATTGGAGTGAGATGTATGTTTACAATCGCTTTCTTTTTCTTTTCATATCTTAAATGAATTGTCGTGGAATCAAATGTATTTTATGATCATAGATGATCCTTATTATTTGATTTTAAACTGTCTTAAATTGTATAAAGAAATGTTTTAAAATTGTTATTAAATGTTGAATTGTAATGTTCTTTTTGCTTAACAAATTTGTTAAAGGTTATTTTTTGTAACCATAAGAAAATGTAAAAAAAAATAATAATTACATTTTAACTTTTTTTTACTTTGAGCATGTGCTGGCAGAAAAATGTCTGACCTCTTCAACCCAATGTTTACAGCAATATTTCATCAGCATGAAACTGTCATGATCTTTACCTGAATCACTCACCCGATATTCTCTTTAAAGTTCTGCTGAACCTGAATCACCCAAATACTGTAAACATTTAGGTGAGCAGGCAAGAATTCAGGATGGGTCAGGCAAAACATAAATTGTCTGGTCCCTGCTCTAGCTCCTGGGACCTTCAAGATGAGGATCTGTTTCTTTCTTTTTTACAATGCATGCTTGCATTACATGCACAACTCCCTAAAGGGACATATTTACATGGCGTACATATTTATATGCATGTCAGATATGTATAAACTCATGCAACATATGTAATATACAAGTCATATATCCTTACAGGGCCTGCGGTAGTGCCCTTGTACTTATGGTTAAGTTGCTCAACTCAGAGAGAGAGCACCTTTTCGGTGGTTTATAACATTGCCCCCTACAGACAAAACCACACCAAACTTAGCAAAACCAGTGTATGGCCCCTTCAAAATGATTTTGTGAAGTTTGGTGCAGTTTTGTTGAGGGGGGCAAAGTTATAAAGTGGTCCCAAAATGTGTGGAAATCCTCATAGACGCAATGGAGAAAAAAATGTTGGTTGCGCCTACAGCCCAAACCACTGAATGGATTTGCACCAAACCTGCGTGAGGAACGGTGGCTTGTATCCCAAAAGCGTGTACATCAGTCCAGTAGTTTTTTTTAAATGGCCAACAATAAGGAAAAAATAATTTAGTGATATCTGGATTCGGTCCACCGACTCATTTCCTGATTCGGGGTCATATGCGCCTGCTTATTAGTGTGGTGTGTCAAAACCTTTGAAACGGACACCATGCTGGACTTGTGAACAACGCCCGTAGACCACGGACATCGAAGTAAAAACATTAAAAAACACAACATTGCACTTGTCAAACGAAAAAATCTCTGGGGAGGTGAGGATGATGAGGATGGGATGGAACATGGCCATAGAAAAAACAAAAATTAGGTGTTTTTTCTTCTACGCAGTCCGTGAGCATTTCAGATGTTCGGGGACAGTCCTGTGATGTTCGTGAACATCAGGGACATCCATGGATATTTCTCAATTACAAGGTCGGTGAAAAGACATTTTGAATGGCTTATAACTTTGAAACAACTCAATGAAGCTGCATGAAATTTTGCTAAATTGTACACAAAATAGTGCTATTCCTTTTCGGACTGAGGTATAGCCTGTGGCCATGGGCAGTGGCCAGATTATCCGAGACATGACCAAAGCCATGACTCGGACAGTCAGGTTACTGGTCATGACCATGAGGGACCGGCAATGGGGTTAAAATGGGCATGATCACCTGGGACCAGCTATGTTGTGAGGTTTTTCGAAATTGGGAAAGGTTTGAATGGCAACAAATATTCTGCTGTGGCTACAGCCTGCAGTGCTGGACAGGATTGCAGAAAACATTTGCGCCCAGCATCAGCAAGGACCTCAAAGCATGGTTCCACAAATCTGTCATGTGTTTTCTTTTTTCTAAAGTCTCAAATAAGTACAAACAATGGTGATATAGCTTTGGTGCCTGGGCAATGAGCCTGGCCATGAGCAAGGACACATGTGTGCTCTGATTTGCTTATTGGGGCATGCGGCATGGCCGAAGTCCTAGGTTTGAATGGGAAGCAATATTCTGCTTGTTGCTACTGGTCCGGATTGCAGCAAACACTTGCAATGATCATCAGCGAGGACATTTAAGCATGGTTTTGCAAATCTGTCTTGTGTTTTTTTTTTCCAAAGTGTCAACATGTAAGTACACAAAACTGTGATATAACTTTGATGCATGGACAGTGGGCCTGTCCCCTAGCAATGAAGAATGACTACTCTGATTTATTAATGGGGCATGCAGCATGGCCGAAGCCCTCTGTTTAAATGGGAAAAGTATTCTGCTTGCGGCTGCAGCCCGAAGTGCTGCACAGGATTGCAGCAAACCTGCGCGATGTGCATCAACAAATACCTGAAAGCATGCTTTTGCAAATCTGTCCTGTCTTTTACTTTTTTGAAAGTGTCAAAAAGTAAGTACAAACACTAGTGATATAACTTTGCTCCTGGGCAGTCTCAGCAAGCACAACTGTCTACTCTAATTTGCCTATTGGGGAATGCGGCATGGCTGAAACCCAGGTCCCATGGATTGTGGAGACTGGCCATAGTTGAAAGCCATGTGCACTGGCCATTGGTCACATTATGAGGGTATAGTGGAAAGTGAACTAAGATACAGGGTATGTGCAGTGGATAACAGGGGTGGTGTGGTGGGGCTGGGGTCATGGTCGAGCCTCATGCCCTGGGCAATTCAACCATGACTTGCATCACCAGCATGTGCTGCTGATAATGACACACATCAGTATGCGTTGCAAAATGTATGTTTCTTAAATGAGGTTTACAGTTCTTTCATATGTCAAAAGAGGAAGTATTAATAACTTATACACAGTGATGTAACATCATGAAACATTTTCACTCATACAAACCAATGCTAAAGGGACGTTATGGTTAAGTTGCACTAATGAAAACCTATGAAATTCAGTGAAAAAAACGTTGTCAAAGGGACTAACAGCCAGGATATCAAATATGACATCACAATTGTTATTGATGACATCATTGATGACATCACGCATGAAATTAATTTTGATGAAAAGACCATACAAGGCAGTGTTTTTATAATATTCGTAACAAAATGTCATGGATGATCGGTAGACCTATGATGAACTACTTAATGCATTAAAGAATATAAACATCTAAACATTATAATGGAGTGTTGTTGATAATACAGTAACCTAATCATACATACACATAGGCAATGGCTGCAGCATGCACCATAGAAGTACATTATTTTTTTTTATCTGGTAATGCTGGAAAATAAAATAATGAATGCTACCTTATCAGACTTTTCAGTAATGTGAAACATGGAATAAATAGCTAACAATTCGAGACTTACTACACACTTGTGTTGTAACAGCCAATACATATGAATACCCACAATGCAGAAAAATCAGAGGAACATACAGGGAAACTAAAGTAAGGAAGACAGAAACAACAACACCAGAAGATGTCAATAACATTAAAGTTCATGTTCATGTATACACATGAATTGTGTGTTTGAGACCTGCTTATTTCCCTGTGTATGTGCACCATGAGCTGAGACCAAACCCTAATGAAAGTACTTTAAAAACATATGATAAGGTTAACGTCTAGATATATAGCATGGTTTGAATTGTCATGTTCTGACTGTCCGTGAACAAAAACACCTGGCCTAGATATGTCAGTGAGCAAACATAAGTGGCCTAGATATGTGATGTCATCAATGATATTTGTGATGTCATCCTTGATGTCCTGGGTGTTAGTCATAGCAGTGCACAGTAGTGGTGCAAGTTAATGTTGATTTGCTTACCATAAATGGTGAATTTCTGTGGTTTTTCGGGTTTTACTTGTAGCCATAATGCCCCTTTAACAAAGTTGTTTCACTGAATTTCATAGGTTTTTATTAGTGCAACTTAACCATAACGTCCCTTTAACAAAGTTTGTTCTGTGAATATATATATAATGGATGATGTTCATTATGTATATGTACCACTATAATATAAATAACTACCTCTCTATTCATCTAGCTATTTATCAATCTATATACATACATATTTCTTAATTAGACAAAAACATAATTTATTTGGAAGCATTCATTATCTTCTGATATTTTTTTTCAGGCAGAGATGGAATTAAGGTTTTGAAAAATAAGCCAACAGTCCCTTCAAGAATTCCTTATCTGCTCTCGTGTGTGTACCTGATTTGTAGCTTTTCCATAGAGAACAATGCACGTCAGAGCTTAATCTTTTGCATTTCAGTCTGAAAGGTTTCAATGGCACACTAGCTGAAAAGAAAGAAAAACTGTTAAGTTGTCATGTTTTTCGAAAGCTAGAACGGTTATTAGAATATCACGAAAGCTTGCAAATAAATGACTTTATTAGATATTAACTTGTAAATTTATACATTCACTGAAAACACATTCTTAAAGGGATGTTATGGTTTAGTTGCACTAATAAAAACCTATGTAATTCGTTGACCTTTTTTGTTAAAAGGACATTATGTTTGAAAGGTAAAATCAAAAAACAAAAGAAATTTGCTAGTTATGGTAAGTTGCACAATCACAACTCGTGCCACCACCATACGCTGCTCACACACAGGACATGAAAGATGACATCACAAATGGCATTATATGTTAATGCAACTTAATCAAAACATCCCTTTAACAATGTGTTTTCAGTGAATTTAATAGGTTTTTACCAGTGTAACCTAATTTACCCGCAACTTATGTTTACAAACTATGCACTTAACAATCATGCTCTCCCCCATATATTAGACATTATGTCTGCAGACAGCATTGCAAGTCCGCAAACGTACCTAGGGATAGTTGACAACAATACTAACTAAAATTACAGAGAGGCATAATATTTTTTATTTGTTTTACATAACATGATATGTTTTTTCAAGATCACAACAAAAACATGTTTTACATCTCTTACAATTTTGGAAATTGAAATACTGTTTTTAAAGTGATACCATCATGTTATGGATTGTACAATATATTGAAGGAAACCCTGTATAAACAATTCACTTCAACACCTGAAAGGCACTGAAGCACATTTCTCACAGTGAGGAAAACGTTTTAAAAATGCCAGTAAGTAAACAGTACCTTTTAAATTTAATTTATAAACATGCAGTAGGCAATTGTAAGGAGTCTGTTAAAATGTTATATAACTAAATATAAGCATTGTATATTGTAATAGAAATGGCAAGCACTCTAGAATTGTTAGAAATATACTTCCCCAAAGCAGATATAACGGAAGAAGAAGAACCTACTAATGGTAAATTATTTTATGTCATTCAAAATAATACAATTCTGTTACTTATATATAAACTATGACACTCAATTTGTTACATATCTTTCATACGTCACAATCTCGAACAACAAGAAGAACAGGTCAATCAAAGCCACTAAAAAAAGAACAGTTTAAAGCTAGATTGCAAAATATAGAAAATCAAATGAACCAATTGTATGTAGATTCAAATCAAATTAGAATTGCAGAATTGTGAATATATGTTAAAAACCATGTGATAACAAATATTGATTTTCATTGCCCTACCTGTACCTTTGGACGTTATCCCCATCAATCACCCCAGTAATTCCAAGTGGAAATTACAGATCAACTTTTTGATTACATTCCTATCCCTCCTTCTCCTAATAATGTATGTATACCACCTGAAAATGCCACAATTTTTGTTTCCCAAAGTGATTCTCCCTCCTTATCAGAATGGATTGCAATGTAAATATTTGAATGCATTTTTTAAATGACAATTTGAAGCCAACAGACTATATTTATTTATTTTATTTATTTTATTGTGCATTTGTAAGGCACTTACACATCAAGGAATTTGTGTTTTAAAGCGCCCAAAGGGCAAAGGGAGGGGAACAAGGGAACAGCAAGACAATGGTATATGATGACAATGATTAGTAAAATACAAAGGCAGTCCTCTTAGGCCTTGTGAACATTCTGAGTGTGCAAGTGCAGAGAGAGAGAAGGGACAGGGGAGGGGGCAAGTGCTAAAGGTTCCACAGAGGGGGATGTTCCAGAGATCCAGTTGCACATGCAACAGGTAAGGGCCAGGGAACCAGTTGCAAAGGCAACAGGTAAGTGCCAGGCAGTGACTACTTGCTTAAATGTGGGTCACCAGCCAATACAATAAGTGCAGGCCAGTGAGACAACGCAGGCCAGTGGTGCCCGAAGGCAAGTACGGGGGGGTGGCGTATGCTGCGGGTGATTGGACAGAAGGCAAGGACCCAGACTGATACATAAGGGCACAGGCCACCAATCACATTGATTGTTGGGTTTAGCATGGCAGGTAGAGAGGGAAGGAAGAGAAGAAGAGGAAAGTCTTGAGGTGCTTGTGGAACTTGAGGAGATTCGGCTCAAGACAGAAAGAAAGGGGGAGGCTGTTTCAGAGGAGGGAGCCAGCTGAGGAAAGGGAACGGCCACCCGTTCTCTGCTTAGAGAAGCACTTGACAAGCAGCAAATTGGAGTCTGAGGATTGGAGGGATGTGGAAGGAGAGTATTTGGTGAGAGCCAGTTACAGATAGTGTGGTTCCCAGCCCAGACAGCCTTGTGGATGATGCAGAGGGATTTAAGTTTGATCTGTGCAGCAACCGGGAGTCAGTGGAGAGAATTTAGGGCTGTAGAGATATGGTCTTTGGGCATTAGGCCAAGGATGAGTCTTGCAACCCTATGCTGGATTAACTGGCTGGAGGCAGAGCAGAAGAAGATAGATTAAGGGAGAGGCTGTTCCAAAATTCCAGCCTGGAGAGAACCAGAGGTTTTGAGAAATTCTCTCTCAGAGCTTCTGGGGACAGGTGAGGAATGGGAAGAGGCACCTGAGGAGATATAGTTGGAAATGGGCCTTCCTGGCAAGGTCCAAGATGTGAGGAATGAAAGATAGAGAAGAGTCGAAGATGACTCCCAGGTTTCTGGTTTCAGAGGAAGGAGAGGGGGGAACAAGCCATCGAGGGTGGCCAGAGTGAAGGCAGAAAAGAGGGAACAGGAGCCAAGGCTGTATGGCAGACAGGCAGTCAGAAATGATAGAGGAAGTCAGATGAGATGCCGTGGGTAGTCTGAAGAAGAGTTGAGTGTCATCTGCACAACACTGGATGTGCAGGGAGAAAGTGGAGATAAGGTGAGCAAGGGGGCAAGATAGATGCTAAAGAGCCAAGGCGGAAGCATAGAGCCCTGGTGAACACCACAAGTGGAGATAGATGGGGTGAGGAGAAAGAACCCAAGGTAACCTGGGAGGGATGGTCAGTCAGGAAGGAGGTCAGACAGCCCAGTGCCCACTCTAACATACCAAAGGTATCATGGAGCCGTTTTATGGGGGGGGTGGTTGACCATGTCAGAATCAGAGAAGGAATTGAGTAGAATAATAACAGGGGATGAGTTGGAGCCAGGAGAAGTAAGCAATTCTTCAGAGGTTTTCTGAAGATCAGTTTCCGTACCTCTGGTTGCTCGTAATCCAGATTGATGGTTGTGCAGGCAACCAACAAACTCAGTATGCTGAGTTAGTTTGGGGAAGACCAACTTCTCCAGAGGTTTCCCAAGGAAGGGAGTGATTGAGATGGGGCAGTAGTTGGCCAGACACAAGGGGTCGTCGGAAGGATTTTTTAGGAGGGGGAACACCAGGGAGTGCTTGAGGGAGGAGGGGAAAGACCCAGTGGCAAGAGAATGATTACAGAAGTGAGTGAGTGCAGGGCAAGGGAGCCAATTTTGTCCTTAATGGTTTTGGAAGAGCAGGGGGAGACTTGTTTGGAAGATACCTTCATAGAGCGGACTACTCTAGTGACCTTGTCTGATGTGATAGGAGAGAAAGAGGAAAGAGTGGAAGGAGAAGGAGGAGGGGCACAGGGAGGTAGGTGGATGGAAGGAAGAGAGGGAGAAGAGAGAGAACTCAGGATGTCCTGAGTTTTAGCAGAGAAGTGGGTGGCCAGTGCAGTACAGAGGGCATGTGAGGGAAGAGGTGTGGTAGAAACTGCAGATGGATTGGTCAGTTCCTTGCTGATTTTAAAGAGTTTGGCCATGTTGTTGGACACCCGTTTCAGGGCTGCTAGATCAGAGTTGTACCAAGTGTTACTGTTGGTGGTAGGTTTCAAATGGATCCTTATGACAGAGGCAAGAATATTGAGAGTGTTAGTGATAACTAGATGTAAATTGTTAATAGCAGAGTCAAAGGTAGAGTGAGTAGAGGGGGGTGAAGGTGGAAGCAAATGCAACAACTGTCACTCGTTTTATCTGACAAACAAAAATGGCAGAGCTGGGAGAGGTCACGTTAGAGGGCAGAGAGCTCAAAGTTGGAAGGAGAAAAGTGAGTGGTTAGGCCAGCAGAGCAGGGTGGAGAGTGGGGAAGAGAGCAAGAGATTTGTATGGATGAAGGCATCGAAAGTGTGTGCAAATGAGTGGTTATGACCGGAGGGGAGAATTGAGAGGGAGGGAGGGGTGCAGAGGTCACGGACAAGAGTGGTGGTCATGATTGAAGAATCCAAGTGGATGTTGAAGTCATTCAGAAGGAGGAGTTTAGAGGTGGAGGTCAGAAGAGAGCAGTAGAAATTGACCAATTCTGGGAGGAAAGATTAGATAGTGGCAATGGTCAAAGAGTAAGTAAGTGAGGGGCCAAGCTTTCAGCCCAGGCTTTAAAAGGAGGACTAGGGCTTGGTACCTATGAGCGAAGAAGGGACCCATTTAGGGAAAATCAAGGCTGCTCCAGCACCAGCACAGTTGGAGCAAGGCTTTGAGATGATCTTGTAGCCATCAGGGAGAAGGGAGTCAAAAGCTGTGACTGAGCGGGCATTGAACCACTACTCGGTGAGAGCGAGGGCATCGAGATCAAAGTCTTCAAGAGGAGGCAGATGTCAGAGGAATGTTTGATAGCAGAACAGGCATTAAATGTGGCTAAGTAAAGCCGGTCACCACCCTTAAAGGTTTTGCAAGGAGGGGTACAGAGGGGTGGTATGCCCATTGGAAGTGTTGAAGGAGGTGCTGAGAGAGAGGAAGGAGGGATTTCAGGAGTGGGAAGGAAGTCGATGAGAGATGGCAGGTACCGGTCAAAGAGGAGGAGATTGGGTTGAGGACCCTGAGCAATGATAGTGCCATTGTGATAGACATTAATGATGCACCTTGAGGATGAGAAGCCAGCCAAGAGAACTACCCATCTAGTGCCACTATTAATGGGGGAAGAGGAGGAAGGGAGAGAGTGGAGATTGGATGTGGAGTCCAAAGTTCTGGAGACGAGACAGAAAAGAGGATATCTGTGATTATCTGTCTGGAAGTGGCGCTGACATAGGTGTCTGCGATAGGTAAGCCAGAGTTAGAAGAAAGTATATATTTCTTTAACATTTTTATTTCAGACTTTGTGAGAGAGGAACGGTAGGTGATAGAATAGCAATTAGAGTAGATGGGAGAGATGGAGAGGAAAATAGTGATGGAAGAGAAGAGAGTAAAGGGAGCAAGGGAGATACTGCACAGTCAGAAGATGACACACCACGCGGCGTAGCAGCCGAGAGTAGACAATGATTAAAATGTGCACCTACATTTTAGCCAAAAAGCACTAAACAGCACAACATGTAAGTTGCAGCACATTTAAAAGCACACCTATATACATGTTCATGTCAGCAACACCGCACTGAAGTGGCATCACGTGGGGTGTGCTGATGTTCACAAACAGACCGCCACTTCCGCAGCCTCAGTGATGCAATTTTTATTGTTTCATGAACATTAGAGTGTGATACGGTCGTTGCAGCTCAAGAGAGTGATGCCACCCGGCTGCCAGGACGTTTAGGAACTACGATCGTGTCTGCGACATCATGGTGCACTTTTAATTAGTTTCTCACTTTCCCTCAGAGGCTCACCACCTCGAAACCCTGGTTCTCTATAGGCTGGACTATTGCAACAGCCTCTCTCTCAATCTTCCTACTTCTACTCTCTGTCCTCTACAGTTCATGCAGAACAGAACCGTAAGACTTATCCTTGGCCTCAAGCCCAGGGACTGCATCTCTCTGGTGCTGAAATCCCTGCATTAGCTCCCGTGGCTGCAATGATCAAATTTAAGACTCCTTTGCATAATCCACAAGGCTTTCTGGGGCCCTGGGCCTGCACTATCTACAACACTCTCTTCCTAAATACCCTCCTTCTAGGATCCTCCGCTTGTCCTCCTCCAATTCTCTGTGGGTGAGCTGCTTTCAATAACAGAGATTTGGGGTTAGATCCTTATACTCTGCAGCCTCAATGCCTCTCTCTGCCTTGAGCCAGAGCACCTTAAGTTCCAGAAAATCCTCATAACTTTCCTCTTCTTTCCCTCCTTCTCTCTCCCTCTCCCCTGCTAACCTCCATTTCTTTTTTCTCTCCACCCTGCTTCCTTCTTCTCCTCCCTAACTCTGTTTACTTTTGCTGAGTGGTTGCCTGGGTCATCTCAGAGCCTTACAGGTCCCAGCCCACCGCCCCACCAGTCTTTGAACTCCAGGACAATGCGCTATTTTCAGCATTTCTGGACTTTCAGCTTACGCTCCATGAGTGAGGCAACCTCACTGCACTTAACCCAGGGTCTTTTATACTGGAGGTGTTTGTTCCCCCCTCTTCCTCACACCTGCTTCCCTACGCATGCATGAACTATATGTACTAGGACTAGTAATGTGTGTCTGTCGTCTGTCTTGTCACTCCCCCACCCCCAACTGTAACACTTCATGCACTTGCTCTAGGAGAAATGCTGTTAGACCTAGTAGGCTAGTTTTCTATTTTGATTCATCCAGAAACTTCAAGGCCTAAGAATGATTACTGTATCACCTTGCACTCCACCTGTGTATAAGCAATGGATAAATAAACAATTACAATTACAAATATTAGGACAGGGCCGCAGTCATCACAGCGCACCAGAGTGATGTCACACGGGTGGGCTAACATTTGTGAACTGGCTGCCATGTCCTTGATGTCATGACACACTTTAAATTAGTTTGTGAACTCCATGGCTGCAGTCACAACTGCTCATCGGAATACTAACACCTGGGTGAGCTGACGTTCATGAACATTGTGACATGGTTGCGGACATCCGCGCATGTTATGATGAGATCATGCCCTTGTGGCATGATGACATGTCTGCGGTCGATGTCCTGCTTCACGGCCATTTTGAAATCTATTTTACACCCAGCCTAACAACTTTCAAGTTGAAACTTTACCCCCACACAACTGCTTCTAACATTCTTGTCCAACCTTTAACATTGTTTTCTGGCCTCCATAGTCTGCAGACAGGAGGAAAGAATACAGACAGTTCCTTCAAGTTGACCCACCCATTTATTATAGACATTCTCAATCTGGCAGAGGACAGGAGAATATCTGACTCTCGCAGAGCAGCAAGACTTGGGAGCTTTTGGAGAAGAGCAAAAAATGGCATCAGTCATGGACATCCCTCCACTTTAGGTGCTGCCACAACCACCATCTGGAGGACCTGGATAAGGGAACAGGGTCACTGCAGCAGATGAGGAGGGGGATGATGCATTAGAAGTAGTACCTTCTATGTCTGGGGTTTAGAGAGAATCCAGGGTGTGGTGGCTTTTTACTACCATTGGTGGATTGCCAAAGCCTGCCTGTGTGCACTGCCTTGAGTGTGTTGTCACACTCAGTCATGGCCAGAAGGGGCATTACTTCTTCTGCACCACATCCATTCATCGCCACACCCAGACTTTCCACCCGACTGCCCTGAGAAAGGCAGTCAGGACATATATCACTGCACCATCATTTTGCACTCCTGCCCATACCAGGACTATCTCAGTTGGCAAGAAGATTCCCCCTGGTGCATCAGAGCTCCCCCTGGTGCATCAGAGCTTATACAAGAGGAAGTTGGTTGTCAACTTCAGAGGACAACTGTCCTCTTTATATATTGCGAAGCCTTCATCTGCTGGGAGGAGCAATTCTGCAGCTCTTTCGAGGCCACTGTGAAGATGCATGAAAAAAAAATGGTCCCTTTCACTAGTCACATCACCAGTACCCTTTTTCAGCGCGATGATTATATTGGTGATAGCCACGCTATATACGTTTTTCATAGATAGATAGGTAGATCACCAGTACCTTCTTGCCTGTCCATCCTTTATAGTGGTTGGTTGGTCACTGTACCTTCTACCATCCCACCTCCCTCACTCCTTACCTCCTGCTGAAAGACCAAGAACAAACTAAAAAAAAAACATTTTAAAACAAAAAAATATAGGTTTCAATGGAAACCACCTTCCAACTTCTAAAAAAAAGTATTAAAGAAATACAAACATGTACAGTAGATCCCTATGGAGTCCACAATTAACAGACTGTCAAGAAATTGACAAGTTAGCCAGTCACTCCAATAAGGAGAAAAATAGAAACCCCATTCGTATATTTCGAAAAAAGTGATTTTTAATCAAGTTCAGAAGTATAATTGTCATGTCATTTCATAAAGAAACAATTCATACACATCAAAAGGTTTTCAAACATTTGAAGAAATCGTGTCATCTGCTTAAAGTTTTTTTTTTCAAATAAGAAGAACAAAGGAACACGGATAAATCAATCATAACAATCTTGTGAGTTTACCAACACTCAACGGTATAATTATTCATAATGAATTTGATACCAATTTGTATCAGAGCAACAAAGCATCAATAGAGTTGGTGCACCACTGATTCTTGAAACTCTAATACAAATAATACAATACACGTTTCGGGCTGCTCTTGCCTCTTTTTCAGGTGTAGATGTTATCCTTTTCATTATCAAGTGAGCTAAAACATAAGGGAAAATGGCTAAACACTAAACCCACATGCTTATTTCATAAAATGTTGAAATGTATTATGCACTAACCTGTAGTAACTAATTTCATGACCAGTATAAAGGCTGAAATAAAGGGAAATCAATTACCATTTTTGTGTCTCTTTTGAATTGTTTATAATTTTTAACTATAAAGGTAAGAATCATATATATAAATCCCACTAACCTTATGCAGTTGTCTCATATATTCCAAGGATGTTAATTAATACCAGTCAAAAAGCACCTTAAAGCCAATCGCTTTTTGTTGATTCAACCAGAATAAAAAAGGGGGAAAAATTGTACTAGTCATAAAGCTATACTCTTGAAAGTCCTTAAGTCATTATTCGTCTTGCAATATTTACTTAGTATACTATTGAAAGCTGGGCACAGGAAAGAAGGAAAGGCTATAATGACAGCTTACCGTCCTGTGCTGGCGTTTTCTGTAAAAGGGTTAACATCACACCATGCAAAGCGTGGCGCGGGACACTCTCTTCAATTGTTATCAATGAATGTTTGTAAACAGTAACATCCGTCAACTGTGATTACATTCGCTATGTGCGATTCAACACGAGTTGTCTTTTGCCGGGCTAATTGGTAAAGTATTTCCAATTTATAATTCCCCAAGACGTCTATATGCCAATGCAGTGCTAATTGTACTCACCTTATTCCGATTAGAAAACGCTTGACAACTGCTTCCCGTCCTGAGCAGGCATTATATTATGCATGCACTCATTTACGTGACTATTCATGTCACGTGAGTCGTGCTTCACACGCATTGTTGTCAATAACTTCTTAATGACGACGTTCATGTTCACATTCATTTCTTATTTGTGGCAATGGTCATATGTTGCAAGATTTAAAAGAAAAGAACATATTTCCACTTTACTCTTTCACGTGACTACTTCCGATGCGTAAGGTTCTATACATCACAGGCATTATTGTGGCAATAAGCCACGAGGTGGTGGGCCATTACCGCCCCAAGTAATGCCCCCGGGGTGAGTTATAGGCCCGAGCGAAGCGTGGGCCTAAACGGTGCCCCGGGGGCATTAGCTCTGGGCGGTATTGGCCCGCCACCGAGTGGCTTATTGCCATTAGTACCCCGGCCCGTTAGGCCGGGGTTCTAATTGCTTTTTTTTCTGTTCCAACAGAAAATAAAAATAAAAAACGGCAAAAAAAAATGGCTACCGCCATGGAAAGGGAAAACGTAGTGCGTTTTCCCTTTCCATGGTGGCCATCGGGAGCGGACGCGCTGGGAACAGAAGTGTTCCCAGTGCGTTCGCTTCCGAGACCAGAAGAAAAAAGAAGGTAAGTGGGGTCGGGAGGGCGGAAGCGAGGTTATTGGGCAAAAAAAAAAATCTTACCTGCGTCCCGGCGGGGGACGAAGGAAGCCTCCAGCCATGGAGAGGCTCGGAGCGGGGATTGTCCTGTTTCGAGCCTCCTCATTGGCTGAGGGGCTGCCACACCCCTCGCCGGGAACAGAGTAGCTGGCACGCACGGCGTGGATGGGAATACCATGTGGTATGGCTCGCAAATGAGCCAATCACCACACAGTATTCCTGTTCAGCCGCGCGTGCCGGGTACTAATGTGAGTGACTTGTTGATGACAGCGGCCATCTTTGCATATATTTAATTATTTACAATGTCATTAATTTATCACGTTGCAAGATTAAAAAGCAACTACTTCCATGTCACTCTGTGTATTGAGTCTGCCTGCTTTATGTTGATGCTGATGTTGATGAATAAAGCAGGCAGACTCCATAAGAATCTCCAGCATTTCGGCGGGCATGTAAATTCATGCCAGTGCAAATACTGCAGCATTCATATGGCACAGTGGAAAAAGGTGGCAGAAATTAAGTTTTGTTCCACCCCTCTTCTCTACCGTAAAAACAATTGAAAATATAGCGTGCTGTGAATAGAAGGTGTTAAAGCCTTACTCAAGGCTTTTGTGCTTTCCATTGACATTATACGACCAAACCATATGAGCTATCTTTCTGTGTATTTCCACCCACGATTTCCGTGGACTATACTATCCATGGAATGGAAGTGGTATCACCTCAATTCCATTTTTTGATACGTTTTATATTGGCTCTTAAAAGCGCATTTTTGTTCTAGTAAGAGTGTGGCATTGAAAGAATGGAAGGGGTGGGAACCACACAAGTAATTAGAGTTTTCTTAATTGAAGGAGTTCTTTGAGTCTCAGAACTTCTGGTTATCAACTTTTTACTGGAGCTGTCTGAAATTAATGATCCTATGACACATGGATCATAGAACATTATTGAGAAAAGAAAAAATGAGGTGAGATCACCTCATCATTACTGACGCTCTCAGTTGGTTCAATTAGAGCAACCATTATTTTGTGTTCTAATGTAAAAGTTCTTCACACTTACATTTTCTTTTTTTCATGTTCCAATGTACAGTTTTTCAGGAAGAAAACATGTAGCCATGTAAAAAGTGCAGGTAATGTTTTAATCCACATTCCTGTTATTCAGTTACATAAAGTGGTGCTTTTTGTTGGCAGAAATCAAATACAGTGGTCAGTCTCATGCATACAGCCAATGCGTTTCGGTATCAAGTACCATCCTCCGGGGTATGCAAACTATTAGTATCATTCATACAAGACATTATGACCATATGATCAAAAAGACCTTTATTTATATCATGGTTCATCATTATCAATTAATACATACCAAGTAATTTCAATTGTGTCCATGAGTTTCGTTGGTACGGTTAAAGCAAAGGAAAATCACAGAAAATAACTCAATCAGCAACTGTTATTGCATTATAACAAATGGTTTAAAAATAAATGTACTAGTCAGTGTTTGCTTGAGTCACAGTAATTGTGGTCTGTTTGTGTAATCTCTGCTACTCTTGAGATAAGCCCGGCTGCTCCCCCACTGCTACCACTCTGACATAGTAGTACAGGCTTGTACCAAAGGTAAAACTTGTATTGCCACCTGTAGTCTTAATTGTGTGTAGTGGTCCCTAATGGCACTGCACAGGATTCTGCCTAACACTGATGTACAGCGGTGAGGATTTGAAAGTAGAGTGATTACACTTAGAGTGCTGCTATTGCTTGGGTTCAACTAACCACAAGGCTAACACCACTAATTCTATTTAACTAAGAAATCATGTCAAATATTAGAAACTACACTGAAAGAGGGTCTCTTGAACTACACTGCTGAGGTTTTAAGAACCATGTGTAGAGAGAGGAGTCTCTCTGGTAAAGGAAAGAAATCTGAATTGATTGTAAAGTTAATAGGAAAACAAAGTCTGGACAGTGGGTCAGTAGGGCCTATCCCTCCAGCAAATGTGGATACTGATGTTTCTGATTCTGAGAGTGTTAATTTTGAAGAAGTAGATGAGTCCGTGTTAGGAAACCCTACAACTCTTTTGCCTGCTCAGAATGCACAACCTCTTTCCATAGGGACCCCCACAGGTCCTATACTTACTCATGTATTTACTGCACTTGAGAAAATGAGACTTGAATTGGAAGTGAAACCCATTGATGCACAAACTGCCATGAAACATCAAAACTTAAGGCTCAGAGAAATGGAGCTGAATCATGAAATAGAAATGAAAAAATTGTCTCTAGAAAATGCTTCTCTCCCAGAGTCTTCTAGGTATTCCAGCCCTAAGAGACCCTGTATGCCAAAGGAAATGATTGGTATGTATGAGACTAAACTTGATGTTTTGGATTGGTTAGCAATGTTTCAGTACAATCATGGGATTCAAGGTATCTCAGGGAATCAGCTGATTCCCTGGCTTTTCTCTAGGCTTCCCCCTGTTGCAAGTGATGCTGTATTGGAGTTGGGGGAGGAGGATAAATGGGATTATGGGTGTGTGAAGCTAGCATTAATAGCTAGATTTGGGAATACCCCTTTCCAGTATTTTAAGAGGTTTAGAACCCTCAAAAAGCATGATGGTAGCCCTTGGGCCACCTGGGTATGTGAATGTTTGATAAAATTATATGGTTGGGTTAAGGGTTACAAAGTGAACACTTATGACGGTTTGAGGAATCTTGTAATGTTGGAGTCTATTTTTGATGTCTGCTCTCCTGAGCTTAGACAGCACTTGGCTGATTCAAAGGAGATAGATCCTAAGAAACTAGCTAAGGCTGCTGACTTATAGGTTGCCAACAGGGCTACTCACAAGGATTCTGGGGCTACTCAGAAGAAGGATGAGGGGAAGCAGCCAAAGAAAGACAACAAAGAGAATTCCAATAATTCCAATCCAAAAGAGGGCCACAAACATAACCAGGGTAAGCCACAAGGTAAACCGCATCAGGCTAGTGTACCAACTGGTTCCACACCTGATGGAAGTCAGAGCAAACCCCTATTCCAAAGGGCATTTGGGAAATGCTCTGTGTGTAGGTTACCTGGCCATGTGAAAGGAGATCCCAGGTGTAAGGGTAAACCTTCAGGGATCAACACTGTCTCCTCAGCCTTCTCCCAGGTGTATGAAGTACCTATAGCCAGTGGAAACGTTCGGTTACTAGCTGATGAGCCCATGAGAGTCTCAGCTAGTGTTTCTTTAGTGTCCTTGGGTCTTTGGGAACAGCAGAACTTAGATGTCTATAACTCAATCCCAGATAATACTAAAGTGTATTACAACGATAGTGTTCTTGTGAATGGTCAGGAAACCCCTGCCATCAGAGACACTGGAGCCAGCATAACCGTGGTTGATGAATGTTTTTTCAAGGTGTAGGATGTTGCTAAGGCACCCAAACACCTAAACAAGTTAGCTGGAGGCCCTGTGCAAATGGTTCCCCAGTTACCAACTCTCATTCAGTGTAATGACATGACTGTCAGAATACCTGTAAGTGTGCAAAATAACGTACCTGGGAGGGTCCTGTTGGGTAATGACCTTAAAACTCTTGGAGTTGTGTCCAGTACCCCCCAGCCCCCCCAGCAGAAGGAAGCAGGAGCTCACTAGGTCTGCAAGGGAGAGAGCCGTGAGAGGCTCTCCTGGGGACATGATAGAGGAAACTATCACCCCAAGTCCACAGGACTTACTTACTGCTATTGCAGGTCAGAAAGAGACAAAGGGGAAACCCAAGTCTGCCAGCAAGAAACCAGCAAGCACTCCTCTGCCCAGAAGGACATCTCCACGACTGTCCAAAGTCACATCTGTGGCTTGTCCACCAGCTGAGGCTGAGTTTGAGGTTCAACCCTGTATGGTTCAACTAGATACTAAGGAATCAGATCTAGAAGAAGATCTTATTATGATAGGAGATATTGACCCTGTTGACCATCCTGAGCTGCAGTCTTTACTGGCAGAAGGTGGACCCAACAGAGAAGATTTCAGCAAAGGACCAAGAGAGTGTCCTACTCTAGAAGGTATTCGCCTACAGGCAGCTTCTCAGCTCAATGGGACTGAGCCTGGGAAGTATAGGTTACACTGGGAGGATGGCCTCTTCTACAGTGAACCAACTGAGTCAACCCCTGGTGACTGCAAGAGACTTGTAGTACCTCTGGTGAACCGACTCCAGTTTCTGTAGTTAGCCCATGAGGTACCTTTGGCTGGTCACTTAGGTTTTAAGAAGACCAAGGAAAGGCTCCCTCTTCATTTCTACTGGCCTAAGATGGGTTCAGAAGTAGACAAATCTGCAGAAGCTGCCACACTTGCCAAATGTCTGGTAAGAGTGGAGCCAAGAATGTGGCACCCCAGGTGCCTCTCCCAGTGGTGGGAGTTCATTTTGAGAGGATTGGGATTGACATTGTTGGTCCTCTTGACCCTCCTACATCTTCAGGCAACAGGTTCATCCTGGTTGTAGTGGACCATGCCACTAGATTTCATGAAGCCATACCTATGAGGACTGTTACGGCTCCGGCTGTGGCTAAGGCCCTACTTGGTATTTTTACCAGGGTAGCTTTTCCTAAGGAGGTGATATATGACAGGGGATCAAATGTTATGTGCCACTACATGCAAACCATGTGAAAAACCTGTGGAGTCACCTACAAGCTCTCAACTGCCTAACATCCCCAAATCAATGGATTGGTAGAGAGGTTTAACAGAACTATGAAGAGTATGATAGGTGCTTTAGAAGAACCCCTTAGGAGAAAGTGGGACCTTTTACTGCCATGCCTTCTCTTTGCATATAGAGAAGTCCCTTAGGAGGGAGTAGGATTCAGCCCTTTCGAAATTCTCTATGGCCATCCAGTCAGAGGTCCATTGGCCCTGATTAAGGAGAGGTTGGAGAGTGCTCCTTCCCCCGAGCCAGTCAGAGTGACTGGCTATGTGATAGGTCTCCGGAGGAGAATGTCACACATGATGGCTGAGGCAAGTGATAACGTGAAGGCTGGTCAAGCTCTGGTCAAGCATTGGCACGACCAGAAGGCTAACATGGTTGAGTGTACTCAAGACCAGCTTGTTCTTGTTATGGTCCCAACAAGGCAGAGGGCCTTGCAGGACAAATGGATAGGACCCTTCAAGGTTGTGGGTAATCTTGGAGAAGTGAACAATCTGGTGGACTTAGGCAATCCTAAGGAGGCTCCAAGCGTCTTTCACACCAACCGTTTAAAGGCTTATGACTCCAGACCTGACATAGGAGTTTTGCCTTTAGTTTCAGCCGAAGGGTATCAAAGAGCCGTTTTATGGGGGTGTGGTGGTTGATCATGCCAAAATCAGAGAAGAAATTGTGTAGAATAAGAACAGGGGATGTGTTGGAGCCAAGAGAAGTAAGCAATTCTTCACAGGTGTTCTGAAGATCAGTTTCCATACCTCTGGTTGTTCATAATCCAGATTGATGGTTGTGCAGGCAACCAACAAACTCAGTATGCTGAGTTAGTTTGGGGAAGACCAACTTTTCCAGAGGTTTCCCAAGGAAGGGAGTGATTGAGATGGGGCAGTAGTTGGCCAGACACAAGGTGTCGTCGGAAGGATTTTTTAGGAGGGGCACACCAGGGAGTGCTTGAGGGAGGAGGGGAAAGACCCAGTGGCAAGAGAATTATTACATAAGTGAGTGAGTGCAGGGCAAGAGAGCCAATTCTGTCCTTAATGGTTTTGAAAGAGCAGGGGGAGATTTGTTTGGAAGATACTTTCATTGAGCAGACTACTCTAGTGACCTTGTCTGATGTGATAGGAGAAGGAGGAGGGGCACAGGGAGGTAGGTAGATGCAAGGAAGAGGGGGAGAAGAGTAAGACTCGGGATGTCCTGAGTTTTAGCAGAGAAGTGGGTGGCCAGTTCAGTACAGAGGGCATGTGAGGGAAGAGGTGTGGTAGAAACTGCAGATGGATTGGTCAGTTCCTTGCTGATTTTAAAGAGTTTGGCCATGTCATTGGACACACGTTTCAGGGCAGCTAGGTCAGAGTTGTACCAAGTGTTACTGTTGGTGGTAGGTTTCAAATGGACCCTTGTGACAGAGGCAAGAATATTGAGAGTGTTAGTGATAAATAGATCTAAATTGTTAATAGCAGAGTCAAAGCTAGAGTCAGTAGAGGGGGGGTGAAGGTGGAAGCAAATGCAGCAACTGTCACTTGTTTCATCTGACAAATGTCTGCAAACAAGGTTGGCAGAGCTGGGAGAGGTTATGTCAGAGGGAGAGAGCTCAAAGTTGGAAGGAGAAAAGGGAGTGGTTAGGCCAGCAGAGCAGGGTGGAGAGTGGGGAAGAGAGCAGGAGATTTGTATGGATGAAGGCATCGAAAGTGTGTTCAGCTGAGTGGGTATGACCGGAGGGGAGAATTCAGAGGGAGGGAGGGGTGCAGAGGTCACGGACAAGAGTGGTGGTCCTGATTGAAGAATCCAAGTGGATGTTGAAGTCACCCAGAAGGAAGAGTTTAGAGGTGGAGGTCAGAAGAAGGGAGTAGAAATTGACCAATTCTGGGAGGAAAGATTAGATAGTGGCAATGGTCAAAGAGTAAGTAAGAGAAAGGCCAAGCTTGCAGCCCAGGCTTTAAAAGGAGGACTAGGGCTTGGTACCTATGAGCGAAGAAGGGACCCATTTAGGGAAAATCAAGGCTACTCCAGCACCGGCACAGTTGGAGCAAGGCTTTGAGATGATCTTGTAGCCATCAGGGAGAAGGGAGTCAAAAGCAGTGACTGAGCGGGCATTGAACCACGTCTCGGTGAGAGCGAGGGCATTGAGATCAAAGTCTTCAAGAGGAGGCAGATGTCAGAAGAATGTTCGATAGCAGAACAGGCATTAAATGTGGCTAAGTGAAGCCGGTCACCACCCTTAAAGGTTTTCCAAGGAGGGGTACAGAGGGGTGGTACGCCCATTGGAGGTGTTCAAGGAGGTGCTGAGAGAGAGGAAGGAGGGATTGCAGGAGTGGGTAGGAAGTCGATGAGAGATGGCAGGTACCGGTCAAAGAGGAGGAGATTGGGTTGAGGACCCTGAGAAATGATAGTGCCATTGTGATAGACATTAATGATGCACCTTGAGGATGAGAAGCCAGCCAAGAGAACTACCCATCTAGTGCCACTATTAATGGGTGAAGAGGAGGAAGGGAGAGAGTGGAGATCGGATGTGGAGTCCAAAGTTCTGGAGACGAGACAGAAAAGAGGATACCTGTGATTATCTGTCTGGAAGTAGCGCTGACATACGTGTGTGCGATAGGTAAGCCAGGGTTAGAAGAAAGTATATATTTCTTTTACCTTTTTATTTCAGACTTTGTGAGAGAGGAACGGTAGGTGATAGAATAGCAATTAGAGTAGATGGGAGAGATGGAGAGGGAAATAAAAGTGATGAAAGAGAAGAGAGTAAAAGGAGGAAGCGAGATACTGCACAGTCACAAGATGACACACCACGCGGCCTAGCACCCGAGAGCAGACAATGATTAAAATGTGCACCTACATTTTAGCCAAAAAGCACTAATCAGCACAACATGGAAGTTGCAGCACATTTAAAAGCACACCTATATACATGTTCATATCAGCAACACCGCACTGAAGTGGCATCACGTGGGGTGTGCTGATGTTCACAAACAGACCGCCAATTCCGCAGCCTCAGTGATGCAATTTTTATTGTTTCATGAACATTAGAATGCAGATACGGTCATTGCAGCTCAAGAGAGTAATGCCACCCGGCTGCCAGGACGTTTAGGAACTACGATCGTGTCTGCGACATCATGGTGCACTTTTTTTTTGTTGTAAATTTGGTTTTATTAGTTTTACAAATACAAGTTATGCAGGAAAAGTATACAATAGGTACACAATTAAGAATTTCACTATAATAAAGCAAACCCCCCGAATCCCTTGTGTTTTGCGTCCGTCACATGTAAGCTTTCTGCGTGTATAATGTTCGCACAACATCATAACTTTTTCCCCCTTTCCAATCCCCACCCCCCTCCCCCATGGTCAGAGCCTTTATCACTGATCATGCAGCATTCATCGTACAACAATCAGAATCAGAGTTTATTGTCGGGTTCACGTTATTTGTAAGAGTGTCCGTCGAAGAGTTCAACTTAAACGTCGTTTAGTTTGTTCCTTGCTCCTCCGCCATCAGAGTAAGCGCTGTGTTACGGGACAGACCGTCTGGTAGATATATGCTTTTGTATTCCACCCACAAGGTCTCAGTCTGTGAGAGTTTACCATGCAGCAATGCTGTTATGTGTTCCATTATACAAATGTTGGTGGATACATGGATCCATTCATTTTTCGTGGGGCTTGTGGGAGCCTTCCACCTCATAACCAGTGTTGCTCTAGCAGCCAGGAGCAGTTGCAGGGCTATGTCTTTGATCTTGACCCAGTCGTCTTCATCTTTCTCGAGGCCGAACAGTATGAGGTAGGGTGTGGGTGTTCTGGCAATGCCATCGAACTCTTTGATCCAGCCTAGAACTTTTGACCAAAATACCTGTATCCGGGGACATCTCCACCACATGTGCCAGTAGTCTGCCCTCTGTCCGCATCCACGCCAGCAGTCCGGACTTGCGGTCTGAAACATTTTGGATAATCTGACGGGGTTATACTGCCACCTGTGTAATAATTTGATTGCATGTAGTTTGTACTGATTTGAAATGGATATCCGTGTGGCTGCTTGGCATACGGTGTCCCAAAGTTCGGGTGTGAACTGTTCAGCGAAATCTTTTTCCCATCTGTTTTTTAGTGCGTCAGTGTTCACACCTTCTCCCTCTATCAATGCCCTGTACATATCTGATAATAGCCCCTTCATTTCAGTTCTTGAGTCTAGTATTTTCTCAAAGGGGGTGAGTTCTCTCATCAGTTTGGGCCTCCACATGGTTCTTGTCAAAACCCCTTTGAGTTGTAGATATTGAAATGTGGATAATGAGCCTATTCCCAGGGCCTCGGTCAGCTCAGGGAGTGAAATAAAGGCGTCTTTCCTTTGTAGTTGGCCTACTCTCTCTAAGCCCGCCTCGTACCAGTTTTGGTACCTTCCTACATCCGGAATGTGGTCGTTGATTCCTAGGAACCATAAATGCTCAAGGGGCTCGGCCAGGTGGTAATACCTTGCATATTCGTGCCATGCGTCCAGATGTCCCAGATGGTCATAAGTATTGGGTGATCTTTGAGTTTTCGACATATCCGTTTCTTGGGTGCCCAGAGCCATTCAGATACTGTGGCCGGCGAAAAGTAATGGTTATCCATATTGACCCACTGGATGTTTGTCTGGTCGCACAGGTGTGGGATCAATACTCTGAGTTGTGAGGCTTCATAGTATTTTTGGAGGTTGGGCAGACCAACCCCTCCCTTGTCTTTGGGAAGTATTAAAGTCTTACATGGGATTCTCGCTTTCTTCCCCTGCCATAGAAAGTGAAGCATGGCCTTTTTGATTTCAGTAAAGATTTCAGTAAAGAAGCTTTTCGGAATCCTAACGGGTAATGTCTGGAAGGGGTATAAGAAGCGGGGAAGTGATACCATCTTTATTGCGTTTAGCTGACCTAGCCAGGAGATTGTGAGTTTATTATCCCACCTCGTTAAATCTAGTTTGAATTGTTTCAGTATGGGGGAAAAGTTAGCTTCAAATAGGTCCTCTAAATTTCTCGTTATTTGTATCCCCAGATATTGCAGCTTTGAATGCTCAATATGTAGGCCGAGTGAGGAAAATTTGATGGTGTTGTCATCCTCTTGGCCCTGTAGAGGAAAGAGTGTCGACTTTGTTCTGTTTACTTTAAACCCAGAGAGTTTGCCGTATTCCTCTATTAAGGATAGAGCTCGGGGGACGGAAGAGGAGGGGTTCGTGATATGAAGGAGGATGTCGTCAGCATAGAGGGCAATTTTATATTCCATTGTCCCCAGTCGGACACACTCGAGCGTGGGGTCCGCTCTCATCGTTATTGCCAGGGGCTCAAGAGAGAGGGCAAAGAGAATCGCAGAGAGGGGGCACCCCTGTCGGGTTCCACGTTGGAGATTAAACCACTGTGAGTATTCACCATTCACAAATATAGATGCTTTGGGGTCTGTATACACCACATGCATTGCTTGTCTGAATTTATCGCCCAGTCCCACCTTTCGTAGTACCGCCTTTAGGAACCCCCACTCCACCCTGTCGAAAGCATTTTCTGCATTAACAGAGAGTAAGATCGGGTCATTCTCCGTATGCTGGGACGCGTGGATTAGGTGGAGGGTTTTGCGGATTGTGTCTGCCTCCTGTCTTCCTAATATGAACCCAACTTGATCAGAGTGTGTGAGTTGTGGGACAAGGGATCCGAGTCTCGATGCCAAAACTCTAGTTTAAATCTTTGCATCGAGGTTGAGTAGCAAGATGGGGCGATATGAGGCGCAATTTGTGGGGTCCCTCCCAGCCTTGGGGATGACAGTAATCAGTGCCCTGGTGAAAGAGTCCGGGGGTTTCCATTATGTCATTGAAGAGGAGTGTCAGAAAGGGAGCTAATATGGGCATGAAAGTTTTATAAAAGCCGGCTGTATAGCCGTCTTCGCCCGGGGACTTGCCCAAAGTCAGCCTCTTTATAGCAGCCTGGACCTCCAGTTCCGTGATTGGCGATTCTAGGGATTCGGCATCTGTGCCAGGAATGCAGTGTACATCTATTGAGGACAGGTATGACTCAATCTCTGATGGCCCTATGTCCACGTCGGAGGAGTATAATATTTCATAAATGTTGGCAAAGCATTCTGGAATAGTGGTGTGGGCGTATGGTGTAGGGGAGGAATCGTCTTTAATCTCTATTACTTTACGGTCAGCTCTTTGTTCACGCAGCCTGGCAGCAAGAAGTGCATCAGCCTTATCGCCTTTTTTCGTAAAATTTCTGTTTTAACATTCTCAGTTTGCGCACAACCTGTTCATACTCCACGAGTTTCAATTTGCTTCTTTTTTCTTTGGCCATATTCATTTTCTGCGGGTCTAATTCTTCATCCAATTTGGATTTGCTTTCTAACTGGCAGATTTCGGCTCGTAGCCTTTGTTCAACGAGGGCACGTTCCCTCTTTTTCGATGCACCTTCCCTTATCAGAATCCCTCTCCAGGTAGCCTTCCCAGCCTCCCACACCGTTTTTCTGGTCACTTCACCATTGTCGTTCGCTTTGAAAAATTCGGTGATCTCTGTCTCCATTTCTGTTCCGAAGACAACATCTCTTCAGATGCTCTCATTACAACGCCATTTTCCATTGTTTTTTGGCAAATCAGCCCACTGGATGTCCGTGAGGACCATGTCATGGTCAGACCAGGCGATCGGTATTATCTGTGCTTGTGATATCACCTCGGAGAGCTCCCTGGAGAGATATATATAATCGATACGGGTGAACTTATTGTGGGGAGCTGAATAGAAGGTGTAGCCCAGTTTTTCCAGATGGCGGACCCTCCATGCATCTATCATATTGTACAGCTCCATCATATGAGCCAGCTCGGAGAGTTCGGGCCTGTCTTGCTGCACCATATCGGGGTTCCCAGGTTTGCGATCTTTCGCCGGATTCGCCCATTGGTTGAAATCCCCTCCCAAGATAATGTGCCCTGTGGCTTCAAGTAGTATCTTAGGGATTGTTCTGGAAAGAAATCTAGATTGGGCTGTGGTTGGGGAATAAAGAGTAGCAATGGTGACACTCAGCTTACCCAACTGACCGTTCACCAGCATTGCACGTCCGTCTACATCCGACCATGTCTTGGTTAGTGTGAAGCCTGTACCTTTCTTCATGAGGATTCCCACCCCTCCCCTCCTGAACGGGCCCGACCCCCAAAACTTGAACCCAACTCGTTTCCCCAGGACCTGTCGTTCCGCTCCTTTTATGTATTTTGTTTCCTGTAATAGTAGGATGTCTAGACCACTTCTACGAAATTCCCGGGCCACAAGGGACCGTTTTGTCGGTGAGTTGAGCCCTTTGACATTGAGTGTCCCTACTCTTAGGGAGTCGAGCTCCCTTATGTTAATGTTTGCCATGTGATCGATAACTTTCTTTTATCTCAGATTGTGAGCTGCATCGGTTGTTCTGAGGTGCATTTGATATCGCTCTGACCCGTTTCCCTTCTTTCGGCCCCTCCTGACCCTCTCCCCTCCCCTCCCTTCTCCCCTGTCGAAGGCGTTCGAGTGAACCCTGTTGCGTAGATTGTTAAGGCGCTCTCTGTTTTCCAAATCATCGAGTTTGAGTTTAAACTCTTCTTCTTTGTGCTCCAGTCTCTGATCGAGTTGGATCTCAAGGGTGTCAATGGAGGCCTGATTGTTCTCTACCCCTTCGAGCCTGTCTTCCATATTGTCCAGCCTTTGGGTGATTTTATCTATCTTCCCCCCCCTATGTTGGCGCCCAGATTTTTAATTTCTCCTAGCAGGGCAGCGATGTTGCCTTTTGTTGCTGCGGCCAGGTCATTCGCTGTGGTAACGTTGTTTGCCATTGTAGACCTTGTTGGTGTATTTGGGGTGGCGGGGTGGGCAAAAGGAGCCACTTGTGCCTAATGTCCATGTAATCTCCTGGCAGTGTGGTCAGCCTGCCGGTCTTGCTGGTCAGGGTCGTGGGCTCTTTGTCCCGACAGGCTAGGCAGAGGAGGCACACGCCCCTGTGTTGGGGGCCTTACCCTCCGCGCTAGTTCGTTGTGAGTTTTCGCAGATTTGTACCTCTTCAGCGGTGGCGGAACAACTTCAGCGCCAGGCTAGAGTGTTGAGGATATGTTGCAGAGGTGTCAAGGGCAGTGGTGGTCTTGGTCCATATAGTCGGAGGAGGCACTCGCCCTGTTTTCAAGGGCCGTACCCTCCGTTTGGTATGGCTTCTATTGCAACAGGTGGGGTGCCTTTCCAGAGGCTTCACAGACGTATCTTGCGTGTTCTCGGGGGGTGCAGCGTCGTTCAATTATTGATTTGCCGCCTGTGCAGGGTAGGCATGCACCCCCTGGTTTACCTCGGGTGTTGCAGGGGCCCCCCTTTTTCCAAAATCTGTGTGGGCTGTTGGGGTGTCTCTTGAGGGGTACTTCGTGCCAGGCTGTAGTGGGGGGCCTCTATTGTGCGCAGAATTAGGGCACTGTCTGGCTTTCCAGTCCTCCTTGATCACCGTTGCCGTGTGGATGTTCTCTACTGATGGGCCCTCTGAATGTGCCAGGGGGTCTCTGGGGCCTCGTAGGTACCACTTTCGCAGGTCCGTGAGGGGAGGTGTTGATGGGGCACAAGATCTGGACAAATGGTGTCGTGTTCCCAGCCGCTACGGGCCCGCTTTGTGTCCAGGGCGGGATCGTACGTATTATACGCGGGTGTCCCCTACATGGCCCACTGAGTGCCCGTGTGGGTGGCCTCCTCTCGAATCCGCGCAGCGTCCCCTGCTATGTCCCCACCTCCACACTGGGGGCTCTGCGCCACAATCAAGGCGAGTCACGCCGCAGGGTCGAGCCGCGACAGTGTGCCGGGGGTCTGGATTGGGCCCATGGAATAGGCCCGTGATTTGGCTCCAACGCGGTCTGAGGGCTGCTGGGGGCTGTTGTCTGATCGCGTGCTGCCTCTCACCTTACTTCAACAAACGTGCCCCCGGAGCGCCGTGGGGCGGGGAGCGGGGTCACAATGGAGCACAGATGGCAGCCCACGCACTTCCGCAACAAGGTTCCTTGTTGCTCCGCAGGGCTTCTCCGTACTCCTCTCAATTTTGCGCGCCGAGGGAGGGATGGGGCCTCTGTGCACACAACGTTTTCACAGCGAAGGAAGGTCCGTTTTTCGCCAGATTTTTGGCCCGCCAGTGGGGGGTCGTGTCACACTGCCAGGTTCCAGTTTATATGCGCGGGGGGGCCAAAAAGTGGGGGCTCAGCACACTTCTTGGGGCTGCGTAACGGGAGCTCACACGGAGAGCTTCTACATCCGTGCGCCCCCTGGTGGCCAGTTCCCATGGTGCACTTTTAATTAGTTTCTCACTTTCCCACAGAGGCTCACCACCTCGAAACCCTGGTTCTCTATAGGCTGGACTATTGCAACAGCCTCTCTCTCAATCTTCCTACTTCTACTCTCTGTCCTCTACAGTTCATGCGGAACAGAACCGTAAGACTTATCCTTGGACTCAAGCCCAGGGACTGCATCTCTCTGGTGCTGAAATCCCTGCACTAGCTCCCGTGGCTGCAATGATCAAATTTAAGACCCCTTTGCATAATCCACAAGGCTTTCTGGGTCCGGGGCCTGCACTATCTACAACGCTCTCTTCCTAAATACCCTCCTTCTAGGATCCTCCACTTGTCCTCCTCCAATTCTCTGCGGGTGAGCTGCTTTCAATAACAGAGATTTGGGGGTAGATCCTTATACTCTGCAGCCTCCCTGCCTCTCTCTGTCGTGAGCCAGAGCACCTTAAGTTCCAGATCCTCATGACCTTCCTCTTCTTTCCCTCCTTCTCTCTCCCTCTTCCCTGCTAACCTCCATTTCTTTTTTCTCTCCACCCTGCTTCCTTCTTCTCCTCCCTAACTCTGTTTACTTTTGCTGACTGGTTGCCTGGGTCATCTCAGAGCCTTTCAGGTCCCAGCTCACCACCTCACCAGTCTTTGCACTCCAGGACAATGCGCTATTTTCAGCATTTCTGCACTTTCAGCTTACGCTCCATGAGTGAGGCAACCTCACTGCACTTAACCCAGGGTCTGTTGTACTGGAGGTGTTTGGTACCCCCTCTTCCTCACACCTGCTTCCTTACGCATGCATGAACTAAATGTACTAGGACTAGTAATGTGTGTCTGTCGTCTGTCCTGTCACTCCCCCACCCCCAACTGTAACACTTCATGCACTTGCACTAGGAGAAATGCTGTTAGACCTAGTAGGCTAGTTTTCTATTTCGATTCATCCAGAAACTTCAAGGCCTAAGAATGATTACTGTATCACCTTGCACTCCACCTGTGCATAAGCACTGTATAAATAAACAATTACAATTCCAATTACAAATATTAGGACAGGGCCGCAGTCATCACAGCGCACCAGAGTGATGTCACACGGGTGGGCAAACATTTGTGAACTGGCTGCCATGTCCATGATGTCATGACACACTTTAAATTAGTTTGTGAATTCCATGGCTGCAGTCACAACTGCTCATCAGAATATTAACACCTGGGTGAGCTGACGTTCATGAACATTGTAACATGGTTGCGGACAGCCGCGCATGTTATGATGAGATCATGCCGTTGTGGCATGATGACATGTCTGCGGTCGATGTCCTGCTTAACGGCCATTTTGAAATCTATTTTACACCCAGCCTAACAACTTTCAAGTTGAAACTTTACCCCCACACAACTGCTTCTAACATTCTTGTACAACCTTTAACATTGTTTTCTAGCCTCCAAAGTCTGCAGACAGGAGGAAAGAATACAGACAGTTCCTTCAAGTTGACCCACCCATTTATTATAGACATTCTCAATCTGGCAGAGGACAGGAGAATATCTGATTCTCCCAGAGCAGCAAGACTTAGGAGCTTTTGGACAAGAGCAAAAAATGCCATCAGTCATGGACATCCCTCCACTTTAGGTGCTAGCACCACCACCATCTGGCGGACCTGGAGAATGGAACAGGGTCACTGCAGCAGATGAGGAGGGGGATGATGCAATAGAAGTAGTACGTTCTATGTCTTGGGTTCGAGAGAATCCAAGGTGTGGTGGATTTTTACCACCATTGGTGGATTGCCGAAGCCTGCCTGTGTGCACTGTATTGAGTGTGTTGTCACACTCAGTCATGGCCAGAAGGGGCATTACTTCTTCTGCACCACATCCATTCATCACCACACCCGGACTTTCCACCCGACCTCCCTGAGAAAGGCAGTCAGGACATATATCACTGCACCATCCTTTTGCACTCCTGCCCATACCAGGACCATCTCAGTTGGGAAGAAGATTCCCCCTGGTGCATCAGAGCTCCCCCTGGTGGATCAGAGCTCATACAAGAGGGAGTTGGCCGTCTACTTCAGAGGACAACTGTCCTCTTTATATATTGTGAAGCCTTCATCTGCTGGGAGGAGCAATTCTGCAGCTCTTTCGAGGCCACTGTGAAGGTGCATGAAAAGAATTGTCCCTTTCCCTAGTCACATCACCAGTACCCTTTTTCAGCACCATGATGCCATCGGTGATAGCCACGCTATATACATTTCTCATAGATAGATATGTAGATCACCAGTACCCTCTTGCCTGTCTATCCTTTATAGTGGTTGACTGGTCCCTGTACCTTCTACCATCCCACCTCCCTCAATCCTTACCTCCTGCTGAAAGAACAAGAACAAACTAAAAAAACCTTTTAAAACAAAAAAATATAGGTTTCATGGGAAACCACCTTCCAACTTCTAAAAAAGAATTAAAGAAATACAAACATGTGCAGTAGATCCCTATGGAGTCCACAATTAACAGACTGTCAAGAAATTGACAAGTTAGTCAGTCACTCCAATAAGGAGAAAAATAGAAACCCCATTTGTATATTTCGAAAAAAGTGATTTTTAATCAAGTTCAGAAGTATAATTGTCATTTCATAAAGGAACAATTCATACACATCAAAAGGTTTTCAAACATTTGAAGAAATCGTGTCATCTGGTTAAAGATTTTTTTTTTAAATAAGAAGAACAAAGGAACACGGATAAGTCAATCATAACAATATTGTGAGTTTACCAACACTCAACGGTATAATTATTCATAATGACTTTGATAACAATTTGTATCAGAGCAACAAAGCATCAATAGAGTTGGTGCAACACTGATTCTTGAAACTCTAATACAAATAATACAATGCGCGTTTTGGGGCTGCTCTTGCCTCTTCTTCAGATGTAGATGTTATCCTTTTCATTATCTAGTGGGCTAAAACATAAGGGAAAATGGCTAAACACTAAACCCATATGCTTATTTCATAAAATTTTGAAATTTATTAGGCACTAATCTGTAGTAACTAATTTCACGACCAGTATGAAGGCTGAAATAAAGGGAAATCAATTACCCTTTTTGTATCTCTTTTTACTTGTTTATAATTTTTAACTATAAAGGTAAGAATCATATATATAAATCACACTAACCTTATGCAGTTGTCTAATGTATTCCAAGGATGTTAATTAATACCAGCCAAAAAGCACCTTAAAGCCAATCGCTTTTTGTTGAGTCAACCAGAATAAAAAAGGGGGAAAAATTGTCCTAGTCATAAAGCTATACTCTTGAAAGTCCTGCAGTCGTTATTGGTCTTGCAATACGTACTTAGAATACTATTGAAAGCTGGGCACAGGAAAGAAGGAAAGGCTATAATGACAGCCTCCCATCCTGTGCTGGCGTTTTCTGTAAAAGGGTAAACGTCACACCATGCAAAGCGTGGCGCGGGACACTCTCTTCAATTGTTATCAATGAATGTTTGTAAACAGTAACATCTGTCAACTGTGATTACAATCGCCTTGCGCGATTCAACACTAGTTGTATTTTGCCGGTCTAATTGGTAAAGTATCTCCAATTTATAATTCCCCAAGACGTCTAAATGCCAATGCAGTGCCAATTGTACTCACCTTATTCCGATTAGAAAACGCTTGACAACTGCTTCCGGTCCTGAGCAGGCATTATATTATGCATGCACTCATTTACGTGACTATTCATGTCACGTGAGTCGTGCTTCACACGCATTGTTGTCAGTAACTTCTTAATGACGACGGTCATGTTCACCTTCATTTCTTATTTGTGGCAATGGTCATATGTTGCAAGATTTAAAAGAAAAGAACATATATTCACTTTACTCTTTCACGTGACTACTTCCGATGCGTAAGGTTCTATACATCACAGGCATTATTGTGAATGACTTGTTGATGACAGCGGCCATCTTTGCATATATTTCATTATTTACAATGTCATTCATTTATCAAGTTGCAAGATTAAAAAGCAACTACTTCCATGTCACTCTATTGAGTCTGCCTGCTTTATGTTGATGCTGATGCTGATGAATAAAGCAGGCAGACTCCATGAGAATCTCCAGCATTTCTGTGGGCATGAAAATTCATGCCAGTGCAAATACTGCAGCATTTGTATGGCACAGTGGAAAAAGGTGGCAGAAATGAAGTTTTGTTCCACCCCTCTTCTCTACCGTAAAATCCATTGAAAATATAGGGTGCTGTGAATAGAAGGTGTTTAAGCCTTACTCAAGGCTTTTGTGCTTTCCATTCACATTATACGACCAAACCATATGAGCTACCTTTCTGTGTATTTCCACCCACGATTTCCGTGGACTATACGATCCAAAACATGGAATGGAAGTGGTATCACCTCCACTCCGTTTTTTGCTACATTTTATATTGCCTCTTAAAAGCGCATTTTTGTTCTGGTAAGAGTGTGGCATTGAAAGAGGGGCACGGGTTGGAACCACACAAGTAATTCGAGTTTTCTTAATTGAAGGAGTTCTTTGAGTTCAGAACTTCTGGTTAGCAACATTTGACTGGAGCTGTCAGAAATGAATGATCCTATGACACATGGATCATAGAAAATTATTGGCAAAAGAAAAAATGAGGTTAGATCACCTCATCATTACTGACGATCTCAGCTTGTTCAATTAGAGCAACCATTATTTTGTGTTCTAATGTAAAAGTTCTTCACATTTACATTTTATTTTTTTCATGTTCCAATGTACTATTAGTTTTTCAGGAAGAAAACATGTAGCCTTGTAAAAAGTGCAGGTCATGTTTTAATCCACATTCCTGTTATTCAGTTACATAAAGTGGCGCTTTTTGTTGGCAGAAATCAAATACAGTGGTCAGTCTCATGCATAAAGCCAATGCGATTCGGTATAAAGTACCATCCTCAGGGGTATGCAAACTATTAGTATCATTCATACAAGACATTATGACCATATGATCAAAAAGACCATTATTTATATCATGGTTCGTCATTGGGCCTCATTGCGACCCAGGCGGTAAGTTACCGCCTGGGCCGTGACTTTACCACCATGGCGTAAACTATGTTTACGCCATGGTGGTTGGCGGACTTACCGCCCCATTCCGACCTTGCCCCATAGGGCATAATGGGAGTGGGGAAGGCGTTAATTACGCCACCGTAAATTACGGTGGCGTAATTAACTCCATGGTCCCTTAGCGCCATGGATTTTAACACCTGCATGGCGCTAAGGGACCTCGTACTCAGGCGGTAAGGGTCGGCGCTGTTTACGCTGCCGTAAACCCCTTACCGCCTGGGTCGTAATGAGGCCCATTATCAATTAATACATACCAAGTAATTTCAATTGTGTCCATGAGTATCGTTGGTACAGTTAAAGAAAAGGAAAATCACAAGCTTCACTGCATATATCTGCAGCCACTGAACCCACAAACCTTCGATAATTCAAAGAGTGTGCCTGTTGAGTTCCATGATTTCAGCAATTTAAACAAGAAATGCAGCACTTTCTGCCCTTTCCTCCTCTCCAGTTCAACTAGTATTCTACAAAGAAAAGGCAAAGGCCTAATTGGTTGAACCTCCCAATGTGCACAGACATATGCCGATATGGGGTCTCTGCAGTCCTCTTTCCATTCAGGGCATGCTAAATGTGTCCAGATGGCAAGTGCTGTCCATCCGTGAACAGTCACATATATCTGCGGACATCGGGGAGGGCAGCCCTTCTTCCCATTTTACCTTATCTTTGCAACGGTCCCTGATTGTCTATATTTGAACAGTCACAGACCCATTCACCAATCACATCTAAAAACCCTACACATAGCCATCTCATCTTAGTTCAACAGTTCAGATGTATCTTTAAACTCTTAGATTGCATTTGTGCTGTGATTCAAAGCCTACTCTATCACAACTTACTTTAACAAGGTGTACAGATTTCAATTTTTACAGGATCTACAATCCAAAATCTACATCTAAGTAGAAATGCTACAGATATATTTTAACTTTCAAAAGAAATATTCCATTCTACCTTTTTTGATATATAATTTTAAGAATAACGTGTTAGTGTCCTGCAGAACATGCTTCACTACATCACTTATCCCAATCACTCCTGACAAACTGCTTTTAAAAGTAATCCTGCTTGCATAATGACTGATACATGTGCTACTACTTATTGCCATGCACAATTCCAAAATTAGGAATAACCAAGCTAGAGTACAACAAATAATTATGGGGCCGATTCATGGAACAAAAGTGCGCCGAAAATCTTGGCGCAAGCTGGCGCAAGCGTGAAAAAGCAAGCGCACGTGCACGCATGCGATTCATGGAAGGGCCTGCGTGTGTTTTCTGCGGGATGTGCGCCGAATCCGAGCATGGCGCGCACGGGCGCACACGTCACAGCAACATCCCGAATGCCGTGCGCAACACGCACAGCGAAAGCGCACAGCCTCGGCGCACTGTTAGGGAGAATTCTCATTGATGGCTAATTTCCCTCACCTAGTGAGTCCCCCAACCGCTTTGCTGGACTTCTGTAGTTTATTTTTTTCGACTTGGTAAGAGTGTGAGCTTTTCCCCAATTCTTACCTGTGTTTTGCCATGTGAATTTACTCTGTTTTTGTGACTGTGGACTCTGGAGTACACCACTTCAGTAGCCCTCTTCCTTTGTGTGTCACACAGCACCTTCAGTGCAGTGGCACAGGGTTCTCTTTGAGATTTCCCACAGACTCCATTTCTGAGGTTGACTACCGTCTCCCAGAAAAGGGTAAAGTTGCCATTAACTTCACTTAGTCAATCTACCACAGATCCAGTACACCCCATCTTCCATGGAGTACTGGAAAGGGGTACTTTGTATCCCCTTTTATCTGTAACTCCTAGAGCATTGTTTCGCTCTTTTAACATTTAGACTTGGCTTGTGGCAGTGATATCTACCCTAACTTTTCTACCGCGATTATATTAGATAAACGTGGTATTGTTTTAGGCGATTATATTAGCCTCGAACATAAACCCGCTTGACCAAATTGTCTTTCTCTTGGCTCCGGTCGGGTTTATTCGCCATTTCTTTTTGTTAAAGTACTTCTTGTGTTTTACTTTGCGCGGCAAACCAGGTTTGCCTACTTTGTTCACCGTCTTTTGGTGGGCTTCTGCAGAGAAGCCCTCCTCTTGGCGCCTGGGTGTCTAGGTGGGCTGAATGTGAGGGAGGGGTGTAGTCACCCCCTGCACAGGGTATCCTAGGAAACCCAAGTCGCACTTTGCCATGATTGGCTGAGGTAGTTGTCCAGGCTCGACAACCCCCCTGCTGGCTGATTGACAGCCAGGCTGTGTGAATGGGGTTTTTGCACATAAAAGGCAGGTCTCTTGGGCTAGAAGTCAGAGAGTCGCCACTGGAACTACAAGGAACCGAAGAGTAGCGGAGAGAACGACGACTGCTGCAACTATCCCGTCCCGGTGAAGCCCTGCTGCAGTCCGGAGCTATCTACCTTTCGTCGACCAGAGAAGATCCAGTCCGGAGTCTTCTTCCCTTGAGCTTGGTGGGGATAACCGAGCTGCACCATTGGAATAAGGTACTGTGTTCTGCTTGAGGAAACAGAGTGAACCCTTTTTCTTCATCTCCAAGGCTTGCCCTTGTCTTCCCTCCTTCTTATAACTTTTGCTTCCGAACATTGACAATATCAAAGTACTCTTGGCTACGTTGAATCGTGAACTGTCTGACTGTGTGATCCTCGGCAACAGGCCCCCGGTGTCACTTGACCCTGGCTCCGGCCCTTTGACTCTTGAACTCTTGTCACGAGTGATTCTCAATTCTGTCTGCCTAACTATAATATTGCCTGTGATTTTTGCCTCCAACTCCCTCTGGTTTTCTCAGGTGCTAAGAGTGTTTTTGCCCCGGTAGCATTTCATGTTACGGATACGCGTTTATTCAGTAGACCAAACTGTCAAAAAGTGATCGCAATTGTATTCCCGGTAACATGTTTTGTTGATAACACGGCTCCATTCAAACACAGTGTACTTACCTTGAGACATACTGTACAAAGTGAATTGGTTAGTTGTAGTATATTTTTCGTGTGGTTTTAAATTTAATAGAAGTGCCCTGTTTATAACAAATGGTTTAAAAATAAATGTACTTATATTTTTCTACCTGAAACCTTGAGTCAGTGTTTGCTTGAGTCACAGTAATTGTGGTCTATTTGTGTAATCTCTGCTACTGCTCATATACTCTTGAGATAAGCCTGGCTGCTCCGCCACTGCTACCACTCTGACATAGTAGTACAGGCTTGTACCAAAGGTAAAACTTGTATTGCCACCTGTAGTCTTAATTGTGTGTAGTGGTCCCTAAGGGCACTGCACAGGATTCTGCCTAACATGTACACACCAAAAAGGGGGCGGAACACGGGGCGAAACATGTGGAATGGGGACCAATGCGTGAAAAAGAAGGTATAACTGGGGAAGTACTGCAGGGAAATACACAGAACTCCCACACGAACAACACGTATTCATGAGATCGAATACTGGAAACCCGCGCACACTAAAAGATGCGCACAGGCGTCAACACGTCTCCACACGAAGGCAGGCGGAAGCGTCCCCGCACACAGTATGAAAGTGCATGCAAACAACAAACACGTATATACAGCTACGATGAATGCCCCATTTGTCGCAGCACTGATCGTGGGACACCACAGGAAGAGGAGAATAGCCAGGCCCTGCATTTTCTTGCCCTGGACCAGCCTTTTTGGGATGCCTGACGTCCAGGTCTATGGCAGGTATAGGTTTCCACCTCGTATCATCCTAGACCTGGTCAGGGAGTGGGAAGATGACCTTACATCACCCACCCTGTGCTCCCAAGCATTGAGCCCCTTGGAGAAGGTGCTCAATGTCCTGCATTTTTTGGCCACTGGGTCATTTCAGCGGACAACTGCCATAGTGGGGGTGGTCTCAAAGGCCACGCAGTCACGCTGCCTACACCAGGTGTTGGCAATCATGACTGTGCGCCCCTCAGTCCGCAGGCACATTTACATGCCCAGAACACCCGCAGAAAGGCAGGCCGTGGTCCAGAACTTTTACAGGGTGGCACACTTCCCCAAAGTGCTTGGTGCCATAGATTGCACCCATGTGGCCCTATGTCCACCTAGGGCCACTGAGCACATCTATCGAAACCGCAAGCACTGGCATTCCAACTACATGCAGGTTGGATGCGATGCCCAGGGAATCATCACCTCTGTCTATGCAAACTACCCTGGCTCTATCCATGACAGTTTCATATACAGAATGTATGCCCTGAGCCGGGCCCTGGAAGCTGGGAAGCATGGCGACACATGGCTCCTAGGTGAGTACAAATGCCTGTGCACATACATGCATGTCACACACAGACAAATACACAAACCCAACTAATCACAACCACTATCACCTCCCCAGGGGACAGTGCCTACCCTCTAAGCAACCACATGATGACGCCAATCCGAACACCACCACGCCACCCCAGGTAAGATACATCGCTACCCATATTGCAACCAGGGGCATAGTGAGCGCACATTCGGAGTGCTCAAGTCACGCTTCCGCTCCCTTGACCGCTCTGGTGGCCAGCTACTATATGCACCCCCAGTAGTGTGCAGGATCAATGTGGCATCATGTGTCCTGCACAATGTTGCAACACGGCGGGACGTACCGGTGGACATGGTGGTGCCCCCACATCCCCAACCACATGCACAGGCACTGCCCATGGGAGGGGAAGGGCACATGGCGAGGCAGCCGGACCCAGCTTGTGGCCACATTTTTCACCTAAACTCCTAAACCTGCAGAGTGTACACATGCCTGGCACATACCAGGTGACAATTGATGATGACAAAGAAACAGTCAACTTTCACAACCTTACCACCCTGAGAATGTTGCCAAGGACATGCTACATTGTATGCATCCCTAGCTACATAAACATAACCAATCCTGTGTGACCAAAAGGAACACATGCAATGTGTGTATCACCCCACCCCCTGCAAAACAGGGCATGACAATCACTGGTATGTCACCCAAACCCTCCCAACCCACATCACTCTCGTCTGCTACACCATGACATGGCATGCAACAGCAAAAGCCCAACACATGACCAATTACATATGAAGTGACATGTGATAAATGGAAAGTGGCCTGAGACAATGACGCCTGACATGGAATCAGATGAAATGACTGACCAACAAACTCCCACACATACCAAGTCATACACAAATACTTGCCACCAGTGGTAGCATCACCAAAAGACTGAATGCCTGTTCACATGCACATTGGGCAATCCAAATTCACTACTCTCTAACCCGTGTGCTGTGTGTGTCTCCTGCAACACTGCTCAGCACACAGCACAGTGAGCAGCCATTGTGTTGGGGATACACCTTCAGCATCACATAAAAAGGACAAACAAAAAAATAACCTTTTGACGCATGTACACGATCCCCAAATGGTAATTGATCATGCGCTGCACGGACACAGCGTGCCAGAGAAGGCAATCTGTGCGCACCTGTGGGCATGGAAGGGTGGTTGTACGTGTGGTGGAGCATTGTGTAACTGTGTGTGTCAGTAGGGACATGCACTCAATATATGCATGTGAAATCAAGTGACCCTCAGTGTCCTGTACACATCACATGCGAACATTGCCCATGTGTACAACCCAGCATGTCAAACCACAACAATCCCCTGACACCTGAAAAGTAAACACAACTCAAGAACAGCCATTGACCAGCAGAACACCTCATGTACATAGTACTCCACAATGACAATGTCAGAGAGTGCCCAAACACTGTAGCCCAAGCTTACTGTCCAACAACAAAAGGTCCTCCCTCATTTACACATCACCATGACCTTCTCAACAACTGTGTCTGGGGTATGTAGCCTTCTTCCTTCTAGTCTACCTGGCTACAGGATCCCCCTAACGCTTGGTCTCCATGTTCCACCTTGCGTGTAAATAGGGTCCAGCCCCCTCAGAGGCCACCTTGACTGGTAAAAATACCAAATCGCAGAGAACTCCAAGTAGCCAAACCCCCAAACCAGGGAAAAATCCTGTAGCCACCACAAAAACCCTGGAAGAGTTTCCAGTAGATGACTTGAAGGTGCAGAAAATGTCCAAGCACATGTCCAAGCAGAATGATAGAACAACCAACGTAGCACAGTTCAACAATGGTTCAACAGGATGGGAACCATTTTCAGTACACAAAATACAATGAGGATGCAACAACTGATGGGTAGTGTCACAGCTCCGGTCCCCAGGTGCAGGAGTGGCACAAACCAACCAACCCCTCTGTGGTCTGGTTGCCTGCAAGGTAAAACTTACACAGGCCTCTGAGACCCCAGCGGGAAAAGAGGGTCAGGGATATGTTGTTCGGACAGGCATTGGTATTCAGGATAACCGGACAGAGGGGCAGGAGAGGGGAGTTGGATTGGCAAGGTAGAGTAGGCAAAATCCAAAATACAACTCTTGACAATAACACATACTCAATCAGAGCAACCATGTTCTTCATGCACATTGTACAAAATGAGTCAAATGCAAGCCAAAGAGAGACTTATCTCTGGGGTGAGTGCTGGCCTCCTGCCTGCGCACTCTCAGGTCCGGTAACAGGAGCAGTTCAATGCTGCAAAGAGAGCGTGAGTTACTACTCTGTGTGTGTTTTCAATACACACACAACACCATTCATGCCTCAAACTAAGTGACTTCTCCACAAACAAACACTCTTGTCTGCTGCTGTGTTTGTATACTTTAGGTTTCCCCAGTGATTGTTCATACACTGTCAATGCAGTAAGGCAGGTGCACGTGGCCGTGCGGTAAATTGTAGACCAATGTGTCAAGAATAACACATGATAGAATGGTCCCTGGATGAGCTGCAAGACATGTATGGCGAGGTGCTACTTCAGTACAAGTCGTGTTCTGGCAGCTGCGGATTTCAATAGGTAGTGCACGTGGCAATTTGCACATGCAAATGATATGCACTGCACTCGAGTCTGTGCCTCGCTGGGTGCCCCCGTGTGCTGTATTAGTTTGTGGCTAGGAACGCGACTGCGCTAATAACTCCGCTTCTATGGAGCAAGGGGGACTCGAGGATATGGGCGACGGCCCCTGCGTGTGCCCCTGACAACTTGTAAAGCTACTTGGCATTTGTTCCTCAATGCGTCTTAGCTGTACTGTGCGCTTCTTCCCCAATGCCTGGCCAAGCTACCCAGCACTGGCACTACTTAGTATGCATGTGCAAGGGGCCTGGTGGAAGGTTGGCTGGGGTGTGGCCCCTTGTGCTGCTCACCTTGCTTGGAGCTCCTGGAAACACATCTGCTTCTGTCGGACGTCTGAGCACAAGCCCTGTGCTTCTGCTCGTGCACACATGCACACATGTGCACCACCCAACGTGGCCAGGTTTCATGAGTTCTTGGCCCCGTGTCTGCTGGGAAAGGTAGTCTGGAGGCTCATTTTCCTGCAGAAAGGGCATAAAAGATATTAATAAGGCTGGAAAGTTCCCTGAGTGTGTGTGTCTTCATGCTGGTTGTCACTGGGCCATGTTTGAGACCTACATCCGGACTCCTCCACCATCAGTGTGACTTTGACAGCCAAAGGGTGCAGGCTACTGTCTACAGCATGAAGTGCATCAAACACATATTTAGGCAAGAAAAGAACATACATCACAATCAACATCAATAAATGGACATATCAATCATGTACTCACCAAAATTGATTGCAGACATGCCGTGGAGAAAACCCACTTAATCCTCACTAGCGGTGTTAACACAAGTAGTACAGCAGCAGACAGGCCACAGATATGATGAAAGTCCAATGCCCTTGTGTAAATGGTTGTAACACCGAACCATCCTTGCGAGCCCATGGTTAGGGGAAGCAGGAGTGGCATATGTGAGTCAGGACCCCAAGCTGCAAACACATACACGGGACAAGCTTGAAGGGCCCAGCTGGAAAAGACAGTGGATGCTTTCAAAAGCCACAAAGCACCACACTGTCACATGAATGCACAATAGACAAGTAATTTTAAACTATATTAACTAATTAAACTAACCATAAAAAAGCTATATTAACTAATTAAACTAACTATAAAAATCAAAAATGGCCACATACGAACCAGGGGGGGGCATCCAGGAGGGGGGAGGTACAGGGTGCACGCAACACCCACATGCGATGATGTTGAGACAAAAAAAAAACATCCATGGGCTCAACGCCTGCACAGCCCGACCTGTGTGGGAGATAAGTCGTTGTCCTCATCACCCTCTGGCTGAAAAGGTACCCTGACCAACGTCTATTCGCAGCTTGCCCCTCGTCGGCAGCAAGTCTGTGGGACGGGTGAGCCTGGTTCTGTGCGGCGATGACATGCAGGTCAGCATGCAGAAACTTGCGTGATATGCGTGCTTCCTCTTGCAAGGTAACACGTGTAACACAGAGTTCTTCCTGCATGGCCTGGCTGGACAACTGGTACACCACCCGGCAAGCACATAGCTCAGCTGAGATGCTATTCTCAAGCTACTCCAACCTCTCCTCTGACCGCTGCATCTGGGACATCAAGAGCACACCCAGAGTAGATCTGAGGGATTCATAGTCAACCCTCATGGCCTCCATGTGTGCCTCTGCGTGAGCAGCAATTGCATGATGCAAAGACACCATTTCAGCCCGGTGCGCCTAGCCTGAGCGAGCGGGCCGTGGACTGTGCCGTCTGCTGCTGGAGTTCCATCTGACTAGCAGGGGGGAGCACGGATTGGGCCACACGTTCCATGCTCTCAGCGATGTTATCCATGGATGCCCCCTGGTGTTCTGAATTGGCAACCATGGCTTGCTCCCACTCAGTATACTCCAGTGGCGCGCGGCCACCGTGTTGCTGGGCTTGACACCTGTGGGGCCCAAGGAGCCGATGTCCTTGTTGGGTTGGCACCGCCCACAGCTGCTGGACTACATTCCTCCATTGATATGATGTCCTAGGCACATCAGCAACTGGTGTGGAGTGTGAACCTGTGTCCCGATCCACCACAGGCAGAGGTACCACCACCGTCTGCCCCCTCAGTGCAGGTGTCGTGGACAGAGGAGCGTCCACATCAGAATCACTCACCATTGACGAATGGACCTGACGCACATCCAACTCAACATTGTCGTCAGAGTGATCATCCCGGCTAGAATCATTGCCAGCCTATAGAAGTTGGTCTGGAACACACGTGGGTTCTCGTGGTCTACCACCCCACGACCGCCACTTGTGCTGGGTTGTTGCTGTGATAGCAACCCTGCCCCTGGCATGACAACACCATCCTCTGGCTCCATTGCATCATCATCTGAAAAGTGGAGAAAAAAAAACATGAGTACGCATGTCAGAAGCACATAAACCACACACACATAGACATCACATTGACAGCCAATACATGAAGCAGACATGTCACACACAAATGAGAACCTGGCATACATCCAGTGGCCTGGATATGCAAACACATCCCAAAAGCAGAAATGGATGTGTGTAAATAGCAAAGCCTACAAAAGTACAAAATGTAGTATATGAACTCCATCAGACACCACCTCTGTCAGGCACATGTCAGAGGCAGAAAAGACAGATGGCAACAAAAAGATAAAACACACCATAAGCATGTCTGAACTGCAAATACACAACTGCTGCAAGCAAATCCAAACACACAATGACACACGTAATATGCATGTAGACATGCATCACTAAAGCATCATCAGCAATATAGCTCCATCCATCTGCAGCTTGGCCCGTACCGGGTGGCATGGGCCATGTAGATATAGTGAATGTCCCAAGCAAAGCAAGGGCATGCAACCAGGCATGAGGGACCATAACGCCAAGTACGGTCCGAGCTGCAGGACATGAGGCCTCCACAACACCCCTCATGGCCTGATTGAGCACATTGGGCTAGGAATGTGCCCTATTCCATCATTCCTTGTGTAAAATCTCCACGCCCATGCCCCACCATATTAGCTAGGTGTGCCTGGGCGTACACATACTGCACAACAGTGCACCTTCAGGATCATGCCAGTTCAACATAACATGCGCAATGCAGAAATCTCACCAGCATTAACGTCAATAAACTACATATTAGTCACATGTGTAAATGAACACTTTGAAAAAAATGTAAGTGAGAAGTCGCAATGTTGCACTACACAACGTTGAAGCTGCTTGCATATGTACATGTGAAAGCATTCAAAACCACTCCTTTCCCCATATATTGTGAAGATGAACAACATCCAATACAGCAAAGCAAGCAGCTACAACGCTGCTTGCTTTGATGTATGTTAAAGTGTACACATACAAACGTGAAGGCAGCTGCACAGTCATAACAACCCAATTGGCAGGCTAAATTCAATCTGCGCCCTATCACAGTTGGAATAGGCCGCAGATTGACCAATCAACTTTGCTAGACAACCACTAGGGAGTTACAATACTGAGTACATGTGTCACAGGATGCACCTGTGCCCGTGGCATTCATGACAGAAAAGGGATGAAAATCTGACCATACATGCCAGGTCACATTGACATTGCAGCAGTGAGTAGGCATGTAGAACAGTGTAACACGGCTCAGAAGTGGGTTGATGCAGTGCAGAACATGTGTACATTATCCACTATCGACATGAACTAGTACATTATGATGTCTATCAATAAACGTGAAGGCAGTTGAAAGGGCAAGTTCAGGCATCACATGCAATGTGCATGCAATGGGTTGCACGGCTACAAGCAACCCCCCCCCCCAAGTCAAAATGCAGGGAGCCATTGCATGGCAGTGAAAGGGTGACCAGAGACCTGTGTATTGGCAGACAGTGTTGACTAGCGTCAATTGCATCATCTGAGTCAACTGACAACACAGCAGATGATAATGGGACAGTAAACAGGACACATGATGAACCCTCAGTAGTACACCCATGTGTGCAGAAACCACTACACCAGTTGAACAGAGTCAGGGGGCCTGAAACAGGAGGAGGCCTGTGCCCCACACAGTCTGTGACACCCTAAACATGTGTGTGATGCAAGACTGAGCCAGAGTGGGAATGGAATGGATGATCAAATGCCATGAAATGTTTGTCATCCTGGACATGTACTACAATGATCACCCAGTCAAGGACACATAGGGTGATGCATGGAATGCACAAGCTACTTGGCATTTGTTCCTCAATGCGTCTTAGCTGTACTGTGCGCTTCTTCCCCAATGCCTGGCCAAGCTACCCAGCACTGGCACTACTTAGCATGCATGTGCAAGGGGCCTGGTGGAAGGTTGGCTGGGGTGTGGCCCCTTGTGCTTCTCACCTTGCTTGGAGCTCCTGGAAACACATCTGCTTCTGTTGGACGTCTGAGCACAAGCCCTGTGCTTCTGCTCGCGCACACATGCACACGTGTGCACCACCCAACGTGGCCAGGTTTCATGAGTTCTTGGCCCCGTGTCTGCTAGGAAAGGTAGTCTGGAGGCTCATTTTCCTGCAGAAAGGGCATAAAAGATATTAATAAGGCTGGAAAGTTCCCTGAGTGTGTGTGTCTTCATGCTGGTTGTCACTGGGCCATGTTTGAGACCTACATCCGGACTCCTCCACCATCAGTGTGACTTTGACATCCAAAGGGTGCAGGCTACTGTCTACAGCATGAAGTGCATCAAGCACATATACAGGCAAGAAAAGAACATACATCACAATCAACATCAATAAATGGACATATCAATCATGTACTCACCAAAATTGATTGCAGACATGCCGTGGAGAAAACCCACTTAATCCTCACTAGCGGTGTTAACACAAGTAGTACAGCAGCAGACAGGCCACAGATATGATGAAAGTCCAATGCCCTTGTGTAAATGGTTGTAACACCGAACCATCCTTGCGAGCCCATGGTTAGGGGAAGCAGGAGTGGCATATGTGAGTCAGGACCCCAAGCTGCAAACACATACACGGGACAAGCTTGAAGGGCCCAGCTGGAACAGACAGTGGATGCTTTCAAAAGCCACAAAGCACCACACTGTCACATGAATGCACAATAGACAAGTAATTTTAAACTATATTAACTAATTAAACTAACTATAAAAAAGCTATATTAACTAATTAAACTAACTATAAAAATCAAAAATGGCCACATACGAACCAGGGGGGGGGGGGCACCCAGGAGGGGGGAGGTACAGGGTGCACCGCAACACCCACATGCGATGATGTTGAGGCAAAAAAAAAACCTCCATGGGCTCAACGCCTGCACAGCCCGACCTGTGTGGGAGATAGGTCGTTGTCCTAATCACCCTCTTGCTGAAAAGGTACCCTGACCAACGCCTATTTGCAGCTTGCCCCTCCTCGGCAGCAAGTCTGTGGGATGGGTGAGCCTGGTTCTGTGCGGCGATGACATGCAGGTCAGCATGCAGAACCTCGCGTGATACGCGTGCTTCCTCTTGCAAGGTAACACGTGTAACACAGAGTTCTTCCTGCATGGCCTGGCTGGACAACTGGTACACCTCCCGGCAAGCACATAGCTCAGCTGAGATGGTATTCTCAAGCTACTCCAACCTCTCCTCTGACCGCTGCATCTGGGACAACAAGAGCACACCCAGAGTAGATCTGAGGGATTCATAGTCAACCCTCATGGCCTCCATGTGTGCCTCTGCGTGAGCAGCAATTGCATGATGCAAAGACACCATTTCAGCCCGGCGCACCCAGCCTGAGCGAGCGGGCCGTGGACTGTGCTGTCTGCTGCTGGAGTTCCATCTGCCTAGCAGGGGGGAGCACGGATTGGGCCACACGTTCCATGCTCTCAGCGATGTTATCCATTGATGCCCCCTGGTGTTCTGAATTGGCAACCATAGCTTGCTCCCACTCAGTATACTCCAGTGGCGCGCAGCCACCGTGTTGCTGGGCTTGACACCTGTGGGGCCCAAGGAGCCGATGTCCTTGTTCGGTTGGCACCGCCCACAGCTGCAGGACTATATTCCTCCGTTGACATGATGCCCCAGGCACATCAGCAACTGGTGTGGAGCGTGAACCTGTCTCCCGATCCACCACAGGCAGAGGTCCCACCACCGTCTGCCCCCTCAGTGCAGGTGTCGTGGACAGAGGAGCATCCACATCAGAATCACTCACCATTGACGAATGGACCCGACGCACATCCAACTCAACATTGTCGTCAGAGTGATCATCCCGGCTAGAATCATTGCCAGCCTAGAGAAGATGGTCTGGAACACACGTGGGTTCTCGTGGTCTACCACCCCACGACCCCCACTTGTGCTGGGTTGTTGGTGTGATAGCAACCCTGCGCCTGGCATGACAACACCATCCTCTGGCTCCATTGCATCATCATCTGAAAAGTGGAGAAAAAAAAACATGAGTACCCATGTCAGAAGCACATAAACCACACACACATAGACATCACATTGACAGCCAATACATGAAGCAGACATGTCACACACAAATGAGAACCTGGCATACATCCAGTGGCCTTGATATGCAAACACATCCCAAAAGCAGAAATGGATGTGTGTAAATAGCAAAGCCTACAAAAGTACAAAATGTAGTATATGAACTCCATCAGACACCACCTCTGTCAGGCACATGTCAGAGGCAGAAAAGACAGATGGCAACAAAAAGATAAAACACACCATAAGCATGTCTGAACTGCAAATTGACCACTGCTGCAAGCAAATCCAAACACACAATGACACACGCAATATGCATGTAGACATGCATCACTAAAGCATCATCAGCAATATAGCTCCATCCATCTGCAGCTTGTCCCGTACCGGGTGGCATGGGCCATGTAGATATAGTGAATGTCCCAAGCAAAGCAAGGGCATGCAACCAGGCATGAGGGACCATAACGCCAAGTACGGTCCGAGCTGCAGGACATGAGGCCTCCACAACACCCCTCAGGGCCTGATTGAGCACATTGGGCTAGGAATGTGCCCTATTCCATCATTCCTTGTGTAAAATCTCCACACCCATGCCCCACCATATCAACTAAGTGTGCCTGGGCATACACATACTGCACAACAGTGCACCTTCAGGATCATGCCAATTCAACATAACATGCGCAATGCAGAAATCTCACCAGCATTAACGTCAATCAACTACATATTAGTCACATGTGTAAATGAACACTTTGAAAAAAATGTAAGTGAGAAGGCGCAATGTTGCATTACACAACGTTGAAGCTGCTTGCATATGTACATGTGAAAGCGTTCAAAACCACTCCTTTCCCCATATATTGTGAAGATGAACAGCATCCAATACAGCAAAGCAAGCAGCTACAACGCTGCTTGCTTTGATGTATGTTAAAGTGTACACATACAAACGTGAAGGCAGCTGCACAGTCATAACAACCCAATTGGCAGGCTAAATTCAATCTGCGCCCTATCCCAGTTGGAATAGGCCGCAGATTGACCAATCAACTTTGCTAGACAACCACTATGGAGTTCCAATACTGAGTACATGTGTCACAGGATGCACCTGTGCCCGTGGCATTCATGACAGAGAAGGGATGAAAATCTGACCATACATGCCAGGTCACATTGACATCGCAGCAGTGAGTAGGCATGTAGAACACTGTAACACGGCTCAGAAGTGGGTTTATGCAGTGCAGAACATGTGTACATTATCCACTATCTACATGAACTAGTACATTATGATGTCTATCAATAAACGTCAAGGCAGCTGAAAGGGCAAGTTCAGGCATCACATGCAATGTGCATGCAATGGGTTGCACGGCTACAAGCAACCCCCCCCCCCAAGTCAAAATGCAGGGAGCCATTGCATGGCAGTGAAAGGGTGACCAGAGACCTGTGTATTGGCAGACAGTGTTGACTACCGTCAATTGCATCATCTGAGTCAACTGACAACACAGCAGATGATAATGGGACAGTAAACAGGACACATGATGAACCCTCAGTAGTACACCCACCAGTTGAACAGAGTCAGGGGGCCTGAAACAGGGGGAGGCCTGTGCCCCACACAGTCTGTGACACCCTAAATATGTGCGTGATGCAAGACTGAGCCAGAGTGGGAATGGAATGGATGATCAAATGCCATGAAATGTTTGTCATCCTGGACATGTACTACAATGATCACCCAGTCAAGGACACATAGGGTGATGCATAGAATGCACATGGAGCATGAATGGGCACTCATGTCCCTGCGGAGCATCTGCCATCTGCACAGTCCAAGTGAGACAACCTGCATCAAGGACAAAGGATGTACCCCACTGTATGTGTCTGGAACATTGCATTGGGGAAGTGTGCATGTACACAGGAGCCTTGAACAGGCCATTGCAGTATTCCAACATGATACACACCAGTGCCATGGTGAAATTGGGATGGAGGGGCAAGGGAGCATGCCTACGTGGAGTAGCCACATGCAGGCAGAACACACATGCACGTCAGTCATGCAATGACATAGTCCCAGTGCTGAGAGGAAAGACACCCCAGGCTACATGCAGAAGGGCCAGTGAGCTGGAACATGGACCGGAGGGGAGCTGGGTGACTAGCATGTGGGTAGGGTGCAAGTGTGGTGATGAGGACAGTCCCCGTCTGCTCTACATGTCCAGCATGCTGCACAGCAGCCACACATCAGTGAAGCATTGCATGACTCGCACATGAGAACCATGTACACATGACATGTAGTGGCAGTCAAGCACAACACATCACACAAGCAAAACACACATGGTCTGCACAAACACGCGACAACACTCACTGGACGTCGTGCATCTCTCCCACTCCTTTGACCAATCCTGCCGGTATGAACTCTGCAAGACTGACTCATGCGAAGTGAGGTCTTCCTCTTGAGTTGGTGACTCACCGCCAGTCAACCCAGTCACGGCATAATTGGAGGCAAGCTTCGCCTTAGTACTGCGTCAGAGGTCATCCCAATGCTTTTTGCACTCTTGAGCTGTGCGCACCTCATGTCTGAATGCACTCACACAATCCGCAACTTGCTTCCAATGGGACATACGATGGACAGCCGTAGTATGACAATTCGGCCCCACTAGCATATCACGGTTGTGGTCCCGCATGTAGTCCACAAGGAAGTCCAGTTCCTGCACGCAGAAAGGCTTCTTCCTAGACGTGCCGGAGGCCAGAGCTGTGTCTGGGGTCCCAGCCTCTACTGCAGGTGCAACCTTCCTCCTCTTGGAAAGTGGTCTGGACCCTGACTGGCAAATGCCGCCCTCATCAGTATGGGCAGTGGCGCTGGTGGATTGAACCAAGGGAGTGGCAGGTGGAACAATGATGGAAGCCCTGACTTCCGTTGGTGGCTGCTGGGTGCCTCTGACTTGACCCTGCGCAGAAACATCTGCTGTGCTAAGGTCATTGACCGGGACTGTCCTGGATGGTAGACTCACAGCCGGGGTGGTGTCGGCTGCATCTGCCCATACACTTGCCGATACCCCACCCTCGGACAAGGCAGCCCTGTGTGCACATACCCTGTCCCTCCTGAACTCCTGGAAATCATCCAGGGACTCTTCAGGTGCCAACGCAGCATGCGCTGGCCCACACTGAGCCTGGGTGGTGGTGTCCACAGCTGCACCTGCAGCTACCACTACCCTTGTGCCCGTGGCAGTCAATGAAACGGACTGCCGGGTCACATGGGTGCCAGTGCCAGATGCAAGAGCTGCATCTCCCGTAACCACAGAGGGTGGTGGCATGACTTCACCAACATGTGTAACAACATCGTGCCAAACTGGCGCACCCCTGCCTCTTCCCCCTCTGCGGCCACCCTGGACACCCTAGAGTCCCCCTACTCCCTGGTCATCCCGGCCACGTCCCTGACCATACCCGCCATGTGCAATATGCCCAGCTGAGGCGCCCCGCACCTTTCGTGGCCTCCCAGCCAAGGGCCAGATGGAGTAGTGCTGGCACAGATGGAGTAGTGCCAATGGGAGGTGTACACAACAATTGTCCTGGCCAATTGGGGTGAAGGGGTGGGATACAAGATGTTAACAGCACCCCTGTGCACCTTCAAGGCTGTATATGACCCCCGGTGATAAAGTGATGGGTCACGCAATGCTCAGGCACCCCAAAACTGCAGTAAAACAGTGCATGCAACCCCCGGTAGCCCACGTGTGTGGAATTGACCTCCCACAGTACGCGGTGGCACCCAGGGACACGGAAAACACGTACGTGTGGGACACGCAGGCTACTATGACCTTGAAAACGGATACGCGATACACAGGGGCACCCGGAGTGGGAAAAATAGCGTGCGCGACTCAACGTCAGACTAGCGTGGTAATAAAAAACATGCGTATTCAATACCATTGCCAAAAGAAGAAATACGTCCTTGATCCACTGTGAAGTTGTGATGGCACGCGAAACAACACGAAGTAGCAACACACACGTCGGTCTCCACGAAAGGCACGTACAGCGAACTGCTGGCCCTGCTCACCTTTAACCCGTGCTGAGGGATACGCCCGCGCGCGTCACTTCACTTACGCGCTTAGGCCCTTTCCGCGAATTACACATATTGACACGCGGACGTGTTGTTTTTTCACATGCTGATTCACTAAGTACCCGTCATGAGGGAAACGCCTGCGCGCATTACGTCACAGACCCACTTACGCGCTAAGGGCCTTTCCTTGAATTACATGCTGACGTGCTATTTTTTCACGTGCCAATTCACTCCGTATCAAGCTGGCCACGCGACAACACATGGAAGACCACGCTCCTGCCCAGAAGGCCATTTTCCTGTCCCCCAGAACCCCAAGCATGATCCCACCTGCCATCTGCTGCTGCCTGCCTGCTGGCCACGTGCCCTGCTATTTGGTGCCTGCACGTCAGCCATCTGCAGGGGTCCAGTTGCTGTGACCACCCCTGCTGGAACAGAAGACTCCTGACTGAAGTTCCATCACTCCACAGCGCAGCACCAGGACCCAGTTGCCCACCCTGCCTCAGGGGTTGCCATGTCAGGGGGAACACCATCGGAAACCACTGGCAACCCCCAGCCAGAGAGGCAGAGGGCTACCAGCTTCAGTGCCGCAGAAGTTGGTATCCTGGTGGAGCAAGTCCTGGTGCATTATGATGCCCTCTTTGGAAGTTCACGTGCTGACAATGAAGGACGGAAGAGGATCTGGAAGGACATCATGGCTGCCATCAACGTGGAGGGGGTGGCAGCCCACGACATGCAACACATCTGGAAGCGCTGGGAGGACTTCAGGTCCAGGACCCTCAGCAAGGCCCAACGCCTCTTGAAGCAGCTCATGCAGAGGGGTGCCAAGTCCGCCTTACCAACATCCAGATGAGGGTCCTGGAACACATACACCCAGCGCTCTACCTCCAGGTCCTTCAGAGGCAGACCCGTCCGGAGTCGAGCGGTAAGTGTCCATGCGTACTGATTGGATGCAGTGCATGTTGAGGTGTGCTAGGAGTGAGGAGGTTGGACATATGTCTTGAAAGGCCCATGTATGGATGTGTATGTACAGGGACATGAGTCTGCCGAATGTGAGTCCAGTCATGTGTGAGGCACATCAATGGTGTATGTGTTCAAATGCATGATGCCCAAATGTATGTGTGGGTGCACATATGTTTACATTTCTGTGTATGTACTGTGGCATGGTTGTGGTGTGACACATGGATGCTGGTTCCACCTTCATGTATGTGCACAATGTACATGTGCGTGTGTGTGTGTGTATTTGACATGTGTGCCACTGTGATACACCATGGATGCATGTGACACCGACATGTAGGAGGCTGATTGGCAGATGTGACATGGATGACGATGATTTCTCTGCGACAGGTGGTGGAGATGTACAGATGCATGTATGTCTGGTGGCATGTGTGCATGAGTTTGGCACTCCCCGTGTTGCATGTGACGTCAGGCTAACCTTCGGATGCTCATGCTGTTGGATGGATGGTGCTGCCTGCTGTAACATTCCTGTTAATTTGCGCATGTGTGTGGGTTCAAATGATATGTGTGTTGGGGAGTATGATGCCATGTGTGAAGTTTGAGACTGCCACTCTTGTGCAACTGTCATGTGTGTATCAAACCATTGTACAGTGCCCTGATGCCTGTGTTCTGTCTCTCTCTGTCTGCAGCGGGTGGAGATAGTGCTTTGGAGCACAGCGGCAGGGATCCCACCGGCAGCCGGAGATGCAAGGCCTAGCTCCCCTCCCATGTTGTCATCTCATCAGGGAGTGAGGAGTCTGGTGCTGTGTCCACGGCCTCAGCTGTTGAGGGTAGGTCCAAGAGGCGGAGGCCGGAGGTGGACTCCTCGGCAGCAGAAGGGGCAGCTGAGACCCCACAGGGGCCTTTGGAGGGGCCTTTGGAGGAAGATGGCACAGAGTCATCCAGGTTGGTGCAGGGGTTTGGTTGAGGAGGAGGCCATGGAAGGCTGACGCACGGGGTCTGGAGGGGGGGATTACACTGGTGCTAGTGGTGCAGTCCAGGGGCAGGGACAGGAGGCAGCACAGGCAGCTGCGGAGGTGCCTGTGTGTAATCCTGTCCCCGATCCTGTGACTGCATCATCCCGAACCAGCAGGGATGCCTTCGTCCGGACCCGTTTTCAGGGAGGGGATGCGCACACAACAACTAGCCTTCCTCTCCCTGCAGACGTGGCAATCTGGGACTGTGTTGAGCCTGTCCTGGCTGGGGTGGCGTTGCATCAACGTGGCATTCGGGATGACGTGCAGGGTCCTCATGAGGACAGTGCACGTTATTTCGGATGCCTCGTTGACCGTATCAACCTACTAGGACGGGTCACCAGTGATGGGTTCCTCCGTGTGCTGGACCTTCTACCGACCTGAACCCCCTATGCACCAGTCGTCCTCCGTGCCATCTTCCTGCCCAAGTATCACCTGGGTGCCCTGTGGAGCTGCCCCTGACCCAGTGGCAAGGCTGGTGGAGGACACATCCCTGCCACAGTCGGGAGTCAGAGGTCCAGCAGGGGTGGCCACCACAACAACTGGACCCTAGCAGGAGGACGTGCAGGCATCAACAGGCAGGGCACATGCACAGCAGCAGCAGTCTCAAGGTGGGAGCTATGATGGCTTGGGTTCATCAACATCAGAGGGGCAAGCATCGCCCAGAGGGCAGGAGGACCCTGGATTGGGAGTGTCTTCTGTGTGGCAGCGGTTGGGCAGGCAAATAGTTGCGGAGTGGCAGCGGGCAGAAGAGGCACGGCTCACTATGGTCAGGACGGAGAACTCCATGTGCAGGGTGCTGAGGCGGCTGAGTGCCTTAAGGCAACTCGCAGGGAGTTGGAGGAGGCCATGGCTGCATCCCTGCAAGACCTCGGGCCAGGGAAGAGGCCCGCCTCCGGGACGTTGAAGAGGAGTTCGATGATGCCCTGGCCCGGAACATCAACAAGTGAGCTGTTGGACTTGCCCGCCACCTTTGTAAATAGTTCTGTAGGTGTAAGTTTCCATTCAATTTTTTTTCCTTTGGGACGCCCCGCCTTTTTGTATATAGTTATTTATTAGGTAGGATTTAGGTTAGGTTTCCTTTGGATTGTTGGGCTCATGGACCCTTGGATGTTCATTTGTAAATAGTTTTGGACCTGGATTTCATTTTCTTGGACCCATGGTGGGATACTTTTCTCTTTTTTAAACTCTGATTTTTTTCTGATTGACGGACCCATTGGAGCCATTTTACTTTGGATTTTATTGGTTACAGCATTCTTTTTTTTTCATTTTTGGACTTCCGGACTTGGAATATTTTTTTTTATTATTGTGTTCATTTGGTTTATTCTTCAATACACTTTTTTCTATTCTTTACTTGTGTGGTCATCTCTCATTTGTTTTGTGCATGTCACAATGTGGTTTTTCACAGTCATGTGTCACCAATGTGTGGGTCTGAGGGACATGTATTCATGGTCATGCTGGTTATTTATTTTCTATCATGACATTGGGAATTCAATGTGGAGTGGATGGAATGCTTGGTTGGGTGTTTGGACTGGGGTGGCGTGGGGTGGGATTTGGGTGGCCATAGGGGCCATGGGTCTCGAGTGTGATGACGTGTCGGGTGGGGGGACATGAGTCGAGGCCTAATGGCAGGTGCCCAACAATGGTGGGTGGGGGACATGAGTCACGGCCTGCTGGCAGGTGCCCATCAATGGTGAGTGGGGGACATAAGTCGGAGCCTGCTGGCAGGTGCCCGTCAATGGTGGTTGGGGGACATGAGTCGGGACCTGCTGGCAGGTGCCCATCAATGGTGGGTGGGTGGGGGACATTAGTCGGGGCCTGCTGGCAGGTGCACGTCAATGGTGGGTGAGGGACATGAGTCAGGGCCTGCTGGCAGGTGCCCGACAATAGTTTCGGGGGGACATGGGTCAGGGCCTGCTGGCAGGTGCCCGTCAATGGTGGGTGGGTGACATGAGTCGGGCCTGCTGGCAGGTGCCCATCAATGGTGGGTGGGTGGATGGGGTCATGAGCCGGGGCCTGCTGGCAGGTACCCGTCAATGGTGGGTTGGTGGGTGGGGGACATGAGTCGGGGCCTGCTGGCAGGTGCCCGTCAATGGTGAGTGGGTGGGGGACATGAGTCGGGGCTCACAGGTACATGGTGCCATGTGGGCTGCCTACAGAGCATGGTCAGGGGTGTGGGTTGTCCCCTGTGGTGTGGGCTGCCTGCAGGGCATGGGGAGGGTGGAAAGGGAACACCCAGGAGGGCCCACAATGCCAAATCGCGTGTAAAACTCCCTGCGCACCCCTGAAATACACGTACCCCGCTCGCGCGCCAGGCCAATCGCGTGTGAAACTCCCTGGGCACCCCCGGAATACGCGTAGGCAGCACATCCACCCTCCCCATGCCCCGCAGGCAGCTCATTCACCCTCCCCATGCACTGCAGGCAGCCCTTCCACCTTGGGCATACCCCACAGGCAGCCCACACCACAGGGGGGACTTTTTCTATGCAATTTACCTGGCACGTGTATTCCGAGGGGTGCGCGGGGAGGTTTACATGTGATTGACCTGGCGCGTGCGGGGTACATGTATTCCAAGGGGTGCGTGGGGAGTTTTACACCCTATTGGCCTGGCACAAGTGGGGTACGTGTATTCCTAGGGGTGTGCAGGGAGTTTTACACACGATTGGCCTGGTGCGAGCGAGGTACGTGTATTCTGAGGGGTGCACGGGGAGTTTTACACGCGATTGGCCTTGCACGAGTGGGGTACGTGTATTCTGAGGGGTGCGCAGGAAGTTTTACATGCGATTGGCCTGGAGTGAGCGGGGTACGTGTATTCAGAGGGGTGTGCAGTGAGTTTTACACACTTTTTTTGTGGTTGGGGGGCTGTATGCTGGTCCACTGGCCTTTGCGCCAGGTACTGGATTTGTGTGATGTTATTGGCGCATGGGGCGGGGATGGGGGCGTAACTGGCGCTGCTGCAAGGTCGCTGCACCACTCTGCGCCACGGCTGCTTATGGATGTATAAATCCATGAGTACCCTGTGCGCCGAAATGGGTTTTGGCACATGCAGCTGGCGCATACTGCCGCAGGCGCACTCTGTGCGCCAGCCACGTGTGCCACTTGTGCGCCGAATTCTATGAATTACCCCCTTAATCTTTTTTAAAAGGTAATGTTGCTTCTGTAAAAACTGTACACAATGCACATGAAGGATCTGATACACATTTAATTCAACATCATTTGTTTATTCAAATTTATTTTCAAACACGGATTACTTATAAGAATAGAAGATGCTGCCTAAAAGTGCAGAAGTGCATGAACCATCTTGTGAAAAAAAGCATTCAAATACAGTAAATATCATCAAATTATCAACAGAAAATACCACAATAATAAAAGAGCATCCATTAATACACACAAACACACCACTCACACAACAACCAACCAAGCATCCGTATCATATACAACAAAATATTGCACTAAGCACCAATAAATTTAAAACACATTGTGCCACTACTCTGTAATATCATGGAGCCAAAGTGATTGAACACCTACCAAAATAATTTTACCAAAACACTTATTCCCCCTCTGGGTATGTTTCAGACAGCATTTATCTCATTGCCTTCTCTTCTGTAGAAGCTATAGCAGGCCTTCATATTACATTGTAGTATACAACCTTGCATTTAACTTCACTTCAATTTAACTGTTTTTCTGTACTGCAAAACATGCTTCACTGCAGCACCTATCCCAATAGTTCATTAGTGTTTTTAAAAGTACTCATGCTTTCATGGTGACTGTGACATGTGCTACTACTTAAAGTAGTGCACAATTCCTTAATTAAGACTACCTCAATTACCAAGGTAGAGTACAACAAATAATGATATCTTTTTAAAATCAGGTGCCTTCTGTCAAAGCTATAGCAGGCCTTCATAATACATTGCAGTATACAACCTTGATTTTAACTTCACTTCAACTATAACTAGTTTTCTTTGCTGCAAAACATGCTTCACTGCAACACATTATCCCAATAGTTCACTATTGATTTTAAAAGTATGTCTGCTTGCATAATGACTGCTACATTTGCTACTACTTATAGAAACCACCAATTAAACTAATTAAAAACTACAAAAGAACTTCTAAACACATGCAATGTCATCATAGATATCTTTCATAATTTCTGTGCAGGTGAATGGTTTTACAACAGTAGCACAGAATCATACTTCAAAGAACCATGCACCCAACAAAGAACAAACCCAATTGCCATAACTACTAATGGAGGAGGCTATGAATCTGTAGGAGATACAATTATGGCAAAATAAACCATTAATTGAAAAATCTTTACCAACACATTTTCCATCAAATGCTCCTCACGTCAACACAGCTCATCCAGTGTATAAATTTACGTGTAGTTCAATTTGCAATATGCACCAACAGTTGTTCAAATGTTTACAACAATTTCTTAATCAATAAGGTAAAATAAAAGAGAAAAGTAGAATCAACATTTTACAAAATAAACTCCTGTGCAGAGCACATCCACACTGGACAACAAGGACATTCATTAACCTGCATTTCAGAAATAGCTGGTAAAAACACTTTCCATCACAAAACAATGTTAGCAAAAAACTGTTCTACAATGCGCAACCTTGTGCATAAATTGTATAATGCTAAGATTCCCGCTCTAGAACTACAAAAACTAAATGACAGTCTTATAAATGGAACATTCCAAGAAGTTCTGAGACAAATAGAACACATAGAAAGTAAATATTTTGGAACTGAAGAAGAATTGGAAAACACAATTAACTTAAATATTAACCAACAACGTTCAAACACTAACCTTACCAACATATACAAAAAAGAAATAGCAAGGATTGAAAACACATTTTCTGTTGTCACAGAACTTTCTCTAAAAATGTACAAAAAAAGTAGATATGTCCTACAAGATAATAGAACATGAGGAATCACAATGGTTCAAATTTGGCTTTAAGCAAACATCAGAAAATGGATACAAAATACCAGATCCCTTAATAGTTTGCACATACTGCAATTATACACTTGATAATAACCAAATGTAATCTCGAGCTGTCAACAAAGCTTAGAAATATTTCCACTTCCAAATGCTCTCCAAAAACGTAATCTATATGAGAGTATCATAATTAATACAGTACACCCATTCCAAGATATTATAAGTCTGCAGTCCAAGACTGCCAAATTGCCTCCAACAGCATTATTCAAAGGCATTTGTGGAAGATAGTATCTTTACCATTAAACCTTAATGAAAACATAGAAATGTGAGGAGTAGGGGAACCAGTATATCAATCTTTGATTGTGCTAGTTAATGGTTTTTCCAACAAAATACAAATACATTTGGAAACAACTAGTTGACTTGAATAAAATTAAAGAAGCCATAGAGAATCTCAAACAGATCAATGAATACTTCAAAGATATACTTATAGATGAGAAAAGAAAGAACACAATTATTTGAAGATTCACCACAAACTGTTCAATTTCAAGTTGTTGATACTATCACTATGGACAACATTCTTGACCTGTATACAATTCACCCACTAGAGACACCATGGAAGACATTATAAACATCTATGCGAAAAATGTTTAGAAGCATGTGGTTTTCCACTACTCTGCCTTACAGGAAATGGAGGAAGACATGATAAAAGAGCCATACAAATAGGTTCATCAGAATATCATTCTATACAAATGTATTCTAAACATCTACGATACCAGCAAAATGTTGAATACATTTTCCATCATTTGTTTGAAAGCGAACTAGCAACTCCATGTTAAGGAGTTGCACCTGCACGAAAACAGGAAGCCACTTTCTAAAAATGTCAGCTAGTGAACTCCTTCAAAAGAAAAAAGACAAAAAGGAAGTGTGGGGTCTGTGGGATATGTTGACCCATTCCAATGAGCCCCACTGCATCACTTTACAAATGGTGAAAGAAACAGCCCAAAATGGATGTGTTGACTCCTGCGTGTGCCAAAATCTTCAAAACTGCGTTTGGGTCACACCCAGAAAAAGGCTGCACACCCTGCCACACACAGTCAGAGGGGTGTAAACAGAGTTCTCACTGCAGGAGCTTGCCATTGGGCTCTGCCACATTCAACATGCAGCAAAGCAGCAGAATTGTGCTGAAAACCGAAAATGCCTTTTAAAATGTTAGCTTTACAACCTTAAAAAGTGCTGTTTTTGGCACTAGATCCATTCATTTCCATTGAATCATTGAGACTAAAATGGTAGTGCAATGTCCAGGATCATCCAGTGTGGCTCAGAGGAACCGGGCCTCATTGACTGACAGCTCTCTGAAATGTATCTAATGCTATCTTTGCAACAAGTAACAGAATCACCTGTGCAGAGAGAAACTCTAAACAAAAGGAGGATATATGTATCCTGACTGCAAACAATCCCAGCACTCAAGGGAAGAACTAGTGCTGACTAAAATGTGTATGTGCTGCAGAGGAAGATCGAATTTAAAGAAATCAGTTTAATGTGCTTTTTCATGAATGAAGTGCAAAATCACCTGTTGTGAAAGCATGCTTTTGTCTAAAGGCTTAATTCTTTAAGACTGTGAAAGGATTGCTAATGTAAAAATCCACCTATAAACTGTGTTCATTTTACATGTTTAAATGAAAGATTTAGGTGAAACTTAAAGTTAAACCCATTCTTGAGTTAATTAACTATTTAAAAAAAGAAATTCTGCTGGGACAGTCCTTTGCCTGGGAAAGGTTGACACTTCACTGCTGGCAGGAAAGGCTAATTGCTGTTGGGAGGTCTCACATACTCATGACAATGGGCTTCATTAGACATTCGTCTGGGCCCCAGGGAAAGACAATAGTAGGCTTGGACACTCATCCTTCCAAGGGTGGGGCAGGCAGCCCCACTTTCCAGAAAGAGGCTTCTCATTGAACTTCAAAAGACTTGCCATTTGCTCACACTAAGGAAGAAAAAAAAAGTAACATTTGATTTTTGAATTTAAAATGCTTATTTTGCCACTGAACCTCAAGACATTTAACTTGGTAGCAAGAATAAGTAAATGAGTGAAAAGTACATACATATAAATCTGAATTTATGCTAGCCAGTTGAAAACTTGGTAGAATTTCTTACTGCATAAGGAACAGATGCTATGAAGAATGACCTAGTGCGCAGAAACTGTTAATGCTGCAAATCCAATATTGTGTACCCATGTACTGGGGTGATTGCACATATAGGTACCGAATTAGGAAATGTTAGGCCAAACCTTTTATGGTTAAAATTGCCAAAATTCCACAGAAAGACAAAACCAGGTCCCACTGACTTGGGAGTTGGATGTAAATATGACCCACTAAATATGTAATTTATGTATCCAATTTTCTTAGAGGTCATAAATACATAAATATGTATTTGTGCGAAAGTTAAATTTTGATCCCAATAACCATGGGAGGTTTCCAGATCATATCATAAAACATGACAGCCCTTTCTGTCATCCAACTAGCCAAGAGCAAGGCGGCAACAGTGCTCTTGCCCAATCATAGTCTTATGGGTGTGGGTTTTAAGTCTGTCCCTACCATAAACTGAGTGATGTCATTTGGCCTGCTAAATAAGGGAACCTCACAACACAAGGACACACACTGATTCCTGACTGTGTGGTGCCCTATTCCTGAATCCTCCATCATTGTTCCTGATTCCAGATTTCTTTTCAAAGCTAAGGCCTCAGCATTGCTGAACTCTTTTTCAGCTAGGCCCAAATCCTTAAGCAATCCCAAAACTTAAGGGAAGCAATCCAGTTTGGCTTGCTACCATTAATGCTTGCCTACTCCAAACTCACCATCCCACTGATCTACAGTGTCCAGCAACCAGAAGGGCCAATCTAATCCAGTTCAGTCCAGTCCGAGGTACCGTCCAATTCACCAGAACCGGCCAGCTGACCTAATTCCACCAGAAGTGCCCTGCTGTTCTTAGATCCGATCCGTGATGACCAGAGCCCTTGATGGTCCAAAATCTTAAATTAAAGTGGACCATAAGTATCAATAGGAATCATAGTAAACCATAACATATATTGCCTTGCATTGTCCTATCCCAATCTATAACCTATCCCATCTTTAATTTAAGAACCTATAATATTGTCAGAACCATTCTTGCAACTCTGTCTGTGATTCTTAGTGTCAGCGCTGATTATCTTCATCTTGTTTTACTAGACCATAAGCCATTAGTGATTTGGATTAAATAAAGTAATTCCCATAAAGAAAACAGGGTATCCGCCATGTGAAGGCTTACAAGTGGCCATGTAACTGTGGAGATTCATGGGTGGCATTCTCTTTTTCTTAGACATTAATCTAGTTTAAGTTAAATCAACCTGTCATTTTAAAACCGATTTTCTGTTTTTCTCTGTCCTATTTTCCTGAAAACACCTCTCATTCAAACTTGTATAACTTCCGCAATTAAATAGATAGAGACCTAATTTCAACTCTGACTTAAACATAAGACCCGTAGCTACATCTCAACACAAAATCCGCATCCAATGTATTTGACCCGTTTTTCTTAAAAAAACATTTAGTGAAATTTAGGCGGAAATTCGTATTTCTGCAAAGTTTTATACATGTGATTTCCAACCTCATCTATTTCCATACTTCCATTCTGATTCAAAGTGTTTACTGTTGTTCATACTAAAGCTTATGATTGTTGGCATCTTTCCCATGTGGCTCCCATAGGAATTTATATTGGTTTAAGGATTTTTGCCCTCTTTTCATTGTTTTGCTCAGCCATTTTCAAATGTCATTTTGAAAGTGTAAGATTTCCAAACAGTTTTTCTCTCTTGTTTGTGGAGCGAAGGTTATCTTTAAATTTTGTTGATTGCTCTTTATTCTTGAATACCTTCTGCTTCCTTACATCTGTGTAGAGTTGCTTATTTGTGAGTTGAGACATTTGCAGGGGGAAATCTTAACTTAAATGCTATCTTTCCAACAAGCAAAAACTGTTCTTTTCTCTGTGTTTTATATTCTGTGTTGCTAAAAGTGAATTCAACTGCATTACCTACTTTCTTATTTGTATTGTCACCACATTGGTGATTGCTGTCCCATATATTACAACATATCTTTGATTCAAATTTTAAATAAATAAATACATATTACCTTTACCAACCAGCCTGATTCCTGGTCCATTGTGACCTGTGGGGGTATTTTGAGAAGGGGTGTGATATGAGTGGTATATCACTCAGAATATTGAACCTATAGACACAATAAAATAAGTATTTCATTTGCGCACTGCATAGTAGGCTGAGGCCAGGTATTGCCTGACTGAAATCCTTAACAGGTCAAGTATTACAAATCTTTTTGGCAAATATACATGGTATTAACGAATAATGATTCCGATGTCATCCTGATGTACACTGCATGTTAAGGAGCCTAGAACCCCACATGGTTGGGTACTCTCACTTGTGCAGAATATGCATGTGTTAAGATAGCCTGGAAAGTCCAAAATTACAAAGAGGTTCTGGAGCCAGTTCAAACCAGACTCAATAACAAAAGTAGACAGAGTGCAAGGCAAAACAGAGCTTTTTTATCATTGAAATAAAACAGGGACAGCATTCTTGGAGCTCTCACTCATTACCTAAAAACAATGGTTTATACATTCAACATTTGTCATGACTGAGATCCTACTGTAATCTTCGTTACCAAAAACCTATGGGGTACGGTGATTGTTTAGTGATGGTGATTGCATATACATTTTATAGTGTTTACATTTCTAATTGGGTAATGTTGTCTGATGGCTCCTCCTGAGACATCATCTCTGCAATAGGTAATTGGCTGGTATCTTACTTCATGGGTGGCGTAACATTGGGGGGTTTCATTGGTCTGCTTCATTCTAACTGACCTTGGACAACTGACAGGTCGTCAAGACATGAGCCAGACAGGAATAGGGGGCGAGAGGTCCACGGACTGATTTCCTTTCAATGAAAGAAGATGCCATCCCTCATTTCAAGGCCATGAGCCAGGGGGTTCTCTTTGTACTTGGCCTTGTGTGGCCTCTTGTGTCTGAATGTTTGTATAAGGTATAAGACAGGTGTCATATCTGTATGTTCGCTGCTAGTTAATATATAGTGTTTGTCAATTGTAGGTCACGTGTGATGAGACCATGTTTGGAATTATTTCACCCGTCATTTATTGGGATTTTAGTTAATATTATAATGTGAGTGTTATGGTTTATTTTACCACTGGGGACACTATTGAAATATTCTGCGTGGATTTCTCTTGGCTTGTAATTGTGTGCACCTGGGTATAAATGGTTGGTTGTGCTCTTCTAAACTTTAATGAATCTGGGTGTATACGTTTGCATCCTGTGAATTGTTATCTCATGCTTTCACTGCAACGTTCGGATACTTCCTTAATTCCTGGTAACCTTGGCTGTGGTTACAAGCTTCTTCAGGAACTGTGCATGGATCTGTATTTTTGGGATTTCTGCCTGTTGAGTGCTCATGAAGCCTTGAGGCCTTTTGTTTAATTAGAAGCGTGTTGTAGCTTCCATTTCGGAAAAGATGGGTGCCCATCACTTTTGTGTTTTTATGTTAGTGAGCTATATTAACGAGTCGTTTGTGTTGCATTCAGTTTATACATTATTTATGTTATTATTCTTCCTGTCTTTTGGATGCTATGTTAGTATTCTTCATGTATAAGTGAATATGTTACCTAGTGTATGCCTTCTTCATGTCCATCTTCTGCTGTACCTGCTTGGGATAAGGGTGGTATGTTTGTCCTTGTAAGTAACATTTCACACCTGTTTGTTATCGAGCTGGGGGAGGGGCAAAAGCTACAAATGACATGTTCCTCTGCCTCTCAACACATGGGTTGATTTACATGACTTTGTACACACTGCAAACTAAATAAAGAAGGAATAGACATAAAAAAGAGCAGTAGAACTCTGCTCTCTCGATCCTGTTAAAGTCTTAATATAGTTTCACCATTGTTTCTATTGCCATGCTACACTTCATCCAGGAATTAAAAGGTGTCCTCCACTAATAATCTCAGTCCAGACAAGCACTACACATCCACATGCTTTTGTGGATAAAATATGCTCCCAAATTTGGCCACAACAGTGGTGACACTGTTTTCCAGTTTATTGAAAAACACATTATCAGTGACATCCTTTCAGAAGACATACAGAATGACCTACAGACAGAAATCAAATGTTTCCAATGACATATGTTTGGCAAATGCTTCCGACATTGATACAGAAACAAAGGGAAATACTTCACCAAATGTCGTTTCAGAATCCCTAGACCATGTTGTACCAAAGGTCCAGTAAATAGATTCATGGTTTCTGTTAGGCACAGCATGAAAGACAAATCTCTGAAAAGCACATACAACATTAAAAGAGATGAAGCATCCAAATACATCAATGATACAATCCTATTATAGTACTCTTGTGGAATGTTAACATAGACTTTCAATACATTGCAGACAATTCAAATGCATTTGCAAAATATGTTACAGCTTATCTCACCAAAGCTGAGAAAACTGAGCTAAAAGACTTCTGGAATGACAGATCATGTGATAAAACATTGAGCAGAATAAAAAAAAATAGAAGTTATCAAAATGCAGCAGAGCGACCACAACCTTGTTAAATTGTCAATGTTCTGGGGTCAATGCGGTCTGAAACTTGAATACTCACACATTACAGAGGTTACATCAGGCAGAAATCAACTGCATTTCAAGCGTTCAGACGTAGCCACTCTGTGTGAACGTTACATAAAGTCATGAAACAGAGACCAAATGGGGTCCAATTATCTGCCGGTTTTGTTAGTATTTCAAGGAGCCACAAAATCAAGCCTCAAATCCCAATTCAACTCCAAAACCATCTTCAATGATGAAATTCAGGCTAAGAAGACTGACTTAAGAAAAGACATCAAAGCGCTATACTTCTTAAAAAGAGAAACGCAATCACCAAATGACGCCAAAGATACAGAAACTGGCTTAAATTACACAAAAATGCTCCAAACCATCACAAGGAAAGACTCCAGAGACCTATGGGCTCTCCTAAATGACAGCCTCTCACTACAAAAATCACTCACCACAAAAACATGGATAGCTTTCTTCAGTTCCTTATACAGATATAAATTCATCAGAAAAGGCATCATCGATCCCCATGCAATTGGCACATGCCTGGGATCTATGCTTGTCTAAAACAGAAATCACAGAGCTCATTAAAAAAGCAAGTGCCTTGAAAGCTCCTGGCCCAGATGGTCTCATGAACTGTATGCTCAAACAGGCACCTGAAGAATGGGGACCCTTCTGCATCAAACTAGTCCTTCTAACCGGAACAACTACAAACTCCCTAACTTGTGGAGAAAATCGGTGATAGTCCCAATTTTCAAGAAGGGATCGTGGGTGGAACCTAAAATCTACCACCCGATAGCACTCCTTGATGTTCTAGGCAAGATCTATGCCGCCCTGTTGTTTTCCGATCTTAAGTGCTGGGCGCAAGAATCCGGTCATTTTAATCCCAGACAATACAGATTTGTAAGGGGTGCTGGATGCACCCTAAACTTGTTTCTATTAAACATTTGCAAAGCCAGGGCCCTGCATAAGGGTCAGAAGACATACATTGCCTCGGTTGACTTTGTCCAAGCACTTGATAGCATGGATCAAAATCTACTGTGGGCAAAACTAGTGCAATGAAAATTATTGGCCCCTATCATGGCCCTCTACACTGACACCTCCATTCAGGTAAAACTAAACTTTGAGGGCATTCTGTCCAAAGACATAAAAAACAAAATAGGCCTCAAGCAGGATGCCCCCTGGCTTCAGAACTCTTCAATGTGTTTATATCGGACATTAAGCACACTTTACATGACCAAACATCCTTTGCTCCGAAGATAAATGGTCAAACTGTAGGGCAAATGTTATACGCTGATGACCTGATCTTACTAGACCAGACCAAAATTGGCCTACAGTGGAAGTTACATTTATTACATACTTACATGGAACGAAATGGCCTTCAAATCAACAGAGCCAAGTCAGCAATTCCGGTTCAGGAAAACACAAATGCAGAAGACGAAACCCGAACTGTACCTGGTATCTTGTGAAAGCACATTTGCTCAAATCACTGAACGAAGGATATCTAGGTATTACCATCAACTCGAGCCTCACAGATGCTCATCACATGGTGGCCCTGAAATCTAAAGCAAACATCTTGACTATGCAGGGTCGATTAATTCACCGTAAGTATGTCAAATCCTCTTTGGTTCCGCTACTGAATTTTTACAAGCAGAAAGCATGCCCCATCCTAACTTATGGCGCAGAGCACTTGTTATGTTTACCCTGGAAGCTCTGGGTGAAAGGAGAGGACACCCTCTGCAAGAAGGATTTACATCTGCCCCAATGCATTCCAGTGCATCTAATAAGACATGAGCTAGGACTACGGTCCCTATACGCAACAATAGCATTCTATGGTAAGACACTGTTAGCAGATTCTGCAACCCAATTTGACATCCTCAAATGCTCATCAGGCACTCCCACAGACTGGGTCTTGGACCAATGGTTCAAATGATGTTCGGATCTGCTTCTGGATGCTGTAATATCGAACACACTTTTAATGACCATTCCTGAAGCTGCCAAAAAAAAAAAATCTGGTCACACAATGAGATCATGACCCAACATGAAAAATCAAAATACAATCTATATCTGACCATATCCACAGAAACCAAAGCATCGAACAAATTACCAGGTTATTTGACAAAATGTCCAAGTCCAAAACATCAATGGATGTTGATTATTGGTGGCGCAAACTATGCGAAGGGAACAACTAACGCTTAATCTTCGCTCTAACAAAAATGCTGCAGGAAATATTTGAAACATCGGCATGGGCACAAAAAGCTAAATATAGCTACATAAAATCTTCTTAGAGAAACCGCACAGTGACATTATGAGGCTGACACAAACCATGATTCATATTCTATTAGACAACCTTCTCTCTTTGATTTGTTTTGTTTAATTTTTTCTTCTTAATATATTTTTATTTTCTCATTTTTTATTTTTAATATGCTTATTATGATTGTATGCATTTGTTTAGGCAGTTTACATTGTGCACATCTTGTATCTAATTGTTTTATCTGGATTGCTCAGTGGCAAAAGTTTGAAATAAAGCATAAGCGGAAAAATAAAAAAAATAAAAATAGGAAAAATCATCTGAAACCATTCTCTGTCTCAGCCTTGGTCCAGCATCATTGTGAAGATAAGTACTAAAATCCTACCATGAAATTGAATCTATAGGTACAGAAAATCGCAACAGCAAATATATTTTTAAAAATAATCTGCTTGAAACATACTATCTGAATAGAAGTACTGCTTTGGAAAGCATATGTTTGTATACCATAGCCCAAAACTATAAATACAAAAATATTGTCATGCCAAATGAGACAACTGGCAAATACTAAGTATTACATTGTGAAGGAAGTCCAGTAAAACTTAAAAACCCAGTTTAATTAACCATGTCAATGTATCCTTTAAATCTGCAGAGCATAGAGAATTTCATGACATTACCCTACTGCAACTATTCAAACTTTGGAGACAAGATAGTGTTAGGCACCATGACACATTTGAAGCTTCCTTGAAGGCAAATGAAACAAGTATGACACATGAGAATTTTAACCTGTACAAAGAAATGTTTGCCAATGAACGTCAACAAGAAGGAGAAATAGCAAGATAACTAGAGTAAGACATTTCTTTAGGGAGTCAGCCATCTCTTACAGGAAGTCGAGAACCACTTGGAGAACAACGCATTCAAAATGAAGCAGAAATAGCCATGAATACAGTAGAAAACACAATATATAAATCCAAACAATCTAAAGAAGATTTGCCAGTGCTCAAATCACAGTTAAATGAGGAACAACTCACCATTTACCTAGAAGACACTAAAGAACTTGCACTGTTTGTTGCCTTCGTTAGTTATTTATGTATTATTATTTATCTGTCTCTCCTCTGCTTCGCACTTTCCACTTCTCCCCCTTCCATGCACTTTTCCCCTCCCCCTCTCCCATGCACTTGCGCATTCTCAATGTCACTGGGCCTAGTAAGATTGTTGTTTTGTGCTCCCCTGTTCCCCTCCCTTGCCTTGTCGCGCTCTGAAACACTTGTGTACGAACCCGATAGAAATGAAATATCAATATCAATATCAATAACATGGATTAAATCAAGAAAATAATACTTACAATTGTACACATTACTAACTCCTTTTCCTTTATGTAGGTGTTGGAGCTGTCAAAATCTTCTTCATTAAAACAATCTAGACATTTTTAGAAGACAAAATAAATAACCTTCCAGCTGTAGGAAGTGTAACTTTACACCAACTTCTCCTCCTGCTAGTGGAACACCAAAACAAATTACAATATTACAAATTGTTCGCAGAAGCTATAACCCAAGTATGCAGAATTCTAGGACAAATTAAGTCCCTCTTGAAGGAAGCATGGTTTCCAACCTAATGCTTGCTTTAATTCATCTAAGGATGCAGGAAATCCTAAAAACTGGATGTGAGTAACTGTTTGCAGGAAAACATGTAATTGTCTTTGGAGGCCTCCTTCAGATTAAACCAGTGAAATGTGCCCAACCTGACCGCAAAGCATTATGGGTTTTGTATGATGGCACTGCCTTGTATGCCCCTTATGATTACAATGTTCTGTTGGATTTTGCTATGGGTATTTCACCCATAAACAATATGCACCCCAGCAACCTGTAAACCTCTACTTATGGCCCACCTGCTTTGCTCATCTTCTATGGGAATGCTGTCTCTGTACTCCTTACAGCCCATAACACCTTTACTGGTATAGGAGATATGCCCACAGATCCACATATCCGGCGCACTTCCTTCCTGCCCTCTGCTAAACCATTCCTTCAGTCTAACATCCTGCACTTCCTCCCCCACTCTTATGCAATCTGCCCCTACCCAAGCTACTTCCTGTCAAAGCTTGCAAGCAACCAAAGCCCACTAAGCGGCACTGATGCCCTGTCACCTACCTGCCCTAAGCCCATGAATGCCCTGCCTTCTGTGCTACCCAAGCTCATGAGTGCCCTGCCTCCTGCATTGCCCAAGCCCATGAGTGCTGTGCCTCCTGCGCTGCCAAAGCCCATGAGTGCCCTGCCTCCTGCGCTGGCCAAGCCCATGAGTGCTCTGCCTCCTGTGCTGCTCAAGCCCATGAGTGCCCTGCCTCCTGCACTGCCCACGCCCATGATAGCCCTGCCTCCAGTGCTGTCCAAGCCTATGAGTGCCCTGTGACCCATCCTACCCAAGCCCATGAGTGCCATGCTGAACATGCATCCCAAGCCCATGAGTGCCCCGCCACCTCTGCTACCCAAGCCCATGAGTGCCCTACCACCTGCCCTGTCCCTCGAACGACTTGCGCCTCCCAGACGTAAACCCATGACCCCTTCTTCCCCCCTCAGAAGCCCTATGATTACACAACCCAAGCTCTAGAACTTCCCGGCAACCCATTGATCTCCAACAGCTCTTCTACCCCATCACAACCAACCTCAGACTGCTTAGGCTATCCAAACAGACCTTGCAACCTCCATCACCCAAACACCTTCCCCCTACCATGAGTCTGCATGCCAAACAATCACCTCCTTGTGACCTGAACAAGCCACTTAATTGTGTCTTTATTAACATCAGATCCCTGGGTGCCCATGCTATAAAAGCTCAAGACCTTATCATCGACAACCAAATTGACCTACTAGCCATCACATAATCTTGGCTACATAGTGCATCAGGACCTATGCTCAGCATAGGTATTTCTCAAAACTACTCGATCCACAGAACCAACCATGCTAGTTCCATTGGTGGCGGAGTCACTGTCATCTACAAATCTGACCTCCATATCTGCTCCATTCCTCTGCCTCCTACTGAGAGATATGAAAAGATATTACTTAAACTTAAGACTAACCGCCAGACTTCTTTCACCATTCTCTTGCTCTACCAGCAACCTAAAGCCTCCAGCTCAACTGACTCTGAAATCCCCCTCCTCATAACACCCTTCCTCAAACCAGCCACCAAATGCATCATTTTAGATGACTTAAATCTGGGTTTCATTGATCCCACTGATCATAAAGCTAATATTGTGGTCCAAGCCCTCCACAGCATAAACTTCTCACAACTTGTCTCTGCCCCTACCCATATGAAAGGACACACCCTCTACTGGATATTTACAACTAATTCAACCATTGACATATCTCTCATCAGCCCAGTCCCATAGTCCGATCACCATCTGATTGAATTTAAACTACATCACTTGAACCCCCCAGAAAAACAACACCCGACCACCACCCATCCAAATCCTACCGAGAAGTACTTGGAAGCTCACTCATTAAACTATGCAACCCACCTTAGTTACTTGAAACACGGCCTCCCAACCGCAAGAGCCCAATGGCCCTCACCAACCACTATCATGACAGTGTCCTAGTCATGCTAGATCAATATGCTCCCATCAAAAACAAATCTCTCTAACATTTCAAACCCACTAGCATCTGGTTCACAGATGAACAGGTTCTGCTCCACAGACGGAAAAGAGCCATTTATCATCTACATAATAAACACCCTACCCCCAAGAATGACTCCCTACTCACCACCACTTCCAAGACCTACAAGGCCACTATTTTTGCGACTAAAACTACCTCCTATGACAACAGAATTATCATGACAAGATCCAATACCAAGGAACTCTTCGAAAATTAGAAAATCCTAGTTCAGCCTTACAAAGCGTGGTGCACCACTATTCAAACTGCTCTAACTACCAAAATCAATTTACGCTATAACAAAATAAAGACTAAGAAAGCCCTACTTACGGCCAGACCTATGCACCCGTCCATCATAATAATGGCCAAGCCTAGCCCCCCACCTCCCCTCTGAAGCCAGTCCCTAGCTTTTCCTTTCAACCTGTATCCCAAGTCGATGTTCTGAATACCAATCAGGCCCTCAAACCATCCAATTGCAAAGGAGATAGCTGCCCTTCCAACTTCATAAAGCTCTGCACCCCAGCCTTACCCCCATCATTACAGAATGTGTTAACTCCTCATTTAATTCATGCAAAATGTTGGGACCTCCCCTACATGTTTAGCCCCTCTTGACAAAATCCCTTCAAACTTTGTACAACCATTCATAGTTGGGTCTATAATCTTTTTGCAAACATTTTTGGGGATTTGTCAAACTATGCCAAAAGTTATAAGCTGTCCAAAAATGATGGGACCCCCTTTCATTTTGCCCCCTCTATGTGAAACGGCACCATACTTTGCAAAAACATTCCAGGTTGGATCAATACTTGTATTTCCATTTTTTTAAAGTTTTTTGAAGTTTTGTTGAACAGTGCCAAAGTTATAAGTCACCGACCCTGTAATGCGCAAATATGCATGGATGTCTCGAACATTTGTCAAGTTCGCGAACATCATAGCAATATCCACGAACATCTGTTTGCAGTCATTGCTTTTTCTGAACATATCCCATCCCATCCTCATCACCCTTCACCCCCCCAGAGGTTGGTTCATTTGTTCGACAAGTGTAATTTTGTGTTTTTGAATATGTTTTTACCGGGATGTTCGTGGTGGTGCCCATTTCAACATCTTGGACGCTCTTCACATTTTTAATTCACCAATCAAGGGTCACATATGATGTCTGCAAATATTATGTGGCTCATTGTTTGGCTCAGATGCATCTGCAGATGCCGAACCAGGAAGTGCGTCACTGCACCAGAAGGATCTATCACTAATTATTTTTTTACTTACATTTTGGCCATGTTAAAAACATCTACTGGATGATGAATACCAAATTCGTAACAGCATGCTTTCGGGACAAGCCGCTGTTCCTTGCACAAGTTTGGTGCAAATCGGTCCAGCGTTTTAGGATGCACCCATGAGCAAACATTTATTTAATTCATGTCTATCCAGATTTCTAAAGTTGTTGGACCCCTGTTTATACCTTTTCCCCCTTGACGAAATTGCCTGGAACTTTGAAAGATAATCCAGAGTTGTTTACATACTCTGTTTGCAAAGTTTCGTGAGAATTCGTTGAAAGGCGCCAAAGATATAAGCCACCCAAAAACTGCTCTGCGGTAGTGACCATGTAGTTATGGTTAAGTTGCTCATCCCATGGCCACAACAATATGTTAAATTTGAATAATATGGCTGTGGCCATTGTCACAACAATAGGTTTATTTTGGCTTGAATGTGTGTTACAATGTGGCTACTGGTCACAGTCTCTCTAGTATGTTTACTTTCAATTGTTGCCACAATGGGTTGAATGTCTGGAAGAATGTGGCTACTGGCTATGGGTATAATAGTATATTTCCTTTGGGTAGTAGTAGTAATAAGAATTTATGTCTAAATATAGGAATATTATTCTTGGTTATAGAATTGGAGTGTAGCAATGAATTAAGATGATGTATGGGTTGCATGCATTATGGAAAACAGGATTATAAATGGTGTCTGTTGGTTCTCCATTATGCATTTCACTGAATACCTAAAGATGCTTCATATTTTAGATTAAGCACTATGCACTTTGTATTTAATTGTTTACAAGTGAGGAAAGCTGCTAACATGTTGCACTTTATCTTATGAGCTAAATATGGTTCATTATTATAACTCCAATCCAGGGCTAATAATCCGACATTACCAATATCATGGATTTAGACATAGATACACAGCAATTAAAAAGTGGGCTGACAAAAGCAACACGAGTAAGCACAGGGCACTAGGCAACTGATCATCCACAGAGATGGATTGCTACTAATACTGTGCATTTGGGCTATTAAGCCACATAGGAAACACATACACCATGATGATTGGGAATGAATTTGGTTTGCATAAACAAATGTGCACTATGCACGGGATGAGCTATAATTGTAAAATGCATTGGCTCTTATTCTGCACATCTCTTTAAAGGGATGGCCTAGTAAAAATGTTTATTTAAAAAATAGATAGGCAACATAAAAAAAAATACTAGCATTCTCTTCTATTCAAGCTCAAAATTCGTAAAAGCAAGCACATGGGCGCATCCATTTTGTGAAATGGAGGCCCTCCTGTGCTGGCTTTTGCTTTTGCGGCACTAATGAAGGAAAAGCCAGCCAGCTATAGTAAACAAAAGGTACCGCTGGGTGGCTTTCCCTTCATTAGTGCTGTAGGCGGAGGACGGGGACCGGAGACCAGAGCAGGAAAGCTGCAGCTGAATCTCGGTAAGTGCTATTTTTTTTTTTTAAATAAGCACTAGTTGTGTTTTTTTTCAGGCAGAAACAACGCGGCATTGCGGAAAACAACTGCGTTGTTTCTGCCTGAATCTGCTTTCCCATTTGGGGCTCTCGGGCTCCTGGGGAGCCCGAGAGCCCCAAATGGGAAAGCAGATTTAGGCAGAAACAACGCAGCATTTAGCATTTCCCATTTGGGTCTCTCGGGCTCCCCACGGGGAGCCGAGAGCCCCAAATGGGAAATCAGCTGTAGGTAGAAACACTATGCGGCATGTAAACATAACCGCGTTGTGTTTCTGCCTGCTGTGGCTTTCACTTTGGAGCACCGGAGACCCAAAGTGATAGCCACAGCAGGCAGAAACACACGCGGTTGTGTTGGAAAATGCTGCAGTTTTTCTTTCCAAGTTTCTCAGGCTCCTCCGAGCCGGAGGAGCCTGAGAAACTTGGAAAGAAAAACCGCAGCGTTTTCCAACACAATAACGTTGTATTTATGTTTGCAGTCGCTTCAAAAGCAACCGCAAACATAAATACAACGTTTTTAAAGCTGCGGTTTTATTTCTAAGTTTTCCGGGCTCCTCCAGCCCGGAAAACTTAGAAAAAAAAACGCAGCTAGTGCTTATTTTAAAAAAATAAATACATAGCACTTACCGAGATTCAGCTGCAGCTTTCCTGCTCTGGTCTCCGGTCCCCGTCCTCCGCCTACAGCACTAATGAAGGGAAAGCCACCCAGCGGTAGCTTTTGTTTACTACAGCTGGCTGGCTTTTCCTTCATTAGTGCCGCAAAATTAAAAGCCAGCACAGGAGGGCCTCCATTTCACAAAATGGATGCGCCCATGTGCTTATTTTTGCGAATTTTGAGCTTGAATAGCTCAAAATTTTACGTAGGAAGTTTTAAAAAAGAGAATGCTAGTATTTTTTTTTTTATGTTGCCTATCTATTTTTTAAATAAAATGTTTTACTAGACCATCCCTTTAAATGCTGAGCGCTGTTAACCAACTATTGACAACGCGACAAACCATCCTGTTATACATACAAGCATAGACGAGTGTCAAATGAGAAACACAATGGAAAAGACCAGATATTGTTCTGGTATGCACAATGTTGCAGATTGACATATATCAAGAAATATGTGCTATCAACCGAATACTAATGTAAATAAATCCACAACACAGCCTGATAAGGAGGGCAGTGACAGAGGCTAAACCACAGTCTAAAATGGCCAACAGGAATATGCACTACTGGACAGATTGTTTGGTCATTTTTCCATGTCAAGCCTAAACCGACCAGGTATTTTACTGTAGGCTTTAGGGGGAGAAAGGTGTTGTGAACAAACGGCGAGGAAGCCGTGAAACGCATAAACATCCTTTGAATCACTTTGTATGTAACTATGGGAGTACCAAACTCTGCTGGTTTTTAGCATTTTCATGGTTGCTCAGAAGCAGATGAAGAATAAAATGTTAAATGCTTTGGACAACGAACTACTGTATCTTTTGGCTTATTACGGCTAAGAAGAGTGCAGATCACTAGTAATGATGGACAATTAGTAAGGAAGATAATAATTATGTATATGGTTGTGGCTATGGCCTGGGGCTAAATTGTTTGGGGTATGGCCGAAGCACATTGTTGTGGCCACTTGCCATGGCCAGAACAATATGTTTACTTTGAACAATATGGCTGTGGCTATTGTCACAAGAATATGTTTACTTTGGGTTGTATGGAGGCAACAATGTGGCTACTGCCCACCCATGTCTAAAACAGTGTGCTTACTCTGACATGGCAACAAGGAAATATCTGTGTTTCTTTGCCTGTAAAGAAAAGAAAACACAGTTAATTGTACAACATATTATGGAAGATATAAATACTTAAGGTTCAACACAAACGTTTACTTGTACTTGACCCGCATAATTAGTACATTGCATGTACTATGTTTTCTATAGCATTTCTGTGTGACACACTGATAAACTGTTGTTGTATTAACATGTTGTAATCATTGAGTCATGGAGAAAAAGTCCAAGGTGAATTGAAAAACCAATTTCTTTACATTTACTGTTAATGAAATTTACATTTTCTTCAATGTTTTCACAGTTGTTTTCAGACTGTTACATTATGAAAGGGAGACACATTTTGTATGTTTCGAAAGTAGTACATGGCAGTATGGGTGTATTAACTAATTACATAGCTGGTGATGTGTTTTAAGGGTAATGTAATATAGGAATATTTGTTTTGTGTGTTTGCTTAGGCTTGAAATATTTAGATACCCATTGGCGTATTTCAACTGTATAGCATTTTAAAACTATTATTGTGGTATTATGGATGTATTAAACAATTACACAGGTAATGGTGCATTTTAAGTATATTGTAATTAAGGAATATTTGTTTTGTGTGTTTGTTTATCTTTAAAGTAGTTAGATACCCATTGGTGTATTTTAACTGTATAGTATTGTAAATGTTAATTTAAAGTGTAATTTAATGATTACATTTTCGTTTAAGAAATATTAAGCAGGTATTCGTTTGATCTGCTGGCAACCTATGTTTTTTTAGCAATTGAAGTGTTGTTATATTCAAATAAACCACTTCTTCTTTTTAACATATGCAGTATAGTGGCCTAAGTTGTTTGTGGCACCAATGTGGTGTATTAAGCCTAACGGTTTGAAGCTTTTCTCACCAATAGATACTGTGTACCTTAAAAGGATTATTATTACATATTGGGCATGTGTATCTATTTGTATCTTAAACAGATTGTCTGAAACACAACATGAGCATAACATGCCATGATTTGCATTTTGGAGAAGTTGTTGAAATGGAATTAAATTAGAATTTGTTATAGATACATACACACACCATTCATTAGGGATGTGCTCTTGTGAAAAGTGGTTGCAGAGACTGCATCTCAGGTTTCTTTTTTTTTACTGAGATTATGGGGCAATATGCTATGGTTTCTGTTTGTTCTTGTTGTCTTTTTAGAGGTTTTCTTTTTTGAGGTGCAGGGTACATTTCCAGATGTGGAATCTACAGTGCATGCGGCTTGCTGCATTCTAGGATGCAAGGAATGTCAGTGTTGACTTTGTTTCCATTAAAGTTAATTTAGAATAGACCAGTGAGAGTATAAATCGTATGAAAGAGAGAAAATGGTTCTCTGCATAAAAACATATCTTTGAAAAGAAGGAAACATGATGTGGTGCAGGGGATTTTTTAGTTTGTTCAAGTTTCTCAAAATGAATGATGACAAACTGGACATTGTTTTCATTTGGATATGTTTGAAAGCCAACAACTGTTCCAATAGCTCCATTGACTAAGCCTTGTTCTACGTGAAAGTGGTGTTGTAGTATCACTCTGCAATTTAGGCACAGAGTTAATAGTTTTTCCAATCCAGCTGTGTTTGAGATACATTTTTCTAGGTGATTTAGTCGTGCTGTTGTTTGTTGACACATAGGAAGTGTAATGCCATGCACTTCTAGTTTGTCTGTGGAAGTGATATGTAATATGGGCCGCATCTCTTTTTTCAGCATTTTTTATTTGTTTAGTTAAGTGTTCATTACATCAGGGGCCAATATATTTTGTCCTTAGTGCTGATTTATTAATCTACCTTTAAAAGATGACTTTGCTTCTTTAGTAAGCACGCCAGTTCTAATGCTTTCTAAAATGTGAGCATATGATCTGCAGACTGACACATGTTTTTTGCAAGTTGTCGTAGTTGTAGTTGTGTTGTTGTAGTAAAAACGATGCAAAAGGTTGAAGTTGCCTATTGTGAGGACTAGGGGCTGGCATCGATGGGGACTGGCAAAGTTTGCCTATGGAACTGGAGGCTAACTGAAACTACAACTCCCAGCACACCTTGGGGCTGAGTGTAGTCCAAGTTACGCGCGCGTGACAGCTGCATTGGACTAGGGCAACCTTAAAGCTGGGAACGGCACGTAATCAGGTGTGGCTATTGTTGTTCTTGGGTGTGGTTTGAATGCAGGACGGCGTGTTTCTCCCCGGAGAATGAACCTTGATCATTGCAGTGCCTAGCAAGGCACAACAGAGGACCGGCCGGCGGCATTTGTTCACGGCGCTCGCGCTGTGCACGGAGCAGGAGCAGCCAGACTGGCGGACAGCGCACAGCGGGTTCTTCAGACACGGAGAAGAAACAGCTTGGCTGCGGGTTGATCAAGGCGTGCTACATTTCCTCCGAGAAGTCCTGCGGGGCTTCTCGGAGCTCAGATAAGTGCCTGTGCTATTGTGGGGTGGGGTATGTTTCACTCTGCTATTTCAGTATGCTCTTTTCACGGAAGTCATGAGAACAAAATGCTATGCAACTAGGATGTGACTCTTTACACTTATGTGGGTGACCGTGAACATTATGTTTTATGAATCTAGGATTCAATAGCGAGTGCTGCTAACTCGTTATACCATGCTATGAAATCCTTACCAGCTCAGTCTTTGCAGGGGGTAAAGTGTGGGGTTTATGTGTTGTTCAAGGTTGCCCAATTGGGTTTCTGTGTTGCTTCAAGCTTTCCCAATGGGCCATGTGTGTTTGTCCTTCATATATGGGCATGAAGTCCATGGTTTGTGCCATACCGCTTGCTATCACAATTGTTTGTCCATGCTATATGTTCACACATATTAAGGTGTGTCCAGTATGTACCGGTATTAAGGTATCAGTGTGTTGGTGTCAGGAGATTGGTCAGGGATTGAGTCTCATAAGGTCTTATAAGTTCAGGCAGATCTTAGATAGGGAGGGTTCTTTCCCGGTGCTTCCATTTACCTATCCAAACTAGGAGATTCCCCAATCCTCTATCCAATGTTCCTCATTCCCCTTCCCCATCCACAACCTCTCCCTAACTCCTCTTCCACCCATTGGCTGCCACGTGGTGTCATGTGAAAGTTATATGAGGCACCTGTGACAACCACGATGGGAGGGTCAAATTCATTCGGCTTCTGTGGTTCGGAGGAGAGTGTCGATTCTCTCCTCCATTAGTGTGTACTTTTGACACCTATGCTGTTGAGTGTAATACGGCATTCTTTGTAGCCCAATGTTTTAAATATGTGTTGCCCTTTCACTGGTGTTAACTGTAGTAGGTCTCCAAAAACAATAACATGTTTTCTACCAAACAGTTCTAGGTATTCAGTTTTTAGGATTTCCTGCATTCTTGGATGAATTAAAGCAAGCATTAGGTCAGAAACCATGCTTATGCCATCTACTAGGAGGACTTCCATTTGTCATAGAATTCTGCATATTACAGTCACAGCTTCTGCTGACAATTTGTAATATTGTAATGTGTGTTGTTCTTCTACTGGGAGCAGGAGTAGTCAGTGTAAAATTACACCTCATATTCAGTAAGCATCTAGACCTTTTGGGGCTATTACAAAATCAGAAAGGTTGTTACTTGTTTTGTCTTCTAATAATGTTCTGATTGTTTTCATTTAGAAGGTTTTGTCATAGCCAGCTTACCACTTACATAGAAGAACAGAGGCTTGTAATTTTAACAACTGCAAGTATTATTTTCATGTTTTAGTCCAAGTTCGATTTCTTCAGTGGCAAATAGGTAAATGGTGAGTTGTTCATCATTTAACTGTGATTTGAGCACTGTCAAATCTTCTTTAGATTTTTGGATTGATACAAATTGTGTTCTACCTTATTCATAGCTATTTCTGTTTTGTTTTGAATTAGTGGCTCTCCAAGTCCTTTCTGCTTCCTGTAAAATATGGTTTCTTCCCTTTAGGAGTGTCTTTATTTAGTATTGCTTCTATTTCTTCTTCTTGTTGACGCTCATTATATAAAATTTCTTTGTACTATTTAAATGTTCTTTTGTTATACTGCTTTCAATTTTCTTGAATGAAGTTGCAAATGTGTCATGGTTTCCTTACAATTTTCCAAGGTTTGAATAGCTACATTAGGGCTATGTGATAAAGTTTTCTATGCTCTGTAGATTTAAATGATAACTTGACATGGTTAATTAGACCGAGTTTTGAAAGTCTTACTAGAAATCCTTTACAATTTAATACTGAGTATTTGCCAGTTTTCTCATTTGGCATAACATTATTTTTGAGGCATTGTTTTGGGCTATATCATAGAGGTACATGTTTTCCAAAGCAGTACTCTGTTTGTGAAGCATGTGTTAATCAGAATATGTCTTGAGATGTCTTGGCTGTTGCAATCTTCAGTGGCTATAGATTTGGTTTCATGATAGGATTTAAGTACTCTTTTTCGTGATGAAGCTTTACCTGTTATACGAACTGTAGCTCCGGAGGTCCTGCATTCTCTATGTGACAGCATTTTGATACCAAAGCTTTACAGATTTTGGGAAAAAAGTTTTCTCAGATGATATGTCATCCCAAAGGTATTTTAGCTCAGTGTTCTTAGCTTTAGTAAGATAGGCTAGGACATATCTTGCAACAGCAGTTAAATTGCCTGCCATGTATTGTATGTTGATGTTAGAATTCCACAAGAGGGCAATGGTAGGATTGTAATCATCAATGTAATTGGATTATTTCTCTCTTTTAATGTTCTATATGTTTTTAGGAGATTTTCCTTTGGGGGTCATTACGAGGTTGGAGATAAGGGATTACCGGCACTGGTAAGGGTGCCAATGACGGTAATCCCTTTCCTTCGTATTCCGAGTTCCCTCTGAGGGTACTCTGCTTTTAGCAGGAGTTAAGTACGGGACCCGCAAAGGTACCTCAGAGGTAATTACGGTACCGTAATTTACAGTGCCGTAATTACCTCCTTCCCCATTCCCATTGAGCCCTATGGGGCAAAAATGGGAAAGGGCAAAAGGTGAATGGGGAATTACCGGTCCCTCCAACCCTGGAATGGACCGGTAATTACTCCATTCACCATGCCGGATCTGGGACGGTTTCGGAGGCAACCATGGAGCTAATTACTCCATGGTTAGCTCCAAACCCAGAATGAGGCTTACTGTGTCTAACTGAAGACATGAAACTATTTACTTGACCTTTGGTAAAAACTGGTCTAGGGAATCCGAAGCGACATTTGGTGAAATATATCCCTTTGTTTGTTTACCGACATCTGCAGTATTTTCCACACGTATGGCATTGGAAATTCATGATTTGTGTCTGTTTGTCATGTATGTCTTCTGATGGATGTCACAGGTAATGCAGTTTTCAATAAATTGTAAAACAGTGTCATCACTGCTCTGGCCATATTGGGGAGCATTTTTAATCCACAAAACATGTGGATATGTGTTGCTACTCTCAATTAATATTCTTTCCTCGCAAAGAAGTATTCTACTTCTCTGAGTGGAGGACATAGTTTATTACAGATCAAGTGTAAAATGGCAATACAAAAATGGTGAAAGTATCTTGATACATCAACAGGATCGAGAAAACAGAGTTATCATGAACATTTTATGTCTATTCCTTCTTTATTTTGGTTTGCATTGTGTAGAAAGTCAGCCGAGTCATCCCATGCATATTCTACACAACCGAGAGTAACAAAAAATGTGGACGGGCCTAGGCTCCTTAACATACAACAAACATCAGCATGTCTCAAACAGTATTCCTTTGTTCCACGCAGATTTGGCAAGAGATTTGTAATATTTGACTGCAACACTTCATCTTTGTCTTTTATCTTTTGAAGGTGTAGAGTAGCTGACATGTTTAGGAAACGTGTGCCTACTTTTAGTGTGTGTGGAATTCCGTAACATAGAGTTACTAGTTCGCTTTCAAACAAGAGATGGAAAATGTATTCAACATTTGCCAGTAACCTGGATCTTCAGAATACATTAGTAGAGAACAATATTCTGATGCACTGATTCATATGGGTCCTTCATCATGTCTTTCTCCTTTTCCTGTAGGAAAGAGTAGTGTAAATTGGAATCAGCACATAAAAATGAATTTATTAAATTATAGAGAGATCTGACTGAATTTCAACTGTATGAAAATTACGTATGGATGATAGTCTCAAGCAAGTCTTCCACTCGGTGGCATTACAGTGAACAAGGGCAGCAGGGGTGCATTGAAGTCCCCTGCACCCTTGTTCACTGTAATGTCAGCGATGGGTGCAGGTGTGTCCCCCACACCCACTGGGATAAAGTTTAAAAAAAATATTTTAAAAAGAAAAGACGTCCCTGCAGTGCTGGTTTCCATCCACGCAAGTGAAGGGAACCAGCGTTGCAAAGGGATGCAGGACACGGCAGCACACAAGGAGGTGTGCTGCCCACAGGTAAGTAAGGGTGTGGGTGGAGGTAAGGCGGTAGTCCAAAATGTCCAGAGGAGAGAAAACCGAAAGTTCTTTCGGTAAAATAATGTTTTTTTCTCCTTCCGACATTTCGGATTCGTACATATCTCGGTAATCCGAGGAAAACAATGTGCTTTTAAACATTTTTTCCATTTACTCATTGAAGAACCTTTGGCATGACACATTTGATATGTTTCTAATTCATCTTCCATGGTGTCTCTAGAATGTAGTATATGAATTTTATAGTGGTCAAGAATGTTGTCCGTAGTGATAGGATCAACATTTTCAAATTGACCCGTTTTTGGTGCATCTTCATATATTTGTGTTGTTTCTTTTACATTTTCTTTCTTCAGGCAAGGGTGCACAACATACAGCCCTCGGGCCAGATACAGCCCTTCATATCATGATTGTTGGCCCTCCAGCCAGTGGAGTTTTTTTAACATTAGAGAGAAAATGAAGCAACGCAGAAACAACACGGAAGAAAATCACCAAACCAAGTGTTTCATCAATGTAACTCTTGCTTAAATTATAACATTGGCCCTCATTACGACCCTGGCGGAAAGTGACTGACCGGACCGCCACAGCGTAAATAGCGTTTCCGCCATTGCACGATGGAGCAAAGTGCGGCCCATTCCGACCCATCGGGCACGAGCACCACGCCATGGCGGAAGTGCAAAGTCCGCGATGGCGGAAATGACCCCAAAACGGCCCACACCGCCGCCGTACGGCACCCTAGGTGCAATACCGCCACCCATCACAGCGGACACCGCAGTGTGCGGCTTCCGGAAAGTACGGTGACCGTAAATATACGGAAACGGAAGTAAAAACATGGGCCCGGAACGGGAAACATCCCGCCGTACACCTATAAAACCACAAAAACCACACAACCACTAAAAACACTACCCTGAGACACACCCCAACCCGTCATCCACCCTAGCGAAACCAAGAAAAATGGGAAAAGTAGCGAAGAAAGCGTGCGACCGCAAGCGGCAGGTCCACTTCTCCCGTGAGGAACTCACCGTGCTAACAGAGACCCTCCAGGAGAATGCTGCCGTCGTCTTCTCCACGCAAATGACCAGGACGGCACTTGCGAACAAGAAGGCCATATGGGCTCTGGTGGCACAGCGGGTAAGTGCGGTGGGGACCGCACCCCGCAACCCACAGCAATGCAGAAAGCGATGGGACGACCTGCGGATACGCGTCCGCAGCATACTCTCTGCCAACCGCAACATTGCCACAGCCACCGGGGGAGGTCCTGAATCACCCATCAAGTTGACCCCCTGGGAAGAAATCTGTGCCTCCACCATCGGAATGGAGAGCATAGAGGGAGTCGGAGGGATGGAGAAAGGAGTGCAGACATCCGAAGATTCAGGTAGGTGGGCCAGATAAAACAATGCTAAATCCACAATGTCCAATCATGTGAAGTACCATGTGTCCACATAGTGCAACAGAAACACATGTCCAGGAGAACGTCCACACACATCGGCCTGATAGCGCACTTTAAAACTCACAATAAATACATAAATAATTAAAAACCCCTAAAACACCCACTACACGTGCAGCAGGCACACCCTAACTGCAGGCTGCCAAACAACTGCACCCTCACTCCACACACAAATGAAAGCACCTCCAAGGCCCCGACCCAAATCACCCTCAGGTACCACCCCAATGCATGTGATACAATGCCATTCCAATACCCACAGACCCATTAATAACCCTCGCCCTCCTTTACTCCACCACAGGGTCCGATCCAAACGACGAGCATCAGGACACCCCTACCAGCACACCTGCAAAGAGGGCCAAGACCAACGGCCAAAGACCCTCCACCTCAGCTGCACGCATCAAGACACGGCAGCAGCACAAATCAGGTGGCAGCACAGAGGAGGGAACATCAACAGGCACCCCAGCAGCCAGCATGCCCACAACACCACCACCACAGGTCCCCCCAACGGATGCCACAGAAGGCACTGCCTCTGGTGGCAGCAGCACCATAGGTGACACCCCATTGATGGCAGCATGCTCCGACACAGAAGACGGGGATGTCGAAGTCAGATCCATCCATGACCTGTCCCAATCCCCCTGTCTGTCCCATCCCGTACAACATGAGGATACCACGCAGGGGCACCCACAAGACGACGACTGGCCATCCCCCACAAGCCCTGTGGCAAGGCAACATGAGGTCAACAGCCCCTCTGTGACACCCCCGCAAATGGCCATGGCCCAGCAGAGGCAACAGTCCCTCGACCAGTTAATCGTGCAACAGCAGCAACTGGCCACGCTCCTCAAGGACCATGCCGATGAATGTGGGGGCACTAAGGCAGACATAGAAACATCAACTGAGACACTTAGGGCAGAAATGGAGAGAAGTACAGAGACACTAAGGGCACAAATGGAGAGTGGCACCGAGAGCCTGAGAGTCCAAATGGAGAGAAGCACCGAGAGCCTGAGGGGGGAACTGCATGCGACGTCCAAAGACGTATGTGCCGAACTTGCCGCAGTGCGCCGTGTGCTCACTGAGCTCTCACAAACCCTTAGGGACATGCATGGACGTGAGCAGGCAGAGACATCATCCGTTGCAAGTTCCGTCCAGGGCAGCCCCCAACGTAGATCTGGGAGGAACCTGCGCTCCACAGGCAGGGGTGCCCCTGATACCCGCAGAGGGGGCTTGCAATAGCGACAGCCCACTGACAATGAGCATCTTTGGACACTGGTGTTCGGGGGGAGGTAGGAGGGTGGAGGGGGTGTGTTGGGCTCACTTGGGTGGCGGGTCGATAGGGTGTTCAACATGATATCACATATGCCATAAACAGTGCACGATCAACCAATGAGATGTGTGGACAATGATCTTTGTGTACTAGGCCATCATAGGCGTACAGTCCATATTGTGCATGTACCAGACACACACAGTGCCACGAGTCCCGTGTCCATGTATCAGCCACCAGGCGTGAGTGCTAGAAGCATGCATCAATGAGATGCTGACGAATGTCACGGCCCTCCGGTGCCTCGCAGACTCCTTGAGGTGCTGCCACATCCCCACCCTCATCATGACCATCTTCAGGTGCTTGCAGTTCTGCGTCAGGGGGCATGGGCACATTTCTACGTACGCACATGTTGTGGAGCATGACACATGCCATGACCATCTTTGCAACCTTCTCATGGCGGTACAGGAGTGCCCCGCCAGACCTGCTGAGGCAGCGGAAACGAGTCTTCAGTAGGCCGAATGCCTGTTCAATGACTACACGGGTACGTGAGTGGGCATGGTTGTAGTCCTCCTCATGCTGGTCCCGTGGGTTCTGGACTGGTGTGAGGAGCCATCTCTTCAGTGGATACCCAGCATCACCTGTATGTGGACGATAAACGTATGATGTGGAATGCCATTGCTACGTACGCACACCCCCCCCCCTTCCTGCCAGGTCATTGCCGCATCACATACCCCACATCATCATGCATGAAATGAGACTCACCGAGTAGCCAGGATCTGTTCCCTGCGTGTCGCTCCATGTAGCGTGGTATAGTAGAGTTCCTCAAGACCATAGAATCATGGGTTGATCCAGGGAATCTGGCACAACAATGTGTAATGATCCTGTTGGAGTCACACACCATTTGTACATTCAGGGAATGAAATTGTTTTCGGTTGCGGTACTGGGCCTCCATGGCATGTGGGACGACCAATTCCACATGGGTGCAGTCGATGGCACCAATGCAACCCGGTATGCCGGCAAGTGCATGGAATCCCACTTTTGTGTTGGTAATATCCTGCTCCGAGCGTGGTAGAGAGATGTAGTCGTCTGCGTGCTGCAGGAGGGCATCGAGCACTTGCAATAGTGTCCGTGACAACAGTGGCTGAGAAATGCCATGCAACTGTCCGACTGTGTGCTGGTAGGTGCCTGTGGCCAGGAAGTGGAGTACAGACACCACCTTCAGTAGGGGTGGGATGGCGGTTGGGCTATCTATCATGCTGACAAGGTCAGCCTGTGTCATGTCTACAATGGCGGCTATGGTGTCCCGGTCCAAACGGTAGAGGGTGTGGATCTGCTCATCAGTGAGGTTGAACGGATGTGCTCGGAGGCGTGGGATTGCGGGCTGCCTGCGTGGTGGTAGTGGCTGTGCTGGCGGCCCTTGCTGGCCCTGCCTTGGCCTCCTCCTCCTCCTGCGTCTCCTCCGTGCGGCCGGTTGTAGTTGGTGTTCGTCTTCTTCTTGGAGTTGGAGTACTTGCAGTGCTATCATGTCCCCCAGGGCCAACATCGCGAGTCCTGCCGGTAGCATTTCGGAGTGGGTGTGGTTGTGGGAGGAGACTGGGTGTGCAATTTATGTGTTTTCAGGCTGTATGGCCTCCACCTGTGGTGATTCATTCCACCTGTGCAAGCTGCTCTCCCCTTTGGCCGAGCACGTCCCGCACACAACGCTGCAATTCGAGGAATGGCATCTTGCTATTGCAATCATGTATTTGTACCCGATGGCCGTGTAACATTGGTTGATATGTACATTCGGCTATGGTCCCATTGTTTCACATACAATCTTTGCAGTCGCGAACAGACTTGTGATGGGTCAGTGGAACGTAGTACTCGAGTAACGGTGGGCCCCCATGCATCACTGTACCGAGTTGCACCGACGGGCGGGGCGTCCCATTTGTGGGTGAAGGCAGTTGCCATTTTCACACACAGCCGCACTAGATGGATTAATTTGTGATTTCAAACGGCCACAGATGCCTTTTCGACGTGATGTTGCAAATGAGGAATTCGAAGGGCGGCGCTTTCGGTTTCCAGCTAGCGGCGAGGAGATGCCCACAGGTCTGACTGCAAATATAACGTTCTATTGTTCAATGTCCTTGAGACAGGGGTCATGGCGAGGATGCAATGATTGATATGAATAGTTTGAGATGCGCAATAGCGACGTGGGCGATGAGGCCGGACGTTCCCAAATACATGTTACTTCACAACACTGGAATTACGGGCTGGGGCACTGTGGATTTTGCAGGCTGCATAACGCACAGACTCAATGGATATTTCTAATGTTATGTGAGTAAATATTCAGGCGTTTTTATACCGGGATGAGGGAATGATGAATGGATGCATGGGCAGGTGATTTGATACAGAGTTTGCCATGTACAGGGCTTCTTGGAATCTATCCGCCTCCCCTGCGCTATGTGATGCAGGGCTGCCATATTGGGACCATCGTCTATCTGGCCTTGTTGAGCCCTCCCTGTCTCGACGCGCCTTCAGACACTTGTGTCCATGCACGTTAACATTCCCATCTGATGGATTCTGTTTTCACAGACGCATGCACAGGTACACTCATTTGTGATGGTGTTTACACCTCGATATAGATGGTTATGAGTCGCAAGTGGTTTTGGGGTGGTGATGATCCTTTGGAGTGGGCTAGCATGCATATGGCTGTGGATTTAGTGTGATCATTGAAGTGAGTAGTTCGAATGTAGTTCTGATGGCCATTCTGTTCTTTTTCTTTTCTTTTGGTTGACAGGTATCTCCTCCCCTTTTGCCACTGCCATCTGTATGCCACTCCTGCAGATGGCTTTTGCTCCCGACACCTGCTGCTTCGTGTTAATCAGTGGAGCAGCATTACGATCTTATGGGACGATCGCCAATGGGCCACATGCCCTTACGCAGTACTAGTGGCTCGGAGCAACATTTCGGCCTTTCAGCTGGACTAGTGCCTCCCCATTGGGACGGCCCTGCGGTTCTGTGCGCTTCCATGTTGCCTTTTCGTACGTGAATGTGGCTCTGTGTACCATGATGGAACAGGGCGTCACACAAGTAGTAGCTGGTCATTTCTTGCGGATGCAGCCCACAATGGTGATATGTGTTTTGGAGTTCATGGCCTAATGGCTGTATGGGCTTGGTGATTTTGTTGTGCATTAAATTTCTATTCTGATATGGGCCGTGTAGCGTTCTTCTTTGCGAGTGATGTGGCATATTCCTATTTGGGGAGCGATGTATTGTGAGGAGATCTGCATTGGGTTCCAGCTTCGGAGTTTAGTTGCGTGGTACTGTGCTGGGCGCGTTTGCCTACGAAGCCCAGTGAGGTCAGGGATGGGGGCTGCCAATATGACTGTTTGAATGTTGTCATGCTCAGGGGCGGGGGATTGGGTTTTGTGTAACAGATGCCGGTCAGCCAGGTGGACTGGTGGAATGATGTGATTTTCGGAATATTGCTGGTCACAGGTGCCTGTGTTTGCGTGCGTTTCTGGGGGGGGGGACTGTGGTCATGTCCATTGGGATGGCTTCTGTATTCGTGCCATCTGTGCCCTGCAGCTCCCATTGGCCCCTCTTGTGATTCTTTTGTTCGTTGGCAGGCATGGATGACTAGTACATTTCACTGGTTGCATTGTGTGACTTCATTGCACCTACGGGGAGTTGTACTTTGTGGGCAGGGAGCGGTGTACAGGCACTCAGTGGGGCCGTTTACGGTTGATTCGCGATGCCGTACTTCTCACCATGGCGGAATGGTACTTTCCGCCATGCTTGATGGCGTTAGGTACATGTCCGCTAGGGTCGGAATTCGCGTACCCTTGCGCCATGGTGGTATTTACGGTTTGGCATGGCGCGCGCGCGCGTACTTGGTGCAGTTAGCGTTGGCGTTCACTACGGTGTCTTTAATGGCTTCGTACTTTGCGGTGACGGGTCATAGTCGCACCGAGCGCTATTCGATGGCGGTATTGCATTTCCGCCATCGTTTTTCGATTTCCGCCAGGGTCGTAATGAGGCCCATTGAAAATAAGTAAGGCCTTGCATTTTCGACAAACAGTGGGCCTCATTACGACCCTGGCGGATGGACCATGGTGCTAATAGCACCATGGTCCATGCCGGTAACTCTCCGAATCCGCCATGGCGGAATGGGGAATTACCACCCCATTCCGAGGTTGGCGGAGTGGTAATTCCCCCTTCCACCATGGCCCTTCCCCATTCCCATTTTTGCCCCATAGGGCATAATGGAAATGGGGAAGGCGCTAAGTACGGTGCCGCAAATTGCGGCACCGTACTTAGCACCAAGGTCCCTTTGCGGCATGGTTTTTAACGCCTGCAAAAAGCAGGCGTTAAAATCACCATCCCGCAAAGGGACCTTGTAATCAGGCGTTAAAGGTCGGCGCCGTTTACGGCGCCGTAAAACCCTTAACGCCTGACTCGTAATGAGGCCCAGTGAATGCAAAGTGTTTTTGGCAAAATGACATATAAATTGCCAATTTCTTATGTTGAAGAGGCTGTTTCCAAAGATGTTTTAAATCTCCTAAAACACACACTTGCATTTTAAAGCGACATCATCCCAAACTCTTGCAAGGTAAAATGTTCTTTCTTCAGATGATTGTATTTAATTTTTGGTATTGTGTTTATGATAAACGTTACAGTACACATGGAACATGGCAATGGATAATGAAACTACATGCATTTTTTCTTTAAAAAGCTGCTCAAAATAAAACACAATCACAGTTAGGGTATCAGTACACCTTCAAGTTATTTTGTCAGCATCCTTGTTTGCTTAATCACACACCTCAAGTACTTTCCTCTAGCATACACTACTGTTTTCATTATATTTCTATGAAATATTACAGGATTTTCTCAGAAAATTAAGAAATAGAACAATGAAGTCAAGAAATACATTTCAGAATGCGCCTTTCCTCACTTCATTTGAAAAATGTTCTGGCTAGAAAGCCTGCAGGTTCCCTTTAGGCGGTCCAGGCCACCACAGAACGGTTACAAATTACATCTGGCCCTCTGGCAAAGCCAGTTGCGCACCCCTGCTGTAGGGCTTATTTAACTTTGTTTAAGTGAACTAGTTGTTGCCAAATATGTCTGTCTTTTGTTGACATGCCATTAACTAGTACAATCAAAAACTGTTGTACTAGTCGTCCTACTCCTAGTGTTTCCACATTTTCATTAAGGTCTAAAGGTAAGTATACCACTTTGCCACAAATGCCTTTGAGTAATTCTGATGGAGGCTTTGAATGGGTTTACTGTTTGAATTAAGATACTCTCATATAGATTAAGTTGTTGGAGAGCTTTTGGAAGTGGACATAATTGCAAATTATTATCTATAGTTTGAGATATGATATGATATGATATAGCATTTATAACGCACCTGTACACAAGTGTTTCTAGATGCCACATTTGATTATCATCAAGCTTAGTATTGCAATATGTGCAAACTATTAATGGATAGGTTACGTTGTATTTATGTTCTGCTGTTAGATATAAGGCTAATTGGAACCATTGTGATTCCTCCTTGTCTTCTATTTTGTAGGACACTATTTTAGTGCTTTTCTTACAGAAAGTTCTGCAACAACAGACACATACTTTGGAATTTCAGAAAATTTGTTTTCAAATGTTGCTATTACCTTTTTGTATGTGTATGTAAGGGGGTTAGTGTTAGAAAGATGTTGGTTAATGTTTTGTAAATGAACTGTGTTTTCTAGTTCTAGTTAATTTCTGCAATATTTACTTTGTATGTGATCTATTTATCTGAGGAGTTATTCTGCTGTTCCATTTAGGAGATTGTGATTGAGTTGTAGTATTTCTAGAGCAGGATGTTTAGCATTGTAGTCTGTGCACAAGGTTTTGCATTGTAGAATGGTGTATTGCTAACATTTTAATGTGATGGATGGTGCTTTTTACAAGCAGTTCCTGAAATGCAGGCTAATGAATTCCTTCGTAGTTTAATGTGGATGCACACTTAGCAGGATTCCATGCTTTGCAAATTGTTGCTTCTATTTTTGTCTTTTATTTTAACATAGTGATTGAGAAATTGTCGTAAACATTTGAAAGACTGTTAGTGCACATTGTATATAGAGCTCATGTCCATTTGTACACTGAACAACTTGTGTGGACATAAGGAACATTTGGTTGAAAGTTTGTTGGGGAAGAATTTTCTATTATGATTTCTTTTGCCATAGTGGTGTCTGTAGTATTTTATAGCCTCTTCCATTAGTGTCTATGGCAATTCAGTGTGTTTGCTGTTGTTGCTATGCTTCTTAATTGAAATATGGTTCTGTGCTACTGGTGTGAAACCACTCACCTGCACAGAAGTTAGAACATGTGTCTATGTCCACATTGTGCATGTTTAGAAGTTGTTTTTGTATTTTTTAAATTAATTTAGTCAGTGGTTTAATTTTGTTTGAAACTAATATAAAGAATGTTCTTTTTAGTTTGAATGTGCTGTCTGTCTTCAAGTATTAGTTTTCTCTGGTCATTTTTAAATGAGGAACGAAACTTTTCAGATCTTTTTATGAGATTGCTAAGAACCCTATGTGGGAATTTGTTTTGTAAAATTAATTTTTTGGAATGTTTTTTGTGGCAACATTCACATTGCTAGAAATAGTTGGTGGTTCATTTTTAGCTGAGATTTCTTTACTGCACAATTGGTTACTTTTCATTTTATAAGCAGGAGCAATAGTTTTGTTAGTAGTGACTGTTGTATTTTGCTTTCGCTTGTACATTTTCTAGAGATTGATTTAGTGGAGGGTCAGTACATGACTCTCCCACTTTTATCTGCTCAATCTTTTCTTTGTTTTCTATGGAGCTGAGTTTTAGTAGACATATGCAACTCGAGATACGACTCAGATCTTGCCACCCTTAAACCTAAGTGCAGGGTGGCTGAGAGGAAATGGCATGCTTCCGGTACATCCTCTGACAAACTGGCCTACCACCTGCTCCAAAGGCAATACCGGCTCTCTGTCAGCACCAGGAAGAGAGTCCACATACAAGTCTGTGTCTCTACGGCATCCAACAACTCGGCCAAACTCTTTAAACTCTGCAAGGAGCTGGCCAATCCTGCTGCAGTCTCTACCTCTCCTGTCCCCTCCAAGGCCCGCTGCATGGCCCTGGCTTTTCATTTCATCTCTAAAACTCAGGACATCCTGTCCTCTCTCTCTGCATCTCCCCTGTCCCTCTACTCCCTGCTCTTCCTCTAGCCCTTCTTTGGCCACCTCTTCTCTCTCCTTCTCTGCCTTTCCCCTGTTCTCCCCAGATGAGGTTTCTAGACAAGTCTGATCTATGAAAGTCTCATCAAAACAGCTTCAACCCTGTTCTGCCAAAACCATCAAGGACTACATTGACACCATGGCCCCTGCTCTGGCTGACTTCTGCAATCACTCCTTCACCACAGGAGTCTTCCCTCCCCCCCCGAAGCACTCCGTTGAGCACCCTCTTCTTAAGAAACCCACAGCTGACCCCTCCTGCCCGGTTAACTATCGCCCAATCTCCATCACTCTTTTCCTGGGCAAACTCCTGGAAAAACTGACCATCTCCCAACTTAATCTTCACACTAAATCTGTTGGTTGTATCCATGGCCATCAGTCTGGGTTCAGAGCTGCCAGAAGCACGGAATCCCTTCTCCTCAACATCCATGAAGACATGCTCTCCAACCTTGATTCCAACACCCCCTATGTCCTCATCTTACTTGTTCTCTCTTCTGCCATTGACATGGTCAACCATTCCATTCTGCTCAACTGTCTCCATGATAACCTGGGTATCACTGATCAGGCCCTGGCTTGGCAGACCTCTTTCCTCTCTGATCGACCCGCCCAGGTCCAACTTGGGTCCTTTCTCTCCTCTCGCTCTATCTCTACTTGTGGTGTTTACCAGGGGCCTAACCTCTCTCCTTGGCTGTTCAACCAATACCTGGCTCTCCTTACCCACCACATTGCCGCTCTCGGCCCCAACTTTCAGTGCTATGCGGATGACACTCAACTCATTTTCAGGCTCCCTTCTGCCACTTTTCTCCTTCTCTCATCTCTGACTGTCTGTCTGCTATCCAGGAGTGGTGTGCCACCAATGATATCTACCTTAATGCCAATAAGACCGAGATTCTCCTCATTGGCACACCTGCTCCCCCCTTTCCTGTCACTCTCTGGTCGGTCTCTCTTGGCCCTCTTCCTGCTCCCACTTGTGAGGCTAAAAACCTCGGGGTCATCTTCAACTCCACACTCTCCTTCTCTTCTCACATCTCTGATGTCTGTAAAAAATCACACTACCAGCTGCACCTCCTCAGAGGTATTCTTCCTTTTCTCTCCTTCCCCCAGAAGCTCACTGTCTCTAGAGCTCTGGTTCTCTCTAGGCTGGACTACTGCAACAGCTTCTTTCTAAATCTGCCTGCTTCTACTCTCTGCCTTCTGCAACTCATCCAGAACAGGACTGCGAGACTTGTACTTGGCCTTAAGCACAGGGATCGTACCTCTCCAGGACTGAAATCTCTACAGTGGGTCCCAGTGGCTGCGAGGATTAAGTCCAAAACCCTCTGCATTGTCCACAAGGCCTTCTGGGATCTGGGGCCTCAATACCTTCAACTCTCTCTTCCTAAATATCTTCCTTCTCGAGCTCTTTGCTCATCCACTTCCAACTCCCTCAGGGTTAGTCGCTTCTCAAAGCAACGAGTTGGTGGTAGAGCTCTTTCTTCCACTGGGGCCTCCCTCTGGAACAGCCTCCCTGCCTCCCTGAAACTTGAGGAGAACCATCTCTGGTTCCAGAAGCACCTAAAAACCTTCTGCTTTGCTTCTGCTTTCTCCCCTCCTCTCCCCTGCTGAACTCCTGGCTGAAAATGAATCTGCACTGGTAGCCTGTCTACCCTCTGATCTCAGGCTCAGGTCCCCTCCCCTGCCAGTTGCACCTCTTCCTGGCATCCCACGCACTTGGGGGATTGTTTTTCTGTATCCCTGCAGCCCCTTACAAACACTTGACACCTGATGTCTGCACTTACCTTTGCACTTACCACCAGCTGATTGCATTTTTAATTGTTACTTTTAATTCTTCTTATTATTTTTACTGTTGTTTCCATGTACTGCACTGCCCCTCCCTGTTACCCCCACACTTTTACCCTTCCCCTTCCGAATTCCCCTGCACTTGTGTGATCTCAATGTCACCTGGCCTAGTAAGATGGTTGTCTCTGTCTCGTCAATGTTCCCCCTCCCTTTCCTTGTAACAGTTGTGTATAGGCAGGCTATAAATGCCATATCATATCATATCATTGATTTGTATCACTTGGAGAAAAGGAATTGTATACATTAATGTTGTAAAAGGGTCCTGCATGTATTATTGTAGAGGGATGAGGAAGAGTGGTGTATGGACAATGATGTGGTTTCAATTGGTTGCTGGGGCGGGGAAGATGGGTGTTGGAGTAATAATATAGATTAGTGTTGTGCAGTGGTATGTGGAAGAGAACTTTGTAAATAATGGGAGCTATATAGTGAAACATTTGTAGAGGAAGTAGCTGTAAATCTTTGATGTAGTGGTATGAGGAAAATGGATGGTAGGATAATGTAAAATAATGTGATTTAACTAATAGTATGAGGCAGGGGGAAATGGAGCAAGGAATGTATTGGTGTTAGTTAAGTCACATGAGGGAGAGTGTTGTAAGAATAAACATAGGTAACTCTTGGATACAGGGATGAGACAGAAGGGTGTTGGAGTATGATTTGTTTTATATATACAGTAGGAACAATGCTCTTTTGATCACAAAAGAAACATACAATAGAAAAGAAATCAGATGTGCCATGAAGCAGTGAGCTTCTTACAATGGGGTGAGTTTGAGGGACATTCTGACCAGATTGTGGAGGGGAGTTAACAGAACAGTTACCATGTACAATACATAAGTAGACATACACAGATTAAGGACAATGAACTTTGATAGTTTTCACGTGCAGGTAGGCGCTGTGGCTAACTGTGCTCGGGATGTGATCATGATGGGTGAAGTGCTAGAGTGGAGGAAGGAAAGGACAGAGGCAGGTTAGAGGGGAGGAAACATGTAGGCCAGCAGGCAGATGAGAGGTAGGTTAAGAGGGTAACTCGAAGGCGAGGAGGTAGGCTTTTAGTTTAGTGTTGAACAAATCCATATGGACTGTTTCACAGATGTCCGGGGAAAGAGAATTCCATGCAAGTGAAGCAGGAAGAGAGAAGGAGCAGAAGCAAGAGGAAGCACAGGGAGGATGAGGAGCCACAAGTGTAGTGAAGAAGGGGGAGGAGAGATTATGGGAAGGCTTCTAGAGTTTGAGAGAGGGGGATAGATACAGTGGTGCCTTACTGTGGATCGATTTGTTACCCAGGAGTAGAAATTTAAATCTGGCCCAGTTTTGCATTGTCAGTCTTCCAGACTGATGACAGTACGAGGAAGTTTGCGTGAAATGAGGGAGTTCAAAGAGAGTCCTGTTAGTGAAGTTAATGATCTGTCGAGGGAACAGAAAGCATAGTTGGGGAGACCAAAGTGGATGCTTGCTCAGTAGTCCAGCTTAAAGAAGACAAGAGGGGTTAAGAGATGCTTGGCTGTGTTGAAAGGAAAGAGGTGCTTGATTTTGCTAATATTTAGGAGGTTGAGGTGAGCTGCTGTTCCTGTTTTGGAGATGTAAGTAGAGAAGGTGAAAGCAGAGACATATATGATGTCAGGTTTTCTAGCTGAAGAAGAGTAGGGGAGAGTGTCAGGTAGTAACTGGATAGGCGAAAGAAGGGATGAGAGAGAGCTTTTGGCAGGAAAGAAGAGCACCTCTGTTTTGGTAGAGTTTAACATCAGGAAGTATGCAGCCATCCAATATTCAATGGCAGAGAGAGAGAGACAGTTTGAAATGTTGTTATAGAGATCAGAGGACAGTTCACGAAAAGAGAAGAAAATTTGGGTGTTGTCTGCAAAGATTTGGCATGAGAACCCAAAGGAGGGGATTAGTGCCCCAAAAGCAGAGTGTAAAGAGGAGTTGGCGCAAGACAGAGGAGCCACTACATCTGATAATATTGATTAAAATTGTGTAGTACGATGTGTAAAAGGAATTTATAGATAATGTTAGGTATGTAGTAAATCATTTATAGAGGAACATATTGTAGACTTCTGGTGTAGTAGTATGAGGAAGAGGGTTGTGGAGATAAGGGAAAACATGGTGTTTTGGGTATGAGGTAGTGTGAAATATGATAGAATATAGTATGAATGGATAGTTTAGGATAATAAACAATACAGTTATGTTATTATAATTGTTGTAACATATATGGCATATTGATATGCTTTGTATAAATGGAAGAGTGCTCTTTCCTCTCTACGTTTCTTTGGTAATCTTCGTCTTTCCATAAAATGTAAAAGAAAGGTAGTTGGCAAGTGTGAAAATTGTGCACAGGTATAAGAAGTAGGACATAGCATTCAATATGGAATTAGCATTAATTAAAAAATCACTAATAAAGTATTGCAGTGGCTGCTGCAGTGATGTATGTTTTGCAGCATAGAAAGCCACTTGCAGCTGATGTGAAGTTAAAGGCAACATTGTAAAATATAGAGGCACAGGAAGGTCTGTTAGAGTTTCAGAGAAGGAAGGCCATTTTTACCAAAAGATGTAATTATGTGTTGCATGGTAGGTTGATCATTAAGGTACTTCTAATTATGGAATTGTTCCTTGGTACAAGTAGTAGGACATGGCATTCACCATGGAAGCAGAAGTACTTTTAAAAGTAGTAATGAGCTACTTGAATGGGTGCAGTGGTGAAGCATGTTTTTGTACCATAGAAAACCACTTGCTGTTGAAGTGACGTTAAAGGCAAGGTATTTTGATATAGCATAATACTAGTAAGTTCAGATAAAGGTTTCACAGAAGGCAGGTCATAAAAAAATGTCAGTTTTTGTTGTGCTATACGTTCATAATTAAGGTACTTTTAATTATGGAATTGTTCCTAGATATAAGTAGTACGACATGGCATTCACTATGGTAACAGAAGTCATTATAAAAACAGTAATACGTTACTGGGATGGGTGCGGGAGTGAAGCATGTTGTGTAGCTTAGAAAACCCATTGTAGTTGAAGTGAAGTTAAAGGCAAGGTTGTTTAAGACAGTGTAATATGAAAGTCTGCTATAGTTTTGACAGAAGGCAGGTCATTTGTTGGAAGATATTTGCTGCACTGTAGTTTGATAACAGAGGTACATTTGATTATTTGCAAACACACAGAAGTTACATTTCTAAAATGCAAAAGAAAAAAGAGGACTAGATAATATTGGAATGGGTCATGTTGCAATTGTGTGGTGATATATATATATATAATGTACATTTGAGTTACTATGTATGGAGAAATAGTTTTTAAAGCACTAGTATTTGGATAGGTGCTGCAGTGAAGCATGTTTTGCAGCACATAACTTAAGTTGTTCTTCAGGTTATATTACATGAAAAGTGGAATTAAATATTATGTTTTAAACTGAAAGAATACCTGTAGTATGTCTTTTTAGATGTAGACAGTGAAATGGAGAAGCCGTTGAATCTGTAAATCGAAATCTGTAAAAGTTTGCACAGTCGGTTGTGATAGAGGAGGCTCTGAATCAAAGCACAACTGCACTCTCACAGTTGAAAGATACATCTGAACTGTTGAACTAAGATCGCAGGCTTAGATGTAGAATATTTATATGTGATTGGTGGATGGGGGTGTGACTGTTTGAATGTAGCCAATCAGTGAGTGTTACAGAGATAAAGGTATAAAGGGAAGAAGGGCTGTCCTGTGCCCTGACGTCCGTGGACATACGTGACTGTTCACAGACAGATTGCACGTATCATCTGGGCTCTTTTACCATGCCCCGCAGGTAAAATAGGAATGCAAGGACCGCGCACATCACATATGTCTGCGGATGTCAGGAGGCTCATCAAATTAGGCCTTCTCTCCATGAAGAATCTTGCCACTAGCTACAAGCTGTTAGTATTAGTATTCTCGCTAGGCTGGACTACTGCAACAGACTCTTTCTCAACCCTCCTTCCTCCACTCTCTGCCCTTTGCAACTAATCCAGAACAGGACTGTGAGACTTATCCTTGGCCTCAAGCCCAGGGAGCATATCTCTCCAGCCCTGACATCTCTCCACTGGCTCCTGGTGGCTGAAAGGATCAAGTTCAAGACTCTCTGCATCATCAACAAGGCTTTCTGGGGCCAGGGCCCACATTATATCCAACTCACTCTCCCAAAATACCTTCCTTCTCAAGCCCTTCGCTCAGCTACTTCCAACTCTCTGAGGGTCAGAAGGTTCTCGAGGCAGAGAGTGTGGGTTAGATCTCTCTCCTTTGCAGGTGCCTCCCTCTGGAATGGCCTTCCTGCCCCTCTCAAACTTGAGCTGGACCACCTAAAGATCTGAAGCAACTCAAGGCCTTCCTTTTCTTCTCTGCTTTCTCTCTCTTCCTCCCCTGCTGACCAACTGTCTGTGGCACTGACTGGTTGCTTAGTTACCCTCAGAGTCTCACTGGGTACCAGGCTCCTCCACGATTAGTCTCCATGCACTGCCTCTGGGCCTACCGCACACTTAGGGGCTTTAACTGTAACCTCTACAGTCCCCTGCATCTTGCACTTACCCAAAGCCATGCTGCCCTGGCTGCACTTACTCAGAGCAATGCTGTCCTGATTGCACTTCCTCCTTCTCTCTCCTGACACTTCCCCTTCTCCCTTCCCCCTGCACTTGGTGTAGTCAAATTTGCCCGATCTGAATGACAGAAGGTCTAGTAAGATCGTTTTTTTCTTGTCCTCCCTCGGTCTTCCCTCCCTGGTCTTGCTGCGCCTAGAAAAACATGTGCAAAAGCGTGTTATAAATGACTTATGATATCATATCATATTATGTTTAATTTGGGCTGAAAGTCTGCATCAATGTCGCTACTGGCCATGGGTACAATAGTGGGCTCAGATAGACATGGTAGCAAGATAACATATGTGCTTCTTTGTATGTCAAGAAAGGAAATTATAGTTAGTTGTAGAACATGGAATTGAAGATATACATATGTAAGGTTTTTACACATACATTTATTTTCTAAGACCCTCATAAGTAGTACATTGTATATACTATATTTTCCATAACATTTGTGTGTCATACACTGTTGTTGCATTAACGTATTGTAATTTTTGAGTCATGAGGGAAAAAAAGGGTGGAGTGAAAAAAAAAATGTTTGTATATTTGTTTTTAATACAATTTACATTTTGGTCAACTTTTTAAAGTTGAAACTAATGTTACAAGTGTATGAAGCGTGATGTATCGAAGGAATTTGTTCCTTCCCCACAAGTGGGAGCCTCTCCCTTTGAGGCTAGGGAGGTGAGCCCACTTTGCAAGGCCCTCCCTAGGGGACTCCCATTCTACTGAGGAGCTCCCTCTGCCATTCCCCAGGATGGTATGCATGGCACTTTCCAATGTGCAAAACCATATTAAATTCCAAGACTTGTTTGAAGAGAAAGCTAACGTGTACCATGAAAACTAATAAAGAGAATCTATCCCTTTAAAGGAAAACCTCCAATTAACTGTGACGAAGAGGTTGAAGGAGTTCACACCAAACAAAAGCAAGCCAGAGGAATACATACACATGCAGGGGAGAACCCCTGCAAGCATAACACCTGCTCTGAATGCGAGAAGCAAACGTTGGAGAGCCGGCGGGTGCTGATCCTGTGAAGCTGAGGAAATGCAAAGCCAATATCCGGTGTGGTTGTGACCACTGAAAGTTGTGTTGGGCAGGCTGCCAGTATAATGATGCCAATATAACAATGCTGAAGGGCCACCTAATGGTTTAGTTGCCAGAAATGATACCGGGATGCAGAGAGAGTGGAAATAAGAAGACACTGCTAAGAGCGAATCAAGAGCAAATCGTAATGTTGAACCTATCCGCAGCCTTTGACACAGTGGATCACAATATCCTACTGGAACATCTAAAGATCATAGGGAGCACCTCAGCAAGTGCTATTAAATGGTTTGTTTCCTTTCTTTCAGGGCAAAAACAACATGTGCAGAGGCGTGGCTTTCTTTTGGATACCATCATGCAATGTTGTGGAGTCCCCCAGGGATCCTCACTTTCACTGTTGCTGTTCAATCTGTACTCATGCCCTCTGATTGATATCTTGGGAAGCCACAAGACCAGCTTTCAGTCCTACGCTGATGACACCCAGGTGTTCATCAAGATCGATGACATAAAAGACTCCCTCGCACAGGCCAGAAGGTGTCTGGGAAAAGTTGGATGATGGATGGCCACTAATTGGCTTCAGCGTGATCCAAATAATTCCGAGGTGTTCATATTTGGACCAAAGCATTTGTAAGGCGACAACAACAGTGCCCCTCAACCCTCTTTTTTAGGTTCAGAACTGCAATACTTATCCAGGGTAAAGAACTGGGGTGCAATGCCACATTGGGAGGATAGCTCAGGGGCAACATGCTCACCTTGGAAACAAGACGACATGCAGCACCACAGGTTCGATCCCGGGGTCCACGCTTAGAAACCTCTGAGTATTAAGCACATTATAAATAACCTATCATATCATATGGCAAAGCGACCTGGGTTGCGAAGGTCAGGCCGCAGTCAAAGTGCAGGCAGTTTTGTTTGTAATCTACAGCCTCTTCAAAAGGCCCTTCCCTATGTCCCCCAGAAAGATCATGCCACCGTGGTAGGAGCCCTAGTAAACTCGAAGTTGGACTATTGTATTGGTCTACTAGCTGGGGCTATTGCCAAACAAATCTATTGATTATTAAAAGTACAGAATGTCCAGGTTAGATTACTATTTTTTTTAATTATTATTTGTATTAGTTGAATTAAATCAACCTTTCAAATATAAACAAAAACACAAATATAAACAAAACACACTATTTACATTAGAATACAAAATCCTATACATGTTATTTACATTTGCATAAAACAATATTTCATTCCAAGAAAACAAAACAGAAATTTGCAATAAACTTGTGTGCTCATTTGATCAATGTATAATAAAATCAACAAGAAATTTATAAGCATTTTGATTAATGCTTTTTTTTCCCTTCTTTTTGCTAAAAAGTCATTTATGTATTTCGAAAAAAATTGGTCACGCCTATTTGGTCAACATCAATGAGTTTCATTCTCAGTAGACTCCAATTCCAACGAGATAAAAAAAATTAACAGTTGCAATTTGTAAAGGTAAGTAACAGGCACCCAAAATTAAAGACCAACATAAACCCTGATTAGTTAGGCAGAGATATTTACAATGTCTTGTATAATGTATTCACGCAATGGCCGTAAGGTACAGCATTCTGTGATAATATGTGCCAGTGTCTCACGAGTTGCCTTCAACAAACAAAAACGGCAGAAATTGTCATTTATAGCTATTTGTTTCCGCTTGGCTTGCAAATCCCTGGTGTTCCACAAATTAAAGGGTAATCTTAGTATTCCATTACGCAGTTTAAGTGAGGGACATCCGACCAAATAAGGTGGTAAGGTTCGTAGTTTTTTATGTGGAAACCGGGCCTCTTCCATATTGTGGTATGAAAGACACAGGGTCCTGGTTATTATCCAATCAAGCTAAAACAGTTTTAATTTTGCTTTGTCAGGATTTTGTATCAATAAATCTAAGGACACATCTGCCGAATTTAGTATGAGATAGACCTTCGTGATCCATTGTTTGATGAATGCATGATTAGTGGCAAATATATACTTTGTCAAGGTTTTCAACAAGACGTTTAAGAGAGTCAAAATTAAACATTTCCTAAAAAGCACACACAAACGCCACTGATATATGGCATGTATTGAAACCAAACCCAATTCATACCTTATCCAGGTGGCAGGTATACAGTTTGGAAGAAGTAAAATACGCCACCAATATTTTCCTTCCCATTTGTCAAACTGAAAAGGTGAATTAGTGGGTAGTGTTTCCAGGCCATATAAAAGTGCTGGGATCGTTTTCATATTCCAAAAACATAGAGCGGGCTTGATGGAAAATGTCCCATACTTGAACATTATTATTCTGGCTTGTGAGATGGATGTTTTTAGTTTTGCCTCTAATTGTGCTATATGGCCTTTTGCGTGATACTGGCCCTCAAATAATATACCAAGATAGGTATACTGGGGGACCATTTGTATGGGTGATTGATGAAAAGTCCAGACAAATGATAAAGGGCCTTGGCGCTTGGGCGAGTAGGCAACAATTTGTGTTTTATTTAAATTTATTTTCAACTCGTTTCTTTGGATATAGTTATAAAACGCGTTGAGCAAGCGCTGCAGACCTAGTTGGGTCTTTGAGACAAGAATTATATCATCTGCATACATGAGGGTTTGGATAGGTTGATCATTTAGTTTTGGAGAGTCTGATATGACATCTATCATAGCCAATCTAACGTCATGGATGAAATAATTAAAAATTGAAGAGGCTAAAAGACAACCTTGCTTGAGTCCCGAAATGTATTAATCTGACCGGATAATAATCCGTCTAGGGTTAGCCTAACTCTGATGGAGGTTTGAGAGTGCAGTGAATGAATAACATCATACAGTGTGGCCGGATAGTTGTCTTTGCAGAGTTTGGAAAGCAAAAGAACTCGACTCACCGAAACAAAAGCAGCATTGAGGTCAACAAAGGCAAAAAAAAAAACTGTTGTTTAGACATGTGACATTGTTGTTTGACTGCATTTAGGGCAAAGAGATTAATATTGGTAACCATACCAGCAACAAATCCTGTTTGATTAGGATCAAGGAGCTGGGCTTGTAGAGTCCAGGTATTAAATTCAATGAGGATTAATTTGGCAAAGATTTTTCCTGGCGCATCCAATAAGGCAATTGGCCTATAATTGGCTGGCACACTACGATCCCCCTTCTTGAAAATGGGGACGATTGTAGAGGTTTTCCAGGATAGGGGGATGGTGCGAGATGTTAATATTGCCTTAAAGATGGAATTGAGGATGCCAGCCCATTCCTCTGGGTGGGTTTTGAACATCGAGTTTGAAAGTCTGTCTGGACCCATCGCCCTGGAGGAGCTAATCTGCATGATGATAGTGCGAATGCTCTCTATCGAGAATTGTAATTGCCATGCGGAAACAGATGTAGGCATACATGTCATTCTTGCAAAAACTGGGTCAGCATACAGTGAGGAAAAATGGGAGGTCCAGATGGATTCTTGGATGCCATAGATTTGTGCATCTCCCTGGAGTTGACATCTACAATCATTCAATAACTGCCACATAGTGGCAGAGTTTTTATTGACCATGGCATGTTGCATTACTTCACTATCCCGTTGGACTTGAGCCGCCTTAATACTCTTTAGCCAGTTTTTGTATCGACATTTGGCTGTTTTTAGATGTTTCCAACAGATTGGATCTTCCGAGGCTGCTAATTTTTTCCTTAAAGTTTTATATTCTGCTTTGATACAGTGAATCTCTGCATTACACATGTGTGGATGTCTGATTTGATTATGCCGCAAAACAGTAATTGTCTTCCTGAATGGTTGTAAAAGATCTAAATATTGTCTAGTGTGCTGTTGCATGATATTATAATCCACACTATTCTGCAAGTCAATTAATGTATCCGAATTCCACCGGAGATGATTTCTTGACAAGTAAACTGTTGCCTCTGTATGAAAGTTTAGTTTGTCTTTCGCTATCACAAAATTTCAAGAGGATTGTACAAGTAACAATCTATGGTCACTATGAGATTGATCAATGATGTGCAATTTATTTACATTTGTAAACAATCGACTCATATAGATATAATCAATTATACTAGAGCTAGACCCACACTGCCATGAGGGTTGGGGAGGGATATCTCCTTTGATGGAACCATTAAGCATATAGAAATAATGGTCCTGCATAAGATTGTTCCATCTCCAAGCGTCCCGCGTGCAGCCAGAGGGCCTCCAACAATCCATGTTGAGGTCACCTGCAATGATGGTGCCTGAGATTGTGTTGTTCATCTGAATCATATCTAGAATCTCAATTAGACCATCATATGTCACCCAACATGACTGCAGTGTTCCTATAGATATTGATTAATGCTTACCTGCGTGTGACTGACCACCTGGACTAGTTGAATCTGAGCCCCCACGGAGGACCAAAGCTTAACATGCAGACCACTGGAGATTTAGACTTACACCAGACGCCCTGAAGATGGTCTGCCTCCACTAGGAAGCGCAGGAAGTAAGGTGATCTCATAGCCATCCCATAGAATGCGTGAAGTCAGCCAGGTTTCCTGCAATGCTATAACTTGGCAAAAGTTGGGCAACTCGGTAATGGAAGATTGTAAATGAGAATTGCCCCTCGTGTTCCAACTTGCTATTTCAAACGTGGCCGAGGTAAGGCAGGTTGATGGTTAATATTGTTGAGTGGAAACATTTTGAGCACTGACATGGTCCTGTTTCACTCCTTGATAAATATTTGGTCTTATCTGAGTGTTTTGATTTTTAGGATGAACACATGCTGGGTCCTCTGCTAAAAGGAATCGCATATCAAACAATTGCATCCTACAACTCCAAATGGAATCCTGCACTAATCCCGATGGGAGCCATAGTCTCACAATTGTGCATGTTAAATCCGAGATGAATTCTACTTGGTCAATGTCCCGTGTTGATACATTGCATAGCTCAGGCATATCTCCAAATATATGCAGAACACTCTGGCGATTCAAATCGTAAGATGGAAAATTCCCATCTCGACATTTCAAAATAAAGGTATGAAACTGAGCTCTGCATGGATGTAAATGACGTGACACTGAGTTCAAATTGGATTTCTGTGGCATCCATTTTAATTGTGAAATGTCAGAACTTGTTTTACAATAAACATCACCTGTATCTTCGTGGGGATGTTGTTCTTCGTATAAGAAGTGTTGCACTTTTTTTCCACCCACAGGGGCTACCCCTGGTGGCACCAAGTTTTGCATCTTAACCATATTGGTGGCCAATTAATCGTCTACTTTCTGTTTAAAATTCTCAAACACATGTTGTGTCAGTAAAGCATCTGGTAAAGATACATACACTTTTGGTACAGAGGCACCGGAATAGTTATATTAGGTATTGCAGGAGATACAGCAGGAACTGATGGCACTTCATTAGGTTTGACATGGACTGAACCGAACAAAACAGCGTTTTGTTGCTTTAATGCTGAGAGTTTGTTCTCGGCCTCCGTATTTCGCGCTATCGATAAAACTAACTGTGAAAAAGGAGACAAAGAACCACCTGAACAATCTTTGTTACTTAGTCCGCTACTGACTGGGAACACCAGGGGCGGGTTTGCCGGTGCTATTAGAACTAGTGTTGGAATGGGTGCTGTTCCAGCTGTTCCAGGCACATTCTTTTGAGAAGTGGCTGTTTTACTCAAAGCTTTGAAGTGTTTTTTTAGTGTGTTTAATGTTTACCATATATATATATTTTATTAACAGGGCAAGAGGTTTCTTTTGAACGATTTTAGGATTCCTCGCTTTAAGGGCCTCTAGATTACTATTTGGGGTAAAAGAAAACTTCCCCAATATCTGACCTAGGCCGGTCTAGTCACTGGCCGACAGTGGGAGATAGAAATAAGTTCAAAATTGGCTGCATAATATTTAAATGCATGAACAACCTAGCCCCTGGGTACCTGATGGATAAACTAAAGCAATATCAACCAGCACAATCCTTCAGATCAAAGGACTTGTATCTGCTGTCTGTCCCCCCAAACGTGATGTGTTTCCAGAGGAGACTGTGGATTCTCAGGATTCAGAGCTAAACTGTGGAATAGTCTCCCATTAGAGTTAAGGAAATCAGACTCTCTGGTGTCATTTAAAAATCTATCTGTTTAAATAATTCCAAGAATATGTTAACGATTAGAGGCTTGCTGATGACACGATTGGTGACGGTATCATCTCCTGTTCATTTCTTTCATCTGAGACTGGATACAAGTTGGTTCATTGAGCATGCGTTAAAATACCTCAATCAATCAATCAATCAATCAGTCATTCAATCAATCAGAGAAACATAAGGGATGAGAAGGTCCCAGGAAACTACAGGCCTTGCAATATTGGAGGTAGCAGGGAGTATGGGAAGACCGGGAAGCCACCAAGGACTCGTTATATAATCCAACGAAACCTTAAAAGAAAAGTTGATGAGCTTGAACTGTAGTATTGAAAGCAAAATCCATACCAAAACTAACATTGAGAGAGAGATCAGTAAAAATTGGGTAACATTGCCCTGGGAAGGGTCCAAGGTACCCAATCATTCAAGAAGCACAGAGCAGAACATTTGAAAGAGAGAACACTATGAAACAAAGATAAGACAAGTCCATAGGATGAGAGAGGCATAAGAGACACCAAAGCAGAAAAGGGTGAACTATACTACACAGGAAGAAAAGTACAAATAAGAAGTAGTACTTCACAACACTACCCAGAGCCGATTTATCTGGATCAAGGGATACAACAAAGACCAAGTTGGGAAGTATGGAAAGCAATCCCTGAAGAGGAGGGAAAAGCCAAAATCTGTGTAAGAGGGTTAGAAGAATGTATGCACTAGAAAACCAGAGATTATCTGAAAATTGTATGTTAACAAGAAAGTAAAAGAAGACGAACACAAGCACAACCATCAGAAGAAGGGAGACATTCTCCTGATCCTATTTTGTTAACATAGTGGTAGGGTCAGTTAGTATTCATTTTGGACAGCTCACTTATTCATTTCGGACATTTCCTGATGACTGACGTGCAGCTTAGGTATTTACATAGGTAGGGAAGTCCCACATACCTATAGGGAAATAGTGATTTTATTCTTATTCTTTAATAATGAATTTTTGGAAGTGTCTGCATTGTCTCCGAATACTCCTTCTGTCCCGCCATATATGGTGTCAGGTATGGGATGCTAAAGTTCTCAGATAGAGAAAATGTCCACCCTACCATGGTTATATGACAACACCTATCGATAACCACCCATCAATAGGACTGTTAGGTATGAAACCTTCCATAGGAGAAAAAAAAACAAGTTTTCCTAGCTGAAAGTGTAACATCTATGGCCCTTAACTGATGATTCAGACCAGGGAGAAGGAGTAGAAAACAATTCAGAAGAAGCTGGGAATTCAGACGAGTGAGAGGAAGCAGAAAGTAATTAGTCAGAGTCTTCTTCCTCCTCGTTTATTCCTGACACCAAGATGAGTACCCTCAAGTTCCTTCTGGACCGTTCAGTAGATCATCAGATCCAAGTGGAACGGAGACTCCAGGAGGGGCTGGAACATATACAAATGATTCTGTCTCACTGGATCGATCCCCATGGCATACTGCAACCATACCAAGAAGGGGAGGATCTGGGGGCATTTTCTTTTTTTACTTTGAGTGATTGGTCACCCAATTTAATTGGGATGAGGGCTTAAAAACCTGTATCTGGCCCCCTTACTAAAAGGAGAATTGCAAGCCTCCTATTAAAATGCCAACCCACTAGGGACTACCCCTTTTCATGAAATCAAAAGGGCGCTGTTAGTGCGGTTGGGGCAAACAGATGGCTTTTACCGGTTAAATGTTGAAATATCCATCTTTTAGCTAATTAAAGTAGCTTAGAATTGGCTGGTCGGGTACAGAATACACCTACCCAATGGTTAGGGAGAAAAACCCTGCCTGTGGTCCCGGATACCTTAGCTTTAGAATAATTCATTAGCACCCTTCCCCCAACTTTACAAAGAGGGTTATTGTAACAACATCAACCCTTGCGTGACATGACAAATTAGGTAGCAGAAGCCCACACTGAAGCCACCAAATATTGAAAGCATCTTGGGAAACCTGTAGAAATAAAGAGATATGAAGTTATATCTCAAGTTTAATTCACCAGAGAAGTGGCACAGAACCGAGACAGGTCCTCCCCAAGAAATAAGGAAGAAATCTCTAAAAGAAACCCCCCATGCCATTAACTAGATCTGCCTAACACGGAAAGAAAAAGTAGGAAAAATGAAAGTACCCCTACCCGCTCTCGTGTTTCCACAATCCATGGGGAATGGGGTTCAGCCATGCCGCATTCACAGTAGGCAATTAAAAGCACACATTTGTCCTTGCCCAGTGCCAGGCCCACTGCCCAGGCAGCAAATTTATCTAATCATTTGTTGTACTTACTTTTTCACACTTTCAAAAAAGTAAAACACAGGACAGATTTCCGGAAGCATGCCTTCAAGTCATTGCTGATGCTCCTCGCGTAGGGTTAATTCAATCCCGTCCAGCACTTCACACTGTAGCAGCAAGCAGAATAATTTTTCCCATTCAAACCTAGGTCTTTGGCCATGCTGCAGCCCCCAACAAGCAAATCAGTGTACACATTTGTCCTTGCTCAGGGCCAGGCCCATTGCCCAGGCACCAAAGTAATATCATGATTTTTTGTACTTACATTTTGACAATTTAGAAAAAATAAAACACAGAACAGATTTGCAAAACTATGCTTTTAGGTCCTTGCTGATACTCCATGTGAATGTTTGCTGCAATCCTTCCACGCCCTTCGGGCTATTGCCATGAGCAGAATTTTCTTTCCCATTCAAACCTATCCCGATTTCGAAAAACGTTACCACTTTTGCCGGTCTATGGTGGCCATACCCACTTTAACCCCATTGCCGGTCCCTCATGGTCATGGCCAGTGGCCAGATTGACCCGGGCAATCTGCCACTGGCCATGGCCACAGGCTATATACCTCAATCACCAAAGCTATATTGTCTTTTTTTACCTACATTATGACACTTTTCAAAAAATAAAACACAGACGTATTTGCAAACCCATGCTTTCAGGTCCTTACCAACGCTTCGTAACAAAACAAACATTTTAAGTGTCAAAATGTACATACATAATATAGTCATATAACTTAGCCCCCACTTAACAAAATTAATTCAAACTTTGCACAAACATTCAATGTGGGGTCTATAATATTATAAGCCACCTGAAAATGTTGAGACCCCCCCCTCTAATGTTGCCCCCTCTTGACAAAATCCAACCAAACTTTGCAATTAAATACAAATCTGGGTCTGCTAGATTTTTACAAACATTTGTACAGATTCGTCAAACAGCACCAATATTATAAGACTTCAAAATATTTAGTTTTGCTCCCTCTTGGCAGACCAGCACCATACTTAGCAGACCCATTCAGGGTCAGGTCTAGAATGATATTGCAGAATTGCATGCCATTTCATTGAGTAGGGTCAAAGTTATAAGCCATCCAAAAACTGCTTTTCACCAACCCTGCAATTCAGAAATTGGAATGGAGGCCCCCGAACATCTGAGATGTTTGCGGACTTCAGGGATGAAAAAAACACTATTTCTTTTAATTTTTATGGCCATATCCCATTCCATCCTAATCAGCCCTCACCTACTCAGAGATTGTTTCATTAGTTTGACAAGTGCAATGTTGTGTTTTTTATTATGTTTTTACTGCGATGTCTGCGGACAATAGCAGCGTTCCGTGAATTCAACATGGCGAGCGTTTCAAAATATCTGACGCTTCTCACGTTTTTCACCACCCAATCAGCAGCCTTGTGCAATGTCTGTGGACATCACGCCACCCCGATAGGTCCAGAGGTGTCTGTTAACTCCAAATCAGGAAGTGAGTCTGTGGACTGAACCCAGATATCACACATTTCTGTGCCTACTTGTTTGCTGTTTTAAAAAGAACTACGGGACGGATTTACACCAAATGTACAAAAGCAAACTTTTGTGACCAAGCCGCCACTCCTGGCACAAATTTGGTGAAAATCCATCCCAGGACCTAGGCTGTAGGCTTGAGCAAAATTTATTTTTTATTGTGTCTATGAGGATTTCCACAAATTGTGGGATCCTCCTATAACTTTGCCCTCCTTGACAAAACCACACAAAACTTTGCAGAATCATTCCGAAGGGCCCATATACTTTTTCTTTTACAAAGTTTTGTGAGAATTCGTCCAAGTGGATGAAGTTATAAGCCTCCAAAAATGTGCTCTTCCTATGTGTTGAGCACCTCAACCATAACTACTGGCCCCCTACCGCATGCCCTGTAATATATAAATTCACTGAAAAAACTTTGTTATATTATTATTTTTTGTACCTATATTTAGACACTTTGGAAAAATTAAAACACAGGACAGATATGCAAAAGCATGCTTTCAGATCCTTGCTGATGCTCCTCGCGCACATTTGCTGCAAATCCATCCAGCACTTCAGGCTGTAGCCATGAGCATAATTTATTTTCCCATTCAAGTCCATACCGATTTCGAAACTTTTGTACGGATTTGTTAAGCAGCACCAAAGTGATAAGCCTTCCAAACATTTTTGGCCCCCCATCCACCTCTAGTTTTGCAAAAGCTTTTAAAGTTGTGTCTATATTTGTATTGCACTATGTCATGCAGTTTCATTGAATGGCACTAAAGTTATAAGCAGTCTTATAACTGCTCTTCACCATCCCTGTAATGCACATATATGCATGAATGTCATTGAACATTTCTCAAGTTTGCGAACATCACAGCAATGTCCCCGGAAACTGTAGACATCAGAAGAGAACAAACACTGAATTTGTGGCTTTTTCAGGGCATATCCCACCCATCCTCATCACCTCTTACCTCCTCAGAGATTGTATCATGTGTTTGACAAGTGTAATGTGTTTCTGAATATATTTACAGCAATGTTCATTAACTACTGTCACATTTCAAAACTTCGTGCCCGTTTCAAATGTTTTGACGCACTTCATGCTTCTCAATTGAGTAATCAGCAGCCACGTATAATGTCCGCAAGAGTTTTGCAGCTCTCTGGTTGATCCAGAAATGTGAATGTAGAATACTCCACTTGAGCCAAAGCCTACATTCCAGAACACCACCTAGTAACCATCACTTACAGTTCTGAGCCACTTCAGCAAGGCATTGTGGGTATGCAAATTTGCCCAAATATGAGCCTTTTTCTCCAGGAAATTGTATTTGTCTTAGCGAGCAGTGCTACTATATACATAGTTTAATCAACAGAAAATAGATATTTTGCAAGGTGGCATGTCTGATCCCACTCATCACCTGCAGATGGCAGGCCAAGTGCAGGTAGTACCTAACAACAGTACAGAAGGGCTGTTTTGTAGAAATTATGTTTCAGTTGAAAGAGCCACAAAACGTCTGACACAAGACCTCCCGATCCTAGGAAGCTGAACCAAGGAATGGACAGTGACCTAACTAGACAACATGGAACTATCAGGAGGCAACCCCAAGGCTCATAGAAAAGGTCTCCTTTGACCGAGGAGGCGAAGGGGCCATCTCTTAGTCAGAGACTGAAAAGAAGATCCCAGAATCCCAGAATGAGCAACATCCAAATAACCAAGCAAACAAGGAAATGTGAAAGGGCACTGAAGTGCCTGCTGTGAGCAGAGAGGAATGGAAAGTGTCCAGACATTGAGTGGAGCCTTTCTTCAGGAACTCTGCAAAATTCACTAGTGTAGGGATGGATTTTGAAGAACAGGTTTGGACTTTTTTGTTGTGCCTTTATGGCAACATTCTGTTGATTAGATTACATGAATTGGCTTAGGATGGCATAAGAGTAGATTTATTTCTGTTGTCCATCATTTTGGATTCTTCGCTTTAGGGTCATGCCAGAGACCAGTGTTGCATAAGGATAGGGTTCAGATGCCATGGGAGAGTTGTGAATGCTGAAACGAAGGTCTGGGAAGAGACCTGTTGAGAATTTTAAAACAAAGCACAGCTACGACTGTTAGTCCCCTGGTGTACATCTTGAGAGAATCAAGGTGCACAAGGAAATTACTGTAAATGCTATAAGACTTTTTTCTAGAGAAATATTTTTTGTATTGTTGCAGAAGAATAGAGATGGGCATTGAAGAGAAGGTTTTAAACAATTTTCTTTGACCAAGCGCGTGGGACTTTTATGTTACTAGTTTAGGGTAACCAGGATGCTGCAGACCTATAAATATTAGATTTTACTTTATTGTTGGCCATATCCTTTGGTCCTTACTTTGTAGACTAAGGCAACCCTGGATGGATGAGAACTTATTAGAATAGATTTTGGACCTTTATAATTGCTTATGAAGGAAACATTGGGAGCATCAAGTAGTCATCATCTAATGTAATACTTCCTGGCACAATCTTAGCTGGAAGTCCTTCTTTAGATGTTGAATGTTCCTGAGTACTATTAGTATGTGTTAAACTCAAACACTCACCCTGTATGTTGCTATACTTTTTCTCTATGCTTATCCTTGCCTCGATTTTGCCACAGTGGTTTGGAGGTGCCAAGTGCATAGCTACGTACATGCCCCGATGAGGCTAATGGCCATTTCTGCATGCCGTGTTCAGTGGGTATATTGGTTGGCTAGGAAGTGTCTGGAGCATGGTGAAAGGTTTTGCCCAGGGCATAGTAGTCACTGGGCATGACCATAGACAGTATCCAATTAGCATACCTCTAGCCTCTGCACAGTGGATGAATTGAGTTACTTGCAGGAGCCTCGAGCTCGAATCACACGCATGTGTAGCAGTAGATTCCTCCATATGCTCCTGGTCTATATCTGACAAAAATGCCTCAGCACTGTGACAATCGGTAAAAGAGTGACTCTGACCATCTAGCACCACTCAAATAATTGCTGTAATACTTCAGATTTATCTTCCTCGCTTTCTCTTCAGCCATCACAAAAGTCCTTCTTTTTTCCAGGACATGTGGTCTCATGTCACAAAAAAAACATTATGTTATTGGTCCCAGAGTGCTATTTGCCCTTTCCTTTTCCAAGGGTATTTGGGGTTCTAGATGTAAAAGTGTAACCACATTTTTCACCAAAAAATCCATTGGATAGCCCTTCTCCATGTCCTCATGTTCTCAGGAAATCCAGCTATACGCACATTGTTTCCCCTGGAAAGGTTTTCCTGCTCAGAAAGTTTGAGCGTCAACTTCTCATTTTGAATTTGGAAGTCTCTGATCTGATCAGCCATTTCTGGGGCCTTTTCTATCCACTTAATTTAGATGAACCTTCCTAAGTCAACTTTAGAAGCCAATTCAACATATCTCTCCTCTTAGTTAATAAGCTTGGGTTTGATTTCTGAAAAGTCGTTTTTCTTCCCTCCTTTCATTTTCTTTGGTATTATCTTCCCCTCCTTTCTGTCTGTTTGCTGGCTGTACTGTTTCAGGATGGCAGGAATCAGACATGTTGAGCGGATGGGTTTAATTTGTATGATTGAAAAATATTTGAACTAACGGTGTGGCACCTGATTTATTATGAAAGTGGCATATCTTTTAAGTGTGTGTGTGTATGTGTGGTGAGCATGTGTGGTGTAGGGATGTTCTTTCTAGATACGCATTATGTGTGATTTATTTTTTATCGTTTCTTTTACTTTGTTCTTTTTACATTCTTCCTTCAATTTATTGAGAATATCACTTAGAATGGTGGGGTAATACCGCATTGCTTGTTGGTTCTCTTTATTGCCAGCACCACATTGTATCTTATGTACTTGGTTTGGTTTTCTTTGTGTGATAAATTGTAAAATGTATAAATAAAGATTTTTTTTAAATCATTTGATAATATTTTACGGATCTGCGTGGTTTTTCCGTCGTGGAAAAGTCTGCAACAGAAAGGTTTGCATGACAAATGTGCGAACCACAAAAGGTTTGCACATTTCCCATATCAATACACATTCAAAACCACTACATACCCACACCCCCACCCATACCCCCAACATAACCAAACCCTACTTACCTTTCCTTCACGCTGTGTCCCTGTAGCGCCAGTTCCCTTTCACTTCCGTGATCAGGAACCGGCGCTGCAGGGTCCTTTTCTTTTTTGATTTTTCGGTAGCAGCAGGGGTTTCCCCAAAAACCCCCGCTCACTATACTGTAAAGTATAGCGAGCGGGGTGTTGCGGTGGACACCCCCGCAACCCCTGTTTTTTTGTTGTTTTTTGGGGGTGTTTTTCTTTTTTTTTCTTTTTCGGGTGTGCTGTGGGGGTGTCCCCCGCAGCACCCTGCTCACTATATATTGTATAGAATAGTGAGCGGGGGTTGCAGGGGACAACCCCCCAGCCCCAAGTCTGACCCCACCAAAATACCTAAACACAGACTACAAACTTTTTGTGGTGTTTTTTTTAGGTCTTTTGGTGGGGTCGGGCTTTTATAGTCGGACAAAACGTACAATACCTATTTTCCTTCTAACTAGGACTTCCCTTCAAGTTAAAAGAATATTTCGTCTAAACCTTAGAAATAAATCTCTACCTTTGTTAGGTTACTTTTATGAATGTCTACATTGTCACTATCTGGGGTAGCAGTCATTAGATGAGTGGTTTTGGACCAATAATCCCAAATATTTTCAATTGTGTCAAATAATGTTAATCCATTTGTTCATTCATCGCACATCCTTAAGGAGAATAATTATTACTCTCTAGATTTCGCTGAACACCATATTGTGCATTTTCAGAAATAGTGAATGTGAGGCACATAAATGATTATGCTTTCTCCTCTGATTTGGCTTCTGTCCTGTGTCTCACTGCAGCTTGCTTTTCAGGCAGTGGAACCAAAGAAAATAGTTCACTCACAGCTGGCCCAACTGGCCCTAGCCCAGCCCGTCTGAGGGCTAGTCCCCAATAATCAGAGAACACACCATCATTCAGTATCCCCCACACTTCAGATGAAAAAGCTCAGCAGAAGACAACACATTGATGGGTGCCAATTAACAGGAGGCCAGACTTCCTGCATGACCAACAAGGTGTGCTTCTGAAGGGGGCGACAAGGTGACATGATGCGCCACACAAAACCTATAAATAAAGACTACCAACACGGTGCTCGATTTGACAAATAACTAATATCGAAATAGTAGAAAATGCAGAATTCAGTAAGGAAATGTGTGGATCCATATTTTATGCAATTATTGCGAATAACATTGTAAATCCTCACAATTAAATATACAGCAGCTGTGAACACATCCCTCCAAACTGTACCTTAAACAGTGCTTCCTTTCTCCATTCTGAACTTTGGGGTCGATAACATGGCCTCCAACTTTTAATGCAAATTGTGTTTGTTTATCTGCTATTGTTTACATGGTACCTTCGCCCTTCTGTTACCCGAGGCTACTGGCCTGGCATCACTTAAAACGTAATTTAGTAAATAAGCCGCACTTTCCCTGGAGTGCAAATGAAAGGGGAAGTTGTAGTGAACAGCTAATGTAAGCAAAAGGCGCCTTGGGTGAAGCCTAAGAGTCATTCCTTTCAAACCAGCCATAACTTCTGGTGCTTTTGGTCCTGAGGCAGCAGCAGCCAACATTGTTTAAAAAGCCTCCCTTATGGTTCACTCATTAATTAACTGCACTGTTTGTTGATTCCAGATTGAGTCACTTCGCTCTCTGGAGAGCATTTTTGCAAACTCTGTCATGGCCTGGTACAGAATTTCATCTTCAGGCCTTAAAATCCCCCGATGGTGTTTTACTGGGACATATAGGAAATGAAGTGAAAAATTGAATGTGTCAGATAAAAACATTTCAAATTCAGATGTAATTTTTGAAGATAGTCCCCACAGGATAAGAAAAAGTACCTGGAGCAAGGTTTGACTGACAGGAGGTCTGTGGCACTCTGAGAACAAAACAAATGGTATGCAAAGAAGATAGTGAAGCCTCTGCTGCCAATTACTCGGAAAAGCATTTTAATTAAGTTGTTTGCCAATTAACGGCTCGTTTTTAGTGTCCTATAAATATTTAAACATGTATGATAAACTTTGTGTCTTATTAGCACTCTCGCAAATGGTATAACATGTTCTTGGGGAATCACTCGACATAGATTTAATAATCTATGTAGTAATTTCTATTTGCAATTCTCATGAATAAGTAAAATGGTGTCACTTCGGATTTCTGTGTTGGTTTATTAATTTACATACACCCAAATGCTACGGAAACATGATGCTCTTGTTACACATGCGCCTGAAAATGACCTCTGTAATATTCGCAGACTTTGTATATGTTCAGAAACACACTTTATTAAAAACATGTGACAGCTAGAACCTGATGTTCTAATGCTCTGAAGAATGCTGATGACCCACCTGCTACATTTCTTCTAGAAACTCCAGTCTGGGGCACATGATGGCGACCGGCCACCCCTTCCTCCACCAGGATAGAAAGCACACTGTAGCGTGCTCCACAAGCCACTTATTCATTAAAACAATGAACCCAGTGGGTAGAAGGTGGTTTGCATCGCAGATACCATTGCTGGTCTGCCAACTGGATACTTGGGCACCACCCCAGTGACTGCTGATGTGGATGCATGGTCTTAGGCAGAGAGGTCATATTAGGCATGGGAAAATGGGGCATTTGCCCAGGGCCCATCAATAATACGGGGCCATTAGTGTCCCAAATTGGTGTTGCCTGCACTGCAGACGTCTTACAGCAATAGTTTCGATATTACGGCAGTGAAACAAGTGCCATGTTGTTTTGAAATATTACACCAAAACCATGTCCCCTATTATTGCATTTGAAGTATGGCAATACAGCTGTTTCAAGTAGATGATGGTGAAGAGAGGGTGATTTATTCTTACCTGCAACAAGTCGCACCTTGTGATCTTGGGCAAATAGTATAATCAGAGTGCTTGACTCATTGGGGAAAAGGGAAGTGGTCAGCTCTTCAAAGATAAGGGACTTATTGCAGTGCAGCTTTGCGATTTGGGGAAGACACAATAGTTGCCAAGCTTTTGTGTTACATGAGGAGGAAAGAAACACACTCATGGCTGAAATATAGACCTGTTATTGCAATGCATCTTTGTGATTGTGGGAAGCTATATTCATACCTCTTGTGTCCCATGGTGGGTGGGGTGGGCATGGGAGGAAAGCAAGCAAAGGTGGAAGGATGCATTACAATGCAGCCTTGGAATGTTGAAATATGAATTTTTGGGGGACAACCATGGGGAGGAAAGGGAAGCAGTATTCAATGGGAAGTGGAAATATTCAATGTAGTATAACCTTGTAATATTTGGCAAGCAGTATGATCTGATCCCTTAAGGTCTTCTTTTAGGGAGGAAATAAATTGCACAGAAGTTGATCCCCTAAATGTGGAGACATCTTTACATTGCAGCTTTGTGATCTGGGGCACTAGATTAATAATTCTGATGTTTTAACCTGTGGCGAACAGCCTTCAGCAATGGTAGGTATAGGGATTAATTTCTGTGGTGCCTGGTGATCTTTGACAAACTGTACATTGCTAACCCAATGCTTTATGAATTCTTAGAAATTAAAGTTAGTGGTGAAGATGATGGTCTATGTTGTGGAAACCGAAGGCTGGTGGCGATGGTGGTTGTGTGGGAATCCGATTCAACCACTAGCTCAAGTATCCAAAGGCCCAGCCAGGTACCACCTCCAGGCACCATAAACTAGTAACAAAAGTGAACCTTTAGAAAGCAGGCCTCAGAAAATGTTGCCTTAGGCACGTCAAGCCATCAACATTAATTTGAAGTTTAACACATTTAAAGCATCCTTAGCTTTGACCATCTTTCACAGCTCTTTTTAAAAGTATTATTTATTATAGGGGAAGTGACATGAATCATTTCTTGAAGAAAATAAATATATCAATGGAGAGGACATACCAACTTAAAAGAAAAGTGAAATACTCCCAGAAATTAGCCATCCAGTTGCCTTCTGAGCGTCGCCATCTTTCCCACTGATTTTGATGGCGCCATTGCTCCTGTTACAAAGGAACAAGGATACCTTGACTGATCACTGCAGGGCACTTCCTACTAGAATCAGAGTCAAAGGGCCTCATTACACGGTAGGCGGTAAGGGCTTACCGGTACCAGTATTTTACCGGTACTGGTAAACCCTTACCGCCTTACTACGAGGTCCCTTTGCGGGTTGGAGAATTTAACGCCTGCTTTTTGCAGGCGTTAAAAACCAACCCGCAAAGGGACCAGGGGGAGCTAATTACGGTACCGCAATTTGCGATGCCGTAATTAGCACCTTCCCCATTCCCATTATGCCCTATGGGGCAAAAATGGGAATGGGGAAGGGCAATGGGGGAAGGGGGAATTACCGCCCCACCAACCTTGGAATAGGGCGGTAATTCCCCTTTCCACCAAGGCGGTGCCGGTATTTTACCAGCATGGACCAAGGTGCTAATAGCACCTTGGTCCACCGCCGTCCGTGTATTGAGGCCCATAGACTCCTATTGCAACATATCAGCAATGGACTTGGGGAATTGGAACCATATTTTAACCCCCGAAGTGCAATGATACAATAATGGTAAAACACATTTTTCTTACAGGACAGTTTGCTCGCAGCCCATTTACTCGTATTTTATCACATTTTACCACAGCATATAGATGGAGGATTGGGTTTCAGTATTTACACATGTGGGCATATACAGGGGGCTAGAGGGGTGTCTCCCTGCGCATTTCTGTGCTGTAAACATGTTGTAAAATGTAGTAAAACAAATTCCAGAAAATGGGCATCATTAAATGGTTGCGAGGAAATTACATTAATCCTACAGATATGAAGTTTACTAAATCACAACTAGTTCCCGCGTAATGATATTTTGATCTTCTTTCCACTATTATTTCATTCTTCTTTGCTTTTCTTCTCCTTTATGCTATTATTATTTTGTGCTTTCCTTACTTTTATGTCATTATTTCAATTTCCAAATTTATTTTATGCTTTGTCTCTGTTCCTTCCTTTTTCCCTCTCTTCTTTCGTTTTGCTTGTTTTTCATCTCCTTCCTTTTTTCTTTACTTACTATTATTTTATATTCACAGATGTATTTAATTCATTTCAACTTGTCATCTTTCCTTCACTCACCATTTATTTATTTTCTTCGTTCCATCTGTCTCTGTATCTTTTTTACTTTCATTCTGTTTTACTCTCCATTTTTGTTTGTAATGTACTTTTTCATTCCACATTGCCTTCTTTTGTTTATTCCATCTTTCTTTCTTCGCTTCCTTTGTACACTCCTCTTCCCGTATGTTCCTTCCTTTATTCTTGTTTTATGTTTCAATATTTCCTTCCATATTTCCTTCCTTCTATGAATCATTCTGTCATTATTCTTTTCTTTCCTTCCAGCTTTCCAGCTTTCTTTCTTTTTCATCTTTCATTCTTTCTTTCCTTCCTCTGGATTCTTTCCCTTTCTATCCACTTTGATTTATTACACCTTCCAATAAATGTTCTTTCTTTCTTTCTTTCTTTCTTTCTTTCTTTCTTTCTTTCTTTCTTTCTTTCTTTCTTTCTTTCTTTCTTTCTTTCTTTCTTTCTTTCCATGAAGAACACTAGCCCCACCACGTTTCTACTTTTTTTCAGGTGTCTTCTTCAGTGCATGTTTCATCTGGATGTTGCCTTAGTAAAAACGATCAATTTTACTGGAATCTTTGGCAATATTTTTTCCGGAAAGAAGCCTACATTTAATTCCTGTCAATAAAAATTAGGAACAGAGTAATCATATATCAGGTCTTCCTATGGCTGATAGTTAAGTATTCACACTCATCCAACATTGAATCAGATGAAAGCTAGAAGTATTACATCTGAAAAAAGAATAATAGATGTACTGGTTCTCACTGTAACTAAAACCTTTCCTTGTATGTCTCTTTTCGCCCACCCACGGTGAATGGATATATTTCTGTATTCATTTATTTGTGTTTAGTTCTTAGAACTTCCCACAAAATTAAACACCAATAAAAATATAAATACATACCGCCCTTCAACGAGGTCCCTTAGCGGGTCCCTCCTTTAATGCCTGGTCTGACCAGGCTTATGGACGGATCCCGTTAAGGGACTTCAGAGCTAATAACGGTACCGCAATTTGCGGTACCGTTATTAGCGCCTTCCCCATTCCCATTGAGCCCTATGGAGGCTCAAATGGGAACTGGGAATGGCTTTTTCAATGGGGATTTACCGGTCCCGCAAAGGTCGGACTACACCGGTAAATCCCCATTGAACCTCACCAGTGCCGGTACCGTTATTGGAGGCAGTCATGGCGCAAATAGCGCCACGACTACCTCCAATCTCGGAATCAGGCCCAATAAGTCCAAAAAGAATTAGACATAATACTGTTTGGGTCATTTACAAATTTGTTTAAATTACATAAGCACACAGGTCCCAGTTTTCCACACTCTTTTAACACACGCTTTGCTGCTCTTGTGCTGGAGCCTACATATACGACAGAATCTAGAATTTCAGGAACATTTGTTTGGGGGCCACATACCGTAAATACTGGCAAGCTATTAATGCAGAGCAGCAGGATAAGTCTTTGTGCTGCTGGGTGAGGACACTGCAACACATAGGACTGTGGTCTCTGGAATATGTGGAGTACTCTAGACACATGTTTGTATCCTCTCAGGTTACCCACATGAGTTTACTGTCAATCGGCCTCTTAGCTAGATGATAATGTTCTCTTACATCACTTTGAGGAAACCAATCAAGAAAGGTCAATATTCATAGTTTCAAAGTTACCATTTCAGTGGGTTAGTTCAGATCCATGATTAATTCCGACTTTAGTTTACATTGGACAGGCATGAGATACCACAGATTTCAAATAAAATGCTCCCCGTTTTTTCGTAGTATGTCCACTAAGAGAAATCAGCCCAAGTTCCAAACGTAGGTATACAATAGGCATTGCAGATACTAAATTTAATATTATACACCAAAAGAAACCCTCCAATCAGTTCAACCATGATATATCTATTATATTTAGCACCTCTAGGCCGTACATTTTAGTCAGACATAAACATTGTTTATAGAGGGTTAATTTACCCTCAATCTAAAAGCCCCCAGTGTTAATAGCACACTTCTTAAACATAAATATGAGCTGTCGGGCTTTCGTTTATTTTGACGAGAATTATCTGATGGTAACCTGCTCGTGCACTCATAGCAAGGCCTAGATATGGATCGATATTCACATAATCTATACTTTCAACGTTTTCCTTGTTATTAACATTATTTGGGTTCCCTCAGAAGTTCGTTTTTATCAGTATAAGATCTAAGTTCCACCAGCATCCGCCTCATCCTGGTATATGCACTGTGGAAAGTTTGGAAAATCCCCACAGAAATCACCTCTGTGTGTTACTTTGACTAAATATACAAGCCACTTATAAAACAGTGTGATACCAGAACATTTAATTCAAAGCCCCCTCTCCTATCTTTGAAGGCTCTCAAAACGAAGACTGAAATATCCATCGGGCTCAAATGATGATGCTGTAGTGAACAACAATATTACTTATGCCACAATCCATTGCTTTTTAACTTTAAAGGAAAATGCCTTCATAATTGGAATGTCTTTTTTTATAGTTACCCAAAAATAGTCTTCCTTGAGAGGTACAACTTCCCGACGGTATATTATTCCAAGTTGGATGAATGCAAGCGACATGAAGTCATAGAAAGGGCTGATACATTGTTGCTCTGATAATGCTATTTACTTAATGGAAGGGGATAGGGGGGTGAGCCAGGAGCCCACCCCAAGTGCATTGGTGCCCGGATGCCGGTAGGCCCCTTCCCCACCACTCCTTACCCACATAGACGGCGGCCTCTGGGACACAGCAAAGGAGAGGAGATCTAGTGGCAGCTCCAGCAGAGATGCCGGAGAACACGCAAAGTTGGCGGCATTCCTGCCGAGGGATGCCGCCAAGCAGCACAACACTGGCAAAAGATGCGTTAGGGGCACGAAGCACCAAATGGGTGCCCCGCTAATCGCCAACATCGGCGAGCAAAGGAGAGCAGCTCCAGCGGACAGATTTCAGCTGGAGTCCCCAAAGAGAAAAACCATTAACCGACCAGGGATTTCTAATTAATATATAAAGGCCCCATGAAGGCCTGAACCCTAACCCACCAAGGAGATTGTATTAATAAATAACGGCCCCACAGAGGCCTTTACCCCCTACACCACCACGGATATAATTCATAATTATTGTTATTTAAGGCCCTGCTGTCCTTCAATGTTCCAGCGTCCCAGGACCCCAACAGGGTCCATGTTGGAAAAGTGGCAGGGCTTATTAGCCCTCCTATGATTTCTCCTTTCACACCCCTTGGTGGCAGGTAAGTGATTGGACAGGGTAATTAGCCACATTTGGGAGGGGTGGGATATTTAAGGAGGTGTGTGTGAGTGTGTATGTGTGGATGAGTTGGGTATGGACAGGAGGCAGTGGAGGACGTCTGTGAGACCAGTGGAGGTGAGAGCAATTGGAGTATGGAGGCTATTGGAGGGGGTCTGTGAAGTGCGTGCGTGAGAGAGGTGTGTATTAGAGGTAAAGAAGAGTAGAAGTAGTGGTGGACTGAAGTAGTGGTGGTAGTGGTAGTAAGTGGAATAAGTCAAGTAGGTGGTGGGAGTAGCAAGTGAAGTAGATAAGTGGTAATGGGTAGTAGAAGGGTGTGCAGGGCACCATATCCTTGGGTGTCCCTGGGGTCTGACAAGGGGCTAGCAAAAGAGGTGAGAAGGGCACGATATCCCTGGAGGTCTAGTGAGAGGAAGACAGAAGAAGTAGAGAGGTAGTGGTAGCAGCAGAATAGGAACAGCAGTGTAGCGGAAGAGCGACAGTGAGTGGGAGAACAAAAGTGGCTATTGTCATTAAGTGAGATAAGAAATTATAACAAGGGGAATGGCAAGAGGTGAGGAAGTAGAGGGAGAGGGAAAAGGAAACAGGTAGAGGAAAACTTGGAGATACAAGTGGAGTGGAAAAGGAAGTAAGATCGAATGGTGGAGGTGGAAAGGTGGAGTAAGAGATTGGAGGGACAGTGATGTGGTGGGAGTAGAACTTAAGAGATAAGTATAGAGAAAGGTCAGGTACGAGAGGATGTAAAATGCTGAGCATGATGCTGGGTGAAAGAAGGCACCATTCCCTATTCCCTTAACCATGGACAGGAGAGGGAAAGTTAGAAGTTCCCAAGGGAGTCTGGTAGCCATAGTCTCAGGGCAAACACCCAATTTGTTTAGAAGAAGAAAGACAGATAGGTGTTACCGATCAGTAGTTTACTAACAACCTGGTAGGCATGTCTGGGACTGGTCAAGAGCGGAAAGGGCCAGCCCTAGCACCAACATTCTCATCCTATTAGGCACTCAAGACCCAGAAGAGAAAACCAGCCAATTAAATTCAATAAATAACAATAGACTTTTCCAAAGAGCCAGTGTGTTTATTTGTGGCGGGCCTCCCCGTCACACTTACAATAACACATTTTATTTATGTATTTATTTACGTATAATATAGCCTATTAGGCTTCTATACAGTCCAATCCATTCACAATTTAGTACAACAATATAAAACAAGTCCATGAGCATTACATTCTTAAATTACTACAGTGTACTCATTCAAGCATCACGTTGAGGTGCAGAGTGCCTTATTAATCAATCAGCATTGTAAAAACAATACAATGGCATCCACACTGTTCCAAAATTCATTCATATGATAGATGAGGCATACATCATCTCCATCAAAATGTGTCGGGGTCACCTCGAAAACCTCACCAAAATATTACAAAAGTAGTCCAAGAAGGAGTGTACGGTGCAAGAAGTAACGCAGTTTTATTCAGGGCCCCACACGTTGCTGGGACAGCAAATTCAAACAGATCGCAGAACATAACTGTGTGAAAAAGCGCTGTCAAAGAAACACCCCTAAGGTCAGAACTTTTACACAATGCAAAGTACTTAGCATTTGTGATCGTGCAACATTTAAAAAAAGGTAGCAGGCGCTCCTCTCCAGAAAGAACATGGCATGATAACCTGTTCTGAGATGAGAGTTTGCAGGACACGTTTTTTGCTCACTGTGCCTTTCACAGATGGGAAATAACCATTTGCATATCAGTCTTTGTCCCGCGCACATGGGCAGTCCCGCACTGAAATGCTATGGCAATTCCTCTCTGAACAAGAGTACCAACAGCAACCCCATACACGTGTTTCAGCCTTGTTGGGCCTCATCAGTGAGGTGAAGCTGTGCCTCTCTGAGCACAGTGAGCAGGGAGTCCACGTCTGGTTGCCCCCAGGTAACTCATGGTGACCAACCCCAAGTTCCTTGCAAATACTTCAAAAAAAGATAGCAGGCGCTCCTCTCCGGAAAGAACATGGCATGATAACCTGTTCTGAGATGAGAGTTTGTAGCACACGCTTTTACCTTTCACAGATGGGAAATAGACGTGGACTCCCTGAAGGAAAAGTGGTAGCTTTTGTTTACTACAGCTGGCTGGCTTTTCCTTCATTAGTGCCGCAAAAGCCAAAGCGAGCACAGTGGCGGGCATCCATTTCACAAAATGGATGCCCCATTGTGCTATCTTTGAGCTTGAATTGCTCAAAAGTTTACATAGGGACTTCGAAAAAAAAAACGGCAATCGTTTTTTTTATGTTGCCTATCTATTGAAATAAATTTTTTTGGGCGAACCATTCCTTTAACAACAGTTTACAACGGTAGCGGGCGCCCCTCTCTCGACAGAACAAGGCCTGATAACCTGTTCAGTGGTTATTAACCACTTGAGAGTTCGCAGCCACTGCTTTTACTCACTGTGCCTTTCACAGATGGGAAATATCCATTTGCATATCAGTCTTTGTCCTGCCCAGGGGCAGTCCAGCACCGAAATGCAATGGCAATTCCATCCTGAACGAGAGTACCACCAGCAACCCCATACCACCAGCAACCCCACTCCCTCTCACTGTGCTTAGAGAGGCATCAGCTTCACCTCACTGATGATCCCCAACAAGGGTGAAACACGTGTATGGGGTTGCTGGTGGTACTCTCGTTCAGATTGGAATTGCCATTGTATTTCGGTGCTGGACTGCCCCTGGGCAGGACAAAGACTGATATGCAAATGGATATTTCCCATCTGTGAAAGGCACAGTGAGTAAAAGCAGTGGCTGCGAACTCTCAAGTGGTTAATAACCACTGAACAGGTTATCATGTCTGTTCTTGCGAGAGAGGGGCGCCCGCTAACCTTTGTAAAACTATTTGTTAAGGAACCTGGGATTGGTAACCCTAGGTCTCCTGGGGGCAACCAGACGTGGTCTCCCTCTCACTGTGCTTAGAGAGGCATCAGCTTCACCTCACTGATGATCCCCAACAAGGGTGAAACACGTGTATGGGGTTGCTGGTGGTACTCTCGTTCAGATTGGAATTGCCATTGTATTTCGGTGCTGGACTGCCCCTGGGCAGGACAAAGACTGATATGCAAATGGATATTTCCCATCTGTGAAAGGCACAGTGAGTAAAAGCAGTGGCTGCGAACTCTCAAGTGGTTAATAACCACTGAACAGGTTATCATGTCTGTTCTTGCGAGAGAGGGGCGCCCGCTAACCTTTGTAAAACTATTTGTTAAGGAACCTGGGATTGGTAACCCTAGGTCTCCTGGGGGCAACCAGACGTGGTCTCCCTCTCACTGTGCTTAGAGAGGCATCAGCTTCACCTCACTGATGATCCCCAACAAGGGTGAAACACGTGTATGGGGTTGCTGGTGGTACTCTCGTTCAGATTGGAATTGCCATTGTATTTCGGTGCTGGACTGCCCCTGGGCAGGACAAAGACTGATATGCAAATGGATATTTCCCATCTGTGAAAGGCACAGTGAGTAAAAGCAGTGGCTGCGAACTCTCAAGTGGTTAATAACCACTGAACAGGTTATCATGTCTGTTCTTGCGAGAGAGGGGCGCCCGCTAACCTTTGTAAAACTATTTGTTAAGGAACCTGGGATTGGTAACCCTAGGTCTCCTGGGGGCAACCAGACGTGGTCTCCCTCTCACTGTGCTTAGAGAGGCATCAGCTTCACCTCACTGATGATCCCCAACAAGGGTGAAACACGTGTATGGGGTTGCTGGTGGTACTCTCGTTCAGATTGGAATTGCCATTGTATTTCGGTGCTGGACTGCCCCTGGGCAGGACAAAGACTGATATGCAAATGGATATTTCCCATCTGTGAAAGGCACAGTGAGTAAAAGCAGTGGCTGCGAACTCTCAAGTGGTTAATAACCACTGAACAGGTTATCATGTCTGTTCTTGCGAGAGAGGGGCGCCCGCTAACCTTTGTAAAACTATTTGTTAAGGAACCTGGGATTGGTAACCCTAGGTCTCCTGGGGGCAACCAGACGTGGTCTCCCTCTCACTGTGCTTAGAGAGGCATCAGCTTCACCTCACTGATGATCCCCAACAAGGGTGAAACACGTGTATGGGGTTGCTGGTGGTACTCTCGTTCAGATTGGAATTGCCATTGTATTTCGGTGCTGGACTGCCCCTGGGCAGGACAAAGACTGATATGCAAATGGATATTTCCCATCTGTGAAAGGCACAGTGAGTAAAAGCAGTGGCTGCGAACTCTCAAGTGGTTAATAACCACTGAACAGGTTATCATGTCTGTTCTTGCGAGAGAGGGGCGCCCGCTAACCTTTGTAAAACTATTTGTTAAGGAACCTGGGATTGGTAACCCTAGGTCTCCTGGGGGCAACCAGACGTGGTCTCCCTCTCACTGTGCTTAGAGAGGCATCAGCTTCACCTCACTGATGATCCCCAACAAGGGTGAAACACGTGTATGGGGTTGCTGGTGGTACTCTCGTTCAGATTGGAATTGCCATTGTATTTCGGTGCTGGACTGCCCCTGGGCAGGACAAAGACTGATATGCAAATGGATATTTCCCATCTGTGAAAGGCACAGTGAGTAAAAGCAGTGGCTGCGAACTCTCAAGTGGTTAATAACCACTGAACAGGTTATCATGTCTGTTCTTGCGAGAGAGGGGCGCCCGCTAACCTTTGTAAAACTATTTGTTAAGGAACCTGGGATTGGTAACCCTAGGTCTCCTGGGGGCAACCAGACGTGGTCTCCCTCTCACTGTGCTTAGAGAGGCATCAGCTTCACCTCACTGATGATCCCCAACAAGGGTGAAACACGTGTATGGGGTTGCTGGTGGTACTCTCGTTCAGATTGGAATTGCCATTGTATTTCGGTGCTGGACTGCCCCTGGGCAGGACAAAGACTGATATGCAAATGGATATTTCCCATCTGTGAAAGGCACAGTGAGTAAAAGCAGTGGCTGCGAACTCTCAAGTGGTTAATAACCACTGAACAGGTTATCATGTCTGTTCTTGCGAGAGAGGGGCGCCCGCTAACCTTTGTAAAACTATTTGTTAAGGAACCTGGGATTGGTAACCCTAGGTCTCCTGGGGGCAACCAGACGTGGTCTCCCTCTCACTGTGCTTAGAGAGGCATCAGCTTCACCTCACTGATGATCCCCAACAAGGGTGAAACACGTGTATGGGGTTGCTGGTGGTACTCTCGTTCAGATTGGAATTGCCATTGTATTTCGGTGCTGGACTGCCCCTGGGCAGGACAAAGACTGATATGCAAATGGATATTTCCCATCTGTGAAAGGCACAGTGAGTAAAAGCAGTGGCTGCGAACTCTCAAGTGGTTAATAACCACTGAACAGGTTATCATGTCTGTTCTTGCGAGAGAGGGGCGCCCGCTAACCTTTGTAAAACTATTTGTTAAGGAACCTGGGATTGGTAACCCTAGGTCTCCTGGGGGCAACCAGACGTGGTCTCCCTCTCACTGTGCTTAGAGAGGCATCAGCTTCACCTCACTGATGATCCCCAACAAGGGTGAAACACGTGTATGGGGTTGCTGGTGGTACTCTCGTTCAGATTGGAATTGCCATTGTATTTCGGTGCTGGACTGCCCCTGGGCAGGACAAAGACTGATATGCAAATGGATATTTCCCATCTGTGAAAGGCACAGTGAGTAAAAGCAGTGGCTGCGAACTCTCAAGTGGTTAATAACCACTGAACAGGTTATCATGTCTGTTCTTGCGAGAGAGGGGCGCCCGCTAACCTTTGTAAAACTATTTGTTAAGGAACCTGGGATTGGTAACCCTAGGTCTCCTGGGGGCAACCAGACGTGGTCTCCCTCTCACTGTGCTTAGAGAGGCATCAGCTTCACCTCACTGATGATCCCCAACAAGGGTGAAACACGTGTATGGGGTTGCTGGTGGTACTCTCGTTCAGATTGGAATTGCCATTGTATTTCGGTGCTGGACTGCCCCTGGGCAGGACAAAGACTGATATGCAAATGGATATTTCCCATCTGTGAAAGGCACAGTGAGTAAAAGCAGTGGCTGCGAACTCTCAAGTGGTTAATAACCACTGAACAGGTTATCATGTCTGTTCTTGCGAGAGAGGGGCGCCCGCTAACCTTTGTAAAACTATTTGTTAAGGAACCTGGGATTGGTAACCCTAGGTCTCCTGGGGGCAACCAGACGTGGTCTCCCTCTCACTGTGCTTAGAGAGGCATCAGCTTCACCTCACTGATGATCCCCAACAAGGGTGAAACACGTGTATGGGGTTGCTGGTGGTACTCTCGTTCAGATTGGAATTGCCATTGTATTTCGGTGCTGGACTGCCCCTGGGCAGGACAAAGACTGATATGCAAATGGATATTTCCCATCTGTGAAAGGCACAGTGAGTAAAAGCAGTGGCTGCGAACTCTCAAGTGGTTAATAACCACTGAACAGGTTATCATGTCTGTTCTTGCGAGAGAGGGGCGCCCGCTAACCTTTGTAAAACTATTTGTTAAGGAACCTGGGATTGGTAACCCTAGGTCTCCTGGGGGCAACCAGACGTGGTCTCCCTCTCACTGTGCTTAGAGAGGCATCAGCTTCACCTCACTGATGATCCCCAACAAGGGTGAAACACGTGTATGGGGTTGCTGGTGGTACTCTCGTTCAGATTGGAATTGCCATTGTATTTCGGTGCTGGACTGCCCCTGGGCAGGACAAAGACTGATATGCAAATGGATATTTCCCATCTGTGAAAGGCACAGTGAGTAAAAGCAGTGGCTGCGAACTCTCAAGTGGTTAATAACCACTGAACAGGTTATCATGTCTGTTCTTGCGAGAGAGGGGCGCCCGCTAACCTTTGTAAAACTATTTGTTAAGGAACCTGGGATTGGTAACCCTAGGTCTCCTGGGGGCAACCAGACGTGGTCTCCCTCTCACTGTGCTTAGAGAGGCATCAGCTTCACCTCACTGATGATCCCCAACAAGGGTGAAACACGTGTATGGGGTTGCTGGTGGTACTCTCGTTCAGATTGGAATTGCCATTGTATTTCGGTGCTGGACTGCCCCTGGGCAGGACAAAGACTGATATGCAAATGGATATTTCCCATCTGTGAAAGGCACAGTGAGTAAAAGCAGTGGCTGCGAACTCTCAAGTGGTTAATAACCACTGAACAGGTTATCATGTCTGTTCTTGCGAGAGAGGGGCGCCCGCTAACCTTTGTAAAACTATTTGTTAAGGAACCTGGGATTGGTAACCCTAGGTCTCCTGGGGGCAACCAGACGTGGTCTCCCTCTCACTGTGCTTAGAGAGGCATCAGCTTCACCTCACTGATGATCCCCAACAAGGGTGAAACACGTGTATGGGGTTGCTGGTGGTACTCTCGTTCAGATTGGAATTGCCATTGTATTTCGGTGCTGGACTGCCCCTGGGCAGGACAAAGACTGATATGCAAATGGATATTTCCCATCTGTGAAAGGCACAGTGAGTAAAAGCAGTGGCTGCGAACTCTCAAGTGGTTAATAACCACTGAACAGGTTATCATGTCTGTTCTTGCGAGAGAGGGGCGCCCGCTAACCTTTGTAAAACTATTTGTTAAGGAACCTGGGATTGGTAACCCTAGGTCTCCTGGGGGCAACCAGACGTGGTCTCCCTCTCACTGTGCTTAGAGAGGCATCAGCTTCACCTCACTGATGATCCCCAACAAGGGTGAAACACGTGTATGGGGTTGCTGGTGGTACTCTCGTTCAGATTGGAATTGCCATTGTATTTCGGTGCTGGACTGCCCCTGGGCAGGACAAAGACTGATATGCAAATGGATATTTCCCATCTGTGAAAGGCACAGTGAGTAAAAGCAGTGGCTGCGAACTCTCAAGTGGTTAATAACCACTGAACAGGTTATCATGTCTGTTCTTGCGAGAGAGGGGCGCCCGCTAACCTTTGTAAAAAAAAAAAAAAAAAAAAAAAAAAAAAAATTCCTTTAACAACCACTGAACAGGTTATCATGCCTTGTTCTTTCCGAGAGAGGGGCGCCTGCTACATTTGTTGAATTCTTTGAAGGAACTTGGGGTTGGTCACCCTAGGCTATGTGGGGGCAACCAGACGTGGACTCCCTGCTCACTGTGCTTAGAGAGGCTCAGCTTCACCTCACTGATGATGCCCAACAAGGCTGAAACACGTGTATGGGGTTTCTGTTGGTACTCTTGTTCAGAGAGGAATTGCCATAGCATTTCGGTGCTGGACTGCCCATGTGGGCGGGACAAAGACTGGTATGCAAATGGAAATTTCCCATCTGTGAAAGGTACAGTGAGCAAAAATAAGATGGCTGCGAACTCTCAATGTGGTTAACAACCACTCAACAGGTTATCATGACTTGTTCTTCCGAGAGAGGGGCGTCTGCTACCTTTGTTGAATTTTGTGATCATGCAACATCAAAGAGATCTCCCCACACAAAGATTATTGGACTTCGCAATTTGAACCCTTATAGAAAAACATACATAGTGTTCAATAATTGGGTCCACAAGCCTTCCCACACCACCCTCAATTACACATGTGAGGTCACAATCCACCCCCAATTACCGCAGCACATAGTTAAGTCATTGAAACATTTGAGATGACAGCAGAATTAATTTTAATTAACTGCCCTGGTTGCCTCATCCTGATTTTCATGAGAACAGCTTACCACCATGTCACCACCAGGGCCTTGAACCACGGACATATTACTACACAAATGTTGCATATCGGGGACACTCTAAAGCTCTTCCCAGGGAAAATTTTCTACGGGGCAATTTGAAATCGCTAGAAGATCATATTTCATAAATGATTTTGAATTATAAAATGGTCATGTATTCATTGGCGGAAACTGTGAGCTGTAAACTGTGAACTCGAAAAAAAACAAGCACTGTATACTTCTTTTAGCACAGGCCTGGGATCGCAGATTCTGCATTAGATCACCAGCCAAAGCTGTCTTTGGCGTACTCAAATTGCTAAAGCACGTTTTATGCAAAAACAAGCTTTTATGGCCTATTTACCGTGTTTCGTTCTACCACTACGTTTGATTATGCTTACCTGTGCCCTCATATTTATGGATTTGTTTATTAAGCATTTTCTTCCACAGATAGAAAGGAGAGCCCCCTCCTCTTTTATAGTGCTACTCCTGCAGCTGATACTAGCATTCCTTTATACCGCGTTGAAATGTCATCTTCATTACATTATTCACCCTTTTTATTAATGTATTAATAACTTAATATTTGTGGGCCTCTTCCTTTTTAGAACGTTTAACCAATCATGTCATATCTCCCCCAGTCTTCTCCCAACCATTCAGATCTTCCCCCAACCATACACACCCTGACCCATCCTTAAGACATTGAATCCAGAACTCTTTATAATTTTCAACATCTGCAGGCTGCATAAAAATCCACCCCTCAGGATCCTCTTCTTCATCTTTCCCATTATTTTGTTTCTATTCCTCATTTCAAAACCTTTTTGTCAACACTCAAGGGTAACATCAACTGTCCTTTTTGCATGTTAAACTTTACTTTTAAAATGTTCTTTAAAACACAGAAGGTTATGAGAATGAGAACAAGCATGGGGACAGTCACTCAAAAACAATCCAGAAAGCCAGGTGGGTACCCATGTGAAGTTTCTACCCAGCCAGTCCTTTGCTTGCACTCCATTGACTTTGCTTGTCATCTTTGCCTGGATTGTCTGTATCTCTTTTATGGCTGCATTTAGAGTTCCATTTGAGGCCTCACCATCAGGTTGGGCCATGCATCAACTTGTCCCGAATTTAGCGCATACACCTACTTTGATGGCTGATAGGAGGTACAGGACAAAAGGATTCTGAAGGGCCACCAAGCGCGGGTCCCTCATCTCCTCTTTAATTGCATTCAAACCTTTTGCTGTTGAGTTTGCCAGCTACAATAACTCATATCGAGTCAGCTGCAGTCATGTTGAATTTGCTGCAGTCTTTACTCCTGGAACCAACAATGAAGTGAAAAAGGTGGCAGTACTCATTCGGGATAGCAGCCAGGTTTTCGGTGCTCTTTCTTGAGAAATCATTGCTTTCTCATTTTCTTACCCTCATCATTTTTTGCTGCTCATTTTGCTGTGCCATTTTTCCCTGCAGTGCAATCATCATGGCAGTGCTATTTTGAGGCACCACTAGTGCAGGGCTGTGCAAGGTGACAGGAGCACATACTCCGTTCCTGTCAGGTGGAAGCTGGGCATGTGCTTTGGATATGCAGGTCCACCAGAAATCCATCAATGCTGTTGTTCCCACATCAGCACTGCATTCTTCACCACCTTTGCACAGCTCAAATGAGTCCCCAGAAAAACAGACCCACTTGACCTGAAACACAATGGGAATCATATAAAGCTCGTTATGTCAACTGGTTGATGTTTTTCATGTAGCCACATTAAAGTAGGCACATATTGTCCCCAAGTTATTTGGCAACTTTCATTCACCTTGGTGGCCACTTTTTGCTCAAAACCCACCAAACATTCAGGATTACACTGCATTATTCCCCCTCCCATTTGTCCCCATACCATACTGCTCCTTCTAACCACATAAGTGGCCTTGTGTGACACCATGGGACACTTTGCAATTTGTTAGTTGTGCACTGCAATATTTTATTGTCTCTTATTTGTAATTCTCAGGGTTTAGCACCCTCAGTGACATACTCTACCATCATAAGGCAGGTTTTAGCATTTGTTTTAATTTTTAAGATATTGTGCCTTATTCCAAGGTTGGCTGTAACCTGCCGATGACCCAAAAAAACTGAATACAGCACCTGACTTCCCGGTGCCACCGGGACATTACAAGTCCCAGCGGTGCAGGAAGTCAGGTGTCAGATTTTGTATGTCCCCATACTCCTCCATGGGAATGTGGAGACGGAAGCACTGGCACCGTTGCTAACTGTGCCGGTCCTTCCGTGACAACTCTACCAGGGCCGATGTGCCCGGCAGGGTCAGACATGTTGGGTGCAGAGGCCCCTGCAGGCAGACTTACAGTGTGGCAGTCCAGAAACAAGAGTACTGGTATTATGAATCCTTCCTCCGCATAGGACACAGCTTGGGGCAGGTAAAGCTTGGACACTGCAACTACGTGTGGAATGTTAGAGCAGATGTAGCCATTTACTCTCTCTCTTCCAACACGCATCATTTCATCATACCAAATGTTTCCCGTTAATGAAATATGCTCCCCTTCAGTGCCATTTTGGAAGTACTACCCGTTCATCAAATTTCTTTTCCCTATCTTTCTTTTTCCATTCATATGGGTTTCACTTTTTTCTTTAATAATCAAATACAACATAAGTAATAATACTATACTAAAACATATTAACATCATTACGCTCCAGAACACTGAAAATGTCTTTTTCTTTGCTACACACTTTGTATTATAAACCTCTTCAACTTTTCCTGGCTTTTTTTGCGAACGTCTGTGATGTGAACCCATCCTCGCCATCCTTCAAGCTTGACAGCAGTTGTTGTTGAATAAATGAAGGTATGTGGGCCAGTGCACCACTCATCTTTCCATTTTCTTACATTGTTCCTCACAAGGACATTGTCACTCAGATAAAGAATTGCTGCTTGTGGAAAGTTTCCGTTTGGGTCACCTGTTTGTCCAGATTGGTTGTTAGGCCTCCTCTGCAAGGACATATATTTAAGGGACTTGGTAAATTATTTAAGAAACATATCAAATCCCCCCCAAGAATAGCAGAGGAAGAGTGAGCATCAGATATTATAAGCAACAGTGAAATAGGCGCATGCAGTCTCCGTCCTGTAACAATCTCATGAGGAGTCAGATAGTGATCTCCTCCAGGTGTATTTCTCAGAGCAAACAAAGCATGAGGCAACCAGTGCACGCATGGTTTTTCAAGTGTTTACATAAGCTTAGCTAATCGTATCTTCATCAGTCCATTCATCTTTTCCACCAAACCGTTGGCTTGAGGATGGTAAAACCATGCATAGTTTATGCTTCATTCCCGCAGTGTTGTTATGTCCTTTATTAAATCATTGGTAAAGTGCTGCTCATTAACAGAACAAATTTCATCTGGATTCCCCCACCTTGGGAACACCTCCCTCAAAAGAAATGTTGTCACAGTGCGTGCATCACTGCGGGCACAGAGACATGCCTCAAGCCAACTTAAGAATGGAAATACAACCACAAGCAGGTACTTGTAGGAAGTACACCTATCTTGCATATCAACATAATTGCTATGCAAGTGCTGGAAAGGGATCTTTGGGTCACAGTAATGTCACCTGTACAACTCTCAAAGTGTGACCTGCCAGTAACTTCTGGCAGGTCATGCAGTTATTTACATACTCAGTAACATAGTCAAACAGATTTGGCACAAACCAGTCTTCACTTATCCCTGTATCCACATGCTCTTTCAATACGTGGGTAGGATAGTGAAACTGTTCCAAGGCCAATTGTAACAATTCCTTTGGCATGACAACCTTTCCTGTGCTATCATGTCACCAAACCAGGTCAGTTGGGGACAGAGAACATCTTTGTATTTTCCACAACTCCTTTTCAACATCTGATGCTTCTCCCAGCAACTCAATTATCTGTAATATTGGGGTTGCATTAAAGTTTTCTAGCAATGCATCTTGTTCTTTGCTAAACTTTAATGCTAGTATTAGAGGTATTTTTTCTTCTTCGCCAGGAAACATCACACATGACTGCTCTGGCATATATGCTGCTTCTTTTGCTGCTCTGCCTGCTCTTTTGTTTCCTAGTGAGATAATGTCTTGCCATGCTTTATGGGCTCGGCACTTTCTTAATGCTAACTCTACTGGGAGCGGTAACATTTCTAGTAGTTTACTCAGTAATGCTGCATGCTGGACTGGAGTGCCATTGCTTCTTTTAAACCCTGTCCTTTCCCATCTTGCTAACCTTGAGTGCACTGTAGAAGTGACACTATAAATTCTTCACCTTTGTGTGTTCTTCGTCTGTGCCCCAACACTGCGCAACCTGAATGCCTTTGCCCCGTGGTCTGGTCAATGCTGGAACTTCCATCAAAGAAAATCAAGCCCCCCCTTCGATCAGGTCTTCCTTAACCAGGGGGTTACCTTTGCTCTTGTCAATGCATGCTATGCAGTCATGTACATAATCCTATTCTTTTACTCTCTCTGCAATGAACTCTGCTGGGTTTATTGTCCAGCACCTCACCCCTTCTGTTGCTGGGTTTGTTAGTATTACTTCATACCCTGAAGATCTCTGACAAAACTACTCCACATGCCATAGGTACTATGGAAGCGTTCTCAATAACAAATGCAGCAGCAGCAAGTGCCTGCTCAAATGGGAAATGTCCCTACATCACTGCATCCAGTGACCCACTGTAATATGCAAGTTGCTTGTGTCCCTGTCCCTTTTTCTGTGTCAGTACCGCTGTGATTACTTTTCCATCTGAATGTGAGAACAGGTTAAACTTCTCTTTGTAATTGGGTGTTGCTAAAACTGGGTAATGTGCTAACTCATGTTTTAGCTCATCAAAGCTTTCGTCCATGTCAGCTGTCCATTTTATGTGTGTTTTGTTTTTTTGCATTTCTTTTAGTGCTTGCAATAGTGGCCTGGTGTATGTGGAATAGTCAAAAATCCATGCTCTGCAATAATTTTACAAGCCCAAAAACTGCTGTATCTTCTTTACTGTTTTTGGTTGTGGAGTTTTGTGTATGGCCTCTACTCGATCTGGTGATATTTTTACATATTTAAGTAACTTTGGGTCTCACACTAAGTTAATAGGGGAATCCAGACGTGGACCCCTTGCTCACTATTCTTAGAGAGGCACAGCTCCATCCTACTGATGAGGTCCAACGAGACCAAAACACGTGTCTGGGGTTGCTGTTGGTATTCTTGTTCAGAGGAGAATTGCCTAGCATTTCAGTGCTGGACTGCCCCTGTGCAGGACAAAGACTGATATGTTTGGGATATTCCTTCTCTGTGAACGACAGTGAGCTAAAGACTCTGTGTAAGTCTCTCGTAACCAGGACTAATGTCTGGTAGAGGGACTCCCAGGACCCCCCTTCTTAATTTGCATATGTAAGACACTTTGGGTCTTACGCTAAGTTACTAGGGGAATCCAGACGTGGACCACTTGCTCATTATTCTTAGAGAGGCAGAGCTCCACCCTACTGATGACGTCCAACCCGACTGAAACACGTGTCTGGGGTTGCTTTTGGTACTCTTGTTCAGAGGAGAATTGCCTAGCATTTCAGTGCTGGACTGCCCCTGTGCAGGACAAAGACTGATATGTTTGGGATATTCCTTCTCTGTGAACGACAGTGAGCTAAAGACTCTGTGTAAGTCTCTCGTAACCAGGACTAATGTCTGGCAGAGGGACTCCCAGGACCCCCTTGTTAATTTGATCCTGTAACAAATGCCACACTGCTCCCTTTGCTTTCTTAATCAAATAGATAGCTGTATTGCAAGGTGATGTATTATGCTTTGCTGCCATAGGGCATGCAGTGTCTCGTATATGCCCTCATCTGCTTCTCGAGAAAGTGGGTACTGCTTTACTCATGGCAATAGTGCTCCCTCTTTTAACTTGATGTGTACTGCCCCTGCCCCTTTAATTATTCCTGCATCATGGGGTCCTGTGGGCACAAACCTTTGGGCACTTTTTCCAAGTCATCCTGCAAATAGTGCGCTTTCTTTTCTGTTATCTTAGTCATCTGTGGCACTGCCCTTTCTTTTATGTGTACTGGACAAGGTATGCTCAGTTCAAAAACTACCTCTACTTCTTCATTGTCTGTCATTGAAAACAACTCTGTGTCACGTATTCCTGTCAAATTCAGTGTAGGATCAATCCATGTCGTTCTCATCAGTGGTAGCCAGTATAATCATGTCTTTCCGTACCACTACTTCCTCGAGGTACAATAGAGTGTGTGTGCCTGAGCTAACCAAGGAGTGACACTGAGGCCTGAACACAAATGTTTTGGACAGCCGGGACACCTTCCCCTAAATCCCTGGCAACTATGTGTGTGGGTATCCCTCTCATTGTGTTGTGTACATAGTATGCCTGGATCAATAGAGCCATCCGAGCCGGATAGATTCCAGGTATGGTGCACACCATCTGTTTCTCTAAAAATGAAATTGTGGCGTTCAATTTGCTGAGTAGGTCCCTCCACAGAATGCTGATTGGAGTGTCTATTGAATACAGCAAAGCTGCTACAATATGCTGTGACCCTATTGTCAGAGGTAAATCATATGGAACAGGAATTTTCTAAATTGTCCCTGAAATGCCTTGTGTGTCCAAACTGTTATTAGATAATGGAAATCATTCTTCCTTAAAGCATGATTTAGTTGCTCCAGTATCTATAAGGAAGGAAAGCCCCCTCTGTCATATCTGAACTGCTACCTCCGGTTCCTTCTCAGGGTCTTCAGTTACTGCTAGAACAAGACACACTCGCACTCCCCGTGGGCACCCCTATTGTGAAACATGTTCACGGATTACGTAAAAGGACTACCACCCACCACTGTCACTCCTGTGTATTGGAACATGGTATTCTGTCCCAATATTTTTACCCCTTCTGCTATCTGTGTCTGTACTGACGCCTGGAGTACCCCACCGTTTCTTGGGTTCCTGCCATTTCCCCACTGTGCACTTGTGCTAGTCCCTGGGTAGAAATACCTTGTGTTTGTGTGGGCTATATCTGTAGTTGCTGTTGTTACGGCATTACCTGCACCTGTTGAGGGGTCTGCTGTTGTGACAAACGCTATCTGGATGCAGCTACAGCGCTGTGGATCTGCAGCGCGGCATCATTTACCTCCACATAACATGGAGGGTTTGGTAACTGAAGACCGCGGTCTAGTGTTTCAGGCTGATACAGGCGAGTCCGTGACCACGCCCCCCGACTCGCACAACGCATATCCGGAGCCCAGCCCGACGCATTGCTACTCTAGCTTGAGACCAGCTACGCTTCGAAAGTCTGCTTACCTTTTTCTATAAACTTTGCAGACGTTTATTAGAATCTAAGATCCTTCTATCATCCGTATGTGACTTCTGGTTTTGTCTTTGATCTACGCTAGCTTCCCGCTTTGGAAATTCGCATAGGGTGACTGGTTTACTTCCGTGTAAGCTACGCAGAGGAAAGGATTCCTCCGGTAGCATTTGCTCATCTACGTGGTACGTGTGTTCATTGTCACCCGATGCATTGCAATCTCCTTCTTCTTTGGGACAACTAGAAGTTAATACTTTAACCCTGTTTCCTGGTGTGACATTAGGCAAGCCCATAGAAAATACCCGGAAGGATTTATTACGCATTCTATTCTCTCCTCGGGAGGAGCCTTCAAGATCAATTGGCCCAAACTGTTTCTCTCTGGGGGTAAGGTTCCACCCTAGTTGCCCGGGAATATCTGAGATCTCTCTTCTGGGTTAAGATCTTTCACTAACTATTTTGTTCGTACTTGCAGCCCCTCAGTCTCTCTCTATTACCACTTCCCACTATTATGTAGCGTGGTGCGCCATCTCCAACGTCCGGTGCCCATCTTTCTAGAAATCGGGGTAAACATCATTCCAATCTACTCTGGTAATCTCTCTACTTTTTTTTCCTTCGCTAACATCTTTCCTCTGTTCCTTATCTTTTCTTTTGTTCTACGAAATGTTTATAGCCACTACTGGACCAGAGAAAGTTCCATGCATCACTGAGGAAGCAATAGTCCCGACCACATCCGGAGAGCTGCTTTCTGGAGACTTCGAACTCTAACAGCTCTGCGCAGGTTTTTTTCCCCCTATGGGGGTTTTCCCTTCATTTCCACCGCCCGCCTGCATAACCCCTGGTTGCTGCTGCTGCACGTTTATGAATGCGGGTTGTTGCTGCATCTGTACAATTCTCCACTGATGGTTGGGTGGCACTTGAGTGTAAGCTCCTGACTACATTACTGTGGCCACTGGAAGCCCTCCTTGCTGAGCTTGTGGAACAACAACTGATCCCTGCATATGTATTTTTGCTGGTGTGTTCGGAACTAATTTGTTTTCTGCTTTGGTTGCATTGTCGACTGTTTCCTTATCCTTCTCATACTTCCTTTTTCAATAGTGTACAATTGATGCCTGTATCTCAGGCCACCCCTTTTCCTGAATTCCCACTATCTTTTCTAGAGAGACCTGCACATCTGTTGGGAGCCCCCTCACTAAGATGTGGTAAAACACAAGTATTTTTTCAACCCATGACTGTTTATTTTCCTGTGTCCACATTTCTTGTATGAATCGTATGTATTCCGCAGGGTCCACATCAGGCTTCATTTTACAAACCAATATAGAACCCATGTCTGACGTATCTGGATGCAGCTCTCTAAGAGCCGTCCAAACATGTGCTCAATAGTTGTTAAAGGGTGCTCCATCATGTATATTACAGCTTAATTGTACCCCTACATATCAAGCCTGTTGCCATATTTTATCACTTTTCTCCCCAACTAATACTGCCAATAAATATTTCATATCTCCTATGGCCAATGGGATTCTCGCTATCTCCTTTTCAAAAACAAAAATCCACTTCCTCACCTCTGCCATTAATGAAGGTAGATTGTAAACTAAATTGTCCCTGTCCATTGTCTGCCATGGTATTCAATAAACATCGCCCCTTGCTTTCTGCAACAGGGGCATCTGCATGCGTGCTCTACATTTATTAGAAGTTGTGATATTTTTGCAACTGCTATTCTGGTTTTCCTACTATGAAGCCTATTTCCTCAGTCACCCAGTGATTCTTCCCTTTCCTCCTCTTCTCTCTCATCTCTTCTCCTTTCCCTTCTCCTGTCTGTCAGACTGTGTGTGTGTGGTTTTTTCGTCATTCCCCTGATCGCTGTCACCACTGTCTTCCCCGTCCGACATGGGTCACCACTGTCTTCCCAGTCCGATATGATGTGCCTTTCTTCTGCCATATCAGTTACACTATGATACGATATGATTTATTATTTATAGCGCACCTATAGACGAGTGTTTAAAGACCTGACGAGGCATGGGAGGGGAACAAGGGAGGACAAGACAATGGTCTTACTAGGCCCAGTGACATTGAGATTGTGCAAGAGTATAGTCCGAGTCCTGTCCCCATTTGTCTATTTTAAAATGTATGCATCCTGCTTTCCACCCCTGTTTGTTGGCTCCCTTCTCATGTTCCTTTCCATTCTCCTCTATTTCCCTTTCCGTTGCTTTTTCTGCTTCCTGAAGCACCGTGAGGAAGTTGTTGTTGCATGCTCTTTTTTTATGTAATTGTATTATTTCCTCTTCCCTTTCTTGTCCTTGCCAATGCTTGGGTCGATTTAAACTTTCTTTTTATGTATTCCTTCCTTGTCTTGAGACACTTGTATAGGATTCGTATACCCTGCAGCTGGTTTTAATAACGGGTATATCATATGGGGGAGGGGGGAGACGGTGCACTTCCCTGCTTCTTTTCCTCTTTCCCCTTCTCCGTCTCTTTTTCCTTTTCTTCATACAGTTTCCGAAGCCCTAGGATATCCTGTCTCTTTTTAAGCTTTGTCCCTTTATAGGTAGCTGCCAAGTACGAACACATACTTTCTATAATGTCCCCTCTCCCTGCCATTCTTTATAACACTTTCCCACTGTGTTGTGTGCCCACTCAAAATGATACGTTGATATTAGATCACGATAGTAGGGCAATTTTCTGCACATATAACGAAATGAGGCATTGATACAGTAGGACCTCATTGTCCCATCCCTAATCCTTTTATATTGAATTATTCTTTTCTCCCTTTTTCTCTCCTTCCCCTTATTATTTGAGGCCTTTAAACTCTCACTCCTTCTTCAGGCAAGCCCTAGTTATATTCACTCTGACCTTTTCCACAGGCCTTGCCCTTTCACACCTTGCACTCAATGCTTACACATACTGGCCTTCTTCACAGGCCTGCCTTGTTATATCGTATTAGTACAGAAATAGCCTTCTACCCAGGCCCACCACCTTTACAATGAGGCCCTACGTTAGTATGTTAGAAAAAATGGTTACTCCTCGTCTCCCTCAACTGCATCAGTTACTTGCACTGCGAGGCTTTGCGCTATTTACAAGTTATTTCGGCTCTGGCTCTTCTGTTTTTTCCACAGCCAGATCAAACGAATGCTACGACCACTTTCCACAACACTAAAAACAAACCTGCTGCTACTCACAAAACACGTCCGTGAATATACCCCAAAAGAATGATTCCCCAAAGGAAAGAAAATGACGCAACTATACCAATTGCCTGCACTAAGCAAAACTCTTGTATAACAAGGTCTGCCACTTACTCCTGCATCCTATACTCCATAAAAGACATCCCTCCTGCTACTTGCACTTTCGTGCACGGGTACACTCAAGTATCCTTTTGGTAGATTATTCACTCCTCTGGACCTCGATTCTCCCTTTAAAGGCCTGCTCTTCAGTCGGAGTGAAAGCATTGCTGGACCAGGCAGACCTTTGGGAAGTGGTGTCTGCTGACTTCTTCTGGCTCAGGCTCTTAGTACTGGCCAATAGACACTGTACTGCACTCCTCCAGGAGCACAGCTGGAATCTCCATGTCTCGGGCAAATGCTGGAGATATATCTCGCTGGGGCCTCCAAAAATGTGTCGGGCGTCACCTCGAAAAGCTCATCAAAATATTACAAAAGCAGTCAAAACAGGAGTGTACGCTGGTGCAAGAAATAACATTGACGGCCCCAGATGCAGCTGGGACAGCAAATTCAAACAGATGGTGAAAAAGAACTGCATGAAAAGGTGCTGTCAAAGAAACCTCAGAGAGTGACTTGGCTTGCTGGCGATTCAAATGTTTATATCCTTGAATATATGGCAAAACGGAAGACTCTCACATTCTGGGAGTTCGCATAGGGTGACCAATCTGTTGTAATAAAGGGAAGATCCTTCTGTCGCATTAACAATCTTTCAGTGTAGATTGACACTAGCAGTTGTGATGGCACAGATGAATGCGTCAGTACTGCCTTCTACCCCAACCCTGCCCCAGTACTGCAGGGGTGAGAATGTTACAGACTGAGAAATCTTTACCACCCCATGAAACCTAGGGGTGGTTGATAATATGTGTTACATCTGACCTCCATGAAATAATATGCTTAGCTGAAGTAAATACATGCAATCTGCCATTAAGGATTAGTTAGGTTGTGTGACACAAGTAAGTACTAAAGATAGTGGTAGAATGCATAAATAGTGTGCAGTATAAATAGTGCAACACAGTATAGAAGGAGGTTCCTGTCTACCAAGAAAGGGACTCACTACACAGATAGGACAGATGGATTGTAGGTAGATACGATGCTGAATACAAAGGCAGGGATACCATTGTATCGCAGACATACAAGATGAATAGACGTGACTATAGGTCGCCAATATGGAGACAGAAAGACAGAAGTTCAGCCATTTTTCTAACACAGAGGCTTCAGCAGGTCTCAGAATTAGCAAGGCCTCAGAACCCAAGATTCTGAGCTCACAAAAAAGTATGTATTCTAGAAACTCATCCAGAGCCCAGACAGTAGCTCATGGCCAGAGCCAAGGACAGAAACTAGGAAGGGAGTAATAGATTAACAGAACACAGGCACAAGATAACAGTTCCCAGGAGGATGAGCGGTAGACTCCCAAGATTAATCGTTTTTAATTCATCACAAACATTCATTGATGTCCAGGTGTACAAGATTAGTAAGCCAAGTGACTATAGGAAAGTAACTGACTAGTTTCCCCAGTGGCCACAAAGAACACAACATGCACCTTAGTATTAGCTAAAGCCTTAATAAATTGAAGGACATCAACTCTCAAACATGGTACCCTAACACGTGATCCAGAGACAAGAAACACTGGCCCTCATTCCGAGTTAGGACTACACCATGGAGTAAATAGCTCCATGGTTGGCAACCATGGAGCTATTTACTCCATGGAATACCGGCATGGTGAATGGAGTAATTTCCGGTCCATTCCAAGGTTGGATGGACCGGTAATTCCCCATTCACCATAGCCCTTTCCCATCCCCATTTCTCCCCCCATAGGGCTCAATGGGAATGGGGAAGGAGGTAATTACGGCACCGTAAATTACGGTGCCGTAATTTACTCCAAGGTCACTTTGCGGGTCCCTTAATTTACTCCTGTTAAAAGCAGGAGGTAAAGAGGGACCGGCAAAGAGAACTCGGAATACGGAGGTAAGGGATTACCGCCATCGGTGCCCTTACAGGCGCCGGTAATCCCTTACCTCCAACCTCGGAATGACCCCCACTGGCTATTCATTGCAAGCCAAATACAGCTAAGAAACCTGCAGAACTCCCTCATTACAAGTGCAGATACCAGACAGCACACAAGGCCAACTACAAATGAAAAGGAAAGCCTCATTGCCTCGGGGTGACCAGGCGAATACTCTAATTGGAATTATGGCAGACTGACAAGGACTCTTCCCCCCCACTTGTGTCTTGCTCATATCTTGACGGCTTGTCAAAGTGTCCTAGATTGGTAAGCTAGATGCCAACCATTAAGTAGTACTTGTGCCACAGCACCTATGATGGATGATGCCAGCCAATCAGCTGTCCTTGCAATGATGTATTAGAAAGGGATTCAATAGTAGGTTGGGTCAAGGCGGAGCCATCAGACGTGCATCTGAGTCCTACATCATTAAGTATTATTCTGACTAATTGTGTGATCTAGGGCACCCCTTTACACTTGGTGGCATAGGATGGTTCTCTAACCATTATCCGACTATCGAGTGCTCTTTGCTGCATTCCTTTGGACAGCAAAGGTGGTCTGTGGAGAGCAGAGATAACGTGCACTTGAGAATAGATTTTAGAAGATACCCACATTCACAGAAAGCACTGCCCAGGTTGTCCCGATGGGTGTGGAGGGAGCAGGCAGATAGAGGAGGTTCGACATTGAAAACCCTTAGAAGATCCGTGGATGTGAGTATGAAATGTTCATGCCAAAACTGGGAAGTTTGGGTTTTTGTGTGTTATTGATTTATGAGAAATAGAGATGATAAAGGATTGAATACCTTCAACAAGGGTTGCGGAAGACCACATGGCAAACATCTATACTGGGCAGAGATAAAGAGACACATTCCCTGAATATAGAGGGAGACAGCTGTATTTTGGTATGTTTTCATGTTTGCTGGTGCAGGTCCTGTGTTGTGGGTAATATAGAATTGTAGAGGTGTTTTTCTTTGCATTGGTAGAAGAAGGGAATTGGTGCTGTGGACCAGGAGAAGGGGTCTGAAGCGTGAGCAGCACTGTGTATTATTGGGGACTTGGTCTCAGAGAGAGACGTAGGTGTGGTAATAGTGGGGGCACTATTGTGGAAAGGTATTTGAAAAGGAGTGAAAAAGGTGAGCGAGTCTTAATGCAGTGTTTATCGATATTTTGTAAGTTGCGTTTTATACTGTTATTATGGTGGATACTCCCATTGTTCATTTGTGTACATTGTTACCCTGATAGAAAATGAAAATGATCAAGTACCACATTGAGTTTGTTAAAGACACAGCTGGCAAGATCGTTATTCCATGGCCTAAAGACGACACTCATCTGAAGATGGTGCTCCAACACATGTGCACATATTTACATGCCACACACAAGGGAAAACAATTGCAGAACAATTTGGGTGTGCTCGAGCTGTGGACACATTTTCAAAGAAGCGGAGGCAGAGCAAAGTATAAAAGAATGAATGCTTAACCTGCATGATGGAGTGGTCACATAACTCACAGCTCTTCCTCCTCCCAAACTAGTGACCTGCCCTCAATTGCACAGGGATTATAACCATTAAAGGCTGCTGCAGGATATTCCAACCACATATATGTACCGCTATCATTAGTGATGAGGATGGTATGCGAGGATTGAAAATAGTCTGGCAAAGGCCATTGTTATTACTGGAAGAATTTAACGTGCCTCGCAGGGTGCAAGCAGAGTTAACAGAAGTGGATGAGGAGCATCAGAGAGCAAAAAGCACGCAGGTAGAAAAAGACAAGACAGCAATTCTGTCAGATAAATGTATCGTAGGGCAAATAATATTGAAACTTGATGTAAATGGCATTGATGAATGTAACAAAAAGGTGAGGAAGATAGAGTGTTTTGTTGATTAATGAAGAATAATCCTGACAAATGAATGCCATTGAAGCAGGTGTTGTGTGACCTGCTGCAGAAGTATTTAATATTGTCAAACAGGTGGTTGTGTAAACTGGTACAGAAATATCCTGACAAAAACCTTTTAGTTGAAACCAATGAAGTAAGGGAATGTTCTAAGTTGCTGATTAGATGTTGTGGCAGGACGTTTATATCCTCAAGTTGTAACGTTGTAACTTTGTATTATCAGCGATGGAACCAATAGAGAACTGAAGTGTAACTTTCTTATAATACAGGATCTCCTTAATCTTTTTTAAAACTGTTGATCAAAATCCTGTTTGAATCTGGAGAAGGGGAATTCACCAGGATTAGAAGGATAAACAGTTGTTATTATGTGAATGTAACTGTTATATTTGTTGGTGTTGAACTGCCATGTGTTGCCTTGTTATGTTATGTATGTTTACGTTTGAGGAACATAATCCTTTTGTTAAAGTTTCATTTAGTTCATTTTAGGCAGGTTAATACTCATAAGGGACATGATAGTAAGGTGTTTATCCAACCTTTTGAGTTAATAAAATGGCATCTTTGGAAAAACCTTCACAAAGTTGTCCACTTCACATTTCTGACACCTCATAGAGGGCAGGGATGTATTGGAAGAGGTAATGTGTGGGACATATGGGAGAGATTCACTTAGAATATTGGAGTTTGAGGGTAGGGAGAGCAAAGTAGAAGAGATACCAATGGATGAGAAAGATGACATGGTGAGCACGGAAGAGGAAGCTACATGAGCCACATATACAGACACAGGAGAGAGGTAGCTTTGGATTTGGAGGAGTCAGTGATAATACCAGAGCCCATTAAATAGCCATGGCTTATGGGGATTATCTCGAGAAGCTCAGAGCAAAAAACACCATATGTAACTAGACTAAGAGATTTACCAGGGTGTAAGAACGTTTATATGGCTGACATGCCAAAAAAGACAAAGGGTGTGACTGCACCAGCCCACAGAAATGGACTGACACAATTCTCATTTTTACAGAAAGTTAGAAGACTAACAATATATACCTTGGCCACAGACAGATCAAAATAATGTTTTGATTTATAAATTATCATCGCTCACAGCAGTGGCAGGGAAGTGGATTTGTGAGCTAGAAAGAGAAACTGCTGGCATGACTTTAGCAGTAGGATATATGAAAAGCCTGTTTGCTGCCATATTTGGAGAACAGTCAGAAGACATTTTGGAAACAGTAGAGAATACTACGGTGACAACACAAAATACCCAATATGAAGGTGCCCCTTTTAACAATTGTCTTGCTGTTGTTTGGAGGGCACAGATCAAATAATGTTTTGATTTATAAATTATCATCGCTCACAGCAGTGGCAGGGAAGTGGATTTATGAGCTAGAAAGAGAAACTGCTGGCATGACTTTAGCAGTAGGATATATGAAAAGCCTGTTTGCTGCCATTTTTGGAGAACAGTCAGAAGACATTTTGGAAACAGTAGAGAATACTACGGTGACAACACATAAATACCCAATATGAAGGTGCCCCTTTTAACAATTGTCTTGCTGATGTTTGGAGGGCACTCAGAATACAATACCCCAAAACATCAGACATGAGTGAAATAATGACACAGCAATATGTGGCTAGATTTAGACCCAGCTGCCTACATTCAAGACATTCCTGCAAAATGGCATTTAGAAAAAAGGGAAGCTTGGCAAAAAATATAACAATTTTGTATAATTTTTTACGTTAGGGATTCCCCGAATAAGTGCAAAGACACTTAAAGAATATTGTGGGGATTGAGGCAAAACCATGGCCCAACATCCAATTTACCATTGCCCATCATTGTAGATTGAAACAAGAGAAGGACAGAAAGAAAGTTGAGGAAATAAATATAAAAGAAGAAAAATTGGTCCAAAAGAAGCTGTCAAAATTGGCAGTAGAAGGAGCCATATCATCAAATGTTTGGGAGAACCAAATCATGCAGAAAGCACAGCAGATGCAGCCAGGGTTAAATGGAAACTTTGCAGGAAGAGGGCAATAGAAAAATGACCCTGGGGGAGAAAGATTGCACCAGAAGCAGATTGTTTGGATTTCAAGGACTGCAGGCAAAAGGGTTTAAGGGGGGCAACCACGATTTGGAGGATCTCCAGCACAGTGCTGGAAATGCAGGAAACTGGGAAATATTTCATGGGTTTGTAGAGGTAGCAGAGGCATACAACAAAACTGGCAATAATTTGGCACAAGATGCAGGTCAGCGTACCCACCACAATATAGTGCTGCACCACCAGAATAGAACATCCAAGATTACATGCAGTATTAGCAAACATAGGTGCTGCAAATGCCACAATTACAAAAGGGAGTTCAATCCCAGATACAGCAAACACAAGTGCAACCACAAGTACCCCAGAATTCCCTAGTACAATGGGATGCAAATGTTTTGCTGCAGGCATCATCAGTACCTGGATTAAGGGGGGTGACAGTAGTGGGTGTGAATCCCTTTACGGGAACAGTACTGAACATGTATCCACAATAGGACAGCCCAGAGACAGACTTGACATGTCCCATTCCATCGATTACCACAGGCATACAAGAGGAACCAAGGGTCAGAGTGACTTCTTGGTTGATACGGGGCAATGAGATCCTGTGTTAGAGAAGGAAAGTTCCTAATATCAGCAATATCAGTGGATGCATAAGGATTCTCCGGGGCTATGACAATGGTTCCTTTTACAGACAAATTGCCCATAACCAAAAGAGAGCATGAAATCGCTATGCCACTGTTGTATTCTCAAAAGACACAAGTGAACATATTAGGGAGAGATTTGATGAGTAAACTAAACATGACAACTTCTTTCACTGAGGAGGGAATAATGGGTTCCACACCAGGCATTCGTTATGTGAATGCTCATGAGTTCATCTGAGCATTTAATGGTCAGAAAGCACAGAGAGGGTGCCACTAAACCCAGAGGTATTCCTTTATGGAGAACAGATCTTATTGGCATGGCTTCCACGAATACAGGACAAATTGTTGAGGTTACGACTGAATGCTTGTTCAGACCAGATATACCCACGCATGAGGAGGAAGGGCAAATAATTACAATTGAAATATAAGCAGCAATAGCAAAGAGAGGACAGAGTGATATTACATGGAGAGTGATATTACATGGAGTAGATGGTGCTGGAGTGACATGGCGCACTGTAGTAATGCATGACTCAACACACAGACTAACTGACATGACTGATGATTCAGTGATCTTTGAAATTTGGTTCACATATCATTTGCACATAGAGTGCAGAGAGGCTCCCTAAATAAATAATTGTTGAGGAAGGTACCGTCATTTGTGCAGGAAGATTTGGCAAAGTAACTTAGTTCATTGTGGACCAGCGGTCCATATAGTGTTGCCTTTTAAAAGGAGAAGGAGTAGTAAAACTAAAACTAAAGAACTATGCAATTTTACCACAAGTAAAAGAGCATCCCATGTCCAAGGTAGTTGATGAATGTATCTATGAAATCATTTCTGCCTTGGTGCGGTAGGGTATATTATTGCCTTCAAAATTGCCATGTGAAATGGCAGTGTACATCGTATAGAAGGCACAATGGGGTCTTGGAGATTTATACAGGATGTATGTCATGTAAATAACATTGTTGAAGTTGAATTCCCTTTAGTGCTGAACCCAGCAACAATATTATGTAATATACCATCTACAATCCAATGTTTTACAGTCATTGATTAAAAAAAATGCTTTCTTTTCCATTCCCCTGCTTGAAGGCTCATGAAATTTTACTGTGTTTACCTATTGCAGAATCCAATTACAGCACAGCCGCCTCCCTCAGGGGTACTGTGATTCCCCCAGTGTCTTTAATCGAGTGCTGCAAATGGACTTATTAGTTTGCAATGCAACACAGGAAGAGTGCAGGTAGGACTCCTGCAAACATATTGATAGTTTTGGACAAAGAGACATTTCAATTGTGTCAGGAGGAAGCATTGTCTATAGGTCAGGTAATATCAAAGGAGAGGAGGACATTGACACCTAAAAGAGCAGAGGTTATTAGCAACACAGCCAGACCAAATATCTTGAAGGGGATCCAGCAGTTTTTGGTACTCTGCAACTATTGCAGCCCATGGGTCTTTGACTACAGTACATATATGAGGCTGCTTTTAGAAGGATTGAAAGAAGCGCACAAAGAGAGGAGAGATATGGCATGGACAGGTGTGATGATAGAGGCATTTGATCAATTTGAAAAAAAACAATCATCACAGTTCTCATGTTAGGGATCCCAGATTATAATGAAGACTTTCTATTATTCTCCCATTCCAATGTAGTCGGTTGTACTGATGGCTGTCTTCACACAGAAAACGTCATTGCGACACAAACCACTGGCTTATCACAGCTGGATTTTAGATCCAGTAATGAGAGGCCATTACCGATGTGAACAAGCAGTAGTTGCAGCAGCCTTTGGAATTTAGAAGTCAGCAAATATTACAATGGACCATTCAGTTACATTATGTGTAGTACATGCTGTTTTTGTAATTCTTGAAAAGCCCAAAAGCACATTGACTAAACAGAGAATATCAGGCTACGACATCATAATCTCAAATCCATTGAACAAAATGTTTAGGTGTTGCACAGTGAACCCGACAATGTTCATAGCAGAACCAGTGGAAGAGGGAGATTATGTACATGATTGCAGCACCTGTACTGATTTTTATGATAACCTGCCTTACATCAAAGAAAATTCCCTCAGAGGGGGGATAATTCTCTTTGTTGATGGGCCATCAATGATTGACCAGAGCAGTGGATTACGACATAGTCAGACAGTAGCAGTGAGGCAATAGAGAATGGAAAGTTTCTAATTGTTAAAAGTGCAATGTTGCCAGCACATTCTGCAGCGCAAGTGGCAGAGTTGGTAGCCCTGATTTTAGTGCTTGAGGAGTATGAGGATAAGTGAGGAGTGTGCTATGACTCTGCCTATGTGATGACAACAGTGCATTCAGGATTGTCACATTGGAAATGAAGGGATCCAGCATGCAGACAGCATACCAGTACAGCATGCGCTCACGAGAGGTGCAGACATGAGTTCTTGCAGCAATGAGGCTGCGGAAGCACTAGCCAAAAGGGCAGCTTATTTTCCTGAGATACTATACCTCACAACTGCCCCAAATGCATAAACACATACATGTAATATGTTGATGACAGAAGGTTAACACTGATTGTGGATTTGCATGGAAATGCCCCACCGGAAGAGCAGGAATTGTGGGCAAAGAGGGGGTGCTCATTATCCCCCTCTGAATACCAGGATAGCACAAGGAAACCCATTATGCCTGTTGAGTTGCTTGCAGTAGCACTGAAGCAGCTCCATTACCCGGTACATATCACTAGACAATGCATTGCAGAATCGTTTTCAGATGACTGGTTTGTCCTCAATCTCAATGAGCATGTGACTCATTTTATTATAAATTGCATGACGTGTCAGAAATGTACTGCTGGACATACATTGAGAATAATAAGAGGAGCACTACCCCGTCATTCTCAACCATCTCTACATTTGCATATCGACTATGTAGATATGCGTCAAAATTGTAATAGCTACAAATATATGATAGTAGTCTTATACCCATTTTCCTGCTGATCAAAGCAGGTCCATGCACACATCCAGATGCCATCTTGGCTGCAAAATTCATTGATCAAGAGGTGTTTCCCAGATGGGGAATATGCTAAACTCTGATAATGGACCACATTTGTAAACATAGTGTTCAAACACATAACATGCCTTTTGGGAATAAGACATACATTCTCATATGCTTACCACTCACAAGCAAAAAGGATTTTTGAGCACCTCAATGGCCTCCGGAAGGAACGCATTGCAAAAATTAAAGCTGCAATCAGCCAGGCTCTGACTACCACCTGACATCTCAAGAGCTGATGATAGGATACAGAATGACTGCCCCAATCACTCCTCCCACATGGGCTCAAACTGATGCTGAGAATTCAGCCACTGTATTTGGGAAAAGAAATACATGACTATTTGTTGGCTATAACTAAATCTCTGCAATGTATGTTCAAACAGGTGTAGGCGCGGCAGTGGGGCTCAAGAGCCACGGAAGAATTAAACAGACATATTGATGTTGATAAGTTGTTACAACTCCTCCAGCTATATCCAGGGTATTAGGTTCTTTGTAGAAACTTTGTTAGGTGATGGCATAAACCTAGGTTTGAGGGTCCGTAAGTTGTTGTAGTGGCCATATCTTCTGCAGTTAAAGTAGATGGATGGCGAGTGTGGCTTCATTTGAGCAAGAGCCATTCATTCTTCCATCCTACCCACTCAGCCCTATTCATCCTTTGAGAGCCTACTATGCAAATTGCTCATCTCTCCTTCCTCCACCTTGACCCTTACTACCATCTACCGGCCCCCAGGCACTTCTTCTCTGTTCCTCTCTGAGTGAGCTGATTTCTGTTCCTCCCTACTCTCTACCACCTCCAACCTGCTACTACTAGGTGACTGCAACATCCACCTAAACTCCCATTGCAGAGCAACTATCCTCTTCACTGACCTCTGCTCCTCCCTATCCCTCTCCATTTGTCCCTCTAGTCTCACCCATTCCACTGGACACACACTAGACACCATCATCCACTCCAATCTCGCTCTCTCTACTCCCCTTGTCAACCCTCTCTCCTGGTCTGACCACTCTCTCCTCACCTCTCACCTCGGTCCCTATGGGCCTGTGACAACTCCTCTTGAAGCTCTGCCACACTCATTCACGAACATCTGTCCGATGAAACGAGTGTCAGCCACTGCCTTCTCTTCCACCTTAATTCACTCTGTCCCACCAAACACAGACTCTTCCACTGATTCTGCCATCAGCAACCTCTATCTGTCCATTACCAACACCATTGACATGCTTGCCCCAGTCAAGAGGATCCGCCTGAAACCTGCCTCCAAGCATAACACTTGGTATGACTCCGAACTTATAGACCAAAAATGTAAGTGATGGGCTGCTGAACGGAAGTGGCACACTTCAGGCTCACCCTATGACAAACTGGCATGCCGCATGATCCAGAGACACTACAGAATCTCCATCCGTGCCAAAAAAAGAGCACACATTCAGGCACAAGTGTCCAATGCATCCAACAACACGGCGGAACTCTTCAAAATCTGCAGGGAACTTGCCAACCTAATTGCAGTATCTTCTGCCCCTACTCCCTCCCAGGCCCTCTGCAATGCACTTGCCTCTCACTTCACTTTCAAAACCCAGGACATACTCAACACCCTTGTCACTCTTCCAACCCAGCCCTTCCCCTTCTTCCCCCTACTATTCACTCTCCACCTTCTTCCTTCGCACCTGTTTCCCCTGAAGACGTCACCAGAGCTATTAACTCCATGAAGGTCTCTTCCAAACAGGTTGGCCCATGCTCTTCCAGAACCATCAAGGACAACATCTCCTCTCTCACCTCTGCTCTTGCTGATCTCTGCAACCACTCCTTTGCCACTGCCTCTTTTCCATCCTCCCTCAAGCACTCCCTTGTGCGTCCCCTCTGCAGACCCCTCACTTATGTCCAGCCAACTGCCGGCCCATTTCTATCACCACCTTCCTTGGGAAACTGCTTGAGACGTTGTCCCTCCCCCAACTCATCTCACATACCAAACTTGTTGGCAGTCTACACGACCATCAGTCTAGATTCGGAGCATCAAGAGGCACGGAAACTGCTCTTCTGAGCACCCATGAAGAACTGCTTGCATCACTTGATTCCAACTCCCCTGCTCTCCTCATCCTCCTTGACCTCTCTTCTGCATTTTACACAGTGAACCATTACATCCTCATAAAAAGGCTCCATGATACCCTTGGTATCTCGGAGCGGGCACTGGACTGGCTTATCTCCTAACTGACTGTACCACCAAAATCATTTGGGGCCCGTTCTCCTTCCCTACTTCTGTCTCTACCTGTGACATCCCCAGCGCTCCATTGTTTCGCCCTGGCTCTTCAACATATACCTTTCTTTACTGGCCTGCCTCATTGCCTTCTTCTCCCCCAACTATCAGTGCTATGCTGATGACACACAACTCTTCTTCAAATTTCCTACTGATACCCTTTCACCTTCCTCCATCCCTGACTGCCTCTCGGCCATCCAGGCCTGGTGCACTGCTAATGACCTCTGCCTCCATTCCAGCAAAACAGAGATTCTCCCCATTGGGTCCCCTGTGCCCTACTTCTTCCCTTCTATCTTGCCTTCCTCCATAGGCTCTCCCCCTGCCCCCTTCTCTGAAGCCAGGAATATGAGTCATCTTTGACTCCTCCCTCTCCTTCATCCCTCATGTTCAAGACATTGGGCCTCATTACGACTCAAGCGGTAAGGGGTTTACGGCGGCGTAAACAGCGCCGACCCTTACCGCATGATTCTGAGGTCCCTTAGCGCCATGGAGGTTTAAACACCTGCTTTTAGCAGGTGTTAAAATCCATGGCGCTAAGGGACCTTGATGTTAATTACGCCACCGTAATTTACTGTGGCGTAATTAACGCCTTCCCCACTCCCATTATGCCCTATGGGGCAAAAATGGGAATGGGGAAGAGTAAATGGGGATTGGGGACTTACCGCCCCGCCAACCTCGGAATGGGGCGGTAAGTCCGCCAATCACCATGGCTTAAACGTAGTTTACGCCATGGTGGTAAATGTACGACCCAGGCGGTAACTTACCGCCTGGGTCGTAATGAGGCCCATTGTCAAGAAGTCCCACTTTCACTTCTTCCTTCTCAAAGGTACTCTACCCTTCCTCACCTTCTCCCAGAGACTCAATGTTACCCGTGCATTGGTTCTCTCCTGGCGAGACTATTGCCACAGCCTCCTCCTTAATCTTCCTTCGTCCACCCTGTGACCCCTCCAGTTAACCCAGAATAGGTTAGCACGGCTTATCATTGGCCTCAAGCCCAGGGACCGCATCTCTCCTGCCCTTCAAAGACTTCACTGGCACAAATTGTTCTGTAAAACAGCTAAAGGTTTTACCTCCTAGCTTGCTCTTGGCTTGTAAGCCCATCTTGCTGTACATACCTAACAGCACATGATGAGGAGAATGGGACCCACACAGAGGCTTTATCAGCCTTAAAGGAACTGTACACTAAGATGGTGTCATAGGTGGAAGACATTAAAGATATTGACTGGTTTGATTACCTGGTTGGCAAGCACATACACAATATTACAGGCCATATTGGTACTGGTCCTCAAAGCTATCTGTGTCTTGAAAATAGCACTAAACCTATGTCAAAATGTTGGTAAGAAGTCACTGGAAATGACTATAATAAATGTGGATACACAAGTACATGAATATACACAAACAGATGAATTGCCCAGGATGAACCCTCTAGTCTTTCTTATTGGACCTCAAGGGAAATTGTCTGAATGTCCTGTTCACCCCCACAATTACAGCGAACACTTTGGATTGTGAAGCTGATGGGGATTGTTGCTTTATGAAGGTGGCAGCTTGAATGGGGGAGGTGGGGGGAGGGAATTATGGCTACCCAAAGATGATTATAATGTAATGAACAGAAGTATGGGCATGGTCGGAAATTCGACCAGAGGGGGGAATGTGATGGCAGATGAATGTGTCTGTACTTCCTTCTGCCCCAACCCTGCCCCAGTACCGCAGGGCTAAGAAACATTGCAAACTGAGAGAGCCTTACCACCCCATGAACCTAGGGGTGGTTGAAAATATGAGTTAAAGCTGTGATCCATGAAAGAATATGCATAACTGAAGTAAATACATGCAGTCTGCAATAAAGTTAGGTTGTGCGACACAGGTAAGGACTAAATGTAGTGTAGAATGCACAAATAGTATGTGGTATAAATAGTGCAAGGCAGTATAAAAGGGCAGGAGGTTCCTATGGACGAAGAAAGGGACTCACTACACTGATAGGACAGGTGAATTATGGGCAGATACAATGCTGAATAACCAGGCAGGGGTACCATAGTATGGCAGACGTACAAGATGAATACACGACTTTAGGTCGGCAATAGGGATATAAGAAGATTGAAGTGCAGCCATTTTCCGAACACAGAGGCCACAGCAGGCCTCAGAATTAGCAAGGCCTCAGAACCCAATATGCTGAGTTTACAAAAACACATGTATTCTAGAAACCGTGCAGATCCCAGACAACAGCTCATGATCAGAGTCAAGGTCAGAAAACAGTAAAGGGAGTAATAGATTAACAGAAATCAGTCATGAGATAACAGGGCCCAGGACGAGGAGCAATAAACTCCCAAGAATAATGAATTTTAATAAGAGCACAAACAACCATTCATGTCCAGGTGCACAAGATCAGTAAGATAAGAGATATTAGGGAAATAACTGGCTAGTGTCCACCATGGCCACAGACATGCATGTTAGAATTAGCTAAAATCTTAATATATAAAAGGAAATCCTCTCTCAAACAAAGTACCCCAACACGTGATGTAGATACAAGATGCACTGGCTATTCATCACGAGCCAAACACAAATAAGAAACCTGCAGAAATCCCTTGGTACACATGCAAACACCAGACAGCAAACAAGGCCATCTAAAATGGAAAGGCAATGCCTCATTGCCTTGGGATGACCAGGAGTGTTCTTTATTTGGAATTATGGCAGACTGTAGAGGTCTTTCCCCCAACTTGTGTCTCACTCATATCCTGATGCCTTTTCAAAGTTGGTAAGCTGGTGCCAACCAATAAGAAGTCCCGTGCCACACCGCCAATGATGCATGATGTCAGCCAATTAGCTCACCCTGTAATGTTGTATTAGAAAGGGTATCAATAGTAGAATGGGTCCAGGCGGAGCCATCAGATAGGTATTGACTAATAATGTATTTAAGCCATATAGGTCCTATATACCCATGTAATTTGAACTACTAACCGAGCCAACTTCCCCATAGGTTTTGTAAACTAATAGGTATAATGCGACATCATTGCTGATATAATTGTGGTCCAAAACTAACTTGCTGTCATTGAAAATGTCGAGAGCTAAGAGAATGAGATGCTTGCAGGCTGTCCCAGCTAGGATTCATTGTTTGAATAAAGCTGGGTTTTGACATCCACCTGAGTCCTCCATCATTGAGTATTATTGTGACTAATTGTGTGATCTTGGGCACATCTTCACACAGTACTGCATGCACAATTCAATGAGTACAGTATTGTTTCCATCAATATGCACTCAATAGGGGTGTAGTTAGGTAGAATAAGCAGGGTTTGAATGCTAGAACGATCCAATAGCATAAGCGTAGACATGACAGATGGTGCCCAAATATCAGCCCCATACAATAGCATTGGGTGGACCTTAGCTTGATACACCAAATTAAACTAATCAAAGATTACCCCACATTCTGGGCTGAAAATTGCTTTAGCCCTGTGATCACAGACTGAACCCTAATCTGCAGCCTCTCCAAATGTGGGTCCCAGTCAGATGATTAACAATAGTTGAGCCGAGATATTCATCTGTACACACTTGCTCAACTTACTTGGGCCCCATATTAATGCAGGAGCTCAGGTAGTTCTTAGATATTTTTAGGGTATAATTTCATAGATTTAGTGATCATCAGCCCATTTGTTTCACAGTAATGTGCTAAACAATCAAAGGCGCTCTGCCGTCCCATCTGAGTCAAATCAAGGAGAATCAAGTCATCTGTATACCCCAGCCAGGGTATTCTATTCATCCCCTGTCTGAGGGGTACGGCCGACTGACTCATCAATGCTTCAGAAAGGTCAATCAGATATAAGTTGAATAAGAGGGGTGCTAAAATGCACCCCTACCTCTGACCAACATGGGTCAACTGGATCACTAACATTGCCAAGCTCCCAGTTTCACCGTAACTGTGGTTTTAGCGTATACGGCAACCAGAATTCTTTACAAGAGCAGCGGAATGCCCCAAGCTAATAGTTTATTCCAAAGCCTATCTCTAGAGACCACTAAAGTCCATGTAAACCTCAAGGACCTGACACTTATGTATTTTCCATTTGTTTGTACCACGTAAACCCCTTCTGGAATTTAGGTATGATTTTATTTTCCGTAACCCAAATATCGAGTTCTGAGAGCAAGACTCATGCAAATACATTAGAAGTAACTTACAGCATAGCTAATTAAGCAATAAGCCCCGAGCAGGGGGGCATTACCCCGTAAGATTGGGGTACTAAAAGCATCTTTTTATGTTTTCGAAATGATTTCCATTCTCCATTTCCATTGTGGCCATTGAAAATATATATATTTTTTAAAAAGAAAATGGCACCAAGGAAAGGGAGAATGGACTACACGTAGTAACTTCTCCCTTTCCATGTTGGACATTTTTTAAATGGCCGCTGCGTGTCGCAGATCGGGAGCAGATGCACTGGGGACAGAAGTGTTCCTAGGGTGTTGTCTTATGAAAACGATCGACAAGAAGGTAAGTGGGGTTCGTGGGGAGAGGAAAATCTGTGTATGGAGGGATTGGGAAGGGGGAGGGGAGAACTGACCTTGTTCCCCGGTGGGGAAGATGGCAGCCTCCAGCCCGTTTAAGGCTCAGGGCAACAGCATTACTGCCTGGAAATCCCCTTGTTACCACCCTCCTCATTGGCTGTGAGGCAGCCCCCCCAGGTACTACTAGACAATAATTTGTAGGGTCAAATCTAGTGCCCTTTTTGGGACAAGGTACTATAATACTTTCCTATCAAGTTCCGTGAAGAATATTGGTAGCGGAAATGTATTCAAACAATTTGTCAAGGAGCCAGCTCCACCAGTCTGGATTTTGCCTTGAGACTCTGCAAAGCATTGCTGAGGCCATCCGGTCGAGGTGCTACTGAGGCCTAAAGGGAGGAAATCATTTTACTGATCTCACAGAAATGGAGATTAAAATCACAAGAGGCAGAATCAAGGTCAATTGAGACTAGTTTGTTTGATCGCTTTCCTATGTTAGTGCGCAGGTAATCCTGCCAGTCAGTCTTGCTGACGTCAGAAAAAACACACCTAGTTTGCATATTATCACAAGCTAAGTCCCAAAAGAGTGTATTGTTGTTAGATAAGATAGCAGTGGTTAGTTTACCTCATTGTATTGCTTAATTTGCTGCCAATAACACATTTACAGATAATGCAGGAATTCCAAAATTACATAATTAAACGTCACTAAAGGGAGTTGTAGGTCAGGTAGAGAGGATGAGGGAGGGGCAGTGGGAGCTCCCTCTTTAGCAAGTAAGTTAAGTTTAAGCTGACCTTTGAAGAGATACATAGTTTGGCTGGCTTTCATTGTTACAGGCAACACGTTCCAGTAGAGCAAGGCAATTAGGGAGCAAGTACAGAAGTGAGAGGAGGTATTGGGGCATGCAACAGAGAGATTGAGTGCAGAGAAGGAATGGAGGGAACAAGACGGTGACTGAATAGATATGCAATGAGACATGTACTGAGGTGCAATACGTTGATAACTTTATAGTCTAGTAAAAGGAACTTGAAATGGGAGCAGTTTTGCTTGGAGAGCCGAACAGAATTTTGTCAGTAGGTAGAAGTGGGGGTGGATGTGGATGAGTTGAATAGATTGTGCAGATAGCAGAGTTGAGGACTTTATCTATATGCAGGAATGTGCATAGAGGAGGGCCAGAGAGTAGGCTTGAGCAGTAGTCAGATTTATTCAGCCCAAGGTTGGATATTAGAGTTTTCGAAGAGTGGTTAGTAAGAAAGGGATATGTTTCCTGAATGTTGAGGAAGCCAATTCCTGCACTGCCAACCACCTTCTCGATTATTCGACCCATGAAGCGTGTGTTATTTGAGGCTTTCACCACTACTTTCTCACCCCCATTACCCCTTTGGCTCACTCACACCCTGACACAGCCCTTTCCAAGATCCACTCTGCTATATCGGATACTCTCAATGTTCTTGCCCCTGTCATGAGGATCTGCTTGAAGCCCAAAGCCAAGTGCAATTCCTGGTATGACTCAGACCTTGCCACCCTCAAATGCAAGTGCAGGGTGGCTGATTAAAAATGGCGTGTTTCTGGTTCTTCCTCTGACAAACTGGCCTGTCGCCTGCTCCAAAGGCATTACCGGCTCTCTGTCTGCACCAAGAAGGGAGCTCACATCCAAGCCCGCATCTCTGTGCCATCTAACAACTCGGCTGAACTCTTCAAAATCTGCAAGGAACTGCTCAATCCTGCTGCAATCACTACCTCTCCTGTCCCTTCCCAGGCACTCTGAATGGCTCTGGCTTCTCATTTCATATCTAAAGCTCAGGACATCTGTCCTCTCTCTCTTCCTCTACCCCTCACCCCTCTACTCCCTGCTCCTCCTCTTGCCCTTCTTCGGACACCTCTCCTCCCTCCTTCTAAGCCTCTCCCCTATTATCCCCGGACAAGGTTTCTAGACAAGTCTGATCTATGAAAGTCTCATCAAAACAGGTTAATCCCTGTTCCTCCAAAACCATCAAGGACCACATTGACTCCCTGACCCCTGCTCTGGCCGACTTCTGCAACCACTCCGCCACCACTGGAGTCTTCGCATCCCCCCTGAAGCACTCCTTTGTGCACCCCCTACTTAAGAAACCCTCTGATGACCCGTCCTGCCTGGTCAACTATCGCCCAACCTCCATCACTCCCTTCCTGGGCAAACTCATGGAAAAGCTGGCCATCTCTCAGCTTAATCTTCACACTGAATCTGTTGGTAGTCTACATGACCATCAGTCTGGCTTCAGAGCTGCCAGAGCACAGAAACCGCTCTCCTGAACATTTGTGAAGACTGGTCTCCAACTTTGATTCAAACACCCCCTTTGTCCTCATCTTACTTGATCTCTCTTCTGCCTTCGACATGCTCAACCATGCCATCCTGCTCAATTGTCTCTGTGATAACTTAGGTATCACCGGTCAGGTACTGGCTTGGCTGACTTCTTTCCCCTCTGATCGACCCTCCGAGGTCCAACTTGGTTCCTTCCTCTCCTCTATCTCTACCTCTACCTGTGATGTCCCCCAGGGGCCTAACCTCTCTCCCTGGCTGTTCAACCAATACCTGGCACTTCTTGCCTACCACATTGCTGCTCTCTTCCCCAACTTTCAGTGCTATGCAGATGACACTGAGCTCAGTTTCAGGCTACCTTCATCCACCTCTTCCCCGTTTCTCATCACTGTCTGTCTGCTATCCAGGAGTGGTGAGCCGCCAAGGATCTCTGCCTTAATGGAGCACACTGCACTGGTCTACCACTGGAGGCACTCGGCGCAGGTCTACCACATGAGGCCTTCCCCCAGAAGCTCACTGTCTCTAGAGCGCTGGTTCTCTCTGGGCTGGACTATTGCAACAGCCTCTTTCTAAATATGCCTGCCTCTACTCTCCGCCCTCTGCAACTCAACCAGAACAGGACTGCAAGACTTGTCCTTGGCCTCAATCCCAGGGATGATTGTATCTCTCCAGGACTGAAATCTCTGCACTGGTTCCCAGTGGCTGCAAGGATTAAGTGCAAAACCCTCTTCATTGTTCACAAGGCCTTCTGGGGCTTGGGATCTCAATACCTGCAACTCTCTCTTCATAAATATCTTCCTCCTCGAGCTCTTTGCTCATCCGCCTCCAACTCCCTCAGGGTCAGTCGCTTCTCCAAGCAACGAGTTGGTGGTAGATCTCTTTCTTTGGCTGCGGCCTCCCTATGGAACAGCCTCCCTGCCTCCCTGAAACTTGAGGAGAACCATCTCCGGTTCTGGAAGCACCTGAAATACTTGCTCTTTGCTTCGGCTTTCTCTTCTCCTCTCCCCTGCTGAACTGCTTGCTGAAACTGTACTAGTTACCTGGCCACCCTCTGATCTCGGGCCCAGGTTCCTCGCCAGTTACACACCCGCACTGCCTCCCTGGAAATCCCTGCACTTGGGGACTGTTCTCTGTATCCCTACAGTTCCCCACCAGCACGTGACACTTGATATCTGCACTTACCGTTACACGTGCCACCAGCTGGACCTACTTCTCTCATTGTTTTATTATACTTTAGCCCATGTATTGCACTGCCAAAACCCCCCTCCCACTCCGCACTCTTTCTCTTCACCCTTCCGCCTTCACTTGCGCGATCTGAATGACACCTGGCCTAGTAGGATCGTTTCTCTGTTTTCCCTCTGTTTCCCCCTGCCTTGCCACGTCGCGCCTTGAAACATGTGTGTATAGGTGCGTTATAAATGCCATATCATATCAAGTAAGTACAGGTAGCAGGGCAGTGATCATTATGAATTATTGCAGTCAGAGTTCGCTTAAACAAAACCTCAAGGTTGTGAGACTTCGGCGACAGAGCAAAACAGTCAAACAGGAAGGAGATAGCAGAAGGGGGGATAGGGATGGCATTGCAAGCCGGGAGAAAGATAACATCCAATGTGAAAAGTTCAGCATCAGGCAGCCGAGAGCCATCGAGTGACAAATTGCAGTGAAGTAGTTGGTACTCCATTCCGAGTCAGCTGGAGTGAAAGAGGGAAAGGAGAAAAAGATTTGTGTGTCATCAGGAAAGCGGTGATAGTGAAAGCCAAAGGTCAAGATAAGTCTTATTAGGGCAGAGGCATAGAAGGTAAGGAACAGAGGGTCAAGGTCTGATCTTTGGGGGACACTAACAGCGAGAGGTGTGGGACCAGATGCTTATGAGTTCCAGGAGATATTAAAGCATCAATCTTCCATGTAGTAGATGATCCAGGAAAGAGCCGTTTTTTTTAAGCCCAGGCTCCTGCAGAGTGAGGGTGTGAGAGGAGAGGCTGACAAAGTTAAAAGCATCATAAAGGTTCAAAGGTTTGAGTATGTAAGGGAATTTGGAGTAGTAGGCATCAGAGAGAAAGTTAGAGGTATGCATGAATGTAGTCTCGGATCACATTAACCGCAATGCACTTAGTGATCCAGTTGAAGAACACCTACTACAGAACATTTGAATAATGGGGAAGGAGAGAAACTGGGTGATATTTTGCCAGGATAATTGGGTTAGCAGAGGGGTAGGACAGCTGCAAAAGGAGGCAGGGAATATTCCAGCAGAGAGAGGTAAAAGAGCTCAGAGAGACAAGGGCATGCGATTGAGATAAGGGCATCATCACGGGTTGGGCGGAGCGGTAAAATACACTGGTTACGCAATTACTGCCGTATTACGCTCTGCCCAATCCCAAGTGTGGGCAGAATGCTAGAGATTTACCTCCAGCTTTCTGCCCATTTTCAGTGCTATTACTGCCAGATGTAGAAGCACCAAAAAGCCCCATATGGTCCAAAGGACTCAAAATAAACAGAGATTTACAGCAAAACCACGACACGGAATGTGGCACAAATTGCACGAGACCGAGTTGCAGTAACGGTAATAGCATTGGATGGCATACCGGCACATTTACCGCCGGTGTCCTGCACAACTTGCGATGAGGCCTGACAATTTGGGGACCAAATGGGTCGATAGGTGCACAAGATTGGCTGCCACTGCAAAGTGTCTGTGCTAACTCGATAGGAGAGGTAGAGTAGACATATTTGAGAATAGAAGTGGTAGGGGAGAGGTGGTGGAAACAAGGAGATTTGGGGAGGGAGAGAAATTAGGCTCTCGGGGTGCCACACATTTTAGTGAATTTAGAGGAAATGTAGTAAGCAAAGTCGTTAGCAGAACAAGAGGCAGTGATGAATATAGGCTTAGGAGAAGTGGGCACATCTTGGAGGGCAGATGAAAGTTTGTGGGCTGATTATGAAGGGAAGAGAACAGGTCTGCAAAGTAGTAGGATTTGGCATAATCCACTGCAGACCTCAGGGCATGGGAGTTTTGCAAGCTAGGAGTAGGGTAACACTCAATGATTTGCGCCAGGGTAGTAGCTCATGATGCATGTTTGTTGAGAGGTTTGACATCTCAGAAGTGATCCTGGGTTGAGGCTGTAAACAGGAATTGTGAATGTGTGAGTAGGATAGTGTTGCTCAAAGGGATAATGCATAACAATAATAATAAAATTCAAAAGGAAAATCTGAAAAAGCACAGTCAATTGAAGAGACATGACTAGGGGAGACAGATAGGTCCTCATATCATCCAGGTAAGGGTCAATAGATTCTTACCTGAATTTTCTCTTAGTCATTGAAGAGGGAGAGGAGGATTAGATGGTGGAGGGACAGAGTGGTAAAAGTGAACAATGGGGTGCTCAGAGGGAGAGGAGTCAATGGAAAGGTCAGTGGAGGAGAGTTGATTAGAGAGAAAGACAAGGCCAAGAGAGTTTCTACTTCTGTGGCTAAACCGGTCGTGGCGGGAGTACAGAGGTTGGTCATAAAGGAGGGAGGGAAGAACGTTCAAGGAGATTGCTGCAGAGGGCTTAGGAAAGTTAAAGTCCCACCGCATGATAATGGGATGTTGGCAGGAATTGAATAAAGGCACATTTTCAGATCAGGGATGACGGAATTGTGGGGATCAGGGGTCGGTATTGAGCCAGAACAGTGAAAGGATCAGGAAGGATGAGTTAAATTGAGGCATATTGAAAAGAGAAAGACATGATGTCAGATGGGGAAGGGGTGCATTGTCGGTGGCCTTATTGATAAGGAACCTCTCACCACCAACTTTACCAGCAAGTGACAGAAAAGTGGGAAAAGATACCAGAGTCAGTTTGGAGAGCCACTAGTGTTGCAGAGTCCTTAGGGCAGATCCAGGTTTCTGTTATGACAAGAAGTGAACGTTGAAGGTGATAAGAGTCAAATTGATCAGTGATGTAAGAAGACTTGTTGCAGAGGAATTATGTATTCCAGTGGCTTAGCGAAGGAAAGAGCGAGGCAGGGAGTGAGGCAGCAGTTTGACCGATTTGAGACCTAAGGTCATGAGAGAATGGAAGGCAAAGAGAAAATACAAAGAGGAGTGGAATGAAGTCAAGGTGCATAATGGATGGTTGAAGAAATTGGCATGTGAAGTTAGTGTAGGGCACAGCAAAAAGAGAAAGAGGGTAGATGGTTAAATGGAAATGGAAGGGTGTATGGCTGGCTGAAAATAAGCAGGTGTAATTTCTATGTTTGGCTAGAATGGGGTGATAGGTAACAAAAAGGCAGTTAACAGGCATGAAACAGTAATGTTCCTTGGTCTGGTGAGGTAACACAAGCTCCACAGTAAATAGTGGATTAATGTGTGAACCGATGCCTATGTTTGGGAGCAGGGGTGTTGTCCTTCAGCCCTTTCCAAACCTACTAGGCCAAAACAGGGAATTACCCGTTGCTGCTTCTGGCCCTCAGCTGCATTTGCTCAGCCTTGATGCCCCAGAAGATACTCAATTAAGGTGGCAGTGCAACAAACGACCCTCTGGATGAACATCCACTTGGTCAAATGACCATCTGGGAGCCCATCACAGTGCTCAAGATGACTTCCAAATTTCCAGCCAGGATGCAGGCACGGTCCTGGGTTTTGTATGCACAGGGAGTTTTGCTTTGCAGGCAGGACCCTCAGGTGATGCACGGTATCCTCTGGGGAAGCAGGTGTGCCCAGAAAAACTTGAAAATGAATATCCGTCAGTCAAATGACCCTCTGCGAGCGAATCACATTGTTCCAGATGGCCTCCAAACTTCCAGCCAGGATGCAGGCGTTTTGAAGGCAGCGTCCTCTTGCTCAATAATATGCTTGTCCCTTGATCCCTCTACTATGCTTTTACAAAGACTGATTGTGTCTTGGGTTTTCCCACACCTTTTTTCTGCACCTAACCGATTTGGATTTTTCCAAGGTTGTGAATGATCAGCTCTATCCTTCAACACCCCACTTTTTTAAATCTCTCCTTTCTTTCCCTTTGGGTGCTAAGAAGTGACCACATTGGCAGTTGGTGCCTTCTAACCGATAACGAAAGAGAGAAAGAAAGAGAATACGAGACAGAGAGAAAGAACAAACATAGAGACAGCGAAAGAAAGAAAGAAGGAAAAAAGAAAGAAAGAAAGGAAGAAAGGAAGAAAGAAAGAAAGAAAGAAAGAAAGAAAGAAAGAAAGAAAGAAAGAAAGAAAGAAAGAAAGAAAGAAAGAAAGAAAGAAAGAAAGAAAGAAAGAAAGAAAGAAAGAAAGAAAGAAAATTTAAATGAGTGATGAAAAGAAGATAATGCGAGAACGATTAAAAGAGAACAAAGAATCAAAGAAATTAAGAAAGTAAAGAAAGAGAAGGAAAGCATGAAAGAGAGAGCATTAGAGAGAGACAGAGAGTGTTAATTAAATACTGTAAAACAAAAGAAAGAGAGCAACACATTTCTGCATTTCCTTTACAGTGCATCTTACTTGCCCTTATCCCCGAGTTACCCCATTCCCTGTAACTGTGAATTCGCGGAAGAACGTGACGTCCTCTTTCTTTTCAGTAAGTGATATGTAGCTCTATGCCTCCCTTTGCTACTGATCCTGAACCAGGTAGGCTCTTCTGCCGTCTCTAAATGAAACACTTAAGTACTTCTTTCGCTTCTAAATTGCGTTCTGGACGATTAAACCCCCTCGTCCCAAATGGCGCACTTCAGATCTGGACATTCTTAAAATGTTACTAACCGAGTAAACGTACTTTTCCTCGTACCTTTGAAACTTCTGCTACAATTGACTATCTTTTTCGATGCAATAATGAGTTTCTTAAAGCTAAACACACATTTTCTTCCTTCTGAATTGATTTTACGAGTAATACACAAAAGATTATTGCTGGCTCTACTTGTATTGTTCTTGTTGCTGACAGTTGCAAAAAAAAACTGTTTTAAGAGAAGTTTACTACTACTAGAACACTGGGTACATTTTAGCTCTGAAATTATCAGCCTAAGTATTGGGGTGTATGTTAGTTTACATAATGTTCTTTGAATCACTCTCATGGTCCTGGGCAACCAGGGCCCAGAAATGTCTCAAATTCATGGTGGCTGCGTTTTGGACATTTTACAAAATAAGGCACTTTAGACCTAAAGTTATATGCTTCCCCCTATCTGTTTCCTCCCATAGTTTGAGAGCAACACTGGATAGTTTGGGCTATGGAGGGGTGTCCTTAATAGGATAACTTGCTCCAAATTTAAATAGCTATTCCTCTCAAGGGCAGAGGTAGGTTAGGAAATTCCAATTTGGCGGGCGAGTATTTTCATCTCTTAGGCATCCGTTTTAAACATACTGAACATTCAGGGGCAATCAAGTTGTCCTACATGAAGAAAAGGCCCCCTCTTTAGGCTTCGCTGTCTGTACACTCATTGAAGAAGAGGTGGCACGTACCATAGTGCAGAGGCTATAGAGCAGAGTATCAACAGAGAAATCACAAGGAGGCACACAGCACTGGTCTACCACTGGAGGGATCTTGCACAGATCTACCACTGGAGGCACCCTACACAGGTCTACCCTGGAGGCACCATGCACAGATCTACTACTGGAGGTACCTTGCACAGGTCTACCACTGGAGACACTGCACAGAGCTGCCACTGGAGCACACTGCACTGGTCTACCACTGGAGGCACTCTGCGCAGGTCTACCACAGGAGGTACACTGCACCAGTCAACTGCTGAAAGAAGCAGAGGTTTTGTACAAAAGAACATACTTGTTACCATAAGCGTTCCCCTCCCAGTAGTTAAAGTTTCTACATTCTCTCTAAAGCCTGGATGATTTTCTGTTCAATTTGACTTAGGGTGAACAAGCCCTTCTTTTGGTTGTTTTCTATGGGCAGTGGCAACATATAACACGATTTCCCGCCCCCATAAATCCTTAAGATAGTGCCAGCTTTAGGAACCCAAAGGCAACTAAGGTGACGTGGCCATCATAAATGATTCACTAACTTGTTTATTATGAGCTGGTGTCAAATATGCAAACCGATTTTCTGCGAAAATATATTGCCCTCATTATGTTGCTGGTTAATGGACATCCCCACGTTTCAGTGGTACTGATGGAGAGGTGAGAATGGAGGGGGTTGGGTTAACTAGAACCATAGATGTAAGGGAGCCTGAATGGGACCATAACAGGGGGAAAGATCAATGCCTGTTTAGAAGAAACATCCTATACTTCCTTCTCCTGGAACCATAAAAGGACTAGCCCACAAGAAGGACCGACACATATTGCATAATAGGAGTTTACAAAAGCAACGTCACACACTTAACATTCAGTTTAAGGATTCAGAAACATATAAGAAAACAAGCATGGCCTACAATTGGAAAATAATTATAATGTACATATCAAGCGATGAAGTGATTAAAATACACGTACCAATATGGAAATCTACAGAACACAAGTAGAAGAACATTTCAAATTGTATACATCATCATACCCTGTCACTTTACCAATCTAAAACATGATGGTACCCAAATCCTTAACGATCCAAAATAATGAGCTAAACGCATGAAGATAGCAATCAAAATAACGAAATAGACAATGAGCAGAAAAGAAGATGTTGCCAGAGAAGAAAAAAGGTAAATGCTATAATGTCTATTAGCAATACTAATTTGCTTTAGTTACACCATTTCAAGTCAAGTAAGCATAAGGAAAACAACTGCACTAGTGCAAAGAACATTTTCCCTCAATGCATTGTATCACCCAGACAATGGACTAGGACTAGTGCAAACATTGCCCTTGTGCAAAGAAACATTAACACATCGGTGTTTTGCGCAACAGCTATGTTTTCCCTGGTGATAATTGCACTTACACAGGTGCAGAAATTCTGTAATAAGAAGTTCTTTCTCATAAATATTGCATCCAACTAGGATCACATGGCAGTGCCCATGCCACAGCACTGAACACTGGGAGCAGAATAGTAAATATCACAATGTGCCAAATAAAGCACAAATCTGAACAAGGAAAAACAGGTACAAAAAAAGTCAGGTTGGTAATGATGGAACAAGCAGGACAATGTGATGCCTATTATAAACAAAGGGACATACACATGACTGCCTGTGTATTTCAAAGTTGATGTTGAATAATTTAGCGTTTCATATTCATCAAACTCAATCGAAGTTCTCTCCAATCCCTGCGAATGACACATAGGGCCTAATTTACAAAATGTTTTGTACCGTGCAAAGTGAGTTTGTGCCGTAAAAGCACACTTTGCACCGTGCAAACAAACAATTTCCAATTCACAGTTCGTACTTTGCATTGGCCCTTCTAAATTTGCACTGTGCAGAAGCGTTTTGAGTGAAGAACTAAATAGGAGGCGGAACATGCAAAATCCCCCTTCAGGGCGGAAAATGAGGAAGAACATAGGCATGGGGAAGGACGCTCCATGCAAACAACAAACATGCCCCATAAAGCACTATGGGAAACCCTATTCACAGAAGCTATGGCGTAATTGTCTGGAGTCCAAAGAAGAACACACATCTTGCAATCTTACCGCCATCCGCTACAGGCCGCAAAGCACAAAGCGCAATGAAAGCTCACTTATAAAAGCACAATGCAGCCCCAATGAACATAGATTCCCACAGTACCCTAGCCTGGATTGCTAGGACTGATACTATTACATGGAAGGAGGAGGAGGATGCCCAGAATATTCCATCCAGTGAAAACATTATTCAGGATTCCAGATGAGGAGGTGCATGGAAGATACCATGTCCCGCCCCATGTCATCCTTGACCTGGTTGGGGAGTAGGAGAATGGCCTGGTATCACGTCCCCCATATGCTCACAGGCTGTGCCACCTCTGGTGAAAGTGCTATCAGCCCTACAGTTCCTGGTTAAGGGTCATTCCAACATACCACAGCCATTGCAGGGGGTATATCAAAGCCCACACAATCAAGGTGTCTCCATCAGGTCTTGCGCTACAACCTTGTGAATAGGCACATTCACATGCCATGCACAATGTAGGAACAACAGAAAGTGTGTGAATTCTATGCATTTGAACACTTTCGCCGGGTACTGTTTGGGGTTTAATGGCAGCACCAGCATCAAATGAATACAAAGGCGAAGTTAGGCCCAAATGTGCAGAAATACATTATTGTCATGGTAAGGATCACTGGCAGATGGAAAAGCCAGCCTCAAAACTTCAACAATTCCAAGGTGTCTAGTGAACTAAAACATATGAACTTCTGTGGTTGAAGTAAGGAATATGTAAAAATGAAACTGGGCTGCAGAAGGAAATTTTAAAGGCACATTGTGAGCTGACAGACAAAAAGGCCATTATTTTATGAAGTAAAATGAAAGGCAGTCTTTCATTTTCAGTTGCCACATTAAAAAGGGTGTTTTAAATAAAGGGAAATCCATGTTCTAATTGAACTTTGCATGTGATTGATAAAGCCAGGAGTTAAAGGCTTATTCTACATGTAAAGCATGGCAGTTGCAAACACAGAAACTGCTATGTCTAAAAGTGTGTTCATTTTGCAGCTTCAAATGATTTCATGAAGAAAAATGTTCCCTTGCCAAAATGAACATATCACAAGGAGAAACATGAACAGTGACAGAGAGATGCAATTTATTTAAAATAAATAAAAGGTCTTGTGTGTGATATAAATGTAACATTCAAAGTGCACATTATTTGTGCATGGAGAACAGCTCTGTGTGTAGCCCAGAATGACCTTTCTCATGAGATTCGAAGGCCCAGGCAAAGGGACCTTCCCCTTTTGCATGCTCTGCTTGCTATCTATTGAAAGACCATTTTGATGAGATTTCAGAGCAAAGGAGAAGACCTGCATACACTCTTCATGGGCTGAACTTTGTAAAATCCTCACAATTCAAGAACTTTTGTGGACCATCCCTGGGCTGACTGAGGGATGGCCTGCATCAAGATTGTCACATGATGCCAGAGACCCCTCTTGCCAGAGAGATACAATCTCTTCATCATCCTTTAGCCCGGAATTTGACTTCACAACAATGATTAAGTATTTTACAGCAGACTAAAATCAACAATTGAGAAGGCAGAGACTGGAACAGATACCCAGGGCATATGTTTCTAGCAAAATGAAACCCTGAACAAGAAATGAAACCTATTGGGGCTGTTTGATGTTCAATGATGTTTGTCTCATTAACTTTGGAATTGTGATACTTACAGAACTGGGACATGTTTAATTTTAAAGTTTATCACAAGCCTGTTATGTTGATTGAATACCTATATAAATTTGATTTTATGAATCCCTGCTACAACCTAAAATGTGTTTCTAGCTCCCCAAAAAATGTCACAAGACCAAATGTTGGGGAGGTGTTTGGTGGCTTAGTGAATCATGTAACTGTCTGTAAAGTTTGGTGATAATTCCGTTCAGTATTTGTGAATAAAGTGTGAAAAACTGCTAGTAAGACCTGCAACCTCTTGCCGAAATGGGGGTAATTTGAATAAGTCTGCAATGATTAGAGGAACCCACAAATATATATGTTGTTATGTTTATTTGTAAAACACAGGTTTTTGTCATGTAGTGACTTTTTTCGTGAAAAATGTAAAAGTGTAAAATGAACACTGTGGTGGGTGGGTACATCCTTCCCATCAATTCAGCTTCATCACTGCGGAGGCCTAGCCAAAGAGAGGGGCTGGGCCTTGCTGAGGAGTGATTTTAGGGGTCTAATGAAAATTCAAGGCTAATCAGTTAACACCTCCTAATTTGAATATTTCAGAGGTATGGCTTCGAGGGTAAAAAAGGCCTTGCATAATGGGAAAAGGGAGAACTGCTTAAAAATCATCAGGGTGAATACTGAAAGAAGGTCGTAAATTCAAACTTGCCATGGCAACTGTATAAACATCATCTAGGTGCAACTATTAAAAGCTGGATGGAGATTTAACCTTGCCTGGGAGACAGCAATTGGAAAGACCAAAGAGACTGGGATTTTTGCAAGGAGAGCAGAAGAGAGTGATTAAGGTTGGTGGCTATTCTTGACTGAAATACCTGTCCAGATCCCTGTGCTTTCCCAAGAGAGGGTCCTGAACCACTGATGTGTTTTCCTGAGCACCAAACCCAGAGATTTCCAATGTAAGTCGCTTGTCCAAGTGTGGGGATTTGTTTGATTTAATACATTCTCCTCAGTTAATGGGTAAGGGTATGGCAGTTGATCTTTGGTATATCTGATAAAACATAATTAAATGAATTCCCCTGTAGCCAAATACCATGGGGTGATTCTGTTAACATTTGAAATTAACACATGGCATTCCCAGTGCACTTTAAAAACTATAGTCTGTTAATGCAATTGGGTACACCTGTTCTTTCTTGTCAACCCCAGACTTCCTTAAAGAAAAGGGATGTCCTTGACTACAAACAAAATTCCTAACTGTCACAGTTCCTCAGACCTGACCTTTATGCAGAGGGGTGCTAAAGGTAACTGAAGTCTGGGTTTTGGTGCTAGGTAGAGAACTGCTTTGCTAAGTGAAACCAAGTGAAATTCCTAATTGAAAGATGTACACTCTCTCCTGAGAGTGGGGATGGGACCCAAATAGAAGAGAGATTTTGTATAACTTCAAGGTGATAAAGGAAGAAGGGTCCTATCAATCCAAAGTATTATCAAATACCTGTTGTAATTTCAAAACAGCTATAATTTTCAAGTGTGCAGGGAAATTATGCGTACAACACCCTGGACGTGTGAAATTGCATCAGATTTAAAGCTATGCCTTATCAAGGAATGATCTAGTAATGTTCCAAGGTATTGTTTAATTTTGACAGAAAGGGGTTCATGGGACTGGAGGTTTTAACTATTTAGTTGGCCTGTGTTAAGGTACTCCTAACGGTACAGGGATGGGGTCAGCTGCTTCTTCTCCTATGAAGACTCTTGAGGTGCGGTCAGAAAGGAAGGATTTTATCCATGTGGTGGCTTTGCTGGAGAAGTGGAAATTGGTGGATAGGGTTGGCATAGTTTGTCATGGTCGACCAAGTCGAAGGCCGTCAAGAGGTCTAGTAGTAGTAGAATGCGCAGTTTACCTGAGACTCTGATAGAGTCCATTGGTTTTTGAGGTCTAAGAGGGCAGTCTCAGTACTGTGTCTAGGACAGAAGCCTGATTGTCTGTCTCCTAACAGGTGTATTTTGTACTCGTTCTCGTGACATTATGCTCCCCACTAGTGGTTTCCAGGTAACCTTAGAGTACAAAATATATGCTGTGCGTCAATGATAAATTGACATGTGGTATTAAATGAGATGGATTCTGAAAGAATAATTATTTCTAATTTAGGCATATAAGAAAAACAATCATTGATTTTGCTGCTTAAATATACATTCAGTTCTTTGTCTTTGCTCAAACCAACATTAAAGATAAGCTTCTTTTCTATGTAATTTGTTCCCTCTATTACCACCTCTTTCCCCTTGAAGCAGCTTGTAAGTACCAAAATATCTAATGTCACAAATGTTACATCCTTCTTGTTCTTGCTTCCAATGTTGTATAGTGGGAATATTGTGTCTCTCATTCTTATTGTCCTCAGGTGGTCAGTGATTCTGTCTTTCAATTGTCTTACTGTACTTCTAACATATCCTGTATGACATACACAGACAATAGCATAAATTACATATATACAACTAGAATTGGTTGATTCTGATTTGGTTACTTAGCAAATCCCCATACCCTTTCAGATCATTCAAAGCATATTTACAATTATTGCAAATACCACATTTGAAAAGGCCTGATTATTGTGGAGTAAGCCAGATGTGTTTACGTTTGTTTCTGGACAGTAAATTACTAGGAGACAACTTTGTTGTTATGGTTCTTGCTTTTGAAAATGTAATCACAGGGGACTGCTATATATTTTTGGATGTCTCGGTGTGCTGTGAGTACTTCCAACTATTTATTCAACTATTTACAGATCAATTTACTCTGTGAGTTGTATCTGGTTATAAACTTGACATGCTCATTGTTATTGCCTTTCTATTTGTTCCTAGATGATAGTAATTAAGAGCTCACACTTTTATTCTCTTCTGCTGCTGTTTTCTGGCTATTGTCCTGCCATACCCTCTTTCCCTGAACCTTTCACTGATTAGTTTGGAGACAGACTTGTAGTCTGGACTCAAGCTGCAATTCCTGTTTGCCCTTAAGAATTCTCCATTGGGAAGGATATTGATAAACTCATGTGTCTGACTACTATTACTATGTAAGATACTATTTGCTTTTGATGGTTGACATAATCTTTTAGTCTACAGCTTTTTATTATACACAAAGATTTTTATGTCTAAAAAGGTAATCATTGTTTTACTGTATGTGATGGTGTACTTGATAACAAATGTGTATTAGTTAATTTTGTTTCATCTCCTTTCCAAACTGGAAAAATGTCATATATAAATCTAATCCACATTACCATGTGGTATGTCTGATGACAGCATGTGTTTGTTACACATGTCCCATGAAATGATTGGCTAAAGTGGGAGATAGCCTGGCTCCCACGGCGACACCTATCAATTTCTTAAATAGTGAGCCATTGAATAGAACATAATTGTTCTTCAAAGTTATAGCTAGTATTTTCAAAATCATCTGTTGCCAGATTACTAATACAATTTCATGTTAGCACTAGAGCAAACTTTGCCCTGGTGCCAACATGCATTGAAAGTGCAATTTTTTACACTAGGGCAATGTTTGCCCTAGGGCCTATACCTTGCAAAACTTGCACTTGCCATGGTTCAAATGTGCTCTAATATGCCCACATTGTTTTTTTGCACCAGAGAAAACTTTTCTACTGCTAATACGGTACACTTTTGCACTGGTGCACTTTTGCACTTGCACCTGTGCAAAGTTTCTGTAATCTCGTCGTAGGTGTTCATGAAAGTATGAGGCTGATCGATTGTGATCAAAACTATCTTACAGCTTCCTTGGCTAGTTCATGTTCAATAGAGGTGTACAATACAACTACATCTAATGTGACCAGAATGTAGTCATTATCTCATTGTTAATTTGTTAGTTTTTCTAACACATGCATAGAGTCCTAAAATGATAATAATTACACAATTGAGTTAAGATGGCTGTCTAGTAACTCTGATAGGGGTTCCAAGAGTGAACTAATACCTCTCACTATTGGTATCATAGAAGGGATATCCTTGTAGTCTTTCTACTATTTTTGTGAGGAAATTAATGGTGGGAGCAGTTGGGTGAGAGACCCATACAATGTTTTGTTCTTCATCTACTATGACACCAATTTAATGCCAATATTTAATTTTACTTTGTAACAAATTGTTTAGATTATTTAGAACAGTCAGTTCTGTTTTTCCATAGCAACCTAGTGTGTTTAAATATTCAGTACCTGCTCTGAAGTACTCTGTTGTATTCATCACCTCTATGTTGTCATCCTTCTCAACATTTTTATAGTAATTGAATCCTGTTACAAACTGTGTAAAGCTTTCTGTTTATGCGTGAATACATTGTGAAAGAATCAGTATTTCCTATGTTAGTCTTGTTTTTATATGTGTATATTTCATTGGTCACCAGATCAAAGAAAGTGTCTATTTACTTTAAATGTATTTAATGTGCTATGGTTAATTAAAACCTTATATGCAATCTTTCAACATGATATTCATAAAATATTCTTACTCCATATTACAACATCACAAACCAGTATAAATACATTTGAAAATGCATACAATTTATCACTGAGCTTACAAAAAATAAAATGTTATCACAATTCAAAATCATAGAATTGCAACACTTAAAATTCTTTCCATATAAAATATGTAGCACCAGTGTATACCAGAGAGTGAGCCGCATATATAGCAGCCCAGAATTGGTCAAAATTAATCATAGTCAAATTGCTCACCAAGTCCTTATAATCCCTATTACAATAAAGGCTCAAATCTAGACACATAGTAAGCAGATGTCTTTCTGTGTCTATGTAATTTTCACAAAAACAATATTTCCTACATTCAAAAGGGATGGATCTCCATGGCCCAATATACTCATAACAAGGAAGTATGTTGAAACAAAGGAACATAATAAATATTTTAAAATCATAATTCCCATCTTTCATTAAATACTCACCGGGTTTTGCTATATTAAAAATGTGTTCAGTATAAAGTTCATATCTCGTTTTAGTATTCAGATGTTCTATTGAGATTATCATGTCCCATGCAATAACATTCTTTTTCACTTAAAGATCAAATCAAGGATCCACATTATAAAAGTCAGGGGAATTTAGGTTAATTTTAGGCTAATATTTGGCTTGGGAGGATAGCTAAAGGGAAAGGTGCTTGCCTTGGAAGCCAGACGACACAGAGCCCCACAGGTTCAATCCCCGGGTCTGCACTTAGAAACCTCTGGGTATAAAGCGCATTATACATAACATATCATGTCATGTCATTGCAAAAAAGCATTCACGGTTAATTGCAGTTTTCCCATCAGGGTACGCTTATTTCCTAATCATGTAGCATTAGCAATAATAACAAAGAGACTATCATGATCAGTTGATAGCATTATGTTGTTATATAGCTTGACACATTGTATTTTCCTCAGAGAAGAGAGTGACACCATACCCAACTCACACCTTATGACCTCTTTTGGAACCACAATTTAGAGTTTAAACACTGGTCTCCACAGCTTACCTTCAAGTTTATCAAGCCATACAACATATTTCTCTCCAGGAATTTCCAGAACATACAAAATATGTAGGTTTCAAGAAACCCTTCTATTGAGTGTCTTCCCCTTTTAGTGAGATATCTTTTAATGACATTCCATCTATTAGTCATCTTGCCTGATAAATTGCTTCCTACAACAATATGGAGGGACAGTTTACAATAGGCATTCCCAAACAAGGATGCATTTTCACCACCTCCAAATGTTCTTTATTAATCCTCCACAATAAAAGGTTTTCCTTTTTTCCTGGATTGTGCACCGAGCATCATTGCCTTGGTCTTTTTTATGTTAATACTAAGTTAAGTCTTCGTGGCATAGTTACTCAACGCATCCAGCAGCCTCTGTAACCCAATAGGAGTCTTATCAATGATAACGGTGTCATCCTCATTGGATAGCCATTTGATTTCTACTCCACCGGCCTTGGGAGGGCAACTATTAATACCGGGCAAGCTGGAGTTCATGTCATTCACATATAAGTTATACAGAACAGTGGTGATCAAACAGCTCTGTTTTAAACCTTTGTTTGTATTTAAAGGAGATGTAAGACATTCACTTCTGTCAATACAAACAGAAATCGTAGTGGCTGAGTACATAGCCTTGATTAAATGTAGCACCAAAGGACAAATACTTTACTTTACTTTACTTCTCTTTAATACATTTATTCTGTGCAGCCATAGACCCATGAGTGTGAGGGCGCGGACAAGACTGACAAAACGAAAGACAGAAAGCTGTCCCAAGATGCAGGAGAGAGAGGAAGGGCATGATGGCGAATGAGAGCAGAGACTAATTGAAAAGCAGGGTCTTGAGCTCTTTTTTGAAGGTGCTCAGAGACGATGAGTTTCTTAAGTGAGTTGGCAGAGCGTTCCAGAGTGTAGGAGCCACACAGAAGAATGCTCCCACTTGGGCTTTCTTAGTTTTGCACCTAGGCTGAAAGAGGAGATTTTGTCTGTTAGATTGTAGGTTTCTATAACAAGGTTTTTCCCTAATGTGTTTTTGTAGGTATAGGGGTATAGTTCCTATACGGCACTTACAGGTAATAACCAGAAGTCTGAAGGAGATACGAGCCTCCACAGGGAGTCAATGAAGTGACCGTTGTGCTTCTGTCACATGGGAGCGAAAGGAGAGACCTGCTACAATGCTCACTGATCCATTCTGTACCACCTGAAGTCTACTGGTGGTTGCTTTGTTGGCCCCCGCCAGTAGATTGCAGCAGTAGTCTAATTTAGAGCCTATTATAGCTTGCGCAATTGCCTCTGTGTTCTGTTGGGAGATGGATGGTCTCAAGTGAGTCAGCAATTTGATGTAATAGAATGCGGATGCGACCGTGCTGCCCACATAGGCCTTCATATTTAATGACTGGTCCAGTACCGCTCCAGAGATTTTTACTTTTGGGAGGGTGGGGATTTGAACGTCCCCCAACTGGAAGTGTTTATATGCCGGGTTAAATTTGGCTAACATTCCCTCAGAACCCAGTACAATGAGTTCAGTCTTTCCCTGGTTAAGGGCTAAATAGTTTTGCATCATCCAATACTCGATGATGGAGAATATTCGGTTGAGTTCGATTTCATCCAAATCATGCTGTCCAGTAAGCGGAATGACACATTGCGTGTCGTCAGCGTAATTAGAGAAACATACTCCCTCTTGTGCAAGATATGCAAAGAATGGAACCATAAAGATGTTGTAAATGCAAGGTTATAGGCTGGCACCCTGTGGGACCCCAAAGAACAATCGGTATGGCAGGCGCCTTTGCCACATTTGCGCAAACCCTACTAATTCTATTAGATAGAAATGAAAGCAGCCTTTTAGAGGTGGCCTGGAAGCAATTTGCCACTGACATAAGCCTATCGGCCAGAATGGTACGGTCGACCAAGTCGAATGCCACAGATTGATCTAAAGAGATGAGTAGTGAGATCTGCTGATTGTCCAGTCTCTTTAGAGGTTGTGACGTAAGTTCCAATAAGGAGGTTTCTGTGCCAAAACCTTGTCTGAATACTGATTGAAGAGGGTTAAGGATAAGTTGAAGATTGAGGTGTTGTGCTATTTGGGAGTATGCAACCCGATCCAATATTTTAAGCAGAAATGCAGTATTCGTTATTGGCTTGTAATTGGCAGGGACACTCTGATCCAAATTAGGCTTTTTCAACAGTGATGTTACCAAAGCCTGCTTCATCTCATCCGGAACAATGCCAGCGGCAAAGGATGAGTTGACAAATTTGCAGATGGCATGCACCAGTGTGGCAGGGCAGGCTTTGATGATAGTTGAAACGTAGGGATCGCCTGTGCAATTGGTTGCCTTGAGTTTAATAATAATTGAGGCTAGTTCCTCCTCAGAAATGGGGGTGAAGTCTAAAGTGGTGATATCGTTATTTCTAATGAATGTATTGCCATCGCTAAGGATCCCCATGGTGTCAATAGCAGTCTTTTTGATAGCTATACCTTCACAAATCCCTTCCAATTTCTTTGTCATGGCATTCTGGATGTCAAGACACCATTTATCGTCTTTGATGATTGTGGACACTTTGTATTGAGCAGTTAACTCCTGCTCTTTTAGGATTTTGAACAATTCCCTCGAGTTGGAAGATGCTTGAGAAATTCTGGCATTGTAATGCGACTTCTTAGCTTCTATTGTGGCTATTTTGTATTTTTTAGATGACTTTTTATAGTATTGTAGTGCTGAAGGAGATTGATTCACTTTCCAGACATAGAATAATTTGAGAGAAGTCAGCTTTGAGAGTTTGAAGTTCAGTAGAGAACCAAGGATTGGTCCTTTTGGTCTCCACAGATTTCATCTTCCTTTTGAGAGGGGCTAGTGTATTGACCACCAAATCTAAAGTGGACTTGAGTTTCTTGGCTATGATAACAGTGGCATTCGTCTCCAGGATCGGCGGAGCCTGTGGTATTTCCTGAGTCAGGTGTTTAACATTATTTTGTAAAATAGTTTGGGTAATGTGCGATTTGACTTTGGCGAAGTGGGGCACAGTAATAGAGAAGTTTACAAAAGCATGATCCGACCAGGGGCATGGGGCCACCTGCACATCATGATAAGGTGAGTTGATAATGGATACCCAATCAAGGGTATGACCCAGAATGTGAGTTGGAACTTGAACCAACTGACTGAAGCCCAGGTCAGTGAAGGATTGAGCAAGTTCAGTCGCTATTAGGTCATCTGCATGGCCCAGCCATTAATTAAAGTCTCCCAACACTATGAAGAGAGCGTTGGGCTTCAATAGCGGGAGTAGATAACTGGATAGTGCCAGGGTGAAGTTACCTGAGAAGGTGGGCGGGTGATAAATCAGTATGAAGTTAAGCGTTGTTTTAGTATTCATGCCGATTTTTGTGTGTAAGAATTCAACTCTGTCAATGAGATGTCCCTTCATCTCCCAGGCTGACAAAGAGTTTTTCAGAATAAAGGCTACTCCTCCTCCCCTCCCTATCACTCTATCCTGTCTGAGCATATTGTACCCATCTGGAATAACTAAGTGCAATGAGGGGCCGGCAGCGCTGGAGCCCCGCGTTTCCATGACGGCACAAACATCTAGTTTATGACTATGAATGTAGTCAGACACCTCGTGTGCATACTTAATCAATGATCTGGTATTGAGTAGCATGCAGGTCAGTGAGCCGATAGGGTGGGGAGTGTGGCATATAACATTTCTTTCCACCATGGGTAACACTAGTTGGAGAGGAGAGCCGTCAGACACTGAATTAGGTTCCATAGATGGCATGTTAGCAGCGCCGTGGTTGAGAGCAGTCTGAGAGAAGGGGAGGGGGAGCATGAATGCATGCCAGGATAGCAATAGCATTGGGTATTAGAGGAGGCAGACTTACTGTGGGAGTAGCAGGTGAGGCAATCTGGGAACTTCCTGTAATCCCATCCTGTGCTGCGAAACCTGTATTTTATACCAGAGCCTTTCACAATTAATACAATTGAAAGCCCCACTATAATCTATAAAATACAGATATAAACTACCTTCTTTGTGCCGGACAGTATCAGATATAAGATAATGAAGTGTGAACATGTTGTCGAGGGTATGATGTCCGGACCTAAATCCAGTTTGCTGGTAGGGGTAAAGATTATTCTCCTTAACTCATTTGTTAATATTTTTCAATAACAACGAGTTACAGATCTTGCAACATGTATCAGACATTGCAAGTAATATGTAGTTGGAGGGAGATTATTGTATTCCTTTTTTATGAATGGGAATTAAAAAATCTTCTCCAACTCTCATATATCACCACTTTCCTGTATGGAGGTGAATAGTTTAAATAGTAAAATTGCCAATTTCATCGGATTATGTTTAATTACAACATTCGCAAGCCCATCTGGTCCAGGGGCTCTGGAGGATTTTATTCTAGTGATCACCCTCATAATATCCTCCAAATCAAAAGGAGGAGGGCTCAAGTGCCCCAAACAGGAGCTAGCAATAATTGGTGTTCAACATGTTCTACAAAATAATAACATTGAACACAACCAACCCATTCCTCTGCAGTAATATCATTGACTTCACTAAACATGTAATCTACAGAATATTGCCTATGGAGATAGCAAAATCTTCTAGGGTCATTAGTCTTAAGAATTTAAAAGATCATTCGCCATTCAGCATTATTTACATCACATTTATAATAGCAAAGCCAATTCTTAAACTGTGTTCTAAGGGTGGTCATCGCACACATTTTCTCCCCATTACTCATCGAGGTAGTTTGTTTACCCATGTGAATGTTCTGACCCAACATTTTTTTCCTAGCATATATGGTGGCGTCATAATTATTTTTATGTTTTTCCCTGTTTATTGCATGGTCCGACATTTAGGTAAAGTCATAAGAATCGAATCAAGCATATTACAGGCACTATCCATGGCACTCATTAATGTCAAGTCATGGGCTTCCATTTGTAGCGACAAAATCCTCCTCTCATATCTGTCAAGATTTCGGTTGGACCATGCAATTCTATTACCACCTGCATTAGCTTGTTAATTCATGTCTTTAAGCTGATGAAACTGTTTGACCATTCCATATAGAGTAGGTTTCAGGATTTTATGGTCACTGAGGTTAGTATGTTGATGAGCCATTTGTTTCATAATATTGCATAGTTATTCACTTAAAAATATATAATCAACATGAGAAGTTGCGTGTCATTAGACCAAGTGCACAACGTTATATGGTGAGAAAGATTAAGACATTTCAAGCTCAAATTTCTAAGCACCTCAAGCCATCTCATACCATTTCTTACTTGGATGGGATTATTGTGATTTTTTACCAAATCAGTAGCATGAGGTATCACAAATGAGCCACATACCTGCAATCAATCATCCATGAAGGTGGATGCCAGTTTGCAATAAGAGTTCAAATCTCCCACTACCATCAGATCAGATTTTGGGGACTCCTCTATCCAACCCTCCATGGTGTCTTCAACTAATTTCAATATACACTCAATACAAGCATCCTCAGGAGGAGAATACACATTAATAAGAAGTAACTCCCAAATAGTTGTACCGTATCCTGATGTAATGCAATTTAAGAAATGAGGTGACCTGCTATATGTACAATATTCTTTAAGCACAAGGGTATTACTAACACCTATACACAAACCTCCAGTAGGACGTTCAACTCCAAAATGTGCTGCAGGGTTAGTTAGAATCTTAAATCCACTAAACCAAGTTGCTTACAATGCAAACATGTCACAATTAGAAATGTTGCTACACCCATCTGGTTTAAGGAAAGAATGATAGCACCTAGTATTCCATGACATGGACACAATTGTGTCACTAGTAAGTAGTCTTCATTGCCCATTATGCTGTAGACTTTCAATATGCCAAGATTCAATTTGCCTATTGCCAAAACAATTATGTTGTTGACTAGCTTGTGGCTGTATTAAGCTAGTTCTCTCCGCAAAATGGCACTAACATGGATCAGATAATTTAGTCAATAGCTTGGGTAAATTAGAATTATTGTATTTCTTACTAATCAAAATATCTCATAACCCTTCACACATTGCACAATAGCTCAATTTTCTTGGCTATATAAATCAGGTAGCTCAAGGTCACTAGAAGTAATCATACCTAGTTCTGGTGCAAGATGGAGCATTTCTAAAACATTGTTATGGTTAAGAAACAGACTATCAGCTGTCTTGAAGAGCTCCACAAGTTTCATGGATTTACCCAGTATCAATTCCTTACCATCATTCCCAGCAGCATTACAGTCAAGAATCTTATTAGGGTTATAACACACAATGGGCCTCATTACGACCCAGGCGGTAAGGGGTTTACGCCAGCGTAAACAGCGCCGACCCTTACCGCCTGAGTACGAGATCCCTTAGCGCCATGGCGGATTTAACACCTGCTTCTAGCAGGTGTTAAAATCCATGGCGCTAAGGGACCTTGATGTTAATTACGCCACCGTAATTTACGGTAGCGTAATTAACGCCTTCCCCACTCCCATTATGCCCTATGGGGCAAAAATGGGAATGGGGAAGGGTAAATGGGGATTGGGGACTTACCGCCCCGCCAAGGTCGGAATGGGGCGGTAAGTCCGCCATCCACCATGGCGGAGTTGGCAACTTAGCGCCATGGACCATGGTGCCAATAGCGCCATGGTCCTCCGCCAAGGTCGTAATGAGGCCCAATGTCTTTTCTAACAATATGCATAGCAACATCAACCTTCTTTCCCCCAGCAATGTTCACTGTATGATATGATAGGATATTATATTTATATTGCACCCATAGTGTTTCAGGGCACAAGGAAGGACAAGACAATGATCTAACTAGGCCCAGTGACATTGAGAACGTGCAAGTGCATGGGAAAGGGTAGGGGGAGAGTGGAAAGTGCTGAGCATGTGAACAAAAACAACAACAGGGAGTGCGGCCAGTAGGTGGCAAGTGCCTCAATTAGGCGCAGACAACGGGTGTCTAATAAGTGCAGGAAGGGGACTATAAGGTTGCAGATACAGGCCCAAGTGCAACGGTTGCCAGGAGGCAGTGCAGGTATGCGGCTGGGTGGGCAGTGGTTTGAGACCGATATCATAGGATAGCCAGGTGCCCAGTGCCAAAGCAGAGAGAGATCAGCAGGGGAGAGGAAGAGAGAAGGCAAAGGCAAAGAGGAAGGTTGTGAGGTACCTCAAGAACCAAAGATGGGTCTTCTCAAGTTTCAGAGAGGCAGGGAGGCTGTTCCAGAGGGAGGCCCAAGCTGAAGAAAGAGATCTACCACCAACTCGCTGCTTGGAGAAGTGAGTAACCCTGAGGGAGTTGGAAGTGGAGGAGGGAAGAACACGACTAGGAAGGTATTTCCGAAAGGAAATTTGAAAGTATTGCAGACCCAGGCCATGGAAGGCCTTGTGACAATGAAAATGGTCTTGAACATAATCCATGCAGCAACTGGGAGCCAATGAAGATATGTCAGGGCTGGAGAGATACATCCCTGGGCTTGAGGTCAAGGACAAATCTCGCAGTCCTGTTCTGGATTAGTTGCAGAGGGTGGAGATTAGTAGCAGGCAGATTTAGAAAGAGGCTGTTGTAATAGTACTGGCTGGTGAGAACTGTAGTAAGTGATGGCTGTCATGATGCCTACGCCCCCCGGGGACCCAGACCAAGTCCAGCAACCCCAGAAGCAGGCATCAAGTTATTCCAAGCAAGCCCAACAACCCCTTCTAGGGGCTATTTGGGTGCAGTCCTGGCGTCTGAGGCACCAGGCTCATATGGAGAGTCAGTCCTGGCGCCATAGGCGCCAGGCTCATAGATTTAAACTTACCTGATGCAGACCATGCTGCAAACTTACCTGATGCAGACCATGCTGCAAGAGCTTCAAGCCAAAAGAGGTTTGGAAGGGACTACTTTACTGAGGGACTATTTTTTTTACTCGGGTGGGGCTGGGGAGGAATACTTACCTGTGACTACTTTGGAGGCTATTTAAACCACGCCCGAAGAGCAGCACACGCTTCGGGTTATTCTGCATCCAGCAGTGTAACGCTCACCGTGCCTGCAAGTGTGCATCCAGTCTTCTGCCACGCCCGCCTCGAGTCCGGAGCTCCTAGAAAAAGGGAGAAAGAAGGAGAAAAGGTTAGAACAAGAGCAATACCTTTGATCCTTACCTGAATTCCTGATCCACCGCGCCTTCGAGCTGGAAGAAAGAAGCTATTTTATGCGCGCCGCCTCGCCTGCTGCAGCGCTGCGCTGAACTCACCGGCCTTCGCAGCATCTTCACATTCCACCGCATCCTTCTGCATGTTCCCGCCGCACTCCCCGGCCCCTAGGGGGAAACAAAAGGACAGCAAGGTGAAACAAAGGGACAAACAAGGGGAAACCTCCTCTCCACAATAGACTTACCTGATTTTACCGCCGGAGGCATTATTCCCCGAGACTTCATACTTTCTCTCAGTGCCTGAATAAGGGAGAAAACAACAGGTTACATGCTGACATTATTTTATCGAGCTGTGTTGGATAATACAAATCCTTACCTGAATATTACCGGTTGCCACGAGGAACTCTTCGCTAGGGTCAAGCTGCAACCTGCAAGGAATCGGACAAGAGTGAAAGTCAGACATTTGAACTCTTTTGAACTACATACTTATGGCATCTTGCCGGAAATCTCAGAGTCAATATTGTTCTGGAACTCACCAATTCCTTCGAGCCAGTGAAGCAACTGGTTATCTACGGGCCCCTGCGCTTAACGCAGGATGGAGAGCTCATCTTTCCAAACCATCAGGTGAGACTATAAGAGGGGACATCAAAGTTGATCAGTGAGGAGAACGAGTGGGGGGGGTTAACGCTCAATTCCACGGGTGGTTAATTCCCTTTCTCCATTTGCAGAAGAATATTCCTACGGGCCAAGCAAACAAGCTAGGTGGGCCAGACCAGTCCATCATCTCGGCACTACGCGTCACATTGGTGGAGACCGCAGCTGTCCAGTTCAGATCAACGCCCCTGTGGGAGCTAGGTGAGCGAAACAATGGCAGAGATACAGATCTTACTAAACAATAACTAGACGTATCTTCTTGAGTAGTTGTAAGCCTAGTGATGGTTTTACCCATACAAGCATGGCTATCATGAATCCATCTATCTATAGGGCCATCAAGCTTTTCCACATCCACATTCTTTTTAGCTAGTTATTTGGGAACAGAGGTCAACTCATACCTACTGCCCACACTAACAAAATTATCAGATTCACTATTCTTTTTAGGTAGCTTCAAAGTGGGCTGCTTACCAAGTAATGCTTTATTTTTCACACACTTTTTATTATTACGTTTCTGCCTTCATCTCTTTCTTTTGCCATGGGCAGAAGCCTCCAACACAGAAATGTCAGTGTCTGAGGCTACACTATCTATCATAATAACACTATCATGAGCATGTTAATCCACCAGCATAGGAGCTCCTATGTCAACCTGTGTATTTTCCATAACAGCACAACGATCACTCACTGATACATCAGAATGTATCACCTGACTCTTATTTAGATCCTCATAGTTATCACAGTTACTGTTATGCAGAATAAGATCAACCATTTTTGAGAGAATAACATTAAGGACACAATGCTCCTTCATGGTGGTTGAGCAAATACCAAAAAAGCATCTTACGTAGCTCCAATCTCATCCAGTTTATTAGGTGTACATATCAAATCCTCCTTGTGATTCCTTGGAGGCCAGGCTGTGATTTCTTTTCTTGCCCTGGCATTATGTAAACAGAGTTTAGGGGGCATAATTGTTTAGTCAACTAAAATGTATAGCCAACAGCTAGAGAAAATAGCCCACCTCAAGATGCACCATGCTCATCATAAATGGTTTAATATACAAGAGGGCTACAATCCAGACACATAATTGCACTTAAATAGTCATGCATACAAGCAGTGGCTGGGGTAACTCACCCAATGTTCCAGAGTATTAGTGAGACTCACCCACTCCCCAACTCCAGAATTGCCAAACTGCTGAATTCACTTTTCCTTCACTTCCCCTTCACACGCGCATTTGTGCTAGAGTGAAGGATTTCTTGGTCAGCAGCAGAATTCCAATGCCAAGCATGAATGCCCAGGCAGATGTAATCCAATGAAGAGTGCACAAGCCACTCTCCCAGCAATGGTGCAAATTCCACTGCCAAAGTGCTGGATTTACTTTTCCTTCACTTCCCCTTCCATTACATTCCTGGATGAGTATAGTGGTGTGAATGTAAAAATGTGTCTTTAGTTCAGTTTGTAGTGGCATGGTGTGATCAATAGTCAATTCTTAGCTAGTATGGCCAATTGATGCTGACACTCTACAAAGTGTCCAAGCAAGCACTAATTCAACCCACAACCTGAAAATCAGGTAATATCTGTCATGAAGATAATTTTAAGTGGAATTGTAAGTGGAACATAATAATTAATTACTCCATCATTAGGCAATGAGGTGTACTAAATTGTGCACTTCTTGTTTTCCAGGTATAACATAGTTATGTTATGGAGGCAGCACCAATGTTAGTTAGATTGTTTATTCAACAAACAAAGGTACATATGATACATATCCTATATAGGTGTATACAGAATTGGTAGGAGTCATAATCATTAACAGGTGCATGCAATCCCTTTATCTTTTACACCCTGAGGAAGCACTCAATGATGAGGGACCATGTGAAACACCTGTTGGACACAAGAAAACCATTCAAATAATCTATCTTGTTAGAGGATAAATTATCAACTTATTTTGTTTAATCATCATTTTGTTGTCTTTATCAGTATCTACATTCAAGATCATTGACATGCAAATCATTTTGTTAGCAATTATTACTTTAAAGAAATGTTTATAATGTGTTTTAATTATGATTAGCAACTGGGCAGAGGGAGCTAGCCAATCATATGGCTGGGAACACAGGCATAGACTGCCGGCATAAGCCTGCGTTCCAAGCTGCCCAATGGCCGGCTCCCCCGCCGCCATCTTCCCCCCACCCTCAATCCCCTTGGCTTTGCTCGGGCTGATAACTTGAGCTGCCAGGCCATTATTCCCTATTCCAGCTCCTGGAACGTGGGATGAATGCTGCATTAATTTTCATTTTATTTTGCATTATTGTTGTTTCATTAAATAGTACTATTTTGAATTGTTCTTGTTCAATCAATCTTGATTATTCATTCGGATCAATATATATATATATATATATTTTATTTATTACTCTTCATTATTTATTCATAATTTTATATATATATATATATATATATATATGGCTTGCACAGGCCAGGGACCTTTTTAGTGAATCTCAAGTGATGCCTACTTCAGTACCCTCCATTGGGTCAAAAAAGAATAATGCAAGTCTCAATCCGGAAATAACTTTACTCAGAGACATTGAAAAACTACGAAGAAGGGAAATCTCCAAATGGTGGGAGGAACATTCTTTACAAAACTATTTGGACACCGGGCGCATATCACGAGGATTACGAATTCTGACAATGCCCTCCTTTGAGGATCAAGATCCTGGCATGCTCCAGGAATGGGGAGATGCCAGTAAAGGTTGTTCAGCACACTTCCTTACCATCTTAGTCAAATATGCCAAATCAGACCGAGCAAAGGCATTGGAAGAGCTTGCGAAAAAGGAAACGGACCTCAACAAAATGTCGCATTCTGAGGAGGGGAAACAACTCCGTGTCAAAATCAATGAATCTTTACTCGTATATGAAGATGATATTAAGCAACGAAAGCATCGCAAGTTTATCAGGGATAAAATTGACTATGAAACAGGCAGGATCTTCACTTTTGCCAGAAGATTTGATTCACTACGCAAAAAACCAGCAATCCAGCCTACAGCTGGTGGTGATCCTGGTTCTATCTCGTCTGAATCAGATGTCTCCGTTTTTGAAAATGAGGAGCCTTCTGTCAGACAAAATTTTTTAGACGAGATGAGACTGCTATGCCAGGATGGGAAGAATCAGAAGCAACGCGGAAAGGGGTGAGGCAGAGGAAAAGGAAGAGGAAGGGGACAAAAATCACGAGGAGGAAAACAACTCGGCGAGGCCAGCGTGGGAAACGGCCCAGAAGCATGCCAAGAGAACAGGGCAACGCGCTCTGGGACCAAAAAATAACCAGTGACAATATGAAGCTGTGTCAAATTATCAATCTGTCCTCTCATGTCCTCACCAAAGCCCAAACCTCGGTCCTTTCGCTTGGACTTAACTTTTGCCCCACCAAAGCATTTGATTATTTCCAGTCACGCATTGACCTGGATAAATTTATCCGTAAGATCAGACTCAAGAAATGTTTTTCTTTAAATCCAACTGTGCCAAAACCACCAACACCTCGTATTGGCCACACCAACCTTCTGATCTCTGATATTCCATCTCTCATGGACCTGGCCTGTCTTGAAGATTCTGACTATAATCCCTCAAATGCTTGTCTTGCTGATTTCGACATTGACCCTGACTGGGATGTACGCACCAAACTCAAGGGTAAATCTAAATTCAATCCACAGTTCCCTGTTGGTGGATGCATTGAAGCATTCTATGATTTGTGCATTAGTGATTTCAGAAAACTACTGAGAAGTACCATCAAGAGCAAACACAATCTCACTTCTGCTCAACTCACGGCCATCGGCAAATTACAAAACTTGCCGAATATTATTATCAAACCGGCCGATAAGGGTTCAAACATTGTAATTCAAGATCGGGTACATTACGTAACGGAGGCCAATCGTCAACTCAAGGATCGACTGTGTTATGCCCAACTTTCGAAAAATCCCTTTTGTGACATACAGTCTGAACTTAAAAACTTATGCACTAAATGGGTTGACATTGGCCTCATAGATGATGATTTTGTTAAATGTTTGGCTCCATCCTGTTTCACTATACCTACAATCTATTTTTTACCCAAAACTCACAAATCTCTTGTTCATCCACCGGGCAGACCTATTGTTACTCTGTGTGGTTCTCTCCTTGAGCATCTGGCCCAGTTTGTTGACGAAACTTTATTTCCTATTGTGTCAGTTCTACCTTCTTATTTGAGGGATACTAAAGATTTTCTGCAACATATTTCTAACATACCCTGGGAGGATGGTCTGCTTCTAGCAACCCTTGATGTTGTCTCCCTTTATACCTCCATTGACCATCAAGTTGGTATGGGTGCCTGCAAATATTTCCTTGATACCCGCTCATTGAATTTTCACAGTCAAAGTTCCATGATTCTTTCTGCCTAAATAACAATGGTTTCTTGTTCGAGGGTTCCTTTTTCCGTCAGGAAGGGGCACTGCCATGGGTAGTACTTTTGCTCCTCCATATGCAAACCTGACAATGGGATGGTGGGAGGCCACTTTCCTTAGTGATCTACTTGCGTCTAGCTTTGCCACACATATTGTCGCCTGGTGGCGATATATTGACGATGTATTCGTCATATGGAAGAAGACCGAAGCTGAATTGCAATCATTTGTGAAACAGATTAATACCAACATGTCCAATCTGAGCTTCACAGAGTGTAACAGCATGACTGAAATTGTCTATCTTGATATAGTTGTGACCCTCGAAAGATCTGGCCTCCATACAGCACTATACAAAAAAACCCTCAAATACCGGTCTGCCCTTACATGCCGCAAGCTGTCATCCTACGTCATGTAAACATAGTATTCCATATGGTGAATTTATCAGATATCGCAGGAATTGTACAGATTTAGCATCCTTTGACCATCATTGTGCCTTGGTGGCTCCAGACTTTGTTAAGCAAGGCTATGAGCGCAGAATCATAGAATTAGCCTACACCAAAGCACGTGGACTATGCAGGGACCGCCTATTGTATGGCATTAAGCCTGCTAGAACTACTGTCAACGATGAACCCCGTCTGATTGTCACATTTGACAATGCCTCCAATCATGTTTCGCAAAATCATAGAGCGACATTGGCGGGTTCTCATCGTTGACAAAGACTTATGTCCTCTGCTTTCTAAACGTCCAACCATCACGTACAAACGTGTACCCTCGCTCAGGGATAAACTGGTCTCTAGTTTCTTGTCACCTATTAACACCAATCCATCTCTCATGAAATCACTGATGGAATCCCCCATAGGCTTTACTGAATGTTTTAAATGTAAGGCCTGTGCTCGTGCCACTGCATGTAAATCCTTTTTACATCCGGTCACCCAATGTAACCAGTTAATCAAGCATTCAATTAACTGTGATACCACTTTTGTGGTTTATGTGCTCTCATGTCCCTGCATGAGATGGTATGTCGGGAGTACCACATGTAAGCTTAAACTCAGAATATTACAGCACCTTAGGGCAATTAAAAATTCAGATCCCGCATACCCTATGGCCAAGCACTTTAAACAAGAACATAACAATGACCTTTCTCTCCTTAAATTCTTTGCAGTGGCACATATCCCGATCCATCCTAGAGGTGGGGATCGTGTGTTAAAGTTAAGACAGCTAGAGACCAGATTCATTTTGGATTTCGACACCAAGTTCCCTAATGGTCACAATCTCGACAAGGAGCTTTATACGTTTCTAGGCACATAAGAGAGTATTTTCCCCTAACTGTTTGTTTTGGATTGGTTTTCCTTCCGTTATCAATCCGTTTTTGATTACATTTAGTTGATGGGATTGTGCTTTCTCATTATCGAGTGTTTTTTCTTTTGTTTTTTGGGATAAACATGTTGTTCCCATTTCACTTATCAGTCCCTGACCTGTGCTCAAGTTTCACCCTTTCTCATTACCACCATGGTGGTTATATTACCACTAAGGTTTATAATTGGGATTGGCTTTATTCTTAGCCTTATTTTTTAAGCTGCTATATCCACGACCTAGCAGGACATTTGGCACTTTTTATTTACTTTTCTGTTGTAGTCTTTGGTGTTTAATAACTTGGCGCTTTTTGTCACCCTCTCCATCTTGGTTACTTGGTTGTTTCAGTTGTTGTTTTTGATTACATTACATTTTTTCGTGCGTCTTATACAAGATCATTTCAAATTTGCATGCTTCAGTCTAGGTATTCAGTTAGGCTTACAAAAGTGTACATCTATGTAAATTACGATACAATCTGCCATTTAATCTGCCATACTGCTGTTAATTATGGTTGCCTACGTGATTTTGCCTATTTGCACAATTGTCATGCTGCTTTTGATTGCCTTGCACTTGCACTTCATGTCAATATTGCCTATGTGATTTTGCCTATTTGCACATTTTTCATGCTGCTTTTGATTGACTTGCACTTGCACTCTATGTCAATACTGACTAGAGTATGAAATGCCCTTTGATTTATTTGTAAAAATCATTGTTGCCCTGTATTTTATTATCAGAATTGTAATTCTGATCATTTTATACATATTTTCGTATTCCGATCATTCTACAAGATTGATGGTCCCTCCATGATTAATTTATCGGCACTGAGCCGTTGGAACCGTCAATGATGACAATGTGATGCAAGGTTTGCTATCCTGCACATGTTTATGCTGCTATTTTGCCCGTTTGCACAAAGCTACATTTTACATACTTATGCTGCTATTTTGCGGATTTGCACAAAGCCATATTGTACATGGCATTATGTTGCCTTTTAGCCTGTTTTACAGTTGACTGATAGATTTTCATAAGCTGCAATCTTATCTTTTCAAGCGCACTATGCACTCATTTAATTATCAAATATGTATTGTAATATCTTGTTTTTAAAACCAGTAACACATGTTGGAAATTGAGGTGCAAGGGATTTGGCTCATATGGCTTTTTGTAAGGAACTTTTCTTTTGCCTATTGGGGGTACTTTTGCTCTTTATATTATAAGTGGGTGTAAGTGTCACACTGTTGGCTAAGTTTTGACTCTCCATTCCAACATGGTCGCCATAGAATCAGTCCTTGGTTGCACCTCTATTCCAACTGACATAGATGATGGACTACATGTCTTTTTTAACTGTGTCTTTGTCCTTTGTTGTGCTACGTGATCAAGCGCTCAGTTGAGCGTGAAACGCGTTGTAGGTGGGCCGTGCACTAGGCGTCCTGCCCCTGTTTGTCTTGATGTTTCCCCAGCCTTTTTTTCTGCACAATTGTGCAGTTTCTTACTATTAAAATAACTTCCTACTTTTACCGTGTGAGCTCTATATTTCTGGGTTCTCTTCCCTTTTGGGATTGTAGGACCTCACTGGGTCCACGGAGAGTGTGGTCCGTCCCCTCTCCTCTGGTTTCTTCAATATATATTATTACTCTTCATTATTTATTCATAATTATATATATATATATAACTATTGAATGTTTGGACTGGAATCCAGGTTGTATGGGGTGACCATTGAGATAAGTGATTATCTGTTTGAAAACAACCATCCTGAGTTTTAAAGAGTGGCAAGGTTGGACAGATACAGATATGTAGAATGAGAGGTTGTTGGGATCACCACTGAGTTTCTTTTGAAGGGTAAGGCTGTGATTGTTTCATAGCAGAAAAGAAAAACATCAATTGTGAGAGAGAGGCTGAATAGAGCAGAGCTATGAGTCAAGGTGACTGTTGCAGGTTTCTTTATATTTTGTGGTCCAACAGGGTCAGTCGGGTGCAAGAAGGGTTGTCAGAGCGAATGATGCAGAGACGTTCCATGAGACAGATTTGGGAGAAGTGGGATAAAAAAATTAGCATGAGGTGTAAGAAGAATGGAATGGGAGAAGAAAGGAGGAGGCAGGTGAGGTAGATGGGTAGAGGTAGATGGGTGCACTGGGTGTCATGTATTTTGAATTGTGTTGCATTGTACTTGTCATTTGAATAGCGCTACTTTAATGTTACTATAGTTTCAATGTCCTGTTCATGGGAACTCCCTCGGAGGACCGAGGTCCAGAGTTTTGGAGACCATAGAGTACGATTAGGAACCGTGTGTGCTTTTGGCCAAAAAAGGCATATGAGGGCTGGCCAGGCACTGGGAGAGAAGCAACCCATGCAGTTAGGCATGCAAATGGGTGCTGAGAGGAGTGGGGTGGCATCAGTGCTGGAGAATTGTTATTTGTTCGAAGTGTCCAAATTTGTCATAGGTCTGCACCTTATTTTGCTGTCAGAAGTGTTGATGTGGAGTCTGGTGTAAGTAGGTGGAAGAATGTATGTGAACAGCTTGACCGAATATTGTCGTAGTGCTTGTTGTATACTGATGTTTGTGGATAGCCATGCCTGCAGCAAGTGGAGTGGTGCGTTATACGTACCATTCCTCCATTGATGGCACTTTGTTGTCAGGGTGCCCACTGAGGCACTTGGCAGCTGCTGTCCGTTCTTGCGGCTGTGATAAAAATAGCAGCAGCGACATTCTATGACCCAACTATTTGCCACAGGAGGCACATTGCTTATGCATCCAGATTCTTCTAGGTGGGTCGAGTGGTGAGGCTACCCTGATATCAAACATTTACTGATCATTTTAAGTGGGTACGTTTACCAAGGACTGCCCATTGTGAGGGATTCTATGGAGTCATCACAAACACTGTACCTAATGTCTCCTCTAAGGTAGCCAGGGAAAGGCAGACACTTCCTGATCCTGACCCTGGGGGCGGTGTCAGCCGGGAGGATCACCTGGGAGGAGCAGGGCCCTACTGAAACAGGAAGACTTGGGATGAGATGCAGGACTTGTCTATCTCAAGGAAGGGAATATCATTAATACCAGCAGATGTAATGGCATGTTGTCAAAGAGAACTAGTACTCCATAAAGTTAATTGTAACAATGTGAGTGAAAACAATTATAACCGGTTATGTATTAAGGGTGAGAAAAGTTCCTACAAAAATTATAACATTCCTAGAAATAGGGAATCCTATGAGTCCAGGGAAAAGCTTGCAGAAAGGTCTTTGCGAACTATCAATCTGAAAGTGGAAAAACCTCAATCCTCTGTAAAACCAAAAATATATATTTGTATCCTTGTGATACTCCTTTAAGGAATATACTTAAGGAGAAAAAGGAACTTGGTGGGAACATTTTTGTTGACCAGACTGATTTTTGTGTTACAGACTTCAAGTCCCAGTATTCCTAGAGTTCTGGGGTGAAGAAGAGGGCTAATGACCCACACCTGAGGATAACTGAGAGGCATAAAAGGCCTCCTCAGGTGCAGACCATTAGACCAAGATGGAAGAAGGTGAGGCAGCTGAAGCAGAAGCAGCAGCAGCAGCAGGGGAGCAGAAGTAGAAGCAGTGTGGAGAAGAACTGGAGGATTAGCCAGGACGCCAGGACCAGAGTGGAGAGAGAAAATGATGCAGGTCATATAGGGTTGAGATTTCAGCTGCAGAGGTTGTGCAATGGAACGCAGTCCTTATTTGTGACTTTCCCCATTGTGAAGCATTTGGTGGTGGCAGGCGAACACCAGATCTCTGGGGAGGTTCCACTTGTAGAGGTCACGCAGCAGGAAGCGTACGTTTCTGGGACTTTGTGCACTGTGAAGCCATCAGAGGTGGCAGGTGAGCACCAGATTGCTGGGTGAGCCTGTGTGGGACGCGGGAAGCCATGCTGTAGAAGAGGCTGGACTGAGTAGTGGAGCTGCAACATGGAAACAGCCAGGCAAATGGATGCACATGCCAATCCAGTGAGTTCACTATGCTAATGTGACACCGGAGCGCTCTGTGACTGCCCGTTGCTTGAATCCAGTTTTTCTTTTGAATACCAAACTGATATAAAACAAAATGATGATTGTGACACATACCAAGCTGATAGAAAACCGAAGTAGTTGGCAGAAAGAGACAGCAAAGATTCCATCTGAAGGAGGCGACTGTTGCATAGTGGGGTATCCTAAAAGCCAACCACACAAAGGGGCAATATATCCAAAAGGGAATTTGAACCATCATTGCCCTAGCCAAAAGGGGCTCACATGCATGCAATTGGTAAATAAGCAGTGTTACCTAAGCCAAAAGGAAATAACTAAACACAATAGTGTGTGTGTGTGTGAAAAATATTGCCCAGGTATAGAGAATGTTTCAAACCCAGATTGCCAAAGCCAAAGAAGTGTGAAGAAGAGAAAGAGCTATTATCAGCATTTGGTTAATAATATAAAGGTGGAACAATATTGGCAGCAGGGCTGCCCTTTTGATAAGAGAGGTTCAGGAGGAAGGGGGCAAAGCCTGTCTTAAGTGTGGCAAACACACATGTCTAATAAATAGCACAAGTTTGATTATTGTTCTCGTTGAAGACATTCTCAAATGTAATTTTGTAACGGAGAAGAAATTGTTAAAACCTTTGAAGTTGACCCTCACCACAGAAGTACTTAGAACTGGTAGTTTGTGCTAGTAAAGGAGTTAACCGGTCATATAACTTTGCACCAATTGGTTCTGTTTGGGTAGGGTAGTATACCTAAAAAGAGAGCTGCAATATTTTATCTTGGCCGGCAGGAGAGTATACCAAACCAAGAACATGTGTAACCATTGGTTCTGTTCTGGCAGGAATATACTGGAGCAGAGTGTTGTAGAAGTGGTAAACCTGGCATGAGAGTAAAACAGATGGAAACTCGTACAGTACTGTGGTCGGGTAAAGCTTAGGATTAAGTGGTGCAAACATATCCTGACAAAGACATTTGTTATGAAGCTGATGAAGTTTTCAAATATATCTAATTGATATCTATTTTGATAAAGTAGTTCTGAAGCTACAGTGGTGCCAAAATATTCCGACAAAGACATTTGTTTTGAAGTTAATTTAGTTCTGAACTATTCATTGTTAATGTCAGGAAGCTGTTTCACAACCTTGACTACAAGTGAAAAGAGTAAATCTTTGTTAAACAATTGTGAACCATCATTGGAAACCAAGTTGGAACTTAGGGCCTCATTACACGGACGGCGGTAAAGGTTAACGGTCACCGTTAATGGCAAAGGTGACCGTTAACCCTTACCGCCGTACTACGAGGTCCCTTTGCGGGTTGGAGGATTTAACGCCTGCTTCTTGCAGGCGTTAAAATCCAACCCGCTAAGGGACCTCGGAGCTAATTACGGCACCGCAAAATTGCGGTGCCGTAATTAGCACCTTCCCCATATCCATAGAGCCCTATGGGGCAGAAATGGGAATGGGGAAGGGCAATGGCGGAAAGGGGATTTACCGCCCCTCCAACCTTGGAATGGGGCGGTAAATCCCCTTTCCGCCAAGGCGGTGCCGGTATTTTGCTAATAGCGCCATGGCTCACCGCCTACCGTGTAATGAGGCCCTTAGTGTTGTAAAATTGGATTAGTAAGAGAACTGAATTTAACTATGTGTTGTGTCACAATATTTCCTTACCCTTTTGAACATTCAAAGCAAGGCCAACTTGACCCTGGACAAGGGGAGTTCACCCAGGTTATCAGAAGAATCAACTATTGTGTCATAAATGTTATATTTGTTGTTGTTAAACTGCTTTATATTTTCTTATTGACTTAATGTGTATATACATGTGAGGGAGAGAAACCTTTTTTTGCTAGTGTTTTCCTCCAGTTTATTTTAGGCAGGGAAATCCTCATCAGGGTAGTGATAGTGAGGCGTCCATCCAGCTAATAAAGTTAATAAAAATGACATCTTTTGAAAACCATCACAAAGTTGTCCACCTCACATTTCTGACCCCTCATACCATTATATGGCTCATATTTGTGCAATACGTACCCATCCCCCATTACTTCTAGAGCGATGCTGAGCTGGTTCTTGATTGCCCCTTGTGGTGTTGCATAGGGGAATCCCACCTGTCCTGCTGATACGGCATATGGCCATGGCAGCTCGACTTCTCATGAATTCCCGGCAGTGCATCCCAATCTATACGAATGCAGTGGTGGTTGCATTGGTGGTATCACAACACTGTGCTTCTACTGCTATTGTTGTGATATGCCTGTTTTCCATACATGTCTGGTGCAGTCATTCATCAATCCTGTGACAGTACATATATGAGCGCCATGGTCATGATACATGCATGATGGTGTGTGTGATCAGGGCCGCCTCGAACAGAGCAAGCACTGTCAGGTGTTTGGAGGTCAGTGACACAATGAAAGCAGCCAGCACCACCTAGGGAGACTATTCACATAGTGGCACTTGAGGGGAGGCAAGTTCATCATACGTGTATGAGGGTGTTTTAGGTTCGGGCTGCCGTGAACACCACTGGCACCATCAAGGGGTTTGGAGGTCAGTGACACCACGAATGCAGCCAGCACCACCTGGGTTCATATACTCGTGATTTGAAGAATTTGGGGGTTCTCAAGATAATGCTGCAAATAGCTATGTTTTGAAGGCTTTTTTGAAGGAGATGTCATTTTTGGAGTGGTGGATGTGAAAAGGAAGACTGTTTCCAGATGGTGGGTGCTAGGATAGAGAAAGGATAGAGAAAACCAAGCCGTCAACTCTGGTGGAGTGGTGCAGTGGAATAGCCAGGAGGAGAGATGAGCCTGATCTGAAGTTTCTGGGGGGCTGGCAGTGGATTATTTTGTTTCTGAAGGAACTCGGGTCCTGTATTATGGAGGGCTTGGTGTGTGATGCAGATGGTTTTGAAGGCTGCTCTTAGGCTAATTGTGAACCAGTGCAGAATTCTGAGAGCGGGTTGATCTGTCCTTTGGGCGCGATGGCAAAGAGCAGTCTGGCTGCTGCATTTTGGATACATTGAAGTTTACAGAGTTAGCATGCACGGACGCCGATATAAAGGAAGTTGGCGTAGTCCAGGCGCCGATGATAATTTGCCCTTATTGCTGAGACTCTTTTAGGGTAAAAGAGGTAAGGAAAGATTTGTTTTAGGATCTGTAGGTGGAAGTAGGTAGTTCTGCGGAGTTGATGTGCTTGGAGAGGGATAGATATGTGCCCATGGTGCATCTGAGATTTTTGACAGAGTTGGAGGCGGCGGGTGGGGCACCAAGGGCAGCCGGCCATGGTAAAGGTTGGGGGATAAGAGCAATTTTGCCACATAGCAAGATGTCTGATTTGCCTGGGTTCAGGATTAGTTGGTTGTTAGTCATTCAATTGTCGATGTGTGAGAGACAAGGAGATTTTGAAAATGATCTGCAGATCGTCTGCATATTTGTAGCAGGTAAGGTGGTGTGAGCGGATGAGAGCTGGCCGTGGGCTTAGGTAGAGGTTGAAAAGGAGTGCTGAGAGGGAGGCTCCTTATGGTACCCCTTTTGTGACTGGGCAAGGGGGAACAAGAACGATTTGTGAGTGATGATAGATAAAGGAGGTGATCCAATTAAGGGCAGAGTCTTTGATGCATGGAGTGAGGAGCCTGTTTCTCAGTATTGTGTGATCAATTGTATCACAGGTAGCAGATAGATCCAGCAGGATAAGTGTGGCAAGCCCTTCTGAGGCAGCAGTTCTTTTGAGGTCATCCCAGATGGAGACCAGAGAAGATTTTGTTGCACAGAGGGGCCGGAACCCCGATTGGGCTTGGTCGATGAGACTATTGGCTTCTGTGAAAAGTCTGAGTTGCTTATATGCATGCCACATGGTCAATTAGTTTGGCAATGAAGCAGTAACTTGATTGGGAGAGTGGGTTGAGGCTGGGTTTTGTGAGAAGCGGTTTTACATGAGAGGTTTTGAAGGCCTCTGGGAAAATGCCTGATGCCAGCGATTTAGTTAGAATGGAGTGGGCTACGCTACCAGCACAGGTGGAGAAAGGCAAGAGTCTCCATGCGAGCCTGAGGGGAAGCTAAGTGCTAGTAGGTTGCTGAAATCGGCCTGTGAAGGAGGTTTGAATGAAGGGAAAGTAGGTCGGGAGGGTGAGTGAAGGCTTGGGTTTGTGGAGGGTCCGGATGCCGATGCAGGATCAGAGCTAGTTTTGTGTTTATGGTATGGTGTCTTTCAAGCACAACATTATGAAAGTGGTTGGATAGTTCATCACAGAGGGCTTGTGAGCTCAGGGAGGTGAGGTTAAACAGCTGAGGGAACTGAATTTCCCTAGGATTTTGTCATTTTCACTGCATGGATTTTGGAATTGGAGAATCTGTTCCCATAATGTTATTTTTTTTTTGTTGCTTTGCTGATTTTGTATAAGTATGCCCTGTTCAGGCCATTTTGTTAAGAGGGGTGGGGGTGGTCCTCCAGGCTTTCTCTAGGTGATGCTTGAGGGTTTTGAATGCTTTGAGGGAGGGGGTGGACCACTTTTGGTGAGGGGTTAATCGCTGAGTAGGGTGACAGGATGGTGTGAGGGGGGTCGTAGCTATGGAGAGCCATAGGTCAAAGAGATCAATGGAGGGGTGTCCTTACTTGCTAGAGAGATCTGGATGTGTATGAAGTAGGGAATTGGCCAGGTCTGGATTGACAATAATTGAATTCCATTATTCCATTATTTGGTGATTTTAAAGGGGAAGTAGGAGGCCAAGTCAGTAGTGGTGAGAGAGGAGGAAAGGCGGCGGGATCATGTCTGTGTGGGGTGATTAAATGAGATTGACATAATAGAGGGAGCTAGCTGTATCCAGACAAGTGGTCAGCGCTATTAGATGATCTTTTCTAGACTGTGAAGAGGGTGGGGAGATGATCTTTCTGGTAGCTCTGTGAACAGTAAATCATGGCTGTTCACAGTGATGGATGGTTGAGGTGATCCATTGCCAGAGTATGGCAGGATAAACACAGAAGTTCCTCAGAGTTAGTTTGATAAAAAAAATAGTAATACCTAATTGAAACAGATTCATTAAAAAATGTTTACGCTCTATATAATTCACTAAAGAAGTTTGTGCAAACACTATTGAATATGCATAAATTGCAAATATAAAGTGCACAAATACAACCATATATCCCTAAATGAACACATAATATAGACACAAGAGACATAACCTCAACCACATACTCACACTCACTCAATCGGCATACAAGACATATCTTGTCATCTTCTGCTACCTGTTTTTCTTACTCCGCCCAGGCCTCTGGTTGGGGTGGCGAGACTGGTATACTCTTTCATTCCTCGTTTACTCCTTCTCTTTGCTAACTGTCCCTTCCTCTCATTTCCTTGTTTGAATATCACTTCATCTATTTTTCTAAACCTTTCTATCTTGCCTTTCTCATGGTTTACCCCCTTCCTGGTTCCCTTTCCTCTTTCTGTGATGAGCTAGACTCTCTCCTTTCTGTTCTTCTTCCCCCTCAGTGTCCTTTCTTTCTCATGGGAGATTTAAATCTCCATCTTTCATCTACTCATTCCTCCTCCTTTTCTCTTCCTTTCCTGGATTCCTATAATTGGTTCCAGCTGTCTTCTCCTTGCCACACATCTATGGCTCTTTGGACCAAATGTTCTCTTCCTTTCCATTTCCTCCCTGATTTCGTTCCTACCCTTTCCTGTTAAAGATCATCATTTTCTATCTCCCTCCTTTCCCCTGTCCTTATGCGTCCTCTCCTAGTTTTCTTTGCTCAGGTCATAATCTTGTAACCTTTAACTCCTCTGTCTTCATCCCCAGCTGGACTCCTAACTTCTCTGCATTCTCTTACTGAATTCTCTCTATTTTCTCCAGATAATGCTCTGTCGTTTCTTAAACTTTCTCTGCAAAACTCTCTTGACTCATTTCATCCTTCAAGACCATTTCATCCCCAGGCCTTCTCAGGCTTGGTTTTCTCCTCCGCTCCACTCCCTTCATTTCTCTCTGCATCGGGTAGAACGAAAATTGAAAAAAGACCCATCCAAAGCTAATCTATCCCATATTTCCTCTCTGCATTCCTTTTATGACTCTTCCCTAATCCTAGCAAAAAAATGACTACTCTTTGTTCATGTCATAATCTTGCAACTTTTAACTCCTCTGTCTTCATCCCCAGCCAGACGCCTAACTTCTCTGCATTATCTTTGCTGAATTATGTCTACTTTCTCTAGATAATGCTCTGTCATCTCTTAAACTTGCTCTGCAAAACTCTCTTGACTCATTTCATCTTTCAAGACCATTGCATCCACAGGCCTTCTCGTGCTTGGTTTTCTCCTCTGCTCTAATCCCTTAATTTCTCTCTGCATCGGGTAGAACGAACATTGAAAAAATATGCATCTTAAGCTGATATTTCCCATATTTCCTCTCTGCATTCCTTTTATGACTCGTCCCTACTCCTAGAAAAAAAATGACTACTCTTTGTTCACGTCATAATCTTGCAACTTTTAACTCCTTTGTCTTCATCCCCAGCCAGACTCCTAACTTCTCTTTATTATCTTTCTGAATTCTGTCTACTTTCTCTAGATAATGCTCTGTCATCTCTTAAACTTGCTCTGCAAAACTCTCTTGACTCTTTTCATCCTTGAAGACCATTGCAGGTTTTCTCCTCTGCTCCACTCCCTTCTTTTCTCTCTGCATCGGTTAGAACGAAAATTGAAAAAAGACGCATCTTAAGCTAATCTCTCCCAAATTTCCTCTCTGCATTCCTTTTATGACTCGTCCCTACTCCTAGCAAAAAAAATGACTAGTCCCAATTAATTCCTTCAAATTGCCCTCAACCCCACCATCTTTTCCATCTTCTTAATCAAATTCTTTCCCCCTCACCTGACCTCTATTTGTCCTGTTCCCTATCCCCATCTGCCTTTTCAGCATTCCACTCTGATAAGGCATCTAAGCTTGCTTCTTCCTTTTCTTCCCACCAGTCTTTTAACTTTCCTCTTGTTCAAGCTACCTCCTCACGTTCCACTTTCTCTCTTCTCACTGAACCTGGCACTGACAATTTCTTCACTCACACTCATCCCATGGCCTCTTCCTTAGATCCTCTTCCTTCTGCCCTGATCTCTAAAATCTATCCTCTACTCTTGTCTTTTTTGACACCTCTTATCAACTCTTTCCTCTCCTCTGCTACCTTTCCTTCATTATAAGCTTGCCACCATCATTCCTATTCTGAAATAACATTCAATGGACCCTTCTTCCCCTTTCAGCTATTTCCAATGTCTCGTCTTCCGCTTCTTTCCAAGATACTTGAATGGGTGGTTTATTCTCAGGTGTATGCCTATTTTGACTCCAACTCTTTACTTTCTCCTGCCAAATCAGTTTTTTCGCATTTCTGACTCTCTACTTTCAGCTCGCCACTCTAGATTCTCTCCTATTCTGAGTCGTATTGATCTATCTGCTGCTTTCAACACAGTGGATCTTCCTACTCTCTTCTCAACTCTTTCTTCTTTTGCTTTTCTGGCCCTGTCCTTCACTGGTTTGCTTCCTACCTCAACGACTGCTCTTTTTCAGTCTCCTGGTCTGGCAAATCATCTCCCACCCTTCCATTTCTATATGGGTTCTGTAAGGGTGCAAAAGTCGGAGAGTGACACACAGGTGGCATGATTGTTGACATACACTTTTATTTATTCCAAAATAAAGAGAAAACATACCTCTCCCTAACTCTAACAGGGGTTTCCCTGCCTCAACTAAGAAACTAAGGAATCTGTCAGAATGTCCAAGTAAATGAAAAAAGAGTGCCCGTCATGTCAAAATGCCTACTTCTATCCCTTATACCAGTAACTAAACTAAAGAAATACTGGATCTCTTCATTCCAGAAAAATGTCTCCTTTCTTCTGGACAATGGGTCAAGGTTCCAATTGGCAGGTTGGAACTGCATATGAGAGATTGAGTCCCTTCTCCAGGTCTCAATTCCTTTCCACAATGCCACACAAAGTTTCAGCATGAGGTGATGTAAAGTTCTCAGTTCAAACTCAGAAGTTCCAACTCAAACATCAATCCTTATTGCTCATAGTTTTCTTCACTATTGGGTTCCTAGAGAAGGCAACCCTTCTCCGGGTGTCTTGGTGTCTTGTTCTCTGTAGTTTCGCAGGCCTTCCTCAACTTTGCTTCACAGTACATGACAACAGGGGGTATGGCTTCCTTCCCCTGATCTCTCTTGGCTTTTATAAAGCTTAACCATTTCCAAATTGGTCCTTCCGATTGGTCATTCAGTTCTAGAACGACTATTTTATGAACATGCAATTCCTCTCTAGCATTCATTTAAAAACCAAAAAGTAAAACCCTTAACCAAACACCATATTTAATCAGTAAAATTCCAATTTCTAGACAAAAGGAGACAGTTGGTGTATTACATGGTGAAAATAATACCATCAAAAGAAATGTTTTTTCTCCAACTGCAATGGGCCCCAGTGCTTAATTTCCCCACAATACTGCTCCATGGAGGGCTGGGGAGCAGGCCTGCAGTTTATATACCTCTAACATATACACAGTTCCTCTTCCCCAAAATGTTCTAGCAAACTCTTGGGTTGCACCAGCATGTGGTCTTAATATACAGTGGTTACATTCTATCTGCATAGTCCATGATCTATTGGCTGTTATCCACACCCCTAAGTAATCAAAATGTCCAACCTGTTGAATAGTTCCCCCACTCGTTATATTCAATATGCATCTTTTTCTTTAATTTCTTATGACACACCATTTATTGTTGTGTTTATTTCATTGCATAGTTACCACAAAATGTTTTTACGCATTGAAGTTGCCTTTTTATTCCAATTGGAGATTGTGATATCAACACCACATCACCTGCATAAAGCAGGATTCCAATATTTTCATTATTAAGCCTTGGTGCATCACATTCACAATTGTATATCATTTCAGCCAAAGTATTTATATACAGGGAGAATAATAGAAGCGACAGGACGCAACCTGCCCTATTCCTTTATCAATGTCAAAGGCCTGGGTGCACTCGCCTCCATTTCCATATCTGATCTTAGCTTGGGTGTCCTCGCATAAGGCATTGCATTGACAAATGATATCGGGGCTTGCAATTTACACAGAACTGATCATAAAAGGTCTCTATCCACTTTATCAAACGCTGCTTTAGACTCAATAAAAACAATATACAGAGACATATTCTTTTGGGTTCAGTAATTTTCTTTCAACGCTCAGATGAGAAAGCAGTGTTCCACTGTGCCCAGTTTATCTCTAAAGCCCACCTGTAATACGGATAAAATGGCTGATTCTTTAACCCAAGACTCAAGTCTATTTAACAATAAATGTTAGTCATACTATCGATTAACGATATTGGGCTATCATTTCCTACGGAATACCTATTCCCTTTTTTCAGCACATATGCAGCTAATGGGAATTATCCCAGTCTTATCAATTAAGTTGAAATAAGATTGTCATGTGTGGAATCCAAATTGCAGGTTCATCCACATATAACTGAACACATATCTTTTCTGGCCCGCATGCCTTCCCTTTTTTTATAGAATATAAAGCAGATTTTACTTCCACTTCTCTAAAAGGGTTTTTTGAGCTACCTTTTTGATAATCGTTCATTTTATATTCTGTGGAAGATTTCATATTGCTATATCCTTTCTTAAAAAATGTGAGCCAAATTTCTGGTGATATTGTTGACAATGACGTTCCTGAACCCTTACTTCCATTCCCTGTCGCAACTATATTCCAAAATGATTTCTGATCTTTTCGTTGAACAGCATCTTGGAGTGATTACCATACATGTTCTACTGTAATGTTCTTTTTGTACTTCAGTAAATCTTTAAACTCCTTTTTTTCAGGAATCTCTCTTAGATCATTACTATCATTAATAAGCTTTACAGGCATGCAAAGGCGCTTTAGCTCTTTTGAAATCCTCATCAAATCAGCAATTACTGTGGTTTGGTGAGTATGCTTGCCTACTAGTACAAGTAACCAAGGGTACAATTGCATTTACCACCCCAGCATTTATTGTAAACATATTAACATTGTTCAGTGAAAATTGTAGGTTTAAAGTTTCAAAAACAGGTACCATGTTAGTATAAATATGTGGTTGTTTTTCATTCCAAACCTTATTGCTCCATTTTATAATCCATCTAACTCTATTTGTTTCATTGCCAGTGTCATTATTATTATTATTATTATTATTATTATTATTATTATTATTATTATCATTATTATTATTTCCACGGTTAAGAGAAAGTGATTAGCAAAAGGCCACGTGGGAGGATATAGGGATAAAAGTGGATGAGGAAATAATTATCAGGAGGTGGAAGATGATGAACATTAATAGGAGTATGATGGTGGTCATGATAGATTAAGCGGAAGTGAGATTTGGGAAGAGAAACAAGGTAAACCCTTTCTGGGAGATGCCAGTCATTTTCAGGAGATAATACTGGATAAAGAGGTGAAGAGGTGAACAGAGGTGGTTATCAGCAGGTGGCACTGAAAAATATCAGGAGGGGGACTGTGAAGAATATTAAGAGGGGGCAGGTATTGAACTGCAAATTACTTCAGGGGTCGAAACGAGATGTCTATCAGGAAATCATAGCAAATAGATATCTGCATCTGGAAGGAGCTGTATATGAGGGAGTAGAAAGAGAAAGAGAATATCAGGAACAAGGGGGGAAAAACACTTGTTTAGTTATTTGAGGGCACAATTTGGGAAGAGTGAGAATCCAAAAAAGGTGCCCCAAAGGAGCAAAGCTGGGGGTTTGATAGTGAAAAACAGAAGGGAGAGGTACATAACCGAGATTCAAGAAAGGTGGTGCCCAAAAGGTTAAAAGGGGGAAAAGCAATGGAAGAGGGGAGCAGAGATGAGATATGGCAAACAAAGGAGGAAAACATAGAAAATCAGGATACGGATTTCGTGAATATCCTAAAAAGACAAATAGAGATAGAGAGAATCCAGAAACAGGTGAGTGCAAGGAGGGCAGAAAGTAAAGAGGACTGGACCTGGTTTGTGGATTATCTCACCTAAGAGACAGGATCAGTGTGGTCGGCCACCCACTTACCCTGACACCCTCTCCAGGCCGAAAGCAGCCACATTGAGAGCTGCCATGTTCCCTTTGAGGGCCCTCAATGGGGCCACAAGTGTGGGCTCCGACAAACACAGGAGGGAGTGGGAGTCAGACTATGAAGAGAGAAGGAGGATGTGGGAATTCCAAAAATCAGAGTTGGGGATTAAAAGATGGGTGAGTTTGCATAAACAGAAATAAAGAGCACAGCCCACCCATGAACCTGAAGCCTGGCCTTGAACATGTTGGGGAGCACCGTGCACAACCATCTAAGGTTGTTAGAGCATCCTCTTGTTCTGGATGTTCACTGGGTCGATCCGAGTAATCTTGGCTGGAAAATCAGTCTTCTGAATTGGGAATCCCCAGAACCAAACTCATACTAAAAAGACAACATCATGAACTTTTAGTTTACTTTTGATTTGAAACTGAGTTCATCTTGAACATTCAGTTGATCCTGACACTTTAGGTGATTTAATTCTAATACAGTTAACTATTTTGCCTAATCATCCAACATGTTCACTATTAGTAGACTACCTTTGAGTTTCAGAGTTTGTCTGGTCAGTTGAGACCCAGCAAACACAGCAAGGCTTGTACTAAAAAGGGAAAGAATGATGATCAGAGGAGCAAAGAAATGCATGAAAAAGGTTGGAAAGAGAACTTGGATAGTATTGGCAATACAGAGAACATGGGCGATCGTAAGAAGGAGCTTAGTGATAGTACAGATTGAGTTAATAATAAGGAAAAGAAGGTAAGAGCATGAAGAAGAAGAAGAAGGAGGAGGGGAGAACATATGGAGATGTGAGACTATCAGCAGGTGCTTGGCAGAAGATGTGAAATCTTGCAGTCACTGATAAAGAGAGTTTGGAGATGAGCTTGAAGACTAAAGAGGCAGTTGGAAGTGGTAGGATAAAATAAGGAGGCTATAGGAGAACACCATGGAGTGACTGGATGAAGAAAAGAGGAATTCAAAAACATAAATAGGGGATTCAGGAAGAGCAGGGGGGATTTCAAAGAGAGCTGGAGAAGATTCAGATAAAAAGGGATAGTAAGACCCGAAAGATTCCGTCAGGCCCTGTTAGCCCTAGTCAGGGGCTAGAGGCAAGAGAAGGAATGAGCACTTGGCATGGAGTGTACTCAGATCCGAGAGGTGAAGGTGGGGACCAAGATCAAGACTGTAGAAATAAGTGGAAAGCAGGTCAGGTCAGCATATATGTAGTCAGAGGACCCTCTTCTGTGGCACTGCCAAACTACAAGGGACCTGCTTCCCCATCAAATCAAAATACCCCAAAAGAACCTGGAGCAGAATGCATGGCTCTACCTTTGCCTCCTCAAGGGGGCCACTGAAACCCATAGCCTGGGACAGACCTTGATGGAGACCTTAAGGTGGGTGCAGGAGTCCCAAAAACCTCAGACTGAGATACAAAGATGTGTTTTGGAACTCCTAGAGGCCCACAAGAAGAGGGTTCAGGAACCCATGGAAACCTGCACTGTAAGAGCCAGTCCAGGAAACTTGGTTTGAACGCTTTGATTCCCTGAGGGACACTTTTCTGTTGGTTAAATTCCTGAGACACTATCAACACCCTGGAGAGAATATCCATTCTGTCTATTTCGTTTGGTGAAGGCCCATTTTGTTTGATGTTCTAGCCATCCTTCGTACACGTGCTGCTACTATATTTCTGTTTAAGAGAGAAGTATAGACTGTCTGGTCATTTGATCCCCATCAGATGTGACATAGCTTTTTAGTCTCTTCCAAAACTTTGTCCATAAATGATATTCCATGGTCCATTAAAATGTAATGAGGTGATCCCACTTAAGCGAAATACGGTGCTAAAACCTTGTGTCATATTCCAAAATAGCTAGGATGTATTCACACCTACTTTTAGCGTATTAAAGAGTCCCATGATATCCATGTCAAATCAATCAAATGTCACTGCTAATGGATGAAGTTGGACCAGAGTATGTGCTTGCCGCTGGTCTTCTGATAGATGGACAACGTCTGGCAGTATTTTTTCAATTGTGTTGTAGATTCCTATCCAATGGTACCTACTTACGACATTTTGCAACATTATAGCCATTCCCAAGTGTGCAGCAGTTAAATAGGTGTGTGCTGACTCCATGATAGCTTTTTGTAAGGCATATATAGAGTAGTTAGTAACAGGGATGGCTGTCCTCTTTTGGATTAGGATCGACACAATATAATAGCCCTAGTTTCTCGCCTAAGAATACCTGTCCAGTCTTAATCTCATCCTCAATGTTACCCACCTGGTCAAGGGTCCGTCTTGAAGAGTGATGCATCTATCTGAGCTTAGGAAAAAGCTGGTGAAATCCAATTGCTCTGAATGCTGATGCAAGGATTATCAGATTCAGTTGGGCTCATAAATGTACTGGCACCCTTCATTCCATTGTCCTGCACCCTCGCTCCAGAATAGCGAACATTTTTTATCCACGGCCAGTCTTCTCCAAAAAAGTGATCACCCTTAATTTAGCATATGCAATTATCTCACGAATCAGTTGTTCCCCTTTATTGCCTCATTGGATGTTCATAATTTTTAGGAAGAAATTAATGCTAACTAGCCCGTCGTTGCATTGGTAATCCACATCTACCACCCCAACTCCCACATCAATGTATAGCTGAATAGGAAATCCTGATGGTTGCAATGTGAGCATAGCATTCTGGTGGGATAGCCACTTGGATATCTGTTTTTACCAGTGCTCAGTCTTGGGCTGGTATACATCAATCAAAGGCGCTGCAGAGATCTACCCCAGCGTACCGCTCTGTACCTTGGAATGGCTTGGGGTGGTATTGTAATGAAAAACAAGTCAATGTTTGTCTATTCATTCAGGTGTATAAATGTTATATTTAACATTGTGAGCAGGTTCCCATGCCTTTTTTTAAAAAGTCTTCCTTTCACAAAAATACATGAAAAATGTTCTTATAAAATCTTTCGATATCTTTCGGGTTCCTTAGCTACTTGTACTTTTATCTGGCCCTTGCTCCACCTACTTATAAATTCTGTGGTTCTCCTCTGTTTTCTATTCACTCTCTTTGTCAACTGGCTCTTTCTCTAACTACCCGTTATCATGTTTCACAGTCTATCTTTGCTTTTCTTTCCTGGATTTCCTATGTTGGATTGGCTGATCTTTTCCATTCTCTCTTGGACATGGATCTAATTCTTGCTCGCTTAACTCTTCTGGTGCCATGTTGTGGAGGGACTGGAATTTGGTTCACTTGGGATCTCTTGGGTCTTCTCAGCACCACATGCTTTATCTTATGAGATGTTAGAATTGCAGCTCCAATAAACATCCCTTCACTAGTTCACTTTCTTTCTGTGCCATCACTTCCTGTGCTAAACTGTTCACGTTGGTTCTCGTGAGACCTGAATGGTTATAACTACAACTTCCAATACACACTTCTTCCCTGCGTCACATGTTTCCTTCTCAGCACCTCTTGCACTAAGTAGTTTATGTTGTTTCTCTTGAGACTTCTAAAAACAACAACCTCTGGCTTGTGGCGTATTAGAAACATGACTTCTAACAAGAACGTATTAACTAGTTCACTTCATTTCTGACTCAGAACCTCTTGTGCTGAGCAGTTCGCTTTTGGTCATTTACGTCCTATTAGCATCACATGCTTTGACTTCTGAATTGTATGAGCCAGAATTTCCAATAAGCACCTGTTCACGGGTTCACATTCTTTCCTTCTGAGTATTTCTTGTGCTACGCACTTCACTTTGTTGTTTTTAGGTCTCTCAGCGTCACATGCATTTGCCCTATGAAATAGTACAACCGCAACTTCCAATAAATAGTTCTTCACTGGTTTACTGGTTTCTTCTAAGCAATTGTTGTGCTAAATAGTTCACTTTAGTTCTTTTGAATCCTCTTAGCATCACTGACCTTATTGTGTGAAGTGTAAGAGCCAGAACCACACTGCACTGTGAAAATACGATCAGTATATAACAGAAATTGAGTTTATTCTTGGGGGACACAGCTGAAACGTGTTTCGACCTCACGGTCTTCCTCTAGACTGATCAATGATAATCAATGATAAAATATACAACATGATAATACATCATTGAGAGGTAGAATGCATACTGATTGCATTTTCACAGTGCAGTGTGGTTGTGCACTTATTTTCTTGATTGTTACTTAGGTCCCTCGGGGCATGGGAACCTTGTTCACACATTAACCCACAGCTGTGCAATGTGAATCCTATCAATCAAAACTGACGTGCGCAGCAGGTTCAAGTCTTAAATTGCTCCAACTCTGTTTAAGAGTCAGAACACACATTAAACACCTTTTCACTTGTTTATGTTATTTCCATCTCAGCACCTATTGTTTAAACAGTTCACTTCGATTCTCTTGAGAACCATCAGAATTACAGCTTCCAATAAACACCTCTTCTCTTGCATTCAGTCTCTGAGCATGGCTGGCACGTTCCTCTCTATGCATCTCTTGCACTCTGTTGGACTACAAATTCTAACCTACTGTTCTCATGTCCCTCTGATTGTGCTGTTGGAAATGTCTTCTCTCTCTGCACCTCTTCCACTCTGTTCAGCAGTGTCTTGATTACAACTTCCAGAGTACATATCTATTGTTCCAATTTAAGCAGTTCTGGCACTTTCCCCTCTGTTTCAACCTCTTGCACCCCATTGGGGAACATCTGAACTACAACTTACACAATGCACCACTTCACCTGCATAACACCTACCCATGCTACTCAGGCTTCTCTCTTCTTCTTCTTCTTCTTCTTCTTCTTCTTCTTCTTCTTCTTCTTCTTCTTCTTCTTCTTCTTCTTCTTCTTCTTCTTCTTCTTCTTCTTCTTCTTCTTCTTCTTCTTCTTCTTCTTCTTCTTCTTCTTCCCCTCTCCCTCTCCCTCTCTCCCCCTCTCTCTCCCTCTCTCTCCCTCTCCTTCTCTCCTTCTCTCCCCCTCCCTCTCCTTCTCCCTCTCCCTCTCTCCCTCTCTCTCTCTCTCTCCCTCTCTCCCTCTCTCCCTCTCTCCTGTTGTGGGTCCCTCTTATGCTCAACTCTTAGCCATCTACTCACTGGGTCTCACTCACTCTCAGGGCTCCAGAGTCTGCTCCACAGGTCTTTCTCTCTCTGAGTGGTTTCTCTATTTCCCACCCAGTCTACCCCTCTCCCTGCAATCCATTGTGTCTTCACAGCCTCCTCTTTCTTGCATGCAAGGTGGGTCCAAGTTGCCAGCTTTTCTGATGATTTTTGTGGCTCCTCTGCTTTACTTTCCATATCCACTGCAAGTAGTGTTCACAAGCTCCTTCCCATGGGCCATGCAGGTTTCCTACTTTCCAGTAGTCATCTCCGTTGCAGGATTCCAGCAAGGCAATGGTTCTCCATAGGACTTGAGACTGCAGCTTGGCGCAACAGCATTATTCCTTATTGTCTTCAGTTCACCTCCCCTCCCCTTTCCATCTGTTGCTCCACCTACTTTTCTGTCCACCGTGGAGGCAACTAGTAATACACTTAAAGTAGCAACAGACTAACACATCGGTAGTGTGACTTGCTCTGGCAGTGCATTTCCCCAGAAAATGTACAGCCTCTTGTGCCCATGTTGACTACCATGTGTGCATGAACTTCTTGGCCGTTCTTAGTTGGTGGAGAGATTTGTCTGGTTAATTCCGATAACGAACGAGACTCCTCCATGCTAATTAGTTAGGCGACCCCCAGCGGCAGATCTAGTGCATGAATATTTATTTATCATGCTAAATCGAGAGTATCATTAACAATCCCCTGGAGTACTTAACTGGGATTACAAAGAATGAATACATTACGTGTACCTCTTTAATCTTTTTTCTTTGTCATTATTGGTCATTGTTTTACCTTGAATTTGGTTTATCCCATTTTTTCTTTTTCATTATTGGTCATTGTTTTACCTTGAATTTGGTTCATCTCTTTTTTCATGCAAATATATGTTGTTTGTCTTTATTTTGTCTGTATGATATTTTTTACTGCACATAAACTTTAACTGAACATTTGAGATACTCGTCGTGACTTCTTGCACGATATGAGGATATGATCATTCCAAAATAATTGTAACTTGTACAACGAATTGAGTTGTTCGCAGCATGCACCACTTTTTTCTTTATTGCATGAACTTCCTCTACTGCCCATATTCCCAAGCAGAACCATCAAATGCTCCGTTTAACCACTATTTACCAATGTTTAACCTGAACAAGCTATGCACGCTCTTATTTGCCGAAGTGCATCTATCACATGACCAAATAAATTCACAGAATGGTCACAGCCCCTTATGTCCACTGTCAATTATCACATGCCCAGGTAATTTAGACTCTAAGAGCAGGTGCGCCATGGACAGTAACATTATGCACACACACGCGTGGTCCTGATAGATTCTCTTAGACACATCATCGGGCACACGAGGGCACATCAGTGCAATGTTTTGACAAGACACGCAAGGTATACAGTAAAGATCAGAAGTGAAATCTAACCACAGAACAGGCAAAGAGCAGGCAGTGGAAGTGCACGTGTAAGAACATTTAAAGCATTTGTACACGCACAAAACAGAAACATCAGACAGCAAAAGAGCAATCTTCAGTCCCGCATTTCAGGTGCAGCCTTGATCAAAGAACGCGTTCAGAACTGCGTGTCTTCCTAGACGTGAGTGACACAATGGGCCTCATTACGACCCTGGCGGAAATCGTGGCGCCAAATGCACCATGGAGCACGGCGGAAAGCTGCCGATAGCGCCATGGGGGTTGGCGGATTTACCGCCCCATTCCGACCTTGGCGGGGCGGTAAATCCCCATTCCCCATTTTACCCTTCCCCATTCCCATTTTTGCCCCATAGGGTATAATGGGAGTGGGGAAGGCGTTAATTACGCCACCGTAAAATACGGTGGCGTAATTAACAACAAGGTCCCCTAGCGCCATGGATTTCTCCGCCCGGAAAAACCAGGCGGAAAACGCTCCATGGCGCTACGGGAACTCGTAGTAGGGCGGACGGGTCCGCCGCGAATACCGCTGGCGTAAACCCACTCCGCCAGGGTCGTAATGAGGCCCAATGTGCTGAGTGAAATCTCACCACTCTTAATGACACAGCACACACTATCATACTATAAACACTCCTTAACTAAAACCCTTAGGTGATGCTTTACTGCCACCTATGAGCAGAAACTATTGCATTGGAGTACAACTACAGAGAAATGCCATATGAGGAGGGATACACAGCTTGTAGGTGTCTTTTGGTTATTTACCCACCCATTGACTGACCATGGTCATGTTAATCCCTACGGCCTTTCCCACACACTTTCTCACCCTTCCCACCCAAAACACATCCTCATGGGATCTCTTTGAGCTCGCTTTAATTAAGCCTTACATCAAACGTTGAGCTCCAAGTGCCTGCCAGTGTTTTAATAAAGCAGTCTTTTCACAAGTTAATGACTTAATTGGAACTGTGAAGGCCCTACTGATGTAATAAAATTGTCTTAACAAGCTCTGTCTTTAGCCACTCCATTTAGAAGCACTGTGCATGCCCATCACTGACGTCCTATTGAAAACAAACAGCAAAGCCAGCAGTGTTGGCTTATGTATAATTATTAGGCATTTGCCAGGCACTTCTATTATATGCCCAGGTAATCCCACCATTTTGCAGATGCTACCTTCAATTTTCAGTTATTACCACTACGGCACTGCTTGGCAAGTGCATTTCCCTTGCCTACACAAAAGCCAAAATTATCGGCATTGCCAATGCTTGTTAGGTTTCAATTTAAGCTGTGTGATACATTTTAGTGGTGTGTGCACTAGGAAGCTGTGCGATTTCACCCTGCCTATAAGCACACATGCGACTTTATGTTCTGCATAAGTACAGCTCGTGTGCTAAGCATGCACAGCGTGTGTACTCATTAGTAAGTAGGCAGGTGGTTCGCTACATTTCACTAGTGACAGCATTTGTGAATGCCTGCATTTGCTGCCTAGCCTACACAGCAGCGAAAATGGTTTCAGAAACCCCACCTCAAATGTTGTCTTTTTAAGTTCTTTATACGTTTTTACTAGCAGCACTTGTATATAGGAACACCCCTTTGCAAGTGTTGAGTGATTTGAGTACATGTGGAGTATTCTCCATGAGCATTATACTGGAATTTGAAAATGACCTTCATGAAGTACAAACCGAAGCTGTTTGGTGTGAATGGGAGTGGGAGATACTCAATGAGGTGTACTAAGAGGATCCTCCACTATTTGCTGCGTAAACTGTTATCAGTTCAAAATGACTTCTTGGGCAAGATTGTGAATAAAGTTTTGTGCAGCATATATTTATAACCGTCCTTTAATGGGACAGAATACTGTGCTTTGATCAGAAGCACTCTACAGTAGCTTGATGCAGAAAGGAGTTATACGGGTCCCATTTTGCTGTGCTTTAGAAGAGCTGAAGCATGGTGGATGAATGCCCACTTAGTGAGGGCAGTACAATGTAACAGGTAATGGTGACACGAAAGAAAAAGCACAAAGCAAGGTCATGTATATATAGGATGCCCATTGTTACACATGGGAAAAGGACACTGCCCCTTTAAGGGCAGCCAAGGAGAAAGAGCGGGAGGAGAGACGGAAAGGGAGGGGCGAGAGAGAGAGAAAGTTAGTGAGAGTTGAGAGGTGAATAAAGTTGGTTCGCAGTGAACTCGGCTCCGTGTCGTTTGTAGGCCTGAGAGCGTACGTGTTAGGCGATCCTCTGCACACCAGGCCACGACACATCAGAACACTGCTCACATTCCCCCAACATCTCCTCCCAAGCTTCGAGGCTCAAGTGATTCGGTGAAGCCACAGAACCGAAGACTCCGTACCGTTGTACGGGCTCGATTGCAACCCTTTCTGCATTGGCAACTGCCTTGGAGAACGTATAGCAGAAAGGGCGGCCTTACGTCTCCACGCCGGTCACGTGATACGCTATGGCGTTCCCCATGTGATCTTGGTGGACGTCACATGATCCAGAGAAGTCACGTGACCCAGGGGCGATCAGTATAAAGGTCTGAGAGACAGAACGCTCATTGCTTCTCAGCTGGCTTCGGACACTGTTTGGCGTTACATCTTGCTCCTTGTTACCTTGATCACGGAACTCTATCTCGGACTCCCTTGGACACCCCTTGGTACTTTTGCTTGGAACTGTTTACCTGTTGCCGGATATTTGGACTGCACCTTGACTTGTCTTTGGATCATCCCTTGGTACCTTGCTGATCTTCTACGCCTTTTCCCTACTGGGGATTCAAGTCAAGCCCTGACTCCCACAGGTGGCTACCCTTCATCCACGCTAACCTGCGGTTCTACTATTCCAGGGACCGCCGCATCTAATGAGCCTCGAACCTCCCTACTAGGTTACCTGGGTCTCCCTTACACCAGATAGGTAAGACACTTTAGATTCTTTTGTTTACCTGCCTGTATTGTGATTGCCTGGTGCTTAACCTCCTTCCTTCTTGACAGCAGCATCGGTGTTCCAGAGGCTCCGTGGATCTGGGAAGACATCTCTCACCTGTGGCCTCAAGGGTCGCACAGCGGGTTTCTATTTCGTTCCCCTGTGCGTCACTTGGGGACGGAGGTCTCATCGGTCTACACGACACTCAAGTCAGAACAGTACGTATGAACGAGGTCCAACACTGGCGACGAAGCCGATACGACCCGTTGCGTGCCGGCAGCAGTTTGGAGGGCTTGTGAGCCCAGCAGTGCGAGGAGGGCCTGTGAGCCCAGCAGCGTTCAGGGAGGGCCCGTGTGCCCAGCAGTTAAGGAGGGCTCGTGAGCCCAGCAGACCAGGTGGGCCCGTGTGCCCTGCAGCATCAGGACCGGAGAGCCCAGCAGTGGTGGCCTGCCAGCAGCAGACCAGCCGACCAGAAGATCGGGGAGGACCGTGCGCCCAAGACTGGAGAGCCCGGTGGCGAGGAGCCCGACAGCATAGGACTGCCAGCTGACCAGCCGACCGGAAGATCGAGAGGCCCGTGCGCCCCAACTGCAGAGCCCAGCAGCGAAGAGCCCAGCAACAGAGGCCCACCGGCAGCTGGCCAGCCGACCAGGTGATTGAAGGGCCCGTGCGCCCGAGACTGAAGTACCCAGCCGACCGGAAGATCGAGAGGCCCGTGCGCCCCAACTGCAGAGCCCAACAGTAAAGAGCCCAGCAGCGGAGGCCCACCGGCAGCTGGCCCAGCCGACCAGGTGATCGAGGGGCCCGTGCGCCCGAGACTGAAGCGCCCAGCCGACCAGGTGATCGAGGGGCCCGTGCGCCCGAGACTGAAGTGCCCGGCGACGGAAGCCCGCCGACAGCAGCCCAGCCGACCAGGACCGCAGCGCCCAGCAGAGGAGGTCCCGCGCACCTCGACAAGAAGAGGACCGCGGACGCCAGCGACGAGAAGAGCCCGCGAGTCGGAAGAGGCCCAAGAGAAGCAGGAAGACCACGAGGGAATACAGCAGGCCCACACGTCACGGAAGAGGAGACCCGCAGGCTCGCGGCATCCACCCTCAAGTAAGGAGTCGGAAAGGGGTAGCGAAAAGGGAACCCCGAGTCTCCCACCCACGTGACACATCAGGGAACCAGTGAAATCACCCGAAGGTGACACCTGCAAAAGGGAACCCCGAGTCTCCCACCCACGTGACACATCTGTAGAGACACCCGAAGGTGACATTTGAAAGGGATAATCCCGAGTCTCCCACCCACGTGACACACCAGCAGACACACCCAAAGGTAACATTTGCAAAGGGGAACCCCGAGTCTCCCACCTACGTGACACATCGGTGAAAACACCTGAGAAAAAATTTTGCAAGAACCCGAAGGTGACATTGCCAGAACGCCACTCTGCACACAAAAAGCAGAGGGTGAACAACGTGCCCCAGTGGGCGAACATACAACGCAGCAGTTCAAGAGAACCACGGTGCAAAAGCCTACCAGAGCACCCCGAGCATCCGCGACGCAGCACTCCACGCTACACACCAAGATACCACCATGTCATCTGCAGACGCGGCAGACCCTAATGCACCACCACCACCACCGGGAGCTCCCTCCTCTCATGCAAGCCTAATGAGGAGACCTGCCCCGTTCACGCTAAACCCACACCATGACCAGGGGCAGAGATGGGAAGAATGGATGGAGGAATTTGACGACTTCGTGGGTGCCATTGGCACACAAGAACCTCCCAACATACTGAGCATATTTGCAAATGTCGCAGGGAGAGAAATCAAAAATATTATACGCACGATCCCTCCACAAGATCGCACCACATATGCAAGACTCCTGCAAGCCATTAACGAAAAACTGGTCATCTCACCCAACCGGGACTATGAAAGGTACACTTTCAACCAATGTGGCCAGCTACCTCACGAATCAATAGGGGAGTTCGTAATACGTCTTCAGAGGAAAATATCCAAATGCGACTTTGCTAACTTTAATGACGAAGAAGCCATTAGATTACGCATCATAGAAGGGTGTGTATCCTCGATGTTCCGGAAGCACCTCCTCAAGAAACCCCTATCCCTAAAAGAGGTGCTAGACCTAGCCAGGGTATACGAACGAGTGGACATTCAAGCAGCAGCCATTGAGAACCCAAAAAAGGGAGAAACCATAGCCGCAATTCATCCCTACGCCCGCCAGCCAAACACCCAACCAAGGACCAACCAGAGGTACCCGACACAACGAGCACAAGGTGACCGCCAATGCTATTGCTGCGGATTCGAATATCCACACAGAGGACCGTGCCCCGCCATTGGGCAACGATGCATGAGATGCGGAATGGAGAACCACTTCCAAGTGATGTGCAAAGAACTACTACCGGAAGGAGGATCAGCACGCCCACGATCTGCCCCTCGCACGATGGACGCACATAAAGAACAGCATCACCATGTGGACAGGAACGCACCTCTCGCGCCATCATATCAACGCCCAAACACAGTGAGAGCCTTGGAAGGACTTCAGATTGAACCAGACAGGAAAGACCACGAATTATACGATGCCTATCAGGATGACTTCATGCGGGAACTGGAACGCGAAGACACCCGCAGAGCGGAAGCACCAGACAACCGGGAACGTGACAGGGAGCCATACCCTTACCCCCCACCACACTATCCACCAAGTGGAAACGAACAGCCTCAATACCTGCAGGACGGCTACGACCGAGTGTATGTATGCCTTCTCAGCGTGGAGGAGGAGGACACCGCGGCTCCCAGAGTAACAATTCAGATGGGAAGAACCCAAAACAGATTTATTGTTGATACAGGAGCGACGGTCAACGTCATGAATGAAGACATCTATCGTGAAATAGCCTCAACATACCCCATCCAAGAGTCTAGGACACACATCTTCCAATGGGGAGCAACCCAACCCATGACATCAAAAGGGAAATTTCAATGCGACCTACGACACAGAGGCATCACAGTAACCGCCACGATACATGTGATAAGAAGCCCAGCTATTGGCCGCTGCCTTCTCAGTTATAGGACAGCTAACGCACTTGCCCTGATTGACCTACACTATGACCAGTCGGAGGTCATTGAAGGACTACCACTACCATGCGAATCCGTCAGGGCAATCATAGACAGACCATTGACAAAAAGAGAACTCAAGAACACTTTCCCCAAACTGTTCGAAGGGGTAGGGATGCTAAAAGGGCCATGCATCAAACTACACATAGACAAAAACGTCAGGCCAGTTCCACAACACCCACGGAAAGTGGGTTTCCACCTCCAGGAACAAGTGTCAAAGGAAATACAACTTCTCCTCCAGAACGACATCATAGAGAAAGCGGAAGGGCCAACACCCTGGGTGTCACCGATAGTAATTGTCCCCAAGGACAATGGTCGCCTTCGCATATGCGTAGACATGCGCATCCCGAATACTGCCATCCAGAGAGAAAGGCACCCAGGACCAGGATTGGAGGACATGCTAATCAGGTTAAACCAGGCGAGGTTTTTCTCAAAACTTGACCTCAACCAGGGCTACCATCAACTCGTCCTGGATCCAGAATCACGGCCCATAACCACATTTGCAACGCACGACGGCCTGTTCCGATACAAAAGGTTAAACTTCGGCATCTCATCTGCCGCAGAAATATTCCAAGAGACCATCAGGCGTCTCATAGCATCAGAGACGAATGCATTAAACTACAGTGATGACATCCTCATATTCGGGAAAGATCAAGACCAGCACGATAAGGCTCTCAGGAACATCTGCTCCATCCTACAAGATGCAGGGCTAACACTGAATGAGTGCAAGTGCGTCATTAACAGAACAAGTCTCAAGTTCTTCGGACACACATTCTCCAACAACGGCATATCTGCAGACCCAGACAAAATAAAGGCCATCACTGATCTTCGAGCGCCGACGAACACAGCAGAGTTACGCTCGCTATTGGGAATGGCGGGATATTGTGCGCGATACCTTCCAAACTACGCCACAACGACTGACCCGCTCCGCAACCTCCTGAAGAGGAACCAACCATTCACATGGGACGCACCCTGCCAGGAGGCATTCACAGCGATAAAAGAGGGACTCACCAACAACAAACAACTGGCATATTTTGATCCCAACTGGCACACCATCATCACAGTTGATGCGAGCCCGGTGGGGCTGGGAGCCATCCTAGCACAAACTGACTCCGCAGACAACAGCCACCATGCAATAGTCGCCTACGCCAGCCGAGCCCTGTCACACACGGAAAAGGCCTACTCTCAAGCAGAGAGAGAAAGCCTGGCCACGGTATGGGCGTGTGAAAAATACCACCACTTCATCATTGGCCGAAAATTTACCCTAGTGACAGACCACCAAGCCCTCCTATCTATCTTTGGGAACCCCAGGACGACGATGCCACCCCGCATAGAGCGATGGGGGATAAGACTACAGGAATACGATTACACCATCATCCATAAACCAGGAGGAGACGCAAACCCAGCGGACTACTTGTCCAGACACCCTCTACCAGACAAAGATGACACTTTGGCACATGAAGCCACTGAATATGTCTTGTACCTATCGTCAAATGCCATGCCGCCCACCATCTCGACCACGACGTTCGAGGAAAGGAGCAAAGCCGACCCAACGATCAGGGCCGCTATCACCCTCACCCGCTCCAACAAATGGAGGGAACGCCACTCAAATAGAACTGAAGAAGGAGACGTAGACCAGAAAGAATTAGACCGGCTAGCCAAAGTAAAAGATGAACTTATAGCAACAGACCAAGGGCTACTACTACGAGGAAAGAGGCTAGTAGCACCAAGAGACCTAAGGAAGACACTAGCAATGCTGGCGCACGAAGGGCACAGGGGAATGGACAACACCAAAAGGTTCCTCAGGAACTATGTCTGGTTCCCATATATGGACATATTAGTGGAGGACATGCTCAGACACTGCAGACCCTGCCAACTGGCAGCCCAAGGACAAAACCCAAACCCCCTCCAACTCACCACGCTGCCAACGAGACCCTGGCAAAAGGTCGCAATGGACTTTTATGGACCCGTAGAAGAGGGAGGGTATCTATTAGTAATAATAGACGAGTACTCGAGATTCCCGTTTGTGAAGCAAACACCCTCGACATCCTTCGCTGACAATGGGCCCATAGTGGACGAACTTTTCAGCGAATGGGGCATCCCCAATGTCGTGAAGACCGACAACGGGTCCCCTTTTCAGGGACGGGAATTCGCAAACTTCGCAAAACACCTAGGCTTCTCCCATCAAAAGATCACACCACTCTGGCCCCAAGCCAATGGGATGGTCGAACGGTTTATGGCCACGATCAAATTGACCTGACAAAAGGCAGTAGCGGAACAGACACCCCATCCGAAAGCCATCTGCAGCATGCTCCGAAGCTATCGGAACACTCAACATGATGCAACTGCAAAGCCACCCGCTGAACTCATGGTGAGATACCAACCCAGGACACGTATCCCACGATGGGAGGACTATACACCGGAAGAAGACCTAGCCATCAGGGAACGTGACGCTGAGAAACGAAGGAAAGCCAAGCAATGGGCTGACACAAGAAGGAGAGCAAAGGAACAACAGCTGGAAGTTGGACAAACAGTACTGGTCCGACAAACACAGCGCAAGAAAACGGACACTCGATACCATCCAGAGCAGAGAATCACCAGGGAGACCCCCGAGGACGATAAAGAAACCGATGAGGCTCATCGAACAGATGTAGCCGGACTGTTATGATAAGCACGGGGGAGGTGTTACACATGGGAAAAGGACACTGCCCCTTTAAGGGCAGCCAAGGAGAAAGAGCGGGAGGAGAGACGGAAAGGGAGGGGCGAGAGAGAGAGAAAGTTAGTGAGAGTTGAGAGGTGAATAAAGTTGGTTCGCAGTGAACTCGGCTCTGTGTCGTTTGTAGGCCTGAGACTGACCATGGTCATGTTAATCCCTACGGCCTTTCCCACACACTTTCTCTCCCTTCCCACCCAAAACACATCCTCATGGGATCTCTTTGAGCTCGCTTTAATTAAGCCTTACATCAAACGTTGAGCTCGAAGTGCCTGCCAGTGTTTTAATAAAGCAGTCTTTTCACAAGTTAATGACTTAATTGGAACTGTGAAGGCCCTACTGATGTAATAAAATTGTCTTAACAAGCTCTGTCTTTAGCCACTCCATTTAGAAGCACTGTGCATGCCCATCACTGACGTCCTATTGAAAACAAACAGCAAAGCCAGCAGTGTTGGCTTATGTATAATTATTAGGCATTTGCCAGGCACTTCTATTATATGCCCAGGTAATCCCACCATTTTGCAGATGCTACCTTCAATTTTCAGTTATTACCACTACGGCACTGCTTGGCAAGTGCATTTCCCTTGCCTACACAAAAGCCAAAATTATCGGCATTGCCAATGCTTGTTAGGTTTCAATTTAAGCTGTGTGATACATTTTAGTGGTGTGTGCACTAGGAAGCTGTGCGATTTCACCCTGCCTATAAGCACACATGCGACTTTATGTTCTGCGTAAGTACAGCTCGTGTGCTAAGCATGCACAGCGTGTGTACTCATTAGTAAGTAGGCAGGTGGTTCGCTACATTTCACTAGTGACAGCATTTGTGAATGCCTGCATTTGCTGCCTAGCCTACACAGCAGCGAAAATGGTTTCAGAAACCCCACCTCAAATGTTGTCTTTTTAAGTTCTTTATACGTTTTTACTAGCAGCACTTGTATATAGGAACACCCCTTTGCAAGTGTTGAGTGATTTGAGTACATGTGGAGTATTCTCCATGAGCATTATACTGGAATTTGAAAATGACCTTCATGAAGTACAAACAGACGCTGTTTGGTGTGAATGGGAGTGGGAGGTACTCAATGAGGTGTACTAAGAGGATCCTCCACTATTTGCTGCGTAAACTGTTATCAGTTCAAAATGACTTCTTGGGCAAGATTGTGAATAAAGTTTTGTGCTGCATATATTTATAACCGTCCTTTAATGGGACAGAATACTGTGCTTTGATCAGAAGCACTCTACAGTAGCTTGATGCAGAAAGGAGTTATACGGGTCCCATTTTGCTGTGCTTTAGAAGAGCTGAAGCATGGTGGATGAATGCCCACTTAGTGAGAGCAGTACAATGTAACAGGTAATGGTGACACGAAAGGAAAAGCACAAAGCAAGGTCATGTATATATAGGATGCCCATGATGAGGCTACTGGGTCTGAAATGTAGAAACAGTGGAAAGGCTGTGAAGGGAAGTGGGCTAAAACCATGATATGATCGATCTTTATTACAGGATGGGCAAGAAGGTATTAAAAGCAAATGAAAAGAGTGAGGCAGAGGATATGGCTCCTTAAGAACATTACCTTAATCATCTGCAAGTGCAGATGTTAGTCATCTCTGGCATTAGCAGTTTGGAAAGGCTACACTGCGCTGACTCCTCTCAAGAACTTGTGAAAGGCAATGTACAAATTCCACGTGTGGGTCTCCTTTTAACACATGTGATGAACATCTGTAGGTAACCTTTTGCATTTACATATGACCCAGTATGCCCATCAGTGAAATAGAGAATATGCGTCCTGAGGGGAATGACCGCCCTCTTTCCCCACAGGGCCCACTCTGCACCATTGCATGCAGGGAGGAAAGGAGGGTGGAGGCGGCAAGTGCTGCTGGTTGCCACAGATGAATGAACACACTTTACAGGGAGTGAAGCAACCCTACACGGAGCAGCAGACTGCCGGGACGGCAAATAACGCCCAAAGTCCCATCAGGCAGAGGGGTCTGCCTGAAGCTTGGTGTCCTCCATTATATACAACAAAATGCCGTTCTCTTTTTCTACCCCTTCCAGGGATGGAGATTAACTCTGGGCACAGTATTAAGCCTACAGACTTTTTTTTCTTCTTTTTTTTAATAACTTTATTTATTTGGCTTGACAACACGCGATTAAACAGAGACGCTCACAGCGTTACAAAATTACATGGCATTACACGATGCATACTTTACAGTACAGTGCTAAGATTTCACGCCCATCAAGGCGAGTAGGGGTCAGGGTGGGGCCACAGATATAAAATACAAGCGTCACTATTCACCGAGTGGCACCAGGGGGAGAAGGGGCAGAGCTAGAGGAGGCAGTGTCTGAGTTCGAGTTCATAATGGACACATAGCTGCGGAACTTCTGCCAAATGTCTCTCGGTCTCGAGTGCGCGTGCTGTAGTCCAGCCCAGGACTCCTCAGTATCATGTGCCCATGTGACTGTCCTAAGCCACTGTGCATATGTGGGTGCTCTAGGCCGTAGCCAGTTCATCAAAATGCAGCAGACAGCTAGTAGCATGCAGAGTCCAGCTAGTTTCCTAGAGTCGCGGCCCAGCTGGGGAAGGTCGTGAAAAAGGCATCGCAAAGGGGGAGGGTCTATAGTATAGTCCAGCATGGCAGATAGTGTGGAACATATTTTGGACCAAAATTGCGTTATGTCAGGGCAGAACCAGATCATATGGATGTAGGGAGCTTGGTCGGCTCCACATCTGGGGCAACTGGTGGGCAGATCGTTGAACATACAGTGTAGTCTGTCCGGAGTGTGGTGATATCTATGTAACACCTTAAATTGTATTAATTTAAATCGAGAGTTATAGGATATGTTGTGAGTGCGAGCACACATCCAGGACCAGCGTTCATCTGTAATCTCCACCCCCAGATCCCCCTCCCATCTGCTTCTCAGTTTAGTGAAGGAGGGTGCAGCTCTATTCTGGAGCAGGGTGTGAAGCCTTGACACCTTCCCTCTGAAGGAATCAAAAGATCAAAGTTCAGCAATTATGGGTTCATCCAGTGGTAGTGTGGGGAATTTGGGGTATCTGGCTTTGAGATTCCTCCGGAGAGAAGAGTATTGTAGCCATGCTGAAGGCCTTCGTTTGAGGGGGAGTGGGAGGTCTGCACATTCAATAAAGTTGCCCTGGTCATAGACCTCCCGAAGTGTCAAGAAGCCTGAGTCAGCCCATCGAGATACAATGGATTGTGAGACATGTGGGACATCCGGAAAGAAGTTCCAGAGGGGAAGGTCCCCGTGGAAGGGGTGGGGCATGTCCACCAGCTTCCAGATTTTAGAGAGAGCCAGGGATGTACTATTAACAGGGTCCGCCGAGTCCGGATCAGTCGTGATGGGTTTGAGAATAAGGGAATCTATTATTCGATCGCTGACCGTCAGTCTCTCCAGCCAGACATGTGGGGGTGGGTCCACGGTGTTAAACCAGTGGGAAGCAAATTGGAATTGGGCAACCAGCCAGTACCTGGTAAAGTTGGGGGCACTAAACCTGCCGAGCTCCGTATGTGTGGTCAATGCAGTTCATTTGAGGCGGACTGCGCCGGAGTGCCAGAGGAAGGTGTTGGTTATATGGCAAAGCGTCCGGAGGAAATCATCTCCTGGCCAAAGGGGGAGATTGGTGAATCGATAAAGTAATTGGGGCAGTACAACCATTTTAAGTATTCCTATCCATCCCGCCAAGGAAATAGGTAGTTTAGCCCAGCTAGTGGTTTTAGTGGCCAAATGTGTGAGGTATTTCCGGTAGTTGTCCTCGCGCAACTTTACAGTGTGACGGGAAACCACCACCCCAAGGGAAGTGAAGCTAGATTGGGACCATGTAAAACCCCCAAGGTCAGAAGGGGGTTGCGTGCAGTCTGTAAGAGGGAAAAGGATAGATTTAGAGCAGTTTATCTTCAGCCCGGATATGTATCCAAACCGGATCACATCCTCTAGAATTGGAACAAGGTTGGTTTCTGGGGAGCGGATATACAGGAGGGCGTCGTCTGCGTATAGGGAGACAATATCGGACTGGTTTGCGGTGTGCAAGCCTCTATGAACATGGGACTGGTGCATCATGTCGGCAAAAGGTTCCATAGCTATTGCAAAGATTAGGGGCGAGAATGGGCAGCCCTGTTGAGTTCCTCTGGCTATCTGGAAGGGGGTGGACTACATATCCTCAGTTCGGACCCTAGCAGATGGGCCGGTGTAGAGCAGCTTAACCCAGGATCGGAAGTTGGGGCCAAATTTGCATTTCTCCAAACTCACCACAGATATTCCCACGACACAGAATCAAATGCCTTCCGCTTATCTAAGGTGGCTGCCACTGCTTGCACCTCTGGACCGATCCTACTGATCACATTAAAGAGTCTCCTCAGGTTAAGGGCGGTGGATCTGCCAGGGACAAAACCTGCTTGATCTTGATGAATGATGTGGGGCATATATGAGGCTAGGCGTGTGGCCAATAGTTTGGCATATATTTTGACGTCAGAGTTAATCAGCGAGAGGGGGCGGTATGAGCCACATTGGGTGGGGGACTTGTCAGGTTTGAGAAGGACCGTTATCATTGCCTCTCAGAGTGATGGAGGGAGAGTGCCAACTTCGTATGCCTCCTCCCAAAGGGCCAGTAGATGTGGAGCCAGGAGAGCTTTGAAACGTTTATAAAAGTCGATGGGGAGGTCATCCGGGCCAGGGGCTTTGCCCGATGCCAGCGATTCAATGGCCTCTGTAAGTTCCTCAAGAGTGAATGGTCTCTCAAGAAGAATACTGGTGTCAGTGGAGAGGGCCAAGAGGGGGAGGCTATCTAAGTAAGAGTCAATCTCAGATATTTGAGCCCCATCAACTTTCGAATATAGTGAGGTATAGAATGTTAGAAATTCTGCGTTAAAATCTTGTGGTGATGTGGCTAGTGTTCCATCAGGTTTCTCTATCGCCGGTATGTTTGGGGCACCAAATTCTCGGTGCATCAGCCTAGCCAGTAGTCGACCTGGTCGTTCCCCCTCACCATGTTTTCTAACCAGACGAGGGCCATCCAGGAATTTAACCTCTCGTTCGGACAGACTACGGAATGCATCTAGCTCTGTCCCCAATAACGTTAATGTTTCAGGGGATTGATCCCAGGCATATTTGGACTCAAGGGTAGCTAGGGTCGATTTGCTGCTAGCAATATCTGAGCAGATTCCTTTCAGGATGCCACTACTTTTAGAGATGGCTATACACCTAATGTATGCCTTGAAGGACTCCCAGAGGGTGGCTAGTGATGATACTGAATTAGTATTCAACTCAAAGAATTCCTCGATGGAAGTGTCGAGTTCAGAGGCAAAGGCCTGATCGAGTAGGGCATAAGGCCTCAATTTCCACTGTCTCGCTCTGTTGTAGTCTTGCCCCCAGTTCAAGGAGATAATTACTGGGGAGTGGTCGGATAGGGTCCTGGGGAGAATTGCTAAGTGGGAGAGAGACCTGACCAGTATGTCAGAAACGAGCCACCTACGAGTAATATGAGTATGTGCGAGAATCGGGGTACATGAGCCTCCAGGCATCCACAACCGACAAGCGAGGAAGTATAGTTAAGATAGTGTAGGCTACCCTGGAGAGCTGACGGGGTCTGGAGCCAGATCTATCTAGGTTAGTGTCTAGTATTGTATTAAAATCGACGCCCCATATGATCGTAACTAGTGGGTAGCTCTCCAACACAGAGGCTAATTGTAGGTAAAAATCTGGGTCGTCAATATATGGGCCGTAGATGTTTAAAATGGGTACTTCTTGATTTTGCAATCTGCTGATGGTTAGTATATACCTCCCCTGCGGGTCCACCCTCGAGTGACCACACGTAAACTTAAGGCTTCTGTGTATCAAAGTCATGACCCCTCGACTTTGGGTGGAGTAATTGGTGTAGTACCTCTGAGGTCCCCACTGCTTAGAGAACCTTTCACATTGTTCAGAGTGGGCATGGGTCTCCTGCAGACATAAGATTTTAACGCTGCGGCGTTCAGCATAGAGTTGTATCTGACGCATTGTTTTGTGGTTACCCAGACCCCTCACATTCCAACTCATGAATGCTAAACTGCTATCCGCCATTAGTGAGGGGGTGTAGAATGAGCACTGGTCCACTGGGTGGCGGTGGACAATGCCAACCCGACTGGGGCCGACACGTCGTCCAGACCATATGTGTGTGTACTGATACTGCTGAATGTGTGACTTTTTTAACATAACTCCCAATCCCCTCACCCCCCACCCACATCCCTCCCCCAAACAGAGGAATAAAAACCCCATGTAACCATAACAGGAACCAACTTAATGGCATCAATGCCTGGGGCCTTGCTGGCTAGCTTGGCGGTGACGCCCCGGACTGGGGAACTGTGAAGACATTTTCATTACCGAACAATCAACTAGTAAATTTAGTATAAGCCGCATGGGTGAAGGATCGAAAGGTCAGTAGGAGAACAAGACCAACAATTATTGCATTCACGTGGAATGTGGCCTCATCTGAATGAGAGACCATCGATAGGCCCATTTTCAGGTCAAGGTTTGGTAGGCTAGGGTCGGGCTACCCCGACGCCATTGGAGCGGCGCGACATCAGCCCGCAAAATGTTCATCAATGAATTTTGAAGCTTCCACCGGGATCGTAAAGAAGAATGTCTGATTAGAGTGTTCAATTCTTAGTTTGGCAGGAAATAACATGTAGTATTTGACACCTAGGTCTCGAAGCCTTTTTTTGACTGCCACAAAGGATTTGCGTTCATGCTGCACCGCTACAGAAAAGTCCGGGAAAAGATGGATCCTACCCGGCCCCAGTCGTAGTTCTCCCTTGACTCTAGCAGCTCTCAGAAGAGCATCACGGAAATTTAAGATTCTGGCTATAATGGGGCATGGGGTTGCGCCAGGCTTAGGGTTTGCTGTTAAAGATCGATGGGCTCTTTTTACTGCAAACTGCGGGGAGAGTTTAGGTGAGTCAAGAACTGTCAGTAGCATTTGTTCTACAAAGTCTTCCATTGGTTTGTCGATGTTGTCCTCCGGTACACCGATTATGCATAGGTTATTGCGTCTTGAATGAGATTCTAGATCATCATTCTTTTTTTCTACCACCAATACTCGATTGGAGAGCGAGGAGACAGTGACCCGTAGAGAACCAAGCTCATCTTCCGTGGCCCCCACCCTTGTTTCAATCTGCGCCACCCGGCCATCCGTCTTTTCGATGTGTGCCTTTATAGATGAGATGGTGCCATTCATATCATCAAGTTTGGTGTGCAGAGTGGTAAACCCCTCGCAAATATATTCTAGCATATTTTGCGAGTCCTCTGGGGTCGGTGTGGCCGATGTTGCTGGGGCCTCATCCAAAGTCTCAGGTGTTGTCTTGGCAGAAGTCTTTGTGAACATGTTAATAGAGCTCTGCTTCTTCCCCGCACCAGCTTCTTTGGTCATGGTGTCAGCGGCGGAGGGGGGTTCCAGGAGTAGGGGCAGGGGCGGGTGGTTAGTGGTGTCAGAGCTCTGTCGCTACACAGCATGCAGTAGGATTTCAACGGATGCCCCGGTCGATATCACCACCAGAGCTGTGTTAGGACCACTCAGGCAGGGTATATTCTGGACCCTTCAGGGGCCAGCGGGCGCGTTACTGCGGAAGTAGTGTCTCCGCCCTATCTGTTGAGGGGGGGTTAGTATCAGGTGTTGGGGCCAGAGGTCTCTCCAGCCCGAGTGCAGGACAGTGCTGTATCCAATATGGTGGAGGGCCGGTGGGTAGCGCACAACCCCCGGTGGTCTACTGTAGAATATTGCAGCAGAGGCCAGACTCATTTGAGTGGAGTACTCGGTCTGGAGTATTATGGGCAATCAGCTTCAGAAGCCAGCAGACGCCGGATGGGCAGAGGGGGCGGGAGGGGGTTCCCTCCCGATACTGCAGTAGGGCTATTATATTGGTAATGGTTTTGCTTCCAGTAGTGGCCGCGGGGGCGAATAGTGGCTGCAGCCAGTTAGTTCTTGTAATGTTTATGGTCCCCTTAACTGAGCCGCAGAGTCAGCAATGCGGGTGTCTCCAGTATGGGGGTTTGCCCAATTGGGCCCCGGCAGGCCCCCCAACCCCCTACGGTGTCTTCTAGCTCGTGGTGTTCTGCTTCCAGCAGAGGGGGTGGGAGGGGCCGGGAGACCAACGCGGGCACCCAGCGGGGAACCAGCGCAACCCCGCGCCACTCCTCCAGGCCGAGCCCCCGCAGCTTGGGGCCCAGCGGGTCTCGGATTGTCTCCGCAGCGGTCCGCAGTGTCTCCCCGCAGCGCCAATTGAGGCCGACCGAGCGCCTCCAGCCGCCCCCAATCCCCCGCCGGCACACGGGCGCGAGGTAATGAGTCTGGTGCCCCACCCCCACACAGGCCACCGCTCCGCGGGACAGCGTAGTCGTCAGGCCGAGCCTCCCGGAGCTGCTGCACAGGGGGAGACAGTCAAGTTCCTACGCTGGCACTAGAGGACGCCGTATCTCAGCGGGAAAGGGGCCACGGGATCCACGGAGCGGCAGGGTCATGCAATACAGGTATACAAGCAGAATGTCAAAAGATGAGGACGATCTGCGGATTAAAGCCAGTTAAATTGTGGAACAGGATCGCCTCAGTCCGGAGCTCGGCACTCAGGCCCCCCGAAAGCACACAGACTTTGATGCAGTAACTTCCTTATATGTAGTAGCGTCCCTAGAGGGAGGCTGGGGGGGAGCTGGAGGGGTGGGTCCCTCCTCTGAAAACCTGGGCCCCACCTTGTGGCCCCCCTACCTTAGCTAGGCTAAGTTCTCTGCACTGTCTGCAGTGCTATGTCTGCCCGCACAGCACACACACAGGGCAGCAATCAATGCTGCTGCACAGCAATGAAGAGCTGTTAAGTTCACCCTGCAGCCAAGAGCAGCCCCCCATCCAGAACGCAGTGCACGAAAATGCTAATGATGGGTGATTGGTGACTTAATGGTTTCGTGCCCACAGTCTGATGGGAGGGGAGGTCAGTGGAGTGTGGTAGTTGGTGTGCACAAAAGCTTCTCTGTAGCAGTGCTTCTGACATTAGGCATTGCCCTTTTACAGACGGCCCCCCAACCTTTGCTGTGGCCCCCTCGCTGCCCCTCCTAAATTTGACTCCTGGTGACGCTAATGCTTCTATGACGGCAGGATGTCAGATTTTCATTCAACATAGTGGCAGTGCACAGTTGAGCTGAAGCACCGATATTTAGAGCTGCTTCACAAGCGGAACACTGTGCTATAAAGGATCAAACAGGCAGCATCTGCAGAAAGACCACTCTGTTAAAAACAACACAGTCCAATATTATCTGAATATACCTTGCTCAGAGCCAAGCAGGAGGATCAAACTGTGAGTTTGCTGAAAGTGCTTTAAACACATTTAAACAAATGTAGTTATAGGTTTTCAAATGTTATGCACAGTATGCACAGTATGTGTACTACCAAGACACTTGCAGAAGCTGAAAAATAACTGCAAGTATGTGAATGTCAGGTAGACTGTTCTGGCGTGTGTTTAAGTCGGAAAGAAGTATAAGCAATGTGGTCGTTTTCAGAGATTTTAAGTTGTGACCTGGTAGGTGTACAGTAAATGAAATCAGACATGGTGTTTAGGTTCACACCATACTATACGCTGGCACATTTAGACCTGCATTGATAAGGAGTACAGGAATGCACATGTTCACTTGTTACAACAAGCAGGACGTGTATACCATGGTTTTGGTGTTGTGTTTAGTATGTATGTTGAGAAACACGATTGTGCATAAAGTAGTGATGTTATTAATGAGAAAAGTGGATAGTATTTCTTTCTGAATACCAACGTGAGCAAGCTTCAGAATTTCCATATCCAGGGATTACTTTGCATGCAGACAACTAGCCTGCAGCAGAAAGGAAAACATGCACTGCTGCCGATTAAGTGGGTTCACATATATATGTTTTCTTTTTGTATTTATGCAATGCTTGAAATCAACCTTCTGAATCACAAATACTTACAAATTCAATCATCATGCAAATAAAATCATTTCACATTATTCCACCATAAACGATTTCATAATACCAAAAAGAAATCAGCAATAGTACTAAAATTCAACAGTAAAATGTCTAGCTAAAAGATACAATATAAAAATAATGGTTCAACATGAGGGTATTAACAGTATCCCATAGTAATATATCAAGTCTGCCATGTCCAAATCAGGCAGAGAAGGGCACGGCATGAATCCATCATCAGGGATTTTCAATCTGCCTCATCATCTCTTTCCAGATATAGAAAGCACTCGCAGTAAACACAGTTGACCTAGCACAATATATATTGCTCCAAAACTGATCAGAAGTGATAAAGTGCACTTGGTTTTTATCTCGGGCATACCCCTTGCTATATATCTCAGTCAGAGATCAACAACCAGTAAGTATTTGTCGTAGTTTCAATGTATAGTTTGCACAGCCTACATGTTCTTTGTTCGTGAGGGACCCTCCTCCTTCTACCCAGATGTTCCTTAGAGAGTAGGATGTCCAATCTTAGATAGGTAATAAAATGCCTAAATTGATCATTGACAGGCTTGGTCAAATAAGAACATGGCAGATTGGGGGTAAAGTTCTGACCTGCATATGTAAAGTACAGTTTTCCCCCCATGATTTAGTTAGGCTTAAATCAGTTTCCCAAACCGCTGCTTTATTTTTTAAAGACTGAAATACTTGTGGGCAGTCTAAAAATGGGGCCATACCACTCGCAGGCAGAGGACCATAAGTGATATTCTGGAGACTGGCCATGAAACCATTTGATGGTTTATGGTCAATACATCGATTTCAAATGCACCAAAATGCATTTCCATCGATGCAAAAGCATTGAATGCCTTTCAATCGAAATGCTATCTTTTACATGTAAAAGTGCATTTCCATCGAAACCAGTCCATCAAATTTCTACATGGACAAGTTTAGATGGATATGCACTTTTAAATGCAAAAAACATCATTTCCAGGCATTTTTTTGTAACGCTAAAACATTACATGGAGCTGTCCAGTGCTGAAATCTTCAAAAGATTTTAGCACTGGCCAGCTTCATGTAAGTTGCATTTTTTTGTCCCCCCCCCAAACCCCTGAACTCCCAAAACACCCCCTAAACCTAACCCAACTCAAACCCTAAACCTAATTTTAACCCTTGCCCTACACCTTAACCTAACTCTTATTCTAACCTTTGCCCTTTCCCTTACCCTAACCCTAAATGTAACCCTTGCCCTACCCCTTACACTAACCCTTACCCCATACCCTAACTCTAATTTTAAAATAAAATAAATCCATCGAATGTCTATCGATTTATATTCAATGAAAAGGCATTTCGATGGAAAGGCTTTTCGTTGGATATAATTTGATGGTAATGCATTAGATTAAACTGATTTTGATGGAATTACCAGATACCCGTTTGACACCTTCAAGGAACATTTAGCAACCAGGTTTTAAAAGAAAGTCCAAGCTTGCAGTGACTACGGTATGCCATAGTTTGCACCAAGATATTAGCCATAGGGAGCGCAGCGATTGAACCCCAATTCTAGCCTGAGGGTCTCAACTGGTACACATTAAGAAAAACCCAGGATTGATCTTAGTATTGGTCCTTCCAATATTTCTAACCAGGAGCTCTTACAACAGAGGTGTGATATACTGACACCATGCCATCCAGATTCCCTCCTCCATGCTTGAAAATATTTTTTCTTGTCACCAGGCACTTGCTCATGATCTTTGTAAAGAAAGTCACGATAGTACCTGATGCAGGGAAGAGAAGCATAGGTAGATATAATTGATAACCTCCTCAATCAGAGAGAAATCAAATCCCCAAGTAAAACCCTTAAATTTGGTACCTAGCCTAATTTGCATAAGTTTTGCTTAGGTTTATAATTAAGTCATTTTGACTGGCGTATAACTTTAAAGCAGCAATAGACCACTACAAACCAATTGGTGTCTGGTCCATAAGGATAGTGTCATCCGCATAGTTGAGCAGTGGAATGCATTCACCAACAATAGAGGGGGGGTAATTTCGAACGCTATAAATATCCTGTGCGATATCTGAAATATATAAATTAAAGAATATAGGGACAATCGTACAGCCTTGTTTTAACCCAGTATTGGTCTTAATAGGGGAAGTCGAAAGCCCCTTACGGTTTACCCAAACTCTAGCTGTGGTATTAGTATATAATGACTGTAGATAATATAACAATTGTGGATCAATACCCCATTCCTTCAATTTTCCCCAAAGGCGGGCACGATTAACCATGTCAAAAGCCTTCAAGAAATCTATAAAGCAGATATATAGACATGTATTATCACTTACAGCTATTGCGATAAGGCTTAAAATGGTACTGATATTATGGAAGGTCGAATCATTTTACGAAAGCCAGTTTGGCATCTGTGTAGCAATTGTTTAGATTCAACCCACTGATTTATTTTTTAAAGAAAATGGATGTAAACACTTTATAACTACTATCCAACATGGCAAGTAATCGGTAGTTAGACGGGTCTTTCTTCATACCTTTTTTAAACACTGCAATCAAAATGTAGGTCTTTCAACTAGGGGGAATGACACCAGACGTCCAAATGTCGACAAACCACTGATAAAGTATCTGTGCCCACAGTTTCGGATTGGCTCCAAGAATTACATTAGCAACCCATCAGGGCAAGGAGCTCTAGATTTTTTAACTGCCTTTATATGTAATAGGATGTCAAATTTATCAAAGTTATGGGTCCCATCATTTTTATAACTCAAGGTAACAACACTCAAGGGCCAAGAAGGAGCTTTATATTATGATTCACCAATACATGATACCCAATGTTGCATGGATACTGAGACCTTGTTACACTTTGTCCACTCTTTTGATGCAGCCCTAATGAATACCCAAAACTTCTTACCATTGTTGGTCCTAAGTAGCTGAAGTAAAAACAACCAATTAGCATTGCACAAAGTGTACTTATACATTCTCACCCAATTTTTATATTTAGTCGCCATACAAGTCAGATAAGTAAGTTTCTCCCAGTCAGTCAGACCAACATTTTTTTATATGTCTCTTTTTAGTCTTCTATACTCTCTTTTCTTATCTTGGTTTGCCGAATCATAAATCCCACTACGAGGCGGAGGTCCCAACCCAACATTCTGATGCAACGCTAAATAGTTAGCCAGACTCTGTAAAAAGCTTAACATGTCCTACTGATTCTTCATTAACCAATTTGTTACCATATCTGGTGTCAAAATCTGCAAGCGGCTCATATTTTATCTGGAAACCACTAGCTTTCCTGCAAAGTTAACCGTTCCACACAAACAGCTCCACCCGGAATAGGCGTTGTTCATGTGGATCATCCCTTAGGCGTCATGAACCGTCAGCCATCCTGCAAAGTGAACTGTGCCTCACAAACAGACTCGCCCTTGATTGATACTGTATATCAGCTACCCAGCTCAGGGGTCTCTTTAGAAAGTCGTGGATCAAGGATCATCAATCTCTCCATCCTTAGGAGGCATACAACCACTGAACCATGACCCCATCCTGCCAGGGCGCACTACTGTGGAAGGATACAAAGGGAGTCCTCGTAAATCCTCTAAGCCCAGACCGGCTAACTTGAAGGGTTGGCGTTTAAAAAAATTCAATATGCCTACGCCTAAATATGCTGTCATGATAGCCTTGTATAAACAAAAGAGGGACTCCAAAACGTGAGAGCCTTGGCCATGGACAACAGTAACTTTATCATTACCAACATCACAAAATCTCTTCAGAAAGAACCTAGAGAGGCCCTTTGTAACAAAATTCCCACCTTGCTACGCTTAAGATCTGGGACCGGGGTTGTCTGTTTTGCCGATCTGAAGTTTCTGCGTAGAATTACACTGGACAATTGGTGTGCCCAGGGCAATAGGGACTGCATTGTGGTAGGGTGTTGTGCCAGTACCCTTCCCCTCTCTTTGAGATTATGTAAATATCTGCCTATGGGCTCTTCAGACTTTGGACTGAGCAGCCTGGAAAGTGTTTCAAGGGGCATTGTTGGGTCTTCATTCATTCGTGACCTTTTCTTTGTCATATTGCTGCTTTTTCTTAATTATTTTTTATCTGTCCCCCGTTTTTCTTTTTTGTATGATTTCTTTTGTTTTTTGTGGTTTGTTAGTGCTTTGACGCCTGTGGGCATAAGGCGCTTCATAAGAATTCTAAATAAATAAATAAATATGACCTTTAGCAGACACAAACCTCAATAGCCTACCAACTGTAACATCAGCCCAAACAAGGTGATTCTGTTTAGCATTAACTGTGGGATTGGAGACCATATATGGTAATGTTATACCTTTGGACAGGGTGGTAGACCAGGATAAAGCGGCATGATCACTACACTTTTTAAAGTTAATATTCAATGTGCCACATTGATCCTCAAGCTGGTGGTCCATAAGGACATAATCCAAGCAGGAGGAAGTGGAGTTATGAGTAGTCCAAGTCGATTGCAGTTTTTTACCACTGACATCCTTGCAATTTAGACTAAATCATACATTTCAATGAGACTCCCCCACTTTATACAACGAGTGGTGTCAGTTACCACAGAGCCCAAGACTTTCTTAGAACTCACATAGCAGTCCCTATAAAAAAAATATTCACAGAGCCAGAGAGAATGAAAATCCCTGGCAATCATCAGTTGACCTTTGGGACATTTCTCCTCCCATACAGTGATCATATATTCAATATCATGGAAAATAGCACTGTCTATATTGGAACCTAATGAAGGCATATATACATTTAAAATCAGGATAGAGTGTAGTGTGTTTCCCAGGAGGGTAACAATGGCTATAAGTATGTGTTGTTACCCAGCTCTTGTAAAAATGGCTTAATATCTAGGTAACACCCTGCACCAATTGCAAGGCGACACACAGGCCTACCTCTCACCAATTGTATTGCCACTCTGCTAATAGTTTGAAAACCATCCAGCTGAAGGGGGAAGTGAGCCAGCTCTTTTGTAAGATAACAATTTCACATATTTTTTAAATAATATGCACCTGAGCCATACTTTAAAAAGGAACCATGGCCTCTGGTATTCCAACACAACAATTGTATGGTTTTGTGTTCACGGATGATTCAGTTACTTCCCAATTTCAAAGTATCCGCAAACCAGTGAACTATATTTCCAAGCACCGGTGGACATGGTTCCCGATGTGTAAGTGCATGCTTACATGGTTCCCGATGTGCAAGGCTTGCTCTTTCACTACCTTCCACCCCCAATAATTTTACTTGTGACACAGTTTCCTCCTCCAGTTCAGATACCACTTTCCTACACACAGTGAGTTCAAACCCTAAAGCGTAAAGTTCTGAAGTACAAGAGCACAGATTGGGGAACATAGACCAGAGTTTCATCAAATTGTTGCAATTTAAAAAGGGGCTATTCCACTTTGGATTCATTTCTGACAATTTAGCCCACCTTCCCACTGGTAAACGCTCCAATATGCCCGGATTGAGCGCACACACCACCAGTGACTGTTCATGATGGCACACTCCCAAGCCAACTGCCTCCTGATCAAGTTGGTCTTGGTTTGGGAGGAAACACCTCACAACTTCATCAAGTTGATGTCAGCTCCATTCATGGCAACCTGGTCTGTCTGTTGTAACCCCCAATACCCACGGGGCGGGTGGAGATTAACTTTTCTCAGGTGGAAAACGTGATGGCGGGCTGGATGCTGACTGAGGGATGTTGCTGCCCCCAGATCTAATGTTCGCCTTAGGGACCATAGCATCCTTTCTGAGCCATCATCCAGAGAGCCCTGTAGACGTGATTGCCTCACTTCACCTTCCCCAAGACATTCTTCCAACAATACCTCCATCTCCTCCCTGAACCTGTTTTCCAGTGACACTTTCACAGCAGACTTCTGATTGGTTGTTTTTTTGAAAGTTTTATATCTTCGCTTAGGCGGGGGGCAGGCTGAGGGGGAATTTCTTATAATTGATATTTCCGCACAGATAGCCTCCAATACATCACCCGCAGGCTCTGCCACAAAATAGACTGTATCTTGCTTGGGGAAGTTTCTGCAACGGGGAAGACATCCCTCAAACTTTGACTAGATTCTGGGGTTCTTGCTTTGAACTATAATTTCCCGGAGCAAAAGATAAGTCAACCGCCAAAGTGGGTCGACAAGTTTCTCCAGCCAACCTCAATTTGTCCAACCCTAGGGTGGCAAAAGGGTCTATTCCTGGATGACCTGTGATATTAACTCAGTCAGGTACATTAGAATCCCATTAATACTTAATTGCTCTTTACCTAAATTAGAGCATAGTAGCAAGAGTGTGCCCAGCTTTGCTTCCATTAATGCTGTAGACTCTGCAGGCGCAGCTTTTAAATTCTGTGGTGCGTTCTGCACAGTAACACCAAAGGGGCTAGCAGGCTCATCTTTGCTATCCACAAGAGGTATTCAGACGTTGTTAACAATTGTTCCAAATCAGGTGTGGCTGAGAGGTTTGAAGGCAAGTTATTGGCAAAGCAAAATCCACAGGTGCCATCGAATTCCTACTAATCACATGGCATAATTTCAAGAGGGAACCATTATTATCGAGCGAAGTGTCAAAATCAGGTCCATCTTCCTTTCTCTCTCTTCCATAATGGAGTATCAGACAAAGTTCCCTAGTTAATTGTCTTGGGTGGTGATGAGTTGCAAAAATAATCCTTTATAGATGGCTAAAAAGGGGACATATCCCGAGAGTAAATCCCCCTTGATTGTTTACTGCCAGGAATAGTACTATCCAGGGGTACTTTAGAGGGTTTATAGGTAGATGCAGTGCGTCCTCGTTTCCCCTTGGTCTTGGTGTTGCTACGTAAAGTAGCACGACGTGCGGCTTTAGGAGGCATAGAGAATTCTAAGTCCGGAGGAGCGCAAGTAGAACTTCTTAGTGTACAATTAATAATACATTTTATTTATGTTTTTGCTCCAGACCAGACTGCTAAGGACTATGGTAATTGACAGGCCATGCGGAACCACGCTCTCTCAAAAGCTAAGAAGAAAAACAGAGACCAAACAGTGCTCCACTCCCCACTGCTACCGTCTGAGGTCACTTATTGTTGACACCAGAGATGTTGAAATGCTAGGGCACTAGACACAGTTGCATAGACTGTGGTGTTCAACGCCCTGCTCTCCTCCTGCTCCACACTAACAAGCACTGTCACCAGCACTGTTCTTGCAGAAGCCACAAGGCATACAATTGGTTAGTAACTTGGGTAATCTAATAGCACAGCACAGCCCCCTCACAGTACCGCCATCCCAGCCTAGGGGCTTGCGCCAGCTCTACCGCGGGGTGCAGCTGCACTCACTGTGGGAACAGGGCCACTGTCAAGTAAGGTGTAGCAGCCCCCCAGGCCACCCGTCTCTCATGGTCAGTACCAGTCAAAGTTACTTCAGGTTCAAGAGCGTATAGTGTAGAGTACCAAAGGTCACGTAACGTTGTCCGGCAGCGGGCGCCCAACACCAGAACCAGTACCAGCACTCGGCGTCCACTTCCACTTCCTCCGACTTTTGCTCAGACGCTCAGAAGCACAGCAGCAGCAGCTCAGCAGCTTAGAGGAAATCCCTGGTAGCGTGACAACGTAGAACTGTCAAGCCGCACCACAAAACGGAGCCGCTTCCGACAGTGATTCGCCAAGCAGCAATTGATGCAGAGTCACTGGCTGAACATTGCAGTTTTGGGTTCACATATATGAGGTTTTGGTTCATTCTGCATGCACAAGCTTGAATTCTGACAATTCTGTTATCTTTACAATGTTGATGAAATGAATATCATTTAAGTGTTTAACATTAACATGTACAATTTCAAATATTGTGAAGCTACTGGTATTCACGTTAATGCAGTAAAGGATACTGCTTCACCAGGTAGCTTTTGACTGTATGGGTTTTACCGAGAAAGGGCTTGGAAGCCCAAGTGGATGTCTGGTTAGACAGTGGGAAACTGAGATTCCCAGTAAAAATTGGATATTTTACATAGTTTACCCCCTCACTTCTGCCATTCTGGATACTCCCCTGTGACAGCCAGTGCTTATGTGCCCTGCCACAATGAATGTAGAATGGGCCATCGAATTGACAATTGCATGTGACAAGTCTTTCAATTAAGTGTGAACGTTTGAGTGATTCAACCTGTAATGGTTGCATGTGAGATAATAGCCCCAACACGGTCGTGGTTATCAAACCAAACCTCAAAGAAAATAAACTTAATCAGAATGTAAACCCTTTTTCCTTTCAAGGTTCGATTTCTTCACTAATGTCCATTTGAAAGACATCCAAGAGCAATGTTGGTAGTTGCACTTCCAGCCACGCTTTTCAATCCCTTCGCATGACTGACAATTGTCATTCCTTTTCGCAAGTATCTAATGTTTACAGAATCTGGTGCAAAGTGGAAAAGTGTTCTTCGACTATGCAGAAGCGCTTTTCTCATTTCACATACACATCAGCATTGGGCCCTCAATCCAACTTGGCACCTCTGATGTTTTCGGAATTGTTGCCTTTTCCATTTCCATTACCATAATAATAATATTTGAAGTTTGATGTATTATTTAATTGAAACATAAGCTTTGTGTATTTTCAACAGGAATACAAACACTGATAACAGATTCAAATATGTTACCGCCTTCCTTTTGCCATTTTTTCCCCACTTCTCATTGTATTGGTTCCACGATTCGCCTTGCTTGTTGTTGTTGGAAAAACCTTCAAATAGCTGATCTCCAGAAAGCTAATACACAGTTCTTTAGAGACATTGACGCTCTGAATCCCTGTAAAGCTTTACTAAAAGCAATGACCACGACTGCTGACCAATTGGCACCAGTAAAATATGGTCTAAGTCATACTAAGCCTTCTGCTCCATGGTTCTCACCTAATCTCAGACTTCTTAAACAAGTCTGCCACAGGTCTGCACATAAATGGAGTATTGGCTATACTCAGATAGCCAAGCAGTAATACAAATGAGCTATTTCTGGTTTCCACACAGCCCTCAAAGGGGTGAAATCCCAATATTATGTGCACCACTTTTTTTAAGTCAATATATTCTTCCTGCAAGTATTTTAGAGCCACCAAGGAACTCTCCTCCCCTCCATCTCCCTCTGTTGATCCATCCCGCTCTCAAGTGACCTGTGACGCTATCCGTACTTTTTCTTTATTGAAAAAGTGTTTAGGGTTCACCATCAAAATGTCCCAGTTGGAACTGTTACTGAGGTCTCAACTTATTCAGCAGTCATAGTGATTGATTACAATATATTGGAACCTTTGCAGTTTGAGCCTTTTACACACAAGGTGGTTGCATCAGCATACTCAAATTCTCATTTCCCATTAGATCCAATTGCTTTGCACCTTCTCCAGTCATTAGTGCCAAATTCTGCTTCTGTATTCACAAAGGCTCTTTGTTATTCTTTTTCTATCACCCTCTTTAATTCATGCACCGATTTATCCTCTTCTGGAAAAAAAACATCTTAATTCTTTGGATCCAGCCAAATATCAGCCCATTTCACTTCTTTCGAGGCTAATGAAGCTTATAGAAATCATTGTCACTCCTCAACTTTCATGGTATCTGGAGTCTAATTCTCTTCCGAGTTCGGTGACGAGTTCAGTCTACCGCTGACCTCGCTGTGCGTGGCTGATGTGAGGAGCTGCTGCAACGGACCCCTGCTTTTGCTACTGCCACTTTAATTCCTGGGCCGGCCTACATATACTACGCTGGTGCGCGGAGCGTGGCACGGAGTTCGGTGACGAGTTCAGTCTACCGCAGTCCACCACGCGTCCGCCGCTGCACTCCTGCACTATTTGCCTGGCTCATTGGCTCACATCTTGCAACAAACCAAGCATTGGAAGCCTTGTGCAGTATGGTGACGGCGAAGGAGGGCCCGCAGACCCAGCACAAATCCTTGCTGTCCCAGAGAAAAGTGCCGCAGAGTCTCCTGTTGTTCTGGCTGAGTTAAATTTCCCTAATGAACTAATTGAGACTGACATAGAATGCGACTTGGAGGCTGTCAGTCGCTTGAAGAAAGGCTTAGTGCCTTCGTTAGCCGTGTAGTCGCTAACATCGCTGGGCCCCCCTCGAAGGGTTGAAGACTGTCCTAGCAGTAAAATCACTCATTGGTTAACTCCAGACATTTGCCCAGTCGAGCTGGTCCCATCATTCTCTCCCTCTGTGTATGTAGACGCCAACGATGTCGCGCAGACATCCCCCTTCGAACTGACTGATTCCGATCTGCTGGCAATCAACTTGTCTAATGTTCTAACACAGGATAAGGATTTGCTACAGTCACCCTTGATTGACATTCAAAGCGCAGGAAAGTCGTGTGCTTTTCCGTTCCTTTTACCATCGGATGGGGGAGTAAATACGCTGGAGGTGCATGGCGCCTCTAAAGTCGGAAGGGGTGGGATCCCTACAGATACAAAATCTGGGGAGGGTGGGCTCTCCGATCCTTCGTTATCAACAGACCCACTGACCTTTCAGCACGTGAAGCACGGCTGACAGCTCGCCTGAAAGCAGACTTTTTATCCACCTATGAATGCCTGAATGCCAGTTTTTTAGAAAACCAAACCGTGCAAAAAAACAAGTTGGAAGCAAAGAGAAATAGTCGCTCAGTGAGCTTATCCCACAATTCCACCAATATATCTGAAACCTCGACGTCGTCTTGCATAAGCAACTCTTGCCATCAAACATCTCGTGAAAGTGTCGAGTGTTCAGGCATCAAGGAAGTTGAGACAAGAGCCGTAATGAGTAACCCTAACTTGGATGGCTTGTTAAAAGAAAATACTGCTATGCCCAGTTCGACAAAGGTGGCCTCTGAGTCAGCTAGAACCGATCTACCATCTAAAAGTTCCATCTCAACGGCTGCAGGCATCCAAATCCATAACAATGTACTGGCTGCAACATCAATTGCCCTACTCCCTTTCATGAAATTGTACGAATCCTTACACGATGCGGTAAGCGACCAAATGTCTCTGCTGGCATCTGTTAATGCCAAGATCTCTAGACTTGAAACCTTTTCACAAACCATAGCCACAAGACTTGATAACGAAGCCGAAACATCCTTAAATTGGCAAAACAGATTATGTGATCTTGCCCGACAGTCAAACAGTGACAAATCAGCCTTAACCGATGCAGTAATCGAGTGCACAAAGTGGATGCACCACAACATATCCACAATAAAGAGACCAGGAAGTGACGGGCTCTATGTCCCGCCCAGTCAAACACATTTGGCAGAAGACAAAACCTTAGAGTCTGGCCGGTCTCCCAAAATTGCCGTGAGACTTCAGGTGAGCCTGCCCGTAGTGCGACCGCGGGGTGCCCAAATCACGAAATAATGGCACCAGAAAGGAGCTTCCCCATTCTGCAGAAAATGGGTTTGTCGGCGAGACACGCAAGTGAATGCCACCCATCTTCTGGGATAATAAACTCCACCCCTCAGCTGGTACCCGCTGACAAAACTCGCGATGGAGTTGTTTCGTCTGCTTTGTTAGAAGCGGGTCAACCTTCAGAGAAAGAGGTGGCAGAAGTAGATCTAGGAAACTTAATTGAGAAACTCTCTTTTGGGATCTTTCATAAGCCCACAACGTTGGAGAAAGTGAGTGAAAAGCAACCTCAGAAAAAAAAGATTTGTGATCCAAAACCATCTCATAAAAGCTCAATTCAGAAACAAGTAGCCAAACGTGCCCGAACAACGTGCAAGAGAAAATTCATACAGAATCTCTCAACTCTGCCGCCCCCTTCCATGTTTAACTAGCCGGCAAAAGTATCGGAGAACAAGAAGAAATCCAAACTTGAACCAGGGAAAATGTTACCAGTCCAACCCTGCGCCAAAAGAGCAAGAGAAGCCTCAGACACTGACAATGACGCATCTCCTGATGCCTCATTAGAGCTATGTGAGTACTCAACGTACTCAATCGACGATGACGACATCGATGAGGGTGATGAACCTGCGGCTGAGATCAATCCGGCACCAGTTAGAAAAGGCAATGAAATTAAGCCGCGGGAAGACCCAAATGACACCCCATCCCCAAATGGCGAGCAAGTAAACAAAAAAAATCTACGAATGTTTCCACTACCGATTACTAACAAGGACAATAAAGGGTCGATCCAAAATAAGGGAGTGACGGCTGAACAACTAAATCCCTTGTGCGGAAAATTACATCCGAAATTAACTAGAGCACAAGCCGAGAAACATTACAGAAGTGCAAACATGCCTAGTAAGAAACGAAATGAAGGAACTAATAAAGGTCCATGGAAAATTCAAATCAAAACGCCCTACCAGAACAAAAAGAAGTAAATCTGAACCGAAGGAATATTCTAAAATTGTTGCAGTGTATTCCAACGCTGCGTGCAACTAAATCCGAAGAAATAGCTGTAGTGGAATATATGTCTGAGGATTATTTGGACTGGGTAAATCTACACTTAAATTCTCGAACTCTCAGGTCGGCCATATTGGAAGCTGCTGATGAATTCCTGTTCTTTGGTTTTGAAGTATTATGTGAGGAAGCTTGCGACGGAGAAAGCGCACATTCGTCGCCAGTGCAGCAAACCCGAAAACGAAAAAAGAAGGAAAGAACTGTGGGCTCACATGAGCATTAAGCGTACGCCATGCTCAAAGGATTTAAAACAAAAGGGCCAATAGCTAAGAGAGGATATTATCGAGGGTAACCACCAGCTATTATCCTGGAATACTCGTGGTTTTACACATCTCTTTGATGATAAATGGCAATTTCCAGAGCAACTGTCCATCATATGCTTGCAAGAAACCTGGATGCGTGATTGCCCGGTGTGTGATGGTTATACAGTTTTCCTAAACCCTGCTGGAAAGAATCTCTTTGGTCGATCCTTTTCTGGCCTGGTCACCATGATTAAAAATAATATTGATTGGAAGATTGTATCCTCGAAAAACCTTAATATGTTTGTGCAAGTAACCTCAATCCAAAACTCACGGACATCTTACCCACGCAGTCAAGTGATACTGATCATCAACATTTACTGGAATACAGCAATGATTTCACAATCAACTTTCATTGGAGCAGTAATGTCGGCTGTCGACGAGTGTCTACTATCTTTCGAAGATCCCGCAATTATAATATGTGGAGATTTTAACCATGCCTGGCTAAATAGTCCAGTGGCAAAATGTATAACATCTGGACAAAAGATCAATGCTAGAATGCAGGATCGTGGTGATCGATGGCTAAACGAGAAGGCACTAAGAGAGTGCTCAATGCTGAATGGATCCACCCAGGGGGACATCCCCCCAGGTTTTACCTGGAAGCGAGGCGAGAGTAAGAAGACTCTCGATTATATCTGGGTGTCCAGGAATTTCCTACTACAAGTCATATCGCTTGAAGTAAAAAAGACGGACAAGAGCGACCATGACGCAATGCTGCTGAATTGGTTAAAAGTTCCAAAAACTGCATCATTCAAGTATCACAAGAGTGTTACTATAAATAATGGAGCTAACAGACTGCGATTGAGTGCACCCCAGTTGTTAATGTTGAAAAGTAACCTTGAAAAGGCAAATTCAAAAACCTCAAGGATAAACAACTCATTGTTACTGCACCATTTCAAAGTGAGGAACAACATGCATAAGGGGTTTGATGTTGAAGTAAAACATCCCTTCAATGCAACAATAAGTAGTGAAAAGAAAAAACTTTGAGACGATATAAGGCTTTTGAAAAAAGATCATTCAGGATGCGTCATCATGCAAATAAAAACAAGACGCCAGCACTACCGGAATTGGATCAAATCTTTCAATTTGACTCGTGTGCAGAACCAAGCAGAACAGATGTTAAAACTCATTATACTAAAAGACAGCAGACATATTTGGGAGATCATCAACACTGGCAGTTTGAATCACACATACTCAATGTCAAATGGAGTGAATGTAGATAGTTGGGTTGCTCATTTTACGCATGTATTCGATGACTACAACTGTATTGAGGTTCCATTAATATCCCTAACTACTGCAAAATGGAATGTGGCAGATTCCGCAGAAGACATGGAATGGGCAATCCAGAAGTTAGTCTTCCAGGGCGGCAGGTCCCGACAGAATATCCAACGTGATGCTGAAAACTCACAAAACTCTATGGGCCAACTTGATGAGTACACTCTTTGATAGAATTGCAACTGAAAAAGTCCTGCCGGATTCGTGGCTAAGGGCTGTGGTGGTGCCAATATTCAAAAAGGGTAATCGGGACGATCCTAACAACTATCGCTCGATTGCCCTTTTGGATACAATTGGCAAGGTCTTTGGCTCTTTTCTTTCAAAACGTCTGGCACTTTGGGCGAATGAGGTCGCCGTGGTTGATTCTCGCCAAGCAGGATTTACTAAAGGAGTCGGAGTTGAGTTAAATCTGGTCCTTCTAAACTGCTTAAAATTAGAGTCCCTGATGCGGAAGAGAAAGTTATACATTGCCTTCTTGGACCTGAGCCAGGCATTTGACAGCATAAACCGCAACCTTTTATGGAAAAAACTAAACGACTGCAAATGTCCAAGTGATCTTTTGGCGCCCCTGATTGCTCTTCACTCTAAGACGTCCATTACAGTAAGGTTAAATGAGCAAGGTGATTTATCAAATGAAATTCATACAAAAAGAGGTGTGAAGCAAGGTTGTCCTCTCGCAGCGCAAATATTTAAACTTTTCATCGCAGACTTACCAGTGGCTTTAAAAGACCTAAGGGTCTTCCCCCCCGGCAGTAAACGGGCAGAAAATAAGTTGGGTCATCTACGCAGACGACATCGTGCTCATGGACTCTACTCCAATTGGTCTACAGCGACTGCTAAAGGTGCTCCAAGACTATCGCTTGCAAAATGATCTACGAACAAACTCCAAAAAGTCTAAGATCATTGTGGTTGGCCAAGGAACGCAAGCAAGGTCAAGGAATTTTCAGTGGAAGATAATGGAAGAACACCTTGAGATATCAAATAGCATCAGATAACTAGGTGTTCTATTCAACAATTCTATTCGTGAGTGGGACTGGACGCAAGATCTGTTGACCCGGGTGCAAATGTTTGCACTACAGGGTGCAAAATTGCATGCGGCATACGGAAAATTTTCCTTTAAGCCAATTCTAACATTCTACCTTCAAAAGGTGGTGCCCGCGATAACCTTTGGGAGTGAATCAGGCTGGAATATCCCACAAGACGTGTGGAACAAGCTTGAAGGGAAATTCTGGCGTAAAGTGCTAAGACTGCCGAATAATTCCTCAGTTGCTGCAATACGATACAAGCTGTGTATTGAGTCGCTCTATGTATCGGTTCTGTGGAAATCAATCTCCGCATTTAGGAAAATGCGATTGGAGCCTCCAGCGAAACCATATGAAATAATGCACACAGTCTCCAAGCATCCATCTGCCTTTTTATTGAATGAGTGGAGGGAAAAGTTAGATCTTGTATTACATAACGCTGATGTGTCTCTTGAGACAGTAATGATGCACCCGCAGGTTGCAAAAAAGAAATTCATCAACAAAATTGGATAACAAATGAAGAAATTCGAAACAATCTGGCATCTTCCCTAGATCTTGGATGCGCCTTAAATAAACTCGATGCTCTGCCAAAGTACTTAGATAGATTTCCTTCAAGTTACCACAGGAACATGTTCCTACGTTTACGGCTCAATCTCTACAAAACCAAAGAGACACAAGTACTGAGGTGTGATCCACTTGTACAGGACGCCTCATGTCGATTCTGCAGTCAAGCGTCAGAATCCGTGCGGCACCTAATCATTGAAAGTGATGCGATTAGAGCTCAGAGATCTCTACACCTAGCACATTTTGCTCCCTTATCAGGAAACATGGACGCTTGGTGGTGCTATCTGATTGGAGGTTTTAATACTCAACTAACCTGTGCAACTGTAAATTTCATGGACGCTTTGAGGATAAACAACACAGAGTGATAGACACAAGATTCTGAGATTTTTTTAGACTTTTGTGATGAACTGTAACTTAAAGTTTCTTCTTTCTTTTGTATCAAACTGATGTTACATTAAAAAAATTAAAAAAATTAAAAAAAATTCTCTTCTTCACTCTTTCCAAACAGGTATGTGACCCTTAGGGGCAGAGAGTATGTGATGATATCTATTTTGGATTATATGGCTTTACTTCGGGATCACAGAGTTCAGGGTTTTGATTATCCTCGACTTTTCCGCGGCTTTTGATGCAATTGATTATCATATCCTTCTCAGGCGCCTGGAATTGGCTGGTATTGTCAGCCTCCCTCTTTCCTATTTCTCTTATTTTCTGTCAGAGCCAGTGGCAACAGTGTTCCTATTCCCGTTTCATTCAGCACCAGTGTCCATTTCTTGTGGTTTCCCCGAGGTTCTTCTTCAGTCTTTATCTATATGGTGATGACACACATCTAGTTGTCTGACTCAACTCCCCTGTTTATGACCCTCCTGATAAATGGAGAGCCTGTTAAAGGAATGGTTTGGTCAAAATTTTTTATTGTCCCTACAGGTCGGCCATGTGTTTTTAAGCCTAAGTCACTCGATTTTAGAAAACTTTCCTATGGACCTTACCCGAGTTTTCGTCCATTAAACGCACGCGAAAACAGGCACCAGGGAGCTGCCATTTTGTGATAATCCTATCCTTTCCCCCATCGCCCTGGCTGACCTGCTTTTGCGGCACTAAATCATATCCCCCGCCCCTGAGCCTGTCATCAGCAGACGCGTACCGCCCATTGCACAACGCCAAAGCACGTCTCGTGTCAACATTCGCTGTGCTTCAGCTAATGACGTGTCGCCATGGAAATGGCAGGACGCCTCTTTCCTCAATAAGTATAAACAGACCGTTTCACAACACACAGCAGCAGATTTTCGATTCCATGCCTCTCTCTGTGTTACTTTGAGTATTCTGTGACTCGTTTCTGTGCTCTGGTCAGCTACCTTTGTTGCTTGTAGCCCGTGTGAACAGATACCAGTACCACCGCTATCAATTATTTTAGTTTGTTTAACACACAATGGCTACAATAATGCCCTACATGTACGAGCCTGAGTATACCGAGGAGGAACTACTACTGGAAAGGGAAACACGCGAAAACGATGGGTCTTCGGACGGCAGTTGGGAGGACGATTCAACAGCTGAAGAGCCTGGACCTAGTCGCATGGATGGTGTCTCCACCTGGTGCACATGCAATCGGTGCGAGCTAATGCCAACCGAGTACGAGAACTGCTGCTGCTGTGAAAACTCGGGATGCGTGGCCTACATTTCTGAAGGCGAGCCACGACTGCAATGCATCACTGAGCTGCCAGACTTCAGGGCAGCCTGCCTCACACGGTCCGTGTTGAGGATAATGATGGTGCTTATGCACAAACTTCACAGACCTGTTCTTCCTCGCAATCCGAGTAACGAGTAAGTATACTCTGCTTGTCATGCCACTCCTATTTTATGGTCTTCTACTATATCCAAAATTACATATACATATCATTGTAATGCACAAAAGTCTTTCAATAGTGTGCAGTGTCTAGATAGCATTTGTCCGAGCAGAATGCCATTAGTTACAAGAATTGTCATTGACAACAAACGTTTATTAAACTTATCTTGGTCATTTAAAAACAGTTTGTTTCATTCCTTTTCACAGGTGGTACAGGCTAGTGGCCTATCGTTCCTTTACATGGTGGCTTCACGGGAGGCTTGGACACCGTGTTCGAAGAGTGATACCCGCCTGTGCCGTTCGTGCCATAAGAGAAACGTTCCCGAGTGACAGCGGTCTGTACAGGGGATTTTCTCTCGCTGTGCTGCAACCTGAACTGTACAATGTGCAAAGTTTTGTATTTTTGTGTCATCAAAATAAGCTACAAAATAAAACACCACATATATTTTAACAACGGTTGTTTCGATTTTTTAAATCAATCAAGTGTGTCTCCATTCAAGGATGGATGTCAGACATCTGTGCTCGGAATGGGTGAAGTTCAGGTCGCTGTGAAGCGGGGTGGTCACTATCTAAGCTAACATAATATATTATCAATAATACATGCACTAAATAACACTTGTTCAAAGTCTTTCAGTCGGTTATGTCTCTATAAAAGTCACACATATATCTATACTATCAATTAACATTGGATTATACAGGCCTTACGTCAAGGGTCTTGACCACTATAATACACTGTTTGAAGTGTGGGTCTGTGCTCACAAGAATCTCCGGTATGTGGCATTTGTTATTGATAGGCAACAATATACTGCAGTAGGGGTCTAATGTTAGTTGGGGATCTGCTAGGTGGGCATCATGGCGTGGTCAGTGGTCTGGCACATGAAGAGAATACCTTGCAGGGACACAGGGTCAGAATGGCAGTAAGTTTCCACTGGCGAGGGTGCTTGGGCAAGGACACGTTTGTGGAGATGAACAAGCCATGTGCTTGGTTCAGGCCGGTTCACATGCAGGACCGTGATCTCAGAGAGTGATGTGTTACATTTATTAGCTGTTGCAAATACCTCTGGAGTTTTCCAGTCAGAGTGGGAACGAGGGTGTGCTCTGCGAGCTGTACTATCGCAGTGAGGCCTGGTCACCAAAATGGAGTGGAAAGGTGGTACAAAAATGGATGACCCGTGTCCTGCTCAGTGTTCCCATCTACACGAATGTCATCCAAAGTTAAAATCACATAAGGGCAAGGGGCGAACCCACTACTGGAGGCACTTGGTGCGAGTTTCTACTGAGAAGTAAAGGATGAGAGGGGCCGCTCCCACACACTTGCCTGCACGCCAAAAGGCGGTTCACACCCGGGGATGAGCGCTGGCATTCGGGGCTGTGACGGGCGCAAACGGCCAAGGTACCAAACAGCATGTACACTTCAAAAGGTATCCCACGCCCAGGGGCCATCGCTCACATGGCCTCCTCAGACCCCGTGTCTCCAGGCAGGCCTCCCCTGAGGCAGGCCGCCCCCCTGCAATCCACATAGGTGTGTCTCAATTCAGCAGTCTTTCTGTGCCTTATCTGCACGCCCCAGGCCCATCCATCCCACCCCCTCTATCAAAGGCGGTTCGCACCCGGGGATGAGCGCTGGCATGGGGGGCTGTGACGAGCGCAAACGGACAAGGTGCCAAACAGCATGTACACTTCAAAAGGTATCCCACGCCCAGGGGCCATCGCTCACATGGCCTCCTCAGACCCCGTGTCTCCAGGCAGGCCTCCCCTGAGGCAGGCCGCCCCCCTGCAATCCACATAAGTGTGTCTCCATTCAGCAGTCTTCCTGTGCCTTATCTGCACGCCCCAGGCCCATCCATCCCACCCCCTCTATCAAAGGCGGTTCGCACCCGGGGATGAGCGCTGGCATGGGGGGCTGTGACGGGCGCAAACGGTTTGTTGGTCAAGGTAAGGCCATGTATCCTAGTCATATTTCGGTCATTTTTACATTTCAATCTATTTGCTATTACAGTACCCAATAGAGCTATGGTCATTGGTCTCATTGCTATTGACTTGAGTTTCAATTGTTATGCTATCAATAGATCTATTTATTTTCATCTGTGTCAATTGTCATCGAATTGCATCCTTCGGGGGTTCAGTCTATAATGTAAGCATTGTTCCTTTTCGTGCAAGACAGAACATCCAAGGGACGAGTCACATGTTCAGAGTTTAGTCACATAATTTAAAACATTTCTGTAACTTATGCAAATACTAAGCCGCACATGATGAACTGGTATAGTTCCGGCGACCAAAACAAACCTTGCATTGAGCATGGTATGGTTCATTTACTTTTTTATGACATTTTTATTCATCAAGGTTTTATAATAATCTTGATATTTACTTTTCAGAATTTTCAACAATGCCTGCCTGTTCGATTAGCGGTTGCCCTTCGAAGACCCATGCTAAATCTGAAGGCACTACAATGCATGTATTCCCGAAAACTGTTGATCGAGTGAGAGAATGGGTCAGACATTGCGGATATCCACTGGATGAGCTGGAAAGTAGAGTCCAACAAGTGTTTGAGGACAAGAGGGGTGATCGATACCACATCTGCAGCCGGCACTTTCCCTCAAACATGTACACCACATCTTGGGTAACAAAGAAGAATAAACGGCGATCGACACGAAAATTGCTCGCAAACGCTATTCCCACTCTATTCATCCACAATCCGCCACTGGTGATTCAAGTGTCCGTTTTTAGCTTTAGGCCTTGCGGTAGTGTGGAGGTAGCCGAATGGATTCATTGATATTTTAGGTGTTGTTTCCAATTTGTAATACTTTCGACATTGATATGAGTGTATAGCTTTTTGAATAATGACATTTATCAATATATTATTTTTAGATTTCATAACCCACAAACGAAATCTATATATGGGCACAGGGAACTGTGCTATATTGCGCATTACTCAAGTATTCTGTCTCCTTACATGGCAATTTTAAATATTGGCATTTCATTATCAAACAATAATTTACCTTTACAACTTCTTGACTATACCTTGAATCTGAAGCAAGAACATTCTACTTCCGTCACGTGCTCGCAGTTATCAACCACTTCTAGCGTGTATCAGGTAATCATACTTGGCTATTCCGCTACAGACTTGTTTTATGCATGTCAAGTAATACTTTGTATGTATCGTGTGATTATTTTACCAATTGTTTGGTTAGTGCTTTCCAATTGATATACAGCTTAATTGTCGTCCCCTGGTGTTTGTTTTCAGTTATAATTAGTGTTATCCATACTAATGCAAGTACTGTCTTTCAGGGAGATGCTGAAGCGTCCACCACATTGACAACAGCCCTAGATGTTCTTCAGCAGCCCGAGGTATGGATACTGACAGCTCAACTTATCGTGATCATCAGGACTGGAACACTTGTCGTTTGATTGTTCTACACCATGTTTCATTTGTGGAGCCATTGATATGTACCTCTGCGGTCGACCCGAAGCGTGTGTTTTCAATATTGTAATCCTTACTAATGCAAATACTATGTTTCAGGCAGTTGTTGAATCGTCAACCCACGCACTTGATGCGGAGCCTGATATTCAAGTAATTCCGGTGGAAGCGGGACCATGCAGATACGAATCGGCACAACAGCTTTCGGAAGTGCGCACCACATTGACAACATCCGTAGATATTCTTCAGCAGCATGAGGTATGGATACTGACAGCTCCATCGAGCATGATCATATAACGTGATTCCATTTGCTATACTTTGTTCCCTATTAACGCAAGTACTGTGTTTCAGGAAGATGATGGAGCTTCCACTACAATCACAAGATCCCAGTTAGATGATGCAGATGTAAAGAAATCGGAGAAATAAGTCGATTAAATCTGATCATTTTTAAATATTCCTTGATTCTTTTAGACAATGCAACATTTGTGGTTATCTCTTTATATGTACCTGTGCCGTCGACCCCAAGTGTGTGTTATGTTTACGATATTGAAAACCATACTAACGCAAGTACTGTGTTTCAGGGAGTTGCTGATGTCTCCTCTTCAATACAATCATTCGTGGCAGTCCATGCAGAGCCAGAGGTATGGATACTGACAGCTCCATCGAACTAGGTCATCAGAGCTCGAATACTTGTCGTTTGATTGCTCCACACAATGTTTAAATTGTGTTTGGCTATTGAGATGTATATGTGTGTCCGTCCTCACGTGTGTTTTATGCTAACAATATTTTCATACACAGTAATGAAAATACTATGTTTCAGGGAGTCAATGGAGCCTCATTCCGTGCTGTCTATGCGGATACAGAAAATATAGTCATTATAGCGCAAATGGAAAGGGAGACATGCGGATACGTATCGGAGCAACAGCGTGCAGATGTTGAAGGTTGAGTCAAAAAATTTGCAAAGAAAAGAAACAAAAATAAGGTTAGTTACAAACAGTTCATAACTTTAGAAATGTTTTTGTGCTGGGGACTATTTTATGTTTTTTTCAAGTCAATTGTACTATACTTTATCTTGTGTTTAAACTGAACATCCCTTTTCCAATCTGTCCTCTAGTTACCCGTGGGTCTACGAACTATACATAAACAGACAGTGAAGCGAATGAGAGATGTTGCTTGCCAGACCATTTACACTATGGAGGCTATGGAGGAACTATTAATTCAGACGCGGCGTGTTGAGACTCGGGATGCTCATGTCCAATGTACAGAAAATGAAATGAATGTGTCAGAGAATCCATCCGGCAAAGTTGTATTGGACCATTGCTATAGTACGACCGCACCACCGCAACAACATGATACTGGATGCATTGAAGATAGCTCTGAAGTAGTCGCAGATCAATTTACACAATATACACCCGCCAAAAAATTGCCACCAAAAAAGCTGCCGACATTGTTGTATTCTCCCATCAATGTTGAAGTAGCAGATGTTGAAATAACAGAGAATGAACCAGCAGCAGCATTCACTGACGCATCAGAACTTGATAGCAGGGATATTTCTTTCAAATGTGGTGATATGTCCTCAACGTCACAGGCCGAAACAACTTTGAGGCAGGATGACAGTCTAATGAAAGAGGACAAATACATAGTATTCGACAGTTGTTTGATGGATATTATAAGTATGCTGAAATGTGGGCATTCCGTCAGAGGGAAAGTATGTGGGAAGCCATTGATTCATGTGACTCGTCAAAAACAAGGCAGTAACGTCACAATACATGCCGCCTGTAGATTACATCATACGTTCTCATGGTCTGCACAACCGATGCTGGGGAAACTGCCAGCAGGCAATCTACTTGTGCAGCTGCATCACTTTTTAGTGGCTCCAGTTTTAGAAGGTTAAAGTCTTTCTTTCAGTTTGTGGGACTCCATTTCATTTAAAAAACGCAGTACTACAAATACCAACATGATTATCTGTTTCCGGCCATTAGTGATGCTTGGAAAATTGAACAATTGTCTCTAGCAAGTACATTCGAAGGCAAACGATTGAGGCTAGCCGGTGATGGACAGTGCGACAGCCCTGGATTTTCTGCCAAGTACTGCACCTACCACTTTCAGGACATGGATAGTAAGAAAATTGTGAGTTTGGTGGTCGTTCAGGTAACACAATGTACATCCTCAGTGGCCATGGAGAAACTAGGATTTATAAAATCAGTGGAATATCTGCAATCGAGTGGAATGCACATCAACCTCATAGCCACGGACAGACACGTTTCAATTGCCAAGACAATGAGAGAGGAGTTCCCACATATTAAACATCAATGTGACGTATGGCATCTTGCTAAATCAATCAATAAGAAAATCTTGGCTGCAGGGAAAAAAAAAGGTTTGGAAAGTATTTCAGAGTAGTCCCAGTCTATCAGCAACCATCTTTGGTGGAGCTCTAAAACTTGTGAAGGGTCAGTGGAAAATGGCGGTCACTGATGCACCACTGTACCAACGTGCACCGCTGGTCAGAAAACCTACATTTCCACCAATGTGAACATGGCCCTTTATCCCCAGTGGAGGCACGGAAGAAGAAGTGGTTGAATCCATCTTCATCGACAAACAAAGCCATTGAGAAGATTGTTTTCGATAAAACTCTACACAGGGCATGAGACATAGGACTCTACTTGCCGTCTTGGCCCATAACGAGAATCTCGGCCGTGAACAATCTAGGATGAAGGGTAATGTAAGGATGCCTCGCTACACTAAGGCCTTTTCAAAAAGAAGTAAGCAATGGGTGATCAAACCAGTCTATGAGGAAATGGAGTTCGACTTTGTCAAAAGCCTTATTGTTGCTGTATTAGAGAAGCACAGATATGGAATTTTGAACGTTTCTTTGCAGAGCACTGATCCATTGCCACCCAACATTGCCACTGTGCCATGTCCACCCAAAGGAGAGCTGGTTGTGAAGTACAAATCCCGGTTTAAATAATTGTAATACGATTTGTCTTTTTGTAAATACATTTTATTGTACAGTGTGCATACAAAGTACGCTAACCCTAACCCCTACCTTCACCATCCTGGGTGCCAAACTACCTGGGTGTCATCTTTGAATTCTCTCTCTATTCACCTCATATTGCTGACCTTGTCTATATGTGTATGTATATATTTTGCTGATGTAACTAATTTTCACAATCTCTTATAAATCCTGGGCACTGTTAACCGAGGGGAGGCTTGCGTATTGCAAATAATAAAACAAACAAACAATAAATCTCACTTTCAACTCAACTCCTCGGGTACTTTATACTTTCCCTGACCTTTCCCAAAAAATTAAAAGTCTCAATAGTTATGGTTCTTTGGGGCTTCAAAGCTCACAGACAACGAGGACAAAATTGGGTGCCTTAGAACGCGCCAAGCGAGCCGTTGCAGATGGGAGAGAAGCCAGTTCGCATTTGTACATTGAGGCGCACTACACAGATGGATTCGAAACTTCAAGTTCTCACAGATGGCTTTACTACGGGATGTTGCAAAGAAAGAATGTATGCTCATTTCTAGTGAAGGTCAGCGGCTTTGATTTTCAGCTCGCGCCCTGAAGAGGCCCACAACTCGCACTGGCAGTATAAGGTTCTATTGTTTTTTGACCTTGAGAGAAAGGGACCATGCCGAAAGAACTTCATTTAAAGGGTGTTTGGGGGGTGCAATAACGTAAGAGACGATAAGGCAGAAAATTCTTAAACTAGACCGAGTTTCATGTTAGTTCAGTATATGAAAAATCGTTGTCAAGAGCACAGTGGGATTTACGGACTGCATTACGCAGAGACACAATGGAAATTGCAAATATAATGTAAGTAACTCTTTAGACGCTTTTATACCGGAATGAAGAATTAATGAATGGATGCATGAATAAATGAATGAATGAAGAGCTTTGAAAACGTTTGTGGGATCATCCTTGTAGCGGGCACATGGGCATGCAGGTCCACATTCCACACGCATGTAGACAAAAAGTCATTTCTCATTGTGTACTAATTTATTATTTATTTTGTCAGTTTTCGCATTGATTTTAGAGCCGAACATACTCCATTGCACTATCCTTGAAAGCAAATAGTTTCAGCTCGGCCGTAATAAATAAAATGAATAATATTAATAAAGATCGGCTGGCGAGACTAATTATAAATTTTATGTTTTCAAAACAGGTATATACTTCCCTTTTGCCACTGCCACCAGTTTCAGACCCCGGCAGACAGTTTCTTCAACCGCCAGCTGCAGCTTAATGTAAACAACTGCACCATTCTGATGATCTTATGGGACGATCGCCAAGGGCCCATATGCCCTTACGCGGTACTAGCGGCTAGAAGCAACATATCAACCTTTACGCTGGCCTAGTGCCTACTTGATGGAACATCCTTACGGTTTAACGTGCGACAAAAGTGCTTCTTTGAACGAAAACCAACACCCAAGTGTACCATAAAGGAACAGCGCGTGACTCACGATAAAATTTTACGGATTTGCGGATAGAGATAAAAGAAAATAAATGACTATCGGAGTTCATATGGCAATTGCTGAATATTCTATAAACATTTAATGTCAAATAAATGTACTTTACCAAATTTACTGTGTTGCTGTTTGATTTTAAAGTACAGTTTCATATTCCGAATTTGTGAGCTGATCTGTGTTGGTTTCCGGGTTCTGTGTGAAGTCGCGTAGAAGACGAATGGGCGCGTTTGCCTACGCAGCACAGTAACGTCACGGAGAGAGGTAGGGAATATCAATGTTTTGATAATGTCAGGCTCAGGGGCGGGGGATATGATTTAGTGCCGCAAAAGCAGGTCACCCAGGGCGATGCGGCAAGTGATAGGATTATCACAAAATGGCAGCTCCCTGGTGCCTGTTCTTGCGTGCGTTTAATGGACAAAAACTCGGGTAAGGTCCATAGGAAATTTTTCTAAAATCGAGCGACTTAGGCTTAAAAACACATGGCCGACCCGTAGGGGCAATAAAAAAATTTGACCGAACCATTCCTTTAAGAAGCTATTGGCGATTTGATGTCAGGAAATTGGATGAAGCTTAATGGAAAGAAGACTGCCATCTTGGTGGTCGTTTCGCCAGATTCAAATGCATTTTGGAATACTGACTTCTGGCCTAAGTGCCTCGACTTGTGCCTGGCGCCAAGTGCCTCAATCAAGAGTCTAGGTGTGAAACTGTTACCAATGGGATCAAGAGTAGCGCAGATTTAATTGGTCTGCAATTCTGGCTTTCTCAAACTCAAACTTCTAAAAAATATTCTGCCTTTTATTCCGCCGCATCTGTGTTCTGCATTAGTTACCGCTTCCACTATGGGTTGCTTTAATTACTGCAATGGGATCTATCTAGGCCAACCAGATTTCTTAATCCACCGCCTTTAGGTTTTGCTAAATTCTGTTGCTCGTTTAGCCCTCAATGCAACTAGGCTTGCGCATACCCTCCATCTGGCCCGTCCACCTTTTCTTTGACTTAAACTTACTCGGTACACACCTTCTAGAGCTCTGCATTCATGCTCGCAAATCTTGTTTGAAATTCCACGATATCACAGAGCTCAAGCTAGCAGTCGCTCCATTTCAGTTCTTGCTCCGAAGCTGTGGAATTTTCTCCCCTGCCATCTGCGTGAGATATTAGACCATCACCTTTCTCACAAAGCTTTAAAAACATTTTAGTTTCATTAGTACCTTCTGGGCTGGGTCTCTTCTGCAGCCTTTTAGCGCCAAGATGCCTTTGTGCTGTGGTTTGCATTTTAAAAATCAAAAATAATATACAATACAATACCAAAAAGCACTATATGCACTCCACCCACCTTCACGGTTCACCTTTGTTCTCCCTTCCACACCTTAACTTCTTACTCCTCTCTGCGATTACAAACAAATGATTAATTGTTCATTTTTAAATACTAGGAATTGCTTTGAAACCTTGAACATGATAACTAATCTTTACCTTTTTACTAAAAGCTAATACAATTTTGCATCATATTACAGTTTGTGTACCAGTTGTATCTTTGACACATAACTGCATAATTCTTGGAACTCAAACTAAGAACATCAGCACACTGTTAATCTTAAAGTAAACGTGTTTGACAATTCGGTTCTGGCTAGATCGTCCTAGTTAATGCCTGTCATCTGGATGGGCTGCTATGTTTACCTACAGTATTCTAAAAGTACATACAATGAACCTATTTATTTTAATTATGTTTTATTAAGCTTAACCTTTGTTCAGAACAGCATTTAACTGTACATATGTTCATTCCCTTTTCACTAAATTGTAACTCGTTTATTTGTACAACTCGGTTTATATTTAAGTTTTGTGATAGCCATCTTTCCTCTTTACCAATTCTAATGGCCCTGCCTTTACTGGCGCCACTGTGTTCTGACTTTCATTTTATAGTGCTGTGGGAATTGGCATGGTATGTTATTTTATTTTATGTTATGTTATGTTCATTCATTTTGCACGCCGAAGCATCTTGGAGCTAAAATAAACCGGAAAGGCAAATGATCAACTGGCAGAAAAAAGAAACAATGAATCAAGTAGGTTTTTAACAGTTGACGAAAAGCAAAATGGTTGTCTGTAGACCTTAATGAAACTGGCAAAGAGTTCCACAATTTTGCGATAGCCACCGAGAATGAGTGGCACCCTACCCGCTCAAACCGATAGAGAGGAATCACGACAATACAAGAGCCCTTGGACCATAATGTGCGAGAAGGCAATTAGGTACAGAACATTTCCTGGAGTTATTCAGCACAAGAGCCATAAAATGCCCGACGCACTATCACCAACGATTTGAATTGCATACGCTGAAGAACTGGGAGCCAGTGCAACGATCGAAGAACAGGGTAAATCTGGGCCCCATATGGAGTGCCGGTACAAATACGTGCAGCATAGTTTTGGAGAAGCTGCAAACGGTGAAGAAGGTACAGGGGTTGGGCCAAAAAAAGAGAGTTCTAATAGTCTAGCCAACTTAACACTAATGAGGCCGTAACTAAAGTCCTTAGTCGAACAGGGAGAAACGGCAAAACTTTCCGAAGGACACAGAGCTGAAAAAAACCTGCTTTCCAAATGGCTCCGACTTGGACATTCATCAATAACGAAGCAGAGAAAATTACTCCCAGATTTTTTACATCCAAAACCAGAGAGGGACAAGTCCCCAGTTCGATGGGCCAAAAGGCCGGAGACCAAGCCAGAGCAGGCCCAGAGGCAGCCTGCTGAGGACCGCAAGGGGGATGCACCACCAGGACCTCTGTCTTTTCCCTATTTAGTCTCAGCCAATTGCTGCCCATCCACTTACTCACCGCCTCCAGGCAACTCCTAAACTGAGATGCGGGGTCCGGTTGGGTAGAATCCAAATGGACGATGATTTGCGTATCATCAGCAGAGGAGTAACACCTGAAGCCGAAGGTGCAGATTAGCAAAACAAGAGGCTGAATGTAGATGTTAAAAAGGGCCGGGGACAAGGACGATGCTCTGGGGACCCCACATAGCAGCACTGCAGCGGCTGATAAGAAGTAAGCAAGTGCGATTGTTTGGCTATGATCAGCCAAAAAAGAGACAATCCAAGCCAAAACTTGACCAGAAAGAACGGCCACTGTCAAACCATCCAGTAGCACTTGGTGGTCCACTGCATCAAACGCGGCCGATAAATCTAACAAAATGAGTGTTTCTGTTCCACCCTCATCGGCCAGCCGGCAAAGATCATCATACACAAAGACCAGGACACTTTCTGTCCGTCGACCCAGAAGAAAACCACACTGGAACGAATTCAGAAAAGAGGAGCACTCAAGGAAAGAAGCAGAGGAGAGACAAGAAATTCCAACAATTTCATACAGAACGGAAGCAAGGAGATGGGTCGAAAATTCACTGGAGAAGCAGGATGCAACAAAGGCTTTTTCAAGAGCAGAATGACGACAGCTTGCTTAAGCTCTGGTGAAATAGATCCAGATTGGCAAGAGTCATTAACCGCTTCTGTCAGCCATATAGAAATATAGGGAGAGATGTCTTTCAAAATTCTCAGAAGGATGACATCCGGAAATGGAGGCAGATTTTAATTTGCCAATTGCAAGCTCCACCTCCTGAACTGAGAAAATAGGAAATACCAGCCAATTACGATCCAAGGCACCAAGCGGAGGCTGTTGCTCAGGAGCCGGGAAAGCAGATGGACAGATCTTTTCACGTATTAAGTTTACTTTATTCATGAAAAATGCCGCCAGATCGTCACAGAAAGCCTGAGAGTGACCAAACTGCAAGGCAGTATCCAGAGGAGAAGAAAGTGATTGCACAACAGAAAATAATTCATGGGGTTGATTGAGGGCACTTTCAATTTTAAACGTATAGAAAGTGCTTTTTGCTGTCTGAATGGCAAAATGATAAGAGCTACATATGAATTAGCATTACCGGAATACGTTCTCCTCCATTTTTGCTCAGCCTGCTGTTTTTTTGCCCATAAGGCCTTGAGTTCATCCGAGAATCAAGGCTGAGAGGAGCGACCCCTCAGCTTCCGAAGGGTAAGCAGTGCTAGAGTATCAGCAACACTAGTAAACATGTTAGTTATTGTGGAAAGGTTTATTGCACCTGCTGCTTGGCATTGTGCCTGAATACTAGAAATAATGTTTGCATTCGAGGTTTTTTGCCAATTACAGCAATGTTGATATTTGGCTTCAGCCGGGTTCTGGAGAACTTGAGCCTGAATCAAAAAAGGTACGACCAAATGGTCGGTCCATAGAATAGGGAAGGGAGAGAAGACAGTAGCCAGGGAGCCCCTGGCGAAAACTAAGTCTAATGTGTTACCAGCTAAATGAGTTGGAGCAGACACCAATTGTGCCAAACCCACATCCTCCATAGCTTCAAAAAACTGCTTCTCGGCCATAGTAGTGGGACAATTAAAATGCAAGTTAAAATCACCTGTAAAAACCAGGTGAGGGTATCTAAGTTCCACGTTTATGGCAAAATCAAAGAATTGGTCACAGAAGGAGCCAGCCGCTCCGTGGGGAGGCGGTAGTCCACTAGGCTATGACGACTGAGATGAGTGGAGATGGCAATTTTTACTAAGAGAGCCTCCATTTTTATAGAGTGTGTCAGAGGAATATGGCTGATGGCCAGATCAGATTTAACAATCACTGCCGTACCACCCCCTGCCTGTGCTATTTGGCGGTCCACGTAGAAAATGTTATATAAATCTGAAAGAAGCTGAACCGGTGCCGGGCCAGAGGCATCATTCAACCATGTCTATGTAATGCATAGCACATCTGGAGCCAACTCTGGTAATAGATATGAGCAAGCAGCAGTATGATTGGCCAAAGATTGAGCGTTGACAAGTAGCCCAGTAAATACCTTTCCAGATGGATCTAGGGGAGGGGTTGTCCGGTCACCTAGGACGAACAAGGCTGTACAAGGCGCTGCTAATGCCAACAATTCCTCTCTAGACCACCTAATACAAGGCTCGACTACCAATTTATCTACCCATGGCACAGAGTGCGCACGGACGAGCACAGACAGATTTGTCTTTGGTGCAATTTCGGCACGCTAAGCTCATTCCCCGCTGCACTCGGCTGCTGCGCTTCCGCAATTGGTCTTTAATCCCAATGCATATGATGTAGAGGCTTCTCCCTGCCCACTAAGGGAAGGGAAATGGTAGACAGACTGCAAAGCATGTCTGATTGAAGGATTGGTAGTAGGTATCTCTGATGGTGGACTAGCCTACAGGGAACTCTGGAGATTTCCTGGTGGCCCTCTGCACCATGGGCTTGTTTTGTGTGGGTACCCTGGTTTCCTGCTCACCTTACCACCTTTCCCATCCACACCACCACCTTCCTTCAATCTTCTTGCCTTCCCCACATCCTTTTGGAGTAAAGAATTTGTTAAAAAGCTTCTAGTATGGTATTTATCATGCTCAGCATATCTTGTATGCCATTTCCAATGTTCTAATACTTTTTATTCTTATATAGAGACACATGTGCTTTACGATTCACCATTTGTAATTATGTTTACATATTTTCTTGGAGAAAGAACCCTTCCACCAGAAATGCTACTTATGGGATGGGTCTTCCTTGCTATATTTTCTCACGCAGGGTCATTTCGACAATTTTGAAGACCATGTCCAGGGTCACTTTTGCTTCTCAGTCCACCACTACTTGGCATCACATAGGACCTCATTACAAGGCAGTTGGTGAGCAGGTGCAAGTGGATCTCGGTCACATGGCCTAAACCCCACCCACCTTTTTAGCCCAGCCTCTTCCTTTCTGCTCTTAACTCTTAGCTCAAGGGCGTCTCTCGCCCGGGCCTCTGGAATGAACAGGTAGATGAACAAAATGACAATTCCTGTTTGGACCTGTTTGGACCGAGATGGCCCAGGGCCTGTACCCCTGCACAGACAACCTGGAAGATTGAGCCAACATGTTTTCTTCTTCCATCCCCACAGGCCTTTCCCATGATCACCAGGCAACGCCAATGTCAATGGCATTGCCCCTCCTCTAACGCATGCACTCCACAGTGCAGCAACCTCACCCACATCAGCCCTGAGCCCATATTCACCCCCTCACTCTCCACAACACAGAGGTTGATGTTCACCAACGTCCCCTCAGCTACACCCTTGCAGCAGACATTGCTGACCTCATCGCTACACATGACCTTAATGCCGTCTTCATCACCGAGACCAGACTGACACCCACCTCCACCCACATCCTAGACATCCTTGTTCCTGGTGGCTATAGCATCCAACACAGAGACCGGCCGAACAAGACGTACGGAGGCCTCACAGTCATTCACAAGCTCTTGTGGCCCTACACCAGACTTGGCGTCGACAACATTGGCTACTTCACAGTCCTCTCCTGCCATTTCCTGCTCTCTCTTATGGACACAGTAAATGTCCATCTCATCTACAGACCACCCAAACCCAACACCGCCTTCATCGGAGACTTCACTGACCTGGTCACTACAATGCCCCTCGTGCAGGCAAACAACATCTTCCCAGACAACTTCAACCTCCCAGGCAACAAGGCCACCAAACTGTTCCCTTATCGACACCCTCAGCCTCACACAGCACACGAAAGACTCAGCACACGAGAAAGGTAACATCCTCAGCCTAATAATCATTGTACTGTCTTCCCTCCACTACCGCTTCCCTCTCCCACTTGACTGGTCTAACAACCTAGCCATGCCTTTCAACATCCTGCACACCACCTTGGTCAAGCACTCCCAGCGGAAACCCATCAGACAAACCTTCAAGTCCTTCAAGAACTTCCTGGTGGAACCCCTCATGGAAGACCTTGCCAACCTCCACCTTACAGGGACCAAACACCCCCAACTGAACTGCGACACTCTACTGGAAGCACTCAATGCCACCAACTCAGCCTCCATTTACCGACACGCACCTCTGAAACAACTCACCTGCAAACCGAAACCGTCAACACTCTGGTACACACAAAAACTCAAACTCAGCAAAAGAGTAATCAGGAAACAAGAGAAAACCTGGCATTGCACCAGTACTGCATGCCACCTGGCGCTCCTCAAGGAGCTCAGAGCAACCCGTCAACAAATAATCAACGCAGCCAAGACCTCCAACTATCAGAACACCATAGCAGAAGCCGACAACAAAAGCAAAGCCTTCTTCAAAGCAGTCAAGCACTATGTCAACCCACTCCCCGACCCTGCCATACCGCACTACATCAACAAAATCCATCGCCATCAACACGTTCTTCATCGACAAAATAAGCAAGATTTGCCAGCACATAGACACCAGCTCTGCATCCACAGACCCACCTCACGTACTTCCTCACAAAATCTCCACACCCTGGACAACATTCAAGACACACTTGACAGAGACCTGGTAGAAACTCTGGCCACCCTCAAAGCCACATCATATTCAAACGACATCCTCCCAGCTTTTATCCTCAAAACCCTCCCTGCAGAAGCTCCCCTTCCCTACCTGGAGATCATCAACAGCTCCCTAACGCAAGTCACCTTCCCATCAATCCTAAAGACCAGACTAATCCTCCCTCTACTAAAGAAAATCATTGCCGCTCAACTGCAGCAACACCAGAGACGTCATTTCACCAAAATGCCTGGGGCAGCAGAGGTAACATCATACGACCCTTGATCTCTGATGACATCACAGGATCCCGACAACCTAGATAACTATTGCCCCATCACTCATCTTTCTTTCCTAGGTAAGATCATTGAGAAAGTCATTGCCGCTCAACTGCAGCAACACCAGAGACGTCATTTCACCAAAATGCCAGGGGCAGCAGAGGTAACATCATACGACCCTTGATCTCTGATGACATCACAGGAAGTGATGTAATTTGACCCCACACCAAAGTGATATCACGGGAAGTGATGGAACACGACCTTTCACCCTTTGGCAAAACAGGAAGTGGTATCACATTGTTGCTAAGTACAGTATGAATAATATGGTTATAAAATCACTATAATTTGATATACATTTCATACAAGAATGGATCGCCATATGTATCGTTAAGATCAGTGTGTATAGGCCCATTTTACCAAATTATTGTGAATGCAAGCAGACGTCCATGGCCAAATGATAATGATGTTTTATTATGTAGCACTTACGCTTAAGCACTTTATATAAAATACATACAATATCACCCAACCTGTGTTGGTACTCATTGATCGACCTCAGATGGATGAAAGGCTGAGTTGAGGTATTTAAGAACAGACTACATCAGTGATTCACCCACTGAAGTGTGCCTGAAATAAATGTTTAATGAGTCTAGCAATTACTGTATAAAATTCCAGAAAGACAAATGACTTGGTATTCCTATTCTTTCTTATTTAGGGTCACTGCTGAAAGTGTTAGACTTGTGGAACCCCTGTTCTTTTTTTGTCTTTTTTTAAATAAGAGGCCTGAACAAGAAAGCCAGCCACTCCAGAAGTAAAGATCCACATGGTGCTGGCCACAGTCCAGGAGCTTGATTTAAAAAAATAAAAAATACAAAAATATTGTATTTTTAATTTGTTTAGTAGAGGTAGAGAGGGAGACCACAGGAATAGCAAGGGAGACCTCAGGGGTCACAGTTGCGACCCCTAGTGATCCCTAAATGACATCCCTGAGCAACACATCAACACCAACAATCTCCTCCAAAGCTACCATTCCGGGTTTAGACCCAGATGCAGCATGGATACAGCAACCATACAGGTGGTCGACGATGCCCTCAACATCATTGATGACAGCCACCCCTGCCTCCTGGTTGTACTGAACCTCTCAGACGATTTCGACACAGTAGGATACCAGGCGCTTAAGGACACCCTACATCGGCGCATGGGAATCAGCCACCTTGTCCTACTCTGGTTCAAGTCCTGCCTCACCAACAGCCACCATTTTGGTCAGATGGACTCCTTTAGACTGCCAAATCTACCCATCACCTGTGGAGTCCCACAGGGTGCCATCCTCCCCCCAGTGATCTTCAATCTATACATGGAGCTGCTGGGAGCCCTCCTAGCTGCACAAAAAAACCACATCCATCAATTCACCGACGACACCTCAAGATCGACTGCATCAAAGACATCCATAGACTCAAAACCTGCCTCAAACTGATCCAGTCGTGGATGTCCAGTGTATACCTGAAAATCAATCCCCCAACACCGAATTCCTACACCTCAGCAACAACACTGAACACCCACAACCAAGCTCACCTCCTGTGCCAAGTCTGTCGGGTTCCACATCAACAACACTTTGCCTTCAAGACAGACAAAGCTAAGAAAACACAGGCAGCTCAGTTTCAGCTCTCCCTCAAGCAGAACGTCAAAACCTTCCTCCCTCTAGACAGTTTTAGGTCTTCTGTTCAAGCACTGGCCCTATCCCACATAGATGGGGGCAATGCACTCCTCAAAGGCCTCCCGTCGTCCTCACTTGTGCCCCTGAGAAGTGTCCTGCATATAGCTGCACACATCAACAAGGTTCTACGCATATATGACCACATCACTACGGCCCAAATCAACCTTCACCGGCTCCCACTGTATGCACAAATCACCTTCAAGTCTTGATGCATCATCTATAAGGTAGTCACCCCCAAGTCACTGAGCTACCTCATGGAGAAACTCAGCATCTTCGGTGGACAATGCGCCATTAGAAGCCAGGACACATGCACGTGAAATCCGCTGCTGCAAAAAGGAAAGGACCAGAAAACAAGCCTTCTGTGTCTAACCCGCAAGCCTATGGAACCTCCTCCACATCCGCATCAGACTCGCCCCCATGCTCCTACAATTCAGAAAAGCACTCCTGACCCTCCTCTTCAAGGAATCACTCCCCCTCAACACCTAGGCCATCAAATTGCCCCTTGTGCCACCTGACTCACTGGATGCCACCCGCGCCTCTCTTCCCTGCCACTCGGTACAGCTGTACCCCTTCTCTGTACCCCTCTGTATCCTACCCCTGCTGTTTATCTGTTGTGTTGTTACCTCTGAAGAGCACTCTGTTATGCATCTGTACTGTTATATACCTCTCTAAAGTGCTCTGTTGCTTCTCAAAGCTAGCTCTGTGCACAATAAATACAATTTTAATAATAATAATAAGTAGGGCGTTAAATGGTAAAAGTGGCATTAATTCCCTTGGTGGCACTGCAACCACTCCACCGAATTAAGCGTTCCAGGAAATGGGTGCTATTTCTGTTGGCGAAATTAGCATGGGTGGCATTAGCACTGGCAATATTACCATTGAAATCTGGTAGAATTATCTCTGGCACTAATTCTGCTAGCAGAAATACCACCAAAATACTGTCAAAAATGGATGGTAATTCTGTCAAAAAGTCAGTGCAGTTACCTTCACCAAACAGGTGGAGGTCAATGCATCCAGGTGAAGAAAATGAAGCCACAGGTACACCCAACTGACTCAAACAGGGTATGTAAAGGACACACCTTCCCCAAACTTATTTGTAAACATCATGCAGCCATGGCAGTTGCCAACAATGATATCCAGGGACTCCTACTCTATATTGACCTACACAGAATAGCACAACACCAGCAACAACTGGACCTACCAGGACCATGGTGGAGGAAAAGGAGGGCCGCCATCATACCCTCACCTTGGACGCTGACAGATGCACAATTGATAACACTGTAGCGCCACAACCGCCAAACAATTGCAGACCTCCTCACCCTTATCCAGCCTGAATTTGAGAGTACCATCAACATACCAACAGCCATACTATTGCTACTGAAGCTGGTATTAGTACTGCACTTCTGTGCCACAGGCACATATCAGCACACTGTCGGCATGCTGCATGGCATGTCACAACCAACCTATTCCAAAGTGCAGTGAGAACTGCTAGATGCCCTACAGAAACATGCGCATCAGCACATCTCTTTGACCAACACTCCTGCAGAGGTCCATGCCACGAAGGCCAGATTTTACACCACTGCCCACTTCTCCAATCTTATAACAGCTTTAGACTGCACACATGTAGCATTGGTGGTACCTAGGTATCAGAGCATGTGTTTTGAAACAGGAAACAGTACCATTCCGTGAATGTGCAGTGTACATGCAATGCAGACCTCACTGTGACCCACTGCTGTGCCCGTTTCCTAGGTTCAAGTCATGGCACCATGGTTCTACGAAACAGCACCCTTCCTCCTTACATGCACAGAGGACAGCCCACTTAGATCCTAGGTATGTAATCACAACTGTGACAAGTGGTAGTGAAGGAGTGGGGGGGTTAAAGATGCACATGTACCACAAAGTATCCTGAGGCATGATGCAAAACCCAGTATGCCATGCCCCTCCACACTAAACCACTTGGGCTGAAGGGACCACAAGTCCCAGAATGCATAGGACACCATAACTGAAAATACATTTGTGTGGCAGCGCGCCCCTTCCCCTACCCCTCCAGGCCAAGGTGGCCACCTATGGTAACAGAAAGGAAAGCACCCCACCATACCCTGTAGCACACAACAGTCCGGGGACCTACAAAATGACAGGCAAACACACTGCTGGAGGCCCAAATCAAATACACCATGATGGTCAAGTAAAAAGCCAGCACAGGCAAAAACATGACTAAAGAGGCACATCAAAGTGAAAAGCATGCACTAATTAGGACAGGGAAGTACAACCATTAACTATTTGAAAGCAATACAATTTCATTTCACTTGTAGGCAACTATGGCTAACCACTACTACCATGGCCCATGACCCCAATAAGGAATTCTGTTATGCCACATGGTATTGCCTACAACAAGGCTCACACAAGGAGCAGGGTATGCATAGGACACACATTTGGACTCTTGAAAGGTAGATTTTGGTGCCTCCATCAGAGGGGCACTTATGTACAGTCCAGATAAAGATGGAAAGATAGTCCTTGTGTTTGTGATGCTGCATTATATGTGCATCAGGAGGAATGTACCAATGCCTGCTGAGGAGGAAGTGGCACAGGCAGACTCAGAGGAGGAGGGTGACGAGACATAGGCTGGAACAGTTGAATAGGAAGGCTGTGCAGAAGGAAGGGATGGGCGCATGCAGCATCAATAATTGATAGAAACGTTTTCTGAAATCAATATCCGCAATACACATTGTAAATAGTCAATCACTACATTAAAATCTATAACACGACCGCAAAGACTACCGATCTTCACTCGTGATGCAAACTTCATTTATTAAGTATGTGAACCCCATGATATGATGTTATGATAGGTTCTTTATAATGCGCTTAATGCCCAGAGTTTTCTAAGGGCGGACACAGGGATCAAACCTGTGTTGCTTTGTGCCGCCTTGCTTCCAAGGTGAGCACGTTGCTCCTGAGCTATCCTCCTGAAACACCCCCTCAATCCTCAACACCCATACTCTTCCACCTGCCTCAACGTCCAACACCCATGCCTTTCCACCTCCCTCAATCCCCAACACCCATGCCTTTCCACCTCCCTCAATTCCCAATGTCATCTTCGTGTCAGGCAATTTATTTTTACGCCACTCTGTTGGCCAGAAGGTGCCTTTGGTGTCTGAGAGATGCTGCTCACTGACTGGCTATGGACACTCACTGCTTGTGACCCTTCTGTGGGGTAACAGGGGCAGAGCTGACAGACCCCAGGTGACGCACGTGTTGAATCAAGAGGAGAAGTGCCCTCTGCATATTTCCCAGGACAGATGATCATGCCTCCTCAAGATCCTACAGCCTCTGGCCCATCACAGTATTTGCCCTGTAGACTTTGATAGGTGTCTGCTCTGACATGCCATTTCCTTGGGTATTCTCCTTTTGGCTCTGTGTATGGCATCCCACATTGCCTGCGAATGCTGCAGGTGGAGCTCTATGAGCTCTTCCATCTTCTCCTGCCACTGCTCTATTCTTGTGAGCATCTCCCAGATGGCAGATAAGACATTACTGGACGGGGCAGCAGGTGGGTGAACAGGTGAGGTGGTGGGTGTGACATCACTCTCAAAGATTGCTGCATCGCCACCATCCGAGCATCATCACTGTCATCAGGCTGTGTGAGTGACTTCAAGTCTACACAAAACGGATCTCAGGAGACCCAAGGCCTGATGGGGGTGGCCTGGACTAGGGCAGGTGAACTCCAGCCTCACTCTTGGCCGGCAACAAAGAGCTGATGATGGAAACCGATAAATGGTGCCTAGTGGTAGTGGTCCCAAGTGGTAATCTTGCTTGACTTGACCCAGGCACGCCACTGGCATTTGAGGTCAGGGATGGTACAACCAGCAACAGAATTGCAGCTGAGGCGGTGATGGGTGCAGCAGCAGATGTTGGTGACAGGCAGCTTAGTGGCAGTGGCTGGTGCAGGGGATAATATGGGGTGACACTACTAGTAGATTTGGCAGCTGCTTACGGGTACACCTTTAATCCAGCTTTTTAAAATTATTTTATTGTAAAATATAGTTGTATATCAAAAAACCTTTTTTTACATCTTTCAAAAGTTCCATCCTGTCATGTTTTGAGCAAAATATGAGTGCAGGTTACATCGAAATCAATGCCAAGGTCAAAATCAGATTTAAAAGTCAGTGTCAAAATCGAGGTCAAAGTTAAAATCGGCATCAGATACAAAAATTGTGGTCGAAATCAAAAACGATCATCGCTTATAACTCAAGCCTCAAATCTCACAAGGCTAATACATTGATAAAGGTAGTCTATTACGGCAAAGGATAATAGACAATTGCGGCCAGACAGTAGTTATAACACCACTAGATATATTATTGTTCAGTGGTGCGTATTTCTCCATAAATCTGGACCTTTGAGTTATTGTTGCTGAGCAACCTATAACTAGATGTTTTAAACATTCAACCGTTTGTTCACAGATTCGACAATTGTTGTTAGTGGTGCCGGTTTTTTGTCAGCGGAATAATAGTTCCTTGGTTGGAAGTAGGTTTAAACGAAATCATAGGAACTGATTACGGTGGTATTTTGATGGAAATTTGATGAAATATTTTGCCGGTTCATGTAAGGGCGGTGCTTCGCTGATCAAAGGTAGACTAGTTTTGAGGCTTGCCCTTTGGTCAACAGTATTGATCCAGTCCTTACGGGCTAGCATTTTCTTTGCTTTGCATGGATTCTCCAACCGCATTTGTATGCATCTTCCAGCGTCAATCAGAAGAACAGTCAGTCTGTCGGACCAAGATTTCAGTTGGCTAGTGTTTGTTGCACCCTCTAATATTTTGTACGCTTTCGGTGTGTTGTCCATCAATATTTTTCTCCATAGTGAGACCTATTTCCAAATCACATGAGAGTGGAGTGATTGGAGCCCCAGTTTGGGTCTAATGGATTTTATAGAGGCACAATTGGGTTGCCCAAGGACCTTTCACCAGAATAGGCCTTCTAAGATGAGCCAGATGTGATGGCTGATGTTAAATCCTGCCTCGCTTCCAAAGGTTACAACAGCGACTACTTTTTGGCAGTAAAACATTATTACCGGATGTAGTGAAAACTTTCCGTAGTCAGCGTGCAGTTTTGTGCCTTGTAGTTTCAAACTGTTGATTTTGGAGGTCAAGTACATAACCCATCGATGCTCTCTGATGGAGTTGTTGAAATACACCCCCAGGTAACGGATATTGTTAACCCGTTACAGGCTCTCGCCTGACACGTGCCATTTAAATGACTTCCCTTTCTTTCCTGTTTTGGAGCCAAAGTTCAAGATTTAAGATTTTGCAAAACTGATCTTCACGTCGTTTTTGTTCAAATACAGTTCTAGACGTGAAAGCAGTCATTGAAGACCAACTTGGGTACGATCAATCAACACTAGGTCGTCTGCATAGGTAACCCAACTGAGATGGTGGTTGTTGATCTTTGGGGGAAAACAATGGCAGTTGATTAAGGCAACTGGTAGATCTGATATATATAATTTGAAAATTGTTGCAGCCAACGGGCAGCCTTGCTTAATCCCTCTCTCTGTGGGGATCTTATTGGTCAATTCGCCTTGGGTGTTGATTTTCACTCAAATAGATGTGTTCGTGTGGAGAAGCATGATAGCCGGAGTAAGTCAGGTGGGCATTTCCAGAGGATAAGTTTGTTCCACAACAATGATCTGTTTAGGCTGTCGAACGATTGTTGTAAGTCGACAAACGCGAAAAATAATGATTTGTGGTTGCGTAGGGTTTAAAGTTTTAGGATTGAAAGAAGGGATAGATTTAATTCAACTCCAACTCCTTTGGTGAAACCAGTTTGTCGTGTATCGATGATGTTGTTGTCCGAAGCCCACTTAGAAGGTCTACTTTCCAAAAAAGATGGAAATAGTTTGCCAACTACATCTGAGAGGGCAATCGGCCCGTAGTTGTCAGGATTCGAGCGATCACCTTTTTTAAAGATAGGGACAACTACTGCCGATTGCCAAGAAGTTGGTAACGTTCTAGTTGATACGATGTGGCAAAACAGAGCATGGATAAAACTGGACCATTCAGTGATGTTTTTTTTTTCAGCATTAGATTTGTTATCCCATCTGGGCCTGCTGTACCAGAGTTTCTCTGCACGCTCTTGTTCTCGGAGGAACTTAAAGGATTTTATCTAGTTCCGATATTGCTGTTGACGTTTCTCTTTCAGAGAAAAATATCCGTTGATGTTATTGGTCTTAATTTGTTTAATATCAACACGTAGTTGTCTCTTGGCATTTGCGACTGTTTTACTATATCAATGAATAGGTTTTTCATAATTTGCTCGGGAGCCGCTTGATTTTGTTTGAAAGTCTGACAATAAAGCTTGATACTCCACAGTGATTAGATCATTTTGGTTTGCAAGTTGAAAAGCCTTTGTTAAGCGTCTGATGTTATTGTTAGTCATTCGTAGTCGATTTAGGCCTTGATTTATTTCTAGATCCCCAGTATGGAGGTTGGGGCCTTTGTTAGCTGGTTCTGGCCAAGAAGATATGATTGCATCATGGTCGTTTTTGCCTAGGTTCATTGTGTAAAAGCATTTGATCTTGTTGGTAAAGTTATTAGATTCCCAAATATAATCACGGGTTTTCTTAAGACCCATCCTCGTCCAGGTATATTTCGCCGGAATATCGCCTATGGTCTGTCCATTAAGCATGATGACATTTCGAGCATTCATTTCGTTAAGACACAGCTTCTCTCTGTTAGAATTCGGGGTTGTACTCATTTCACTGGGTGATCCATGGGCATCTACCCAAATGGAATTGAAGTCGCCACATATCATGATGAAGATTTCCTGGAATTTGGCTATATGGTCATCGATTATTTGTCGGTAAATTGGCTTGAAACGATCATTGCCAGATTCCAGTACACATTTATTATCAAGAAGTGTGCACATTATTTTTTTTTCCCGTCATCGATTTTATCACTGTGGGCTGAACGAATATGCTGGGCTCAATGGAGTCGATTACTGACCAGTTCTCCCCATTTCGAATTAATATCAAAAGGTCAGAAAATGGGCGGCCAAGTATGTTCTTTTTGGCCTTATTTAATGGAACAGTAAAGCCGTCGCATACTGGAATATGTTGGAGCCACGTTTCTTGAAGGCAGATTACTGAAAAGTCTCTTTCCTTAATTCACATTCATTAAATAGGTGAGAGAAGCCTTGTTTGTTCCAAGATATCAAAGAGTGATCCTCAAATTGGATTCCATGGCTGCATAGCTAACTGTTGTTTGGGCTTCCAGATCTGGCGCTGTCAAGTCGGTTTGTTGAGTTGGTTGAATGGTTTTTGTTGTTGTGCCTCAAAGACGACTTGTCTTGCCTTGCAGTAAGCTGCTGACGTCTTTGCTCATGTCTTGTTAAATTTGATGAATGAGATGAGAAGTGGTCATGAAACATGGGCCTCATTATAACTATTGCAGAATGGGTTAACAGGTGCCGCTAATGGTGGCAGCACCATTAAACCCATTCCGCAATATTATGAGTCCCCCTCGCGGGACCCGATCTTGATGTCTGGTTTCACCAGACATCCATAGCGGGTCCCGCGAGGGGACCAGGGAGCTAACAACGAGCCGGTCGTAATCGGCCCGTTGTTAGCTCCCGCACCCATTCCAATTGAGCCCTATGGGGGCTCAAATGAGAATGGGGAAGGTCTGGGCCCGGGTTCCCTGTAGGAGGAATTACCGGGCCCTCCGAACTCGGAATGGCCCGGTAATTCCCCATGCAGGGAACCCGGACCTGATTTTGGAGGCAGTCATGGCGCCAATAGCGCCATGGCTACCTCCAAAGTCGTAATGATGCCCATTATCTCTTGGAGAGTTTTGTTTACGAAAGCTACTAATATTGTATACAAACAGGAGGATTTCATCTGTAGCAGCTAAAAGTGTGTTTTTGATCAGTGTTGAATGGATGTGTAGAATTACCTTATCGGCAAGCATTTCTGAGACGTACTCAACAATGTTGATATCCTCTGATCTTATGGTCCTGAGAGATGGAACACAGTACAGGAGCTTCATAATATTGTGTCGATTCAGATTTTATTCCTCTTTGTCGCCCAAAATATTTTCAAGTAGGATCTTTATTGTTTGAGATTGTTTTATGTTATGCTCAGATTGCGTTCTCTCTGTTTTTCTTTTTCCTTGTTTTTTCATTTGAGCTTGGGTGAATGTTGGATTCAGATGTAAGGTTTGGATGTGTGTTCTCCCTCTTGACGGTCTATTGGAACAAACAGAGTCCATTTTTGGATAAAAGGTTTTGCCTGATTTATTTTGTTGTTTAGATGCAGAGATAGGTTCCTCCACTTGGTTGTCATTTGCAGCTTCAACAAAGTGGATGGAACCACTTGAAGAGTCGCCATTTTGAACGGACTGGGGGAGGAATCTGAAGTGACTCCAGATTGTGCCTCCTCATCGATGGAATATGTCAATAGGTTGGCAAGGTCTGCTGAATTAAAGGTTGTATCATGATCTTGTACATCCAATCGTGGTCTTTTTTTTTTTATTTGCGGCCATCTCAAACCGTTTGGAAAGATCAGGTCCTTCATGTTTGAGATTGTGGTCCTGCCAACGAGGTTTTGCGTAAAGATGTTTTTGGCGACTTCAACAGGCAGAGGTGTGGTTAGATTCCTTATAATTTTTTTTGAGTTATTCGATTTTGGCTTCTTTCTCAGGGGCGCTGTATCAGCGGCTTTAGGTGCTGATGATTTGGCTTTAGCAGTGTCATTTAGGTGGCTTGGGGGGACTTTTCCAGATTGAGCTTGTGGTAGAGGAGGAAGCATTGTCTTCCTTGTAGGTGCTTGTGGAATAATCTTGGGATTGCTTTCAAGCAAAACCACAAAGTTGGCCCCAGAATGTATCATCTCTGGCAATTTGATTGGATGGTTAGTCCCAAGATCAATGTTTTTAGTTCCGAAGGCAAATCGAATGTCTTGTGTCGATGTCAGGATTGGCATAGGTTTTTTAACTTTCCTGCGTTTATCCACAATGTCGAACAAAAGAGGGGCAGACACACTTGATGGATTTGTTGGGGGGGGCATAGAAATGCCCAGTTTTTCAGCCAACAAACAGACGATTTTGGAGTGGTCATCTTTCTGGTGAGATTGGATCTCAGAGTTAAAGATGTAAGTCTGGGCTGGTGTTGTGTCCTTTCCGAATTTAGTTTGGGTGCAACTGGAGTTTGGAGGCAAGTTCAAAGGTCCACAGTTTTTCCGCAACCATTTTGCACACTCCATTACCCCTCCCGTTAAGTCAGCATTGTGAACAAATTCATTTCTTGCAGCATCACTAAGGCGTTGCTGCCATCGAGTCGACGTCTCAGCCTCTGTATTCAAGCGTTTTTCCAGGTGTTGTGAACATTTTTCCAGGTTGGTTAATTTCCCATTCAATGTTGCTAGTAGTGAAATTTTATTGTCAAGCTTATCACTGATGGATTCGCAAAGTTTGACAAAGGGGGCCATTGATATTGACGTGGTTGCCAGTACATTGTCGTGTATTTACAGGCTGGCGGCAGCTAACAAGATATGTTTACTTTCCAAGTTTAGAGCATCATTGTCATTTTTCGCAGCTGGGCGAGATGGAGAAGGATCTTTCAAATTTAAGAGAGCACTATCCTGTATGATTTCATCTGCAGCCTCTGCCAGTTGTATGTCATGGGCCTTGTTCATGTTTGATTTACAAATTGAGGCTATGGCATACCCCAATTTGATGGTGTTGGGGGTACTTGTTAGTTCCTTGTGAGGCTTAGTTGTCACGTGATATTTTCTGACAGCCGATATGTTATTTGTAGATAAGCCTCTTTGCTGAGTGTTGCTCCAGTCTGGGGACCTAGCCTTGACTCGTGAGTGATTGGCTGATGTATAATTTTCCTTAAGTCGACTCTTTGCATTGAGAAAGTTGTCTTTAAGGCGTTCTGCCAGCCGAACTTCTCGTGCCGCCGGATCGAAAAATGAATAACAACTTTGGGCATTTGCCAAATTGGTTGAAGTGATAGTAGGAGTCACAGATGACTCTTGTTTATGATATTTTGAGTCACTCAGAGTACTTGGTCCTGATGGTAAACTAGAGCTGTTGGACATGGTCTTATCAAGGTTTTTAAAATGGGGAAATTCCATTTTTTTCTCTGCCACATTAGAAGATGTGTTTGATGAGCCATCAAACGATTCTGATCCCAAAGCTAAGTGAGCAGGTTGACATAGGTGAAGGGGAGGGGCTAGATGGTCCGCCGCACTCACAAAGATATCTTCATGGCATATGAATGGAATGGTGGTCATGCTGAAGTCAATGCGATTTGGAATAACAAAGTTCAAATCCACACTATCTATTAATATGCCGTCTGCCTTTCTTGTGCAAGAGTCAGACTGGTTATCAGTTTCAAGGTCAAGGTCACTGTTAACATTTTCCAATTCGTTGACCACGTGGATTGTGGCATGGAAGAGTTCTGAATCAGTTATGTCCTTTTGACAAATGACATCAGCCAAGAACAGATTGGTCACAGGGATTTCAGGACTCATGTTAAGTGGCTGAAGATCTCTACTTTTATGTTGTTTGATTCAGACTCATTGGTGTTTAGAGTTGATGAAGGAGAAGGCAGCAAGAATGGAGGGAGGATAGTGAGTTTGCAGGGCAGATTACGAGAGCGATTAACGAAGCCATCACAAGATACTGCAATACATTCATCTAGGAAGAGGTGAAGTAGCAGTAGGTAAGTAGGTAAAAGATGATGGGCAGAGGACTACCGGGGGTCTCTAGGTCTAGCTATACAGCAACCCAAAATCATAAACGCGTAAACGCATAAGCACCCTTGCTTGAGCACAAAAGCACACAAGCTTCGCTTACTACTGATCCACTACATGCAGATACCAGCACAGAGAAAGTTCATAAAGCAGTGTAGAGAGAATGGATTAGTTGACAAGAAGCAGAGTTCCTCGTAAAAGAGAACCCTAGAATACCAAAATTCTACATACTCCAAAAAATACATAAAACATTAACCAAACTGCCTGGGAGACCGATAGTATAAAGCATTAATTAAGTTTTAGAACCCCTCTCAAATTTGCAGACGTGTATCTAAGACCATACGTCAAAGAATTGCAATCTTTCCTTCAAGTTACGACAACCATTATCACAACAATTGAAGGTATGACTCAAGATGCAAGCCTAGAAATGAGAGAGACACTATTAATAGAGAAACTAATCTGTCAATGACTTATAAATATCACAAAAATATCAGGATAAGAGATCCTATAAGTGGCTGCGTGGTTCTGCGTGGTTCTGAACATATACATTTATTTTTAAAAACACAGAATTTGTGGGTGAATTCCCAAATATATGACAACGGACAGGTGTAATTATATTCAGTGGAAATACAAGGTAAGTATCAACCTCTCCAATGTAGAGGTAAAGACTCCACATAGGGGCACAATCACATATGATGGTAGGATAGACCTACAGTTGAACGAGGTGCACCCGGGACGGAAAGTAGTCCAGGGCGTGGTTAACACAGGGTGTACACAACAATATCTACAGAACATACACGAAGGGGGGGTTTTACAGTTGTCACAGGAGATCGACACAGGTGTGTTTAGGCTATGTGGGGCTTGATTGAAACCTGTGTGTTGACTTCATCAGGATTGACACCAGTTGAGGTGATGTCCGTAATATCTGTGGGTGAGATAAAGTCTGTAAGGATCTCGGGAAGTTGTTGAGTGATTTAATGAATTAATAAATAACGGCTTAGTGGTGCCATGAGGATACATCACATGGTGTATCAATATACAGCTTACCTGCTGCTGCAAATAGCAATGGGGTGCTGTAAACAATCCTAAAGTGTTTACTGGATTGTGGGTGCGAAATGCACTTCGAGTTGGCTGTGGGTTCCTGATGGCTGGATTTCTCTCAGGGTCCCAGGGGCTGGAAAAATGGCCTGTGTAGGTCCCAGATCTAAGAGTAAAGTATGGACCATAAGGCGTCATTGCGGTCCGATACATTGGTAAAATTTGGTGATGGTTCCAGTTGTTGAACGGAAAATACCATAAGGAGTCATTTTACCCATTGGATGAGCGGACTCGGTGGCAGGTGCTCGTAATTGTAAATGGTGTAGTGACTCGATGTGGTGTATGTCACGGAGCGACATCTCAATGGGCTACAAGTGCCAGTAGGGGGTGTCTATAGAGGCACGGTATTTGAGAGCACCCAACTGGGTGGTCTTGACCAAGCCTGTTGTGGGTGATCGTCATTGATGAAGCTTCGTGCGGTGCGGTTGTCAGGAGAGAGGCCGGTGGTGCTGTGCCTAATACACTGTGGTACGACTGGCAACAGAATGCTTTTTGCTCTGTGAGGTGGTTTACAGGGGGTGGACTATGTGATGGGGTTGTGGCCATAGATTGAACAAATGCCGTATGTGCCGACAAGTATGATACTGGTGGTGGCAGAGTGGCTAATTATACGACTGCCTGCCTCGAGGATTTGCGTGATGAATAAGAAGCAATTCCGGAACGCGTGCTGCTGAGGATAAGCACGTGTGGGCAGATGTCCACAGGAAAAAACTTACCATGATCTGGCGGGTGCAGGCATCACCGCGGAGTCCACAGCATGGAATGGTTGCTGTGAGGCTTGGGTTGTGCTTCCTGATAAAGAGCAAAACCCTTCAGTGATGTGAAGCCAATGGGGATGTGGGGGCGATGTGGGAGGCGTGCCTCAACCAATCCCCATGAGCCATGTGACATTTCAAGGACACCCAATCAGGGACGAGCAGGGGGGTGAATGTGAAAAAGGTCCGAAGGAGGCCACGGACTACACTGGGCCCAGGCAATCATGGGACATGTGGTCCAGTGAGTGCAATCCCTCGATAATGAGTGGTATAGTGGTGGCGCTGCACGTAATCACAAAGGATTGTGTTAGTTATACATTGTTGGTGGTCTCAGCCATGATATAGTGGTCTGTAAGGCTGTATCAGAATGTATATGGTCAACATGGGTAGGTGCAATAGGGATGCACAGGTGATGATTCATCATGAGGATACGTTTGGTCAAAAATGCATGCTGTTGAGTGCAACTGAAATAATAAATGGAAAACAATTGCACAAGGACGTATTGCTCGCATAAAAATGGTTTTCATACATCAGTCTGTATTGGTTATATATGTTGGCCCGCCACAACAAGGAGTGCATACATGTTCTATGACTGGATAGAAACGCAGTATTTTTATTTTTTTATTTTTTTTCGTGCATTGGACCACGTGTGATTTCACAAGACAATGAGTGTGCCAAAAACATTTGTATCCTGATTACATCGTATTTTAAGGTGTTTTTTAGTGTTGAAACATAGTCTGTCCAAAAAAACACAACAACAAAACATCCCACTAAGTAATGATTAAACCGGCAGTGCCCAAACAGGTGACAGTTGCCCATTAGTGCATGCTTGGTTGACATAACAAGAGGTTTTAAATTCCCAAAAAGGGGGGTGTCGTCCCCCAGTGTTGGGGGCTTTTGTGTCTCTGTAGTGTGGGTCGCTTGGGTGGATGGATGGTTACTCCCAGAAGTGTTTCCATTCCACGGTTATGTTAAGACCGTTGCGGACTGAATCCACCCAAGTTGCACCTCGTTCAACTGTAGGTCTATCCTAACATCATATGTGATTGTGCCCCTACGTGGAGTCTTTACCTCTACATTAGAGAGGTTGATACTTACCTTGTATTTCCACTGAATATAATTACACCTGTCCGTTGTCACTTACTTTCGCGCTTATCGAAAGTTCTGTAAAATAATTGAGAATTCACCCAACAATTCTGTTTATTTAAATAAATGTATATGTTCAGAACCACGCAGCCACTTATAGGATCTCTCATCCTGATATTTTTGTGACATTTATATGTGTACCTACCTAGGTATATCAGGACCCCGCCAGGCGCCCTAATTTTTACCCTCTGTCAATGACTTTACAAGAAAGCTATTTCCAATTTCAAAACATTATATACAAACAAATGCATGGCAATGTGATGGCTGCAATACTAGCACCTAATGTAGCAAAACTATATGTAGAGATGCTAGAAATAAACAAACTTTTTGATGACACCAACCAATATAAAAACAATATTCATCTATGGAGGAGATACATTGACGATGTAGTATGGCAGAAAAATGTGTACGGTGGATGAACAAACAAGACCGATACCTGAAATTTACAGCAACCTATAGTGAAACACAAGTAAACTTTTTAGATGTTACAATCTTTCACAATAAAACTAGTAACAAACTATGGGTTAAACCATACCAAAAGCCAACAGACAAAAATGCACTCCTCAGGTTTGACAGCTTCCACCCAGACACACTGGGAACAACCTCCCCTTCAGGCAATTCCTCAGGTTGAGAAGAAATAACTCTAATATAGAACTGTATAAACAAGAAGCAGAACATCTCAAGGAGAAATTATTAAAGCAAGGTTATCCTAAAAGAATTGTGAAACAAGCCTACAAAAGAGGTAGTAACAACAACGAGGACAATGAAAGATTAGTCTTTGTGAGCACATTCACCCATCTATCTGATAAGATCAAGAAATCCATAATGAAGAATTAGAGAATCTTCAAGAAACAATAATCTAATTCCAACCCCCCTATGTTTGTTTTCAAACGCAGTAGAACTCTTAAAGCCAGACTCACAACTAATGACATAAGATTACTAGTTCAAAAAGAGAGAAATCTAACCGATATATGGGGGGTAGAAAAAGCCAAAGGACACACTTCATGTGGTAACTGTAGATGTTGTACATCTACCAAAAGGAGCGGAGAATGAGGTCTAGGCCTAGGATCATTATGGCAACAAAAATCTCTGACCAAATGCAACACCAAGATGGTGGTATACGCAATATGGTGCCCATGTAAGCTTTTATACATTGGAAAAACTGAGAGAACGGTTCGAACTAGAATTACAGAATATAAAAGTTGCATAAGAAACAAAGTCGAAAATGCTCCACTGGTAAAGCACTTCAACGAAAAGAACCACAAAGCAGAAGATATGTACTAGACTGTGATCTACAAATTACCAATAGGTAAAGACACAAGAATAGACAAAGAAAAAATATTCAAGAAAGCAGAGGAATTTATTTTTCTAACAAAAACAACCAAATAGGGCACAACTAAAATATTGAGTGGCTGCAAGTGGGACAATTTTACTAATCCAAATACCATATTGTTAGAGAAGGATAGGGCAATGGAGATATATTCGCACACATCTCGAGCAAAGGAAACATCTAGAGGTATAAGCTTGAATGTCAAGACACAAACTTGTATGTCTATAAATACTCGAAAATATGGGAAATGTACAACTGAACCCTTCATTACAAATGACTCAGTTCCAGTCCAGTACAAAAATAACGATAGAGGATGCTGATGTAATACATAGAAGCTAGCGTAGTAAGCAAAGATAACAACATACAAGCAACATTAGACAGCAATCAAACAACAAAAAAGAATAAAAGTGAAAACAAACCAACAAAAAATACAAGCCCCACAATGCCTTGCGAATAATAACGAAGCCACACACATTGGAAGTCATATTACATAACGTCAAATGAAATGAGATACCATAAAGTTTTTAAAAAATGAACAAGGTAAGCGACGAGGTAACAAGCTCTCCAGATTCATGATGGCGTAATTCTGAAGTTCCATGTTTGGAACAGGTAAGATCAGAAAGATAATAATTGAATATATGGTAGTTGTTCAAATATAGTGCAAGAACGCATAAGTAAAGAGGGACTTTCTCCACAGGTTAAAAGTAGAACACAGTTACTGCCACAGGGAGAATCACCATATAGCAACCTAGGAATCAGCAAGACAGAAGCTATACAACACACCAAGTAAGTTAACTTAAACAGTGATGCAAAGTAGCGAAAGAAGACAGAGCTATATAGTGATAAAGCTCCACAAATAAATACCACAATTAGTGTTACAAGGCTGTCTGTATATTCTTGCAGCACAAGAAATACCAACAAAAATCTAGTTAAAAGAAACCTACAAACCCCACGAGGCAGACTATGAGGAATGGTAGAAGAAATTCCAAGGAAGACATATGTTGGAAATAAAGCATGCAAATATTGCAAAACTGACTAAAGATAACAGATAGCAATGTACGTATTGTTCTAAATGACAATACATCTATTAATGGCTAATATTATCTTGATATGAGAGTAATAGACTAATAGGCAGAATGGAAAAGTCAGTTAGTCAATCAGTTTAAGATGTAGACATGCTGTTTGAATTGCAAAAACTGTAGCGATCACTCTTAATAATAAAGGATTGTCACAATGTGTTGTAACATGCTTGTAATTAACTGGCATAGAAAGACGACTAAATCAAATATTATATGACACACAGATAGATGGTAAAGTAACACAAGATATGTGTTTGGCTTGACTACAGGTGGACAACCTTAAAGACTTAAAGCTACACAGCACAAGACACAAGAGTCGGAGAGTGCATGCTAAATACGCTGACCTATGTGTACCTGCAATAAGAAGCAAAATGTAACTGTAGAATCCTAAGAAACACATAATAAATAACATGTACATATATATGAGTTGCAAGCATCCCTAATGTTTGCAGACAAACTAGCCCCTGAAGAAGTTCTAGAGATTGAGTCTTAAGCCAAGAAGGAATGAAACATGTTGGGCAGGCTGCATTATGTATTAATACTATAGAATGGTTCTTAATATAAATGAAATGTATGAAATCATTGTTCGAGACTCAGCACTTATGCACTTTATGTATGAATGAGTATGAATGACGAAAAGTCACACCCCGGAAGTGCACTGCAAGTGCTGTTTTGCTGTGAGGACCCGCTGGTGTGCTCCTGCCTGTTCCTCTACGGGAAGGTGCCCATGCACAAGAGGAAACTAATCATCTGATGTGCGGCAAAACGGGCTGCTGGACTTCATTCTCCAGAGTAATTATTCTGCATTCAACCTACTTGGGGACTTGTTGTCTTTGGACGTTGGGCTATGTGTTTGGCCCCCTTCTGACTCTCCCTAGCTCCATCATCCTAAGGAGCCTATACTCTCTCCTAAGGAGCCTGCGTATTCACTGTGTCTTGCATTTCCTACTATGCAAGTGCCCTCGTGATACTTACGTTCTTTTTTCTTTTTCTTCCTGTACGCAGATCCTCATCGTGCGTGACCCGCCCCCTCACATCCGCCCACCGTTCCTCGTTGTGCATTAAAACCGGGTGCACGCGCACCCGCGCGCGCACCCCGGAAGTGCACTGCAAGTGCTGTTTTGCTGTTCGGCTGTGCGGCGGGGTAAGGGGCGTAATTGTACATGTTCCATTAAATATAGTATATTATGGTCAAAACAGGTGCACAATTTTGTACATACTTGTGTGTAACTTTGGCGATTTTCTTGTTTGGCTGGGATATTTTCACGGGGATAGCCTGCCCTACTTTAGCCACCAAGAGTAAGTGTTTTTGAGAGCTTATTTTCTTGCTGTATATTTAACACATAAGTTGCAGTATGGTTAATGGCTTGCGAAGTGGTCGGAAGCTTCTAGAACCGGTATCTATAATACCTGGCTCTACTGTGAGCGTGGATATGTCTGCTGAGTGTGTGGCTCCACTAATTCCTCAAGCTCCTATGTTATCTACACCGGGCCCTTTAGAGTGTGAGGCAACGTCTGTTGATCTTGTAGCTACATCGGTACACCAAGCAACGATGTCAATAGATGAGTGCACTCCAGCAGTCCTAAAAACCAGGGTATTCAACGAAATGGGTGTAGCTCCCAAATTTGATATTAATGCTATGATACACTGCTCTGGTAATAGGGCTGACCCTTTAGTGAGAAACACTAAATTTGAGCTTAAGGATCTAAATAATAGTGCTCCAAGTATTTCCCCTGCAATTGACTTGAAACAAAGTAATGATATTGGACTATACAGTATCTCCAACATCTCCTATAAAGAAGAAACAGTTGATTGCTCAGTAATGGGTCCCACCATTGAAGCAGAGCTAAGCAAACATATTTGTCTCTCTCTTGGACCTTCAACTCCTGTGAATCAGAAATTGGTCGGGAGAGAAGATGTTTTCATGTTGAGTACTAGAAGTAAACTCAAACCCATTAGTAATCCTGACACTTTGAGTGGTGAAAATGTCAAACTGACCTGGGAAATGGATTTTGAACCAAATGAATCCTTAAATAAACCCATGGTTAGTTCACCTAAAGCTTCTAGTGCTCAAACTGCACTAAATGACCGGATGAACCTTGATATTAAAGAATTCCAATCGAGTTTGATTGGAAAAGATAAAGAGGCCTCTAATAATGATGTCCGCTCTGAGAGCATCACACTTGATGCACCATCTCTAAGTCCTGATTTCTTTGTCTTATCTAGAATTCTCAACTTACTGGATAAGGGCCATGAGTGCTCCCACTATGAAATAGGAATCATGAGAGAAGCTATCGCTGACTTATCTAACAAAACTAACAGAATTGAAGGCCTACTGTTTACTTGTGACGCGGTGGCTGCTCTAACTAATAGACTACCCAAGAAAAAGGATATGGTGGATAGTGCCATTCAATTTGATGGCCTAATTAACATACCTATGCAGAAAAGATGCTCTTATGCCAGTTCTGCTATCCCCAGATCTTTAAACTCAACCTGTACACAGACTGATGTTATTGTTGATGACTTGTGTAAAGTTCTGTCCACTGTCCAAACAATTGAGTATCATCTGGATAAAATGTATACAGAGTTTTCTGCAACTCAAGCAGTGATCTCTCCTGCTGTCACCGAGGTTGAATTCATGAACATATCCCAAAGTCCCGATAGCCCATCCCAGCTGATGGATTTAATTGATCTAGCGGGTGAATGTTCCATGATGGGAGACCCAAAAATGCCAGAAACTAATAACGGTGATCTCCCACTGAAACCTATAACAATTCTAACCCGAAGAGAAAAAAGGCTGGCTGGCAGGGCTTTGAAAAGGAAAGCTAAAGCGTCGGCCTTGGCAAAGAAACATGGGAAGGCCGCGCTAAACGCCCAAACCAAAGCTATGCCGGTTATTCCTGAGAACGACGCGGTGATTAATCTTTCTAAACTTGATGACGAATCAAGACAGTTACTTGATATCAAGCTCCCTAATAAAAGCAAAGAAAAAACAAATGGGGATAAGAAACAAAAGAGTATCCAGGAAATTGTTAATGTAAAAAGGAATGGTGTGAGGACTGATTGTTCCTCGAACCATCAATCCAGTCCACTCCCCTCAGGCATCTCTGGGGGGGGTTGCAAATGTCGCTTTCTCAATTCTACCCGATAAGCCATAAACAAACTTCCGTCTGCAAAGGGAAAAGTAAGGTTACGATACCCGGGGCTTGTCCCTCTCAGCCTGCTGACAACGACCTACTAGAGGGTTCTTCTACTGAGCCATGGATGTTGGGTGTATTGGGTAGGGATCCATTATGATGTCTGGAAGGTTCTAAGGTCTTAAAAGTTGACATAGGGCCTATGCCTTCACCGCCTAAAGTTATGTCCTGTAATGAAAATGAAGCTATAGCAACAACTGAATTGGTTGATTTAAATGTGGCGGGTTGTTCTAATAGGAGCCCAAAAGTGGACAACAATGAGTTTGAGTCCATTCTTGATCCACCGTACATACTTGGTTGGGAAAGTGACCCCAATATTAACGGCAAATTAACTTTGAATCGGTCATCCCTCCTAAAAGCGTTTCACACAATACCCTGCCTGAGAACCATAGTATCAGATGATATTGATTGGGTAAGACTAGCTAACAGATACAATAACAGGATGACATGTGGATTCTATTCCAGACTTATTATGAAACTTGTTTGGGAACAAAAAGAAAACTTTGAATTTATTGGATTGACCCCCTTTTTATTACAGTCTGATTCGGATGCTAGAATTTTCCTTGATAAACCTATTGCCTCCATAGTCACCAGTGACCATAATACGTTGCTAATGCAGCCTCCCCAAATCAGTGGTGATCTGGTTAAACAGTTATTAGCAATGGCTGCTGTATTATCAGGTTTAAATACACTACCTCATTCTACATTGGCGACTGTATCAGTGGTGCCACCCTAGCCCTGCTAACTTACAATCAATTGAATGTTTGTCATGGAACTGCTGTGGGTTGGCTAACCTGAAAAGATGGTGGGGATCCACCAACCCAAGTGAACTTCCGGCTATATTGCTATTACAAGAGACAATGCATGCCTCCCAGCTGTCGTTTGATGGTTTTGTTTGTTACTCCCAACCTGCAATCCAAGGAGAAAAGGGTATACCGGCGGGTGGTCTTGCAATTTTAATAAGTAATGCTTGTAAGTATCTAACGGAACTTGTCTATAAGGATCCGAATGTGTTAGCCATAGAAATAGCACCGGTTTCTCCGCAAGGCAAATTTCTCATCCTGTTGTGCATATGTTGGAATAGATCGAAGATAACGTTTAATGAAATCACTGACATTCTGGATGCTATCTTAGAAGGTGTTTTTTCTCGACACAATGAGGTTAGTGTAGTGGTTGGTGGCGATTTCAACTCTTCATGCTTAAGGCAAAAGCTTTGTCCGGGATACCAACCCTTTCCTACTGCGCCTAGTTCGGCTAGGAACGGGTTGAAATGGATAGAGTTTTTCCTTAACTGGGACATTCAGGTAATTCCTACTAATTCAGTGTACTATACATACACTTGGTCTAGGGGAGGTTTGTACTCACACAATGACCATTTTTTCACATCCTCGAATACTTGCCTCTTAGCGGACAGTGTGAATATCAAGAATCTGGGATTTGGTGATCATAATGCTATTTCAATACAATTGAAATTAGAGGGTTGGGGTTTTACCCCATCTCACTCTCTAAACGGTCAGATGGAATCCCTCGGTATGCTATCAACTTCGGAGCGTATTAGAGATGAATTGGGGTTGATCAAATGTTTGAATGTTTCTCTCCAGGACCCTGCAGGTGTTGACCAGTATATCACTAAAATGATTGAATTCCATCTGCTGGAAATGTCTAAGTATAGAAAACCGCCGCCGGTCGTTAGACCACACCGACACAAATTTAATATTGAAATTTACCATCTTAAGAAGACCAGAAATTATAAGTTACATAGATTATCTAAGTTGTTGCTTGATCCAACACAATATTTCATGCAAAGAAAAACTATTTTAGCTACACATAAAATTGCTGTGAAAAACCTAAAAACGCAGCTATACATGAATGACAACTATAATATGCTTTATCACATCTTGAAAAGTGATACACGTAAAATTTGGGCTTTGTTAAGAATGATAAATGGTAACAATGAAGGGTTGAAAGAAAATGCCATCTCTGCTGATCAGTGGGTCAGCTACTTCAGGCAGAAATATGAATTACCCACAACGTTCCTAAATTATCCTTATCTAGTGACCCAGAATAATATACCTATGTGCTCCCCTTGGAGCCTAGATGATATCTCTCGGGCCATTAAGAAATCTAATCCTTCTAGGGCCATGGGCCCTGATGGTATCCCAGCGTGTCTCTATAGATCAGATATACAGTTGTGGGCCATGATCTTGAAAAATAAATTTGATGCAGTATTTACTTCTCAAACTATTCCGAGCTCATGGCGCTCCGCGAATATTATACCTATATACAAACATGGCCCTATTGATGACCCCAGTAACTTTCGCCCAATTGCGCTAACCGACGCGTCCTCTAAGGTATTTTGTCAACTAATTCTGGAGGAACTCCATGTATTTATGAAAACTAATGCCACTCTTTCTAAATTTCAGACTGGTTTTCGCCAGCAAATGGGATGCACTCTTAATGCTACCATTATCGCCCATATTGAGTGGAATTCCAAGCATTATCACTCTGGAGCAGTTTACATGGCTGCTCTTGACTTGTGCTCTGCTTTCGATACTGTGGTAAGGGACCTCCTGTGGCTAAAGATGAAGGTGTTGGGCTTCCCTGGATATCTAATAGCGCTTATACACCTACTCCATATTGACACCACTTATAGAGTGCGCCTTAACAATGAAGGTATGCTAACCGGACAAATACCATCTAAAGTGGGGCTAAAGCATGGGTGTACTCTAGCAGCCGTATTGTTCAACTTGTATACCTGTGATATTGAGGAATGTTGGTCAAACAAAGTGATTTACCCAATTCGTATAGGTCGAACTAAATTGAACTATATTGGCTTTGCGGATGATATCCTTATTTTTGGCAAAACTCCTTTTGGCCTACAGCACAAACTTAATGCTTTCAGCACTTATGCCAATGCCCATAACTTGAAAATTAATCATTCCAAATCACACATTTTGATGTTTAAAGATGGCCATAAAAAAACTTGCACCTACACATGGTTTATGGAAGATACTCGGATTGCTATAATTCGAGAATTTAAATACTTGGGGTATCCACTTTCGAATTCATTTTCAAAGTTTTGGTGGAGAAATAAAATATGTGAAAAAATTAAACCCCTCATATCCCAAATGAGACTGATAATGGGTAAATACTCTGGGTTCATGATCTTGCCCGTTCTCCAATTTTACACCTTAAAAGTGGAACCTTCAATTCTCTACATGTTAGATATGTGTCTATATGAAATAGACGACATCTTAGATACACTTCAAGGAGGAATTTGGAAAAATATGTTAAGGCTTCCTCCATCCGTTCCAAATGATATAGTTCGGCATAAACTTGGTATTCTTCCATTGTCAGCTAAACGGAATTGGAGACTTTTGAGTAACTATGTGAAAATTCTGAATCCTCCTGCTAATTCATTGTATGAAGACTTGAAAGAGCATCTTGCTTTGGGTTGCATGAAATCTTTGTCAAAATATGCTGAAAAAATGAATGATCTAATGGGTCTTCTTGGTATCCTGAAGGAGGATCTAATGTTAGGTCTTCCTAGTTGCAAACAAAAATTATACCTTTACTACTGGAGCTGCCAGGCTGATAGAATTGGGTCCTATCGATCTTACTATAAGTATGCCCGGTTCAGAAGAAAAATGGGTGAGCGACCAGGATACATAATGCAGTTTCCTTCAGCCTTAGGTCGCAACTCATACCTAAGATTTAAACTCAATTTGTTTTATACTAATGAACGTTTGTGCAAATGGGGTACTGGTGAAACTGAATTTAATAATGGCAGCTGTCGATTTTGCAAAGAAATGACCATACTTGAGACTCTTAAACACCTAGTGATCTATTGCAAATATTTTGAAGACCTAAGACATACCAGATTTGGTGACTATATGATCACCAACTCTGTCCTGTCTCGTGAAACTTTATGAAGTAGATGTATGCTGGGTGAAAGCACAAAGTTAATATTGAAATTATTATCGGTTTTAACGACCATTGACTCAAAACTGATGGAGTGCATTGAAAGATAAGATGTATTTTCAGTCAATGTATTTGATATGTGAAGGATTGGATTATTTATTATGCAAATTTGTGTGGTATCTTTCGTATTGGTATTTTAATGTGTAAAGAAGAATGTTTTTGTAAATAATGTATTTGTAAAGGTTTTAAACCAAACACAATAAAAAAAAAAAATTTAAAAAAAAGTCACAGAGTTCACTCACATATCTATGATACATTTTCTGGTTTGTCTGAAATTGTTGATGTTTGTAAATGTGTTTTAGGTCATCCTGGTAGGATATATTACAGCGTTGTAAAATGATGGTACAAAACAAAAGATGTGTCCGAATAATCAATGTCTGACATAGAATATTTTGATAGAATTCGATTGACAGAATAAAAGAATAGAACACTAACAAAAGAAGTATAATTCTTGTCTCTGGGGATATGAGTTTAAGAGACTATGGGCCTCATTACGACCCTGGCGTTAAGGGTTTAACTGCGCCGTAAAAGGTGTTGGTGCCTTTAAACCCTTAACGCCTGATTACGAGGTCCCTTTGCGGGACCCGACCTTAACGGCTGGTTTTTCTAGCCGCTAAAGTAGGGACCCGCAAAGGGACTTTGGTGCTAATAATGGTACCGCAATTTGCGGTACCGTTATTAGTGCCTTCCCCATTCCCATTGAGCCCTATGGGGCAAAAATGGGAATGGGGAAGGGCCATGGCGGCATGGGGAATTACCGCCCCACCAACCTCGGAATGGGGTGGTAATCCCCCATGCCGCCATGGCGGACACCGGCATGGACCATGGTGCTAATAGCACCATGGTCCTCCGCCTGGGTCATAATGAGGCCCTATATAGGTTATAATACCAGGGGTACTCATAGAGCATTCTTAGCCCTGGAGTCTCTTCTTTAGTACTTTAGAGAGCTTTTGTACTCACCTGGTTCTAATTGGCTTCTTGCTCCCGCCTCTGCTGCTCCGATTCCCTCTATCGCTTTCATGTGAAGGATGATTGGCAATCTCTCCTCCCAGTGGGGTAAGAGGCAGTGGCTCCACTGGGCCACCTCCAGCAGCAGTCGTCTCACAGTGATGGGTGGTAAGGAGACTGCGGACATGCACCTTGAGGTCATTCCACCTCTTCCTGCGGTCTTTCACGTCCCGCTGCACAGTGGCCCCTGCCACTACCTTGTCCCTTATGTTTGCCCCTATTGTACTCTCGCGATGGACAGATGTTTTGCACTGATTTGCCCCAAACAGATCACCAGCATTGGCCATCATCTAATTTGACAAAACCTGAAGCTCTGCCTCACTGACTTTTGGTTTGCAGACCCTCAATTCTGGCATCCTCTTCTTGCCCTTGTCTCCTGCCATGCTTCCACTGGGTTTGGTAGCTGGATGGCAAAGGGAAATGGTGGATTGCGGATGGGTATGTTTTTTAAAGATGGCTGCCACTGAACTTCTCGTTTGTCAAATGACGCCACTTCCGCCCAGCAGTAATTTCCGCCTACGTGGCAGGCTGCATTTACAATTCAACACTGCCTACCATGCGTGCATGCCACTTAGCGCTTAGCGTTTATAATTACAATTAAATGCTGACTGCAATGCAAGCATGGTAGGCAGTGTTTAATTGTAATTGTAAATGTTGCCTACCATGCAAGCATAGTAGGTAATGTTTACTCAGCTGTACGGCGGAGTGCAAATGTGCAGGGCAAAGGGTGGTGTAAAAGCGGTGAATTCCGGCCTTTTGCCCTGCTCATTGCACTCTCCTGGGCAAATAACAAAAATTTGACATTGGGGAGCTGCCTACGTGTATGTCAACGATTTACCACCGTCAGATTACAAAATGGAGCAAAATCAGCTCAACGGTGTACACTGCAGGTAATCAACCTGTCATCAGGAATGCGTTGCTTACATTTGCGTCTATATTTCAGGGATGGAAGTGTGAAAGCAAAAGCACAGCTTATAATTTTGGGATCTGTAATGTGGCTAGGGGATTGAAAAAGTCTTTGTTTTCTTTGTGCTTTCCCCTGTGACTGACCTATAACTGGACTGGAAAGCCGTACGAGAAGGGTGCGACAGGGGGAGTGCACCTCAGTCTCCATCCCTCAAATTCTGAATGCATGATTTGCTCTGGAATGCCCATTGCGCAAGTGCGCGCACACCCACGTCCTAATTTTTACAGATATGGACACTGCCCTGGTCTAACCAACCAGTGATTTTAGTGGCTATCAACACAACATTACACCAATAATCTATAAACGTAAGAATTCTTGAGTTCCTACATGATACTTTCATGTATTGCCCTTGATTTCAGTAGAGTGGTTAACCACTGTAAGACTAGGTTGCACACTCAAAGCATGCCCAATCATGAACATGTTGTAATCAAGCCTAACTGAATGCACAAAAAGATGTGCTTGTGGGGTTTTTGATTTTATTGATGAAACGCACTCATGTTACCTTCTTGTGCACACAGTTGGCAAACAAAGGTGGATACATGTTTTATGAATCGATGCCTATGCTTTTTACTGACTAAATAAAGCCAAGGGCTTTTCTCAGTACCTGTATAAACACGCCTCCAACATACTTTATGACCTGTTATCTTCTTCACAAGAAAATAAAAGAAAATGCAATAATATGAATTTATATCCTCAACTGTTGAAGAAACTTACAGCTGTTGCCGCACAGAACTGCCCTCAATACGTGGGAGCACTCAGACAAATAGTTTGGTTGGAAGAACACCATTACAAGTATGGTGATGCAGGAAAAAACAGCAGTAGTGCAGTGGCGGCCTTACTAGAACTTTGATGGTGAGGCGGAGGAAAAACCTCCAGCACAATTACACCACCTTACTGCCCAAAAATTGCCAAATGGGTACAATTAATGCTGGCGGATATACTGCCAGTGGAAATTCCCTATTAAATCCTAAATTCGGACTAACACTGCCATACCAACACTTGTAATCTGCCGGTAATTTCCCCAGACCAAATGGTGGTAACAGAAATTCCATTTGGCAGTATTCTGGCGGAGCTACCTCTGGGATAAATGTATTACTAATCATATTTGAAGTTGCACTACCTTTTAGATTCTGTTTTATGTAAAAACTTTATTTAGAGCCTTTGTGTGGGCAATAACAGCACTTAATTACCCGAAACCCAAAGCAAAAGTCCCCAGCGCAGCGAGTGACATTTATGAGGCTTCAGGGCAATTAATTTGGGTCTCATTACAAGTTTTGCTGGTCTGGTAAGAACGGTGCCGGTAAGATACCGGCACCATTGTTACTGGACCAGCAAACTACGATCTCTGGGAGCGGGTGCCTTTTCTGAGGTCTGACCTGGCGGGCGGTACAGCACCCTGCTCGCAGACCATGTCAGTTGCACCAGCACCATTCACGAATTGTGCCAGTCCATCAGACCTCCTCATTCCCATTGAGTCCTATAGGACTCAATGGGAATGGGGAGTAATATTTTCCGGTGCCTGGGAATGGACAAATACTGGGTCCGGCGGGGCTGTAATGCCCCGGTAATTGCCCATTCCCGGGCGCCAGAAAAAAATATGACTTTGTCAGCAGCTGTGCCGTTTTTACCGGCACTGCTACCGCCAGACTCATAATGAGGCCCAATTGTCATTAATGCCAACTCCCAATGACTACAACACTATTACCACCCAGCCTGCCATGTGGAGAGTTGACATGTTTTGTCACCTGTTTTCAAGTGAACCCTAAAGAAAACACTTATGTAAGAACATGGCAGTGTAAAGACATGAGCAGCTTTCAACGACTCGGAAAAAGTACTGTTTCACTTCTGAATCACAAAAGCATTCGCGGGTGAGCAGAACATGGGAATGAGGGGATGCAATGTAGGAACCCCTGAGGAGATTGTGGAGGAGCAGCAACAGGCATGTCGGCGTATTCACCCATCGAGACTACAGCATCCTAAGCACGAGAATCTGGTGTGAAGAGTGTGGCCCAAAAAATAAAATAAAGGCGAAAGACTGCAGAAGAGACGAGGATGGAGACTCGGGGCCAGAGACTGGTATTGCGGACCTGTTCACCAAAAGCGTCAAAGGAATGTTGTGCAAATACCAATTATTTGCTGTATTCTATTGAAGCTGATTGGTGGAGACGTACCACATTTTCTAACATAGGCTCATAAAAAAAATATAGCTTTTACCCATGCTTTGATTCTGGAGCTAATTCCGTGTTAAAGTTCTGTCGAGAACGAGAGGGCAGTCTTATGAAGGGGGATCTTGTGGAAGTTTGGGTTTGCTGTAGTGGGTATATTTCTTTTCTGAGCTGCATGTGATTGCGCGTGCTTGCAGTTTAAACAAGCACCAAATATTTGTGATATCCAATTAGGGTCGGACTGGAACATAAAATTGGTCTGGGCACCAATGAAAAGAGCCCTACAAACACACACTTGTTACTTTTCAGAACATATTGTTTGAGTCCTACCCAAGGGGGTGTTTTTGGGTAAAATGTGTCGGAAATAATACTAGTGTCTTAACTTATGAAACTGGCCCACTCGGGCCAATTAAGTGCACTATTTTTTGTGTTTTTATTTTTTTATTAACTTTTGTATTGGCTGAATTAAATCAACCTGTCAAACATCCAAAACATAAATAGAATCAATACACATAAAGCCTCAAATGCAAATAAAATTATACTGTTCACTGTCCAGAACAACTGGCCTTTAGTAGAATCATGGTCTGGCAAATTCCGTCATTGCACTATTAGCCAGTTCGAGGCTGTTTTCAACATAAAATTCCCCAAATGCAACGCAAACTATTTTGGCTGAATAAAATTGGTAAAATGTACCTGAATCCATGCTAACCTCATTCCAGCAAGTAAGAAAAAGCCTCGGAATTAAAATAAATTGAGAAAAACCAACCAGATTATTAAATAAGAAACAACATTGTTATTCTGTGTAATAGGTGTGTTCTGTTTTGTAGGCAGAGGATGTTAAAGTAAAGTAGCTGAGCATTCTGGGTCTAACTCTCTGGGAGGTAGATTGGGCTGCTTCACATTGCAAGGCTGAAACATGCCTGGGGATGCTTTTGGTATGGACAATACGATACCGTTTACAAGCATTGACACTTGTCTATTGGGACTGTAATATTTAATGGGCATGTGAATACTATGCTATGTATGTGCTTTGAAGTTGTGCTCACACCTACAGTTTCAGCAACACAAGTCTAGGAAAAGATTTTAAAAATGTGGTGAAAAGCATCAAATGATATAATCACCATTTGGGCTTTGAGGTTGTCAAATCCATTACGGGTGATATAATGGTCACTTAAACCTTGCCTGAGTTCTGCTAGCATGGGTATTTCTCAATACTTGACCATGAGGTTCACTATAATTTCTCTGCTTCTTTCCTCCTTCTGACTGGCTGACGTCTGCTGGCTGCCCCTTCAGTCTACATCCCTTACGATCATGTCAGGGACTGCAACTAGGAACTAAGATTCGAAGCTGCTTGAGGTGTTTGCTCAGAAATTGCCAGTGTCCTTTGATTGTTGTACGTGTGTGGCGTGTGTGTGTGTGTGTGTTTGTGTGCATTTGGTATATGTTGCCTGTGGTCTTCCCTATAACACGACTTGACACCCGTATTGAATTCCATGTTGTCATATCAATTTGATGATTCATTCTGCCAGTACTTTTCCTCCATCTGACTGTGCTGCTGCACAGAGGGGCCTGGACAAGGACTCACACGAAACTGCAGCCTCTGACACCACCTGGGGTCCTCCCACACTCCCTCCTGGTCTCGCCTGACTTGCCTGGCACACCGCCTTCCAGCCTTTCAGTTCTGCAGTCTCTGGGGTCACCTGACGGACCGTGAGATCCCCTGGAAGGCTTGCCTGCTTCAGGTCTTCAGGGTCCACCTACCATCCATCATTGCAGTTCCTGCATCCAACCATCATGCTGCTGCACAGAGGGGCCAGGACTAGGACTCACCTGACACTGAGGCATCTGCCTCAGCCTGAGGTCATCCCTCCTGTTCTTGACTGACTTGCCTGGCCGGTGACTTTACATCTTCCGGCTCTGCAGTCTCTGGGTTCACGTGACGATCACGTGCCTTACGTGGTCCTAACCTGACCAGGGTGCGTTCCCCAGAATGTGCCTCCCTCTAAGGGTGACTGATACAAAGGTGCATTCTCCCCCCGTTTGATCCTGTCCACTCTTGGCAGCTCCTGGACCATATATCATTTTGACTCTGTCCTCTAAACATGGCCTATATTGTTCCCATGTTCTCTATTTTACTATTTCCTGGCTCTATTTGCCACGCCCTCTTTCATACCAGTCCACGGCTTTTTTACGGCCTACTTCCTCTGCTTCCCCACATACTTGTGATGGTACAAATCTTCTCTAACCCCCACTGTCCGTAGGTCTCTGGAATGTACCCTCTGCATGTAACAAATCTCACTCCATTCTCAATACTTTTCTTCACTCTACCTTTCATTTTCTATGTCTCGCGGATACATGGATCCCTCCAAATAACACTGTCACGTCTGCATCATTTCTTTCACCGCCTACGAATTTTGCTCATACCCCTTGCCTTAAGGGCAAGGGCGGGGCTGGTATACTTTTTCATTCCACTTAGTTGTTTGTTCCTCCTACCTCTCTCCCTTACTTTTCTTCCTTTGAATACTACTTCACTCATTTTTCTTATCCACTCTTGATTGAATTTCTTATTTTTTTAATGTATTTATTGCTTTGTAGTTTATTAGAAACTTTTAGCAAAAACAAGTCACATAATCAACAACTCCTTACTCCATTGACGCATTACCTGCCTAATTCTTCAAGCACAGACGACCTTGTCTCCCGTTTTTTTCTAAGTTATGCTTGACATGTCCCAAACTTACTTCAGAAATGTTACTGCCGCTATATTTAAGGACGTATTTTCCCCCTCAAGAATATTCCCCACTAGTCATCGGTTGACAACAATGCTGCATTTTCTAGGAATCCTCATGATTTGAGCTCGGTAGTGAGGATTAGGAAATGTCTTCAGGTATCCCTGGATTTCACCCAGTGCACGGATTTCGTGGGATAAGTTGTAGAACAATGTGTAGTTGTGTGCCTCTTTGTGTTTTCTAATCTAATCTGCCTCCCACATTTTCCTCATAACTTTGTTGGGGTTTTTAATCAGATCTTCTTTAGAGGAATTAAACTGAACCAGTAAATCAGTACAGGAGAGACCCCAGCATTTAAGCACACCATCTGGCTCGTTTTCAAGCTCATTTTTCATTAGCAGCAAAATTGCCCCTGGTTCCTCCTGTGAACATTGCCCCAAAAAAGTCAGCACCTTCCAAGTAGCCATCGCCTTCAGTGAGGTTAAACCCAGCTCCCGTCTGATAATCTGAATAGGTATGGCTTTGGAAGATCTAAGACCCTTTTCCATAAAAGGCCCTCTAAGAGAGCCCACTGTTTATCTGGAAAGGCTGCTAAGGTGTCAGTTCCATACTGCTGAATCCATATGCATGCAAATTGTATGGGCCAAACCCTTACCCTCACCAGTAATAAGCAAGAGCACACATTTGTCAAGTGTTGGCAATAAAAGGCTGTAGAATTGTATTGTGCAGATATGGTTATGGAATAACAATAATCACATATCATAATATCATCATACTTTTGGCCACTGGGTCCAGAGGTTACCCCCTCTGGCCCGTGCCGCCTTATTGTCCCACAACTTGTAGTGGTCACCGTACAGTGTCCTTCTTTGTTTTTTCTTTGTTCTTCTCCCTTCTTTTGTAGGGTGCGTGGGTTTTGTGGTAAAGAAACAAAGATTGGAGGATGCTGAGTGCACAGCGAACCTCCTGTTTGTTTGGGTCCCCGTTAGGGGCCACAACCAAGTAGTGTTTTCTTAGAGCATGCTGCTCTTATTATAAGACCCAGGGGAGCCCTGGGTCTTTGATGTGCATAGTGGGGGAGCTGTAGTCCAGCTCCCAGGCCGGTGTAGCCCACTGCCTATGCCCCCAGGAGGGGGGGGGGCAGGTCCTTGACACTGCACCCTGCCTGGTGGCTACCTTCCTGGTGCTTAGCACCTTGTTGCTTGGTGGAAGGATGAGGTGATTGTTCACACCTCACCCTTCCTGTGCTTTTATATGCTGGAGACAGTTCGAGAGACCCATGGGGGGGAGAGGAGCAGGCTTGGGGGTGGGGGCTGCCCCTCTCCCAGGCCTGCCACATGGTAACATCAGTCACCCTGCCTCGCCTTGGCCGGCCCTGCGGCATTGCCCATAACTGCTGAACCCATATGCATGCAAACTGTATGGGCCGAACCCTTACCCTCACCAGTAATAAGCAAGAGCATACATTTGTCAAGTGTTGGCAATAAAAGGCCGTAGGATTTTATTGTGCAGAAATGGTTATGGAATATGGAATAACAATAATCCCATATCATAATATCATCATATTTTTGGGCACCAGGTCCAGAGGTTACCCCCGCTGGCCCATGCTGCCACACACGGCAGGTTGCCGGCTGACCGTGTTCCCCCAAAAGTATCTCTATTGGCAACCCCTGGAGGCTAGGGTAGCTGTGATTTCTCGAAAGAAATGTTCCATGCCCTGGTTTGATAGGTGGCTGCCGTCTTTAAGAAACAGATCTGGGTCACCTAACGTGATGGCTGGGTGTTTTATGAAACTCAGGCCTCGTGCTATACAAATATTTTCCAGCCCCCTGTTCAATTTTCATCTACAAATGTCTATTGATTTGTAACAATTGGCCCCCCGCCATTTCTTTCTGGGCAGGAGGGCCGAGAATTAGATTTCTGTGTCCCTCCAGTTATGTGAAATGCCAGCTAAGGAGGAGCACATTTCTTCCAGTAGTTTTCTCCTTCCTGCAGACACTAGGTTGTTGCTCCCTAGATGTACTATTAGGAATTCTGGTGGGTCTATGCATGTGACCAGCTCTGCTAGTGTGTCGTGGATGTCTGCCCAGACAAGACCTCTGTATCCCCACCAGGAAGCTATGGTATTCCTAAAGGGTGGACCCTCTTTAGTTTCTTCTGCTCATCGGCCTGTCCTGAAGACGAATGAGTGGCCGACTATCCATGCTGATCAGAGTGGTGTCCTCTCCCCGGCAGTTGTTTCTGGAGGGGTGGAGAGAAAGAGAAAATGGGTGGGGGGCTATATTAGCTGTGGTCTGATGTATGTTTTGTAGCAATCTGACTTCCATCCCCCTATGTTTTTTAGTTGTTCTAGTGCCAGGCCTCCTTGCCATGCTGAGGTGGCGGCCCCGATTATAAAGGAATGGGTGCCAAATTCTTTAGGATCCCCTCCTGCTTTGCTGATTGCACGCGGGGCAGTTTTCTGCATCATCGATGCAGCAGATATTGATGGTTCTGTTGGACTGTTGGATGTCTACGCTGACGCTGTCTTGTCTGACCCTGGCCTCCATGATGCCTAACCCATTGTTGGCTTTTGTGCTGGAGGTAATGAGTTCCCTTACCCGGAAGGCCCCAAAGTACGCTAGAAAAAATGCTATTTCAAATAGCATGGTCTCATAGGGGTCCCAGCATTTGGCCTCCAGTTGCTCCACTATTTTTACTAGTTTGTTGAAATCTAAGGGGGGTCGGGTGTCTACCCGGGGTCCCTCTGTTCTGCCCCAGCCTTTCATGGCGTAGGAGGTCAGAGTGTTCTGAGTTGGGTCTGAGTCTCCCTGTATGTTGGAAAAATATGAAATTGCTTCCAGGTGTCTTTTTGCCCAGTCCCTCTTGAAACCCTGGTTGTGAGCCCATTTTAAAAATATTTCTATGTCTTTAATCGTTATTAATTCTGCATGGTTTAAACCTGTAGCTTTGAATACTGTTTGTAGGGACTTACTGTTTTGAGCTGCGGTAGTGCCTGCCAGTGACTTCTTGACCATTTCTGTTAGGAACTCCGTGCCAGGGTTCCTGTTCTCTGTGGATAGCATGATGTTGGCACCCGTTTTTGAGGAGCCTGGTTCTTGTTGGGCATCCTGGCTGGGCTCTCTGGTGCTGGCGCTGATGCTGTTTTTCTTAGGTTCCCATTATTGACCAGCATTCCGCTGTCATCTGTTTTCAGGCGTGTGGTGCTAGCTCCCGGACCTTGGCCACTGAAAGCGAGATAAAGCATCTGCAATATTATTGTCTGCTCCAGCGATGTGTTTTGCTTTGACCACAATGTTTTCCTGCAGTGTGACTGCTGTAATGGCTCATAGTACTTTCAGCACTAAATGGCATTTGGTAGATCTTCTGTTTATGGAGCCTCCCACAGCCATGTTGTCACAGCAGACCAAGAGTTCTGTGTTAGCTAGCTGCCTGCCCCAGATGTGTATGGTTAGCCAAATGGGAAACATTTCTAGGAGGGTGATGTTTTTTGTCCACCCTGCTGTTTGCCATGAATTGGGCCAGTGTCCTACCACCCATTCTGCGTCAAGTATGGCTCCAAACCCCCTGCTCCTGGCTGCATCAGTAAAAAGGACCCTTTTTGTCAATGTATTCAATGGCGTGTGCTAAAGTGAGGCCCCGTTGAAGTTTCTGGGGAAATTCCCCCATACTTCCAGATCTTGTTTTACTTCTATTCCTAGGATGTGTAAATGAGGTTTGGTGTATGATTTGGTTTTTAGTTCCAGACTTCTGGAGAATATCTTCCCCTGGGGGATTATTCTGGCTGCAAAGTTGAGGCTTCCAGCCAGTGACTGGATTTCTTTTACTGTGGCCTGGTCTTTAGTTGTCAGGCCTTGTATTTTTTCCAGCAGTTCTGCTATCTTAGTTTTTGGAATTCTGCATAGGCCCCGTGCAGAATCTATTTCAATACCCAGAAAGATTATGTTGGTTCCTGGTTTGGTCGTTTTCTCAGTTGCCAGGGGGATGCCCACTGTGCAGCCATTTCCTCTAACTTGGCCAGAGCGCTACTGCATTATTCAGAATTTACTGGTCCCCTTACCATGAAGTCATGAAGGTAGTGAACTATTTTGGCTCCTGATCTTTGTTTTTGGAATGCCCATTGGAAAAAAGAGCTGCACTGTTCAAATAGGCCGCAGGATACTGCGCATCCCATGGGGAGGCATCTGTCTATATAGAATTTGTTTTTGAAAGTGAACCCTAGCCATTGCTGAGAGTCTGGGTGGACTGGCAGTAATCTGAAATCAGATTCTATGTCCAATTTGGCCATGAGGGCATTCGTACCACACTCCTGTATGAGTCTCACTGCTTCTTGGAAGTGTGTGTAGGATACCGCAGATTCTGTGTGCAGGATGCCATTGTTCAGTGATTGGCCTTTTGGGTAGGACAGGTGGTGGATTAGCCTCATTTTTCCGGGTTCTTTTTTGGGGACCAAGCCTAGTGGGGAGAATATGAACTCAGCGAAGGGCATGTAGTCCCAGGGGACTGTAATCCTGCCTAGTAGTAGTTCCTTCTCAATTTTGGTCTCTACCATTTCTGGGTTGTCCATGGCTGATTTCAGATTTTTTGGGATTGTTTGTGTCCCTGTCCCTTTGAAAGGGATGATGAAACCATTGGTGAAACCTTACAGGATAGCCCTGCTGGTTTCTTTATCTGGGTAGTTCCTCATTGCATCTCTAAAGTTGTTAGGATTGAGGGGCATTCTCCCTGGTTCTAGAAATGGAATTGGTGGGGGGTGTTGCTGCTAGGCTTTTGCATTTTTGGCTGGGAGTTTGGTGCAATTGCTTGCTGCATGGTCACCGTTGCAGTTGGTGCACGATGTGTGTTTGTACCAGCATTCCTTCCCCCAGTTGCAGTGATTTTTCCCAAAGTTCCTGCATGGGATATTGGCTTTGGCGGAATGGTTTTTGTTCTGTTTGTGGGCATTAGACTTAGCCGCCCATGGCTGGTTCTTCCAAAAGGGCTGCTCTCCCTTGTATTTTTCATTTTCAGAATTTCTGGGGCCTTGTGAATTTCTGTTGTTTTTGGGTATTGCTTGGTTGGCCTCTTCCTCTGATGGAGGCTCGGCATTTAGCATGTATAGATCATTCTTTACCTCGTCCCATTCTGTGGGTGGCCTCTCTGACATACTCCGCCTGAATCTAATATCATATGCTAGCCAGGTTTTTCACCTTTGTGCTATTTTTACTTCTCTGATCTTGTCTGTGTATGCCCATAGTTTTCTACCATCCCTGGGGAATGTTTCCTCATAGATGGTTGCTTGGATGGCGAAAGATTGTAACCAGTTGTTCCAGTTCTGTTCTACCTGGGCGTTCCTAGCTATGGCTTTTTCCCCTATCTTTTTGGGATCCCTGAAAGCATCTCTCCCTTTGCGTTGGGCTTCTATAAGTGAAAAGATTTCGATGAACTCTTTTCCCCATATGGCTTCTTTGATTGTAATGTCAATGTTCCATGCCAGGCATCTTTTGTATCTGTTCCGGATTTCTGTTTGGAAGGATTTCAGCTTTAGGTCTAGTTGGCCACTGCTGATCATTAACATGTCTGCTGGGTTGATGCTGTTTCCCCCCGTCTGCCCCGGTGTGTTTGCACTGGGGTTTGCCCATGCTTTCAGTGCACCTGTCAGATCTGGTGATGCCGCTGTTGGCGCAAGTGGACCTGTAGCGGCTGCTGTTGTTGTTGTCGTTGTGAGGGGCAAGGGCACTGTTAAAGGTGGTGACATAGGTGTTGTTAATATTGTTGTTGGTGGTGGGGAGTCTATACTGATTTTGGGTTCAAGTGGAGTGGTGGGGCTTGGGGAAATGGTCCCACCTGGGGGAGGTGGCTGTTGACCCCTGATTTCAAGCAATAATTGTTACATTTCACTCATGTTTACACATAATTGAGACCGTTTTTTGTTTTTGTTACCTTTTCCCATGCCTTCTGTTGGCTTTCTTTTCTTTGTTGGGGGTGGGTCGTTCTCCAGACCTGGTGGCAAGCTTACCCCTTCTTTAGGTAGGCTATATGTTTTCCCTCACCCAGGCCCAGCCATAATGCTCGGCTGCTTCTATTGCCGCCAACAAGTGCAGTGATTTGGGCTTCTGTGGTGATGTTGTGGGTTCTTGTGGTTTTCGCTTGGGAGCCATTATTCTTTGCCTGTTTAGTAAAAGAATTGGAAATACTTTATTCCCTTTTGAACTTTGTGCGGTTACCTAACTGTCTTTGTGCACACGTGACTAATCATTCACCATTCAATTTGTTTGTTTGTGTCACAAAATTCTGTATACATGAAACTTGTCTATGCTGCTGCATGCTTTGGGTAGCTGGCTGTTGTTGGGCCTGTATCGTCCAACTTTGTTCACTTTATCTGCTATCCAGTTTCAGTATTATGGAAACCCCCCTTCAAGCAGTATCAGATGGCTTTTGTAACGTTAATTGGATTGTGAATAATATTGCCCAGGGCGTGTGGTGCTTATTTATCTACCTTGAGGGATAAAAGGCTGAGTTAGGCCCTGCCAAAATTTGAACCTGCATCAACAGGATCTGCACGGCTGTTGACACTGGCGCTCTACTCGCTGAGCCACTTGACCGGGTGTGGACAATGTGGGTCTGCAGATGGTTTTTGCAACTTTGAAGCTTTACGCACAAACCCCTTTAGAGCATAAGCATCCCTGTGCCCCTTTACAAACAATTTTTTGCCTGCTGTTTCTATTCAGACCACCCATGCTCCTGTTAAATTTTATGATTTGTTATAATTTTGTACCAGAAATTAGCATTATTGAGTGTTGTCCGTGAAATTATGCTTTGCCACTGACCGCGAGGCTCGAAACCCTGTCATCAGGTTTTTAGGCGGGACGCTTCACCTCTGTACTATATAACCTGGTGGCTACAAATGTTATTTTCTGGCATTTTACTAATCAGTCAAAGTTATCGCGGACCATGTTGCTATGTGTTGACTTGCCTCCAAATGGAAGCAAAATTAATATAGCTCCTTATTGTGGCGTACGAGCCCCCCCTACTCTAGATAGGGCGGCCGCGTACTAGCGGGCCTGTTTGTTTTGTTGCCTTGCCTCCAAACAGAGGTTTAATCTATTTCATTTAGCCGCTCTTCATGAGCGGCGGGCACCGCTGCCTCTGCCCGGTGCCGCGGCCGACTTACTTGAAATAATGTTGCAAAGTCACCGTGGCACTGGGTTCCTTCCTTTGCGCTTCCTCAGACCGCTCCTGCTGCAGTTTCACGACTCCCTGGATCACTCAGCTGGGCCTCTCATGTTTGTTTGTTTATCCATCTTAACGCCGAAGCAGGGGAGCCACAAGGGATTTACTGAATCAGTACAATGTTTCAAGAGAGAAAGTGGTGCTGCGTGTACGGCAAACACCAGAAGTCAAGTATTCACGATGCTGAGTGCACGGCAAACGTGTTAAAGTGAAGAAACAAAGATTGGAGGACGCTGAGTGCACAGCGAATCTCCTGTTTGTTTGGGTCCCCTTTCAGGGTCCACTAACAAGTAGTGTTTTCTTAGAGCATGCTGCTCTTATTTATAAGACCCAGGGGAGCCCTGGGTCTTTGATGTGCATAGTGGGGGAGCTGTAGTCCAGCCCCCAGGCCGGTGTAGCTGACTGTCTATGCCCCCAGGAGGGGGGCAGGTCCTTGACTCTGCGCCCTGCCTGATGGCTACCTTCCTGGTGCTTAGCACCTTGTTGCTTGGTGGAAGGGTGAGGTGATTGTTCACACCTCACCCTTCCCTTGCTTTTGTATGCTGGAGACTGCGTGTCTCTGTGTCCGTGGGGGGAGAGGAGCAGGATTGTGGGTGGGGGCTGCCCCTCTCCCAGGCCTGCCACATGGTAACATCAGTTACCCTGCCTCGCCTTGGGCAGCCCTGCAGCATTGCCCATAACTGCTGAACCCATATGTATGCAAATTGTATGGGCCGAACCCTTACCCTCATCAGTAATAAGCAAGAGCACACATTTGACAAGAGTTGGCAATAAAAGGGCGTAGGATTTGATTGTGCAGATATGGTTATGGAATAACAATAATCACATATCATATCATACTTTTGGGCACCGGGTCCAGAGGTTACCCTCTCTGGCCCATGCCGCCACACACGGGCAGGTTGCCGGCTGACCGTGTTCCCCCGAAAGTATCTCTACTGGCAACCCCTGGAGGCTAGGGTAGCTGTGATTTTTCGAAAGAAATGTTCCATGCCCTGGTTTGATAGGTGGGTGCCGTCTTTAAGAAACAGATCTGGGTCAACTAACGTGATGGCCGGGTGTTTTATGAAACCCAGGCCTCATGCTATACAAAATTTTTCCAGCCCCCTGTTCAGTTTTCGTCTAGAAATGTCTATTGATTTGTAACAATTGGCCCCCCGCCATTTCTTTCTGGGCAGGATGGCCGAGAAGTAGATTTCTATGTCCCTCCAGTTATGCGAAATGCCAGCTAAGGAGGAGCAAATTTCTTCCAGTAGTTTTCTCCTTCCTGTAGACACTAGGTTGTTGCCCCCTAGATGTACTATTAGGAATTCTGGCGGGTCTCTGTATGCGACTAGCTCTACTAGTGTGTCATGGATGACGGCCCAGAGAAGACCTCTGTATCCCCACCAGGAAGCTATGGTGTTCACTGCGTGTCTCTGTGTCCGTGGGGGGAGAGAAGCAGGCTTGGGGGTGGGGGCTGCCCCTCTCCCAGGCCTGCTACATGTTAACATCAGTTACCCTGCCTCGCCTTGGGCAGCCCTGTGGCATTGCCCATCAGGGTAGGTACAGCTTTTAGTCTGTAAAACTCCAGAATTGGGATCATTGAGAATTTACAAAATGTCCTTTTTATATTGAGTGCTATTCTCTTTCATCCACCTCGTCCTCTTTCTTCCTTTCTTGCTGACCTTGATTTGCTGTTATATATTCTTCTCCCACTCTCCTACCCAGTCACTCTCCTACCTGCAGATTTCAATCTTCATCTTCTAACTATGCATGCTTCTTTTCCACTTCTTCTACTTCTCAATTCTTTGCACTTAGCTCAACTTCCTAATCCTCCTTCCAATTCCTCTCTTCACTTAATGTTTACTTCCTTTTCTTGTGACACCACCGTCGTTGCATATCCTATTTACTCTTCCAACCATTCTCATCTTTCTTTTTTTCCCTCTCTTTGCGCTCCTTGCTCTCTCTCCCCCATTGTCTTCTGTTGTCGTGACATTCACTCCCTAAACTCCTCTACTTCTCTCTTTTCTCTCTCTCCTATTCTTGTTCCCACTAGCAATTTCTCCTCTCAGCAGAAGCTGCTTCTGTTCAACTTGACTTGGCCTTATGCTCCATGCTCGATCTCGCTCACCCTTTTCGTCTGTTCTCTCCCTCCAAGAAACCTTCCCAACCCTAACGTTCTCCCTCCCTTCTATCTCTTCACTCCTCACTAACCAAGGCTGAGTGCCATTGGAAGAAGTCTAGTGCCCCTGAAAATCGTTCCACTCTATCTTCTCTTCATTCTTCCTATGATTCTCTTTTTCTTACTGCTAAGAAACAGTATTTTTCATCTCTTATGTGTTCTCTTTCCTATCATTCTTGTGTTCTTTTCCAATCACTTAGCACCATTCTGTCCCCCTCTGCTCCTTATTCCTCTCTTTATTGTTCTCTCTCTGCTGCTGACTTTGCTGACGTCTAAAGTGACTAATCTTTGTTCCTCCTTCTCCTCTTCTTCTTCTCCATCTCATCTTTGTTCTCTCTACTGCCTTCTTTATTTCCCAGTCCTTATATTGCTCCTCCTTCTTCTTTCTCTCCTCCCAGTCTCTTTTCTTGTTCTATCTTATCTGATGCAGCTATGCATACATTTCTGGCCAGGGTTCAACATACTGCTTCCCCGCTAGATCCTATTCCCTCAGCTTTGAGCCATTATATCTATCTGCTCTCGGTCCCTTATTTTACTTCTTTAGTGAATCTCTCCTTTGCCTCCTCAATCTTCCCTTCTTCATTCAATCATGCAGTTATTATTCTCATTCTCAAGAAATATTCCTTGGATTCTTCCCTAACATGGAATGTTCAACCTATCTGCCTATAGCCTTTCTTATCCAGACTTCTTGAGTGGATTGTGCACTCTCAAATCTCCTCTTTTCTGCACCTTCCTTCTCTTCTTCCACCTCTTGAATCTGGATTCCGCTCTCTCACTCCACAGAATCTGCTCTATTACACTTTTCTAACTCTTTACTCTCCGCTAGACACAATAAACAAGCCACTATTCTTATTCTCCTCAATCTCTCTGTCGCTTTTGACACTGTTGATCACTCTATCCTTATCTCCTCTCTCTTCACTCTTGGCTTATCGGGGTCTTTCCTGAGGTGAATTGAATCTTATCGTTCTGACCACTTGTATTCTGTCTCCTGGGCATGGTCAACTTTCTCCTGCATTTCCTCTTCTCTATGGCGTACTGCAAGGTTCTGTCCATGGTCCCCTTCTTTGCTCTCTATGCACTATTCCTCGCTCTGCCCTCATCAGCTCCTTTAATCTATCTTGCCACTACTATACTGATGATGCTCAAATATCTCTACATCAGTGGCGGCTGGTGAGTTTGAAACCTGGGGGGGCGTACATTTCCCCGGGGCAATATGTGAGCGAGCGCACGCAGCGCGCGAGCCCACAACACCCAAAAAGGGTGTGGGGGGGTTTGTCCCCCTGCAAAAAATTTGAAAAATGGCAATTTACTGTCCAAAAAACCCACGGAAATATGACAAAAAGCATTAGGTTTTCCATACTAATGGTGGTACATTACTGGTACGTGTTGTTGGGTGTCCTGACCCACATTTGGACTATTATGCTGCAACATTTGGTGCTGTGGGCTTGGAAAATCCAAGATGGCCAAAAAGCCCACATTGCGCCAGAATCCAGCAGTTTTTGCGCACACCAAAATGTTCCCCTGACCTGCCACCCGCCAGTGCGAGCGTGATGGGCCAGAAGTTCCATGGGTGAAATGTGTGCCAAAGGAAAAACAGCAGTGCCGGTTGGCTCAGAAAGCACTTTGAAATCACCTTTGTTTCTCTGAAATGCAAACTAAAAATGCCTATTTTAAATATTGCAAGATATTAAAAAATCTCAATGAACACCAGCAGACATTTGGCAGAAGGTAGACTTGTGTGCATACAAAATCTGGAAAGAGAAATAGCCTAAAATAATGTTCATAATGAAACTGGCTGAGCTGTGGATGTCAGCAGCCTAAGTTAAATTGGACTGAAAGACGCTAAAATATAAATGTTTAAAATAAATGAGTGACCTACTGTTGGGTGTCACATAGTTTGCAACTGTTAAATGTCATAGTTTTGAACTTAGAATCAGCATTCTAGCTGCATGTGTAAAAATTGTAAGTTTGTTTTGAATGAAGAAAAACTGGGTACAAAAGTGACATTTGACTGAAGTCTGGCTTGAAGAGAGTGAATTCTGCCCGGCAACTACCCCCGACAGGAGTTGAAACTTGCTCAGCCACTCTTCCCAGGCCTGGCTGCATTCTGCTGCCTCCACCAAAAGGAGATGACACATCCCTGATTGGATTAGGGGAGGAGCAGCTGGGGACTGCAGGAAACAGAACAATGAGCCTTTCTTGGCTCAGGCAAATGTTAAATTAGGGGGGGTCGTAAATGGCTTCCTCTTGAGAGAAACGGGGAGGGGCAGTGCCTCTGTGAGCAACTTGAGTTGGAGGAAGTGGACAAACCAGAAATTCCACCATGTGCTTTGGGAAACCACACCCCTCTGGGCCAGAGCATAATTTTAAAAAAAGATGGATAATTCATAGTACGGACTTGTCAAAATTATATAATTAATATCATTATTTTGTGATTTTTCTGTGCACATTTTAAGAGGTGTTAGAACTCTGTACCATGTTCTGAGGCAAAACCCCATGAATTATGGAGATTGCAGACACGGGGTTCATGCTAGAAAAATGAAAATTTACTGGAATATGTGTAGAAAGGCGGTGTACATCTGTGTCATTTTTGGTAAAAATCCAATATTGGAAACCCAACCAAAAAGCGCAAAATGTTGTCATTTCTTAATCCAAGCTCTTAGAAACATCAAAGTTGGAACAGAAACTACCTTATGTGATATATGATGTGTATATGTAATGTCAACCACTTGTGTATCTGGGAAATGTGTCTAGTTAGGAAAATGATTTTCTAAGGTAAAAGCGAAGGGGAGTGTTTTTTTGTGTGCCATAAAGATGACACCTGATGACTCACTGCTCCCTTCTCAAATCAGGTCAAAGAGAAATCCTTGACCTATCAAATCATGAGTGGGGTGGGCACAGAAAGTTAGCATCCACACCCATTTTCAAAAGACATAAAAAAAGAGCCACTGGAAGCCAGACAGGGACATTCATTTTCCAACCTTCAACTGAATTCCTGCGCAGCACGCTGACGGAGAACTCCAGAATCCAGAACTCCAGAGATCCAGAGATCCAGAACTTAATTCCAGAACTTAAAGCAGAGAGGCCTGGACCACCAGCTAAATCCTTTTTCAGCAGGCCTTCAGAATCCAGCAATCCAACCAAACTATTCTACAGCCAGGCGAGCTGTTGGATTCTTGCCAAGAACTTTTGCCAGAACCGGTAGCAGACCCAGAAAGCAGTGCTGTATCCAGAGAGACCAGACCAGATCGCTGTGAGCAGAACCAGAGATCCAGACCAGACCAGCAGAGCAGAACTGACCCAGATAGCTGTGACTTCAGAACCAACCGCCTGGAGCCCAGCCCCAACCTGACCAGACCCTGATGGCCTATTTTAAATTCATAGTGTGAGTACTCAGCCAGAACTGTGCAAAACCAATCTTTTAGCTTAAAATAATCTGATTCAAAACATTTGAACCTGTCCAGAACTGCATCATAGGAATCGTGTGTCCCTTCTCCGATTTTGAACCTGTAAAAGTGTCATTTTGCCATTTTGAATCATTATTTCATTTCTGAAAAAACTACCTTCATAAAATCATCAGTATCTCTTGAACCGTTTGTGCTAGGAACGAGATTTAACTTTCATTAGGAAGCTAAGATTCCCATCTCTTCACTTGTCAAAATAGCAGCTTCTTGCTTTCCTTTGCTGAAATTCGTTTGCAATCTGACAATCATTCATAGAGCATTGCTAAAGTGATCCTGAACTAATTTAAAGTAGCTATCACCCACCCTGAATCTCTTATAGGGAATTAAAATAATTTTTAGCATATTTTTCCCTTCTTTGCATACCACCTTTAAAGTACTTTGCCTGTGTTTAAAATCATCCCTGTTTCTATAAGCTTGCTAGGGGGGAACTGAATTCGTATTGTACTGTGATTGTATTCCTGAAGACTGTGTGTGTTAGTTCCATCTCCTTACATTGCATAGGGGGGAGTGAACTGTCAGAGAAAAAGTGATCATATTATCTTTTGCTGAAATCATATCAAGTTTATTTTTGTACTGCCTTTTATTCATCTTTGCATCTCCTTGAAACCATAAAGCATTCCCAGCTACCTTGTTCTTTCCGTACCAACTCCTAAGTAATAAAATAAGTGTGCTAGTATAACATTATCCATTGTTGATCGACATTATACTCATAAGTGTGATATCAAATATTAATTTATTATAAAAGTGTGATATATATATTGTTAAATTTTCAATAAATCTTTTAATTTGCAAAACAATCCTACTTCTTGGCTCAATGGGGTCAGGGGGATTCTAGGAGAGGGGCGTTATACAAGGGTTCATCATCCAGATTATAACTTGTCATAAAAATATATAAATAAGGGCTTCCCTTGAGCAATCCCAGACAAGGCACTGACTTAGTGGGAATGCTTGATTGGAGTCATTAACAGAGTGGGGGCTCGTCCAGGATTCTGGATTAGAACTATCACTTGTGCAGATTAATACAGTGTGCTAACTGACAGGATTTATAAATTCTGTTGGATCACCACGCCGTGTTACACTGTAAAAACACCCCTCAAAGGAACGCTCTAAGGAAACGGTCTGTTTTGCAAAATAAAATACAAACTTCTGTAAGTCAGGAAGGAAATCAAGTTCCAGAATGACGACCTTGGTAGATATCAAAATAGCTAGAGAACACCTCTTACATAAGCTATTTGTGAGAGGTGAGTGGGCTAATCAGGACCAGGCGGTCTGGTTGCAGGCAATCGCACCCCAGATCACTGAAACAGGGTCAGATATATGGATAGATCAGGGCCCCTTACATGTGGCCCTGAGTGAACTATATATGGCCCCTAAGGCCAAGGATGAGCACAACAAGATTGCCAGGGTAGCGGCATATTTATATTTATATATGGGAGCCATACAGGACAAATGTGCTGAAGGCCAAGATCTGGCAAATAGGCAACTGATGGCATTAGAGAAGGCCCAATCTGACCTGGTCTCTTCTGAGCAGAGGCTGCAGAGGAGCCAGGAGTCTGAAAATGATAGTAGGCAGTATATTATTAAAATAAAGGAGGATATGGATATCCGCAACAGGAAAAGGCTGACCAGGATACCAGATTTCTGGCCTTGTAGAAGGAGTACCAAGACAGTTTGGACTCCCTACTGCAGAGCCAGAAAAAGCTGGAGCAACAACTAGACTTTAACAGGGCATGCACAGAGCAGGTAGCCACCCTGCAAATCCGACTAGACAGAGAGAAAGAGGAAAGCAATACATTGATTTTGAAAGACTTGGACACCCAGGCAGAGTTTGATCAAGAACGCCAGAAAGCTGGTGCCTTTCAAAGGCAGAGGGACGACCTGGTGGCACAGATGCAGGCTCTTAGTCAGGAAAGGGACACCTTAGGCCAGGAAGTCTGCCAATTAATAGAAAAAATTGAAGGAAATCACCTGGCCCTCCAGGGCCTGAGTGACCTCCAAAAAGAGCATCAGAACTTGTTAGAGCACACCAGGAGGGTGGAAGATGCTCTGGCAAGAAAGGAGCAGGCCAGTAGGGATGGGACTCAGGAGGTAACCCTCCTGCAGCAAAGACTGGCCCAGTATTCCAGGACCAATCAGGAGGCACAGAGAGAGAATAAGGATCTCTGTCAGCACAATGATAGGCTCCAGCAACAGGTAGCCATGCATGAGAGACTGATAGAGTCTAGTAAGGCCTTAACTGAGGAACTGAAAGCACAGGCTCTTGCATTGCAACAGGGAGCAGGGGCTGATAGAGATGTAATTCGCTGGGAAAGTGAAACACCTGAGCATAACCTCAGGAGCCCTAGTACCAGAGGCCTTCATCTCTCCCAGTCCTTGGACTCTGCCACCCACATGTCCCCTGGCGCACATGAGCACAGGGCCACAGGGAGGGCAGATTACTATCCAGCCAAAAGTATGGGGTTCATAGGCCAGTACCTCCCAGGAATGGATGTGCGGGCATCCGGGTATGGGCACCTAAGCACAGTGCAATTTAGTGGGGAACCCCAGGAGAGTAGGTCCACTAAGGGCATCCTGAAATCCTCCGCCCAGTTAGGTCAGTGGGGGGGGGGTACCCATCAAATCCTGGCAGCAAGGAGGGATCTAAAGACTCCTCTGAGTGGCCCAGGACACAGGAGACCAGGTCCCCACATTCTGCCAGCCATTCCCAGGCTCGCAGAATCCGGGAGAGCCTGGAAGATCAGACGGGTACCTCTGGGAGCAGTGCTTCTGAGTCAGAGGATGAATGGACCAGGGTTACCCGAACCAAAAAGGCCAATAAGGCAAAAAGAGCCTTTCTTAAGGACCCCTTAAAGAAGATCAAGGCAATCAGGAGTGTCATCACGCCTTATCACAAGAATGTCAAGTATTCTGTTTGGGAACACTTGGAGCTCTATGAGCAAATGATGGAGACTTTCCATTTGAAGGACAGCAGTAGCTGCTTTCAGTATGTCAAATGGACATTCTCCCCAGAATACTCCAGTTTCTTTGTGGGGCTAGAGGACCAAAACCATTCAAGATGGTCCACATATAGGGCGGCCATCTTGAAACATTTTTCTGTTCACCAGAATCCCCAAGAGGCTCACAAGGCAGCCTACAATTTGCAATGTGGGGAGGATCAGGCCCCACAAGAATTTGTGCAAGAATTGAAGCGTGCCTTTGCGCAGACCACCAAACGGGTGCGCACGGACAGCAGAGAATTCATCAACACATTTTTCCATGCTCTCCCCAAATATATAATGACCCAGCTCGTGAGAGATTTTCACGAGAAAAGATCTTTAGACTGGGTCATTGAGCAAGCCACCCGCATCTATGAGGTGCAGAAACTGGTGGAAAATAAGAATCAGCCCAAAAACCCCAAAACCAACAGCACCCCTGCTGCTGCCAAGGTGGCAGAGGTAAAGGTTGCCCCCGTTTTAGATTTGGAGATGGGGGGACCTAAAAACCTGCCTGCACCAAATCATTCTAAGCCCAGAAGGCCCTCGGCCAGTCACAGACAGGGAGTCAAGGAGGTAGTCCCACAAATAGGCTCCCTCGCTCCCCTGACTATGTAAGTCCCCGCTATAAGGGAAACAGTCCAATCCTGGGTTATGTGTGGACTCCTCCGGCCCAAGGGGGGGGATCCAACCAAGCGCCCAACCCAGGGAACTTCCCTCCACACTTCCCCCAGGAGGGCAGGAATTCACCAAATCCTCGGCAGAACTTGTTCCCCAGGTATCCACCCAACTTCCAACCCCAAAACCATCCATCCTCCTTTCCCCAATTCCCTGAGCCCAGAAAACCTAATCTGGGAGAGGGGAGGCCAAGGGTGGAGGGGTACCCAAATCTTCCCAACCCAGGGTATTACCAGAGAAGGGATAGCTACCCTTCCCGGGATCAGCCCAGGGGAGAAAACAGAACCCCGTATCAGCCTGAGCCGGTTTCCCAACTTGAGCGCCAGGTCCAAAATATGGCCCGGGATCTGGGTCACATACTGAGGGCTCAACAGAACCCTCAGATGAGCATGACACTGCAGAATGCCCCAAACTCTGGGTCTGGGGCTCCAGAACAATGACGGGGGCAGCACCCTGATAACCCACCGGTTCCCAGGGAGGAGGCATAAGTGGAAGAGGGGTGTAAAGCCTTGGAGGAAGCTTCCTTCCCCACTTGTAAACAGCCCCTGAAAACCCAGGAACCGGAAACAAAATCTCCTACCCCTGGAAGTCTGCCACCCAAGGAGCAGAGAGGAGGTAGGAGAAACAAAGGACCCAAACAGACCCATTTTGTGGAGGAGGTACAGGTCTTCCAATTTGAGGGAGAGGGATCCTCAGAGGATCCTGGGAAGAGGATCTTCTCCTTCAGAGATGGGGGAACTCCTCCCAAGGAAAAATGGGTCCCAAGGGATTCCAACCTAGACTGGGTAGATGTGCGGATTGAGCTGTCGCCGCCCATCATTCTATCCCAGAACCAACAATACAGAAAACCCCTCGTTCCAACCCATCCTGGTGACTGCCTCCAAAAAGGGGGGGGCAGCCCAGAACCGGAACCAGGGGAACCCAAAACCGCATCAATAGACTGGGTAGATGTGGGGATTGAGCTGTCGCCGCCCATCATCCTATCCCAGAACCAACAGCATCAAAATCCCCGGGTTCAAACCCATTCTGGTGACTGCCTCCAAAAAGGGGGGGGCGGCCCAGGACCGGAACCAGGGGAACTCGAATATCCTCTTTCAAGTTGCCAATTTTTTCTTGCAGATTCCCACGACTCTCCAGAGAATTCTGCCCAAATCTCTTCTCTCGCAATGTCCAAAACCAGGAAATTAGCCCACCAGTTGTCCAAAAATGTACATTATCTGTGCCCCCTTGAGGAGAAGGAGGGAAGATACTATGCCCCGGTACAAGTACATGGGCAGGGTACAATTTTGGCACTGGTGGACACTGGATCCCAAGCTACCCTTCTGTCCAAAAGGGCCTTTGATGAACTAAATGCAGGAAGGGGGGAGAATTACCGTATTCCTCTCACCTCTCTTCCTGGACAGCTTCAGAACTTTGACGGGAAGGAAATTCCCGTTGAGGGGACGGCAGATTTGGACATTAAAATTGGGCGAAACAAGGTGAAACACCCGGCCATAGTAGTGACTCGAGAGGGCACCCCTTGTTTACTAGGGAATGACCTCCTGAGAAGGTTGTCACCCCTAATAGATTGCGTAAACAGGGTCCTCTGGACCCAGAGTAGCCGACCAATAAAACTAAAACAGAGTGTCAACCATGTTAGTTTAAACCGTACGTGCCACATGGTTGAACAAAAATCTGACCATGTAGAATTTCACTTCCAGAATAACCAAATTCCAGATGTGACAGTAATAGCAGTAGGACAACAGACTGGTGATGGGGGGTCCTCTCTATTTCTGAAAATCAACCTTCCCTCCAGTTTAAGGTGGTATTCCACACTGGAAGGAAACACTCTGAAATTCTTTACTAATCCACAATCAGACATTCCCACTCCGATAGTCCAGAAAGATGTGAAATCAGCTCAGAGCCTGGCTGATATTCAGCAAATTGGAGAGCAGTTGTTCATCCCTGTTCAGTTAAATGATGGGAAGGACTCTGTTCTCGCCCGAGTGAGTGTGAACAACGGTGAGAGCTTCATCAGCGAAGCCATGTTCCGCCACCTCCCAAAAGATCCAGCCATTCCCGCATTCAAACTGATAGACGAATGGGAAATGGACCTGGAAGCACCTAATTCCAAACATCTCCTGTCAAGCAGGTGTATGCTCAAAATCTCCATTGGCAACAAGAGCATAGTCCATAATTGTTGGGTCGTGCAAGATGTCACTGCCGCCTTTTACTTAGGCAGTGATATTCTCAATCTCTTTGCCATTAGTTTGGACCTAATACACTTCAAAGCTTGGTCCAGATTAGCGGATACTCCCATGGGCTTTGATGATCCAGAAAAAGCATTTAAGTCAGCTCAATTACTACCTTATGCAGTTGAAATTCAGGTTAAAGAGGAAGTCACCATCCCAGAAACGACCCGACAATTCTCCCTGGAAGTGAAAGTTAAAAGAGGACAAAAATTGAAAAACCCTGATGCTTATATGCATCTAAATGCTTCTCTCCAACAGCAAGGGTTGGGGGTAAACCCAACTCCACTAGTCAATCTAGAACATGACACCATTCCAATAGAGGTGGATAACAGCGACTTAAAGAGTATTACTCTAGCCGCGGGCACCATTATTGGAATGGCGGTTGATGACCGACATTTCTCCATTGATTTAGTAAATGAACTGTTAGGACCGATCCCCAAGGACTGTTTTGATAGTGATGACAATACAACACCAGTCAGGATCTTCACCCGGCATGGGGGGATCTTCCTGGTGTACACTTCTTGCCCTTATGGTAAGGAAGATGTGACTTGGGACTTCAGAGGGGATGAGGTGATTTTCCAGGTCCACGAGGGCTGCCTGTCCCACCTGAAGCCTCCGGTCCAAATCAGCACTCTGACCAGGGACTTCTCCACCCAGCTGGAGGAGGCCGCTGAGATAGCAAAACCAGAAGTCTTTCCAGGCTTCAGGCAGATGGTTGAAGAGAGAGTCAATCTAGCTGATGCCTGTGTGACTCTAGAACAGAAGCAAAAGTTGAAACAAGTTTTCTTGGATTTCCAAGATCTCTTTGCGGTAGACTCATATGAATGTGGTCGCACCGACATCCACACAACAACAATTCCCACGGACCCTGGCATGACTCCAGTGTTTGTGAAGCAATATCGCTTGCCTCTCGCATCAATGGAGTCCCTTACTGAAATAATTACGAACCTTGAGTCCCGGGGAATAATCCGTCCAGTACACAGCACCTTCAATAATCCGGTGCTGGGAATATTGAAGCCAAAAGGCCAATGGAGACTCTGCACCGACCTTAGGGAGCTCAACAAACGTGTCCATACTTCCCGATGGCCTCTTCCCTACATTGACCAAGGGCTGGCCCAGATTCAGGGGTCACAGGTATTCACTGCAATAGACCTGACCAATGGATACTGGACCATACCTGTCAGTAGGGAGGACCAATACAAACTGGCTTTTACCTTTGGGGGCCAGCAGTACACATGGACCCGGACTCCCTTCGGATACCTCAACTCCGGCAATGAGTTCTACATTTTCCCACATAAAGCCATGCCCGACCTGGGTGCAAGGGGTAACCTGGCTTATGTAGATGATGTCCTCATCAAAAGTTCAACTGTGGAGGAACACATAGCGGAAATCCGTTATGTTCTGACACAGTTGAGAGCCGCCGGAGCCAAACTTTCCTTTCAGAAAGCACAGTGGTGTAGAACTCGTGTTAATTTCTTGGGGCATGAGATTACTCCTCCGGGTCTCTGTCCCCAAGAAAAGAAAGTGGAAGCACTTCAGAAACTGAAAGACCCCACAACTCTGCGGGAACTAAGGAGCCTCCTTGGACTGACTAATTACAGCAGAAAGTTCATTGAGGGCTACGCAGAGATCACTAGACCCCTGATTCATCTTTTGAAGGGGGAGGTCAAGTGGGAATGGGGTCCAGAACAATCCGAGGCAGTAAGACAACTCAAAAGAAGCCTCTCACAAGCGCCTTGCCTAGCTTACCCTGTCAGAAACAAGGAGTTCTTCCTGGAGACAGGATTCTCTAATACGTGCTTAAAGGCAGTATTATACCAAAAGCATGACAAGGTCAATAAAGTAATCTCCTATGCGAGCAAAACTTTATCCTCTGTGGAGGAAAAATTCAATGATTGTGAGAAGGCACACTTGGCAACGGTGTGGGCATTGAAGAATTACCACCCGTTCATCCAGGGGGAACACATAATAGTGGAGACTCCACACCAGCCTCTGCAATATCTCCAAAGTGACAGAATCCGGGTCGGAAATGTGAGTAATTCCCGAATTACTTCCTGGATTCTGTCAATGCAAGGCTTTCCTGTGGAGGTCTGATATGGCCAAAACAAGAAGAGTCCCCCCACGCAAGGTCTGGCTGACTTGCATGATTGTGCCAGAGAAAACTGTCTCGAGGACGAAAGTCTAAAAATCAAGGACAACATGGAGGCATACCTTAATTCCCCACACAAAGTCTTTGAAGAGGACAAGTGTGAGGGAATGCCCACTGTCTATGTGGATGGATGCTCTTACCATGTTGACAACAACGGGGAAAAAGAACTGGTGGCCGGCGTAGGGAATGCATGGGTGAATGAGTCTCCAGGACCCTCCGCTGGGTACAAAATTGGTCCCCGAAGTAGTCAGGTGGCAGAGTTGATGGCTGTGCATCAGGCCATCCTCACTGCTGTCCAACAGCAACTCCACGAACTGGTCATAATCACAGATTCGGATAATGTACGGAACGGGTTAGTGAAGCACTTGGTTAATTGGAAAACCAGGGGCATGCTATGTGCTAACAACAAACCCTTGAAACATGGGAAGTTGATCCAAAACATTGATGATCTGATCACCTTGACTGGGATGACCATCTATTGGAAAAAGATCAAGGGTCATTCCAAAGTAGAGGGACCACACAAAACTGGAAATGACTTAGCTGATCAGCTGGCCAAAACTGGGGCCATCCAAGGGGATCTAATAGAGATTGAGTCCCTGTTGGAGGAAATCCAGGTCACTGCTATCACTAGGTCCCAGACAAATGCTCACAACGATCTTTCACCTGCACAATGGAATAAGGAGACCCCTGATGCTGATTTAATTACGGCACAGAAGGGGGATCCAATAATTGGTAAGTTTTACCAACACATTGAGGACCCTGAGAACTTTCCCCTGACGGATACCAATTACATTGGGAAGGAGGACCTTAGAGTGTTGATGAAATGTCCAAAAATGTTCCGAATCCAAGACGGTTTGTTGGTAAGGAAATCCCAAGCTGGCCATGATCACTGGGTGGTCCCTACCTCATTCCGAAGCCTGATGTTAAGTCACGCCCATGATGCAGCCACCGCCGGTTATAGGGGGTTTCATACAACACTTGAGATCTTAAGAGAGGTTGCTTACTGGCCACACATGGGGCAGGACCTCGTCCAATACTTGAAGGGGTGTCTGGTGCGTGCACAATTTCAGCCATCATCCCTCACACATCGTGCGCCTCTCCAAAAGAGGGGGATGACACTGCCATGGTCAGATTTGCAAATCGACTTCGTAGGCCCTGTGATTCGATCGTCTAGCGGAAACAAGTACATGTTGACGGCCACATGCTTGTTTACCAAGTGGGTGGAATGTGTCCCGGCCCCAAACTGCAAGGCAGAAACAGCAGCTGCCCTGATGATTAACCTCATCTTTTCCCGTTTTGGTCTACCTCAAAGGATTGAGTCAGACAGAGGTAGCCATTTTACCAGCAAAGTAATGACTAAGATGTGGGAGATACTGGGGGTCAAAAGGAAGCTACACATTGCTTACCGACCAGCTTCTTCTGGGGCAGTAGAACGCTATAACCGAACCATTGTGAGCATCTTAAAAAAGTTTGTGGCAGATTCTGGGCCAAGTTGGGATATCCGATTACCTCTGGTCCTAATGGCCATCAGATCTACCCCTTCATCTGCAACCAAAATGTCACCATTTGAGTTGATGACTGGACGCAAGATGGTGCTTCCCCAGCATTTGCTCTACAGGACCCAAGAGCAGACGTTGATCAATGCCTCCACAACTCATGAGTATGTGGAGAATTTAAGGAAACACCTCCAACATGCTTTTGCCTATGCTCAGCGAAATCTAGAAAGATCAGCTGATAGCATGAAGACCCATTACGATTTGAAAACTTCCAGGAAAGTATATAATGTGGGAGACCGGGTCTATCTATACAATTTCCAAAGGAACCAGGCCAAACAGGGAAAATTGTTGCCTACATGGAAGGACCCTTTGAAATTATAGACAAGATCTCCCCAGTTGCATACAAGATCCGCCTCCCCAAAGGCAGTTTGGCAGAGGGGGAAGACAAGTGGGTCCACATCAATCAGCTAAAGTGTTGCCATCCCAGGCACACTCTGCAGCAACTGGAGGAGTCCTCTGCAATCCCAGAGGGGGCCGCTCCAGAGATATTCAGTTCCAACCCTAAAATATTCCACATATAGCCTATAAAATTCTATGATTCTTGAAAGCAAATTGTCTCCTGATTAAAAAAAATGTATATGTTCTTGTCTACTGATTTTAAAAAAAAATGTAGATGTTCATGTCTTTTGATTTATAAAATGTATATGCTGCCCCACTATATCAATAGTGGGGGAGAAATGTCTACTAATATGTATTTCCGCTTTGCTTTGTCATCCTAGGGGAAGGAAAACCTGGATACTGACCACGGAAGACGACCTGGGGACCGAGAGCAAAGATCCGAGGGGCCCAGGGTAACGCCCAATACTCCCATCAGGACCGGCAAGGAGAACTGATTGATCGACCCTGATGAAGCAAAAATGCTGAACTGTGCCATCTGCGGAATCGAAAGAAAATGATGCGGACATCCCAACGCGTGGATCAAAACATCCTTTGCACCCGACTCCCCCTCGACTCGAAATCGAAGCGCAGTCGGGCAGGGGGGCTTGTTGGGTGTCCTGACCCACGTTTGGACTATTATGCTGCAACATTTGGTGCTGTGGGCTTAGAAAATCCAAGATGGCCGAAAAAGCCCACATTGTGCCAGAATCCAGGAAAACCGTGTCGTTTTTGCGCACACCAAAATGTTCCCCTGACCTGCCACCCACCAGTGCGTGCATGATGGGCCAGGAGTGCCATGGGTGAAATGTGTGCCAAAGGAAAAATAGCAGTGCCGGTTGGCTCAGAAAGCGCTTTGAAATCACTTTTGTTTCTCTGAAATGCAAGCTGGAAATGCCTATTTTAAACATTGCAAGATATTAAAAAATCTGAATGAACACCAGCAGACATTTGGCAGAAGGTAGACTGTGCATACAAAATCTGGAAAGAGAAAGAGCCTAAAATAATGTTCATAATGAAACTGGCTGAGCTGTGGATGTCAGCAGCCTAAGTTAAATTGGACTGAAAGACGCTAAATTATAAACGTTTAAAATAAATGAGTGACCTAATGTTGGGTGTCACATAGTTTGCAACTGTTAAATGTCATAGTTTTGAACTTAGAATCAGCATTCTAGCTGCATGTGTAAACATTGTAAGTTTGTTTTGAATGAAGAAAAACTGGGAACAAAAGTGACATTTGGCTGAAGCCTGGCTTGAAGAGAGTGAATTCTGCCCGGCAACTACCCCCGACAGGAGTTGAAACTTGCTCAGCCACTCTTCCCATGCCTGGCTACATTCTGCTGCCCCCACCAAAAGGAGATGACACCTCCCTGATTGGATTAGGTGAGGAGCAGCTGGGGACTGCAGGAAACTGAACAATGAGCCTTTCTTGGCTCAGGCAAATGTTAAATTAGGGGGGGTCGTAAATGGCTTCCTCTAAGAGAGAACCGGGGAGGGGCAGTGCCTCTGTGAGCAACTTGAGTTGGAGGAAGTGGACAAACCAGAAATTCCACCATGTGCTTTGGGAAATCACACCCCTCTGGGCCAGAGCATAATTTAAAAAAAAGTTGGATAATTCATAGTACGGACTTGTCAAAATTATATAATTAATATCATTATTCTTGTGATTTTTCTGTGCACATTTTAAGAGGTGTTAGAACTCTGTACCATGTTCTGAGGCAAAACCCCATGAATTATGGAGATTGCAGACACGGGGTTCACGCTAGAAAAATGAAAATTTACTGGAATATGTGTAGAAAGGCGGTGTACATCTGTGTCATTTTTGGTAAAAATCCAATATTGGTAAAACAAGCAAAAAGCGCAAAATGTTGTCAATTCTTAATCCAAGCTCTTAGAAACATCAGAGTTGGAACAGAAACTACCTTATGTGGTATATGATGTGTATGTGTTTAGTTATGAAAATGATTTTCTAAGGTAAAAGCAAAGGGGAGTGTTCTTTCTGTATGCCATAAAGATGACACCTGATGACTCACTGCTCCCTTCTCAAATCAGGTCAAAGAGAAATCCTTGACCTATCAAATCATGAGTGGGGTGGGCACAGAAAGTTAGCATCCACACCCATTTTCAAAAGACATAAAAAGAGCCACTGGAAGCCAGACAGGGACATTCATTTTCCAACCTTCAACTGAATTCCTGCACAGCACGCTGACGGAGAACTCCAGAATCCAGAACTCCAGAGATCCAGAACTTAACTCCAGAACTTAAAGCAGAGAGGCCTGGACCACCAGCAAATCCTTTTTCAGCAGGCCTTCAGAATCGTGCAAGTCAACCAAACTATTCTACAGCCGGGCGAGCTGTTGGATTCTTGCCAAGAACTTTTGCCAGAACCGGTAGCAGACCCAGAAGGCAGTGCTGTATCCAGAGAGACCAGACCAGATCGCTGTGAGCAGAACCAGAGATCCAAACCAGACCAGCAGAGCAGAGCTGACCCAGATAGCTGTGACTTCACAACCAACCGCCTGGAGCCCAGCCCCAACCTGACAAGACCCTGACGGCCTATTTCAAATTCTTAGTGTGAGTACTCAGCCAGAACTGTGCAAAACCAATCTCTTAGCTTAAAATAATCTGATTCAAAACATTTGAACCTGTCCAGAACTGCATAATAGGAATCGTGTGTCCCTTCTCCGATTTTAAACATGTAAAAGTGTCATTTTGCCATTTTGAATCATTATTTCATTTCTGAAAAACTACCTTCATGAAATCGTCAGTATCTCTTGAACCATTTGTGCTAGGTACTTTCTATTCATTATACTTTTTCCGTAATTGCGCTCGACGCACTCAGAAAAAGTGCCGCGATTTGCAATTTGACTCAAATTTCTTCACTTGTCAAAATAGCAGCTTCTTGCTTTCCTTTGCTGAAATTCGTTTGCAACCTGACAATCATTCATAGAGCATTGCTAAAGTGATCCTGAACTAATTTAAAGTAGCTATCACCCACCCTGAATCTCTTATAGGGAATTAAAATCATTTTTAGCATAGTTTTCCCTTCTTTGCATACCACCTTTAAAGTACTTTCCCTGTGTTTAAAATCACCCCTGTTTCTATAAGCTTGCTAGGGGGGAACTGAATTTGTATTGTACTGTGATTGTATTCCTGAAGACTGTGGCCCTCATTACGACCCTGGCGGAATTCGGAAAACGATGGCGGAAATGCAATACCGCCATCGAATAGCGCTCGGTGCGACTATGACCCGTCACCGCAAAGTACGATGCCATTAGCGACACCGTAGTGAACGCCAACGCTAACTGCACCAAGCACGCGCGCGCGCGCCATGCCAAACCGTAAACACCACCATGGCGCAACGGTACGCCAATTCCGACCCCAGCGGACATGTACCTAACGCCATCAAGCATGGCGGAATGCACCATTCCGCCATGGTGAGAAGTACGGCATCGCGAATCAACCGTAAACGGCCCCACTGACTGCCCGTACACCGCTCCCTGCCCACAAAGTACAACTCCCCGTAGGTGCAACGAAGCCACAATGCAACCAGTGAAATGCACAAGTCACCCATGCATGCCAACGAACAAATGGACCTCAAGAGGGGCCAATGGGAGCTGCAGGGCACAGATGGCACGAATACAGAAGCCATCCCAATGGACATGACCACAGTCCCCCACCAAGAAACGCACGCAAACACAGGCACCTGTGACCAGCAATATTCAGAAAATCACAACATTCCACCAGTCCACCTGGCTGACCGGCATCTGTCACACAAAACCCAATCCCCCGCCCCTGAGCATGACAACATTCAAACTGTCATATTGGCAGCCCCCATCCCTGACCTCACGGGCTTCGTAGGCAAACGCGCCCAGTACAGGACCACGCAACAAAACTCCGAAGCTGGAACCCAATGCAGATCCCCTCACAATACATCGCTCCCCAAATAGGAATATGCCACATCACTTGCAAAGAAGAACGCTACACGGCCCATATCAGAATAGAATTTTAATGCACATCAATATCACCAAGCCCATACAGCCATCAGGCCATGAACTCCAAAACACATTTCACCATTGTGGGCTGCATCCGCAAGAAATGACCAGCCACTACTCGTGTGACGCCCTGTTCCCTCATGGTACACAGAGCCACATACACGTACGAAAAGGCAACATGGAAGTGCACAGAACCGCAGGGCCGTCCCAATGGGGAGGCACTAGTCCAGCTGAAAGGCCGAAATGTTGCTCCGAGCCACCAGTACTGCGTAAGGGCATGTGGCCCATTGGCGATCGTCCCATAACATCGTAATGCTGCTCCACTGATTAACACGAAGCAGCAGGTGTCGGGAGTAAAATCCATCTGCAGGAGTGGCATACAGATGGCAGTGGCAAAAGGGGAGGAGATACCTGTCAACCAAAAGAAAAGAAACAGAATAGAATGGCCATCAGAACTACATTCGAACAACTCACTTCAATGATCACACTAGATCCACAGCCATATGCATGCAAGCCCACTCCAAAGGATCATCACCACCCCAAAACCACTTGCGAATCATAACTACCTATATCGAGGTGAAAACACCATCACAAACGAGTGTACCTGTGCATGCGCCTGTGAAAACAGAATCCTTCAGATGGGATTGGTAACGTGCATGGACACAAGTGTCTGAAGGCGCGTCGAGACAGGGAGGGCTCAACAAGGCCAGATAGACGATGGTCCCACTATGGCAGCCCTGCATCACATAGCGCAGGGGGGGCGGACAGATCCCAAGAAGCCCTGTACATGGCAAACACTGTATCAAATCACCTGCCCATGCATCCATTCATCATTCCCTCATCCCGTAATGAAAACGCCTGAATATTTACTCACATAACATTAGAAATATCCATTGAGTCTGTGCGTTATGCAGCCTGCAAAATCCACAGTGCCCCAGCACGTAATTCCAGTCTAGTGAAGTAACATGTATTTGGGAACGTCCTGCCTTATCGTCCACTACGCAATTGCGCATCCCATACTATTCATATCAATCATAGCATTCTCGCCATGGCCCCTGTCCCAAGGACATTGAACAATAGAACGTTATATTTGCAGTCAGACCTGTGGGCATCTCCTCGCCGCTAGCTGAAAACCGAAAGCGCCGCCCTTCGAATTCCTCATTTGCAACATCACGTCGAAGAGGCATCTGTGGCCGTTTGAAAACACTAATTAATCCATCGAGTGCGGCTGTGTGTGAAAATGGCAACTGCCTTCACCCACGAATGGGACGCCCCGCCCGTCGTTGCAACTCGGTACAGTGATGAATGAGGGCCCACCGTTACTCGAGTACTACGTTCCACTGACCCTTCACAACTCTGTTCGCGACTGCACAGATAGTATGTGAAACAATGGGACCACAACAGAATGAACATATCAACCAATGTTACACGGCCATCGGGTACAAATACAAGATTGCAATAGCAAGATGCCATTCCACGAATTGCAGCGTTGTGCGCGGGACGTGCTCGGCCAAAGGGGAGAGCAGTTTGCACAGGTGGAATGAATCACCACAGGTGGAGGCCACTCAGCCTGGAAACACATAAATTTCACGCCCAGTCTCCTCCCACAACCACTCCGAAATGCTACCGGCAGGACTCGCGATGTTGGCCCTGGGGGACCTGATAGCACTGCAAGTACTCCAACTCCAAGAAGAAGACGAACACCAACTACAACCGGCCGCACGGAGGAGACGCAGGAGGAGGAGGAGGCCAAGGCAGGGCCAGCAAGGGCCGCCAGCACAGCCACTACCACCACGCAGGAAGCCCGCAATCCCACGCCTCCGAGCACATCCGTTCAACCTCACTGATGAGCAGATCCACACCCTCTACCGTTTGGACCGGGACACCATAACCGCCATTGTGGACATGACACAGGCTGACCTTGTCAGCATGATAGATAGCCCAACCGCCATCCCACCCCTACTGAAGGTGGTGTCTGTACTCCACTTCCTGGCCACAGGCACCTACCAGCACACAGTCGGACAGTTGCATGGCATATCACAGCCACTGTTCTCACGGACACTATTGCAAGTGCTCGATGCCCTCCTGAAGCACGCAGACGACTACATCTCTCTACCACGCTCGGAGCAGGAAATTACCAACACAAAAGTGGGATTCCATGCACTTGGCGGCATACCGGGTTGCATTGGTGCCATCGACTGCACCCATGTGGAATTGGTCGTCCCACATGCCATGGAGGCCCAGTACCGCAACCGAAAACAATTTCATTCCCTGAATGTACAAATGGTGTGTGACTCCAACAGGATCATTACACATTGTTGTGCCCGATTCCCTGGATCAACCCATGATTCTATGGTCTTGAGGAACTCTACAATACCACGCTACATGGAGCGACACGCAGGGAACAGATCCTGGCTACTCAGTGAGTCTCATTACATGCATGATAATGTGGGGTATGTGATTCGGCAATGACCTGGCAGGAAGGGGGGGGGGGGGGTGTGCGTACGTAGCAATGGCATTCCACATCATACGTTTCTCGTCCACATACAGGTGATGCCGGGTATCCACTGAAGAGATGGCTCCTCACACCAGTCCGCAACCCACGGGACCAGCATGAGGAGGACTACAACCATGCCCACTCACGTACCCGTGTAGTCATTGAACAGGCATTCGGCCTACTGAAGACCCATTTCCGGTGCCTCAGCAGGTCTGGCGGGGCACTCCTGTACCGCCATGAGAAGGGTGCAAAGATGGTGATGGCATGTGTCATGCTCCACAACATGTGCGTACGTAGAAATGTGCCATGCCCCCTGACGCAGAACTGCAAGCACCTGATGATGGTCATGATGAGGGTGGGGATGTGGCAGCACCTCAAGGAGTCTGCGAGGCACCGGAGGCCCGTGACATTCGTCAGCATCTCATTGATGTATGCTTGCTTCTAGCACTCACGCCTGGTGGCTGATACATGGACACGGGATGCGTGGCACTGTGTGTGTCTGGTACATGCACAATATGGACTGTACGCCTATAATGGCCTCGTACACAAAGATCAATGTCCACACATCTCATTGGTTGATCGTGCACTTTTTATGGCATATGTGATATCATGTTGTACACGCTATCGACCCGCCACCCAAGTGAGCCCAACACACCCCCTCCACCCTCCCACCTCCCCCCCGAACACCAGTGTCCAAAGATGCTCATCGTCCGTGGGCAGTCGCTATTGCAAGCCCCCTCTGCGGGTATCAGGGGCACCCCTGCCTGTGGAGCGCAGGTTCCTCCCAGATGTACGTTGGGGGCTGCCCTGGACGGAACTTGCAACGGATGATGTCTCTGCCTGCTCACGTCCATGCATGTCCCTAAGGGTTTGCGAGAGCTCAGTGAGCACACGGCGCACTGCGGCAAGTTCGGCACATACGTCTTTGGACGTCGCATGCAGTTCCCCCCTCAGGCTCTCGGTGCTTCTCTCCATTTGGACTCTCAGGCTCTCGGTGCTACTCTCCATTTGGACTCTCAGGCACTCGGTGCTACTCTCCATTTGTGCCCTTAGTGTCTCTGTACTTCTCTCCATTTCTGCCCTAAGTGTCTCAGTTGATGTTTCTATGTCTGCCTTAGTGCCCCCACATTCATCGGCATGGTCCTTGAGGAGCGTGGCCAGTTGCTGCTGTTGCACGATTAACTGGTCGAGGGACTGTTGCCTCTGCTGGGCCATGGCCATTTGCGGGGGTGTCACAGAGGGGCTGTTGTCCTCATGTTGCCTTGCCACAGGGCTTGTGGGGGATGGCCAGTCGTCGTCTTGTGGGTGCCCCTGCGTGGTATCCTCATGTAGTACGGGATGGAACAGACAGGGGGATTGGGACAGGTCATGGATGGATCTGACTTCGACATCCCCGTCTTCTGTGTCGGAGCATGCTGCCATCAATGGGGTGTCACCTATGGTGCTGCTGCCACCGGAGGCAGTGCCTTCTGTGGCATCCGTTGGGGGGACCTGTGGTGGTGGTGTTGTGGCCATGCTGGCTGCTGGGGTGCCTGTTGATGTTCCCTCCTGCGTGCTGCCACTTGATTTGTGCTGCTGCCGTGTCTTGATGCGTGCAGCTGAGGTGGAGGGTCTTTGGCCGTCGGTCTTGGCCCTCTTTGCAGGTGTGCTGGTAGGGGTGTCCTGGAGCTCGTCGTTTGGATCGGACCCTGTGGTGGAGTAAAGGAGGGCGAGGGTTATTGGTGGGTCTGTGGGAATTGGAATGGCAATGTATCACATGCATTGGGGTGGTACCTGAGGGTGATTTGGGTCGGGGCCTTGGAGGTGCTTCCATTTGTGTGTGGAGTGAGGGTGCAGTTGTTTGGCAGCCTGCAGTTAGGGTGTGCCTGCTGCACGTGTAGTGCGTGTTTTAGGGGTTTTTAATTATTTATGTATTTATTGTGGGTTTTAACGTGCGCTATCAGGCCAATGTGTGTGGACGTTCTCCTGGACATGTGTTTCTGTTGCACTATGGGGACACATGGTGCTTCGAATGGATGGACTTTGTGGATTTAGCATTGTTTCATTAGGCCCACCTACCTGAATCTTCGGATGTCTGCACTCCTTTCTCCATCCCTCCGACTCCCTCTATGCTCTCCATTCCGATGGTGGAGGCACAGATTTCTTCCCAGGGGGTGAGCTTGATTGGTGATTCCGACCCTCCCCCGGTGGCTGTGGCAATGTTGCGGTTGGCAGAGAGTATGCTGCGGACGCGTATCCGCAGGTCGTCCCATCGCTTCCTGCATTGCTGTGGGGTGCGGGGTGCGGTCCCCACCGCACTTACCCGCTGTGCCACCAGAGCCCATATGGCCTTCTTGTTTGCGAGTGCCGTCCTGGTCATTTGCGTGGAGAAGACGACGGCAGCATTCTCCTGGAGGGTCTCTGTTAGCACGGTGAGTTCCTCACGGGAGAAGTGGACCTGCCGCTTGCGGTCGCACGCTTTCTTCGCTACTTTTCCCATTTTTCTTGGTTTCGCTAGGGTGGATGACGGGTTGGGTTGTGTCTCAGGGTGGTGATTTTAGTGGTTGTGTGGTTTTAGTGGTTTTATAGGTGTACGGCGGGTTGTTTCCCGTTCCGGGCCCGTGTTTTAACTTCCGTTTCCGTATATTTCCGGTCACCGTACTTTACGGTAGGCGCACACTGCGGTGTCCGCTGTGATGGGTGGCGGTATTGCACCTAGGGCGCCGTACGGTGGCGGTGTGGGCCGTTTTGGGGTCATTTCCGCCATCGCGGACTTTGCACTTCCACCATGCCGTGGTGCTCGTGCCCGATGGGTCGGAATGGGCCGCACTTTGCTCCTTCTTGCAATGGCGGAAACGCTATTTACGCTGTGGCGGTCCGGTCAGTCACTTTCCGCCAGGGTCGTAATGAGGGCCTGTGTGTGTTACTTCCATCTCCTTACATTGCATAGGGGGGGAGTGAACTGTCAGAGAAAACGTGATCATATTATCTTTTGCTGAAATCATATCAAGTTTATTTCTGTACTGCCTTTTATTCATCTTTGCATCTCCATGAAACCATAAAGCATTCCCAGCTACCTTGTTCTTTCCGTACCAACTCCTAAGTAATAAAATAAGTGTGCTAGTATAACATTTTCCATTGTTGATCAACATTATACTCATAAGTGTGATATCAAATATTAATTTATTATAAAAGTGTGATATATATATTGTTACATTTTCAATAAATCTTTTAATTTGCAAAACAAACCTACTTCTTGGCTCCAGATTATAACTTGTCATCAAAATATATAAATAAGGGCTTCCCTTGAGCAATCCCAGACAAGGCACTGACTTAGTGGGAATGCTTGATTGGAGTCATTAACAGTGTGAAAGTGTGACGGTGTATTTTAGAGCAGCTTGTATTGAGAATAGCTGGCACTATGGTGTATGCATAACAAAATTCATTATATAGTCAGTAATGATGGAAACATATATGTTTGGCATGATGTGACTGGCAATAAGGAAAGTTCCAAGAAACTCTCCCAGACGAGCCGAGCCAGGAAGGCCTTTGGTAGAGGAGGGAAGGTGTGTCACGCATGTATAGGTATGTAATTATTCTGGCATAGGTGCAGCATGCCGAATAACCTTGTCAAAGCAATCCCAATGCTGTAAGTTGCCTTGTGGTAATGGGGGCTGCTGGTGGGTAACACTAGGTGCACAGTGCCTGCTCGTAATGCAGTGCAGTGAAAAGAAGTGCAATATTATTCAGCAGCTAAAAAGAGCACAGCACTAAAACTGAAAACAGCATCTAGCACTACCATCAAATGGCAGCAGCGAATAGCACTACCAGCAACCCCTAGAAGTGCACAGTACTGCAACCAAGCACCAACCAGCATCCAGAACTGCCACAGCCCCATGAAATACACTGCACAGCAATCTAGCAGCATCAAACATCACTATCCTCAAGCCAATTGACCAGCATTGCCATTGAGCTCCAGCAGCACCACACAGCACTCACTACTATGGACTTCCAGCACCACACAGTGCCACCTTGGACTGCCGGACTGCCAGCACACTGCTGGCAGTACAAGGTAGCGATGTGTGATGCTGGCTGTCCATTGTAGTGCTGTGTGGTGCTTCTGCGGCAGCACCACAAAGCCCTATGTTCGACACAGGCAGCATACAGAGACATACCATGAAGACTTGGCTAGCATAACACACCACTGCAAACTCATCATTACATGCAAATACCTGCATTGCCACTGAACACATCAACATACAGAACTCCCACTGTGCAAAAGCAACATCTGCATACAGCACTACCACTGAAGCCCTGAAACCAACAGCCGACAGTACTACAGTCCAGCCTGAGGACCCAATTAATCACAGTACTGCCAGTGAGCCCCAGAGCCGACAGCACAAAGGACAACCATCGAGCCACCACTACACACAGCACTGCAATACAACCCTCGCAACAGACACACCTACCGTCACCACAGCAGAACCGAGCAGTGCCATATCAAGCCGGAGCCACATGCAGCACCACAGGCCAGACACTGCCGCACTGCCTCTGATCCCCGAAGTCCACTGCACACAACACCTACACCTCAATGGAGCGGAGCACCACACAGCCCAATGCCATAGTCCATAATTAAGCACACCCGTGGGGCACCACCGGGGGCCCAGCATAAGCAAAATGCATACAATGGTCCCTGAGCAATAAAATGACCAGCCACAGGTCGGTGCAGTGCCACCCCTGCACAGGCGCACACAAGTACCCAAGGAGACTGAAGCTCAGGCCAGCATAACCAAAAGGCATACCTGAGTAGTCACGGGTGCAGTGCCACCCCAGAACAGGAGTCCATTAATGTATTAATAATACATTTGCCAGCCCAGCTGGCTCACTGGCGGAGATGCTGCATTTTATGTTTAGGCGCTAACAGTACATTGCGCAGCACTGCAGTCCAAGGCACAACGAGAATTAATCGGCCATGCAAGAAAGTTTACAAAAAATCATATTATGTACCAGAATTTTCGGCCATAAACCCTCAAAATCAATGATACATGAAAGGACTAGCCAATAGTATGTGCCGCATTCACAGGTAGAAATTGTTCATACATTTGATCCAATTGATTCCAGTTCTGTGCTCGGGTCGTTCATGCACTTGGCACTATTTGGAAAGTGATGCATTTGATATTTTGGGGTTCTGCTTCCTGGTGGAATCGGCGCTATTCGAGCACTCACCAAGCCAGTTCCAGTTGCCACAACTCAGGAGAGGACTGCGGGCCAGGGAGTCAGTCGGCGTCGTCGACTATGCAGATTTTGGGGGTAACTGCCTGGAACTGGCTTGGTGAGCAGTTGTTTACTTCGTTACGGTAACGCAGTAAACAAGCACTCACCAAGCCAGTTCCAGGCACCACGAGGAGAAGACTGCGGGCCAGGGACCACCGGAACGGCGCAGAGTAGTGGGGGTAGCGGGGCTGGCAGCGAGGCTTATCTGCTGCGAGGTGGGAGGGCTAGTATAGACTAGGGGCGAAGTGGCTCAATCAAACAAAGCAAAGCGGCTGGGCGAGAGAATACACCACCGGACCCCCATTGCAGACTTGCAGTGTATGCTTCTCCCTTGTGTAAGCTTGTAGGCCTGAAATGACAAGCTTATAAGTTAAGCATACACTGCAAGTTGCAACCCTGAACACGGGCCGTGCTGCGGCCCACACAAGTACACGACCAGCATTGTGCGGGCCGCAGCACATATTCAGGCAGGCAGGATTCTCGCAGTTACTATTAAATTAACTTACCTTTGTTAATCAATCTGGGGTGGACTCCGTCAGGAGGAGGGCAGGCAGCAGGCGAGCAGAGACAGCACGTCCGGTACCAGTCTCGTCTGTGGATGGGCCCGGTCCCTGGCTGGAAGAAGTCCACATCGACCAGCAACAGGGCTCGGAAAGAAACAACTAGAAAGGAATGTGAGGCACTGTGTGCCCATGACCCGACTCCACCCACCACACACCACACGGATTGTCATTGGCTGGCAAACAGCCAATGACAATCCATCCACAATCTGTTGTTGCTATGCGTGCTCCATAGCCCACAAGGAGGAGAGGACACTCTACGCTGTTTGCGTAGAATGCCAAGAGTGCAGGGCCACCCCTCCAGCGCCCTGCCAGCTTCTTGAATGGGTGAATGGTTACGTAGAGTGCGTGGAGCTACAAGCTCCACGCACTCTACATTGCCGAAAAGCTACTAAATAGGGACGCGCCCCGCCGCAGTAGCAGGCCTGGTGGACCAGGCCAGCAGGCAAGGCTCCAAGGCTGCAGAGCGGCAGATTAATAAATAAATAATTAATCTGCCGCTCTGCACAGGTTTTAAATGTGTAACTTTAAGAAGAGAAAGAGAGACTCTCTTCTCTTCTTCTTCTCTCTGTGGTGTGGGGGGCGGGGGGTGGTGCCCCCCGCCCAATGTAAGCAGCCGCCACTGCTCTACATTCACTCCACCTCTTCATAATACGATTTCCTCTTGTCTACTGCTTTTAAGTCTTGGATGGCTTCTGGATTTCTTCCCCTCAATCATTTCGAAAGCCAAGGTGTTTTTGTATCCACTCTCCTCCCCCACTCATTCTCCTCCTCCTTGTCTTCTTTTCCCACCTTCCACTCTTCCTTTCTCTTCCTACACTCATAATCTTGGGGTGATCTTTGACCCCTCTCTTTCCTTCTCTCTTCACATTTCTAATACTGCATCTTTATATTCTCTGCAGTGCCCACCCTTTCCTTTCAAATCCAGGCTACTAGAATCCGTATGTACTTGCTCACTTTTTATCGGCTGAAGTACTGTGTCCCTCTGCTCGGCCTTCCTGTGTCCCATCCTACTCTATGCTCTTTCTTTAACTCAGCTATCCGCCTACTCTTCCAGTTGCCACCTCTTGTCTCTGTTACTCCCTCCCTTCATTCTTCTTCCCTCGTTTCTTTTGGGCTCTCTCCTCATTCCCATTGTCTTTGCTTTGTGTAGAAAGCCCTGCGCGGTCTTGCCCCTTCTTATCTTTGCTCTCTTTTATCTTTTTATACGCCAACACGTTCTCTTCACTCTCAATCTGCTTCCACTTTCGGTTGCTAAACTATCATGCGCCTACTTCCGCTTTCGCTCCTTTTCGTTCCTCACGCTAATCACTGGAACGCTCTACCACTACCCATTCATGCTTCCTCTTCCTTTTATATCTTCTGCACTCAATTAAAAAAAAAACACCTCCTTCTGTCTCTCTCTTCCTCTTAGCTTCTGTTGTAACCCATATTTCATCATTTCCTATTTTAATTGTACTGTAGTAAAGTATTTATTGTCAAGCACTTTGGTGAAAGTGCTCTACAAATCTTAGAAAATACAAATCTAATAAATGGATGCATCACCAGTTTTTTACTTTAATATTCACTGTGCCTCTACAATGCAACGTGCTGTGTGATGCTTGCATCCCTAAATCTGGTCATTGATGGCTTTGTCAAATGTTCTCCTAAGTATTTAAATACCCTGTGAGCATGTTCACAGGGAATTGGTAGTTGAATAAGTAAATCACGTTTTCAAGTGGACATTGTGGTACACATGAAGCTGAACACTTAATTTGAAAGCAGTGTCTCGGTAACACAAACTTTGAAACATTCCATTAGTCTTTTCTTCCTTTCTTAGGACCCAGAAATGTTCCGATCCTTCTCTTGTATGCGATGCCTTAAGAACCACTGTCTCCATAGCTCCCTCCCCACGTATATCCCTCGTATGCCGAGTGCAAACGACTGTCAAGATTTAGGAGGCCAAACGTGTACTTTTATTAGATGAGAAGTGCCTTTAAGATGATTTTGTTTGCGTGTGCTTTACTTGAAATGTCTATCTTGTGTTCCAGCATCACCCATTGCACTGATAAATAGCACATGACAGAAAAGCAATTATGGCATCTTTGGATTGTTGCAGCTCAAATGCAGGGCCGCTTATTTGCAATAATGGTTACATTATTTGGGGAGCATCTATGCAGGACATAATAAATGACCCTCAGACATATTAAGTAGGCAGAAAAATATGGAGAGACATGCACGGTGTCTTCCTTGACTGCGTTAACCTGCATCTGCTATCGTATAGCGTTCTGGGAAATTAGCTTCGTATCTGTCAAAAGCTGGATGAGGTTCGGGGCCAGATGGAAAGACAGAAGGACAAACAAATCAATTATTCGAATCCCAGCTTTTGGCCTCTAGTTTAGTGTTGACAAAAATCTAGCCTCAATCTCACCATCATAACCCCTTTGAAACAGAGATTTATATACTGATTAATTTTTTGTTTTGTTTAATGAAGACTGATAGCAAAGTTTATTTCTTTGGAAAAATCATGCTTGACAGGCTGCGGGTGACCCCGTAGTCATGGCCACCGAATTAGTACGAGGTGGCATTGGCAAGCTCGGCCTTTAGATTTAGGTATAAATAGACGCCGCATTCAAATTTTGCTTTTGGGATTAAGGATTGCAATGCCTATATTTCTGTCTAGAATAAAAAGTAATGCACCCATTATTAACATGTAAAACCAACCTTGTTTGTCGTGCTTCCTGCACTGACTATCCAAAATGGCGGATCAATGGTTGTGTCTGACTTGTAATGCGTTGTGGCAGGTGTATGAGGTTCATTATCCTGAATTATCTATAAAGTTGCGAAAAATGAAATGTCTAAATGCACAAGGGCATTTTGCGAGATTCCTGACACAGTAGGACATAGAAATTAACACCGCGTATCCCTTTGTTTCTTGACTGTAATGGTTCTTTATTAAGATTGCCCCTGCCCGAATAGCTACAAAACACATTTCTCGGATAATGGCTTTTTTCCGCCATCTCGGTAATGTCAACAATGAAGTCAGATGAATGCATATAACCCGGCGCTGTCTCACACTCTGCTCATTAGAGCGGCAGTCAGCTCTTCATTAGAATGAATGGCATCTGATCCCGCGAGCCAGTCACAACAGAGGCACCTTCCTGCCGCCGTGTCATCCCGCGGATGACAACGTTGCCCATTATGAATGACACTCCACAATTCGTTGCTTCCCGACTCAAATTGTGGTTAATCTTTCATCCAAACTGTACACATGTGCCGCTTTAAGTGGGCGATCACAGCAAGTACCCGGTAATGCTGCAAGCACATGGAGACTGACAGAAGGTAAATTGCTTGTCAGGAGTTCTGTATTTCAATTCGCAGCATATTCCGCGCACGTTGCGCTGAAAGCTCTCCACAACAGCTGCTTTCATTGCTAACTATTTTTGATGTAAACGTCAATAAAGCTCCGGGCCCCTTCACATTTTTGGCGGGGACTGTCCATCTTTCCCTATGCAGGCTGGCAGCTCGAGCTTCGTTCATCTACTCTTAGGAGCATGTCATGTGATAATGGCCGTCTCCCGAGAGCGTTTAGAATGATTGAAAGCAATGTTCGGGACAAAGGCTTGCTGGCTCTGCTTGCCGGATAGGGCGAACAGTTCACTGCTTCCAACTTGCTAAATCCTTGAAGTTGCTGGGCGGGGCGCAAGTGAGACTTTGTTACACACCGTTGATATACGAGTTTACCCTTGCGTAGTAAAACATCATGTGAACCGTGTAATCGTGCACCATTCTACACCACGTGGATTGTCAGCAGCATTTGCTTAATGCTTCCACTTTTTATCTCTTTATTTATTTATTGGTGGACTCACGCAGGTAAATGTGCTTGGGCGTGCCATGTGCAAAGGCAGAGGAAGGGCCATGGGCGAAAGGAGCAGAAGTGGGGCGCAATTTTAAGGGCGGAGGACAACTTAATTTGTCACAGAAAACCCGTCGTTTTCAAGCAGACATTACAAAATGCTAACAATTTAAAAAATAACGTGCGTAAAACGGGTAAATCCTGATCTGCGATAGGTTTCCTGCAGTGTCTGACTCTTCGGTGCAAAAGGCTTTATGGAAGAGGTGACACGAGCATCTCACCATGTGAAATGTGCACACGATATTTGCATTTTTTTCTTAAAAAAGCGCATGACGAGTGCCATGACAGTCGTTCTATTTTCCAGAAGACTGCAGGCATTGCTTTAAATAAAATAAACATTTTTTTTCTGCATTCATGGCTACTAGCATCAAAAAAGTTGTGGTGTTTGCGAAATTCAAGTTTTTAATTTGGTGTGCCTTTGACATTGAGAGAAGAAGAGAACGATGAGAGGAAATGAAGGAGTTATGCAATCAAAGGTTGAGCTACCAAGCCGTAGAAAATATTCACTCAGCATCTGGCTTTTTGGCAGACCCCATCGGCAGTTGTGTCGGTGGCTTTGAAGCCGCCTCTGAGCCTGTGCAGTTGCCCATGGTAACACTACAGATGGGTCCAGAGCTTTCCAGTCCCGTTGGCTGCCATGTTCGCTATGTTCTCCATTGGTTTGAAAATGTTCACACACTCCTGTCTCTATTGTCAATCATACGTGTCTCGGTCCTCATCAAAAATTCTCATAACAGTCAAAAACAAATTGTGCTACTAAATTATGTGCATTTTCCTGTGTATCACAGATGTTGATTTTTTTCAAAACACAACAGTTAAATTAACCGTTTGTGCAGTTAACCTATGTGTTGTATGCCACACACAGAGGCTTCTCGCCAACACCTGATAAAAAGAGAAGATAAGACGCCAACAATAAAGCTGTAAGCATTTGCAAAACCAAGGGGGCTCATTTTCAAAGTCCCGAGAATGGAAAAAAAAATTGCTACAGACACACGTAAAAATGTTACTCCTGTCATAAAACTTTTATTTACTATCTGCTGTATTTTGGTGTTTTTTTAAGGCAGCAGGGCACAGCATGGGAATTATGATCCTGCCTCTCTTTTCCCCTCCACCTCCAAACACCAGCTGATGTTATGCCAGCATGATATTTTAATGTTTAGCAAAAGTAATGGGTTCCTGTGGGATACGCTTGTTTTTACACCAGAAAAAAAGCAGGTGGATTCCATAAATGCTGCCAGTGTGTAAATGGCAGGCAGCGTTTACTCTTTTTGCACTGCAAAGAGCAAAACGAATGGCATAGTTATGATAAATGGAACTAAAAAGTATTTCCCTAAAGCAAAGTAATGCTGAAAAACTGCACTGCTTCTTTCAAATGCGTTCCAAATGATTATTTTGTAAGGAGAAATGGTGTGCTGTTAAAGCCAGTTGATAAGGGTTCCCTCATGTAATGGACAGCACCCAACAAGAAATATGGATACTGCCTCAATGTTAAGTGGAGAGGGTACCAGAATAATTCCTTCCTTCATTCACATGTGAGTATGTTTCTTTTAATTAACCTGACTGGGATGTGCCTGGTGGATGCAAGCAGTTAGTTACTTGCTTCCATGAGAGATAGCACCCGAAAAATGGCACATAGTTTGCCACACACCAGCAACATTTTCTATCTGAATACTAAAGCCACATCCGGAAACTGCTGAGAACCTTTGTAAAGTATAATGGTCGGCTTTGTCACATTGGAACAATGTTTTGAAAGCTTAAGAAAACTGGCACCGGTTTCAAAGCAGGAATCATCATTAATGTTGAAAACAACACCAGCATATGCATCTACCTGCATTGTGATAAATCAAAATGTTGGCATATGTTCAAAATGAAGCATCACAGTGCACAATCTTTCTATTTTATTTGCAGTCTTTAAATTGCAAAATAATTCTTAGTCAGGATATGTTGAACAAAAAGGAGTGAAGTAATTGTAAAGTATTTGATCAAAATGACCTGCACTATTGACCGACAAATATTTTGGTTCAGAATGACTCAGGAAGTGAAGGGTGCCTCAGGTATTACAGGCACATCAGGAATATGTAAAAAATACATTCTGGAAACTGGATAGAAAATTAGTTATGCTTAAAGTAAATATTGACTCACTGTTTGGTAGTATGGACGAACAAACTAAGAGATGTTCTAAGATGGATGCCAAATACAAAATAGCATCTTGAGAGAAGGTGTTAAAAGACCTGAATCATGCTTACATAGTAGAAAGTCTTGGGCAGAATGTCACTGTGAAATAATTGAGTCTGGAGATTAAATTTGAAACATGACCGGGAAAAGCAGACATGATTGATGGTAAATCAGATAAGGCAAGGTAGTTACCAATTAGTACAGATCAGCTGAAATACTTGGCAGCGAACAAAATGAGCTAATTGATTTTTCCACAGTATAAGCTGCAAAATTAAATTTGGCAGGCCCTCGAGAAGCAGTTAAGGACTGTTGTTTGGCAGGAGTTAAAGGATGTGTAATTGTGTCCAGCTGGGCCTAAAATAATCTTATCAGTCTATAGGCCTCATTACAATAGTGCTTGTCCAGAAACAACGGTGCCGGGAAGCCTACCGGCACCGTTCTTTCTGGACCGGCACACTACAACGCTGCGGGTGGGAGCCGCCTGCCCGCAATGGTCAGACCTGCCAGACGGGACAGCACCCTCTCGCAGAGCTCTCAAAGGAGCACCGGTGCCGGTGGTCCTGTGTCCCCATTCCCATGGAGTCTTATTGGACTCCATGGGAATGGGGACTAACAAAATTACCGACACCTGACTTCCCAGCCAACAGACTTGGAATAGCTAGGTGGCACCAGGAAGTCAGGCGGCGGTCATTTTTTATGGGTCCAGTGGAAATCTCTGCCAGTAGCACTGCTAGGGTTACTGCCGGACCTGTAATGAGGTCCTATGTGTCAGTCAGCTAGGGCTTGTCAAGAGTGATTAATGTGGGTTTTATGAGTGACAGATAAGCCACCCAATCAAAGATAAGGAGGGTTTTTGTCTGGCTAAGAGAACCAATCAGATATGTATCCTAAATTTACATGAACGTATTGCATCATTGAAATGACCTGTATAAGGAAGCTCATTGCAGAAGCTATGTGTGTGCTTCTGGTGTGTCTTTTGAAACTTGTATTAAACATGACTATGAACCTACACCTGGTCATCCGTTCCTTTAGTGTTGTCCCAGTGCCAGAGTCCTCAGATGACAGTGAGCTTGATGAGATGCAGAAGTACCTTCTTTACACATCATGACAGTGCACAGGGACCCTAAGAAATCTTTCAGGGATAAGAACAGAGGCTTATGCTGACATGCTGACAGAGATGGTGAGATAACTGGAAGAGACGGGTGAGTGGCAAAACTGCAGTATGCTTTCTCATACCTTGACGGGGGTCTCCCATGACTGTCAGCATGGTGCACTTTGGTGTTTGTGGATTATGGTACCTATTGAAGGGGTTTTGGCAGTTTAAAAGTAATGGGGTAGTTTAAAAAGTAATCAATAAGTATTCAGTAAGTAATCAATAGTTTAAACAAAGTAATCATGAGTAACAGTAGCTTAAAAAGTAATCAGTGGTTTAAAAAGTAATGGGGACCTAGAAAATAGTGTAGAAAAGATAATGAGTAGTGTTTTTGTGTATATAGATAAGAGATAATGAGATAAGAGGCCCGTAGAGTCCTGGTTCAAGGGAATTTCAGAAGAAGTAATTATAGACTTCAGTCAAAGTAATCTAGACTATGCAGGGGATAGAACCATGTAAGATAATGACTTAAATCCCTATCAGGATATATCTAGGGGGAGAGATAATGAATAAAGCACTGAGTATTAATGTAAAAGAGCCGACTCCACTGTCTGTCTGTCTGTTATGTGTCTGTTTTAAATTAAGGTGTCAAAAAGCGACAATGAGTTGTAAAAAAGTTGAGACTAAGGGGGTAATTCATGGAACCAAGCACAGAAGTGGCGCACGTGGCTGGCGCACAGAGAGAGCGTGCATCAACACCCATTTTGACACACAGCGTATTCATGGATTTAAACATCCATAACCAGCCGTGGTGCAGCGTGGCACAGCGACCCTGCATCAGTGCCAATTACACCCTCAACCCTGCCCCGTGCACCAAAAACATCGCACAAATCCCCTACATGGCGCAAAGGCCAGTGGACCAGCATACTGCCCCCAACTATGAAAATGCGCTTAAAATGCCACTCAGCCCTCACGCGCCAGGCCAATCGCGTGTCAAACTCCCAGCGCAACCCTCGGAATACGCGTACCCCGCTCGCGCCAGACCAATCGCGTGTAAAAGTCCCCGCGCACCCCTTGGAATACGTGTACCCTGTTTGCGCCAGGCCAATAGCGTGTAAAAGTTCCTGCACACCCCTCGGAATACGCATACCCCGCTGACGCCAGGCCAATCGTGTGTGAAAGTCCCAGCACACCCCTCGGAATACACGTACCCCGCTCGTGCCAGGCCAATCGCGTGTCAAACTCCCCGCGCACCCCTTGGAATATGGGTACCCCTCTCGCATCAGGCCAATCGCCAGTCAAATTCCCCGCGCACCCCTCGGTGTCAAAAAGCGACAATAAATTGTAAAAAAGTTGAGACAAAGGAGGTAATTCATGGAACCAAGCACAGAAGTGGCGCATGCAGCTGCTTGCGCCAATACCCATTTTGATGCACCGCTGATTCATGAATTTAAACATCCATAACCAACCGTGGTGCAGCGTGGCGCAGTGACCCTCGCACAGGCCAATTGCGTGTAAAACTCCATACGCTCCCCTCGGACTTTGCGCACCCCGCTCGCGCCAGGCAAATTGCGTGGAATAAGTCCCCCCTGTGGTTTGGACTGCCTGTGGGGCATGTGGAGGGTGGATGGGCTGCCTGCAGGATATGGGGAGGGTGGATGGGCTGCCTGTGGTGCATTGGCAGGGTGGATGGGCTGCCTGTGGGGCATGATCAGGGTGAATGGGCTGTCTGTGGGGCATGTCCAGGGTTGTAGGGGTCTACCCTGTGGTGTGACTGCTTGCAGGGGGTTCATGTGGCTACTCACCACATGGGTGCACGAATATGGTGGTACGTGAAAGTGCTTATGGAATTGGTGGTATTGCCAATCACATGCACAGATGCCACCAGACAGACATGCATCTGTACATCTCAAACACCTGTCACAGTGCAATCATTGTCAACTAAGTCACATCTGCCAATCAGATACTCACATGTCCAGGTCACATGCATCCATGGTGTATCACAGTCGCACACATGTCAAACACACACATGCACATGTACACCTTGCACGTACATGAAGATGGAGCCATCATCCATGTGTCACACCCCAACCATGGCATAGCACATACACAGAAATGCAAACATGTGTGCAACTCCACATGCAGTTGGGCATCATGCATTGGAACACATACATCATTGATGGCCATCACACATGACTGCACTCACATGCAGCACAGGCATGTCCCTGCACACACTCACATCCATACATGGGCCTTTTCAGACATATGTCCAAGCTGCACACTCCTGCCACACCTCAATATGCACTGTGTGGAATGGGATAGGCCAGACACTCACCGCTCGACTCCAGACGGGTCTGCCTCTCCAGGACCTGGTGGTGAAGCACTGGGTCAATGCGTTCCAGGACCCTCATCTAGTCCATGGAAAGTTAGTCCCAGCGCCCCCCTGCATCCGCTGCACACAAGAGGCACCAAGCCTTCCTGAGGGTCCTGGATCTGAAGTTCTCCCAGCGTTTCTGGACGTGTTTTAAGTCGCGGGTTGCCACCCCCTCTGGGTTGATGGCAAACACGATTTCTGACCAGGTCCTTTTCCATCCTTCCTTGTCGGCACACTGATGTCTGAAGGGGGCATTATAATGCCCCAGGACTTGCTCCACCAGGATTCCAACTTCTCTGGCTGAGAAGCTGGCAGCACTCTGCCTCTCTGGCTGGTGGGTTGCCAGTGGTCTCTGATGGTGTTTGCCCCGACATGGCAACCCCCGAGGCAGGTGTGGGTGGGCAACTGGGTCCTGGGGCTGGGCTGTGGAGTGATGGAACACCAGTCAGGAGTCTTCTGTTCCAGCAGGGCTGGTCACAGCAACTGGACCCCTGCAGATGGCTGATGTGCAGACACCAAATAGCAGGGCACGTTGCCAGCAGGCAGGCAGGCAGCAGCAGATGTCTGATGGGAGGCTGCTCAGAGCTCTGGTGGGCAGGAGAATGGCCTTCTGGGCAGGAGCGTGGGCTTCCGTGTGCTTGTCGCATGGCCAGCTTGATGCAGAGTGAATCTGCATGTGAAAAAATCAGCACATCAGTGTGTAATTCGAGGAAAGGCCCTTAGCGTGTAAGCGCCTAAATGACGTGATGCACACAGGCATTTCCCTCAGCACGGGTGCATATTGAATCCGCACGTGCAAAAACAGCACGTCAGCATGTAATTTGAGGAAAGGCCCTTAGCGCGTAAGCGCACCAGTGACATTACACGCACGGTTGTTGCCTTCAGCACGGGTTAAGGGTCTAGCGGGGAAGCAGTTCCCTGTATGTGCTTTTCGTGGAGACCGTCGCGTCTGTTTACTCTTCTGGATTCACATCCAAATCCGTGGAGTGGGAGAGAGGATGGATTATGATGCATTTTCCGGTGAGCATAGATGCATGTTACTCAATGGCATGTGTGTTTGGTGTGTGTGACCCTCCCAGCTACAACTTGGGTCCTTCCTTTCATTTCATCAATGTCCCTCTCTACCTGCGGTGTTCACCAGGGGTCTTACCTCACGGCCTGGCTTTCCAAACAGTACCTGGCAGCTCTCGCCTACTGCATTTTCATTTTCTGCTACAACTTCCAGTGCGATGCTGATGATACTCAACTCCTTTTCAGGCTGCCCTCGGCCACCTCTTCTCCCTCCCTCATTTCTGACAGCCTCATTGCCATTTTAAATTGGTGTACTGCCAACGATCTCTGTCTAATTGCCAGCAAGACTGACATCCTCCTCATTGGTACACCCGCACCATCCTTTCCCCTCACATTTAGGCCGGCCTCCCTTGGCCCTCCTCCTACCCCCAGCTGCAAGGCCAACAACCTCGGGTCACCTTTGACTCCACACATTCCTTCTCCGCACACATTTCTGACGTCTCTTGAGATATATCAAGTTCTTGCTTGACCTCCTCAGGGGTACTGTGCCTTTCGTCTCTTTCACCTACAAGCCCACTGTCTTTCACGCTCTGGTTGTCTCAAGGTTGGACTACTGTGACAGGCTCTTTCAAAATTCTACCTGCATCCACACTCCGCCCTCTAACACTAATCCAGTACAAGACTGCGAGACTTGTCCTTGGCCTCAAGCCCTGGGATCACATCTCTCCAGCTCTGAAATCCCTTCATTGGCTACCAGTGTATGCAAGGATAAAATTGTAGACCCTCTAATAATAATAATAATTGTGCACGTTCTGCATTGTGCGCAAGGATTTCTGGGGCCAGGGTCCAATATACCTTCAACCATCCCTCTGCAATGCCTCCCCTCTCGAGTCCTTTGCTCCTCTACCTCACACTCCCTCCAGGTCAGTTGTTTATCGAAGAAACAAGCTGCGGGCAGACCTGTGTCTATGGCTGGGACCTCCCTTTGGAACAGCCCACCTGCCACATTGAAACTTGAGGAGAAACATCTCTGCTTCCAGAAGCACCTCAAGACCTTCCTATTTGCTCTTGCATTAGCCCCTCTTCTCCCCAGCTGAACTGTTTCCTCTCTTGGCACTGTGCACCTGGACACCCTCTGTCCTTCGGTCCCATGTACCTACTCACCCTGCCTCCCTGCTGCACTGCCTACAGGCCTCCCATTGCAATGGGTCCTGTACTTGTACCCGTACAGTCCCCCACGCTTCTTCTGCACTCATCAATTTGCCCTATCCAAATGATCTTGCACTTGCCACTTGCTGGCTGCACTACCACCTTTTGAAGGCCATTCTATCATTGGACATCATTTTCATTGTTTGGTCACCTCTGTATGGCACGTTCCACTTCTCCCCCTTCCAGGGACTTCAACTCTTTATCCCTTCTCCATGCACTTGCTTGTTCTAAATGTCATTGTGCCCAGTATGATTGTTGTTTTCATTTCCTTTTCTCCCTTGTTGCCCTCCCTTTGTTTGGTCGCGCTCTGAGCCACTTGTGTACGAGGGCAATTTTGATGAGATGTCATATCATGTCATATACATCCTTTGTCCTTGCTGCAGTGTGTCTCACTCTGACTGTGCTGATGGCAGTGGCTCGCCATGCACATGTGTGCACATTCATGCTCCATGTGCATTCCATGTATGCCCCTAGGTGTCCTTGACCGCCTGCTCATTGTAGTATGTCTCTAGGGTGATGCAAGTGTCATGTTATTTGGACAGCCAATTCATGCTCACTGTGGGTCTGTGTGTCATCACACACAACTTTAGGGTGTTCACATCTGTGTCGTGCACATGGCTCCCCCTGTTACATGCCCCATGTCTTTTTTCAACTGCATGCATGGGTGTACTAATGATGGTTCCTCATCTGTCCTGCATCATGTCCACTTCTCATTGGCTGTAGTGACATTTGACTGATGACATGCAATAGACGTATGCCAACACTCTCTGCCAATGTACAGTACTGTGGTGAACCTTTCATTGCCATGTAGTGCCTCCCTGCTATTGCCCAGAGGGTGAGTGTTTCACGGTATCCATGCTACATAGTGCATGCCATTTGCACACGATGGCTGCAATTGCCCTTCACTACCGTCACGTTTGGAGATTGACATCACTATGTACGTGTTGATGTTTGAAGTTGAGGGGGTACACATGCACTGCACCACACACACTCCTGTGCCAAGTTTAGCCCTTCAACATGCCAACACAATGCTGCTTTGTGATAGTGTCCTACCATGTATGTACCCATGTCCCTCCTTTCACTGTATCGAAATGCAGTAGCGTAGGTGCCTCCTGTGACACATGTACTCTGCATAGTCAATGGTTGTTGAGTGCTGCACATGAACATGCATGTTACATGTGTCATGGTGTGTTTGGTGTGATTGCCAGTTATGGCTATTTGTGTGTTCCCACATGCTTATGCTACATGCCATCTCTTTGTTGCCATCTCTCATTTCTGCCTTGGATATGTGCCTGCTGTGTGTGATGCAGGTGATGGGTTACATGCAAAAAACATGTGTTGGCTTCACATTTTGCACACATCCTTTTCTGCTTTCAGGATACCCTTGCATTGCAATGCCACTGGATGCATGTTGGGCTTTGAGTTGCATGTGACATGTCTGCTTCACGTGTTGGCTGTCAATGTTGTGATCTGTATGTGTGTGGTATGTGCTACTGACGTGTGTTCTTGTTTCTTTTGTTTATGTTGCAGGTGATGAAGCACTGGAGGCAGAGAATGAAGATGTCATCCCAGACACGGTGGTCAGTTCACATGACCAACCAGGCATGTGTGGTGGTCGTGGGGTGGCAGCCCACGAGAACCCACTAGTTCTCCAGGCCATCGTGTCCAGAGCGGACTCTGAGTCAGGCTCTGATGGATCCTGTGACCACTATGGTGAGCCGGCTCTGCATCATGACATGTCATCACCGGTAAGTGATCCTGTGTTGGATGATCTTCTGTCCGCAACACCTTCAGTAGGGGGCCAGGTGGGGTTGGGATGTCCGCCTGTGGTGGTTACGGGTGCAGGGTCACACTGCACACCAGTTGGCCATGTTCCTGGGGCATCAGGTCGACAGAGGGATGCAGTCCTGCAGCCGTGGGCAGCACCAACCCAGCAAGTACCACGGCTCCTTGGGCCCGACAGGTGTCGTATCTGACAACGCGCTGGCCGTGCGCCACCGGGGTCAACTGAGTGGGAGCATGCCATTATTGCCATAGCACAGCAACAGGGGGGAGCAGTTGAGATGATGGCTCAAGGTTTGGAAAGTGTGGCCCGTTCCATCCTCCCCTCTGAAAGGCAAGTACAGCTCCAGCAGCAGGCTACGCGGTCCACGTGCCTCTGACTCAGGCTGGGCATGGCGGCCTCTGACAGGGCGCACCTGGCTGAAATGGTGGTTCTGCGTCAAGCAATTTCTGCTCATGCAGAGGCACACCGTGAGGCCATGAGGGTCGAACACCAAACCCTCCGATCTACTCTGGGTGCTCTCATGATGGACGACAGTAGGCAGGCAGAAGACAGGATGGAGCAGCTTGAAAGAACCATCTCAGCTGAACTCCATCCATGCAAGCCGGGAGGTACTCCGTATGTCATGTGAGGCCATGCAGGCAGAACTCAGTCCTACACGTGAGTCCTTGCAGGAGGAAGCACGTGTGACACTTGAAGTAATGCATACAGACCTATTTGTCATTGCTATGCAGGACCTGGCTTACCAGACCCGCATGCTTGTTGCCGCTGAGGGGCAAGACGCGGATAGGCGTGGTGAGGCAACTGTGCCGCGTCCACCTTCTGATTTCCATCCAGAGGGTGACAAAGACAACCTATCTCCCACATAGATCGGGCCATGCAGGCCCTGAGCCCAGTGAGTTTTTAATTTTTTTATCTCAACATCTACACATGTGGGTGTTGAGGTGCACCCTGTACCCCCCCTGGGTACCCCCCACCCCCTGGGTCATATGTGGCCATTTTTAATTTTTTTGTTTTTTAATTTCCTGCTTTTTTTATTTTTTGTAATTTTTTTATCGGGCCTGCAGTCCTACTTGTGTGTACACCCCTAGTGGGTATTCCGAATGGCTTCTCCAATGCATGTCTGCACTTCATTTTGGTGAGTATTCTGTTGACTGTGCATTTCATCATGTTGCTTATGATTTTTTATGACTTGACTGTCTATGTTCATGCACTTCCTGCTGTAGGCGATACCATGCACCCTTTGGCTGTGTAACACACACTGATGGTGGGAGGGGTCCGTGTGCTGACAATGTTGCATTGGGACACTTGGCCTACAGTGATTTTGATATGCCACATGAACGCTGCACGCTGGGTTATCCTTGTGACCACGTGTTTCAACAACCCCCAATTCCTTGCTTCCCCTGCTTTGGCCATCTTGCAGCCCTGTCTAATGTTTTGTTGTGCCATTTGAAATATGTCTGCATTGCTTTTGACTTGACTGTCCTGTTTGTGGCCTGGACCTGCTCCCCCCTCCCATTGGTTGCACTTGGCCCTTGTGACAATCCGGCTATCCAGGAGGCTGGAGCCTGCCACCACTACCAAAGGGCCACAATGGAGGCCCTGTCTCCCCCTATCCACCCCTGTCCTCTACCCTTCTGGGTCCCTTGATTGTCCACCTGTTTCCCCTGCCCTCTGCCTGTCTTCACCTGCCCCCTGCCAGTCTCCCCCTGTCTCCCTTGCCCCCGCCAGTCTCCCTCTGTCTCCCCCTTCAACATCACACCCCCTCCCCTTCTGCACCCTCTTATTTCCCTCTGCCCCCTGTGTGTGCTTTCTTTCCCCCTCTCCCCCTTCCTGCCTTTACACCTTGGCCCCCTCCTCCCTTCTCTCCTCCCTCTCCACCACCCTTTCCCTTCCTCCTTATCCTCTGTCTGTCTTTTTACAGCACTACCCCAACTGCCGTCAGGCATGGTGTTACGTAGCCGCTTGTTCTTTGCAGACACTTCCCCCTCTGCATCCGTCCATCCACCCCCCACATTCACCTTTTTGAGTTGTATTTTGGCACTTACTTTTATCATCAGTCCCTCCACCACCGATTACAGGTTGTCTGTTCCCCCTTTCCCTTCTGTGTTTCATCTCCCCCTCCCCAGCACTATCTTGATTATTCATCGACCTTCCTTTGTTTGTCACTTGTTTTGTTACTCTCCTCATCTCTTCCCTCACCCCCCTCTCCTTATGAGACTCCTGCACTGCAACTATTGCTGTCAGGCATAGCAATGTTGATGCTGGTTTTCTTTACCCACATTCCCTCCCTAGACTCTCCCTTATTGTTACAAGCGCTTGTACTATCTACTTTGATTTGATTGTTCTTTTTCACATTCTGGACTGTTTGAAGGACTTGTATGAAGGTACTGTTATTCTCCCTTGTTCCCTCCCTCCTTGAGGCCCTTTGATGCACTTTGTGTGTAGGCCCTGTAAAGATTTTCAATGAGTCAGTGATTGCTCACTGTCTGCCATTGTCGATGTGGGGTACTCTGTACATGATATGTTCTGCTAGACAATGGCTGATCCTATGTTGGGTGTGATTTTGAGGTGTCAGGGGATTGGTGTGGTTTAACACACAGGGGGGTCCTTGAGTGCAATGTTCACATGTCCTGTGTACAGGACACTGAGGCTCACTTCATTTCATCTGCATGTATTCGATGCATGTCCCTACTAACACAAACACTTAGGCAACGCCCCCTCACACCAACTACGGCGACACCATGCACACACGTGCACCCAGATCTCCTTCTCAGGCATGCTGTGTCCCTACAATCCATGTTCACATACGATTAATTGATCGTCATGCATCACAAGGTACTATTTTGTTGATTGTACTTATTTTTCATGATGCTCAAGGGGTCTCGCCAACGCAATGCACACTCACTGTGCTGTCCGGTGAGTGGTGTGTTGCAGGGGACACACACGCAGCACACATGGTTTGTAATGCCAATTTGCTATTGTCCAATGTGCATGGCAAAAGGTATTCTGACTTTGTTGTTTGCACCACTGGTGGCATGCATTTGTGTCACAGTTTTCAGGGTGTGAGGTTTTGGTGAGTAATTTCTTCAGATTCCATGTCAGGTGTAATTGTCTGGTGCCTATTTATATTTCTCATGTGGCACTTCATGACTATTGTGTCATGTTTTGTGCATATGGTTTGATGTTTTGCCATTGCATTCCATGGTATGGTGTGGCAGACGGGGGTCAAAGGGGTTGGGAGGGTTTGGGTGGCATACCAGTACTTTCATGCCCTGTTTTGCAGGGGGGTGGGTGGGATATGCACCTTGCATGTGTTCCTTTTGGTCACATGGGATTGGTTGTGTTTATATAGCTAGGGATGCACACAATGTGGCACTTCCGTGGACACATTCTCAGGGTGGTAAGGTTGGGACAGTTAACTGTCCCTTTCTCATCATCCATTGTCACCTGGTATGTGCCAGGCCTGTGTGCACTCCGCAGGGGTTGGAGTTTAGGTGAAAAATGTGGCCACAAGCTGGGTATGGGCTGCCTCGCCACATGCCTTTTCCCCTCCCATGCGCAGCGGCCGTGCGTGTGGTTGGAGATGTGGGGGCACCGCCATGTCCACCGGTACGCCCCGCCGTGTTGCAACGTTGTGCAGGACACATGCTGCCACAATGATCCTGCACATACTGGGGGTGCATATAGTAGCTGTCTGCCAGAGCAGTCAAGGGAGTGGAAGTGTGACTTGAGCACTCCAAATGTGTGCTCCACTATGGCCCTGGTTGGAATTTGGGCTGCGTTGTATCTTCCCTGGGGTGGTGTGGTGGGGTTCCGTATTGGTGTCATCATGTAGGTGCTCAGAGGGTAGGCAAGGCCCCTGGTAAGGTGATAATGGTTGTCATTAGTTGGGCTTGTGTATTTGTCTGTGTGTGACATGCATGCATGTGCACAGGTATGTGTACTCACCTATGAGCCATGTGTCGCCATGCTTCCCAGCTTCCAGGGCCCGGCTCAGGGTGGACATTCTGTATATGAAACTGTCATGGGTGGACCCTGGATGGTTTGCATAGACAGAGGTGATGATTCCCTTGGCATCGCATACAACCTGCACGTTGATGGAATGCCAGTGCTTGCGGTTGTGGTAGATGTTTTCAGTAGCCCTAGGTGGACGTAGGGCCACATGGGTGCAATCTATGGCACTGAGCACTTTGGGGAAGTGTGCCACCCTGTAGAAGTCCTGGACCACGGCCTGCCTTTCTGCGGGTGTTCTGGGCATGTATATGTGCTTGCGGAATGAGGGGCGCGTAGTGATGATTGCCAACACCTGGTGTAGGCAACGTGACTGCGTGGGCTGTGAGACGCCCCCCACTATGGCAGTTGTCTGCTGAAATGATCCAGTGGCCAAAAAATGCAATACATTGAGCACCTTCTCAAGGGGCTCAATGCTTGGGAACACAGGGTGAGTAATGTGAGTTCATCCTCCCACTCAGTGACCAGCTCTAGGATGATATGAGGTGGAAACCTATATCTGCCATAGACCTTGTCATCAGGCATCCCAAAAAGACTGGTCCTGGGCAAAAAAATGCGGGGCCTGGCAATTCTCCTCCTCCTGTGGTGTCCCACGATCAGTGCTGCGAGGAATGGGTCATTCATCGTAGCTGTATATGCTTGTTTGATGTTTGCGTGCACTTTTACGCAGCGTGGGGGCGCTTACGCCTGCTTTCGTGTGGTGGATGTATTTGGGCGTGTGCATGTGTTTTGACGTGCACGGGTTTTCCCTATTCGATTCCATGAATACGTGTTGTTCACAAGCGTGTGGGCATTGCATGTGTTTCCCAGCAGTACTTCCCACGTTACGCCTACATTTTCACACTTTGTTCCCCATTCCCTGTGTTTCGTCCCCTTTTTAGGTGTGTGCCTGAGAAGTTGTGTGCTTTCACCATTCCTGTCACGCAAGCGTTTGGAAAGTCGGAGTGACGTGTAAGGTAAGCACGGATTTGGCGCACATCCCGGGAAAAACACACGCATGGCCTTCCATGAATCGCATGCGTACGATTCGCACGCGTGCGCTAGCTTTTTCACGCTTGCGCCAGCTTGCGCCACAAATTTCGGCGCACAATTATTCCATGAATTACCCCCCCCAAAGTCAAGAAATTATATTATTTATTCAGGGAAAGTGATTTGCACCAACCCAGAGATAAACAGGGAGCAGTGAAAAAGGTAGACGTTTGAGCAAACCATTGATGAACAAGCTCATATTTACTGTTTTGAGATGTTTTAAGGCTACTGGTAAAATAAAAGAAAAAAAAATGAAGTCAAAATAGTGTCTATTTTGCACCCTTGAGGCAAGTGAGATGAGGCAGCTAGAGGGTTAAAATATGTATACGTATAGAGTCAAGAGCCTTAACAAGCCAAAATGCTTTGCACTATAGAAATCTGATAAACCCATCATACCAACAAAGGTGAAAGGAAAATTGCACATAAGGCAATTGTTTTTGCTGATTACAACTGCGTAGTTGAAACAAAAAAGTAATTAAAAGAAGTTTTAAGACACAATCCGAAACTAGATTCCTTTTCTGCTTGCGAAAGTAAAGGGAATGTTATATATGACATATTTTTAAAAAAGTGAAGCAACACAGAGATATAAGCAATTTTGTAAGTGGTGCACAGTGCGCAGCAGGAAATAAAAGCTAGTGCTGACAGTGCACGATGAAAATGTATGTTCAAATCGACACTGCTGGAAGAAGCAAGGGCTTCTTCCAAAGGCCAAAGATAAGAATCTGACAGAGTGAAGAGGTAATGAAATAAGTTGCAGGAATTGAAAGCTGCGTGGAGATTTGGGAAAAGATAGCTTTTCAAGTCAAAGCAGCTGTGAACTAGCTTTATGTGCAGAAAGAGCAAATATACTGTTTTGTGTTGACAAGAGATGGCAAAAATGTATGTATATGTATTAAACAAATAAAAGAGAAAAATGAATGAAGATTTATGGAAATGTGACCAAAATTAGTAGGGCTGAAGCTAATCTATGTATAAATATGCAAGGAATATGTTTAGTGATTCATTTGCCTAGTTTTGGATCCTGAAGAAAGTAGTGCAAGAACATATGAGAAGGGTGACATACACAAAGATAGAACCTTTTGATTTGTTACTTCCTGACTGTTAGTGAAGAAAAGCACCTGGCCTACTTATGTCAGTGAAAAAAAGGGGCAGCCACACATGTGATGTCATCAGTGATGTCATCAATGAGATTTGTGATGGCATCATTGATGTCATGGGTGTTAGTCCTGGTAGTGCACTCTGGTGGCGCGAGTTATGGTTGCTTAGCTTACCATAACTAGCACATTTCTTTCCCGGTTTTACCTGTAACCATAACGTCCCTGTAACAATGTTTGTCAATTGCATTGCATAGGTTTTTACTAGTGCAACATAACCATAACGTCCCTTTAACAATGTTTTTGTTAGTGAATTTCATAGGTTTTTAGTGGGGCACTGTACCCAGAATGTTGCTTTAGCATAGTGTTTTCTGTAAAGATAATAGCTGTTTTGTACTGCAACGGAACCATAACATCCCGTTGACAACAATTTGTTACTGATTCCTTGGCTGTCCTCATGGTAAAGGTGTGGAAAGGGCAAATTATGTGGTGTATGTATCCATTTGCGCTACCCCTTCCTTTTGCGAATAGTGTTGGTGTATTTTAGCAATTACAGATGTACATGGTAAATGTTGGTGAGTGTTTGAGTAGTTTCTGTTTTTGTGTTAACATGCAGCATGAATCTGTTCCACACAGTAGTGGCCGAGATGACTACAGATGAGCAATATGGACGTTTCCAAGGGTGACTGCACCTGGTCGGCGTATGTGCAATCACACAGCAAGTATCCGCAGGACTCCATCAGTGGCTGCATCTTCTAATGCACTCTTAAATAGTTGTGAAAACGGTGGTGTATGCGTTGCACATCTATACCCATGCGTAGGTCATCCACTGTGTGCTGGTAGAACTGCCCCTGTCGCCAGCCCTACAGATGCGTATGGTAGGCTACTGCCTTTCAAGTACTCCTGCCGACTATGTGGGTGGTTCTGCAAACCTATAAATGTGTGGCAAAAGGACGCCTGACTGTATGACGCCCACTGGTAACCAAAGAACAGCAACATGCAGTATAACGTGGGCGTGTTAAATATCGCATTAATTTAATTTATGTGCTGCTTGCCTTTCAATGACCTGTGTAACAGACACATCGTGTCTGCATTGAGCAGTGTGACAGAAAGTGTCAAGAGGTCGCCTGCGGGTCGTACAGTTGAAGAAAACATGTAACTGCAGGTGGGACAGTTTGTAGTGAGTCTGCAAAATGACAAAGCTGGTGCAGCTTGGTCACGCACATACTAGTGCATATAAAGTCAAGTAAGCAAACAACAGAATGTGCAGAGCACAAACAATGTTAGCAGTGGATAGAAAAGTACTGTAGCTGCATGGGTCGCACAAAATAAATGTATTCCTGCTCCACAAAATTAAGCTGTGTTTCTGGTTGTTGTAAACATACTTGTATGCCAGAATGTATGCATCTCCATGAATGCTACTCCTAAGACTAATGGCATAGCATAAAGTGTTTATAGTGCATGTAACGACAACTGAAATGAAAGCACAAGGGACCAGTGAGCAGTTTACCGTCCTTCCAACAATTAGAAAGGGTGATTTCATTTACAGCATTTGCCACATCTGCTGCGGGCAACAAGAGGGGCACTCCTGTAGGGCAGCAGAGCTCTAAAACATCCTTGCAGACCATATGCTGCGCTACAGACCCTTACCCGGCAAAGGGCATTGTATTGTGCAGGTACTGCAAAGTGCTACTCTACAGAGGTACTTGAAAGTGCGTGGGAAGGGTCCTTCTTTGAGCATGACAATAACTGGCGCCAATGTAAGTGAGAGCCACCCAATAATTCAGTCTCTCGGGACATCCCCTGTCATATCCATGCAGGTGCTGCCCCTTCTGTACCGGGCCTTTCCTGCCGTTCCTTCTGTGGCGTGTGTCAGAAGAGCATAATAAATGGAAATGAACTGGGAAAGGAAAAAAGGAAAATAAAGAAAGCAGAGATGAACAATGGATTTACCAATGAATGGATGCAGGGCAGGGAGCGGGAGGCCTGGCAATGTGCAAAACACTTTAGTTCAATCGGTTGGAAAGGGGGTCACTGTAGAAAGAGGTTTCTTTACGTATTGCACAGTGTTGTGAAGAGTGTCAGTGTGCAACACTAAGTACAAAAATGTTTCAATACTTTCAAGAAGAGCACCAAGGCAATTTGGATGGGGTCTGCAGAAATCGGGATGGCAGGCATAGTAAGGTGAACGTTATAGCTGGGGAAATTTGTTCATGCTGTGAAACGCCATATGGCCATGTGTGAAGTACGCCTTTGGCACATGTAATACAAAGGCACCAATGTACTTCTTTGCAATGTACTGCGCTTTCTCCATTTGCGGACCAAATAAAACATGACGCAGCCACATCAGTGTCTGCATAATGCGATACAAAGTTATGCAAGAGATCAGAAACAAACGCATGACCTGGGCAAGTGCCTCCTTCAGAGCAAACAGCACTGAAACTTGTGTAACATGTTCAATTTTCTCTTCACAATGAACAACAATAATAGCGGCATGATTGCGTGTCACCAAAGTGTCACACAGACAAACCAAAATCAGTCACTTCATTGTAGGTATTCCATAGAAGTACAAATCCACATGATAGATTCCAAAATGAACAGCCACTGCACAGTGGTTTTCAATCACTTTCAGGCAATGTATTTTGAACTCCCCTAAAACCCGCACGCAGTGGCTCATGAAACACACAGCAATAAGCGCACCGTCTGCATTTCTGTCAATACATACACCATGTACCACAGTCTGTGCGTACACACCACACCCAGAATCCTTATTGACCAATCCCGTAGCCTCTACAGGCCCATTTCTACGCCTGTCATCTGCAAAAGAGGCGTAACTAACACGTGGCACCCTGCAACTATCGCGATATTCACTGACTTGTAATGCTGTGCGCACGCACGAGTGGGGAATAACTTTCAACCAGGGTAGGGGACATCCTTAGTTGTGACGGCTCTTGAAAGAGCCTTTTATTTTAATTTTATTTTTTTAAAGACGCTTCCATAGAAACATCTTTTTTTGCAGTTTTTATAAGTGATTTTGTGTTTTCAACGTCAGCTCACAATCTTACAATAGGGTCTTCAGTGCAGCCTGTAGATTGTGAAACAAAATGTCATTGCCACTGTTCCACAAAGACATGCCATTTCCTTTGAAAAGGTTTATATATCGAGTACCAATGTTCTCATTCTCACAGGAGAACATCCCAGCAGCACTCAAGAAGTCACACATGCTTCTGTTGATTAGACCCCTTCCGGCCTCTGGCTGGCAACAAGAATCATTCAAATACGTCCACACTATTCTCAGGGCTATACATGAGAAAAGCACCTTGGCAGTGGGAAAAATGCACTGCACTGCTTTTATCATCTTCTTCAGTTGACAGTACACACTGTAACAAGCTATGGAACCCAAAATGAAGGCTCCAAAGTGCACGACCACAACATGTACAGTTGCTGAAGAGGCCATGCATCGACATTCTACAAGCACTGTGTTACGAAACAGCATGATTCAACACTGCACCACAAAGTGTCCACTTCCTTCAAACTGAAATTGCCACAAAAGGCTTTTTTGAGGGCATACACGAACAGATCTTCCAGAAAGGCATCCATCATGACAAAAACTGTGCCTCTTGCCATGTTTGCCAGCCACATTGCACAAACTAATGTAAGAAATGATTGCCGCCCTTTCCTGTGATGCCCACCCTGCGCACCTGATTGGACATTGCCCACAGTCCCATTTCCATTGGCCACCATGTTGAGAAGAGCAGAATGTGGCACGTGCCTTTCCCCAAGTACATTGAGGGCCGCGCCCCAGTGAAGCAGGAGGAGTCCTTCTTCCTATTGGAGCTCTTGCCTATCACGCACACCCAGAGCACCTGATTGGACAAAGGTCATACTCCCATTTCCATTGGCCAGCATAGTGAGAAACGCTGAATGTGGCACGTACGCTTCCCCAAGTACCAGGAGGGCCGCGGCACAGTAAAGCAGCTGGACTCCTTATTTCACTTTCCACTCCAGCCATGCATGCAAGGTGCTAGGTCCTCCCCACAGAAAACACATAATAGTACAGGCTATGGGTAAATGCTCATGTCATGTGCACTGCACTCCCCATCTGCAAATCAGCTTGGCAGCTTTAGCACCGCGCACATATTTGCATGCATGGCTTCATAACGTTGTGTTTGGTATGCTGAACAGAATGAAGGAGCCTGTGTACGTTAGCCATAGTTCACATGTATGCTGCTGAGCACGGCCTTTCATGCTGCAATTTTTTACAGCACTCCCAAAAGCAAGGGGATTATAAGGGCCAAACTACAGGAAATGCACATGGTGGCATGAGGCTCCCTATTGTTGAACAGGGGCAATGATGTGCACCGTATGCTAATGTACGCCGACCAGCTCACTTCTGCTGCTGCTCCAAGTCTGCATTGTCCTCCACAACCATTGTGTAAATGTCACCAACTTTAAATGCAAGCAGACACCATCTTAAACGCTAGAGTTAAATGCTCATGCCATGTGCACTGCACCCCCCATCTTCAATTGAGCTTGCCACAGTACAGGCTATGGTTAAAAGTTCATGTCATGTGCACTGCACTCCCCATCTGCAAATCAGCCTGCCAGCTTTCACCCTGGGCACATATTTGCACGAATGGCTGCAAAACGGTCCATTGGGTGTTGCAGAACGGTATGTAGGAGGCTGTATAGATTAGCCATAGGTTACATGTGTGCTGCTGAACACGTCCTTTCATGCTGCAATATTTTAAAGCACTCCGTGAAGCAAGGAGTTAATAATGGGCAAACAATATGAAATGCACATGGTGGCATGTGGCGGCCTATTGTGCAACAGGGGCAATGAGGTAGCCATATGCTAATTAACACATAGCGGCTCTATTCCGCTGGTCGACCAAGTGCACAATGTCCTTCACAACCATTGTGTAAAATTCACCAACTTCAAATGCATGCAGAGTGCCAACTGCATGGCTGCAATAGGTTGTGGTGGCTGTTATAGAGGTCTACACTGTTGGGTGCAAGTGTTGTGAACGGTATGTAGGAGGCTGTATGTATTGGCCATGTTGTACATGTGTGCTATTCAGCATTTCCTTTCATGTGCCATAACTTACAGCACTTTTGAACGCATGGGTCTTCTAACGGCCTAACCATAGCAAACGCAAATGGTGACATGTGGCTCCCTATTGTGCAACAGAGGCAATTATGTACACTGTATCCTAATGTACACATAGCAGCTCAATTCTGCTGCTCTACCAAGTCTACAATGTCCTCCACAAACATTGCGTACAAGTCACCAACCTGACATGCATGCATACTGACAAGTGCATGACTACATTACATTGTGGTGGCTGCCATGAAGGCCTAGCCTGCTGGGTGCATAGCTTACGACCTACGGCCTTCGGCCATGCACCCAACAGTCTAGGCCTTGCCCACACCCACCACAATATAACAAAGCGTGCAGGCGAACATGTAGGCTTGTGCCACAAATCAGAAAGCCAACCTAGGCACCAGCACTTCTACCCAACCTCTGCACCCTAAAGCAGGAATACATGAACACATGTTCCACTTACCGTAATGCACAAACATACCACAGGGTCTGCCACCGCTAGTCACTTCCATTCAGAAACCATTGTAATAATGCCAACCAACCAACACAATCGTCGCAACATTAGTCCTGCTCTCCACACTGGACTACGTACACACAAGCAGTACTGCATAGTGCAATGCAACACTTGCTAATCCATGCAATGCACACTACGCAAGCACATGTAAGAACCACTTGCACCGTAACCTCTTCCATATTTACACCATTCCATTAGTGCACCCAGTGGACACAGTGCATGACTGGTCACTGCAGCATCTCCACCCATACACCGACAACTGCATGATGTTCTACCAATCACCACACCCATGCAACCAACGATATGTGCAATACAGCCAAACCACACACACAATTTGACAATGTGGGTCCGACTTTCAACCAGTCCACATACCTTTTCAACCAATGGACATTCTTTTCTGTGCAAGGGCTGAAGCCATGCATTAAAGGGGCTACGGACTTACCACACAAAGCACACCATAGCACAACCCTTCTGCAAATGTGCCTGCCACCATTCATCACAGAAAAACATCGCCGTTGCAGGTGGCATGCCATAGTGTAGGCTGCCTGCAATGACCACACAAGATTGTTGCCTCTTCAGATAACCACAAATTGGTGTAGAATGCCCAGATACCGCTGGCACACCACTGCCTTCTTCTAATGAGATGTGTCACTTGCAGCACTTCTCACTCCCCCACCCTTTCCATCCCTTCTTCCCACCACCAGATGCCATGAACTATATTTTCCAGGCCTGTTCGCCGCCACCTTGCCCTCGGAAACAACATGCCGGCGTTATGAAAATATTCACGCACAACACGTCACTGTACACTGCAGAGCAATCACATTTTTCACTGCGCGGCGAACAGGGAAAAGGGACGCCGGAGCGGAGGCAGATATGAGTACTTTTAGTGGCCACACAGTTACATACAAGAGGCCCAGCCATACACACAATGCATTAGGGGCTTGCCACACACACCACAATGCTGTCCTCCGATACACTATGACAGCATTTCCCAAAACCTTTGACGCACAGCACGTTTCCCTCCAGCCAACAACACGGCATACTGCAGGCCAATGAGACTTCGGTTTGCAGAGTGAACAGGGAAATGGGTCAGCGGAGGGGACCCAGATATCACAAATCTTTTGGGATGTACATTTCAGTCCTTTGCAACAGAAGTACTGGTCTGATTTCCACCAAACACACTTTCTGACCCAAGCCCATGTTCCTGCCGCAAATTTGGAGCAAAACCATCCAGCCGTTCGGGCTGAAGCCATGTGCAAAGTTTTTCCCCATTCAGTCTATGGAAAAAAAAAATTGGGAACCCCTATAACTTTGCCCCCCCCTGCACGAAACCTCTCCCACTTTGGCGAAAAAATTTAGTGTGGGCCATATACTTGCTTTGCAAAGATTGACGAGGATTCATCCAGGGGGAACAAAGTTATAAGCCGCTGAAAAAGCGCCTTTCATATGAGTTTAGCAACTTAACCATAACTACACGGCCACTACTGCGGGCCGTGTAATATATATATATATATGAAACTTTGTTGAGGGGACTTTATGGTTTTGCCCTACCAAAAACCTGTGCAGTTCACTAAAAAAATAATTTCAACCTCCCCTTTCTGTTCAAATTAAAACCGAAAACCCCCTGAAATTCGACAGTTATGGTAACCTAAGCCCCCAAGCCTGCCACCGCCTCTGTGCACTGTTACCACTAACACCCAGACCATGAAAGATGTCATCTCAAATGTCACTGATGACATCACTGATGATGTCACATGTTTAGTCCCTTTGTTTTCTTTCCATAGGAAGAACATTTTTAGGGTGGCTTATAACTTCGCTCACCAAACTTTGCAGAAAAAGTATATGGCCCACTCTTTTTTTGCAAAGTTTGGAGAGGTTTGGTCCAGGGGGGGGCAAAGGTATACGGGGGGTCCCAAAACTATTGTTTTTTCCCATAGACATAATGGGAAAAAACTTTGTGCACGCCTACAGCCCAAACCACTGGACGGATTTACACCAAATTTGCGGCACGAGCGGGGACTTGGTCCCGAAAGCATGCTTTTGCAACTTTGGTGTAAATCCGTCCAGTAGTTTTTTAAAAAATGACCAAAATGTAAGGCAAAAAATTAGTGATTTCTCCATTCACTTCGCGGACGGACTTCCCGGTTGGCTCCGCGGACAGTGCCCTGATTGGCCGAGCGGCTTGCGCGATGTCCGCGGACATCCGACGTGTTCGCTGATTGGACGGCATGGGGCGTGGATCGCGTCAGATTTTTGGTGGCGCCCAACATCTTGCATTCGCGGACGACCGTGGACAGCGAGGTGAAACTTGGTTTAAAAATTGTATTCTGTGGAGTGTGTTGGTGTGTAAGAGTGTTTGGGGAGGGTGGGGGAGTATGAGATAGGTGTAATGTATTTTTTTTATGTGCTAGACGCTTTTGTTGTGTTTGATTTGTCTGCGGACAACATGGCTGTTCTGAAATGTTCGTAAATAAGCAGAATGGATTCGGTGTCAAGTTGAAAGTGTTCTAAGAAGACTTGAGGGGTCCTGGAATGTTCGCAGGGGGTGTCCTGAAGATATTGTCTGTATTGTTCGTTGTCAAGCTGAAAGTGTTCTAAGAACACTCGCGATGTCCTGAAATGTTCGTACATAAAGAAAATGGGGGTGTTCTGGGGACGTTGTCCGTATTGTTCGCTGGCAAGTTGAATGTGTTCTAGGACATTAAAATGGTTGCAATGCTTCAATCTATGGGTGTGATATGCTGCGGTGGTTGTGGCCAGGGTATAGAATGTTGGGTGCATGGCCATTTGGCCATGCACGCAAGACTCTATGCCCTGGCCTCATACCACCACAGTATATCACACTCATATGCCATGCACCCAAGAGTCTATGCTCTGGCCACAAGCACCGCAGCATATCACACTCATAGTGGCTTATAACTTTGGGTCAAAAACAAATTTATAAGGAACATTGTTATAAGCCAGGATGGGTGTGATATGCTGCGATGCTTGTATTTATCATGTTATACTTACTATTTGGTTTAGTAGCAGGAGTCCATGTTTTTCTTGTTCATTTCTGTGATAAAAGAAAATAGCATGTTAGTATTAGTATTTTATAAAGACTTATTACATTGTACAATCAACATTTTCTTCTTTTTTTTACCCTCATATTTAGTAGATGACAAACCAGAGTACTGTGCAATTTGCTCAGTTTCTGTGTTTGTTGCTAAAATCATTGGGTCTGTGGGAGAATAACAATCCATGTTGGATTAAAAAATAACCTTTTTGTGTTATGCTACAGTTTATTTGTTTGTTTGTTTTCAGTGTTTACTTGTTGTTTCTGGCTAATGCTTTATACATTGGATTGTTCCAGTTTTTGGGAGCAGTAAGATATTAGGTATTTGTTTGGATATTGTAAAATTTTGGAGCAGTTAGATACCAGTAGGCGTATTCTAACTGTTTATTTTTTTTATATAATTTCGTGGTATTGATTTATCTGTTTGGATATTTCTAAATTTTGGGACAGTTAGATACCAATTGGCGTATTCTAACTGTCTGGTTTTTTCTCTCTTTGAGTGGTATTAATTTATCTGATTAGTTGTTGTAGCATCTTTGGGCAGTTAGATAGCTTTTGGAATATTGTGACAGTTTATATTTTTTTACTACAAGTGTACTTAAGGTTTAAGTACAGTTTAGTTATCAAATGTTGGTTTTAAGAACATTAAATAAGCGTTTGTAAGATTTGCTGGTAATCTCTGCTTTAGAGAAATGGTACTATCATTACATTCAAACCATCACATTTCTTTTTTATATATGCAGTGTAGTGCCCTGAATTAGTTGTGGGTCCTGCGTGGTAGATTATACCTATTGTTGTGAAGGTTTTCCTACCAAGTGATATTTGACCATGTGTGAATCTAGTCAGCTTGCAGTTGTTTTTGGTACCATCTGCATTGTAACGTAGAAGCATTAGTATTACGTATTTACTATGTGTTTGTATTACTAACGTGGAGCGATTATCTGAATTGCAGGTCGAACATAGTCTACCATGGTTTGCATTTTGTACAAGTTGTTGAAATGGAACGGATTCACAATTAGGTATTGATATATACACAAAGCGTTCATTGGGGATTTGTTCTTGTGTCACATTGTTTTAGAGTGTGCATGTATGTTTCCACATGTATGAAATCTGGAAGATTTCATTTATAGGTATGTTTTTGTTTTCCAGTACTAATAGTAAGTACATTACAAATTCTTGTGGTTCTTCCTGTGAGTTTATAGTGAATTTCACCATTCCAGCACAGTAGTCCAATTGTTGGCTTATTCCATAAACACTATATGTGTTGTCAGGATTGTTTGCTGCGTTTCTGTGAAGTACTAACATTTGCAAACACAATGGGTCTGTACTGTGTAAGTAAATGTTCTCAACAATTGGTGGTAATTGAAACAGAATATTCATTGCTACATTTGCATAGCAATTACACCAACTATATTTGATAGTTTAAATGGACAAGGTAGTTCTGTATCTGACTGCTTTTTTTGGAGTTTGTCTTCCTTCTTTGAAGAAGTATCTGGTTTACTTTCCCTAATTGATTCTTTTTTGCTGGTGGCACTTGATGAAGTATTACTTTCTTTTACTCTCTTTGGAGGATTTGCAGTGACATCCTGTTGCTTTTCTGTTTGATTTATTTTTCTTTTATAATGTTTTACTTTTTGTGGAACAGAATATGTGTTTAGATGGGGAGTGTATAGTGAACGAAGTCTATTGTATTTTAAAATGCAAGGAATATCAGCGTTTATTTTACTTGAATCAAAGTTGATTAGAAATAGACCGTCAAGTGTACGTAAGCGTGATAGTGCTATGTAGCCAATGCCTCATTTAAACACTGTGTTACCAATGTCTATCATTGCTTTGTCTAGGGTAAGACCTTGTGATTTATGAATGGTGACTGCGTATGCAAGAGTCAGAGAAAATTGTTCTCTGCGTACATACATGTCTTTGAAGAGAAGGAATCGAGCTGTTGAGCGTCCTATTCTTATTACTTCTGAAAGTTTGTCAAAAAGAATATTGACATACTGAATTTTGTTGTCATGTGGGTATGTTTGAAAGCCAACAACTGTACCCAGTGCTCAATTAACTAGTCCTTGGTCCACGTCAAGGTTACGTTTCAGCATTACTCTGCAATTTAAGGATAATTTTAATATCTTTTCCAAGCCTGCTGTGTTTGAGATTGATTTTTCTAAACTATTTAGTCTTGTTGTGGCTTGGTCACACATGGGTAGTGTCATTCCATGTACATCTAGTTTGTCTGTGGCACTAATTTCCATTATTGGTTGCATTTCTTTACTTAACATTACTTCATTGAATTTGAAACAGCTTGCAAGAGTTGGCATTAAGGCCATACAATTGACATTGTTGTGGGCTAATTGTTCCATAACATCTGTAGCACATGCATTATCACCATAAAGTGCATGAATGTGCCGGGTTTTCAATATTGCTTCTACTTCTTTAGAAAGTATACCAACTCTGATACTTTTTAAGATGTTGGCATAAGTGAGATCTGCAGATTGGCGCATGTTTTCTGTTAATTTTCTGTATTGGAAATGTTGCCAAAGGTTGACATTTCCTATGCTGCCAACAGTTTTACGGCAGAGTTTGTGTCCTAATGTTTTAAAAATAGGCTCACCTTTTACTGGTGTCAATTGAAGAATATGTCCGAAAACAATAATGTGTTTTCCTGCAAAGAGCTCTTCATAGTTTGTTTTGACTACTTCTTGTAATCTGAGGTGAATCAAAGCCAACATTAGGTTGGACACCATGCTCACTTCATCTATTAGTAGCATTTTCATTTGTTTCAATACTCTGCGTAGTTCCATTGCAGCTTTTGCAGAAAACTTGGAATAACCTAATTTGTTTTGGTGTTCTACTGGCAGGAGTAGTAATCGGTGTAAAGTGACACCACCTATGTTGTAGGCAGCTAAACCTGTGGGGGCAGTGACAACAGCTGACAGTTTGTTGTTTGTCAATTGTTGAAGGAACTTACTGATGATTTTGATTATGAATGTTTTGCCAGAACCAGCTTCACCACTGACATACAATAATATAGGTTTGTAATTTTGACAGGTGCATTCTTTGTTTTCATGTTGTACACCATGTGCAATTTCTTTTGTTATTTCTTGAAAAATGCTACGTTGCTCATTGTTTAGCTTTGATTGTAGTATAGTTAAGTCTTCTTTATCTTCATACTGACACATGGTGTTTTCTACTTCTATCATAGCTAATTCTGCCTCATTTGTTATTAGTGGGTCTCCCAGTGGTTCTTGGCTTCCTGTGACAGAAGGTTGACTACTGTCAGGAGTGTCCTTATCTAGTTGGGCCTGGAGTTCTTCTTCGTGTTGCTGTTCATTGTGCAACATTGTTTTGTGCTGTGCAAAGTTTACATCAGTTATACTGCTTTCATTTGCTTTGAAAGCGTCTTCATATGAGTCATAGTTATCTAGTATTTCTTCTTCTTTTCTCCAGGGTTTAAAGAGTTGTAGCAGGGACATGTAATATACTTCTTTATGTTGAGGAGTCTTTAACGACAATTTGATATGATTAATTAAATTTGGTTTGGTGAGTTTTACTAAGGTGCCTTCACAGCTTGTCACATTGTATTTACGGTTTTGTTCATCAGGTTTTATATTTTTTTGTATGTGTAGTTTTGGGCTATGTGGTATAGACACATGGGGGGTAATTCATAGAATTTAGCGCACAAGTGACGCACGAGGCTGGCGCACAGTGTGCGCATGCGAACCTCTGCACCAGCCGCGTGCGCTAAAATCCATTTCCACGCACAGCGTATTCATGGATTTCAGCTACCAAAACCAGCCGTGGCACACAGTGGCGCAGCGACTCTGCAGCAGTGCCAGTTACGCCCCCAAGAACGCCCCTCGCGCAGGGAAAAGCCATCAAAATCCCCAATCCAGTGCAAAGGGCTGCACTAACCCTGTACCAGCATGGCAAGCAGGGTACGTGTATTACTGAGGTTCGTGGGAAGTTTCGCACGCGATTGGCCCTGTGTGAGCGGGATACGTGTATTTCAGGGGTGCGCGGGAAGTTTCACACGCGATTTCAGCAGGGTACGTGTATTACAGGGGTGCGCGGCAAGTTTCACACGCAATTTCAGCAAGATACGTGTATTTCAGGGGTGCGCGTGAAGTTTCACACGTGATTTCAGCAGGGTACGTGTATTTCAGGGGTGCGTGGGAAGTTTCACACGCAATTCCAGCAGGGTTCGTGTATTTCAGGGGTGCGCGGGAAGTTTCACACGTGATTTCAGCAGGGTACGTGTATTACAGGGGTGCGTGGGAAGTTTCACAAGCGATTCCAGCAGGGTTAGTGTATTTCAGGGGTGCACGGGAACTTTCACACGCGATTTCAGCAGGGTACGTGTATTTCAGGGGTGCGTGGGAAGTTTCACACGCGATTCCAGCAGGGTACGTGTATTTCAGGGGTGCGCGGGAAGTTTCACACATGATTTCAGCAGGGTACGTGTATTACAGGGGTGCATGGGAAGTTTCACACGCAATTTCAGCAGGGTACGTGTATTTCGGGGGTGCCGGGGAGTCCTACACGTGATTTGGCAGTGTGGGTCCTCCCAGGTGTTCCCTGTACACCCTGCATGGCCCCTGCAGGCAGCCCACACCACAGGGGACTACCCTGCACCCCTGGTCATGTCCCGCAGGCAGCCCACCCAACATGGGCATGCCCCCCAGCAAAGCCACATGTCTCCTTGCACTTCTGATCACCAACTCATGTCCCCTTGCACCCCCACCCCCCAGCAGTGCAGGGCACGTGCCAGCAGGCCCCCACTCATGTCCCCTTGAACCCCCACCCCCCAGCAGTGCGGGGCACCTGCCAGCAGGCCCCCACTCATGTCCCACTCATGTCCCCTTGCACCCCCACCCCCAAGCAGTGCAGGGCACCTGCCAGCAGGCCCCCACTCATGTCCCACTCATGTCCCCTTGCACTCCCACCCCCAGCAGTGCAGGGCACCTGCCAGCAGGCCCCCACTCATGTCCTCTTGCATCCCCACCCCCCAGCAGAGTGGGGCACCTGCCAGCAGGCCCCCACTCATGCCCCCTTGCACCCCCACCCCCCAGCAGTGTGGGGCACCTGCCAGCAGGCCCCCACTCATGTCCCACTTATGTCCCCTTGCACCCCCACCCCCCAGCAGTGCAGGGCACCTGCCAGCAGGCCCCCACTCATGTCCCCTTGCACCCCCACCCCCCAGCAGGCCCCCACTCATGTCCCCTTGCACCCCCACCCCCCAGCAGTGTGGTTCACCTGCCAGCAGGCCCCCACTCATGTCCCCTTGCACCCCCACCCCCCAGCAGTGTGGGGCACCTACCAGCAGGCCCCCACTCATGTCCCACTCATGTCCCCTTGCACCCCCACCCCCCAGCAGTGCGGGGTACCTGCCAGCAGGCCCCCACTCATGTCCCCTTGCACCCCCACACCCCAGCAGTGCAGGGCACCTGCCAGCAGGCCCCCACTCATGTTCCACTCATGTCCCCTTGCACCACCACCCCCCAGCAGTGTGGGGTACCTACCAGCAGGCCCCCACTCATGTCCCCTTGCACCCTCACCCCCCAGCAGTGTGGGGCACCTGCCAGCAGGCCCCCACTCATGTCCCACTCATGTCCCCTTGCACCCCCACCCCCCAGCAGTGCGGGGCACCTGCCAGCAGGCCCCACTCATGTCCCACTCATGTCCCCTTGCACCCCCACCCCCCAGCAGTGTGGTTCACCTGCCAGCAGGCCCCCACTCATATCCCCTTGCACCCCCACCCCCCAGCAGTGTGGGGCACCTGCCAGCAGGCCCCCACTCATGTCCCTTTGCACCCTCACCCCCCAGCAGTGTGGGGCACCTACCAGCAGGCCCCCACTCATGTCCCACTCATGTCCCCTTGCACCCCCACCCCCCAGCAGTGCGGGGTACCTGCCAGCAGGCCCCCACTCATGTCCCCTTGCACCCCCACACCCCAGCAGTGCAGGGCACCTGCCAGGAGACCCCCACTCATGTTCCACTCATGTCTCCTTGCACCCCCACCCCCCAGCAGTGTGGGGTACCTGCCAGCAGGCCCCCACTCATGTCCCCTTGCACCCTCACCCCCCAGCAGTGTGGGGCACCTGCCAGCAGGCCCTGACACATGTCCCCCAGCCAACACATCATCACAATCTAGATCCCTGGCCCTTATGGGCAGCCTCCACATGCCAAACACCCACCTAAGTATTGCATCCACCCACTTAGAAATGCCAATTACATGGTACAACCCCAATGGCAAGTATCTAAATGAACACATGTCCGTCACATACACAAAATGGGTGCAAGTGATGTCAAAACCCATATCATGACATGCATGAAACCAATGAGATGATACCACACATCGAAGTTGGATGAAAAAAATGTATTAAAAGCAACATGAATGGAATTAAAATCAAACAAACGACAATGGAAATTAAAAAAGAAAAGCTGCATGTCTGTAAAATAATGAAAAACAACAAATCATAATCCAAAGGAAAGGTGTCCAAAGTCACAGTTCCAAAAATGAAATCCAAGGGCAAAACAAAAGTGAAAACCATTTCTCCATGGGGAAATCCAAAGAAAAAAGTAGAATCCAACAGTGAACTATATACAGATGAACAATCCAGAGTCCATGATCCCAAATGATCCCAAATGATCCAAAACTCCTACCTAATAAAAAGAACTATATACAAAAATGTGGTCCATTGTCCTAAAGGTCCAAAATAAAGAAAAAACCAAAGGAAACCTAATACTATCCAACTATTTACAAGGGCAGCGGGCAAGTCCAACGGCTCATTTTTGGATGTCCCGGGCCAGGGCATCATCAAACTCCTGCTCAATGTCCCGGAGGCGGTCCTCTTCCATGGCCCTGACGGTTCGCAGGGACGATGACAACTGGAACTCCAGGTCCCTGCGAATGGCCTCGAGGCACTCGGCCCGCCTCAGGGCCCTACGCATGGAGTTCTTCGCCCTGACCATCGTGAGCCGTGCCTCTTCCACCCGCAGCCGCTCTGCATCTATCGCATGGCCCAACTGCTGCCACACGGAAGACACTTCCCGTCCAGGGTCCTCCTGCCCTCTGGCCGATGCCTGCCCCTCCGATAATGAAGGCCCCGAGCCTTCATGGCTCCCACCTTGTTGCTGCTGCTGCTGTGCTGCTGCCTGTGCCCTGGCTCCTGCTGCCTGCACATCCTCCTCCAGCTGGGGTGCAGTTGTGGAGGTGGCCACCCCTGCTGGACGTCTGACTCCCGACTGTGGCAGGGATCTGTTGTCCACCAGCCTGTCCGCAGGGTCAGAGGCAGCTCCACAGGGCACCCAGGTGATACATGGGTGGGAAGATGGCATGGAAGACGACTGGGGCATAGGAGGTTCAGTTGAGGAGGGGGTCGGAACAAGGTCCAGGAAACAGAGGAATCCGGCCCTGGTGAGCTGTCCCAGTGGGTCACCGCGGTCAACGAGCCATGCGAGAAGACGTGCAGTCTCCTCATGAAAAGACTGCAGGTCACCTCGCATGGCACGTTGACGCAACGCCATCCCACCCAGGACAGGCTCAACCTGGTGCCGGATAGCCACATCCACAGGGAGAGGAAGGCCAGTTGGTGTAAGCCAATCCCCTCCCTGAGAACGGGTCTGGATGTAGGCATCCCTGCTGGTGCAAGATGAAGCAGTGACAGGATCAGGGACAGGATTGCACACAGGCACCTCCGCGGCGGAGTCTACAAATATAGTACCTTTTCAATTTTTACTTCCTGACTGTTACTGAAGAAAACTATGTGGCTTAGATATATCAGTAAAGGAAAAAAAGGGAGAGCCAGCCATGTGATGTCATCAGTGATGTCATCAATGACATTTGTGATGTCATCTTTGATGTCCTGGGTGTTAGTGTTAGCAGTGCACGGTGGCACGAGTTATGGTTGCCTATCTTACCATAACTGCCGAATTTCAGGGGTTTTTCGGTTTTACTTTGAACCATAACGTCCCTTTAACAATGTTTTTTTACTGAATTTGATAGGTTTTTAGTAGCGCAACTTAACCATAACGTCACTTTTAACAAAGTTTTTTCATTGAATTTCATAGGTTTCTATTAGCGCAACTTAACCATAACGTCCCTTCAACAATGTTTTTTTACTGAATTTCATAGGTTTTTAGTAGCGCAACTTAACCATAACGTCCCTTTAACAACGTTTTTTGACTGAATATATATATATATATATATATGTACATTCAGTAAAAAAACTTTGTTAAAGGAATCTTATACTTCACAGCGAAACCAAAAAACACTGCTCATCCCCATTATGGTAAGCTAAGCAACCATGACTCACACCATCTACGCGCATTGCTAAGACTAACTCCCAGGACATCAAAGATGACATCACAAACATCATTGATGACATCACCCATGACATCACATGTCTGCCTCACTTATTTTTGTGCATTGAAAAATAAAATGTAGCCCTGGTGGTTTTATTCACTGACAATCACAATATAAAAATTGAAAAGGTGCTGTATATCTAAACGTTACCCTTGTCGTGTCTTCTTAAAGTACTTTCCTTGGGGTCTGGTCTCAGCTCATGATGCACATGCATGGGGTAATAGCAGGCCTCAAACACACAATTAATTTGTCTACAGGAAGATAAACTTTCTCATGATGCTGTTTCTTTCTTCCTTAATTCAGTTTCCCTGTATGTGCCTCCCATTTATATGCATTGGGTCTTCATATGTATTGTTTGTACTAGCACAAGTGTGTATTAAGTCATGATTTGTTAGCTAGTTATCACATGTTTAACATTACACAATCACCCCTGACATCTTGCTCCCAACATAATACAAAGCACCCGTTGTAGGTAGGGACTTTGTCTCAACATTCTTTTCACATGTAATGTCATCAGTGATGTGATCAATGATGTTTGTGATGTGATCAATGATGTTTGTGATGTCATCTTTGATGTCCTGGAAGTTAGTCTTAGCAATGCGCGTAGATGGTGCGAGCTATGGTTGATTAGCTTACCATAATGGGGGAATGAGCAGTGTTTTTTGGTTTCGCTGTGAAGTATAACATTCCTTTAACAAGGTTTTTTTACTGAATGTACATATATATATATATGGCAGGGAAAGAAGACAAAGGGACTAAACATGTGACGTAATCAGTGATGTCATCAGTGACATTTGAGATTACATCTTTCATGGTCTGGGTGTTAGTGGTAGCAGTGCACAGGGGCGGTGGCAGGATTGGGGGCTTAGGTTACCATAACTGTTGAATTTCAGGGGTTTTTCGGTTTTAATTTGAACCAGAAAGGGGAGGTTGAAATAATTGTTTTAGTGAACTGCACAGGTTTTTGTTAGGGCAAATTAACCATAAGGTCCCCTCAACAAAGTTTTTTTTGTAGTTAATTTACAGGATTTTGGAATAGGAACTTAATCATGACAGTGTGCCAAAGAAGGTGTTGTGTGGAATGCACACTGTGATGATGTGATTTTGGGAGATATGTAGCATAATGTACATACTTGATATACATTTAACATAGAACATACAGAACCCCCTCCCCATTGATAAAAGAAAGGGACGGACTGAGCGCCTGTTTGCGGACGGGGCAGACAGGATCGACATTACCCAAAGAGGCGGGGGGTATCTGAAAATGTACTATTGTCTTACACAAAAAGTGTACAACGTAGAAAAAGGACATAACGATATTGTACGTAGTAATAAGTAAATATGGAAACCTGAAGATGTGAAAAGAAAAGGACACATTTAATAAGCATGTAGAATGAAATGGATGGTAACATAAAAAAAAGGATGCCTCCATCGTAATCACTTCACAGGAAGTTGGCAGGCTGGAACGGCTAGTACTTTGGAGTGGTGGGAGGAGTATTTTCTGCATGGGGAAATGTCTGAAGACAGCGACAATAATGGTACACATTGCTCTGCATATGCAAAGTAATGACCAGTATTTTATAGGCATTTAACATATGTATTTTTCTTTTTAACAGACCAGAAAAGAAAAGAAGAAAGGGCAACAAATGAAATAGAAGAAGATAGTTTTAAAAGGATTGAGCAGAAAATGGACTTATTGAACATGAATTTTAAAAGTTTACGGGAGTTTGTGGAGGACTCTGTGAGAGGAAAAGTTTGTTACCATTGCCCCACCTGTACCTGCCCCACTTCTCCATTCCCTAGTGAACCATCCCCAAACCTTGAAGATGAAAATAGAAGTTTTGATGAAATATCCATCCCTTCTTCCCCTCACAAATCTTCTCCTCATAATCAGCCCGTGTTGAATCCTAATTCCCCCATATTTGTGTCAGTGTCCGCTTCCGCCGCTATTGCTTTGGACTCAAGTGTGTGTGTGTGTGTGTGTTTGGAATGTTTTTGTACAGTAGTTGTAGTGAAAGAGAGTGAGGACATTTTTTTTTTTAAAAAGAGGTAAAATGTTCGCGAACAGCACGCCTGTTCGACCTATCCGTAAGGAATGGAATGTGGATGCTGTAAAGGCAGTACACCTACCCATAATAATGTCAAGTAAGATGGACTTGAAGTTTGACTGCACCATCTGTTGAAGTTGTGCGTACATAAACAGAAAGGGGTGTCCTAAGAACATTATAGCTCGCCGTACTGCTTGTAAACGAGATGTAACATGTTCGTAGAACACACCAGATGTCCGGGATGGCTGTAAATAAGCAAAGTTAGTACGTTCCAGCCAGTAAACGTGTGTGTCTCTTATTTCTTTGTGTTGCGAAGCCGGCGGCAAGGATCCCGTTGCGCAGCAATACAGCGGATACCCGCGTTGGACCGTTTTACACTTCCAACAAGCTGAATATATTGAAGTATTTATTTACAGTGATCTGAATTACATTGAAATGTAATTACATTAAAATGTACACTGAGAACGTGTCTAAACCGTAAAACACAACCTAATCCATAGGAATTAAACGTGTTAAAAGAAAGCTAACTTTTTTTTTTATTAGTGTCATAGTTTTCAAAAACATTTCACGAAGAACACTTAAACAGACACATACTGCGTCGGAGTGTTCACACCTCCGGACGCTGGTGATCCCGGTGCTCCAGGAGCTCAGGAGCCTAGAAGTATTGCAAACTTGTTAGAGTAAAAAGAAAGTCTCCCGGAGTTTGATTGTATTACGCCCCAATTTGAGCACATTGAGCCCGTCTGGAGCCCGTCTGGAAGACCCTCCCCTCGGTTCGTTGAATCTACACATCTCTCCTCCTCCTTGGGCTCTTGCCCCCAGCCGACCTCGAACATGGAAACGGGCACCCTGAGAGCACCTCATCAGGCTTCCCAAGTAAGTGACACGCTGGTCTCTCCACGAGACAGTTGTTTTGAAAAATCATTGACATTCGGCTGCAATCTACGTGCATCAGAGCAGCGCCTGGAGCAAGGGCCGGACTGTGGTTTGTTTGGTTCAGTCCTCCCTATATCTTCCCACCCATCCGTACAGCAATTGTCAAATAGAACAAATGAGTTTTGCAGCCCCATGGCGGTTCACACGTTCGAAAAATCCAATATGTTCTGCACAAACAAGGAGCCCACATGTAACTCTGTTGCCCACGTTGAAAATCCGAAATGGGACGGCTGGCTTGATGAATCCGAGCCAAACCCCTTCACTTGCAACAGAGATAAGTTTCTTATTCAAAAGAACCAAAGGAACTTGGACCGCCAAACTAGAGATAATAACCAACATCAGTGCAAATCATTGATTCCAACACTTAAAACTTTAACATGGAGAACAGTTAAAAAACGCACACATGATCGCACCAACGGCGACCTTTGTGTTACTGTACAGCACACATACGGTCTACCAGATAACACTCAAATGCATATTTCGGAAGTCACAAACCTTTTACCATGAACCGACTCGGAAGATCAGAGTGCTGCCTTGCCACATTTGCAAATGACTGCTACCGGTGACAAGTTGCCGCTATCCCCGGAGAAGTTGGTCGAGGAAACAAATGCATCTCGTCATGGTTTAAATAAACCACATTCAACTTGCCCTAAAAAACCAGAGCGCCACAATTCATTAATGGTAGCCGACCAGCTCCTAAAAAACTTGAAAGAATTGAACGCATCTATTTCCACGAATACAAAACCTAGACCGCTGGAACCTGAACAATTAAGCAAAGAAATTGTAGAGCCAAGAGAAGTGGAAAAACTAGTGTGCCCGACTTCTGAGCATAAAGCTCCTACTAGTCAGAGCCAATCAAATATTCCACTTAAAAGAAGAAAACCTGATCCAAGTACAACTTGTCTTGACGAGTCTAGAATGGTAACAAAATCTAAAATCACTTCTAGTAGAAGAAATAATCAGATCCCAACCAGCTCGGATGATTCATCTGGAGAGGCTATGTCGGATTCTTCATTCATGGAACGCGATTTCCCGAAAATACGCCGGTCACCGCCTAGACATCACAATACAATGCAACTAGATAGTGACCGGGAGATCTGTACCACACTTGTCGAGCAAGTAATTAACAAACTAAGGCCAAACTTGATGTCTGCTCTGACAATTACAGTGGCCCCGTTGCTAAAGCTTTACGAGCACTTGAATGAAGCACTCAGAGATCAAACAAGTCTCCTACTCACAACGAATTCTAAAATATCCAAAATGGAACAGGCCCTTTACGAACTGAAACAACAAGAATCGAATGGTCTCAAGAACAATGAGATGTTAAACGCTTTACTAAGAGATCAATTGAGAAATAACTCCGAAGATAAACGGCTCCTGACTGAAGTCGCACGAGAGGCTATAGCGACCCTCCAAAAGCACCAACTCATGAGGACTGACAATCCCGGAAAAATCGGTGCAAAAGAGTCACTTTGTTCCATCGACCCTACCAAAGAAAATGAAGTTCCTCGTGCCAGCTCTACTGTGCAAAGAGCACACCAACTTAGAGGAGATTCTGAATTGGCCTACAACCAGGAAGTTGTCGATTCTGACCCCTCTACTGTAAATCAACCAAATACAAACTTGTTCCAGAGCGATGTATTTACCACTCTTTTGAAAGCAACATCAAAAAGTGTTGCCCTGGTGGCAACCCCAGCAGATGTTCCCACTTCAGCACCCCCTGAGGGTGCAGCAATTTCTCAATTCGTAGCCTCAAACGAGGGTTGCGAACAGAATCCCCCGACGAAGAAACCCTTTGCAATCTTTGAAAAAAGAAAGCCTTCTGAGGTGGGCATTAAAACACGCAAACCCCGCCAGGTGCAGAAGCAAACCATGAAAACCAAAAACTTAAAAACCACAAAAAATGCAAGAGCTAAAAACTCAAATACATTTTTAAGGAACATTAAGGCTCTAAATGTAACAACAATAACAGAACTAACAAATAAGTCGTCGTACTCCGACACTGAAAGATCACATCAGAACCAAACCAACGATGACCACCAATCTTCACATACGTCAAATACTCTAAACGCACGAAACAGCCATCAAAGCGAAGACGACAGAATGATTGAACTACTAGCTAATTTGTCCACTCACGAAGTCGACCTGGAAAATGGATCTTCTGATGAAGAGTCAAAAGATGATGACATCTCGGATTACATCTCGGACGAGGAACCCGAATCGTCCCTGGCACATCTTCCCATGCCGAAAGCAGCAGTAGTAATGACTCCCAAAAGAACATGTACCTTTCCAACATCCCCAGCAGCAAAATCTAAAGATGCATCTTCGAACCCTGGCGACCAACCTAGATTCATGACAATCGCCGAGAAAAGAGATTGCGCCCTTAAGAGGCTGTACCCTGTAGTAGACTTAACTAATTTGCCAAATGCATGCTCATCCGAAGGAAAAGAAAAGGAGCCTCTGGAAGTCGAAGAAAACCGGCCTAAGATCACGACTGAAAACTTAAAACATCTACCAATTTCTCAAATCAATCCTTCCCAAGAGTGGAGAAATTACAAGAGATCTCAAGCAAAGGGAGATTCTCTTAAAAAAGCAAAAGCTCCAACTCACAAATCGGAAAACGTCTTTTGATTGAGAGAATATTTAGATCAGTTGATCCTCTAATTTTGAATAGATGCAATGTGCTACAGTTGCTTGGACACATTCCAAAACTATATGCTGTATCTACAGAAGACATAAAAATTGTCGAGTTTGTAGAGGAGTCCGCAACTGACAGAGTCTTACTGCACATCCCTTTGTGACTAATTTGCAATCTGATCTTAAACTGTAACTCAGAGCTACATTATCTTGGATTTGATATAAAAGAAGTGTGTGACGCAAAAATACCTGCACAAATAAGACCAGAAATGAGTAATGAATCAAATGAGAAGGGAGGTTCAAAAATTAAAGACGCAACCCGAAAGGGAACACAGCTCAACCTTCCTTTAGATCCCTTCGAACAGATGACCAGGACTCCGTTAATTGCGACAGTCCCATAAAACCAATCAAAATTACTATGAAGAATAACCTGAATGTACTAAATGGCATGGAAAAAGCTTCAAGACCGAAAAACGTCGACACGGGACTAGGTACCTGGAGTTGGCTATCTGCGTCCGTAAACAACTGTGAGGAGCTCTAACGCCAACCCGATACGCCAACGGACTCCTTATTGATAGGCTCCTGGAACACAAGAGGATTCAAGAACCTCTTCGGAAAATCGTCTAACGTACTTAAAAAATTGGATGTGATTTGCCTCCAGGAAACGTGGCTCGAAAAGTCACCCTGCGCCGACGGTTTTGAAATAGCTTTAAATCCAGCAATCAAGCAAAGTATGGGCAGACCAATGGCTGGTCTAATGATAATGGTAAAAAAATCGAAAAACATAAAAATAACAAGCACAGAAAATCCATCACCATACCTGCAGATTGCGACCATTGAACTAAATGTAAATTTACCTCACAAAATAACAACTATTCACATTATCAACATATATTGGCAGCACACCGCCACTGACGAATTGGATTTCCTAGATCTAATCTGTGACACAATTGACCGGACCTTAGAGTCCAGTGATATGCCAAACCTAATATTATGTGGTGACCTTAACATGGAATGCGTTGAGTTGAAACCTGACACTACAACAAATAACAATTCATACAGAAAATCGAAAGACCCCTATAACATCAAAGCGGCTTGGAACGACGAGATGGAAGATCGTGAAATGAATTTATTAAACGGAAACATCAGATGGGATATCCCTCCCAAAGCAACCGTGTCTCAAGGGAAAAAAGCCTCGATCCTTGACTACTTCTACGTATCAAATGCCATTGAGAACAAAATATCTGAACTAGTTGTGATCCCGACGGAACAAAGTGACCACAACTTGGTAACCATCCAAATCTCTGGCATGAGATGCACTGAAAACGAATTTTGGAATACGAATATAAGCGTGACGCCTGGTCGAAACATAGTACGAATTAACAGAGGTAACATCATAGATACTGCAACCATCCTTCATTCGAAAAAACAAACCCCTATTCGAAGCCCAAATTGAATACCCAAGATTACTGGAAAAATACATTGAATATAATCTGGGCCCTCAAAAAATAGGGTTTCGTCACCAGCACTCCTACGATCCGGAAATTGTTGATAGAAAAAGGATCTTAAGGAAAGCTTTACGAGATGCTAAGAAGAGCTCCACTTACAACTATCCGTTGGAAACAAAAAAAGCGAAAGCATCATATATAAGTTGGCTGAAAGGCCATAAAAATTGCATCCTACAAAATGATGCCGAAGCGATGACAAAGATCCTGACTGAAAAAAATTCAAAATCATTTTGGTCCTTAATTAACAATACAGAAGCCAGTCAAGGTTCCCTACAGGTTTCCACAGTCACCGAGACTCAGTGGATAGATCATTACACTGAGTTATTTAACAACCAACAAAAGGAGGGTCACGAACGCCTCGAACATCACAGCCCATGGGCCCTAAAGATTTCGAAAGAAAACATCCTGAAAAACATTAAAAATCTAAGCCTCTCTCAAGCTCCTGGCCCTGACGGCCTGACTCACTGGATGTTAAAGCAAAATCCGGAGGAGTGGACTGATTTTTGCTACAACTTATTCTGTAACATCTTAAAAGAAGGAAGAGTTCCAAAAACATGGAAGTGTGCTTTGATCGTGCCGATCTTCAAAAAAGGGGTACAGTCTTATCTTAAAAACTTCAGACCCATAGCCCTCCTCGACGTGATCGGAAACATTTATGCTACCCAAGTTCTTCACCAGATAACATCATGGATTAAAGACGTAGGAGCTGTTGATATCCAACAAACTGGATTCATGAAGGGCTTTGGTTGTTCCCTGAACCTCTTAAACATTTTAAAAATGGGCATGATGAAGAAAAAAATGAAGATCTACCTAGCCTTTGTTGACCTGGCTCACGCCTTTGATAGTGTCGATCGAGACATGCTCTGGGCTAAAATGATAAAACATAAATGTCCAGTCAGCCTACTGAAAGCAGTGCAAGAACTTTACTCTGACACGACCCTAAAAATCAGACTTGACCAAAAGGGCTCTCTATAAACGGCCATCCAAACATCAAGAGGCGTGAAGCAAGGCTGTCCGCTGGGAGCATGCCTATTCAGTTTCTTCATTCACGACGTTCATAAAGATCTATGCAAAGTAAGAGCCTTTCCTCCAAAGGTCAAAGGAGTCCATATTGGGCATATGCTCTATGCCGACGACATAGTCCTTATTGACTCAACACCGGTCGGCTTACAGCGAAAATTGAGGTCATTGGACATTACACCGTTAAAAACAGTCTAGAGATCAATGCCTCAAAAACCGAGATCCTCGTTCTCCAAAACCTAACCGGTGCGACATCCGCCAGAAAAGCAAAATTTAAATGGGACGTTGGAGGCAAATTGATCAGTTGTGTCAGTCAAGTACCATACTTGGGAGTTTTGCTTAGTTCAAATATAAATGATAACCCGATGGTACAAAGGATCAAAAGAAAATGCAAGCTTTTAGCCGTTCAGGGTGCAATGTTAAACACGAAGTATGGAAAATTCAGCATAAAACCGGCCCTTGAATACTACAAGGCCAAGGTTGTGCCATCGTTAATCTTTGGAGCTGAGGCTATGCTGGGGTGCCCCTACGAGACATGGTCTTGGTGTGAGAACACCTATTGGAACCAAATTTTGCACTTACCGAAAGGATCCCCCTCGGCGTGTACTCGATATGAATTAGGGTTAACATCCATAAACGCCTATGTCACATGGAACACTCTGGCACTATTTAGTAAAATCACGAGCCCAGAAAACCTCACACAATTCTCTATCTTGAAACATACGGAAAGTAAACTATCAACCGCCTCAATACAAGAAGAATGGGAGGATCGATGCTGGGCTATATTAGATCAAGTGAACGCTGACAGAGAGATGCTGATACAAAACCCAAATCAGGTTAAAAAGAAACTGTGGGACGCTGACTGGTCTGAAACCTGTGACATCCGAAATGCTCATCGTTGTATGAACCTCGCTGCACCTGAAGCAAGAGCTCGGGGATCGATACCGAGTTATATGGAACTATTTCCTTGTGTAAAAAAACAAAGACTTTATATGAAATTCCGACTGAATTTATTTTCAACCAAAGAAATCCTGAACTTACGTCAATTACCTCCAAAATCTATCTATCTGTGTCGATTCTGCGACTCTGATAATGAGACTTTAAAGCATTTGATCTTATATTGCAAAACGCTCAAACATTTAAGAACCAGGACAGTGACCGAACTTTTGAATGCTAGACCCAGTCTATTTGGAGAGGATTGGTGGAAAAGGATGTTCGAGGGAGCTGACAGGAAGCTAATTTTTGCCTTGGTGACTTTCTTGGAATCCCTAGAGAAGAGACTGTTTGAACTTGAGGCTGACTAAAGTAGTTGTACTTGCCAACCTCAAGACCTTTTGAGTCCGGAAAGACACATGTCAAATGACGAACTTGGAATAGTGTATTGCCTTTTCCTTTTCTTTTTGTTTAGTCTCTCCTCTATCTACCCAGTGTTCTTGCATCCTTTCTAATGGATTTTAATTTGTTTTTTTCTCTTTTTTAAAAGTTTGTAAACAAAATCATAAAAATAAAAAAATAAAAAATAAAAAATAAGCAAAATGGGAGTGTGTGAAGGACAGTATACCTGTACTTATGGGGTGCAGCCAAAATGGTTCCGTCTGTAGATCAGGCGCGGTGGCCGGCAAGTTCATAGGCAAACAAAATGGAGTTGTCCTAAGGACACTGGAACTGTCCGTACAGTGAAAATATCATTTATGCACATGCGCAGTACAACCGTAAGTATAGCGAACATCGCGCCTGTCCCTAACTGACTGTCTCACTTGTGTCGCACTTTGAAATTGTTTGAGAACCCGAACACCGTCCGTAGGACACTTGCGCGCATGCGCACATTTGGTACTCTGCATTTGCTATCCAGCGGACTCCCATTTCTGGCGCGGATGTGTTCAGGACGTCATCATGTGACTGCACCCATGCTGAGCGTGTGGACTAATTTGCACAGTTTGTGTGCTTCCGCAACAGTCCAAAATAAATTGTATACACAAGACAAAGTATTGTAGAGTGTAACAATATAATTTCACATATCCCAGACAATAGTTGACCTGAGGACTTGATGTGTAAAATTTTTGTACCGCTTTGCAGTGATGAAGATGGTCACGAGGCACACCCCTCCACCCCTACAAATGGCCACACCCCCGAACGCATCTTCATTCTCCTTCTGGCTATAGAAGATTGAGGTGTAATGCCTTTACTGCTGTAGTGACCAAAAGGAAACTAATCGGTATGGCTTCCATGGCTGCTGTTGGTTCATTAGCCTCTGCACCACCCCCAAACCCACCACCACCACCACCTCCCCAAGAGCCTGCAGAGAGATATATGGGTGAGGATGTAGAGAGCGAGGAAGAAGAAGAGGATCAGAATGAAGTGGAAAAACTCAGCAGTAGGAGCACTCGCTGGGAGTCGTGGGTGTGGCGGTTGTTTTCCGTTTATGGGAACGTACCAAAAGCATGTGCAGACCTGGTGAAGTGTAACCAGTGCGAGGTGGTGCTGAGTCGTGGGAGAGTTGGTTCGTACAGCTTTGGTACGACAACCATGAAGCGACACCTCACTTCGTTCCATACTGCGGACATTCGCAAGGTGGCACCATGTGAAGAGCGGAGTCGCTTGAGTTCCTCCACAGCATCCTCTGTGTCTGATCCTCCCACCACAAGAGATACTCCTGTGGGGGAGCGCCTCCCTCCAGCTGTCTCACAAGCCATTCACAATGCTGTTGACCCTTACCTTTCAAAAGGTGACAATAATGTGCAATTATTGTGACGCAGTACTCTGCAGGGGGGAGAGTTTTCGAAGTGCTTTTGAGGCTACGGTCGCAGAGCACCAGAAGATCTGCTCCTTACCTAAATAAGCTCACCCTATATCCTTCTCTGTTCACTTGCCCTTTCTTAACCCTATGGCTGGTGTCCCTTCCTTACCCTCCTTTGGCCCCTTCTCCTAGTGTGTCGAGTGCTGTGAAGCAATAAATGTGAAAACAACAAAAATTACCGCAAAGGCTCTTTTCAGAGCCGCCTTTCTCAGTTTAACGATAGAACTATGAAGTGACGGTGATAAACCCCCGCGGAGTGGTGGAAACGTTCGCAGACAGTCGTAGGGGAAAAAGGGAGGGTGCCAGCGGAGCAAACACAATGAAGTGGACGCTGGGAGTAAGTGGTGGCTCTGAAAAAAGCCTTTCGTGGTGTGTTGTATGGGTCAAAGACTGTGGATTGGAGAAAACGGATTGTCAGATAGGTTAGTGTGAATTCAGAAGAGGTTGAAATGCATTTTGTACATTGAGAAGAAAAATCTGATTGCTAGCATATGTGAGGTGGACTCCATCTCTGCGGAAAATGAAAGAGCTGCAAAACAAAATGTTTTCATTGTGGAAGGAGGACATGCCAACATCTCTTACAAAGGCACAAACATGCTTATTCACATTGCGTCTCACTTTCTCCATTTGTGGACCAAAAGCAGAAGAGCGCAGCCATATTTGTCTTTGTGCAATGCAGGAAAAAAGTATGTGACAATTTGGAAACATGTCCATGAGCTTTGCAAGTCCTTCCTTCATTGCAAATTGCAAAGAAATTCCAGAGACTGGCCCAAACTGTTTCCTCCGCAGTCAATGATAAGTATATTTGGAGGATGCTCTGTCAGTAAAGTAACACAGAGAGGTACCAAGTCCAGCCACCTCATGCCATGCACGCCATGCCAGTGCACCGCCACATGAGGAAATCTAAGATCTGCAGATAAACTGCAGCTTTCTGCATGCACCTTCAACCAATGTATCCATGAGTCTCCCAAAATCCAGATAATCTGTTTTCGAGCATGGAAAGCCATGGCTGTGTGGTGTCCTGTCAGGGAGAAGACGGTCTTACTAAAGTGCGCAGTTCAGAACACACCTACTGAACTTTATGGACCAATGCCCAGCTCCGCTCATTCTCATTTGCATGCGTCTCCACCCCTGAATCCCCGTTGGTGATACGCGCTGGCTGCGAAGTACCGCCATGTTCGCGGACATGTATAGGATCAGAGCGTGACGACGGTACATTAAAGTGTCATTCCCCTTTTTCCGCTTTAAGATGGGCTCTGAAAAGAGCTGTTTCTTTTTATTCTTGGCCAGATACCGTACAGACATCTGTTATTTTATTTATTTTTTTGTATTTTTTGTCCTTGCTTTACTCCTACAACCATTACAGAACCTTCTCTAAAGCAAACCTTACGTTCCAAAAGAACATCGCATTTCCCAAAGAAGATAGTGCAACACCATCTGCTTCGAAATAATCTCCATTGCTTGAAGCAATGTTATTGTGGCTGCAGAAAAACATACCAGCTCGTATCATGAATGCACGCATGCCGCGATTGATGATACACCTCCCAATACTTTGGTCTGGACAGAAAACAGAATTGTTGTCCCATTTCATTCTAGGCAGCAAAGCAGAAAAAATTACTTTTGTTGTTGGGAAGATGGTCATGAGTGCTTCAACCAACTGTGCCAAATCGGCCAAAAAAGTATGTGAACTCACGTATCCCAAATGGGAAGCACCGTAGTGCAAAATTACCACATGAGGAGTGGTCATTGTACGCATGTCTCTGCAAACTTGCAGAATTGCCGCAGCATTGCCATCAGTGTCAGCACTCCACACCACCTCTACTCCTCTGACATCGAAATGGTGTGCCACATGCCTACTCTCAGCATAGTGTTGTAATCCATGCACAAAAATGTCTCCAGTCACCAAAAACCTGACCCTCTGCACCTTTGCCATCTTCACTGTAGGCACCATCTTTCCACACAAAAGAGTAATGTGAACATCAGATTGGCTGATGCCTACAGTCCCCTTTCCATGCAGGATTTGCTGTAGAAACCCGTATGTGACACGCCCTACCTGCGGACAAGCGTTGCTTACGTGCGGCATGTAACTCTTACCCAGTCCTTCCACCCTTTCCACAGCGCTAGCAAGTCGAGTCCCTCATTGGACACAACTAAGCAGTCACACAACCATCCACCAATCACATTGAACATCGCTAATTCTAACTCCGTCATCAGCCTTTCACACTTCAAAATGACTCTCGATGATTGTGAATGGAAGTCGCATATCATTGCAAAGCACCGACTTCATAAGCTACTGTGCAAGTATTGCAAATTTCTACGTACAGCTCCATGCATGCGCACATGCATGAGTATATAATACAGGTATGTATATTGTAATCAGAGAACATGTGCAACCCTTATGATTTAATTTAGAGAAATTAATGGTGCTAAATGTGCACAGGCAATACATACCAACGTTCCCCCTTTTAAGTGCAAGATGTCCGATTTACGATTGACAAACCGCACGACTGCTTACTGTCTTCCGCATAACCTATACAAACGTTGCAAGCATGCCGATTTTGGGCGGAACTCAATTTTGTATGTGAAAATGTCGGAGTTGTGTACTGTGCTGACATCTCCCTTTGAGGGTCTCCCAATTTTTTGGCATTGTGCTTTTAATTTTCAAGTAGGAAATGTTTCCCAATCTACTACTGTGCCCTATCGCTTACAAACCTCTCACCTATACATAGTACACCGTGTAAAAAACAAGGCTTTTCCATTAACTTAAAATTGTTAGCAATTTTGAAGGACTTTCAAGTACCATATTGCAAATGCCATGGAAAGACTGCACAGAGTGAAGTGAAATGCACACATGCACTAGGTTGAAATATGAAAGTAGAATGCTGTGACGAAAGAAGCACAATTAATGTGTGCAGTATCATCACTGCTGTAAACACACTAAGGGCCTCATTAGGACCCAGGCGGTAAGGGGTTTACGGCGGCGTAAACAGCACCGACCCTTACTGCCTGATTCTGAGGTCCCTTAGCGCCATGGAGGTTTTAACACCTGCTTTTAGCAGGTGTTAAAATCCATGGCGCTAAGGGACCTTGTTGTTAATTACGCCACCGTAATTTACGGTGGCGTAATTAACGCCTTCCCCACTCCCATTATGCCCTATGGGGCAAAAATGGGAATGGGGAAGGGTAAATGGGTTAATGGGGACTTACCGCCCCACTCACCTCGGAATGGGGCGGTAAGTCCGCCAACCACCATGGCGTAAACGTAGTTTACGCCATGGTGGTAAAGGTACGACCCAGGCGGTAACTTACCGCCTGGGTCGTAATGATGCCCTAAGTCATTGATTTAGTTTTTTTGCCCCGCAGTGAAGACTACTCTCCTGAGAATCAACAGCATCTACACTGCAGACGACATACCCGAAGAAACCTGGTTATTTTGGGAAAAAATGTAAGTACAGTACTACCTTTATATTGTAACTACTCCTCAAAGAGGTTGTGTGGGTTATTTGTTTATTTTGGGCGCCAAAGCAAACATTGATTTCTAAACCATTCTACCTACAAATATCCATTTATTGAGCAAAGAATAACAGGCAAAATGGCTCACAAATCCCTGTATGTTTGGAACTCAAATAACATACGTAATACTTAGAAGGTTAGATTTAGAAAAGAAGTTGCTGCTGCAAGTTTATGGCATTTCATTAATTGATAATGGTTTTCGTCACAAGTAGGCCACTTTGTACTCTCATCTGAAGCACATTGTAGTAGTATAGAAACAATAAAGTAGCCTTACCAAATCATTGCACAAGTTCAATGCACATCGACATACCATGACAAAGACATTCCCCATCAGACTCATGCACACATGCACACAGCACACAGACATTGGACAACAGACCAAAGTATACCTTTTTTTTCAACAGATACCAAAGAATGCCTAACAAAAAGCAAATCCATAGAAAGGAACGCAAAAGTAGAGAAAATAAAAATAAAAGTGCCCAATGTAAGCATCCACCTGTTGTAGAGTTTGTAGAGAATGTTGGAACAAACCAGCTAATGCAGTTGGTTAGCAAAACAAGGGAAGTCTCAACTACCGAAACTTTACCTACTCCATCAAAATGTGTCACAAAACACAAAAATGTTGTAAAAAAACCAACTACCAGTACAGCTAACAATGCTCCTAATAATCCTGATAGTGTAACAAAAATGCATAGTAAAGAAAGTATTTTATCAAAAATGTTTCGTCACAGAGTCCTTCAGAATCTACTAAGAAGAGGACCGAAATCATCCTCACCCCTTAAAACCTACAGTAGAAAATTACTCCTACAAGGTCTCGTGGACAGTGCAATCCTTCTCAAAAGGAAGTTGTTTATATTAGTGTTAAATAGAATGAAAGCACTAACAAAACTAAGTACTAAACTACAAAAGAAACTGAGCAATAAACGGAATGTGAACAAAAATAATTTCTTACTTGTTTGTGGTGGTGAATGGAGTCACACAACAACCACAGAACCATATTTTATTGAAGAAGCATATAAACAAAATCAAACAAACACAATTGCCTTCCATAGCAATGGATAGGGTATGAGAAAATCAATACTACGACCATGGAACAAGAAACACTGCTTACAAATGTATTCCCTGAAAACTTAGAATTACCTCTCGATTCAGCAGAACCACACCGTGCAGTATACAAATGGCCGTGCACATCAATGTGTACCATTCCAAACAAAGCGTTCAAATCTTTACGTCAGTTCCTTAATCAATATGTAAAAGGTAAAGAGAAAAGTAAAATGAAAGTGCTGCAAAATATGGATATTTGTTCAGTGCGGAAATACACAGGACTAAAAGGACATTCATTAGCCTGCATTTCTGGGCCTATTTGCAAAAGCACCTTCCATGATATCAAAAGGATATCAATACATCATTCCAATGTAAGAAATCTAGTGTATAAAATATACTATGCAAAAAGTCCAGCTTCAGAATTAGGCAACTTAAATACCTCTCTTCTGCATGGTACACCCAAATACTTACAAGAAGAAATTGACCGTATTCAGAAAAAGTATTTTGAAAATGAGAGCCACTTACAAAATGCAACAGTTTTAGAACATAGTAGCAACAATTCTGCTCATAGCAACCTTCTACTACACACATAAAGAAAAGAAATAGTAAAATTTAAAAGGTCATCGGCTGAAGTACCAAACCATGTATGTGTGTGTTGCCGCAGAATGTTTTACAAAAGGAACACAAAAAATATGGACATAGCATATAAAATAGAAGACAATGAAGATTCCAAATGGTTTGAATTAGCTCTCTACCTTTTTAGCAGAAAACAAATATGAACTAACTGAACGCCTAATATGTTGCAGTTACTGTACTACAAAATTAGACAACAACCACACTCCTTCACGTTTCTATTACAAATAATTTGGAATTGTTTCCATTACCAAAAATCCTGCAGCAGCTCAATTTGTATGAGAGCATAATAATTCAAACAGTTAACCCATTTCAAGCAATTATACGCCTTCATCCAAAAACAGCAAAATTACCTTCCTCTGAATTGGTGAAAGGGATTCGTGGCAAAGTAGTGTGTTTGCCATTAGATCTAACGGAAAATGTAAACACTCTAGGAGTGGAACGTTCAATAGAGCATTCTTTAATAGTCTTGGTCAATGGAGTACCAACAAAGGACAAAAAAAATTGGCAACAATTAGTAGACTTGCACAAAGTTAGACAAGCATTGCAATATCTAAAAGAAAATAATGAGTACTACAAGGAAATAAATATTGATGAAAGCTTAAGGGAAACAACTGAAATAATTCAAGAGCCATCAGAAACTGGATAATTCGAACTTCTGGATCCTGCTACAGTATGCACTCTTTTGGACTATTACACAATTCATCCATTGCATTCCAATGAAAGCATAGATGATGCACTAGAAACTTACCAAATGCGACAAACCAAACGGTCACCAATGAGTATATGGGAACAAAGTATAGAAGCACGTGCTTTTCCACTGCTATTTCCACCTGGCAAAGGTGGAAGATACGATGATAGACTCACTCAGATTGGGGCGTCAGAATACCGTTCATTACGAATGTATTCGCAAGATCCCAGATTTAGACAAAATGTGGAATACATATTCCACCTACTCTATGAAGTGAATTAGCAGCAATATGTTATGGAGTTGTACACATTCTTAAATCTGGTATCCACTTTCAAAATATGTCAGCTACGCAGTACAAAAAAATGTTACACAATGAGCAGCAACAGGAAGAAGAACCTCACGCCCAACTAGATAAGGACTCTTCCGACAGTATTCAATCTTCTGTAACAGGAAGGCAAGAACCACTAGGACAACCACCAATAGTAAATGAGGCTGAAGTAGCTATGGCAGAAGTAGAAAACACCATGTATCAGTATCAAGAAGATACAGAAGACTTAACTGTACAACAAGAAAAACTTAACAATGATCAGCACACCATTTTTGAAGACGTAACAAAACAAATTGTACATGGTGTACAACACGAAAATAAAGAATGTACCTGCCAAAATTACAAACCTACACTGCTGTACGTCAGTGGTGAACTGGATCAGGGAAAACATTCTTAATCAAAATCATCAGCAAGTTCCTTCAACAATTGACACACAACAAACTGTCAGGTGTTGTTACGGCCCCCACAGGTCTAGCTGCCTACAACATAGGCGGTGTCACTTTACACCGATTACTACTGCTTTCAGTAGAGCATCAAAATAAATTAGACTACTACAAACATTCTGCAGAAGCTGCAATGGAATTACGCAGAGTATTGAAACAAATTAAAATGCTACTAATAGACGAAGTGAGCATGGTCTCCAACCTAATGTTGGCTTTGATTCATCTCAGATTGCAAGAAGTACTTAAAAGTAACAACAAAGAACTCTTTGCAGGGAAACACATTATCGTTTTTGGAGATCTTCTACAATTGACACCAGTGAAAGGTGAACTGATTTTTAAAACCTTAGGCCACAAACTCTGCCGGAAAACTGTTGGTAGCATAGGTAATGTTAACCTCTGGCAACATTTCCAATATAGAGAATTAACTGAGAACATGCAGCAATCTTCAGATCTCACTTATGCCAACATCTCAAAAAGTATTATAGTTGGTGTATTATCGCAAGAAGCACAAGTTGGATTGAAAAACTGGCACATACATGCACTTTATGGTGACAGTGCATGTGCAAATGATGTAATGGAACAAATAGCGCACAAAAATGTCAATTGTATGGCCTTAATGCTAACTCTTGCAAGCTGCTTCAAATTCAATGCAACAATGTTAAGTAAAGAAATGCAACCAATACTGGAAATTAGGGCCACAGACAATCTAGACGGACATGGTATGACAGTACCCATGTGTGAGCAAGCCACAACAAGACGAAATAGTTTAGAAAATTCAATCTCCAACACAGCTGGGTTGGAAAGAATATTGAAATTATCCTTAAATTGTAGAGTAATGCTTAAACGTAACCTTGACGTAGAGCAAGGGCTAATTAATGGAGCACTGGGCACAGTTGTTGGCTTTCAATCATACCCACATGATAGTAACATTCAGTTTGTCAATATTCGCTTTGATAAACTTTCAGAAATGAAAAGGATAGGGCGCTCAATTGCTCGATTCCTTCTCTTCAAAGACATGTATGTACGTAGAGAGCAATTTTCTCTAACTCTTGCATATGCAGTTACCATTCGTAAATCCCAAGGTCTTACCATAGACAAAGCATTGATAGATATAGGAAACACAGTCTTTAAGGAAGGCATGAGCTGCGTAGCATTATCACACTTACGTACACTTGACGGTCTATTGCTAATGAACTTTGATGCAAGTAAAGTCAAGGCTGATATTCCTTGCATTCTAGAATACAATAGATTGCGTTCACTGTACACCCCTCATCTGAAACAATACCCTGTTCCACATAAAGTAAAACGGGGTAAAAGAAAACTAAATGAAACAGAAATGCAACAGAATCCAACAGCAAATTCCGTAGAGAAAAGAAAAGAAGCTAAAGTTTCATCAATTACCGCAAACATAGAAGAACCAACTAGGGAATGTAAACCAGGGACGTCAGCAAAGAAGCAACAGAAATTTCAAAAAATGCACTCAGATACAGAACTTGCTGGACCATTCAAATTTGCAAATAAAAGTGGGGTAAGTTGCTATGCAAATGTAGCAATGAGTATTCTATTTCAATTGCCACCAATTGTTAACAATATTTACCTCCACAGTACAGACCAATTGTGTTTGCAAATGTTAGTGCTGCATAGAAATGCAACAAGCAATCCTAACAACACATACAGTGTTCATGGAGTAAGGCAACAATTGGACGACTGTGCTGGAACGGTGAGATTCACTATGAACTCACAAGAAGATCCACAAGAATTTCTATTGTACATACTATTAGTGTTGGAAAACAAAAGCATACCTGTAAATGAAATCTTCCAGATTTCGTACATGTGGAAACATACATGCACTCTCTGCAGCAAAGTGATACAGGAAGAAATCCCAAATGAGCTATTTGTGTATGTTTCCATACCAAATTGTGAGAGCATTCCATTTCAGCAACTTGTACAAAATGCAAACCATGGCTGATTATGTACTGTTTGCAATTCAATCGCTCCACCTTGCTTATTCAATCACATAGTGCCTACATAATACTTATGCTTCTACGTTATAATGCAGATGGCACCAAAACAACTGCAAACTGACTGGATTCACACACGATCAAGACTCACTTGGAAAGAAGACCTTTACAACAGTAGGCATAATCTACCATGCAGGAGCTTCAACCAATGCAGGTCAATACACTGCATACATTAAAAAGAATTGTGGATGGTTCGAATGTAATGATAGCACCATTACTCAAAAGCAGAGATTGCCAGCTAATCTTACAAATGCGTATTTATTGTTCTTAAAGCCAAAATTTACGAAATAATGTGTACTTCAAGATTTAAAAAAAAACGATGTGAAAGACTACAAGCAGAATACGCCAACAGGTATCTAACTACCCAAGAGGATGTAAGAATGACACAAAGAAATGAATATCACAGATTGTTGGGAACAAATGCACAGGTAGAATACGCCTACAGGTATCTAACTGTTGTTAAAAATCGGCAGGAAGGCAACAAACATAACATTAATGGAAAAGATGAAGGAAACAGGATATAAAAACGACACAAATGAATGAATATCACAAAGCTGTAGGAACAAATGCACAGTTAGAATACGCCTACAGGTATCTAACTATTGGTAAAAATCGGCAGGATGGCAACAAACATAACATTAATCGGAAAGATGAAGGAAACACTCAAAGGAAACAAGGAAGTAGTTAGTACCATAGTGAATGAAGTTTTTTTTTTTTAATCTGACAAAGATTTTTTTTCCCCAGACCCAAGGATTAGAAAAGCAAACACAGAAACTAAGCGCAATGCACAGTACACTGGTTTGTAAACTAAATATGAGGGTAAAAAAAAAAGGTAAACTGTCTATTAAGCAATGTAGTAAATTTTCAAAAAATGCAAAGACTAACATACCTGTTTCTTTTATCACAGAAATGGAAAAAGGGATACTTCCGCCAAGTACGATAACCATTTAAAAATTGTATGTGGATTCTGAAAAAAAGTAAGGAGTAAGTATATTGGCAGTCATTTTCTACACATGAAAATCTACACGTCTAATCTATGGTACTAATATGCTGCAGTGCCTGTAGGCTAACCCTTGCATCTTCGGTGTGTAACCTACCATGTACGCCTTACGACCAAGGTACAAAGAGTATAGGTCCTAGCCACAACCATCGCTGCATATCAAAACCATGGTCCTTGCAAATTAGCTACTTATAAATTTACTTTTCGGACCATCGTCTACAGCCATGCAGGCAAGACACTGGGGCGTCCACATAAAAAGTGCATTACACCACACCCATATTCACTTGTAACTCCACTGCTTATGACTTCAGTCTTGGGTGCATGGCCTTTGGGAAAGCAATCAAGAATCTGGGTCCTGGCTAGAAACACCAGAGCATATCAGAACCATTGTGCCTTGTCATTTTACTATGTACAAACTTGGTTTTGGGAGCATGGCCTTTGACCATGCTCCCAAAACGCTATGCCCTCTCCACAACCATCTTAATGATGTTGCATAGTACAAGTGTACCAATAGCTGTGATATGATGTAGTAGTTTGTAGCCACAGGTTACAGAGGTGAGTTTGAGGCCATAGCATTATGAATGTTTGGGGATACAGTATTCAAAATGCATAGTTACTTACAACTGCAGTTCTTATTACTTTGTTCAAATACTCTGTATCCTGCCACTACTACCACACCATTTGACATCCATTGTGGCATATAAGTACACTACGAACAAATGTACTTTTGGGGGCATGGCCTTCGTCCATGCACCCATGATTGCAGCCCCTGCCCACATCCGCCAGAGTGATGCACTACCACACCATATCGTACCCATTGTGCCTTGTAAGTACACTGCATATAACTGTGCTGTTGGGTGCATGGCCTGCACCGATGCACTCATGACTGCAGACTCTCCCCACAGCCACCTGACTGTTGTTCAATACTAGGGGTGTCTCTGTAGCTCTGAAATGCTGCACTGTTTGTTCGCAGGGCCTAAAATTGTTGGTGTATGGCCATACATTTCAATATATGGTTGTGAAGTGTCTCATAACTGCAGTGCTTACAAGTTTCCTGTTGGGTGCATGCTTGGGTGTATGGCATACAGCCTGCAACCATGCACCCAAAAGTACACATCTTGTCCACAACCACCGCAATACATGAAACCCATGTGGACTTGTAAGTGAAGAGGTTATAGCTTTGTTGTTGGGGGCATGGCCTTCCGCCTTGCACCCAAGTGTACACACACTCCCCACAACCAGGCAATCGATACGCATTAGTAAGGGGGTATCCATGGGTGTGACATGCTGAAGTATTGGTGACCAGGACCTAGAGTTTTGGAAGTAAGGCCTTCGGCCTTCGGCCGACGGCCATGCATCCCAGACTCTAGGCCCTGGCCTCAACCACCGTAGCATGTGCCACCCATGGCGGCGTACTGATGAATACAATAACCATAGGAAAAAGTATTGCAATTACGGCATGGTGTCAATTTCAATGTTCCCTAACACAACACGTGTCCTTAGAATTGTTAGAAGTTCCCTGTGCACTGCACGGACTGAAATTCTGCCCTTATTGGACCCCTCATTTTTTGTGCATACAAGGAAGCCATAGAAAATACATCATGAAGAAGGTATAAGTGTGTTATTGGGCGCATGGCCTTCAGCTGTGCACCCAACACTACAGAGTCTCGCCACAACCACCTCAGTGATGTTTGGTAGTGGGGTTTTTCTATAGGTGTGGTATCCTTCAGTGCTTCAGGCCAGAGGCTTCACTCCTAGCTGTATGTCCATAGATCTTACATGCGATGGGTGTGCAGTGGCTTCCACGTCTACTACTTATAACTTTGTTCTTGGGTGCATGTACTTATAACTTTGTTCTTGGGTGCATGGCCTTTGGCCATGCACCCAAGACTGCACGCACTCCCCACAAGTTGCCAATCAAAACGCAATACTATGGGTGTATCCATGGGTATGATATGCTGCGGTGGTTGTGGCCAGAGCCTACAGTCTTGGAAGTAAGGCCTTCGGCCTTCGGCCGACGGCCATGCATCCAAGACTCTAGTCCCTGGCCACAACCACTGTAGCATGTGACACCCATGGTGGCGTACTAATGATTATAATAATAATAGCCATCGGGGAAAAGTAATGCAATCACGACATGTTGTCAATTTCAATGTTGCCTACAACTACGCGTGTGCTTCCAACTGTTAGAAGTTTCCTGTCCACTGCATGAACTGAAATACTGCCCTTATTGGACCCTTCATTTTCTGTGCGTACAAGGTGGGCATAGGAAATACATCAGGAAGAGATTATAGCTGTGTTATTGGGTGCATGGCCTTCGGCCATGCACCCAAGAGTGCAGGGTCTCTCCACAACCACCTCAGTGATGTGTGGGAGTGGGGGTTTTTCTATAGGTGTGGTATCCTTCAGTGCTTCTGGCCAGAGGCTTCACTCCTAGCTTTATGTCCATAGATCTTACATGGGATGGGTGTGCAGTGGCTTCCAGGTCTAGTACTTATAACTTTATTCTTCGGCCATGCACCCAAGACTGCACGCACTCCCCAAAACTTGCCAATTGAAATGCAATACAACGGGTGTATCCATAGGTGTGACATGCTGTGGTGGTTGTGGCCAGGGCCTACAGTCTTGGAAGTAAGGCCTTCGGCCATGCATCCAAGACTCTAGGCCCTGGCCACAAGCACTGTTGCATGTGACACCGATGGCGGCGCTATAATGAATATAATAATAGGCATCGGGAAAAGTAATGCAATCATGGCATGTTGTCAATTTCAATGTTGGCTACCACACGCGTGTGCTTTCAACAGTTAGAAGTTTTCTGTCCACTGCATGGACTGAAAAGCTATCGTTATTACACCCCTCGTTTTCTGTGCGTACAAGCTGTCCATGGAAAGTACATCATGAAGACCGACCCCCAGAACAAATTCATTGATCAACCATGTCTTACTGTCTGAACCTTTCCCAACGGTCTGTGACACAGCAAAACAGTTTTATAAATAGAGCATATGTACGCTGGTTCTTGCTCCGCTTTCGGCGGATCCAAGATGTTGGCCGCATCCAAACAATCTGACGCAGAACATGTCTCGCAGCAGCCAATGGGCAGAGATGTTGCGTGGCCGCGGTCATGGCGCCAGCCCCTTAGCCAATCGGTATCTTGTCCATGGACCGAACAGGGACGTGTGACCGGGAAGCAGGCATAGATATCACTAATTTTTTCAGACCTACTTTTTGATAATTGTAAAGAAAAGTACTGCACGGGAGGTCACCAAATTTACAAAACCACGCTTTCTGGACCAAGCCCCTGTACCTGCCTCAGATTTCGTGAAGATCCGTCCAGCTGTTTGAACTGTAGCCGTGCGCAAAGTTTTTCCCCCGTTCAGTCTATGGGAAAAAAGACATTTTGGGACACCCCCTATAACGTTTGCCCCCCTGGACCAAACATCTCCAACTTTCCCAAAAAATTCTGAGTGGCCCACATACTTTTTTTGCAAAGTTTGGTGAGGATTCGTCCAGGGGGAGCAAAGTTATAAGCCGCCCAAAAAGTGCTCTTCCTATGGAAACAGCAACTTAACCATAACTACACGGCCACTTCCGTGGCCGTGTTATATATATACACACGTATATATATATATATATATATATACATATATATACATATACATAAGGATAATCCTTCCTTCTTAGGAAGAAAAATCTATGTTTTAGCACCCTGGGTTCCCGCTTTGGGAACAAGGGGTGCTAATGGCCTTTATCCCCATTATAGGGGCTGCAATGGACGATAATGATCCATAGCCCTCCTTATTTATTTATTTATTTATAACGCGCCAAAGCCCGCAGATATCAGGCTGTGTGGTTACAGTATTTGTTGAGGAAGATGAGTTGAAGGAAGACAGTTTACTACTTGCTGACAAAGGAACAACCTTTCTGAGAGCATTGTGGTAATTAGATTTGGTGTGGTGGCGCATGGACGTGGTCCCGTAGGAGGACTGTCCAGGTAGTCTGCGACTGAATACAAAATTGCACTCAGTGCATTTCACTTTGGTAGCTTTAGCCTTTGGTACACTCCCAACAGTAGCAAAGAATTGGCGAACCCATGATTCGATCTTGGTGCTAGTAGTAGGCACTTCCTCTACCTCATCTTCTTGGTCCTCTTCATTGTCTTGAAAGTACTGCACTTTTTTTGTTATGAAGGTCCTCCAGCTGGTGGTGGTGGTGGCTCTTGGGGTGGAGGGATGGCAATAACTGATACCATTTTTAAGATAAATAACAGTTTTGATAAAATTCTTCCAAGTATGTACTGTGTACTAGATTGGTAATGGATCATGAGTACGAAAAGTTGTAGGAGGTGTGCAAGGGAAATTTTGAAGTTGAAAGTTCCTAGATCAGTAGAAAATGCAGTTGAGAAGTGTCTTCGAAGCACGGATCCCATCATGAAGTTCGGATGCCTTTGCAAACACGTCACCATGCCGCATGCAAGTGTATGGTCACGTGGCACTGTCTAGAAGGTCTGCGATGAAGTCAGATGTTCCCGGACATCTATGGATGCAAAATTATTTCAAAAAGTTTCAAAAAGTGTATAGACGTATTAAAAATGATGCTACAAGGTGGGAAATGGCAGAGTTTTAAGGTGAAACTTTGTAAATTGGACAACAATATTGCTTATTGGCTAAGTATGATATTAGTAAGTTGTAGGAAAATAGAATGCACTGGTAAAATCCCATGATATTCACTGAAAAAACGTTGTTAGACATTATGGTTAAGTTGCACATCTAAAAACCTATGAATTTCAAGGAAAAAACTTTGTTAAAGGCACGTTATGGTTAAGTTGCACTAATAAAGAAATTCAATGAAAAAACATTGTTATAGGGATGTTATGGTTAAGTTGCACTAATAAAAACCTATGAAATTCAATGGAAAAATATTGTTACAGGGACGTTATGGTTACAGGTAAAATTGAAAAACATCAGAAATTTGACAGTTATGGTAAGTTAAGCAACCATAACTCGCACCACCACCATGCACTTCTAAGACTAACACCCAGGACATTTGTGATGTCATCTTTGATGTTCTAAGATGGTTGCCAAATACAAAATGGCATCCTGAGAGCAGGTGTCAAAAGGCCTGAATCACGCTTACATAGTAGAAGGTCTTTGGCAGCATCTACTGTGAAATAATTGAGTCTGGAGATTAAATTTGAAACTTGGCCGGGAAAAGCAGACATGGTTTATGGTAAATCAGATAAAGGCAAGGTAGTTAACCAATTAGTACAGATCAACTGAAATACTTGACAGCAAACAAAATGAGCTTATTGAGTTTTCCACTTTATAAGTTGCCAATTAAATTTGGCAGGCCCTCAAGAAGCAGATAAGAACTGTTTTTGGCAGGAGTTGAATGATGTGTAATTGTGTCTTGCCAAGAGTGACTAATGTGAGCTTTATGAGTTACAGATGAGCAACTCAATCAAAGATAAGGAGTGCTTTTTATCTGGTTAAGACAACCAATCAGATATGTATCCTGAATTTGCATGAAGGTATTGCATCATTGAAAATACCTTTATAAACAAATTGATTGCAGAAGCTCTGTTTGTACTTCCAGTGTGTCTTTTGAAACTTGTACCAAAGATGACTATGAACCTACACCCGGGTGTCTGTTCCTTTATTCTTGTCCCAGTGCCAGAGTCCACAGATGCTAGGGAGTTTGATGAGATGCAAATGGACCTTCTTTACAGTAGCATGGGAATTATAATATAATGGATTGTCAGCAGCCCTATTAAAGATCTGTTTTCAATCTGAGAGGGACTTTTTGAACTTTTTGCCTTTCTTATAGACGTTTGACTTTTCTCTTGACTTTTCCACTCTAATGCTGGAGGTAGTCTACTGCTGGACTCTTGCGAGGAACAACTAGCAGAGAGACACAGAAAGCTACCAAGGTATTAGACATTGCATGGGAGACAGAGACTGTGAAATCTAGAAGCTAGCTGGGCCTGCCATTTGAGGAGCCAGAGGAAGTCTGGGTGCTGGGGACTACCCTTGACAAAAGCCTTTGACCACATCTGTGCTGTCCTCAGAGGAGCACTGCTGTTTCCCTGGATGCTCCATTTAAATTGAATTGTTTTGGGAACTGCATGCCTTAATCCTTTCCATTAAATTGTGGGGAGGAGGTGAAACTGTGTAGATCCTTAGCACATTGAATTGAAGTTAAATCAATTAATTCCCATATAGAAAATCATGGGATGAGTGTTGTTTGAGTTTGAAATGAACAAAGGTCATGCCCAGTTTGTTAGAGCTGGTATAGACAATAAAGTACTTGGCTTGGCGGAGTGCGGCGAGTGTGTTGTTTGTGTTTGTTGCCCAGAGGAGCTGCAGCGACCAGTCCCTCTACTCTGTTTACTTTCTTGGAGGCGGACTTTTCCTTAAAAACACCGGACACACACGGAGCGTCGCGGAGTGCGGCGAGTGTGTTGTTTGTGTTGCTTGGGGAGCGGTGGGACGTGGGGAGACCGAGTTCGCAGTCTGCAATATATTGCAGGTAAGACCTAATTAAGCTCGTAGGAAGCTTATTTTGGAGCATAATCTTACCGTGGTTCGTGTTTATATCCAGGCGCTATAAACTTGTTTACATGTTCCAGCGTTCCTTATTAATTTCTGTGAAACTGTGGCCGTGACTGTGGGGCGTTGCCCTTTGAACGGCCTCAATTCACAGCTTAGATTCAACAACTTCCCCCTCGTGACCTAGCCGTGACTGCGGGGCAAGACCCTTTGAACGGCTTTGACTCGTGTACGTGGGGGCTGTGTCATGGAATGACTGTGCGACGACACGATTATAACTTTAAAATAAGGCATTGGCGTTATTATCACTTGATCCTAAGCGCTTGAAGAGTGTGGCTGCTGGATGCAAACCGGTGGATATTTTTTGCGATCCAAAATGTCCAAAAATTTGAAAATATCAAGTACGTCTCTGACTTTGAAATCCACACCTAAAAATATCACGAAAGTCAATATTTTTAAGAGAAAAGTGCATAATCAATCCTTACACACTGTCAATAAGAAACCCTGCGAAGGAGATATTCGCGACTTCTGCAAATTGAAGAAACTTAATAGTGAGAAGATCATTGACACTCACGATCCTTCCATAATGGACACACAACTTAGAACGGCTGTGGAGCAAATAACAACAGACATAGAACACATGCCGGTAAATCTGACAAGTGTCCACACTCCTCAACATAAACCTGAGAAATATGAAGTTATTAAAACTGTGTTACTGGATGTATGTCCAATTCCAAGTCAGTTAGAAGTGTCAGTCATTTTGATTGAAGATCAGGTTCAGTCTGACAATGTAAATGAAAGTGTATCAAACTCACCTAATAATTTAGAGTTTGATAATGTCTCTGATGGTTTAAAAGATGAGAGAAAAAAGATCACCCCATCAGTATCAATGAACAGTGAGTCACAACATGGGGAACAAGGGTCGATCTTGAATCCTGATTACCCGTGTAACAAGGAAAAAGTTATAACAACCCGACCGGTTGTTATCGACCTAGAAGAGAGAGAAGAAGGGTTGAGTTTACTTTTGGATGAACTGTCAGCCATAGCTTCGTCATCTATGATTTCGGACCAGAATAACAGTCTGTACAAATCGCCAAGCTTATATGACAATTCGGAAAACACTCTACACATGTCCTTAGTTGGATTAGCAAATGAAGGGAAAGGGTCTTCTTCCCTTAACAACAACAAGTCTCCATGTGCAAGATCAGCACAGGATCACAATATAATTTGTTGGAAATTACTCTTAATTCAATGCATATGACAATAGTCACATTAACAAAGCTCTTTGAATCTTTGGACTCCAAATTAGTAACACAAGCCAAGCAACTGGATCAACTAGTTACATGGATGAATAATTTGACGGTTAATCCAGCTTTTGTGCCTAGCAGTACAGATAAACTTATCTTTACTGCTGCGTCTAAAGCAAAGGCGTATTCCATATTACCGGAAATTAATCATGTGATTTAAGAAGTACTCCCTCAAGAGTCTTACATAAATCCATCCTGATTATTGAAAATGTGGCTGAACAATCGCAAGACCAGATTCAGAACGTTGTATGCATACCTGCCCAGCAAAAGGATGACACACCTTCCATTGCGCATACGCAAAAGACCAATGGCAAGTCAACTTCTGTTATAAAAGACAAGAAGTCTTTAGAGATTTCTAACACAGTAATGTATAATATGTTTCAAAATACCAACCTAACGAAAGACAAAACCAAAGATTTTGGCTCAAATCGCAAAAAAAACAAAAACCAGGAATGACTGGCAGTACGTTCGAGAGTCAACATTAAACACCTAATCAAACGGCTTATTCCGAAAATGAAAGACAACTCAAGGACATCAATTAACAAGGCCGCCAAAAACTTCAAAAGTAAAAGTATTGGCTTACCATCTGAAATCTCAGACAATATCGACAAAGACTATGTACCGTTGAATCAACTGATTGCCACCATAGAAGGTAACGAATTGACCAATGAAAAAATGAAAAAAGATGTGCGAATCGATCCAGTGATGGTTCAACTTCCGACTCAAGATGCTCAAGTTCAATCTTTAATAACTCAACAAGCAAGCCTCACCCAGGTGTTGATCCCCTGCAACCCAATTCCTACAACACATGTGGCTGGTGGCCCATCCCAGGGTGGCTGCTCTAAACAAGATGCACTGAACAGTGCCAACCAAGACGGAGAGAATTTTACAATACTGGCTGATATTAGATCCCAGATTGAGAATTCGATAAAGAACTATCTTGAGCTGCAACAATCAATGAAAAGCACATTACAGCCAAAAAATAATCGGCTGACTGTGCCAATACCTGCTATAAGCTCTTTTAATGTGAACTCTCAATCTTTACAACAGGATCAAGCCACTCAAGAATTCCAACAAGTCCGAGCAACTCATCAGTCTCAATTTGCCGTGTATCAACAAGCAGTGCAGCAGTTGTTACCAAGCTCTATCCAAAATTCAAATTTAAAGCTTGACACACCTGATGAGGGAAGAAACCATCTTCATTTGCAAGAGTCCATTACTCAACAGGAGATGAATGCCAAGTCTAAGAGTCATCATCTCCAAGGTAATTGTGAAAGACAACATCTTGACATATGCGAGAAACAGCATTCAAAAGCAGCTAATATGGACATGCAAATAGCGAAAGCAATTGAAAATTACTTTAGTTTGAATATGAAGCAACCATCACTGCCTAATAAATCAGCAATAGAAGTGGACCCAGATCTTGCAATAACTAAACAGCAAGAATCTGGAAAAAGACAGGAACCGGCTATTCGGAAAGAGAATAGTGTCAGGAGTGGGATTGGACTAAGGTAATAAATAAACAAAAATGGAATAATCATCATAGACTGATCCTCAAATGTCGACCTGCTCCATATCCGGACTATGTACTCAATCGAACGAGTATTCTAGCAATCTGAAGATATCGATGCCCTTCATGACATCACCTCATTGATATCGGTCAAGTCGAATTTCTCAAAGATCATGATCACTCTATGGTGAGACATTGGCTTCCTTCAAACCTGACAAGAAATGCGTTATGGCAAGCCCAAATGGAACTATTTGCCTTGGGATTTGTGTTAGCCAGAGATCCCATGTGTTTAGACGCAAAACGGAACATAACCCTAGAATCAAAAAATAACTATATGGAACAACATGACCAGGAAAACTTTATCCATTCTACAGACAACACTAACATAAACTCAGCCAGAATCTCTCAAGCTTCGACCTATGATGAAGAAGCAAAATTATAACAAAGAAATGAATCAAGTACAGTATCCTTAATCAGCTGGAATACATGTGGCCACAGCCATCTACTAGGCCACAGTGCAGATGTCTTACTACCTCATGACATTATATTGCTGCAAGAAACATGGCTAACCAAAAGACCTACGTGGGAGGAGCATACTGTTGTATTAAATCCAGCTATCTCAAGGCAGTCCGGAAGACCATCTTCAGGGCTGATGATAATCATTAGGAACCATAAGAACTGGAGTTTATGTGACTGGGCCTCCCCAAATCCCTATCTGCAATTGGTCAGATTGAATATGGGAGGTAGTGTTATTGCATTACTCAACATCTATCGGAATCCGAAAGGCATTGGGGATGATGATTTCTTTTTGGAGCTGGAACTCCTTTTGAACTTAATCTCAAGACGCATCCAATATCACCTCAATTATCGTAGCCGGAGATTTAAATTTGCAGCTTCTACCTAATCACAACTTGAAATACAACCTCACTTGTGTAAGATTGAAGACCCTAATGAAAACTCGGAAACTGGTCATGTGCAATGGTTCAATATCTGGCGATACAGTCCCCAATATTACCTGGAGTAGAGGAACAGCGTCCTCTATAATTGATTATGTTTTTTTGGACTCACTTACCTTCTATAAGGCGGTTACTTTTCAAATTCTGCAGCAAACAAGCAGTGATCATAATGTCCTGAACTTAAAATGGAATGTCAAAATGAATGTGCAAAATGTCAACCAAAATTTTGATCATATAGTGTCAACCAACAATGCCCGTTCAAGGCTGGTTTGGAATGGGAAGAACTTGGCTGAATACTGTACAACAATTGAAGTGAACATACATAGTGATTACACAGCACATCTTCATCTGTTTGAAGTTGTTTACAAGAATCGCAAACTTGACTTTGTAAAACCTAAGCACCAAAGCGACCTGATAGTACAACAAAAAAAAACGACTTTAAGGAAAAATAGAAAGGCAATTCTACTTTCTAACTGTGTTGATAAATATCAGAAGGTAAAGTCACTCAATTGCCAGTATACTAACTGGCTGAAAGGGCATCGCTGTGTCATGTACCAAAAAGATGGGGAATCCATGTTGCATAACAGTATGAATAAAAACACTGGTCAAATGTGGGCTCTGCTCAATGACGCCTTGAATTCAACACAAAAGGCAGCTCAAATAAATGGAGTGAGCGAAAATCAATGGATCAATCACTTCACTAACATGTATCAGAAAGAACTGTGTCAACCAAGTAATGTCGTTAGACAGAACTCCAACTATGTTGGGCTCAAAATTGAAGAAGAGGATGTACTCTTCTACATAAAAAAGCTCTCAAATTCACGTGCACCTGGGCCGGATGGTATGAGCAACTTTATGTTCAAACAAGCTCCGATACAATGGGCCAAGGTCTTGACGTTAATCTTCAATCAAATCATCAATAATGTCACCATTCCAGCTTCATGGAAAATGGCCATTATCATACCAATCTTCAAAAAAGGAGACCGCTTACTACCAAAGAACTATAGGCCCATCTCACTACTAGATGCCTCGGGCAAGTTATTTTCAAAATTCATCTTAAGAGACTTTAACAAATGGACACTTGAGGCAGATGTTAGAGATCCCTTTGAAACCGGATTTGTAGCCGGTATGGGAACTTCCATTAACCTGCTCACGTTAACAGCCATCATTGAGCACCACAAAGTAATCAAACAACCACTATATTTCATCTATATAGATCTACGAGCCGCGTTTGATTCTGTGTCACGTGAGTTACTAGTTCAAAAGCTAACTCGATTAGGATGTCCAAGTTACATTATACATCTTATAGAAGATTTGCACACAAATAACTCTATACAAATCCGTCTCACACATGAGGGAAAATTATCTCAACCTATTAAAACATTTTGTGGAGTGAGACAAGGGTGTACACTAGCATCAGCTCTTTTCAATTTTTTTATTTCTGATGTGGGTGAGTCCTTTAAAAATATTCTCATTGATCCACCGAAATTAAACAACAAGGCCATCCCCTTCCTGATGTATGCGGATGATTTGGTGTTTATGTCTAAAACACCGAACGGCCTCCAAAAGTCGCTGGATGCAATTATCAATTACACTAATGCTAACCATCTAAGCATTAATCGTAAGAAAACAAAGGTGATGATTTTCAATGCCAATCGCAAAACATCTAGAGCAACGATCAATTGGAACATTGAGGGAGAAAATCTCCAAATAGTAAGCCATTACACCTATTTGGGTGCCCAAATATTCTCAAAAGATCAAGCCATGATATACAAACAACAACAAGACAAGGTGACCACTTTTATTCAGCAATCCAAAATAAATCTAAGGAAACACGGAAAGTTCACACTGGCCCCGGCTTTATCGTTCTATAATCAAAAAGTTTCACCAATTTTGTTATATTCATCAGAATCGAGACCGGTCATGACTGACAAATTTTGGAACTCCTTGGAATCAAAGTATTGACGCAGTGTTCTCCAGCTGCCATCATCAACGCCACTAGTCATCATTAGACATGAATTGGGCCTCATTTCCTTACACTCCAGATATATATGGCTAATAATAGCGTTGTTCCGGAAATGCTTATTGGCGTGGAAAGCTACAACGGTCTTGGGAATACTGTCTAATTACATCTTTGGCTCTAAAGACAGCTTTATAAAAAAATGGCGAAACTTAGTTATTGATACGTTGGCTTTGATTGATGTTTCTCTCTCTAGCTTACTTCAAAACCCAGATAACATCAAAACAAGACTATTTGGAATGGATTGGAATAACACCAGAGCCAAATGCACAAAGTAGTGTGGTCATGATCCTACAACCTTCACATTCAAGAAGCACTCATTTCCAGAACGCTATCTGATCAAATCTCCATCTATCCAATATCGTAATGAGCTATTACGGCTAAGACTCAATCTATGGCCGACGAGACAGGCGTTGGCCCGTCGCAATCTTGTCAACAAAGAGCAAGCGTTCTGTAGATTTTGTCAACACCAAGACACCAGTGAAACATTGAGACATGTACTTACCGAATGTGAACTCCTTGTACATTCTCGTGTTAAATACTTTAAACACCTAACTGAACCATTTGGGGTTACAACATCTGACGTACTATGGAGAACTATATATTCTGGGATTTTAACAGCTGTGTCAATTGGGGCACTGGCTTTTCTAAAGGAACTGAAGCTTGAACAAATCCAAGCAGACTAACAGTATGATTATCATAGCATTGAACAAAAAAAGTGTTTCCAGAATAATGTTTGACCCCTCATCAAAAAGATATATATAATTTTGTTCTGTTTTGCTCTTTCACTTTTCTCTTTTTTAAATTGTATATTTTAATTCATTTGTATTGAAAAGTTGTATATTTCAACTATATCAATAATAAAAAAAAAAAACTTGGCTTAATCTACCTTTCTGAAACCGCTGCCTTCTGTACAGAAGGGGGGTGTGCATAATCCCAAAATGAGTAACCATAAAACTCTGCCTTCCAGTGAATATAGAGTGTGAAAAACAACATTTCCGATTTATTTACTTTCCTCCTAAATCAGAACCCCAAGGTCCTGCATTTCATTCAAATAAAAAGCCCAAAACAATTTCCCCTTTTAGTTCCTTTCTTAAATTTGCCTTTCAAATAAAAATTCCAAAAGCGCATCAGAGCCACAATTTTCAGTTAAAATTAGAAAATGTTATTGAGCAGCTAAAAGATGAGTTGAAAACACAGCAGCAAGAAAATGTAGAGTGAGAGACTCAATGTTCTGCACTGCAAGGTGAGCATAAAGCATGTGTTGAAAATCTGAGCTCAAGTCAACACAAATTAAATTAGCACGTTTTTCATAACAGAGCCTGCTTAAACAACATTTTCACATTTCAATCACACATAAAACTGAAAGCTGAAAACAGCCAGTTAATCATCAAAGTGATTGACTCTCAGGGCGAGTATGATCAGATTCACCAAGATCTAAACACCTTGAAACAGCAGTGAGAGCAGTTGAGGGAAGAAAATAATAAATTAAGTCAAGGGAATAGTGTCCTGTTTCAAGAATGCGTCAGTTAAGAATGGCAGTGGAGACAAGTGAGTCATGTTCTCAGGAACTGACTGACTGAGTAGGTTACAAAATGCACAATTAACAGAACATGTGAGACATGTAGAGATTGACCTAGAGCAGGCAACACAGGCCAAAATTGCGCAAGGAGAGTTAATTAGATTCCTGAAAAAGAAACGCTCTGCATATGTGCAGATGATGCAATGCCTCAAAGAAGGACAATTCGTCCCATTGTGAAGAGAACAAGGGACTAAGAGACTGATTAATGGCACAAAGTAAAGTGCTAGAAGCCACTCAAACACTGGTGTCAGAATTGAAAACTAAGGCTGCTGCATACCACCAATAGATAGGGACTGAGAAAAACAAACGTGAGAGGTTGAAAAGTGAAATAGCCAAATACAAACAGGCTTTGAGGCACCCTGACAAGCCAGGGTATGGAAAAGTGCCCTCTGATTACAGAGTGATGACCTCCTTACCAAGGACCTCAGGCCAACTCACCACCTCACATATACAGAGTGCATATGACTTCATGAATACCACTTCTCTAGAACAGGGAAACAAGAGGCAGTTGAACTCACCCAGGCCTAGTCCTACTGATCGAGAAGGTCTGTCCTTATCCTACATCGTTGAGGGTTCAGGATTACCAAGTAGAAGGAAAGGTGGCCAGACCAGTGGTCTCTGGGAGTTTATGATCAAATTATTATATCATTTGGTATTAAAAATGATAGGAAATGCATTGAATTTGTTAAGTGGACATTCTCCCCTGAATATTCCAGCTGCTTTGCAGTGCTGGAGGACCAAGATCACCAAAAATGGTCCACCTATAAGACGACATTTCTCAATTCATTGGAACCCATAGGAGGCCCCCAAGGCAGCATACAACCTGAAGTTTGGGGAAGACCAAGCACCTAGAGAGTTCATGCAGGAACTGTAATGAGCATTTGCACAGACTTCTAGGTGGGTGAACACCAATAGCCAGGACTTCATAAACACATGTGGTCCCAAAATACATAATGGCCCAATCAGTAATCGATTTCCAAGAGCATAGGTCCCTGAATTGGGTGATAGAACAGGCCAATAGGATCTATGAGATCCAAAAGCTATCTGAAAATAAGAATAAACAAAAAAACAAACAAGCCATCAAACACACCTGCCGCTGCAAAGGTAGCAGATGTGAAAAATATTACCCATTGGACTTGGAGACGGGGGGGTCTAAAAATACTCCTTCCACCAATCAGCAGAATGAGAGGCTGAGTAGACCCTCAGATCCAACCAAATTGGGTGGTACCCAGGCAGGATACCAGACCAACATGCCATTTGACCCTGCAACCTGCATCAGTCTGCGATATAAGAGTAACAGACCCATCCTGAGGAAAGAAATACTCCACCCCACAACCTAAACATCTTTCCCAGATACCCTTCAATCCCTAATTTCCAGAATAATCCTCCTCTCTCTCCCTGCTTTCAGGACAATTGATTCCCGAAACTGGGAGAAGGGAGACCTTGGATGTAAGGTTGTAATGGACCGCTGTGAGCACCACAAGGATCCTGTCTCTCCCCTACTCTTTACAACGCATACACGAAATTACTCTTTGCAGCACTAGATGCTATGGGAGTAATTTGCACAAACTTTGCTGATGATACTCAAATACTTATTCCCATCACAGGCAACCTTGAACAGGATACGGCCTGCATCAATAAAATCTACTCCCTCATCTAAAACTGGATGGCTAACAATAGTCTATTCCTCAAAGGAAAAAACATTGAGATCCTCATAGTCGGCTCTCCAGCCAGATTCAACAAGCACCACCCTGACTACACCTCCATAGTGATAGATGGCACCCCCATTACCATTTCTCACAAAGTCAAAACCTTAGGAGTACACCTTGACTCCAACCTCACCATGAATAAACATATCAGCGCTTGCGCCTCCTCAATTACTTATACTGCCAAACATATCACACTAAGCAGGCCTCTCCTCTCACTGAAAACTGCCTGACACTTGCCAGAGCCCTTATCCTAACAACAATAGACAACTGCAACATTCTACTGTTAGGTACCTCAAAAAAAACTTAACAAAACTCCATCTCCTCCAAAACAAAGCCCTTAGAGCAGCGCTGGGTATCAATAGAAGAGAACATATCTCACAACACAGAAGAGATGCTCACTGGCTCCCAGTACAGGGGATAATCCTGCTTAAAACTCTCACCATCACCCATAAATGCATATCTGACACCGCCCCATCTATCTCAGTCAAAGCATTTCTCGCAAAACTACGCTCAGAACACTCAGATCCAACGCCAATACACATCTCCACATTCCACGCTTCACTACTACTAGAGCAGGCAACGCCCCATAGCAGCCCCGCACATCTGGAACTCGCACCCACCCACCTCAGCAATGAAACCTCAAAGTTCAAGAAACAACTAAAAACCTGGTTGTTTAACAAATGCTAACAGCTTAAGTGCAACTCAGCTTGGCTTTCCCATGTCATATACTGCCAATCCCACATGTACTTTGCTTCATATTGAGTTACCCACATGTCTTCTGCTCACCTATGCTTCTGCCCAAGATCCCCAAGTGTGTTGTACAAAACATTTAAGATGTATGTAACTACTTAAGACACACAACTGCAGCTGCTTATGTCAACTAAGATGTATGTAACCTACGCCGTGATACCTGAGGGTTTGGACGTGTAATCAAATGCAATAAATAAATAAATAACCGAATAAACGAATAAATAAATAAATCAATAAATCAATAAATCAATAAATCAATAAATCAATAAACCAGGCCAGGGCCAGATCAGTAACACCAAAATACCAAGGTTGTCATTCAGGCGATTGGGTAGGATGGCATGGTTGACCGTGTCAAAAGCAGAGGATAGAGCGAGGAGAATAAGGACAGAAAGGAGATTAGAGTCAAGATTGGAGAGCAAGTCTACATGGGAGAGCATTTTCCGTGCTTCTGGCAGCTCTGAAGCCAGACTGGCGGTCAAGGAGGCAACCAACAGATTCAGTATGCAGATTAAGCTGGGTGATGGCCATCTTTTCCAAGAGTTTGCCCAGGAAAGGAGTGATGGAGATCGGGCTGTAGTTAGCCGGAGAGGAAGGATCGGCCGAGGGCTTCTTTAGAAGGGGGTGCACAAAAGAGTGCTTAAAGGGAGAGGAGAAAGTTCCAGTGGCAAAGGTGTCATTGCCGATATCGGACAAAGCTAGAGCAAGTGTGTTGATGGAGTCCTTGATTGTTCTGGATGAGCAATGGAGAACTGGATTTGATGAGACTTTCGTAGATTGGACATGTCTAGAAACATCGTCAGGGGTGGACAGGGGAAAGGAGGAGGAGAGATGGCATCAGACAGGCCGGGAGTGGTAGACGAGGAGGAAGAGGTGCTAGAGGAAGAGAGGGTGGACAGGATGTCCTGAGTTTTAGTAATGAAATGAGAGGCCAAGGCCGTGCAGAGGTCCTGGAAGGGTACAGGAGAGATAGAGACTACAGCAGGATTGGCCAGCTCCTTGCAGATTTTGAAAACGTTTGGCTGAGTTGTTAGATGCTGCAGAGAAGCCGGTTTGGATGTAGGCTCTAGAGGGCAGAGAGTCTGTACTGCCTTTGGGGCAGGCGAGAGGCCAGTTTGTCAGGGGGTGCACCGAATGCCCTCCACTTCCTCTCCGCCACCCTACTTGCGTTTAAGGGTGTCGAGGTTAGAATCATTCACTTGGATTTGGGCTTCAAGCGGTTCCTCATGACAGGAGGTAGGACATCCGGAGTGTAAGAGATAGCAAGATGAGGTTTAAAGAGGGCTGGGTCAGGCTCTGAGTCAGCCAAAGGTGCAGGAGGAGGAGAGAAAGTAGTGGGGAAAGACTCAACTGACACACGCTTCATGGATCAGGTTCCGAGAAGGTAGGTGCCAGTGCTGGAGTTGGCTTAACCTGCGGGTAAGAGAGAGAGGTGGGAAGAAATGAGAATGTGATCACTCCAAGAGAGAAGAGTGGTGTGAGGGTTAGAGAAGGGGAGGTCTGAGGAGATCAGAACATCCACGGTGTGCCCTGCAGAGTGAGTCAGGCCAGAAGGAAGAATAGAGAGAGAGAGAATCGCAGCGGTTGCAAAAGAGTCCTGAAGAAGGGTTGGTAGCATCCAGGTGGATGTTCAAGTCTCTGAGGAGGTAGAGTTGAGAGGTAGAGGCAAGGAGCAAGAAGGAAAGGTCAGCCCACTCACAGAGGAAGAGGGTGACCTGGCCAGGTGGCTGGTAAATAGTGGCCACAGTGAGAGACAGGCCAGGAGAGATAGAGAGCCTGCAGACTAGGCATTCAAAGGGGGAGTAGCATAGCATTGGAATGATAGAAGCAGGGGTACACTCTGGGATAATCAAGGCTACACCCCCACCCGGACAGTTTGTACTGGGTTCAGAGAGAATCTTGTAGCCATCAGGAAGGAGAGTGTCGAATCTCGTGACAGTGTGGGCCGTGAACCAAGTCTCGGTGAGACAGAGTACATCCTAATCAAGCTCTTCCAGGAGACAGCAGATATCAGAGGAGTGTTTGACAGCTGAGGGAGAGTTGAGAGTAGCGATGTGTAGCAGGTTGCCACATTTGAAGGACTTCTGGATAGGGGTACAGGCCAGAGGTACACCCTGCGGAAGTGTTGGAGGTGCCCGAGGATGGGCAGAGGAGGAAGGAAGATAGGCAGGGTAGTCAGAGAGGGAGAAGAGAGTGCTAGAGGGATAGCGAAGGAGGGAGGCAACAGGCTGGCCAGAGGAGCAGCAGGGGGCGGCTGAGAGGTGTCAGAGGAAAGAGGTTGCAGAGCAGCCAGAGAGGAGTAAGAAGGGATAGCAGGAGAGGAAAGGAAGTTGATAAGGTGCAGGAAGCGTCTATCAAAGAGGAGGAGATTGGTCTGAGGGAACTGAATTAAGGTTGTGCCATATAAGTAGACATTAATGATGGTCTTAGAGGAGTGGAATGTGAGAAAAGGAAAAAGGAGAGCGAACAGACACCATATGGTGCAGGGGGGGGTCCATAGTCCTGGAGACGGAACAACAAAGATTATGTTGGTGAGGGTCTGTCAGGAGGAAGCACTGGTATAGGTAGCAACGATAGGGAGGCATGGGTTGGAGAGCAGGATTTCCCTTTTGAGCATCCTCTTGCCAGACTTTGTGAGAGGGATAGGATAGTTGATAGAAAAGCAGTTAGAAAAGATAGGTGAGACAGAAAGCACCATAAGGGGTGGAGGGAGATAAGAAGGGGGTAGGGAGAGGGGAGCCCAGGCAGGGGAGGGGGAAGAGAGGTCACGCAGGGGGGGTCAGACAGGAGGGAGGCACAGGGGGACATGAAAGGAAGGGCAACACAACAAATAACAAGAACGGACCTACAAATCAGATGCAGTACAGAACCATCAGCAAGGAAAAGAGCACAACAGGGATCCTAGAAGTAGAGAATGCAGATGTAGTGCCTAACCAAGGCAATGCACAAAGCACAACAGGGAAGTAAACAATGCAGATGCAATACAGGACCAAAAGCAAAACACAGAGGTCAGCAGGGAACCTAGAAGTGAAGAATGCAGGCAATTACAATGTGAGGCCACAAACCGTGGATAGCAATACAATATCAAGAACCGTAGAGATCAAACACAAAGTCAATACATTCAGCAAGGCACAGAACACAACAGGAATCTAGAAGAAAAATTCATGCAATGCAAAGTAATGCTAGAAAAACTGTTGAGCATTAGACAGTGTCAGATTAGTACACAATAGATCAAAGAGGCAAGGGCTGAGATGTGAGAGGAAGGTAGGGAAATGCAGGAGGAGGAGAATGGAAAAGTATGTGGGGATCTACGATGCTAGGGAGCGCACGCAGCTAGAGATGCAAGGGCATGCACGTGGCAAAGTTGTGAGAGAGTGCACGCATGCAAACAGGATGAGGGGACCTATGATGCGAGGCAGTGCACGTGGCTAGGGAAGCAAGGGAGTGCACGCTACCATGTTGTACGGGATTGCATGCACACAAACAGGATGATGGGGCCTACGGTGTGAGGGAGTGCACACGGCTAGGGAAACAAGGGAGCACACATGGCCTGAAATTGTGGAGGAACGCATGCATCCTGAGATGAAGGGAGTGCACAAAGAGGGGAGACAGACGCAAGCATGTGGAGTGGGAGGATCAGGTGCAGGGGGAGCAACACATATGCAAGAGGCGCAGGGGTACAAGTTCAGGGGGGTTGCGTGCAGTGAAGAAAAGCTAACACTCCCCAAACCTTCATACCTTGCGGCCCCAGACAGCAGGGTGCGGTTATCCATGCTCACAGTCTGTGCTTCTACCCCATCACCGCCAGACACCTGCATCACTCAACACTGCAGCCTTGTCCTGCGAGGGCTTTGCTGCAGATGGTCCGTACCTCAGTTCTTATAGGCACAGAGGCCTGGACGTAGCAAAGTGTGCTACGTATAATCGGGCAGAGTCTCCTGTGCACCTGCATTGCTTAACACTGCTGCCTTTTCCTGCAAGGGCTTTGCCGCAGATGGTCTGAAAACACCCAGTTTCAACTTTCTCAGAAGGGGGAAAAAGGCTTAGGGCCTCATTATAAGAGTGGCGGAATGGGTTAACGGGTGCGCAAAAGGATGCAGACCCGTTAACACCATTCCGCCACATTACGAGGTCACCTCGCCGGACCCGCTCTGCACGTCTGGTTTCACCAGACGTGTAGAGCGGGTCCCGCGAGGGGAAGAGGGAGCTAACAACGGGCCGGTCGTAATCGGCCCATTGTTAGCCCCCTCCCCCATTCCCATTCAGCCCTAAGGAGGCTGAAATGGGAATGGGGAAGGTCCGGGACCGTGTTCCTGGAGGGAGGAATTACTGGGCCCTCCGAACTCGGAATGGCCCAGTAATTCCCCATTCTGGGAACTCGGACCCGATTTTGGTGGCAGCCATGCTGCCAATAGCGGCATGGCTACCGCCAAAATCGTAATGAGGCCCTGAGTATTTGAGCACAGCACAATACAACACACCCAGATTTGACTTTCCCAAAAGGGGCAAAAAGGGCTATGTTTTTTAGCACAGCACAATACAACACACCCAGATTTGACCTATCTGATCAGACGCAGCAGGACAACAGCTGCAGGCTACGTACTACCACAACAGAAACCTGCAGACACCACTAGAGCTGTCCTAAATCTGCCATGGTAGGGAGTGCCTTGGGTGGCCGCTTTAAAGGGCCCTCCAACCAATGGGAGCACGGTGGGATGGAGGGATGGGGAGGGCCAACAAACAATAAAGCAACCAGGACAATTGGAGAGGGGAGCAGACTCACACGCACTGCAGCTCAAGAATACAATTTTTACAATGCACAATTTACTGTACCATGTAGCACCTTTCCTCACCCCAGCACCAGAGAAGTTGACGTTGGCGTCGCCTGATGATGGTGGGCATGGCCTGCAGAGACAGAGGGAGAAAACACATGTTGGTGCATGCTTACCTGCTGTCTGAGCAGGGGTTGGGCCCTGGCTCCACCTTGTCCGAACAGATCCAAATAGGAATTGCCCTTTTCTTAGTTTGCCCTATGCCTCAGATCCAGGTGAGAGACAATCTTGATCTAAGAATTAAAAGCAGAAAGAAGAAGCAGGGCTATGAAGATGGGTGGTGCTTAGGCCAGGTGACCTAGATCCACCTGCACCTGCTCACCAATAAAATCTGGTGCTTTCCACACTGAACTGAAAGGTCTGCGTCTTTGAAACTTTGAACTCAAGACCTGTGGGCTGGGTCCCCAGGAAAAGAAGGCCTGGTTCAGTTAGAAATACAAAGAAATAACAGAGAATCAGATCAAAATTGTGGGAGTTGTAGATAACACAGCCAGCTGAAATGACCTTTAAGGTCAGGTCTCCCTATTAACTGTGCATTAGTGACCAAAAGAAAATACCTTTTTAGGGTTCACTCGACCTCAAGAAATGGCTTCAGAGCCACTAATGGATCTTCAAACGTTATGTAAGAAACAGACGATGCTGATGAGCAGATATTCATGCCAGGTCACAAGAACAGAAATTAATCTTAACAAAGGTTGAGGCTATTGTGGAGCCGAGGGGCACATGTGATGCCTACCATATGATTAACATTGGGCCATCGGCATCATGTAAATATGAATCCTGTGTGATGTATACAAGTTGAGTTATGAAGGCAATTATTATTCTGGCCTTCTCATAATTCCGAGGGAATGGAAACTTGGTGTGGTGATAGGTTGTGGAAGGTTTGAATCTTGAAGGGTCAGATTTGTGACTATTTCAGCTCAGGAATAAACTGATTAAACATGGTAGCTCCTCCCAGGAAGGGTGTGCTGAGATATGATAAGTTATATGAAACTCAAATATGTATATGTTCTTGCAGTTATCTGAAAGGGTAAGGTAGCTGGACACTAACAAGTTAAACCTACTTGGAATTTTGGGATGATGGATCTAAGCCAATATCATCCACACCTCCCAGGTCCTTGTCCTATCAGCAGGCAGTGGGCGTATTGAAGGTGGTGGAGGGCGAGAGCTGGCCAATCTGTAGCATGATAATAATGGAGTGTCACAAGCCCTAAAAGACATTGGTTTTCAATTTGAGATGGCCTTTCTGGACTTTTTGCCTTTCTTATGGACATTTGACTTTTCCCTTGACTTTTCCAATCTATTGTTGGAGGTAGTCTACTGCTGGACTCTTGCAAGGAACAACTAGCAGAGAGACAGGGAGAACTACTAAGGCCATAAACATTGCATGGGAGACAGACACTGGGAAATCTAGAAGCTAGCCGGGCCTGTCATTTGAGGAGCCAGAGGAAGTCTGGGTGCTGGGGATTACCCTTCACCAAAGCCTTTGACCAGATCTGTGCTGTCTTTAGAGGAGCCCTGCTGTTTCCCTGGATGGCCCAAAACCAAGGCCTTCCATGTAAGTAGTTTAATCCAAATGCCAGCAAAAGTGAGGGGGTAATGTGCCAGCCTGAATCTCCATGTTGTATATCAGGGGTGGAACCTTGGCACATTTTATTAAATCTAACTCAAATTAATTTCACTATAGAAAATCACCCTATCCATTTAAATTGAATTGTGTTGGGAACTGGATGCCTTATTCCTTTTCATTAAATTGTGGGAAGGGGACGACACTGTGTAGATCCTTAGTGCATTGAATTGAAGTTAAATCAATTAATTCCCATATAGCAAATCACGGGATGAGTGTTGTTAGAGTTTGAAACTAACAAAGTTCATGCCCAGTGTGTTAGAGCCAGTATAGACAATAAAGTACATATTCTTACTATACAACGGCCTGGTTCCTAGTTCATTCGTGGTAAGTAGGGCATTGGTTGGAGGGTGCGAGATAGGTTGGAGTCCTCACTAAAGTTGAAACTGCAAAGCACTTTGTTGCGCTCCACCTCACTTGGGGGGAAAGCAACTCCCTGATTTGAGAGTGACTGCCTAATAAATCGTGACAGGGTAGATACAGTACATTGGATTGAGGCCAAGGATAAGTCATGCAGTCCTGTTCTGGATTAGTTGCAAAGGGCGTAGAGAAGCGGTAGCGGTAGGCAGATTGAGAAAGAGGCTGTTGCAGTGGTCCAGCCTAGAGAGAACCAAGGTGCTGGAGACAGTGAGCTTCTGGGGGAAGGTGAGAAAAGGAAGCGTACCTTTAAGGAGGTGCAGCTGGTAGTGGGACATCTTGGCGACGTCTGAGATGTAAGGAGAGAAAGAGAGAGTGGAGTCGATGATGACACCAAGGTTTTTTGCCTCATAGGAAGGTGAAGGAAGAGGGCCCAAGAGCACGGCCAGAGTGGGAGAGGGAAAGCCGGAGCAGGGGTCCCAATAACAGAGCTCTACGTCTTACTGGTGTTAAGGCCGAGATTGTTGGAGGTGCACCAATCCTGACTCATGGATAGACAGTCAGGAATGAGCAAGAGAGGAAAGGAGGCTGAGGGGAGTCTAAAGGAGAGCTCAGTGTCATCTGCTAAACACTGAAAATGATGGTCAGCCTAATGGAACCTCAATAAAAGGAATCCCCTGTCAGCTAATTCAGGAATATCATTAGCCTTTCCTTAATTTAAAAGCACGTCATTTTCTACAACTTTATATTTCAAGCACAGAAAAGGATGTTGCCTATAAACCATACACCTTAAACGTAAAGGCAAAAATGCATTGTGAACATGAGGATCACCTCTATCAAATGATTCCAAAACCAAATTGTCCATCTTTATTAATAATTGATACAAATATGAATACAAATAACTTTATGACATTGTTTTGTAGAAACTCAATTTGCACACCAGATGCCCACCTCAGCCTGGGGATCCCAATAATACACATTTCATCAATGTATGTATACACATATATTATTTATTAATATTCTAAAATATGGAATGCAAATGATTTTTCATTCAAAAGTGTTAAGAGAAGTTTAATCCCAGCCCAACTTTTTATGTCAGAATGATCAGCCTATGAAGACTGGGGGGTGTATTCTCCAGGAGCATCTAACTATTAGCCAAGCCAATGAAACGGCTTGATAATCAAAAATTGTGATGTCATCAATGAGAAATCGTGGGAATAACACCAATTGTACAGACAGAAAGAGACATGGAACGGGAGCGCACTTTGTTATTTAAAGCTACAGGGAAAGAGAACACATGTTCCAAATGGATGAAAGATGATCCATATAATATCTGTAGATGACACTGCCATGTTCATGAGAGAGTCTAAACTATCTTAACCTGAGGGGATCTATGATATTTACTTACAGCAATGTGCTTGAGATCCATTTGTTCAATGTTGGTTTTCTTATCATGTTTCACCACAACTACTGAGTGTGAAGACCCCCAGCACCACCCACATGTGCTATACCTTTTGAAATACCTGAACAGAACCCCCATCTACATTTGCAGTGAAATGTGGTAAAAAAAAACCTAAGACCAAATGGGCCTTGATCAAACTCGTCTGCGAGGAAATTAGGCAGACCTGCTTTCCTGAAAAAAGGAAGCAAGGACCAGGAGAGGTCTTCTGGCTGGGAATTCTGAAATCCAAGTTGTTTGAATGTTGATACAGAATATCTTGATGTATTCTCCTGAATTAAATGAACTTTCAAAAAACCTATTTCCCATTGGATCGTTCATTAAATAGCCTATCAATCCCACCACACCAGAATGGCTTTGAAACTGAGTCATTCTGTTGGTTCAATGCTACAATTTGCCAGTCCACTTAAGGAAATATCACCAAAATGTAACTTCTAAAAGTTTGGCTGTGAACATGGGAAAATGTACACCATGTGTCTAATTTCTTATGCAGGATATCTCTTTTACCCAAGGGTACATGTTAATTGCTATCCTCATGTTAAAAACACAATTCTGGACATCGCCATATGCTTTTTATCTAGAGTATCTGTATTCCTTAAATATATTAATGTGAAAACCTTCTTCTTCATGCTAAATGATAGCTTCATTGGGATCACACAGTTTAAATTGAAATGACTCTGCTTTTCCTCTGATGTAAAAAAGTGAACTTATCCCAAATCCCTTGACACATTGTTGTCCTAGGAGTAGGGTTGCTTTTTCTTAAAACTCCAAGGGACACTGAAACATGCTTCACAAAAGGTACCTCCCTTGAGTGATGCTTCCTGAGCACATCACTACAGACGTTTACACAACTTCAAAGAGGCCAACTCCTTTTCTGTTTTGGTGTTGTGCTAAAAGTGCTGCCTATGAGCCAGAACTATTGTCATGGGAAGTGAAGATAGATGGGATGGGAGGAGGGACTCACAACCTGTGGTTGTTGTTTGCCTTTTCACCCTCCCCTTGATCTCCCACAGACATGCCAGTCCCTATGGCTTTTCCCAAACATTAGCTGCCTAAAAGATATCCTCCTGGGATCCCTTTGAGTCCAGATCTGTACTTTCTGAGCAGCCTTCCAAAAGGTAATTTTTTAATTACAGCTAAGAATCATCTAAACCAACTCCTGACGTAACAGAATGGCCTTATCCAAGTGCACCTTTAGCGACTTGATTTGTATGCAGTATGTGTGTCATTACCTTTGTTGCTTGCACTGAATTGCTGTCAAAAAAGTTATTGGAAAAGTCAACACTTATACGTGCCTATAGGAATTAGATTGGTATTTGCCAGCACTACCATTAAATGCTAGGTACTAACACCAGCAGTTGACATCTTTTTTACCAGGTAGCACCATTAGAGTAGTGCCTCAAATATGCTGATCCCATGCCTACACAAAAGCCAAAACCGTATTCATTGTCAATTCGCGTTTATAATCCCTGGCTCTCAATCTGCACAGAAATCGACTTGCAAGACATGACTGATGGCTTAGGGAGCCAAAGGGTACAACATTTTTGTTTTTCGATTTTACACAAATACATACTGACAGGCAACAGATTGAGTTACATGTCTTTTTATGCGTAAAAACCTGAAACATTGGAATGACAAGAGCCCTAATTGTACTTAAAATTGATATTGATGTTATAGGTGTTTTTTCAAACAATGTTGTTCTTTTTAGGGTATTTTCTTAATGTTTGCATTATGTCAAATTTAAAATATTTTATGTTCAATGTCAACATGCCCTTAAAAAGCATCAGATTGATTGCATTTTACATAGTTGCCTGGTTGTGACTAAATAGTTATGTTTAAAATGTTACATTTATAAGTACACAGCCTGCCTACTGTATTGCTAACAATCAGTCGACGCCACCGCCGCCGCAGAAATCTGGTAAGTGGGGGTATTAAAAAAAGAAGAGAAGGGAGTGTGGAGGGAAGATGGCAGGGTCTCTCACCCACTGTTGTCACATCTGTCTCTGCTGCCATTCACAAGGAGTGTTCTGGTATTGTCGATTTTATGTTTCATTGTAGTAACCCTTCCACCGGTGACACCCCTGTGGAGTTGCAAACGTCATTATATAGGCAATCGTGAACGCCGTTAGTGCCTTTTCCAGTGGAGTACCTTCATTTAATGCAATTCTGTTTAGCATGCGCATAAACTGTTCCAGATCCTCGTTTGCTCTGGGCCAACATGGCATGATACGACAATGGAACTCCATATATTCTTTGATGCAGGAACCTTGAAATGGATGACCATTGGTCGTCCGAACTCAATGTGACAAACCATGTGCCATAAAAATGTCCTCAATTACTGATATTGCCACTGCTGCCTCTGTAGAGTTCACAAATCATACCACTGGCATCTGGAGAATTTGTTGAGAACCAACAAGAAGTGCCTATTCTGTTGAATGGCTTAAAAATCCATGATCAGGGCATGCAATAGTTATTGTGTGCTCCAATGTTTCTATCAATGTTGTTTTTGGCTGTTCCCTGCTGCCTAGCACCACTTGCTGTCTACTATCATATTATCCACCAATGTTTCTAAACCACGCTTTTTTCTCTGAGTTGGGTTTTAGTTTTGCTCACCTTCGAGTCTTGTGGTGAGGACATTTGAAATTAATGCGGGGGGTATCATGATCCGGGTATCATATAGCAGCCCCATGTACTGCTTCAACCGATAGTTCTTCTCAAACCCTTCAAAGGCCATTCATGAATTCTTTAGCATTTGATGTGCTGTGGCTGGCAGATGCCTACACGGCTTTCTACTTTCCACCTCTGAGTTGATCAACCACCAATTGCAACCCTATGTGTTGTTTTTTTGGCATGGCTATATCATCGAGTGTTGTGGATTTGGTACTGCCTTTCTGGTGACCATGTTCACCATCTCTTCAGTTTCTCTTTCAGTTTCTGTTGATACCTTTCCAGGAATTGCTCGGTGGCGTGATAAATAGTCTGCTAGATATATCACTGGTTTGTTGCACTTGATTCAAAATAAAGAGTGACTTCATAGTTCTGCAGCTGCAGCATCCATCTTCCAAACCTGAGTGAAGGACGCAGCCCCAATTCTTGGAGTATAGGCAGCAATGACTTGTGATCAGTGACCACCATAGTGGGGCATCCAAATATATACATATGGAAGTGGCGGCAGCCCCACAATAACGTTAGAGCCTTCTGCTTTTTTCTATGTATATTGTCTTTCTGTGGTGGTCAGGGCCTTGCAATGGAATGTCTTACCCCATCCGTATCCACTTGGACTAACACTGTGCAGTCCTAAGGGGCTTGCATCCACCAGGATTTCTGTGTGGCGTGCTAGAACGAAAAACACCATTGCAGTGTCCTTTCATAGCACAGCCTTGGCACCCTTAAATTGTTTATGGGTAGTTGCAGTCCACTTCCTTTCAGTGTCTTTAGGAATTAGGTTCCTCAGAATGTCTGTAATCTTTGCCAGTTTGGTAACAAAAATCACCCAAAAATGTATCATCCATAAGAAACTTCTCGCTTCAAATGGGGAATTTGGGGGTTAACACATTTGAATTTCTTCCACTTTTTGAATCTCAGATGAGATATCGCCGTCCTGGAACATCAATCCAAAAAACAGAACTTTTCTGTGCATACATTGCCATTTACTCTCATGGATTTTGAGGCGTTTCTGTTGTAATCTCAAGAACATTGATTTTAGTCACATCAGATGTTCTTTGTCGGTCTTTGCATGTTGTCACTCATGTTTATCACCCTTTCTGCCAGGCTAGCAGTCCTTTCACCATGTGTTGGAGCACTTCCAACGCTGACGACACCCTAAAACTCAATCTCTTGAATCAGAATAATCCAACAATTGATGAGAAGGCAGTTATCGCTGTTGGGTCTTGGTGTAGTGGGATTTGATGGTAGCCATGTTGCAAGTCGATGGTGGAGAAGATTAGCCTCGTGAAAAACTGCCAGAATATCATTGAGAGTCGGCCTGGGATGACACTTTCTTCTTATTGCTCTAATTGGGATCCTCATGTCCACTAACTTTTGGGGCCACTCATGGCCAACTCCAACCGTCTGATCTCGCCTTTTACTTTTTGTCATAAATGAAAGGGGATGCAAGAATGTCATGGGTCTACCAGTTGAAGTGTTGGTACAATGGCACCCATTGACCTCTCAGGCATCCTATGCCTTGGAATATATTGCAGAATACTAAACAGAGGTTGGCCACATCAGATGCAAACATGTTGAATGCAAAATGCACCCATCCTAATTCTTCAACTCTGTTATATCGCAGTAAGGTGTTTGTAGCTGCTGATGTTACATAGAGTGTTTGTGGTATGGAGACGTGGTCATGCACTACTTGTGTGTAAAATGCCCCTTCCAAAGGTAGAGGATGTTTACCCTCATATGAGAAAATTCTGATTTTGGGAACAGCTAAAGCTGGCATGGCTGACAACTACCAAAATTATTCTGTTGTCATTCCTTGACGGCCGCTCCTATGTCAATGAGAATGGGAACATTGATGTATAATATCTGTACCATAAACGTGGCTGTCTGTACTTACAAGAAGTGTCATATGAAATGGCTGAGATGAAAAGCATAGCCTGTGTAGAAATGTTCCCAATCTATTCACCTTCTTGGGCAACTTGGGGTATGATGGCCATCCTCGCCGGACATTCTCTTGTCTGGATCGGCAGCCTTTGAAACAGTGGTGGAGGCCACACTGCCTGGCACATGCTGGCAAAATGATTAATCTTGCTGTACATTCCGCATTGGCACCCTGTTGCTCGGCATCCCCTGGAATGTAGAAGGTACCCACCACACTGTTCACATGAGGTATTTGAGGTTTCTTGATATTGTTGCAGCTGGCGCAATGATTAGGTCTTCCCACTCCCTTCAGAGTCTTTCAGTGGGTCTTCTTGACTGTGTGTACTGTTTCAAGTTTCATGCCTTTCATGGTATCGTCCATGTGAGTTGCCCGTGTGCTTGCCAAATCTTGGGCCCTACCCAATTTCAGTATACGCATTAGTGGCAGTTCTGGTTCCTTCAAGACTTGCTTCCTTACTTGAGAAGAGAATCATTTCTGGATTATTTGTCCTCTAATTTCCCCTTCCTCATCCTACAATACACATGTGGAGGCAGGTTGATGTAATCTGGTGTAAAAAGGGTCTAATGATTTAGTTGGATCCCGCTGTGTCTGTATCCAATTAAATCATTCATAGTCAATATTGATCATCGGGGTGAGATAATTTGTCACTCAATGGGAGAGTTTAAAAAGGCAATGAACCTCACTACCAGCAACAAATAACATCATCAAGCTTTTGGAAGCATCATTCCCAGCGTGATGATGTATCATGACATGCAGTGATGCGGCACATCACTGGGAGCCCCAATAAAGACGGCCCCAACCAAGGAAGATGGAATCTTTGTTTGTGTCTTCATTTAAATGGTGCACAGCGCGCCCCAGCCGCACTCCACCACTGATGCCCAAGATAGCACATAGCACACAATAAATGGCGACAAATGAGATCCGGTGTGGACCCGCTGATCTCCAAGTGATATGGCGGGCATCCAGCAACGGGACGTGTGCTGCTGTGCAGCAATGCTGTGTCTGGGGGAGTCATACAGCTCAGCGGTATCCCACCAATAAGAGCCCCAAGGCCATCCTCATGGTCATGTTTGTCCATGCTATTCAGAGGTGCCCCACCTCAATTTCTGGAACCCCCAGATTCATAAGACGGATCTCCAACCAGTTGGTGCCCAACGCTGATCTACCAGTCCTCAGTGTTGGGTTCAGGAACACCCCAGCCACACCAAATTGGGCAGTAGTGGGTGTGGTTCACCACTGAAAGTGCTGAACCTGTGTGCCTACACAAGCCCCTTAAGACTAGGTAACAAAACATTGAGATAGATGGGGATGCAGAATATACTCAAACATCAATAATCAAACTGACTCAGAAAGTTGGCAAAGTGTGTCTGTTTTAATATCAATTATCTAAAACACGGTATATACGAACATCCACGAACTCGCTCAATCTTCTCACTCAATGCATTTTATAAAAAACATAGCTTATATACTAATAATTTGTCGTCATTGACATCAATCTACGTTGCAAACTACAAAAACCTACTTGTGGATGTGATAGGATTACAGGGAACCTCTAGGTACACGTTCCATACTTGTTAGGAAGGTGATTAGGTCTCTTTCATCAGGTTGGGCAACTAAGCCCTCCTCTAGTGCAGGTCACTACGAACGTTTTCAAATAAACAACATCCCATTGGTAATGCAAACTATAGTGCTCCTTGCTACGTGGCTCTTACAATTGGTTGCCACCCTTGTACCCCTCTGTAATATTCCACCTATGAAAGCAGCACGCAGACTAACATCCAGGTGCTGGTATGCTGGTCATATGTGTATGCTTGTATCGCTTCCTCAATGGGAATCTTACTTCCAAGATCATTTTCGGTATCAGTATTTTCACTGGTACTACACGTGTCTCACACTCTGGGTCCCAACATATAGGCCGCATGGGGGAGGAGATTTGGGTGGGGGTACTTGGCTCCACCTCTACAGTACTTGTGTGCCCTTCTGTGCAGACATACCACTGGTGGCCATCCCAACCACCACAGATGGCACAAGAATGTTGCGGCTCCCCCAGCAGTGCTTGAGCGCCTACTAGTGAGGAGTAGACAGAGTGACTGCCCAAACTCGAGTGAAGTAGCAGCATTTGGACATGTCAGAAGGCGAGGAAGGTGCACCAACGCCACCACCCAGAGGGAGATCATCCCGTCAGCAAGGTTCCTTGGCCCCACCCACTGAATTTGATGTTGATGAGGCCCCAGCCAGTCTAGGCACATGCTGGGAACATTGACACAAACGCCTAGAAATTTACATTGATGCCACTGGTTAGTGCGATGACAGAGCCAAAAAATCTACATTGATATACTCAGCTGGCCCCGCTGTCCACAAGATATTCAAGAAGTTAAGCTCAACAGATGGATCATAGGGAGTCACAGTGGTAGCCTTATCTGTGTACTTTGCGCCAATGGTCAGCACGGATTATGAGAAATTTGTAATGAGAACGTCATTGCAAAAAGGTGACGAGAGTCTGGATGCATTCCAATGCCGCTTATGGAAACGCACATCTACCTGCGCATGGACAAATGAAGAGGAAGAGGTGAGGCTGCAAATAATTATAGGGTGCTCCTCACTCAAATTACGCAGACAAATCCTCCGCAAACCCGGATCACGCTTCCCAGAATCCTACAGATGGGACACTCCCGCGAATTGACCAACATCAGGGCATCCAAGCTGTAGTCGGTACAGAAGTCCATCAAGCTGGAGGACATTACACAGTAGAAGGACACCCAGCAAGTAACTCTGGTGGCAGAGATGCCTGGTGACAAAGAAAACAACGAAGTAGCGCCACACCAACTCCATGCCCACGATGCAGCTAGGACCTTCCTCACAGCAAGGACTCTCCATCAAAAAGGTACACATGCACCAGATGCGGTACTCAGAATCAAAGCACCACAAAATGCAAATGCAGCATCCGCAGAGGAGGTGAGGGACCCACAAAGGGGTGATGAGAAAGATTAAGATATATCTATTCTTCATATCAGCAGTATGAGCATCAACGGAAAAAGGAAACGTCAGCCAAATTTCTCTGCGAAGATACTGAACACCATCATCCCCATACTCTTGGATACCAGGGCATCAGTAAACATAATGGTGGAAACCCATTACTGAGAACTGACCAACCCACCACCCCTACAGAGCATGGGTGCAAATTTTCACATTTGGATGCATAATCACATTACCCCTGAAAGGAGCATTTGTGACCCCAATATAGTATGAAGATAAGGCGAACAAAACAAGATTCTTTGTGTCCTAAGTGGGTGACCAAACCCTACTGGTGTGTGCAGTAGCAGAAGCCCTCAAATTGATACAGTTTGCACATGGAGTCTTTGTGGAAGATATGGAGGAGCTGGTTAAGCAATTCAAGGAAGTCTTTATAGGCATTGGGTATATGACAGGGAGCCCATACTCTTCACATAGATGAAACGGTCCAACCCGTGGTGCTGAAACACAGGAGAGTGCCTTTCCACCTACGAGAACATGTGTAGAAAGAAATCCAGAACCTCATTGATCTGGACGTCTTTGAGTCTGTAGATGGACCCAAACTGTGGGTGTCCCCGATAGTCATCGCACAGAAGCCTAAGCAGCCAGACAGGCTAAGGATATGCGTCGACATGAGGATTCCGAATAAAGCCACCAAAAGAGAGCACCCTATAACGCCAATGATCGATGAAATTGTGGCTGACCTGGAGGGTGCTACCTTCTTCTCTAAACTGGATCTAAGAGCTGGGTATCACCAGCTCATGCTCCAGCAAGGATCCACAAATATAACGATGTTCACAACTCACATCGGCCTGTTCCGGTACAAATGACTTAACTTCTGAATCTCATCAGCGGGCAAAGTATTTCAGAACACCATCTGAGGGGCCCTGGCCATGCTACTGGGGACACTGAATGTAAGCGATAAATGGAAGCTGAACACCTAGTACGCCTGGGAGCAGTACTGGAAAGGATATGATCGCTGGGACTCACTCTCCACTGTGAAAAAGGCAAGTTCTTAAAAAAGAGAATCATGTTATTTTTATTTATATTCCAAGAAGGTGGAATATAGGCTGACTCCACCGAGGTCAAGGACATCTGCGAGGCCAAGGCAGCAGAAACCATCTCTTAAGTAAGAAGTTTTCCGAGCATGGTTACTAACTGTGACCGATTCATAAAAGACCTAGCAACACTATCAGAACCTCTGAGGAACCTCACAAAATAATTCACACCGTGGAGATGGACGCCGCTAGAACAGCAATCATTTGATGATATTAAAGCCACCCTCTCTGAAGGCTGCAAGATGGCTTTTTTTTACCCTGGCAAGAGCACCAAAATCGTTGTGGACGTCAGTCCTTTCAGATTCGGAGCCGTGCTCACACAGGCAGAACAGGATGGAAACCCGAGACCAGTCGCCTATGCCAGTCATGCTCTGTCCCCAACTAAACAGAGATACTCTCAGATAGAGAGGGAGGCCCTATCAGTACTCTGGGGATGCCGCCACTGCCATTTGTTCAATATGTGGAAAGCCAGTCTATGTCATAACGGATCATAAGCTGTTAATCCCCATCTTGACAGGTGGGTAAACTAATCCCCTACCACGCATAGAAAAGTGCTGTTAGCGCTGCAAGAGTATGGCGTGAACCTAACAAACAGACTAAGGGCAAACAATGCAGCGGACTACCTGTCCAGGAATCCTAACAGAAAAGCTAATGGTGGGCATGACACTGTCTCGGAGACTGAAGATTTTGCGAGATTAGTTACAGCTGGAACGATACCCAATTCCATGGAAATCAATGAGTTGAAGGAAGCTTTGGCAAGCGACAGCTGCTTCCAGTTCCTGAGGGATGCCATGGTGTCAGGGCAGTGGAAGACTGCCCTAGAAAGTCTTGGAAATAAAGCACAAGATGCAAAAGCGACCTTGGAACAGCTCTGGAAAGTGAAGCATGAGCTGACATTTACCGAGTACGGTCTCCCCCTGAGGGGCTTATGGATGGTATTCCCCACCACCTGTGTCAAAAAGAGGATTTCACTAGCCCATCACGGGCATCAAGGAACATCGAAGACAAAGAGTCCCCTACGGTTGAAGGTGTGGTTCCCTGCTCTGGAGCCAAAAGCAGATTAATTCATTAAGCATTGTTTGTGGTGTCTGGCAACTGACCAGAGACACAAACAGCCCTCCATACAATCCATGCCAAGGAGTGAAGAGCCCTGGGATTGTGTTCATATGGAATTTGGCTCGACGCCGCAGGAGTCACACTTCCTAGTCATGGTGGACCAATGGTCCCGATACCCAGAAGTAGAAATCATTCATTCCGTGGCCCTCCATGACATAGTGCCCGTGTTAGAGAAAATCTTCACCATACATTGCTTCCCAAGGACAATATGCTCAGACAACGGACCACTTTTCCAAAGCGCAGGTCTGGATGAGTTTCTGAATGAGCGAGGAATGCGACACAGGAAGATCACCCCTTTGTGGCTAAGGGCAAATGGGGAGACAGAGCGACTGATGCGTACCCTCAACAAAAGAGTTAGGGTCTATGCAAGAAGAGGGCCCTTTTCCAATTTCTACTTGAATACTGCACCACGCCAAAGTGTTCAATGGGGGTGGCCCCTGCAGAAGCACTGTTCCGAAGGTGCCCACATACCTTCCTTCCTGTGATAGAAGGGAGAACCCCAGGCAACATTGACAATGGAGTTGTACGTGTCAATAGACAGATGCTGATTGATCGAGAAAATGCACAAAGAGGCCTCCGGGACTATGACATATCCGTACGAGATTTGGTCATGGTATGGCCCCAAAACCCAGCAGTAAAGATGTCACTCATCCACGAACCAACACCACTCAGGGTGGTCAAGATACACAGTTCACAAGTGACAGCAGCGGATAACCAAGGACAAATTACCAGGAACCCGAGTTTTTTCCACAAACTGTGTGGATCACCTAGCCAGGAAAGGACACTGGAGGAGATCGAATGGTCGCGCCCCACGCCTGGACATAAGTGATGGTGATGATGACGATCAGGGAGAGCCGCCACAGATTGGTGCAGATGACCTAGACAGATAAGCACCCACCAACCAGATGGGAGAAGTGGCAGAGCTGGTTTAGAGAGCGATGATACCACATTCAGGAGTCCAGGTGCCAGCCAGCATACCTGCATCACTATGATACATACAGTGAGCATAACCGTGAACAATAATGCATAGTTTCACCTAGCTGTTAATCGGTTAAGTGTTTGGCTAGCAAATGTTCGATTTTTTTTTTTGTATAAAAAGGGAGGAGTGTGATCATGGGCCATGACACGCAGTGACGCACCACGCCACTGTGTTTCCAAGTAAAGATGGCCCCACGCTCGCCGTAAAGGAATTCATGAGCATGGGGACCAAAAAAGATGGAACCGTTGTCTGTGTCTTCATTTACATAGTGTGCAGCGCGGCCAAACCACCCACCGCCGCTGCTGCCCCGCTAGCACATAGCACACAACACCCGACACTTGCAGCTAAGAAAAACATGTCCAGTATTTCACAACAGGGGCTGGGCTGCTAGCAAATGGCTGAGGTGTTTGAAGAGGTCCAGCCCTGGTCCATCACCCCTAACACCACAGTTCAGTACATTAGCATCACCCTCTCTGCCTGTGCCACTTTCATCACTTCGGCATGATTAATGGGTGGTGCAGACAATGCATCGCACAAGCACTCTCATTATACAGAGCCGCTGACTGCAGAGTCTGTAGGCAGAGGTCTGAGGAGTGGCAGAGTACTGGCCTCACACGTCCCTCACTTTCAGCAGCCTGTGGTGTTTCAGATGGTGGATATTCTTACCGTAAAGTACAGGTATAGCCTCAGAGTGGTGATCGTGCATCGTGTTACGCTTGTGAAAAAGGATGTGTTTGGATAGTGCATCCATTTTCAACTCTTACACAGTGCCAAAGTAATTCCCCACATACACTGTGCAACTAACAGCGTTTTTCAGCGGTCAGTGCAAACCACCACCGCGCCTTGCAAGTGATTCTCGTGCTGGTCTGGCATGGGCTCTCCAGCACCTCAGTGCAGCCGGACGCCACACCCTTCGCCTTTTCATTCGTGGGTGCTCCCTCTACAGCAGGCACTGTCTTCACAATACTGAGGCTCTGCGGTGATGTCATCGCCGCTGGACTCAGAGAGTCACCTCGTCACCAGTTGTTGACATTGTATAGTTAACCATGCTATGTTGCATGGCTGGTGAGAAAGAAACAACACTACTTCAATGGCTCAAGTGAACAATACAATGGGGTTGGTTTCTCGCGCAATACTCTACAACGTACATTCTTTTTTAATGTGTATCCCACTGAAGAAGTGGAAGCAAGCGAAAAAAGTCACATTAGGGTTTTGTCATCTGCAGTTATGTAAAAGAAAAAAGATGACAAGCAGGCGATTTTGAACTTCATTTATTTCAAAAAATGGAATCTAAATTATGGAATGTTTTCTCAGAGAGTGGAAGAGACTCCCCCCATTTATTTTGAGATGTAGACTGAAAGGTATTTATACCACGCTAAGAAACTGGTTCTTGGTGATTAGACCTACGTCTACCTACAAAGCATGACCTCTAGCCCCTTCCATATTGAGAAATATCAGTAATTTGTGGGTTTCTTCCCCAGCAAACATAAGAAAATCAGAGATGAGATAGCAGAGTGCAGCCCCAGGGTGACCATTGGGAGGGGGACTGGAGCTTTAAGGAACCACGGGGTGGACTTACCGCGGGGGTGCATATATTGATGAAACTGCTTTGCTTCTCTCTAGTAAGCAGGACCTGGCCCTTTCCCAGTGCTTAATTTGGGTGTGGGGGGGGGGGGAGTGGCTTGCTAGGGCTCAGCCAGGTACTCATATCTGAGCTCCGGCACTTATTATTAAGTTCAGCTTGATTATGTTGTGGTGTTTTGGCAGCTTTATTATTTTAACTGGCTGTCAGTCCTAGTAACATAACAATCACCATCAGTGTGCACTAGCCAGGGTCTCTGCATCCTGGGCTGGCTCATTGTTATTGACAAACCTGATGATCCAGGGTGGCAGGGCAGGACTATTCATCAATGTTCATGAAAAACAATGAGATGCAAGATGACAATCCAGGGAACTGATGATGGCCATGTCCACACGCTGTTCCGCTCAGCCAAAATGGCATTGTTGCAAATTAACTGGTGTAATAACCATCAGGGTTGGTTAACAAGCACAGGGCAGTCACCAGCCAACAGCTCCAACACAGGGGTGAAGTCAGTGAAAAGACCCATATTGAACAGGAGAGCCAGTCACGCGTGCCAACCTATGCAAGACTGTCTTCTTGCTGCAGTGTTTGATTTATCACTTCAGTAATGATTTTGCCTACATTTGTGCATTAATTTACCATAGGAGGAGAGCATGTTTGCTTTTTTCCCCTGTGGTTAGATGGTTAACATGGTAAGGTATGGTAATGTTTATTTGTAAAGCACCTATACACAAGGCACGTGTTTCAAGGAGTTCAAGGAGGGAGGGAACAGGGGAAAGAATAACAGTCATTTAGAGCCCTGGAATATCTGAATGATACAAGTCTACACAGGCAGAGTAAGTGCATATAATACAATTAGCAGTGTCGATAACAGCAAATAGGTCTGATTACGATTCAGCAGTTTCTCCAAGTGCATAGAGGCGCAACCATGAAGGAGGGGAGACAGGGAGGATAGATAGACAATCTTCAAGGCATGATTCGTTCAGATCATGCAAGTGGACAGAGGTACAGGAGAAGGGGGGACAAGTGCAGGGGGAAGGGTTGGGGTCCAAGTGCGCCCAGTCGGTCAGGAGCTGGGGTAAGTGCTGATCTGTCCTCACGCTCCACTTGACACCAATATGATTAAGAAGAATGTTAACAGAGGTGTGTTTTAAAGAAACATAAACATTTATTTTATTTCAAGACACAACTAATATGTTATGTTGATTTCACTCTCAATGAACCAGTGGGATTTGGAGCTTTAACCCCAAATATGTTGACACTGTAGGAAGCAGCCATGTGACACTGTATGGAGTAACAGTGGGTGGTCTCAACAGTAGAAGGGGAGATGCCTCTTGAAGGCAAGTCCCTGTTTGTGCTCAAGCCAGAGAAAATGCAACTCTCGAGGGAAAGATGGCCAAGAGATTGATTGCAAGGATAACAAGGTTTAATTGTACAAAGTCAAAGGGTCAGTAGAGGACTCTGCTGCTCGAGAACGTTCTGACTCCAAATGGACTGTCAGTACATTAGGAACAGTCACAGCGTCACTAAGGACGTCACATATAGAGTCTAAACGTCGGTCCTACGTTTACCGTGCAGCCATGCAGGACTGCATTCGTCGTCCATGACTATAAAATGGCGTCTCTTTAGATGCGTGCACTACATCTATGCATCTAGGATGCCAGTGATATTGTATCCAAGCTGTGTTTCTTTAACACAGTCCTTTCCCCCTAAGTACATAGCACTATTCAGGGGATTCGCCTCACTCTAAAGCATCTAGGGGGTGACTAATTTCCAGCCCAACACTCTCCCCCCCATGCAAGAAAATATTTGGGCCCTGGCACTTATTTTGTTACAAATTAAGCACTGCGCGGCCTTTCTCAAATGAAAGTTAAGTACTCATGCTAATAGATGTAACACGTCTCCTGCTGTGGTGGCAGTGTTAGTGGGTTCTCCCTGTGCACCCTGCAACAGAGTGGTCAAGGATCACCCCATTTTTGTATTGCAGCTTTCCTGAGTGTAGTGGCTTCACTCATATATAGATTGGTTTTACATAATGGTTTGCATAGTCCCAATGTGCATCTCAAAAAAGTGTGCACAACATAAGGGATACCTCAGCATTTGGTTAACAAGTCCAATTTCCTTTACTGCCTTTGAACGACTCATTGATAATGTTCTTAATGCATTACAATGGCTTGTGGGAGGGAAGGCTCTGGAAAATGTAAATGGAGCCACCACAAGTGAGACTTTGAATACAACATCAGTAATTACAGGATTTGCAGGTTTATACCAAAAATACCAATCCAGTAGTTTCAGTTGTAGCAGATCATTTGGGGCAAAGAGATAATAGCACTCTATGATTCTGGTGCTCCTTTTTGGGAGCAGGTGGTCCTTCTGGGAAAATACATTGGTAACGCTATTACCGCTGCATTTACTGCTCCGCCCAATCTCCAGTATGGCCCTACTTTGATGCATTCACCTCCAGCTCTTAGCTGGAGGTGAATTTGCCAGCAGTATGGGCATTCTCGGTGCCATTACCGCCAGCAGTATTTGTGCCGACAGTAATAGCGCAACCCATCCCCAAAGGGTTCAATGGACCCAATGGGGAATGGGGATTTACACCTTACCACTACTTTTGATCCGGCGCAAATTGCACCAGACTAAGTAGCAGTAACGCTAATTGCGTTGGGTGGTATCCCGTCACAATTACCGCCGGAATACCACCCCTCTTGTGATAAGGCCCAGAGACTATAAAGCAAATTGCGACAAGTGTGAGCTGAAAGATTATGGGACGGGGGCAACCAGACAGTGGGCTATGAAAATGCAGTTCAGTAGGAGTTGCAGATCTTGGTCATGGTGAGGTTGTTGAAAACCCCTTGAGTATGACTTGGAATTTCAGTGGGAAGACATTTGATCAGGAGGACAAAAGTATGGGGAAAGAGGTTGAGGTTGCAAGGGGATTGGTAGATGCAGATGATAGTAGGATGACTTTATGCAGGATGGGTTGATGCAAGATGGTGAACAACAATATGTTCAAAAGAAGAGTGGATAAAGTCAAAAGGTGACGGGACATATGGGTTGGCTTTGTGGATCACGACTCCAATACCACCTCTTTCCTTACATAGATAAGGGGAGTGAGAAAAGGTATCAGGAAGAAATCGCCTCATCCCAGCAACAGCATGGACAATATCAGAGAGACCAACCACTGAAGGACTTGGCGATCAGGTGACAAGAGCTTGTTTCATCCCTTCTGAACTACACTACATAAGGGTGTCCAGCCAGGGGTGTCCCAGTTAAGGACGGAACAGTGAAGGGTGAAGAGCAGCCCTTCACCAGCCTCTTTGCCTCTTACCCTCTTACCCTATGAACCTTTTATTTTGCCTTTTCCCTGTTGCACCTATGAGTACCTGAAGCTTCCTAATTACTGTGCTGTCTCTCCACACTGTGATACTAAGCTATAATGCATATACTGCTGCTCCTTCTGCTGCTCCTACTCACCTCTCCCTAAGCTTTCTCCAATCATACTACAACTTTCTTCTTTCCTATCCCTATTATAAAACTGACCACTAGAATCTCCTACGACTCCATTTCTCTTCCACTTGCTTCCACTTCCTTCCACTTCCACTTCTAATTTCACTCCAGCTCTCCTACTCAAGAACTACTTGCTATCACTGAAACCTGGATTTCTCAATCTGATACTGCCACTCTGGCAGCCCTACGTAACTCAAAACTATCCTGTGTTCACTCTCCTTGACTGACTGCCTCAATGCCTCACAAATCCCCAATGTCACATCCTCTCCTACCTCTTTTGATTTCACCATCTGTACTATTGCTCTACCTCAATCGGTTCATATCATCTCCATCTATTACCCTCCTGTTCCCACTTAACGATTCTTTGATGACCTTGGGCAACTCCTTGATTCTCTTTTCACTAAACATCATCTCATTCTTATAGGTGATGTTAACATTTCCTCTCCAACCACTTCTCAGAAATCTACAGTCTTTTTTTAGTGACCACACTCTCCACTCTATCCATAACCTACCTACCCACACAAAAGGTGAGTCTTTGGATCTCTTATTCATCTCCACCTCCCTCTCAGTCACTAATACTACTGTCACACCATTGATATATGATCATTTAATTGTTTCCACCACATCTCCTTTCCAACCTCTGATCTTTCGCACCACTTGCTTCACCTATTACTGAAATGAAATTTAAACCTTCTGCCATTCCACCCTTTTTCTCTGACCTACAGTTCTCACTCTCCTCCCTCACACCTGATATCTCTTCCACCAACACTGCCTTCTCCATCTTCCAATCCCCACTATATGACTCATTCTCCACTCACTTCCCACTGCTTACTTTCACCCCTAAGTCTCAGCATCCTCAACTATGGTTCACCCGTTTCATTCGATCTCTCCACGCAGACATGCATTGGCTACTGCATAAATGGAGGCATACTCACTCAAATGAGGACTTGCAACTCTACCCCTCTTCCCTTAACTTTCTCAAGTCTACTCCTGACTCCTGATAGAGCAAAAAGGGAATTCTACCTAAGCCTCATTGACTCTCACTCCAACCATCCTCACCAGCTACATGGCACCCTAAACTCACTCCTCACTCCTCCTAAGTTTATTACTATGAACTCCACTCTCACAACTAATGACCTAGCTGAATACTTTGCTGCAAAAATTACAAAAATGTGAGACTCTCTCCTGACCTTCCTCACACTCCCTCCTCCTACATTTTACACTCTGCCTACTCTGCCATCATCTCTGCCTCCATCTCCCACTTTAGTCACACTAATACTGACAAAGTGTTATCTCTATTGATGAAGGCTAACCCCTTTTGTGCCCCATCAGACCCTCCTGCTCCTCACCTAGTCAAGACTTTTCCCCCTATCGTGGCCTCTTACCTCACTGAACTCTTCAACCTGTCCTTTGACTCTGCTTGCTTTCCCTCTGTTTTCAAAACAGCCATGGTTAGCCCTGTCCTAAAAAAGCAAAGGGCTGTCCCGAACCTACTGGCTAACTTTAATGCTGTGTCTCTCCTTCTGCACTACTCTGAAGTGCTTGAAAGGGTTGTGTTATACCGTCTTGCCTATTTCGTAGACATGCACAAACTTTGAGACCTCTTACAAGCAGTTTTTCACTCCTGTCACTCCACAGAAATTGCTCTCATAATTGAGTCCAACTTCATTACCTCTGCTAAGCACCAAGCCTATTCTCTATCCTAATTGACCCGTTTGCTGCCTTTGACACTGTCGATCACTCTGATCTCCTTAATACTCACTTTCTTCTTGGGATTCACAATCAAGCCCTTGCCTTGATTGAATCCTAACTTGCACCTCAATTCTCTGTCTCCTGGAGCAACAAAACCTCTCAACTCACTCCTCTAACTGTTGGTGGTCCACAAGGCACTGTCTTGGGTCTGCTCCTCTTTACATGATACACCTCTGCTCTTGAGGCACTAATGTTATCCTTTGGGTTCTCGTACCAATTCTTCGCAGATGACACCCAAATGTTCTTCTCTTTTCCTTAACTCTCCTCTGACCCCTCTATCAAAATGTCCAACTGTCTCTCTGCCATTAAATATTGGATGGTATTGCAGTCTCTGATGTTAAAGTCTACCAAAACAGAGTTACTCTTCTTCCATGCCAAAAGATCTCTCTCATCTCTTCCTCTGCCTATCCAGCTCCCACCTGACACTCTCCCCTACTCTCTCCCCTAGTCTTCTTCAGCTAGAAAGCTCAGCGTCATCTATGACCCTTCTCACATCTTCACTACTTTCATCTCCAAAACTGGAACAGCTGCTAGCCTCAACCTCCTTAATATTAGGAAAATCAGGCACCTCCTTCCTTTCAAAACAACCAAGCATCTCTTAACCACTCTTGTCTTCTCTAAACTGGACTACTGTGCCAGTATTCTCTTTGGTCTCACCAACTATGCTTTCTGTACTCTTGTCAAGATCATTAACTTCACGAACCAGAGCTCTCTTTGAACTCCCTCACTTCACACCTACTTCCTTGGGTTCCATGTCATTTCATCGCAGGATGAAATTCCGTGGGGTTTTTCTCTGCAGAAACTTTCATGAAAAAACTCATTGAATTTTATTTTTTTATTTTTGGGGGTCCTCCCCCTCAATCCCCAATCACCTTTAATTTTTTATCTATTCAGGAACACCCACACCCCATGTATATATTTTTCTAACCCCTAGTAAAGCCTAGTAAATCGAGAATTGGAATGAGTAATGAGTAAATTTAAACACGGGTTCTAAGGAAATTTGTAGAGACTGTAAAAAGCTGAAAGGTAATTATAGAACAGGAGGGATACAATGTCCTGTTTCACCAGAATGCTCTGAGAAAGGAGCTCTGGTGATTACCTCATGGAATTCAAGAGGATTTAATTCATTTGCAGGAAATGTACAATGCCAATAACTGTTATTAGAGTTAGATGTTTTCTTCCTCCAAGAAACTATGTTGGTACATGAGTTTAATTTAGAAGGATATCATATTATTCAGTGACACGCACGAGACAATCAATGGGGTTTACCCTCGGGACGGATTATTCTGGGTGACATGAGTGGTTTAAAATGTGTTGAGTTCCTACCAATGCAGGTAAATCCATATGTGTTATTGGGCAATGTATCTGATATGGTGACATCTCATTGGAATCAAATCCTATTGGTTAATGTGTATGATCAACCTTGTAATAAGGAGACAACAAAAATCCTAGCTCATGTCGAAATGATTTTGATATGATATGATATGATATGTCATTTATAACGTGCCTGTACCCAAGTGTTTCTAGGCATGAATGATTGGTTATTTTTTATTCTAAATGGTATTTATATTATATCTGTGATATAATTTTGCAAATGTATCCCACTAGTCCGAAGAATAGTTGGAAAGATGAATGGTTTAACTTTGGTAAAAATTGTAATAATGTTGTGACATTAGATATGTAAATCAATGGGACATTGTTATCAAAGATTTGAATTTGCTTCAACTGTATTTTGATTCGAATATACAGAGCCAGAAATATCATACATGGTCAAATGGTAAATTTGAATCAAGGATTTTCTTTATGTTTTCATAGAAGGAACATTTATTAATTACATCAAAAAACCTGCACTGTGTATTAATACCCCTAGTGACCATGCTGCTATGAGATTTAATGTGAAAGTTGATTTTATTATTGAAGCTACTAAGCTTTGAAACACATTGTGTATAGGCACTATATAAATAAACTATCATATCATATACAGGGCTTGTATTCAATAAATACGGCTGCCAATAGAGTTATCTGGAAAGATACAAATTTGAATACATTTAATTTAGAAGTAACAATTATATGTGACCTCTTGATATATTATGAGAAATTGGAAATCCTTTTGGTGACTATTGAGAATAAGACAAAAATAAGTGATCTGGGCAGTACTACCACTGGGAAAAAACATTGATCATGCAATAGCTGTTAAGAAAAAAGAAATAAGAAAAAAAAACGTTTTTTTTTAGAAAGGGAAACAATCCATAAACTGTGGCACTGGATAAAACAAGATAAAAAAGAATTATGGTATTGGGTAAAATAACACAAGCAATCTATGATTACTGCACAAGTGAATATCATATTTAATGCCCTATGCAGTAATGATAATCAAACATTTTGGAATATATTTAAACAACATACATCTGATATGGGAAAAAAATGAAAATGAATCCTATTTCAGATTCAGAATGAAGATTATGTCTTGGTGGTTTGTATACACAAGATACTTGTCCCATTGAAAACTATCCGGTATCAGCTCAAATGTATTCAATAACAGATGTTCAAATCACAGCGGAAGAGATTTAAGACGTTATTGAAAAATGGAAGGCCTCTATGGCCCCTAACCCGTATCATCAGTAAGCAAACATAGTCTACAAATAGAATCCTTCTGGTTGGGCCTTAGTTTTAGAAAATAAATTCCAATATGCGATTAAAATTAGTAAGATTCCTGAGAGTTGGAAAAAGTCTATTTTAATACCAATTAACAAATCAGGTTTGGAAGGTTCCCTGGAAAATTATCGACTATTGGCTATGATCGATTCAATGGGCAAGATCTTCAGCCAATTTTTTATAGAAAAGGTTAATTGGATTGCAGCCTCATAAATTCTAAAGCAACAGCACATTGGGTTTAGACAGGGACTCAACATTATGGCCAACCTGTGGAGTTTATTATAACTAATTCGATCTGCCCAAATACATAAAGATGAAGCATTGTATATTTGTTTTGTTGACTAACCCAGAGCTTTCAAAACTGTGAATAGATGGACGCTGTGGTGTAAGCTACAAAAATGAGCGTTGTATCCCGCTGTGCTTCACTTTATTCAAGCATTGTACTTGGATACAAGGGCACAGGTTATAATTAGTCAGGATGCTATTATGGGTGAGCGCATAAAGACCAACCACGGATTAAAACAAGGGCGTACAATGGTGCCAATATTACTAAATTTATATGTGTTAGATCTTGAAGATGCATTGAATAGTTGCCAGAACTCCCCAAACCCACCCACTCAAGATAGGAAATAATGCAGTGGGGTGGCTTACATATGAACACTATACATTGAATGATTTGGTAATCAATTTGAAAAAAAAGAAAATAATGATTGTAAATGGAAGATTTGGAATAACATCCAAGAAAAGTACTTGGAAAATTAATGACATTCCCATTGAGATAGTAAAAATTTATAAATACTTGGGAATGGAGATCTATGACAATCTTCATTTAATTGCTAAAGCCATAAAGAAATGCAACACTGCAACAAAGTTAGATTATTTGTTACACAAAGTGCAGGATACTCAAGGGAGAGCCTGATGAAACTTTCTACTTGCTTGTATACAGTGCATTCTTTGGATTGGAAGTACTGGCAACCAAAGAAACAATATGGTTGAGACAAATTGAGGGAAACATATGGCGAAATATACTGGGAGTTTTCCCTAGTAAACTGATGGAGGCTCTAAACTGGGAATTGGGACTTATTGCTATGGACACCAGAAGTAAGATTCACAGAAGTGTTTTTTATATGCAAATTGAAGAAAAAAGCGAACAATTGGAAATTATTTATGGCTGTAACAAAGGGTTCTTAAACCTGGAAACTCCCACTGGTGTCATGCAAAAATGGTTAATGGACATTAGGACATTTCAGGAAGAAATAAGTTTTAGTGCAGATTCACCCAGTAATAGAGGATTGGCAATTATGCAAATAAAAAAAGGCAAAATAATGGGATCGTATAAATAATATTGAGCATTTATCAAAGAAAATAACATTCTGCAAATATGTCATGCAAGATTTTACTAAGGATACCCCTTTTGATTATATCTATAAGGTATTCAATAGTAGGGTACAATGTTTTAGTATGAAAATTACGATTCAACCAATTGCATATTTTGGGGTGTTTGCACTAACATACCCTACGATAAACGGATTTGTCGAATATGTAAAGAGGAGGTTGAATCTGCACAACATGAATTTACCTTACGTTATGGCCAATGTTGACTGAAATCTACTGGAAAGCCTGTAGCAATATTGTGGTTGATTTTAATAGTATTGTTTATTTTATTTTATTTAATTTTTACACTTGTAAAGCGCACAGAACCCTGAGGCATCTGGGTGCTGGTTCTTGGCAGTAGAGCAAAAGTACATATACACATAGAAGAGTACAATACATCATGCATAGTGGGTTACAGTTTTCTGTTCAGAGTCATAGATAGTTAGAGTTGCTGTGATAGAGACTTACTTTAACAGATCTTGTGTGAAGAGCCAAGTTTTCAAATTTTTGAGGAAAGACCAAAAGGAGGATTCCGATCTTAATGAGGATGGCAGGGCATTCCAGTGCTTGGGGGCTACCACTGGGAAGCTACTGCGGCCGGCCTCTGTAACTTCAATCTATGGACAGGTACGTCATTTCACCAAAATGGCAGGGGTACCAGAAGTGACTTCACACGGCCCTTGACCTCTGATGACATCACAGGAAGTGATGTCATTTGACCCCACTCTGAAGTGACATCACAGGAAGAGATGGAACACAACCCTTCATTCCACGACAAAACAGAAAGTGGCATCACATAGCATTTTTTCCGATTACACTACAAAAAAAATGGTTACGATATCACTGTAAAGTGATATACATTTCATACAAGAATGGATCACCATATGTATCGTTAATATTAGTGCGTATAGGCCCATATTACTAAATCACTGTGAATGCAAGCAGACGTCCAAGGCCAAATGATAATGATGTGTTATTATTTAGCACTTACGCTTAAGCACTTCATATAGAACAAATATACATACAATATCACCCAACCTGTGTTGGTACTCATTTATCAACCTCAGCAGGATGAAAGACTGAGTTGAACATGTGGGAGTCAAACCTGTAGATCTCACACGCATTGCAGCAGCCACTGCTCAACACACTGAGCTATCTTACCAGCTATAGCCATCAGAAAACCAGGCACTCCAGAAACAAAGAGCCACATGCTGCTGGCCACAGCCCAGGAGCCTCAATGGAAGAAAATAAAAAGAATAATAAACATGTTTCTTTTTTTTGGGGGGGCAGCAAGGGAGACCACAGGGGTCACAAGGGAGACCTCAGGGGTCACAGTTGCGACTGTTGGTGACCCCTAAATGACGTCCATGTCTAGGGATGGTGAGTAAGTGAGAGTAATTTGAGCTTGTTGGTCTGTTGGATTGGTTCATGGCAAATTTATTGGCTAAGTACTTAGGGGATGAGTTGGACAGACATTTGTGCCTCAAGGAGAGGGTTTTGAATAGTATTCGATCATGGACTGGCAAACAGTGGACGTTCCGTCTCGTCATAGTGATGTGTGTATTTTTAGGGATGCTCAGGGCTACACTTAAGGTATTATTTTGAATCCCCTGCAGTTTTTTGATTTTGCAGCTCTTGGTGCCAGCGTAGAGAGCATTGCAGTAGTCTAATCTGGATAGGATAAGGGCTCTAGGCAGCGTAATAGAGCTATCGGATGCCAGGAAGGGTCTACAGGCATTGATACGCTGAGAGGTGTAAGCTGCTGCAGATGCCATGGCCATGACATGTCTAGTTAAGGTGAGAGCTGAGTCAAGGTAAAAACCCAGAGTTTTTACTTCCTTGGAGACATTGATGGTGATCGATAGTGAAGGACCTGAAGAAGTTGCATAGTTAATTGAGACGGTTTTGTGAGCTTATAGGGAGTAATCCAGTTTTTTTTATATCGTTTAGGCACAATCCACATTGGGCCATCCATGCCTGGATGGTTTGGTAGATTTCATTTAGTGTTTTAGAGTCTGTGTCATAAGAGCCGAAGAAGGGTGTGAGGATCTGGGTGTCATCTGCATAGTTTGTGTAGGTGACACCCAAATCATCAAAACCGTCAAATAGAACTTTAGTGAAAATATTGTAAAGTGTAGGGAAGACTCAAGAGCCTTGTGGTACTCTGCAGGTGACAGGGGCTGGCACTGCTGCTGAAGTGGGTGAGAAGACCCTCATGTTACTGATCAATTTTGGTAACACATCTTTTCAGACACAAACTCTAAGTTGAACTATGCAGTCTATTATATCTGGCCGTTGGAGGTGAATTTTAGTAAATGAAATTAACAGATTGAGTATTTTATAGGACATTTGATAAATGCATTTTTGGATATTAATCAATGACTCATTAATTTGTGCTAAGGCTGTGAAGTGTATGACATGTATTTTTTTAATGGGGTGTTCAATTATCTGTGAAGTATATGAAATGTAATTTGTCAGGGTTATTTAATTATGACGGTTTTATGTAATATGTTATTAATTTAAGGTTAATGGTATTTTTAACAATAAAGCTAATAATACAAAAATATTCAATTGTCTCTGTCCAGCTATATGATCTAACCTTCAAGAGATGTTTCCTAAACTATGTCCTCTGGCACAGTTAACCTGACTTTATTTGACAGTACCTTTGCACTTTGTACTTAATTAACATATTGTATTCAATACCATCCTAAGGCCACAACAGGTCATGCTATAATGCCTTCCCACTTTTACATGCTCTGACATTGAAATATTCTATTTGACTGGTCATTAAGAGTTTGGTGATATATGGTAAAAGTGCTGGTAACAGAATTATCACTTTCTCCATAACTCTGAATTAGGAGTTGGTGCTAACATATGCCCTGCCCAAGTCATCAAAGACTGTGTTACAGAACTAGCCCCTTTATTTACCTCTCTCATTAATAACTCCTTTTCACAAGGCACAGTCCCCAAGAACCTGAAAGAAGCCTGGGTCCTCCCATTTCTAAAAATAAATCCCTTGATCCCAGCATCCCAAACAGTTACTGTCCCATTACGATGGTCCCCTTCCTTCTGAAAATCCTTGACCGCGCCTCCTACCTCCAGATCCAGGAACATCTGGAAACTAACAATCTTTAGGGCCTACGCCAATCATGCTTCAGACCAAGACACGGCACGGAAACGACACACCTCGACCTTAAAAATCAAATGCACACCATAACTGACAACGGAAACTTAGCCATATTACTCCTCTTAGACCTCTCTGTGGAATTTGATTTAGTGAATCACAAAATACTGTACCATCGCCTGGACAGCGCAGCCCAATTCTCACGTAAAGCCATCGCCTGGATAAAATCATTCCTCTCTGAGCACACTATGAGAGTTTTCTCCAACCTAGCTAATGCTGCCCCTGCCCCGTTCTCTGCGGTGTACCACAAGGATCATACCTGTCACCAACGCTCTACAATATATTTACCAAGCCTCTATTTGACCGCCTTGATGAACGCGGAGTGTCCTATACAAACTATGCGGATGATACGCAGATATTTCTCCATCTCACTGGAGACTACGATACAGACTCTTCCATTCTCAATGAAATATAACAGATGATCCAATCCTGGATGGCACAACATGAACTTTGTCTAAATGATGACAAAACGGAGCTACTCCTTGTCGGTACTCAAACACGCCTTAAAAAACTTGACACCAAATACAAACACTTCATAATTGACGGGAATACCGTGACCGTGCCCAAAGAAGTTAAAACGCTGGGTGTGTATTTGGACACCTCCTTAACCTTCTCCAGACAAGTCAACTCAACAATCTCATCAGCAGCCTATACTGCTAAATTCATTAACGCTTGCAGACCCTACTTATCAACCGATAGCTGCCTAACCTTAGCAAGAGCCCCCATTCTGTCAAAACTCGACTACTGTAATATTCTCTTGGCTGGCACAGCGACTAGCAGTATCAAAAAACTTCAGGTCACCCAAAACAACGCCTTACGGGCAGCCCTAAACATACCAAGAAGAGAGCAGATCTCTGAAGTCAGGCATAAAGTGCGCTGGCTACCGGTCCAGGACCAAATCAAATTCAAGACTATGACAATCACCCACAAATGCCTCACTAATATAGCTCCTAAATATCTCACAAGCCTGCTTATTCCAACCCAAACCACCAAGCCCACACACTCTGCCTGAGCCTTCCTTCTTACGGTTCCTAAATTCAAAAGATGCAAGGCCATGGGATGCAGCTTCCCAGTTGTGGCAGCCAAAGGCTGGAACGGCCCACCTCTAGACATTAGAGCTGACCCTTCCAACACCTCATTTTGCAGAAAAATTAAGGCTTGGCTCTTCACATCAAACCTGTAGCCCTCTTTAATGAGAATACTTGTCAAACCTTGCCTCTGTGCCCATAACATCATCACTATACAATACTACTGTTTCTGTAAACACGTCTGATTACTGCATCTGCAAATACTTATGGGAATAATACAGTATCTGTAAATACTGATGATTACTGTAACTGTTAATACTGATGTGATCATTGTTTCTGTAAATAACCACTATAAATGACTGTAAATATGTTCAATCTGCTTTAAGTCTAACATATGGTTGCTTTTGGTAACACTCGTAATTTGTAATCCCTGCTTTCCAGCACCCAGATACCCACTGGGTGCGCTTCAACAAATGTTAAATAAATAAATAAATTCCACTGTCGAAACCAACACTGGATGGCACTAGATTCAAAACAACATTTCTGCCGTATTACAAGTTGAAGTACTGTCAAAACACTACTGAAAATGGGCCACAATAACAGTGTTGCTACTGCCACCTAAACGGTGGAGGTAAATGCATACAGGTGATGGCAATCAAGTCACAGGTGCACCAAATCCACTCAGAAGGAGAACATAAGGCCCACAACTGACCCAAACACACTTTTCAACCCAATGCTGCCACTAGCAGTCCCAAATTGGGAGATGCAGCCCCTTGTGCTCCACATTAAGCTGTAAAGGCTGGAACAGAAACACATTGCACATGGCACAGAGAGGAGGAGGAGGAGACACTGTGTAAGGCGTGCATGCATTCCCAGGGCCAGGCCCTCACCCTAGGCATTGACTGATGCCCAGATGATTACTCTGTACCGGTTGAACAGGGAGACAATAGCTGAGGTACTGGCCATGATTCATGACAACATACAGAACAGCATCAATATCAGGACTGCCCTGCCCCCTCTGCTCAAGCTAGTGCCTGTGCTACATTTCCTGGCCAGTGGCGCCATCCAGCACACTGTAGGCATGTGGCATGGCATGTCCAAACTCACCTTCTCAATTGTGCTTCGGCAGGTGCTGGAGGCACTCCTGTGCCATGCATCCTCGCACATCTCCCTTCCAATCACCCTGGCCCAGATAAATGCCACAAAGTCACGCTTCTATGAAGCAGCCCACATGCCCAAATTAATTGCCCCCCAGGCATTCTGCAGCAGGAAGCACTTTCACTCCCTGAACTTGCAGGTTACGTGTGATGCTGACCTGACCATCACAAACTGCTGTGCATGCTCTCCTGGATCCACCCACAACACCATGATCCTGCGCAATAGCACCCTGCCACCATACAAGGAGAGGCTCAGAGGCCAACACACATGGATTCCATGTGATACAAGTGCCGTCACACAATGCAATCTCACAGCACAGGTCGAATGCTATGTGAATGGAGGGGGTGAGACATCACAAGCACAGATCAATAAATGCCCTGTTAAGTCCTGCACATGCAGGACTTGCCCTCTTAACCCACATGTGACATCCACCAACCCACAGGAATAGGCCCAGCAGGACTATGCAGTAGAATACAAGCAATGCATATTGTCCCAACAACTCACCATACCCAAACAAGGAAATACAGGAACCACAATGCATTGGGTACACAGTCCTTTACAGCTAAAGGAACTGTTCAGCACCGCACAAAGACAGTTTGACATTGCCAGATAGGGATGGCTTCTATACTGAAAACCATATATGTGTATCCATAGTGGCAGGAACGCAGACACCACAACATGAAATAACCACCCAGCAGGACACCTGCTTGATATTGCAGAGCAGCATCAAAACACGCAACATGTACAATGGAAATGCCATCACAGGCCATTTCTGGCACAATTGGTGTGTGAGCGAGTTGTGTGCACATTGTATCTCAAAGTGGCACCTCATATGTATCCCAGTAGTAAGTTACACTGCATGCAATGATGGCAAATGAAAATAATTATGTACAAATGCATCATGACTATAGAATGAATAGAGTGTCCATCAACAACCCACACAACATGCAATACATCCTCAATGCCCTGAGACTGATACCTGTCTCCTATGCTCTTACAGGTGACTCTGGTTACCCAAAGTTCCCATGGCTGATGACGCCTGTGAGGAAACCATATATGCCACAGAAGGTGGGCTACAACCTGTCACATGTCAGGACCAGGCTAAGCATTGAACAGAAATGTGGTCTGCCCTCATGTACAGGCCTAAGAAGGTTGACCAGATATTTGAGGCTTTTTTTCGATATTTGAGGCCTGTGCCATGCAGCACAACATATGCCTGAGGTGTAATGTCTCCCTGATCTGGACATGCCTCCCCCTGCAAATGACAAAGTACTGTCTGCTGATGCAATTACGCCTAACAATTAGTGTGAGGAAGAAGCTAGGGACGGACGGCTGGTATGTAAGGAACTCATTGAACATTATTTGTAGTAATGTAAGGGAAAAAGTGCTAACCTCACAGACTGCGCGCTACCATATATTCATATCAAGCATTTAGAATGAAAAAATACATTACGAACAGTGCAATTAAGCAAAAAAGAAAAAAACATCCTGGAGTCAAAGTGAATTAATTTCCACCACTGTATTGTTTTTCATACTAGTTGGCAGTATCATAATCAACATACATGTTGTATAAAGATGTATTTTTGTAAATTTCTGTATTGTTAGTACATATTCATACAGATTCATCAGATTCATCATGCATCATGCAGACACTTGTTTCAACCCTAATAAGGTCGTCCTCAGGGCGCATGACAATATTGACAATTTATATTGCAATTGTTAATCAAAACCTAAGTTTTAGTGAGGGGCATTTCAACAAAATGTCCCCCTGTAGAGGCATTCAGGGAGACAAAAACGGGGCAGGTGGGGGAACAGAGGAAGTGGAACACAAAGGAAAGGTAACAGAAAAGGGAAAAAGAGGAAAAAAACATTGGTTAAATATCTCCCATTTGGCATTGATTGTTATTACATATGTATTAACGCACATTGGTACTGTTAGTTCTTGCAGAGTATATTTAATGGATCATTTTGCAACTTTTGGTAGTTCCAAATATTCTATTTCTATATATCAGATTGTCACACACAGAACAGCTAAACTCGGTGCTTATTAATATACTTATTGAATAGATAAGAATAACCTATGAGTACCGTTATTTTAGGGCACTACTGGTCAAAGTTGAACTATTAAACACCAAAACTTGCTGAGCGACAGGTTTAGTTATAGTTACCTAAACATTCTTGGAAATACCAGTTGCCAATCGAATATCCGTTTAGTCACTGGAGAGATCTGTGATTGCACACAAGAGAAAACACATTTGGAATGGTGTTTTTGTAAAATGTCCTCATTTGCAGTGTTAAGTTTTGGGGTGACAGGATATAGTATATATGTATTATCCTGCACCTGTTTGTTGTTTAGACTGTGACCACATAAGCAATCTCTTAGTTGAATCCAATGTACCACAGCAGGTTTCCCTTTTCGAATATTTTAGCTGTAATCTGTATTAGGTAAAATAAGGAGATTCCTGTTCACCCTACTATTTGAAAATATCATTGCGTATTCATCCGCCTGTGAAAATTACCTGCGCGTTATAACCCATTCCACTTATTCAACGTGAACTCACCGCTTACACCTGGGATGTCTCGCGCACAATGGCGAACACCGTCTGTGTATGCAGCTGCATCGGTAGGGAACTTGGTTACTAAGCAACTAACAAAAGGGTCCGGTCAGGTGATTTGACACGTGATCCCTGTTGCTAGGTGACAGCAATGTTTCCCGAAAGTACTGGAAACGACAAAGCAACATATTTCTAAATCCCTAATTCCTAATGTAATATTACAGTAAGATCTGAAAACATGTTGAAGATACTAGTTACCCATGTTGAGCGAGAACATACTCGGGTTACAATTTAAATTGATCGAATTAAAACTGAAATCATGGAAATACAAAGTCCAGCGAGTACCAAGGACAAGAATTTTGCTAAAATGCATCAGATACTAGGTGAATACCAAGATGAGATCAAGCTCTGGAAATTTAGAAAATTCTATAGGGATGAGAAAGATTATCTAAATGATAGAGTATATGCTTATCAGCCAAAATATGATGGAGACAAATCCAAGATTGTTACACCGATTTCTTCACCTGTAACATCAGATGCAGACTACATAATAGAAAATCAAGGCGAACCAGAATCTACAGACTCCTTAGCATCATCTGAATTACCACAACATCACAGAAGAGGCTTTTTAGCCGAAATTAAAAGGTACAAAAAGGGGAATTTAACTGCCTACAACCCTGCTAACAAACAAGTACGTTTTCAAAAGAATGTCCCTTTAGGACAAAAAATTGCGACTATACCAACAACCTCAGAAGAGGAAGAGGAAGAGGAGCAAGGAGGAGAGGGAGGGAGAAATACAAACAAAAGATTCACCAGATCCAGTCTCAAGAACACCAGACCAAAAACCAATTCTCAAAACTTAGTTATCAATTTGTCTGCCAAACACCTTTCAACACAACAGTTATCTGTACTTAACATCGGACATGACCGAAGTTCAAATTGATCTTTATAAATTCACCAGGAAACTCAAATTAAAAAAAAAATTCTTTCACAACAAACCCACCATCTTTAATCCATTAACTTTACAGTAACTTTACAACCAATTAGTTCCAAAAGCATACAAGACATTGAAAATATTCATTTACTCTCAAGCGACATACAAAAAGAACTTGGGATACACCCACGGAATTTGGATATCACAGAAATAGGTCTAAATTCACACCACAAATGAGTGGAGACAATGTGATTGAGACATTCTATAGGACCATAACCAGAGAAATTCATAAACATATTGATGGCTCCCTACCAGGCTACAGCAGCAAAAATAACAACCTTACAAAAAAGGAACGACTTGCGCTAAAGGAAATATGTGAAGACAGTTCTATTGTAATCAAGGAAGCTGATAAAGGGGGTAATATTGTTATCCTAAACAAATCTGACTATATCAAAATGGCAATGAAACATTTATCTACCCTGGACTGTTACAAAAAGCTCACTAGCAACCCAGCAGCCCAGACAGCACATGATTTACAGTCAATGCTACAATATTGGTATACTCTGGGATTATTAACAGATGAGGAAAACGCTTTCCTTATGATATCCAAACCATTCATGCCCACAATTTACTTTTTACCAAAGGTACATAAACCATATCTTGAATTACCAACTGTAAGACCTATCATAAGTGGGCAAGGAGGGGCCACGGAAGCACTAGCTGACTACATTGATAGCAGCATCAAGAATTTAGTACCAGTTATCCCTGTGTACCTGAAAGACACTACCCATACCCTGTAGACCCTATCAAAGGTGACATGGCAACCAACCTAATTCTGGTTACACTTGATGTTACAACACTATACACATCTATTCCTCATAATCTGGCTTTGGAAACCTTGGACTTTAGTTTCAGAACCTTTTCAGCCTCTCACCATACCCATGTACAATTGCTCAAAAACTTTTTGGAATTCAAATTAACACACAATCAATTCACATTCAATGGGGATTACTATTCCCAAACCAAGGGCATAGCCATGGGGGTAAGTATGCCCCGTGCCTTGCTAACCTATTCATGGCATACTTTGGAGATAAATATATCTTTAATAACAATCCTCATAAACATCACATCATCATCTGGAAAAGGTATATTGATGACATCTTTGCTATTTGGGAAGGAAGCAGGGCAGATTTTGAGACATTGAGGGGGTAATTCATAGAATTTAGCGCACAAGTGGCGCACGTGGCTGGCGGACAGTGTGCGCCTGCGAATCTCTGCGCCAGCCGTGTGCGCTAAAATCCATTTCCGCGCACAGCGTATTCATGGATTTTAGCTACCAAAACCAGCCGTGGCGCACAGTGGCGCAGCGACCCTGCAGCAGCGCCAGTTACGCCCCCAAGAATTCCCCTCACGCAGGGAAAAGCCATCAAAATCCCCAATCCAGTGCAAAGGGCTGCGCTAACCCTGTATCAGCACGGCAAGCAGGGAACGTGTATTGCTGGGGTTCGCAGGAAGTTTCACACGCGATTGGCCCTGTGCGAGTGGGGTACGTGTATTACTGGGGTTCGCGGGAAGTTTCACATGCGAGAGGGCCTGTGCGAGTGGGGTACGTGTATTACTAGGGTTCGCGGGAAGTTTCACACGCGAAGGGCCTGTGCGAGTGGGGTACGTGTATTACTGGGGTTCGCGGGAAGTTTCACACGCGAAAGGGCCTGTGCGAGTGGGGTACGTGTATTACTGGGTTCGCGGGAAGTTTCACATGAAATTGGCCCTGTGGGAGTGGGGTACGTGTATTACTGGGGTTCACGGGAAGTTTCACACGCGATTGGCCCTGTGCGAGTGGGGTATGTTTATTACTGGGGTTCGCGGGAAGTTTCACACGTGATTGGCCCTGTGCGAGTGGGGTACGTGTATTACTGGGGTTCGCAGGAAGTTTCACACGCGATTGGCCTGTGCGAGTGGGGTACGTGTATTACTGGGGTTCGCGGGAAGTTTCACACACGAAAGGGCCTCTGCGAGTGAGGTACGTGTATTACTGGGTTCGCGGGAAGTTTCACACGCGAAAGGGCCTGTGTGAGTGGGGTACGTGTATTACTGGGGTTTGCGGGCAGTTTCACACATGAAAGGGCCTGTGCGAGTGGGGTACGTGTATTACTGGGGTTCGCAGGAAGTTTCACACGCGATTGGCCCTGTGCGAGTGGGGTACGTGTATTACTGGGGTTCGCGGGAAGTTTCTCACGTGATTGGCCCTGTGCGAGTGGGGTACGTGTATTACTGGGGTTCACGGGAAGTTTCACACGCGATTGGCCCTGTGCGAGTAGGGTACATGTTTTACTGGGGTTCGCGGGAAGTTTCTCACGTGATTGGCCCTGTGCGAGTGGGGTACGTGTATTACTGGGGTTCGCGGGAAGTTTCACACGCGATTGGCCCTGTGCGAGTGGGGTATGTGTATTACTGGGGTTCGCGGGAAGTTTCACACGCGATTGGCCCTGTGCGAGTGGGGTATGTGTATTACTGGGGTTCGCAGGAAGTTTCACACGCGAAAGGGCCTGTGCGAGTGGGGTACGTGTATTACTGGGGTTCGCATGAAATCTCACACGCGATATGAGCAGGGTACGTGTATTTCAGGGGTGCGCGGGGAGTCCTACATGTGAATTGGCAGTGTGGTCCCCCCAGGTGTTCCCTCTACATCCTCCACGGCCCCTTCAGGCAGACCACACCACAGGGGACTACCCTGCACCCCTGGTCATGTCACGCAGGCAGCCCATCCACCATGGGCATGCCCCCCAGCCATGTCACATGTCAGCTTGCACTATTGGTCACCAACTCATGTCCCCCTGCACCCCCACCCCAGAAGTGTGGGCCACCTGCCAGCAGGCCCCCACTCATGTCCCACTCATGTCCCCCTGTACCCCCACCCCCCAGCAGTGCAGGGCACCTGCCAGCAGGCCCCACTCATGTCCCCCTGCACCCCCACCCACAGCAGTGCAGGGCACCTGCCAGCAGGCCCCCACTCATGTCCCACTCATGTCCCCCTGCACCCCCACCCCCCAGCAGTGCAGGGCACCTGCCAGCAAGCCCCCACTCATGTCCCCCTGCACCCCCACCCCCCAGCAGTGCAGGGCACCTGCCAGCAGGCCTCCACTCATGTCCCACTCATGTCCCCCTGCACAGCCACCCACCAGCAGTGCAGGGCACCTGCCAGCAGGCCCCCACTCATGTCCCCCTGTACCCCCACCCCCCAGCAGTGCAGGGCACCTGCCAGCAGGCCCCACTCATGTCCCCCTGCACCCCCACCCACAGCAGTGCAGGGCACCTGCCAGCAGGCCCCCACTCATGTCCCACTCATGTCCCCCTGCACCCCCACCCCCCAGCAGTGCAGGGCACCTGCCAGCAAGCCCCCACTCATGTCCCCCTGCACCCCCAGCAGTGCAGGGCACCTGCCAGCAGGCCTCCACTCATGTCCCACTCATGTCCCCCTGCACAGCTACCCGCCAGCAGTGCAGGGCACCTGCCAGCAGGCCCCCACTCATGTCCCCCTGTACCCCCACCCCCCAGCAGTGCAGGGCACCTGCCAGCAGGCCCCACTCATGTCCCCCTGCACCCCCACCCCCAGCAGTGCAGGGCACCTGCCAGCAGGCCCCCATCCATGTCCCACTCATGTCCCCCTGCACCCCCACCCCCCAGCAGCGCAGGGCACCTGCCAGCAAGCCCCCACTCATGTCTCCCTGCACCCTCACCCCCCAGCAGTGCAGGGCACCTGCCAGCAGGCCCCCACTCATGTCCCACTCATGTACCCCTGCACCCCCACCCCCCAGCAGTGCAGGGCACCTGCCAGCAGGCCTCCAATCATGTCCCACTCATGTCCCCCTGCACAGCCACCCGCCAGCAGTGCAGGGCACCTGCCAGCAGGCCCCCACTCATGTCCCACTCATGTCCCGCAGCACCCCCACCCCCCAGCAGTGCAGGGCACCTGCCAGCAGGCCCCCGCTCATGCCCCCCTGCACCCCCGCCCCCAGCAGTGCAGGGCACCTGCCAGCAGGCCCCCACTCATGTCCCACTCATGTCCCCCTGCACCCCCACCCCCCAGCAGTGCAGGGAACCTGCCAGCAGGCCCCCGCTCATGTCCCCCTCCACCCCCACCCCCCAGCAGTGCAGGGCACCTGCCAGCATGCCCCCACTCATGGCCCCCTGCACCCCCACCCCGCAGCAGTGCAGGGCACCTGCCAGCAGGCCCCCACTCATGTCCCACTCATGTCCCCCTGCACCCCCACACCCCAGCAGTGCAGGGCACCTGCCAGCAGGCCCCCACTCATGCCCCACTCATGTCCCCCTGCACCCCCACCCCCAGCATTGCAGGGCACCTGCCAGCAGGCCCCCACTCATGTCCCCCTGCACCCCCACCCCCCAGCAGTGCAGGGCACCTGCCAGCAGGCTCCCACTCATGTCCCCTTGCACCCCCACCCCCCAGCAGTGCAGGGCACCTGCCAGCAGGCCCCCACTCATGTCCCACTCATGTCCCCCTGCACCCCCACACCCCAGCAGTGCAGGGCACCTGCCAGCAGGCCCCCACTCATGTCCCACTCATGTCCCCCTGCACCCCCACCCCCCAGCAGTGCAGGGCACCTGCCAGCAGGCCCCCACTCATTTCCCACTCATGTCCCCCTGCACCCCCACCCCCCAGCAGTGCAGGGCACCTGCCAGCAGGCCTTCACTCATGTCCGCCTGCCCCCACGTCATGACGATCCTCAATCATGGCCCTTATGGCCAGCCTCCCCAGCCCAAAGACCCAACCAAGTATTGCATCCACCCACATAGAAAAGGCAATTACATGATACAACCCCAAAGGCAAGTATGTAAATGAACACATGTCCGTCACACACACACAATGGGTGCAAGTGAATGTGAAAACCCATATCATGACATGCATGAAACCAATGAGATAATACCACACATCGAGGTATGAAGAAAAAATGTATTAAACACAACATGAATGTAATTAAAAAAAAACACAACAATGGGAATAATTAAAGAAATGCTGCATGTCTGTAAAAGAATAAAAAACAAGAAATCATAATCCAAAGAAATCCAAAAGAAATGGTGTCCAATGTCACAGTCCAACAAAGCAAATCCAAGGGAAAAAATAAAGTGAAATCCATTGCTCCATGGTGAAAATAAAAAAAATGTGAATAATCCAATGGTGAACTATGTACAAATGAACAATCCAGGGTCCATGAGCCCACTGATGAAATGAAACCTACCAAAAATACTACCTAATAAAAAACTATATACAAAAATGTGGTGCATTGTCCAAGCGCAACCAAAATAAAAAAGAAAAGGAAAGGAAACCTAACTCTAAAAACTATTTACAATGGCAGCGGGCTAGTCTGACGGCTCACTTCCCGATTTCCCAGGCCAGGCATCATCGAACTCCTGCTCGATGTCCCGTAGGCGGTCCTCTTCCATGGCCCTGAGGGTTCGCAGGGACGATGACATCTGGACCTCAAGGTCCCTGCGAATTGCCTCGAGGAACTCGGCCCGCCTCAGAGCCCTACGCATGGAGTTCTCCGCCCTGACCATTGTGAGCCGTGCCTCTTCTGCCCGCTGCTGCTCTGCATCTATAGCATGGCCTAACCGCTGCCACACGGAAGACACTTACAGTCCTGGGTCCTCCTGCCCTCCGGCCGATGCCTGCCCCTCTGATGTTGAAGGCCCCGAGCCATCATGGCTCCCACCTTGTTGCTGCTGCTGCTGTGCCTCTGCCTGTGCCCTGGATCTTGCTGCCTGCATATCCTCCTCCGGCTGGGGTGCAGTTGTTGAGGTGGCCACCCCTGCTGGATGTCCGACTCCCGACTGTGGCAGGGATGTGTCCTCCACCAGCCTGGCCACAGGGTCAGAGGCAGCTCCACAGGGTACCCAGGTGATACATGGGTGGGAAGATGGCATGGAGGACGACTGGCGCAGAGGGGGTTCAGGTGAGTAGGGGTTCGGAACAATGTCCAGCAAACAGAGGTATCCAGCCCTGGTGACCCATCCCAGTAGGTCAACGCGGTCAACGAGGCATTCGAGATGACGTGCAGTGTCCTCACAAAAAGACTGCAGGTCACCTCGCATGCCCCGTTGACACAACGCCATCCCACTCAGGACAGGCTCAACCCGGTCCTGGATAGCCACGTCCGCAGGGAGAAGATGGCCAGTTGTTGTAAGTGGATCCCCTCCCTGAAAACGGGTCTGGACGTAGGCATCCCTGCTGGTGCAGGATGATGCAGTCACAGTATCGGGGACAGGATTACACACAGGCACCTCCGTGGTGGCCTGTGCTGCCTCCTGTCCCTGCCCCTGCACTGCACCACTAGCACCAGTGGAATCCCCACCTCCAGACCCCGTGTCTGTCCCTTGCACGGCCTCCTCCTCCACCAAACCCCCACCAACCTGGATGACTCCGTGCCATCTTCCTCCGTCGGACCCTGTGGGGTCTCAGCTGCCCCTTCTGCTGCCGAGGAGTCCAACTCTGACCTCCGCCTCCTGGACCTACCCTCGGCAGCTGCAGCCTGGGACGCGGCACCGGACTCCTCACTCCCTGACGAGATGACAACCTGGGAGGGGAGCAGGGCCTTGCGTCTCCGGCTGGCAGTGCGATTTCTGCCGCTGTGCTCCACAGCACCCTCTCCGCCCTCTTCATCAGTTGACGCTGCAGACAGGGAGAGATAGGACACAGGCATCAGGGCACTGTACAATGGACTGATACACACATGACAGTTGCACATGAGTGGCAGTGTCAAACTTCAGACATGGCATCACAATCCCCAACACACATGTCATTTCAACTCACACACATGAGCAATTCCACAGCCATATCACAAGAGCCAGCACCATCCATACACATACAACAGCATGAGCATCCAAAGGTGAGCCAGACATCACATGAAACACAGGGAGTGCAGTAGGCATGCACACACGCCACAACACTTACATGCATGTCTACATCTCCTCCAACTGTTGCAGTGATGAGATCGCCATACATGTCAGATCTGCCATTCAGCCTTCTACATATCAGTGTCACATGCATCCATGTTGCATCACAGCTGTACACTTGTCAAGTACACACACATGTACACAGTGCAGATGCATGCATTAGGAACCACCATCCATGCCACAACCATGCCAATGTACATACACAGAAATTCAACCTTGTGTGCTCCCACACCTGCATTTGTCCAGCAAGCTTACCAACACATACACCATCAATGTGTCTCACACATAAGAGGACACACATGTGGCAACCTCACGCCCATGTTCATACACATCCCTACATGGCCCTACAAAAACACATGTGCAACCTGCACACTACTGGCACACCACGACACGCACGGCATCCAATCACTCTGCATGTACACTTACCGCTCGACTCCAGACGGGTCTGCCTCTCAAGGATCTGGAGTGCTCTCAAGTGCTCTACAGCACTGGGCATATGCATTCCAGGACCCTCATTTGGTGGTCCGACAGCTGGCCCCGGCACCCCTCGGCATCCGCTGCCTTTGCTGGGCCTTGTTGAGGGTCCTGGACCTGAAGTCCTCCCAGCGCTTCTTGACATGATGTAAGTCGCGGACTGCCACCCCCTCCTTGTTGATGGCAGTCACAATGTCCATCCAGATCATGGTCCGTCCTTCATTGTCGGCGCGTGAACCTCCAAAGAGGGCATCATACTGCCCCAGACTTGCTCCACCAGGACACCAACTTCGGTGGCAGTGAAGCTGGTGGCCCTCTGCCTCTCTGGCTGGGGGTTGCCAGTGCTGCCCGATGGTGTTCTGCTGGACATGGCAACCCCAGAGGCAGGAGTGGGTGGGCAACTGGGTCCTGGGGCTGGGCTCTGGAGCGATGGAATCCCAGTCAGGAGTCTTCAGTTCCAGCAGGGGTGGTCACAGCAACTGCACCCCTGGCTGACGTGCAGGCAGTAAATGGCAGGGCACATGGGCAGCAGGCAGTGAGGCAGTAGCAGATTGCAGGTGGGAGCGTGCTCGGGGCTCTGGGGGGCAGTAATTCGGCCTTCTGGGCAGGAGCATGGTCTTCCATGTGTTTTCGCGTGGCCAGCTTGATACGGAGTGATTTGGCACGTGACAAAATTGCACGTCAGCGTGTAATTGAAGGAAAGGCCTTTAGTGCGTAAGCGCATCAGCACACGTACGCGTTTTCATTGGACCAAAGGCCCTTAGCGCGTAAGCGTTTCCCTCGTGACGTGGGCATAGTGGTTCAGCGCGTGTGAAAAAACTGCACGTCTGCGTGTGAATGCGTGTAATCCGAGGAAAGTGCCTACGCGCGTAATTGACGTGATGCGCGCAGGCGTTTCCCTCAGCACGGGTTAAAGGTGAGCGGGGCCAGCAGTTCGCTGTACGTGCCTTTCGTGGAGACCGACACGTGTAGCTGCTTCGTGTTGTTTTGCGCGCCATCACATCTTCACAGCGATTGAGGACGTATCTCTTCTTTTGGCGGGGGTATTGGCTACGCGTGTTTTTCTGCGTCACGCTAGTCAGATGGTGAGTCGTGCACGCTATTTTTCCCACTGCGGGTGCCCCTGTGTATGGCACCTGTTTTCGAGGTCATAGTAGCCTGCGTGTCCCATGGATACGCGTTTTTCGTGTTACTGGGTGCCACCGCGTACTGCAGGAGGTTGATTCCACGCATGTAGGCTGCAGGGTTGCATACACTGTTTTACTGCAGTTTTGGGGTGCCGGCACTTCTCCATCTGTGCCATGGTTGGGAGGCCACCAAAGGTGAGGGGTGCCTCAGCTGGCCGTACTCCTCGTGGTGGGCGTGGTCAGGGACATGTCCGGGGTGACCAGGGAGTAGGAGGACTCCAGAGTGTCCAGGATGGCCGCAGAGGGGGAAGAGGCAGGGGTGCGCCACTTGAGCACGATGTTGTGCCATGTGTCGGTGTAGTTATGCCACCGCCCCCTGTGGTTCCGGGAGATGCAGCTTCTGCATCTGGCACTGGCGCCCGTGTGACCCGGCAGTCCGTTTCATCGACTGCCACGGACCCAAGGGTAGTGGTAGCTGCAGGTGCAGCTGTGGACACCACCACCCAGGCTCAGGGTCTGCTAGCGCAGGCTGCGTTGGCAATTGAAGAGCCCTTGGAAGATTTCCAACAGGCCCGGAGGGAAACCGTAGGGGCACACAGGGCTGCCCTGACCAAGACACGTGTCCCTGGGGCAGTAATGTCTTTTTCTGTCCCGAACAGCCGGGTGTTGGCAAGTGCAGGGGCAGATGCACCCAACAACACCCCAGTTGTGAGTCTGCCAACCAGGACAGTCGCGGTCAATGACCCTGCCACAGCAGATGTTGCTGCGCAGGGTCCATTAGAGGGCACCCAGCTGCCACTGATGCAAGTCAGGCCTTTGGTCGTCCCTCCACCTGCCACTCCCTTGGCTCAATCCACTGGTCCCACTGGCCATGCTGATCAGGGCGGCATCAGCCAGCCAGGGTCTGCGCCACAATCCAAGAGGAAGAAGGTTGCAACTGCAGCACAGGCTGGGACCCCACACACAGCCACAACCTCCTGCACGTCGAGGAAGAAGCCTTTCTGCAACCAGGAACTGGACTACCTTGTGGACTACTTGCGGGACCACAGCCGTGACATGCTAGTGGATGCCAATTGTCAGACTACGGCTGCCCACCGTGATACCCACTGGAAGCAAGTTGCGGAACATGTGAGTGCATTCGGCCATGAGGTGCGCACGGCGCAAGAGTGCAAAAAGCATTGGAATGACCTCAAACGCAGTGCTAAGGCTAAGCGTGCCTCAAATTACAACTTGACTCTGGTGACTGGCGGTGGGCCTGCACCGGAGGAGGAAGACCTCACTCCGCATGAGTCACTCGTTGCGGAGTTCATACCATCAGAATCGGTCGAAGGAGTGGGAGAGATGCCGGACTTTGATGCACAGTCCAGTGAGTGTTGATGCGTGTTTGTGTAGGATGTGTGTGTTTTACTTGTGTGAAGTGATGTGCATGACTGCCACTACTTGTCACGTGTACATGGTTATGATGTGTGAGGAATGCAATGCTTCCCTGATGCATGTCTACTCTGCTGGATAGTGGACATGTGGAGCAGACGGGGACTGTCCACATCACCACTTTTGCATCCTACTCACATGCTGGTTACCAGTTTGACCCTCCGGTCCATGTTCCAGTTCACTGGAACTTCTGCATGTAGCGTGGGGTGAGCTTCCTCTCAGCCCAGGAACTATGCATAGCATGACTGACGTGCATGTGTACTCTGCCTGCAAGGGGGTACCCAATGTAGGCATGCTCCCTTGCCCCTCAACCCCCTGCTCTGCACCCCAATTCCACCTTAGCACTGGTCTGCTACAATATTGCCGTTGGGTACTTCCCTGTTCATGCCTCCTGTGTACATGCTAACATCCAGCGGCCAATCTGCCAGACATATCCATTGTGGTACATCCTTAGTACTTGATGCAGGGTGTCTCACTTGGACTGTAGAGAGGTCAGATGCCCCGCAGGGACATGAGTGCCCATTCATGCTCCATGTGCATTCCACGCATGCCCATATGTGTCCATGACTGGATGATGACTGTAATACAAGTCCAGGATGACCTAAATTGCATGGCATTTCATCTGCCTTCCCATGTCAACTGTGGCTCAGTACTGCGTTGCACACATGTTTAGGGTCTGACAATCTGTGAGGGTCACAGGCCTCAGCCTGTTTAAAGGCCAATGACTCTGTCCAACTGGTGCAGTGTCTTCTTCACACGTGGGTGGACTCCAGAGGTTTCATCATGTGTCCTGCTTATTGTCCCATCATCATTTGCAGTGTTGTCACTTGACTCACATGAAGCTGTTGATGCTAGTCAACACTGTCTGTTAATACACAGGTCTATGCTCAGCCTTTTGATACCATGCTAGGCATCCCTGCTTTTGCACTTGAGTCCTTGTACATGTAGGTAGTGAGTAACATACATATTCGCTGCACTGCATAGACCCACTTCAGTGCAAACTGCCACCTTTCAACAGGTCTATTCACCGAAGCAAATTCAAGTTGACCCAGCATACATGCCAGGTTCTATTTTGTGTGTCACATGTCTGCCTGATGTGTTTGTTGTCGGTGTGTGTGTGTTGTGATCTTCTAACATGTGTAGTGACCTTTTTTCTCTCTATTTTTCAGATGATGGCGCAATGGAGCCGGAGGATGGCGTTGTCGTGCCAGGCACAGGGTTGTTCTCACTACAACAGCCCGGCACAAGTGGGGGTCGTGGGGTGGTAGGCCACAAACACCCCCAAGTACTACAGTCCATCTTGTCTCTAGCTGCCTATGAGTCCAGCCCTGAAGAACACTCTGACGACCATGTCGAGTTGGATGAGCATCAGGTCCATATGTCAGGGGTGAGTGATTCTGATGTGGACACTCCTCTGTCCGCGACACCTGCACTGAGGGGTCAGACAGTCTGGGTACCTCTGCCCATGGTGGATCGGGACACAGGGTCACCCTCAACACCAGTCACTGATGTGCCTGGGACATCACGTCGATGGGGGCATGTAGTGGTGGAGCCGCGGGCGGTGCAAAAACAACGAGAACACATGGTCCTTGGGTCCCGCAGAGGTCAAGCCCAGCAACCTGGTCGCCGTGCGCAACTACAGTATACTGAGTGGGAGCAAGACATAACTGCCCATTCCGAACGGCAGGGGGCAGCAATGGAGAACATTGCTGAGAGCATGGAGCGTGTGGCCCAATCTGTGCTCCCCTCTGCTAAGCAGGTGCTTCTCCAGCAGCAGGTAGCATGGTCCATGGCCCGCTCGCTCAGGCTGGGCATGGCGGCCTCAGACAGGGCACGCCAGGCTGAAATGTCTTCTCTGCATCAAGCAATTGCTGCTCACGCAGAGGCACACATGAAGGCCCTGAGGGAGGAGTATGCTTCCCTCAGATCCACTCTGGGTGTCCTTCTGATGTCCCAGAGGGAGCGGGCAGAGGAGAGGTTTGCACAGCTTGAGCGTACCATCTCGGCTGAGCTACATGCTTGCCGGGAGGTGCAGCAGTTGTCAAGCCAGGCCTTGCAGGAGGAACTCCGTGTTACACGTGCTACCTTGCAAGAGGAAGCACGTGTATCACGGGAGGTTCTGCATGCAGACCTACATGTCATCACCACACAGAACCAGGCTCACCCGTCCGGCAGACCTGCTGCCGACGAGGGGCAAGCTGCGGCTAGGTGTGGTCATGCTCCTGTGCCACGTCCTGCTTTCCATAAAGAGCCAGACTCGGACTACAATCTATCTCCCACATAGGTCAGGCTGTGCAGGCATTGAGCCCATGGAGGTTTTTTCTTTTCCTCGGCATCATCGCATGTGGGTGTTGAGCAGCACCCTGTACCTCCCCCCTCCTGGGTGCCCTCCCCCCCGGGTCGTATGTGGCCATTTTTGATTTTTCTTTTAGTTTAGTTAGTTAACTTTCTGTTTGATAGTTAGTTTAAATAGGTAAAGTAGGTTTTTCATAGTTAGTGTAATTAGTTAATATAGTTTAAAATTGCTAGTCTATTGTGCTTTCATGTAACGGTATGGTGCTTTGTGGTTTTTGAAAACATCCACTGTCTGTTCCAGCTGGGCCCTTCAAGCTTGTCTTGTGTATGTGTTTGCTGCTTGGGGTCCTTGACTCACATATGCCACTCATGCTTCCCTTATCCATGGGCTCGCAAGGATGGTTTGGTGTAACATCCTAATACACAAGGGCAATGGACTGTCATATCTGTGGCATGTCTGCTGCTGAGGAACTTGTGTTAACACCCCTAGTGGGGATGATTGGGGTGTAATTGTCCACTGTTCTTCTTTTGCTAGATGGGGTGTTTAATGATTCATGTGTACATTCATTGCTATGCATTGTGTAGTGTGTTTCTTATCTTTAATGAACATGTGCTTGTTGCAAATCATGCCGTAGATAGTGTGTTCCACACTGTTGTTGTGAAAGACGGACTGATGGTGTGATTTCTGATGTACGTCTCTGACATGGTCCAGTCATGTAATGTCTGAAGAGACACACACAGATGAATATTAAGCATTAATCATGTGTTTCATGCACTTTCTGCAGGGGGATGAGCCTCAAGACCACCTTTGCCAGCAGACATGGGCCATTGGACGTCTGTAATCAGGACACATTTGGTGCTGCTGACATGCGCATGTGTGTGCAGGCAGAGGCACAGGGATTGCGATCCAAAATTCGATGATGTGTTTCAAGGGACTCCAGGCAAGGTGAGCAGCACAGGGGGGTCACAACACAGCAAACCTTCCACCTGGCCAGTTGAACATGCCTGCTTAGTAGCAGCACTGATGGTGAACTTGGACAAATATTGGTATAGAAGCGCACAATACAGCTCACATGTGTTAATGGACTGATGGCTAGTTGATGTGAAAGTTGTCTGGGGCACCTGCAGGGGCCGTGGCACATACCCTCCGGTCCACCATGGTCCATTGAGGCACTTGTATTAGCCATGTAGCATTCCGAGACATGGAATGAAGCAGCTCACAGGTACAGACAGCAAGGGACAGACTCGGGTGCAGTGCATTTCATTTCCAAGTAGAAATTGATACATGCACTGGCTACTTTATTTTGGTCATGGTGGTACAGGACTTGTTCTGAAGTCAGACCTTGCTATATGCGTCTGTCTGCTTAAACAGGGAACATTGCATGTTGTATGAATCGTGACACATTGGTGTTCCATTTGCCATGCACCCACCGGTGCCTGACTTACTGCATTGACTGTGTATGACCCATCAGAGGGGTAATGTTACGTATGGGTATGAAGCATCCACACAAGCTTGTCTGTTTGTAGTGTATTTTGTTACTTTGGGGCATATTTGGTAGTGTGTTTGTGTGTTTTGGGCACGTACAGATTATTAACTGTGGCTCTCTTTGCAGCATTGAACTGCTCCTGTTACCGGACCGGAGAGTGCGCAGGCAGGAGGCCAGCACGCACCCCAGAGATAAGTTTCTCTTTGACTTCCATTTGAGTCATTTGCTGCTATGTGCATGTGAACAAGTTTTGTCAATTTGTGTATGTGTTAATGTGTGTACTACATTTTGGTGCATTCCCTACTTTCCCGTGTCAATCCTACTCCCCTCTCCTGCCCCTCATTCCCGTTTTCCAGTATGCCAATGCCTATGCCGACTGCATATCCCTGACCCTCCTTCCCCTTCAGGGTCTCAGAGGCCTGTGTGAGTTAGACCTTGCAGGCACGGTGGGGGTGGTTGTTTTGTGCCACTCCTGCGCCTGTACACGGGAGCTGTGACAGTAGACATCCGTTTGTGTTGCATCACTCTATGTTATGTACCATACATGGTTCAGATCCTGTGGTGACATTGTTTTACTGTGCTTCCTGGGCAGGGACCCAGGAAGCACAGTAGGCACCCAGACCACGGTGGGGGTGGTTGTTTCGTGCCACTCCTGCGCCTGTACACAGGAGCTGTGACAGTAGACATCCGTTTGTGTTGCATCATTCTATGTTATGTACTACACATGGTTCAGATCCTGTAGTGACATTGTTTTACTGTGCTTCCTTGGTTGTTGACATCATTGTGGTCGTACTTGGCCTTTGTGGCGTACTGCTACTTGAAGTCATCTACTGGAGGCTGTTCTGGTTTGTTTTACTGCCTGCAGGGTATTTGCTTGGCTTCTGTGTTGTCCTGCTTTGAGTTCTCTTGGATATTGTGTATTGCAAATCTAGGTGGACTCTGAGGGTGCTGGCAACTTTTTACACACAAGGTGGGAGATGGTGACAAAGGGGAAGGGTGATCCTGTGGGCAGGTGGAATTCAAGGATGTACGATAAATGACCCAGATGCAGTTGTTCAGTGATCGTGGTGATTTGTGAGGGGGGGGGTGTTTTGTTGTTGATAGTTGCCTTGCCCTGCAGTGTGATGGGCACCCTGAAATTGTAATTGTGCTTTCCTATGTACATGATGTATTCTGCTGATCAATGCCTGTTCATGTGTTGTGTTTACCTTTCAGGTGTGAGGGGTTAGTTGTGGTTTGACATGCTGCGGTATACACATGGTGAATGTTCACATGTGATGTGTAGACGACACTGATGGTCACTTGATTTCACATGCATATGTTGAGTGCATGTCCCTACTGACCCACACGATCGCACTATGATCCACTACATGTACAACCACCCTTCCATGTCCACGTGTACACTCTGTTTGCCTTCCTGTTCCCACTGTGTCCCTGCAGCACATGTTCTCTGACCATTTGTGGATCTTGTACATGCCTAATTTGGTTTTTTATGTAGTTTGTTGCTTAGATGTCATGCTCAGGGTGTGCATCACACACAATGGCTGTTCACTGTGCTGTGCTCTGAGCAGTGTGTTGCAGGAGGTGGACACGGCACACAGTAGCTGCAGTGTTGATTTTGCAATGCACATTGTGCATGTAGACAGGCATTCATTGTTATGTTTCAACTACAACTTTTGGAATGCATTTGGGTATGACTTATTTTGGGTGGGAGGTTGTTGGTCAGTCATTTCATCTGATTCCATGTCAGGCATCATTCTCTGATGCCAATTTACATTTTTCACATGGCAATGTGTACCTTATTGTTAAAGTGTTGGTGTATGGCTATTGCTTGCCATGTCATGTTGTGGTTTTGGAGGGTTTTAGTGACATGCCAGTGATAGTCATGGCCTGTTTGGCAGGTCTGTGTGATTCACACCTTGCATGTGTGCCTTTTGGTCACACAAGATTGCTTGTGTTTAAGTAGCTAGGGATGTACACAATGTGGCAATTCCATGGCAACAATCTCAGGGTGGTAAGGTTGTGACAGTTGACTGTCTCTTTGTCATCATCGATTGTCACCTGGTATGTGCCAGGCTGTGTGGACTCCTCAGGATGGGGAGTTTAGGTGAAAAATCTGTCCACAAGCTGGGTCCGTGCTTCCTCGCCACGTGCCCTATCCCCTCCCATGGGCAGCGCCTGTGCCTGTGGTTGGGGATTTGGGGGCACCACCATGTCCACCGGTATGCCCTGCCGTGTTGCAACATTGTGCAGGACACATGCCACAATGATCCTGCACACTACTGGGGGTGCATAGAGTAGCTGCCCGCCAGAGCGGTCAAGGGAGGGGAAGCGTGACTTGAGCACTCCGAATGTGCGCTCCACTATGGCCCTGGTTGCAATATGGGCCGCGTTGTATCTTACCTGGGGCGGTGTGGTGGGGTTCCGGATTAGCATCATCATGTGGTTGCTCAGAGGGTAGGCACTGTCCCCTGTAGAGGTGATAATGGTTGTGATTATTGGAGTTTGTGTATTTGTGTGTGTGTGTGACATGCATGCATGTGCATGGGCATTTGTACTCACCTAGGAGCCATGTGTCGCCATGCTGGCCAGCTTCCAGGGCCCAGCTCAGGGCAGACATTCTGTATATGAAACTGTCATGGGTGGAGCCAGTGTAGTTTGCATAGACAGAGGTGATGATTCCCTTTGCATCGCATACCACCTGTACATTGATGGAATGCCAGTGCTTGCGGTTTCAGTAGATGTGCTCAGTGGCCCTAGGTGGACATAGGGCCACAAGGGTGCAATCTATGGCACCAAGCACTTTGGGGAAGTGTGCCACCCTGTAAAAGTCCTGGACAATGGCCTGCCTTTCTGCGGGTGTTCTGGGTATGTATATGTGCCTGCGGACTGAGGGGTGTGCAGTCATGATTGCCAAGACCTGGTGTAGGCAGCGTGACTGCGTGGCCTGTGAGACCCCCCCCCCCACTATGGCAGTAGTCCACTGAAAAGACCCAGTGGCCAAAACATGCAAGACATTGAGCACCTTCTCCAAGGGGCTCAAAGCTTGGGAGCAGAGGGTGGGGGATGTTAGGTCATCTTCCCACTCCCTGACCAGGTCTAGGATGATGCGGGGTGGAAACCTATACCTGCCATAGACCTGGTCATCAGGCATCCCAAAAAGTCTTGTCCGTGGTGAAAAAAAGCGTGCCCTGGCTATTCTCCTCCTCCTGCGGTGTCCCATGATCAGTGCTGTGGCAAATGGGGCATTCATCGTAGCTGTATATACGTGTTTGTTGTTTGTGCGCACTTTTATACTGTGCGCGGGGACGCTTCCCCCTGCCTTCGTGTGGCAGACGCGTTGACGCCATTGCGCGTCTTTTGCTGTGCGCGTGTTTCCCGTATTCAAATCCATGAATACGGGTTGTTTGCGTGCGTGTGGGCGTTCCGTGTAGTTCCCTGCAGTACTTCCCCAGTTCTGCGTGTTACGCCCCCTGTTCCACCTACTTTTGTTGTGTGCGCCGCGCTATGTGCGCTTTCGCTGTGCGCTTAGCGCACACTGTTTGGAGACGTGTGCGCCAGCATGCGCCATGCACGGATTTGGCGCACAACCAGTGGGAAAGTAGCGCAGCGCCTTCCTTGAATCGCACGCGTGCGCGTGCACTTGCTTTCTCACGTTTGCACCTCCTTGCGCCTGCTTGCGCTGGGATTTTCGGCACACGTTTGTTCCATGAATCGGCCCCTTATTCTCTATATCAACAACAACACCTTTGGCATTCAATTTACAGCACACATGGATGCTGTGGAAATTGTGTTTTTGGATTTATGAATTACCATTGTACAGAATACTATACAGACCTGTACGTACAGAAAAACTACTGCGGTTAATTCTATCCTTCATGATAAGAGCAGTCATAAACAAAGTGTTATCCAAAATATACCAAGAGGAGAATCCTTAGATCCAAAAGAAATTGTAGTCATGATGTTATATGCCAAACAGAATGGGAGTCAATAGGCAACAGATTTTTGGAAAGAGGGTACCCTAACAAACTTATCAAGCAAACCACAGAATCCCTGAAATCTGTTAACAGAACCAAACTATTGGAAGACAAAGCAAAATTAGATGGGAATATGCACCCTGTGAACGTCAGCTTCATTACTAAATATTCACAAAACAGCAAATGTGTGTACTATATTTTGCAAAAACATTGGCATCTATTACTATTAGATCCGGATCTATCCACATATATTACGGAACGTCTGAATATTATATATACAAAAGCAACTACTTTGAAAAACCTCTTAAGTCCCTCTTTCCTGAAACCTGAGCCAATTGGGCAGGACAATTGGCTGACTGCTAGCTCTAAACCCTCAGGCTTTTGGTTCATGCAACTTTTGCCAACATGCGTTATCACCAACAAAGACCTTCACTTGCCATGGAGGTCTTCAAGTTAAAATTCTTGACTTTATCAACTGCCGCTCCAAATTTGTTATCTGCGGCATCCAGTGTGTTTGTAAGAAAATGTACATTGGAAGCACAATCCGGGAGGTCCGCTTCCGGATTCGTAAACATTTGAACAATCTAAACAGCCAAGACATCAAATTACCGTTATCATCCCACTGGCAACAACATCACCAGCTTGACAACGCCAAAGACATTAAATTCATTGGGCTCAAACAGATCCAACCACATCCGAGAGGTGGCAACAGAGAATTGATGCTTCGCCAACAAGAAGCAAGACTAATTTGCAAATTACGATGTCTTTCTCTTGGTTTAAACCGGGAGCATGAGTTGAATGTGTTTTTATAAAACAACAAATTTCCAATTCCTGAAGGATGGAATATATAAAGTAATCAACCATTACATGGGATGTCTTTGGTCTCTATGTAAACTTATTGTTATTCAGCGAAGTATTAACATTTATAGCAATGTTGTGACAGTAATAACATGTTAGGGCACCAATTGTGTACCATCTGCTTGTCACATGCAGCCAGCATACTTTGGTACCTATAGTGGGACCGGGAGTCCCCCTCTCTTTTTTGACCCATATACCTTTGATACATGAGGTTTAATGCGTCATTATACTCACTCGCACACTACTTTTTCTTGCATCGTGGAGCAGTTTGACTCGACTTATTTATTCCCAATTTGTTCAATTTGATTCACCACATTAGCCGGGTTGTGCACCAAACTAACGAGTAAATATAGATGGTAAGAAGTTTGACACCACCCCGTTAGGAATTAGGGATTTAGAAATATGTTGCTTTGTCATTTCCAGTACTTCCAGGAAACATTGCTGTCACCTAGCAACAGGGATCACGTGTCAAATCACCTGACCGGACCCTTTTGTTAGTTGCTTAGTAACCAAGTGCCCTACCGATGCAGCCGCATACACAGACGGTGTTCGCCAGTGTGCGCGAGACATCCCAGGTGTGAGCAGGTGAGTTCATGTTGAATAAGTGGAATGGGTTATAACGCGCAGGTAATTTATACACATGGCTGAATACGCGAAGATATTTTCAAATAGTAGGGTGAACAGGAATCTCCTTATTTTACCTATTACACATTACGGCTAAAAATATTTGCAAAGGGAAACCTGCTGTGGTACATTGGATTCAACTAAGAGATTGCTTATGTGGTCACAGTCTAAACAACAAACAGGTGCAGGATAATACATATATACTATATCCTTTCACCCCAAAACTTAACACTGCAAATGAGGACATTTTACAAAAACACCATTCCAAATGTATTTTCTCTTGTCTGCAATCACAGATCTCTCCAGTGAATAAACGTATATTCGATTGGCAACTGGTATTTCCAAGAATGTTTAGGTAACTATAACTAAATCTGTCGCTCAGCAAGTTTTGGTCTTTAATAGTGCAACTTTGACCAGTAGTGCCCTAAAATAACGGTACTCATAGATTATTTTTATCTATTCAATAAGTATATTAATAAGCACCGAGTTTAGCTGTTCTGCGTGTGACAATCTGATATATAGAAATAGAATATTTGTAACTACCAAAAGTTGCAAAATGATCCATTAAATATACTCTGCAAGAACTAACAGTACCAATGTGCGTTAATACATGTGTAATAACAATCAATGCCAATGGATATATTTAACCAGCGTTTTTTTCGTCTTTTTCCCTTTTCTGTTACCTTTCCTTTGTGTTCCACTTCCTCTGTTCCCCCACCTGCCCCGTTTTTGTCTCCCTGAATGCCTTTACAGGGGGACATTTTGTTGAAATGCCCCTCACTAAAACTTAGGTTTTGATTAACAATTGCAATATAAATTGTCAATATTGTCATGCGCCCTGAGGACGACCTTATTAGGGTTGAAACACGTGTCGGCATGATGCATGATGAATTTGTATGAATATGTACTAACAATACAGGCATGATGCATGATGAATCTGTATGAATATGTACTAACAATACAGAAATTTACAAAAATACATCTTTATACAACATGTATGTTGATTATGATACTGCCAACTAGTATGAACAACAATACAGTGGTGGAAATTAATTCACTTTGACTCCAGGATGTTTTTTCTTTTTTGCTTAATTGCACTGTTCGTAATGTATTTTTTCATTCTAAATGCTTGATATGAATATATGGTAGTGCGCATTCTGTGAGGTTAGCACTTTTTCCCTTACATGTTCACTATATAGGCGGTAGTGGAGAATCGCCTAACTAACCACACGATTGCTGCCAATTCACCATCTTGATATCTATTAGTATCACTTTTCTATCAGATGTGTGCATTCCCATATAGGGGGTTGTCTGTTTCCACAAAACCCCACATTATTTGTAGTAACTTCATTTTTCACATGCATCCCATTTCTATATTTACATACTTCTTAAATATATCACCTTTACAAAAAAAGCATTGGCCTCGCAATTCTCAAAGTTCACTGTTTTTAGAGTGAACTGTCATGCACAACCCTCCCTACCCACGTCCATATTACCAACATGCTATCTTCAAAACACCCCCCACCCACCTCCCCATTCCCTACACATCTTCCCCAACACCCTTCCCCACCTATCTCCCCATCTCCAACACACCATCTCCAACACTCCTCCCTACCTACCTCCCCTATCACCAGCACACTTCTTCAAAACACCCCCCACCCGCCTCCCCATCCCCTACACACCTTCACCTACATCTCTCCCCGCCCACCTCCCCATCCCCAACACATCATCCCCAACACCACTCCCCACCCACCTCCACATCCCTAACACCCCTCACCACCCACCTCCCCATCCCAAACCACCATTCCCAACACCCCTACACACCCACTTCCCACATCCCCAACACACCATCCCCAACACCGATGCCTCCACCTCCCTTGTGCGTAGCAAAATAATATTGTAGCATGTCACTTTCATGGCCTCTTGCACTTGCCAGCCTGCTCCCACACTTTTAGGGTCAGATTGCACCATGAGTGCCACCTGGGGGGTCCAGGTAATGACCCCTCCATATCGTTGACAGAGGTGGAGGGCTTAGATTCCTGGTCACAGATGTGTTGCAATGTGAGTAACATGCATGAATGTATGGATTCGGCAAAGGCCAACATGCCCTTGGTGTGCTCCCTCATCTTCTGCCTGACAGTAGTGATGGCAGCAGTCGAAATGTACAGCTGCTAACACTGGCGGCCCAAGGACCTGGAAGTCATCTGGGACTATCCCTGGATACTGTCCCTGATGGCCTACAGTTCTGCAAGTTTCTCAATTGTGACCTGGCGCTGCTCCATGGCGTCCAGCCTCACCCAGATTGCAACCAGTAAGTGCCATGTCACAGATTGTGGACTTTGTAGAGGGCCAGGGCTGAAGGAGGGTAACCTTGCTCCTCATCTTTACCTGTGTCTGTCCAAGCCTGGTGCTGGTAATGGCTGTCAGACACAGGTGATGAGGGAGTTTCAGGGGGCCGATGGATGGGTGCAGGTGTGAGAGTGGCACCATGTTGCTCCTTGAGGATCTCCACAGGGACCAGCAGTGGCATGGCAGTTACAGCCGCTAGGGGCGCAGCACCTGCAGCAGCATGTGCAGTGCCTCCTGTGCCATCTGCTGCTGGGAGTGCTGCATATGCAGCAGCATGTGCAGTGCCTCCTGTGTCATCTGCAGAGCTGGTGGAGAGGCCACTGGGTACACATGTGGGGACAGTGGGTGGCTCCACACCTAGGCCTGCTGACTCGGGGCTGGTGTCGTATGGCCTCAGTACCTCCCTGCTGCTCTTCCTCCTGCTACACACATGGATGCAGGGGTGGAGGTAGATGCACTGCCAGCGGTGGAGGTCTCCTTGGAAGTGGAGTGCTCTTTTGCCTGAGTCGAGTGTAAACCTCTTGGGTGGATAATGACATGCTGTCAGTCATCATGCATAGAAATAAGTGGGCTAGCTAGACACTTCTGCAACATGAAGTATCATCTTCCGACAAACATTTTGTATGATGAGCAGCGCCGGTTTCAGGCAAATAAGTACAGCTAATGCAAGATGGGAGCAGTGACTCCTGAGGGTGCCCACGGCACATGCATGTCAATATAGTTTCTTGTTTTTGTGGTGGAGGGATTTAACATTGAAACATGGATATTCAAGCATGGATGTGTGTGTTTCATGGTTCCATGGCTTCACATGTACATTTACCCTACAGTGCATGGGCATTACAATAGTATTCCACCTTCTCTGGCACATGAAAGTAGCCACTGTGCCTTTTTATAGATTGCAATGTGGTTGCCTATCCGCTGACCATTGTGCTCCTGTATGCTGGGGGCTACATACTTTTGGCCAGTGTTTTCATATGGGAGTGGGAACTGAAAGTCTCACCGATATCCACTTGGTTGCTTGCTCTGACATAAGCACTGCCAATCCCCTCTATCTCTTCTGCGTGGAGGAAGAAGCTGGCCTTTTGTTCCCATGGAGTCAGGGCAAGGGATTTGATTGTGCCACTTCCTGTGGCTGAGGTCTCTCACCTGTGCCTGGCGATGAGGTTGCGGACCCTGTCCTTCAGGTCATTCCACCTCTTGCAGCAGTCTTCACTATCCCGCAGAACAATGCCCACTGCCACAACCTGATCCCCGATGGTGGCACAGATGGCATCCTTCTGCCAGAGGTCCTCCATTGTCTGCTTCTATACAACTTTTCATCATGGCAGATAACTTCATCCACCAGCACCTGCAGTTCAGCCTCTGTAAAAGTTTGTTTGCGCAGACTCATCTCTGGAACCTTTGCTTTGCCCTTTGCCTGGGGCATGTTTCTGCCAACTCTTGTCTCCGGATGGCACCAGGAAACGGGACATAGAGTGAATTCTATTCCCTTTACTCATTCATTTTGATATCCATTCTCTCCTTCATTCCTTCTCTAATTATGTCGCGGTTCACTATTGTGGGCGACTTCTGTAGGTGAAGTTCATCTTTTGCTTTGGCAGCTTGTTCATGTTTTTCCTCTTGTTGTATTTTCAGTTTTGAATTCTGTAGGTGCATTTTCTCTGCTGCTTCTGCTGCTGTTTTATGTTTCCTTTCTTGTTCTTGGCTCAGTTTGGAAGTTTGCAGGTTTATTTTCTGTTCTCTCTGTTCCATATGGCAGGAAACATCACCAACACAGAGCTCAACCATTTAGTACTCTGCTTTGCTAGATAACCACACAGTGCCATTTCTAAACCTCATAACCATTCAGTGATGCAATGCCAGCTTGAACGTTCTGACAGTTGTATGCGGCATAGAATCAGCCATGTGAATGCCCACTGAACTATATCATGATGTAATGATGTTTGTGTGGAGGGATTCATTTATTCTTGTAGATATTCTGAGGTAACCCACACATTGCCACCTCTGAGACAGAGATGGAGTGAGCAGGGGGCAACAAGTCAACTCAACAATATGGTAGTTCATAGTACTTCTGCTAATTCAGCCCTTTGATTGACTGGTTGAAGTTCCCCCTCAATCTCAGCCCTTATGATTGGAGGGGGGCATTTATGAGACCAGAGGTTGGGTTCAACCCTTGGAAAAAACCCAGAGGAACCTCACGGGGTGGATTCATTCCATCCAGAGGTGTTGGATCTTCCTGCAGGTCTGTTTTCGGGGCACTCATGAACCCCTAGTAGCTACCTTCTGGACTCCAGTTTAAAGGCCTCTTTGAACTCCATCGGCCACCACCTGAAGTGCAATGTATATCACTCAAGCAGCTTTCTTTTTATTTGTTATTATTTACCATGCACTTAAAGGCAAAATATTTTGTACCGGTACAAAACCTGAATCAAACCAAAGTGCAATGCATACACTAATGTTTTCAAATGACTAAGAGTCGAGTGCAGCATTCAATGGAATGTTTGTCCCTGTACATTTTCATTTGAAGTTCATCATGCCAATAAACGGAGGCATTCAACGGATGGGCTCTTCCAGGCAAATTGTTGCAGTGCTTTTGATGATTTTTAAAAGAAAAAAGCTTCATGCCCATTGTATTGAAGAGCAGCAACCAATGTTCCGCTCTACATCTATTCAATTGAGGAGGGGAAAAGGGGTAGACAGATGTGCAGATGCTCACTGGTGGAAAGGAAATGGTAAAGAGGAGCCCCTGTTTGCCAAGTGACAAAGAATACAGTAAAGGAGAACCAATTATTTGGGTTGTTAGTGTTACAGACTGATGTGTGTTTTAGAGCATCCAAATTACAGCCCGCTTTGCCAATTATAGGGACACATATCTGGTGTATTTCGTCTTATTTACCTTTCAGATGTATTTCTTCATTCTACTTTTTGTTCAATCTCCTTTTTAGGTAACCGTGGGATTCACTGGCAAATAAAGGTGCTTGATGTTCCTTAGAGGTTTGATTTAGTAATTTTTCACCTGGATGACCATCACACTAAACATCTTAGAGTATGCACTGGGGATTCTCCCGCCTCATCATACTTTTTCTGTGGCACCATGCATGTGTGCTCCAAAGACCTTCCTCCGTATTCCTCAATATTCCCTTCCTCATACGAATCAGTCAGTGAGTTAGTGCATCCATTGTATCACCATTCTACTCCAGTTGCCCCTCAACAATGTCTTCAGTCTGATTCGTCAGATTGGGATAACATGACCCTACATTTACTTGAACGCACTGTTGCAAATAAGTGTGTTTTTCCTTTCCAGCCTTATGTTTTATAGATTTCCCTTATCATGATAATGTTTGATCTTGCACCAAGAAGAGCCTTCTGTCCGCTAGGAAGACTTTTATCATGTAGAGTTCCAGGAGATCTTCTACAATAATGAGCTCCTTCCAAGGTGCAAAAACCCAGGTTGTATCCCTGTTAAGGAATCTTCTGCATTGCATATTGGTACTCAATATAGCAAAGCTGCACTGTACCTTCGCCCACCTATAAAATGTGATCTGACAACCCTTAGGGCCGCGTTTGCACTCTACAACACCCTATGTAATACATTTATTATGATGATTGATAGTAATAAAAATGATAGGTTCCATACCTTTGTCTTTTTTATTTGGATATTATTGAAGCATCGATTAAGCTTCCGGAGTAAACAGAATAGTGCGCAAAGAGCTTTGGTGGCAAGGACAAATATACATGTATGGAGTCACACATTTCAGATAACATACATATATGGGTACATGATCCGTTTTATTTACATGAGCACTGGGGACTGAGACGGGAGGTTAGGGTGAAGGAAATGAAGAGCGTAAGACTTCCAAATTGTTTAATGTTAGGGTTCAGCGTCATGAAGTTGAAAATAGCTATGTCCATTTAAGGTAGTAGGTCCCAGTGGTTGTTGGAAGTGGAACGTCTTGCATTGTTTTCTGAAGGTGATACACGTTGCGAGACGGTTGATTAGTTTTGTTTATGAAAGGGTTTTTATGTCTTTTCATTTTTACAAAAAGTGTCTTATTTCTGGCCAGAAGTTGGATTCGAGTTCAACAGGAATACGTTTCTAAGGAGAACTTGTTGAAAAGAGGGCTCAAGACGAGGGTACACGTGGGTTGACAGATTCAGAGTGGACTCAGTCCCCCCTGCTAAAATCAGAAACAGTGAATGTCTTCTCTGAATTTATAATTTAAAGCCGACCTCGGGGCTTGAAACACAGTCATCAGGCTTGCAGGCTGGACACTTCACCACTGCACTAAATAACATGATATTATATGATATGGCATTTATAACGCACCTATACACAAGTGTTATATGACAAACTACAAACAACTAAATGTGAAATGTCCCATGCACACATTTTTACGTTTTCAAAACCTCTTTTAAAAGAAAATATCCTCTCTTGGATTTGTGTGTGTGTTGATTTTATGAAAGGCAAATGCTATTTGTCCTGTGCAATGTGGGTGGTTATGCAAAGCCAAATTAATTTCTAATTTCTGGCAACGTCGCATCCCGTTGCGTTTGTTGATGAGTCCCCCCAATTTAATTTTTGGGACTTGACCCCTGTGAAAAGTAGAGGTTTGTTAGGAAGTGAGGGGTTTGTTACGTGGTGCCGCTGTTTTTTTAGATAACACGGGCTCCAGTGTGGGGTGAATAATGCATGGAGGATTTGATATTAGGGGTCAAGCGGCTGAAATGAGGACGTTTTGATGGAGGATAGCCAGGGTGAGGGTTTGACTGCATTTCATATGTGAGACAAAAAACAATTGCACTGTGGTCTTGAAGTTGGCGAGGGAAGGTATTGCTTTTTTAGATTTTACTTTTTTGAGTTGCAGATGATACTAGGCGATTTGGGTTTGTCAACATACAAGACTGTAAGGATGACTGTGTGTCAAAGTAGAACTTTTGAGGGTTTTTAAGGATGTGAGACTAGTAGTAAAGCCATTGGGCCTGATCACAACTTTGGCGGTAACGCCGGCGGTATTACTGCCAGCGGTATTAGCCCTACCGCCGAACTCCCCAGCGCTAATAGCGCCGGATCACGGGTTCGGCGGTAATGTAATTCCCCATTGAGCTCAATCGGGAATGCCCCATTCCCCATTGGGCTCAATGGGGAAAATTTGCCCTCTTACCACCGGCAGATTTCCCGCCGGCGATAATAGCGCGAATTTTCAGCAGATTTCCCCCCAGCCAAGAGCTGGGGCAAAATCCGCCGAAGTCCTGATTTGGCGGACCCTTAAATCCAGCAGTAATAGCGCGACCGCCGGATATAAGGGTTACCGCCAAAGTCGTGATGAGGCCCATTGTGTTTAAAGCAATGAGACATGTTTTGATGAGTGTGTCATGCAAGAGGGATTTGAAGTGAATGAGTTATTATTTTTTTTTTTTACCAGAAGCCCGTTTAGGCTTCTCAGGGCTGGTGTGATGTGGTCGCTTCTGTTAAGTCAGAGTCTTACTCCAGTGTTTTGTCTGCATTGGAGTTTTTTGTGAGCCGTTCTGGCATTTCAGGGTAGAGGCTGTGTGCATAGTAAATTGTCAATAGTACCACAGCAATCATTGCAAGAGTTCTGTGTGGGAAGGTGAAGTAGGGAAGTAGCCCTCTAATTAGTTACAGGAGGTCGAATCATTTCTTTGCTGTTGCGTTAACTTGTGGCTCTAGTGAGCATCTGGTGTCCATGAGTATTCCCATGTTTTTGATTCACGGTGGATGTCCCCTGTTGGTTTCCCATGCATGCTGGCCAACTCATGTGTGTTTGTGTTGCGTTATCCTCTGGAGGGGAGATCATTATTTCTGCTGCCTGAGATTGTTGATTGTCCTTCAAGTGTATATATCAGTGAGGCATTTGTTGAGGGTGTTGCTTGGGTCTTGAGTTGTGGTTATCTTGAAGATGAGTTGGGTATCGTCTGCAAAGTTGTAGGTGGTTAGACCATGGGTTTGAATGAGTTTTGCTGGGTAGGGTAAGTAGATATAGGTCTATATTTGATGGGGTCTTCTGCATTTCCTGTTTCGTTTAGTAGGAGGAGCTTGATGTATGATGATTTGAAAGTTCGGGTTACTATTCCTGTGTCTAAGGATGGGTTCATTAGTAGCCAGAAGTATGATGCTGGTGTTCTGTGGTTGAGGATTTCTTTGAGGATGCCTGGTGGGCATGGGTCACTAGGGATCCCATGAGAATGTTGTCTTTAATTAGTTTGTTGAAAGTTTTCCTCGTATATATCGGTTTGAATCAGTTGAGTGTTATGGTGGTCGGTGGTGCTCTGGTTTCTGGTGGTTATGGAGCTGTGTTTATCACTGCGTGGCTTTCATCGATGGATTATTGAATTGCTTCGATTGTTGTTCTTAGGTGGTTTGTGATGTTGTCACATATCGTTTGGGATGGTACGACACATTTGTTGCATGATGTTGGGTTTTTGATTTCCTTGATGATTTTGAACAGTTCTTTTTGTGGGTCTGTTGCCGATTGGATTCGTGTGGTATAGTATGCTTTTTTTTGCTTGTAGGACTGCTGATTTGTACATTCTGAGTTGTTGTCAGAATTTCTTTTTTGTCAGATTGGTTTCCAGTTTGTGGTTTGTTTTTGTGAGTTCCCTCAGTTCTTCTGTGCACCATCTTGCTGCCATGTATTTTGCAGTGGTTTTGAAAAGTTCTGAAGGTGATTATTGGCCTCTGTGATCCATGTGTCCAGTTTTTCTTCTGCTGAGTCTGGAGTAATTCTGTTTAGCTGAGAGGTGTTTGGTTTGGTTGATTCCATTAGCTCTGTTAGGGTTTCCAGGTCCAGATTCTTCCAGTTTCTTTTGTGAGTTGCAAGAAGTATTCTGTTTCTGGGCATTATGTGGTTTGGGATTTTGACGGTGAGTGGGATCAAGTGGTGATCACTCCATATGATCGGTATTGGTGGGGTGGAGGACGAGAATCCATCTCTGCAGAAAACTGCATCTAAAGTGTGCCCATTTACTATTTCTTTCAAGTGGAGGGTTTCCAGTAGTGCGCTGGGAGAGTTTGTTTTGGTTTTGTTTTGTTTTTTGAACCAGATGTTGAAGTGCCCCAGACAATTCTGTTATAATGGTAAGTGGACATGTTGCCGATGGCATCAGTGAGTTTCATTGCAAATTTGGGATTGTAGGATGACGGTCTGTAGATCAGGAGGAACAGTAGGTTTTGTTGGCCGATGCGCTTGATGTTGATTAGGGGTGATTCGTAATCTTCTCTTTCCATTAGGATGAGTGATGTGGCGCAGATGCGGTCTTTGTGCACTAGTGCAATTCCACCTCCTCTCTTGTTTTCTCTGTTGGAGTGTATTAGTTTTAAAATGTCTAGTACGGCTTCATGGGTGTTTGTTTTGTAATTGAAGAAGAGTGCATTAATGCTGCCCTGGCTTAGGAGGTCGTACATTTTTGCTATGAGTTGGGCCATTGATCTTATGTTGGGTAGGCTGCAGTGTAGAGTGTGTGCTTTTCCTAGTTTGTTGTTGCATATCCTTTCAAGCACCTCAGTAGTGGTGGTGCTTGTCGATTTTCTTTTCCTGAGGTTCTCTCTTGGATGAGGCTGTTATTTACTAATTATGTAGCAGCAGCCTCTTTCTCTTCGTTGAGGAGTTCAATTAGATTGAGGGATGGATTTCTTTGATTTTGATTTGTAAGGCGCCAAAGCCTGCAGACGACAGGGCGCCGAGAACACAACAAGAGTGGGGAAAAGCTAGCAGCGAGTAGGCGTAAGCAGCACCTGAGCTATTCAAAAAGAATAGTCTTTAGCCTCTTCCTGATTCTCAAGAGGTTTACCTCGGACCGTAGCTCCTTGGGCAACTGATTCCACAGAGTGACAGCACGGGCAGTAAATTATCTGCCCATGCCCCTCGTTCTTCTACTTATAGGGACAGATAAGCGCACTGACTCACTTGCTCTAGTGAATCTAGGATGATGCTGAATTACAACACAATCTCTCAGATAGTCTTGGGCCTTGCCATAAAGGCATCTATGAACAATGGTCAAAGCTTTCAAATTGACTTGTGCTTTCACTGGGAGCTAGTGTAGGCTTTTTCTGTGCATTGTGATAGGCTGATGTCTAGCAATCCCCTTGACTATGCGTACAGCATCATTCTGGAAAATTGGAGGCGCCTCATACAATTTTTGCTATCTCCAATCATTAGAACATTACCATAATCGATCCTCAGCATATTTAACGCATGCACGAGGGTCTTGCATTTAGCCTCTGTTACATATGGTATCACCCTCTTGAGTAGCCTGAGAGATATTGTGCTTTGTTACAGACCTGGACAATGTGTAAATTAGAGTTCAAAGGGGACTCAAGAATGACAACCAATGTTTAAACTCGATCTACTGTTTTGCATGTTTATCATTAAAGAAGCTTTCATACTGGCCGTCCAATTTAGATCAGCCTGAGGGGATCCAAATGGCATGAGCTCTGATTTAGTGGCGTTCAAGCACATCCCATTTGTGGCCATCCAGTATTGAATTGCTGAGTAAACTTTGTTTATGTGTTCCGAATGCTCTGTATACATGCCGCTTAACTCAAAGACAAGCTGGCTGTCATCCGCATAGTTTGCGGATGACATCCGCATAGTTTGTATAATGCACACCCAGCCTATCTAAGAGTTCACAAAGGGAGCGGCAAAATATATTAAATAAGGAGGGGGATAAGCCTTAGTGTCTCAGGCACACAGGATTCTCTGAAGCTAGCGTTAATTAGGCGAACTAGAAAAGGTAGAAATAGCTGTTTATTATTTAAAATAATCTTAGAAGGGAGGAGTTCTTATTCACATGTTGATGGTTTCATCTTTTCCATCATATATAAGAGCACTTCCTCTGAAATGTCCCTGAAGTAGAAGGTGGGAGACATATTTTTCGCCGACTCTAAACCAAGGTCCTGTTTAAGTGTAGGGGACATATTGTCCAAATTAGTAGAGATTTATGATAAAGTTGATGATATTTTCAAAGCGAAAGCTTTCTGTATAGCCTTACAATCTGCATCTGAATGATCTTTCTGTTGAGATATAACCTTGGGTTTCTCCAGCTCTCTAATAGCCTGGAAAGATTTACTCATATTAATTTTGTCTTTGGCAATTTGGTTATCCAAATACATGCCTTTAGCTAGAATAATCTCCTTTTTATATAGCTTCTCCAAATATTTCCATTTGTCTCTGTTCCCCTCTGTTTGATCTTACAACCAAGCTCTTTCTGCCCCTCTCTTTTCTCTTTTTCGATCCAACAGTGAAGGAGTATACCATTTCTGGTTATTGCACTTTTTCCGATTTTAATGTTACCAGCGCAGCTCGGTTAAGTGGTTGTCAAAGTCTGCTACCAAGTGATCAGGATGATCCGTGTCCTGCGTGTGGGCCATGAGAGTGTCGAGACATAGCTGTAAAACTGATTATTGTATTTTTTCCAAATTACGATAAGAGACCTGTTGGTAAGGATTCATTGCTCTGCTTTGCAGGTCTGGGTTGTTTGTTTGTACGTATGGTTTTTTTTGTCAGTCTTTGGCTATGTAAGCGGTGTGAATAATTAGGAATTTTAGCTTAGCTCTGATTTCTGTTGGGGTTTTTCCAAAAATGTCTTTAAAGTTGCTGGGTTCTGTTAGTTGTCGTGTGCGGTTTGGTAGTCTGTTGGGGTCCAGGTATGTTTGGGTCCTTGCTTGTGGGTTGTCTGAGGGTTTTCTGTATTCCGTTATGGTCGGGTCATAGGTGGAGAGGTATCAGGGGATGTATTCAGTGTTTGTTCTTATCTTGGTCCGTATCCTTAGTCCATTCAGTGGTGGTTGATGGTGATTTTAGGGTGATGCAAATTCTGGTATGCAGTTCCTGCTACAGTGGGATGTGATCTCCTGCCTATTTCTTGTATCCCTTCTTGTTTCTTTGTGTTTCTTGTATCGTGGCATGTTTGTGGTTTGGCTGTCTTGGTCTTGGATTTCTGATTAGTGGTGTATTCCAGGAATGGGAGCCCTGTTGGGTGGTTTCCTTTCCTGACGTCAGTGATGGGTTAATTTGCTACAATATAAAGTGATATCTGCCTCAATGTGGTTGTCAGTTGTGGCTTCCGTTTTGGGTTCGGAATCTGATTGTGGTATATTCTAGGGGTTGATGCCCTCCTGGGTTGGTTACTTTCCTCGACTTGGTTTAAACCCTTGTGCTCCAACCCACAGTGGCATCTGCCTCACAGTGGTTGTTGTATTGTGCCTCCCATTTTGGATTCATACATTCAATGTACATACCAGGGGCTGAATGCGATCCTGAGTTAGTTTCTTTACCTGTTCTCAGGTTAGATCCTTGTGCTCCAACATGTAGTTGTTATTGCCTCACTGTGGTGGTTGTATTATGTCTCCATTTCGATTTGGGTTGGTTGGGGATATATGAATGTATATTCCAGGAGTGGGTGCCCTCCTGGGTAATTTACTTTCTTTGTCTCGGGTTAAATCAGTGTACTCCTGTACACAGTGGTGTATGTCTCGCGGTCGTTGCTTTATTGTGCCTATGTTAGAATGTCCAATAAATAAATATATTGCAGGGGTAGGTACCTTCCTGGGTTGGATGCTTTCCTGTTCTCGAGTTAGGTCAGTGTGTTCCTACACTCAGTGGCATCAGCCTGGCTGTGATTGTGTATTGTGTCTCTGTTTTTGATTTGGGTTACAAGTGTATTCCATTGTCCAATTAGGAGCAGGGGATATCATGACAGGTTTATTTTTCAGGTTTGTCTATCCAATCAGGGCCCTTTCAGGTGATATGTTGAGTTCATCCCAGACGTGCAGCCACTAAGAGGTAATGAATCTCCAAGTAGAAGTCTTCCCCCTCTTTATAAGGCCATCTGGATTCCTGTGATCCATTACCTGGGGTATGGGGTATGGGATTTACTGGACTAGGAGGGAATGTTTCCCAGAGGTATGTTATCTGTTTATGGTTGGACTTTTGTGTGGATCCCTGCTGTTTACTGTTTAATTGTGTTCCCCTTAGTGTAAATGTTTGTTCAGTATGTAATAGTGTTCTGTATTGGTTTCCTCTTTAACATGAGAAAAGTTAGCCTTTTCCACTTGGCCCATTCCTTTTTGTGTCCCTTTGTAAAAGTTAAGCAACATTTGAAAACGTTTTCCACACCTATTTGTATCCCCATAAAATCAGAACAGAAGAGTATACATTTCTTTCGTGTGTTTGTTGTGTACTGTTTTTGTGTTGTATTGTGTTGTTGTAGGAGTATATTATTAGTATTGAGCAGTCTGGTGGTTTTAGTTATAGTTTCTAGGACTAAGTATTTTGTTTGTTCCATTTTGTTTCTCTTGGGTCATTTGGGATTGTGTTTGTTCTATCTGGTTTTTGGGTATACATTTTTGGGATTTATGTGATCATTGCACGGCCGAAAAATACTGCAAACGGAAAGTCTGAATGAGAAAATGCAGCACGCAGTGACACCCCCACAACCCCCAAACCCATTATACCATGCAAGGGGAGCAGGGGATGACCACGCAGCTCCCGCTCTCCTTGTACAGTGTAATGGGGATTAGTCATTTTTGTTTACTGCCGAATGCGCAGTAAACATGCATTCATTTTTATTTCTTTGTTATTTTGGCACAATCCCCATTTTTGGGTTCTTTGTTTAATTAGCAATGAGCACACACAAACACGGTTCTCGAGGTTGCCATTTGTGGCAGTCATTTTGTGCCTATCATGCTTGGTTGAGGATGGGAAGAAGGAGGAGCTACATTTCGCCTTGCACATGATTGATGAGGAGGGAGAACCCTTGTGTTTTTTGTGGGTGCCAGTTTGCATGCTTATACCAGAGAGTACCACAGAGCATCCAAGTTGATGGGTGCGGCAGAGTCATTGGGGAGGCTCAGAAGTGGGAGAGGAGGCCCTGACAATGTTAAGCAATGTTAGGCATACAAGCAGGGGAGGGAGGGTCTCTTGTGGACAACACTAAAATGGGAAAAGATTCAGGGAATTATGTGGTCTCTTCCACAGACACATTGGAGGAAGAGGATGGCATGATCTGCGTGTGGGAGCGGGGGCTGGCCACAGCAAGCACCTTGGATGAGGTGTTTGGTATAGTTTATGACTGGATGGGGGCACAGAGGAGGAGTTTGTCTCCACCCAGGAGGCTGAGGTGCTGCTTAGGATTAGATGGAGAACTGCTAGGAGGAGGCTCAGGTGGATGGCAGAGGTTGTGTAGCAGGAAGTAGACCTACCTCACGCAGAGAAATTGGGGTAGAGACAGGACGATTTGGTCGTGGATGTTCTTCTCCCTGCTTGCAATGTGGAAGAGGGGGAAAGCCAGGATAAACCCAAGGGATCAGTGACCTTAACACCACCTACCCAGCCCATGTGACTATTCTGCCCTGCTGCCACCATACACCATCAGCAGAGAGGAACCTGAGGTCTTCTGCATAGTTGAGATATGTGGGAAGTAGGTCAAGTGGGCCAAAATTGAAGTGGAAAGGAAAGAGGGACTACACCCTAGGGACAATGATAATGAGGAATGACTTCCCCCATGGCGCAGGAGGGTGTAAACTCTGGCCAAACACCTACATTCACTGTTCCTCCCTAATTCGTATCAGTGGCATTGGCAACTATAGCCAGCTGCATGCCCCTTTTGCTTGTGCAAGAAGCTGGGGTTAGTATACTGTTGACAGCATATATTTAGACTAAAAGATTTGGCTTGGGTAGACCGACTGCTTATTGCAGGTAGTCATTTATCTCTGGTGAGATGGACTCTGTTAGCAGTGTTTGGCAACTTCAGATGACATTTGGGGATCCACCTCCATTTCGTCTTTGGGGTCATGTGCAAGGGAAAAGGAATGATGCATTCATTGGGGAGGTACTGACTTCCAAAGGTGACTAAGCAGCAATATGGACCAAGGCAAAGAAGCCAACGGTGCGGGTTGCACACCCTTAATCTAGAACTCTTAATCTAGAATCTAGAAGTCTAGAAAAACATTAAATTATAAGTATTGCTATCTTTTTTGTTAATGGTTAGTCTGTTGTAAATGAATTGGAAAGAGTTGGCACTGCTGAGTATTCAAAGTAACTTCTTGTATTGAGATAATGTCAATTCGATATTTAGGGCACACCTTAAAACCCTGGCACAGGGTATAAGTAAACAATGAACAAAAAGGATACAGAACATAATCTGGACCTAGGTGTGCTACCCCTCGCTCTCCAAACGGAGTTGCTTCAATTTTGTGTAAATATAATATATAATTTATAATTCCATCAATTTCAAAATCATAACTCTGTGATCAATTGTTAAAATCATGAAGATTGTTATCTTCTTTTTATTGCTGAGGCTTGGGCATTATGCACTCAATTAGCGCCATATATGTTTGTTATGCCAATGCATTTTGGACACAGTCCTGTTGGGTATTTTGTGCAGATTTGGGGCCTGGCGGTATTTTCTTACCGCCAAAAATAAAATAATTTAGCACTAATCACTCCTTGAATTCAGATTGGATTTGGTATGATAGCGGTATAGTGGCTATGCATTATTTCAGTACACGGATACATTCAGTTGGGGTGCATTTCGTTGGTGGTATTTTGGGGAAGCATAATTTGTTTTATTTGTGGCCCCAATATCCAGAACCCCTTTTTTCCTTGCTTATTCAGTTTGTGTGATCAATAGAGAGACCTCAGGCCTACATCTTATGGATACCACAATTATCACATACAGTGTTCACAACCCCTGTGGTATTATCACTAATTTATTTACATTAGTGAAACTATTTCCAGAGGCCTCTCTCTGCTGATTCATGTACGCCCAGCAGACTATCGGATTGTGTTCCAGTCAGAAGCCACACACACACATATACACTGAGTGGAACCACGCACACAGCTATTTATAATTACTCATAACATAACTTTTTCCACATAGGATGCTTGGCATATATTACCTAATAACCTCCCCTTTTATCATGTGATATGGGCTAACTGCACCAGAGAAAAACAGAAGCAAAAAGAAGCCTTTACACAGGTTGTGATTTACATCAGTTTCATTTAAAAAATCATACATTACCAGCTTTGCGGGGCAGTCTTTTCTAGAAAAAACATAAGAGAAACAATTGCAACATACATGGCATTTCATTAGATTCTTTGCAACAATAAAGAAAACAATGCATCAGTGGACTTGCATTTAGATGGCAACATTAGAGTGTAGCATTTAAATACAGTGATTCTTCAATAGAAGCTATCGCTACGCTGCCTGCCTGAAATAGATTTCATACACACATCACCCTCACTTTGTACAAGATAATTACCAGCAATTTGTAGCTGTTCAGCACAGAAAATCTCTGGGCTGGTTGCTTTCTTTAAATGGCTCAGGGCTTTCTTTTAGAGCACCTCAGCGAGAACATGCAGTTCCAATCTGCAATCTTCTATTCTCAAACCGGTGCTAATCAACTGTAATTCCCAGCCTGTGAAGGTCAGCGGTGCACTGGAACGACACCTCTCAGCCAGGCAACCCCACAGCCACTTCAGCCAAGTCCTCACCGAAGCTATACAAAATGGACACTGCCTTTCTCCCTCCCCGAGGTGCACCAAGAAACCTCTGTTACAGCCCCTAACGTGACGCCTGTCCAATCAAAGTCCACTATGTCATACCCTCCTTCTTCAAACAATAGCTCACTTTTCAATAAGAAACTGTATCCACTAATTTCCTGCTATTCAAATCTTTGCTTCCTGCAAAGACGGTGGACAGAGCAAAGAGAGAAGCAAAAAAAATATATATATCTGCACACCCGTTTAAAATGAGTTTCAGCCTGCCTCATTTTGCACATGGAGAACACATTACAATATTAAGAAGTTAAAATTGTGTTAGTACTTGTTAATTATATTAGTTCATTAATACTCTAATGTGTCTCCTGCAACAGAGGCTCAGGTGTGAAAAGAACATGGTGTGCTTTTAAATGTGAAAAATTGTTTGTTTTTGACCTGTGTAGCCTGTCTTCATTTACATGTCCATATGTTACGCTGGCAACACATGTATTGCTGTATCACATTATAGTAATACATTGATCCCATTCAATGGTGCTGTGCTCCCAAAACACACTAAATAATCCTACATATCCCCTCCTTTTTCTGAGAATTTGGCCATGATCCAAGCCACAATTGGAAGAAATCCAACTTGCTCCCTTTCTTCTTTTAAAATGTATGCGTGTTGGGATATTTTTCTCTCCCCGTTGTGTCCACTAACATGAGCAACATCTTCATTTTTACTGATAAAACAATCAACCATCCTCCCATTATTAGCAACAGGACAGCTAAACCCACTATAGAGCATTCCCCCCAGGTCCCCCAATTACATCTTTCCACTTCTATTATACCCAGGTTACTAACCATAATATTGTTCTTTCTTAGATTCATTTTCACTACATGTTTCTCTTTATGATTCAATAAGAATTCTAGGTCCCGGTCTATTGGAAATGCATCCCTTTGAAAAAATTCAATATTTTCTACTTGGCTTTCCCAAATGTCATTCGTAACATGAAATAATGTTAACCCTCCAATCGACACAATTGTATCCTTTGTAACCTGTAAGTAAAAGACATTGGGCCTCATTACACGTTAGGCGGTAAGGGTTTACCGGTACCGGTATTTTACCGGTACCGGTAAATCCTTACCGCCTTACTACGAGGTCCCTTTGCGGGTTGGGGATTTTAACGCCTGCTTTTTGCAGGCGTTAAAAACCAACCCACAAAGGGACCCAGGAAGCTAATTACAGTACCGCAATTTGCGGTGCCGTAATTAGCGCCTTCCCCATTCCCATTATGCCCTATGGGGAAAAAATGGGAATGGGGAAGGGCAATGGTGGAAGGGGGAATTACCGCCCCTCCAACCTTGGAATGGGGCGGTAATTCCCCTTTCCACCAAGGCGGTGCCGGTATTTTACCGGCATGAACCATGGCGCTAATTGCGCCATGGTTCACCGCCTACCGTGTAATGAGACCCATTATATTTCATCTGTTTAACCACATATGTTCCATGATTTAAGTGTACTACTGTCAGGTTTTTTAAACAGGTGCTGACCAAGCATTTACCTTTGACCATCTTAGCCTGTGCCAATTCTTCACTCCCCATATTGCTAATGATTACTTCACATCCTTCTGATATACTTGGGTTAGAGTTCAAACCACAAATAGCATCTGTAGCATCAGGAACAAACGGTTTACCTGGGCACATATAATTTTGTTCTTTAAATTTGACACACGTTTCCAAGTTTGGTATCAAGTAAACTTCAGGCTCCCATGACTGAAATGCCACCACTTCTGGAGTCTTAATCTTAATAAATTTGTCCTCTTGCCAAAATCCCACATTGTGTTACCCACTTGGTTTGATAAATAAGTTCAGGAGCTACATATGGGATGCATAGTAAAAACCCAATTTCCAACCTTTCCAAGTCCACATGTAATGGTATTGCATTACCCATTTCAAATGCAATTTTTACCTGTACCACATCAACCTCCCTCCTGGTGAACCTTTCTATCATTTGATGAATAACATCCTGTGAAACAAAATACAATGGTATACATCCTTGAATCAATTGTGAAATGGCAGTTTGAACTTCTCTCATATAATTCGTTAATAGTCTATCAACAGGACTCATTATATTCAAAATCTCACTAAGTGTTCTGTCATGCTTAATAATCAGCTTAGTCGCCCGTTGCATCACATCCGCTTGTTCATTCAATATGATCGCAGTTTCATTTATGAACCTTACTTGTTCATCCAATCCCCCTCTAATCCCATCTAATGTTTTTTGTATTATTTCTAGGTCAACACTCAGTTGTTTTGCTTTAGTACTCAGCGTCCCTACTGAAATGGCATTGGCTGTTGATATTGTGGTACCTATTATGGCTCCATCTATAGACATTACCAATGAGATCGCAAGCATCACTGCTCCTCTCTTTCCTCTCCTCTTCTTAATGTCTGCTGAATTCACAAATGTTTTCTCCAATTGCATCAATATATCTCTTATTGACTGCTTAGCGTCTTCTTTTCTTATTTCCAGGCACTCTTTAGTCTGCTCAGCTTTAAATCCAGTGTTGTTGAAATGTTTTTCTATCAAAATATCAGGATTCAATGGTAGTTAAATGTTCTGGAAAATCATCCTTCTATCACTCATGATGAATCCTGGTGCTTCTTCTACCGCAATACCAGATGCTGGTCCAGGCTCAACGACAACCTGTGTTTCTGAATTTTTGAAGTTCCCTCCGAATATCATCATAATTATCCATATTGTTGGCCTCATCTTCAATGCTGATCACTTTGCAGCCTTGGTCTTCGCCCCCTTCCGGGGCTTCTCCGGAATCCGTCCACATGGGCTCCAGGACTCCATCGTCTCCCGTGGCCTCCAGTCCCGGAACCTCTGACTAAATGTATGTTAATATTATAAATCAAATAGAAAAGAAACAAATTAAGTACATAGCACAATACTAACTTCACCCTTTTGCCAAAAATAAAACATGGTTTGTAAAACATTTCGCCCTTTTTCTCTCACCTTCTGAAATTAAGCACAGGTTAAAGAGAAAACAAACATACATAAAACAGCATTCAATATTTAATACATTTTCATTTTGCACACCAACTCCTTTAATTTCAGCTTCCATTTTTTTTTAATGTATATATATATATCACAGTGTTTATGTGCCATTATAATAATCAACCATCTTTATTTAACTTCTCTGCCGCTGCCTTCTGGCTAGACCCATTTACCTTACCTTTTTATGTTCAAGGGACATTATCTGTTTCTACACGCTCAAGTTGTTTAATCTCATGTCTGGGGTGACACGGTTTAATTTGATTCACATGAACAAACTGTTCTGTTGCCGTTTCACCTTCAGTCTTCAAAATTTTATAAACCACAGGAGAGACCTTATCTATAATTCGGAATGGCCCCTGCCAGGCTGCTAGAAATTCTGAATTTTTCTGTTTGCCTTTTCCAAAATGAAATTTATACATCTGATCGCCCACACAATATTCCTTTATTGATGTCTTTTTATCATAATATGACTTTGCACTGTCAGCAGCTCTTTCTAGATTTCTTTGTACAAAAGCAAATGCATGTTGTAAATGCTTCCTCAGTTCATCAATGTATTCATGAACTGTGGATGCACTCACAAGTGTCTGCTCATGTGTTCTGTATTGCAGGTGTTGTAGTAACACCATTTTCCTACCCGTTACAACCTCATGAGGGCTAATACCTGTTGCTTTGGCAGGAGTTGATCTGATTGCCATCAAAATCAAAGGTAAACGTAAATCCCAACTGGAACCTGCTTCTGCCAAAAATTTCTTTAATATGTCCACAACAGACCTATTACTGCGTTCAACTCCACCCGAGAAGACGCCCGATATGCAATATGTAGTTTTCTTTTCAGACCCAGTATTTGCCATATCTTACTCATTAGAACACTTGTGAAATAACTTCCTCTGTCTGATTCTATTCTTTGTGGCAACCCAAACCTTGAAAACACATGATTCACCAGTAATGTGGCTGCCGTTTGCACGCTACAATCTGGTGCAGGAATACACTCAATCCATTTCGACATCAAACACACCACACTTAAAATATAATAGTTCACCCTGCTCGACCTCTTTACAGGCCCTACATAGTCTATTTGCAAATCTAATCATGGAAGAGTTCTCTTTTCATTAATGGAGCTCTATGCATTGGTGAAGCAGGTTTAAATTGGGCGCATACTAGACATCCTCTAGTATATAATTCCACATCTTCGGCCATATGTGGCCAGTAAGCATAATCCTTTAGTATTTCCAATATTTTTTCTGTGAACCTCTGTGGCCTGCAGTTATTGCATCATGTGCATGGTGTAGCATTAACCCTCTGACTGAAAGGGGTACCACCCACTGTATCTGTCCTGTTATGGACTCTCTAATCATGAATCCATCATGTAGTCTAATTCGTTTTTTATTCTTTAATAGCACCCTCAACTCTTCTTTCCTATACAATCATTTTCTGTTAAAGGGTTTTGTTCAGGATTTATCAAAGGATTATAATATATTCCCAAAATTAGATCATCCTTTTGTGCCTCAATCAGATCTTGGTCTGGTGTATCATAACTCCATTGGGCTACTGGTTGATCTACCTCCTTTGGTGCTTCAGAACGTGTTACTGCATCAATTTGTATTTCACCAATTGTACCCCCGGAGCAAGCCTACATGACCCTTGCACCATGCAACTTCCAACAGCGGAACCTAAGACTCCGTGCCAGACTCCCAAGAATTTATGACCCTCTAGCCAACTTCCAACCAGCCACTAACAATAACAAGCACACCTTGTGCACCGCTACTATCCCATCCCACACAGTCAACACTGGCCAACACCGACTACAACTTAACAGCCGAATCTTCAGAAATGTCCCATCCCCTAAATGCCAACACAAGGCCCCACTGCCTCCCAACCTTCCCACCACACCCGGAATAAAAGGCGCCCTACTAAATACCAGATCCTTGGTGGCCCACGCCACTGAAATAGCTGACACAATCCTAAATGAGAACCTAGACTTCCTGGCCATCACATAGTCTTGGCTCCATCCCGCAGCAGGACCAGCTGTTATGTTAGCCACCCCTGACAACTATACCATTATCCGTATGGATCGCACCACATCTAGAGGTGGCGGTCTAGCCATAATTGTCAAAAATAGCTTAACGCTCAGACTTTCCTCACCCCATAAAACGAACTCCTGCGAATCCCTCACAGCTAAACTCACCATTGCCAACAATCAAACCGTTATCATCCACCTGTTATATCGCCCACCAGGCCCTATAGGCTCCTTCGAGGATGACCTTACGAATCTAGTATCCGACAACCTAAAGAACTCCACTCAAAACCTCATCCTAGGCGACTTCAACATCAGATTTAACGACCCACATGACCCCAATGCCCTACAAATTAATAACACTCTTGAGGAATTAGGATTCTCCCAAATGATCACAGCTCCAACACATTTCAAAGTAAGGACCCTTGATTGGATTGCCGAACATAACTGCCCAATCAACATCACATCTATAATGCCCCAGCTATGGTCGGATCACTACATGGTATCTTTCACCGTAGAAGCTATCATGCCTACCAACAACAAGACCCCAGCCCCTACTGCACCCACTAGAAATAAAAAAAATATCACCCCAGAAAATCTCATCCCCCTTATTCTCTCCACTTTAAACTCAATCCCTGATCAAACTGACCCAGCCTCTATAGTAGAAATATACAACAAAGTGATGCTCGCCTCTCTGGACACTATTGCACCACTAAAAGTTAGGAAGAGTAAACCCCGCCAACACCTAAATACCTGGTTCACACCTCAGCTTAAAGAAATCAGACAAAAGAAACGCCTCAGCGAAAAAAGCCTGGAGATCTGACCCATCAGACACCAACAAAAACAACCTAAAGTATCTAGCCACCCTCTACAAAAAAGAAATCATCTTAGCGAAACAAACCTCTTACAACACCCACATCACTCATGCTAAATCTAACACAAAAGAACTTTTCGCCATCCTGAAGGAAGTCGAAACTCCCACCCAAGTCCCCGATTCCTGCCTCAAGGACAAGAACTGGTGCACAGGCATCCAAAATGCCCTTGCCAACAAGATAACCATGCTTCAGACAAAGATCAATATCAAAAAAGTGTCCATAACTGCCCCAATCGCTGTCAACCTAGACCCTGCCATAAACCCATCACCATTTCCGAAACCGCTAGATTACACCCCCTTCCACTTTCGTAAAGTATCCACTAAAGAAGTTGAGATAGTCATCCTCACCCTCAAACCTTCCAATTGCCAGGGTGACCCATGCCCGGCCAAAATCATAAAAGACGATGCCCGTGATCTCTCTCCTTTCATTACGAAATTTATTAATTCCTCTTTCACAACAGGCACTATACCTAGCAACCTGAAAAATTCCTGGGTCCTTCCCCTCCTCAAAAAGCAAACCCTGGACCCATCCATCCCTACTAACTTTCGCCCTATAACCACTGTGCCATTCATACTGAAAATACTAGATAAAGTTGCCTACCAACAAATTCAACACCACCTGGAACTAAACAACCTCCTAGGAGTCCGACAGTCCGGCTTCAGACCACAACACGGTACTGAGACTGCACTCCTAGATCTCAAGGCACAAATAGACACTCTTAGAGATAACGGCAGGACCTCACTCCTACTACTCCTTGACCTTTCTGCCGCCTTCGACCTGGTAGACCATACAATACTATGTAATCACCTGGTCTCGGCAGCCCGCTTCTCACAGGAAGCAGTTGCATGGATCCAGTCATTCCTAGAGAACAGGAAAATGCGAGTATTCTCTCCCCTAGCAGCTGCAGACCCTGCACCCATCACTTGAGGCATTCCCCAAGGATCGTGCGTTTCATCAAATCTTAGTGAGGACGCAGCTGACATATTTCATTATGCAAGTAGACTTAAAATGCCAATGCATTTCGGAGTGTAAGCTCCTTCATTAGGGCAAGTCTGTGTTATTGGGAAACAGTAACATCAACAAAAACATAAGAAAATGTATATAAAACAAGAGATACAAAATGAAATGTAGTGGTGACATAATGATCATAAAGCACATAAAAGAATAATGGTTACATACCCCAATAGAAGAATTCAAGTCAAGGTGTAATATGTAAAAAACAATAGAAAAAATGGAAATCAGTACAAAATCATGGTGGCAACCATTCGATTATTGTCATGTGCTCGTAAGGAAAAGAAATTTACCTCGCTTAAAGAATGGAGTCAGGCGCGGTGAAAAAGAAAGAAACAATATCAGACGTATGTTCTCATAAAGAACACGATCGGGTGCCGGAAGGGATCCAGTATACGATCTGTAAAAGCGAAACCAACTTTAGTGGGTGCGGTTAAAGGAGGTAAGTAAACGGAGTAGAATGAGCCACAAGAAGCTCGATTACCTGAGTTCACAGAATGGTGTCGGCGGTGAACGCAGCGAGCTGAGGGTTTTTCTGAACCTGCTCTAGGAGCAGTATTCTGTTTGCATGTCTTCTCTTTTAAATAAAAACGTAAAGTGTGCTCATCTATGGCAGTTTGCCATTCTTTCCTTGGGTCTAAGTATATTTGTACAGGTAATTTTTCATTTTCTCTCTGCATTTTGTCTTGACACATTAATATAACAGTGACGCTAGGTATGTAACTATTCCGGAGATACATCTCCACTGCATCATTTGTTTTTGCAACGGTGTGACATTCATTCATATTGCTGTTTTGTGATTTTAGTTTCTTAGGTCTCAATGGTTTTTTAGTTAAGGACCACAGTACTCCATTCACCACATCTATTAGAGGAGACAATCTTTTTAGGCAATCTGTTCCCATCAGAAATGGTATTTCACAAATGGATTTGACCAATACCTCCTGTTTCATTCTGTGTTTACCTATCTTTATGTCAACCTCAGTGACGCCTATAATAGGAACCTCCCCGTTAAAATTATGCACTGGACCTTGATTTTCTTTCACTGTGATCTGATTCTGCGGGGATCTCTCTTCATTGATACTCTTTACTAATTCTTTAGACATAATTGTGGCCTGTGCGCCAGTGTCAATCATTGCAAATGTATGGCATTTTTCTTCCACAATGATGGGAGCATAATACCTGTCTTCAACTTCCTATAACACACATATGAAATGCGAATTCTTACTGATTTCAGGGCGCACCTTTCTCAGGCCTTTTTCACTTTTGGCTAAGCACATTGGTAAATGGAAAGACATTTTTCCCTCCTTTTTGCTCATTCCTGTGTGAGAGACGTTATTCATTTCCCCATGTTCAGAGGTTTTTTGGAGTGTGGCCACCGTTCGCCCATCCATCCAGATATCATCAGAGGTCACACTACAACCCTCCAACTGAACATGTGTAACAACATCACTTTGCAATTTGTCATTGTCTAATTCTGTGCATTTGTGATTATTCAGTATGGTACCAGCCCTTTTAACCTCTTCAAAAATATGTGATTCAAAGAATTCTTCAGGTGATTGACCTATACCCTCCTTTTGAGCATTTCTTTTTCCTGCCTGTGTTTGGTCATTGTTTTGATTGCCCAGGGAAGGAATTATAGCATCACCACTTACTCCCGGTTCACTGGTATTCCCCATGCATGAGTCATTTTTCTTAAACCTGTCTCTTTGTTCTTTTGGATTATCAGGTTTTCCTATTTCATTTGTATAGAGCGCCAATGTTTGATTTAGTTCTAGGTTAAACCGTACCTCTCTTTTAGTAGTATTTGCATTTTCTGTTACATGTTCATGTACTGGTATTTTCACTTTTAAATCATTAGGCATCTCAGAGTCATTATGCAAAATTACATCAGAGCAAACTGTCTTTTTGGCGCTGCAGGTATCCTAAGTACTTAGTCACTTTTCAGAAGCCCCCCGGTCATTGCTATGGCCATCTGCCCCCTCCTTTGATGACTGTTTTTGTGCTGTACAGAGCTTTCCAATTTGCTCAGCTAACATTTTCACTTGGGTCTCGAGGCACTGGAATCTTTCCATCTCTCTAGAATCCTCTCTTTGTGGCCTAGATCGATATTGGTTGTTTTCTCCCTGATTGGATCTATTCTGATACCTCTCAGGAGAATGATTTCTATTGGGATGGTTCCTGAACTCTTGATTAATTTGTGGAGGGGAGCGGGGTGCACCCATCCTTTGGTTGTAGTCCCCTGGTGGGGAATCATTGTACTGACGTGAAGTGTAGTTCATGTTCTGCCTCATGTCCTCTCTCTCAGGTTGTGGGTACTGGTCCCTATGTTGATTCCCATTATCAGCAAATCGATCCACATATCGGGGTCTATCCTGATTACCATATATCATGGTATTGGGATCAAATCTGCTTTGTGTCCCCAATGTCTGATAAGGACCATCATTTCTTTGATCCTGATTTTGTCTCTGGTTATTGTTCATACCTGAGATATCAGGTCGATAGCCTGCCCGGGGCCTATCTCCTAAGTACCCCGGGCTGATGTAGCTCTCCCTATTACTAGGATCATGTGATTGAAACATTGATGCAGGGTGTGATGACCTTTGTTGATTACCCCTCTGTTCAGGTGCCAAATTATTTTTACTTGGACTTTGATCAGACTCAAGGGACATTTTGGCTGACCTGATTTCCATCACTGTTGCTGAGGGTTCTTTAGATTTAGGTCTAGTATCTTTCATTTTATCACTTTCTCTACCCTGACAATAGAGTACCTCATATAGTTTTGTGCTTTGGTGTACAATCTATTCCAGGGACTTGTCACTGTCAAATTCACGGAGCAATTGGGATATGATGTCTTTCTGTAGCCCATAGAAGTAGGCAGTTTTAAACTCATTGGAATTGGGGTCAAAAGATACATCAAAGCGAGAAAATGCTCTTTTTAAGTCTTGTAAAAACTGGCGAGGGGATGTATTAGGCCCAGCAGTGATTGTGTAAGCGACTTTCTTTGCCTCCTGCAATGACTGGAAAGGAGAAAAATGACGCCTAATCTCTTTTTTGAACTCCGCCCATGTCATATTCTGCTGCTCATTCAATCCTCTTATAATACTGGCCGTGGGGGCATCTAAAGTTAAATGAAAATACTGCCTGTACTGTTCCTTAGGTATCTGGAGGGCTTTAAAAATGTCATGAACTGACTCTAAGTGATCCTCTATGCATCATCCCACTCCCTTTTTAAATGGTTTGATCAGGGCTTTAATGGATTTCATTATCTTTATGGGGCTACCTGTTGCAATGCATGGAATTGCACTACTTGGTGACTCGACCCTGGTTCCATGTGTATGGGATTGGTGGCAGCCCCCATTGGGAGTATCAAATCCCCCAAGGGCGCTGCAACCAAGTTCAGTCACTGGCCCAGTCACTGGGGCACTAGCCCTTTGGGTAGAAATAGAATTCACCTAAACTCCATTGAATGTGGTACCTTGCCGCCTCTCCTGGGACCTAGGTATGCACATTTGCTGTTCTAAGTCCTTACACTTTTTAAGGAGCCTGTCTGCTTCGTTTTGCAAATATTTGTTTTCATCACTCATTTGATTAATTACCTCCTGCATGTCACACATTTGCATTTGGCATTCATTAAATTCTTTATTTCTCTTGTCCCTTTCTTGAAGCATTTTAACCAATTCTTGTTCTGCATTTTGGAGGTCACTTTCTTTTTCAAAATGTTCTTTTTGTAAAACTTGCATTTCTGAAACCATCTCATCTTTATCTTGTCTAATGTGGTCCACCAATGCTTTTAAGTGTACCAATTCTTGCTCACTGTCTTCAAACTGTTTCTTGCTTTTGGACAATTTAATATCAAAATCTCTGCATTTTAACTGCATATCTTTTTGACATACATCCAATTCCGTTCTTAACATTTCCTCTTTCTTACTTGCCCCATCTAAGTCAGTCTTTAACCTGTTAATTAGCTGAGTATAATTTTCTTGCATTCGCAGGGACCTATTCACAATAAACCAGATTTTGACGCGTAGCCGTATCAAACAGTCTTTCTCTGCATTTTTATCGGCTGCATTTAATAACCTTAGAATGCAGACCTGAATTATGCTGCCTTCTGCAAAAATATTGTCTAGTTTTTCTTTCTGCACCTCACCATGAATGTGGTCATGCCATTCTGAGGTACTATTCGATGACCACGTCCCATGTGAAAATAATTTTGCCTCTAAATATTGCACTAGGTCTGAGAATGTGGCTTCCCTTTGAGACATTCTGAAATTCGTTTTTAGTGACACACTGCTATTATGAAATGGGTTCCCTTTGATGTACAGTTGGCGGTGTGAGACACACTTGCCACGCCCAGTAGGTGCTCTATGATCAGTTTCCCGACCTGCAATGCACCATAAATATGTTGGGTATTTTGTGTAGATTTGGGGCCTGGCGGTATTTTCTTACCGCCAAAAATAAAATAATTTAGCACTAATCACTCCTTGCATTCAGATTGGGTTTGGTATGATATTGGTATAGTGGCTATGCATTATTTCAGTACACAGATACATTCAGTTGGGGTGCATTTCGTTGGTGGTATTTTGGGGAAGCATAATTTCTTTGTTTTATTTGTGGCCCCAATATCCAAGACCCCTTTTTTCCTTGCTTATTCAGTTCGTGTGATCAATAGAGAGACCTCAAGCCTACATCTTATGGATACCACAATTTTCACATACAGTGTTCACAACCCCTGTGGTATTATCACTAATTTATTTACATTAGTGAAACTATTTCCAGAGGCCTCTCGCTCTGCTGATTCATGTACGCCCAGCAGTCTATCGGATTGTGTTCCACTCAGAAGCCACACACACACATATACACTGAGTGAAACCACGCACACAGCTATTTATAATTACTCATAACATAACTTTTCCACATAGGATGCTTGGCATATATTACCTAATAACCTCCCCTTTTATCATGTGATATGGGCTAACTGCACCAGAGAAAAACAGAAGCAAAAAGAAGCCTTTACACAGGTTGTGATTTAGATCAGTTTCATTTAAAAAATCATACATTACCAGCTTTGCGAGGCAGTCTTTTCTAGAATAAACATAAGAGAAACAATTGCAACATACATGGCATTTCATTAGATTCTTTGCAACAATAAAGAAAACAATGCATCAGTGGACTTGCATTTAGATGGCAACATTAGAGTGTAGCATTTAAATACAGTGATTCTTCAATAGAAGCTATCGCTACGCTGCCTGCCTGAAATAGATTTCATTCACACACCGCACCCTCACTTTGTACAAGATAATTACCAGCAATTTGTAGCTGTTCAGCATGCAAAATCTCTGGGCTGGTCGCTTTCTTTAAATGGCTCTTTTAGATCACCACAGCAAGAACATGCAGTTCCAATCTGCAATCTTCTATTCTTAAGCCGGTGCTAATCGACTGGAATCCCCAGCCTGTGAAGGTCAGCAGTGCACTGGAATGATGCCTCTCAGCCAGGCAACCCCACAGCCACTCCAGCAAAGTCCTCACCGGAGCTATACAAAATGGACACTGCCTTTCACCCTCCCCGAGGTGCACCAAGAAACCTCTGTTACAGCCCCTAACGTGACGCCTGTCCAATCAAAGTCCACTATGTCATACCCTCCTTCTTCAAACAATAGCTCATTTTTCAGTAAGAAACTGTATCCACTAATTTCCTGCTATTCGAATCTTTGCTTCCTGCAAAGACCGTGGACAGAGCAAAGAGAGAAGCAAAAAAAAAAAAATATCTGCACACCCGTTTAAAATGAGTTTCAGCCTGCCTCATTTTGCACATGGAGAACACATTACAATATTAAGAAGTTAAAATCGTGTTAGTACTTGTTAATTAAATTAGTTCATTAATCCTCTAATGTGTCTCCTGCAACAGAGGCTCAGGTGAGAAAAGAACATGGTGTGCTTTTAAGTGTGAAAAATGGTTTGTTTTTGACCTGTGTAGCCTGTCTTCATTTACATGTCCATATGTTACACTGACAACACATGGATTGCTGTATCACATTATAGTAATACATTGATCCCATTCAATGGTGCTGTGCTCCCAAAACACGCTAAATAATCCTACAGTCCGTCATCAGGGCTGTAGGCGCTCTCATTTATACTTTAACATAAACAATAAAACATAAAACATAAAACAAAAAACAAAAACCAAAAACAAAAACCATCGGCATATTTTTAGTCCAAAATGAACAACATCTCATTAATGTCAATAATAACCATGTGTATATCGTTTTGTCACTACCAATCAATTCAATTGTCATAGTGCATTGTTGTATATCACGGTTGTTTTTTACATAGATAAATCGTAATGCGTGAATTCAAATATTCAATTTAGTGCAACAGATATTATATTTTGAGTCCGATCATATTATATCAAAAGGTTCACGGTTGACCTATAAAAAGTCACTGTGTTATGTTATTCATTAATTATCATCCTTTGGACCCTTGCTTACCTGTATCGACTGTCAGCAACTCGCTTATCCCTTATCGCTTACCCATTATCCTGTATGGCGAAAACCCACGTACTCGCTGAATGCTGGTTTTCACTGTTTCGGTACGTTGCTATGCAACCCGCGCATGCGCCGATGCTTTGCGGGCGCTTACTTTCGTTTTGTCATGCTCGCCGCGCGCCGGCTCTTCTATCAACAACACTCTATTAAAGTGACAGTATCATTGCTGCTCTTCATCCGAGTGCAGTATCATTGTAGGCTCAATGTAACAATAATATTCAAAAGTTGTGTTTGATGGGTAACATTCAGATGCTATGTTTACATGGATATCATTATTACAAAAATCTAAAGGTGTGTGAATAAAGGATAGCAGACCCATTTTACTGGTTCTATGTGATAGTATCAAGTGCAAATGTCTCCTGAACAAAAATATCTGCAACAATTATAGTGTCCACCAACTCAGGATGCCGAGGCAGGAATGCCATTCCTGCCTTGGGTCCCGCTCAAGAACGTGTCCTGAACAGGAATGTTCCCTCGTCGTGGGCACTGCACAACTCGTTCAATCTCATCACCCTGTTGTGATGTACAGGTCCCCATTATGTAAACATGGTGGGTGTCATGAGAGTATGTGTGTAAATGTAAATTTGTATTGTATTACAAAAATCATGTGTAGTTTATTTCTTCTTTAATCCCACCAGGATTCAATGAGTCCAGTCTATCTATCCAGTAGGATTCTCTTTGATTAAGTCTCTTCAAGACATCCTCATGTTTGTCTCTCGGTTTGATCACTTCCAGGACTTGAATCCTGATCTGGTTAATATTATGTTTTTTATCTTCCCAATGTCTTGCTACAGCAGAATATTTGTTGCTGGTGCGTATATTAGATCTATGTTCATTCCATCTGAGTCGGCCAGATCTTGTTGATTGTCCTACGTAGTATATACCACATGGGCATTTGATGGCATAGATTATGTTGTGTCGCAGGTTGCAAAGCTCCTTAGTTCAATTTTTTCTCCTGTACGTGGGTGATTTATGATATTTCCTTTGGTGACGAAATTGCAATTGCTGCAGTGTAGGCACGGATATGTACCCGTTCTGCGGGTTATAGGTTGTTGCATCTTGGGTCGTGTTTTTACCAGTCTGTCTCTCAAATTTCTGCTCCTCTTATATGCGAAAACGAGGTTGTCTTCAAGTAAATGCTCTACTCTTGAATCATTCCTTAATATCTGCCAGTTTTTAAGTAATGCTGTTTTTATTCTGTTACTCTATAGGGAATAGCACGATACAAATACCATTGGTGCTTCTGATTTCTTGGAGTTCCTATTATCTTGTGATTGGGACGTCAATTCTGTCAAGCGTTCTTTTGCTGATGTTATCTCTGTCTCTTTATATCCCCTGGCCAGAAACTTCTTTCCCATTGTTTCAGTCTCTTTCCCACATAGGATGGGATCGCAGACAATCCATTTCACTCATCTCATTTGGCTGTATGGTAAATTCCTGAGCAGGCTTGGCTGGTGGAAGCTAAGTCGATATAGCAGGTTGTTACGGTCTGTCTCTTTGCGATACATGTTCGTTACATACCTCCCTTCACTAACAGATATGGCTACATCCAAGAAATGTATTTCGGTGGAGGAACTTTCATGAGTAAATTGTATCCTTTGGTCAATGGTGTTGAGATATGAGAAGAATTGCTGTAGTTTGTCGTATGATCCAGTCCAGATCCCGAAGATATAATCTATATATCTTGTCCAAAGTACTATATCCCCATTGCAATTGGTATGTGTTAATATGTGATCTTGTTCAAATTTGTACATGAAACAATTTGCATAGGTGGGGGCCATGATTGCCCCCATTGATGTTCCTGATGTCTGGAGATAGAATGTATCTTTTTACTGTAGATAAGTGTTCTCTGCAATGAACTCCAGCAGGACCATGATGAATTCCTTTATTACTCTCATTTCTCCTTCCTCATTCATAAGAAACCATTCTATCACTTCCTGCCCCATGTCATGGGGAATCGATGTATAAAGGCTCTTAACATCTATTGTAAACATGATTGAGTTCTCAATGTAGCCAATATCCTGCAGACTATTCAAGAAATGTGTGGTATCGTTGGTGTAAGTACACGTTTTTTGTACTAGCGGTTGCAGGAAAAAATCTATATATTGACCAGAGGTTGTAATAGACTGTCTATGCCTGACACTATTGGTCTGCCATGCGGTTGCGTAGCATGTTTGTGAACCTTAGACAATGTATAAAAGTTGGGTATACGTGGATGTTTATTCAATAAGAAAGCCTTAGTTCTGTCATTAATCCACTCATTTCTTCTGCCTTATCAAGCAGTCTTTCCAGTTGTCGCATGATATCCATCGTTGGATCTCCTTCTAACTCCGCATAAGTATTAGTATCACTAAGTTGTCGTTCGCATTCTCTATTATAATCTGTGCTGTCCATGATGACAAGAGCTCCCCCTTTGTCTGCCGGTCTAATAGTGATTTTGTCATCTCCGAATAAATCTTTAAGTATACCTAATTCATTAGGCTTCAGATTGCTATGTTTAGGACGCTTGTAGGAAATCTTCTTAAGGTCACTAAGAGTCTGTTTATGAAAGATCTCAATGGAGGGTATGTTGATAGGTGGTATAAAGTTGCTTTTCGTTCTGAATTCTTTAAGTACTTGTTCTTTGGGATCTCTATTACCTGATGGTTCCAGTTCGTCGAAAAAAACTTTAAGTTTGAGTTTTCTTACTAGTTTGAAAAGGTCGATTTTGGTTTCAAACAACGTAGTGCTGTATGTAGGCACAAAGCTCAAACCTTTTTGTAATACCTCCTTTTCAGTCTTATTCAATGTCCTTGAGGATAAGTTATTTACGAAGTCTTATTTTGTTGTAGATGTGCTGCTCTCGTCTCTACCCTTGTGTCGCCTTTTGCCTCGTTGTGTCTTCTTCCTTCTCTGTGTCTTCCTAAAAAGGGTTGTCTCGATGTTGTTGCTCTGGCCGGTATTGGGAGTTTCTCTCTCTTTGGTAGTATTGATTCTCTTTCTGTTGCTCTACTTTGGGTCTCTCTATCCTCTGAGTCTGCGCTAGAGGAATTTTCTGTACTACTGCTATTCGGTTTTCTCTGCGGTGGAGCCGTGTATCTGTCCATCCATGTGTAGACCTCTCCATTCAGGTAATCGTATGTATACTTTCTGAATTTTCTTACTTTCTTCCCTTCTAATTCTGTCTTATACGATTCCAATTTCTCATTAATGTCTTTTACTATTTCATCTAGCTCTTCCTTGCCTAATGTGGTGCTTAATTCACTTGCAATCTCTTGTATTTCAACATTCAGAGATGTCACGTACTTCGTTAGTTCTTGTATCTTTAAAAGGATCAAATCCAAAGAGCACCTATTGAGGATTGCCTCCCATTTTCGGACGAATTCTTTATTCTCTTTACAAAGTGTTCGTCTCAGGTTAATCCTTAATCCACGTGGAATCCTTTGATTCTTGTGATAACGTCCTAAAGTTATCGCATGTAATTTTCGGTTTATTTCTTTACAAATTAAGTATTCTAATTGTTTTATCTTCTTTGCTGGGTCACTGGCGTCATCCATCTTACTTGACCATGAAGAACCGCTAATTTTCCTCAGAATTGCAAGGGTCCAAAGGATGATAATGAATGAATAACCAGACACAAGGGGCACACTAACATAACACGATGACTTTTTATAGGTCAACAGTGAACATATGAATTTGAGGCATCACGGAGCATCACGAAAGGAGGAAGGCTAGCATAGCCACTTAAGAGGTACTTGATATGCTTTGAACAATGAGTGAAAACGCAATAGATGCCGGATTTAAACACTCACGTGCATTTAATTATTATTTTTTTACTTACCTACGATGCCACACACCTGGGGAATTTGAAACCTGCAACAATGGTATGTGACCTAATTTCTACCTTTTGATATAATATGATCGGACTCAATTTATAATATCTGTTGCACTAAATTGAATATTTGAATTCACGCATTAAGATTTATCTATGTAAAAAACAACTGTGATATACAACAATGTACTATGACAGTTGAATTGATTTGTGGTGACAAAACGATATACACACGGTTATTATTGACATTAATGACATGTTGTTCATTTTGGTCTAAAAATATGCTGATGGTTTTTGTTTTTGTTTTTGTTTTGTTTTTTGTTTTATGTTTTATGCTTTTTGTTTTATGTTTTATTGTTTATGTTAAAGTATAAATGAGAGTGCCTAGAGCCCTGATGACGGACTGTGTCCGAAATGCATTGGTGTAACAAACTTATATGGCACTAATTGAGTGCATGATGCCCAAGCCTCAGCAATAAAAAGAAGATAACAATCTTCATGATTTTAAGAATTGATCACAGAGTTATGATTTTGAAATTGATGCAATTATAAATTATATATCATATTTACACAAAATTGAAGCAACTCCGTTTGGAGCGCGAGGGGTAGCACAACTAGGTTCAGATTAAGTTCTGTATGCTTTGTGTTCATAGTCTGTTGTAAATAACATTGCTGACACTAATGCTTGATTAAAAAAAACAGCTGTGTTTTATTTCATTAAAGACTCCAATCGGCAGTCTTTGCCAAATTATTCTAAAAATGCCAATGCATATCAGACAGTACATCCATCATCAGGGCAAATGGCTAAACATCATATGCATATAATTAATCAAACAGTCACCAGCACCATATATGTACAAGAAATCAAAATATCAGAACCACATTATAATCAGAGTAATGAAACCCCAAAATGTTAACAAATCATGTAAAGCACCCAGTGACAAAAGGTGCGTATGACATGTTAGTAATCACCATCACCGATAGAGCACCATTAGGTGCAATTGAGGGGACCATTTGACACAGATGTCCCAATCATGAAAATGCACATCATTTTCAACCCGTGAGTTCCATCATGTAATTTAGGATTAACATCCACAATGTGAAAGTATTTATGCGTATCAAACAATGAGGATCAACTACATGATACAAGAGAAAAGAGAGAAAAAAGAGAACAAAATGGGAAGAGATGAAAGAAAAAGAAAAAAGACCATTAGGATCTTAAGAAGTATCACTATATCGTCAATGCTTTTTCCTTACAAGTCAGTATACCAAGCACCACACTACAGTTCTGTCTATCAAGATAGTTAATGTCTCTGAAACGTGCCATTTCTAAAAGATAACACATCATGTCACTGGCCTTATTGTGCTAACAACAAACACACCCACTGTTCAAAAGACCACTTTCAAAAACTAATAAATAGTACTTTGTTTGGCTGTCAAAACTGACATGCATGCATCAGTGTAACATGCTTCTGAGGTGCCTCAGTATCCAATGATACACGTTTGAAAAAGCGTGGCCAATGGAAGTTCCAACAACTCTGAAAATGAACACAGGAACACTCCCTCAGTTACTGCTACCATAACTGACTTTCATTGGAATTACCAAAGTTTTATTGTTCCGTCTTACCTCTCTCCTCCCATTGTTCCTTCCACCTCGGATACTCACACCTTTGGACGGTGACCTCTGAACTAATCCTACTCAGATGGTTAAACGGGTTATCATATTATGCCTCCTTTATTGTATATATTGGCCTAAACCCAGTCGCTCTGCGAAGAAATCCGCGTTGCAAGGTTCCGACCTTAGAGCGACCTAGCCACCATTTTGGCAACATCCCCCATTTTGATTTCTGTTTCAAAGTCACTCTGTGTCCTAAAATGGTGGACAGTGTTCTTCTGCTTGTAACCTTAGCTGTTTTGACCTTTACATAAGTTAATGCGTGAACTGCACGTAGGCTAAATGTTAGGACCGTGTAATGAGACCTTGCCCTATGTTTGACCTGTAGATTAAAGGATTACTTTCGCCAACAAGTCCGATCCACGGACATACATTGAATACAATGTTGTTTAACTACTGAATGTGAACACTTGTTGAACCACATTGTAAGACGTGTACTAAGGCTTAATGTGAAATTCGAAGATACACTGATATGATATGATATGATAAGGTATTTGTAACGCGCCTATACACAAGTGTTTCAAGGCGCGACGAGGCAGGGAGGGGGGGACAAGGGGAGACAGACAACGATCCTACTAGGCCAGGTGTCATTCAGATCGCGCAAGTGCAGGGGTAGGGGAGGGGGAAAAAGTGCAAGGGGAAGGGGAGGGGGAAAAGTGCAGTACAAGGTAAGTGGCGTACGTAATAAATAAATAAATAGGGCCAGCTGGTGGCAAGTGTGAGGTAAGTGCAGAACAAGTGCTGGGGGAGGGGGGGGCTGTAGGGATACAGAGACAGTCCCGCAGTGCAAAGGGGTTCCAGGGCATCAGTGCAAGTGGAGAGTGGCAGGGCCCAGGACCGAGGCCGTTTAGAGTGGTCCAGTTGCAGGATCAGTGCAGTTTCAGTGAAAATTAATTAGCAGTTCAGCAGGGGAGAGGGAGAGGGAAAGCAGAAGCAAAAAGGAAGGTTTTGAGGTGCTTCCGGAGCCGGAGATGGTTCTCCTCAAGTTTCAGGGAGGCAGGAAGGCTGTTCCAGAGGGAGGCCCCTGCCGCGGAGAGAGATCTACCCCCAGCTCGTTGCTTCGAGAAGCGGCTAACCCTGAGGGAGTTGGAGGCGGATGAGCGAAGGGCTCGGGAAGGAAGATATTTGGGAAGACAGAGTTGAAGGTATTTAGGACCCAGGCCCCAGAAGGCCTTGTGGACAATGCAGAGGGTTTTGAACTTTATCCTCGCAGCCACTGGGAGCCAGTGTAGAGATTTCAGTCCTGGAGAGATACGGTCCCCGGGCTTGAGGCCAAGGACAAGTCTCGCAGTTCTGTTCTGGATGAGTTGCAGAGGGTGGAGAGTGGAGGCAGGCAGATTAAGATAGAGGCTGTTACAGTAGTCCAGCTTCGAGAGAACCAGGGCTGTTGCCATTGTGACTTGTTGTTGTGCAAACTAGAAGTAATCCAAATGCATATAGTTGGACTAACTAGAGGCAAACTTGGCACGAACCCTAGACCGAGAATAATTAACCTGCAGAGGGGCTGGACATTGCGATTGAAAACTGTATAAAAGACGCAAATGTTTAGACGTCCAGTACCTCTCACTTCTCACACCGAAAGGGCTGGTATTCGTTGTGATGTACTGAGGGCCAGATAGCTATCTGATACTTTGTTTCTTTGTAAACTGTACAGTTATTTGAATAAAGATCTGAGAATATTTATAAGCCTGTGTTTGGTTTATTTCCTTTTGTGGTACTCAGCCTCGATATTTCTCTTTTGCTTTTACAAGACACAGCAGTCATGTGAAATCTTGTCACATGTTGCTCGTGTTGAGCCAACATACGTAACTTGCAAATGTTAAAGCGAACACGGGATGGACCTGCAGGTACCCGCGCAGAGTAGGTAAAGTAATTACTGCTAGTATAGCTAAACCCACCCACAATAGGGAGCCAACTATTAAATCCAGAAAGAACAGACATCAACATATCTGTGGATTATATTTGCGATTTAATACAAACCCATGTGGAGTGAAAAGTTCTATATATAGTCAACTTGCATTCATAAGTAACCTTGTACATTCAAATCCTCGTTCATGCTATGTAGCATCAAGGACTCCAATCTGTAAATCCAGAAAGCCTCTCTCCCTTGGGCTAGTGGGACCAGCTAGACTCAAGACACACTTCCATTTGGCACAACTCCCAACTTTATCTGCCTCACCAGAGCTGCAGAAGCCCAATACCCAGGGTCCTGTGACCACTGACGAGTGCATCATCTTGCAAAGTCTGTCTGGCCAAATATTTGTGGGCATCCAGAGGACCATGTGGAATCAGGAAACCTTGATCAAGAGTCCCTTCACCAGAGTGCTGGACTGAGGAGCAGGCTTCTTCCAACCAGAGTTTGCGTTCTTCAGTGACCCTGAAGAAGAAGTGCCAAAACAATGAAGTGCCACTGAAACAAAGGAAATCAATTTCTGGGCAGTCCCTCTCCCAAGTACTCCCGCAAGAGCCCACCAGACATCCTGCCTTTCATCACCACGACCAAGGTCCAGGAACAAGGGTCTGCCAAGATGTAGCAAGGAGGAATCCAGCTGGAACATTTTTCTTTGAATCACAGGTACTGTGGGGCTTGTGGTTTTTACCTTTTAGCCATAAATTGTGCATCCTATCTTGTACTTTTTGGAGTTGATCTCAATTCACCTGCATTGGCATAACAGCTTGTGCTCTTTACAAAGTAGCTCACTTGAGTTACTGTGATTTATCCTGAACTTACTAACTTTATCTAAGAAGAAGTCTATCATAACTATTGACTTTGTTCATTGACTTTGGCTGTCCGGGCTCCCTAAAGGCACTCCTCTGAAACCTGTTCCCTCATAGGCTATAATTGTTGACACTATTATTTCTGGGATAAAAGTTTACTTGCCTCCCATTAGGAGATTGTAATTGTTTTTCAAACTGTTGAAAGTATATTCTAAGTCTTATTCCAACCTTTCCTACGTTTCACAACTCAATAACTTAATTGGTAACTGAAATAAATGCAATACTGACCTTTACTGAAATCTCTCCATGTTCTGGAACATGTGTTAGCATAAGAAAAGACTTTACCAACTTTTATTGTCTTTTAAAAACGGAATCCTTTCTCTGAAAGAATGTCACTAGTAGATACAGCTTTCTAAAGAATGCTTATTTTAACCTTGTGTATATGATAAACACATATTTATTTATAACTTTAAGTGTGTAAGTGTTTCTTGGCTACTTGTACTTACTGATTTCAATTGTACAGCTCTACAGCTCACATTACCCCTCTTAAGATAAGTCTGGTTGCTCAGTCACACTACCAACTTGTGTAGTATAGGCCTATATTAAAAGGTGGGTTACCTAATACCAAGCAGATAAGGCTTATGTAGTCCTCACCAGTTGGACTGCACTAATTCATACCTAACAACTGGCCACGCTAAAACTCTTTCAGCAGCACACTTCCCGGGGGAGGGAAGCAGCTTAGTGATTCTACCGCAAATCGCACAAGTGCCACTGGCCAGAAGGAGCACTGCAATAGCAATGCTGTGATGGGTTATCTGTGCCCAATAGATTGGCATCAAGCTTCTCTGCATTTGATAATCCACTGTCTGTTCCTAATAACTGTCTGAATTCAAGATTCTGAGTCATTGCGGACGGTGTTACACAAATTCTCCTCCCTTTAGGGACTGTGTGCTCTAACGCAGTCCAAATGCAAACTACAAGGCCTTAGCAACTGTGCTCCCACCTCATCAACTTCAGATGTCAACTCTTTAGTGGCTTCAGGCCTGAAACCCTTGCATGCAAAAGGTTGCCTGGTACTGAACTTCAAATACCTGCTGCTCCCTTGAATAACTCTGTGTCCCCTCTTGGCTGTTGGCAGAGGGAAAGCCCATTCAATGTGCTGGGACAACCATGCAGTCAATTCTGTGAACCCTGATGCAAATGTTCATGGTGAGAAGGATTTGTTGCCCCATTGACTGCTATAAAGCCTGCCCTACTTTAACCATAGCATTGTTGTGCAATTTTGGTAAAACTTTGCAATAGAACAAACATTTAGCAGGAACTTCTTGGAGGTCAATGACGTTTCCCATAAGGTGCTGGATTGCAGGGTTTTTCACAAATACATATGGCAAGATATCTATTGTCAACAATCTACCCAGGTTAGCATCCATCAGTTTCTGCCTGTCAAAGGACTTCAATAGTTTTGTCCATGGTCAAATTGCATTTGGGGAATATAATGGTATGTACAACTGGGGGTGCAAGCGTTAGAGCTTTGTGTCCTCTTCCACATCACGGATACAGCTTATGTATCTTGACGGCCATTGTGCAGACCGGTGAAGGAAGGCTGCTTGTCTAATCGTAGAGGGGGATTAGACTTCAGGTGTTTTGGTTTCTTCTCATGTCTGTGCATGATGCAGCTGTATATACAAACACACAAATGTGGCATCCAAGTTGTCCCTGCCTTCACTTGGCACACTGATTTCCAAGAGTGTGCAAGTATCCAGGATTGGTTTCTGTTTATTCTCTGTGGGCTACTATATAGGCTGGGTTTATGTGGGTGAAATGCCGGTGGTGGTGGGGGTGGTGGTGGTGGCAGCGCTCTTGATGCCAAGTCATGTAATGATGTGGTATTATTTCTGATCTGTTTCTCAAAGTGACTGTATGCAGGTGGAGGGTGCGCACCTATTAATGCCAAGGCCTCTGCATTGGTGGTGACATTCTCCTTGGTCCTCACAGTATCACTGATTTACAACATATAATCACATCTGAAGACTGATGCAACATAATGCTTTTCTGGATCATCCCCCATCTCATCATAGTTGCTGTCTGAATCAGTGGATGACAGCAGAGTTATGGTCCTAGAATTTTGAACCTCCTATCTCTGTTCAAGTACACTGTCTACCCTTATCTTTGGTGGATAAAATCTGCACACCTTCCGCTTATGGGCAGTACGATTGTGGATGGAACTGAAATTGCAACCTTCCCTGTGGGTCTCAGTGGATGCTCTCTGTTGGGGTTCAGTTCCCTTACTGATGCAAATGCCCTAGTCTGACTTGTGACAGTGAATGAGCAAAGTGAGTTGGAATATACCATCAATTAACCATGTGAAATTCTGGCCTTACCAGTGCAGCAAGTCTAACTTTGGTTTCAAATGACCATGCACACCATGTCTCCACCTACATATAGCTTGTTTGCTTTTCACCTACCAGTACCTACCTCTAGCTCAGGTGTGTTTGCCTCGCCAACAAGTTGCCCTTAGAGATTCTCAGCTACTCCCTCTCCTCCTGCCAGCTGTGAGCCAATGGCACATGTATCATCAATTAGCTTTCAGACATTAACACTGACAGATGTTTCACTTGCCATCCTGAACATCTGCTGCTTCCTCTCATCAAACTCAGTTGAGTGTGCATTTCCTATGAGCGACACTAAGGGATTTCCAGCTCCTCCCGCTCCTCCTCCTAGGTGTCCTCCAATAGCACACATCGTGTCCACTTGCTTCAAGTGTCAAAGTCTGATTTGTATGTCAACCACCACCTCCCTGAATCTGTGCTGCATCCTCCAGCACAATCTAGTGAGTGTGGCTCTATCAGGGATTACCTTTGGAGTTTCACAGCTCCTTCTGTTCCTCTTCCCTGGTGTAAGCTAATGTCTCATGCCTCCTACACTCTCTTCAAGAGCATCACCTTCCCTAAATTACCAGTGATTATACATGTGTCAGTCACACAATACAATCAGTGAGAGTGCAACACAGCACTGCATAAGCATTGCATAAACCAAATCAATTCTACATCTCACTCTCTGATTAGTTACCAAGTTCCTCATAAACTCTCCCTTTTCTTCTATTTTCTGCTATTCTAAATGCTATGCTAAATGCAGTCCAGTTGCAGTCCAGTTTATCAGGCATTCCCTAACTATCCTAGCCCGCCTTCACCAATGACCTTCTTCCTCTGTGAAAATTACATGAGACAGAATGGGAGCTCTGGCCAAATGCCCCCCAGCAAGCACTGTGAGCAATCTTCAGATGAACTTTCCAAAATGTTCATCTGGGGATCATCCTAGATTAATCACCTGAAATTCTGGTGATTCGGCGTTGTAGCAGAAATGTGAGTCCATGCCTACCAGGCACACCTTACTGGTGATTCCTACAAGTAAAAAACATTTCTTTGGTGTTGCTTGTGCTACTCCTGTTAAGTGGAGAAATGCCTATCAATTCAGTGTTAGGCTCACTTTATGCGTGGGAAAGAAAACTTTAATCAAACACTAATGCACTATTCTAATCTTGTACATCATCTGGAAAAGAACATTGCAAGTATTGTGTCAATTCAGGTGTTGTTGATCCATTTATATTTTTATCGTCAGGATCACTTTAGAGGTGACAAAAAACTTCTCAACATCTTTTGGGTAATTGATACACCCTTCTTCAGGTGTATACTTTCCTAACTTCCAAAATATACAATCACATTTAAAATTAGAAAAAAATACAATCAGAAAAGATCTTTAAAATCACATCTTTCTCATGGGATTAAGGAATAAATGAAATTACTAATTGTTAAGATTTCAAAGTACTTTCTATTACTGTTAGTCTGGCCCCTGGTTAATGGATAAATAACACCTGCATTGACAGAATACATGTAATGTTCTTTTTTATATAGTGTACAAATACACATTCGTTTTTTATTAATGTTTTCAATTTTGTATGTGAATGTTTCTTATGAATTATGTAAATGATGTAAAAAAACATTTGTACATGTTCAGAAAGAATAATTGTGTTTGCATTTTCTAAATAGATGTATTACATTAAACATATTTTACTTCATTTTCTTGAAGAGCTTTGTTTTTCCAATTTGAGGGTGCAGGGCTTTGCATGTCCAAGGGTGGATTGGGTTTTGAATAACTGTAGATGAAGTGGGCTTCGCAATTCTTTGTAAAGCCTTGTACTAGTAAACATTTAGGGCCTGATTCATGGATTATTTGCGCCAAAAAAAAAGGGATTTGTGCGCTATTCTGCCCGCAAATCCCTGTTTAACTAATGGGGATTTGGGGGCAGAATGGCACACAAATCCCGTTTTTTTGGCGCAAATAATCCATGAATCAGGGTGTCAGTGTCTAATTACAAAATACAATGGAGTGAAAACCTCATTTTGTTTTCAACAATGCCAAATCAGTCATAGGCATAGCGGATTTCTTGAGGTTGGGGAGTATTACAAGGCAGTACAAGGCTGATGTGAATATTGTAGGCAGGGAAGTATGCCAGAGGAGTCATAGGCACATGTGAATTTTGCCAAATTCTCCATCGGTTTTAGGCATACATGAATTCTTTATGTGGGGGATTATGCCAAAGCAGACTTTGGGGATATACATTTTGTAGGTGAGAAAGTATGCCAAACCAGTCTCATGTGCATGTGAAATCTGTAGACAGGGTAGTATTCCAAAGTAGTCTAAGGCCCTTTAGAACTTTATAAGAGGAGAACACCACGTCAGTCTTAAACCCAAGTGAATTATGTAGGCAGAGTAGAATATCAAAGCAGTTTTAGCTGCGCTTGGATTTTGTTGGTGGGGCAGTGAGCCAAAACAGTTTTAGGCAGACAGGATTATATTAGGAAGAGAACACCAAACTAGCCTTAATCTAAGGGTACATGTTGTCATTTTGGGAGTACAGAAAAGTAGGCAAAACCATTCTTAGACAGATTTGCAATTTGTCAGTGGGGGAATATGCCAAAACTGTGCCAGACAGTCTTTTTGATGTCGGTTTCAGTTGACTAATATTAAAAAAATGTAATTGTCTGCATTACCCAAATATGTTAGCGGACAGGCTTGGTTGTGGGGAAGCAATATACCTTTTGGGCGTTTTTACAGACTGTAGAAATAGCTGTTTGCATTGGAGAAGCCCACATAGTACATGACCCGGCTCTGTACACTGGCCATGGTGATCAATTAGTAGATGCCTGTCTCTTCCGCTGCAAAATAGCATCTGTCACAGGTGGGTCTGGTGCATTTGGAAGAAATGTAATCATGCATGAAGCTATGTTGCACCTGAATTTGGTGACCGAGGATGAAGTTCGGAAGGAGGAGGAAAAAGTTCAGCCTCCATCATCTCAGGTCCAAGAGGCAGAAACAATGATATCACCTCAGCGCCAGAAAGAATATTCCATAGACATTGTTACAATGGATTTTATTGAAAGCAGACAAAAATGAACGACTTGACAAAGATTATGTGTAAAGAAATCCCAAAAGTGTCCAATTCACTGGGTTAGATCCCAATTGTTGCCAAAATGTTCACGCCTTACCCCCTCTTTTTTACATGTAATTTGTAGAGATGCAGACTCCAGAGGCTGCAGCACCGGGGATAATTTGCCCTACAGTGGAGAACCATAGTTATGGTTTTCCCCCCTCCCCCTGCTAAGGGTAAAATGTGTGCTCCTGGAGGGGAGTCTTTCCTTGGTCACCTGAACTGAACAACATTTTTTCACTACTGCTCCCATAATCCTTAGAGACTGCATTAGCAATTTAATTGGATTCACCTGAAAAGCAAGGCAACACAGCCTCCCTGAAGAGTGTTGGGACACGAAAGCGCTAGGAGGAGGAGAACAGCAGCACAAATGCAGCAGAAGGGATCCAACCCTGTGAACATTTTGGCAACAATTGCGATCTAACCCAGTGAATTGACACTTTTGGGATTTAACCCAGTTATATATGTTTTCTTTCTTCAGGTAGTATATTGGCCAGGAATTGGAGTGCGCGCCTCACCCCCCCCTCTTTTTTACATGACAAAGATTATGCTCTGTCCCCTTATTCAAGAACAAGATCAGATGCCACTTATTTTAGGATTCGACAGATAGTGCCGGGGACAATGACACAGAACAAGGATATGCAGGCAATGCAGTATCCATTCAATTGTAAAGAGCAATCACTGTTCACAGGAAGCAGGATTCAAACTCTCCCTCTGCTATAGCGTAAAATCCTTTCCAAGAACACCATGAAAAATTATTCTATGGGCAATACAAACTTCCAGTCAGTCACATCACAAGCACAAGATTATCAGTTTAAGGCACCCATACAGCATCCACCTGACAGTACAGTGAGCAGAACCCAAGAAGGAGGAGAGGGCAGTGGTATTCCCAGCAGTACAAAATACATTGGGTGTGACGTTATTTTGCAGCAGAAAATCATCAAGCACATCCTGTAATGTGCTACACGTGCAAAACATGGGCCCTGTGAATTAAACCGAGTAGTCCATTTGGGCACCTACTCCCTGTTGGACCACATAAAACAAGGTAATTAACATACTTGGCAATAGAAAAAGGTCATAGGTCAGCTTCCCCCCTCAAGAGCCAATGGACACATTCCCCCACCATCTTGCATCATCACATCATAGAGTCTTGTTTTTTCACGGATGTGCACAAACTTGATCTGAACACAATCTACAAATGCACATCCCACTACATGGAGTTACTCAATGTACTTCCCTCTCAATGAGACAGCCCACTATTGGTGGGGCTTTCAAGACTGTTACAAAGCGTCCCAAAACACAGAAAAGCTCTGCCAATTCAATAATCTTGACAGAAATAAATTTATTTTGCTAGTCCTATTTCAAAAATTGCGGCTTCACACAGTTCCTTGGCCACATTGATCCCCACTGGGAAATTAAAAAAGAGTGCTAATTTATGGAAACCTCAATACCCCACCTCTGAAACTATCCTATGAAAGCACTGGAAAGGGTACTGGATCATGGTGAGGGTTATTAAACCCACATTACAATAGACATGAAGAACAGTGATCATGGCACTGATTTCATGGACATCATTAGACACTTGTTCACGTTCCTGTGCCTCACATCAGCAAAGCCCCGGACAGCAACAGCAGAAGTCCCTTTGGAAGCAGACCACATTGTGAATTGGAGGGTTTGACAACAAGTCCCACAGGAGAGTTAATTCCAGGGAGAATACAATGTGGCTATAACATATTGGCTAACAATGTTTGTGGTTTACAAGTAAGCTTTGTGGCCACTGACAATTCTTCTAAGCAGTGTTGTCTAAGTCCAGGCCAACCGGGACGGAATCCTGATGGGTTTTCAGGATATCCCTCATTAATATTCATGAGGAAAAACGTACATACATTTAGAATCATTGTGTGCAAATTGATCTCATGAATATTAATGAGAGGTATCCTGAAAACCCGGCATGGTCCCTCCCTCGAGGCCTGGAGTTGGACAACCCTTTTGTAGTGGTTTAACTACCGAGTCTAGACAAAACAATGCACATTCTCTGGAAATACCACCAAACTCAGATACCATTGTTGCATTTGGTAAAGATACAAAAATGGAAAAGGTCTACTGATCCTTTAATTATTCAGCATTTTGGAGACTCATTGAGCGCCATTGAGGAATTGTGGTGTTACTACATGTGGTAATACTGCATGGGTAATAATGCCGTCATTAAGCCTTTTGTGTGGAGGTAATTTTCTACACACAAAAGCAAGCAGATTTTAAGAGTTTTGGTAATTAAAGTCTTTATGTGGCAGAACGTGAAAATGGTGGCATTTGAAAAGGCTATCTGTTTTACAATTACCACAATTACAACCAACTCACAATGGGCCTTACTGGTACCGGTAAGGGCACTGGTGCCGGTAATCCCTTACCACCCTATTCCGAGGTGCCTTTGTGGGACCTCCCTCAACGGCTGTTTACCAGCCGTTAAGGACGGGACCCGCAAAGGGACTTCGGAGGTAATAACGGTACTGCAATTTGCGGTACCGTTATTGCCGCCTTCCCCATTCTCATTGAGCCCTATGGGGGCTCAAATGGGAATGGGGAAGGGCCAATGGTGAATGGGGAGTTACGCCCCGCAAACCTTGGAATGGGGCAGTAATTGCGCCATTCACCATGGCGGAATCGGTAAGGTTCCGGCGGCAACCATGGCGCTAATGGCGCCATGGTTACCACCTGGGTCGTAATGAGGCCCAATGTCTTATCAGCTAATCTGAGGCACTGCCAGTAAAAGGTTTCCCGTCACCCTCATTTTATTGTGCTCCATCAAGTATCACCCAGAGGAGCCACTGTCTAAGTCTTAGTTTAGCGTTTGCAAACTGGAGGTTCAGACTCAGTCCGATTGACTCTACCTAGAGGAAATCCCAAATATAATTAGAGTACATGGAGCACATTTGAGGCAGGGCAAGAGATACATCTTTGATTCTAATTATTGACCAATGTGTAAGGTCTAGTAGAGCACTTGCAAAGTAAAGGTTCCACCACAATCGATACAGCTCTCCCAAAAGGAACTCACAACTATAATTAGAGCACATCTGGGACATCCTAGCTACGGGGTAAAGATAACTTTTTTATGCTAGTTCTATACCACTGTCGAACCCCAAACACTATGCACCCAAACTAGAGGTTTCAACTCAGTCTATTTGTTTCTATGAACCAGAGTAGTCACTCCCTAAGTCCTACTACCGTGTGTATAATCAAGTGGTTCTGTCTCTTTTCATTTGTCTCTACCTTCCAGGCAATCCACCTCTGCATTTTTACTGGACACTCTCAGTTTTCCATGTCTCATTGTTTACTACCCTCTTGCACAGTCACTTACAATAGGGGAGGTTGGTGAATGAGCGTGAGCTGTTCCTTAGTAGCCACTTCTGCTATGGGATCCAGCTCCTCATGACGGACAGGAGGCAGGCAGTATATGCTTGCATTTCAAATCACTCTATCACTCCTCTCTTGTCCAAATGACACCACATCCTGAACTCTACCACCAGCATCAGGAGGCTGATAGTAAAGCATACCTGCTAGTCAATGCTGCCAGTAAATGAGGCTTTGCTGTGTTCAGTAAGACATGTGGGCTTGTCCATAGTAAGGTGGAGATGGGTGTCACTTGATAGATCCTGACTGTCTACAAACAGGAATGTCACCGACACTGACTTTTTGCTGCCATCCCTGCTGGAAAAGGATGCTGCCTTAGTGGATCCGTGACATGTGATGTGCACTTGTCATACACATCCTTGTGCAATCACATGCAGTGCCTGATCATCTAGGATGGGGCCATGCTCTACTTGCTTAGGTTTCCCCGCTGCACTGTTTTCTTGCATTGGTTGCATATTTTGATTCCTGTCTGCCCCTGACAATCACACCCTCCGACAAGGTGAAGAAGTCCCACATTCATGACCAGTGAAAAGTGATGTCATGGGTGTGGATGTCTCCTGATCTGCCTTTACCATATTAGAAACGACTGAGCCTACCATGCCCTTTGCAGAAGAGTAGTCAATGGTGCAGTGGCCGCAATCCCTCCCGTAACTGGTCTGGTGGGGACCTCTCCTGGTTCTTTCTCCTTGTACTTTTCACTTACTCTCCTGCACCACCACTACCTCTTGCTCTCTTCTCTGTCTGCCATAACCCCGCTCCTCTGCTGCTGGGGTATCAACTCCTTCCTGTCAAGACCAAGGGGAATGTGGTTTCCCAACTTATTCCGGAACAGTTTGAGTGTCACTGCTCCTACTACCGTCTTGTACTCATCCTCCCCATGCACATGATCAGCTCCTTCAACCACTGAGTCTTTCCAACGACCGAAGGACCATATTATTTCACCCCCATCCTTCTCACACTCTGCAAATACGGCCTGACCCTCCACAACCTCCGACTACCCCTCCTGGCGGCCTGCCTCTGTTTTTGGCACATGGTTGAGAAGTAGTGCAGCTCCTCAGCTTCTACCCCTGGCACTACAAAACCAGTAACAAATGCTATGAACGGGATCCACACAAAACCCACAATGGTATTGTCAGAACACACAAACAGTAGGGACAGTGACTGACTATACACACTGCACAGGAATGCTTCTCCATTCAAAGAAAAGAAAGGTGTTATGAAACTTAGTTTTGTTTTTCTAAATGGTTTGGGTTACACAAAGGGAACAGAGTGCTGGAAAGTACAAGAGGAACTTTTGTATTGTTTTATTTTTTGGGGTGAAACATTGGTAAAAAGGGAAAAAGAAGCAGGCGAAGAACAAGAGGAAATGTTTTGCTGTTTTTATTTTATTACAAATGAGTAAGGGTTCAGCAGTAATACTAAAGAAGGGGCCCACCTCGCACACAGAAACAGACAAAAGGGATTCAAACAGAAATCCACACAACTCACAGACACTTTTCCAAAATTCTGCAAAATTCCATTATACTTTCCAGCAGTACTCAAAATCCCTCCACAACCACACATGTATGAGACTAACATGTCTGCTGCTCTCTTGGCATGCCAAACAAAGCCACCTACAAAGGAATCAGAAATCAAGCTGGTCCTTATAAAGGCATTCAAACGTGTTTAGGAATGAATCAAAATCTCTGACTGACTGACTGGCCAAACCACCCTCCAGCTTTGCAGTCCTCACGATTTGACGACTGAACCCTGATTTGCGAGGGAATCCCACGTGGGCAGGTCGAATAACATCCTCTTTACGGATCAGTTAAACAAGCAAATCCATTCCAGCACTAAAAGGTCAAAAGATGGCAAGTGAACAGTTAAGGTCTATTTCAATTTTCACAACAGCGAGCTATGTCAATACAAAGCAAATCAGGTTGGAACGATGTTGCCCCTGGGGAATGCAATTTCACTTCGGAAAGACTCTTGGCAGTGGTTAACACGCATGCGCTTTGTTTCTCAGTCGATTCATCTGTACTTTGTGAACGCTGCTCCTTGTAAGACAGTAGCTCGGGTGACTTCCTTTTCTCCATAGTAATGTTATGTAAATGATGCTACCGTGAATGTCTTAATGTGCAACGCCGCGCACCTTCTCTTGGGCAAGCAGTGTTCATAACAAGTCCGGAGGGCATTTCCTTTCTTTTCTTTCTCCTGGAAAACAGCCAGAATCTTCATTAAAAGGACACTTGAGATGAAATGCACGTCTCCTCCAACTAAACACAAGAATCTAGCAAATCAACAACACACGAGTTATTCTATCCTTCGTCCAAGGTAGATGAACATGTGGTCATTTTTTATAACATCCTTGAGTTTTGACTCAGTCAATAGTTATTATAATTCGGATAATACGGTTCACAAAAATGACTAAACTGCGCTCACCGCTAATTGAATGTTCTCTGGGTGCTCATAGAATCGTTTTAAAAACCAAAAAGCTCTCATTGCACTGATCTTGGCAATGTTTGGAACGTGTCAGGATCCACCTCTATCAACAACGAATCTATGGGCAGGCCGAGCACACTGATTACATGAATAGCACTAATTTATCAATTAAGTGTCTCAAATGTATTTTAAAGTAATATATTTAATTTCATGTGAAAACAGAACATTTTTAAAGGGATATTATGGTTAAGTTAACCTAATAAAAGCATGTGAAATATTGGTGAATTAAACTGTGTTAAAGGGATGTTATGGTTGCAACACAAAACAAGAAAACCCCAAAATGCCAGTAGTTATGGTTCCTAAAGTAATCATAACTCATCCAATGTGCTGGACAGCTCATGCCTCACTTTCTCCAGGCATGAACTTCGGCCATGCCCCAGGCAGCGACCAAGCCAAACAAAGAAGCCTGTAGCTACGTTCCCCTTGTTACATGTTATATTTCTGATTCTACACTCTCTTGGTTTCTTTGAGATCCATCAGATATGAATGGACTGGCCTACAGACTTGCCTGAGAACTGGCCTAACTTCTGAACATCGGTGCCAAGTAATGTCTCCAAGCACAACAGCTGACCTGTGGAATGCTGTAGGCCTCAGAGATGGGCATGAACAGCCTCCCTCGAGAAGTACACAGTGATGAAGCTGCTGGCTCAAGTCCCAAGGCTGCTCAGAGGCTGCCATGCAAAGATAATCTGCTGTTACGAAATGTGCTTTCTTTCTCCCTGTTCAGGAAATGTTATGATACTTACTGTTAATGGGAGGAGAATAATATATACATAAGTATGAGCCAGGCCTGGGAGAGGCAAAGCTGAATCCAGCCCTCCCAAGCACTGGTATGTGTTAACATTACAGAGCTTTTAACCCCACTACTGGCCTTGTGTATTATTTGTGTCTGAGTGCTGAGTGCCTGGAATGCCTGAGATGGTGTGAGGGAGCTGGATGAGCACTGATGCCATTGAATATTGCCACTTATTAACTGTTGCAGGTCCGTGGGCCACCAGCCATGGCCAATGCCTATGGCCAGTGGGCTTTTTGCCTGGGGCATGCCCAGAATTCACCAAGCACTGTTAGTTAGTTACCTTTTTACATATGATTTTTTTCAATCGGCCAATAAGTCGCATTGTGAAAGATTCCTGTCACTGGTTTCTCCACAGGGTATCTTCAATACTGGTCGAGCACAGTCTTTTGTGATTTTGTTTATCATTTCAGCACTGATTAGCTCCTTGCTAGGCAATGGAGGTGGGTGCATCTGCACCTTAATGAGCTAGCTCTGCCAACAGGGCGCTACGAGAGGGATGCCAGTGTGACATGTGCATCCTTTTAATCACATAGACATTTAAATGCAGGTCACTCTCTATTGCAGCTGCCAAAGCAGCCTTAGCCAGACATGAATGTTGTTGATGGAAGAGTATGCTACAGCAGCCTTATGCATGCTCTTCTATATATATTACACAGCCTGCGGTAGCGAGTGTGTAGTTATGGTTAAGTTGCTAAACCCATAGGAAGACCAATTTTTGGCCGGCTTATAACTTTGCTCCCCCTGGACGAATCCTCACCAAAGTATGCAAAAAATGTTTATGGTCCACTCTGATTATTTTGGGTAAGTTTGGTGAGGTTTCATGAAGAGGTGGTGGGGGGAAAAGTTACAGGTGGGTACCAAATTTATTTTCTTCCATAGTCTGAAAGGAAAAAAACTTTTCTCACGCCTACAGCCCAAACCACTGAATGGATTTTCACCAAATTCGCGGCAGGAGCAGCAGTTTGGTCCCGAAAGTGTGCTTTTCTAAATTTGGTGAACATCTGTCCAGTTGTTTCTTTTTTAAACAGGTAAAATGTAAGTGCCAAATAATTAGTGATATCAGGCTCCGCTCCACTGACCCATTTCCCGGTTTGTTCCGTGGTCAGGACTCTGATTGGTCCAGAGGGCTGCGTCATGTCTGCGGACATCCAAAATGCCCGCTTATTGGCTGGAGGGAAGCGTGATGTGCATCATATTTTCCCAAAACGCCCACCATGTTTTATCTGCGAATATTTGCCGATAGCATGGCGGCCAACAGTGCTGGAAAACATGTTTTGGGGCATCTGGTGCTGGGAGGAGAGGCTGGAAAGGGTGGGGGAGTGAAAGATGGTTCATATGATGTATTTGTTTAGGTGGAAGAAGACTGTGTTGTGTTCGCGGGTAGGTCCTCAGGCGAACAGTTTATGTGGTGACTGCAGGCAGGCTTCATTAGGGTAGGGGAGTGGAATGTAGATGATATGAGGATTTCTGTATAAGCTGTATTATGCTGTGTTGTTTGTGGCCAGCTACTAGACACTTGCACCCAAGAGTCTTCCCACTGGTTGAAGTACTGTAATAGTATATTTAGAGAAGTGTACAGGGCTTCAGGCGGCTGGCTTATTGCACCCACGAGTCTGCTGAATGGTTGCAAGTACTGCAATGGTATGTGCACAGAAGTGGACAGGGGCACTGGTGGTTGTTTTATGTGTGGCTTATATGTGTGGGTTGTGGCCAGTGTGCAGATTGTCAGGTGTATGTGATTAGGGTAGGGGAGTGGAATGTAGATGATATGAGGATTTTTGTATAGGCTGTATTAAGCTGTGGTGTATGTGGCCAGCTACTAGACTCTTGGGTGCATGGCCTCTGGCCAGTGGTTGTGGCTAGGCCCTAGACTCTTGGGTGCATGGCCCGAGGCCATAGGCCATAGAGTCTAGGGCCTGGCCACAACCACTGCAACATAATACAGCCATGCAAATATGTGTATAGAAATACAATTTGCTGATTACAAACAAGCATGACACCAATAATCGTATACTCACCGTATATATTGTTGATGCACTGTACACATTTTTAGAACTCAGCGTAGAATACCATTGAAGTGGCAATAGCAGATTTGAATATTGTGCCACTGTGGGTACAAATTGTCTTTATTGCATCTACCCACTGGCTGCAAGTAGTGTAATAGTATGTGTACAGCAGTTGATAGGTTGTGTGGCACTCCACTTGCTGCAAGTAGTGTAATAGTATGTGTACAGAACTGGACAGGGTGTGTGGCAGCTGGCTTATTGGACTGTCATGAGGGTTGTGGCTACTGGGAAGATTTGTGGGTGTATGACTGTATTATGCTGTGCTGTGTTAATTGTGGTCAGCTACTAGAGTCTTGGGTGCATGAACCCAAGAGTCTGACCACTGGCTGCAAGTAGTGTAATAGTATGGGTACAGACATGGACAGGGCCTCTGGCAGTTGGCTTATGTGTGTGGGTTGTGGGCAGTGTGCATATTGTGGGGTGCATGTCTGTATTATGCTGTGGTGATTGTGGCCAGCTACTAGTCTCGAGTCTGCCCGCTGGCTGCAAATAGTATAATAGTTTGTGTACAGAAGTGGACAGGGTGTGTGGCAGCTGGCTTATTGGACTGCCCTGAGGGGTGTGGGCACTGGGCAGATTCTTGGGTGCATGGCTGTATTATGCTGTGGCAATTTTGGCCAGCTAGGCCATACACCCAAGAGTCTGCCCACTGGCTGGAAATGTCTGCCCATTTGCTGCAAGTAGTGTGATAGTGTGTGCAGAGAAGTGGATAGCGTGTGGGGCAGGTGGCTTATTGGACTGCCCTGAGATTTTTGGGTGTATGAGAGCCTGAATAGTGGGTGCAGGTACTGTAATAGTATGTGAACTAAAGTGGATAGGGTCTCAGGCTTATGTGTGTGGGTTGTGGTCAGTGGGCATATTTTTGGGTGCATGGCCATATTATGCTGCAGTGGTTGTGGCCAGGCCCTAGACTCTTGGATGCATGGCCGGAGGCCAGAGGACGTATGCCATGCACCTAAGAGTGCAGGGCCTGGCCACAACCACCACAGTATAAAACGGCCATGACCTCAAGAATGTGACACTGGCATATGGATTACACAAATATGTGTATAGAAATGCAATTTGCTGATTACAAAGAAGCATGACACCAATAATCGCATACTAACTGCATATATGGTTGAGGCACTGTACACCTTTTTTGAGCTCAGTGTAGAATACCATTGAAGTGGCAACAGACTGTGGGCATATATTGTCGTTATTGCATGTAGAAATTCAGCAGAAATATTGATTTCATTGTCTGTGATAAAAGAAAACATTACATGTTAGGGAAGGCACTTCATAATGTCATATTGCATTTCATTTAAGACATTTATGTACTTTGTGCACTCTCATAATTGATACATTACAAGTACTATACTTTAAAAAAGTGTACTGTGCAATGTGCTCAGTTCCTGTGTTTGTTTGCATTATCATTGGGTATGTGGGAAAAACAATTCTTGCAGGATAAAAAAAAACCTTCTACATCCGTTTGTTGTTATGTGGCACACTCAGCTTCATTGACATGTGCGGTGTGTACCGGAATGTTTAAGGTGAATATCTATGTGGTCTCACTGTTTTAAGCACTTTTGCAGTAGGAGGAATTGAAATGGTGAATGATTCTCCTTTTGTAAGTGGTGGTACTATGGTTGCAGTTAGATACCAGTTGGCGTATTCTAACTGCTTATCTGTTTCCTCTTTTTATCAGCATCCTTTTATGCGTTTGATTTCTGTTGGTGTTTTGTAAGTACTGTAGTATTGGAAACTTGTAAACTAATATTACAGGATTGTCGGGGCAGTTAGATACCTGTTGGCGTATTCTAACTGTTTATAGTTTGAAAGTTGTTGAGGGTATGCTTGTAGTACTGTGATTGCTGACAGGTTGATCTTGGCAGTTTGACCATTGGAAGTTATATTGTGCTACTGCGGGTGTAGTAAGATACCAGTTGGTGTATTCTGGTTGTTTGTACTTAATAAGTGTTGAAGGGTTTCCTCAGAAGTACTTTCATTTTTGCTGGTGGATTTCAAATTGTGTATTAATGGCAAGTAATATTGTAGTATTATGGGTGCAGTTAGATACCAGTTAGTGTAGTCCAACTGTTTACAGTTTCATTGTTTTGCAGGGTGTGTCTTCAAGCATGATCATTCTTGTTGGCGGATTTCCATTTTTCACTATTATGAAGTGCCTTTGCAGTATTATGGGTGTAGTTACATGCAGTTGCATATTTATTGCAGTGATATGGGAATTGTTAGACAGCTGTTGCCTTATTCCAACAGTTGGTCGTTTCACAGGTCATCGAGGACAGTTTGTGGACTCTCATACCAGTACTTTCCTTTTTAAGTACTATGTGGCAAACAATATTAGTGTGTCCTTTCACAGCTGTTTCTGTGACTATTATCATTGGGTCTTTGTGGAAAAAACTGTTTAGCAGTGCAACTGATGTTCTCATGGGCCAGTTGGTGTATGCTAAATTGTTTGAGTTTCAAAGGGCAGAAGGTTATTTTTTGTTTGAAGTTACATAACCGTGGGTGGGGATTGGGCAGTAGGCTATGCCACTTTTGTAGATTAGTCAGTACATTTTGCTTTCAAGAATATTAAGTAGGCATTTGAAAGATTTGCTGATAATCTCTGCTTCAGAGTAATGGAAGTATCATTGCATTCAAACTATCCACATTTCTTTTTAATGAATGCAGTATAGTGACCAGCAGTGGTTGTGGTGCCCACGCGGTAGATTATGCCTACTGTTGTGAAGGTTTTCTTGCCAAATGATACTTGCCCGTGTGTGAAGCTAGTAAGCTTGCAGTTGTTTATGGTATCATCTGCATTGTATTGTAAAAGCATTACTATTACGTATTGGCTATGTGACTGTATCTGTAAGGTGGAACGATTGAATTGCCAGTAGTACATGTGCCATAATTTGCATTTTGTGCCAGCTGTTGAAATGGAATGGATTTGCAGTTAGGTATAGATACATATACAAAGAGCTCCATAGGGGCTTGTTCCTGCCCCACATGGCTACAGATAGGGAATGTATAAATCTGGGTTATTTCATTTATAGGTATGTTTTTGCTTTCCAGTACTTGCAGTAAGTACATTAGAAATTCTTGTGGATCTTGTGTGTTTATAATGAATCTCACCATTCATGCGCAGTAGTTCAATTCTTGCCTTATTCCTGAGACACTGTAAGTGTTGTCCCGATTGTTTGTTGCATTTCTATGAAGGAGTAGCATTTGCAAACACAACTGGTCTGTGCCATTTAAGTAAATGTTTTCAACAATTGGTGGCATTTGGAATAGAACATTGATTGCTACATTTGCACAGCAATTTACACCAATTGTTTTGTAAAATTTGAAAGAATCCGACTGTTCTATGTCTGAGTCATTTGATGGAAGTCCACACACTTTTTTTGAACAGGTACTTCTCTTTGTTTGTGCAGTTGGGTATGCTTTTGCATTTTCAGTGCATCCTTCTGTGGTTGTGGTAATTGATGGAGTAGGAGCTGCTTTCAATTTCTTTGGCAATACTGTTGGGAGAGCACGTATAAGTTGTGTTTGCACTAGTTTTCTTTTACAAAGTTTGCCTTTTTGAGGAACAGGGTACATATTGAGATGGGGTGTGTAGAGTGCACATAGTCTGTTTTAGTTTATGATGCAAGAAATGTCAGCCTTGACTTTGCCTGTATCAAAATTCACTAGAAATAGTCCTTCAAGTGTACGTAGGTGTGACAGTGCTACGTAACTCATGCCTTCTTTAAAGACTATGCTGCCAATGTCAATCAATGCTTGATCTAGAGTTTAATCTTCTGATTTATGAATGGTGACTGCGTATGCAAGAGATATTCAGGGTAATTCATAGAAATTCGCACAAAAATGGCGCATGCGGCTGGCGCACAGTGTCCCCGTGCGATACACTGCGCCAGCCGCGTGCGAAAAAATCCTTTTCATCGCACAGCGTATTCATGGATTTTAGCCTCCAAAACCAGCCGTGGCGCAGAGTGGCGCAGCGACACTGCAGCAGCGCCATTTACGCCCCCAAGAACGCCCTCGCGCAAGGAAAAGCCTTCAAAATCCCCAAATCATTGCAAAGGGCTGCGCTAACCCTGGACCAGTTCACAGGGCTGGCAAACAGCAAACGCCAAGCGGGGAACGTGTATTCCAGTGGTTCGCGGGAAGTTCCACACGCGATTGTAATGTGTATGTGTGCATCAGGGGTGCGTTAGAAGTAACACACGCAAAAGCAGCAGGGTATGTGTATTTCAGGGGTGAGCGGGAAGTATCACACACAAAAGCAGCAGGGTACGTGTATCTCAGGGGTGCGCGGGAAGTATCACACGCGATTCCAGCAGGGTACGTGTATTCCAGGGGTGCGTGGGAAGTATCACACGCAAAAACAGCAGGGTACATGTATTCCAGGGGTGCACGGGAAGTATCACACGCAAAAGCAGCAGGGTACGTGTATTTCAGGGGTGCGCGGGAAGTATCACACACAAAATCAGCAGGGTACGTGTATTTCAGGGTGCGCGGGAAGTATCACACGAGATTCCATCAGGGTATGTGTATTCCAGGGGTGCGCGGGAAGTATCACACGCAAAAGCATCAGGGTACGTGTATTTCAGGGGTGCGCAGGAAGTATCACACGCGATTCCATCAGGGTACGTGTATTAGAGGGGTGCGCGGGGAGCACCACACGTGAATTGCACGCGTGGGTCCTCCCAGGTGTTCCCTCTACACCCTCCATGGCCCCTGCAGGTGGCCCACACCACAGGGGCCTACCCTGCACATGTCCTGCAGGCACCCCATCCACCATGGCCATGCTCCCCAGCCAACCCACATGTCACCTTGCACTACTGCCCACCAACGCATGTCCCCCTGCACCCCCAGCACCCCCTGCACCCCCTGCCACCCATGTCTCCCATCACCCCCACACCCCAGCAGTGCAGGGGCAGCCTCCACCAGGCCCCCACTCATGTCTCCCACCACCCCCACCCCCCAGCCACCAGGGGCAGCCTCCACCAGGCCCCCACTCATGTCCCCTATCACCCCCACCCCCCAGCAGTGCAGGGGCAGCCTCCACCAGGCCCCCACTCATGTCTACCTGCACCACCACCCCCCAGCCACCAGGGGCAGCCTCCACCAGGCCCCCACTCATGTCTCCCATCACACCCACCCCCCGGCAGTGCAGGGGCAGCCTCCACTAGGTCCCCACTCATGTCCCCTATCACCCCACCCCCCAGCCACCAGGGGCAGCCTCCACCGGGCCCCCACTCATGTCTCCCACCACCCCCCCCCAGAAGTGCAGGGGCACCCTCCACCAGGACCCTACACATGTCATCCTGCAACCCCACCCCCCAGCAGTGCAGGGGCAGCTTCCACCAGGCCCCCACTCATGTCTCCCACCACCCCCACCCCCCAGTAGTGCAGGGGCAGCCTCCACCAGGCCCCCACTCATGTCTCTCATCACCCCACCCCCCAGCCACCAGGGTCAGCATCCACCAGGCCCCCACTCATGTCCCCTATCACCCCCACCCCCCAGCAGTGCAGGGGCAGCCTCCATCAGGCCCCCACTCATGTCTCCCTGCACCCCCACCCCCCAGCCACCAGGGGCAGCCTCCACCAGGCCCCCACCCATGTCCCCCTGCACCCCCACCCCCCAGAAGTGCAGGGGCAGCCTCCACCAGGCCCCCACTCATGTCCCCCTGCACCCCCACCCCCCAGCAGTGCAGGGGCACCCTCCACCAGGCCCCCACTCATGTCTACCATCATCCCCAGCCACCAGGGGCAGCCTCCACCAGGCCCCCACTCATGTCTCCCACCACCCCCATCCCCACCCCCCAGCCACCAGGGGCAGCCGCCACCAGACCCCGACTCAGGTCCCCTATCACCCCCACCACCCAGCAGTGCAGGGGCAGCCTCCACCAGGCCCCCACTCATGTCTCCCTGCACCCCCACCCCCCAGCCACCAGGGGCAGTCTCCACCAGGCCCCCACTCATGTACCCTATCACCCCCACCCCCCAGCAGTGCAGGGGCAGCCTCCACCAGGCCCCCACTCATGTCTCCCTGCACCCCCACCCCCTAGCCACCAGGGACAGCCTCCACCAGGCCCCCACTCATGTCTCCCATCACCCCCACCCCCCAGCAGTGCAGGGGCAGCCTCCACCAGGCCCCAACCCATGTCTCTCATCACCCCACCCCCCCAGCAGTGCAGGGGCACCCTCCACCAGGCCCCCACTCATGTCTCCCATCACCCCCACGCCCCAGCAGTGCAGGGGCAGCCTCCACCAGGCCCCCACTCATGTCTCCCTGCACCCCCACCCCCCAGCCACCAGGGGCAGCCTCCACCAGGCCCCCACTCATGTCTCCTATACCCCCACCCCCCAGCAGTGCAGGGGCAGCCTCAACCAGGCCCCCACTCATGTCTCCCACCACCCCCACCCCCAGCCACCAGGGGCAGCCTCCACCAGGCCCCCACTCATGTCTCCCATCACCCCCACCCCCCAGCAGTGCAGGGGCAGCCTCCACCATGCCCCCACTCATGTCTCCAACCACCCCCACACCCCAGCAGTGCAGGGGCAGCCTCCACCAGGCCCCCACTCATGTCTCCCTGCACCCCCACCCCCAGCCACCAGGGGCAGCCTCCACCAGGCCCCCACTCATGTCTCCCACCACCCAAACCCCCCAGCAGTGCAGGGGCAGTCTCCACCAGGCACCCACTCATGTCTCCCACCACCCCCACCCTCCAGCCACCAGGGGCAGCCTCCACCAGGCCCCCACTCATGTCTCCCACCACCCCCACCCCCAGCCACCAGGGGCAGCCTCCACCAGGCCCCCAATCATGTCTCCCGCCACCCCCCAGCCACCAGGGGCAGCCTCCACCAGTCCCCCACTCATGTCTACCATCACCTCCACCACCCAGCCACCAGGGGCAGCCTCCACCAGGCCCCCACTCATGTCTCCCACCACCCCCACCCCCCAGCAGTGCAGGGGCAGCCTCCACCAGGCCCCCACTCATGTCTCCCTGCACCCCCACCCCCCCAGCCACCAGGGGCAGCCTCCACCAGGCCCCCATTCATGTCCCCCTGCACCCCCACCGCCCAGCCACCATGGGCAGCTTCCACCAGGCCCCCACTCATGTCTCCCATCACCCCCACCCCCCAGCAGTGCAGGGGCAGCCTCCACCAGGCCCCCACTCATGTCTCCCACCACCCCCACCCCCCAGCAGTGCAGGGGCAGCCTCCACCAAGCCCCAACTCATGTCTCCCTGCACCCCCACCCCCAGCCACCAGGGGCAGCCTCCACCAGGCCCCCACTCATGTCTCCCACCACCCACACCCCCCAGCAGTGCAGGGGCAGCCTCCACCAGGCCTCCACTCATGTCTACCACCAGCCCCACCCCCCAGCCACCAAGAGCAGACTCCACCAGGCCCCCACTCATGTCTCCCACCACCCCCACCACCCAGCCACCAGGGGCAGCCTCCACCAGGCCCCCACTCATGTCCCCCTGCACCCCCACCCCCCAGCAGTGCAGGGGCACCCTCCACCAGGCCCCCACTCATGTCTACCATCACCCCCAGCCACCAGGGGCAGCCTCCACCAGGCCCCCACTCATGTCTCCCACCACCCCCACCCCCCAGCCACCAGGGGCAGCCTCCACCTGGCCTCCACTCATGTCTCCCATTACCCCCACCCCCCAGCCACCAGGGGCTGCCGCCACCAGGCCCCCACTCATGTCCCCTATCACCCCCACCCCCCAGCAGTGCAGGGGCAGCCTCCACCAGGCCCCCACTCATGTCTCCCTGCACCCCCACCCCCCAGCCACCAGGGGCAGCCTCCACCAGGCCCCCACTCATGTCTCCCATCACCCCCACCCCCCAGCAGTGCAGGGGCAGCCTCCACCAGGCCCCCACTCATGTCTCCCATCACCCCCACCCCCCAGCAGTGAAGGGGCAGCCTCCACCAGGCCCCCACTCATGCCTCCCTGTACCCCCACCCCCCAGCCACCAGGGGCAGCCTCCACCAGGCCCCCACTCATGTCTCCCACCACCCCCACCCCCCAGAAGTGCAGGGGCAGCCTCCACCAGGCCCCCACTCATGTCTCCCACCACCCCCACCCCCCAGCCACCAGGGGCAGCCTCCACCAGGCCCCCACTCATGTCTCCCTGCACCCCCACCCCCCCAGCCACCAGGGGCAGCCTCCACCAGGCCCCCATTCATGTCCCCCTGCACCCCCACCGCCCAGCCACCATGGGCAGCTTCCACCAGGCCCCCACTCATGTCTCCCATCACCCCCACCCCCCAGCAGTGCAGGGGCAGCCTCCACCAGGCCCCCACTCATGTCTCCCACCACCCCCACCCCCCAGCAGTGCAGGGGCAGCCTCCACCAAGCCCCAACTCATGTCTCCCTGCACCCCCACCCCCCAGCCACCAGGGGCAGCCTCCACCAGGCCCCCACTCATGTCTCCCACCACCCACACCCCCCAGCAGTGCAGGGGCAGCCTCCACCAGGCCTCCACTCATGTCTACCACCAGCCCCACCCCCCAGCCACCAAGAGCAGACTCCACCAGGCCCCCACTCATGTCTCCCACCACCCCCACCACCCAGCCACCAGGGGCAGCCTCCACCAGGCCCCCACTCATGTCCCCCTGCACCCCCACCCCCCAGCAGTGCAGGGGCACCCTCCACCAGGCCCCCACTCATGTCTACCATCACCCCCAGCCACCAGGGGCAGCCTCCACCAGGCCCCCACTCATGTCTCCCACCACCCCCACCCCCCAGCCACCAGGGGCAGCCTCCACCAGGCCTCCACCCATGTCCCCTATCACCCCCACCCCCCAGCAGTGCAGGGGCAGCCTCCACCAGGCCCCCACTCATGTCTCCCTGCACCCCCACCCCCCAGCCACCAGGGGCAGCCTCCACCAGGCCCCCACTCATGTCTCCCATCACCCCCACCCCCCAGCAGTGCAGGGGCAGCCTCCACCAGGCCCCCACTCATGTCTCCCATCACCCCCACCCCCCAGCAGTGAAGGGGCAGCCTCCACCAGGCCCCCACTCATGCCTCCCTGTACCCCCACCCCCCAGCCACCAGGGGCAGCCTCCACCAGGCCCCCACTCATGTCTCCCACCACCCCCACCCCCCAGCAGTGCAGGGGCAGCCTCCACCAGGCCCCCACTCATGTCTCCCACCACCCCCACCCCCCAGCCACCAGGGGCAGCCTCCACCAGGCCCCCACTCATGTTTCCCATCACCCCCACCCCCCAGCAGAGCAGGGGCAGCCTCCACCAGGCCCCCACTCATGTCTCCCACCACCCCCACCCCCCAGCAGTGCAGGGGCTGCCTCCACCAGGCCCCCATTCATGTCTCCCTGCACCCCCACCCCCCAGCCACCAGGGGCAGCCTCCACCAGGCCCCCACTCATGTCTCCCACCACCCCCACCCCCCAGCAGTGCAGGGGCAGCCTCCACCAGGCCCCCACTCATGTCTCCCACCACCCCCACCCCCCAGCCACCAGGGGCAGCCTCCACCAGGCCCCCACTCATGTCTCCCACCACCTCCACCCCCCAGCCACCAGGGGCAGCCTCCACCAGGCCCCCACTCATGTCTCCCACCACCCCCAGCCACCAGGGGCAGCCTCCACCAGTCCCCCACTCATGTCTACCATCACCCCCACCCCCCAGCCACCAGGGGCTTCTTCCACCAGGCCCCCACTCATGTCTCCCATCACCCCCACCCCCCAGCAGTGCAGGGGCAGCCTCCACCAGGCCCCCACTCATGTCTCCCACCACCCCCACCCCCCAGCAGTGCAGGGGCAGCCTCCACCAGGCCCCCACTCATGTCTCCCTGCACCCCCACCCCCCCAGCCACCAGGGGCAGCCTCCACCAGGCCCCCACTCATGTCTCCCACCACCTCCACCCCCCAGCCACCAGGGGCAGCTTCCACCAGGCCCCCACTCATGTCTCCCATCACCCCCACCCCCAGCAGTGCTGGGGCAGCCTACACCAGGCCCCCACTCATGTCTCCCATCACCCCGACCCCCCAGCAGTGCAGGGGCATCCTCCACCAGGCCCCCACTCATGTCTCCCTGCACCCCCACCCCTCAGCCACCAGGGGCAGCCTCCACCAGGCCCCCACTCATGTCTCCCACCACCCCCATCCCCCAGCAGTGCAGGGGCAGCCTCCACCAGGCCCCCACTCATGTCTCCCACCACCCCCACCCCCCAGCCACCAGGGGCAGCCTCCACCAGGCCCCCACTCATGTCTCCCATCACCCCCACCCCCCAGCCACCAGGGGCAGCCTCCACCAGGCCCTCACTCATGTCTCCCACCACCCCCACCCCCCAGCAGTGCAGGGGCAGCCTCCACCAGGCCCCCACTCATGTCCCCCTGCACCCCCACCCCCCAGCCACCAGGGGCAGCCTCCACCAGGCCCCCACTCATGTCTCCCACCACCCCCATCCCCCAGCCACCAGGGGCAGCCTCCACCAGGCCCCCACTCATGTCTCCCATCACCCCCACCCCCGAACAGTGCAGGGGCAGCCTCCACCAGACCCCCACTCATGTCTCCCACCACCCCCCCCCAGCAGTGCACGGGCAGCCTCCACCAGGCCCACACTCATGTCCCCCAGCCAACATGTCAACACAATCTAGATCCCTGGCCCTTATGGTCAGCCTCCAAATGCCAAACACCCACCTGAGTATTGCATCCACCCACTTAGAAATGGCAAAAACATGATATAACCACAATTGCAAGTTTGGAAATGAACACATGTCCCTCACATACTCCCAATGGGTGTCAGTGAATGTCAAAACACATATCATGATATGCATGAAACCAATGAGATGATACTACACATTGAAGTTTGAAGAAAAATATGTATTAAACGCAACATAAATTGAACCAAAAATAAAAAAACAATAATGGAAATTATTAAAAAAAAAACAAGCAGGTACGTGAAATAATAACATTGCTCCATGGGGAAATCATAAAAAATAATGAAAATCCAAAAGTCAACTATATACAGATAAAAAATCCAGGGTCCATGATCCCAACAGAAGAAATGAAACCTATCTAATAACACTACCTAAAAAAAAAAGAATATATACAAAAATCTGGCCCATTACAGAACTATTTACAAGGGCAGCGGGCTAGTCCGATGGCTCACTTCGGGATGTTCCGGGCCAGGGCATCATCGAGCTCCCGCTCAATGTCCCGGAGGCGCTCCTCCGCCATGGCCCCGAGGGTCCGCAGGGCCGTCCACATGTTCCCCCCAAACTTGCTGCGGATTGCCTCGAGGCACTCCGCCCACCTCAGGGCCCTCCGCTTGGAGTTCTTCGCCCTGACCATCGTGAGCCGTGCCTCTTCCGCCCGCTGCCGCTCCGCATCTATGGCGTGGCCCAACCGCTGCCACATGGAAGGCACTTCCCGTCCTGGGTCCTCCTGCCCCCCGGCCGATTTCTGCCCCTCCGATGTCGAAGGTCCCGAGCCATCATGGCTCCCACCACGTTGCTGCTGCTGCTGTGCCTCTGCCCGTGCACTGCCTCCTGCTGCCTGAACATCCTCCGCTGGCTGGGGTGCAGTTGTTGATGTGGCCACCCCTGCTGGACGTCCGACTCCCAACTGTGGTAGGGATGCCTCCTCCACCAGCCTGGCCGCACCGTCAGAGGCAGCTCCACAGGTCACCCAGGTGACTGATGGGTGGGAAGATGGCACGGAGGACGACTGGCGCATAGGGGGTTCAGTTGAGGAGGGGGTCTGAGCAAGCCCCATCAAACGGAGGAATCCGACCTGGGTGACCTGTCCCAGTAGGCCGACGCGGTCAACGAGCCATTCGAGATGACGTGCAGTCTCCTCATGAAAAGACTGCAGGTCACCACGCATGGCCCGTTGACGCAACGCCACACCAGTCAGGACAGGCTCAACCTGGACCCGGATAGCCACGTCCGCAGGCAGAGGAAGGCCAGTTGTCGTGAGCTCATCCCCTGCCTGAAAACGGGTCTGGACGTAGGCATCCCTGCTGGTGCAAGATGATGCAGTGACAGGATCAGGGACAGGATTGCACAAAGGCACCTCCGCGGCGACCTGTGCTGCCTCCTGTCCCTGGTCCTGCACTGCACCACTAGCACCAGTGGAATCCCCACCTCCAGACCCCATCTCTGTTGCTTGCACGGCCTCCTCCTCCACCAAACCCCCCACCAACCTGGATGACTCCGTGCCATCTTCCCCCGTTGGGCCCTGTGGGGTCCCAGCTGCCCCTTCTGCTGCCGAGGAGTTGAACTCCGACCTCAGCCTCTTGGACCTTCCCCCGGCAGCTGCGGCCTGGGATGCGGCACCGGACTCCTCACTCCCCGATGAGATCACAACCTGGGAGGGGAGCCGGGCCTTGCGTCTCCGGCTGGCGGTGCGATCCCCGCCGCTGTGGTCCACAGCACCTTCTCCGCCCTCTTCATCAGTTGACGCTGCAGACAGGGCGAAATAAAACACAGGCATCAGGGCACTGTACAATGGACACATACACACATGACAGTTGCACATGAGTGGCATTGGCAAACCTCAGACATGGCATCACAATTGGCAACACACATGTCATTTCTACATGCACACATGAGCCATACCACAGCCACATCGCAACTGCCAGCACCATCCATACACATACAACAGCATGAGCAGGCAAAGGTGAGCCAGACATCACATGCAACACAGGGAGTGGACTACACATGCATGCACACCGCCACACTTGCATGCATGTGTACACCTCAGCCAACTGTCGCAGTGTTCCGATGGGCATCCATGTCACATCTGCCAATCAGGCTTCCACATCCCGCTGTCACATGCATCCATGTTGCATCACTGTTGCACCCTTGTCAAATACCCACACATGCACATGTACACAGTGCTGATACATGCAGCTGAAAACAACATACATGCGTGACATCACGAACATGCCTACTTATACACACATTCATACAAACATGTGTTCCCACACAACTGCATTTGGCATGCAAGCCTACACACACAAGCACCATCCATGTCTCACACATGACAGCGCTCGCATGTGTTAGCCTCACGGTCCTGCACACCCCCACCCATACTCAGCCCCATACAAACAGATGTGCAACTGGCACACTACTGGCACATCACCACACGGCCAGCTTACAATCATGATGCATGTCCACTTACCGCTCGACTCCAGAAGGGTCTGCCTCTCAAGGACCTGGACATGGAGCGCTGGGGATATGCGTTCCAGGACCATCATCTGATCTTCCGACAAGTGGCCCCGGCGCCCCTTAGCATTCGCTGCCTTCAAGAGGCGCCGGGCCTTGTTCAGGGTCCTGGACCTGAAGTCCTCACAGCGCTTCTTGACATGTTGGAAGTCGCGGACTGCCACCCCCTCCGCGTTGATGGCAGTCATGATGTCCGTCCAGATCCGAGTCCGTCCTTCCTTGTCGGCGCTCACACTTCCGTAGAGGGCATCATACTGCCCCAGGACTTGCTCCACCAGGACACCAACTTCCCTGGCACTGAAGCTGGTGCCCCTCTGCCTCTCTGGCCGGGGGTTGTCAGTGGTGCTAGATGTTGCAGTGCCCGACATGACAACCCCAGAGGCAGGAGTGGGTGGGCAACTGGGTCCTGGGGCTGGGCTGTGGAGCGATGGAATCCCAGTCGGGAGTCTTCGGTTCCAGCAGGGGTGGTCACAGCAACAACACCCCTGGCTGATGTGCAGGCAGCAAATGGCAGGGCACGTGGGCAGCAGGCAGTCAGGCAGCAGCAGATGGCAGGTGGGAGTGTGCTCGGGGCTATGGGGACAAGTAAATCGGCTTTCTGGGCAGGAGCGTGGTCTTCCGTGTGCTTACGCGTGGCCAGCTTGATACAGGGTGATTTGGCACGTGAAAGGTCCTGCACATCTGCGTGTAATTCGAGGAAAGGCCCTTAGCGCGTAAGCGTGTCTGCACGCATACACGATTTCATTGGCCCAAAGGCCCCCATGCGCAGCTGTGACGTCACGCGCATGGCCGTAGAGAATGCCGTGTGTAAAAAAAAAGAGATACACGTCCGAGTGTCAAAGCGCGTAATTGGTGGAAATGGCCTCATCGCGTATGCGGGTCTGTGACGTGTGTATGAAAGGTACGCGTAGAACAGAATTTCCTTGTACGTGCTTTTCATGGAGAGCGAGTGGGTGAAATCTGTACTTCTTGTCGGTTCACACGCGATTTACTTCACAGCGTTTCCAGTTCGTACTCCCTGTTACCTCTGACAGCTTTTCCTCTTTTTCCTGGGCCTGTTTCCTCAAACAGTGTTCCCTTCTACTGTTGTCCTGTCTCCTCAGACAGCGTACAATTCTTCTTTTGGCGGGGGTGTTGCCAACGCGCACACGCGCATATTTTTCACGCTTTTGTTCCTGGCAGACGGTGAGTCGCGCACGTATTTAACATCTGTGCTTGCCCCGTGTGTCACATACCCCTTCAGAGGTCATTCTAGGCTGCGTGTGACACGCATACGTTCATTCTTGTGTTTCTGGGTGCCACAGCGTAGTGCAGGTTTATTTTTCCACGGACGTTGTCTAGGAGGGGTTGCGTGCACCTTACTTCCCTTTTTTGGGGAGCGTGTGCGTTGCGTGACCCGTCATCTTTCCCCAGGGGTGACATACAGCCTTGCTAGAGCACTAGGGTACGATTACCATCTGGTACCCAACTCTTTTACCCCCAATTGCCCAGGACAATAGTTCACATCGACTCCCATGCGCACAATAACATCAGTGCCATGGCTGGGAGGCGAACAAGCCGTAAGGGTGGCAAAGGTGGCCGAGCCCCAAGTGGTGACCGTGGTGGATCCGGTAGGGGACGTGGCCGTGACTTGCAGGGTGCCCCTAGCCCCCCTTGTGTGGAGGAGCAGTCAGGGACACCCATGCCCCCAACCGGATAAGGTTAACGTGGCTGACACCATCCATGCTCAGCCCTTGTTGGACCAGCCCACTGTGGAACCAGACCTGGCACAGGGTGACTCCATGGCTGACTTCCAGGTCAGCAGGTCTAGGCCGCGTGCGCCGGTGAACGTTGGTGTCATCAGGCCACGTGGATCAGGGGCAGCTAGGTCATCTGCTGCCCCGCGTAGGCAGGCTGGGGAGGCTGCAGGGGCAGCTGCGGCTCCATCCACCCCACCTCTCACACACCCAGCCAGGACAGTGTCGGTCCAAGTCCATCATGCTGACATTCCCCCTGACACCATCACACTTGAGCTAATGCCTGTACCAACTCCCATGCTGAGTGTGCAATCCCACACTCCTAGTACAGAGTCCACCGGGGCTCCTGCCCCTAGTGTCCAGAGCGGCGTAGGACAATCAGGATCCCCACCACCTTCCAAGCGGAAGAGGAAGAGTGCTCGTCCAGTAGAGGCTGATGCCCCAGACACGGCTACACAATCCGGCCCGTCAAGGAAGCCCAGCTTCAATGAGGCCGAACTGAATGCACTTGTAGAGTATGTGTCCGCACATGACCGCGAAATGGTGATTGTTGCAGGATCCAAGACCACACCTGCACAACGTCAGGCACACTGGCAGACCATTGCGGACATAATAAGTGCCCTTGGAATCGTGAGGTGCACAGCTACTGAATGCTACAAGCGCTGGAATGACCTGAAGCGCAGGGCAAAGAATAAGCAGGCCTCAAGTCATGCCGCAACTCTAGTGACTGGAGGTGGGTCTCCAGCAGACGACATAGAACTCACTCCACATTGAGCAGGTTGCTGGGACCTACGTCACGGAGGAACAGATCCAAGGCATGGGAGAACTGGCAGATTACGAGGCATTGTCCGGTGAGTGCACATGCATGTGTGTGTCATCCATGTGCATGGTGTGTGTCGGAGGGCTTCTGTTTGGGTGCCAGGTGAGGGTGTGTGTGCCTGAGTGGTTTGGGTCACCCATGTGCTTCTTCCTATACATTCTGCGCACCAGCATTTGGGTATAGCAGCATCCCTTCTGCCAACATTAGACATCCAGCCCAACACCACGCCAGTTGCCCTTGGAGTGTCATCTTGCCACAACATTGTTGCTTATTTACCTCTGTTTATTCAGGCAGATTGTTTGCATACCACCACTTTTACTCGGGATTTCTCAGTCCTATTGTCACATGTCTGACATGGCTATGGTACAGTGGACTGGCTTTGTTTCCTGTACATGATTTGTTTAGACATGTCCCTGTGCTATAGGACAATTTTGGACTGGCAGCTCCAGGTTAAACATTTGAACCATTTCAATGAAAAAAAACAATTTCATTAGCAAACTGGACTGAATTAACAATTGGTGACCTCCTCTCCCTCTTCACTTCATGGCTAGGGTACATGCCATCTGTGTGATGGCATGTGTATTTGACCTGCCAATCACTGGCCAATGTGTGATGCCACTGCTAGGCAGCATGTAGCAAATGTGTTCATCTTCCATCTTGGTGTCATCAATGTGTGCCATCTCCCTACCCTTCACACGCAGTGACAGTGCATGCATGGGAGGGTTTTAGTCATGTGGGACATGTGTCAATCAAGTACTGTTTCTGTAGCCTCTCAGCCCTAATTGTGTGCCATAGTGCTAATGCCTGTTTCCATTTGTTTTCTTTTATGTCTTTGCAGGGGATGACGCACTTGATACTGCTGGGGTTGTGGAGATGGTGCAGACCCAGGAGGGGTCTGAGGGCCGACCGACCACCAGTGAGGGACGTGGTGTGGTGGTGGGTGAGAACCCACAACTGCTGCAAGTCGTGCTCTCAAGGGGTGTCTCTGGCTGCACCTCCCCCGAGCTGTATTCAGGTGTCGATTCGGATGATGAGACCTATGTGCCGTCGCAGGTGAGTGTTCCTGGGAGGGATTCTGTTCTGTCCGACTCCCCCCTGCACCAGGGTTAGAACCCTCAATGGGGATGTCAGTGTTGGCAGGTACGCCTTTGGTGGTTACGGATGCAGGGTCACACTCCGTGACATCTGATCCTGGTCATGGGCCAGCAGATCAGAGGGGGAATGCAGTCCTGCAGCCTCAGGCAGTGCCGGCACAGCAAGGCGCAGTTCACCTTGCCCCAGACAGGTGTGGTGCCCGCCGACGTGGTGGCCGTCAGCCACCTGGCAATACTGCATGGGAGCAATCCATATACGGTATGGCAACCCAACAGGCAGCATCATCAGAGATGATGGCTCAGGCCATGGATAGGGTGGCCACTTCCATTGTCCCCCCCGAAAGGCTGATGGAGCGACTACAGCAGGCAACCGACTCCATCTGCCAGTCACATAGGGAGGACATGTTGGCATCCGAAAGGGACAGGCGGGCGGCACTGGCGACTCTACAGGAAGCCATTTCCATAGAGTCCCAGGGCCACAGGGAAGCCCTGAGGGTGGAACTCCTTCACCTCAGGACGACTCTTGTTGAACAAATAGAAGGACAGAACAGCAGCTGGAGCGTCTCACACGTACGCTCTCAGCTGAGATGCAGGCAACTGGGGCGGAGGTCCGGGCATCCCGTGAGTTGTGGCATGGGGACCTCCGCACACTTATCCTCCAGAACGAGACCTACCACACCCGCATGCTTGCAGCCATGGAGGAACAGACTAGGGCTTTGCGTGGGCTGACTCCCATAGTGCCACCATCTCCTGATGCAGCTGCAGAGGGTGAGGAGAGCGACAGCAGTGACACTCCCACAATAGGGTAGCCGTGTAGGCCATGAGCCCATGGAGGTGGTTTTTTTTCGCAAGATCCACACAGGTGGGTTTTGGTGTGCACCCTGTCCTCGGACCTCCTGGGTGGCCTCCCCCCCACCCCCCCGGGCCCATTAATGGCCATTTTTTTTTTTTCTTTTTTTTTTGGGGACAGTGTGTTCCCTTGTGTGGCTCCCGTGGGCATACGCTGCATTGTTGCTGGGCACATGCAGGCTTGTCATGAATTTGGTTCAGATGATTGGGTTTTTGTGACACACACCCCTCCTGCTTCCCGTTTCCATGGGCTTGCAAAGGGTGTGCCCAAGTGACATTGACGTACATGGTGACATTGGACTCCCATTTGATGTGTGGGCAGTCTGTAGTCAATACTGTGTATACATTCATAGTGCATATTGTTGTTGTATTGTACACTGCATGGTATATTGATATGTGCCTCTGCATCCATCTCATCCTCCTAATTTGCAGGTCCATTCCTCATGTCTTCACAATGCGGTCCACCTTGGAATTGGAGTCCATGTTGTAAGCAGTGCACCTACACTCTTGCGTGACGCTAACACTGTATACTAGGAAGTATTTGGAGGGCTGGCAACGTCAGGTAGGGAGGCTAGCAAATTTTTAAGTCTGTAATGTCATGTTTAAGGTAGGTTGGAGGTTGTGTAGGTGATTGGTATTCTTGGTATTTGGTAATGTGTGTTGTAGGTCCTGCATTACTGTGAGCATTTCATGTGTGGCCATGTTTCCATTAGGGACACTGTAGCTGGTGACACTTGGGGCATGTTGTGGGGATTAATTTGTTTCCTCTCACATTGCATGACATGCCATGGTGTGTTGTGTGGCCGTGCCGGGGAGGGATTGGGTGACATGGCACTGTTTTCATGTAGTATTTTGCGAGTGTGTATTCATTTCTGCAGCATGGAAGTGTGTCTTTTGATGACACTGCATTGGTGGTGTTTGTGTAGGTAGGGATGCACACTTTGTGACACTTCCACATGAACAATTTCAGGCTGCTATGGTTCTGACAGTTGACTGTCCCTTTGTTCATTTTAATTGTCAGGTCGAGTCATCATTGCTTATCAGATGGTATGTGCCAGGGATGTGTGCACTCCACTGGGGTGTGATTTCTATGTGAAGTAAATAGCCACCAGCTGCGTACAGGCTGCCTCACCCCGTGCCCTCTCCCCTCCCATGTGCAGCGGGCGTGCATGTGGTTGGGGATGTGGGGGCACCACCATGTCGACAGCCAGGCCCCCGGCGTGTTGCAACATTGTGCAGGACACATGCTGCCACTATGATCCTGCACACTACTGGGGGTGTATATAACAGCTGCCCGCCAGAACAGTCAAGGGAGCGAAAGCGTGACTTGAACACTTTGAATGTGGGCTCCACTATGCCCCGGGTTGCAATATGGGCTGTGTTGTATCTTACCTCTGGAGGCGTGATGGGGTTCCGAATTGGCGTCATCATGTGGGTGCTCAGAGGGTAGGCACTGTCCCCTGGTGAGGAGGTGATGGGTATCATTAGTGGGGTAGTGACATAACTCTGCATCTGACATGCATGCATGTGCAGTGGCATTCAAACTCACCAAGCAGCCATGTATCGCCATGCCGCCCAGCTTCTAGGTCCCGGCTTAGGGTAGACATTCGGTAAATGAAGCTGTCGTGGGTGGACCCTGGATAGTTGGCATATACTGAGGTGATGATTCCCTTGGCATTACATACTACCTGCACGTTGATGGAATGCCAGTGCTTGCGGTTCCTATAGATGTGCTCAGATGCCCTGAGGGGACGTAGTGCTACATGGGTGCAGTCAATGGCACCTAGCACTTTTGGGAATTGTGCCACACCGTAGAAATCGAGGGCGGCAGCCTGCCTTTCTGCAGGTGTCCTGGGCAGGTATATGTGCCTACGGACTGATGGGCATGCAGTGATGATGTTCAAGACCTGGTGTAGGCAGCGTGACTGCATGGCCTGTGACACCCCACCCACTATGGCACTTGTCCGATGAAATGATCCTGTGGCCAAGAAGTGCAGTACATTGAGGACCTTCTCCAGGGGGCTGAGTGCTTGGGAGCACAGGGTGGGTGATGTGAGGTCATCCTCCCACTCACTGAACAGGTCCAGTATTATGTGTGGTGGAAAGCTGTACCTCCCATACACCTGGTCATCATGCATCCCAAAAAGGTTGGTTCTGGGAGTGAAAATTCGGGCCCTCACTATCCTCCTCCTTCTCCTTTGGTAACCCACGGCCACTGCTGCTAGGAACGGTATATTCATCCTGGCGTCTGAGCTTGTTTGTTGTTTACGCGCACTTTTATGCTGCGCGGGTCGACGTACGCCTGCTTCATGCTGGCGTACGTGTTTCAGGATTGGACCATTTATTTTTCGGCGCGTCGTAGGCGAACGTGTGAATCTTCCCGCCCACCCCAGGAATACACGTAGCACGCTCTCCCAGGCCCAGTTGCCAGTAAATATTCGCGCTCACCCCTAGACTACACGTACCCCATTCTCACAGGCCCAGTCGCGTGTGGAAGTTCACGCGCACCCCGAAATACACATACCCAAGCCAATCGCGTGTGGAACTTCCCGCGCACCCTGAAACACACGTAGCCAGGCTAATCACGTGTGGAACTTCCTGCGCACCCTGTAGTACATGTACCCAGGCTAATCGCGTGTGGAACTTCCCGCGCACCCCGTAGTACATGTACCCAGGCTAATCGCGTGTGGAACTTCCCGCACACCCCGAAACACATGTGGCCAGGCTAATCGCGTGTGGAACTTCCCGCGCACCCCGAAGTACACGTACCCAGGCCAATCGCGTGTGGAACTTCCCGCGCACCCCGTAGTACACGTTCCCCAGACAAATCGCACGGCTGGGGGGTGGGGGTGCAGGGGGACATGTGTGGGGGCCTGGCAGAGGGTGCCCCTCGTGGCTGGGGGGTGGGGGTGGTGGGAGACATGAGTGGGGGCCTGGTGGAGGCTGCCCCTGGTGGCTGAGGGGTGGGGGGGAGGCTGCCCCTGGTGGCTGAGGGGTGGGGGTGGTGGGAGACATGAGTGGGGGCCTGATGGAGGGTGCCCCTGGTGGCTTTGGGGGGGTGGGGGTGGTGGTGGACATGAGTGGGGGCCTGGTGGAGGCTGCCCCTGCACTGCTGGGGGGTGGGAGTGGTGGTGGACATGAGTGGGGGCCTGGTGGAGGCTGCCCCTCGTGGCTGGGGGGTGGGGGTGGTGGGAGACATGAGTGGGGGCCTAGTGGAGGCTGCCCTTGGTGGCTGAGGGGGTGGGGGTGCAGGGAGACATGAGTGGGGGCCTGGTGGAGGGTGCCCCTGGTGGCTTTGGGGGGGGTGGGGGTGGTGGTGGACATGAGTGGGGGCCTGGTGGAGGCTGCCCCTGCACTGCTGGGGGGTGGGAGTGGTGGTGGACATGAGTGGGGGCCTGGTGGAGGCTGCCCCTGGTGGCTGGAGGGTGGGGGTGATGGGAGACATGAGTGGGGGCCTGGTGGAGGCTGCCCCTGCACTGCTGGGGGGTGGGGGTGCAGGGGGACATGAGTGGGGGCCTGGTGGAGGCTGCCCCTGCACTGCTGGGGGGTGGGGGTGGTGGGAGACATGAGTGGGGGCCTGGTGGAGGCTGCCCCTGCACTGCTGGGGGGTGGGGGTGCAGGGAGACATGAGTGGGGGCTTTGTGGAGGCTGCCCCTGCACTGCTGGGGGGTGGGGGTGCAGGGGGACATGAGTGGGGCCTGGTGGAGGCTGCCCCTGCACTGCTGGGGGGTGGGGGTGCAGCGAGACATGAGTGGGGGCCTGGTGGAGGCTGCCCCTGGTGGCTGGGGGCTGGGGGTGCAGGGAGACATGTGTGGGGGCCTGGTGGAGGCTGCCCCTGCACTGCTGGGGGGTGGGGGTGATGGGAGACATGAGTGGGGGCCTGGTGGAGGGTGCCCCTGGTGGCTGGGGGGTGGGGGTGGTGGTGGACATGAGTGGGGGCCTGGTGGAAGCTGCCCCTGCACTGCTGGGTGGTGGGGGTGCAGGGGGACATGAGTGGGGGCCTGGTGTAGGTTGCCCCTGCACTGCTGGGGGGTGGGGGTGCAGGGAGACATGAGTGGGGGCCTGGTGGAGGGTGCCCCTGCACTGCTGGGGGGTGGGGGTGCAGGTAGACATGAGTGGAGGCCTGGTGGAGGCTGCCCCTGGTGGCTGGGGTGTGGGGGTGCAGGGAGACATGAGTGGGGACCTGGTGGAGGCTGCCCCTGCACTGCTGGGGGGTGGGGGTGATGGGAGACATGAGTGGGAGCCTGGTGGAGGCTGCCCCTGGTGGCTGGGGGGTGGGGGTGGTGGGAGACATGAGTGGGGGCCTGGTGGATTGTGCCCCTGCACTGCTGGTGGGTGGGGGTGGTGGGAGACATGAGTGGGGGCCTGGTGGAGGGTGGCCCTGGTGGCTGGGGGGTGGGGGTGGTGGTGGACATGAGAGGGGGCCTGGTGGAGGGTGCCCCTGCACTGCTGGGGGGTGGGGGTGGTGGGAGACATGAGTTGGGGCCTGGTGGAGGCTGCCCCTGTTGGCTGGGGGGTGGGGGTGGTGGGAGACATGGGTGGGGGCCTGGTGGAGTCTGCCCCTGGTGGCTGGGGCGTGGGGGTGCAGGGAGACATGAGTTGGACATGTTTCGGGGCCTGGTGGAGGGTGCCCCTGCACTGCTGGGGGTGGGGGTGCAGGGGGACATGAGTGGGGGCCTGGTGTAGGCTGCCCCTGCACTGCTGGGGGGTGGGGGTGCAGGGGGACATGAGTGGGGGCCTGGTGGAGGCTGCCCCTGCACTGTTGGGGGGTGGGGGTGCAGGGGAAATGAGTGGGGCCTGGTGGAGGGTGCCCTTGGTGGCTGGGGGGTGGGGGTGGTGTTGGACATGAGTGGGGGCCTGGTGGAGGCTGACCCTGCACTGCTGGGGGGTGGGGGTGGTCGTGGACATGAGTGGGGGCCTGGTGGAGGCTGCCCCTGGTGGCTGGGGGGTGGGGTGATGGTAGACATGAGTGGGGGCCTGGTGGAGGGTGCCCCTGCACTGCTGGGGGTGGGGTTGCAGGGGGATATGAGTGGGGGCCTGGTGGAGGCTGCCCCTGCACTGCTGGGGGGTGGGGGTGCAGGGGGACATGAGTGGGGGCCTGGTGGAGGCTGCCCCTGCACTGCTGGGGGCTGGGGGTGCAGGGGGACATGAGTGGGGGCCTGGTGGAGGGTGCCCCTGCACTGCTGGGGGGTGGGGGTGCAGGGGGACATGTGTGGGGGCCTGGTGGAGGGTGTCCCTGCACTGCTGGGGGGTGGGGGTGCAGGGGGACATGTATGGGGGCCTGGTGGAGGGTGCACCTGCACTGCTGGGGGGTAGGGGTGGTGGTAGACATGTGTGGGGGCCTGGTTGAGGCTTCCCCTGGTGGCTGGGTGGTGGGGGTGCAGGGAGACATGAGTTGGACATGAGTGGGGGCCTGGTGGAGGCTGCCCCTTTTGGCTGGGGGTGGGGGTGGTGGTAGACATGTGTGGGGGCCTGGTGGAGGCTGCCCCTGCACTGCTGGGGGTGGGGGTGCAGGGGGATATGAGTGGGGGCCTGGTGGAGGCTGCCCCTGCACTGCTGGGGGGTGGGGGTGCAGGGGGACATGAGTGGGGGCCTGGTGTAGGCTGCCCCTGCACTGCTGGGGGGTGGGGGTACAGGGAGACATGAGTGGGGGCCTGGTGGAGGCTGCCCCTGGTGGCTGGGTGGTGGGGTGGTGGGAGACATGAGTGGGGGCCTGGTGGAGGCTGCCCCTGGTGGCTGGGGGGTGGGGGTGGTGGGAGACATGAGTGGGGGCCTGGTGGAGGGTGCCCCTGGTGGCTGGGGGGTGGGGGTGGTGGGAGACATGAGTGGGAGCCTGGTGGAGGCTGCCCCTGCACTGCTGGGGGGTGGGGGTGGTGGGAGACATGAGTGGGGGCCTGGTGGAGGCTGCCCCTGCACTGCTGGGGGGTGGGGGTGGTGGGAGACATGAGTGGGGGCCTGGTGGAGGCTGCCCCTGCACTGCTGGGGGTGGGGGTGGTGGGAGACATGAATGGGGGCCTGGTGGAGGATGCCCCTGGTGGCTGAGGGGTGGGGGTGCAGGGAGACATGAGTTGGACATGTTTGGGGGCCTGGTGGAGGGTGCCCCTGCACTGCTGGGGGGTGGGGGTGCAAGGGGACATGAGTGGGGGCCTGGTGTAGGCTGCCCCTGCACTGCTGGGGGGTGGGTGTGCAGGGAGACATGAGTGGGGGCCTGGTGGAGGCTGCCCCTGGTGGCTGGGTGGTGGGGGTGGTGGGAGACATGAGTGGGGGCCTGGAGGAGGCTGCCCCTGGTGGCTGGGGGGTGGGGGCGGTGGTAGACATGAGTGGGGGCCTGGTGGAGGGTGCCCCTGGTGGCTGGGGGGTGGGGGTGGTGGTGGACATGAGTGGGGGCCTGGTGGAGGGTACCCCTGGTGGCTGGGGGGTTGGGGTGGTGGTGGACATGAGTGGGGGCCTGGTGGAGGGTGCCCCTGCACTGCTGGGGGGTGGAGGTGGTGGTGGACATCAGTGGGGGCCTGGTGGAGGATGTCCCTGGTGGCTGGGGCGTGAGGGTGATGGTAGACATGAGTGGGGGCCTGGTGGAGGCTGCCCCTGCACTGCTGGTGGGTGGGGGTGCAGGTGGACATGAGTGGGGGCCTGGTGGAGGCTGCCCATGCACTGCTGGGGGGTGGGGGGGGGCAGGGGGACATGAGTGGGGGCCTGGTGTAGGCTGCCCCTGCACTGCTGGGGGGGTGGGGGTACAGGGAGACATTAGTGGGGGCCTGGTGGAGGCTGCCCCTGGTGGCTGGGTGGTGGGGGTGGTGGGAGACATGAGTGGGGGCCTGGTGGAGGCTGCCCATGGTGGCTGGGGGGTGGGGGTGGTGGGAGACATGAGTGGGGGCCTGGTGGAGGCTGCCCCTGGTGGCTGGGGGGTGGGGGTGGTGGGAGACATGAGTGGGGGCATGGTGGAGGCTGCCCCTGCACTGCTGGGGGGTGGGGGTGGTGGGAGACATGAGTGGGGGCCTGGTGGAGGCTGTCCCTGCACTGCTGGGGGCTGGGGGTGGTGGGAGACATGAGTGGGGGCCTGCTGGAGGCTGCCCCTGCACTGCTGTGGGGTGGGGGTGGTGGGAGACATGGGTGGGGGCCTGGTGGAGGCTGCCCCTGGTGGCTGGGGGGTGGGGGTGCAGGGAGACATGAGTTGGACATGTTTGGGGGCCTGGTGGAGGGTGCCCCTGCACTGCTGGGGGTGGGGGTGCAGGGGGACATGAGTGGGGGCCTGGTGTAGGCTGCCCCTGCACTGCTGGGGGGTGGGGGTGCAGGGAGACATGAGTGGGGGGCCTGGTGGAGGCTGCCCCTGCACTGCTGGGGGGTGGGGGTGCAGGGGGACATGAGTGGGGGCCTGGTGGAGGCTGCCCCTGCACTGCTGGTGGGTGGGGGTGGTGGGAGACATGAGTGGGGGCCTGGTGGAGGGTGGCCCTGGTGGCTGGGGGGTGGGGGTGGTGGTGGACATGAGAGGGGGCCTGGTGGAGGGTGCCCCTGCACTGCTGGGGGGTGGGGGTGGTGGGAGACATGAGTTGGGGCCTGGTGGAGGCTGCCCCTGTTGGCTGGGGGGTGGGGGTGGTGGGAGACATGGGTGGGGGCCTGGTGGAGTCTGCCCCTGGTGGCTGGGGCGTGGGGGTGCAGGGAGACATGAGTTGGACATGTTTGGGGGCCTGGTGGAGGGTGCCCCTGCACTGCTGAGGGTGGGGGTGCAGGGGGACATGAGTGGGGGCCTGGTGTAGGCTGCCCCTGCACTGCTGGGGGGTGGGGGTGCAGGGGGACATGAGTGGGGGCCTGGTGGAGCTGCCCCTGCACTGTTTGGGGGTGGGGGTGCAGGGGAAATGAGTGGGGGCCTGGTGGAGGGTGCCCCTGGTGGCTGGGGGGTGGGGGTGGTGTTGGACATGAGTGGGGGCCTGGTGGAGGCTGACCCTGCACTGCTGGGGGGTGGGGGTGGTCGTGGACATGAGTGGGGGCCTGGTGGAGGCTGCCCCTGGTGGCTGGGGGGTGGGGTGATGGTAGACATGAGTGGGGGCCTGGTGGAGGGTGCCCCTGCACTGCTGGGGGTGGGGTTGCAGGGGGACATGAGTGGGGGCCTGGTGGAGGCTGCCCCTGCACTGCTGGGGGGTGGGGGTGCAGGGGGACATGAGTGGGGGCCTGGTGGAGGCTGCCCCTGCACTGCTGGGGGCTGGGGATGCAGGGGGACATGAGTGGGGGCCTGGTGGAGGGTGCCCCTGCACTGCTGGGGGGTGGGGGTGCAGGGGGACATGTGTGGGGGCCTGGTGGAGGGTGTCCCTGCACTGCTGGGGGGTGGGGGTGCAGGGGGACATGTATGGGGGCCTGGTGGAGGGTGCACCTGCACTGCTGGGGGGTAGGGGTGGTGGTAGACATGTGTGGGGGCCTGGTTGAGGCTTCCCCTGGTGGCTGGGTGGTGGGGGTGCAGGGAGACAAGAGTTGGACATGAGTGGGGGCCTGGTGGAGGCTGCCCCTTTTGGCTGGGGGTGGGGGTGGTGGTAGACATGTGTGGGGGCCTGGTGGAGGCTGCCCCTGCACTGCTGGGGGTGGGGGTGCAGGGGGATATGAGTGGGGGCCTGGTGGAGGCTGCCCCTGCACTGCTGGGGGGTGGGGGTGCAGGGGGACATGAGTGGGGGCCTGGTGTAGGCTGCCCCTGCACTGCTGGGGGGTGGGGGTACAGGGAGACATGAGTGGGGGCCTGGTGGAGGCTGCCCCTGGTGGCTGGGTGGTGGGGGTGGTGGGAGACATGAGTGGGGGCCTGGTGGAGGCTGCCCCTGGTGGCTGGGGGGCGGGGGTGGTGGGAGACATGAGTGGGGGCCTGGTGGAGGGTGCCCCTGGTGGCTGGGGGGTGGTGGGAGACATGAGTGGGAGCCTGGTGGAGGGTGCCCCTGGTGGCTGGGGGGTGGGGGTGGTGGGAGACATGAGTGGGAGCCTGGTGGAGGCTGCCCCTGCACTGCTGGGGGGTGGGGGTGGTGGGAGACATGAGTGGGGGCCTGGTGGAGGCTGCCCCTGCACTGCTGGGGGGTGGGGGTGGTGGGAGACATGAGTGGGGGCCTGGTGGAGGCTGCCCCTGCACTGCTGGGGGTGGGGGTGGTGGGAGACATGAATGGGGGCCTGGTGGAGCATGCCCCTGGTGGCTGAGGGGTGGGGGTGCAGGGAGACATGAGTTGGACATGTTTGGGGGCCTGGTGGAGGGTGCCCCTGCACTGCTGGGGGGTGGGGGTGCAAGGGGACATGAGTGGGGGCCTGGTGTAGGCTGCCCCTGCACTGCTGGGGGGTGGGTGTGCAGGGAGACATGAGTGGGGGCCTGGTGGAGGCTGCCCCTGGTGGCTGGGGGGTGGGGGTGGTGGGAGACATGAGTGGGGGCCTGGAGGAGGCTGCCCCTGGTGGCTGGGGGGTGGGGGTGGTGGTAGACATGAGTGGGGGCCTGGTGGAGGGTGCCCCTGGTGGCTGGGGGGTGGGGGTGGTGGTGGACATGAGTGGGGGCCTGGTGGAGGGTACCCCTGGTGGCTGGGGGGTTGGGGTGGTGGTGGACATGAGTGGGGGCCTGGTGGAGGGTGCCCCTGCACTGCTGGGGGGTGGGGGTGGTGGTGGACATCAGTGGGGGCCTGGTGGAGGATGTCTCTGGTGGCTGGGGCGTGGGGGTGATGGTAGACATGAGTGGGGGCCTGGTGGAGGCTGCCCCTGCACTGCTGGGGGGTGGGGGTGCAGGTGGACATGAGTGGGGGCCTGGTGGAGGCTGCCCATGCACTGCTGGGGGGTGGGGGGGGCAGGGGGGACATGAGTGTGTGCCTGGTATAGGCTGCCCCTGCACTGCTGGGGGGGTGGGGGTACAGGGAGACATGAGTGGGGGCCTGGTGGAGGCTGCCCCTGGTGGCTGGGTGGTGGGGGTGGTGGGAGACATGAGTGGGGGCCTTGTGGAGGCTGCCCATGGTGGCTGGGGGGTGGGGGTGGTGGGAGACATGAGTGGGGGCCTGGTGGAGGCTGCCCCTGGTGGCTGGGGGGTGGGGGTGGTGGGAGACATGAGTGGGGGCCTGGTGGAGGCTGCCCCTGCACTGCTGGGGGGTGGGGGTGGTGGGAGACATGAGTGGGGGCCTGGTGGAGGCTGTCCCTGCACTGCTGGGGGCTGGGGGTGGTGGGAGACATGAGTGGGGGCCTGCTGGAGGCTGCCCCTGCACTGCTGTGGGGTGGGGGTGGTGGGAGACATGGGTGGGGGCCTGGTGGAGGCTGCCCCTGGTGGCTGGGGGGTGGGGGTGCAGGGAGACATGAGTTGGACATGTTTGGGGGCCTGGTGGAGGGTGCCCCTGCACTGCTGGGGGTGGGGGTGCAGGGGGACATGAGTGGGGGCCTGGTGTAGGCTGCCCCTGCACTGCTGGGGGGTGGGGGTGCAGGGAGACATGAGTGGGGGGCCTGGTGGAGGCTGCCCCTGCACTGCTGGGGGGTGGGGGTGCAGGGGGACATGAGTGGGGGCCTGGTGGAGGCTGCCCCTGCACTGCTGGGGGGTGGGGGTGCAGGGGGACATGAGTGGGGGCCTGGTGGAGTGTGCCCCTGCACTGCTGGGGGGTGGGGGTGCAGCGGGACATGTGTGGGGGCCTGGTGGAGGGTGCCCCTGCACTGCTGGGTGGTGGGGGTGCAGGGTGACATGAGTGGGGGCCTGGTGGAGGCTGCCCCTGCACTGCTGGGTGGTGGGGGTGCATGGGGACATGAGTGGGGGCCTGGTGGAGGGTGCCCCTGCACTGCTGGGGGGTGGGGTTGCAGGGGGACATGAGTGGGGGCCTGGTGGAGGGTGCCCCTGGTGGCTGGGGGGTGGGGGTGGTGGGAGACATGAGTGGAGGCCTGGTGGAGACTGCCCCTGCACTGCTGGGGGGTGGGGGTGGTGGGAGACATCAGTGCGGGCCTGGTGGAGGCTGCCCCTGCACTGCTGGGGGGTGGGGTGGTGGGAGACATGAGTGGGGGCCTGGTGGAGGCTGCCCCTGGTGGCTGGGGGGTGGGAGTGGTGGGAGACACGAGTGGGGGCCTGGTGGAGGCTGCCCCTGGTGGCCGGGGGGTGGGGGTGGTGGGAGACATGAGTGGGGGCCTTGTGGAGGGTGCCCCTAGTGGCTGGGGGGTCGGGGTGGTGGTTGACATGAGTGGGGGCCTGGTGGAGGCTGCCCCTGCACTGCTGGGGGGTGGGGGTGGTGGGAGACATGAGTGGGGGCCTGGTGGAGGGTGCCCCTGGTGGCTGGGGGGTGGGGGTGGTGGTGGACATGAGTGGGGGCCTGGTGGAGGGTGCCCCTGCACTGCTGGGGGGTGGGGGCAGTGGTAGACATGGGTGGGGCCTGGTGGAGGCTGCCCCTGGTGGCTGGGGGGAAAGGGGTGGTTGGAGACATGAGTGGGGGCCTGGTGGAGGGTGCCCCTGGTGGCTGGGGGGTGGGGTGGTGGGAGACATGAGTGGGGGCCTGGTGGAGGCTGCCCCTGCACTGCTGGGGGGTGGGGGTGGTGGGAGACATGAGTGGGGGCCTGGTGGAGGCTGCCCTGCACTGCTGGGGGGTGGGGGTGGTGGGAGACATGAGTGGGGGCCTGGTGGAGACTGCCCCTGCACTGCTGGGGTATGAGGGTGGTGGTAGACATGGGTGGGGGCCTGGTGAAGGCTGTCCCTGGTGGCTGGGGGGTGGGGGTGCAGGGAGACATGAGTTGAACATGTTTAGGGGCCTGGTGGAGGGTGCCCCTGCACTGCTGGGGGGTGGGGGTGCTGGGAGACATGTGTTGGTGACCAGTAGTGCAAGGTGACATGTGGGTTGGCTGGTGGGCATGGCCATGGTGGATGGGTTGCCTGTGGGACATGAGCAGGGGTGCAGGGTAGTCCCCTGTGGTGTGGGCTGGCTGCAGGGGCCTTGGAGGGTGTAGAGGGAACACGTGGGAGGACCCACATGGCCAAATCACATGTAGCATTCCCCGGCACCACCGAAATACACGTACCCTGCTGAAATCGCGTGTGAATCTTCCCGCGCACCTCGGAATACACGTACCCAGGCCAATCGCGTGTGGAACTTCCCGCGCACCCGAAGTACACGTACCCAGGACAATTGCGTGTGGAACTTCATGCGCATCCCGAAGTACACGTACCCAGGACAATCACGTGTGCTTTCTTGTGGTGTACTTGTTTGGCCCTGTGCACCTCTTTGACCATGCGCTGGTTTGCCCTATTCGATTCCATGAATACGGGTTGTAGGCGAGCGTGTGGGCGTTCTGCGCACTTGCCTCCTGTACTTCCCCCGTGACGCCCATATTTTCACGCGTTGTTCCCCATTCCGAGTGTTACGCCCCGTGTTACGCCTACTTTTGTGATGTGCGCTGCGCTATGTGCAATTTCCCAGTGGCCGTGGCGCACGCTGTTGGATGACCTGTGCGCTGGCATGCGCGGCGCACATTTTTAGCGCACATCCAATGTTTTTCTCGCGCACGGACTTCCATGAATCGATGTGCGCTGGTTTCCCTGCGATTTTCGCACTTGCACTGCGATTTTCGCATTTTACTGCGATTCGCACGTTTTGGCACCTCTGCGTGGGAATTTTTGGCGCACATTATTTCCATGAATCGACCCCAGAGTGTCTTTGAAAAAAAGGGATCAGGCTGTTGAGTGTCCTTTCCTTTAAACTTCTGAAAGTTTGTCAATGTGGATGTTAACAAACTGAATGCTGTTGTCACGTGGGTATGTCTGGAAGCCAACAACTGTACCAAGTGCTCCGTTAACTAAACATTGCTCCACATCAAGTTTACGCTTTAGCATTACTGTACAGTTTAAACACAATGTTAATTTTTTCTCCAAACCAGCTCTGTTAGAGATAGAATTTTCTAAGCTATTTAGTCGTGCTGTGGCTTGTTGACACATAGGTACTGCCATACCGTGCATGTCCATTTGTCTGTGGAGTAAATTTGCACTATTGGTCGCATTTCTTTTTTCAACATTGTTTCATTGAATTTCCACAGCTTGCTAGGGTTGGCATTAAGGACATACATTTTACATTTTTGTTTGCTAATTGTTCCATGACATCAGTAGCAGATGTGTTATGGCCATATAGCTCATGGATGCATCTGCTATTTAAGATCGACTGTGCTTGCTTAGAAAGCACACCAATCCAAATGCTTTTCAAAATGTTAGCATAGGTGAGGTCTAAAGACTGACACATGTTTTCAGTTAGTTCTCTGTAATGAAGATTTTGCCAGAGATTTACATTTCGTATGCTGCCAAGTGTGTTATGGCACAGTTTGTGTCCTAAGGTTTTAAAAATAGGTTCAGTTTTCATGGTGTTAATTGTAGAAGATCTCTGAAAACAATGACGTGTTTTCCTCCAAAAGGTTCTTGGTAGTCCCTTTTAAAGACCTCTTGCAATCTGAGGTGAATCAAAGCAAACATTAGGTTGGAAACCATGCTCACCTCATCTATTAGGAGCATTTTCATTTGTTTCAAAACTCTGCGTAACTTCATAGCAGCTTGTGCTGAAAATTTGTAGAAGTCTAGTTTGTTTTGGTGTTCTACTGGAAGGAGTAGCAATCAGTGTAAATGAACACCACCTATTTTGCAGGCAACTAAACCTGTGGGGGCTGAATGTTTGTTGTTTGTCAATTGTTGGAGGAACTTGCTGATGATTTTATTAAGAATGTTTTGCCTGAACCAGCTTGACCACTTACATACAGGAGTACAGGTTTATAGTTTTGACAGGTATACGTTTTAGTTTTGTGCTGTACACCATGGAATGAAGTGATATTTTATTTATATTGTGCTCATACACAAGTGTTTCATAGAGCAACCAGGCAAAGGGAGGGGATCAGGGGAGAACAAACTTATCTTACTAAGCCCAGTGACATTAAGAGCGCACAAGTGCATGGGAAAGGGAAAAGGGGGAAAAGTGCATGGAAGGGGGAGAAGTGGAAAGTGCGTAACAGAAGAGAGAACAGAATAAATAATAATAGGTAAAATAAATAAATAAGGTGATAAACAGTGGTAGTACAGCCAGCAAGTGGCAAAGTGCTAGGATAGTCAGATAGGGTGTATCTGATAAATGCAGAAGAAAAGTAGGTGTGGGACTGTATGGGTACAGATACAGACCCCAATGCAAGGGGTGGCCCAGAGGCAGTGTGGGAGGAAGGCAGGGTGAGCAGATACCTGAGCCTGAAGAACATAGGGTGGCCAGGTGCACAGTGCCGAGAGAGAAAGCAGATCAGCAGGGGAGAAGAGGGGCAAAGGCAGAAGTGAAGAGATAGGTCTTGAGCTGCTTCCGGAACCGAAGATGGTTCTCCTCAAGTTTCAAGATGGCAGGTAGGCTGTTGCAAAGGGAGGCCCCAGCCAAAGACAGAGATCTACCCCCAGCTTGTTCCTTTGAAAATTTACTGACAATGACGGAGTTAGAAGAAGAGGAGCGAAGGGCTCGAGAGTGGAGGTATTTACGGAGGGATAGAGGAAGGTATTTCCAAATTCAATTTCAATGTTCAATTTCTTTAGTTACTTGTAGGAAAATGCTATGCTTCTCATCATTCAGTTGTGATTTCAGTAGAGCAAAGTTTTCTTCAGATTGCTCATCCTGCCAGAAGGTGTTTTCTACTTCAGTCATTGCTAATTCTGCCTCATTTACAGTGGCTCTCCAAGTGGTTCTTGTCTTCCTGTAAAATATGGTTGACCGCTCTCAGGAGTGTCTACATTTAGTTGTGCTTGAAGTTCTTCTTCTTGTTGACATTCATTGTCCAACATGTTTTTCATCTTCATAGGAGGCATGGGTTTCCAATACATCATCTTCTTTTCTCCATGGTTTAAAAATGAGTTTTTAATGATAGCTTCATATGAGTAATCAGGCATGCATTTGGGAAACCAAGGCAGCATATGTTGTAGTATTTGTTTGCCTTGGTTTTTATATCTGGGCCAACAATACTTGCCACATTTGTGTCTTTAAAACCGCAGAACTTGTGCATGTATGTCAATATGTGTGCTTTCTGAAGGGATTTCACAAGTGCCCTATTTGTGAATGAACTGCAAAATAGTGGCACCACTTTCCTGACCAAATTTAGGAGCATCTTTAATCCACAAAAGCATGTGGATGTGTGATGCTCCTCTGGATTGATATTCTTTTCTCCAAAATAAGTGTTGCACTTCTCTGAGGGGAGGAATTGTTTTATTACAGATGAAGTGCAGCATGGCAATAAATTGGTGATGGAAATACCCTGACCCATTTACAGGGTGAAGAGAGCAGAGTTCCCCAGGTTTTTTCATGTCTATCCCTACTTTGTTTTCGCTTCCTATGCGTAGGAAATCGTGCAAGTCTTCCCATGCATACTCTACACAACTTAAAGTGACAAATCATGTGGGTGGGCCAAGGTTACGTAGCATACACCGTAAATCTGCGTGCTGAAGGAACCAGTATTCTTTCGTATGACACATGTTTGCCAAGAGATTTGTAATACTTGACTGTAAAACTTAATCTTTCTCTTTCACCTTTTGAAGTAGCTGCGTAGCAGAAATGTTCCAGTGCATGTTTCTAGTGCATCGTCTATGGTGTCTTTGGAATGCAGTGGGTGAATTGTATACTAGTCTAAATTATTGAAGGCTGTAGTAGGATCTAGATGTTCAAATTGGCCAGTTGATGAGAAATCCTGAATTATTTTGGTGGTTTCTCTCAGCTTTTCTTCAATGTTTCTTTCTTTGTAGTATTCATTGTTCTCTTTAAGATATTGCAGGGCTTTTTTTTAACTTTGTTTAAGTCTACTAGTTGCTGGGATTTTTTTTGTCTTTTGTAGGTACACGATTTACTAGGATACTCAAAGATTGATCTATTGACCTTTCCACTCCCAGAGTGTCTTCTTTTTCTTTAATAACTAATGGCAAATAAACTACTTTGCCTCAAATGACTTTCAGTAATTCAGAAGGAGGCAACTTGGCTGTTTTTGGTTGAAGGCGTATTATCGCTTGAAATGGGTACACTGTTTGGATTACAATGCTCTCATACGAATTAGGCTGTTTGAGTGGTTTTGGCAGTGGGAATATTTCCAAGTTATTACTGATAGCCCGTGAAGGCATTTGGTTATTGTCAAGTTTTCCAGTGCAGTATGCGCAAAAAAGTATTGAAGGGTTAGTAATTTCGTATTTGTTTTCTGCTAAACGAAAGAGAGCTAATAGGAACCATTTGGATTCCTCATTGTCTTCTATTTTATTTGTTATATCTACAGTTCTGTGCTCTTTGTATAAAAACTTCTGCGGCAACACACACATACTTTGGTACTACAGCAGATGTGCTTTTAAACTTTGCTATTTCTTTTTTGGATGTATGTAATAGAAGGTTGGGATCTGCAAGGTTGTCGCTACTCTCTTCTAAAGTTACTGGATTTTCTAAGTGCTCTTCACTTCCAAAATATTTGCTTTGGATGGGGTCTATTTCTTTCAGCAGTTCTTTGACTGTACCATGTAGGAGAATGTGATTTAAATGAACCAGTGCTAAAGCAGGACCTTTTGCAAGACTTTGTATAGTGGAATGGTGTGTCTAACATTTTGATGTGGTGGAAGGTACTTTTTCAAACAAGCCCAGAAATGCAGGTTAATGAATGTCCTTGTAGTCCTTCGTATTTGCACGCTAGACAGGAGTCCATGGTTTGTAATATTTACATTTTTTATTTGTCTTTGGCTTTCACATACTGATTAAAGAGCTGCCGCAGAGATTTGAAGGATTGTTTTTGTACGTTACACATTGAGGTGCACAGCCATTTGTAGACAGGATGGATTGGTTTGGTGGAATGGAGAGTTGATTGCAAGTTTGCTGGGGATATTCTTGCAATCAGCGTTTCTTCTTCCATAATGGTACTGTGTAACTTTTCATACCCTCTGCCACTGCTCTCTATGGCAATTGGGTTTGTCTGTTCTTGTTTGTATGCCTCTTCATTGAAATATGGCTCTGTGCTGGTTGTGTGAATCCACTCAACTGCACAGATATTTGCAAAGATATCTATATTGATGTTTGTATCTTACAAAGTACTTTTTGTAGTTTATTAATTAATTTTGTTAGTGGTTTCATTCAGTTTAAAATTAATATAAATAATTTCCTTTTGAAGATCTTTGCACTGTCTAGGAAAGCTTCCAGGATCAGTTTTCTGCTGTAAGTGTTAAGGGTTTAGTGTGATTTCGCCACTGTTATTATAAGGTTCTGAAGGATTCTCTGGTGGAACATTTTTTGTAAAATACATTTTTTGGAATGCTTACTTGTGGCTATGTTAACGTTGGTAGATGAAGTGTAAGCACTACTGGTAGTTGCATTCTTCTTCATACATTTAGTTTTAGTTTTACATTTTGGAAGAGAAGTTAAACTTTTTTTTCCTGCTACCTGGTTTCATTTTGTTCATTGACTGTATTTTCTGTTTTGTTTGAACTTTTTGTACAAAGTCTGCTAGAGGTGGATGGCCATTTTGCATGATTTTAGTTTTATCTGCTCTATGTCTGCGTTGCTTTCTACAGAGTTGCTTTTCGGTAGGCATTGTCTTGTGTCTGTTGGAGAAAAAAGGAAAGTGTTGGTTTGGAAGTTGTGCAATGTATTTGTATGTACTGTGCATGACGGTCTGAGTATAAGGGTAGGTATACATAGAGGATTGTGATTGTTAAAAGGGCTGTTACTTTTGGTTGGGAAGGTTGTACTGTTATGTGTGTGTGTTCCTGTGGGAAAGGTTTGCTTCAGTGTGTATGACAGTGTAATGTGCTTGAAGAAGTAAGGACATCACAATGTTATTTTTAATAAAACTAGTGGGTATTAACATACTGGTGTTCTGATGACAATAGAAACAGTGGACCTGGCAAAATGCAATGAGTAAGGGTAAAGCGAGTGCTGTGGGATTGGATGAAATTGTTTGGGCTACAATACAACAACACTGCACTCTCTGAGTAACAGGCAGAACACTACAACAGTACTACATTTACTTTGTTGGATGTGAAAAGTATGTTTCATCTGGGTCTTATCTTCCAGCAGAGACGCCAATGGCTTTTAGGAGGTGGTTCTTCACTGCAATTGCAAAAGAAGGTAGTTAGTGGGTATGTGTGTTAATGGTAAAGTAACAGCAGTAGGAGAACACATTATTTTAGATTGTAGGAGGATTTGTTGGTGGGAAGAGTGTGTGTGTGTGTGCAATTGTACAGCACTGCATACAAATGGGGACTTGGGAGTATTAGCATTGTTGGTATTGGGGGAAGTACTGCAGTGATAACTGTGCCCTATGTGGATGCACTTTTTGAATTGTGTGAGATGTTTTTGCACTACTTGTTTTGGAAATGGATTAGTGCAAGTCATAGTAGAGTGCAAAAAAGGGAGAAAGATATAGAGATTGGAAATGAGAACATTACTGTGCGTGGAATTGTGTTAACTTTCTCACACATAGATGCTTGCTACGTGAGTGCAGAAATTCTTTTCTGTTGTTTCATTTATTTATCCATATTTACAGATATCACTGTTTCCAATGTACACATGCATTTCTTTGCTTTCCTCCCAATGGTGCTTTGTGTCAATTGTGCAATGTATGTACTTGCCATGCTTTCCTAACATACATGCAGTTTCCCTTTTTTGTGTGCATTGTGGGCATTTCATGTACGATCTGGCACTTGAATGTGCTGTTCAAATGTTCCCAATATGTTTTTCTTTAAAAAAAAATCAGAGGCAGTGGTGCTGAAATTGAAATATGTGGTTTGCAGTTGTTATATAGTGGGCAGTCCAAGAAAACTGTGAAAGCAAACAGTATTGTAAGTAACTGTCGGTTGATGTGAGGAGATGGTACAAATGACCGTATGATTATTGAGTAGGTTATGCAGGGCAAGTGGCAAGCAACCTGTCCACATGCATGCAATCTATGTACTTGCTATACTTTGGTAACATACATGTAGTTTTCATTTTCTGTCTGCTTTACAAAACATATGCATACCTGTAGTTTGTGTTGATGGATGTAGTTGTGGATGAATCTGGAAGTAGAAATCTTGGAGAGTTTTTGTCAGGAATCAGGGTTGGCACAGGCGTGGAGTGCTAAAATACGCCTATTGAGACATTATGTGCTGGAAGGACAAGGAAACTTCAGTTCCCAGCATCCTTTGTGTTATTTTGTAGTTTGGCCTGTGCGCGCATTGCCAGCTGTACTGCATCAAGAATCAAGGCAGCTTAAAGGCAGGCAACGGCAGTGGGCAGGTGTGGATTATTCTTGAATTGGAGCAGGAGGCAGGCTGCCACGTTCGGCAACAGGAGGAAGGCGTCTGCGTGCGACGAAACGAGATGCAGGGGAGAAACGCTTGATCGCACGCGTTCACGTGCGGTAGGAGCAGGAGGGGCGCTGAGTAGCCAGCATAGACAAAGCTTGCTGTTCTTCGTCTGGGAAGTCCCACGGGGCTCCCCAGACTCAAGATAAGTACTCGTGGGGGCAATATATTTCTGAACTGCTTGGAATGATTTACCGCTGTTTCAATATTTGTCTGGGAAGTCCCGCGAGCTCCCCAGATAAGTAACGCCCTAATCTCTTTGAATTCAATTGGTGTGAAAAAACTAAAGTGTGTTTGTCACTCGTATAATTCAAGAACTTCGCCAATCTTGTGTGGGTTAATGCAGGAAGTACTGCATATGGACAACGACATTTCACTAGTGCCAGGAACTAAAGGAAATGCATTTATGTTGTATGTTGCTAATGCTGCCCGAAGGGCCATGTGTATTGTCTAATCATTTTGGGAAGCTTTCCCTTATGTGTGGTCATAATGCTTGCTTATGTGTTGTAAGAGAATGATATTTCAGAGCAGGATACGGTACACGTATTAAGGTGTGCTATTCAGGAAGCAGGTACATGTTAATAGTGCAGGTGATATTTCTGTTCATTCTATGTGAGTTAGAGTAGGGTTTTTTCCTGGTGTTTCCCCAGTTCCATCCACCTTAGGAGTTTCCTTACCCTCTTTCCGGTGTTCCTAATTTCCCCTCCCTATCCACAACCTCTCCCTAACCCCTATTCCTCCCATTGGCTGCCACGTGGCGACCTGTTTCCTAACCCAGGCGCCTGTGCCATCCACGGTGGGAGGGTCAAGTTCATTCGGCTTCCGTGGTTCGGGGGAGAGTGTCGATCTCTCTTCCTTCCAGTTAGTGTGATTGTGACATAATAAGCCACCCCCAAATTGGGATACTCACAACCACCTAAGCCAAATGGACCCGACACCTCCACCTTTAGTGGATGTGCTAAAGGTTTTACAGGCTATTCAGTTGGAATTAGCACATGCTAGGCAGGAAGCTACCACCTTGAAAGCTCAGGTACAAGGGTTGGTAGCGCAAGGTACCCCTTTGGAGGGGCCCAGTACCTCCACTACTGAGGGCACTTCCACTAGGGGCAATCCTACGGTCATTGTCCAACCACTGAGTAGTGTACCATTGGTCTCACCAGAACGTTTTTCAGGGGATCCTAGAAAATACATGACTTTTCTTACCCGATGTAGACTCCATTTTTTGTGCAAAACTGCGGCGTTTGAGACCATCCAAGCCAGAACCGCTTTTGTAAATATCCTATTTGACAGGGGATGCAGCAGCCTGGGCGATGCCCTTAGTACAGAAAGATGACCCCTTGTTATATAACTGGGATAATTTTCTAGGAGAATTTGGTAGACTGTTTGATAGACGGGAGGTTTCATTGGCCCAAGACAAGGAGTTGTTCGGGTTAAGACAGGGATAACGAGATTTGGTTACATATGTGACACAGTTCAATAGATTAGTGATTGAAACTGAATGGCCAGAAGCAAAACAGACGGTACTGTTTTATCAAGGGCTACGGGAGGAAATGAAAGATGCCATTGCGCAGGTAGAACCGCAACCCAGTACTTGTACAGCGATGATAGAGCTAGCCCTTAGGTTAGATCATAGAATGAATGAGAGAAGGGGAGACAAGAAGAAACCAGAAGCAGTCCCGTTTGTGAGATTGGACAGGAGTAGAAGAGGAAGGAGTAGCGATGAGGAACCAATGCAGCTTGGTAGTGTCAGAGGTCCTTTATCTGAGACAGAAAAAGAACAGCGGAAACTTAAGAAATTGTGTTTGTACAGTGGACAGGCAGATCATTTAATTCGTACCTGTCCTAATACTCCGCAAAAGAATCTTGGAGGGGAACGAGGCAAGAAGGAAGCGGGAAAAGAGTTCGGCCAACCTTAGGGGGGAACTCAGGTGACAGGCCCGAAGGAAGCAAGGTTCCCCAAATTAGTGGCAAATACAGTTGGGAGCAAGACATCTCATTTGTATATTCTGGTAACGTTATGTTGGGCAATGTCTAACCAAGTGGTGTTAGCTATGGTGGATTCAGGGGCCACAGGTAATTTTGTGGACATTACATTGGCCCACCAGTTAGGACTACCTGTACAAGATAAACCAAGAGTGGAAGGGGTCCAATCAGTGGACGATTCTCCGTTAGTATCTGATCCTATCAAACAACAAACACATAAGTTACAGATGACATTTGCTTCAGGTCACAGAGAAGACATTGCTTTTGATTTAATAGCTGCACCACAGTTTGGTTTAATTTTAGGAATGCCCTGGTTAGTGCAACATAATCCCAGGATTGACTGGGAAAAGCAGACTGTAGAGTTTACGGAGCAGAAGTGTCAAGGACACATGATATCTGAGATGGAACCTTCGGGATGGTTGGTTGATCAAGAAGGAAAGGATCAAGTGGTAGGAGCAGTGGAAGCAGGGATTCCCTTGCAATACCGAAAGTTCGCAAAAGTATTTGACAAAGGTGGGGCAGAGCAACTACCACCCCATAGACCATATGATTATGTCATTGAATTGGAGGAAGGGGCGAAGTTGCCTTGTAGCAGAATCTACGCCCTGACAGAAACGGAAAATGAACATTTAAGAGTGTATCTGGATGAAATGCTGGAGAAGGGGTTCATTAGACATTCCACGTCCCCTGTCTCCTCTCCCTTGTTTTTTGTCCCTAAGAAAGAGGGGACATTACAAACTTGTATTGATTACCGTGCATTGAATAAGGTGACCATTAAGAATAGGTTTCCCTTACCTCTAATTTCAGTATTATTGGATCAGGTGCGGGCGGCAAAAATATACACGAAATTGAACTTAAGGGGGGTATACCACTTGATCAGAGTGCGGGAGGGGGATGAGTGGAAGACGGCATTCTGGACAAAGTTTGGTTTATTTGAATACTTGGTCATGCCGTTTGGATTATGCAATGCTCCTGCAGCATTTCAATTCTTTATGCAAGACGTTTTGAGAGATTTTATTGATGTGTTTGTCATAGTTTACATTGACGACATTTTGATTTATTCAGTTTCACCAGAACAACATGTTCAGCATGTGAAGGCAGTGCTTCAGAGGTTGCAGGAGTATCAGCTCTGTGTAAAATTGGAGAAATGTGATTTTCACACTAGGCAGGTGGAGTTTCTAGGGTTTATTCTCACTCCAGAGGGTGTAGTGATGGATGCAAAGAAAGTACAAGCTGTAACAGATTGGCCATCTCCTCAATGTATCAAGGACGTTCAATCATTTCTAGGATTTGCCAATTTCTATCAGTGTTTTATTAGTAATTTTTCAGCCATTGTAACGCCAATTACACGATTGCTTAAGAAGGCAACACCATTTGTTTGGGGTCCTGAAGCAGAAAAGGCTTTTCAGACTTTAAAGGTAGCTTTTACCACTGCACCAGTGTTGAGACATCCAGACACAAGTCAAGCCTTCAAGGTGGAGACTGACGCTAGTAACTTGGTGGTGGGGGCTATTTTGTCACAGAAGGATATGGAGGGAGTGTGGCATCCAGTGGCATTTTATTCTAGAAAGTTATCAGGTTGTGAACAGAATTATTCTATCACGGATAAGGAGTTGTTAGCTATTCGATCAGCTTTTCTAGAATGGAGACATTACCTATTGGGGGCTAAGCATCAGGTAATAGTGGTGACTGACCACAAGAATCTGCAATACTTTAAGACTGCTCACAAACTTAGTCCCAGACAACTCCGCTGGTCTCAGTATTTCAATGAATTTGATTTCGTAGTAACCTTCAGGTCAGGAAAGAATAATGGCAAAGCAGATGCACTGTCTAGGCAGCAAAATTTGGAGAGTGTGGAGAGTGAAGTAAGAGCAATTATTCGCTCAGACAAAGTCATTGGAGCAATTACCACCAACTTCATTGGGGAGGTCAAGAGAGCATTACCACCTCGGCAACTCCAGAAGTGGTGGGACAGTCATCCAGAAAGAAAGGTGCAGCAGGGGTTGCCGTACCATCAAGACCGATTATTTCTACCTACTAAAGAAGTAAAGAAAAAAGCATTATATTGGTGTCATAATTCTCCATTAGCGGGACATGCTGGTCAAAGGAAAATGCAAACTATGCTAGAAAAGTATTTTTGGTGGCCTACATTGAGACAGGATGTGAGCAACTATCTACTAAAATGTGAGAATTGTATAAGAAACAAAGCAGATCATGTAAAGAAAAGAGGGTTACTTCAACCATTACCCACTCCTGAGAAGGTATGGACCCATATATCAATGTATTTCATTACCGACCTTCCACCAGATAAGCAGTTTGACACTATTTGGATGGTGGTGGATTTCTTGTCCAAACAAGCACATTTCATTCCTTGTGAAGGAATACCTGGAGCAGGCAGGTTAGTGGAGTTGTTTCTTCAACATGTGGTTAGACTACATGGTTTGCCAAAAAGTATTGTCTCGGACAGAGGACCTCAATTCACTTCACGGTTTTGGCGAGCTTTCTGTCGCATGTTGGGAATCAACTGTGCTCTCTCTACGAGTTATCATCCCCAAACTGATGGTCAGACAGAACGGGTCAACCAAACACTCGAACAATATTTGAGAGGCTATTTAGGTGATGGCCGAGAGTCTTGGGTACTGGCACTCTGGTTGGCTGAATTTACATATAACAATACACTGCACACGTCATTGGGTATGTCTCCTAATGAATGCTTATTTGGGTATGAGCAGAATATGATACCAGAACATTTACCTGAAGTGGAGAAACTACCTGTGTTGCAAGATCGAAAACAGTTGCTTCTCAAGATCCGACAGAAGGCGCACACCAATTTGGAACAGGCTAAGAAAGCCTATAAAAGACATGCTGATAAACACCGGCAGGAGAGTCTGCGTTATAAAGCAGGAGACAGGGTTTGGTTATCAACCAGAAACCTCTCCATAGTTGGATCTCGTAAATTTATGCCTAGATTTATTAGACCTTATGAAATCATTGCATGTGTGTCACCAACAGCTATGAAACTGAGTTTGCCTAAAACTCTACAAATACACCCAGTATTCCATGTTTCTTTGCTTAAACCCGCAGCTCCTAGGACAACTACGAAGAAACCCCCAGCCATAGTGAAAGATGGGAACATGGAATACGAAGTAAAACGCATTGTGGATTCCAGAAGAAGATATCGACAACTATGGTATTTGATCCAATGGGAAGGTTACGGCCCTGAGGACTGTTCTTGGGAACCAGCTAGAGAGGTTCATGCTCCCAGGTTAGTGAAAAAATTTCATTTACGCAACCCAGGTAAACCAGGTCCTGGGAGGAGCCATGGAAGAGGAGGTAATGTCAGGAATCAGGGTTGGCACAGGCGTGGAGTGCTACAATACGCCTATTGAGACATTATGTGCTGGAAGGACAAGGAAACTTCAGTTCCCAGCATCCTTTGTGTTTTTTTGTAGTTTGGCCCGTGCGCGCCTTGCCAGCTGTACTGCATCAAGAATCAAGGCAGCTTAAAGGCAGGCAACGGCAGTGGGCAGGTGTGGCTTATTGTTGATTTGGAGCAGGAGGCACGCTGCCGCGTTCGGCAACAGGAGGAAGGCGTCCGCGTGCGACGAAACGAGATGTAGGGGAGAAACGCTTGATCGCACGCGTTCACGGTGCGGTAGGAGCAGGAGGGGCGCTGAGTAGCCGGCAGAGACAACGCTTGCTGTTCTTCATCTGGGAAGTGCCACGGGGCTCCCCAGACTCAAGATAAGTACTCGTGGGGGCAATATATTTCTGAACTGCTTAGAATGATTAACCGCTGTTTCAATACTTGTCTGGGAAGTCCCGCGGGCTCCCCAGACCTGAGATAAGTAACGCCCTAATCTCTTTGAATTCAATTGGTGTGAAAAAACTAAAGTGTGTTTGTCACTTGTATAATTCAAGAACTTCGCCAATCTTGTGTGGGTTAATGCAGGAAGTACTGCATATGGACAACGACATTTCACTAGTGCCAGGAACTAAAGGAAATGCATTTATGTTGTATGTTGCTAACGCTGCCCGAAGGGCCATGTGTATTGTCTAATCATTTTGGGAAGCTTTCCCTTATGTGTGGTCATATTGCTTGCTTATGTGTTGTAAGAGAATGATATTTCGGAGCAGGATACAGTACACGTATTAAGGTGTGCTATTCAGGAAGCAGGTACATGTTAATAGTGCAGGTGATATTTCTGTTCATTCTATGTGAGTTAGAGTAGGGTTTTTTCCTGGTGTTTCCCCAGTTCCATCCACCTTAGGAGTTTCCTTACCCTCTTTCCAGTGTTCCTAATTTCCCCTCCCTATCCACAACCTCTCCCTAACCCCTCTTCCCCCCATTGGCTGCCACGTGGCGACCTGTTTCCTAACTCAGGCGCCTTTGCCAACCACGGTGGGAGGGTCGAGTTCATTCGGCTTCCGTGGTTCGGGGGAGAGTGTCGATCTCTCTTCCTTCCAGTTAGTGTGATTGTGACAGTTTTACAGTACTTTTGGATGCAGGTACATGGGAATCATAGGAGACATGTGCTCTGAGTTTTGAACAGCACATCTTCAGTGTTGCACTGAGTTGATTGAGTTAGATGTAGAGATCTTGGATGTGATTGGTGGATGGTTGTGCAACTGCTTACCAGTAGCCAATGAGAGAGTGCTGCAAAGTGTGAAGTGGAAAGGGAAGAAGAGCTGCCCTGTGTTATGGGATCTGTGAACACCGCATTAGTTTCAAGGATCACACGTGCTACCTCCAAGGCTTCTTAGCATGCCTGCCATGGAAAAGGGACTGTGTGGATTAGTAAATCAGGTGTTAAGCGTGTGCTGTACAGGAAGGGAGGATAATACTTTTTTCATTGCTGTGTTGGTTGTGTAGTGAAGATGGCTGGAGTTATTGTATGGATAGTGGGAGATTCCTTTGTATGTGAACTGGAGAGGTATGCAAAGGCAAGAGGTGTTCCTGCATATCTTGGTTTTTCAGGCCTGGGGGCTTTATGGTACAGTGTGCCTGGCCACAATATGCAGGCACTGCTTGCTCTTTGCAGAAATATGGCTACTTTTGGTAGTCCTGATGTTTTGGTGGTGCACTGTGGAGGAGAGTATTTGGGCTAAATCAGTGCCCCAAGGTTGGTTCCTGTATTGAAGTTGTTGGTGGAAGAACTAATGCTGCTTTTCCCTACTGCAAAGGTGTTTTTTTTCTGAAATCATACCAAGAGCACAATCGAACAACCCCAAGGTCTTCAATCCCCATCAAAATGTTGGAAGGTGCCTTGTTAATAGAGGCATGGCTATAGTTTTATGATTTGCTGAGCTGTCTGTTTTCTCCAATGACAACATTGACTCCCTTAGTGTGCACTATTTTACCACAGATGGCGTTTCATTGGCCATTCTTGGAAAAGCTCGTTTTTTTGGAATCTAATAGATGCTTTGCAGAGGTTGATGTAAGGAAGTAAGGAGGAAAACAATAGAAAAAAATCCCCCAAAAATAGAAAACAAAAGCCACCACAATAGGGGAAAACGTTAACCCTGGGTTTAATGTCTCTCCCCTCCCCCTGGAATTGGCCGATTTATCCACAAACTCTGAGGTAGTTCGCAGATTGCACTTGCCACATCCAGGACTTTTAAGGATGGCGGGCATGGAAATGGGACTGTGGAGGCCAGGGGATTGGTCAATAAGGTTCCCTGGGTTTGGTGTGCAAGGAGAGAGTGTGAGAGAGGATCTGTTTGCTGAGAGGAGAGCAGATAGATGTGGTTATGGCTGTGTGTTTCAGAAAGCAAAGTGTCTGGATTTTGGGGGACACTTGGATATATTGGTTGCAGGTGTATGCAGAGCACTGTGGAGTGGCTGCACATCTTGGATTCCCTCATGTGGATGTGCACTGGTATTGAGTGTGTGACATGAAGTGGATGGATTTGCTTCCCATTTGTGCCACTTTAGTTATGCAGCATAATCCAGCCATTATTATTGTTCATTGTGCAGGGAACCGTTTAGGCTATGTTACTGGAATCTCTCTGCAGTTTGCGATGAAGGAGGCACTTGGGAAAGTCATGGACATGTTTCCAAACTCTCCAGTGATTTTTTTCGCTCATTCCACAGAGACAGATTTGGCTGCACTCTTCCTCATTTGTTCTGCAAATGGAGAAAGCCAGGAACAATGTCGACAAGGCAGTTTGCGCATTTTTGCGAGATGTTGGTGTGTCTTCCTTCTACAATGAAAACATTACATTTCGTAGCACCAACATTTTCCACAGGGATGGCGTCTATCTTACTGATGCTGGCAATCACCTTTTTTGCACAATATCCAAATTTCATTGCAGCCGTTCTTGCAAGCATAGCAAGAATGTGTGCAGTAGGTATTGGCCACTTCAAAACTTCCACGAACAAGAAAACACCCAAAAAGGCTCTTTTCAGAGCCACCTCTTTCTCCCTGAAAAAAATGCAATGGTTTACATGCTGCCATCCCCTGCCAGCTTTGGAAGTCCACATACTACCGCGCTGTCCGTGGAATTCGCGGACTGCACAGGGGCCTTCACCATTTCATTGGCACTGTGAAATGTGGCTCTGAATAGAGCCTTTTTTTGTGTTCTGTGAATTTTTTGGGATTATTTAAAAATGACACACAAGGGAGGGAAGGGTAAGGAGGGTAGGGAAGGGGCACCAACCACAGGGATAAGAAAGGGCAGATGGAGAGAGGAAGATGTTGGGTGTGCCTCATTGAGGTAGATGGCACTTTCCTTTGTGATCCCGGACCGCAGCCTTGAAACCATTCCGGAACTGCTCACCCCTGCAGAGTACTGCGCCGCAGTACATACACAAAACAGTGATCTTTGAAAGGTAAGGATCTACTGTGCTGCATATCGCCTGTGAGGCTGTTTGAGGAATCCGCTGCCCCACATGAGTGTCCCTTGTGGTGACAGGAGCAGATGTTGAGGATGCTGCAGTGTAACTAAACCTACTATCCTGTTCGAAGGGGACGACCTTCCAAACTGCTGCTTTGTGGCTGGATCTGAGGTGTTGCCGCATGGAGGTAGCCCCTTAACTGTACAGCCTAGGTTTGCCACAACTGAGTACCATGTGGCACTCATTGCAGCAAACCTTGGCTGCACTAGCCTTGGGCTTCCCACCAATGGTGTTAAAAAGCCTCCACTGCCAAGACTCACGTTGGCAGCTGGTAGTGGGCACTTCCACTACCTCATTCTCTTCTTCCTCTTCTTCCTCCTCTGCATCATCAAGCCTGTTCCCCTCTCCAGGCTCTTGGAAGGTGGTGGTGGTGTTTGTGGTGGTGGGGGAGGTGCTGAGGCAGAGGCAGCAGATGCTACAGCAGTGGATGCCATTATGCAGGTAATTCGGGAATGCAGGAGCAAGCAGTAATCTGGTGCAAGCAGAAATCTGGTGCAAACAGCAATCTGGAGCAAGCAGCAATCTGGTGCAAGCAGCAATCTGGTGAAACAGCTATATGGCAATCTGGCACAGTGCTCTGTTCTGGAAATCCAAAAACAGAATGAGGAGCAGCACTGAGGTGTGGCCTTTTATAGGTGTGCAGGGAAGCACTTCACGGACAGTCATGCGCTTCACTGACACTTCAAACCCCAATCAGTGCTCAAAAAAATCCAGAAAGTATCCAGATCACCAGGGGCATGGTCTGGGACCTCTGCAATGGTGAGGTTTCAAGTAAAAAACTTTGGATTGTCCCAACAAACTTTTTTTGCTGTTTGGGGGCCCGGAACCTCTTCGCGAATAAGCACTGACACACAAAATGGGTGCGCTGACATTGTAACGTTGCAAATGTTTGCGAATGGGACAGCTGTCCTTAAGACACCTATTGCACGGGAACCGTTGTGTGCATGCGGATTCGTGTCCTACGGACAGGGTTTGGGTCCCAGAACAAATTAACAGATGCAGTGTTCATACGACCCAGGGGATGAGATGTGCATGCGCCCAGGTGTTTTAATTATCTTACTTTTCAAACTGCGCTGTGTACCATTGGAGTTACTGTCTTCCCTCATTTCATCCCGAGGGAAATTCTCCTTAAGCCACTTCAGGGTACTTGCCATTTCTGTGTAAAAAAGAGGAGTCATTTCTACTAGTATTGTACACAGAACAAACTGCACAGTTATAGTAAAAAATATAGTGACTCATTACAAGTATCCCTGGCCGGTAACAACGGTGCCGGCACGCTTACCAGCATTGTTGTTACCAGACCGGCACACTACGAGTCTGCCAGGGTCAGACCTGACGGGTGGAACGGCACCTGCCTGTAGAGTTTCACGGAAGCAATGGCACGGTTCTTAACAATGTCAGTGTTTCCGTGGTCCCCAGAGGACAGGACTCAAATGGGAATGGGGAATTACATTTTCTGGCATCTGACTTCACAGACCGCCGGGGCTGTAATGCTTCTCAGGATGTAGGTAATGCAGCATTGAGGTAGTACTGTTGGAAGCACAGGTTATTTTCCTGGTTGGTGCATTCCATTATGTTGCACACTCTGTGCAATTGCATTGCTGCTTTTATACGTACATAGTTTGTAGACCTATTTAATTTTTCCTTACAATTCACTTATTTGTTGGTCTTTAAAAATGTTCAGTTTCTTTGCTGTATGCTACCATAATGTGAAACAACCCCCATGCTATTTGGCAGTGTGGATGCTACCCGATATCCGCAAACAGTTGCATAGTCCACAGGGTGGCCAGAATGTTGTATGGTACATGAATACAAATGAAGTGTATCCTGGTAAAAACCTATGAAATTCAGTGAAAGAACTTTGTTAAAGGGACGTTTTGGTTCAGTTGCCCTAATAAAAACCTATCATATTCAGTGCAAAAACTTTGTTAAAGGAATGTTATAGTTAGTTTGCCCTAATAACAACCTATCCATATTATGGTTACAAGTAAAACCGAAAACCCACAAAAATATGCCAGTTATGGCAAAGCTAAGCAACCATAACTCACGCCACCACCGTGCACTGCTAAGACTAACACCCATGACAACAAAGATGACATCACAAATGTCATTGATGGCATCACTGATGACATCACATGTGCATTTAGTTTTCATGAAAAGTCTCTACAAGGGATTGTCATTATAATGTTGGCAGAAACCTATCAGAGGTAATTGGGAGAAATATCCTGAGATACATAGTTCATTAATCAATGCATTGCTATAAACACCATAGTATTGCAGAGTTATTTCCAGTATAGGAACCTACTCATGTAGAAATTTAGGTATTTTTTCTACATGAGTAGAAATCTCACGCAATCTCAGACCGGAAAGAACTGTTTAAAATGTTGAAAGCGCAAGAGATCACCCCCCGAGCCCCTGGTCTCTACAATTAAAAAAAATCAATTGGTGTCAGCAAATCCAAAAATGCCATGTAACAAAAACTTAAAGATATTCAGGACGGCATTACCTTCAAAAATGCCCTCCTTGCCGAAAACCTCAGCATTAGTGAGCCTAAATCCTTTGCCAGAGACCCTTCTATCCCTGTCTTCAAATTGAGTCCTATCTCAGTAGAGGAATTTAAGAAGGTGATTATAAAACTTACGGCTACCAAATGCAAGAGTGATCCATGATTTTCTCTCATCAAGACCCGCTGAACAATTCTTTTGGAGGCAATTTGTAAATTCATTAGTGCCTCCCTTATATCGGGTATCGTACCAGATGACCTGAAGCTGGCATGGATTACCCTCATTTTGAAAAAACCAGGACAGGCACAAGACAACCCTTTAAATTACAGGCTCATAACGAATACCCCCTTCCTCCTTAAATGTTTAGACCACGTTGCCTATAATCAGATAGACCAGCATCTGAACCAATCCCCGATCCTGAACCCTCTTCAATCCGGTTTTAGACATGGTTTCAGCACAGAAACCTCCTTATTGGAGTTGAAGTCCAGGCTATTGGGTCAAATTGACAAAGGCTTCACATCCCTTCTCATGTCTCTGGAACAGTCTGCAGCATTCGATCTGGTGGACCACGTCATTCTTGTAGATAGACTGGAGGAAGTGGCTCAAAGACAAAGGCAAACTGGCGTTATTACTTCTCCTGGACCTCTCTGCTGCTTTTGATCTTGTCAATCACAAAATTCTCTGCCATCACCTCAAATCAGCCGCACATTTCTCAGAAAATGCCTCTACTTGGATCAGATCCTTCCTGGATAATAGATCTATGCGCGTGTTTTCCCCACTTGCGGCCGCACCACCCGCTCCGGTCTCTTGTGGTGTGCCTCAAGGGTCTTGTGTCTCGCCCACGTTATATAACGTGTTTACCAAACCCCTTTTCGATATTCTGGACCATCTGGGCGTCACGTATACCAATTACGCTGACGACACACAGATACTAATCCCCATCACAGGAGACTACACAACTGACTCCAGCGCCATCAACGCCATCTACCAGGTCATCCAAGCGTGGATGGCCCAACACGGCCTCTGCCTAAATGATGAAAAGACAGAGCTCCTCATTCTTGGTTCACCACAAAAACTCACTAAACTTGACCCTGCTTTCAAGTCTTTCACCATTGATGGGAACACCATCCCTATTGCCAAGGACACGAAAACCCTAGGGATTTACATCGACTCAACCCTATCCTTGACTAGACAGTCCAACGCAGTCTCATCTGCAGCAGCGTATACTTGCAAGCTCATCACCGCCTGTCGTCCGTTCCTAACCACTGCCAACTGCGTAACCTTGGCTAGGACCCTCGTACTATCCAAGGTCGACTACTGTAATGCCCTCTATCTAGGTACTAATCTCCGTAACTTAAACAAGCTACAAATTGTCCAAAACAATGCGATCAGAGCGGCCCTTAACATTCCTAGGCGCCAGCATATATCTGACACCAGGCGCAACCTGCACTGGCTCTCTATCCCACATCGCATCTCCTTGAAGTCCCTGGCTCTCACACACAAATGCCTCCACAACCAAGCCCCTCGTTACCTGGCAAACAGATTCTCTTTCCACAATTCCACCAGACCTCGCAGAGCGGCCCAAGCCAACTGCCTTGTCATCCCACGTTTTAATCTCCAAAGATCAGGTGGAACCAGCTTCCCCATCCTGGCAGCCAAACTTTGGAACTCACTCCCCAATGACCTTAGAGTAGAACCTTCCTTCCTGAAATTCAAACACCTTACCAAAGCTTGGCTATCCGCCCAAGACAGCTAACACCAGCTTACTGCCCTACTTGCACTTTGACCTACTCTGCATCCATTATTAACTATCCTGTAAATCACTGCCTTATCTATATTCGCTTGAATGTATATTTTGTAAATTTTGTAAATCTTCTTGTAATACTCCTGTAATACTCTGTCACATGCCTTGTCATGCCTTCATCTTGTTGTAACTAAGTTAAGCGCCCGGTTGCCCCTTGTCCTGGTGCGCTATAGAAATAAATAAAATACTAAATACTCCCCTTCTGCAGTGCGTTGGATCAAATCCTTCCTGGCAAATAGGGTAAGCAGGGTTTGTGTTGATGAAGCAATGGCCCCTTCCATTCCAGTATGGGTTACGCCAGTATCTCCCCATGCATTTACAATATTTTTATGGCCCCTTTCTTTGCACATTTGGAACAGGAAGGTGTCCTATTTTCCAACTAGTCGACGACACTTGCGGGCCGATTCCTGGAATGAATGTGCGCTGAAATTTTCAGCGCAAGCGTGCGAAAGCGTGCGAAAGCGTGTGAATAGCAGTGCCAGTGCAAAAATCGCAGCAAAATCCACGCACAGCGATTCATGGAAGTCACCAAAATCCTGCTGGCGCACACGTCTCCAAACAGCGTGCGCTACGCGCACAGCGAAATCACACATAGCGCGGCACACACAACAAAAGTAGGAGGAACAGAGGGCGTGACACGCGTAATGGGGAAAAACGCGTGAAAATGTGGGTGTCACGGGGGGAAGTACAGGAGGCAAATGCGCGGAACGCCCACACGCACGTTCAAAACACGTATTCATGGATTCGAACAGGGCTAACACGTGCGCCAAAAAAGACGCGCTAATCCTGAAACACGTACTCCAGCAGAAAGCAGGCGTACGTGGACCCGCGCAGCATAAAAGTGCGCGCAAACAACAAACAAGCTCAGACGCCAGGATGAATATACCGTTCCTAACAGCAGGGGTTGTGGCATACGGCAGGAGGAGGAGGAGGATAATCAGGCCCAGAATTTTCACACCCAGAACCAGCCTTTTTGGGATGCCTGATGACCAGGTATATGGGAGGTACAGGTTTCTGCCTCACATAATACTCGACCTGGTGAGTGAGTGGGAGGATAACCTCACATCACCCACCCTGTGCTCCCAAGCACTCAGCCCCCTGGAGATGGTCCTCAATGTACTGCAATTCTTGGCCACTGGATCATTTCAGCGGACAAGTGCTATAGTGGGGGGGTGTCACAGGCCACGCAGTCACGCTGCCTACACCAGGTCTTGGCCATCATGACTGCATGCCCATCAGTCCGCAGGCACATATACCTGCCCAGAACACTTGCAGAAAGGCAGGCTGCCATCCGGATTTCTAAGGGGTGGCACAATTCCCCAAAGTCCAAGGTGCCATTGATTGCACCCATGTGGCTCTACATCCCCCCAGGGCATCAGAGCACATCTATAGAAACGCAAGCAATGGCATTCCATCAACGTCCCGGTAGTATGTGATTCCAAGGAAATCATCACCTCAGTATATGCCAACTATCCAGGGTCCACCCACGACAGTTTTATTTACAGAATGTCAACCCTAAACCGGGACCTAGAAACAGGGTGGCATGGCGATACATGGCTGCTCGGTGAGTATAAAAGCCACAGCACATGCATGCATGTCAGATACTGAGTAATGTCACAGCCCCAATAATGATACCCATCACCACCTCCCCAGGGGACAGTGCCTACCCTCTGAGCACCCACATGATGACGCCAATTCGGAACCCCACCACGCCACCCGAAGTAAGATACAACACAGCCCACATTGCAACCCGGGGCATAGTGGAGCGCACATTCAGAGTGCTGAAGTCACGCTTTCGCTCCCTTGACCGTTCTGGCGGGCAGCTGTTATAAACTCCCCCAGTAGTGTGCAGGATCATAGTGGCAGCATGTGTCCTGCACAATGTTGCAACACGCCGGGGCCTGCCCGTGGACATGGTGGTGCCCCCACATCCCCAACCACATGCACGCCCGCTGCGCATGGGAGGGGAAAGGGCACGGGATGAGGCAGCCCGTACGCAGCTGGTGGCTAATTACTTCACCTAAAATCACACCCCTGTGGAGTGCACACAGCCCTGGCACATACCATCTGACAATCAATGATGATGACATAAGGGACAGTCAACTGTCACAGCCATACCAGCCTGAGATTGGTCACCTGGAAGAGTTACATTGTGTGCATCCCTACCTACACAAACACCACCAATGCTGTGTCATCAAAAGACACACTTCTATGCTGCTAAATTCATTACCCCCTTGCAAAATACAACATGACAACAGTGCCATGTCATCCAACCCCTCCCCAGCACTGCCACCCAACACACCATGGCATGTCATGCTATGTGACAGCAAACAAAGCAATCCCCAAAACATGACACAAGTGTCACAAAGTACAGTGTCCCTAATGGAAACTGGCCACACACAATATGCTCCCAGTAATGTAGAACTAACAACACACATGACCAAATATTTACCAACAATACAATGCAGCTACACAACCTCAAACAAAGCATAAACATGACAGTACTAAGTTAAAGTAGTGGGAAACTTCCCGCAAACCCCCATAATACACGTACCCTGCTCCAATCGCGTGTGAAACTTCCCGCGAACCCCAGTAATACACGTATCCCGCTCGCACAGGGCCTATCGCGTGTGAAACCTCCCGCGAACCCCAGTTATACACATACCCAACTCGCACAGGCCCTTTCGCGTGTGAAACTTCCCCCGAACCCCCATAATACACATACCCTGCTCCAATCGCGTGTGAGACTTCCCGCGAACCCCCGTAATACACATACCCTGCTCCAATCGGGTGTGAAACGTCCCGTGAACCCCAGTTATATACGTACCCCACTCGCACAGGCCCTTTCGCGTGTGAAACTTCCTGCGCACCCCCGAAATACACGAACCCTGCTGAAATCGCGTGTGAGACTTCCCGCGAACCCCAGGAATACACGTACCCCACTCACACAGGCCCTTTCGCATGTGGAACTTCCTGCGCACCCCCGTAATACATGTACCCTGCTCCAATCACGTGTGAAACTTCACACAAACCCCAGTTATACATGTACCCCACTCGCACAGGCCCTTTCGCGTGTGAAACTTCATGCGAACCCCAGTAATACACATTCCCCGCTTGGCATTTGCTGTTTGGCAGCCCTGTAAACTGGTCCAGGGTTAGCGCAGCCCTTTGCGCTGGATTGGGGATTTTGATGGCTTTTCCTTGCGCGAGGGCGTTCTTGGGGGTGTAACTGGCACTGCTGCAGGGTCGCTCCGGCACTCTGCGCCACGGCTGGTTTTGGAGACTAAAATCCATGAATACGCTGTGCGTGGAAAGCTATTTTAGCGCACGCGGCTGGCTCAGACATTTGCACGCGCACACTGTGTGCCAGCCGCATGCGCCACTTGTGCACGGAATTCTATGAATTACCCCATCAGTGTGTTATCCCTCTTACAGGTTCCCATTCTCAAGACGAACTTGAACTTAACAGAATATTTACCATCATAGAGAATTGGATGATGCTTAACAAACTAGCATTAAATAGAGGGAAAACTGAGCTCATGATCATGGGCTCACCAGCGAATCTGCCTAAGCTGGATCCTGCCTATAAGCATTTTCAACTGGGGGAGGTGATCATTTCGCCTCAACCTAAAGTAAAAATTCTTGGCGTAACCCTTGACCAGCTGCTAAACATGAAATCCCATGCAGGGAATACGGTATCAGCAGCTATCTACCCTGTCAAATTACTGGCTCACCTCAGACCATACATCTCACAAGCCAACGCAGAATCAACTGCACGAGCAAGAATAGGGGCGAAAATTGATTACTGCAGTAGCCTTCTTGTAAGAGTCAGCAAAGGAGTTATTAATAGACTTCAAGTGGTACAAAACGGTGCAGTCGGAGTTGTTACTAGGCTTACCCACCATACCTTCATCTCAGAGGCTAGACACTCACTTAATTGGCTTCCAGTAGAAGCACGTATTACATTTAGACTTTTAGTAATCACCTTCAAATGTAGACTGGGGATTATGCCCACCTGCCAGATCATATCATGGAGAAACCTAACTGTAGAAATCTGAGGTCAAGTAATCAGAAATATCTCTTCTCGCTGAGATGCAGAACTAGGAAGGTATAGATGGGAGCCTTTTTAGCGCTGCTTCCTTGACATGGAACTCTCTGCCACTGGCATTGTGAGGCCATTTCTCTCTTCCCCTCTTCAAGAAAAAGCTTAAGACCTTGTTGTTCCACTGATCAGGCTATGGGGCCTCAAGCTGTCCTACGTAGTTCTCAGCCTATTTCTCAACGGTCGTGTCCTGTTATTTAATGTTACTCATTTCAGTTGACCCTCATGCCTATGTGTTCATGGATGCACACTGCAAAAAAAGGAAAGTAAAGTAAAGCATGTACCATAGAGGGTCAATATCCATAATCTTGCCATGTTGGATAGTAAAATTAATGCTTTCCATTCAGAGTTTTGCGCAATGTGAAACATGTAATAAGTAGCTTATAATGCCTCACCTACTACATAATTGTACGACTACACACAAAACGTAAAGAGACCACAACACATACAAATATGAGCATATACAGGGAAAGTAAAGTAAGCAAAAAGCAGCAGTATTACCCAAAAGTGTTCATAACCTAACTGATTATCTTCATGCACAGAAATGATTGCTGTATTTTTGGCCTGCTTCTTCCCTAATGTATAAGTATCATATGATGTGACTGGACCCTAAGGAAAGTAGTGTAAGAACATATGAGAGGGGTACAGTCTACAAATATAGTATCTTTTGAATTCTTTGTTCCTGACTGTCAGTGAAGAAAACCACCTGGCCTAGCTATGTCAGTGAACAATAAAAGAGGGAGCCATACATGTGATGTCATCACTGATGTCATTAATGCAACAAAACCCCTAGAATTTAACACATTGGGGAACTCACGAGCGGCTTACCTCGGCATATTCCTGTTGATCTCCCCTATAATACTATATTCCCCATAATGCTATTTTCTATGACATTGTGAATCCCTTCTCATATAATAAATATGTCCTCTTGGGCTTTGCAACGGAAAGTACCAAGTTAAGTCAGTCCTGAGTTCCCCAATGCGTTGAATTTCAGCAGTTTTGTAGTGATACGTTTCTTACATTAACTGATCATTACCTAAAGTTTTTCATTGAATTTCAAGGGTTTTGTTATTCCATAGATTGTTTCCACACCACTGCCCTAGGCCGTGCCCACTGTATATTTTAGAACAGTACCAGACCACGCCATGGCCATTCCCACCGTATTTTTCAAATCACTACCTGGTCACTAGCCAGAGCCTTCAGCCATTGCCAGTTGGCATGGCCTTTGGCTGTGCACACTCTATATTGTGCCCCAAAGCATTGAATATCAGGGGGTTTGTTGCAGTACGTTTCTTACATTAAATGATCATTAACTAAGTTGTTGTTATAGAATTTTCAAGAGTTTTGTTATTGCATAGAATTTTTCAGCACCACTGGTCATGGACTTTGACCGTGCACATGAGTATATTGTTTTTTACAACACTACCAGACACACTAGCCATGGGCAAATGTCCACTTATATTTCACCCCGACCTCACTGTATCTGTTAAAATTACTAAAAACTTATTTTTAATTCATTTTTTGCCATAGCCATGGGTGTAATTAGGGTTTCCTGTTTTCAGTGTTTCTTTTTTTACTTCTGGGGTGTTTTTTCCAGTGTTTTCAAAACATTTCAGAATCTGTGTTTGTCAGTGTGTTCCTGTTTGCCCCTTCAAACAATCAGGGATAACTGTTTTTTTCCTGTGTAAACCCATACATAGTATTTTATTGTTTCATTGCATGCTTAAGTAGTGTAATATCTCATATAACCTGCTTCAAGAATAACACTTTCCCAGGTTTGAGAGGTTAACCTCAAAATCCGACCCTAATGCAACCAAAGATGCTCATCAATCACAGACTGATTTTTTTAAAAATATGTTTTATTGTGACCGAGAGTTACATCGGCCAACAGGCCTGAACCTGAAAATCTGAGCAACCACTCTGCAAATTGACCAATGCGGTCACATAAAGAACATTTTCCAAAAGAAACAGTTAAATTAGAAAAAAAAAACCAATCCTCTACGGAGCTTTAAAAGAGAGATAAAGGGAGGATGGGGAAAGAGTAATAAAAAAGGGATAGGTAACAAAAAACAAAAAAGAGAAGAAAGAGAAGAAAGAAAGCCTGTTTCCCATTCCCACCCCCCTCCCTGACCTTCCCTGGCTTGCTTGAAGGAGACAGCGATCAGACTGCTGAGTAAGGTGGAGTCGGATGCGCAACAAAGGTATGTAGCTGCATCATCAGTGGGGAGCGTAGGCATGTCGTGCGGGAGTTTATAGCGGGGGATCAGCCTTCTAAGTCAGCATTTAATAGAGTGCTTTGCGAGGGTGAATGAGGGCCAGTCTCTGACTCCGGGGTCCATTTTGCTGTGGTCTTATCTTTATTTGTAACTGTTCTTTTTTGGTAGGCCGCTTGCTAGATAACGTGGCGAGGGCAGGGGGGCAAATGTTGATCGAAGGCTGGTATGATCAGCGGTCCGCCCGACTTTCTCTGTAGTATTGGAGGAACGGTAACCACTGTTGGTCTATGGAAGTATTTGTCTCCTTTACAATAGCTGTAATGCTTTCCATTTCATAAATTTCTTTTGCTTTGTTGAGCCAGTCCACTTTTCTCGGGAGGGAGGAATCCTTCCACTTTATCGTGACATAGACACAGGTGGCCAACGAAGGTTCCTCGGCATGTGCAGAAGAAGCATATATCTATCTTCAATGTTCTCTACTCCGAAAAGAACCAGAAGAGGAGTGAGGACCCTTTGAATGCCCTCCATGTCATGTATCCACCCCAGGATTTCCATCCAGAACAGTTGAATCCGGGAGCAGGCCCACCATTGATGCCAATATGTACAGATTTGTGTACACCCATGCCAACAGTAGGGGGTAATACCATGATACATTTTAGCGAGACATTGGGGGGTTAGGTGCCATTGTACCAATATGCTACAATTTGCATCTTATATTGCATTGCTATTGAGGATTTCCACACTGCTTTATGTATGGCATCCCTACCTGGTAGTCTTCCCACCCCAGATCCTTATCCCATTTAGCTTTGGTGTTGGGTTCGGGGAGATGCCTTTTCTCTAGGAATGCTCTGAACATCTTCGATATGATACCCTTAGAGCCTGTGTGTTGGTTCAGTATATTTTCGAATGCTGTTAGGGGACGCTGTAGCTGGTCTTTCCATTTGTGGTCTGTGAGGACACCCTTTAGCTGAAGGTAAGGGAGAGGCCTGATGGCTAAAGCCTGTGACTCCTTTAGTTCTTCCTTGGTCAAAAAGGAACCCTCCCTCCACATCTGTCCCACTCTCACCAAGCCCTGCTCATATTGAGGTTGAAAGCGAAGGAGATCTATGAAAGTGTTTCTGATTGGGGGGGCCCAAATGCAACTGAGTGGCGATGGCCAGGTCGTCACTTCCCTCATGCCAAGATTTTTTTTGTTCCACAGGCTCCAAACAGCAGACAAAACAGGATGCTCCCTCGCCTTGCGTGGTATGGTGTCTACAGATGCCCAGAGCCATTTGCCCATAGTCACAGGAGAGAAATGCCATTTTCCAAAGCAACCCTTTGCTTACTCTTTGACTCCCTTATGTGATCAACTAGGCGAGGGGCACTGCTGCTGCAAAATAGAAATCAAAGTCTGGGTAGGCGAGGCCCCCTTTGTCTTTAGGTAAAATCAGAGTGTTATATGCTATGCGGGGTCTACCTTTTTCCCAAAGGAATGACAGCAAAGTGGTCCTGATCGATTTTAAAAATGTGTGTGGGAGAAAAATTGCTAAAGACTGAAAGAGAAAAAGGAATCGTGGAAGGACATTCATTTTTATCGCTGTCAATCTACCTGCCCATGACAACTTGAGCCTACTCCAGTTGTCAAGGTCCTTTAGTATTGCGGCTCATAGCGTTTTGTAATTAGCTTGGAACAGATCTTGAAGGTTTTCAGTTAATGTTATTCCCAAATATTTCAAATTTGAATGTGATATCTGGAAACCCCATGTGGGAGGGATGGTCACGAAAGGTGTGCTTGGTGCCGTGAGTGGGAGGATAACAGTTTTGTGTCGGTTTATTCAGAACCCAGATTGTGCTCTGTATTCCTGAATTTCGAATAGCAAAGCTGGTATCGATTAGTCAGGCGAGGTGATATATGCCAGTATATCGTCCGCAAATAGCGCAAGCTTATACTCGGTTCCATACCTACTGAAGCCTTTAATGTCTTGATTTCGCCTGACCTTTTGAGCAAGCAGCTCCATGACAAGAATGTACAACAAGGGGGAGAGGAGGCACCCCTGTCTTGTTCCTCTAGTCAGTTCAAATTCGTGTTACGCAATTCTGTTCACCACCACCCTTGCTCTGGTGTTCTGGTATAGGGCACTAGCCCCTCGAATCGATACTGTGCCCAAGCCCACTATCTCAAGAATGTCCATCATGAATCTCCACTCCACGCGATCAAATGCCTTTTAGGCGTCTATCAAGACCAACGTGGGTTCCATTTCAGGAGAGGGAATAAGGGCCATGAGATCGAGAGTTTTGCGGACGTTATCTGCCCCTTGACGGTTTACTACATATTTCATTTGATCATTATGAATCAGTCGAGTAGGACTTTACTAAGTCACTTCTAGGATACTGGCGTATACATTGGCGTTGACATTCAAAAGTGAAATCGGGCGGTAAGAGCCACATTCCGATTTATCCTTCCCTTCCTTTGGGAGGACTGTTATCCTAGCTTCTGTGAATGTTGGTGGGGCCACGCCAGTTTCCATAATGCTGTTGAAGAGCAGTGTGAGAAATGGGGTTAGAGCGCCCTTGAACCTCTTATAGAAGGCTGGGGTAAAGCCATCGGCCTGGCGCCGAGCCTGCTTTGAGAGAGCCAATAGCGCGGCTGACCTCTTCCGTGGTAATAGGGTCATTTAGTAGAACTCTATCCGCCTCAGTGATCGTCGGAAAATCCACACTGGACATGAATTTAGTGGTGCTTTCGGGGGGTGGCGGTGTGTCTGCGGCATAAAGTTGTTCATCAAATTGGGCAAACCATGTTGTGATATCTAATGGGCTTGTCAGGACCTGATCAGAAGATGACTTCACTTTAAAAACTGCCGTTTCCGTCCTTTCTCTCCTGAGTCTCGCTGCTAGTAGTGTGTGAGCTTTGTGTCCCCATTCAAAATATTTCTGTTTGGTGAATTTAACGCTTGACAGGGCCCTATCCAACCAGATGCTCTTGAACTCTTGTCTGCGGGCTCTAATGTCTACACTAAGCTCAAGTGGGTCTCCCTCCACGTCAATTAGGAGTCGCTCTTTCTGAAGTATCAGCTGTTTGATACGGGACTCTTCCTGTAATTTCAATCTTTTGACCGAGGATCCTTGCGCTATTATGAGGCCTTGTATGGTCGCTTTAGCAGCTTGCCAGACTGTGCAACTAGAGGTGTCCCCTGTGTCATTCCTTCATCTAGGCTTTCTCAAAACAGTTTGTCACTAAACAGCATGTCATTACATGTCCATCGGCCCCGTGCTGGCCTATGAACACCCAGATGCAGGTCAACCACGACCATGTGGTGGTCTGACCAGCCTATTATTTCTATATCAGCCTTAGAGATCGGGTGTTCTAGGCTTGAATCCAAGAGTACATAGTCAATACGTGTGTGGGTCTGGTGAAGGTGCGAGTAAAATGTATACGCCTTTCTGGTTGGGTGGATGGCACACCAAGCGTCTACAATGTGGTGCTCTAAAATTAGCGATTGAAATGAAGCATTATCTGGGGGAGGTTTTGCTCCTGGGCGAGATGATCGCCAATCCAGAGACGAGGCCATAATTTGGTTGAAATCACCGCCACAAATGAGTGGGCCCACTCTTTCTCCCTCCAGCACAGCTAGCAAATTCTTACTATAGGACAGTTACTGGGCATTTGGGGCATATGCTGAGCATAAGGTAACTGTGGTCAATTGCAACATACCCTGTATAATCAAAAAAGCTCCACAAGAATCTCTGCGAACACGTGTTGGAAGCCCAGGGTAGAGTGGTATATTATGCCCACACCCACCTTCTTTTCTGTTCCAGATGCCCATAGTGACCCCTCTATATCCTTCCCCTTTATTTCAAATTCCCCAGATTGTCTATATTTGGTTTCCTGAACGAATAAGATGTCTAGTTTGGATTGGTGGAAAGTCTGCTTCAGCATTGATCTTTTCTGTGGGGAATTTAGCCCTTTTACATTCAACGATCTGACTCTAATTGCTTTACTATCCATCAACGTTGTTATTGCAGGTAATTGCTCGCGTCTTGAAATCTCCTTTTGGCATCCGTATTTTTACAGTATCAAGATGTGCAGCCTCAACGTCCCTTGTTTCCGTTGATTGAGAAGGTGTCACAAAACCCACCCCGGCCCTGCCCCCTAAAAGATAAGAAAGATGAAAAGGAATGAAGAGAAATAGTGAAAGACAGATACACCATCTTCTCGACAGTGGAGACGCCCCTATTACGAACATAGGGCCACCAACGGGTGCAACCCTTGGAATCTTCTACTTAGCTATATGACTATGTACAGTTTATTAGCAAGGGCAAATTATCTACTAGTTAATATGCCGAGCCCGGCAGCTGCTTTAGGAGGACTTGAACGATCAATAGTTTCTTCCATCTTATTCACTTCCCGATCATGGGGTATTAAACCTCTCTTTTTCCCACCATTGGATTTGTTCTTTTGTTTCCATGGCCCAGTCGGTGCTCACCCTAGTTGCGAAGAGGACAGCGTTTCCTCCTCTTCTTCCCTATCAGGGACTGCTTGAAAGCCTTTTAGCACCCCTTCCGCTTCTTCCCCAGAGGTAACTCTGAACTCCTCATTTTCGGGTGTGAAGACCAGCGCAAACGGGTGGTTCCATCTGTAACAAATTCCCTTGTTGCGCAGCCAAGCAGTTAGGGGACGACATGCTCTCCTGTGTGATAGGGTAGCCGCCGATAGATCCTGAAAGATTTTGACCTTGGAACCCCCAAACTCAATGGTCTCTAGTTCCCTTGCTCTTTGGAGGATCGTCATACATAAGAAATGAGGTAGGGATAGTCCCTTAAAGCATTATGTGGATTGGGACATGCAAAAAATATAAATATTGTTATACCAACGGTATCCACTATGCTATTTCAAAGAGTCTGAGATGAATTAACTTAATTTGGTCTTGTGTGTATCCTTACAGCGGATATCACAATTATTTTGAGCCACTATCGGTTCTGAAAACAGTCCTTCTTATTAGAGCAAATTTAATAGAGCATTTTGCAAAACCAACATTATTGACGTAATGAGTTTGAAAAAGGCATAGCTAAAAAGATGAGCAAACAAAAATTATAAGCAATTGTTGAAACAAATTTCAAAAATGAACCAAAATTACATAAAGAAAATATCAGATTTTGGTGAAATCGACAGGTCTTTAAAGCAAATAAATGCGAAAGATAAACACAAAAAGGAAATTTGGCAGAATTTGAAAAATAAACAAATCTTTAAAGCAACTAAATGCATAGAGAAAGAAGAGAAAGAAAGGAAATTCATGCGGCCTTAATTAGTATTCCAAGTGCCGCAGTTCCATAAAAGCAGTGCAGGATCGTCAACTTCTGCCTGTAGCGATGGCATCTTGCCAGCACCGACCTGGGACCTCCTAGTGGGCCTCCAGCTCTGTGAATTCTTTCAAACTGTAGTTGGGGTACGAGCGGAGTGAGAAGAATCGCTGCGATAAGGTCCTTAACTTTTCTCTCAAGGGAGGCCGGCGTCTCACCAGGTGACTCTTTCAATCATTGTATCCTCACGTTCGCTCTACGTTCCCTGTTATCTAGGTCATCGACCTTTGTTTCCAAGTCTCGATTTTTCTGTTCCAAGTCCTGGAAATCAGCCCTGGGTTCTTAGTTCTAATATATCAGCGGACTGCTGATAACTTTCCAGGGCCTCTACTTTATCTTCGATCTTGTGTACTTTGTCCTGTAGGACGCTGATCGTTGAGGTCATGCTCGTCCTAAAATCATGTATCTCCTCGAAGAGGAGGCGAATATCTGCTTTGGTGGACATGTCTTGATCTTCTCCTCAAATCGGCAGGGCGTCTTGGGCGGCGGAGGCAGACATTTGCGTATGATCTCTCCTATATTTTTGTAGTCTATCCGCCAGAGAGGCAGCTGCGTTGGACTGCATGCGAGATCATGGTCCTGGATACTCCGGCGGCACCATGAATATGCCTTCGAAAGCCACTTAGCGGGCAGAGCGTCTCTGTACCCACCTAAAGGAGTGTGTAGATTTGATTAAGAGTTATGGTCTGGTGGCACACATTAAATCCAATTGTGCTGAGCTTGATTCTCTAGCCACTGCCCATATAGTCCTCTGAGGGGAGCAATACACAGCAAAGGGCCCAGTCCATTAGCCTCTACAACCCACCACTCAGGGAGAGTGGTAAATTATCATCTCAAACCTTCTGCCCCAAAAGCTGTCAATGCTACCAGCTACGTCGGGGGGTTGACAGATATTTCCCAGCTGTTTTGGGGCTCCTTTTCCTTATTCCTGCCCGTGCCAGGTTAAGCAAAGTAGGTCCTTTTGCATGGAGCCAGGAGGGCCAGGCCAATAGACCCTGCCCCCCCAGGTCCAATAAGGCACTGTGAGGGTGAGCGTCCCTGCCGGGCACGCCGGCTGCCCCGGCTTGTACAGTGCGGGCGGCGGGTAGCTGACCCACCTATGGGCCCTCCCTCACTCTTCTCCTTACCAGTTTCAACGCTGGGCAGGGAGCTATGCTTGGTGGGAGCCTCTCCAATCGCGGGGATGGGGGAGCTCTTTCAGTGCAGCCAACCCTCTTTTCCACTTTCTGCGTTGCTGTGTGGCCTGATCTGCTGAGCCCCCAGTGGGTGTTCCGTTCAGCAGGGCCCGCTCTGCACCAACTTCTCAGGTGGCCCTATAGTCGCGTCCGCCCTCTGCTCCTCCGGAGGATCAGGGCTCTTCACGTTGAAGCTCTGTGTTAATGGCGGGGCCGCTCTGTGTCGGGCCGAGCCTGGGTGGGGTCTCCTGATTCCGAAGTTGCCACCGGCTTTCCAAATAAAGCAGGACACTTCTCCGGGACCGGGGTGCATCGAGCACCTCCCTCCTTCCAGCCGGCAATGTGGGGCCGCCTCGCCCGACGCCTCAGACTCCCGGGTACCTGATCCCAAAAGGGCGGTCCAGTGCACTACCGTCCGGGGTCCACCCAGAAGGCCGCTGTTTCCCAGCTGCGTGTTGTGTTCTCCGAACTGCACCACCCAGCACTGCACCCGCAACACACGCCTCGCGCAGCGCCGGACTCCAGCGTCAGCCTCCAGGTGCAGGTGACACAGCCGTGGAATGCCTTTTCTCAGCGCGCCCCGCACCGATTTTGTTCGGGGTTTGTCTGGGCAGTCATCGATTCCTTCCCCTCTTCAATGGTATAACCAAGTCGCCTGCGGGCTGGGCATTTCATTAGATTGTCGCCATCTTTTGAAGGTACTTGAGGAAGCAAACGCTCCGGCTGCCATGCTGCCATGCTGCCTGCGCCCCCCACAGACTGATTCTGACCTGTTTGGCAGTGGTATTGTTATGTATAAAGATGGCAGGCTTTGAGAACTCACAATATATTTTAGGCAATTTGCAATGAGAATAATTTGTTTGCCAAGTATCGCACACTTCGGTTAAGCAGCACGCTACAACCCCCTTGTATTATGGCATGTTTCTGGGTGACTATTCTGATACATCACTCTGCCCCAACTAACTGCATCTAAGCACTACAGAAAAGGGAAAAAACGCTGGAACCCGTGAATATAGGCACAGTTAGTAAACATATATCTTAAAGTGACATATACAAATGTAGTCCAATTGACCTTCCCCTTAGAAGAAAGGGTGCAAGACAAATTAGCAATGGTCTATTTATAGTAATGAACACCAGAAAAAAAACCTGAGAGAGGAAATGTTCTAATAAATCAATAAATATGCTGTAGTGAAAATATTCCCTGGGAAAGAAAATCCCAATACGAAACAAGCGATTGCGGTCTTGTCGGTAAGTATCTGCACTGGAAACATGACAACCTGAGTAAAATCACGGTAGCCAAATACTTGAGCAAGATTGCCAAACTAAAAAAAAGGGGTTTTGTCCGTCGTCTGAAAAAGAGTTACACTTCCACCCACATGTGTCCTTTACTTGTTCTTTCCAGAGCAAAAATAATAAATGCAGCCACAATCAGGGGAAAATAATGGCGCCATTGCCAAGGATTGAAACCTCTCTAGCCGCATCTGAGAAAAATACTCATGACTTACTTGCCCTCTCACCATATCCCCTCCTCACCCCCATATCTGGCTTTCAACAATACTCTGCTTTATAAAGATAACTTGAACAGTACACATACCATAGTGTAACTCAAATATATTCATTGCTATAGAACTATGTTAGGCAAAAATTGTACAATGGTGGCATTATTCCCCCATCTTGACTGGGAGACTACCAATACCAGTATGTAATTCAGCAAAAGGAAAATAAATGGTCTCTCAGAGAGCACTGATAACATAAAAGATTGTTAAACCATATTGGGGTATAGGTTATGGTTAAGTTGCTCATAGAAAGAGCACGTATTGCGAGGCTTATAACTTTGCTCTCCCCTGGAGGAATCCTCACCAAACTTTGCAAAACAAGTATATGGCACCCTCCATATGATTTTGTGCGGTTTTGTCCACGGAAGGCTAAAGTTATAGGTGGGTATCAAAATTTGTGGACATCCTCATAGACACAATGGAAAAAAATGTTGCTTGCACCTACTGCACAAACTGCTTGATGGAATTTTACCAATAGTCTTGAAAGCATGCTTTTGTAAACTTGGTGTAAATCGGTCCAGTAGATCTTTTAAAAATGGCCAAACAGTATGTACATTTTTTTATTAATATATGGGTCCTGCCCGCGGACTCACTTCCCTATTCGGTCCAGAGACACCCTATTGGAACAATTGAGGGGCTTGTGGTGTCTGTGCACATCGGCCGTGGCCGCTGATTGGATAGTAAAAAACGTGAGCTGCGTCAGATATTTTGAAAGTCACCATGTTGGATTCACAGACAGCCGCCGTTGTCCGTGGACATCATGGTAAAAACATATTAAAAAACACAACATTGCACTTGTCAAATTAATAACACAATCTCTGTGGAAGTGAGGGGTGATTAGGATGGGATGGAGCATGGCCATAAAAAGTAAAAAAAAAACGTGTTTTTTCATCTCTGAAGTCTGTGAAAAGTCAGGATATTCAGGCTAGTTTTTGGATGGCTTATAACTTTGGTACCACTCAATGAAACCGTAATATCATTCTAGACCTGACCCTGAATGATTCTCTAAAGTTTGGTGCTGTTTTACCAAGAGGGAGCAAAATTAGGGGGGGGGGGGTTGTGTTGTCATCTTTGATGTCCTGGGTGTTAGTCTTAGTAGTGCACATGGTGGCATGAGTTATGGTTGCTTAGCTTACCATAACTGGTGAATTTCTGTTTTACTTCTGCCCATAACGTCCCTTTAACAAAGATTTATCACTAAATTACATAGGTTTTTATTATAATAGGACATTATGGTTAAGTTGCTCTAACAAAAACCTATCAAATTCAGTGCAAAAACGTTTTTTTTTAAAGGGACATTATAGTTACTTTGCACTAATAAAAACCTATCCATATTACGGTTACAAGTAAAATCGAAAAACCCCAGAAATTCACCAGTTATGGTAAGCTGAGCAACCATAACTCGCACCACTACTGTGCACTACTAAGACTAACACCCATGACATCAAAGAAGATGGCATCGCAAATGTCGAAGTGACACTGTGCAAAATGATCTAGTGCACTTGGAAGAAAAAATTGATCAATTATTGAACACTTTTACTGATTTGAAAGACTTTGTAAAAAGACATATCATGGAGAAAATTATATATAACTGCCCCACCTGCACCTGTACCCCTTCTCCATGCTTTATCCAAAAATCCCCACAAATTCCTCATCACCAAAAATGTTACAATGAAACCTCAATCCATTCCTCCCCTACCACCCAACCTGTAGAAAATTCCCCTGTATATGTGTCAATTTCTGCTTCTCCCTGTCTTTCATAATGTGTACATATATTTCTGTAAATAAAGTTATACGTATATGTGTCTGCGTTTGAAAAAAAAGCCTGATTAGGAGTCTGCGGACAGCACGACTGTCCGGAATGTCTGCAATTAACCAAAATGGAGTTGTCCTGCAGACACCTAATCAGTCCGCGCTGTCCACAATCAAAAGGGAGGAGTCTTCAGAACACTAAGTCTGTCCGCATGTCCACAAAGTTGTGACGCACCTTTAATTCGTTTGGGGACCTTAGCCCTGTCCGGAGGACAATTGAACACATGCGCATCCCACCTTTGCGGATCCTACGAACATTGTGACCGTCCTGAATGTCCGTAATTAACCAAAGTGGAGGTGTCCTATGGACACTTAACCTGTCCTGGCTGTCTGCAATCAAAATGGAGGTGTCCGTATAACACCAAGCCTGACCACATGTCCGCAAAATTGTGACACACCTTTGATTAGTTTCTGGGACCCTAACCTTGGCCGGAGTATACCTGGACGCATGCATATCCCACTTTTGGGGTACTATAAACATTGTGCCTGTCTGGAACTGTGGACCGCACGTGTGTGACACTTTTAATTAGTCTGAGGAGCCCAACCCTGTCAGTAGAACACCTATGCACATGCATACAACCGATCCCGCACAATAGGTATCCTACGGACAACCATCTCATACGCACGTCTGCAACATCACCATGTGTCTACTTTACCTTTGGAGGACTATTCCAAATGGCAACCATGGCTCCTTCCACTGCAGCTACCTCTGACTCAGCAGCACCCCATCCCCTTCACCACCACCACCTTCCTAAGGGCCTGGAGAGGAAAACAGGCATGGAGATGTAGAGAGGGATGAAGAGGAAGACGAGGATGAGGAAGAGGTAGTGGAAGTCCTCACTACTGCCAGCCAGCATGAATCTCGGGTGTGGAGGCTCTTTACCACCATTGGAGGGTTACCCAAGGAACGTGCAGATAAGGTGTGCTGCACTGAGTGCAAAATGGTGCTCAGTCATAGAAAACTGAGTCTGTACAGCTACAGGACCACCTCCATGCGGCGACACCTGAGGTCCAATCATAAAGTTGCAGTTCGGAGGGTCATGCCCTTTGAACAAAGTAGTAGGTTGAGTTCTTCTACAACATCCTCAGTATCTGCTCCTGTTGCCACAAGAGACACTCCTGTGGGGGAGCAGATCCCTGACCCAGCCTTGCAGGCCATACGCCACATAGTAGACCCTAACCTTTCGAGAGTCACTGTATTGCGCATGTACTGCAATGCAGTACTCTGCAGGGGGAACAATTTCGGAGTGTTTTCGAGGATTTAGCCCGGGAGCATGAGAAAGAGTGCAACCTACCCAGGTGAGGCCCACCCAACATCTTCCTCTCTCCACTTGCCTTTTCTTATCCCTTTGTTTGGCGACCCTTCCCTACCCTCCTTTCCCTTCCTTTCCTTATGTGTTATGTCTAAAAGAAAAATACAAAACAAAAACCAAAAAAATGAAAAAAAGTCTCTTTTTGGAGACATCTTTCACATTTTAAAAATAGAAATGAAATGGTGCAGGGCCCTGGACATTCTGAAAAGTACGCTGACAGCACAGTAGTCCAAGGAATTTAAAAAGAAAATGTAGGGTTTGAACTTTGTGGGAGAAAGTGGTGGCTCTGAAAAAAGCTTTTTTGTGGTGTTTTGTTTCATTTCGGAATGGTGGAGCAGTCCAACATCTTCCCGAAAAATGGTTGCAATGCATTTTGAATATTTTGCAAAAATAGCTGATTTCCAGCATTAGTAAGATGAACTCCATCTCTGTGATAAATGTTTGTGCTACCAAACGTAATATTTTCATTATGGAAGGATGACATGCCAACATCCCTCAAAAAGTCACAAACAGCCTTGTTAATATTGCACCTCGCTTTCTCCATTTGCGGACCAAATAAAGAAGAGCGCAGCCACATCTGTGCAATACGAGAAAACATTGCTTGCGTGTTTGGAAACATGTCCATGACTTTCCCAAGTGCTTTCTTCATCGCAAACTGCAGTGAGAGTCCAGTAACATGGCCTAAACTGTTCCCTCCACAATGAATATTAATAATGTCTGGATGATGGAGCATCACCAAAGTGGCACAAAGAGGAACCAAATTTGTCCACTTCATTTCCCACACTCCATACCAGTGCACATCCACATGATGGAATCCAAGATGTGCAGCGACTCCACAGTGTTCTGCATGCACTTCCAACCAATATATCCAGAAGTCCCCCAAAATCCATACACTCTGCCTCTTGAAAGACACAGCCATAGCCAACTGCACTCCTCGCAGCAAGTAGACCTTCTGCTACAGTCTTTCCTTGCACAACACCCCCAGGAAACCTCATTGACCAATCCCCTAACCTCCACAGTCCTATGTCCATGCCTACCAACCTCAAAAGCACTGGATGTGTCACGTGCGATCCACAGACTACTGCGGTGTTCGCGGACATATCGTGCAATTTGTGAGGGTGCAGAAAGAAAGTGCAACCAGGGTACTCCATTTCCTCATTGAGGGTGGGTCTGAAAAGAGTGTTTTTTAGAGGTACTTCTAAAGAAACACCTTTCATTTTGTATTTTTTGGGGCGGTTCACTTATTTTCCTCCAGATTTCTTTACATTATCTTCAGTAAAGCATTCCTTATATTTTGAAATAACATGGCATTTCCCAGTATGGATAAGGAAATGCCATCTGCTTTGAAATACTTAACATTAACAGAATCAATATTCTCATTATTACAAGACAACATCCCAGCTCTAAACAGGAAAACAGACATGCCTTTATTAACGAAACACCTTGCACCATTTTGCTAGGGACAACAAATATTACAATTGTCCCATGCTACCCTAAGTAGCATTTCTGAAAATATAACCTTGGCACTTGGAAGAACCACCATCACTGCCTCAACCAATTTTTGCACAGCACTGAACAAAGTAGGAGCACTGATATATACCAAATGGACAGCACCCCAATGCGGTACCACTACATCTGGACAGTTCCAAATGGACATACTCTTATATTGAAGCCAGGCACAGTTGACCACAAAACCTCCACTCCTTCAAAACCAAAATCGGCAGCCATATCTTTAGATTTAGCATACCTCTCTAAAACATTTACAAACAGATCTCCAACTACCATCACTGTCATGATTCACCATTTCCGCCCTTTCTGGACATCAGGAACTATTAAACATCGTAGTATCATATCCAGTATACTACCAACATGGCCGACGCTGCTGGGCAATCCACGGTCTAGTGTTCCAGCTATGTCTGCCACATCCTAGAAAACAGACACGCCCGTGTGACTCTGCGCGTCTCAACACTAACTTTCCGTGTTGTTGCACCGGCAAGTCGTTACTCTGTTCTCCTTCCTTATCCGCCTCCTTCACCCTTCGGTTCCAACGTTAAATGTTCCCTTCCTTCCTGATATCCAGTTCTGAACTGCTCCTCTCATTCTCTGCCTCACGGATTCGTGCAAGTCTCCTTCCCCTTCCCGGACCCTGGACTCAGTTCTGAACCGCTCCTTGCATTTTTCCGCCTCGTGGATTCGTGCGAGTCCCTTGCTCCTTCCTGGACCCTGGACTTCTTCCTGGACATTTGCCCGATACCCATGAAATCCCCCATCTGGTACTCTGAACGTATCAAACCTCACCATCCTTCCTCGACAGGAATATGAACTGCATCCATTCACCTGCATACTGGCGACGGAGGAGAATCGTCCATTCCTGTTTAAGTCTCGAACGACCAGGAAAAAAGAGAGTCCTTCAAATCCAAGAAGGAAGACTTCAAAAGACAAACAGGTGAGACAAGAGCATGAGTGTGACACTCACCCTGACTTTCTGCACCTCTACCATCTTCACTACACACAGCCTCTCTTCCTACAAAGCACAACCTTAACACCTAATTGGCTAATCCCCACAGTCCCCTTTTCATGCTAGTCATTCTGATAAGCCCCGATGTAGCACGCCCTGTCTGGGGACTACTGTGGTGTCTGGGGACCCTGTAACATAGGGCCAGCCCTTTTTCCCTTTCCACATCACTCTCTGCACCACTCCCTCATTGGCTACACATAAGCAGTCACACAGCCAACCACCAATCACATCCAAGACCTTTACTTCTACCTCTTTGATCACACTTCAGCCCTTTAGATCTACTGTTGAACACTTTGGATACAAGTCAACTGTGACTCTAATGCACCTCCAGAACAAAGTGCTGTACAACTCTCTAACATATCTGCTTCCAGATTTATCCACATCTACATCCATCAACACAATCTACAGGTAAGCATATATTTTCTACGCTACCTTTGCAACTCTTTCATAAATACCTGTGAACAGGATACATGCCACTTACCCTGCATAACCTACTCCATAAGCATACTTTCATTTGCCCCATCCCCTACCATCAAGTGGCAATTACAAAGCTGTGTACTTTAAACATTTTCTTTTACCCATATGACCCATTGTAATGTGCAAACTTGTATTCTCTTCATTCCTACTGCCATTTTTACAACCACTTCCCCCATTAACACACCTGCTATAAAATGCCTACAATGCATACATAAAAAGAAAACTGCATGTTGATGGAATTCCAGACACAGAAGCATAATACTTTCCAATCTATACATCTTTCTGACCCTTTTTCTCACCCTACTACAACTTGCACTAATCCATTTTCAAAGTAAATAGTGCATTCATATATAAAGCTGTGCAATGTCACACATACACTAACTCTTCCTACCAAGAACTCTTTCACTAACTTTAAATAATGTTTTCTCCAAGTGCAATTTCTATGCCATTAACACACATATATACTAACTTTGTTCTTTTGCAATTACAGTGAAGAGCACTCTACTGAAACCCAGTGGCGTCTAAAGTGCAAGATGCAACTCAGAACAAACCTACTGTTCACATACAACAAAGTAAGTGCAATATTGTCATATTGTTCTACCTAATACTACATATTACTCAGACTGCAGTGCTATTGTATTCTAGGCTACAGAATTGTATCAACCTAACATCATTTGCTTCACTCTTACTCATTGCACGTCAGCAGGTGTACACTTTGTATTGTCATCTTAACACCAGTACATTAACATACAAATACCACAACAGCCTTCCCAACCGGAAATAACAGCCCATTTGATCCTCTACGTCTAACTCCCTCTGGGTCAGGCATTTAAGCAAATCTCTGTTTTTGGCTGGGGCCTCCCTTTAGAACAGCCTTACTGCCACCTTGAAACTTAAGGAGAACCATCTCCGGTTCCAGAAGCACCTCAAGACCGTCCTCTTCGTTTCTGCCTTTGCCCCTCTTCTTCCCTGCTAATTTATCTTCTTTTCTCAGACACTGTGCACCTAGCCACCCTTTGTACTTTGGACCCAGGTATCTGATTACCTTCCCACCCTCCTACATTGCCTGCAGGCCACCCTTTGCACTGGCATCTGTATCTGTACCATGCAGTCCCCTAACCCACTTTTCTTCTGCACTTATCACATTTTACTGTATCCACTTAACCAAACACTTGCCACTTACTAGCTGCACTAGCACTCTTTATCACCTTTGCTTATTTATTTCACTTATTATTTATTCTGTCACCTCTCTATTCTGCACTTTATACTCCTCCCCCCTACTATGCACTTTGCCTTTTTCCCTTTCCCATGCACTTGCACAATCTTAATGTCACTAGGCCTTGTGAGATCATTGTTTGGATCTCCCCTGTTTTGCTCCCCCATCTACTCATGCTCTGAAGCACTTATGTGTGAGTGCAATATAATAAAGTATCATTTCATTTCGTTCTACAATCACACACCTCTATACAAATTCCTATCATCATATTTAGACACTCATGCACAGTGTAACCATATAGATTGCACAACCTCCCAACCGACAGGTTCCTTTCTTCTCCAACAGACACTGAAGAATGCCTACCAAAAAGCAACTCCACAGAAAGCAACACATAAATAGAGCAGATCAAACTAAAAATGTACAAAATAGCCATCTGCCTCTAGCAGAATGTGTACAGAAAGTTCAAATAAAACACCTAATTCAGTCACTAGGCAAAACTGAAGCTGCTTGCAGGAAAGAAATTCTGACTCCTCTTTCAAAATGTAAAACTAAAAAGAAAAACTGCACCTACAAATCCTGATATATCCACAAGTAAGCATACCCTAAAAAATATTTTACACAAAATGTTCCGCCACAGAGTCTTTTAGAACCTTATAAAAACAGGGGACAAATCACACTCAACCCTTAAAACTTACTGCAGAAAATGAATCCTGGAATCTCTCATTGACAGTGCAACCCTTCTCAAAAGGAAATTATTTATATACATTTTAAACAGAATGAAACACTAACAAAACAAAATGAATTACTAAAATACACTGCCAGCACTTAGTCATATTTCAATGAAGACACATAAAACAAAAGCAAACAAACCCAATTGCCATAGCAGTGGACGAGGGTATGAAAAGGTTAACAATAGCATTATGGAACAAGAAATGCTGCTCACAAAAATATCCCCAGCAAACTTACAATCAACTCTCCATTCCACTGAACCAACACATCCAGTCTACAAATGGCCATGCACATCAATGTGTAAGGTGCGCAAACAATCTTTACGCCAGTTCCTCAATCAGTATGTGAAAGGCAAAGACAATTAAAAATTTAAATATTACAAACTATAGACTCCTGTCCAGTGTGCAAATACACAGGACTACGAGGACATTCATTAGCCTGCATGTCTGGACCTACTTGCAAAAGCACCTTCAACCATATCAAAATGTTAGCAACACACCATTCAATTGTACGGAATCTCATTCATAAACTGTAGTATGCAAAAGGTCCTGCTTCAGCACTGGACCATTTAAATAACATTCTTCTACATGATACAGCCAAAGAACTACTCGAAGAGATAGAACACATCTATTTTGGAAGCAAATATTTTGGAAGTGAAACCCACTTACAAAATCTAGTACCTTTGGAACAGAGTACAAACAACCTTGCAGATATCAACCCACTATTACGCACAAACAAAAAAGAAATACAAATGTTTAAAAGCACATCTGCTGAAGTACCAACCCATGTGTGTGCGTGTGTGTGTTGCTGCAGAACATTTTTATAAAAAGAGCACCAAAACTGTAGACATAATGTACAAAAAAGAGAGACAATGAGGAATCCCATTGGTTCCAATTAGCTCTCTATCTTATAGCAGAAACCAAATACAATATTACTAACCCATCAATACTTTGCAGATACTGCACTGCAAAATCTGACAACACCAAATACCTTCACAGGCTATAACTAATAACTTGGAAATATTCCCACTGCCAAAACCACTCCAACAACATAACTTGTATGAGAACATTATAATCCAAACAGTGCACCCATTTCAAGCAATAATACGCCTTCAACCAAAAACAGCAAAACTGATTCCCTCTGAATTACTAAAAGGCATTTGTGGCAAAGTAGTTTATTTGCCATTAGATCTCAAAGAAAATGTAGACACTTTGGGAGTGCAATGGCCAATAGATCAATCTTTGATTATCCTAGTGAATGGCGTACCTACAAAAGACAAAAAAACCTGGCAGCAACTAGTGGACTTAGATAAAGTTAGAGAAGTCCTGCAATATCTAAAAGACAACAAAGAATACTACAAAGAAACAAACATTGAAGAAAACCTGAGGGAAACTGCCAAAATAATTCAAGACTCATGAGGAACACGACAATTTCAACTTCTAGATCCTACTATAGCATTCAATATTTTAGACCTCTATACAATTCACCCACTGCACTCCAAAGACACAATAGACATTGCACTGGAAACTTACCAAATGCGGCAAGCCAAAAGATATCCAATCAGCATATGGGAATAAAGTGTAGAAGCACAGGCCTTTCCTCTACTTTTTCCTACTGGAAAAGGTGGAAGGTACGATGAAAGTCCCACACAAATAACAGCATCAGAATTCCACTATTTACGAATGTATTCTGAAGACCCCAGATTCAGACAAAACATTTGAATACATACTCCACTTCCTCTTTGAAAATGAACTAGCAACTCTATGTTACGGAGTTGCACACACATTGAAAACAGGTTCCAATTTTCATAATATGTCTGCTACACAGCTACTTCAAAAGTTGAAAGAAAAAGATGAGGTTTTATAGTCAAGTATTACAAATCCTTTAGCAAACGTGCGTGGTACAAAAGAATACTGGTTCTGACGTCATGCAGATGTACGCTATATGATAAGCAACCTTGGCCTGCCCACATGGTTTGTGACATTAAGTTGTGCAGAGTATACGTGGGAAGACTTGCACGATTTCCTACGCATAGCAATAGCAAAAGAAAACAAAGCAAATATAGACATAAAAACACCAGGAGAACACTGCTCTCTTGATCCTGTAAAAGTATCAAGGTACTTCCATCATCGCTTTTTTGCCATGCTGCAATTCATTTCTAATAAAACAGTTCCTCCCCTCGGAGAAGTGGGACACTTCTTTTGGAGAAAAGAATACCAAGCCAGATGCTTTTGTGGATTAAAGATGCTCAAAAATGTGGTCAGGACAGTGACGCCACTGTTTTGCAGTTCATTCACAAATATGTCACTTGCAAATCCCTTCACAAACTACACATATGGACCTACATACACACATTTAGCAATTTCGAAGAAACAAGTGTGGCAAGTATTGTCGGCGCAAATATTTTAAAAAAGGGAATTCCTACACCAAATGCCGCTTTGGTTTCCCTAAGCCACTTTCAGCAACAGGGTAAGTGAACAGCTTCATGTCTTTGGTTAGACACAGTGTCAAAGGCAAATCACCTAAGAACACATACTGCAGAAAAAGAACAGAATTATCAAAGTACATCAATGATTACAATACCATCATTGCCCTTCTATGGAATACAAATACAGATGTGCAGTACCTTGCAGTCAATTCCACTGAAGTTGCATGATATGTCACCACAGCTCACTTAACTAAAGCAGAGAAAACAGAGCTGAAATACCTCTGGGATGACATATCATCTGACAAAACACTGTCACAGAAATTGTACAGTTTTGGCATAAAAATGCTCTCCCACACTGAATGTGACTGCTATGAAGCCACAGACCGTTTAACCGGCACCACCTTGTATGCGAAATCTGAAAACATAGTGTGGCTTAGCCTTGGTCCTGCTGCATCCAGAAAAAGAGTTCTCAAATCATAACAAGACATAGAAACAATAGACAAAAATGATCCCAACAGCCAGGACATTTTGAAAAACAACTTACTAGACACATATTACCCAAACAGGAGTACTTCTTTGGAAACCATGTGTCTATACCTCATAGCCCAAAACTTCACATACACAAATAATATTAAACCAGAGAAGAAAATAAATAAATAGGGCCTCATTATAAGTGTGATGGTAACCATTGCTACCATACTGCCATACTATGAGCAGTCGGGCAGTGCAGCACCTGCGAGCACAGCATGTCGGATGCACCGGCACCATTGTAAACTGTGCCGGTGCATCCAACGTCCCCATTCCCATTGATCCCTATGGGGGTCAAATGGGAATGGGGATGTACCGGGCCTGGCACCGGTGAAAGGGTAATTACCGGATGCGAGTTTGGAGGTAGCCTTGCCAGTTTACCGGCAAGGCTACCTCCAACCTCGTAATGAGGCCCATAGTCAAAGGTTGTGAGGGCAGCCTGGTCTAACTTACCAAACGCAGCCTTATTAATCATATGAAACTATCAATACAAACTCCTCAACATAAAGAACTGTATTACATGGCCCTACAGCAACTTTTTAAACCATGGAGAAAAGAAGATTTATTAGATACCCATGCCTCCTATGAAGATATTTTACGCAGTGCAAAACCATGTTAAACAATGAACACCAACAAGAAGAAGAATTTTAGGCACAACGAAATATAGACACTCCTGACAGCAGTCAACCTTCTCTAACAGGTTGCCAAAAACTACTTGGACAGCCACTCATAGCAAATGAGGCAGAATTAGCCATGACGGAAGTAGAAAACTCCATGTGTCAGCATTAGCAATTTACAGAAGACTTTGCTATACTCAAATCACAATTAAACAATGAACAGCGTAGCATTTTCGTAGAAGTAACTAAACAATTTCAACATGGTGTGCAGCACAAAACTAAAACTTGTACCTGTCAAGACTACAAAACTTTACTGCTGTTTGTAAGTTGTCAAGCTGGTTCAGGCAAAACGTTCTTAATAAAAATCATTAGCAAGTTCCTCCAACAATTGACAAACAACAAGGTTTCAGTTGTTGTAACAGCCCCCACAGGTTTCGCTGCCATAACACAGGTGGTGTCAATTTACACCGATTGCTACTCCTTCCAGTAGAACACCAAAAGAAATTAGACTACTACAAACTTTCAGTAGAAGCTGCTATGGAGCTATGCAGTATTTTAAAATAAAAGAAAATACTCCTAATAGATGAGGTGAGCATGGTCTCCAACCTAATGTTGGCTTCGATTTACCTCAGATTGCAAGAGGTCCTCAAAATGGACTACAAAGAACTATTTGGAGGAAAACACATTATTGTTTTTGGAGATCTTCTGCAATTGACACCAGTGAAAGGTGAACCTATTTTTAAAAACTTAGGACACAAACTATGCCGTAAAAGTCTTGGCAGCATAGGAAATTTAAATCTTTGGGAACATTTCCAATACAAAGAACTAATTGAAAAGATGCATCAGTCTGCACACCTCATCTATGCCAACATTTTGAAAAGTATTTGGATTGGTGTACTATCTAAAGAAGCACAGTCTCTATTAAATACCAGATGCTTCCACGAGCTCTACGGCCATGGCACATGTGCTGCTGATGTCATGGAACAATTAGCACACACAAATGTAAACTGTATGTCTGTGATGCTAACTCTTGCAAGCTGTGCACAATTCAATGAAACAATGCTGAAAAAAGAACCAACAGTGCAAATTTACTCCACAGACAAACTGGACATGCACAGTATGACACTACCCATGTGTTAACAAGCCAATCACGACTAAATACCTTACAATACTCTAACACATCTGGTTTAGAGAACATGTTAACATTTTGTTTAAACTCTAGAGTGATGCTAAAGTGCAACCTTGATGTGGAGCAAGGATTAGTCAATGGAGCACTTGGTACAGTGGTTGGCTTCCAAACATATCCACATGACAACAACATTCAGTTTGTCAATATTCACTTTGACAAACTTTCAGAAGTTAAAAGGATATGACGCTCAACAGCTCAATTCCTTCTTTTCAAAGACATGTATGTACGCAGAGAGCAATTTTCTCTGTCTCTAGCATACGCAGTCACCATTCATAAATCACAAGGTCATACCCTAGATCAAGCATTGATTGATATTGGCAGCACAGTCTTTAAAGACAGCATGAGTTACGCAGCACTGTCATGCCTATTTACACTTGAAGGACTATTTCTAGTCAATTTTAATGCAAGTAAAATCAACGCTGATATTCCTTGCATTCTAGAGTACAATAGACTATGTGCACTCTAGACACCCCATCTCAAAATGTACCCTGTTCCTCAAAAAGGGAAAGCTTGCAAGACAAAACTAGTGCAGACTCAACTTATACATTATCTCACAACAGTACCTCCAAAGAAATTAAAAGCAGCTGGTATTTCATCAATTACCACAACCAAAGAAGGATCTACTGAAGAAAAGAAATGCATACTGAACTGCACAAACAAAGCCAACTACCTCTTCAAAGAAACTACTTGCATTTTCATCAAATGACTCAGACACAGAACTGTCTGACCCATTCAAATTTTCCAATACAACTGGTATACATTGCTATGCAAATGTAGCAATCAATGTTCTAATCCAATTGCCACCAATTGTTGAAAACATGTACGTAAATGGCACAGACCAATTGTGTTTGCAAATGTTAGTCCTTAACAGAAATGCAACAGACAATCCAAGAGGTCCTCAAAATGGACTACGAAGAACTATTTGGAGGAAAACACATTATTGTTTTTGGAGATCTTCTGCAATTGACGCCAGTGAAAGGTGAACCTATTTTTAAAACCTTAGGACACAAACTATGCCGTAAAACTCTTGGCAGCATAGGAAATTTAAATCTTTGGGAACATTTACAATACAAAGAACTAATTGAAAAGATGCATCAGTCTGCAAACCTTATCTATGCCAACATTTTGAAAAGTATTTGGATTGGTGTACTATCTAAAGAAGCACAGTCTCTATTAAATACCAGATGCTCCCACGAGCTCTACGGCCATCACACATGTGCTACTGATGTCATGGAACAATTAGCACACACTAATGTAAACTGTATGTCTGTGATACTAACTCTTGCAAGCTGTGCACAATTCGATGAAACAATGCTGAAAAAAGAACCAATAGTGCAAATTTACTCCACAGACAAACTGGACATGCACAGTATGACACTACCCATGTGTTAACAAGCCACGCACGACTAAATACCTTACAATACTCTAAGACAGCTGGTTTAGAGAACATGTTAACATTTTGTTTAAACTCTAGAGTGATGCTAAAGTGCAACCTTGATGTGGAGCAAGGATTAGTCAATGGAGCACTTGGTACAGTGGTTGGCTTCCAAACATATCCACATGACAACAACATTCAATTTGTCAATATTCACTTTGACAAACTTTCAGAAGTTAAAAGGATATGACGCTCAACAGCTCAATTCCTTCTTTTCAAAGACATGTATGTATGCAGAGAACAATTTTCTCTGTCTCTAGCATACGCAGTCACCATTCATAAATCACAAGGTCATACCCTAGATCAAGCATTGATTGATATTGGCAGCACAGTCTTTAAAGACAGCATGAGTTACGCAGCACTGGCATGCCTATTTACACTTGAAGGACTATTTCTAGTCAATTTTAATGCAAGTAAAGTCAACGCTGATATTCCTTGCATTCTAGAGAACAATAGACTATGTGCACTCTACACACCCCATCTCAAAATGTACCCTGTTCCTCAAAAAGGGAAAGTTTGCAAGATAAAAAAAGTGCAGACTCAATTTATACATTATGTCACAACAGTACCTACAAAGAAATTAAAAGCAGCTGGTACGTCATCAATTACCACAACCAAAGAAGGGTCTACTGAAGAAAAGAAATGCATACTGAACTGCACAAACAAAGCCAACTACCTCTTCAAAGAAACTACTTGCATTTTCATCAAATGACTCAGACACAGAACTGTCTGACCCATTCAAATTTTCCAATACAACTGGTATACATTGCTATGCAAATGTAGCAATCAATGTTCTAATCCAATTGCCACCAATTGTTGAAAACATGTACGTAAATGGCACAGACCAATTGTGTTTGCAAATTTTAGTCCTTAACAGAAATGCAACAGACAATCCTGACAACACTTACAGTGTTTCTGGAATAAGGCAGGGATTGGACTACTGTGCAGGAATGGTGAGATTCACTATAAACACTCAAGAGGATCCACAAGAATGTCTAATGTACTTACTACAAGTACTGGAAAACAGAAACATACCTATAAATGAAATCTTCCCGATTTCATACATGTGGAAACATACATGCACTCTCTGCGGCCATGTGGGGCATGAACAAGTCCCCAACAAGTACTTTGTGTATGTATCTATACCTAAATGTGAATCCATTTCAGCAGCTCGTACAAAATGCAAACCATGGAATATTATGTACTACTTGTAATTCCGATAATCGTTCCACCTTACAGATACAGTCACATAGCGAATACGTAATAGGAATGCTTTTGCGTTAAAATGCAGATGGTCCCAAAAACAACTGCAAGCTGACTGGCTTGACATATGGACAAGTATCACTTAGCAAGAAAACCTTCACAAAAGTAGGCCTAATGTACCACGCAGGAGCCACAACCAATGCAGGTCACTCTACTGCATACATTAAAAAGAAAAGTGGATGATTTAAATGTGATTATACTTCCATTACTTTTAAACAGAGATTACCAGCAAATCTTGCAAACGCATACTTAATATTCTTAAAGCCAAAATGTATTCACTAATCTGAGTATGAGCGTTTACAACATGTCCTTAATAAACTTTCAAACCACAAAGTGGTAGAATAAGGCAACAGCTATCTAACAGTGAAAATGTACATCCACCAACAAGAAAAAACGTGCTTCAAAACATATCCTGCAGAAGTGAAAAACTGTAAACAGTTAGAATACGCCAACTGGTAACTAACTGCAACCGTAATACTGCAATATACGTTTTTCTAAGGAAACCCTGCAACCCTTATTACGTATAAACAACTATCAACAGTTATAAAACGCCAACAGGTATCTAACTGCCCCAAAATTCTTCAACATTACTGAGCAATACCACAGTACTTACAAAAGATCAACAACCAACCAAATAAATGAATACTGCTAAAAGTCACCAAGAAATAAACAATTAGAATACACCAACTGGTATCTAACTGCAACAATACTACCACCACTTCCAAACCATAAACGACACATCTTTTTAATTCCTCCTATTACAATCAAACACCGAAAAAAACAGCGCCATATTTTAACAAATAAACTTAGAAAGTTTTTTTAATCCTGCATGGATTTTTTTTTCACAGACCCAATGATTATGCGAACAAACACAGGAACTGAGCACATTCCACAGAACACTGGTTTGAAGCATAGTACTTGTAAAGTACTAACTCTGAGGGTCCAAAAAGTAAAAAGATGTCTGCAATGCAATGCAACAACACATTACAAGTACCTCCCCTAACATATGTTCCTTTCTTTTATCACAGAGAATGAAAAAACTATTTCTTCTGCATTTTCCCATACCATGTAAAGACCTGCATACAGCCTCAACAATGCACACAGTAAGTATACAATGATTGGTGTCACAAAATGCAGTGCATACCTCTATCATACTACGATAGTTGTACCCAGCCACACAAAATCATACACCCAACATTCTAAACACAGTCCAAAAAACCAACTGCCACACACCATGTCCACTTTTCTATAAATACTATTACACTACTTGCGGCCAGTGGACAAACTCTTCAATACATACCCCCGATGCAATCCACATGCCAATGTCAAAATGTTTGCTTGCATGGCTGTGTTATGCTGCACTGGTTGTGGCCAGGGCCTAGAGTCTTGGGTGCATGGGCGCCGATATCACCATTTTTCTTTTTACCTACAGTTTGCCCATTTAAAAAAAAAGTACAGGACGGATTTTCAGCAAATTTACGACAGGAGTGGCAGCTTGGTCCCTAAATTTGTAAATTTGGTGTAAATCCGTTCAGTCATTTTTTTTTTTTTAAATGGGCAAAATGTAGGTACACAGAATTATTGATATTTTGATCTGGCCAGCGGACTCACTTACCTATTCAGTCCACGGACACCCCCCTGGACCAATCGCAGACTGCCGTAATGTCCACGGACATTGAATGTGCCCGCTGATCTGATGCTGAAAAGGGTGCGGTGCGTCATCATTTTGGATCCATGGACAGCTGCCTTTGTCCACGAATAGCACAGTGGGGAAAAGTCTGGAAAGCATATTTGGGGCTATTTGGTAGCTGAAAGAGGGACTGGAAAGGGTGGGGGTGGAATAAGGTTGACATGGAGCTTAGTATATGTGAAAAAGGGGTTTGCAGGTGCCGCTGAGTCTGTGGTCACCTCTTACTGTCCGTGGGCATCCTGTGGATGGCAGGGGGTTATGGGTGAGGTTTGTTATTTGAAGGTGTTTTGTACGCACTTGTTATATGGTTTAATTATATTTTGCTGGTTGTGGCCAGTGGCCAGATTCTTGAGGGCATGGCCATAGGCCATGGCCCCAACAGTCTGGCCACTGGCAACACAAACTATAGTAATATGTGCATAGTAATTATAGGTAATGTAGTGGGAGCATACAGTATTTGTAATATGATGGAATGATATAATTAAAGTGTGCATTGTATTTATGATTGTAGTACAATTGAGGGCAGTGCTTCTTTATGTCTCCCCCACATTTCACACGATCAACAATTGTATCCTCATTAAACGGTTACATGATAACATTAGCATTATGGAGCGGGCAAGGGATTGGCTGATTTATTTTCCTCACTAACCGCCCTTACAAGCTGCAACTGGGCTTTTTGTACTCCACCACCTCACTGTGTACCTGCAGAGTACCCCAGGGTTTTATCCTATAATTGTCCATTATGTGCCTCTGGCTCACCTGATGTCCTTTTTCTTCTCTCATTTCCAGTGTTATGTTAATGACACACATGTTTCTTTAAACTTCCCAGAACTAATTTGTTGTCCTCATTTTTTATCTCTGCATGACCGCCATCGAGGCATTGTGTGTGGCTAGCAATCTGTGTCTAAGACATTTGTTACTGTGAAACCTGTGCCCTGTTTTTCTCCTACCGTATGGTCGCTACTCTCACCATCCTGTGTGGCCAGAATCCTTGGGATTATCTTTTAGTCCTTCCTCTGCTATAATCCTTACATTTTAGAGCTTGTAAAGAAAGTCCATGCTTTCAGCTAGACCTGTGTTATGATCTTAGTAAAGTTTATTGGGGCTCCATTAGCTAGTTGGTAGTATTTTATAAGTTTTCTCCTGTGTATATATTCTGTACATAGTTAGGTCATGATGGAACGTTTCCCTTGTAAGGTTCTTTGTCGAATTGTTGGTGGTTGGTTTACATTCTGTCAGTTGATAGACTCTTATGTGTCTTGCCACAACCTGTAATATATTTTCCTGAATAAAGGATCCTTCCTGCATATCAGTGTCAGGATTCATTGGCACTGATCAACTTTACAAAATGGCGGCATGGATGGGATGCGAACCCACAAATGCAAAACTGGAGGCACAGGCACTGAATGCAGCTAGTCTCTGTCCTTTAGTTGCATGCCAATAATTGAACCCCTTTGATTAACGATTGGACTGGAGAGGAGACTCTGACTGGGTAATTCATAGAAATTCGCGCACAAGTGGCACACGCGGCTGGCGCATAGTGTGCGTGTGCGAATGTCTGCGCCAGCCGCGTGCGCTAAAATCGATTTCTGCGCACAGCTTATTCATGGATTTTAGCCTCCAAAACCAGCCGTGGTGCAGAGTGGCGCAGCGACCCTGCAGCAGAGCCAGTTACGCCCCCAAGAACGCCCTTGTGCAAGAAAAAGCCATCAAAATCCCCAATCCAGCACAAAGGGTTGCGCTAACCCAGGACCAGTTTGCAGGGCTGCCAAACAGCAAACGCCAAGCAGGGAACGTGTATTACTGGGGTTCGCATGAAGTTTCACACGCGAAAGGGCCTGTGCGAGTGGGGTATGTGTATAACTGGGGTTCGTGTGAAGTTTCACACGCGATTGGAGCAGGGTACGTGTATAACGGGGGTTCGCGGGAAGTTTCACACGCGAAAGGGCCTGTGCGTGTGAGGTATGTGTATAAGTGGGGTTCGTGGGAAGTTTCAGACGCGATAGGCCCTGTGCGAGTGGGGTACGTGTATTACTGGGGTTTGCGGGAAGTTTCACACGCGATTGGAGCAGGGTACATGTATTCCGGGGTTAACAGGAAGTTTCACATGGGAAAGAGCCTGTGCGAGTGGGGTACGTGTATAACTGGGGTTAGCGGGAGGTTTCACACGCGATTGGAGCAGGGTACGTGTATTACGGGGGTTCGCGGGAAGTTTCACACGCGAAAGGGCCTGTGCGAGTGGGGCATGTGTATAACTGGGGTTTGCGGGAAGTTTCGCACGCGATTGGAGCAGGGTATGTGTATTACGGGGTTCGCGGGAAGTTTCACACGCGAAAGGGCCTGTGTGAGTGGGGTATGTGTATAACTGCGGTTCCCGTGAAGTCTCACACGCGATTTCAGCAGGGTACGTGTATTACGGGGGTGCGTGGGACGTTTCACACGCGAAAGGGTTTGTGAGAGTGGGGTAAGTGTATTCCTGGGGTTTGCATTAAGTTTTACACGCGAAAGGGCAACGCTGTGTGCGATACGTCACATACACGCTTACGCGCTATGGGCCTTTGGTCCAATGCAATCGCATATGTGTGCTGACCCGCTTCAGCACTAAGGGCCTTTCCGCGAATTACACGCTGACGTGCAATTTTTTCACGTGCCAAATCACTCAGTATCAAGCTGGCCACGCATACACACACGGAAGACCACGCTCCTGCCCTGAAGGCCATTTTCCTGCCCCCCAGAGCCCCGAGCACGCTCCCACCTGCCATCTGCTGCTGCCTGACTGTCTGCTGCCCACATACCCTGCTATTTGGTGCCTGCACATCAGCCATCTGCAGGGGTCCAGTTGCTGTGTCCACCCCTGCCGGAACAGAAGACTCCCGACTGGGATACCATCGCTCCACAGCCCAGCCCCAGGACCCAGATGCCCACCCACTCCTACCTCTGGGGTTGCCATGTCGGGCACATTTCCATCTGGCACCATTGGCAACCCCCAGCCAGAGAGGCAGAGGGCCACCAGCTTCACTGCCATCGAAGTTGGTGTCCTGGTCGAGCATGTCCTGGGGCATTATGATGCCCTCTTCGGAACATCACGCACCAACAAGGAAGGACAGGAGAGGATCTAGGACGACGTAGTGTTTGCCATCAACGCGGAGGGGGTGGCAACCCACGACATCAAGCACGTCATGAAGCACTGACCCCCACTCATGTCCCCCTGCACCCCCACCCCCCAGCAGTGCAGGGCACCTGCCAGCAGGCCCCCACTCATGTCCCACTCATGTCCCCTTGCACCCCCACCCCCAGCAGTGAAATGCCAATCTAATGACACAAACCAAAAGTCAACTATGTACATCAACACATGTACGTCACACACATACACTGGTTGGCATTGCTCTTGTAAACCCACATTTTCACATGCATCAACCCAATGAGCGAATCCCACACATGGACCTAATAATTGAAAATGTATTATGTACATGAAATCAAAAATGAAATTAAAGCATACCAAAATATGAAACATGAAATGAAAAGCATGTGAAAAAGATGATTGAATGAAAATGATAACCAATCCAAAAAAACTTGAAAGAAAAACAGTCCAAAGTCACCCTCCAACAACGCAAATCCAAAGGAAATGTAAAAAAAAATCTCCATTGCTTCATGTTCATAATAAAAAAAAAAGAGAAATCAATCCATAGTCCAACTATTTACAATCCATTGTCCAGAATAAATAAATCCATTGCTCCATGTCCATAATGCAAAAAAAAAATGAATACATGATGAAACTATATACAATCCATTGTCCAAGGAAGTAAAGGGTCCATGATCCCTACCAAACAAATAAAACCTACCTAACAAACTACCTAAAAATATAACTATATACAAATTTGTGTGGCATTGTCCATTGACCACAAATGAAAGAAAAACGAAAAGGAAACCTAACTCTAAAAACTATTTACAAGGGCAGCGGGCTAGTCCGACGGTTCACTTTTGGATGTCCCGGGCCAGGGCATCATCGAACTCCTGCTCAATGTCCTGGAGGCGGCCCTCTTCCATGTCCCCGAGGGTTTGCAGGGACGATGACATGTTCTCCTCCAACTCCCTGCGAATTGTCTTGAGGCACTCGGCCCGCCTCAGGACCCTCCGCATGGAGTTCTCCGCCCTGACCATCGTGAGCCGTGCCTCATCTGCCCGCTGCCGCTCCGCATCTATAGCATGGCTTAACCGCTGCCACACGGAAGACACTTCCAGTCCTGGGTCCTCCTGCCATCTGGCCGATGCCTGCCCCTCCGATGTCGAAGGCCCCGAGCCATGATGGCTCCCACCTTGTTGCTGCTGCTGCTGTGCCTCTGCCTGTGCCCTGGCTCTTGCTGTCTGCACATCCTCCTCCGGCTGGGGTGCAGTTGTTGAGGTGGCCACCCCTACTGTACATCCGACTCCGACTGTGGCAGGGATGTGTCCTCCACCAGCCTGGCCGCAGGGTCAGAGGCAGCTCCACGGGGTACCCAGGTGATACATGGGTGGGAAGATGGCATGGAGGACGACTGGGGCATAGGGCGTTCAGTTGAGGAGGGGGTCGGAGCAAGGTCCAGAAAACAGAGGAATCCGGCCCTGGTGAGCTGTCCCAGTAGGTCAATGCGGTCAACGAGCCATTCGAGAAGACGTGCAGTCTCCTCATGAAAAGACTGCAGGTCACCTCGCATGGCCCGTTGACGCAACGCCACCCCACCCAGGACAGGCTCAACCCGGTCCCGGATAGCCACGTCTGCAGGGAGAAGAAGGCCTGTTGTTGTAAGCGGATCCCCTCCCTGAAAACGGATCTGGACGTAGGCATCCCTGCTGGTGCGGGATAATGCAGTCACAGGATCGGGGACAGGATTACACACAGGCACCTCCGCGGTGGCCTGTGCTGCCTCCTGTCCCTGCCCCTGCACTGCACCACTAGCACCAGTGGAATCCTCACCTCCAGACCCCATGTCTGTCCCTTGCACGGCCTCCTTCTCCACCAAACCCCCCACCAACCTGGATGACTCTGTGCCATCTTCCTCTGTCGCGCCCTGTGGGGACTCAGCTGCCCCTTCTGCTGCTGAGGAGTCCAAATCCGGCCTCCGCCTCTTGGACCTTCCCTCGGCAGCTGCGGCCTGGGATGCAGCACCAGACTCCTCACTCCCCGACAAGATGACAACCTGGGAGGGGAGCCGGGCCTTGCGTCTCCGGCTGGCGGGATGATCCCTGCCGCTGTAGTCCACAGCACCCTCTCCGCCCTCTTCTTCAGTTGACGCTGCAGACAGGGAGAGATAAAACACAGATATCAGGGCACTGTATAATGGACTGATACACACATGACAGTTGCACATGAGTGGCATTGTTTAACTACAGACACAGCATCACACTCCACGACAGACATGTCATTTTAACTCACACACATGAACATTTCAACAGCAATATTGCACCAGGCAGCACCATCCATACACATACAACAGCATGAACAGCCAAAGGTGAGCCTGACATCACATGAAACACAAGGAGTGCACTAGACATGCACATACGCCACCACACTTTCATGCATGTCTACATCTCCTCCAACTGTTGCAGTGATGAGATCACCATACATGTCACATCTGCCATTCATCCTTCTACATATCAGTGTAACGTGCATCCATGTTGCATCACAGTTGCACACTTGTCAGATACACATACATGCACATGTACACAGTGCAGATACATCCATTATGAACCACCATCCATGCCACAACCATGCCAATGTACATACACAGAAATTCAAACATGTGTACTCCCACACCTGCATTTGCCCAGTATGCTTACCAACACGTACACCATCAATGTGTCTCACAACTGAGAGGAGTCACATGTGGCAGCCTCACGCCCATGTTCATACACATCCCTACATGGCCCTACATAAACACATGTGAAACCTGCACACTACTGGCACACCACGACACGCACATCGTACTATCAACATGCATGTACACTTACCGCTCGACTCCAGACGGGTCTGCCTCTCAAGGATCTGGATGTAGAGCGCTGGGCATATGTGTTCCAGGACCCTCATTTGATGGTTCGACAGCTTGCCCCGGCGCCCCTTGGCATCCGCTGCCTTAGCGAGGCACCGTGCCTTGTTGAGGGTCCTGGACCTGAAGTCCTCCCAGCGCTTCTTGACATGATGTAAGTCGCGGACTGCCACCCCCTCCGCATTGATGGCAGTCACAATGTCCATCCAGATCCTGGTCCGTCCTTCATTGTCGGCGCGCAAACTTCCAAAGAGGGTATCATACTGCCCCAGGACTTGCTCCACCAGGACACCAACTTCGGTGGCAGTGAAGCTGGTGGCCCTCTGCCTCTCTGGCTGGGGGTTGCCAGTGCTGCCAGATGGTGTTGTGTTGGACATAGCAACCCCAGAGCCAGGAGTGGGTGGGCAACTGGGTCCTGGGGCTGGGCTCTAGAGCGATGGAATCCCAGTCGGGAGTCTTCGGTTCCAGCAGGGGTGGTCACAGCAACTACACCCCTGGCTGACGTGCAGGCAGCAAATGGCAGGGCACGTGGGCAGCAGGCAGTCAGGCAGCAGCAGATGGCAGGTGGGAGCGTGCTCGGGGCTCTGGGGGGCAGTAATTCGGCCTTCTGGGCAGGAGCGTGGTCTTCCGTGTGTTTTCGCGTGGCCAGCTTGATACGGAGTGATTTGGCACATGAAAAAATTGCACGTCAGCGTGTCATTCGAGGAAAGGGCCTTAGCACGTAAGCGCGTCAGCACACACATGTGATTTCATTGGACCAAAGGCCCTTAGCGCGTAAGCGTGTAAGTTACATTACGCGAGCGGGCGTTTCCCTCATAGCACTTGATGATAGAGCACACGTGGAAAAACTGCACGTCCGAGTGTCATCGCGTGTAGTTGGAGGAAAGCGCCTGCGTACACACGTATCTGTCGTGTGGGCCGGTTTAAAAGCTACGTGTATGACGCCATTTCCTTGTACGTGCTTTTCGTGGAGAGCGAGTGGATGAAATCTGTACTTCTTGTCGGTTCACACGCGATTACTTCACAGCGTTTCTAGTTCGTACTCCCTGTTACCTCTGACAGCTCTTTTCTGAATTTTTGTTGGGCCTGTTTCCTCAAACAGAGTTCACTTCTCCTTTTGTCCTGTCTCCTCAGACAGCGTATAATTCTTCTTTTGGCGGGGTTGTTGCCAACAGGCACACACGTGTATTTTTCACATTCTTTTTCAAGGCAGACGGTGAGTTCCGCACGTACTTAGCAACTGTGCTTGCCCAGTGTGTCGTGTTCCCCTTCAGAGGTCATTGTAGGCTGCGTGTATTACGCGTACGCTTAGTTTTGTGTTTTTGAGTGCCACAGCGTAGTGCGGGTTCATTTTTTCACGCACATGGTCTACGAGGGGTTGCGTGCACGTTAATTTTTAATTTTGGGCTGCCTGTGCGTTGTGTGACCCGTCATCTTCCCCCAGGGGTCACAGACAGCCTGGTTAGAGCACTAGGGTACGAATTCCATCTGGTATCCTACCCCTTTGACCGCCAATTGCCCAGGACAATAGTTTACTGCAACTCCCATACGCACAACAACATCAGTGCCATGGTTGGGAGGCGACCAAGCGGTAAGGGAGGCAAAGGTGGCCGACCTTCAAAAGGTGGGCATGGTGGGCGCGGTAGGGGAAGTGGCCGGGATTTGCAGGGTGCCCTATTCCCCCATGTGTGGAGGAACTATCAGGGACATCCATGCCCGCCCCCATGGTTGAGGGAAACGTGGCTGACACCATCCCAGCTCAGCCCCTGTTGGACCAGCCCATTGTGGCACCTGACCTGGCACAGGATGACTCCCTGGCTGACTTCCAGGTCAGCAAGTCTAGGCCACGTGTGGCGGTGCAAGTTGTTGTCACCAAGCCACGTGAATCTGGGGCAGCTATGTCATCTGCTGCCCCAAGTATACAGGGTGGGGAGGCTGCAGCGGCAGCTGCAGCTCCATCCGCCCCAGCTCTGACTCTCCCAGCCAGGACAGTGTCAGTCCAGGTCCATCAAACTGACGTTCCCCCTGCCAACATTACCCTGCAAACAATGCCTGCATCAAGACCTATGGTCATTGCGCATTCCCACACTCCTACTACCCAGTCCACTGGTGATTCTGCCCCTACTGACCAGAGCGGCATAAGCCACTCTGGCTCTGCTCCACCTTTAAAGAAAAGGAAGAAGGGTGCTTTGGCACGACAGGCTGAGACCCCAGACACGGCTAACAACTCCGGTACCTCAAGGAAGCCTTGCTTTAACGATCCGGAACTTGATGCACTTGTGGCCTATGTGTCAAAATGGTGGTGACTGCAGGGTGCAAGACCACACCTGGTCAACGTAGGGCACACTGGCGGACCGCATAAGTGCCCTTGGATTTGTGAGGCGCACAGCTGATGATTGCTACAAGCGGTGGAATGACCTAAAACGCAGAGCAAAGAACAAGCTGGCCTCAAATCATGCCTCTACTCTGGTGACTGGCGGTGGGTCTCCACAAGAGGACAACAAACTCACTGAACATGAGTCTGTTGCTGGGGCCTTCGTCACAGAGGAACAGATCGAAGGTGTGGGAGAACTACCTAATTATGATGCATTGTCCTGTGAGTGCCCATGCATGTGTGTGTAATGCATGTGTATGTTGTTTGGGTGATGGGTTCTGATTGAGTGCCAGGTGAGGGTGTGTGTGCCTGAGTGGTATGGGTCACCCATGTGCTTCATCCAAAACATTCAGCGGCCTTGGATTTGGGTGTGACAGTATCCCTTCTGACCACAGTAGTAATTTAGCACAACATTACGGCAGTTGCCCTTGAAGTGGCATCTTGCAACAACATTGTTTGAATTTTTCAGTGTTCGTTCAGGCTGATTGTTTCAATTCTCCCACTTTTGCTACGCATTCCTCAGCCGTATTGTCACATTTGTGACATGCTTCTGTCATTGATGAACCCCACATTGGCCCATATGTGTTACCTTGTTAGGTAAATGATTTGACCATTCAGGCTGATTGAGTATTGGCCTGATCACAAACATTTTTGGGGGCTGTTTGAATGTGGAATGTGATAGTTGTTTCCTGTCATTTTGAAGTGCACAACCATTGATGTGTACATCAGCCTGCAATCACTGTATTTTGTACACTGGATGTGTTGCAGTGTGTGACACATGCCTATTTTGTCACACTATGTAGCCTTTTTTATCTCATCATGTCCATCTCACATGGATGGCTGACAGTATTCATTCACTGACATATGGATGTACTTGTGGAATGTACCATGGCTATGATACATGCCATCTATGTGATGGCATGTGTCATGTATGTCTATTGGACATGCCACTCACAGGCCAATGTGTGATGGCAGTGCTACCCAGCATGCAGCAAATGTGTTGCTCTTCCATCTTGGTGTCATCAGTGTCTGCCTTTTGCCTCCCCTTCCAACTCAGTGACAGTGCATGTATGGGAGGGGTATAGTCATGTGGGACATGTGTAAATCATGTACTGGTTATGTAGCTTGTCAGGCCTATTTGTGGGCTATGGTGCTAATGCTTTTTTCCATTTTTTGTCTTTCATGTTTTTGCAGGGGATGACGCATTTGATGCTGTTGAGGTTGAGGAGATGGTGCAGACACAGGAGGGATCTCAGGCACAAATGGGCACCAGTGAGGGACATGGTGTGGTGGTGGGTGAGAACCCAATCTTGCTGCAGACCATTCTGTCCAGGGGTGTCTCTGGGTGCACCTCCCCAGATCTCTATTCCGGTGCTGATTCGGATGATGAGACCTATGTGGTGTCGCAGGTAAGTGTTTCTGGCAGGGAGTCTGTTCTGTCCAACCCACCTGCACCAGGGGTAGAACCCTCTATGGGGATGTCAGTGTTGGTAAATCTGCCTTTGGCGGTTACGGATGCAGGGTCACACTCCACAACATCTGATCCTGTTCCTGGGCCAGCAGATCAGAGAGGGAATCCAGTCCTGCAGCCTCAGGCAGTGCCGGCACAGCAAGGCGCAGATCACCTTGCCCCAAACAGATGTGGTGCCCGCCGACGCGGTGGCCATACGCCACTAGGCAATACCGCATGGGAACAATCCATGTACGGTATGGCAACCCAACAGGCAGCATCAGTTGAGATGATGGCTCAAGCAATGGAGAGGGTGGCCACTTCCATTGTCCCCCTTGAAAGGCAGATGGAGCAACTACATCAGCCAACAGACTCCATTTGCCAATCACACAGGGAGGACATGTTGGCGTCCAACAGGGACAGATGGGCGGCACTGGAGACTCTACGCCAATCGATATCAATAGAGTCCCAGGGCCACAGGGAAGCCCTGAGGGTAGAATTCCATCACCTAAGGGAGACTCTTGTTGACCTTGAGGCTTCCACTAACTTGAGGACAGAACAGCAGCTGGAGCGGCTCACACGTTCGCTCTCAGCTGAGATGCAGGCAACTCGGGACGAGATCCGGGCATCACATCAGGTGGTGCATGGGGATCTCCGCACTATAATCCTCCAGAACGAGACCTTCCACCCGCATGCTTGCTGCCATGGAGGACCATAGCAGGGCTTTGTGTGGGCTGCCTCCCGTAGCACCACCACCTCCTGTGGCAGCAGCAGAGGGTGATGAGAGCGACAGCAGCAGTTCTCCCACAATGGCATAGCCGTGCAGGCCATGAGCCCATGGAGGTGTTTTTTTTTCCCAACATCCACACAGGTGGCTGTTGGTGCGCACCCTGTCCTCGGACCTCCTGGGTGCCCTCCCCCCATCCCCCACATGGGCATTTTTGATTCTTTTTTTTTTTTTTTTTTTTTTTTTACAGTGTGTTGCCTTGTGTGGCTCCTGTGGGCATCCACTGTATTCTGGCTGGGCACATGCAGGCTTGTCCTGAGTTTGGGTTAGATGCTTGGGTTCGTGAGACACACACCCCTCCTGCTTCCCGTTTCCATGGGCTTGCAAAGGGTGTGCCCAAGTGACAGTGACTTACACAGTGACGTTGGACTCCCATGAGCTGTGTGGGCAGTCTGTAGTCGATACTGTGTATACATTCCTAGTGGATATTGTTGTTGTATTGTACACTGCATGGTGTATTGAAATGTGCTTGTGCATCCATGTCTTCCTCCTAATTTGCAGGTTCATTCCTCATGTCTTCACAAGGACGTCTACTTTGGAGATGGAGTTCATGTTGTAAGCAGTGCACTTACATATTTGCGTGGCAGCAGCACTGTACAGTTGGAAGTGGTCGATGTGCTGGCATAATCAGGTTGTAAGACTACCACTACTTTAACTTAGTACTGTCATGTTTATGCTATGTTTGAGGATGTGTAGCTGCATTGTATTGTTGGTAAGTATTTGGTCATGTGTGTTGTTAGTTCTACATTACTGGGAGCATATTGTGTGTGGCCAGTTTCCATTAGGGACACTATACTTTTGTCATGTTTTGGGGATTGCTTTGTTTGCTCTCACATAGCATGACATGCCATGGTGTGTCGGGTGGCGGTGCTGGGGAGGGGTTGGGTGACATGGCACTGTTGTCATGTTGTATTTTGCAAGGGGGTAATGAATTTAGCAGCATAGAAGTGTGTCTTTTGATGACACAGCATTGGTGGTGTTTGTGTAGGTAGGGATGCACACAATGTAACACGTCCAGGTGACCAATCTCAGGCTGGTATGGTTGTGACAGTTGCCTGTCCCTTATGTCATCATCATTGATTGTCAGATGGTATGTGCCAGGGCTGTGTGCACTCCACAGGGGTGTGATTTTAGGTGAAGTAATTAGCCACCAGCTGCGTACTGGCTGCCTCACCCCGTGCCCTTTCCCCTCCCATGCGCTGTGGGCGTGCATGTGGTTGGGGATGTGGGGGCACCACCATGTCCACGGGCAGGCCCCGGCATGTTGCAACATTGTGCAGGGCACAGGCTGCCACTATGATCCTGCACACTACTAGGGGAGTGTATAACAGCTGCCCGCCAGAACGGTCAAGGGAGTGAAAGCGTGACTTCAGCACTCCGAATGTGCGCTCCACTATGCCCCGGGTTGCAATGTGGGCTGTGTTGTATCTAACCTCGGGTGGCGTGGTGGGGTTCCGAATTGGCGTCATCATGTGGGTGCTCAGAGGGTAGGCACTGTCCCCTGGGGAGGTGGTGATGGGTATCATTAGTGGGGTTGTGACATTACTCAGTATCTGACATGCATGCTTGTGCCCACAGCATTTATACTCACCGAGCAGCCATGTATCGCCATGCCGCCCAGCTTCTAGGTCCCGGTTTAGGGTTGACATTCTGTAAATAAAACTGTTGTGGGTGGACCCGAGATAGTTGGCATATACTGAGGTGATGATTCCCTTGGCATCACATACTACCTGGACGTTGATGGAATGCCAGTGCTTGCGGTTTCTATAGATGTGCTCAGATGCCCTTGGGGGACGTAGAGCCACATTGGTGCAATCAATGGCACCTAGGACTTTGGGGAATTGTGCCACCCCGTAGAAATCCTGGACGGCAGCCTGCCTTTCTGCAGGTGTTCTGGGCAGGTATATGTGCCTGCGGACTGATGGGCGTGCAGTCATGATGGCCAAGACCTGGTGTAGGCAGCGTGACTGCGTGGCCTGTGACACCCCCCCCACTATAGCACTTGTCTGCTGAAATGATTCAGTGGCCAATAAGTGCAGTACATTGAGGGCCTTCTCCAGGGGGCTGAGTGCTTGGGAGCACAGGCTGGGTGATGTGAGGTCATCCTCCCACTCACTCACCAGGTTGAGTATTATGTGAGGTGGAAACCTGTATCTCCCATACACCTGGTCATCAAGCATCCCAAAAAGGCTGGTTCTGGGTGTGAAAATTCTGGGCCCGACTATCCTCCTCCTCCTCCTGCGGTATCCCACGACCACTGCTGCTAGGAACGGTATATTCATCCTGGCGTCTGAGCTTGTTTGTTGTTTGCGTGCACTTTTATGCTGCGCGGGTACACGTATGCCTGCTTTCTGCTGGCGTATGTGTTTCAGGATTAGCGCGTCTTTTTTGGCACACGCGTTAGCTCAGTTCGAATCCATGAATAAGTGTTTTGAACGTGCGTGTGGGCGTTCCGCGCATTTGCCTCCTGTACTTCCCCCGTGATGCCCACATTTTCACGCGTTGTTCCCCATTCCGCGTGTCACACCCTCTGTTCCTCCTACTTTTGTTGTGTGCGCCGAGCTATGTGCGATTTCGCTGTGCGCATAGCGCACACTGTTTGCAGGCGTGTGCGCCATTGTGCGCCATGCAGAATTTTGGCGCTCATCCTGGGATTTACACGCCCACGGACTTCCATGAATCGCTGTGCGCGGGTTTCGCTGCAATTTTCACACTGGCACTGCGATTCGCACGCTTTCGCATGCTTTCGCACGCTTTTGCACGCTTGCGCTGAAAATTTCAGTGCATATTAATTCCATTAATTGGCATAGAAAGCTGCATAAGCAGACAATTACACATTTTTACAGATAAGTTTTTAGAGAACAGAATACAAAATCTAAGTCATTTATTCATGCTGATTGTCTAACAAAAGACTTTTGACCTACATTTCACACAAATTCATCGCAAACGGTGGAGAATACCACCATTTTTCTTATGCCAACCTGTAGAACGGAAGGATGCACTTCTGTATCAGTGCCTTGGACTTGTCAGACAAGAAGTTTTTAAAAGACTCCCTGAACCACCTCAACCGTCAGAAGCAAGTATGTGGACTGTCTTTGATATCAGTGTTGCCAAGCAAGACAAACATTACGAAATTGTGGACAATAAGATTTTATTGAGATACCATTTCGGCACACAAGAGCAAAAAGAAGGAGGATCAATGGAAGACTTTGTTACTGCCCTAAGAGGGCTAGCAACCAAATGTCAATATAATACCAGCAAGACTTATAGTTAGGAACAAACCCTGCCTGTTTCAGCCACTTAACCACAAAATGTAGCCTGGACCCTATGGCCCTAACAATAACTACAGCACAGAAAGTCAATGTAGAAATCCAGACCGATACAGAGGAAGAAAAATGTAATACTAGTACACTAATAACTATTGCCCAGGATCAATAGAGGGAAATCACAAATTAATTTGAGGACTGGAAAACAACTACCCTTAATAGAAAAACAAAGTAACTTCAGAAAGATAAAGAACTTCAAGATAAAAGTCATTAACCCATACACAGCAGATGATTATTTGCAAACATTGAACAAACCTGGATCTCAGGCAGCACAAAGGTCTAGAGGTAGAAGAAGGTGGGTCGCTTTCTCAGGTACCAGCAGTGAATAAGTCTCTGTCCACAACTCCAGATATAACCAAACATCGTTTCCACAAAACTCCCCCCTGCTCCCACCTCTCTTTCTTTTAGGCAGAGGAGGACAAGGAGGAGACATTTAGGGCCCGCCAGCAAGGGCAATGCAATGCGGAACAGGCAGGAGACGCACGGGATACCACAGGAGGACATCCTAATCACAAATAAGTCAGAGACCTTACCAATATTTAAACTGATGAAAACGGATCTAACACCAGCTCAGATTTTGTTACTTTCTAAGGGACTATCCTTTGTACCCTCGGCACACAAGGATTGGTTAATACAGAGATGGAGGTCCACCATTTCTTGCATTAAGTTAGACTACTAACCCTATATAGAGACCGTATGGAGCAAGAGAAAGGCCCAGACTCAGGGCTCCACCCAAAATCAAACTTCACTATGCTTGACAAACAAGTCCCAAGTGACATATTGGCATTTCAAAAATGCACATTGCAAGACCTGCTTAAGCAGAAGATGAAACGAAACTAAACTTCACCACAACATATCAAAAGTCGAAAGAGAAGCGTTAAATATACTTGCAGGGAACCCGCAACGCAACCTTGTTATTAAAACAGCAGACAAAGGGGCGGCATAGTTCTCATGTCTATACCACAATACAAACACATGGTGATGTCCCTAGTGGAAGATTGAGAGAGTAATAGTTTACTCAGCAAAGATCCCACAAAAGAACTTCTACAAGAAATTTTAGAAACAGTAACATATGGCCTACAAGGTGACTGGTGTGGTAAACCTGGGAAACCTATCAAGATTATTGGATCATGTGAACAAATAACAGTTGGAAACATATGAGAAAAATATGTGAAAGAAATGTGTATTGTAAAAAACATATCAGTTAATATGTCAATATTTTGTTTATGATTCACTACTTTGATTTTCTTTATGAAGCAATGTCGGAAACACAAAAATAAATGCTTTCTTTTATATGAAAGATGTTGAATATGAATTAATGTGTACCTATTGAATAATTGACTATATGATAGTATTTCAAGAAATTGTATTGAATGAGAAGCAAAATTTGTTTTGCCCTATGCTGTGCCCCAGTTTGTACAACGAGGTTATCGTTGGACCATTCACTTACCACATTTGTTTAAGTAGAGGTAGCACTCTACTAATTGGGAGCACCTTGAAGATAAACCCAAGAACTATTTAATCTTAAAATATTATCACAAGAAGCCATATAACATTGAGTGCGCCTCTACATATCCAGTCTATAAGGTGACTGGATCACAGACAAAGCAGCTGACTTTCTGAAAATTAAACAAGGACACACCCCTTGTTTTATCCATTACCTAAAGTCCACAAGGACCCCCACAAACCCTCCTGGGAGGCTGATAGTGTCAGGCTGTGGTTCAATTCTGGAAACCATTTGTAAATTCAGATATACTTTCTTAAAAACCTTGAATGCACTGACGAATATATACTGAAGGGACACCACTACAAAATACAAATATTTGAAGAGGAAGAATTTAATCCAGAAAAGAGATCTTGGTCACAATGGATATAACATCCTTGTATACAAGTATCCCAAAAGAATCAGCCATCAAATGCATCTGGGAACACTTGGCCGACAATATTTTACAAACCAGAGTGCCCAACAACTTCATAATAGAGCTCATGACCATAGCATTGTGTAAAAATGTCTTGTGTTCAACAAACAATTTTACCTTCAAATTAAAGGAATGGCTATAGGGGCAGTCTTTGCACCAAGCCTGGCAATCCTATTTATGGCAAAATATGAAAAAGACTACATCCTTTCCAACCATAATCCCTGGAGAAAGCACTTCAAACCCTGGCGCAGATACATTGAGAATTTTTATCTTCATTTGGGATGGATCTGAGGAAGAGTAATGTGTTTGGAGGTAACCCTTAGATGCAGCGGTAACATTATTACTGCCGCATTTAAGGGTCCACCAAATCGCAGGCTTGGCGGATTTACCCCTCAGCTCTGAGCTGAGGGGCAAATCTGCCATGATTTTGCTGATTTTCGGTGCTATTACCGCTGGTGGTAATACCACTGGTGGTAATAGCACTGAACCTTCCCCATTCCCAAAATTCCGGAATTGGCCCAATTGGGAATGGGGGCTTACGGTTCCACCAAACCTGTGATCCGGCACTAATAGTGCCAGGGGGTTTGGTGGTAGGGCTAATAGCCCCGGTGGTAATACCGCCGGGGTTAGCGCCCAACTCGTGATGAGGACCTTATCATTAAACATGAACAGAGCAAGCTGGAATGTAGTCAATACTGAAAACCTACCCACAGAAATACACAACTACATTTTACAAGTAACCATCCCAAGCACACTAAGGAGAATTTACCATACGGGCAGTTCCTATGGATACGTGGCAACTGTACATCATTAAATGAGTTCTACAGACATGCAGAACAATGGGACAACAGACTTAGGGCACGAGGATACCCCAAGAAACTTCTTATTAATTCCCAAAAACAGGCCTGATTTACAAACAGGGAGCAGCGAAGGATGAAATACCGAAAGATAAGAACGCTGTGTGTAATAACTCATGGCCCCCATACCTTCCAGGTGAAAAAAGTAATACAATACTGGCCTTTGGCATGCCTGAACATACCAGAAGAGCAACTACCACATTTTGCATTATAATGGGCACAAAATATTCGAGAAAACCTGGTCCACTCCCAGTATATCAAAGAGACACCAAGAATTGGCCTCTGGAATTTACGCACAGTGAAAGGCTGCTACCCGTGTGGGAATTGTGTGGCATGTACATTTACCACCAAAATGCAAACATTCCAAATAGGACGGAGACAGTGGACCCTACAGGACATGACAATTTGCAAAACAAACTAAGTTGTATACTGTATACAGTGCCCTTGCAGATGTTGGACAGACTATGAGATCAGTCAACATCAGGATCTCAGAACAATGATCTAAAATCTGTTGCAAGAATTTAACTGAACCGCTTGTGGAACACTACACTAAGGCGGGCGTTTTGTTCTGGTGCGTCCTAGCGAAAGTGAATGGGGGACCAAATGTGCCAAGTAGCCTTCTAGAGAAAGAGTCACATTGGATCCATAGATTGGACATTTACAATCATGGACTAAATGAACAATGTTTACCTCTGATCCTATAAGATTGCTATAACCATTCAGTTTTCTTTCCAACACCTTCCATGATGAGGGGACACTGATCTACACTATCTTTCCCCCCTCTGCGGCACACTTACCATCTAGAAAGTCACTATTGGGAGGGATCCATCAGGTTTGCAGGACTATGCATTTCGAGGAGATAGTTCAATCTTTTTTCCAAACCCCCCTCTCAGCTCATAAACAGGTTACTACCAGACAGCTTCCAAGCTACGCCCATCAGCACAATCTGGCATATATTTGTTCCTATGCTGATCCCCCAATGATATTTTCCCCTTCAAAATGTTACCGATGAGAGGGACCTAACTTCATCCCACATCACATTTCTCCAGGGGATCGGGGTAGTCCAGTGCAAATCGGTCCCTGCCTTAAACAAACCATTCCCTATATGACCCTAAGCCACGCCCACCTTGCACTCGATGTGCATCCTGGTCTCCAGGACAATGACAGCAAGACATGTCAGCGTTAACAAGCCCACACCAACGGGACCAATTACAGCAGCGACACATGAGCCTTAAAACACTGACCCAACTGTCCCAATTTTTTTGTGGCAAGAGTCACAGACTGCAAGGTAAGCTCCAATTAGAAGAGGATCCTGGAGATAGTACCCTATAGTCGCATGGAGCAAGTGCAACATACTGACACTTATGTAGACTTATTTCAACTTGTATTTTGATTAGATCCAGTGGATACACAGCAATTCAAGTGCTGAGGTCACGACCAGCGCAACACTTTTACAAGAGAGGCAACCATTCCCTCACAGGTATGTTCCAACGCATGGGCTGTTGCACCTACCTCTAACAACTAAGGTAGTTTTACACACTTATAACAACCAGTTTCCGTATTTATAATGGGCACGGTGGGATACTGGCCATTAAATAGCATGGGGAAAAGAGGAGGATCATGGTTTCACTACTAATCCACAACTCACCCAGATATTGCTTCTTTCCTTCTAGGAACTGGAAGCCGTACACGAGGAGCCCGACTTCTTTTGCGTTCCACACCAGAAAAACATACTAGTCCACACTGACAAATAGATGCCCACGTTGCCTGCTGAATTCGGTTGTCCCCAACCAGGGGTTCAAGATATGGAGTTACAACCCTTGGGTAAGTGATTCCCCGGGTTTTTCTGGAGGCACTACAATTCACAATCATACTATCATCGGTCCAGACACTCCTAACATATACGTATGTGTTTTCAGTGTCTTTAATTGAGGCCCTTAGGAAGGCGGTCCCTTACCAAGAACTCTGCCGAAACGTGACTTGATCTGAGAGAACCGTGTTCATAGATAACCCACCAAAGCTATCCTTGCAAAGCTAATCTTTCTCATTGGCCGACCTGACTAAACAACTTGCAACTCCTCCAGATTAAAGGACAATTAGTCTAATGCTGAGTGACAAGAACTAATGTTCCTCAGTGCATCCTAAGAGATGCAAATCAAGATTTGATACAAAACTCAATGCAGTTCCACACCATGTAAACAATGGAATAACTCATAGGGTGTATGACTCTAGGAGAAATAATTTCAGAACCACTTTCCAATTTAGGATTTGGTCTGGGGGAAACAATCACAAAATTGCTTATCAAATGTGATTTATTGTTGAACCTTTGAAGTTTGATTCATGACCTATGATTGAGGTCAACAAAGAATAACATTATTGACCCATATTGATCGACCTACTTCACTAATGTGATTTTGCTTCAACCTCTATTGCCTTGTTTGGGTCTCATTTATCATTTACATGTTTACTCTTTTTTCTCACACTATTGATAATTTGAAGGATTTGCTCATTGGCTGTCTCATGCTTTTTAAAATATTGGTTCATGTACTAATGAATTCATTGTTCACTTTTGGCTAAATATTGTTTACCTCCCTACATGGTTTAAATTAAACTATGGAATGTCAATAATTAATAAAAAACATATATTTTTTAAATTGTATACGTTTCAGAGCGTGTTTCTGAGATTAGATAATGCTAAGTGGGACAATTAATGGAAATTTTCCACCCGAGTGAATCTGATCTAAATTACTATCAATAAAATATTTAAATTTACCAGCGGTAGGTTTTCTTGTTGCTGGAGGATCAGGAGATGACTTGGTTACTGCCAGAACAGGAAGTTTTTTGTGACGTGAGAGTGATACAAGTTGTAAATGCTGTGTCAGGAAAGAGGCTAAATAAACCTCAGGAATTTGTCACAGTGAATGGGATTGAAATATTAATGACATGTTTACAGCTACCATCGGTTTCCTATCTATGCAGTAACTGGGACCAACTCTGATTAATTTCAAAGTGAGGAAGGGGCCAACCTCCTCAGACCATGTTGCTTAACAAATGAGCCCACATTACAAGTCCACACAGAGAAACATGGCCAGAGATGGCCGGATATTTCCTCACTTTGGAGCTAAGCAAGGACGGTCCCAGTTCCTGCATGGATGAGAGACAGTCCATAGTGCCCAATGCTAGATAGAAAGAACTAATGACCCTCAAATTCAGCAACTAGCCCTGTGGCTCTCAGATTCAAACAGCGTCGAATATACTCGGATGTTGGCCGAGTTTATGCTGAAATCGACTAACTCAAGAATACTTGGATATACTCCAAAACATCTCTTCAGCAACGAAATTGCTCAGGCAAAAAAGATATTGAGGCGAGATCTATATATGATAAGGAAGTCCCAATGTCATCAAAAGGTCATACAAAGAAAAATTAAAGAACGGCGCCAGGGTTACAGAAACTGGCTCAAATCCCACTCTGTGATAATTGAACAAAACAGAGCCGAACTCATGCTAAAATTAATCATTACCAAAAACACGTGAGAAATATGGGCAAATCTAAATAAAGGAAATACAAAAACAATTCCAATTTTATCTAATGGAATACCAAGTACAAAATGGGTCGAATACTTCACAAAGATATATGAACTACCACATCAAGAACTACAGGAAAATTTTCCAATCATCAAAAAAGCCTGGGACATTACACCTTCCAGTGAACAACTAGAACTTGCAATTCAAAGGTTAAAGAACTCAACAGCAGCTGGCCCAGATAGAATTTCCAACATCATGATAAAAAAACACAAACATCACTGGGCCAAATTCAAGGAACGTTTCTTCTGTCAAATTTCAAGATCCATGAAATCCCTGACTCATGGTCATACGCAATACTGGTCCCGGTTTACAAGAAGAGCAATGGAGATGATCCATCCAACTATCGCCCTATTGCCCTCCTGGATACCATGGGTAAAATATTTGGATCATTCCTTCACCTGAAAACAGATTGCTGACAAACTGGCTTTAAGGCCCAAGTAGGTGTTGATGTAAATCTCACACTACTAACCATACTCAAACTCGAAGCTCTAAAATCAAAGAATAAAATATTGTTTGCATTTGTCGACCTTAAACAAGCATTCGACAGAATAAATCAGGGAAAACTCTGGTCCAAACTCTGAGGATGGAATTGTCCGGCACAGATTCTTGGTCCGCTCATAGCCTTGCATACCAACACTACAGTTCAAGTCAGAGTAAACTCGCAAGGCGTCTTGACCCAACAAATTCCAACGTATAAAGGAGTAAAACAAGGGTGCCCCCTAGCAGCTGAACTTTTTAAATTATTCATCTCAGATTTGCCAAAGTGGGTGGAATCTGTTCACTGCTTCTCCCCAAAGATAAACGGAACACCAATCAAATGCCTTGTGTATGCAGATGATATTGTGCTGATTGATAAAACTCAGATAGGTCTGCAACACCTGTTGCTCAGTTTAAACGAGTACTTAAAAGCCAATGATTTACATCTAAAAACAGGAAAAACGAAGATCATGTGCATCGGAAAAAGTTTATTTAGGAAAGATAAAAACTTCAGATGGGCAATTGGAAAAGCTCCTCTAAGTATTGTCACATCTATACGATATTTAGGAATAATGGTCAATGACTCGATCTGTGAATCTGCTTGGACAAACAACTTAATTGACAGAACAAATAAATTAGGTCTACATGGTGCAAAAATCAATAAGGATTTTGGGAAATTCTCATTGGTGCCAATAATAACTTTCTACCTGCAGAAGTTCATATCAACAATAAGCTTTGGCGGTGAAACAGGCTGAAATATTGACCATCGTCTTTGGCAGCAACTAGAAGGCAGGTTCTGGAAGCGAGCCTTGGGGCTCCCTAAATACATCTCAATGGTAGCATTAAGATACAAACTGTCCTTAAACTCGCTTTATATGACGATAATATGGAAATCCTTATCGTCCATGAGGAAAATGCTACTTGGAGCTCAAATTCCGGCATACAAAATCTTCACCAACGGAAACGAACATACACAATCAAGTTTACTTTGTTTATGGAAGTCAAAAATAAAAACGATTATGGGAACCGCAAACATTTCCGTTGATGACCTGCTTGATCGACCCCAGTATGCGAAAAAAAAACTTGAAATGTGGGACTGGATTAATAACTACGACTATCGAGCAACTCTTAAATCCACCCTCCCGGGTTCCCTGTGTATGCTGAAACTACACTCCCAACCTAAGTACCTAACAATGTGTCCTTCATGCTATCACAGGAATCAATTTCTGAGATTTAGATTGAACGCATTGAATAACAGAGAAATGCAATGGTTGCGGCGATCAAAAGAAATTGTCTCTGACAAATGCAGGTTCTGTAATATAGGCGAAGTTGAGTCACTAAAACATCTTATAACAGCTTGTTCTGAGCTTAGTACCACACGAGAGCTACATCTCCGTATCTTCAAACCTGCATGTCGAAGAATGGTGGGAAACCGTCTGAGCTGGGAACAACATCATGCAGTATAATAAACTTCCTCGATGCGATCCTGACTACATACTAAATTTAAATCAGTAACATAAGAAACTGGAAAACATTGTTGATAAGCATCAGGGAGTTGTTTATCTTCAATTAACTTTGAGTGGAGCGGATAAGTTAAACTTTTAGATACCTCAATGTAACAAAAGTTTGATGCATGTATTGAACTGAAGTTTAAAATAAAATTAAAAAAAAAGTACTGCAAAGGAAAGCTTCACAAGTAATTATATAATACATGTGTAGCTGTTTACTGTTTTAAACAATGCACTCAGTGTTATGAACTTTTCTTAAATGATATTATCACATATGAAGAAACATAAGGGTGGTCTAAATCTGGGCAAATACCTAGAGTGATCTTATAACTGATGCCATTTCTTAAATAATAATTGTAATATAGGATGTTATTAGTGTGTGGTGCATTTAAAGGCCCCAAACAGAAGTCCCTTTCACCTGAATGGCAGGCATTTAAACCCTGCAACAAAAACGGCCTGGCTTTTGCTTTTCACATGAATGGCAGGCATTTAAACACTGCAACGAAAATGTTTCATGTAAAGTTAAAGGACCATGTGGAAAGGCCCATCTATCATTAACAATAGACACGCAGCAGTTTGATTTACAAAAGAAGGAGGAATCAATAAATCTTGTTACATGGAAAACAGGACTTTTCAACATTGAAAGCAAAAACGTCCTGCACATGTGTTGGCAAACAAAAACGGATTTAAAAAGACAAACTCAGGAAAATATCACTGCTCACAGAAAAATGTCAGGAAAGCAAAACATGATGTGTGGGCTGACCAAAGCAATGTATATTATGTTTTACCCACAAAACTCCAGTGATCATTCGAAGAGACATTTATGGGCTGATTCATGGAATTATTTGCACTGAAAAACAGGGATTTGTGCACCATTCTGCCCGCAAATCCCTGTTTAACACATGGGGATTTGCGGGCAGAATGGTGCACAAATCCCCATTTTTCAGCGCAAATAATTCCATGAATCAGCCCCTTAGTCTTCAGGAAAAACATGTTCTGCTGAGGGCAAAACTTCACAAAGGAAAGCCCCACTTCAGATGGATGTCACATCTCACATCTAATAACCTGCAAACAAATGTGGTCCTGCTAAAAGCATCACAATTCTGTATCCTCCAGACCTACTGACTAGGGAAGCAAGGACTTCAAGAGAAAGCCATCCTTGGCTGGAGCATGACTAAAAGGTGTGCATCCTTGTTGCACCCACTTCAAAGAGATGCATAAAAAACCCTGGTCACAGGCTGGCCCAGGGGGAAAGATGGTGGTGGAGGATGAAGTAGCTCTCCATCTTTGCTGCACAGGAACACTCACACTTAATTTAAAATGCTATTTATATTTTAGGCCTTTTGCGCAGCAGCCATACTGTGGATTGATTTCATTTTTACGCAATGTTTCATGTAATTTCCAGGCGGTTTTGGGGGTATAAAATGCATCTACCTGTGACTCTGGGAAATGTAATGACCCATTAAACTAGGTTTCTGGCTGATATGAACTTGTTAAAAATGTGAGAGTTCGTAAAAAAGGTGGACAATGAAATTAGGAATATGCTTAATAACTTACATCTTCACAGCTGTTGTGTATTTTATGAAAACGAGAAAAAGGTGACACATGACATGCTAGTATGTACGGAGTTGGCGGCCTGCTTATCTAATTCCCCATGATCAGCTAAAACAGAAAATATGTTTTCGTATGGCAGTGGCTAGCACAATTATGAAGTTATGAGACATAAATAGCTTTTGCCAAAAGGTTTAAAGGAGAACAAACAATGATGACAAATGGGAAAAAAACAGATGTTGTTCCAAACCCCTAAACCAATCCTGACTGGGGCAGAGAGAGAGAGTGTAACTGTCCCTTCCTAGTGGCAGGGATTATTATAGGGTACGTCCCCATGATTGTAAAGTTGGTGATGTCATTTCTGCTATATAAGGGAGACTGTACTACGATAGACACACAAATCTCGGAAGACAGAAAAAGGAGGACAGAGAGAAGGCTGCTGAAACTTACCATCTTTGAGAGTGGGGTGACCAAACCCCAGCATTATCTTTCTAGAGTGTCCTGAGATGCAGCTGGCTTCCCTGAATCTTAAACAAAGGCTTTCTTTGTAAGTAGCACTAATCCAGCCCTGAATTGCATAAGCCCTTTATTCTTGTAGCAGTGCATCCATTATTTTCCCATTGAAAACCACAATTGCCAGTGCATTTCAGTCATCTCCCCCTTAAAGAATCTCTTGTTTGCCTGTGTATATTAGCAAATCCCCATTGAAAAATCCCTCATGTGTCTGTAAAAATCCTTATTATTTTTGTAAGTAAATCAATTAATTCCTCCATTGAATTCCACGGTATCAGGATTGGTGGAATTCAAATCCAGCAATCTTTTTCCCAGTGTTTTTGTTAATTGTAGTTATAAAGTGTTGCCCAAAAGAATTAACCCTATGGTGATCTGAGAAACAAATTTGTCCCTGAGTTGAAATTGTGCATTGCTAAATGAATTTGCATTTGCCACTCTATTTCCCCTTTGCACCTGTAATCCTGAACCCAAAACTGATTTGCCTTGTGTGAGCTACCCTCTTTCCCAGAGCCTACCTGTCATTTGCAGCCTCAGTAAAAACAAATTCAATTTTCATCTTCTTTTCCATTAAAATTAAGCTTAACATCCTAAAAAATGATTTTCTGTTTTTGTTCCTCTTTCCCCATTGTGTGGTCAAACCGATTTTTCAATTGCATTCCTTTTCCATTTCACATGTGTGATATATTCTAAAAATCGATTCCTTGTGTGCTGATTAGTATTCCCTAAACGCTCTGCCTGTCTTTCTAAACATAAGCAAGCAAATGCCCTGTTTGTCCATCTCTTTCCCTAGCAGTTGTGAGAAATAATAATAAAAAAAAAAAATTCTTCCATTTTGCTCTAAAAAACAAATTGTCCCATTCTTTGCTGGCTCCCCATCCCCCGTGTATTCTTACTCCACTGCCTTCCATTCAAAGGAATCAGGTCCAATTGATGTTTGGGGGGGTGGAGTGTTGCAAGGAGAGCGCTTAATGCTAATGCTATCATTGTGTGGTAAATTGTTCTTTTTCTGTTCTGCCATTAAAAAAGGGAAGTCCCTGTGACAGTATATCTTAGCCTGGTTGTTTTGTAGAGATTATTGCATGTTGTGTTGCCACAACATTGGTGACTCTGGTAGTTGGTTGATTTTCCTTTGACAATAAATTAATTAATTAATAAATATCTTATTGACACACACCGGCCTGGTTCCTAGTCCATTGTGACATGGGGTGTCTGTGGAGGTTGGGTGCGAGACGGGTTGGAGGCCTACTCAAAAAGAATCTGTAGAATAGTAAAAAAATAAAAAGTGTTCTTGTGCACCACATTCATTGCAAGGAAAGGAGTTCCCTGGCTTGCATGTGCTGTGTAATAAACTGTGACAAAGTGGGGGCTTGTGCCGGAGTTGAGAAAAGTGTTTTCACCCATGACAGTGTAGCACAGCAGACTAGCTCATTGAAGCTATTGTGAAATTTAGTAGATAGAAATCTGGTTACATTGTGAAGGCGCCAGCCAAACTTGTAAGCTGGTGTCAGGGCTATGTGTCTAAATAAAAGATTGTGAATACAAACTAGGCAGGAGCAGGGTTGAGATTTTGCCCTGGAATAGACAATCCATCAGGTGAACAACACATTTCACAATGAGCACCGTAGAAATTAACATGGCTAGGAAGCATCTTATATCCAAATTGTTCATTAAAGGTGAGTGGGCCGAACAGCCTGGCAATCTAGAATGATGCAACAGGTGGCCTCTATAAATATGGATGTGTGGCAGGATAGTGGCCTGTTACATCAAGCCCTGGCATATTTTTATGATGCAGACTACTAGAGATGAGCAAATTAAAATGGTCCAGCTTACTGTATATATGTACTTCCATATGATGATCATGGAAGAAAGATACCAGGAGAGTGTAGCCTCTGTGAAAAATCAATCTCAGTTATTGGAGCAGGCACAGAGAGAGTTCTGGCAAGCACAGGAGAAAGTGCTACAGAGCCAACATTTTGAGTTAAAATTAGGAGACATCATTCAGCAGCTAAAGGGTGAATTAGCAGCACAGCAACAAATGAATTCAGAGCGAGAGTCTCAATTTTCTGCACTGGGAGATGAGTGTCAAGAAGGTGTTGAGAACGTGAAACAGAGTCAACTAAAATAGAACCAACAAGTGGCACAAAATAGAGCCTGCTTAGAGGACATGTGTGTATTTCAAAATCACATCAAGCAATTGAATGAGGAGAATAGCCAGTGGGTCATAAAGGTGGTCCATTCGCAGGAGTAATTTGACCAGGAGTGGCAGAAGTTGAGCACTATTAAGCGGCAGAGGGGTCAACTTGGTGAACAGAATAGCACACTGTGTCAGGAAAAAGATGCCCTGTGTCAGGAAGTGTGCCAGTTAAAGACAAACCTGGAGAAAAGTGAGTCATGTTGTCAGGAACTTTTTAACATGAGGTTAGAACATGACAAATTAATGGGACACATAAGGCAAGTAGAAGTCGATTTAAAGCAGACAATACAGGCCAAAAATGCACAGTGTGGAGATTAGTCTGATGCAAAAGAAGAGGTCTGAGTATTTGCAGATAATACAAGAATCACAGAAAGAAAATTAGTCCCTTTGTGAGGAAAACAAGGGACTCCATGCCCAAGTAGTGGCACAGAGCAAGGTTATAGAAGCTACTAAAGCCCTGGTAGCAGAGCTCAAACATCAGGCCTCTTATCTACCACAACGAGATAGGGGCTGAGAAAGATAAAACAGAGGGATTGGAGAAGGAAATGGCTATACTCAATCAGGGGAACATAAAGGGGCAAGGGACCCTCTTTTTTGTGTATGGGGGGCTCTGGAGGGTAAATGAGGAATATCAGAGTAAAGAATAGAGTCAACGGCTACCCATTTCATAGACGCACAGGAGGTGCACATGTGGTACAGTGAGGAAAGCTTATGTATATGCTAGTCCAAGGATCACAAGCGGGAAAACTGCGTCGTAAAACAAAGTTTAATTGGTAACTCAGCAATTAAAAATCAGGCACTTTGCCTAAACAACATACATATTATAGAAATGAAAGGAAACCCAGTCAAATAATGGTGGGTTAGTAACAATTAAGTGCAATTTCATGTACTGCTTTATCCATAGCGGCACGTAATCATTGTTGACACATTTGTTGGGTGTTTCTGGTTTGGATAAAGAATGGAAAAACACAGGTACTGTGATGATGAGGCAAGGTTTCTATGGGTGCAGAACTGTCGTCAGGACTTAGGTAGTGGTATAGAGATGGACAAATGGTGTAGGGACTTGGTTGACCAGGGAAGATTCAGGTGGCATCGTCAATGCAAATGGTGATTTCTGCTGTCATTAGTACATTAAAGAAGTTTGATTTAGATACGGCAGAGGCTGGTGTCTGGCATCACGAGGTGTCATCTTAATTGGATGACAATGGAATTGGCATGGTTGCTCAGATAATATATTGAGTTCCAGGAGGTCAATAGGTCCAGGTTCCCAGGGTCTATCGCGGGAAAATTCAAGTGAGGGCCTCTCGGCTGTAGAGCTGTATCATGCTGGAGACGAGTGTTGCGCCACCGCGCATGTGCAGAAGACTCAATCAGGCCTTGAGAAACCCTGAACAGTTAGGGTATGGAAGGGCAACCCCTGACCACAGTGCGATGCCCTCTTTACCAGGGTCCTCAAGTCAACTCACCACATTATAGGTACAAGGCGCTGTAAATTTCATGTCTACCAGTTCACAAAAACCAGGAACCATGAGGTACCTGGACTCAATTAGGCCTAGTATAACTGTGCCAGAAGGCCAGTCCCTAGCAGATATTGATGGACCTCCATCGTTAATTAGGTTTAAACATTTCTTGGCAAATACATCTGACCAGGTGGACTCCTATGATGAGAAGATTAGGGAGATAGACTGGCAGAAACACAGGTTACAAAGGGACCATCTGGTCCACTTTGCAGATAAAGAAGAATCAGAGTTCAGACCTCAAAACAGCATCTTGAAAACCTCCACCCATTCAAGGAGGTGGGGGGAGTTCTGCCCCACACCCAGAAGAAGGGAGGAGCAAGACGAGTACTCCCTGGTGTGAAAGGGGAAACCCAAGGGAAGTGACCCAGAGAACCCACAGCTTCACAGGGGAGAAGAGACCAGACCCTGTCACTCTGGGAGAAATTCCCAGTATCAAAGAATCAGTGAGGGCCCAGGGATGTCATTTCACCAAAATTCCAGGGGTAGCGGAAGTGACATCACATGACCCTTGACCTCTGATGACATCACAGGAAGTGATGTAATTTGACCCCACCCCAAAGTGATATCAGGGAAGCGATGGAACTTGACCTTTCACCCCTTGACATAACAGGAAGCTGCATCACATAGCATTGTCCTTAAGCACTCTACGGAAAATGTGGTTACAATATCACTATAATTTGATATATAGTTCATACAAGAATGGAACACCATATGTATCGTAAGATCAGTGGTATAGGCCCATAATACCAAATTATTGTGAATTCAAGCAGACGTCCATGGCCAAATGATAATGATGTGTTATTATATAGCACTTACGCTTAAGCACTTTATGTAGAACAAATATACATACAATATCAGCCAACCTATGTTGGTACTCATTTATCACGACCTCAGAAGGATGAACGGCTGGGTTGAGGTGTTTAAGAACAGACTAAATCAGTGCCTCACCAACCTGAAGTGTGCCTTAAATAACCTTTTAATGAGTCTAGCAATTATTGTATAGAATTCTAGAAAGACAAATTATTTGATGTTCTCATTCATTCATTTTTAGGTTCACTGTGAAAGTGTTAGACTTGTAAAACCCCTGTTCTTTTTTTTTTTTTTTTAATAGGCCTGAAAAAGGAAGCCAGCCACTCCAGAAGCAAAGAGCCACATGGCGCTGGCTACAGGCCAGTACCTTGCATACAAAAAAAATTGTTATTATTATAATTTCTTTAGGGGTAGCAAGGGAGGCCATAGGGGTCGCAGTTGTGACCCCTGGCAACACCAAAATAACATCCCTGGGAGCGCCTAATAGACATGGAGTGGACCACAAATAGCAGCTATGAGTCTGAGGATGAATGGACTCAGGTGCAGTTGGAAAATGAAGGCTGCCAAACAAGAGAACTCTTGTAAAAGACCCAATTTGTCAAATAAAAGCCATGAGAAGGTTCATGACTCCCTACCACATAAATGGCAAGGACTAAGTCTGAGAGCATCTGGAGCTGTATGACCAAATGATGATGTCATTTGGCATAAAAAATTACCATAATTCCATGGAGTTTGTCAGGTGGACATTCTCCCCCGAATACTCCAGCTTCTTTGCTGGGATGGAGGATCAACATCATTCAACATGGTCTACTGACAAGATGGCCATTTTGAAACACTTCTCCGTGCACAGGAACCCTCAAGAGGCCCACAAAGCGGCCTAAAACCTGCAGTGCGGAGAGGATCAGGCACCAAGAGAGTTTGTGCAAGAATTGAAGCAGGCATCTGCCCACACCTCTAGACCGGTGCACACAAATAGTAGGGAGTTTATCAATACTTATTTTCATGCCCTCCATAAGTAGTGATCGAAGTGCACAAAAAGAAGTAGTGGAACTATGTTCCCTACTGCCCTGCACCGCTCGCCACAAACCCCATTGCCACTCACCTTACCATGCACAATAAAAACCCCAAAAACATTCTCCTGCTCTTTCGGGGAATGCTCAGTGCAGTGCACTGAAATTGAAAGTTGTAACTTCTTCCTACACTTTTGTTTAAAACGAAACAGTCGCGAAACGGTTTCTTTTTAAAATAAAAGTATAAGAACAGTAAAACCTAAATAAAAGAAGTAGAGGAGCACCGCTCCCGACCGCTCCCACCCACTTCGACCACTGTCCCTAAGTCCATCATGACACAACTGGTTAGGGACTTCCACAATCAAAGGACTCTGGATTGGGTAATAGAACAGGCTACCTGGATCTATGAAATACAAAAGCTAGTGGAAAACAAAAAAACTCCAAAAAATCACAAACCATCCAATACCCCCGCTGCTGCCAATGTGGCAGAGGTGAAGAATACCCCCATTTCGGATTTAGAAATGGGGGGACCAAAAATACTCCTCCCTCTAATAAACTACATGAAAGACAGAGGGGATCCTCTGATCAGTCTGAAGTGGGTGGTAGCCTGGCAGGGTGTCCCACAAATGCGTCACCTGACTCCCAAGATACAAGGGTAATAGACCCATCCTGTGTTATTTATGGACTCCTTGTGCACAAGGAGGGATCCAATCAGGTAAGTACAGCTCCGAGAAACTTCCCACAAAACATCCCACAGAACTTCCCTCTGGAGGAAAGAAATATTCCATCCTCCAAACTAAGTTTCTTCCCTAAGTAAAATTCAAACCCCAACTTCCAGAATAATCCCCCTGTGTCTTCCCGCTTTCAGGATTAAAGACCCCCAAATCAGGGAGAAGGGAGATTACGGATGGAGGGATACCAGGGAAACACTCAATACCCAAGATACCCTGGGGGAAGGGACAACTACCCTTTCTGAGAGCAGCAAAGGTATGACTCTAGACCACCCTACCAACCAGAGAGGATGTCGCAACTGGGGCGCCAGGTCCAAAGTCTGACACAAAAACTGAGTCGCATGTTGAGGGCTCAGCAGGGCCCTCAAATGAACATGGCTTCCCAGAACAGCTCAAACACAGGGTTTGGTACCCCGGAGCAATGATGGGATGAGAACCCTGATAACTAACAGGTTCCAGAGGAGGCGGCCCGGGGTGAAGGGAGAAGAAAAGCCCTAGAGGAAGCTTCCCTCCTCACCCATGAAAAACCCTTAGAAACCTCTGAACCTTAACTCAAATCTCCTACCCCCGAAAAAGCTGCAACCTAGGCAAAAGAGGGATGAAGAAAACCCATTTCGTGGAGGAAGTCTGCATCATGCAGTTTGAAGGTGAAGAATCCATGGAGGATTCAGAGAAGAAAATCTTCAATTTCAGGGATGCGGGATTCCTCCCAAGGAAAATTGGTTCCCAAAAGACTTTAACTTAGACTGGGTAAGTGTGGGGACTGGCCCAGAACCACCAATATCTGATCCCCAAACATGTCAACCAGATGTCTCTGCAATCAATGAGGGATCCTCCCCACAAACTGTTTTATGTGACTGTCTCCAGGAAACGGGGGACAGCAAAGAATCAGGGGAAAAAGGGGATTCCCAAATCCCCAAAATATCTGGGTGGCAATTTTTTTTTACAGTTTCCCGGACTCTGACACAGGAAAACACCCAAGATCACACAGTGTCGGAGTTCAAAATAAAGAAATTAATTGACAGATTGGCCCAAAATGCACCTTTTCTTTTCCCCCTTGAGGTGAGAGAAGGCAGGTTTTATGCCTCCATCAAGGTTCAGGGCCAAGGTGCATTTTCAGCACTGCTTTATACTGGTTCCCGAGCCATCCTTCTGTCCAAAAAGGCATTTGACAAAATTAATTCAGGAAGGGGGGAGAGTCACCGAATTCCCCTCACACCTCTTCCTGGACATCAACAAAATGACTTTTCTGTCGGGGGGGGGGAGGCTGCGGATCTGTAGATCAAAATTAGGCAAAATAGGGTGAAACACCCAGTCATAGACATCACTCCAGTGGGCACACCTTGTCTCCTAGGAAACAACCTCCTTCAGAGGTTCTAACCCATAATAGACTGTGTGAACAAGGTCCTCTGGACACTGACTAACCGGACAATAAAACTGAAACAGAGCACAAACTACGTAAGTCTGAATGTCACATGCCACATGATTGAGCAGCAGTTTGACAAAATCAAATTCCACTTTAGGGACATTCAAGTCCCTGACATCACTGTAATCTCTGTAGGAGAACAAACAGGTGATGGGAACCCTTCTCCAATTTTGAAAATCAACCATCATGCCAGTTTCAAGAGACATTTGACACTGGAAGGAAATACCCTGAAATGTTATACCGATCCGCAAATACGAGCCCAAATCCCATGACAAAAGGTGATGAAAAACCAGCTCAGAGCTTGGATGTAATCCAGAAAAAGGGTGCACAGCTGTTTCTCCCCATTCAGGCGAATGAGGGGGGGCTGTTATAGCCAGAGTATGCCTGAATAATGGAAAAAGCTTCATCAGCGAGGCATTATTCAGGAAACTCCCAAAATATCAGACTATTCCCACATTTAAGTTGATTAATAAGTGGCAAGTGGGACTGAAAACTCCAAATTCCAAACATCTCGTGCCTAGCAGGTGCATGGTGAAAATGTCCATAGGTTACAAAAGCATAGATCATAATTGTTGGGTTGTGAGAGATGTCCCCTCTGCATTTAACTTAGGCAGTGACATTCTCAATCGATTTGCAATTAATTTGGACCAATTAATGACAAAGGGCCTCATCACGAGTTTGGCATTAATCCTTAAATTCGGCGGTCACACTATTACCGCCGGATTTAAGGGTCCGCCAAATCAGGGCTTTGGCGGATTTCTCCCCAGCTCAGAGCTGGGGGTAAATCCGCTGAAAATTCACGCTATTACCGCCGGCGGGAACTCTGCCGGCGGTAAGAGCACGAAGATTCCCCATTGAGCCCAATGGGGGATGGGGCATTCCGAATGGGCTCAGTGGGGAATGGGGAATTCCATTACCGCCAAACCCATGATCCGGCGCTAATAGCACTGGGGGGTTTGGCGGTAGGGCTAATACCGGCGGCGGTATTACCGACGGCGTTAACGCCTAACTCGTGATGAGGCCCAAAATCTGGTCCTGTCTGGGTGGTAACCCCAGGGGCTTTGACAATCCTGAAAAGGTATTTTTTTCAGCTCAATTGCTGCCATATGCAGTTGAAATTCAAACTGGAGAAGAGGTCACCATCCCTTGACTGGTCTGACATTTCACTGTTCCCTTAAAAATTAAGCGAGGACAGAACCTCCAAAACCCGGACGCTTATATAAATGTAAATTATCACCTCCAACAGCAAGGTTTGTATTTGAACTTGAAACCACTAGTTGACCTAGAGCACGACACCATTCAAATATTGGTGGATAACAACGACCCTAGGAGTATCACTCTGGGCGCAGACACTTTTATTGGAATGGTGGTTGATGGCCAACATTTCTCCATTGACTTAGGGAATGAGTTCATGGGACAGATTCCAAATGATTGTTACCTCTGTGACAACGCCATACCTACAGAAAAGATTTTCACCCGGCAAGGGGGGAATATTTTGGTGTACTCTTCCTGCGCTTATGGTAGGGAAGAGGTAACCTGTGACATCAGGAAGGATGAGGTGGTATTTCAAGTCAACGGTGACTGCCTCCCCTCTTTGAAACCTCCTGTCTAGGCCAACACCATAGGGATCTCTCCACGCAACTGGAGGATACTGCAGGAATTGCAAAATCCAAGGTGTTTCCAGGCTTCAGGCAGATGGTCGAGGAGCAAATCAACCTTGCTGATGCCTGTGAGACCGAGGAGCAAAAGCAGGAACAGAAACAGGTGTTTTTGGCTGTTCAAGAGATCTTTCCCATGGACTCGTATGACTGTGGACGCACCGAGATACATTACGGCTCCATACCAACAGACCCTCGATGGTCCCCGTATTCGTGAAGCAATACCGGTTGCCCCTTGCATCTATGGAGTCACTCACAGAGATAATAAAGAACTTAAAATACTGTGGGATAATTTGTCCAGTCCACAGTACCTTTAATAACCCGCCACTAGGTTACTAAAATTCAATGGCCAATGAAGACTTTGCGCAGACCTTAGGGCATTAAGCAAACAGGTCCACATGTCCTGATGGCCTCTTCCCTACATCGATGAGGGACTTGCCCAGATCCAAGGGTCAAAGTTGATCGACCTGACCAATGGGTACTGAACAGTACCTGTGAGTAGGGAAGACCAGTACAAGCTAGCCTTTACCTTTGGGGGGCAGCAGTACACGTGGACTCAAACCCCCTTTGGATACATAAACCCCGGCAACAAATGTAACATCTTTCTGCACGAGGCCATGCCCGACTTGGGTGAAAGGGGAATCCTGGCATATGTATATGATGTTTGTTCAAATGAAAAGCTCAACTGTGGGGGAACACATAGCTGAAATACGCTATGTTCTGACCCAGTTGAAGGAAGCCAGAGCAAAACTGTCCTTCCAGAAGGTGCAATGGTGTAAGACCCGCGTGAACTTCCTAGGGCATGAAATCACCCCTGAGGGTCTCAGCCCTCAGGCGAAAAAGGTGGAAGCATTGCTGAAATTAAAAGACCCCACAACTCTGCGTGAACTAAGAAGCATTCGTGGGATTACTAATTATAGTAGTTCATAGAGGAGTATGCAGAGGTCACAAGACCCTTGGTCCATTTACTATAGGTTGGGTCAAGTGAGAGTGGGGTCCAGAGCAAGCCAAGGCAGTAAAACAACTCAAAAGAAGCCCCATCAAAAACAAGGAGTTTTTCTTGGAGACAGGGTTCTCAAATACTTGCATTATAGCAGTATTATACCAAAAGCATGATAAGGTCAACAAAGTCAATTTGTGTGCGAGTAAGACTTTGGCCCTCATTAAAACACTGGCGCTAAACCATGGCGCTATTAGCACCATGGTTGGTGCCGGTGTTGTAACGAGTCCATCATGGTGAAATGGGGAAATACCGCCCCATTCCAAGGTTGGCGGGCGGTATTTCCCCATTTCCCCATGGCCCTTCCCCATTCCCATTTTTGCCCCATAGGGCTCAATGGGAATGAGGAAGGTGGCAATTACGGTACCGCAAATTGCGGTACCGTAATTGCCTGCAAGGTCCCTTTGCGGGTCCCTACTTTAACGGCTGGTCCAGACCAGCCATTAAGGTCGGGTCCCGCAAAGGGACCTCGTAGTAAGGCGCTAAGTGGTTAACGGCACCGCAGCCTTTTACGGCGCCATTAACCACTTAGTGCCAGGGTCGTAATGAGGCCCTTTGTCCTCTGTGGAGGAACAATTCTATGATTGTGAAAAGGCACTCCTGGCAACGGTGTGGGCATTGAAAAATGTCTGCCCGTTCATCCAGGGGAGGCACATCATTGTCGAGACACTTCACCAGCATTTGCAATATCTCCAAAGTGACCGAATCCAGGTAGGAAAAGTGAGTCATTCCAGAATTACTTCTGGATTATGTCCATGCAAGACTATCCTGTGGAGGTCAGATATGGCCAAAACAAGAAGCGTCTCCTCATGCAAGGTCTGGTGGACTTGCATGATTGTGCTCAAGAAAACTGTTTTGAGGACGAAAGTCTAAAAACCCAAGACAACATGGAGGCGTACCTGACTTCTCCACACAAAGTCTATGAGGAAGACACGTGCCAGGGGATACCCACAGTTTATGTGATAGGTGCTCCTACCATGTTGACAACAACAGGGAAAAAGAACTGGTGGCTGGTTTTGGGAATGCCTGGGTGAATGATGCCCCGGAGCCCTCCGCTGGATACAAGATCGGTCCCCGACATAGTCAGGTGCCTAGAGTTGATGGCGATTTATCAAGCCATCCTCACTGCCACAAAACACCAACTCCACAAACTGGTCATAATCACTGATTCAGATTATGTCCGGAATGGGTTTGTGGAGCACCAGATACACTGGAAAAGCAGAGACATGCTGTGTGCAAATAATAAACTACCCAAGCATGGAATATTAATACAAGCCATTGATGATCTGGTCACCTCAAAGGAGATGACCATCTACTGGAAATAGATCAACAAGGGTCACTCCAGAATAGAGGGACCAGACAAAGCCGGAAATTACCTGGCTGTCCAGTTGGCCAAAACCAGAGCCATCCATTGGGATCTCATAGAGATTGAGTCCCTGTTGGGGGAAATCCAGTTTGCTGTTGTCACCAGGTCCCAAACACTTGCCTAAAATGTACTCTCAACTGCCCAGTGGAGTAAGGAAACCTCAGATGCTGAGTTAATCACGGCACAAAAGGGGGATCTGAGTATTGGGAAATGTTATCAACACATTGAAGACCCCGTGAATTTTCCTCTGATCAAATCTGATTACATCAGGAAAGAGGATCTACGGGTGTTGATGACATTTTCCAAAATGTTCCGAATCCAAGACAGTTTGTTGGTACGGAGATCCATCTCTGTATGTGATCAGTGGGTGATACCTACCTCATTCCGAAGCCTGATGTTAAGTCACGCCCATCAGGAGTATCATACAACTTTGGAAATCTTGCGAGAGGTTGCATACTGGCCACCGATGGGCCAGGACCTCAACCAATACTTGAAGGGGTGTCTTTTGTGTGTGCAATTTCAGACAAGTTCCCTCACACACAGAGCTCCCCTCCAGAAAAGGGGGATGACACTGCCTTGGGTAGATTTATATGTAGATTTGATTGGGCCCTGATTCACTCCTCTAGAGGAAACAAGTACATGTTAACCGTGACATGCTTGTTTACCAAGTGGGTGGAATGTCTGCCGGCCCCAAAGTACAAGGTAGAAACAGCAGCTTCCCTGATGATCAACCTGTTACACACACGAAACAGTGGTCTCTTTGGTCCCGGAATCGGCTCTGTGGTTCTATTCTGAGCGGTATCTTCAAGATGGCGGATCACAGTCCAAGCAGATCCGCGATTACCGTTCCAGTCTTTTCACGTTCGCCAGAGGTGCGGCGTACCGCTCACGTGATCCCTCATATGACGCAAAGGTTTCCAGCTCTTCGTGTCGCTACTGTTCTAGCTGATTATCCGTGAGTTCGCAACTAGATTGTGCCCTTCAATCCCTTGGTAAACCTTTCACTCTCCTTACTAATACTGACTCTGTCATTCTTCAAACTTTCCAGATCCTTCTCCGTTCACCCGATCCATCCGGTTCCTACCTGCGCCTCGTTTAGAGACGCCGTCTCTAGTTTCCCGAGCTACAGTCTTTCGGGTAATATCGAGTTCCCGCGTGAGCTACATTCTAAGAGTTTTTCCGGGCCTTTTAGGTTTCTGATTAAACGAGTTCACTTACCTTTACCTCTTTTTGGCAGAATTGTCACCCTGTTGCTATCTCTGGTTCCCGCCTCTTCGGCTTCTCTCCTGGTATTCCAGACTCGGCAGGTTAAGAGGTTAGGGGAAAGTATTACTATTACATACCTGCTTCTCTTCATCCTTTCGAGTTCCTCGTATTCATCTCTTCCAATTGTCACCCTCTCCAGAAGAAGCCTTCCCGCCTTCGAACGTTCATTGCATCGGTGACAACATCCTGCAAGCCACACTCAAGCCATCGGATTCCGCTTTCAACCAGGGTTTTCTTCCCCAGAGGGTTTCCCTGACTGGCGCGCACTTCCTCTTGGGGTTTTGATACCGGGTAGTGAGTGGCACGTTGGTCGGGGTAATTCTTGTTTTCAGCATTGGCTTCCCATTGAATATAAGTCTGCCCAGGTGAGAATTCAATTCCTATCAAACTGTTTATTGGTTTAATTATCCTTGAAGATATATTGTGTTAACACAACCACATCTTACGTTTCAGCCCAAGGAAGTCACTTTACCAGCGAGGTGATGACAAAGAGGTGGGAGATACTTGGGGGAAAGTGAAAACTCCACATTGCCGACTGCCCAGCCTATAATAGGGGAGTTTAGAGGTACCATAAAACAATTGTGAGCATTCTAAAGAAGTATGTGGCAGACTCTGGGCCTAGCTGTGACATCCGACTACTGCTTGTCCCGATGACCATCAGGTCTATACCATCTTCTGCGACAAAAATGTTTCCATTCGAGCTAATGGCTGGATGAAAATTTGTGCTACCTCAGCATCTGCTCTACAGAACTCAAGAGCAGATCTTGATCAATGTGTCCACGAGAAAGTAATGTATTGAGAATTTGAGAAAACTCCATCAGCATGCTTTTGGGTACGCTCAGGGATATCTGGAAAAGTCGGCAGAGGGGATGAAAACCCACTACGATTTAAAGACCACTAAGAAAGAGTACCAAATAGGAGACAGTGTCTACTTGTACAATTTTCAGAGGAACCAGACCAAAGAGAAGAAGTTCCTCCCCTCCTGGCATGGCCCCTTTGAATTTGTGGATAAAATCTCACCTGTCGCCTATAAGATCTGCATCCCTAAAGGAGAACTGACAGAAGAAAAATGGGATGAAAGTCTGTCATCCCAGACATGCTTTGCAACTGATTGATGAGCCAAATGAAAGTCGAGCAAAGGAACCATCTGAAGAATGAAAAGGAAGGATGGAAAATCAGATGGAAATATATATATATATATACATATTTATAACACAGAGTAATTTACTTGGTGTTATTGTATGAATGAAGAAAATAAAAAATAAAAAAATTGTTTATGAAACCAAAAAATCATGTAATATCCGTAGGTTGTTGTCGTTGTAAATTCTTTGTAAATTGTAAATCTTCTAGGGAAAATGTGTAAAAAGTACTGAACCTTTGTTTTAAATCTTCTATTAGAGAACTAACCTCCTTAAATTCCAGTCTGGAGTTGAGAGTGGAGCCCGATGAGAACCCCGGGGACCTGGAAGGGAAGGGTGAAAGGGGGTGCAGTGCCACCCTCCAACCCAAAGATGGAAGGGGAGGCTGGAGTGCCCACTCCCAAAAGAAGGAAGAAAAGGGGGTGCCATGCCATAGCCCCAACCCAAAGACAGAAGGGGACACTGGAGTGCCCGCTCCCTGATGAAGGAAAATTATGCCTATTCCCCAACAAAGAGTCATGGAAGAACGGGGGGCATGTGGGGTACATTTAAATGCCCCATACCCTTTCATCTGAATGGCAGGCATTCAAACCCTGCAATGAAAACAGCCTGGAGTTTGCTTTTGTTTCATGTAAAGTTAAAGAACCATGTGGAAAGGGGCATATCTATCATTATCAATGGACAAGCAGCAGTATGGGTTACAAAAGAAGGAGGGATCAAATAATCCTTCAACATGGAAAACAGGATTTTGTAACATTGAAAGCAAAAACAGCCTCCACATGCGTTTGCAAATATAAACGGCTTTAAAAACCCAAACTAGGGAAAATATCACTGCTCACAGAAAAATGTCAGGAAAGCAAAACATGATGTGTGGGCTGACTAAAGCAATGTATATTATGTTTTACCCACAAAACTCCAGTGACCATTGGAAGAGACATTTAGTCTTCAGGAAACACCTGTTCTGGCTGAGGGCAAAACTTCACAAAGGAAAGCCCCACTTCAGCTGGATGTCACATCTCACATCTAATAACCCACAATAAAATGTGGTCCTATTAAAAGTGTCAACATTCTGTATCCTCCAGACCTACTGACTAGGGAAGCAAGGACTTCAAGAGAAAGGCATACTTGCCAGGAGAATGACTAATAAGGTGTGAATCCTTGTTGCACCCACTTCAAAGAGACTCATAAAATACCCTGTGCTCAGGCTGGCCCAGGGGGACAGGTGGGGTTGGGGGATGAAGCAACCCTCCCCTTTCCTTCACAGGAACACGCACAATTAATTTAAAATACTATTTTCATTTTAGGCTTTTTGCTGTGGATTGATTTCATTTTTACACCATTTTTCATGTAATTTCCAGGCAGCTTTGGGGGTATAAAATGTATCTATCTGTGACTCTGGGAAGTGTAATGGCCAGTTGGACTAGGTTTCTGGCTGATCTGAACTTGTTACAAATGTGATAGTTGGTGAAAATGCAGAAAATGAAATTAGGACTATGCTTAATAACTTACATCATAACTGTTGTGTATTTTATGAAAACAAAAAAAGGTGACACATGGCCACGCTACATCGTACAGAGTTGGTGATCGGCTTATCTAATTCCCCATGATCAGCTAAAACAGAAGATATGTTTCGTATGGCAGTGGCTAGCACAATTATGAAGTTGTGATACATAACTAGTTTTTGCCAAAAAGTTGAAAGGAGAACAAAGGATGACGATAAATGGGAAAAAAACAGATGTTGCTCCAAACGCCTAAACCAATCCTGACTGGGGGTGAAGAGAGAGAGGGTAACTGTCCAATCCTAACGGCAGGAATTATTGCAGGGTACTTCCACTAGATTGTAAAATTGGTGATGTCTTTATGCTATATAAGGGGGACTGCACTAGGACAGACACACAAAAACCGGGGAAGACAGAAAAATGGGGACAGAGAGAAAGCTGCTGAAACTTAATATCTTTGAGAGTGGAGTGACCAGACACCTGCACTATCTTTCCAGAGTGTGCTGAGATGCAGCTGGCTTCCTTGAATCTTAAAAAAAGGCTTGCTATGTAAGTAGGTTTGGAGCTTTTGGGAACTGTGGATCTCTGCGCTACTCGGTGCATATTTGTTGGTTTATTTTAAATGTGGTGGTGAGGTTTTCTTCCTGCTGCCTGTGCATGGGTTACCAAATGGACATAGCTCCTGCAATCCAAGTTCTGGGAATGTACTGGTTGTGGGGATTGGAACCCTGGTGCACGTTGGCGCTGTATCAGGATTTATCCTGTTGACCTGTGTGGATTTTTTTAGGTAATTTTTCAAAAAAATCTTTGACACTCTTTTTGCTTTGAGAAAAGTATTGTTTTTATTGTATCACTTGGTCATTGAGGCTTATCGGTTAGCATTGGTTGTCACTTGTGTGACATACATCATGTTGTATTCGGTGTTCCAAATGCAATCATAAGCTAAGTGCTTTGTATATGAGTGCCGACACGTGTTTCAATCAATGGTTTTTCTCAAGGATAGTTGCAGTGTCCCTTGTGGGTTTCTTGTCAAAAAGTTCAGGGTGGTCGGCTAGTTAGCATCCGTGCCCGGTTGGGTAGTTGCTGCTCCGCGGTCTCGCAGTGATCTGCTGTGTAGCTACACTATACTCTAACTCATATACTCTAATTAGCCTTGAGAAACACCATTGGTTTACCATAACGGATGAATATCTGTTTTTCTTTTGTTTTTACTTGTAACCTTAACGTCCCTTTAACAAAGGTTTTCAGTGAATTTCATAGATTTTTATTAGTGCAACTTAACCACAGCATCCCTTTAATAGAGTTTCTTGAGTGAATTTCATGGGTTTTTACCAGTGCATGATCATTTCCTACAATGTACTAATATCAGAGTTACCACAATATAGCAACATTTTTTCCAATTTACAAAGTCTCACCTTAAAACTCTGCCATTACCCACCTTGTAGCATAATTTTTAACATATCTATACACTTTTTACAACTTTTTTCACAGTGTTTGTGTTTGTCGACATTCGCAAACATCTGACATCATTGCAGACTTTTTGGACAAGGTCACGTAATCACCCACTCACGTGCAGCATGATGACGCTGCGACGAACATGTCCGCACTTTGCGAACATGTCTGTGCTTCGCAAACAGTTTGGAACTACATTTTCAGCTGATCTAGGAACTTTGAATCTCAAGATTTTCCTACACCTATTATTACTAATTGTCCATTAACAATTTAGCACATGGCACATACTTGTAAGAATATTAGCAACACTTCTATTTATCTTACAAATGGCATCAGATATTGCCATCCCTTCTCCCCAAGAGCCACCAGCAGGTGGAGGAATTACAAAACAAAAATATCCATAATTTCATAAGACAATGAAGAGGACCTGGACAGTACTCCTATGGGGCCACCTCCATACACCCCCACACCAAATTCAACCACTGCAATGCTCTCAGAAAGGTTGTTACTTTCTTAGAAAGTAGTAGGCTGTCTTCCTCCACTTCATCGTCCTCAACCAAACAAACACAGACACAAAATCCCACCAGCTAGCTTGCAAGCGATAAAAGAGACTGTTGATCCATATCTTTCCATATCTTTCTAAGACAACAGTACTCTATATATACTGCAATACACCAGTCTGAAGGCGGGAGAAATTTCGAAGTGCTTTTGGAGTGTAATCAAGGAGCATGAGAAACACTGCCCCCTATCTTAGATGTAACACACACACACAACATCTTCCCCTGTCCCCATTCCCCTCCATATTTGTGCTTGGTGCCTCTTCCCTTATTTCCCTCCCCACCTTACTTTCTGACCTCTCCTGCAAAAAATGAAACAAAAAGAAAAAAACACAAAAAAGGTTCCTTTAGGAACCATTTTTCACAGTTAAAAAATAGAGCTAGAAAGAATTATCGTATAGACTCAATGTACTTTACAAATCTCTGTAATGTAGTTAGACTCTCCAACATTTCCATTAGCTTTTTGTGTTATGCTAATGGGAATACTGGACAATTGCATACTAGAGAAAAATATAAAAGGACAGAAACTATTTTCTGTGCCAAATAATTTTTTCTAGCATACAAGAAGGTCCATAATTGATAGACCTTCATAAATATCCACAGTCTCTATGGTCCCCTTTCCAGGCGATGGATCATTAAAAGACCTGGATGGCCTGTGCACACCATTGCACAGGGCAGCTCTTCCACCCTTTTAAATGTTATATTTGTAACACTCCCTCAATGCCACAGTCACACATCCATCCACCAATCACTTCCAAAAACTGAACATATAACCCTATGACCATATTAAGCTTCCACACACTAACTGCCACTTAATAATCTTCTACCAATATCTTGCATCTGCATTTCCCTTACTTATACAAAAAGAAATGTGTACAGTGCTCCTATAAATGCACCTATGCATTGTGCAGTGAGAGAAGTTCATAAATAGAAGGGGCAGTACAGAGGGGCAAGTGCTCATAAGAACCCAGGAGGATAATGCCAAGGTGGGACGCCACTGGCTAACTACTGGAGCAGAGGAGTCCTAAAATTGGGATGCATTTCAACTGTAACATCCCTTTAACAATGTTTTTTCTGTCAATTTAATAGGTTTTTATAAATGAAAATGTTTCATGGTGTTACATCATTGTATACAAGTTATTAATCATTCCTTGTTCATATCTATGAAAGGACTATAAACCTCCTTTAAGAAACATATTTTTTGCAACACACACTTGTGTCTGTCATTATCAGCAGCGCATGCTGGGAATGCAAATAATTGTTCAATTGCCTACGACATAAGGCTCCACCATGACCCCAGCCGGACCAACCTCACCCCACTATTCACTGCACCTACCCTGCATCCTAAATCAGTGTCCACTATACCCTAATAATGTAACCAATGGCCAGTGTTCATAGCTTGCTGCCATGGCCAGTCCCCAAATCCTTGGGGTATGGGCTTCCGTTATGCTGAATTCCCCAACAAGCAAATCAATGCATTTACAGAGGGCCAGACCCACTACCCAGACACCAAATGCATATCACTAGTGTTTCTACTTACATTGTTACACTTTTGAAAAAATAAAACACAAGACATATTTTCAAAAACATGCTTTCAGGTACTTGCTAATGCTCGTCGCGCAAGTTTGTTAAAATCTTGTCCACCACTTCAGGCTGTAACCGCAAGCAGAATATTTTTCCCATTCAAACCTATCACTTCGGCCATGTGGCATGCCCCAATCAGTAAATTACAGTACACATTTCTCCTTGCTGACAGCCAGGCCCATTGCTCAGACACCAATGTTAATATCACTGTGTTGTGTACTTTGATTTGCACACATATTTGCAAACCATGCTTTAAAGTTCTTGATGACCCTCTTCGTGCATATTTGCTGCAATCCGATCCAGGACTTCAACCTGTACCCACAAGCAGATTATCTTTTCCCATTCAAACCTATCTCAATTTAAAAAAAACTTAACCACGTAGCCTGTCCCTGGTCGCCATGACCACTTTAACCCCATTGCTGGTTCCTCGTGGTCATGGCAATGACCCAGACAATCTGGCGACTGCCAATGGATGGCCACAAGCTATACCTCAGTCACGAAAGGTATATCACTATTTTTTGTACCTAGATCATGACACTTTTCAAAAAATAAAACACAGAAACATTTGCAAAACCATGCTTTCAGGTTCTTGCCAATGCTCCTTACATGAGTTTGCTGCAAATCAGCCCATTTTTATTTTTTTTGGAACGTGTCAAAATGTATATACATAATAGTCATATAATTTAGCGCCCACTTGACAAAATCCATACAGACTTTGCACAACCATTAAAGGTTGGGTCTATAATATTCTTGAAAAATATTCTCCACATTCATCAAATGGCAACAAGTTATAAGCCATCTAAAAATGTTGAGACCCCCCTCTAATTTCGCCCTGCTTGACAAAATCCCACAAAACATTCAGATCTCTCTCCTAAGCTCGGGCCACCCTCTGGAACAGCCTCCATGCCTCTCTCAAACTTAAGCAGAACCACCTCCGGTTCCGGAACCAACTCAAGACCTTTATTTTTTGCTTCCGCTTTCTCTCTTCCTCTCCCCTGCTGATTTCCCTGACTGCTCCATGCACTTGTCACCTGGCTTACCTTTGAACTTAGGCCCAGGCTCCTGCATGTCCAGATGCCCTCACACTGCTTACAGGCTCCCTCTGCACTTAAGGGTCTGTGCCTGCAACCGTACAGTCCCTTCTCGCTGTGCTTACGGTCCACCCGGCTGGCTGCATTTATTGAGTTACCTGCACTTCTCCCCTACCCTACCCCCCTGGCACTTCTCCTCTCCCTCTTGCCTACGCTGGCGGGATTTGAATGATACAAGGCCTAGTAAGATCGTTGTTTTGTCCTGCCTTTGTTTCCACCCCCTTGTCTTGTCACACCTAGAAACACTTGTGTATAGGTGCATTATAAATGTCATATCATATATCATATCTAGATCTAAAATCTTTTTTGCAAATTTTTGTACAGATTCGTCGAATGGCACCACATTTATAAGCCTTTAAAATATTTTGGGACCCTCTCTAATTTTGTTCCCTCTTGACAAAACAGCACCACACTTTGCAGAGCCATTCAGGGTCAGGTCTTGACTGAAATTCCCAAATTTCATAATTTTCATTCATCGGTGCCAAAGTTATAAGCCATCTAAAAACAGCTTTTCACCAACACTATATTGCAGTAGTAGGCATATATGTCTACGAACATCTCAGATGTTAGCGAACATCACAGGACTGCCCCAGACATCATCATCCCTCACCTCTCCAGAGATTGTTTCATTTGTTGACAAATGCACTGTTGTGGTTTTTAATATGTTTTTACCTTGATGTCTGTGAAACCAACATGGCGGCATTTCCAAAAATATGACGCACATCATACTTTTCACCATCCAATCAGCGGGCGCGTCCGATGTCCACAGACATCATGTCGCCCGCTGGACCAATCAGAGGCCCTCCCACGGATCGAACAGGGAAGTGAGTGAGCAGACTGGACCAAGATATCACTTTTTTCTCTTACCTACTTTTAAGTCATTTAAAAAAATAAATACTAGATGGATTTACACCAAGTATACAAAAGCATGCTAATTTTGTGAAAATCTGCACAGCGGTTTGGGCTGTGGGCGTGAGAAAAATTGGTTTTCCATTGCATCTATGGGAAAAACCACACATTTTGGGACCCCCCTATAACTCCCCCCCCCCGGACATAACCACACCAAACTTGAAAGAATCAATCTGACAGGGCCATATAATCTACTTGCAAAGTTTCATGATGATTCGTTCAGGGGTGAGGGGCAAAGTAATAAGCCACCCGAAAAGTGCTCTTCCTATGGGTTGAGCAACTTAACCATAACTACACACCTACTACCGCAGGCCGTGTAACTTGTATATGTGGAAAAAAAAAATATATATATATATTCAGTAAAAAAAAAACTTTGTTAAAGGGACGTTATGGTTAAGTTGCGCTACTAAAAACCTGTGAAATTCACAAAAAAAACGTTATAAACAGGACTTTATGGTTCGAAGTAAAACCGAAAAACCCCTGAAATTCGCCAGTTATGGTAGGCTATGCACTGCTAACACTAACACCCAGGACATCAAAGATGACATCACAAATGCCATTGATGACATCACTGATGACATTAGATGTACATTTAGTTTGAATGTTATATGTTTGTATACTTTTTGTATGAGTTGCAGAACAAATAATGTATTTCTGTTGTTTTCACACAGAAATGTGCAGGACTTTGGTGTGGCTGGAGGAGAAGTTTCCGCAAATGTCGGAAGATAGCGATAATAATGGTACACACTTCTCTGCATAAGCAAATGAATAGTCAGTACTTAATGGGTACTTAACATAAAGATATTTATTTTTAACAGACCAGGTAACAATTGAAGAAAGTCCACCAAAAGACACAGTACAAGACACGTTGAAACGCATAGAAGACAAAGTGGAGATGTTAAAAGAGAATTTTAATGGGTTAAGGCAATTTGTGGAGGACCATGTGAAAGGAAAAATCAGATATCACTGTCCTACCTGTACCTGTTCCCCTTCTCCATTTCCCAGTGAACTATCCCCAAACCCTCAAGAACAACATAAACGTTTTGACGAAACTTCCACCCCTTCATCCCCTCACAACCAGCCTGTAGAAACCCCTAATTCCCCTATGTTTGTTTCAGTGTCTGCTTTCCCCTCTTTCTCTTAATTGCTGTATATGTGTTTAATAAAAAAAAATTTATGTTAGTTTTAAAGGAATTATTTGGGTCTAATTTTTTTTTGTTGAAAAGAGTTAAAATGCCAGCGGACAGCACGCCTGTTCGGCCTGTCCGTAATTAATAAAATATGATGTTCTAAGGACAACACACCTACCCGTACCATTTGCAACCAAGATGGAACTGTTCTTAGAACACATCAGCTGTCCAAGATGTACGTAAATCAACAAAATGGGGGCGTCCTAAGGACATTTATACCTCTCTGTACTGTTCACAACCAAGATGAAACTGTTCTTAGAACACACCAGGTGTCCAGGATGTCCGTAAATGAAGAAAATGGGAGTGTCCTAAGGACACTATACCTGTCCGTACCATCCGCAGCCAAGATGTAACTGTCCGTAGAACAGGTGCGGTGTTCAGCATGTCCGTAGCCAAACAAAATGGAGGTGTCCTAAGGACACTATACCTGGCTGTACAGTCAGCAGAACATCTACGCACATGCGCACCACACCCGTAAGTGTTGCGAACATCGCGACTGTCCGTAACTGTCTGTCTCACTTGTGTCGCACTTTTAATTAGTTTCAAGACCCGAACACTGTCCTTAGAACACCCGCGCGCCTGCGCACAATCGTTCCTGTGCATTTGGTGTCCTGCGGGCACACATTTCCTTCGTGGATGTGTTCAAAATGTCATCATGTGACCGCACCCACGCTGAGCGTGTGTCCTAATTGGTGCAATTTGTCTGCTTCCGCAACATTTCAAAAGAACTTATGCAGACATGCCAAATTATTTTACAATACAAAATAACCATTTCACATGTCCCATAAAATGGCCCTAGCTTTCAACACATTGTTGGGAACTTTTTTAACGCTTTTGAGTGATCGATATGGTCACGAGGTGCACCCTTCCACCCCTATAAAAGGCCACACCCCCAAGCTTATCTTCATTATACTTCTGGCGATTGTTGATTGAGTTTTGCTGCCTTTAGTGCTGTAGCGGAGATTATCTCACCAACCCTAATGGCACCCATGGCTGCTGTTGCTACATCAGCCTCAGCACCACCCCCAAACCCTCCACTGCCACCACCTCCCCAAGGGCCTGCAGAGAGAAATACGCGTGAGGATGTAGAGAGCGAGGAAGAAGAGGATGAAGAGAATGAGATGGAGGAACTCCCTACTACCAGCACTCGCCGGGAGTCGTGGGTGTGGCGGTTGTTTACCGTTTTTGGTAACGTACCAAAAGCACGTGCAAACCCGGTCACCTGTAAACAGTGCAAGTTAGTGCTGAGTCGTGGGAAACCTAGTGCATACAGCTTTGGTACAACAACCATGAAGCGACACCTAACTTCGTTCCATGTAAAGAATGTAGTAGGTTGAGTTGCTCCGCAGCATCCTCCGTGTCCGATCCTCTCACCACAAGAGACACTCCTGTGGGAGAGCGCTTCCCTCCAGCTGCCTCACAGGCCATTCATGATGCTGTCAACCCTTACCTTTCGAGGGTCACAATATTGTGTATGTACTGCGATGCAGTACTCTGCAGGGGGGGGAGTCTTCGAAGTGCTCTTGAGACTACGGTCATGGAGCACTAGAAGAACTGCTACCTTCCTAAATAAGGCCCACCCTACATCTTTCTCTCTCCACCTGCCCTTTCTTATCCCTGTGCTTGGTGCCCCTTCCTTACCCTTCTTTCCTCTCCTCTCCTAGTGTGTCATGTGTAAAAAATCCCCAAAAATATAAAACAACAAAACATTTTTAAAAAAGGCTCTTTTCAGAGCTGCCTTTCTCAGTTTAAAAATGGAACTATCAAGTAAACGGTGTAAGCCCATGCGCAGTTTTAAAAAAGTCTGCGGACAGTCCTAGGACACACAAAATTTTAGGGTGCAACCGTAGCAAAACCAATGCACTTTTCTCTCTCTGGGAGTAAATGGTGGCTCTGAAAAGAGCCTTTTGGTGGTGGTGTTTTGTGTGTTTGAAAAACTTGGATTCATCAAAATGTAATGCAAAATAGGTGACTAGAAATCCAAAAAAGCTTGCAATGCATTTTGTACATTTCGAAGAAAAATCTGATTGCCAGCATATGTAAGATGGACTCCATCTCTGCGAAAAATGGCTGTGCTATGAAACATAATATTTTCATTGTGGAAAGAGGACATGCCAACATCTCTTAGAAAGGCACAAACAGCCTTATTGACATTGTGCCTCGCTTTCTCCATTTGTGGACCAAATAAAGCAGAACGCAGCCACATTTGTCTTTGTGCAATACGAGAAAAAAATACTTGGCAATTTGGAAACATGTCCATGACCTTCTCAAGTCCTTCCTTCATTGCAAATTGCAAAGATATTCCAGAGACATGCTCTAAAGTAGCACAGAGAGGTACCAAGTCCAGCCACTTCATTCCACGCATGCATGCTATTGCACTTTCACATGAGGGAATCCAAGATCCGCAGATATACCACAATGTTCTGCATGCACCTTCAACCAATGTATCCATGAGTCTCCCAAAATCCAGATAATCTGTTTTCAAGCACACACAGACATAGCTCTCTGTTCTCCTCTCAGGAAAAAGACGTTCTCACCATTCACAACACACCCACTGAACTTTACTGACCAATCCCTAGCACCTCTCATTCTCATTTGCATGACTCTCCACCCCAGAATCCCTGTATGTAATACGCGCTGCCTGCAGACTACCGCCATGTCCGCGGACATGTAGAGGATCTGAGCGTGGCTACTGTAAATTTAAATAGTATTCCCCTTTTCCCCTTTAAGGTGGGCTCTGAAAAGAGCCATTTTTTTTGTTTTTTTTGCAGATGCCTGACAGACACCTGTTATTTTGTATTTTTTTGTTTTATTTCTTCTTAGTTTACTCCTACAATCATCACATAACCTTCTCCAAAGCAAGCCTTACATTCAAAAAGAACATGGCATTTCCCAAAAAAGATAAAGAAACGCCATCTGCTTCAGAATAAGCCGCATTACTGGAAACAATGTTCTTGTGGCTGCAGAAAAACATACCACCTCTTAACATAAAAGCACGCATGCCGCGATTGATGGCACACCATCAATTTAGGGAGTAAGCCAGAATAAAATACTTTCGCAGTTGGAAAGATGTTAATGACTGCTTGAACCAACTGTTCCAAATCTCCCAACAAAGTAGGTGAACTCACGTAGCCAAAATGGCAAGCACCATAGTGCAAAACTACCACATGGGGACTGGTCATCCTATGCAAACTTGCAGAATTGCCTCTACATTTCAATCAGTAGCAGCGCTCCACACCACCTCCACTCCTCTTACATCGAAATTGGTTGCCACATGCCTACATTCTGAATAGTGCTGTAAACCATGGACAAAAATATCTCCGAGCACCAACACCCTGACTGTCTCCGCCTCTGCCATCTTCACTAAACACAGTCTCTTTCTACACAAATCAACAATGTCAACATCTGATTGGCTGATGCCTACAGTCCCCTTTCCATGCTGTATTTGCTGTAAAACCCTGTATGGGGCACGCCCTACCCACGGACAAGCGCGGTGTCCGCGTGGCACGTAACTCTTATCCAGCCCTTCTACCCTTTCCACACAACTCACAAATCCATTCCCACATTGGACACACCTAAGCAGTTACACACCCATCCACCAATCACATCCAAGACCTCTACATCTAACTCCGTCATCAGAGTTCCGCACTTCAAATGTACTGTTGATCACTCTGAATACAAGTCTCATATCATTGCAAAGCAGCTACAACAAAAACTACTGTGCAAGTGTCCAGGATTTCTACTTACAGCTCCATGCATACCCACATACATGATTACAAAGTACAAGTTTGCATATTTTGTTCAGAGTACACGTGCAACTCTTATGATTCCATTTAAACAAATGAATGCCACTAAATCTGCGTAGCCAATACATACATACCAATGCTCCCGCTTTAAGCGCAAGATTTCAGATTTTTCATAGAAAAATTGCACTACTTCTTACTATCTCCCGCATAACCTATACATACGTACCAACCTTCCCGATTCACGCGCAAAACTGTATTTTCCATTAAAAAATGTCACAATTTTTTACAGTCTTCCACCTAAATTAATGCTACTTCCAATGCGATCGTATGAGAAAAATAAACTTTCCCTATTGCTGTGGTGACATCTCCCTCTCAGGTGCTCCTGATTTCTCACATTGCTACTTATAATATGAAAGTATTCACATTTTTCCCATCTACTATAATGACCTAACACTTCCAAACCTCTCTGCTATGTACAACACAGCTGAAAAAAAACAAGGGAATTTCATGAACTTGAAATTGTACTAATTTGGGAAGCAGGTTCAACTAACATACTGCAAACAACATATAAAGGCTGCACATAGTCAAATGAAATGCACGCATACACTGTGTTGAGATATCAAACGAGAATAATCCCATGAAAGCTGAAAAATGAACGTGTACATTAACATCACTGCTTTAAACATACAAAATTACTAACTTCGTCCTTTTCCAATTGCAGTGAAGACCACTTTCCTGAAATTCAACAGCATCTACACTACAAACAACATATCAGAACAAACCTGGTCATTCCACAAAATAAAGTAAGTACAGTACTACGTTTATATTCTTACTGTTCCTCAAAGAGACTGTGTGGGTTATTTATATAATTGGTGCACCAAAAAAAAACATAGATTTCTGAACCATTCTGCCCACAAATCCCCATTTATTAAACAAAGATTAACAGGCAGAATGGCACACAAATCCCTGTGTTTTTGGAACACAAATAACATACACAAGCCTTAGAATGTTATAGCTGTTTTAATTTTATACCGTTTACTATTAATGCTTCTCTTCACCACTAGCTCACTTTCTACTCTCATCTGAAGCACAGTGTAGTAACATACAAACAGAAAAATAGCCTTCCCAACTCATTGTAACTGCCCAATGCACATTCACACACCACCACAAACATCTTCCCCATAAAACTCATACACACATGCACACAGCACACATACATTGTAAAACAGACCAACCCATACCTTCTTTTTTTTTAACAGACCCCAAAGAATGCCTTCCAAAAAGCAAGTCCATAGAAAGGAACGCAGAAATAGAGCAAATGAAAATAAACGTGTCCAAAGTAAGCATCCATCTCTACCAGAGTTTGTACAAAACGTTGAAACAAAACAGATAATGCAGTCATTTAGCGAAACAAAGGAAGCTTCAACTACAGAAACTTTGCCTCCTCTATCAAAATGTGGCACGAAACAGAAAATGCTTTGCAATAATTTGGCTACCACTACTGCTAACTCTGCTCCTATAAATCCTGATAAACTAGCAAGAAAACATAGTAAAAAAAAGTATTTTAGCAAAAATGTTCCGCCACAGAGTTCTTCAGAATCTAATAAGAACAGGAGTGAAATCATCCACAACCCTTAAAACCTACCATAGAAAATTGATCCTACAAACTCTCCTAGACAGTGCAATCCTTCTGAAAAGGAAGTTATTTATTTGAGTGTTAAACAGGATGAAACCACTAACAAAACTAAGTACTAAACTACAAAAGAAACTTCTCAATAAACGGAATGTCAACAAAAATAACTTCTTAAATATTTGTGGAGGTGAATGGAGTCACACAACGACCACAGAACCATATTTTAATGAAGAAGCATACAAACAAAATCAAACAAACACAATCGCCATCCATAGCAGTGGATGAGGATATGAAAAAAATCAATAATACCATCATGGAACAAGAAACACTGCATACAAAAGTATCCCCAGAAAACTCAGAATTACCTCTCGATTCGATTGAACCAGACCGTCCAGTATACAAATGGCCATGCACGTCAATGTGTAACATTCCTAACAAATCTTTCAAAGCTTTACGCCAGTTCCTCAATCAGTATGTGAAAGGTAAAGACAAAATGAAAATGAAAGTGCTGCAAAATATGGATACCTGTCCAGTGCGCAAATACGCAGGACTACAAGGCCAATCATTAGCCTGCATTTCAGGACCTATTTGCAAAAGCACCTTCCATGATATCAAAATGATATCAACACATCACTCAAATGTAAGACATCTAGTGTATAAACTGTACTATGCTAAAAGTCCAGCTTTATAACTAGCCAATTTAAATAACACTCTTCTGCATGGTACACCCAAATACCTACAAGAAGAAATCAACCGTATCCAGAGAAAATATTTTGGAAGTGAAAGCCACTTACAAAATGCAATAGTTTTAGAACAGACTAGCAACAATTTTGCACATTGCAACCTTCTACTACACACATACAAAAAATAAATACTAACATTTAATAGTACATCCGCTGAAGTACCAAGCCATGTGTGTGTGTGTTGCCGCAGAACTTTTTACAAAAGTAACACAAAAACTATAGAGGTAACATGCAAAATAGAAGACAATGAAGATTCCAAATGGTTTGAATTAGCTCTCTAACTTTTAGCAGAAAACAAATGCCAAATAACTGAACCCCTGATATGTTGCAGTTACTGCACTACAAAACTTGACAACAACCAAACTCCTTCACATGCTATCACAAATAATTTGGAATTATTCCCACTACCAAAACCCCTGCAACAACTCAATTTGTATGAGAGCATCATAATTCAAACAGTACACCCATTTCAAGCAATAATACGCCTTCAACCAAAAACAGCAAAATTACCTCCCTCTGAATTGGTGAAAGGCATTCGTGGCAAAGTAGTGTATTTGTCATTAGATCTGACAGAAAATGTGCACACTCTAGGAGTTCAAGCTCCAATAGATCATTCTTTAATTGTCTTAGTAAATGGTATCCAACAAAAGACAAAAGAAATTGGCAACAGCTGGTAGATTTACATAAAGTTAGACAAGCCTTGCAATATCTGAAAGAAAATAATGAATACTACAAAGAAATAAATATTGAAGAAAGCTTAAGGGAAACAACTGAAATAATTCAAGAGTCATTAGAAACTGGTCAATTTGAACTTCTGGATCGTGCTGCAGTACCCACTCTTTTGGACCATTATGCAATTCATCCATTGCACTCTAATGAGAGCATAGATGATGCACTAGAAACTTACCAAATGTGACAAACCAAAGGGTCACCAATGAGCATATGGGTGAAAAGCATAGAAGCACGTGCTTTTCCACTGCTATTTCCTACTGGCAAAGGAGGAAGATACGATGATAGACCCACTCAGATAACAGCATCAGAATACCGCTCATTACAAATTTATTCTGAAGATCCCAGATTTAGACAAAATGTGGAATACACATTCCACCTACTCTTTGAAAGTGAACTAGCAACCCTATGTTACGGAGTTGCACACATATTGAAATCTGGAACCCACTTTCAAAATATGTCAGCTATGCAATTAATACAAAAAATGCAGGAAAAAGATGAGGTTTTACAATCAAGCATAACAAATCTCTTTGCAAACATGCATGGTACAAAAGAATACTGGTTCCGATGGCACGGAGATGTACGTTGTATGGTCAGAAACCTTGGACCACCCACTTGGTTTGTTACATTAAGTTGTGCAGAATATGCATGGGAACATTTAAATGATTTCCTACGCATATCAAACAACAAAACCAACATAGATATACTAATACCTGGAGAACCTTGCTCTCTAAATCCTGTTAATGTTTCAAGATATTTCCACCATCGTTTCATTGCCATGCTATACTTTATTTGTAATAAAACTGTTCCTCCCCTCGGAGAAGTGCAACCCTTCTTTTGGAGAAAAGAATACCAAGCCAGAGCAGCACTACATATCCACATGCTTTTATGGATTAAAGGTGCACCTAAATTTGGTCAAGTCAATGATGCCACTGTTTTAAAGTTCATCTAAAAATATGTCACTTGTGAAATCCCTTCACAAAGGACGCATAGTGACCTTCATGGACAAATTGTACAATTTCAAAGACACAAATGTGGCAAATATTGTCGTCGCAAATACCAAAGCAAAGGGAAATACTACACCAAATGCTGCTTTGGTTTCCATAGTCCAGTTACAGAAACAGGTGAAGTGAACAACTTCATGTCTTCAGTTCGACATAGTGTTAAAGGTAAATCACCTAAGAACACGTATTACAGAAAAAGAACAGAAGAATCTAAATATATAAATGATTACAATGCAATCATTGCCCTCTTATGGAATTCAGACATAGATGTGCAGTACATTGCAGACAATTCCACTGCAGTTGCACGATATGTTACAGCCTACTTAACAAAAGCAGAAAAAACAGAGCTGCAAGACCTCTGGAATGACCTACCATCAGACAAAACACTATCTCAGAAATTGTAGGGCCTAGGCATAAAAATGCTCTCTCATAGAGAATGTGGCACCTATGAAGCTGCAGATCGTTTAACCGGTACTGCTTTGTATGGAAAATCTGAAAATATATTATGGCTAAGTCTTGGTCCTGCTAAATCTAGAAAAATAGTTCTCAAATCATATGAGGACATAGAAACAATAGCCAAACATGATCCCAACAGCCAAGACATTTTAAAAAACAATTTACTAGACACATACTACCCAAACAGGAGTGCCACTTTGGAAACCATGTGTCTATACCACATAGCCCAAAACTTTGCATACAAAAATAATGTAAAACCTGATGAAAGCAAAGGTAGATATAGAGTGACAGATTGTGAAGGCAGCTTATTGAAACTTATCAAACGAAGCTTAATTAATCATGTCAAATTGTCATTAAAAACTTCTCAACAGAAAGAACTATATTACATGTCTCTGCTACAACTTTTTAAACCATGGAGAAAAGAGGAAGGGATACTAGATAACTATGACTGCTATGAAGACGCTTTCAAAGCAAATGAAAGTGCTATCACTGATGTGAACTTTACGCAGTACAAAACAATGTTGCACAATGAACAGCAACATGAAGAAGAACTCCAGGCCCAACTAGATAAGCACACTCCCGACAGTAGTCAACCTTCTGTAACAGGAAGTCAAGAACCACTAGGACAGCCACTAATAGTAAATGAGGCAGAATTAGCTATGACAGAATGTGGAGAACACCATGTGTCACTATGAAGAAGGTACAGAAGAATTAACTGTACTACAATCAAAAATTAACAAAGACCAGCGCACCATTTTTGAAGAAGTAACAAAAGAAATTGCACATGGTGTACTACACGAAAATAAAGAATGTACCTGCCAAAATTACAAACCTATACTGCTGTACGTCAGTGGTGAAGCTGGTTCAGGCAAAACATTCTTAATCAAAATCATCAGGTTCCTTCAACAATTGACAAACAACAAACTATCAGCTGTTGTAACTGCCCCCACAGGTTTAGCTAGCCTACAACATAGGCGGTGTCACTTTACACCGATTACTACTCCTTCCATTAGAACACCAAAACAAATTAGACTATTACAAACTTTCTACAGAAGCTGCAACGGAACTACGCAGAGTATTAAAACAAATGAAAATGATACTAATAGATGAAGTGAGCATGGTCTCCAACCTAATGTTGGCTTTGATTCACCTCAGATTGCAAGAAGTACTTAAGACAAACTACGAAGAACTCTTTGCAGAAAAACACATTATCGTTTTCGGAGATCTTCTACAATTGACACCAGTGAAAGGTGAACCTATTTTTAAAACCTTAGGACACAAACTCTGCCATAAAACTGTTGGAAGCATAGGAAATGTCAACCTTTGGCAACATTTCCAATACAGAGAATTAACAGAAAACATGCGTCAATCTGCAGACCTCACTTACGCCAATATTTTAAAAAGTATTAGAATTGGTATACTATCTCAAGAAGCACAAGCAATATTGAAAAACCAGCACATCCATGCACTTTATTGCGATAACACATGTGCTACTGATGTTATGGAACAATTAGCGCACAACAATGTCAATTGTATGGCCTTAATGCCAACTCTTGCAAGCTGTTCCAAATTCAATGAAACAATGTTAAAAAAAGAAATGCAACCAATAATTGAAATTTGCTCCACAGACAAACTGGACGTACATGGTATGACACTACCCATGTGTCAGCAAGCCACAACAAGACTAAATACCTTAGAAAATTCAATCTCCAACACAGCTGGGTTGGAAAAAATATTACAATTATCCTTAAATTGTAGAGTAATGCTTAAATGTAACCTTGACCTGGAGCAAGGACTAGTTAATGGGGCACTGGGTACAGTTTTTGGCTTTCAAACATACCCAAGTGACAACAATATTCAGTTTGTCAATATTCTCTTTCACAAACTTTCAGAAGTAAAAAAGATAAGGCGCTCAACAGCTCGATTCCTTCTCTTCAAAGACATGTTTAGTTTAGTTTAGTTTATTCATTTGTATTGCGCACCAGACCCGAGGGTATGAGGGCGAAAGAGCAACAAGGTTATTCACAGCTTGGTTACATGTTACAATGCATTACAATAATTACAATGGGACAATAGATAGTTGAAGCAGACACGATAAAGGCAAGAGTTTACAGAATTACAAATATACACATTTACATAGTTTACAGCAGTGAGGTAGGTTGGATGGTATTAGCGGTCATTGTTCTTTAACCATTGTATGTAGTTGTGTCTAAAGTGTGTGTAGGTTTGGGGTGTCCTTAGAGAGGGTGGTAGGGAGTTCCAATGTTGGGCTGCTTTCACTTGGAAGCTGTTGCCACCCATTTTGGTGTGTTTGAACCTGGGAACTGTGAGTAGATTAGCGTTGGAGGTTCTAGTAGGTCTATTGGAGATGTGTTTACTTATTCTGTCGACTAAGAAGCGGGGGGCATCATTGTTGAGGCATTTGTGTGTTAGTGAGGCTACTTTGAGTAGGATTTTATCTGTAGCGTTGAGCCAGTTATGGGCTCTCCTAATGTTAGAGATGTGTTCTCTCTTGGGGATGCTAAGCGCTGCTCTGAGAGCGCTGTTTTGTAGTGTCTGTATTTTGTTAGTAACCTGTTTGCTAGCTCCTACGTAGAGGGCATTACAATAGTCCCAATTTGATAATACAAGGGCTCTGGCTAACGTAATGCAGCTCTGGGTGGATAAGAAGGGTTTGGCTGCTCTTATAAGCTTACATGTGTAGGCCGTGGAGGATGCCATAGAGCTAACCTGTTTATGGAAGGAGAGGGAGGAGTCGATGTATATTCCTAAGGTTTTCATTTCCTTGGCTAATTTGATCGGGTTCCCGTCTATAATGAAGCTGGTGTAGTTGTGATCCAATTTAGTTAGGTTTGCGGTGGAACCAAGTATGATGAGTTCAGTCTTGTCATCATTCAGGCATAGAGTGAGTTGCCATCCATGCCTGGATGATGAGGTACACCTTGTTCACCAAGGCCAAATCATGGTTGTAATCTCCTGTCAACGGGATGAGGATCTGGACATCATCAGCATAATTAGTGTAGGTGATACCCAGACCATCTAGATCATCAAACAGGGGCTTTGTGAACACGTTGTACAGTGTATGGGAGACGCATGAACCCTGGGGGACTCTGCATGTGATGGGAATGGGGTCGGCGGCAGCTGTGGTGGAGAAGACACACATGGATCTGTTGCTGAGGAATGACTCAATCCAGCTGATGGCTTCTTGGGAGAAGTGGGCAGCTGAATCCAGGTGATTGCATAAGATTTTGTGATCAACTAGATCAAATGCCACGGAGAGGTCAAGGAGAAGCAATAAAGCAGTTTTCCCTTTGTCTCTAAGAGTGTCAGTTTGAGCCTTCAGGTCGATAAGGGCCGTTTCTGTCCCGTGTTGGGGTCTGAAGCCTGATTGCCGAATACCAAGGAGATGGTTTATTTCAAGGTGTTTTTGGATTTGTTGGTAGGCTGTCTTGTCTAATATGTTGAGCAGGAACGGGACGGTGGTAATAGGTCTGTAGTTGGTGGGAGTGGGTATGTATGTACGTACGTACGTACGTACGTACGTACGTACGTACGTACGTACGTACGTACGTAGAGAACAATTTTCTCTAACTCTTGCATATGCAGTCACCATTCATAAATTCCAAGGTCTTATCCTAGACAAAGCATTGATAGATATTGGAAACACAGTCTTTAAAGAAGGCATGAGCTACGTAGCACTTTCACGCTTACGTACACTTGACAGTCTATTTCTAATCAACTTTGATGCAAGTAAAGTGAACGCTGATATTCCTTGCATTTTAGAATACAATAGACTGCGTTCACTGTACACCCCCCATCTGAAATCATATTCTGTTCCAGAAAAAGGAAAACGTTGTAAAAGAAAACCAATTCAAACAGAAATGCAACAGGATCTGACTGCAAATCCTTCAAAGAAAGCAAAAGAAACTAATACTTCATCAATTACCACAAGCAAAGAAGACCCTATTAGTGAAAGTAAATCAGGGACTTATTCAAAGAAGGAGCAGAAACTCTGATAAAATCACTCAGACACAGAACTATCTGGTCCATTCAAATTTTCAAATGAAACTGGTGTAAGTTGCTACGCAAATGTAGCAATGAATATTCTATTTCAATTGCCACCAATTGTTAACAACATTTACTTACACAGTACAGACCAGTTGTGTTTGCAAATGTTAGTCCTTCATAGAAACGCAACAAACAATCCTGACAACACGTATAGTGTTCACGGAATAAGACAAGAATTGGACTACTGTGCTGGAATGGTGAGATTCACTATAAACTCACAAGAAGATCCACAAGAATTTCTAATGTACTTACTACAAGTACTCGAAAACAAAAACATACCCATAAATGAAATCTCCCAGATTTCATAAATGTGGAAACATAAATGCACTCTCTGTAACAATATGTGTATGTCAACAGGAACAAATCCCTAATGAGCGATTTGTGTATGTATCCATACCTAATTGTGAATCCATTACATTTCAGCAACTTCTACAAAATGCAAACCATGGCAGATTATGTACTATCTGCAATTCAGATAATCGCTCCACCTTACTGATACAAACACATAGGGCCTCATTACACGGATGGCGGTAAGGATTTACCAGTACTAGGTCCCTTTGCGGGTTGGGGGATTTAACGCCTGATTTTTGCAGGCGTTAAAAACCAACCCGCAAAGGGACCCAGGGAGCTAATTACGGTACCGCAATTTGCGGTACCGTAATTAGCGCCTTCCCCATTCCCATTATGCCCTATGGGGCAAAAATGGGAATGGGGAAGGGCAATGGTGGAAGGGGGAATTACCGCCCCGCCAACCTTGGAATGGGGCGGTAATTCCCCTTTCCGCCAAGGCGGTGCCAGTATTTTACTGGCATGAACCATGGCGCTAATAGCGCCATGGTTCTCTGCCATCCGTGTAATGAGGCCCATAGTAACTACATAATACTAATGCTTCTACGTTACAATGCAAATGGTTCCAAAAACACCTGCAAGCTGACATTGATTCACACATGGTCCAGTTTCACTTGGTAAGAAAACCTTCACAACAATAGGTATAATCTACCACGCAGAAGCCACAACGAATAAAGGTCACTACACTGCATATATTAAAAAGAAATGTACATGGTTCGATTGTAATGATAGTAGCATTACTCTAAAGCAGAGATTACCAGCAAAACTTACAAACGCATATTTGATCTTCTTAAAGCCAAAATTTAATAACTAATGTGTATGTCAACATTAACAAAAATTCAATTAAAAGACTATAAACAGTTAGAATACGCCAACAGGTACCTAACTGCCCAAGATTGTATAACAACCACACAGATAAATGAATACCACTGATTTGTAACAAAGAATACACAGTTAGAATACGCCAACAGGTAACTAACTGTTTAAAAAATCTGCAACAAGCCAACATACAGAACATTAATCAGAAACAACAAGTGAACACTCAAAGGAAACAAAGAAATAGTTTGTAGCATAGCAAAGAAAGTTTTTTTTAATCCGACAAGGATTTATTTTCCCCCAGACCCAATGATTTGAAAAACAAGCACAGAAACTGAGCAAAATGCACAGTACACTGGTTTGTAAACTAAATATGAGGGTGAAAAAAAGCTACAATGTCTATTATAAGTCTTTATAAAATACAAACACTAACATGGTCTTTTCTTTTATCATTGAAATTGAAAAAGAAGATTTCCTCCAAGTACTAAAGTCATGTAAGAAATATATTGAATCTCAACAAATTAAACAGTAAGTATAATTTCACACATTTCATATATATTCGAATCTATACATCTGATCTATGGCTGTAATATGGTGCAGTGGCTGTGGGCAGGGCCTAGAGTCTTGGATGTATAACCTACGGCCTAGACCCTGTGGCCATGCTACCAAGACTGTAGGTCCTACCCACAACCACCGCAGCACATCAAAACCATGGTGGCTTATAACTTCCCTGCTTATAACTTCGGCCTTGGGTGCATGGCCTGCGGCCATGCACCTAAGACTCTAGGTTGTGCACACAACCACTGCACCACATCACACCCATGCTGACTTATAACTTCAGTGCTTATAACTTCAGTCTTGGGTGCATGGCCTTTGGCCATGCACCCAAGACTCTAGGTCCTGGCCACAACCACTGCAGCATATCACACCCATTGTGGCTTATAACTGCAGTACTTACAACTTTAGTCTTGGGTGCATGGCCAATGCACCGAAGACTCTAGGTCCTGGACACAACCAGTGCAGTATATGAAATCCATGTTAGCTTATAACTTCAGGGCTAATAACTTTAGTCTTGGGTGCATGGCCGAAGGCCGAAGACCATGCACCCAACGTCACTGCTTATAACTGCACTGCTTATAACTTTGGCCTTGTGTCCATGGCCTTCGGCTATGCATCGAAGACTGTAGGTCCTGGCCAAAACCACTGCAACAGATCACACCCATTGTGGCTTATAACTTTACTACCTATAAATTTGGTCTTGTGTGCAAGGCCTTCGACCATGCACCCAAGACTCTAGGTCCTGGACACAACCACCGCAGTATATGAAACCCATAGTGGCATATAACGTCAGTGCTTATAACTTCGGTCTTGGGTGCATGGCCTTTGGCCATGCACCCAAGACTCTGGGCCCTGCCCACAACCACCTCATAGTTATTCGATTCTATGGGTGTGATGTATGGGTGTGATATGCTGCGGTGGCCTAGAGTCTTGTGTGTATGGCCTACGGCCTATGGCCTGCGGCCATGCACCCAAGACTGTAGGCCCTGGCCACAACCACCACAGCATATCACACCCATGGTGGCTAATACGTCATTAGCACACCCATAGAATGAAACATTTTAACTGCAGCATATACTCAATTTGCACCCAGGACTCTAGGCCCTGCCCACACCTACCAGATAGATATTCAATTGTATGGGTGTGATGTATGAATGTGATATGCTGCGGTGGTTGTGGGTAGGGCCTAGAGTCCTGGGTGTATGGCCTACGGCCTACGGCCTGCGGCCATGCACCCAAAACTCTACATCCTGCCCACAACCACTGCACTATATAAAAAACCATGGTGCCTTATAACTACAGTGCTTCTAACTTTGTTCTTGGGTGCATGCACCCAAGACTCTAGGTCCTGCCCACAACCACCACAGCATATCACACCCATTGTGGCTTATAACTTCACTACGTATACATTTGGTCTTGGGTGCATGGCCTTTGGCCATGCACCCAAGACTCTAGGCCCTCCCCACAACCACCTGATCGATGTTCGATACTACGGGTGTATCTATAGCTGTGATATGCTACGGTGGTTGTAGCCAGGGCCTAGAGTCTTGGGTGCATGGCCATAGATATTCGAATCTATGGGTGTGCAGTATATAAAACCCATGGTGGCTTATAACTGCAGTGCCATGCACCCAAGACTCTAGGCCCTCCCCACAACCAACTGATCGATGTTCGATACTACGGGTGTATCTATAGCTGTGATATGCTGCAGTGGTTGTGGCCAGGGCCTAGAGTCTTGGGTGTATGGCCATAGATATTGGAATGTATGGGTGTGCAGTATATAAAACCCATGGTGGCTTATAACTCCAGTGCTTATAACTTTGTTCTTGGGTGCATGGCCTTCAGCCATGCTCCCAAGACTCTAGGCCCTCCCCACAACCACCTGATTGATATTCGATACTATGGGTGTATCTATTGCTGTGATATGCTGCGGTGGTTGTGGGCAGGGCCTAGAGTCCTGGGAGTATGGCCTACGGCCTACGACCAGGCACCCAAGACTCTATGCCCTGGCCAGAACCACTGCAGCATATCACACCCATGACGGCTTATAAGTCAGTACCACACCCATAGAAACAAACATTTTAACTACGGCATGTACTCAATTTTAATATCCGCTAACACCACGCATGTCCTTAGAACACTTTCAACTTGCCTGCAAACAGCACGGACGGTAAGTACTATCCTTATGAGACCCCTCATTTTCAGTAATTACAAACATCTCGGACAGGGCGGGCATGGCAAATACATCATTAGCACCTGCCGCCTAAACAAATACAGTATTTCTCCCATCTCTTACTCTCGGAACCTCCCCAAGCACTCTGACACACCAAAACACTCCCCGAAACAACATTTTGCCTCTGGTCGGCACCGCGCTGTCGGGGGATCCAAGATGTCAGGCATATCCAAACAATCTGACGCACATCACGCCTCACTCCAGCCAATCGGAGGACACGTTGCGTGTCCGCGGTCATAACGCGAGCCCCTTTGCCAATCGGTATCTTGTCCGCGGAGCAAACAGGGAAGTGTGTCCGTGGACATAGATATCACACATTTTTTCAGACATATTTTTTGGTCGTTTTAAAGAAAACTACTGGACGGATTGGCACCAAATTTACAAAAGCACGCTTTCGGGACCAAGCTCCTGCCGCAAATTTGGTGAAAATCCGTCCAGGGGTTTGGGCTGTAGACGTGCGCAAAGTTTTTCCCCCATTCAGCCTATGGAAAAAAAGACGTTTTTTGGGACCCCACCTATAACTTTTCCCCCCCTGGACCAAACATCACCAAAATTTGCAAAAAGAATTCACAGTGGCCCATACACTTCTTTTTGCAAAGTTTGGTGTGAATTCGTCCAGGAGGAGCGGAGTTATAGGCCACCCAAAAAGTGTTCTTCCTATGGAAACAGCAACCTAACCTTAACTACACGGCCACTACCATGGCCATGTAATATGTATACATATATATATATATACCTAACTGCCCAAGATTGTATAACAACCACACAGATAAATGAATACCACTGATTTGTAACAAAGAATACACAGTTAGAATACATATATATATATATATATATATATTATAGGGCAGCAGTCGCAAATTACATTGCAAATACTGTGCTTTTCAAGAAAGTTAAAAAATGCATATCAGCATTTTCAGCAGCAATGTGTCACTTTTTCATAAATTAAAGTAAAAGCAGAAACAATTGATTTGTACTTCATTTGTAATTGGCATTCAGTGTGTGTCAGTTTAATCTATTAAGGTGCATCCTTCCTAACATAATCCATTCCAATCTTCAGCTGCTTATGCAATCCTACTTTTTTCTCTACATTATGTGACTTCTACTCCAATTTTAACAATGGTAAAAGTGGAACTACAAGTCCCATATTGCAAACAAACCTCTATGACTACCTAAACACCTACGCATTAGAATGCATCATGTTGGCAAGTATGCATATACTCCGAACACATTAAACTTATACACACCAACTGCCATTATTTGAACGTGTACATCTTTTCCATCAACTTTTCTTTTCTTTTACAAAATGTTACAGAGCTTCTGAAAATGCACATAAACATTTCTTAAATTTCATGAACATGCTCCTAAAACAACCTTTTTTAACCCTTCACCAATTTTATTAACTTTGTCCCCACCATTCCTCCTTCCATTACAAATATGACCCTTTCTTCCTAACAGTATGTCGCCATTACCTCATATCCCTACTAACTTTCTTTTACAATTACAGGAAAGAAGCATATTGCTGCAATCAACAACCGAAAAAAAATGAATACCCTTTGTATCCGACAAAGTAAGTACCTTAATGTGTGAGGTATATGTATGTTATTATAGCAGCACAGTGCCACTATATATATTATCACAGACTACTTTTTCCACACCAACATTTTTTTTACTCTAGCTCATTTTATTTCACTATTCACACTCCTACTATTCCCATCTACACACCACCATTGCAACACCCACTCTGTTCCTCAAAACAGCACAATCACTGTACCGATTCCAACACACTACCACTGCCTTCCTCACTATCTCAACACCATTACACCTCTGCAAACTCGTATTCTAACAACCTTTCTAACCACACCTAATATACCACCTCACAATCAAAATGCACTCTATTCATCTCTACAATAACACCCACACCCCCATGCACCATACATGCATATACATTGCACAACTTTCCAATGCAACCTTTATCTTTTCCCAACAGCCACAAAGAAATGCCTACTAAACAACTCCATAGAAAAGAAAGACTAGAGCAGAAAAGACTAAAAGTGCACCACATAGTCATCCACCTCTAAAACAATGTATAGAAAACATTAAAACAAAAGAGCTAGTAACCTCACTCAATAAAACCAAACCCACCACGACTAAAGAAGGTAAGGCCCTTCTTGCAAAAACAAAAAGTAAAAAAAGTCGTTCAAAGAAAAGCAGACCTACTAACAAACCCAATCCTCTATCTGCCAATGTTAACGTAGTCATGGTAAACCAATCCCAAAAAATGTGCCACTGTACAGTTCTTCACAATCTTATGAAAACATCTGAAAAGTCACAATCTTCCCTTAAAAACTACCGCAGGAGAGTAATCCTGCAAGCCCCAATTAACAGCGCTTTTCTACTAAAGAGAAAATAGTTTTTATTGATTTTTAACAGAATGAAACCACTAACTAAATAAATCAATAAATTACAACAAGTACTTATAAACGTGTGCAGTGTCAATATAGAGACCGTTTCAAACTTCTGTAATGGTGAATGGATCCACACAAGCATCAAAGAACCATACTTCAATAAAGAAACTTATAAACAAGAACAACAAAAAACAACTGCCATAGACAATAGTGGTCGAGGGTATGAAATGGTGGAACAAACCATTATAGCAAAAGAAACCCTGATAAAAAAAAGAATTAATCTTTGAACCAAAAACTCGTTTCACTCAAACAAACTGTCCAGTGTACAAATGGGCATGCAACTCGATGTATAATGTACACCAACAATCCATTGCAATACCTCAATCACTATGTAAAACTAAAAGACACAAGTCAAATGAAAACTGTACAAGCCATAGACTCCTGTCCAGTGCACAGCCACACTGGTCTGCAAGGACATTCATTAGCCTGCATTTTAGGAACTGCGTGGATAAGCACTGTCCACCACATCAAAATGTTTGCGACACACCATTCTACTATATGGAATCTTTTGCATTGACCATACTACGCAAAAATTCCTGCTCTAGAACTGCAAAACTTAAATATCATTCTCCTACATGGAACAGCCATAGAACTCCTTCAAGAAACAGAACTACAGTCTAGTTTGCTTTGGCCTGTCTGTTTGGGCTTTCAGGCACTCAAATGAGTGCTTGAATATTTACATATCACAATATATTTACAATGCTTCTTTGTTGGAGTGGATCATATTCAACCCCTTGAGTATAAAATAGTGTGAGACAGAGAAAATGCAGATTGTAACAGACAGTCCTTTTACGATCATAGATATCTTTGCATGTTTTCTCCAGCTATCTCACATGGATTGCTTGTATTTGTTGGGAGTTGGATTCATGCCAGTCCCTGAAGCATGAACTGGTCAGTAGAGCACTAAGTGCAGCATCACTGATTACAATGGTGAACCACCTGATGGCAAAACCTGTGGTTTGTGGAGTAATGTGGGAGATTGAGTAGAATTGGGGCAGTGGGAGATTTTTCTGTCTGTTTAGCCAGCCCACTAGTGTGCAGGAGCCAGGCTGCAACTGCCACCTTTATAGTTATTAGCTGCTATGTTTTCCTTGTGGCAAGGATGGTAGTCAGGTGGAGATAGTAAAGAGTTCTATTTCAGGATCGGTGACAAGAGGTAATGTCATTCTCCTACATGACCTGGACCTCTGTTGAAACAGGTTTGGACTGTATTTAAGTATTATGTGTCAGCCGGTTCTCCACAACCATACTTTCTTTTTTACCCTAAGGATCCATCTGTGGTAGGGTTCTACGTATTTTCCTAAAAACGAATTAACATGCAGTAATTCACTAACACTAATTTACTTTGTTCTTTTAATGCGGCAGGGGTTTCACCTTAAACCGCCCACTACACCTCTAACCACACCCACCGCTACCCGATCCCACCAGAGACAGACTTAGCACTTGGATGACAGACAAAAGCTCCTCCCAGCTCCCCATTTCCCCCATGCCCGCAATCTTGGCCTACACTTCGACTCCAACCTTTCCTTTGCTCAACACATCTCTCTCACCTCCCGTATCTGTCACTTCCATCTCAATAACATTCGCAAAATCTGACCCCTCCTTACCTTTCACACCACTAAAGTCCTCATTTCCTCTTTAATCCTATCTCGACTCTTCTACTGTTCTGCTCTTCTCTTCGGTCTCCCTTCCTCACATCTAACCCCCCTTAAATTCATCTACCACTGTGCCATCCGTTCTCTCTGTCTTCCCTCTCCTCACAATTCCATTTCCTCTTCTCTCTCCTTGTTGGGCTTGCTCTGCTTTCATACCCAACTCAAATTCAACTTCCTCTGTCTTGTCTTCAAATCTCTCTACGACCTTTCCCCACCCTATCTCTCCTCCCTCCTCTCATTCTACTCTCCTCCTTGCCCACTCCGCTCTGCTGACCATTTCCTACTCACTGTTCCACCCACACCCTGCGCTCCTTCTGCTTCCGTTCCTTCCAACTCCTTGCTCCTCTTCACTGGAACCATCTCCCTCTCCCTATCCGCTCCACCACCTCCTACTCTTTCTTCTGCACTTCTTTAAAATCCTACCTTTTCCATTCTCCAACCTGACACCTCTTTACTGTTCTCTCTCGCAACTGTCCTTTCCTACACATGCTTACTTTTATAAACTCCTGGTAAATTGTTCTATACATTGTTCTCAGTTATTAGATTCATAACACGTTATCTATTGCTTGTAACATATTCAATATTGTTTCATGTAAAGTACTTTGGCTTAAAGCGCTATATAAAATCCAATAAATACAAATAAATACAAATACAAAAGACAACCAGGTCCTGTTGGTTTCTTCGTCTGACACCTTCCCATCTCATCACACCAGCCACATCACACACACCCTCCTCTCTCGTTGCTGACAGTCACGCCCATTGGAATAACAGAGTTCAGCTTTAGTGCTCACTCTAGGGCCCGGCTAAACATTTGTCGGGGCTCGTGGGGGCCCCTTTCAAAATATTTGGGGTTCCCTTGCCTACAGTTAGGAAGGCTGGACACAGTCTGTGGCACCCTTGAGTTGCTTAAATAAGAATAGATACAAAGGAATGCCCTTTAATCCCATTTAGCAAGCAGCCAGAGGCGAGCTGAAACACTAAACTGCCACTGAAAAATTAGTAATTGTTCTGACAGCTAGGTGCCAATGCAGATAAAACCAGAGTAAAAGGCAAAGAGGTCTAAACAATGCTGGGGACCAACGCATAGGTAGGGGTGCCCCCAACATTTTATTTTACTAGGGGGGTGGAGGAGGCTTAGTATGAAAAAGTTTGAATACAACTGAGTCAAGGTAAGAGCAGCCAGAAAAGGGCAGCCTATAACATGCACATAAGGCAAAGTGCACATTTAATGCCATGAAATAAATATGTTGCTGTGTAGCAAGACAGCCAAAGTAGGGGCACCTGCATGGGGCCCCCTCCTTGAAGCTCTTGAACAAATACACAGCACAACACATTGACAACACTGTGGGATTGCTAGGCATAGAAGGCACTGACATATTCTAATGTTTCTTCCAGACCTGTCCGGCAAAAGAAATGCAGAACCCGAATTTACACAATATGGATTGACATGATCAGTAGCGACACCACAGTAAATAACATTACAAGTAGTGACATCAGTCTTCAATACTCAAGGATACCTTTGGTAAAGCCATATAAAGATGTTTACACAAGTAAGCCATTATTGTATTATAAATATACAACAACTCAATAGTTTAGTACACCATGAGAGATTTTCTTCATAGCAAAGATCGCAAACTAAATCACTTCTGCCGACACCCAGTGACAGCAGATAAAGCACAATGAGATTAAATGATTTGCCTAGGATCACACCTTTTGTTAAAGTGGTGAAATCCATTGATAGGATTTTAAGGTTTGGGTTTCCAAAAACGAAATCATTAGCTTGTCTAGCAATTCCTTGAAAAGTACACAAAGCACATAAGAAACCAACCTGACATTAGGTACCTTGTTATAGAAATTGATCAGGCAAAAGGAAATAGATAAAGAAGTAGAGCTTTATTTTCACCACCTTGAATACACAATTGGAGTAGCAGCCTGCAAAGGAATGTGGACCTAAAAACAATATCATTTGGTTTAAAAAAAGGTATTCACAGTAAAGGAGAATTCAATATAAGGTAATCTTCGTGAGACATTTTTTTACACAGCATCCAGCATTATATTTCCCTCCAATGTATTATCCCCACTAATCACACCTTTAAAGGAACAACAGTCCTTACTGAGTCACCCCTGTGCCTGGATCATTAACCTCTAATCGGTTTATTGAAATGAGGTGGACACAAAGCTGAAACTGCGGGTACTGGTGGAGCAAACATTCTTATCCAAGTGGCTGCTTTTTTATTGTTTACCTGTTCATTTATCTATTGCAGCTGTGATTGCATATAGGTGGCCAGCTAGGGAAAGCACCTGCCCACCTTGCATCACGCATATGCTCCCCTTTCACTCCTTTCCCTTCTTCTTCCTTTTTCTCATGTTCATCATTATTTTTGCCCTCCTTTTCTCATTACACAGCAATTTCCTCTCTATTATCCCACTCTTTCCTGCTCTTCTTTTACACTATGTAATGCTCTGTTCTTACCTCATTCCCTTAATCCTTCTCTTGCCTTTTATTTCTCTTTTTCTGCCAAAGGTTCTTTGTATAAACATCCCGCTCTCTTACTCCTTTGGCTGCTTTTCACATGCTCGCCTGGCCTCCCTTACTCTTCATTTCTCACTGACTCTTTAGACCTTCATTATTCCCCATTCTCCCTACACTCGTGAACCCTGTGTTATATTTCCCGTCCCTTTAATCCTCTTCACCCTGTTTCTCCCCTCACTCTTGTGCCTTATTAACTCTGACCCATTCTCCTGCCCTCTTTCATTCTCTGAACCCATTCATCTGTTTACCCTCACCTGGCTCTGTTCAACCACTTTATCTCCTGCCTTCCCTCACTCTCAGTCTCTCCCTCTCTCCCTCATGCTTCTGCCCTCCTTCATTCTCCACTCTCCTGTCCCATCAGTATTCATATTACCTGCCCTTCTGTACTTTTCCCCCTCACTATCCTGCCCTTATTCCCTCTCCATTTCCATTCACTGCCATGTAGAAGGGCCCTGTGGAGTTGGAGGAGATATGGAGGTGGCGGGTTGGGGTTAAGGGGTCTTACAAGTGCCACAAGCAGCACCCACAAAAAAGGTAACCCCTGGTATGTTATGAGATTAAAATGTGAACTCCTTCAAATTTGTGATGTTCAATGACATTTCAAGCGTGTGGGGTAAAACTACCAGGGGCATGCACAAAATGGTTCGGCATGCTGTAGGAATTATCTTTTGATATCACCTCCTGTAACGTCCCCTCCCACTGCCTATTGCCTTGAAGCCTATACTTTCCTGCATTAGCTTCAGGCTTGATATTTCAATATTACCACCATTGACAGCAACATCTGGTGAGGTGGGACAGCCGCCTCTAGCTAGAGTCAGACCCCCGGCACAGAAAACTGTAAATAACACAAGTTTAAAAAGAAGCATGTATCCCTAAATTCATCATTGTGAAACACTGCCCACTCTAGGCTCCACCTACATGACCCACCCTCCTGGAGCCTTCTGTCATTTTGCCTTAAATCTACTACTGTATCCAACCGTGCTGGATTCCCTACCCCTTTTTTTTAATAATTTTATAAACCTATCTATTTTACTTGTGCAAAGTAAATTACCAGATGGTAAATTACCATGTAGTCATGTATTTCGATAACACCATGGTACACGCTATGGGAGATAAGATGGGTTTGTCATCTCCCTTAATATACACTACCAGACTTGGACTTTTGTTGCACACAATAAGGGAGATGTCAAGGCTGCAGTCCCTGACACTAATCCGGGGCTGACAGTAACACTAATTCCATTCTTACTCAGTAGTGGTCACCCAATAGCGTGGGTAACCTCTGCACCACCTACTTAAGCCCACATGCGACCTTCGTCATTAAACATCCGGAGGCAAATCACGAAAGGCCTGGACAACACGGGGTCCGTTGCTGCTGCGCCGCGCAGGCGAGCCACCACCTCTTACATTGGAATGATTGTCCTGATAGGGCCACAGGTGGTGCCAAGGATCTGCCTTGCAAGTCATGCTAGATTCCCAACTGTCCGCGGGAAAATTGAGAGAAATGTACCACTTTGTGGCATCCCTCCACCACTCACCAAGCTGGTGGTGGCATTGTACAACTTAGGTGATAATTGGGACCCTGTCCCTTGCTACTTAACAGATGTGTGTTGACGAACCGAACCCTAATTGTGATCATGTATTTGGGCAATCATAGCACAATTAAAACAGTGCATCTCTTTCCGTTATCAAAGTATTCAATTGAGTGTTGTGATTTCTTTTAATAAGTTTCATGTTGACGGGGTTTCCTGAATCAGTGAAGTATTATGTTTAATTAAAACTGACCCGGTTTCCCTGAGGCATGAACAGCACTTGGAGGCATGAAAAGAGAGTAGAAGAGATGGACTGGAACTCAGTTCCTGACAGTGCCCACCATTAACGCCGTGTATTAATTACTATCTTGCTGAGAGCGGCTTTCACATGAATGAGAGAGGAAACATTGCTAACTTATATCGGATATGCATCAAATGATGACAACTTTATTTACAGTGGAGGAACCATGAAGCATAATTGCACTTGTAATGTAGGTGTTAGAAAACAGACTTGGAATGTTTCCGTGCAGCCTGTAAAATGCACTTCGCATGATGCCAGACAGAGAATATTTGGGACGTAACAACTCGTCTAATAGCATTGCATGTGAGCGGGTGAAGCAACCGACCCCTAAATCATCAAGGGGAGTTATTTTCTTCTCAGAATTTCTTTTTAAAAAAGGTGTTACTGATGCATTGTACAGTATCATGTTCCAAATGAGTATTTCAGTCTTGTACATTATTTCCCAAAAGTGGCAATGTCCCAGGAAAGGATGGGCCAGTTGTCACAGTTTTCACCATATCCCAAGCATTCACACACGTGTCTGGGGTTATTCAGACACCCACCCACCAATGCATACATTCACAAGGTTTTCCCCCAATTAACTATTCAGGACTCGTGTTCTCAGACTCAACTCTGGCGCATGGCCCAAGGCCCATCCTGGGCCATGGTTAATCCTTGTTTAAAGAATCTTCTCCATTCCAAGGACCCATACCTGCCCCAATGGTGGAAGTATGTTTCTAAACACTTCCCCCATTGGCAGATCTTGTAACGAAAGCAATTGGAGAAGAATCGACCTGCCAAATGCCACACAAAGTGGACATGACTTTCTAGCAATGTGGAGAGACTGGCTCCGGATTTCAGCATTCCACCTCAAAGTTTAACATGGTGTTGTGCATCACGCATGTACATTTGCACCATTACCAGCTGTCACTAAACATCTATACAAAGCTGAGCTGTGGGACGAATGGCTGGATGGGCCTTCGGCAAAGAGAGTGAGTCTTGCCCCTCACACCACAATGAGTCTGCATCACTTACCCCTAAACTTACATCCTTTTACTTGCATCCATATTATTGTATCCTTTTACTCTATGCCCTTGCCCTTAAGTGCTTATGGCACTGAAAAAAATACCATTTTGCACTGGTCGGTTAGAGGAAATGTCACTGCAAAACTGCCTGGCATTGATGCAAAATCAACCAGTGCGAATGCAATTTATATAATCTAACCCCTGGTCTTTTTTACTACTTGCTGACCACTCTGGGTGAATCATGTTATTTTAAAACCCTTAAAACAGCACATCTATTAAGTCTCTCCTTTTCTTGGAAACCGAAGATGATTGTCCAGCATACTAATTCCTATTCAAAGTCTATTGCAGACAGATGATGAAAATACTAAAAGTGCTTGACAGCCACTCCCACATTTGTGGATCCTGGGTGATGAGTATTGCTCTAGTACAAAGCTAAGGGGGGCCATAGAAAGATAGGTTCTTTTTTAGTTTAGTCATCTTTATTAAGATTTCACAAGTAAGGACAATGCAATATGAACAATAGCAGAGTATTATTTTAACAATAGAAGAAATGAAAGGTATCATATGAGGCTATTCGACTAAGAATGTAATAAAGAAGATATCATGTAAATAGGTACAGAAAAGAGTACATAATAGAGGAATGTATGAGCAGTCATACATGTGAGGTTCATATGCCTGTAAAAAGAAAGAGATAAAGAAAAAACAATGCATATAACCAATGATTAGCACTCTGCATGAGCTAGAAAGTTATTATACAATAGACTCACAGGGGGAACGATAGACAAAACGAGACATACCGGACACAATGGGAAATGAAAGGAAGGGAACGAGGGAGCACCTGATGCAATTGATTGTAGATATATAGTGCAATATCCATTGAGGAGTTAAATATAATCACATGTAATTGGCAGAAACGACATTTAGGAGAAGTCGTTTATGAGCCATGAGTGGACATATTATGATAGGCTATTTAACGTTGTACCTGGATACTATATCAATATAGGTAGCCATTCAATGTTGAATTCTATGCACGTGGCAAATATTGTTCTACCATCCTTTAACAGAGATATTTGGAAAGCTTTTCCAATTGGTTGTAATTAGTTTAATTAGTTAAATAGGTCAACCAAGACAAATTAAGACTGTAACCCATCATTGTTGATAGCAATACTGCGCATGAAGATATTCGCAAAAGAGAGGGGATTGTCAATTTTAAAGATAACCTTAAAAAATCTCCAGACGTCTTGACAAAACGTATTAACCAATGAGCAATCATAGAATATATATATTGGCAAAAAGCAATCTGAAATCGAAATCCAAATTCAATCCCATGACAAACGTAGCTAGCACTATTGGTGTATTTCAGAATCTAGTTATAGAAGATTTAAAAAGTTTACGTCGAAAAACTAAAAATGTGAAATTCAAAGATAACTTGACAAGAAATGAAAGAAGAGCATTAAAAGAACTGCAGGAGTTGAAGAACTGCATTATAAAACCCTCAGATAAGGGACACAACATTGTTTTGCAGAAAAAAACAGAATACATTAAAGAGGCGTATAAACAGCTCAACGACACCAAGTGCTACACGAGATTAAAGGATAATCCCATGCCAGCATTAGAACTAACAGTGAAATCCTTCCTAAAGAAATATGAAGAAATGGGTATTATATCGGAAGAAACATATAAATTTCTCTATATCAGCAAAGCTATAACTCCGACTATATATTTTTTACCCAAAGTTCATAAGAATCTGCAACAACCCCCGGGGAGACCGATCGTGTGCCTAATAGGCTCAGCATTGGAAAACATATCGAAATACATTGACGAGGTATTGTTCCCTTTTGTGTGCACACTCCCTTCATACATAAAAGACACCACTGACTTCCTGTGCAAAATAGAAAATATTCCCTGGGAAAAAGATTATTTGATGGCCACGATGGACGTTGTTTCCCTCTACACGTCGATAGGACATGAGGATGGGAAAACAGCATGCCTACATTATTTGAACACTAAATCTTTGAACTTTCTGAAACACAATGAGATGGTGATGCAAATGATCAATCTATGCCTCACGAACAATGTCTTCCTTTTTAACAATGAATATTTCAAGCAGATGCAAGGGACGGCGATGGGAACAACCTTCGCGCCTTCCTATGCAAACCTCATGATGGGGTCGTGGGAAGAACTTGAGGCATGGTCAGATGGGAATCAGGTACATACGCAAAATGTGGTTTTATGGTTAAGATACATCGATGACCTGTTTGTTATCTGGAGAGGTACTGCAAAGGGCTGGTTAGAGTACGTAAAGGAATTGAACCAAAACAAAAAAAACTTAAGATTCACGGAGACTCACAGCCGGACACTAATTACCTTTCTGGACGTCAATATTAGAATTGTGAATGAGAAAATAACTTGCGAGCTGCATCGAAAGAAGATTGGCTCAAATACTCCTCTACACGCACATAGTGGACATCCTAAACATGTGATCTGGAGTGTCCCCTATGGAGAATTTGTGAGACTCAGAAGAAATAATACCACTTTGGAGTCTTACGATAGAGAAAGCAAATTGACGGCAGCAGGTTTCAAGAGGCAGATGTATCCCAAAAAAGTCATTGAGAGAGCCTTCCTGAAAGCCAGAACAATTGAGAGACATACCTTATTAGCTGGAAACAAGAACAAAGACCGATTAGAAGGGGAAAAGAGCACTCGATGCATACTTACCTTTGATAACCAGTCAAAAAATATTAAACACATTTTGCAGAAACACTGGAGCATTTTGCTAACTGACCCAGATCTGGCAAAAAGCCTCAAACCCCATCCCGAAGTCACTTTCAGAAGAAATAGGTCTTTTAAAGATATGCTGGTCCCCAGTTTTATGGCCAAGGAAGAAGAAAAGACAGAAGGAAACTGGTTAACAGTGAAAAAGAAAGGCTTTCATAAATGCACACGCTGTAATATATGTAAATTTGCAATTGACGGCGACACTTTTAAACATCCAGTGACAGGACACAAAACAGAGATCAAACAACGGATCACCTGTGAAACAGATTATGTAGTCTATGCCCTCACCTGTGCATGCCATAAATACTATATTGGCAGCACAAAATGCAAGTTAAAGATTCGAATACAACAGCATGTGCGAGCCATCACACACAATGATGTGAACTACCCCATGGCTAAACATTTTTATGAATGTCATAACAAAGAAATAGACAGTTTCAAATTCTTTGGTGTGTATAAAATAGAGTTGGGCCCCCGGGGAGGTGATAAGGAGAAGCAGCTGAGACAAAAAGAAACAAGGTGTATACTAGATTTTGAGAGTAAACAGCCCAATGGGCATAATATTGATGAAGAGTTATACACCTTTCTGGGCAGCTAAAGGAATGTTTTTGTCCCCTATTTGGCACATCTCCATTGAAACAGTAACTATATGTCTACTTTGCTTACTTTATGCTATGCAAAATTAGTATTCAAATTCCCTTCACGGTTCCCAAATAATGAATAGGTGCTCCGAAACGATATACGAGATCAAATAGTTGGTTTTAAAGTTTCTGTATTTTAAATAATTTCTAATGGGATTGGTAATTTTGTGTTTGCTTTTGAGCACATTTGTTGCTCTGCACTATTTTCTCTATATATGGGAATGGGGAAGTAGAGAAGGGAAGAAGAAGAGCAAGGAGAGGCTAATTGGGAAGTAGACTTAACTAGAAAAAAATATAGTCTGCAAACCGGATATCAACTTACTAATGTTGTTGTGTATTTGGGGATAATCTTCCATTCATGGCTAGATATATCGAGCATATTATCTCGATTTCAATTATTATGTTGGAATTGGGACTTCCCTTGCACTAAGTACTTCATTAAATAAATAGATAAACAGGGACCGAGCAGAGATCCAATATTATAAACGATTGGATCCCAGACACTATTATTATAATGAATATAAGACCTAACAGATTTAGGGTGAGCTACAGAGACCCATAATTCGGGGTTTTAGATATTCGTTTATATCCTACTAAGGGAGTTATAGATGGTTTTAATTATGCACTAGTCACTTTAAAATCGGGGAACAAAAAGGGAAAAAAAAAAAAAAAAAGAGAAAAAAAACTTGGGCTGTGAATGTTCCATACTTGTTTAAATCTTTCTCTCTTTTTGCCCAGTACGATCAATATATGTTTGAAGTAAAAGACAAAGAGGCAATCAGAGTTAATGGGTTGAACGAATGTCATTTAGGACATAGATATTTCATCTCAGCTGCTAATGCACAATGCACTTTAAATTTACCTCTAGTAATAAAATGCTCATTCAAATGAATGTATGTCTGTTAGGCAAATTCACTAGGCAAAGATGTCTGCCATGGTTTTGGCACGTAATGCAGATCACTAAATGTGGCCTTCTTTGATCTCTATGTTGGCTGCCTGCCCACCCCCTCCTTTCCCTCTCTCCTCCTCCTAGCCTCATGTTTTAAAGTGGTGTACGATGGAGAAGGTTTCTGTTGTGAAAAAGCGGCGAGTTGGCCGCGAAACGCGTCACGCCTTGAGTGTTGCACTTGGGAGGACCCACACTGGGGTCATACTCTCTATTTTTGGAAATGGATTTCCATGGTTTTTAAATGCTTTTTTCCCGTGTGGATCAATAAAGAAAGAAAATCAGCAAAACGAAAAACGGTTGGTGTGGAACTTTATTTCCCCCCCCCCCTTTCGTTTGCTGTTTGGTGGAAACTGGGCAAGCATGGCTTTATGGAGAGTGCAGCTCGACTTGGCTACTTGAAGGTAGAATTGACAATATATATATATATATAATTGCAATTGGTTTGAATAAACCTTTACAAAAAATCAATAAAATCAAATCAAAACATAAGTAAATCAAACATCTATTAATATCAAAAAAGAAATGCATATCGAAATCACAATAAAAAATCAACAGTATACTGCATAAGCCCCTGTTCACAATAAACCAGCTAAGGTTAACATTTGTTTTCAGACCCACAGGTTTAAACTCTTAATCAATCCAGATAGGGGTAATCCCTCATGAGTCGACTGAATATTTAGGCAATGCAACCATAGCCACTCTTCATTGTACCCTAGAAGATTAATCTTCAGAGGCTCAAAGAATTTAGCATATATGTTTATAGGATCCAGGGGCATTTCCACAGGACCAACAATTCCCATCAGAGCTACACCGAGATTTAGACAGCTTTAAAGGGGTTGTAAAATCACTGTGCATAAGAAAGAGATTTTGTGTAGAATTGGCAGAAGTGGAAACACACCTGATCTTTGCCCACCGTTGAGCCCAAGTATTTTTGTCAAAGACATTACCACAATCAGTTTCCCATCGGAATTGAACATGCTATTTAATAATGGGAGAATCAACAGCTTATAACAATTTATAGAACTGAGCAGCTCTGATATCGGAAGCCATGGCCAAAAGCTGTAATCTGGAGGAATCGGGTGTAAGAGCATTATTTGCATACATATCAGTCCATCTAGACATGCATTAATTAAGTTGTTATAAACATGAAAGTCTGATAAGGGCAATGAGAAGATGCTTCTAAGACCATGTAAGGATCTGAGGGTGGTCCCTTGAATTATTTGATGGAAAAACCTGATACCTTTGTTTCGCCAGGACTTGCAATACAACAAGCACCCATTGATAGTAATAGACTTATCATGCCATAGATACAGTGAGAATCCTTGGGAAGGAGATTGATTCGAGGGAAAAGGATGATACTTAGGGCAATCTTGGAGGCTTTTATAGGGACTGGAAAGTCTAGACGAGGAGTGGCCAAAAACATTAAAAAAAGGTCAGCAATATTACATGGATATACCAGAGGTTTTTCAAGAACACACAAAGAGGGGATGTCTGTAAAGTGAGGAGGGACAAACCAAAAACTAGTTTGAGTAAAAACGCATTATGATAAGATTTGAAGTCAGGGAATCAGACCCCATCTCTGTCACAAGGAGCTCCAAACTTGCTAATAGTGATGCTTTTACTTTGACCATTTCTCCATAAAAAGGTGAGCAAAATAGAATTAATGAATTTGAATAATGTGGCAGGGAGAAGAACCACACGCATTTGTGAATAATAGAATACAACAGGGGACAACATCATTTTAATTGTACCAAGACGGCCCCACTGGGACAAATAGAGGGGTGAGCACATAGAAGTTAATTCCCTACGTCTCTCAAGCAAGATATCAGGCAAAACTTAATCCTAAATATTTAAGAGAAGTATTGCACCATGTAAGGGAGGAAGGGTCTGAATGCCCCCTCTTGTACATTCCGCATTAAATAAGTCTATTTGCTCGTCCCATCATGGGGAGACATCCCCCTTGTCTTTCCTTGACAACAGTGGAAGGAAGCCATGGGACGATACACTAAGACTCCATTTTGTGCCACATCAGACTCCATTTTTGTACTAGGCCTCACAATGATCTCTAAAAAGCCTCCTCTCCCCTGACCCAGGGCCGCACACTGCCAGCTCCAACAGCCCCCACCACCTACTCCCCTGTCTGCTTGGAACCAACCCTGCTCTCATGGATGCCCAGGTGCGAATTGTTGCAAACTGAAAACTGTATTCTTTCTCTTTATCTGAGCTCACGGCCCTATGTGTGACTAGGGTGACTCTTGACTGGTGTATTCATCCATCTCCACATACCTGCTCCTGCTCCTTCGCCCCCACCCTTAGAAATTATTGTCTGCACAACCTTTTGCCCCTTTATTCTCGTTTCATGTAGCAGTTGTTGAGACCCTTCCCACAGACCACCCTTGATTGCCCCCAATATAACTAATCCTGTGTGATCATACATTACTCTTAGTATGTCAATGAATACTGTGTAGTTAGACTAGTTAGGGCCATTACATCTTGTGGACCCAACCTGACCTCCACCCCTCCCAGATGAGCCCAGCTGACCCACGTGCCATGAGAATCAACAGCTCTGCACGAACCAATCGAGCTGCGCCACCCCAGTATGGAACATACTGCAAAACTGTAGTAGACCAATGGGCTTGCACTATGCACCCCCTTTACTGTTCATCACCGATGACAAGATTTTTGAATAAAAAATGGGTTTATAGTGATAGCATCGAATGGAAAAGCATTGAATGCAAAAGTATCGAAAAAAATGCATCGAAAAATATTTTTTTTTCATTTCTTTTAATGGGCCCCCCATCCCCTGCTATTGTACCCCTTAAAACCCATTATAATAAAAATAAAACCTTTACCTTTAAAAAAATACATTTTTTGATGCTTTTGCATTCAATGCTTTTGCATTCGATGCTTTGTATTTGATGGAATCACTGGATACCAAAACATGTTGTTTCTGTATTGTTGGCAGAGTGCTCTCAGAGAAGCAGAGTCCTCTGTGTGCATAATTTACCTTATAAAACTTTACTTAACTTGCAGTCTTTCTCCTGGTCTCATTCCCTACAGGGTGTGTCCATTTATTCTGAGTTGGGATTTGTATTTTGGGGAATGACCACCTTTTGACCCCAACGTGATTGCTCCGAGAAGACCCCCGTGCCTTGCAGTGAGATCAGGGGCACCACCATCAAGACCACCGCCACCTACGGCTGACTGGTATTTAAAAAACATACGCTCCTCAGCAGGTTCTGTGGGTCCCAGCCTTGCAAATACCCAACTGCTCACCTGAGAGGCAACGGCTTGGTTGGGGGCAGCCCCCAATTGTGGATAGACAGTGAACCGAGGCTCTCGGATCACCATGAACACGTGAGTATTGATTGCAAGGAGAACTAAAGGAGGGAAAATTAACAGGAAAAGGGTCAGATTAAAATAGCAAGGGAATGGCTTGTGGGTAGAGTTAGGTGTGAGTAAGAGTGAGCAACTGTTGACGAAAGTGCTTCTTTTTTCTCTCTTTTCATATGGCCATTAGGTTTTATATAAGGTAACGAAGTAAGAGGAGATACGGGAATCTAGCACTGAAAGGGGGTGGAAGGTGGCGCCGCATAGTACTGTCTCGACCAGTGCCGGTTTATAATGAAGAACAAGGAACAAGTAGGAGTCTGGCATATTGAGTAGACTTGGAGAACATTAGTAATTTGTTTTTCTCTTTCTCTTTAGTTTTGGTAAATACTCTTTAGAGGTCGGCCCAGAAGGGGCCAGAGTGGAGTGACTGTGAGGTGTGAATGAGGGGGAGAGCTTAGTATTGTCAAAAAGGGAGTAGGTCCTAAAAAAGTTAGCATACAAATATATGTTTTATGTTCTCTGTTGCCAGTAAAGGTGCATCAGTCTGTCAGATCTGTCTGTTCAGTGTTTTATGTTTCCATGGTTTTTGTTTTATTTAAAACATTGTCAAAGTAAAATAAGGTGTTAGTGAAATGTTTTGAAATGCAACTTTGAAAATGTTTATGCAAGAAGATACAAAGTTATTGAAATACTGACAGTGATAACTGACACACACACGTGTGTCATTCAAATGCCCCAGGCAGCAGAATATGTGCTAAAAGATATTGCCCAAGAGGAAAAAGGAAGCGTAATATAACTCACTTGCCATAACCCAGATAATCGACCTGCAAAAAAGGGCTGCACTTGAAGAACAAGAGATGTAGTCAAAAAGAGGTTGCACACATTCACCCACTGATCTCCTTTGGTGCCAAGAAAATACAGGAAAGGTCGTTATGCCTGTAGAATTATTGCAACTCGCATTCCAACAGTTACATTTTCCGGCACACACAGCAAAGCAACACATAGCCGTGGACATCCAGGAAGATTGGTTTGTCCCAAAATTACAGGAACATCTTGCCAAAGTGACAATTGAATGTGTAACGTGTCAAACTTACAACTCTGGAATGATACTCAGGACACTGCGAGGCACGCTGCCCCACCCCATCATACCTTTCTGTGAGCTGCATATAGACTATGCAGATATGGGAGAAAGGTGCAATGGAGCACGATACCTAACTGTGGTGGTCTGCCCTTTTTCACGTTGGGTAGAAGCAGGACCATGTGCCCACCCAGATGCGAAATGCACGGCAACATTTTTGGTGAGGGAAGTGTTTCCATGTTGGGGCATTTGTGATGTCATATGCTCTGACGACAAAACTCACTTTGTCAATGACCTCTTTAAAGAAGTAACATCCCTGTTATGGATTAATCACAAGTTATGTTCCATTTACCACCCACAAGCGAATGGTCTGGTCGAGAAAATCAATGGCCTCCTTAAAAGCAAATTGTCAAAGTTATGCCACACACTCAAAAAGAATTGGGTGCATTGTTTGCCCTTAGCATTGTTTCAATTACTGACACAACCTAGCAAAGACCACCAATTGTCACTGCACGAAATAGTAACAGGTAGACACATGCAAATGCCAATATCCCCAATAAGGAGAGCATCAGATGCTCATAGAACTGCCACAATATTGGGGGAGGAATTAAAAGAATATCTGACACAGCTTACACGGGCAGTAAGGAGTATAGTGAAGCAAATCGCCCCACCCTCCACAAGGGAAAACAAAACCAATACAACCACTGCAGAAACAGACAGTCCCACGACACAGTTAATGCCCGGGGAGTGGGTGTACGTGCAGAGCTTTGTAAGGAGATGGAACGCTCCAAGATTTCATGGGCCTAATGAGGTGACATACTGCACACCTTCTGCAGTGAAGGTTAGGGGCCTGAAATACTGGATACACCTCTCTGATGTTAGGAAAGCACATAACAAGGTAATACCAGAGGGGAACAGCCAAATGAGCAAGAGGCGGCTGTACCCTGGTAAGATTTGTATATTCAGAAAAGAAAAATACTCAAAATTATCTGCAATATTTAAAAATGTAAATGTATGTACGGCCAAATGATTAATGAATAGATGAAATAGAACATTAATTGTATATATATATATATATATGCATCTCTCTCTCTCTCTGTACCTCTTTCACTCACACTCACCCACCTCTACATCACTCTCTACATCTGCTTTATTTTTCTATCTCTATCTCTCTACCTCTTAATATGAAGAGAAAAGTATGATTTGAATAATTGAAAAGTAGACTTAACCCCTTATATTTCACTCTGTAGGTACAAACATGGCAGAAACGAGGGCCCTCAATGACAACGCTACAAATGTAGATAGCAATAGGGGAAATGTTAGGGCTACTAGACTCTATTCTTATGAGTCTGACCTCTACTTTGTGGCCATAGTGTTCTCAACTATATTATTGTTTGTAGGAATGTATTGGTCGATTTCTTTTATTTTAGAAGGTATAAAAGAAGGTGGGAGGGGCAAAATGGTACAATAGGGGACACACTTAGTATGGGGTGGGTTGAAATTGATTTGGGCCCACAATGTGTCTATGAACCTGACCTCTCTTCATAGACATTGTACAATGAAAGGCCCACTGAATAAACTATCAATGATGGATACTGAAGCAAATGTATTTAATGATTACAATGACGACAATATAATTTCTCATGTACTAATGATGCCAACTGCTCACCCACAAACGACCGTTGAACCTACCTCACGCAGCAATTACGTGCACTTTAGCACTCAAACACCCAACCCACGCACCCATCTCACGACACAACATGGACAATATGAGTATGTTCAAAATGAGAAAATAAACGTAGGCATTTTTCCTATTCGGTATCAAAGACTGATGAAGCTACATAATGGTCTAGGGATGAGTAACAGATGGAAAAGGCGGGTGGAACAAAAGAGGTATGATGCGTACCATGGCCTTGGGCTGGATGCAGTCGAAGACCCTTGCCATACAGATTAGTCTAACAAGTAGTACTCTGACATGAGCACCATGTGTAAACAAGCAACTAATGAGAGTTGTTATGTGTGTTCCTTGATACCTCACGCATCAGGAACACCTAAGGTTTTAATACCTCAGGAGACCCCTATAGCGGACGCCAATGTCTCATTCATCTTGCACATTGTAAAATTCAAAGTACCTTAAAGGGGCACACACAGTAGCATTACAACTGCTCCTGAAAGAGAAAACCTGCCACAGCTAGCCTCAAGGAGTGATGTGCATTAAAGAGACATTTTTCGTGATGAAGGGGACAATGTTCACAGAAAACAAATGGCAAGAGGAAACAGTGATGTGCAAGGCAAAAGCACTGCAGGGACTGTCAGATAAAAAGTTCCAATGGGTCAAGAAAACGTGCACTCAGGTCTGGTCTCAGCACATTACCAGACTGACATGGGTAACAGCTCTTGAAAAGCCAATCAAGATGCAACCTGAAGTGCAATATGAACTTTGCTTCCACAGAGAAGGGAATGTACCTATGGGGGCAAACAAACAAACATTGCAACAAAACACCTATCCTCCCCGACGTGAAGAAAGGAACAGCTACTCTAATGGACAATTATTGGATATGCGGCAAACAGGCATACTTGCACCTCCCACTGTCATGGAGAGGTACGTGTGCCCTGGCCACGCTGCATTTGGCCATGATGGTGATTCTGGAGAGTCATGTCCTGGTGGAGAGGGTGCCCGCCAGAATGTCTCCAGCACCCCAGTCAACAACCGAAGAACCCCTAAATATGATGTGCTTTTCAGAGGATAGGCTGCAAGACAGAGTGTTGCAAAGAAGAAGGGCATCGAATTACATTTCTAAAGACTCTTCTGAATTTTTGGCACAGATACCAGACCAGTTTAAGCTTTTCAATTCAGCAGAGAAAATTGCTCTCTGGACATATGCTGGAAGGGGTGAAAGCCTGAGATCTGTGTGCAGGGTGTGGATGTCGATAAAGGGAACTCCAGCTTGCGAGGAAGCAGAAATGAAAGCAGAAGAACGTAGGTGCACTAACAACCAAGGGTATACGTTACTATAGGAGTAACGAAGGGGGGGAATGTAAGGGAGGAAGGGTCTGAATCCCCCCCTGTACATTCAGCATGAAATAAGAATATTTTCTCATCCCATCATGTGGAGATGTCCCATTTGTCTTTCCCTGACGACAGTGGAAGGAAGCCATGGGACGATACACTAAGACTCCATTCTGTGCCACATCAGACTCCATTTTTATACTAGGCCTCACAATGATCTCTAAAAAGCCTCCTCTCCCCTGACCCAACACCGCGCACAGCCAGCTCCAACAGCCCCCATCACCTCCTCCCCTGTCTGCTTGGCACCAACCCTGTTCTCTTGGGAGCCCAGGCACCAATTGTTGCAAACAGAAAACTGTATTCTTTCTCTTCCTCTGAGCTCACTGCCCTCTGTGTGACTGGGGCAACTCTTGACTTGTGTATTCATCCATCTCCACAAACCTGCTCCTGCTCCTTCGCCCCCACCCTTAGAAATTATTGCCTGCACAACTTTTTGCCCCTCTATTCTCCTTTCATGTGGCAGTTGGTGAGACCCTTCCCCGCGGACCATCCTTGATTGCCCCCAATATAACTAATCCTGAGTGATCATACATTCCTCATGGACTAACACCTATCAATCAATCCGTTTGAACCATGAGGCACCAGGGTGAATAAATCTCAAATCAAAACCTTTAGATAAGCCACCTGGCAAACATGATCACTGCACCTCTGCCCTGCTAAGGCCTAGGTTAAGAATGCATATATGTGTGTTCACAATTTATAGGCCACATTCTGGTACACATTTTATGTTTTACATTACTCTTAGTATGTCAATGCATACTGTGTAGTTGGACTAGCTAGGACCATTACATCTTGTGGACCCAACCTGACCTCCACCCCTCCCAGATGAGCCCAGCTGACCCACATGCCGCGAGAAGCAACAGCTCCTCACCAACCAATCGAGCTGCACTACCCCAGTATGGCACATACTGCAACACTGCAGTACACCAATGGGCTTGCACTATGCATCCCCTATAATGTTAATCTCTGATGACAAGATTTTTGTATAAAAATATGTTGTTTCTGTATTGTTGGCAGAGCACTCTCAGAGCAGTAGAGTACACCATTTACCTTATAAAACTTTACTTAACTTGCAATCATTCTCTTGGTCTCATTCCCTATTGGGGTGTGTCAGTTTATTCTGAGTTGGGATTTGTATTTTGCATTTTGTGAAATGACCACCTTCAACCACTTAAATCTGAAAACATAAAGTTCATGTTTAAAACAAAGTGAATTAAGTGATAATATTTCTGATTTCTCCTTATTAAGCTTGTACCCAGACGTGGACGAAAAGACATCCAATGTAGCAAACATATTGGGGTGATGTTGTTTGGAATTTTTTTTTCAATAGAATAAAGATACAAGCGTTGGGTTTCCTGGCGCGAGCATCAGAATTTTCAGGTGGGATTGAGCCCAAGACTAAAAGTGCTTCATTTACAACAAGAACATTATTCTTTGTATGAACTGTAATGACACATTAAAGGCCCGGATTTGAAAAAGGTGCAGGTTGTACGCCGAAACACGTGCCATCCAAGAGGGGCTGAAAATTCAAAATAAAAAACTTTATCAAATACAACAGAACTTTTGGATTTGTCATTCATAGCAAAAGGAAATACACCAGTAATTTATCTTGGCGCAAATAAGTGCAGGCACAGTTGCAACTTTTCCGTAATTTCACTTGTGTCTGCCACCACTGAAAATGAGCCCCCCAATGCAAATTCTGCAATGCAACTACCTTCTACCCCCATTTGTATTGCATATGTGCAAAACACTACTTTGCCCACTACCACGCCCACTCCCCCCATGATCCCTCCTCCATCCACCACAGAACCTCATCTCAAATGCGCATGATCAGCGCCAGGTCCATTAACACCCATGCCCTAGACATCCACGACCTCATACCCACCCACAACCTTGATCTGCTCACTAAAACCGAAACCTGGCTTCATCAAGCCTCAGGTCCTGCGCTCTCTCTTGCACTGCCCCTGGTTACTCCATCACCAGACAAGATCGCCCATCTAAAGGCGGAGGTGTAGCATTTATCACCAAAGACTGTCTCTCCATCAGAAAAATTGAGAAATCCATGAACAACAACAGTGACTACCTCCAAGTCAAAATCAACCTCTCTCCCCATTGCACTATTGCTATCCACCTTGTCTATCGCCCACCAGGCCCCACAGGAGACTTCCAAGCCTCTCTCACCCACCTCCTATCTGCAGGGCCATCTTAAGCACCTTTAGGGCCCTGGGCACAGACATCTTGGGGGCACCCCTCCACAAAACCAAAGGAATTAAGTGATCAAGAATATCTACCCCGCCACAATCACAACCCATAGGTTCATATGCTTCCTCAGAGCATTAAAAATAAGGATATTTACTCCCTTTAAGTCCCCTTACCCTCTTCATTCTTGCTCTAATCAGAATGATAAACAAGTACCATTTCAGGGTCAAAATTATCAGTCTACGAAGAGGTTACGTCTGTTCTAGAATAGATTCAGGAGACTTTTTATCAATAGAATCCAGGACGCTATGCAGCCTGTAGTGTTAATGTAGGACTATATGTGAAAGGTACATGTAACCCAGAATGGACAGAGAACTCACATTTGCTGCCTCACAGAACGCAAACGTGCTCAAGCATGGATAGAGGAGACCAATTGGTAGGAAGGAGAAAGCTACACATACCATAGCATAAATAGTGGATGCAGATTAGAAGCTACCAGGAAGGTGTCGTCATCCAGACAGACTGAGATTATAAATGGGACATGGTTTTCAAATAGTGTTGCCATTAGATATCAAAGGAACAAATGCCTGTGGTAGCCAGTGAAACCATGAGTGAGGCTGTTTTGAAGATCATAACCTTATGAGGAAATCTCTCTGAAGGGTTCACAATTTTGAAAGGTTTAGTGACTGGCAATTTCTAGAAGCTAGGCAATACAAGATTAAATTAGATGCACAGCATTACACACACTGGTTAAGGGGTGAATCTGTGATTTGTGCCAACTTTGCAATTTCTGCATTTGAACACGTTCGTTACCAGTTCTTACCATGAACTAAAATAATCTAATTTTTATAAAACTGACTTGGAAAGTACACCAAATACATTACCAAACATGACATTTAAAAAGTATATATATATCATAGAAGGGTGTAACCCAGAGTGATTCTAGCTTCATTCTCTCCATCATCAAGAGAAGTATATAAGTACCAGCATACCAATCAGTGTGATTTAATCTGGGTTGGTGTTTTAAAGCTTTACATAGTTCCTAAACACTGGCTTGTGAAATTGTCCTTTATAAACGTGCAGAAAAACTATGCAAATCGTTTTTTTTTATGTCAAACGAGCAGACTTTAAAATATGCTTGCCCAAGGCTTGCAACATCTGATCCGTTCCCTTCTGTCTACAACCCCTTCCACTCAATGGCCCACATAAGAAGAAAGATCAATTAATGGGCTAAGCGATGCCACCAGCATGCAAGGAGGCAAACTTCACAGAAGACAGTACAGTAATGTACGAGATATTAGATGATTTGACAAGGATCACTCTATTGTCTGCTGGCAAAGCCAGCATACAAGCAGGAATGCTTTCACTCCAAATGTCGATACTTATTCATCTCTTGGACTTACAGTTTATGTTCATCATTGAAGGTGGTGGCCTAGGTTTTACAACACCCAATCTGAACAAACCAATGTCTAGACCTTCACCATAAGGATGACATGTTCGTTTCTTATAGCATCTCTATATGGTGCAGGTACATTGCTAATCCTAGCTCCTGTTGTGCTGCAAGACCAAGTACATACACAGGCAGGTTTATAAACTTCAGACATAGGAAAGGCTCAGCCAGCCCTATAGGAATGTGCTATTCAAATCTTGCATATGAACAAATATCTCTGCAATGAGTGCTTAACACACTGAGCTAACTTCTGAACCATTGTGGCACTCAATTTACCAATATGCATTTCAAATGTGGCTATTGTACATGATTTTCATGAATCGGGGTCAGCAGCATTCCATCCCTCCATCCCTGTATCCCATCACTCAAGCCCACAGCACTACAATGCCTAGAATGCACCACCAGTAAGCCCACAGCACTACCATTCCCAGAATGCACCACCAGTATCATTAAGCACACCCACCTGCAGTTCGCGTACCATGCCTTCACAGCGGCAGGGGGTGGTCCGCAGAGGCTCCAGGGCATTCCGGCGGCCTCAGGATCCTGGCGAAGCGCCAAGAAACTTGGCGAACTGCAGGTGGGTGTGCTTAATGATACTTGGCGTTTCTTGGCAACTTCCTTGGCGCTTGTCATCGCCCTCGAAAAGGAGCAGTGTTGCCATGACACCATGCTTCGATCCACGTCACGTGACACGGGGCTCCCAATCACGTGACCGGATTTCCATGGCAACCACCTTAAAGCAGTGAAGATCATGCCTTCCTTTGCTTCACAGCTGTGTTTACTGGGGTTTGGACTCTCGATTACTTTTGAAACTGTTACCTCGACCTCGGATACGGATTCTTTGACTGCTTTTCGATTTCCCTTGATTTGTTGTTGCTCAGACTGCTCAACACTTAGGTAAGGTTTCAAAATCCTGCTTCTCTGTTATTTACAATTATATCTTGTGACTGTTTGTTTACCTTACCTGCATCATTCCTTTTCAGCTGTTGGGGTGACCTTTGTTCCTGTACCTACCACCTGTGGCCCTAAAGATTGAACAGCAAGTAACTTTACCTTTCTGTTTGGTACTTAGGAAAGGAGGTCTAATATTCTGCACAACATTCAAGTCTTGACAATGATCAACATAATTCCCACAGGAAGGAAGGAATGCTATAGGAGTTGTGCCACAAGGAACGAACACACAAACTATAACACAGAAAGCATTACATGATGAATTGATCGAGGCAGAATGTACTTAACAAAACGGACAGGCAATAGGTTTAGAGCCTCAGCAGCATGCCATAAAATATGTGGATGTGTGCTATTTAAGTCTGGTGAACAAAGGTCAGGCAGCCTTGTGAGGCCCATTCCAAGGTGGGGCCCTGGGCAAGTGCCCCTTTTGCCCTCCCATGAAAACCTCTCTGCCTATCTGACAACCTCAAAAAACCCTCAAAGTCCATCCTGCTAGGGGACGTCAATTTAGGCCTCTTTGACACCAAGGACCCAGCAGCCAAATCTCTTAACTCAGCCCTCAAGTACGAGAACATTCCTACCCCATGGTCTGACCATCACATCATCACATTTAGCATCCCCAACCCCAGCTCCTCCAACCGCCCCCCCAACCCCTTCCACTAGCCCTCGCAAGAAGCTCCCGCCAACTCACCAAGGAAAGACTATTGCCCTTCCTCCAGGGTCCAGTTTTCAGGCCACCTTTCTCCTCAGACCCTGAAACCCTTGCACTAGCCTATGATGTTGCCATCAAAGCAGCGGTCAACTCCATAGCCCCACTAATACCCTGCAAACCCAAACCGACTACCCACTCCAACACCTGGTTCACCCCTGACCTTCTTACACTTCGCACAGAAAAACGGGCTGCACTCTCACAGTGGCAATCCTCCCATTCTGACAAAGACAAACTGAACTTCAAAGCTTGCTCAAACAAATACAAAAAGGCTATTTTCTCCATCCTCACGGAGCTTGAGATCCCTACACCCGCACCCCAAAACTTCACCAAAGATAAAGTCTCGTGTGATGAAATCCAAATGGCTATGCAAACCAAATTGAGCTCCCTCCAAGCCAAAATACTAGCTACAAAACAAGCACTGCCCAATACTCACACCCCTACCCCCCACCCCTCGACCACCCCAAACCCTTCTCATTCAAAGCCATACAGGAACAAGACATCATCAACCTAATGAGGAATATCAAACCCTCCAACTGCAAAGGTGATGCTTGCCCAGCCACCATCATTAAGGACTGTACAGAAACCCTAGCACCATTTCTGACAGCCTTTGTCAATGCCTCCTTTGCCACAGGGAAAGTCCTGTCCTCCCGAAAGGAAGCATGGTCCGCCCTCTCTTAAAAAAGCCCACCCTTGATCCTACTTCCCCTAATAACTACAGACCCATCACCACTGTCCCATTCCTTCTCAAAATACTGGACAAAGCAGCTTACCTACAGGTTCAGCACTTCATTGAAGAAAATAAATGTTTACGACTCCGCCAATCTGGCTTCCGCCCTAGGCACGGGACTGAGACTGCCCTACTTGATCTAAAAAAACAGATGGACGATGCCAGAGACTTGGGTAAACCAGCATTTCTCCTACTCCTTGACCTCTATGTTGCATTTGTTCTCGTAGATCACAATGTCCTTTGCCACCACCTCTCTCCCACTGCCAAGTTTTCCCTGACACCACAATCTGGATCACCTCATTCTTACAATACAGGACTCTGCAAGTATTCTCTGACTTAGCTTCACCCTCGCCCACCATCATGCTCTGTGGTGTGCCCCAAGGCTCCTGTCTCTATCCCACGCTCTACACCATGTTTACACAACCCCTCTTCCTCATCCTTGATGCTATCGGTATCTCCTACACCAACTACGCTGATGATACTCAGATCCTCCTCACCCTTACCAGCAACTATGACATAGGGCCTCATTACACGGTAGGCGGTAAAAATCGCCAATTACGGGCATGGCGTAATTAGCGTGTCCGCCCTCGCAAGAGGCCGCAAATTGCGTGCCATTACGAGATCGCGGGCACGAGCCTACCGCCATGCCGGTAATGAGCCTACCGCCATGCCGCAAAAGTCCCCAAAAAGTCCCTTAACGGCATCGTCGAAAGCGCTGTTAGCACATCTGACCTGCCGCCACATGCAAATAGCAGTCTTCGCAAATAGCGGTTACCGTAATTTTGCGGAACCGGAAATAGCGTCATCGCACCGGAACGGGAAAGAGCACGGCGGCCATCTTTAAAAACACAATCCATTGCCATCCTCCTTATCCAGGACACCTTACCAGGAACCACGTTGGAAAATACACCAAGGACACCGTAAAGATGCCCAAGGCCGTTAAAAAATCGTCTGAGCGGCAACGCAAGGAGAAATTTAGCAAGGAGGAACTCCTTATGCTCACGCAGACACTAGCAGAAAATGCGCAGGTGGTGTTCAATAACGACATGCGTCAGGAGACCATTGTGAAGAAGAAGGCCATCTGGGAAGAGGTAGCCCACAAGGTCAGCGTGGTAGGCACCACAACCCGCACAGTTAAAGACTGCCGAAAGAGGTGGGATGACCTCCGGCTCTGTGTGCGGAACATTCTATCCGTTAACCGCAACCTGGCTACGGGCACAGGAGGAGGCAGTGAATCGCCAATCAAGCTCACTGAGTGGGAGGAGACGTGTGCATCAACTATTGGGGTGGAATCCATCGAGGGAGTTGGACAAATGGAGCATGGCGTGCCCATTTCGTCCGATGGAGGTGAGTGTATGCATCAAACAATGCACAGTGAAGTGTGATGTTCCTCCCAATCATGTGTCCATATGAATGCCGTGGACCCAGCCACAAACAAACATGCATGCATCACCACATACCCGTACAACACAGAGCCATTCATGCATGACCCACCCAACATCCCCATTACCTGCATCCACACTAAAGAGCCCTAAATGCATAGAACGGCATGACGTATTTATTTAGCTCAAGGCAGGTCGACCCATGACTTATGGTTTTCCACATTTCTCACCCGTACAGGATCACACACTGACACTGAGGAGGCACGCACTTCCACACCTGCTCCCACATCCAGCAAAAAACCCAGGAGGGATGCCACAGGGGACACCGCCACATCCGCAAGGGCAGCCAGGACGTGTGACCATGACCACAGGGACAAAGGCAGCCGGAACACCAGTTGCACGCATCCACAGGCCATGCCTGCTCCCGTCTTGGCACCCACGGAAGTGTGTCTCGCAGCAGGTGAAGGCAGCATTGAGGGAATGCACTCTGCTGCCACCAGCTCAATGGGTGAGGCAGCAGCCACTGCCCCCCCCATCAGATGAGGAGGAAACACCTGCCATTGATGATGAAAGCCAGAGCCCCAGACCAACAAGCCCCTTACTGGCAAGCCTGAGGTTCTCTTCAGGTCCGGGTAGTCAAGGAGAATCACCCACCCCTGAAGTGTCATGGAGCCCCCAGGTATTCTCTCCTGATGCAAGAGCAATGGATCCAGGTGCATCAGCCATCCCACCAGCACCCACCATGTGACATGACCTCTCGTCCATCTTTCAGAGGCAGACCGAGATAACTGGCCTAGTAGGGCAACATGTGGCTGAGACAGCCCGCCTGAGGGAGGACATTGCTACACTTGCACAGCAGACGAGGGAGGGCATGGAGACATGCACCAACCGAATCTGCAGTGAAATGGTCCAACTGCGGCAGGCCATGAACTGCATAGCAGACGCAATTGAGTGTCGGTGCCCACTCACGGCCCAGGAAGAACCAGGCCCCTCCTCGTCTGGGAGTTCACGTCATTCTAGTCCCCTACGCCGGTCTATGCAGAACCTGCGGCGCACCGCTTCACAACCACCAGATGACGATGCAGGCACTGGCAAATAGGGCCACCAAGATTCGGGTGCCACATGTGGCGATGGACACATTCACGCCATGAGACTCACATGGGTGTGTTGAGGGGGGAGGGGGGTAAGGGTGTATTTGAGTGTGTTGAGGGGGGAGGGGGGTAAGGGTGTATTTGTGGAGTTGGGGTAATGCACTTTTTATCACATTATGTTCAATATACACTATTCTGAGTTTGAAACCCAAGCGTGGTCTCCATTATTGTGTATGTGTCATTCATTGTGGACAGGGTCCTTTGTGGGCCTCGAAACATGCACCAGGGCAACAATACCCGTCTACGTCCATGCTATTTCACCTTGGTGCCTAATGAGATTCCAGAATCAGATGCTGATGCACATCGTGTGCCTCCTTGGCACTGCCTCTTTCATGTCCTGCCGGGGCATTCCACCCGTACTCATCCCCAGCCACATCATACTCTTCTGGTGGTTGCATGTCAATTTCAAGTGGCATAGGCACATTCCATCATATGCACATTTTGTGATGCTCTACACATGCCATGGTTGTCTTTGCCACTTTGACACGGCCGTACAGGAGTGCCACACCCAGGCTGCTTAGGCAGCGGAGCACTGTCATTGGAAGGATGTGCAATATTGTTGTCCTCTTCCTGATGGTTCTGTGGGTTCCGTACAGGGGTTAGGAGCCACCTCCTCAGTGGATAGCTGGCATCGCCTGTATGGTGTGAGGAATGGGTACCTGTTACGGCTCACCTCTAGTGCTGGCTGTTGTTGTTGGTGCTGCACTGCTATCATGTACTCCAGCCCATCATGTCATGCTGCTGCTATTGGGACCATCTTGGTGTGGGAAGGAGTGTGGTGTGCTCTTTTGTGCTGCCTGTCTCCATTGCATACACCTGTGCTGATTGTGTCCACCTGTGGCAGATGGGTACACTGCTCAGGTCTCTTAACGGGTGCTTTTCGATGCCGTTATTTGCGCCATGCCGGTAAGGGGTTTTTAGGAGTTTTCCATGCCGCTAATGCCATGTCCGCATGGCTTGTGATGCCCTGGTATTAGCGCCATGGCGCTAATTCCGGCATGGGGGTCGCGCGCCCACGGCCTTGCCGCTATTAGTGGCACCGTAATTAACGGGTGTACTAATAGCGGTGGGTCCAGGTCGTGATTGGCTTGGGAAATTACTGGGACCGGTAATTAATTACCGGTACCGGTATTCCCTTACCGCACAACGTGTAATGAGGCCCATAGACTCCACAACCCTCAACAACATCTACAACACCATCCAAGCTTGGATGGCAGACAATGGGCTATGCCTCAACTCTGACAAGACTGAACTCCTCCTGGTAGGTTTCCCCGATACATTAAAAAACCTTGATTCCCAATTCAGTCACTTCACCATTGACTCCATCAAAATACCAGTCTCAGACTCAGTCAAACCCCTTGGAGTCTATTTGGAGTCTAACCTATCCATGGATAGGCAAATGAGTGCAATTGCATCCTCCGCTGCCTATCATGCTAAATTAATCAACGCAGCCAGGCCTTTTCTCTCCAAAGAGAATTGCATTAACATAGCCAGAGGCATCACTGGTTTAAGACTAGACTACTGCAACATACTCTTTCTAGGGACTTCCGCTAAAAACCCGGAGAGTCTGCAAGTCATACAGAACAATGCTCTCTTTGCAGCCCAAAGCATCTCCAAGAGAGAACACATCTCGGAGGCCAGGAAATCAGCTCACTGGCTTCCAATTAAGGAAATAATTATTTTCAAAGTTCTGACACTGACCCACAAGTGCATCCATCTCACCGCACCGGACTACCTTTCACAAAGGATTCACCCTGCCACCTCTTCAAGACCAACCAGATCACATTATACCAATATGCTCTGTGTGCCCCTAATAAAAAGAACCAGAGCAGGTGGCTCCAGCTTCCCATATCCCGCACCCACACATTGAAATGCCCTGCCGCCCACGCTCCGAGGTGAGGCTTCCCTCATCTATTTCCGCAAAGCTATGAAAACTCTTCTCTTTACATAACATTCAACCCATCAGCTATGAATGACTAACCCGTGACCCATTGCAAACATTTACTAAATGTATCTATGTACTATCCGCAAATGCGTCCCACAAATGTTTAACCATCTCTGTAACTCTGTAACTAAGGATCTTGCAAGTAACAGCGCCTCAATGCCCGTGGGCTGCATGTGCGCTATACAAATGTAATAAATCAAAATAAAAATAAATAAATAGATAATGCAAATAGGTAGATCATCCATGGAGACATTATTTCATAGAGGACTGGCCATATGCTAGATGATTTAGCCATGAGAAACAGTAACACCAATTGTGGAAAATGCACCAATATGACAAAGGCCAAACATATATGGTAGGGACATGAGGAAAGAGGGATCGGATGGGAACACTTGACCAAAATGTGTTAACTAATGAGTGGAACATAAATAACAACAAATCAGAACAAAGAAGCACATTAAAAGTTTAACTATCAGGTAGGGCCAAGTTAAAAATAGAGGGCAAGGCAAAAAAAGAGAGTTAGGAGTAGGTAACACCAGAAGGGCCAAAAAGACAGCCCAGAAAGAAGATAGGTACCGAAACGGCTCCTAGCCCACCAGGATTAAAAATGAATACTAGAAACTGCAATGCACTGAAGAAGTAGAATATGCACATAGTCAGGGCTTGGTATCAGCATCCTGAAGCAGAGGAATTGGATGGAAGCAATGTATATTCTTCTCTTTAGCCTTAGAAGTGATCAGCTGAAATTGAGTGTATTCTAATAATAAGAAAATCAGGCTGCGCAGTTGAGAATGTGATGGTTGAGAGCTCCTTATAGGACCAATACGATGAGCGTGACATTTTTTTGCAAGAACAATATAGGATCATTCCCCTCGCAGCCCTCAGGTAATCCCGAAATGGATACATTATTATGCCTGACTTTCTAACTCCTCATTATTTGCAAATCCTTAACAGCCTTTTCCAACTGAATAACTCTCGGCGATATTTCCTCAACAAGTCCAATTCTATTTTCCATTTCACTCATTCTATTTTCAAATACACTCCATCTATCATCAAGCTGTTGTAGTTTTTGATTTGTGGTTTCAATAAATGGTTTGAGTGACCCAATCTCCTGTAAAATGGCTTCAATGCTAGGATCAGTAGAGGAAGACAGAGGAGGAAAATCACTTTTAGGTATTTTGTGAGTGGCAGATGGAGTTTGAAATTCTTTGGCAAAAGGGGGCATTTTTTTATCACTTCTACCTGAAGCCATATCTAGCATAACATTTCACAGGCAGACAATGCCAAATTCAGTCAAGACTTAAAAAGAAAAAATAACCCCCTGGTTCCAAATGAAGTCAATTGCCATGAAAAGTGCTTTGCTACTAAAGCACAGTATCAAGATGAAATAAATGTTACCCCAAATATGAGTTTTTTCCCGTTTTTTTCGTATTCTTAAATGTCCATATGGTGGTGCTGTGAGAAACAAAAATTCATGACCAGACCCGATCCTCAGCATTGCGTCATAGGTGACACCGAAGGTCTCCACATGTAGATCGCCAGGCACACGGAGCTCCCATCAGTAAACCCTTTGTGCCAAGGAAGAGACACGAGCAGACCGCTGTGTCAATGTAGATGAAGTAAGGGGGATCAGGTATTAAATTGTTAAAAGTTGGCACACTGCAGACCAATATATTATTGTGGTGGGTAGGCGCAGCGCGTTCAGGTGACCATACTCATTGGTGCCAAGCCACGCCCCCCATACATCTTTTTTAAGACAATGCAGACAAGTGAAATGTATACACTTGTGGACAATACACAAGGTATCTAGTTGCAAGAGACTCTGCCTCTGGTGAGGGCCCTGACACAGCTGCTGTTGTACCTGCAGAGACCTGCTTTCATTATTTTACTGATCTTTATATGGGTGGATTTTCATCTAACATAACTCCTGGAATAGTTGAATACAATACAGATTTTTATACTGCTGTTCTTATCTTCATGGAGAGCTTGGGCACAACTGCCTTGAATGCCCAGAAAGCAGGCAAGGCTCTCGTTACTGACAAGACCTGAGGATGTTTTTTCTTGACAAGCTGCTAAACTGGATTTCTTTTTTTAATTCTTCTTTTAATAATATAAATCCTACAAGGACTATTCCATCTACCTGGCGAACAACTGAGATGATACCCATAAACAAAAAGGGGGGCAGAATACAACCTGCTCATAATTCACCAATCTCCTGGATTGACTGTACAGCAAGAGCTACAGTAAGGTTTTACAATAAAACAATTAGATTGGTTTCTTATATTGCGCTTCATGTCAGCCGCCATCTACCAAGTTGAGGATTGCTACCCTTGAGATATCGAGCCTTGAAAACTGGACCGAAGAATGGAAGATTATATCAGACTTTCAAGGTCCTTTTAGGCCAACTAGGGGGAAATTCAAACACATTTTCTTGTTATCTGTGTTCATTCAGAATTTTAGCATACATAAAGAAATGTTGCTTTAATTAACTTTTAAGATTTCCAAGCAGCATTGAATAGCATAGATAGGCCGAATTTATGGACAGTTATGGAGAATCTGGGAGTGCCACTAGATCCATTAATGGCAATCCAGTTATTACATGGAGGAAATACAACCAACGTCAGATATGGGTAAGACGGAGAATGCACCAAACCCTTCCTGATAAAGGTAGGGCTGTGTACTCGTGCCTTTATTGATCTTATTATAGCTCAGAGACTTTGCAGTATGGATTCAGAACTTAGATTGTGATGCACAAACAATGGCAGGAAAGAAAATAAATATGTCAATGTATGCAAACAATGTGGTCATTGTATCAAAATACATTAAGGGCATTAAGAAACAATTAGACACTTTGCAATTGGTTAGTAAGGATCACAGTTTGGTAGTGATTACATCAAAAGAAAAGCAATCCAACAAAATGTCCCTTCATTATACTTAGGTTTTAATGGCCAAATGATTCGACAAGTTGATCATTTCAACTACCTCGCAACATATTTTTTTGCACCTTGTAGCAACATACTGAACATAGTTGGTGTTCATTAAGTCAGAGAGCAGGAGCAACTGTCTCTTGTTCCCAGAGTTGAAAGGGCCAGGGTGCAATCATACCTGCAGTAGGGGTGTACAGGCCAAGGTATGATATATTACCCTGCATGGAGCAGAGCGTGCAGGTTTTTGATCGCTACATTTGCTGGAAATTGGTTTAAAGTGGAAACGTGTTTCAGAATAAAACTGTTGCACACCCGCTGAATGCTCCAACAGTTCCCTGGAAATGTTGAATATGGAAATAGGCTTATGCCCAATTTTGCATGCAGCCCAAATACATATGGTATTATTTTGGCTGTGGATAAAATAGCAAAATAATCTGGCCTTAGACACAATGGGCCTCATTACACGGATGGCGGTAGGGATTTACCGGTACCGGTAAAAATAAATATGTAATACCGGTACCGGTAAATCCTTACCGCCTTACTACGAGGTCCCTTTGCGGGTTGGTGGATTTAACGCCTGCTTTTTGCAGGCGTTAAAATCCAACCCGCTAAGGGACCTCGGAGCTAATTACGGCACCGCAAAATTGCGGTGCCGTAATTAGCGCCTTCCCCATTCCCATAGAGCCCTATGGGGCAGAAATGGGAATGGGGAAGGGCAATGGTGGAAGGGGGATTTACCGCCCCTCCAACCTTGGAATGGGGCAGTAAATCCCCCTTCCGCCAAGGCGGTGCCGGTATTTTACCGGCATGAGCCATGGCGCTAATAGCGCCATGGCTCACCGCCTACCGTGTAATGAGGCCCAATGTACCTTTATGAGTTAATGAATAATTCTGAAGGATGTAAATGGAATGTCCCTTGCCATATAAAGTCTTGTTTCTTCAATGTTAGCTTTGGAACGGAAAGCTAAAGCTGCTGGAGGTCACCATGTGAGGGATATTTGATCCGACGAATTAATGCTATGTGGGAGAATTAATGTTCAGGAATATTGGAGGCTCCAATGTTCCCTCTAATTATTTTCGCCAAGTGCGGAAAGTCTTCGCTTTTGTGTGCACAGTATGTTTCATGTGTGCAACTGAATAACAAGGTGAGCCATTTTGTGAGCATATGTACTTAGAGTGCTACCATCTCTGAAGCGTTGGGAAGGGAATTACCCCTTCCACTGCAATGCTTTACAAATCAGTTTAATTGGATCACTTTACAACACCTTTGCCAAATGTACATTTGAAAAAAACCAAATCTTTTATATGTGATTATAAGGAGTGCTTGACAACTAGTCCAGGACTTCATGCTATGCCATAGTACCTACCAGAAGTATTCCTGTGCAGAGAAAAGAAATGTATGCACAAAAATGCTTTGTATGCTCAGGATAAACAATACGTTTAGTTGTGGCTATTCATTTGTTAACACTGCTCAGTGACAGAATATGATGATCACAATTGCTGGGCCTCTGCTTACTATCCACATATTGTTGTCCTGTCAATTTTGACAACATTTACCCAAAACAAGCTTTACAGCTAAGAGGCATATGCACTATCCATGTGGACTCCCTAAAACAGGAAACTTTGCCCAACAAAAATGGGAAACCTTGAACAAATAGGAACCTACCCCATGCGTCTACCTACAAAGTTCCACTATATTTCAAATAATTTGTTTGAATCAGTGACCAGCAGAGCAGTGGCATTGGTAGGAACTCAAATAATATTACTTCCCCATCTGATGGGGTATTTTAAGGGGAAAGAACATACTTGAATCGTCGTACACCCTAAAAAATCATTTGATTCCAAGTAGGCAGCAACATTGTATCAGAGCCCTGCTTGCATCTCTGACACAGGAAGTCTAATGACAGGGTACATGGTACATCTTATAGTTTTGCCCACCCTTCCACACCACAGCCTACAGACAATTCAACAAGAGCCTTACTGAGGTTTCTTATGGAGCCTTGTTGAGGAAAATCAAATATATTTACCTTTTAAGTTAATACCAGCCATGCTCAAACATACAACAGATTGAGTGCCTTCTTCTGTAACTAGGGACCACTCTTCTGAAATTCATGTTGAACACGATGCATGTGGATGCTAAAGGCAATACATGCAGACACATGATTACATTGAAAAGCTCTCATAAGCTGAGCATAGAAAGAAACAGAATGTGCAGTTTCCTAGACTGTTACTAGAGTTATATTTCCTTTAACAAACAAAGACCACAATGCATTTGCTGTACTGTGCTGGCATAACATCTGATTTGTTTTTTTTTAAGTTGGTGATTTGTTCTTCACTGATGGAGTCTTATCCTGTGCCCTTCCACCCGTACCCTCCTCGGCCGCTGTGCCAGCCTCCAAAACGTGTTGACAGAGCTCTGCTAAATGTGAGGGATTATAGCAGTAAAACACTAACTGGGATATTTGCATAACCACAATAATTTGCAAGCAAAACATATTTAAAGCCTTACTGTGATATTATAAGCCGTTTAAGAAAATGTAATGAATCTTCATGTGCCCCAATATTATGAAGTGCACATAAGAATGTTTGCATCATACCCCACCTTTAAATTATAGTTAAATAACTAGTTATTTATAAAATGCTTAATACCAAAGAGGTTTCTAAGCATGGACTAGGGATTTGAACCTGTGTTGCTCTGCATCGTCTTGCTTCCAAGACGAGCATTTTGCCACTGAGCTATTCTACCCATGCTTGTAGGACATGAATATACAAGTGCTCAGTAAAACCGATTTGTGTGGCAGTGAGTTGTCACATGATTTGTTAAGGTGTATACCCCATGGAACTCTGAAAACATGAAAAGGCTGCAGATTGTGAAAAAATCATTCTAGCTATCTGAATATCCGATGCCCTGATACTATATATGAAAAATTCCAGGCATTGTTCATACCCTTTATCCCTTGCAGGACAAGTAAATTATATTGCAATGTTGTGCTCACTTAGCGGATAATGTTAGCAATGCTATACTAGGAGATGCTGAGCATGACACTTGCCAACTCAAACTCCTTAGAGGAAAAATTAATATTTGAGCTTTATAATGTGTTAACTTGCGAGGGAGCCATTACAAAGTGCTTGTGTGGCCTATGTACAAAGAATAGGATGCAAGGGAGGAGGTTAGACATCCAAGTAGCCTGCTTACTTACATTCGGTATCTGATATTTGAGCAGCAGTTGGGTTGCATAGTCTGGGTGATGATGTTTCTAATGCACCATGAGTAACAGCAATTCTTGTGCATGAATGTCATTCATATTATAATAAACATAAGACAAGTGGATGTAGTTATAAGTCTGGTCATCTTTTGCAGAGCCAAGGTAGGCAGAGTCAAGGATGTCTAGTAATATCTGGATTTGGCCTCGTGTGGTAGTTCTAGTTATAAGATATAAATTTGGTAGAGTCAAGTACAGGAGCACGGGTGGGAGAGGAAAGATAATTTGGTTAATATGTGAGGGCATATCTTAGTTATATCTTCTGTTTATGGAGCCAACTGTTCATGTTGGTTTTTAACGTCTTGTGGGTGTAGTCTATTTTTAGGTTTTTTAGGTTTTTAGGTCAAGCTTGCATAGTAAGGCAATGTAAATTTGCTAGACCAGAATATCAAGACTAGTTAGTATAATTTAGCTTTAATTTGAGAGAAAGTAAATATTAGGTACCTGCTGTGGCTTTTGCCTTATTAAATCTTATTGAATAGGTGGGAATTGTCTGTGTGTGCTGCTTAAATTATTCTGGGCAGCACGAGAAGGAAGCTGGGCAAGAGCACATGTGCACATCTGAGAGGGAACATTAGGCTTAACAATCCTAGGCTACTTGTTGTCCAGAAAACTTTTTCAATTGGATTACTAATCACAATAAGGGAACCTTATATATATTCACACTCCTAGGGATTTTCATTGTTTTTTGCCTTCCCGTTTGCCCTCCGCCTACAAAAACATCTTGGTATTACACCAGCAAGAGATTTTCATGCTGGCGTTAAACCATTATTTCTCATGTAATACGCAGCTGCCAAAAACTGGTGTATTCCATAGGAATCTGTTGTAAACGCTGCCAGCCATGCATGCATGGTCAGGCAGTGTTTATTCTGTTTACTCTGCCCATTTCTTCATACTTCTCATTTGCACTCCGCAGTACAAATGATGAAAATTGCTCAGAGGGGATCTCTTTGCATTTAGATGCAAACATAAACAGTCCCCTCCAGCAATTTACGATGAGGAGCACAGCGAGTCCCAATGTCCTAAATCATGAAAAATTGGAGCTCGTATTGGAGTGCCCCAGAGTGTAAATGGAGGGGGACTCTTAACGCCTCCATTTACGCTCTGAGGGATTTTCATTGGTTTTGAAGGTGGAGGGCAGGAGAGGAATGGGAGTTATGTTTCGTCCTCCCACTTGCCCTTAGCCTTCAAAAACACATTGGTGTTATGCCAGCATGAGATTTTCATGCTGGTGTAAAACCAATGATTTGCCATGGAATACGCCTGCCTTTTACTTGTGCAAAACGTAGGCGGATTCTGTAGGAATTCATTATAAACACTGCCTGCCTTGCGTACACGGCAAGTACTGTTTACTCTATTTGCACTGCAGAGCACAACGTAAGAATGATGCAAAGTAAGAATGATGGAAGTTGCCCAGCAAAATGAGATCCATCGTCTTTTACCTTTTGCAGTTTTGATGTTTTTATGGATTGCATTACTTTTTCTTTCAAATTTATTAGATTATGAGATTGATATTGGTATTGGTTTAGTTAACAGTGTGTTTTGTATGGTTGTATACTAAGATTTTTCTATTGTTTTATCTTTATGGAACAGTGTTATTTCTTACTAAAGAATATATATGTTGATGAAAACACAAGGATTTGATTGCTGCTTTGTTGTTGGTGAGCGTCCAGTGAAGATGTCTTCTGGGTCATGCTGACATGATCTTGATGTCTTAGCTTTATCAGAATAAGAACAGCAGAGCTTTTAACCTGCTGAAGTGTGCACAGAATTTTCATGGGCAGTTGTGGACATGATTAAAGGAATGCTGAGCTGAAGCAAGTCCTTCAAGGCCCAGGATCTCTGACTTAGCTGTATTAACATAAATGTATTTGTGTTCATCTACTCAGGAAGATTTATACACTTTACAAATAGATTTACCTTAATACATCTAACAAAAAGATGAAAGCCTGTGGGCAAAAAACGTGGACCTGGGAGGACTAGGCTCAGTTTGGCATTCATAAACCAAAGTGTTTCTATCATTGCATGTACGTCCCTGTCCAAGTGTATGAGGACCTGGGACTCAACTGCATTTATATAAAATATCTGCCTGCGATTTTGGCTGACATCAGCCAGAGGCCCCAAATAAAGACAAAGTAAAAAACAAGGGACCTGGGAATTTCTCAAGTGGGAGCAAGGATATTTGACATATAGGGTTTTATAATAAACGCTAACTGAGGGATGAACACTAAAAGTACATAGGCAGAGAAGGATTAATCAATGAATTCCAAACAGGCTCACCAGCAGAATAGCATGGTCATTGGATTTATCATACTATATCATATCATATTAATAACACTGGTGCACTGGCATCCTTCAGAAGTAATTCATTTTCACAATTAAACCCAACTTTCTCCATTTCCCCAAAACTATCCATAAAGGAATACACCACTGTGCACTTCAAGTGCGGTCCTGCAGCAGCTAGATCCACCAATCACCTGCAAAACAAGCTTGAAAACGGGTGTAAGGTTGGCTGGGATTGGATACAGACTTCTATTCTGAGTCCTTCCTCTATTTTCTTCTTGCCAGATACCTGATTTACTTTCTCTATCATCCCCACATCTGAAAATGTCCGTGCCTCCCTTTTAATTGTTGAACTACTCTTCCAAAATGTGCAGGTTTACCTATATGGTCAAACCCCACATCTTAAAAAATAAACCATTTATCCCACAAAAATGTTTTCAAATATGGAATTCACCATGCATGGCCGTTCCACACTACTCTGTATACTCCACTTTTTCCTAACCTCCTCTAAGCCAGCTTTGGCCAATGCATGGGTAACAGCTCAAATGTGCTACATGGGGCCTCTGAAGGATCAGTTAAAAAAAGTGCAAGCTGGCATATCGCCGAAATAAAAAACAAGCTGATTAATGTTGGGTGGTCTCAGTGGCTCAACGTGCATGATGTGGTCTGTTTCCAAGAGAAACGTGGTTGTTTGACGAGTTATGCTTGAAAGACTGTTTCCCGAATTATAGTGTCTTTCTAGTAAAATCAGCGCAGTCCAAAATGAGCAAATGGCGCAGGGGTTTGGTGACCATGGTGAAGAAGCGATATTGTGCATCGGTGGCTGGTTGGGCCCCTGATAACCCAGTTCTGCTGGCAGTGATGCTCTCAAAAGGCAAATCCCTGTTGGGCCAAAAACTCACTGTGATAAATATTTATGTCCCCCCTAAATTCAAGCAGACCAGCAAGCTAAATGAAGAATTCTTTATCCCTAAGGGCCTGCTAAATGTTATGCTTTGTTATGTTATGGTGATTTATATTGCGCACAGCTACCACCCAAAGGCAGTCTCCAGGCGCTCACGTGGCTCTGTAAGAGAAGAGGGCAGGGTGTTCTAGGTAGGATATGGTGATAGGATAGGTTCAGAACCAGGAGGGAGGAACTGGTGTCTGTGAGCATTGTCTTGCATGTGGGAATTGGTTTGAGAGGCTCTGCAAGTTGTTACTGTATGGGTAGGACTCAGGGCCTCAGAAGTGTGCTAGAGTTTGTATTTTTGGTGTTTGTGTGTCGTATGATATTTAGGGTGGATTTTGCAGTGGTGCGCAATGGTTAGTTACATTTGTATGGGGTCCAGAGTTGCAGATGACTGTTAGGTGATGATTGTGTTGTGTGGGTGTGCATATTTGTTGGGTTGGTGGATTTATGGTATATGTGTGATTTGGATGTGAACATTAGATTAGTTCTCAGTGTGTCTATGTGTAGCGTGGCTAGCCCCTAGTCATGCATACTGGCGTTGGTTATGAGCAGGAAAGGGGGAGATTGGTTAGTAGATCAGTTAGTTTGACGATGCCTCTGACATGAGCCTCTGGTTGCTGCTCGATGGTAATTCCAATGCTCGTGGTTATGGTCCGTTGGCCAATACCGCCACCTCTCCAAGCATGGAGGCTGACTTCCTCTATGGGTTTGAGGCCGAGGCTTGGTAGTACCTAGTGTGTTCCTGGTTACTCACAGGGATTTTAATCGTAGCATTTGGGATTGCTATGTTGTGTGGTTGGCTGCTGAATGGGTGTACAGCTGGTATTATAATACATTGGGAAAGTGGTGCTTGACCAGTGAGTAATCCCAAAGCGAGGTATCAATGGGGGTCAATTGGGGATTGGTCATCAAATGGACTCATTCGTGGATATTCCTCTAACTCCCACCTTTAAGGCGGGACAGAGAAAGCCATAACCGATTATTGTCTGCTCAACTGTTTTTCTTTTTATAAAGTCAAATGTTTTGAGATACAGACTTGCACGGAAAGCGACCATTACCCACTGCTGCTTAAGTGACAGTTGGGTGCTTCCACGCTACATGAGGTCTGTGTTACAAATGACCTGACCCCTTTCTATCCGATGCGAAAGATTGAGAATATGGAGTTGCTATCCTTGCTCCAGGACGGGGAGACCCTCGAACTTCGTAATAAACTCTTAGGGTTACAGCACCACCATAAGGCGTTGAACCTTTTTATACTTTTACAGGCCCATGTCTATAATATTGCCCCACATATCTCATGTGAAATAGGCAATAATTTGGATCGCACCACAGTTGACGCATCGTGGTATGCAAGCCATTGCATCGAAAGATTTAAAGAACTTGTGGGCACTGCTAAATGATCATACTACAGCATAAAAAGTGTTCACCACTAATTCTGTAAGCGAAGATACGTGGATCTCATTCTATGCTTCTCTTTATGATGATATACTTGGAGACAAAGCTTCCAAAGAATCTACTGCAACGAAACAGGCATGAGATATACAACTGTCCAAACCAGAAATTCTACACCTTATTAAGAAAGCAAGTGCCTCTTGAAACCCAGGACCAGACGGCCTGATGAAATATATGCTGAAAAAAGCATCTGAGGAATGGTCAACTTTCTGTCTCGAGCTCTATAAAACAATTGGATCAACTGGGAGCATCCCAGCGTCATGGCGAAGATCTGTGATAATCCCGATCTTCAAGAAAGGATCTGGGGCGGATGCAAAAAACTACTGTCTGATCGCCTTGCTCGATGTCTTGGACAAAATGTATGCTTCCCTGCTTTTAGCCCGACTAAAATGTTGGAGCCAAGAATCCGGCTTCCGGACGAAAGGCAATGTGGCTTTGCAAAGAGTGTGGGATGCTCATTAAATCTGCTCCGATTGGACATGCTCAAAATAAGAGCCCTATACAAAGGTCAAAAGACATACATCACCTTGGTAGACATTGCTCAGGATTTCGACAGTATAGACCGAAAAGTTATTCTGGTCGAAGCTAGCCTGCTGCAAGTGCCCGAATAATATTCTGGATCCCATAATGGCACTCCATACAGACACTTCAATTCAGATAAAACTAAATTCTTAAGGCCTTCTGTCTAAAGACATAAAAACCACCAAAGGCCTCAAATAAGGCTGTCTATTGGCCTTGGAGCTCTTCAGCTATTTATATCAGACATGAATATAATACTCCATGATCAAACATCCTTCGTACCCAAGATAAATGGACAAGCAATAGGCCAATTGCTATATGCGGACGATTTGATCTTATTAGACTAGACTAAAATTGGGCTACAGCGAAAACTAAATTGACTAAATGCCTACACCAAGCAAAATGGCCTGAGAATCACTATGGCTAAAACGTTAATCCCAGTACTTGAAACCTTGGAGGGAAAAAGACTGAAAGCTACATTTATTTGGCATCTGGCAAAAGAACCCTTATTACAAGCACTAAAGACGAAATACCTAGGTATTGAAATGAATTCAAGCAAGACAGACGGCAACCAGCTAACGGCACTGAAATCCAAGATACAAGTCCTAACAACACAAGGTTGATTAATCCAACGAAGATATGGCAAATTTTCCTTAGTGCTGATTTTGTGCTTTTATAAACAGAAAGTATGCCCCATACTAACGTACGGGGATGAGACCGCATTGTGCCTGTCATGGAAGATCTGGCCATCCTTTTGGAAGAAAATGTTCCATCTACCATAATGTGTTCCTTTGCAACTGATAAGGCATGAGCTAGGGCTACGATCATTGAATGCAACAGTACAGTGGAATGCATTAGCACTCTACCAAAAGACCCTACTGCATCACTCTGTAATTAAATTCAACATCTTGAAATGCAAGTCCCAGGTACCAACAGACTGGACAATAAAGCAATGGGTCAAGTGTTGCACATACCTGATGTTAAATGCTGGAATAAGAGAGGAACTTCTTAGAGATAACCCTGATGCCGCCAAAAAAACAATCTGGACATGCAATTGGATTAAAACACAACATGAAAATGAAAAGTACAAACTTCATTCATCCGTAGCCAATGAAGTTAAAGCATTAGATACAGTGACAAAATATCTGAACAAATTTCCAAGCCCGATACATCAAACTTTGTTAATGCGATTTTAAACTATTTCGCACTAAAGAAATATTGGCATCCAGAAAATGAGTATAAGAAGACAACAAGCTATGTCGATTGTGCCAAGGTGCTAACAAAACCCTAAAACATGTATTTCTGTTATGTTTACATCTCAGGGCCTTGAGAATGAGGTATCAGGGCTCCTACATGAAAGACTTTCTTACAACGGATGTCGACAGCTCGTGGCATAAACTCGGCAATGGACAAAATCATCGTTTGGTATTTGCCTTAACCAAAAAAGAGATATTTACAGTGGACACATGGGAAACAAAATTGCATTTTTCAAAACTAAATGTGTGAAAAGTGGCAGATTGCCATGAGAGGGGGAGAACAGAGGCAACTCATGATTGGAACCTAAACCCCCACCCTGATATGCACCTTAAGCTGCTCTTTTTATTTTCATTTTAATATAATTCTTTCATAATTGATGGTTTCATGAGTCAACATAATCCTGTGTTTTGTTTTTCCCGTTATTCCTTTATAGTGATAGTTTTACAAGGGCAGAACCAAAGATGCGGTGCCCCTCGTCAGATTGTTCTTAGTGTTTTCTGTCTCCTTTTGTGTCTATATTAATCTTGTTGTTCTACATTTTGTATGCGATGTGGCAAAGGTGTGAAATAAACCATATGCTAGTCTCCCAGAGTTTTCACACGGCTAGATACGGGGTTTATGTTAACATCAATGGAAAAGGATGCGAATGCTGGGTCTACGTGCTTGAGTCTAGGCTATGGTTTCTGGAGAGTTTTCAACATACTTGCGTATCCTCAGCAAAGTTAGTGTAGGGGATTTCAAGGCTGTCGAGATGATCAAAGTGTGGCTTGGTATACATATTGAACAATGTGGGTGCGAGACATGAGCCTTGTGGGACACCATGTAAGATGGGGATGGGGTCAGCTGCTTCCGACCCAGTGAGGGTCCTAGCGGATCGATCACTTATAGAGAAATTGTACCAGTTGGCTGCTTCATTGTAGGGGTGGAATTTGGTGGTAAGATGTAACATAGGATATTATGGTCCAAGAGATCAAATGTCATGGATAGGTCCAGGAGAAGGAGGATGGCGAGATCTCCTACATCTCAAATATTGTTGAGCTGAATCTTAAGGGCAAGGAGGGCTGACTCCGTACTGTGTCTCGGTCTAGATCCAGATTGGTGCGTGCCAAGGAGATTGTGGGATTCCAGGTGGGTTTGGAGTCGGGTCTCGGCAGTGCAATCAAGAATTTTCAAGAGGTAAGGTATAGTCATGATGGGGCGGTAGTTGGTGGGAAGGGTGGGATCGAGTTAGGGTTTTTAAGGAGAGGTGTAACCCAGGCTTCTTTAATGCTTTTTGGCACGGTGCAGGAGTCGAGGGAGGCATTGATACGTTTAGCAATGATGGGTGCGAGGGGTCCGCCACATCTTGATGAGATGGGATGGGCAAATATCTCCTTTGTAGTCAGACATTTTTAGATGATGGATGGTGGTAAGCACATGTGGAGAAGTAGAAAGGGGGCCCATTAGAAGTTGGGTGAGCCCCTCAGTTGGGAAGAGACGCATCATTGGTTGGGTGCAAGGACATTTTGAGGATGGTTTTGTTTCTAAGATTGTGGGTTTTGTTAGCAAGCACGGACTGGATAAGGGAGCACCACGCTTTGTCTTTCGGGAAGATGGGAGGTGCTGGGGATTCAAGCTTCTTAAATATTTATAAATGTTCTCTAGTATTAGAGGTGGCTTCATTGAGCCTTGTATTATAGATGCTGGCTTTGATGGTGACAATCCCAGTTTTGTAAGACTTGACATTGGTGAGAAAGGCCTCTTTGTGCATTAGGGACAGGTTTTTTCCTGGGCTCGTTTCTGTTTGTGGAGGGTGGTTAGTTCCTCTTTGACCCAGTTGTGGTTGTTGCTTTTCTTTGTGTTGTGGTTTTGAGGGGAGCATGCAGGTGAAGTGAGTGCATGAGTGTGGAGCTGTAGGCAGTGAGGATGGTTTCCAGGTCAACACTGTCAGGCAGTAGTGCAAGGGAAGCACACATAGTGCATTCCAGCATCTTCTTAGTGAGTTTGCAGGTGTGTCTAACATTGATCGGGAGACTTTTGCCGGCTTCATGTGCTGCAGTCAATTTTTGATACATGGTAAAGAGGATCAAGGAATGGTCTGTCCAGGGCAAGGTGTCAATGGTTGTGACCTTGATGTGCATGTTGACGTTCAAGTATCGGCCTTTCGTTTGAGTGGTGGTGTTGATAACTTGTGTTAGGTTCATCTCTTGAAGAATGGCACTGAGGGCTGTAGCCTTAGGGTCAGATGAATCGTTGAAACCTAGGTTGAAATCCCAGAGAAGTATACGTTTGGTGTTGGGTTTAAGGATTGGTGCAATTAGAAGAGGGTCTGGGGAGCTAAGATTGTCTGGCTGGCAGTAGAAGAGAAGTATGTTCATGGTAATTTGGGGGCATGGTCCGATTTTAGCGAGCAGGAGTTCATAGCCTGGCAAGGTAGGGAGGATGGAGGTTTTGATTAGAAGAGATTATTTAGAGATAATATCTGTCTGCTCTGAGAATGGAGTATCCAATTGGTATGGCGAGAGACAATGTGGGACCTGCTGCATCATGCAGCCAGGTTTCGGTAATAGCAAGTAAGTCAAGGTCATTTTCCAGTATCAGGTTGTGTATGTCCGGGACATGGGCACAGAGTGAACGTGTGTTTATGAGGGCACAGGTGAGGTGATCGGGTTTGGTGGTGGTAGGGGCTGAGTGTAGAGGGTGTAGGTGGAATGCCCTGAGTGGGTGATGGCTTATTTGTAAGGAGTGTGGATGACACAGTCATTCAGTAAATTCTGGTGAGTAAGCGGTTTCTTCTCTGGGTGTAGGTACGGGAGTGGAGACGCTATATTCTAGCTGTACCTTGGCAAGCTAAGGGTCTTGTTATCATCTGGGTGGTGAGAGTTTCATTGTTGGATGTCAGGGGTATGTTAGCAGGTGCACTGTGATGATGTGGTAGCAGTGCACAAAGTCTCCTTTCTAGCTGGCAATTAGTGATCGGGGCCTCGGCTGTAGGTTCCATCGGGTGGAAAGGGGGAAGAAAAGGAGTGGGACGGGGAAGGGTGGTGAAGGGTGAGCCGTAGCGGATGGTAGACTTATGTTTGAACTCAGGAGGCTGATATCTTGTTAACTTGGTAGTGGGATGCATTGGGATTGTAATCAGTGAGTGGGCTAATGTTACCGGCATTGGCCAGGTAGTGAGGGTGAGCTGAAGGGCAAGGCGCTGGGTAAAAGTGGACCTAGTAGACTCTGGGCATGTGGCACATAGATGGGCGGGGCGTATATCACAGGCTTGGCATTAGTCTTACCTGGGGAGATTTTAGTAGGGCGAGGTGTGTCCCGAAGTAGTGAGGATAGGGCCCCATGCCATGGGAAAGTGCAGATGGAGGGCTCACTGGTCAGGCATTGCATGGCTTGTGCATGTGCGTTCAGGGCAAGGATACCATCCCTAGGTATGTGTATTGCGGCTGGTGCACAAATCGGCACTGGCGGATCATGGGAGTGTCAGGCAGAAGTGACAACACCAGGATCAACATTGTGGCAGAGGCAGCCTTAATAACAGTACTGGCACCATGCTTATCGCAAATGGGCCCAGGTGGCTCCTGGGATATGTATTAATGGCGATGTTCAACGTGTTACCTCAGCAAGGACGCCATGGCTGTGGTTGGGGAAGGTATGCCTGTACGGTAACTGCATAGCTCATTTTATTAAGGGTGCTCTGGAAAGAATTATTAGAAAGAGGACTCTCTTGAAGAAGCAGTTCAGCAATCTGGGCCTTTTTACTCTTTTTTACAGTTGGTTTGCATTTTATTTTATGTCTGACAGTTAATATGTTGTTTTAGTCATGTTTTTAATGGCATTGTATTTACTGCCTGTTAATGGATTTCTTTTCCGAATAAACTTGACTCACTTGGCCAATGCATGTGAGCCTCTACGACTTCATTTCCCATTCCTCTTCACATATTCCGTGTAAGCAGCTCATCCATCTCAACCTGCCTATTTATCTCAATATACTCTCCCCTTCCACACCACCAGCACTTCTGGGCAGTCATGAGCGAATTAACTGGTGGGAAACATACATAACTGGAATTGTTGGTGCATCCGGGTCCCTCTTACCTTCAATCATGGTTGCCAATCCATCCGGAAATGTTTGTTTTAGCCTATTACATGGCAATGCGAGCTGTCTCTTACAGCACCCTATAGCTTTCTTCACTGCGTTGCCTGGGACAGCCCTAGAAATGTAAAAGAAAACACTAGTTCTGCAACCTGAGTTGGCCCCGTGCATAACTCGGAAAATTAAGTCGTTGGAGGAGGATGAAAGGTGCTGAAGGGGCCCATTATGCCGCTCGTAGAGGGTGTCAGTGGGGGATGTGGTGAGGTTGCACCCCCACCCTCCTGAGGAGGTTGTTCAAGCGTGCTCACTTGGCAGTGACAGACAATCTGTGATGTTTGTTGTTTTGTTCAAATGAATGAGATATAGGGCCTTATTATAAGTCTGGCGGTGAGGCAAAAAAGTGGCGGTAATTCCATTACCGCCACTTTTCCTGCACCGCCAAACTACAAGTTTGGTAGCGGGGTGGCCGGATTTACCAGCAGCTCCGAGCTGCAGGAAGTTCCAGCACCCCACCACCAGAAAGTGCTGGTATTACCGGCACCAGTGTTAAAGTGCCGGTAATAACGTCAATGCCCCTCATGGAGTCCTGTGAGGAATTAGCGCAATTGCCAGCATTTGCAATATGCCAGTAATTCCGGCATTCCAAGTGCCACTAATGGTATTAACGTTTGCAGGTATCCCGCCGGATTTACCAGCAGAATACCAGCAAACATATAATGAGGGCTATAGTCTTAATTATATATAAATATAGATAGCGACAACATGGAGACAATGAGACAGTGAGCACTATGAACAAAGTCAGCTTTTGTGCGCGAGAGAGGGAGATTGGGAGAGGCAGATGTTGTGTAAAGTCCAGCTGGAACCTCAGCCTTTCAGGGTTTATCTGCATTACCAGTATGACGTCAGATCATTGCAAAGTACTCTTAGTCATGCTCATAATTACCGATATTTGATTAACATTGGTGCCAGAATGAAGTAATGCGTTGTCTAAATATGCAACTCCAACAGGCTTAATGATTAGTTTTGTGGATAAATAGAGGCACAAACCAATTTGCTGTTATTATATTCTCTAATAGCTCATTGGGGGCATTGCTTAAACTGATAACACTTGCTTGACATATAATATTTAATTTATTAAAGCACCAAAGCAATGCTTCTCTTCCAAAATGGATGCGGTAGAAGGATGGCCCTGTCAGACTTTCAGCAAAGGCCATTTGCTTTGACCTTGCTGGCTCAAATTGACTTTTTGTGGCCCTGCACTTGGGGATAATTTCTCCATGCAAATGAGTGTTGCAGTGACATTCGTCAGGAGGACATTCGCCAGTTTGGCTTCGCAGTACATCCCAAAGTTGCAAAAGAAGAAGCCTAATGCGATTATTCCTCTTCATGCTTCCATTGCTGTCTTTTGTCTATAAAATATGATAGCATATATTGGAGTGGTTGTGTTTTTTTGAAGTGTGAGTAAACATTTCACAGGATAATAAAGTTCATGTTAAAATGTCATGTTTAAAAATACACAAGGTCCCCGGTCGGGAACAAATGATGGTAATACCGGCACTGGCATTTTTTCTGGACTGGGGAAAAACCAGTTTACCGGCAGGGGCAGCAAACTGTTGACAGGCCTGAGCTGCCGGGAGTTCAGGCCCCTACATGCAAATAATTGCCAGAATCATCTGCACCGGTGCTACCAGTGCCGGTAATTCTGTCAATTCCATCCAATGGAGTCCATCGGACTCCGTGGAATGGGAATTGACCAGTGTCTCCGCTGCCGGTACTTTCCCGGTAGTACCGGGATAACAGGTCGCTGACACAGTAAGGCAGAGTCACACATTGGGATATAGTAGATAGGATGTGCATTAAACACAGACTTATGTCTGAAATTAATTGGCAAAGAAACCACATACTCTATCTGCTCTCCAGATGAATGTGTACATACACAATCTGACGAGAGATCGGTTTTGATTCACATTATGTTTTTTATTATGTTTATATAATGATATATATGCTGTTTCAGCGTGAATGCAAGCATGCAGCTCTCTGAAAAAGTATTTCAGGGTCATTTATACTGTGTTCTAACACCCGATGTACCTTGGGTTAATCTGCTGTGCTCCAAAGAATATTCTAATATCTTAGAAACATATTGGAGGAATAAGTAAAGAATGTTGGTGGTGCCCACCAATCACATTGTATTTTTCAATGGGAAGACCACTGCCCTATGATGAAGCTAAAGGCTTAACTGTTGGGCTCAACTGTTAGATGGCCCACCCCTCTGTTAATTATCATCTTTGTTAAACTAAGTGGCCTCTCAATTGGGATGAAAGATGCATCTAATGGGCCAGAGGAAGTTGAAATACCTATTCAGCCTCCTCAGCTCAAATGAAGGAGTGGTGGGTCAAAAGTAAAATGAGTTTAATGGCCCCCACTCACTACTAGCTTTCAAAACTGCTGTCCAGAACATTTTGAAGCTGTCTCCACCACTGATTGGATTGCCACACAAGGGACAAGGTTTCCCATTCCTTCAAGCAACTCCCTATCCAGAACACCTTATCTGCCTAGATGAGAATCGGAAAGACATGTTTTTGCTTCTTTTTTGGACTCACCAAATATTGAAATATCTTCAATCTCTTTGGCTTCAGGTAATGCAGGATCTCACCAGAATTCTATTGTCAAAGAATAGTGACACAGTCCTTTTGTTTGTGATGACTTACATAAAACAATGAGGAACCTACAATGGAGGAGAGAGGCTCCTATACAGAGGCCAACCTTTGATGAGAAGATATCCTGGAGGGTGAGAGCCATGCTAGACCACCGAGCCAGCAGTGGTGTGGAGAGCAAGCGAATAGCTAGTCAGATGCTGAAAGCTGGCATCCTAACCAACTGAGAAGCCAATGTTGGGAAAGAGACAGAGATGGAAAAGAAACTGTCTCACCCGGTGGCATGACCACTTGGAAGCTGTGGTGGGCCTGGGGCTCGTTAACTAACACCAAGGCCAGATTAAAGAAGAGAGCCTGGATCCCAGAGCTCTGCAAGAGAAGTGCATTAGCTTTCGAGCCAAGCAGCGCAAGGAAAGCAAACGCTCCCAAAGAGGTAATGTCATTGAGAGGGGTGAACAGTGATAACAGAGGCTGGAAAATCCACGAGGGCTCCGGAAGCCCAGAAAACACTAATGGGCAGACAAACTGCCGAAGCCCTGATAAAGCAAGACTATCAGAGATCTAGAGAGCTTTGGGGAGCCCTGGGAAATCAAGAGACATTAACAGACAACCCAGGTTTTCTGGGTTTCCGTAACCCTTGTGACTTCTCCAGCCACAACGCCAAACCAAGACCGAGATAAAGTAAGCATCCCATGAAGCTCAATAAAGAAAACTGGAGCGAGTGATCCTGGTCAGTTCCAGTCTTTAACTATAAAACAGGAACATTGTCTAGTACCAAGTCGAAATTGGGGAAATTATAGTTAAAAAACAGGTTTTTCCTAAGGAAAAAGAAACCATATGGAAGATATTAACATTTGACAAACAGAACCTACAGAGAGGTTGAGAACTCTGTTGTGGGACATTGACAAACTGAAACCCAAGGAAAAGAGATCCAAGTGATTGGTACTGGCAGAAGCCGAAGACAGAGGCTATTGCTCAGACCTCGTTTTTGGTTCTTTCTCTAAGTGGTAGGGCCAGTTAGCTATTATGAATCGGACTAAGGACATTTATTTTTGGATTTTGACCAGTACTGTTATGTTTTAGTTGGTTAGGTAGGGAACCTCCTTCAAAGCAGTAGGGCTAGATAGGCATTTTAAACACAGTATGAAATGATGTATACTCTGGAAACTATGTCACCAAATCTAAATGGTTATTGTACTCGTAGTCCGCAAAGAAGCATAAAAGTGGACGGCATTCAGATGTCCTCTGCTTTGGGTATTTTGTCTAAAATTGGAGCAATTAAGGTTAATATGTAATCTGTACATAAACATGCATTTGAGATCTATTTAATTTGGTGTGATGGATCTCAAAGAATTATTGAGCAAATTGGTGTTGCCAAGAGATAGGGTGTACAATTTTATGAACTATGTTATAGAGCTGAAATTAATTATATGTTGTGGCAATGTTGTTAGATGGTTTGGTAGAGACTAAGATTGAAGCTGTATAGGACACCCTGCAAGCAAAGAAAGCTGCCTACTGCTCCATCTAATTGTGTCTAAAGGGCTGCTGTATGCAGTGAATGGTCATACTAAATTAGGCTGCTCTGAAAAACATACCTTCAAGAACTGCAAGTAAGACTCTGCGATAGATTACCTTTTAATTATAGGGTCCGAATGGCGTATTAATAATTTTGAGATGATTAACCATGTAGAGAGCATTAACAACGCACTTGAATTAGGTCTAAGCATGAGCCAGAATGTAGGGCAATCTTGTGGTTCCTTGTTGGGGTATTTGGCAGATGGTACCATCAATAATAATGGGAAAAACATAAGATGGGCTCAATTAATATCCAATGATAAGCTCACAAATGTGTTGCCTTTAGAAAAGAGGGAGATGAACATGTGCCACAAGGTCGATGTGGATTTATTTCAGAAGCCTTTGTGGAGTCATCTTAGCAAATCAAATCCTTTCTTGTGGGAAGGCCAATGAATGTAAAAACAGTATGTTTCAAAATCAGTGGGGCTTGTTTACACCTTCCTGTCACTCAGCAAATACACCCGTTTTTTATGCTCTAAAAGCGATTCCAAAAGATAGATCGATAGTTATCTTGGTTCATATTGTATAAAATCAAGAATCTGAGAAAGTGAAAAAAGAGTGGGCATCTAAAAAGTGGACAGATTTGGGAAGGGAAACTGGGTGCCAGGATAGCAGGGAATTTGCACTTTTGCCATCAAAATGCCACCTAGAGTCACCATTAAAACTTTAGGGCAGCAATATCAAACCAACTGGATGGATTGATTATTTCTCCAATTTTCACCATCTGTAACCTTCAGTATAATCAGGGGATTTTCCCCAGTGCTGAACAGATTTCAATTTTCAATAGAAAAGGTTTCAGGCAAGTTTTAATTTGATGTGGGTGGCTGGGCACTGTCCCCCCGTTGGCACTATGTAGTGATTGAACCCATATTCATAAAGGGAGAAAAAACACGGCCAAGATCCTAGCATCAAGACTCTTTACTTGAAGCAACAGATAAGATTTTTGGGAGATTGTTTCATAATAAATTGGCAAACAGGGTGTGTGCCAAAAATCAGCTTTCTGATAACCAGGGAGGATTTAGAGAAGAGCAGTCTATTAATATGTACTTATTAAAATCCAAGTAATTCTATCTATATGATATTCCAATCTACACGGTCATTATGGTCCTCTCTTCAGTATTTGATATGGTGGATAGATTCTATGGAGCGTCCTGGGGGCTTTGGCCTCTAATGCGAATGTTGATATTATTACATGTGTGAGGTTTGGTCCGGGGCGGGAGTGCACAACAGTTTTTTTCAGAAGCCCTTGGTGCATGAAAGGGTTTTATACTGCCCCCCCACCTCTTGTTTAATATGTTTATTGCAATCTATGTCCTTTGCTTGATGGTAATGAGTTCAACGGCTGGTTGAACTAATTTTATTTAACCCGAAACACCCTTCCCTACATATAATGGGACTGGTATTATTTTCTAATTTAGCACCATTCCAAGCATAAGTAAGGAAAGTGCTGCAAAGTCGGTCATGTCACCCAGGATTCGACCAGCGGTCAAACTCATTACCATCGATCAAGGGACTGGATACTCTGTATTAATGGTCTGGAAGACGTTATGACTGCACAAAAATAGGATGTTCCATTGGCAGGATGGAGGCAGGTGCCCTTACTTAGTGATGCTCCTGGCTAAAGCACCCAGGGCTCTTCAAAATCCAATTGACGCCTATGATTCCTTTATGAAGGAAAGAAACGTATTAATAAACATCTTAAAGTGCATGGTCGGTTCTAGGAAATGCTAAGTTATATGTTGAGTTTAATGGTGAGGATTTTGAGAGTTTGAAACAGTGCCCCTAATTAGGGATAGCACCCTCTGAAACGTTATAGGGGTGTCTCATATTAATATTGTCTGCAATTAATTTCTAGGGGAAGCAGCCAATCCCAGCTATTTTGGGCGTTCACGGTGTTAAATGTGAAAACCCTTGGAGTGGGTGGCTGAGGTAGTGAAATATGGGCTATCTGTCATTCACCAGTGTCCAGATCACGGAGGATGCATTTATGAAACCAATTCCGGAGATACCAAAATCAACTGCTAACTTCTCGGACCATAACCAAAATAATCAGCCATTTATTTCAAATTAAGGTCAAATTATAACTTTGGCTCTCACTATGATGTAACCTGAATGCAGCTTTCTCTTGTATGATTCTGGATGAGGTTTTTTCCTGTAATTTTGTAACCAAAATACCTTGGATTAAATGTATCCGATATAGAATGGTGAGTGTGAGTAACGTCCATCCCTTTACAACACTGGCAAGCCTTGTGAAGGCTCACAGAAACAGGACGAAACTGCTGACAGAGAAGGGGACTGTGCCTTGAGGAAAAACATGCCCCATTTTATTATTGCCTCAAGTGGTCTCCTGGAGAGCAGTTTGACCTGGATATGAAAGTTTGTGGAAAGGAAATGGCTTGCAAGATGTAGGCTGGGAGTACTCCCATTAAGGAAGAACGTATTGTTAGGTCAGAATATGGCAAATGTCCCTAATCTTCACCTGTTTTGTCCCGAGCAGGAAGATACCGAATTGCATTTTATTTATGTTGTGCCTTACAAGTGAAGCTAAACAATACTACCTCGATACCACAATAAAAGGCTTGCAATTTTATAAAACATCACAAAATCTTGTTGTTTCAAAATCTAATACCAGCTATGACAAATGACCACAGATTGGGCTTGCCAATCTTTTCCAATTATAATAATGATAATGATGTCTTATTTATATAGCGCTTTCACGTTGGCACTCCGGAATGCTCTAAGAATTAAATAAAAATACATTAATTTACATTTTTATGATTGTTCCTTGTTTTCTACCTTCTTGTATTTACGTATTTGTTAAGGAAGATTCTCCGAATTGCATGATTGGTGCCTGATTTTATTATATTAACTGTATTGACTTTTATGACATTTTGAAAAAATAGTCTTGAAATCAAAATTGAAATAGGGAAATCCTAATCATGGTTCTTTTCACCTTTTCTCGAACGAGCTTACTGAAAATAGCAGAAGAACCATGAACACAAACTATGAAAAGTCAAAAGGGCATTGACGTTTTAGCCCGTTGCGTGAAAAAAAGAAATGTTTAAAGTTCTCACATTGCTGTCTTGCTTGCACTGTGATGCAAATACTTAATAGGGTACTCATTACAGATTTAGTGGAATTGCAAAAGAAATTACTGCACACAGTAATTGTTTGGGCTGCATGCAGCAACTACATCACCAAACTGCATTTTCAGCAGTTACCAGCAGAAGGGCTGTGCTGGATCCGTTGAGCACCAGTGCCTTGCATCAAAACTGCATTTTGCAGTCACCAAAATAATGGCTGTGCTGTCTTTACCAGGCACATATGGGGCAAGATGGAACATGTAACACCCTGAGAATGGCTGCCAGTGATTTTCTTATGTGCACCAAAGAAAAGAATTCAAAGGCAGCGCTGCTATGCTGCCAGTTCAAAACATCTTACTGAAAAAGAAAATGTTTTGCATCTAAAACGATTGCACACTGATGCTCTTTTCATCTTTCCAACATTACCCATTTTGGTTCCAGTAAGACACATTCATGTGCACCCATATTCAGGGTGTACACCAGCAAATGTGGGCATTCCTTACTGAATGGCATGTTGTGTCAGGCAAAATCTGTGAAATAGCAGAGAACTTCACTCCAAGCCATACGCAAAATGCTTTACTGTTTGCAACAAAATAACACTAACAAACCCTTCACAAGATCTCTCTCTTTGCTTATGTCAGTTTCAATGGATCCTTGCCTTGGACAGATTCCTGTCTAGTAGAAATTGGCTAGGGCTATAAATAATGTTCAGAATCTAGATGCAAGAAAGAACGAATTTGAAAGTTACATCCCAGCAGAATGAACCCACCTGTAAAATGGTTATTTTGCCAAACAAGAAAATGCCTTTTAAAAAGAGAAATGTTAAACTAAGGCTTTGTGCTTGCATAGAAATGTGATGCGGGTTTACTTAAACATATACCTGATATTTATTTCTAAAAGACTTACTTTTTGGTTAAGGGAAAGAAAAGAAAAAGAAAAAAAAATACTGTGAGGCCAGCTTCAGGTTTGACAGGCCCTGGCTTCACATGGCCCTTCCTTTCCTGGGAACAGAATCAACTACCCCCAAGGGGACCATCCCCCTGGAAACTATGAATGGGCAAGGGGGAGAATGTAACACCCTAGGCAGACGAAGCAGCATTCTGCAGCCAAAAGACAATGGACTTCCAGGACACATAGGTGAGAAGTCCTGGGGACACCTCCCCTCAACTCAAACTGAAGGGCTTCAAAGGCGAATCCATGGCAACACTGGACTAGAGCCTGACCTTTGGCTGTGGGCTGGGAGGAATGCCCATATTTGGAAGACAAAGCCAGGCCACATGGATTAAAAGACTTTTCTTATTTAATAAACTTTATGACTTTTATCTCTGCAACCTGAAAACACAGTAAAACAAAATTTTAACAGTTCTAATATAATTTTTGCACCAATAAATGAGACGTTGTAGCTTTTCCTAGCAGGTTGGAGACGCAAACGCCAGAAAAATGTCGTTCATGAGAAAAGTATACATGGGATAGCTTTGAAGATTAATGAAAACATGCCTTGTGATAATCCGTATACCTATATAAAATTGTAGAATTTTAGGTGAAACGATTCCCACCAAATATTGCAAAGATTTATTAGAAGGACTAAATAACATCGTACAAACTTGGGAGTTGGAATGCCATGTTCTGTGTCAAATATGGAATCTGCCTATGTGATTTTCAAAAGCGTAACAATTGTAAAAAGGTGCATTTTTGTATCATAACTGATTTTGTAAAAAGTAACTGTGGGATGGCTCTGTAACTCATAAAAACACACCCCATAAAACTGAGTCCCCTCTTTTAGTCCAATCTGCTTCCAGGGAGGAGGCGACATTACAGGCTGACCTATCTGATTCTTAGAGGCAGGTCTAGTTTAATTCTGCCCCATAGTAAAATCATGTGTCTTCATGCTACTTATATAAAGGGGAGGCATGGGGAGCTCTGGACACACACAAACACCCCCCACCCACACACACACACACACACACACACACTCTTCTGACTTTTCCAGCCCCTGCGCATCCAGAGATCTAGACATTCCAGATTCAACCTGCAAGATTCCAGATTCCACTGCCAGGACAGGGGTAGCTGATCCAGACCCCCCATCCAGGCAGAACCACCAGGCAGAACTCAAGCCCTACAATTATCCCGACGTAAGCCCTCAGGAGAAAGGGCTACGAATTGTTGTTTTGCTGTGGAAAGTGGAGAGAAGCACGGAAGACTGCTATTTCAACCTGAGGTGTGTGTGCCTTTAAAAGAACTGCTGGTCAGCCGGTCAGCTGACTATATAAAGCTGCCTCTAACGCCCTAGCGGTGTAAGCCCTCAGGAGAAAGGGCTAGGAGTTGCTGTTTTGCTGTTTGGCGAGTGGGCGCAGTCGCCGACTCCGTGCACCCACAGGGTACCAATTGCGGAGCTGATGCCTGGTGCATGTCCAGAGCGAGAGCGGGAGCTCATTTCAACTACTCCCCTAAGAATGCGAGCTCAGCGTAAAAGCGATGGACTGGCAGATGACTCGGAAGCAGGACACCGCTCACGTCAGACATAAGTAAGTTGCTACTTTTCTTGTGTGTCTGAGTTGGAGGACCCGACTCTGGCTGTGTCATCTGCCTTAATTGAAAGAACCACTCCCGTAGTGTCAAGTGAGGCTACCTTGTCCCTGCCAAAGTTCTTAAACATACCTGGAGTGCCACGCGATTTGGATATTAATATAAACAACGTTGTGGTCACATGTAGTAGGCACTCTGTCTCTGTACAGCCACGTCAGGTCTTAAGTACACTGTCAAGCCCTGTGAGGAACGACTTTCTGGGCGAACCGCACAGGGCTCAGATGTTGGAGCACAACAGCAGATCCTGTGTCTGTGCCTTGTGTGCGTCCTGCACTGCTGGCGAGTTTGGGCAGCTGCAGCCTCCGTCCTTGCGCATACTGGTGTGGCGCACAAATCAAGGGATGAATACTGACATTATCGAAAGGGATGTGTTGGCGGGCTTTGCTAAAGAAAGGCTGAAACCTGTGCCGGATCGGATTATGGAGTCCTCACAGTCTAATCAAGAGCAAGCCAAATGGATAGACGATTCTGCCCTGGTTAATGACTCGCTCTATCCTAATCCTCAGAATCAACCATTCGCTCAACCTTTATCAGAAAGGTCCCCGAATCAATTCCCTCGAGTGTGTGTAGACAATATTGGATCCAGCCAAACTAATTTGGATACTACCACATGTCCCTTGGTTAATGCGCCAAATATGCTCTGTGTCACAGAGATAAATGATGATTTTTTTTGCGCATTAACCTTTGAGCCTGTCGACACAGCTGCTGTTCCACGCTTGTCCATGCAGACAGCAGGCGAACAGGGCCGCAGCAGCTTAATGGGGTTCGCAACGGAAGGCGGTACTGGAACAGAAAGGTGAAATTCACTAGAAGTACTGAATAAAGTATTGCAAAACCTGGTTCGGATTGATACATCAACAAGTGCTTAACGCTGAAGACGAAATTCAAGAAAAAGCAAACTTAAAGAGGAATAATCAACAATTGCTAGACAAGTGAAGATATATGGGAGAGCGTGGAATACAAACAAAGAAGATTGGGAGAAGTTAACCGCAAATGTAACCCTGCGCAAGACTTCCCCTGCTTATTACCCAACTCTCAAAAAAGACTAAGCGACAAAATGACAGTCGAGACAGATGAAGGTCATAGGACGAGGAGAAGGCTGCAAATACAGGACGGCGAAGTTTCAAACTCTGATGATAGCCTAACATCTGACTCTTCCTTCATGGATAGGCCTTTCACTAAGATTAGGAGAGTCAAGGCAGACACACTAAGGTGCGCCCGTATTATGAAGGGCCAGTTGTCTAACACGAAAGCACACGTGGTGGCCGGCGACCATGTCCTTACAAACGAGCTGCAATCTGTCCTAATGTCCTCTATGGCGATATCACTTGCACCTTTCACAAAGTTATATGAGCATATAAATAAAAATTCGAAGGACCTGGCGACATGAGTGGCATTAATGAATTCTAAACTCTCACAGTTGGAGGAATTATTTGGTCGGTCTAATAATAAACAAGAAGACGCAATCAAAAGGATTGAGGCAGCTTTAAATCTCTTGAGTGAACAAAGGCGCAATGACATTATGGACAAAAAACTGCTGGCAGAGGTAGCTAAAGAGGATTTAGCCCTATTTAAACACTAAAAGACTGATGCAGGAAAGTGCACTCAATCACATTAAGCGTCGGACAGAACAGTGTTAATAAATGATGCAATGGCCAGCCTCGATGGAAGAGTTGCTAACCCTGTAAAAAATACATGTCTTGAGGAAGCCATGGAAAAAACAAACTCAAATACAGTCTGTGTTGAGTTACTCGGTAAGCCAGGCAAGAAGTTACAGAAGCGATGCTCTGCCTCAACGGGAACTCACCCTGGGAGCACTACAGAAATGAGAAGTATAAATGAAGAACCTTCCTACAATGCCGCTGAGATCTCCTTTTACTCGGCCTTTGAACAAGCCAGAAGCCAGGAAAACCTGACACATCTAGATGTACAATTAGCCAGGTCTTCAAGCGATCGAAATCGAGGAGTGGACAAAAGTTGTGAGGAGTTACCAACTGCTGATTTTGCTGATTCTTTTAACGGTGGTACCCAAATTCCAAAGAGAGCAGTGAAAGCAAAACAACAAGCTACACCCTCACTCACGAAATCCAAAAATTTGTCAGGGAGAAAAAACTCCAAATTAAGAGGATCGAGAAAATTCTTGAGGAATATAAAAGTTGCCCATATATTGGCAAAAGAGAAAGAGTCAAATTCCCATTCAATCTCGCAGAATGACACGATTAAAACTAAAAAAAAGGTTACTGTGGTGACCCAAGACAGCGAGGTGGTACGTATCGACGATTCTTCATACGTGATCTCAGCTGAGCGCATGAATATGTCAACTTATGACGATGTGGAAATCGATGACCTTAACGGATCAGACACACCAGCTGGGCCAGTTAAAGTAATGGATACTCAATTTATCCCTGAGGTTCATCTCGATGGCAATTCCAACAAATCTATTGAGAGCATAGGGGTTCAGAGCTACGTAGACGAACATGAGCTTATGAATCAAACTGTAGGAGGTTCGTTGGCCATTGTAAGCGAGCGCACTGTCGGAAGATCATTAATTATCATCCCTAACACTGAAGTCCGGTTATCAGAGAACATGGTTCCCTTAAGCCCAGTGTTTGTCACGCTACACGAGAAAAGAGAGATGCTACTTGACAAAATGCATACGTACTCTTGCGGTGCCCTGAGTGGAAACCACCATTCATCAAAGTTTGAATTGGCTGCGAAGTGGGTGATTCCGGAACACCACAGGTTGCTATGAAACAAAAGCAAGCACAATTGCAAGAAGGATTCTCACTAGAAAAGCTGCCGAGAATTAACCATGCCACATTAAACCATATAGAACGGAGGAGGAATAATGGAAAGCAGCCTGTGTATAAGCTTGTGTTAGAGTGTGTGGATTCTAGAGACAAATTGATCCTAAACAGACATAACATGATAAAATTATTACATCATGTTCCAGGTCTACACTTAATTGACTAAAACAACGTAAAGATAGTGGAGTTCCCAGAAGAAGGTCGGAATGACAAAGTAGTGCTGCATTTGGCATCAAACATAATCGCAATAACAATCTTACAAGCATACGAAGCGTTGCATCACTGGGTTTCGATGTCTATAAACATCATGATGAATTGCCGATTGTGTCGACTAATGAGAATGTTGAAAACTCCACTATGACGAAGACGGGTATGGAATCACGGCTTTCATCGGCCGCCACAAATTGTCTTCGAAAGCTGGGCAAGATACACACATCTCAACAAGAGATGTTGAAAAGTCGAATGGAAAGCTTAAGTATGAGAATCATAAAGTCACATTTGTCAGAGTTGAACCGGACCCAAAAGATGGCCTAAAAGACAAACTCCAAATAACCATAAAAAGTGCCAACAGTACGGATCTCATTAACGAAAGAGTCGTCAAAAACTCTAACAATATGGACCAAAACCTTGAGTGGCAATGGCTGGCAAAGTCCTTGAACGCTAACTCACAAAAATAATGCCAGAACGAGGAAATTGCCAAGGCGCGTGTTGTCGCCTCGTGGAACACAAGGGGTTTCAGTCACTCGTTTACATCAAACTGGTTGTAAGAGTTACAAATTGTATGTTTACAAGAAACTTGGATCTGCCACATTCCGATAGTGGCTGAGTTTGAACTTGCCTTTAATCCGGCAATAAAATCTGACTAAGGGCGGCTGATGGCTGGTCTAATAACTTTGGTTAGAAGAACCACGGGTTACCGGATTCTAAATTCCATAAACTATTCGCTCTTCATCCAAGTGACTATGATTGGTAAGCCCAACACATTGAACAACTTTACGGATCAGATAACGTTAGTAAACGTGTATTGGAACCATGGTAGAGCTGGCAAATACTTATACGTAGACCAAATATCAACTATACTAGACGACCTGTTAGAAGTGGAAAATCGTGCAAGTATAATCATCTGTGGGGATCTAAATATTGATTACTTTAAGAGCCTGCAATCGGATAAAATGAAATTAGCAAAAGAATGGCTCGCAGAAATGGACGCAAGAAAAATCCATATGTTGAATGGATGCACCCTTGGAGATATACCACCGGCACCAACATGGCGTCGAGCCGAACACACTTCAACCATTGATTATATGTTCGTCTCAGACACGCTTCATCCAAGAGTGAAATCCATGAAAGTCATACAAATGAACAACAGTGACCATGACATGTTACAAGCAGAGCTATTAACATCGAAGACTCAGTCAAGTCTATTTTGGTCCCACAAGGTCTTAGTACAAGCTAACAGAGTTCGACTTAGGTTGGAAGCTACAGAAGTCACTCACCTTTCCACACAGTACGGTTCGAGAAGCACGACAGTAGAATATGACAATCTGCTATCTCAATTTAAAACAAAAAACACAGGCTTAAGACACCCGAACTCTGAGCACACACATCGTTTTAATGTGAAAATATGAAAACGAAAGCGACAGATGAGAGCAGAGCTTCGCCAAAACTAGATTTTCGATATACAAGCAAGAAAGTCGAAAAATCGTGTAGCGAAACAAAAGTACAAAAACTGGTTAAAATCGCATAAACATCAATTGCTGCAAAATGACACTGAAAAAATGTTGGAGAGTTTAACAACAAAAATACTAGAGATTTTTGGTGCCTGATTAACAATACACAAGCGCCACAAAGAGCCTTACAAACCAGCTTGGTGACCGAGGCTGAGTGGATCTCGTATTTTACAGAGCTATACAAGAAAAATAAAGCGACTAAATCATCAGTGGATGGAACCAATACGAGCTGGGCTTTATCCTTCTCAAAAGAAGACATTGAGAGAGTAATTATAAAGGCAAAACATTCCAGAGCTCCAGGCCCGGACGTTCTAACAAACTTCACGATTAAACAACACCCAGAAATCTGGGCAGAGGTTTGTTTGCCATTATTTGAAAGAATACATTTGCAACGCCAAACACCGAAGTCTTGGAAAAATGCGGGCATTGTTCCTATTTTTAAAAAAGGAAATAGAGCGTGCCCAAAAAATTATCGTCCAGTAGCGTTATTAGACGTAATTGGAAAAATATACGCTACCTTGTTACAACACAAACTGGTCGAATGGGCAACAAAATCTAACCGCGTGGAAGTCCGACAAGCGGGCTTTGTTAAAAATGTAGGATGCTCATTAAATCTTTTGCTCCTAAATTTGATCAAAATGGAGGCTATGAGAACACACACGCAAGTCTAACTGGTATTCATTGACCTTTCTTACGCTTTTGATACCATCGACCGTGAGATACTATGGCAAAAGCTGCGAGCCTGGGGCTGCCCTGCTGACCTGATGGCTGCAATTCAAGAGTTGCACACAGAAACATCTATCAGAATTCGGCTAGATCAGACTGGCATTTTGTCCGCTGAGATTAAAACATTTAAGGGAGTGAAACAAGGCTGCCCCTTAGCTGCGGCTATTTTCAGTCTATTCATATCAGATATTGGAGCCGCTATAGATGCTGTGAAATCGTTCCCTCCCAAGTTACACAAATCACATCTTAGTTGGCTCCTATACGCAGACGACTTGATTCTGTTGGATGTAATGCCAATTGGTCTGCAGAGGAAGCTTGATGCAGTGCAGGAGTATGTGAACTGTAATCACTTGAAGATCAATACAAAAAAATGCGAGATCCTTTTGCTCAAAATTTGAAATCAGCAAGAGCCAACAACTCTAAAAAAGCTACCTGGTACTTGGCACATGAACCACTGAGTATATTAAGCAGTGTAAAATATTTGGGAATGACGATAAGCGCAAGTATATACGACGGCCCATGGATCCTAGAAATCAAGAGGAAATGTAAACAACTTGCAAGCCAAGCGGGTGTTTTGAATAAAACATTTGGCAAGTTCTCCTTAAAACCAGTGTTAACATTTTACCAACAGAAAGTAATCCCGGTTCTAACTTATGGAGCAGAAACACACTAAGATGTCCACATGACTTATGGTCCACTCTTGAAAATATCTACTGGTCCAAAGTCTTGGGCTTACCAAAAGGCACTTCGACGGCTTGCATCAGATATGAATTATCATTGACATCAATACATGCTAGAATCTGTTGGAAGTTGCTGTCCTTATTTGAAAAAACAAGATCTGCAGAACAGATTCCCCAATTTTTACTTCTTCACAGTGCAACATCGAATGGTAATGACATCAGGTCGATGTGGATTAGGCGCTGTGAAAACCTGCTGGCAGAGTTTGACATTAACCTAGAGCTGCTACATGGGAACCCAAATGCAGCGAGGCTAAACATTTGGCGGGCAGATTGGGACTTGACCTCCACACAAAGAGCTGCATCGAAGATGATGGTTGATGCGCCGGCTGAAGCAAGGGGCTTTAATAACCTCCAACGTTACAGTGTACTGTTTACTGATATGAACGCGAGAAGACTTTTTATGCTGATTCGCTTGAATGCCTTTAAGACCAAAGAGCGCCTCTGTGTATGGTCAGGGAATGCAAGTACAGATGCAACTTGTAGATTTTGTAAAAGCGAAAATGAGACCCTTAAATATCTGATGTTGTTTTGTGGTGAGCTCCGGTCTGTGAGAACAATTCACTTGGGACCTTGGTCAACTATGTGCTGACGAATGGTGGCAGAAAATGTACAATGGCACGGACATGAAATTGTTAATTTTTCTAACGTTCCTGCTAGCGGAAATAGAAAGTCGGTTGCATTTGGGACCAGCGCAGGATAAGGGATCCATCAAACACTGAGTTGGGGAAGAGACGGGAGGAATGAGAAGGGAGGGGAGGGCTCGGCTGAAATTTTGCTGATATTTGTTTTGTGTTGTCTTGTTTTGTGTTATTTTAAAGGTTTTCTTTGTAAACCAATAAAATAAAATTAATAAAATGTCATGGCACAGACATGAAATTGTTAATTTCTCTAACGTTTCTCTTAGCCGAAATAGAAAGTCGGTTGCATTTGGAACCAGCGCAGGATAAGGGATCCATCAAACACTGAGTTGGGGAAGAGACGGAAGGAATGAGAAGGGAGGGGAGGGTTTGGCTGAAATTTTGCTGAAATTTGTTTGTGTTGTCTTGTTTTGTGTTATTTTAAAAGTTTTATTTGTAAACTAATAAAATTAATTTAAAAAAATAAATACCAAAATTATCCCCATAATCCAGGGAGAAAGGAGGAAAGGTGGCTGAATCCTCATTGGGATTCTCCAGCGCTACCTGCTCTGTCCCGCTACCGCTTTTTTAAAGCTGATGCACCTCGCTATCTACTGAGACCAGACCCCGGTTGCCAGCTGTCCCCTTCTAGTAGAGCCTGCCTCTGTGTACCGTGACCAGATCCTTGTCCCGCGGTCCAGAAACCTGGTTGGCTGTCCAAAATACCCAATGCAAGTGATTTTCCCCATAGCAAAACGTAGCATATCCTATTTTGATACCTTGGCATTTGTTCCACCGTAAAAGATCACAATCCTCTGTGCATCTGTTTTTGATCTCCATGTGTTAGCGCCATTCTTTCCCATCCTTTTAGTCCGTTGCATAAGTCCTCAGTCATATTTCGAATAAACTAATGAATTCCCACATAAACAGACACACTGCATGTGGGGGGTTAAGACAGCAGCTTAACCTTTTTCACGGGCGACCTTCCTCTTTTCTAGCCACTAAAATATATTTTCAGTAACAATTTCCTTTCCAAACCAATTATCCCTGTGCAACTGATTCCTGTTTAAAACCTGATTTTCCTTTCCTATCCTTCCCCTTTAAGAATCTCATATTGTCAGCCCTCAAGAGTTATCCTTTAATTTGCATATTATACCTGTGATGTGCCTTTGTCCATTAGCATCAAAACCGCATTCCGATTGTGTCTGTTTATCCAGTTTTTCGAGCTGCTTTAAGAATTTAAACCCGTACAAATAAGCAAATGCAATTTTTTCACGAGTGATTTGGCGGCACTGTGTTTTTCCTTCTCAAATCTATTTTCTGAACTGAATGCCTGTTGTTAGTACATTGCCTTGTAGTTTGCTAGTGTTCTTACATCTTTGATACTGCTATACTCCTTTCTACCTCATTCATTCAACCGCACATGTAAAACCAGTATTGAGTAATTCTGAGTGCTATTTTGCTCAATTACAAGATTTTCAAATTTGCCTCCCATGCAAAGGTGGAAGGTCGGATTTTAATTCCGTTTGTTGCCTAGTATACCTGCCTCATTGCTACTCCTTTCTACCCACACAAAATTCGGTTAATAAGGGGTTGAGGGAGTGTTGCAGGGGGAAATAGGAAATACTAACTGTGGGGTTATCAGAAAACACCCCCAAAAATAATCTTGCCTATATTCACTTGTGCATTATATATCTGATGTTAGACGGTCAAACTAAGTGTGTTCTCTCATTTTACAGTGTAATTATCACGACACTGGTGATTGCTGCCCCATATTAAATTTGTGTGACTTACATTGAAATTTAAAAATAAATAAATATTGTATTATTACACACCAGCCTTGTTCATGGTCCATTGTGACCCAGAGTGTTCATAAAGGTGGGTGTGAGTCGGGTTGGGTGCCTTCTCAAATTGAATTCATAATAAATAAAATAAAAGTATTTTGATTGTGTGCTGCATCCCCGGCTAGTAGCAAGTGTCCTGGTCTGGAGTGTACTACTGCATGTGGTAATTAATGATACAGCAGGTGTGCAATATCGTAAATACCAGCTGACATTTTACATTAAGGAAACTCTACCCAAACTGAATCTCGGTCATCTAGCTGATGGCAGGCAATGAAGAATCACGTTTTTCTCAACAGGAATTTGAGGTATCGTCCAATAAGGAGCTCAAGGAGTCTCCATGACTGTTCAGAATCCTGATGACCAAAACTCCCCCACAGAATTTGAGTGCACTCTGGACCTGAATCCATGATATGGTCAAGTGGTGTCCACCCACCCTAGGTTGGTTGGTGAAGTTGAAAAGGTGGAATGACATACAATGAAGGGACAGGTAGATGGCTGTGTATCACTGGTGCGGGACAACTGCCAGAATATTGTGGACAGTGCCCCCCTTGTGATTCATCCCAGGGGAGGAAAAGTCAGCCTCCATGTTAGATTTAGATCTCAGTGGCCTAGAGGAATTTGGCAGGTAGGAGCTGAGAGAGGATCTTGCCCAGAAACAAGGTGAGCACAAAATAGAAAATAATAATATATTTCTAGTTCAAACTAAATGCTTCTGCACCCCAAACTGCATAACCACATGTCATGGGCAAAATAATGCACCTGTCTCACTCAATGTAGCTGACAGCTTACGATGGAAAAGTCTACAGGTCACACCCATCCTAGATCCTCTGCTACCCCTGCAATAATTGTCCCTTTTGTACAGTATTTGTATCGTATCATATGGTATAGAAATCCGGTCTGCCCAACACCTTAAGTGGGCAAAGTAAGTCTGATCGGTAAAGCATTGCTACTATCAAAGTATTTCAGGGTGCTACAAAAGCACCCAAGCAGGGAACAGGGAGATAAACTCAGAATAAGTACATTTTAACGTGTCCCCGGAAGAGGAGATGATTTTCTGTGTTACGCAGATCAGGTGGAAGTTTCTTCCATAGTTTATCAGCTACAATAGTTCCTGATCATTCATAGATTCTTGATCTTTAGTATCAGGCGTTGGTCATAGTGAACTTACATGGGGCTTCTGTGGGTATTGGGGAAAATACCATGTTACATTTTTTTTGGTAGATCAGAGCTGTGCCATGTAAGGACTTGTGCACAGTTGTCAATATTTTGAACACAATTAGGGTGCCAGGGAAATGCTTTAAGGGCTGCAGATAAATATGTGTGTCTTGGAAGGTTCTTGACAATAGGTGTTGTGGTATTGTATAGCAGCTGAATAGAATACATCACTAATTCAGTGGTTTTAGGATCAATAACTTCCAGGAAACGTGAGTAGCATGATAAACTCAGGTTTATTAAGATAAGGTCCTGAGCAGCAACCGCCCATCTCAGCACACCAACTGTCTCACCTGGATCCTGGAACCTCTCCACACTCCAGAAGTTCCAGGGTTCATGAATGCTAATAATGGAACACCATAACTATATACAGTGGTTGGCATGAACAATCGAAGATGCTAGACATAAACATTGCCCAAACTATACACAGGATTTTAGCAGACATAGCTATGCAGGAGCTCCTAGAAGGCACACTCCTAACACCTTCCTTCCTTCCACCAAACACCATTCAGCTCCCCTCTCCTTATTACAGCCATTATCTCCCTGTTCCATACACCTCCACCTCTAACCATGATGGATTCACCCAAATCCTTGACCACCTCAATTTCCTTTGAAAACCTGCAGTCTCCCTTCCTTACTTTAACAGGAAGTTTCAACTTTACAACATCAACTGGGCATAGACAAACCAACTTGCAACACTTCTTCACAACACATATCTCCTTTGCTTTCTCTCCACACAGATGCATCTTCTCTCTTGTTGGTTCTAGCTCAACTCTCTCACATCTTGATCTGTCAATCCACCCTGGGCACAAATGTGAATTAGGATTTCTACCTCTTAAGACCTCAAGCAGTGCCACCCCTGTGACTGTATGGGGAGCCAGCCTATACTGAAAAGTTCTCTACATGCCAGCCTTTATCCAATCCCCACCTGTGGCAACAGTAATCTTGATCACATCCATCAACATGCAATTAAATCTTTCCACATACCCATTGCCTTGGAGATGATATAAAGCTGTGTTCACTTTTTGTATGCCATACTTCTCCAAGAATGCTCTGAATTCCCTAGATACTAACTGTGAACCATTGTCCGACAGACACCTGTGTGGATATCCTTCACGGCCAAGCAATGGCTCCAGAAATCTGATGATACTACCGGATGTCACGTCTTTCAATACACAAACCTCCGGCCACTTAGATTACTTGTCCATCACCACCAGTAGATATCTATCCTTGGCTCCTCTAATATTAAAAGGACCCAACAAGTCCAATGCAATCTTGTCCCAGGGTACCTTGGGACTCTCACGCACCTTCATGGGTGGCTTACGTACCCTGATGCCTTTGTCAACATCTCTGCAATCATGTCACTCCTTCACCATGACCTCCACCTCCTTATCCATGCCAGACCACCAAAATTCAGCTTTGATCCATACTTTCATCCTTGCCAAGCCTACGTGCCCTCTGTGACCTAGGCCCATAACAGAAACTCTCCTCGGGAACAACCAGTCTGTGACCCCTTCACAAGTATGAATCCTTCATACACAAATCATCTCATATTCCCCTTGTAGGTAGTTCCCTTTTGACATGGGGTGTGGGTTTGTTCTTCTTTCTTGTTCTGTTTTCCATTCTTGCTTCCTTCCCTTCTTATATCTTGGCATATTTGCGGTCGTGTTGTGTCAGTGCTGTTGCGGCTCTGTTGTACGACAGGTTTGGTTGTCTGATTAGGTTTGGTGATAGGCTCCTGCTTGGCTGGCTCTCTCATGTTGCTAGTTTATGTTGGTTTTGATCAGGGTAGTTGAGTTGTGGCGTTAGATAGTTTTGGCTGGATAGATTGATGTAGATTTGCATGCAGTGGCAGATGCCTCCCTGTGGTTTAAGGTTTGTTGTAGTTGGCTTTGTCCCAGATGTTTTGAATTAGTGCTACTGGGATGACTTCTTGTTTGTACTCAGCGGTAGGTAGATGTGCTGCAATATGTCATAGTGTGTGCCTCAGTGTGTGTTGTATGATTGTGGTGGCTTGCTTTTCCTCCATGGTCTCTGATTTGGAGTTGTCATATGTTCCAGTAGTGGGTGCCTTCCGGGTTTGTTTTCTTTGTTGGTCTTAGGGGTATATTGATGTGCTGCAACACACAGTGGCATCTGCCTCGATGTGATTGTAGGATTGTGGTGGCTTGCTTTTCCTCTATGGTCTCCGATTCGGGTTTGTCATTGGTTCCAGGGGCTGGCATGCTCCTGGTCTGATTTCCTTATTGGTCTCAGGGATAGAACGATGTGCTGCAACACACAGTAACATCTGCCTCACTGTGGTTGAAGGATTGAGGTGGGTGATTTTCTATTTTTTCTCTCCGGGGTCTAGGATTTGGGTTTGCCAAATTGCTCCAGGTTGGAACTTCTTTGTGTGGTAATGTTTCAGGTCAATAATCCTTAATGTGGGGAGTTTCTTTGTGGTTTGTGGTGGCGGGTTACTTGAGGTAAGCAGTATCTCAAGGGGCTCCCAGCAACGGGACCTTCTCTGCAGAGCTTATCTCATGGTTGTATTATTTATTTGGGTTTGATTGATTTGTGTACTGAGATAAGCAGCATTTCGGGTAGCCCAAGGTGCAGAATCCTCCTGAGTAACGTGTCTTGTGGTTGTATTATTGGATTGGGTTTTTGTTTTTGGGGTTTAGCTGTGGATGGAGTTTGGTAGAGAAATTCCAGTGGATTAGGGTTCAGAGTAGTAGAATTCTGAGTGTGTTCAGTTCAACAGGATATCTGGGTCCAAGTGTTGAGGTTCATGTTGGTATGCACAAAGCTGAGCGATTCAGATGTGGTGAGACCCCACAGTATCAAATTCAAAAGAGGTGTATTAAGCAAAACTCTAGTGTGGTGCAAAACATGCAGCAGTAACAAAAACACATGTGGTGTGAACCCAGTAGAATCAGAGTTCAGAAGTGGTGTACTGAGCAAAACTCAAATGTGGTGCAACCTTGCAGCTCCAAAACACAAATGTGGTGCTGTCCCATAGTATCAGATTGAGAAGTGGTGCAACCCAGCAGTAGCAAATTCAAAAGTACTGGAACCAATGTAGCAGCATAATTCTAATATTGTGCAACCACAACAATATCAAAAATCCAAAGTGCTGCAACCCAGCAGCAGCGGTAGTAACATTTTCAACAGTGGTACAATCCATGCAGCGGGAAAACTCAAATATGGTAAAACCCGACAGTATCAAAATTCAAAAGTGGTGCAACCCAGCAGTAGCAAGGTTTCCAATAATGGAGTGACTCACACAGTGACACAATTCAAATGTGGCACAACACACGCAGTGGAAACATTCAAATGTGGTGCAACCGCAACTGTATCCAACTTCTGAGGTGGTGCAACCCCACAACAGCAATTCAAATGTGGTGCAACACCAACAGTACCTAGTTTCAAAGTGGTGCAGTCCAGTAGTAAACAATTTCAAATGTGATGCAGCCCCAAACAGTGTCAAAATTCCATGTATGGTATACTGAGCAAAATTGAAATGTGGTGCGGCTCTGCAGCAGCAAGGTTCAAATGAAAGTAACTGCAGCAGCGAAATGTAAATGTGCTGCAAACCACACAGCTGCAGAATTCAAATGTAGTGCGACCCCAACAGTATCTAGATTTAAAAGTAGTGCCACCCAGCAGTAGTGAAATTCGAATGTGGTGTAACCCACGCAGTAGCAGAATTCAAAAGTGGTGCAGTCCAGCACTAGCAACATTTTTCAGTAGTGGTGCAACCCACGCAGCAGTAACGTTCAAGTGCCATCCCGGCCCCCCGGGATAGGACCACGCTCTGAGTTGAGAAGTAGTGGGAGGAGTGGTAAGAAACGTGTGTGCATTAATAGTCTGATTGAGGGTAGGTAGGGAATGGCTAGGTCCCTAACAGCAGCCCATATTTCAGGGTTGAGGATAGGTTCTGTGTCAAATTGTCAGAGGGGCCAACTTGTGTGAGCAGCTGGACGAATTTTGCTTAGTACTCAGCTGTATTCTGTGGGTGTTGTCACTCGGGCCGAGGGTGATGTGTATTTAGGGTAGAGTATAGTCAAATATTGTGCACGCCTAGATTCTGAACACTCCATGAGGCAGAACGCAGGGCTGGCAAAATGAAAAGTAGACTCAAAGTGGCAGAACTACAAATTGGAATACCCTGAGAGAAACAATGCAGTAGTGGCAAAATGTAGTAGTGGCAAAATACATTAGTGGGGAGATACAGTGCTGGGTAGATTCACAGTGGCCAACCTGCTTTTGTAATGCTCAGGGAAGAAAAGTGTACGTGTGGCAAAATATAGACTGTGACAGGATTTAAAGCAGCAATCTATATTAGGCGCCTAAGTGAGGCAAAATGCAAGTGGCTCAACATACAAACAGTGATGGGATTAAAGTAACAATGTAAATTCAGAGTAGCAACCTAATTTGGGAAACCAAGTCATGCAAAAAGCAAGTGTGGCAAAATACAAGCAGTGGTGAGATTCAAAGCAGCAACCACATTTGGGAAACCTAGTCAGGGATAATGCAAGTGTGTCAAAATGTCTCTCAGAGACTTTCCGAGCAATGCAAAAAATACAAGAAAAAAGGGTTAAAAAAGGGTTAAACGATGGTTGTTTAAGTTCAAAATAGTCCACGACATACCATGGTCAATGCGTGTTCATTTGGCAATATTAGACTTATCCATTGTGCGCATGGAGAAAACACCAACGTGGGTTTTGTGATATTGCAGCACTTCTTCAGGGCTTTAATGTTGAAACAAATCTGGAAGGAAGAAAAACAGAGAAAGTAGAAAACTGATAGTAAATTCAGTGCTTGGAAAGGGTTGAGAGAAAGCAAAGGGTTTGTGCATATCGATTCCTTGGTGTCTCTGCAGCCCACACGGCTGGCACAAAATATGACTTGAAAGTACACTGGGAAACATCTTACTTTAAGAGGCTGCGGAAAATTTTGACAGCATCATTCTTGCTTCATATTTAGTCTTTAAAAAGAGTAGGGATCTTTTTTGTAAAAAAATTAAAATAAATAAAGGGAGGATGCAGAGGCTTATCATTTGTGTAGGCTTATTGGGGTGCATGATTTGCACTGGCCATTGGATGTGGTGTTTCGCTCTTGACGGGTGTGGCTGGTGTACTACTTGTGTATGTGAAATTGAGGTGGCGAGTGACTTTGTGTGGATGGCTGGTGGCTTGCAACTTACATTTTTGCCCCTTGCTCTCATAATTTGTACTAGCCCTGAAACAAACAGAACATTAACAGAGAGCTAAGAGTCAAAAACAGTACCACTCAGATTGAGAATATGCACTGGGAGGGATTTAGAAAAATGTAAATTTCCTTCCAAGGAAACAAGGGATTGTAGCCTGCATATTTTGATTGCGTTTTAATGTTTGAATAGTTGTATTGTACTTATTATTTTCACTGCTCAATGCTTTTAAAAGTTTAATACATCCTTTAAATCAGGATTCACTGATGTTCTTGGAAGGTACAAAATACTCGACTTCTTCTGTTAGGCCGTTCCTTTAGTCACATAGGCCCTACATCTTGGAACGTTTCCATGGTTACGTGAAATGGTGAGGCCATGCCAGAAACGTGTTAGTCCCCAAACCCAAATATTGTTTCACGACTTGCTGAGTAAACTGGTATACAGGTACTCTAAATAATCAGCCTTTCATACAATTAAATTCATTTTTTTCGAAACATCATGAACTACATCTCTTCAAAAGTCCTGCCAAGAATCTGCCTAAATGTGTTTCACCCCTCTGACCTTTTTCAATGCATATCAAACATTCCTGTGTCATACATTGAATCTTACACAGAAATAATAGATATATCTATGTATAACATAATTGATTGATTTTTTAATCAATGCAGTTGTTCTATTTTTCAAATCTTCTTATGTAAACCAGGTTGTTCACATATTTCAGCTCATTCATTTGTAGAAACGTTAAAAGTATCCAATAATCACAATATCTATTGAGCTATTTTTTGTATTCATTGTTTGTTCTTTCAAATTGTACTTGTTGAATTAAGAATCCATTGCAGATTTATAATACTTTAGTGTTGGGATGTTCTTTACGGCAGCCTTGTTTGACTTGTAATTGTTGGCTTTCCATGTGCAGCATAGTGAACACATCACATTGACCCCTGGGGTTTGAAGAATATGCAGGATTACTGTCCTAGTCTCTGAGGATGGGCAAATATGCATACATGAGGCGAGCGCCTGTGCATTGGGGTCCAATAGTGATTAAATAATACATTAGCAGCACCATCCCTAGTTTACTCCAGTGAGCCAGTAGAGACTTGGCCAGATGAGGCAAAATAATGTCTCATCGGTTCTGCAACCTTTGGCCTATTACCACCTCCTATGCCACACCAGCATGGATTGCTTTGCAGCCATACATTTGTCCAACACTGGAGAACACTTAGCAGGGAGATTTTGCATCAGAAGGAGCACAGTTAGCTTCTTACCCATTGACTTGCATTGGTGCAAAGTTCCGTTTTGCAAGGTGAAAGTTCAAAAATGTTCAAAAATGTTGTATCAATGTGTTGGATTGAACAGTTGGGAGTCTCTCATCAAAATAGGGAGGGTTTATCAGTGTGCATCCAACTCAGAGCAGATTCCTGCTGCTTCAACTGCAGACATAAATAAGTGTGACCAAGCGTACATGAAGTGAGTACCTGTTCACTGAGACCAGTGCACATCAGCTGCAGTGATAAATGGGCATGCGGTTAAGATGTGCCAGTCCATGCCCTGTTTTATAGGCGCTGGATCATCTCCATCCTGCGTATACTTCTGAATTCCTACTTATCCCGTTTTGTCGAACTCACACGAATGAAGCTAGCCCTGTATATTCAGCATAGGTTATATTTAAGAATGTATTTAAACGTTTTATATAGTGCTCCCCCTACGCAGAGGGTCTCCCAGTGCCTTACAGAGTTCAAAGAGAAGTGGCAAAAAAGAAGTCATATTTTTAGACGAGGAAATGAAGATTATGCTATAGAAAGGATAGGTGAGGAGGTCATCTGGCTAAATTATGTGTGGACTAAGTGGTAGGTTTTGCATCTTTTGCGTAATGTGATGATGCAAGTAGAAGCATGGATGGGGGATGGGAGGGTAATACAGGCTCTGGGAACTCTCTAATGACAACCGGCAAATAAACTTCTCCACACCAATGAAGTTCCATCGGCTTAACTATAAAGCCTAGCAATAGTTAAGCCGAGGGTTTCTTCTTGTGTGCATGTTACCTTTCAGAGTGTAATGCGTAGAAGATTTTTTTGGACTTGTCTCATGTATGTGTTAGTGTTCATTTGTTATGAGGGTAGGTTGGAGTTTTGAGGTGGCTTTGTATACGATGCAGAATCCTTAGTTGTTCATTGGGTCATTGGTAGCCAGTGGAGCTAGGAGAGAGGTTGGGTGATTTTCGGCTGGGGACTCCCTCTAGAACAGCCTCCCTGCCACTCTAAAACTTAAGGAGAACCATCTCCGGTTCCGGAAGCACCTCAAGACCTTCCTCTGTGCTTCTGCCTTCGCTCCCCCTCTCCCCTGCTGATCTGCTCTCTCTTGGCACTGTGCACCTGGCCACCCTCTGTCCCCTGGGCCCAGGTACCTACTCACCCTTCCACCCTCCTGCACTACCTCCTGGCCACCCCTTGCACTGCAGATTGTATCTGTACCCATACAGCCCCCCCCCTTTTTGTTCCTTCTTTTTCTGCACTTATCAGACTTACACAGTCTGCTGCCTTAAGCACAGCACTTGCCACTTTCTGGCTGCACTACCACTGTTTATTGCCTCCCTTTTCTATTTATTTCATTTACTATTATTTATCTACTCTCCCCTGCTCCTTACTTTCCACTCTCCCCCTTCCATGCACTTTTTCTCTTTTCCCTTTCCCATGCACTTGCACGTTCTCAATGTCACAGGGCCTACTAATATCATTGTTTTGTTGTGTTGTTTCTCCTCCGTTCCCCTCCCTTGCCTAGTCGCGCTCTGAAACACATGTGTATGAGCGTGATACAAATAAAATATCGTATCATACATCATATCATGTGTGAGTGTTTGGGGAAGGTGTAGAATGAGTCTTGCTTCTGCATTCTGTATGGCTCGGAGAGGGGTTAGGGTGTCTTTGGGAAGTACAGTTTGGAAGAAACTATTCCTGGACTGCAGTATGGATGTGCCATGGGGAAGGATGTGTCTTCTCTTGCACAGGCGATGTAGCTGTAGTTTGCATGTTTTGATGACTGTAGCTATATTTCGTGTGAAGTATGTTAGGGTTGCTGGTTAAGTAGAGGAACTTGACTAATGTGGAGAAGTTAATGTGTGGGTTGTCATTAGAGAGTTGTTTGATCCAGTGGGTGAGGTTGGGTTTGTGCCTGAGGTGTCAGATGAGGAAGCATTCCATTTTGGATGGCTTAAGTTTTAGAAAACCGGTGGCCATTCAGGAGATGATGGTGGCGAGACAGTTTCTGAGGGTATTGTGTTCTAAGGGGAGGAGATTTGGAAGTATATTTGCATGTAATCTGCATATTGTTCAAAGTGGATGTTGTGAGTGCAAAGAGTATGACTGAGGGATTCAACATATTGATTGAGCAGGAGGGTGGATAAAGAAGATCCTTCTGGTACATGGCGTGTTAAGAATGTTAGGTTCAATGGTTCAGCCAGGGGTGGACTGGGAACTAAAAGAGGCCCTGGAAATAATTACTGGGGACCAAAAGAGGCCCTGGAAATAATTACTGGGGACCAAAAGAGGCCCTGGAAATAATTTTCGAAGTGGCCTCATCTGACACATTTTCAGCAATCCCAATGCTTTTCCTATGTGAAAATTTGGAAATAACACACAAAAGGGGCCCACTGGGAAATCTCTATATGCCAGCCCACCCCTGGTTTAAGATTTGCCGGGGTAGGTCTGACATGGAGACAAGAGAGTCAGTGAGAACAGTTGAACCAGTTAAGGACAGTGCCTGAGAGTTTCATCTTGTGGGATAGGACGGTGTAGTCAATGGTGTTGAAAGCTGTGGAATAATCGTGCAAGACTAGAAGGGATGCATGTCCTTTGTCAGTGATGTTATGAAGGTCATCCAGAATGTGAAGTGTCAGTCTCAAAGCTGTGACAGAACCCTGATTGGATGAGGTTGAGGAGTTGGTTTGCGGTGATGTGCTGTTGGAGTTGGCTTGTGACAAAGCGTTCCATGATTCTGGTGAGGTATGGCAGGATAGTGATGGTATGATCATTTTCAGGGAGCATGGGTCGATGGATGGTATCTTGATGAGGGGGGATATTTGTCCTGTTTTGAGTGTGAAGGGTATCAGGGATCGAAATTAAGATTGGATAAGCAGGAGCTAAAAGCAACTCCTGGGTATCCAGCATTAACCAGTGACCAAGAGGTACCAATGGGGATGAGGAGCTAGTACATAGTGTTCCACAAATCTAACTGCCAATTAAGATGCAAACCTACAAATGTATCTAATATTTATTAACCCTTATGCTTTAAATGTTGTGTAGATGTGGCCTTATGTTTATTTATCAACTATCTCAAATGCACAGAGTTAAACACACATAGGTGTGTCTGTTTGGCATGAGTTGACCTGGGGAGCCAAAAGTAGCTCCTGATAGCTGTTGTTGTCAAGCTAACCAGGCTCATTTTGGCTACAAGAAAGAGCTAAAAATCTCCCAGCTTCCCTCAATTTAGTCCTCTTTTGCTGTGTGGAAGGCGAGAGTTGATGTTGGATCATTGTATACCCATGGTGGTGATGCAGTTAGATGCAGCCTGAGCTGGGCATGCGTTTTATGGGAAGTGTGCTGCTTTTGATGTGGCTTTGAAGGTGATGAAGGTGTTTTAGTGGAATTAGTCCTATACGTTAGAAGGTTTGAGATTGGAAGGTGGGAGGAGGGGTGGACTGGGAACCAAAAGAGGCCTTGGAAATTATTTTAAAAGTGGCCCCATATTTCACATTTTCAGCAAGCCAAACCATTTTCCTAACTAACAATAAAACTACTCAACGCCTACAGCGCACCAGAAGTAATCTAACCACCCCCTTCTCTTTACCACATTCCCACAACTCTCAAGTACTACACACACCCAGAGGGCTAGTGAAACAACCCACCAAAAACATTCAAACAACACACCCTTCTCTGGCCATGCCACAAACCCAATATCTGCAGACCACAAACAACTCAGACACTGGACACCACCCTTCCAGACACAACATGCCCAGTGCACATAACAAAGCACACAGGAAGGCCAACATGCACGGATGCCAGTTTCTGCTGCTTCTTCACGCATCAACAGATGAGCAAATCCTCTATCGTACCCCTTTCTCCATCACTAACCAACCCTACTCACTTTTCTTTCAGAGCCATGTGAGCGCCTGGAGACCAGGCAAATGGCAGAGGTGCATGGTATACATCAAAATAACATAACATTATTTAGAAGATGGTAGAAATCCATATATCATGGTGATGCAAGGTTTTCTTGTGCAGGTATGTTTTCGAAAGCATGTCTTGATGAATGCTGAGAGTGAGTGATGTCACAATGAATTATGTCTTGAGTTGAATCTGTGTGTATGAATGAGAATGTTCAGACCAGGGATTCCAGGAGAGATAGTTAAAACTGAGACCTGAATGGTGGGCACCAGTGGGTCTTACCCTTAATATCTTAAGGAATTACTGGATGTATCTGGAATAAAGTACTTGTGAAACTTGCCTATGGGACTGAGAACCATTATATTAGAATAGCTACATGCCACCTTAGTTCACTAATCCAGGTTGAAAATGGGCCAATCTTAAAGTTAACCTAATTTGTCACCCAATTCTCATGCGTTCATCCAGAACTTAATCAACACTCTAGAGTGTCCAGTTAGTAAATAGTTTTCATGCTATATGCTCGTTGCAATTTTGATTTATTCAAAAATCACAAAAAATTGTTTGAAATGCTTTGATATGTGATATGATGTCATTTATAACGTGCCTGGACACAAGTGTTTCTAAGCGCGATACAAGACCATTGTTTGACAATTGTTTGACAGTTATAGTGTGACATTACTGGTGGTTTTGCCCCATCTGGGCTTCTTTAAGGCTACAACTATGATCACCCACAAAGGAATTGGTTGAAATGTGATTGTACAATACATACAAATACCAAATTATGGTTCAATTTTACCCAGAAAAGGAAATATAAAAGAAAATAAATAGGGAGAGAAAAAGAATTGCCATTAACTATGATAATATTTGTCTCAGCATAATACTACATATATCATATAATTCATTATTGATATTATCTTCTTGATATTGAGGTTCTAAGCTCATCCTAAATAAATTGTACGTTTAGGGATTTATTCTGTCAAATTTGATGTGCACTTTGCAAAGGTTCTATACAATCTTCATGCTTAGAAATATTAAGTAACCTGGGATTCATATGAATTGAATATATTAGATGTCCATTATTGTACTCTGATATTGATATTATTCTCATAAAATCCTTGGAATTTACCTACAACTCTGTACATTTCACAGGCAGTTCAGTTATACTCACTAATTCCCCTTACAACTGTTACGTTAATAGTGTATACATCATCATTATTTTCACAATGTTTATTAAAGCAGTTTAGTCATTTTGAAAGGAAGTGCCCAGAAGTGCCTGTTAGCCTGGAGGAAACGCTGCTGGACTATATTCTCGCTATATCAAGGATAAGCCCCGCCCCCGGCTCCCAGAATTCTTCAAGAAGGCTGGGCTGCGCGCACCTGCGCGCGCGCACCAAGGAAGTGCCCAGAAGTGCCTGTTAGCCTGGAGGAAACGCTGCTGGACTATATTCTCGCTATATCAAGGGTGAGCTTTTTTAGCTCACACATGGACACAGTGACCTCAAATTGTACTGAAAGTAATTGTATTTACTAGAGAAGGTAACATCAAAAGCTAAAAAGCTTTAAATACTTATATATTTCTTTCTTTAGATAAGCCCCGCCCCCGGCTCCCAGAATTCTTCAAGAAGGCTGGGCTGCGCGCACCTGCGCGCGCGCACCAAGGAAGTGCCCAGAAGTGCCTGTTAGCCTGGAGGAAACGCTGCTGGACTATATTCTCGCTATATCAAGGGTGAGCTTTTTTAGCTCACACATGGACACAGTGACCTCAAATTGTACTGAAAGTAATTGTATTTACTAGAGAAGGTAACATCAAAAGCTAAAAAGCTTTAAATACTTATATATTTCTTTCTTTAGATAAGCCCCGCCCCCGGCTCCCAGAATTCTTCAAGAAGGCTGGGCTGCGCGCACCTGCGCGCGCGCACCAAGGAAGTGCCCAGAAGTGCCTGTTAGCCTGTTAGCCGGGGGCTGGAGGCTGGAGGCTGCGAGCATTGTTTGCTCGCCGTCTTATTTAAAACGCTGTGAGGATCTAGTGGGGATTGATCACTCTTTTGATAACATTCTGTCGTCTGCTGGCTAGTTCTGCCTAAAGAAAGTCAATGTAACTGAATTTGAGAGGTATGTGCTTAAAGAAATTGCGGTCTTTTTTCTGCCAATGTCTGAGTAAACTTCTGAAAACTGTGGCGTTTGAAGTGTTGAAAGCATTCCGCACACGGGAGCCTGCAGAGAATGCAAGCGGCTAAGTGCTGTGAAAAGTCAACAGCCGTGTGTTATAAAATGGTAATGACTAAATGTACAACGTAGATAATCTCGTAGATGCATGAGTCTGACACATGTGCTTTTGACATTTAATGAAGATTTGTAAAACTACAACGCCGCTGCATGATACAGACTGCAATTTAAATAACACAAGTTAAGTACCATATAAGCACTGCTTGCTGGGTTTGCCTGACCTCCTGTTCTAATTTCGCTCGGAGGACGGCTGAACCCGTGAAACTGTCTTATTGCCTAACTCTATAGGAAGAAGGTATTTTCTCATTGCTGGAAATCTCGCTCCCCGTTTTTGAAACGCCTCTTCCTGGGTCTTTAAAATCTTATCTACTAGTGCACCGTGCGCACTGTTAAGTACCACACAGGTACGGGTTGTGTTTGCTGTACGAAGCGCAGGGTGTGGGTAAAGGCTATAAAGCAGTAAGACACTAACCCTCTTGTGGAAATCATATAACGAGTGTGCTGGATGGTTGAGGGTATAGAAATTAGGACATTTACAAAACCTATAATAAGTGTTGCATGCATTCATCCCTTGCATTAGTGGTTAATAACAGAAACTTCTGATTGTGGTAATAAAGTATGGTGAAAAAGCTAAGGAATGGGAAAAGGTGTCTGAATGGGTCTCCATCATTACTAGGAGAAGGAAACATGTCGGATGACGAAATAATGCACGACACCATAAATCAAACAAAAAAAAGGGGAGAACTAATAGTAAGACGGCTAGTGATAAGGAGCTAGCATTACCATCAGCAAGTTCACTTATTCCTAACTCAGCAGTAGATGAGATGGTAAACTCAAATGAAGCACCAAAAATAAAAAAAGTTGTATCAGCCCAAATACATATGGAGAACACGGTAGGGCTGACATATCCTATAAACCCCATATGTAATATACCAATCACTGATAGTTCAATGTTAGGTGCAGTTAGTGAGGAACACAGTTTATTTACTGGTGATACCTCTCTGGTTGCACCAGTGGTTCTAGCAGAACTACATAGTAGAGCACGACTATCAAATGGCCCATCAACTCCTGCAGCGAGCTCGCGGGGAGTGAGAGACCAAGTTCATTTCCATGCAGCAATTGCTGCCAATTTGGAACAATTAAATGAAAAAAGAACTAATGGGAGAGAGGAGGGAGAGAAAGAAAAGAAACAAAATGCAAGCTCTCCAGCCCACGACTTAGTGACCAATCCATTGGAGATAATTTATCCACACTCACCTGTGTTAGGGGCCGATTCTCTTCAAGCCAAACCACTATTTGACTCAATACGCCAACCGAACTCATCTCTGCCACTGTTTCCACTTGAAGATACGCTCGTGGATTTGAATCAACAAGAATTACAAAACTTCCCTGTGCTGGCAAGGATCCTTAACTTGCTTGATAAGGGTCATGAATATACCCATGGTGCAATTGGTGCATTGAGCACGGCAATGTCTGATATTGGTAACAGAATAAGTAGAATGGAAGGATACATGATGGCTCAGGAAAAATGCCACACTTTCTGGGCTGATCAACTTCTCAGAGATAAAATCACCAAGGAGAAAATGGTGGCAGAGACAATGGGTACGGCAAATAGTGGTGCTATTCCTGCTCAAAAATCACAATTTACCCAAACACAGTGGGGGAGTATAGAAAATGGGTCTGAAGAAATAATAGAGTCCTATTCACTAGATAAGAACATAGAAAAACTCCCCCCTTATGCAGAAATTGCAAAACTCCAGCACGACAGAATTTTGGTATTAGAACAAATAGTACTAACTGCAAATTTAGCTCCTGATACCATACATGTTGGAGAACAGATGGCACAAGGGGATATTCGTGACTCTTTGACACATAGAGGGCCTGATAGCCCCTCGGATCTTACAGACCTTATTGATTTGACTGAAGGAGCTAATGGTGAAGCACCTGAGTCAAATAAAAATGACAATGAAGAACCTGTGGCAAATCAAACATTATATTTTATGTCCCGAAAAGCAAAAAAACTTCACGCAAGAGCAAAAAAAAGACAAGCAATTAGAGGAACTCAAGCGACTTCAACTCAGGTGGTGGGCACTACAAACAAAAAAGAAGAGAACAAAAAACAAAAAAAAGGATTGGTGACAGGAGATTTCTTTAAAAAGAATAAAACTAGTGTAAATAAAGTGAAGGAGGCACCACTAATTGATCAATTTCAACTAAATAAGGAAAGTCAGGTACACTTGGAAGACAATGACAGTTTAGTAGATGTTAAAGACACTACGAACATATCAACACCTCATCTTATACAAACACAACTTCAACGCTTTTTTGAGAGGATGGATAAGAAAATATCGTCCTTTACTCAATCATCTCAGGGTACTGGGCAGTTGATCAATGACACACCTCAGACCACAGCTTTAGGGTCCAATAAGGACATATTGACGGTACAAAGAGAGGAAAAAGAACCTGTGACACCAAGGGCAAGTGAGCATGTTAACCCACATGTAAATACATTACAAATAGATGCACACTCTAAAGAGAAATCGGAAACAGAGATTAAGTCACAGGGTAGTTGCAAGGCTAAGGGTGGAATTGACTATAAACAACTGTTGCCCGAGATGAAACTGGTGATGGGCTGGACGGTAGATCCAGCAAAGGTTGAAAAACCACATTTAAACCGCGCATCACTAATGAAGGTATTTCACCAAATTCCAAACCTACGCAACCTGGTATCAAATGACATTGATTGGGTCAGGCTCCCTTATGTTCCAAACTGTAGGATGTTATGCAAATATCAAAATATAATAATTGCATCGCTAATATGGCAACATGTTAAAGATTTCGAATTGTTGGGCTATGAATTGTCGTTGTACGCTTCAATGGAAGAAGCGAGTGGATTTGTTGAATATCAGCCATCATTGTGCCACAATGATTCTAATGTGGAAGGGCCAGAAAGTGAAATTGTAAGAATCCACGAAAAAATAAGGGAACAATCAGAAGCAGTCGCCCAGATAGCCACCACTCTCGCATTGCTTGAGCCACTAATAAAGACTCTAAATAGTGAGCAATTAGGAAAAACAAACCTATAACATGGGCCTTTGAGCATATGCTCATGGAACTGCTGTGGTTTGAAGAACTTGCAGGCATGGTTCCAGAAAAGTCATCGGGAGAAATTGCCTGATTTAATTGTGGTACAGGAAACAATGGCATTAGCGGATGTTTACTTGGAAGGATACATGGCATATTGTGCACATGCAGTGAGGGGCAAAATGGGGCGGCCAGCTGGCGGATTGGCGATCTTTGTGAAACATCTATATGCGGTTAAAGTACGGCAACTCTTTACATCTGCTGAAATACTTGCAATAGAAATTAGATCAAGTAACACCGGGTATCCACACATATTATTAACATCTTTATATTGGAATCCGTCTACAACCACTTTAGATACCATACTAGAAAAATTATCGAATGTGATGACGGTAGTCATAGAAGAATCCCCCAACGTGATGATCATCATAGGTGGTGACTTTAATTGTATCCTTGATAAAAGCAGCGCAGACCGAATGATATTTAACCAGGGTTATATTACATCCTCCGTGGAAAGGGGACAAATCTGGTTAAAATTTTTTGAACAATGGGACATGAATATTATACCTTATTCTGTCAAAGAGCCACTATTTACTTGGTCGCGCGGGTCTAAGAAATCTACAATTGACTATATTGTGATGTCTGGACCAATAGCTAACACTACATCCTTGTGCACAATTACACAATCACAATTTAGTGATCACTGCATATTGGAGTGTTACTGTGAATATCCTCTCCAAAGATATGATGTACTAGTGCCACTTGTACTATTGGAAATAGATCGTCAAGCACTATCAATACGATGGAATACGAGACTATATAGGGAACTTAACTTCCTGGTGAATAGGGACATGGTTAAAATGAATCCACAGTTCTTGAGTATAGGAGAAGCTAATAATCTAGAATCAAAGAATGCCATTATGATACACAATCATATTGAAAGGTTAGCAGCGCAAAAAGATAACAACACACAGAAAAAGAAAACCCAAAAGGGATTATATAATGCAGAAATTGCCATTAGGAAAAAAACCAAGAATCGAGAACTGCGTAACCTACTAAAATTTGGGAATGGTAATTTCGGTAGTACATATTATAATGAAAAAAAGGCTATTATGAGTAGCTATAAAAATGACTTAAAACAAATAAAAATGGTAAAATATCAAAAAGTTAATCAGAACATGATATATAACTTATGCCAAAAAAATACAAGAGAAATTTGGGCATTGTTAAGAGATCCTGCAATGATGGAAGGATCGTCTCTGCCTTCGGCTGTCAGCGGTGAAGCCTGGACAGAGGTATATAGTAATAAATATGCGATGCCATCAAAATTTAAAAATATGTATACCGAAGTTAACATGACAGATTTGCCAACTAAATGCCCATGGGGACTAGAAGATATTGAATTGGTTATAATGAACCTAAAGTCATCTAAGGCGGCAGGTCCTGATGGAATTCCACCCTGTGTTCTAAAAGATGACCCTAAGTTGTGGGCGGCTATTACACTGAGAAGCATAGAGTGTGTGCTGAAAACTAAGAGAGTACCGACATCATGGTTGTCGGCGATTGTGATCCCCATTCACAAAAAAGGGCCACTAAATGATCCAGCAAATTTTAGACCGGTGGCACTTATAGATGTAACAGCGAAAGTGTTTGCTGCTCTTATTCTAAAAGATTTAAATGTATTCATCACAAAAAAAGAAATTCTATCCCGATTCCAAACTGGATTCAGGAAAGGGATGGGGACACAGTTAAATGCGACTGTTTTGGCTCACTTACTAAAGCTAACGAGGGTAAAAAATCATGGACCGATTTACATGGCTTTGCTCGATATATCAGGAGCATTTGACTCAGTGATAAGGCAGATACTATGGAAAAGAATGAAAGAACACAATATACCAGCACAAATTATAGCAATGATTGCACTACTCCATACGAACACAACTTATAGGATAAAGATAGATCAAAATGGATCGCTTACTTCTCCAATTAAAACATATATTGGCGTGAAACAAGGATGTAATTTGGCTGCCACATTATTTAATCTGTATCTAACAGAAATTGGTGCAATATGGTCAGGATGTAATGCCTTTTCAGTAAAATTGGGTCTACTCCGCTTGGATTGGATGGCATTTGCGGATGACTTGATACTATTTGATCCTACTCCTTTTGGACTTCAAAACAAAATGACATGCTTGGCAGAATTTTGCGCTAATCACAACTTGAAAATAAACACAAAGAAATCAAACATTATGGTCTTCACAAATAAAAAAAAGACTATTCGGTATAATTGGAACATTGATGGGTTATGTATACCAAGGGCATTGGGCCTGATTTATTTGGGGTATAATTTAACAAATGCTGACTCGATCGCAAAATGGCAGTCGGAAATTAACACAAAAGCACTGCCACTTATCTCTCAAATGAAACTAATATACAAGAAATTTTGTCAATTCTCATTGATACCACTGATTGATTATTATATTCTTAAAGTGGAACCAATACTCATTTATGGGTTAGACTTATGTACTCTTGAAATTGGCAAAATTCTTAATAAAGTACAAGGAAAAATATGGAAACAAGTATTGCGATTACCGATGTCATTGCCCAATGTGATAATTATTCCTGAATTAGGGCTAAACTCATTAGCCTCAAATTATTTGTGGCGCAAAATAGCCAGTTATGCAAAGATGTTAGACCCAGTACCAAATTCATTGTATGTAGATCTGGGTGAAATGTTAAAACTGGGAAATCCTAAATGGATAGAAGATGCAGGACAACAATGTATAATAGCGATGGAAAGATTTGCAATGAACTCAGTGGACTTAATCACACAACCACAAACAGTGAAGTTAAAACTATGTGAATTTGATTGGGCAGATACAGCCGACAAAATTGGGTTCTATAAATTGTATAGAGAATATGCAAAATTCCGTCATCCCAGAAAACCAGTACTGGGATACATCATGCAGATACCTGGTCAAAAGCTTAGAGAGAACTACATGCGTTTTAGATTCAATCTTTTTAGAACGAGAGAGAGGATTAAAAACTGGAATCAGATGGTATCAGCTTATGTAGAAGGTTGTAGATTTTGTAATGTAACAACAATTGAGACCTTGAAACATCTGGTCATTTATTGCTCCTATTTTTCCATGCAGAGGCAACTTTTTCTGGGAAAATATCTCAATGAATCTAATAATCATGACCTTGAATTATTATGGATCCAATGTATGTGGGGAGTAAGGAAATCATTGATTGCTGATCTGCATTATTTTTTGATTGTCATTGAAAGTAAATTGGAAAGAGAAGCGGATAATGAGATGATGATAATGATGTGATTGGGCCTCAATGTTAACTCCTACCTGATTGTTCTCGGTGATAAAATTTCTTTTCTTCTGCTCTGTTTTTATTATTACGTAAATGAAATTGTTATACTAGAGTAATATGAATATGGTTTGATTTATGTAATTTTTATGTGATCTTATAAAATTTGGTTGTTGTAAAGATTTTATTGAAAAACAACACAATAAAGTTTAAAAAAAAAAAAAAAAAGCTGCTCATTACAGTCCCCTCTGCCAACTCCGGTCCGCTGCAACTACTATCGTCCCCTGGACCCAGCGACACCCAGAAGGGCACAGAAGCTATGTCTGAGCAGGATGGCAAAGCCTGCCATTCCCAAAGACCACACTACAAGGCCAGATGACCTCTCTGCAGCTCTGCCGTGATTACTATCATCCCCTGGACTCAAAGAACCCCCACAAGAGCACAGAATCGATGTCCTGCATTGGATATGCAGCCACTGCAGGCCCTGAAAAGATGGCTGATGCAGTAATGTCTAACCTCATAGGCACGGTACTGAAGCAAAAAGAGCCCTGTGATTGGCTCCACCATGATGAAATGCCATTGGATCATCCGAACTGGATGGCGAAGCCGGCCATCTCCAAAGGCTGCACTACAAGGCCAGATGACCTCTCTGCAGCTCCGCTGTGACTACTATCATCCCCTGGACCCCAGGACCCCCATAAGGACACAGAAGCCATGTCCTGCATTCAAAACGCAAATACTGCAGCCCCCAAAAAGTTGGCCACTGCAGTAATGCCAAAGCTCGTAGGCACTGCAATGAAAAAAAAGAGCTTGGTGATTGGCTCCACCATGATGAAATGCCATTGGATCATCTGAGCCGGATGCGAAGCTGCCATCGCCGGGATTCAATCTGTTAGGAGTCCACACAAACGATCACCACAATAATGGTAAACCCAAAGAACATTCCTGTACTGCTGGTGCCTATATGAATATGAATAATGGTTTGGCGCAATTATTCTGCCCCAAAATGTTCCCACCCCCTGCCTGACACCCTTCCTTCCCTCTGATGCCGCCTTTGCAAAGTCTGCGCACCCTCATGCCCAGAAGTCCAAGCCAGCAAGAATCTCCCTGACTACATCAGCGCATGAGTATATTTCTCCTATATGGAGAACTACTTGGGCCCCGAGAACTACAGCCTCTACACCTACGTCTGGATACTGCGACTGCCCAAAGATCAAAGTCTATGGGCCTTCTTCCCCTATCCCACCTAATATGGCAACAACTCATAGGGCCTCCTCGTGAACAAGGTTTGCAGCCACCAGGAACCTGCACGTTATCTAATCCAGAAAGCAAAATTCTACCGCAGGTGCATGCGATCAACGGAACCTGCCTGGAAAGGTACCATTACTAATCCAGACAAAGGTATACTTCAGTCCCCTGAGCAGTCCAACCTCTACCCAAGAACCAGCAACCCCCCAGGCTACCCCCTTACCGTACACACACCCAACCAGGCCCCTATCAGCCTAGTGCTACTCTCACCTCCCGCCACCAACCTGCAAAAGAAACAGATGTACTCCACCCAGCTGCAATTAGCTCCAGGAATTATAGACTAGGTACAAGACTACTGAGAACTAGCCTGTACCACCATCCTGCCCATACCACAATGAGGAATTACTATCTCAGGGCCAGAACCCATACCAACTCCGCACAAGCCTACACCGCACCTTCAACATATGGAACAATAGGCTTACACAAATAACCCTCCTTAAGGCCGTGGCCACCAGAACATCCAACACACATCAAAAGCAATGCTTGCAGACCTGGTCCATCCCCCATGTGAACTTCCATCCGACCAAACCCACCAATAATCAGGCTAGCCTCACCCTACCACATTTCACCAAGGAACACCCTCCAAGCAGTACAAATCGCAGGAGGCAGACAACCTCCTCCTCCCCATCACACTAGATGGCAGCATCCCCCCCCACAGCGGATCTCAGCCCCCTTCTCCGGGTTGCACTCATTAATGCCAGATCCCTCCCTGCACATGCCCATAAATGCGCATATACATAAATGACTTAATCTCCACCAATACATTAGGCTTATTCGCTATATCAGAAACCTGTCTCCACCAAGCCTCAGACCCAGCACTGTCCTTAGCCCCCCGGAGGGATTTACCATTCTCAGGTGTGACAGAACTAACGCCAATGGTGAGGCGTCGCCCTCATTTATAGAGACACCCTTCAAATCAGACCCATTCACAGCTCTATGGAAGCAAACTGTGAACTTCTTTTGACCAAACCCATGGCCTCCCCCGTGGACTCAGTCATCCTAGACATTATTTACAGGCAGCCAGTTCTGCCCATGAACTTTGAGGAAGAGATGACTCACATGATCGGTGACAACATCAAACCCTCCTCTAGAATGTTACTCCTAGGAGACCTCAATCTATGGCTCAATGACCCGCTGGGTGCAAAAGCATGGCAGTAGCAAATGCCCTCCTAGACCTAAGCTTCATATACCGAGTTCCAGACCCTACCCACATGAAAGGGAGATCCCTGGATTGTGTAGCGGACCTGAACAATCAAATCACCATCACAGCTAATGACCCTATCCCTTGGTCGGAGCACCACACCCTGTTCTTCACGTTCCCCTTCAGAATCAACCATCGTTGGCCACTCCAAGCCTACCTCCCATTCTAGCCTGCAGCTCCAGGATCATTTCTAAAGAATCAATCGCCCCTCTCCTCTTACCCATGGACAGGGAATACCTCGACTCATCTAACCCTAAAATCATAGCAGACCTCTACTCTACCACGCTTACCAATTCAGTAAACCTGGTGGCACCCCTCCTCCCCAGAAATGCCAAACCAATAAGCCACATCAACTCATGGTTTATCCCAGACCTCTCAGTGCTGTGAGCCAAAAAAAGACAGGCAGAAACCATATGGAAGAAAAACCCTACGCACCTCACCAAATCCACGTTCACCATCTAAGGTAATGAATCCAAACATGCCATCATTGACGCTAAAGCAACGGTCTCTAACTCAAGGATAGCTAAGGCCAAGTCCAACTCGCAAAAGTTATTCAAAATTCTCAGAGAACTAGGGACCCCGGCCTCAACGCCAAGCTCATTCACCAAGGATGAACCCTGGTGCATTAGCACTCAGAATGCTCTGCAAGCAAAAATAATCTCCTGCAGCAGAAAATCGCTAACAAACGTGCAGTAGTTAACCACTCTAACTTACCGGCCAACTCAAGGATAACTCACATAAACACACCCTTTCACTTCGGAGAAATATTAGAATTAGAAACAGCTAATATTTTCAAAAATCTAAAACCATCAAAATGTAAAGGGGACATATGCCCAGCCATAATAATAAAAGAGTGCGCTGAAACAGTAGTCCCTTTTATAACCATATTTATTAATGCATCCTTTTCTTCCAAGCAGGTCCAGTCCAAAAGAATCATGGATACTCCCTTTGCTAAAACAAAAACTTCCCTGGACCCACTTATTCCATACAACTATAGGCCGATCACCACAGTACTGTTCCTCTTAAAGATTTTTGATAGAGCAGCATATCTCCAAATACAGACCTATCTAGAAACTAATCACAACCTAAGGAAGCATCAATCTGGTTTTCGTCCTCCCTGTGGGACAGAATCAGTGTTTCTAGACCTAAAAATCCAACTTGATGCATTCAATAATGAGGGCAGACCTGCACTACTCCTCCTCTAGGACCTTTCGGCTGCTTTTGTACTGGTAGACCATAACACATTATGCCACCACCTTACAACCTCAGCCAACTTCTCCCACAAAGCCACCTCATGAATAGCCTCCCTCCTGGATAACAGGTCCATGAGAGTGTTTTCTGACACTTCCACTGCAGCACCTATCACCATACCCCATTGCATCCCCCAAAGTTCCGGAATCTCTCCATCACTCTACAATATCTTCACCAGACCTTTATTCGACCTCGTAGATACAATCAGCACCTACTACATCAATTACACCGATGACACACAAATTTTCCTCCCACTGACCATATCGTTCCTGGAAGACTCCCATACCATCAACAAAATGGACTCCATCATCCAGACCTGGATGGCTTCTAACCACCTATGCCTAAATGACGATATGATTGAGATTTTACTGGTGGGATCCCCTGCTATGCTCAAGAAACTCAGTGCTGAATTCTCCTCCTTTAACATAGATGAAATCAAGATACTCATCTCCTCTACAGTAAAAACAATGGGTGTTCATTTGGATGCTTCAATTTCATTAGCAAACAAGTAAAGGCAATTGCCTCCTCCTCCACTTACACAAGAAAACGTATCAACTCTGCTAGACAATTCCTCTAACCGAGCTGCTTAACAATCACGAGAGCTATCATTGGCGCAAGACTGGAATACTGTAATGTCCTCTTCACAGGAACACCCAAACAGAACCTTGCCTTGCGACCAGCCCTGAACATTGTAAAAATGAGACCATGGGCCTCATTCTGAGTCGGGCGGTAGGGGATACTGGGCACTGGTAAGGAGACTGGTGCTGGTAATCCCCTACCGCCTGATTCCGAGGTCCCCTAACGGGATGCGTAAGGTACGTTTGGTCTGACCAAACGTACCTTACGGGTCCCGTTAGGGGACCAGGGCGCAAATAACGGGCTTGCCATTCACAAGCCCGTTATTTGCACCCACCCCTATGAGGGCTCAATGGGAGTGGGGAATGGTTTGTTCAATGGGGATTTACCGGTCCCTCGAGGGTCCGAATGGACCGGTAAGTCCCCATTGAACAACACCGGAGGCGGTACCGGTATGGGAGGCAGCCATGGAGCTAATTGCTCCATGGCTACCACCATACTCGGAATGAGGGCCCATATCTCAGCCACCAGGAAAAAAGTTCCCATCCAAGAAAGAATCATATTCAAAACCCTATCCATCATGCACAAGTGCCATTCCAACACAGCCCCCCCAATACGTAGCCCAGAAAATTGTGAGATCCAAATCCCCAGACCAACGAGGTCGGCCCATGCACACTTCCTAGTCGTACCAAAGGTGAATAGAGCAAGAGGAGGAGGGCCCAGTCTCCCCAAAGTTGCCGCAATCCAGTGGAACGCCACCCCCTCTAAACTAAGAGCAGAAACCTCTTACTGACTCTTCTGTAAGGCTCTAAAAACGTGCCTCTTTGCCTACGTGATCCCTGGGCTTCCTCACTGAATCAGAGCAATAAGGGACCTGGTGCACTACAACTCGCACTCAGACCCTGAACACTGATATGACCATAACCTTTTGCTTCCTATTGCCCATCTGTGTATGATCACCTTTGCAACAGTGCCCTGATGCCTTCGGGCGTGGGCACTTTACAAATGTAAAAAATAAGTACATTAATAAATAAACGTACCCTCTATACTGAATCTCTGAAAACCTGGTTTAGAGCCAGAGAAAGGAAATAATGGTCACTGACCTCATTGGGTTTAATACGTAGAGTGTTTCTGATACCCAAGAAAGACAACCATTTATTTTAAGTTTTCTTAAAAGATGAATTGGAATAAAAGTTGCAAATTAAGAACACATACTGATATAAGCCCAGTCTTTCCCAGACCATTGTTTCTCTAAGATCACTTTAAACACCTCAGAGAGCAGATGCAAATGGGTGACAGCTCTGACTTGCATTCTGTCCAATTTGAGTAATTGTCTTCACCAAAGTGATTATGTATTTGCAGGGAGAATGGGTGTGATATATCCAGCCAACTAGACTCCAGAATAGACAGATACCAGTTTTCCACAGGGCACAAGCGCCTGTCCATTAAAGGGGTGCTAGTTCTTGATGCATCCAAGAGATGATCCCTGGCATGTGTCAAAATGAGGCGAGTAGTCTGGGTATCCACAACATGATGGCCACATTTTCAGCATCACACGGCTTGCAGTGGCCCCTACCCGCTAGCCCCACCATCAACCTTGGTGGTCAAGCACGGGTCTTTGTCACATATCTATCTCTTTCTGTAGAGCCCCACCTAAGTGGTTTTGACAGGTTCTTGGGGGCTGTGTCCTGGGGTATGATGAGTCTAAGAAATCTCATTGCATTTCCGAAACTTTCTTCAGCTTTTCTGAGCTGACCACCCCATTTACCTTCCTCTGCCTCCCTTTGCTCTAGTGCATCTCAATCCACTTGTTTATGCATGGTTTTCTCCTGACTCCGTCAGACAATATGTTAAATTTATCCAGGGTGATTCCCGGGATGACCTTCTCCAGGAGTTGTGCATTCCAGTGGCAGCCAGCAGGATAACAGTGGTGTGGGGGGAAGGGGTCCCTGATATGGATACCTGAATGAGTTGCTTATGCACAGAGTGGCCCAGTGTTGATTACAGCAGTGGGGGGGCTTAGTCATTGCAGGCCTGCAGTAGCAGGAAATATGCCCATACAGTCACATGGCTCGCTCCTCCTTCTCACAGAGAGCACTGCATATTATTGCTTGCAGCATGGAGGCATTGGTGACAGGGGCCGCTCCTCATCCACACAGAGAGCGCTAAGCAGGGGACCGAGGCCTGCGAAGGTGAAGACATAGTGAAAAAAAAAAAAAAAACATTTAGAATTAGGGCTTCCAGCTTATATGTAATAGGAGGTTCATTGACACACAAGGCCTTGGTAAACTAATATATATGTAATATTTACATTTTGAATGACAGTAATAGGTTTGTATATACAGACTTTTGATTTGATCGCTGGGCTGAACCACGGATCAACATTCGCTCTGCACACCATGTACACACTTTTTGGAAGGTGAATAAAATAATTATTCACTGACAAAAAACGTTGTTAAAGAGACGTTATGGTTAAGTTGCACTAGTAAAAACCTATGCAATTCAATGGACAAACGTTGTTACAGGGATGTTATGGTTACAGGTAAAACCGAAAACAACCCAGAAATTTGCCAGTTATGGTAAACTAAACAACCATAACTCGCACTACCCCTAAGCACTGCAAGGCTTAACACCCATGACATCAAAGATGACATCACAAATGTCATTCATGACATGACTGATGACATCACATGTGTGGCTCCCTCTTCTTTTGTTCAGTGACATATGTACACCGGGTGCTTTTCTTCACTGGGAGGCAGGAACTAAAAGTGGGAAAGGTGCTATATTTGTTGACCTTGCCCTTCTCATATGTTCTGACACTACTTTCCTCAGGGTTCAGTCACATCATAAGATACATATACATAGGGGAAGAAGCAAGCCTGAAACACAGCAATCAGTTCTGTGCATGAAGATAAGCAGTGAGGGTATAAACACTTTCTGGTGGTACTCCTTTTTTTTTTTTACTTTAATTTGTCTATGTATACTCATATTTATATACGTTGTGGTGTCTTTATGTGTTGTGTATAGTAAGTAGTACAGTAATGTAGTAAGAGAGGTGTTCGTAGCTACTTAATGCATGTGTCACACGGCAGAAAGCTCACAAATGAAAGCAATCATCCTTGTACGATCCAACATCCAAAGATTTTGATTATTGCACCTGTATGATGCATGCTGTAGACAATTGCTGCGTTTCTACATAACTGGGCTCATGTACTGGAAAGAACTCTGCAATGCAATGGCGTTTATAGTAATGCATTCCTTAAAGAACTATGTATGTGATAGTTTTCTGCCAACATTACAATGACAATCCCTTGTGGAGGCTGTTTATGAGAACGATATACACATGTGATGTCATCAGTCATGTCATGAATGACATTTGTGATGTCATCTTTGATGTAATGTGTGTGAGCCCTTGCAGTGCACAGGGGTAGCGTGAGTTATGGTTGCTTATCTTACCATAACTGGCAAATTTCTGGGGGTTTTCGGTTTTACCTGTAACAATAACGTCCTTGTAAAAACGTTTGTCCATTTAATTGCATAGGTTTTTACTAGTGCAACTTAACCATAATGTCCCTTTAACAACGTTTTTTTTGTCAGTGAATTTCATTGGTTTTTAGCAGGATATCCTTAGTTTGTAAAGAAGAACCGTGCAACATAGTGCAACTGCTGGCACCATGTTAATGCGGACAGCAGTCGCAGACTACGCATCTGTTTGCGGAGATCGTGTGGCATCCAACCTGCTGAGGAATGCAGCTGCTCTCTTACATAGTGGTACCAATCACCAAACGCAAAGAACACAGACAAACAGCACCATGGGCAAGAATTGACAGGGAAAATAGAGTAGGTTTGTAAATTGTGTACTTGTGAAGCAAACAGGATAAAGGCATAGGGAGTACACCATAACGGAATGCATCAACAACAGAAGTGACGTCTGCCTTCACCAATCTTACCGCACTGCTACTGTAAAGGGGAGCAAAGAATGAACGGCCAAAGTAACAACTGGAACGTGCCAAGACCTGAATGTCACTACAATGTAGTAAGGACCCTAAACTTTGTCTAATAATTGCGCAGGTGCTGCAGTATGCAATAGTACAGAAGCATAACATGTCTTTTTGTAACGCAGCAATGGCAAGCACCTTAGAGTGGCAGGAAGAAAATTTCCCTTATGATGCAATTACTTTCTATAGTAACCCCATTGGTACACACAGTGCTGTGAGCTGTAAATTATGTAATATATTTAGCTACATGTACACCAAACACATTCTCTTTTCGGTAAGAGAACATATTGGAACGGAAAGCATGTCAGTACAAGCGGCAACTCTTTCACAACAGCATACGGGCATAGGAAAGTAAAGAAACTCTGTGCATAGAGAAATGGACAGCGTGGAAGTCAAAGTGGAAAAATTGATGAACAATTGTGCGGCCTTAAAGGTTGCGTACAAGGATATATTTTGGACAAAATGAAACAGCAATGACACACCTGCACTTGTACTCCTTCCCCATGTAGGAACCCGGCATTCCCTCAAAAACCGTTTCATTGGAGACATTACGGTAATACATCAATCTCTTCCTCCCTTCACAACCAAGTTGTGCAAATCCCCATTTCCCCACAATAAGTATCCACTTCTGCTTCCCCATCCCTTCCCAAATGGGGTGTATGCATGTGTACAAGTAAACGGTAATAATGAGAATGTTGCTGAGTGTTTATGTGGTATTCTTTTTTTCCTGAAATGGCGTTCTGATTCAGCTGCACACAGTCCTCGTTGCAATGACCGCAATTAAGAAAAAGGTAGGTGTCCTATGGCCACCGACGCTGTCCGGCCTATCCACAATGACAATGGAGGCATATGTACACCGCCAGCAGGCTCTGCATGTCCGCATGTTGTCCACCACCTAACAATGTGTGTGAGAGCGGACGCTTGTGCGTAGTGCAAGTTCACACATGTGTATCTGTTCCTCTGTGTCCTGGTAACATCGCCACTGTGCAGCATATGCAAAGGAACATTAAATGAGTCGGGGCATCCACCCACATCCTACAGGTAGCTATACAGATAAACATCCCACCTGCTGTACCCTATAAATAGCCAGTGTCTCCCAAAATGGTTGGCGCACGTGTGGCACACTTTTCGTCAGTAGAGAAGAGGCAACGGTGTGCATAGGACACCCATGCATGTGGGCACAACATATTCTGCTGAAAACACGTCCAGTGGACAGCCGTCCCAAATCAGAACAGTGGCGATGTCACCATGTGACCGCTCCCACGTGTCACATGGGCCCTTATTTCGGGGACAGGAGCCGGATGCTCTAACAGCAGCAAAGTGCAGGGTTGAGCAATGTACAGAGTGTTTTTTGGTAAGGACACGCTTACAAACACACCACAATGTGCCGTTGTGCACATTGTTTTGGAACAATGTAGGCCTCTTTTCCAGGTGAAAGTTGTCGACAGCAGCCCCACAAAAGGGCACGCCCCAGAGGTGCTGTGCAATCTGTTTGCAGCTTTTCAGAACAGAGTAGCAGGCCACATAGGTTTGCCATGTAAGTAATGGTGCACCCAATCTGCTGTGCTACATTGCATCTGCAAGTAATAGAAACCATGTCAGTCCAGCTGAGTATGCACAGTAATGGAGAAAATTATGAACGGGCCTTGCTGTGACCCACACCCGCTGCTGCAATAGTCCCCATTGTCCCAATCTCATGGGTAGCTTGCGGCAAAGGGGAGTATGCGCACGTGCATTTCCCCAAGGACGGTGAGGGCCGTGTCCCAATGAAGCAGAAACAATCCTTCTTCCCTTTTCAGTTTCTTCTTTGCAGCACACCGTCATTGCGTACTAATAAAAAGTTCCACATGCTTCCACCAATGACATTGAAGAGCTCTCCATGTAACAATATCAGTTCTGCACAACAGTCCTCTGCGTACACACCACGCCCAGAAATGTTGTTGCACAATCCCTGTGGCTCCACAGTCCCATTTCCATGGCCGCCATCCTGAAAAACCCCAGATGTGGCTTTCGTGCTGCGTGCGAGCGTGGGGGAATAACTTGCAACCAGGGTAGGGAGAGTTTGTGCAAAGGTGCGGCTCTGAAAATAGCCTTTTTTTTTAAGATGCGTCTAAGGAAACCCCTTTTTTGCCTTTTTATTTGATTTTGTGTTGTCTTGTGCGGACCTTGTTACAGGATACTCTTCACCGCATCTAAAAACAAACAAACAAAACAGCATTACAAATGGGTGGCAAAGAAATGCCATTTGCTTGGAAAAATTCTGAATTTCCACAACTAATGAGGTAATTGTTGCAGAAGAACATCCCAGCAGTGGACAAAAAAGTATACATGCTTCTGTTGATGAGATGCCTTCTTGCCTCTGGCTCGGAACAACTTCCAGGAGCAATGTCCCATACTCGTTGTGGTGCTATGGATGAGAAAAGCACCTTGGCAGTGGGAAAAAGCCTCTTCACTAGATTTAGCAACCTCTTCAGTCAACAGAACAAGGCTAAACAAGACTCGTAACCTATATGTATGCCGCCGTAGTGGATGCCGATAACATGGGCTCTAGCAAAAGTGGCCAGGTCTTTGCAAAGTGCATGCAAGTCGGCAAAAACAGTGCTCGTAGACACCGTTCCACAAAGCAACCACTCCTTCCAACCTGAAATTGCCATTAAAGTTTCTCTACAGGATTGTCTGCAACGCTGCATGCAGAGTAGTAAACAAAACAGCATTGCCAATGGAGGTCAAAAAATGTCATTTCCTTAGAACCACTGCACATCTTGTGCGTTAATGTTATCATAGTCGGTGCAGAACATCCCAGCACTGCACATAAAATCACGCATGCTTCTGTTTATGAAATACCTCCCGACCTCTGGCTGTGGACAAATTACACTGACATGGTCCCATGCACCTCTTTGTGGTGTGGAGGAGAAAATCACCTTGGCAGTGGGAAAAATCTGCATCACTCTGTTATCAACTTCTTGAGGTGACGGAGCAAACGTGAGCACGACATGTACCCCAAATGCACTGCTCCATAATGGACGACCACAACATCCACACTACCGATAGAGGCCACACATGTACAAAGAGAACCATGGCACTGAAACCCCACTCTTACACTGTGCCCCAAAAAGCCTCCACTCCTTCCAATTGAAAGTTAGTATCAAAGCCTCTTTCCACGGCATACCTGTGCAGATCTTGCACAAAGGTATCACCCACGATGAGCACTCAGCGTCTGTCCATATCTGTCAACCTCACTAAATCGAGGTTTGCAGAAATATATCACTGCACCTTCCTGCGAACCACACCCTCTACAACTGATTGGATAATCCCCAGAGTTCCATTTGCAAAGGCACCATGCTCAGAAGGGCAGATTGTAGCACGTGCGCCTTCCCAGCTACAGCGAGGGCCACACCCCAGTAAAGCACAGGCACTCCTCATTCCATTTCCACTATTGTATATGCAACACTCCCGTGTTAGGTAGTATTCAATAGTCACACATGCATGTAGCATTCACATCCAAGATCTCTGTTTCGAACACTATCATTTCTGCACTGCACTGCAGACATACCTTTACACACTCACAGTACAGGTCTTGTTTCATGTGAAAGCACCTCCAGGTAACAGCTCTCCAAAATGATGCACGCTTTCAGCGTTCACATTCACACAGAGCGGCACACAGCACCACGAACTGCAGGTAGCCATAATCTTTTTCCTCCCAGCACTCCACCAACTCCAATGATAAAATGCATAGTTAGTAATCTGCACAATGCACACTATTCAAGCACATACACTATGCAGTTGAACCCTATGCACTGGTACACACGCTTTCTCACCACAGCACTCAGTGGACACACTGCAGAACTGTTCACTCCATAAGCTCCTGCCAGGCACTGGAAAATGTACCATGTGCGAACAATGATCACACCCATGGAATCAACAATGCATGCACAACTCACAAACCACACACAAAATGCAACAATCTCAGTAGTAGTTGCAAGCATCCCACATAGCTGTTTGTGTAAGGCATCCAGCAATGCATCCAAGACGCTAGGCCCTCACCACACACAGCACACCCTAGTGCACCCCATGTTGTACTCCTCATGTCATGTCTAGTGCATTCCACATCTGCAATTGCGCTTGCCGCCTTTCACCCTGGCCACATCTTTGCATGCCTGGCTCCATGAAGTTCCATTGGCTGTGCTGAACGGTATGTGAGTGGCTCCGTACATTGTCCATATTGCAACTTTCTGTTGATGATAACTTCCTTTCATGGTGCAATATATTAAAACAGTTCCCCAAGCAAGGGTCTTGTAAGGCCATCCCATAGCAAATGGAAATGCTAACATATGGCAAACCCAGTGCAACATAATGGCCTCATAAAGGGCAACATTTGCCACATACCACAGTCCACAAACGTAACATAGGATGGGTGGTGCAAAGGGCAACTCTTGCCAAACGCAAATAGTGCCATGTGCCTCCCTAATGTCCAAGGTGGTGGCATAATGTACACCATGTGGTATCGGATGCCTATCAGGCCACTTGTGCTGTTCTACCATGTCTACAAGGTCCTGCAGCACCATGTTCTTAATATCACCACCATCAGAGACATGCATACTTAAAACTGCATGTCTGCGTTATGGTGGCGTGCTATGGTGCAAGCCTAGCCTCTTCGGTGCCTGGCCTACGGCCTTTTGCCATACACCCAACAGTGTAGGCCTTGGCCACACCCAGCACAACATAACAGAGTCATGTAGGTGAACAAGTGGCCAGGTACATGCAGGTCACCCCTAACCACTTCTAAGCATCCACTACTTCACCACTGCACCCACAGGACACACTAGAGGAGTTGTCACTCTATCAGGTCCAGGCATATACCACACAGTGTAAGAATTGCAACCAATCCCCACAACCATGAAAGCAACATTTTATGCAATGATCACAACCCGCACACTGAAGGTAACAATGTGAAACCTACTTCAACCCAGGGCACATATTTTGCGGTACAGGGTGGCCACCCATTCATCGAAGGGGCTATGGGCTTAGCACACGCAACACACCGTACTGCAGCGTACTTTTCAAGTTTCATGTGGTCTTCATTGTACTCCCCTTCTGCCATTGCTCTACCATCACTGACCGCTAGGGCCTCACCACACAGAGCACACCCTAGTACAACGCATGTTTTACTCCTCATGTCATGTGTAATGTACTCCCCATCTGTAAATGCACCTGTCAACTTTCACCCTGGCCACATCTTTACATGCATTGTGTTGCCTGTGCTAAACATTATGTGAGTGGCTGTGTACATTGTCCATATTGCATCTTTCTAATGCTGATGACGTCCTTTCATGGCGCAATGTTTTCAAACACTTTCTCAAGCAAGGGTCTTATAAGGGCCTAACCATAGCAAATGCAAATGGTGACATGTGGCTCCCTATTGTGCAAGTGGGGTAATGATGAACACCATATGCTACTGTATGCATGGCAGCTCACTTCTGCTGTTCTACCAAGTGCATCATGTCCTCCGCAACCATTGTGTGCTACTCACCGACTTCAAATGCATGCAGAGTGACAACTGGATCGCTGCATTATGTTGTGGTGGCTGTGATGAAGGTCTATGCTGTTGGGTGTATGGCCTACGGCCTACAGCCTTTGGCCATGCACCCAACAGTCTAGGCCTTGGCCACACTCGCCACAACATAACAGAGGCATGCATACTTAAAACTGCATGTCTGTGTTATGGTGGCGTGCTATGGTGCAAGCCTAGCCTCTTCGGTGCCTGGCCTACGGCCTTTTGCCATACACCCAACAGTGTAGGCCTTGGCCACACCCAGCACAACATAACAGAGTCATGTAGGTGAACAAGTGGCCAGGTACATGCAGGTCACCCCTAACCACTTCTAAGCATCCACTACTTCACCACTGCACCCACAGGACACACTAGAGGAGTTGTCACTCTATCAGGTCCAGGCATATACCACACAGTGTAAGAATTGCAACCAATCCCCACAACCATGAAAGCAACATTTTATGCAATGATCACAACCCGCACACTGAAGGTAACAATGTGAAACCTACTTCAACCCAGGGCACATATTTTGCGGTACAGGGTGGCCACCCATTCATCGAAGGGGCTATGGGCTTAGCACACGCAACACACCGTACTGCAGCGTACTTTTCAAGTTTCATGTGGTCTTCATTGTACTCCCCTTCTGCCATTGCTCTACCATCACTGACCGCTAGGGCCTCACCACACAGAGCACACCCTAGTACAACGCATGTTTTACTCCTCATGTCATGTGTAATGTACTCCCCATCTGTAAATGCACCTGTCAACTTTCACCCTGGCCACATCTTTACATGCATTGTGTTGCCTGTGCTAAACATTATGTGAGTGGCTGTGTACATTGTCCATATTGCATCTTTCTAATGCTGATGACGTCCTTTCATGGCGCAATGTTTTCAAACACTTTCTCAAGCAAGGGTCTTATAAGGGCCTAACCATAGCAAATGCAAATGGTGACATGTGGCTCCCTATTGTGCAAGTGGGGTAATGATGAACACCATATGCTACTGTATGCATGGCAGCTCACTTCTGCTGTTCTACCAAGTGCATCATGTCCTCCGCAACCATTGTGTGCTACTCACCGACTTCAAATGCATACAGAGTGACAACTGGATCGCTGCATTATGTTGTGGTGGCTGTGATGAAGGTCTATGCTGTTGGGTGTATGGCCTACGGCCTACAGCCTTTGGCCATGCACCCAACAGTCTAGGCCTTGGCCACACTCGCCACAACATAACAGAGGCATGCATACTTAAAACTGCATGTCTGTGTTATGGTGGCGTGCTATGGTGCAAGCCTAGCCTCTTCGGTGCCTGGCCTACGGCCTTTTGCCATACACCCAACAGTGTAGGCCTTGGCCACACCCAGCACAACATAACAGAGTCATGTAGGTGAACAAGTGGCCAGGTACATGCAGGTCACCCCTAACCACTTCTAAGCATCCATTACTTCACCACTGCACCCACAGGACACACTAGAGGAGTTGTCACTCTATCAGGTCCAGGCATATACCACACAGTGTAAGAATTGCAACCAATCCCCACAACCATGAAAGCAACATTTTATGCAATGATCACAACCCGCACACTGAAGGTAACAATGTGAAACCTACTTCAACCCAGGGCACATATTTTGCGGTACAGGGTGGCCACCCATTCATCGAAGGGGCTATGGGCTTAGCACACGCAACACACCGTACTGCAGCATACTTTTCAAGTTTCATGTGGTCTTCATTGTACTCCCCTTCTGCCATTTCTCTACCATCACTGACCGCTAGGGCCTCACCACACAGAGCACACCCTAGTACAACGCATGTTTTACTCCTCATGTCATGTGTAATGTACTCCCCATCTGTAAATGCACCTGTCAACTTTCACCCTGGCCACATCTTTACATGCATTGTGTTGCCCATGCTAAACATTATGTGAGTGGCTGTGTACATTGTCCATATTGCATCTTTCTGATGCTGATGACGTCCTTTCATGGCGCAATGTTTTCAAACACTTTCTCAAGCAAGGGTCTTATAAGGGCCTAACCATAGCAAATGCAAATGGTGACATGTGGCTCCCTATTGTGCAAGTGGGGCAATGATGAACACCATATGCTACTGTATGCATAGCAGCTCACTTCTGCTGTTCTACCAAGTGCATCATGTCCTCCGCAACCATTGTGTGCTACTCACCGACTTCAAATGCATGCAGAGTGACAACTGGATCGCTGCATTATGTTGTGGTGGCGGTGATGAAGGTCTATGCTGTTGGGTGTATGGCCTACGGCCTACAGCCTTTGGCCATGCACCCAACAGTCTAGGCCTTGGCCACACTCGCCACAACATAACAGAGGCATGCAGGCAACCATGTAGACATGTGCCAGAAATCACAAAAGCAACATACGCACCAGCACTTCCACCCAACCGCTGCACCATAAAGCAGGGAGGCAAGGGCATGTGTTCCACTTACCGTAATGCAGAAACATATTGCTGTGTTTAGCACCACTACCCACTTCCAATCACAAAGCATTATAAGCATACTAACCAAACAAGACAATATTCACAACATTGGGCCTGCTCCCAACACTCTAGTACCTGCATAGAACCAATGGTGTGTAGTGCACTGCAACACTTACTAATCTGCGCAATGCAACTACGTAAGCACATATAACAACCAGTTGCACCGTGACCTCTTCCATATGTACACTATTGTGGACACACTGCACGACTGGTCACTGCACCATCTCCATCCATATACAGACAAATGTAGGTTATTCAACCAATCACCACACCCATGCAACCAACATTGTGTGCACTGCAGCCAAACCACACACAATAAGCAACAATGTGGCACCTACCGTCAACCAGTGGACATACCTTTTCAACCAGTGGACATACCTTTCTGTGCTAGGGCTGCAGCCATGCATCGAAGGGGCTACGCACTTATCTCACACAGCACACCATAGTACAGGCTACATTTAAATCCTCATGTCTCGTGGAATGCACTCCCCTTCTGCAAATGTGCCTGGCACCACTCATCACAGAAAGACATTGCTGCTGCAGCTCGCATGCCATAACAAAGGCTGCCTACAGTGACCACACAAGATTGTTGCCTGTTGAGGTATCCGCGCATTGGCGAAGCATGCACGGATAGCGCTGGCACACCACCATCTTATTCTAATGAGATATATCACATGAAGCACTTCTCACTCCTGCACCCTTTCCATCCCTTCTTCCCACCACAAGATGCTGTACACTATGTTTTTCAGGCCCTTTCACCGCCGCATTGTCCTCCAATACAACATGCCACCGTCATGGAACACTTTTGACACACATCCCGTCCCCGCACACTGCAGTGCAATCAAAAAATTGACCTTGCAGAGAACAGGGAAATGGGACACCAGAGCGGAGCCAGATAAAACTCATTTTAGTGTGCACTCTGCTATGTACAAGAGACCCAGCCATGCACACAATGGCTTAGAGCCTTGCCACACACACCATAACACTATCTTCAGATACACCATGGCGGCGTTTCCCAAAACCTTTGACATACTGCACGCTTCCCTCAAGCCAACCACCGGCCGCATCCAATGTTCGCCGACATCACGGCATATTGCAGGCCAATGAAACTTCGGTCCGTGGAGCGAACAGGGAAATGGGTCTGCAGAGCGTACCGAGATATCACCACTTTTTTTAGACATACATTTCAGTTTTAGCAACAAATGTACTGGTCGGATTTCCACCAAACACACCAAAGCACGCTTTTCGACCCAAGCCCCCGCTCCTGCTGCAAATTTGGTGAAAGTCCATCCAGCCGTTCGGCAAAGTGCGCAAAGTTTTTCCCCATTCAGTCTATGGAAAAAAATACATTTTTGGGTCCCCCCCCTATAACTTTGGTCCCCCTGCACGAAACCTCACCCTACTTGGCGGGCCATATACTATTTTTGCAATGCTTGGTGTGGATTCCTCCAAGGGGAGCAAAGTTATAAGCAGCCTAAAAAGTGCTCTTATTATGAGTTTAGAAACTTAGCCATAACTACACGCCCGCTACTGCGGCCCGTGTGATACGGCCCATGTGTCCTAAGGAAATACTTCCTCCACGAAATGTCCATGGAAGTAAAGCAGACACCCACGTTTTTAGCCAGTGAGAAGATCGTTAACTGTATACATTGTAGATGCAGGGACATCTATCTTCACTCCTATCCTATTAGATAGGCGACGCACCACCTCTGACCTAGGGACAGGGACTCCCTAGAGGGATAGAGTGGTCTTCTGCCTAGGGACTCTGGTAGCATGCATATTAATTGCAAAGAGAAGTAACATTACAAAGAATTGTTTTCCCTTATAAGTGTTTTTGTTTGATAAAACAGATACCGTAACTAACACTGAAAGCCATTCATCACGCTCGATCGGGTGCCCTGATTTTTTTTTGTGGACCTCTCTTAACAACAGGTCCCATGAAGGAGCGCAGCCCGTGCCATGATGATGATTATGTGAGCAGCGCCCCTCCTGGTAACGGGGCACTACATCGAGGTGGGTTCAACTAGGTAAATGTTTGTTTCCTTTACAGTGGCAATAAGCAGCATGTGGAGCTCGCCCCTTCAGTGTGAGGGATGTGATTTTTTTAACTGTCCACAACATTGCTCTGCTTGCGCTGCCGATAACTTCATCTCTCTTTTCATTTAAAGGGTCCCTCACACGGCACATTCACATGGCGAACCTTCTATTTATTTATTTTTACACAGGCGTTAAATTTGGGCTGGATCTTCCAATTTCCATGCCCACAGATCATTGGGACCAACTGGTTCACTAGTAGTTGTTTTGAATACACCAACAGATTGCTAATTTATGGCACCCAGAAGCAGGTAGTGACATCACTGACTGGCCTTCCTCATTGATCGGGAAATAGTAGGTCAGCCTTGTACATATCTTCTGCATCTGCATCTTCTTCTGGATCAAGTTTAACCACCAGTGCCTTGGGGCACAATAACTGGTGTCCATTGTTCAGTGGTCACAGCAGTGAGGCACGTTTTTGCCAGGCATCCAAACTTCCCACAAATGTAACACTTGATTGGTGGTTTTTCAGCTGGCAGGGTGCTAGGTTTCTCATCTTCAATCAGAGGGGTGGGATGGATCCCATTCGTTGACAGGGCTATCCAGGTACATCAAATGGGGGACACCAAGGGTCACAGAGGCACAGAGAAACCGAAAGTACAAAGCGCTCTCAGAGGAGAGCCCTATTTATTTTCATTTATTTTTTAAGTCAGTCCGACTTAAAAAATACATTATTTCGATTACGGAAAACCATAACAGAAATAGTTTCAAAAATAACCCTGTCCTTCCAACCCCACAGGAAATGAGAGGCTATAGGCCTCATTCCGAGATTTGAGGTAGTCATGGCGCTATTTGTGCCATGACTGCCTCCAATAACGGGTCCGGCACAGGTATGGTTCAATGGGGACTTACCGGTGTAGTCCGACCTTTGCGGGACCGGTAAGTTCCCATTGAAAAAGACATTCCCCATTTCCATTTGAGCCCCCATAGGGCTCAATTGGAATGGGGAAGGCACTAATAACGGTAACGCAAATTGCTCTGAAGTCCCTTAACGGGTCCCATCCATAACGCCTGGTCAGAGGAGGGACCCGCTAAGGGAACTCGTAGTAGGTCTCCTAACCGGTGCCCGGTATCCCTTACCGCCCTACTCGGAATGAGGCCCTATGTCTCCGCTTCTCTGTGCATGACAGGAACCACAGCTGGTTCCTTGGATGTGTGGAGTATGAAATGTTGGGTGTCCTGACCCATGTTTGAGCTATCATGCTGCAACATTTGGTGCTGGGGGCTTAGAACATCCAAGATGGCCAAAAAGCCCACATGTGCGCCCGAATCCAGGAGAACCACGCAATTTGTGCACACTAAAATGATTGCCTAACTTGCCACCCACCAGTGCGAGCAGGATGGGCCGAGGTGCCATGAGTGAAATTACCAGGCCCTCCAAACTCGGAATGGCCCGGTAATTCCCCATTCGGGAAACCCGGACCTGGACACCTTCCCTCATACATAAATACTGGGACAAGGAAGAGGGACATGAAGGTAATACTGGGCCAAGGAGCTGAGTTTGGGGTTGGAAGAGGAGAGTTGGAGGGATAGGTGATATGTCAGGAGGGTGGGGAGGGTGGGGGTGATATCACATAATGGGCATCCTTGAAAAAACAATCATGATATGTGTTTTTAGTGTCTAGATTCAGATGTGGTACAGTGAGTCTAGTCATTTCTAAATATAGGATGACATTTTCACAAGGCATCTTTAATAAAGTAAGCATGATAAGTGTTTATTACTTGTCTAGACTGAACCTTGGGTGCAGTCAGTCTAGCCATTTCTTATGTCATCATGACATACTTTCTGGGCATCTATAATGAAGTAAGCATCATAAGTGTTATTATGTGTCTAGACTAGCATTTTTCTGCAGCTATATTAGCCATTTCTTACTGTGGCTTGACATGTTGTACTGGGCATCTCCGATAAAGCAATCATGATGAGTGTAATTACCTGGCGAGCCTGACATTTGGATGCAGTCAGTCCTTACTGTGGCAATGTATATTTTTCTGGGCAGCTATGCTAACATAAGTATGATACATGTTATTAGGTGGTTAGATTGGCATTTTGGTGCTGCCAGTCTAGGCATGTCTTTCTGTGGCATGTCATTTTTTACTGTGCATCATCAAGGTTACATCAAACATGATAAGTGTTATATGTTAATGTTAATGTTAATGTTAAAGGACATTTGTACAGCGCACTATCACCACTGGAGTGGTCCCCTGGCGCTCTGGCGGCTCTGAAAGAGGGAAGGTGGGCGGGTGAGTTAGTAGGTGGAGGTTGGAAAAGTGCAAGAGAGCAGTGATGTACTGTTGGCAGCCTCAGCCCGGTGGGTCCGTCGGCTGGGCCTGGGGTGTATGCGGCCGGTAGTCATCGTGTACTGATGTGCGGGTCTATGTGCATTTATTGTTTTGTTGTTGCAGTGTGGTGAAGTTTGTGTGGTTTGTTGTGCTGGAGGTTTGTGGTTGTGTTTGGTTTGGAGTTTGAGAGGTGTATGCGGAGGAGGAAATTGTTAGTGGTCTCGGTTAGTTGGCATCTATATCCTGGTTGACCAGTTGTGCGTAATCTCGCTCGATGGGGTGCTTGGGCATCATGTGCCTCTGGAGGTTCGTGCTCGTTTGGTATATGAGGCCCATTGAGCATCTCACTGCCTCTTCCGCCTGTTCTGTCAACAGCGTTGCATGCTCCCCAACCCCAGCCACATGGCCAGTGCACCTGCCAGTGTCCATATCTTAGTTAGTGTGGTGATTGGTGGTATCTCGCTAGTTCCACAACCCAGTGGTACCTAGTTGTAGCTATACGGCGGTTGGGGATGGTAAGAATTGGCTGGGGTTGTTGCCTCCGTGGGTCTCGCATGTGTACCACTCTGTCTGGCGTCACCCCTCCTGGTGCCCTGAGTGCTTATCAGTCGGTTCTTGGGCTTGTCAGTGTCCTTTCCGGTTTAGTCGTTTGTCTTACTGCTGCTTTGGTTTTAGTCTCTGGTATCGAAGAGCCAGGTTTTTAGTAATTTTCTAAATTTAAGGTGATCTTTGGTGTTCCTTATTTCTTTTGGGATGCTGTTCCAGGTTTTTGCGGCTAAGTGGTAGAAGGCAGTGCCTCAGAGTTTTTTCTTGATGTAAGGTTTTAGTTCCAGGCGGATTTTGTTAGTTGATCTGAGGGGTCTCGTTGGCTTGTAGATTGTTATTTTCTTTTGAAGGAATTCTGCTCCTTGTCCGCAGATTGCCCTGTGCGTTATGCACATTGTTTTGAAGGTGATACGTTGTTTTACTGGGAGCCAGTGTAGTGTTTTTAGGGCAGGGCTGATGTGGTCTCTTCTGGATAGTTTGAGGAGTAGTCTGGCTGCTGTGTTTTGGATCTGTTGTAGCTTCTTTAGTAGGTATTCTGGTATTCCTAGGTAGAGGCTGTTTGCATAGTCGATACTTGACATGATGAGGCCGACGATAGTGAGTGTTTTGTGTGTGAAGGAGAGGAAAGGTAGTATTTTTCTTGCTGTGTGGAGGAGGAAGAAGCATTTCTTGACTGTTGCGTTTATTTACGCTCTAAGGTTAGGGTGTTGTCCATCAGGACTCCCAGGTTTTTTACCACCTTAGATGGTGATGGTGCGATTCCCATTTCCGTTGGCCACGGGATGGCCGTTTCCTTCTCTTGGTCTTTGGATATGATCATGATTTCCGTTTTTCCTGGGTTGATTTTCAGGTTGTTGGTATTCATCCAGTTGTAGATTTCTATTAGACAGTCGGTTAGGTTACAAAGATCGGCATGGGTGTCTTTGATTTTGTAGATGATTTGAGTATCGTCTGCGTACTTGTAGCATGTGATGTTGTGTTTCTTGAAGATTCTGATAACTGGGGTTTGGTAGATGTTGAAGGACAGTGGTGATAGTGAGGATCCTTGTGGCACTCCACAGTCATTAACTCGTGGGGTGGATTTGAAGGGTTTAATCCAAATGGTTTCTGTTCTGTCTGCTAGGAATGATTTAGTCCAGCGTAGCGCTGTGTCGGTTATTCCTATGTCTTCTAGTCTTTTGGTTAGGGTGTCATGGCTAACTGTGTCGAAGGCTGCAGAGAGGTTGAGCAGAATGAGGGTTGATGTTGTGTCTGGCCTACATTTTTTTGACATTCTTTCCTATGGTGGCATTGCATTTTTAATAGTAGAGCGGTAAGATAGCTCAGCGGGTTGAGTGCTCGCTGCTGCAATTTGTTTGTGATCTGAAGGTTCAAATCATGGCAAGGCCAACTGTGATCAATCCTGTGAAGTCCTCACAGGAACACTACATAAAGTCTCCTCCCAGCTGGCCAAGGAAAGGCAGACACTTCCTGATCCTGACCCTTGGGGTGGTATTTGCCAGGTGGATCACCTGGGAGGAGAAGGACCCCTGGGGAATCAGAGGACTTCATGGTATGAGACACAGTATTTATCTTCCTCAACGATGGAAGTTTCTCTAATACCCAAATATGTAAAGGCTTTTTTTCAGCAAAAACCTTTATTCTCTCAGACTAACTGTCAAACTGGGGGTGAAGACCCTGGTACTCAGTCAGGGGTTAGAGATAAGAAACATCCTTTAAGGATTGCTGACGTTCAAAGAAGTCATAGTTTTTATAAGTCTCAGAGAAATAAGAAAGAAGAGTCTGTAATGGCCAACAAATTAAATCCTGAGAAATCCCATTCTTTAATAATGTCACAAACTTTGTGTAACCATTATGGGAATTTCCCTGTTAATATGTGTATGAAGAGTAAGGAACATAATAAGGTTAATTTCATTGTAAAAACCAAACCTGATGTTGGGGACTTCAGGTCCCATAATTCCCAGAGTACTGGGACGAGGAATAGGACTGCAGAGGCACAAGACTGCAGGTTGCAGTCGCATAAGAGGAATGAGCCATACCTGAGGAGGAGTAAGAGGCATAAAAAGCCCCTTCAGGTGCAGACCATTAGAGAGGGAAGTTAAGGAGTAGGAGGCAGCAGTTGTAGCAGGTGGAGCAGTTTGGTAGTCTCTGCGAGGCAGTAGAAGCCGAAAGCAAACTGGAGCAGAGACGCCGGGAACTCAACAGGGTGTAATTGTGATGCCAGTCCAGAGTGGGTCTCAGAGGCTCAAGGTTGCAGTTGCAGAGGTCGTGCAGCGATAGTGTATCATTTTGCAACTTTTCCCTTTGTGAGAAGAGCACAGGAGTCAGAGGAGACCGTGTTGCTGTAGGAGCCGGGAGAGCTCTGAAACTGACAGATGCAAGCTGCAGAACCTGTACAGTCCTGGAGGCAGTGAGGTGAACAGATGCACATGCCAGAACCGGTGAGTTCACTGTTACATTGTGACCCTCGAGTGCTCTGTAGCCGCCCACTTGCTGAGTTCAGGCGATTAAATCTCATAATCTCATAATGGAAATTAAAAAGTATAGTTGAAGCAGAGGAAGTTCCTTTTTGAATATCGAACAAATTCAATGCAGAATTGTATCTTTAATGTGAATCATTCTGATGGAAAAAGGCACAGACGGCAAATTATGAACTGGATAATCATACCAGAGAAGTGTGATTGTGACATTGTGGGGCAAAGTAAGAGTCTACTATCAGTGGGGGCGATACTTGAATGTCGAACAACGGACATTGTGGAAAAAGAGAGAAACCGTCATTGCCAAAGCCAAAAGAAGGTTGTTAAGATATTAAACAATGATTCAAATTGTTGCCCCTCTAGAAAGGTGATCTCAAAGGAAAACAGTTAAAGCCCACATTGCCAAAGCCAATGAAGTGTACAAGTTGAACAGAATTCTTATCAACAGTTGATTCACAGAAAAGTGGAGAAACAAGAGTGGTAGGCCAGCTGCCCTTCTGTTGGAGAATATTCAGAGGGAGAGGAGCATAACATGCAAAGCGTGCGGCAGATACACAGGTGTAATAAACAGCACCAGTGTGGTTCTTGTTTCTGCTAAAACATTGAATATTCTTTGAAATTGTGAAGTACAAGACATTGCGAATATGGTTAAGCTTTACCAATGAAATATCTACAAGTAGTAGATGGTTCTGTCATGGCAGGAGAGTAAACCAGATCAGGAAGCATTGTAGTACATTGATCTGTGCTGGCAGGAGAGTATACCAGTACAGAGAACATTGTTGTAACATTGTTGTAAAAGGACCAGGTGGAAGTTATTGAAGTACTGTGGTGTGGTTAACCATTTTGAAGCAGTTTAAGAATCACTAAATTGTTTTGGTAAATTAAAGTAGAAGAATCTTAACAAGTTAATAATATTGAAACAAGAGTTATATGTAAAGCTACAGAAGTATTTAACGTTGTCAACCAAGTTGTTTTTGGTACTATGTTAGAACGTTAATAAGACAGAGCTTTTTCTTGTTTAAACCAATGAAGCAACACATTATTATAAGTTGAAGAGAAGACGCTTGTTAAAGGTTTTTATATAAAGAGAAGAAAGGAACTTTGTTAAACACTTGTGAACTGTTGGTTGAATACTATCTTGGAACGAATAGATAATCTGCCACTCAAGAATTGCGCCACACTTGTTAGTTCAATATTTTCAAAAGAACATTTCTTTTTATTCCTGATTTGCCCTTTATATTCTTGTTAACACGTGTTTCGGCTACTCAAGAGCCTTTCTCAAAACAAAACAGGGCTTGATTAGGTACATGTCATATTCTATTAGCACAATTATTATGTAATGTTCAAAAAATGTGTTGTATTCAAAAAGGTTCAGGCAAGAAAAAAAAAGGAAAAGAAGAAAAGAAAGAAATAGGAAAAAGGGGGTTATGCAATATTAAGTCACATGTATTTTGAAAAATAAATAGTGAATAATAAATAATTCACAAATGCAATACATCGCAATACAAATAGTTAAATCAAAATGTGCATCCAAATCATAATAAATACAAAACAATATAAGTGATAAAAGAACAGTAAAAGATAAAAAAATAATAATGGATAATAAATAAAATAACAAACAGAGAAACAGAAAAAATATATTGTTTTAGAATAATTCCTCATACATAAATCCACATTTTATATTTATGGTTTCAATATTAAACACAAATTCTCATTTGTATTATTTCTATAATGATTCTATCATGTATTATAGTCTACAGTATCGTTCCCTCTAATGGGTTGCAGTAAATCTACATTCGACACACAGTGATAAATCCATATTTGAGCGCAATACATAGAACAGTAAAGATCTCTTACCCGTTAATTCCATAAGTCCCGGTTAATTCCCTATAGTAAAAATAATGCAGAAAGAAATATTTCCAATCCAATTGTTATTGGCACACAGAAATCGAATCTATTAATTCTCCAAAGGTTTTGGTTAGACTCAACCTTTCGTATGACCATGAATTCTAACCTTCCACTTGAAAGTCCATCACATCTACCTCGCCACTCCACACCTTAATTTATCAACAATTTCGGTTTGTCTTATTCGGTTTCACAGTCTCCCCGTTGCTTTTTGCTGGAATTAACGGGTAAGAGATCTTTACTGTTCTATGTATTGCGCTCAAATATGGATTTATCACTGTGTGTCGAATGTAGATTTACTGCAACCCATTAGAGGGAACGATACTGTAGACTATAATACATGATAGAATCATTATAGAAATAATACAAATGAGAATTTGTGTTTAATATTGAAACCATAAATATAAAATGTGGATTTATGTATGAGGAATTATTCTAAAACAATATATTTTTTTTGTTTCTCTGTTTGTTATTTTATTTATTATCCATTATTATTTTTTATCTTTTACTGTTCTTTTATCACTTATATTGTTTTGTATTTATTATGATTTGGATGCACATTTTGATTTAACTATTTGTATTGCGATGTATTGCATTTGTGAATTATTTATTATTCACTATGTATTTTTCAAAATACATGTGACTTAATATTGCATAACCCCCTTTTTCCTATTTCTTTCTTTTCTTCTTTTCCTTTTTTTTTCTTGCCTGAACCTTTTTGAATACAAAATTTTTTTTGAACATTACATAATAATTGTGCTAATAGAATATGACATGTACCTAATCAAGCCCTGTTTTGTTTTGAGAAAGGCTCTTGAGTAGCCGAAACACGTGTTAACAAGAATATAAAGGGCAAATCAGGAATAAAAAGAAATGTTCTTTTGAAAATATTGAACTAACAAGTGTGGCGCAATTCTTGAGTGGCAGATTATCTATTCATATTAGTAACCAAGGAGGTAGGGGATTGGTTCCTCCAACGAGTGCCACATAGGATGCGACACGGCTGAGAGGCCAAATTAAACCCATCTTGGTCGCCAACAGGAGAAGTTGTACCGACAAATATCCCAAAACACAAATTACTATCTTGGAACATTTACTATCAAAGTGGATCAAAGAGACTTGAAATGGCACTGTGTTACTCGACAGGATTTCCTGGACTATTGTTTGGAACATTTGAACAGAATCGAGCTTACATCTGGGGAAGGGAAATTCACCCAGATTAGAAGGAGAAACATTGTCTATGATTTGAAGATAACTATTGCATTGGTTATTATAGAATTGCCATATATTGCTTTGTTAAATTGTTTATGTTTACGTGTGAGGCACAGAATCCTTTTGATAGAGTTTTTTCTTACGTTTGCTTGAGGCAGGGAAATCATCATCAGGGTAGGCATAGTGAGTCGTTTATTCAATCTTAATCTTTGAAGTTAATAAAATGGCATATTGTGTAAACCCTTCACCGAGTTGTCCGTCTCACATTTCTGACCCCTCACACAACTCAGCCTTTCATTCTTCTGAGGTTGATAAATGAGTACCAACTTTGGTTGGGATGATAATTGAATGTAAATATGTGCTATGTACAGCGCTTTGGCAAAAGTGCTGTATCAATAACAAATCATTATCATTAAAGCAATAATGCTCCCATGCACTGAAAGTGACTTGCATCTATTGGATTTTTGGATACTGTATTATTGCAGCAGCTGACAATGTACGGGTCTACTTTTCATATAATGACAATACCCAACATCCAGCAATAATTGACATAATATGGAAGTAACTGGTCATACAGTGGTCAAGTGGCACATTTATGGCAGTTCCTTGGCCTATTTATATTGTGTTTATAGTTTATGAAAAACGTGAACACATTTTTAATCATATTCTTCCCAACTCTTAGTTCATCACACATGGCAATATGTTACTTCAGGCACAACATTCTTTAATAAAACATTACAGTCAATAATTCATTCAAAACAATCAAATATAATATCATATACTATATAACTTTCAGGGCCTTCATTTCTAACCCCCAAAATTACATTTTCCACGTATCCAAAAAATTACTCCCTTCCCTACTTTACTATGGTTGACTATTTGATAAAAACATTTTCCCCAATTTTTGTATATCACGATTAAAATATTCACTAAAGCAATGGAGATAGAGTATTCATACAAGAGCTCAGCCCACTTGACTTCAATGTTTAAATCCTCTAATCTCCTTATGAACTTTCCCAACTACATTTTCCTCGGCCCTAGTGTTGCACTACCGGCAATCCACCAAAGTTTTAGGGTTTCTGTCTCCCCAAGCTTTTTACAGAGCCAACCATTTCTTTCTTGCCAAGGGGTCCCTTTTATGGGACCCCACCTGTGTGGGGAGCCTAGTAAGTTAAAACGAACGCACATATAAATGTAACAATATTTCGGCCATGGGAATCTCATCACAGAGGACTGCATCTCCTCATATATCCTCAGGTGTGTGGTTAGCTCCCTTTGTAGTTTATACAATGACATTCTCTGTATATCTTTCATCATTTTATAATGTTCATTTTGTTGTACATCTCCAACAGGCTTCCCATCAATGTAAGCTTTTCTGAGTCAATTTCAGCAAAAATCGGGCCACAGCACTCCCCAAAATAGCTCAATGCTTTGTCATAATGTTTGCTTAGGGGGGCGTGGCCTGGAGCTCATGGCGAGTGGAAGCTGAGTCGCCGTGCTCTGGCCGAGACGCCGTATCTCGATCCTTTTACCTGCCTGAAATCGCACCTGAGACAGAAAGAACCGGTTCCGAGGGAAGGGGAACCGACCCCAGACACGATACCGTGGGCTTCTCCTGGATCCGGACCTCCAAGCCCACGGATTCTTCCCGATAAAGGTCCCCTCTGTTGGGGGGACCCAAGATGGCGGCCATCTTTTGAAGCTGATGCCGGAGGAAAACGCTAGCCGCCTTCGCAGCGAAGCCGATCCATAAGCTGCTGCCACGACTGAAACAAGGGAGAGGAGCCTCCCCCTTGACCCGGGTCCGAACCTCTGCTGCGATAGCTACCGACCGGGGAGCCAACCGGGAGCTCCCAGCCGGGGAGACCGGGCCCGGGCCCTGGTCTACGGCACCGTGAGTGGCTACGCCGACCCCCCGAGCGGGGAGCCCCGCCATCGACAGCAGAAGAAGGTGGAGGTGAGGAGAGCACTGGGTGAGGGCATAAACCATTCGAACATGTGCCGTTGTATATCCCTCTGAGAACTTGAACACTGACCCCAGCCCACACACCGAAATCACTGGGCTGGTGAGGGCATTGCTGAGGAAATGACGCCCACCACCATCTACCCCCCACACGACCGAGTGGCGTCTCCGACCGCCCCACACCATGGCGGCCAGGAACAAGACGAAGCCAAGCACCATGGATACGTATGTGTCCGCTAAAGCGAAAACTCCTCCGCAGCCATGCACTTCCACTCCCGAACCTCCCCGAGCAAAACCGGCGGACTCTCCCGAAAATCAAGCCCAGGTACTGGAGGCAATTGCATCACTGCGCGCATTCATAGATTCCAGAATCGGAGAGTTCAAATCCGAGCTACAACTCATGAGCCAGGATGCCCGCAATCTAACAGAAAGAGTAACCACCGCCGAAACAACCATAAAAGAGACGTCAGGAGACACAGCAGAGCTGAAAGCTAAGGTACTGGACCTGGAACGGAAGGTGTTCACACTCGAGGCCAGGCTGAGGAGACCGAGGGCCGGGTCTGACGCGCCAACATCAGAATACTGGGGGTACCGGAGGGAAGTGAGGGCCCGAATCCGACAGCCTATATAGAATCCCTGATACAACAGGAGGTGGGTGCTGGAAGGCTAACGCAAGGATTCTCGATCGAAAGGGCGCACAGATCACTTCAGAAGAGACCCCCGTCGGGATCACACCCTCACCCTATAATCGCTAAAGTACTTAACTTCCAGGATAGAGAGACCATCCTCCGGCACTCCAGACAGGAGGGCCCCATTGAAAGCGGGAGCTCGAAGATCACGATCTACCCCGACTACACCCCGAAAGTCCAATGGGAGAGGAACTCATTTGTGCCGATTAAAGCCCGACTCAGGCAACTGAACCTGAAGTATATGTTGTTATACCCCTCCAGACTGAAAGTGATTCACAAGGGGAGGGTGATCTTCTTGGAATCTCCGGCAGCTGCAAACATGTGGCTGGAAGACAACAATCTAGCCGCGGACAAGGACCCTCAGCCCACGGAGAATTGAAGAATCACCTGCGCCTGAGGCATGGACGAAGCCATGACTCATAAAGCCAACTCGGACGCAAGGCAAATGATCTAAGAGAAAGTAAAATCACCCAACAGTTAGCAACGAAGATGCGGCGCTCGCTCGGCCCACGCCAAGCACAGAGCCCTACCCCCACAAACAGCACAGGACAGGCCAGTTGCCTGACCGACCCCTCGTGCCCGACACCCGGATGGGTCCTGACGGTACGAGAGCGCCTGAGCACCAGCAGGACCTTATCGTTGCTGGGCGCACCAGTTACAGTTTTGTTAATTGTTTTGTTCACACCACAGTCCTCGAATTATTAGCGGAGCGGAAACATGGGACCGGAGGCCCTTGGGGGCCGAGGAAGAGAAAACACCAGAACCCAGAGGGAGAGCCTCACCACTTGGAGAAGGGCCGCCCCGTGAAAATGGGGGCGACCCGAATGATGAAAGCAAGACACAAACCCAATGGCACTCCAACTTAAGGTGATGACGTGGAATGTGAGGGGCATGGGTACGTACCTGAGAAGGAATCTGATCCACTCCTGCCTGCGCAGGAAAAAGGTGTCGATAGCGATGCTTCAAGAAACTCACCTCACGGAAGAAACCACAGCCAAATTGTCCGAAAGATGGGGAGGGATCGGGAAAGGGGCGCCATACTCCAAATTCGCCAGTGGAGTGTTTACGTGGGTGAGCCAGACTGTGCCCTTCCATCTACTGGGCTATGAAGCCGACAAAGAGGGCAGATACCTAATAATATGGGGTACCATTGAATCCACGCCAGTCTGCCTGGTGAACTTATACTTTCCGCAACACGGAATACCCTCACACCTCGAAATGCTCAGTGCCAAAATGATTCTTCGCAGAGAGAGTGCCTTCATATGAGGTGGCGACTTCAACTGCATCAGGAACGGAGCTGTGGACAGATCAGACCCCCCCGTGATTCAAATAACCCTGCATCTAACGCGCTAAACACTGCAATAGAACAGCTCGACCTAGTAGACATCTGGAGGGAACAACATCGCACCGAGAGGTGCTATTCTTATTACTCGGCCCCGCACAAGGTCCACACGAGAATAGACTATCTGTTCATAGATCGTGAGCTGGCTCAACAAGTGGACGACACATTGTACCTAGGCAGAACCATATCCGATCACTCACCGCTGACCATGCAATGGGCTCCTAGAGGACGCAGACCGCTAATGTCGCTATGGAGAATGCCACCCGCAGCACTCACAGACCACGCATTTAAGGAGGAACTTGGTACCAAACTTGAGGAATACCTAGACATTAATACAGGCTCAGTGTCAAGCTGGAGCACACTATGGGAGGCCATGAAGGTTGTAACACGGGGAGAAGTTATATCAGGTGCTGGTGGCATCCGTAAGCACCTGAAGCTGGAACTGGAGGAACTGGAGAACAAGATCACGCACCTGGAATCCGAAATCGACATCATGCCGGACGCTGAAACAGAACTGAAGGCCACCCGGGAGGAGTGCCTTTTGGCCTGGAATAGACTGTCCAAATTCGACTACACAACCTACATAGCCAAGGCACACAAAGAAGCAGATAAACCTGGTAGAGTGTTGGCCTGGCTGTGCAAACGCGAGTTCCCAAGACACCTCCCAACCGAAATAACTGATGAAAGGGGGATAACCCACAGGACGCAACAAGACATTAACTCAGCATTTGCGGCCTTCTACTCCAGATTGTACGCCCACGACACCAAAATACCAGTGGAGGACATAAAGGCCACACTGGCTGAGATTGAGCTCCCAAGACTGACGGAGGCCCAAAGAGAGCTACTAGATGCGGAAATCACTCCAGAGGACGTGACGGAGGTGATTAAATTGCTAACCACCTGCAAGACCCCCGGTAGCGACGGGCTTCCACCAGAATTCTACAAAGCGTATGAAGCGACCCTTGTCCCAACACTCCACAAGGTGTATATGGAGGCATACGAAAACGGAAACCTACCCAACTCCATGAAAGAGACTATTATCATCCCTATACTCAAACCCAACAAACCTGTCGACAACTGTGAATCATACTGCCCAATCGCCATGCTAAACTATGACTGCAAGATCCTGACCACAATCCTGGCTAAGAGGCTGGCGAGGGTGATAGGAACCCTGATTCATGAGGACCAGAATGGTTTTGTACCAGGACGCAACACCACCGCGAACCTGAGGAGGCTCCAACACATCATGGCAGAGACCTATGATCGAGACGAGGACCTAGCAGTGCTATCCTTGGATGCTATAAAAGCCTTCGATTCATCTACTGGGAGTGGCTGATCGAAGTGCTAAGGGAATGCAGCTTTGGTGAGAGCTTTGTAAAGTGGGTCGAGGTATTGTACAACACACCGACAGCGAGAGTGAAGACTGGCGGGACGGTGTCCGAAGCCTGGCCGATACAGCGGGGCACACAGCAGGGATGCCCGTTGTCCCCGATGCTATACATACTGGGCCTGGAGCCAGTGGCTGCCTATTTCAGGAAACAACACTTCGATGCGGGCATTGGGCTGGGCAGTGATCACGCCATAATATCCATGTATGCGGATGACGTCCTCCTGTATCTGAATAACCCTCAGCTCAGTGCAAAAGTCGCGTTGGACATCCTCGACAACTATGCTCGATACTCTGGGATAACATTTAGCAAACTAAAGTCGTGTGCATTCCCACTGGCCAGACTCAGGGGTATGGATAAGTCTGACCTTCCAGACGTTGGGATACAATGGCAACCAGAGCAGTTTAAGTACCTGGGAATCGAAGTGTGTCATACCCCTGCGCTCACGCACAAACACAACACTGAAAAAGCAGTAAGAACCCTCCGCAAATCTATGAACTTTTGGTCGAAGCTACCACTGGCAGTAATGGGCAGAGCGGCAATAGTCAAGATGATAGTTCTCCCCCGTTTCCTATATCACTTCACAAACGTATGCTTCTACATCAGACCTCCCTTCTTCAAAAAACTAGACTCCCTAATCAAGGACTTCATATGGGGGTCGTCCAGACACAAGCTCTCTCTGCCTACACTCACGCTCCCGTACAAAGAAGGAGGGATACAACTACCCGATCTGCAAAGGTACTACCTAGCTGCACAGCTCAGCCACGCGACGAAATGGCTCTCCGATGACCTGTCGGCTGAAGTGGGGCTCCTGCGACATCTGACCTCCAAGCTATTCCCTAAAGAAATGCTTTGGAACCCGATGAAACAAACTTCTGAAGTTCCCATGATTGTTACCCTGGGCAGGCAGATATGGGCCAGAATTGGCTTCCTTCGATAACTGAAACATCCCTACAATCCCAATACCCCCATCCTGGCGGATGTATGCAAAACTCAGGCAGACTTAGCGACAGCCAGGAAATGGGAGAGAGCTGGAATCTACACATGTGGAGACCTGTTTGAAGACGGCATGTTCAGAGAACTCCAATCGCTGCAAGCTAATGAAGGCATCTCGAACACCCAATTCCTGTGGTACCACCGCCTCATGCGGACATCCAGGGCACAGTGGCCTGCCTGGCCAGAGGAACCCCCGCCGGACCCCCTCCTTCAGGAGATGTATGATTTAGCGGACGGTTGGAAGCCGGTCTCCCGCTTATACATCAAACTAAATGATAGACCCAACCCAAAAAGCACGTCCCTGAGACAAAAATGGGAAACCGAATTAGGGACCACACTAACTGACAGTGAATGGGAGCGAATACTACTATACCCCAAAGAGGTGTCGAGGAACATTAGATTCAAACAAGTCCAATTGAATGTGCTATACAGAACTTACATGACCCCATTAAGAGTTGCTACCTTTAACAAACAAGCACCGCCAAACTGCCCCTGGTGCGGAAATGATAAAGCGGACATGATCCACATGTTCTGGACCTGCACCAAAATGGCTAAATACTGGTCCATGGTGGAAAGCACCTGCACCAAAGCGGGACTCACGAGATATGAGTGGAACCCAAAGGAATGCTTACTGGGAGCGCATCCCAGACTCAGCAAATACAAACACCTGGTCAAACTAATGGACCTAGCCTGCATCCTCGCAAAAAGGTCCATAGCTATGACATGGAAATCACCAGGGGGCCCGAGGCACAGACGTTGGCTTAAGGACCTAGAAAAGTGGATGGAGGCAGAGACCAGAGCCTGGCAGGATGGAATCCACTCAAACGATGATGACTCCAATGACACCCTAGAATCATGGAAGGCCCTGGTGCGCGACATCCAATATGCCTCAGACCACAAACCCCCCTGAGCTTTCACCCTTGCTAGAGACTTGCCTGAGGCTTACCCCCAAGAATGGACAACCTGAAGACCCATCCCCCGCGACCTTGGGTACGCCGACTACCGACCCCTCTCCCCCCCGCTACAATTATGAACAACATAACTGTGGTAGTTAATTAGTTGTAGTTTGTTTGTTATGTTACCGTTTGATGGTTGTTATGTACTTATATAAATGCCAATAAAATACTTTAAAAAATAAATAAATAATGTTTGCTTAAAGATATATTCAAATCTTCAAATAGCGAACCAGATGGTAGAACCAGTTTTTCCTCAACCTATGTTTTATTATTGGGTCTAACCCTTATGTATCATGACCCCATCCAGGGCATATGAAGGCAGCACCTTTCCAAAAAAGTTGGTTGGTATTTAAAGTATTCATAGATGCTTCTGTACGTATTTGGGGGGTAATTCATAGAATTTTGCGCACAATTGGCGCACGCGGCTGGCGCACAGTGTGCGCGTGTGAATGTCTGCACCAGCCGCATGCGCTAAAATACATTTCCGCGCACAGCGTATTCATGGATTTTAGCCTCCCAAACCAGCCGTTGGGCAGATTGGCGCAGTGACCCTGCAGCAGCGCCAGTTACGCCCCCAAGAACGCCCCTAGCGCAAGGAAAAGCCATCAAAATCCCCAATCCAGCGCAAAGGGCTGCGTTAACCCTGGACCAGTTTACAGGGCTGCCAAACAGCAAACGCCAAGCGGGGAATGGGTATTACTGGGGTTCGCGTGAAGTTTCACATGCGTTAGGCCCTGTGCGAGTGGTGTACGTGGATAACTGGGTTTCGCGTGAAGTCTCACACGCGATTTGAGCAGGGTACATGTATTTCGGGGGTGCGCAGGAAGTTTCACATGCGATTGGCCCTGTGTGAGTGGGTACTTGGATAACTGGGGTGTGCGGGAAGTTTTGCACGCGATTTGAGCGGGGTACGTGTATTTCGGGTGTGCACGGGAAGTTTCACACGCGATTGGCCCTGTGCGAGTGGGGTACATGGATAACTGGGGTGCGCGGGAAGTTTCACACACGAGTTGAGCAGGGTACGTGTATTTCAGGGGTGCACGGGAAGTTTCACACGCGATTGGCCCTGTGCGAGTGGGGTACGTGGATACCTGGGGTGCACAGGAAGTTTCACACGCGATGTGAGCAGGGTACGTGTATTTCGGGGGTGCGCGGGAAGTTTCACATGTGATTGGCCCTGTGCGAGTGGGGTACGTGGATAACTGGGTTTCGCGTGAAGTCTCACACGAGATTTGAGCAGGGTACGTTATTTCAGGGGTGCGCAGGAAGCTTCACACACGATTGGACCTGTGCCAGTGGGGTATGTGTATAATTGGGGTGCTCGGGAAGTTTCACATGCGATTTGAGCAGGGTATGTGTATTTCGGGGGTGCGTGGGAAGTTTCACATGCGAGTGGCCCTGTGCAAGTGGGGTACGTGGATAACTGGGGTGCGCGGGAAGTTTCACACGCGATTTGAGCAGGGGACGTGCATTTCGGGGGTGCGTGGGAAGATTTACACGCGATTGGCCCTGTGCGAGTGGGGTACGTGGATAACTGGGGTGCAGGGGAAGTTTCACACGCGATTTGAGCAGGGTACGTGTATTTCGGGGGTGCGCGGGAAGATTCACACGTGATTGGCCGTGTGCGAGACGGGTACATGGATAACTGGGGTGCGCAGGAAGTTCCACACACGATTTTGCTGTCAGAGTGGTGTACGTGAATTTCTTGGGTGCGCGAGGAGTCCTACATGTGAATTGGCAGTGTGGGTCCTCCCACGTGTTCCCTCTACACCCTCCACGGCCACTGCAGGCAGCCCACACCACAGGGGACTACCCTGCACTACTGGTCATGTCCCGCAGGCAGCCCATCTACCATGGCCATGCCCCCCAGCCAAAGCACATGTCAGCTTGCACTACTGACCACCCACTCATGTCCCCCTGCGCCCCCACCCCCCAGCAGTGCGGGGCACCTGCCAGCAGGCCCCCACTCATGTCCCCCTGCACCCGCACCCCCCAGCAGTGCGGGGCACCTGCCAGCAGGCCCCCACTCATGTCCCACTCATGTCCCCCTGCACCCCCACCCCCCAGCAGTGTGGGGCACCTGCCATCAGGCCCCCACTCATGTCCCCCTGCACCCCCACCCCCCAGCAGTCAGGGGCACCTGCCAGCAGTCCCCTACTCATGTCCCCCAGCACCCCCACCCCCCAGCAGTGCAGGGCACCTGCCATCAGGCCCCCACTCATGTCCCCCTGCACCCCCACCCCCCGGCAGTGCGGGGCACCTGCCATCAGGCCGCACTCATGTCCCCCTGCACCCCCACCCCCCAGCAGTCAGGGGCACCTGCCAGCAGGCCCCCCCTCATGTCCCCTAGCACCCCCACCCACCAGCAGTGCGGGGCACCTGCCATCAGGCCCCCACTCATGTCACACTCATGTCCCCCTGCACACCCACCCCCCAGCAGTGCGGGGCATCTGCCATCAGGCCCCCACTCATGTCCCACTCATGTCCCCCTGCACCCGCACCCCCAGCAGTGCGGGGCACCTGCCATCAGGCCCCCACTCATGTCCCCCTGCACCCCCACCCCCCAGCAGTGGGGGCACCTGCCATCAGGCCCCCACTCATGTCCCCCTGCACCCCCACCCCCCAGCAGTCAGGGGCACCTGCCAGCAGGCCCCCACTCATGTCCCCCTGCACCCCCACCCCCCAGCAGTGCGGGGCACCTGCCATCAGGCCCCCACTCATGTCCCACTCATGTCCCCCTGCACCCCATCCCCAAGCAGTGCGGGGCACCTGCCATCAGGCCCCCACTCATGTCCCCCTACACCCCCACCCCTCAGCAGTGCGGGGCACCTGCCATCAGGCCCCCACTCATGTCCCACACATGTCCCCCTACACCCCCACCCCCCATCAGTGCTGGGCACCTGCCATCAGGCCCCCACTCATGTCCCACTCATGTCCCCCTGCACCCCCACCCCCAGCAGTGCGGGGCACCTGCCATCAGGCCCCCACTCATGTCCCACTCATGTCCCCCTGCACCCCGACACCCCAGCAATGTGGGGCACCAGCAATCAGGCCCCCACTCATGTCCCACGCATGTCCCCCTACACCCCCACCCCCCATCAGTGCTGGGCACCTGCCATCAGGCCCCCACTCATGTCCCACTCATGTCCCCCTGCACCCCCACCCCCAGCAGTGCGGGGCACCTGCCATCAGGCCCCCACTCATGTCCCCCTGCACTCCCACCCCCCAGCAGTGCGGGGCACCTGCCATCAGGCCCCCACTCATGTCCCCCTGCACCCCCGAGCAGTAAGGGGCACCCGCCAGAAGGCTCCCACTCATGTCCCCCAGCACCTCCAACCCCCAGCAGTGCGGGGCACCTGCCATCAGGCCACCACTAATGTCCCACTCATGTCCCCCTGCACCCCCACCCCCCAGCAGTGTGGGGCACCTGCCATCAGGCCCCCACTCATGTCCCACTCATGTCCCCCTGTGCCCCCACCCCCAGCAGTGCGGGGCACCTGCCAGCAGGCCCCCACTCATGTCCCACTCATGTCCCCCTGCACCCGCCAGCAGTGCGGGGCACCTGCCAACAGGCCCCCACTCATGTCCTCCTGCACACCCACCCCCCCAACAGTGCGGGGCACCTGCCATCAGGCCCCCACTCATGTCCCCCTGCACCCCCACCCCCCAGCAGTGCGGGACACCTGCAATCAGGCCCCCACTCATGTCCCACTCATGTCCCCCTGCACCCCCACTCCCCAGCAGTGCCGGGCACCTGCCATCAGGCCCCCACTCATGTCCCACTCATGTCTCCCTGTACCCCCACCCCCCAGCAGTGCGGGGCACCTGCCATCAGGCCCCCACTCATGTCCCGCTACACCCCCACCCCTCAGCAGTGCGGGGCACCTGCCATCAGGCCCCCATGCATGTCCCCCTGCACCCCCACCCCCCAGCAGTGCTGGGCACCTGCCATCAGGCCCCCACTCATGTCCCACACATGTCCCCCTGCACCCCCACCCCCAGCAGTGCGGGGCACCTGCCATCAGGCCCCCACTCATGTCCCCCTGAACCCCCACCCCCCAGCAGTGCGGGGCACCTGCCATCAGGCCCCCACTCATGTCCCACTCATGTCCCCCTGCACCCCCACCCCCCAGCAGTGCGGGGCACCTGCCATCAGACTCCCACTCATGCCCCCCTGCACCCCCACCCCCCAGCAGTCAGGGTCACCTGCCAGCAGGCCCCCACTCATGACCCCCTGCACCCCCACCCCCCAGCAGTGCGGGGCACCTGCCATCAGGCCCCCACAGATGTCCCCCTGCACCCAGACCCCCCAGCAGTCAGGGGCACCTGCCAGCAGGCCCCTACTCATGTCCCCCAGCACCCCACCCCCCAGCAGTGGAGGGCACCTGCCATCAGGCCCTCACTCATGTCCCCCTGCACCCCCACCCCTGGCAGTGCGGGGCACCTGCCATCAGGCCCCACTCATGTCCCCCTGCACCCCCACCCCCCAGCAGTCAGGGGCACCTGCCAGCAGGCCCCCACTCATGTCCCCTAGCACCCCCATCCCCCAGCAGTGTGGGGCACCTGCCATCAGGCCCCCACTCATGTCCCACTCATGTCCCCCTGCACCCCCACCCCTCAGCAGTGCGGGGCACCTGCCATCAGGCCCCCACTCATGTCCCACTCATGTCCCACTGCAACCCCGCCCCCCAGCAGTGCGGGGCACCTGCCATCAGGCCCCCACTCATGTCACCCTGCACCCCCACCACCCAGCAGTCAGGGGCACCTGCCAGCAGGCCCCCACTCATGTCCCCCTGCACCCCCATCCCCCAGCAGTGTGGGGCACCTGCCATCAGGCCCCCACTCATGTCCCACTCATGTCCCACTGCAACCCCGCCCCCCAGCAGTGCGGGGCACCTGCCATCAGGCCCCCACTCATGTCACCCTGCACCCCCACCCCCCAGCAGTCAGGGGCACCTGCCAGCAGGCCCCCACTCATGTCCAACTCATGTCCCCCTGCAGTCGCCAGCAGTGCGGGGCACCTGCCAACAGGCCCCCACTCATGTCCTCCTGCACACCCACCCCCCCAACAGTGCGGGGCACCTGCCATCAGGCCCCCACTCATGTCCCCCTGCACCCCCACCCCCCAGCAGTGCGGGACACCTGCAATCAGGCCCCCATTCATGTCCCACTCATGTCCCCCTGCACCCCCACTCCCCAGCAGTGCGGGGCACCTGCCATCAGGCCCCCACTCATGTCCCACTCATGTCCCCCTGCACCCTCACCCCCCAGCAGTGCGGGGCACCTGCCATCAGGCTCCCACTCATGTCCCCCTGAACCCCCACCCCCAAGCAGTGCGGGGCACCTGCCATCAGGCCCCCACTCATGTCCCACTCATGTCCCCCTGCACCCCCACCCCCCATCAGTGCGGGGCACCTGCCATCAGGCCCCAACTCATGTCCCCCTACACCCCCACCCCTCAGCAGTGCGGGGCACCTGCCATCAGGCCCCCACTCATGTCCCCCTGCATCCCCACCCCCCAGCAATGAGGGGCACCTGCAATCAGGCCCCCACTCATGTCCCATGCATGTCCCCCTGCACCCCCACCCCCCAGCAGTGCTGGGCACCTGCCATCAGGCCCCCACTCATGTCCCACTCATGTCCCCCTGCACCCCCACCCCCAGCAGTGCGGGGCACCTGCCATCAGGCCCCCACTCATGTCCCCCTGCACCCGCACCCCCCAGCAGTGCGGGGCACCTGCCATCAGGCCCCCACTCATGTCCCACTCATGTCCCCCTGCACCCCCACCCCCCAGCAGTGCAGGGCACCTGCCATCAGGCTCCCACTCATGTCCCCCTGCACCCCCACCCCCCAGCAGTCAGGGGCACCTGCCAGCAGGCCCCCACTCATGAACCCCTGCACCCTCACCCCCCAGCAGTGCGGGGCACCTGCCATCAGGCCCCCACTCATGTCCCCCTGCACCCACACCCCCCAGCAGTCAGGGGCACCTGCCAGCAGGCCCCTACTCATGTCCCCCAGCACCCCCACCCCCCAGCAGTGGAGGGCACCTGCCATCAGGCCCCCACTCATGTCCCCCTGCACCCCCACCCCTGGCAGTGCGGGGCACATGCCATCAGGCCCCACTCATGTCCCCCTGCACCCCGACCCCCCAGCAGTCAGGGACACCTGCCAGCAGGCCCCCACTCATGTCCCCTAGCACCCACACCCCCCAGCAGTCAGGGGCACCTGCCAGCAGGCCCCTACTCATGTCCCCCAGCACCCACACCCCCCAGCAGTGGAGGGCACCTGCCATCAGGCCCCCACTCATGTCCCCCTGCACCCCCACCCCTGGCAGTGCGGGGCACCTGCCATCAGGCCCCACTCATGTCCCCCTGCACCCCCACCGCCCAGCAGTCAGGGGCACCTGCCAGCAGGCCCCCACTCATGTCCCCCTGCACCCCCACCCCCCAGCAGTGCTGGGCACCTGCCATCAGGCCCCCACTCATGTCCCACTCATGTCCCCCTGCACCCCCACCCCCAGCAGTGCGGGGCACCTGCCAGCAGGCCCCCACTCATGTCCCACTGCAACCCCGCCCCCCAGCAGTGCGGGGCACCTGCCATCAGGCCCCCACTCATGTCACCCTGCACCCCCAGCAGTCAGGGGCACCTGCCAGCAGGCCCCCACTCATGTCCCCCTGCACCCCCACCCCCCAGCAGTACGGGGCACCTGCCATCAGGCCCCCACTCATGTCCCACTCATGTCCCCCTGCACCCCCACCCCCAGCAGTGTGGGGCACCTGCCATCAGGCCCCCACTCATGTCCCCCTACACCCCCACCCCCCAGCAGTCAGGGGCACCTGCCAGCAGGCCCCCACTCATATCCCCCTGCACCCCCACCCCCAGCAGTGCGGGGCACCTGCCATCAGGCCCCCACTCATGTCCCACTCATGTCCCCCTGCACCCCAACCCCCAGCAGTGTGGGGCACCTGCCATCAGGCCCCCACTCATGTCCCCCTACACCCCCACCCCTCAGCAATGCGGGGCACCTGCCATCAGTCCCCCACTCATTTCCCCCTGCACCCCCACCCCCCAGCAATGCGGGGCTCCTGCAATCAGGCCCCCCCTCATGTCCCACTCATGTCCCCCTGCACCCCCACCCCCCAGCAGTGCTGGGCACCTGCCATCAGGCCCCCACTCATGTCCCTCTGCACCCCCACCCCCAGCAGTGCGGGGCACCTGCCATCAGGCCCGCACTCCTGTCCCCCCGCACCCCCACCCCCCAGCAGTGCGGGGCACCTACCATCAGGCCCCCACTCATATCCCCCTGCACCCCCCAGCAGTCAGGAGCACCCGCCAGAAGGCCCCCACTCGTGTCCCCCAGCACCCCCCACCCCCCAGCAGTGCGGGGCACGAGCCATCAGGCCACCACTAATGTCCCACTCATGTCCCCCTGCACCCCCACCCCCCAGCAGTGCGGGGCACCTGCCATCAGGCCACCACTCATGTCCCACTTATGTCCCCCTACACCCCCACCCCAGCAGTGCGGGGCACCTGCCAGCTGGCCCCCACTCATGTCCCACTCATGTCCCCCTGCACCCCCACCCCCCAGCAGTGCGGGGCACCTGCCATCAGGCCCCCACTCATGTCCCACTCATGTCCCTCTGCACCCCCACCCCCAGCAGTGTGGGGCACCTGCCAGCAGGCCCCCACTCATGTCCCACTCATGTCCCACTGCACCCCCGCCCCCCAGCAGTGCGAGGCACCTGCCATCAGGCCCCCACTCATGTCCCCCTGCACCCCCACCCCCCAGCAGTGGGGGCACCTGCCATCAGGCCCCCACTCATGTCGCCCTGCACCCCCACCCCCAGCAGTCAGGGGCACCTGCCAGCAGGCCCCCACTCATGTCCCCCTGCACCCCCACCACCCAGCAGTGCGGGGCACCTGCCATCAGGCCCCCACTCATGTCCCACTCATGTCCCCCTGCACCCGCACCCCCAGCAGTGCGGGGCACCTGCCATCAGGCCCCCACTCATGTCCCCCTACACCCCCACCCCTCAGCAGTGCGGGGCACCTGCCATCAGGCCCCCACTCATGTCCCCCTGCACCCCCACACCCCAGCAATGCGGGGCACCTGCAATCAGGCCCCCACGCATGTCCCACTCATGTCCCCCTGCACCCCCACCCCCCAGCAGTGCTGGGCACCTGCCATCAGGCCCCCACTCACATCCCACTCATGTCCCTCTGCACCCCCACCCCCAGCAGTGCGGGGCACCTGCCATCAGGCCCCCACTCATGTCCCCCCGCACCCCCACCCCCCAGCAGTGCAGGGCACCTACCATCAGGCCCCCACTCATGTCCCCCTGTACCCCCCAGCAGTCAGGGGCACCCGCCAGAAGGCCCCCACTCATGTCCCCCAGCACCCCCCAGCAGTGTGGGGCACCAGCCATCAGGCCACCACTAATGTCCCACTCATGTCCCCCTGCACCCCCACCCCCCAGCAGTGCGGGGCACCTGCCATCAGGCCCCCACTCATGTCCCACTTATGTACCCCTACACCCCCACCCCCAGCAGTGCGGGGCACCTGCCAGCAGGCCCCCACTCATTTCCCACTCATGTCCCCCTGCACCCCCAGCAGTGCAGGGCACCTTCCAACAGGCCCCCACTCATGTCCCACTCATGTCCCCCTGCACCACCACCCCCCAGCAGTGCGGGGCACCTGCCATCAGGCCCCCACTCATGTCCCCCTGAACCCCCACCCCCCAGCAGTGCGGGGCAACTGCAATCAGGCCCCCACTCATGTCCCACTCATGTCCCCCTGCACCCCCACCCCCCAGCAGTGCGGGGCACCTGCCATCAGGCTCCCACTCATGTCCCCCTGCACCCCCACACCCCAGCAGTCAGGGGCACCTGCCAGCAGGCCCCCACTCATGACTCCCTGCACCCCCACCCCCCAGCAGTGCAGGGCATCTGCCATCAGGCCCCCACTCATGTCCCACTCATGTCCCCCTGCACCCCCACCCCCCAGTAGTGCGGGGCACCTCCCAGCAGGCCCCCACTCATGTCCCACTCATGTCCCCCCTACACGAAATAAAGATGCACAATCATGGCCCACTTCTACACCAAAAAATACCACATCACGCTACCCCTTCTGCTGCCGAGGAGTCCAACTCCGACCTCCGCCTCTTGGACCTTCCCTCGGCAGCTGCGGCCTGGGACGTGGCACCGGACTCCTCACTCCCCGACAAGATGACAAACTGGGAGTGGAGCCGGGCCTTGCGTCTCCGGCTGGCGGGACGATCCCTGCCGCTGTGCTCCACAGCACCCTCTCCGCCCTCTTCTTCAGTTGACGCTGCAGACAGGGAGAGATAAAACACAGGCATCAGGGCACTGTACAATGGACACACATGACAGTTGCACATGAGTGGCATTGTTTAACTTCAGACACAGCATCACACTCCACGACACACATGTCATTTTAACTCACACACATGAACATTTCAACAGCAATATTGCACCAGGCAGCACCATCCATACACATACAACAGCATGAACAGCAGCCAAACGTGAGCCTGACATCACATAAAACACAAGGAGTGCACTAGGCATGCACACACGACACCACACTTACATGCATGTCTACATCTTCTCCAACTGTTGCAGTGATGAGATCGCCATTAAAGGTCACATCTGTCATTCATCCTTCTACATATCAGTGTCACGTGCATCCATGTTGTATCACAGTTGCACACTTGTCAGATACACATACATGCACATGTACACAATGCAGATACATGCATTATGAACCACCATCCATGCAACAACCATGCCAATGTACATACACAGAAATTCAAACATGTGAGCTCCCACACCTGCCTTTGCCCTGCATTCTTACCAACACATACACCATCATCACATGTGGCAGCCTCACGCCCATGTTCATACACATCCCTACGTGGCCCTACATAAACACATGTGCAACCTGCACACTACTGGCACACCACGACACGCACAGCGTACTATCACCATGAATGTACACTTACCGCTCGTCTCCAGATGGGTCTGCCTCTCAAGGATCTGGACCAGAGCGCTGGGAATATGCGTTCCAGGACCCTCATTTGATGGTTCGACAGCTAGCCCCGGCGCCCCTTGGCATCCGCTGCCTTAGCGAGGCGCCGGGCCTTGTTGAGGGTCCTAGACCTGAAGTCCTCCCAGCGCTTCTTGACATAATGTAAGTCGCGGACTGCCACCCCCTCCGTGTTGATGGCAGTCACAATGTCCATCCAGATCCTGGTCCGTCCTTCATTGTTGGCGCGCAAACTTCCAAAGAGGGCATCATACTGCCCCAGGACATGCTCCACCAGGACACCAACTTCGGTGGCAGTGAAGCTGGTGGCCCTCTGCCTCTCTTGCTGGGGGTTGCCAGTGCTGCCAGATGGTGTTGTGCTGGACATGGAAACCCCAGAGGCAGGAGTGGGTGGGCAACTGGATCCTGGGGCTGGGCTGTGGAGCGATGGAATCCCAGTCGGGAGTCTTCGGTTCCAGCAGGGGTGGTCACAGCAACTACACCCCTGGCTGACGTGCAGGCAGCAAATGGCAGCGCACGTGGGTAGCAGGCAGTCAGGCAGCAGCAAATGGCAGGTGGGAGCGTGCTCAGAGATCTGGGGGGCAGTAATTCGGCCTTCTGGGCAGGAGCGTAATCTTCCGTGTGTTTTCGCGTAGCCAGCTTGATACGGAGTGAATTGGCACGTGAAATAATTGCACGTCAGCGGGTAATTCGAGGAAAGGGCCTTAGTGCGTAAGCGCGTCAGCACACGTACATGATTTCATTGGACCAAAGGCCCTTAGTGTGTAAGCGCGTAAGTTACATTACGTGCCCGGGCGTTTCCCTCATAGCAGGTGATGACAGAGCACACGTGGAAAAACTGCATGCCCGAGTGTCATCGCGTGTAATTGGAGGAAAGAGCCCGCGTACACGTGTATCTGACGTGTATGTGTGGGCCGGTTTGAAAGCTACGTGTAGGACGCCATTTTCTTGTACATGCTTTTCGTGGAGAGCGAGTGGGTGAAATCTGTACTTCTTGTCGGTTCACACGCGATTTCTTCACAGCATTTCTAGTTTGTACTCCCTGTTACCTCTGACAGCTCTTTTCTGATTTTTGGTTGGGCCTGTTTCCTCAAACAGAGTTCATTCACTTCTCCTTTTGTCCTGTCTCCTCAGACAGCGTACAGTTCTTCTTTTGGCGGGGGGTGTTGCCAACGTGCACACGCGTGTATTTTTCACGTTATTTTTCCAGGCAGACGGTGAGTTCCGCACGTACTTAGCAACTGTGCTTGCCCCGTGTGTCGCGTTCCCCTTCAGAGGTCATTGTAGGCTGCGTGTATTACGCGTACGCTTATTTTTGTGTTTCTGGGTGCCACAGCGTAGTGCAGGTTCATTTTTTCACGCACGTGGTCTACGAGGGGTTGCGTGCACGTTTATATTTGATTTTGTGCTGCCTGTGCGTTGCATGACCCGTCATCTTCCCCCAGGGGTCACAGACAGCCTTGTTAGAGCACTAGGGTATGAATTCCATCTAGTACCCTACCCCTTTGACCCCCAATTGCCCAGGACAATAGTCTACTGCAACTCCCATACGCACAACAACATCAGTGCCATGTTTGGGAGGCGACCAAGCGGTAAGGGAGGCAAAGGTGGCCAACCTTCAAAAGGTGGGCATGGTGGGCGCGGTAGGGGACGTGGCCGGGATTTGCAGGGTGCCCCTATGCCCCCATGTTTGGAGGAACAATCAGGGACACCCATGCTCCCCTCATGGTTGAGGGAAACGTGGCTGACACCATCCCAGCTCAGCCCCTGTTGGACCAGCCCATTGTGGCACCTGACCTGGCACAGGATCACTCCCAGGCTGCCTTCCAGGTCAGCAAGTCTAGGCCACGTGTGGCGGTGTAAGTTGTTGTCACCAAGCCATGTGGATCTGGGGCAGCTATGTCATCTGCTGCCCCAAGTATGCAGGGTGGGAGTCTGCAGGGGCAGCTGCAGCTCCAATCCGCCCCAGCTCTGACTCTCCCAGCCAGGACAGTGTCCGTCCAGGTCCATCAAACTGACGTTCCCCCTGCCACCATTACCCTGCAACCAATGCCTGCACCAAGACCTATGGTCATTGTGCATTCCCACACTCCTACTACCCAGTCCACCGGTGCTTCTGCCCCTACTGACCAGAGCGGCGTAAGCCACTCTAGCTCCGCTCCACCTTTAAAGAAGAGGAAGAAGGGTGCTTTGGCACGACAGGCTGAGACCCCAGACACAGCTACACACTCCTGCACATCAAAGAAGCCTTGCTTCAATGACGCGGTACTTGATGCACTTGTGTCCTATGTGTCGGCACATAGCCACGAAATGCTGGTGACTGCAGGGTCCAAGACCACAACTGGTCAACGTAAGGCATCACCGACCGCATAAGTGCCCTTGGATTTGTGAGGCGCACAGCTGATGATTGCTACAAGCGGTGTAATGACCTAAAACGCAGAGAAAAGAACAAGCTGGCCTCAAATCATGCCGCTACTCTGGTGACTGGCGGTGGGTCTCCAGAAGAGGACAACGAACTCACTGAACATGAGTCTGTTGCTGGGGCCTTCGTCACAGAGGAACATATCCAAGGCATGGGAGAACTACCAGATTATGATGCATTGTCCGGTGAGTGCCCATGCATGTGTGTGTGATCCATGTGTATGTTGTTTGGGTGACGGGTTCAGATTGAATGCCAGGTGAGGGGGTGTGCACCTGAGTGGTATGGGTCACACAATGTGCTTCCTCCCATACATTCACGTGCCTTGGATTTGGGTATGACTGTATCCCTTCTGGCCACAGTTGCCTATTAAGCCCACATTTGTGCACTGTACCTTGAACTGTTGTCGTGCAACTACATTGGTCTGATTTAGTAAGTCTTCATTCATGCTGATTGTTTGCACTCTCCTCTTTTTGCAAGACAATTGTATGCCCTATTGCGACATATGTGATATGCTTTGGTCTTTGTTTACAGGCCACACTGAGGCACTATTATTACCTGGTTATGTTAATGATTACACCATTCAGGCTATTGGAGTATTGGCCGGCATAAAAATTATTATAAGGGGCTGTTTGCATGTGCAACATGACAGATGGTTCTTGTGATGTCAAAGTGACCAACCATTGATCAGCCCAGAATGACAGTATTTCTGGAAACTGGATGTGTTTCTGTATGTGGCACACGCATATTTTGAAAGACTATTCAGCATTAATCTTCTCATCATGTCGATGTCACATGGATGTGTGACAGTACTCAATCACTGACATATTTCTGTAGTTTTGTACTTTACCGTGCCTATGCTACATGACATCTGTGTGCTGCCATGTGTCATGTATGTGTATTGGACATGCCACTCACAGCCTGATGTGTGATGCCAGTGCTACCCAGCATGCTACAAATGTGTTGCTTTTCCATATTGCTCTCCCCAGTGTCTGCCTTTTTGACTCCACTTCCAACTCTTTGACAGTGCATGCATGGCAGGATTATAGTCATGTGGGTCATGTGTTGATCATGTACTGGATCTGTGGCTTGTCACGGCCTGTGTGTGTGCTATGGTGCTCATGCCTGTTTCCATTTGTTGTCTTTCATGTTTTTTCAGGTGATGATGCACTTGCTGCTGTTGAGGTTGAGGAGATGGTGCAGACCCAGGAGGAATCTCTGGCACGACCGGGCACCAGTGGGGGACGTGGTGTGGTGGTGGGTGAGAACCCAATGTTACTGCAGACCATGCTCTCCAGGGGTGTCTCTGGGTGCACCTCCCCAGACCTTTATTCGGGTGCTGAATCGGATGATGAGACTTATGTGCCGTCGCAGGTAAGTGTTTCTGGCAGGGATTCTGTTCTGTCTAACCCACCTGCACCAGGGGTAGAACCCTCTATGGGGATGTCAGTGTTGGTAGGTGTGCCTTTGGTGGTTACGGATGCAGGGTCACACTCCACAGCATCTGATCCTGTTCCTGGGTCAGCAGATCAGAGGGGGAATGCAGTCCTGCAGCCTCAGGCAGTGCCAGCACAGCAAGGTGCAGATTGCCTTGCCACAAACAGGTGTGGTGCCCGTCGACGCGGTGGCTGTGCGCCACTAGGCAATACAGTATGGGAAAACTCCATGTACGGTATTGCAACCCAACAGTCAGCATCAGTAGAAATGATGGCTCAGGCAATGGAGAGGGTGGCCACTTCCATTCTGCCCCCTGAAAGGCAGATGGAGCAACAACAGCAGGCAACAGACTCCATTTGCCATTCACACAGGGAAGACATGTTGGCGTCCAACAGGGACCGACGGGCGGCACTGGAGACTCTGCGCCAATCGATATCAATAGAGTCCGAGGCCCACAGGGAAGCCCTGAGAGAACAACTACATACCCTCAGGCTGACTCTGGTTGACCTGGAGGCTTCCACTAATCTTAGGACAGAACAGCAGCTGGAGCGGCTCACACGTTCGCTCTCAGCTGAGATGCAGGCAACACATGAGGAGATCTTCCAGACCCGCATGCTTGCTGCCATGGAGGACCATAGCCTGGCTTTGCGTGGGCTGCCTCCATTAGTGCCACCACCTCCTGATGCAGCAGCAGAGGCTGAGGAGAGCGACAGCAGTTCTCCCACAATGGCATAGCCGTGCAGGCCATGAGCCCAAGGAGGTATTTTTTTTTCGCAATATCCACGCAGGTGGGTGTTGGTGTGCACCCTGTCCTCGAACCTCCTGGGTGGCCTCCCCCAGCCCCCCTTGCCCGCACATGGCCATTTTTGATTATATTCTTTTTTTTTTTACAGTGTGTTGCCTTGTGTGGCTCCCGTGGGCATCCACTGTATTCCGGCTGGGCACATGCAGGCTTGTCCTGAGTTTGGGTTAGATGCTTGGGTTTGTGAGACACACACCCCTCCTGCTTTCCGTTTCCATGGGTTTGCAAAGGTTGTGCCAAAGTGACAGTGAATCACACAGTGACGTTGGGCTCCCATGAGCTGTGTGGGCTCTGTAGTCAATACTGTGTAGACATTCCTAGTGGATATTGTTGTTGTTTTGTACACTGCATGGTGTATTGATATGTGCTTGTGCATCCATGTCTTCCTCCTAATTTGCAGTTTCCTTCCTCATGTCTTCACAAGGCCGTATACTTTGCAGATGGAGTTCATGTTGTATGCAGTACACTGAGACATTTGCGTGGCAGTAACACTGTACAGATGGAAGGGGTCGATGTGCTGGCGTATTCAGGTTGTAAGACTTTCACTACTTTGATTTTGTACTGTCATATTTTGCCACTGTTTCATCCTGTGTTTCTGTATTGTGTTGCTGGTAAGTATTTGTTCATGTGTGCTGTTTCTTATTGATTACTGGGAGCATTTTGTCTGTGGCCTGTTTCCATTTCGGACAGTGCACTTTGTGAAACTCGTGTCATGTGTTGTGCTTTCATTTGGTTGCTTTCACATTGCATGACATGCCATGGTGTGTTGGATAGCTGAGATGGGGAGGGGTTGGGTGACATGGCACTATTTTCATGTTGTATTTTTCAAGGGGGTAGTCATTCATGCAGCATGAATGTGTCTTTTTATCACACATCATTGGTTGTGTTTAAGTAGGTATGGATGCACACAATGTAGCAGTTCCAGGTGACCAATCTCAGGCTGGTATGGTAGTGACAGCTGACTGTCCCTTATGTCATCATCATTGATTGTCAGCTGGTATGGTCCAGGGCTGTGTGCACTCTGCAGGGGTGTGATTTTAGGAGAAGTAATTAGCCACCAGCTGCGTACGGGCTGCCTCACTACATACCCTTTCCCCTCCCATGCGTAGCGGGCGTGTATGTGGTTGGGGATGTGGGGGCACCACCATGTCCACCGGCAGGCCCCGGCGTGTTGCAACGTTGTGCAGGACACATGCTGCCACTATGATCCTGCACACTACTGGGGGAGCGTATAGTAGCTGCCCACCAGAATGGTCAAGGGAGCGAAAGCGTGACTTGAGCACTCCGAATCTGCGCTCCACTATGCCCCGGGTTGCAATATGGGCTGTGTTGTATCTTACCTCGGGTGGCGTAGTGGGGTTCTGAATTGGCGTCATCATGAGGGTGCTCAGAGGGTAGGCACTGTCCCCTGGGGAGGTGATGATGGGTATCATTAGTGGGGTTATGACATTACTCATTATCTGACATGCATGCATGTGCAGAGGCATTTATACTCACCGAGCAGCCATGTATCGCCGTGCCGCCCAGCTTCTAGGTCCCGGTTTAGGGTTGACATCCTGTAAATAAAACTGTCGTGGGTAGATCCTGGATAGTTGGCATATACTGAGGTGATGATTCCCTTGGCATCACATACTACCTGGATGTTGATGGAATTCCAGTAGATGTGCTCAGATGCCCGGGGGGGCGTAGAGCCACATGGGTGCAATCAATGGCACCTAGCACTTTGAGGAATTGTGCCACCCCATAAAAATCCTGTACAACAGTCTGCTTTTCTGCAGGTGTTCTGGGCAGGTATATGTGCATGCGGACTAATGGACGTGCAGTCATGATGGCCAACACTTGGTGTAGGCAGCGTGACTGCGTGGCCTGTGACACCCCCCCACTATAGCAGTTGTAAATGATCCAGTGGTCAAGAAGTGCAGTACATTGAGGACCTTCTGCAGGGGGCTGAGTGCTTGGGAGCACAGGGTGGGTGATGTGAGGTCATCCTCCCACTCACTGACCAGGTCGAGTATTATGTGAGGTTGAAACCTGTACCTCCCATACACCTGGTCATCAGGCATCCCAAAAAGGCTGGTCCTGGGTGTAAAAATTCTGGGCCTGACTAGCCTCCTCCTCCTCCTGTGGTGTCCCACGACCACTGCTGCTAGGAACCGGTATATTCATCCTGGCCTCTGAACTTGTTTGTTATTTGTGCGCACTTTTATGCTGCGCGGGTCCACGTACGCCTGCTTTCTGCTGGCGTACGTGTTTCCGGATTAGCGCGTCTTTTTTGGCACACGCGTTAGCCCTGTTCGATTCCATGAATACGTGTTTTGAACGTGCGTGTGGGCGTTCCGCGCATTTGCCTCCTGTACTTCCCCCGTGACGCCCACATTTTCACGCGTTGTTCCCCATTCCGCGTGTCACGCCCCCTGTTCCTCCTACTTTTGTTGTGTGTGCCGCGCTATGTGCGATTTCGCTGTGCGCGTAGCGCACGCTGTTTGGAGACGTGTGCGCCAGCGTGTGCCACGCAGAATTTTGCCGTACATCCTGGGATTTACAGGTGCACGGACTTCCATGAATCGCTGTGCGTGAGTTTCGCTGCGATTTTCGCACTGGCACTGCGATTTGCACGCTTTGGCATGCTTGCGCCGAAAATTTCAGTGCACATTAATTCCATGAATCGGCCTGTTGGTATTTTAAAATGTTTCATTTCATGTACTTACTTTTACTGATGCATGTCACTTTAGGTAATGTCACCAGGGTTAAAGAGGAAATTATGCCACCCACGTCAAATGTCAAGTGACATCACTTCCTGTGAAGTCATCAGGTCTGTGATGTCACCTCCGCTACCCTGGAATTTTGTAAATCGACATCTGTGGGCGCATCAAAGGAAACACATGGAATGCTTGCATTCCCAAAGGTTCTCGCTCTACTGGTATGAATATAAGCTTCCATGGTGTTGCCTAGGTAGGTCTACATCTCCATTTGCACGCCTAGTAGAAACCAGTAGCTGCCTGGAAAGCTGTTTTCAGCACGAACAGATGTAACTACTGGAGAGAATGCTGTAACTAGGTTAGAAGGGAATTCATGCACTGCAAAATGTTTAGGGTGTCTTTGAAATCTTCCAGTGCGTTCTTACCTGGTCACTGTTCTCAAGGAAACTGTATTGAGTATACTATCTGCTTTGGGGTCTCATAAGGCACAGTCAGATCATTCTTATCTATTGATAGTGATACTATTTGTCATATTCCAGGCAATCCAACAATCAATCTCTCAGAATTTCATAATAATTCTGCACATCAGCACTTAGGGTTTGATATGCTGCTTGGAATTCACAAGTGAGTATCGGAGTGATATACTTGGGTAATGTGGTCAGCCTCAGTGACCCAATTAAAGTTCAAGCATATTGCTTCAGGATTGTCTTTTGACAAACATTTTTGTAGAAAAATCACTAGTAGAAAGCATGTGTCTGTGTGTGCTACCCGGGCTGGGGCAGATGTATTAGCCAGGTGTGCATGCATGATGACTAGTTGTACCCTAAAATGTCTCACCAAGGTCATGTCTTATTTAGTCATCTGGTTTCGGACCATAAACCAATGGACTTTAATTTGTACTGTGGAAACGTCCGGTTTAGTGTTTACTCAGAGCTGCTGATGGTTTGTACTGGTATTAGGTAACAATGACAACACCTTAGCACATTCTTGCTCAGTTTCACTAAATCCTACAATACCTGACATTATCCCATGCTGACAATAGTGTAAACAATAATGGTACCAAACTCACACCTTCCAGACAGACTTGGGCCTTTATAGAATAAAATACCTCCCCCTGAATTAATTCAATTCTTAAAGAAAGCAGGTTCTAAATGAGAATGGTAAGCTATCTTTGATGTTACGCTGCCTATCACAAAATGTTTCCACCTTGTATAAAAGTGTACTGCAAGATTATCTGCTCATTTAAAGGGGAAAGCAGTACACACACTCCAGCTGTTTAGCTAACTTGGATTTCAAAAAAACAATTTAAAAAAAACATGTTGAATGCTGTTCAATTACTTAGAAAATAAGATTAAAAATAGTAATACTACTATCACTAAGAATAGCAATAGGAGTAATAGTAGCATTATTTCATCTTCCCTTACTTCTGATGACTTGCCGCAACACTGTTCCACCTCCACACCTGCAACACAACTGCAACATTCAAGCACATGTAAATGTGCATTTGTCTGAGGGGTTTTTTCGGAATGCAGAGCAGTTCATTGTAGAGACTAGAGTGAGTGTTTGTACTCATCTTTGGACCCAGCACCACTATCATTATTTGGTCCTGCAAGGCTCTGACAAGTATTAACTAACAAGTAGATTTAACTTCTGAGCAAAAAATGATTTGCCTAAAGTAAAGTGATAACAGAAATTGTTTCTATATAGTGAGGGAGGCATTCTTCAAAATGGTTTGTTTTGTTGAATTGTGCCTGTTACTAAATGGCATCATGCAAAGAGTGCACCTGCAAGGTACAAATAACGTTATGTGCACCCGAGAGACAAACTGTAACTATTTCCTAGGACTCTAGACTCTGGAATGTTGATGATAAGGACATGTAGAGACATCTTCCTATGAAAGTTGGAACATTTCAACATTCAAAAGAATTCAGCAGGCCCCAGAACATTTATATGAGCTTTATTACATTAATAAACAATTTCAGGATTTCATCACTGTGTCATGTTCCTGGGTCCCGCACATGGACAATAAAAATACACTTGTGTATTATAATAACCTTTCAATTATTTTCAATAATTGTATCTTGCAATTTATTTCATTTAAATTAAATAATGCACATTTTTCTGAGGAAAAGAAGCATCATTCGACGTTCCATTGTAGCTTGCCAAACATTTCATTTAACTTGAATAACACTGCATTTCTATTTAACTAGAAATTGAATATTTAATTTTATTTTATTTTAATTGTTTAATGCACTGACCTAGCTCGAGAGCAGCAGAGCGCTATACAGAGTGTGGGTAGCTGGCATATGGGCTGGTATTTGGAATATGACTTTACATGTAGCTGGAGTCTTCTTGGAGCAACTATTGCCAACCTCAGGAATTTCCATGACAAGATAGAGATCACAACAAGAACCAATTTATTCTTCTTGTTAAAAATAGTTTTGAAGGACCTGTCATGATGCTCCAGGGACCCAGACCAAGTCCAGCAACCCCGGAAGCAGGCATCAAGTTATTCCAAGCAAGCCCAACAACCCCTGCTAGGGGCTATTTGGGTGCAGTCCTGACATCTATGGCGCCAGGCTCATATGGAGAGTCAGTCCTCATAGATTAAAACTTACCTGATGCAGACCATGCTGCAAACTTATCTGATGCAGACCATGCTGCAAGAGCTCCAAGCCAAAAGAGGCTTGGAAGGGACTACTTTACCTAGGGACTATTTTTTTACTCGGGTGGGGCTGGGGAGGAATACTTACCTGGGACTATTTTGGAGGCTATTTAAACCACGCCCGAAGAGCAGCACACACTTTGCGTTATTCTGCATCCAGCAGCGTAACGCTCACCGTGCCTGCAAGTCTGCATCCAGTCTTCTGCCACGCCCGCCTCGAGTCTGGAGCTCCTAGAAAAAGGGAGAAAGAAGGAGAAAAGGTTAGAACAAGAGAAATACCTTTGATCCTTACCTGAGTTCCCGATCCATCGCGCCTTCGAGCTGGAAGAAAGAAGTTATTTTATGAGCGTCGCCTCGCCTGCTGCAGCGCTGCGCTGAACTCACCGGCCTTCGCAGCATCTTCACATTCCACTGCATCCTTCTGCATGTTCCCGCCGCACTCCGGCACCTAAGGGGAAGACAAGAACAGCAAGGTAAGCCAAGGGAATACACAGAGGCAATATTAGTTACCCACCCATAGACTTACCTGATTTTACCACCGGGGGTACTATTCCTCTTCACGGGTCGGCGCAGCTTTCACTGCATCCTCGCCGAACCCCGGCCCCTGAAGGGAAACAAAAGGACAGCAAGGTGAAACCAAGGGACAAACAAGGGGAAACCTCCTCACCACAATAGACTTACCTGATTTTACCGCCGGAGGCATTTTTTCCTGAGACTTCATACTTTCTCTCAGCGCCTGAATAAAGGAGAAAGCAACAGGTTACATATTGACATTATTTTATCGAACTGTGTCGGATAATACAAATCCTTACCTGAATATTACCGGTTGTCACGAGGAACTCTTTGCTAGGGTCAAGCTGCAACCTGCAAGGAATCGGACAGAGTCAAAGTCAGACATTTGAACTTTTACGAACTACATACTTACAGCATCTTGCCGGGAATCTCAGAGTCAATATTGTTCTGGAACTCACCAATTCCTTCGAGCCAGTGAAGCAACTGGTTATCTACGTGCCCCTGCGCTCAATGCAGGATGGAGAGCTCATCTTTCCAAACCATCAGGTGAGACTATAAGAGGGGACATCAAAGGTGATCAGTGGGGAGAACAGTGGGAGTGGGGGTGTTAACGCTCAAATCCATGGGTGGTTAATTCCCTTTCTCCATTTGCAGAAGAATATTCCTACGGGCCAAGCAAACGAAGCTAGGTGGACCAGTCCAGTCCGTCATCTCGGCACTACGCGTCACATTGGTGGAGACCGCAGCTGTACAGTTCAGATCGACGCCCCTGTGGGAGCCAGGTGAGCATAACAGGCCAGGCCGCATTAACATTGCCAGATGCCAGCTAACTTATAAGTAGAAAGAGAGCTGGCACATCCATACATTTCAGGCCCCTCATAAAAAATCCATTAAGCCAAAGCCACAGAGCTGTGTAAAGAATAGGACATTAGCATCGACATTTATTAATATCATGAAAGAGAATTCATGTGTGATGCACAGTCAGTGACATCTACAGGTCAAAATCAGCTTTAATTTTTCTTTTTGAGCGAGAAAAGGTCCATATGTTTCATTTTAACTCTGAAATATAATCATTTTAAAATGTACATCTTTCCAATGGAAGATCATGGAAACTTGAGAAAAATTGTAATTTTTAGAGAACTAAATGGTGTGGAGTGAATATGTCATTTTGCTTTCATTGAAAACCAAAACGACCGATTTAGAAAGACCGCTCTGAGACTGCTCAGAGCAGTCTTTCTAAATCAAACTGTCATGCCCCTGCTGCACACAAGAACATGCAGGGACTGACAGGCACGCCCGGGTCGGGCTGGAAGACAGAAGCTGAAAGTATTTTATGTAAGTGCTTGTGTGTCTTGTGTGTGTGTGTGTGTGTGTGCCTATCTGTCTTTATAGGGGGAATATTTGTAGGAGGAGTGTTTCTTCTGTGAAGGGAGGAGGCAAGTGGGCGATTAAGTAGGTGTGTTACTGTTTGTGTGTGTGCGTGTGTGTCTCTGTGGGCGTTGGTGTAGGATTTATTTTATTGTTTAATGTGAACAATATTCATAAAATAATGTTTTCCACAATAAAAACATATTTTTTTGTTGGCACCACTGATGAGGCTGCTCCATTGGTAGCCTCCGTGTGAACGTGCGAAGCCCGCTTTGACGACAGCTATGTCACGGGCCCGGCTTGCAAAATGGCCCAAATGAGGGACTGCCGGGGACCGGAACATTAGGACGGTAGCAGTTTGAACCGGCAACAAGCTCCTGTTCGCCCAACTCCAGCAAACCTTCAGCGTGCCCGACCACTGCAGAATACAAGATGGCGGATGTTCAAAATGAGATGAGAGGAGGAGCGAGTCTGATCCTGGTCGCCGCAGCCTAGCAGAGTCATGGAGGGCTCCCGGCTTTTAGAAACTAAGCTGCCTGTCATTGCGGCTTCTCTGGAACCCACACCATACCGTTGGGGGGGAAAGCTTTGCGGCTCCAGCCCACAGTTGGAGGCCCTGTGTGGGCGAATATGTTGGCTCGCCCTGGCACTTCTACCCGTCATCCAGCCTTACACCTCCCGCTCTGCACCGCCGGCCCCGACGGGCCTCCAGATCCAGTTCCGGCTTTTGGCTGGTGTCCAGGGGGCAGCTGAACCCTGCTGTGTTGCGGTCGCGGGGAGTGCCTCCTCCCTCTGTGCCTCACGGGACACAAAGGCCCTCATTACAAGTCAGTGGACCATGGTGCTATTAGCACCATGGTCCATGCCGGATTCCGCCATGGTGGATGGAGGAATTACCGCCCCATTCCAAGGTGAGTGGGGCGGTAATTCCCCATTCACCATTTGCCCTTCCCCATTCCCATTATTGCCCCATAGGGCATAATGGGGATGGGGAAGGCGCTAATTACGGCACCGTAAATTACGGTGCCATAATTAGCACCAAGGTCGCTTAGCGCCTTGGACTTGAACGCCTGCAAAAAGCAGGCGTTAAAGTGTGAATCAGGCGTTAAGGGTTAACGGCGCCGACGGCGCCGTTAAACCCTTAACGCCTGACTTGTAATGAGGGCCAAACACAGGGCAACTGTTGGACCTCGATGTACCAGGGGGCCCGCGGCCTTGAACTGCAGCCTGGACCTTGCTTCAAGGTCCCATCTTCGGGACCCTGGCCCTGCCAGACATCTGTCTCCTCCTCAAACCCTCCACAGCAGCTTGCAGTCATTGTCCATTCCACGCTGTTTTACCTACTGGAACTGCTTTGCCACAGGATCCCCACACGCCACAACACATCCAGAGAAAGCTTCAGAATCTCATTGTGACATGAAGGTATGGACCCGGCGCCATGAGCACTCCAAATGTTAGAGACTTACATGGGCACTCAACTAGCCACTCCTAATCACCTATCTCTTTGCCCATCTAATGCTCACCACGCAAAGGAGGAGCCCCTCCTATTTGAAACCCACTATCTAACCTGCTTTACTACGACCAGCCAGCCGGCCAGCTCCTGCCCAGGCCATCCACCACACCAATGTAGCGACCACTCATGCCAGCCCTAATCTGGATGCATGTACCCACTTAAGGGGTTTCTCTGTGCCTTAAGCTGTGGGGGATAACGACTTGCCAGGGTGCTGTGCTCCTACAGAACGTCTCTAAACACATTTCCATGTTTCCTCGCAGCAGTTAGACAACATAACAGATTGCCCTCCATTCCAGAGGGCCCACATCCCTACCACAACTAGGAGGGTATGACGACATTGCTTGGATGGCAGAGAATTGGAGCTGAGACATCAGCACTTCTCTCCACCCTGCCTTGGATGGGTTCCTGGAGGCCCACTCTGAAGGGCGTTGTGATCCCTCTCGCAGGGTGATTCTCACATCCTCCCACTTACCATTCCTCAAGGACCGCAAAAGGAAGGTATCTTAAGCTCCAGCAGCATTAGCCAAACACCTTAAGCCTTTGAAATGTGCTGACATCACCACCATGCTGCTCCCGCCCAACAAGGGGAAAAAGTCAGAAACGCCAAAATGCCTGCCGCTATCCTCCTCAGATGCCGCTGGTCAACTGGTGACCAAGAGTGATATACAAGCTTTCATGATGGACATCAAAACCAAATTGCAGTCATGCATGACGGAGCTTACCACCAAACTTGAACATACTGAGCAAAGAGTCGTAGAAGTGGAACAAAGGGTGGGGGAAGTGGTAGACTCAACCCAAGAGCATTCTACGACGCTCCTGCAAATACAACATACAATTCAATCCCTACTTAACAAAAGCGAGATCCTGGAGTACAAACAGGAGGATCATGAAAATAGAGTTTGACAGAACAATGCACATATTCGAGGGTTCCCCTCTTCGGTCCCGGACTACAACCTGACAGAATATGTGGGAGACCTTTTTCAATCCCTCCTACCACAGCTAGACAAAGCCCAACTCTGATTCCTCCCCAGATGTCATTAACCAGGTCCACTTTTACATGACTAAAGAAGCTATCATGGCATTATGTCGCTCCCAGGATGACCTAGCTTTTCAAGGAGCCCCCCTGCAAATTTTCCATGACTTGGCAATGGCAACGATTCAGAAACCGAGAGCTCTGAGGCCCCTGACTCTTTTCCTTTGAGACCATCACATCCGGTATTGGTGGCTATTCCCTACTACTCTCCAGTTCTCTTTCAAAGGGGTCCGCCGGGCGATCACGCACCTGGAGGATGCAGACTCGATCCTGCATCCCAACTCTCTTGACAAGCATGATGAGGCCTTGCCTGATCCAGTAATGGGTGGTTCTTTGGAGCTACCCTGAAGCCGGAACTTATGGCCTGCACGAAGGACCAGAAAGGGTGGAATGCGAGGTGAACCCCCACAGAATGCCCAAGGATTGAAAATAAAAGGTGTCCACTGCCCTGACCACTGGCTCACTCGCACATCAGTACTCCTCACTCAGCCGGTTTGATGATCGTCAACTCGCTTGGGGACACAAAAGAATTTCCTATTTGATACAGGCTTTGCACGGCTCATGCCCGACATCGAGGTGGATGTCACCTACAATCCTTTGGAGTGAATTACAGACAGTTATAGCCCAGTTGGCTAAGGGACATGCCGACAGAGAAAACTCACCATCCTGTAAATGTATTGTTATGGCTTCCCATTGGAGGCATATGTTAAAACCCTGGTTGCACTTTGATGACATGATAATAAAGCCTCTGAATGGTGACTTATCTGGTCCAGATACCGCATCCAGAAAATACTGATGCCCCAAGGACACCCCTGATGCACCAGAAACTGAAGCTCATTTCATTGGATATCAAAGGTCTGAACTCCCCCCTCCAAACGGAAATCTGCACTGAAACAGCTTCAGGACATGGAAAGCCTGGTGGTCTTCCTCCAGAAGACCCACCTGATGCCTGCAGACTTTACACGCCCCCACAACAGAAACTTCCTGCTCCAATATTCAGCCTCTAATGGAACTAAAAAAGAGGCCACCGCCATCCTCTTCACCAGACATGTGCGACCTCAGATATTAGAGACACTACTTTGCCCAGATGGCTGCTATACAGCAGTCAAGGGCCTTATATTTGGACAACTTTACTCCCTAGTATCGGTTTATGCCCCCAATGAGGGATAAGAGGCATTTCTACAAAGCCCTGGATGAAACTCTCCTTCCCTTTGTCAAAGGCCAAATCGTCATAGGAGGGGAATTTAGCGGGATCCCAGACCCCACTCAGGACAGATCGCACGACCCAGCCCCCAGAGACTTTAAGATTACCATAAGCCTTTTTCAACTGTTTCGAACCCTGTGGGTGTTGGACACATGGAGAATGCTTCACCCCAGCAAAAAGGACTTCTCTTTCTTCTCACATGTGCACAGGAGCTTCTCCCGTATCGATCTCTTGCTGGCCTCCCCGCAAATTCTCACCTCCGTTGACAATGTGACCAGAGGAGCGAGGGTGCTTTTCTGACCATGCCCCTGTTACACTGATGCTCCAAGACAATGACCCTGATCCACCCCCCGACGCCATTGGAACCTATAAGATCCCATACTGAACAAAATGCCATTGCCACAGTGATCAGAAACCTTTTTCAGGAGAATCCACGCAAAGACACTTCCCCTGCGAACACATCGAACGCTATGAAAGCAGTGGTAAGGGGGGAGCTTGTCGCAAAGGAAACAAAACACCAGTTTTAATCTTGAAGAAGAGGTTCAGAAAGCTGAGGATAATCATAAATGCAAAGGTTGGTCCCTGAGGTCCCACCACGCCCTACTAACAGCCCGGAGAAAATTGGAGGCCCATTATGCTGTGGAAACAGCACACCTGCAAGCTAAATCCAAGCAAGGCTACTATGCTAGGAATAATAAAGCGAACAGATTCCTGGTAGAGAAACTAGCTAAGGCATAGAGGAACAATACTATAGTAGGCCTCCGCAACCCCCAAAGCAAGGTCCAATATGCAGAGCCGGATAAACTTCGACTGGCTGTGGGCCATCTGTCTGAGACAATGTCAGCGTCACCCAGGAGCTAAGCAGAACAGCAGAGATATTTACAGAGGGTCGCTCTTCCACAACTCGAGAAGCCCGACAGGGTGGATCTAGATGCCCCAATCACAGGGGAGGATGTCGAAACAGCCATTAATTCCCTCAAACCCAGAGCTCTGTGCCCGGACGGGTTCACAATAAGATTTTACCAAATATTTTACCCCTAATTAATAGCCCCATTGACAGCTCTTTTCAATTTGTTTAGTGTTTCGGGATCGATCACTCCATCGATGTAAGAATCTATAACTATCCTCTTGCTTAAACCTAGCAAAGACCCCAGAGAAAATAGCTCATATCGACCTATCTCCTTGCTAAATATCGGTGCCAACATCTACTTGAAGGTCTTAGCGAATTGTCTAGCAAAAGTCCTACCCAACTTAATAGATCCAGACCAAACAGGCTTTGTAATGCATAGATCTACTGGGGACAATATTCTTAGGGCTCTAAATCTAGTGGACATCGCAAAACAAGACTCTCATAAATTGGCACTTCTGGCCCTGGACACCTCCAAAGCTTTTGACAGAGTGGACTGGGCCTTCTTACAACTTACCCAGGAGGCCTTTTGCTTTGGCCCAAATTCCCAAAAAACTATCCTGGCAAATTACCAATCACCTAAAACTCTCCTCAGGGTCAACTGAAATCTCTCTGAAATAATAGCTTTACCCTGTGGTGCCAGGCAGGGCTGTCCCCTTTCCCCCCTCCTATTTGCCCTGGTAATGGAACCCTTCACCCAGCGGGTTCGATAGGACCCAAGCATTAAAGGCCTATCCGTCGGCACCTCTCAGCATAAAATGTCACTCTACGCTGATGACGTGCTGTTGTCTATAACAGACATTCGCGCTTCACTAACATCAGCCCTTAAAGAACTCAGCCTGGAATCTGGGGAACGGGAAACCATCGAAGCCCTATGCTCAATCCAATGGAATGAGAAATCAATTCCCTACCTGGGGGTCCATATCCCTGCTTGTCCTAGAGACGTATACCTATCAAATTTCCCCCCGCTCTTTAGGGAACTAGATAGGCACCTCGAGTGATCATTGGGTGAAGCAACGCTTGTGAGATGAAACTTCTTCCACGGTTTCTATATGCCTGCTCCTCCCTCCCCACCACAATCCCACTCCCCCCTCCTTCGCATTCAGAGAAAATGCTTTGGTTTATCTGGAAAGGTAGGAAAGCAAGTATCTCTCAAAAAGCTAAGACGGGCAATGCTAGACTGGGAGACTCAGGGGTCCCCGACCTATGTAAATACAAGGTAGCATCACAACTAGCAGATATACAGTTATGGATCATGACCTTTGGATGCCCAAAATCGGTTGAACTAGAGCTATCCCGCCTTACTCTCCCCCTTCGCTTCCTCCCATACATCCCGGCTACCCTTTGCCGAACCTGGGGTGGGACCTTGGCCTCCACTATTCACACTCTTAAAACTTGGGACTGGGCGCTAAAACATAAGGGCATTCCACATGGCCTGGGTTTTTCCTCTCCAATTTTCCATAACCCAGCCTTCTCTCTTGGGTCCCAAATGCTGAATTTCAAAAACTGGATTGAGGGAGGACTAGAAACCCTGGGACACCTCTTCGACAATGATCAGCCCCGCTCCTTTAAGCAATGCAAAGCGGCATTTCGCCTATCTGAAAAAAAGGACCGGTTCTCTTACACGCAACTTCGACACTGGTTCTCTCATCCCCAAACCCGTCAAGCTGCGACACATATCCCAGGCCCTCTTGAACTCACTTTGAAGGACCTGCCGCTTCAGGGAAAAATCTCCACGCTCTACAAATTGCTACAGGAGGATACGCTCACTTCAAGAGCTTCCTACATGGCGCAATGGGAGACAGACATAGGGCATGCTCTGGAAGACCAAACATGGGTGGACATACGTTCTAGAACCCATTCTTCCTCCTTCTTCATCACCAACCGAGAATGTGCCTATAAACTGCTTCTACGGTTGTACTACCCCCCATTGCGTCTCCATCATTTTAACCGGTCCCTCGACCCACAGTGCTAGTGCCTATGTGGATACCCAGGGACGTATCTTCACATGTGGTGGTCGTGCCAAACCGAGAAAGTTTTCTGGGCCCAATGCATTTCTATTATAGAAGATATCACCCAGGTGGTACTCCCCAGAGAATCAGAAATTAACCTGCTAGGTGCTCCAGCACTAGGGGCGTACCCGAGATCCGGAAGAACAGCCAAACTTCTCACACAACTCCTATTGGCCGCTAAAATTACAATGGCCCGTACCTGGAAGTCTGTCGAGGGCCCCTCAATGACTCTTTGATTGATTAAACTCTGGGACATTGTGGTCACGGAAAAAGTCACAGCAGCCAAGGCAGGCCTTTTACATCGATTTAAAGATATTTGGGCCCCACTCCTAGGATATGATCAGAACTTCCCAGCAATGACCTACAAACCCCGATTGGCCAGACGGACCTTACACTCGAGCACTGGGCCATTTAAGGATGTTCCCGCTCTGCTGAGCCAGTAGGAACAATGATCTGGAAGAGTGGAAGTAGGGAGGGTGGGGTGTGGGAAGGGGAGGGAGCTTCAGGGTCTCCGGACTGTGTTCACGTACATGGAATTTGTGTTGTTATATGCTGTATGTATTCTTGTATTGTCTTCGTCTGTGCAACCGGTTTAAAATAAACATTTAAAAAAAAAAACTCACAACACAATTAGTGTCTCAGCAGTTGGTGTCTCCATGAGAAATTCAGGAACATGTACAGATAAGGTGGCAAGACCACAAAAGGACTAACATCAAGGAGTTTTCCAGAGAATAATTTAAAACTGTGCACCTCTTCTATGGTGTAGATCCTTTTCCGAACCCACAGCTTCTTTGTTGCAAGATGGGGAGTTGCCTGCAGGAGAGGGAGATCCACATCATATTTTGCCATGATATTGATACAATCAATAACCCATTTATTAAATGAAGAGCACAGTTTCCCCTCCTTCAACTGTCTCAGTTCCCACCACAGAGATGGTTTGGCCCCTGACGTTATTTTCAAAAGCAAACAAATTTGCTTCCATGCCACATGCGCAGCAATTGACAAGAGGCCCAACTCATACTGCAGGACTGCAGCAGGCACCCCTGGTGGAAATTTAAGCACCCTCTGGCAAAACCTTCCTTCAAGTTTGGCCCAATTCTCTCTCGGGTAAAATAACAGAGTTTCAGCCCTGTACACCATTACAGGGAGCACCTTTTTATTATAAAACTCGAAAGCCAGAGCCAATGAGAAGTAACCAAAGTTTTTATCAATCAGGGAGGCCTGGGCAGCCAGAGTTGTAATCTTACTCTTCTGATAAGAGAGGGTTTTGCTACAACTGAGGTCCTCGGTTAAGCAAAAACCCAAATAAACAAAATTCACAACTTGCTCCATCATTGACTTCTCCAGTATCCACCTGTATTTAGGATAATGTTCCCTGTTCCCAGATCTAAACCGGAAAACCTTTCATTTGCCAATATTAATCAAAAGTTTATTACGCCATTTGTAATCCGACAGATCATTGCAAGCCAACCGGGGTGTAGTCCAGCAAAGCAAGATTGTCTGCGTAGAGGAGATAGTTAACTCTGATGGCTGCCAAAAAAGGAGGGAAACATTCAGTTTCTTTAAAAGCATCAGAAATATAAGAAATAAAAAGGTTAAAAAGGAGAGGTGCTAACATGCAGCCTTATTTACGGACACAAGAACTCAAAATCTCACTTAAAAGTGTGCCTCTGGTGTTCAATCAAACCCGGACTGACATGGTAGTGTGCAAGGCAATGATCATGTTTAGGAAGGCCACAGGGCAACCCCTATTAAAAGCTTCCACCACAGAAGGGCCCTATCAACGCTGTCAAAAGCAATTGATAAATCAATAAAAGTGATTGATCAAAACCGGCTTCAACTACATCCCTACACCTTTTAGAAAGCCAGTTTGATGGGGATCAAGCCTCCCTACCCCCTTAGCCATGCCAACAAATCACGTCATATGATTGAGACAAACATTTTGAAGGGCACGTCTGAGAGGGCAACCAGGCAATAATTTGTTGGGTTGTTACGCTACCTTAATAATAAGGACCAGGATCGTGGTCAAGCATCAGGCTGGTAACTTTCTAGGCAACAGAATCTTCTCAAAATATTTTACTAGCAGGTCAGCCCAAAAACAAGCGTACCCCTTCAGAACTCCTGATCTATGCTCAGGCACCAGGGCTCATGACAAAGGGAGCCCACATGGAACCTATTTCACTTGGGCCCCCATATACCAAATTGTAATGTGCCACCCATTTAGAAGCAGTGATAGGGTTTACATGGGTCTTAGGTTGAGTGTCAGAATTAATAACACTACAAAAAGAACGAGAATGATATTATACTGAGCATCCTCTGAGCATCCTTCAACAACTGAGTGTGCTTGCAGCTGCGTAGCCAATTTCCATAGGGAAGTATAAGCCATCTGTGATCAGTTATATCAATAACAGATGTATCACACAGAGTTCGTCATAGTTTTTAGTTTCCTACTCTCAATCACAGAGTCGTAGACATTCGATGGACCGACAATGTCTTCTGGCGATGCAGCATCTGCTTAAAAATGACATCTAGCAAGACCACATAAGGCACATTCCTTAAAAAGACGTACACATAGATTCTGCCCAGCAATCACACCAATGCATTGTTAAAGGACCTAATGAATGTTATGGTCGTTCCATGGGAGGCGACTGCCACCGGAGTTTACCCGCAAGTCGAATGGGAAGCAGTTTGTTTCCAACCCCTATCCCGTACTCTCCAGATCAAGTAGAGAGGCAAGTGGTCACTCATGGTAGTAGGCTTTACATTAAGAGACACAACAGATGTAAATATTTCCTGAGAGACAAAGAAATAATCTAAAACATTCCGCTGCATATCTCTTTCCTAGGTATGGTGTGGAGCCTCGTCTCCTATAACATTACTGTTTACAATGCTGAGGTCGCAAATGTCAGATGAGAATGCCACCCCTCTCGTTCTCACAGCTGTGTTAGCCTTATATTATGAGTTATCAACCAAACCATCAGTACAGAAAGCATTCAGGTCCCCACATAAAATAATAGAATTCAAATTCCTAAGTGCCTGCCAACTGTACAGAATCTCTTCTATTGAATCCAACAATTATTCCTTGTTGATTGTGGCCGGATTCCAATAGGTGTTTATTAATAAAGTATGGGTAAGGTCCGGATAGATCGAACCATGCCACTCCAAATCCACTGCCTGTATATAAGCATTAGGTTGGCAGAACACAGAAGGATCTACTGAAATATCTGTACTTATTCCACTTAACAGGCCAGAGGCAGGATGTCCCTTTTCTCCTTTGTAGTCAGGAATTTTCAAAAGCGTAAAACCATCTAACACGTTTCCTGAAGACAGAACATGTCAACACACATCATACCCACACTGTGATTTTGGAATAAGTGAGTGAAACCCTTGGTGTTCCAAGAAACCACTTTAAACTCTATGATTGGGGAATCCAGAATCGCTACCCCTGAGAATGAGACCCCAACACCAGAGATGCCGCCAACCAACTCGCATCTTGGTTTTCATTTCCACCATTTAGGCCTGCCTCAGAAGTCAGCAATTCCCTCCTCCTGTCATTACCCAAAAAGCATTTGACTTGGAAATATGTCTTAGAGACCAAAAGCGAGCTGCCCTTTCCAGTCTTAACAGCCTAGGCTTGCACAGGGGGCTGGGGTTTTGATTCAAAGGGGTTCATAGCATATCCCCAAGTTCTAATATAATCAAAAGCAGCTAATATCTGATCAAGAACCAAACGAGAGTGCAGACGTAAAATAACCTCATCCAAGAGTTGATCGTTCCAGAACTCCACCTGGATGATATCTCCTGAACTAATATCAGACAGCAGTGGCCCACTTCCTCAACATACGGAAAACATTTACTCTATTCAAGACCACAGTTTTCCGGTCGGGGATGATCTTTCCTAATAGAAGTTGGTTAGAGGACTGACTATCTAAAATCAAGCCCCCCCTCCTCCTCCGCCACTTCAGTAGTGGCACATTTCGAATCACCTCTCCTCCAAAATGCAAAAAGTAGGACCACAAGGCCCATTGTCAAACCCAACCTGGTCACTTATAGTGGCTTGTTGGTGGGAGAACAGAACATCTCCTGTCTCTTACGGGATAGTCCCCAAAGTAGTGATACCTGGAAAAGAAGCCAAACATGATGAAAACAGTGGTCTAAATTCAACAGCCCAACGGTCACAACCTACCAGACCAACTGGGGATGGCAATGGCAGAACGATGGGAAGGGACATATTAACCATGCCATCTGCCGCTGCCAATCCTGGACCCGACCCAATGCTGGCCTCTGTCATGGGTGCCAGTACAATCAGCTCACTCACATTTCTTTTTTAGATTTCTGCACCCCCTTCCGTTTTTTTGCTTCCCCCCCCCTGTTGAAAAATAGGGGACTCATCCTTCACATTGTTTGTTTGTTTGTTTGTTTGTCTGTTTATTTATTTGTAACACGCGCCAGACCCGGAGGTATCAGGGCGCAAGGACAAGATAATGTTAAGCTTACATGGTTACATATTGCGGTACAAGGAAATGTTAAGCTTACATATTTACATATTACAGTTAGACTTACAAAGTTACATAATGCAGTACAGGAAAAGTTGAACTTACTTATTAACATATTACAGTTAGACTTACAAAGTTACATAATGCAGTACAGGAAAAGTTGAACTTACATATTTACATAATGCAATAGCAAAGTTTGCAGAGTATAGATATATAACAAAGAGATACAAAGAGATGCAAAGAGGGGATGGCATACAGAGTGGCATGTTAGTTAAGAGTCATCAAAGGTAAAGGGTGGCTAAGGTGAAAACATGAAGTGGGGAAGAAGTTTGGAGAAGCTCCTTTGTCTGAACTATCTTAGTGATCATTGGATTTAAACCAGTTGATATTGTTTAGTCTGAAATGTGGGTACGTTTGGTCCGCTCTGAGGTGGGGTGGAAGTGAATTCCAGAGTTGGGCGGCTTTAACAGGGAAACTATTCCCGCCGCTTTCATGGGCTCTTTCCTCTACAATTATATCCATTTTAGAATCCACCCATAAGCCCCCGCTAAGATCAGGTCCTCTGACACCTTTAGAACACTTGCACTAAGGGGAAGCCACGTGGGAGGGTGGTTTGTGAGTAACAAAAATCTTTGGTCTACCAATGGCAAGGAGCGGGGGATGGGAGAATCCTCAACAACAATGGCTGCTTGCATTTCAGCACAGTCAATGGGATCGTGATAGTTACGATTCACCGTTGTGGGAGAACTAACGGCTCAGCTGCATTACAAATAGGTAAACTGGCCCCTGTGGTGCACCCAGAACAATAATGTCTGAACCAAGTGGTGTTTTTCCTTCCACTTCTATAACCTTCAATATAGGGAAATCTATCATTCAGACACTTTAAGGCAAATGACTGCAGCACGAGAGTTCCACCATCCCTATTGTTAGACTTGATCAATGCTTTCAGGGCCAAATCTAAATTGGTGCGCGGGGCAGTGAGCAGGCCAGCTTCTGAGCATGAGAATTTAAAACATATTTTTTTGACAACGGGTGAGAAATCGCTGAAAAGAGTGGTGAAGAGTCTCCAAAATGTAGAGCTTATGAGACAAAAGGATCCTTACCCTCTATCTTATCCCGACTGAACCCCATTGTGTGCTTCGACACATGCAAGGGCAGCTGTAACCGGAGAACACGCTGTAGCTGCTAGGGAGGGGCAGAAGAATCTGGAGCTACATCAAAAGACACAGCTCCCACAGCCCCCAACCCCAGCAATGAGATGATCACCCCGTCATTCAACCAATTCCCCATCCTGAGGCACCCTCCCCGGCATTATGACATCACATAAATGGCTATATAAACCCACATTAATATCAGATGAATTAAAAGTTTCTGCAACCCCCTTCCACCATTAATATCCTTCACAACGAGTTTATACAGGATGTCCATATCCGTTAGATCTTTTAAACGACCCTTTCTAGCGAATAAAAGGGCCTGCAATGAGTCATCCATGGTGGCTGCGTCCACAGTTATGAGCACTGATAAGGTCAAAGGAAATGGCACCAAAGCTATTGCAAGTATCAGGGTGAAAGGAACAACCATCGAACAAGAAGCTGGTTTCCTGCAATCCTGTGGTGGAGATGCAAGTAAGAAAACTGCCGACTTTATCGTTTTTTGCTGCAGCCCCTTGAAAACTCGGTGCTGCCGGCGTAACAATAGAGGTATCAACCGTCACAGTAAATTTAGTGCCTGCATAATTAATAAAGTTAATGTCAGTGCCATCTACACCAGCAGGGGCAATAGTCAGGACGGATGTAGCCACCTGCCAGGTTTAATTGGCAGTGAAGTGTGAAAGTAAACCACTTTCCGGGATGAGAGCACAGGGGGCGTGGAAACTACAGGACTCACAGCAGACATTATGATGCTCAAATCAGTCACAGCGTGTAGGGGCAGAAATGGTAGATGCAGGAAAAAGGGCTTGAGACTACCTTTAGCTTCCAAACCACCCCTGTTGCCGTTACTGTTCTCCTTTGAGCCCATCGAGCTTGTTCACTCCTCAATTTTCACCATCACATCATAGTACTTCAATGGTGAGCTCTTCTTACCTCCATGTTTCAAATCATTCATAGTAGATGACACCCTTTCCCGTGCAAGACTCTTATTGATCACTAAATACCATGGGGCCAAGACAGCTTGTTTAGGAACCGTTGATAACACGCCAGTGAACAAGTGGAGAACTCATACGCACCACACCGCACTCGGCAAACTGGCCAACTGGCTCTTCACACTGCCGCGCTGTGTGCTGTTCTTCACTATTTAAGATGGGGCTGTGAAACACTGGTATAGAAAGGGAAAACAGACTCCAAACACCAGATGTAATGCAAATCCAACTGAACAGCGTTTACTGGCAAACTGGCTCTTCAAACTGCCGGACATCCTTTATGGTGGAGAAGTGGGTGGGGAAGCGAAGGAGGGGTTCTGTCAGTGGGAGATTTGTTTGCAGTAGAGTGCAGTGGGAGAAATCATGGCACCTTCTAATATCCTTATCCCAAACACATTCTCTAAAATGCCATTATGCATAAAACGTCCTAAATACTTTCCCTTCTTTCCTATCAACTGTGTAGAACACAGGCATTTTAGTAACAGGTTTGGCAAAGATTAAATCTCACTGTTTTCACATATTATGTTGGTTCTGCACAACCCCTGTCTGGCTCTCAAGAATTCCAGTGTAGGGTACAGATTAAAATGCAGTGTCATAACATGTTTTCTCTGCACTTTATTTGAAATGTTCCCATAACTCTTTCTTCAACAAAGTTTTGATCAATTGCTCCCCATTTATGTCCGCATATAGAGAATGTTTGAGAGGATTACAGAACTTTAAATAGAACATCAAAGTGTTCTCCTTTACAATAGATACCAGCGTTGCTATGCCCAGCTCATATTTCACTAAGGAGATTATCAAAGAAGCAGCTAACCACAAAATAAGTCTCAATAATAAACCTTCTAGTTTATTCCACAACTTCATTTCCTTATTATTTACTGTCTCTCAATCATACATCAGGGTTGGAATCACTTTAGATTTATAATATTTAATCACTGGTACGAATGAAAATCTGCCATATCTTTTATTTATGCACATCATTTGTGATGAAAAGGCTATCAGCCTATCTTTTAACCTGTGGTACAAGAAGTGTGGTGTGGGTTTCTAAGCTCACCCACCAGTTCCACTTTATTCTTATGTTGGTACCACAAGTTGTTTTTTAATTTCCTTTTTCCTCCCTTTTGAGAATATAAGATTATTTTCAATTTCCCTTAATTTATTTCTAGACCATTCATTTCCCTATATTGATTTACAGCATTTAGACACTGTTTCAAAACTATTGGTGTAAAATCCAGGACAATCAAGCATGAACAAAGGAGTTGAATATGGCTCTACCTAAGTACGGTGAAAAAGCTCTTATTTTTTGTAATGTATGCCCTATGTCTGAGAAGAACAAGCTGAAAAGATGAGGGGTCAAGACACAGCCCTGTTTCAGGCTGGTAAAAGTTTGAACTCTCTTATACAAAGACTTCTCCATGTTAAAGCATACATATAGGACTGTATCAGTGTATGGGACCACAACTGGTCCCAAAATGGATAGCGGCAATCCCTCTTTACTGAGTTTGTCCCATAATCTTTTCCTATTCACCTTACCGGAGCACTGTTAGATCGATAATTGTGGCATATAAGACTCTCTTTTCCAACTAGATCTCCTGCCGGAGCATTTTAATAACTAGACCATTAAGGGATGTTCTTTACTCCTCCCAAAAGCGGGATTGCATTTTATCTATTCTTCCTGCATTGTAGGACCAAGCTTCTAATTTTTCTAATTTTACAAAGGCAAAAAGAGATTCACATAATTTTCTGGGGAGCTATTGGCCTTTAATTTTTAGGGCGGTTTTTATTGCCTTTCTAAGAAAATGGTGTAATATACAATGTTTTCCAAGAGGCTGCTATTGTCTTCTGCCTTTTAACTTCAGAAAACAATCTATACATTATATTTGCCCAAAATAGTGGAGCACTGTTTATAGTGAGGTTAGATAGCCAGACCAGGCCAGCTATCTCAATACATTTACTTTTTTTTTGATGTTCTGATATTACAGCATTCTCCCGTTGTTATTACTTGAATATGGTTTCCTTGGGTTCTGGGTTTTGGAACATTTCAGTAAAGTAAGATATCCATGTAGCTTCTGATGTCGATGTCATCTGATTCTTTTCCATTATCCTTTATCAGGCCAGAAATCTCTTTGTTTCCTTTTAACCAATAATTGTAACATGAGTTGATTATCACTTTGTGGTATTGTATTAAATTCTTATAGTGTTGAATAGCTTTCTTTTTATTTATTCAATGTATACCACCAAACTACTTTCCAGTAGAGACTGCAGAGTTTTTCTCAATTCACCTTTGTTGACTGCAATTGTTTATCGAAAATGTGCAGCCTATCAGAACTTATTTTACTAGTAATATTGCTAGATAGCCCCACATCCATCTTTGCAATTTCAAAAAGGAAATTAGATAAACTCTCCAGGACAATCAGGTAATGGATTTCTTCTTGTGATAACGACTCATATGGATTTAAAATATTTTGATTGAAGATTCTTACTGAGTTTGGTGACCATGTAATTCATGTACCTGCATTATTTACCAATACATTTTTAAAAACCCTGCTTTTTTATTGGTTTCCACGTCATATCTGTTAAAGTGCATATTAGGATATAATGATCACTCAGATCAATCATTATGAAAGTTAATTTACTATATACATGTATCAGAGAAAAATGTAATTCTGTGTATCTGAGGAAGCACGTCTATGCCAGACCAGATTTTGTGGTATTCCTCCTTTGACATTACTATTCACCATTTGTAAACCCCATGTCTCTAAGATCTTTCTCATAATACTCCACCATTTGAATAGTTTCAGATTTATTAACTTCCCCATATTGACTTTACTATTTTGCATAGGGCTCGGGTGAATGCAATTTGCATTTAGATCACTTCCTATTATAACTGATTCATGATCGCTCCCAGCATACCCGGACACTATGAATGTCTCTGCATTTTGTGCGTCAAAGTTCCAATATATATTGGAAATCAATGCTTCCTAAGATATACTGTTCTTATAATTCTGGAGTCCCTATACAACAATACCCAAAATACACTTAAACTCTGGAACCCAAAGGTTTTGCCTTCAACCCGCAATCATTTATAATGGTAGCCAGTAATTGACATTAATGACAGACACGAATGCCCTTCTGGGTTTCTTGCACATACACTGTGAGCCATCAATTAGCATAAATATGCAGTCATACTTCTTGTAGCATTATGAATATGGGGTTAGATCATTTTAAATCTCTAAATCTCTAAATTGATTTCCAAATAAAGGGGCAAAACCTTGGGTATTCCGTTCAGATGTTGCCACGCACAGCCGGCTGTACCACCTACCTGCACTTAAACATCTGGTTTCTTATCTATTGTACATTCTTTTGTTATCAAAAGAACATTTCTCCTTCTGTATATAAGTAAATAATAAAATAAAATATATGACAGTAAACACAACATTTCTGAAGCTGAGCCTTAGAGGCCATGGGTTTGGTTACACTTTTCTTTTTGCCTTCAATTTTGTTATTCAGGAAAACTGCTACCCATGACCAATCCTCAATTGGGGTTGCCTCTTGCAATACATGGTAGTTTACTCTTCTGACACCCACATCTGTTACTATCCAAGAGATAATCCCATTTCACTAATTGCTGACGGCTTCTTTCCTTCTGACCTCTCCACATGATGTTATGTTATGTTATATTGATTTATACCGCTCACCTATACCCCCCAAGGGCAGCCTCCAGGTGCTCACGTGGCTCTGCAGAAAAGAGGATGGGGTTGGTTAGTGAGGGAAGAATGATAGGATAGGTCCAGAACCAGGAGAAACTGCATCTTTGTGTGTTGGCTAGCAGATGGTAGGTTGCTTGCACTGGCTTGTTGTATCTATACGGGTATGGTCTAATGCCTGGGCTGTTTCTATGTGACTGTTTGTTATGTTGGGGTGTGTATCTGTGTTTTATGTGTAGATTGGCAGGTGTTTAAGGTTATGCGCACTGGCTTGTTGTGTCCATATGGGTAAGGTCCAGTGTCCGGGTTTGTTTGTTGTAAGTGTGTGTTGCTTCTGTTGGATTTCTGTTAGGGTCTAGGTTGGCTAGCCCAGTGGTCATGATTAGTGCTTGGGTGGTGGTTTGAGGAGGTAGAAGCGGGTGGTTAGTGCTTTGGATACTCGCTAAATTCTTCTATGTGGTTAATCTACACAGTCCTATCTGTTGGGACAAATGGGTAGTCTCCATAATTCATCTTAGCCTGATACATGGTTAATCTTCTCAGTTCTAAGTGTATCCCATGGCTAATCTTCACAATTCTCTGAATGTGATGCATGGTTAATCCTCACAGTTCTATCTAAGAGCGGCGCATGGTTGTGATCAATCAAAATACAAGAGTCCATTATTCGCTTAAAAGGGTTTCTTACAGTTACTCCTGCACAATGCTGCATGACTGGGGAAGAGTGGAAGTTGACAAATGCTTGCGATGCAGGAGAGATGGCGGTACGTTCTACCATACTCCATGGTTATGTTCACCGGTTATACATTTATGGAAATAATGTACAGATAGACTGTCGGCCATATTAAACATTGAGGTTCCTAAGGACCCGAAATGTGTGTTCCTTGGAATATGGGGGGAAGCAGACTTCACCAAATTCGAAAAGCGGGGTCTATCAATCACCATGTATCAGATTTAAAGACCATTGCCTTGTCATGAAGACCCCAGGATGCCCTCGGATGTCCCAGTGACTGGCATAGATGGATATTTCTGTGGATCTGGAGAGGAGGGTGTATAATGCAAAAGGTTCCAGGGAAGGTTTGCGTAAATCTGTGGCAAATGGGAGGAGGGCAGGTGAGAGGGGTATGTAGTTATAATTGTTATGTTATGTTAAAGGATATATATATACTGTGCACTATTACCACCGGAGTGGTCCCCTGCCGCTCTTGCGGACCTGAAAGTGAAAGAGGGTAGTGTGGGTTAGTAGGACTGAGTGGGATAAGAGCAAAAGAGCTGTGATGTGCTGTTGGCAGCATCAGTTTGGTTAACACCATTTGCTAAGCTTAAGTGTGCTTTTTGGTTGGTTGCCGTTATTTGTTTTTGTGCGAGATGATGTGTGGTTTGTTTTGTTGTTGCAGTGTAGTGAAGTGTGTGTGGTTTGTTGTGCTTGGAGGAGTGGTTGAATTTGATTTGAATATGAGAGGTGTATGCAGAGGGGTGAGATTTTTGGTAGGGTTGGTTAATGGCATCACTATCTAGATGTGGCACATGCTAAACCTCTAGGTACTATCTAGATGTGATTCATTCTAATCTTCACAGTTCTATCTAGATGTGATGCAAGATTATCTTCACAGTTCTATCTAGATGTGACACATGCTAATCTCCAATATTCTATATAGATGTGAGGCATGCTAATCTCCAAAATTCTATCTAGATGTGAATCATGCTAATCTTCACTGTTCTATCTAGTTGTGACGCATGCTAATCTCCTAAATTCTATCTAGATGAAAGTCATGCTAATCTCCAAAATTCTGTCTAGATGCGAGGCATGCTAATCTCCACAATTCTATCTAGATTTGACGTGTGCATCTAGATAGATCTTCACAGTTCTATCTAGATGTGACGGAAGATTATCTTCACAGTTCTATCTAAATGTGATGCAAAATTATCCTCAAAGTTCTATGTAGATATGATGTATGCTAATCTCCAAAATTCAATCCAGATGAGACACATGCTAATCTCCAAAATTCTATCTAGATGTGATGCATACTAATCTCCTAAAGTCTATCTAAATATGGGTCATGCTAATCTTCACAATTCTATCTATTTATTTATTTTATTTAGGTTTGCATTTATTTACAGCGCACATAACCCATAGGTATCTAGGCATTCGTTTCATTGTGTAAGGGTAGGTTATTAATAACGTGCTTGTTTTTTTTCTTTTTTCAAGCTCGGGTCTGGGATTCGGACCTGTGTTTGCTCAGCGTGGTCTTCCTGCCAAGACCTGGGCGTTGCCACAGAGCTATGCTCCTGTCTAGTTGTGATGCAAGAATTATCTTCACAGTTCTATCTAGGTGTAATGCATGCTTATCTCCACAATTCTATCTCGATGTGATGCATGCTAATCTTCACAATTCTGTCTAGATGTAACACAAACTAATCTTCACAATTCTGTCTTAGTTTTGATGCAATGCTAATCTTCACTATTCTGTCTAGATGTGATGCAAGCTAGTATTACAGTTATCTAGATGTGACGCAATGCTAATCTTCACAATTCTGTCTAGATATGACACAATGCTAGTCTTCACAATTCTGTCTAGATGTGACGCAATGCTAATCATCACAATTCTGTTGAGATATGACATAAGCTAGCATTACAGTTGTCTAGATGTGACACAATGCCAGTCTTCACAATTCTGTCTAGATGTGACGCAATGCTAATGTTCACAATTCTGTCTAGATGTGATGCAAACTAGTATTACAGTTGTCTAGATGTGATGCAATGCTAGTCTTCACAAGTCTGTCTAGATATGACACAAGCTAGCATTACAGTTGTCAAGATGTGATGCAATGCTAGTCTTCACAATTCTGACTAGATGTCACGCAATGCCAGTCTTCACAATTCTGTCTAGATGTGATGCAATGCTAATCTTCACAATTCTGTCTAGATATGACTCAAGCTAGTATTACAGTTGTCTATATGTGATGCAATGCTAATCTTCACAATTCTGTCTAGATGTGATGCAATGCTAATCTTTGCAATTCTGTCTAGATATGATGCAAGCTAGTATTACAGTTGTCTAGATGTGATGCAATGCTAGTCTTTGCAATGCTGTCTAGATTTGATGCAAGCTAGTGTTACAGTTTTCTAGATGTGACGCAATGCTAGTCTTCACAATTCTGTCTAGATGTGACTCAATGCTAATCTTCACAATTCTATCTAGATGTGACTCAAGCTAGTATTATAGTTGTCTAGATGTGACGCAATGCTAGTCTTCACAATTCTGTCTAGATGTGACGCAATGCTAATCTTCACAATTCAGTCTAGATATGATGCAAGCTAGTATTACAGTTGTCTAGATGTGACATAATGCTAGTCTTCACAATTCTGACTAGATATGACCCAATGCTAATCTTCACAATTCTGTCTAGATATGACGCAATGCTTGTTTTCACGATTTTTCTATCTGAGTGTGATGCATGGCTAAACTTCACCTGGACAGAGTGTGAACACCTAAATTGGAGGCACAGCAGTAAGTGCAAAACACCTAGATTTGAGGTATCTGAATAGAGGGAGAACGCCTAAGTATGGGACACCACAATAAACAACGCCACTGAATGGATGGTACACTAGCTGGCTGATTTTTGTATGCTATTCTGTGTAGGTAATAAGGGAGGCAGGGCTTTTTGGAATACAGTGATTGCTGTACTCCCCACGCAGACCACACATATCTTGTCAGTCGATGCTGGTTGACGGCTGGCTACTGGCTTCTCAGGCGAAGACGGGCAAACACGGACTGGAGCTGATCCTTCAGGAGCTGCTCTCTTTTGCCGAGGGGTCCTAAGCAGAGGGGGCTGCACGGGCAAGGGGCTGCCTGGCTGGTTGCTTTACATGGGTTTATTTCCATGAATCAGGGGAGGTGGGAGGGATGGGGAGGGAGGAGTGGGGAGAGACCAGGATGTTTTTCCACGAGAGGGAGGCCGTAGCACACAGCGCTGGATGCGCTTTTAAAAATAAAAAAACTCTGGTTAGGCCCACATGCCCGCTATGGTATTGGGGGCTTTATGCACTCACATGCATCGCCGGGATGGCAGTCAAGTAATCAAGGATGGAGGGAGAGGGCAGGGGAGAGGTTGCAAGTGCTGCAGAGGCTGCTGGGAACAGAGCAACAGATGCAGAGGGAAAACAAAGAAAGAAGGGGGAAGACAGAGGGGAGATTCACAAAATGGAAGAGGGGGCTCAGGGGCTACAGAGTGGAGCACATCCTTTGTCAAGCCCAGGACATTAGATGATGAGAACGTCCTGGCCACTACAGCTAGTTTGGCCTTTCCCCAGTGGAAGCAACCAATCGTTGGCCACAGGAGGCAGGTGGAGGGAGGGAGAGGGCAGAGGAGAGGTCACAGGTGTGGCAGAGGACACAAAAAAAACAGAAATAAAGATCCAAAGTGACCAAGAGAAGGCGGGTGAAAGCAATCAAGGGTGGAGGGAGAGGGCAGGGGAGATGTCGCAGGTGTGGCAAAGGCCTCGAAAGAATTTGGAAATAAAGTTCCAAAGTAAACAAGAGAAGGAGGGTGAAAGTAATCGAGGGTGGAGGGAGAGGGAGGAGAGACTTTCTCGATTGCCCGTCTACACATTTCCCATTTTGTGTCATGACAGATGATAATTCCTATCCTAAAAGATGAAACATTACAGCCTCTACCAATAATAAATCATATACTATAGTTGAATGTATATGTAAAAGAACACGCTCTGTTCATCTGTCATATATAAATTCCACGAGGTCTATATCCTGTGATTCATTTGTACGTAATGATGGTACATTATGAAACAGAATTAACATATTTGTGCTGTTTAGAATGATCGACGGGCTGGTCTGGACAAGGATGAATTCTAAGGATAAACGCTTGGAGGATGACTTTACTCGACCCAGATCACCCGCAGAGTTCTATGAAAACATTGTGCAGGCATTCTTGATTTGTTTTTTTTCTTTTTTTACAGACTGCTCTTTCTTGTGTGGTAAGATATGAGTCGTCCAAAGTCATAGCCTCCTTCAGGGAGGTCATTTTTACATTTTCCTCTTCCCTTTCAATATCTACCGTTCAACAATTGTACACCCCTCCTCCTCATCTGCACCTTAGCCGGAGCTGCTTTTTTAAAAAGGAATTACTTAATCAATCCCTTTGTTTTGATTTAATTGGAGCTCTTTTAAGTTTCTTCTATTCACTTTTTTTTTTTAACTGATTTGGGTTCGTATCCCTCTAAGATGTCTTGTTTTATTCGTACTGAATGTGAATCCTTCGTTGCCAAAATGGTTCTTAGGAACTTCCTTAAGCCTCTTGTTCTTGATCCAGCTTGCTTTTTGTGTTTTGTTTTCCCCCCTATTTGTTTACTTCCAAATATACCCTTTTTCCATAATACATTTCCACAGCTTGTTGATTTTGCAGGAATTCTGTATTGTTTGTGTATAGTAACACTCTCTCCATCCTTTTCTGTCACTAAGTCGCAGGGACCGTCATTTTCATTTACACTTCTAAGCGAGATAATACTTACATTATGTGATTTTATTTCCCCTTTCTCATTTATTTAAGGAAAGTTCCTTTTTTTCTTAGTAAAAAATCTGCTCTCGGCAGCCTCTTTATTTTATTTTATTTGTACATTTATAAAGCAGTGGACAAAGCCCATGGGCATCTATGTGCCGGTTACAGAAAAAAAGTGGGGGGATCAGCTCCAGTCCGTGTTTGCCCGTGTTCGCCTGAGAAGCCAGTAGCCAGCCGTCAACCAGCATCGACTGACAAGCTCGGACTGGGAAGCTGGAGCCCCCCACATTTTTCCAGAGGAATCTGGGTGTGGTGAGGTGATGAACGTAGGTAGATTTTACTGGCCTTGTCACAGAGTGCTTCTTGACTTTCTGGGAGAGTTAGGGGGGAGTGTCATTCGATAGGCATTGGTGGGTGATGGACACAATCTTGAACTGGTTTCTGTCCTTAACCGGGAGCCAGTGGACAGATTTTTTGGTTTGCAAGATGTGTTCCTGTCTGCCGATGTCTTCGGCATTGTTTTGAATGACTTGTAGTTTGAGGTTTTTTTTCAGTAGTGCCACATAGGAGAGAGTTACAATAGTCGAGTTTGGATCCTATGAGGACATGAACTACTTCAAGCTGCTTCTTGGGTGAAAGGAAGGGTTTGCAAGCATTAATGAGCTTGGGGGCATAGCCTCACGATGATCAAAGTGGTTGACTTGGCGGATCATGGTTAATGCGGAGTCCAGGTATACACCTAGGGTTTCGTCAGCAGCGGCTACTGGGATGGTGTGGCTCTCGATGGCAAAGACTTTGTAAGCTTGGTCTAGTTTTGAAAGGTGGGCTGGAGGGCCGATGAGGAGGAGCTCAGTTTCATCATCATTGAGATAAAGGGAGTGTTTGGCCATCCAAGATTGAATGGCTACGTAGATTGATGATTTTCAATGCAATTTGGAGATGTGATCTCTGGTGAGTGGAATAGGGATTTGTGTGTGTTGGTATAGTTCGTATATGATATGCTGACGGAGTCCAAGTTGTCGAACAGCTACCCGGTGCGCCCATTGTAGAGTGTGATGGAGACACATGAGCCTTGGGGTACACCGCAAGGGATGGGCGTGGGTATAGTGGCAGCGTCCCCAGAAAAGACTCGAGAGCTTCTTTTGGTCAAGAAGGAGACAACCCATTTGGCAGCGTCCGATGAGAAGTGGGCCGAGGAGGTGAAGGTCGGACACAGGATCTTGTGGTGCACAAGGTCAAACTCCATGGAGAGGTCAACAAATAGTAGTAGTGAGAGGTCACTGCGGTCGTTAGCTTCATCAAGGTGATTCTTGAGGTCTAGGAGGACTGTTTTGGTTCCATGCTTAGGACAGAAGCCGGATTGTTGTGTGCCTAGAATGTAGTGGAGCTCAAGGAATGCCTGGATTTGCAGGTAGACATCTCTTTCCATAATTTTCAGGAGGAAAGGGACAGTTGTTATAGGATGATCGTAAGGGTCGAGTGGAGGTTTCTTGAGAAGATGGGAGATCCAGGATTCTTTCAAGGCGGGGGGACGGTGCAGGTGGTGAAAGATGAGTTAATGATGGCAGCGATGAGGGGAAGTAAGGGTTTTCGAACACTCCTTAATCAGTGAGGCAGGGCAGATGTCTCCTTTGCAGCATGAAGGTTGGAGACTAGCAATCGTCTTTGTGACGGTGATGGTACTCACAGGTTGGAACTGGAAAAAAGGGGAAACTCTTTGGGTGTTAGGTGGAGTAGCCCTGGCCGACGTGACTAATGTTCCAGTTAGCTTGGCTTTTATTTTAGACTGTATGATCCTCCCTGTGTAGGTATCTTGGGTGGTGTTACACTAAGCACTTTCTTTTGTGATGGTGGAGTGTGGAATGATGGGGATCTCAAGTTCTCAGAGAATGGAGAACAGCTCACGGGAGCTAGAGGCCACCTTGGAGATTCTTTCATTGTAAACAGCTGCTTTGGAGTTCTGGACGAAATGTTTGTGGTGATGTGCACATTTGGAAAGGCAGGCTTTGTTCAATGCAGTGGGATTTTTGTGCCAGACAGCTTCAGCAGCTCTTTTGTAAGCACTGGTAGCTAGTTTTAAGCAGGGGCAAGAGGTTGACAGTCTAACTGAACAAGTTATTGTAGTGCTTAACCAAAATGGTAGTGTATAGATGGATGAAAAAGGGGCGCTGATGAGGGGGATCACCTTGTCACTGGTCAAAATGAACAAATGCTAACACTATGTCTGTGCCAGTTTTCATACATGATTTTATTCACAGGACTAATACCCAGTTTCAGTCTCCCAGTTTCAGACATTTATATGTTCAGTCGCACCTTCAGTCGTTATTGTTCATATTAAGGTGTGAAATCACCCTGTCTTGTTCTAGACAGGGTGATTTTACACCTTAATATGAACAATAACGACTGGAGGTTCGACCAAACGTATGAATTAGTGGATAATGTTTGAACTACGTATGGTCCAGTTCTGAAGAAGGCTATATACTGAAACAGGTGTCATGTACTGGACACCAGTTATGATTTAATATTGGAATTTCTTGAAATAATTACTCAGACCAGTGACTGAAACTGGGTATTAGTCCTGTGAATAAAACCACATATGAAAACTGGCACAGACAGCGTGTTGGCATTTGTTCATATTGAATCAACTGAGAGTATATGTGAGTTAACTCTTCTGCCCACACGCAGTGTGACAGTTGCTAACAACTGAAACAATTAACTAAGTGTTTCTTGACACACTGATTATGTCGTGCTAAGATCCTTTTCAACCATCCCACAACCAGGTTATTGTCAGTGGTCAAGTTTCGAGTGCTGCGGGCCAGGGTGGTTGTCGGACTGACTGGTGGTTGGGCTGACTCAGTGGGGCTAGAGATGGAAAAGGAGATGGTGTGGTGATCGGACTGTCGAGGAGGAGCCAAGTGCCTCTACAGGAAGTCCCACCCCCTGCTAACTGTGTGTTGGAAACCAGAGGTCGTGCCAAGTCTGATATCAGTGACTGTGACAATTCGGAGGAGGGTCTTTGAAACAAGGTATCCATTAAGAAGACCTTATATGACGTACCCCCGAAGTGATGATGATCTAATGGAAGCAGTTCCCAAAGGAATATGAGACTAAGAAAGGATAAGGCTGATGACGTCACAAGAGGCAAACGTGGCACGCTGAGAAGGATGGTCAAAGGAGAAGATGTATAGAGTGTATATATATATTTATATATATATATATTCAGTAAAAAAACTTGATGATGAAATTCATGTGGCCTAGATATGACAGGAAAGGAAAAAAGGGAGAGTCAGACATGTGATGTCATCAGTGATGTCATCAATGACATGTGTGATGTCATCTTTGATGTCCTGGGTGTTAGGCTTAGCAGTGCATGGTGGTGGCGCGAGTTATGGTTGCTTAGCTTACCATAACTGGCGAATTTCAAGGGGTTTTCGGTTTTACTTGGAACCATAACGTCCCTTTAACAACATTTTTTCACTGAATTTCATAGGTTTTAGTAGCGCAACTTAACCATAACGTCCCTTTAACACATTTTTTTTACTGAAGTTCATAGGTTTTTAGTAGCGCAACTTAACCATAACGTTCCTTTAACAAAGTTTTATCACTGAATTTCATAGGTTTTTATTAGCGCAACTTAACAATAATAACTTTGACTTTATGTACATGTAATATGGAACATACTGAACCCCTTCTACTGAACTTGATGTCCGCGAACTCATTTAATGTCCGCGGAGAACAGTACCACTATCTAAAAACTCTGGGGGGGTATGTTTGATTGTTATATCATAACATAGGAAAATTTAACAAATTCAAAAAGCAGCACACATACACATTATATGTAGTAATACATAAGAAATGTAACCCATATATGTAAAACACTAACCATTAATTTAAATACAATATGTTCTAAAATGGAATATACCAAAAGAAGATAAATTGGCTTCCAACATAATTACCTCACAGACACTACATAACTAAGAGCAAGACCAGACCTACAGAGTACTTAGAACATATCTTACCTGAAATAGTAAGTGTACTTCATTTTACTCGCATATTTATAAACTTTCTGTATTAGATTAAAAAAAATATATTCTCTTTTTTTTCTCACAGAAATGTCTAGTACTCTGGAATGGCTAGAGGAGCATTTCCCACATGAGGAAATGTCAGAAGATAATGAAACTAATGGTAAACACTTTACAATATAAACCATTTAATTATTATTATTTTATATACATTTAACATATATATATATTTTTTGTACAGAGAATACCAAAATAGAAAATACCTCTGAAGATACTGTTATGGATAACACTCTTGACAGCATAAAAGAAAAAATGTATTTATTGTTGACCAATTTTAATAATTTGAAAACTTTTGTTGAAGATCATTTTAAAACAAAAACCTCATACCATTGTCCCACATGTACTTGTCCCCCCTCACCATATCCCATTCAATTATCCTCAAACCCTCTCCATAACCCAAAACGTTTTGGTGAGACTTCCATCCCTTCTTCACCTGATACCAATCATGTTGAAACTCCTAATTCTCCTGTTTTTGTTTCCGTTTCTGCCTCACCTTCTCTATCATAAATTATTAATATATGTTAAATAAAGTTACATTTTTATATTGTGTTGTAATTAGTTTCCGTTTTTTTTAAAAAAAACAATGTAGGGGTCGCGGACAGCGGAGGTGTTCTGAAATGTTTGTAAATAAACGAAAATGGAGGTGTCCTGAAGAACACTATACCTGTCCGTACTGTTCACTAGCAAGTTGAAACTGTTCTAAGAACACACGCGGTGTCCTGAAATGTTCGTAAAGAAACGAAAAATAAAGTGTCCTGAAGAACACTATACCTGTCCGTAGTGTTCGCTAGCAAGTTGAAACTGTTCTAAGAACACGATTGGTGTCCTGAAATGTTCATAAATAAACGAAAATGGAGATGTCCTGAAGAACACTATACCTGTCTGTACTGTTCACTAGCAAGTTGAAACTGTTCTAAGAACACACGCGGTGTCCTGAAATGTTTGTAAAGAAACGAAAATTAAAGTGTCCTGAAGAACACTATACCTGTCCGTAGTGTTTGCTAGCAAGTTGAAACGGTTCTAAGAACACAATTGGTGTCTTGCAATGTTCGTAAATAAATGAAAATGGAGGTGTCCTGAAGAACACTATACCTGTCCGCACTGTTTGCAAGCAAGTTGAAACTGTTCTAAGAACAGAAGTAGTGTCCTGAAATGTTCATAAATAAACGAAAATGGAGGTGTCCTGAAGAACACTAAGGCTAGTGTGAACCCTGTCACCTGCAATGAGTGCAAAATGGTACTCAGTCACGGGAGGCATGGTTAGTAAAGCTTTGGGACCACTACCATGAAGCGACATCTACGGTCTTTTCACTCTGGGGCCATTCGCAAGGTTGTACCTAGCCAGGAGCGTAGTAGATTGATTTCCTCTACTTCATCCTCCGTTTCTGATCCTGTCACCACAAGGACCACCTCTGTGGGACAGCGTCTTCCTGAAGCTGCCTCACAGGCCATACAGAATTCTGATGACCCTTACCATTCGAGGGTCACAGTTGTACATATGTACTGCGACACAGTACTCTGCAGGGGGGAGCGACTTTGCAGTGCTTTTGAGACTATCGTCTCAGAGCATGAGAAGACCTGCTCACTACCCAAATAAAACCCACTTTACATCTTCCTCTCTCAGCTCAACCTTTCTTATCCCTGTGGTTGGTGTCCCCCCTTTACCCTCCTCTCCTATTGTGTTGTGTATAAAAAAACTAAAAAAATACAAAAAAACAAAAATCAGAAAAAAATAAGGCTCTTTTCAGAGCCGCCTTTCACAATTAAAAAATAGAAGTGAAAATAAATGAAGCAGGGGCCTTTGTATTTTTTAGAATTCTGCAGACATCTAAAAATCTGGGGTCCTACCCTATCATAACCATTGCAATTTTCTCTGGGAGGAAGTGGTGGCTCTGAAAAGAGCCTTTGGGAGGTGTTTGTATGTCAGAAATTATAAATACTCAACACCTACTTCAAAATGGATGCTGTAATTCTAAAAAAGGTTGCAATGCATTTTGTACATTTCTCAGAAAAATCTGATTGCCAGCATAAGTAAGATGGACTCCATCTCTGCGAAAAAGGTATGTACCACTAAACATAATATTTTCATTGTGAAAAGAGGACCTGCCAAAATCTCTTAGAAAGGCACAAACAGCCTTATTAACATTGCGCCTTGCTTTTTCCATTTGTGGACCAAATGAAGAAGAACAAAGCCACATTTGTCTCTGCGCAATACGTGAAAATATTACTTGAGAATTAGGAAACATGTCCATGCCCTTCCCAAGTCCTTCTTTCATAGCAAATTGCAAAGAAATTCCAGACACATGTCCTAAACTGTTCCCTCCACGATGAATTACAATTGTGTCTGGATGTTGCTCTGTCTCCAAAGTAGCACAGAGAGGTAGCAAGTCCAACCATTTCATTCCACGCACTCCATGCCAGTGTACTTCCAAATGTGGAAATCCAAGATCTACAGCTACTCCACAGCTTTCTGCATGCACCTTTAACCAATGTATCCACAAATCTCCCAAAATCCAAACAATCTGTTTTCTGAAACACACAGCCATAGCTAACTGTTGTTCTCTCAGCAAAAAAAGTATCTGAGAAACTCTCTCATGTCACAACACACCCACTACATTTCCTGACCAATCCCTTTCAGTGCTCATTCTCATTTGCATGACTTCTGAACCCAAAAATCCACGGATGTAACACCCGATGTCCGCGAACTACTGCCATGTCACCGGACATATCGTAAAATGAACAGCCCTTCTACCATTTCCACTTCACTCTCTGTGCCATTCCCTCATTGGATGTAGCTAAGAAGTCACATGACCATCCACCAATCACATTCAAGACCTCTACATCTAACTGCATCATCATAGATCAGCACTGCAAATGTACTGTGAATCTCTCTGAGTACAAGTGTCATATCATTGGCAAGCACCATCTACAAGAAATACTGTACAAGCATCCAAGATTTCTACTTGCAGCTCCATACATATCCATATGCATGAACACAAACTACAGGTATGCATATTTTGTGTACAGTACATGAACACATTTTCAAACTGACTTTTACCGTGTGTAATCTTTAAAATGAATCTACTGTCTTTTTTTCAATCTCCTAAAATCAACTGTCACTTATAAACCTTTATACTATTTACTTTCTTTATACACACACACACTCAAATCATGTTAAACTAAACATTTTTAAATGAAATATATAGACTACATATATTCAAAGAAAATTGCATGCATGCACACTATATGTTCAAATCTCAAGAAATAATACTTATACAATTACATTTTTTTTATTTCTTTATTTATTTAATTACTTTAATTTAAGCATGACATTGAGGCACTATTACCTGGAAGAGCTTAGTTACAGAAATAGTGGTATTCAGTGGTACATTATGAATTTCACAAGACATAGTAAATATATTTTGTTTGCTGCAGTTAGTCATTGTAATACAATTTGTTCATTAAGAAAATATCATATGTATTGAACTGGTGCGACATATCTTATGTAAATAAAATAGTTTTACTGGTTTTGAGGAAGGCGCTGAGGATTTCAATTAAAAAAATCAATGTTTAAATTAAAAACAGTACTATATACAAACAAAATTACTAATTTGTTTCTTTTACAATTGCAGTGAAGACCATTCTCCTGAAAAGAAGCAGCCGAATTTGAAGAACAAAGAAGAACTAAGAAATAACCTGTTCATTAAAAAAAAGTAAGTAGAATATCACCATAATATTTGTATTATTACTCAAACACACTGTAAAGTTAATTAATGTTATTTCTGTGCCTAAAAATAGAGATTGTGCACCATTCTGTCCAAAAATCCCCATGTCTTAAACAGCGATTTACAGCCAGGATGGCCCACAAATTCCTATTTTTGGACACACAAATTACCCAACTCTTCCGCTAGAATTTTGATATTATAGAACAAACAACTGTTTTAATTGTATACATTAGATTTACTATTTGTACTTCTCCACACCACTAGCTTACTTTTTTCTGTCATCTGAACCCCAGTTTAGTAGCACATAAATTTAAGAATACCCATCCCTACTAGTTGTAGTTCCCAATGCACAATCACATACCATTACATACATCTTTATCATCTTACTGAAACACTCATGCCCACAGCACACATACATTGCAGAACACCCCAACCCATACCTTCTTTATTTTTTTCAACAGACCCTAAAGAATGCCTACCAAAAGTCAAATCCGTAGAAAGCATCGCAGAAGTAGACCTAATGAAAATAAAAGTGTCCAACATAAGCATTCATCTCTAGCAGCATTTGTAAAAAAAAAGTTGAAACAAAACAGCTAATACAGTCATTTGGTGAAACACAAGAAGTTTCAAGTACAAAAACTTTGCCTCCTCTATCAAAATGTAAACCAAACCAAAAAACAATTAGTAGAAAATCAGCTATCACTACAAAGAAAACTGCTTCTTTAAGTCTTGATATAGTTCAAAGTAAGCATACCAAGAAAAGTATTTTAGCCAAAATGTTCCGTCACAAAGACCTTCCAAATCTTATAACAACAGGAGAGAAACCAGGTTCAACGCTTAAAACCTATCGTAGGAAATTAATCTTAGAAGCGTTGATAGACAGTGCAATTCTTCTCAAAAGAAAGTTATTTATTTTAGTTTTAAACAAAATGAAACCACTAAGAAAACTAATAACTAAATTACAAAAAAACTTCTCAATAAACAAAATGTCAACAGAAAGAACTTCTTAAGTATCTGCGGAGGTGAATGGAATCACACTACGAGCACAGAACCATACTTTAATGAAGAAGCGTACAAACAAAAGCAAACAAATACAATTGCCATACATAGCAATGGTCGAGGTTATGAAAAAGTGAATAATGCCATAATGGAACAAGAAGTACTCCTTACATAAATATGCCCTGAAAACTTAGAATTACCCCTCCATTCAACTGAATCAGAACATCTAGTGTACAAATTGCCATGCACGTCAATGTGTAACATTCTCAAACAATTTTTCAAGTCTTTACGCCAATTCCTCAATCAATATGTAAAAAGCAAAGACAAAATCAAAATTAAACTACTACAAAATATGGATACCTGTCCAGTGCGCAAGTACACAGGACTACAAGGACATTCATTGGCCTGCATTACAGGACCTACTTGTAAAACCAACTTCCATGATAGCAAAAGGATATCAACACATCATTTAACTATAAGAAATATAGTCTATAAACTGTACTATCCTAAAAGTCCTGCTTTAGCACTAGCAAATTTAAATAATGGGCTTCTACATGGAACAGCAAAAGACCTACTTGAAGAAATTGACTATATCCAGAAAAAATATTTTGGAAGTGAAAGCCACTTACAGAATGAAATAGCTTTAAACCAAATTAGCAACAATTCTACAAATGGCAACCTTTTACTAAACACATACAAAAAAGAAATAATAAAATATAATAGTGCATCAGCTGAAGTACCAAACCATGTGTGTGTATGTTGCCGCAGAACTTTTTATAAAAGTAACACAAAAACTGTAGACCTATCATACAAAATATAAGACAATGAAGATTCTAAATGGTTTGAATTAGCTCTCTACCTTGTAGCAGAAAACAAATACAAAATAACTGACCACTTAATACTTTGCAGTTACTGCACTACAAAACTTGACAACAACCAAACTCCTTCACGTGCTATCACAAATAATTTGGAATTATACCCACTACCAAAACCCTACAACAACTTCATTTATATGAGAGCATCATAATTCAAACAGTGCACCCATTTCAAGCAATAATACGCCTTCAACCAAAAACAGCAAAATTACCTCCCTCTGAATTGGTAAAAGGCATTTGTGGAAAAGTAGTTTATTTACCATTAGATCTAAAAAGAAAATGTGCATACTCTAGGAGGGCAACGTCCAATGCAGCAATCATTAATTATCTTAGTAAATGGAGTACCTACAAAAGACAAAAAAATATGGCAACAGCTGGTAGATTTACATAAAGTTAGACAAGCCTTGCAATATCTTAAAGAGAATAATGAATATTACAAAGAAATTAATATTGAAGAAAACTTGAAGGATACAACTGAAATAATTCAGGAAACACAAGAAACTGGTCAATTTGAGCTCCTAGATCCTGCTACAATATCAAATACTTTAGACCATTATACAATTCATCCTTTGCACTCTAATGACACCATAGAAGATGCACTGGAAACATACCAAATGCGTCAAACAAAAGGATCACCAATCAGCATATGGGAAAAAAGTATAGAAGCACATGCTTTTCCTCTACTCTTTCCTACTGGCAAAGGAGGAAGGTACGATGATAGACCTTTTCAAATATCAGCATCAGAATACCGCTCATTACAGATGTATTCTGAAGATCCCAGATTTAGACAAAATGTGGAATACATATTCCACCTACTCTTTGAAAGTGAACTAGCAACTTTATGTTACGGAGTTGCACACATATTAAAATCAGGATCACACTTTCAAAATATGAATGCTACACAATTATTACAAAAAGTGCAACAAAAGGATGAGGTTTTACAATCAAATATTACAAATCTATTAGCAAATATGCGTGGTACTAAAGAGTACTGGTTTCAACGTCATGGAGATGTACGTTGTATGATCAGAAACCTTGGCCCACCCACTTGGTTTGTTACATTAAGTTGTGCAGAATATGCATGGGAAGAATTACATGATTTCCTACGCATATCAAACAAAAACAAAACAAACATAGATATACTAACACCTGGAACTTTGTTCTTTGGATCCTGTTAATGTTTCAAGATATGTTCACCATCGCTTCATTGCTATGCTACATTTTATTTGTAATAAAACTGTTCCTCCCCTTGGAGAAGGGCAACACTTCTTTTGGAGAAAAGAATACCAAGCCAGAGGAGCACCACATATCCACATGCTTTTATGGATTAAAGATGCTCCTAAATTTGGTCAAGACAGTGATGCCATTGTTTTACAGTTTATTGAAAAACATGTCACTTGTGAAATTCCATTGGAAGCAGCAAATAGTGATCTTCATGCACAAATTTTACAATTTCAAAGACACAAATGTGGAAAATATTGTTGTCGCAAATATAAAAACAAAGGGAAATACTACACCAAATGCCAATTTGGTTTCCCTAGACCAGTTACAAATACAGGTCAAGTGAACAACCTCATGTCTTCAGTTAGACATAGTGTTAAAGGTAAGTCACCAAAAAATACATATTACATAAAAAGAAAAGAAGAAGAAGAATATATCAATGATTATAATGCAATCATTGCCCACTTATGGAATGCAAACATAGATGTGCAGTACATTGCAGACAATTCTACTGCAGTTGCACGATATGTCACAGCATACTTAACCAAAGCAGAAAAGACAGAGCTCCAAGACCTCTGCAATGGCCTGTCATCAGATAAAACAGTGTCTCAGAAATTATACAGCTTAGGCTTAAAAATGCTCACCCATAGAGAATGTGGTTCATATGAAGCAGCTGATCGTTTAACTGGTACTGCATTGCATGGTAAATCTGAAAATATAGTATGGCTAAGTCTTGGTCCAGCTAAATCTAGAAAAAGAGTTCTAAAATCATACAAAGATATAGAAAAAGTAGCCAAACGTCATCCCAACAGCTAAGACATTTTAAAAAACAATTTATTGGACACATACTACCTAAACAGAAGTAATACTTTGGAAACCATGTGTCTATACCACATAGACCAAAACTACACATACAAAAATAATATAAAACCTGATTTAAAAAAAAGGTAAATACAGAGTGACATAATGTGAAGGCAGCTTAGTTAAACTCACCAAACCAAATTTAATTAATCATATCAAATTGTCATTAAAGACTCCTCAACATAAAGAAGTATATTACATGTCCCTGCTACAACTCTTTAAGCCATGGAGAAAAGAAGAAGAAATACTAGATAACTATGACTCATATGAAGATGCTTTCAAAGAAAATGAAAGCACTATAACTGATGTAAACTTTACACAGTACAAAACAATGTTGCACAATGAACAGCAACACGAAGAAGAACTCCAGGCCCAACTAGATAAAGAAACTCCTGACAGTAGTCAACCTTCTGTAACAGGAAGCCAAGAACCACTGGGAGAACCAATAATAATAAATTAAGCAGAATTAGCATGATAGAAGTAGAAAACACCATGGGGCCGATTCATGGAACAAACGTGCGCCGAAAATCCATGCGCAAGCAGGCGCAAGTTAGCGCAAGCGTGAGAAACGCAGCGCATGTGCATGCGTGCGATTCAAGGAAGACGCTGCGCGTGTTTCCCGCTGTCCGTGCGCCCAATCCAGCCAGGGCGCACGCAGGCATACACGGCGTGCGCTACAAGCACAGCAAAAGCGCACATAGCGCGGCGCACACAACCAAAGTGGGCGGAACAGTGGGCGGAACACGCGGAATGGGGAACAACACGTGAAAAAGAAGGCGTAACTGGGGAAGTACTGCAGGGAACTACACGGAACGCCCACACGCACGCGAACAACCCGTATTCATGGAACCAAATACGGGAAACCCCCGCACGGCAAAAGACACACAGGCGTCAATGCGTCCGCCACACGAAGGCAGGCGGAAGCGTCCCCGCGCACAGTACAAAAGTGCGCGCAAACAACAAACACGTATATACAGCTACGATGAATGCCCCATTTGTCTCAGCACTGATCGTGGGACACCGCAGGAGGAGGAGAATAGCCAGGGAACGCATTTTTGCACCACGGACAAGCCTTTTTGGGATGCCTGACGACCAGGTCTATGGCAGGTATAGGTTTCCATCCCATATCATCCTAGACCTGGTCAGGGAGTGGGAAGATGACCTTACATCCCCCACCCTTTGCTCCCAAGCATTGAGCCCCTTGGAGAAGCGGCTCAATGTCCTGCATTTTTTGGCCACTGGGTCATTTCAGCGGACTACTGCCATAGTGGGGGGGGTCTCACAGGCCACGCAGTCATGCTGCCTACACCAGGTACTGGCAATCATGACAGCACGCCCCTCAGTCCGCAGGCACATATACATGCCCAGAACACCCGCAGAAAGGCAGGCCGTTGTCCTGGATTTTTTCAGGGTGGCACACTTCCCAAAAGTGCTCGGTGCCATAGATTGCACCCATGTGGCCCTACGTCCACCTAGGGCCACTGAGCACATCTACCGAAACCGCAAGCACTGGCATTCCATCAATGTACAGGTGGTATGCGATGCAAAGGGAATCATCACCTCTGTCTATGCAAACTACCCTAGCTCCACCCATGACAGTTTCATATACAGAATGTCTGCCCTGAGCCGGGCCCTGGAAGCTGGTCAGCATGGCGACACATGGCTCCTAGGTGAGTACAAATGCCCTTGCACATGCATGCAAGTCACACACAGACAAATACCCAAACACTAATAATCTCAACTATTATCACCACCCCAGGGGACAGTGCCTACCCTCTGAGCAACCACATGATGACGCCAATCCGGAACCCCACCACCCCACCCCAGGTAAGATACAACGCCGCCCATATTGCAACCAGGGCCATAGTGGAGCGCACATTCGGAGTGCTCAAGTCACGTTTCCGCTCCCTTGACCGCTCTGGCGGGCAACTACTCTATTCACCACCAGCAGTGTGCAGGATCATTGTGGCAGCATGTGTCCTGCACAATGTTGCAACACGGCAGGGCGTCCCGGTGGACATGGTGGTGCTCCCACATCCCCAACCACTTGCACAGGCGCTGCCCATGGGAGGGGACAGGGCACGTGGCGAGGAAGCCCGGACCCAGCTTGTGGCCACATTTTTCACCTAAACTCCCACCCCTGCGGAGTGCACACAGGCCTGGCACATACCAGGTGACAATCGATGATGACAAAGAGACAGTCAACTGTCACAACCCTATCACCCTGGGATAGTTGCCATGGAAGTGCCACATCGTCTGCATCCCTAGCTACTTAAACACAAGCTGTCCTGTGTGACCAAAAGGCACACATATGACAAATGACATGATATGGCCTATACACAAGTATTTCAAGGTGTGATGAGGCAGGGAGGGGGGAACAAGGGAAGACAGACAACGGTACTACTAGGCCAGGTGTCATTTAGATTGTGCAAGTGCAGGGGTAGGGGGAAGGGAAAAGTGCAAAGGGAAGGGGAGGGGAGGGAGTGCAGTGCAGTGGAAGTAGACCAAAAAACAAATACATAGGTCAGCTGGTGGCAACTGCAAAGGTAAGTGCAGACAAGTGCTGGGAAGGGGGGGCTGTAGGGATAGAGAGACAGTATCGCAGTGCAGGGGTTGCCAGGGAGGCAGTTTAAGTGGAGAGTGGTTGGGCCAGGGACCGAGGTCGGTGAGAGTGGCCCAGTTGCAGATCCAGTGCATTTCCAGTGAAGAATTCTGCAAAGGAGAGGCAGAGAGAAAGCAAAAGCAAAGAGGAAGGTCTTGAGGTGCTTCCCGAACCAGAGATGGTTCCCCTCAAGTTCAAGTGAGGCAGGAAGGCTGTTCCAGAGGGAGGGCCCTGCCGCGGAGAGAGATCTACCCCCAGCTAGTTGCTCTGAGAAGCGGATGACCCTGACATGCAAGGTGTGCATCACACACACCTGCGAAACAGGCCATGGCCATCACTGTTATGTCACTCAAACCCTCCCAAACCACAACATGACATGGCAAGCAATACCCATACACCAACACAGTAACAATAAGGTACACATTGCCATGTCCAAAATGTACAGTGGCATCAGACAATGATGCCTGACCTGGAATCAGATGAAATGACAGACCAACAACCTCCCACCCAAAATAATTAATTTCCAAATGCATTACAAGAGTTGTAGACGTAACATAACAATGAATGCCTGTCTACATGCACATTGTGCATTGCAAAATCAACACTGCAGCTTCTGTGTGCTGTGTCCTACTCCTGCAACACACTGCTCAGCGCACAGCACAGTGAACAGCCATTGTGTGTGATGCACAACCTGAGCATCACATCTAAGCAACAGACCACATCAAAAAGCAAATTAGGCATGTACAGGATCCATAATTGGTCACAGAACATGTGCTGCAGGGACACAGTGGCCACCAGAAGGCAAACAGTGTACACGTGGATATGCAAGGGTGGGAGTACATGTAGTGCATCAGAGTGCAAGTGTGTGGGTCTGCAAGGACATGCACTCAACATATGCATGTGCACTCAAGTGACCATCAGTGTTCTCTACACAACACATGTGAACATTCACCATGTGTACACCCCAGCATGTCAAACCACAACTATCCCCTCCACCTGAAAGGTAAACACAACACATGAACAGGCATTGATCAGCAGAACACAACATGTACATAGGATACCACCATTACAATGTCAGAGTTCCCATCACACTGCAGGGCAAGGCAACTATCAACAACAACCCCCCCTCCCTCACAAATTACCATGACCCACTGAACAACTGCACCTGGGTCATAGAGCCTTCAACCCTCAATTCCACCTGGCCACGGGATCACCTTTACCCTTCGTCACCATCTCCCACCTTGTGTGTAAAAAGGTGCCTGCACCCTCAGAATACACAGTCATTTCCAAAATCACAAAATCCAAGGCATAAAAACGAACCAGAACACCCTTCAGTAGATGACTTGACGTAGCAGTACCTCACAAAGGCCAAGTACTACCACAATGATGCAACAACCAAGGTAGCACAGTAAAACAATGTCACAACAGGATGTGAACCATGTGTGGTACATAACATAGGATGATGCACCATGAACGGATGTATACTGTCACAGGTCCCGTGTACAGGCGCGGGAGTGTCACGAAACAACCACCCCACCGTGTCCCGGGTGCCTGCAAGGTCAAACTCACCCAGGCTCCTGAGACCCTGGTGGGGAAGGAGGTTCAGGGATATGCAGTCGGGACAGGTGTTGGCACACTGGATAACTGGAATGAGTGGCAGGAGAGGGGAGGAGGAATGACACATGAAAGTAGGGAATGCACAAAAATGTACTACCTGCATGAACACATACACAATCCAAACAAACTTGGACATCATTGTCATGACTTTCTGTAGTCCAGGCTTAGGAGTGGTACGAGCCAACCACCCCCTCTAGGGTTTTGGCGCCTGCAAGTTCGGGGCTTACACAGGCATCCGCAGCCCCAGCGGGGAAAGTGTGTTAGGGAACGTTGCTTGGATAGGTATGGGAAGCAGGAACACCGGTTAGAGGGTACAGGGTTCAAAATTGCATAGGATTCCGGGTGATTAGGGGGAAAAAAACATACCAATCTGAATCACACATACATCCATGCATTAGTGCACCCCCCAGCAAGCCTATGCAGAGCAGTTTGAAAGAAAAACAACAAGACACTTAGCTCTGGTTTTGAGTGCTGGCCTCCTGTTTGCGCACTCTCAGGTCTGGTTACCGGAGCACTGCAATGCTGCAAAGAGAGCCACAGTCAACAACCTATACGTGCCAATTACACAAAAACACACCACCAAACATGCCCCATAGCAACAAACTACTCTACAAACAGACAATCTGGTGTAGATGCTTCGTACCCATATATAACATTACCCCTTTGACAGGTCATACACAGTCAATGCAGTAAGTCAGCCGCCGGTGGGTGCATGGCAAATGGAACACCAATGTGTCACAATTCACACAACATGCAATGTTCCCTGGGTAAGCAGACAGACCCATATAGCAAGCCATGACTTCAGAGCAAGTTGCGTACCACCATGACCGAAACAAAGTTGGCAGTGCATTTATCATAAAGTACATGGAAATGAAATGCACTGCACCCGAGTATGTCCCTTGCTGTATGTCCCTGTGAGCTGCCCCTTTCCATGTCTCGAAGGCTACATGGTTGATACAAGTGCCTCAATGGACCTTGGTGTACCGGAGGGTATGTGCCACTGCCCCTGCAGGTGTCCCAGACAATCTTATAATCAACAGCCATCAGTCCACCAACACATCTGAGCTGCATTGTGTGCTTCAACACCAATATTCGTCAAAGCTCACCCTCAGTGCTGTGACTAAGCCTGCATATGCAACTCGCCTGGTGCAAGCTTTGCTGTGTTGTGGCCCCCCTGTGCTGCTCACCTTGCCTGGAGTTCCTTGGAACACGTCAGCAGTTCTAGGATGTAGGTCTCCAATCCCTGTGCCTCTGCTTGTGCACACATGTGCATGTGGGCACCAACAAACGTGTCCAGAATTCTGTCATCCAATGGGCCATGTCTGCTGGCAAAGGTGCTCTGGAGGCTCATCCCCCTGCAGAAAGGGCATGAAACACATGATTAATGCTTCAAAGTCATCTGTGTGTGTCTCTTCAGGCATCTCATTACTTGACCATGTCAGAGAGTCACATCATAAATCACACCATCAGTCCGTCTTTCACATCCAAAGTGTGGAACACTATCTACAGCATGAATTGCAACAAGCACGTGTACAGTAAAGATAAGAAACATACTACACAATGCATAGCAATTAATGTACACATTAATCATGAAACACCCCATCTAGCAAAAGCAGAACAGTGGTCAATAACACCGCAATCATCCCCACTAGGGGTGTTAACACAAGTTACACAGCACCAGACATGCCACAGATATGACAGTCCAAAGCCCTTGTGTAATAGGTTGTCACACCGAACCATCCTTGAGAGCCCATGGATAAGGGAGGCAGGAGTGGCATATGTGAGTCAAGGACCCCAAGCAGCAAACACATACACAAGACAAGCCTGAAGGGCCCAGCTGGAACAGACAGTGGATGCCTTCAAAAGCCACAAAGCACCACACCGTCACATAAAAGCACAATAGACAAGCAATTTTAAACTATATCAACTTTTAACTAATTACAATAACTATGGAAAACCTGCATTGCCTAATTAAACTAACATCAAACAGAAACTTAACTAACTAAACTAAAAGAAAAATCAAAAATGGCCACATACGACCCGGGTGGGAGGGGAGGCACCCAGGAGGGGGGAGGTACAGGGTGCTGCTCAACATCCACATGCGATGATGCTGAGCCAAAAAAAAAACCTCCATGGGCTCAACGCCTGCACAGCCCGACTTATGTCGGCGATAGATGGTCGTCCGAGTCTGGCTCATCCTGTAAAGGAGGACGTGGCACAGTAGCCTGGCCACGCCTAGCTGCAGCTTGCCCCTCGTCGGCAGCAAGTCTGCCGGACGGGTGAGCCTGGTTCTGTGTGGCGATGTGACGTAGGTCTGCGTGCAGAACCTCACGTGATACACGTGCTTCCTCTTGCAAGGTAGCACGTGTAACACAGAGTTCCTCCTGCAAGGCCTGGCTGGACAACCACTGCACCTCCCGGCAAGCCTGTAGCTCAGCCGAGATGGTACGCTCAAGCTGTGCAAACCTCTCCTCTGCTTGCTGCCTCTGGGACATCATAAGGACACCCAGAGTGGATCTGAGGGAAGCATACTCCTCCTTCAGGGCATCCATGTGCGCCTCTGCGTGAGCAGCAATTGCTTGATGCAGAGACGACATTTCAGCCTGGCGTGCCCTGTCTGAGGCCGCCATGCCCAGCCTGAGCGAGCGGGCCGTGGACCGTGCCGCCTGCTGCTGGAGAAGCACCTGCTTAGCAGGGGGGAGCACAGATCGGGCCACACGCTCCATGGTTTCAGCGATGTTCTCCATTGCTGCCCCCTGCCGTTCTGAATTGGCAGTCATGTCTTGCTCCCACTCAGTATACTGCAGTTAGCACCGCTACCGCGTTGCTGGGCTTGACCCCTGCAGGACCCAAGGACCGGGGGTCCTCGCTGTGTTGGCACCGCCCGCGACTGCACGACTACATGCCCCCGTCGACGTGATGTCCCAGGCACATCAGTGACTGGTGTGGAGGGTGACCCTGCGTCCCGATCCACCACGGGCAGAGGAACCAAGACTGTCTGATCCCTCAGTGCAGGGGTCGCAGACAGAGGAGTGTCCACATCAGAATCACTCACCCCTGACACATGGACTTGATGCTCATCCAACTCAACATGGACGTCAGAGTCGTCATCAAGGCAGGACTCATAGGCAGCCAGAGACAAGATGGACTGTAGCGCTTGGGGGTTTTCGTGGCCTACCACCCCACGACCCCACTAGTGCCAGGTTGATGTAGTGGTAACAACCCTGTGTCTGGCATGACAACAACATCCTCCGCCTCCATTGCGTCATCACCTGAAAAATAGAGAGACAAAAGGTCACTACACATGTCAGAAGTACACAACACACACACACCGACAGCAAACGCATCAGGCAGACATGTGACACACAACATATAACCTGGCATGCATTCTGGGTCAACTTTGAATTGCTTCTGTGATCAGACCTGTTGAAAGGTGGCAGTTTCCATGGAAGTGGGTCTATGCAGTGCAGAAAATGTGTACGCCACTCACTACCTACATGTACAAGGACTCCATGGTGTGTGCCAGGAAATGTGAAGGCAGTGCAATGTCAAATTCAGACATCACGTGCATTGTGCATTCAATGTGTACCATATCTAGAAGCCAAGCACCCCTCCACCCCAGTACCAAAGCAGGGAAGCCTAGCATGGTATCAAAAGGCTGACCATACACCTGTGTATCGACAGGCAGTGTTGACTGGCATCAACAGCTTAATGTGATTCAAGTGACAACACTGCAAATGATGCTGGGACAGTAAGCAGGACACATGATGAAAACTATGGATTCCGCCCATGTGTGAAGAAGACACAACAACAGTTGGACAGAGTCATTGGCCATTGAACAGGCTGAGGCCTGTGAGCCACACAGATTGTCAGACCCTAAACATGTGTGCAACGCAGGAGTGAGCCACAGTTGACATGGGAAGGCTGATGAGATGGCAGGCAATGTATGTAACCAAGGACTTGTATTACAGTGATCATCCACTCAAGGACACATAGGGGCATGCGTGCAATGCACATGGAGCATGAATGGGCACTCATGTCCCTGCGGGACATCTGACCTATGCACAGTACAAGTGAGATACCCTGCATCAAGTACTAAGGCTATACCACACGGCATATGTTTGGCAGATTCTACGCTGGAAGTTAGCATCTACACAGGACACATGAACTCGAAAGTACACATTGGCAAGATTGAAGAACACCAGTGCAAAGGTGGAACTGGGGTGCAGAGTGGCGGAGGAGGGGCAAGGGAGCATGCCTACATGGAGTCCCCGCATGCAGGCAGAGGAGACATGCATGACGGAAGCATTGCATTACTTACACATCAGAACCATGTACACATCCCATGTAGCGGCAATCATGCACAACACATCCCACAAGTGAAACACACACGTCCTCAACAAACACGCATCAACACTCACTGGACTGGGCATCAAAGTCCAGCATCTCTCCCACTCCTTCGACCAATTCAGGTGATATGAACTCAGCAACGAGTGCCTCATGCGGAGTGAGCTCTTCCTCCTCTGGTGCAGGCCCACCGCCAGTCACCAGAGTCAAGTTGTAATTAGAGGCACGCTTAGCCTTAGTGCTGCGTTTGATGTCATTCCAACGCTTTTTGCACTCTTGCGCTGTGCGCACCTCATGGCCGAATGAACTGACATGTTCCGCAACATGCTTCCAGTGGGTGTCACGTTGGGCAGCCGTAGTCTGACTATTGGCACCCACTAGCATGTCACGGCTGTGGCCCCGCACGTAGTCCACGAGGAAGTCCAGTTCCTGCTTACAGAAAGGCTTCTTCCTCGACGTGCATGAGGTCGTGGCTGTGTGTGGGGTCCCAGCCTGTGCTGCAGGTGCAACCTTACTCCTCTTGGACTGTGGCACAGACCCTGGCTGGCTAATGCCGCCCTGACCAGTATGGCCAGTGGGTTCGGTGGATTGAGCCAAGGGAGTGGCAGGTGGAGGGATGACCAAAGGCCTGACTTGTGTCAGTGGCAGCTGGGTGCCCACTAATGGACCCTGCGCAGCAACATCAGCTGTGGCAGGGTCATTGACTGCAACGGTCCTGGTTGGCAGACTCACAACCGGGGTGCTGTTGGGTGCATCTGCCCCTGCACTTGCCAACACCCGGCTGTTCGGGGCAACAGATGACATGATTGACCCAGGGACACGTGTCTTGGTCTGAGCAGCCCGGCCTGCCCCTATGGTTTCCCCCCTGGCCTGTTGGAGATATACCAAGGGCTCTTCAAGTGCCAACGCAGCCTGCGCTGGCAGACCCCAAGCCTGGGTGGCGGTGTCCACAGCTGCACCTGCAGCTACCACTACCCTTGGGCCCGTGGCAGTCGATGGAATGGACTGCCGGGTCACACTGGCGCCAGTGCCAGATGCAGAAGCTGCATCCCCCGGAACCACAGGTGTGCTCAAGTGGCGCACCCCTGCCTCTTCCCCCTCTGTGGCCGCCCTGGGCACCCTGGAGTCCCCCTACTCCCTGGTCACCACGGCCACGTCCCCGACCACGCCCGCCACGAGGAGGACGCCCAGCTAAGGCGCCCCTCACCTTTGGTGGCCTCCCAACCATGGCACAGATGTAGTAGTGCCAGCACAGATGGAGTGGTGCCAATGGGAAGTGTAAACCACACTTGACCTGGGCAATTGGGGTGAAGGGGGTGGGAAGCAAAATGTTAACAGCCCCCCTGCACCTGCAAGGCTGTATGTGACCCCGGTGATGTAGTGACGGGTCACGCAATGCTCAGGCACCCCAAAACTGCAGTAAAACCGTGCACGCAACCCTGCAGCCTACGTGCGTGGATTTAACCTCCCGCAGTACGCGGTGGCACCCAGTAACACGAATAAAGCGTACGCGTGGGACACGCAGGCTACTATGACATCAAAAATGGGTGCGATACACAGGGGCACCCGCAGTGGGAAAAAGAGCGTGTGCGACTCACCGTCTGACTAGCGCGATGCAGAAAAACACGCGTAGCCAATACCCCCGCCAAAAGAAGAGATACATCCTTGATAGCTGTGAAGTTGTGATGGCGCGCGAAACAACAGGAAGCAGCAACACACGTCGGTCTCTACGAAAGGCACGTACAGCGAACTGCTGGACCCGCTCACCTTTAACCCGTGCTGAGGGAAACGCACGCGCGCGTCATGTCACTTACGCGCATGGGCCCTTTCCTCGTATTACACGCGGACGTGCAGTTTTTCACGCGCGCTGAAATGCCCATGCACGCCTGTGCGTGTCAAGTCACAGGGGCGCTTGCACTTGAGGGGCCTTCTGTCCAATGAAATTGCGTATTAGTGCAGACGCGCTTACGCGCTAAGGGACTTTCCTCGAATAACACGCTGACGTGCCGAATTTTCACATGCCAAATCACTCCGTATCAAGCTGGCCACACGTAAGCATACGGAAGACCACGCACCTGTCCAGAAGGCCGAACTATTGCCCCCCGGAGCTCCGAGCACGCTCCCACCTGCCATCTGCTGCTGCCTGACTGCCTGCTGCCCACGTGCCCTGCCATTTGCTGCCTGCACATCAGCCAGGGGTGCTGTTGCTGTGACCACCCCTGCTGGAACCGAAGACTCCCGACTGGGATTCCATCGCTCCACAGCCCAGCCCCAGGACCCAGTTGCCCACCCACTCCTGCCTCTGGGGTTGTCATGTCGGGCACTGCAACATCTGGCACCACTGACAACCCCCAGCCAGAGAGGCAGAGGGGCACCAGCTTCAGTGCCAGGGAAGTTAGTGTCCTGGTGGAGCAAGTCCTGGGGCAGTATGATGCCCTCTTCGGAAGTGTGCACGCCGACAAGGAAGGACGGACTCGGATCTGGACTGACATCGTGACTGCCATCAACGCGGAGGGGGTGGCAGTCCGCAACTTCCAACATGTCAAGAAGCTCTGGGAGGACTTCAGGTCCAGGACCCTTAACAAGGCTCAGCGGCTCTTGAAGGCAGCGGATGCCAAGGGGCGCCGGGGCCACTTGTCGGAAGATCAGATGAGGGTCCTGGAACGCATATCCCCAGCGCTCCACGTCCAGGTCCTGGAGAGGCAGACCCGTCTGGAGTCGAGCGGTAAGTGTACATGCATCCTGATTGTGAGCTGTGCGTGTGGTGATGTTTCAGTAGTGTGCAGGTTGCACATCTGTTTGTATGGGGACGAGTATGGGTGGGGGTGTACAGGGCCGTGGGGCGAATACATGTGAGGGCTGTAATGAGTGAGACATGGATGGTGCTTGTGTGTGTAGGCTTGCATGCCAAATGCAGTTGTGTGGGCACACATGTTTGGATGAATGTGTATGTAAGTAGACATGTCCATGATGTCACGCATGTATGTTGTTTTCAGCTGCGTGTATCAGCACTGTGTACATGTGCATTTGTGTGTATTTGACAAGGGTGCAACAGTGATGCAACATGGATGCATGTGACAGCGGGATGTGGAAGCCTGATTGGCAGATGTGACATGGATGCCCATCTGAACACTGCGATACTTGGCAGAGGTGTACACATGCATGCAAGTGTGGTGGTGTGTGTACAGGTGTGGTGCACTTTCTGTGTTGCATGTGATGTCTGGCTCAGCTTTGCCTGCTCATGCTGTTGTATGTGTATGGATGGTGCTGGCAGTTGCAATATGGCTGTGGTATGGATCATGTGTGCGAGTTGAAATGACATGTGTGTTGGGGATTGTGATGGCATGTCTGAGGTTTGCCAATGCCACTCATGTACAACTGTCATGTGTGTATGTGTCCATTGTACAGTGCCCTGATGCCTGTGTTTTATTTCTCCCTGTCTGCAGCGTCATCTGATGAAGAGGGCGGAGAAGGTGCTGTGGAGCACAGCGGCGGGGATCCCACCGCCAGCCGGAGATGCAAGGCCCGTCTCCCCTCCCATGTTGTCATCTCGTCGGGGAGTGAGGAGTCCGGTGCCGCGTCCCAGGCCGCAGCTGCCGGGGGGAGGTCCAAGAGGCGGAGGTTGGAGTTGGACTCCTCGGCCGCAGAAGGGGCAGCTGGGACCCCACAGGGCCCAACGGGGGAAGATGGCACGGAGTCATCCAGGTTGGTGGGGGGTTTGGTGGAGGAGGAGGCCGTGCAAGCAACAGAGACGGGGTCTGGAGGTGGGGATCCCACTGGCGCTAGTGGTGCAGTGCAGGACCAGGGACAGGAGGCAGCACAGGCCACCGCGGAGGTGCCTGTGTGCAATCCTGTCCCTGATCCTGTCCCTGCATCATCTTGCACCAGCAGGGATGCCTACGTCCAGACCCGTTTTCAGGCAGGGGATGAGCAAACGACAACTGGCCTTCCTCTGCCTGCGGACATGGCTATCCGGGTCCGGGTTGAGCCTTTCCTGACTGGTGTGGCGTTGCGTCAACGGGCCATGCGAGGTGACCTGCAGTCTTTGTTAGGGAGAATTCTCTGTTTAGGCTGAATTTCCTAACCTAGTGAGTCCCCCAGCAGGTTTGCTGGATTTCGGGAGTTTGTTTTTTTCCATCCTGCCAAGAGTGAGACTCTTTTTCCTCCCACTCTTGGACATGTATGTGTGTAATTCCTTTGAATTTGAATGTGTTCTATGGGCTATGGGGTCTTTTACTCCATAGGGTCTCATATGTTTTTCTATGTGTGTTACACCGCACCCTATGTGCCGTAGCACTGGGGCGTCCTAGCGGACCCCCACCGTAGACTCCATACCCGGGGACTGACTACTTTCTCCCTGGGCATGTAAAGTCACCATTGGCTTTACTAGACCTAAATTTACTTACAGGACTAGTACAAACCATCTTATTGTGGACGTACTAGTAGGGGTAATTCGATTACTCCTGGATCTGTTACTCGAGGGGGCACTGTCCCGTCCCCCCTCGTCGAGTTTTGGCTGGTGGCAGTGGAAACTACTTGTTATGTTCGACCCCGAACATAACCCTATGGGATTCGTCCCATTGTTGGAGATTGATACTTTTTCTCGTTAATCTCTAACGTACCACCGATCTACTTATCTTAAATAGGTTTATCGGATGGTATTTTCTGCCAGAACTCGGTTTGTGAAATGGCGTCTGTGTTTGTCTCTGTGACTCCTAAACCAAAGGTGGAGCCCTTTGTTCCACTTTTGGCGGGCTCTGTACAGAGACCCTACAAAGTGGTGCCATTCTGTCTGGGTTACCACAGGGGTGTGGGAGGGGGTTTAGGCACCCTGGACCGAGTTGCCTTGCCAACTCCGGTCGCACTCTGGAGTGATTGGCCCAAGTGGTGAGCCTTCCCGCTCACCACTTAGCATGTGTTGATTGACAGCTAGGCTGAATGAATGGGAGTTTTCTGCATAAAAGCAGGGCTTTTGGGACTGGATCTTGAGAATTCGCCACAGGACCTAAGAATCCGACGAGGGTAACGCTGAGCCGACCTGCAAAGACGACACCTCCGGTGGAGCCCTGCTGAGCCGACTCACCACTTCCCGACGACAGAGGAGATCTCCCTGCCGGAGAGTCTCTTCCCCTGACTGGTGGGAACAATCTGTCCCCTTTGCTTTTTATTCGCCTCAGGACGCAGTGGTCGAATTGCCCGTGCAGAGCACCTCGGCAACCGGATAGCCACTACCCCTGTACCTTGACCAAAAGGTGGTGCCTTGTGACGGAGCACTCCGCGGCTGGTCTCTTCCCTGGTGGTGCACCGGACTTCACTTTTCTTCGACGACAAGAACCTCTCTACTCTTGGCAAAGACCCGACGTGCATCCACCACCAGGAACAACTGCCCCCGCCGGAGCTGCCCTCCACAACAAGGTACCGTGTCCGGCAGGCTTCCCTTTCGATCGGTTCGAGTGAGCTGTCTTAATCCTCTCCTTTCCGTTGGGTCGCCTCCAAGCTTTTCTCATTTATTGTTCTGAACTGGTTCAATCTGCCGATAACAATTTGCTACAAAGACTTGAATGCATCTCCACTAGAGACTTTTTGGGACATTGCGCCTTGCCTCTCTCCGAGTGGGCCTGGCCTCTGAACTTTATGATCTATTGTGGTTCTTGCCTTCTTACCGTACATTTTGCCCGTGAAGTATTGAACTGTGTTGATTTCGTAACCTGCCTATCTTTTTCTCTCCCATCCTAACTAATATTCGAGTACCATCTAGGTTGAGGTATACACCTCTGTCTGTAAATAAGTGGTGCCGGTAGAACCTAGACTTGTCGAACTATTGCTAGGGGGATTAATTGTTTCTTCTTCGTAGAGTAATTGTGTTTGATTTGTTTGCCGTGAAAGTGCCATAGTGTTTTTCATAGATGTTTCATTATAAATAAATACCGTAATAGCTTTACACTAAGCCTCGTTGCGTGTTTGCTTGTCTTGCTGTGAAGGATTGCCCTATTTTGTATACTCCACATACTGCTCAACTCTTCTTGAGGGAAGTCTGACTGCTCAGCAACAGCTACCAAGTGAATCTGTGTGGTACAGACTGCTACCAAGTGGGTTCACCGCCAAACACCTGTAGTCCTAAATCTTTTGCAGTGGTCCCAGAGGGAACTGCACAGGTTTCCGCCTAACAGGCTTTTCATGAGGAGACTGCACGTCATCTGGAATGGCTCGTTGACTACATCAGCCTACTGGGACAGGTCACTCATGCCGGATTCCTCCGTTTGATGGGGCTTGCTACGACCCCCTCCTCAACTGAACCCCCTACGCGCCAGTCGTCCTCCGTGCCATCTTCCCACCCATCAGTCACCTGGGTGCCCTGTGGAGCTGCCTCTGACGGTGCGGCCAGGCTGGTGGAGGAGGCATCTCTGCCACAGTCGGGAGTCGGACGTCCAGCAGGGGTGGCCACATCAACGACTGCACCCCAGCCGGCGGACGATGTGCAGGCAGCAGGAGGCAGTGCACGGGCAGAGGCACAGCAGCAGAAGCAACGTGGCGGGAGCCATGAAGGCTCGGGGCCTTCAACATCGGAGGGGCAGTCATCGGCCGGAGGGCAGGAGGACCCATGACAGAGAGTATCTTCCGTGTGGCAGCGGTTGGGCCACGCCATAGATGCTGAGCGGCAGCGGGCGGAAGAGGCACGGCTCACAATGGTCAGGGCGGAGAACTCCATGCGGAGGGCCCTGAGGAGGGCCGAGTGCCTCGAGGCAATCCGCAGGGGGTTGGAGGTGGACACGTCGACACCCTGCAGACCCTCGGGGCCATGGAGGAGGACCGCCTCCGGGACATTGAGCAGGAGTTTGATGATGCCCTGGCCCGGGACATCCAAAAGTGAGCCGTCAGACTAGCCTGCTGCCCTTGTACATAGTTTCCTTTGTTTTTTGATTTATTTTGGACCTTTTGGACATTGGCCACATTTTTGTATATAGTTTATCTTATTAGCTAGTGTTGTTAGATAGGTTTCATTTCTTTTGTTGGGATAATGGACCCTGGTTGTTCGTCTGTACATAGTTCACTGTTGGATTTTATTTTTCTTTCACAATTTACCCATGGAGCAATGGCTTTCAATTATTATTTCCCATTGGATTTTCTTTTGTGGACAGTGACTTTGGACACCATTACTTTGGATTATGATTTTTGGTTTTGCTTTTTTTCACGGACATGCTTCTTTTCATTTTTGTACATTCCCATTTCAGTTTCTTTATTTTTGAATCTATTTGTTTCCTTTAATACATATTTTTTTTATCGAACTTCAATGTGTAGTATCATCTCATTGGTTTCATGCATATCATGATATGGGTTTTGAGATTCACTGACACCCATTGGGTGTATGTGAGGGACATGTGTTTGTTTCGAAACTTGCAATTGGTGTTCTGTCATGTAATTGCCATTTCTGAGTGGGTGGATGCAATACTCGGGTGGGTGTTTTGCCTTTGTAGGCTGACCATAGGGACCAGGGATCTATATCGTGATGACATGTTGGCTGGGGAACATGAGTTGGGGCCTGCTGGCAGGTGCCCCACAGTGCTTGGGGGTGGGGGTGGTGGGAGACATGAGTTGGACATGGGTGGGGGCCTGGTGGAGGGTGCCCCTGCACTGCTGGGGGGTGGGGGTGGTGGGAGACATGGGTGGGGGCCTGGTGGAGGGTGCCCCTGCACTGCTGGGGGGTGGGGGTAGTGGGAGACATGGGTGGGGGCCTGGTGGAGGATGCCCCTGCACTGCTGGGGGGTGGGGGTGCTGGGAGACATGGGTGGGGCCTGGCGGAGGGTGCCCCTGCACTGCTGGGGGATGGGGGTGGTGGGAGACATGGGTGGGGGCCTGGTGGAGGGTGCCCCTGCACTGCTGGGGGGTGGGGGTGGTGGGGAACATGAGTTGGACATGGGTGGGGGCCTGCTGGCAGGTGCCCCACAGTGCTGGGGGTGGGGGTGGTGGGAGACATGAGTTGAACATGGGTGGGGGCCTGCTGGCAGGTGCCCCACAGTGCTGGGGGGTGGGGTGTTGGGAGACATGAGTGGGGGCCTGGTGGAGGGTGCCGCTGCACTGCTGGGGGGTGGGGATGGTGGGGAACATGAGTTGGACATGGGTGGGTGCCTGCTGGCAGGTGCCCCACAGTGCTGGGGGGTGGGGGTGGTGGGGAACATGAGTTGGACATGGGTGGGGGCCTGCTGGCAGGTGCCCCACAGTGCTGGGGGGTGGGGGTGGTGAGGAACATGAGTTGGGCATGGGTGGGGGCCTGCTGGCAGGTGCCCCACAGTGCTGGGGGGTGGGGGTGGTGGGGAACATGAGTTGGACATGGGTGGGGCCTGCTGGCAGGTGCCCCACAGTGCTGGGGGGTGGGGGTGGTGGGAGACATGAGTTGGACATGGGTGGGGGCCTGCTGGCAGGTGCCCCACAGTGCTGGGGGGTGGGGGTGCCGGGAGACATGGGTGGGGGCCTGGTGGAGGTTGCCCCTGCACTGCTGGGGGTGGGGGTGGTGGGAGACATGGGTGGGAGCCTGGTGGAGGGTGCCCCTGCACTGCTGGGGGGTGGGGGTGGTGGGAGACATGGGTGGGGGCCTGGTGGAGGGTGCCCCTGAACTGCTGGGGGGTGGGGGTGGTGGGAGACATGGGTGGGGGCCTGGTGGAGGGTGCCCCTGCACTGCTGGGGGGTGGGGGTGGTGGGGAACATGAGTTGGACATGGGTGGGGGCCTGCTGGCAGGTGCCCCACAGTGCTGGGGGGTGGGGTGGTGGAGACATGAGTTGGACATGGGTGGGGGCCTGGTGGAGGGTGCCCCTGCACTGCTGGGGGTGGGGTGGTGGGAGACATGAGTGGGGGCCCGGTGGAGGCTGCCCCTGCACTGCTGGGGGGTGGGGGTGGTGGGAGACATGGGTGGGGGCCTGGTGGAGGCTGCCCCTGCACTGCTGGGGGTGGGGGTGGTGGGAGACATGGGTGGGGGCCTGGTCGAGGCTGCCCCTGCACTGCTGCGGGGTGGGGGTGGTGGGAGACATGGGTGGGGGCCTGGTGGAGGGTGCCCCTGCACTGCTGGGGGGTGGGGGTGGTGGGAGACATGGGTGGGGGCCTGCTGGCAGGTGCCCCACAGTGCTGGGGGGTGGGGGTGGTCGGAGACATGAGTGGGGGCCTGGTGGATGGTGCCACTGCACTGCTGGGGGGTGGGGGTGGTGGGGAACATGAGTTGGACATGGGTGGGGGCCTGCTGGCAGGTGCCCCCACAGTGCTGGGGGGTGGGGGTGGTGGGGAACATGAGTTGGACATGGGTGGGGGCCTGCTGGCAGGTGCCCCACAGTGCTGGGGGGTGGGGGTGGTGGGGAACATGAGTTGGACATGGGTGGGGGCCTGCTGGCAGGTGCCCCACAGTGCTGGTGGGGGTGGTGGGAGACATGAGTGGGGGCCTGGTGGAGCGTGCCCCTGCACTGCTGGGGGGTGGGGGTGGTGGGAGACATGGGTGGGGGCCTGGTGGAGGGTGCCCCTGCACTGCTGGGTGGTGGGGTGGTGGGAGACATGGGTGGGGGCCTGGTGGAGGGTGCCCCTGCACTGCTGGGGGGTGGGGGTGGTGGGGAACATGAGTTGGACATGGGTGGGGCCTGCTGGCAGGTGCCCCACAGTGCTGGGGGGTGGGGGTGGTGGGAAACATGAGTTGGACATGGGTGGGGGCCTGCTGGCAGGTGCCCCACAATGCTGGGGGGTAGGGGTGGTGGGGACATGAGTTGGACATGGGTGGGGGCCTGGTGGAGGGTGCCCCTGCACTGCTGGGGGTGGGGGTGGTGGAAGACATGGGTGGGGGCCTGGTGGAGGCTGCCCCTGCACTGCTGGGGGGTGGGGTGGTGGGAGACATAGGTGAGGGCCTGGTGGAGGTTGCCCCTGCACTGCTGGGGGGTGGGGGTGGTGGTCGACATGGGTGGGGGCCTGGTGGAGGGTTCCCCTGCACTGCTGGGGAGTGGGGGTGGTGGGGAACATGAGTTGGACATGGGTGGGGGCCTGCTGGCAGGTGCCCCACAGTGCTGGGGGGTGGGGGTGGTGGGGAACATGAGTTGGACATGGGTGGGGGCCTGCTGGCAGGTGCCCCACAGTGCTGGGGGGTGGGGGTGGTGGGAGACATGAGTGGGGGCCTGGTGGAGGGTGCCCCTGCACTGCTTGGGGGGTGGGGGTGGTGGGGAACATGAGTTGGACATGGGTGGGGGCCTGCTGGCAGGTGCCCCACAGTGCTGGGGGGTGGGGGTGGTGGGGAACATGAGTTGGACATGGGTGGGGGCCTGCTGGCAGGTGCCCCACAGTGCTGGTGGGTGGGGGTGGTGGGAGACATGAGTTGGACATGGGTGGGGGCCTGCTGGCAGGTGCCCCACAGTGCTGGGGGGTGGGGGTGGTGGGAGACATGAGTGAGGGCCTGGTGGTGGGTGCCCCTGCACTGCTGGGGGGTGGGGGTGTTGGGAGTCATGGGTGGGGGCCTGGTGGAGGGTGCCCCTGCACTGCTGGGGGTGGGGGTGGTGGGAGACATGGGTGGGGGTCTGGTGGGGGTGCCCCAGCACTGCTGGGGGGTGGGGGTGTTGGGAGTCATGGGTGGGGGCCTGGTGGAGGGTGCCCCTGCACTGCTGGGGGTGGGGGTGGTGGGAGACATGGGTGGGGGCCTGGTGGAGGGTGCCCCTGCACTGCTGGGGGGGTGGTGGGAGACATGGGTGGGGGCCTGGTGGAGGGTGCCCCTGCACTGCTGGGGGGTGGGGGTGGTGTGGAACATGAGTTGGACATGGGTGGGGGCCTGCTGGCAGGTGCCCCACAGTGCTGGGGGGTGGGGGTTTTGGGGACATGAGTTGGATATGGGTGGGGGCCTGGTGGAGGGTGCCCCTGCACTGCTGGGGGGTGGGGGTGGTGGTCGACATGAGTTGGACATGGGTGGGGGCCTGGTGGAGGCTGCCCCTGCACTGCTGGGGGGTGGGGGTGGTGGGAGACATGGGTGGGGGCCTGGTGGAGTGTGCCCCTGCACTGCTGGGGGTGGGGGTGGTGGGGAACATGAGTTGGACATGGGTGGGGGCCTGCTGGCAGGTGCCCCACAGTGCTGGGGGGTGGGGGTGGTGGGGAACATGAGTTGGACATGGGTGGGGGCCTGCTGGCAGGTGCCCCACAGTGCTGGTGGGTGGGGGTGGTGGGAGACATGAGTTGGACATGGGTGGGGGCCTGCTGGCAGGTGCCCCACAGTGCTGGGGGGTGGGGGTGGTGGGAGACATGAGTGAGGGCCTGGTGGTGGGTGCCCCTGCACTGCTGGGGGGTGGGGGTGATGGGAGACATGGGTGGGGGCCTGGTGGAGGGTGCCCCTGCACTGCTGGGTGGTGGGGGTTGTGGGAGACATGGGTGGGGGCCTGGTGGCGGGTGCCCCTGCACTGCTGGGGGGTGGGGGTGGTGGGGAACATGAGTTGGACATGGGTGGGGGCCTGCTGGCAGGTGCGCCACAGTGCTGGGGGGTGGGGGTGGTGGGGAACATGAGTTGGACATGGGTGGGGGCCTGCTGGCAGGTGCCCCACAGTGTTGGGGGGTGGGGGTGGTGGGAGACATGAGTGGGGGCCTGGTGGAGGCTGCCCCTGCACTGCTGGGGGTGGGGGTGGTGGGAGACATGGGTGGGGGTCTGGTGGGGGTGCCCCTGCACTGCTGGGGGGTGGGGGTGTTGGGAGTCATGGGTGGGGGCCTGGTGGAGGGTGCCCCTGCACTGCTGGGGGTGGGGGTGGTGGGAGACATGGGTGGGGGCCTGGTGGAGGGTGCCCCTGCACTGCTGGGGGGGTGGTGGGAGACATGGGTGGGGGCCTGATGGAGGGTGCCCCTGCACTGCTGGGGGGTGGGGGTGGTGTGGAACATGAGTTGGACATGGGTGGGGGCCTGCTGGCAGGTGCCCCACAGTGCTGGGGGGTGGGGGTTTTGGGGACATGAGTTGGATATGGGTGGGGGCCTGGTGGAGGGTGCCCCTGCACTGCTGGGGGGTGGGGGTGGTGGTCGACATGAGTTGGACATGGGTGGGGGCCTGGTGGAGGCTGCCCCTGCACTGCTGGGGGGTGGGGGTGGTGGGAGACATGGGTGGGGGCCTGGTGGAGGGTGCCCCTGCACTGCTGGGGGGGTGGTGGGAGACATGGGTGGGGGCCTGGTGGAGGGTGCCCCTGCACTGCTGGGGGGTGGGGGTGGTGTGGAACATGAGTTGGACATGGGTGGGGGCCTGCTGGCAGGTGCCCCACAGTGCTGGGGGGTGGGGGTTTTGGGGACATGAGTTGGATATGGGTGGGGGCCTGGTGGAGGGTGCCCCTGCACTGCTGGGGGGTGGGGGTGGTGGTCGACATGAGTTGGACATGGGTGGGGGCCTGGTGGAGGCTGCCCCTGCACTGCTGGGGGGTGGGGGTGGTGGGAGACATGGGTGGGGGCCTGGTGGAGTGTGCCCCTGCACTGCTGGGGGTGGGGGTGGTGGGGAACATGAGTTGGACATGGGTGGAGGCCTGCTGGCAGGTGCCCCACAGTGCTGGGGGGTGGGGGTGGTGGGGACATGAGTTGGACATGGGTGGGGGCCTGGTGGAGGGTGCCCCTGCACTGCTGGGGTGTGGGGGTGGTGGGAGATATGGGTGGGGGCCTGGTGGAGGCTGCCCCTGCACTGCTGGGGGTTGGGGTGGTGGTAGACATGGGTGGGGGCCTGGTGGAGGCTGCCCCTGCACTGCTGGGGGGTGGGGGTGGTGGGAGACATGGGTGGGGGCCTGGTGGAGGGTGCCCTTGCACTGCTGGGGGGCAGGGGTGGTGGGGAACATGAGTTGGACATGGGTGGGGGCCTGGTGGAGGCTGCCCCTGCACTGCTGGGGGTTGGGGGTGGTGGGAGACATGGGTGGGGGCCTGGTGGAGGGTGCCCCTGCACTGCTGGGGGGTGGGGGTGGTGGGGAACATGAGCTGGACATGGGTGGGGGCCTGCTGGCAGGTGCCCCACAGTGCCGGGGGGTGGGGGTGGTGGGGAACATGAGTTGGACATGGGTGGGGGCCTGCTGGCAGGTGCCCCACAGTGCTGGGGTGGTGGGGGTGGTGGGGAACATGAGTTGGACATGGGTGGGGGCCTGCTGGCAGGTGCCCCACAGTGCTGGGGGGTAGGGGTGGTGGGGACATGAGTTGGACATGGGTGGAGGCCTGGTGGAGTCTGCCCCTGCACTGCTGGGGGGTGGGGGTGGTGGGAGACATGGGTGGGGGCCTGGTGGAGGGTGTCCCTGGTGGCTGGGGGTGCAGGGGGACATGCGTTGGTGGGCAGTAGTGCAAGTTGACATGTGGGTTGGCTGGGGGGCATGGCCATGGTGGATGGGGTGCCTGCAGGACATGTGCAGGGTAGGCCCCTGTGGTGTGAGCCACCTGCAGGGGCCGTGGAGGGTGTAGAGGGAACACCTGGGAGGACCCACACGTGCAATTCATGTGTGGTGCTCCCCGCGCACCCCTGTAATACACGTACCCTGATGGAATCGCGTGTGATACTTTCCGCACACCCCTGATATGCACGTACCCTGCTGACTTCGCGTGTGAAACTTCCCACCCACCCCAAAATACACGTAGCCAGGATATTCGCGTGTGGAATTTCCCGCGCACCCCGAAATACTCATAGCCAGGACATTCGCGTGTGGAACTTCCCGGGCACCCCTGGAATACACGTACCCTGCTGATATTGCGTGTGAAACTTCCTGCGCACCCCGGCGTATGAAGGTAAAGAAGACTTAACTATACTACAATCAAAACCAAACAATGAGCAACGTAGCATTTTTCAAGAAGTAACAAAACAAATTGCACATGGTGTACAACATGAAAATAAAGAATGTTCCTGCCATAATTATAAACCTATACTACTATACGTCAGTGGTGAAGTTGGTTCTGGCAAAACATTCCTAATCAAAATCATCAGTAAGTTCCTTCAACAATTGACAAACAACAAACTGTCAGCTGTTGTCACTGCCCCCATTGGTGTAGCTGCCTACAACATAGGTGGTGTCACGTTACACCGATTATTACTATTGCCAGTAGAACACCAAAACAAATTAGACTATTACAAACTTTCTACAGAAGCTGCAATGGAACTACACAGATTGTTAAAACAAATGAAAATGCAAATGAAGTGAGCATGGTCTCCAACCTAATGTTGGCTTTGATTCACCTCAGATTACAAGAAGTACTGAAAACAAACTACGAAGAGTTCTTAAGAGGAAAACACATAATTGTTTTCGGAGATCTTCTTCAATTGACACCAGTAAAAGGTGAGCCTATTTTTAAAACATTAGGACACAAACTCTGCCGTAAAACTGTTGGTAGCATTGGAAATGTCAACCTTTGGCAACATTTCCAATACAGGGAATTAACAGAAAACATGTGGCAGTCTGCAGATCTCACTTATGCCAACATCTTAAAAAGTATCAGAGTTGGTATACTTTCTAAAGAAGCATAAGAAACATTGAAAACCCGGCACATTTGTGCACTTTATGGCGATAATGCATGTGCTACAGATGTCATGGAACAATTAGCCCACAAAAATGTCAATTGTATGGCCTTAATGCCAACTCTTGCAAGCTGTTTCAAATTCAATGAAATAATGTTAAGTAAAGAAATGCAACCAATAATGGAAATTAGCACCATAGACAAACTAGATGTACATGGTATGACACTACCCATGTTTGACCAAGCCACAACAAGACTAAATAGTTTAGAAAAATCAATCTCAAACACGGCAGGCTTAGAAAAGATATTAAAATTATCCTTAAATTGCAGAGTAACGCTTAAACGTAACCTTGACGTGGACCAAGGACTAGTTAATGGAGCACTGGGTACAGTTGTTGGCTTTCAAACAAACCCACGTGACAACAAAATTCAGTTTGTCAATATTCTCTTTGACAAACTTTCAGAAGTAAAAAGGATAGGACGCTCAACAGCTCGATTCCTTCTCTTCAAAGACATGTATGTACGCAGAGAACAATTTTCTCTAACTCTTGCATACACAGTCACGATTCATAAATCACAAGGTCTTACCCTAGACAAAGCAAAGATAGATATTGGCAACACAGTCTTTAAAGAAGGCATGAGCTACGTAGCACGATCACGCTTCTATTTCTAATCAACTTTGATGCAAGTAAAGTAAATGCTGATATTCCTTGCATTTTAGAATACAATAGACTTCGCTCACTATACACCCCCCTTCTAAACACATATTCTGTTCCACAAAAAGTAAAACGTTATAAAAGAAAAATAAATCAAACAGAAATGCAACAGGATGTCACTGCAAATCCTCCAAAGAGAGTAAAAGAAACTAATACTTCATCAAGTACCACAAGCAAAAAAGAATCAATTAGGGAAAGTAAACCAGGTACTTCTTCAAAGAAGGAAGACAAACTCCAAAAAAAGCAGTCAGATACAGAACTACCTGGTCCATTTAAACTCTCAAATATAGTTGGTGTAAGTTGCTACGCAAATGTAGCAATGCATATTCTATTTCAATTACCACCAATTGTTGAGAACATTTACTTACACAATACAGACCCATTGTGTTTGCAAATGTTAGTACTTCATAGAAACGCAACAAACAATCATGACAACACGTATAATGTTTATGGAATAAGACAACAATTGGACTACTGTGCTGGAATGGTGAAATTCACTATAAACTCACAGGAAGATCCACAAGAATTTCTAATGTACTTACTACAAATACTGGAAAACAAAAACATACCTATAAATGAAATCTTCCAGATTTCATACATGTGGAAACATACATGCACTCTCTGCAACAATGTGACACAAGAACAAATCCCCAATGAACGCTTTGTATATATATCAATACCTAATTGTGAATCCATTCCATTTCAGCAACTTGTACAAAGTGCAAAGCATGGTAGATATTATTCTACCTGCAATACAGATAATCGCTCCACGTTAGTAATACAAACACATAGTAAATACGTAATGCTAATGCTTCTAAGTTACAATGCAAATGGTACCAAAAACAACTGCAATCTGACTGGATTCACACATGGTCAAATATCACTTGGTAAGAAAATCTTCACAACAATAGGTATAATCTACCAAGCAGGAGCCACAACCAATTCAGGGCACTACACTGCATATATAAAAAAAAATGTGGATGTTTTGACTGTAATGATAGTACCAATACTCTAAAGCAGAGATTACCAGCAAATCTTACAAACGCTTATTTAATGTTCTTAAAACCAAAATTTGATAACTAAACTGTACTTAAACCTTAAGTAAACTTGTAATAAAAAAATATAAACTGTTAGAATATTCCAAAAGCTATCTAACTACCCAAAGATTTGACAACAACTAATCAGATAAATGAATACCACTAAATTAGAGCAGAAAATAGTCAGTTAGAATACACCAATTGGTATCTAACTGTCCCAAAATGTAACAATATCCAAACAGATAAAATCAATACCAATAAAATATATAAAAAATAGACAGATAGAATACGCCAATTGGTATCTAACTGTCCCAAAATTTAACAATATCCAAACAGATAAATCAATACCACTAAAATATATAAAAAAATAGACAGTTAGAATACGCCTACTGGTATCTAACTGCTCCATAATTTTACAATATCCAAACAAATAAATAATATGTTACTGCTCCAAAAAAATGCAACAAGCCAATGTATAAAGCATTAGCCAGAAACAACAAGTGAACACTGAAAACAAACAAACAAATAAACTGCAGCATAACAGAAAAAGGGTTTTTCTTTAATCCAACATGGATTTTTTTTTCTCCCACAGACCCAATGATTTTAGCAACGAACACAGAAACTGAGCAAATTGCGCAGTACTCTGGTTTGTAATCTACTAAATATGAGGGTAAAAAAAATGTTGATTATACAATGTAATAAGTCATTACAAAATACTAATACTAACATGGTATTTTCTTTTATCACAGAAATGAACAAGAAATACATGTACGCCAGTTACTAAACCAAACAGTAAGTATCTATGCCCTGGCCACAACCATCACAGCATATCACACCCATAGTATCTTATAACTTTGTTCCTTATACATTTGTTTTTGACCCAAAGTTATAAGCAACTATAAGTGTGATATGCTGTGGTGGTTGTGGCCAGGGCACAGAGTGTTGGGTGCATGGCCAAATGGCCAAATGGCCATGCACCCAACACTCTATGCCCTGGCCACAACCACCGCAGCATATCACACCCATAGAGTAAAATATATCAACTATGGCCTATGGAAACTTTTAGGGGCTAATTCATAGAATTAAGCACACCAAGTGATGCAGGCGGCTGGCGCACAGTGTGCATGTGCGATAGTCTGCGCCAGCCGCATGCGCCAAAATCCATTTTGGCGCACAGCGTATTCATGGATTTTAGCCACCAAAAGCAGCCGCGGCACAGAATGGCACAGCGACCCTGCAGCAGCGCCAGTAACGCCCCCAAGAACGCCCCTTGCGCAAGGAAAAGCCATCAATATCCCCAATCCAGCGCAAAGGGCTGTGCTAACCTTGGACCAGTATACAGGGCCGACACACAGCACACGGCAAGCGGGAAACGTGTATTCCTGGGGTTCACGGGAAGTTTCACCCGCGATTTCAGCAGGGTACGTGTATTTCTGGGGTGCAGGCAAGTTTAACATGCGATTTCAGCAGGGTACGTGTATTCCTGGGGTGCAGGGAAGTCTAACACGCGATTTTAGCAGGGTACGTGTATTCCTGGGGTACGGGGAAGTCTAACACGCGATTTCAGCAGGGTACGTGTATTTCTGGGGTGTGCGGGAAGTTCCACACGCGATTGTAGCAGGGTACGTGTATTTCTGGGGTGCGGGCAAGTTTAAAACGCGATTTCAGCAGGGTACGTGCGGGGAAGTTCAACACGCGATTTCAGCAGGGTACGTGTATTTCTGGGGTGCGCGGGAAGTTCTACACGCGATTGCAGCAGGGTACATGTATTTCTGGGGTGCGGGCAAGTTTAACACGCGATTTCAGCAGGGTACGTGTATTTCTGGGGTGCGGACAAGTTTAACACGTGATTTCTGCAGGGTACGTGTATTTCTGGGGTGCGGGGAAGTTTAACACGCAATTTCAGCAGGGTATGTGTATTCCTGGGGTGCGGGCAAGTTTAACATGCGATTTCAGCAGGGTAGGTGTATTTCTGGGGTGCGGGGAAGTTCCACACGCGATAGGCCCTGTGCGAGTGGGGTACGTGTATTTCGGGGGTGCAAGGGATTCCTGCACATGAATTGGCAGTGTGGGTGCTCCCAGGTGTTCAATCTACACCCTCCACAGCCCCTGCAGGCAGACAACACCACAGGGGACTACCCTGCACCCCTGGGCATGTCCCGCAGGCAGCCCATCCACCATGGGCATACCCCCCCAGCCAAGCCACATGTCACCTTGCACTAGTGATCACCAACACATTACCCCCTTGCACCCCCACCCAGCAGCTGTGCAGGGCACCTGCCTGCAGGCCCCCACTCATGTCCCCCAGCACCCCCACCACCAAACAGTCAGGGGCACCTGCCTGCAAGCCCCCACTCATGTCCCCTTGCACCACCACCCCCCAGCAGTGTGGGGCACCTGCCAGCAGGCCCGCACTCATGTCCCACTCATGTCCCCCTGCACCCCCACCCCCCAGCAGTGCAGGGCACCTGCCAGCAGGCCCCCACTCATGTCCCCTTGCACACCCAGCCCCCAGCAGTGTGGGGCACCTGCCAACAGGCCCCCACTCATGTCCCCTTGCACCCCCAGCAGTGAGGGGCACCTGCCAGCAGGCCCCCACTCATGTCCCCTTGCACCCCCAGCACTGAGGGGCACCTGCCAGCAGGCCCCCACTCATGTCCCCTTGCACACCCACCCCCCAGCAGTGCGGGGCACCTGCCAGCAGGCACCCACTCAAGTCCCACTAATGTCCCCTTGCACCCCCAGCAGTGCGGGGCACCTGCCAACAGGCCCTGACACATGTCCCCTGCACCCCCACCCCCAGCAGTGCGGGGCACCTGCCAGCAGGCCCTGACACATGTCCCCCAGCCAGCACGTCATCACAATCCTGATCCCTGGCCCTTATGGCCAGCCTCCACATGCCAAACACCCACCCAAGTATTTCATCCACCCACATAGAAATGCCAATTACATGACACAACCCCAATGGCAAGTATGTAAATGAAGATATGTCCCTCACACACACACAATGGGTGCAAGTGAATCTCAAAACCCATATCATGACATGCATGAACCCAATGAGATAATACCACACATCGAAGTTGGAAGAAAGAAATGTATTAAAACAAACATGAATGGAATTAAAATCAAACAAACGACAATGGAAATTAAAAAAGAAAAGCTGCATGTCTGTAAAATAATGAAAAACAACAAATCATAATCCAAAGGAAAGGTGTCCAAAGTCACAGTTCCAAAAATGAAATCCAAGGGCAAAACAAAAGTGAAAGCCATTGCTCCATGGGGAAATCCAAACAAAAAAGTGGAATCCAACAGTTAACTATATACAGATGAACAATCCAGGGTCCATGATCCCAACTGAAGAAATTAAACTCCTACCTAATAAAATACTATATACAAAAATGTGGTCCATTTTCCAAAAGGTCCAAAATAAAGAAAAAACCAAAGGAAATCTAATACTAACCAAATAACTATTTACAAGGGCAGCGGGAAAGTCCAATGGCTCACATGTTGATGTTCCGGGCCAGAGCATCATCGAACTCCTGCTCGATGTCCCGGAGGCGGTCCTCTTCCATGGCCCCGAGGGTTCGCAGGGACGATGACATCTGGAACTCCAGGTCCCTGCGAATGGCCTCGAGGCACTCGGCCCGCCTCAGGGCCCTACGCATGGAGTTCTCTGCCCTGACCATCGTGAGCCGTGCCTCTTCCACCCGCTGCCGCTCCGCATCTATCGCATGGCCCAACCGCTGCCACATGGAAGACACTTCCCGTCCAGGGTCCTCCTGCCCTCCGGCCGATGCCTGCCCCTCCGATGATGAAGGCCCTGAGCCATCATGGCTCCCACCTTGTTGCTGCTGCTGCTGTGCCGCTGCCTGTGCCCTGGCTCCTGCTGCCTGCACATCATCCTGCAGCTGGGGTGCAGTTGTTGAGGTGGCCACCCCTGCTGGACGTCTGACTCCCGACTGTTGCAGGGATCTGTTGTCCACCAGCCTGGCGGCAGGGTCAGAGGCAGCTCCACAGGGCACCCAGGTGATACATGGGTGGGAAGATGGCATGGAGGACGACTGGGGCATAGGGGGTTCAGTTGAGAAGGGGGTCGGAACAAGGTGAGCTGTCCCAGTGGGTCAACGCGGTCAACGAGCCATGCGAGAAGACGTGCAGTCTCCTCATGAAAAGACTGTAGGTCACCTCGCATGGCACGTTGACGCAACGCCACCCCACCCAGGACAGGCTCAACCCGGTGCCGGATAACCACATCCGCAGGGAGAGGAAGGCCAGTTGGTGTAAGCCAATCCCCTCCCTGAGAACGGGTCTGGATGTAGGCATCCCTGATGATGCAAGATGATGCAGTGACAGGATCGGGGACAGGAATGCACACAGGCACCTCCGCGGCAGCCTGTGCTGCCTCCTGTCCCTGGTCCTGCACTGTACCACTAGCACCAGTGGAATCCCCACCTCCAGAACCCGTCTCTATCCCTTGCACGGCCTCCTCCTCCACCAAACCCCCCACCAACCTGGATGACTCCATGCCATCTTCCTCTGTTGGGTCCTGTGGGGTCTCAGCTGCCCCTTCTGCTACCGAGGAGTCCGACTCCGACCTCCGCCTCTTGGACCTCCCCTCGGCAGCTGCGGCCTGGGACGCGGCACCGGACTCCTCACTCCCCGACGAGATGACAACAAGGGAGGGGAGCCGGGCCTTGCGTCTCCGGCTGGCGGTGCGATCCCTGCCGCTGTGCTCCACAGCACCTTCTCCGCCCTCTTCATCAGTTGACGCTGCAGACAGGGAGAAATAAAATACAGGCATCAGGGCACTGTACAATGGACTCATACACACATGACAGTTGTACATGAGTGGCATTGTCAAACTTCAGACATGGCATCACAATCCCCAACACACATGTCATTTCAACTCACACACATGAGCTATTCCACAGCCATATTGCAACAGCCAGCACCATCCATACACATACAACAGCATGAGCAGCCGAAGGTGAGCCAAACATCACATGAAACATAGGGAGTGCACAACACATGCACACACGCCACCACGCTTACATGCATGTGTACACCTCCGCCAACTGTCGCAGTGTTGAGATCGGCATCCATGTCCCATCTGCCAATCAGTCTTCCACATATCAGTGTCACATGCATCCATGTTGCATCACTGTTGCACCCTTGTCAAATAGACACACATGCTCATGTACACGGTGCAGATACATGCAGCTGGAACCAACATCCATGTGTGACACCACAACCATGCCAACTGACATACACAGTAATCCAAACATGTGTGCTCACACATCTGCATTGGCTTGCATGCTTACCCACACATACACCATCCATGTGTCTCACACATGAAAGGACTTGCATGTGTCAGCCTCACAGCCCTGTACATACACATCCATACATGGCCCTAGAAAACCACATGTACAACCTGCACACTACTGGCACACCACCACACGCAAAGCTTCCAATCAATATGAATGTACTCTTACCGCTCAACTCCAGACGGGTCTGCCTCTCAAGGACCTGGACGTGGAGCGCTGGGCATATGCGTTCCAGGACCCTCATCTGATGTTCCGACAGGTGGCCCCGGCACCCCTTAGCATCCGCTGCCTTCAAGAGGCGCCGGGCCTTGTTGAGGGTCCTGGACCTGAAGTCCTCCCAGCGCTTCTTGACATGTTGGAAGTCGCGGACTGCCACCCCCTCCGCGTTGATGGCAGTCACAATGTCGGTCCAGATCTGAGTCCGTCCTTCCTTGTTGGCACGTCTTGTTCCGAAGAGGGCATCATACTGCCCCAGGACTTGCTCCACCAGGACACTAACTTCGGTGGCAGTGAAGCTGGTGGCCCTCTGCCTCTCTGGCTGGGGGTTGCCAGTGGTGCCAGATGTTATAGTGCCCGACATGGCAACACCAGAGGCAGGAGTGGGTGGGCAACTGGGTCCTGGGGCTGGGCTGTGGAGCGATGGTATCCCAGTCCAGAGTCTTCAGTTCCAGCAGGGATGGTCGCAGCAACTGCACCCCTGGCTGATGTGCAGGCAGCAAATAGCAGTGCACGTGGGCAGCAGGCAGTCAGGCAGCAGCAGATGGCAGGAAGGAGCGTGCTCGGGGCTCGGGGGGGGCAGTGATTCAGCCTTTTGGGCAGGAGTGTGGTCTTCCGTGTGTTTTTGCGTGGCCAGCTTGATACGGAGTGATTTGGCACGTGAAAAATGTGCACGTCAGCGTGTGATTCGAGGAAAGGCCCCTAGCGTGTAAGCGCGTCAGCACTTGTACGCGCTTTCATTGGACCAAAGGCCCTTCAAGCGTAAGCGCCTCTGTGACGTGACACGCGCGGGCGTGCGTGGGCGTTTCCCGCGTGATGTTAGCATAGTGGTTCAGCGCGCGTGAAAAAACTGCACGTCCGCGTGTGAATGCGTGTAATCCGAGGAAAGGGCCCATGTGCGTAAGTGACGTGTCGCGCACAGGCGTTTCCCTCAGCACGGGATAAAGGTGAGCGGAGGCAGCAGTTTGCTGTATGTGCCTTTCGTGGAGACAGACGTGTGTTGCTGCTTCCTGTTGTTTCACGCGCCATCACAACTTCACAGCTATCAAGGACGTATCTCTTCTTTTGGCAGGGATATTGGCTACATGTGTTTTTCTGCATCGCGCTAGTCAGACGGTAAGTCGCACACGCTATTTTTCCCACTGCGGGTGCCCCTGTGTATCGCACCCATTTTCGAGGTCATAGTAGCCTGCGTGTCCCACGCGTACGCGTTATTCATGTTACTGGGTGCCACCACGTACTGAGGGAGGTTGATTCCACGCACGTAGGCTGCAGGGTTGCGTGCACGGTTTTACTGCAGTTTTGGGGTGCCTGAACGTTGCGTGACCCGTCACTACATCACCGGGGTCACATACAGCCTTGCAGGTGCAGGGGGGCTGTTAACATCTTGCTTCCCACCCCCTTCACCGCAATTGCCCAGGTCAATTGTGCTGTACACCTCCCATTGGCACTTCTCCATCTGTGCCGGCACTACTACATCTGTGCCATGGTTGGGAGGCCAGCAAGGGTGAGGGGCGCCTCAGCTGGGCGTACTCCTCGTGGTGGGCATGGTCGGGGACGTGGTCGTGGTGACCAGGGAGTAGGGGGACTCCAGGGTGTCCAGGTCAGCCACAGAGGGGGAAGAGGCAGGGGTGCGCCACTTGAGCACAATGTTGTGCCATGTGTCGGTGCAGTCATGCCACCACCCCCTGTGGTTCCGGGAGATGCAGCTTCTGCATCTTGCACTGGCGCCCGTGTGACCCGGCAGTCCGTTCCATCGACTGCCACGGGCCCAAGGGTAGTGGTAGCTGCAGGTGCAGCTGTGGACACCGCCACCCAGGCTCAGGGTCTGCCAGCGCAGGCTGCGTTGGCACTTGAGGAGCCCTTGGAAGATTTCCAACAGGCCAGGAGGGAAACCGTAGGGGCATGCAGGGCTGCTCTGACCAAGACACGTGTCCCTGAGGCAGTTATGTCATCTGCTGCCCCGAACAGCCGGGTGTTGGCAAGTGCAGGGGCAGATGCACCCAACAACATCCCGGTTGTGAGGCTGCCAACCAGGACCGTTGCGGTCAATGACCCTGCCACAGCGGATGTTGCTGCGCAGGGTCCATTAGAGGGCATCCAGCTGCCACTGACACAAGTCAGGCCTTTGGTCATCCCTCCACCTGCCACTCCCTTGGCTCAATCCACCGAACCCACTGGCCATACTGGTCAGGACGGCATTAGCCAGCCAGGGTCTGCGCCACAGTCCAAGAGGAGGAAGTTTGCACCTGCAGCACAGGCTGGGACCCCACACACAGCCACAACCTCCTGCACGTTGAGGAAGAAGCCTTTCTGCAAGCAGGAACTGAACTTCCTCGTGGACTACGTGCGGGGCCACAGCCGTGACATGGTAGTGGGTGCCAATAGTCAGACTACGGCTGCCCACCGTGACACCCACTGGAAGCAAGTTGCCGAACATGTCAGTTCATGCGGCCATGAGGTGCGCACGGCGCAAGAATGCAAAAAGCGTTGGAATGACCTCAAACACAGCGCTAAGGCTAAGCGTGCCTCAAATTACAACTTGACTCTGGTGACTGGCGGTGGGTCTGCACCAGAGGAGGAAGAGCTCACTCCGCATGAGTCACTCGTTGCAGAGTTCATACCACCTGAATCGGTTGAAGGAGTGGGAGAGATGCTGGACTTTGATGCCCAGTCCAGTGAGTATTGATGCGTGTTTGTTGAGGACCTTTGCGTTTTACTTGTGGGATGTGTTGTGCATGATTGCCACTACATGTGACGTGTACATGGTTCTGATGTGCAAGTAATGCAATGCTTCCGTGATGCATGTCTGCTCTGCTGGATGGTGGACATGTGGAGCAGACGGGGACTGTCCGCATCACCACTATTGCACCCTACTCACATGCTGGTTACCAGTATACCCCTCCGGTCCATGTTCCAGCTCACAGGCCCTTCTGCATGTGGCGTGGGGTGACCTTCCTCTCAGCCCAGGCACAATGTCATAGCATGACTGACGTGCATGTGTACTCTGCCTGCATGCGGGTACTCCATGTAGGCATGCTCCCTTGCCCCTCCTCCCCCACTCTGCACCCCAGTTCCACCTTTGCACTGGTCTGCTTCAATCTTGCCATTGGGTACTTTCCTGTTCATGCGTCCTGTGTACGTGCTAACTTCCAGCAGACAATCTGCCAGACATATGCCGTGTGGTACAGCCTTAGTACTTGATGCAGGGTATCTCACTTGTACTGTGCATAGGTCAGATGCCCCGCAGGGACATGAGTGCCCATTCATGCTCCATGTGCATTGCACGCATGCTCCTATGTGTCCTTGACTGGATGATCACTGTAATACAAGTCCTGGGTGACATACATTGCATGGCATCTCATCAGCCTTCCCATGTCAACTGTGGCTCAGTACTGCGTTGCACACATGTTTAGGGTTTGACAATCTGTGTGGGTCACAGGCCTCAGCCTGTTTAATGGCCAATGACTCATTCCGACTGTTGTATTGTCTTCTTCAGACATGGGCCGCCTCCAGAGTTTTCATCATGTGTCCTGCTTACTGTCCCATCATCATTTGCAGTGTTGTCACTTGAATCACATTAAGCTGTTGATGCCAGTCAACACTGCCTGTCAATACACAGGTTTATGGTCAGCCTTTTGATACCATGCTAGGCATCCCTGCTTTTGCACTTGGGTGGAGGGGTGCTTTGCTTGTAGATATGCTACCCATTGAATGCACATTGCACGTGATGCCTGAATTTGACCTTGCACTGCCTTCACATTTCCTGACACACACCATGGAGTCCTTATACATGTAGGTAGTGAGTGACATACACATTTGCTGCACTGCATAGACCCACTTCTATGCAAACTGCCACCTTTCAACAGGTCTGATCACAGAAGCAATTCAAAATTGACCCAGCATGCATGCCAGGTTCTATTTTGTGTGTCACATGTCTGCCTGATGTGTTTGTTGTCGGTGTGTGTGTGTGTTGTGTGCTTCTGACATGTGTAGTAACCTTTTTTCTCTATATTTTTCAGATGATGACGCAATGGAGCCGGAGGATGGTGTTGTCATGCCAGACACAGGGTTGTTACCACTACATCAACCCGGCACAAGTGGGGGTCGTGGGGTGGTAGGCCATGAAAACCCCCAAGTGATACAGTGAATCTTGTCTCTGGCTGCCTATGAGTCCAGCCCTGATGACGACTCTGACGTCCATGTCGAGTTGGATGAGCATCAAGTCCATGTGTCAGAGGTGAGTGATTCTGATGTAGACACTCCTCTGTCCGCGAAACCTGCACTGAGGGGTCAGACAGTCTTGGTACCTCTGCCCGTGGTGGATCGGGACACAGGGTCACCCTCCACACCAGTCACTGATGTGCCTGGGACATCACGTCGACGGGGGCATGTAGTCGTGCAGCCACGGGCGATGCCAACACAGCGAGGACACCTGGTCCTTGGGTCCCGCAGGGGTCAAGTCCAGCAACGCGGTCGCCGCGCGCAATCGCAGTATACTGAGTGGGAGCAAGACATGACTGCCAATTCAGAATGGCAGGGGGCAGCAATGGAGAACATCGCTGAGAGCATGGAGCGTGTGGCCCGATCTGTGCTGCCCCCTGCTAGGCAGGTGCTTCTCCAGCAGCAGGCGGCACGGTCCACGGTCCGCGCGCTCAGGCTGGGCATGGCGGCCTCAGACAGGGCACGCCAGGCTGAAATGTCGTCTCTGCTTCAAGCAATTGCTGCTCACGCAGAGGCGCACATGGATGCCCTGAGGGAGGAGTATGCTTCCCTCAAATCCACTCTGGGTGTCCTTCTGATGTCCCCGAGGCAGCGGGCAGAGGAGAGGTTTGCACAGCTTGAGCGTACCATCTCAGCTGAGCTACAGGCTTGCCAGGAGGTGCAGCGGTTGTCCAGCCAGGCCTTGCAGGAGGAACTCCGTGTTACATGTGCTACCTTGCAAGAGAAAGCACGTGTATCACGTGAGGTTCTGCATGCAGACCTACGTCACATCGCCACACAGAACCAGGCTCACCCGTCCGGCAGACTTGCTGCCATCGAGGGGCAAGTTGCGGCTAGGCGTGGCCAGGCTACTGTGCCACATCCTCCTTTCCAGGATGAGCCAGATCGGACGACCATCTATCTCCCACATAGGTCGGGCTGTTCAGGTGTTGAGCCCATGGAGGTTTTTTTTTTGGCTCAGCATCATTGCATGTGGGTGTTGAGCAGCACCCTGTACCTTCCCCCTCCTGGGTGCCTCACCCCCCCGGGTTGTATGTGGCCATTTTTGATTTTTCTTTTAGTTTAGTTAGTTAAGTTTCTGTTTGATAGTTAGTTTAATTAGGTAATGTAGGATTTTCATAGTTAGTGTAATTAGTTAATATAATTTAAAATTGCTTGTCTATTGTGCTTTCATGAGACGGTGCGGTGCTTTGTGACTTTTGAAAGCATCCACTGTCTGTTCCAGCTGGGCCCTTCAGGCTTGTCTTGTGTATGTGTTTGCTGCTTGGGGTCCTTGACTCACATATGCCACTCCTGCTTCCCTTATCCATGGGCTCGCAAGGATGGTTTGGTGTAACAGTCTATTACACAAGGGCTTTGGACTGTCATATTTGTGGCATGTCTGGTGCTGTGTAACTTGTGTTAACACCCCTAGTGGGGATGATTGCGGTGTTATTGACCACTGTTCTGCTTTTGCTAGATGGGGTGTTTCATGATTAATGTGTACATTCATTGCTATGCATTGTGTAGTATGTTTCTTATCTTTACTGTACACGTGCTTGTTGCAATTCATGCCGTAGATAGTGTGTTCCACACTTTGGATGTGAAAGACGGACTGATGGTGTGATTTCTGATGTACGTCTCTGACATGGTCCAGTAATGAGATGCCTGAAGAGACACACACAGATGACTCTAAAGCATTAATCATGTGTTTCATGCCCTTTCTGCAGGGGGATGAGCCTCCAGACCACCTTTGCCAGCAGACATGGCCCATTGGACGTTTGGATTCTGGACACGTTTGTTGGTGCCCACATGCACATGTGTGCGCAAGCAGAGGCACAGGGATTGCAGACATACATCCTAGAACTGCTGACGTGTTTCAAGGAACTCCAGGCAAGGTGAGCAGCACAGGGGGGCCACAACACAGCAAAGCTTCCACCAGGCCAGTTGCACATGCAGGCTTAGTAGCAGCACTGACTGTGAGCTTGAACGAATATTGGTGTTGAAGCGCACAATACAGCTCAGATGTGTTGGTGGACTGATGGCTAGCTGATTGTAAGGTTGTCTGGGGCACCTGCAGCGGCAGTGGCACATACCCTCCCGTCCACCATGGGCCATTGAGGCACTTGTATCACCCATGTAGCCTTCCGAGACATGGAATGGAGCAGCTCACAGGGACATACAGCAAGGGACAGACTCGGGTGCAGTGCATTTCATTTCCATGTACATTTTGAAACATGCACTGCCTATTTTTTTTACGGTCATGGTGGGACACAACTTTTTGTGAAGTCATACCTTGCTATATGCGTCTGTCTGCTTTCCCAGGGAACATTGCATGTTTGTGAATCGTGACACATTGGTGTTCCATTTGCCACGCACCCACCGGCTCCTGATTTACTGCATTGACTGTGTATGAACCATCACAGGGGGAATGTTACGTATGGGTACGAAGCATCCACACCAGATTGTCTGTTTATGGAGTAGTTTGTTGCTATGGGGCATATTTGGTGGTGTGTTTGTGTGTTATGGGCACGCACAGATTATTAACTGTGGCTCTCTTTGCAGCATTGAAGTGCTCCTGTAACCGGACCTGAGAGTGCGCAGGCAGGAGGCCAGCACTCAAAACCAGAGCTGAGTGTCTTGTTGTTTTTCTTTCAAACTGCTCTACATAGGCTTGCTGGGGGGTGCACTGATGCATGCATGAATGTGTAATTCAATTTGGTATGTTTTTTTTTCCATAATCACCCGGAGTCCTATCCAATTCTAAACCCTGTACCCTCTACCCGGTGTTCCTGCTTCCCGTACCTATCCAACCAACGTTCCCTAACCCTCTTTCCCCGCTGGGGTTGCGGATGCCTGTGTAAGCCCCAAGCTTGCAGGTGCCAAAACCCTAGAGGGGGTGGTTGGTTCATGCCACTCCTGCGCCTGGACTCCGGAAGGCCCTGACAATGATGTACAAGTTTGTTATGATTGTGTATGTGTTAATGCAAGTACTCCATTTTAGTGCATTCCCTACTTTCACGTGTCATTCCTACTCCCCTCTCCTGCCCCTCATTCCAGTTATCCAGTATGCCAACGGCTGTCCCAACTGCATATCCCTGACCCTCCTTCGCTACCAGGGTCTCAGAGGCCTGTGTGAGTTTGACCTTGCAGGCACCCAGGCCACGGTGGGGGTGGTTGGTTCGTGCCACTCCTGCGCCTGTACACGGGAGCTGTGACAGTACACATCCGTTCGTGGTGCATCATTCTATGTTCTGTACCACACATGGTTCACATCCTGTTGTGACATTGTTTTACTGTGCTACCTTGGTTGTTACCTCTTTGTGGTAGTACTTGGACTTTGTGAGGTACTGCTACTTCAAGTCATCTACTGGAGGCTGTTCTGGTTCGTTTTTCTGCCTTGGATTTTGTGTCTGCAAATGAAGGTGGACTCTGAGGGTGCAGGCAACTTTTAACACACAAGGTGAGAGATGGTGACGAAGGGGAAGGGTGATCCTGTGGCCAGGTGAAATTGAGGGTTGAAGGCTCCATGACCCAGGTGCAGTTGTTCAGTGGGTCATGGTCATTTGTGAGGGAGGGGGGTGTTTTGTTGTTGATAGTTGCCTTGCCCTGCAGTGTGATGGGAACCCTCACATTGTAATTGTGTCAAGGTGGGAGATGGTGACAAAGGGGAAGGGTGATCCTGTGGCCAGGTGAAATTGAGGGTTGAAGGCTCCATGACCCAGGTGCAGTTGTTCAGTGGGTCCTGGTCATTTGTGAGGGAGAGGGGGGGGTGTTTTTTGTTGATAGTTGCCTTGCCCTGCAGTGTGATGGGAACCCTGACATTGTAATTGTGGTATCCTATGTACATGATGTGTTCTGCTGATCAATGCATGTTCATGTGTTGTGTTTACCTTTCAGGTGTGAGGGGATAGTTGTGGTTTGACATGCTGAGGTGTACACATGGTGAATGTTCACATGTGATGTGTAGAGGACACTGATGGTCAATTGATTGCACATGCATATGTTGAGCGCATGTCCTTGCTGACCCGCACACTCGCACTATGATGCACTACATGTACAACCACCCTTCGATATCCACATGTACACTCTGTTTGCCTTCTGCTGCCCACTGTGTCCCTGCAGCACATGTTCTGTGACCAATTATGGATCCTGTACATGCCTATTTTGCTTTTTGATGTGGTTTGTCGCTTAGATGTGATGCTCAGGGTGTGCATCACACACAATGGCTGTTCACTGTGCTGTGCGCTGAGCAGTGTGTTGCAGGAGTTGGACACAGCACACAGAAGCTGCAGTGTTTTTTTGCAATGCACAATGTGCATGTAGACAGGCATTCTTTGTTATGTTGCGGCTACTACTTTTGTGATGCATTTGGGAATGACTTATTTTGGGTGGGAGGTTATTGGTCAGTCATTTCATCTGATTCCATGTCAGGCATCATTGTCTGATGCCAATTTACATTTTTCACATGGCAATGTGTACCTTATTGGTACTGTGTTGGTGTATGGCTATTGCTTGCCATGTCATGGTTTTGGAGGGCTTGAGTGACATAACAGTGATGGTCATGGCCTGTTTTGCAGGTGTGTGTGATTCACACCTTGCATGTCAGGGTCAGCCGCTTCTCGAAGCAACGAGCTGGGGGTAGACCTCTCTCTGCGGCAGGGGCCTCCCTCTGGAAAGGCCTTCCTGCCTCCCTGAAACTTGAGGAGAACCATCTCCGGTTCAGGAAGCACCTCAACACCTTCCTCTTTGCTTCTGCTTTCTCTCTCCCTCTCCCTTGCTAATTTCTTCACTGAAACTGCACTGAATCTGCAACTGGGCCACTCTCACCGACCTCGGTCCCTGGCCCAGCCACTCTCCACTTGCACTGCCTCCCTGGCAACCCCTGCACTGCGGGACTGTCTCTGTATCCCTACAGCCCCCCCTTCCCAGTACTTGGGGGTCATTACGACCCAGGCGCTAAGTACGCCAACTTTACCACCATGGTGTAAACTACGTTTACACCATGGTGGATGGCGGATTTACCGCCCCATTCCAAGGTGAGTGGGGCGGTAAATCCCCATTTCCCATTTTCCCTTCCCCATTCCCATTTTTGCCCCATAGGGCATAATGGGAGTGGGGAAGGCGCTAATTACGCCACCGTAAAAGCAGCCGTTAAAATCAGAATAGGCGTTAAGGGTTAACGACGGCGTTAACCCTTAACGCCTGCGTCGTAATGAGGCCCCTTGTCTGCACTTACCTTTGCACTTGCCACCAGCTGGCTTATTTATTTATTTTTTATTCTACTTACCCTCTACTGCACTGCCCCCTCCCCTTCCCCTTGCACTTTTTCCTTCCACCTACCCCTGCACTTGCGCAATCTAAATGACACCTGGCCTAGTAGGATCGTTATCTGTCTTCCCTTGTTCCCCCCTCCCTGCCTCGTCGTGCCTTGCAACACTTGTGTATAGGCGCGTCGCAAATGCCATATCATGTCATATCATATATCATATGTGTGCCTTTTGGTCACACAGGATAGCTTGTGTTTAAGTAGCTAGGGATGCACACAATGTGGCACTTCCATGGCAACAATCTCAGGGTGGTAAGGTTGTGACAGTTGACTGTCTCTTTGTCATCATCGATTGTCACCTGGTATGTGCCAGGCCTGTGTGCACTCCGCAGGGGTGGGAGTTTAGATGAAAAATGTGGCCACAAGCTGGGTCCGGGCTTCCTCGCCACGTACCCTATCCCCTCCCATGGGCAGCGCCTGTGCCTGTGGTTGGAGATGTGGGGGCACCACCATGTCCACCGGTACGCCCTGCTGTGTTGCAACATTGTGCAGGACACATGCTGCCACAATGATCCTGCACACTACTGGGGGTGCATAAAGTAGCTGCCCGCCAGAGCGGTCAAGGGAGCGGAAGCGTGACTTGAGCACTCCGAATGTGCGCTCCACTATGGCCCTGGTTGCAATATGGGCCGCGTTGTATCTTACCTGGGGTGGTGTGGTGGGGTTCAGGATTGGCGTCATCATGTGGTTGCTCAGAGGGTAGGCGCTGTCCCCTGGGGAGGTGATAATAGTTGAGATTATTAGGGTTTGGGTATTTGTCTGTGTGTGACTTGCATGCATGTGCACATGCATTTGTACTCACCTAGGAGCCATGTGTCACCATGCTGCCCAGCTTCCAGGGCCCGGCTCAGGGCGGACATTCTGTATATGAAACTGTCATGGGTGGAGCCAGGGTAGTTTGCATAGACAGAGGTGATGATTCCCTTTGCATCGCATACCACCTGTACGTTGATGGAATGCCAGTGCTTGCGGTTTCGGTAGATGTGCTCAGTGGCCCTAGGTGGACGTAGGGCCACATGGGTGCAATCTATGGCACCAAGCACTTTGGGGAAGTGTGCCACCCTGTAAAAATCCAGGACAATGGCCTGCCTTTCTGTGGGTGTTCTGGGCATGTATATGTGCCTGTGGACTGAGGGGCGCGCTGTCATGATTGCCAAGACCTGGTGTAGGCAGCGTGACTGCGTGGCCTGTGAGACCCCCCCCACTATGGCAGTGGTCCGCTGAAATGACCCAGTGGCCAAAAAATGCAGGACATTGAGCACCTTCTCCAAGGGGCTCAATGCTTGGGATGCAAAGGGTGGGGGATGTCAGGTCATCTTCCCACTCCCTGACCAGGTCTAGGATGATATGGGGTGGAAACCTATACCTGCAGTAGACCTGGTCGTCAGGCATCCCAAAAAGGCTTGTCCGTGGTGAGAAAATGCGTGCCCTGGCTATTCTCCTCCTCCTGCGGTGTCCCACGATCAGTGCTGCGACAAATGGGGTATTCATCGTAGCTGTATATACGTGTTTGTTGTTTGCATGCACTTTTATACTGTGCACGGGGACGCTTCCGCCTGCCTTCGAGTGGCGGACGCGTTGGCGCCTGTGCGCGTCTTTTGCCGTGCGCGGGTTTCCCGTATTTAAATCCATGAATACGGGTTGTTTGCGTGCGTGTGGGCGTTCTGTGTAGTTCCCTGCAGTACTTCCCCAGTCACGCATTGTTCCCCATTCCGTGTGTTCCGCCCACTGTTCCGCCCACTTTTGTTGTGTTGCCACGCTATGTGCACTTTTGGTGTGCGCGTAGCGCACGCCGTTTGATGACGTGTGTGCCCGTGTGCGACATGCATGGTATTGGCGCATGACCAGCGGGAATCTAGCCCAGCGCCTTCCTTGTATCGCACACGTGCGCTTGATTTCTCACCCTTGCGCCTGCTTGCGCTGGGATTTTTGGCGCACCTTTGTTCCATGAATCGACCCCTTAATATCCGCGGACATTATGAGTGTTCTTAGAACACTTTCAACTTGCCAGCGAACAATACGGACAGCATCTTCAGGACACCCCCTATGAACATTTCAGTACAACGCGAGAGTTCTAAGAACACTTTCAACTTGACAACGAACAATACGGACAGCGTCCTCAGAACACCCCCATTTTGTTTTTTTGCGAACATTTCAGGACACCGCAAGTGTTCTTAGAACACATTCAACTTGCCAGAGAACAATATGGACAGCGTCTTCAGGACACCCCCTACGAACATTTCAGGACAACGCAAGAGTTCTTATAACACTTTCAACTTGACAACGAACAATACGGACAGGGTCCTCAGAACACCCCCATTTTCTTTATTTATGAACATTTCAGGACACCGCGAGAGTTCTTAGAATACTTTCAAATTGACAACGAACAATACGGACAGCGTCCTCAGAACACCCCCATTTTATTTATTTACGAACATTTCCGGACACCGCGAGTGTTCTTAGAACACTTTCAACTTGACAATGAACAATACGGACAGCGTCCTCAGAACACCCCCATTTTGTTTATTTGCGAACATTTCAGGACACCGCGAGTGTTGTTAGAACACATTCAACTTGCCAGAGAACAATTCGGACAGCTTCCTCAGGGCACCCCCCATTTTGTTTATTTACGAACATTTCAGGACAACGCGAGAGTTCTTAGAACACTTTCAACTTGCCATCGAACAATACGGACAGCGTCCTCAGAACACCCCCATTTTGTTTATTTGCAAACATTTCAGGACACCGCGAGTGTTGTTTGAACACATTCAACTTGCCAGAGAACAATACGGACAACGTGTTCAGGACACCCCATACGAACATTTCAGGACACCGCGAGAGTTCTTAGAACACTTTGAACTTAACAACGAACAATACGGACAGCGTCCTCAGAACACCCCCATTCTGTTTATTTACGAACATTGCAGGACACCGCAAGTGTTCTTAGAACACATTCAACTTGACAACGAACAATACAGACAGCGTCCTCAGAACACCCCCATTTTGTTTATTTACGAACATTTCAGGACACCGCGAGTGTGCTTAGAACACATTCAACTTGCAAGAGAACAATACAGACAGCGTCCTCAGGACTCCTTCCATTTTGTTTATTTACAAACATTTCAGGACAACGCGAGAGTTCTTAGAACACTTTCAACTTGCCATCGAACAATACGGACAGCGTCCTCAGAACACCCCATTTTGTTTATTTACGAACATTTCAGGACAACGCAAGTGTTCTTAGAACACATTCAACTTGCCATCGAACAATACGGACAGCATCTTCAGGACACCCCATACGAACATTTCAGGACAACGTGAGAGTTCTTAGAACACTTTCAACTTGACAACAAACAATACAGACAGCGTCCTCAGGACACCCCCATTTTGTTTATTTACAAACATAATACGGACAGCGTCCTCAGAACACCCCCATTTTGTTTATTTACGAACATTTCAGGACACCGCGAGGGTTCTTAGAACACTTTCAACTTGACAACAAACAATATGGACAGCGTCTTCAGGACACCCACTACGAACATTTCAGGACACCGCGAGAGTTCTTAGAACACTTTCAACTTGACAACGAACAATAAGGACGGCGTCCTCAGGACACCCCCATTTTGTTTATTTACGAACATTTCAGGACACCGCAAGAGTTCTTAGAACACTTTCAACTTCACAACAAACAATACGGACAGCGTCCTCAGGACACCCCCATTTTGTTTATTTACAAACATTTCCGGACACCGCGAGTGTTCTTAGAACAGTTTCAGCTTGCTTGCAAACAGAATGGACACATATTGAGTCCTAAGAACAGCCCCCATTCAGTTTATTTAGAACATTTCAGAACACCCGTGATGTCTGCAGACAAATCGAACACAACAAGAACGTCTACCACATAAAAAAACACAACTTTCAACCTATCTCATACTCTCCTACCCTCCACAAACACTCCTACACACCAACACACTCTACTAAATACAAATTTTTAATCAAGTTTCACCATGCTGTCCGCGGACGTCCGCGAATCCAAGATGGCGGGCGCTACCAAAAATCTGACGCACTTCACGCTCCACACCATCCAATCAGCAAACACGTCGCCTGTCCGCGGACACCACGCAAACTGATTGGCCAATCAGGACACTGTCCGCGGAGCGAACACAGATATCACTAATTTTTTATGACCTACATTTTGGTCATTTTTTAAAAAAACTACTGGACGGATTTTCCCCAAATCTGCAAAAGCACGCTTTCGGGACCAAACAGCTACTCCTGGTCCAAATTTGGTGAAAATCCGTCCAGCGGTTTCAGAGTGGGCCATATACTTATTTTGCAAATTTTGGTGAGGATTCATCCAGGGGGAGCGAAGTTATAAACTGCCCAAAAAGTGCTCTTCCTATGGAAACACCAACTTAACCATGTCATATATATATATATATATATATATATATATATATATATATGTATATATATATATATATATATATATATATATATATATATATATATATATATACTGATGGCAGAATAAAGAATCAAGTAGCTTTTATGTGCGCAGGGACGTCATTTCAGCAAAATGCCAGGGGTAGCGGAAGTGACATCCCATGACCCTTGACCTCTGATGACATCACAGGACGTGATGCCATTTGATGCCACCCAGAAGTTACATCACGGGAAGTGATGCAACACAACCTTTCACCCCTTGACAAAACAGGAAATTTCATCACATACCATTGTTCCTATATGCACTGCGATACATATGGTTACAATATCACTGTAATGTAATATACATTTCATACAAGAATTAATCACCATATGTATCGTAAATATCAGTGTATACAGGCCAATATTACCAAATTACTGTCAATGCAAGCAGACGTTTTTTTATATAGAACAAATATGCATTCAATATCACCCAACCTGTGTTTGTACACATTTATAGACCTCAGAAGGATTAAAGGCTAAGTTGGCCTGCCGGGACTCGAACCTGCAGATCACACACACATTGCAGCAGCGAGCGCTGATGCCACTGAGCTATCTTACTGGCTATAGCTATCTTACCAGCTGAAGTTAAATGAGCAGTTACATTTCTCAATGTTCTCAAAGTCGGAAAGCAAATTACACTCTCTAGTGGATACCATTAAACTGGTAACTGAGATGTAACAGCAGGCCAGTTCATCTGCAGGTCTGGTGCAAATTTGGCCGCATGTCAAGCCTGCATTGATCTACCTTTCAGTCTTCAGACGTTGGCAAAATACATACCATTGTGAGGGTTCATAATTGTGCATTAAAGAACTTAGAGTAGCACAGGGAAAGCAGCGCACTCACCAAACATCCCTTTAGCTTATACATGCAAACAAACATCCTGAACAACATGCCAGGGAGATAGGACAGATAGACACATTTCAACAAAGCATTAATTGTGGCTCAATGAAATCAAGGGCCACTTCATATGCTATGGTCAAACATTTCTACACTGTACACAAGCTTTTAGACACAAGGATTTTGTCAAGTGACCGAGGACACCGAGATAGAATGTCTTGTGATAATCGTAACAGAGACAAAGGCAGGAATAAAACATGCTATAACTGTAACTTGTGAAAAGCAAAATACATATAGTATTTGTCTGCATTGTGAATTTGAGGTGTTTAAGAACAGACTAAATCAGACTAAATCTGGGACCCACCACCTGAAATGTACCTAAAATAAACCTTCAATGAGTCTAGAAATTATTGTATAGAATTCCCGAAAGACTATTTGTTATTCTTATTCTTTCTTATTTGGGGTCACTGCTCAAATTGTTACACTTGTGGAACCCGCTGTTTTTTTTAGAGGCCTGAACATGAAAGCCAGCCACTCCAGAAACAAAGAGCCACATGGTTTTGGCCATAGCCCAGGAGCATCCATTTTTAAAAAAAAGTAAAATAAATATATATATATATATTTTATTTTTTTAGGGGTAGCAAGGGAGATCACAGGGATAGCAAGGGAGACCTCAGCGGTCACAGGTGCGACCCCTGCGACCCCCAAATGACATCCCTATATGTGCATACTGAAGCTTGCACGAGAGGAAAGCACTACAGAAAACACAAGTCATTTTACAATTGTACAGACGCTGCAACGCAAGTAGACAAAGTATTCTTAAGGCTGGATATACATATTATGTAGACTGCAGGTGGTACTGCCAATATTTATATAAAGTTCTGGATATTGGATGACATCATTTAGTAAGCGAGAAGCGAGAAGCCATGTAAGAGTAAGGATTAAGGCTATGTGTGTCGCAAAGAAAATGTTCAAGACTGAAGAGGTTGCCTGGCGGTCTCTGATCTCGTGAGCTGAGGATGAAAATAGACAAAGAGCATGGTGAACCAGATTGGAGATAGCGAGTGCCTATACTCCCTTTTATTCCCAGAGGCAAGAAGCTACTTCAAGGGCGAGTTCAAAGCCAAAATGAATGGCAGACGGCATGAGTGATGAGAGATAATGGGCTAATTGGGTGAGGAGACATGGTCATGCTCGCCCGCCAACACCTGGGGTACCAGCTTACATGCTCCTAGAGTATCGAGTATTTCAGAAAGGTACAAGTGTGCCAACCAATTGTAGAAGGCCATATAACGGAGAGCCTTATAGTTTCAGAGCCCATTTGTGTTTCTAATAGCTATCAAGAACGACTTGCACTATGACTTGCACTTGCAGAGGGCAAGATTGTCCACCTGACTCTAGAGGCCCAATCCGGATCCTATCCCATATAGAAAGTATACTTTGATGTTCCCCTTATGCCAACCACAGTCCCACTTAGGTTTTCTAGTTTGCCACGTAGTATGATGTCATGAATGATGCATTTTTATTATATAACTGTGATTTCTATGAACTGTGTTGAGATTTGCTGTGCGATGTCCATTGATGTCCGTTGTACTCCCCGTTTTAGATAATGTTTAATAAAACAGTGACCTTTGTTAACTTTCCGAGGTGCTCTTGTTATGTAGTCGGAGAAGTTATTCTCTGTCCCATCCATAGTACGACATGTTACCTGAAAGCTGAAAGAGATCAGCTTCAAAGGTGTAGATGTCGCATTGAGGTCAATAGACGAGGTGGATGGTGATGGTGGCATCATTTTCAGATCATTTGAGGTTGGCTGATATCAGCTCACAGTTGGGAAGAGAGGTGGTATTGATAGGGCACAGTGTGGGGGAGTCCTTTTAAATCAAGGCAACACTGCCTCTATTTGTGAGTGTCTGTTGCAGTGCAACCTGGCATAACACAAGGGGATTTCCATAGATAATGTTGGGCCGGTGGTAGGGGTTACCCATGTTTTGGTTAGTGCATGGATGTCAAGGTTGTTCAGCATGATGAGGTCCAAGATTTCGTGGGCGGTCTGGGGTCTAGTGTTGAGGAGAGTGAACTGGAGGAGTGTAGATAGTTGCTTGGCAAAGGGCATCCCTGTTTAGACTTGCAAGGCAGTGGCCAGGGTAGTTTCTTTTGGCTAGTTGTTGATGGTAGGGGCAGGTAGCATGGCATGGTGCTGTATTTGAGGTGAGCATTGCAAGCTTATGTTTTGGGGGAAGCGCAAATGTAGTGAGGGGGGCAGATTGAGATGCCAAATGAGCAATGTGTTCTTGAAGTAGGTCAATGTCAAGTAGTGAGCTGGGGAAAATTTTAGGTTTGCCTCTAGGATTGGTAATGGCAGAGCATGGCAGGCAGTTCCTGCCTGTAACATGGAAATGCTTGTTACAGTGAGAGGCACTGTGGAGGTGATCAGAAATGTGTAGCGATGGGGTAGGCTGGTGCATAGGAGTGGGCTTGGTGGAAGTCAAGCGGGAGATTGTGTCTTTTGTGAGTGCTTCAGTAGGTGCCTTGGCGTGGGAGATGAGTGCATGGGAGGGTGTTATATGATGAGACTTGGTATGCATGATAGGTACAAAGGACATGATGCTGTAGGTGGTTGGGCAGGACAATTGGTTGCTGTAGGAGGCCATGGATGAGATCTGCCTGTTTAGAGGATGGAGACATAGCCAGTAAAGCTGATGGTGCACATGCATCATAGTGAAGTGACACGGAGATGCCACACAGCTCTAAGAGTGCAGGTACGAACAAGGCGGGTGGCAGATAGGGTGTTAGAGAAGCAGAGGGATTGTAGACCATGTAAGGAGGCGCAGGGGTGCAGTGCATATCCGAGAGCCCAGGTAAACCCAAGGTGGGGGGGGTGTTGGAAGAGGAACGGCAGGTGAACAGCCCACCCATTTTTAAAGGGTTGTTCTATTTGAAATATATTGTTTTCTGTTTCTTGAAAGTCAAAGCTTACTTCCAACTCTACTTCACTATTTTCCACCTCCACTTGAAATCTTTAGAATGTTGCTAGTCTTCCTGGAAAAAATGTTTGTTGTGTTTCCTCTTGAGCAAGCGTAAGCAGTCATCAGCCTCCAAATCGGCAATAATTAGATCAGGCTCTAACTCTACATTTGGACTGATCTCGTCCTCTTGCATAAGCTTTGATGATTGTCTTGGGATTTTCCTTCTCGTTAGGAGCTTGCATTTCCTTTTTCTCTTAAATATCTTAACATTTCGCACAGGGCATCAATGGAGGAAATCACATTCTTCCAAGGGCAGTGTGACCCCAATTCGGTCTACCTCTTTGGTTGCTGCTGTTATAGCTTCACATAAAACCCTTGGTGAGTCAGGAGAGATACTTCTTCTATCATCCTCAGTCACCTCCTGTGATATGCATACATGTTCCTCGCCCATACTATTAGATTTAACGTTTTTTTGCTTTGAATTTTGGGATATCCCAATTTTCCAACCGGGTTATTATTAAATCTAGAGTGGATGTATGCACTTTTTATGCCACGAGAAGATACTTTCACAGAGTTTCATCACTGCGTTTAATACAAAATGTAGTGCTGTGAAAGAATTTGGCCTATTATTAATGGACTCTCACATGTCACATAGGGAATACATTGGCTCCATGGACTCAAGACATGGATTCAGGATTACAGCAGATTCCTGAAACATGGCTGGCGAAGCCAAGAGACATGGATTTCTTGAACCCTCCTGCAAATCTAATTTAAGAATTTTGGTTGTGCTGTCCGAAGCATTGAGTGCAGGTATTGGGTAATTGATCGCATAAGAAATTTTCTCATGCCCCTTCTGGTGATGCCCACAGGCCCATAACTCCATGTGACAAGCGACAAACGGTTTCTGAAAGAGATGTAGTTGGTTCTACTTGAGAGAAAATTTCTACCATCCTGCGAGTCTAAATTCAAAATTGTCATTGTACTATGCAAAGCACTAAATGCAGGTATTGGAGGTGAATGAGCATGTAAGTCATTTGTGGGAGATGTGGTTGCTTCTGCCAATGTTCTGCTTGGGAAACATTTTTTAATCTAACTCTTTAAATTCAGTTTTGTTCTGTTTGTAGTTATTGCCAATGCACCATTAGACAATTCAGAACTCACAGGGACTGAGTCATATTGCCAAAGTAGGCCTGGCTCCAGGAATTTTTATCTGGGTGGGCCAGGTTTGTTACCGGGTGGCCCAGCTTCTATAGGAGTACCCTAAAAAGGTTCTTCTGGTAAGCCAGTTTTCTTAGATCTTCCTGGATCTGAAAAAATCCATTTGCACCCTTAAATTGATTTAGTCTGTTAGACTGCTTTAGAAGGTGCAGAAGCCTAGATTCAAACCCAGGTTGTTAGGACACAGGTTGGCAAATGTACCCACAAGACTACATGAATTTCTGATAAAGATGCTTGTTAGGATTGCAATCTGTGGCAAATTTAAGGCAAAGGGATTCTTGGCCAAGGCTGACAGATGGTCCTGGGTAATATGGGTCATGGGTTTGGAGCTTATGGTGTGAGTAGTTAATGGCTGTCACAGGTGCAACTAATGTTGCATGGTTTTTAAATTGTCTTTGTCTACTGTTGGGCCTGTGTGTTTAGGGGTATGACTCTGGCTGGAAGAAGCCGGTTCACCGCACAAGGTTTTGCTCACAAAAGTGATTTGCAGAGGCTCACTCAATTTGTTAAAATGGGAAATCGGCTCTCACCTTCCACTGGCTCATCCCTTGCAAAATCACAGGCTTTCCAGTACACCTTCTGTGGAGGAGTGGACACACTCCTCAGTGTTGTAAACACAAAAGCCCAGAGTGCCACACACTCTGAAATAACAGGTACCAGTCTCAAATCATATTTATTCCTAATGAACTTCCCCCTATTCCCATCACATCCCGTTCCTTCCCATGCCCTGCCCCCTCCCTGGTCCCGCCTTCCTACATGGATAGAACTTAAACATACACATGACACTTTTCACAGTCTTCTGCTCTCTTTTTCCATTTGCTCCTTTATTTCCTTCCATAAGCTTCCTCACCACTTTGACCTTTGGCTCGCTACTCAATTCATCTTCCATATGCTCCCCCATTTCCACAAGGAAATCTATTACCAAAGCAGGAAACATTAAAGCTGTTTACTGCAGAACCAATAACAAGAGTCTGAGAGATTAATCCCAATTACTCATTCCCTACAACAAATGTCATGTACCTTTTTTCAACATAATGCTATAACTGAGCTATAAATAAACACTACAGAGCAAAAGAGATGCAGAAAAAACTATGTGGCAATATCAATCTACCTATCTTCCCTTCCCATCTGCTCTCCCATTTCTATTCTATCCACTCCTCCTTCATCTTTCACCCTCTATGACCTTCCATCAGCTTCCCCTGACCACCATTCAGATTTACATCCACTCCCACCTATCCCTCCGTACCCCCACCAAGTCTTCTTAGCCTGGCTGGTGAGACTCGAGGATGATGCCACCTCCTCTTCTGCAGGAGCTGAGCAACAAGGCAACCAGTCCTTATTCCATCTAAGATGGTGTGTGCTCAGCAATACCTCCCTGAATCCTGGGGCTACTCCCAGCAGGCCACGCAAGAGGAGCTTGTGGTCCAGCCATCCTTTTGTAAAAGACAGCCCCCTCCTCGATAAATATTTAAGCAAGGAATAGGACATTTTGTCTATAAGAAAATGACACTTTGAAACACAAAATTGTATTTCTTGTTGCAATTTTTCTGCACATTTTAATTGAGTTGAGGGTGTTTGGGAGTGCTAGCATGCAGGAGAGAGTGGGATCCGGAGATGGACAGTGCAGTTTGAGGGGTTTATGGCCTCCTGTTATCGCTCCTGGTTGAGCATGGAAGGGAGGAGAGGCCACTGCACCCATGTCACCCCCTAAACATCATTGTCTGGTACATACTGTTTATGATATGCAATTGTCCATGAAGACATCTTGCTTGACTTGTTTTATTTGCTTTGCTATTGAATGTCACAATTTCGTTCAATAAATGTGGCCTTATATTTTCCAAAGAAAGATGTGTTTGTGTCTTCTGACCCCTGTGCTGTCCATCTATTAAACCATGAGTGGGACTTTTTTTGAATAGCTCTTACTGCAAACTGAATCACTTCTAGCGGCACCTAATGGCAGGAAACCCACTGAGATTAAATTATTTGGCCAGGATTACACTTTTCAGTTAAGTGGTAAAGCCAGAATTGGAGTCTACCCTGAAATGTAGGTGCTTTACCACACATCTTCCCAGCTCAAGTTGGTACAAATATGTATTGACTTTTTTTTAATACCTAAAATAATACAATCCTGAGTCTTTGCAAACAAGTCGCTTTTGCACAGAATTTTAAATGGTACTTATATCCCGCTTACCAAAGCTGCTACTCTGTATATAAAATAACTTTGAAGTGATAGGGATGATTTTTGGGAAAAATAAATGTTATTGTTATGAATTGTATACTTTTTAAGCAATTATTGTAAGCCATGAAAATGAAATGCTGATTATTATTGAAAGTTTCAGTATTTGAGTTTTCTTTGTACTTTTCTTTTCCATTTATTCTGTTTCTTTTACTTACTTCGCGTACTTCTTTTATAAAGGTTTATAGTGAACATAAACAATAAAAAATATATATAAAACTAAATTTTATACAGATTACTTTAAAACACACACATCACACGATAACCCGACAATGGGTACATCATTGTATAAAAGGATTGATGATAAAGTATTGTGGTCATTTTGTTTTGAATTCTAATTGCATGGAGGGGACCAATACTGTCTGCACTGTTTTGCAAAAGGGCCCCTAAAGGCAATTTGAATTGTTTCCACCAAGTATTTGAAAAGTAAACAGTAAAAACATAGGCAGAAATCACCTTTTCTCTTCACTTTTATACTATGTGTCTAGAAAAGTGTAAATCTCTCCCACAATCAACGATTTGGAATCCGCTTGCTTTTATCAATAAATCTACAATCATTGGTGGTCATTTTCCAAGTCCTGCTTAGTGGAAAAAGTGGCAGTAAAATGATTTGATTGTAGCTATATTTTCCCCATTCTGAATGGAAGCATACAAGCTCCAGAATGCAAATTCACGAGAACTTACACAAAATCTCATACAGACAAAAAGTGAAATGAAATTCCTAAGTCATTGTTTCACACAGTTTGTTCTGTAGTCCCATCATTTCTTATCACACAACAATCACACTTAAATAGCGTATTAATAGCTTATATAATTGCCAGTTACCTTTTTCCATCACTAATCACTTCCTGTTTTTAATAATCTGCTTCTGAGACATTTTAAAAAGATAAGGCCTCAATGGGAGTGCCTGTGAAGCCCTGGCTGACTTTGAGAGCAGAAAGGCAGAGCAAGGGTGCTGCACGGGCATTTGATCCATGTCCAACTGATAAACCCACCTCTGATTGCACTCTGCAGGAAATATTTCAGTACCCTTTTCTTATGTTTTACAGATGTGCATCATTCACACTTTGCTAGCAACATAATGGGAAATGACCTTTTGTTGTGTCATTATCATGTTTCATTATCAATCTTCTCTGAGGCAAATGTTTATTGGGGGCAGTGGGGTGGGAGCAATCCTACAGTCCCACTCCCCCCTGTGTCACTGGGGGGATCCCACAGTAAATTTCTAGCACTACCTAAACACCCATCAGTTATATCATACTTTTCAAACAAGATCCACAATACATATGATGTATCCTGTTTGCATACAAACACTGTCATGGTTACTCCAACAGTAGAATGCTATCAAGCCAGAAATCATCTGTTCATTGCATGAACAGTTCTGGCTGGGCTTGATATGCTTCCTCACAGACAAATATACATACTATTTAGGTCAAAACCCCACTGGTAAGTATGAATGAGAAGATGATCTGAAGCTGGTCCATACTTGCCATCCTAGTGATGATATATTCATGTAGGTTCTTGTTGGACCAACTCAGTGAGGTGCAGTTTGATTCCCTAGCCATAGAAAACAAGGCACCCACATCTGGGCATATATACTTTCACTTAGGGGGACAAACTGAAACCAACACAAATTGGCAAAGCCAACAATTTAGGCTTTTGTGTACGAATGGGATAGGCAATTGCCAGGCACTGCCATAAGGGTACCACCTAACAATAAGGTGGCAACATCTGGAAACTGGTGGGAGCATCTCAGCATATGATGGCATTGTCTGGCAAATGCCTGTGTAATACATATACATGAGTCAAAACGATTGGCTTTGCGATTGTTTGTTTACGGATTCCAGTGCAAGGAACAGATGTGAGGACACCCTGATTGCTTTTAAATCTACTGACTAAAAACACCCATTGTTAAAATATGGTCTATTACAACAGGAGCTCATTTAGAGTGGCAATTAAGTCATTAAACACTCAAAAGAATGCTTAGATATTACACAAGCTAGCACAATACAGCACACAGTTTCATGTTACTTTGTGACAGAGCTAGCTCAAAGAGTACCCAATAGGGTATGTTTCAGCAGTGAGGGGAAACGTAGTGGCTGGGAATACCATAGGGATAAATGAGGCAATGGATGGGTAAACAACCAAATGCGTCCATAGAATGTGTGTGTCCCTCCTAACATCCTTTCTCCATTCTATCTGTGGTCCATTGCAATCATTATGGCTTAAATCTAATAGCCTAATTCAAAGCCTAACACCAAGACCGTTTTTGATATTAATACACTCTCCCCTTCAGAATTATATTTTTCTTACTACCAACCTTATTGTTTCAGTTATACTGAAGTAGTTTATGCAGCAGAATATGTACTTTTAATGTAATTTGTAAGGGCCCTCAGTCTGATGGATGTAAGTCTCTGAATCATTCATAACCACTGCCATTGCTTTAGTCAGGCTTCCATGCAGTTGTCTACAATTCAATGTCATTTTCTGGGTCGTTAGCCGTGGATGCACCTACTGCAGAAATCTGTGTCCAAGCAGCATCATCTGCCATTTATTATTTGCTACAGTTAACCATTGTATTGAGAATGATGTGAACAACAGTTATATTCCCACGCCAAAAGAAAACACTTTAAATTACAGAAATTAACTTGATAGGTCTGAAAATATTGCTACCTTGTAAAGGAGTCGTTTGAAATGTAAGTAAGAGCAACAGTGCAGTTAAAAAAGCAACACAGGATCTTGGCTAGATAGTTGTAGGCTGCCTGCTTGAGCAAGTGTGCTACCCTGCTTTGAGGTGTAAATGGACCTGCATCTCTCTTGTCATTTGTGCTTTCATGGCTGTTGGGTATAAATCATTATCCAGGGCAAGCAAACAAATCCTAGCTGGGCTTCCTGCAGTCAGCCCTTCAGAATGCTAATTGCTAAATCCCCACCGCCTGCAACCGCCCTAGTTCCCCTGGGATCACAGTGGTGGTTAACATCACTGAAAAGGCCTCCTTTCTAGGGAGGCCAGGAGGTGGCCTGAGCCAAAGCAAATGGGAGCCCATGGGCTGCAGGTTGGACATGCATGACAAGTATTCACTACGACAAGGTAAGGCTTGCTGTAGAGATTATACATTTCAAAGGGGGATCATATATACAGATTAAATAAACAGACCGTACACTTTGATATCCTGATTACAATGAAAGCTTTCAATGATGAGTTTGCGCTGCTGCTTATCTCTCATGAACTGTATGTCATTTGCTCTCACATGAGACTGCCACCGGTCATCCAGTCCACGTGTTCAACACCATAGGTAAGAGGCACCCCAGCTCCTCTCTTTCACCCTCACGTTTCTGCAGTGGCATTGTCGGGGTGATTCTCCCGGGGCCAGCAAAGCCGTCCGCGGACCTTCGGGCTGGGGAGGCCCCAACTCCTCCCGTGTCCCCAAAAGGACTATGAGACACACACAAGAAGCAAGGCGAGTACTGCTGTTTATTACAATGACGGCAGGGATGGGTCTCGGTTCGTATGCATCCGATGAGACTCTCGTTAGTGGGGCTCGCAGGCCCTTTTTACAGCAGTATGACGCGCTACTCGCGTCACCTGGGAAAAAACGTCACAAAACCTATCGCCACTCTGGATTGGTTCCCGAGTGGTAGGGTTAGTATATGTCCCCTATGGGAAGAAATGTTAGTGGATAAGGACGGGTCAGGTGGTACACTTGGGCTGTCCCTAACAGTTGTTACTTTAGAATTGTTACAGGGGGACCCTTGGTGATTGGCTAAGAGTACTGGCATCTGAAATAAGCCCCCCTGTATTCTGATTGGTTCTCCCGATAGCCCCCAAGTCTGGGACCATCGTCGTTCCCAGCTCGCGGTGTACCTGTCATTAGCAACAATGTGCAACTATGTATTTATGCGGACAAAGGACAGGTCTGCTCATGGGCTTGTGAGCAGGTTTTTCCCATAGCTGTAGGTGTCCATCTTGCCGCTTCGTTGTTGCAACCTGTGTCCCAAACGTGGGACCCTGGTGACTGTCTGTCTCGTGAGCTTCGCACCATGTCAGTTCGGCCTGGTCACGTGTGGAGAGACCGTAGCTGGAGCAGAATTATGAGCATTCGTTTTTGTATTTTGCTTCTGAGGGCTTGGCACTTACAGGCGTAACCTTGGCGCTGGGCTCACAGCATGCGAGTTGCAACATCGTGGCCTTGGCTGTGAGCCCTCGTTGGAGGCTCGTTCTGCATGGTCAGCATTTGTACTCTTGTTGCTGAGAGGATTTTCATGGTGAGGCTCTGTCTGGAACTCTTGCTTGCGGCCTACTCAGGCCTAGTTCATGGGTGGCGGTACATAATCCATAGTATGGAGGTCGCGGGGTGACAGAGTGTCACAAGCAATATTAGATATACACGGTGGTGTCTGTCATGGGGATGGGTGGTGGAGAAAGCATCAGCACGCATGTACTCGAGCTCTTCATGCGTCTTGCGTTTCTGCGGTGCTGTAAAAAGCCTATGTGAAAAATAACAACAATGCACGTCAGTGGGTGTGTCAGTCCCCTACGTCATAGCACTGAGTATGTTCTTCGTGTAGGCTGGTGTGTGAGTGACCAGTGTGCATGGTGGCACGTGTGTTCTTGTCTGTTGGCTATGTCGTCATGACATCTCTACTGATGTGGATACTTATGGCTGTTGTTCTAGTCGAGCTGGTCCATGTTGCAGGCGTCGGCTTGAGGCTGCCGCGCTGGTGGGCACACTCCTCTTATGTTTAGGTTTCTGAACCAGGGTATTTTGTCATCTGGTAGGTAAATGAACTCCTCTCGTGGGGGGTGTCTGGGTCGTGATCCCCTAGGCCATGGTCTGGATGAGATTGGGGGGAGGGTGTTATCACATCGTCCTACTTCAGTCCCCCCTCTGGTCCACTTGTCGACCACAAAATCATTCTTTTCCTTATCTCCTTTCACTCTCTATACTTTCGTCATTCCGGCCAGGTGTCCATAGTGGTTGACATGATCTTCAAATGACCAATACATAAAAACACAGTTGCCGCCTGGTTTGCAATATACCCATCTTCCAACATAGCTCCTCGGGTTCCTTGGGTTCTCCACTTTCTCAGATGGTGGGTCTATGTGGGTGTCTAATATTTGTTTGCTCAGTCTCTCACATTCCTGTATAATCATGTCTGTGTGCTTGCCATCTTCAGCTGGTAGTAGGGTGTGCATGCCGACCATCTCCATCATTTTGTTCATTGTATGTGCTTTTCTAGCTTTCCAGAACTTTATTATGATCAACACAGCTGTCGCCAGTATTATGCATCCTACTATTAGCTTCAGCCCATCTGACAGCCATGAAGGCATCCATGACCATAGAAATGAAAACCAGCTGCCATCTTTCTCTACTCCTTTACTTTCTTCCACCATTTTGGAGTGCATCAGGGGGAGTTGTGATACTGCTTCAGTAAGTGTTCCATTGTCTGCGTCATTCATAGGGGTGAATGTGCAACGTGATTGTCCTATTTTTGCACAAAATCCTCCTTCCATCGCCGTGAGACGGTCTGGCACATACCTGTTTTGTAGTGCTACCATTTCTACTGCTCTCAGTTCATCTTTTATCGCGTTGAATCCATTGACAGTCAAATTTATTGTCATCATCAGCTCCCATCTGGTGATCTGTAACCATTTTGCATTTTCATATGCCTGCAGTCCTGGGTGTATTATGGATGAGAAGAACATTGCTGCTATGCTAAATAGTCTGTGTTCTGGTGGGATGGATGTGAGAGCTGTTTCCGATCTTCCCCACAGGTAGTTTTCCATCAGAGGTTCTCCTTGTCTTTTCACTCTTGGCAAAATGTTATTGTTGTTGTTCTTGTCGCCTTCTTCTGATTGTACAGATCTTTTCCTCCTTTTGTTCCCTTCGTCCATCTGGGGGAAGTTGGCCATGTTGACATGTTTCTGAGGCACAACCAGGGATGGCACATTGATGTGCACCATAGTGCATATTGCATTCCATGATGGAGGCAAGGTGTGGTACGCCTTATCGCCACAGGCCCAATAGTGGTCCATTAGAACTGCTGTGCCGGCACCCCCCTCTGGTATCTCTGTCGTGCTTTCACAGTTGGTGTTATATCCCACATCCTCATCGCCATTGTGTTGATAGCACAGAGTGGGTGCAGTTAACGGTATTATACTTATTGGATCTTCGTCCTTCTCCAGCCACGTCAGCATCGGTACATATTTGACCCACATCGTCCAACATCTGTCGTTGTGCTCTTTTATAGAGGTCATATTTTCTTGTGTTATCATATTGCTCCCAGCCACTCCTATTTCCCATCCGTCATTCGTATATATTTTCCCAGTTATTGTTATTAGAGGTCTTTCCCAACACCTTTGTTCACCAGCAATTTCGCTGGCATACCAATCACACGGCAGGCATTGTAATGTTACTTTCTTCGTTTCTGCTTTTTCGGGATCATCCGTCATATATCTGAAACCTTCAGTATGTAGGCTTCTTTTATGGTACATCAGATATGTTTTGAGGAAATTATTTTTGTATGGATATGTGTCCCTCGTTTTCCATTGAAGTGTCACCACTGTCCCTTGAAATCGTCCTTTTGTTTGGAATAGTGCCAAATATATCAGACATTCCACTGTTTTTGCTGGTACTTCAGTAGCCACAAATGTTCTTAATGCGCTCATAGCATATGGGATCAACGAGCACACATAGCAGTTGTCCTCAGTTGTGTGCTTACCAATTTTGGTCATGTGCTGATACCACATGTTGTTTGAGACATGTGCTGAATCTTTGAGGTATGTGTCAATTCCCTTATCATCTCCATATGTGCTGCGTTTAACCCTATGTTCCTTACTTCTGGGGTTGCTTGTACCACCTGACACATACCTGTTGCAGCCGTGGGAGGCGGTAAGTTAGTTTTGGGTACAGCCATCATATCGTAAGCATAGTGTTTCTGCCAGACAGAGGCAGCCAATAGACCAGTGACAACCAACACACCTATGAACTTTATTACAATAGCTAATCTCACTGGCATTTTTGCTCTTACCTTTGCTGCTGTCCTGCAGCTTATTCTTGTGATGTTAAAGATGCCCGTCTGAAAATTCTGAAAATATGCGTTATTTGGTTAGTCAAGCTCTGCCTATCAGATAGTCATTTAGTTCCCACGCTAATCTCAGCGACCTATCTCTCAGAGTTGGTAAGTGCTCGTGGAGATGTGGGAATGATTGTTCTATTGCCAAAATGAAAGTTTTGTAGTACAAGCGTACCCTTCTCTTTTTTAGATACTTTGGTCTCTTTATATGGTATACAAATTGGCGTGACAGGGCCTCAGGGGTGTTATCATCTGTGGGTAGCATGTACTCCTGGGCAGAACATGACATTAGTTACTTCACTTTTTATACAACGCAGTAATGTGCGGTGCCTGCATGTGCGAGATAAAAGGAGAGCATACATGTGTTTATATCTGTATCTGTGTGCAGCATTCAAGCTATACAATGTCCTTTATTCGGTGATGGCGGGGACAGGGCTGTGCGGGGAAGAGGTTTGAGATCTCGTGACCATGGGGTGGGCTATGGGCGATTGTCTAAAGTAAAGTCTATGGCTGTGTCTGTGGCTGGGGAGGGGCCAGGGGCAGTGTCACAATTGTCCTTTGTTGCTGTTGCTGTGTCTTTGTCTGTTGTTGGTATTGCTGATGCTGTTGTTGTTGCAGTGGCCCTGTCGTCAACGCGAGAGCGGGTCTGGCCTTTGTAGGGCTTGATGTCATGGAGGTGGTTCTAGACTCTTTTGTCGGCTAGTTTAATGGCTCTGGGAGCCACTGCTTCCACCAGGTGGGGCCCTGTGACCCTGGGGCTGTTCCACTTTCTGTTGAAATTGCGGAGGAGAACCTGGTCTCCTTCCGCCATAGTCCACTGTTTTTGCTGCTCTTGTTCCTCGTTTGTTTCTTCTGGTTGGGTGATCTTCGACCCGCCCCGCATGCGCTCGAGCTTTTGAGAGATAAAGGCAACACTAGTAATCAAGGAAGACACGTATTCATACATTTCATCACCAAAAACATTTGCAGAGCTGTCATAGTCGGTGAAGGCCCTTGACGCTGGTGTTAATGGAAGGCGCATCTGATGTCCAGTCACCACCTCGTGGGGAGTGAGGTGGTGATCAGATCCTGGCCTATTTCTTAGCTCAAACAGAGCCAAGGGGAGGTAGTACAACCAGCTTTTCTTAGTTGTCTGCTGTATTTTGGCAATCTCTTCTTTTAGCAGGCTGTTCAGGTGCTCACAGACACCGTTAGCCTGTGGGTGGTATGCGCACGCAAACTTATGTTTTATACCAAGCATTGCAGTTATGTGCTCGAACATCTCATTAGCAAAGTGTGGGCCATTGTCTGACCGCAGCACTTCGCACACTCCCCACCTTGGGAAAACCTCCCTCACCAAGAATTTAGCTGCTCTGAATGCGTCCGCATGAGAGCAGGGTCCAGCCTCAATCCACTTTGAAAATCGGCACACCACTACAATCATGTATCTTTGTCCTTGACATACGTTGATCATGCAACGTAGTCAATGTGTAAGTGCAGGAAGGGTACTTCTGGCCGGGGTATAGTACCTTTTATCACTTGCAGCATGTGACCGGCTGTAAACTGTTGGCACGTTAGGCAATTGCTGATAAATGTTGCAACATGTGAATTTAGCTCGGGACAGAACCAGGCCTCCTTTATTCGTGCTGCAATCACTTCCTTCCCTGTGTGTGCTGGATGGTGTAGCTGAGCTAGTGCTGTTTTCAATAGTGCTAGAGGCATCACTACCTTTCCTGTATTACTCTGACGCCATAATGCATCTGTGGGTGAAATTGTGCATCCCCTTTTTACCCATAGCTACTTTTCTGCCTTAGGTGCTGCTGCCTGTAATTCCAGTATCTGCGTTTCAGGGATGTGTGTGTACCCATCCTTCATCAACATTTGTCTTGCTCCCACCCTCCCCCTATCTTTTCCTTTTTCTGGGGGGGTCCAAATTTCTCCAAAATACGCAGCATGCTTAGCATGTGCGTCTGCTGTTTCGTTACCTTTTGAGATAGGGTCATCCCTGTTGGTGCCGGCCTGACAATTTACCAGGGATATCTCTTTCGGGTCATCAATTACTCCAATTAGTTCTGCAAGTAGTAGGGCATGTTGTACTGGCGTACCATCTGCTCTTCTGAACCCTCTCCTTTTCCATTTAATTAATCCTGAGTGGACTGTTCATGTGACGTATGCACTGTCAGAATATATCATGACTCTTTTATCAAAGCTCTCCTTTAATGCCAAAATTAGGGCCACTAGCTCTGCGGCTTGGGCCGAGTAATTTTGTGGTAGTAGAACACACTTTACTGGCACATACATCCAGTCTTCTGTCAACTTAACCACTGCTGCTCCTGCCCTTCTAACACCATCGCTTTGGTCTATCGTTGATGACCCATCAATGTACATTATTTCTCCCCCTGCTAGCACATTTTCCTCAACGTTTCTTGTGCTGGAGTAAAGTTCAATGGCTTGTATGCAGTCATGAGCATAGTCACCATCCTCAACTACCTCAGCTATGAATATTGCTGGGTTTACATTGCTGCACCTTACAATCATTAACTCTGGCCTGGAGAGAATATAATTTCATAACCTGATGCTCTCTGGGTGGTCAGTGATTTAGCCTTGTTCAATATGGCAAAGAGGGCATGTTCCATGAATAGTGTGGTAGGGCACCCCATTGTTATCGATGAGGATTTTTCCACCGCAAAAGCTGCGGCGGCCAGTCTTTGTTTGCAAGGGAAGTGACCTAACATTACAGGGTCCAAGAGTCTGCTGTAGAAAGCCACGGGCTTGTGTCCCATGCTTGTTTTCTGTGTCAGCACCACTGCCTTCATTACTGCTGAGTCGCAATGTGAAAAAATGAAGAATTGGTGTTCATAGTTTGGAGTGGCTAGCACAGGTGCTGTAGATATGGCGTGCTTCAATTCATCAAACGCCTCTTTCATTTCTCTAGTCCACCCCAACTTTTTGTCCCCTTTTTGTGCTTCTCTGAGGGCTTCAAGCAGAGGCCCTATGTATGAGATATAGTCAAAAACCCATGCCCTGCAGTAGTTGCATAGGCCCAGAAATTGCTGTAGTTCTCTCACTGTCTGTGGTTGTGGTATGTTGGTTATGGCTTGTGCTCTTTGTGGTGCAATGTTCCTTCCATGCTGAGGGATAAGTTGGCCAATGTAGAGTACCTGTTCCTGACAGTACTGTAACTTTTCTTTGTCCACCTTGCACCTCTTTTCAGCTAACACTGTGAGCATCTTTACTGAGTCCTTTCTACATCTTTCTTCAGTGGTGCTGCAAATGATGATGTCATCAACGTATTGCAGCACTGTGCTCTCCATCTCAATGTTTCCCAAATCCATCTGTATTACTCTGTTGAAGATGGATGGTGACTCACAGTACCCTTGAGGTAACCTTGTGTGTTTCCATTTTGTGTTCCTGTATGTGAAACTTGTCAGGTCTTGTGAATCTGGGTGCAGAGGTATTGAGAAAAATGCATTTTTGAGGTCAATCACGGTAAACCGTGATGCCTCTGCTGGTATTCCACATAGTATGGTGGCTGGGTTTGCTGCTATGGGGTACTCTGCCTCTACAATGTAATTCAAGGGCCTAAGGTCCTGGATGAAACGCCAAGACCCTCCTTTCGCTTTGTGCACTGGGTACACAGCTGTGTTGCATGGTGATTCTGATAGTACTAATATGCAATTGTTTATCTGGGCTGTTATTGTTTCATATATGCCCTCATCTGCCTCTTTTGATAGTGGGTACTGTTTCACCCTGGGTAACATTGCTCCCTTTTTCAGTTTTATTTTCACTCCTCCAATGCTCTTTATGCAGCCAATGTCATATGGACTGGTGGTCCACAGGGATGCTGGTACTGCTGCCATGTCTTCCTCATAAAATGGTACTGGTGTAGAGGCAGGTGCCTCTAGTGCCACTGCCATTTTTAGTGCCACTTGCTTGTATGTCACTCTTAACCAGATGTCAACACTGATCATAAACACCATCTCTCCCTCTCCTTTATTGTCTGAGAAGAGCTCCTCATTAGATACCTGTGTGAGCCTGCACCCCTCAGCCAGTGCTATTACTGCTCTCCAGGCCCTCCCCTCCCTGTCTTGGGCATGTACTGCGATGTAATCTGCAGTTGCCATGGTGCTCTCGATGCTCACTGAAATTATCTTCCCCTCTGGTTCACGTGCTGGGGTCTCTGGTCTGAACAAGTATGCTGCGGGCCTCCTCCAAATCTTGCCCTCAATTCCAGGCATCCATGCAAATGCCATGTCTGTTCCATATTGGAATATCTCTCCATCTACAGGCTCAGCCTGAGCTACTGTTTGGCCTCAGCAAGCTTGCAGTATTTGTCATGCTGTGAGCATGTTTATTCCTGGTATGGAAAAAATTATGCCATTCTCCGTGAAGGAGATTGTCATATTTAATCTGCTCATTATGTCCCTCCCAAGTATGTTTACTGGTGACTGCTTTGAATACAGAAGTGGAAGAGACATGTCATGATCTCCTATAGATAAGGAGATGTTATCAGTAAAGGGAACCAACCCTCGAGCACCAGAGAATCCTTGAGTGTACATTGCTTCGCCTGACAATTTAAACTTCCCTTCCCTTATGCAAGACCTAGTGGCCCCGGTGTCAACTAGGAAGGCAACATTTTTGTCACCTATCGCCACCTGTATGCGTGGTTCCTCTGCAGTGTTAGGTGTTACCGATAGGATGGGACACATCAAAGACATCTGTGGGCTGTCCTATTGTAGGTATAGTGACTGACCGCTCCCTGTGTAAGGGTTGTGGCCCAATATCGTCACCTTCCCCAGCTGTGTATGCTGTAGTTGTTCATTAGTTGTTGATATTGCATTGTCTTATACTTGTGTGAGCTGTTGTACTGGTTGGACTTGATGGTGTAGTGTTGCTATCATCTGTTGCTGTTGTGGTGTGTTTGTTTGTACCTGTTGCTGTGGTGGTGTGTATTGTAGTGGCGCTTGTTGTTGTGGTAGGCATTGTTGCATACCATGTTGTTGTCGGACCTGTTGTTCTCCAGTGTGGTCTTGTTCCCCCCAGGCTGGTTGGGTAGGCCTCATCCTGCACGTGCGCGACATGTGCCCTACCATCCCACAGATCCAACATATTGGTGGTTCTCTGGACTGCCATGGGAAACCCCCTGCGTTGTCTTGGTATCCTTGCTGTCCGTTTTGGTAGTAGCCCCTGAACCCTCCTTGTTGTTGTGCCTGTTGGCAATAGCCCCTCCCTCTCGCCATACCACCCCTCCCCCTGTAGTTGTTAGAATATCCATTTCCCATTTGCATGTATCCTCCTCCTGTGTATGCCGTGTATGGTGGGGGCGGGGGCATCTGCTGTGTTATTACTTGTGCTGGCAGTTGTAGTTGTGCTACCCGTTTTTGTGTTGTGTCTTGTGCGATCGTGACCTGTGTGGGGGCGGGTGTTGTTATTAGTGCTCCTTCCATGGCATATTTGGATAACTTCTTTTGTACCAGTTTTGCCTCTTCGGCCTCCCTATCTTCTTGCTTTTGTTTCCTCTTTTCCTGCCACAGCCTGCAGTGGTGTACTATAGTCAGTTGTATTTCCGGCCAGGCTTTAACTTCCATACCCACTATTTTCTTCAGCTGCCTTTGTACTTGCTCCGGGAGTCCTTGTATTAGTATATGGTAAAAAATTGCTAGTGTTTTATCCCACAGTTCCCGCGTTTCCAAGTGCCACTTCTCCTGAATCTCCTGGATGTAATCAACAGGATCCTCATTCTCACGCATCTTGCGTGATGTTATTGCTCCTATGTCTGACGTGTCTGGGTACTGAACCCTTAAAGCCTGCCACAGCGCATGTCTGCAATTTGCAAATGGCGCTCCATCATGTGACGTGTCTGTTACTGTGATGCCTGGGCAGCCCGCCCTTTTCCAGATGTCATCTGCAGCATCCCACATTATTGATATTAGGAGTTCCTTCACATCCCCCACCGCCAGTTTTTGTCCCGCCGTATGTTTTTCCATCTCATATATCCACTTCCCTGCTCCTCCACTTAGTGATGGGAGTCTGCATTTAATATTCTCTTTATCAGCATGCTTAAATGGAACATAATGATAATAATGATAATGTTGTGTTATTTATATAGTGCCTTAATCCAAATTGTGGTCTGGCCCCTCCCCTTTCCAGAAGTGGCATTAGATTGTATCCCCTCATTTCCCCCCGTACCCGTGGAGTAATGTTTGTGTATTCATCTTCCTCCTCTGTGTCAGGTAATTCTTCAATCATATCAATAATACAGTGGTCTGTTTTTCCATACCCTCCATCCTTCCACCCTGTCCTGTTACCCTCTTCTCTTACTATGGACGAGCTCGCCCGTTCTTCCTGCCTGCATCCTGGGAGGTCTCTAAGTCTGTCGACGTATGGGGTGTGTGCAGGGGTGGGTTTCAGTGGGTGTGGTGCTAGAGGTCGTGTTGTTAGAGTGTGTGGCGTTTGTACCGGTGTCAGTGGTACTAGTTGTGACGCTCTACTTGCTACCTCCTTTACCTTCTCCTTACCTTTCGTATCTTCCTCCCTTCTTTCGCATGACCATGGTGACTCGTGGTTGGTGCGTGTAATGTACAGTTTCTCTAAACTTTCCCCATTGCCATCTCCTCCGCTTTTCCCTAAACATTCTTCCTCCTCGCTACAAAATCCATCAGGAAAAGAAAATCCCCAGTTTGTGCGTTTTCCACCCACTGTCACCGTTTTTAGATCTATTAAGTCTGTTTCCTTGTGCTCTTCTCCTTTAACAGCTGCCCTTTGCGTTGACATTGTTGCCACCTCCAAATCCTGGCGGGTGTATGTTCTTACACCGTGCTCCACCATTCTATCTCCATTCTCGGTTGTAGGTCAATTGGTCGAATATAAATGGTCGACAGGACAAATGGTCGACACCAAAAGGTCGACAGGTCAAATGATCGAATTTTTTTTTTTGGTTTTTTCACATTTTGTTGTTGCTAAAAACCCCTTTTTTTTCTAAAAACCCCTTTTTTTCCCTAAACGAAAACCTAAAAAATATATATAAATAAAAAAAAATTCGATCATTTGTCCTGTCGACCAAATTGTGTCGACCATTTGTCTGTCGACCATTTGTCTGTTGACCATTTGACTAGACACCTCCATTCTCCTCATCCTTTTTCCACCTATTTACTCTCTTTTTCTGTTTAGTTCTTCCAACACCTCCTCACCTTTGCTAATATCCTCTCTTCCTCTTCCCTCCTTTCCCATTTTGCCCGTTCCCTTTTTAATATGCTCTCTATTACTTTACCTTCTTCATATTTCCGGGCGCTTTAAGATAGTATTTTCTTTTTCCACAGTTCCATTTCCCTTTATTTCTCTTCCTCCCTCCTTTTCATGTCTCGTTGCTTCGCTCGTGACACCCTCTCTGCTATTGCCTTCATCCGCTCTGCTTCCTTCTTCCTTTCTTCCATTCATTCCTTCATCCTCTCCTGCTGGTCCCTATCCTCCTTCCTCTCCTTCTTTCTTCCTCGTGTTTCTTGCTCGAACTGTCTAATTAGTGCATTTTGTGCATCTCTTAATTCAGCCAACCTCTCCTCCAACATTTTTTCCTCTGCCTGTGACAGTTGACCTTCTCTTCTCACCCCTGTCCCCGTCTGTGTGTCACCCATTTCATCCTTTGCGGTCCTTCTCATGTCCTCTTCTTCCCCTGTTAGTGTCCCTCGTAGTTTCAGGAGCACCTGCGCGCTACCCATTCGTCTGGTCCTATGGTTGCGATGTGTTCCCCACTTTCTTTCCCCCTCTTTGTTCCTGCCTGTGTGTAATTTAAGCTCATCGTGCTGGTCACCTCCTCCCCTCTCTGGTAGCTATCCGTAGGGGCATATGGTGGAGGGCTGTATGCGGGGTTGGAGTACCCCTCAGCAGCCGTCAGTTGTTGTCTGTCGGCTTCTCTTAATTCCGTTACTGGGTACAACCCCCCCTTCTTCCTTCTTCACTACCTTTGCCAGAGGCATATCATCAGTCCCTTCCTTCTTCACCTTCTCTTCTGATACCTTACCTTATCCTTCCTTCTCCTTCTTCCTCTCGTCTATGCATAGTGTGTTGCTGCTCGCCGTGCCCATGCTCTCTTCGTTGTCTTTCTCCTCCTTCACTCCCTTCATTTCCTCGCTCCTTTTCTCCTCTGTTGCCCCTTCCATAGTAAACATTCCCATTGCCCCTGGCCTAGCTCCTTGGAACATCTTCCATAAGTTGAACACTTTTATATGGTGAGCTAATTTCTTTTCCTTGTACGTGTTGTGTATATATGTCAATAGCGAGTTTTGTGTGTATGAGTCAAAACTGCTGTTAGGCGGCCCTGGTGTCAGTATTTTGTTGTCTGTTCCTTGTGTCCATTCGATACTGTACTTTTTAATTTTCTCCTTGTATGATGATAGTGATATACAAATGTGTTGGAGGGGTGTAGTTAAAGCGTTTCCCCTCACCCCAGACCCCGACCCGTAATATGTGGCCATGTTACAGCTTTGTTTCCACAATATCAACCTTCTTTACCTGGCCCCGTAAAACTTGGGACTTCCGACCGTCCGCTGAAAGGTAATACAATCGCAAAATATACAGTTCTTTTCCTTTTCTGTTTGTCCCCCTTGATGTTACTAGTACGGCCCCCTACGGCCGTGGCACACGAAGCCCCCTGTGGCTGTGTGCCCTGTGTGGCGTGCTTTTACAGCCGCCAAACCTTTCCTTCTTCTTCAAACCTCTCCGTCCCCTTTTCCAGCCCCCTTGCTGAGCGAGACCGGCGTTCTCTGTGCACGGCCACCTCTCCCCTATCCCCTGGCCACTCCTGGATCAACCCAAGATGGTCACGGTGTCCTATACAAGCCCTACGGTTGACGTCACCAACTTCTGCAGACTAATACCGGTAAGAGAATTTTCATGAGATCAGAACGCGCACAATATGCTTAACCCCCTCTTATCTTCTTTAACCCCACAGCTGTCTTCCCCCAATACCAATAGTGGAGAATGCAACAATCAATTAACTCATTACAATCGGACTGCACACGCTGCGTCACCTCGTGTGTGATACACCCCTTCTCCAGAGGGACTTAACTAGCCAATTGTCTTCTGCACTTGGGACCAAAACTAGCTACCTCCTGCGGGAAAACGTCATCTACCTAACCAGCTTCAACACTCAATCGGTAGGGATCCTCGTCTATTCATTGATCAAAAACGTCAATTCATAGGAAAGCCACACACCCACTTTACAGGTGCCTGCGACCTGGACAAATCAGTGCCTTTGAACAACTGTACGTGGTACCTTTTGGCTCCACCCACCTTGCTCTGTGACGCGGTAGAAGACGGCCCTCGTGCCTGTCCCGCTACCGCTCACTCGTCTGTCAACACTTATTAATCAAATCTTTTGCAACACACTGTAAAACACCTCCCGCCACCCTTACTACAATTCTTCCCCCCTCCCGCACAACATTACATTGCTTGTTGGGTGTGCCATACTCACCAAGTCCTCTTGAGGTGGGGTCGCCCGACTGCGTGCACCTCTCCAAAGCGGCTCGCCACCTCCCTTTGTCAAAACCACGTTTGGACACTCGCCAACCGCGGGGGGATACTTCTCAATCGGCTCCCGAGGGCCAATATCCGGATTGCGCTGTCCGGTCTTCTCGCAGTTCCGCGAAGGTCCTGTAGTCCTCAAAAGGGGGCAACGGCAGGGAGGGCCGCGCTGCCGGGTCACCTCGCTGCAAGGGGCCTTGGACCTGTGCTACCAGGCCAGCGGACATCAAATGATCTGAGCAGTGCCTCCAACTAGTCGGGGTGATTATCCCGGGGCCCGCAGAGCCGTCCGCGGACCTCCGGGCTGGGGAGGCCCCACTCCTCCCGTGTCCCCAAAAGGAGTATGAGACACACACAAGAAGCAAGGCAAGTACTGATGTTTATTACAATAACGGCAGGGATGGGTCTCGGTTCGTATGCATCTGATGAGACTCTCGTTGTTAGTGGGGCTCGCAGGCCCTTTTTACAGCAGTATGACGTGCTACTCGCGTCACCTGGGAAAAATCATCACAAAACCTATCGCCACTCTGGATTGGGTCCCCAAGTGTTAGGGTTAGTATATGTCCCCTATGGGAAGAAAGGTTAGTGTATAAGGACGGGTCAGGTGGTACACTTGGGCTGTCCCTAGCAGTTGTTACTTTAGAATTGTTACAGGGGGACCCTTGGTGATTGGCTAAGAGTACTGGCCTCAGAAATAAGCCTCCCTGTATTCTGATTGGTTTTCCTGCGAGCCCCCAAGTCTGGAACCATCTTCGTTCCCAGCTCGCAGTGTACCTGTCATTAGCAACAATGTGCAACTATGTGTTTATGCAGACAACGGACAGATCTGCTCATGGGCTTGTGAGCGGGTCTTTCCCATCGCTGTAGGTGTCCATCTTGCTGCTTCGTTGTTGCAACCTGTGTCCCAAACGTGGGACCTGGCGACTCTCTGTCTCGTGAGCTTGGCACCTTGTCAGTTCAGCCTGGTCACGTGTGGAGAGACCGTAGCTGGAGCAGAATTATGAGCATTCGTTTTTGTATTTCGCCTCTGAGGGCTTGGCACTTACAGGTGTAACCTTGGCGCTGGGCTCGCGGCATGCGAGTTGCAACATCGTGGCCTTGGCTGTGAGCCCTCGTTGGAGGCTCGTTCTGCATGGTCAGCATTTGTACTCTTGTGGCTGAGAGGATTTTCATGGCGAGGCTCCTGTTGGGAACTCTTGCTTGCGGCCTACTCGGGCCTAGTTCATGGGTGGCGGTACATAATCCATAGTATGGAGGTTGCAGAGTGACAGAGTGTCACAAGCAACATTAAATATACACGGTGGTGTCTGTCATGGGGATGGGTGGCGGAGAAAGCGTCAGCACACATGTACTCAAGCTCTTCATGCGTCTTGCATTTCTGCGGTGCTGTAAAAGGCCTATGTGAAAAATAACAACAATGCACGTCAGTGGGTGTGTCAGTCCCCTACGTCATAGCACCGAGTATGTTCTTCCTGTAGGTTGGTGTGTCGGAGTGACCAGTGTGCATGGTGGCACTTGTGTTCTTGTCTATTGGCTATGTCGTCATGACATCTCTACTGATGTGGATACTTATGGCTGTTGTTCTAGTCGAGCTGGTCCATGTTGCAGGCGTAGGCTTGAGCCTGCGGCACTGGTGGGCACACTCCTCTTATGTTTAGGTTTCTGAACCAGGGTATTTTGTCATCTGGTAGGTAAATTAACTCCTCTCGTAGGGGGTGTCTGGGTCGTGATCCCCTAGGCCATGGTCTGGATGAGAGTGGGGGGAGGGTGTTATCACATTGTCCCACTTCAGCATGTCCCGTGTATCCACTAGCCACTGCGACCTTGCATGCTCCTTAACCCCATTGTGTGTCTCTGCTACTATGGGGATCTCTGGGCGTGCACAATCTACTTGCTTAGCATACCGTTCTCCCACACCCACCTGCCTACTTTCTGCACGCCCTGCAATGGGATGGGGCCCTGACATGCTTATTTCCTGGCTCAAGCACTTTCCCTACAAATCAACGGCCTTCTCTTGCAGGTGACACCCTTTGTGTTGGGTAACCGCCACCTGGCGATGCCGCTGATTACATTTTGAACTATGAAACGACTGAATGGCACATCTGGCTTTTCATTTCAACCCGCCACGCATTCCTCCACCAATTCCTCTATCAACCACTACCACTGAACTAGGAACTATTGTGTGGCCCTGTTCTCATCACAGTAATGCATCTACATGGCTACCTGCCTCTCGGCATCCCTTGAACGTATTCCTCATTGAATGCAACCATTACTTGGCATGGCAACACATGACTCTGTTAATGATTGTACAGTATTTTTGTGCCCTGTACCTTTCGTCATGACCTGAGCCCAGTTATGAGTGCAGATGCTCCTGGTGCAGCTATTTACCACCTGCACACCTATGTACTCTCCACCCTTGCCTCCCACTTTTCAGCTCAAAATGTGTATAATCTTATGTTGCTTTCGCTGGCTGCTTGTATCCTATCTTTATGGCCTTCTGCCTGCCCAATTTGCTTGCACTCCACCCGACCTCACTAAAGTTTAGCACGGTTATGCATTCTGTTCCCTGCTCCTACTTGATTTTGCTCTGCATACCAGTAGACCTGTATTTCTTTCTTAGCCCCCTGCCATGAGGAATTGCATCTCTTTGCACCTTTTTACCTTCATCTTACCTACTTGTACCTGCATACTTGATGTAGCCGTCTGCACTTGTAGTGTGGCTTTCCAATGTTGCATTTTACCTACTTGTACCTGCGTATTTTGATGAATCCCCCTGCATTGTGCAGTGAGGCTTTCCAATGTTGCTTTTTGTTAGCTGTACCTGCATACTTTGATGAAGCCCCCTGCATTGTGTAGTGAGGCTTTCCAATGTTGCATTTAACCTACTTGTACCTGCATTCTTGATGTAGCCCCCTGCACCATAGGTGATGCTTTTCCAAGTCGTGCACCCTCTACAAATGTCTCATGTCCAGCGTTGTGCTGTGATTGTACCTATTCACTTGCACTTAATTGCACCATCTTCTTCCCCTTCCCGCGTAGCAATGCTCCTTCATCCCTGCCCTTTTAATTTGTGTTAATGCACTTGCACGATCCGAATTGCGTCATGGCATGGTAGGTACGTTTTGATGTTTTCCTACCCCTTCACTCCCTGATCTTCACTTCCCCTCCTACCCATCTCTCCTTTATTTCTTGTTAATGCACTTGCACAATCTGTTGTCTCAAAGCCTAGTAGGAACTTTCCTCCCCCCCCCCCCCCCCCGCCCCTGCCACTTGTCTTGATTGACTTGAAACACCAATTGCTGTATAGGTGCATTATACATACCCAATAACTAAACTAAATAAACAAATATGTTTACTTCAATGATTGGTGCGAGATACACCTGGTATTCAGAGCTTGGGAGATTAGGAGTCGCCAAGTAGTGCATCGACCGTTGATGTGTACCAGTACAGCTGTATCCAACTGCTTCTAACTGCACTCTGCAGTACACTTCGGTTCGGCACTCTGCACCATTGAGGTCTCCTTAACCCTTAAACTGGTGTCTCATCCACGGGGGTCCCCACATCAACATGAGCAGTCTCGGAGCAGTTCTGCTTCTAACTGCACTCTGCAGTGCACCCCGTTTCCCTGACAGTTATAAGTGCTACAAATGAGCTGGCCAAGTTTTTCTGATGAGAGAAAATACTACTATAGAGTGACTAGAAAATCTCTTGTAATTATTTAGTGGCATCAGTAGATTATTTTAATTGGCTGTCGGGGGCGGCTGTCCGTTGTAGCACGGCAGTGTGGCTTGAAGGCCTTCTACAGTTTCCTGTTACTCAGTAGGGTCCTTTCTTCGAACTTGGTGTGTGCACGCTGTGCAGCGCGGTCTCCATTCAACCGTGCCTCTGGAAATTTTGACTCTGTGCCTGTGGAAACGGTGGCGGCCGCCGCTCTGTCCTGCTGCCCCTTGTATCTAATATGGATGTGCAGCCTCCCACGCTTCTGCTTTGATTTGGTGCCAGCGCAGAAGATGTTGAGCAGCACGTACTTTCTGCTGGTGTTCTTCCTCTCTTGCCAGCAGTCCGACATCAAGCTTTATTGATTCCCACTTTCTAGCAATGGTGTCATAACGATTTTTCTTGTTTTTCTGCGTTAACAGTGCTTCGCACCTTGACACATGATGTTAAAATTGATCAAACTTGTGCCGACTCCCAGGCCACCCTGCCCTCGCCAAAAAGAGATGTTGTCGGAAGTCCTGGCCCTTACCTCTTGTAGGAGAGCGTGTTCATGTTTGGCAAATTGAGAAAATTCCTGAGTCTATGGGTTCCTATGATGTGCCCTGTACAACTCCAAGAAAATAGGACTCAATGGGAATCAGGATGAAGGAAGCACTGGCACCGTTAATATCGGTGCTTGTGCTTCCCGGAAAGTCTGCGGGCAGCTGCCGTCCTGCACGCCAGGGCAGGCCTGGTGGGGGGGAAGGGAGCCGCCCGAAGACTCAGAGTGTGCCGGTCCGGTAACAACGGTGCCGGTAGGTTTACCGGCACCGTTGTTACCGGACCGGCACACCTGTAATGAGGCCCATGTCTCGCATCTTGCCTGAGAGGATGAATGATGTCATGAGTGGTGTGTGGAATGTAGTGATGTAGGTGTTGCAGAATTTTTAGTTCGAAGGATTTAGAGTGGGTGGTGGGCACCGGTGGATCCAGCTCCAAGGTAAATTACCAAAATGTAACTTAAGACGATGTACATTAAACCTACTTTCTCTGAAACTTAACTGAAGCGGTCTGCATATCGCTTCATAACATTATGCACAGTCGTTGTAGCCAAGGAAGGAGGAGGTCCATGCCAGCGTGGCAGCAAAATGTCAGGGGGCTGTTCAGATTCTATATACTGCCACACCGGGATAAACAACACAAAGTGCGGAGGCCTATGATACATGAAGTTCCTAGTCTCCATCACAGACACCACACGCATCCACTGAAAAATGTGAGAATAATTATGAAGTTATTGAACAAGTAACGATTCCCCATAAGTCAAGTGCACAACATAAGATTTTCGACGCTGAGCAGGAGAAAGAGGAGAACATTGCCCAAGTTACAGAGTCAATGAAATGCAAAGCTATATTTTTAAATCTTTGTAGGTGTTCTTACAAAGACATCCTTGAAGATCTGAAGGTGAAAAATGCCAGCATGTGTCAGCCACGCCACTTTTGCCCAATAAGGAGATCCACAGTGTGGCGGTGGTTCATGCAAGACAACGTATACCAGTATTTCTTTTTTTTATTTTAATATTTTTTTTTTATTAAGGTATGTAGTGTACAATCATAAAGTCATAACTTCATAGACATAATGCAGTGAAACCTTTACATTAGTATAGATTAAACACTGGTAAAAGAAAGTGTTCCGAAAGAGCAGTTAATTGAGTACACCATATACCAGTATTTCCCCACCTAAATCTGTCAGGGAAAGGCTGTAACCAATTTGGGTATCGTATATTTGTATGTTGCCATATGAGGCAATGCCATGCAAAGCACTGACATGAACCCAGACACCCTTTAATGCAGTCCTCTGCAATCCAGCACACCCCAACCTGCCACCCCAGAAAACTTAAATACTGTAGGATACCTCCAGTGAGCAAATGCAGGTGTGGCAGAACGAAATATTTTCAAATGTTTTCAGCAATTGTGGGACTGCTATTTTGTTCCTGAGTCCTGCGCCTGTCATTTTACAGCCACTGTAATGCACAGCGTTCAACCTTTGAAAGGAAAGCTGCAAGGATACATTTTCTTGGGTAAGTCATTCATTTCTACTTAACAGCTCCACACATGTATGTTCATGTGATTGCCGAAGATATCTCAGTACCGAAGCACACCTGGTTTTTAGATGGAGTGTCTTTCACTTTTGCTCAAACAGCATGAGATTGTCACATATCCTCAGGCAACATTGTCTAATTCTATCTTCCATAGAGGATTAACTGTAATCATTTGCAGTGCTGCATTTTCGTGCTCTATGGCGTTAAATGCCATTGGCCCTCATTACAATTCTAGCGGTAGCAACGGAGTTGCATTTTTTCCGGCACCCGTGAATGGGCAAAAAAACCGGGTCATGCCGAGTTAGGCGGACCCGGTACTTGCCCATTTTCGGGTGCTGGAATCAAGGGCCTCCTCATCCATATTCTGCCACATAGGGCTGGATGGGGACATTGGATGCACCGGCACAACTCTGCATGTGCCGGTGCATCCGACGTGCACTGCTCGCGAGTGCCGTTACACCTGCCAGGAAAAACCTGGCGGGTGAAACGGTTCCTGCAAGCAGAGCTCGTAGTATGGCAGTCCGGGAAGTACGGTACCGGCATGCTTACCGGTACCGTACTTCCCAGACCGTTATGCTCGTAATGAGGGCCATTATGGTTTTTTTTTTTCTTCAAAATTGCAAACGCCTAAAAAGTTAATTCTGAAAACACACCAACTGCCTTAGGTCACCAATGAAGATGGTGAATTCATGAGAATGTTCAAGCAGTGCTACTACACTATCTGGTGTTGTGTTGTGTTGTATCACGACTCATCCCCAAGTGTTACATGTGTTTCCCTTTTCTTCATTCTTATTGCTGACTTTGGATTCAGTGGTGGCTCTATTCATTGTTCCTAAGCTACCATCATGTTAAATATGCATTCTGCTTTCTCCCATGCCGGAAAATAAATCGAATAATGAAAGACACTCGTCCCTCGCAGGAAGCATTTTTCATTCTGAAGGTAAATTCTGCAAATAGGTAAGCAGAGGTCGAATAGAATTAATTTGATTTCTGCCTTCAGTCAATATTACAACAATATTGCAAGTCACTAATTCACACCCATACTCTATCAAAGGCCAACACGTGTTCTATTTTACGCAGATTCTCATTTTTCAAATGTTGCACTCCTTTTTCAACTCAGCCGACAGTGGTGAAACATCCAGAGTTGATTATGGTCGCATTGTTTCCACAAGACAATAATCTGTGAAAGAAGCTACTGCACTTCATGTTGACACTCTTGGAGACTCTTGGCCTCATTATGAGTGTGGCGTTCCAGAATTAAGGGCGCCAATGGCAATGTACCGGCACCCATTCCAGACCGCCACACGACAAGTCTGCGAGCAGGGGCCATTGCGCCGGGGAACGGTGTCAATGCTTCCTTCTCCCCACTCCCATGGAGTCTTATGGGGCTCCATGGGAATGGGTATTAACATTTACCAGTGCGTGACCTCCTGATCCGCCGGGACTTGTAATGTCCCGGTGGCACAGGGAAGTCAGGTGCCGGTAAAGTGTTGCGGAAGCACCGGCAGGGTTACCACCGGACTTGTAATGAGGCCAGTGGCCTCTCCCACAATGTTTGGGGACTTTCCCTCAGGCTTTGAATCTGAGGGTGGCAGTTACCCTGCCATTTCATACCCTCTTACCCAATATCCAGTCAGTCAGCTGCAAGGCAATAGAATGCAACTGGAGCATGTTCCCCTCTAACACATTTTTTATTGCTGTGGGATTCACCTGTCGCTGACTGATGGTCATCTGGCACAGGCAGTACATGCCAGCATGTTACATCAGTCTGACTCCCCAAGGATACCACTAACACCAAAAGCAAGCTCTGTTTGTGGTAGTGGTGGCAACAAGGCAGTGCTGGCAGATGGTGCTACTGTCGCAGTATGCACATTGGACAGAGGTGATTGGGCACACTCAGAAGATGATGGAATTAGGGATGCTTGAGCAAGTGTGTCAAGTCATGAGCAGGTGTGACCTCCTGTGAAGAACCCACAGACACTTACATAAACACCTCCACCACTTGAGGGTGCTGGTAGAGGGGGTCATTGGAATCTGAAATGCACACACTTGTCAGCCCAAGACTCAGATTATGGGGTTGGGCATTGCTGTGGTCCCCAATGACCAACCATTCCTTTGTATACCCTGCTTGACTGGCATCTTGCATTGTTCTCATATCACAGTTCCTTATTCACTCTTAACAGTCTTCATGCAAGCTAAGGTAGACTCAGATGAGCAATATAATGGTTTGTGACGTCCTATGTCCTGTCTGACAATTGGCAAAGGATGCCTATGCCTGTGTTTCCACCTTGGCAAGGCCAGGCAAAGGTGCAGTGGCATTAATCTCTTCCTCCTCTTGAGCCCTCTGTGGAGCAATTACTACCCTGTACTCCTCCAGCCCAGCACCACGACCTGCACCTCTTGTCCTTCTTCCCTAGGGTGGACAGCTACTCGTGCACCCCTGCCTGCACCCTATCGCTGAGTTACCAATACCTAATTTCCAACTTCAAAGCTTATTAGGGCATTTGTCCAAGAAGTGGTGTTGTAATATATCCACAGCTGGAATGCCCTCCTTCACCATTAAGGAGGGTAAGTGCCTTCCAGTAATCCTCATATGCCTCATCAGCTTCTTCCACCACTTCTGGCACAGGAGCTTCTTTTGTAGCCTCCACTGATCGCCTGTGGAATTGGCAACCCCTCCTTTTGACATCCTCTCCTCGTGCTGAGACACCCTCAAAAGACTTTTACACTTCAGACAATACATGCTGTGGCTATGGGCATCTGGCACCAGCAGTCCCAGGCCTACAACCATAAAAGACACACGATTCTCCTCCAAAGCCCCCGCATAACTATGATCATCCACAGTCCAGTGAAGTGAAGCTCCTCTTCCTACTCCACATCCCCCACATGACGGTCCATGGCACACAAATGGATGACACAAGTCTACAACAGACAATTCCAAGGGCTCTCAAACAAACAAAGGAAGATAACTACAGAACTAGGAGGATTTTCTGATTCACACAGGTAAAAGACAAGGTAAGAAAAATAAATGGAAGAAGTCCCACAATTCTTAGTAGGACAAACACTTTCCCAAATTGGATTAGCAACAGAGAAATGAAAAGGGTTTTCTTTTTTAATCTCTCTGGGATGTGTCACAGGGGGCATACACAGAACGCGTGTATTGTATTATATAGTGTATGAATGTGTACCATGCTCCAACGACCCGAGGGCTTACGGGCACCGACAAAGACAAACAAAAAAGAACAGCTCCCACACTAATGGAGCAAATTACATTCACATTATTTCTATTATTTCCATGGAAGCATTAGTAAGAGAGGCAGTTACTGTGGATCGTATCTAGCAGAAAATAAGTGTTTTTCATTTCTTTTTGAAAATTTAGATTGACTTTAAGTCCCTAAGATCATCCGGGAGGGTATTGCATGCTCTAGGGGCGGCGTTAACAAAGGATCCTGTGAGCGCTTTATTAAAGTTACAGCGGGGGGGGGGGGAGGGTCATTAGTTGATTAGTATTGTTTGATCTTAAGGCTCTCTTTTATAACCATCTGATCTCTTAGGTAGGACGGCATAAATCCCAAGCGACATTTTTGTGTAATCAGAAGAAGCCGGAACTGCATTCTAGCCCTTACTGGAAGCCAATGCAGACCTCGCCTTGCATCTGAAACATGGTCATTCCATTTCAATCCAGTGACCACCCTGCCTGCGCTGTTTTGTATCACCAGGAGGCAATCACACTATGCTTGCAAGCAGCCAATAAGCAGATTGCAACACTAATACATTTTTGAACCAATTGTAGCTCATGCAATTGTCTCTGTGTTCTTTTGTGAAATAAAAGGCCGGATTGACGCAAGTAATTTGATGTAGTAGGTAGATGCCGAGACCAGCCCACTTATCTGGGCCCTCATGTTCAGGTTCTGGTCCAGGATTATGCCCAGAGTTTTTACTTTGCTCTGAACCTCAATTTTGCAATCTGCAATGGAAAAGCATTTATAGAGTGGGCCTAGCTTCGGAATTTCCTTCAATGAGCAAACCGCCATTAATTCAGTTTTTGTCTTTGTTAAGGGCCAACCCATTTTGAATCATCCAAGCTTAGATGATGTCATAAACTAGGTTGACTTTGAGCTCATGCTACTTGTGTGTTCCAGTGAGCGGGATGACACATTGTGTGTCATCTGAATCATTTGTGAAAGTGAAACTTACTTTCCAGTGTGTCAAAAACAGGACCATGAAGAGATTATAAAGTGATGGGGTGACGCAGGTTCTTTGAGGTATGCCATTTAATAGAATAAAGGGTTTAGCCTCTGCATCTTCGCCCACCACTCTGCATTGCCTATTACTTAAGAAAAACCTATGCAATGTGCTGCATCCCTGGAAAAGCTAGCCACTTCCCTCAACCTGGTGGTCAATATAGAATTATCCACCAAGTCGAAGGCTGCACAGAGATCTAGAATGATGAGCAGGGATGCTTGGCCCCTATCCATGGTATGCAGCAATTTCACCTTCAAATCGAGTACGGCCGTTTCCGTCCTATTGTGCTGTCTGAATCCAGATTAGAACTTTTTTATGCTGTCCAGGACGTGCTTTTCAACTAAAGAGGACATTACACATTTACTTATGGCTGGTAAGAGCAGAGTCGGACAGGTTTTAATTATCATTGATGAGCCGGGGTCCCCACTACATTTAGAGTTCTTGAGCTTTGTAATGACCTTCAGCAAGTCTGATTCTGAGATTGGAGAGAATTTGAACTCCACCTGAGAACCTGCCTTGTACTGCGAATCTAATGACTGATTGCACATCAGTTTCTGCTCCATTAATAGTCACTAATTTCCCTACCATGGCATCCTTTATTTTATCACACCAGTCATCATCTTTACAAATGATTTCCTTATCTGGCCCCTTTAGTATTTCTTGTTTTCTAAGGATCTTGACCAATTCCCTGCTCTCAACAACAATCCCTTGCTTGAAAAAAAATGATCAGTTCAACATTTTTTTCAAAGACAAGTGTTGTAGAATGGCTACAGGGATGCATTGAAAACCGACTACAACACAAAAGGGAAAGCTCTTTGGCAACAGTGTTAGAACGGTTGAGCAAATACAGCTGATGCACAGGGTTATTGTAAAGAGACCTGCAGACGAGAGAAAAATAATTGTCTTAAATTACAGGTGATATTTAAGCAAAGGGATTTATTAGTTTTAGTATGCCAGCTATTAACCCATTCCTAACTAACTTAAGTGCCTGCCTTCCATATCCGCTCTTCTTTTACCTTCTGCAGTGCTAGCCTCAGAGACTTTGAGAGCCAATTCATCAGGCCTTCTTGCATGCTATTCTCACATCCCACCTAAAACAATACCCCTCTTTGTAAAAAAAAAAAAAAAAAGTAACCTATCATTGTGATGGGCAGATGGTGAGAGATAACCATGTGATTTTAGAGGTCCAGGTAAATATGGCTTCTCGCCTGCACTTTCGGTCTCATCCTTCTCAGGTGATGGACGTAGCCTCCACCCCCATAATGTCTTCTGGTATTGATGAGAGGTCTAGTGTTTATTTATTTTGTTATTCATATTGTTACAGTTAAACACTTTACACATTTCACAAAGCGTATAAACAACAAACAAAATATGACATTCATAAAAGCATTCATAAAAACAACATCCATAAATAATATTGACAGACATTTTTTGCCATGATGCAATTCATGGCAGACAATCATGATTCTTAAAACACACTAATTTCATACCCTGTTACACAGTAATCAATACATTCTAAAATTGTATTCTAAGATTCTAAAGTCCATCCTCTGAATACGATTCCTACATGCAGGTCTTTATTGTAATAAACATTTGCAATCACAGACAGCCAGACCTCGATAGCTGATGTCCGCACTTACCCATTCACTTGCCACATTCTGGCCGCTATGTTACTATTGTTATTATCTATTCCCATGTACTGCACTTTCCCGTTCTCCCTTCCCACGCACTTGCACATTATGAATGACACCTGGCCTAGTAGGATCGTTGTTCGTCCCCCTTTGTTCCCCTCCCTTGCCTCGTCGCGCCTTGAAACACTTATGTATAGGCGCGTTATAAATGCCACATATCATATCATCATACTCTGTAAAGAGCTTGGGGCAGACTAATACTTTGGTGTTCAGACAGTGGATACGACCCTGGAGGTAACAATGCCGTTTTTTTGGCATGGCTACCCACATTCCGGTACCGGGTCCGGGTTCCCTGAACGGGGAAATACCAGGCCATTCCGACCTTGGAGTGCCCGGTTTTACCAGGTGTCCTCAGCGGGTCCCGCGAGCAGACCTCGTAATGAGGCGGTAGGTGGTTAACGGGGCCACAGCTCTACCAGCCCTTTTAATCCCCTACCGCCAGGGTCGTAATCAGGCCCAGTATCTCCAAAATGAAAATTCTTTGATTGAATCTAAATAATGGACATATTCCCCAAAGTATCACATATGCGTAGGGCCCAATTTCCCACATTCTGTCAGAACATGTTTTGCTGACTCTGAATGCTCCTGTCTCTCACAGATTCGCCAACTTCTATTCTCCAGAGGTTTTCTCAACATTGGACCCTTCACTAACAGCAAAGGTAAATGATTTATACGGAACAGGATGAATCTGTGCAGATTCTTGGAGGGGCATAATGTTATGTAAGGTTGCCATTTCTTAAAAGTATATAGCATTTCGGATACATGTGTATAACGTTTTAATTTAGCTCAATGATTGAAATTATTGCACCAATCCCAATGCTCTACTTTTTGCTCAAATGCTTTTTCCAACTCGTGAAACACTTAATTTCATACAACCTCCAGTCCAAAGAGGGCTGCTACTGATTTCTCATGTATGTCTGCCCCTTCAGATTTAATCTCTTGTCCCTGAGAAAAGGCAACTGACACTTGGGGTGTGTCATGGCTTTAATAAATAGTGTTTTCTGTCTATCACACGGTTGTGTGAACTTAGACAATTTTGAACTAGCGTCAGCATTGTGCAGAGATTTTACAGGGTCCTTAATGTATACCACTGCATGGGGGGCATGGTTAAGGTGTTGTATGCAGAGAGGTGATTTCTAATGGGTGATTTACTTATTATTATTATTTTTTCTTTTCTTTTCTTTTTTCTTTCTTCCTATTGAGGATCTCTCCAGGGTTTCGGCATTACATGATTATTGTGCTCCGATTTTGGTGTCGGGACGGACACCTTGGTATGAGGTCTACTGTAACTGGCTTCTGATGTAAGGTTTAAGGGCATCTATACTAAACTGTAATATGTCTTTGTAGATGTCTGTGAAGTGTGATAAATCTACATGTGGGAATAATTCAGTATTTTCTATGACTGTTTTTCTAGGTACATATTGGTGTTTCCCTGACGATGTGACACAATGTCCCGAAAACAAGAAGGATTTTTTGCAATGCAACGCTTATTAATGTTAAAAAATACTGAGGTAACATTGTGCATTGATCAGTTGTGTATAATTTCAGAGGTTTATGAGTGGCAAAAGGCTGCATGAATACATCTTGTATTGTGTTAAAATAAATGGAGAATTGACAACAATATTTGGGGGATTTGAAGAGCATTTTTTGGACGATTTTTTATTGATCTTAAGAGAAAAAGAAAAGATTATTTGCGGTGAATACTTGTATTAAAATGGTATTGTGGATGTAGGAATAGTGTTTGTTTGAAAATTATTAAGCATTAGTTGAACCAGCAGTTCACACATTATGAGAGTGTGGAGGTAGAGCTCTGGGCAGCGCAAGCTCTGACAGTTTTGTTTTGTGTAGTAGTTAATAGTGTGGGAGCAAACCCTGTTACCTACCAGCACCTCATTTTAGATTGTTACAAAGTTGGCTATACTTGGTACTATTGAGTAGGCTATAGCATTTAAACATTTAGACATTGATATACTTAATAAATATGAGGCCACGGTTCATCATTACTATGGCCACCATGGAGATAAGATCTAACTTTAGTTGCAGTATCTCCATGGGCACACACAATGGAAGAACTAATATTTTTTTCCAAAGCCGCCACCAGCCTCCCTATCCATTTTAAGTCTATGAGGGAGAGACATTCAAGCCCATGCAAAATAGCGGGGCAAAAACACTGTTTATATAGGCGGATTGTACTCTCCAGCTAAAATCCCCAGTACGAATATTAAAATTCTATAACAATGCCGTCAGTTGAGCTGCCTTTCTTCTATTCACTGCAGGCAGCCGACGCGAGGTGAGAAAGCCCATCCGGGCCCTGCACACTTCTATTGGTGGCAACTAGGCCCCCAGACCCCCGGCGCATCCCTCTCCCACCCCGCACCCTCTTCCTGATTCCCGCTCCCCTCCCGCCTCCCAACCCGCCCATCCCCGCTCTGATTGGGCCGTGAGCCCTTCATCACTGGTCCTCCCAGGGCAGCCCTCTGCCCGGCAGCCCCAGCGGCTAAGGCCCCATGGCCAAGGGCGGCTCCAACAGAGGCGGCTCCAGGAAGTGTCAGCAGGTGTCCGCAGGGGACGCCAAGGAAGCCAACAACCAACAGACACCACCAAAACCGTGAGTGTGGTAGGGGAGTAGAGCAATCACTCCACTCCAGAAAGCCCATGCCACTCTATCTTACCACCAAATAACATAGATTGCCATAATGTTAGCATATCCACTCCTAGACGGAATTGTGAAAGTTAGCATGTCCACTCCTAGACGGAATTGTGAAAGTTAGCATGTCCACTCCTAGACGCAACTGTGAAAGTTAGCATGTCCACTCTAGAACTGTGAAAGTTAGCATGTCCACTCCTAGACGGAATTGTGAAAGTTAGCATGTCCACTCCTAGACGGAATTGTGAAAGTTAGCATGCCCACTCTAGAACTGTGAAAATTAGCATGTCCACTCCTAGACGGAATTGTGAAAGTTAGCATGCCCACTCCTAGACGGAATTGTGAAAGTTAGCATGTCCACTCCTAGACGCAACTGTGAAAGTTAGCATGTCCACTCTAGAACTGTGAAAGTTAGCATGTCCACTCCTAGACGGAATTGTGCAAGTTAGCATGTCCACTCCTAGACGCAACTGTGAAAGTTAGCATGTCCACTCTAGAACTGTGAAAGTTAGCATGTCCACTCCTAGACGGAATTGTGCAAGTTAGCATGTCCACTCCTAGACGGAATTATGAAAGTTAGCATGTCCACTCCTAGACGCAACTGTGAAAGTTAGCATGTCCACTCTAGAACTGTGAAAGTTAGCATGTCCACTCCCAGACGGAATTGTGAAAGGTAGCATGTCCACTCCTAAACGGAATTGTGAAAGTTAGCATGTCCACTCCTAAACGGAATTGTGAAAGTTTGCATGTCCACTCCTAAACGGAATTGTGAAAGTTTGCATGTCCACTCCTAAACGGAATTGTGAAAGTTAGCATGTCCACTCTAGAACTGTGAAAGTTAGCATGTCCACTCCTAGACGGAATTGTGAAAGTTAGCATGTCCACTCTAGAACTGTGAAAGTTTGCATGTCCACTCCTAAACGGAATTGTGAAAGTTAACATGTCCACTCTAGAACTGTGAAAGTTAGCACGTCCACTCCTAGACGGAATTGTGAAAGTTAGCATGTCCACTCCTAAACGGAATTGTGAAAGTTAGCATGTCCACTCTAGAACTGTGAAAGTTAGCATGTCCACTCCCAGACGGAATTGTGAAAGTTAGCATGTCCACTCCTAAACGGAATTGGGAAAGTTAGCATGTCCACTCCTAAACGGAATTGTGAAAGTTAGCATGTCCACTCCCAGACGGAATTGTGAAAGTTAGCATGTCCACTCCTAAACGGAATTGTGAAAGTTAGCATGTCCACTCCTAAACGGAATTGTGAAAGTTTGCAAGTCCACTCCTAAACGGAATTGTGAAAGTTTGCATGTCCACTCTAGAACTGTGAAAGTTAGCATGTCCACTCCTAGACGGAGTTGTGAAAGTTAGCATGCCCACTCTAGAACTGTGAAAGTTTGCATGTCCACTCCTAAACGGAATTGTGAAAGTTAGCATGTCCACTCTAGAATTGTGAAAGTTAGCATGTCCACTCCTAGACGGAATTGGGAAAGTTAGCATGTCCACTCTTAGATGGAATTGTGAAAGTTAGCATGCGAAAGTTGCATTTAGAAAGTGTGCCCTACAGCCTCTCCGTCAAGCTTAGAAATGTGCCCAATAGCCTCTCTGGTAAATTGAATTTAGATGTGTGCCCAAGATCCTCTGTGAAAGATGCATTTAGAAGCGAGCCCAATAGCCACTCTGTTAAAATTGCATTCAGTAGTGTGCCCAATAGACACTCTTGAAAGCTGCATTTAGAAATGTACCCAATAGACACTCTGGAAAGTTCCATTAGAAGTGTGCCCAATAACCTCGCTGTGAATTTAGTAGTGTTCCCAATAACCACTCTGTGAAATTTAGAGGCGTACCCATTAGCCGCAATGAGCGTTACATTTAGAGGTGTGCCCAATAGCCTCTCTGGTAAATTGAAGTTAGAAATGTTCCTAATAGCCTCGCTGGAAAACTGAATTTGGAAGTATCCCCAATAGCCTCGCTGGAAAATGAAGTTAATAGTGCGCCCAATAGCCTCTCTGTGGAAAATTGAATTTAGATATGGGCCCAATATCCTCTGTGAAAGCTGCATTTAGAAGTGTGCCCATTAGCCACGCTGTGAAAGCTGCATTTAGAAGTGCTACCAATAGCATCTGTGAATGTTGATTATAGAAGTGTATCCAATAGACACCCTGGAAAGTCTCAAGCAGAAGTTTGCCCAATAGCCTCTTTGGAAAATTGAACTTAGAAATGTAGCCCAGTAGACGCTCTGTGAAAATTTGCATTTAGAAGTGTACCCAATAGCCTCCGCGAGTGTTACTCTTAGAAGTGTGCCTAATAGCCTCGCTGATAAACTGAATTTAGAAATGTTCCCAATAGCCTCTGTATGGAAAATTGTACTTAGAAGTTCGCCCGGTAGCCTCCTGGGAAAGCGATTTTAGAAGTTTACACATTGAAAGAGCATATAACCATTCTTACCACACCCCACGCTTACTCTCTCCTTTACATCACCACTCAACTAGAACACAGAGATACTATGACACCATTCGGTATAACTGTTCCCATACGAACATCCACCGCTTACTCCACATCATTCTATGTAAACACTGCTGGTCTCACACCCCCAGCCAGGCGTTTTCCTCAGGCCTAACGCAGCCACATCCGTTCCAGATACATCCTGCCAGAACGAACACATTCTCCTGATCTCTCAACCACCACACCTACCAATAAGAATCAGCTATTACATGTGTACCGCACGAGCTGCACACATATCCGGTGCACACACGCACCTTTTGACTCTCCCTACTCTCTCTACTGATCTGAACTTCGGTTCCCAAGGGCGTTCAACCTACCAGCGCCTTCAGACCATACCAATGGTATAAAAGGCGCTATATAAGTGCAAAATAACAATAACAATGTGTGGTAATACAGTCAGAGAAACCCTGCGTTTGCTCGAAATCCACACCTAGGTATCTTAACATTCTGCATATTCCACCCCTGCCACCATTAATGTTAAACTGGGTCTAAGGATTTTCCCACATGAAAACAGGATGATCTGGGGTTTACTCGTATTTATGGATAGCTAATTTCCCTTAGCATACTTCCACAGTTCACCTGCCAATCGCACTATGCCCGAGAACGTGTGGTCAAATACAACAAGATCATCCACGTATGCTAAGCATACTACATGATGGGAATCAAACTTAGGGGGGCATGCCTTTACCACACTTAACTCCTTGGGTAGATCAGTCAGGTACAAGTTGAATAGTAGAGAGCCAAGGCGCAAACCTGTTTCACTCCTCTTGGGTTAGCAACTGTGTGCGTCAAATCCCCCCCCCCCCCACCCTCCAACTTGACCTGTACAGTGTTATCCTCATGGAACACTCTTAGGAAATATAGTACATGTTCAGGGCAGCCATATTTTTCAAGCTTCAACCAAAGTTTTCCTCTGCATACCGAGTCGAAGGCTGCCTGGAAATTTACAAACAGCACCTCCTTGTGCGTTTGTCAATAAATCCATCACCCTAAAATTATGTAAGGTAGAGCATCCAGGCCTAAACCCAGTTTGGAATCTGTCCAGCCGGCTGCGAGACAATATTGCAATTCATCTAGAATAAATGATTCAAACATCTTGCCCGTGACATCTAATATAGGCAGAAGTCTATAGTTTCCATGATCCATTGGCTTTAGTTCAACTTTCAGATAATTCAGAAAGTCGGTCCTAAAGCATTTTAGGCGAACATGCACTGTCCAGATCATCTTAGGCAAGCATTGCCTCAAGAAGGTAGGGGCAAAGGGCTGCCCTAGCCAAAGTGTGGTAGAAGTTAAAAGGAAATAATAACACTAGGTTTAGGGACATGGATGACATCATGATGGGGTTTCATTTTTTTTTTATTTCTTTTTACCAGAAAATGAAGATTCCTACTCCCATCCCTTCATTTAATTTTTTCCGGTCTCTCTTTGTTATTTATTTATTTTATGCTATTGAATAGGGTTTGTGTTCCTGTGGAGACCTAACATCAGTAAAACTATAGCCAAACAACAAGAGCTCAGATTTGTTATTCCCGAAAAACACCCTTCTGCTCACTCACAGTTTGCCAAGGGTGACTTTCCCTCTTCCTACTCCTCCATTAAGGGGGTTCTTCTCTCACACTATGGTGAACTTGCACCTAGCACCTGGATCAGAGCTATAGCAACCAGCAGAGCGTAGTCTGGTAAGCACTCAGTTGTCTCTGGTTTTTGCCTTCTTCCGGGTTGTAGCCCCCAGCAAACTCTGCACACCTCTTTCTTTAATCTCCTTCAAGATTCCAGCTATTTAGCTTAGTTATCTCCAGTTCTTTCCTTCAGCTATTCTCCGAACCAGCACAACTCTCTGAAATGCCATCCTAACACCCATGCTATTGGTCTCCTGCTGTCATCCTTGATACTGGAACTCTCTTAATAATTTCAGTGATTGGCTGGGGCCTTGCCTACTTAGCTTGAGGCCAGTGGATTGGTTAGTGTTCTGTGGGCCTATCTCCCGTGAATGTGTTTCTCCTCCTTCTCTTACAGAAATAAGGTGTTGTGTGTCTGCAACCACACAACAGTATTGCATATGTTTCATATACCATTACGGTAGTTGAAGGTTTTCTTTTTTTTTTTCAACTTTATTTAATAATTATACAGAAAATAATACAAATGAGTAACAACAGAATGGGAACATACTCCATATAAATCAGTTCAACAAAATGCAAATTACTACTAAATTATCAGCTATTCAAAAGGAAATCCGAAAACATCCCCATCCACCTATCTCATGGCAAGACGTGACAACACAAAACACAAAAAAACAACAACAGGGCAAAACATATACACCTACCAACCCCCCAACCTCAATATCCACAAAATAAACCAAAGCCTACACCCCATCCAAATAAATCACTGAATGACCCCCATCTCTCCTCGTACTCAGTTTCCCGATGTTGTCGAATTGCCTGAGTCTTCTCGTACCAAGAGAGCGTCCGCATATCCGACACCCAGTTCTCGCAATGTGGCTTCTTCCTGGATTTCCACACCTTCATTATTTGTTTTATGGCCATCAACAATGCTCTATCAATCCATTCCGAACAATCCCACATCTCCACACTTCGACTATCAGTTGAAAGGAAAATCACTGACAGAAAAGTACAAGGCAGTGTCATACTAGTTACCATATCAATGTAATCGAAAACCTCTCTCCAAAAGTCCAGCACTCTACTACACTCCCAGAGCATAGGTAGATAGGTCCCTCTCAAGCCTCCACACCCCCAGCACAGATCTACACCAGCCAAGCCTCTCTCCTTCATTTTCACTGGCATCCAATAAATATGGCCTAAAAGACATTGGTGAATATACCTCAGATTTAAATCAACCTTGGCCCTCACCTAAGCCCTCGAGCTATTATCCCACAAGCCATCAGAAAGATCAGTTTCCAATTCAGACACCCATTTCATTCGTAACTGATCCCAGGAATTCCTCATACAGTACTGCAAAGGCATTAACCTAACATATGTAGAAACTGCCCTAGGAGACGTAGCAAAAATCTCACAAATCTGAGGACTACCACTCAAGGGTCCGCTCAACATTTGCAATCTTTCAATCAGCAACCGCTCCAAAAGCCCATATCAACCCGCCTCCCTATTATGCAGACTATAACGATTAGCTAATTCTTCAAACAAAACCATTCTCTCCCCCCCCATACATCCCCTACTTTCAGAATGCCCCTGTTAGCCCAACCCCTCCAATTAAGCATTTTATTATTAATTTCTAAACCCGGGTTCAGCCAAATAGAGGCCGAATCATACAAATACAAGGATTTCCCACACCCCAGAATCCAAGTAGCCAACACTGACTTAGAAATCACTAGAGTCTCCAGTTTTGTACCAGAATTCGCCAACCTCCCACACGAAGATGAACAGTCCAGGGAAAAGGGATGCAGCATTTCCTTTTCCATTAAAAGCCAATATGGGTCTGATCCCTGCCCTTCCTCAAAGTAATAAGAAGCCTTCTTCAATAAAAATCCCCTGCAATAATTCTCCAATACCGGATAACCAGAACCCCCTTCTTTAACTCTACGCACCAAAATAAATCGTGGAATTTTTGGCCTATTACCTTTTCCCCATAGGAAGTTCATAAAAATCCTATCAATGCTCTGGAGCACTCTTTTAGTAAATTTAAGGGGAAGTGATTGAATAAAATACAGGACCTTTGGCAACAACATCATCTTGATAGCATTGATTCTTGCCCAGATGCTTAGAGTCAATCTTTCCCATCTTTGTACATCCTTCAGCAGAATTTCTCTAAATTTTTCTACATTGTATTCCACCGTTCTCTTAATATCGCGCACCAAGTAGACTCCTAAATATTTCACTGAAACATCAGTCCATTGGCAATCCCAATCCAACAACCTCCCATTCAACGGGTTCATCTGAAGCGGCAAAACTACCGTTTTACCCCATTTCACTTTATAGCCAGACAACTCTCCCACCTCCTGCAACATATTCCTCAATAAGGGTCCACCCACCTCTGGATTCCTAAAGACCACCGTCAGATCATCAGCATATGCTAGGACTTTCACCTCATCATTTCTCAACTTCAAACCACAGATATTCTGCTCCTGCCTAAGATAAACCAACAACGGCTCCAGGACCAAATTAAACAAAAGGGGCGAAAGGGGACACCCCTGTCTCGTACCACTATACAACTGAAAAGCCTGAGACAAAACATTATTAACCCATATTTTAGCCGAGATTTTGTGTTGCAATGCACCTATAGCATTCAGAAATTGTGGGCCAAAGCCCATCCGAAGCAGTGTGAAATTTAGAAACGACCAATTCACACAATCAAATGCTTTTTTAGCGTAAAAAAATCAAAAATATATCCTCCACCTTAGCACGAGACAACCCTATTATATTCAGTAATGTCCTAATGTTATCATAGCCATACCTATCAACCATAAACCCCACTTGGGAACGGCCCATCAATTCACCCATATATTTTTGCAACATAGTGGCCATGACCTTTGCAAAAATGTTAACGTCCACATTAAGTACAGAAATAGGACGATAATTAGCACACTTTGACAAATCTTTTCCCAGTTTTGAGATGAGGGTAATAATCGCCTCTTGCATCGTAGGACACCACACTCCATCTGAAAGAAAATTATTAAACAAAAGACACAATTTGGGCACCAAAACCGAACTAAACACTCTATAAAACTCTACAGGTAGCCCATCTGAACCAGTGGATTTACCCATATTAAGTTGATTAATAGCATCCACAACCTCTGATTCCATAATCTGAGCATCAATTGCCTCTCTACCCTCCTCAGATAAAAAAGGAATGTCTATTTTATTGAAGAACTCCATTAGTTTGCCTTCCTCAACTTGCGACACATCCGAATAAAGAGAAACAAAAAAGGACCTATAGCATTCACAAATGTCAACACTTCGAACCCTCACCCCTCCAACTGCATCCTCTATTTTCTGTGTAAGCGATCTATCTGACAAACTTTTCAGTATCCTAGCGAGCGATCATCCTCCCTTATCCCCTTCCTCCAAATATTTCTGCCTCATGAAATACAACCCTTTCTCAGTTTGCTCCTCCATCATTTTTCTTAATTTGCTCCTCGCACCCTCCATCATTAATCTGTCCTCTCCTTTACCAAACAAAGCATTCTCCCGTTGTAGAGCCTTAAGCTCCAACTCCAACCCCCTAATACTCATCTCCCCCTCCCGCCTGACTCTAGCTGTCCAATTAATCAATTCCCCTCGCACATGCGCCTTAAACGCATCCCACACTATCAGACAGTCCGCCGAACCCACATTATCCTAAAAAAAAAAATGAATGATGGAGATATTAAAAGCCTCACAGACTTTCTCCTCCTACAAAATGAATGTCTTGAGTCTCCATTTAATCCAGGTAGGTCGATGTATACTTCGATCCATATTCAACTTTACCAGTGAATGATCTGAGAGACACCACTCTGCAATTTCCACAGTCCTCACAACATCAATCATTTTATCCGAAATCAGCAAATAATCCAGTCTAGAGTAGGAGTTGTGAGCCGAAGAGTAAAAGGAAAAACCCTTCTCCGTAGAGTGAAGCGACCTCCCACTATCCACCAAGGCGAAAGTATCAATAAAACCACGAAAGGCACTACTCAGCCCATGACCCATCAACCTACATGTTGATAACCTATCCAAGGTGGCATCCAAAACACAATTAAAATCCCCTCCAAGAACGATATAATCACCATTCATCTTTTTCAAAGAATCTGTCAGTTCCTTAAAAAAAGAATACCATTTGAGCATGGACTATACACCAATCCTAAAGTCAACGTTCTCCCCTCAGACTTAACATCCACAAAAATATACCGTCCAGCGTCATCCATAAGTATATTTTCAACCACCATTCCCAAGTTTTTCCCAAGCAGCAATCCCACTCCCCTCGCACTCCCAGAGTAACAATTTAACAGAACCTTCATAGACTTTGATGCCCCATAAAATTAACCGGGTGTTCTATTAGGTGCATTTCCTGTAAGAAAATAACATCTGCCCGTTCACGCTTTAACCTAACCATTACATTTCTTCCTTTCCCTGGACAGTTTAGTCCTTTAACATTCCAAGTCACAAAATTCAAAGACCCCATCGAAATCTATCAAACACAATACTATTTGCACAAACCACCCAGGACATGAACTTGAAAACCGGGAAGCACATATTAGGTTCAAAAACCCTACAAGCCAAAGATATCAAGAAGTTGGTGTAGTACAATGAATCAACCCCCCCACCGACATACATTACAGTAAACACAGATATGTACACACAACAACAGTCAACACAAAGATAACTTTTAAATTGCAGATAGTCCATCAACCGGACAGAACGATAATTTCCAAAATCACAAAACCTAACCACTGAACTGTAACCCTAGGGTCCCGTGCCCAACCCATAAGCAATACATCAGCTCAACCCTTCTTACTCGATTTGCCACAACCTAACCTCCTAAATCGTCTTCAATAACCTATATATCCAACCAAAACCCCCATCTGCCCCATTCACGGCCCCAATCCAAGCTCAACCCTAAACATAACCTAAGATAAGCCAGCCAGAAATCCCCCATCTCCTCTCCACTAACTATCTAAGCTCATCAGTAGCCCCATCCAGCAATAACATCACCACCTATATCCAACCAAAGTTTGGAACTTATTCAATTAAGACAACCTCCACATCCCCATTTTCCCATCCCAATCCACATAGCCAAAAATACGAAAGTTCAAGCACCAACAGAGTCATTACTACAACACTGCCCGAAAGAGCGTAAGTACAGGGCTCAGTCCCCAGAAAGCAATAGTTGAAGGTTTTCAGTGGACTGGGGGGGGGGGTCTAAATATTTCCACAATTTAGCATCAGTGATCCAGCGTAAGAAGGGAGCCGAAAATAATATAGGAAGCCCTGGGGGTTCCCCTCCTAAGAAAATATTTTAAAATAATCTTTTGTAATGTGTTTAAAGCGTGCAAATTACAAACCATGTGTTGAGAAATATAGAGTAAGAAGCCATACAATTTACAATTGGTTCTCTGAGGTAACACATGAAAATGTACTGTAAATATCATGTGACCAACAGACCACAGAAGCATTATAGTACATGTTCTTGAAGCTGCAGCCACAATATATCTATGCCAGTAATGCAGATGTAAATCACATACATGAAGCTGTGGCCAACACCCTATCTATGCCAGTAATAATCACTGAAAGCCAAATGCATAAGGCTGAGGCCACATCTTTGCCTGTAAAGGCCATTGTAAATCACTTGCATGAGGCGTTGAACACAATCCAGGTACCCATATCCTGTACTTTTTGTATATATGTACTGTAAATACGGCAATAAGACATGTAATGCATCAGCTGTTTATATCCTCTGTATGTAACCTAAGCTTAAGTAATCTTGTGACCGCTGCGCCCGGCTACCCCAGGGTTTGGAGCGCATTATCAAATAATAAACTAAACTAAACTAATCTATGCTAGTAATGGTCACTGTAAATATCTTGCATGGGGCTGCAGCCACAATCAATTAATGCCAGTAATGCCCAGTGTACATCACTTTCATGAGTATCTGGCTATACTCAGTGTAAGCCAGTATTGTTCACTGTACATTAATTGCATGGGGCTGCTTTGCCATCGTCATTTCTAGTTCCTTCCTCCACCATTCAAGCCAATTACACATACACTGGAATGATGCCATGCACACATATCTAGGCACCTGGACATACACACTCAATTAGACACATGCATATGCACATTCACAGGCTTCTGAAACTAACATACACACGCCACACAGACATAATCAAAACTCTTCTGTGCAGACACACACACCATGTGCATTGCATTCAAACATGCATACATGTGTAAAGTACAAGCACTTTTATTTTAACTTCTTCCCTGTCCTGTAGAGCTTCTCTTTTCTTCTGGCAATGAAGGGAGTCGACACAGCTGCAAACAGGGAGCAAGATACTAGGCAGGTGCTGTGAGAACAGAGGCAGTGCTGGTGCACCCGGGAAGGTCTTGAATATGGAAGTCATGCTTTACTCCATATGTCACTTGCAAGCAGCTTGATTGTTTGGCAATCTGGGGGCAGCATGCATGCCAAGCTGATTTCTCTGGTGTGGCTCACACTTTAAAACAAAAATTAAAATAATTGATTAGACAAGTACCAGCCCTGTGGGTGAACTAGGCAATTAGGAATGGCCCAGAAGGGTTGATTCCCCCAAGCCCCCTCAGCTGCACCCCACTCATCAGACACGTTCAACATGCAATTTCAAAGCAAGACTCTCAGTGTGTCTTCAGTACTGTGCCTCTCATAACCTCCTTCAGATTACAGAGCATTATATATTCCCGATCCCTAAACTCTCTTCCTCTCTGGTGTCCACTCTAGGGATCCCTCCTTGCCATCTACAGACATCTCCCTTTTAGAAGATGGCACAAAGAGGAAAGGGAAGACGTAAAGAGACCACATTGTTGTATTACTTTTCTTATGAGTGAAATTAAGAGCAAAAAGGAAAGATGAAAAGGGGACCTAGTAAATACACTTATAGTTAAAAGGAGGCAAACAGAGATCAACAAGAACTAAAGATTGTTAGCACCTGGAAAGAGGTTGCAGGCCAATAAGAAAGCTCGGATTACCCGTGTAGTTCAAATGCGGGTGTTAAGGGTGTCTAACTTTAAAAAAAGAAAACTTACATTGCAGTGCATCACTGTGCTGTCCTTCTGAACTCTGTTTCCTTGTTGATGACATTGTAGTTATCTGCATAGAAAACAGACTTTTGGAGGACCACACAGCACTGCACCGCAATATAAATGTTCTTTTTTTAAATTTAAACACCCTTACCGTGTGGAAAGTACACGAATGCTAATGGCGATATACACCTCGACAGTGGGCTGACCCTGCCGGCAGCAGCACTGCTACACGTATTAAGGGGCCCTTGCTTCACTCAAGCTCTTAACTTGGGCAGCGGTCTATTACCGCAGAGGCGACGCATCACCTTGGTCGATATCGCTAAAATCATATACTGCCAAAAAGGCCACAAACTGCTTTGAAGTACACAAAAACATCTTTAATACACAAGTTGAAAGGCCAACCCTATACCTCCTGCTCTTACACCAAAACACACAAAACCAAAAGTGAAAGTGAGCTCTACCTTTTATTGAATGACCAAACCACTCCAGAAGCTGCTGAATGTCCTTACAAAATATAATATTGCTCTTATTTAATTTCTTTTTAAAATTTGTAAATTGTCTAAGCAGGGTGCTGTTTCGGAAACCAGTTACATGCAAAGGAAACATAGTCATGGCCAAAATACAGACATGATATAAAAGACCAATTGTTAGGCAAATAGCCAAGTCTTTAGTGCCTTCCTGAAAGTCCAGTTGGACTCTTCTGCCCTTAGCGCCGGAGGGAGTGCATTCCAGTGGTGCACTGCCAATGTCGGAAAGCTTGAACCTCCTCCTTTAATTTTCTTGAAAGTTGATGGCACTAGGCGGTTAGTTGGGAAAGATCTAAAGAGGCTGGTGGATTTGGCTTGCATGAATTTCTGAGATAGGCACTCATGGGCCACCTTAGCCACGCATTTATGCATAATGATAGGGCTTTGAATATGATTCTCTCTCTGACAGGGAGCCAATGCGCATCTTTTCTCGCTGTTGACATGTGCTCTTTTCTGGGAATGTTTAAGGCTGCACTTAGGGCATTGTTTTGGATTAGTTGGAGTTTATCGATATTTTGTTGTGAAGTCCCTGTGAAGTGCGCATTACAGTAATCAAGACTTGCTCCTATGAGGGCTCTGGTGATGGGGAGGCAGCTGGATGGCATGAGGAATTGTCTTGCTACATTAATGAGTTTGGTGGTATTTGCAGCAGTGGACGCAATTGTGTTTGCTTGTCTGGAAAGGGAGAGGGACGCAGCCAGGTAAACCCTCAGTGTTTTTACTGTGGTTAGGACCAGGATTTGGGTGCCATCTATCGTGAATGTTGTGAATTGAGTGTTAAGCTTTTTTGAGCACAGCTGGCAATCAAGCAAGCAGGATCTCGGTCTTGTCATCATTTAGGCATAGGTGGTTTGTAGCCATCTGGGCTTGGATGATTGAATATATTTTGTTGATCATGATGGAGTCAGTACCGTAGCATCCAGACAGTGGGAGGAGGATTTGAGTGTCATCTGCTTATTTCGTATATGCTATGTCCAAGGAACCCAGAAGGTCGAATAAGGATTTGGTGAAGATGTTGTAAAGGGAAGGAGATACGCAGGACCCTTGAGGCACTCGGCATGGCATGGGATGGGGGTAGGAGGCCGCACGCTATCTGCAAGAAGACTCTCATGGGTCTACCCTCTAAGAAGGAGGCTACCCAGGTTATGGCTTCATGGGAGAAGTTAGCAGACTCAGTAAGATGGTTGCAAAGAGTTGTTTGATTTACCAGGTTGAAAGCGGCAGAGAGGTCTAAGAGTAGTAGGAGGGCTGGTTTGCCTTCATCTCTGAAGGCATCAAGCTGATTTTTCAGGTCTAGTAGTGCTTATTCTGTTCTGTGCCCTGGCCAGAAATCTGATTGACGCAATCTTAGGATGTGGTTTGATTCTAGGAAAGTCTGGATTTGGTCATAGGCTGCTCTGTCGAGGATTTTTAGTAGGATTGGTATTGTGGTAATATGACGGTAATTATTGGAGACTGACAGTTCCAGTGTTGGTTTCTTCAGCAGAAGGAGCACCCAGGATTCTTTCAGGGTAGCTGGGACTTGGCTCGAGCAGAGGGATGCATTGATAAATCTTGTGATGAAGAGGACTAGGTCTTCCGAACAGTCTTTAATAATGTTAGTGGGGCAGATGTCTCCTTTGCATTCGGATGGATACAGCTTTTTTAGGATTTTAGCTGTTTCCACTTCGGATCATTCTCTGAAGTGGAACAGAGGTGATCTGTGCGGGGGTGGGTGAGGGGTGGGCGTGGAGATGGGGGCTTGTTTTGAAGCAATGTTTTGTTGTAGCAGGGAGAATTTAGCACGCATGGCATTCTGAATATTAATGCACCATCCTTTGTCTTTGGAGATAACAGATGGAGCAGTGGCTGGGGATTCTATTTCTCTTAGGATTTAAAGATCTTTGAGAGCTTGAGCTAGCATTGGTGGTTCTAGAGTTAAATGCTGTTGCTTTGGCTGTGGTTGTAGCTTGTTTGTATTCTTCAGAGATGGAATTGAATGCAGCTCTCAGTTGGACAGTATGGTTATTTCTCCATGCCCCTTCTGCTTGTCTTTTTTGTGTGCTTATAGCCTGCCGATCAGGGGTAAACCATGCATTGGCATGTCTGGCTGGTTTTGCTTTCCTGTGCAATACGGGGGCCACTTAGTTTATGGTGAATGTTAAGGTGCTGGGGTACAGGTTTGCCAGTGTGGTTCTTCCCTTATTATGGGCGGGTGCTGCGACCCGGTGGGTGAAGACAAGGTCGGTGAGGGCTTTAGCAGCTGCTGAGACAGCACTAGCCAAGGGGTCATTCAGACCAAGATTGAAATGCCATAGTATAAGGGTTCTGGGGGTCGTTTTGAGGTAGTTGCCTAGCATGTGCACAAGATTTTCTTCAAATGTGGAGATTTGGCCTGGCGGTTGGTATAGGATGTGTATGGTGATAGAGTCAGCAAGGGTGATGTGATTTTGTCTGTTAAGAGTTCACAGTTATCATCCAGGAAGAGCTTGGTCTGTCCAATGTTGAGCATTTCTCCAAATATCAGAGTGACACCACCACATCTGGATTTTTCTCTATTCTTTCTTAGGATGGTGAAGCCATCAGGGAGAACTAGAGGTAGTAGAGGGTCGGAGGCTTTGTGTAGCCAAGTCTCGGTTATAGCAATTATATCAAGGTTTTGAATACTTATCAAGTCATGGCTGTCTAGGGTGTGGGTGGGGAGATACCTGGTGTTAATAAGGGCACATTTAAGTAAAACAGGTGGGGTGCTGGGGTCTTTGCAGGTGGGATCAAGAGGAGTGGTGTGGGGAGTAGGCAGTCTGGCAGAATGGATAAGTGTAGATTTATCGCTGGCAATGAGGGAGGCTCTGTGACTGGTCTTAGGCTTAGGGCTGTCTGTGTTGGTGTTCATTGGGGTGGGCCCCTTTTGTTTGTTTTTTTTGGTGAGGACACGGTTGTGCTTTGCCTGGGGGTGCTTGGCAATCTGTGAATTTCTGGACTCATGGGTCAGGAAGAAGGGCAAATGAATACTGAGATTGGGTCGTGATCTGTAACCGAGGTGGGTATTTCTGATACTAGTGGGTCTGGGGAGGCAGTGGGGTTCGGGTCTAACGCACCTCATGGCAAGTCTGCCTTTCCTTACTAATTTGGTGGTTGGTGAGGCATTCAGGAGCTTAGGGTGCTTGTTTGGCATGGAAGATACATTAGGATTAGTGGGGGGTTTGCTGGACTCAGCTGGGTGTAGTTTCCTAAGAGGTTTTCCCATACGGCTGACCGGGTTGATTTGAAATGTGTGCCGTGGCGTGGATACGCTTTTAGAGGCAAGTTGTGGTGCATGCGGTATGGGTAGGGAGTTGGTCGGGGGGCTGACTGTCGGCGTGGGATCATGTTCACTGGATCAGTTGGTGGTTGCTCATTAATGATGTTAGATGGCCTCAGGTGCTGGATGCCGTTGGAGTCGACTGATGGCCTTGGTGGTTGTGCGGGGATGCCCAGCGTCAGACCGGGGTGTTCAGGAGGCAAGAAAGGGGTAGGATGGAGGAGTATAGAGATTGGGTGACAATATAGCTTCACAAGTCTATTAGCAGCTTATGCATAGTAGGCATTTGCGTCAATAGGCTTACCTTTGCCTTTAGTGATACTGTGTTTGGTGAGGCAGGGAGGTAGCTGCAAGCAGCGGACAGCTTAAGACAGCTGTTGTAGCCTTAGGAGACTGCCTTGGTAAGCTGCTGGCTCCACCATCCGGCAGACCAGTGTCACAGCTACTGGAGGGCAAGGCGGCCAATCAGGTCGGCCAATGTTGCTGTGTTCAGCCTCCAGGAGGCTGATCCTCATTGCGGTGGCCATCTTCAAAAGGTGTTTTATCAGCATATGGCCCAAAGAAGGTCGGGTCTCATGGATGCTGATAGAGTCCCATGGTGGACTCAGGGCGCAGTGCAGCAGAAGACAGCTGCTGGAGCCTTAGGAGACTGCCTTGGGAATCTGCCTGCTCTACCATCCAGCAGACCAGGGGCACAGCTGCTCGAGGGCAGGGCGGCCAATCAGGTTGGCTCATGTTGCTGTGTTCAGCCTCAGGGAGGCTGATCCTCGTTGCAGCAGTCATCAAAGGTGTTTCATCAACATATGACCCAAAACCGGTCGGGCCTTGTGGATGCTGATAGAGTACCATGGTAGACTCAGGGCACAGCAGAAGACAGCTGATGGTTAATGATTACCCTTAATGATTAATGATTCTGATTAACCCATTGGAAGAAAACCTGTGCCACCATACCCAGATACATTACTTTTCTGCTGCCAGTAAGTCATGTGAAATCGCAGGGCAGGTCCACTGTATACAGCCAATGGTATTTGGTTTTGCCTAAGTGATGGTTCAGTCTGGGATTCACCCAGCCTTACTAAATTGTGATACACATCTGTTTTTCCACCATGCTCAGATAAAGATGGTAATTTTTTTTTTCTTATTCTTTCATCATACAATAAAACGGTTACATGTAAGGGCATTGTTAAACTCAGAAAGGAAACTCAAGCTGTGTTTTGATCTTCTCTGTGTTTAAGTGGTGGGTGAGGTTCAAAGAGAAACAGCGAGTTGTCATTTGTATGTTGTATTGCGCCCAGTACCATGCTTTTTAGTATCTAAGCACGCCTAATCGTCCACTGGTCCCTGCGAAAAAGGCTGGTAAAATAATATTCCCCAGATCACTCCGTATGCTAATGGACTGAGCCAGGACTTGAATTCAAGTGCCTTCACTACTGTAAAATAACTGAGTTCACTACTGGACCACGCCTCCTTTCTATTGTGGCATGAAAGTGTCCCCTGTGTTACTGAGAGATCAGCCTTGAAAGGTACTACAAACATTTATTTCCCGAATATGCAGCAGTGCTCACACTCTCCAGGCTTCCCGCATTAAGACTGCAATAAGTATCATCCATTTAAATATCATGTGTAGCGCTAATATAATTTGGCTATTCATTTCAATGGGAATTTTTATTGCTGTTGTAAATGGTAAGGAGAGACAGAAATGCCCCACGTTTATTTGCAATGATTGTGGCTTAATTATAATTACGAAGAAGAAAGCCAAATGTGTTTCCTACACGTGTTATGCAAAAGCTTGATGCTCTAAAAACAAGATAGCCACACAGATGGAGTGTAAGTTTAAGGGCCATTGAACATCGCGAATGTCCTCAATGCATCACAATTACAGAAAACACCTGTGCTAAACAACTTTTGTTGATCCAACTTGAAAATTGGAAGTATTTAACGGAAATAAAATGTTCACACCAGCTACAGAAAGCAGTGAAACTCAAAAGTGTGTGGTTTTAATTTCAGAAAAGCTAGCTCCTCCTCAGAATAATAATGAGACGTTGGATTGTTTGAGTTTTGTTTTATATTGTATTTTTCCCCTATACCTATATTGTTCCAACTAATTCAGTTCTTGTACAGGAATATTAAATCATTTCAACATGCAGGATACCTCATGTTTCTATTATGTAGACAACCTGTTAATGTGGGACTAGCATTAGTCTATGGTTGTCTCCAAACAGGCTTAAACTTAGCGAGCTGTGGGCTGGAAGACAGGGGAATACTATTTCTTGACTTGTAGGACCTCAATGAATTACACCAAACGTGCATTTTAACTAGAGAGATTCTTGGGCTGTGTTGAGGTATGCTTCAAAACATATGGGGCAGTGTGTTGTCCATTAGTTGTGCAATAGGCGGGCAATAGGGAAGGGTACATTGCTAGGATACAGAGAAGTGACAGTTGGCAGGAACAATGACAAAATGACAGGTTTAACAGTTGAAGTCTGACGGAAAAGCTGACTGGAGAGTGAAGTGAGCAGCTAAGAGAAAGTATTGAAAATTTCCCAGCACTAATGGATCTGCAACTGTGAGGGTTCCCCGGATCCCTCCTCCCAAGTGGGGAGCAAAACTCGAAAATACGATTGCGTGCTAGTTTTATTGCCTGGCTCTCAGTTCTCTGAAGTAAGCCACCCCAGAGGAGACTAACTATGGGTTATCCAAGATGGCGTCCTTGTTAAGAGGGTGAGTTTCCAAAATCCTGTACTGCTTTATATCCTTGTATGCTTCTTTTAGAGGGTGAGGATTCTACAGCCCACGTTATGCCCCAAATCTATTTCTCCTCAGCCCTGCGTTAGGAAAGGTCTCTCTCTGTTTTTTGAGAAATCACAGGACATATTTGATACGCATTATGAGTCGGGTGGTGCGGTCAAAATGCGGCACTATTACTGTTTGATGCTGCATTACCGCCCAACTATGAGTTAGGCTGAGTGTTGGAGGATTCAACTCCAGCTATGAGCTGGAGGTAAATCCAACACCTTTCCACCAAATGTTGGAAGTAATTCCACCAAAATCGGCGATGGAGTCCTACAGACTCCAATTAAATGAGGACTAACACCACCACTGCCACTTGTATTCCAGCGGTAGTACCACTGGACCAAGTGGCAGTAGCAGTAATACAGTTTCGAGGTATGTTAGCATATCTACCCTTAAAATATCTCTTGTTGTGCTTTGCATGCTGTACCAAGAAAGACTCCAGCCTTTTCATCCCAAGAGACCATTCAGCAACGTTACCATGACTGATAACAAGACATTAATTCAAATATTTCACTCACACATGGGCTGTCCTGGCAAAGGTTCTTAACTGACTTTCATACTTCCTTAAGCAGAGCCACAAACTGGCAGGTTCAGAAATGCCAGGTGAGACGGACTACATGTCCAGTGGAATCGTTCCCAATAAGCCAGTCTCTTTCTCTGACACTTTTTAACCTGTTTATGGACGGCTAGAACTCAAGATGAGAGGTCAGGTTTCTACACCCACCAGCAGGCAAACAACACACAATTTTATTTAAAAATATAATGATTCGTAGAAATGTAAATTGTACAACCCACAAAAAAGATATTCAAATAATGGCAGTCCCTGAATTTCGACAACCAATCTCAACACCAACAGGGTCGGACTGGGACAAGAAATAGGCCCGGTCACCCAAAAAGAAGTGGCCCAGCCCTCGCCTCATGACCCTTGACTTCTGATGAAATCACCGGAAGTGAAGTCATTTGACCCCAGCCCAAAGTGACATCCTGGGAAGCGATGAAACACGACCTTTCCCCCCTTGAGAAAACAGGAAGTCACATCAAATAGCATTGTCCCCAAGTACACTGAATTACTGTGAATCCAAGCAGACGTCCAAGGCCAAATGATAATATGTTATTGTATAGCACTTGCGTTTAAGCTCTTTTTTATAGAACAAATATGCATACAATATCACCCAACCTGTGTTGGTACTCATTTATCGACCTAAGAAGGATGAAAGGCTTTTTTTTTAAAAATGTCTTCTTCCAAATCGGCCCAGGGATGGCCAGAAACCGGACCCCTCTCCCCAGGGACAATTACGGGCCGAAAGGCCGAGGGGCCAATCCGACCCTGAACACCAACAAAAGACAGGTTTATCAAAACAAATGACTATTACACATTTCAGCCATCCAGGGATGCTGAGCTTCAAGCTGAATGTTTTATTTCAACTCCTGTACACAAGCAAAGTCCCTCAGATTCACCCTAGACTCTTGTTCATCCATGCAAACACAACACACCAGATGATCCAAATATTAACTTCACGTTTTGAAGAAAATCAAATATTGTTTGCTGCCTCATGACTACCAAAGTGGTATCTTGTATTGATTTGGGCACTGACATCTTAGCTGGTCTACCCAGATCCAATGTGGATTCTTAAAGCATGGTGTAAGGAATTGACTTCTGCCCTGAAAGGGTACACAAATAATTAGAGGCTAAAGCGCCAACTCAACCTTCACACTTCTACCAACCAAGCGGCAACACAATCATAGAGGTAAAACTGTCACAGTTAAGAGATATGCCTCCTTTGGCTTTTGTGGTAACATGGACCAAGGAAGTCTATACTCTCAAGTGACCCAAACAGCAAAGTAAAACAGTCCAAAATAAAGCAATGCCCAATCAAGGTTCTATAAAAAGTAATTACACTTTAATCAAACACACCATATACAATAGTAACTAAATGGAAAACACTACAGAAACTCACCTTTGAGGAAAGAACACAGAATCTGCAAAGATACCAAGATGCAGCACTTGATTAATGAATCAGGGGTGAAAGGCAACTAAAAGCCATAATGTTCTTTAAATTGGTATGTTCTTTGGTGGAAACATTGATCAAAAGGAGTGAACCAGTCTCTAGGACTGCAAAATGAATCATGTGGGCAGTTAGAGATCAGTAGTACAACGGCATTGAGCTAAGTTTTGAGCTGTGGTGAGAGTGGGTTGAGCCAAGTCTGGGTGCAGTGAGTCCTATGGATCCAAGTGGCGAGCTGGCAGTGAGCTGGGTCTAATGCAGGGGCTCAGAGTGGTTGCAAAGGTGGCTATTGAGTGATGCAGGTTGGAGCACTCACCAGGATCATTTTGGTGTAGAACCAGTTTGTGTAGTGTGGTAACCTCTGGGTAGGATCAGCAAGTGAAACTCTTGTAGTTCAAGTCAAGGATTGGCGATGGTTCTGAGCTGTAATCCTGATGCTCTGGTGTGCAATTCAAAGTTGAGCCAGGTTGTGTCGTTGTGTAGCTGCTGGATCGAGTTGGCTAGTGGCACTCTGGTGGTTCGAGCCGGGCTTTAGTGCTAAGCAGTTTGGCACAATGTGGTGTTCTGCTGGTTCACAATGCAAGCATGTTTTTGAAGAGTTTGAGTGAATGCAAAAGGCTGCACCGCCGGGTCATGTGGTTCGAGTGGAGGTGACCTTGCTTCTAAAGAAGTTTGACCATTTTGATGCAATAAAAAGAGAGGTCCTTGATGTCTTGGCTCTCGGGTTGCTGTGAGTGTCAATCCAGGGATTCAAGGAAGAGATTGGTCCTTGATCTCAAGCTCACAAACACAGGAGAGGCTGGCACACGACTGCAGGGGTCCTTCGACATGATGAGTACCATTGTGGCTGGCAGAGAGGCAGGATTTGTACCGGCAGCAGTTCATCCCACGTGGTCCTTGAGGATGGGTAGTGTCTTGGACACTCAGTCTTCACCTCACTGGCAGAGGACTTTGGAAAGATCAACTCTCCAACCAGAGTTCCACTGAATTCTTCCTTAAGTGTTTGTCCAAAAGTGAATCCAAGAAGGAGTGGAAGACCCCTTCTTTAAAGGTAAAAGTCCACAGGTGTTTGGACTAAACATAGCTTTTTTTAGGGGTCCAATCTCTTTTCTTAAAACAAGTGGAATCTGTCTTCTGACATCACACTCAAATTGCTTTGTGCTAAGGGAAGTGGAGGGGACAGGAGGGAAAGATAGAGGAACAGACAAACAGATGGTAGAACCTTCTGCCAGCTGTAATGAGCTTTCTCTGTCTACACTAACCCCCAACCCATTCCCCTCTCAATAGAACGAAAGTCTTTTAGATATGCAGCACCCTGGCGTGAGGCTACCCCTGGTGTGAATTGGTGTGCCCTTTGATTCCTGTTCCCAGGACAGATTCTTGTGTGTGGTTGTCTCTCTAGGGAAGGTGTTACCTGCCCTCACAAAGGAACAAAGAGAGGCAATCCCCAAGGCTACAGTCCTGCTAGCGGTAGTAAGTACAGCCTGTCTGGGGAGAATACACATATTAATTTCTCTGCTGAGCTGGACTCAGAGTTGACACATGTGTGATATCAAATTGCTGTGGCTGTAATAATTATGTGATATACCATACACCATACCATAACTCATGCCTGGCTAGTAGTTTAAGATGTATCTACCACCAGGAAACTCATATGTATGGGGTTTTGCTACAGGCGTTCATGTCTTAAATGCAGCCCCTGCACTGCAGAGATTTAACTGTCACTGCAGCTGTCAAATAGGCACTTCTGTCCTCTGAACCTGCTTTGTGTCACTGGTAGAGCAGATGCTGCGTATCATGATACTGATGCAGCAGGGCACAGGTACACACTATGTTTTTGACAAGGATCTTATGAAAGGGGTATCAGATCAGCAGATGTCCCTTTCAGAGATGGAATTACCCACATCATTATATTAATACAAATCAAAAAAGCCTGGGCTTCTTCACCCTTGCCAAATGGCAATTCCCCACAGATGGTCTTGCATTGAGCTGCCTTTCTTACCACTAACACAACGTTTGATCAGTTCACCCCAATTTTGAAAAATGTTCAATGTTCCCTATGCTCACTAGCAGCCTGCTGTTATCCCTTCAGGAAAGGGCTAAAATATTACCCCTCTGAAAATAAGTGAATGTCTAATTCTTTGAAAGCCTCTGTTATCATCTCACATTCCTCCTCACCATCTTAATTTCTGTTTATAGCTCCTTTTCATTTCTAATTTCTCTAATCTTTCTCTTCAGTTGAATTTGGGAATCTGCTCTGCAGTAAAAATTAGATTCAGATCAAAATCAAAATTTGACCTAATATGAAGTCAATCTTAGAAATTGCATCAGATTTACACACAATAGGCCTCATTACGAGGTTGGAGGTAGCTACCTACAAACTCGCATCCGGGTCCGGCACCCAAGAATAGGCAATTACCGGGCTATTCTGGCCCAGCCGGAGCAGGTAATTGCCCTTCCGCGGGTGCCGGGCCAGGTACATCCCCATTCATATTTAAGCCCCATAGGGCTCAATGGGAATGAGGATGGTGGTAGCACCGGTACCATTAATAACTGTACCGGTGCTACTGAACTGTTCTGCTCGCGGGCGCCAGTATGGCCACCAGGTCAGACCTGGTGGTTGCAAGGGCACCTGTGAGCAGAACTTGTAGTATGGCTGTACGGTAGCAACGGTGCCAATAGCGGTACCAGCACCGTTGTTGCCTTACTTGTAATGAGGCCCATGTCTCTATCAGTAAATATTAAACATTAGATTCAACAATGGCACCTACAGGTGGATAGAACAAGGCTCTCCTCAATTCAGTCAGGTCCATAAGATCTATGCAGAAGCTTGAATAGGGTTTCAGTTAAGGGGCCTGACAGAGATTTTGTAGATTATATTTATTTTTAGTTTATCCATTGGAGAAAGATGAAAAAGAAATGCTTTAAACAAAACACTAATTACATAAGACCAAGATGATGGTAGCAATGCCATGTTCGGACACTTTACAAGTTGAAGAAATGCTATGGGATTTAAAAACAAAAATGATTGAGAATAAGATAGATTTATGAGTTGACACATTACAAGACACAAATGGAGTCGGGGAACAGATGAGAGGAAATCAGATTGGAATTGCAAACATGGTCAGCCAGAGGTGTTCATGGAGGAGGAGTAACCAGTACAAGCTGTACACAGTTGGAGGGAGGTGGAAACTAGGACCAGCAAGAGGATGATCAGGGGGAGGATCAACCAAAACAGTAAAAGAGTTCAAGGGGGAAGAGGCAACAATGATGATCCGGTGTCACATTGGTGGAGACCACCAGGACCTTCTGGTAGGTTTGAGAGATGGTGCAACCAGAATCACCTGAGGGTATTCATGCAGGGGCAATAGGGAAAAGGATGGTGTCAAGGGGACAGAGAAATCCAGAACCCTCTAGAGAGTGGTAATCATGTATTGGGATTAGTATGTTAGTAGGCACCATTTTGTTAGTGTTTATGCTGAAGGGTAGGAGAGGGCAAGCCTGACAATAAGGAAAACAGTTTATGCCCTTAGCCATTCAGTGTTCACCCAGTCACACTGGCCTGATTCCTGCAATATGCTATGATGAGGGGAGTATGCCATAATCATGAGGGTCACAGGCATCCAATGATGGAGATGGTCGAGGGGGCGGTGGGAGGTTTCAACTCAGGGCAGGTACCATTGCTAATTGGTATGGCAGGATCATTCCCATGATGGAGTGTTAGTGATGGCAGCATCTAAAGTAAGGCAACCAATGACGGAAGTTGCAGATCAGAATTCACGCTCCTACAGGTAGTGTGCATTGCCTGAACTTTCTTACAGTCTTCCTTTGGAAGATGAATGATCCAAGATAATATTTCAAACCTCTGTGATGTTCAGGTAAGCCAAGAACAGCCAATTGGGGACAAGGTTGAGAGAATGTGAGAACGATCATCTCCAGGAAAAGGGCATCACTGATTAGTTTGTTTTGGTGGGTTACCATCATGATGGATTTGTGATGCTGACAACATCCAGAGATGCGCTGCTGATGAAGGCTACTAAAGAAGTCCTAAAGGGGATAGCCTGTTGTGTTGTGTTTGGGATCAACAGAACACTCGAGACCCAGATTGCATTTTTTTATCTTTCATTTCTCACAAGTGTACTCCCCTCATGCCATAAAGACACATACTTAAAAAGGGGCACACAATGGGCAAGAAGCAATGCTGTTTATTACAGCCAGGCATGCATAAATCAAACAGAACAGGGGAACACGTTTGATTGAAAAGAGCTGGCATCTGAATGCTCTGTGGTCATTAGTTGTATACCATAAAACACAATAGTCGGAGCTCATTGATACAATTGCAATTTGGCATGTTCTCATTCTCAACTTTTTCCAGTAAGTTCATTGGCTTGTGTGCGTCATATCCTTATTGCTAAACATACGCTAGTGAAATACGATTGGACCAGACAGTCAAATGCTGTCCCAACTCATCACCTCCCTATTGGGCTCCACATCGTTTCTCAGGTCCCCCGGAACAATTAGTAATTAATAAAATAACATTTGTATCGACACCAGACTTTAATACACTGCCATTGGTAAGCACCATTAAGGACGGAACGCAAGACACCCTGCTTCTGGTGGAAAAGTAGACATTCACATGGCACCTGCTGGATGGCGGCCATCACAAGCCCATGGTTGATACTCTGAAGGCTGACCTCCCCTCCTGGCAGCACAGTGACTTACCATCTGATTGGTTTTCCCAGGAATGCCACTGTCGCCAATGTCCCTTTCCCAAAGCTACCTGCATATGGGCAAGGGGAGGCCATGTGACTGGTACACTGGTTCTGGACCACTTCCCCTCTACCCTGTGCGGCTGTTAGATTGGCAGACCGCCCTGTAATTGTGTCACCTTGTCTGACTGCTTCGTGTTCGTCTGTGACAAGCAACGTGTGCTCCAACTCTCTCCTCCCTGGCCCCTGGCATGCTAGTCGTGTGTTTCAGATCAGGTTTTCCCTGATCAGGCCTGCCCCCGGAATTTCCTCATCCGATGTGTTTATTAGCAATGTTGTTTTTCACCCATTCTTGTGCTATTGATATAAGATCGTTTGGGCTGTTTATTCATGCTATGCATCTCTACCCTTGCCCTTCCCAGAGAGGTATTTTTATTTGTAAGGGGACTATTACTTCGTGTACTTTTGGCATTTGCCCCCTGCAGATGCCTCCTCGCCCCCTTCCTTTCTCTCAGAGGTGGTAGGTGCGCCCTCCCTATATGATGCTGATTTAGCACCTTTAGTACACAAGTAAGGGTTGGAAGAGTGCCTACATGGTTGTGGATGGAAATACCAAAGCAGGGAAGACTCTCCTGTGTCACTAAATAAACTCTGGCTCTTGTTACCATGGATTTCAAGAATCTGGCCTGGTGGACAGATTTTAGTTTACGAGTGGACCATAGTTATAGTGAACAGGGGAACTCTGAGAGTTTACTCAAAGCCCAATCAAGGTAGCATTGGAAAGCAGTGAAGGCTATTCTCAGGAGTCTGTGTGGGGTAAGGGGTCCACAATGAGTCCACACAATGAAGCACACAATCATTCGATTTAGAAAGGAATGCACAAAAATACTATATTTATTACAGGCCAAAACAGCACAGTAGAAAATGAAACAAGCATGTGATAAAATCACACAACACTCTATAATAAATATGTATACAGTCACCCTAGGCTCTTAAAATACATTTGATGACTTAATTTAATAAAATAATGCAAGTGATGCAGCAAAATGGAACCAAGTCACAAGAAATATTCCCTAGCTTCGGAAGTCCAATCCCTATGAAAAGTGGGGCCTTTTGCCCATAAATCACAATGCTTCCCTCAGAATGTATCTGATACAGGTAAAGTACCTCTGTTGGTGAATGTTCAAGAGTACCACAAAGTGAATGGTAAGTAAAAATGTGTTCTTATCTTTCAGGTTTCCCTGCCCAGGTGAGACGACCAAAAAGCAGTGGAATGGAAGGAAACCAATATACGTGTTCTCAATGTTATCCTATGGAGGGCAGGGGGAGCCATATGCTTTGTATTTACTTACCTCCCTAACTCCGATTTTCCCAGAGGACTGGATGGTTCAACTGGGGGTCTATGGAGGTTGGCTCCAGGGAGAGATGCCCTGGAGCTGTAGGTGCAAGTATTCTTCTGGTCATGTCCAGGAGCAGAGTGCAACCCTTGAGGATGGAGAAATGCAGAAAGAACTGATGCAGACCTCTTCAGCATACTTGTCAAGATGGGGAAAGGCACATTCTAGTGATGTCCACCGCACACAGGCGACGGTGGGTATCCATCTAGTCGTGGTTGAAGAAGACCTTCCAGAGAAGGATCCCTTGAAGCTGGGAGGCTGCGATTTGGCAAGAAGGTGACTTATACAATACTATAGCGGCATTCAAAGTTCCAGCTCCTAGCACAGAATGGAAATGGTTCTAGTGAGGTAGCCCACTGCAGAGCTGGTCAGTCCACCAGGTCCAGGGACACATCCAAAGGCTAAGGGCGGCTGGATCCTCGGGAACATATCAAGACTGGTTGATCTCAGAAGTCCAGGGGTTGAAACACTGCAGATGGCCTTCACAGCTCAAGTAGTCCAATAGGGCTTCACCTGGCCAGATGCAGGAAGGAATGATGGGCTTCTTCGGGAGTCTTTAGTCAGCTGTTCTTCTATATGAGATTCTTGGTTCCAACGCTGATCTGATGAAATGCCTTTTATCCAAAATCCAGCTCAGAAACAAGGCCAAGCCCACCAATGTTAAGGATCTGCATCAATCAAACAGCCAGCAGTGGTCCAATCAAAGACCACTGTTGGTTTCACTCATATCCCATACCAAGGCTTTCAGGTACCATGGATGTGGAGTGGGACTTGACAGTCCCACTCCCTTCCTGATCCACACACGCAAAGGCATCACTAGCACGCACAAGCTGGGGGTATCCCTGGCAAGTGAATTACCTTATATGGGATTTTCTGTCCTGGTAAGGCAGGAAGAATGACAAACAACAATATGGCTAAAGAACAAGGGAACAATCTTATGATGTGGCCATTTTAGGGCACTAGTCACGTTTAGTAGCCATACGGGGTAAATGCAAATTTGCACACTAGAAATAACACAAACATGATACAAATGTATCTGTTGCCACAAGCATGTTTTCGACACATATAAAAGCAACCAAAAAACTCAAGTGTGAAAGAATAGGGTGATACAAAAGAATCCCCATTGTACTGCATTGTGACATGCTGTGAGCAATGTTAACACGTTATAAAGTGTAAAAAGTAGAAAGGGAAACACAGTTTCCCAGTACTGATAGTCTGAGGATTCCCCATAACAAAGTTGAGCAAAAGGCCAGGGGGGTAAAGCTGAAGGCTTCACTTTGCTTTAAAAATTCAGGACAGGTGCAAAAACAAAAGCAAAAGGTTTAAAGATCCATAGAACTATGGATAGAAAGTTGCCAAAAGATAAATATTTCCTAACACTTGCCCCCCCAGACTAGGGACAGGGGGATCTAATCCACCCCTGGATGGGGTTCCTGTTCTAGTCGGTTATACACTCTGGACAATCCATCAGCGTTGCTCTGTTGTGTACCTGGCCTATGCTCAATAGTGAAATCAAACACATGAAGGCTTATGGACAACCTGAGCATTTTAGGATTCTCTCCCTTTATTTTCACTATCCACTGTAAGGGCTTAGAGGCAGTCTGCACAGTGAAGTGAGTCCAAAGAGGTAAGGCACACCCTATGGAGAAACACTCTGTTTCCACAGCGGTCCACCTCAGTTGTCTGTCCTTAAACTGGTGACTAATAAAACATATAGTATATTCCCTGCCCTTGTCATGTAACTGTGAAAGGACAGTACCTGTCCCAGTGTCTGAGGGATCTGCCTGCACAATAAAAGGTCTCTGGTAATCAGGTTCCTAGAGAACAGGGGCCTGACAAAAGAAATCCTTAAGGTCTGGAAGGCCTTCTCACAATCCTCAGTCCAAGTGACTTTCTTGGGCTTCCTCAGAGTTGTGAGGGCCATGGGAGGGTCTGCTATGGTTCCAAAGTCTACCATGAAGTTTCTGGAATACCCAGTGAGGCCTAAAAAAGCTCCCATGTGAGTTAGGTTGTGGGGTTGCCCAGTCTTGCACATCCTGTACTTTACTGGGAAGAGGCTGAATCTTGCCCCCACCAACGTCATCCTCAAGGTAGCTCACTGAACCCTGACCAATCTGGCACTTGGTGTCCTTTATAGTCAGGTGGGGCTTCTGAAGAGCCTGCAACACAATCCCAAGGGGTCTAACATGTTCTTTTGAAGTAGGGCTTAAAAATACTATATTGTCCGGATAAGCCATGTATGATTCAATCAACCCATAGAGGACTTGACTGACCAACCTCTGGAAAGTGGCAGATGCATTCTTTTGGCCAAAGGGAATTCCCTAAACTGGTAAAGCCCTTCAGGTGTTGCAAATGCTGCCTTCTGCTTGGTAATTTCTGTCAGGGATATTTGCCAATAGCCTGCAGTCAGTTCAAAAGATGCTAAGGTACTTGGCAGGACCTACCTTGTCCACTAATTCCTCAGTTCATGATGTGGGTGCATCTGTCTTGGTGACAGCATTACGAGCTCTTTAGTCCACACAGAGGGCCTCATTGCAAGTTTGCCGGTCTGGTAACTACGGTACCAGTAAGCTTGCCGGTACCGTAGTTACTGGACCAGCAAACTACGAGTTCTGCTCACAGGTGCCTTTTCACCCGCCAGGTCTTACCTGGCGGGTGGAACGGCACCCACGAGCAGAGCATGTCAGATGAACCGGCACCATTCTGAATGGTGCCGGTGCATCCAATCTCCCCATTCACATTGAGCCCTATGGGGATCAAATGGGAATGGGGAGTAAACGTTTCTGGCCCCTGGCAATGGGGAAATACAGGGTCCACCAGGGTTGTAATCGCCCTGTATTTCCCCATTGCCAGGGACCAGAAAAATGTGCAAGTTTGGCGGCAGCCTGCCGGTTTTACAGGCAAGGCTACCACCAAACTTGTAATGAAGCCCAGAGTCACAAATCTCATGTACCTGTTTTTGGTTCTTAGATTACTGGGCTAGACCAAGGGCTACTGCAGGGCTCTGTCCCCCATAGATCCAACATCTTGTTAACCTCATTCATAATGTAAGACCTGATTTGGTCTGACAGTCCACAACTCCTAAACCTGGTAGGTCCAACAATTCCAGTGACAAATGCATGCAAACACCAAGGTGTTATTACTGAAATTATGTACAACAAGGGGGGAAATTGGCTCAACAATATTCTCACCGCAACTTGCGAATGTAGTGTCAACTGAAGAGACTCACGGTCACCCCCAATGAAGCCATAAGAAGGACTGCCCTAGAACAGGTCAGGGAGAGGTACAGATGTATCTGTCTCTCTTTCTGAAACCAGTAGCAGGGCTCCTATGTCATCCTTATGGATAAACTTCAAACTATTTACACAGAGAACTATGGCAGCTTTTGTAGTTCTTCCAACTTCCACTAAATAGCTTACCTAACTGAGTCTTTCAACATTGTAAGGACCAGACCATGAATTCATGATCAGGTTTTTCAAAAAACAAGTATCATAGAAGAAGGCCTCACTGCCTTTTTTCGGGCCCCCTAAGGGATCCAATCAAACTTTGGGAGATTTTCAAATAATCTCTCCCTCAGACAAACTTTTTTTGGGGGATATTTAGATGGCAATTGATAAGTCACATCATATTCCTTGCACATTGGGGTAAAAGCATCCAGTAAACTATACTAACTGGCTTGGCAGTCCCTATATTCATTGGGTTGGCTATAGAATATCTTGTGGTGTGATCAGCTCCCACTCGGATAAGTCTATTGCCCGAGGGTGTGCAACATTTCAGAGGCCTAGCAAAGTTAGACTAGGGGCCTCATCACGAGTTTGGTGGTAACCCTTAAATGCGGCAGTAATACTATTACTGCCGCATTTAAGGGGCTGCCAGATCATGGCCTTGGCTGATTTCCCCCCAGCTCTGAGATGGGGGCAAATCAGCCTCAGATTTGCCGATTTTTGGTGCTATTACCACTGGCGGGAAATCTGCCGGCGGTAATGGTGTGAAAGTTCCCCATTGGGCCCAATGGGGAATGAGGAATTCCCGAATGGGCCCATTGGGAATGGGAACCAACAGCTCTTCCAAACCCGTGATCCGGTCCTATTAGCGCCAGTGGGTTTGGAGGTAGCGCTAATAGCCCCAGCGCTAATAGCGCCGGCCCTACCGCCCAACTCGTGATGAGGCCCTAGGTCTCTTCAAATGGCACACCCACTACTGCCAGTGGTGCTACTGGATTCTGAATACCTATTCCACTTGTGTCAGATTGCTGACAGAATGTGAGACCCGGGTAGTAGTTTTCCTTGGGGAACCCCGTCTAGGCCAGCAGTATTGCATTGGTGACCACTCTGGAGTTATCTTGATATCAAGATGAACTGCCAGGGGAGCTTCATGCACCAGCTTACACACTAGTACCCATCTCCCTGTTTGATTCTTTGCTTCATAGGAGGCTCATCCTCCAATTAGAAAAAGGCCTTCTCCATAGGCATTTAAGCGATGGTCTTTTCTGTTGACCCGTACTAATCCCATCATTTGAGACATCTTCTTCTGCAAGCAAGTCTGGCAGTGCAGGATGTTCACAGCAATAGAATGTTTCTGACAATCCCTCTCCCTCGTCAGCGTCAGGGATTTGTCCAACCACCTCAACCTCAGTTGTTGTTGGTATGGTAGGGGGAATATTTCCTTTCCCTCTTCCTTGATGTTTCTTTTCTCCATTAGCCTTAGGGTTCCCCTTCGGCTTGGGGTTGCCCTTAGACTTGGCTAAGGAAGCTTGGCTTTGAGCCATAGTGCTTGAAGAGTCTGCAGAGTGTTTCTCAGGACCTACGTTTTGGAGTCTTATCTGTGACAGTACTCTTCTAGCAAGTAAAAGTCACAAACCAAGTTGGAGAGCCCAAGTTTCTGATCGTGCATCTAACCTCAGAATGTCTCCTATACCAATATTCCTTAGTTCTTCTCATTGTACCAAGAATATTGGTACGTTTACCCTCTGAAACTTCATTTTTTTCTTTCACCTGTTGCAGCATCTCACATGCAGAAAGATTTAGAAATCTAGTTCCGGTCTGAAGTGTATGAGCAACAATATAACATAATTTTGAAAATTCACTTTCATACAATAAGAGAAAAATATATTCAACATTGGCGCAGAATTGGGAATCTTCAGAATAGATTCTTGTACAACGATATTCTGAAGAAGGGATTGGAATCTTTTGATCATCCAATCTGCCTCCTGTACCAGTAGGAAAGAGAATAGGGAAACAAGCTTCTAACATCTTTTCCCAGACACTGATTGGTGCACCTTTCGTTACTTTCATTGTATACAATTCTAAACTGTCGCCCATGACATCACGTGAGTGTAGAGGATTAATAGTGCAATGTTCACACAAACTATTCCCTTCTGCAACAGATAGACATTGGAACTGACCTTCACTGCTTTTGTTTGCAGACTCAACATCAAGCATAGACAAGATTGGTACAGTCACACTGCCTTTTCATAAATGATTGTGCTTCAAAAGAAACACCAATGTGTTTTTTACCTTTCCAATATCTATAAACTGTTGTGAAATATTCTAATCGTTAATGGCAACATAATTTATTAAAACAAACAAAGAATCTGCAATATCACACTTCACTCCTAGAGTGTTGACATTTTCTTCAAAATTAAGAGGTAAATAGACAATTTTGCCTCTCACAGCTTGCACCAATGATTATTTAGGCAGATTTGACATCTTTGTTTGGAATCTAACAATAATTTGAAAAGGATGAAAAGTTTTAATGCAATAATTTCAAACATGTTCAATTTTTGAAGTGCAACAGGGATATCAGGCACTACCATGTCATTAAAGACACTTCTTGCAGGAATACTTGTTTGATTATAAAACCCAACACAGTGTCTGCAAACATAAAGTGGCTCACTTGTGTCAAATCGTTCTTCTGCAAACAAATGCAAATAAAGTTCTGTCTGAACATCTTCTTCACTGTGTTTAATTTTCTCCTCAATGTCCACTAGTGGCACTTGAGTCTTACAAAAAGTGTGTCCACAAGATGCACACACAATGTCAGGTCTTCAGTAGAGTACAACTCAAACATTGCAAAACTTTTTTATACTGTTGAAAAATCTGATCCTTTGAAAGCATAGGATCATCATTGTCACTTCCTGTAAGTGTTTCATCTACGTACAAATACTCCTTTAAATGCATTATAGTTATCATTTGCAATGTACAAACTAAGCTTTCTACAGTTCGAGTCAAAGGTGTTTGATTTAAAAGTGAAAGAGACATACTTGGTGTTTGCACTCATATAGTTTAACTACAAGGTATCTAATTTTAGTATGATGGGCAGCCAGTATCCGTATATGATGAAACTGACTCTTACGTCTAGTTTTATCAAGACAAGCTAGAGTGTGACCCAGAAGTCCTGTTTTTTCAAGAACTTGCCAGTCATTTATTCTCTGTAACATCTTGATCTGTCTTTCAACACTATTATTTTTGTGCAAAACTTGCAAAAATCTTTTTAAGACTTTATAAGAAAACTTATCAATATTGTACAACAAATTGCACATCCATACTTCACTTTGCTTGTCAGGTTTTATTCTAGACTGACCTAAACTTTCAATTTCTGCATTATCAGACTGCAGCATTCCTTCTGTTTTAGAAATCACACCGTTTTGGACTTCATAGATATGCACACTCATCAATAGCAAGAGACACATTATTTCCTTGAATGTAACTATCCTCATTTAAACATCTTTCTGTAAGAGAAAAACAAGTTAATTCTTACCTTGTAACGTTCTTCCGACGGGATGTTCCTCCGACGTATTCCTCATCTTAGATATATGCTTCCAGCTCTGCTGGCCTCGGAAAATTTTTTCTCTAGAGGGCGCTGCGCGTCGACGTCCCTCGAGTCGATGTCCCTCGACAGCCGCCGTATCGACGCTCGACGTCATCCTGCCTATAAAGGCCGCGTGCAGCGTCCGTTGCTCAGTTCCGTTTTGTAGCCCACAGTATTACTGTCTGGACTAGACTAATCACCCTGAAGGAGCGTAAGCTGCAACAGCAAGGGAAGTAGAACTGCGGGGATGGATGGGAGGGTCGATGAGGAATACGTCGGAGGAACATCCCGTCGAAAGAACGTTACAAGGTAAGAAGTAACTTGTTCTTCGAAGGGATTGTGTCCTCCGACGTATTCCTCATCTTAGATAGGCTCCCATAGCAGTATTCTATATTCGGAGGAGGGAGTACTGACTTCACGCTGTCTTCTATTGATGAATAGAATGCAGTACAGCCCTTCCAAACCTAGTCTCTTGACTGGAGGAGGAATCCAGATTGTAAAAACGTGTAAAGGTATGGACAGACGACCATGTAGCGGCCGCACATATGTCTTTAACCGGCACGCCTCTTTTGAGGGCCGATGAAGCTGCAATACCTCTGGTCGAATGAGCCCTAAGGTTTTGAGGGGGCTCTTTCCCTGCCAGTTTATAACATTCCAGAATGGCTAGAATGATCCATCTGGAAATGGTCTGCTTAGTTATTGGTAACCCCAGCTTGTGACCTGCGTAACCTACAAACAGCTGGTCTGCCTGTCTTATCCTGGCTAGTCTACTAATGTAAAAACTTAAAACCCTCCTAGGGTCTAGTCTGTGTAACCTCTCTTCCACTTTCCCCGGGTCAGGAGGAGGATAGAAAGATGGTAGGGTAATCTTCTGAGTGATACAGAATTCAGAAACCACCTTTGGGAGGAAATTAGGCTTCACTTGCAGGACAACTTTGTCTTTGTGAAAGATTGTATGAGGGGGTTTACAAGAAAAAGCTTGTAATTCGCTCACCCTTCTAGCAGATGTAAGTGCTATTAATAAAACAGTTTTAAGGGTAAGGAATCTTAACGAACAAGAATGGAGAGGTTCGAAAGGTGTACCCATCAGGAAAGTTAGTACTAAGTTTAAATCCCATAGGGGAACTTGGAATGGTCTTGGGGGATAAACATTGGTTAACCCCTTTAGAAACTGTATTACCAAGGGTAATTTGAAATAGGATGGTTCTTCCGCAGTACGCTTAAAGATAGATAGCGCTGCGAGATAGCCCTTAATGGTGCCAACTTGAAGGCCTGAATTTGCCAAATATAGTAGGAAGGACAAAACCATTGGTGTACCACATGAAAATGGGTCGATATTCTGTCTCTACACCAGCTGCAAAATCTGTTCCAACGGCAGCGGTATAAAGACTTTGTTGCTGGCCTCCTTGCCGAAAGCAACACCTCCATAACATCATCAGGGAGGTCCCAATCCTTGTACCTCAGCCGTTCAGAAGCCAAGCGTGAAGGTTGAGGGTTTTGATGTCTGGATGGAGAACCTGACCTCGCTTCTGTGAGAGTAGGTTCTCTCTGAGAGGAAGTCGAATTGGAGGGCAGATGGACAAGTCTAGAAGGTCCGGGTACCACGTTCTCCTGGCCCAATCCGGGGCAATTAGGATCATGGTTCGCCGGAATCTTCTCAACCTCCTGATCATTTGAGGAATGACAGGGACCGGTGGGAACGCGTACAGAAGCGGAAACTCCCAGTCCACTATGAACGCGTCTCCCAGAGCTCCTCTCGGAGGAAATTCCCTTGAGCAGAACAGGTCGCATTTCCTGTTTAGCCTGGTGGCGAACAGATCTACCTGAGGGGTTCCCCAAAGGGCGAAGATCTCTTGAAGGACTTCCTGAGCTAGCTCCCACTCGTGGGAGACTGTGTTCTGCCTGCTCAGAGCGTCCGCTGTCAAGTTCTTCTCTCCGGCTAGGTGAACTGCCGATAGAGAGATTCCTTCTTGGATTGCCCAAAACCAGAGCTGCATCACCTCTCTGCACAGGGGTAGTGATCCTACGCCTCCTCTTTTGTTGAGGTAATGCATGGCCACCGTGTTGTCCGTCATTATCAGGACGTTCTTCCCTTGTACAGCTGGCAGGAAAGCCTTCAAAGCAAGTCTGATGGCTCTCAGCTCTAACAGGTTGATGTGTAGTCTGGACTCCGATGGAGACCAACGACCGCTGATGGTCAAGTCGTTGGCGTGGGCTCCCCACCCCGTGAGTGAGGCATCCGTGACTACTGTTATCTCCGGCCAGGGTTGCCAAAACTGTTCTCCTTTCAGAATGTTCTCCTGACAGGCCCACCACTGAAGGTCTCGAGCCACCCTGCCGGGAACCTGAAGAAGATCTGTCATTCTCCCTGAGAATTGTGACCACTGAGTCCTCAGTGCCCACTGGAGGGATCTCATCCTCAGGCGAGCCTCTGGCACAAGGAAAAACCTCAAAATGTCGAAGGCTGGGAGACGTTGGGCATGCTGGAACTTGGCAACCATCTGTAGAATATCTTGAGCCCTCACCTCTGGTGGCGAGGCTTTTCCCAGGGAAGTATCCAGGATCCCTCCTATGAACTGGAGTCTCTGCGATGGTATCATTTGTGACTTCTTTAAATTGAGGGAGAAGCCCAGTCTGTGAAGGAAATGGCACACGTGATTTAGCTGGATCTGAGCTTGCTCCGGAGAAACAGCCCTGATCAGCCAATCGTCCAGGTAGGGGTAGACGTGAATCCCTTCCCTCCTTAGACTTGCAGCCACTACCGACATTAACTTGGTGAAGACCCTCGGGGCGGAGGTCAGCCCAAATGGCAGTACTCGAAATTGATAGTGAGAGTTGCCAGTTGTGAACCTCAGGTATTTCCTGTGTTTGAGATGGATAGGCACATGGAAATAAGCGTCCTGAAGGTCCAGAGATACCAACCAGTCCTGAAACTGAAGGGCCTGGAGGATCTGAGAAAGAGTGACCATCTTGAATTTGTCTTTTCTGAGGAATTTGTTCAATTCTCGCAAGTCCAAGATGGGTCTCAGTCCTCCGTCTTTCTTCGGAATGAGAAAGTAAGGGGAGTACCAGCCCTTGTCCCTCTCCGCTACAGGTACCGGTTCTATGGCACCTTTCTCTAGCAGGTCCAAAATTTCCTGCAAGAGGAGCAGATCTGGAGCTTTCTGAGAGCTGATCCCCGGTGGATGACTGTGAGGTATACGTAGGAAAGGCAGGCAGTAACCTTGGGCGACTGTTTCCAATGCCCAAGCATCTGACGTGATAGCCTGCCATACCGTCAGATGTTGAGTCAACCTGCCTCCTACAGGTGTCCTGTGAGGGGAGTCCTCAGAGTGGTTTTGGGGCGGCTGATGCAGATGCCGATGGTAAAGAGGCACCTGCTGTTGCTGCGGCTTTAGAATATCTACCCCGTCCACCTCGGGTAGTTCTTCTTTGACCCCTTTGAGCCGGTCGTCCTCTACCTCTTCCGAATGCGGAGTAGAAGCGAAAGGACTTGCCCCTCACAGAGGTTCCTGTGGGACGAAAAGGAGTCTGACGGATTGCAGCTCCTAGGGATTTTGCTGCAGCTTTTGAAGTTTGCAGTTTCTCTAAACTGTCATCCGCCTTTTTCCCGAACAAAGAAGAGCCATCGAATGGCATGTTCAAGAGCCTGGCTTGCACATCTGGGGCAAAACACGACTTTCTCAACCAAGCGAATCTCCTGGTTGATGTACTTGCCGCCATTGCTCTGCTGATACTGTCAGCCGAATCAATGCCCGTCTGGAGGGATTCGCACATAGCGTCTTTACCGTCCTGTATAATATTCAGGAACGCATCCCTTTCTTCTCCCTCCGGGATGCAGTCAGCCGCTGTAGAAGCACACTCCCAAAGTGTATGGCTGAACCTAGCAAGGGTGCAAGTAGCATTAACAGACTTTAACGCCAATCTACATGCTGAAAAGACTTTCTTTGCCATAGCATCATATTTTTTATCGTCCCTGTCCTGTGGGACTGTAGGATAAGCCGTCTTGACATCGGTAGAGGATGCTGCTTGTACCACCAGACTTTCTGGGGATGGGTGTTTAGACAAAAACTCTGGGTCTGTGGAAGATACCCTGTACTTTGCAGACAGTTTTTTATTTACTGCTGGTATTACATCTGGGGTTTCCCAGTTTGTCATGATCTTTCTCTGAAGAGCTTTATGAAATGGCACCACAGGATCCTCTTGTGGGCCTTTGTCAAGAATATCCGTGAGGTCATCTTGCTGGAAAGATTGTGAAGGTGCAGACCACCCCATGAACTCTGTAATCCTGGCCATTAAGGCTCTGTAGGGGGTTTCAGCATGCTCCCCCGGGTCTGGCTTAGCAAAATCCACCTCAGGGGAAGTGTCTAACCCACTTGCCTCATGTAAAGAATCATGAAGATCTTTTAATCTGCGCTCTTCAGAGGAAAATTCCTCTCTAACTGGGGTTACAGGTCCCTGTAACTCAAATGTGTCTTGTTCAGACAAATCACCCTCTTCTAAAATTGAGGATATAGTTCTCAATTGTTCTGAACTCATAAAGGGAGTAAATCCCATTTCCAAGGCAGAGGGTGCCGAACTTGTCATTATTGGCCTCGAAAATGTCGATGTCGTCGACGTCGAAGGCTTCGCGCGTGGCGTCGAAAACAGAGGTGGAGGCCTCGAGGACCTCGACAGAATTGGAATTCTACTCGACAATATCGACGCCATCGACGTCGAGGGCCTGGGGATAGTCACTGGATGTGTGGTCACCGTGACTTTTCTTGGCGTCGACGCCGGTGTCGAGGCGGTCGTCGAGTCGACAGACCCGTGTGTCGAAGGTCCCCTCGACAACGGCGTCGAAGACATCGACCTCGACGTCGACGGGACCTTCGTCGACGGCGTCGACGGAACCTTTGAGGAAGGTTTGGAGGTCATAGTCCTGCTCGAGGGTTCGAAACGCGCTCGAGAGGTTTCTTTCGCCGGGTACTGCGACTCGCGGCGTTTTTGACCTTCGGGTCTTTCGACCAGAGCATCGCTCTCGGCAGTCTTCGAGGGGGTCGAGGCCGCTTTCTCGAAGACGCTCATCATATTCTTTCGGAATTCCTCCCATTCAGCCCGGGAACTATGTTTCGTGGGGCAAGGGATTCTTTTTGGCGAAACAGAGGAAGAGGAAGACGGAGAAGGGGATCTTCGACGCCTCCTCTTCGAGTGTTTCGATCTCGAGGAGTGATGAGACCCACTCCGAGACCTGGAGCGCGAATGGTGACGAGGAGATGAATGTCTCGACTTCTGTCATGGACATACAGTCCTCGCATTCCGAACAATGGTGTTCAGCTCCCAAGCACCACAGACAATTTCTGTGAGGATCGGTCAACGACATCTTTTTCCCACAATCTCGACATTTTTTGAAGCCGGATCGAGGAGTTGTCGGTTCCGACGAGGAAGCCATCGAGTATGGATCGAATAACTCGAGGTAAATAGGATTAATCTGACTAAGAACTGAGCAACGGTATTCCGAGGCACCGAGTAAGCGCGGAAAAACGGAACTGAGCAACGGACGCTGCGCGCGGCCTTTATAGGCAGGATGACGTCGAGCATCGATACGGCAGCTGTCGAGGGACATCGACTCGAGGGACGTCGACGCGCAGCGCCCTCTAGAGAAACATTTTTCCGAGGCCAGCAGAGCTGGAAGGATATATCTAAGATGAGGAATACGTCGGAGGACACAATCCCTTCGAAGTGTGTTTCCACTATCCACCAAACGGGTCACAGAACTTGTCATGTGTAAGTAAATTAACTGTTTCTATATTTCTATGGAATGGTGTAGTCTTCTTATGTAATTTCAAAATTAACCATTTTCTTTTCATATGAAAAGCTTTTTTAATTATTCAACTTTTTTCTTTTGGACAACATATGTAGATATTAGTTTCACACTTCTCCAAAGATTTGTAAATACTTGAGAGTGGTACATTTTCCTATATATATCTGTATTCCACTGTTTCAAATTGATAGCACATTTGCTATCTTTTCTTGTAAAAACCTTTTTTTTTGTTACTTACCACTAACAGATTTGATATCATTTTTCTTTTATTACTTTCACTAAAGACTTTCTGGGTTACATTAATTTGTTCAGTTGGCACATCTCCTATTTGAAATTATTTCTATCTACAGATTTGAGAACACTACTTTTTAAAATATTATATTGTAACACTTTACTTCCCTGCACATGATTCTTCCTTATGGCACGTTGTTGTCGCTTACTTGATGGCATCTTAGAAAAAGCTGTAAAGAAATAAATGTGATAGGGTGAAGGTCAGTGATTGTGTTTGTTTATATTTTCCATATAAAGGTGGTCATTCATGGAGTAAATGTGCGCCGAAATCAGTGGCGCAAGCATGAAAAAGCCAGCGCAGGCGTGCGAATCGCACGCGTGCATTTCATGGAAGGACCAGCGCGTGTAATTTCCGGGATGTGCGCCAAATCCACGCGTGGCGCACACCGACGCACGTGTCATTTCCATATCCTCAACTCCGTGCGCGACGCGCACAGCGAAAGTGCACACATCAAAAAGGGGGCAGAACAAGGGACGGAACATGCGGAATGGTGAACAAGGCGTGAAAATAGGGGCGTAACAGGGGAAGTACCGCTGGGAAGTACACAGAACGCCCACAAGCACGCAAACTACACGTATTCATGAAATCGAATAGGGAAAACCCGCGCATGTCAAAACACACGCACACACACACAATTACGTCCGCCACACGAAAGCAGGCAGAAGCGCCCTCGCGCAGTATTAAATTGCGCGCAAACAACAAAGAAGCATATACAGCTACGATGAATGTCCCGTTCCTCGCAGCAGTGATCGTGGGACACCGCAGGAGGAGGAGAATAGCCAGGCCCTGCATTTTTTTGCCCAGGACCAGCCTTTTGGGATGCCGGATGACCAGGTCTATGGTAGGTATAGGTTTCCACCTCATATCATCCTAGAGCTGGTCAGGGAGTGGGAGGATGGCCTCACATCGCCCACCCTGTGCTCCCAAACATTGAGCCCCTTGGAGAAGGTGCTCAATGTACTGAGGTTTTTGGCCACTGGGTCATTTCAGCAGAAAACTGCCATAGTGGGGGGGGTCTCACAGGCCACGCAGTCACGCTGCCTATACCAGGTGCTGTCATCCATTGAGGGCCACAGAGCACATCTATCGAAACCGCAAGCACTGGCATTCCATCAATGTGCAGGTGGTATGTGATGCCAAGGGGATCATCACTTCTGTATATGCAAACTTCTCTGGGTCCACCCATGATAGTTTCATTTTCAGAATGTCCACCCTCAGCCGGGCCCTGGAAGCTGGGAAGCATGGCGACACATGGCTCCTAGGTGAGTACAAATGCTTGTGCACATGCATACATGTCACACACAGACAAATAAAAAAAGCCCCATAATGACAACTATTATCCCCTTACCAGGGGACAGTGCCTACCCTATGAGCACCTACATGATGGCGCCCATACAGAACCCCACCACACCACCCCACGTAAGATACAACGCAGCCCATATTGCAACTAGGGCCATAGTGGAGCGCACATTCGGAGTGCACAAGTCATGCTTTCGCTCCCTTGACCGCTCTGGTGGCCAGCTACTATATGCACCCCCAGTAGTGTGCAGGATCATTGGGGCAGCATGTGTCCTGCACAATGTTGCAACATGGCATGGCGTACCGGTGGACATGGTGGTGCCCCCAGATTCCCAACCACATGCACGGCCACTGCGCAAGGGGGGGAAAAGGGCATGTGGCGAGGCAGCCTGTACCCAGCTTGTGGCCACATTTTTCAACTAAACTCCAACCCCTACCGAGTGCACAAAGGCCTGGCACATACCAGGTCACAATCGATGATGACAAAGGGACAGTTAACTGTCACAACCTTATCACCCTGAGAATGTGTCCACGGAAGTGCCACATTGTGTGCATCCCAAGATATTTAAACACAACCAATCCCATGTGACCAAAGGGAACACATAGAAGGCACCCCCCCTTGCTAAACAGCGCATGAAAGGACTGGCATGCCACCCAAACCCTCCCAACACTCCTCGACCCTGACTGCCACACCATACCATGGCATGCAACGTGAAAACATCCAACCATATGCACAACACATGACACAATAGTCATGAAGTGCCATGTGAGAAATGTAAATAGGTACCAGACAATTATACCTCACATGGAATCAGAAGAATGGAGTGACCAAAACCTCACACCCTGAAAATGGTGCCACAAATGCATGCCACCAGTCGTTCAAACAACAAAAGTCTGAATACCTTTTGCCATGCACACTGGACAATAGCAAATGGCCATATCAAATACAGTACACTGCGCAGTACAGTGAGTGTGCATTGCATTCGTGAAAACACCTCTGCATCATTTCAAAAAATGGCATACAACCAAAAATGACCCTTCCATGCATGTCCACGAATAATGACTCTGAAGTGAACATAGATTGTCATGACACAGCATGCATGAGAAGGCAATCTGGTGCAATCTATCTGGGGGTGGTGTTGCATAAGTGTATTTGTTCATATTGATATGTCTAGAATACATGCATGTGCAATGAAGTGAATGCCAGTGTCCCGTACACAGTATATATGAACATAGCACCAACGACCCCCCTGTGTCTCAAACCTCACCCATCCCAGAACACGTCCAAATAAATCACTACATTGCATCAGCCATTGACCAGCAGAACATATCATGTACAGAGTACACCACATCGGCAATGGCAGACAGTGACCCATCACTGAATCATTGAAATCGATGAAATGAACAACACACAAACTTCATCAAAGTGCAACAATGAGGGTGTGAATAAGGGAGAAGAACAGTACATTCCTACATGTCCTTCAAACAGTCCACAGTGTGAGAATGAACTGGAAAAGCAAAGTGCATATAATAAATGCCAGGACCAATAAAGGAGAGCATAGGGACGGATTGTAAAATGACATAACTAGCATCAACATTCCCATGCCTGATGGGAATAGTCGCAGTGCAGGAGTCACATAAGGAGGGGAGTGACGGAAGAGGATGAAGAGGTGAGGAGAGTAACAAAACAAGTGACAAACTATGGTAGGTCTACAAAGATTCGACATAGTGCTGGGGAGGTGGAGAAGAAAGACAGAAGGCAAAGGGGGAAGAGATGACCTGTAATCAGTGGTGGAGGGACTAATGATCAAATAAGCTGTCAAAATCATACTGCAAATGGTGAAGGTGGGGCGTGGAAGGACGGAGGCAGAAGGGCAAATGTCTGCAAAGAACAAGTGCCTATGTATCACCATGGTCAATGGCAATTGGGCTAGTGGTTGAAAATGACAGCCAGAGTACAAGGAGGAGGCCAAAGGGTGGTGGAGAGAGAGAGGTAGGAGAGAAGGGAGGAGGGGGCCAAGCTCAAAATGACCAATGGGGGAGATGGTGAAAGAAAGCACACACAGGGGGCAGAGGGAAATCTGCCGGTAAGGAGAGTAGGGAATGTGATGATGAAGGGGGGGAGACAGAGGGACACTAACAGGGGCAGGGGAGACAGAGCGGTCTTCAAGTGACTGAGAAGGCATGTGGACAGGTCTACACAGGGGCACCTTAGTGGGCTTTTGATAGTGGTGGCAGGCTTAAGCATCCTGATTGGCCGGATTGTCACAAGGGCCAAGTGCAAACAGTGGGGGGGAGATCAGGTCCAGGACACAAACTGATAATTAAAATGACAAGCAATGTAGTCATAACTCAGATGTCACATCCAATCACCAGCCATGGCTGGGAAATGACCAAAGTGGTGCTAGCAATGAATGGGTGGTTGTTGAAATGCGTGATGACAGGGGTAACTCAGTGTGCAGCCTTCATGTGGCATATCAAAATAACTGTTGGAAAACTGTCCCAATTCCACATTCTCAGCACATGAACCCCTCCCATCATCAGTGTGTAGTATGCAGACAAAGGGTGCATGGTACCAGCTACAGCAGGAAGTGCATCAACATACACATTCAATACATAACAAACATCTCAAGCAACATGATGAAATGTACAGTCAGCTTAATACTCACCAACGTGAACTGCAGACATGCATTGGAGAACCCATCTGGAATACCCACTAGGGGTGTACACACAAGTAGAACTGCAGGCTGGCCACAGATATGACAGAAGCCCAATGCCCATGTGTGATATGATGTTACACCAAGCCATCCTTGCGAGCCCATGGAAAAGGGAAGCAGGAGTAGCATATACAAGACACAAGCAAAACACATACACAAGACAAGCCTGAATGGGCCCAGAAGGAACATACAGTGGATGCCTTCCGATGCCACAAAGCACCACACTGTCACATGTATGCACAAAAGACAAAATAAAATTGAACAAATAGAATACGAAAGAAAATACAAATAAATTCAAATAATGTATTGAAAGAAATAAAATGAAAAGAGTAACGAATTAAACAAAAGCAAAATCAATAAAATAGAAGAAAACCTGAAAAAAATAACAAAAACAAAACTTAGTGAAATAATTGAAAAATAATAGCAAAATAACGGAAAATTTAAATCAAATGAAAAGATAACATATTACCAAAAACCATACAAATTTGCTGAAAAATCAGAAATATATTCAGATTAAAAACTGCTGGAAAAAAGATGTAAAAAAATTTGCAGGGAAAAAAAAATTGCCATATATGACCCGGGGGCTGGGGAGGCACCCAGGAGGGGGGAGGTACAGGGTGCAACTCTACACCCACATGTGTAGATGTTGAAGTAAAAAAAAAAACTCACTGGGTTCAGCGCCTGCACGGCCCGACCTATGTGTGAGATAGGTTATCATCGTCACCCTCTGGATCTGAATCAGAAGGTGGAGGTGGTGCAGTTGATTCACCATGCCTAGCCACGCCTTGCCCCTCAACGACAGTAAGTATACAGGTCTGGTAAGCCAGGTCCTGGCGGACAATGAGACTGAGGCCAGCATGCATTACCTCACATGTCACATGTGCTTCCTCCTGTAGGGACTGACGTGTGAGACGAGGTTCTGCTTGCATGGCCTCACATGACAAACGGAGTGACTCCCGGCTTGCACGGAGTTCAGCTGAAATGGTTCTTTCAAGCTATGCAAACCTGTCTTCTGTCTGCCTACTCTGATCCATCATGAGGTCAGCTAGCGTAGATCAGAGGGCTTGTATTTCCACCCTCAGGGCCTCACGGTGTGCCTCTGCTTGAGCATTAAGTGCTTCACGCAGCGCTGCCATTTCAGCCCGGCGCGCCCTGTCATACGCCATCATGCCCAGCCCGAGTGAGCGGCACGTGGACTGCATAGCCCGCTGATGGAGCACCATTTGCTTAACAGAAGGGAGGATGGAATGGGCCACACTTTCCATACCTTGAGCAATCATCTCAACTGCTCCCCCCTGTTGCTGTGCTATGGTAATCATGGAAAGCTCCCACTCAGTTGACCCCAGTGCCACACAACCACCACGTTGCTGGACACCACACCTGCTGGGCCCAATGAGACGTGGTCCTTGCTGGGTCAGAGCCGCCTTCGGCTGCAGGACTGCATCCCTCCGTCAACCTGATGCCCCGGGAACATGGCCAACTGTTGTTGAGTGTGACCGTGCACCCGTAAACACCACAAGTGGACATTCCAGCCCTGCCTGGCCCCCTACTGCAGGTGTTGCAGACAGAAGACCATCCGACACAGGATCACCTACCAGCAATGAAACGTCATGATGCAGATCCAGCTCAACATAGTGGTCAGAGGATACATCAGAGACTGACTCAGAGCCAGCTCTGGACACGATGGCCTGGAGCACCTGTGGGTTCTTGTGGGCTGCCACCTCACGACCACCACTGGTGCCTGGTTGGTCATGTGGACTGACCACCGTGTCTGGGATGACATCTTCATCCTCTGCCACCAGTGCGTCATCACCTGCAACATAAATAGAAAAACAAGAACACGCATGTCAGTAGCACATACCACACACATATAGTTCAAAACATTGACAGACAAATAATGAAACAGCCATTTCACAGGCAAATCAAACCCCAACATTCATCCAGTAGCATTACAATGCAGGGCCATTCCAAAAGCATTAAAGGATGTGTGCAAAATGTGAATGCAACACATCTATTGCGTGTTGCACAACACTTGCATCACATACAACTTCTAGAGGGCATACAAGCAATTAAAATATGAGAGATGGTAACAAATAGTCGGCACCTAGCATAAGCATGTGTTACAACACAGATAGAAACAGCTAGAAATGTAACCAAACACACCATGATAGATGTTACATGCATGTTCATGTGCAGCACTCAACTACAATCAACTATGCACAGTACATGTGTCATAGGAGGCATCTACGCTAGTGCATGGAGAAGGGATAAAGGGATGAAGACCCAGGAAGGGGGAGAAGGGGAACCTGCCAAACAGAATAGACCAAAGAAGGCAAATGAAGTGCAATGATAGAATGTCCATTCAAATAGTGGTAGTGCAACCAACAAGTGGCAAGTGCAAGATGATTTGGACAGGGCAAATCTGATGAGTGCAGACAAAGAGTGCTAGACTATATGGGGACAAGCACTGGACTCATTCATATGGGAGGCCTGTAGGCAGTGCAGCAGGGAGGCAGGGTGAGCAGATACCTGATGCGATGGACAGAGTGTGTGCAGGGGCACAATGCCAACAGTGGAAACTGTTCAGCTGGGGGGAAGAGGGGCTAATGCAGGAGCAAGAAGGAAGGTGTTGAGGTGCTACCAGAAGCAGATATATCTCCCCTCAAGATTCAACGTGGCCAGTTGGCAGTTCAAAAGTGAGCTCCCAGCTGTACACACAGATCTGCTCCTACCTCATTCTATAAATATAATGACTGAGCTTGAGGGAGTGTGGGGTAGATATTGTCAAAGGTATTTTCTACCCAGTCCCAAAGAAACCTTGTGCACAATACAGAGGGTCTGAGGTAACATCCTAGCATCCACTAGTAGCCAGTGAAGGGGGTCACAGGGCTGGAATGATGGGATACCAGGGCTTGTGGCCAAGGACAAGTCTTGCAGTCCTGTACCGGATTAGTGGTGGAGGGTGGAGGCCGGTCGATTATTGAATTAGACTGTCACAGTACCCCAACCTTGAATGAAGCAGAGCTTGACATTCTGTGAGCATGTAGGTGAATGTTAGGGAGGGCGCAGTACACTTGAGGTGGTGGAGCAATAAGTTAATCCATTCCAAGATACATCACAAATGTGTGTTTAAAGGGGATGTGTTGAGTCAAAGGTGACCCAGAGGTTCATGGCCTTGCAGGTGGATGCAGGAGGGGGAACAGGTGGGGCTGGCCAGAGATTGGTTGAAAATGATGGAAAAGGTGCATCAATGAGGGGGATGTCAGTCTTTCTGGCATTCAGACAGAGACCGTTGGTAGTACACCAAATGCAAATGGCAATGAGCCTATCTGAAATAAGGGAGGGACAAGAGGTGGCCAAGGGCAGCCAGGAAATGAGTTGGTTGTCATCAGCATAGCACCAGAACTCGTACAAAAAAATTATAATGCAGTAGTTAAGAGCTTCCAGGTGCTCTTTGCGAATTGAGGCAGAAAGTTAAGACCCCTGGTGAACAACACAGGTGGAGAGGGAGATTGAAGATAGGTAAGAGCCAACTTGTAACTGGGCGGGTCACACGTGCCAAACACACTTGTCATTGAGTTGCATGCATCAATACTCACCAGATTATGCATCACAGTCCATCCTCTCTCCCACGCCATGGATTTGTTCCTCCGGGATGAACTCTGAAGCGATCTCTTCATGCTGAGTGAGTTCATCCTCCTCTGATGGTGGCCCACCACCAGTCACCAGAGACATGGAGTAATTGGAGGCACGCTTTTGCTTAGCACTGCGTTTGAGGTCATTCCAACGCTTGTAGCAGTCCTGAGCTGTACGCACCTGGAATCCAATGGATGTGACACCATCCGCAACATGCTGCCAGTGGACCCAACACTGGTGATCTGTTGTATGACACTGTGGGCCCACAAGCATATCGCGTTGGTGTTCTGACATGTAGCCCACAAGGAAGTCCAGTTCCTGATTTGAGAAAGGCTTCTTCCTTCACGTGCCGGAGGAAGGAGCCGTGTCTGGGGTCCCAACCTCTTGTGCAGGAGCATGCTTCCTCCTTTTGGACGGCGATACTGATCCTGAGGGGGCAATGTGGCCCTGATCAGTGGGGGCAGTGGCGCCAGTGGACTGGAACAAAGCAGTGGGTGTTGGTATGAGGACAGAAGGTCTTGTCACTTCTGGGGTAGTGTTGGCTGCATCTGCACATGCAGTTACCACCACCCGGCTGCTTGGGGCAGCAGATGTTAGTACTGCCCCAGATATGTGTGCCACAGTCACAGCCACAGTGGACGCACATGAGCCCACCTTCCGGACAAGATGGAATTCGTCCTGGGCGTCCTCCTCACACAACGAAACATGCGCTGCCTGACCAAGAGCCCAGGTGGATGTGTCTACAGCTGCACCTGCAGCTACCACCACCGGTGGGCCTGTGACAGCAGATGTGAATTGCTGTTGGGTGATATGGGCGCCAGGTGGTGATGCAACAGCTACATCACCAGGAACCACAGGGAGTGGTGGCATGTCTGCACCAGCACATGGCTGTGCATCCTGTCCCAGACGGGCACTCCTGCCACTTCCACCCCTGTAGCCACCCTGGCCACACTGGACTCCCCGTCCTCCCTGGTCTCCGCGCCCACGTGCCCGACCATGTCCAGCCCTTGGAGGACGGCCAGCTGTGCCACCCTTAGCCTTTGGTGGCCTCCCAACCATTGCACCGATGGAAAATGGGCTATGGGAGGTTGACTCAACAATTGTCCTGGGCAATTGGCTAGAAGGGGGCAGGGTACTTGATGGTATAGGTACCCAAGTGCCCCTGCAAGGCTGTCTGAGACCCCTGGGGAGAAATGACGAGTCACACAACGCTTAGGCACCCCCTGAAGAAAAAAAAAATGTCTAAAATGAAAATTGTGCACGCGACGTGCGTGAATATTACCTCCAGCAGTACGGTGTGGCACCCAGGAACACAAAAAACACATACACGTGGAACACACGGGCTACAATGACCTCTAAATGGTACGCATGCACAGGGGGAACCACAGTGGGAAAAAAGCGTATGCGACTCACCGTCTGCCTTACGTGGAAAAAAAAAAAACACACTCGCTTGTGCGCGTAGGCAACACCCCACCAATAGAAGAGGTACGGACTTCAGACGCTGTGAAGTAACCGTGTTTGATTCCAGCAGAGTAAACACACGCGTCGGTCTCCACGAACAGCACGTACAGTGTTTTGCTGGCCTGCGCTCACCTTTAACCCATGCTGAGGGAAACGCCAGCACGCATCACATCACTTACGCGCTTACGGGCTTAGGCCCTTTCCTCGATTTACACGCATTCAAACTTGGACGTGCTGTTTTTTCACGTGCTGAATCACTATTCGCCCATCACGAGGAAAACGGCCATGCACGTAATGTCACAGATGCGCTTACGCGCTAAGGGCCTTGCCTGTGTGTGTGTGTGACGGACATGTGTTGATGTGCATACTTGCCATTTGGGTTTTATCATGTAATGGCCATTTATTTCTATGTGGGGTGGATGGAATACTTGGTTGGGTGTGTCGACAGGGGTGGCGTGGGGTATGATTCGGGTGGCCATAAGGCCCATGATTGTGCCCGTCAATGCTGGGTGGGTGAGTGAGTGTGCAGGGGGACATGAGTCGGGGCCTGCTGGCAGGTGCCCGTCAATGCTGGGTGGGGGTGCAGGGGGACATGAGTCGGGGCCTGCTGGCAGGTGCCTGTCAATTCTGGGTGGGTGGGAGTGCAGGGGGACATGAGTCGGGGCCTGCTGGCAGGTGCCAGTCAATGCTGGGTTGGTGGGGTGCAGGGGGACATGAGTCGGGGCCTGCTGGCAGGTGCCCGTCAATGATGGGTGGGTGGGGGTGCAGGGGGACATGAGTCAGGGCCTGCTGACAGGTGCCCGTCAATGCTGGGTGGGTGGGGGTGCAGGGGGACATGAGTCAGGGCTCACTAGTGCATGGTGCCATGTGGGCTGGATGCGGGGCATGCCCAGGGTGTATGAGTTGCCTGCGGAGCATGGCCAGGGGGTGCAGGGTAGTCCCCTGTGGTGTGGGCTGCCTGCGGGCCATGGCCAGGGTGTATGGGCTGCATGCGGAGCATGGCCAGGGGGTGCAGGGTAGTCCCCTGTGGTGTGGGCTGCCTGCAGGGCCTGGGGAGGGGGAGAGGGCACACCTGGGAGGACCCACATTGCCAATTCGCGTGTGGTACTCCCTGCGCACCCCAGGAATACACGTACCCCTCTCGCCAAGCGAAATTGCATGTAAAACTCCCTGCGCACCCCTCAGAATACACGTACCCCGCTTGCCAAGCAAAATCGCGTGTAAAACTGCCGTGCACCCCTCAGAATACACGTTCCCCTCTCACACTAGCAAAATCTCGTGTATTCCGAGGGGTGCGCATGGAGTTTTACACGCGATTTTGCTGGCCGAGTGGGATACGTGTATCCTGAGGGGTGTGCGGGGAGTTTTACACACGATTTCACTAGCGCAAGAGGGGTACGTGTATTCTGAGGGGTGCGCACGGAGTTGTACATGCGATTTCGCTTGGTGAGCAGGGTACGTGTGTTCTGAGGGGTGCGCAGGGAGTTTTACACGCGATTTCGCTAGTGCGAGAGGGGTACGTGTATTCTGAGGGGTGCACTGGGAGTTTTACACATGATTTTGCTAGCGCGAGAGGGGTACGTGTATTCTGAGGGGTGCGTGGGGAGTTTTACACGCGATTTCAGTAGCGCGAGAGGGGTACGTGTATTCTGAGGGGTGCGCGAGGAGTTTTACACACGATTTGTGGTTGGGGGGGCTGTATGCTGATACACTGGCCTGTGCGCCATGTACAGGATTTGTGCGCTGTTCATGGCGCACGGGGCGGGTTGAGGGCGTAACTGGCGCTGCTGCAGGGTCGCTGCGCCACTCTGCGCCAAGGCTGATTATGGATGTTGAAATCCATGAATACGCTGTGCGCTGAAATGGGTTTTGGCGCATGCGGCTGGCTCAGACTGCCGCACGCGCACACTGTGCTCCAGACGCGTGCGTCACTTGTGCGCGGAATTATATGAATTACACCCATAATATGAATTGTTGTTTGCATATAATGTATTCATTATATATACATTCGTAATTTAGTATAGTTTATAGGTATTACTTGGAAAGTAGGGATTTCCATATTTTATTTCAGTGTTTTCTGGAGAGGGTTCAAGCAGTAGTACATGTTATGCTATGGTTATGTGTGAGAAAAATACATTTCCGATATCAAATGTCCTTGCTTAATTTTCTATGTGTATGACCTGGCAAATCCCATAGTTGGTGAATATCATTCACTCCATATGTACATCCCTCATCAAGAATTCTAAGACAGTAAAACAAATGGTCACTATGATTGATACAATTAGCTCAGGTTTCTTTCAGGCTCAGCATCTTGAAAATGTACTGTACCAAACACAAATGCATCACAAACTGAGAAACCCAAATACCATAGATTCAAACTCTACTTTGTTCATCTTACTAACACTACATGGACTCCTTCACACACTTTCTCTAATCACATAAGGCTAATCTATAAGAAATATGTCATCCTATTGGGCGAAAGGCTTTCCTTCACTATAAATTTGAAGGATGGGCACATGGTCCTCTCCCTCTACATTCATTCATCTCTAAAAACTGAATATGCAAAGTGGGCATTGGTTCTAAGCACAATATACATGGCATAAATGAGCATAACATTTTAATTCACATACATAAAGGTGTTGCAAGATAATCTGTTACATATATTTGCTTTGATGTAGCAGTCTGCCATTCATTAATTTCTGGTGTGTCCTCAATTCATGAGAAAGGTATTGAGGGAGGATAAGGAACAAGTTACTTACCTGTAACTGTTGTTCTCCAGCATGGGTCTGGCATGGATTCACATGCTCATGAATATTCCCCGTCGTCAGGCTGGGAATCCTCGGTAAAGAAAAAACCAGTATCAGTTTCGTTTATGATCTGTCTTTCGTAGTAATAACCAATCACTGGTCTCTGCGTCATACTGACCACAGCCAATGACTGCCCTCTACCTAAGCACCGCCTCTGGCAGCCATCTTCAGATTTGGAAGCACGTGAAGTGGCAGTATGACCAAGTGAAGAGCCGCAGAGGGGTAGGCGGGAGGGTTCGCATGTGAATCCATGCCAGACCCATGCTGGAGAACAACAGTTACAGGTAAGTAACTTGTTCCTTCTCCAGCATGGGGTCTGGCATGGATTCACATGCTCATGAATAAAGAATACATAGCAGTACACACATGCACAACCACGGGAGGTGGCAAAGGCTCAACATTAAGCATTACATCAAACTCAACATTAAGCATCTTACCTCCTCACCAGGCTCACCTCAGGCGAACAGGTTGCGCAGCACTGCTTGGCCGACCCTGGACTCCTCCCTGGAATCCCGGTCGACGCAGTAGAATTTCGCGAAGGTGTGGGTCGACCTCCACGTAGCAGCCCTGCATATGTCCAGCAGGGGCACACCAGATAGGAACGCCGTGGTAGCTGCGATCGCTCTGGTGGAATGGGCTCTCGGACGGCCAGGCAGCGGTCGGTTTGCCAACCGGTGACAGTACATGATACAGCCGGAGAGCCATCTGGAAATGGAAGCCTTCGAGAGAGCCTTCCCCTGATTGACAGGTCCAAAGTTCACAAAGAGTTGTGACGTCTTCCGAAAACACTTCGTGCGGTCTACGTAGAACTTCAGCGCTCTAGCCACATCCAGCGAGTGCAAAGTCCTCTCAGCCGGCGACGAAGGCGACGGGAAGAACACAGGCAACACCAAGGGTTCGTTGAGATGGAAGTCCGATGGTACCTTGGGCATGAAGGAGGGGTGCGTCCTGAGCACTACCCTCGTGTCGTGAAAAGTCAAGTACGGGGCCTTGCAGGAAAGGGCCTGGATCTCCCCCACTCGTCGTGCGGAGGTGATGGCCACAAGAAACGCTGTTTTCCACGACAGAAATTTCAACGGAGCCGAGTGCAGAGGCTCGAACGGAGGTCCCATGAGCTTGGACAGCACCACGTTGAGCTCCCACGCCGGGGCCGGAGCCTTCACCGGCGGGAAAGATCTGAACAATCCCTTCATGAACTCTTTCACCAGACGATGAGACCACAAGGACGTCCGCCCCGTGATTCTGGTGTATCGGGAGATCGCAGCAAGATGAATCTTGATGGACGCGTGTGACAGTCCAGCTTTGGCCAGCGTCAGCAGGTACGGCAGTACTTGGGGAGCCGTAATCCGTAGAGGGTTAATCTTCTGTGCGTGGCACCAGACAGAGAACCTCTTCCATTTGTGTCCGTAGCATTTAAGAGTCGAGGACGCCCTGGCCTTTGCAAGAACCTCTCTGCAGTCGGCCGGTATGTCGTATCCTCCAAACTCTAGCGCTGCAGGAGCCAGGCCTGCAAGTTCAGCGATTTCGGGTCGTGGTGGAGGATGGCGCCTCCTTCCCTGGAGAGTAGATCCACGTCCACCGGCAGCTTGATTGGCGGGGACGCTGACAAGTCCAGAAGGTCCGGGAACCATATCTGCCTCGGCCACGCAGGTGCGACGAGGATCATCCTGCACCGTGACCTCTTGAGCTGGTTGACGAGCCGGATTAGCAGCGGCAAAGTAGGGAATGCGTAGAGGAACAGGCCCTCCCAGGGGAACGAGAAAGCATCGCCCATGCTCCTCGCCTGGGGGAACCTGCTGGCGAACCTCAGGCACTTGGAGTTCGTCGCCGTCGCGAACAGGTCGATCTGGGGTGTGCCCCACCGTCGGAAGAGGCAATCCACTAGATCCTGCCGTAGCTCCCACTCGTGGCACGAGCGCAGCTCCCTGCTGAGCGAGTCGGCGATGGTGTTTTTTATCCCTGCCAGATGAAACGGCACCAGAAATATCCTTTGGGCGACGGCCCAATGCCACAGGTCCTGCGCCTCCTTGGACAGTGCTGGGGACCTGGTTCCGCCCTGTTTCCTGATGTAAAACATGGTGGTGGTGTTGTCCGTGAAGATCCTCACCACCTTGCCCTTGAGGGACGGAAGGAAGGACCTGAGGGCCCAAAACACTGCACGGAGCTCCAGGACGTTGATATGTAGGGATTTCTCTGTCGGGAGCCAAAGGCCTCTTGCGTGCAGATTTTCGGTGTGCGCTCCCCACCCTTCCAGGGAGGCATCCGTGGTCACTGTCTCCTGGTGGGATGGGGTCTGGAAGTCCATGCCCGCCGTCAGAAGCGCGGGTGCCCCACCACCGGATCGCTTGTCGGAAACTCTCGTCGAGTGTGATCCTTTCCTCGAAGCTGCCCGTCGTTTGGATCCAGCGCGCGTCCAGGAACTCCTGCAACGGGCGCATCCGGAGCCTGCACATGGGAATGAGGTAGATGCAGGAAGACATCATTCCGAGGAGGGACTTGATGGACCTCACCTTGGCCGGCCACCAACATCCGCTGCACCTTGCCCAGGATGGTCCTGGTCCTCTCCTCCGACGGGGAGGCCAGAAGGGACACTGTGTTGAGCCTCGCTCCCAGAAACAGAGCGTCTTGCGCGGGTACCAGGTGGGATTTGGCGTAGTTCACGGAGAATCCCAAGTCCGTGAGAAGTTGGACGGTCCTTGCCGTGTGAACCACGGCGAGCTCCCTCGTCTTGGCTCGGATGAGCCAGTCGTCCAGGTAGGGGTAGACGTGGATCCCTTCGCGGCGCAGCTGCGCCGCCACCGGTGCGAGGCACTTGGTGAACACCCTGGGTGCCGACCGTAGTCCGAAGGGGAGGGCTTTGAACTGGTAATGACGCCCTTGGACCACAAACCTGAGGAATTTTCGGTGCCCCTTTAGGATGGGAATATGGAAGTAGGCATCCTCCAAATCCAACGACGACAGGAAGTCTCCTTCCTCCAGCTGACCCAGGACGTGCTGGAGGGTGACCATCCGGAACTTTTGCGCCTTGATGAACTTGTTCAGACGTCGCAGGTCCAGGATGGGGCGCCATCCCCCCCGTCTTCTTCTTCACGAGGAAGTATCTCGAGTAAACTCCGGAGCCCCGAAGCCTCTTTGGGACGAGTTCGATGGCGCCCTTCCTGAGCATCGCCTTTACCTCCAGGAGAAGTTGAGGGACGTGAAGTTCTTTCCTGGCCACGGGGGGGACGCGCGGACACCTTCTTTGAAACTCGAGCGCGTGGCCCCGGGCCAAGGCGTCCAGCACCCAACGGTCGGTGGAGATGGACTCCCACACGCTGACGAAGCTCGCCAGCCGGCCTCCCACCGGGGTGCTTCGGTGGGGGCCCGACCCCACGGCCGGTTCAATCCTGCTTCGACGAGGCTTTGCCGCCTTGACCTCCTTGGCGACGACGGCAGGGTCCGCCAGACTTGCCTCGTCCTCTGTAGGCCTCCTGAGACGACGAGCGGGCCGCTTGACGGTAGGTGGAGAAACCGCCGCCGGAACCTTTCGAGGCGCCCTTGCCTCCGCTGCTCCGAAAGGGCGTCCGTCGTTGTTGCAGAACTCCAAGGGCCCGGGCCGTCTCGGTGTCCGCTTTAATGGCCAGAAGGGAATCGTCCACTGTTTTCCCAAACAGGTTGTTCCCATCGAAGGGCATGTCCAGGACTCTGGTCTGAACGTCTTGACGGAAGTCCGTAGCCTTGAGCCATCCACGCCGCCTAAGGCAAACGCTGTTGCCCAACTGGCGGAACCCAGTGTCGGCGATGTCCGCCGCAACGGTAATGGCGTGGTCCGAAGCCACCTCACCTTCCTGCAGGATCTCCAGGGCCTCTGCCCTCTTGTCGTCCGGCAAGAAGTCCAGCAGGGGAGCCAGTTTGTACCAGAGCTCCCTGTCGTAGCGGGCCACGATAGCCAAGGCGTTGGCCGCTTTAATCGTCGTCGCTGCAGACGAGATGACTCTGCGTCCCATAGTGTCCAATTTCTTTCCCTCGCTGTCCGGTGGGGAAGTCGATGTAGAGGCCGCACCCCCCCCCGCTTTTTTCCTGGCCGCCGCGGAGACGACGGAGTCCGGGGTAGGCTGCGCCCGGAGGCACAGGGGGGCCGTGTCCGGGACCCGGTACTTTTTCTCGTACCGGTCTCTTCTAGCTGGCGTCGTGAAAGGGTTCTTGAGGAGGGTGAGGCCCTCATCCCAAATGTCGTCCAATAGAGGCACTGCGAGGACCGTCTTCCTCTTGGCCTCGCGCCGCTGATAAAGGAAACCTTCCTTCTTCTTCTCCTCAGGGCAGAGTTGGAAAAGCTCGGATGCCCTGGTGATCATGGAGTGGAACGATCCAATCTCGTCGGGCGGAGAAGCCCTGGTGAGAGGCGACGACGGTACATCCTAGTCGTATACCTCGTCATCTGTACCCGTCGCTGCCGTGTCAGTTTGTTTGTTTGTTTGTTTGTTTTATTCACTTATAATGCGCACCAAACCCGAAGGTAGCCGGGCGCAGCAGTACAGAAAATGCGAAGCTTAGGTTGCAGGGTGGGGTCATGGGATACATACACTGTCCAAATACAAAATACAAAATATAGATGCAAAATATCACAGGAAGGCAGCAGTTGCGGTATACATGCAGAATAAATACAAAATATGCTCAAGACAATCTATGTACAGGTACTGTGTGGGCGAAAGCTCATCGGTCAGGTGGCCAAAGAGAGTGGGACCATAAGATCATGATGAAGTGTAAGTTCTAGGGTGGGGTGAAGGATAAGTGGGCGCCAATAGGCTATTAATTGGCAGTCCTTAGCAGATTGATGTAGTTAATTCTGAATTTAGGGAAGGGCTGTGCCTCGCGTAGAGGATTAGGCAATGAGTTCCATAATTGAGCTGCTTGCATCGGGAAGCTACTACCCCCCGCCTTAGATAACCTGAATCTAGGAATAATGAGGCTGTTGGCATTTGCAGTTCTAGCGGGGTGCGAGTAATTTCTTTTTGTGAGTTTATTGCGGAGATAGCTTGGTGCTGCATTGTTCAGGGCTTTATGAACCAGGGATGCTACTTTAAGGTGGATTTTGTTTTGGGAGGATAACCAATTGTTTTGACGCCTGATGTTTGAAATATGTGATCTTTTGGGTACACCAAGGGCGGCTCGTAGGGCATTGTTTTGAAGAATTTGAAGTTGGTGGGTAATGGATTTGATTGCTCCGATGTAGAGGGCATTACAATAATCAAGTCTCGAAAGGATTAATGCTCTCGCTAGGATAAGGCAGTTGTTATCGGAGAGAAAGTGCTTGCCTGCTCTAATGAGCTTGCATGTGTAGGCGGTGGCAGATGCCAATGACTTCACCTGCTTGTCAAAAGAGAGGGTGGCATCCAGATAGAAGCCAAGTGTCTTCACATCTTTGGAAACCTTGATAATATTCCCGTCAATTTCAAATGAGGTGTAGTCCTGACTGAGTTTCTTCATGTTAGAATGTGTCCCTAGGATGAGCAGCTCTGTTTTGTCATCGTTCAGGCATAGACCGTGGGTTGCCATCCATGCCTGGACCATGATATACACCCTATTCACCAAGGCCAAATCCTTGTTGTAGTCCCCGGAAAGTGGGAGGAGAATCTGGGTATCATCTGCATAGTTGGTGTAGGTGGTACCAAGATGGTCCAGATCATCAAAAAGGGGCTTAGTGAATATGTTGTAGAGAGTCGGGGAGACGCATGAGCCCTGAGGGACTCCACATCGGATGGGGATTGGGTCCGCCGCTGCCGAGGGGGAGAACACCCTCATAGTCCTATCACTGAGGAAGGATTCAATCCAAGATATGGCCTCCTTGGAAAAATGTGCGGCTGAGTCTAAATGGCTGCAAAGTACTCCATGGTCTACAAGGTCGAATGCCGCCGAGAGGTCCAGCAGCAAGAGGAGAGCCATTTTACCTTTATCTCTTATTTCATCTATTTGTGCCTTTAGGTCGATGAGGGCAGTCTCTGTACCATGTTGTGGACGGAATCCTGATTGGCGCTCTCCTAAGAGTTTATGTTGTTCCAGGAAACTTTGGATTTGATTGTAGGCGATCTTATCCAGGATTTTGAGCAGGAAGGGGACTGTTGTAATGGGGCGGTAGTTTGTGGGTATAAGAGGGTCTAGCGTTTGCTTTTTGAGCAATGGTAGTACCCAGGATTGTTTTAAATTGGTGGGTACCGTGCCGGACGTGAATGAGGAGTTGACAAGTTTGGCGATAAACGGGGAGAGATCTCTAGCTGCGTCTTTTATAAGCTGGGCAGGGCAGGAATCGCCCTGGCAGTTAGACGGCTTAAGAGAGAGGATGACTTTCTCCACCTCGAGAATCGATGTTTTGGAAAACATGAATCGTGTGGCTGTGTCCTGGGTCTTTGGGGTAGGGTCTGTAATGAGGTTGTTAGTCTTGGAATGATGAGTAAGGGAGGCTTTCTTTTTGGTTATTTTTGTTTGGAGTAGGGAGATTTTATTGGATAAGGCTAGCTGAATGTTGGAGCACCAAGTTTTGTCTTTGGTGCATGTATCCGTAATGGGGATGGGTGACTCTAGTTCTTTGAGGATGGTGAATTGTTCCCTCATGCTTGAATTGGCGTTGGAGATCCGCTTATTAAAGGAGTTCTGTTTGGCCAGATGGATTTCTTTTTTATATTGGGAGGAGATTTCTGTTAGTTTCATTTTATGGTCTACTGAAGGGGTGAGCCTCCATGCTGTTTCGCAGCTCCTCTTAAGTAGTCGCAAATCCTTTAGTTCGGGGGTAAAACATTTATTTAGGTGAGATTTGGGTTTACTTTTTCTGAGTTTCAAGGGTGCGATGTTGTCGAGGGTAGTTAGCATAATTTTATTGTACTCGTTGACTAGTGTTTCTGGGTCTAGATGATCTGCTAATCCGTTAAGTGTAGGTAGAATGGCCGAGATCACTGTGTCTCTGGTGATGCTCTTTTTGTTTCTTGTTGGGCAAGGCGGGGCCATGATGGAGGCTGGTGGAAGTGGTCTGGAGGTAGATAATTCAAATGACAGGAAGAAGTGGTCTGACCAAGGTTGAGGGATAATAGCTTTGATATTGGCAGTGCAATTGTAGTCTACTAGCCAATCAAGGATTCTTCCCTTATTATGTGTAGGTGCAAGAGTTTTTTGCGTCATGCCCAGATTTGAGAGGGAATTGGCAATGATGGTGGCATTTTTATCTGAAGGGTCATTGAAGCCCAGATTGAAGTCCCCTAGGGCAAGTAGTTGTGAAGAGGTTTTAAGGTTATTGGAGAGTGAATTATGGAGATCCTCCTCGAAGGTCCCTAAGGGACCAGGTGGTCTGTAGATGAGATGGATCGTCAAAGCTTGGGAGCTAGCTAGTGGGAGTTTGATAGTAAGTGATTCACATGAGTCAGCTGCTATTGTAGGTGAGATTCTCATATCTAAGCTGGTCTTTGCGATGATGGCAATGCCACCGCCGCGCGTGTTAGTTCTATCTTGCCTGAATATCGTAAAGTCTTCTGGGATGGCTAAGGAGAGTAGGGGTCCTGCTGCGTTGTGCAGCCAGGACTCGGTGATGGCGATGAAGTCCAGATTGTCGAGCTATCTGTGGCATGTGCTATCAGGGAACTTGCATTTATTAGTCCTCCTTTGAGTAGGTGGTTTGACGGATGAGGTGGTACAGTTTTGGTCTGGGTAGTGGGAGGAAGTCTCCTATTTTCTGGGTAGTGGGAGGAAGTCTCCTATTTTTTGGGGGGACGTTGGTATTGGGCTTCTGGGTATTGGATCTTTTGTTGTTAGGAGGTAGGGTTCTAGTCAGAGGCTCATAAAGTTTTGAGAGTCTAGCTCTGAGCCTGGAGTTTCGACAGAGTAGACTACATGGGTTGCTGGGAAACTCGGATAGTGGATTCAGATCCGGGTGTTCCATACTGGTGTCAGTCCCCGTATCATCCCCTCGGGTGGACGGGGAGGAGGGCTGGAAGGGGCGCGACGGCTGAAAAGGAGGCAGAGGGTGGATACTTCTTTTCTTGGTAGGGGGAACCCCAGAAGGTCCCGGTTCTGGGTCCCCCGATGGGAGAGGTTCCGTCGGCAACGGTAGTCTCGTCCTTATCTCTTAGCATAAGGACTGTATAGCCAACAAAATGGCCGCCGAGCTGTCTCGCGGCGCTGGCAGAGGGGAATCCGACGGGCGATCAGGGGCCCCGTCGGTACCCTCGATGATGTCGTCGTCACCTGCGTCGGGATCCATCCCGACGGGCCGGTCTTCTTCCACGCCGAGGCCGTGGCTTAAGACCTCGACCAGCTCCTCCTCCGAGGTTGAGGCCGAATCTACGACGACGCCCTGACCCCCCTTTTTCTTCCCCACGGGGGATTTCACGGGGGTCCTATCGATGGGCACAAAAGAGGACTCCCTCCGAGGTGGCAGGGAGACTCTGAGCCCCGAGGTCGCCACCACTGGTGTAGCCTCCACAGGCTGAGCCAGGGCCGCCGCAACAGTTTCGATAGAGGGCTTGGCCGGATGGATTAAGGCCTTCACCACCTTAGGTGCGCTCACCGCCTTATCCTTGAGGGGGGGGACACTGCCTCGCTCCTCCTCCGCCTTCGAGCTTGACCGGGGCCTCTCCAGGAGCCTCGCCGGGTGCTCGGCCTTCCTCTTACCCGACCCAGAGCGTTGGCTCGTTGTTGATGGTGCCGGGGAGGGTGCGCCCAGCCTGGCGCCCGTAGAGCCCGACCGTTCGGTGCTCCCGGTGCCAGCGGACTCGCGGTGCTTGGCCTTATGTTGGACCCCCGTCGCCGGGGCGTCCTCAAAGGTCTTAGAAGACCGCTCGGATTTCTTCCTCTTCTTCTCGCCGGACGGGCTCTTCCCTTCCAGCCAGTTGGCGAGACGTTGATGGCGGTCCTTCATGGTCTGCTCCGACATGTTGCCGCAAAATGCACAGTCCTTCTCCACGTGCGTCTTATCCTCATGTAGGCAGTAAAGACAAAAAGAGTGTTCGTCCTCCTTGAAGACGTTCTGCAGCTGGCATCCAGGGCAGACCCTGAACAGCTTTCCGGGCGTCGAGCTTCCCTTCTCCTGGGCCATGACCAGGCCTGAGAAACTTCTGGAGTCCTCCAAAAGCGTAGCTCGACGAAATCTTCACCCTTGAGGGGCGCAGACGAATCCGACACGGGTCCCCGTTGATCGGATGGAGAGTCGGTGGAGCTTGAGGCTCTTTTGACCGAAAAAACAAAGTTTTTGAGAAAAAACGTGAAAAAAATAGCACTAACGCTCGAGAGCAATAGCACGAGGATCCCAACACATGAACGTGCGGTAAAAATCTGAAGATGGCTGCCAGAGGCGGTGCTTAGGTAGAGGGCAGTCATTGGCTGTGGTCAGTATGACGCAGAGACCAGTGATTGGTTATTACTACGAAAGCCAGATCAGAAACGAAACTGATACTGGTTTTTTCTTTACCGAGGATTCCCAGCCTGACGACGGGGAATATTCATGAGCATGTGAATCCATGCCAGACCCCATGCTGGAGAACTAATGTAATGCACTGCCACTCAGTTGCTCCGCCCAGCTCCAGTTTTCACACCTTACAAGCATCTACTTAAGGGCTGTAGGTCAACTCCAGGCAGACATCATTGAGTTGGCTGCTGGTCACATGACTGGTCCCTGACACTCAATTGCTCCTCCCATCACCTATTTAATCAGTCCTCCCTAAGCATCCTCATCAAAGGATGTGCAAAGACAAGGGTCTCGCCTGTTTGTACCTTTTCAGGCCTAATAGGGCCAAAGGCCTTACCCACTATCCTGCATTTCAACTACAAACTAATCGCTACTACAGCTACTCAACAGAAGAAATCACCATATGTGTCCTCCCTTCGCTGGCCATCCCTCCTCTCACTAGGATTTCAATGGCCAAGCGCCCTGGGTAGCCCCAGAAAGCTACCCTACCGAACCTCATCAATATTGACCTTGCAACCATCCCAGTGAACATTTCCTTAGTAATTCCTAGCATACTGTAGCCATAACCTCAGAGTACAATTCCCAAATCACTTTTCAAAAGAAGAAATGTTCACTGGAAACTTACCAGTTCAAATTAACTTTCCCTGTAAAATGGCAGAATCTGTGAATTACCGCAAATAAGGAAACTATTTGCCAACAATCTAACCAAGTTAGCATTGATCAGCTGCCCTCCGTCATAAAACCTGTCATATGTAAACACACATTGAAACACTTCCACAAATTGGACACAAACGTAGTTACCAATATGGGATCATAGGTAAGAACTTTAGATCCAACTTGGAAGCACAAACACAGCTGCATAATGTTTCAAAGGTAGAAGTAAACTGCTTGTTTGATGATAGGAATTACCATGCACCCCCCTACATTTGGCATCTTCCTATGTCTGTACATTATGTAACAACATATGTGCTCACATAGCATGGAACCCAAGTGGGTTCCTGCCCTACCAAAGCACACAATTTCCCAACAAATTGTAAAAGTGATAGATAATGTTGCATTTTAATATTTATAAATTGCATTGGTCCACAGCAATATAGTACTCATACTGTTCTCCACATTATGCAGTGATGGAATCTACTTTCAAATCTGTGACCAAAATTTTAGAATCAATTTCACATATATTGCTGGTGGGGAAATTATACATAGCTGAGCTACATAATACAACAGTTAGATTAGAGTGGAAGTGCTGCATTATACAAAAATGCCCCATGTAGAGATCTGCGCTTAGTGATTGAGTAATGTGGAATAGTATTTAGCAGATCATTTAGAGTAAATAAGATGAGCAACGTAGAGTTTCACTGGGTGGGCACTGAGCTTTTCGGGTTGTGATATATCTGTGGTTGCCACAGTATTTTTTGGATAAGCCTGAATGAAAAGTGAGCTAATCTTATACAGCACAGAAGCCATTTCTTTCATAGCCTAACAATTCATGATAAAGAATACACATATGAAGTGAAAGATATACATAAACCATATGATTTGCAAGGCCAAACTATATAAAAAAGGTCAAACTCATTTGATGGATTACTGCAGAAAAGCTGAAATGCAAACTATGAGGCCTTGCTCACTATGAATTCACCTTCTTAACTTTGCTTCATAATAGCTCAGAAACCATTTAGCTGATATATTTCTCCTGAAATGCCAACATACTTTACTAATACCTGGCTTACTGTAGACATACCTTCAAAGTACAATTCCCAAACCACTACCACTTTGAATGGCCAAGTGCCCTGGGTAGCCCCGGAAATCTACTCTAGAGAACCTCATCAATAATGCCCTTGCCCCCAGCCCAGTAAACATGTCTTTAGTAATACCTGACATACTGTAAACATAACTTCAGAGAACAATTCCCAAAACACTTCTAAAGATAAGAAATGTTCACTGGAAACTTACCAGTTGAAATTAACGTTCCCAGTAAAATGGCAGAATCCATCAATAACTACACATAAGGAAAATAACATTTGCCAACATCAAAACCAAGTTAGCATTGATTAGCTGCACTCCATCATAAAACCTGTCATATTTAAGTCCACATTCAAAAACTTCCACAAATCTGACACAGTTACAAATTAAGAGTCATAGGGAAGAGCTTGATATCCATCTTCAAAGCACAACACAGTTTCAATATTTTTGAAGGGTAAAGGTATGCTGCTTGTTTAATGAAAGAAATTATTATATGCACCCCCATGGATTTTACATCTCCTTATATATGTGCATTGTTTAACAACATAGGCAATTATATAGCATGGAACTCAAATAGTTTCCTGCCCTTCCAAAGCATACCATTTCAAAGCAAATTGTGAATCTGCCAAATACGGTTGCTGGTTATTATTTATAAAATACTAGTTAGTCTTGTGCATGCATTGGTGCTGAACATTATAGTACCCATACTGTTCTACAAACAATACCATGATGGAATCTACTTTCAAATCTGTGACCAAAATGTTGCACTTAATTTCACATACATTGTTGGTGAGGAAACTGAACATAGCTGAGCTGCATAATGAAACAATTAGATAAGAGTGGAAATACTGCAGTATAGAAAAATGTCCCATGCAGACATCTGCTCTAAGTGCTTGAGTAATGTGGGATGGTATTGAGTAGTTCATATAGCATAGATAAGGTGAGCAAAGTAGAGTTTCACTAGGTGGGCACTAAGTTTGTCGGGTTGTGACATATATCATAACCATCATAAGACTTCTCAAATGTAAAGCCAGATTTAAACACTTTCACAACTCTAACACAGAATAATGTCAATGATATAAGGTCACAGGAAACATCTTGATATCCAACAACTAAGCACATACACAGCTACAACGGCTACAACCCCTCTGACAGGGCACAACATTTAATTGGCTTTTTTCGTAACCACGGCTATTTAAAAAAAGGCATCAAAGGTATTTTCCTTTTCCAATATACTTAAAAAGTTCTCTGGATGGCTCTTAAAAGAGCCTTTGGGGTCTTTTACCAATATATAACCAACACATTTATTTTCAATCAGACAAATACTCTTCACCTCTATTAAAATTAAATAAAATCTTGCAACATTTCTCTGTGCTTTTCCTTTAGATAATTAATTTCCTTTTCCGGAAGAGAAAACAATCTGTGCTCCCTCTCTAAAGTATTTCACCACATTTGCCGCATAAACCTCTCATTTCAAACACTCTGTTTAAAATAATAATATAAAAGCAAAGAAACGCTGTAAGCCAATGCTTTGACAACACATCACCTATGTCCTCAACATAACTATGAACCCCATTCTCAAAATTCTCAAATTCTCCAGTCTTCTGAACAATGAAATTCCTAAAACTACACCTCTCCTGCAAGCAATAAAAATGTGCTATGTAGAAAAACTATTAATATAATGATGCCATGTAATCGACAGTTTTATTGGCATATAGAAACATCACAAAAAAGTACAGTCTCTGATAGGTTCAACAGTTGAACAGCATCTGAGGTACTTGGCATCCAATTAGCAGCTGCCCACCACACAAACAATAAACAACCAATCAGAAACGAAATTCAAGACATTCCACCTTCTCTCCTCATGTGCCCTTCCTCCATTGCTTATTCTAATATCTGAAGTGACAAGCAGCATTTCGTTCTACCATAGTTAAATGGAAAACTATATCCTACAGAGGAAGACATTTAAAAAAAGATGCTCAAGAAAAGGAACCAGAAGAAAATATGGGACATTCAGCCTTTTGTGAGCCGATTCTTTATATTTATATAAAATAAGATTTACAATAATATTTTAAGCAACAAATATCAGTCACCAAACAGATATAGTTTATCTAACTACTATTAAATGTCTATACAACCAGCACATATATATGTGTAAAGTTTATTATATCTTCAATTGTTTAAAAATATTTGAAATATTTTCAAACAGATGAAGAGGTCATTCAAGTATCAAGATAAATTAAACAAGAAGAATCACAAGAACTGCCCACAAAATAATCATGGAAACATTAAAAGAAATAAAAAAACTATTAATTAATGTTCAAAAAGAAGTACAATTAATGCAAAAGGACATTGAACATTTAAGACAAATAATGCACAGTAATATTCCAGATAATTGGGCTAAGGAAGAAGATATATCATGTGTTCAAAGTAAAAGAAAACCCACAACCACATTTCCCCCCAAATAAAATTTTTAACCAACTTTTTTCCATATTTATTTACCTTTTTAAAGTAGTTACACTTATATCTATCTATTCATGAATAAAACCTATTGAAAATGTTGCAATAACTGTTTACAAAAATGACATTCAATATCTCTTTAAATATCTTTACATGACTACCTACACATATATGTATATTTTTTTATGCATTTCTATAGCCGAAGCTACACAAAGCACAATGTGCCGGTGGCTGCTTATTATCTGCGACCGCACAGAGCACCACTTACACCCGTGGATAACAACTCAGCACACAGGGATGGAAGTGGGATAGCCACGAGTAAACATCCCCAGTTGTTGCTGTTCCTAATCACGATCCTCACTACACCAATGACACCCCTTTTTTATGTGGTCGCAGCTATAGGATTTCTCTTTTTTAAAACTGAGTATGTAATATGAATGACAAAAGAGATAGTAGTAATATAATGGTAATTAAAAGGAATTAGGTAAGGTACATGATGATAAAGAGAGCATGCCAAATGTGCTAAAATAGATTACTCAGTGTACCCCAAAATAGTCCTTTTAAGGACTATATATCACATATTAATACCCAAATACAATAAAATAACACCCAAACATGTTTTCTAAATTAAATCATTGCCCCTAGCCATGGCAAGAGTTCATTGACTTTTTTACTAGCCGTGATTACAATATGAAACTTCAGAGGGTAAGTCCCATAGATTGTACTCTACTCTTTTGGGTACAAACAGCGTACTTTTGTGCACATTGAGGCCTATAGCCGTGGACTACATGTCACATATTAATACACAAATACAATTAAATAACTCCCAAACACGTTTTCTGAATTAAATCATTGCTCATAGCCAAGGCAAGAGTTCATTGACTTTTTTCCTAGCCGTGATTACAATGTGAAACTTCAGGTGGTGAGTCCCATAGATTGTTATTTACTCTTTTGGGTACAAACAGCATACTTATTTGCACATTGAGGCATATAGCCGTGGGTATGGTCCAACGAACCCGCAGCTACGACCCTCCCCAGTCGTTGCTGCTGATAACCGCACCTCCGATACCCACTTGGCTATACCGTAGCCACGGTTATTCATCTATGTTTTAAAAAAACAAATGTCTTTTTTTTACAGAAAGAAGGATACAACATAATTAGTTAAAGAACACACACTTCAAAAAACATAATTTAATACACAAGTTTCTATGACCCTCATATTTTGTATGCAGTGCAACATACACATACAACATAAAACAATGTTGTTCTCTTTGCAGATACTAATCATTGGGTCATTTGGAAAACATTTTTGGAAAAAAATTCAACTTGGATGAAAAATACAATAATATGAACTAATATTTAAACTACTACTACAATAAACAAACAGGGATATATAAACTTGGTAAGACTAAACAAAGGACGTTATACTGGGTGGTTGCAGGACAGAGGATGGGGAAGGTTAAGTAAACATGGACAACATGGGATAGAAAACAATCAAACAGGTAGAAACATTAGTAAATTGAAAAAAATGTTTTTCATATTTTGTGGAAAAAAGAAATGGAGAAAGTCCAATGCACCTTGTGCAAAAATGCACTAAGCCACAGGCCTTCAAATGTTTTTAGATGGTCTGCCCCATATTAGGCTGCAGCCTTTTTTGACTTACATCTAGTCTTCCCTCTTCACTGAAGCTGTAAGCGGTGTGTAAGGAAGGCATGGTATCAAACAGTAAGACAGACCCAAGTAATGGCTGTTGAAGTGTGTTTATTGAATTTAAATTGGGTTTGAAAAACGCCTATCTAAACCAAAATCTAAAGATGGGAGCAAGCTACGACCATCAAATAATAAAGATGTAGTCCTAGTGGTGTCTTGTCAAAATAAAAAGGCCTACCTATACTAATAAACCTATTGCCAATCCTTACTTCTAAATATAAATAGTGTGGGAAACAATGTTATGCAAAGGAAAAGTGTTCAAGAAATTATAAGTCAGGATTTTCAAGCCGTTGGATTCCATTCCCCACGTTTTCAGCATGGGACAAGGCAGACCACTCAGGTTTAGCACAGTATATGGCTTCTGTTGCATGAGGGTGCAGTTCAAAACTTTAACATCATGGCTTTCTGTGCCAAAGTCTCTTTGCCATTCAAAGTCTCTTTTCCAGAGGGTCTGATGCAATACAACACATAACAAAGTTCCTTTCTCCTTAAGGTTTCACACTTACAAATTCTCTGGTGATTTTATGTTCACCCCGGATCCCCCTCCGTCGGGCCACTTCAACACAAAACCTTTTTCAGGTGATTTTTTCTTCACACATTCATAGTCTCAGGTGATTATCATTTTTCTCCGGATCCCGCTCCATCGGGTTCAGACCCACTTTCCTAGGATTTCATACAAACAAATTCTCCAGTGATTTTTAGCTTCAACCCGGCACCACCTCCATCCGCTCAGACCCACTTTCACACAAAGCTTTCAATTGATCTCACTCTGCCGGGCTCAATCCAACTTTATCAACGTTAGCACAAATGTTATTTACTATATCAACATCGAAGACTTTCGATTGTGCGCAGGGTTTTGATTGACCCGTCGCAGGACCACTTCGATTCACAATTCTCTACTTTCACTTTTCAGCTGGATACCTTACAGAGACCTTCGATTGAGTACCCATGTGGTGGCGGACCACTCTGTCAAAGGTATCGCATCAAAGTTCAATCACTCATCAGCAGTTCAACTTTACTTGCGTCTTTTATCACATATATTTCAAACAATGTTCGTTTGAGTGCTCACCATACAATGTTGCTGCTTGCAACCTTGGCTTCAACACAGTCCGGTCTTGTATCACTCTCGCCAACTCACTGGCTGTGTTGATTTCACTTATGCTGCTTTGTTCTTGGAGCCAAGGACAGTGATACAGCAGAAAATTCTCCCCGCCTTGATTTTTGATGCGGGAGGGTCCCGGGTATCTCTGACACTCCATGCAGGATTCTTCAGCCTGTTTTCCTGGTCTTACGCTTTCCAATCTCGAGGGCTCATGAAAGCAATGGTGCTTTGTCAAAACAGTGAAGAGAACTTCCCTCCTTACAATACCCTTCTGTTTCGCCATCTTTCTCCATCTTGTTAAATTGCCATCTTGGAACTGCTGTTTCCTCTTGTGCTTTGTCTCGCTCAGAGTGTGCTCTATTGCTCCCCCTTTTATCCTTGTGTGGTAGTTTAATGGAAGTCAGGTGTGTGTGATGATTAGTAATTGCCTGACCATTGTATTGGGACACATCAGGTATACGGCTTGGGAGTTAGTCCGTTGTCTCTCATAGCGGGCTGTCCATGAAAAAGTGTTTGTATTGTAAATGGGGGGGGATTGGAGTTCCTAAATGTCCTACTTGGTAGGATTGGGTAAAGGTGTTATAAGGAAGGGGATACTGCGTCTCACAATCTGGCATCCCACTTCCATTCCCCGAAGACCCCTGACCCAGGTGATCCTCCTGCACTGGTCCAAAAAAAGGAACTGGATCCAAAGGTGATGGCCACCTGGATGACAGATCCCCAGGAACTAGTGGTTGAGACACCTTCTAGTTTCTCACAGGCGGTTGTGCAAAATAAACCTCAGCACATTAAAGCACCAACAGCCAGAGTCTTTAAGCACTGGAGCACTCCATTTGAAGAATGTTCTGAAATGCTAAAAAGGTTCACAAAGGAGACTTTTCATGAACTGTCTGCAGATGTGCTGCTCCCATCTATAGCAGTATCGCTATGTTTTCAATATGGGTTGGTCTTTCACGTGAGTTGACTGTACACCATCTAGTGCAGGTTCACTGGGATGATGAGAATGAAGCAGCTACAACAAAATACAAAAGAAAATTACTAAAATTAACTTGTTAAACGCCATCAATGGTACTACCTCACAAACAACTATAAACAGTTAAGAATACTGCATAGCTGAAAGTGCATTCAAATTCCAACAAATACAATCGAATAAATCTTCAACCTCACTAACATGAATGCAAAAATGAAATGCCTGTATGTAAATTCCATTGATTGGCAAATCTAAATTGCGTATGTTACATATTAATTAAACTTAAAAAATACATGAAAAACTACTTGCCACACAATCAGAGCAGATAAAAAAAATGATAATGAACACCACATGATAGCAGTGGTTAATATAACAAACTCACACAACAATGCAAATAAACCTTCAAATATATAACTATTTATTAACACTTCCTTTCACATCAGCCACACTGCTGCGTGTTCAGTGAGAGTTCTGGAATCAAAAGGAAAACACTGCAGAATATGGGGCCTTTTATAACAAATATAAAAAAAGGTATGTACACTAATAAAACTACTAAAACGGATGACACATTTTCACCACAACCTATCACTGAAAGCTACACAAATAAAAAATAACAAGAACCAATAACAAACAGTGAAACTCACAGAAATCTTTTTTTCCCCCACCCATCATCTTTCATAGCCGCAGCTATTCGGCGTGGCTGTAGATCTCGTTTTGTATATGCAGCTACATGTACATTTTTTTGCAAGCCCAAAATCAAACTAAGCCAGCCTTCAAAACTTTGAATGAAATAAGAGAACATGTAAGCAGATAAAACAACACACACAAATACAATTCTGTGCTCTATCATCCACATAACAATATGATTCTTGCAAAGAAAATGTATGGTTTACAGGCGCGGCTATAATATAGCCGCACAACTAATAAAATGATGAAAAGCTTTGATGCGCCTACACATGTGCTTTTTCTATAGTCGAGGTTATAGAAAAGCCTTGTATGGCAGTTTGCTGTTAGCCACGGCTATACTAAAAAAAACTATGAATACTAAAATGCATTTTCACTCCAAACAAGTGTCCCTAAAATGCCTACCAGCCCCCCTCCACTCCCCATGGTCCTCCTCCACTCCCCTAGTGTCCCACAATCCCCCAAAACACGTAATGCATCTATGATTCTACTCCACCAAAAAAGTCGGATAGCCGTGGCTACCACATGTCCACAAACACACGGTGTGCCATTTGCCAGAAAATAGCCGCAGCTGCAAAGGGTGTTATTTTTACCGCGGGTAGCATTGCTGCTCACCGAGTGGGTGCTGGATAGCCACAGTTAAATATCCCAGTCGTTGTTGTTGCTGGGCGCGATCCTCAATACACCAATCACTCCCCTTTTTGTATAGCTGCGGCTATCAGAATTCTTATTTTAAAAACAAATATGAGTATGGAATATAAATGACAAAAGAGACAAGTGATACAATGCTACTTAAAAGATATTAATACAATAAATGACTGTTCATGGAGTTAATTAAAGTCGATGATGATGAAGTATTTATAGTAGTAAGTATAAAGAAAACTGGGGTTAGGTAGGGTGGATAAATTCAAAAACAAGTAAAGGATGGGTTGGACACAAACAATGAGAGTATAGTGCATAGAGAGTTTTACAATCAGAAGGACAAAACTGCATAAAATGATGGCTATTATACTTTTCAAAATCAAAATCACAAAAAGAGGACTATATTTGCTAACCAAAATACAAAAATGGGTGACAAATTTTGTTTATAACCTATCACAGACAAACACAGAATTACAACAGTAACATCAACCAATTACAAACACCAAAACAAACACAACATGCATACCCTATTCATAGATATTACTAGAAATTCAAACTAGGAATAATTTTCCTGGAAACAGTGAAAGCCTGCAGATGTCCTGGCTTGTTTGAAAACTGTGTGGCTGATCAGAGACAGCTGGATGTTTTAATGAATGGATTTTTGGGAGAAACTAAGCTCCCAGATGCCCTCAGATTAGGTGTGCTATATAAATTGCAAAAATAAATAAACCAAATATATACATGGACCCTTGGTTTGAGAGATTTTACAATTACATAGTTTGGATTGCGGGGAATGCATTGGTTCCACGTTTTTCCAAAATTGTTCAATCTAAAAAAATACAGGGCATCCACACATCATACTAATTCATTGTGGAGGCAATGATTTGCGGAATGTATGAGGTGTGTTCCTTACTTTAATGATGAAACAAGACTTGGAAAAACTAATGGAACATTTTCCTCACTTTTTCTAATCTGACTAATGGAGAACGACCACCAAATTGAATGGTAAAATTGAAAAATCATGGAGAAATGTTAATAAAGCGTTCTTGAGTGACGACAACCAATTATGGATTTCAAGCACCAACATACAATTCTACATGGCCAATTTCTGTAGACATGATCGATTACACCTAACCGATGAAGGAAATACAGTGTTCCATCATAACATCAAAACAGGACTCGAAATGTGCTAAAATACTGCACTCAGTGTATGCCAAAACAATCCTTTTAAGAACTACTTAACACATTTAAATACACAAATACAATACAAAAATACTCAAAAACATTTTTTTAATATAACATCGGTTAGAGTTCATTGACTTTTTTCATAACCACAGTTACACATTTTTAGTTAAAGGGCGCCTCATTTTAGATTTTATAATACAATAGAAGTTAGTTGTATAAGGTAGATAAAGATAAAGAAAGCAGAGTATAATACATGACAATAAACATGGTGGGGACACATTTATTAGGTGCAGTTACACAAGATATAATAGCATTGGTGAGAATACATAGGCTAAAATACAGTGTATGGGACATCGAAAACTAGAGGAGGATGGCTCCTTTTTGTGTTGTTTTTTTAAACAATGTTCTTTTTTTCTCCACAGTCTCAAATTTAAGAAAGTCTGAAAACACACAATCAACCCCCGACGTCTCTATACCTATAACAAAATATTTAAAAAAGCAATAAAACACAGACATGCCAAAATGTATAGCCGCGGGCATGGAACTACTCTTACCCACGGCTATAACTAGTCCTTTATAGCCTGGAATATAGCCACGATTATCAGAAAAACTGCAGAAAACAAATGCTTTCTTGCCCCCCAATCTCTCACTGAATGGCCCCCTGATCTGCGACATCATCCCCCACTACCCAGATGTCCTCCTCACATCCCCTGCCCTCTCCCTTACCCCCAAAATACGTGCTGTTTCTGTGATGCAGTTTGCTTTGAGATGTTGGCTATTCGAGGCTATAGCCCCGGCTACAGAAAGCTTTGTGTTGCAAACTCAGTCACTGGAACTCCTAGAACTCCCACATTTCACTTGGTGACATCCAGCAGCCTCCCCACTGCTAGACTAAATTCATTTGCAATTATTTTAACCTGCATCGACTATAACCGCGGTCATCCCTCGCATCGAGAGAAAAACGAGATGGAGGCTGTTTCATTTCTAAAAACAACCAGTGTTGAGTAAAATCCTGATATATAGCTATCTATTTTTGAGAAGGGGTGCCGCTTTCTCTGTGAAATATTTAAAAAACTATTGCAGGGAATAAAAACCATGCATGGATCGCGAGTCAATGCTGCGTGCCCAAGTTGTTTCAGATCTGGTCCAAATCCGTTAAGCGGTTCGGGCTGTGAATTTTGGCAAAAATTGACCTTCTTTGCTATAAGAAAACGAATGGGAAGCAGGCTGCACTTTTGGAGAAAAAATATGTTTGTCTTCTCAATACAATTTTAATTTTTTAACAAACCTTTACGAAACTGTGCAGTCTGGGGGTGGGCAAAAGTCCTTAATCACTTTTTTCGAAATGTTGGCCAAATCTGTTACTCAAATCAAAAGTTATTAACAATAGAATTTGGAGCTGTTCCTATGGGAGTCCGACTCACCTTAACTATAAAGCGGCGACCGCTGCTCTATAATATATATATATATATGAAGAGCACTTTTTGGGGGGCTTATAACTTTGCCCCCCCGGACCATTCATTATGAAACTCTGACTGACTTTGAAGTTTGGTGAGGTTTTGTGAAGGGGGGGGCGGAGTTATATGGGGGTCCCAAAATGTGTAGTTCTTCCCAGGCAATGGAAAAAAAATGTGCTCACGTCTACAGCCCAAACTGCTGGATGGATTTTCAACAAACTTGCGGCAGTAGCGGCGCCTTGGTCCCGAAAGCATGGTTTTGTAAATGTGGTGTAAATCCGTCCAGTATTTTTCTTTTTTAAAGGCTATTAAGTAGGTAAAAAAAGAATTAGTGATATCTGGGTTCAGTCCGTGACTCACTTCCCTGTTCAGTCCATGGACGGGGCTCCGATTGTCCCACAAGGCAACGTGATGTTTGTGAACATCGGACACACCTGCTGATTGGTTAATACATTTTTGGAAACGCCCTCCATGCTGGATTCACGGGCAGCCGCCGTTGTCCGCAAATACATTGCAGTAGAAACATATTAAAAAACACAAGATTGCGCCTGTCAAACAAATGAAACTGTGAAAACAAAATTAAAATATCGAGGCTGAGTACCCCAAAAGGAAATACACCGAACACGGGTTACAAAGGAACATACAAAGTACTTTATTTTATACTGAATCCAGTTACAAAAACAGAGCAAAATCAGATAGCTATCGGCCCTCAGTACAACACAACGAACTCCAGTGTGGTTCAATGTGTTCAGTGAGAGACGCTGTACATTAGAATGCATTCGCTTTTTATACACTTTGTGGGCATGATGTCCAGCCCCACTTCTGGTTAATATTCCACTTAATACATCACCGATCTAGGGTTCGTGCCAAGTCTAGAACAACCACATATAACTGGTTTGCCTTTAATACATGCATCAACAAGCCTATGCAATAACTCTGTGCTCTGGGATTTTTCCATGCTAGTCTTCTTAAACATTAATACAATGCGGTTAAACAAGTGTTCTATGTTCAGTATTTGAATACATTGTTTTTATAGTATACTCGTGGCTTAGTTTCTTTACTCGAGTAATCCCTTACACACAAGTCAACGAAGGACAAGGTCTCAGTTCATGACCTCAACAAGTGGCCTGCAGGCAAGTTATATATTAGCTATGTACAGAGGTCAAGACGGCCATGTTGTATTTTGGAATGACATCGTCCACCATTTTAACTCACAGGGTGACTTTTACAAAGCGAATCCTAAAATGGCGGCTTACATTGATTTTAAGGTCAGGACCTTGCAACACGGATTCTTTCGCAAGAGACTTTCGAGCAGCTTGGAGTAGGCCAATATACATATATTTATTGCAATAGGAGGCACAATATAATTTCTCTTGACAAACCCTCCTTTTGGCCTATGCCAAGTGCTAAAATTACTTTGGATCTCCTTGCAAATAACTCCATGCATCATCGTCCATGCACGCTGAATCACTGTCAAGAATATCTATTGCCATTAGGTCATTTGCTAAAATTTCTTTCAACACATATTCTTTAGAAGTTTTATCTGGGGCATACAGTTTATGTTCTATCAAACCTATCTCTTGTGCACAACATCCAGCTAGCATCGAACACATACCAGGTAGACACTGAATACAGCAACAAAGAAACAACAGGATTCCCAAAATAATCAGCAAGACCGACAGTACCTTCCAACCCCAAGATCGCAAGAAGTCCCAGAATCAAGCGCTAAGATCCCAATTTCCCTCGGGAACATGCACTTCGGAACTCAGGATGTGCAGATTCTGTATTGCCTTGAAGATAGTTGGGGAGGAATCTGGTACGAAAACACAGCAAGCGGACCCCACTAATTTACACACTCCACCACGCTCAGCCAGAATGACATCTAATGCCATTTGGTTTTGAAGTGCTACTAATCTTATCGCCTTTTGTTCTAATGTCATATTATAGAGTATGTCTGTGGTCCGGTTGATGGTTCTCTCCAGTACTCTCGCTAGCTTTCTAATGTCTTCCGAATTAGCTATCTGCCCCCAAAATGGCACAAATGATTTTGCTATATCTCCCATGATTTGTGCTGGGGTGGGGTGTCACCATTCTCATCCCGCCGTGGACGAGGCTTTGAAACTTCTCTTGTACTAACACCCCAGGTAACAGGATCCCTAAATAACAGGTCCCTGCCAATCCCTGGGCAACCATGGGAATGCTACATTACCAAAGACAAAGTAGACAGGTTCGCCTACATACAAAGGTTGGTTTTCCCCAGTCAAATTTGCAACGTTGGCACAACCTAGAAAATTTCCCATTGACTGAGTTCCATTCCTCTGTAAGCAAAAAGAAACTGAATTGGGGCTATGATTAACAGTGTAAGAAGGTGGTGTGGCATCCTTATTGCCTATCGGAGCCATCTTAAAGGAAATCAAAGATTGGAAAGGACGAGAAAGTTTATCAGAAGGCCTAATAGAAGCAACATTCAGTTTACTCCTGTTTGCGAAAAGCGAGCATCCCAGGGGAGTCAAAACACGTTTCTCAAAACTATTCAAATTGGTGCCATCAAAGTTCCCTGAGATGCTATCATTCCACCGGCCAAAGAACAGTGCTCTAAGAGAAGCATGGCAAGCATGTCAAAGGTAAAGGATGAATATACCAAACTAGCCCCTTATCCCCGTGTTGTGGTAAATGTGAGCAGACCCAACAGTTAGACTTATTAAAAATGGCATGCGTAGCATTCATTATAAGCAACAGATTGTTATTGTGGTACCTTTGTCTATGCTGAGAATCCCTAGGGGATAGAGTATGCAAATGTACAAAGGGAGTAGGAACAATAGGTGTACTTTCAGTAGGTAACAAAAGTTCTAAAGAATGAGTTTCCTCAAGGTACCACAATCCTAAGGCAGCAACTATTAAAAACCCAAATATCATTATAAAAATACAGCAATACATTTTCGGGGCCCAGGCATTTTGTCCATCATCCCGTTTGGTCACCCCCTTCTTTACAAGTCCCATACGAGCGGTAGCAGGCATTGTAGTCTTAAAACGGATACCCCAATTTTCGTTGCTGGTGACCTCCTGGTCGAGCGACTTCTTAGTTCTTCCACAACCCTAGCCAACAGAATCCCCTTTCTCAAATTTGGGCAAAAACAAGCCCTCGATGATCCTTTTCTTCTTCAAATGCACAGCCGAACCGTGCCGTAAGTCTATCAGATGCACAGCAAAACCGCGCCGTAAGTCTTTCTTCTTGGACGCAGATTGTACCTTACTTTTCCCGGTACTGATTGATCCGGAAACAATATGTCATCACTTCCGGTTGGAAGCAACGTGTCGGAAACAAGTGAAGATGCCGAATTTGAAATAGCGTTTTCCGGATGCAAGGCTTTTGGAGAGTGTGGAGACAAACGGCAGCTTCCCCAGGCCTCACGGGTGCAGAGAGATTCTCCGACACACTCTCCGTGCGACTTTCTGCTTTGGGATCGTTGGTTCCAGTATTAGCAAGGGGTTCTGTTTCTTCTGTAACATGTGGCAAAAGGTGAGGAAGTTTCTTGACGTGGGACGCATGGATCCAGTTCTTTCTCCCGGCGACCCGCACCGCTGTCTGGGTGACCAACAGGACTTGCAACAGCCCACGCCAGCAAGGCGCAATGCAAGAAGAGCGATCAAATACCTTGACAAGCACCCAGCTTCTGGGCCCTCGTATCGCACAGGTAAAGCTTCTCGTACCTGGTGATAAATCAAATACAGGTTTTTAGTCAACTGGCAACAATAATCTGAAAGTAATACATTTTCAACATTTCTCAATGAATTGCATTTAGGAAGGTTCCAAATATTGACAGGTCTCCCCATTACCACCTCAAATGGAGAGAGCCCAGTCTTAGTTTGAGGGGTTGTACGCATGGATTACAACACGATCGGTAAGGCGTCCGCGCATTTTAGTTTGGTGCCGGCACACGTCTTAGCGAGCTTGTTCTTAATGATACCATTCTGTCTTTCTACTAGTCCGGCGCTCTGAGCATGTCTGGCCGAATGGAACTGTTTGTCAATTCATAATGCCGTACAAATCTGCAGAATTACAGCAGCGACAAAATGTGGACCATTGTCCGACCAGATAACTCTTGGTAGCCCGAACCCCGGGAAGTATTCCCTTAACATGATTTTTGCAGTAGTCATGGCTGTAGCATCTTTAACAGGGAAAGCCTCAACCCATTTACTAAAAGCGCAGATAACCACCAGCACATATTTTTTATTATCACAGCGTTCCATTTCAATAAAGTCAAAGTGGATCACTTTGAAGGGGACAGAGGGTGGCCCAAAACTTCCCCTTGGAGTTACTGTCCCCTTTCCCACATTGTGTTGTAGGCAAATCATGCAATCCTGGAAGTAGCTCTGGGCAATTTTCAAATTTTTGTCATTCACCCAAATTTTCTCTAACATTATTGTCATTTTCTGGACACATACGTAGGACCATGGGCCATGATGACCATTATCATTATATACGCGTCAGGGGTAGACATTTCGCTTCCGCCATATCCACCCAACACCCGTCATCATCAAGTTTCCCCAAGCCTTCAGTCCATCTTTTGGATACTTCTAATGTGGCATCAGCTTGGATATCCCGTACAGACCCAACGCCGTCATCCATTGCATAAGCATTTACAGTTTCCTTTGAAACATATATCTCCGTAAGGAGATCGGTAGCACTTTGTCTAGCTATCTGATCAGCGAAAGCATTCCCTTTCCCTATATCATCTGTAATCTTTCGATGTGCTGCACATTTCATATCTGCTAACTCAGTAGGGAGCGCAAGCGCTGAGAGTAGTTGTACTATTAGGGAGCCATGTTGGATTTTGATGCCATGTGAAGTTAGGAACCCTCTCTCTGACCAAAGTCTCCCAAAGTTGTCAAGCACCCCAAAGGCATACTGATTATCAGTATATATATTTACTGCAAGTCCTTCGGAAAGTTCACAAGCTCGGGTTAATGCTATAATCTCTGCGGCCTGTGCAAAATTATGCGTGATTCTCTTAGTTTCCACAACCGTGCTTAATGTAGTGATCACATAAGCGGCTGTGGATGTACCATCCGGAAGTTTGAAGCAAGAGCCATCACAAAACAGCCATCCTTGTGGATTATCCAAAGGAGTATCTTTCAAATCAATTCTACCCTTTGTCTCTTGTTCGGTCATATGCAAACAATCATGTGGCACTTCATCGGCGCAAGTAGTATCTTGCGGGAAAGGTAGGAGTTCAGCGAGATTAAGAACACAACACCTCTTAATTTGAATGTGAGGAGAGAACAAGATCAATTCATATCTTGTCAACCGTGCAGAAGTTCGATTCAGTAGAACATCTACAGAGTGAGGCACCATCAGGGTTAGATCATGACCTAGGACCATTCCCTCACTCTGTTTTACAGACGCAGCAGCAGCAGCGACAGCTCGCATACATCTTGGCAAAGCGCATGCTACAGGATCAAGGGTGGAAGAAAAGTAACCGCACGGCCTATTATTCCCTCCATGTTCCTGCGTTAATACAGCCAAAGCACATCCATCACATTCATGCACAAACAAGTTGGTGTGCCCAAAACTGGTGCAGAGCATAATGCAGTCTTAAGCAAGTCAAATGATTGCTGGTGTTCCGCGTTCCATGGCAATGGCGAAGAAATGCCCTTCTTCGTCAAAGCCAACATCGGTTTGATCACTAGTGAAAAATGTGGGATCCATAACCTACAGTAAGAAGCTATACCTATCAAGGCTAACTTCCTTCTGTGTATTTGGGACAGACATGCCAGAGATGTGTTTTATTCTTTCAGGTGTTATTCTTCCCTTGTTTGACAGGAGATAGCCTAAATAGGCGACCTCCTGGCAACAATATTGACATTTTTTAAGCGAAGCTTTGTGACTATGCTTAGCTAGATGGATAAGCAATAACACAGTGCCCCCCTTACAGGCACTCTCATAGTCAGCAGCTAAAAGCAAATCATCAACGTACTGAAGCAAAGTACAGGTAGAGGGCAATTCACGGGTAGGTATCAAGTTGTTCTTTCAAAGCCCTACTATAAATGCTAGGACTCTTTGTGTACCCTTGAGGTGCACGAGTAAATGTGAACGAGCGTCCCCCTAAGGTGGACGCGAACAAATATCTACTATTCTTGTGTATAGGAATACTAAAGAAAGCATTCTTTAGATCCACCACACTAAAGTAAGTAGCTGTAGCTGGAATCATGGTTAGAATTGTCGTTACATCAGGCACAATTGGAAATTGTGGAGCCACGACTTTATTAATGGCACGTAAATCGATTATGAAATGGAATGGAATTGCATTATCGCCTTTCTTATACACAGGTAAAATCGGACTGTTACACAAACTTCCTGACATTACTTCAATCACTCCTCGATGCACAAAATCGGAAACAATGCATTTCAAAGCTCGCTCGCCCTCAACTGAAATCTTATACTGGGGAATTAATGGCAGCTCAATTCCATGTTTCAAAACTATCTTAACAGGTTCAATCTGTAAGACACCGACATCATTGTCGTCAACAGCCCATAAGCTCTCTGGTACATTAATGAATTCTGGCGGCAAAGGTCTAGTTAAGAATTGCGTGACAGAAAATTGCTGTGGTGATATCGTCAAGCGCACTCCATCAGAAGAACAATAAATCACTGCATTTAATTATTTTAACAGATTCAACCCCAGCAAGTTCTCTCCACAATTTGAAGTCAACAGAAATGGACAGTCATCCGTAATGGGACCCAAAGAAATTGGTACCGGCAAAGAAACCGGACAAACAACTGGTGTGCCAGAAAACCCTACAGAAACATTGGTTTGCCCTGACAGTGGAATGTTTGGAACCTGTGAATGATCAATGGAACACTTCTGTGGTCCAGTGTCTGTCAAAAACGGATGTTTCCTATTTCCCATCATCATTTCGACCTAGGGACCTTTCTGATTGACAGGAATAGGTGTAGGTTCCAAACCCTGCTTCGGGCAATCCTAACGAAACAGAATATCATCAAAAGGAAGCTCTTCAGATAAATATGTAGCGGAAGGATGATCAAATATGTTCCTGGTGTCCACACTCGAAATCTGATTATCCTGCGAGAAAGGTTGCTGAGGATAAAAACATTTTTCTCAGGAAAATTATCCATATTATAAAGTGTGGCAAAAACATTAGCTTGATCATCCCTCTCCATACAATGCTTAGCTCATGCAATTAATTCACGTTTCTTCTCCGGTGGTACAGTATTGCGAGTGACAACCTTTGACCCTGCACCTCGATCGATTACAAGCGGCTCAGAACCACTTGGAAGAGAGGGAGCGGGCAAATTCAATGGAGGTACTGTAACTGGTGCGATAAGAAGAGGTGGAGGAGCTAGAGGAAGGAGAACATTAGGAGGAGCAGCAACAACGGGAACAACGGCAGGTAGAGCAGGAATAACAGGAGGAAAAGGCAAAACAGCAGGAAGAGGAACATACGGAGTTTGGCGCAGAGGCACCAGGCCTTCGTTCATTTAATAATTTATTTATAAATTCATCGGAATCATGGAGGTCTTTGGACGGATATATTTTTTGAATTCCAAGTGAGAAAGCCCTGTCCATATTTCTAGTCAATTCAGAATGTTTATCTTGGTCATAAAATAATGCTTTTTCGGCGTTCATCTTATGACGGCGCGCATACTTCTCTATACTTTTAAGTTGTTGCAACGCTTCTTTTTTCCAATTCTGCAAAACATCAAATGCTGCAGATCTAGCCTTCTTCTTTGATAGAATTGACTCTAAATACTCAATACGAGGGATTTCGAAACTACCATTGGTTGGCCACTGAAGTTCGGAGGCATGTCTGGTTTGTCTGTGCCAAATGTCATTAAATACCATACTTCCAATGCCATGCTTACAGTACATAGTACATGCCGGCGACCCCTCCTGTGGTGCCGGACAGCTACATTCCAAAGATTGTCTATCGCTGCGGAACAATGCCCTGAAGCAGGTAGACAATTTCCCAGGCATATCAAATTATTGGTGTTACCTGGTCAATAATTGTGTCTGTAGATACAATGCTATAAAAACCAGGAGAGTTAGTACTGCTACTGACCAGGTCTATTCCCACTAATTGTCAATGAATGAAACAACTCTATCTTAAGGAATGGGAATCCTGGTACTATTGGTACTAATGGGTAAAGTCGCTAAATTACTGACCCATAAATTTGTCCAGAAAGAAAAAGAGAATTGATAAAGAAAAATCACATACAATAAAGGTTGTAAATAAACATGGTGTGTATTGAAAATAGAAAACATTCAAACATAGACCAAAAAACATTTGTGGACAGTTTACATTAACCAATTCCAAATGGTCTTAATATAAATAAATGAAGAAATCAAAGAATCACAGTTTTTACTTCAGTGCATAAAACAGTTCGAAGTACTTGCAGATACAATGCGCCAAATTAAAATTTTCAGGGTTGAATTAAGAGTCGGGTCGCGACTCACCTGAACAAACCTAGGGAGGTCCGATCGGATTTCAAAGAATCTTACCTAACTAATCTTACCTCGTGTATGGTGATTTCGGCAAATCTGCCTGCCTCGGTAAGTGGACCCTCGTCAAGATGCCGTCTCAGACCACAAGCTAATCGTCCAGGGATCGGGACGTGCAGCGCTGCTGAGGTGTCGCGTCTCGTTCAGTGGGGCCCCTTTTTGTCACACCATCCGATCCCGGTCTGATAGCCTGCGTCAGCCTTCAACAATCCGGCATCAATCATGAAGGTCCCTATTCGGGCGCCAACTGTGAAAACAAAATTAAAATATCGAGGCTGAGTACCCCAAAAGGAAATACACCGAACAAGGGTTACAAAGGAACATACAAAGTACTTTATTTTATACTGAATCCAGTTACAAAAACAGAGCAAAATCAGATAGCTATCGGCCCTCAGTACAACACAACGAACTCCAGCGTGGTTCAATGTGTTCAGTGAGAGACGTTGTACATTATAATGCATTCGCATTTTATACACTTTGTGGGCATGATGTCCAACCCCACTTCGGGTTAATATTCCACTTAATACATCACCAATCTAGGGTTCGTGCTAAGTCTCGAACAACCGCATATAACTGGTTTGCCTTTAATACATGCATCAGCAAGCCTATGCAATAACTGTGTGATCTGGGATTTTTCCATGCTAGTCTTCTTAAACATTAATACAATGCGGTTAAACAAGTGTTCTATGTTCAGTATTTGAATACATTGTTTTTATAGTATACTCGTGGCTTAGTTTCTTTACTCGAGTAATCCCTTACACACAAGTCAACGAAGGACAAGGTCTCAGTTCATGACCTCAACAAGTGGCCTGCAGGCAAGTTATATATTAGCTATGTACAGAGGTCCAGACGGCCATGTTGTATTTTGGAATGACATTGTCCACCATTTTAATTCACAGGGTGACTTTTACAAAGCGAATCCTAAAATGGCGGATGAACCTAAAATGGCGGCTTACATTGATTTTAAGGTCAGCACCTTGCAACACGGATTCTTTCGCAAGCGACTTTCGAGTAGCTTGGCGTAGGCCAATATACATATATTTATTGCAATAGGAGGCACAATATAATTTCTCTTTTGACAAACCAATCTCTGATGGTGATGAGGATGGGCTGAGATATGACCTTGAAAAGCCCAAGACATTTTCTTTTTTTGAACTCCAACGTCCACGAACAGTCCAGATGTACGGGGCAGTCCTGTGCGGTTCACAGACATCAATGTATATTTTTGCATTACAAGGTTGGTGATATGCAGTTTTTGGATGACTTATAACTTTGACGACACTCAATGAAACTTCATAAAATTTGGAATTTCATTCTAGACCCGACTCTGAATGATTTTGCAAAGTGTGGAGCTGTTTTGGCAAAAGTGAACAACATTAGAGGGGGGGCAACATATTTTAAAGGCTTATAAATGTGATGCCATTTGACAAATGTGGACAAAAGTTTGCAACAGGATTGTAGACCTAGATATTAATGTGTTTGCCAAGTGTGGTGGGATTCTGTCAAGAGGGGGAATAATTAGAGGGGGTCTGAATATTTTTAGATAGCTTATAACTTTTGTGCCATTTGATGAATGTGGAGAAAAGTTTTCAGAAAGATTATAGACCCAAGCTTGAATGTTTGTGTAAAGTCTGAATGAATTTTGTCAAGTGGGGGATAAGTTAAATCACTATTTTATGTATGTACTTTTCAAAAAATAAAACCTGGGTGGATTTACAGCAAACCTGTGCAAGAAGCATTAGCAAGGACCTGATAGCATGGTTTTGAAAATGTATCCAAGTTTTATTTTTTGAAAAGTGTCAAAATGTAGGTACAAAAGAAAGTGATATACCCTTGGTGACTGAGGTATAGCCTGTGGCTATGTGCAGTTGTCAGATTGTCCGGGTCATGCCATGACCCGGACAATCTGACTACTGGCCATGCCCACGAGGGACTAGCAATGGGGTTAAACTGGCATGGCCGCCAGAGACTGGCTATGTGGAAAAGCTTTTCAAAATTGGTATACGTTTGAATGGGAAAAACAAATTCTGCTTGTGGGTACAGGTTGAAGTGCTCCATAGGATTACAGCAAATATGCACCAGGAGGGTCAGCAAGAACTTCAAAGCATGGTTTTGCAAATATGTCCTGTATTTCATTTTTTGGAAAGGGTGATTAAGTAAGTACACAAAACAGTGATGTAACATTGCAGTCTAGGCATTGGGCCCGGCCGTCAGCAAGGAGAAATGTGTACTGTAATATGCTTATTGTGGAATGCGGCATGGGCGAAGCAGTAGGTTTGAATAGGAAACAACATTCTGCTTGCGGTACACCCTGCAGTGGTGGACTAGATTACAAAATAATTATGTGACAAGCATTAGCAAGGACCTAAAAGCATGTGTTTGGAAATATGTCTTGTGTTTTATTTTCCAAAGTGTAAAAATGTAAGTAGAAAAACTAGTAATATATATTTGGTGTCTGTGTAGTGGGCCTGGCCCTCGGCAAACTTAAGTGTGTACTCTAATTTACTTATTGGGGAATACGGCATAGCCGAAACACATGTCCCATATATTTGGAGACTGACCATGGCTGCAAGCCATGAGCAATGGCCATTGGTTACATTATTAGGGTATGGTGGACACTGAGCTAGGATGCAGGGTAGGTGCAGTGAATAATAGGGGTGGTTTGGTTGGGCTGGGATTATGGTTGGGCAATTGAACGATGATTTGCATTCCCAGCATGTGCTTCTGATAACGACAGACCTAAGTGTGTGTTGCAAAAAATGTTTCTTAAAGGAGGTTAATAGTTCTTTAATATATATTAAAAGGGGAATTATTAATAACTTATATACAGTGGTGTAACACCATGAAAAACCTCCACTTATATAAACTTATTAAATTGATAGAAAAAACATTGTTAAAGGGATTTTTTTTTTAAAAAACTTTATTTTATTAACATTTTGGTAATACAACAAACAGGCTGGAAGCTTTACCATGGAATAAACATGTCACCAGCCCCAAAAAAAGGAAAGAGAAAGAAAAAGAGCCCCCCCCACAACCTCCCAAAAAGACAAACCCTCCCCCCCATTAACTTGGATCCAGTAGAACCCCCTTCACAGGGAGACGCGTTGCAAACTTTGTGTGACCGGAGTTGGGGAAAGAGCAAGAATTTCAACTGCGCGTTTGGCTGCATGTCATCCGCTGTCCCCCGGGCCGTGGGCGCCCTTTTACATCCACGTTCCCTCCCCGAGCATCAGTGGACCTCCCATCCCCAGATCTGCTGTACCCCGTACCATTTAGTCTGGAAAGAGTTCATGTCATTGTTCATCATCGCTGTTAATTTGTCCATCAAGAACATGTTTTTAACCTTGTGTAGCCAGTCCTCCTTTGCGGGTGTCTCCCTGTTCTTCCATTTCTGGGCCAAGGCCACCCTCCCGGCCCTCAGCATTGTTTCCCACATTCTCGGATATCTGTATACCTCTGTGTCCTCTGGGGGAAGGCCCAGCAGCACTGTCAGGGGATTATGGGGAAGCAGTTCCTCCGTGACTTCAGCGATCCAACCCCTTACTCTCTCCCAGTATGTTTGCGCTTTCCGACAGTGCCACCACATGTGGCCCCTCGTGCCTGCCTGGTCACATCCCCTCGGGCAGGCGGGAGATGTTTGTTAAAGGGATTGTTTAAGGTTAAGATGCATCCCATCTTTGGGACTCCACCTTGGCATCCGTTGGCATTTCCCTCCCGGGTTCTCATGAGCACGTGCCCACCTGTACTGCCGCTACTATTTGTGCACTTCTCTCACTGCACATTGCATGTGTGCATTTATAGGAGCGCTGTGTACAATTTATTTGTATACGTAAGGGAAATGCAGATGCTAAATATTTGTAGAAGATTGTTAAGTGGCAGTTGGTCTGTGAAAGCATAATATGGCCATAGGGGTATATGTACAGTTTTTGGATGTGATCGGTGGATGGATGTGTGACTGTTTGAAAGCAGGCATTGATGGAGCGTTACAAATGTAAAACAAAAAAGGGTAGTAGGGCTGCCCTGTACGATAGTGTGCACTTGCCATCCGGGTCTTTTATTGACCCATGGCCTGGAAAGTGGACTGTGGAGACCACTAATAGTTGTACAGCTCCATTGTTTTTGGTCCTTATTGTATGCTAGAGAAAAGTATTTGGGACAGAAAAGCAAGTATTTTTCTCTATAATACAATTGTCCAATTTTCCCATTAGGATAACACAAAATGCTAATGGCAATGTTGGAGAATCTTATTTACTCTAAATACTTTACTGAGAAATGTAAAGTTGATGGAGTCTATAAGATAATTATTTTAATTCTATTTTTAACCGCAAAATGTGGTTCCTAAATGAATCTTTTATTGGTGTTTTTTGTTTTACTTATTTTTGTTATTTATTGTTTTGCAAGAGCGTTCAGAAAGTATGGTGGGCAGGGAAATGAGGGAAGAGGCACCAACTAATATGTAGGGGCAGGTGGACAGAGGAAGATGTTGCGCATGTGTTACATCTAAGGTAGGGGGCACTGTTTCCCATGCTCCTTGATTACAGCTTCAAAAGCACTTCGAAATTGCTTCCCCTGGAATATGATGAGTTACAGTATATACAAAGTACAATTGTCTTTGAAAGATATGGATCAACAGCCTCTTTTATCGCTTGCAAGGTAGCTGGTGGGATTACGTGTCCCAAAGAGTAGGCTGTGTGATTACAGTATTGGTTGAGGAAATTGGGGTGGAGGAAGACAGCCTACTACTTCCTAAGAAAGGAACAACCTTTATTAGAGCATTGCGGTGGTTGGATTTGGTGTGGCGGCACTTGGGGATGGTCCCGTAGGAGTACTGTGCAGGTAGTCCATGACTGAGTAAGATGATGTACTCAGTGCATTTCACTTTGGTAGCTTTAGCCTCTGGTACATATTTAACAGTGGTAACTAACCGCCACACACATGATTCTCTCTGGTTGCCGGAAATAGGCACTTCCTCTATCTCAGCTTCTTGGTCCTCTTCATTGTTCTTTGAAGTACTGTGCTTCTTTTGTTGTGTAGGACCTCCAGCTTCTGGTTTTGGCTCGTGGGGAGGAGGGATGGCCATGGCTGATTCAGTTGAAAGATAAATGGCAGTTTAGCTAATATTCTTCTAAGTATGTGCTGTATGCTAGATTGTTAATGTATAACGAGTAAGAATAGGTGTAGGAGCTGTCCAAGGGTCCAATTTTGAGCTTCAAAATTCCTAGATCAGCAGAAAATGCAGTTACGAACTGTGTGCGAAGTGCAGACCCATTTGCGAAGTGCAAAAGGTTGCACGAGCATGCCTTGGGCGCAACACTGTCCAGAAAGTCAGCAAGGACGTCACGTTTTGTTCAGATGAGTACAGTCTTTAGTACATTAAGTAGTTCACGATAGGTCACCCAATCACCCCTGACATCTTGTTACTAACATGATAAACACAACCCCTTTTAGATGCTTTTTTTCAAAATTAATTTCAAATGTCATGTCATCAGTGAGGTCATCAATGACATTTGTGATGTCATCTTTGATGTCCGGGGTGTAAGTCTTATCAATGCACGGGCATGGCGTGAGTTATGGTTGCTTAGCATACAATAAATGGTGAATTTCAAGGGTTTTTTGGTTTTACTTGTAACCATAACATCCCTTCAACAAAAGTTGTTTCACTGAATTTCATGGATTTTTGTTAGTGCAACTTAACCATAATGTACTTTACCAAAGTGTTTTCAGTGAATGTCATAGGTTTTTACTTTTTCACCTTTAATCTGCGACAGGTTCCTTATATTATACTCCCCCCCCCAATTTGTATTTGTATTTTATTTATTTGTATATCGCACCAAGCCCTCAGGCATCTGTGCACAGTGATTATGTCACATTGGGTCAAGGTTACAGGTTAAAGGTATATACATATGAGCAGAAACATATGAGTGTTATATTGTATACAATAATATATAAATATGCATGGTATAGTGACTACAAAAATATATACAGTTAAAGAAGTTAAGGATGGGGAAAATGTCCACAGATTACAGGGATATAAGGTTGTAAGTGAACAGAATAAGCAGGTTACAGATATGTAGTACAGTAATATACAGTTAGTTCAGGCTGGTTTACTGTGAGGAAAGCCAGCTTTTGGTTTTCTCTCTGAATACAGTAAATGATGGTTCTGATCTTCGGTCGAAGGTAAAGAGTTCCATAATTCGGATGCAAGGACAGGGAAGCTGTTGCCTCCAGCTTTTTGACGGTTGAATCGTGGGATTGAGACACAGTTCAACTGTGCCGATCTAGTCGGTCGGTCAGATTGTCTATTGGTGAATTTCCACACCAAGTAGTTGGGAGATGAGTTTGATAAGCATTTGTGCATGAGGGACAGGGTTTTGAGTGGGATTTTGCTTGTGATGGACAGCCAGTGGGAAATCCGTCTAGTTTCAGAGATATGATGAGATCTGGGTATGTTGAAGGCCGCTCTAAGGGCGTCATTTTGAAGGACCTGTTGCTTATTTAAGTTACGTTTGCTGGTGCCTAGATAGAGTACATTACAGTAATCCAATTTGGATAGGACAAGCGCTCTAGCGTGGAACAACTTGCTGGTGATAAGAATGGTCTGCACGAGTTTATTAATTTACAAGTGTATGCTGTCGCTGAGGCTGTGGTGTTTATTTGTTTAGTTAAGGTTAGGGTGGAGTCAAGGTAGATGCCTAGTGTCTTAATGGATGTAGCAGCTATGGAGGCTGCAGACAGTGCGGTAGTCTGCGGACGTCGGGCAGCATTTACAAGCCTCAGAATCATAGGGGAGACCTAAAAAAGATGCACCTATCAACCAACAAACAGATGTACATAAAATTACAACTAATGTTTGTTTACAACATACAAATATACCTTTTTGTACAAACACTTACGTTAAAAAATAGTAATTATGTTATTATTTAGCACACATTACAATGGAATGCACCAATCACAAACCATAACTATACCCTTCATATAATCCTCTCACTACAACTCTGCATACAGATTGAGAAACACCAGGTGCTTCTTGAACAACAAATTCTTACTAAACAGTAAGTGCATTGTATTTATTTCTCTATTATTAACTTTCATTATATAAACATGTGTTATAAGGCAGAAGCACTTTTTTCTCACAGAAATGGCAAGCACGGTTGAGTGGTTAGAGGAGAACTTCACAAAACTAGAAATGAGCTATGACAACATCTCCAATGGTATAAAATACATATTTTAATGTAAACAAATAATGTATTTTGTACACACCTTACTAAAATAATAATTTCTATTTTTCTTACAGTACATAGTTTTCATGAAGAAACCACAACCCAGTTTAATTACACATAATTCCACGAATCACAAATAGAAGTCCTATCCCAAACTGTAAATAATCAAATCAATAACTTGTCTGAAAAATTGGATGAACTGAGTAATGATTTTAAGGAACTTTTACAGTATGTCAAAAATCACGTCATTAAAAATGTTCCCTATGACTATCCTTCTTGCACCTGAGCCCCTTGTCCCAGCAATCATCCCCAACAAATTCATAACATTTTAATCAGACGCTTTGATAAAACCTTCCTCCCCTCATGATTATTTTACACAAATTCCTAATTCTCCCATTTATGTTCCCATTCTGATACTTCATCCATTTCATAAATAAATATATTTTGTATACTATAAATGTGTTGTATATTGTGTGATATTTCTTTTTATTTTTTTAAAACTCCAATTATTAGTCCGTGGATACTACGACTGTCAGGGGTGTCTGCAATCAAAATGGAGGTGCCCTGGGACTGGCACGATGTCCGACATGTCTGGTTTTGCATGATGCATAATTAGACCACGGAAACAGGGCCTGTCTTACGGACACACATGCGCATGCGCCCTGCTATTCCCACCCAATGAGTGTTCGGGCGGGGCCGCGGATGGCCATGGAAATCCTCATGCGACTGCATCCGTGCAGCATGGTGGTGTTGTCTGCAAACGGTGTCCGTTTTCACAGACAGTTTAAAAGAGTTTTTCCAGCCAATCTAAGGTATTTCAAGCAGAAACATTACCCTTGCACAGATCCCAGACCTAATCTACGTTAATCTGGTAACTTTTTACAACTTTTTAAGGCCTATCTTCAACTCAGTAGTCTGCAGAAAGTACGACTGTCTGCAGATGGTTCCTCAGAAGGGCACATACATTACTTTTCCTCATTCTCAATCTAGCTGTCCAGGAGAGAGCATTTGGGAAACACCTGCTCTGCAGATTTCTGAAAACCTGTTTCAATGGCATCTTCTATGGCCATCTCTGACTCCCACCCACCACCACCACCATCATCATCATCTGGATGTCCTGGAGAGGGGAACAGGCGTGGTGATACAGAAGAAGAAGATCAAGAGGAAGTAGAGGATGAGGTGAAGGAAGTCCCTTTCCCCAGTACTTGGAGTGAGTCCTGGGTGTGGCAATTTCTCACAACCATTGGAAATGTCGCAAAGGCTTTTGAATTGAATTGAATTGATTGTTTATTTATATAGCACCTATATACAATGTGTTTCCAAGCGTTTCAAGGCTGCGAGGGGCAATGGAGAATACAGTGGCATTCTTAGTCCTTGATACATTCACAATGTAAAATTACTTATCATAATCAGCTGTTGGCATTTAAGATAGTGCAAGTGCTTTTGAAAATGATAAGGAGGGGAGAGGGAAGGAAATGAGACAGACAAGCAGCTACATTACTATACCTGATGACAATTGAGGTAGTGCCTGAATATAACAAGAGAGGGGAGGGCTGTTGGGGGGGTTGGAGTACAGGGAGAAAGAGAAGAACAAAACAAGCAACTTTCATCCTAGGCTAGACAACATTCCAGATAGTGCTGGAGGGGAAAGGAAAGAGAAAAACAAATGAGGGAGGGGGAACAAACACGCAGCTATCATACAGGTCAGGAGACATTAGTGATAGAGTAAGATCTTTTGACAATGATAAGGAGGGGAGGGTGTGGGAAGGAGAATGAGACAGACAAGAGGCTACATTACTATGCCTGACGACAATTGAGGTAGTGCTGAAATTTAACAAGAGGTGCAGGGGTAGGAGGGGTTGGATTAAAAGGAGAAGAACAAAACAAGCGACTATCGTACTAGGCCTGATAAAATTTCAGATAGTGCTGGAGGAGGAGAGGGAGGCGAAAACAAATGAGAGGGGAGACAAACAAGCAGCTATCATACAGGTCAGGTGGCATTTCTGATAGCATATGTGCTAAGGATACAGTGAAGGGAGGAGGGAGAGGGGAGAGCAAGACAGACAGCAAGAAGAGGGATTCAAGTAGGCAGACATCTCAAGCAAACACCAGGGGGTGACAGGCAGGCAAACAGGCAACCAGGGGGAGGGTTATAAAACAGAAAGAGAGAGAGGGGTAAGGATGGGCAATAAAGATGATTGCACTGAGCTCAATTCATGAAACACAGCTAAATTCAAAGAAGCTCAATGCATGAAAAAACATAGCCAAATTAGAAAAAGCCCAGATACAGAATTTAGAGGTTGGTGTGAACATGCAGTGTAATGAAAAGTGCAAACATGGGTGACAGGCAGAGAAGGAGGCTGAGGCAAAGAGGGTTGAAACGTGCCCAGAGTAGGGAGTGTACCCATAGTTATGGAGGAGTATAATTGAAGTCAAGATTTCAAGATAGAGTGGTGGCGCAACATCCAGAGGATCAAGTCTAGGGATGGCAGGAAAATACCACACAGTAGTGGTCTGGTAGCAGACTGGGAGCAGATAGGGGCCTTTGTTGTGAGCCTTTAGATAGTCATGGCAGGCTCCTGCCTCCCGGTTGCTCTCATTGGCCCATATCAGCCAATGCAACCAATGGGAGGTGGGGTAAGAGTCAGAAAGGCAAAACACAGACAAAACACAGTGCAAGCAAGTTTTGATGCACTGACTGCAAAATTGTACTCAGTCATGGGAAATCTGGCTTGTATTCCTATGAGACTACTTCCATGAGGTACCATACCAAAACGACCCACCCGACTGCTCAGAGAAAGGTGATGCCTTTCTTAGGTAAGAGCAGGTTGACTTCCTCCACCCCATCATCTTCATCTGCTCCTGTCACCACAAAGGATACCCTTTGGGGCAGAGGATCCCAGCAGCAGCTTCACAGACCATACAGAATGCTGTTGACCCTTACCTTTCAAGGGTCATAGCGCTATGTATGTACTGTGAAAAACTGATCTGCAAGGTAGAACAGTTTCAGAGTGCTTTCAAGGCAATGTGTTCAAGGAGCATGAGAAACACTGCCACCTTCCTGATTAAAGCCAGCCAACATCTTCCTCACTCCACCCGTGCCTTCGTTCCTGTGGTTGGTGCCCCTTCCCTGCCTTCCATCCCTTACATTGCCACTCCTGAAAAAAAGCCCAAAAAAAGACTAAATCAAAAAAACACAATAAAAGGTTCATTTAGGAGTCACCTTTCACAGTTAAAAATAGAAGTGAGTAAAAAAGACACAGGCCCCTGTGTAGTCTGCATAGTCTGTGGACAGCACAGTAGTCCATGAACATCCAAATAATTCTAGGCCCGGGGAGGAATAATTGAAATAATTTTAATTGTTTTGCCTTCAAAAGGGGTTGCTCTTAAAATAACCTTTTTTGTGTGTTTTTGGCTTTTATGTATTTTTTTAAATTTGGGGTTTTACAAACTAAAATAAGAAAACATTTCACTGAATTTAATAATTTCTTCTCACTTTCCAAAAAACTGTTTCAAAGCATTTGGAATATTTTCCACAAAAATCTGATTATCCACATCCATCTCTCCGATAAACGTTGGCATTATCAAATGTAATGTTCTCATTACCAAACAATGTCATGCCAACATCTCGCACAAAAGCACACACAGCTTTATTGACGTTGCACATTGCTTTTTCCATTTGTTGATCAAATAAACTTGAGAGCATCCACATCTGTCTCTGGACAATGCGAGAAAACATTATTTTCAAGCTAAGGAGCATTTCCTTCAACTTTCCCGATGCCTCCTTCATTGCAAACTGCAATGAAATTCCAGTCAAGTTCTCCAAACTGTTCCCTGCACAATGAATAATAATAATGGCTGGATGTTTCAATTCAACCATATTTGCACAAAATGGACCGAGTCTGCCCACTTCATGCCTGGCACTCCGTACCGGAGCACTTCCAATTCAGGGAATCCAAGATTTTTGCCTAATCCACAATGCTCAGCATACACCTTCAACCAATGAACCCAAGAGTCGCCCAAAATTCAAACACTCTCCCGATCCTCCGATGTCCCTGGACAGCTACGGCTGTCTGTGGTCTCCACAGTCCCCTTTCATACCAGGCAACCTTAAAAGACCCGGATGTGGCATGTGCTGTCCACAGACTACCGTGGTGTCAGCAGATGTTGCGGCCAGTAAAAGGGGTGGGTGGGAAAATGAAACTCAATTTAAGTTATTTAATCTTAGTGGTGGCTCCGAAAAGAACCTTTGTTAGCAAATACCTTTTTCCCTTTCTTTTGCTTTTATACAGTAGTCCTGTACACTCTACATCTTCCTTTGCAACGTCACTTTAACAACGTTTTTTTTACTGAATTTCAAAGGTTTCTAATAGCGCAACTTAACCATCACCTCCCTTTATAAAAGTTTTTTTTTTTACTGAATATACATATACATAGTGTGAATTTGATAGATGTTTACTAGGATTCCCTTACTTTATATACATGTAACATAGAAGATACTGAACCCCCTGCTAGTGATTTTGATGTCCGCGGACTGTGCGTATGTCCGCGTACGGACACGGACAACATCAACACTACCCAAAAACTCAGGGGGTATCTTAGATTGTTCTATCATGCCAGATAAACACTGAACAAGTTCAAAAAGCAGCACCTGAACACATTATATGTAATTATAAATAAGAAGTGGAACCTATATATCTAACACATCAACCGTCCATTTAAATACTATGTGTACTAAAATGAAATATACCAAAACAAAAAAAGATGTGCCTCCAAAATAATTACCTCACAGAAACTGCACAGCAAGATACAACAGCAGCCCTACACAACAGTAACAACAAAACTTACCAGAAACTAGTAAGTAAACTTCATTGTTTTAAATATATTTCTAAACTTTCTATATTAGGTACACTAAAAGTAATATTTTTTTTTACACAGAAATGTCCAATACTTTGGAATGGCTTGAAGAAAATTTCCCACATGATGAAATGAGTGAAGACAGTGATACTAATGGTAGACACTTCTCTATATAAGCAAATTAATAATCATTACTTTATGTGTACTTAACACATTTTTTTAACAGACCATACAAATAGTGAATATAATATAGCAAAAGAGACATTAAAAAATGCTCTGTAGTGCATGGAGCAAAAAATTGATATGCTAATGTAAAATTTAAATCTTTTAAAACATTTTGTGGAGGACCACATAAAAGAAAAAAACAAATATCATTGTCCCACATGTACCTGTTCCCCCTCTCCGTGTCCCAGTCAACTATCCCTACTACCAAGAAAATTGTTATGATGAGACTTCCATCCCTTCATCCTCTCCCATCCATCCTCTCTAAACCCCTTATTCCCCTGTACTTGTGTCAGTTTCTGCTTCACCCTCTCTTTCATACATTTTATATTTGCATATAATAAAAAAATTATTATGTGTCTTTTAATTCAGTCCTCTGTGTCTTTCTTTTTTTTAAAAAGCAGTTGGGGTGACCGCAGAAAGTGCGGGTGTCTGGAATGTCCACAATTAACCAAAATGAAGGTGTCCTAAGAACACTATACATGTCCGTACTGTCTGCAATCAATATGGAACTGTTTGTAGAAACACTCGGTGTCCGGAATGTCCGCAATTGACATAAATGAAGGTGTCCTAAGGACACTATACCTGTCCCTACTGTCCGGAATCAAAATAGAACTGTTCTTAGAACACACTCGTGTCCGGAATGTCCTCAATTAACCAAAATGGAGGTGTCCTAAGGACACTATACCTGTCCGTACTGTCCACAGAACACCTAAACACATGCGCTTCACACCCATAGGTCCTACAAATATTGTGCATGTCTGTAACTGTCCGTCGCACGTGTGTCGCACTTTTAATTAATTTGAGGACCCAAACACTGTCCTTAGAACACCCAGCACATGCGCACGCACAACCGTCCCTGCACATTTGGAATCCTGCGGACACCCGTCCCATTCGCGGACGTGTTTGTGACGTCATCATGTGACCGCACACACGCTGAGCGTGTGTCCTGATCTGTGGACACTGTCCGGGTCCCCGAACATTTTGAAAGTACTTTTTTGGACAATCCATAAGTATTCTACAGTAAAACTTCACCAATGCACATATCCCAGACAATGGGTCTCATTATAACTTTCGCGGAACAGGTTAACGGGCTCCGCTAATGGAGGCGGACCCGTTAAACCTGTCCCGCAAAATTACGAGGTCCCCACGCGGGACCTGGTAAGGATGCCTGGTAAAACCAGGTGTCGTTACCGGTTCCCGCAATGGGAAGAGGGAGCTTAACAACGGGCCGGTCGTAATCGGCCCGTTGTTAGCTCCCTCTCCCATTCCCATTGAGCCCTATAGGGGCTCAGATGGGAATGGGGAAGGTCCGGGGCAGGTTCCCAGAGGGAGGAATTACCAGGCCCTCCGAACTTGGAATGGGCCAGTAATTCCTCATTCTGGGAACCCGGTAAAGGCGCCCGGTTTGGCGGCAGCCATGGAGCTAATAGCTCCATGGCTGCCGCCAAACTCATAATAAGGCCCAATGTCTCTGGCTATCTACATACTTTTTGGAACCTTTATGAGGCTTTTTTGGGTGTTTGAAGTGTCCGCGGACAGCGCGGGTGTTCGCAGAGCGCTCACCAGCACCCCTATAAAAGGCCACACCCCAGAGCTGATCCTCATTGTGCTTCTGGCTACCTGACAGAGCATTGTCTTTCCAGTACTGAAGATTAACCTGGAAGATTGACCTGTTTTTGCTGATTTTGCTTCTTTTGCTTCCTGGTTCCTGATAGCACCCCAAATTGCTTCAGTTACTCCTGCATCAGCATCAGTACCCCCACCCTCTCCACCACCACCACATCCCCAAGGGCCTGCAATGGGAAACAGGCATGAGGATGCAGAGGAAATAGATGAAGAGGATGAAGAGGATGAGGTAGTGGAAGTCCCTACTACCAGTATTCTCCGTGAGTCTTGGGTGTGGCGGTTGTTTATCACTCTTGATGGAGTGCCAAAAGCGCATGCGAATAAGGTCACCTGCAACTAATGCAAAATGGTACTGAGTCGTGGGAGGTCTGGTTCGTACAGCTTTGGTATGACATCAATGAAGCGACACCTAAGGTTGTTCCACGGTGGGACTATTCGCAAGGTTATACCTTGTGATAAACGTAGCAGGTTGAGCTCCTCTACAACATCCTCCGTTTCCACTCCTGTGACCACAAGAGACACTCCTGTGGGACAGTGCAACCCTCCAGCTGCCTCACAGGCCATTCATGATGCTGTTGACCCTTACCTTTCTAGGGTCATGATATTGTGTATGTACTGCGACCCAGTACTCTGCAGGGGGGGAATCTTTGGAGTGCTTTTGAGACTGCAGTCAAGGAGCAGGAGAAGGTTTGCCCACTACCTGAATAAGGCACACCCTATATCTTCCTCTCTCCACCTGCCCTTTCTTATCCCTGTGGTTGGTGTCCCTTCCTTACCCTCCTTTTTCTTCCTTTCCTTGGGTGTCGTGTTTAAAAAACAAAAAAATATAAAACAACAAAAACCAAAAAAAAAGGCTCTTTTCAGAGCTGCCTTTCACAGTTTAAAAATAGAAGTGACAAATACATAGTGCAGGGCCCTGTGCATTTTTTAGGAGTCCGTGGACAGTCTGTGGACATTTATTTTTTGGGGCGGTGCTGCCCTATCAAAACCATTGTACTTTTCTATGGGAGGAAGTGGTGGCTCTGAAAAGAGCCTTTTGATGGTGTTTTTTTGTGTTTCAAAAACTTCAAATGATTAACACTTACTGCAAAATGTATTAATGTAATTACAAAAAAGGTTGCAATGCATTTTGTATATTTCACAGAAAAATATGATTGCCAGCATAAGTAAGATGGACTCCATCTCTGCGAAAAATGTAATATGAAACATAATGTTTTCGTTGTGAATAGAGGACATGCCAACATCTCTTAAAAAGGCACAAACAGCCTTATTGACATTGCGCCTCGCTTTCTCCATTTGTGGACCAAATGAAGAAGAACGCAGCCACATTTGTCTCTGTGCAATACGAGAAAACATTATTTGGGAATTCGGAAACATGTCCATGACCTTCCCAAGTCCTTCTTTCATTGCAAATTGCAAAGAAATTTCAGACACATGTCCTAAACTGTTCCCTCCACAATGAATTATAATTATGTCTGGATGACGCTGTATCTTCAAAGTAGCACAGAGAGGTACCAAATCCAGCCACTTCATTCCACGCACTCCATGCCAGTGCACTTCCTCATGAGGGAATCCAAGATGTGCAGCCACTCTACAGCGTTCTGCATGCACCTCCAACCAATGTATCCATATGTCTCCCAAAATCCAGATAATCTTTTTTCTGAAACACACAGCCATAGCTATCTGTTCTTATCTCAGGAAAAATACTTTATGACAAACTCTCTCCCTACACAACACTCCCAGTAAACTTTATTGACCAATTCCTTGCTCTACGCATTCTCATTTGCATGCCTCTCCACCCCAAAATCCCTGTATGTAATATGCGCTGTCCGTGGACAACCGCCATGTCCGCAGACATATCGAAAAATCTGAGCATGATGAATTTCAATTTAAATAATGTACCCCATTTCCCCTTTGAGGTTGGCTCTGAAAAGAGCTGCTTTGTTTTGTTTTTTGTTTTTTTCAGATGCTTGAGAGACACCTGTTATTTTGTATTTTTTATTAATTTGTTTTTTCTTACTTTACTCCTAAAATCTTCACATAAGCCTCTCCAAAGCAATCCTTATATTCCAACAGCATGGCATTTCCCATAAAAGATAAAGAAATGCATCTTCTTTAAAATAACCAGCATTACTAGAATCAATGTTCTCATTATTACAAAAGAAATTACCAGCTGTAAGCATGAAAGCAAACATGCCTCGGTTGATTGCACACCTAGCAATGTTTTGCTGAGGACAAAAAACAGAACTATTGTCCCATATTGCCCTAGGTACTAAACCAAAAAAAATAACTTTGGCATTTGGAAGGACATTCATTAATGCTTGAACCAAGTGTTCCAAATCTGCCAACAAAGTAGGGGCACTGCCATAGCCCAAATGCAAAGCACCACAGTGCAAAACTACAACATGGGGACTGTTCATCCTACCCATATCTTCACAAACTTGTACAATTCCCTGTACATTGCAATCAGGCACAGTGCTCCACGCCACCTCCACTCCTTTAGCATCAAAATTGTTTGCCATTTAGAAATCTGCTCTAAACAAAGCACAAACATATCTCCACCCACCAACACCCTGACTTTCTCCACCTCTGCCATCTTCACTACACACAACCTCTTTCAACACAAATCCACAACCTCAACACCTGATTGGGTAATCCCTACAGTCCCCTTTCCATGCTGGATTTGCTGGAAAACCCCAGATGTGGCAAGCCCTGTCCACGGACAGCCACGGTGTCTGTGGAGCATGTAACTTTTAGACAGCCCTTCTACCATTTCCACTTCACTCTCTGTGCCATTCCCTCATTGGATACAGCTAAACAGTCACACAACCATCCACCAAACACATCCAAGACCTCTACATCTAACTCCATCATCATAGTTCAGCACTTAAAATGTACTGTTGATCACTCTGAGTACAAGTCTCATGTCATTGGAAAGCACCTACTACAATACTACAAAAACTACTGTACAAGTCTCCAAGATTTCTACTTGCAGCTGCATGCATATCCAAATGCATGAATATAAACTACAAGTATACATATTTTCTGCATAGTACATGTACAACTCTTATAAATGCATATAAACAGGGTAATTGCCACTTAACCTGTATAACCTATACAAATGAACTTACTGTCATTTTTCCCATCTGCTATAATCAATGGTCACTTCCAAACCTCTCTGTTATCTAAATTCTCGTTTTACACACACAGCTATCTAAAAAAGTATAATTTAATATTAAAAGATTGGAGAAATAACAGTATCATTGTAGAAAAACACTTAGTAGTGTATTATAAAATTACACACAGCCAGGATAAGTTCATGCATCTTTATACACTCACACAGATAGGCACTATCATTAGAAAAGCTCCCAGCTGAAATAACACCACTGCCTCTACATCACATCCTTCTGCTTTATTACCCACACATTCAAAAATGCATACATTCCATGCTTTTTCATACAGTTTCTGCCATTTACCCTATAAAAATAGCAAAATAAGTATATGATTATTTCTTCTATCTCCTAACATCAAATAACACACCCTTAAGAAACCAAGTGAGTTTCATACAGTTAGTATTATACTCATTTGCAAAGCATTTTCAACTAACAGATTGTAAGTAAAATATAAAGGCTGCACATAGTCAAAGGAAACTGCATGCACACACTTTGTTCAGTTATCAAACAACAATACTACTACGAAAACATAAAAATCAACGTCTAAATTAACAACAGTGCTATAAACACACAAAATTACTAACTTCTTTCTTTTACAATTGCAGTGAAGACCACTCTCCTGAAAAGCAGCAGCATCTGAAGTACAAACAACAACTCAGGAGAGAACTGCTCATTCCAAACAAAAAAAAGCAACTACAATACTACCATAATGTTTTAACTGTAACTCAAACACACTGTGGGGTTGATTCATGAAATTTGTGTGCCAGAAAAAGGGGGATTTATGCGCCATTCTGCCCACAAATCCCCATTTGCTAAACAGGGAATTGCGGGCAGAATGGCACACAAATCCCCATTTTTCGGTGCACAAATTCCATGAATCATCCCCTAGAATGTTTTATTGCAGAACAAAGAACTGTTTTAATTCTATACCATTAGATTTAGTATTAGTGCTTCACCTCACCACTAGCTTACTTTGTATTGTCATCTGACCCACAGTATAGTAACACACAAACACAAGAATAGCCTTCCCAACTAGTTGTAGCTGCCCATTGCACAATCACACACCTCCACATACATCCTTACCATCATACTCATACCTCATTCAACTGATGATCAACAGTATCTCCGATTTAACGGCTTTTAACTTCTATCAGCATTATTATATTTGTAAGAGTATAGCCTTGAAAACGACTCCTTGTCGAAACACGTGTCGGCTGACCTTTTGTGATTCAGTTAATAAACTGTTGTACTTCTATAAATTCAAGTTATAATCATGCTGCGTATTTGACTACAATATTTAGAGTTTCTCATCCAATTTAGGAAGAGCACGTTTGCGTGTCATTCCGATTTACTGATTTAGCATGAGGCAATTTAAATAACAATCTTCCACATGGTACAGCCAAAGACCTATTTGAAGAAATAAAGCATATCCAGAGAAAATATTTTGGAAGGGAAAGCCACTTGCAAAAATGCAATAGCTTTACAACAGACTAGGAACAATAGTACAAATGGCAATCTTCTACTACACACATACAAAAAGAAATACAACAATTTACATCTGCTGAAGTACCAAACCATGTGTGTTTGTGTTGCCACAGAACTTTTTATAAAAGTAGCACAAAAACTGTAGACATAACTTACAAAATAGAACACAATGAAGATTACAAATGGTTTGAATTAGCTCTCTACCTTATAGCAGAAAACAAATACAAAGTAACTGACCCCTTAATACTTTGCAGTTACTGCAATGCAAAACTTGACAACAACCAAACTCCTTCACGTGCTATCACAAATAACTTGGAATTATTCCCACTACCAAAACCCCTGCAACAACTCAATTTATATGAGAGCATCATAATTCAAACAGAGCTCCCATTTCAATCAATAATCCGACTTCAATCAAAAACAGCTAAATTACCTCCCTCTGAATTAGTGAAAGGCATTTGTGGCAAAGTAGTTTATTTACCATTAGATCTGAAAGAAAATGTACAAACTCTTGGAGTGAACGTCCAACAGATCAATCTTTAATTGTCTTAGTAAATGGTGTACCTACAAAAGACAAAGAAATTTGGCAACAACTCGTGAACTTACATAAAGTTAGTGAAGCCTTGCAATATCTAAAAGACAATAACGAATACTACAAAGAAATTAATATTGAAGAAAACCTGAGGGAAACCGCTGAAATAATTCAAGAGTCACCAGAAACTGGTCAATTTCAACTTCTAGATCCTGCTACAGTATCCAATATTTTTGACCATTATACAATTCATCCATTAAACTCTAAAGACACCATAGATGATGCACTAGAAACGTACCAAATGCGACAAACCAAAGGATCACCCATCAGCATATGGGAAAAAAGAATAGAAGCACGTGGATTTCCTCTACTCTTTCCTACTGGGAAAGGAGAAAGGTACGATGATAGACCCACTCAGATAGCAACATCAGAATACCGCTCGTTACAAATGGATCCTGATGATCCCAGATTTAGACAAAATGTCGAATACATCTTCCACGTACTCTTTGAAAGTAAACTAGCAACTCTATGATACGGAGTTGCACACACATTGAAATCAGGTACCCATTTTCAAAATATGTCAGCTATGCAATTACTACAAAAAGTGCAAGAAAAACATAATACAATCAAGCATTACAAATCTGTTAGCAAACATGTGTGGTACAAAAGAATACTGGTTCCGATGTCACAGAGATCTACATTGTATGATAAGGAACCTTGACCCCACCCACTTGGTTTGTTACATTAAGTTGTGTAGAATATGCATGGGAAGATTTACATGATTTCCTACCCATATCAACCAAACAACAAAACAAACATAGATATACTAACACCTGGAGAACTCTGCTTTCTAGATCATGTTAATGTTTCAAGATATTTCCATCATCGCTTCATTGCTATGCTACACTTCATTTGTAATAAAACTGTTCCTCTCCTCAGAGAGTGCAACACTTCTTTTGGATAAATGAATACCAAGCCAGAGGAGCACCACATATCCACATGGTTTTATGAATTAAAGATGCTCCTAAATTTGGTCAAGACAATGATGCCACTGTTTACAGTTTATCGAATAATATGTCACTTGTGAAATTCCTTCACAAACAACAAATAGTGACCTTAATGCACAAGCTTTACAATTTCAAAGACAGAAATGTGGGAAATATTGTTGTCGCAAATACAAAAACAAAGAGAAATGCTACAAAAAATGCTGCTTTGGTTTCCCTAGACCAGTTACAGCAACAGGTCAAGTAAACAACTTCATGTCTTCAGTTAGACACAGTGTTAAAGGTAAATCACCTAGGAACACATATTACATAAAAAGAACAGAAGAAGCAAAATATATCAATGATTACAATGCAATAATTGCCCTCTTATGGAATGCAAACATAGATGTGCAGTACATTGCAGACAATTCCACTGCAGTTGCACGATATGTTACAGCCTACTTAACCAAAGCAGAAAAAACAGAGCTTCAAGACCTATGGGTTGACCTATCATCGGACAAAACACTGTCTCAGAAATTGTACAGCTTAGGCATAAAAATGATCTCTCATAGAGAATGTGGCTGCTATGAAGCTGCAGACCATTTAACCGGTACTGCTTTGTATAGAAAATCTGAAAATATAGTATGGCTATGTCTTGGTCCTGCTAAATCTAGAAAAAGAGTTCTCAAATCATATGAGGACATAGAAACAATAGCCAAAAATGATCCCAACAGCCAAGGCATTTTGAAAAACAATTTACTAGACACATAATACCCAAACAGGAGTACCACTTTGGAAACTAATGTGTCTATACCACATGGCCCAAAACTTCACATACAAAAATAATATAAAACCAGATGAAAACAAAGGTAGATACAGAGTGACAAATTGTGAAGACAGCTTAGTGAAACTTACCAAACAAAGCTTAATTAATCATATAAAATTGTCATTAAAAAATCCTCAACATAAAGAACTATATTATATGTCCCTGCTACAACTTTTTAAACTATGGAGAAAAGAAGAAAAGGTACTAGATATCTATGACTCCTATGAAGACGCTTTCAAATCAAATGAAAGCACTATAACAGATGTAAACTTTACACAGTAGAAAACAATGTTGCACAATGAACAGCAACATGAAGAAGAACTCCAGGCCCAACTAGATAAGGACACTCCTGACAGTTGTCAACCTTCTGCAACAGGAAGCCAAGAACCACTGGGACTGCCACTAATAGCAAATGAGGCAGAATTAGCTATGACAGAAGTAGAAAACACCTTTTCTCACTATGAAGAAGATACAGAAGACTTCACTGTACTGAACTCAAAACTGAATAATGAGCAGCGTCACATTTTCCAAGAAGTAACAAAAGAAATTAAATATGGTATACAACTTGAAAATAAAAAGTGTGCCTGCCAAAGCTACAAACCTATACTGCTATACGTCAATGGACAATCTGGTTCAGGAAAAACATTCTTAATCAAAATCATCAGAAAGTTCCATCAACAATTGACAAACAACAAACTGTCAGCTGTTCTAACTGCCCCCACAGGTTTAGCTGCCTACAACATAGGCGGTGTCACTTTACACCGATTACTACTCCTTCCAGTAGAACACCAAAACAAATTAGATTATTACAAACTTTCTACACAAGCTGCAATGGAACTACACAGAGTTTTGAAACAAATGAAAATGCTACTAATAGATGAAGTGAGCATGGTCTCCAACCCAATGTTGGCTTTGATTCACCTCAGATTACAAGAAGTACTCAAAACAGACTACGAAGAGCTCTTTGGAGGAAAACACATTATTGTTTTCGGAGATCTTCTTCAATTGACGCCATTGAAAGATGAACCTATTTTTAAAACCTTAGGCCACAAACTCTGCCGTAAAACCGATGGCAGCATAGGAAATGTCAATCTTTGGCAACATTTCCAATACAGAGAATTAACAGTAAACATGCGCCAGTCAGCAGACGTCACATATGCTAACATTTTTAAAAGTATTATAGTTGGTGTACTATCTCAAGAAGCACAATAAATATAAAAAACCCGACACATCCCTGCACTCTATGGCCATAGCTCATGTGCTACTGATGTAATGGAAAAATTAGCACACAAAAATGTCAATTGCATGTCCTTGATGCCAACTCTTGCAAGCTGTTAAAAATTCAATGAAACAATGTTAAAACAAGAAATGCAACCAATAATTGAAATTTGCTCAACAGACAAACTGGACGTACATGGTATGACACTACCCATGTGTCAACAAGCCACAACAAGTCTAAATACCCTAGAAAACTCTATCCCCAACAGAGCTGGTTTGGAGACAATATTAACAGTATCTTTAAACTGTAGGATAATGCTTAAACGTTACCTTGATGTGGAGTAAGGACTAGTTAATGGAACACTTGGCACAGTTGTTGGCTTTCAAACATACCCACGTGACAACAACATTCAGTTTGTCAACATTCTCTTTGACATACAATCAGAAGTTAAAAGAATAGTACGCTCAAAGGCCCAATTCCTTCTTTTCAAAGACATGTATGTACGCAGAGAACAATTTTCTCTAACTGTAGCATACGCAGTAACCATTCACAAATCACAAGGTCTTACTCTAGATAAAGCATTGATAGATATTGGTAGCACCGTCTTTAAAGAAGGCATGAGCCTTGTAGCACTATCACGCTACACTTGACGGGCTATTTCTAATCAACTTTGATGCAAGTAAAGTAAATGCTGATATTCCTTGCATTCTAAAATACAATAGACTACGTTCACTGTACACCCCCATCTAAAAACCTATCCTGTTCCACAAAAAGCAAAACGTTGTAAAATAAAACTACTTCAAACAGAAATGAAACAGGATCTCACTGGAAAACCTCCAAAGAGAGTAAAAGAAGCTAATACTTCATCAAATACTACAACCAAAGAAGAATCTACTGCTCAAGCTGACTCAGGTACTTATTCAAAGAAGCAGCACACACTCCGAAAAAAATGACTTGAACACAGATCTATCAGGTCCATTCAAATTTTCAAATATAACTCGTGTAAATTGCTACGCAAATGTAACAATAAATATTCTATTCCAATTGCAACCAATTATTGACAACATTATTTACACAATACAGACCAAATGTTAGACCTTCATAGAAATGCAACCAACAATCCTGACAACATCTACAGTGTTCATGGAATAAGACAAGAATTGGACTACTGTGCTGGAATGGTCAAATTCACTATAAGCTCACAAGAAGATCCACAAGAATTTCTAATGTACTTACTACAAGAACTGGAAAACAAAACATACCTATAAATGATATCTTTCAGATTTCATACATGTGGAAACATACATGCACTCTCTGCAACCATTTGGCACAGGAACAAATCCCTAATGAACACTTTGTGTATGTATCAATATCTAACTGTGAATCCATTCCATTTCAGCAACTTGACAAAATGCAAACCATAGCAGATTATGTACTACCTGCAATTCAGATAATCGCTCCACCTTACAGATACAAACGCATAGTAAATACGTAATACTAATGCTTTAACGTTACAATGCAGATGGTACAAAAAACAACTGCAAGCTGACTGGATTCACACATGGTCAACTATCACTTGGTAAGAAAACCTTAACAACAATAGGTATAATCTAGCATGCAGGAGCTACAACCAATGCAGGTCACTACACAGCATATATAAAAAAGGATTGTGGATGGTTCGAATATAATAATAGTACCATTACTCTAAAGCAGATATTACCAGCAAATCTTATAAACGCTTATTTAATATTCTTAAAACCAAAATGTAATAACTCATCTGTGCATAAACATTAACAAAACTTCAATTAGAAAACTATAAACCGTTAGAATACGCCAACAGGTATCTCACTGCCCCAAGATTCTGCAACAACCAAACAGATAAATCAATACCACTAAAATATAAGAAGAAATAAACAGTTAGAATACGCCAAAATGTATCTCACTGCCCCAAAAATCTGCAACAACCCAACAGATAGATGAGTAACTTGAAAATATAAATAAAAAACTATAACCAGTTAGAATATGCCAACAGGTATCTAACTGCCCCAACAAATCTGCATCAAGCCAACAGATAGAACATTAGTCAGAAACAACAAATAAAAACTGAAAACAAAGAAAGAAATATATTGTACCATAACAAAAAAGGTTTTTATTAAAAATCCAGCATGGATTGTTTTTCCCACAGACCCAATGATTTAAAAAACAAACACAGAAACTGAGCAAATTGCACAGTACACTGGTTTGTAAACTACTAAATATGAGTTTTGAAATAATGCAGAAATGTCTATTATGCAATGCAATAACTCATTATGAACTACCTACTCTAACATCTTTTCTTTTATCAGAGAAATTGAAAAAGAATATCTGCTCCAGTTACCAAAATGAAATAATATATCCAATCACATAAAATCAAACAGTAAGTGTATAATAATTCAACTTACAAATACTGCTCCATACTACAACCATTGAAGCAAACATCTAATCATACACCACAATCCAAAATGTTTACTTCCATGGATATGTTATACTGCAGTGCTTGTTACCAAACTCTATAATCTTAATTGCATGACTTAGCCAAAACTTCACATACAAACTCTGCAAATCAAACAGTACACAAATGTTTGATTTGTAGATATTTGATGGATGTTTGATTATATGGGTGTGGTATGCTGCGGTGGTTGTGATCAGGACCTAGAGTCTTAGGGTGCATGGCCTACGGCCTTTGGCCATGCACCCAAGACTCTAGGCCCTGGCCACAACCACCGCAGCATAACACACCCATAGAATCAAACATTTTAACTGTGCTATATTGGCTACTTATACAGGATATTAAATACAATCAACACTGTACTAACAAACCAAAACCAATATCATACTAAAGTAAAATAGCCAGAAGTGCATTTTTTATGTTCGAGGACAGCCGCAGTGACCCTGGACATGGCAAACACATCAGGGACACCTGCCACCTAAACAAATACAGTAGTTGACCCATATCTGACTCCCTAACACTCCCCAAGCACTCTTACATACCAACACACTCCCCAAAGTTGTATTTTTCGCCCGTTCATCACCGTGCTGTCCGCGGATGTCTGTGGATCGAAGATGGCGGACGCATCAAAACAATACATCACACCTCATGCTTCAACCCAGCCAATCAGTGAACACATCGTATGTCCGCAGACATGACACAAGCGATTTGCCAATCAGTGTCCTGTCCGCAGGGTGAACAGGGAAATGTGTCCACGGAGTGGACATAGATATCACACATTTTTTTAGACATACTTTATGGTCGTTTTAAAAAATCTACAGGACAGATTTACACCAAATTTTCAAAAGCACGCTTTCGGGACCAAGCCGCTGCTCCTGCTGCAAATTTGGTGCAAATCCGTCCAGCAGTTTGAGCTGTAGGAGTGAGCAAAGTATTTTCCCCATTCACTCTATGGGAAAAAAAATAAATGATGGGAGGCCCTTATAACTTTGCCCCCCTGCACCAAACCTCACTAAATGTTGCAAAAATAATTCAGAGTGGGCCATATACTTTCTTTGCAAAGTTTGGTGAGGATTCGTCCAGGGGGAGCGAAGAAGTTATAAGCCACCCAACAATTGCTCTTCCTATGCATTTAGCAACTTAACCATAACTACACCGCCACTACTGTGCACCGTGTAATATATATATATTGACGGAGTACATTATCAAACCATTAGACAAAGACATCAGACAAAGGCATGAATATAGTCCTCATGAATCGTGAGGACTACATTAAAGAGGCCCACAGACAACTGTTGAACAAGGATTGCTATGTCAAATGAACTGAGGATCCATCTGAGGCCATGAACAGTAAATTAGGCCATCTTTTACAAGCATGTAAAGAGAAAGACTTGTTGGATGAGGACATTTGTTCTTATTTGCATCCTAAATTCACAGTCATTCCGACTATTTACATTCTGCCCAAAGTACACAAGAGCCTAATAAGACCTCCTGGCAGACCTATAGTCACACTATGCGGGGCACTGTTAGAGAATATCTCCAGATTTATAGATGAGACCCTGGTATCTTTTGTAACCACCTTGCCCTCCTATTTAAGGAACACTAAAGATTTCCTGAGTCGCATAGAAGGAATACCATGGGAGTCCACAATTCTTACAACACTTGATGTAGTCTCTCTCTACATGTCAATAAGACACACAGATGGCCTCAAGACATGTGAATATTTCTTGCATACCAGATCCTTGAATTATCTTCAACATGGACAAATGATACTTGAGATGATCTCACTTTGTCTAACTAACAATTGCTTTCTTTTCAACAAGCAGTTATTTATGCAACTACAAGGCACTGCTATGGGCACTACATTCGCACCCCTATGCAAACTTGTTGATGGGCTGGTGGGAGAAATTTGTGGTATGGCACCCTAGAAACAGTCAACATACATCAAAAATTGCCTTATGGCTGGGATATATTGATGTCTTGTTTGTTATTTGGGAAGGCACCAGCTTGGAATGGTTAGATTTTATTACAATTCTCAACACCAATGTCCTTAATCTGCAATTCGCTGAGAGCCACAGCAAGACTGCTATCACATACTTGGATATTCTTGTTACCATGGCTCAAGGTGAATTGATTACTAGTTTGTATAGAAAACATACGAGCTCTAACATTCCACTCCATGCCAAGAGTAATCACCCCACAGCCCTCAAATGGAGTATTCCATATGGGGAATTCATTCGCATATGCAGAAACTGTTCCAAGACCGACACTTTTGATTGCGAATGTGCCCTTATGGCCAACAAATTTAAATATCGCGGATACCCCAAAAAAGTATTGGAGAGAGCCGTTTTGAAAGCAAGAGATACAGACCGCTCCCTACTACTGGTAGCAGACACTTTCAAACACAAAACCACAGACATGAGTGAGACACGGCTCATCTTGACCTATGGAGAAGGTGCTTACTACATTTGCAAAGTCATGCAACGACATTGGCATATCCTTAAATCAGATGAACATCTTAACAGCATATTGGGAGATCACATCAATATCACATTTCGTAGATCTACCTCGTTCAAGAATTCTTTAGTACCGAGCTTCATGAGCCCGATCGATAATGCATTGACTAATGGTTGGATGAACATTAAACCATTGGGTGTTTACAAATGCTCAAAATGTAAAGCCTGCAATTATGCTGTCAACAAGACATGTTATATACATCCCATCTTGGGCAATAATATCAGGATCGCATCTAGGATTACATGTGACACTGAATATGTGGTTTATGTTTTGAATTGTCCCTGCAACATGTGGTATCTGGGGAGCACGAGAGGCAAACTGAAACTGAGAATACTACAACATATCAGAGCCATAAGAAATGTAGGTCCGAATTACCCAATGGCTCTGCATTTTCAGTCTAAACATGGCAGTAATTTGGAGTGCTTCTCCTTTTTTGGTATCTGGTCAGTGCCAAAATTGCCCAGAGGTGGCAATCGGGAGCTACTGCTGAGACTGCTGAGACTTTATACTGCTACCAGACTGCTGCTGTTATACTCACTGTGCATACCTCTCGTTTTATATTGATTCATGTTTGTGTCCTTATACAGCTGAGAATAGTGGTGACAATACAGCCATTCATAACAGTGTAATCGTTTGCTGTATTACCAAACTGAGTTGAGGATATGGCGGCCTACTAACCTTGAAGTCCTGTCCCCCTTTTAGACGGGAGCGTATCATGCCACCTGACTGCGAGCACAGCCCCCCCCTTTCACTGCCGCCGACTTCTGCTGACAGCTGACAGGCAGGCCGCTGCGGACGCTGCCAAGAGAGGCCTCGACATCCTTTCCCCCCACCTTCAGTTCTACACTGAAAAAGGTGGCGCTCCTCCCCGCTGGGAGTTCAGAGCGGCGCACATTGCACTCCTGCCCTACTCCAAAAGTGCTTCAGACAGCAGGAGCTGTCCATCTATCAGGTCAGAGGAGGGGGGAGGACGAAGTGAAACTCACACTTTCCTTTCATTGGCATTTTATGTGTAAAACGGACGAGGTGAAACGTGCGCTTTCCTTTTGCTGGCATTTTTTTTGTGTAAAACCCTCACTGCTGCCCTGAGCAGAACCCTCCATCTTTTTCAAAAGCTGCTAGCTGTTGCCCAGCAACGCACACACAGCATTAGCAGTCTTCATTCTCTCAATGGCTACCCTGACCTTCCGGGACTAATTACTCACTATCTTGGTCCATTGTGACATCACAACTGAACATTCCATCAGGTCTTCCCCGAACCAGCCAACCTGCGCTCCCAGCCCATTGTGAGGTCACAATCTGTACTAAGGACCATCCATACACTGAAGCCTAAAGACTCTGCAGTACAGATACACCTGGGCATTCTCTGAATGGGGTCCCACCCTGCCATTCAAGCAATTCTATAAAGACTGTATCCCAGCGCCTCCTTGCTAACTGCCAACAGTACTGTAAACCTCTGCCTATCACTACAGCAACTGGTGCCACTCAACGCCATTCCTCACCACTTACAACCTAGAATCAGGCACACCACCATGCAGGGCGTTCCGCCTCCCACCAAGTTTCTTCCATGCCCTGGGAGCCCAACCTGCCCATGGGAACAATGGATCGATGGATTCCACGTTTACCTCAGAGCCATTGGGGGCAGCAAATTCAATGATGACCTCAAGGAGGCGACCCTTTTGAACTGTATAGGGGCAGAAGCACTGAGACTTTTCAGGACCCTTCCTGAACCCGGCAACATGGGAGGAGATGGCAACCGCAAGTTTGACATAGCATTGGCCAAACTCACCAGTCATTTTGGCAACAAGACCAACGTAGTACTGGAAAGATACAGGTTATTTTCCAGAAAGCAGCTCAAAGGCGAGTCTATTGATTCATACATAGCGTCCCTCAGGGCGCTTATGTCAACCTGCAGTTTCACAGGTGTCTGTGATGAGTATTTGAGAGACCAATTGGTGCTGAATGTGGCTGATCCACGCATCCAACAAAAATTGTGGCAAACCAAAAATCCCACCCTGGACCAAGCCACGGAGATAGCAAGGAGCATGGAATTGGGAGATCGATGCATGAGGGAAAGACGTGACCACACGACCAGTGTGGAGATCAAATGTGTCAGCCCTGAGTCCGAGCGTTACGAGCCTCTAGTAGCAGCAGTAAGAAAGGCTCCGCCATCAAGGGGTTCGAAATTTGGCTCAAACAGAGCGAGGCCATACAACTCCCAGAATCCAACGCGCTGCCAGAGGTGCGGATGGTACAAGCATGCAAATCCTGACAAAGAATGCCCCGCCATCGCTATGGAGTGTTATAAGTGCAGCCAGATTGGACACTTTGCCAAAGTCTGCAAGAACACACGGGGAAAGACAACCAGATATGGCGATCTCACCAGGCGACCTTTCACCAGACCGTCCTCTGTGAGAGACATTGAAAGCAACCAAGAGCACAATGACATGTTATCTATCAGTCCAATGCAACAAACGGTACAAATACTCACTGTAACATCCCAACAACAGAGCAACGGCCCCTGGGTCAAAATGCAAATCAACGGCATATCATTACCCGTAATGGTAGACACTGGCTCCCCCTACACCATCGTGGATCTCAAGACCTTTTTGAGTGTACTCTCTGGCAAGATACATGACCTGCGAAGAACTTGTGTAAGAGCTACCGGTTATGGAAAAACACCCATCGAGATAATGGGATATGTATGGGTGAACCTCAAGTTCCATGACAGAGAAACATATTGCAAACTCTTTGTAGCCAAAGATGGCTCCTCCGTTGTGGGATGGGAAGAACAAGCCGCCCTTCGAGTAAGAATACACCCTGGAGAAGAAATCCCTGTGCTGAGTGTGCTCAATAATGATATGGACATCAAATGTAATCTAGCAAAACAATTCCCCAAGGTGTTCTGCGACAAGATTGGACTCCTAAAAGGTTTCCAACACAGAATAATCCTCAAAAGAGGTGCTGTCCCAGTGGCCCACCGAGTCTGCAGTATTCCCTTTGGAACAAAAGAGGCGTTGAAGAAAGAACTTAAGCGCCTCTGCGATGAAAATATCATACAGCCCATCGAGAGTTCAGAATGGCTTGCCCCTATTGTCTTAGTAAAAAAACCGGACGATTCCATAAGAATGTGCGTCGACTTGAGAGACCTAAACAAAAACATATGGGTTGACAGACACCCACTTCCCAATATATCTGAACTCCTATCGACCATGAAACCTGCAAAATATTTTACAACTCTGGACCTCTCCTCAGCCTATCACCAGATAGCTTTGGAAGAGAGCTCAAAGAACCTAACATCTTTTGTCACACCTCTCGGTGCATTCATGTTTAACAGAATGCCATTTGGACTCGCCTCAGCCGCAGCAGTCTTTCAGAGACTCATGTCACTTCTATTTGGAGGACTTGATGGCATACACTGCTTCCAAGATGATATCCTCATATCAGCCAGTACAGAAGAAGAGCACAACGCAAAACTTGTGGGTGTCCTACAGGTCATACAAAAAAGTGGGCTCACACTCAAATTAGAGAAATGCAACATAAAGTGCAACCGAGTTATATACCTGGGCCATTCCATTGACGCCAACGGCATCAGCCCCAAGAGGAAACTCATGGACACCATAATGAATATCGCCGAGCCTCAAAGTAAAGACCAATTAAGGAGTTTCCTCGGGATGACAGAATACTACTCCAAGTTTATAAACAACTATGCTGATAAGAGCAAAAACATGAGGAACATCTTGAAGAAGGCAGCCAAATTCATATGGTCCACTGAATGCAAGAACGAATTCGAAGAAATCAAATTCCAAATTAACCAAGCTCCAGCCTTAGGAATGTTCGATTGTAAAGCCAAGACCATCATATCCGTAGATGCAAGTAAAACCGGACTGGGTGGTATCCTGGAACAGCAACAAGATAAGAACATCGTGACGATCGCATTCGCATCGAGAGTACTGAGGGGAGCCGAACTAAACTATTCCACCATTGAGAGAGAAGCTCTAGGTCTGAGGTGGATTCTTCAGCATTTCAGGAACCTAATTTGGGGCTTACCCGTCATACTGAAAACAGACCATAAACCTCTAGTAAATGTCCTTCAGTCCAAAACCCCTCACCTTATATCACCGAGAATAAGACGTTGGTTCCTCGACATCATGCAATACAACCTCCAACTATGCTATACTCCTGGTCCACAAAACCAAGTAGCAGATTGTCTTTCCAGATTATCGACCAACATCGACACTGAGATTGCATCTCCAGATGAAGACATCATAGCTGTCGTTAACCCTGCCATCTCGAGAGATGAATGGAAAATTAATGCCAATACTGATCCGGAACAGCGAGAAATCAGGGAAGCGATAGCTAATGACTGGGTGGAAACGGGAGAGGCTTTAACTACCTTCATTCCCTTCAAGGAAGAATTATCAATGGACGATGAGCATATCTTCAAAGGCGATCGAGTAAGCCCACCCACCCAACTCAGAAAAAAAGTACTCCAACTGGCACACGAAGGTCACCTAGGAAGGAGCTTGACGAAAAACAAGTTGAGAAACAACTATTGGTGGCCAGGAAAGTGGAAAGAAGCAGAAGAACTGGTCAAAAATTGCTCCACGTGTGCCATGAGTGACAAGTCCAAGATCTTAAGAAAGACCCCCTTACAGCCTATTGAACCTCCCAAACAGGTGTGGTCTAAACTGGCAATCGACATCATGGGTCCATTCGAGAACCTCGAAACAGTCAAAGTATATATCATAGTACTTGTCGATTACACCTCTAAATGGACAGAATGGGGAATAGCTGAGGACAATTTGACCTCAAAGAAAGTCACAGATTTCCTGACAGAGATCTTCAACAGGGAGGGAGACCCCAAGGAAGTGGTTTCGGACAACGGGTATCAGTTCATGTCTATGGAATTTGGGGAATTCCTCAAGAAAAGGTCCATCAGCCACATAACAACATCTTTGTACCATCCAATTTCCAACGGACTTGTGGAACGCATGAACAGGCTCGTGAAGAGCGTAGTTCAACTGGCCACGGCCAACAACTTCCCGTGGAGAGAAACCCTCAAAGAAGCTTTACATGCGTATAGAACAACCCCACACACCACCACAAACATAGAGCCCTTCACCCTCATGCGAGGTAGGGTGGATGTTCTTATACACGGGAGAAGCAAGGGTGAACATGGATCTACTTCAAAAGACAGTAAGAGAAAAACAAACAAAATACAAAAGACAATATGACTCCAGAGATGGAGTAAAAGAGATGATGGTTCGTGAAGGAGACTGGGTATGTGTCAAAGAACCGAAGAAAACTCTCAAGGGTGAATCCATCTTCAGACCTCCACAGAGAGTTGTGAGTTGTCATGGGAAGTCTGTCATCCTCGATGATGGAAAGAGATGGTCTGGAGATTATCTCATAAAAGTAACAAAAGACATCCAAGAGACCAGCATATCTAAGGACAACAGTCCTGACAGACCATCACAACACACCTCACATCCCCTAAGAGAATCTCTCCGTGAACATGTGGACAATGATAGACCTCGCTCCATGCATCAAGGAGTCCCCACTGGAAGAATGTCCAGAAGGAACCGCAAAATCATCCAAAACTTCAACAATGACTATGTCTATTACTAATGTACCCCAGTTTACCCATCTTCCCTCTGCCTCTCCCACTTGACCCCCCTTTTTTTCCCGTTTCACTTTCCTGTTCCCCCCCCCTGTTTTTCTTTTTTCTTTTTGCCTTAGGTGGGGGAGATGTTATGGTAATACATGCACGAGTCTCTTTAGAACCTCGTGCATGTATATTCCATTTGAGAGTGCCTCGCCAGTTAGTGCCTCCACTGTGACTACCCCGGGGGCCTCGAATAAAGCTCTTACTCACCTCCATTTCTGTGTGCCTCTTTATTACAGCAACTTAACCATAATGCCCCTTTAACAAAGTTTTTTCACTGAATTTCATAGGTTTTTAGTAGCAAAGCTTAACAATAGTAACTTTGACTTTATGTACATGTAATATGGAACATACTGAACCACTTCTACTGAATGTGATGTCCGCAAACTTTTTTGATGTCCCCGGACATATTCGGACAACAGTACCACTACCTAAAAAGTCTGGGGGGGGTATGTTTAATTGTTATATTACAACATGATAACTTTTAAAAAATTCACAAAGTAGTACACATACATATTATATGTAGTAATACATAAGAAATGTAACCCATATATATACCACACTAACCATTCATTTAAATACAATATGTTCTAAAATGGAATATACCAAGAGAAGATAAATTGGCTTCCAACATAATTAACACAGACACTCCACAACTAAGACCAAGACCAGACCTACAGAGTACTCAGAACATATCTTACCTGAAATAGTAAGTGTACATCATTTTACTCATATCTTTATAAACGTTCTGTATTAGATTAAAAAAATATATTTTTTTTTTCTCACAGAAATGTCTAGTACTCTGGAATGGCTAGAGGAGCACTTCCCACATGACGAAATGTCAGAAAATAGTGAAGCTAATGGTACACACTTCACAATACAAACCATTTAATTGTTATTATTTTATATATATTTAACATAAATATTTCTTTTTGTACAGAGCATACCAAAATAGAAAATATGTCTGAAGAAACTGTTATGAAAAACAAGCTTGACAGCTTAAAAGAAAAAATGGATTTATTATTGAGCAATTTTAATAATTTGAAAACTTTTGTTCAGGATCATTTTAAAACAAAAACCTCATACCATTGCCCATTGTACGTGTCCCCCCTCACCATATCCCAGTCAATTATCCCCAAACCCTCTCCATAATCCAAACGTTTTGATGAGACTTCCATCCCTGCTTCACCTGATACCAATCATGTTGAAACCCCTAATTCTCCTGTTTTTCTTTCTGTTTCTGCCTCACCTTCTCTGTCATAAATTATTAATATATGTGAAATAAAGTTACATTTTTATATTGTGTTGTAATTAGTTCCCATTTTTTATTTTTTTAAAAACAATGTAGATGTCCGCGGACAGCGCAGGTGTTCTGAAATGTTCGTAAATAAACGAAAATGGAGGTGTCCTGAAGAACACTATACCTGTCCGTATTGTTCGCTAGCAAGTTGAAACTGTTCTAAGAACCCAATTGGTGTCCTGAAATGTTCGTAATTAAACGAAAATGGAAGTGTCCTAAAGAACACTAAATCTGTCCAAGTTTAAACTGTTCTAGAACACACGCAATGTCCAGAAATTTTCGTTTGATGTGTGATGCACTTTTAATTAATTCAGGACCTGAAAACTGTCTGTAGAACATCAACGCGCATGCGCAAACCAATGTCCGTGCATTTGGTGTCCTGCGGACAGGAGCTTCCTTCGCGGATTTGTTCGCGAAGGGATCATGTGACCGCGCCCATGCTGATCGCGTGTTCTGAATGCGGACACTGTTTGTGTCCCCGAACAATTTAAAAGTACATTTTCAAGTAATCCATAATATTTTTCCATAAAAACTCATCATGGCACAAGTCCCACATAGTAATCCTGAGTTTCTACATATCTTTTGAAACTTTTTGAACCCTTTTTTGTGTTCGATCTGTCCGCGGACAGCGTGCATGTCTGCGAACCGCGTACAAGCACCCCTATAAAAGACCATGCCCTAGAGCATATTCACATTGTGTTTCTGGCTATTCTTCAGAGCACAGCTATTTCTCCAGCAACTTGCTGATTACACCATCGAGATGGCATCCCTGGCTGCAGAACTGCCACCTGGTGCTGCACCTGCTTCAGCACCACCCCCACCCCCTCCACCACCACCACCTTCCCAAGGGCCTGAAGAGGGGAACAGGAGTGAGGATGCAGAGGAGGAAGAAGAGGATGACGAGAATGAGGTAGAGGAAATCCCTACTACCCGCACTAGATGTGAGTCTTGGGTGTGGCGGTTATTTTCCATTTATGGGAATGGTCCTAAGGCTCATGCGAACCGTGTTATCTGCAATGAGTGCAAAATGATACTCAGTCACGGGAAGCACGGTTCATATAGCTTTGGGACCATGACCATGAAGCGACACCTGAGGTCATTTCACTCTGGGGCTATTCGCAAGGTTGTACCTTGCGAAGAACGTAGTAGGTTGATTTCCTCTACTTCATCCTCCGTTTCTGATCCTGTCACCACAAGGACCACCTCTGTGGGACAGCTTCTTCCTCAAGCTGCCTCACAGGCCATACAGAATTCTGATGACCCTTACCTTTCGAGGGTCACAGTTGTATGTATGTACTGTGACAGTACTCTGCAGGGGGGAGCGACTTTGGAGTGCTTTTGAGACTATCGTCTCAGAGCACGAGAAGACCTGCTCACTACCCAAATAAAACTCATTCTACATCTTCCTCTCTCAGCTTGCCCTTTCTTATCCCTGTGGTTGGTGTCCCCCTCTGTACCCTCCTTTCCCCTCCTCTCCTAGTGTGTCGTGTCTAAAAAACAAAAAAAATACAAAATTACAAAAATAAAGAAAATAAGGCTCTTTTTAGAGCCGCCTTTCACAGTTTAAAAATAGAAGTGAAGATAAATTAAGCAGGGCCCTTTGTATTTCTTAAAAGTCCGCGGACAGTTCACGAACATTAAAAGAATTGGGGTGCTACCCTATTGTAACCATTGCTTTTTTCTCTGGGAGGAAGTGGTGGCTCTGAAAAGAGCCTTTGGGAGGGGTTTGTATGTCAAAAATTATAAATACTTAACACCCTACTTCAAAATGGATGCTGTATTTCTAAAAAAGGTCGCAATGCATTTTGTACATTTCTCAGAAAAATCTGATTGCCAGCATAAGTAAGATGGACTCCATCTCTGCGAAAAATGTATGTACTACGAAACATAATATTTTCATTGTGAAAAGAGGACATGCCAAAATCTCTTAGAAATGCACAAACAGCCTTATTACCATTGCGCCTTGCTTTTTCCATTTGTGGACCAAATAAAGAAGAACGAAGCCACATTTGTCTCTGCGCAATCTGTGAAAATATCACTTGAGAATTAGGAAACATGTCCATGACTTTCTCAAGTCCTTCTTTCAAAGCAAATTGCAAAGAAATTCCAGACACATGTCCTAAACTGTTCCCTCCACAATGAATTACAATTATGTCTGGATGTTGCTCTGTTTCCAAAGTAGCACAGAGAGGTAGCAAGTCCATGTGGAAATCCAAGATCTACAGCCACTCCACAGCTTTCTGCATGTACCTTCAACCAATGTCTCCACGAATCTCCCAAAATCCAAACAATCTGTTTTCTGAAAACACACAGCCATAGCTATCTGTTGTTCTCTCAGCAAAAAGAGTATCTGAGAAACTCTCTCCTGGCACAACACACCCACTAAACTTTCCTGACCAATCCCTTTCAGTGCACATTCTCATTTGCATGACTTCTGAACCCAAAAATCCCTGGATGTAACTCCTGATGTCCGCGAACTACTGCCATGTCCCTGGACATATCGTAACATGAACAGCCCTTCTACCATTTCCACTTCACTCTCTGTGCCATTCCCTCGTTGGATGTAGCTAAGAAATCACATGACCATGCACCAATCACATTCAAGACCTCTACATCTAACTGCATCATCATAGATCAGCACTGCAAATGTACTGTGAATCTCTCTGAGTACAAGTGTCATATCATTGGCAAGCACCATCTACAAGAAATACTGTACAAGTCTCCAAGATTTCTACTTGCAGCTCCATGCATATCCATATGCATGAACACAAACTACAGGTATGCATATTTTCTGTACAGTACATGAACACATTTTCAAATTGACTTTTAGCTTGTGTAATCTGTAAAATGAATCTACTGTCTTTTTTCCAATTTCCTAAAATCAACTATCACTTATAAACCTTTATACTATTTACTTTCTTTATACACACACTATCAAATCATGTTAAACTAACATTTTTTAAATGAAATTTATAGACTACATACATTCAAACAAAATTGCATGCATGCACACTCTGTGTTCAAATCTCAAAAAATAATACTTATACAATTACATTTATTTATTTATTTATTTGATTACTTTAATTTAAGCATGACATTAAGGCACTATTACCTAGAACAGCTTAGTTACAGAAATAGTGGTATTCAGTGGTACATTATGAATTTCACAAGACATACTAAAGATATTTTGTTTGTTCCAGTTACTCATTGCAATACAATGTGTTCATTAAGAACATATCATATGTATTGAACCGGTGCGACGTATCTTATGTGAATAAGATTGTTTTAATGGTTTTAAGGAAGGCGCTGAGGATTTCAATTAAAAGAACCACCATCTAAATTAGAAACAATGCTATATACAAACAAAATTACTAATTTGTTTCTTTTACAATTGCAGAGAAGACCATTCTCCTGAAAAGAAGCAGCCGAATTTGAAGAACAAAGAAGAACTAAGAATTAACCAGTTCATTTTAGAAAAAAGGTAAGTAGAATATCACCATAATATTTGTATTATTACTCAAACATACTGTAAAGTTAATTCATGCTATTTCTGTGCCTAAAAATAGAGATTGTGCACCATTCTGTCCAAAAATCCCCATGTCTTAAACAGCGATTTACAGCCAGAATGGCACACAAATTCCTACTTTTGGACACACAAATTACCCAACTCAACCGCTAGAATTTTCATATTATAGAACAACTGTTTTAATTGTATACATTAGATTTACTATTTGTACTTCTCCACACCACTAGCTTATTTTTTTCTGTCATCTGAACCTGAGTTTAGTAACATATTAATTGAAGAATACACATCCCTACTAGTTGTAGTTCCCAATGCACAATCAGACACCATTACATACATCATCTTACTCAAACACTCATTCACACAGCACACATACATTGCAGAACACCCCAACCCATACCCCAAGACCCTATAGAATGCCTACCAAAAGTCAAGTCCGTAGAAAGCAACGCATAAGTAGAGCAAATGAAAATAAAAGTGTCCAACATAAGCATCCATCTCTAGCAGAATTTGTAAAAAAAGTTGAAACAAATCAGCTAATACAGTCATTTAGTGAAACACAAGAAGTTTCAAGTACAAAAACTTTGCCTCCTCTATCAAAATGTAAAACAAACCAAAAAACAATTAACAGAAAATCAGCTATCTCTACAGATAAAACTGCTTCTTTAAATTTTAATATAGTGCAAAGTAAGCATACCAAGAAAAGTATTTTAGCCAAAATGTTCTGTCACAAAGTCCTTCAAAATCTTATAAAAACAGGAGAGAAATCAGGTTCAATGCTTAAAACCTATCGTAGGAAATTAATTTTAGAAGCGTTGATAGATAGTGCAATTCTTCTCAAAAGAAAGTTATTTATTTTAGTGTTAAACAAAATGAAACCACTAACAAAACTAATACCTAAATTACAAAAAAGACTTCTCAATAAACGAAATGTCAACAGAAAGAACTTCTTAAGTATCTGCGGAGGTGAATGGTGTCACACTACAAGCACAGAACCATACTTTAATGAAGAAGCTTACAAACAAAAGCAAACAAATACAATTGCCATACATAGTAGTGGTCGAGGTTATGAAAAAGTTAATAATACCATAATGGAACAAGAAGTACTCCTTACAAAAATATGCCCTGAAAACTTAGAATTACCCCTCCATTCAACTGAATCAGAACGTCTAGTGTACAAATGTGCATGCACGCCAATATGTAACATTCCCAAACTATTTTTCAAGTCTTTACGCCAATTCCTCAATCAATATGTAAAAAGCAAAGACAAAATCAAAATTAAACTACTGCAAAATATGGATACCTGTCCAGTGCGCAAATACACAGGACTACAAGGACATTCATTGGCCTGCATTACAGGACCTACTTGTAAAACCACCTTCCATGATATCAAAAGAATATCAACACATCATTCAACTATAAGAAATCTAGTCTATAAACTGAACTATGCTAAAAGTCCTGCTTTAGCACTAGCCAATTTAAATAACATTCTTCTACATGGTACAGCGAAAGACCTACTTCAAGAAATTGACTATATCCAGAAAAAATATTTTGGAAGTGAAAGCCATTTACAGAATGAAATAGCTTTAAACTAAATTAGCAACAATTCGACACATGGCAACCTTTTGCTAAAAACATACAAAAAAGAAATACTAAAATTTAAAAGTACATCAGCTGAAGTACCAAACCATGAATGTGCATGTTGCTGCAGAACTTTTTATAAAAGTAACACAAAAACTGTAGACCTATCATATAAAATAGAAGACAATGAAGATTCTAAACGGTTTGAATTAGCTCTCTACCTTGTAGCAGAAAACAAATGCGAAATAAATGACCCCTTAATACTTTGCAAAACTGCACTACAAAACTTGACAACAACCAAACTCCTTCACGTGCTATCACAAATAATTTGGAATTATACCCACTACCAAAACCCCTACAAAAACTTAATTTATATGAGAGCATCATAATTCAAACAGTAGACCCATTTCAAGCAATAATACGCCTTCAACCAAAAACAGCAAAATTACCTCCCTCTGAATTGGTAAAAGGCATTCGTGGAAAAGTAGTTTATTTACCATTAGATCTAAAAGAAAATGTGCATACTCTAGGAGTGCAACGTCCAATGCAGCAATCTTTAATTATCTTAGTAAATGGAGTGCCTACAAAAGACAAACAAATATGGCAACAGCTGGTAGATTTACATAAAGTTAGACAAGCCTTACAGTATCTTAAAGAGAATAATGAATATCACAAAGAAATTAATATTGAAGAAAACTTGAAAGATAGAACTGAAATAATTCAAGAAACACAAGAAGCTGGTCAATTTGAGCTACTAGATCCTGCTACAATATCAAATACTTTAGACGATTATACAATTCACCCTTTGCACTCTAATGACACCATAGAAGATGCACTGGAAACATACCAAATGCATCAAACAAAAGGATCACCAATCAGCATATGGGAAAAAAGTATAGAAGCACGTGCTTTTCCTCTACTCTTTCCTACTGGCAAAGGAGGAAGGTATGATGATAGACCTATTCAAATATCAGCTTCAGAATACCGCTCATTACGGATGTATTCTGAAGATCCATATTGGGAATACATATTCCACCTACTCTTTGAAAGTGAACTAGCAACTTTTTGTTACGGAGTTGCACACATATTAAAATCAGGATCACACTTTCAAAATATGACAGCTGCACAATTATTACGAAAAGTGCAACAAAAGGATGAGGTTTTACAATCAAATATTACAAATCTATTAGCAAATATGCGTGGTACTAAAGAGTACTGGTTTCGACGTCACGGAGATGTACGTTGTATGATCAGAAACCTTGGCCCACCCACTTGGTTTGTTACATTAAGTTGTGCAGAATATGCATGGCAAGATTTACATGATTTCCTGCACATATCTAATAAAAACAAAAAAAACATATATATACTAACACCAGGAGAACTTTGTTCTTTGGATCCTGTTAATGTTTCAAGATATTTTCACCATCGCTTCATTGCTATGCTACATTTTATTTGTAATAAAACTGTTCCTCCCCTTGGAGAAGTGCAACACTTCTTTTGGAGATAATAATACCAAGCCAGAGAAGCACCACATATCCACATGCTTTTATGGATTAAAGATGCTCCTAAATTTGGTCAAGACAGTGATGCCACTGTTTTACAGTTTATTGAAAAATATGTCACTTGTGAAATTCCATCAGAATCCACAAATAGTGATCTTCATGCACAAATTTCACAATTTCAAAGACATAAACGTGGCAAATATTGTCGTCGCAAATACAAAAACAAAGGGAAATACTACACCAAATGCCGATATGGTTTCCCTAGACCAGTTACAAATACAGGTCAAGTGAACAACCGCATGTCTTCAGTTAGACATAGTGTTAAAGGTAAGTCACCTAAAAATACATATTACATAAAAATAAAAGAAGAAGAAAAATATATCAATGATTATAATGCAATCATTGCCCACTTATGGAATGCAAACATAGATGTGCAGTACATTGCAGACAATTCTACTGCAGATGCACGATATGTCACAGAATACTTAACCAAAGCAGAAAAGACAGAGCTCCAAGACCTCTAGAATGACCTGTCATCAGATAAAACAGTGTCTCAGAAATTATACAGCTTGGGCATAAAAATGCTCTCTCATAGAGAATGTGGATCATATGAAGCAGCTGATCGTTTAACTGGTACTGCTTTGTATGGTACATCTGAAAATATAGTATGGCTAAGTCTTGGTCGAGCTAAATCTAGAAAAAGAGTTCTAAAAACATACAAAGATATAGAAACAATAGCCAAACATGATCCCAACAGCCAAGACATTTTAAAAAACAATTCATTAGACACATACTACCCAAACAGAAGTAATACTTTGAAAACCATGTGTCTATACCACATAGCCCAAAACTACACATACAAAAATAATATAAAACCTGATGAAAAAATAGGTAAATACAGAGTGACAAACTGTGAAGGCAGATTAGTTAAACTCCCTAAACCCAATTTAATTAATCATACCAAATTGTCATTAAAGACTCCTCAACATAAAGAAGTATATTACATGTCCCTGCTACAACTCTTTAAACCATGGAGAAAAGAAGAAATACTAGAAAACTATGACTCATATGAAGATGCTTTCAAAGCAAATGAAAGCACTATAACTGATGTAAACTTTACACAATACAAAACAATGTTGCACATTGAACAGCAACACGAAGAAGAACTCCAGGCCCAACTAGATAAAGACACTCCTGACAGTAGTCAACCTTCTGTAACAGGAAGCCAAGAACCACTTGGAGAACCACTAATAATAAATGAGGCAGAATTAGCTATGATAGAAGTAGAAAACATAATGTATCAGTATGAAGATAAAGAAGACTTAACTATACTACAATCAAAACTAAACAACGAACAACGTAGCATTTTTGAAGAAGTAACAAAACAAATTGCACATGGTGTACAACATGAAAATAAAGAAGGCTCCTGCCATAATTATAAACATATACTACTGTACGTCAGTGGTGAAGCTGGTTCTGTCAAAACATTCCTAATCAAAATCATCAGTAAATTCCTTCAACAATTGACAAACAACAAACTGTCAGCTGTTGTCACTGCCTCCACAGGTTTAGCTGCCTACAACATGGGTGGTGTCACTTTACACCGATTACTACTATTGCCAGTAGAACATCAGAACAAATTAGACTATTACAAACTTTCTGCAGAAGCTGCAATGGAACTACGCAGAGTATTTAAACAAATGAAAATGCTACTAATAGATGAAGTGAGCATGGTCTCCAACCTAATGTTGGTTTTGATTCACCTTAGATTACAAGAAGTACTGAAAACAAACTATGAAGAGCTCTTTGCAGGAAAACACATTGTTTTCGGAGATCTTCGTCAATTGACACCAGTGAAAGGTGAGCCTATTTTTAAAACATTAGGACACAAACTCTGCCGTAAAACTTTTGGCAGCATTGGAAATATCAACCTTTGGCAACATTTCCAATACAGAGAATTAACAGAAAACATGCGGCAATCTGCAGATCTCACTTATGCCAACATCTTAAAAAGTATCAGAGTTGGTATACTCTCTAAAGAAGCAGAAACAATATTGAAAACCCGGCAAATTAATGCACTTTATGGCGATAATGCATGTGCTACAGATGTTATGGAACAATTAGCCCACAAAAATGTCAATTGTATGGCCTTAATGCCAACTCTTGCAAGCTGTTTCAAATTCAATGAAATAATGTTAAGTAAAGAAATGCAACCAATAATGGAAATTAGTGCCACAGACAAACTAGATGTACATGGTATGACATTACCTATGTGTGACCAAGCCACAACAAGACTAAATAGTTTAGAAAAATCAATCTCAAACACAGCAGACTTAGAAAAGATATTAAAATTATCCTTAAATTGCAGAGTAATGCTTAAACGTAACCTTGACGTGGACCAAGGACTAGTTAATGGAGCACTGGGTACAGTTGTTGGCTTTCAAACATACCCACGTGACAACAAAATTCAGTTTGTCAATATACTCTTTGACAAACTTTCAGAAGTTAAAAGAATAGGACGCTCAACAGCTCGATTCCTTCTCTTCAAAGACATGTATGTATGCAGAGAACAATTTTCTCTAACTCTTGCATACACAGTCACGATTCATAAATCACAAGGTCTTACCCTAGACAAAGCAATGATAGATATTGGTAACAGTCTTTAAAGAAGGCATGAGCCACGTAGCACTATCACGCTTACGTACACTTGACGGTCTATTTCTAATCAACTTTGATGCAAGTAAAATAAACGCTGATATTCCTTGCATTTTAGATTACAATAGACTTCGCTCACTATACACTCCCCATCTAAACACATTCTGTTCCACAAAAAGTAAAATGTTATAAAAGAAAAATAAATCAAACAGAAAAGCAACAGGATGTCACTGCAAATCCTCCAAAGAGAGTAAAAGAAAGTAATATTTCATCAAGTACCACAAGCAAAAAAGAATCAATTAGGGAAAGTAAACCAGGTACTTCTTCAAAGAAGGAAGACACACTCCAAAAAAAGCAGTCAGATACAGAACTACCTGGTCCATTTAAACTCTCAAATATAGTTGGTGTAAGTTGCTACGCAAATGTAGCAATGAATATTCTATTTCAATTACCACCAATTGTTGACAACATTTACTTACACAGTACAGACCCATTGTGTATGCAAATGTTAGTACTTCACAGAAATGCAGCAAACAATCCTGACAACACGTATAGGGGCCGATTCATGGAACAAACTTGCGCCGAAAATCTTGGCGCAAGCAGGCGCAAGCGCAAAAAAACAGGCGCACGCGCATGCATGCGATTCATGGAAGTCCCTGCGCGTGTTTACCTCGGGATGTGCGCCAAACCCGTGCATGGCGCACAAACAAGTCGCTGCAACATCCCGAAAGGCATGCGCGATGCGCACAGTGAAAGCGCACAACCTCGGCGCATACACCAGAAAGTGGGCGGGACACGGGGCGTAACACGCGGAATGGGGAACAACGCGTGAAAATAAGGGCGTAACTGGGGATGTACTGCAGGGAAGCAGACGGAACGCCCACACGCATTCGAACCACACGTATTCAACGAATCGAATAGGGCAAAGCCACGCACAGCCAAAGACACGCACAAGCCGAAACACGTCCGCCACACGAAGGCAGGCGGTAGAGTCCCTACGCATCACAAAAGTGGCAACATACAGCAATTGGGCCTGTGCGAGCGGGGTACGTGTATTTCGGGTGTGCGTGGGAAGTTACACACGCGATTGAGCGGGGTACGTGTATTTCGGGGGTGCACGGGAAGTTACACACGCGATTGAGCGAGGTACATGTATTTCGGGTGTGTGCGGGAAGTTACACACGCGATTGAGCGGGGTACGTGTATTTCGGGGGTGCGTGGGAAGTTACACACGGGATTGAGCGGGGTACGTGTATTTCGGGGGTGCGTGGGAAGTTACACAGGCGATTGAGCGGGGTACGTGTATTTCGGGGGTGCGCGGGAAGTTACACACGCGATTGGGCCCGTGCGAGCAGGGTACGCGTATCTCAGGGGTGCGGGGGAAGTGCCACACGCGATTTCATCAGGGTACGTGTATTTCAGGGTGCGGGGGAAGTTTCACACGCGACATCAGCAGGGTACGTGTATTCCAGGGGTGCGCGAGAAGTGCCACACGCGATTTCATCAGGGTACGTGTATTTCAGGGTCCGGGGGAAGTTTCACACGCAACATCAGCAGGCTACGTGTATTCCAGGGGTGCGCGGGAAGTTCCACACGCGATTCCATCAGGGTACGTGTATTTCAGGGGTGCGCGGGAAGTTCCACACGCGATTGGCCCCGTGCGAGCAGGCTACGTGTATTTCATGGGTGCGCGGGAAGTTCCACACGCGATTCCATCAGAGTACGTGTATTACAGGGGTGCACGGGGAGCACCACACGTGAATTGCACGTGGGTCCTCCCAGGTGTTCCCTCTACACCCTCCACGGCCCCTGCAGGTGGCTCACACCACAGGGGCCTACCCTGCACATGTCCTGCAGGCACCCCATCCACCATGGCCATGCCCCCCAGCCAACCCACATGTCAACTTGCACTACTGCCGACCAACGCATGTCCCCCTGCACCCCCAGCCACCAGGGGCACCCTCCACCAGGCCCCCACCCATGTCTCCCACCACTCCCACCCCCCAGCAGTGCAGGGTCACCCTCCACCAGGCCCCCACCCATGTCTCCCACCACCCCCACCCCCCAGCAGTGCAGGGTCACCCTCCACCAGGCCCCCACCCATGTCTCCCACCGCCCCCACCCCCCAGCAGTGCAGGGTCACCCTCCACCAGGCCCCCACCCATGTCTCCCACCACCCCCACCCCCCAGCACTGTGGGTCACCCTCCACCAGGCCCCCACCCATGTCTCCCACCACCCCAAGCCCCCAGCACTGTGGGGCACCTGCCAGCAGGCCCCCACCCATGTTCAACTCATGTCTCCCACCACCCCCACCCCCCAGCAGTGCGGGTCACCTGCCAGCAGGCACCCACCCATGTCCAACTCATGTCATCACCCCCCCTCCATCCCCCAGCACTGTGGGGCACCTGCCAGCAGGCCCCCACCCATGTCCAACTCATGTTCCCCACCACCCCCACCCCCCAGCACTGTGGGGCACCTGCCAGCAGGCCCCCACCCATGTCCAACTCATGTTCCCCACCACCCCCACCCCCCAGCACTGTGGGGCACCTGCCAGCAGGCCCCCACCCATGTCCAACTCATGTCTCCCACCACCCCCACCCCCCAGCAGTGCGGGTCACCTGCCAGCAGGCACCCACCCATGTCCAACTCATGTCATCACCCTCCCTCCATCCCCCAGCACTGTGGGGCACCTGCCAGCAGGCCCCCACCCATGTCCAACTCATGTTCCCCACCACCCCCACCCCCCAGCACTGTGGGGCACCTGCCAGCAGGCCCCCACCCATGTCCAACTCATGTTCCCCACCACCCCCACCCCCCAGCACTGTGGAGCACCTGCCAGCAGGCCCCCACCCATGTCCAACTCATGTTCTCCACCACCCCCACCCCCCAGCACTGTGGGGCACCTGCCAGCAGGCCCCCACCCATGTCCAACTCATGTTCCCCACCACCCCCACCCCTCAGCACTGTGGGGCACCTGCCAGCAGGCCCCCACCCATGTCCAACTCATTTCTCCCATCACCCCCACCCCCCAGCACTGTGGGTCACCTGCCAGCAGGCCCCCACCCATGTCCAACTCATGTCTCCCACCACCCCCACCCCCCAGCAGTGCGGGTCACTCTCCACCAGGCCCCACCCATGTCTCCCACCACCCCCACCCCCCAGCAGTGCAGGGTCACCCTCCACCAGGCCCCCACCCATGTCTCCCACCACCACCACCCCCCAGCACTGTGGGGCACCTGCCAGTAGGCCCCCACCCATGTCCAACTCATGCCTCCTACCACCCCCACCCCCCAGCAGTGCGGGTCACCCTCCACCAGGCCCCCACCCATGTCTCCCACCACCCCCACCCCCCGGCACTGTGGGGCACCTGCCAGCAGGCCCGCACCCATGTCCAACTCATGTCTCCTACCACCCCCACCCCCCAGCAGTGCGGGTCACCTGCCAGCAGGAACCCACCCATGTCCAACTCATGTCATCACCCCCCCACCCCCCAGCACTGTGGGGCACCTGCCAGCAGGCCCCCACCCATGTCTCCCACCACCCCCACCCCCCAGCACTGTGGGGCACCTGCCAGCAGGCCCCCACCCATGTCCAACTCATGTTCCCCACCACCCCCACCGCCCAGCAGTGCAGGTCACCCTCCACCAGGCCCCCACCCATGTCCAACTAATGTCATCACGTCCCCACCCCCCAGCACTGTGGGGCACCTGCCAGCAGGCCCACACCCATGTCCAACTCATGTTCCCCACCACCCCCACCCCCCAGCACTGTGGGGCACCTGCCAGCAGGCCCCGACCCATGTCCAACTCATGTTCCCCACCACCCCCACCCCCCAGCACTGTGGGGCACCTGCCAGCAGGCCCCGACCCATGTGCAACCCATGTTCCCCACCCCCCAGCACTGTGGGGCACCTGCCAGCAGGCCCCCACCCATGTCTCCCACCACCCCCCAGCACTGTGGGGCACCTGCCAGCAGGCCCCCACCCATGTCCAACTCATGTTCCCCACCCCCCCCGCCCCCCAGCAGTGCGGGTCACCCTCTACCAGGCCCCCTCCCATGTCCAACTCATGTCATCACCCCCCCACCCCCCAGCACTGTGGGGAACCTGCCAGCAGGCCCCCACCCATGTCCAACTCATGTTCCCCACCACCCCCACCCCCCAGCACTGTGGGGCACCTGCCAGCAGGCCCCTACCCATGTCCAACTCATGTTCCCCAACACCCCCACCCCCCAGCACTGTGGGGCACCTGCCAGCAGGCACCCACCCATGTCCAACTCATGTCATCAAGAGCACTGTGGGGCACCTGCCAGCAGGCCCCCACCCATGTCCAACTCATGTCTCCCACCACCCCCACCCCCCAGCAGTGCGGGTCACCCTCCACCAGGCCCCCACCCATGTCTCCCACCACACCCACCCCCCAGCAGTGCAGGGTCACCCTCCACCAGGCCCCCACCCATGTCTCCCACCACCCCCACCCCCCAGCACTGTGGGGCACCTGCCAGCAGGCCCCCACCCATGTCTCCCACCACCCCCACCCCCCAGCACTGTGGGGCACCTGCCAGCAGGCCCCCACCCATGTCCAACTCATGTTCCCCACCACCCCCCAGCAGTGCGGGTCACCCTCCACCAGGCCCCCACCCATGTCCAACTCATGTCATCACCCCCCCACCCCTCAGCAGTGCGGGTCACCCTCCACCAGGCCCCCAACCATGTCTCCCACCACCCCCACCCCCCAGCACTGTGGGGCACCTGCCAGCAGGCCCCCAACCATGTCCAACTCATGTCTCCCACCACCCCCACCCCCCAGCAGTGCAGGTCACCCTCCACCAGGCCCGCACCCATGTCTCCCACCACCCCCACCCCCCAGCAGTGCAGGGTCACCCTCCACCAGGCCCCCACCCATGTCTCCCTCCACCCCCACCCCCAAGCACTGAGGGGGACCTGCAAGCAGGCCCCCACCCATGTCCAACTCATGTCATCAGCCCCCCACCCCCCAGCACTGTCGGGCACCTGCCAGCAGGCCCCCACCCATGTCCAACTCATGTCTCCCACCACCCCCACCCCCCAGCAGTGCGGGTCACCCTCCACCAGGCCCCCACCCATGTCTCCCACCACCCCCACCCCCCAGCACTGTGGGGCACCTGCTAGCAGGCCCCCACCCATGTCCCACTCATGTTCCCCACCACCCCCACCCCCCAGCAGTGCGGGTCACCCTCCACCAGGCCCCCACCCATGTCCAACTCATGTCATCACCCCCCCACCCCCCAGCACTGTGGGGCACCTGCCAGCAGGCCCCCACCCATGTGCAACTAATGTTCCCACCCCCCCACCCCCCAGCACTGTGGGGCACCTGCCAGCAGGCCCCCACCCATGTCCAACTCATGTCATCACCACCCCCACCCCCCAGCACTGTGGGGCACCTGCCAGCAGGCCCCCACCCATGTCCAACTCATGTTCCCCACCACCCCCACCCCCCAGCACTGTGGGGCACCTGCCAGCAGGCCCCCACCCATGTCCAACTCATGTTCCCCACCACCCCCACCCCCCAGCACTGTGGGCACCTGCCAGCAGGCCCCCACCCATGTGCAACTCATGTTCCCCAACCCCCCCACCCCCCAGCACTGTGGGGCACCTGCCAGCAGGCACCCGCCCATGTCCAACTCATGTCATCACCCCCCCCTCCCCCCAGCACTGTGGGGCACCTGCCAGCAGGCCCCCACCCATGTCCAACTCATGTCATCACCCCCTCCACTCCTCAGCAGTGCGGGTCACCCTCCACCAGGCCCCCACCCATGTCTCCCACCACCCCCACCCCCCAGCAGTGCAGGGACACCCTCCACCAGGCCCCCACCCATGTCTCCCACCACCCCCACCCCCCAGCACTGTGGGGCACCTGCCAGCAGGCCCCCACCCATGTCTCCCACCACCCCCACCCCCCAGCACTGTGGGGCACCTGCCAGCAGGCCCCCACCCATGTCCAACTCATGTTCCCCACCACCCCCACCCCGCAGCAGTGCGGGTCACCCTCCACCAGGCCCCCACCCATGTCCAACTCAAGTCATCACCCCCCCCACCCCCCAGCACTGTGGGGCACCTGCCAGCAGGCCCCCACCCATGTGCAACTCATGTTCCCCAAGCACTGTGGGGCACCTGCCAGCAGGCCCCCACCCATGTGCAACTCATGTTCCGCACCCCCCTCACTCCCGAGCACTGTGGGGCACCTGCCAGCAGGCACCCACCCATGTCCAACTCATGTCATCACCCCCCCCCAGCACTGTGGGGCACCTGCCAGCAGGCCCCACCCATGTCCAACTCATGTCTCCCACCACCCCCACCCCCCAGCAGTACGGGTCACCCTCCACCAGGCCCCCACCCGTGTCTCCCACCACCCCCACCCCCCAGCAGTGCAGGGTCACCATCCACTAGGCCCCCACCCATGTCTCCCACCACCCCCACCCCCCAGCACTGTGGGGCACCTGCCAGCAAGCCCCCACCCATGTCCAACTCATGTTCCCCACTACCCCCACCCCCCAGCACTGGGGGGCACCTGCCAGCAGGCCCCCACCCATGTCCAACTCATGTTCCCCAGCCAACATGTCATCACAATCTAGATCCCTGGTCCCTATGGTCAGCCTCCAAATGCGAAACACCCACCCGAGTATTGCATCCACCCACTCATAATTGGCAATTACATGACAGAACACCAATTGCAAGTTCCGAAACAAACACATTTCCCTCACATACACCCAATGGGTGTCAGTGAATCTCAAAACCCATATCATGAAATGCATGAAACCAATGAGATGATACTACACATTGAAGTATGATAAAAAAAATATGTATTAAAGCAAACATAAATAGAATCAAAAATAAAGAAACATAAATGTGAATGTACAAAAATTAAAAGAAGCATGTCCGTTAAAAAAAGCAAAACCAAAAATCATATTCCAAAGTAATGGTGTCCAAACTCACTGTCCACAAAACAAAATCCAATGGGAAATAAAAAAGAAAGCCATTGCTCCATGGGTAAAATGTGAAAGAAAAATACAATCCAACAGTGAACTATGTACATGGGAACAAGCCAGGGTCCATTATCCCAACAAAAGAAAGGAAACCTATCTAACTACACTAACTAATAAAATAAACTATATACAAAAATGTGGCCAATGTCCGAAAGGTCCAAATTAAATCCCAAAAAAAATGAAACCTAACACTAGCTACATAACTATGTACAAAGGCAGCGGGCTAGTTTGACGGCTCACTTGTGGATGTCTCAGGCCAGGGCATCATCGAACTCCTGCTCAATGTCCCGGAGGCGGTCCTCCTCCATGGCCCCGAGGGTCCGCAGGGCCGTTGACGCGTCCACCTCCAAACCCCTGCGGATTGCCTCGAGGCACTCGGCCCGCCTCAGGGCCCTCCGCATGGAGTTCTCCGCCCTGACCATTGTGAACCGTGCCTCTTCCGCCCGCTGCTGCTCCGCATCTATGGCGTGGCCCAACCGCTGCCACACCGAAGACACTCCCTGTCCTGGGTCCTCCTGCCCTCCGGCCGATGCCTGCCCCTCCGATGTTGAAGGCCCCGAGCCTTCATGGCTCCCACCACGTTGCTGCTGCTGCTGTGCCTCTGCCCGTGCACTGCCTCCTGCTGCCTGCACATCCTCCGCCGGCTGGGGTGCAGTCGTTGATGTGGCCACCCCTGCTGGACGTCCGACTCCCGACTGTGGCAGGGATGCCTCCTCCACCAGCCTGGCCGCACCGTCAGAGGCAACTCCACAGGGCACCCAGGTGACTGATGGGTGGGAAGATGGCACGGAGGACAACTGGCGCGTAGGGGGTTCAGTTGAGGAGGGGGTCGTAGCAAGCCCCATCATACGGAGGAATCCGGCCTGGGTGGCCTGTCCCAGCAGGCTGACGTGGTCAACGAGCCATTCGAGATGACGTGTAGTCTCCTCATGAAAAGACTGCAGGTCACCTTGCATGGCCCGTTGACGCAACGCCACACCAGTCAGAACAGGCTCAACCCGGACCCGGATAGCCACGTCCGCAGGCAGAGGAAGGCCAGTTGACGTGAGCTCATCCCCTGCCTGAAAACGTGTCTGGACGTAGGCATCCCTGCTGGTGCAAGATGATGCAGGGACAGGATTGCACACAGGCACCTCCGCGGCGGCCTGTGCTGCCTCCTGTCCCTGGTCCTCACTGCACCACTAGCACCAGTTGGATCCCCACCTCCAGACCCCGTCTCTGTTGCTTGCACGGCCTCCTCCTCCACCAAACCCCCCACCAACCTGGATGACTCCGTGCCATCTTCCCCCGTTGGGCCCTGTGGGGTCCCAGCTGCCCCTTCTGCTGCCGAGGAGTCCAACTCCAACCTCCTCCTCTTGGACCTCCCCCCGGCAGCTGCGGCCTGGGACGCGGCACCGGACTCCTCACTCCCCGACGAGATGACAACATGGGAGGGGAGCCGGGCCTTGCGTCTCCGGCTGGCGGTAGGAATCCCCGCTGCTGTGCTCCACAGCACCTTCTCCGCCCTCTTCATCAGTTGACGCTGCAGACAGGGAGAAATAAAGCACAGGCATCAGGGCACTGTACAATGGACACATACACACATGACAGTTGTATATGAGTGGCATTGGCAAACCTCAGACAGGTCATCACAATCCCCAACACACATGTCATTTCAACTCACACACATGAGCCATACCGCAACTGCCAGCACCATCCATACACATACAACAGCATGAGCAGGCAAAGGTGAGCCAGACATCACATGCAACACAGGAAGTGCACCACACATGTACACACACCACCACACTTGCATGCATGTGTACACCTCTGCCAAGTGTCGCAGTGTTCAGACGGGCATCCATGTCACATCTGCCGATCAGGCTTCCACATGCCGCTGTCACATGCATCCATGTTGCATCACTGTTGCACCCTTGTCAAATACACACACATGCACATGTACACAGTGCTGATACATGCAGATGAAAACAACATACATGCGTGACATCACGGACATGTCTACTTACATACACATTCATCCAAACATGTGTGCCCACACGACTGCATTTGGCATGCAAGCCTACACACACAAGCACCATCCATGTCTCACACATTCCAGCCCTCGCATGTGTTAGCCCCACGGCCCTGTACACCCCCACCCATACTCGACCCCATACAAACAGATGTGCAACCTGCACACTACTGAAAAATCACCACACGCACAGCTCACAATCAGGATGCATGTACACTTACCGCTCGACTCCAGACGGGTCTGCCTCTCAAGGACCTGGACGTGGAGCGCTGGGGATATGCGTTCCAGGACCCTCATCTGTTCTTCCGACAAGTGGCCCCGACGCCCCTTGGCATCCGCTGCCTTCAAGAGGCGCCGGGCCTTGTTCAGGGTCCTGGACCTGAAGTCCTCCCAGCGCTTCTTGAAATGTTGTAAGTCGCGGACTGCCACCCCTCTGCGTTGATGGCAGCCACAATGTCAGTCCAGATCCGAGTCCGTCCTTCCTTGTCAGCGCGGGAACTTCCGAAGAGGGCATCATACTTCCCCAGGACTTGCTCCACCAGGACACCAATTTCAGTGGCACTGAAGCTGGTGCCCCTCTGCCTCTCTGGCCGGGGGTTGTCAGTGGTCTCAGATGGTGTTCGCCCCGACATGACAACCCCAGACGCAGGAGTGGGTGGGCAACTGGGTCCTGGGGCTGGGCTGTGGAGCGATGGAATCCCAGTTGGGAGTCTTCGGTTCCAGCAGGGGTGGTCACAGCAACAGCACCCCTGGCTGATGTGCAGGCAGCAAATGGCAGGGCACGTGGGCAGCAGGCAGCAGCAGATGGCAGGTGGGAGCGTGCTCGGGGCTCTGGGGGGCAGTAGTTCGGCCTTCTGGGCAGGAGCGTGGTCTTCCGTGTGCTTACGCGTGGCCAGCTTGATATGGAGTGATTTGGCACGTGAAAAATCTGCACGTCAGAGTGTAATTCGAGGAAAGGCCCTTAGCGCGTATGCACGGCAGCACGCATATGCGATTTCATTGGACCAAAGGACTTTAGCGCGTGAGCGCGTCTGTGACTTGACGAGCGCGGGCGTTTCCCTCATTGCACGTAATTACAGAACACACGTGGATTTCCACCAATCGCGTGTGAAAGTCCCCGCGCACCCCGAAACACACGTACCCAGGCCAATCGCGTGTACGCTCACTCCCCTCCCATCACACGCGATGACACTCGGACGTACAGTTTTACCACGTATCCGAATACGGGAAACCCGCGCACGACAAACGACGTGCACAGGCGTCAACGCGTCCGCCCACAAGAAGGAAGGCGGAAGCGTCCCCGCGCACAGCATAAAAGTGCGCGCTAACAACAAACAAGCGTATATACAGCTACGATGAATGCCCCATTTGTCGCTGCACTGATCGTGGGACACCGCAGGAGGAGGAGAATAGCCAGGGCACGCATTTTCGCACCACGGACAAGCCTTTTTGGGATGCCTGACGACCAGGTCTACGGCAGTTATAGGTTTCCACCCCATATCATCCTAGACCTGGTCAGGGAGTGGGAAGATGACCTTACATCCCCCACCCTTTGCTCCCAAGCATTGAGCCCCTTGGAGAAGCTGCTCAATGTCCTGCATTTTTTGGCCACTGGGTCATTTCAGCAGACCACTGCCATAGTGGGGGGGGTTTCACAGGCCACGCAGTCACGCTGCCTACACAAGGTACTGGCAATCATGACAGCACGCCCCTCAGTCCGCAGGCACAGGGAAGGCCGTTGTCCTGGATTTTTTCAGGGTGGCACACTTCCCCAAAGTGCTCGGTGCCATAGATTGCACCCATGTGGCCCTACGTCCACCTAGGGCCACTGAGCACATCTACCGAAACCGCAAGCACTGGCATTCCATCAATGTACAGGTGGTATGCGATGCAAAGGGAATCATCACCTCTGTCTATGCAAACTACCCTGGCTCCACCCATGACAGTTTCATATACAGAATGTCCGCCCTGAGCCGGGCCCTGGAAGCTGGGCAGCATGGCGACACATGGCTCCTAGGTCAGTACAAATGCCCTTGCACATGCATGCAAGTCACACACAGACAAATATCCAAACCCTAATAATCTCAACTATTATCACCTCCCCAGGGGACAGTGCCTACCCTCTGAGCAACCACATGATGACGCCAATCCGGAATCCCAACACACCACCCCAGGTAAGATACAACGCCGCCCATATTGCAACCAGGGGCATAGTGGAGCGCACATTCGGAGTGCTCAAGTCACGTTTCCGCTCCCTGGACCGCTCTGGTGGGCAACTACTCTATGCACCACCAGTAGTGTGCAGGATCATTGTGGCAGCGCTGCCCATGGGAGGGGACAGGGCACGTGGCGAGGAAGCCCGGACCAGCTTGTGGGCACATTTTTCACCTAAACTCCCACCCCTGCGGAGTGCACACAGGCCTGGCACATACCAGGTGACAATCGATGATGACAAAGAGACAGTCAACTGTCACAACCATACCACCCTGAGATAGTTGCCATGGAAGTGCCACATCGTCTGCATCCCTAGCTACTTAAACACAAGCTATCCTGTGTGACCAAAAGGCACACATATGACATATGACATGATATGGCCCATACACAAGTATTTCAAGGCGCGATGAGGCAGGGAGGGGGGAACAAGGGAAGACAGACAACGGTACTACTAGGCTAGGTGTCATTGAGATCGTGCAAGTGCAGGGGTAGGGGGAAGGGAAAAGTGCAAGGGGAAGGGGGTGGGGGGGAGTCCAGTACAGGGGAAGTAGCCCAAAAAGATAAAACATAGGTCGGCTGGTGGCAACTGCAAAGGTAAGTGCAGACAAGTGCTGGGAAGGGTGGGCTGTAGGGATAGAGAGACAGTACCACAGTGCAGGGGTTGCCAGGGAGGCAGTGCAAGTGGAGAGTGGCTGGGCCAGGGACCGAGGTTGGTGAGAGTGGACCAGTTGCAGCTCCAGTGCAGTTCCAGTGAATAATTCTGCAAGGGAGAGGCAGAGAGAAAGCAGAAGCAAAGAGGAAGGTCTTGAGGTGCTTCCAGAACTGGAGATGGTTCCCCTCAAGTTCAAGTCAGGCAGGAAGTCTGTTCCAGGGAGAGGGCCCTGCCGCGGAGAGAAATCTACCCCCAGCTAGTTGCTCTGAGAAGCGGATGACCCTGACATGCATGGTGTGCATCACACACACCTGCAAAACAGGCCATGGCCATCACTGTCATGTCACTCAAACCCTCCCAAACCACAACATGACATGGCAAGCAATACCCATACACCAACACAGTAACGATAAGGTACACATTGCCATGTCCTAAATATACAGTGGTATCAGACAATGATGCCTGACCCAGAATCAGATGAAATGACAGACCAACAGAATCTCCTACCCAAAATAAGTCATTTCCAAATGCATTACAAGAGTCGTAGACGTAACATAACAATGAATGCCTGTCTACATGCACATTGTGCATTGCAAAATCAACACTGCAGCTCATGTGTGCAGTGTCCTACTCCTGCAACACACTGCTCAGCGCACAGCACAGTGAACAGCCATTGTGTGTGATGCACACCCTGAGCATCACATCTAAGTGACAGACCACATCAAACAGCAAATTAGGCATGTACAGGATCCATAATCGGTCACAGAACATGTGCTGCAGGGACACAGTGGGCACCACAAGGCAAACAGTGTACACGTGGATATGCAAGGGTGGGAGTACATGTAGTGCATCAGAGTGCAAGTGTGTGGTTCTGCAAGGACATGCACTACACATATGCATGTGCACTCAAGTGACCATTAGTGCTCTCTACACATCACATGTGAACATTCACCATGTGTACACCCCAGCATGTCAAACCACAACTATCCCCTCGCACCTGAAAGGAAAATACAACACAGGAACAGGCATTGATCAGCAGAACACAACATGTACATAGGATACCACCATTACAATGTCAGAGTTCCCATCACACTGCAGGGCAAGGCAACTATCAACAACAAACCCCCCTCCCTCACAAATGACCATGACCCACTGAACAACTGCACCTGGGTCATGGAGCCTTCAGACCTCAATTCCACCTGGGCCAGGATCACCTTTACCCTTCGTCACCATCTCCCACCTTGTGTGTAAAAAGGTGCCTGCACCCTCATAATCAATGTCCAAAATCACAAAATCCAAGCCAGAAAAACGAACCAGAACACCCTCCAGTAGATGACTTGACGTAGCAGTACCACACAAAGGCCAAGTACTACCACAATGATGCAACAACCAAGGTAGCACAGCAAAATAATGTCACGACAGGATGTGAGACATGTGTGGTACATGACATAGGATGATGCACCATGAACGGATGTGTACTGTCACAGGTCCCCTGTACAGGCGCGGGAGTGTCACGAAACAACCACCCCCACCATGTCCCGGGTGCCTGCAAGGTGAAACTCACACAGGCCCCTGAGACCCTGGTGAGGAAGGAGGTTCAGGGATATGCAGTCGGGACAGGGGTTGACACACTGGATGACTGGAATGAGTGGCAGGAGAGGGGGGAGGAATGACACATGAAACTATGGAATGCACAAAAATGTACTACCTGCATGAACACATACACAATCCAAACAAACTTGGACATCATTGTCATGGCCTTCTGTAGTCCAGGCTCAGGAGTGGTACGAACCAACCACCCCCTCTAGGGTTTTGGCGCCTGCAAGTTCGGGGCTTACACAGGCATCCGCAACCCCAGCGGGGAAAGAGGGTCAGGGAACGTTGCTTGGTTAGGTATGGGAAGCAGGAACACCGGGTAGAGGGTACAGGGTTTAAAATTGCATAGGATCACGGGTGATTAGGGAGAAAAAACATACCAAATTGAACCACACATACATCCATGCATTAGTACTCTCCCCAGCAAGCCTATGCAGAGCAGTTCGAAAGAAAAAAAAAGGACACTTAGCTCTGGTTTTGAGTGCTGGCCTCCTGCCTGTGCACTCTCAGGTCCGGTTACAGGAGCACTGCAATGCTGCAAAGAGAGCCACAGTCAACAACCTGTACGTGCCAATTACACAAAAACACAACACCAAACATGCCCCATAGCAACAAACTACTCTACAAACAGACAATCTGGGGTCGATGCTTCATACCCATATATAACATCACCCCTGTGACGGGTCATACACAGTCAATGCAGTAAGTCAGCCGCTGGTGGGTGCGTGGCAAATGGAACACCAATGTGTCACAATTCACTCAACATGCAATGTTCCCTGGGTAAGCAGACAGACCCATATAGCAAGCCATGAGTACAGAGCAAGTTGCGGACCACCATGACCGAAACAAAGTTGGCAGTGCATTTATCATTAAGTACATGGAAAAGACATGCACTGCACCCGAGTATGTCCCTTGCTGTATGTCCCTGTGAGCTGCCCCTTTCCATGTCTCGGAAGGCTACATGGTTGATACAAGTGCCTCAATGGACCTTGGTGTACCGGAGGGTATGTGCCACTGCCCTTGCATGTGTCCCAGACAACCCTACTATCAACAGCCATCAGTCCACAAACACATCTGAGCTGCATTGTGTGCTTCAACTCCAATATTCGTCTAAGCTCACCCTCAGTGCTGTGACTAAGCCTGCATGTGCAACTCGCCTGGTGCAAGCTTTGCTGTGTCGTGGCCCCCCTGTGATGCTCACCTTGCCTGGAGTTCCTTGGAACATGTCAGCAGTTCTAGAATGTGGGTCTGCAATCACTGTGCCTCTGCTTGTGCACACATGTGCATGTGGGCACCAACAAACGGGTCCAGAATTCCGTCGTCCACTGGGCCATGTCTGCTGGCAAAGGTGCTCTGGGGGCTCATCCCCCTGCAGAAAGGGCATGAAACACATGATTTATGCTTCTAAGTCATCTGTGTGTGTCTCATCAGGCATCTCATTACTTGACCATGTCATAGAGTCACATCACAAATCACATCATCAGTCCGTCTTTCACATCCAAAGTGGGGAACACTATCTACAGCATGAATTGCAACAAGCAAGTGTACAGGAAAGATATGAAACATACTACACAATGCATGGCAATCAATGTACACATTAATCATGACACACCCCATCTAGCAAAAGCTGAACAGTGGACAATAATACCAAAATCATCCCCACTATGGGTGTCAACACAAGTCACACAGCACCAGACATGCCACAGATATGACAGTCCAAAGCCCTTGTGTAATATTCTGTAACACCGAACCATCCTTGCGAGCCCATGGATATGGGAGGCAGGAGTGGCATATGTGAGTCAAGGACCCCAAGCAGCAAACACATACACAAGACAACCATGAAGGCCCAGCTGGAACAGACAGTGGATGCCTTTAAAAGCCACAAAGCACCGCACCGTCACATGAAAGCACAATAGACTAGCAATTTTAAACTAAATCAACTATTAACTAATTACACTAACAATGGAAAACCTACATTACCTATTTAAACTAACTATCAAACAGAAACTTAACTAACTACACTAAATGAAAAAACAAAAATGGCCACATACGACCCGGGGGGAGGGGAGGCACCCAGGAGGGGGGAGGTACAGGGTGCTGCTCAACATCCACATGCGATGATGCCGAGCCAAATAAAAAACCTCCATGGGCTCAACGCCTGCACAGCCCAACCTATGTGGGAGATAGATGGTCGTCCGAGTCTGGCTCATCCTGTAAAGGAGGACGTGGCACAGTAGCCTGGCCACGCCTAGCCGTAGCTTGCCCCGCGTCGGCAGCAAGTCTGCCGGACGGGTGCGCCTGGTTCGGTGTGGCGTTGTGACATAGGTCTGCATGCAGAACTTCACGTGATACACGTGCTTCCTCTTGCAAGGTAGCACGTGTAACACAGAGTTCCTCCTGCAAGGCCTGGCTGGACAACCGCTGCACCTCCCGGCAAGCCTGTAGCTCAGCCGAGATGGTACACTCAAGCTGTGCAAACCTCTCCTCTGCCTGCTGCCTCTGGGACATCATAAGGACACCCAGAGTGGATCTGAGGGAAGCATACTCCTCCCTCAGGGCATCCATGTGCGCCTCTACGTGAGCAGCAATTGCTTGACGCAGAGACGACATTTCAGCCTGGCATGCCCTGTCTGAGGCCGCCATGCCCAGCCTGAGCGAGCGGGCCGTGGACCGTGCCGCCTGCTGCTGGAGAAGCACCTGCCTAGCAGGGGGGAGCACAGATCGGGCCACACGCTCCATGCTCTCAGCGATGTTCTCCATTGCTGCCACTGCCGTTCGGAATTGGCAGTCATGTCTTGCTCCCACTCAGTATACAGCGGTTGTGCGCAGCGACCGCATTGCCGGGCTTGACCCCTGCGGGAACCAAGGACCAGGGGTCCTCGCTGTGTTGGCACCGCCTGCGGCTGCACGACTACATGCCCCCGTCGATGTGATGTCCCAGGCACATAAGTGACTGGTGTGGAGGGTGACCCTGCGTCCCGATCCACCATGGGCGGAGGAACCAAGACTGTCTGATCCCTCAGTGCAGGTGTCGCAGACAGAGGAGTATCCACATCAGAATCACTCACCCCTGACACATGGACTTGATGCTCATCCAACTCAACATGGACGTCAGAGTCGTCATCAAGGCTGGACTCATAGGCAGCCAGAGACAAGATGGACTGCAGCACTTGGGAGTTTTCGTGGCCTACCACTCCACGACCCCCACTAGTGCCGGGTTGATGTGGTCTTACCAACCGTGTGTCTGGCATGACAACACCATCCTCCGCCTCCATTGCGTCATCACCTGAAAAATAGAGAGAAAAAAGGTCACTACACATGTCAGAGGCACACGACACACACACACACCGACAGCAAAGGCATCCGGCAGACATGTGACACACAACACATGACCTGGCATGCATGCTGGGTCTACTTTGAATAGCTTCTGTGATCAGACCTGTTGAAAGGTGGCAGTTTCCATGGAAGTGGGTCTATGCAGTGCAGAAAATGTGTACGCCACTCACTACCTACATGTACAAGCACCCCATGGTGTGTGCCAGGAAATGTGAAGGCAGTGCAATGTCCAATTCACACATCACGTGCAGTGTGCATTCAATGTATACCATATCTAGAAGCCAAGCACCCCTCCACCCAAGTACCAAAGCAGGGATGTCTAGCATGGTATCAAAAGGCTGACCATACACCTGTGTATTGACAGGCAGTGTTGACTGGCATCAACAGCTTAATGTGATTCAAATTACAACACTGCAAATGATGCTGGGACAGTAGGCAGGACACATGATGAAAACTCCGGAGGCCGCCCACGTGTGAAGAAGACACAACAATAGTTGGACAGAGTCATTGGCCTTTGAACTGGCTGAGGCCTGTGAGCCACACAGATTGTCAGAGCCTAAACATGTGTGCAACGCAGGACTGAGCCACAGTTGACATGGGAAGGCTGATGAGATGGCAGGCAATGTATGTAACCAAGGACTCATATTACAGTGATCATCCAGTCAGGGACACATAGGGGCATGTGTGCAATGCACATGGAGCATGAATGGGCACTCATGTCCCTGCGGGACATCTGACCCATGCACAGTACAAGTGAGATACCCTGCATCGAGTACTAAGGCTGTACCATACGGCATATGTCTGGCAGATTCTACGCTGGAAGTTAGCATCTACACAGGACACACGAACAAGAAAGTACACATTGGCAAGATTGAAGCAGACCAGTGCAAAGGTGGAACTGGGGTGCAGAGTGGCGGAGGAGGGGCAAGGGAGCATGCCTACATGGAGTCCCGCATGCAGGCAGAGGAGACATGCATGACGGAAGCATTGCATTACTTACACATCAGAACCATGTACATGTCACATGTAGCAGCAATCATGCACAACACATCCCACAAGTGAAACACACAAGTCCTCAACAAACACGCATCAACACTCACTGGACTGGGCATCAAAGTCCAGCATCTCTCCCACTCCTTCGACCAATTCAGGTGGTATGAACTCCGCAACGAGAGCCTTATGCGGAGTGAGCTCTTCGTCCTCTGGTGCAGGCCCACCGCCAGTCACCAGAGTCAAGTTGTAATTAGAGGCATGCTTAGCCTTAGTGCTGCGCTTGATGTCATTCCAACGCTTTTTGCACTCTTGCGCCGTGCGCACCTCATGGCCGAATGAACTGACATGTTCCGCAACATGCTTCCAGTGGGTGTCACGTTGGGCAGCCGTAGTCTGACTATTGGCACCCACTAGCATGTCACGGCTGTGGCCCAGCACGTAGTCCAAGAGGAAGTCCAGTTCCTGCTTACAGAAAGGCTTCTTCCTCGACGTGCAGGAGGTCGTGGCTGTGCGTGGGGTCCCAGCCTGTGCTGCAGGTGCAACCTTCCTCCTCTTGGACTGTGGCGCAGACCCTGGCTGGCTAATGCCGCCCTGACCAGTATGGCCAGTGGGTTCGGTGGATTGAGCCAAGGGATTGGCAGGTGGAGGGATGACCAAAGGCCTGACTTGTGTCAGTGGCAGCTGGGTGCCCACTAATGGACCCTGCGCAGCAACATCAGCTGTGGCAGGATCATTGACCGCAACAGTCCTGGTTGGCAGACTCACAACCTGGGTGCTGTTGGGTGCATCTGCCCCTGCACTTGCCAACACCCGGCTGTTCGGGGCAGCAGATGACATGACTGCCCCAGGGACACGTGTCTTGGTCTGAGCAGCCCAGCGTGCCCCTATGGTTTCCCCCCTGGCCTGTTGGAGATCTACCAAGGGCTCTTCAAGTGCCAACGCAGCCTGCGCTGGCAGACCCTGACCCTCGGTGGCGGTGTCCACAGCTGCACCTGCAGCTACCAATACCCTTGGGCCCGTGGCAGTCGATGGAACGGACTGCCGGGTCATACGGGTGCCAGTGCCAGATGCAGGAGCTGCATCCCCCGGAACCACAGGGGGTGGTGGCATTATGCTCAAGTGGCGCACCCCTGCCTCTTCCCCCTTTGTGGCTGCCCTGGACACCCTGGAGTCCCCTTACTCCCTGGTCACCACGGCCACGTCCCCGACCACGCCCGCCACAAGGAGGACCCCCAGCTGAGGCGCCCCTCACCTTTGGTGCCCTCCCAACCATGGCACAGATGTAGTAGTGCTGGCACAGATGGAGTGGTGCCAATGGGAGGTGTACACCACAATTGACCTGGGCAATTGGGGTGAAGGGGGTGGGAAGCAAGATGTTAACAGCCCCCCTGCACCTGCAAGGCTGTATGTGACCCCGGTGATGTGGTGACGGGTCACGCAACGCTCAGGCACCCCAAAACTGCTGTAAAACCGTGCACGCAACCCTGCAGCCTACGTGCGTGGATTCAACCTCCCGCAGTACGCGGTGGCACCCAGTAACACGAATAACGCGTACGCGTGGGACACGCAGGCTACTATGACATTGAAAATGGGTGCGATACACAGGGGCACCCGCAGAGGGAAAAAGAGCGTGTGCGACTCACCGTCTGACTAGCGCGATGCAGAAAAACACGCATAGCCAATACCCCCGCCAAAAGAAGAGATACGTCCTTGATAGCTGTGAAGTTGTGATGGCGCGCGAAACAGGAAGCAGCAACACACGTCGGTCTCCACGAAAGGCACGTACAGCGAACTGCTGGGCCCACGCACCTTTAACATGTGCTGAGGGAAACGCACGCGCGCGTCACGTCACTTACGCGCATGGGCCCTTTCCTCGTATTACACGCGGACGTGCAGTTTTTCACGCGCGCTGAAATGCCCATGCACGCCTGTATGCGTCACGTCACAGGGGTGCTTGCGCTTGAGGGGCCTTCTGTCCAATGAAAAAGCGTATGCGTGCAGACGCGCTTACGCACTAAGGGCCTTTCCTCAAATTACACGCCGACGTGCAGATTTTTCACGTGCCAAATCACTCCGTATCAAGCTGGCCACGCGTAAGCACACGGAAGACCACGCTCCTGCCCAGAAGGCCGAACTACTGCCACCCAGAGCCCCGAGCATGCTCCCACCTGCCATCTGCTGCTGCCTGACTGCCTGCTGCCCACGTGCCCTGCCATTTGCTGCCTGCAAATCAGCCAGGGGTGCTGTTGCTGTGACCACGCCTGCTGGTACCGAAGACTCCCGACTGGGATTCCATCGCTCCACAGCCCAGCCCCAGGACCCAGTTGCCCACCCACTCCTGCCTCTGGGGTTGTCATGTCGGGGCAAACACCATCTGAGACCACTGACAACCCCCGGCCAGAGAGGCAGAGGGGCACCAGCTTCAGTGCCACCGAAGTTGGTGTCCTGGTGGAGCAGTATGATGCCCTCTTCGGAAGTTCCTGCGCCGACAAGGAAGGACGGACTCGGATCTGGACTGACATCGTGACTGCCATCAACGCAGAGGGGGTGGCAGTCCGCGACTTACAACATGTCAAGAAGCGCTGGGAGGACTTCAGGTCCAGGACCCTGAACAAGGCCCGGCGCCTCTTGAAGGCAGCAGATGCCAAGGGGCGCCGGGGCCACTTGTCGGAAGAACAGATGAGGGTCCTGGAACGCATATCCCCAGCGCTCCACGTCCAGGTCCTTGAGAGGCAGACCCGTCTGGAGTCGAGCGGAAAGTGTACATGCATCCTGATTGTGAGCTGGTCGTGTGGTGATTTTTCAGTAGTGTGCAGGTTGCACATCTGTTTGTATGGGGTCGAGTATGGGTGGGGGTGTACAGGGCCGTGGGGCTAACACATGCGAGGGCTGGAATGTGTGAGACATGGATGGTGCTTGTGTGTGTAGGCTTGCATGCCAAATGCAGTCGTGTGGGCACACATGTTTGGATGAATGTGTATGTAAGTAGACATGTCCGTGATGTCACGCATGTATGTTGTTTTCATCTGCATGTATCAGCACTGTGTACATGTGCATGTGTGTGTATTTGACAAGGGTGCAACAGTGATGCAACATGGATGCATGTGACAGCGGCATGTGGAAGCCTGATCGGCAGATGTGACATGGATGCCCGTCTGAACACTGCGACACTTGGCAGAGGTGTACACATGCATGCAAGTGTGGTGGTGTGTGTACATGTGTGGTGCACTTCCTGTGTTGCATGTGATGTCTGGCTCACCTTTGCCTGCTCATGCTGTTGTATGTGTATGGATGGTGCTGGCAGTTGTGGTATGGCTCATGTGTGCGAGTTGAAATGACATGTGTGTTGGGGATTGTGATGACCTGTCTGAGGTTTGCCAATGCCACTCATGTACAACTGTCATGTGTGTATGGGTCCATTGTACAGTGCCCTGATGCCTGGGTTTTATTTCTCCCTGTCTGCAGCGTCAACTGATGAAGAGGGCGGAGAAGGTGATGTGGAGCACAGCGGCGGGGATCCCACCGCCAGCCGGAGACGCAAGGCCCGGCTCCCCTCCCATGTTGTCATCTCGTCGGGGAGTGAGGAGTCCGGTGTCGCGTCCCAGGCCGCAGCTGCCGGGTGGAGGTCCAAGAGGCGGAGGTTGGAGTTGGACTCCTCGGCAGCAGAAGGGGCAGCTGGGACCCCACAGGGCCCAACGGGGGAAGATGGCACGGAGTCATCCAGGTTGGTGGGGGGTTTGGTGGAGGAGGAGGCCGTGCAAGCAACAGAGACGGGGTCTGGAGGTGGGGATCCCACTGGTGCTAGTGGTGCAGTGCAGGACCAGGGACAGGAGGCAGCACAGGCCGCCGCGGAGGTGCCTGTGTGCAATCCTGTCCCTGATCCTGTCCCTGCATCATCTTGCACCAGCAGGGATGCCTACGTCCAGACCTGTTTTCAGGCAGGGGATGAGCTCACGTCAACTGGCCTTCCTCTGCCTGCGGACGTGGCTATCCGGGTCCGGGTTGAGCCTGTCTGACTGGTGTGGCGTTGCGTCAACGGGCCATGCGAGGTGACCTGCAGTCTTTTCATGAGGAGACTGCACGTCATCTCGAATGGCTCGTTGACCACGTCAGCCTGCTGGGACAGGCCACCCAGACCGGATTCCTCCGTATGATGGGGCTTGCTACGACCCCCTCCTCAACTGAACCCCCTACGCGCCAGTCATCCTCCGTGCCATCTTCCCACCCATCAGTCACCTGGGTGCCCTGTGGAGCTGCCTCTGACGGTGCGGCCAGGCTGATGGAGGAGGCATCCCTGCCACAGTCGGGAGTCGGACGTCCAGCAGGGGTGGCCACATCAACGACTGCACCCCAGCCGGCGGAGGATGTGCAGGCAGCAGGAGGCAGTGCACGGGCAGAGGCACAGCAGCAGCAGCAACGTGGTGGGAGCCATGAAGGCTCTGGGCCTTCAACATCGGAGGGGCAGGCATCGGCCGGAGGGCAGGAGGACCCAGGACAGGGAGTGTCTTCTGTGTGGCAGCGGTTGGGCCACGCCATAGATGCGGAGCGGCAGCGGGCGGAAGAGGCACGGCTCACAATGGTCAGGGCGGAGAACTCCATGCGGAAGGCCCTGAGGCGGGCCGAGTGCCTCGAGGCAATCCGCAAGGGTTTGGAGGTGGACACGTTGACGGCCCTGCGGACCCTCGGGGCCATGGAGGAGGACCGCCTCCGGGACATTGAGCAGGAGTTCGATGATGCCCTGGCCTGGGACATCCACAAGTGAGCCGTCAAACTAGCCCGCTGCCCTTGTACATAGTTATGTCGGTAGTGTTAGGTTTAATTTTTTTGGGGATTTAATTTGGACCTTTCGGACATTGGCCACATTTTTGTATATAGTTTATTTTATTAGTTAGTGTAGTTAGATAGGTTTCCTTTCTTTTGTTGTGAAGTGGGAGAATGGAAGAACAGGCTCCCGCCCTTCCCCTCTCGCGCTTGGCATAGAGGATCACGGCCTAAACACCCGCCACGAGAGGAGTTTGCCTATCTACCAGACGACCAAATACCCTGGTACAGGAACATACGGATGTGCCCACCTGCCTGCTCAGCAGCCCGCCCTGTCCATGCCGACACCTGCGGCATGGATCAACTCGACTAAACCTACACGTCGTTAGAGATGCCATGACGACCTAGCCAACGGTCAGCACACCTGTGAAAACATGCGCACCGGACACTCCCACACCAATCCACACGAAGAATATACTCAGTGCTATGACGTAGGCGACAGACATACCCACAGATGTGCATCTTTATTATTTTCCACATAGGCTCTCAAAATGCAGAAACGCAAGACGCATAATGAACTTATCTAAAAAGGCTTGCTCACGCTTCATCTAAGAACCATGTACCATAATGAAGAATATAACAGAGACACGATACTGAGGATAGAGCAATATGATACCGTAACCTAAAGCGCTCGGCATCGAACGGTTCCACCTATGCACCAGGCCCAAGTAGGCCGCAAGCAAAAGCTTCCATGAACATTGAATGAGCAAGAGCTCGGTTGCTGACCCTGCAGAATGAGCCCGGCGAAAGCACACCGCCAAGGGCACGATGTTGCAAACTCGCACGCTGCAAGCCGACGCCAAGGTCGCACCTGCAAGATAAACCAGGCACACAGTGGGAAAAACAATATTAATTGGGTGATTTTTGCCTCAAACACGGTCCCACCTCACGTGACAAAGCCAAACCTGACAGGATGCCAAGCCCAGAAGGAAGGAGACGCCTGAATCCCACGTTTCAAGACACAGGCAGATACAATTAAAAGACTCATTGGACATCTGCAGCAGTGGGAGTAGTCGACCTCCCAACATATGAATAAATCCTCACATTGTTTACACCTACCCATAGTAAAACATTGTTGCAAATGACAGGTGCACCGCGAGCTGGGAACAGCGATAGTCTCAGACTGGGAGGCTCGCGAGCGGACCAATCAGAACATGGGGCTCTTATCACTGACGCCATTAACATTGACCAATCCTCAGAGGTCTTCATGTAACAATTTTCATGTATCAAATTGAAGGGACAGCCCAGGTATACCACCTGACTTACCCTCAACCACTAACACCGTTCTCTATATGTATGCTATACTAACCCTACCACTCGAGTAACCAATCCAGAGTGGAAATAGGTTTTTTGCTAAACTTTCTAAGGTGACGCAAGTAGCGCGTCATACTAAGGTAAAAAGGGCCTGCGAGCCCCACGATTGTGTGTGTGTCAGGACGGACGCGTACGATCCTTGACCCATCCCTGCCGTTTTGTCTAATAAACAGCAGAGTCACCTTGCTTCTTGCGTGTGTCTCATACTCTATCTCTTTTGGGATATACGGGAGGAGTTGGGCCCTCCCTGCCCGGAGGTCTGCGGACGGCCCGGCCGACCCTGGCAGAATTTCCCCCCCGACAAGTTGGAGGCACTGCTGAGATCTGTTTAAGATCTGCTTTTTTATTTTTATTTTTTTTTCCAGGTACTCCCGTTGCGAGGAGGCCCGGCGGCGCGGCCCCCTCTGCCGTTGCCCCCTTCTGAGGACTACAGGACCATCGCGGAACTGCGAGAGGACCGGACAGCGCAATCCGGATATTGGCCTTCGGGAGCCGGTTGAGAAGTATCCCGCCCGCGGTTGGAGAGTGTCCAGACGTGGTCCAGACGAGGGGAGGTGGCGAGCCGCTTGGAGGGGTGCACGCAGTCGAGCGGCCCCGCATCAAGAGAACTTGGTGAGCATGCCACGCACAACAAGCAATGTGAAATTGTGAGGGAGGGGGGAGGAATTAAATACGGGAGGTGGGAGGTGTTGCACAGGTGCGCAGCAAAGGTTTGACAATTTAGTGTTGGCAATGAAATGAATGGTAGCCGAACGAGTGCGAGAGCAGTCGGCTACGTTAAGCGAGAGAGGGGGGTGGAGCACGAAAACATCACGTGCGGCCGCTCGTAGACACTGATTGGCCTAGGTCGCGACTACGTGTAAGGGTGTGTGTGTGTGGTTTCCTACGATTTGACATTTATTGATCAATGAGTAGATGAGGATCCCTATTGTTCGAGCAAGAAACTCGATAGGTAGATGACGTTTCCCTGTAGGCGGTAGCTAGTTAGTTGCCCAATACGGAAGATAATTGGCTGGTTAAGCCCTCCTGTCGAGGGGCGTATCACACGCGAGGCGACGCAGTGTGCGCAGTCCGATTATATTATTGATTACCTTGTTCCAGGAGTGACAGGAAGACAGCTGTGGGGTTAACGGGGGTAGATTGCAAGAGTATTTTGGACTTAAAGAATATATGAAGAACTTACCAGTAGTTCGAAGAGATCCGTGACATCACAAGCAGGGCTTACATAGGACATCTCGAGAACCAGGCATCTTTATTTTTGAGTGGTGGGGAAGAGAACTGTGGTAAGGGAGTGGAAACGGAGATAAACGGTAACGAGTTAATCGGGGAAAGGCGAAACGGGGGACGTGGCTGCGCACGGAGAACGCCGGCCACGGCAAGTGTAGAAGAGGGAGGAGGAGCAAGTGAAAATAGGACGGCAGTATAAGAACGTCACAAGGGGCACGCAGCCGCAGGGGGCTACGTGCGCCTCGGCCGCAGGGGGCCGTAAGGGTGTTGTGTAAAGGAAGAAAGACAGAAGAAAATATAAAAATGTAAATACTATATTTTAATGATTTTCCTTAGCGGACTATCGCAAGTCCCCAAACTTACGGGGCCAGGTAAAGATATAAGGCTGTATATTGTAAACTGCTAGTGAGATAACCGCTACCAAATAGGGGAAGGGTAACAAGTGGAGCGCTACTATGTCACACGGGACAGGATCGGGAGGGTGGGGGAACACCCTCACTACCCCACTACAACACATATGTACAACACTGTCACCCCATAGGGAGAAACTGATCAAGTATAGCATAGAATGGACACAGGGGACGGACAACAAAATGATAACACCATGGCCGCCTAATGGTAGCTTCGATCCATATACCCAACATTCACTATTAAACCATCTGCATAATACATACAAAGGGAAGAAGTTGACAAACCACGTGGAGGTGTTTAACTTATGGAGGATGTTCCAAGGGTCCCGACCAGGACCAAATGGAATGTTCACTGTGGGGGAAATACCGGAAGAAAAAGAGATTAAGGAGGAAGGAGAGAATGGGAAGAAGGGGAGTGAAGACCCAAAGAACACGGGGTACGGACAAGAGGGAGGAGAAAAGAATAATAACTCAAAAGAAAATTAAATAAAAAAGGAACAGAGCAACGATATACCCCTAGCAAAGGTAGTGAAAACAGAGGGAGGGGGGTTGTACCCTTTAAGAGAATTAGGAGAAATAGAAAGAGGACAGTTAAGGGCGGCTGAGGGGTACTCGAACCCAGCATACAGCCCGCCACTATATGTGGCTCATAAGAAGATGCCAGCAGGGGAGGGGAGGACTGGAGAAGAACAAACTGTGGAAATAGGACATGATGAGTGGGTAGCTGCGCAGATACTATTAAAATTACGAGGTTCATTAACAGGAGAAGAGAAGGAGGTAGTAAGGAAAATAGACGAGGATAATACCAGGGAGAGTGGAATGAGAGGGCAAGAGCTGTTACGACAAAAGGAAGAGATTTTGGAGGAACGACTAGCAGAGTTAAGGGATGAGCAGAATGAACTGATCAAACAGCTCGAGAGGGAGGAAAGAGAGAGAGCGAGGGAAAGGAAAGAAGGTAAGAACGAATTGGAAAAAATAAGGGAACGGACTGAGGAGCAAAGGAGAGAAGCTGAAAGGGTAAAAGCAGCAGCAGAAAGGGTATCAAGAGCAGTGCTACGAGAGAGGAAAAGGGAAGAAGAAGAGAAAGAAAGAGAAATGGAAATGTGGAAGAAGAGATTACTATCAGAAACGACTAAGAAATACGAAGAAGGGAGGGTGATAGAGAGTATATTAGAAAGGGAGAGGGTGAGATGGGAAAGGAAGAAAGAGGATGAAAGGATATTGGAAAAGGTGAGTAGTGAAGTAATGGAGGAATTAAAAAGGAAAACGGAGGAAATTGGTAGAAAGATGGAGGAGAGAAATGAAGGGGAAAGAGAAGATAGGAGAAGGGAGAGTGATGTAAGGGGGAATGTATATAGAGACACAGAAGTAGCAACAACATCAGCGCAAAGGGGAGCAGTTGGTAAAGGAGAAAAGGGAGAACCGGACCTAATAGACTTAAAAACAGTAACAATCAAGGGAAAAAAGACAGAGTGGGGGCTGCCGTTTATGAATGACTTTTGTAGTGAGGAAGAAGAAGGAATGGAGAAGGAAGGAAGAAACAGTGAAAGGGAAAGCCTAGATAAACTATACACCACCCGGACCAATGCAGACTCACCATGGATCTATAGGAGAAAGGATGAACTGGATAGAAGTGAGGAGGAAGAGTAAGGAATAGCGGAAAGACAGACACATGAAGCCACACCATCACCATCACACCCCCTCCCATCCCACCCTACATGCTCAAACACCCCACGCTCATTACGTACAATAAAACTTGCGCCCTTCACAAACAAACTGACACCCTATGCAGGTCGGCTTAGAGACCTCCCTAGACGCAGGCAGGAAGGACGAATACACATGCCCACATTAAATACAGGAAATGATGGAAGAAGGGGAAAAGATGGAGAAGAAAGAGTTACGAACGAAATTGACGATGTAGGAGAGAGGGAAGAAGAGGAGGGGTGTGAGGACTCGATTTTATGGGACCGAAGGGGTAAAACGAGACACAACTTAATGCCACTTCTGGAGAGGGGAGGGGTTAGACCACAGTACGTCCCTTGTAAGCATACAGACAAAGAAAAAATAAAGTGCAGGCTCCCATCATTAAGTGGAGGTGCGGGTAAATGGATATATGAAATGGAAAAACACACCGCAGGACAGAAACTGGCAGTGGGAGATGTAAAGGGCCTTCTAATATCGATATTAGGGGATGCAGCGGATGACATTTGGAAGAGAGCGGGATTCCCTGGGGTAACAATAGCAAACACATCGCATGATGGGGCACCATTCGCAAACTGCAGACATGCACTATGGCAGGCACTGAGGGTACAGTACCCAGACACATCAGACATAAGAGCAATTACCTCACGCAAGATGCGTGAGAACGAAGATCCTGTTGATTATATCCAGGAAATCCAAGAGAAGTGGCACATGGAAACTAGAGAACAATGGGACAAAACACCAGCAATATTTTATCATATACTAGTACAAGGGCTCCCAGAAGGAGTTCAGAAACAACTGAAGAAAGTAGTGGGAATGGAAACAAAAGCATGGCCAGAAATACAACTGACAATAGTGCATCATTGTAGGGCATGGCAAGGAAAAATGAAACAAAAGGAAGAGGACAGGAAAACGGAAGAGGCTAAACTAGTACAGAAAAAACTTACTAAATACACAATGGAAGGGGCACTAATAACTACACCTACAACAATGACCCAAAGCCCCACACAAGTGGTGGCTGCACAAGATCCCTCCCAAATACCACCCTCACAGACTATAACACAACAGGTGCCGCCACTCCAACCATACACGACCAACATGGGAGGAGGATACTCAATGCCAGGAGCTGGGTATTATAATTACAACAGGGGAAGAGGAGGAATTATGAGAGGGAGAGGATACGGATATAACACACAACAGCAGGTGGGAGGACTTAGAAATTCCTACCCCACCGGGCAACCAGTATACCAGGACAACACAGGAAGCTTTCCATGGCAGAGTAGGGAACCACCGGTGTGTTGGAGTTGTGGATTGGTAGGGCACATGTCACGCACGTGTAGAGTAAGACCAGGAACACCATCATGGAGCGAACAGGGACAACCAAGGCCCACACAGGAACAGCAGGGCATACAGCAACAGCAGACGTTGCAACAAGGAAATGAACAGCAACAACTAATAACACAACAACAGCCACAGACATATTCACTGCCACAACAACAGGTAGCGATAACACAGCCACCCCAAGCACAACAAACATAACTGGGTAGGGTGACGGTCCTGGGACACAACCCTTACACAGGAAATGGTCAATCATTGTACCCTCAATAGGACAGCCCACAGACGGCCTTGGTGTGTCCCATCCTGTCGGTAACACCTAATAGTGCGGAGGAACCACGCATAGAGGTAATGATAGGTGACAAAAAATTATCATTCCTTGTTGACACCGGGGCGACCCGGTCTTGCATAAGGGAAGGTAAATTTAAGATGTCGGGCGAAGCCATGAACACCCAAGGATTCTCTGGGGCTAGAGGGTTGGTTCCTTTTACTGATAACATTCCCTTATCTATAGGAGATTATGACATGTCAGTCCCACTTTTATATTATAGTGCCTCACCAGTAAATATACTGGGGAGAGACATAATGAACAGGTTGAATATGACAATCTCCTTTACGGAGGACGGCATAATTTGCTCTTCTCCAGGAATTAACATGCTCACAGCACGACAGATTATGCAAGCATACTGCGGACAGACAGCGATTAGGGCTGAGCCAGTAGATGGCGAACTCTTCCAGTACGGGACAGACATGGCATTTGCATGGATGCCAGGGATAGAAGGAAAGATCTGGAGGAGGCCAGCAGCCTATTTGTTCAGACCAGAAACACCAGTCAATGAACCAGAAGGAAAGGTGGTTCCAGTGGACATTGAGAGCATTATAGCAACAGCTGATTACATTGCTGTACATGCCCAAGACAGAGAAGGAAGAGCATGGAGGGCAGTGATAGCACTAGCAGAAGGATGTAGACTCACCCAGGTGTCAGATGAGGAGCTGTTCTCAGAAGAAAAGGAGGAAGGTGAAATGGTGTTTATGATGAGTGTGGAAATATGGCTAAGAGGGGCGTACAAACAAGTAGCACAGAAAATTGCAATGGCACTTGAGGCACCCACATACACCCCAGTTCCCTTCTTTGAGGAGGATATGACAAAAGTACCCGCATCATTATGGACTACTAGCCCCTATGACGTGGGGTGCATAAAAAGTATAGGGGGAGTAAGGATAAAATTGAAAAAAGGTGCAATACTCCCCAGAGTGAAACAGTACCCACTATCAAAAGAGGCAGATGAGGGCATATATGAAACCATAACGGCCCTTATAGATAATGGCATATTGGTCCCCTCAGAATCACCATGTAACACAGCTGTATACCCAGTGCGTAAGGCTAGAGGGGGGTCTTGGCGCTTCATACAGGATCTCAGGCCCTTGAACAACATTTTAGAAGCAGAATACCCCATAGCCGCAAACCCGGCCACAATACTGTGTGGCATTCCAGCAGAAGCATCACGATTTACAGTGATCGACCTTAAAAATGCTTTTTTCTCAATACCATTGCACCCAGACTCACAAGATCTGACAAGCTTCACTTACAGAAACACAAAGTGGAAACACACCAGATTGCCACAAGGGTACAGCGAATCACCCTCAATTTTCAACAGAGTAATACAGATGGATTTGGGTAACATTGAAGTGGAAAGCACAGTGTTACAGTATGTTGACGACATAATAATTTGCAGTACAAACGAAAGAACATGCAGAGAAGACTCATTAAAGATGTTGACAATATTGGCTGAAAAAGGTTACAAGGTAGACATGGAAAAGTTACAGTACTGCCAAGAACAGGTACTTAACATTGGTCAGCTCATATCCCAACATGGAAGAAAGATTGCACCACAAAGAGCACAGGCCATTTCAAAAATGCCAGTGCCACAAACAGTGAGGGAATTGCAGCAGTTCCTGGGTCTGTGCAACTACTGTAGAGCATGTGTATTTGATTACAGCTCATACATAGGACCCCTGCTTGAGGCGTTAAAGGAAGCTAATAAAGGGGAGAAAAAGTTGGGGTGGACAATGGAAATGAAAGAGGCTTTTGATGAACTGAAAGATGCGATATCAACTGCTCCGTTACTGGCAACCCCAGACTATGAGCGACAATTCTTTATATTTTCACATTGCGACTCAGCAGTAATGAAAGCGGTGTTGGCTCAAAAAACAAGCATGGGCTACAAACCAGTAGCATTTTACAGCGGCCACTTAGATCCTGTGATGTTAGGTCATTTCCCTTGCGAACAAGGTCTCGCCGCAGCTGCTTTTGCAATAGAGAAAGCATCAGCAATCACCATGGGGTGCCCAACTACACTGTTTGTGGAACATGCACTATTTGCAATATTGAATAAACCTAAGTCCACCCTAAACACGCAAAGGGCATCAGGTTATGAGATCATCTTATCCAGAGCTGAACTATCAATTGTTCGATGTAGCACGGTCAACCCTGCAAGGTTCTTAGCAGAAGTAATTGAGGAAGGAGATTATGCCCACGACTGTACGCAAATAACTGAAATGTACTCATGTACTAGAAAGATTGAAGAGAACGCACTAGAGGGAGGTGAGCTCCTATTCGTTGATGGGTCATCAACTATCGACCAAAGGGATGGTATAAGGAGGACTGGGGCAGCAGTGGTAAAAATGATGGAGGTACCGGTGTGTGTGGCAATGAAATGTGTACAACTACCACAGCATTATTCCGCTCAAGCAGCAGAATTAATTGCACTAATCTTGGCGTTGAAGGAAAGCTTTGACAAACGAGTGACCATATATTCTGACAGCGCATATGTTACGTCCACTGTCCACACAGGGCTGTCAAAATGGAGAAGAAGAGGGTTTAGGAGAGCTGATGGCACTCCAGTGCAACATGCCCTCCTATTGGCTGAACTAATTGAAGCAATAAATGACCCCCAAGAATTAGCTTTGGTCAAATGCACCGCACACACCAATGGTGAAGACCACATTTCAAAAGGGAATGCAGCAGCAGACGCACATGCGAAGTATGCTGCATATTTTGGTGAGATATGGAACCCCCCAGAGTCAGAGAGAGGGAGAGGTAGGGGAATGGCTAAGGAGATGTTGATAAGAGAAGGGTACACCCATCTCCCAGCCACACAGATAATGGAGCTACAAGCTGCTGCACCAATGGCAGAAAAAGAAACATGGGTAAAAAGAGGATGCACAATGTCACCAACTGACGCACTATGGCGCCAGGGTGACACTGGGAAGATTGTAATGCCACTGGCACTATTGAACACCGCCCTGAGCCAACTACACCATCCAGCCCACACAGGCAAAGAAGTAATTGCAGCACGAATTAGGGAAGACTGGTTCTGCCCCGAGTTAAATTCTCATGTGTCAAATTTTATCAGCAATTGTCTCACATGTCAACAGTTTACGGCCGGTCACACTCTGAAGGTGATAAGAGGTACTATACCCCAGCCAGAGGGACCCTTCCGACATCTCCATATTGACTATGTTGATATGATCAACGTATGTCAAGGAAATAGGTATATGATTGTAGTAGTATACCCATTCTCGAGGTGGATTGAAGCAGGGCCCTGTTCACACCCAGATGCATTCAGAGCAGCTAAATTCCTAGTGAGGGAGGTCTTCCCCAGGTGGGGAGTGTGCGAGGTACTGAGGTCAGATAATGGCCCACATTTCGCAAACGAAATGTTCCAGCACATCACATCCTTACTTAACATCAAGCATAAATTTGCATGTGCATACCACCCACAGGCCAACGGTATATGTGAACGCCTGAATGGCCTATTAAAGGAGGCAATTGCAAAAATACAGCAAACAACAAAGAAGAGTTGGTTGTATTGCCTTCCACTAGCCCTATTTGAGCTAAGGAATAGACCAGGCTCCGACCACCATCTCACCCCTCACGAGGTGGTTACCGGACGTCAAATGCGCCTTCCCCTAACCCCAACATCAAGAGCATTTACCGACCACGAGAGTACTGCAAATGTCCTTGGCGATGAAATGTACCAATATGTGTCTTCTTTGATTACTAGTGTAGTGTTTGTGTCTCAACAGCTCGAGCGCACGCGGGGCGGGTCTAACAGCGATCAACAAGAAGACGCGGATAAAGAATTGGAAAAGGAAAGACTGTGCAAAGTTGCTAAAGGTGATCACGTACTACTTCGCAATTTCAACAGAAAGTGGAACAGCCCACGCTTCACTGGCCCCCATCTGGTAGAGGAGGTATCAACGAGAGCAGTAAAGCTACAGGACAAACGTGCCTGGAACCATCTACACGACGTAAAGATCTACAAACTCCAGACCCGCCCCAGCGCCACCGACAGGGCCACTGGAAGAACAACAACAGCGTCACCAACGGAGGAAGAGACTTCTACCACAACTAACGGCCTAAGTGTCCCCATACCCTGCCACCCCTCAGATTCCCCAGAGACAACTACTAGAAAAGAAAGGGGTGATCCCCATACCGCCCACCCCATGGTTACACGATTAAAGAGTAAAGAGACTTCCGCCAGTTGAGCCCCAAACCCTCTGCCCATTGACCCCCTACCCACTGTAGTAATAACTGAACTGAAGGACATTGTCTTGCACATATACACATGTAAACACCTGAATGGTCTCTTTCTTTTCTCTCGCACATGCAGGTACAGCGTATTATTGTATTACTAAGAAAGTAGATAACTAACCAATTCACTGCCCAGGAGTAGATGGTACCCTCAGACGATAATTACCTGGAAGAATTGTCACACCAATTTGTAAATGAAATAAAAAGGCAAACGTACCTGAAAAGAAGGAGGGTACGTGTCTATTACACAGCATTCCTCTTGGCCATAGAACATTCAATGCCCCACCTCCAACCATACTTGCCTGCCCTAAGAGATAGATCGCTAAGATTGGCGTGGGAACAGCTCTTCGCCTGGGCACTGAATGACTACTTGATAGGGAGAGCTTAAAAAAAAAAAACAACTAACACTAATAACAAGCATATTAAGAATTTTCAGGCGGGCAACTGTAACGTCGCAAGAATAAGCTGCCGGACTGCAGCAAGGTAAGAGCAAAATGCCGGTGAAATTAGCATCTGTAATAAAATTGATAGGGATTTTTATGATCACCGGGTTCTTGGCTGCCTCTGTATGGCAGTACAGCTATGCTATCAATATTATTGCTGTACCCAAACCTAATGCACCCCCACCCTCAGCTGCAACAGGTGTTACGTCAGGTGGTACTAGTAAAATCCCATACAAGGAAAATAGAGTTAAACGCAGCACATACTCAGATAATAAAGGTAGTGACAACTACATACAAGATTCAGCACACGTCTCAAACAACATATGGTACCAACACATGACCCACATCGGTAAGCAAACAACAGAAGACAGCTGCTACGTTTGCTCATTAATCCCATACGCCATGAGCGCTTCTCGAACATTTGTTGCCACGGAGATAGATGAAAAAATAGCACGATGTATAATATACCTGGCACTGTTCCAGACGAAAGGAAGATTTCAAGGGACAGTGGTGCAACTGGTGTGGAAAACACGAGATACATAACCATATGAAAACAACTTCCTCAAGACTTATTTGAGTTACCGCAAGAGCAGTTTACATGCTGAAGCATTCAGATACATAACAAGTGGTCCTGAAAAAGGAGAAACAAAGAAAGTTACACTACAGTACCTACCATGTGATTGGTACGCCACTGAAGTCCCTGGTAAAAACGGATGTTGGGAAAGACCACTGGTGATAATAACAGGGAAGGTGTACATGAACAACAAATGGGACATAGGAGTGGTTGGCAGCAACATGGTAACAAGAGAAAATATTTCAACTATTGATGGACACAACCATAGATGTTGGATGACTTGGGTCAAGTACGTACCCATGCTCACGTGGATGGAGAAGGATGAAGACCCAATAACAATACTGCCGCTAACTGCGCCTAAGGTATGCTACCAACATAAAGGAGAAGTGGACGTAGGATACAACACCAACTGTGCAAGCGTGATGGAGTTACCTGAGGGGGGGAGCAGGAACAGCAGTAGTAATGGACCATTACTGGGCCTGTGGAGACAAGGCATACCACACACTGCCCCCTTTGTGGAATGGTGTATGCACAATAGTACACGTTAATGTACCATCACTAGTGGTGCCCCAGAAACATGTGAATGTGGCGAACTTCCCCAAAATGGATGAAGGAAACAAGAGGAAGAAGAGATCTGCACAGCTTCAGAAGAGGCCAGAGAACCGAAACAACGGCAACAACACTGTCCTGAATAGGAAGAAAAGAAAAGGAGAACCTCTGACAGGAAATTACCTGTGGGGAAGGTCGGAAACAGCACTCACTTCAATTCCGCCAGAACACAGACTATTCAGCAGAGCAGCCATGTTCTTCTCCTCAATAATACATCCGGGACTACAGGCTTACGCAAACGCAAAATGGCTCCAGATAACTAGATGGGAACTAATGATGACAATTAACTCTACAGTAAATGGATTCAACGCAATAAAAGAGGAACTGCGAGCAGTGAGGATGGTGGCACTACAGAACAGATATGTACTGGACCTCCTCACAGCAATGGAAGGAGGAGTTTGCGCTAAGATAGGACAATCATGCTGCACATTCATCCCTGCCAACTATGCTGACAATGGTACACTGACAGACGCAGTTTTACAATTGGCCCAGATGCACTCAAAAATGATGGATGAAAGTAAAGGTGTGGAAAAGGATGAGAGCTGGTTTTCAATATTATGGTCATGGATGCCATCTTGGCTGTCAGATGGACTGAAGATTATAGTTGGATGTACTATTTTGGCTGGAGCTACACTGATCATAATAAAATTTTGGAAGGCCCGGAAGGCACGCACCACAGACGAGATGATCGAAATGGTTGGTATGCACCTCTTGATGCCAACAGATGACGGTAAACACACAGGCACAATCATAAAAGAGAGAGAGAAGTTGCACAACCAGATTATCACCAACCACCTGTGAAGCTCAAAAACCCAAGAAACCCAAGGAGCTACATAGGGAAATGGGTATACTGCACTCCTGGAGGAACCTGTGCATATATGTATTGGTCATTTGAAGACCATGTTAACCACTATGGACATTTGGAAGGAATAACTAAAATATGGAGAGTAAGAGGAGATAAAGAAAAGGATTTGTTTGTGGTCGACAAGTCGACCAGAGGGGGGACTGAATTGGGAGAATGGAAGAACAGGCTCCCGCCCTTCCCCTCTCGCGCTTGGCCTAGAGGATCACGGCCTAAACACCCGCCACGAGAGAAGTTTGCCTATCTACCAGACGACCAAATACCCTGGTACAGGAACATACGGATGTGCCCACCTGCCTGCCCAGCAGCCCGCCCTGTCCATGCCGACACCTGCGGCATGGATCAACTCGACTAAACCTACACGTCGTTAGAGATGCCATGACGACCTAGCCAACGGTCAGCACACCTGTGAAAACATGCGCACCGGACACTCCCACACCAATCCACACGAAGAATATACTCAGTGCTATGACGTAGGCGACAGACATACCCACAGATGTGCATCTTTATTATTTTCCACATAGGCTCTCAAAATGCAGAAACGCAAGACGCATAATGAACTTATCTAAAAAGGCTTGCTCACGCTTCATCTAAGAACCATGTACCATAATGAAGAATATAACAGAGACCCGATACTGAGGATAGAGCAATATGATACCGTAACCTAAAGCGCTCTGCATCGAACGGTTCCACCTATGCACCAGGCCCAAGTAGGCCGCAAGCAAAAGCTTCCATGAACATTGAATGAGCAAGAGCTCGGTTGCTGACCCTGCAGAATGAGCCCGGCGAAAGCACACCGCCAAGGGCACGATGTTGCAAACTCGCACGCTGCAAGCCGACGCCAAGGTCGCACCTGCAAGATAAACCAGGCACACAGTGGGAAAAACAATATTAATTGGGCTGATTTTTGCCTCAAACACGGTCCCACCTCACGTGACAAAGCCAAACCTGACAGGATGCCAAGCCCAGAAGGAAGGAGACGCCTGAATCCCACGTTTCAAGACACAGGCAGATACAATTAAAAGACTCATTGGACATCTGCAGCAGTGGGAGTAGTCGACCTCCCAACATATGAATAAATCCTCACATTGTTTACACCTACCCATAGTAAAACATTGTTGCAAATGACAGGTGCACCGCGAGCTGGGAACAGCGATAGTCTCAGACTGGGAGGCTCGCGAGCGGACCAATCAGAACATGGGGCTCTTATCACTGACGCCATTAACATTGACCAATCCTCAGAGGTCTTCATGTAACAATTTTCATGTATCAAATTGAAGGGACAGCCCAGGTATACCACCTGACTTACCCTCAACCACTAACACCGTTCTCTATATGTATGCTATACTAACCCTACCACTCGAGTAACCAATCCAGAGTGGAAATAGGTTTTTTGCTAAACTTTCTAAGGTGACGCAAGTAGCGCATCATACTAAGGTAAAAAGGGCCTGCGAGCCCCACGATTGTGTGTGTGTCAGGACGGACGCGTACGATCCTTGACCCATCCCTGCCGTTTTGTCTAATAAACAGCAGAGTCACCTTGCTTCTTGCGTGTGTCTCATACTCTATCTCTTTTGGGATATACGGGAGGAGTTGGGCCCTCCCTGCCCGGAGGTCTGCGGACGGCCCGGCCGACCCTGGCAGAATTTCCCCCCCGACAAGTTGGAGGCACTGCTGAGATCTGTTTAAGATCTGCTTTTTTATTTTTTTTTTTTTTTCCAGGTACTCCCGTTGCGAGGAGGCCCGGCGGCGCGGCCCCCTCTGCCGTTGCCCCCTTCTGAGGACTACAGGACCATCGCGGAACTGCGAGAGGACCGGACAGCGCAATCCGGATATTGGCCTTCGGGAGCCGGTTGAGAAGTATCCCGCCCGCGGTTGGAGAGTGTCCAGACGTGGTCCAGACGAGGGGAGGTGGCGAGCCGCTTGGAGGGGTGCACGCAGTCGAGCGGCCCCGCATCAAGAGAACTTGGTGAGCATGCCACGCACAACAAGCAATGTGAAATTGTGAGGGAGGGGGGAGGAATTAAATACGGGAGGTGGGAGGTGTTGCACAGGTGCGCGGCAAAGGTTTGACAATTTAGTGTTGGCAATGAAATGAATGGTAGCCGAACGAGTGCGAGAGCAGTCGGCTACGTTACGCGAGAGAGGGGGGTGGAGCACGAAAACATCACGTGCGGCCGCTCGTAGACACTGATTGGCCTAGGTCGCGACTACGTGTAAGGGTGTGTGTGTGTGGTTTCCTACGATTTGACATTTATTGATCAATGAGTAGATGAGGATCCCTATTGTTCGAGCAAGAAACTCGATAGGTAGATGACGTTTCCCTGTAGGCGGTAGCTAGTTAGTTGCCCAATACGGAAGATAATTGGCTGGTTAAGCCCTCCTGTCGAGGGGCGTATCACACGCGAGGCGACGCAGTGTGCGCAGTCCGATTATATTATTGATTACCTTGTTCCAGGAGTGACAGGAAGACAGCTGTGGGGTTAACGGGGGTAGATTGCAAGAGTATTTTGGACTTAAAGAATATATGAAGAACTTACCAGTAGTTCGAAGAGATCCGTGACGTCACAAGCAGGGCTTACATAGGACATCTCGAGAACCAGGCATCTTTATTTTTGAGTGGTGGGGAAGAGAACTGTGGTAAGGGAGTGGAAACGGAGATAAACGGTAACGAGTTGATCGGGGAAAGGCGAAACGGGGGACGTGGCTGCGCACGGAGAACGCCGGCCACGGCAAGTGTAGAAGAGGGAGGAGGAGCAAGTGAAAATAGGACGGCAGTATAAGAACGTCACAAGGGGCACGCAGCCGCAGGGGGCTACGTGCGCCTCGGCCGCAGGGGGCCGTAAGGGTGTTGTGTAAAGGAAGAAAGACAGAAGAAAATATAAAAATGTAAATACTATATTTTAATGATTTTCCTTAGCGGACTATCGCAAGTCCCCAAACTTACGGGGCCAGGTAAAGATATAAGGCTGTATATTGTAAACTGCTAGTGAGATAACCGCTACCAAATAGGGGAAGGGTAACAAGTGGAGCGCTACTATGTCACACGGGACAGGATCGGGAGGGTGGGGGAACACCCTCACTACCCCACTACAACACATATGTACAACACTGTCACCCCATAGGGAGAAACTGATCAAGTATAGCATAGAATGGACACAGGGGACGGACAACAAAATGATAACACCATGGCCGCCTAATGGTAGCTTCGATCCATATACCCAACATTCACTATTAAACCATCTGCATAATACATACAAAGGGAAGAAGTTGACAAACCACGTGGAGGTGTTTAACTTATGGAGGATGTTCCAAGGGTCCCGACCAGGACCAAATGGAATGTTCACTGTGGGGGAAATACCGGAAGAAAAAGAGATTAAGGAGGAAGGAGAGAATGGGAAGAAGGGGAGTGAAGACCCAAAGAACACGGGGTACGGACAAGAGGGAGGAGAAAAGAATAATAACTCAAAAGAAAATTAAATAAAAAAGGAACAGAGCAACGATATACCCCTAGCAAAGGTAGTGAAAACAGAGGGAGGGGGGTTGTACCCTTTAAGAGAATTAGGAGAAATAGAAAGAGGACAGTTAAGGGCGGCTGAGGGGTACTCGAACCCAGTATACAGCCCGCCACTATATGTGGCTCATAAGAAGATGCCAGCAGGGGAGGGGAGGACTGGAGAAGAACAAACTGTGGAAATAGGACATGATGAGTGGGTAGCTGCGCAGATACTATTAAAATTACGAGGTTCATTAACAGGAGAAGAGAAGGAGGTAGTAAGGAAAATAGACGAGGATAATACCAGGGAGAGTGGAATGAGAGGGCAAGAGCTGTTACGACAAAAGGAAGAGATTTTGGAGGAACGACTAGCAGAGTTAAGGGATGAGCAGAATGAACTGATCAAACAGCTCGAGAGGGAGGAAAGAGAGAGAGCGAGGGAAAGGAAAGAAGGTAAGAACGAATTGGAAAAAATAAGGGAACGGACTGAGGAGCAAAGGAGAGAAGCTGAAAGGGTAAAAGCAGCAGCAGAAAGGGTATCAAGAGCAGTGCTACGAGAGAGGAAAAGGGAAGAAGAAGAGAAAGAAAGAGAAATGGAAATGTGGAAGAAGAGATTACTATCAGAAACGACTAAGAAATACGAAGAAGGGAGGGTGATAGAGAGTATATTAGAAAGGGAGAGGGTGAGATGGGAAAGGAAGAAAGAGGATGAAAGGATATTGGAAAAGGTGAGTAGTGAAGTAATGGAGGAATTAAAAAGGAAAACGGAGGAAATTGGTAGAAAGATGGAGGAGAGAAATGAAGGGGAAAGAGAAGATAGGAGAAGGGAGAGTGATGTAAGGGGGAATGTATATAGAGACACAGAAGTAGCAACAACATCAGCGCAAAGGGGAGCAGTTGGTAAAGGAGAAAAGGGAGAACCGGACCTAATAGACTTAAAAACAGTAACAATCAAGGGAAAAAAGACAGAGTGGGGGCTGCCGTTTATGAATGACTTTTGTAGTGAGGAAGAAGAAGGAATGGAGAAGGAAGGAAGAAACAGTGAAAGGGAAAGCCTAGATAAACTATACACCACCCGGACCAATGCAGACTCACCATGGATCTATAGGAGAAAGGATGAACTGGATAGAAGTGAGGAGGAAGAGTAAGGAATAGCGGAAAGACAGACACATGAAGCCACACCATCACCATCACACCCCCTCCCATCCCACCCTACATGCTCAAACACCCCACGCTCATTACGTACAATAAAACTTGCGCCCTTCACAAACAAACTGACACCCTATGCAGGTCGGCTTAGAGACCTCCCTAGACGCAGGCAGGAAGGACGAATACACATGCCCACATTAAATACAGGAAATGATGGAAGAAGGGGAAAAGATGGAGAAGAAAGAGTTACGAACGAAATTGACAATGTAGGAGAGAGGGAAGAAGAGGAGGGGTGTGAGGACTCGATTTTATGGGACCGAAGGGGTAAAACGAGACACAACTTAATGCCACTTCTGGAGAGGGGAGGGGTTAGACCACAGTACGTCCCTTGTAAGCATACAGACAAAGAAAAAATAAAGTGCAGGCTCCCATCATTAAGTGGAGGTGCGGGTAAATGGATATATGAAATGGAAAAACACACCGCAGGACAGAAACTGGCAGTGGGAGATGTAAAGGGCCTTCTAATATCGATATTAGGGGATGCAGCGGATGACATTTGGAAGAGAGCGGGATTCCCTGGGGTAACAATAGCAAACACATCGCATGATGGGGCACCATTCGCATACTGCAGACATGCACTATGGCAGGCACTGAGGGTACAGTACCCAGACACATCAGACATAGGAGCAATTACCTCACGCAAGATGCGTGAGAACGAAGATCCTGTTGATTATATCCAGGAAATCCAAGAGAAGTGGCACATGGAAACTAGAGAACAATGGGACAAAACACCAGCAATATTTTATCATATACTAGTACAAGGGCTCCCAGAAGGAGTTCAGAAACAACTGAAGAAAGTAGTGGGAATGGAAACAAAAGCATGGCCAGAAATACAACTGACAATAGTGCATCATTGTAGGGCATGGCAAGGAAAAATGAAACAAAAGGAAGAGGACAGGAAAACGGAAGAGGCTAAACTAGTACAGAAAAAACTTACTAAATACACAATGGAAGGGGCACTAATAACTACACCTACAACAATGACCCAAAGCCCCACACAAGTGGTGGCTGCACAAGATCCCTCCCAAATACCACCCTCACAGACTATAACACAACAGGTGCCGCCACTCCAACCATACACGACCAACATGGGAGGAGGATACTCAATGCCAGGAGCTGGGTATTATAATTACAACAGGGGAAGAGGAGGAATTATGAGAGGGAGAGGATACGGATATAACACACAACAGCAGGTGGGAGGACTTAGAAATTCCTACCCCACCGGGCAACCAGTATACCAGGACAACACAGGAAGCTTTCCATGGCAGAGTAGGGAACCACCGGTGTGTTGGAGTTGTGGATTGGTAGGGCACATGTCACGCACGTGTAGAGTAAGACCAGGAACACCATCATGGAGCGAACAGGGACAACCAAGGCCCACACAGGAACAGCAGGGCATACAGCAACAGCAGACGTTGCAACAAGGAAATGAACAGCAACAACTAATAACACAACAACAGCCACAGACATATTCACTGCCACAACAACAGGTAGCGATAACACAGCCACCCCAAGCACAACAAACATAACTGGGTAGGGTGACGGTCCTGGGACACAACCCTTACACAGGAAATGGTCAATCGTTGTACCCTCAATAGGACAGCCCACAGACGGCCTTGGTGTGTCCCATCCTGTCGGTAACACCTAATAGTGCGGAGGAACCACGCATAGAGGTAATGATAGGTGACAAAAAATTATCATTCCTTGTTGACACCGGGGCGACCCGGTCTTGCATAAGGGAAGGTAAATTTAAGATGTCGGGCGAAGCCATGAACACCCAAGGATTCTCTGGGGCTAGAGGGTTGGTTCCTTTTACTGATAACATTCCCTTATCTATAGGAGATTATGACATGTCAGTCCCACTTTTATATTATAGTGCCTCACCAGTAAATATACTGGGGAGAGACATAATGAACAGGTTGAATATGACGATCTCCTTTACGGAGGACGGCATAATTTGCTCTTCTCCAGGAATTAACATGCTCACAGCACGACAGATTATGCAAGCATACTGCGGACGGACAGCGATTAGGGCTGAGCCAGTAGATGGCAAACTCTTCCAGTACGGGACAGACATGGCATTTGCATGGATGCCAGGGATAGAAGGAAAGATCTGGAGGAGGCCAGCAGCCTATTTGTTCAGACCAGAAACACCAGTCAATGAACCAGAAGGAAAGGTGGTTCCAGTGGACATTGAGAGCATTATAGCAACAGCTGATTACATTGCTGTACATGCCCAAGACAGAGAAGGAAGAGCATGGAGGGCAGTGATAGCACTAGCAGAAGGATGTAGACTCACCCAGGTGTCAGATGAGGAGCTGTTCTCAGAAGAAAAGGAGGAAGGTGAAATGGTGTTTATGATGAGTGTGGAAATATGGCTAAGAGGGGCGTACAAACAAGTAGCACAGAAAATTGCAATGGCACTTGAGGCACCCACATACACCCCAGTTCCCTTCTTTGAGGAGGATATGACAAAAGTACCCGCATCATTATGGACTACTAGCCCCTATGACGTGGGGTGCATAAAAAGTATAGGGGGAGTAAGGATAAAATTGAAAAAAGGTGCAATACTCCCCAGAGTGAAACAGTACCCACTATCAAAAGAGACAGATGAGGGCATATATGAAACCATAACGGCCCTTATAGATAATGGCATATTGGTCCCCTCAGAATCACCATATAACACAGCTATACCCAGTGCGTAAGGCTAGAGGGGGGTCTTGGCGCTTCATACAGGATCTCAGGCCCTTGAACAACATAGTAGAAGCAGAATACCCCATAGCCGCAAACCCGGCCACAATACTGTGTGGCATTCCAGCAGAAGCATCACGATTTACAGTGATCGACCTTAAAAATGCTTTTTTCTCAATACCATTGCACCCAGACTCACAAGATCTGACAAGCTTCACTTACAGAAACACAAAGTGGAAACACACCAGATTGCCACAAGGGTACAGCGAATCACCCTCAATTTTCAACAGAGTAATACAGATGGATTTGGGTAACATTGAAGTGGAAAGCACAGTGTTACAGTATGTTGACGACATAATAATTTGCAGTACAAACGAAAGAACATGCAGAGAAGACTCATTAAAGATGTTGACAATATTGGCTGAAAAAGGTTACAAGGTAGACATGGAAAAGTTACAGTACTGCCAAGAACAGGTACTTAACATTGGTCAGCTCATATCCCAACATGGAAGAAAGATTGCACCACAAAGAGCACAGGCCATTTCAAAAATGCCAGTGCCACAAACAGTGAGGGAATTGCAGCAGTTCCTGGGTCTGTGCAACTACTGTAGAGCATGTGTATTTGATTACAGCTCATACATAGGACCCCTGCTTGAGGCGTTAAAGGAAGCTAATAAAGGGGAGAAAAAGTTGGGGTGGACAATGGAAATGAAAGAGGCTTTTGATGAACTGAAAGATGCGATATCAACTGCTCCGTTACTGGCAACCCCAGACTATGAGCGACAATTCTTTATATTTTCACATTGCGACTCAGCAGTAATGAAAGCGGTGTTGGCTCAAAAAACAAGCATGGGCTACAAACCAGTAGCATTTTACAGCGGCCACTTAGATCCTGTGATGTTAGGTCATTTCCCTTGCGAACAAGGTCTCGCCGCAGCTGCTTTTGCAATAGAGAAAGCATCAGCAATCACCATGGGGTGCCCAACTACACTGTTTGTGGAACATGCACTATTTGCAATATTGAATAAACCTAAGTCCACCCTAAACACGCAAAGGGCATCAGGTTATGAGATCATCTTATCCAGAGCTGAACTATCAATTGTTCGATGTAGCACGGTCAACCCTGCAAGGTTCTTAGCAGAAGTAATTGAGGAAGGAGATTATGCCCACGACTGTACGCAAATAACTGAAATGTACTCATGTACTAGAAAGATTGAAGAGAACGCACTAGAGGGAGGTGAGCTCCTGTTCGTTGATGGGTCATCAACTATCGACCAAAGGGATGGTATAAGGAGGACTGGGGCAGCAGTGGTAAAAATGATGGAGGTACCGGTGTGTGTGGCAATGAAATGTGTACAACTACCACAGCATTATTCCGCTCAAGCAGCAGAATTAATTGCACTAATCTTGGCGTTGAAGGAAAGCTTTGACAAACGAGTGACCATATATTCTGACAGCGCATATGTTACGTCCACTGTCCACACAGGGCTGTCAAAATGGAGAAGAAGAGGGTTTAGGAGAGCTGATGGCACTCCAGTGCAACATGCCCTCCTATTGGCTGAACTAATTGAAGCAATAAATGACCCCCAAGAATTAGCTTTGGTCAAATGCACCGCACACACCAATGGTGAAGACCACATTTCAAAAGGGAATGCAGCAGCAGACGCACATGCGAAGTATGCTGCATATTTTGGTGAGATATGGAACCCCCCAGAGTCAGAGAGAGGGAGAGGGAGGGGAATGGCTAAGGAGATGTTGATAAGAGAAGGGTACACCCATCTCCCAGCCACACAGATAATGGAGCTACAAGCTGCTGCACCAATGGCAGAAAAAGAAACATGGGTAAAAAGAGGATGCACAATGTCACCAACTGACGCACTATGGCGCCAGGGTGACACTGGGAAGATTGCAATGCCACTGGCACTATTGAACACCGCCCTGAGCCAACTACACCATCCAGCCCACACAGGCAAAGAAGTAATTGCAGCACGAATTAGGGAAGACTGGTTCTGCCCCGAGTTAAATTCTCATGTGTCAAATTTTATCAGCAATTGTCTCACATGTCAACAGTTTACGGCCGGTCACACTCTGAAGGTGATAAGAGGTACTATACCCCAGCCAGAGGGACCCTTCCGACATCTCCATATTGACTATGTTGATATGATCAACGTATGTCAAGGAAATAGGTATATGATTGTAGTAGTATACCCATTCTCGAGGTGGATTGAAGCAGGGCCCTGTTCACACCCAGATGCATTCAGAGCAGCTAAATTCCTAGTGAGGGAGGTCTTCCCCAGGTGGGGAGTGTGCGAGGTACTGAGGTCAGATAATGGCCCACATTTCGCAAACTAAATGTTCCAGCACATCACATCCTTACTTAACATCAAGCATAAATTTGCATGTGCATACCACCCACAGGCCAACGGTATATGTGAACGCCTGAATGGCCTATTAAAGGAGGCAATTGCAAAAATACAGCAAACAACAAAGAAGAGTTGGTTGTATTGCCTTCCACTAGCCCTATTTGAGCTAAGGAATAGACCAGGCTCCGACCACCATCTCACCCCTCACGAGGTGGTTACCGGACGTCAAATGCGCCTTCCCCTAACCCCAACATCAAGAGCATTTACCGACCACGAGAGTACTGCAAATGTCCTTGGCGATGAAATGTACCAATATGTGTCTTCTTTGATTACTAGTGTAGTGTTTGTGTCTCAACAGCTCGAGCGCACGCGGGGCGGGTCTAACAGCGATCAACAAGAAGACGCGGATAAAGAATTGGAAAAGGAAAGACTTTGCAAAGTTGCTAAAGGTGATCACGTACTACTTCGCAATTTCAACAGAAAGTGGAACAGCCCACGCTTCACTGGCCCCCATCTGGTAGAGGAGGTATCAACGAGAGCAGTAAAGCTACAGGACAAACGTGCCTGGAACCATCTACACGACGTAAAGATCTACAAACTCCAGACCCGCCCCAGCGCCACCGACAGGGCCACTGGAAGAACAACAACAGCGTCACCAACGGAGGAAGAGACTTCTACCACAACTAACGGCCTAAGTGTCCCCATACCCTGCCACCCCTCAGATTCCCCAGAGACAACTACTAGAAAAGAAAGGGGTGATCCCCATACCGCCCACCCCATGGTTACACGATTAAAGAGTAAAGAGACTTCCGCCAGTTGAGCCCCAAACCCTCTGCCCATTGACCCCCTACCCACTGTAGTAATAACTGAACTGAAGGACATTGTCTTGCACATATACACATGTAAACACCTGAATGTTCTCTTTCTTTTCTCTCGCACATGCAGGTACAGCGTATTATTGTATTACTAAGAAAGTAGATAACTAACCAATTCACTGCCCAGGAGTAGATGGTACCCTCAGACGATAATTACCTGGAAGAATTGTCACACCAATTTGTAAATGAAATAAAAAGGCAAACGTACCTGAAAAGAAGGAGGGTACGTGTCTATTACACAGCATTCCTCTTGGCCATAGAACATTCAATGCCCCACCTCCAACCATACTTGCCTGCCCTAAGAGATAGATCGCTTAGATTGGCGTGGGAACAGCTCTTCGCCTGGGCACTGAATGACTACTTGATAGGGAGAGCTTAAAAAAAAACAACAACTAACACTAATAACAAGCATATTAAGAATTTTCAGGCGGGCAACTGTAACGTCGCAAGAATAAGCTGCCGGACTGCAGCAAGGTAAGAGCAAAATGCCGGTGAAATTAGCATCTGTAATAAAATTGATAGGGATTTTTATGATCACCGGGTTCTTGGCTGCCTCTGTATGGCAGTACAGCTATGCTATCAATATTATTGCTGTACCCAAACCTAATGCACCCCCACCCTCAGCTGCAACAGGTGTTACGTCAGGTGGTACTAGTAAAATCCCATACAAGGAAAATAGAGTTAAACGCAGCACATACTCAGATAATAAAGGTAGTGACAACTACATACAAGATTCAGCACACGTCTCAAACAACATATGGTACCAACACATGACCCACATCGGTAAGCAAACAACAGAAGACAGCTGCTACGTTTGCTCATTAATCCCATACGCCATGAGCGCTTCTCGAACATTTGTTGCCACGGAGATAGATGAAAAAATAGCACGATGTATAATATACCTGGCACTGTTCCAGACGAAAGGAAGATTTCAAGGGACAGTGGTGCAACTGGTGTGGAAAACACGAGATACATAACCATATGAAAACAACTTCCTCAAGACTTATTTGAGTTACCGCAAGAGCAGTTTACATGCTGAAGCATTCAGATACATAACAAGTGGTCCTGAAAAAGGAGAAACAAAGAAAGTTACACTACAGTACCTACCATGTGATTGGTACGCCACTGAAGTCCCTGGTAAAAACGGATGTTGGGAAAGACCACTGGTGATAATAACAGGGAAGGTGTACATGAACAACAAATGGGACATAGGAGTGGTTGGCAGCAACATGGTAACAAGAGAAAATATTTCAACTATTGATGGACACAACCATAGATGTTGGATGACTTGGGTCAAGTACGTACCCATGCTCACGTGGATGGAGAAGGATGAAGACCCAATAACAATACTGCCGCTAACTGCGCCTAAGGTATGCTACCAACATAAAGGAGAAGTGGACGTAGGATACAACACCAACTGTGCAAGCGTGATGGAGTTACCTGAGGGGGGGAGCAGGAACAGCAGTAGTAATGGACCATTACTGGGCCTGTGGAGACAAGGCATACCACACACTGCCCCCTTTGTGGAATGGTGTATGCACAATAGTACACGTTAATGTACCATCACTAGTGGTGCCCCAGAAACATGTGAATGTGGCGAACTTCCCCAAAATGGATGAAGGAAACAAGAGGAAGAAGAGATCTGCACAGCTTCAGAAGAGGCCAGAGAACCGAAACAACGGCAACAACACTGTCCTGAATAGGAAGAAAAGAAAAGGAGAACCTCTGACAGGAAATTACCTGTGGGGAAGGTCGGAAACAGCACTCACTTCAATTCCGCCAGAACACAGACTATTCAGCAGAGCAGCCATGTTCTTCTCCTCAATAATACATCCGGGACTACAGGCTTACGCAAACGCAAAATGGCTCCAGATAACTAGATGGGAACTAATGATGACAATTAACTCTACAGTAAATGGATTCAACGCAATAAAAGAGGAACTGCGAGCAGTGAGGATGGTGGCACTACAGAACAGATATGTACTGGACCTCCTCACAGCAATGGAAGGAGGAGTTTGCGCTAAGATAGGACAATCATGCTGCACATTCATCCCTGCCAACTATGCTGACAATGGTACACTGACAGACGCAGTTTTACAATTGGCCCAGATGCACTCAAAAATGATGGATGAAAGTAAAGGTGTGGAAAAGGATGAGAGCTGGTTTTCAATATTATGGTCATGGATGCCATCTTGGCTGTCAGATGGACTGAAGATTATAGTTGGATGTACTATTTTGGCTGGAGCTACACTGATCATAATAAAATTTTGGAAGGCCCGGAAGGCACGCACCACAGACGAGATGATCGAAATGGTTGGTATGCACCTCTTGATGCCAACAGATGACGGTAAACACCCAGGCACAATCATAAAAGAGAGAGAGAAGTTGCACAACCAGATTATCACCAACCACCTGTGAAGCTCAAAAACCCAAGAAACCCAAGGAGCTACATAGGGAAATGGGTATACTGCACTCCTGGAGGAACCTGTGCATATATGTATTGGTCATTTGAAGACCATGTTAACCACTATGGACATTTGGAAGGAATAACTAAAATATAGAGAGTAAGAGGAGATAAAGAAAAGGATTTGTTTGTGGTCGACAAGTCGACCAGAGGGGGGACTGAATTGGGAGAATGGAAGAACAGGCTCCCGCCCTTCCCCTCTCGCGCTTGGCCTAGAGGATCACGGCCTAAACACCCGCCACAAGAGGAGTTTGCCTATCTACCAGACGACCAAATACCCTGGTACAGGAACATACGGATGTGCCCACCTGCCTGCCCAGCAGCCCGCCCTGTCCATGCCGACACCTGCGGCATGGATCAACTCGACTAAACCTACACGTCGTTAGAGATGCCATGACGACCTAGCCAACGGTCAGCACACCTGTGAAAACATGCGCACCGGACACTCCCACACCAATCCACACGAAGAATATACTCAGTGCTATGACGTAGGCGACAGACATACCCACAGACGTGCATCTTTATTATTTTCCACATAGGCTCTCAAAATGCAGAAACGCAAGACGCATAATGAACTTATCTAAAAAGGCCTGCTCACGCTTCATCTAAGAACCATGTACCATAATGAAGAATATAACGGAGACACGATACTGAGGATAGAGCAATATGATACCGTAACCTAAAGCGCTCTGCATCGAACGGTTCCTCCTATGCACCAGGCCCAAGTAGGCCGCAAGCAAAAGCTTCCATGAACATTGAATGAGCAAGAGCTCGGTTGCTGACCCTGCAGAATGAGCCCGGCGAAAGCACACCGCCAAGGGCACGATGTTGCAAACTCGCACGCTGCAAGCCGACGCCAAGGTCGCACCTGCAAGATAAACCAGGCACACAGTGGGAAAAACAATATTAATTGGGCTGAATTTTGCCTCAAACACGGTCCCACCTCACGTGACAAAGCCAAACCTGACAGGATGCCAAGCCCAGAAGGAAGGAGACGCCTGAATCCCATGTTTCAAGACACAGGCAGATACAATTAAAAGACTCATTGGACATCTGCAGCAGTGGGAGTAGTCGACCTCCCAACATATGAATAAATCCTCACATTGTTTACACCTACCCATAGTAAAACATTGTTGCAAATGACAGGTGCACCGCGAGCTGGGAACAGCGATAGTCTCAGACTGGGAGGCTCGCGAGTGGACCAATCAGAACATGGGGCTCTTATCACTGACGCCATTAACATTGACCAATCCTCAGAGGTCTTCATGTAACAATTTTCATGTATCAAATTGAAGGGACAGCCCAGGTATACCACCTGACTTACCCTCAACCACTAACACCGTTCTCTATATGTATGCTATACTAACCCTATCACTCGAGTAACCAATCCAGAGTGGAAATAGGTTTTTTGCTAAACTTTCTAAGGTGACGCAAGTAGCGCGTCATACTAAGGTAAAAAGGGCCTGCGAGCCCCACGATTGTGTGTGTGTCAGGACGGACGCGTACGATCCTTGACCCATCCCTGCCGTTTTGTCTAATAAACAGCAGAGTCACCTTGCTTCTTGCGTGTGTCTCATACTCTATCTCTTTTGGGATATACGGGAGGAGTTGGGGCCTCCCTGCCCGGAGGTCTGCGGACGGCCCGGCCGACCCTGGCAGAATTTCCCCCCAGACAGTTGGGATAATGGACCCTGGCTTGTTCCCATGTACATAGTTCACTGTTGGATTGTATTTTTCTTTCACATTTTACCCATGGAGCAATGGCTTTCTTTTTTATTTCCCATTGGATTTTGTTTTGTGGACAGTGACTTTGGACACCATTTCTTGGAATATGATTTTTGGTTTTGCTTTTTTTAACGGACATGCTTTTTTAAATTTTTGTACATTCACATTTATGTTTCTTTATTTTTGATTCTATTTATGTTTGCTTTAATACATATTTTTTTATCATACTTCAATGTGTAGTATCATCTCATTGGTTCCATGCATTTCATGATATGGGTTTTGAGATTCACTGACACCCATTGGGTGTATGTGAGGGAAATGTGTTTGTTTCGGAACTTGCAATTGGTGTTCTGTCATGTAATTGCCAATTATGAGTGGGTAGATGCAATACTCGGGTGGGTGTTTCGCATTTGGAGGCTGACCATAGGGACCAGGGATCTAGATTGTGATGACATGTTGGCTGGGGAACATGAGTTGGACATGGGTGGGGGCCTGCTGGCAGGTGCCCCACAGTGCTGGAGGGTGGGGGTGGTGGGGAACATGAGTTGGACATGGGTGGGGCCTGCTGGCAGGTGCCCCACAGTGCTGGGGGGTGGGGGTGGTGGGGAACATGAGTTGGACATGGGTGGGGGCCTACTGGCAGGTGCCCCACAGTGCTGGGGGGTGGGGGTGGTGGGAGACATGGGTGGGGGCCTGCTGGCCGGTGGCCCACAGTGCTGGGGGGTGGGGTGGGGTGATGACATGAGTTGGACATGGGTGGGTGCCCGCTGGCAGGTGACCCGCACTGCTGGGGGTGGGGGTGGTGGGAGACATGAGTTGGACATGGGTGGGGGCCTGCTGGCAGGTGCCCCACAGTGCTGGGGGGTGGGGGTGGTGGGGACATGAGTTGGACATGGGTGGGGGCCTGCTGGCAGGTGCCCCACAGTGCTGGGGGTGGGGGTGGTGGGAGACATGGGTGGCGGCCTGGTGGAGGGTGACCCGCAGTGCTGGGGGTGGGGGTGGTGGGAGACATGAGTTGGACATGGGTGGGGGTCTGCTGGCAGGTGCCCCACAGTGCTGGGGGGTGGGGGTGGTGGGAGACATGGGTGGGGGCCTGGTGGAGGGTGACCCTGCACTGCTGGGGGGTGAGGGTGGTGGGAGACATGGGTGGGGCCTGGTGGAGGGTGACCCACAGTGCTGGGGGGTGGGGGTGGTGGGAGACATGAGTTGGACATGGGTGGGGGCCTGCTGGCAGGTGACCCACAGTGCTGGGGGGTGGGGGTGGTGGGAGACATGAGTTGGACATGGGTGGGGGCCTGCTGACAGGTGCCCCACAGTGCTGGGGGGTGGGGGTGGTGGGAGACATGGGTGGGGGCCTGGTGGAGAGTGACCCTGCACTGCTGGGGGGTGGGGGTGGTGGGAGACATGGGTGGGGGCCTGGTGGAGGGTGACCCGCACTGCTGGGGGGTGGGGGTGGTGGGGAACATGAGTTGGACATGGGTGGGGGCCTGGTGGAGGGCAACCCGCACTGCTGGGGGGTGGGGGTGGTGGGGAACATGAGTTGGACATGGGTGGGGGCCTGCTGACAGGTGCCCCACAGTGCTGGGGGCTGGGGTGGTGGGAGACATGGTGGGGGCCTGCTGGCAGGTGCCCCACAGTGCTGGGGGGTGGGGATGGTGGAAGACATGGGTGTGGGCCTGGTGGAGGGTGACCCTGCACTGCTGGGGGGTGGGGGTGGTGGGAGACATGGGTGGGGGCCTGGTGGAGGGTGACCCGCACTGCTGGGGGGTGGGGGTGGTGGGAGACATGAGTTGGACATGGGTGGGGGCCTGCTGGCAGGTGACCCACAGTGCTGGGGGGTGGGGGTGGTGAGAGACATGAGTTGGACATGGGTGGGGGCCTGCTGACAGGTGCCCCACAGTGCTGGGGGGTGGGGGTGGTGGGAGACATGGGTGGGGGCCTGGTGGAGAGTGACCCTGCACTGCTGGGGGGTGGGGGTGGTGGGAGACATGGGTGGGGGCCTGGTGGAGGGTGACCCGCACTGCTGGGGGGTGGGGGTGGTGGGGAACATGAGTTGGACATGGGTGGGGGCCTGGTGGAGGGCAACCCGCACTGCTGGGGGGTGGGGGTGGTGGGGAACATGAGTTGGACATGGGTGGGGGCCTGCTGACAGGTGCCCCACAGTGCTGGGGGCTGGGGTGGTGGGAGACATGGTGGGGGCCTGCTGGCAGGTGCCCCACAGTGCTGGGGGGTGGGGATGGTGGAAGACATGGGTGTGGGCCTGGTGGAGGGTGACCCTGCACTGCTGGGGGGTGGGGGTGGTGGGAGACATGGGTGGGGGCCTGGTGGAGGGTGACCCGCACTGCTGGGGGGTGGGGGTGGTGGGAGACATGAGTTGGACATGGGTGGGGGCCTGCTGGCAGGTGACCCACAGTGCTGGGGGGTGGGGGTGGTGGGAGACATGAGTTGGACATGGGTGGGGGCCTGCTGGCAGGTGCCCCACAGTGCTGGGGGGTGGGGGTGGTGAGGAACATGAGTTGGACATGGGTGGGGGCCTGCTGGCAGGTGCCCCACAGTGCTGGGGGGTGGTGGGGGGGTGATGACATGAGTTGGACATGGGTGGGGGCCTGGTGGAGGGTGACCCGCACTGCTGGGGGGTGGGGAACATGAGTTGGACATGGGTGGGGGCCTGCTGGCAGGTGCCCCACAGTGCTGGGGGTTGGGGGGGTGATGACATGAGTTGGACATGGGTGGGTGCCTGCTGGCAGGTGACCTGCACTGCTAGGGGGTGGGGGTGGTGGGAGACATGAGTTGGACATGGGTGGGGGCCTGCTGGAAGGTGCCCCACAGTGCTGGGGGGTGGGGGTGGTGGGAGACATGGGTGGGGGCCTGGTGGAGGGTGACCCTGCACTGCTGGGGGGTGGGGGTGGTGGGAGACATGGGTGGGGGCCTGGTGGAGGGTGACCCTGCACTGCTGGGGGGTGGGGGTGGTGGTCGACATGGGTGGGGGCCTGGTGGAGGGTGCCCCTGGTGGCTGGGGGTGCAGGGGGACATGCGTTGGTGGGCAGTAGTGCAAGTTGACATGTGGGTTGAATGGGGGGCATGGCCATGGTGGATGGGGTGCCTGCAGGACATGTGCAGGGTAGGCCCCTGTGGTGTGAGCCACCTGCAGGGGCCGTGGAGGGTGTAGAGGGAACACCTGGGAGGACCCACACGTGCAATTCACGTGTGGTGCTCCCCGCACATCCCTGTAATACACGTACCCTGATGGAATCGCATGTGGAACTTCCCGCGCACCCCTGAAATACGCGTACCCTGCTTGCACGGGGCCAATCGCGTGTGGAACTTCCCGCGCACCCCTGAAATACACATACCCTGATGAATACGCGTGTGGAACTTCCCGCGCACCCCTGAAATACACGTACCCTGCTGAAATCGCATGTGGCACTTCCCGCGCACCCCTGAGATACGCATACCCTGATGGAATCGCGTGTTGAACTTCCCACGCACCCCTGGAATACACGTACCCTGCTGATGTCGCGTGTGAAACTTCCCCCGCACTCCGGAATACACGTACCCTGATGAAATCGCGTGTGGAACTTCCTGCGCACCCCTGAAATACACATACCCTGCTGAAACCGCGTGTGGCACTTCCCGCGCACCCCTGAGATACGCGTGCCCTGCTCGCACGGGCCCAATCGCGTGTGGAATTTCCCGCGCACCCCTGAAATACACGTACCCTGCTGAAATCGTGTGTGAAACTTGCCCAGCACCCTGAAATACACGTACCCTGCTGAAATCACGTGTGGCACTTCCCGCGAACCCCTGAGATACGCGTACCCTGCTCGCACAGGCCCATTCGCGTGTGAGACTTCCCGCGCACCCCTGAAATACACGTACCCTGCTGAAATCGCGTGTGAAACTTGCCCCGCACCCTGAAATACACGTACCCTGCTGTAATTGCGTGTGGCTCTTCCCGCGCACCCCTGGAATACGCGTACCCTGCTCGCATGGGCCCAATCGCGTGTGGACCTTCCCGCGCACCCCAGTGATACACGTAGCCCGCTTGGCGTGCTGGTACAGGGTTAGCGCAGCCCTTTGCGCTGGATTGGGTATATTGATGGCTTTTCCCTGTGCGAGAGGCGTTCTTGGGGGCGTAACTGGCGCTGCTGCAGGGTCGCTGCGCCACTGTGCGCCACGGCTGGTTTTGGTGGCTGGAATCCATGAATACGCTGTGCGCGGAAATGGATTTTAGCGCACGCGGCTGGCGCAGGGATTCGCACGCGCACGCTGTGCGCCAGCCGCGTGCGCCACTTGTGCGCTGAATTCTATGAATTACCCCCATAGTGTTTATGGAATAGACAACAATTGGACTCTGTGCTGGAATGGTGAAATTCACTATAAACTCACAGGAAGATCCAAAAGAATTTCTAATGTACTTACTACAAGTACTGGAAAACAAAAACATACCTATAAATGAATTCTTCCAGATTTCATACATGTGGAAACATAAATGCACTCTCTGCAACAATGTGACACAAGAAGAAATCCCCAATGAACGCTTCGTATATATATATATCAATACCTAATTGTGAATCCATTCCATTTCAGCAACTTGTACAAAATGCAAACTATGGTAGATTATGTTCTACCTGCAATTCAGATAATCGCTCCACGTTAGTAATACAAACACATAGTAAATACGTAATACTAATGCGTCTACATTACAATGCAGATGGTACCAAAAAAAACTGCAAGCTGACTGGATTCACACATGGTCAAATATCACTTGGTAAGAAAACCTTCACAACAATAGGTATAATCTACCACGCAGGAGCCACAACCAGTTCAGGGCACTACACTGCATATATAAAAAAGAAATGTGGATGGTTTGAATGTAATGATAGTACCGGTTTATAGTGAAAAAACCGAATTACAAAATCTCGAAAAAAAAAATCTCGAGTCCAAAAGCTCGAAAACAAAAACCTCAAATTTTTTTTTTAATACGTTTTTATTTCGAAATGGGGGGGTTCCCCCCCAACCCCCCTTTTTTATTTTTTTTTTTATTTTACCCTTTTTTTATACTTACCTGAACCCACAAATACATATAAATAAATAAATAATTCGAGATTTTTTTTTGTTGAGATTTTGGTTTCGATATTTTTTTGATTCGATATTTTGTTTTCGGTTTTTTGACCGACCACCGATAGTACCATTACTCTAAAGCAGAGATTACCAGCAAATCTTACAAACGCTTATTTAATGTTCTTAAAACCAAAATTTGATAACTAAACTCTACTTAAACCTCAAGTAAACTTGTAGTAAAAAATATAAACTGTTAAGAATATTCCAAAAGCTATCTAACTGCCCAAAGATTCTACAACAATTAATCACATAAATGAATACCACTAAATTAGAGCAAAAAATAGACAGCTAGAATACGCCAATTGGTATCTAACTGTCCCAAAATTTAACAATATCGAAATAGATAAATCAATACCACTAAAATATATCAAAAAATAGACAGTTAGAATACGCCAATTGGTACCTAACTGTCCCAAAATTTAACAATATCCAAAGAGATAAATCAATACCACTAAAATATATAACAAAAAATAGACAGTTAGAATACGCCTACTGGTATCTAACTGCTCCAAAATTTCATAATATCCAAACAAATAAATAATATGTTACTGCTCCAAAAAAAATGCAACAACCCAATGTATAAAGCATTAGCCAGAAACAACAAATGAACACTGAAAACAAACAAACAAATAAACTGTACCATAACAGAAAGTTTTTTTTTTAATCCAACGTGGATTTTTTTTCTCCCACAGACCCAATGATTTTAGCAACGAACACAGAAACTGAGCAAATTGCACAGTACTCTGGTTTCTAATCTACAAAATATGAGGGTCAAAAAAAAATGTTGATTATACAATGTAAAAAGTCATTACAAAATACTAAAACTAACATGCTATTTTCTTTTATCACAGAAATTAACAAGAGATACATGTACTCTAGTTACTAAACCAAACAGTAAGTATATTATACACTCTATGCCCTGGCCACAGCCATCGCAGCAAATCACACCCATAGTATCATATAACTTTGTTCCTTATACATTTGTTTTTGACCTAAAGTTTTAAGCAACTATAAATGTGATATGCTGCGGTGGTTGTGGCCAGGGCATAGGGTGTTGGGTGCATGGCCAAATGGCCATGCATCCAACACTCTATGCCGTGGCCACAACCACCGCAGCATATCACACCCATAGAGTAAAACATTTCAACTATGGCCTATGGAAACTTTTAATGTCCGCGGACATTACCAGTGTTCTTAGAACACATTCAATTTGCCAGCGAACAATACGGACAGCGTCTTCAGAACACCCCCTACAAACATTTCAGGACAACGTGAGAGTTCTTAGAACACTTTCAACTTGCCAACGAACAATACGGACAAGGTCTTCAGGACACCCCCTACGAACATTTCAGGACACCGTGAGAGTTCTTAGAACACTTTCAACTCGACAACGAACAATACGGACAGCGTTCTCAGGACACCACCTACGAACATTTCAGGACAATGCGTGTGTTCTTAGAACATACCCCCATTTTCTTTATGTGCGAACATTTCAGGACAACGCGAGAGTTCTTAGAACACTTTCAACTTGACAACGAACAATACGGACAGCGTCCTCAGAACACCCCCATTTTGTTTATTTGCGAACATTTCAGGACCCCCCCCCCGAGTGTTCTTAGAACACTTTCAACTTGCCATCGAACAATACGGACAGCGTCTTCAGGACACCCCCTACGTATTTTTCAGGACAACGCGTGAGTTCTTAGAACACACCCCCATTTTGTTTATTTACGAACATTTCAGGACACCGAGACAGTTCTTAGAACACTTTCAACTTTCCATCGAACAATACGGACAGCGTCTTCAGGACACCCCCTACGAACATTTCAGGACACCGTGAGAGTTCTTAGAACACTTCAGGACAACGCGTGTGTTCTTAAAACACACTCCCATTTTGTTTATGTGCGAACATTTCAGGACAACGCAAGAGGTCTTAGAACACCTTCAACTTGACAACGTAAAATACAGACAGCGTCCTCAAAACACCCCCATTTTGTTTATTTGTGAACATTTCAGGACACCCCGAGTGTTCTTAGAACACTTTCAACTTGCCATCAAACAATACAGACAGCGTCTTCAGGACACCCCCTACGAACATTTTAGGACAACGCGAGAGTTCTTAGAACACTTTCAACTCGACAATGAACAATACGCACAGCGTCCTCAGGACACCCCCTACTAACATTTCAGGACAACGCGTGTGTTCTTAGAACACACCCCCATTTTGTTTATGTGCGAACATTTCAGGACAACGCAAGAGTTCTTAGAACACTTTCAACTTGACAACGAACAATAGGGACAGCATCCTCAGAACACCCCCATTTTGTTTATTTGCGAACATTTCAGGACACCCTGAGTGTTCTTAGAACCCTTTCAACTTGCCATCGAACAATACGGACAGCGTCTTCAGGACACCCCCTGCGAACATTTCAGGACACCACAAGAGTTCTTAGAACACTTTCAACTCGACAATGAACAACACGGACAGCGTCCTCAGGACACCCCCTACGAACATTTCAGGACAACGCGTGTGTTCTTAGAACACACCCCCATTTTGTTTATTTACGAACATTTCAGGGCACCGAGACAGTTCTTAGAATACTTTCAACTTGCCATCGAACAATACGGACAGCGTCTTCAGGAGACCCCCTACGAACATTTCAGGACAAAGCCAGAGTTCTTAGAACACTTTCAACTTGACAACGAACAATACAGACAGCGTCATCAGAACACCCCCATTTTGTTTATTTGCGAACATTTCAGGACACCCCGAGTGTTCTTAGAACACATTCAACTTGCCACAGAACAATACGGACAGCGTCCCCAGAACACCCCCATTTTGTTTATTTGCGAACATTTCAGGACACCCCGAGAGTTCTTAGAACACATTCAACTTGCCACAGAACAATACGGACAGCGTCCCCAGAACACCCCCATTTTGTTTATTTGCGAACATTTCAGGACACTGCGAGTGTTCTTAGAACAGTTTCAGCTTGCTTGCGAACAAAACGGACACATATTGAGTCCTCAGAACACCCCCCATTCAGTTAATTTAGAACATTTCAGAACACCTGTGATGTCAGCAGACAAATCGAACACAAAAAGAACGTCTACCACATAGAAAAGCACAAGATTTAACCTGTCTCATACCCTCCCATCCTCCCCATACACTTCTACACACCAACACACTCTACTAAATACACATTTTGAACAAACTTTCACCGCGCTGTCCGCGGACGTCCGCGAATCGAAGATGGCGGGCGCTACCGAAAATATGACACGTTTCACGCTTAACACCGTCCAATCAGCGAACACGCGATATGTCCGCGGACATGACGTAAGCCATTCGGCCAATCAGGACACTGTCCGCGGAGCGAACAGGGAAGTGTGTCCGCGGACCGAACAGATATCACTCATTTTTTTTACCTACTTTTTGCTCATTTTAAAAAAAACGACAGGATGGATTTTCACCAAATTTGCAAAAGCACGCTTTTGGGACCAAACCGCTGCTCCTGGTCCATATTTGGTGAAAATCCGTCCAGCGGTTTGGGCTGTAGGCGAGAGCAAAAACATGTTCCCATTCAATCTATGGGAATAAAAGAAATTTTGGGACCCCCACTATAACTTCCCCCCCTGGACGAATCCTCACCAAACTTTGCAAAGAAATTCAGAGTGGTCCATATACTGTTTCTGCAAAGTTTGGTGTGGATTCGTCCAGGGGGAGCGAAGTTATAAGCCGCCCAAAAAGTGCTCTTCCTATGGAAACACCAACTTACCCATAACTACATGGCCATGTAATATATATATATATGCCTCGATGCCTCTGGGCTGCAAGTGAGCTATACAAATGCAAATAAAATAATATATATATATACATACATATATATATTACATGGCCACGGTAGTGGCCATGTAGTTATGGTTAAGTTGCTGTTTCCATAGGAAGAGCACTTTTTGGGTGGCTTATAACTTCGCTCTCCCTGGACGGATCCTCACCAACCTTTGCAGAAAAAAGTATTTGTGTCACTCTGAATTTTTTTGCAAAGTTTGGTGAGGATTTGTCCAGGGGGGGCAAAGTTATAGGGGGGGTCCCAAAACATTTTTTTCCCCATAAACTGAATGGGAAAAACATTTTTTTGCTCGCGCCTACAGCCCAAACCGCTGGACAGATTTCCACCAAATTTGGACCAGGAGCAGCAGCTTGGTCCCGAAAGCGTGCTTTTGCAAATTTGGTGAAAATCCGTCCAGTAGTTTTTTTTAAAATGACCAAAAAGTAGGTCAAAAAAAAGTTTGTGATATCTGTGTTCGCTTCGCGGACACACTTCCCTGTTCGCTCCGCGGACAGTGTCCTGATTGGCCAATCGTCTTGCGTGATATTCGCAGACATGCAACGTGTTAGCTGATTGGACGGCGTGGAGCGTGAAGAGCGTCAGATTTTTCGGTAGCGCCCGCCATCTGGGATTCGCGGACGTCCGCGGACAGCGCGGTGAAACTTTGTTCAAAATGTGTATTTAGTAGAGTGTGTTGGTGTGTAGGAGTGTTTGGGGAGGGTGGGAGTGTATGAGATAGGATGAAAGTTGTGTTTTTTATGTGTTAGACATTCTTTTTGTGTTCGATTTGTTTGCGGACATCACAGGTGTTCTGAAATGTTCTAAATAAACTGACTGGGGGGTGTTCTAAGGACTCAATATGTGTCCGTTTTGTTCGCAAGTAAAGTGAAACTGGTGTCCGGGGAGTGTTCGTAGGGGGTGTCCTGAGGACGCTGTCCGTATTGTTCTCTGTCAAGTTGAATGTGTTCTAAGAACACCCGCGGTGTCCTGAAATGTTCACAAATAAACAAAATGGGGGTGTTCAGAATACGTTTTTGAGAACACTCCCGGTGTCCTGGAATGTTCGTAGGGGTGTCCTTAGGACGCTGTCCGTATTGTTCGTTGTTAAGTTGAAAGTGTTCTAAGAACTATCGCGTTGTTCTGAAATGTTCGTAGGGGGTGTCCTGAAAACGGTGTCCGTATTGTTCGCTGGCAAGTTCAAAGTGTTCTAAGAACACTAACATTGTTCGCGGACATTAAAAGTTTACCATAGATCATAGTTGAAATGTTTGACTCTATGGATGTGATATGCTGCGGTGGTTGTTGCCAGGGCATAGAGTCTTGGGTGCATGGCCATTTGGCCATGCACCCAAGACTCTATGCCCTGGCAACAACCACCGCAGCATATCACATTCATATTTGCTTATAACTTTGGGTGAAAAACAAATGTCTAAGGAACAGAGGTATTAGATACTATGGATGTGATATGCTGCTATGGTTGTCCTTATTATTGTATACTTACTGTTTGGTCTAGTAATGGGAGTCCATGTTTTTCTTCTTCATTTCTGTGATAAAAGAAAATAGCATGTTAGTATTAGTATTTTGTAATGACTTTTTTTTTTTCGACCCTCATATTTAGTAGAGTACAAATCAGAGTACTGTGCAATTTGCTCAGTTTCTGTATTTGTTGCTAAAATCATTGGGTCTGTGGGAGAAAAAAAAATCCATGTTGGATTAAAAAAAAAAACCTTTTTCTGTTATGCTACAGTTTATTTGTTTGTTTGATTTCAGTGTTCACTTGTTGTTTCTGGCTAATGCTTGATACTTTGCTTTGTTGTATTTTTTTTGGAGCAGTAACAGATTCTTAATTTGTTTTGATATTATAAAATTTTGGAGCAGTTAGATACCAATTGGCATATTCTAACTGTGTATTTTTTGGCCTAATTTAGTGGTATTCATTTATCTGATTAGTTGTTGTAGAATCTTTGAGCTGTTAGATAGCTTTTGGAGTATTCTAACAGTTTATATTATTTTAACACAAATGTATAATTTTGGGACAGTTAGATACCTATATATATATATATATATATTTAGAGAGAGAGAGAGAGAGAGAGGGTTCTTGCTACTTGCCCTGTAATAAGCTTCTCAATAAGCATATTGTCTTTAACAACTCTAGCAAATGCTATGCATTGCAGAATTCATCACCTGTTGACATGAAGCAGCAAATAATTACAGTGCACTGCACTTCACAATGTTTCTACTTACAACCATTGTGATAAAAGTAAAACAAATGCATATGTGCATGTATAGCCGCACTGTGTCACTGTTTGATAAAATAAAGGAAAAGCAGATCAAGTATATCTTTAGACCAATTTTAAGTGGCATTTAGTGTCTGCCAGTTTAATATGTTGGCAGCACATGCATACACCCATTCCATTCTAAAGGTGCTTAAGTCTTTATTTATTCCTTTGCATTCTGTCACCTCCAAATACCTTTGCCCATTATAAAACTCAAACTACAAGTCCCAGAGTGCAAGGAAAAAAGTACAATTTAAAAACAAGATTCAAAACGCTGACATGTATATCAAATGCACCTATACAATGCTGTGCTTTTCAATTTCTTTTTTGGAAGCATTTTGAAGACAGTCTTAATGCATATCTTCATTTATGACAGCACTGTGTCACATTTTCATAAAAGAAAGTAAAAACAGATTAAATAGATGTGTACACCATTTGTGATAGACACTCAGCATGTGCCAGTTTAATATATTGACAGTACATGTATACTTCCTAACATAACCCATTCCAATATTCAGCTGCTTATGCAGTCATAGTTTTATTTCTACATTCTGTGAATTATATTCCAACTTTCACAATGGGAAAAGTGGACCTACAATTCCCAGAACACAAACATAAAATATAGGACTACATAAACACCTACAGATTAGAATGCATTGTGTTGGCAAGTATGCATATACTCTTAAAATATTAAACTTCTACACATCATCCGCCATTTAAAAGTGTGCTACAAATCTTTTCCAACATATTTTCTTCTCTTTTACAAAATGTGATAGAGCTTCTACAAATGCATATGCGCATTTCTTAACTTTCATTACAATGCTCCTAAAAGCAACCATTTTTGACCGTCCACCAATTGTATTTACTGTTTTTCCCCACCACTCCACATTCCTTCACAAAAATCAACCTTGCCTACTAAAGGTACTTCGCCATTACCACATATCCCCACTAAATTACTTTTACAATTACAGGAAAGAAGCACATTACTGAAGATAACAACTAAAAAATGAATACCCTTTACATCCAACAAAGTAAGTACATTAATGTGCCATGTATACGTGTGTAATTACAGCAGCACAGTTCCACTATATATTACCCCCAGACTACTCTTTTCAAAACAACATTTCTTTCACTCTAACCCATTATATTCCATCATTCACATGCTTACTTTTCCCATCTACACACCACCATTGCAACACCCACTGTGCTGCTCAAAACAGCCCAATCAAGCAACAGATTCCAACACTCTCACTATCCCAACACCATCACACCTCTGCATACTCTTACTCTCACAACCTTCCCAGCCACACCTATTATACCACCTCACAATCAAGCAGCACTCTATTAATCTCTACAATCACACCCACAAACCCATGCACAATACATGCATATACATTGCACAACTTTCCAATGCAAAGGTTCTCGTTTCTCAACAGACATAACAAAATGACTACTAAAAAGCAACTCCTTAGGAAACAAAGAAAAAATAAAGCAGACAAAAATAAAACTACAGTATAAAGTCATCCACCTCTAAAACACCTCTAAAACAAGGTATAGAAAACGGCCTCTTGCAAAAACTAAAAGTAAAAAAATATGCACAAAGAAAAGCAGACCTACTAACGTACCTAACCCTCTACCTACAAGTGTTAAATTAGTCACTTTAAATCAATACAAAAAATGTATGTTGCAGAAAAATGTTCAGGGTAGAGTTCTTCACAATATTATAAAAACAGGTGAAAGGTCACAATCTACCCTTAAAAACTAAACAGGAGACTAATCCTGCAAGTTCTAATTGACAGCTCTTTTCTACTAAAGAGAATATTGTTTGCATTGATTTTAAACAGAATGAAACCACTAACTAAATTAATCAATACATTGAAAAAAGCAACTAAACATATTCAGTGTCAATATACACACCTTTACAAACTTCTCTAATGGTGAATGGATTCACACAAGCTGCAGAGAACCATATTTCAATGAAGAAGCTTATAAACAAGGACAACAAAAAACAATTGCCATAGACAATAATGGTTGAGGGTGTGAAATGGTGGAACACACATTTATGGCAAAAGAAATCCTTATAGAAAGAAATGTGCCCAACAAACTTTGAACCAATTGCTCCTTTCACCCAAACAAACCATCAAGTGTACAAATGGACATGCAGCATCAAGTGTACAAATGGACATGCAGCTCAATGTGTAATGTACGCCAACAGTCCTTTAAATCTTTACAACAATTCCTAAATCACTACGTCGAACTAAAAATCAAAAGTAAAATGAAAACTTTACAAACCATAGACTCCTGTCCAGTGCACAGCCATGCTGGTCTGCGAAAACATTGATTAGACTGCATTTTAGGATCTGCTTGCAAAAGCACTTTCCACCACATCATCAAAATGTTAGCAACACACCATTCTACTATAAGGAATCTTGTGCATCGTGCACACTATGCAAAATGTCCTGCTCTAGAACTTCCAAATTTAAATAACATTCTCGTACATGGACCAGCCCAAAGAACTGCTTCAAGAAATAGAGCACATACTTTGGAACTGATGTTGACTTAGAAAATTCCGTACCATCAGCAAATATTCCCGAAAACACCAACGTCCTTATAGAAAACAATGAAGAATCCCAATGGTTCCAATTAGCTTTATATGTAACAGCAGAAACTAAATACATTAAAAAACGGAACCCTCAACAGTTTACACGGACTGTTACACAAAGCCTAACAATAACCAAATGCCATCACGTGCTATTACCAATAACTTAGGAATATTCCCACTTTCAAAAGCTCTACAGCAACTTATCTTGTATGAGAGCATTATAATACAAAAAATGCACCCATTTCAAGCTATAAAACGCCTTCAACTGAAATCAGCAAAATTGCCTCCATCCGAGTTGCTAAAGGTCATACGTGGTAAAGCAGTATATTTGCCATTAGATCTAAAAGAAAATGTACAAACTCTAGAGAACAACAACCAAAAGATAAATATTTGATTATACTAGTTAATGTTGTGCCAACAAAAGACAAAATAATTTGGCAACAAATAGTGGACTTACACAAAGTTAGACAAGCCCTACATTATCTAAAAGAAAACAATGAATACTGCAAATATATAAACATAGGGGAAAACTTAAGAGAAACCATCCAAATTATTCAAGAATCACCAGCAACTGGCCAATTTGAATGTATAGATCCTGTTACTGCTGCCAACATTTTAGACCAGTATACAATTCACCCACTACACTCCAAAGACACCATTGGCAATGCATTAGAAACACATCAAATGCATCAAGCCAAAGGATCCCCAATGAGCATATGGGGGAAAAGTGTAGAAGCACGTTCTTTTGAGCTACTCTTTCCTACAGGGAAAGGAGGAAGATACGATGAAAGGTCCACGCAAATAAGTGCATCAGAATATCACTCTTTAAGAATGTATTCTGAAGATGCCAGAATCAGACAAAATGTTTAATGCATTTTCCACCTCCTCTTCGAAAGTGAACTAGCAACTCGATGTTATGGAGTTGCACACACATTAAAAAAAGGCTGTAACTTTTTAAACATCCGCTACCAACTGCTTAAAAAAAATAAAAGACAAAGATGATGTTTTGCAGTCAAGTATCACAATTCTCTTGGCAAACTTGCGTGATACAAAAGAATAATGGTTCCAATGTCACGCTGATGTACGATGTATGCTAAGGAACCTAGGCCCACCCACATGGTTTGTAACGTTAAGTTGTGCAGAGTACCCATGGAATGAGTTGCATGACTTCTTTAGCACTGCAAACCAAAATAAAAACAGAATGTATATATAAACACCAGGAGAACTTCTCTTGACCCAGTCAATGTAGCAAGGTACTTTCACCATCGCTTCATTGCCATGCTGTATTTTATCGGCAATACAACTACCCTTCCGCTTTGAGTAGTGCAACACTTCTTTTGGAGAAATGAATATCAATCCAGAGAAGCACCACACATCCACATGCTTTTGTAGATAAAAGATGATCCTAAATTTGACCATAATAGGGATGCCACTGTTTCACAGTTTATTTAAAAATATATTACCTGCAACATCCCTTCAGAAACCACAGATAGTGACCTACATACACAAGTCTTCCAAAAACATTAGTGTGACAAATGCTGCCAATGTAGATATAAAAACAAAGGCAAATACTATACCAAATGTCGCTTTGGCTTACCTAGATCACTTTGCAAATATTGTAAATAGTTTGATGTCGTAAAAGGCAAATCCCCTAAACATTCATGCAACATTAAAAAGGACAAAGCATCCAAGTACATCAATGATTACAATGCAATCTTTGCCCTTTTGGGGAATGCAAACAAAGACATATATGTTCTGTCAGAGGCAGATCTCTGTGGCAACGTTACACGCGTTGCCTGGACACCATACATGGTAGAGATAACAAGATGGCGCCCCCGGTCGGCATTCTGCTTTTGCCAACGCGTGTGACTGCCTGTTCATAGAGTGAAGGTAAGCCAGAGTGAGCTCTGGTCTTTGAATACTCTGCTTTTCAACGGGTCTTGTTAGACGTAGACTCGTGAATACGGATACATAGCTAGATAGCTATGAACCATAGTGTCTCTGTTTTGTAATAAGACATTTTGGGATTAGTTTGCATGTAAACTTCTAACAATACGGTGCGGCGTGTGGGATGTATCCCCTAGTATACGGAATTTCTGTTCTTTCATGTATTCGTATTACACTCTAGCCCACTGATAATTTCGGACACATTGTGATTAATACTAAGCAGGGACATCACAACACGTTACTTGCACTAAACATAGGGGATTTTTGGCATGAACACGTTCTTTTAGAATGCGAACTTAATCAACATTTTTGTTATACCAATACTTGAAATTACACTTACTTGTTTACAGATTCTGTTCTGGGGATCTTACCCCGTTACTACTACAGTGACAATAGTCTTTTGGATTTGTCTCATACTACTATGGGTAAGCATTAACACTACGTACATAACTAGTTAATATGCTGACCTTGTGCCTACATTGGCTTAATTATTATTGATTTCACTAATCACTATACTTTTCTGGTTTTCTCTCCTTTGTGTTGTCTCCCCATTGGTTTATTTCGTTGGTTGATTTTTTCAACATTGTTCATTTTTTGATATATCTTTCTATACCCTTGTATCCTCCCCTTTAACCAACCCCTGTGTTTCTGTCTTTTCATTAATACTTTGAGGTGATAATCTGTACTGTGGAATGACGCGATAATGTCCGTGTCACAATTCTTGTAACTTCATCATTGCATTTATGCCGATACCATGCCTTTCTGCAAACTTAACTTGATGTAATTATGGCAAACATTAGCACATGCATATGATGATTGGTTGTGCAATACTATGTAGCCCAGATTTGAAAAAGGCTTAGCATAGCCAAACATGTTATCGTTTATGGGCTTTTTTCGCTTTTGAATGTGTGACAATGCAACACAATTAAACAAGCATATATCTGATGGCGCTGAGTCCTGGAATCTCTTTTGCTTTACATAGACATATAATACATTGCAAACCATTGCACTGCAGTTGCAAGATATGTCAAATCCTATCTCACCAAAGCTGAGAAAACAGAGCTAAAAGACGTCTGAGATGACATATCATCTGACAAAACACTATCATAAAAATTGTATAGCTTCATTATAAAAATGTTCTTCCATAGAGAATGCGGGTGCTATGAAGCTGCAGGCCACTTAACAGGTACAGCCTTACATGGTAAATCTGAACACATGGTCTGACTGAACCTTGGACCAGCTTCATCCCAAAAAAGAATACTAAAATTCTAACAAGAGACAGAAAACATAGCCAAAAATGAGGCCAACAGCCAGGACATTTTAAAAACAATGCAATTAACACCTACTACCCAAACAGAAGTACTGCATTGGAAAACATGTGTGTGTACGACATTGCCCAAAACTACACCTACAAAAACAATGTCACACCAAATGACACAACTGGCAAGAATTCTGTCTCATCTTGTGAAGGAAGCCTAGTGAATCTCACCAAACACATTATAATTAATGATATAAAGTTCTCATTTAAATCTCCACAACATATAAAACTGTATTACATGGCCCTACTCCGACTTTTTAATCCTTGGAGAAAAGAAAAATAATTATTAATTGACTAGGACACATTTGAGGCACCATTCAAAGCAAATGAAAGCAGTGTAACAAATGACAATTTCAAACAATACAACCAAATGTTGGACAACGAATGCTAACAAGAGGAAGAAAATGAAGCTCAGCTAGACAAAGACATCCTGAGGGCAGTCAACATTCCCTTACAGGAAGCCAAGGCCAACTTGGAGAACCACTCATTCTAAATGAAGCAGAAATAGCCATGACTGAGGTAGACAATACCATGTATCAATATAAACAATCTGAGGAACACTAGTCAGCACTGGAATCTCATCTAAATGCTGAACAACACACCACATATGTAGAAGTCTTAAATATGAAACTAAAACTTGTAGCTGTAAACATCATAAACCTCTGCTTCTTTATGTAAGTGTTAAAACTGGTTCTGGTAAAACATTCTTAATTAAAATAATGAGCATATTTCTATAAAACTTAACAAACAACAACCTTTCGGCTGTAGTAACAGCCCCCACAGGTTTAGCTGCCCACAACATAGGAGGTGTAACTTCACACCGAATACTGCTCCTCCCCATAAAACACCAAAATAAATTAGAATGCTACAAATTATCTGCAGAAGCTGCTACTGAAGTACGCAGAATTCTAAAACAAATGAAAGTGCTCATGATAGATGAAGTATGCATGGTTTTCAACTTCATGTCGGCTTTAATTTATCTCAGAAACCAACTGAAAAGAACTGTTTGGCGAAAAACATGTTATTGTTTTCAGAGACCTCTGACAGTTAACACCAATGATTGGTCAACCTACTTTCAAAACATGAGGACACAAACAATGCTGCAATACCCTTGGCAGCATGGGAAATGTAAATCTTTGCCAACGCTTTCACTACAAAGAACTAACTGAAAACATGTGTCAGTCTGCAGGCCTCACCTATGCTAACATTTTAAAAAAGTATCAGAACTGGTCTACTTACTAAGATGCAAAATCGATGTTAAATAGTAGACTAATCCATGAGCTTTATAGATAAACACATTTGTTCCTGTTGTCATGGAACAATTAACTCAACAAAATCTAAAATGTATGTCCTTAATGCCAACCCTATCCAGATGTAGCCAACTCTATGAAACAATGTTGAAAAAAGAAATGCAACCCATACTGTCTATCAGCTCCACAGAAAAACTAGAAGTGCACGTCATGGCACTTCATATGTGTCAACAAGCAACAGCATGACTAAATAGCTAATAAAAATGTATCTCCAACATAGCTGGATTGGGGAAAATATTGACTTTGTGTCTAAACTGCAGAGTAATTCTAAAACATAACCTTGAAGTAGAACAAGGTTTAGTCAATGGAGCAATTGGTACAGTTGTTGGCTTCCAAACGTATCCACATGACAACAACATTCAGTTTGGCAACATCCTCTTTGACAAACTTGCAGAAGTTAAATAAATTGGCTGGACAACAGCACGTTTGCTTCTTTTCAAAGACATGCACACATGTAGAGAGCAATTTAATCTTCTTGCATATGCTATCACTATTCACAAATCATAAATTCTAACCCTAGATCAAGCATTGATCAACATTGGAAGCACAGTCTTTAAAGAAGGTATGAGTTATGTAGCAATTTCATGTCTCCATACACTCAATGGTCTATTCCTAGTTAACTTTGATACAAACAAAGTCAACACTTGTATTACTTGCTTCCTGGAATACAACAGGCTACGGGCACTGTACACTCCCATCTAGCTATGTACCCTACACCTTAAAAAAGTAAACTTTACAAAGACAAGTAATACAAACAGAAACTATAGCAGATCTCCCAACAATACCGCTAAGAAAACAACGACCAACTGCTTCTACACCAAACAATTTAACCACAAAACTGTCTAGTACAAAGTCAACAGCACACCCATCAGAAAAGAAAGACACAAATGTCTCTTCTCCAGAAACATCTGCAGGCCCATCCAACGATCCACAAACAGTACTCCCTGGTCCATTTAAATTCAGGAACAGAACTGGAGTAAATTGTTATGCTAATGTGACAATGAATCTTCTCTTCTCTTAATTTTACAGGGCCTGTGGTAGCAGCCATGTAGTTATGGTTAAGTTGCTCAACCAATAGGAAGAGCACTTTTTGGGTGGCTTATAACTTTGCCCACCCCGGATGAATCCTCATGAAACTTTACAACACAAGTATATGGCCCGTCAGATGGATTCTGCGACATTTGGTGAGGTTTCGTCCAGGGGGACAAAGTTATAGGGGGGTCCCAAAATGTGCGGTTTTTCCCACGGGTGAAATGGAAAAGAAATGTTGGTCATGCCTACAGCCCAAACTGCTGGATGTATTTTCACAAAATTTGCGCCAGAATGCTGACTTGGTCCCGAACGCATGCTTTTGTAATTTTGGTGTAAATCTGTCCAGTCGTTTATTTTTAAAACTGCCATAAATGATGCAAAACTAAATTTGGGATATCTGTTTTAGGTCTTTGGACTCAATTCCCTATTTTGTTCATGGACAGGCCTCTGATTGGCCCACAGGGGAGGCATGAAGTCCGCAGACATCGGACCCACCCACAGATTGGATGGTGAAAAGCGTGAGGAGCATCATATTTTTGGGAAACACCCGTCGTGTTGCATTCATTGACAGTGCCCATTGTCAGCAAATATCCCAGTAAAAACATATTAAAAAACAAAACATTGCACTCGTCAAACTAATGAAACAATCTCTGGGTAGGTGAGGGGTGATGAAGATAGCAATGGATATGGCCATAAAAAGACAAATAACTGGTGTTTTTTCATCTCCGAAGTCCACAAACAGTCCGGGGACATCCCTGTAATGTCTGCAGACATTTCAATTATTTCGCGGGCATCCATACATATTTTTGCATTACAGGGTTGATGAAAAGCAGTTTTTGGATGGTGCATAATATTGGTGCCACTCAATGAAACTGCATGAAATGTTGTGATATTATTTTAAACGTGACCTTGAATGGTGCTACAGAGTGTGGTGTTTTGCAAAGAGGGAACAAAATTAGAGGGGGAATCCCACAATATTTGAAAGGCTTATACATTTGGTTCTGTTTCATGAATGTGCACAAAAGTTAACAAAAATATTTAAGACCCCGATTTTAATTTTTTAGCAAGCAGCGGGATAATCCATTTAAAGTACTAGATGAAGCGCAATGATCTACCCATTCTTCTGCCCTGCAATTAATTGATAATTATGTACTCTGATTATGGGGACATGCAGCATGGACGAACCCTAGGTTTGAATGGGAAGAAATATTTTGCTGTACTGAATGATAACAAACCTGAGTGAGGAGCATCAGCAAGGACCTGAAAGCATGGTTTTTCAAATCTGTTTTATTTTTCCAAAGTGTCCAAATGTAAGCACAAAAAATAGTGATATCATTTTGGTGCATGGACAATGGGCCTGGCCCTCGGCAAGGTTGAATGGCTACTCCGAGTTACTTTTTGGGGAATGCGGCATGGCTGAAGCTCTAGATGGAAATGGGAAAAACAATTCTGATTGCGGCTGCAGTCCAGAGTGCTGGACGGGATTCCAACAAATCTGTACGAGGAGCATCAGCAAGGACCTAAATGGATGCTTTTGCAAATCTGTCCTGTGTTACATTTTTTTGAAAGTGTGGAAACGCAAGTACAAATAATAGTGATATAACTTTTCTGCTGTGGGCAGTGGCACATAAAATAGTGATAGAGATTTGGTGCATGGACAATGGGCTTGACCCTCAGCAAGGACGAGTGTCTACTTTGATTTACTTATTGGGGTATGCAGCATGGCCGAAGCTGTAAGTTTAAATGGGAAAAATAAATCGGCTTGTGAATGCAGCCGGAGTACTGGACGGGATTGTAGCAAATAGCTTGGCTGAAGCTGTACATTTAAAGAGGAGAAAGAAAATCGGCTTGCGGCTGCAGCCTGGAGTGCTGGATGGGATTACAGTAAAGTTGTGCGAGGAGCATGATCAAGGACCTGAAAGGATGCTTTTGGAAATCTGTCCTGTGTTTTACTTTTTTGAAATTGTCAAAACGTAAGTACAAAAAATTGTGATATAACTTTTCCGTCGTGGGCAGAGGGTCTGGGTGTCGGCAAGGTCAAATGTCTACTCTGATTTGACGGACTGCCACGTAGCATCCAGGAGACCACGGTAGCAGGCTACCAGTCGGAGCGCGAGATACAGACGAGTCGCTAAGGACATAAGGAGCCACTTGCCGATATCAGAGCCCTACATATGGATAATGGATGCACACTGTCATCTAGCAGTTCATGACATCTATCAAGGAATTGTGTGGCTGTTACACTAAGAACCAATCCAGCTCAGCTGGACGGATTACCGACATTAAGAAATGGTTTGGTCTGGACACTCTCAATTGTATTTAAGGCAAGAGACTGTGGACTCTTATATCCAACAAGTGTCCTCCGGGAAGTGATACTTAAGATCCCATACTGTAATAACAGTTCAACCATCACAAGTTTCATTTAGAAACCACCTCAAGTCGGACCCTCGGTGGTCCTACGGTTCGACTTTTCATACCCCTGAAGAAGTTCCTAACACTAATTGAAAGGATTATAGGAATGAAACATGTAGGGTAACGTATGATACTAATATGAAGTATCTCAAGTGGTACTATAACCTCTGTAAGGTGCACTTTAGGTATTTGTGTGCCAATGCATCATGAAAAGAGTAATTTCACAACCAAGTAAACTTTATGAACTTTGTATTTTGTGTGGTTCTGCTTTTTAAAATTGTTAGGTTTCTAATAATCAAGAAACTGATTGTATCCATGCATTTGCACTAGGAAGATTGTATTCAAGTACCTTTGAGTAAGATACATATTTATCGCATATTTTTTGCACATAAACTCATTTTGTTGATCGGCACTAAGCACTTTGTATAGCACTTGTCACTTTCAGAGATTTTATGATATTGTTTTTAAGAAATCTTGATTTATTAAAAATATGAAGTTCACGATAATAATTATGAAGTCTGGTTGAATTCTCCATGAACTTCCAGTAGTCATTGTTTGAACTGTACTTAATGTGTGATATATCCGGAGTTGTCTAGCCAATGGATTAACCAAACCTGTACGAGTTTGGGAGCCCCTTTGTTTCATTATATTTTGAATAGATGGTGTCAGGCTTGCTCCTACCTCTCCTTTTCTCATACCTGATATCCCCCCAATTGAATATTGTGCATGGACAATGGGTCTGGCCCTCGGCAGGGACGAATTTCTACTTTGATTTACTTATTGAGGTGTGCTGCATGGCCGAAGCTGTAAGTTTAAATGGGAAAAATAAATTGGCCTGCAAATGCAGCCCAGAGTGCTGGACAGGATTGTAGCACAGTTGTGCGAGGAGCATCATCGAGGACCTGAAATGATTCTTTGAACTCCTTTGGAAATCTGTCCTGTCTTTTACTTTTTTGAAATTTTTGAACGTAAGTACAAAAAATAGTGATATAACTTTTCTGCCGTGGGCAGAGGGTCTGGCCGTCGTCAAGGTCAAATATCTACTCTGATTTGACTATTGTGGTATGCTCTGCTGTTAACAACTCACATAAATATGCGTTTCAAAAAATATGTTTGTTAAAGGAGGTTTACAGTTCTTTCACATATAATAAAAGAAGAATTATTAATAACTTGTATACAGTGATGCAACATTATGACTTATAAAAGCTTGTTCAATTGACAGAAAATACTCTGTTAAAGGGACGTTACGGTTCAGATGTACCCGGCCCTTGGGACTCCACTGCCCCAGCAGTTAGCTAGTTGTCTGCCATCTTGGGATCCTTTGGCACTTCCCTCCTGGGCTCCCATGAGCACTTGTCCATCTGTAATACCCCTTTTATGTATGCACTTCTGTCAGTGTACAATGCATATGTGCATTTATAGGAGCACTATGTAAAGTTTTTGGTATACATATGGGAAATGTAGATGTAAAAGATGTGTAGAACATTATTAAGTGGTAGTTGGTGGGTGGACGTTTAATATGTTGATAGGCTAGTGGTGGCATTTTTTAAGTGATTAGTTTATGGTTTCAAGCAGGTAAAGAGGAAGTGTTACAAACATAGCAGTAAAAAGAGTAGGACTGTTTTGTGTGATGATGTGCATGTGCAATCCGGGTTTCTTTAATAAGGCATGATCTAGACAGGGAACGCGGAGACGGTGGATAGTCATAAAGGGCAATGGATTATGGTGTTTATTGTCTACTAGAGAGAAGGATTTCGGACAGAAAATTGTTTTTGTGTTTTTTACTTTTTTCTAGTATACAAGTGTCCATTATTCCATTTGCACAGTAGAACATGCTAATGGAAAACTTTACTGAAAAATGGCCAGAACGTAAGGTGGGGAGGGAAATGAGGGAAGGGGCACCAACCACAAATATGGAGGGGCAGGTGGACAGGGGAAGATGTTGTGCCTGTTTTACATGTGAACTAAGGTGCAGTGTTTCACATGCTCCTTGATTAAAGCATTAAAAGCACTTTGAAATTGCCCCCCCCGCAGAGTGGTGTGCTGCAGTATATACAGAGTACTGTTGTCTACGAAAGATATGGATCAACAGACTCTTTTATCACTTGCAAGGTAGCTGGTGGGATTTTGTGTCCCACAGAATTAGGCTGTGTGGATACAGTATTGGTTGAGGAAGATGTGTTAAGGGAAGACATATTACTATTTCCTAAGAAAGAAACAGCCTTTCTGAGAGCAATGCAGTGGTTGGATTTGGTGTGGTGGCACACAGAGGTAGTCCTATAGGAGTACTGTCCAGGTAGACTGCCACTGAGTACACAGTTGCGCTCAGTGCATTTCACTTTGGTAGCTTTAGACTTTGGTACATTTCCAACAGTGGTAAAGAACTGCCACACCCATGATTCTCTCTGGGCGCTAAATGTAGGCAATTTTTCTGCCACATCTTCCTGGTCCTCGTCATTGTCCTTGGAAGTACTGCACTTTTTTTTGTGAAGGTCCTTCAGCTGGTGGTGGTGGTGGCTCTTGCGGAGGAGGGATGGCAATAGCTGATGCAATTTTTAAGATAAATAGCAATTTTGCTAATATTCTTCCAAGTATGTGCTTTGTACTAGATTGTTAATGGATAATGAGTATATTATCAATGATGTCATCAATGACATTTGTGATGTCATCTTTGATGTCCTGGGGGTTAGTCTTAGCAGTGCACAGTGGTGGCACGAGTAATGGTTGATTAGCTTACCATAGCTGGCGAATTTCTGAGGTTTTTCGGTTTTACTTGTAACCATAAGTATTTCATAGGTTTTTATTAATGCACCTTAACCATAACGCCCCTTTAACAAAAGATTTTTCAGTGTATTTTATTGGTTTTTCTTAGTGCAATTTAACCATAACCTTAACCAGAACATCCCTTTAACAAAGTAGTTTTTTCACTGAATATATAAGTTGGCCAACACATTCTGAAAGAGGTCAGAAGACAAAAAGGAAAAGGAACACAGGTTCAAATTTGAAATCCTGAGTGTTCAATATTTTGGAAAGAATTATAACTACAGCCAAAGAAGAAGTATTTGAACTGGGATTGACTTTCTGTTCTTCAACAGACTTTGATTATACAGAGACCAGGATAGATTTATGTAAATTCCTCTGAAAAATAAAACTTAAAAAGTTTTTTCCCACTCAAGTACAAGAGACTCAACTGATACCTCAACAACCTAGGCCACTCCCAGCATCCTGAGTGTAAAGGATGTAACAGCTATAGGTAATCTATCCATGCTAGCAGAGACATACATAACAGACATTGCTACCCTCATGGATGACCAATTCATACACAAAACTTTTGGAATCTGTACAGATCTAACTACAGAAAGCGGTCTGAAGGTCAAATCGATCTTTAATCCTGCAATTGTATGCAACAATATAGACATCTTTGAAGAATGTGTCTTTGAGGATCACAGGACTCTAGCATCTAAATCTATGATGTATAAATCTAACCTAACTCCCCTGCAATGAGCAGCAATTGTATCCCTTAACACTGATGAAATGATAGTCATCAGACAGGCAGATAAGGGAGGAGAAGTAGTTGTCTGGTCAAAGAAGAAATACATGGAAGAAGCTTACAAACAGCTACAAGATGAGCAATGCTATGAAGTCAAAAAAATGGAGTACCTGACCAGAAAAAGACTAAAGAAGATTTGGATGCTGTACTGTTGCATTACAAATATAAAAACCTATTGGAAGCAGAAGAAGTATTGTTTGTCAAGAAAGACTTTCCGACTACACCTATACTGTATTTCATACCCAAAATACATAAAGATGAAATTATACCGCCAGGGAGACCCATAGTCTCGTCAAGAATCTCTTTGCTTGAAAACATCTCTAAATATCTTGATGTGTTTCTGCAACCTTTTTTGTAAAAGACCTGAACTCATATATTAAAGACACCACAGATTTACTGGCCAGTATACAAGACATGCCATGGGAAACATCTTTCTGGATAGTGTCATTAGATGTGGTGTCTTTATACACATCAATCCTACATGAGTTTGGTCTTGAGGCATGGCAATTGTTTTAAAACACGAGGTCTGTGAGTTTCAAGCAACAAAATGATATGAGTATGGTTTTGTTACAATTTTGCTTGGAACACAAGATATTTTTATTCGACAACAAATTATACGGACAAAAGAATGGCACAGCCATGGGCTCTTGCAAAGCTTCCACATAGGAAAATGTGCATGTGGGGTGGTGGGAGCAGACTATAGCCTGGGCAGAACAGAATGATACATTTGTTAACCAGGTAATTGTCTGGTACAGATTAATAGATGATTTATTTTTGGTGTGGAATGGCAGTCGGGGGAGTCGAATTGAATTTGTGGATACGCTCAATACTAATAATATGAATCTAATATTGACTTGTGTGTGTAGCAAAGAACAATTGGTCTTTTTGGATGTAAAATTCTATATAAGAGATGATAGAATAGAAAGTAAATTACACAGAAAGGAAGTGGCATCTAAATCAATACTCCATGGCAAAAGTCATCATCCAGAGAAATTGAAATCAAGTATCCCTTATGGAGAAATTATTCGGGCAAAACAAAATTGCTCAGTTGAACAAGAATTTGAGGATGAAGCTGAGACAATGGGAGCCTGTTTCTCTGAAATAGGATACAAGAAAAAAGATATAATTAGGGCATACACTCAAACAGCACAAAGGCATAGAAAAGATCTGTTGAGAGGGAAATCGCAGAAAAATCAAGAGACTGAACCTATTAGATTTATAAGTAGATTCAGTAATCAGGCCACAGCTATAAAACACATCTTAAATAAACATTGGCCAATTTTATGCACAGATAGAATTATTGGACCATTAATGACTTTTGGCAAAGCAAAATCTCTCAAGGATCTGATAGCGCACAGTATGGAGATGATGAGAAGACATCAGAGAATTGGCTTGGGAAACTCAAACAACCACTGGGATTCTATAAATGCAACAGCTGCCAAATGTGTCAATTTGCAGAAATAAATAGTATGGAACAAGTTACTTACCTGTAACTGTTGTTCTCCAGCATGGGTCTGGCATGGATTCACATGCTCATGAATATTCCCCGTCGTCAGGCTGGGAATCCTCGGTAAAGAAACAAACCAGTATCAGTTTCGTTTCTGATCTGTCTTTCGTAGTAATAACCAATCACTGGTCTCTGCGTCATACTGACCACAGCCAATGACTGCCCTCTACCTAAGCACCGCCTCTGGCAGCCATCTTCAGATTTGGAAGCACGTGAAGTGGAAGTATGACCAAGTGAAGAGCCGCAGAGGGGTAGGCGGGAGGGTTCGCATGTGAATCCATGCCAGACCCATGCTGGAGAACAACAGTTACAGGTAAGTAACTTGTTCCTTCTCCAGCATGGGGTCTGGCATGGATTCACATGCTCATGAATAAAGAATACATAGCAGTACACACATGCACAACCACGGGAGGTGGCAAAGGCTCAACATTAAGCATTGCATCAAACTCAACATTAAGCATCTTACCTCCTCACCAGGCTCACCTCAGGCGAACAGGTTGCGCAGCACTGCTTGGCCGACCCTGGACTCCTCCCTGGAATCCCGATCGACGCAGTAGAACTTTGTGAAGGTGTGCGTCGACCTCCACGTAGCAGCCCTGCATATGTCCAGCAGGGGCACACCAGAAAGGAACGCCGTGGTAGCTGCGATCGCTCTGGTGGAATGGGCTCTCAGACGGCCAGGCAGCGGTCGGTTTGCCAACCGATGACAGTACATGATACAGCCGGAGAGCCATCTGGAAATGGAAGGCTTCGAGAGAGCCTTCCCCTGATTGACAGGTCCAAAGTTCACAAAGAGTTGTGACGTCTTCCGAAAACACTTTGTGCGGTCCACGTAGAACTTCAGCGCTCTAGCCACATCCAGCGAGTGCAAAGTCCTCTCAGCCGGCGACGAAGGCGACGGGAAGAATACAGGCAACACCAAGGGTTCGTTGAGGTGGAAGTCCGACGGTACCTTGGGCATGAAGGAGGGGTGCGTCCTGAGCACTACCCTCGTGTCGTGAAAAGTCAAGTACGGGGCCTTGCAGGAAAGGGCCTGGATCTCTCCCACCCGTCGTGCGGAGGTGATGGCCACAAGAAACGCTGTTTTCCACGACAGAAACTTCAACGGGGCCGAGTGCAGAGGCTCGAACGGAGGTCCCATGAGCTTGGTCAGCACCACGTTGAGCTCCCACGCCGGGGCCGGGGCCGGAGCCTTCACCGGCGGGAACGATCTGAACAGTCCCTTCATGAACTCTTTCACCAGACGATGAGACCACAAGGACGTCCGCCCCGTGGTTCTGGTGTATCGGGAGATCGCAGCAAGATGAATCTTGATGGACGCGTGTGCCAGTCCAGCTTTGGCCAGCGTCAGCAGGTACAGCAGTACTTGGGGAGCCGTAATCCGTAGAGGGTTAATCTTCTGTGCGTGGCACCAGACAGAGAACCTCTTCCATTTGTGTCCGTAGCATTTAAGAGTCGAGGACGCCCTGGCCTTTGCAAGAACCTCTCTGCAGTCGGCCGGTATGTCGTATCCTCCAAACTCTAGCGCTGCAGGAGCCAGGCCTGCAAGTTCAGCGATTTCGGGTCGTGGTGGAGGATGGCGCCTCCTTCCCTGGAGAGCAGATCCGCGTCCACCGGCAGCTTGATTGGCGGGGACGCTGACAAGTCCAGAAGGTCCGGGAACCATATCTGCCTCGGCCACGCAGGTGCGACGAGGATCATCCTGCACCGTGACCTCTTGAGCTGGTTGACGAGCCGGATTAGCAGTGGCAAAGGAGGGAACGCGTAGAGGAACAGGCCCTCCCAGGGGAACGAGAAAGCATCGCCCATGCTCCTCGCCTGGGGAAACCTGCTGGCGAACCTCCGGCACTTGGAGTTCGTCGCCGTCGCGAACAGGTCGATCTGGGGTGTGCCCCACCGTCGGAAGAGGCGATCCACTAGATCCTGCCGTAGTTTCCACTCGTGGCACGAGCGCAGCTCCCTGCTGAGTGAGTCGGCGATGGTGTTTTTTATCCCTGCCAGATGAAACGGCACCAGAAACATCCCTTGGGCGACTGCCCAATGCCACAGGTCCTGCGCCTCCTTGGACAGTGCTGGGGACCTGGTTCCGCCCTGTTTCCTGATGTTAAACATGGTGGTGGTGTTGTCGGTGAAGATCCTCAACACCTTGCCCTTGAGGGACGGAAGGAAGGACCTGAGGGCCCAAAACACTGCACGGAGCTCCAGGACGTTGATATGTAAGGATTTCTCCGTCGGGAGCCAAAGGCCTCTTGCGTGCAGATTTTCGGTGTGCGCTCCCCACCCTTCCAGGGAGGCATCCGTGGTCACTGTCTCCTGGTGGGCTGGGGTCTGGAAGTCCAGGCCCGCCGTCAGATGCGCGCGGGTGCCCCACCACCGGATCGCTCGTCGGAAACTCTCGTCGAGTGTGATCCTTTCCTCGAAGCTGCCCGTCGTTTGGATCCAGCGCGCGTCCAGGAACTCCTGCAACGGGCGCATCCGGAGCCTGCACATGGGAATGAGGTAGATGCAGGAAGACATCATTCCGAGGAGGGACTTGATGGACCTCACCTTGGCCGCGTCGGCCACCAACATCCGCTGCACCTTGCCCAGGATGGTCCTGGTCCTCTCCTCCGACGGGGAGGCCAGAAGGGACACTGTGTTGAGCCTCGCTCCCAGAAACAGAGTGTCTTGCGCGGGTACCAGGTGGGATTTGGCGTAGTTCACGGAGAATCCCAGGTCCGTGAGAAGTTGGACGGTCCTTGCCGTGTGAACCACGGCGAGCTCCCTTGTCTTGGCTCGGATGAGCCAGTCGTCCAGGTAGGGGTAGACGTGGATCCCTTCGCGGCGCAGCTGAGCCGCCACCGGTGCGAGGCACTTGGTGAACACCCTGGGTGCCGACCGTAGACCGAAGGGGAGGGCTTTGAACTGGTAATGCCGCCCTTGGACCACAAACCTGAGGAATTTTCGGTGCCCCTTCAAGATGGGAATATGGAAGTAGGCATCCTCCAAATCCAACGACGACAGGAAGTCTCCTTCCTCCAGCTGACCCAGGACGTGCTGGAGGGTGACCATCCGGAACTTTTGCGCCTTGATGAACTTGTTCAGACGTCGCAGGTCCAGGATGGGGCGCCATCCCCCCGTCTTCTTCTTCACGAGGAAGTATCTCGAGTAGACTCCGGAGCCCCGAAGCCTCTTTGGGACGAGTTCGATGGCGCCCTTCTTGAGCATCGCCTTCACCTCCAGGAGAAGTTGAGGGACGTGAAGTTCTTTCCTGGCCACGGGGGGGACGCGCGGACACTTTCTTTGAAACTCGAGCGCGTGGCCCCGGGCCAGGGCGTCCAGCACCCAACGGTCGGTGGAGATGGACTCCCACACGCTGACGAAGCTCGCCAGCCGGCCTCCCACTGGGGTGCTTCGGTGGGGGCCCGACCCCCCGGACGGTTCAATCCTGCTTCGACGAGGCTTTAGCGCCTTGTCCTTGGCGACGACGGCGGGGTCCGCCAGGCTTGCCTCGTCCTCTGTAGGCCTCCTGAGATGACGAGCGGGCCGCTTGACGGTAGGAGGAGAAACCGCCGCCGGAACCTTTGGAGGCGCCCTTGCCTCCGCTGCTCCGAAAGGGCGTCGGTCGTTGTTGCAGAACTCCAAGGGCCCGGGCCGTCTCGGTGTCCGCTTTAATGGCCTGAAGGGAATCGTCCACTGTTTTCCCAAACAGGTTGTTCCCATCGAAGGGCATGTCCAGGACTCTGGTCTGAACGTCTTGACGGAAGTCCGTAGCCTTGAGCCATCCACGCCGCCTAAGGCAAACGCCGTTGCCCAACTGGCGGAACCCAGTGTCGGCGATGTCCGTCGCAACGGTAATGGCGTGGTCCGAAGCCACCTCACCTTCCTGCAGGATCTCCAGGGCCTCTGCCCTCTTGTCGTCCGGCAAGAAGTCCAGCAGGGGAGCCAGTTTGTACCAGAGCTCCCTGTCGTATCGGGCCACGATAGCCAAGGCGTTGGCAGCTTTAATCGTCGTCGCTGCAGACGAGATGACTCTGCGTCCCATAGCGTCCAATTTCTTTCCCTCGCCGTCCGGTGGGGAAGTCGATGTGGAGGCCGCACCCCCCCCGCTTTTTTCCTGGCCGCCGCGGAGACGACGGAGTCCGGAGTAGGCTGCGCCCGGAGGCACAGGGGGGCCGTGTCCGGGACCCGGTACTTTTTCTCGTACCGGTCTCTTCTAGCTGGCGTCGTGGACGGGTTCTTGAGGAGGGTGAGGCCCTCATCCCAAATGTCGTCCAATAGAGGCACCGCGAGGACCGTCTTCCTCTTGGCCTCGCGCCGCTGATAAAGGAAACCTTCCTTCTTCTTCTCCTCAGGGCAGAGTTGGAAAAGCTCGGATGCCCTGGCGATCATTGAGTGGAACGATCCAATCTCGTCAGGCGGAGAAGCCCTGGTGGGAGGCGACGACGGTACATCCTCGTCGTATACCTCGTCGTCCGTACCCGTCGCTGCCGTGTCAGTCCCCGTATCATCCCCTCGGGTGGACGGGGAGGAGGGCTGGAAGGGGCGCGACGGCTGAAAAGGAGGTGGGGGTGGATCCTTCTTTTCTTGGTAGGGGGAACACCAGAAGGTCCCGGTTCTGGGTCCCCCGACGGGAGAGGTTCCGTCGGCAACGGTAGTCTCGTCCTTATCTCTGAGCATAAGGACTGTATAGCCAACAAAATGGCCGCCGAGTTGTCTCGCGGCGCTGGCAGAGGGGAATCCGACGGGCGATCAGGGGCCCCGTCGGTACCCTCGACGATGTCGTCGTCCCCTGCGTCGGGATCCATCCCGACGGGCCGGTCTTCTTCCACGCCGAGGCCGTGGCTTAAGACATCGACCAGCTCCTCCTCCGAGGTTGAGGCCGAATCTACGACGACGCCCTGCCCCCCCTTTTTCTTCCCCACGGGGGATTTCACGGGGGTCCTATCGATGGGCACAAAAGAGGACTCCCTCCGAGGTGGCAGGGAGACTCTGAGCCCCGAGGTCGCCACCACTGGTGTAGCCTCCACAGGCTGAGCCAGGGCCGCCGCGACAGTTTCGATAGAGGGCTTGGCCGGATGGATTAAGGCCTTCACCACCTTAGGTGCGCTCACCGCCTTATCCTTGAGGGGGGGGACACTGCCTCGCTCCCCCTCCGCCTTCGAGCTCGACCGGGGCCTCTCCAGGAGCTTCGCCGGGTGCTCGGCCTTCCTCTTACCCGACCCAGAGCGTTGGCTCGTGGTTGATGGTGCCGGGGAGGATGCGCCCTGCCTGGCGCCCGTAGAGCCCGACCGTTCGGCGCTCCCGGTGCCAGCGGACTTGCGGTGCTTGGCCTTATGTTGGACCCCCGTCGCCGGGGCGTCCTCAAAGGTCTTAGAAGACCGCTCGGATTTCTTCCTTTTCTTCTCGCCGGACGGGCTCTTCCCTTCTAGCCAGTTGGCGAGACGTTGGTGGCGGTCCTTCATGGTCCGCTCCGACATGTTGCCGCAAAACGCACAGTTCTTCTCCACGTGCGTCTTGTCCTCATGTAGGCAGTAAAGACAAAAAGAGTGTTCGTCCTCCTTGAAGACGTTCTGCAGCTGGCATCCAGGGCAGACCCTGAACAGCTTTCCGGGCGTCAAGCTTCCCTTCTCCTGGGCCATGACCAGGCCTGAGAAACTTCTGGAGTCCTCCAAAAGCGTAGCTCGACGAAATCTTCACCCTTGAGGGGCGCAGACGAATCCGAAACGGGTCCCCGTTGATCGGATGGAGAGTCGGTGGAGCTTGAGGCTCTTTTGACCGAAAAAATAAAGTTTTTCAGAAAAAACGTGAAAAAATAGCACTAACGCTCGAGAGCAATAGCACGAGGATCCCAACACATGAACGTGCGGTAAAAATCTGAAGATGGCTGCCAGAGGCGGTGCTTAGGTAGAGGGCAGTCATTGGCTGTGGTCAGTATGACGCAGAGACCAGTGATTGGTTATTACTACGAAAGACAGATCAGAAACGAAACTGATACTGGTTTTTTTCTTTACCGAGGATTCCCAGCCTGACGACGGGGAATATTCATGAGCATGTGAATCCATGCCAGACCCCATGCTGGAGAAGTTACACTATCGACATAATTTCAGTAAAATCTGGAAAATTAAACACAGAATACATTTCCTTGCACAGTTTGTAGTGTATGCCATAGTATGACCATGCAAGCTCCTCTATATAAGCTATACTATCTGTCAACTAAGAGTGAGGATATTAGAACACTACAGGGCCATTCTTAACCAGGATGTGACCTACCCATTGGCAGTACACTTTGCAGAGAAACACTCCAGTGATACCACACTAATGAAATTCCTGCCATTAGCACATGTACCTATCCATAGGAAAAGTAGGAATAGAGAAAATTAGAATCCAAACTTATTATTGCGTTCAATACTAAGAAACCCCATGGTCCTAATGCAGGAGAAGAACTTGCAGTACATGTGTTAGTAGATTGAGAATTGGAATGTTCTGCTATAAGATCCTGCTATATGAGAAATGTACCATAAGTGTTGGTCATCTGAATATGAATGAATGAATTTGATTATTTCTGATGCACTTGCAATTTACTACAACAAATAGGGCCTAATGGCGCTGTTGAAGTCCTTGAATGTATATTAGGACTCCATTAGGCATATGGAAGTGATGCACTTTTTTGGAGTATGCACCAGCACCTTATTTTGAGTGGTTGGTAGAAAAGGTGGTACTCTAATCAAATTGTTAGTTACTGTAAGCGAATGCCTCTTTTAGCCTTAATGTGTTTTATTTGAATATGCACTAGCACTTGAGTAGGAACTATTGGAGCAACACTTGCTACCGTACATTAAAATAAGTATCTAGAGATACAGTGCTTTATAACTGTGGTAGTAAAAGCACTGTAGTACTATGCTTAAATATAGCCCACTGGGGCTGAATGGCCAATGTTTAGAAAGACAAAGATGTTGAAACAGCCTTGTATATGCATGAGCACTTTAGTTGGAATTGGGATGCAATAGATGTTATATAGCATTTAGTTGGTAAATGATGAATGAGATGATTCCTAGACTGTGCTAGAAACAATTTAATTATTTGAATATGCATTTGTACTTTATTGGGAGTTTGTACTGTAGCACATGACACTTTGAACTATGGTTGTATCTAGCAATATAATGCTTCTAATATTGTTTATACTACTATTTTATCTACAAACTTAATAGAGCTCACTAGGGTCGAACGATTCATGTATATATGAATCAATGAACTAGCGCCAACATTCCACCTACATAGGTATTGAGAATGGATGGGAGAATCATTCCTTTTAAAAGCATTGATTCAAAATATTGTGCAGTGCAATAGATTGACATTGGAAAACACACCCACTTGGGGAGAACGAGTAATACACGAGGGACCGCGTATACTTAATGACACTGGCCCTCATTACGACCCTGGCGGAAAGTGACTGACCGGACCGCCACAGCGTAAATAGCGTTTCCGCCATTGCAAGAAGGAGCAAAGTGCGGCCCATTCCGACCCATCGGGCACGAGCACCACGGCATGGCGGAAGTGCAAAGTCCGCGATGGCGGAAATGAACCCAAAACGGCCCACACCGCCGCCGTACGGCGCCCTAGGTGCAATACCGCCACCCATCACAGCGGACACCGCAGTGTGCGCCTACCGTAAAGTACGGTGACCGGAAATATACGGAAACGGAAGTTAAAACACGGGCCCGGAACGGGAAACAACCCGCCGTACACCTATAAAACCACTAAAACCACACAACCACTAAAATCACTACCCTGAGACACAACCCAACCCGTCATCCACCCTAGCGAAACCAAGAAAAATGGGAAAAGTAGCGAAGAAAGCGTGCGACCGCAAGCGGCAGGTCCACTTCTCCCGTGAGGAACTCACCGTGCTAACAGAGACCCTCCAGGAGAATGCTGCCGTCGTCTTCTCCACGCAAATGACCAGGACGGCACTCGCAAACAAGAAGGCCATATGGGCTCTGGTGGCACAGCGGGTAAGTGCGGTGGGGACCGCACCCCGCACCCCACAGCAATGCCGTAAGCGATGGGACGACCTGCGGATACGCGTCCGCAGCATACTCTCTGCCAACCGCAACATTGCCACAGCCACCGGGGGAGGGTCGGAATCACCCATCAAGCTGACCCCCTGGGAAGAAATCTGTGCCTCCACCATCGGAATGGAGAGCATAGAGGGAGTCGGAGGGATGGAGAAAGGAGTGCAGACATCCGAAGAATCAGGTAGGTGGGCCTAATGAAACAATGCCAAAACCACAAAGTCCATCCATGTGAAGCACCATGTGTCCCCATAGTGCAACAGAAACACATGTCCAGGAGAACGTCCACACACATCGTCCTGATAGCGCACGTTAAAACCCACAATAAATACATAAATAATTAAAAACCCCTAAAACACGCACTACACGTGCAGCAGGCACACCCTAACTGCAGGCTGCCAAACAACTGCACCCTCACTCCACACAAAAATGGAAGCACCTCCAAGGCCCCGACCCAAATCACCCTCAGGTACCACCCCAATGCATGTGACACATTGCCATTCCAATTCCCACAGACCCATTAATAACGCTCGCCCTCCTTTACTCCACCACAGGGTCCGATCCAAACGACGAGCTGCAGGACACCCCTACCAGCACACCTGCAAAGAGGGCCAAGACCAACGGCCAAAGACCCTCCACCTCAGCTGCACGCATCAAGACACGGCAGCAGCACAAATCAGGTGGCAGCACAGAGGAGGGAACATCAACAGGCACCCCAGCAGCCAGCATGCCCACAACACCACCACCACAGGTCCCCCCAACGGATGCCACAGAAGGCACTGCCTCCGGTGGCAGCAGCACCGTAGGTGACACCCCATTGATGGCAGCATGCTCCGACACAGAAGACGGGGATGTCGAAGTCAGATCCATCCATGACCTGTCCCAATCCCCCTGTCTGTTCCATCCCGTACTACATGAGGATACCACGCAGGGGCACCCACAAGACGACGACTGGCCATCCCCCACAAGCCCTGTGGCAGGGCAACATGAGGACAACAGCCCCTCTGTGACACCCCCGCAAATGGCCATGGCCCAGCAGAGGCAACAGTCCCTCGACCAGTTAATAGTGCAACAGCAGCAACTGGCCACGCTCCTCAAGGACCATGCCGATGAATGTGGGGGCACTAAGGCAGACATAGAAACATCAACTGAGACACTTAGGGCAGAAATGGAGAGAGGTACTGAGACACTAAGGGCACAAATGGAGAGTAGCACCGAGAGCCTGAGAGTCCAAATGGAGAGAAGCACCGAGAGCCTGAGGGGGGAACTGCATGCGACGTCCAAAGACGTATGTGGTGAACTTGCCGCAGTGCGCCGTGTGCTCACTGAGCTCTCGCAAACCCTTAGGGACATGCATGGACGTGAGCAGGCAGAGACATCATCCGTAGCAAGTTCCGTCCAGGGCAGCCCCCAACGTAGATCTGGGAGGAACCTGCGCTCCACAGGCAGGGGTGCCCCTGATACCCGCAGAGGGGGCTTGCAATAGCGACTGCCCACTGACGATGAGCATCTTTGGACACTGGTGTTCGGGGGGGAGGTGGGAGGGTGGAGGGGGTGTGTTGGGCTCACTTGGGTGGCGGGTCGATAGGGTGTACAACATGATATCACATATGCCATAAAAAGTGCACGATCAACCAATGAGATGTGTGGACATTGATCTTTGTGTACTAGGCCATCATAGGCGTACAGTCCATATTGTGCATGTCCCAGACACACACAGTGCCACGAGTCCCGTGTCCATGTATCAGCCACCAGGCGTGAGTGCTAGAAGCATACATCAATGAGATGCTGACGAATGTCACGGGCCTCCGGTGCCTCGCAGACTCCTTGAGGTGCTGCCACATCCCCACCCTCATCATGACCATCTTCAGGTGCTTGCAGTTCTGCGTCAGGGGGCATGGGCACATTTCTACGTACGCACATGTTGTGGAGCATGACACATGCCATCACCATCTTTGCAACCTTCTCATGGCGGTACAGGAGTGCCCCGCCAGACCTGCTGAGGCACCGGAAACGAGCCTTCAGTAGGCCGAATGCCTGTTCTATGACTACACGGGTACGTGAGTGGGCATGGTTGTAGTCCTCCTCATGCTGGTCCCGTGGGTTCCGGACTGGTGTGAGGAGCCATCTCTTCAGTGGATATCCAGCATCACCTGTATGTGGACGAGAAACGTATGATGTGGAATGCCATTGCTACGTACGCACACCCCCCCCCACCCCCTTCCTGCCAGGTCATTGCCGAATCACATACCCCACATCATCATGCATGAAATGAGACTCACCGAGTAGCCAGGATCTGTTCCCTGCGTGTCGCTCCATGTAGCGTGGTATTGTAGAGTTCCTCAAGACCATAGAATCATGGGTTGATCCAGGGAATCGGGCACAACAATGTGTAATGATCCTGTTGGAGTCACACACCATTTGTACATTCAGAGAATGAAATTGTTTTCGGTTGCGGTACTGGGCCTCCATGGCATGTGGGACGACCAATTCCACATGGGTGCAGTCGATGGCACCAATGCAACCCGGTATGCCGGCAAGTGCATGGAATCCCACTTTTGTGTTGGTAATTTCCAGCTCCGAGCGTGGTAGGGAGATGTAGTCGTCTGCGTGCTTCAGGAGGGCATCGAGCACTTGCAATAGTGTCCGTGAGAACAGTGGCTGAGAAATGCCATGCAACTGTCCGACTGTGTGCTGGTAGGTGCCTGTGGCCAGGAAGTGGAGTACAGACACCACCTTCAGTAGGGGTGGGATGGCGGTTGGGCTATCTATCATGCTGACAAGGTCAGCCTGTGTCATGTCCACAATGGCGGTTATGGTGTCCCGGTCCAGACGGTAGAGGGTGTGGATCTGCTCATCAGTGAGGTTGAACGGATGTGCTCGGAGGCGTGGGATTGCGGGCTGCCTGCGTGGTGGTAGTGGCTGTGCTGGCGGCCCTTGCTGGCCCTGCCTTGGCCTCCTCCTCCTCCTGCGTCTCCTCCGTGCGGCCGGTTGTAGTTGGTGTTCGTCTTCTTCTTGGAGTTGGAGTACTTGCAGTGCTATCAGGTCCCCCAGGGCCAACATCGCGAGTCCTGCCGGTAGCATTTCGGTGTGGTTGTGGGAGGAGACTGGCTGTGCAATTTATGTGTTTCCAGGCTGAATGGCCTCCACCTGTGGTGATTCATTCCACCTGTGCAAACTGCTCTCCCCTTTGGCCGAGCACGTTCCGCGCACAACGCTGCAATTCGTGGAATGGCATCTTGCTATTGCAATCTTGTATTTGTACCCGATGGCCGTGTAACATTGGTTGATATGTTCATTCTGCTGTGGTCCCATTGTTTCACATACTATCTGTGCAGTCGCGAACAGAGTTGTGAAGGGTCAGTGGAACGTAGTACTCGAGTAACGGTGGGCCCTCATTCATCACTGTACCGAGTTGCAACGACGGGCGGGGCGTCCCATTCGTGGGTGAAGGCAGTTGCCATTTTCACACACAGCCGCACTCGATGGATTAATTAGTGTTTTCAAACGGCCACAGATGCCTCTTCGACGTGATGTTGCAAATGAGGAATTCGAAGGGCGGCGCTTTCGGTTTTCAGCTAGCGGCGAGGAGATGCCCACAGGTCTGACTGCAAATATAACGTTCTATTGTTCAATGTCCTTGGGACAGGGGCCATGGCGAGAATGCTATGATTGATATGAATAGTATGGGATGCGCAATTGCGTAGTGGACGATAAGGCAGGACGTTCCCAAATACATGTTACTTCACTAGACTGGAATTACGTGCTGGGGCACTGTGGATTTTGCAGGCTGCATAACGCACAGACTCAATGGATATTTCTAATGTTATGTGAGTAAATATTCAGGCGTTTTCATTACGGGATGAGGGAATGATGAATGGATGCATGGGCAGGTGATTTGATACAGAGTTTGCCATGTACAGGGCTTCTTGGGATCTGTCCGCCCCCCCTGCGCTATGTGATGCAGGGCTGCCATAGTGGGACCATCGTCTATCTGGCCTTGTTGAGCCCTCCCTGTCTCGACGCGCCTTCAGACACTTGTGTCCATGCACGTTACCAATCCCATCTGAAGGATTCTGTTTTCACAGACGCATGCACAGGTACACTCGTTTGTGATGGTGTTTTCACCTCGATATAGATAGTTATGATTCGCAAGTGGTTTTGGGGTGGTGATGATCCTTTGGAGTGGGCTTGCATGCATATGGCTGTGGATCTAGTGTGATCATTGAAGTGAGTTGTTCGAATGTAGTTCTGATGGCCATTCTATTCTGTTTCTTTTCTTTTGGTTGACAGGTATCTCCTCCCCTTTTGCCACTGCCATCTGTATGCCACTCCTGCAGATGGGTTTTACTCCCGACACCTGCTGCTTCGTGTTAATCAGTGGAGCAGCATTACGATCTTATGGGACGATCGCCAATGGGCCACATGCCCTTACGCAGTACTGGTGGCTCGGAGCAACATTTCGGCCTTTCAGCTGGACTAGTGCCTCCCCATTGGGACGGCCCTGCGGTTCTGTGCGCTTCCATGTTGCCTTTTCGTACGTGAATGTGGCTCTGTGTACCATGAGGGAACAGGGCGTCACACAAGTAGTGGCTGGTCATTTCTTGCGGATGCAGCCCAAAATGGTGAAATGTGTTTTGGAGTTCATGGCCTGATGGCTGTATGGGCTTGGTGATATTGATGTGCATTAAAATTCTATTCTGATATGGGCCGTGTAGCGTTCTTCTTTGCAAGTGATGTGGCATATTCCTATTTGGGGAGCGATGTATTGTGAGGGGATCTGCATTGGGTTCCAGCTTCAGAGTTTTGTTGCGTGGTCCTGTACTGGGCGCGTTTGCCTACGAAGCCCGTGAGGTCAGGGATGGGGGCTGCCAATATGACAGTTTGAATGTTGTCATGCTCAGGGGCGGGGGATTGGGTTTTGTGTGACAGATGCCGGTCAGCCAGGTGGACTGGTGGAATGTTGTGATTTTCTGAATATTGCTGGTCACAGGTGCCTGTGTTTGCGTGCGTTTCTTGGTGGGGGACTGTGGTCATGTCCATTGGGATGGCTTCTGTATTCGTGCCATCTGTGCCCTGCAGCTCCCATTGGCCCCTCTTGAGGTTCATTTGTTCGTTGGCATGCATGGGTGACTTGTGCATTTCACTGGTTGCATTGTGGCTTCGTTGCACCTACGGGGAGTTGTACTTTGTGGGCAGGGAGCGGTGTACGGGCAGTCAGTGGGGCCGTTTACGGTTGATTCGCGATGCCGTACTTCTCACCATGGCGGAATGGTGCATTCCGCCATGCTTGATGGCGTTAGGTACATGTCCGCTGGGGTCGGAATTGGCGTACCGTTGCGCCATGGTGGTGTTTACGGTTTGGCATGGCGCGCGCGTGCTTGGTGCAGTTAGCGTTGGCGTTCACTACGGTGTCGCTAATGGCATCGTACTTTGCGGTGACGGGTCATAGTCGCACCGAGCGCTATTCGATGGCGGTATTGCATTTCCGCCATCGTTTTCCGAATTCCGCCAGGGTCGTAATGAGGGCCACTGTCTATGAGATATAAATGAGCTGCCGCTCATCTCTGTCTGTCTCTAAAGTTGCAGTCTCCATACCGTAGCCATGCATGATGCAATGCATAGCTTTTTAAGTTACATATTAGATATTTTTCTGAGAGCCGAATGAATGTTAATAACAAATGTTTTAAACATGAATGATATTTGACTAAATGCAAATAAGAATGAAATGTTAAATACAAATGGTGTGAATAATTTAACAAAATGAGCAGAAGCTAGTGTAACATGACGTGTACAATATAGCCGCCCGTTTTGAGCTATTATAAAGGATAACACATACTGAGCACATGATCGGAAGAGTCACAATTTCATTTCTTGTTTTACAATAAATAAACGGCTCAGAAGCCTTTGGCTGTAAATTTAGCCTGAAGAAGTCCCTGTGTTGGGACAGAATGCATGGTGCAAGTACCACGGTCATGGAGCCAGCGACATTCTGTAAGTCCATGCTGATTTATACTACTTTTAAATGTTTTTATGAATTAAAAGTTATATTTTAGCACTATGTTGTGGGATTGAGTGCTTTTGCTTCAAGCTGTATGGTGAGAGTATGTGTATTATGTGATCATACCCCACTGAATTACAGCCGTGAGTGTATTATATATATGTATATATTACATATTCAATGACTATTAATTAAACTACTCCCTGTTATATATATTTTAGTTTCCATCCTGGGTTTCCAGTCTTACCTTTCATTCCTCAGATGGTTCTTCGGGTTTAACTTCATTGGGCTCCTCAATCAATCGTAAAGCTTGTCTGGTAGGACAGATTTTCAACTGATTGATGTGGACCCATTTCTCTTTTGTCTGTCCTACTTTTAGTAGGCGTATATTATAGGCAACATGAAGATTTTGTCTACAATTTTGATACAAACACACAAAGACGGAAGACATTTCTATTCCTTGGCCTGAATCCTCTTGAAATTGAACAGGTAAACTATCGATGTCTGCTCCTGATTTCTTGAGAGCAAATGTTGAGGTAGCACCATTCTTTGTCTGCTCATAAGCTCAAATGGAGACATTTTATTTGCAGAAGATGGTGTAAACCTAATAGCCATCAGGATAAGCAGCAATTGAATGTCCCAACTGGGTCCAGAGTCTGCCGCAAACTTCTTCAGGTTGCTCACAATCATCTTGGTGGATCTCTCAACCCCTCAAGGTAGGCGGTAGGCACTGTGGAGTTTTCTGTTTATCCCAAGAATCTCCCACATCCTCATCATCAACTCTCTATTAACAATAGCTTCCTCGGTCCATCTCAATCCTTTGCGGGAGGCTGAAAAGAGAGAAGATGTGGTGGATCATTAGCATGGCAGTTGCCTCTGCATTACAATTCGCAGCAGGAAGACATTCTACCCACTTGGTTAACAAGCATGTTACAGTATACATTTACTTATTTTCTCTACAGGATACACAAATTTGACCCAGGCTGTGCCATTCCACCTTTTTGTAGGGAAGCTCTGTGTGTGAGAGAACTGGGATGAGCACACACAAGAAACCCTTTTAAATAAATGTCAAGGTCCTGGCCCATGTGTGGCCAGTATGCAACGTCACACAAGATTTCCATGTTGTATGAAACCCCCTATGACCGGTAGGGGCCACACCATGGGCATGATTAAACATCAGACTCCGGAATGAGGTAAGCAGCACCAACTGGTCACATCCAGAATGGGATCTCCGTGCCAACAAACAGTCTGGGATTCGGAACATCTTCCTCAACACCCAGCGATCCACTTTACTGGTATAATATGATTCTGTTAGAAGAAAATGTATGGGGTCTTCAATGCGTCAATAGAAGTTACCAATAATCGGGTCCTCTTTCTGTGCAGTGATCAAATCTGCATGCAGGGTATCTTTACTCCACTGGGCAGTTGAGAGTTCACTGTTGGCATGAGTTTGTGACCTGGTGACATGAGTGACTTGGATTTCATGCAGCAGGGATTCTGTCTCTATGAAATACCTTTGAAGAGCTTGGTTTTAGCCAACTGGTCAGCCAGGTCATTCCCAGTCATATCTTGCCACTCTATTTTGGAATGATCTCTGTTGGGAATGAGGCAGTCCCGGCCCACCCCCTAGGTGCTTTAGATTAAGGTGAGATCCATCCAAAGCACTGTGATGAGCCAGTGGGGAGGGGTGACGGCGAAATCAACATAATGAAATATAATCAACCCACATAGTATAGCGCAGGGCGCGAGCAATATCACTATTTTGCATATGTAGGTAGGAAGGTAAGGCTGGCACGGGAATGCAGCATTTCATGCATTAGGCACAAATTGTGAGACAAGAAAAATCTCCAGCCACGCCCGAGCTCCCATAAGGACATCCCACACCCCCAACTGCCACAACGCCTATTCATTGTTCTAACAGTGTTGCAAAGATGTGTTTTTTACTCAAGAGGAATGTTCCCTGCAAGGCCATGATCACAGACCAGCACCTGGTGTGCATGTTATCTCACACTGGCCAAAGCATGACCCAGCCCATCCTCAGGTGACCATGAGTTATAGCCCATGTAACTGACAAAACCTTAAGATCCCTGATTTCCATTTTACCAGGTGCCCTTTGACCGCCAACCCCAAAGTAACAAGACATGAAATGTTCAAAGAGGACGGACAGGGCACACCGTTGAACGACAATCGTGTGATTTGCATTGTGAGATGCAGGGAGGGATAAATTATAGTTAGAAATGAGGGTGAAGAACTTGGAGCCAGATGGCATTGAAGGGAGTGAGTAAAATGTGTGTGTGAAGGTTAAAGTGTCCCAGAACCTCGTTTGTGGGTGTCTTGAGGCCTGCCAGGTGCACAGTATAGTGATCAAACTGCATTGTGTCAGAAGTGTAGTTAGTTTTGTCTTTGACCTTCGACATGCAAAGAAGATGATCACCGTAGCATCCATGTGATGGAATACAGATGGATTGGTCTGGAACCAACGGCCTGGCATCTCCTATGGAGCAGGCAGATCATGTATAGACACTCACCAACCAGCCGTGATGGATTTTACTATATGTATCGTGTCATGTATGATGATGTTTTACTTTATAATATTCTTAGCAGCAGAGTTCTTTGCTGTTACTCTATCTGTGTGTGAGATCAAAACTTGTTATCCTAACAAGATTCACTTGGGCCTTTCTTCCCTAGCGGGTTGTATTATCTTTGGTGGGAGCATTCAGGGATTTGCCTTCAATTGGTGACCCTGACAGGATCCCAGCGCCCCCCATATTTGCGTAGGCTTCCAGGCCACTTCTCCAGAATTAGCTGTGCCCACCTAGAGCGACTGCTCCCAGAAAAACACTTTTTTTCCAAGTGGTTTAGCAGAAGCCATTTTAAGAGAAGTCCTCTCTGCTCTTTGAAGAGGGGCGCAGCTCCCAGGAGAGTGCGGGCCGGTTTTCGAACCCCTTGATGGAGGAGTTCAGGTGAGCATGCACATGTGAGTAGACTCTTGTAAGCTATAATAAGTAGGTGACAGATGCACAGGGAGGTGTAAGAGGTGTGAGCATGTGAAGAGTGAGGTTGTTGGTGTGACGTGGGTGAGGTTTGTTTTATTTTTCATTAGTGTCTGTACTGTGAAGATATTGCTAAGATATTTAAGGTAAGGCAAAGGTAAGGCAGGGAGCCCATCCTCGGAAGGGAAGTGAAGGTGGTACCACAAGACAGTATACTATTTAAATGAAGAATATAGAAATAAAACTACTGATCTCATAATTGGCCTGGAATAAATAGTGGTTGTTATTTTTTGTTATCCTATTGTATTGTATTCATGTTTTGTTGTGTAAAGAACAGGCCCTAGAATGGGCAGTAATTGTGTGCATCGCGGTGTGGTGTGATGTGGCATTGGATGGTTTCGTAGAGTGGTGTATGTGTGCAAGGAAAGGGACAGAAAAGGGTGGGCCTGATTTTCATTCTTTTTGGTAGCAATCAACCGGCAACGTGCATTGTGCGTTAGCATGACTTTGCGGGGTCAGTAAGAGATATACATTACTAGCATGGGGGAGGAACAGCAATAGAGCACATGTACAAGACCCTACCGCTGTATCACGAAAGGGTGGATACATTCCTGCACATCAGTACTACCATAATATACTGTGTACAAGCACCTTCACATTGAATGCCGTACCTGCCACCTGTATTTAGAGGATACCCACGTCATGTGTGCTTTTCCTCTTGCAGCTTCGGGATTAGATCTCAGTACGCCTTTGGATCCCACCAGTGCCCATCCGCTTTGCACGAACAAGGAACAGAGTGCCCAGCTCTACAATAATTTCCATTGAGGTAAGAGGAGTATCACCCCTGATGCTGAAACGTCTTTTCCACTATGAGAAACATATCTCCACGTTCTCAGTAGCCTCACAGTCTTTCCACCCTTGTCTTTGTCTCCTAAGGCAGATGGGTCAGTTTGCATCCACCAAGTATCTGGTGACATCATTCTCCTACAATCGCAACAGGGGAACAGCTCACAAGCTATTCACTGTAGCAAAGATTTGCATACGGTAAGCACAGCAATGTGTTATCCCAACACTATTGCTCCTTAATTTAAAATAACAGCATTAATAGCTTTATGTCACTGAGTAATTACAATATGAGATCACACACTTTCTGAACCAAACACCTCTTGTCATTATCTCTTGACAGAGACCCACAGGACACTGTTCTCTACTACCAGTCCCACTGTCCCGATGAAGGCCAACCACATGCAAGCTCCACCAAACAGCTTTATTCTTTTGGATGAACCACAATTGTGTTGAGGACTTTTCCACCATCTCAGTGTCCATTATTAACACTGATATTTGTTCACTGTAACTTTGTTTTGTGCTCACATGTTATTTGTAAATTGAATTACATCGATCAAAAAGGAAAAACATGTTCTATGTCCACCAATATCCAGTCTATCTGACTGGACTGTACTCATATGTATTGTTTACAAAATTGTAAATTGCCAAGTGTCCTTGTATGAGAGAATTCTCCAGAATGGCTAATTTCCCCTACCTACTGAGTTTCTCAGCAGCTTTGCTGGATTTCAAGGTTTTACTTTTTCACCTGGTAAGAGTGCGAGCCTTTTTTCCCCACTCTTACATGTGTTTTGCTGTGTGTGTTTAACATTTTCTTGTGTTCATAGACTGTGGAGCCTCACCTACTCCATAGGCATAATCTTTTTACTGTGTGTTACACAGAACCTTCAGTGCAGTGACACAGGGTTGTCTTTTTGACTTCCGAACTCCGACTCCATTTTCTGGGGCTGACTACTGTCTCCCAGAACATGTAAAGTTGCCATTGACTTTATTAGTCTCTTTTAAAAACTCACAAACCCAGTACAAACTTTCTTAAATAGAGTTCTGGAAAGGGTTAATCCTTATCCCTTTTTGTCTATTTCTCTTGGAGCATTGGTTCGCTCCCTTTTCATTAAGACTTAGCTGGTGGCAGTGGTAACTACCCTATTTTTCCTACCGCCGTTATCTTAAATATCCCTGGTATAGTTTTAGGCTATCTTGGTAGCATCGAACTTAAACCCGCTAGACCATATCCATTTTTATACGGTTCCGGCTGGGTTTATTCGCCATTTCTTTTTGTAAAAGTCTTTCTTGTGTTTTACTCTGCGCGCCAAAGCAGGATTGGTTCCTTTGTTCACCGTCCTTCCGAGGGCTTCTACACAGAAGCCCTCCTTAGGTGCCTGGATGTCTGGGGGGACAAGATGTGAGGGAGGGGTTTAGGACTCCCTGCACAGGGTCTTCTTGGAGACCCATGTTGCATTCTGATCTGATTGGCTGTGGTGACTGTCCCGGCGATTGACAGCCAAGCCTTGTGAATGGGCGAAAACTGCATAAAAAGCAGGTCTCTGGGGCTAGAAAGGCAGAGTCGCCACTGGAACGAGAGAACCGAAGAGGAGCTGACAGAAGAGGACCCCTATCATGACTGAACCACCCGGTGAAGCCCTGCTGCAGGTCCGAATCTTCATACTCCAACGACAGGGAAGATCTGCAAGGAATCTTCTCGCCTTGAGCTGGTGGGAACAACCAGTTTACCAAACTGCTCTCCAGGCCCCCCTTCTCTGGTCAAATTTGCTGTACAGAGCTACAGCAAACTGGATAGCCAGGAAGAACAGATCCTGCTGGCGTTTTAAGGAGCGCACCTTTTATTTGTTGCTTTGACCTGTTGCTGTTTTCTTCCCTGGGCAGTATAGGACCTTCCAGTCTTCCTACTTCGTGTCAGTCCGACATTTGCTTCAGGAACCGTGAGCCTGCAGGACCTGCCAGGAACGACCGCCTCACCTACAGCCTTCTTCTCCATTTAAGGTACTGTTCAAATCTGGTTGTTCGTTTCATCCATCCACGATGAAAGCGTGTGAAACCTTTTGCCAATCCGAGGGCTTGTCCTCCATTCTTTAAACTAACTTTTCTGCTGACCAACTTCGTCCTGAACTCTTGGCAATGGATTAACCGTGAACTACCCTGAACTGTTTGATCTTGAGCAAAGACTTTGGTCCCTTGACCTTGGGCCAGACCCCTTTAAATTTGATTTCCTCACTGTAGTTCCTTTTTCTAGATTGCCCTGCTTACTTACTTGTTGGTACTGCTCAATTATTGTCTAACTTTGTCTTTCCCTACCTTTTAAATTGCTGGAGTGCCAGTGGTCGAAGTGGGCAGGAGTGGTTAGGAGCGCTTCTCCTCTACTTTTTTGAATTAAGTTTTACTGTTCCTATACTTTTGTTTTAAAAAGAAACCATTCTGGAATTGATTCGTTTTAAAATAACAGTATAGGAAGAAGTCAAAACTTGCACTTTCAGTGCACTGCACTGAGCGTTCCCTTAAACAGCAGGTGCAAGTGTCTGGGTGTGTGTATTGTGTGTGGGAGGGGACGTGGTGATGGGGTTTGTGGGAGCAGGGCACTGTGGAGTGCCATTTTGCTCGCACTTCATTTTGAGCCTAACTTGTCCAGAATCTTTTGGGTGCGGTGTAGTGTATTAAGAGTGTGATTTTTCAACTGCTTTACTTTAGTGAAATGTTTTACAACAGATGTGTAAATAAACGTATATTCTTTTAATCATAAACTTTGAGTCAGTGTTTGTTTGAATCATAGAAATTGCTGTCCTTTGTGTAACTATTGATACTGCTCACTTACTCTTGAGATAAGTCTGGCTGCTCAGCCATTGCTACCACTTTACTGTGTAGTACCGGCTTGTACCAAAGGTGAATTTGTACTGTCACTTGTAGTCCTAATTGTGTGTGGTGTTCCCCAAGGGTAGTGCATATAATTCTGCCTAACTGTCCTTCGTTGTTTTTTACTATGACAAACAAATGTGTATTAAAAATCTTTGGGTCGAAAACCACTTTGATCCTTAAAAAACCTAGAGATTTTTTTCACTCTGTAGGAGTATAGTTCTGAAAGTGCATGTGATCTCTCAACCTGATTATTGTGTACATTTATAAGTCATGACAGGGTGGAGAAATATCATAAGCAGCGGAATGCAGAGACCGGAGGAGCGGGAATGCCCTGCCCATTGCCAGGGCAGTGCTCACACAATAAGAATGCCTTGAAACACATGTCTACATTTTTAGTAGCTAAATATAAAGGGAAGCAGCTACAGAAGAGCAAATACATTTTAGATCTCTGGTGCATGATCAAAGACACAGAAGACCAAGTGAGTGGAGTAGAGGCGCAGAGACAGATAGATGGAAAGTTCAGGAAAGGAGAAGTAGAGGGTGGGGCAGCAGTGGAGCGTGGGGGATTATATCCATTGACAGTGTGTCCCGCAAAAGGGTACACATATCGAATACATGTACCCATTTTGATAGGAACCCCTTCTGTTGTGGTAGGGGCCACTTCAGCACCAGTAACACCACAAGCTACCACTTCCCCACCCCCATACACACACCCGCCTGAAGTATCAACATGTGTGGGTCTCAGGTCAAGAGAGTTTGAGAACAGGTTGGCGGAGTTGTTAACAGAATTGAACAGGATACAGGAATCCTCAAGAGATGTGAAGGATGTACAGTTATTGTAAGATGGATTAGGAGAATGGAGATCAGTAGATGTATTGCTTAGAATATATCAGGGATGAATAAGGAATGTATGTGTTGAAAAGGAAGGAGGCGGGGGTCAGTGGACTTATTTTGGATCAGATACTGTGGTGGGAGATGTTGAGAGGGAGGACGATAGTGATTCGTTCACTGAGGACCAAGGTGAAGAAAAAGAAAGGGGGTAAATTGCGGCTGAGTGTACCCCCCGAGCACTAGGCACTTGGGGGAGGGGCAGGTTGAGGAACAGGACCAGCCGGATGGCGGCAGTAAACAAAGGGGAAGTGTGAATAAGAGCATGAGAAGTGGGGAGAAGATGCAGATGCCCCTAATACATAAGGGAGCGTGGAGAACACAGTGGGCCTCATTACAAGTTTGTAGGTATCCATGCCATTTTTCGCGGCATGGCTACCCCCAAACTGGATACCTGGTCCGGGTCCCGTAAAAGGGGACTTACCGGGCCATTCTGACCTTGGAGGGCCCAGTAATTCCCTTTCACAGGACCCAGACCCGGTACATCCCCATTCCCATTTGAGCCCTAAAGGGCTCAAATGGGAATGGGGAGGATGCCAACAATGGGCCCATTAATGACAGGCACATTGTTAGCATCCTGGTCTGCTAGCGGGTCCTGCTCTGCATGCCTGGTCTGGCAGGCGTCCAGAGCAGCACCTGCTGCAGACCTCGTAATGAGGCGGCCCGGAATGAACGGTGCCTGTCCCTTACCGGCATTGTTCATTCCGCAGCCGCCTTCGTCATATTGAGGCCCAGTATGTTCCCTGGCCCCAGATGGATAACAATAATTTCATTAAGGCCCTCCCACATCTCACAGCAGGGGCAGGCAAGTGAATATATGAATTTCAAAAGCAAACAGAAGGGATTCCGCTAGCAGAGCTTGATGATTGCTATAAATGGGGACAAGGCTGTGGATGTTTGCGTTAAAGCTGGGTATCCAGGAATAACCCTGGGGGACGAAGAACATGATGGATGAATATTTAACGGAATTAGGGCATCAGTCTGGGATGCGTTATGGAGGGCTTTCCTGGATACCCCCGATTTACAGTCCCTGATGCAGTGTACAATGGGGGATGATGAGGATCATGCTTAAATCACAAGAGATGTGGAGACAGGAGGACAGGAGGACCGTAGGAACGCTCAATATCACTGTAAAAAGAGAATTGCCAAATGAAGTACATCATTGCAAAGGGCGACAGCTCAAAGGCGTCAGGCAGAGGGAGCAAAACTGGTAGAAAAGAAATTGGCAAACGTTGTCCTCCAGGTACCTGTGTCAACACCATTACAGGTGGAGGGGACAGAGCACCCAGCAGGTCGTGAGCACTGCTATTGCTGCACTCTGGGCTGAAGGAGGAAAAGGACAGTGGGGCACGGGACAACAGTATCCCGGCCCACAGTGGCAACAAGGAGGACCATAGTGAGGAAGGGAAGGGATTTCGAGGAGCAAGAGGAGGACATTTTGGACCAAGAAGGAGTGGGTTTGTACCATCCCAATGTTAGAATTGAGTAAGGTGGGGGCATTTTACAAAGGAATGTAGGAGCAGGTCTGCAGTGGGATATAATTACGGGTTACAGCAACAAGGCCAAGGGGCCCATGGGCCCCAAGAACTAGTGTATTTGCAACAGGTTCAAGGATATCACAGGGGCAACACCAAACACATAACCAGCAGCCTCAAGCAGCTGACATGCAAGTGCAGGGTACCAGTGAGCAGGGTACCAAGTGGGGCTACCGCCCCTTTGGAGGAGGAGCAGTGATGAGGGGCAACCCCTTCTCATTCACTGGAATGAACACGTACCCTGATTAGGACATCCCACAGAGAGCACTTGCGTGTCCGGTCTGGTCAACGCCCATCCACCCTGTAGAGGAACCTTTGGTGGGGGCGGAGGTAGGAAATAAACAGTTCATATTTATGATGGACTCAGGTGCAACTAGATCATGTATCATGGAGGGAAATTGTCCCTTATTAGGAAAATATCTTGCTGTGCAGGGATTCTCTGGGGCCAAGCTGGACATAAAGGTGGAAGGGAAGGTAGTACGGGCGCGCTTAGTATATTCAGAAAGTTCCCCTGTTAATTTACTAGGTAAGGACCTGCTCATCAAATTATTCATGACAATGTCATTTACAGATCATGGTATAGTTTGTTCCGCGCCTTGGGCATGTGCTATAAGGGACGATGTTGATTATACCCACAATGACTAGTGAAGTGGTGGTCCGAGGGACTCCCGTGGACCCTGATATATTTATTTATGGTATTACTATACTTGTGGAGGCGGTGCCCCAGATTGCCAAACATTGTTGGCGAGTGCCCACAGATTTAATTTTTCATCCAGTGTCACCTAAGGTGGTGGTGAGTACGTTATTGTCATGGATTTGCAAGGATTGTTGATTTCCAACAAAGGGGTTGTTGTGTTAGGAATTGACAGGGACAAGGGCGAGTGATGCACAGTGCTCTGTGTAGATCCAACAGTATACTTAAAGGAAATGACGAGTTGTTTGAGAGTAATGAAAAAGATCGGGAGATAATATTACGGATCTGTATCATCTGTGACATAATTATACAGTACCGAAGGGTGTAGTGCCCCCTGGTGGAGATATTAACTCCACCCCTATTTCTTGACGAAGACTTGCAACACGTAAGACAATATCCATTATTGAGGGAGGCGGAGGAGGGTATTAGAAATACATTACAGGTCCTGCTGTACCAGGGGATCATTGTGCCATCCATGTCTCTGTGTAACACAGCAATATACACTGTCAAAATATCAACAGAGGACAACTGGAGAATGATCCAGCACTTGTGTCCCCTCAATGATGTAGTACAGAAAGAATTTCCAGTCATTCTGAATCCTGTGACAGTATTATGCAGTATCCCCAAAGAAGCCACACACTTTATTGTGGTAGACTTGGAAAATGCATTCTTTATGATCCCACTCCATCCTGAGTCGAGGTACCTCACAACATTTCCACAGGGCCAGATGCGGTTTGAACATCCTAGGTTACCTCAGCAGTACTGTGAGAGTGAGAGCATTTTTAAAAGGATATTGCATGCTGAATAAGAGAACATTCAGGTGCCTAGCACAATAATTCACTACGTGGACGACCTGCTAGTGTGTAGTGACAGTGAATAGCACTGCCTAAGGGACTGTATTTCACTTTTACAATTGCTGGCCTGTAAGGGGTACAGGATTGACAAGGCCAAGTTGCAATCCTGTCAACAGGAGGTGCTCTATCTGGGGCAGTTTTGATCAGCAAATGGTAAAAGAATACTACCAGATAGGGCAGCGTCAGTATGAGTCATCGCCAGGACCGACTCTGTTACATAAATGCACAGGTTACTGAGCCTATGCAACTACTTTAGGCCATGGATCCTAGATTATGCAGCATACACACGGCCACTCTTGCAGGCCCTTAGGGAAGCACAAAATACAAAGGGCCATAAATTACAATGGGCAGCAGACATGATCAAACAGTTTGATGATGTAAAAGAAGTCATTAGTTCCGCACCCGTACTGGCCACCCCAGATTACACGCAGGAATATTACTTGTTTTCACATTCAGATGGCCAGTGTATGACAGCGGTACTGACTCAGAAGAGCACTATGGGCCACAATCCATTGGCCTATTACAGTGAAACTCTGGATGCAGTGATGCAAGGGCAGTTTGCTTGTGAGCAAGCTTTAGCAGCTGCTGATTTCATGATAGAGAAAAGATCTACAATTGTATTGGGTTGATCAGTTATGTTGTACGTGCAACATTCTTTGTTTGCCATTCTAGAAAGCTCAAAATCTACTCTTACAAAGATCTTCAGCATATGAGGTTATCATTTCTTAACCCCATATTCATGTGGTTAGATGCAAAACAGTAGACACTGCCATCTTTTTAACAGACATGCCTACTGCAGAGGACTTAATGATGCACGACTGTGCCACATATGAGAGGGAGAAGGACGACATCCACAAAGCAAGGCACTGTGCATTGGCAGGGGGTGGGATACTTTTCATTGTCGGATCTTCCAGATTTGATCAAGAGGATGGGCAAAGACGGAGAGGTGCAACAGTGGTACGATTTGAGGAAGGAAAGTACAAGACAGTGGTTATGAAAAAATTGCCCATGCATTATTCTGCACAGGCAGCAGAACTCGTAGTGCTCATTGAAGCATTGAGAGCATCCAAAGGGTGCTATGTCTCAATATATTCAGACTCAGCCTACGTCACAACAGCAGTGTACACCGGTATATACCTCTGGAAGAGGAGGGGGTTTCAGAGGGTGGATGGATCCCCAGTGCAGCATGCAGCACTGCTAGAAATGTATTTATTTATTTATTCACATTTGTTAAGCGCACAGCAGCCCGTAGGCATCGTGGAGCTAGTTACAGACATTTTTTCTTCGTTACAGTTACGTTGACATTTGCAATTTTCTTTTCAGGGCCGGCAGGGTGGGGAGCGGCGGGAGTAGTGGGTTAGGTAAAAATAATTGTTGTGAGCTTTTTCTGGAAAGCAAGGAGGGAGTTTTCTGATGTCCGAAGGTAGAGAGTTCCACAGTTTAGCGGCTATGTATGGGAAGCCTAACCATCCAGCTCTGGCTTTGTTGATGTGAGCGGTGTGCATTTGGTTGGTGTCACGCATCCTGATTGGTCGTTTAGAAGTGGAGATCGTTATGGTATCAGATGGATATGATGGTGCTGTGCGGGTGAGGCATTTGTGGGTGAGGGTTTTAAAAGTGATGCGCTCTTTTATCGAGAGCCAGTAAGCTGCCTATCTTGCTTGGGTAATGTGGTCTCTTTTTGGGATGCTGAGTGCTGCTCTTAGTACATTGTACTGTATGATTTGGAATCGCTTCATGTTTTTTGCAGTAGTACCTGCTAAGAGAGCATTACAATAGTCCAGTTTAGCACCAATGATTTCTCTAGCAATCGCTAGAAAATTGGGTTTAGAGAGGTATGGCTTTATAGCATTTAGGAGTTTAATAGTGTGTGCTGAGGTGGCGGAGATGGCGCTTACCTGCTTTGTCATGGATAGAGTAGAGTCTATGTAGACTCCTAAGGTCTTCACAGAGGTGGGCACGGGGATGATGGTTTTGTCAATGGTGAAACTGGAGTACAGTTTGTCGAGTTTGGCTAGAGTGGTTTTTTGACCTAGTATGATGATTTTCGGTCTTTTCCCCATTGAGGCAGAGGCCAGTAGATGGAGTGGAGTGCTTTGGCGTCTTTGTGGTATTCACCAGAGAGTGGTAAGAGTACCTGGGTATCATTGGCATAGTTGGTATACGCAATACCCAGGGAGTCAAGCTTGTCAAAGAGAGGCTTTGTAAACAAGTTGTATAGAGTGGGTGCTGTGCAGGAGTCCTGTGGGACTCCACAAAGGATGGTGGGGGGGCTGCATTATCTATGTTAGAGAAAAACTTCATAGCCCTACCCTCCAGGAACGAGGTGACCCAGAAGGCTGCTTCTTTGGAAAAGTTGGCTGATTGGGCGAGGTGTGAAGTGAGAGTCTTGTGGTCCACAAGATCAAAAGCAGCAGAGAGGTCTAGGAGTAACAGGAGGACTGGCTTTCCTTTAGCCATAATTTGGGTAATCTGTTTATTTAGATCCACCAGGGCAGTTTCAGTGCTGTGTCCCTTGCGGAAACCTGATTGTCTGGTCCCTAGGGTGGAGTGGGCTTCTAGGAATTGTTGGATTTGGCAGTGGGCAGCTTTATCCAAGATCTTGAGGAGGAATGGCACAGTGGTTATATGTCGGTAGTTGTTAGGTTGGGTAGGGTCTAGGGTGGCCTTTTTCATAAGGGGGCATACCCACGCCTCTTTGAGGCTGGCAGGGATGATGCCGGTTCTGAAGGAAGCATTGCTGAAGGCTGTTAGTAGAGGAGCGAGACTGTCTGCACAGTCCTTGATGAGCGTGGGTGGGCAGATGTCCACTTTAAAGGTTTTTGAGGATGTTGGTGACTTCAATGTCCAAGATGTGTCTGACAGAGAAAAGTGGTTTAGTGGGAGAAGGAGTAGGTCTAGCGGGAGAAGGAGTGGAAAGTGACTGGTTGGCCCCTGGAAGGCTGGGTATTGCATTGTGGTGATCCTGGATTTTCGATTTTGCAAGTGGTTAATTTTATTAAGCATGGTCGCCTTGGATACTGGCACACCAGGCTTCATCTTTGATGAGGTGTTGGGGGAGAAGGTGAGTTCCTTAAAGATAGTGAAGATTTCCTTAGATTGTGAGTTTGCATTAGAGATTTCAGCGTTAAAGGCGTTCGCTTTTAGCTTTGGTGATAGCATCTTTGTATTGGTGAGAGATTACATTAAAGCTGTTCTTTGTACTATCGCTGGGGTTGATTTGCCACTGTTTTAGTGCCTCCCGCTTGCTGGAGCGCATAGATTGTAGTTCTTCCGTGAACCAGGAATTTGAGCGAAGAGACTTTTTTCTTTTTATTTTCTAGTAGCGCAATGGCGTTGATCGCATTGGTAAGCATATCTTTGTATATGTCCGCTAGGGTGTTGGAGTCATTCGAGAAAGGGTGGGCTAGTGCTGGGATGTTAAGGTAAGGGCGTAGATTGTCTACAGTAAGTTTTTTAGAGCTTCTCACTAGTGAAGGTGGGGCAGGTGTGAGCTTTTTTGAACTGGGGGTGTTTGGCATGGTGAATTCAATACAATAATGGTCTGTCCAAGGCAGCGCTGTGTTTGATGTGATGGTGGTGAGACAGTTATTGTCCGCAACCCAGTCAAGGGTGCAGACTTTGTTGTGTGTGGGGGCAGAGATTTTTTGAGTGAATCCTAGGTCATCGAGTTCTTTGGCGAGGGTGGCAGCAGCTTTGTCTTTGGGGTTGTTTAATCCTAGGTTGAAGTCTCCAAGAAGCAGGGTCTTCATGGAGCCTTTGATATTATTGCTGAGTAGGTGGATGAGGTGTTCCTGGAAGTCTAATGGGAGGCCTGGGGGGCGATATAGCGTGTGTATGTTGATGGTGCTATTAGGGGACAGTGTAAGCTTTACAGAGAGTATGTCTGATTTGCTCAGCCATGGTTGGCTAATGGATCTGAGGGAGAGAGTTTCTTTGAAAATGAGGGTACTCCTCGTCCTAGATGAACAGGTCTATCCTGTCTGAGAATGGTGTAGCCAGCTGGGAGTGCAAGGGCAATGGCAGGGCTGGATGCATCATGCAGCCAGGTTTCAGTGATGGCTAATGGGTCAATGTTATGATTGGTTAGGAGATTGTGTATTTCTAGTGCGTGGGGGGAGAGTGATCTAACGTTGAGGAGAGCACATTTAATGTGAGGTGGCATTAGGGTTGAGGTTTTGGTGGTAGTGGGGATGCCAGAAGAGTGAGGATTAGTGGGTGGGTTGGCATGGTGGTGTGTTTGGAGGTGTCTGTGTGTGTGAATAGGTGTGAGAGGGCTTTCGAAGTGTGAGATGTGATTGCGTGTGAAATACTGATAGAAGCTGATAGAAGCATTGTCCCAGCCATCTGCTGTGGCACTCATCAAATGAGCCACCCACACTAACGGGACAGATGAAATATCAATGGGGAGTGCAGCTGCTGGCGCAGCAGCCAAAATGGCGCTGTATCTGCCAAATGAAATACCCACCAAATACGTTGTGACTGCTCCATCCGCAAGCAAAAACCCAGCATTTTACACAGCATTGCCCATCTCCCAGATTATCGAGCTACAAAGAAGGGCACCTGAAAGGGAGAAAGAGTTGTGGTCATGGAGTGGATGCATGCAATCCTCAACAGATCTCTTATGGGGAAAAGGTATAAAACTCCAGGAACTGCTAGCAATAGCCTTTGAACAATTACATTACCCATCTTACAGTTTGAAGTAACACATAGCAGCAGATATACAGGAGGACTGGTTTATACCGGATATCCAGGAAAGCATTACAACAATGGTCATACATTGCACCAGTCAAAGTTTCAGTACTGGGTTGACACTACGGACATGACGGGGTACCTTGCCCCTCCCTACTGCACCATTATGTGAATTACATATAGATTACACCGACATGGGTGAGCGCTGTAACAGATTTAGGTACCTCATTGTAGTGGTTTGCCCTTTCTCAAGGTGGGTGGAAGCAGGGCCATATGCACATCCGGATGCCAAGTGTGCTGGTAGATTCATAGTACATGAGGCTTTCCCTCTGTGGTGTGTTTGCAAGGTTTTAAGGTCAGAGTGCAGCACGCATTTTTTCAATGCATTATTCCAGAACGTCACAGCACTACTCGGCATTTAGCACCAGATGTGTTCAATTTACCACCCATAGGCCAACGGCATTGTGGAGAGAATCAAATTGTCTAAACTATGTACCACTTTGAAGAAGAACTAGGTGCACTTTTTTCCCCTGGTCCTCTTCAGGTTACGCACACATCCCAGTAAAGACCACCATTTGTCACGTCATGAAGTCGTCACCGGTCGGCATATACACAGCCATATATCCCCTATAAGAAGACCTTCAGACGCACATAGGGCAGAAGCGGTGCAAGACGATGAGTTGACAGACTTTTTTACTACACTAACTAAGGCTATTAAATGTGTCTCCCGACTCATCGCACCTCCCAGGATTGAGAGGATGGAGACACCAAACATAGCAACTACTACAGCAACAGATCCTGAACATATGACCACACAACCGTTGCTGCCTGGTGACCTCATTTACATCTGTAGCTTTGTTCACAGGTGAAATAACCCTCGGTTCCAAGGGCCCTACAAGGTGGTGTTTTGTACTCCCCTCGCAGTAAAAGTGAAGGAACTGCGCTATTGGATCCACCTCTCTGACATCCGTAGGGCACCTACAGATAGTACATTAGAGCACCAATCATCCTAAAAAAGAGGGGTAGCATTACTTGTGCTCCATCTACCTCACTGGCCTGTCCTGTTGTGATACGTGTATGGTAGCAGGCTATAGTGGCAGGCCGATGCTTAGCTGCTAGCTCTGTATCTTTCTTTTTTCAAGAGCACTTTTTCTTCTCTTTTTCTTTCTTTCTTTCTTTCTTTCTTTCTTTCTTTCTTTCTTTCTTTCTTTCTTTCTTTCTTTCTTTCTTTCTTTCTTTCTTTCTTTCTTTCTTTCCTTCTTTCTTGTCTCTCTCTTTCTTTTCCTCTTTCTTTGTGTAAAAAGTACATCTTGTGTCTCTCTCCTTTTTTATTTTGTTGTGTGTTTGTGTTCTCATTTCAGGAAAGAAGAAGATGGATGGGACTAATGTAAATAATTTAAGTAGGGACCCGCGGTGTAGATGCACATATGAGAAAACATGGACCCATGTTTATTATTGTGGGATGACCATTATTCCAGGTCTCTGTGTGATATTGATAGTATTATTGGGATTGTATTGGGCGAGGATGTTATAGGGAGAGGTCTTACAAAGGAGGGGTGGGATTGTATATTATTCAAACGGGACAATACATATAAATGTTAATAATATTAACCGAGTTCCATATATTAGTAATAATGTGAACACTAATAATAATAATGAAAATGAATATAACAAGCATATCACAACAGTGGGGTTAACAGTGAAAAGGTTGTTTCCTGCAAGTAGGAGATTGTCTACCAATACGAAGCAACATAATAGTATTTCTGAGAGGAGGGGTTTGCAAACAAGTGATTCCTACTGCACATTTGCACCTCCAGAGGATGGGGAGAACGTATCATTATCCCACATCATCGCAGCTGTCCATGGCCTGGGTGTTCACATGAAGAAGGAGGAAGTAGTACAGGACAATGATCGGTTTACCTTGCATTCAGTTGGGCCCCGTCGTGGCTCGGAGCAGTCATGAAGGTGTTAATGCCCATCATAGTATTCATCCTTGTTTCTTTTTGCACCTGTGAACTGGGCCTTTGATTTTGTCAAGAATTATGGTATCAATTGGGGTTTCAAAAGCACCTCGCAAGACACAAGATATTGAAGTACAGACTGATGTCCCACAAAGTGGTCCTAAGTATGAAATGCTCCCCATATGGAGATGAATTTGAAATCTATATCATACTATCATTTCTCCACCCCCTGATCTAGAAAATTACGCATAGGTTTGGGTGGACCTGGCAGGGGATGGGGGGTGCATCTATATAACTTGCTCACCTGAGGAATATGCTCGGAGAGGAGAGGAGAGAGTTTGCAGACAGTGAGTAGGGACTGGGTACCAATACAGGGAACACAGCCCTATGTAGAAGCGGAAAGGATACTGCGTGAGCGGGGGGTGATAAAGAGTTTGTTACTGAAGACATTATGAATGGGGTAATGTTGGGAAGGGGGCAGCCCTGTACCACCCCCCTAGGCACTTTAGAGTGAGGCAAGATGCATTCAAAGCATTGTGATGGGCCAGGGGAGAGGGGGGACGGTGAAATCAACATAATCAAATATAATCAACCGACATAGTGTAGCACAGGACGCAAGCATATTTTATTTGGCGTAGATATTAGTAATCAAAGGTAGAATATAAGACTGGCGTGGCGAATGTGGCACTGCATGAAAACTCCAGCCATGCCCGAGCTCCCATGAGGACAGCCCACACCCTCAACTGCCATAACGCCTATTCATTGTTCTAACAATTTTGCAAAGTGGTGTTTTTTACTCAAGAGGAAAGTGCCTTACAAGGCCATGATCACAGACCGGCAACTGGTAGTGCCCATCCCCCAGTGACCACAAGTTATAGTCCATATAACTGACAAAACTTTAAGATCCCCAAATTCCATGGTACCAGGTGCCCTTTGACCACCATCCCCAAAGTAACAAATCTTGAAATGTTCATATCAGATGGACAGGGCACATTGTTGAGCAACGTGCCTAAGAAACGAAAACTCTCATGTCGTTCATAAAGGCACTAAAAACCAGGTTATTCAACTAGAATTACCTGATTGGTTCTAATGATGTTCCCCTGTAACTTTGGAACACCTCCACAACATTGTATTTGAACCCTTGCAATTCTGTTTTTGATGATTCTGTTTTCTTTTAAGTTGTATCTAAGTGAATATTCTGTAACAGCGCCACAATGCCTCAGGGCCGTTGTGCGCTTTATAAATTCAAATAAATACATACAATGAATAAATAATCAATTGTGTGATTTGTATTGCAAAGTGCTTGGAGGGATACATTATAGTTCAAAACAAGGGTGGAGACCTTGGAGCCGGATGGCACAGAAGGGATGTGATATGATAAGATATTTTATTTATAGCACGCCCATACACAAGTGTTTCAAAGCTTGACAAGGCAGGGGAGGATAGCAAGAGGGAACAAGACAATGATCTTACTGGGCCAGTGACATTGAGATTGTGCAAGTGCAGGGCAGAGGAAAGGGTAAAAGTGCTGAGGGACAGGGAGGAGGAGCAAGTGCGGGACATAAGATGTAAAACAGCAAGGAACAAGAAGTGCGGCCAGCAGGCGGCAGTGCAAGCTTAAGTGCTGGACAGCAAGTGAAAGATAGTGCAGGTGGGGGGACAGTCGGGTTCCAGATAAAGCCCCAAGTGCAGGGATTGCCTGGAGGCAGTGCAGGTGCGCAGCTGGGAGGGCTGGGACCTGGGCCCGTGGTGCAGAGGGTAGCCAGGTAACCAGTGCACTATCAGACAGGAGATTAGCAGGGAAGAGGAAGAGAGAGTGAGTGAAATGTGTGTTTGAAGGTTAAGGTGTCCCAGAACCTCCTTTGTGCACGTCTTGAGGCCTGCCAGGTGCACAGTATAGTGATAAAACTGAATTATGTCAGAAATGTAGCTACTTTGTCCTTTGACCTTCGACGTGAGAAGAAGATTATCACTGCAGCACTCACTTAATGGAAAATGGATGGATTGGACTCGAGCCAATGGCCTGGCATCTCATATAGAGCAGGCGGCCCAGCAACCAGTCGTGCAGGATTTTACTATATGTATTGTATGATGTATGATAATGTTTTCCTTTATAAGATTCTGCTTGTACTCCTTTTTGGAAGAACATTCTTAGCAGCAGAGTTCTTTGATGTTGCTCTCCTCTGAGTGTGAGATTAAAACTGGTTATCCATACAAGATCAACTTGGGCCTTTCTTGCGTATTGTGTTGTATTCTCTCTGGTGTGAGCTTGCACAGACTTGCCTTCACTTCTTACCTTCTTCTAATAGATGGCCATCCCATTAGAGGTCACCAGATCATCAAGTGACTGGATCGGTTTCCCATGCTTTAAGGGTTTATTGTTAGCACACAGCATGCCTCAAGTAATCAGTTGTTCCACAAACCCATTCCTGACATAATCAGAGTCGTGATTATTACCAGTTCATTGCAATGGTGTTGTACGGTAGTGAGGAAGGCTTGATGTATGGACCTCAACTCTGCCACCTGATTGCTTTGAGGTCATATTTTGTAACCAGCAGAGGACTCCGGGTATCATTCATGCAGGCAGAGGGACTCCCAGGACCCCCTCCCGTGTGTTTTGCATAATTTAAGTAACTTTGGGTCTCACTCTAAGTTACTAGGAGAATCCAGAGGTGGACCCCTTGCTCACTATTCTTAGAGAGGCACAGTTCCACCCTACTGATGAGATCCAACCAGACCGAAACACGTGTCTGGGGATGCTGTTGGTACTCTTGTTCGGAGGCGAATTGCCTAGCATTTCGGTGCTGGACTGCTCCAGGTTAGGACAAAGACTGACCTGCTTTGGATTTTTCTCCTCTGTCAAAGATAGTGAGCTAAAGAATCTGGGTAAGGCCCTTATAACCGGGTCTATTGTCTGGCAGAGGAACTCCCACGACCCCCCTTGTTTTTTGCATTACCAATGCCAGCCACTAGTTATTTTTCCCCCAACATGGTAGAAGCACCCAAACTGCATAAAATGTTGGTATCCCCCGACACGTGTCTTCTTCGAAAACCCTGTGTGGGTGTGTTAGATACACCTTCATATTGTTTTTGGTCATTAGACGAAAAGGGTGCTGTTGTCTGCGCTGTGCCCCCTGGATTTGGCACGTTTTTGAGGAGTTGGCAACGCCCCCCTTCGAAGAAGGAAGGAAGCACTAGCTTCATAAACCCCAGAAGCTCACCCTTGTGGCCTGAGCCCTCTGGCAAAAAGGACACTGCTGTCTGCGCTGTCCGCACCGGCCAGCATCCGTGAAGGATGAGGTGGTCGCGCCCCGCTCAAGACATGAATTTGCTTGTGTATCATGTGTGCTGGTAAGCATACCATGAAGTTTAATCTGAATACCCTGACTGAACAACAGAGCTGTATCACTTGTTAAGGTGCAGGCACAGGAAAGTCCATTAACAAATCTCTTGGACCTAATCCTGTCTGTTATACTGACGACCAGCGAGCCTAACAGGCGGTTACTATTTCTTTTTAAAAAAGAAGCTGCAACATTTTGACAGGAGGGTATTTAAAGTCTGAGACTGTGCGGATTAATATCTTTTTTGCTTTTATGCTAACCAGCTTTATTGTGAGTTTGAACTGATTTTGAATGGTTTATGGATGTATTCGTTTTGGCTCTAGGTCTGCTCCAGTTTTTCCGTTAGAACGAGTAGAGTGCTAACTTGTCCTTATACTTTGTGTTTTTGTGTCACATTTTTGATCTAGGTAAATATAGTAGGTTGTACTCAGCTTTTTTGTTTCCAAGGGGTCTGTGTTGAAATAGAGCAAATACTGTGTAAGATATGTGTGAAACACAGACTACCCCCGTCTCCTGTTTCGTGACACAAAAACTTTTTCAGACCATATATTATGACATCAAATGGTGGTGGTCTATACCATCATATTAAAAATACCCAGATTCAGTGCTTTTTGCTTGTAGCAAATATAATTATTGCTTGATTCATTTTATTTTCTGCAAAATAATGTATCTTTGTTACAGCTTTTTTATACAAAACATCACACTATAAATACACAATAAATTTATCTTCAAGGGTTTTACATAAGTTAATTCAACTTCACACAGCTTTCTGTTATAAACATTGTTCTTGTTTTCCAAGCCAATTCTTTTGTCACTTTTGTATATACAAAGATTTTTCTCAAGTTAATGGCCCTCATTCCGAGGTTGGTGCTAGTCATGGTGCTATTAGTGCCATGACTAGCACCAATACCGGTACCGGCGTGGCGGTATGGGGACTTAGCGGTCCATTCCGAGCTTTGCGGGACTGATAAATCCCCATTTTAAATGCCATTCCCCATTCCCATTTGAGCCCTCGTAGGGCTCAATGGGAAGGGGGAAGGCGGCAATAACGGTACCGCAAATTGCTGTACCGTTATTGACCCCGGTATCCCTTTGCGGGTCCCGTCCTTAACTCCTGCTAAAAGCAGGCGTCAAGGGAAGGACCCGCAAAAGGGACCTCGGAATAGGGCGCAAAGGGATTACCGGCACCGGTGTCATTACCGGTGCCCGGTATTCCATTGCGCCCGGGTCGTAATGACCCCAAATATGTTTCTGAGAGGATGTGTCAACGCGTTTCGGCCCCTCTCTCTAATGGGATAAACCCCATATTCAATAGATTTTCCCCAAGGCCTTCGTCAGGAGAAATGGTGCATTTAGTTGGCTAATGAGTCGCATAGGCCTCAGTCTAGATTTCTAAAAAAATAAAAATAAAATAAGCACTTTGTTTACTGGGTTGTTCAATTCAATTAAACATGTGTCATGTATAGTTCTGATCTACTAACCTTATTGGTAGACTTGGAACATGGATGGATATCAAATGGGCATGTTGTCACGTGAAGCCACTTCTTCTTCTTCTTCTCAATTATCGGAGGCGTGGGCGGACCCACGCAGGCGCTTCCCCATCCTAAAGGATGATGTGCACCAGACCCACCAATCAATACTTAGCACACATAAACTCGTAAACACTGTTGGGGAAACATACAAGGTTGTTGCTTTGTTGTGGATTACATTATTTTCCTATATTATTCTAAGCATATACTTGTTGATCTATTGACATACCTTAAGCACGCAGAGAATTTGTAATTGTCGTGCAATGTGTCTTGTATTTTCTCTCCAACATTTCAACTCCTACGAATAATAATGAGAGGTAACCATAACTTGTGGTGTTTAATTTTTATTTTAAAAGGCCATGTGTGCACTCATCTGCTATCCTTTCATATTTCAGATGTAAACATTTCAAAAACCAAATTGCTAACATCTTGTTGTGTTGTGCTAGCCATATAACACTCACTCGTTAATGTGTGCTGCTGTGAGATGCTAAAGTTCTAAAACATGTTGTCTCCTTTACTCGACATGCGTAAATTACGATAGGGGTTACAGCCCAAATTACTAACATAGTATTGTGTTGGCTATATAACACTTTTTCGCAGCCACATCATGTTATGTGTTATGTAGAAAATCAAAAGCATGTTGTCTCCTTAATGGGACATGCATGGTTTTAAATGCAGGTGGTAACGTTGTACTTTATAAATGTAAAAAACAGAGACTAGGCGCGTATGGTTAACTGTGTAGGTCATAACAGTCTCCTTCCTTAATGCAGATAAAAAATATATATACTGCCGGTACTGGGGACACTCCTCTTCCCTCGCAGCACTCAGGTTATGTGGTTTTTCTTATCTCTTGTTTCATTGTTCTTTTTTTCTTTTTTTCTCTTTTCATGCAGGAATCGTATCCGGTGTGACTGGAACCCTTTTCCTACATGTCTACACCGAGGGAAAAACGACTGTTATGTAAATAAAAACTTGCGTCTAGTTGCCAATGCTGTTTCTTAAAGGGCTCTCACTTTCATGATATTCATAGCGCTAGAAAGATGACTGCCTTTATTCAAGTGTCAATGTTACTTATTACATGAGACAAATCTATGCATGTACAAAACGGACATACACTATGTTATTAGTGTTTGTATAGTAAGAAGTATAAGGAGAATATTTTTTGTCCCACTCTTTCTTACATGGTGTTCATAATAATGAAGAAAAGACTACGATTTTAAACCTTGGCTTTGTGTACTTGATGGACTGTACGGCATTTGATGACATATATGGGGAAAAGCTATTTTACTTATATATTAGACATCATAGCATCACGTGTACATATTCATTTGAGAATGCAAAAACGCCTTTTATCTTAATGGTTGGCAATGTTTTGCTTTTGATTTAATCCACATATATCCAACTTTATTGTACATATTTAACATTTAATCAAAAGCACTTATTTCACATGTGGTTCAAAAGCTTTTTCCCACCTCGCTTCTTGATTTGGCCTTGTGAGCTGTGCTCTTTCGTTAATTAATTAACCACTTTGCCCAACTCACTAAATAAATATTGTGAATCCGTTCTTCTCCCCAACATATAAAACTAACTTTCCATATACCAATCTATGTTTCCATGAGGTTAGCTATGTTTCTATCCAATGTCACCTCTACAATATAATTTATAGATATTTATAACATTCTTTGCGTGTGTGACATTGTTAATATATACCATCTCCCTTCCATTTAGTTTTTATCTTTAACAAACGTAAGAGGAAATGCATTTTTGTTCCTCACATAATCCTCAGAAAAAGAGACTCCATTCTATGTCTGAATTCAGACCATTCCTTACACTGTCCATTTTCTCAATCCATCTTTGTTCTAATCTTCTTAATTCCAAATCTCTGTCTCCCCCTCACAATCTTGCTCTCACAGTTTGGATCACAATCCAGTTAAACTCAGTGTAGATGTGTTTTTTCCATATGTAGTGGTCTAAAAGAGGATTGTCCTGGTCTTTTAGTTTTCCCTATTACCGTAAATTATAGGGACATCTTATCCCATAGATTGCCCACGATGTTTTACAGTTTGTAAAGTGTTATATAGCCAGTACAATACCATGTTAGCAATTTGGGCTGTAACCCCTATCGTAATTTACGCATGTCGAGGAAGGAGGCAACATGTTTTTGAACTTCAGCATCTCACAGCAGCACACATTAACGACGTGGCCGTATAAGAGTGTTATATGGCTAGCACAACAAGATGTTAGCAAGTTGGTTTTGAAATGATTACATCTGAAATACGAAAGAATCGCAGATGAGGCAACCTGTGGCCTTTTAAAATAAAAATTCAACATCACAAGTTTTGGTTACCTCTCATTATTACCCGTAGCAGTTGAAATGTGGGAGAGAAAATAGAAGACACATCGCACGACAATTACAAATTCTCTGCGTGCTTAAGGTATGTCAATGAATCAACAAGTATATGCTTAGAATAATATAGGAAAATAATTTAATCCACAACAAAACAACAACCCTGTATGTTTCCCCAACAGTGTTTACAAGTGGATTCACCTAACAACATGCCCATCTGATATCAGTGCCTGTTCTAAGTCTACCAATAAGGTTAGTAGATAAGACCTATACATGACACATTTTTAATTGAATTGAACAACCCAGTAAACAAAGTGCTTATTTTATTTACATTTTTTCTAGAAATCTAGATTGAGGGTTATACGACTCATTAGCCAACTAAAAGCACCATTTGCCCTGACAAAGGCCTTGGGGAAAATCTATTGAAGATGGGGTTTATCCCATGAGAGAGAGGCCGAAACGCATTGACACATCATCTCAGAAACACATTAACTTGAGAAGAATCTTTGTATATAGAAAAGTGACAAAAGAATTGGCTTGGAAACAAGAACAATGTTTATAACAGAAAGTTGTGTGAAGTGAATCATCTTATGGAAAACCCTTGAAGATAAATTTATTGTGTATTTATAGTGTGATGTTTTGTATAAAAATGCTGTAATAAAGATATATTTTCTTGCTGAAAATAAAATGAATCAAGCAATAATTATATTTGCTACAAGCATAAAGCACTGAATCTGAGTATTTTTAATATGATGGTATAGACCACCACCATTTTATGTCATAATAAATGGTCTTAAAAAGGTTTTGTGTCACAAAACAGGAAACAGGGGTAGTCTGTCCATCAAGCTCTAGTCCTGCTCTGATCTCTCTTCTCCCTGCTTGTTTTGCACAAATGTGTATCTAATTGCACACAGCCGATCCAATAGTGTAGAACATTGCTCAAACCTGCAAAGGCCAGCCTCAACGAGGATAAAATATGAAAAACTTTGCGCCGAGTTTGCTGACATAATGGAAGCTGTTTGCTTTTACCATCTGTGCATGCATTTCAACTTACCTGCATAAAATGTAAAATTGCACAGAACATTTCTTTGATTTTGCATAGACCCTCTATACTGTGGAAGGATATTGTGGATCCCACTTCAAACTATATAGGTTGTTCTTAGCCGTTTGGACCTTCTCCAGTCTCATACAGTATTGCCTTCCTTATTAGAACTGTTAGTGCTGCTGGTCCCTGGGTTATTGAATAACGCTTTGAGGCCCTGTATTAAACATGGGGAAAAGGAAGGCTGCCAAACCATTGTCCCCAGCAGAGGGCCAAAGAAAATTATTTAAATTATTTCAACCGATAGGCAAAGTGAATGTTCTCAATTCAGAGATTAAAGATGTTTTACAGGATACAGCAGTCATTGATCCAAACAGTAAACTAAATAATTGTGAAAAAGATAGAAGTAAGGGTGGTATTCCCAATTCAGCAGGCCCCCCAGAGAAGCTTTGTCTGCTAACTTATTGAAGTATTAGTGCTTATACTATGCAGCTATCAACTATCCAGGTTGACCCTCAGGATATAGGTGCTGGTGCCATACCTGCCCAAAGGGTGCCACCATATAGGTCAATCGTAAGGAGGAATGAAAGAAACATGGACTCTCTGGAAGAATTTTGAGCCCTGAATCCCCTCTTCTCAAATAAAAGGCAGAACATACATCATTCCTGCCCAGTTCTCACTGAGCCAGCCGGGGAGAGGGGCCATCGAATGTCATCACACCCTGCCATCCCAGTCTGCCCTAGTATTTCCTGTAAGATCTCTGACTAGCAAAGTGCAGAATGGTGTGCCTACAGGGGCTATCATTGACCTCAAAAAAGATCAGCCGGTGGTGGTAGGGGGGGAAGGAGAAGGATGTTCCACACTCTGTGGTATGGTCCTTGGCTTACCCTCTGTCCAAACCGTAAAACACAGAGGCCCTCATTACGACCCTGGCGGAAAGCGACTGACCGGAGCGCCACAGCGGAAATAGCGTTTCCGCCATTGCACGAAGGAGCAAAGTGCGGCCCATTCCGACCCATCGGGCACGAGCACCACGGCATGGCGGAAGTGCAAAGTCCGCGATGGCGGAAATGACCCCAAAACGGCCCACACCGCCGCCGTACGGCGCCCTAGGTGCAATACCGCCACCCCTCTTAGCGGTCACCGCAGTGTGCGCCTCCCGGAAAGTACGGTGGCCGGAAATATACGGAAACGGAAGTAAAAACATGGGCCCGGAACGGGAAACATCCCGGCGCACACCTATAAATACACTAAAACCACACAACCACTAAAATCACTACCCTGAAACACACCCCAACCCGTCAACCACCCTAGCGAAACCAAGAATAATGGGAAAAGCAGCGAAGAAAGCGTGCGACCGCAAGCGGCAAGTCCACTTCTCCCGCGAGGAACTCACCGTGCTAACAGAGACCCTCCAGGAGAATGCTGCCGTCGTCTTTTGCACGCAAATGACCAGGACGGCACTCGCCAACAAGAAGGCCATATGGGCTCTGGTGGCACAGCGGGTAAGTGCGGTGGGGACCGCACCCCGCACCCCACAGCAATGCCGCAAGCGATGGGACGACCTGCGGATACGCGTCCGCAGCATACTCTCTGCCAACCGCAACATTGCCACAGCCACCGGGGGAGGTCCTGAATCACCCATCAAGTTGACCCCCTGGGAAGAAATCTGTGCCTCCACCATCGGAATGGAGAGCATAGAGGGAGTCGGAGGGATGGAGAAAGGAGTGCAGACATCCGAAGATTCAGGTAGGTGGGCCAGATAAAACAATGCCAAATCCACACAGTCCATCCATGTGAAGTACCATGCGTCCACATAGTGCAACAGAAACACATGTCCAGGAGAACGTCCACACACATCGGCCTGCAAGCGCACGTTAAAACCCACAATAAATACATAAATAATTAAAAACCCCTAATACACGCACTACACGTGCAGCAGGCACACCCTAACTGCAGGCTGCCAGACAACTGCACCCTCACTCCACACACAAATCAAAGCACCTCCAAGGCCCCGACCCAAATCACCCTCAGGTACCACCCCAATGCATGTGATACAATGCCATTCCAATTCCCACAGACCCATCAATAACCCTCGCCCTCCTTTACTCCACCACAGGGTCCGATCCAAACGACGAGCTACAGGACACCCCTACCAGCACACCTGCAAAGAGGGCCAAGACCAACGGCCAGAGACCCTCCACCTCAGCTGTTGCATCAAGACACGGCAGCAGCACAAATCAGGTGGCAGCACAGAGGAGGGAACATCAACAGGCACCCCAGCAGCCAGCATGCCCACAACACCACCACCACAGGTCCCCCCAATGGATGCCACAGAAGGCACTGCCTCTGGTGGCAGCAGCACCATAGGTGACACCCCATTGATGGCAGCATGCTCGGACACAGAAAACGGGGATGCCGAAGTCAGATCCATCCATGACCTGTCCCAATCCCCCTGTCTGTTCCATCCCGTACAACATGAGGATACCACGCAGGGGCACCCACCAGACGACGACTGGCCATCCCCCACAAGCCCTGTGGCAAGGCAACATGAGGACAACAGCCCCTCTGTGACACCCCCGCAAATGGCCATGGGCCAGCAGAGGCAACAGTCCCTGGACAAGTTAATCGAACAACAGCAGCAACTGGCCACACTCCTCAAGGACCATGCCGATGAATGTGGGGGCACTAAGGCAGACATAGAAACATCAACTGAGACACTTAGGGCAGAAATAGAGAGAGGTACAGAGACGCTAAGGGCACAAATGGAGAGAAGCACCGAGAGCCTGAGGGGGGAACTGCATGCGACGTCCAAAGACGTATGTGCCGAACTTGCCGCAGTGCGCCGTGTGCTCACTGAGCTCTCGCAAACCCTTAGGGACATGCATGGACGTGAGCAGGCAGACACATCATCCGTTGCAAGTTCCGTCCAGGGCAGCCCCCAACGTAGATCTGGAAGGAACCTGCGCTCCACAGGCAGGGGTGCCCCTGATACCCGCAGAGGGGGCTTGCAATAGCGACAGCCCACCGACAATGAGCATCTCTGGACACTGGTGTTCGGGGGGGAGGTAGGAGGGTGGAGGGGGTGTGTTGGGCTCACTTGGGTGGCGGGTCGATAGGGTGTTCAACATGATATCACATATGCCATAAAAAGTGCACGATCAACCAATGAGAAGTGTGGACATTGATCTTTGTGTACTAGGCCATCATAGGCGCACAGTCCATATTGTGCGTGTCCCAGACACACGCAGTGCCACGAGTCCCGTGTCCATGTATCAGCCACCAGGCGTGAGTGCTAGAAGCATGCATCTATGAGATGCTGACGAATGTCACGGGCCTCCGGTGCCTCGCAGACTCCATGAGGTGCTGCCACATCCCCACCCTCATCATGACCATCATCAGGTGCTTGCAGTTCTGCGACAGGGGGCATGGGCACATTTCTACGTACGCACATGTTGTGGAGCATGACACATGCCATCACCATCTTTGCAACCTTCTCATGGCGGTACAGGAGTGCCCCGCCAGACCTGCTGAGGCAGCGGAAACGAGTCTTCAGTAGGCCGAATGCCTGTTCAATGACTACACGGGTACGTGAGTGGGCATGGTTGTAGTCCTCCTCATGCTGGTCCCGTGGGTTCCGGACTGGTGTGAGGAGCCATCTCTTCAGTGGATATCCAGCATCACCTGTATGTGGACGAGAAACGTATGATGTGGAATGCCATTGATACGTACGCACACCCCCCACCCCCTTCCTGGCAGGTCAATGCCAATTCACATACCCCACATCATCATGCATGTAATGAGACTCACCGAGTAGCCAGGATCTGTTCCCTGCGTGTCGCTCCATGTAGCGTGGTATTGTAGAGTTCCTCAAGACCATAGAATCATGGGTTGATCCAGGGAATCGGGCACAACAATGTGTAATGATCCTGTTGGAGTCACACACCATCTGTACATTCAGGGAATGAAATTGTTTTCGGTTGCAGTACTGGGCCTCCATGGCATGTGGGACGACCAATTCAACATGGGTGCAGTCGATGGCACCAATGCAACCCGGTATGCCGGCAAGTGCATGGAATCCCACTTTTGTGTTGGTAATTTCCTGCTCCGAGCGTGGTAGAGAGATGTAGTCGTCTGCGTGCTGCAGGAGGGCATCGAGCACTTGCAATAGTGTCCGTGAGAACAGTGGCTGAGAAATGCCATGCAACTGTCCGACTGTGTGCTGGTAGGTGCCTGTGGCCAGGAAGTGGAGTACAGACACCACCTTCAGTAGGGGTGGGATGGCGGTTGGGCTATCTATCATGCTGACAAGGTCAGCCTGTGTCATGTCCACAATGGCGGCTATGGTGTCCCGGTCCAAACGGTAGAGGGTGTGGATCTGCTCATCAGTGAGGTTGAACGGATGTGCTCGGAGGCGTGGGATTGCGGGCTGCCTGCGTGGTGGTAGTGGCTGTGCTGGTGGGCCTTGCTGGCCCTGCCTTGGCCTCCTCCTCCTCCTGCGTCTCCTCCGTGCGGCCGGTTGTAGTTGGTGTTCGTCTTCTTCTTGGAGTTGGAGCACTTGCAGTGCTATCAGGTCCCCCAGGGCCAACATCGCGAGTCCTGCCGGTAGCATTTCGGTGTGGTTGTGGGAGGAGACTGGCTGTGCAATTTATGTGTTTTCAGGCTGTATGGCCTCCACCTGTGGTGATTGATTCCACCTGTGCAAACTGCTCTCCCCTTTGGCCGAGCACGTCCCGCGCACAACGCTGCAATTCGGGGAATTGTATCTTGCTATTACGATCATGTATTAGTACCCGATGGCCGTGTAAGATTGGTTGATATGTTCATTCTGCTGTGGTCCCATTGTTTCACATACTATCTGTGCAGTCGCGATCTGACTTGTGAGGGGTCAGTGGAACGTGGTACTCGAGTAACGGTGGGCCCTCATGCATCACTGTACCGAGTTGCAACGACGGGCGGGGCGTCCCATTCGTGGGTGAAGGCAGTTGCCATTTTCACACACAGCCGCACTCGATGGAATAATTAGTGATTTCAAACGGCCACAGATGCCTTTTCGACGTGATGTTGCAAATGAGGAATTCGAGGGGCGGCGCTTTCGGTTTCCAGCTAGCGCCGAGGAGATGCCCACAGGTCTGACTGCAAATGTAACGTTCTATTGTTCTATGTCCTTGGGACAGGGGCCATGGCGAGGAAGCAATGATTGATATGAATAGTTGGGGATGCGCAATAGCTACGTGGGCGATGAGGCCGTCCGTTCCCAAATACATGTTACTTCACAACACTGGATTTACGGGCTGGGGCACTGTGGATTTAGCAGGCTGCATAACGCACAGACTCAATGGATGTTTCTAATGTTATGTGAGTAATTATTCAGGCATTTTGATCCCGGGATGAGGGAATGATGGATGGATGCATGGGCAGGTGATTTGATACAGAGTTTGCCATGTACAGGGCTTCTTGGGATCTATCCGCCTCCCCTACGCTATGTGATGCAGGGCTGCCATAGTGGGACCATCGTCCATCTGGCCTTGTTGAGCCCTCCCTGTCTCGAGGCGCCCTCAGACACTTGTGTCCATGCACGTTAACATTCCCATCTGATGGAATCTGTTTTGACAGACGCATGCACAGGTACACTCGTTTGTGATGGTGTTTGCACCTCGATATAGATGGTTATGAGTCGCAAGTGGTTTTGGGGTGGTGATGATCCTTTTGGTTGGGCTAGCATGCATATGGCTGTGGATTTCGTGTGATCATTGAAGTGAGTAGTTGGAATGTAGTTCTGATGGCCATTCTGTTCTTTTTGTTTTCTTTTGGTTGACAGGTATCTCCTCCCCTTTTGCCACTGCCATCTGTATGCCACTCCTGCAGATGGCTTTTACTCCCGACACCTGCTGCTTCGTGTGAATCAGTGGAGCAGCATTATGATCTTATGGGACGATCGCCAATGGGCCACATGCCCTTACGCAGTACTGGTGGCTCGGTGCAACATTTCGGCCTTTCAGCTGGACTAGTGCCTCCCCATTGGGACGGCCCTGCGGTTCTGTGCGCTTCCATGTAGCCTTTTCGTACGTGAATGTGGCTCTGTGTACCATGGGGGTACAGGGCGACACACAGGTAGTGGCTGGTCATTTCTTGCGGAAGCAGCCCACAATGGTGAATGGTGTTTTGGAGTTCATGGCCTGATGGCTGTATGGGCTTGGTGATTTTGATGTGCATTAAATTTCTATTCTGATTTGGCCCGTGTAGCGTTCTTCTTTGCAAGTGATGTGGCATATGCCTATTTGGGGGGCGATGTATTGTGAGGAGATCTGCACTGGGTTCCAGCTTCGGAGTTTGGTTGCGTGGTACTGTACTGGGCGCGTTTGCCTACGGAGCCCGTGAGGTCAGGGATGGGGGCTGCCAATATGACAGTTTGAATGTTGTCATGCTCAGGGGCGGGGGATTGGGTTTTGTGTAACAGATGCCGGTCGGCCAGGTGGACTGGTGGAATGATGTGATTTTCGGAATGTTGGTGGTCACTGGTGCCTGTGTTTGCGTGCGTTTCTTGGTGGGGGACTGTGGTCATGTCCATTGGGATGGCTTCTGTATTCGTGCCATCTGTGCCCTGCAGCTCCCATTGGCCCCTCTTGTGTTTCTTTTGTTCGTTGGCATGAATGGGTGACTTGTACATTTCACTGGTTGCATTGTGGCTTCATTGCACCTACGGGGAGTTGTACTTTGTGGGCAGGGAGCGGTGTACAGGCACTCAGTGGGGCCGTTTACGGTTGATTCGCGATGCCGTACTTCTCGCCATGGCGGAATGGTACATTGCGCCATGCCTGATGGCGTTAGGTACATGTCCGCTTGGGTCGGAATTGGCGTACCGTTGCACCATGGTGGTGTTTGCGGTTTGGCATGGCGCGCGCGCGCGTGCTTGGTGCAGTTAGCGTTGGCGTTCACTTCGGTGTCGCTAATGGCTTCGTACTTTGCGGTGACGGGTCATAATCGCACCAAGCGCTATTCGATGGCGGTATTGCATTTCCGCCATCGTTTTTCGATTTCCGCCAGGGTCGTAATGAGGGCCAGAGTGTAAGGCTAGTCTAGTCCAATTATCTGATCCGAGGAGGTGGGGGAGGGCACTAGTTATTGCTGAAACCTGTCTGGCAATTGATATCCCCCGGTCAAATAGTTTTGATGGTCTGAGTAGGGACGTTGATTTACAGGATGATCCTACCCCCTGGACCAAAGTGGCGAAAAAGCATTGATTGAAAATAGTAAACAAAACAAAAACAAGGCTCACTAGCCAAATAGTAAGAGGGGTGCACCAAGAGTAGGCAGAACCCGAGGGGTGGAGCTACTATTAGTAAGCCTGCTGTAAGTTCTTGCAATTTCCATCAGGATATATTGCCCAGCCTATAGAATAGGATGCAAGAGGTAGGTAGTCTGAAAAGTGCGGTCAAAAGATTGTCTCAGATCATTGAGGCAGAGGGGCTTATAGGGCCACGCCTGTGCCCAAAGGTAGTGAATTGTACTTTCCAGTCCCCGCAACTAGAGAGTCGGGAAATAAATGTCTGCATAATCCCTCTCTAAATGGGGATACCCCCACAGATCATCTGACTATGGGGAATGGTAGCACAGGGGTCCCCCTCAGGCGACCCTGTCCTGAAAAGAGTAAGAGCGTGGATATCACCCAAGAAGGCCGTAGTTGGGGTCCCCTGTTCACTGTGTCAGCAATTCCTAGAGATCTTATCAACAGGAAGAAATCAAACATGGAGCTTGCCCAGAATCGTTCCACAGGCCCATACAAACAATTCTGTCATGGGCAGAAAAGGGCGGGGTATCCAGCCGTATTTGGAATGCTACCACCCAGGAGGAAAGGCTGGGATGTCTATCTATATGATGTCCCTAAAATTACAGAAGGTAACTTTGAAAGGCAACCTGCATTAGTTAATAAATGTATGCATTGGTTGCAATTTCTAAGGGGCTGTAAACCTGTTATTCGAGTGTTTTTTTTACACTGTGAACAGGGCAGGATGCCAAGGGGAATCTGGACTTTATACAAATTGCTTTGAAAGAGCCAGCCCTTGTTGAGGGCCTCATATCTGTTGAGTCAAGAACGTATCCACCCATCAACAGTCTTGTCTCTATCCGCCCTGGAAATCCATTGCATTACTGTAGAGCAGCAGATCCGATTAATAGGCTCTGTGTAGTATTTGCCCCTGAAGCAGTAATGGTAGATGGGATGGACGGGTCGAATGACTCGCTAGCGATGATAGAGAACTGTCAGCACTAAAGGCCCAGCCCGAACATCAAATTGTGTAGGGCAATGTGAAGGCAATTGTAAAAGTACTCTCCTGGAATGTGGTGGGGATTAACAGATTATTGCCAGACTCTGAGTGGGTTTGTTTCTTGCATTGTTTTGACATAGTCTGTCTTCAAGAAATCTGGGCAATGGATCACTTTGAGGTATTGTGGTTTAGTAGTTATAGCCAAAATGCCACGACGGGCTTGAGAGGCAGGCCACAGAGTGAGCTGGCAATTCTTATCAGCGCTTCTATGGACATGTCTCCTAAGCTGATTCTAACAGGATCTGATGATCACATGTGCCTTGATCTGTCCAGTAGTAAAGGGTACCGCTTGCTTGTATTTAACATTTACAATATAGTAAGCAGAAAGGACAGCTTGGAATGTCTGAAGGCCATGAGCCTACTGGTCAAAAAGACACAGTCATCAACTAACAGTACCCAGCACATACTGGTAATGGGGGATTTTATTGTCCAAAATGAACCTCTGGAAGCTCTAGAATGCCTTTGGGATGACCAAGATACAACGTTTGGGATACCAGCTATAGGATTTTCCAAACTTGACAAATGCCATCCTGCAGCCTTAGGTGTGGCTAGACTAATGCATGAGCTGGGTTTAAGAGCATGTAACGGGAGAGTGCTCCCTGACAAGCCTGGGAATTGCACCTTTGTAGGTCATCAGGGTAGCTCCAGGATTGACTATCCAGCAATAAGTATGGCAGATTGGGTCAGGATTCTAAGCATGGAGGTGAATATACGTAGTGATAGACATCACTGTTCCCTGAGTTGTACGATGTCAATGGTGGCTAATGGTGAAAGCACCCTTAGTGGGCTGAGGGATGGGAGCTCTTTTATGATCTCGGATATTCTAAAAAGGCCATAGAATCATCATCATTTGATCTATGTCTACTTAAGCCAAGAATATATGCCAGTATTGAACAATATATTGATGGCATATGTCTAAAATATGAAACTACCAGGGAAATTGAAGACTGGTATATGAATATGACTAAGGCACTGCATGCTTTTTTCACCAAACCGGCAGGGAAAATAAGGATGCAGGCATCAGCAACAATGGTTAGTTCGATAGCAACTGCCACAAAGCTAAGAACGATCTCCTCACTTATGTAAAGAATGTAACCCAGATAGATAAGTTACATCTAAGGAATCTAAGGGCTACTTATAACTGATGGTAGACATAAAAAAGGCCCAATTTAATGGGAGAAAATTGGAAGACCTATTGAATTGCTGCAAGAAAGGTGACCCGGTCAACTTCTGAAGGTCTGTTGCAAGAGATGTATATGGCTAACCAGCCATTAAGTCATATCCTGAAGACTGACTGGTTCCAGTATTTTAGCACTCTATATGAAATCATCCAAGAAGAACCCCCTGTTATCAGATATTGTAGTGAGTCCAGGGGCGATAGAGATATGCATACTACATTCTCTGTAGCTGAAGTAAAAGAGGCCATTAATAGCTTGGGTGGTGGGAAAGCCCCCGGGCCAAACGGACTGTCAATTGATATGTTTAGGGGTGAGCTTTCTGTCTAGGCTCCCCTGTTCAAACGGGTTTTTGATTGTATTTCAAAGACAGGGAATGTGCCAGAATATTGACACAGTGCAATAATTGTGCCAATTTAGAAAAGCGGGATTATGCGAAACCATGCAACTATAGACCTATTTCACTTTTGGATGCCCCGGGTGAGGTCTAAGTTAAAGTGTTAACAACTTGGCTCCAAGAATGGGCAACTGAGAATGGTATGTGAAATCACATTCTGGCAAGGTTTTTAACTGGTATTAGTACATTGGACCCATGTCTCTGGCTAGATGTTATTCTGTCAAAATACATAACTTTTCAGCATTCCAGGGTCTATGCTATTTTTGTGGACCTACATACGGCCTTTGATGGTGTATCTCGAAGCAAACTTTGGGCAATACTGAAAGAAAAAGGCATTCCTGAGGCCTTTTTGGCAAATATTCAATCCCTATATTGCAATTACAGGGCAGCCGTGAGGTGGGGCCCGGATGGGGAGCTCTCTAACTATTTTGTAGTAGAGAGAGGGGTCCGCCAGGGATGTGTGTTGGCCCCATAGTTATTTTGCCTGTATATAAAAATCATCATAGAGGAACTGCTGGTGGCCTGTCTAGACCCACCAAGATTGGGTCGGGACAGATTCCCAGCACTCTTCTATGCTGATGATGCTGTGTTATTATGTACAACACCAATGGGGCTGAAGCACAGTTTGAATAATTTCAAGGAGAAGTGCCAAGAATTGTCCTTGACATTGAACCTAGAGAAAATGAAGCTCCTGGTTTTGAGCAGAAACAACCAGAAGAAAATTACATTGAATGTCTCTGTAGGTGACTTTGTGTTAGAACAGGTGTCATATTATGACTATTCGGGAATTCGATTTTCAGAAGACATACAGCAAATCTTGATAAAGCAACAGCGAACCATGAAAAATACAGCAGTGGTATCCGCTGCCTGTACAATAAGCTCAGAAGGGGCACATTCTCCCCACTCCATTAAACTATGTCAAGAACAAGGCAGGGCTGCAGCACTGTATAGTGCAGAATTGTGGGGTCACTGTCCCTCTCCAGAACTAAGTGTGGTGGACAACGGCTTTCTGCAGAGTATATTACTGCAACTGAAGGGAGCCCCAACGGCAGGTTTATGCTGGGAATAATGCCTCAAGCCAAAAGCTGAAGTCATAGCTTCTACACCACTACTTTACTGGTCTAGGCTCTGGAGGTGGGGCCTGGTTGGGGAGCTCTCTGACTAACTAAATACAGGGAACCGGTGGTTTGTTTGAAAAACACCACAGATTCTAATTCCCTGGCTTGGCTTCGGTTTGTCTACAAAGGCCCTGAGAAATTGGATATGAGGACGCTCTAGGTAAAACCAGAGGATCTTACTTTGAGCTCAAAGGCCCTGATTAAAACCATGTGCCACAAAGCCATATTAAGTCAGATGAGAAGTGATTGTGCTATGCTGAAGACTGAAGCCTACTATATATTGCTGAAACAGGTAGAGGTTTAAGAATTGTATCTTGACTGCATAGTCCCTGCATCTGCTTGAAGTTTATATGTACAGTTACGCATTAACACTCTTAAAATTGCCAAGTACACGACTGGGTGGTCTAATCCACTTGTTATGAGTTGTAAAGTCTATGGCAAGTCAATTAAACACTTTTAAGTCTTCTGTCCAGGCTACTCTAGGTTGAGAAAGCGTTATTTATTGCCAGTTTTCTGTTTGAAAGGCATTAGAAAAACAGACGTGGCTGTGCATGTGAACTTGGTTTATTTTATTGCAAAGTTTGTGCATAGAGCCTGGCTATACAGGGCAAAAGAAAAATGACAGAATTGTGTGCACTGGACCAATTCCTTCCTATTTTTAAATGTTAGTATGTGATTGAACTGTAAGTGCACACTTTCCATGAGCGCAGGACACTGTATTGGGTAATAGAGCAAGCCACCAGGCTTTGTGAGGTACTTCTGAACAGGAGTCTCTGTCCTTTCACACGATTTGTATCCAATGTCAGCCAATTCCAGTTTTGATAAGACCTTGGCCTCTTGGCTCATCCAACTCCTTCTGCTGAGATTATTTTGTAATTAAATTTGTTTTTTAACTGCGACACTGAAGTGAGGCCTTCCTGCTAATGTTCAGCACTGCTTTATAATCAAGATTGCCCATGCTAACTGCACTGGTCAGTCTTGATTCTATTAAAGACAAGGAGGCGAGCATTATGCTTATCTCTTTAATTTGCCACCAACATAGCAATTCAACTTTTAATAAACTTTTATAAAATAAATGTTTCTTTGCTTCCATGAAAAAAGAAATTTTTAGTTTTAAAGTTTAGAGTCTTTGTAGAGACTCTTCCCTGGTCTCCGACAAGTCCCATGAGCCTCCTGGTGCTCAGTAGTCCTTCCTCCACCAATCCGGAGTCTGACACCCCTATAAGGACTCTCCACACTATGGCCTTTCCTCTTTCTTTGCTTGCCGCAACAACTGAGTCTGTATAACTGTCCAACATCAACTTTCTCCTTGAGACAACTGAGGACGCAGCTTGCTATCCATAAGGTCCAACGGGACAACTGATTTCTCTTTCACTTAGATCCCGGCATCTTCATGCGGGCTTCTGTTCGTCTCCTACGAGAAACAGAGAAATAACAATGAGGGAGGGAATGCGAAGTACTGATAAACAGCTCTGGTACCAAATACTTTCAATAGCATAATAACTTCATCGCATTCATCTGGGTGGGATATAATGCTCGCCTCCTTGTCTTTAATAGAATCAAGACTGACCAGTGCAGTTAGCATGGGCAATCTTCATTCTATGACAAGACGGAGGCGAGCATTATGCTTGTTCAAAGCTCTGAACCACCCTACTAGCCATCTCTAAAACTGGCTTAAAATAGAAAGTCTTGAAGGTGGATTCTGAAGACCAATCTGCTGCTTTCATAATGTCTTGCAAGGACACACCTACGGAGAAAGCTCTAGAAGCCATGGCGCCTCTAACAGAATGTGCTCCAAATATCATTAAATCTATGCCAGCCCACTGCATAACTTCCCTCACCCATCTAGCAATTGTCGCAGTAGCCACTGCATGGTGAGGTTTCCTGCACGCTATTAGTAATTGGGTAACGCCTTGCGGCCTAATCAGCACAGTCGCGGTCTCATAATCTTTAATGCATTTCGCTACGCACAGTTTTGAGTTTTCGGGGAAATAAGGGTAGGAGATCACCCTGGAATCTGATTTAGTCCTTTACACTATGGTAAAGGCTATACCCTCCGGATAAAAGATCTTTCTATCTATCTCCAAGGCTTTCACGTTTGAAACCTCCCTGCATGCTGTTAGGCAGAGTAACATCGCTAACTTCCCAGAAAGCTGGGATCTGGACAGTTGGCTGTTTTCTGGCCAGCTAGAGAACAATCTGAGAACATCACGGACGTCCCATAGAGAAGAATACTTGGGCTCTGGCGGCCTCTTCATCTTAATTCCTCTCAAAAGCCTGTGGACTGCCGGGTGTACACCTACTGGTGCTCCTTCCACTTTCGCATGTCCTGCAGATAGCGCGGACCTATAGACTACCAAGGTCCTGTACACGCACCCTTTGAGAAATTTGCCTGCTAAGAAATTTAGGACGTGTACTATAGGTGCAGAAACTGGATCCAACTGTAAGGTTGAGCATCATCTAGCCCAGGCATCCCATGCCGAACTATAGCTTCTAAAGGTGGAAGGCGCCCAGGAATCTCTGATACAGTCCGCAGCGATCTGCAAAATTCCTGGCAGTTCCCATCTCTCCCTGAAATTCGGCAGGCTATGAACTGCAGGGAGCCCGCTTCTATCAGAGGATGGCTCTGGCCGGTCGGGCTGAGTCGGAGATCTGGCCGATGAGGAATCTTCCTCGGGAAATCCGGGGAAAGTTCCATCGCTACTGGGAACCAGGGATGAGATTTCCAAAGGGGGACCACTATAACTAGCTCTGCCTGGTCTCTGCGAACCTTCGCTAGAAGTCTCGTGATCATTATGAAGGGTGGAAACGCGTAGTGCACTGCTCCCGCCCATGACTGGAGGAATGCATCTGTCCCTGCTGCCCCCGGGTCCATCCTCCAGCTGAAGTACTTGGCTGTCTGAGCGTCCAGTCTGGATGCAAACAGATCTGTGTGTAATGGACCCCATAATTGATCTAATTTGAGGAAAACTTGGGGAAGCAGCTTCCAGTCGCTGGAATCCGTCAGGTACCTGGAATTCCAGTCTGCCACTTCGTTTTGGGCTCCTGGTAGATACTCCATCGCTACTGCTATCTGGTGTTGAAGGCAGTAGTGCCAGAAATGTTTCGCTAGTTCCGCTAGCATTCTCGATCTGGTACCTCCTAGTTTGTTTATGTATCGTACTGCGGAGATGTTGTCCATCTTCAGCAGCACTGAGCATTTGACCCTGTCTTTGGTGAAAGTTTGGACTGCAAAGGAGCCTGCTAGAAGCTCGAGACAGTTTATGTGGAGTTGTAATTCGTTCTATGACCATTTCCCTCCTGTTTCTAATTGACCACACCTTGCTCCCCATCCGGCTCTGCTCGCGTCGGATTCTATAGTAATATCTGGAACGTCGCCGAAGATGGCTCGACCGTTCCAGGCTTCCATGTTTTGCAGCCACCAGTGAAGCTCTGAAATTACCTTGCTGCCTAAGGTAACTAGCTGATGGTATCCTAAACCTCCTTGCAGGTGTCTGATCTTGAGTCTCTGGAGGGCTCTGTAATGTAGGGGCCCTGGGAAAATCGCTTGGATAGAAGCTGCTAGAAGTCCCACTATTCTGGCTAGGTACCGTAGCGAGATGGTCTTTTTCGCTAGGACTGACTTGATCTCCTTCCTTATTGCTTTTACTTTCTGGTTCGGAAGTTCCAGAGTTGCTTTTACTGTGTCTATGGTGAAACCTAGGAATTCCACTCTTTGAAGTGGCTGCAATTGAGACTTGTCGAGGTTCAATAGAAACCCCAGGGAAGATAGTAAGGTGCAAACCCAACGAATATCAGTGATCAGGGCGTCCTTGCTCTGGTTCAGGATCAGGATATCGTCTAGATAAATTATGATCCGAATACCTCTTTCTCTTATGGCCGCTGCCACCGGCTTCATCAGTTTGGTGAAGGCCCATGGGGCTGAAGCGAGGCCGAAGGGAAGGCATTTGAAACGCCACACCTCCTTGTTCCAGCGGAAACGAAGGTATTGGCGGGGGTCCTCTGCTATGGGCACTGTGAGGTGTGCGTCTTTCAGATCCAGACGTGCTAACGAATCTCTCACGCGCAGAAGGTCTCTGAGAAGATGGATTCCCTCCATCTTGAAGTGATTGTATTTTAACCACTCGTTTAGGCTCTTTAGGTTGATAACCGGGCGCACTTTTTCTTTTCTGTGCACGAGGAACATGTTGCTTATAAACCCCGGGGAAGACTGCAACTCGCGCTCTATCGCATTTTTCTGGTGAAGCTTTACTAGCTCGTTCTGAAGAAGCGCTGCTTCCTGCGCTGCTAGGTGAATAGCTTGCGGCTCTTGGGCTTGAAAGGGGTCGTCTAGAAACTCTATGCGCAAACCTGCTACGGCTTGTAAAACCCAAGCATCGCTGGACAATGCGCGCCAAGCGTTCAGAAATATCAGGGTCCTGCACCCCACTTGCACATTTGGTATACTCACCGTCGGTGGCGCCTGCCTGCTTGAAGGCTCCTCTTTGTCTGCGACCTCTTGGGAACCTCGGCCGGGAGGGGGAAGAAGGAATCTTGCTGTCTTCCCTCCCAATATTGTGCTCTGTTTCTTTGGGGTCTGCGATGATAGGAATATCGACCAGACGCCCGACCCCTCTGGCGTCCGGTCCCAGCAAAAACTCGTATCAGGAGTTTTTTTTTTTGCAGTAGAAAAGCAGATAGGGCACAGATAACACGCAGCACTCCCTTCGCGTACTCGATGAAAGGAGAATGCCGGAAGGGCTTGGGGAGCGACGGGAAGGCTTACAACTTCCCTCTCCGTGCGATGCCTTGAGGAGCGGGCCGGATGCCTAACGCGGGCGAGAGCGCCTGCGGCTCCAGCTCCGCCTCCTCAGCTCTCGAACTAACAGGAACGCGGATGACAAACGCGGGTCAGCTGAACCGCTTAAGAATGAACTGCAGCGGACGCGGAGCGAACGCTTGACGAGAACGCTTACAAGGTAATAATGCTGAAGTTTACTTAAGTATAAATAACTACATTTTTTTTTTTAAATAAATATGCGCTGCGCTCACGTTATATATAGATAACTTTCTTATTCATGAAAGGAAAATACACTAAAAATATGTTCATACTGAGAGAAAATAAATCACTTATCTCCGTATGTTGGCAGCAAAAAGAAAGAGGAAAGGACCTAGTGTGGAGAGTCCTTATAGGGGTGTCAGAATCCGGATTTGTGGAGGAAGGACTACTGAGCACCAGGAGGCTCATGGAACTTGTAGGAGACCAGGGAAGAGTCTCTACAAAGACTCTAAACTTTAAAACTAAAGATTTCTTTTTTCATGGAAGCAAAGAAAGATTTATTTTGTAAAAGTTTATTAAAAGTTGAATTGCTATGTTGGTGGCAAATTAAAGAGATAAGCATAATGCTCGCCTCCGTCTTGTCATAGAATGCGTAGTGGAAACATCCATCTTTTACTCGTTCATATGCATCTATATATATTGGCGCTTACAGCCACCTGTTCACTATAAAGCTAGAGGCTAGCTTTCAAGATTATTTTGCCACTTACATTTCTGTTGCATCTGTACATGTATAAACTAGCTAAATATCTTCATCTGTTTCTGTGGCATAAGTTTCTTTACCTTGATTGCAAGATGTCACTTGTCCTTGATACTTTCTTTATGATTTATAGAATATCTGCAATCTCTGGTCTCGGCATCTCTTCTGTGTGCATCAGTTCAGCTCAGTTGTGACATCACCATTCATCTTTGCCTTTCATCTGCTCTGCTTCTTTAGGAATCTCATTTAAATTGCCATCATATTGTCTTGTATGCAGGTACAGTTTTCTCAATGGGTACCTTGCCTCCCAGATTCTCTTAGGTACTGGTATTCTTATTGGTACTGCACAGAGTCCACACTCTGCTCTTTGTTGGTTCAACTGTTCTGCATACATCACATACTTTGGTTCTCACTCTATAGGTAATAAGGGCGGGACAGTTGAAGGGGGGCCTACTTGGCTTCTACTATACATACTAAAAACTCCCAGATGGAAAACATTGAATTAATCATGACTACCAGCAATTGCTATTGGTAGCTTCTAATTTGTTCTTAAGCCACTGTGCTATTACAAAAAGAGAAAAACTACATGCAAGTTACTAATGGTCCTACTCTAAAAAGGAGCATTCTGTCTGAAACTGCCAAGTCCTTTCTGCACTAGACCACAAGCACACCAGACATGCTCTGGCCTTTTTGGGCGTCATCAATGCATTATTATTTTTATTTTATTTTACTCAACTTGTAATGTGCATAACCTCACAGACTGGAAACAGGAAGTGCAAAGCTATGACATCATCATTGAAATAGATGGGTATTTAATCTTTTACAAAACAGTCTGAGAGAATCCAGGTTTTTAATGTCCTGTCAGAGCTGATTCCACATTTTTAGACTCATTACTGAAAAAAAGCCTGTCTCCATAATGAGACAGCTGGATAATCAGTAACTTGAATGTAAAGATCTAATGTGATAATAAAGAGAGATCTTTGTGCATAAATAAGGTGGGGTCAGCTCATTAATACACTTATAAATAAGGCAGAGGATCTTAAAAATAATTCTCTGTTGAACTGATATCCAGTGTAATTATCTCAGAAAAATAGTCAATGACGATAAGTAAGAAAGAATAAAGACTAGACCTACTGCAATGCTTTGGATAATTTGCAGTTTGTGTCAAAGATTACCAAACATACCAACATAAAGGGCATTGGCATAATCAAGGTGGGAATTAACTGGTGCACCCACCACCAATGAGTGGGACTCATGTGGGGTGAACTGAATGGTCTTTCTAAGACGCCAAAATCTGAAAAATGGAAGTCTTGAAAGTTAGTTGACCTGGGCAGTAAGGGACAGGTCAGCATCCCAACTGAACCCGATGTTCTTTACTAGCATGAGAAGTGGTGAGGATGAAATTAATAGGAGGTGGAGAGACACTACGTGGATCCTTATGAGATGCAACTTGGGTATCTAGGCACTGCACACTTAGGACCCATATCTTGACATACATGTGCCAGATAGGGCAACCGTACAGCAGTAAAAAGTAAAAGATGGGAAGTTTTGATTTAATCATAACCACATGAAAATCACTCTGAGCAGCTTAATATTCCTTCAGGTTTAAACCCGCTCTGTAATTACAGAAGAGCAAAATGATATGCAGATCATGATTAGCCCCACCCTAAAATTATCTTTCCAATCTGTTGCCCTTCTGGACCCCTCACCCCCACACTGGTAATAGGGTCCCAGCAGATTCCACCTTGCACTTGTCTGTGGTTCTATGAGCCTTGCAACTGACTCCTAGCTTCACTGCTACACATTAAATCACCCCATGGATCATTGCATTTCTGGCAGTGCATTGAAGCCTCCCAGAGTTATGATCTAGTGGATAATTGCAGTGCTGGTTGAGTCCAGTGTTATGCATATGCATACATCATTCCACATCATTCTATGTTTAACATGGTAACCCCACAGGGTCAGGTTACCACCATGGTACATGGCATAGAGGTTCAAGAGATCCAGATCTTATCACTGAACTCCATATTAAGTGGTATAAAATATTTAGTGGTGGTACACATCTACTGGCATTGGAACACCACCCCCTTTGTGCAGTGCCTTGGTCACGTGACCTTTGCTGAAAAAGGATAGAGTTGCCCAGGGTTTGTTAAAAGAAACTAACTCCTTTGGCGCATTGTGTTCTGCATTTTGCATTCGCTGTGAAATGTTGCAATAAGCATAGTATTTAGGATGCCTTCCAAGCGACCAGGGCACTCTGACATCCGCTCATAATAACATCTATTTTAGTGCCTCGGGTCGGATCTCCATCAGTGTGTCACAGGTCCCATGGTAGTCTTATAAAGGCATTTATAATTCCGCATACACACAGTGCATGAAGGTCTCGCCTTCTCTGGAGTGGAGCCCAGAAGCTTGGCCGGCACAGTAAATCACCTCCCATCGTCCGCGTAGGTGTGGTTGCCCTTCCAAGTCAGGGTTGAGGACAATGGCAGGTTAGTGTTTCAGCAAGACAGCATCTGCCTGTGTTCTACCTGCCCTGTGCATCTGTCTGGGAGCTCGCTTTGTAATGTGCCAATCTCTTCTTGACCTTCACCAACAAATTGTTTACTGAGTAGACACCGTAAGTATTTCTTTCATTTTATTCCAGAGTCTGTATGTTCGCATTACATCATGGTTTTATAGTTTAAGGATGTTCCACCTTTAAAAAAAATTCGTTATGTAATTATTTCATTGAATATATTATTAAGGTACACTTAGCCGAACTGGCTTTGTATATTCGTTCACGTCAAATGTCATGCATGTATGTAATTATACCTATGTTGCTTAAATACATCCAGTGAACACTTTCCTTTCAACAAGGATAATGTTTAATTGGGAATGCAGAACAGCAGGCAACACTTGGACCGAGCTACTGATAACGTTACTAGCGACCCGCTAAGCCGGAGTCACTTCCTGATATTTTCTGAAGCATTTGAACAAACGCAGCAGCATATGAATTGCTGCACAGGAAAAAAAAAAAGTACAAAAAGCAAAGTGCAAGATTTTTTTTACATTTTTTAATTGTTGAATAATAATGTTTTGCATCCTCCTCTGCCAGTTTACGTGCATACGGATGCTTCTGAAAAGGTCTGTCTGCCTGGGGAGCCAGCACTCCTCGTCGCAGACCAGCGTGATCCTGTCCCGCGAGGCCGCGGCACTCCAGAGGCGAGATTTCACATGGGCTACCTGCTCCAGCTTGTCTAAGCAACAATGCCAGCCATATGCGAGGCGGCGGGAAAACAGATGCTGTTTTTCCATTTGTGAAATCAAGTTGTTGGAAAGTAGTCAGGTTTTCTGTCGCTGAAAGCCCATCTAATCAACCGACAGAGAGAGTGTGAGCTTTTCCAGAAATATTTGACAATATTTCCCATTGTTGCTGACTAGAAATATATGTAATTATGGAACGGCAACGGTGCACCTAACAGTATAGAGGCCCGTGTTAACCACGCTGGCTTTCATCAGGAGAAATTGAAGCCGCCATTTGCATAATGAAGAGGGGCATATAAATCAGCTGGTGCCAAACGGCTGTGAGGCAGAGCACATTTGTGCTGGGCTGAATGTGAATAGCCATTGTTAGGTAAATAGTGTTTGCAAATGTGTTTGACCTTTGTCAACAGGTAAACGAATCTGGGAATTACAACCAATTGGGCTAAAATCCTTTCCCACTGCTTTTCGCTTGGGAGCTGTTGTCAATACCGTATTACCTAGGTGAGAGATGTAAGGACTTTACTTAAAGAGGCACGAAAAGAATTCAGGAAATTTAAAATATTCCTCCATTTTATCAACCTCCTCTAAAGAAGCCTTGATTGGCTCCAAAGCTACCGAACGCCCAATGTGATTACGATTCCATCAGCTCTCAATTGTCTTTGACAACATAGATTATGACGATAATTTGCATGGGGAAATGACCCTATCAAACATAAGCTATTTATCATCTGGCAAACTCAAGACTTCCAGTGGGTTGCACTGGGCCCTGTGGGTGGCCGTTGGAACCTTGCACCTTCATTTGGTGATGGATGACTTGAGACATGCCAATTAACATGTTTGTATTCTGTCCTGTGTGCAGAGGCAAGGATGATGTCTGCTCCACATGCTCAACAGTGAACTGATGAGGCATGACAGAAGGCTTCCACAAATGATCTCTGCCCTCCCGAAACTAAGGCACCTTCGTAAATGGTAAAATTAGAAGGGCGAAGGCAGTATCCAATACATAATTATAATTATATGCCTTCAAAAGGCATCTCACCACGGCTGTGCTTGCTATGTAGCTTTGGGCAATAGTTTATTTGTGGAGCATTTTTTTCTACTGCCATTTTGCTTAATGCTACATGTTTAAGATTGCCTCCTAGTGGCTGAAAGTGGAATGCATGTCTCCGACGAGGAGGTTGATTTGAAGTCAACTCAAAATATTCTATTGCGCATTTGAAATACATGGCTTTAAAAATACATGATTGTGATGACATTTTTATCCTTCAGTGGATTCACAAGGATGGTGTCGGGGGTATTTGTGCACCGCACAGGCCAGCATGCTGGCCTGCGCACAGAGCGCCGTTTCCAGAGTATTTAAGGTGGCAGGGAAGGTTCGGGAGCAAGCACCGGTTAGGACGTAGCGTTTGTCCCAGTCGCTGCTCCCGAGCCTTCCCTGAATTCTGTGTGTCGAGTGTCGGTCTGTTAGTTTAAGGTATTTTAGGAGTAGGCAGTTGGGTCGGGGGATCAGGCGGGCATTTATAAAAAAAGAAAAAAATAGTCAGTGCTGTAAATAAAGCACTGTGCTTACCTGGCAGAGAAGAGGTTGAGGCGTTAGCCTCTGGGATGAGGATTGGCCCACCTTCTCTTCTTGGCTTGTATCTCCGTCTCTGTCGGAATTGTGGTTTTGGCAGGCACGGTTTTGTGGTGGGCTGGGATCAGAGAGTGCAGGAGCACGGCACACCTTTCCTTTTCTCTGGAGGACAGCCAGTAGATATTGTGCGTGGGCACCTGGGGGATAGGGGCAAGTTTGCAGGGCAGCAGTCGTGTTGAGGCTGGCAGCACTGCGTTCACCCACGCAGTTATTTTTGAGTGCAGTACCGTTTGCGGCCAAAGGGGGCAGTGCTATGCACGGTTCCTAGAAGCTCCACGTTCCTTTCTGCCTCTCGAGAGCTGCTTAGAGCAGCAGGCTGGTTGCTGTGAGGCAGCATAAGAAGCTAACATCAGGGTTAATAACTGATAGTGGAGACTTTTTGGTTAGCCCAAAATTGATATTAGCAGTTTTCACCAAGTGTGTCCTGTGGTTTACATGAATTAAAATTTGAGGGCGCAGCTGCTTTTCTGGTACATATTTGATTATAAATTCATATATTATTGCAGATAGATGGTAAGGGTAGGTGTACCTGTTACCTTTATTCAAGAAATACGTTGAAATAAGGTGGTTAGCCCAGCAGGTTCTGGAGTTACAATTTCCTTAGCTCAGCATATAAGACCACCGGGAGATATATATTCAGGCTCCGGAGCTAACTATTTCAAGGGGTGCGTTATCAAATTTAACTATTTTCTTTATTGGAGCAGGATGGCTGGACAGGGTTCTGGATGTAGGTGCTTGGTGGACGACCAAGCGTTGTTAGCAGGGCATCAAAAGCTCAGCTGGAGGGGGCAGGGAGAAGTTACGGGGGAGAGAGGGTGGGTGAAGAGGAGGCCCCAGAGCAGAACGGTGTCAGAGGGTGCCCTCGCAGCAGTGGTGGCTTGCAGCATGTCAGCAGGAAGGGGGGAGGTATGGGATAGAAGGGTCAGAAAGAGTTGGAGGGAGGTACCTCGGTGGACAATAAAGAGTGGGGGAGCAGGCGGCGGGGGGACAGGTAGCGGTTCAGGGGCAAAAGGGCTGGTTGAGGTTACTAGCAGAGGAGGGATAGGGGTAGATTTGGGCACAGGTCAAGGTAGCATTGAGGCTAGGGTCGGATGGATTCCATGGGACGCGGCGGTGCAGAGGGACAGAGGAGGGAAATGCCTTCAGAAGAGTGAAGGTGGGAGAAAAACTCTATCTCCGTTAGTTAACGAAGAAAGGGGAAGGTACTGGATGATCACACCGCAAAATAGGGTGCTATGTGGAGGGATTGGTACGGCCCCCGTGGTTACAGAGGAGGTGGAAGGAGAGGGCTTAAAGGCGGCCCCTCCGGCAGCCGGTAGAGGACAGACTAGAGTGTACAGTACGGTCCCTAGTACAGCTGAGCATAGGGTGGAGGAGAGAACCCCTCGCCCGAGAAGAGAGGAGGAGGAAGGGGTTGGCACGACCACAGTGAGAAGACGTCATAGGAGCAGTGGGGCAGATGCCCCGGGCTCTTCGAGGAGGAGCTGCCCATTGCGAGCATGCGCTCGCAACCACTATGGTATTTCACTGGGGGGGAGGAGCTGGTGGAGGAAAATTGTGTGCCTTTTGGAGGATGAGAAGCAAGGTGGGTTGTGGGGAAGGGAAAGGGTGCAGAGGGGTTTACGGTTTGAAGGGAAAGATGGGGCTGGTGGAGCAGGAGCGCAAGAGAACAGCAGGGAAATTGGCCAAGGGACTCTGCTGATGTTTTTTGTCCCCGCAGCAGGAGCTCATTGAGAAAAGAGAGGCCAGGATGACATGGCTTGGTGACAGCGGGGCAGAAAAAGGTGAGCAGGAATGGGAGTGGTCGATGGCATGGGTTAGGTTGGGTATGAGGTAGGGGACACAGAGGGGTGAAGCTGGGACACAAGGGATAGGTGGGGAGATGGAGAGGTTGTCCGCAAGGGCATTGGTGGGGGCAAGCGGAAATAGTGTCTCATCTGTGGAAGTACATACTGACAAGGTTGCAGAGCATGTGGCCCAAGGGGTGATAGAGGTTCCTAAGAGATGACTGTGCAGGGTGCGGTGAAGCACAAGACAATGCCTTATATGGGCATTACTAAGCTGCTGGGCGTGTATTTGATGGGGCAACAAAGGAAAAAATATGGGCAGGCGAGTTTGTGGATGTGTTTAAACTCCTGCACAGGGAGGTGAGAGTGAAAGAAGGGTCCAAGGAGGAAGAGCAGGAGTTGGCCACGAGACCAAGGTTACCAGTGACAATTGAAAATTGGACATCAGCATTTATTATATATGCGAGTGTTTATTGCGAGAAATTTCCAGAGAGGTGTATGGTGTCACTGAAATACTTCGACATAATAAGGAAACCGTTTACAAGTTTTGGTGGATTTGCATGGGTGAGATACGATGAAGAGTTCAGGGCAAGGATGGGCGAGGACAGCCAAGTGGTATGGGGAGAGATTGACATGGACCTATGGCATCTATGCGTCCAGCACCAAAGCTGCATACAGCAAGGGGTTTACCTGTGCCGTACCGGCCCTCTCATGGTCGCCCTGCCCCGCAAGGGGTCAGGGGAGGAAGCAGGGGTCAGCCTTCAGCAGCATGCTGGGCATTTAATAAAGAAAGCTGCACAAGAACGGTGTGCAAATTTAGGCACGAGTGTAGCCGATGGTCGGGACGGCATCCGGTAACACAATCTTTTCAAACAGGTAACAGAGGGGGTTGGCGAGGGGCAGGGAAAGTAGTTGTGGGGAAAGACCTATACGCTAGTTAAATTTGTGTTTCTGGAACAGTGGCTCAGTTTACCCTGACAGGGAAGGGGCCACATTTTTGGGGGAAGATTTTCGCGAGGGTTTTTAGGTTGGGTTATCAGGGTCCAAGGATGCGGCAGTGGGCGGAAAATGTGAAATTGGCGCGGGAAAATTTGGAAGTGGTGAGAGCGGGGCTGTGCAAGGAGGTGGCAGTGGGGGTCGAGCCTAAGAAGGCTGTGGGAGAATTCCGACTAATTGACCATTTGTCAGGGCCGCAGGGCACATCAGTGAATGATTTTATTTCACTGGAGGACTGCGGGGTGTCCTATGCTAGTATAGACCAGGCAGTGGGTTGGTGAGGAGGGAAGGTTGTGGGGCTAAGTGCAAGATCAAGGCATCATTTCATTGATACCAGCATATCCAGAAGCTTTTTGGCTGCTGCGGATGTAGTTCTAAGGCCAAAATGTATGTTGACAAAGCGTTGCCTATGGGCGGTGTAATTTCAGGTGCATTGTTTGAGCATTTTAGCTCTTTTTTGCAATTTTATTTTTTTTACTTACAGTTCGGGTTGTAAAGGAGCACAGCATTATTTGGACTTTTCTTTTCATAAGCGGGGTGGGCAGAGAACAGGAAGGTAGGAAAGAGGATGCTGGAGGTTTGTCAGACATTGAGGCAGGAATTGGGAGTGTGATTGGTGGAGGATAAAAATGAAGGGCCGGCGGTGGTGTTGACCTTTATGGGGTTAGAGTTGAATTAGGTGGCCATGACCTCATACTTGCCACTTGACAAGGTGAGCAGTTTTGTAGGGATGCTTGAGAAGATTATAGTGGCTCAAGAAATGACACTGGTGGGCATGCAGAGACTAGTGGGGCATCTCAATTTTGCATTTCGGGGAGTGGCCCGGGGTCACACTTTTTGTAGAAACATGGCGCAGTCCATGGCGGGGGATAAGTACCCACATAACAGGGTAAGGTTGTCAGGAGCGGTCAGGGAGGATTCAGGTTTGGCTAACATTGTTGGAAGAATTTACTGTGGGGCAAAAAGGGCTATATCAGAGGATTTGCGCTGGGGTGTAGGAGCAGAAGAAGAGAGGCACACAAGGGGATAAGTGGACAGTGATGCTACATGAAGTGGCAGGTTTTGGTGATTGAATTGCATGGACGGGAGGGCACGGTTGGCCCCTGGTGCAGTAGGGTGGAACAGCGATGAGAGGGAACTGCATGGACGGGGTGCACCGTTTGGCCTCTAGTGCAGTGGGGTGGAACAAGGATGAGAGAGAACTGCATGGACCCGGGTGCAATGATGGCCCCTGGTGCAGTGGTGGAAACACTGATGAAATGGATCATTTGCAAGGGTCACAGAGGGTAGTGAGCAGTGGGAATTAAATGGTACGGACAGGTGACAGGTGTATGGCAACTGGGAAAGTGGAGACAGCAGGTGAAGAGAGGAGCAGAGAGTAAGGGATGAGGTGGTTGATTTTATGCGGGGGTTATGGACAAGGGTTGGTCCAGGGCAATGATAGCAGGGAAATTGGTAGGCATTGCTTTTACAGGAAATGGTTTGGGGGATAAGTTCAGTAGCAGTGAAATGGCACGTAGGAAGCTGGAAGGATGGGCAATGGAAAAAGGAAGGGTAAGGATAGCCGGAGACCAGTTTCAGCAGCCCGGTTATTGAAGTTGTCCAAGATCTTGGGTGGGAGGTGTGCTGGCCATCAGGGGTGAGGGACATGTTTTCAACCTGTTTTATTGAAAGGAAAGGGATGTTGGGTGCTTCTGGATAGAGGCAGTAAAGGGTTGTGGCCAGTTAGAGTGGGAGTATCATGGCGGGAAACATGTAGGGGAAGAGAGGGTTGGTTTTCCAGCATGGAAATGAGTCGGTGGTGATGGCGGCTCAGGTTCTGGGTGTCATGAGGAGGGCTCCATGGGCTTCAGGGGAGAGAGCTGAAGAGTTTGTATTGCATTCTTTCAAGATGGGGGCAGCATCGGAAGATAGTAGGATGGGTCTATCTGCGGAGATGGTCAAGAATTTGGGGCGATGGAAACAGGGAAAATAAAAGGGGTACATCGGAGAGCTGGGGAATGGGGCTGGTTAGTGGAGGATAGAGATTGGGGGACGGGACGGGAGTAAGGTAACTGGTGGACAGAAAACTCTTAACAGTTTTTCTTCTGCAGATGTGGCACGAAGGAGTGGTGAGTGGCCGCAGATCTGGTTATGTGGATACCCTACAGTGAAATGGGCAGGGAAAGATGTGGAAAGAAGAACTTTCAGGACATAATTGGGATGTAGCTATAACATTGCTTTAGGAGATGGTCGAGGGAAGGGGCACCAACTGCTGCCTATGCTAGCGGGCTGAGGGAGCGTCATGGGGTTCCAGCTGCAATAATTTTGCAGGCAGGGGAGAACGATCTAGTTAAGGATATAGGGGTGTCATTGACTGAGTTGGTTAAGGGAGATATTGCCCAAGGTGGGGTTGTTCTGGACCAAGTTATTGCCAAGAAGAGTATGGCAGGGGACGGTAAACGAAGGTGCAGTAGAAAGGACTAGAAAAAAGATTAACAGGGAGATGGGGATGCTTGGCAGATCCTGGGGGGTGCAAATGCAGGCACACCAGGAATCATTTACACAGATTTTTCATTGTTTCAGAGGACGGTTGCATTTGTTGTTATTGGGGAACATGTATTACTTGGGGGATGTCGATTGGCAGTGGGGGATATCGTAAGGATTTGGAGGTAGAGGAGAAGTTGAGTAAGGAGGGGGTGGGGCAGAAAGAACACCTCAGGGGAGGGTTTTTCTGGTGTCATGGGACATGGCTCCTTGAAGGATGGGTGGGGGAAGCACATTGGGGTACTACCGCGGGAAAGAAGGGGGTTGGTGCTGTTTGCACAAACAGACTACCCCGGGGGTAGAAAGAGCAGGAAGAGGTATTGAAGAAGGAGGGGTGTGGCCTCAGGTAAAAGATGGGAGAAATCGGGATGAAGCTTGAGGAGAATTTAAGGGGCAGGGAGGGAGCAAGGCACACGAGAAGGGAGGAATTTAAAGTGATTAATTATTTAATTGTTGGGTAATTGAAATTGTTTATTTATTTAATTTTTTGGCAATTGTCAAGATGGATATGTTAGTCTGTAAGGCCAGGGAGCCAGGTTAGAGGTTTGTGAGCTGTGGCCTGTCACGTTAAAGCGACCTTTTCCACTTAAAAGCGAGTCTAGGTAATTTTGTGCAGTAAGCCCAAAAGCCTAGGACTGCACTTGGTGCAGCACATACAGGCTGCATCAGACTCATCCTAGGGATTTGTACCACCATTACAAAAGGAAAAACTGCCCTTAGTGCGCCTACAGTACAAGGGAGCAGTGCAACCTGCCTTAAATGTTGCTGCATGCACTAATGCTTCCATTCTGTCTCCTGCCAGGCTAACAGCTTTAGCATGTGTAAACGTGACTGCACTTTGCAATGAAGGAATGGCACCCATGCAGGTGAATGTAGTCTGTCATTGCACTCCCTTTTGTGTGAGCGCCCTGTAGTTTGCCTGGAATTCTCTCATGCCCACGGCACTGTGAACTCTCAGGCATGCTTTTCATATGTGCGACTACCTGGATGCTGCATGTATAGTGGGTATTAGACAGTAGTGTTTTGTATTGTGACTGGTGCACCACAAAGTTCCATCATTTGTGTTCTAAGGTGCACTATTCAAATGAGAGATTATCAATTGCCTATGCATATTCGTTATTATTACCAAAGCATGCGCACTGGCAGTCTGGTTTGTAAAGTGCCTGTGAACAAGCATACATTTACCATGACAACATGTAAACATAGAGTGCCTGTGCAATACTAATTGTTGTGTCTTATATTGGCTTATTGCATTTGCAGCAACATGCACATGCAATCTGTTTGCATGATGCCATTTTAAATATTTTCCTGCTGAAATCTGAGCTCTAAATCTGGGATTGAAGTTGGCACTTTGTGGTAAGGCGGTTGCAAACACAGAGTAAAAAAATCCCTCATCACCCATGTTCACGCTTTCATGATACATAGCATTGTAGGGAATGTTTAATATAAATGGAAGTCAGTGCTGCAGGAGTGTTTAATGTGGGTCTGTGTTATCCTACACTGTCTTTCTACGTTGCCTGCTGCTGACGGAGGAGTGTGTTTGACATAGAATCAGCTCCATAGCAGAGAAACTACAGAGTGCTGCAGTAGCGTTTACTGTGGGTTCACGCTATGCTACATAGGTTTTCTATGCTGCCTACTGCAGAGGGAGGAGTGTGTTTCACATAGACTCAGCCCCATGGCAGAGCGACTGTGGAGTGCTGCGGGAGTTTTTACTGTGTTTCCTGTGGCTCTGCGGTCAGCAGATACGAAACTCTACCCGGCCCGCGTACCAAGATCATTGCTTGCCGGTGGACAGTAGGGGGGTTGGGTAAGGCTGAAGAACATGGAGGGAATGACCTTGAGGAGCAAAATAAGGTGCCCTTCCACACTCCATTCCGGCTTCAGACTGCATCTAACATGTAAGCGCCTCTCTAAACCTTTGATGTATGTTTGATTGCGAACATCATTGAGATCAGTTACCCGCCCCCTTCCCCGACCGCCCGGACGCTTTGGCCCTGGCTTTGACAACTTGCCCAAGATGCTCTCAATCTTCCCGCCTGATTCTGGAGTACCGTCTTCCCCTGAGCCCTGAATGAACCGGAGTACATTGTCACTGGAGAGCCCCCTAATCACAGCTGCAGTGTATGGTTTGGCATTGGTTTTGCTCCCGATGCCATGCGTGGTATCTGCTGTCCTTAATCAATGATTGGATGCAGAGGCTGCCCCTAAAGGTCAGCTGACACCATCCACACTAAGGCCACACAATGGGAATGTGAGACAGCTTGATCCCAATGCAGCAAATGCGGACGACAGTCTCAGTGACTCCCCATAGAAGAGTGGTGGTGTGCTGGAAATCTGCCTCCAGTTCCAGGATTCTACGAACTTGCTGTCCATTTTTGACCAACCCCCCCTCCCTCGTGTACAGGTAATTGCCCAAGTGACCAATTTGGAGAGTTCAGTGGCTCTTAAATCCTTTGCATCTACCGTCAGACCTCTTGCGGCCGGCTGTCAGACACAGCATCTCCTGCAAGTGAAGCACAGGGGGTTCTGGATGCCTCTCCTAACTGCCCGGGGGCCAAACCCTGTTCAAGCTCGAAGTTGGACGAAACCTGGGTTGGGCTTGCAAAGGAGATCCCCAACTTAGAACTGAATTTGGGAGCGGACTGGTCGGAGGGAGATCGCTGTTCATGTCAACGGGGGTGGTTGGGTCTTTGGCCCTTCAAGGGCCCTTGACCTTGTCAGACAACAGATCGATCACCCCTTTCCCCCAAATGACAACTAAAGGAGGGAATCAGAACACTCTAAATAGGAATTTAACAAACGTTTATTATTTTTCTGCAAATTCAAGGAAAGGGAACATAATGTGCTGGAGAAATGTCGGGCGCTGAAATTCTGGAAGGTGGGGGGTGAGGAGAAATCACCTAGCCCAAGGTTAACATCAGAGACCTCCAAGTCCTTTAAGAAGCACGCTCCTAGTGGCATGGCCCCTGCCCTACTACCCTATCAAGTTTCCTATAAATTAGATGAAAACACAAACGCAAACACGTGCCACTACACAACGAACTTGAGGGAGTCAAACATCGAACATGCTGACCCCAGAGGAAGAAGGTCTTCAGTGAAGACTCTGAAACTGAAACCAAGGGAGACACTTGAAAAAACGAAGAGACTCATGATTCACAGGAATGTCTTTTCAGGGTTGCCCTCTGAGAACAAGGGCCCCAACCTCATTGTGAGTGATACACTATTGAGGGAGAGTGTGAACCCAAGGAGAGAAGTAGAAAGGTCCGACCTAGAAGAACATCAGGCACCTCAATCTAGATCTTCAACAGTGATTACTGACTTATCTGTTGAGCATCTGCACCTTTTGGGGAACATGTCCTCGTTACAACTTCCCCAGGAGACCTTCCATCATTCATCCAGCTTATAAACCTCCACATACCCTTCAATGTTCCATACAAGACGGCCTAGTGATAGACCACACTTGTCTTGCCAAACAGTCAAGTCAACAAAGCCTGACCTGTTCACGATCATGTCATCAATAACAAAAGCCCTGACACTGTTCACTAAGCTGAATGAAGTGCTCAATGACACCTTAAAGGACCAGACGACAATGATGGCAACGGTCCATTCTAAACTGTTGTTCCTAGAGGGCTTTTTAAACAGCCTCGAAACTGGGTCAGGTAGGTATAACCGTGATCTACAATGGAAGAGCAGGACACTCTAAGTAAAAACGTGAAGGTGCCCACTCGAGACCAGCAAGTGCAGACAAGCATGGACAGGATTTCTTCTGGCCCAACAAAATTGCCAGAAGATGGAAGTACAGCCACTGTCAGTCTGGACAGATATGCCAGCGCAAGAAAGGAGGTCATAGAAACTGCTACAGCGCTTATGATCGAGTGCAATGGGGACGGCATACCTACTCTGGAGGCCTCAGCCCCATTAAAAAAACAGACTCAGTAAACAACGAATATCCGATTTTTGAACAGGAAGAGGGTAATGGACCTCCTACAGTGTATCCGAATCTGCATCAGATTACATCAAATTACTTTAAAATCATAGAAATTGTGGAAGAGACATGTACTGAGAGTGAATTCTTGCATACAACCTCCCCAGTCGAAATCAGCCGAAAGCCTACTCATGCTGGGTTTTGACCTCACAGCCATGACAGGAGAAGAAGCCACTTATATTTGGGACCCAGAGGCAAAAAGTATCTGCTGACTGAACATACAGGAGAACCAAAGGCAAAAACCCTGACATAGTTCAGAGTATTGAATCTGCAAAAGCCTCCCTTTCAAACTTAAGCTCAGAACCAACTACACACAGGAATGCAAAACCTCAGTATTACAGTGAAGGCTAATAATGGGAACGGCCTTAGCAGAGAGGTCAAATAGGCCCCAGAGCTCAAATCTGGTTCCCTAGAAGGGTTTTCCTGGTCATGGCTATCAGGAATCGTGGCTGACACTAAAAGATCTTAGCTCAGTGCCCTCCCTTGCCCAGGACAAATTAGGATGGCCTCATGGAACACCAGAGAGTTTGGGTATTTGATAACTGAAAGTGATGTGAACCTGGGAGGTTTTTACCTACTATGCTTACAAGAGACATGGCTACACCAAAAAACTGCTCCTGGATGGGTATGCGGTGACTTTAAGTAGTGCAGAAAGTTGGCAGAAAAGGGACGGTGAGGTTCAGCGCAAGTACTAACCAATTTTGTTGTGGTTCGGATGGGCTGCAGGCGAATGCAGTAGTGGAAACCTGCCAAGTTGCCACAAAATGGTAATTGCAAGGGGGGTTTGTTGCCTTGCAACTGCAAATCACAGGCATGTGGTCATGAACCCTCAGTCCACATTATCATTTAAGTATGATTTTTCGCTGCACAAATCTATCTACCTTTCTTGGACACAACTTCAATTGCAACTCATGCTTTATTTTCTTAGGAGCCCACGCTTATAAAACTTAAATCAATCACACACCAATCAATGGGTAGGTGTGTACTGTTTACACTTTATTATTTTTCAGAAAAGCGACTTCCTCCCCTTGTCACCTAATTTATTAGCCAATTGTTTTTGCAAATATATTGTTTCGTCTGTAGTGATTACAAAGGGAAGTCCAGATTTCAGGTACTTCAAATAGTATTTTGATTTCCAGTTGACTAACTGCATGGCCTACATTATTCCTACTGCTAATTCAGTTTCTCTCAATCTCTTTATATTTCTTCTTCTCAACTTGTGGCAATGACCGCATTGGAAATATTTACACCATATGGTTTGCATATCCTTTTCCTAAAAATTGGTTCAACTGTCGCAATGCATTTATCTGCACTATTTGTTGACAAATTTCGTTTAAATTGTGTTTTTTTTATAATGTTCAGATATGTCCACCTTTTTGCTTTGTTCTACGGTTGGGTTTGTTATACTCTCTATGGTTATAATTTTACTTTATTCACTGCCTGTCTATTTCACATGCAGCCTCAGTAGAAGAGCGAGTTGCTCAAAATACTTGTCAGGCTGCACCACTTTTCTGATTAAATTACAAATTAATTAACTCTCATATTGTTTGTGTGTGCTGTGTGTTTGCAACAAACCCCCCTTGCAATTACTGTGACTTTAAGCCCAGCTGAAAAAGGCCTGAAGGGGTTAGCAAAGTCAGGCATGTTAACTGCAATCAAATCAGGAAGTGGTCTTGGCATAATTAAAGTGGTAAGCAGCAACCTGTAGGACCAAGAGATCATTGTGGGCTGGGTCCCTCCAGTGGCCGGGCAGAGTCAAGAGGGTGCTACTCGCCTGGCCATTATAAAAATGTACTGGAACCCAACAGCCATACAGGACGAGAGTTTTCTAGACATGGTGATCAAAATGATAGACAATGCATATACAATTCAAGGCACAGAACATATCATCATCTGCAGGGATCTTAACGTGACACACCTGATGTAAAAATAAAAATAAACTCTCCAAGCAAACAATTGTAGAATGATAGGAGAAGACTGGGTATCTTTAATGGTCTCTAGAGGCATACATATGATGAATGGGCACAAACCAGGAGATATACCACCCACAGCGACCGGATCAAGGGCCAACCAGTCAGCATTATTAGATTACATCTTTGTGTCTCAGAACTTTTTACAATTTGTTATCTCCCTTAAGATCATTTGAACGACTCAAAGTGATCACGATCTCGTTGAAATGAGATGGAACTCGAATGGGGAAACAAGTCAACTGAGAACGCCTGGACCAGTGACTGTATATAATGGTGGGGTAAGACTAGGAATGTTGAGAGAGTCCAATGACCAACTAACTGTACAATTTAAAATCGGCCCTCACCCAAGGTCGGGGATCGACAGAGTGTTTGCTTACATAAAATAGTTCAGACTCAGAGCTGGCCTGAAAGTAAAGTATTGCATACCTATGATGAGATGCTGGTTGCGAGGAGAACAGTGATCCAATGTATGCTTCGGGGAGCCAACAGGTAAAAAAAAAAAACAGATGACCTTCTGCAAGCCAAATCACAAACAACTGTTATAAGAACTGGTTACAAGAACACAGATTAAAAATGTGCTCAGACAGACTCAGAGCCAATGCTGAAAATAATCTGTGGGCGGAAATCATGTGAATTCTGGTCTTTAATAAATAACCATCTTGGGAACACATCAGCAATACAGAACACTGTTCCAGAGGAAGCCTGGGTGAAACATTTCTGGTCTCTCTACGAGAGAAAGAGGGATTACGGCCTGATTGATCTGCGGGAACACCCTGAGCCATGGGACTTCCCATGTGGAATAGAGGACATCTTGGGGAAATTGAAAAATCTGAATGGCTCACGAGCCCCAGTGCCGGACGGCCTGACCAACAGCATGCTAAAAAAAGATCAAATGCAATGGGCACATTTTTTCCATCTCCTATTTGAGCGGATTGGTTGTACACACATTCTCCCAGCATCCTGGAGAAAGGCAATCGTGGTGCCTATATTCAAAAAAGGCAACAGGGGGGAGCTCAAAACTACCATCAGATAGCCCTTCTGGACGCTATTGGGAAGGTCTTTGGCTCAATGTTGCTTGTAAAGTTAAATGACTGGCTACATCATGAGGGCCTTAATGACCCGTTTCAAACTGGGTTTGTCAAAGGGATCAGGACCGGTGTGTACCTGCTGCTCTTAAACATCTTAAAAGGGAAAGTCTGGGATGAAGAATCCAGACGAATCCAGAAGAATTCTGGCCTTTGTGGACTCTGTTCAGGCATTCGACCAGGTGGAACGTGGTTGCCTGTGGAATAATCTATTGAAATGTAACTGTCTGCAACCAATCTTGGAACCACTAATCTCCCTCCACTCTGACACCAGCATGCGAGTATGCCTGAATAAAGCCGGTTTGATGAGGCCTGAAGTAAGGCTGCCCACTGGCAACATCCCTCTACAACTTCTTCATATCTGACCTGGACAAAACACTAAAATCTGCCCAGAGGTTCCGGCCCTGTATTGGAGGGGTGCTGTTGAGTTGCCTCCTCTAGGCTGACGATTTGGTCCTAATAGACAAAACACTGGTCGGCCTCCAAAGAGAGCTGGTAAGACTGAAGGAGTATGTGGAATCAAATTATTTGCAAATAAACACTGACAAGATGAAGATGCTGGTCCTGGAAAAATCAAAGACGAAAAAAGCAAACGTCAAGTGGAGGTTGGGGTCATCCCAAATCTAACAGGTTGATTAATTTTGATACCTGGGAATAGAAATAAACAGCAACAGTTCAGAAGTCCCAATAATGGCTTCTTTACGTCAAAAAACCAGAACACTGGCTTCTCAAACTTCAATAATAAAACATCAAATTTGGCGGCTTTTCACTGATCCCGGTAGTACATTTCTATAAAATTAAAGTAGTCCCAATTTTAACGTATGGCTCAGAGGCTATACCTTTGATTACTGACAAATTGTGGCCATTACTAGAAGTTAACTTCTGGAAGGCTGTTTTGAATGTTCCATCTTCAATCCAATATAGGTTCTCTGAAGAGAACTAGGCCTCCTATCATTAAGGGCAACAGTCGACTGGAAGCATTTGGCACTATACAGAAAACGCATTTTGGGTTTGGGAGTAAGACCTAAAATTGAACCAAGGTAATGTGAAAACAAAATTAAAAAAGCTAGATTGGATAACTACAGACAACAAGGCAAACAACTAAAAATTGTTTGAACAACTAAACTAGGAGGTTCGAGCACTGGGCGAATTGCCAGGTTACCTAGTGAAATTCCCCAGTAGATATTACCGGGATACATTTCTGAGAGTGCAACTGAGTTTCTGACAAAAGAAATTGTGGCTGCACGATCAGCAGCTATAACTCCTAAGGTTACCTTATGTCATTTTCGTGGGAAGGAGGAAGTTGTGGAGAACTTGAAACATCTTTACACATCATGTCAAGGGTTGTCTAAAGTCAGAACAAAGCATTTTGGCCATTTGATTACTGCCTCGAGGTCCTTGACTCTAGAGGCCTGGTGGACTTTGGTCCTGAGAGGGGATAAGATCTTGTTGGTATTGGCGGTGGTGTCATTTATTGAGTAAATCCTGGTGGATCACGACTGTGAGGAAGGGGTTAAATGTACTTTTCCATTTTCTCTTCCCTCTTGGTTCATCTTTGGGCGATCTCAAAGGTTTACATACTGGTTGGCTGCACTATCCATTCGTACCTTGCTCCTTGTTTTCTTTTATCCGTTCTTAGATTTCTCTCTTTTCATCTTTTTTCCTTTCCCCTTTCTAAATGTGTACTTGCTTAAAATAACTTTTTTTAAATTAAAGCAATAAAAAAATCATTTAAAAAGAAATGGTTGTCAGTTTAATTAATCAAACAAGGTGTGCTTGGATTTTTCAATTCAGTTACTTGTTTACAAGCACAGCCATGTGCCCGAAAATGAAGAAAGCTGTATCCCTTTACAACAGAAGCTTAGACCTGTGCATTTAAACTTAAATAACTTCTATAATTACATTATATCCATTTCTGTAATGTGTGTCTCGTTGAGGACATGTTGCAATTAATACTTAACGTTAAGTAATGTTTCTTCCCATAAGGCAATATGCACTATCACTTCATCATGTACAAACTCATCTAAAGTGTCTTGATGAGAAATATCAGAATTAAAGTTTGCACACATTAAATTTGTGAAAAAGGACTTCACTGTAAATAAAGTAAAACTGATATGGCAGTGTACACGTTAAGTACCCTTATTATAGATTGCGACATGAGACAAAAAGCTATAACATCTTGTTGAAAATATTTCTTATGTACCAAGGTAAGCCATCTAGCAGGTCAGAATCTGTGTTAGTTGGACTTTAGTCACTGCAATAAAGCCTCGTCATAGAAAAATAGCAGAGACATGCATTTCATTCACACTCCAACAAACTCAGTTTGAGTATCTAAGACTGGTTTATGAGCATGGTATGGCATCCATTTTACTTTATGGTCCAGAATTAGTCACATGCTAGAAAGGCCTGCTTTTTACAGAACAAAGGATCAAATCACTTCAACCCACTCTGCTTTGCCCTTTGTGACATCTACCATTACTATAAAGCACCATCTGTCCAGTCTAATGGAGGCAGCTGTGTTCAAGATAACCATTAAGTGTAAATGGAGCTTAATTTATAGATATTTTACATTTAAAATTAACAGTTTAAATTACATCGCAATGTAAACCCCTTCTCTTAGCTTATATCTTTGCAATACTTAGGTCATTTAAGAAATCAAAGACGGTTCTGGACACAGGGAAACCTGCCCCACAGTATGATGCAAAACATCATATAGTAATATGTACCAATTTTTAATACACTTACATAATGTATTAAATTGGTAACCTTTAATGCCACCAGAGCATGTCTCCAGATGCAGATTTGTTGTATGATTCTGCAAAACTTTGCCTTAATATTGGGATACAGTCAGAAAAAAAGTTATGGAAGAAATATAGATTTGGGTCCAAAATTGAACAGAATCAATCAAACCTTGTTACATGGCTAAATATGTTGGACATATCCACAAAGTGGCCGTTTTCACTGGGGGTGTCAACTTCCTAAGGCAACCAATGAGAAGACTCAACCCATCAATTTGTGTTATGTCAAATGACACTTCATGAAGAAATATAGCTTCTATTTAACCCCATACACACAGGAAGTAGAGCGAGCTCTGTGATTCTGGAAAGCCTGCAGATGGGGCAACCCTGCCCGAGATGATAAGTGATCAAGTGGTATAATACCTAAGAGATGATAAAATGACTCCCTACTCTGGTCTTGTTCAGAGGACCCTGAAACAGAACGTTGCCTAAAAAAGACAACATTACCTGAGAAGGATTTGTAAATAGGGACCAAGAGGAGTTGATGACTGGGTGAAGTAGCTGGAGCTGTGAGATGACATGAGGGTTCTGTGTATTTAAAAGACACACCCAGAAGTGAGTATACAAAGCCCAGATAGTAAATGAAAATCCTTTAGAGGAATTCTTTACCAGCTAAGCCACTGTAAGGGTTGAGCTGTAAAGAAAGTAATTGGGAAGTATTGTAAAACAGAATGCCAAAGGGTTTTCGGCACAGAATTCACATTGTCCTTTGAATGTAGCCAAGTATTCTAAACCCAATGTTTTCACAGGTGTATTTTAAAACTGGATTTGTGAACTGGTGTACACCATTTCACAGTACACAGAGGATTGTTAAACATAGTTTGCTGTAAAATACATAGTTAGATATAAAAAGAAATTCTGAGTACAACCTTTACCAGTCTAGTGGACTGAGAGGGAGATTAGATTATCCAATTCCATTCCTAACAAATAATTACACTTACAATGAATAATATAATCTTTCTGATAACGTTACCATGAAAAGAAGAGACCTTGTAAGAAGTAGATTGTAAAAATCAAGTATGATAGGCAGGCAGTTTCTATCCCTTCAGAAAATGATATGCTCATGTTCATTTCAATCCCAATTCTCTAGATTACCATTGCAACCCATCACAGTTTGTATCTTACATACATGCATGCATTAAAAGCCAACAGGACCATATATGCATATATGCATGTGACAATACCACAACATTCAGAACATTTAAATTCAATGTGAATTATATGTGATATTGACAACAATACTTGTCAATCGCTTAAGAGAAACTCCAATGCAAATACCAATCCAAGTCACAATGCTTCCAATTATCTGTCACTTAAAAAATGTCAAAATATATTCAATTGTGTTTTGGTGATGGAAATCTTTAATGCACATTAAAGCTGTTTTTTCTCTGTACAAATATATTTATAATATATGTCCAAATACAGCCTGTTTATTATCCTAGAATGTTGGGGTGGGTTGTGTAATAGAGAGAATGAGTCTATACATCAATAAATCATCGAACATAAAATAAAGCTTGCCTGCGATGCAGAGGTATTGACATCATTGATGTCACTGCATGGATGCATTGTGTTTTACAAATTGTGCGGAAGATCACAGATGTGTGTGATGTTCCATTTGTGTGTTGAATTGGGTGATCCCTGCTGCATGATCTTATTTGAGCATACGGGCTTTTGGAATTTTATAAAGCTAATTTAAAGGAGAATTGAGCTATATTTGTGTGGATTTGTAGTTTGGGAGAATATTTATTTTTGAAGTGAGAAATATGAATCAGGCAGATTGTTTATTTGATTATAGATCAACACATGTTTATGAGGAGGTATGCCTAAAAAAAACAAGAGCTTACGAGAATGATTAGGAACATTGTTAGAGAGGATTTTCCAATGGAGGACGATAAAACTATAGAACTAAAAATGTGTAAGTGCAATTATAAGGACTGAATATTCCAGATTAAAGTGATTCTGGAGATAGGTGATAGTGCTAGCATGTTGAAAATAATGGGCTAAAAAATGGTAAGAAATGTACGGAATGTATAAATAAAACAGGGAAGACACAGGAGCAAATGTTGATAAATCAATTGATGAGGTTAAATGGGTTAATCATTTCTCAAGTATCTTTGGAGAAAAAATCCAATTGTCGACTTGACTTTCTTTTGGAATGATCTACCCATATGGAGTAAGCCTTTACTGAATTAGAAATTGAGGAGATTATTATCAAATCGAAATATTCTTGAGCAGTTGGGCTCAATGGACTTTCAAAAGTAATTCTTAAAGGAAATCCATCTCTTGGAGTAAAAGTGTGTGGAGTGTGATGTTAGAATGTTTGGAGTTGAATTGGTCATCTTATCCTCTTGATATCTCAATGACTTGATGACATCTGATCCTGTAACTAAGAAGCTAATAAAGTAACCACTACGAGTACCTGGCCTGAGTATCCTGAGTGTCCTTGATGAGTGAACCCTATGACCAAGGAGTGGTCATAACAATTGGCGACGAGGATGCTCCAAGGTATGGTGAAGAAGGACCTTGGAGTGGAGCTGGAAGCAAGGAGAAGCAGGTTCCTGTGTGTTATCATGAGAGAGAGGAGAAGAGAAAAGACTCTGCTGCGGGGGGTGCAGGTAAGAGGACAAAGTGACTGTTGCGAGAGAGAGAGAGCCCACTGCCCCCATGGACTGTTAAGCGCCCACCACCCAGGGCTGTTTGAGGTAGGCATCCAGGGCTACTTCAGCGCTGTTAGAGGCAGCCACCCAGGGCGGTGTTGGCATCCTGCCCCAAGGTATTCCTAGCCAGAGGTTGGACTGCCAGAGAGGCTACCAGGAGCAAGCACTATCTAAGTTTGTGAGGGAGAGGAGTCTTACCAGTGGCCAGCGCCAGGGTCAGTAAGTGTGGCACATGTGGAGACTGGAACAGTTAGTGGCTCACTTGAGAAGTGGCATCCGGATAGTGTGGGCTGCATTGCAAAGGGAACTGTGATAGTGAGTTCTGGCAGCTGTCATGAGCGGGCTGCCAGGGAGCTCAGGCAACGGTTGGGTCACAGAGATCATCAAAGAAATGCAGAATTTAAATGCTGAGCTTATACTCGATGGGGGTCGTGTGAGAAGAACGCTGCAATAAGAATACAAAGCTTGGGGCCAAGCTGTTAAAGTTAGGATGCATGGCGAGCTGGAGCTCTGTTACCTTTCACAGCTCACAGCAAAATGATGACGTATTGAAATTCACAGGAGGTGTTGGAGATTGCACCGAATGCTGAGGCTGTCCGTACCGAGACTGTTTGTTGATTGCTCCTTATTACGTCTGGTGTTGGCAAATCGGGCAGCGTGACGTTCTCGTATGATGAGGGATGAGGTGATTAGAGGAAAGCACGTATTGACGTGCTCAATGTGATAATGTATAAGGAAGTAAGAACTGCTCCGTGTCTCTATTTAGCGTGTGTGTTAAGTCCTGTGTGCGCACGAAGTAAAAGATATGAAGAGCCAGCAATATTTTTTTTTACTGGCAGCAATATGGAACGGGAAGACGACGTGTCATCTATATATATATAAAAAAAAAGGGAAATATACATTTATTTTCCCAGCCAGAGGATCGGAAGACACTGTTTTGCCTGTGTTATTGGAGCCGACATTGGAGCATAAGGTACTGTGTTTCTTGAAATGCTCCTGCAAGTGCGGCTTTGTGGGATGACAGGTGTATTTATTAGCCTGTCTTCAGTGACTGAAATAGCGGCCCGAATTGTATGTTACCGCCCAATTGTTGGCAAGTTCAAGTATGGTGATGTAAAGTGGATCCTATGCAGATATGCTTAACGCTTATGTATTCACGTGTTCACATCAATGCAAATGTTGTTAGAGGTTCCTGTTTTAGTAATCTTCAGGTTTCGGGTTGGTTTTAAATGCACTCATGGATTTTTCGTTAGTGTGGAGTGGCACTGTGATTGTGATGTTTAGTATGCAATGAGAAATAGTAGTGGGTTCAGAGTTAATGATTGATAAGTTTGTTTGTTGAATGTTGTTGGAGTTTGGGCATTTGAACTTAACGGTTTTAAGCTGTTGCAGAGTGATGTTGTCCATATTATGTTTAGTGTAACATTTTGAGGCATTGCAGCATTCTGAGTTGCCTGTATAGAAACGACGTGGACTTTTAGAAAATCTGACCTGCAATGTACAATTTGTTAATGTATCACTCAATGTTACGTTTAGAATCACTGTTTTGAGGCAATTGCAGGGGTGAGTGTTGTTGTATGTTCATTGAGGTGTAACCCAAGATTTCTGCTAGAGCGACTGCAGCGCTTTCTAGCTGTTTTACATCCTATTTATGGGTTGGATGTGTGTTTGTGTTTTGGGTGTATGTTTTGAGTAGTGTGTAAGGTTGGGTGCGTCACCAGTGATTGGTCTGGGAAACCTGCCGGGTTTGGAAGGTGTTTAAATTTAGTGCATGACCAAGGAGTGGTCAAGGAACTCTGTGGAGTTGGACGTATTTGGTGTTTTGTAGCCCTGCGGGGTCAGTGACGTCTTTACTAGAGGCAGACTAGTACCCGACTCTTTGAAAAGCTTTGATGTTATGTTGATGTATGACTTTGTGTAGTCCAGAGGTGACTAGTAGGAGACTAGTACCTGAAGCTTTGAAGAGCTTTGATGTCACGGTGATGTGTGACTTAGTGTAGTCCAGAGGTGCGTAGCAGGGGACTAGCACCTGAAACTTTGGTGTTGTGGTGATTTGTGACTCTGCGGAGTCCACGTGAATCTTTGTGAGGCTTTGATGTTGTTTTGGTGACCTTACAGAGTTGTTAGGGTCCAGGGACTTCGCTTGAAATTCTGAAGATGCAGGTGACATTGCATCTTGTGTTTTCTTTTCTGGAACATTTAGGTGGTTTCTGGAATTGTTCTTGAGTTTTCTCTTGATCAATTTCAGAAGCCTGGCAACGTTTCATCTGCAGCTGTGTTCACTTTGGGTTGTTTTGAATTGTTTAGAAGGGCTCAATTGTCTGGCCAACATCTGTAGCTAGGGATAGTGGTGGCTGTTTTAGTGACAGCTTGTTGCCTTTGTTTATTGGTGTGATTGGGTGAGTGATTGGTGACCTGGTGGGTCCTTGTTTGCTTGCAATTTTGTGTGGATTGAACTGCGGCATGAGTCAAGACTGTGGTTCCTTGTTGACCCAGGTAGATTTCTGGGTTGTTAGTAAGTGTCTTGTGTTGTTACGATAGTACCTGTTTTTTTTCTTTGGGAGTTAGTGCTCGGAAGTGGCAGTCCGAGGTTCCTTTCTGGCAGGGGGGAACGGAGGTGAATTGTGGTGTTTTGATTGGTTAGGAGTGTTAGTTGTGGCGGCTAGGTCTGTCGTAGGATGTTAGTTACGCCTGTTGGTACAATTTCCCAGGTGTTAGTGGAACATGGTTGAGAGTGAGGAGTGTTCTTATGTTTGAAAGTGTGTCGTAGTGGATTTGACTTTATGCAAGAGGAAGAGGTGTTGGGGTTGCTTCCTTCAGGTGAGCTTGAGGTGTGTTTGTTTGTTGTAGGAAAGGAGGTGTTAGGGTTGGCTCTTATGCTTGCATCTGTGCTGTGCCAGGATTGATGTCATCATCAGAATGTAGGCTGTGAGTGTGGAGTGTGAGGTTAGAATGTTTGGAGTTGAATTGGTTCTAACCGGGGCAGTTACAATATGTGAGCCTGGGTGGTGGGAGCCAGTGGGCTCTTATCCCTGATCCTCTTGATATATCAATGACTTGATGACATCTGATCTTGTAACTAAGAAGCTAATAAAGTAACCACTAAGAGTACCTGGCCTGAGTATCCTGAGTGTCCTTGATGAGTAAACCCTATGACCAAGGAGCGGTCATAACAGGAAAACACTGTACAACTGGTCTATATGAAGGGGCCTTTTAGAAATTATTTTACAGCTCCATTCAGATACTGAGATTAGGGTGCAAATTAATCTAGAAGTTTCCTATACAAGAGAATTCTGAACAGGACTCGGTTTACACCAAGGGTGTATCCTGGTTCTGATATATAATTTGTATATATCAGATCTGTAGTTTTGTTTTGCAAATGTCTGCAACTTTCCACCTAAAATAGGGCAGTTACATATTGGACTTCTGATCTTTGCAGACAACATTGTGTTATTAGATCAGACACAGCTGGGTTTGCAGATATCATTGGATCAGTTGATATACTATGCATATGCGAACAATTTAAAAATAAATGTTAATGAAGCAGTTGTAATGATAATTAATGGATCTAAAAGAATTCGATCTTTCAATTGGTTTGTATCGGCCCATGGCCTAAGGGTAGCATGACACTTTACTTATCTGGGCTTCTCTATCTAAAGCAAGTCTGATTTATAATACTCCTCAACATTGATTAACCTCCTGAGTGTCCCAATTGAGGAAATCTAAGACCGAATACTGCTCATTTTCTCTGCTCCCGTTTTTACATTTTTCAAAGGCTGAAATTGGTCCAACCATTAATTATGGTCTGGAAGTGGTGGTTGGGAATGAGGAGAAATATTCTCACTTGTTGGAAGAACAAGTGTTGAAAATAATCATTCAATCTTCCTGTGTGTGTTCCCATAGCCTTGCTTTGTGTTGAGTTGGGCATTCAATCTATCCACTCACTGGTGAGGTTCAAATAATTGATGCTTTTACAAAAGAATTTAAATCCTATTAAGGGATTGTTGTTCAAAGTTTTGAATACAATTTTAAGGAAAGGCAATTCTCCTCCTGTCGTGAAATGCGTAACTATTTTGAGGAGTTATAAGATGGCGTCACTTCTCTCTGAAGGGGATACTCTTCCCATGAGACCAAGGAGGTGAGGCAGCTACCCGATAATCCCCATGGCAGTGGTATAATCTGGGAGGATCTCATGGGGAGGGACTCTCCCTCTAGGGATGAGTATGACTATCTAGGGTACAGCTCTTGTAACATAAATACTGACCCACACAATCTAAGGTCTCTTTCCGCGAATGAACTTTTCTTGGAGAGTGACCCTATGTATTTTTATCAGGTAGAGAACAATAGGGAACCTGAAAGTACCATGACGAGGAAGAGTGTAGGAAACATGAAGATCACTTACCGCACATGTTCTGGTACGAGGTAGCCCCGCGCCCATTTCAAGATCAAAACAACAAAAGAGATGAAGGATTTATATAATGAGCTGATTGGGAACCAACTACATTGTATAAAAACCAAATAGGGACAAAGACACCTATCAACTCCAGCCAATACAGGCAGCAGCTGTGGAAACTCTCAGATGCGGGAGTTGCAAATCGTATCAGGGAACCAGAGGAGAATCATGGAGGACACTGCAGAGCCATTGCAGCCTTTCTTCTCAAGCACTGCAGAAGCAGTCCCGAAGGCCAGAAGGAAGTCGAACTGTGCAAGGACGTACCGCGCTGATTTGAGAGATGCATAGAGAAACCAAAGCAAGCCAAGCTGCAGAGAGGGAGGCCGCGCTGCCATCGCAGATGCAGAGATGGCCGACGAGAAGTCAAGCCACGCAGAAGGAAGCCGCACTGATGTCGCAGATGTGGCGAGGAGTCCAAAGCAGCAGAGAAGTAAACCCTTGTGCCTGGAAGCCCCGGCAAGTACTGACATTCCTGTGAAGGTAAAGGGAGGTACGGGAGACCCAGAGGGGACTTGAGATTAGAAGGGAGGCAGGAATTAAAGACTCTTCCTTAGCCTAATAGTTGGGATGCCCAGATTGGCTCTCATGTGTGTCAGACCTACCTGAAAGCTCCTCTTATTCATGTCATTGGATGGGGGAATCCCACTGACCACCAGAGAAGAGTCACGGACCTACTCCTAGGGAAGATTAGGATAAACCAAGGTCAATAACCCTAATCAATAGAATAATATGAGTCATCATCCTCATGACAGTACTTGGCAGGTTAGTGAATCAAGTAGGCCGAGTCCAAGAAAAGAGACCCGCGTCGAGGACCGGAATCCAGAAAGAGAGATAAGTCATCTTCATCATGGCAATACTTGGTAGAATATGAACCATGTAACTATGGGGGGAACCTCCTCTTCCACGCAAAACACTCACAAATGTATCTGTTGAGATAATAATGTGCTGAACAAGTATTTGCATGGAGTAAAACAACACTAAAAGATAAAATTCAGTCACATGATCATAAGATAATGAAATGATTGGACACAAACATATCATTTAAAAAAATGTATTTGCCAGTGAGTCAGTACTGGTTTATGGTTTATTTAAATTAATATTTGCATCAAACATATCTGAAAACTTGGAGCGTTCTCCTCTGGTGTTAGGAAACATAGATTACCCTATTAGGGTTGTGCAACTTGCACTGATAAGGTTATACACATGAACACATAGAATGAAATATCAGGAATGTGTATACAGCCAAATATTTATAATTGCCAGCAAAAAACTGTGTTGAAAAGCTTCTCCTCATAAACACATGACTGAGGTATACTTTCAATGAAAGTGTAATGATTGCCTTGCCAACACGTGTTATGACCCATTTGGGTCGTCATCAGGGCTAAATTATCAATACACAAGATACATTCTCTCATATATATGATGAATGTCTGTGACTTGAGTGTCCCTGTGAGTAGAGAGGAAAAAGTAAACAAGGCAGAGGTTTAGAACAGTAAATTATACCTGTTGTCATTAGATCAATAATGAACATGCATACTTGGACGGTCTGCTGTTTATAATTAAGATTTAGCAATTTGTGACACTATTGAAGCTACTGGTGTTCAACCATTAAGACTGTATGTTATACCTCTGTTTGTAGTCTGTTCACCAAAGATAATGAAAAGATTTATGGAGCCCCCTATTTGAAACCATGGTTGGTATATTGACTTCCACGTGCCTATTGCTAATATTAAATAGGTATCAAATTGTGCATTTACCTGACAAATTTGGTGAACATAGAAGAAGTGAATGTATTTGCCGTAATGGATGATTGTGTTGATGTCTTGCCAGATGGTATGAGCGTTCTGTCTTATTGGATACCTTAACCTAATTTCACTTCCTTTTAAATAAGGTGACAGCGATTCGTGCATTAGAAAAAGTGATTGGTACCGGACTGATTTAAGGTCAAAATGAAAAGCATAAATTAAAGAACAGACTGTCCTGAAGTTACTGACTGATGAGTATGGGCCAATGGTGATGGTTAGATTAGTTTAAATATAATATTAAATGCTAAACGACGTAAAATCCATAGCACGTATTCTGGAAAAAAGCTGAATTCCAACAAAATGCATTAGGGTGAAAAACTCTGCATCCGAATAACCATTTTAACCTAAGCGCTCAGTATCACATGATCTGAATTAGATTATGAACCATGTCTGTCGAGTCAAAGAAGTAGAGCCTGGGTTTGGGACCCAACCACATTTGGAACTTCATATGGCATTGAACAGATGAGACTTTATTTATTTATTTAGTTGTAATGCGCCATCACCCGCAAGCATCAGAGTGCAACATTTAGACAAGGCGAACATACAGATGAAACTGGACAACTGAGTTCATGAAGAAGGCCCTGCCAAAATCTAAAGGTTACTTAAAGAGCAAAGACTTCAGAGTTCTACGAAATACCAACATGTATTTCTCCAATCTCATGGCCATAAGGAGGGTATTCCATAACTTTGCAGCTCTGACACAGAAGGATCTACCCAGACCCTTTGAGCATCTGAAGTTTAAACCATTAATCTGACCCAGATATCCCAAGCGCAGAGATATACGGATTACGTAATGGGAAACAAATAACTTCAAGTAGGAGGGCGCTGTTCCAAAAATACAGCGAAGTGCGATGGTACTAGATCTAAAAGCAATACGCTCCGTCATCGCCAGCCAGTGCAAATCCCTCCTGTCAGATGAGATATGCTTACCTCTAGGTTTATTCTTAATGATACGCATTGCGTTGTTTTGTATTGTCTGGAATCTAGCCAGGCAGCAACTATTTGCCCCAATCAGCAGTGCATTACCGTAATCGAGCCTCGAGAGGATGACTGCACGAGCAATGGAGGCACCGTTCTTTTCGTTGACGAGAGGCCTAATGTGACTGAGCAGACCCAGGTAATATTGACAGCTCCTGCCGATTTGGTTCACGTGCGCCTGTGTGCTTAAGGAGGATTCCAGCATAATGTCTCCAGTTTTCACCATAACCAGCACCGCAATAACGCAGTTCTTAATGTTACAGCTTTTGTAATCTTCGTTCAGCTTTGCGAGAGCCTGCCAGGAGCTGAAGATGAGCAGCTCAGATTTACTACTGTTTAAGCACATCCAGTTCCTGCCCATCCAGGACTCAATGGTATCATAGATGCCTAGGAGGTTGTTAGAATCTTGGGAGTAATTCCCGTTCATCTCCAGTACCAACTGCATTTCATCATCGTAATTCGTAAAGAACACACTAGACTCCTCAAGCAGTGAACAAAGTGGTCCAAGATGTAAGTTGAATAGCAAAGGGACAAGCTAGCGCCCTGTGGCACTTTGCACTTAATCGGCGTGAGAGGGGATAAAGCATCACCCCAGTGGATTTTGAATATGTGATTAGCTAAGAATGATTCAATCTATTTGACCACTCCCCTGGAGCAATTACCTGCATGTTCGGGTGTCCGTAGTAGTCGAAGGCTGCGGATAGATTGAGTAAGACCAGCACTCCAGCCTTCCCCTCATCTGTAGTGTCAGAGGAAGGGAGTCATTCCCCCTGGGTCTAGTTGACTGACAAGTTGTAATGATATGTATCAGGAGGAGGACGTCATTCGCCTGATATCAAGTGGTGGAAATAAGAATAAGCTTTCAGCCAAGGAAAGGGAGTCATTCCCCCTGGCTTTTGACTACAAAGTGTTAAAATAACTTTTCAAGCAGTGGGAGGCAGGCATTCCCCTGGGTACCTCAATGACCCAAGAGGAGAAGGGTTGATGGCTTGTATTTCTGTTTGAGGACACTTTCAACCAGGGGAATGGAGTCATTCCCCCTGGTGAACATTGTTTGAAGTTTGCCATGTTAAGAGTAGACTAACCAGGGGAAGGGATTCATTCCCCCTACTGAGAACTAATGAACATTTCTGAACTGAACTGTGATCACAGAACCAGGATAAGAGAGACATTCTCTAGGGCAACAGACAGGTTAGCCTTATTTACTTTAGTTGCAAGTGTAAGAGACAGAACTAGGGATTTTGGCAGAGGACGGTGAACACTTTTTAGTCTTTTGTTGACACAGGGAAACCCCACATAGAAATAAGAACAGGTAGGCATTTCTCTTTCTTTTCACAAAGAATAAAAGTCTTTACCAACCACCATGCCACCTATGTGTCAGTCTCCTTCTTCCGTACCCTTAACCTATGGTGTCAGCTGGTTAAAGCCAGGGAACCCTAAAATTCTCAAAGCTAAGTGACGAAGCCTCAATCCCCTCTGTAGCTACCAATGAATCCAAATGATTTGACCTCCCCAGTAGCTGTGATATGACCATTGAGCTGGAGAATGGCAGTTCATACCCACTGACCTAGTTTTAGCATCCCCCAAGGGTACATACATCTGATTGGTGTCCAAGTTTGGTCTTTTTTGGAAACATCGACTGGACGTAATGGCCGGGGTGGTAGACCTCGACTAAAGGGCCGATGATAAGATTTAATAATTTTTTTTGCATTTGTAGCAGCGCTCTGAACCCTCAGGTATCTATGCGCTACTTACATTAGGGGAAGTGGTGTACAGGTAAAGGTACAGGGAAAGTAGGAGGCATATGTTCAGGATGTTGAGCAGTAATGTAGTGTCTTGGCTCCGAGGAGATCTGGTGATTCAGGTTTTCAATTTTCTCCTAAAGGACCAATAGGAGGGTTCCATTCTCAAGAACAAGGGGAGATTGTTCTACAGCTTGCCATCGACAACAGGGAAGTTGAGCCTCCTGCAGATTGGCGATTGAAGCTGAGCACTTTGAGCAAGTGGTCGTATGAGGATCTTAGTGGGTGAGAGGGGCTGTATTTTTTCACGCGCTAAGAGCGGTAGGCAGGTGCAGTTTCAGAGAGGCACTTGTGAATGATGGAGAGGATCTGGAAGTTGATTGGCTCTCGGAACAGCAGCCAATGGGTGTCTTTTCTGGTTTCTGAGACATGTGCGAGAACAATGGGAATCATCCCTATAACATCCCTTCTCTCTGGCCTTCCACCTTGGGTCTCTCCCTGTTCCTTCTTCTGTACCCAGAAACCTTGGAGTCATATTTGACTCCTCCCTATCCTTCCTGCCTCTCATTGCCCAGAAGCTCCCCTTTCAACTCTTCTTTGTCAAAGGCATTCTCCCATTTCTCACTTTCCCTCAGAAGCTCAATGTTTCCCGAGCCCTGGTTCTCTTTAAACTTGACTATTGCAACAGCCTCATCCTCAATCCACCTTCTTCCACACTGCAACCCCTTCAGCTAATCCAGAATAGAGCAGCAAGATTTATCCTTGGCCTTAAGCCCAGGGACCACATCTATCCTGCCCTAAAAAGTGTCCACTGACTCTCGGTTGCTGCACAGATCAAATTCAAATCCCTCTGCATCATCCACAAGGTTGTCTAGGGATGGGGACCACACTATCTGCAACTTTGTCTTACCAAGTACTCTCCTTGTAGACCTCCATGCTCCTCTGGCACCAACTCTCTGTGTGTAAAGCATTTCACTAACCAGATAGCAAGAGGTGGTTTGCTTTCCTCAGCTGAATCCCTCCTTTGGAACAGCCTCCTACTTCCTCTGCATCTTGAGTAGGACATGATTAAGTTCCAAAAGCATCTCAAGACTCTCCTCTTTTCCTCCTCCTTCCCTAATTCCCTCCTCTGCTAATCTCACAGTTGCTCTGATTGATGTCTTGGACCCTTATGCATCCTCAGGGCCACTAACCATTCACACCCAATCTCCCTAGCTTCTGTCTGCCTCAGCACTTGTTTCAGAACACCCTCCGCATTGGAGAATCGCACTTTCCACCCAACGTGGCTCCTGGCCACATAGCACATACCATACCATGCATTTCATCTGCGCCTCACCCTCAAACACGGACACCCCAGCACCTACTCCACTTCCCTCTTCCTTGCTGCACTTGCATGTTCTGAATAATAACAAGGCATAGTAAGTTCGATCGTCCCTTCCCCCGATGAATTTTTTATATTTAATTTTACTGCAATCTCATTCTCCCTCCCTGCTGCCCTGTGGGATCTTTGAAACAGAATGCATTTCCTTTATAAACGCCTAACAAGGAAACAATAAATAAATAAATAATTAAATAAACAAATAAATATGGTGTGACATCTGTGAAGAAAATTGTCCAAGGGATATAAGAGAATGCTTTGTTTCCCAAACTCGTAGAGGTCCCAGAACACGATCTGACAAGACTGAGGCACCAAAGGATTTGTGGCTGATCAAGACCCACCACAGAAGGTAGACATCTCTAAACCTGGTGTAGAGGAAGGGGATCTTGAGATCATTCCTGATTTGGTTTACCCAAATGCAATGATCCCGTATTAGCCGAGGCCTTCCTTAGAGTTATCCCTGAGGAGGAAGGAAAGGGATTTACGATGGTCCATTTTTTTTTTGTAAAACAGGGACTACTATATATAGAGATATCACCCAGGAAGGTATAACAACAGGGTGTTCCTGTGTGGAAAGAACTAATGAAAAAATTACTAAACAGAAAACATTTACTAAGTAAGTCTCACAGTGATTTAATCACTTAATTTTGTGAAAGTTTCAAGTATCAGTGCAATACAATACAATATATCATGTATTAAACACAGAAAACAAAGAACATGATTGACAAATGCATTTAGACCAACATTTTATTATTTTGATTAAGTGCAATTAAAAGGAAAATCACTCACCAGAGAGCTTATTCATTCTCTGTGGTGATATATCATGAATGATATACAAAGGAAACCAAATATTCAAGACAAATTATTTAGAAACTTTACAAACACTCAGAAAGATGAATACACTTATGTGCAGATGAACCTTGGTCGAAAAACACAGGTGTGGAGCTGATGATTGGGGAAACACATACAATATGCCAAAGAGAAACTTCACTTAAAGCAATTAGACTTGAGCAAACATATATTTACCAGGTGCGCACATGCATTCATAGTGCAAATTCTGACCAGCAGACTTGAATTGAACTGTCCGTGGCTAAATGTTGACTGGTTTCATCAGTCCATCATGGCGGTCAGTTGTCAAAGACAATGGGGGTCATTCCGAGTTGGGCGGTAAGGGTTTATGGGCACCGGTAAGGATTCCGGTGCCGTTAAACCCCTACTGCCATATTCCGAGGTCCCTTAGTGAGTCCCAGCAGGAACAGCTGGTCTGACCAGCCGTTCTTTGCTGGACCCGTTAAGGGACATTGGAGATAATAACGGGCCCGCTGTTAGGGAGAATTCTCTGTTTAGGCTGAATTTCCTAACCTAGTGAGTCCCCCAGCAGCTTTGCTGGATTTCTGGGGTTTGTTTTTTCCCTCCTGCCAAGAGTGTGACCCTTTTCCTCTCACTCTTGGACATGTATGTGTGGAATTCCTTTGAGGTGTCAATGTGTTCGATGGGCTATGGGGTCTTTTACTCCATAGGGTCTCATAAGTTTTTCTATGTGTGTCACTCTGCACCCTACGTGTCGTGACACGGGGGCGCCCTAGCAGGTCCCCCCACCATAGACTCCATACCCGGGGACTGACTACTGTCTCCCCGGGCATGTAAAGTCACCATTGGCTTTACTAGACCTAAATTTACTAACAGAACTAGTACCAACCATCTTATTGTGGACGTGCTAGTAGGGGTAATACGATTACTCCTGGATCTGTTACTCGAGGGGGCACTGTCCCGTCCCCCCTCGTCGAGTTTTGGCTGGTGGCAGTGGAAACTACTTGTTATGTTCGGCCCCGAGCATAACCCTATGGGATTCGTCCCATTGTTGAAGATTGATACTGTTTTTCGTTAATCTCCAACGTACCACCGATCTACTTATCTTAAATAAGTTTATCGAGTGGTATTTTCTGCCAGAACCCGGGTTGTAAAATGGCGTCTGTGTTTTTCTCTGTGACTCCGAAACCAAAGGTTGAGCCCTTTGTTCCACTTTTGGCGGGCCTCTGGACAGAGACCCGCGAAGGTGGCGCCATTCTGTCTGGGTTACCTCAGGGGTGTGGGAGGGGGTTTAGACACCCTGGACCGAGTTGCCTTGCCAACTCAGGTCGCACTCTGGAGTGATTGGCCCAGGTGGTGAGCCTTCCCGCTCACCACTTAGCATGTGTTGATTGACAAGCTAGGCTGAATGAATGGGGGACGTCTGCATAAAAGCAGGGCCTTTGGGACTGGATCTTCAGGAAGTCGCCACTGGACCTAAAGAATCCGACGAGGGTAACGCTGAGCCGACCTGCACGACAAAACCTCCGGTGGAGCCCTGCGGAATCGTCTCACAATCTCCCGACGACAGAAGAGATCTCCCTGCCGGAGAGGCTCTTTCCCTGGCTGGTGGGAACAACCAGTCTTCTTCTTCTTTACGCTTTTTGATCGCCCAGGACGCAGTGGTCGAATTGCCCGTGCAGAGCACCCGGCAACCGGATAGCCACTACTCCTGCATCGTGATCGAAAGGTGGTGCCTTGTGACGAAGCACTCCGCGGCTGGTTTCTTCCCTGGTGGTGCACCGGACATCTTCTCTTCGACGACGAGAGCATCTCTTCTCTTGGCCAAGACCCGTCGTGCATCCACCACCAGGAACAACTGCCCCCGTCGGAGCTGTCTTCCCCCACAAGGTACCGTAAACCGCCTGGCTTCCCTTTTCGATCGGTTCGTGTGAGGTATCTGATTCCTCTCCGTTCCGTTGGGTTGCCTCCAAGCTTTATTCACTCTTTGTTCTGAACTGGTTCAACCTGTCGCTAAACAATTTGCTAAACAAGACTTGAGTGCATCATCCGTAGAGACTTTCCAGGATATTGTGCCTTGCCTCTCACCGAGTGGGCCTGGCCGCCGCACTGTATGATCTAGTGTGATTAATGCTTTCTTGCCTTGCATTTTTACCCGCTACAGTACGAAACGTGTTGACTTCGTTACCTGCCTTTCTCTTCTCTTACTCCGCACTAAAAATATTCGAGTGTCATCTAGGTTGGGGTATACACCTCTGTCTGCAAATAAGTGGTGCCGTAAAAACCTAGAGTTGTCGATATTGTGTTTCGTTGAGCTTTATTCCATCCTGCAGAGTAATTGTATTTTGATTTGTTTGCCGTGGTTCACTTTAGTATTTTTCGTAGACATTCTGTTATTAATAAATAACTTACTATCTTTATACTAAAGCCTGGTTGCGTGTTTACTCGTTTTGCTGCGAAGAATTACCCTATCTTGTATACTCCCTATACTGACCAACTTTTCTTGAGAGAAGTCTGACTGCTCAGCCACAGCTACCAATTGGATCTGTGTGGTACAGACTGCTACCAAGCGGGTTCATCGCAACACCTGTAGTCCTAAATCTTTTGCAGTGGTCCCAGAGGGAACTGCACAGGTTTCCGCCTAACACTGGTGTACAGCGGTGGGATTAGTATCGAGTATACAGTTTAGAGTGTTTTTCGACGCTGTAGGACGACTAACCACAAAACGTTACAAAAGCAACTTTCAAAAAACATGTCTACAATGGAAATGTACAGCCAAGAGTCTTTGTCGGATAAAAATACTGAGAGTCTGCGAGCTCTCTGTAGACAAGAGAATCTTCCTGTAAAAGGCAAGAAGTTAGAACTGATAGAGAGATTGCTGGCGAACCAAAGTCTGGGTACTGGTTCAGAGGAACCAAACTCTCCAGCAACTGTAGATAACAGTAATGGTGTTGATCTAAATCGTGATTCTGATGATAGCGATGAAGAGGCTGACGAGGACGGCGAGGCTAACGAAAATGTCTCCTCCCCTCCCCTATCTGCCTTACCAACTGTGCCTACGGGGCCCATACCAGGTCCCACAAGTAACCCTGCTTATTTTGAACTTGAAAAAATGAAGCTCGAATTAGAATATAAACGGTTCTTGGCTCAATCTGAACGAAACCAAGAGCTCGAGTTCAGACGAATGAATGCCCAGGCTGAGCAGAAACAAGCTGAGTTAAGACTCAGGGAAATAGAGCTTAATCATGAGTTACAAATGAAAAAGTTGTCTATGGAAAATGCTTCTCTCTCCTCTGGTTCCTCTAGGAGCTCCAGTCCCAAAAGACCCCGGATGCCGAAGGAATTAGTGGGTATGTACGAACCGAGATTGGATGTGTTGGATTGGTTGAAACTGTTTGAATACAATCATGGGCTCCAGGACATCACCGGGAATGCGTTGCTTCCCTGGTTGTTCTCTAGGCTTCCTCCTGTTGCGACTGATGTGGTAATGGAATTGGGGGAGGTGGATAAGACGGATTACGAAAGTGTGAAACTAGCTTTGATAGCTAGATTCGGGAAGACCCCTTCCCAGTATCTTAAGAGGTTTAGAACCCTCAAAAAGCATGATGGTACCCCTTGGGCTACCTGGGTGAGTGAAGGGTTGAAAAACTTAGAGGGATGGATTAAGGGTTACAAAGTTGACACTTACGAGGGTATGCGAAATCTTTTTATGTTGGAGTCGATTTATGATGCCTGTTCTCCTGAGCTCAGACAGCACTTGGCTGATTCGAAGGAATTAGATTCCAGGGCTCTAGCTAAGGCTGCTGACTTGTGGGTTGCCAACAGGGCTACTCACAAGGATTCCGGGGTAACTCAGAAAAAGGACGAGGGAAAACAGCCTAAAAAAGACTCAAAGGAGAATTCGAATAACTCACATTCCAAAGAGGGCCCCAAACAAAACCAGAAGGGTAAGCCACCGGGAAAACCACAGCAGAATAGTGTGTCTTCTGGTGCCAAACCGGAAGGAGGTCAGAACAAGCCACCATTCCAGAAAGCATTCGGGAAATGCTTTGTTTGTGGCTCGACTGATCACGTGAAAGGAGATCCCAGATGTAAGGGTAAACCTTCAGGGGTCCAGCTTGTCTCCTTAGCCTTCGCTCCAGAGGAGGAAGTCCAAATGGCAAGTGGAAACTTTCTACTGCTAGCTGACGAACCCATTGGAGTCTCAGCCAGCGTTTCTTTAGTATCTCTGGGGTTGTGGGAACAACAGAATTTAGACGTCTATAATTCTATCCCCGATAATACTAAAGAGTATTATAAGGACAGTGTCCAGGTGAATGGTCAGGAGACGCCTGCCATTAGGGACACTGGGGCCAGCATAACTGTGGTGGATAAATCGTTTTTTCAGGCTGAGGATGTTGCTAAGGCACCCAAACGCCTCACCAAGTTAGCTGGAGGGCCTGTGCAGATGCTTCCCCAATTACCAGTTCTCATCCAGTGTAACGACATGACTGTAAAGATACCTGTCAGCATACAGAGTGAGGTACCAGGACGCGTACTGTTGGGTAACGATTTGAAAACTCTCGGAGTTGTATCGCATACTCCCAGACCTCCTAGTAAACGGTTACAGGAGCTAACCAGACCTGCAAGAGAGAGGACCCTGCGCGGTACTCTCGGGGAGATGATGAAGAAAGAAATCACTCCTGCTCCATTGGAAATGGCGGCCGCTGTCTCTAGGAACACAGAAGTCAAAGGGAAACCTAAAACTTCTAAACCGAAACCAACAGCCCACATTCCGATGCAGCCGACACGGACTTCCCCGCGGTTGTCCAATGTCACACCCGTAACTCCACCTCCAGCTGAGGCTGTGGGGGAAGTACAACCCTGTATGGTAGAATTAGACTCTGAAGAAGAGCTAATGGAAGGCCCGGAACTCATTGGAGATCTGGATCCTGTTGACCATCCTGAGCTGCAGTCGTTACTGGCAGAAGGTGGACCCAGCAGGGCAGACTTCAGTAAGGGACAGAGAGAATGTCCAACTCTGGAAGGTCTTCGCCGTCAGGCAGAAACTCAGGCTGAAGGGCAAGAGCCTGGGAAACATAGGTTGCACTGGGAAGATGGCCTCTTCTATAGTGAACCGACCGAGTCTGCACCTGGAGACTACAAACGCCTTGTAGTACCCCAAGCGAACAGACCACAGTTCTTGCAGTTAGCCCACGAGATTCCTTTGGCTGGTCACTTGAGTTTCAAGAAGACTAAGGAAAGGCTCTCACTCTACTTCTACTGGCCAAAAATGGGGGCCGAAGTAGAAAAGCACTGCAGAAGCTGCCATACCTGCCAGATCTCTGGTAAGGTTGGGTCCAAGAATGTGGCACCGTTAGTGCCTCTTCCCGTTGTGGGAGTCCCATTTGAGAGAGTAGGGATTGATATCGTTGGTCCCCTTGATCCTCCAACCTCCTCAGGCAACAGGTTTATACTTGTTGTAGTAGACCATGCTACTAGGTATCCTGAGGCAATTCCTATGAGGACTGTTACAGCTCCGGCTGTGGCTAAGGCCCTCCTTGGTATTTTTACTAGGGTCGGATTTCCTAAGGAAGTTATCTCTGACAGGGGGTCACATTTTATGTCCCACTACATGAAAGCCATGTGGAAAACCTGCGGAGTAACTTACAAGTTCTCAACGGCTTACCACCCACAAACCAATGGGTTGGTAGAACGGTTCAACCGAACCATGAAGAGCATGATAGGTGCTCTAGAAGAACCCCTTAAGCGTAAGTGGGACCTTCTATTGCCATGCCTTCTTTTTGCTTATAGAGAAGTCCCTCAGGAGGGAGTAGGCTACTCTCCCTTCGAACTGCTCTATGGTCATCCCGTCAGAGGTCCATTGGCCCTGATTAAGGAGGGGTTGGAGAGTGCTCCTTCCCCCAAGCCAGTCAGAGTGACTGACTACGTGATAGGTCTCCGGAGGAGAATGTCGCACCTGATGACAGAAGCAAGCGATAACTTGAAAGCTGGACAAGCATTGGTCAAGCACTGGCACGATCAAAAGGCTAACATGGTTGAGTTCGCTCAAAACCAGCTTGTTCTTGTTATGATCCCCACAAGGCAGAGGGCCTTGCAAGATAAATGGATGGGACCCTACCGAGTAGTGGGTAAGCTCGGTGAGGTTAACTATCTGGTGGACTTGGGCAACCCCAAGGAGGCTCCGACAGTCTTTCACACCAACTGACTTAAAGCGTATGTCTCACGACCTGACGTAGGAGCGTTGCTTCTAGCATCGGTCGAGGAAGAAGAAGAGAGTGAAGCTCTTCCAGATCTCCTCAGAGGCTACCCGTTAGATGAAAAAATTGAAGGAGTAAATCTCTCCTCCAATCTGACACCCGAGCAACAAGAAGAGTGCAAGTCTATGTTGAATCAGTTTGCCTCCCTGTTCTCGCTCTCACCAGGCTTGACCCCTTGGGGCCAACACGAGATACTCACTGGTGACTGTCTGCCTGTCAAAAGCAGAGGATATCGCATGTCAGAAAACGTAAGAACCCACATCAAAGGTGAGGTCAGCAAGATGCTTGATCTCGGGGTAATAGAGCCCTCTACTAGTCCATGGTCTAGCCCAGTTGTGTTAGTACCAAAGGCCGGATCTAAAGAACTTAGATTCTGCGTGGATTATAGAGCTCTTAACGCAGTCACCACGACTGATGCCCATCCTTTGCCAAGAACAGATGAGTTGGTGGATAAACTTGGCGCCGCCAAGTTCCTCAGCACATTTGACTTGACGTCAGGCTATTGGCAAATAGCCCTGGCCAACCATGCCAAGGAGAAAACTGCATTTTCTACCCCCGTTGGTTTATACCAGTTTACGGTAATGCCTTTCGGACTAAAAAATGCGCCTGCTACGTTTCAACGGATGGTAAACCAGGTTCTAACCGGGATGGAGGACTTCTGCATGGCATACTTGGATGACATAGCAGTGTTCAGCAATTCCTGGAACGAACATGTAACCCACCTGAGAGATGTTTTGCAGGCTCTTGGACGAGCCAATCTGACCATAAAGGCGAGTAAATGCCAAATTGGACAGAGTAAGGTAGTCTACCTTGGGCATGAGGTAGGCGGTGGAGAAATAAGGCCTTTGCTCAGTAAGATTGAAGCTGTGCAAAATTGGACAACACCGACTACTCAGACTCAGGTGAGAGCCTTCCTAGGCCTCACCGGGTATTACAGGAATTTCATAGAGAACTATGGGACCATAGCTTCTCCACTGAATGTCATCTCCTCGCCCAAATTCCCTAAAAAGGTTAAATGGAACGAGGAGTGCAATCAGGCGTTTGAAAACCTGAAAAAGGCTCTTTGCCAAGCCCCAGTACTCAGAGCTCCTGATTACCGCCAACACTTCATTGTGCAGACCGACGCTTCCAATGTAGGGATAGGTGCCGTACTCAGTCAACTGGATGGGAAAGGTAGGGAGCACCCCGTTTGCTACATCAGCCGTAAGCTGAAGGATCCTGAAACAAGGTGGGCAACAATCGAAAGAGAATGCTTTGCTATCGTGTGGGCTCTGAAGAAGTTTAGGCCGTACTTGTATGGTTCTACTTTTGTTATTCAGACTGACCACCAACCCTTGAGATGGTTAATGCAAATGAAAGGGGAAAACCCAAAACTACTGAGATGGTCGATCTGCCTGCAAGGGTTCGATTTCACCATTGAGCACAGGTCAGGGTGTCACCACCAAAATGCTGATGGTCTCTCTAGGATGTATATCATCGACTAGAGGTATGAGATTCATCCAGGAGTGGATTAAATCCTCCTGTCCCTTAGTCTGGGGGGGGCGAGTGTTAGGGAGAATTCTCTGTTTAGGCTGAATTTCCTAACCTAGTGAGTCCCCCAGCAGCTTTGCTGGATTTCTGGGGTTTGTTTTTTCCCTCCTGCCAAGAGTGTGACCCTTTTCCTCTCACTCTTGGACATGTATGTGTGGAATTCCTTTGAGGTGTCAATGTGTTCGATGGGCTATGGGGTCTTTTACTCCATAGGGTCTCATAAGTTTTTCTATGTGTGTCACTCTGCACCCTACGTGTCGTGACACGGGGGCACCCTAGCAGGTCCCCCCACCATAGACTCCATACCCGGGGACTGACTACTGTCTCCCCGGGCATGTAAAGTCACCATTGGCTTTACTAGACCTAAATTTACTAACAGAACTAGTACCAACCATCTTATTGTGGACGTGCTAGTAGGGGTAATACGATTACTCCTGGATCTGTTACTCGAGGGGGCACTGTCCCGTCCCCCCTCGTCGAGTTTTGGCTGGTGGCAGTGGAAACTACTTGTTATGTTCGGCCCCGAGCATAACCCTATGGGATTCGTCCCATTGTTGAAGATTGATACTGTTTTTCGTTAATCTCCAACGTACCACCGATCTACTTATCTTAAATAAGTTTATCGAGTGGTATTTTCTGCCAGAACCCGGGTTGTAAAATGGCGTCTGTGTTTTTCTCTGTGACTCCGAAACCAAAGGTTGAGCCCTTTGTTCCACTTTTGGCGGGCCTCTGGACAGAGACCCGCGAAGGTGGCGCCATTCTGTCTGGGTTACCTCAGGGGTGTGGGAGGGGGTTTAGACACCCTGGACCGAGTTGCCTTGCCAACTCAGGTCGCACTCTGGAGTGATTGGCCCAGGTGGTGAGCCTTCCCGCTCACCACTTAGCATGTGTTGATTGACAAGCTAGGCTGAATGAATGGGGGACGTCTGCATAAAAGCAGGGCCTTTGGGACTGGATCTTCAGGAAGTCGCCACTGGACCTAAAGAATCCGACGAGGGTAACGCTGAGCCGACCTGCACGACAAAACCTCCGGTGGAGCCCTGCGGAATCGTCTCACAATCTCCCGACGACAGAAGAGATCTCCCTGCCGGAGAGGCTCTTTCCCTGGCTGGTGGGAACAACCAGTCTTCTTCTTCTTTACGCTTTTTGATCGCCCAGGACGCAGTGGTCGAATTGCCCGTGCAGAGCACCCGGCAACCGGATAGCCACTACTCCTGCATCGTGATCGAAAGGTGGTGCCTTGTGACGAAGCACTCCGCGGCTGGTTTCTTCCCTGGTGGTGCACCGGACATCTTCTCTTCGACGACGAGAGCATCTCTTCTCTTGGCCAAGACCCGTCGTGCATCCACCACCAGGAACAACTGCCCCCGTCGGAGCTGTCTTCCCCCACAAGGTACCGTAAACCGCCTGGCTTCCCTTTTCGATCGGTTCGTGTGAGGTATCTGATTCCTCTCCGTTCCGTTGGGTTGCCTCCAAGCTTTATTCACTCTTTGTTCTGAACTGGTTCAACCTGTCGCTAAACAATTTGCTAAACAAGACTTGAGTGCATCATCCGTAGAGACTTTCCAGGATATCGTGCCTTGCCTCTCACCGAGTGGGCCTGGCCGCCGCACTGTATGATCTAGTGTGATTAATGCTTTCTTGCCTTGCATTTTTACCCGCTTCAGTACGAACCGTGTTGACTTCGTTACCTGCCTTTCTCTTCTCTTACTCCGCACTAAAAATATTCGAGTGTCATCTAGGTTGGGGTATACACCTCTGTCTGCAAATAAGTGGTGCCGTAAAAACCTAGAGTTGTCGATATTGTGTTTCGGGGGGTTGAGCTTTATTCCATCCTGCAGAGTAATTGTATTTTGATTTGTTTGCCGTGGTTCACTTTAGTATTTTTCGTAGACATTCTGTTATTAATAAATAACTTACTATCTTTATACTAAAGCCTGGTTGCGTGTTTACTCGTTTTGCTGCGAAGAATTACCCTATCTTGTATACTCCCTATACTGACCAACTTTTCTTGAGAGAAGTCTGACTGCTCAGCCACAGCTACCAATTGGATCTGTGTGGTACAGACTGCTACCAAGCGGGTTCATCGCAACACCTGTAGTCCTAAATCTTTTGCAGTGGTCCCAGAGGGAACTGCACAGGTTTCCGCCTAACACCCGCAAATTGCGGGCGCATTATTAGTGCCTTCCCCATTCCCATTGAGCCCTATGGGGGCTCAAGTGGGAATGGGGTATGGTTTACTGAATGGGGACTCCATGGTCGGAATGACCCGGTAAGTCCCCATTCAGCCAGACCGGAACAGGACCCGGGTTTGGAGGTAGCCATGCCGCTAATAGCGCAATAGCTACCTGCAAACTCGTAATGACCCCCAATGTCTAATAGTTTGGTGCAACGTAGATAGTGTTCACAAGGACAAATCAAAACTAAAGACGAGGCTGATGCAAAAAAGAGAGCCTACGCCATCCGCTGTTGTAAATAGTTATGAGCGTGAAATACGCCATCCGCTGTCGTAAATAGTTATGAGCGTGAAATGCCATGTTCTCTTGTCAAGGGTGTGCTCTCACATCCCAACCTAGCACAGTGGCAGAACTGGCATTTTCGGTGGTAAGAGAGGAAGAATGAACCACCTTTGTCAGGAGGAGAAATACTCTATACAGCCCCTAAAAACACATAATGGAAATAATGTACTTAAAAACAAATAAAATTAGATAATCATATAGTACTAGTACGCATCACACTCAAAACCAATAATAATTTGAATTGTGGAGCTGGGCAGTCAATGCCCGAAGAGGGTTACCCAGGGGTTGTCTCCTGTGACCAAACAGGAATACAATCCACTACCAGTAGGATGTAAATAATAAGAAGAAACAACGTGTTCAGTGCTTAGTGGGAACCCGAGTGAAAAATGTGCATCATAGTGCTTAAAAAATATGGCACAGTAGTCTCAACCTTATATAGAAACTGATCAAGTGTAATTGAAAGGCAGAACGTGCAAAGATACAAAATACAAACTTTGCAGAAGTACCTACCAAGACACTATATCATTGTCGGAATATTTTGCATTTGGGTCTGATGATGGCGTTATGAATATTGTCTCCTCAAGATAAAGTTGCTATGAGTCGGAATGCGCACCTCACGGATAATCACTTTGATCTAGTGGTACGAAAAAAGGAAGAAAGGAAAAAGAACAAGATGCTAAATTTGCATGCATAAACCATTTGAAATATGAATAACGGCAGCCAGTCAGACACACTTACCTCGGTAAAGTGCGTTGTGTTTGTTCCAACTGATACCTCAAGGTGAGGCAGTTTAGGGTAGTGGAAGCATTGCTCTATTTGCTCCCAGGGCAATGTCGCTGAGTGAACGTCAAAGAAACAACAGGGTGTTCCAATTAGAAATGAGCTCCGAGTGGCCAGAAAAACTTTAAGTTGTAACCGCATGGAATTACGGTCCTACCAGCATTAATAAAATACGCTAACCTGTGTATATCTAAGGCGAAATTTTTGGAATGCGTGCAACAATCGTACAAACTCCACGAGCATTGGAAGCTCCAGTCTGCAGGGTAACTGTGAAGAGACAGGCCAGTTTGAGGGGAGTGGTTTAGAATGAGGAAGTAGGTTGATTCATAGACAATGAAAGAGGACTGGTTGTCAAATTCAAGTATGAATGCTGAACTTGAAAACACAGCACAGTTGGAACGTGAAGCTCCTCCATAGCGTGCCAACTCATGAAGCAGAATAAACTGCTCACCAAAGAACAGAAGGCATATGAGAATGATAACTTAAACACTCCAATTGGAGCCGTACGAAGGAAAACTACCAAAGTACAACGTGATGCCTATAAATGTAGAGAAAATAAATTAATAAGCAACGATCACCAATTGTGAGATCCATTTAAAATATACAAAATAAGCAGGGAAGAATAGATCATATGAAAACAAAAAAATAAATCCCATTGAATTAAAAGAAGTAAACCCGAAAAATGAGATTACAGTGCAATTTATATCGTTAGAAATAACATATCTAAGCGCATTGATGGCCCAACACAGACTAGACAATCCCAAAATGGCTTAGTAGGGTCTGACTGCTACCAGATGGAGAATGCTTCATTTAGGAGAAAATTCCACTGTGCTTCCTTCTTAGCCAATGATTGGTGTGGATTAGCAGCATCTTTGACGACATCAATGACCCACCAGCGTAAGTCTTCTGTTGAGTGGCTGAACCGGGTGTCTTGTTTTGTCTATATATTTGAGCCCACAGGGACACTCAATGCAATATATGGCCCAAGGTGTTTTACAATTTGTATGATGCCGAAGGGCCCATGTTTTACCAGCAAAGGTAAATGCTTTGGTTTTGTACACAAATTTACAGACCATACAGGACCCACAAGGGAAATGGCCCGTAAGGGGTCGTAGGTTTCAGCTAGTTGTTATTGATCTGGAAAGTATTTATGAAGAGGCATTGGTCCCTCAAGTGTTTCTGCCTTTTCATGGCAAAAGTTGGTAGTGGTTCTTCAGGTAACAGTAATTGAGCCACATACCAGTATTTCTTGATAGTTTTTTTGATCATATAAGTGCGTGGACTATATGTCAAGGCACATACCAATTTGTCTTGTGGTAATTGATTGTTAGGTTCAAAAAGGCTTTTGCAGGGAGTGAACCTTGCTCGTTTGTAAGAATCAAAGATGAGCTTTTAAGGATATCCCTGCTGTCTGAATTTAGTACTGAAAGTATGGGCATGATGGTGATAGTCAGGTAATATGGTACAATTCTGCCTTAGTCTGAGAAACTGGGAATATGGAACGCTTTCTTTTTGATTTTGTGGGTGGGAGCTGTCAAAATGCAACAAAGTATTGCGCTCAGTCGGTTTAGTGTATGTTATGTTATTTTGCATTTATATAGCGCCTTATATTCCATTGGTATGGTCTGAAGAGGCTGGTAGGTTGAACGCCCTTGGGAACCAAAGTTCAGGTCAGTAGAGAGAGTAGAGAGAGTCAAAGGTGCATGTGAGCACCCGGTATGTGTGCAGCTGGTGCGGTATTCGTGTAATAGCTGCTTTATAGCGGTAGGTGTGATGGTTGAGAGATCAGGAGTATGTGTTCGTTCTGGCAGGATTTATCCAGACCGAATGTGGCTGAGTTAGGCCTGAGGAGAACGCCTGGCTGGGGGGTGTGTAACCAGCAGTGATTACTTAGAATGATGGGGAGTGAGCGGCGGATGTTGGTATGAGGACAGTTATACCGAATGGTGTCATAGTATCTCTGTGTTCTAGTTGAGTGGTGGTGTAAAGTGAATAGATAGGTTTATTGGCTTGATGTTGAATGAGGAGGTCCAAAAACGATATCTGAATATTACATGTTGTAATTGTGAAATTAATTGTGGTGTGGCATTGATTCTATATATACACAAAGGAGCAAAGGTACATGTCCTTTAGTCTATTCCATTACTCATCTGTCTAAATGAAGATGATAAGTAATCACCCCTACCTATTAGTCCTGAAAGAATGGACTTGGTGTGTCACACGAATTTATACATTAAATCATTTTAATTTCTATATTCAAAATTTGATAAAACATTGTTAAAACAACTTGTTTTAAAACACACTATGAAACCCAAGGTAATAGCCCACACGGTGGGTATAACACCAATATAATGGGATGAAATATACCACAATGTTTACAACATTACAAAATTCACAGACACATGACGATTAACATCCACTAAACATTAAACAATGTGTCGATTAACAACATATCCCGACATGTTTCATTTCTTCAAGCTTCCAAATGCTGGAACTTTATTCAGGGGAGAGAACCTTTTTGCATAAGTTTTCACCACCATGTGATCCTGAGTCAAAGGGAAAGGTAATCCAACGAAGGAGTCACCTATATAGGAAGATAACCAACACCAACACATCAGACAGTGAGCCAAAGGATTATAATTATCTATAGTAACCCTATGGACATTACAGATACTGTCCAAAAAAGGTTAGAGAAAGGCCCAAATTGGACCCTCCCCTCAAAGAAGCAACAAACTACTTTACCTCAATGAGTGATAGTAAGTAGCGCTAGGGACACTGTCCTATCCAATAGCAGTAAAACTCCTAGAATCAAGTTTTTTTGTAAATGGGTACTCCAAATCACCCTCCTGGTTCTGAAACCTGCACACCAAAATACAAACATAATATCTAATGACTATCAAAGCACCACCTACTCACAGTTGTTACATCCTAACAAATCAGAGTATATCACCACGTGCTCCCATAATAGCACATTGACACACATACAGACAATAGTCAGTGTGCACCGCAGTCAACCGTAGTTACATCCTAACAACTCAGAGTATATCACCATGTGCTCCCATAATACCACATTGACACACACACAGACAAAAGTCAGTGTGCAACGTAGTCACACCCAATAACTGTGCCATTACCTTTTTACAGGGTACTAACAATGAACACTTATTACCTTTAATCTTCACTACGGAGCCAATCTCTAAATTGCAACATGAACACTCTCATGACACCCAATGGAGCTAGTGGCATTGCCTCATTTCTAAAAAGCAGTGGAGAAAAAGAGAAAACAAATCCAATCGCTCGTTATTCCAGAGAATAAAGAAAATAGAGAAAACACTCCCAAAAAGGCACATAGCCGTGTCCTTGCCTCTTACCTTGGACACAGATCAAAAGCCGTCTCGGTGCCATGGCTCTTACTTCCAGTCGCCTCTGTGAACACAGCGTAACTAGAACTGGATTCCTTTCACAGGACCCAAAACACTGTTGTGGCAGTTCAACACGGTCCTGAATACGCCGTATTAACGTGTACGCTAGTGCCTCACTCACAACAACTGAAAAAGGGACTATAAAACGTGCTCAGACAACAACAGAAGGACTCCCGCTAAATAGCAAATACATGGTCTTACCTCTGCTGTAGATGCTCGCTAGTGCCTCAGTCACAAAAACTGAAAAAGGACTACAAGAAGTGCTCACATTTGGTGTCAAAGACACAGAAAGAGGACTACCGCTGATTAGCAGATACATGGTCTAGCCTTTGCTGTAAAACAGAGACACTACCTAAACCAGTGGGTCCCCACAAAACAAAAGACAAGCATGGGTGGACAATGGCAGTAAAAGGCCGATAATAAACACCACTTGCGGGTTGTGACGGCAATAAATGACCATTAATACCACTTCCGAGTCGTGATCACATGATGGTAAAGACATTTTTTTGAAATAACATTTCTTTGACAACAACATTGTATTACCACAAATGTATAATTACAACAACCATGATGCCACAGGATTAATAATCCACATGATGATTACTCATAATATTACAGAGTCTCAGGAAGTTATTGAGACATATGAGACATAAACATATTGGTATTCAAACACAACATATTTAGTTGCATTTAGACAAAAAAGTTACATTAAAAAAAAAACTGTCCAGTTGATAGTGGAGATGAATCGCCCACTACACATATCATAAATGCACATGGTGCCACTCCTCCTCCTCATTGAGCCCTCTAATGTGGCTCTGGCAATTGAATATCATCTTTTGTTCAAAGGTGGAAAGTCTCCTATCTATCTCTTGTTTATTAGAGCCATGGATTTTTTTAAGGATGACCCATCTCAAATCTGCATGTGTGTGTTCCTTCTCTATAAAATGTTTCACCATGGGAGCCGCAATAACTTTGTTTTTAATGCAACTTCGATGTTCCGTCATTCTGATCTTACATTTCCTATTGGTTTTACCAATGTATTGTAACTTGCAAGGACATGTGATCAAATAAATGACATTTTCAGAGTTACAATTTGTCATTTTATTAAGGACACAAACTTTAGAGGAGTTCAACTGGATTTGTTTAGTCTCTGCTGTATATTTACACATCAACCATTTGCCACAGGGGAAATACCCTTTCACTATTGGAAGACCCCACAGGGTAGTTTGCCTAGGTGCCGGCATCTGCTTAACAGTTATATCATTTCTAATAAGCATGTTCCTTATGTTTTCACTTTTCTTGAAAGCTATGAGCGGAGGGGGAGTAGATCCATGTCTATGTACTTTGTTCCATGCTTTCTTAATAATACTTTTTATCTTATAGGATAAGTTGGAAAAAGTATTTACAGACCCAATGCTGGCTTTTTTGTATTTTCTTTCTTTCTTTTCCAACAAGGCCTCGAGATTATTGTTAAACGCTCACTTAGAAGATTGTTTAACTAACTTCGCCGGATACCCCTTGTTGAGGAGTTTATCAGAGAGCTTGGAAGCACTGTCACTGAAATCCTCTTTTCTACTGCTGTTCCTTTTTAGTCTCAGGAATTGACCAAATGGAAGGTTAGCTTTAATGTGGTTGGCATGGTGACTATTAAAATGCAAAAGAGCATTTTTATCAGTCCCTTTACTGTAGGGTTTAACTTTCAACACTCCACTATGATGGAAGATGGTAATATCCTGGAAATATATTTCATCTTCATTGATTTCTCGTGTGAATTTCAAAAAAGGGTCACGTGCATTGAGCCAATCCACAAAACAACCAGCCTCCTCCTTAGACCCCTGCCACAGTACAAAAATATTGTCTATGTAGTGATACCACTTCAAAACATTGGATTTGAATGGATTTCCGTTAGTGTACACATTTTTTCAAAATATTCAACATATAAGTTGGCTAAATTTGGTGCCATGGCGGCACCCATAGCCGTGCCTTCTGTCTGTTTGTAAAACGTACCCTGGAATTGAAAGACATTTTTTGTAAGAGCGAACTCTGCACACCATAATATAAAACTGTTACTGACTGGGTGTCCATCTGTTCTGTTAGTCAGAATTTCTTCAATAACAGCTAAAGTAGCTCTCTGTGGGATAACGGTGTACAGGGATTGGATATCGAGACTGATCAATAAAGTTTCGCCTCTAATAAAAGGCAGGTTTTCTATCTTATTAATCGCATCGGTGGTGTCCCTTAGGTAACTGTCCATCTTCAAAACAAAAGGTCTTAAATAAAAATCCACAAATTTAGAGAGTGGTTCAAGAATAGAACTCACTCCCGACACAACAGGTCTTCCGGGGTTATTAACAAGACTTTTATGAATTTTTGGCAAAATATAAAACACTGGCACTCTGCCTTGGGCATGGATAAGGTAATCATGTTCTTGTTTACTAATCATTTCTATTTCAAGTGCCCTTGATAGCTTGGATTTTATAATTTCCACAAGGTCTTTATAGGGATCATTAGGAATACGACAATAGCTCCTTTCATCGCTCAACAATCTCAAGCATTCTTTCACATAATCGGAGCGATTAAGGAGCACAATAGCTCCCCCGTTATCCGCTTGCCTCACAATGATGTCATGATCTTTGGCTAACTTGGATATCACAGTACGTTGTATGGTGCTAAAATTGGAGTGATTGGGGATACAATGCTGTTCCAACTTGTGAAGGTCGGACAGTACTTGTTTCTCAAAGACAAGGGACTCAGCCGAAAAGCTAGAGGAAGGGGCATTAAAAGTGGATTTATTCCTCAAACCGGTACGGTTGAGATTGGTGTAATCATTCCCTGATTCAAAGAATTCATTCAGATGTAATTTCCGTATAAAGGCCTGAAATTCAGACCTAAATTCAAAAGGATCATGATATTTAGTTGTAACAAAATTGAGACCCATATTTAATACTTTTTCTTCATTCTGGCTAAGGGAATAGTTAGAAAGATTCACTACCACTGATTCCTGGCTCTGCTGCGTGTTAGTATTTGATTTCCCCAGTCCCCATGACTGGGTCCTTGCCCTAAAAAAGGACGTCCTTGTCTCTGGCATTGATTCTGCCATATCAAGGAAGCATTGAGATTGTCAGTGGTACTGTGCCAAATTAAAATAATATCATCAATGTACCGTCGCCTGCTGTCAATAAATTAATATAATTAATTTATCTTCAAATGATGCCATGAATATAATGGCCAGGCTCGGGGCAAATGCTGCCCCCATAGCCGTGCCTTGAGTTTCTTCAAAAAACTGTTCTTGGTATTTAAAGAAGTTTTTGGTGAGAGATAATGTAAGTGGTTCCATTATCAATTCTACTGGTGCCTGGGAAGATGGTAGCAAGTGAGTCAGACTAGAGTGAATACAATCAATGGCCTCATCATAGGGACTATTTGTGTATAACGCTACAATGTCAAAGGAAACCAGCAAACTAGTTGTGGGGTCAAATCGCTTACCTTCAAAAACCGAAATCACTGAGGTGCTGTCCCTAAGGTAGGTAACAGTTTGTTGATGATCGGTTGCAGATACTTGTCAATAAATTGACAGATGGGCTCTAGAATAGTGCCCACCCTGCTAGGATTGGTCTGCCAGGTGGGTTTACAGCATCCTTGTGTATTTGCGGGATGGCATAAAATTTTGGAATCGATCCATGAGCTTTATTAACAAACTCAAATTCCTTCAGAGAGATCCACGCGTGTTTGTGCGCATAGTTTGTGATTTCTTGAATCGAATTCTGAATTTCTTTAGTGGGATCTCTGTGCAACCAGCAATAACTGCCTGGTGTATTCAATAGCTCCATCGCCATAGTGTGATATTGTTCACAGTTCATGACGATGGTACCCCCACCCCTGTCAGCCGGTTTGATAGCAATTTCAGGGTTATTGGCAAGGGAACTTAGTGCCTATCGGTCTTGTTCCTTGAGGTTATATCTCATAGGGATGTGTTTGGTTGCATTTTCTTGAGGTCTTTCAGAACACATTTTTCAAAAGTAAGTAGTTTGTTGGGCATAGTACTATCCTCCGGTGTAAAAGTAGATTGGGCCGAAGACCTGTGTCACCCTCATCTTTCGGATACTCCCTGTCTTGAAAAAATATTTTAAACCACATGGCTCTAAAGAATTTGCAGATCTCTGTCTGCACAATGAACCAGTCTGTAGGGTGAGTTGGAATGACCGTCAAACCCTTAGTTAGGACTGCTATTTCTGTATGTGAGAGTGGAGTCTGCGAGAGATTAAAAATAGGAAGCTTTACTGACTACATTGTTGTCTGCTGTTCCTCCTGCGGGCGTGGTCGTCTCTGGTACGTGCCCCATTGTTGGTATTGCGGAGGGAACCAACCCGAGCCTGGGTCTCATGATGGACCGACACCTAAAAAAGGCAGAATCCCATGGAATTGGGTTAATAAGGCAGACAGAAATAGTTCCCGTCAGAACCACAGGAGTTACTACTACTCCCTGAAAAAGTAACCCTGAATTGTCTTTGGGAGATACCTGGCTGATTCTTGCGACTGGCAAGATTTTGCAAGTAGTTAGGATCTAGATAAGGCTAAATCGATTCCACTTTAAAGTCTTATATATCTTTTGGCAAGTTTTTTTTTTTTTTTGCTAGAGTAGAATCTTTGAATTCTTGAAACTGTTTATTGATTTCTATGAGCATTAGCGGTAGTGCTATTGTTGGCAAAGAGTTGTTCTGCGCTGTCTAGTTCTTTTTGCACCACGTCTCCAAGTATTTGGGCTGTGGATATGGTTAGCACCATAAAATTGCGGCTACACTTAGTAGCAATGTAGCTAAAATTTGTTTTGTATTCTTGATCCTCTAAGAATACACAAGGTTCATTGCGGAGAATGAGGCCAGTAGGAATGACATTATTTTTAAGGTACTCTTTCAGAAACTGCCCATGCAGTGTGGTGCGAAAATTCTTCTTTTTTAATTTAAGTAAATCGTTGCCAGTATTGGAGTTGGCTGTAGCTTGATTAAGACCTACAGGGTCGAAAAGGGAGGGGCCACGCAGTATGGCTCGAATTTGATTATCATCCAGGAAGGGACAGCTCAAAATCAGATAGTTGTCCCAAGAAGCCATTGAAGGTTTGTTTGAGAAATTGCACATGCTCAACTGACTTCAGGAATCTAGGGATGGCTAAAACCCAAGGACAGGTGACTACGAGGTATTACTTGTTGGGCGTATATGCTGACATCAAAACCATCATGGCGACATGCTCTCTTTGTCAGAAGACTGCCCAGCATCACCCTCCCCCTGCACCCTTATAGCCTCTGCCCATAATAGATATCCCCTTTTGCCAGATCTGGATGGGTATTATTAACCCGTTGGAACCATCTAAACTCAGAAACAAGTTTATTCTTGTCATCTTAGATTATGCCAGCCTTCCCGCTGCGGTCTACCCGCGGAGGAACAATACATCTCAACACATCCTCAAACACCTAATCCCTTTCATGTCATGGGTGGGATTCCCAAAAGAAATACTAAACAACTAGGGAACCACATTCATGAGTAAGAGGTTAAAAAGATTTTACAAATCAAATCATTAAGGACTTCCATTTGCCATCCCCAGACAGAAGGCCTAGTTGAATGCTTCAATAAGACTCTTAAACGTGTCTTGAAAAAACAAATAGAAGCAGACAGCTGCAACTGAGACATGATGATTCCCTGTGCTTTGTTTGCTATTAGGAAGGCTGCCCAAGCTTCCCTAGTATTTTCCCTATTCAAACTCCTCTATGGACGCAATCCAAGGGACGTCCTGGACATGTTGAGAGAACGTGGCAGGAAAGGGAAAAGGCCATATTACCCTTGTTACAGACCACACAATGGATTAAAGAACATATGGTAGTTGTAAGAAATATAGTACTCACGCAAATGTTGAAGGTCCAGGAAAACCAATGGACCCATAATGATAAAAAAACGTAGTTCACTGATCCTTTGTGATTGGACACAAACTCTTGGTACTTCTCCCCACTTCAGACCACAAAATGTTATCTCGATGGCATGGTACACATGAAGTGCTAGAAAGAATGGAGCCTTAAAACTATCGAATTGCCCAACCTGCTAGAAGGATAAAAACCTATCTTTACCATATTAATATTCTGAAAGACTGGAAAAAAGGATCCCATAGAATCTTACTCTGTGATAATGGCCAGTCTATTGTCAGATGAGACTAATCAAGTGCCCCAGACCATTCACCCCACCTACATCAAAGCATCCAAGATCTTTTAGATCAATTCCCCAATGTCTTTAGTTGTGAACCTTAGAGAGTGAGGAAAATCCAACATCATATCTGCCTCCCACCACCCAGGAAGTCGTCAACTTAAAAACTTACCGGATCCCAGAAGCAAGAAAGGAAGTAGTCCTTCAGGAGATGGAGAAGATGTTAGTTGCTGACGTTATCAATCCATCCCAAAGTCTGTGATATTCAACAATAGTCGTGGTGGCAAAACCTGATCAATCATGGAGGTTTTGTATAGACTTTGGGAAGCTCAATGCCATATCCCAGTTCGACAATTATCTGATGCTCTGGATCGATGACCTTATTGACCGTCTGGGATCGGCTACTTACCTCTCCATGATTGATTTTACCAAGTGCTATTGGCATGTCCCCTTAAATGCAGTGACCAAAGAAAAAACAGCCCTCTCCACCCATAGAAGACTATTTCATTTTAAGGTCCCTCCGCTTGGGTTCCATGGTGCTCCTGCTACTTTCCAGCCATTAATGAACCAGGTTTTGCAGACGTATTCCAGTTTTTGTGGCGTATATCTGGATGACATATTCATCCATAGCAAATCCTCGCAAGAGCATATGTTGCATCTTTATGACATCACCAGAGTACTAAGACAAGCCAGTCTAACAGCCAATCCCTAGAAATGCTACATAGCCCGATCAGCTGTAAAATACTTTGGATGTTTTGTGGAGAATGGGTTGGTTCAAACCCAGTTAGAAAAGGTTATTGCTGTTCAGGGAACACCAACCCCAAAAAACAAACAGACATAACTGACTCTATTAGTTGACTGACCGACACCTCTAAGGTGGAGAGAGGTGCAGTGTTATCTCAGGAATAGGATGGTGTGGAACATCCTGTGCTATATATAAGTCGGAAATGAATTCCAGGAGAAAGAAATTATGCCACCATCGAACTAGATGCACTGGCAATAAAATGGGCCATACAGTATTTCAAATACTACCTAACGGGTAGAAAATCATGACTTATCACAGACCACCTGCCCCTTACTTGGCTTAGTCTCCAAATGTATACCAACCCCAGGATCGATTAGGATTGATTCTTGGACCTACAGCCCTTCTATTTTAGTGTCAAACACAGGAAAGTGAAGAGTAAGGGCCCTCATCAGTGAGGAGTTATGTTGGTCTCTAGAACCAGCAGGCATGGGACCCACGTATGGGCATACCTCTCCCACCAGGGGTGACTATAGCAAAACAAAAGGGGTGATGGCTGGAAGCTTGAAAATGAAACTTAACCTCTGGCATTTCCATTACAAAAGGGAATGACCATATGCACACCAGGAAGCTTGAAGGAAACATGAAGATCACTTGTCAGATAAGTACTGATTAGAGGTGGCCCAGCACCCGTATTAAGATTCAAACAACAAAAGAAATGAAGGACTTATACAATGAGCTGATTGGGAACTCGCTGCATTGTATAAAACCCAAAGAGGGTCAAAGATACCTGTCAACCCCAGCCAATACAGGCAGCAGCTATGGAAATTCTCAGGTGCAGGAGTTTCAAAGCAGTTCTGGGGAACAGAGCAGAAGAAGCAGAGAGTATGCTGGAGAGCCGCTGCAGCCTTTCTTTTTGGGTGCCGCAACAGCGGTCCCGAAGGCTAGAAGGAAGCTAAGCCCTGCAAGGAAGTAACACGCTGACATGAGAGACGTGGAGAGAAACCCAAGGAAGCCGATCTGCAGAGAGGGATACTGTTCTGCTGTCGTACATGCAGAAAGAGTCAAGGACCCACACCCAAGGAGAATCAGAAAAACCAGGGTCAATAAACCTAATCAAGAGACTAATACAAGTCATCTTCCTCGTGACAGTACTTGGCAGGGTAGTGAACAAAGAAGGCTGAGTCTAAGAAGAGAAGCCCGGGTCGAGGACCGAAGTTTAGAGAGAGAGAGAGACGCGTCATTTTCCTCGTGGCAGTATTTGGCAGGTTAGTTAACCAGGTCTGCAAAGACAAAGAAGAATAACCTGGGTCTGAGCAGCATCAGGAGAGGGAGTCATCCTCCTGATATCAAGTGGCGAAAATAAAAACAAACTTTCAGCTAGAGGAAGGGAGTCATTCCCCCTGGCTTTTGACTACTAAATGTTAAAATTACTTTTCAAGCAGGGGAATGGAGGCATTCCCCTTGGTACATCTCGACCCAAGAGGAGAAGGGTTGTTGGGCTTTGTTGTTTTGTTTGAGGACACTTATAGCCTGGGGAAAGGAGTAATTCCCCCTGGTGAACTTTGTTTGAACTTTTCTGTGTTGAGAGCAAACTGGCCAGGGGAAGAAAGCCATCCCCCAGGTAAACATAGTTTGAACTTTGCTATGTTAAGAGTATGCTAACCAAGAAAGGGAACCATTCCCACTGGTGAGACCTATTGAAAATTCCAGAACTGAGCTGTGATCACAAAACCAGGAGAAGGGAGCCATTCTCCTGGGCAATACACAGTTTAGCCTTATCTACCTTAGTTACAAGTGTGAGGCACAGAACTAGGGATTTCTATACAGGAGGATGGACACTTAATTTAAACAGACATCCTGACAGATCCTTTTTAGTCTTTATTTGAGGCAGGGAAACCCCTCATAGAAATAGAAACAGAAAGGCTTTTCTCTTTCTTTCCACAATCAATAAAATTCTTTACCAACCAACATGTCACCTTTTTGTTGTCTCCGTATTCTGCACCCTTAGAGCCAGTATGTGTTAAAAAAAGGAAACTGGGTGCTCAGAAGACCAAATTACTAACAATTGTGTTAAGGTGAAATGGAAAGTTAGGATTTTTGATTGGGTAAATAAAATGACCAACTAAGCAAGTATAAATCATATGTTGAATACAGAAACGTAATCAGGAAATTTGACACTGTACCAGAATATCTCAGGACATTTCCTGACAAAGGGTACAGAGTAATGTATTTGTAATTTAGGCTAAATGTTTTATATTCCTTAGAAGTAATTGGACCCCATAGGTGTATCCGTAGAGAGCATAGGGGATGTTGCCTGTGCAAGCAAAAAGAAGAGTTTGATAATTGGAAGCACTTGATTTATGTCTTGGCACAAGACTAAAGTAATGTGATTTATAATAGTAAGGCGTTTTATTAGCGACCCAGCCTTGTGTTTTCAGATAGTTAATGGAATTATGTTCTAAATGAGGATTTTCTACCATTGATTTTAGCAATTGTACATTTTATTTGAATTATATATTGTATTTTAGGTGAAAGTGTGAATGTTTACTATTGACTTTTCATGCAATTCTATGTTATTCATGTTTATTATGTATTGTAATCTGTGAGCATAATGGTTTATGTAAACCATAAATACTGAAATCTTTTTTTAAAAATTATAGATTCATGATTAATAAATATAAATATTTATTTGTGATCATATATCCAATCTAAACATGTTGTCAGAAGACTTCAGGGCTGATTTAAAAAGTGTATTGACCATGTATTTTCTGGATATTTCCTGCATGGGAAATTAGTGGTACTGGATCTTGAGTCATGGAAATACAAACTGAAGAAAAGTTTGAGAATAGTAGGAACAGATATTTGGGAAGAAGAGCATCCACTAGATAAAGCATTGTAAATGTTGTATATTACCTGTACCTCTAAGGAAAAAAGACAGATGATTGCACATTTTCCAGCCCATGTTTTCAAACTCAAGTTGATGGAGATCTGATTGGCTGAAAAAGAGACTTATTTGCACTAAATCCCAAAACATTCTCAAAAGACATCAGCACAATTAACACTCATTGAACAATTTTTTGCACAGCAGTAGCAAGAAATTAAACTATCAAACCAATCTTTGTTATTATTACAGAAACAACAAAGTCTCTTAGATGTGATACAAGGCAAATTGAAAATGTGCGACGAAGCCGAACAATGCTTAGAAAGGGAACTTTTCAATAGTGATGGCATTCATAGTCAATGTTTACAGACACAAGACAAATTAAAGAGTACATCAAATATTCAATCTGCTTACACCAATGCATTAGATGACATGAGCCTTATTATAACTCTGGAGTTCCGGAATTAACGTGCCGGTAATTCCATTTACCGACACGTTTCCAGCAAAGTACAAGTTTGCTGGTAGGGTGACCTGACTTACCTCCAACCAAGAGCTGGAGGTAACTCTGGCACCCCACCATAAAAAAGCTGGTATTACTAGCACCAGTAATATCAGCAACCCCCATTGGAGGCCTATGGACTACATGGTATGGGGAGTTACCTACCATTGCCGGCACCTGGAAATAAGCCGGTAATTCCAGCATATCAGGTGCCGGAACTGGTAGGTCTGTTTGCCGGTATCTCGCCTGAATTACCTGCGGGATACCGGCAAACTTATAATGAGGGCCATTGTGACTATGAAAACTCAACTCAAAGAGAGTCATGAAATAATTGCAAACCTCATTTTAGAGGTTGTTGATTTGCAAGCTGAGTTTGGTCCGTTACAACAAAATGCAAAAATATTCAAACAGCAAAAGCCATAGTTAACCCGAGAAAAAACTTTGCTATCCAGGAAATAGGATGTATACGAATTGGCTGTGGCACAATTGTTCGCAGCTGAATTTTCTGAACCAAATCAGGCCAAACTTAAACCCAACACTGCCCCCAAAACACCCCCACCGACCCCTACTTACTTTTTTCACGTCTGCTTTCTTTCTGACCGTGCGGTGTTGCATCCGTCCATCGTACATGAGTCGATCAGTTTGGGTACTACCAGGAAATACACCAACTCAATTACAATTGACTCATGCACGTGCCCAAAGTGATCAGCTTAAGGTCTTTTCAGAAGGGCTAGCGAGCAGAATAGTAGAGATGGACTTTGAGAGAGAAGTCAGATAAATCAACAGATAACCTTGATAGTGTAGTGTTGCAGATTGACCACTTGAAGAAAGAATTAGGGGGCTGACAGTCTATTAACCAAAAGTCAGTTGAAGGAATATATGCTTGTCAGAAAGAAAATGACTCCAAGACATATTGCATTCAAAACAATAGCATTTAAAACTAGTCAGGCACTCTAATTGAATATAGGGAACGTGTAATACAAAGTAAACAGCAAATGATAATTGAAATGAATAACAATGCAAGATTAAGACAGGAGATAAAAAAGAAGTTGAGTTCGGAATCACCAGCTAAAGTTCAGAGACAAAATAGTTTCATGGAAGAAGGGAGACTTTTTCCTATTCCAGAGTTTAACTCTCCAATGTCCAGATCCTCCCTGAAGCATACTAGTGGATCTTGAACACATGGCCATAGTCAAGACATCGGAGGAGCCAGCTATATCATTTCACCATCTCAAATGCACTCAATAAGTCAGGAAGAGCTGAGTTCCTTGTTAGATACTGAGGAATAACAAGACTTTCAGGCAAGAGAAGGAGGAAGTGGTTCACTTAATATGTCAGGAGTGAACAGGAGAGTCAGTGAAAAAGTATATCAAAATGATTTAAGAGAACACAAGTTACAATTAATGATTTAACGGATTGACTAGTTGGCTAATTTGGAGAGACAAAGAAAGAATCCCAAAAATGGCATTGTAAAGTCCCCTGTCTATACCAATGATTATAGGTATATCCCAATAACCCTAAGTAGATGGGGCAACACAGATTCTGAGCAGCACTTTGAAGTGATGCCTTATTATTGAGCCCCTCAGAAAGGTTCTGAGGTCCATAACCCAGAAGACCAATGGGGAAGAGTGAAAAGATCGCACCCTTGCACATAGGAAACCCTCCTAACGTCATTATGGCAGGGAGGGCTCATATGCAAGAATGGAGGGGTTCAAGTAGTGGCTCTGACTCTGATGAGGGAAGTTGGACCCAAGTAAGGAGACTGAAAAAAGAAACCCTAATTACATTTTAAGAAAGACCCAATCAAACAGATTAAGGCCAAAAAAAGCATTACGACCCTTTATCATAAAAATTAAAAACATTCTGTTTGGAAACATCTACAATTTTACGAATAGATGATGGTATCATTTCATTTGAGAAATAACCAAAATAACAATAAGTAAATAAAATGTACTTTTTCTCCCAAATTCTCGAGTTTCTTTGCTATACTGGAAGACCAAAATCATTATAAATGGTCCTTTTATGAAGCTGCCATTTTAAAATATTTGTCAACTCATTTAAACCACCCAAAAGCCCACAAGGCAGCCTAAACCTAATGTGTGCTGAGGATTACTCTCCTAGGGAGTTTGTTCAATAACTCAAGTATGAATTTGCCAAGATTTCTCAATGTGCTGATACTTAGGGCCTCATCACGAGTTGTGCGGTAGCCCTTAAATGCGGCAGTGATGGTATTACCACCACATCTAAGGGTCAGGCGAATCTCGAGTCTGGCAACATTTACCCCCAGCTCTAAGTCGGGGGTACATGCGCCAGAAAAATGCTGATTGTCAGCAGTAATTGCTCCAAAAATTCCCAATTGGGAATGGGGAATTACATTTACCACCCAACCTGTGATCTGGCAGTAATACCACCAGATGGGTGGGCGGTAATGATAATACAGTTGCATTGAGGAGTGTGAGGCGAGTGCTGTCAGCTGTCCCAGCTAGAACCCTGATCATCGTGTCCGCCTACAGCGTTCTACAGCCACGCATCACCAACTGCTACAAACCTTTTTTTTTGCCAACTCTGGACTAATTTCCTGATTAAGCCACGCCCCCTAATCATATGACCTGTGGCGTGCGCATCAGTGAGTGCGAGGCAAGTGCTGTCACCTGTCCAGTGAACCGCTGCGTCGTGTGCCACCTCCTCCACCATTTCATTTAGCTACGCACAATTCATTTTCTATTTTTGCAATGGTGACCTATCAACTGACTTCAGGTATGCCAGACCAAACCTCACTGTTGATTGGGAAGCACCCAAGGATGCAATCTACATTCCCAATCTTTTTTCCCAACGCTCTACCTCCCTGCACGCATAAGTGTGTTCAGCTTGGGGGAGCGGATATTAGACAATTTTGTCTCCCGAGCAAAGACAGCTCCAACAAATACCAAAATGCAAATGTAGAAAGCACTGTTCTGCACCTAGCCGACTCTATTCATCCCCCCAACCTTCCTAACATGGTCAGATTGTCAAACCCTCCCAACGCAGAGGATTCTGATATCATATTGCAAACGTGCCTAATTCTCGCTATAGCGAAACAGAATCATGATGATTTTTTCATCCCCAAAGCGCTGCCAGACATGGCACTGCCACCCTGCGCGATAGCTAGAATTCACACCTTAGATTCTAGCGACAACACCTCCATTATACTTCGAAATTGTACAAAGTACCACAGCAGGAAGATCGCGTGACATCCTAACCTCTGCTCAAGAATCACATTGAACCTCAGGGTTCAATCACACTCCTAGCCATTCAACCCAAGCTCCTCTCCCTCTTCCTCCTGTAAGCACATGCTGCCCTATTCATCCTGAACTTAAATCTAACAATACATCCACTAGATTATCAAACTCTCCCATATTATACACTAACGAAGAAATCCCTGAAACACATAACATATCTGTTTCTGGAAACTCATCCATTGATTAATTTGCCAAACCAACACCACAACCATCTTTTGGCTTTCCACTTCCCACCTGGCTAGCTTTAGACACCACCCTTTCAGCCCTCAATACAAGTGTGTTGACACTAGCGAAATTGTATCAATCAATGGAATACAAGATTAGTGACCACAATTCTATTATGCATACTCTAGTTTCTAAAATTGACTGGATTGCAGGATAATTAATGTGTCTGTCTATCACTATTAATTCTGTTCCCTTTGAACTGCATATGAGCTTAATGTCTCCCCACCAAGCTTACTTGAGTCAGCCAATGGCCCGGATGGAGAGCAACATAATTCCCTTGACCACTGCAGCTGAATCGTTCACTCCCCCAATTCCTTCACCAAACTGTGTCCCGATCCAACCTGACCCCCACAGCAATAACCTAGAGACTATAGAAGGTGAACCTACTGAGATCCCCACCTTAACCCGAGAAAAAAAAAGGAAAAACGTAACTGCTCGACTACTGTCCAAACACAAAAGAAGCCAAAGAATCAAACTGCTCCAAATAAGAAAAATTACACACGAAAAGCAAAAAAATGGATGGATGGGCTAACTGCCCCTAAAAAGTTAACCAAGTGGATGAAGCATCTGCCATTGCTACTGAAGCAATCAATCTGAACTTGCAGCCCACCATACTTCCACAAGTTCCTGCTCTCCAGTGATTCTATTGCTGGCACCTCAAGGTAAATTGACTAATGCAAATACAAATGCTAACAATGTTATCCCTATACATGTAAGTGATGATAAAGCAAATGTGGAATTTAACAATGACGATCTCATGAAAGTTTCTGTTTATTCAGTTTCCACTCCTCCACAAATAGAAATTATACACGAAAGTTTACACTATCCACAAGTTCAAATGAATGAGACTCATCAAATCATATGTGTCAACTTAGACGTTGACTATCCAAGTTTCAGAACTTTAGAACAGAAAAGAACTGAGCTAACTACATCAAAACCTTATTCAGAATCTAACCAAAGCATACCTAAAGAAATCCCGAATTTCCACAAAGGACCCACACATTCATCCATTTTGACTCAAGGAAGGTCAGACCAAATAGCCACTTCAGACCCAATTCCTCCCAACCCCACCAAAACCCTTCTGCTAGATCCTGATAAGCTTGTTTTAACAATGTTAGATAGACTCTGAACAGACCCTTTTCCTAACAGACCCACTTTGCTCACAGCCTTTAAGTCTGTCACAGATCTTGAAGGCATCTGCTCTGATGATATCAATCCATTAGTTTTACTGATACATCCAACTTTGATACAGTAGAACTAACGATCCCATCGAAAATTGTTAAAAAAGTATTATGGCAAGCTAAAGGAAAATTACAATCATGTGGATTTCATCTTCAAATACAGACCCAACCACTAGCTGAAAAGATAGATCCACCACCTCATAATTGCCAACTACATTCAGTAAACCAAGGAAACAATACCAGACATCAACCTCATCAAAATATGACACAGGATTGTCCCAATAATGAACCTACATCCTGTGATGTACACACTTGTTATAAATGTAATTGCAAAGAAAATTCCATTGCAAATCAAGAATCATTTAAGCCAAAATCTCCACCCTGTCCTAAATCTATATGGATGTGGCTCTCCAAAGCCATTCAGAATAGCATTCGACTTGACAACCATTAGACCCACTTGGAACAAAATCTTCATTCGTGCTCCTTGGCAGTCTGGAATACCATAGGGTTCTCCCATTTACTCACATTGAAAACTAAAGCCCTAATCATTTATGACATCATCCTACCTTAGGAAACTTGGATTACTAGCCAACCAGTTTGGACAGACTTCCAAATTGCTTGGGTCACCGAACCTTCATGCACAGATCCAACTTCACACCTGGGCTTCTCCCTTCCATGGAATTAATTCAGCTAGTCAAACTATCATTAACAAACCCTCACCATCCTCTATTTCCACTCTCACCGCACTTTTAAATGTTTACTGGAATCCGGTAGCCATCAATGACGATTTGTTCTTATTGCACGTTGAAACCATTTTAGACCTGATTCTTCTTAACCCATTAATTTGAACAAACTTGATATCAGGTGATCTGAACACCAGTTGCATAACAACCAACTGAAAACAGTGTCTTACTTGAGCTGACTAAAGGATGACACTAATGAGAATACGCAATTACTGACTCAGGTAATGCCCTGTGGCCCATAGCTATAGGCCCGAGCGAAGCTGAGTCAGTAATGCCCCTCCCACGAGGGGCATATTGCTATTAGTACCCCAACCCGCAATATCTGAGTGACCGGGGCACTAAAAGCATATTTGTCTGTCCCAAAATGCTGCAGCGTTTCAGGACAGAAAAAAAAGAAATAACCAAGAAAATGGGCACCAGGAAAGGGAAAACGGAGTCCGTTTTCCCTTTCCATGGCAGCCATCGGGAGCGGATGCGCTGGGATCAGAAGTGTTCTCAGCACATCTGCTCCCGAAAATAAAGGAGCAGAAGGTAAGTGGGGTTAGAGGGGGCGGGAAGGGAAGGAAAAAAACATAAAAAAACAAAAAGAACATTGTACCTGCGACCCCGGTGGGGGACGATGGAAGTCTCGAGCCGTGTGGAGTTTCCACATGGCTGGAGACTGCCATCGTCCCCCATCGGGGACGAAGGAGCAAGAATGTAAATGGGGTGGGAAGGGCAGGGAGGAGCGAGGAGGGAGGAAAGGAAAAAAAAAGAAAAGAAAAGCCTTATCCGAGTCCCCAGCAGGGGACGAAGGCAGCCTCTCAGCTGTGGGGAGGCTCGGAACGGGGCTTCAAGCCCCCTCATTGGCTGAGGGGCTGACACGCCCCCCGCCGAGGACAAGGCAGCTGGAATCCCGGCCGAGAATCAAAGTATTCTCGGCCGGGTAACGACCCAGCGAGAGCCAATCAGAATGCGTGTTGCTTTCTGCTTGACTCTTGCTGGGTATTACTATGCTTAACGGCACTATGTCAGATGACGTTCCTCCGGCTCCCACCTGGTTGAGAGGGTCCTCATGCTCAACTTTCGACTACATATTCATCTCTTCAAGTGCCGTTAATCAGATCAAATCTTTTTAGAGTCATCCCTAATACAGCAAGTGACCACGACAATTTACAAGTTGATTGAGCCCCTTGCATGATACCAATATGTAAAACGGCTGAACTTCCTCTAATTCTTGATCAAGGCAGAAACCGATTAATATGGTCATTCTATAAACTGAAACTACTAAAAACCCAGTTAACACCTTCTGTACAAAACATCTTCTCGCCAGCCACCCCACTATATATACTGACTGTCTAAACCTAATTATTCAATCGACTACTACTTTAAGTAGTCCAATCTTCAAGCATGAACATAGCTATGACATACACATTCAAACCTTAAAGAAAAAAATACAGTAAGACTTGAGAAAGTTACCTCTATCTGCGAACTTACAAAAAGACGCAGTTTAAAAACTGCTTATAGAAATAAGATTAAAAAAATCAATGCTAACAAAACCCAAACTAATGCAGAGAAAATGCAATTATCTATCGCAAGTAAATCGGTTCCACAGATTTGGAACCTTATAAACAGTTAAGACAATTGAGCATCACAGTCACTCCTAATAAACACCATAAGAGAACAAAAATAGTCCATACACGTCACTGCTCTGCTCAAAAGATCTCCCAAAGAATTAAGATCCTTACTGTCTCCTACCCCAGTTTGTTGAGAATTGATTTTTGATGAACTTGATATTATCATCCTCATAAACAAAATTAAGTTCATCAAAAGCAACAGGGCCAGATACTCTAACAAATGCCACCCTCAAAGCTCACCCAACTGAGTGGGCAAGCATTCTGATGATTATTTAAACCAATGTCATCACGACAGGTCTGATCCCTCCATCATGGAAGGAATCAATCGTAATTCCTATATTTAAGAAAGGGAACTGTAATTACCCAACTAACTATAGACCCATCGTGCTCCTGGATATTCCAGGGAAGGTTTTTGAGTGACTCATTTTTTGAAATTTTAAACTGTGGATGAATTCTACCAACCTATTTGATGTACACCAGTCAGGTTTTATTAAAGGAATTGGAACTTTTTTAAATGTAACCATTTTAACCACCATTAGATAACAAGTGATTTTATCTAAACAACCTTTTTTTTTTTAGCATTCATTGATTTCAAACAAGCTTTTGACTCTGTGTCTCGAGATCTTTTATGGCAAAACCTTTGAATGCCAAATCCTCTATACATATTTCTCATTTAATTCGACAATTGTATACCGATACTTCCATAAAAGTGAAACTTATAAACAATGGCCCTCTTACAGACAACATTTCAACAGAGTCAGGGCTGAAGCAAGGCTGTATTTTAGCTTCCATTTTATTCAAGTTTTATAGTAAGGATGTCAATAAGGCCTTTGAATCCGTACGCTCATTCCCACCAAAACTTGGCTCAAGAGCGATTTTGTGGCTTTTGTATGCTGACGATCTTGTTTTACTGGACAGGACTCCAATAGGCTTCCAAACGAAACTAGCAGCCTTAGACAAATATGCACATAATAATCATTTAAACATAAATACAGAAAATCTAATGCAATGGTTTTCCATCCCAATAAGTCTACACATAAATACAAATTCAACTGGACCCTCTCCAAGGCCTTCTTAGTCCAAGTCCATCAATATAAATATCTTGGCTTGAATGTTAATATACACACCTCGGATCTACCATATAAATTGGAACTAATATCAAAAATTAAGCTTCTCTAAATCCAAGGGAAATCCATACAGAACAAGTTAGAGAAATTCTCATACAACCCAGCGAGAATATTCTATAAACAAAAAGTCATTCCAATCATTATGTATGGAGCCCAACCTAAACTTCCAGTCAACTGTCAGAAATGAGACCCTGCTGGAAGAAATTATTATCTCGAAGCATAACTACAACAACATGAGTCTGCTTTTAATGAATATATCATAACTTGGAACACCCTTTAATTGTGTAATCGTGATACCTGAATGATGACTAGATTTCTGTTTCTTCTATTTTTAAGGTTTTCTATTCAGTTTTGTTGGTTTTAAATATTATTATATTATTAATTCAAATCTAACCACAATTGTCCCATGGGGAATGGGGACTTACAGTTAGCACCCAACCCGTGATCCAGCGGTAATACCACTGGACCTGTGGGCGCTAACTCTAATAAATTTTGGCAGTATTACAGCCCAGATACCGTCCAACTTGTGATGAGGCCCTTGGTCTTTGCGTGTCTTGAGTTTAGAGGGAGAAGTTGCAATGTTAGTGGCCACGGCGTTAGCTGTGAAACTTGTTTACTCATGGGCTCTGCATTTGTGTAGTTTTCTGTTTTAATGCAAGGAGGGCAGAACCTAGGTCCAGGCAGAGTGCAGAATCCAGCCAGTGGGAGTGGTTGGAGGTGGTGCCCTTTCCTTCTTTGATGTTGCTTGCTAAAGTGACTGAGCAGCTGCTGCCCCCTTGGCCTTGTGACAACTTGACATGGCAGACAGACCCAAGGGAACGTTATGTGGGGCAGCTGGTGTAGGTAATGCACCTCAGCCTACCTCCATTGTCCCCTCGAACAGGTGCTTCCTTCATAGTACCCCAACCCATCCTTGCTAGTGAGCATCTTTCCTTTGGAAGACATTAGGGCCACATTAACCTTTACACAAAGTGATCGCGTCAGCAATGAGACACGTACTGTTACTTTTGAAGGAAATTCCAGACAATTGGGTTAATGTCTGACCTTGTTATGGTACTGGATTAAAATAGTGTAGGCTCTTGGCGAATCCGGCAATGCTGTGTGTACCTGGTGTTTTGAAGCCAGTGCCCAGCATATTAAAGTAATGCCGCCAACACCATTGGATGTAAGGACTAAATCAGATCATAGTAATTGAAAGAAATACCTGGCTAATGTTTATTCAATAAACAAAAGCCACACCAATTGCATTTATCTGAGCTTTCAAAGTGTGGATTTGCTTTTATTCTGCAGTGAGCATTGATATTTGCCTTGGACTTGAGGCACTTTTGGAGTAGAGGCAAGTATGGCAGATTTTATCACCAATTAGACAACATTGGGAATGAGGTACCTGTAATAGTTTGCTTTCCCATTTGACAGATTAATATGGTTGTTTATGTGCCAATGGGGGCCCATATAATAAATGTGAGCAAGCAAATAATTAATGTATCTACCCAGAGTAGGTCATCTCCATGCTTTCTATATTTCATTCCCCCTGGGACATTCCAGTATGACCCTATGTTAGCAAACAGCATAGATACAATTAATTGCAAGAACACACTGTATATTTGCCATGTTACATTATGGGAAGGCGGGATTGCCATTTCAGTGTGCAATTGATGAGATCACTTGTTCCAAGAGTTTTTCATTGCCTCTTTTGCTACTATGTTGCAGGGATAATGTTAGGGGATGTAATTAATTGTGCAAAGAGGTTATCATTATAGTTACAAATGACCTTTACAATGTTATAAGCACTGGTTTCATTAAGTAGATTGTTAGAGGATGACAGGTGACTTAGTTTATTATATAGATTTCATATTACACAGCCACGATAGTGGCTGTGTAGTTATGGTTAAGTTGCTGTTTCCATAGGAAGAGCACTCTGTGGGCGGCTTATAACTTTGCTCCCCCTGGACGAATCCTCACCAAACTTTGCAAAAAAAGTATATGGGCCACTCTGAATTTCTTTGCAAAGTTTGGTGAGGTTTGGAAATTTATAGGGAGGGTCCCAAAATGTCTTTTTTTCCCATAGACTGCATGGGAGAAAAACTTTGTGCACGCCTACAGCCCAAACCGCTGGACGGATTTTCACAAAACTTGTGGTAGGAGCAGGAGCTTGGTCCCGAAAGCGTGCTTTTGTAAATTTGGTGCCATTCCGTCCAGTAGTTTTCTTTAAAATGACCAAAAAGTATGTCTCAAAAAATGTGTGATATCTATGTCCGCTCCGCGGTCACACTTCCCTGTTCGCTCCGCGGACAAAATAACGATTGGCTAATGGGCTTGTGTCATGACGGCGGACACGCGACGTGTCCGCCGATTGGCTGGAGTGAGGCGTGATGTGCATCACATTGTTGGGATGCGCCCGACATCTTGGATCCGTTGACAGCGTGGCGGCAAACAGAGGCAAAATGCAGTTTTGGGGAGTGTTTTGGTGTGTCAGAGTGCTTGGGAGGTCTAGAGGGTAAGAGATGGGTGAACTACTGTATTTCTTTAGGCGGCAGGTGCTAATGATGTATTCGCCATGCCCGTGCTGTCCGGGATGTTTGTAATTACTGAAAATGAGGGGTCTCATAAGGATAGTATTTCCGTCCACGCTGTGCGCAGGCAAGTTGAAACTGTTCTAAGGATATGCGTGGTGTCAGCGGTCATTGAAATTGAGTACATGCCGCAGTTAAAATGTTTGATTCTATGTGTGTGGTACTGAGTTATAAGCCACCATGGGTGTGATATGCTGCGGTGGTTGTGGCCAGGGCCTAGAGTCTTGGGTACATGGCTGTAGGCCGTAGGCCATACACCCAAGACTCTAGGCCCTGGCCACAACCACTGCACTATATCACACCCATACATCACACCCATACAATCGAATATCTTTGTGGTAGGTGTGGGCAGGGCCTAGAGTCCTGGGTGCCAATTGAGTACATGCTGCAGTTAAAATGTTTCATTCTATAGGTGTGCTAATGACTTATAAAACACCATGGCTGTGATATGCTGCAGTGATTGTGGCCAGGGCCTAGAGTCTTGGTGCATGGCCGCAGGCCGTAGGACATACACCCAAGACTTTAGGCCCTGGCCGCAACCACCGCAGCATATCACACTTATACATCACACCCATAGAATCGAATATCTATCTGGTAGGAGTGGGCAGGGCCTAGAGTCCTGGGTGCAAATTGAGTATATGCTGCAGTTAAAATGTTTCTATGGGTGTGCTAATGACTTATAAGCCACCATGGGTTTGGGATGCTGCGGTAGTTGTGGACAGGGCCTAGAGTCTTGGGTGCATGGCCGCATTCTAAAATGTAAGGAATATCAGCGTTTACTTTACTTGCATCAAAGTTGAATAGAAATAGATCGTCAAGTGTACGTAAGCGTGATAGTGCTACATAGCTCATGCCTTCTTTAAAGACTGTGTTCCCAATATCTATCAATGCTTTGTCTAGGGTAAGACCTTGGGATTTATGAATGGTGACTGCATATGCAAGAGTTATAGAAAATTGTTCTCTACGTACATACATGTCTTTGAAGAGAAGGAATCGAGCTGTTGAGCGCCCTATCCTTTTTACTTCTGAAAGTTTGTCAAAGAGAATATTGACAAACTGAATGTTGTTGTCACATGGGTATGTTTGAAAGCCAACAACTGTACCCAGTGCTCCATTGACTAGTCCTTGCTCCACGTCAAAGTTACGTTTAAGCATTACTCTACAATTTAAGAATAATTTTTATATTTTTTCCAACCCAGCTGTGTTGGAGATTGAATTTTCTAAGGTAATAAGTCTTGTTGTGGCTTGTTGACACATGGGTAGTGTCATACCATGTATGTCCAGTTTGACTGTGGAGCAAATTTCAATTATTGGTTGCATTACTTTTTTTAACATTGTTTACTTGAATTTGGAACAGCTTTCAAGAGTTGGCATTAAGGCCATACAATTGACATTTTTGTGTGCTAATTATTCCATAACATCAGTAGCACATGCATTATCGCCATAAAGGGAATGGATGTGCCGGGTTTTCAATATTGCTTGTGCTTCTTGAGATAGTACACCAACTCTAATACTTTTCAAAATGTTGGCGTAAGTGAGGTCTGCAGATTGACGCATGTTTTCTGTTAATTCTCTGTATTGGAAATGTTGCCAAAGGTTGACATTTCCTATGCTGCCAACAGTTTTACGGCACAGTTTGTGTCTTAAGGTTTCAAAAATAGGTTCACCTTTCACTGGTGTCAATTGCAGAAGATCTCCAAAAACAATAATGTGTTTTCCTCCAAAGAGTTCTTCGTAGTTTGTTTTAAGTACTTCTTGCAATCTGAGGCGAATCAAAGCCAACATTAGGTTGGAGACCATGCTCACTTCATCTATTAGTAGCATTTTCATTTGTTTTAAAACTCTGCGTTTCATTGCAGCTTCTGTAGAAAGTTTGTAATAGTCTAATTTGTTTTGGTGTTGTACTGGCAGGAGTAGTAATCGGTGTAAAGTGACACCGCCTATGTTGTAGGCAGCTAAACCTTTGGGGGCAGTTAAACAGCTGACAGTTTATTGTTTGTCAATTGTTGAAGCAACTTGCTGATGATTTTGATTAATAATGTTTGCCCTGAACCAGCTTCACCACTGACGTACAGCAGTATAGGATTGTAATTTTGGCAGGTACATTCTTTATTTTTGTGTTGTACACAATGCGCAATTTCTTTTGTTACTTCTTCAAAAATGGTGTGCTGGTCTTTGTTAAGTTTTGATTGTAGTACAGTTAAGTCTTCTATATCTTCTTCATAGTGACACATGGTGTTTTCTACTTCTGTCATAGCTAATTCTGCCTCCTTTGCTATTAGTGGCTGTCCTAGTGGTTCTTGGCTTCCCGTTACAGAAGGTTGATGACTGTCGGAAGTGTCCTTATCTAGTTGGGCCTGGAGTTCTTCTTCGTGTTGCTGTTCATTGTGCAACATTGTTTTGTACTTCGTAAAATTAACATCAGTGATAGTGCTTTTATTGCTTTGAAAGCATCTTCATAGCAGTCATAGATATCTAGTATCTCTTCTTCTTTTCTCCATGGTTTAAAAAGTTGTAGCAGGGACATGTAATGTAGTTCATTCTGTTGAGGAGGTTTTAATGACAATTTGACATGATTAATTAAGCTTCGTTTGGTAAGTTTCACTAAGCTGCCTTCAAAATCTGTGACTCTATATCTACCTTTATTTTCATCAGGTTTTATATTATTTTTGTATGCAAAGTTTTGGGCTGTGTGGTATAGACACATGGTTTCCAAAGTGGTACTCCTGTTCGGGTAGTATGTGTCTAGTAAATTGTTTTTCAAAATGTCTTGGCTGTTGGGATCATTTTTGGCTATTGTTTCTATGTCCTCATATGATTTGAGAACTCTTTTTCTAGATTTAGCAGGACCAAGACTTAACCATACTATATTTTCAGATTTTCCATACAAAGCAGTACCGGTTAAACGATCTGCAGCTTCATAGGCGCCACATTCTCCATGAGAGAGCATTTTTATGGCTAGGCTGTACAATTGCTGAGATAGTGTTTTGTCTGATGATAGGTCATTCCAGAGGTCCTGAAGCTCTATCTTTTTGGCTTTTGTTAAGTAGGCTGTAACATATCGTGCAACTGCAGTGGAATTGTCTGCAATGTACTGCACATCTATGTTTGCATTCCATAAGAGGGCAATGATTGTATTGTAATCATTGATATATTTTGATTCTTCTGTTCTTTTTATGTAATACGTGTTCTTAGGTGATTTACCTCTTACACTATGTCGAACTGAAGACATGAAGTTGTTCACTTCACCTGTTTCAGTAACTTGTCTAGGGAAACCAAAGCGGCATTTGGTGTAGTATTTCCCCTTGTTTTTGAATTTGCGACGACAATATTTGCCACATTTGTGTCTTTGAAATTGTACAATTTGTCCATGAAGGTCACTATGTCTCATTTGTGAAGGGATTTCACAAGTGACATATTTTTGGATGAACTGCAAAACAGTGGCATCACTGTCCTGACCAAATTTAGGTGCACCTTTAATCCATAAAAGAATCTGGATATGTGGTGCTCCTCTGGCTTGGTATTCTTTTCTACAAAAGAAGTGTTGCACTTCTCCGAGGGGAGGAACAGTTTTATTACAAATAAAGTGTAGCATACCAATGAAACGATGGTGGAAATATCTTGAAACATTAACAGGATCTAGAGAGCAAAGTTCTCCAGGTGTTAGTATATCTATGTTGGTTTTGTTGTTGTTTGATATGCGTAGGAAATCATGTAAATCTTCCCATGCATTTTCTGCACAACTTAATGTAACAAACCAAGTTGGTGGTCCAAGGTTTCTGATCATACAACGTACATCTCCGTGACATCGGAACCAGTATTCTTTCGTACCACGCATGTTTGCAAACAGATTTGTTATGCTTGATTGTAAAACGTCATCTTTTTCTTGTAATTTTATGTATTAATTGTGTAGCTGACATATTTTGAAAGTGGGTTCCAGATTGCAATATGTGTGCAACTCCGTAACATAGGGTTGCTAGTTCACTTTCAAAGAGTAGGTGGAATATGTATTCCACTTTTTGTCTAAATCTGGGATCTTCAGAATACATTCGTAATGAGCGGTGTTCTGATGCTGTTATCTGAGTGGGTCTATCATCGTATCTTCCTCCTTTGCCAGTAGGAAATAGTGGTGGAAAAGCATGTGCTTCTAGACTTTTTCCCCATATGCTCATTGGTGAACCTTTGGTTTGTCGCATTTGGTAAGTTTCTAGTGCATCATCTATGCTGTCATTAGAGTGCAATGGATGAATTGTATAATACTCCAAAAGAGTGGATACTGCAGCAGGATCCAGAAGTTCAAATTGACCAGTTTTTGATGACTCTTGAATTATTTCAGTTGTTTCCCTTAAGCTTTCTTCAATATTTATTTCTTTGTAGTATTCATTATTGTCTTTCAGATATTGCAAGGCTTGTCTAACTTTATGTAAGTCCACAAGTTGTTGCCAAATTCTTTTGTCTTTTGTTGGTACACCATTTACGAAGACAATTAAAGATTGCTCTATTGGACGTTGCACTCCTAGAGTGTGCGCATTTTCTTTCAGATCTAATGGTAAATAAACTACTTTGCCATGAATGCCTTTCACAAATTCAGAGGGAGGTAATTTTGCTGTTTTTGGATGAAGGCATATTATTGCTTGAAATTGGTCTACTGTTTGAATTATGATGCTCTCATACAAAACAAATTGTTGCAGGGGTTTTGGTAGTGGGAATAATTCCAAGTTATTTGTAATAGCACGTGAAGGAGTTTGGTTGTTTTCAAGTTTTGTAGTGCAGTAACTGCAACATATTAAGGGTTCACTTATTTCGTATTTTTTTTCTGCTAAAAGGTAGAGAGCTAATTCAAAACCATTTGGAGGAGTCTTCATTGTCTTCTATTTTGTATGTTACGTCTATAGTTTTTGTGTTACTTTTGTAAAAAGTTCTGCAGCAACACACACACACATGGTTTGGTACTTCAGCGAATGTACTTTTAAATTTTCGTATTTCTTTTTTATATGTGTGTAATAGAAGGTTGCCATGTGCACAATTGTTGCTAGTCTGTTCTAAAGCTATTGCATTTTGTAAGTGGCTTTCACTTCCAAAATATTTTCTCTGGATACGGTCGATTTCTTCTTGTAGGTATTTGGGTGTACCATGTAGAAGAGTGTTATTTAAATTGGCTAGTTCTAAAGCAGGACTTTTAGCATAGTACAGTTCATACACTAGATTTTTTACATTTCAATGAAGTGTTGATATCATTTTGATATCATGGAAGGTGCTTTTGCAAATAGGTCCTGAAATGCAGGCTAATGAATGTCCTTGTAGTCCTGTGTATTTGCGCACTGGACAGGTATCCATATTTTGCAGCACTTTCACTTTGATTTTGTCTTTACCTTTCACATACTGATTGAGGAACTGGCGTAAAGATTTTAAAGATTTGTTGGGAATGTTACACATTGACGTGCATGGCCATTTGTATACTGGACGTTCAGGTTCAGTCGAATGGAGAGGTCATTCTGAGTTTTCTGGGGATACTTTTGTAAGCAGTGTTTCTTGGTCCATGATGGTATTATTGATTTTTTCATATCCTCTTCCACTGCGATGGATGGCAATTGTGTTTTTTTGGTTTTGTTTGTATACTTCTTCATTAAAATATGGTTCTGTGGTCGTGGTGTGACTCTGTTTACCTCCACAGATATTTAAGAAGTTATTTTTGTTGACATCCCGTTTATTAAGAAGTTTCTTTTGTAGTTTAGTACTTAGTTTTGTTAGTGGTTTCATCCTGTTTAAAACTAAAATAAATAACTTCCTTTTAAGAAGGATTGCACTGTCTACGAGAGCTTCTAGGATTAATTTTCTATGGTAGGTTTTAAGGGTTGTGGATGATTTCACTCCTGTTCTTATTAGATTCTGAAGGACTCTGTGGCGGAACATTTTTGCTAGAGTACTTGTTTTAGTATGGTTTCTTGCTAGTATATGAGGATTTATAGGAGCACTGTTAGCAGTAGTGGTAGCCAAATTCTTGTTAAGCATTTTCTGTTTCGTTTCACATTTTGATAGAGGAGGAAAAGTTTCTGTAGTTGAAGCTTCTTTTGTTTCGCTAAATGACTGCGTTAGCTGTTTTGGTTGAACGTTTTGTACAAACTCTGGTAGAGATGGATGCTTATTTTGGACACTTTTATTTTCATTTTCTCTATTTCTGCGTTGCTTTCTACGGAATTGCTTTTTGGTAGGCATTCTTTAGGGTCTGTTAAAAAAAAGAAGGTATGGGTTGGTCTGTTTTACAATGTGTGTGTGCTGTGTGCATGCGTGTATGAGTTTGATGGGGAAGTTGTTTGTGGTGGTGTGTGAATGTGCATTGGGCAGTTACAATGTATTCTTCCCTTCCTCTCCTTCCCCCAAAAGCTCACTGTCTCCAGAGCCCTGGTTCTCTCTAAGCTGGACTACTGTAACAGCCTCTATCTAAATCTGCCTGCCTCTACTCTCCGCCCTCTGCAACTCATCCAGAACAGGACTGCGAGACTTGTCCTTGGCCTCAGGTCCAGGGTTGTATCTCTCCAGGACTGAAATATCTGCACTGGCTCACAGTGGCTGCGATGATTAAGTTCAAAACCCTCTGCATTTTTCCACATAGCCTTCTGGGCCAAAATACCTTCAACTCTCTCTTCCTAAATATCTTCTTTCTCGAGCTCTTCGCTCATCCGCCTCCAACTCTCTCAGGGTCAGCCACTTCTCCAAGCAACGAGTTGGGGGTAGATCTCTCTCCGCGGCAGGGGCCTCCCTCTGGAACAGCCTTCCTGCTTCCCTGAAACTTGATGAGAACCATCTCCGGTTCTGGAAGCACCTCAAAACCTTCCTCTTTGCTTCTGCTTTCTCTCCCCCTCTCCCCTGCTAAATTCCTGACTGAAACTGCACTGAATCTGCGCTGGGCCACCCTCACTGATCTCGGTCCCTGGCCCAGCCACTCTCCCCCTGCACTGCCTCCCTGGCAACCCCTGCACAGCGGGACTGTCTCTGTATCCCTACAGCCCCCTTCCAAGCACTTGTCTGCACTTACCTTGCACTTACCACCAGCTGGCCCTTTATTATTTATCTTGTTATTTTCCTACCCCTGTACTGCACTTTCCCCTCTCCCTTTCCCCTTGCACTTTCCCTTCCCATCTTCCCATGCACTTGCGCGATCTGAATGACACCTGGCCTAGTGAGATCGCTGTCTGTCTTCCCTTTGTCCCTTCTCCCTGCCTCGTCGCACCTTGAAACACTTGTGTATAGGCGCGTTACAAATGCCATATCATATCATATCATATCAAAATGAGTTGGGTAGGTTATTTTTCTGTTTGTATGTTACTACACTGTAGTTCAGATGAGAATTGAAAGTGAGCTAGTGGTGAGGAGAAGCATTATTAGTAAACGTAATGGTATAAAATTTAAACAGTTATTTGTTTTGCAGTACTAACATTCTAAGGCTTGAGCATGTTATTTGTGTTCCAAAAAAACCAGGGATTTGTGTGCATTCTGCCTGTTAATCTCTGTTTACTAAATGGGGATTTGTGGACAGAATGGTTCAGAAATCGATGTTTTTTTTGGTGCGCAAATTACATCAATGAACCACACAGTCTCTTTGAGGAACAGTAAGAATATAAAGGTAGTATTCTACTTACTTTTTTTTTGTGGAATGAGCAGGTTTCTTCGGATATGTTGTTTGTAGTTTAGATGCTGTTGATTTTCAGGAGAGTGGTCTTCACTGCAATTGTAAAAGGAAGAAGTTAGGAATTTTGTGTGTTTATAGCACTGATGTTAATGTACAAGTTAACTTTTATGTTTTTGTGGTAGTATTCTCGTTTGATATTTGAACATAGTGTATGCACGCATTTTATTTGACTATGTGCAGCCTTTATATGTTATTTGCAGTATGTTCGTTCAACCTGCTTTGCAAATGAGTACAATTTTAAGTTCATGAAATTCCCTTGTTGTTTTGCAGCTGTGTTGTAGATAGCAGAGAGGTTTGGAACTCAATCATTTCATATTATAACTAGACATGCAAACTATCGGGAGCACCTGAGAGGGAGATTTCCCCACAGCAATCGGGAATGTTTATTTTTCTCATACGATCGCATTGGGATTAGCAGTCATTTATGCGGGAGCCACTAAAAAATGTTGACATTTTCTATTGAAAAATTGAGTTTTGCACGGAAATCGGGAGGGTTGGCATGTATGTATATGTTATGGGGAGATAATAAAAAGAAGTGCGATTTTTCAATGAAAAATCAGGAGTCTCGCACTTAAAGCGGGAGCGTTGGCATCCATGTATTGGCTATGCAGATTTAGTGGCATTACTTTGTTTATGTGGATTCATAAGTGTTGTACATGTACTCGGAATAAAATATGCATACCTGTACTTTGTAATCATGCATGTGGATATGCATGGAGCTGTAAGTAGAAATCTTCGAGACTTGCACAGTAGTTTTTGTAGTAGGTCCTTTCCAATTATAGGAGACTTGTATTCAGAGTGATCAACAGTACATTTGAAGTGTGGAATTCTGATGATGGAGTTAGATTTTGAGGTCTTGGATGTGATTGGTGGATGATTGTGTGACTGCTTACCTGTGTCCAATGAGGGAATGGATTCGCGAGTGATGTGGAAAGGGTCGAAGGGCTGGCTAAGAGTTATGTGCCGCACGGACACCGCGCCTGTCCGTGGTTAGGGCGTGCCACATACAGTGTTTTACAGCAAACCCAGCATGGAAAGGGGACTGTAGGGATCAGCCAATCAGATGTTGATGTTGTTGATGTGTGTAGAAAGAGAGTGTGTGTAGTGAAGATGGCAGAGGTGGAGACAGTCATGGTGTTGGTGCTCGGAGATATGTTTGTCTATGATTTACAACACTATTCTCAATGCGGGTATGTGGCAAAGAATTTTGATATTAGAGGAGTGGAGGTGGTGTGGAGCGCTGCAACTGACTGCAATGTAGAGGCAATTCTCCAGGTTTGCAGAGATATGCGTAGGATGAACAGTCCCCATGTGGTAGTTTTGCACTAATGGTGCTTTCTATTTGGGCTACGTGAGTTACCCTACTTTTTTGGGAGATTTGGAACAGTTGGTTCAAGCAGTAATCAACATCTTTCCAACTGCAAAAGTAATTTTTTTCGGATTACTTCCTAGAGCAAAATGGGACAATAGTTCTGTTTTTTGTCTCGATCAAAGCATTGGTAGGTGTGCAATCAATCGAGGCATGCGTTCTTTCATGCTAAGAGCTGGTATGTTTTTCTGTAGCCACGAGAACATTGTTTCAATAATGTGGCTTATTTCGAAGCAGATGGTGTTTCTTTATCTTTTTTGGGAAATGCCATGTTTTTTTGGAACGTAAGGGTTGCATTGGACCAGGTTATGTGAAGATTTTAGGAGTAAACTAAGAAGAACCCCCCACCCCCAAAATATACAAAATAACAGGTGTCTGTCAGGCATCTGCAAAAAAAAAAGAACGGCTCTTTTCAGAGCCCACCTTAAAGGGGAAATGGGGAACACTATTTAAATGTACATTGGCCACGCTCAGATCTTCTACATGTCCGCGGTAGTCTGCGGACAGCGCACATTACATACAGGGATTCTGGGGTGGAGAGGCATGCAAATGAGAATGAGAATGAGCGGAGCTAGGGATTGGTCAGTAAAGGTTAGTGGGTGTGTTGTGTACGGAGAGATTTAGTGAGGACGTCTTTTTCCTGAGAGGAGAACAGACAGCTATGGCTGTGTGTGCTCGAAAACAGATTATCTGGATTTTGGGAGACTCATGGATACATTGGTTGAAGGTGCATTCAGAACGTTGTGGTATATCTGCAGATCTTGGATTCCCTCATGTGGAAGTGCACTGGCATGGAGTTTGTGAAATGAAGTGGCTGGACTTGGTACCTCTCTGTGCTACTTTACAGACAGAGAGTCATCCTGACATAATTATAATTAATTGTGGAGGGAACAGTTTAGGACATGTGTCCAGAATTTCTTTGCAATTTGCAATAAAGGAAGGACTTGAGAAGGTCATGGACATGTTCCCAAATTACCAAGTAATTTTTCCACGTATTGCGCAAAGACAAATTTGGCTGCGTTCTTCTTCATTTGGTCCACAAATGGAGAAAGTGAGGCGCAATGTCAATAAGGCTGTTTGTGATGTTAGCATGTCGTCTTTCCACAATGAAAATATTATGTTTCGCAGCACATTCATTTTTCGCAGAGATGGAGTCCATCTTACATATGCTGCAATCAGATTTTTATTCGAAATGTACAAAATGCATTGCGACCTATTTTGGAAGTACAGTCATCTATTTTGCATTACATGTTCACGAATCCAAGTTTTTGAAACACACAAAACACCACCAAAAGGCTCTTTTCAGAGCCACCACTTACTTACTTGCTAGGGTTGCACCACAATATTTTATCTGTCCTAGGACTGTCCGTGGACTTTTAAAAAAATGTGCGGGGGCCTGCACCGTTTACTTGATAGTTCTATTTTTAAACTGAGAAAGGTGGCTCTGAAAAGAGCCTTTTTTAAAACTGTTTGTTGTTTTATATATTTTTTGTGGCTTTTTCTACACCCGACACACTAGGAGAGGAGGGGAAAGGAGGGTAAGGAAGGGGTACCAACCACGGGGATAAGAAAGGGCAGGTGGAGAGAGGAAGATGTAGGGTGGGCCTTATTTAGGTAGGTAGCAGCTCTTCTGGTGCTCCCTGACCGTAGTCTCAAAAGCACTTCGAAGATTCTCCCCCCTGCAGAGTACTGTGTCGCAGTACATACACAATATTGTGACCCTCGAAAGGTAAGGTTCAACAGCATCATGAATGGCCTGTGAAGCAGCTGGAGGGATGCGCTCTCCCACAGGAGTGTCTCTTGTGGTGAGAGGATCGGAAACGGAGGATGCTGCGGAGGAACTCAACCTACTACGTTCTTTACATGGTACAACCTTGCGAATGTCTGCAGCGTGGAACGAAGTTAGGTGTCGCTTCATGGATGTCATACCAAAGCTGTACGAACCACGTCTCCCACGACTCAGCACCAAATTGCACTGGTTACAGGTGACCTTGTTCGCACGTGCTTTCGGTACGTTACCATGAACGGTAAACAACCGCGACACCCACGACTCCCGGCGAGTGCTGGTAGTAGGGAGTTCCTCGACCTCATTCTTTTCATCCTCTTCATCCTCGTTCTCTACATCCTCACGCGTATTCCCCTCTGCAGGCCCTTGGGGAGGTGATGGTGGTGGAGGGTTTGGGGGTGATGCTGAGGCTGATGTAGCAACAGCAGTCATGGATGCCATTAGGGTTGGTGAGGTAATCTCTGCTAGAGCACTAAAGGCTGCAAAAATCATCTCCAATAGCCAGAAGTACAATGAAGATGAGCTCTGGGGTGTGGCCTTTTATAGGGGTGCAGGGGTGCGCCTCGTGACCATATCGATCACTCAAAAGTGATCAAAAAGTTCCAACAAACATGCGGAAAGCTAGGGCCATTGTCTGGGACATGTGAAATGGTGATTTTTTTACTGTAAAATTATTTGGATTGTCTGCATAAATTCTTTTAAAATGTTGGGGAAGCGGACAAAGTGCGCAAATAAGGACACACGCTCAGCGTTGGTGCGGTCACATGATGATGTCCTGAACACGCCCGCGAAGCCGATGGGTGTCCGCAGGACACCAAATGCACAGGAACGGTTGCGCGCATGCGCGCAAGTGTTCTACGGACAGTGTTCGGGTCCTGAAACTAATTGAAAGTGCGACACGAGTGAGATGGACAGTTACGGACAGGCGTGATGTTCACAGGATTTACGGGTATGGTGCGCATGGGCGTAGATGTTCTGCAGACTGTACGGCCAGGTATAGTGTCCTTAGGACACCTCCATTTTGCTTGACTACGGACACGCGGCCACCACGCCTGTTCTATGGACATTTTCATCTTGGTTGCGAACGGTAAGGACAGGTATAGTGTCCTTAGGACACTCCCATTTTGTTATTTTACGGACATCCCGGACACCTGGTGTGTTCTAAGAACAGTTTCATCTTGGTTGCGAACGCTAGGGAGAGGTATAGTGTCCGTAGGACACCCCCATTTTGTTGATTTACAGAATCCCGGATAGCTGGTGTGTTCTAAGAACAGTTTCATCTTGGTTGCGAATGGTATGGATAGGTGTACTGTCTTTAAGACATCCATATTTTGTTAATTACGGACAGGCCAACAATTTCATTAAAACTAACATAACATTTATTTTATTATACACATATATAGCAATTAAGAAAGAGAGGGGGAAGCAGAAACTGAAACAAATATAGGGGAATTAGGGGTTTGCAGAGGATCGTTGTGTGGGGATGAAGGGATGGAAGTTTCGTCGAAACGTTTATGCTGTTCATGAGGGTTTGGGGATTCTTCACTGGGACATGGAGAGGCGGGACAGGTACAGGTAGTACAGTGGTATCTAATTTTTCCTTTGACGTGCTCCTCCACAAATTGCCTTAAACCATTGAAATTATCTTTCAGCATGTCCACTTTCTGTTCTATGCGTTGCAAGGTGTCTTGCATTGTGCCATTCAATCTTTGCATGGTCTGTTAAAAATAAATATATATATACGTTAAGTACACATAAAGTACTGACTATTAATTTGCTTATGCAGAGAAGTGTGTACCATTATTATCGCTATCTTCCGACATTTCGTCACACGGAAAATTCTCCTCGAGCCACTCCAAAGTACTGCACATTTCTGTGTGAAAAACACAAATACATTAATTGTTCTGTACCTCATCCAAAAAGTATACAACTATATAAGAAAAATGAAGTTTACTTACTAGTTTCTGGTAATTTGTATTCGTTGTGTTGTGTTTGTGTACTGTCCCTCCTAGCTCTGCAGTTTCTGTGAGGAAATTATGGTGGAGGCATATCTTTTTAGCTATGGTATAATTCATTACATATGGTATTTAAATGGATGGTTGATGTGTTTGACGTGTAGGTTCCACTGCTTATTTATTACTACTTATAATGTGTTTATGTGATGCTTTTTAAACTTGTGCAGTTTTTCTATGGTATGAGAGAACAATTTCAGATACCCCCTGAGTGTTTGGGTAGTGTTGATGTCATCCGCGCCCGTCCGCCGACATACGCACAGTCCGTAGCCTTCATAAATCATTAGCGGGGGGTTCAGTATGTTCTATGTTACATGTATATAAAGTAAGGGAATCCTAGTAAACATCTTCCAAATTCACACGATGAAAGTGTATATTCAGTAAAACAACTTTGTTAAAGGGATGTTATGGTTAAGTTGCGCTACTAAAAACCTATGAAATTCAGTAAAAAAACTTTGTTAAAGGGACATTATGGTTCCAAGTAAAACCAAGAAACCCTTGAAATTCGCCTGTTATGGTCAGCTAAGCAACCATAACTCGCGCCACCACTGTGCACTGCTAAGACAAACACCCAGGCCATCAAAGATGACATCACAAATGTCATTGACAAAACTCCATTTTCTAGTAGGCCGCATGTAAACGCTGAAAGCAGGCCTGTACCTCTCCCCTTCATTCCTAGCGCACAGTGAGCATGCCAACCGCCAAACATCCTCCCCTCTGCCATCTCTCCTGCTGTCCTGTTCTCACAGAAGATTGAGCACAAAGTGTAGCGAGCTAAACACTGTATCTCTCCCTTTCCTTTTACATCACTGCCCTGTGTGTGACCGGGTCAAAGCCTGGCCCTGGAAAAAAAACATCCATCTCCACAAATCTGCCTCCGCACCAACAGACCCCTTCTAAAGAAATATAGCCCACAGGCCCCCTAACGTCACACCTCTTTTGATGTAACCGGTGCATGCCCCTTGCCCGTGTGCCACTCTGATGCACCCCCATAGCACTAATCCCATGTAGCCATATATTTCTTGTACTAGCAAAAAGTAAAACACTTACATTGGATTCAAAGAGATGCTCGACTAATGTGTTTGAAATATTGTGTTCGATAAGGCACCTGGGCCAATGTACCCTCACACTTGATGGCTCAGGTCGAATGCTTAGAGGATTATGTATTGAAAAGTATGTATGATACTAAAATGTGTGTGGCCGAAAGGGTCAAAAGTTAGTTAGAATACATCACAGCAACCTGGACATCACCTGTCCCTGCATCCCTCCCAGATTAGCCCAGCTGACCCGCGTTCTCCAAGAAGTTACAAAGTTCGGAGCTGACCAACCCTGGAACAACACCCTTAAACATGCTATAATGTTCAGTCCCTTTCGCCCAATGAATACGACTTACTGTATCCCCTATAGCACACATCATAGATGACGTGTTTTTTGTAATATAATGTGTATATTTCTGTTGTTTGGGCAGAGCGCTCTTGGAGTAGCAGAGTCCTGAGCATGCCCCATTTTAACTTTATATAAAGACTTATCTTTTACCTCACTTGCACTTGGTCTTGGTCTCATTCCCTACTATTAGTGTCTCTTATTTGGTTATTTCACTGTAATTGTGGGGAATGCCAGCTTTCACTCTCAAGCAGTCCAGGTCGCAGAGTAGTCAAAACTCTGATAGAAGAATTTCAGTTACAAGACACTTGGAGGCTAGAACATCCAGCAGATTGAGATTACAGTTTTCACTCAGGGTCCCACGATGTATATTCTAGAATAGACTTCAATCTGACCTCCGTGGGATTGGGGGCAATGCAGAATTGCCTGAAAAATGAAATAGGGAATATCCATCTTTCAGACCATGCTCCAATCGTATTAGTCACAAGGTTGGACTAGGCTATTAAGAAATCTATATATTGGAAAATGAACACTAGTCTTTGGCGTAAAATGACATCAGGGAAAAGGCTATCCAAGAAGCTGTAGCTTTCATGGACATTAACCGAAGAGGTGATATGGACGACAGAATTGGTTGGGAGACATTCACATTCTGTATGAGAGGGATCCTGATCAGATTGTCAAGTAAAGAAAAATGTGTACGTGAACTGAAAACAAGGGAGCTTGAGGAAGTCATCAAATGCTTGGAAAATCGGTATTATCTATTTGGTTTAACCCTAAATTCACATAGAATAATAAAATACTTTATTGTCCTGATTGGCAGTTGTCAGGGGTGTGTTATCTTGAAGACTTTATAGAACACAGACAATGGATTTCATTCACAAAACTCAAAAAGAATGGAAGATGGATGGATGGTCTTTTTAACATTATAGAAACCTGAAAAATATAATTAAGAACGTTTACAACTTGGATGGAGAATCAAGAAACAAGGAACACCTGCAGATGTTTTACTACAGTTGGAGAGTTGAGGTCATCTTGCCCCATCAGTATATTCCCTTCTTCAAAATGTGAGACCACTTAACAAAATGGCAGAATGGTCAGAGGTTTTAGGAAAAGTAGCTAGCGAAGCAGAAAGGAGTTATTTCTCTGAAAATGTCAAATTGATTTCCCTTAACCTGACTAACAGAGCAAGGAAGATACAGTTACCAAAGTTACTGAACAGGGTTTTCTGGACTCCTCAGAGATTTAAAAAAAGTGGTTTGAGTGAATCAAAAGAGTGCTGGGGTTGCAAGCACAGCAAGGGCACACTAGAAACCATGATATGGGATTGCTGTTGCCTTAATACATTTTTGAAAGGGGTTACAGAGTTGATGAATAAAGTACTAAGATCAAGCATTGAATTCACCTTAGATTCCTTAATTTTAGGCTGTGATTCGCAGCTGAAAGATTTTTTGTACTCTCAGAAATGTTGGGTCTATAGTGCTGCAATGACAGCCAAAAAGGTAATACTACATGGCTGGAAGTTGACTAAACCTCCAACTAAAGCAGAATGGGCACAAGAGATGCAGAGGTTATTAATCATTCAAAGAGTCCTTCAAATTGTTCGATGAAATATGGTCATGTTTTCTTGATATTGGTTTCTGATTTGTTAAGATGTTTGTACTTGCATATGACATGTCCTCTACATGACGCTAATGTATTCATTTTCTATGTAGATCATCTCATTGCCATTTCATTTGTAAAACTTTAATGTTAATTAAAAATATAAATCATCCTCCAAATAATGGGTGGTTCTCCACTCTGGAGGAAAATACACTGACATTGTATCTGCAGTGGACCTTCAGTGAGGGTCTATAGTTCCTATAGAAGTTTGTTTAAATTAAGAAAAAAGCATCATTAGTGACAGATTTCTTAGGCAAATACATTTTTTTTAATAGTTTATTACAAACTTTTTAAAAGAGAAAAAAATCATCACATATCCTATATTCTCATCATCACATTCAACAGTTTTTAACTTTGCTACTGCTCATCAGCAAATATTTAGTCCAGCAGCATCTTGTTCACTTTTTCCAGAAATAACGTAAGGGCAAACGTCAGTTTTTTGTTGACTCCTTCGAACATCACCCACCACTACTCTCCGCAAAGAGGCGGTCTTTTTGTGATCTGTGGACCAAGATATTTTGTTCTTAATGTTTTTAACCCTGTACAGAATAGAGTCAAATGTTTCAAAGTTTCATTATCGTTTGAATAGAATCTACATCTGCGATCCTGAGATAAGTTTTTTTTTTAGCCCTTGCCTTTCTTTGGTTTGAAAGAGATTTAGCCAGAACTTCTTGAAAATTAATCTGTGGTGCTTACTGGGAACCTTTTCCAAATAGTTTGCTTGCTTATTATAAGCTTTAGATTCTGGAGCAGCATATTGCATGCATCTGTGTTGTGAACTCCTCTCCACCGTTTCTACCCAGTCTTGCAGCCACTATTTTTGTTTGACTGCGTTTGGATTATCTTGAAGAAGTTTGCTATCTGTGTTCAGCTGCATTAGGCTCTCTTTGCATCTTTCTGACCACTTCCACAAAATAGTTTTACTCTTGTTGCTTTCTATCATATTCAGTATGGTAAATTTTGGTGCACTATCCGCACTGAGCAGTTTTCGTTAAAGAGCCCACATGTTCCACGCTATTCTCGCGTTTATCGATAAGAGACCTAACTCATACCTAATGCAAGCAGTTGGAGTTCCTTTTGGTAAGTGAAGAATGTTCTATCAGAACACGTTTTCAAAGGCAGCCTACTACAGAATGCGCTTAAAAAGACCACCAACTGCTCTGATGAAGCCATTGGATAATGTCCTTTCTAAAAAACAGAATATCCAGAGTGCACTGGGGGGACAAGTTCTCCCTCGAAAAAGAAATCCTCTGTGGAGTTCCCCAAGAGGCCAGTATGTCACCCCTTCTGTTTAATCTTTACTTAAAGTACCTATGCCTTGTTCTCGACCACATAAACACCTATTTCACCAACTATGCTGACGACACGCAGCTTGTATTCGAACTAAGTGGCAATTATCAGAAAGATAGCGAGCAACTTACCACGATATACAACCACGTGGAGCAATGGATGGACTCCAATTGGATGTGCCTAAACGGAAAAAAAACGGAACTCATGATTTTCGGCTCATCTTCTGCTCGTGCTAAGCTATCCTCATCCTACACATCCTTCCTCATTAAAGATACCCCCATTCCGGTCCTAAGCAAGGTTAAAACCCTAGGTATGCTGCTAGAAGCATCGTTGGGTGCGGACGCCCAAGTACAGTTCATCAAAAAAAACTGTGCTTACCACCTCCGTCTAATAAAAGCCATCAGACCTTTCATATCCGAGGAAAATTGTGCGACCATAGCAAGAGCCACCATCATGTCGTGCCTTGACTATGGCAATGCTTTAGTCCTGGGTGCCTCCAAGCAATGCTACCAAATTGTACAGAACAACGCGGTAAGAATTGTCAAGCTCAAAACTAAAACAGAGCATATCAGCAACTCCAGAAGGGAGCTTCATTGGCTGAAAATCGAAGATAGGGTGCATTTCAAAACCTTAACCATCGTTCACAGATGCATCTACGGAAAGGCACCAACCTACTTACAAACTAGGATCAAACCATACGTTCCTAATAGAACACTGAGATCATCCCAACTTGGTAAAATTGCTACGTCACCTCACAAACTCAAAAGTGGCTTAGGAAGAGCCTTTCCAACCCTTGCAGCCAACCTTTGGAACAACCTACCTGACCACCTTGCGTTTTCGCAAACAGGTAAAAACCCATATCTTCAAATAAACCGCCATCACGGCATATACTTCAGTTAGCTTAACTCTATGTGACTGTCCCGTCCGCTCTGTCTAATCACTATCTGTTCTGTCAGTTCTCGTGTCCTTTTCTCTGCGCCCGAGGCTCGCGAGCTACCGGCGCAATATAAATATTAAATAAATAAATAAATAAAATAAAAGCCCAAGTCAAAGACGAGCATCCCAGAGCGGCTTCTGCTCCATGAATCAGGGCTGGCACTACCTGGCTTTATAAAATTCCACAAAATATTTTACTGTGAACTTGCCAAATTTCTTGTTTAGCATGGCACCTAGCTATTTGCATTTGGCCTTGATTCTCTGTGCCAATGGTTCATCATTAGTATTGGTGTTAGTTACCATGCCCAGACAGAGAGTCTGGTTTACTCATTTTAGGTTTCTTTCTCGAGCTTCCACTGCTGTTGTTTTTTGCCCGCCCCATTTCTATCTTTGAGGTTCTGCAGCACCAAGATTTCAGATTTTGCAGGGTTTATCATTAAGCCATTTTCCTTGACATATTTCTCTAGGGCAAACAGTTTCCGTTGGAGGCCGATTGGTGTCATGTCCAGAATGACTAAATCGTTGGCATATAGCATCCAACTCAGATGGTTTCTGTTGATTTTTGGAGAAAACAAGTGCACACTTCCCAGCGATGCCTCAATGTCGGCTATAAACAGATTAAAAATAATACTGAGGCTAAGGGACATCCTTGCTTCACACCTCTGAATGTCTTTATAGGGGAGGACAGGGTTCCATTTTGGTCAAGGTGAATCTTGATCTCTGTTCCATAGTATAGTTATTTGATCACCATGATCAGACTTATAGGGCATTGCCACTTTGTCCATAAGAGTTCTCTGTCGATGCTGTCAAAGGCGTGGGCCAAGTCAATGAAAGTGAGGTAGATTTTTGTTCCTTTTTCAATTGCATCTATTTTGAGCAGATGAATCATCAATAGGTTTAACCCACAACCTACGCCCTTCACAAAGCTCGTTTGTCGTGGGTCAAAAGTACCAGACTTTTTAATCCACGCTACTAGATGACCTTTCAGCTGTGTGGCGAAGATTTTTCCTACAACGTCTAGAAGAGCGATTGGGCGATAATTTGTAGGCTCTGATCGAATTCCCTTTTTAAATATCAGTACGACAATGGTGCTCTTCCACGACGTAGGTATCACGCGGTTTTTCAGTATTATTCCGAACAGTGTGAAATTAGCCCACTCTTTCGGATTTTGTTTTAACAAGATGTTCTCTTTAGTAATACAAATGTCCCACTGTTCCAAGTGAGGGAGAAGCGGTTCTTCAATAGCCCCCTTCTTCATGAACAAGTTGGTATAATGAGCAATCCATTGAGCCTCGGACACCATATTGCACATCATGGATTGCTGTGGGATCCTATAGCATTAAGAATTGCCCAGAACGCCCTTGAGTTTTTTCCGGACATACTACCCAACATCATTTCTGCGTCATGTTGTTCCATTGTTGATTTATGTGACATTAGCCAGTTTTTATATCTCATTTTGGCTTTTTTCTTCTCTGCAAAGCGATTTTCATTGCTTGTCTTCATGAGTAATTTGATGTTTTTTCTTAATTCTCGCTTCATTTTCACAATTTCAATTTCGTACACATGCCGCTTTTTTAACCTCATTTTACCCGTTCCTTGGACAATTTCTGAATATTGTTCTAGGAGGGGGCAATAGTTGATTTTGTCAAAGCTTTCCTTTTTATTTTAGCTTGTAGAGCTAATGGAATCCATTCTCAGTCTATTTCTGCCCGGTTCTACACTCAGAGGTTGGTTCTAATGACATGAAGCTTGCTGATTTTCTGTGCAGTTTGTTCGGATACGAAAATAATTTCAAGGATGGATTTTTGATTATCTCTTCTCCATGTTGCCTATGGGGGAATGTCTCCCACTGTGTTCCCATTTAATAGGGACATATCTCAGCCTCTATTTCTTCCAACCATGTAGCCTTAATTTGGTTTGAGCGTTTAATCTTTTTCAGTATGATCTTTTTATGAGCTTCTAGCCAGACACACTCCATATTTAGGTCTCCACAGAGAATAATGTTTGGTCTCATCTCTACGGACATGATGTTATTGATTATTTCACATATCTCATCCACAAATGTTAGTGTTCCAGCTGCCTGATGTTGCCAATACACGTTTAAGATGTGCAATTTCTGCCCCATTTCTCATGTATGAGTCGATAAATCAATTGTGGTTGTTTGTATGTATGGCGAGTGATTATGAGTGGACAATACCTGGCATCAACTTTTTTACCTGATGAGAGTGATTAGGCCTGCCATCAGGCAACCCTTTTGTTTTGTATGGCCGGGTTTATAGTTATTTCATATCCTTGAACACTGCAAGCTAGAAAGCCAGGTCTCTTGTAGACATACTATGTCTAAAGATCTCAATATTTCTGCTGTATTATAAAACAGGTGGGCAAATCCGCAAGTGTTCCAAGAGCTCATCTTTAGCGATCCATTTGCTAATTTCAATGGACATTAGCTGTTATTATTACTGTTCACAACTCCTCCAACCCAGATCCAATTAATGGTCTCTTTGTTTCCATTGGTATTCTCTTGTTTGTTTCCAATCAAATTAATTTCTTTATTATTGGTTGGAACATGATTTTTATTCGTTTTTGCATAAAGGGGCATCTGCTTGTGATCTGCAATTTGTCACCTCTAAGTTCTCCGGCATACTTGGCTGCGTTATCCCTGGTTTAACTGGGGCATCACTGGCTTTTGGAAGCTACCCTGTTTTATGAATCAGATCACAACCAAGCTTGTCAGTCCAACTTGATTTGGGGTGGTTTTCATCCTCTTTGTCAATTGCATTGACTTCCAAAATCTCAAATCCCAATGGGTTTAGGTCAGATATCACCTTGAGGATCGTATCACGTATTGTTCTTGAATAAATATGTAGAAGCACATGCTCGTACGTTGTTTCTTCAATGAAATCGACTGTTTTGATATAATTTGATGAAATCATTCTCAGGTGTGGAACATGATGGAGTAAACGTATCACATTTTTCCTGTTAAAGATGAGCCCATGCTAAGTTGATAAGATACGTTCCAACAGTAAACAGTAGTTTGAACATGTCTTTTGGTTTTGCTTATGTTTGTATATGGAGCACTATGTGAGAAGCACTTATCTACCCTCCATTCCTCTTTAGGCTTGTTTTTTTGTTTCTGCTTTTCTCTTATTTTTCCCCTGCAGCGTAGTATGTGGCAATTGTTTTAGGTCAATTTTACTTTCCTGAGAGTGGAGGCAGCGCCTTTGTTTCGAAAGCAGATCTACCATTAAGTTTGTTTTCTTCACTTTTATGCTGGTCCTCCTTTTGGCAATTGTTTGAAAACTGCCTGTGTCTTGCATACCATGATTCACCTCCTCTGCTTCTGTTGGGATCCGGTGTCATACTAATAGTGCATATTTTCTTGGTGAGTTCCTTGTTTTGCAACTGCAAAGATTGATTTGCAAATAACTCCTGTTCCTCTTCCAAGTCAATGCATATGATTTGTCTTCCAGCGTGGCCAATGCCCTCCTCTCGCTCTTCATCACTTGTTTCTGTTTCATATGTGGAAAGATTTAGCAATTCCATCATGAGTTCTTCCTCACTTTGTTCCTGAGCATCTATGATTGACTCTTTTGAGATCGATTTTGGTTCCTTCAGTTTTGATTGATGGGACAAAACCACGGGCGCTCCAAGTAAGGTTGCCCGGCAGATGTCTGAATAGTAACATTTAAGGACTTTATATTTCACAGAAATTTGCTCGAGTTATTGGCATTTTGCCTCTTCCCTTTTGGTACGTTTTTTGTCTTCTTTTTGCCTTTTAGGGGATTTTTCTCACTTATTTTCGGTGCTCCAACTTTTTTTGCCCAAAAAGGGATAACTTTCATTACCAACTTTTGAAGTTTCAGCTACTTTTCCTTCAGAAATCATTGGATTACCGATGATCCCTTCTGCATTAACAGACATTGATGGTCTAGTGGAAGGTATGTCTAAATCCAGAATATTCATTGTTGTTGTGTGTTCTCTTGGTGACTTGGGTATCAGATGCAATCCTCAAAGAATTATTGCTAGCGGTTGCATCCTCTATTAGAAAGTTCACGGCAGTGTTCACACTATTATTATTTGCTTCTTGTAGTGGAACATCACTGTCCGGACTACTGTGTGGTATGTTGTATTGAGTCTCAACATGGACCTGATCATTGTTAGTCGTTGTCCCTTTTGCATCGCATGGAGTTTTCACACTACTGACTCCTCAGCCATCCTTAGAATCAATAGGGCTTCTCTGGTGACTTCTGCAAGAAGTCTCTTATCTTCTATGTTATTTCTCAACTGGTCCTTTAGAGGATTGGTGGATGTTTCCCACTTTTGGTTGTCATTGGTGATTTGTGTTTTTGTTGAATTGAATTCCATTTCGATGTTGACCATTTTTTAATTCATCAAGGCAATCAAGGTGTTTCGATCCTTGAAATTATCGTTGAGTTGCTCATAAATTTTCAGAAATGGTGCAACCGCAATGGTCATGGCCGACATTATCTTAGTGCTCAATCTTGAAACACCTTTTCTGCCATGTCTCTTATATCCTTATTTGCATTTGGTAGTCAGTGAACAGGGATTAATCTCCTACATTTTGGATAATCCCTTTCCATGAAGGACTAATCTGAAGAAGACTCATCAGAAGAGATGTCACAACTTTTCGCCTTTGTTTGAAGGTTACTCTCAGGGAATATGCAGTTTTGTGAGAGATTGTCCTTGGCATAATTGCCTTTAACTCTCATTCTGCTTTGAGAGCAGAGTATCGGCGGTGATGTAGTAGAATCAAGTCGTCTTCTTTTGAACGGTTGTTTTCTCGAGTTATGCCCATCTCGTATGGCACTATCGACCCTAGGCCTCTCTTGACCCTCCACCGACTGATTGTCCATGTCATGCTCTCCAAGGGCAATGTTAGATCTGGCCTTGTGCGTGTTATTGTTGTTGATTTTAACATTTATCTGGGTCAAGTCTTTGAGGAGTTTGTCTGCAACGGCAAAAGAGTTGCATCATTTTTTTGGGCTCCATGCTTCTTGTTCATGACTACTCTCAAGGTCCTTTTCCATCTCCTCTGAGAACAAAGGCCGGAACATGGGAGGTAGCAGAGGTTCAAAGATTTAATCGGATATCACTTGAATTTGTTGTCTATCAGTATAACACCATACATCCACTACTGATCGTTGCTCCGTATCAAGAGGGAACATTGTTACCTTGGAGCTCAATTCCTTTCCACATTCGTCTGTGGGCCCAGCTCTGAGCTGATTGTTATGGGTTAGGATGTCACCTATGTTGATTTTTGAACCCATCAGCTCTGTTTCACTTTTATCAGTAAGTTCAATTACACCACACTCTTCAGTGTCTAAGCTCTGCAGGTGTGCCACATTTGAACCGCCACCACTTACATTCAACACATGGCCGCTCTGCAAGTGGCTGCTCTGCTCAGTCATACAGTGCATGTGATTATGTTAACTCTCGACAGCTCAAGGGACGTTTTGGACAATCCAATCTCCTGGGTGACTGCTCCAGAACTCTTGCTTACATTGTCATTAAGCATGTTTCCACTATGGACACTGCGCACCAATACTTCACCTTTCTCATGCAGCTTATTATTCAATTTGACTACACGCCACAGCAAAAAGCGCAACTGGGAAAAGTTTGCAGTCGCTCACGTCAGACAAGTATATGAGCTTTTTCCAGTGATCAAAGCCAGCTCTTCCACATAAGTCATATTGGATACTGTGCATAAACAGTCATTTTCATATTTACATTTTTGTGCCAGCACCTCATCATACGTCATAAGTCTATCTGCAACTGGGGCTTGCTGCGTGAAAAGCATGGAGACACAAAACATTTCCCTTTGGCTTAAATCTTCTTTGTTAGCACTTTTGGACAAGGGTTTTGCAAGCATACAGCAGGATTTACCCAGCTGAGACTTTGATTTGTCCAATGCTAGCCCACTATTTCTTTCCGCCCTTGTATCCCTTAAACCATTCCCAGTTACTTGAACATCTGTTGTCATCAAGTGGGCCAAGGCAGAGTTGCATTTATGAAGCTGCATTCTCGTCTGTGGGGGCGGGAGCATAGAGACTTGCTTCCTGGGTGTTCCACACGCCCTCTCGGAGACATTAACAGAGACACCCATCACGTTCAGCTGCCAGGGTACCTGACGGCCACAAGGAACACAAAGAACACTCCTCGCACTCTGCGATGCTCTGCATATGGAGGAGAGGTTTCATGCTGGGGCTCCATCTCTCTGCAGTAGACAGAGACAAAACAATCCTTCAGCAGGTCCCACACGGCCATTAGCACAAAGTCCAGAACACAAAAAACACTCCTCGCGCTCACAGAAGGACCAGATTTCCGCATTTCATCTATTAGATCAATCGGAATCTACTGAAGTTTAAGTCAAAGAAGAACTTGCTGTTCCTGGAAATACTAGACAATATACCTTTCTGATAAAAATCAGAAAAGGACAAACCTTGTTTAATGAAGAAACTTTAATTAATTTAAATGATACTCTTCAGCAACAAGGACTGCCTCTACATCCAGCTCAAAGATGCTACCATTCGAATATTGGTTAACAATAATGATCCCCAAAGTATCATTTTGCCTCAAGATATCTCCATTGAAATGGCTGTTGATTTTAGACACTTTTTCATGGACTTAACCAACCCCATCATTGGTCTAATACCTGAAGATTCGTAGCTAAACAGAAACTCTTTGTACTTGACAAGGGTGGGATATTTTGCTGTACTCCCTGCATTCTTATGGGGTGAAGGATTTTACCCATCATATGTTGGAAGAGGAAATAGTATTTTGAATCGCTAGTATCTATTTCAATTTCAAGGAATCATCCCTCCAGGTAAATGCCATAAATAAATATCTCTCCACCCAACTAGAGGATGTTGGGCAGTTGGTGAGCAGGAGCACCTGGTTCTAGGTCACATGGCCTAAACCCGCTTGTCAATTTTCCCTACTGAAGAAGCACTCCAGCTTCTTTTCCTTTGCAGTTGGTGAGCAGGTGCAAGTAGATCTAGGTTGTCTCTCCTAAGCCCCGCCCACATGTCAATCACTGCTAAAATGTTGGTGCCTTCCTGTTTTGTCTCCCTTTTCCTTACTTAAGCAGCCCTCCATGCTCCTTTCCTTTGCAGTTGATTAGCGGGTGCAAGTGGATCTAGGTCACGTGGCCTAAGCCCCGCCCACCTGTCAATCACTGCTAAACTCTTTGGTGCCTTCCTGTTTTGGTGCCTTTTTTCCCTACTTATGCAGCCCTCCAGCCTTCTTTCCTTTGCAGTTGATGAGCAGGTGCAAGTGGATCTAATTCACATGGCCTAAGTCCTGAAAACACTTCAATCACTGCTAAACTGTTGGTGCCTTCCTGTTTTGCTGCTGTTAAGTGGCATCCAGCCTCTTTTTCTTTGCAGTTGGTGAGCAGTAGCAAGTGGATCTAGGTCACGTGGCCTTAGTCACACCCACCCACAGCCAAGTCCCAAACCTCTGCTCAGGCAACAAGTAAGCATGCACCAAAATGCATTTTCTCCCTCTGTACCCTCAGGCCATACCCAAGATCACCAGGCAACGCCAATGTCAATGACACTGCCACTCCACTAAGGCATGAACTCCACAAAGCAGCAACCTCACCCACATCAGCCTCAAGTCCATCATCTCCCACTCAGTTGATGATTGCAAACGTTTGCTCAGCTATCACCCATGCAGCAGTTATTGCCAACCTCATCACTACACACGACCTTGATGCCATCTTCATCACCAAGACCTGGCTGACACCCACCTCCACCCACATCCTATACATCCTTGTCCCCTGACAGCTACGGAATCCAACACAGAAACCCCCCAAATAAGACAGGTGGAGCCCTCGCGGTCATCCACAAGACCTTGTGGCCTTGCACCAGACTTGATGTTGAAGTCCTCTCCTACCACTTCCTGCTCTCCCGAATGGACACAGTCACCTTCCATCTCATCTACAGACCATGCAAACCCGACACTGCCTTCATCAGAGACTTCACCAACCTGGTCACCACCATGTCCCTCACGCATGCCAACAACATCTTCCTAGGTGAATTCAACCAACGAGGCAACAAGGCACCCAACTGATAAAGGAAGCTCTCCTCAGCCTTCTCACCACCCTCAGCCTCACACAGCACATGAAAGACAACAAGGCACCCAACTGATAAAGGAAGCTCTCCTCAGCCTTCTCACCACCCTGAGCCTCACACAGCACATGAAAAACTCAATGCACGAGAAAGGTAACATCCTCAACCTAATAATCACTACACTGCCTTTCCGCCACTACATTTCTCCTCTCCCACTTGACTGGTTTGACCGCCTGTCTGTGACTTTTAGCAACCTGCACACTACCCCAGTCATGCACTCCCAGCAGAAACCCATCAGACAAACCTTCAGGTCCTTCAAGAACTTCCAGTTGGAAGCCCTCATGGAAGAGCTTGCCAACCTCCACCTGACATGGATGGAACACCCCCAACCAAACTGCGACTCTCTACTGGAAGCACTCAACACCATACTCTCAGCCTCCATTGGCTGACACGCACCTCTGTAACAATGCACCTGCACACCGAAACTGTCAGTACCCTGGTACAGGCAAGCACTCAACCTCTGCAAAAGAGTCATCAGGAAACAATGAAAAACCTGGTGCCACTCCTGGATCGCATCCGACCTGGCGCTCCTGAAGGAACTTCAAGCATGCTGCTAACAACTAATCAAAACAGCCAAGGCATCCTACTATCAGAACACCAAAGCAGAATCCAACAACAAAAGTACAGCGCACTTCAAAGCGGTCAAGCACTGCATCAACCGGTTACTTGACTCTGGCACACCACACTACAACAAAAAATCCACTGCCTTCAGCACCTTCTTCATCAACAAAATCAGCAAGATTTGCCAGCACATAGACACCAGCTCTGCATCCTCAGATCCACCTCACGCCCCTCCTTGCGTAATCTCCACACACTGGACAACATTCAAGACATTCTTCCCAGAGCACCTGGGACAAACACTTGCCACCCACAAAGCCACTTCGTATGCAGATGACATCCTCCCAGCATCCATGCTCAAGACACTCCCCCCCGAAGCGCTCCCTCCCTACCCAGAGATCATCAACAGCTCCCTAACTCAAGGCACCTTCCCATCAACCCTAAAGACAGGACACATACTCCCTCTACTAAAGAAACCTCCTCTGGGTCCGGAAAACCTAGATAACTATTGCCCCATCACCCATTTTCCCTTCCTAGGTAAGATCATCGAGAAATCGGTAGCTGCGCAGCTGCAGCAACACAGCAACACCAACAATCTCCTTCAAACCTACCTATCTGGGTACAGACCCAGATGCAGCAAAGAGACGGCAACCATACAGGTGGTCGACGACGCCCTCAACATCCTTGACAATGGCCACCCCTGCCTTCTGGTTCTACACAACCTCTCATGCAATTATGACACAATAGACCACCAGGCACTTGCGGACACACTATATCGGTGCATGTGGATCAGTGACCTCGTCCTACGCTGGTTCAAATCCTACCTCATCAACCGCCAGCAGTTTATTCAGATGAACTTGTCTAGACCGCCAATGCTGCCCATCACCTGTGGAGTTGTGCAGGGTTCTATCCTCTCCCCAGTGATCTTCCATCTACATATAGAGCTGCTGGTTGCCCTCCTAAGCACGCACAACAGCCACTCCCACCAATACCCTGATGACACACATCTATACCTCAATATCGACTCCATCAAGGACATACACAGGCTCAATACCTGCCTATTGCTGATCCAGTCATGGATATCCAGTGCATACTTGAAGGTCAACCCCTCCAGGAACCGAATTGTTACTCCTCACCAACAACAATGAACACCCAGGCATACAGACCTGGCTGTCAACCATAAACCCTGAGGGCTTCACACTTGAGCTCACCTCCGGCACCAAGTCCCTCAGGCTCCACATCGACAAACACCTCTCCTTCAAGACACACATAGCTAAGAAAACTCAGACAGCTTGGTATCAGCTCTCCTTCCTGTGGAAAGCCAAGCCCTTCCTCCCTCCTCACAGCTTTAGATCCACCGTTCAAGCATTGGTCCAATCCCACTTGGAAGGGGGGAATTCCCTCCTCAAAGGCCTCCTGTCGTCCTCCCTTGTGTCCCGGAGAAGTGTCCCCTGAGATGTGGCTGCATGCCTCATCAAGGATCTATGCAAATACAACCACATCACCCCAGCCCTCATCAACCTTCACTGGCACCCACTGCATGAACAAATCACCTTCAAGTCTTGCTTCATCATCTATAAGGCATTCACCCTTAAATCCCCCAGCTACCTTGTGGAGAAACTCAGCATCTTCGGTGGGCAGTGCACCACCAGAAGCCAGGACATGTGCAGACTTGAAATCCGCCACTTCAAAAAGGCACGTAGCAGAAAAGAAGCCTTCTGTGCCCACACCCCAAGACTATGCAACCGTCTCCCTGTCAGCATCAGACTCACCTCCACATGCCTAATATTCAGAAAATAACACAAGACCCTCCTCTTAAAAGAGTCTCTCCTCCTCAACACCCACGCCATCATGTCACTTCCTGTGCCACATGACTCACTAGACGCTGTCCGCCCCTCTTCTCCCAGCCACTGTGTACACCTGTACCCCTCCTCTGTGTCCCTCTGTATCTTACCCATGCTGCATTTCTGTTCTGTTGTTACCTCTGAAAAGCACTCTGTTATCCATCTGTACTTTTGTTTACATCTGTAAAGCGTTTCGTTTGTCTATCTTTATTGTTGTGTTCCTCTGTAAAGTGCTCCATTGCTTCTCGAAGCTAGGTCTGCACTCAATAAATACCATAATAATGATGATAATCATAATAATTTAAGAAATTGCAACTCCATAACAATGTATAGGCTACTTTCTTATGGTTGAAGAACAGATTAATATGGCTAATGTGAGACAGATGTGCAAAGACATACATTGAGACAAGTATTCCTGTATTCCCAAACATGTTCATGCTTGATTCCTATGATTTTGGACATACATCCCTTCAATAAAAAACAAAGCCTACGGGCACTAACATGGCACCAGTATTCGTAAGACAGTACATGCTGAGAGTAGCTTCCATGGAATCACTGACAGAGATACTCAAAAATGTGGAATCCCCTGGGGTTCTTCGTCCAATCCATAGCACCGTTATAAACCTAGTATTAGAAATGGGAAAACCCAATGGACACTGCAGTCTCTTTGCAGACTTTAGGGAACTGAACAGGAGGGTACACATGTCAAGGTGGCCTCTCCTTTATATTGATCAGGGTCTTGGACAGATCCAGGGTTCTAGAGTATGTTTTTCCCTCGATTTGGCTAATGGTAATGGTACTCCCTGATCAGCAATAAAAATGTGCCTTTACATTTGGTGGGCAGCTGCATGCCCGGGGCCCATACCTTTTTTGGGTAAATTAATAGCAAAAATGAGTACAACATATCCCTAAATAAAGCCACGCCTAATCTTTTTATACTCAGATTGCTTCCCCACATAAGCATAATCTAAGACAGCAATATCATATTGGCTGAACACTGTGATTGTCCTGAAGTCACTAGTGAATATCAGTCCATATAGTAATATAGTAATATATCCCACCTCTTACATTTTAATGGTCCAGAGACTGTATCAGCATCATTTCACACTCATATTGTTTGCCCCCACAAGGCTACACAGGCAGCAGAGTCATTCTGTATGGTTTCGTTCATATTTCAAACTACACATCTTGAGCACATCTTTTTGTGCTACCACCAACCTGGCAGACCTTCACCACACTGCACATCATTCCTCTTTCAGCTGTGTATGTGTGGAAGAGAGCAAAATGTGTATCCCATAAATGTCAGTATCGTATACCTATAATAATCTCCATGGCAGTGTTCTCCACTGAATCCTGTTAATCTCATTGATGCTCCTGTATTCCAGTTCGAATGTGCCTGCTTCTTGAACTCATTTGGTCCACACTAGTATCCAGATATTATCTCTCATTTTGTGGTACCATGACCTTTGAATTTGTACACAGCGTTGCAATGCCTAGTCCTTATCAATATGGCTCCAACTCTCTGGTAACTTGACCATGGATTGTTTGCAAGGACTTACCTTGCCTAACCCTACTCATTGTGAATACTGCTCTCCTCACTATTTGACATCATATTGCTTTTGAGACCAGACTAGCCCAGTCCTTGCATACACTATGTTGGCAAGGTCTCTCCTTGTTCCCCCGCCCATTCCTACCTTTTGTAATTTTCCTCACACACCTATGAACTGTAAATCTGAATTCTGGACCACAGTCTGATTCACCTTCTTGATTAGACAATATTCCATACTCCTGCCATCAGGGATCCATCTAGTGTCCTCTTTCTGCCAGGGGACCATCTGACATCATTGTGTTATCAGGGGAACATTTGTATCCATATGTCAGTGGGGCAACTTTATTGACCACAGTTAAAAATGACTACTCCCTTGCACATACTACTAAAGTAACCTTGACTCTGAAGATTTCCTATCCTTCTTGGAAACCTGTCCTAAGGTCCAGAAAAGCACACAGGCCCTCTTGAAATAAAGGCATGCGTCTGCTCACATTATAACTTTTCTTATTTTGGTCCTTACTGACATTGTTCCTTTCATTGTTTTGTAGCATGGTACTTGTCGTCCACTGGGATTCTCCCTCCACACCTTTGCCATTCTCCCCTGGGCAGAGGTTGTTCTGACACACAGCCCCAGGGCTTCCAGAATTGTCTGTGCGGGCCAGTTTCGCAGATTCCTTGATCAATGCCAGACAGTCAGCAGGAATGTTTTATTATCTCCCACTAACCCCACATTTGGGAGTGAAATGTTAATTATGTTCAAATGTTTATTTCTTCTATAGTATAATTTATGCAGATGTGACATTGTGCTACAGAATATTATATTATTTGTAAGGCAGTGCTGACTCTATCATAGTGCCTCAAAAGCCTATAAACCACAGAGAACTGACTTTGCCAATATGTGTTAATTATCTCCAGAAATATCCATTTTCTGAATATGAAATTAAGTGACATGACTGCGTGTCTCATAATTAATCTGATAAATAAGTAATAATTTCCTAAGACATATGGGGGCTGATTCATGGAATTATTTGCGCCAAAAAAACGGGGATTTGTGCGCCATTCTGCCCGCAAATCCCTGTTTAACAAATGGGGATTTGTGGGCAGAATGGCACACAAATCCCCGTTTTTCGGCGTAAATAATTCCATGAATCAGACCCATGGTGACAGAATTGCGAGGATTTTTAAAATCAAATATAATTTAAAATGGTACATTTTTCTTTGCATTAAACTGCAAGGTCATAGCATTCTCAAATCCTGGGTATGTGATGCAGACTCTTAAAGATCATAGGTCACCGACCAGATGCTGTGGAAACACAGTCACTTTATTCTGTAATTGATAGCTACGATGTGTTTTTCAACTTAAAATAACAAGCAACTTGATTGATAGGTTTTTCTTCCTTCAGTTATACCGTCCATGAAATTGTTCAAATGTACAATACATTAATTAACTCTAAGTAATGGTTTATTTTGTGTGAACACACCAATGTCTATTCATTAACCTTGCAGAATCAAGTATGTTAGCCCTTTTGACCATTCAATAGCTTGTTAGGTCAACTGAAATACAGATGTGTTCTAATTTAAAGGAAAATAGCAAGCACATATCATTAGAACATCTAAACATACAATTTGTAGAATCAGATTTTCTAAGATTACAAAAATGAACACACACACCTTATAAGTGCTGTTAATTGTAAATGCATATTATCATAAAATAATGTATGATTTCTTGCTTGTGTTTTGAACAAATAGAAACAGGTAACATTTTATTCTTTATTTTGTGCTCTTCATGCCACTAATTTGAAATGTACTGATCTACTTAATTTGTCAGCTCATGTTTATGAAACTGTAAAGCATGAACATTCTGTATTTGGTAAAATCCCAATAAACCAAAAGACAAATAAGGTACAATTTTGATGAATTGACCAACTATATATGGGGGAATGCTGAAGTCATTTTTACAGCTACAAGAGGAGTTGTATACTTTTATAAATTCTTAAAGATAAGAAATTACACAAGGGTTGATAGAGGCAACAGATATTACCCATTCTTTAATTGAAATGCTATTTAAAAAGGAAAAGGTAAATACGTATGTAAGCATTGCATACTGCCACTTTCACTCCTTAGAAACCTTGTTGGATGAAATTGTGCTAGCACAATACTTCACATATCTTTGAAGAAGTTTAAACAACTGAATATTATAGCTAAAGAATTCTTACTGCGGCAAACTTTAATAGAAAGTACTGTACACAACTACCTGAAATAACTGCAATCTAGACTGTGTTACATTTCTTTTAGGCACCACTGAATGAATTCCTCAGAAGGATGTAGTAGCCCACAGTTCCAGTGCAGGAGGGTGGCTCGATTCATGTGTTTTGGGCACTTTTGTTTATTCAGAGCGCATGGGAACAGCTTGCACAAGAGCTTCCAATATTAACAAAAGAACATATGAGCAAATCAAAATCTATGCTTTCGATAGACTGGGAGAAACATTTGAATCAGCATTTGGAAATAAAAAACTATTTCTGTATGTGTTCCATTATTGATATTGCATTTTCATTTTACACAAACATGGCAATCTATAGCTTTCTCTTTAATTGAATTGTCAAAAGACAACATATGTAGAATAGATAGGAGCAATGTATCAGAAAAGACATAACTTGTGTCAGGGAACAAAATGGGCTAGGTTTACAGCAATAATTGAAGAAACACAGAGAATAAAATAACTTGGGTAAATGGGTGGGACATAATAACTTTCTTTTGGATTATAGCACAATGGTAAAGCGTGTAGTAAAAGTACATGTTTGATATGTTTGAAGGAGAGGATTTTTTTGTATTGTATTGAATTTGAGTTTAGGATATGTTGTTATTCCTTTGTACAGCAACTGCCAAGAATTGTTTTTATTAACATTCCAAATGAAAGGTTATAATATTGCTATACATCACAACCTCTGACACTTTTAACAGATTTAACATAGTAACCATGACAGTGATGTCACCTCAGGCCAAACATATCAGAAACAGCAACCCGTTTTGCCCAGCTGCTTTAGATCAAAGGTTATGAGCTAAGTTGATATTAATTATTACTGTATGAATTCATGTCTGATGAAGAGGATAATTAATTGAGTACTCCCATTTGCAGCATATGTTTAGGATTATTTCTTCTAGGGCACAGACTATAACAAGAAAGCCAGAATGTTTTTTTTTTGTTACAAACTCTTTTCGAACAACTGATGTACTGATCAAGCATCAAAAGGTGAACGCTTGATCAGTACATCAGTTGCCATCTGCACCTTCTTCTGTTCCAATTCATCCTGGTTCAGCCCGGTTCAGCCCGGGGTCTTAGTCCCTTTTTCTCAAGGTACTATACTGCCTTTTATATCTGGCATTTCCTCTCCCTACAGGAAAAACAAAGGGAATACAGACTGTAACTAAATACGGGAATTCCGGGAATCTACAATATAAACACACATGGATCCTTCTGAAGTAACTGTCTTGAGGAGTTTACCAAACGGTGTGGAGATGTAATACATCATACACTGTGTGACTATCAAAGGCTAGTAAAGAATGTGAGTGTTCCCTTTAAAAAAACTTCTTTTAATGATCATTTATAGAAATAAAAAATGTCATCTCAGGCAACATGAATATGTGAGAAACTCCACATAAACAATCGATGGATAAGCGCACTGATTACAGACACAAACGGCACAGAAAACATCATTAGCATCCTTGGCTGGGGTGGCAGCCAATCAGGGGGCTTGGAACGTTGACTGATACTGCCGATCTAGCCAGCGTTCCAAGTCGCCTGATGGCCGATTCGCCCTGCCACCATATTCCCCCCACTGTCTGTCCCCTTTTAAACAACCCCCTCCCCACTAAACTCATTATTGTGGCAATGGCCAGTACCGCCACCACAACTGCTTCTTCCACTCCCCTCCGCTCCGTGATGCCACCATGGAAATGAAAGAGGGGCTCTGTATGGTACCCCACCTTCCCAATCCATGGCTGCCATCTTTGAGCAGGATTTTCTTTTCGTGAATGGGACGCTGCGAGGCGACCCCTTCACAAAAAGAAAATACTTTTAATCAGACGCATTCCAGCCCAGGGAATGGGTGCTAATGACATTAAGTACCCATTCGAAGGGCTATACCAAGGGCTAGCATCCTGGGCCCCTCAGTATAGCCCGTGGAATGGCTACGTAATGCCATAATATTGAAATGACAAACCAATTCTTTAAAAAAAACCTCTAAGACAAATAGTAACACATAAAACAAATACAATTTGTTTGGCACTAATAATGACAATTTAGCTATTGTGAAGGTGGTTACATTGATGTTTCATGTTGATATAAAGCTTTGTTGCTGTGCTAATTTCAAATTCAAGTGAAGCACATTTATAATTGTAAAATTGTATTTATTAGTGCCAACAAATGTGTATTTGCTTTATATTTTACTGGCACACAGTCTGGTGGATTTACCATGGGACTATAAATGGGTGTTAGTCCTCATTCATGGAGTCCCAAGGACTCCATAGAGGAGTCTCACTGGCTATAGCCATGCATCTGCTTTTCGGAAAATCATGTCTTTATCTCCCTAGGGGTTAGGCCAGTGTAATTATCTGCAGTGATTGCAATGCCCACCTGAGCTTAACAATAGTATAGGGCACCACTGTGTTGACACTAAAGTATTAATTCAGAGGTAAGAATATTTATCACAGCCCCCATTGCACTGGCAGTGCCCAACAATAAATTAGATGGATTTAACTATGCTTTCTGGTCTGCATTTCATGTGAAAATTCAAACATGCTTCCAATATTGTAATGGTGTAATGTTTAATATTATCCCAGTATGCCTCATGCTTCATAATATTGTTTTGGCTTGCATACAAAGTGGCAAATGCAAAATGCATTACTAATAATTGAATGTGGCTATACCCACTGTTCCCTCAGTCTATCTTATGCTAAATAATTGGTGCCAATAATTTGAGCTTAGACACCCAAGGTTGTCATTTTTGGTGTCTTGTATCCTCATTAGGGATTCAGAAACAGTCTGCACAAACATGTTGATGAGAGTTGGTACTGCCAGGTTGTCCTCTAGCATGGTTGATGTTTTTGCTTTAATATTGTGTCCCAAATCCTCTGTTTTTTTTAAATTGAGCATCTTAAAGTAGTTGCTCTACCATATTCATCTGTGTGTGGTATTTGAAAGAGCATTACCCGTGTAATTACCAAGGCCCTGCTGTATGCACTGTAATGAATCAGGAGTAAGACTCAGGCACTGGGGTTTTTCAGGTGTTTGTTATAGACTTTTATTAAAGCAGAAGATGTGTTGGAGAATGACCTATCTCGCCATAACACTATGAGGGGTTTCCCTACCTCAATGGAACTAAATGATGTCATTGTCAGAATGTCCCAAAAAAGTAAAGAGTTCTCTGTCCTGTATCCACAATCCTATCCTTACAAGCTAAACCTAAGAAAATGTGCAAATGGGTAAATGTCTTTCAACTGACCATCTATAGTGTTCTTTAATGTTTCAACGTAAAGTGCCCCAAAAAAGTGTACTAATGAATAAATGAATAAAGTGCCACATGGTTCCAAATTCTTAAAGGTGGGGCGGGGCTTCACCTTTCCCTGTAAAATGTCCTCAGCTTCTTCTCAATTTAGGATCATCAGTTCTTTGGAAACAGATTCTCCTCTCTTCCAGTGGTTGTACTTCCCTTTCCCCTTGTATTTGATATCTACCAGAAGTTGATTTCCCCAGTATCTTAATCGCCTAACGACTGGAACCTGATTTTCTTTATTCAACTTTTCTGGTTCACCATGCTGTCAGGCCTTAGTTTGGGAATTTCCTTCCCTTGATTCGCAACTCTAAAAATGATAGGGGAAGCTTTTCCCTTCCCTCGATTTGTTGGCTTTTCCTCAGTTCTCAACCACAGTTTGTTTTCTTGGAAAAAGACCATTTTCCTATCACTGGGGTATGGCTTCCTTTCCCTGGGCTCAAGCACTGAAGGATTCTTCCATATCCCTTGATTCCCTTTTATCATCACAGTTCAATCACGTTTCTAGCTCAGGGGGTATGGTTCCCTTCCCCTAGGTTTCACACACTTGGTTGTCTTGGATGCCTTTATTTATGATTGGAAGTGGGTCCCTGACTTGCAATCCTCTTGCCTGGTGTACTCTCCTGCCAGGACTTCGTAGTATTCAACTTTCCTTCTGGGTGGGGTCTCCAAATTCACCATCCCTTGGGTCTGGTCTACTCTCCTGCCAGGGCTTACTTTCAATGTTCTTTTTCTCTTTGGGGGTGCGGGTCTCCAGACTCGCATTGGGCTGCCTGGTATACTCTCGGGCCAGGACTTATTCTCAGGATTCTCTCTTTCTTTGGGTGCATCTCTCCAGACTTGCAACGGGCTGCCTGGTGTACTCTCCTACCAGGTCTTATTTTCTGTATTCTCTCTTTCTTTGGGTGCAGGTCTCCTCTCCAGGCATGACTTACTTTCATATAACAATTTAGTTCTGTCCTACTTTGGGTCAGTGACCTCCTTTGCTTTGCCTCTCTCTCAAAGGCACCCGACGTTGCAGCTTCCCTGTTCAGATTCACCCTCTAAGTCTCTGTGCTTTCTCATGCCCTGTGGTACACACTGCAAAGCCCCTGAGTGTCCACGTCCCTTTCGTGGGCTCACTGTTATTGCTTGGCTGCTTCATCATCCTCACCGCTTCGCACTCTCTCCAGCGGGGCAGTCTTTCCTTCGGTTGCCCTCTCCTGTGTTGCCCATATCAAGACTTTTATTTATCAGCCTTCCTTACTGTTGGTCTGAATGGGGCAAGCTCTCTCCATCTGGATATCTTAAGACAGCGCTGGAAAAAGTGCTTCTGTTTCCACTGCATCTGCTCTGCTTTTTGTCTCCTGACCAATGTTGGAAAAAGTAGGACTCCATCTTTCTTGTGGTGCTGGGATTTTAAATGCCCTGGCACCAATTGGATGTTTACAAACACTAGAGTGGGCTTCTGATTCCAGGACTTTAGCACTTTGCAATACTACCCTGCTCCTCCTCGTTTCAGTGTTTTGAAAAAAGTTGTCAAAAGAAGTTTTGCTGTCAGTATGAGGGGCCTGAACTGGTTCAACATCACAATAGGCCATCACAGTTTGTGCACTTAGGGGATGTTCCTTCCAAAGAGTTTCTCTCCCTCTCATAAGGATCCTCTCTTGCCATATAGTCCTTCCTCAGGTAACCAACCCCAGCACTGGGATCAGGTAGCGGCTGCCCTTCCTGGCCATCTGAGAAAAGTGTTTCCCCGGAGAAGGATTTATGACATTGCTGGATTCATGACAGCACTCATTGTAGTGAAATGGTGACCCACTGGATTTCTGTTTTGCACAAAATGGCAACAGATTCTGCCTCACTTTCAGGTCTATTGATATAAAATCCCATGGCTGTGTAATATGTGACTCAAATGCAATGAAGGTCTTTGCTTTAACTTGAGATTTGATTAATTCAGTTCAGGTGACCTAACAATCCAACTCACAGAAGGCTATTTATGGGTACATGTAAGTCTAGATTGGAATAGGGTACATGCAAATGATCTCCTGGAGAGTGGCTGCCATGGACCTCAGAATTATGGTTTTGCACAAGACCATGGCACCATGGGCTTACCCAAGGGATCAGACACATCAATGGGCCTCATTATGAGTGTTGCAGTAAGGCAACAACGTCGCCGGTAGTGCTACCGGTGCCGTTGTTACCTCGCTGCAACATTCCGAGTTTGCTTGCGGGTGCCGCTCTGGACACCTGGTCAGACCAGGGGTGCAGAGCGACACCCGCGAGCAGACCTGGATGGTAGCAGCGGTATTGTTATTAACGGTACCACTGCTACTATCCTCCCCATTCACAGTGAGCCCTATGGGGGCTAAAATGGGAATGGGGACGTGCCGGGTTCGAGTCTCGCGAATGGGAATTACTGGGCCATCCAAGGTCGGAATGGCCCGGTAAGTCCCCTTTTGCAGGACCCAGATCCGGAACCGAGTTTGGGGCATGGCTACCTCCAAACTCGTAATGAGGCCCAATGTATGATTGTGAGGTTGTCATCTCGTCTCATCTGTCCATTTAGGGTAGGCTACTGCTTCTGGTTCCTGTAGACCTGTTCCCTTCAATGGGTGGGACCAAACACACGTGTGTACTCCCCATACTCCAATGTAATTGATGAAGTCTGCAATCTAATAAAATGTAGCCTTCATAGCATTGACAACCCTCTGGCAAGTGGTGAGTGAAATGCTCTTGAAACACATATGCCAAGACTACAAAGAAGGAAGAGCGAAACACACAAGTGTGTTCAAATGTTTGGTTCACATAGAAGTATAGGGCTGGCACCAACCTCAGGAGAATGATGAGGGTTTTGTGCAGGTGTGTACACCTTGTATGTTAGCCCCTATCACTTTAAATAGGATGGATTTGCCAATTACCTTCCATCAGGTGGATAAAACATTGCTTTAGCATATATTTAGAATTATTTGAGTATTGACAGTGAATTATTTGTTATATAAGTACAGTTGTATACTGATACCAAAATGTATGCCTTCTATCAAAAAGAAGTGGTGCATCACACATGTTTTTCTGATTAAACATGGGTATTGTCAGGGATGGGTGATATCACCGCTCCTTTTCTACTACATATGGAGGTGGAGCAGTTTTGCCAACCTTAATGGTCTATGAGTTGTAATCCTGTGGCCTAGCTTAATTTGCTGCTTGAATTTGGGACCTTACCCCACTTCCTGGTTCATGCAAACTTGAATGGAAATGTCTCAAGGCTGATCTGGGAGTAATGAGTTTGACTACGTTGAAGCCTATATACACAGACCCTTTGGTACAACCTCCAGAACCTGAACTTCGCTTGGCTCCAGCTCTATTATAGTAGTCAATCTGGACACATGAGAACGCCCTGTTGAATAAACATATACTCAAGGGCGTATTGGCCTTAAATACATTGTATGACTCTAAAATGGATTGCTTGCACTGAGCTTACATTTTACAAGTTGGGTTTATCAAACTTTTTAATAGATAACTACTATGACACTTCCAAAAAGGCCATGCTTCAAGCGTTTCACATAAAACTTGCCTATGAAAGTAAACTTAGGGGAAAGGAAAAAGTGACAGTGAGGGCATTTCTTCCTTTTGCACTTTCACTTCATAGCTGTGCTAATTACCTATCCTTTATTTCTAATTCACAGACTAGAAAACCTCCTTTGACACGAAATCAAATTGCCAGGTCCTTAAATGACAACAACATACCTGGTAAGCGTGGTGGAGGGGCAGAAGAAACTAATATTTACTTTTATGTAAAATGGTGTATCTGCCGGGTGGGTTCCTGCATATGTATTATGAGTGGACAACACATTGCTGTTTGCCAGAGTTTAGAGAGTTTCCTGAGAGCAACACTGAAAATAAGAGAGAAAAGAACTTGCACTAAGTACTTAAGCGACTATTGCTGACGATGAATTGCAGTGATTTTATTTTTTCTGTCTTTGCTCATTATTTTATGTTTACAATTATATTACTTATCTTTAAGACAACTTCTTCAGGGTTGTCTACATACATGTTCATTTATGTGAATGAGCAGACATTGTCCTATTACACATTTTCTGTCCTACAATTTCGATTTTGGAAGCTAGAAGTCAGGGGTGAGGGAGCATTAGGGGACTTCTGGTAGTGAGGAAACCACTACAATGACCAGATCATGGACATAGGATTAGGGTCAGACATCTACATATAAGACCGAGGTATGCAATCTTTGGCTCTCCGGATGTTTTGGACAACAACTCCCATCAGCCCTAACCAGCATAGTCAATGGTGAACGATCATGTTAGACGTAGTCCAAAACATCTGGACAACCAAAGGTTGCAGGCCCCGGATATAAGGTAAACACATGAGCATTTACCTACATTTATTCCCTAAATTTAGGGCCCGGATACACAGCATGTTCATGCCATGTTCTAAATTCAGAACCTTCAGGTGAAGGTCTGTGCTGATTGTCACTAAACAAGAAAAGCATCACAATTCATAGCAATTGTGAGGGACAAATATATTACATTTCTTGTATCTCTTTGCATAGTATTCTTCAAATTCATCCTGTACATATGAGTAGTAATTGGTGATGGCATGTGTGATGTCATCACTGACACAATTAATATTACCATTTGTGATTTCATCTGTGATGTCATGTCAGTCAATATGAGCAGTGCAACTACAACATCCCTTCAACCAAAGTTTTTTCACTGAATTTGCATGGTTTTTAAAGCTTACCGAAAAGCCCTGCTTTTACAAACATAATTTAACCATTATGTCCCTTTAACAACGGGTTTATCACTAAATATATATCATAGATTGTTTTGTTGGAATACTTACTGATCAATTTTCATATCTGTCAGCTGGGGGCTCAGGTATTTTTCACACAAAAAATACGTCTCAGAGGGATTACAAAAACAAAGCCTTCTGCATGAAACAAGTTTGAACTAAAAGGTCTTAAATGTAGCCTCTGTGGACCAATCAGCGGACCTTAAAATGTCATGCAGGGATGCTCCTGCCGCGAAAGCCTTAGACACCATCGCTCCTTGGATGGAATGGGCCCCAAATATTCCCAAATCTATTCCTGCCATGTGCATGACTTCCCTAGCCCAACTTGCTATGGTGGCGATCAGCAACTGGTGCACTGCGCGAGGCATCACCCCTTCGGTAGCTTTCTTATAATCTTTAATGCACAGAGCCACTCACAATTTGTGTGCATCCTATTAGCGATATGAAAGACCACCCCTTCCAGATAGAAAACCTTTCTGTTAACCTCCAGTGCCTTAACATCGGACACTCTCCTACACGACACTAAGCACGAGAGCATTGCCAGTTTGCTGGATAGCCACTGTATAGACAACTGCTCATTGACCGGCCACTGATTAAAGAGACAGAAGACCACCTACACATCCCAGAGCATGGAATATCTGGCCGAGGGGAGCTTGCACAACTTCACTCCATGCAACAGTCTGACCACAGCCGGATGTTCCCTGATCAGCAGGCCATCACACTTCTCTGCGGAAACAGCCAACCTATACACTCCTAAGGTGCAAAAAGCATGCCCATCCTGGGACAATTCTACCCAAAAATGCAGGACCTGAACTACAGGTGCAGAAACAGGATGAATGTGCTGCTGCACACATTATTCTTCCCACTTGGCCCAAGCAGAGTCTTAGCTCCTAAGGGTGGAAGATGCCCATGAGTCTCTGATACAACCTGTCGCGACTCTCGAAAGGACTGGCAAATCCCATGCATCCTAACTGTTTGAACACCACCCCATCCGTGCCCCCTTGTGACTGTCTTTTTTTAATATAATGGTTTTGTAGCTTAGTTGCCTGAAATTCTGCACATTAAAAGCTGCAGCAATGCTGCCTGCACTAGAGGGCGTTCCAGCCCCCCTGGCTGCTCAACAAGTTTGTCTGATGCAGAATCACTCTTTGAAAATCCAAGGAATGTTCCATCAGAATTGGAAACCACACCTGCGTTTTCCATAGCAGCACCACAATCACTATCTCTGCCTGTTCCTTGTGGACCTTAGCCAGTGTCCTCGTTAGCATGATTCATGGGGGAAAGGCATAATGCATAACCCCCGCCCAACTGTGGAGGAAAGCATCTGTCTCCAGTGCTCCCGGGTCCAACCTCCAGCTGAAATACCTTGGCTTCTGTGTGTTCGACTAACAGGCAAAAATATCTATGTCTAATGGTCCCCAGAGGTCCTGCAACTCTAAGAACACTGGTCTGCTTAACTTCCAATTGCTGGCATCCTCCAGGTACCTGTAGTTCCAGTCTGCCATCACGTTTTGCTTCCCAGGGATATATTCTGCTGCAATCACTAATCTCTTCTCTGGGCAATAATGCCAAAAGTCTTTTGCCTTCTCCACTAACATTTTTGACCGCGTTCCTCATAGCTTGTTTATGTATCTTACTGCCGCCATGCTGTCCATCTTCAACAGAATGCAACAGTTCACTTTCTCTTTGGCAAAAGATCTCACTGCAAATTACCCTGCTAGCAGCTCTAAACAGTTTATGTGCAGCTTCAACTCTTCTGTGTACCATTTCCTCCTGTATGCAATTGTCCGCACCTTGCGTCCCAACCAGACCTGCTCGCATCCGATTCGATCACCAGTTCAGGCTCATCTCAGAAAATGGCCCTGCCGTTCCAGGCTTCCATGTTTTGCAACCACCAATCTAGCTCTGCTTTCCTGTTTTCGTTTAACAGTACCCACTGATTGTATCGCACTCCCCCCTGCAAGTGTCTTATCTTTAGTCTTTGCAGCGCCCTGCAATGCAGGGGATCCGGAAATATGGCCTGGATCAAGGATGCTAGCAGCCCTATTATCCTGGCTAGATTCTGAAGTGAAATATGTATCTTCTGAATTGCTATTCACAACTCATTCTTTATAGCTTTCAGCTTTTGCTGCAGCAACTCCAACGTGGCTTTCCTGGTGTATATCACAAATCCCAGAAACTCCATCCAGTGCCTTGGAAGTAACTCTGACTCCTCTTGATTGATCTGAAAACCAAGGGAGGTTAGCAGGGCACTCGCCCATCGCACTTGAATCACTAGTATCGCTTTGTCTTGTGCCAAGATCAGAATGTCATCCAGGTAGACTATAATCCTGACCCTCCCTATCTCTGATAACTACCGCCACTGGTCTCATGACTTTGGTGGGAACCCAGGGGGCATAGGCCAACCTGAAGGGAAGGCTCGCGAATTGCAAACTCTGCCATCTCCATAAGAATCTGAAGAACCGCCTGTGGTCTTGCTCCACCAGAATGGTCAGGTAGGCATCTTTCAAATCAAGTCTCGCTAGCCAATCTGTTTTGCAAAGAATGTCCATGGAGAGATGAATACCCTCCATCTTGAAGTGTGTGTCGACCAGTCAACTGTTCAGCTCTTTCAAGTTGATGACTGGCCTCAACCTTCCCTTCCTGTGCATCAGGAAGATATTGCTGTAGAAACCTCTCTTTCTCGACAGACATTATTCTATAGCTCCTTTCTCTAATAGGCTGCCCAGCTATGCATCTAAGAGATTCTCCTCTTCCTTTGCCATCCTGAGACATGCTGACATGCAAACCTGTTGTGGCAAGCCTATAAACTTTAGCCTGAATCCTGGTACATTCTGCAAAACCCAAGCATCGCTTGAAAGCTCACGCCATTTGGATATCCATTTTAGCGTCCGCCCCCCAACTCTATGTTAACAATTGCATTGCACACTTACTGCCAGCAGATTGATCGAGGATGCTTGCAGCCCTACTATCCTTGCTAGATTCCAAATCTAAATATGTGTCTTCTGAAAAGCTATTCCCAACTCCTTCTATATAGCGTTCAGTGTTTGCTGCGGCAACTCCAACGTGGCTTTCCTGGTGTCTATCACAAAACCCAGAATCTCCATCCGCTGCCTCAGAACTAACTCAGACTTCTCTTGATTGATCAGAAAACCGAGGGAGGTCAGCAGGGCACTCACCCATCGCACCTGAATCAGTAGTGTCGCTTTGTCTTGGGCCAAGATCAGAATGTCATCCAGGTAGACTATAATCCTGATCCCCCCTTTCTCTGATATCTTCCGCCACCGGCCTTATGACTTTGGTGAGCAAACAGGGGGCAGAGGCCAACCCGAAAGGAAGGCTCGCAAATTGCCAACCCTGCCCTCTTAAGAATCTGAAGAGCCGCCTGTGGTCTTGCTCCACCAGAATGGTCAGGTAGGCATCTTTCAAATCAATGAGGAGCCGAATACCCTCCATCTTGAAGTGTATGTAGACCAGTCAACTGTTTAGCTCTTTCAAGTTGATGACTGGCCTCAACTTTCACTTCCTGTGCATCAGGAAGATATTGCTGTAATGATAATGATGTGTTTATTTATATAGGGCCTAAATCCAAATCGCTTTACAGAACACATATTTACATACAAACCTCTCTTTCTCGATGGACCTTCTTCTATAGCTCCTTTCTCTCATAGGCTGCCCAGATCTGCATCAAGGAGATTCTCCTCTTCCTTGGCCGTCCTAAGCTGCATCATTCTGCCTACTCTCCCAGGGTCCTTGGGGCCTCCTTGTTGAGCTGAAACAACTGGCCGAACAGCCGCTGTGTCGGCCAGTCCCTGTGACAACCTGTTCAGGGAATATCTTTCGAATGGACATCTGCACTTTTTCCAGGGCCGTACAAGTCCCTGCGAACTGGGACGTCTCTTTAGCAAAAGCTTCCCTGAATAGCATGCCCTGCATGTATTCTCATGCCTCGTAATTTGCGAGGTCCCCCAGTTTGCTTTCAATTTTCAGCAAAAGGCTCTGTTGCCTATCTGAGGAGAGAGTACAGCTGGTGTTACCCAGCAGGCATACTGCCCTTTGTTTAGGGTGGTTGCCTCTATTGGCTCTCCGGTATCCTTGGCCCTCTCCACCAAGTACATTATTTTAGCTAGGGGACCTGTCATGTCAAGGACATTGTCCTGTCAATTTTTCCAGGCCCGATCACACCTCTTTTGATGTCTTTTGTCACTTTGTTGATGAAAGTGACCATTGCAGCATTGAGCTCCGGTGTTTCCATAACCGTACCTGGGAGCTCCGGCATGGGCCATTCTGGCCTCATGCTGAACCGCACTTCTTTCTCCGGTGGCTTTCTAATAGGTTCCGCCATGTATTGGGCCACTCTCATGAGGGTGACCATTCTGTCAGCTTTGGGAGTGTAATATTCTCAGGCTCAAACATGTCTCCCATATCGTCCCCCTCTTCTGAAGTAACCTTGGCCAACTGCGTCCCAACTGGGCTCATAGGTGTGTTTACTGCTATTGTCCTCTTTTTCCTCATCAGGGTGGAGGTCATGTACCTTCTCCTCTTCATCTTTGGAGGTTGCATTACCATCATTGGCTGCCCCTCATTTTTTGCCCCTTGGTTAGGGGTTAAGAGGTTTGGTACTGCTGATTTCCCTAGAAAGGCACTCTTTAACTTGCCAAAGGGTTCGGCTACTTCTTGGGGCCTCTGTTGGGCCGCAATATTTGACCAAGGGAGTGGAAGAGGGAGGACTTCTCCAGGTCCTGTCATCCCCCCTAATTACAACTCCTTTCTTCGGTTGCTTATATGAGGTAGCCTCACCAGGGCTGAGCTCTCTCTTTCTCTTTTTTGGATCCATGATTGTTCGGTGCAAGGAGAGATTGCAATGAATGGAGGCGCTCTTGGATAGGCTGCACCCCTTGTGACACTGCTACAGCAAATGAACCTGTAAGACTCTCTTGAAACCGAAGGACATGTCCCTGTCCACTTCTGAATCCTCATTTTGTAATCTGAGTTATTATGAATTGTGCCTTCTGTTGCCTCAAATGTGGAAGCAGCCTGGCGAGAGAGCTGCCACCTGGCGCTCTTCTGAGTGTTTCTCCCTGTGGACTGCAGCTTCTAACATGCTCTGATCGCAAAAGAGAAAGTGACAACTTCATTTAATTAATAAATCTGTGTCACGTACACTCTGACTCCGGAAAGGTAAGGTCCTTTCCTCAATGCGCCGCTAACAGCTGAGCCCTAGGGACCGCCCCGGTCACCCGGTAGCGAGCACGTTTACTCCCGGTCCTGGTGTGCACCCCAGAGGCCATCGGCTCACACTGCAGTGTTGTTCTGAATGATCACGGCGGCTGCCACCGTAATACATTTACTGACAAACACTATGCCTACATAGAAAGGGTCTGGTGCTTGTCGACATAATAAAAACGACACTGTGCACCGTGGAAGTACTCTGAAGTACTGTTTACTGCGGGTGGGTGCTGCTGGAAATTGCTTGAGAATTCATCTTTCGCTGGGGAAGTGCCTGGAGAACATCGTGGTCTGCACTGCTCCCTTTGAGAGGCTAGAGCCGGCAGGACGTCTTTACATGTAGCACCAGCTGCCTGACTTGGAAAAAAAACAAAGATGACTGTGACTGATTCCACCTGGGTTTTCTTGAAACGTTTGTTGCCTCAGTTGTGATTACGCTGTGCTCTCGAGACATTGCACCTTACCTTGGACACATATGTTACGCCCCCTCTTAACTACATGCATTGTATAGTGTACACACACAACACAACGCGCATTAACCTATTTTATTTCTTTTTTTTCTTGAAGGAGTGTTTGTTGCAGGATACCCCGCCCCCTGGCGTGGTGACGCCTCTCTGGGCGGTTTAAATTGCGTGGACCCAGCGCACCCGTGCGCGCACCGTGGAAGTACTCTGAAGTACTTTTTACTGATCACGGTGTGCGGAGCGCGGGACGCTGGGGCCGCCTATATGGGGTAAACTTCAAGGGCAAGATTGTTATAGGGCAAGTGTTAATTGAGAGGCTTCTGGGGTAATCATTGGAGCTCGCCCCAACTTTGAGGAAAAAAGTTTCTCACGGGTGAGTACCGTATCAATGGCAACAAGTTTAGTGTCATTGGGCCTGATTCCACGGAATGCGGTAAGGTTTTACCGTTAACGGTAAGGGTACCGGTACCGGTAAACGCTTACCACCTTACTACGAGGTCCCTTTGCAGGACCCGACCTCAACGGCTGGTTTTACCAGCCATTAAGGAACGGGCCCGCAAAGGGACCTTGGAGGCAATTACGGTACCGCAATTTGCGATGCCATAATTGCCGCCTTCCCCATTCCCATTGAGCCCTATGGGGGCTCAATTGGGAATGGGGAAGTGCCATGGTGAATGGGGAATTACCTCCCCCACACACCTTGGAATGTGGCGGTAATTCCGCCATTCACCATGGCGGACTCGATACGGTACTGGCGGCAACCATGGCTCTAATAGCGCCATTGGTTACCGCCTACCGTGTAATAAGGCCCATTGTGTGTGTATAATGATGCATATTTGACTCACTCTATGCTTTCTTCCTTTTTTGTTTTTCCACACTCTGAATGTTTGTGCATTCATGTACATAACAGGTACTGGAAAGTGTCAGATGTACTGTTTTCTTCGTGAATTGGACGGAGCGCAAGGGGGTATATGATTTTGTGGGGGCTAATTAAAATTGACGCAGAGAGTAAGGCCTCACGTTCCCTGGGGATTGTGCCGCCATTCCTCTCAACTGAGCAAGGTCAGTTCCGGTGTTTATTTGCTGGAGTATGGTTGGTACACTCCGAAACGGAAAATTGGTCAGACCTATCCAAGTAGTTAAAACAACGTATTCCTTGGCAAAACCAGTCTTTGTGTTTAAAATGGATAGCCTGTCGGCGGAAGGCCAACAGTCTGATCCTTCCCCAAAAAATGCTCTAAATGATGATAATGAACCAAATGAAGAACTGCCTCATGTAAAGTGGATGGTGAATTGTAAGGGTGATGCCTCTTCAACTCAGGTGGAAGAAATTTTGGGGGGACAAGTATTCAAATACAGGCCCGCTAGCTGCCCCCCCCCCCCCAGAAGAGCTTGTTAAATACATATGAAATTCCTTGTAGATATTCATTGGGGCAAATAGAAGAAGGAGCAAATCCCAACAGGTGGGATGACATATCCCTACCGGCACCGTTGGTTCGGGCAGAACTTGACAGAAGGGTCAGGCTGTCGAAAGAGCCATCTACACCTATTAGACCTAGAGCTGGGGGTTTTGATAATGTCCATCTTCACGAATCCACTGAGGAGGCTCCATTATCCCCACCTCCTCTTCCCATGTCGGGTAAAAAAAACCTTGACATTGGTTTTGGGGCTAGGGAGAAAGAGTCACTAATGGGGGTTCATGTGGGGCAGGGTGGCAGTGTGGCCAATCAGATAAAAGCTTCCAGCCCAACTTCCCATATGTCCTCCATATTGAATCAGTCTTTTGGAACCATTGATCCCCTTATAGGACCTCTATTTGATGGCATTAATCATGAGGATACGGCCACGACATATGCTACGTTTCCTATGTTGATTAGGATTCTGAACCTTCTGGATAAGGGTCATGAACGGACCCACTTAGATATCCAGGAACTCAGAACCATATTACTGGTTAATACAGAAACGGCCTGTAAAGTAGAGGGCTATCTTTTGGCAATGGAAAGATGTGCATTGATGGGGGGGCAAGCTAAACCTCAAATACGTATAGTCTCCCACGATCAGACAGTGCAAACAGATTGTGAGACTGAGGTATGTCCTAAATCCTAAGCAGAAGCCCTCACTCAAGGAAACAAGGATTCGTTGGCTGCCTTGCTGAGTGGTCTGGCAGAACTTAACATTTTGGTGTCTACTAATGGTGCTCAGATTATAAGATTAAGGGAGAACATTGAATTTGTCCACGCAAACTTTATAAGATTGGATGAGAAGCCAACAACCTGTGTAAGCACCTCTGAGGTTCCGCTGACTGCTCCCGAAACGGATAGTCCATCTGCACTACTAAGGGCATTAGAGGAGGGAGGTGAGTCGGACGCTGAGGATGGGGGAGCAAGAGATAGGGATTCCTCATCAGAATGCCAAACTAACCTTAACCCACATCTATCCCGAAGAGAGAAAGAAATGAGGGCCAGGGCCATTAGGCGCAGGGCGGCTAGGAGAAACAACTGTGCTAAAAACTGTGAAAAATAAAAAAGTAAGAATCTACCGGCACTAAAAATTTCCAATACCACTGCCAATTTGAAAGATATATGTGGACTGGCTGTTGAAGGGTGTATTGAACGTTGTCAACTTGACGATGAAAGTAATAAAGCCCTAAAACTTGAAAGCCAATCAGGGAGAGCCCGCCACTCGAAGTCAGAGTCCTCCGAGTTCATTATAACCTGAAGAAGGTGATTATGGGGAAGCATCTGATACTTTGTATGATGCTATGACCCATAAGGGAAAGGCACAGGCCCGTAAACAAATAATAAATAAAAAAGAAGTAGTAAATAAAAATGAACAAGCACTTGATCAGAAACAAGATGGGGGGAAATTCGTCCAGGGCACTATAAATGGCTATAACGTGTCGTCCACTACAAAAAAGGCTACAAAGAAAACAAACCTTAACAAAAAAATAATGACTGTGAACGATAAGATGGACATTAAGCTCTTTTTAACTCCAAAAACTAAAAATGGCTCTTTTTGCAGTGAGGAGATTAAGAGTTCTTTACCAGCCCCAGAAATCATGCCTCTAAAGCAAGTAATCAAAAATCCTCCTCCTGTAGCGCAAGAGAAGGCTAAGATCAGGGATGTAACCATGCAAGTGTTAAGGGGAGTGGGGCCCTCCACTAACACTGGGGTGGGAATATTGGGAGGGGAAGTCCACGCATCAGAGAATATAAAGGGAAGGATTGCTGTGGGGGAATCGTTGCAGTCTCTGACACCTAGTCTGGTTCCAAGTGAGGATATCAAAATCTTGGTAAAACAGGCCTTCAAGAACCTGTTAGAAGACTCAAGGAGGGCAGGTGCCACAACTCCGGCTTTACATAACTGGATGGAAGCAAGGTTCCTAAGTAGTGGAATAAAGGACAAAACTGAAGGAGTGATTGGGGACAATAATGCAATTGGACCTATTTATGATAGTGACACTAAAGGCATATACCCATCTAAGCCTGCAATCGATACAGGGCTGGGCCGAGATAAAAAACAACCTGATTCAGAGCTCTGGAGGTCCTTCCGGGCATGGCGAGGAGGCGAAGGCTCAGCCTTCTCACCATGCGCTCAAATCCCAATCCTGCCAGGAATCCACCAAAGTGCAGCAAACCAGAGGTGTGAGCAGCAGGAAATGAGACACAGTTCTGGAAGAAATACGTATGATCAGCCACCTAAAGCATGGGTGAACCTGATACAAGCTGCACATTACTATGAAGGGGAAAACAGTAATACTCATTTTGCTGAGGCATGGGCATCCGGTAATGAACTGCAGAAGGAGGTGGAGAATAGAACTAGTTCTGAATACTTGTCAGGGGGGAACTACAATCCCCATAAGTACACGAAACAAGGTACAAATCATAGGTGCCCTAATAGAATGGACTGGATACCTCCCGCCTTCACTGACTACCCAAGCATCATGCTTTACTCTATGTTCCTGCAGGGGGCCTCACCTCATTGAATCGCCATAGAATTTTAACTCTATTTAGTGAAATCCCAAGGCTCTCCATGATCTCGTCCGGTGATATCAAACTGGTTGATTATATCCATCCGCTGAGACTTGATTGTGTTAGACTGGTATTTTTTTCCCAGGCTATTATGGATCTAGCCTCCTCAGAAATAGATCCTATCCACCCCTTTGGCTTTGACTTATAACCATTCAATAATCAGCTTATTAGCTGAGGGGTTGAGGCAGAGGGCAGCAATCAGGGGGACGTCAACTCTCACCCCTACTCTGAGGGGGTGGAGGGTGGTACTAGACAAAAACAATCCTCAGAAACTGACCTAAAATAGCTGGCTCAAACACTGAGCGATTCATTAGTGATGATTCAATCACTGAATGTGAAACTATAGATTGTGCTGTCATTTTCAGTGATATCTTGGAATTCTCGAGGTAATAAAACTTTAAGGACGGAGTCTGATTGTTTATGCCATCTTATGGAAGCTAGTATTATCTGTCTTCAGGAACCCTGGGCACTCTCTCCACTGGTGCTAGATGGGTACAGCTTACATCAAGTTACAGCAGTAAAAAAGTCAAGGGGAAGGCCCTCGGAGGGCATGCTTATTGCGGTACTTAACACCATGCCCTTTAAGTGCCTCAAGGTATTTTTCCCTCATAAGGGTTGCATTGCTATGTTACTACACTTCTTTTCTCCTGTGCCCCTCGGATATCTGCTAAATTATTCAGGAGTGTCAAATAGCATGTCAAACTCTGAATGTCATGGTCATGGGTGATTTCAATGCCAATGCGGGCACATGCTGGTAACATTCTTGGCTCGTCAAGGAAACAAGTACAGGGTCATCAGTGGAATGTTTTTCTGAGGAATTGGGGTCTAATTTGCGTAAATGATTACCTGAGTAATGATGTGATTGATTATACTTGGATTTATGGAATTGAATTTTCTACTATAGACTTTATTTTTGTAAGCACATCTGTATGCAATCTCTTACTCGATTTTAAAATTATTCCATCTTTGGTCAGTGATCATAGTATCCTTAAATTGACCTTACAGGTGCAGACCACCCCTGTGTCCTCCGAAGTATTTCCAATGATGACGGAGCTTAATTGAGCTGGGAATAGAATTAACTGGCATGCGGACAATGTTGAGAAAGTGAACAAGGTCTTTTTTGAGGACTATAATAAATATGGCTGTGATAAAAAGATCTTGATGTATACACATGGGGAATTCAATGGCTATATTAAGGATGTCATCCAGGGGACGAAAGGGATTGGGAGACCCACGAAAACAGGTACTATCCACACAGATATTTTCGACCCTACTTTACATCAGCTTAAGAGGGAGAGGAATCGTGAGATTCAGAGATTAGTGAAGCTCCCATTCACCCGACTCTTGGGAGAAACGATCAGAAAAGTAAAACATAAATGGAAATCTAGGGTACGTGCATTAAAAGCAAACATGGTGCAGAGGGATGCATAAAACATATTGGAGGCCTTGTCAAAAACCAATACAAGACAATTTTGGTCCCTCGTAAACAGAAGAGGAGATATGCAAGTGAGAGAACAAGGAGTATGTATATCATCAGCTGTTTGGGAGGGGCATTTTGGCTCTCTATATGGACCCTTGGCTTCTAATTGGGTGGTTCCGGACGAGATTTCAACATGCCAGTGGAATATCCCTTTTTGTTTACAGGATGTACAAAGACTTATCTCTAGATGTTCGTCTTCCCGTGCATCAGGTCCAAATATGCTTGCCAATGTTGTTTTTAAAGGTAATATGACTTTGTGGGCCAACATTTTGTTTCTACTATTTAAGAATATTGTTCTAGGGTTTTCCCTACTACTTGGCACATGTTTTATGTCGTCCCAATTTATCAAAAGGGCGATAGATGTTTACCAACTAGTTATAGACCTATCGCCCTGCTTGATGCAGACTCTAAAATGTGTGCGTCTTTAGTCCTTGAACAAATCCATGTTTGGATGGAGAAAGAGGCAGTACTTTCACCGCAGCAATTTGGCTTCAGGAAAGCGGTGGGAACTGATGCGGGGGGTCTCTTATTAACCATCATGCAGCAACAGACCAGGCATAGAGGTAGCCAACCAATATACTTGGCATCAATTGACCTTAGAATCTAAGATAAGGATACATCTTAATACTGAGGGAACTCTTTCAGAGGAAATCATCACAGGAAACGGTCTTAGACAGGGGTGCATATTTGCGCCTACTGTCTTTAATTTGTATTTGTTAGATGTTGGGCCGCATCTGGAAGAGGCATCCTTTGCCGCCCAAAAAGTGGAGGGTACTAAGATTATGTGGACTTCATATGCGGATGTCATATTACTGTTTGATTTAACACCATTGGGCCTGCAACGAGTCCTGTCTTCTTTTAAGAAATACACGGTGGAAAATGCACTAGCCATAAATCAAACAAAAACTTTTATCATGCAATTAAGCTATAGAAAGAGGGTAATTAAGTTTGTGTGGTTCTTGGATCATGCTAAACTCACCATTTGTCATGCTTTCAGGTACCTTGGCTATCCTATTTTTGAGACAGTAACCAGGGCTAATGTGTGCAATTATCTGAATAAAAAACTAACTCCACTGATTTCCCAACTACTTAAAATTGATAATAAATATGGGAAATTCTCGATGCTACCATGTCTAAAAATGTACTGTAGCAAAACCATTGCCCAGTTCTGCTATGGGATGGAACTGGTCCCGTCTTGGTTTAGGAGTGAATTTCTGAAATATGAGGCACGTTTGCTAAGGTCCTTGATTTGGTATCTCCTGAAGTGTGTCCCACTCGCGGCAATACGCTACGAGCTTAGGTTATACTCTCTTTCTAGAGTAATCCTTTGGCGTAGAGTATCGCTTTTTAGGAAACTGCTTTTGGGAAAGGACTCCACCCTGTATGGAATCCTGGGTCTGGTAAGGAATCTTCTGTGGTACTGCACGATCTGGAAAAGGAGGTTCAGGAAGTTCTGGCAGAAGTAGGGGTTTCCAAAGAACTGCTTATTAGCAATCGACTAAGGTGAAGATACTTCTGCAATACGCAGACTGGAATCAGATGGTCAATTTAATACAAAGTAAAAAACTATATGTGCATCTGGTCGGTAATTATAAAAAAATTGCGACAACAGAACCTTATCTCGGAAAATTTCCCAGCAAAGTGCACAGACAGGAATTCATGCGTTTTCGTTTTAATGTACTCGCAACGGGCCAAATTATGAGTATAAGGCAATGCTTGTCTACGGCCATGGCTAAATGTTTATTTTGTGATCTGGACATCAGGGAAGTAACTCGCCAACATTTGTTGACACAATGTACAGGACTAAGACCAGCACGCATTGAATATTTTATTAAGTATGTGCCCGACCCAGCATGTGTTGATTTGGAAGCCCTCTGGAAAGATATGTTGCATGGCTCGAGGGTTAAACTGCAATTGGCATTATTACGCTTTTTAAAAGTTAAATGTGAAATATAGGGAGGAAGTCTAGATTGTAATGTTGGTTTTCGCATGGGTGAAGGCGTAATATAGGTGAATCATGAATGATAGGAAATGTTATTGGATATGTAATAGTGCTTTCTTCTTGTGGGTAATTTTTGTGTAAATTAGGAATTGTCGTATTGTATGTATTGAATTTTATGTAATGTAATTTTTATGATCTTATTATCAGACTTCTATATATTTTGTGAAGGTTACTGTGTAGCCCCCCAAAAATAAATAAATAAATAAATAAAAACTACAATTTTGCGCTGCGCTGTGCTGCACACACTTTGCGGCCACTAAAGGGCTCCAACTACACACACAATACGGTCGTTAACTCAAAAAAGGTAATACTCATATACATAAGCCTGCTCAAGCATAACACATGCAGCAGGAATGAGGGCGAACTATCTGCTTGGAAGAGCAGCTAAGAAAGAGGATGAGGCACAGCCAGGACATGACATATGAGGTATGCTGGATCAGGATTGGTTGTCAAACAATGACACAAAACTACTGGGACAGAGTGGACTTCTGGGGATTTGTAGTCCGGTGTGGTAAAAGGTTTAAGTTTGATTGTTTTACTTTTAAAAAAAAAGAAATATATATGTACATACATACATACATATATATATATATATATATATATATATATATATATATATATATATTAGAAGATGCAGTGAAGAGTGGAATAAAAGAGTTTAAGCATAATGCTCGCCTCTGGTCTTGACATAAAATCTGATTGGAGTCTCCTCTTCCACTGCAGGCACATTATTACCAAAATGGGTTCCATGGAGCACTCCTTACATACATCTAATTTTCTTTCACCTGCGTCGCATTGTGAATTTAGGTAGAGTGGAGTTCATGGTTCAGTTGTCTCAGCAATCTGTGATGGGCTACGGATAACGTCAGGCAGTCACGCAGAGGGTTATGTTGTGGTAGAGGATGCTGTGTTTGCAGCCGGTGAAATGACATGGAGCCGACTAGACATCTGCTCTAAACACTGTACAGCAATCACTAATGTTCTAACGTGGATGGTTTGTTTTTTGTGCCTCATGTCCCATGTCATTCTTATCACACCTCTAGCACACACGAATAAAACTAGCAGGGTATCATCAGAAATTCAATGTGTTTTTCCCTTTCCCCCATATTCAACATCTTCACTACAATGTATTGCTTTGATTAGACAATCACAGTGGCCTGAAATAGCTATTATTAAGTATAATTGAATTCTCATCAATACTAAAATATTGGAACGATGCTCCTATATTAATGAAAGCAATATGTCTACTTAAATGGAAAAGTTATATCAATACTAAAGGCCAAATCTGTTTGCCTAGCTTGACTTTTTTCCAAAATCATTAGAGACGCAAAATGTGACCATGTAGGCAGTTTGAGTCATTTGTCCTGTTTTGGTGACCGAGTTAATTAAAACCCTGATGTACATACAGCTGATACTCTGTGCCCTAATGAAGAATATTAATTCTGGAGCATGTGTGGCCCGTGGTCGCATTGCTACAAATTACTGGGCGCTTTCCTTTATCTGCTTCCAAGAAAGCCTCCCCCTGTTAGTTAGGAAAAAAGAGAAATATGACGCTTTACTTCTAAGCAGAATAAATTACATGCATCAATCAGAGGATGCTTAAATTAAAATACAGATTTGGCAAACAAATATGAGTGTTGATCTCATCTGTGAATCAAAATGATTTAATGCCAGCGCTGACCCCCTGCAGTTCTACATGAAGGTCACTGCAAATGGCTTGATTCTCAATGAAGTGGCGGTCCGTGCTCCAGCTTTCCTCTTTCACTCACTCTACCTTCTAAGGAATGGAATTTGCAATAAAACAACAAAAAACAACAATTATTAATGTACGTTTAAAAACATGCTGACTAGTTCCTGCTATGTTAGCAATGAGCAACACGCAATGTACACTGTTGACGCCAGTGTAATGGCCCCCGTCTGATGGGAAGCGCAATATGTTCCTATTGAGAGGCCACCGTATGTGACAGTGTATGTTATTTCTGCCCTATACCACATACATCGCCCCCATCTCATCAGATTCTGCATACTAAGCGTAACTGTTTGAGAATAAAGGGAAGACTGTAGGGCCCTGCAGCATGCCTGGATAGTCAGGGGAGGGGGGGAGGTGGTTAAGGGGGGCGGGATCATGAAGTCATCACCCTGGGAACCAAAGCCTCTTTCGTGGAATAAGGCAGCTTTGAACGGAAAGTGATCTCATTGACTCCAACACACAGATATTTGTGTTTGCTTCCTTACTGGGAAGGCAAAACGCGAAGGTCGTTAGGATGTCTCTGCATTAGATGCTTTCAAAGCTGTAGGGCACTGAATTCTTTTTTTTTAAAGGCTTTTTCACTCAGTTTCCGTTTGCATCTCGCTTTCTGACGTATATCGGTCTACCTTATATTTGTGCAACATTGTAGACAAAACTCCGTGCCAACCTTTGGCTCTCAAAGTGTTTTGGACTACAAATCCCATGATCCTTCAACCTTGACTATATTGGATAGGGCTGATAGGATCTGTAGTCCAAAACATTTGTTGGGGAAAACAATGCAGATCTCTCATTTCCTACTAGCATTGTGCTTTCTGTCCAGACTAGATGAGGAAAATCCACCATCGTTCCCTTACTTTTTGTAATCAAGAGCGCTGATCCTGGAAAACAGGTAATAGAACCCTAATCTTTTGCTTTTCCTCTACTGGGGATTTGAACAAGTGTCCTGATTGTTATGATGTAAGTTAAAGCCTAACATTGGAAGTAATTTATGCAAGTTCTTGTTCATATCTAGGTTAAGCATAAGCTCCACTATGAGCTCACTTAATTCTAAGAATGTGCGTGTAGAATGTTTTCACGTAGATTGTAGAGGGAGTTGTGTTGGGGCTTCCGCTCTGACCAGGCCTGCTGTCGTTTACTTAAGAATGAATCCTTAGTGTACATTACTGCTGTGTGGAGCCCTTAATTTCCTCACTGATCAGAACACTAGTCTCATATCGTGTTGTGCTATCTTGCAGGCACTATTTTGCCCGTATCTATTTCAATAGCCTGCTTGGGGCATGACGTCCATTCCTGAGCCACTGCATAGCTCCACACCACCATGCTCAGCGTTTGTCGTTTGCAAATAAGCATGATTAATGTGGATTGCTGCAGGCACAGCTGTGTGCATGTGTGCCAACATTGCAAATGTATTGGTGGGGCCCGGGTAGTTATGTGAATTCACCAAAATGTAAAGGAGAGCTAGTAGATCTCATGTTTTTTGAGCACCAGGGAATTGGTGCCAGCCAATCATCTTCGTATTATCCCAGAGTTTATTCACAGATCCAAGCTCATCTTTGAAGTTGGTGATTTGTTGTTTATCACCTGGTGCCCTATTTGCCAGCCTCCATCTAGACCCTAACACCCTTCACAGGATCCTTCCCGCAGCTCACCCTCATACCCTACACCTATTCCCAACAGCGCACTGTGCCGGGCTAGTCTTCAATATCTGGAACCAGCCTCTCATTGGCACCTCAACACTCATGCCATGGAAAAGGAAGGGACTGCCATGTATATGGCCCCATGATTCTTATTTTTTCTCTGTAAACAGAATACCCAGATAACAAGCTTATCCCATTCACGCTGTCCCTTTGTTATCTCACCAGTAGTACCCCTTAACCCGGATGTTTGTTATAGGATGCTAATAGCCATGAGTTGTTCTTCGGGCAATAACCTGCTAATAACTTGGGATTGCATTATTGCTTAGGAAGAAGAATTTCACCTCTCCCCCACTCATTGTGTACTCTCTTTCCAGGACAGTTTCTAGACCAGGGGTCTCCAACCTTTACGTTAGCTAGAGCTACTTGTAGTGGAGGCCAACAGTGGAGAGCTACTAGCGGGCGATATCTGGGTGGGGATATTTATAAACCTCTGAATTTTTACCAATATTTTTTTACCCCAATTATTTCATCTCTATAAATAGATAGAATAACATATGCCTTCACGATTATATTAAGAACTTAAAAAACCTTTTTTTTTGCATTATTATTTATTAGTAGCTGCCTCAAAAAGACAGATATTTGTTTGACTACCACACAAATATCCTGTCATTTTTGTTCCCCTTCCTTTGCGTTTTATGCAGGCTTTCTACATGCTAGGCACACTATTGTTTTCCAAATGCGCATTTCACACTTCCATAAAATAAAAAAGGTAATTTCCAGATTGAAAAATGCTGCTTGTGTTCACTAGTTTTCTTTTAAATGTTTTTTTTGTCAGACACCACACATACTCTGTTATTTGTGTGTCCCTCTGTGTTTTAGCACAGGTTATATTTATAAAGATGTTATATGCTTGTCAAACTGGTTAATCACAAATAAATGCTTCTGTTGTGCTGACAGCAGTTTCTAGGAAATTAAAATGTGGGTTCATGGGTGCCAACCTTTGATTTTCACTGCAGGGGCAGAAATATCCCCACCTCCATCCTGAATGTAAGCAAGCAACCAGCCCAACCCATACCCAGGCCAAACACATTTTATAGCAGTTTCTCTATGATTCCAGTGCTATGCGGACGACACTCAGCTCATTTTCAGGCTACCCTCAGCCACCTCTTCTCCCTCCCTCATCCCTGACCGAGATTCTCCTCATTGGAACACCTGCTCCCTCCTTTCCTGTCACTCTCAGGCCGGCCTCCCTTGGCCCTCCTCCTGCTCCCACCTGTGAGGCTAAAAACCTCGGGGTCATCTTCGACTCCACACTCTCCTTCTCTACTCACATTTCTGACATCTCTAAGAAGTCACATTACCAGCTGCACCTCCTCAGAGGCATTCTTCCTTTCTTCTCCTTCCCCCAGGTGCTCAATGTCTCCAGAGCTCTGGTTCTCTCTAGGCTGGACTATTGCAACAGCCTCTTTCTAAATCTGCCTGCTTCTACTCTCCGCCCTCTGCATCTCATCCAGAACAGGACTGCAAGACTTGTCCTTGGCCTCAAGCCCGGGGACTGTATCTATCCAGGACTGAAATCTCTGCACTGGCTCCCAGTGGCTGTGAGGATTAAGTTCAAAACCCTCTGTATGGTCCACAAGGCCTCCTAGGGCCTGAGCCCTGGTGCCTCAATACCTTCAGCTCTCTCTTTCAAAATATCTTCCTTCTCGAGCTCTTCGCTCATCCGCCTCCAATTCCCTCAGGGTCAGTCGCTTCCCAAGCAACGATTTGGTGGTAGATCTCTTTCCTTGGCTGGAGCCTCCCTCTGGAACAGCCCCCCTGTCTCCCTGAAACTTGAGGAGAATCATCTCCGGTTCCGGAAGCAGCTATAAACCTTTCTCTTTGCTTCTGCCTTTTCTCCTCCTCTCCCCTGCTGACTTTCTGGCCGATACTGAAACTGCACTGGTCACCTGCACTGGTCACCTGGCAACCCCCCCTGTTCTCAAGGCCAGCCCCCCCCCAGTCGCACACCTGCACTGCCTTCCTGCCAACCCCCCTAACTTAGGGACTTTTCTGTACCCCACCAGTTCCACTACTAGCACTTGACACCTGATGTCTGCACTACCCTTGCACTTGCCACCAGCTGGCCGGACACTACTGATTGTTATTTATTATCCCATGTACTGCACTGTCCCCTTCCCCTCGCCCCCGCACTTTCCTCCTTCCCCCTTCCCATGCACTTGCACAATATGAATGACACCTGGCCTAGTAGGATCATTGTCTGTCTTTTCTCTGTTCCCCCTCTCTTGCCTCGTTGCGCCTTGAAACACTTATATGATATGATATGATACAGCATTTTGTTTTGAATATATAACATCTCAGCATCGGTGTGTCAACCTGCTGAGCTACCCTGGTAGGCTTCTACTGTACAGCGTGTCTATGCATCGCTTAATGTACTAAACGTGGGTGTACCTGTTTCATGGAAGTGATTTAAAGTGGAAATGGACAGTGTGAAGTTTGGTAAGATGCCACATGAAAGAAATTGCACCATTTTTTAAATATTATTTTGAACATTTCCAGGCGAGCAGCAGTGCTACTGTGATATTTTCATTGCATGGTCATAATGACCCTGATCCTGCCCCAACCCCTCTGACATCTCTGGCAAACAAGAGCACCTTGCTTAAGCAAGACAGTGTCGGGGGCTCACAAGGCCAACTCTGGTACTACAGGCGGTCTGCGGAAGCAGAACGTGATACTGACATCTATCAGGGAAATTGCAAGCAGCTCCATGTGGCACAGCAGCCAAGCTCCCTGCCCGCAATTGAGACGACCAGGGTTCGGATCCTGATCAAGGAAAATAACCGCAAAAACACAGCATTGAATAATTTAACTTAAAAAAGGGTTTCTTTTTCAGTATTTCCAGCGCGGGCGACTGAAGAGGCTTAGGCGAGCTACTAGTCACCCACGATCGATCGCTTGGCGACCCATGTTCTAGACGATATAGTGGCAAAACTTAACTCTAGCATGCACCCTGTATCACAAACACTGAACTGCAACCCAATCCAAAAATTATAAAACAAATGGCTATGATATATGAAAACATTAGGCCCATTTATCATCTTTCTTACACTATGCAGCACTTTCCCCAAATAGTACAGAGCTGCAGTCTGTTCATATAATTATACCAAGCCTCAAATATTTTGTTGTAATAGAAACAAAAGCTAGATTTATAAACTTGTCATTACATTACTTAAAGGTAAATTGTAGCCATAGCAATATGTCAAACAAAATCATTCTGTTTCATTATCTCATATGAACATGTTCACAGTATAAATCGCAAACTCCTGTTAAGATGCAAAAGTGTCTATTGCTTACTCGTTATCTATTTTTTGTCAGGAAATAGGTCCGGACACCTGAAAAAAGGTACCCCACCCATCACCTCAAATAAGTGGCCCTCAAACCATCATCTGTGAATTGTGTCAATTGATGACTTTACAGAAAATAATACAGGTGCTATCCCTGTGGATGCAGAGTGAAGAGCCAGTAGTACACAACGTAACATTGCAAAAATCTACAAAGCATGTAAATTATAACTATTCCACAATTAAAAGAGTCTTGATACTGCAGCATTCCTGTATTGCAGTGAGAAAACCAACACAGCAATCAGAATACATACATCTGACTAGACTACACAGCTGCATTTAGGCTCACACTTCCACTCTTATGATTTGCACTCTTATATAGTGTGCTTTATACTCGCACCGGATTACTCCTGCTTTTAAGTGCTGTAATAGGAGGTGTCAGTATTCCAATGAATAGTGGTGTATGAACCACCTCCGAAAGATGAAAGGCTGAATGGGCTCGTGCAGGATTCTAACTTGTGAAGTGCAGACTGGCTGACAACAGCAGGTGAGTACATAATTTGTCAGTGACCCACCTAGGTACTCCAGGCATTAGCCATGCCCCTGCCATTTGATAATTATTTTTTATTTACATAGCGCTTTTGCCAAAGCAAAAAATGGACCTCCTTTATAACCCACAAATTATTCTCCTCTTTCAATTGCTGAATCTGCTTTTGATATGCACACATGTTCTCTAAGCAGGCTCTATTGTATATCACTTGTTTGTTCAATTTGAGTTGACTCTTCCAGGGAATCAACCCTTTCTAGGCACTCCTCCTTCAGTGCAGATAATTGGGACTCCTGCTCTGAATTAGTTTGTTGCTGTACTGCCAACTCCTCCTTTAGCTGCTGAATGATGTTTCCTAATTCTAACTCAGAATGTTTGCTCTCTTACACTTTCTCCTCTACCTGCCTTAACTCCCCTTTTACTTGCTCCAATAAGTAAGATTGATTCTGCCCAGAGTCTACACTCTCCTGGTACCTTTCTTCCATGATTATCATGTGGAAGTACATGTATGCAGTGACTTGGACCATTTTAGTTTCCTTATCTTTAGTGATCTGCGTCTTGTAAAAATTGGTCTGGGCTTGATGTAACAGGCCACTGTCCTGCTACATATCCATATTTGTAGAGGTTACCTGTTGATCATACTAGATTTCCAGGCTTCATGTCCCTGTTCTGCCCATTCCACTTTAATGAACAATTTGGACAGAAGGTGCTTCCCAGCAATGCTAATTTCCACAGTGCTCATTGTGAAGAGTGTTCTGTACCTGCTGGATTATCTATGCAAGGGTGAAATCTCCACCCTGCTCCTTCCCTAGTTTATGCTTATGCTATTTGCTTTGGCCACACAGCTCTGATACATAGGGTACAAGTTTGCCTGGCGCCTTCACAGTGTAACACAGCTTACCATCCACTAAATGTAACAATACCTTCAATGGGCTAGTCTATTGAGCTAGACTGTCACGGTTGAAAACTGTTCCTTAATGCCGGACTCGAGCCCCCAAGCTGTCACAATATATATTATGCAGCACCAGCAAGTGAAGGATCTCTCACCTTGCAATGAAGGTGGCACACAAGATAACGCTTTTTATTACTACAACCAAATTGTTTTAAGGATGCCTCCAACCCATCTCACACCCAACCTCCACCAGCACCCTTTGTCCCAGTAGACCAGGAACCAGTCCGGTATGTATCAATAAGATATTTCTTAATTTATTATTTAATGAAAAAGGAAAATCAACCAATGACACAGCCACCAATGTTGTGGCAACACAAAATGCAACAATCTCTACAAAACAACAAGGTTAAGATATGCTATTACAGTTAATTCATTTTTTTAACAACAGAACAGAAAAAGAACAATTTACCACAAAGTGATAGCAGCTACAGTTTAGCTCCCCCCTGCAACACTCACCCCCACACATGAATTAAACTTGATTCATTTGAATGGAAGGCAGGAGCAAGGAGTGGGATAAGAGACAAAAAGTCAGATTTGGGGTGATGCCCACCACCACAAGATGGGAAGCCAGCAAAGAAAGGGAAAACCCATTTTTGGAGCAAAGTGGAAGAATGTGTTTTTGCTATTTTTCACAGTGCTAGCGGACAGAATAGAAGAACATTTGTATTGCTTACACTTAGGAGATAGGCAAAGATTTAGAGCATACTAATCAGCACACTAGGGCAAAATAGAAATGAAGTAGGAAAATCAGTTTTTGGGAGAAAGCAAATGCAAAGGGAAATACAGTGGCAAATGGAAATTTGTTTACACTGAGGCTTACAATGATAGGCAGCTTGGGGAAGGGGTTTAACTTACAATTGGAAAATCGGTTTTCAGTGACAAGGACAGAGACACATAACAGGTAGACTTCTAGGCAAAAGGGATTGCTCACACTAATGAAACCAGTTGGGGTTTTAACTGACAGATGCAAGATTTGTTTGGTAATTACAATAGAGGGACAAATTTGGTTTTCAGCTCACAAGGGGACTAATTCTTTTGAGGCAACACTTTAGCGACTGTAACAATTAAATAAAAACACTAGAGAAGGATTGTTGGTTTCAAATTTCAACAATACCGATCCAGGAAATTCAATGGTTGAATTAATTAATTTACTTACGCAAATACTAAGTATTTACACAGAGAAATACAGGGTTGTTCAATGGGGATATGTTGACATACACAAGCAAACAAGAGATTCGTCTATGGGAGATCACTGAACTACACAGGCAATTGGGGTTTTCAATGGGGAAATTATGGATGCACAGCTACAAAAATGAATGGCTGATGCAATTTAGGGCTGGGGTTATTGCTACTAACATAGCAAGCCTTTGTTTAAGGTTTCAGGAAAGCCAGCTGGATCTCAGGATACTCTGGAAAGAAAGGGCAGGGGGTCTGGTCACTCCACTCTCAAAGATGGTGAGTTTCAGAAACCTTCTCTCCATTCTCCTTTTCTGTCTGCCTTGTTGTTGTGTGTCTTGAATCCTAGTACAGTCCCCCTTATATAGCAGAAATGACAGCACTAATGTTACAATCTAGGGGAAGTACCCTTTAATTATCCTGGCTGCTAGGAATGGACAGTTACCATCCCTCCCTCTGCCCCCAGACAGAATTGGTTCAGGGGAGGAGAGCCCCATCTGCCTTTTTCCCATTTGTCATCATACTTTTGTTCTCCTTTCTACATTTTGGCAAACATTAGTTATGTATCATAACTTCCTAATTGTACTAGCCACTGCCATATAAAACATATATTTGGTTTGGGCTGATCATGGGGAATTAAATAAGCCGACCACCAAATCCGTAAAATGTAGCATGGCCATGTGTCACATTTTTGTCATTTTCATAAAATGTACAACAGTTATGAATATGTAAGTTATCAAGCATGTTCCTAATTTCAATTTCCATCTTTTCACCAGTTCTCATACTTGTCACATGTTCAGATCAGCCAGAAACCTAGTCTAACGGCCATTACAGTTCTCAGAGTCACAGGTAAATACAATTTATATTGTGAAAAATGCTTGGAAATTACATGAATAATTGCATAAAATTATAATCAAGCCTCAGTCTCATGGCTGCACAAAATGCCTAAAATTAAAATAGTATTTTAATATTAATAGGGAGTGTCTGTTCACCAAATGGGAGGGCTGCATCATCTCTCCCAGCCATCTGTCTCCCTGGACTCGCTTGTGACCAGAGATTTTATTTTTTTGAGACCCTTTGAAGTCTGTGTGGGCTCTTTTGAATTGGGTGCAACAAGGGCTCACACCTTTTTGTCTTGCTTTAGCAAAGGGTTGCCTTCTTTGAAATCTCTTGCTTTAACTGCCTTCAGTGCCAGCCAGTCTGCAGAATAGGGAAGTTTGACGCCTTCAGCAGCACCACATTTTATTGCAGAGTGGTTAGCTGGGAGGTGCAACATCCAGCTGAAGTGAGGTTTTTCATTGTGCGGTTTCTGTCCCCAGCCAGAACAGGTTTTTTCCTGAAGTAAGTGTTTCCCCAACTGTCACTGGCGTTCTGTTAGTGAAACATCTTATACATTGGCTTTGGTCATCCCCAAACCCCCACCCCACATCAGTTCTGCTTTCCTGGCATTTTTCTGTGAGCAGTGATGTTTTTTGTCATAGTGGCTTTTTAAAGTTGTATTTCTTTGCAAACACATGTGCATGCTATTTTTGCTTTTAATGTTTAAAAATCCTGTTTTGCATGTCACAAGATTCTTTGATTCCTCCTTCTTGGGTGAATTACATTGCTGCTGGTCCATTAATAATGACAGGTAGGCCCCTTTCCCCATGGTTCTTTAATTTAACATGAACAAAAAGAAAAAGCCCGGCCGTTTTTGTTGCAGTGTTTAAATTCTTGCCACTCATGTGCAATAAAAGCAACAGCCAGGTCGTTTTTGTTGCAGATATTACATTCCTGCAATTCATGTGACAGGGAAAGCAAAAGCCATGCCGTTTTTGGTTGCAGTGTTTAAATAGCAGCTGTTCATGTGAAGGGGACTTCTCTTTGAGGTGTTTAAATGTACCCCACATGCCCTCCCCTGCATTTCTATGACTCTTTGTTGGGGAAGAGCAGGGCAAAGTGGGGCTTCCTGCGGCGTAAATTTCCTTCATCAGGGAGTGGGCACTCCAGTATCCCCTTCCGTCTCTGGGTTGGGGGGTATGGCATGGTTCTCCCTTTTGTTCCTTCTTTTGGGAGTGGGCACTCCAGCCTCCCCTTCCATCTTTGGGTTGGAGGGTGTGGCACGGCACCCCCTTTCTTCCTTCGCTTCCAGGTCCCCGGGGTTCTCCTTGGGCTTCGCTGTCCTCTCCAGGCTGAAATTTAAGGAGGGTAATTCTCTAATAGAAGATTAAAAAAACAAGTTTCAGTACTTTTTACACACATTTTTCACAGAAGATTTACAAAGAATTTCCAACAACAATAACCTACAGTGATCATATGAATTTCTAGTTCCATAAACAATTGTTGTCATTTTTTTTTCATTTGTACAATGACTTCAAATATATATATATATATATATATATATATATATATATATATATATATATATTTGAAAAAGAAGGAGAAAATGATTCCATAACATAGCACTCAAAGCAGTGTGGAGGACGCCGGTTACAGACACTTTCCTTCGATAGAAAACCCAGGATTAGTGCAGCATCGAGTCCATGTAATTTCCAGTTTTATTAGGCATCAGCCAACAATTTAAAAAAGCACGGTACAACGCGTTTCACTGCTAGCTCGCAGCTTGTTCACGTACCAATATACATATATTAAACGGCCACGGTAGTGGCCGTGTAGTTATGGTTAAATTGCTAATCCCATAGGAAGAGCACTTTTTGGGCGGCTTATAATTTTGCTCTCCCTGGACGAATCCTCAACAAACTTTGCAAAAAATGTATATGGCCCACTCTGAATGTTTCTGCAAAGTTTGGTGAGGTTTGGTCCAGGGGGGGTAAAGTTAAAGGGGGGGTCCCAAAATGTATTTTTTTCCCATAGACTGAATGGGGAAAAAACTTTGCTCACGTCTACAGCCCAAACCGCTGGACGGATTTTCACCAAATTTGTGGCGGGAGCAGCAGCTTGGTCCGGAAAGCAGCTTTTGTAAATTTGGTGAAAACCCGTCCAGTGGTTTTTTAAAAATGACCAAAAAGTAGGTCACAAAAAATTTGTGATATCTATGCCCGGTCCGCGGACACACTTCCCTGTTCGCTCCGCGGACAGCGTCCTGATTGGCTAATCGGCTTGCGTCATGTCCACGGACATGCAACGTGTTCGCTGATTGGATGGTGAGGAGCGTGAAGTGCGTCAGATTTTTGGAAACGTCCGCCATCTTGGATTCACAGACAGCGGCTGATGTCCGCAAACATCGCGGTAAAAACATGTTAAAAAACACAACATTCCACTTGTCAAACTTATCAAATAATCTCTGGGGAAGTGAGGGGTGATGAGGATGGGATGGGATATGGCTGCAAGAAGCAAAAAAACCGGGTGTTTTTTGCCGCGAAAGTCTGCAAACAGTCCTGATGTTCACGAACAGTCCCGTGAAAGTTTGCGAATACCTTAGAATTACAGGGTTGGTGAAATGCAGTTCTTGGATGGCTTATAACTTTGGTGCCACTTAATGGAACTGCATGTATATTCCTGAGCTGATTCTGAGTGCGTATGCAAAGTTTGGTGGGATTCTGTCATGAGGGGGCAAAATTAGAGGGGGAGTCCCAAAATAATGTAAAGGCTTATAAATGAGGTGTCATTTGATGAATCCTCACTTAATTTGGGAAACTGATAATACATTTGGATATGAATGTTTTTCCGAACTTTGGTTGGATTTTGTAAAGAGGGGGGTCCCAAAATAATGTAAAGGCTTATAAATGAGGTGCCATTTGACAAAGCTTCACTTCATTTGGCAATCTGATAATAGATCAAGATATACATGTTTTTTGCGAAGTTAGGTGGGATTCTGTCAAGAGGGAGTAAAATTAGAGTGGGGGTCCCAAAATATTGTAAAGGCTTATAAATGTGGTGCCATTTGACGAATCTACACAAAGGTTTGTAAAAAGATAATAGACCTAGATTTCGATGTTTTAGTAAAGTCTGAATGGATTTTGTCAAGTGGGGGCTGGGTTATATGACGATTGTATGTGCATACATTTGACACTTTTGAAAAAATAAAACATGGGTGGATTTCCAGCAAACTTGCATAGGGAGAATTGGCAAGGACCTACAAGCATGGTTTTGCAAATGTGCCAGTGTTTTATTATTTGACAAGTGTCATAATGTATCTACAAAAAATAGCAGTATACCTTTTGTGACTGAGGGGTAGCCTGTGGCCATGGGCAGTGGCCAGATTGTCCGGGTCATGGAATAAGATCATGATCCGGACAATCTGGCTACTGGCCATGACCACAAGGGACAAAACCTAGGATTAAAGTGGCCATGTCCAACTGGGACTGGCTTTGTGGTAAAGTTATATGAAATTAGGATAGATTTGAAAGGGAAGAAAAATGTGCTTGTGGCAATATGGTCATAGGGTTCTCTTTTTGCCTTCTGCAGGCTGCTATGGAAAGCGAAGAGGGGCCCTGGATGGAACCCTCACCTTCCCTTTCCATGGTGGCCATCCTGGAAAAGGATTTTCCTTCCTACACCTGGACGCCGCAGGCGTCCCGGTGTTGGAAGAAAAATCCTATTTTATAGCACCCCGGGTTTTCGCTTTGGGAACCTAGGGTGCTAATGGCCTTCATCCCCCATTTCAGGGGCTGGAATGGGGGGATAAGGGTCCAGAGACCTCGTTATCTACCCTCGCTTCGCTCGGGCGGATAACTTGTGCTGCTGGGCCGGTATCCACTGTTCAGGTCCCTGGAACAGAGGATGAACGTCACAACATTCACATTAGCATAACACAAAATGCAAATGGAAATGTTGGAAAATCTTATTTAATCTATGTACTTTACTCAGAAATATAAAGTAGATGGAGTCTATACATTTTTTTTTTAGTTCTATTCTTTAACTGTAAAAGGTGGGTCCTAAAGGAATATGTCGTTTGTTGTTTTTGGATGTATTTTTTTGGCAGGAGAGCTGAGAACGAAAGGTGGGGAGGGAAATGAGGGAAGAGCAACCACACACTAATTTGGAGGGGTAGGTGGACAAGGGAAAATGTGACGCGTGGAGTTATTTCTCATGCTCCTTGATTACAGCAGTGGTGGTGGCTCTTGGGGAGGAGGGAGGGCATTAGCTGATACCATTTTAAGATAAATAGCAGTTTTGCTAAAAGTATGTCCTGTGTACTAGATCGTTAATGGATAATGAGTAGGAATAGGTGTTGGAGCTGTGCAAGTGAAATTTTGAAGTTAGAAGTTCCTAGATCAGTAGAAAATTCAGTTCCGAACTGTCTGTCAAGCAGAGATCTTATCGTGAAGTGCGGACGGGTTCTCAGACACGTCATCATGCCGTGCGCCAGCATATGGTCATGTAGCACTGTCCGGAAGGTCTGCTATGAAGTCAGATGTTCATAGACGTCTACGGATGCTAAACTAGTTGAAATAGTTGCAAGAAGTGTATAGAAGTGTTAAAAAGTATTCCAGATGGTGGGAAATGGCTGAGTTTTAAGGTGAAACTTTGGAAATTGGACACAAATATTGCTATATTGGGTAAGTATGATATTAGTAAATTGTAGGAAAATAGCATGCACTGGTAAAAACCTATGAAATTCAATGGAAAAACTTTGTTAAAGGGACGTTATGGTTAAGTTGCACTAATAAAAACCTTTGAAATTCACTCAAAAAACTTTGTTAAAGGGACGTTATGGTTAAAAATCTATGAAATTCAAAGAAAAATCTTTGTTAAACGGATGTTATGGTTCCAAGTAAAACTGAAAAACCCCATAAATTCGCCAGTTGTGGTAAGCTAAGCAACCATAACTCACGCCACCACCGTGCACTGCTAAGACTAACACCCAGGACATCAAAGATGATATCACAAATGTAATTGATGACATCACTGATGACATCACATATCTGGGCCACTTGTTTTTGTTCCTTGACATATATAGGCCAGGTGGTTTTGTTCACTAGCAGTCAGAATAGTACAATCCTTATACTTCCTCCGTAATTGTGCTCGACGCACGCGACTAAATTGCCGCGATTTGACATTTTGCTTCATTCCAGCCACGTGTAAAAACATTTGTCTTTTGCTTCCATCACGGAATTCTGTTTTCAACTTGATAACCATCCCTGAATCATTGATAGGGCTGGCCTGAACTGATTTAAAGTATCTCTCACTCACCCTGAACCTCCTATAGGGAATTAAAAGCAATTTGAGTATATTTTTCACTTCATTTCCACCACATTTAAAAGGATTTTGCCTGTGTTTAAAATCATACCTGTTTTCCTCTAAGCTCGCTGGGGGGAACTGGAACTTTGTATTGCATTTGTGTGTATTCCTGAGAATTGTGTGTTACTTCCATCTCCTTACATTGCATAGGGGGGGAGTGAATTGTCAAAGAAAAAGTGATCACATTATCTTTTGCTGAAAACATATCAAGTTTATTTCTGTACTGCCTTTTATTCATTTTTGCATCTCCTTGAAACCATAAAGCATTCTCTGATACCTTATTCCCCTGTTCCTAGTCATAAGTCACCAGAACTGTGCTATTGTAGGATTACCTATTGCTGATTACTGCTCATATTCGCAAGTGTAATATCAATTATGAATTTATTATAAAAGTGCGATATATATATATTGTTTAATTCTCAAATAATCCTGTTAAATTTGCAAAACAAACTTACTTCTTGGCTCAGTGGGGTCAGGGGGATTCTAAGAGAGGGGTGTTATATAAGGGTTGTCATCCAGAGTACACGAACTGAACATAAAAATATATAAATAAGGGCTTCCCTTGGGCATCCCAGACCAGGCACTGACTTAGTGGGATTGCTTTATTGGAGTCATTTAACAAATCTGAATCAGTGATTATAACCAGTTTGTTGAGTCGGTGTTTCACGGCAGTGAGGATGGCCTGATGAACTGCCATCAACTCCTCCACCTGACTACTTTGGGGACTGATCTTGTACCCAGGGGAGGGCTCCAGGGCATCATTCACCCAGCCATTCCCAATGCCGGCCACCAGTTCCTTTTCCCCATTGTTATTAACATGGTAGTAGCACCCATCCACATAAACTGTGGGCATCCCCTGGCACGTTTCTTCCTTATAGACTTTTTGCGGGGAAGTCAGGTATGCCTCCATGTTGTCTTGTTTTTTTTAAACTTTCGTCCTAGAGACAGTTTTCTCTAGCGCAATCATGCAAGTCAGCCAAACCTTGCGTGAGGGGACTCTTGTTGTTTTGGCCATATCTGACCTCCACATGAAAGCCTTGCATGGACAGGATCCAGCAAGTAATTCTGGAATTACTCATATTCCCCACCCAGATTCTGTCACTTTGGAGATATTTCAAAGGCTGGTGAGAAGTCTCGACGATGATATCCTCCCCGTGGATGAACGGATGGTAATTTCGTAATGCCCACACCATTGCCAGGAGTGCCTTCTCATAATCATAAATTTTTCCTCCACAGAGGATAACGTCTTACTCACATAGGAGATGACTTTGTTGATCTTGTCATGCTTCTGGTATAATACTGCGGTCAAGCAAGTATTTAAGAACCCTGTCTCCAAGAAAAAACCCTTGTTTTTGACAGAGTAAGCTAAACAAGGCACTTGTGAGAGGCTTCTCTTTAGTTGTTTAACTGCCTTGGCTTGCTCTGGACCCCACTCCCACTTGACCCCAGCCTTTAGTAAATGGACCAGGGGACTTGTGACCTCTGCGTAGTCCTCTATGAACTTTCAACTATAATTTGTCAGTCCGAGAAGGCTTCTTAGTTCACGCAGAGTTGTGGGGTCTTTCAGTTTTAGTAATGCTTCCACCTTTTTTGGCTGGTGACAGAGACCCTCAGGGGTGATTTCATGCCCTAAGAAGTTCACGCGGGTCTTACACCAATACGCCTTCTGGAAGGACAGTTTTACTCTGGCTTCCTTCAACTGGGTCAGAACATAGCAGATTTCCACTATATGTTCCTCCACAGTTGAATTTTTAATTAGAACATGATCCACATAGACCAGGTTTCTCCTTTCACCCAAATTGGTCATGGCCTTATGCAGAACATTTTTAAATTAATTGCCTGAGGTTATATATCCAAAGGGAGTTCGGCTCCACATGTACTGCTGTCCCCCAAAGGTAAATGCCAGCTTATACTGGTCTTCCCTACTCATGGGTACTGTCCATTGGTCAGGTCAATTGCGGTATACACCTTTGACCCTTGGATCTGGGCCAGTCCCTGGTCAATCGAGGGAAGAGGCCATTGGGACATGGGGACCCATTTTTCAACTCCCTAAGGTCTGCGCACAGTCTCCATTGGCCATTGGGTTTTAGTATCCCAGTATCGGATTATTAAAGGTACTGTGGACTGGACTAATTATCCCACGGGATTCCAAGTTCCTTATGATCTCTGTGAGTGACTCCATAGACATGAGAGGCAACCAATATTGCTTCACGAATATGGGAGCCATCCCCGGGTCCCTGGGTACTGATATCAAATGTATCTCGGTGCGACAACAGTCGTACGAGTCCACGGCAAAGATATTCAGAAACACCTGCTTCAGCTTCTGCTTTTGCTCCTCGGTCTCACAGGCATCAGCGAGGTTGATTCGTTCCTCAAACATCTGCCTGATGCCTTTAAATGCCTCTGGCTTTGCAATCTCTGTGGTATCCACCAGTTGCGTGGAGACATCTCAGCTTATGGTGTTGGCCTGGACTGGAAGTTTCAGGTAGGAGAGGCAGTAACTGTTGACTTGAAATACCACCTCATTGTTCCTGATGTCACAGGTCACCTCTTCCCCCATAAGGACTGGAGGTAAGTCATCGTCACATTCGTAGCAGTTATTGGGGATCTGTCCCATGATTTCACTCCCTAAGTCAATGGAGAAATGTTATGCATCAACCACCATTCCAATAAAGGTGTCTGCGCCCAGAGTGATACTCCTAGGTTAACTGCTATCCACCAATATTGGAATGGTGTCGTGTTCTAAGTCAACTAATGGTGTCAGGTTCAAATGCAACCCCTGCTGTTGGAGATGATGATTTAAATTGACATAAGGTCCGGGTTTTGGAGTTTCTGTCCTCTCTTAACTTTTAGGGGGATAATGAATTATCAGGCCAGTCCTGGGATGGTGACCTCTTCACCAGTTTGAACCTCCACTGCATACGGTAGGAACTGAGCTGACCGAAATGCCTTTTCAGGATTGTCAAAGCGCATGGGGTTACCCCCTAGTCAAGACCAGGCTTTGTAATTAATGAGGTCCAAATTAATTGCGAATCGATTGAGAATGTCACTGCCTAAGTAGAAGGCAGAGAGGACATCTCGCACAACCCAACAATTATGCTATATACTTTTATCACCAATGGAAAGTTTTAGCATGCGCCTGCTAGCCAGGAGATGTTTGGAATTGGGAGTTTCCAGGCCCATTTTGCACTTATCAATCAACTTAAATGTGGGAATGGTGTGATCTTTTGGGAGTTTCCTGAATAACGCTTTGCTGATGAAGCTTTCTCCATTATTCAGGCATACTGTGCGGAGAACAGTCTCCCCCCTCATTTACCTGAATGGGGAGGAACAGCTGTTCCCCCTTTTCCTGAATATCAGCCAAGCTTTGAGCTGGCTTTTCTTCAACTTTTATCATGGGGTTTGGTTTGTCTTCAAATTGTGGATCAGTATAACATTTCAGGGTATTTCCTTCCAGTGTGGAATGCCACTTGAAACTGGAAGGAAGGTTGATGTTCAAGAATGGAGAAGGGTACCCATCACCAGTTTGTTCTGCTACAGCAATTACAGTTATGTCAGGGACATTATTGTTCCTCAAGTGGAACTCAATTTTGTCAGACTGCTGCTCAACCATTTGGCATGTGCCATTTAAGCTTACATAGTTGGTGCTCTGTTTTAATTTATTGGCTGGTTAGTCTGTGTCCAGAGGACCTTGTTCACACAGTCTATTAGGGGTGACAACCTCCAAAGGAGGTCATTCTCTAGGAGACAGGGGGTTCCCTCTGGAGTGATTACTATAACCGGGTTTGTCACCTTGTGTGTGACAATTTTGATCTCCAGATCCGCAGTCCCCTCGAAGTAAATGTAATTTCCGTCGAACATCTGGAGTTGTCCGTGAAGAGGTGTGAGGGGAATTTTGTGACTCCCCCCTTACTGAATTGAGTTGTTGAAATGCCTTTTTTGACAAGAGGGTGGCTTGGGATCCTGTATCCACCAGCGCTGAAAATGCACACTGCCCTTGCACCCTGATGAGGGCATAAAACCTACCTTCTTTCTCGTACAGGGGGCAAAGGAAATGGGCATTTTGAGCCAGCTGGGCGGTTAACTTCTTTATTTTGTACTCTGACACTGTGTGACCGTGGGAAATTTTCTGTATCAGAGTTTGGGAATCTGTGAAGAAAATTTGGCATCCTGAGATTTCAGGAGTTTGTTAATCCCCTTTTCCCTTGATTCTGTGCTGTCCCCTTTTTCCTGGAGACAGTCACTTCAACCAGTTTGTTGGGAGGATCCCTCATTTATTTCTGACATCTCTGGGGTTCAGTTATATGCGGTTCCAGGTCAGTGCCCATACTTACCCAGTCTAGGTTAGGGTTTTTTGGGACCCATTTTTCACTGGAAGGAATCCCCCATCCTTGAAAGAGAAGACTTTCTTCCCCAAATCCTCCAGGGATTCTTCCCCTTCAAACTGGAGGACGCGGACTTCCTCCACAAAATGGGTCTTCCTTGTCCCTTGGTTTCTCCTACTTAACCTCTGTTCACTAAGTTGCAGCTTTTCGAGTAGGAGATTCGGGTTCAGGTTTAGAGATTTATAGGGGCCTTTCACAGGTGAGGGATGAAGCTTCCTCTAGGGCTTTGCATGTAATTCCTCCTGAGCCTCCTCCTCTGGAACCTGTTGGTTGTCAGGGTTTTCTGCCTGTCATTGTTCCGGGGTACCAGACCCTGGGTTTGAGTTGTTCTGGACAGCCATGTTCATTTGAGGGCTTTGCTGAGCCCTCAACATGCGACTCAGGTCTTGGGTCAAGCTCTGGACCTGGCGCTCCAGTTGTGACACCCTCTCTGGCTGATACAGGGTCTTGGGTCAAATCTTTGCTGTTCTCGGGAAGGGTAACTGTCCCTTCTCGCAGAGTAGCTTGGGTATTGAGGGTAGCCCTTCATCCTAGGTCTCACTTCTCCCTGATTTGGGGGTCTAGACTCCTGAAAGCGGGGAGAGAGAAAAGGATTGTTCTGTATGTTGGGGTTTGGAGGGTACCTGGGGAAGAAACTGAAACCAGAGGGTAGAATATTACTGCCCTCCTGAGGGAGGTTTGGTGGGAATTTTGGGGGAAAGTTGTGAGGAAAGTTACCTGGGGCCATACTTACCTGGTAGGTTCCCCCCTTGAACCGGGGGAGTCCATACGTACCCCAAGATGGGTCTGTTCCCCTTATACCTTGGGCTAATGTAGTCGGCAGAGTCAGGTGACACCTTAGTGGGGTACCCTGCCTGGCTACCACCTGCTTGAGACTGGTCACAGGGTCTTCTCTGCCTCTGGTTTGGTTGGTTAGCGGGAGGTGTATTTTTAGGCCCCCCCATTTCTAGGTCCAAAATGAGGGTATTCTTCACCTCCGCCACCTTGGCAGCAGTGGGGGTGTTGGTCAGTTTGGGATTTTTGGAGGAATTCCTATTTTCCACAGGCTTTTGGACCTCATAGATCTGTGTAGCTTGCTCTATTACCCAGTACAGGTTCCTTTCTTTGTAGAAGTCCCTAACCAGTTGTGTCATTATGGAAGGGCATGGAAATAGGTATTAATGAACTGCCTACTGTTTGTGCTCATCCGTCTAGCAGTTTCTTGGCAAATGCCCGCTTCAATTCTTGGACAAACTCTCTCGGTGCCTGATCCTCTCCGCACTGCAGGTTGTAGGCCGCTTTGTGAGCCTCCTGGGGGTTCTGGTGCACAGAGAATTGCTTCTAGTGGGCTGCCTTGTCGGTAGACCACCTTGAATGATTCTGATCCTCCATCCCAGCAAAGGAGCTGGAGTATTCTGGGGAGAATGTCCACTTGGCAAACTCCATAGAATTCTCTCAATTTTGATGCCAAATGACATCATCATCGGGTCATACAGCTCCAGGTATTCCCAGACTTAGTATTTGGCCATTTTCTGGTAAAGGGTCATGAAGTGTCTAATGGCTTTTATTTGTCTAAGGGGGTCTTTTAACAAAGTTCTCTTTTGTTTAGCAGCCTTCTTTCTCCGCTGCACCTGAGTCCATTCACCCTCAAATTCAGAGCTGCTGCTATTTGTGGTCCCATTCCTATCGTCTAGGTGCTCCCTGATTCTTGGAGACTGGGAGCCTCTCCAAGAATGACGTGCCTAGTCTCTTCTCCCCTGTTCTATTGTGGGCTCTCTGGGTCACTTCCCATGGACTCCCTCTTTCACACAGAGGAGTACTCATCCGATTCCTCCCTTCTTGCGGGGTTGGTGGAGAACTCCCCCCACCTCCCTGTAGGTTTTCAGGATGCTCTTTTGGGGCCTAAACTCAGACTCTTTTTATCTGCAAAGTGGACCAGGTGGTCCCTTTGAATCTAATGTCTCTGCAATTCAAACTCCCTGATATTCTCTTCATAGGAGTCCTCCTGGTCAGAGATATTTGCAAAACTATTTTTAAACCTAAGCAATGAGGCACGTCCATCAATCTCTGATGGGGGCTGGCTTTCCCGATCAGTCATGCAAGGCTTCCTTGAGTCCAACTGCTTGATATTTCTGGGTTCAGGGACGTCATTTAGGGGTCACCAGAGGTCACAACTGTGACCTCTGAGGTCTCCATTGCGACCTCTAAATAAAAAAAACTAATAAAAAAGTTATTTTTTTGAGATGCAAGCTCCTGGGCTCTAGCCAGCACCATGTGGCTCTTTATTTCTGGAGTGGCTGGTTTTCTTATTCAGGTCCCTAAAAAAAGAAGAAAAATAAGAACAGGAGTGCCACAAGTCTAACACTTCCAGCACTGACCCTAAATAAGAAAGAATAGAAATACCAAATAATGTGTCTTTCTGGAATTCTATACAATAATTGCTAGACTCATTAAAGGTTTATTTCAGGCACACTTCAGGGGAAGAGTCACTGATTTAGTCTGTTCTTAAATGTCTCAACTCAGCCTTTCATCCTTCTGAGGTCGATAAATGAGTACCAGCACAGGTTGGGTGATAAAGGGTGTATATTTTTTCTATATAAAGCACTTAAGCGTAAGTGTTATATAATAACACATCATTATCATTTGGTCATGGATTTCTGCTTGCATTCACAGTAATTTGGTAATATGGGCCTATTCACACTGATCTTAACGATACATATGGCGATATATTCTTGTATGAAATGTACATCATATTATAGTGATATTGTAACCATATTTTTCGTAGTGCACAATGCTATGTGATGCCACTTCCTGTTTTGTCAACGTGTGAAAGGTAGTGTTCCATCGCTTCCCGCGATATCACTTCGGGTTCGGGTCAAATGACATCACTTCCTGTGATATCATCAGGGGGTCAAGGGTCATGTGATGTCACTTCCGCTACCCCTGTCATTTTTGTGAAATGACGTCCCTGTCTGGGTTCTTGTTAACTAATAGGTAAGAAGTTAGCTGTGCCTTGCGCATGCAAGGTGGTGAGCTGGCTTGAGGGGGCATCACCCCATAATCAGGGGTCGTCCTTCCTTTACGTAACTGTCCGGGTTTTTCAAAGCCTGATTAAATCTAACCCGTTCTTTTTCTAATCTAATTTGTCTTTCTCATCCGCTATCTCTTGGTAGTAGGCAGAGGCATGAGCTTTGTATTCTGCTACCAGGGTTCGACTGGCTTCTATGATCTTACGTTGGGCCACTATTTGGCCCTGGAGTCCCATATTCTCCTCACAAAGGGCCTCATTTTCTTTTTGTGCGCCTTGCATTGTCTGGGAATACTCCATTTCTGTTGCAGGAGACTAATCTCCTCACTCTGTGCAGTTTTGGTCTGTGTTGTCTGCTCTAGGTCAAATTCTATTCGCCTCAAATGTCCCATTAATTTTTAATACTCTACTTTTATGTCAGTCAATTCCCGAAGACATGACCCTCCTTTCTCCAGGTCTGCCTTCAACTGGCAAACTTCCTGGCACAGGGCATCTTTTTCCTGACACAGCCTACTATTCTGTTCACTGAAGTGATCTCTCTGCTGTTTCATAGCGCCCAACTTCTGGCGCTCCTGCTAAAAATCCGCTTGGGAATGGACCTCCATTATAACCCACTGATTATTCTTCTATTTCAATAGCTGAATCTGCTTTTGATATGCACACATGTCCTCTAAGCAGGCTCTATTGCATGTCATTTGTTGGTTCAATTTTAGTTGACTCTCTTCCAGGGAATCAACCCTTTCTTGGCACCCCTCTTTCAGTGCACATAATTGGGAATTGTGCTCTGAATTAGTTTGTTGCTGTACTACCAACTCCCCCTTTAGCTGCTGAATGATGTTTCCTAATTCTAACTCAGGATTTTGTCTCTCTCGCACTTTCTACTCTACCTGCCTTAAGCCCCCTTTTATTTGCTCCAATAACTTTGATTCTGCCCAGAGGCTACACTCTCCTAGTACCTTTCTTCCATGATTATCATGTGGAAGTACATGTATGCAATGAGTTGGACCATTTTAGTTTGATCATCTTTAGTGGTCTGCATCATGTAAAAATTGGTCAGGGCATGATGTAACAGGCCACTGTCCTGCCACACATCCATATTTGTAGAGGTTACCTATTGCACCATACTAGATTGCCAGGCTTCATGTCCCTGTTCTGCCCATTTCCCTTTAATTAACAATTTGGAGAGAAGGTGCTTCGTAGCCATGTTAATTTCCATGGTGCTCATTGTGAAGAGTGTTCTGTACCTGCTGGATTATCTATGCAAGGGTGAAATCTCCACACTGCTCCTTCCTAGTTTATGGTTACACTATTTTGTTTGGCCACACAGCTCTGATACCTAGGGTACAAGTTTGCCTGGCACCTTCACAGTGTAACAAAGCTTACCATCTACTAAATATAACAATACCTGAAATGGGCTAGTCTGTTGTGCTACACTGTCACGGGTGAAAACCTTTCCTTAATTCCGGACTCGAGCCCCCAAGCTGTAACGATATATTATGCAGCACCAGCAACCCAAGGATATCTCACCTTGTAATGAAGGTGGCGCACAAGTTAACACTTTTTATTACTACTACCAAATTCTTTTAAGGAGGCCTCCAACCCGTCTCACACCCAACCTCACACCCAACCTCCACCAGCACCCTTTGTCCTAGTAGACCAGAAACCAGGCCGGTGTGTATAAATAAGATATTTATTAATGGATTATTTAATGAAAAGGAAAATCAACCAATGACACAGCCACTAAGGTTGTGGCAACGCAAAATGCAATAATTTCTACAAAACAACCAGGTTAAGGTATACTATTACAGTTAATTCCGTTGTTTTAATGACAGAACAGAAAAAGAACAATTTACCACAAAGTAATAGCACCTACAGTTTAGAACCCCCGTGCAACACTCACCCGCAAACATCAATTAAATTTGATTGCTTTGAATGGAAGGCAGGGGCAAGGATTAGGATTATATGGGGGAAATCGGATTTGGGGTGAAGCCCACCACCACAAGATGGGAAGCCAGCAAAGAAAGGGAAATCCTGTTTTTGGAGCACAATGGAAGTATGGGTTTTTGCTATTACTCACACTGCTAGGGGACAGAATAGAAGAACATTCGTATTGCTTACACTTAGGAGATAGGCAAAGGTTTAGAGCGTGCTAATCAGCACACCAGTGCAAAATAGAAATTAAGTAGGAAAATCGTTTTTGGGAGAAAGCAAATGCAAAGGAAAATACAGCTGCAAATGGAAATTTGTTTACATTGAGGCTTATAATCACAGGCAGCTCGGGGAGGGGGTTCAATTTACAATAGGAAAATCGATTTTCAGTGACAAGGACAGAGGCACATAACAGGTAGACTTCTAGACTCACACTAATGAAACCACTGACGGATGCAAATAGGGATTTGTTTGGTAATGCACACAATACAATGCCAAATTGGGGTTTCAGCTCAGAAGGGGAATCATTCTTTTGAGGCAACACTTGAATGACTATAACAATTACATAAAAACACTAGAGAAGGATTGTTGGTTTTGAATTTCAATAATCCGATCTGGGAAATTCATTGATTTACTTACACAAATACTAAGGATTTACACAGACAAATGCAGAGTTATTCAATGGGGATATGCTAACATACACAACCAAACAAGAGATGATTCTATGGGAGATGACTGAAATACACAGGCAATTGGGGTGTTCAATGGGGAAATATTGAATACAAAGCTACAAAAATGAAGGGTTTATGCAATTCTGGGCTGGGGTTATTACTACTTACATAGCAAGCATTTGTTTAAGATTTCAGCAAAGCCATCTGCATCTCAGGACACTCTGGAAAGAAAGGGCATGGGTATGGTCACTCCACTCTCAAAGATGATAAGTTTCAGCAGCCTTCTCTCCATTCTCCTTTTTTGTCTCCCCAGTTGTTGTGTGTCTTGCGTCCTAGTACAGTCCCCCTTATATAGCAGAAATGACATCACTAATTTTACAATCTAAAGGGAGCACCCTGTAATAATCCCTGCCGCTAGGATTGGTAATTTGCCATCCCTCTCCCCAGTCAGGATTGGTTCAGTTGAGGAGAGCACCATCTGTCTTTTTCCATTTGTCATCATCCTTTTATTCTCCTTTCAACTTTTTGCCAAAGACTAGTTCTAGTTATGTATCATAACTTCCTAATTGTACTAGCCACTGCCATATAAAACATATATTCAGTTTGAGCTGATCTTGGGGAATTAAATAAGTCGACTGCCAAATCCGTACCATGTAGCAAGACCATGTGTCACATTCTTTTAATTTTCATAAAATGTATAACAGTTATGAATATGTAAGTTATCAAGCATGTTCCTAATTTCAATGTCCATCTTTTCACCCATTCTCATACTGGTCACATGTTCAGATCAGCCAGAAACATAGTCTAACTGGCCATTACAGTTCCCATAGTCACAGGTAAATACAATTTATAGCCCCAAAACCACCAGGAAATTACATGAAAAATGGCATATAATTGAAATCAATCCTCAGTTTGATGGCTACGCAAAATGCCTAAAACGGAAATAGTCTTTTAATATTAATTGGGAGTGTCTGTTCACCATATGGGAGGGCTGCATCATCCCCTTCAGCCATCTGTCTCCCTGGGCTCGCCTGTGACTAGAGTTATTTTTAATGAGTCCCTTTGAAGTCAGTGTGGACTCTTTTGAAGTGGGTCCCACAAGGGCTCACACCTTTTTGTCATGCTTTAGCCAAGGACTGCTTTCTTTGAAATCCCTTGCTTTAACTGCCTACAGTGCCAGCCAGTCTGCAGAATAGGGAAGTTTGACGCCTTCAGCAGCATCACATTTTATTGCAGGTTAGTTACTGGGAGGTGCGACATCCAGCTGGTGTTGGGGTTTTCTTTGTGCAGTTTCTGCCCCCAGCCAGAACAGGGTTTTCCGGAATTAAGTGTCTCTCCAACTGTCACTGGAGTTCTGTGGGTGAAACATCCTATACATTGGCTATGGTCACGCCCCCCCACACCCACATCAGTTCTGCTTTCCTGGTATTTTTCTTTGAGCAGTGATATCTTTTTCCAATGTGGCTTTTTAAAGACGTTTTTATTTGCAAACGCAGATGCAGGCCGTTTTTGAATTTAATGTTTTAAAATCCTATTTTCCATGACACAGGATTCTTTGAGTCCTCCTTCTTGAGTGAATTACATTGCTGCTGGTCCTTTTATAATGACAGGTAGGTCCCTTTCCCCATGGTTCTTTAATTTAACATGAACAAAAAGAAAACGTCAGGCTGTTTTTGTTGCAGTGTTTAAATTCTTGCCATTCATGTAAAATAAAAGCAAAAGCCAGGCCGTTTTTGTTGCAGAGTTTAAATTCCTGCCATTCACGTGACAAGGAAAGAAAAAGCCATGCCTTTTTTGGTTGCAGTGTTTAAATAGCTGCTGTTCATGTGAAAGGGACTTCTGTTTGGAGCCTTTAAATGTACCCCACACAACCCACAAACCTTTAATGAATTTGACATGTATGCCAACATGCCTCCTCATTCCATTCAGGGGATTGTAGTCTAGGCCTGGTTTTATTTCTGCATTCAGAATCTTAAAGACCTGGATCTCTCCATTATAAATCTAGGACGTCAAGACCCAGAATGCAAATTAAAAACAAGGACTGCACTAGCATCCCGCCTATGGGGCATGCTGGCTTGTCTGCTTGTCTCATTTGCACAAGAACAAGCAGATCTGTTTGAACTACTAGCAACATGAGGTTATGTTAATTGGACCTTATGATGCACAGTTTTTCGAATCACGTTTCAATATGGACTTATCGTGAGCCTTTAGACCAAAGATTGTGCGCGTGGTTGAAGTGTGCCCTCTGAAGCTCATGTTCTGTGTCGCGCATAATGTTCAAAGAAGGGCTTGATCTTTACATTACATTTATGCTTAATTCTTGATGCTGCAATTAATGCATCCATGTGCTAAAGCAGATGTACGCAGCATCACACTAAAAATTATTACCTCAATTGCACTAGGATTTGTTTTAAAAATTGTACGAGCATCTTTTAGATTGACGTTTGCTTTGAAAAAGAAGTTGATTCTACTAATCGGTGCACAAAAAAAGTGAAGCAATTTAGCTGAGCTGTATCTTCTGTCCATTTTCATGTTTGGAAAGGGACTAAAATTAGCACGCTTGATTGTGAAATCCGGAAACCTCAGTAATATTAAAAGTGCACTTTGCTTTGTAGTCTCATATATTGCAGAGTTGGGTTGATGTGGTAATGAAGGAAGGAGTATGCAGGTTCAACTCTAGAACTCTTTATATTAGATTTAGATTTGTAAATGGTGGGGTGGGTTCTCTCAGTTAAAAGGAGCTTTGTTTGGGCACAGAGCAGAACCTGGTGAGCATTCACAGGACATGTATGTGTTTGCTCAGTGGAAATATTGCCTGAGTGAGTAGATGGCTGGGACGTTTTAAGGCACGACCATGAAAATGATGGCTATTTTCTCCATTCTCATAAAATTATGTTTGCAGGTATTCATTGTGTCAGACTAAAGAAAGACCACAATTTAAGCATCCTTCTAGTTGAGCAGCTTTCTCATATGTGTGCACACAAAGGTGCATGGGCATACAAGCACACACAGATATGTGCGCACATACATGCAGAGACATGAGCACTCACACAAACACATACGCAGATACACACCACCGGCAGCAGATATTGAAGGGAGGAAACGACAGAGCAACACAAAGCATGTCTCCAAACAGCAACTTGCCCTTCCAAAACCATACATTTATCAAAATAAAAACACTAAACATTAGTGTGTTAGGAACATGGACATGAACTTACACGTTGTGCTGTTGGAACCACTTTGCAGAAGGCAAACTCACAATATTTAGCATTTAAGCTGTTAACAAATGCATTTTTCCCCATAAAATCCAACTGGCCCAGCAGAGCGGCCACAGCAAATATTACCTTGCCAGCACTGTGCCACTCTGAGGGTAGTAGAATGTGCGGACATGCTGTGATAAAGAGTTCTTCTTCACAGACTTGTACTCCAGCAAATGGGCCAGATTTCCAGGCCATTTTTGGGTGGGCTGCTACTGCTAGCTGAGCTTGAATAAAGATGGCACCATGGCGACAGGTGGCAGGAAGCAGAAAGAGCACAGGGGGCAAACCTGTTTTCTCATTCTAACTCAAAGTGTTAATTGTAATTAGTTAGGTCATGTAGAAACATAGTCAGAGTTCAGAGAGTGCCACCAAACACTGCAGCCGCCATAAAAAAAAGTTTGGCTTGAATACAGTTTAATTTAGGCCCAATATTATGGCTTTTTAAAATCAGCCCACACCAACAAGAATTCCATTCGGCCCTTGGCCGAAAAGCCGATAGGCCAGTCCACCGTTGATCATTTTCCACTCACTTGAACGTACAGTAAGAGAGGCCAGCCTAATTTAAATTTGCAGAAACTCCTCTCATCTATTCGTAATAGCACCTGTAACCAAGTTCCTTGGGACAACCCATTTGGGAAACAGAAATTTCTTTGTATGGTGGATATGTTTCGAAAAACATATACATTTTTCAAAAAACATTATTTTTGGCTTGAGACTAAATAATTGTCCAGAATCACATATTTAGGTTAAGTAGGAAACCCCTGATTTGATGACCAGTCGGAAATGTGCTCTTTCTAGTGAGAGAGCGCATGAGAATTTTGTTTTACCAGTACACTATGGTATTTATATGGGGGCTTTCGTGCCCAGCGTTGGATAACTAAATAGGGCGAGCAGACGTCGCGGTTTTCCCGGGATAGTCCGGGGAAATCCCCCTCCGTACTGGGTCCCAGGATTGTTTTTATTTTAAAAACCCTGTCCGGGGTTTGCAAGGTAATTGGCTACAGTCCCGGTTTTTGTCGGGACCCGATTTCGAAATCCCGAAATCGGGTCACGGCGCAACTCTTCCTGCATGAATGGGGGCGTGAAATGCTTTTCACTGCCCCATTTCCTCCCCTTTCCTCTCCCCAGCACTCTCCTCCAATGAGAGGAGTGTGCCTGTGAGCACACCCCCCCCACCCACGCAAAAGGCTAGCAACATGGAAATAGGGCTACAGTTTTATTTGTATTTACGGTAGTCCTAGCTCCATGTCTATGGCCTGTCCATTTTTTTATTTTTTATTTAATCACCCTAATAAATAAAGGAAATGGAGGTTGCAATTCCTGTTTAACATTTCTTCTATTTGCACATGGGTTTTGTTGTTCAGAATATATTTTGATGCAGAACTCCATGGCAATGCATCACCTGCCTTTCACTGTAACATTTTCTTTAAATGAGGAGCTAACTTTTGCAAGTTAGTCAGCTTAGCGGGTTGAGCGCTGGCGGTCGCAGTCTGCAATGTTTGTTGATATTAGTGGCTAGGTAAAACCTTTTCGACAAGTGCCAGCAAACGGGTTAAATGATGACAACTGAACCTGCCTTTCAAATTGCACGTTTTTCATGGAAAATGGCTGGATAAAAACGTGCTGTGCTGGCTACACCCCACCCCCTGCACAGGTCGCAGGTTCAGATCATTGTAATTTTTGCAGGCACAGGTGGACAGTATTTAGTGATGAGCTTCCCATGTCGTTACGACGTAAGCATTGAGTGGCACATATTTAGGTATTTAGGTGCTGAATAGGTGCTGAATTTAAGTGCCACTAGTTAAGTTAAGATATGTGCGTCAAAGGTGCATGCACAATAATGAGCAAGCAATATAGTAAGTTCAGCCTCCCAGCGGAACATTTCGGATATTATAATTGCCACAATCTTTCAAAGGATTATTTATTAGATAAGAAGGGACGCAGGACAACCGTTAGGAGTGTGAGAAATCTGAAGGTGTTTCACCTGCTAGTCCCCGGGGATCTGTCATCCAGGTGGTCAGGACACGGCTATCGCTTTTGAATCCAGTTGATGGGGCTGGTCCAGTGCAGGAGGATCATCTTGATAAGTGGTCTTCGGGGAGTGGAAGTGGTGCAACGGACAGTGAGACGCGGTATCACCTTCCCTGAAACATCTTTTCCCCATCCTAACAGGTAGGATACCTAGTAACTCAACCCCCTCCACCTTTTTCTGACAAAAACACTTTCTCACAGACAAATCACCGTGAGCGACAACGGATTAACACCAGAGCTGTATATCTGACATGTCCTGATACCATGGTCAGGGAATTACTGATCATTACAAACACCTGACTTCCATTGTTCGGAAAGATTCTCTTTACTGCACCTTTCCTTCCATCTTTATGGAACCCCCAAACCTTTTGCTTTTATTTTTCAATCTGACCTGTACTTTTTTTTAGTGCATTGAAGCCCTACGCTTCACTGTACTGGTCTTTGCTCACATGTTATGGGGAAACTATTATGTCCTTAAGGCTATCACTACTGGGAAACAGTGTTTCCCTTAGTCTTCTGACTATGTTGCAACTTGTGGCTACTTTTGTATCACATGTGGTAACTTGTTATCATTGCACACAGCTACTTACACTGCAGTGCAATGGGGTTCATTTTTGTTTTGCCTTAGACTCACAGAGATTTTGTTGGTTACTCTAGAGGTGCTTAAAAGATGGGCTGATGGCAGCAGTGACTTTTCCCCACTTTTTGGGGAATTTCGTTTTAACTTAACTGCGTTTACCGCGTTTGGCTACTTACTGTGGCTACTGGTCAAACAGGGCCGTGCCACGTGGTTTTTTGGCCATTCTTTTTACATCTTGTTGTTTAGCCTTCTTCCTGGCCTCAGAGGCCAGAAAGATCCTTATAAGGACTTCCAGTGCCCGGGGAAGCAGCAGCCTTTTGGGGACTACTGAAGGGTTTTGTGTGTTTGCAGGCAGGATGTGGGCTGAGCCAGTCTGGCTCCAATACACATCCTGGTTTCTGTGTGTCTGAATGGTATGCAAGAGTGTTCCCGCCAGTGGTCCTGATTGGACCACTGTGGGGTGTGTGTGTGGGCTAGTTCTGCCATTGGCTAGTGGGAGTTTTGACTCCTACCTGGCTTTTAGGATAAGAAGAGGGCGCCTGCATGCATTTCTCAGAGATCCTGGAAGAACCTGAAGGAGCCAAGAATCCGTCCAGCTGAGAAGACCCGCAAAGAAACCTGAAACCTGTCTTAAGGAGGCCTGGCAACCAACTTCTGCTACAGTCCCAGTGGAGCCCTGTCTGTCTCGTGATCTTCAGTAGGCCTGTGAAGGTGCTACAACCCCAGGAGTGGAGGGACCACCCATTCCCAAAGCCGTCTCGGTGCCCAGCACAACAACCGCCTTCTGAGGTGCCCGGGAATCATCCTGTGGCTGACCAGCTTTGTTTTTGGGCTACCGGGTTATCTCCGTTGCCATTCACAGTTTCTACCTGAAACTTGGCACACTCGCAGCTGCCACTGCAACGACAACCTCTACAAAATGCTGGTGTCCTAGCACCAAGGAGACCTGAGAAATACTAGAAAGTCTGACTGCGACTACTGAGTCCTGCTGCATCGCTGTGCACGGCGTGCAAGGTCCAAAACCTGCTTTTCTGACCCGCCTCCAGTCCCGAGAAGGGTGCTGCATCATTTGTTTCTACATGTCTTCATTAAGAGTCCTTGCATCAGCAAAAGATCCTAACCAGAGAATCACTCGAACCTGCAACCCATGGAAATTGAGGACCATGGAATTCAGCCAGAAAAGCAAGCCAGGACATCCTGCCTTTGTTCTGGAAATACTTGGGAGGATTCTGAGTGAGGGGGGTAAGTTACTGAGCTTTTAACATACCCCTGCACTCTCATTATAAGTCAATGGACTTATAATAACCTTAATTCTAACACTATTGGCTTTGCCATTACTTGCCTTGTCAAGACTTTTGACTGTTGGGGGTAATTTTGGGCACTTGTCTATATTGAACCCTGACTCTAAGAATCATCACTGGACCTCAGAGAACCTACCTACAATTGTTCCTGCATCCTAACTGCTGTGTTATTGTATCCTGAACCATAGGGCACAAGGCCCCAGACAACTTAGGGTTGGACAATATTAGCTAGTGGTCATCTCTATGGACTTTTTTGTGTGTGATACTCACCTATTCATTCCCTTGCAGGAGTATTTTGATTGGTATTATGCACTTGTGACTGTATAGATGTATTTTAGTTTCATGATATTGGTTGATAAGTCTACCTGCTTGTATTAATTTTTCTTATAATGTGTTTGGCCATAATTAAATAACTCTATTTTTATACATCCTGCCTAAGTGTAATTTGAGACTCCCATTGTGTGACCTCATTGTGGACCCTTTACACTCTCACCCCTCTTAAGAACTTAGCCTAGACCGCCTGTCACTGCTACCTTAAACTGGTTTGGCTACAGCTTCCCAGAGTTGTCCCTGTCACAATATAGGTTGGTCTTCTATACATCTGTCCACTAGGCCAGAGTATAGAAAATCAGTCTTAACATCCATCACACTTACCCACATGGTTAAAAGGCAGAGCACAAAAGCACACTCTGAGCGTGGAAAGGCATAGGAGGAAACAGCAGTTCCAAGATGGTAGTTTAGTACAAGGAAAAAGACGGTGAGACAAGAGAGGGTTGCAAGGAGGGAAGTACCCTTGACCTTGAAAGACCGTTACTTGCATGAACCTTAGAAAGTAAGATGCCTAAGACTGGGAACTAAAGCTGATCCAACCTACACTGTGCAGCAAAGGTATCCGGGGCTCTCCCACAGCGATAACCAAGGCAGAGAGAAGCGATTGCCATTGTGGTACTGTTCTTGGCTCCTACAACAAAGAAGCACCAGTAAAGACAGCACAGCCGGTGAATCTGAGAGACTGATACCAAACCAGCTTGTGTTTGAAGCTAGGTTGCAAACTGCAACATTGTATGAAGGAATCCAAAGAGAACAGTGTGTGAAACACATGTAATGAGCAACAAGACTATAATTGGAAACCAAAGGAGCGAAATAACTTCGGGAGGCCAAGTGAGATACTGTATACAGAGTAATCCAGTGCCACATGGGTGCTCATTCGAAGGTCTCTGTTAGGTATCCAACTGAATGGCAACTTTATTATAAAACAGAAGTTTGTATTGAAGTGGTCCTGCAACAGGTCAAGCTAAATCCTGTGCATATTTGAAAGTCTTCGATAAACCAAGGCGAACTAGAATTGGTCCGAGCCCGACTGAGCAAGACTAATTGGAAAAGGGAAAGGATCTGAGCCTAGCTGAGGGGGATCTGGAGTGAACTGTGAGTCAACCGAGAAAAAAAATATTCTCAGAATTTTTAAATATCAGGGATCTGAGACCAGAACAGGGGGGTCTGCAGTAATGATCTTAAATAACAGGGATATGTGCACAGCTGACGGTGGTCCAGTGTGGAACACCCGTGTTGAATACTTGAAAGATGAAAAGTACTGTGTATCTTATTTTTTTGCACATCAGGCCTTCTGAATCAAGAGACTTTGATGAGAAAAGAGACTTGGGCACAGAAAGCCCTGTTGCTAGAAATCGAACTGTATCCTTGTGTCGATGAGGCCAGAGTGTGTGCTTTGCTCAAGTGAACCGCCTTGCCCAATGCTGAAAACGTGGGGAAGGGAGACCAATGGGCCGAATATACTGACATATCATTTTGTGAACACATCTTTCTTTTTCATGAACATTACCCTCCACTTTTTGTAAATTAGCAGTAACCATTGGCAATATATTTCTTTTTAATGTAGGCCCTTTCATTTTGACAAGACCACACTAGGACTGCATTATTATTATTATTTTATGGTCATAGCTTGCTCCCATCTGTATATTTATGTTTAGATAAGCGTTTATCACACCCTTGTGAAAGTTCAATAAACACTCTTCAACTGTAGATTTACTGGACACTCAAGGTGTAGGAAGTGTCTGCTCAGTATGTATAAGATAAAAGTACAATTCCCTCCCTACCATCCCTCTGCATTTTGTGAACTGCGGCACTTGCACAAACTTACTAGCACAAGGTCTGGTGAGATTGTTTGTCTTGTTCTCCCTCTCTCCCCACTTTGCATGGTCGTGCCTAGAAACACCTGGTTACAGGTGCTTTATGAATGACATATATCATATTTTATCAGTGAGGGACACTGAGGGGACGTTGGGTTAATACAGGTGATACACATCATGACAATTTACTTTTTGTTCCCATCATTTTAGGTAGGTGAGAAATGACAAGAGAAGGGTCACTAGAAATGTTAGCCAGCATCGAAGTTCACTCCAACAGTCAGAGTGGTATTGAGCGCGAGGATGGTGCCATATTGCGTGCCCTGTTCCAGAAAAGAATGTGCAGTAAGCGTAAAAACTGGGCAAAAAAGATGTTGGCGGGGAGGCAGGAGGTGCTTACACGCCAGCACGTTGTTCAGGCCCAGATCTTCTCGCCCGTAACTTTGGACTCCCCCCACCAAGAGTAATACTTACTAAAGCACCACCAAAAGGGAAACGGACAGCATGTAAACCAAAGTGTAAGGTTGTAACTATCAGCTCAAAAGAATCATTGTTTCTACAGGTGTAATCCCGTCGTGCACTCTGCTGAAGTGCAGCAGGTGGTTCTGCTCACAATAGGGTTTGCAGCAATAGGTGGTGGTGGGATCTCACAAACGGGTAACCATTTCGACAGTGAGGCTGTAAATGAGCTACCAACAGGCAACGATTCAGAAAATGTGTAAGGTGTTAGAAGAAATGCTGAGATTATTGCAAGAAGTGGTGCAGCTATCTAGAGAAGGGGCCAGTGGTGAGACCCCAAGAAGAATTGGGGAGGGCCCCTCCGAGCCTGCTGTGGTTGTGGGAGTTTTAGGGGGGCAGATCTCTCTTGGTTCAGGAAGGGTGGTTGTCACACTAGGGTTTGAAGCAACGGTACACCAGCAGGGGATTACAGGTCTGGGGTACAGGATTGTGCAGGGACAAGGTGAAAAAGGGGTATCAGCTCCAACATTGTCTTTGGAGGTACCCACACCGCAGCAGCCAGATGCACATTCAGAGATAGCAGGTCCTGCCATGTGAAGGGAACGTGCACCTTAGGTGGGTGGACACACCCTTAGTAACTATCGCGCCTCTTTTATCTGGCAGGTCCACCTTAGCAAGGCATATTTCCAGGCATGTGAAAGAGTGGATTCGGGAAAGGGAATATTTCGACAGATTCTCATTATTAGCGGTACAGACGGCAGGGCTGGATATTGCAGTTAGCAAAGTGGAGGACAAGAAGAGGAAAGAAAAAAAAAACTATGCCTGAGGAGAACATAGAAAACTGGAACAAGGCTCTTTGTTAGCAGCAATATTGATGGAGAAATACCCAGAGCAGGGGCCAACTTTATGGAAGTGCAGGGGTACTATTGTGAATGAACAAACAAAGTATGTCTCAACGGGATGTATAGATTACGACTGGGCTTTTAGATCCAAGATGTCAACGGTGCCAGATATGAAATGGGACCACAAGGACATGGAGGCTGGGTTTCATCTATGGGAGGTAAGGACAGGGGCGGTAAGGTGACTGTTGATGTATCTATGGAGACGCAGAAGCCGTAGTCGGGGCCATCTTAACCACTTTTGGGGCCCAGGGCATGGACACCTTTGGGGGCCCCCCTCCACTGGACCAAAGGAATTAAGGTATATAGAAAAACGTGTTGTGCCCCCCCCCCCATTGCGATCACAACCCCTAGCTTGATAGTTGCTTGCAGAGATCAAAATAAGCATGGCAAGCTCCCTTTCAGTCTCCTTACCCTCTTCTTTCTTGCTGTAATTAGAATGATTTAAAAAAAAGTAGCATGTCAAGGGCAACATTAGCAGTCTATGACAAGGGTACTTGTGTTCTAGTAAAGGTACAGGAAACGTCATCAATAGGAGCCACTTGGAAGGTTTATCGGACATAGTATACATGCAGGACACAGATTGTATGAAAAAGATGCACATATTCTAGAATAGACAATGACACAGATTAGCTGACTCAGAGAATGCAAATGTGTCCAAGCATGGATACAGGAGACCAATGGGAAGCGAGGGGGAAAGCTAAACATACCATAGCATAGAGAGTGGGTGACAATTTGAAGATACCAAAAAGGTGTCCGTAACCAAACAGACTGAGAATAAAAGAGGGGCATGGTTTTCAAGTAATGTTGCGTTTAGAGAGAAAATATACAAGTGGCTCTGGTGTGCAATATATCAACGTTCATTATTATTATAGAGGAAGAGTCTTTTTTAAAGATCATACTCTGAGAATGAAATCACTCTGAAGGGCTGACAATTGTGAAAGGTTTAGCGACTGGCAATTTTGACAGGTGAGGCAATACAAGATTAAATGAGATGCCCAGTATCACACATTGGTTAAAAGGTGAAGCTGGGATTCGCACCCTCTCTGCAATGTCTGCCCTTTACCACTTTCCTTTCTAGTTCTTTCCTTGAATTAAAAAATCCCATTTTACACAACTGACTTGGAAAACATGCAAATCATATGAACCAACAGAAAGCTTTTCATAGAATACAGCACACTACTGTCAGTGATAAAAGAGTTGTCCAGGATCATTGTATCGTCTGCTGGCAAAGCCAGCATCCGAGCATGACGATTTGGTTCCCAAATCTGGAATTTGGATACATAATCACTTTTGTGGATTAACACTTTGTTTATCATTGGAGGTGTCTGCCTAGGTTGTACAGCTGCACATCTGAACAAACCTATTTTATTATTTATTTTATTAACACACTGAGCTATCCTCTGAACCACCGCGCCACCCACATTTATCAATATCCATTTCAACTTTCAATATAATCCCCACAGAAAGGTGAGAATGCTACAAGTGTTGTGCCACACAAACTATGCATACCATGAACATTGAAAGCATTGCAGGATAAAAAGCTCAGAGCAGAATGTACTTAACAGCAGGTCATATTTTTAGAGCCTTAGCAGCACACCATAACAAATCCTGACGTGTGATATTTAATTTTGGTGACTAATGGGAAATCACTTCTTTTTAATCAGGCTGCATTTTGGGGCCCCCTTCCAAGATGGGGGCCTGGGGCAGGTGCCCCTTTTGCCCTCCCATAAAGACGTCTCTGGCCGTGGTATGGTAAGGATGAGCCCAAGCAGGATACTGACTGGCCGCACTTTCACCAATGCCCCTCAGCACCAAGGCAAAAGGATCAGGCACACATGGGTTTTGGTTCTGGACAGGCCTGCAGATCATTTAACAAGGGGTCGTGCAGTTCGGGCGCAGGGTGCCGAATTGCACACTATTGCTCAAAGTGTGGGGGGACTCACCCAGGTGCAAGATGATTCAATTCCGAGGGCAGGTGCAGAGGGCAACACAAAGGTGATAGATAGATCAATGTGGGAAAAGGACCCTCCCCAGTAGGAAGAAAGGTGCAGCAAGAATTTTTAAAAGGTGTATCCAAAGGACAAAAGAGTGGGAGTTACTGGTTAAAGGTTTTTTTTTATTGTCCTGCATGCTTGTGGTTTTTATACTAACGGTTTATGTTTGTGTGTTGTCATAGGGATGGAGATATCTAAGGACGACGAGGACCGCCTCAGGTTTGTCTCTAGAGAATGGACATGGGCAATGCATAAGGGCCCAGAAGTTTGGTAAGCTGTGGCAAATTCCCATGGGTTACAGACTCAGCGGTAAGATTGGATGTTAATCCGAATATGGCAGATACAGGCTTAGAATTAGAAGTATGAAATACAGTAGGCCAACAAAGCCTGGGCGAAGTACCTTGCGTCCAGTCATAAAATTATTAAAATAACACGACACAAGCCTAGAAGGCACATAGGGCCTCATTACGAGAATGGATGTAGCAATGGAGCTATTAGCTCCATGGCTGCCTCCGTTCCGGGCTCCATTACCGGGTTCCTGCAATGGGGACTTACCGGGTTACTCCGACATAGGAGGACCCGACAATTCCTCCTCGCAGGAACCCATCCCCATTCCCATTTGAGCCTCAATTGGGCTCAATGGGAATGGGGAGGGAGGTAATAATGGGCAGATTACATCTGGCCCATTATTGCCTCCCTCTTCCCCTCGCGGGACCCAGAAAGCACGCCTCGTAATTGGCGCTCCCGGAATGAAAGAGCCGGTCCCGTACCAGCCCCCTTCAATACGGGAGCGCCAGCCTTATAATGAGGCCCATAGACCGAAACTATAAACTTGTGATGACCAAATAATTGTTTTCAGGCTTTGCACAAGAGCAGCCACATGAGTGATCTATACAAAGTTTATGGGCATGACCGACCTGTCAGTCAGGCAGCATAAGGAAAATGTGTCCGACTGGGTTGTGTTCACAGCTCCAAAATTGGCAGGATATGCTAATGAGAGACGATGAGTGTAGATACAGCTAGATATTGTTGGTAAGTTTTGGGGGCATTGTGGGAGGCAGGAGGCCACCCCCAAAGTTTGGCAGAGTTATGGTGCGGTCCTAGTCGGACAGGAGTGAGTGTGACACTGCCGTTTCGACCAACGGCGGTTTCCCAATGGCTGCACTAGAGACAAATTTGGACGATGGGCACCGAGTCCTTTAGGGAAAGTTGAGACTCCTCGCCAACGAGATTTAGTGGTCCCGAAGAACTGCTGCTTCGCAGTTTGTAATTAGAAGCGGAGACGTCCGCTACTCTGCAAACTGGAAGTGACAAATGTCCCCTGGAACTAGAAGATAATGAAAAGCCCAGCAAACCAATGGGCTACCTAAGAAGTCTAAGGTGTTGTGACTTTACAAAATGTTGTATGACTCCAATAAATGTGATCTTGTGTTTCAAATATACACCATTTGTACTTGTGATTCTTAGGTATGTATAACCATTGCATGATGTCTTATACCCCGAAGGGTGGGTGGGTAGGAACGAGGCAGAACACTGCAATGTATTTCTTAAAGCAGCAACCTTTTCTGTGTTTTCAACACCACAGGGAATTTAAGGTTGGCTGCCCCAAGTCTAGCAGACCCATATAACCTGCTACTTTTGGCTGTGTTGCAGGTAACGTGTGGATGGCTACAGTCATTAAGACCATTCATTCTCACCTTAAGAGGTGAGAATGAATGGTGATTGCAAAGGGGAGATGCTGCACAAAGACTCTGCATGCTAAGCGGGACAATGACTGAAAGTAATGGTGGTCCTTTTAAATGTTTTCTCAGTGTTGATAGTAAAACACTGTGTTGGAGTTGGAATGGAGGAAAGTCAGAACCAAGTTATTGGGTTTGTACTGGGGGAGGGTGACGGTGTGTTTGGGGTCAGTGGGGAGTAGGGGTTGGAGTGGAGCAAAGGGGACCATAATTCCACTTTTTTGTAGACTTCGATTTTGGTTTAAGAATAGTTCTCTATCTTTCATGTATCAGTCACTTCTTGTCTAGTGAATGCATTCCCCTCTGTGAAGCAGTTAAATTAGAATATATGTTGAGCCATCTATGCACTGGAAGATAAAGCATTCACTGAAAACCACCGTTCCTTGACTAGAGGATTATGACCTTTGTTTAGCTAAAAAAGCATGTTTTGTTTTTTTCAGTCGGCAAGAACTACTATAAAAAATGCACATTTCCTGTTGTTCACGAGACCAGATTTTGATTCCAAAGAAACCGAGGCTGATGTCCGCCAGAATCTGGAACGGTTCGCAGCTCGGAGTATTTGCCAAAAGTGCTTTTGTTAGTGGCGTACAGCCCGGCAGTAAGGAGAAGGCGCGTAGCAAACCACATTCTGTTGCTCTGCCACTTCCACAATCTGCAATTAGAATTACATTGATGTTGTACAGTACAATGTTTCAGGAAACCTTACGTTTGTCACAATTATCATTTATGAAACGATTTGAAAACCGCTCATCACATGAATGTAGCCCATTTGTCAGATTTAAACCTGCCAGTTCAGTTTGCTATACTTATATGAATGTGTTCAATTCGGCATTTTTAAAGTTTACTGAATTGCTCATCGTCATAGATTCTGATATACTTCTGTTTCTTAGCATGATTTAAAGGCTAAATAAATAAATATCAAAACAAGAATTGGCAATGCCAACCGTTTCGGCTTTTGTGTAGGCATGGATAGGCATTTGCCAGGTACTGCCGTAATTGTACTAACTTCTATAACAGAAAAGGGAGTACTAGCTGCAATAGGAGCTCAGTTTAAATGTATTAACAAGAAGGTTGGCGGTCCGGTAATAAGGCATTACCAGCATCATTTACCGCACCGGCCCATCACGAACTGCAATGCCGGTCCTACCGGCATCGACAGGGACCCGCTCTGGCCGTGCACAACCGTACCGGCATGCACGCGGGCGCCGTGCCAGTAACACCGGCATGGCACAAGGTAGAGGACATTACGAGTCGCATGGACATGCACATATCGGCTTCCAGATGCTGAAAAGAAGGGACACCATGATGCCGGCAATACTGGCATCGTGGATCACCGTTAATAGTAAACTGCTGTGTTCCCAACTGCCACAGGTGCACATAATCAGCAAAGGTGGAGGCAATGGAGCCTGGCCCTGCACAAAAGGCGCACACCCACACACCACACCCCTTCCAAGACCAAAATGATTCCACCTGCAGTTGCGATACTGGAGCTGGAGGACATGCCTGCACTGCTACTCCTTGAGCAGGCAGTACACCAGGGATTACAGAGGAGACGCAGGAGGAGAAGGAGGGGGAGACTGGCCCAGTAAATTCCACCAGTGCAGGCAGTGGTTCCCTGCAGGCAGCCACCAATCCCTGGCATAAGGGCCAGTCCATTCAACTTAACCCCAGCACAGATCCATACCCTGTACCGCCTGGACAGGGACACCATCACCACAATAGTGGATCTAATACATGAAGACTTGGTCAGACTGATCAACATCCACACCGCCATCCCCCCTCTGCTGAAGGTGGCATCTGTGATCCACTTCATGCCCACAGGCACCTACCAGCACACAGTGGGCCAGCTGCATGGCATCTCGCAACCATGTTTCTCCGGTATGCTAAACCAAGTACTGGATGCACTCCTAAAGCACACAAGGGCCTACATATCCATACCACGGTCAGTACAGGAGGTGAATGACACCAAAATAGCATTTCATGCACTGGCAGGCATGCCCAATGTCATTGGTGCCCTCGACTGAACCCATGTGGAGTTGGTAGTCCTGCATGCCATGGAGGTGGTGTACTGCAATCGGAAGCTATACCACTCCATCAATGTGCAGATGGTGTGTGATGCCAGCAAGATGATAACACATTGCTGTGCCAGATTCCCAGGATCCACGCATGATGCAATGGTGATGCGGAACTCCTCACTACCCTGCTATATGAAATGAGATGCTGCCCGACGTGCCTGGCTGCTAGGTGAGTCTGCTCTCTGGGCCATGGGAGTGTATTTTGGGGAGGGGTACATGCATATGCAACCTGTCTGCTCCCTGGGCAATGGGAGTGTATTTTGGGTGGGGGGGAGGGGTACATGCATATGCAACCTGTCTGCTCCCTGGGCCATGAGAGAGTTTTTGTTGGTGGGGGGGTACATGCATATGCAACCTGTCTGCTCCCTGTGCCATGGCAGTGTCCTCATTGGGGTGTCTGGACACTGTCCATGCTGGCAAACACTGTGCCCATAATCATCCAAATAAGATGCATGACACAGACAATGGAGACCGAAATACTCTGGCCGCACACCAATGTTTAAATGTCAGACTCACAATCAGCGCACACCCCTGAGCTTGTCCACTGGACATCACCTGGCTGTACCCACAGCACCACAATGCACCATCATGCAGTCTCAAAGCTGAATAAACATGACCGCAGCAAAGCACCTTGCAGGTCGAAGTATGAATTCCCACTCAGGGAAATCCCGTGTCACTGCCCCTCCCCGACAGTAACACTGCATAACACCATGGCAACATGTGCAGATGAATACAAATGGGAAAACACATGTGACAAGGATACTTCAAATTGGACCCATCAAGTAGTGAACAACACATACATTGGTGTGATTGGTGCGGGAATCACCCACAGCACATGAGTACCAGCATGCAAGTTGACACCCTGCATCATCCAAGGAACACATCCCTACACTGGCGGACCCTACCAACAATCACATTGTGTCATTGTGACTAGTGTGAAAACGTTGAGGGACACGTGCATGGTGTCAACAATTATCAAATAGCATGATAGTCTAAACAAGCTGTATCATGTTGGGCATCAGCCTAATGCATCAAACATTACCCAACATGCATTTGGTCTCATCCCCTGCCACATACTCCTCACATGTGAGTACATCATGCACCTTGTCACTCCATCTGGGTGGTTGGTGATTCCAATGTCAAGGTTCCTAAGTCATGTACATCACCCAAGACCAGCACCATGGATTGCCAAGTTGGGTACAGGGCAGATAGTTGTGCTAATGTGAAGTCAATAGCTGCCATTGACGATATACTACATATGAGCATGAACGATGTACAAGCTGAGCACAAATGGAATTGAAGAAATACCCTTACATAGACCTTATTGTGCTCCCATGCAGGCAGGTGATGCTGGCTATCCCCTGAAGCCGTTGCTCCTCACCCCTGTCAGGAATCCGCAGAACAGACATGAAGAGGACTTCAATTGTTCAAATACACGCATTCGTGTGGTCATAGAGCAGACCTTTGGCCTGTTGAAGGCATGGTTTTGCTGCCTCAGCGGGTCGGGTGGCACCCTCATTTACAGGCCTAAGAAAGTGGGCAAGATCATCATGGTATGTACCATGCTGCACAACACGTGCATCTGGCGGAACGTACCTCTGCCACCTGACATGGACCTGCCACCACCAGGTGAAGATGAAGATGAGGAAGGAGAAGATGGTGCACATCAGCCAGATTGTGATGCACAGGAGGGACGTGCTGTGCACCAATCAGTGATAGACCATTCTTTCTGATGCACTGGGATGCAGAGGGTGCTATGGATGTGAGACCCTGGGCACTGTGATTGGGGGAATATGGGCACTGGGTTTTGGAAAAATGGGCACTGTACACTGTCATGCAATGCATTGACACACGCTGAAGAAGCAATGTCCAGTCATGTGAATTTTTTTAACACAACGGGTGTATTGAACAGATAGTATTTTCAACATGAATGAACCCTCCAACCCCCACAGACCCCTCTCCGCTCCCAGACAGCCCCTCCCGCCACCCCCCAAAACCCCCACACTGCGTGCCGTCATGGTCGCTTGCCACCAATGTGGGCACATCCTGCGAAATGTGTGTCTCCTGGGGGGCAGGGGCAGGTGTTTGATGGACCTGTTCTGGGGGCTGTGCAGCCGGTTGGGCCCTGGTGTGTGCCTTGTGAGCCCCCTGGCTCCTCCTTGTGCCCCTAGACGTGGATGGCCTGGTGCCATCGACCCGACCCCTGGACCTCTTGGCAGATGTCCTGGGCTATGCCATTGCATCATCCTCTTCGCTGTCTGCATCCATGCCTGTGGGGGACAAAGAGGCAGGGCATCAGTGATGGGAGTACTTGCATCATGCATGCATTGGTGTTTGTGCAGTTTGGGCGATGTGGTTTGTTGTATGCTTGTTGGTGTGGAGGACAGGGTGCTTGCAAGATTGGGGGTGGGGTAGTATTGGCCTCCCTCAGGTGTAGACATGTTTTCCATGGTGTCTGCTGTGAGGCCAACAGGTGTGTTGTGGCTTGCGTGCTGTGTGACATGTGATTTTTGTTTGTGTATCAGGTGTGTATTGGGTATAGGAGCTGCATGCATTTTGATGTGACAGTGGTGGGTCCAGCATCTCGACAGGGATGTGTGTATGTGTGTATGATGGGCCATGTATTTGCTATCATCAAAATCACATCTGTTGGCCTACATTGTACTTTGGATGTCAGGTGTTTGTGGGGACTTGTGTGGTGCGCAAAGCGTCACTCACCTTCATCAGCCAATGATGGGACGTCATCCTCTGCTCCACCAACTCCTTCAATGGCCTCCATGTCGATGATGGAGCTACATGTTTCCTCCCACCTCGACAGCTTTATGGGAGAGTTTGGACCGCCGCCTGTTGCCTGCCCCTGGCTGCGGTTGGCCAATAAGATGTTACAGACTCACAGGCACAGGTCGTCCCATGCTTCCTGTAGTCTTTTACGGAGTGTGCAGCGGTTCCAACTGCACTCACCTTTCTGGTAACCTCCTCCCATATTTTTTTTTCTTTTTTTGTCCTGGACGGCACAGGTCTGCACAATAAACGACATCCACCTGCTCCACTTGCGTTTCAGCAAGCATATTTAGCTCATCATCGCTAAAATGCGTTTTTCGCAAACGTGCTGCGCTTTTCTTGGTGACTTTTGACATTGTCCATCAGTAGGCATTGGGAAGTTGGGTGCTCAGGTCCTGTATGCGGAGGATTGCAATGGATTGTGTTTTTTAAGATGGTCGCCGGTACATTTTCTGTTCTGGCGCGATGATGTTACTTCCGGTGCCAGTAATGACGTACTGGTGATGACAGTACTGGTAATGATGGTACCGTTATTAGTGGTACTGTTATTTAGGGTGCCAACGGTGGTGGGGGAGGTTTCAACGCATTCCTTGATGCTGCTATCAGGGGTTGGGAGACTTTACCGGCAAGGCGGCGCATCCGTTAACGGCATGCAGGGATGCGCATGCACGCAGACTCATAATCGTACGTTGTTTGCAGAGTGGGTACTGCACAGACATGTCATACCGGCATGCCGGTAATGACGGATTATTACCGCCTACCTCGTAATGAGGCCCAATGTACTTCTATTGGGAAAAGTTAATTACAGATTTCTCATTAACCATACCTACCAAGAAAGTATTGCTAGCCTTCAGTTGACATTAATTAATACTCGACTTGATAACAACAAAAAAATACTTGGCAAAGGCATTTGATGTACAAGTATTTAATCAATGTAGTGTACGCATGTATAATCAATGAAAACATAATGTTCTTAAAATCAATCCCAGGGAAAAAAGACAAGTAAAGAGTGATGGAAAGAAGAATAGAGATGTATTTACATTTAAAGAAAAACATACACAATTATAATTCCAATGAGTGAAACTAATAACCAATCAGGACATCTTGCTTATTTACACACCCAGGGAATCATAGACATCTGATCACTTATCTAAACATACTAGTTTAAAAAAAGTTTATAATGTTAGCTCATTCACTTTGATCTCTTCATAAAATTAAGCCATAGTCGACTTTTATCATAACTTTGTTTATATCACATATCTCCTTATATTATCTCTGGTCTATTAATTAACTTCTTGTGTTGTCTATTGTCAAAGTTAGTTGAAGAGTAGTTAGAAACGTTTCGTGTGGTGTATGAATTAATTAGACGTCTTTATCAGGACATGTGAGCAAACTTGAGCCCTAATCATAAAAGATACATTATTTGTTAAACAAAAGGCATTTATTGTTACACTGAGGAAATGCATGCAAATGAGATAATATTAATAAACATATCAGGAAGCCCAAAAAAATCTTATGTACTCAACACATACCTATAAAATCATACCATGTTGGCCTTGAAGGCAAAAGAACTTGATCGTCCAGAGATATTTTTTGGGCAATGGTAAACTGTGAGAAACACAACCATAATGTTGAATGTATACTCAAACAGCTTTTGAAGAATACAATTGGTCATTCCCAAAGAAAAGAAGGGGTTGTGACTACCTTAATTAGGTCATGCAAAACTAGGTGGCTAGAAATGGTGTGGTGACTTACTGAGTGGTAACCTTAAAAATACAAATTTACAAAATCTCAGTCCAAGTTCATTTAAGAATCCTTGGTGTGGTAGTGAGACAATGCAGTGCACTTACCAATCAAATCTTGCTCATGGCACACAGGTTTAAAACAGCATGCTGCCATGTTGTTTTTTTAAATTATTTATGGGTGCAATGATGCCATTATGGAATGACATCACCATGTGTGCGACATCATTAAATGTGCACATTATTTTCTTAGTAAACATTGCAGAAGCACTGCTATTTAGATGAAAGATTACAAGATATAAATATACATAAACATGAAGATATCACATTATACATCCCTATCATGAGCTAAACATTGTATCATATGTAATATAAATAGACCTGCATAGAAGAAGCCCTTACACAGTAAGTTAACTTATAATTCTAAAAAGAAGCATATGCCTAGTACAATTAATGATCACAATTAATTAATAAGTACAACCATGGTAGAAAGTTATTGCTATCCGAAAGTGCATTAAAAGTCAGTTAAAGGACATAATCAGATTCAAACCTCATAGATGTAAGCATTATTTAAATACATTCCGTTCAAACTGGTCATTGAGCACCATGAGGTGGGACTTTAAACATTGGATCCATGTTTGTTGTGTTGGATGTTTTAATCGGGTGACATCTAATTCGGGTAAGTTTCCATCCATCCGAAAGTAGGCATCACAATTTCCCTTAATTTAATACAATTATTTTTATGAACCTGAGACACCCAATTGAACAATATTGATTCCCTAGAGCATTCCTCCCCTTTTGGGACAAGAAATACACAGGTTTGCACAAAAGTTCTATTTATTAATAAAGTAGAAATCATTGAATCAATTTAAACATACCCATATTATGGCATCTCTCAAATTCCAGCATCAACGGTCACAACGGCATTATCATGAAAGTGAACCTTTAAAGCACACATATCACTGTGAGCATTATCCTGAGTGCACAAATTATGCATCTCTGAAATTCCAGCATCAACGGTCACAACGGCATTATCATGAAAGTGAACCTTTAAAGCACACATATCACTGTGAGCATTATCCTGAGTGCACATCCAGCATGTGTTGAAGAGTATATCAAGGCTTGGTATAAAATTGTCATTTTATTGAAAACCAAATTAAACCAGAACATCTCTGCCTATTGAAATCTTTCTACTTCTTATTCATGGCAACTAAACATTCCTGCTCCATTCAATGCACCTGTCAGAAATTCAATCTGTGTTCTAGTAAAATCGATTGTAAGTCAAGCTTCTTAACATTCCCACATGTGAATCACTTACAAAATGAAAACATAGGTTTGCTAATCTCCCTTCAGTGGTGTTTCTTTTGGGTTGAATTCCTGTGTAAAAGTGTTTGTTTGTCATCTTCAATGGGCAACTTAAAAGTAGGAAAATAGGTGGAATGTAATAACAATTCCCCCCTTTTCCTGAATGGTCAGCACCAGTAACAGAACTCTGCTTGGTGTGGTAACCAGCAACGTACTTCAATTACTTCAGTTTTCTAGGTATGCACACAGTGAGATGTCCTTTACTATTTGGTGCCTTTTCAATGCACAGAGAAGGAATCAGGGGTTCTCACCATATGCAGACCTTAGGATTTATTTGATCAAAGCTATAGTTCCGGAAGACCAAACGCTTTTGAAATATTTTCTGATTTCCTAGGGTGTACAGTCAATGTATATACCCACGCCTCTCAGTCCTTACCAATGAAAGAGGTCAGGATTTAATCTATTCCCATTTAGCTTATTTTTCCCCTCAGAATTATATATGCCCTTGGCATTAGACTTACATATGAATTGCTTTTGGCTATACCACGGACAGGTGGGATCCCTCTTAAGGGCTGGTTTAAATCTCACCTCTGAAACAGATGGGCAACAATCAGCAAGGCGGTGTCAGCTTCCCTCCACAGTCTCGTTCCCTTCTTCCTGTATTTGGGCCTGTCTGCTGTCTTTCCCACTGAATAAGGTCTGGGAGTTTAACTCCAGGTAGGCCTCTCTTACAGTGTGGTGCAGTTAATCCAAAGTAGGCCTTAAAAGGAAGCAATGCTTTCCTTCTCCTTTCTGTTGGTATCAATTCTGTTTTCTCTGCTTCTTCCTCTCCATCAGTCAGTGAGAGAGCGAGTATATGTCTGAGAATCTATGGGTTTAAACATTTATTGAGCAGAAACGACACCCCTGAAATTTGTGTATCATTTCTCTAATCTAACGGGTCAATGTATGTGACAGTGTTCCAAAGGTGTCATCACACTAAACCAACCCCTCAGTACTCATTGGGCATATTATTGAGGAGGGCAGTATGATGATAATAACTTCCACAGTCATTTTACCTCCCAATGAAGTGATGTCATCTTGGAGATTTTGACATTAAACATTCATAACTATCTAAAACAGCATATTCCACAGATGTGATAATTCTACTACAAAACAAAAAATTGGGGGAGTGTCCCAAACACAGCAGTGGGGTGGGACAACAATATATCAATAACAATAATGTCCGAACTGCTGGTTAAATGATTCAACAGAATGTTTTTAAAAATAATTATTCAGATATGCAGTGTATCAAATGGTGATATCAATAGAGAAAACAAATTTGGAGGCGTTCTCAGACTTTGAAAGCAATCAAGACAATATTGAAAAGGTAGAAAGGGTAAAAAGGGAAAACATTTATTTTGATAATTGTGTTACGAAAGTCCAAATTGGACCAAAGAATCAGTAAAAAAATACATATGAAATCAGTGAAAACATTGTGACACTTATTAGACAGTCTAGAATTGGACAATAATCTGAAAAAGTATTTAAACAGAAAAAATGTAATTTTTTTTAAAACATTAACAAGAAAAACAAAATCGATCGTTTTTGATTTAAGAAACAATATATGTCTCCACAATTCAAATTGTAACTTAAAACAGGTCTGCCAAAGTGCAGGTGTCTATCACATAAATGTTCTTTGAGACATTTTAATAGGCAAAGAATTCACAGACATCTAGAGCACATTTTGGCAAATAAGCCACCGGTCTGGCAATTAACTCCCAAATTATGCCTTCCTCAGGGCGAAAGAAACAACAACTGGACCCTGTGGGGAAGCAGACAAAAAATATCTTTTATGTTGGAAAAACAACATGAATTCTCTATTTCGAATGCTAAATTTTATTGAGATTGCTTGCAAAGTAAGTTTTGGCCATACGGCAAAGAATGCCACAAAGTTTGACTGTAAGGAAGTAAAGGTAACCAAATGTAGAGTTTACCGACAAAAAAAGGAGCAGAGCATATGGAAAATAGGCCAGAGATGATCTCAACCGTGGGGCAACCTCACAGATGGCGCGGCAGTAGACACAACCACTGTGGAAAATAATTTTGCGCAGTTGAAGGCTCAGAGATTAGAAAAGGAAAATAAAGAAAAAATGAATGCACTATTTCTTGGAGGTGCCATCTGGCCAAATACAAATGGCATACCTGGATGTCTCGCTGTTTACGGGAATAAGTCCATGCATTTGCCAAGTGAGACAAGTTTTGTAGGTAGGAAATGCTGAATTTTGTTTCATGGCTCTTAGTTTCCGTGTTGATAACCTTAGAAATAAATAAATAAAACAAAGAATGTGCATGAGAAATCATGTGTGTGTCACTAAGGACAAGTGCAAATGCTTGAGAAAAAGCAAACAGACAAACAGAGCTCAAAAGTAGTGGAATCTGCCTACCTTACATTCTCATATGGAATTGGCCAAAGTAATGGCGAGAGCGTTCCCTTTAATTGCTTTGTTGGACCCAATTATCTTGGAAATAGTGAAAAGTGGGAGACATCAGTCTGCTAGGCTCATGTCCCCAAAGTGTTTTAATCCATTCTGCAAGAAGCCATAAAACAGAAAACGCCTCACCTTAGAGGATCAACAATATGGAAAACCTAATCAATCAGCTGCGTAGGTTCGCAGTGAATGGTTCCCTCTTACCTTGTTTCCAAAATTTAGATTTTTGGAATGTATCCAAATGCGTCCCAACAGCAGTAATCTAAGAGATTTATGGGGCACTGTTCGAGAGGGCGAAGAAAAGGAAAAGAGGCAGAGTGCATAACTGCCTCTAATTGGCCTGCATGTGTGTCGCGCTATGATTGGGGGATGAAAGATGTGCCTGCCGACATCTGCGTTGTTGTAGGTTAAAGGAGTCAAGCCTCGCTCAGCCACAGTCAGCATGTCAATCAGAAGCAGCAACTCACGTACGTGCATGTAAGCCTTGTTTCACTTAGTGGAAAATGGAAGAAATCAGAGCAGGCTGTAAAAAGACCACACGAAGAGTGGCCTCTAATAAAAATCTAGCACGTGCATGATTGAAGAGCGCTAACATTTATTATTTTAAGAATCGAAGAAAGGAAAACAGGGAAAAAAAGGAGAGAAAGGAGATCCAGTGGGCACTTAATAAGTGAATGGAATAGAATAGAATGAATCTGTGTGAGGGTACCTATTTTCAAAAGGTTTGCAAAACCCATTTAAGGTCTAGTATGTCTGGTCACAAGTATAACACACACAGACTGCATGAGTGTATTCATGTGTGCAGCAACATCAACCTACCTATATGTTCCGGTAGTTGAATAAACACGATGAATAGAGTCATTTGCATAGCAAACTGTTTGACAAAGAGTATGAATGACGAGTTTAAGAACCAGAAAAAGGTTCTACATGCTAATTCAAAATAGCCGGAAGGGGTCACACATGGCCAGAGAGGTACTGCCCAGAAGTTAAAGGTGCAGAGGTTTTAAGTAGTTGGAAAAAATTCCTCATTAAGACCATGGGTATGTGTGGATAATCGGTAGATCCATCTCGCCTCTTCCTGTAGGAGGCTATGAGAAACATTTGTGGAATTTTTTACAACATCTAAAATCCATCAGTAAATGTCATTAGCAGAGTGATGTAACTCGAGGCAGTGGCTCACTAGGGGTGCAGATTCTGTTTTACACCTTATTTAGAGCGATGCTCGGAGATCCTAATATGGACAGGACGTGAAGTTTGTCCAACGTACCGGAGCCCGCATGGGCACTCGATACAGTACACCACCTGTTTAGTTTTTAAGGAGGAGAGTGTCCATATTTTGGTAGCAATGTTGAACTCCTTCAATTTTTTGGTAAACTGGCAGACCGAACAAGAACCACAAGGGAAGTGACCAACAGTAGTTCTGAGGTCCCACAGACCCATTCTTGGTGGGTCTTTCTTAAAATTGGAGTGTGCCAGTTTGTCTCTGATGTTCTTGACCCTTTTGAGGGCAAACCTGGGTAAAGGGGCATCTGGAATACTAAGTTTTACAATGGGCCAGTATTTAGAAATCAGTTTCTTGATCTGGAAAGTTTGTGGTCCGTGAGTGATGACGCAAGTCATTTTGGCTTTATCAGTTCCAGGAGATTGGTTAGATGCTTTCTCAGGAGAAAGTAATATATCTCTGTCCGTAAAGCGAGCTCTTTTCATTGTTTTGCTAATCAGTCTCTTCAGGTATCCTCTTTCACTAAGTCGGGCACCCAGATTGTCTGATTGTTCATAAAAATCATGCAGATTAGAGCAGTTCCTTTGAATGCATATAAACTGCCCATAGGGCAAGTTGTCATGCAAGTGGCATGAATGGTTGCTAGAATAGTGTAGCAAAGTGTTGCGTGCAGAAGTCTTACGATACAGGGAGCATTGTAATTTGCCTGATTCAGCTTTAATAAAAAGGTCTAAAAAAGCTATCTGTTGTGGGCTGGATTCCATTGTAAGCTTAATGTTGGGATCTAAATTATTTAGCCAGATTAGGAATAACTCTAAGTTTGAATATGTTCCACTCCAGATGAAAATGATATCGTCTATGTACCTTTTCCAGTTGGTTATATGATGACATGGGGATTGGTCATAGAATATGCTGCGATTCAAATTTGAACATTAAGAGTTTTGCTAAGCTTGGGGCAAATGCTGCCCCCATCGCTGTGCCTTTGGTCTGGAGATAGAATTGGCCATTGAATTCAAAGTAGTTTTTATTTAATGCTAATGTCAAAAGTTCAAGAATAAAATTATGTGGGACTCGCTCTTGTGTGTCGGAAAAAATTCTGTTGAATCATTAACCAGCAGTTCGGACCTTATTGTTATTGTGATAATTCTACTAATCAGTTTATCAGATTGCTCTAACTTCGGCAAACCAAATAATGGAATTTTCATTTTGGTATGACATCGGATGTTTGTGTTACAATTATTGGCTTTATATGCACTGATAACTTTAAAAAACTATGATTTTTCCATCTTATAGCATCAGGCTAACCTGCACAGAAGCCAGGATATATAAATCACTGGCAAGGGTAATTTTTTCATAAGGATAGCTATATTTGCCTAATTTGCATAACTAACATATATAGAAAAATCTCCTTTTTCATCTAACAGTGCTTTTAAAATGGAACATATAAAAATAACTCTCTACGACATTATGTGTAACAGTTACAAGCAATAAAGTGAATCCATATGTAAAAGTCAAGAGACTTTTTTTTCTCATTTCCATTTTGCACACTATTAATGGTATCGTCCGTTCTTGGCTAATAGCTAAATGGTGTCATATACTGTTATTTCATTTAAGCTCAGGAATGGGACATTTGTGACCGAGAGAGGACTGGTCACCAGAGTTAAAGTTCCTTCAAGAACAAAGCTGTCAGTCAAAGGCAATTTAGGACCCAGTAAGGCCTCTAGGTCTTCGCAGGAGTGAACATTTCTTCAGGAGATGCCTGGCTTATTGAAACATTAGATCAGTTAAGAGGAGACCACTTGTCAGGATGAATTCAATGTATATTTTAGGATATTAGAATGAGCACAAAGACATATGAAGTTGCAAATGGGGAGCATTTGTTTTTCTTTCAATGTCTATATCCTGAGAACCAGCTCCAGACACAGGCATAACATTTTATGGTGAACCTCAAAGGTCAGTGTTCAGACTTCTTTCTGATGGGAAGGCAAGGGATACCCCTTACTGTAGCTTGTTGGGGGGATGGAATGAAGATCATTTGGCAGTTCAGGACTAGCTTGGTCTCATTCACAAATGTAGCAATTAAAAGGCATTTTGTTTATCATGTTGCAATTGTCACTTTAAACAGAAAAACATCATAACTTTTTCTTCATCATCAAATTCCTGTCAAAGACTTCACATTTTTGATATTTCTGTAGGTTTCCTTCTAAAAAACTGATTCCAAGTTCTGTAAAGAAAATAGATATAATGAAAGGCCCAATATTGTTTTTCATTTACTATCAAATGCTGTGATTTTCATCTCAGATTGGATAGTTTTTGGCTTTAATAAAAGTATGCAGAATTATTTCTGTTACACAACAATTCCTTTTTGTGCTTTGTCATATAATGTTGCACATATACCTTTATTATAGATGGGTTGCAAACATTGAACATTTCCTCAAACGTGTAATTTTTCAGATGCTGCACACAGCATGACGCATGCTTGTTTTTAAACCAATGTTTTCCTTTTTTGCATACTTTTCTTTAGTATAGATCTCTTTGCAGTTCATTATTTGTTAAGGATTTATCTATTGTTGAGCATAATGCTTTATTCACAATCCCCCATAGAATGGAATCCTTGCTATGATTACATTCCTCGAAATGTTCACCATGGGCTCATCAGTAGATTCACATCTTATTTGTGATCTGTGTTCAGTATTGAGAGTAGCAGTTGGTCGTTTTTTCTGACCTACATATCTCAATCCACATGGGCACTGCATACATTATATGACATATTCTGTCTTACAATAACACAATTAGTGTCTTGACACGGTTGCCAATATCAAAGTCAACAACCTTTCCTGTAAAGTTACAGACACTACATGACCCACATGACCCACAAGGATAGTGAACCCTGACAGGTTCTGTGTTCCATAGAGTAGGTTGTAAAGAGTATGAGATAGCATTCTTGTTATGTGCAGAATGCACTTAAGTCTCTTTTATGTTCCTGCCTCTTCTCAGGGCATACAGTGGTTGAGTTAACAATGGCTAAGGCAGTTGCACTAGTGACAAGTAATTGTTAATGAGGTTCTTAACATTCTGGAAATTAGAATTGTAAGTCAAAACATATACCATTTTATCGTTTTTGTGTGTAACACTTGTATCTTCTTATACAATTATGATTTATTGAACCCGAGGGGAAGACCATTAAAAAGCCACCTCTGCCTGTTGGAACTGAGTGTTACAGCAGATGTGTTCAGCAATCTTTTGAAGAGGATCTCCATAACTTACTCACAAATAACCTCAAACCTCGTTCTCAATCAATCCTTCTTGGGGACACCACAGATACCAATGCTACATTGGTAGCCAACCCTATTCACGCACTTTGCCTAACTCAAAGAGTTGACAAGCCTACGCACGTGAAGGGAAGAACATTAGACTGGATAGCTGACTGCAACTGTACAGCCACTATCTCATCTATAATGCCCTTACCCTGGACAGACCATTCCCTGGTGTCCTTTAACCTAGCTACTGCCAGACCTAACCCTACGGCCCTCCCACTAGCGCCACCTTGCTTAACCAGAAATAAAAAATGTATCACTGTAGAGAAAATGATCCCAGCTATATTACCGACCCTTAACGCTCTATCAGCTAATCTAAACCCTAGCATCCTAGTGCAAGAATTGAATACTATCATGCTCAGTACCCTAGATAAAGTGGCTCCTCTCAAACTTAGACCAAGCAAACCTGAAGCTCATCTAAACAAATGGTTTACTCCACAGCTAAGAGATTTACGCATTCTGAAAAGAAAGAGCGAAACCACCTGGAGGCTCTGCCCATCAGTCGATAACAAAGCTAAACTATCCATTCTCTCCTCACTTTACAAAAAAGAAGTTTGCCAGGCAAAACGTAACTCATATGATGACCGTATAGCTAAATCTAATTCCAGCATGAAAGAGCTTTTTTTCCATTCTAAAGGAACTCGAGTCTCCCATCGCCATTCAGGACACCTGTACCAAGGACAAACCTTGGTGCATGGATATCCAGCAAGCTTTAGCAAATAAAATTATCACACTCCAAAATAAATTCCAGCAAAAAAAAGAAGTACTCAAAATTCAGGATTTGCCTAAAATGCCTCACACCAATAACCCACTGGCGCACAGCAATACCTTCCACTTCTCCAAAATGACCACCTTGGAAGTAGAAAAAGTTATCCTGTCGCTTAAACCATCAAATTGTAAAGGTGACATTTGCCCGGCACAGTTAATAAAGACGCTGCCAGAGAATTATCTCCCTTTATCACTAAATTGATTAACGCCTCCTTCGCCTCAGGCACCATCCCTGCCAACCTTAAACAGTCCTGGGTACTCTCCCTCCTTAAAAAACAGACATTAGATCCCCTCATCCCTACTAATTACCGCCCTATTACTACGCTACCGTTTCTTCTTAAGATTCTGGACAAAGTCGCATACAACCAAATTCAAAAGCACCTAGAATTACATAACCTATTAGGAGAAAGACAATCAGGCTTCCGTCCCCTACACGGAACAGAAACTGCCCTCATTGACTTGAAATCTCAAATTGATGAGCTGAGAGACAAAGGGAGAACAGTACTCCTACTACTCCTGGACCTCTCTGCTGCCTTTGATTTGGTGGATCACAAAGTCCTCTGCAGTCACCTGGACTCCGCCGCCCATTTCTCCTCGGAAGCCATTGGATGGATCAAGTCATTCTTGAGCTAGAGAATGATGAGAGTCTTCTCCTCCTCAGCAGCGGCAGATCCCACCCCTATCTCATGTGGTGTTCCCCAGGGCTCTTGTGTATCCCCAACTCTATACAATATCTTCACCAAGCCCCTGTTTGATGATCTGGACCATCTTGGCATCACCTACACTAATTATGCAGATGATACACAGATCCTCCTCTGGCTTTCTGGGGATCATGCTAAAGACATGGAATTGGTGAACAAGGTATACCTTATCATCCAGGCATGGATGGCCACTCACAGCCTTCGTCTAAAAGATGATAAGACAGAGTTGATTATCCTGGGTACCCAAGCCAATATCAAATAACTAGGACAGGAATTCTCCTCATTCAACATATATGGGAACATCATCCAAGTATCCAAGGATGTAAAAACCCTGGGATTCTATCTTGATTCTACCCTATCACTTGATAAACAGCTAAAATCCCTTACCTCCTACACGGCCTACACGTACAAACTGATAAGAGCTGGTAAACCGTTCCTTTCCAATAAGAGTTGTCTAATCCTGGCCAGAGCCTTAATTCTCTCCAGAATTGATTATTGTAATGCTCTATACTCTGGAGCTAATAAAAAAATAACCCAAAGACTACAAACATTACAAAATAATGCCCTGAGAGCAGCACTAGGCATTAATAAAAGATCCCATATCTCTTCCGCCAGACGCCATGACAACTGGCTGACCACGGAGAACAAAATAAAACTCAAGATGCTATCCCTGACCCACAAAGCCCTTAATAACTCTGCCCCTAGTTACCTGGCTGACAAATTTTACAGGAGAACATCTCTTAGACCAACCAGAGTTGTCAATTCTATGTCAAGACCGGAGGCTCCCATTATGCTTCTCTTTCTTTTATTTAAATATTTAAAGAAAGGCTCAGCAGCAAGATATTTTTGTGCACCAAGTGTTATATGAGTAAACATAGAAAGGGGGTGCACTAAATATATAATATAACAAGTAAAACATAACATAACAGTAGTATCTTCGGAGTTCTGAAGAAACAAACTCCATTTCCCAGAGTTCCCTAGTGTCACCAAAGAAACATCAACATGTGACTTAGTCCTCCAATGGGTGTCCTGATCCCTTCATAAACAGTCTTAAACATGATGCGACTTCCTCTTTCTTTGCTGCTCACAGCAAGAGATAAGTACCTTCATGTTTACCTCTGATTATAAACGTGATTTCATTTTTACATAATTGACATTGCTATATATGCTTAATTATTGTTTATGAGCGTACCTTGCCTTTAAATTGATTTCATTTTGCTCATTGCCTTCGTTGTTGACTCCGACGCCAGCTGCCTTCTGCTGGCGTCGGAGACCGCGTAATTCGAAGCCTCGCTTCGCGCTCGCTGACACAATCCGTCAGCTGTTTTCTTTCGGCGGGCTCGCGTCGGCTTCCCCGAACCATCGGTGCTCTCCTCGAGCACGGGGAAGCCGGCGCGGCTTCGCTACAGCTGTTTTTTCTTCCACTTCAGGCGGACTTCTCTGCGGGCTCGCGTCGGCTTCCCCGACCCATCGGTACTCTCCAAATCGAGTACGGGGAGGCCGGCGCGGCATTACTACTGCCCGCAGTGCTGCTCACAAACCACCAGGGGAGCTCCTGCTCTTCCTGGTCCCTTCCTCTATCCGGCGCTCGAGTGCGCATGACCCTCATTTATAACGGTCTCTGCGAACTCGAGCGCCGGAACTTCTCCTCAGGCGGCAGCTATTATACTTCTTTACATCGGACCGACAGGATTTCGCACGCGAGTGCGGGAAAAATATCGGCATACATAATTTGCATAAATTAAAAAAAAAATAAAAAAAAAAAGAAGAAGAGAGAAAATCTCCCGTTCAGCATTCTATGAAGATTATAATAATAAGCTGAACTGATTTACTGGGCAGTGAGAGAAGGCGTTCAAGGGCCCAGAAGACAAGACAAAAAAAAAAAAAAAAAAAAAAAAGTGAGTAAGGTGCTTTAAAATTTATTATGGCAGCGCAGTACTCACCCCAATCAGATCAGGCCTGGTCTGAGACGGAGGAAGATCACTGCTATATAGATGAGGTGGCAATGGCTAACAGCTTACAAAAAGTACTGGGATCCTCTGTGGAAACCAGTATTAAGAAAGCAGTAACAGACATGCTCATTCCCATACAACAACGCCTAGAAACTATGGAAGAGCATTTAAGAGGGACCTCCCCCCCTGGGAGAAAGTGAACGCAAAAGAGAAAGCACCTTACGGAAGGGGGATGTATACCGGCTCGCAAGAGCAGAAGCTCTATGACCCCCCCGAGCCAGCCAACAGATGCCACAGCTGCCGTTTCGGACGCCTTCTCCAGGCTGAAACAAGCCTTTATGAATAGGAAGATAACCTCTTCCCATGGACCCTCTTACCTAGAGGAAGAAATGAGGGAAAATGTACCCTCCAGCCCGGAGAGATACAGACAGGGCACTGAAGATGACCAAAACAAGAGCGTCTACGACGCTGATCCTTCTCAATCCTCATCTGAAGAGGAAATTCAAATAGAGGGTTCAAAGCCCTCTGGTTCTGGGACTGCGGCAGACCCCATCCCCAAGAACACTACCGTAAACAAGCCTCCTGCAGAGGGGATGTTTACTCCGGAAGACCTTATACATCCCAGATCCACAGACTGGGAACCATCTTCAAAGACATCAAGATACATTCATTTCAGGCTACGTAAGCCACTGGATAAAGAAGTTAGAGCTAGACTTCGAGCGGAATGTCCACGTCCGGATATTGCGGACAAAGTGGCTCTAACACCAGAACTAGATTCGAAAATGATTACCTTTCTAGGTAAAAACGTAAAAGACGCAAGGAAAGGCATAGACCGTGCCTGGAAGTCCTGCCAGGACAAAGTACTAGACGTAGCAGGGCCACTAGCCAAGATTTCAGATCTAGCGGAAGAAGCAATAAACTCCTCTAACCCCATTGACCCGATAATACTTTCTGGTTGGGTTCAACGAGCAATTTGCCTTCTAGGCAACGCCAGTTGTGCTATTTCGACAGAACGCCGAAAAGGCATCCTATATAAAATAGACGCCAAACTGAGCGAGCTGGCAGACACAGAGTCCGGTCCAACAGCACAAGGTCTGCTTTTTGGAGATCCTTTTATGAAGGAAATGGCAAAATTCGTGGGAACATTTACAGCATTGGACAAAGCACAAGCCTCCATAAAAAGAGTCTTCTCGTCCAAGGTTTTCACCAGGGCCGGACGAGGCAGAGGTCGCTCCTCCGGCCGTTATTTCTTCGACAAAAGATCTCAACACTCCAGAGGCCAGCATAACTCCTGGCAAGAGCGCTCCGACACTTTCTTTCCCTCAAGAGGTCGTGGAAGAGGGCGCCCCTGGAGAAGATCGGCCAGATACCCAGCCCAACAGCAATCTACAGGTCAGTGTACTTATAGCAGCGCCAGCGCCCATGACTCCTATAGGGGGGAGGTTAATGATGTTTATAAATGCTTGGGATACCTTATCAGGAGACGCCTGGGTCAGGGACACAGTTCGGGGCCTACGCCTAGAATTTTTCGAGCAGCCCATTCAGACATGTCGCCCTACTCCAATAGTAATGTCTCAGACAGATCAAATCGCTTTAGACAGCGAAATACACAATCTTTGTCTGAAGAGAGCAATTCGCCCCTGTCAAAGCCAGGGAGGGTTTTTCAGTCCCATATTCCTAGTCCGCAGGAAAGAAAAAGTACGACCAGTCATAAACCTCAAAGCTCTCAACGAATACATCATTTACCGCCATTTCAAAATGGAAGGTATACACATGCTCAGAGATCTTCTGAGACCGAACGATTGGCTCATGCGTCTAGACCTGAAAGACGCCTACTTGACGATACCAATTCATCAGGCACATACGAATTACCTGAGATTTTCCTGGAAGAATCGAGATTGGGAATTCACAAGCCTACCTTTCGGGCTCTCTTCAGCGCCTTGGGTTTTCACCAAGCTTCTAAGGTCTGTAGTAGCTCATCTAAGAGAGCAAGGTGTTCGTCTTATTATTTATCTAGACGACATCATTTTTATGGCACAATCGCAAGAGCTAGTTCAGAAAGACACCAAACTAGCTATAGACTTGCTACACAGTCTCGGCTTCCTTATAAATTGGGAAAAGTCAATTCTTCTTCCATCCAAGACCATGGAATTTCTGGGCTTCGTCGTGGACACCCAGAATTGTCAACTCCGACTCCCAGCAGCCAAGATCCATTCTACCAAAAGGGAGATTCGCAGGATTCTGCAGAAGGACCTGTTCTCTCTTCGAGAACTAGCAAGAGTGATAGGGCTGCTATCCTCCTCCATTCAAGCGATATTTCCCGGCCCTCTTCACTATCGCGAATTGCAAAGACTGAAAGGCCAACACTTAAGACACAGTCTTTCATACTCTCAACTCCTAACATTATCTCCCCAAGCGAGGACAGAACTCAATTGGTGGCTCACCCACATGGAGGCCTGGAACGGCAGAGCCATTTTCGGATCTGCTCCAGATATCATCATCGAGTCAGACGCCAGCCGCTCCGGATGGGGAGCGAGATGCGGCTCTATAGCCACAGGAGGGACCTGGTCCTATCAGGAGCTAGGCCTGCATATCAACTGCCTAGAACTTCTGGCAGGTTCCTTTGCAGTACGCTCCTTTGCCAGAGACAGAGTGAGTTGCTGTATCTTGCTAAAAATGGACAACATTTCCGCGGTAAGGTACATCAACCATCTAGGTGGCACCAAATCAAGACCTCTAGCAGAATTAGCCAAGGACTTCTGGCACTTCTGTCTGGCGCATCGAATCTCAGTCACAGCAGAATATCTTCCCGGCCTATCAAATGTGGTAGCGGACTGGTACTCCCGCCACTCCACAGACTACAGCGACTGGAAGCTCGACATAGGAGTCTTCCTCCGCCTCCAGGAGATTTGGGGCCCAATGTTCATAGATCTTTTCGCCTCCAGACTCAATACTCAGCTACCACGGTTTTACAGCTGGAGACCGGATCCAGCAGCAACAGCAACAGACGCTTTTCTCCAACAATGGTCCCAAGGGGTACTCTATGCCTTTCCCCCATTCACCATGATAGCGAGGACCCTGGCGAAGGCCCGTCTGGAACATTCAGACTTAGTCCTCATAGCACCGGTCTGGACATCTCAGACCTGGTATCCAGTCCTTCTGGAACTTTCCTCGGATTTTCCAATCCTACTACCCAAATTTCCAGATCTTCTTCTAGATCCTTCAGGGCAGAGACACCCCCTTCTTCTCAACGGTTCTCTGACCCTGGCAGCATGGAGGATTTCAGGGCAAGATGGAGAACTCCAGGCATGTCACACAGGGCGATCAGTCTCATTGAGGAAAGCTGGGCTCCTGCCACCCTTAAGAGATATTCCAACTCTTGGGGCGCCTGGAGCACCTGGTGCCAGGAAAAAGGCTTACATCCAATTTCAGCACCTGTAGAGGAAATCTTGAATTTCTTAGCATCTCTAGTAGAAAGAGGGCTCGCCTACAGGACAGTGAACGCATATCGTTCAGCGATTTCAGCTGGTCACGACCTCATTGAAGGAATACCAGCTGGTGAACACCACCTCGTCTGCAGATTATTAAACGGAGTAAGACTTACAGTCCCGCCCCTTTCCCGCTATGACAAACTCTGGGACGTTAACAAAGTATTGAATCTTTTCCTTTCATGGCATCATAATGAGGAACTATCACGTACAGCCCTCTCGGGCAAGCTTACTACTTTACTCTGCTTAGTCTCCTGCAGGAGAGTCTCTGATGTCAGAGCCCTTGACCTAGCAGGCAGAACCTTTTCTCCTGACGGTATTGTATTTCACATACACAGAAGAACGAAATGTAACTCTAGGGTAATTTCTTACCCCGCCTTCAGGGACCAACCCAAACTTTGTCTGGTGAAATGCCTGAAGGTTTATGAAGAAAAGACAGCCCCCCTTAGGGCCCTCCCCAACGGGCAACTACTGATAGCTCTGCGTAAACCACACAAACCAGTTTCCGCCCCCACTTTAGCGCGCTGGGTGCGCTGGACTCTAAATCAAGCCGGGATAGATACCCAGCACTTCGGAGCTCACTCTGTGAGGGGAGCTATGGCCTCTAAAGCCTTTCAGGCTGGAGTTCGACTAGAAGACATTATGAGAATGGCAGACTGGGCAAGCGAATCAGTATTTAAACAATTCTACTTGAAACCAGTAGATCAACCGGCATCTATTGTGGTGAGTAAGCTTTAAACAAGCATAATGGGAGCCTCCGGTCTTGACATAGAATAAAGATTTTCCATAATAACTTACTAGAAAGTCTTGATTCTATTAAAGACACGGAGGCGAGCATTATCCCACCCAATGAGAAAATAATACTGTACTTCTCTCCTAATTGTGACAATGTATTATTATAAGTTACTAAACCTCACAAAGAAATGATTGCATTTATGAGAAATAAATAAATAACCAATGACATTTTCTCCCGCCCCGATAAGGGAACTAGGGTTGTTATATACATGAAGTAATTTGCTTTCTATCTCCTTTTTCGACAGCGCCTGCCGACAAATCCACTTGATCAGCTGTTCAACAGATTTAACAACTTCAAGTGCTACCTTTCCATGGACAACCAAGTTCGCAGCTTCGAAAGAGGAAGTCGCATCATGTTTAGGACTGTTTATGAAGGGATCAGGACACCCATTGGAGGACTAAGTCACATGTTGATGTTTCTTTGGTGACACTAGGGAACTCTGGGAAATGGAGTTTGTTTCTTCAGAACTCCGAAGATACTACTGTTATGTTATGTTTTACTTGTTATATTATATATTTAGTGCACCCCCTTTCTATGTTTACTCATATAACACTTGGTGCACAAAAATATCTTGCTGCTGAGCCTTTCTTTAAATATTTAAATAAAAGAAAGAGAAGCATAATGCTCGCCTCCGTGTCTTTAATAGAATCAAGACTTTCTAGTAAGTTATTATGGAAAATCTTTATTCTAATTGCTTGACAATACCAAACTTTAGACTCACTACTATTGGAGGAAATAGCTTCCCGGTAAAGGCTGCTGAAACTTGGAACTCACTACCACAAGACCTTAGAGCGGACCTGCCCTACCTTTGTTTCAGTAAAAAAGTCATTCAATTCCTTACCTCGACTGACCTCAGTTGACCGGTGTTACCTACCTCCTACTGGTATTAATCACTAGACCTTCACTCTATACAGCTGTAATTCTGATTGACCTACTTGAACCTGTATATTTTGTAATTATTTGTATGACCTTATTGTATTTTCTAATGTACATTTTGCTATGATGTAACCTGTAAGTTTCTCATTTTCTTGCTACTGCGCCCTGCTACCCCGGGGTCTGGTGCGCACAAAAAGTGAATAAAACAAACAAACAAACAAACAATCTATGACCCAGCCATGCTGCCATGCTGCAGGGCAGCTGCTGGGGATGTCAGGAAACATTCACAGCAAAATACATATGTACTTTATGCTTTTTGTCATGGATCATTATGAAAGTGTGATCTGATTAGCATATCAGATTTTTTCATTTTTTTATTTCAGTTTATTACAAACTTTTTAAAAGAAAGAAGATATTTAAAAATCAAGCGGAATTGACAGCTCAAGTCTTTGAAAGAGAAAAACTCATACGGCAATATAAAGAAAAACAACAATAACGAAGAGAAGAAAAGAGGAAACAAAACATGAAACAATTATAGTAAAACAAAAACATTTAGAAGAAATACATAAAAGCAATTAGTATTTCACTGTTATTTGTTCCAGATTCATCCATACGGCTCGCGATTACCACTTAATTTGGCAATCGCTTGTTGATTTGCTCCAGGTAAAATGTCAAGGCAAATGTTAGTTTGTTGTTTGTTCCTTCAAACATCAATATGCACCAATCCTCCCCATTTAGGACAACCTTTTCACAATTTCTATCCACAGATGTTTGTTCTTAATGATTTAAGCTCGGTACAGTAGAGCACTAGCTGCTTCAAAGTTTTGTTTGCTTTACAGTTTTTCTCATGCCTTGTATTTCTTTGGTTTGAAAAAGGTTTAAACGAAACTTTAGAAAAATAGAACTTTGAAGTTTGCAAGGACATTTTTCCAGAGAGATTGGCAGTTTGTTGTGTGTCTTAGCTTCTGGAGCGGCTTGCCGCATCCACCTGTGCTGAGCTTTCTGATCTATGGTTTCCACCCAATCTTGCTCCCACAATTTTTCTTTGACTGAGTTTGAGTTTTGTTTCAGAACTTCCTTATTTGTGTTTAGTTGCGTTAGGATGGATTTGCAGCTTTGGATCCATTTACCAAGTGTTGTTTTGTCATTGTTCACAGGCAGTGTGTTTAGGATCTTAAACTACGGGAGACTCTCCTCGTCAAACACCTTTCTAAATAGGGACAGCATATTCCAAGTGATTCTTTCATTGATCAAGGTGAGGCCTAGCTACGACTTCTCACCTGAAAGCAATCACACAGATCTGATTTTTAGAAACAGAATTACACACATTTTATTATAAAAACTCAAAAAGACTCTGCCTATGCCCTCCTCACCAGATGGTATTCTGTCACATTGATGATCTTGTCCTTCAAATCATCAGCAGAGCAAAAGGTGGCCGCAAAGTTATTTTAGTGTGCTAAGTTGTGTGCCACAATGAGAAATTGGAACTGCTTGTAATCATGCCTCTTTTGATGCCAGTTAGTGTCCGGCCATGTCCCTGCTTGAGGCTTTAGTGCCAAAGAAGGAGAATGAGGTGCCCACTGGCAACCTCCACATGACAATCGTGCTCAGGGAAAGTGATCATATGGCATAATCTGAGGGCTTTTGAGGTGCTGTTGCAGAACTGCATAATGAGTGCTCTTGCTGGATTTCTGCCAAGCTTTTGGCTTATCAGTCACACCGTTTTGGCCGAAGGTGCCAACCGATTACTTGCCTGAAGGGCCCAATCATGTCTCATCTTTTAGCATGCCTGGAATTCTCGATGAATCTAAGATAGCAACAGGGCATAGCAGATGTATTACAGCTGGCACAAGCTTCTGGGATTGCTGGCTAATCCTTGAAGCCCCTGACTCATGGAGAATACATATTTGTGGAGGGTCTCCTCCCAGATAGTGATTCTACATTTATGAAGTGAAGAAAAGGAAGAAGTCTTAATCTTCTTCTCTTGCACCTGAAATCAAACATTGACATCATAAACCAAGACACCTTTCTAAATTTCGTTATGTGTCTAAAGAACAGGTTGTGGAATTGGTGAAAAAGCCAGCAGCATAAGCAATGAAGGCTGTGCAACCCTCAACTCCTGCAGCCTTTGATACTGCATTACAAGATCATTTCCCTCTGAAATCTGGAGATTTACATTTACCCTTGGATGGACAACTGCAGGCGGAAGTTCGGAATGATTATGTGGCTATGTTTTCAGGCAAATCCATATGCATGGTGGGTTCCCTCCAACATAATCTTGTTTCATAATCTGGAATTTCCTATTCCTTCACCCCGATGGAAAAGGACATTTTTCAAGCAATTTAAAGAAGTGGTGCTTCCTTTTCTGAGATGATGTAGAACAATTACTAATATACGAGTGGAAAGAAAACTCATGTTTCCTCATATTTTTTAAGCTATATACATTTGAGGGTTTGATAGCAAATATTTGAATTATGGGCGGATGCAGGAAACGTGGTAACAAGGGTTTATTAACAGGAAATAATAAACGTGGGTGATATACAATTATATTATACTCTTTTAAGAAATAATGGGCATTGGAGACATGAACGCAGTCATCAGCAGCCTCATCTCTCGTCCACCTTATCCAACCGTCATCCTCGTTCCCTCTCCGTTCGATCAGCAAACTCTCTCCTACGTTCCGCTGCTGACGGCGTTATTGCTCGATACTACACATCCCCGTTCTTTCATAAAGAACACCGCTCAAATTACGGTTTCACACAGTCCATTAAATATCTGGGCCTCCTGTAGCTCCTGTCGACTCTTGATGCCCCCGTGGCATATCTGTATTCTCTACCAAGTAAAACATTATCACAGACCTACCTCCTTCAGATCCACAACCAACATCCTCTCTGCCCTGCCCCAAACCTCTTCCACCACTCTCTCTTCCATGCAGTGAACCTCTTTCATGCACCAAACCAGCACCCTCATTTTCCTCCTCCGCCAACACCATCACCCTATCATTGTTCCACACCCTACCATCACTGGTTCTCAATGCATGCCGAAACACTACCACAACCTCAACTGGCTTCGACCACTGACAGCCATTCTCTCTCAACACAACCGGAACCTTGATTCTAACCCAGCACCCTACATTTGTCACCCTTCCTCTCCTAAATCTCTTGTTATCATGCTGAATATTGTTGGTTACCTGTTTCTGCCAAATGTTGCTCTCCAATCCATCTAACTCCACCTTCCTGCCAACCATTGCACTCATCTATCCTGGAAACAATTTTGTGTTGGCCTTCCTTCCCCTGCTTAGTTCAAAGGGTGGGACCCCTGAGGTACTGTGCGGTGTATATCTATGAGCTATCACAGTCTCCCTCATTGTCTGCTGTCCCATTTGACCATGCCCATCTAATGGCGTCCTTAATCACTCCATTGTACCTCTCCACAACGCCATTGGATTGGATGTGATAAATGGCACTAACCCGATGAACAATAGATCTTTCTTCCAAATACTTCTCCATCTCTCTCGACTTAAACTGAGACCCATTGTCTGTCAGTACGTCCTTGGGATACCGCTCATGTTCACACAATTCTTCCATAAATTCAATCACTTTCTGAGTCTTCACCTGGGAGGTCATCGCTATGTCTACCCATCTCGTTAACCTGTCAATCACAACAATACAATATGTGGGCCACCCCTCACTCCATATCGGACCCAACACATCAATATCTATTTTCTTCCAAGGCCCCTCTGGTATGTCCCTTAACACCATGGGGTATTTTGCTCCCACACATACTTTATCACTTTTCATACAAAGGATACAGTTCTTGATTCTTCTCTCCACTTGCAGGTCACATGCTGGCTACCAATACATGTTCCCCATCCTGTGTTTCATTTTCACCATGCCTTGATGGCCCTCATGACCAAGTTGTATGATTTTCGCTCTGAGCCCCTCCGGGGGTAGTAACTTGTCACGTCTCATGAGACATCCACCTTGGATATATAGTTCATCTCTGACACTCCAAAAGGCACCTGCTTCTTGAATTTCAGTTTTGTTCCACCTCCCATCCTCCACATTTTTCATGACCCTCAATAGCATAGTGCCTTTCAACATTTCCTCATCCCATTCTTGCCTTGATATTGCTGCATCCGACAATTCACATATCATTTCATGCTCATCAATTTCCTCACTCAAGTCACTATAATTGGGCAATCTTGACAGGCAGTCCGCTGTATAGTTCTTTGCACCCGGAATGTATACTATGGTAAATATGGTAAAGTTAGATTCTTGTAACCTAGATACCCATCTCCGAATCCTACTCGAAACTTTATCCAGACCTTTTGTTGCAAAGACCTCTACTAAAGACATGTGATCCATGTGTATTTCAAATTCAACACCCCAGACAAAGCTCCTGAATTTCTTGGTGGCCCACATGATGGCTAATGCCTCTTTCTCAATTGTTGCATAGGCTTTTTCTGCCCCTTTGAGCAAACGTGACGCAAAGACTATAATATATTCTCTTCCTCATGAAATTGTATCAAAGTCGCTCCTAACACTACATTGCTAGCATCCATGGTGATTACTGTCTGTCTTCCCCTTACATAATTTTGCAGGGTCGGAGCCACAGTCAGAGCTTCCTTTAAATATTTGAATACACTTTCACACTCTCCCACATAAATTTCTTGTTCATCTTCAACATACGTCTCAAAACAACAGTGTGATCTGAAACCCCTCTAATGAATTTAGCATAGTACTCAGCCATGCCTAGAAAGGTCCTGAGTTCCTCCTTGCTACTGGGTGTCACCATGAGTCTGATTGAGTCTGCTAGCTCTTTTTTTGGTGAGATTCCTTCTCCAGAAAACACATGTCCCGAATACTCAACCTCTTTCCTGTTAATCTTTGATTTTTCTTTACTGAGTACCATTCCTACCTCATGCAGTTTCTTAAATACTCTTTCCAACCTTCTATTGTGTTCCTCTTCATTCTCTGCATAGATTAAAATATCATCCTGAAAGAAAATAACCACTGTTTCTCCATCCAAAATATGGTACATAATTTTTTGCAACACAGAAGCCGCAAAGATTAGTCCAAACGGCATCCTTCGATACTGATATAGTCCCTCCGGGGTGATGAACGCCGTCAAATGCCTTGATTCCCTATGCAATTTCACTTGATGGTAAGCAGTAGTCAGGTCCAATGTCGAGAATATTTTCGCTGAACCCATTGTTGAGATCAACTCCTGTATGCTTGGTAATGGGTCCCTCTCAGGAATAATGCACTTATTCACTTCTCTCAGATCAATGCACGCTCTAACTTTTCCCAACCTCTTCCTGACCACTACCAATGGGGATATCCATTCAGACGCGTCAATATTTTCAATAATCACTTTTTCTTCTAGCTTTTTAAGTTCAAGTTTTACTTCTTCTCTAAGTGCTAATGGTATATTGCATAACATCTGTGCAACTCACTTTGCATCACGCTTGAGTAGAATGTGATGAGTGAAACCTTTCACGCATCCTATGGCATCCTCCTTGATTATTTCCATACATATCTTCTCTGTGCTTACTTCTGAACCTTCTACTAGAAACAGTGACTCACTTGCATTAGGATCTAGCCAGACTTCAGTAACTTCTGGTGAGTCCAACTGAGAAGTGAGGATCCTTCACTTTTCGAAACATAAATGAAACCTTCAGCTTGTCTTTCTTTGAACATCAATATAGCACAGACCCATCCTATCAGCTCAATCCTGGCTCCCCCATACGCTTTCGGTCTAATATCCATTTTATGTGGAAATTGTCACCAGTTTTTCTCATGTCTTGTATTTCTTTGGTTTCAAAAAGGTTTAAACGAAACTTTAGAAAAATAGAACTTTGGAGTTTGCAAGGACATTTTTCCAGAGAGATTGGCAGTTTGTTGTGCGTCTTAGCTTCTGGAGCGGCTTGCCGCATCCACCTGTGCTGATCTCTCTGTTCTATGGTTTCCACCCAATCTTGCACCCACAATTTTTCTTTGACTGAGTTTGGGTTTTGTTTCAGAACTTCCTTATTTGTGTTCAGTTGCGTTAGGATGGATTCACAGCTTTGGACCCATTTACCAAGTGTTGTTTTGTCATTGTTCCCAGGCGGTGTGTTTAGGATCTTAAACTACGGGAGATTCTCCTCGTCAAACACCTTTCTATATAGGGACAACATATTCCAAGTGATTCTTTCATTGATCGAGGTGAGGCCTAGCTACGACTTGACACCTGAAAGCAATCACACAGATCTGATTTTTAGAAACAGAATTACACACATTTTATTATAAAAAATCAAAAAGGCTCTGCCTATCCCCTCCTCACCAGATGGTATTCTGTCACATTGATGATCTTGTCCTTCAAATCATCAGCAGAGCAAAAGGTGGCCGCAAAGTGATTTTAGTGTGCAAAGTTGTGTGGCAAAATGAGAAATTGGAACTGCTTTTAATCGTGCCTCTTTTGATGCCAGCTAGTGTCCTGCCACGTCCCTGCTTGAGGCTTTAGTGCCAAAGAAGGAGAATGAGGTGCCCAGTGGCAACCTCCGCATGGCAATCGTGCTCAGGGAAAGTGATCATATGGCATAATCTGAGGGCTTTCGAGGTGCTGTTGCAGAACTGCATAATGAGTGCTCTTGCTGGATTTCTGCCAGGCTTTTGGCTTATCAGGCACACCGTTTTGGCCCAAGGTGCCAATCGATTACATGCCTAAAGGGCCTAATCATGTTTCTTCTTTTAGCATTCCTGGAATCCTCGATGAATCTAAAATAGCAACAGGGCATAACAGATTTATTACAGCTGGCATAGCTTCTGGGATTGCTGCCTAATCCTTGAAGCCCCTGACTCATGGAGAATACATATTTGTGGAGGGTCTACTCCCAGATAGTGATTCTGCATTTATGAAGTGAAGAAAAGGAAGAAGTCTCAATCTTCTTCTCTTGCACCTGAAATCAAACATTGACATCATAAACCAAGACACCTTTCTAAATCTCGCTATGTGTCTAAAGAGCAGGTTGTGGAATTGGTGAAAAAGCCAGCAGCACAAGCAATGAAGGCTGTGCAACCCTCAACTCCTGCAGCCTTTGATACTGCATGACAAGATCATTTCCCTCTGAAATCTGGAGATTTACATTTACCTGTGGATGGACAACGGCAGGCGGAAGTTCGGAATGATTATGTGGCTATGTTTTCAGGCAAATCCATATGCATGGTGGGTTCTCTCCAACATAATCTTGTTTCATAATCTGGAATTTCCTATTCCTTCACCCCCGATGGAAAAGGACATTTTTCAAGCAATTTAAAGAAGTGGTGCTTCCTTTTCTGTGATGATGTAGAACAATTACTAATATAGGAGTGGAAAGAAAACCCATGTTTCCTCATATTTTTTAAGCTATATCCATTTGAGAGTTTGATAGCAAATATTTGAAGTATGGGCGGATGCAGGAAACATGGTAACAAGGGTTCATTAACAGGAAATAATAAACATAGGTGATATACAATTATATTATACTCTTTTAAGAAATAATGGGCATTGGGGACATGAACGCCGTCATCAGCAGCCTCATCACTCGTCCACCTTCTCCAACCGTCATCCTCGTTCCCTCTCCGTTCCATCAGCAAACTCTCTCCTACGTTCCGCTGCTGACAGCGTGATTACTCGATACTACACATTCCCTTTATTTCATAAAGAACACCGCCCAAATTACGATTTCACATAGTCCATTAAATATCCGGGCCTCCTGTAGCTCCTGCCGACTCTTGATGTCCCCCGTGGCATATCTGTATTCTCTACCAAGGAAAACATCATCACAGACCTACCTTCTGCAGAGCCACAACCAACATCCTATCTGCCCTGCCCCAAACCTCTTCCACCACTCTCTCTTCCATGCAGCAAACCTCTTTCATGCACTAAACCAGCACCCTCATTTTCCTCCTCCGCCAACACCATCACCCTATCATTGTTCCACACCCTACCATCACTGGTTCTCACCGCATGCCGAAACACTACCACAACCTCAACTGCTTCGACCACTGACAGCCATTCTCTCTCAACACAACCGGAACCTTGATTCTAACCCAGCAGCCAACATATGTCACCCTTCCTCTCCTAAATCTCTTGTTATCATGCTGCATCTTGTTGTTTACCTGTTTCTGCCAAATGTTGCTCTCCACTCCATCTAACTCCACCTTCCTGCCAGCCATCGCACTCATCCATCCTGGAAACAATTTTGTGTTTGCCTTCCTTCCCCTGCTTAGTTCAAGGGGTGAGACCCCTGTGGTACTGTGCGGTGTAGATCTATGAGCTATCGCAGTCTCCCTCACTGTCTGCTTTCCAATCTGTCCCATTTGACCATGCCCATCTAATTGCGTCCTTAATCACTCTATTGTACCTCTCCACAAAGCCATTGGATTGGATGTGATAAATGGCACTAACCCTATGAACAATAGATCTTTCTTCCAAATACTTCTCCATCTCTCTAGACTTAAACTGAGACCCATTGTCTGTCAGTACCTCCTTGGGATACCGCTCATGTTCACACAATTCTTCCATAAATTCAATCACTATCTGAGTCGTCACCTGGGAGGTCATCGCTATGTCTACCCATCTCGTTAACCTGTCAATCACAACAATACAATTATGTTGGCCACCCCTCACTCCATATCGGACCCAACACATCAATATCTATTTTCTTCCAAGGCCCCTCTGGTATGTCCCTTAACACCATGGGGTATTTTGCTCCCACACATACTTTATCACTTTTCATACAAAGGATACAGTTCCGGATTCTTCTCTCCACTCTCAGGTCACATGCTGGCTACCAATACATATTCCCCATCCTGTGTTTCATTTTCACCATGCCTTGATGGCCCTCATGACCAAGTTGTATGATTTTCACTCTGAGCCCCTCCGAGGGTAGTAACTTGTCACTTCTCATGAGACATCCACCTTGGATATATAGTTCATCTCTGACACTCCAAAAAGCACCTGCTCCTGCTTCTTGAATTTCAGTTTTGTGCCACCTCCCATCCTCCACATTTTTCATGACCCTCAATAGCATAGTGTCTTTCAACATTTCCTCATCCAATTCTTGCCTTGATATTGCTGCATCTGCCAATTCACATATCATTTCATGCTCATCAATTTCCTCACTCAAGTCACTATAATTGGGCAATCTTGACAGGCAGTCCGCTGTATAGTTCTTTGCACCCGGTATGTATAATATGGTAAAGTTAAATTCTTGTAACCTAGATACCCATCTCCGAATCCTACTCGAAACTTTATCCAGACCTTTTGTTGCAAAGACCTCTACTAAAGACTTGTGATCCATGTGTATTTCAAATTCAACACCCCAGACAAAGCTCCTGAATTTCTTGTGGCCCACATGATGGCTAATGCCTCTTTCTCAATTGTTGCATAGGCTTTTTCTGCCCCTTTGAGCAAATGTGTGGCAAAGACTATAATATATTCTCTTCCTTCATGAAATTGGATCAAAGTCGCTCCTAACCCTATATTGCTAGCATCCATGGTGATTACTGTCCGTCTTCCCCTTACATAATTTTGCAGGGTCAGAGCCACAGCCAGAGCTTCCTTTAAATATTTGAATACACTTTCACACTCTCCATCCCACATAAATTTCTTGTTCATCTTCAACATACGTCTCAAAACAACAGTGTCATCTGAAACCCCTCTAATGAATTTAGCATAGTACTCAGCCATGCCTAGAAAGGTCCTGAGTTGCTCCTTGCTACTGGGTGTCACCATGAGTCTGATTGAGTCTGCTAGCTCTTTTTTTGGTGAGATTCCTTCTCCAGAAAACACATGTCCTGAATACTCAACCTCTTTCCTGTTAATCTTTGATTTTTCTTTACTGAGTACCATTCCTACCTCATGCAGTTTCTTAAATACTCTTTCCAACCTTCTATTGTGTTCCTCTTCATTCTCTGCATAGATTAAAATATCATCCTGAAAGAAAATAAACCCTGTTTCTCCATCCAAAATATGGTACATAATTTTCTGCAACACAGAAGCCGCAAAGATTAGTCCAAACGGCATCCTTCGATACTGATATAGTCCCTCCGGGGTGATGAACGCCGTCAAATGCCTTGATTCCCTATGCAATTTCACTTGATGGTAAGCAGTAGTCAGGTCCAATGTTGAGAATATTTTCGCTGAACCCATTGTTGAGATCAACTCCTGTAGGTTTGGTAATGGGTGCCTCTCAGGAATAATGCACTTATTCACTTCTCTCAGATCAATGCACACTCTTACTTTTCCCAACCTCTTCCTGACCACTACCAATGGGGATACCCATTCAGACGCATCAATATTTTCAATAATCACCTTTTCTTCTAGCTTTTTAAGTTCAAGTTTTACTTCTTCTCTAAGTGCTAATGGTATATTGCATAACATCTGTGCAACTGACTTTGCATCACGCTTGAGTAGAATGTGATGAGTGAAACCTTTCACGCATCCTATGTCATCCTCCTTGAATATTTCCATACATATCTTCTCTGTGCTTACTTCTGAACCTTCTATTAGAAACACTGACTCACTTGCATTAGGATCTAGCCGGACTTTCAGTAACTTCTGGTGAGTCCAACTGAGAAGTGAGGATCCTTCACTTTTCGAAACATAAATGCAACCTTCAGCTTGTCTTTCTTTGAACATCAATATAGCACGGACCCATCCTATCAGCTCAATCCTGGCTCCCCTATACGCTTTCGGTCTAATGTCCATTTTATGTGGAAATTTTGGTCCACAACTCTTCCATACTCACTCTGGGATGAGCGTTTATCTGGCTCCTGAATCTACCATCACGATGATGGGATGTCCCTTTACCATCATCTGATACCATGACTACACATTCTTCTCCTTCATCAGTGTCACTATTTCTGATCCAATTTGTGCCTGAGCCTTCACTCTTGCTTCTACAGGACCTGGCAAGATGTCCTCTTCCATTACAATTTCTGCATATAATCTTTAAAGCAGACAAATAGGGATGCTCGCCCAATGTGATGGACTCCCACATCTGTAACATGTCCTGAACACTGTTCTTCCTCTTCCTCTCTGCGCACCACTGCCTCAGTTCTGGTGCTCCCAATCCTGTCTCCTATTTCTGTATACCCCTTCTCGGGTGTCCCTTCTTTCAGTGTTGGATCTTCCATCATACTTTGTTCTCCCATCCATTTGGTTGCTGGTACATGTTCTCCTGTCTTTGTTGTCAACTGCTGCTATGGTCTCCTTAGGACCCGGTTGTATGACATTCACCGCTGCTTTGATTGAGATGTCCTTTTCTCTGCTCTCCAATGTTTTCACACATTTTTCAGTGTGCTCCACTTATTTGGCCATTTTCAATACCACATCCACTGATGGGTCATCCTCAGTCCATCGTTTTTCCCTAACCTTGCTATTGCTACACTCCAACATAAATTCATCCCTTATTCTCTCTTCTAATTGCTGGTCAAATGTACACATTCTGGCCACTTTTCTCAAAGCCGTGATGTACTGCTCAACGGTTTCTTCTTCCTCTTGCACTCTTTTTCTGAATTTATACCTCTCTAATATGGTGCTAATTTTCCTTTCACAGTGTTTGTTAATCTTGTGGATAGCCTTCTCATACTCGTTCATGCCCCCACTTTCTCCTTCTGGAAGGTCTGGCAAATCCTCATATTTCTCTAACAATGCAGTAGCAAGTATTTTTTTTTTCTCTCCACACTGTAGTTTGTTCCACACACCACATTGGCATAATGGTCAAATGTCTTAAACCATCTCTTCCATGGTAGTATAGGTTCTCCAATTTCTCGCAAAAACATTTGAGGTGCTCGGACACTTTGTATTGACATGTCACCAGCAGCTCTGTGAGCCGTGATAATTTGATTGTAGCACTTAGTTATGTGGCTTTGACAATCAAGTGTACTGGTTCATTTACATTAGTGTGTCACAATAGAAACTCTCTGCTTTTCTTTACTGTTCTGTGGTTGCCCCAAATGCACTTATAGTCTCCAGTGCATCTATTTCTTGGGACCAATGAAACCCCCAAAGGATTGGCAATAAAAAAAAACTGTGACGATGAAGACGGTGAATAAATGATGATTTGACAGTGCCTGACCTTAAATCATGGTTATTGGCACTTTGCGTCAATAAATAACGTTGTTGTGTCCTTTCTTCTAATGTTTGATGATTTTATCTGTGTGCGCATGTGCAGAGTTACGTTATTTTGTTTAGTTACAGAGTTATTTCAATACGTTGTCTAGAGTCGGTCGCTTGGTTAGCTGTTGCGCCACCTTTCTAATACTGTGGGCCCACTGGTGTTGCGCCCTCACCTGGACTTGGCCTGAGATCCCTCTCAAAAGCCTCGAGTGAATCCTCTTCGCCACTGAAGTATGAGTGGATGCAGGAAATGTAGTAACAAGGGTTTATTAATGGGAAATAATAAGTATGGGTAATATACAATTATATTATACTCTTTTAAGAAATAATGGGCATTTGGGACATAAACACCGTCATGAGCAGCCTCTTCTCTCATCCACCTTCTATAACCATCATCCTTGCTCCCTCTCTGTTCCATCAGCGAACTCTTTCCTATGTTCCGCTGCTGATGGCGTGATTGCTCGATACTACAATTGTTAAGGATTTCAATCGGGCGACACGCACTGGACCAGGACTCTTGCCCCTAGCCTTGGAGGTAGCGCTCAATTGAGATGCCTTTCTCTTTATTTTCTGTGAATTGAATTTGAGATGGTAAACAACCCGTCCCACATCCCCTTATTCAAATACCCTGGGTCAAAATGGACCATGAACCAGGCCGGTTGGTGAAAATGTAATATTTATTTATTTTAAAATTCAAAGGAAATCATACAAATTTTAATATCGAGCAGAAATAACCAATGAGGTGATAAGTACAATGGAAACTGAAGCAATACACTTGGCTAACCTTCCACAAGACCATATCCAAAGCACAAATGAATAGGAGCACTTTTTCTATTTGGGTAGATAGCACCTGAACTAAGATTTCCCACTGCAATGCTCTCCCAAACCCCTATGAATCGAATGTGGAATGGACAGAAAGAAGCAGCAGGGAGTCAGGAATATTATGAAGCAAACAGAATCAGAATTCGACCATCCCTCACAAAATAAGATTTTAAAGCCCTTTGCAATGGTATAAAATGACACTCGAAATTGACAAATAAATAATTAATGTGCGGTTCAATCCATGAGGCAAATATGATTTCTCACAACAGCAGGGATGTATAAACACTAGCAATCACAAGGCAAGGTATCAACCCAAGGCATACAATTAAAAAAAAAGTTGAAAATAAGAACACGATGCAGCCGAAATCACACGTTGAAACGTTGCATTTTACACGGAAGCAATTTTAAATGTCACAAATTGTTTTTATGAAAAACAGGTGAAATACTCAGATTTGGAATGTGGTTTTTGGGCTGGGGAATAGATTCACATCACAGGGACTATATATAAGTGAAAGGATGGCTATTGCTGAAGAATTGGATGAGATTTGCAAGATAAAATGATGTTCGATTTTGGAAAAATGAAGCCGTTAAAGAGAGAAATCATTTTGGAAAGGAAAAGACAGATTTTGCTCATACTGGTTTTAATGGCTGAGAAAAGAGGAATGCCACCCGTGAATATAAAAGTTATGCTGCAGTTGTAACCCTTCACGCAGAGTACCTTTGTTCTTTAGGGAAAATTGATTAATTTAATCAAAATATGGCTAAGGAGTTACAAGATGGGGTGAATGAAAGAATGGCACTAACACTAGGAATCACAGACAAGAGGCACTGAGAATTCTGACAGTAGGACAAATTACCAAGGCATGGGTAGGGTTTCTTAGAGAGACGAATAAAGACACAAAGATCAGGATGGGGTAGGCTATGTGTTTCTATGGGATGGGGAAATACTCACAGTCCATGCTTGAGTTTGGGATATTGGGACAGTCAACCGGGTCCTGCTCACTGCACAGCTCGGGTCACCAGGTAGCAGCGGACTCTCCTAGCAGAACACAGATGGGCTTGTCTGGTCACTGGATAGCAGCACAGCTGGATGGCAGAGGTACAGAGGGCATGCAGCTATCGGGCCAACAGCTGGTCTGGTCACAGGATGCTCCCCAAAAGGGTACCACAGCTTTTCCCCTAGTTAATGGGATTTTTAGTGGGATTTAATGGATCAAGCCCTTGCTGGGATAGGGTCAGCTATGCTTTGGCCTTGTGGTCGAATATAGATTCTGGCAAGATGAATGTAGAATATCAGGAACGCAGGTGCTGGAAATTTAGGAGAGAGTGTGTCTAGAGTTCTGTCAGCCACCCGTATTTTTAAGACACAGTGAGATCATCGAATTGAGTTGGACTTTATGACGTGCAAAGCCTTCCCACAGAACATTTTGCCAAAAGTCAGTCTTAACATAATTTAACATATTTGTACAGTTGTGGCACTTTAACAAATCACATGGGCAGATTACATATTTTACGCATAGCGTGCCAGTCCAACTCTCCAGTTCGTAACACTTTGTTTCATCCGCTTAACAATTTTTTGTTGTTTGCAGTAAGAAATATTCGTCCTAAAATTCTATAACCTTATACATGTGTATAGATTATTATTAGGCATATCAGTATTGAATTTCAAAGGTCTGACCTGGCGGAATGAAAGGCAACCATGAGCACAGCATTTCAGAAGCACAGGCACTGTTTATATTGGTGCCTGTGCATCCGGCTTCCCCATTCCCATTGAGCCCTACCCAGTAATTGCCCATTTCTGGACGCCGGAAAAAATGCAACTCCGGCGGCAGCCGTTCCTGTTTAACAGGCATGGCTACCGCCAGGGTTGTAATGAGGCCCATTGTATATATGTATTTATATCTCTTCCTTGCTTATACATGTATTTATATCTCTTCCCAGCGTATGCTGCATTTCTATTCCTCTTCTGTATATTTTTTTATCACATGACTGCTTTTTGATTGTCTCCAAACCCTACTTAGGGCCTCATCACGAGTTGGGCGGTAACGCCAGCGCTATTAGCGCCGGCGCTAATAGCCCTACCACCAAACCCCCCGGCGCTATTAGCGCCGGATCATGGGTTTGGCGGAAGGGTTATTGCCCATTCCCCATTCGAGAATTCCTCATTCCCCATTTTGCCCAATGGGGAAAAATCGCGCTATTACTGCCGGCCAGCTCAGAGGTCGGGGGAAATCCGCCAAAGCCATGATCTGGCAGACCCTTAAATGCAGCGGTAATAGCACTACCACCGCATTTAAGGGTTACCGCCAGACTCGTGATGAGGCCCTTAGTCTGTACCCATTGTAACATAACTCATGTTCCATGCCTTATATTGTACATTTTCTACTACTTCTGTAACAGAACCTGTGCTTATTGTACATTTTTTGCAACCAAATTCCTATTTGTAACATGTCTATGCCATTAAGCCAAGCACCTAGCTACCTCTGGGTTCAGTGTGCTATACGAGCAAATAAACTAAAATGTACTCACTAACAGAATAAGTTTAGGTAACACTTTAAAATGAAAGGAGTTATACTCTTGAAGGATAACATATATGATCTGACAGTACTTGTAAAAGTCAGCCAGTTAGACATTATTTTGATAAAAGGTTTTAAAAAGATGTATCGTTACTTTGTCATGGATATGTTTTACTTCATAAATAACATTTTGATACCAATAATTTAACAAAACAATTTTTTATAATTTCTGCATTCATGAAAACGAATTCCATACTGGAATCTGGATGCTTGAATATGTCTCAGCGCTCTTGCTCACCCATAAGAAATTGGAGAAAATCCGAGTGATCATTTGAACAAGAGAATTGTGAGAAATAACAGGTAACATATATTGGTAATAATAAACATAGGGACAGGAATCATCCAAAGAGATTGTGGGTGATGAAGAGTTTTTTCTCACCTATTTATCTATTTTCTTTAAAATGATAATGTTAAGTTGAATGACAGTGTATATATGTTTAACAAATAAAAACACTAGAACACACTTTCAGGCACTGAGCTGCGTGCTTAACTTAAATACACTTGATATTAGCCTATACCCCTTGCCCAAACTACGCTAAACTACCTGCTCTCCACTACCACCCACCACGATGTGCCTTAACAAAACCCAGATAGCATCCGTGCTGTGCCTTACCATATTCAGCATTGCTATCATTATGTCTATCCATAAACACGTACCATGTCCCACCATGGACAGAAACAACAGACTTTGAGCTAGACTAACCCGTCTTTACAAGCCCATATGTCATAGCAACAAGGCCATTAACCCCCATCATAAACTTACCTCACGATACACCAAGCCATATCCCAACCTAACTACACCCTGCAATAACACCACTCAGCCTAAACTCATCCCAATAAAAATCCAAAACACACCTAATGTAACCATATTATCTAGCGCATTGATCAATGCCAGATCCTTAGTGGCCCACGCCACTGAAATAGCAGACACTCTATCATCTGATAACCTTGACCTTTTGGCAGTCACTGAATCATGGCTGCAAGAAGCTGCAGGTCCAGCACTTTCCCTAGCTATCCCTGAAAATTACCAATTAATTAGAATGGATAGACCTAACAGCAAAGGAGGGGGTTTAGCTATTATAGCCAACACTAACCTTGCCATTAGACTACAAGCCTCATCTCCTCTCAAATCTTGCAAACTCCTCATAGCCAAACTGCCCATCTCTAATTGCCACACACTAACTATCTACCTAATATACAGGCCACCTGGCCCCATTGGGTCTTTCGAAGAGGATCTATCCAGTCTCCTAGCCAATAACACTAAAGACTTGTCACAAATCCTATTACTGGGCAATCTTAACCTAGGTTTTAATGACCCAGGTGACAAACTAGCCCAATATATAGCTAGCCAAACACGGCTTAAACCAAAAAGTTGTCACACCAATTAACCCACAACAAAGGAAGGACCTTGGCTTGGGTGACTACCCTGAATTGTGATACCACTATCACCAAAATTACCCCTCAACACTGGACAGACCACTACCTCATCAACTTTACCTTAACCCTAAATACACAAACCACCAAAGAGAAAATCATGGCACCCCCCCTACCCACCAGAGCCAAAAAAAAACATAACTCCAGACAATCTCCTAACACTGCTACTACCTACTATTAATGTTCTACCAAACCACCAGCATCCCAAGCTCCTAGTAGAAAGCTATAATAACGCTATGAAAATAGCATTAGACACCATTGCTCCTCTAAAACTCCATAAAAGTAAACAACAAGCTCACCTAAACGCTTGGTTCACCCCACAGCTAAAATAATTAAGAATGCAAAAAGGGAAACTAGAGTCTAAATGGCACCATACCCAACTGAAGAAAATAAACTACAACTTAGACTTTTCACCAATAAATACAAAAAAGAAATCCTACTCACAAAAAAAAGAGAACTATTTACCATCCTAAGGGAACTGGAATCCCCTGTACCACCACCCGACAACATTGCCAAAGATAAAAAAATGGTGCAACAGCATCCAAAATGCCCTAGCAAATAAAATCAAGACCATCCAAACTAAAATTGCCTTAAAAAAAAACTCCCTAACTCCCAATGAAACATCACTCATCACCATCCCTATGACTACTAACTCACCCGGCATCAACCCCTTCTAATTCAAAAAAATATCTATCCTGGAAACTGAAAAGATCATTGCCTCCCTCAACCCATCCAACTGTAAGGGAGACTGTTGCCCAGCCCAGTTAATTAAGGACGCAGCAAGAGACCTAGCCCCTTTCATAACCAAACTGATCAATGCCTCCTTCTCCTCCAACACCATCCAAAGTAACCTTAAAGAGTCCTGGGTCCTACCCCTCCTCAAAAAGCAAACCCTAGACCCCACCATCCCCACTAACTATAGACTCATCACCACAGTACCATTTCTCCTTAAGATAATAGACAGAGTAGCATACCTGCAAATCCAGCACTACCTTGAAACTAACCAACTCTTAGGCACCCGTCAATCAGGATTCAGACCGCAGCACGGCACAGAAACTGCTTTAATTGATCTTAAAGTACAGATTGACGAACTCAATGACAAGGGAAACACTGCCATGCTACTCCTCCTTGATCTGTCGGCGGCCTTTGATCTGGTGGATCATGCAGTGTTGTGCAAACACCTGGCATTGGCTGCCCACTTTTCAAATGAGGCTATAGCCTGGACCCAATCATTTTTGGACAACCGCACAATGAGAGATTTCTCAACATTGGCATCAGCAGACCCTATCAAAATATCCTGTGGTGTACCCCAAGGTTCTTGCGTCTCGCCAACTCTATACAATATCTTTACCAAGCCCCTATTTGACAAATTGGACAGACTGGGTGTCACCTATACAAATTCTGCAGACGACACCCAGATCCTTATACCCCTTTCGGGCAATTTCCACATGGATACAGCCTTGGTAAACAAAATATATCTCATCATTCAGGCATGGATGGCCACACATGGACTATGCCTGAATGATGATAAAACTGAAATCCTACTCCTTGTATCCACTGCCAACTTAAATAAACTTAGCCCAGACTATTCAGCATTAAACATTGATGGCAACATAATCACAGTTTCCAAAACAGTAAAAACACTAGGTTTTCACCTTGACCACTGCCCTAACACTAAAGAAACACGTTAACTCCCTTGCATGCTCTACAGCTTACACTTGCAAGCTTATCAGGGCAAGTAGATCCTTCCTCACCCAAGCTAGCTGCATTATCATTGCCAATGCCCTAATACTATCCAAACTTGACTATTGTAATGTTCTGTGTCTGGGAGCTAACAAATACCTAATTTACAAAATTCAAACATTACAAAATAACGCCCTTAGAACTGCCCTCAATTTATCACAAATGGCTCAAAATCTGCAACAGAATCCCACTTAAAACAGCATCAATCACCTTCAAATGTCTTAATAATGCAGCCCCCCCTTACCTAGCAGCAAGAATTGTGAGAAAAATCTCCACTCGCCCTACCAGAACTGCCAACTCCTACTGCCTTTAGATACCTAAATTTAGATTTTAAAAAACAGGCGGAATATACTCGCATGGCTACACTCCAATGACCCCGAAGTCTAACTGTGGACCAATCCATACCTACTAACCTGACTGTACATAGGTATATTTTATATTTTATTATTATATTATTATTATTATTATTATTATGATTATTATTATTATTATTATTATTATTATTATTATTATTATTATTATATATATTTTTTAACTGATTTTCGCGATGAAGTATATGTCTTGTAACTAAGCTTTTGAGTAATCTTGTTTTCCTGCTCTCTGTAGCGCCCTGTTACCTTTGGGTTTGGCTCGCCATATAAAATAAATAAACAAACAAACAAACAGATGTTTGAATTGATCCTTTTTGCCAATACATAGCATATACTTCAATTTCAGATTGGATACAAGATGTATAGAATGCCATACTTTCTGATTTGCATATGTTACATTTATAGGCAGAAAAATAATAAGAATATTAATCTATTATTAGCACTGGGGGTGGGTGGTGCAGCCAATCAGGTTCTGCGGATCGTGGGTTGAAACCTCTACTCTCAGCCCGCGTTCCACGTAACCCACCAGCTGCCTCCCTCGCCCCACAGAACCAACATCTCCCCTCACTCCCTTCCATTTCTTATGTTTTACTATCTCCCAACCCCCGTCCACTGCCCTACTTACCTGAGTGTTGCAGTGGTGGTGGATTACCACAGCCTACTGCCTCTGGCTTTTCCAGGCGCCATGGTAATTGAAGAGAAACTCTGTATGGAACCCTGCCTTCCATTACTATGGTGGCCATATTAGTAAAGGATTTTCATTAATTGAACGGGACACGCGTGGCCCATTTAATGAATGAAAAGCCTTTTATTAACACCCCGGGTTACCGCTTTGGTAATCCTGGGTTCTAATGGTGTTATCAGCACGTTCCACTGGCTGGAATGGTGGCGGAGGGGTAACGTCCTGGTGCTCTCGTTATAGGCCTTTCGTTTCGCCTGGGATTATAACTTGGGCTGCCGGGCTGTTAACCACAGTTCCAGTCCTTAGAACGGGGTGATAACGCCATATTAGTGAATTTTTTCGTGGAAGATTGTGGGTTGGAAATGTTAAGAAAAATATAGCCAGCATCTACTAATGTTTTCAGTTACATAACAATAATTTAAATACCAGACATATTTCCTTTATTCCTAATAATTTATATTGAAGGATCAGTAGCAATCATAAACAAGGAAGTGGAAAGATGTCATCATTGGTGAGTACCTCTTCATAAGGACAAAGATTGAGAGAATGAATGACAACCATAGTTAGGGGAGAAGTGTATAACACGCTAATCAACATACAATACAATATCAAGCCAATCCCTCCATTGAAAATTGCCAACTAACGATGTTTAAGACCTTCTCTACATCCAGAGCAATGAAAGATAGCTACTCAACTATGAACTAGGTCAATGACAGAAAATTGCAAGGAAGGCATATAGTGATCATTACTTTCCACCTTTAGCAGAAGAAGGTTGACCCTCATACATAGGCTGGGACGAAAATTAGTGTTAGAACCTTAAATTACCTGGTTGAACTTCGGAACGCCATTTTAAAAGTTTGGCCACATGGGTCAATGCTTGTACATGGAAGGAGCACCTTTTCAGTCCTAGGCCGTTTTCAGGGAGGCAGGTAATCATTCTGGAAGACAGGCTTAGGAAAGTTAGGGGAGGTGGATCTAAACTGAAGTGAAGCTAAGTAACTGAGAAGGAATAAGGCTAGGGGGTGTGTTTTGCTTATGCAATGCTGTGGTGACACATTCAGTGAGTTCAAGTGGGTGAGGGAGTGCAGCTTGGTTGTCTGTGAAGGACACATATACATAGTTATTATTTTGTTCATATTTGTCTCAGATGCTCCTATTCCCATAGTCTCTAGTTACATGTTATTTTTGTCTGCGCTATCATGCCTGTGGGTCTATAGTGCGCATTATAAATTCCATGTAATGTAATGTAATGTAATGACTGTTGATATTCTGAGGCTAGCTTCAGGGAGAGTCAAACTGACCAGTTTCCATTGGGAAGAGTAGGCATTTGAAGAGGTAGATGACACACTTATCACTGTCTTTACCTTGAAATGAATGGATGAGACACATTTCATTTGGTGACACTTGGCAGGAGAAGCATGATGAAGTGGAAATACCAAAAGGCAGCTTGTGAGAAAGTCACGCATGTGTGATTTTTATGGGAGGAAGAAATAGAGATTCAGAGAAGCAGATGATGCGTCAGTCAGTGACCATCATATTAAGTGACTGGAGGAGACACATTCTATAGGCTGACAGCTGGGAAGAGACCCAGCAGGAGAAGCACATTCCTGTGGGTAGATCATGAAAGATTCACACTTTTATGCTTTTTGTCTGGGGGGAGGTAGCTGAAATTCAGTGATGCAGGCAATACACCAGTAGGTGTCTGTCTAGTGAAGTTGGTGACCAAGACACATGCCATCAGTTGACAACTGGGAAGAATAGAAGAAGGAACTGATAATCCCTGAGGGCTTCTTCTGGGAGAGTCACATTGGTGTGATTTGCGTGCGGGTTAGCAGAGATTCAGACAGGCAGGTGATGCACCAATTAGTGTACATCTTTTGAAGTTAGTGGACAATCTGGTAGCCCCTAGCAGGGTGACCAGGGAGGACACAGATCACTGAAGGCAGCTTGTGGGCGAGTCAAGCTCATTTGATTTTTGTGGGAGGAATGAGCACAGATTCATAGAGGCAGTTGACACACCATTCAGTGTGTGTCTCCTGAAGTGGGTGGATGGGAGAAATACTTTTGGGCGAGGTCTGAGAGGAAGAGAGGGAGGAACATGGTATCCCTGTAAGCTGCATTTAAGAGTCACACTTGTATGTTTGTTGTGGGGTTAGTAGCAGGCATTTGGGAAGGTCAGTGATACACCAGTTAGTCTCCTCTCTTCAAGGGAGTGGATGAGACATATGCTATTGGGTGACGCCTGGGGGGAGAAGCTGGACACGTTTGATATCCCTGAAGGAACTGTGTGGGAGAGTCATAATCATGTGATATGTGTGGGAGGACGGTGCAGAGAGGCAAGGTTGTGTGTGATACTCCAGTCAGTATCCACCTATTGAAGTGACTGTATGAGACACATGCCATTTTATGACAACTCGGATGAGGAGCAGGGAATCTCTGGGGCAGCTTGTGAGAAAGCCTTGCTTGCATGATTGTTGTTGTAGATAAGGCGCATCAGAGATTCACTGTGGTGGCTTATCCCCCAGTCAGTGTCTGTCTCCTGAGTCGATTGGGTTAGACACGTACCATCCGGTGACATCTGGGAGGCAGAGAATGAAGGGACAGGGCTCCCTGAATGCAGCTTGTGGCAGTCATGCTCGTGTGATTTCTTGTGGGAGGAATTTGCAGAAATTCAGGGAGGCAGAAGATACACCAGACAGTGAGTGGACAACACTTTGGCAAATGTTATCAGCACCCAACTGAGTCAGAGACAGGGGGAGATGCGATACTTGTAGTCTTTTCAATCTGCAGTAGAATTTAATGTGGTCAATTTTAGGTTTCAAACAACTCATGCTCCACATGCCCCATGAAAAGAGTCTCTGGACTAGTGCATGCACCAATGCAAGTACATGCATGCGTATTGCACCTGGATGGTATATTGGGGTATCCAGTGGTTGCAGCTATTACCAACGACAGCCTCATTCCTACTCTTGCCAGTGCCTCTGCTACCCCTGGTCAAACAGTCACTGTCAGCGGCAGTTAGAAATGAATGTCTCTGGGATGCATTAAATTCATGTAGCAAGATAACGGCACAATCCAAAATCTCTTTTGAACAAAAAACGAGACACTGGTCCTCATTACACGGTAGACGGAGAACCATGGCGCTATTAGCGCCATGGTTCATGCCGGTAAAATACCGGCACCGCCTTGGTGGAAAGGGGAATTACCGCCCCATTCCAAGGGTGGCGGGGCGGTAATTCCCCCTTCCACCATTGCCCTTCCCCATTCCCATTTTTGCCCCATAGGGCATAATGGGAATGGGGAAGGTGCTAATTACGGCACCGCAAATTGCTCCCTGGTCCCTTTGCGGGTTGGTTTTTAACGCCTGCAAAAAGCAGGTGTTAAATTCCCCAACCCGCAAAGGGACCTCCTAGTAAGGCGGTAAGGGTTTACCGGTACCGGTAAAATACCGGTACCGGTAAACCCTTACCGCCTACCGTGTAATGAGGCCCACTGTATAGTGTCTGACATTCCTACACGCTGTTAGAGACAGTGGGCCTCATTATGAGGCTGGCGGAATGAGATTAACGGCACCGATAATGGTGCCGGCGCCGTTAATCCCATTCCGCCCTATTACAAGGTTCCCTCGCGGGACCCGCTATGGACGTCTGGTTTCACCAGACTTTGGAGGCAGCTATTAAGTTCAGAGTACCTTTGCACTTGAAGACATACACTTGCATGATCCAAACTGTTAAAGGCTCCTGTGCAGCAAATGCCATGAATCCCTTCTGCAATATGTGATGAATGCCCCCTTGCAATTGGGTAGCATGAGCGCGTTCAGATGTTAGAACGTAGTACCCTTTTTGTGTGATTGCTACGCTTAGAGTAAGTCTAATGCAATACTAAACAAACGCATGCAGTGCGTGCAATGCATGCAATGCGCTTTGTTATGGCGCGCGCCTTTTAATTAAAGCTGTGTGATTTTCAAGCAGTCACAAGTTCTCAAACTTCTTAAACATGGGGAGTTACTATGGGACTTTCAAGTTTAGCTATTGTGATGTCGGGACACCATTTTCATCGATTAAGTTTAAACAACAAACAATTAAATAACTTCACTATTTATGCACATGTATTTGTATTTGTATTTGTATTTGTCTATTTATAAAGCGCCTTACGCCAAAGTGCTGTACATGGAACAACAATACATAAAACATGAACAATATAACAGTGAAGCAATTACAATATGAATCGATCAAGCAAAAAAACAGTGAGAAGAGCAATTAACTGAGAGGGATAGGGAGGACAGGGAGAGGGACAGGATAGGGGTGGAGTGGAAGAAGAGGGAAGGAGGAGGAATGGGGAGGGTGGGAGGGAAGGTAGAAGAAGGGAGGGGAGATAGTTGGGGAAAAGAGTGAGGAAGGGGGGAGTAGACGGGTAAGGGGTTTCAAGGCAGAGAATGGAGAAGGAGAGATTTAAGGGAAGTGTGGAAGGTGGAGGAAGAACAGATATCAAGAGGAAGGGAGTTCCAGTGTAGAGGTGCTAAGAGTTGGAAGGATCGAAAACGGGAGGAGGCACAGGGGGGTGGGGGTGAAGTGAGGAGGAAATGGTCAGAGCATCGAAGGGAACGGGAGGGGGAGTAGAAGGAGCGAAGGGAGGAGAGATAAGGGGGGGCAAGACCATGGAGAGATTTGAAGACAAAGCAGAGAAATTGGAATTTAAGTTGGGAGTGAAAGGGAAGCCAGCCAAGGTAGGAGAGAGAGGTAGAGATGGAGTCACGGGAGGTGAGGAGACAGAGGGTGCGAACAGCAGAGTGGTAGATGGATTTAAGAGGGGCAAGGTGAGAATTAGGAAGTCCGAAGAGTAAGGAAGAGCAGTAGAAGAGGCGGGAGAAGATGAGGGAGGAGATTAAGAGTTTAGTGGCATGGAAAGTGAAAGAGGGACGGATTTTGTGAATGTTGAAGAGGTGGAAGCGACAGGTGCGAGAAGTGAGGGAGATGCGCTGGGAGAAGGAGAGAGAGGAGTCGAAGAGGACACCTAAGATACGAGCTTGAAGATAGATAGGAAGGTTGGAGGGAGGGAAGTGAATTAAAGGGGGAGGAGAGAAAGGGGGAAGAGAGTTAGAGGGAAAGAATAGCACTTCTGTCTTGACTGTATTGAGAGAGAGAAAGCGGGAAGACATCCAGTTCTTAATGGCAGTAAGGCAGGAAGAGAGTTGTAGGTGGAGATCAGTAGAGAAGGAGGAGACATGAACCAACAAAAATGTTTAACAATATTGAGAAAGGTATCTCATGTTGTCCCTTGCCTTTTTTGGCCCTAGTGCTTTAAAGTTGTGCATTTTTAATACAGAAAGCATAATGACATGTACCAGAATGGCAAAAAAAGAAAAGGGGACTTGAGGTACTATTCACAATCAGACCTGTCAAAGGGCATTGTAAGATGTCTGCATATTTCCCTATTAAACGATGATTTAGTAAGTGAGTATGTTTCAGAAAATTAAGGTATGTTCAAGAGGGCACAATAACAAATATAAGTAAAGAATATTTCATATAAATGTTTAAACTTAAAGAACTGGCCACTTATAAACCGTGCTTTAAGGAATCACTTCGGTTTTCCACAACAGTAGGGAATGGGATTCAATGAGCGCTTTCCTCGCAGATAGATGCACGCCCTGCAGTGCTATGATGGGCATGCAGGCCTTCATCAATAAAGTGAAGGTCATTAACTTGGGCACCAACGACACCTATTATTACAGTGCTTAGAAGTGGTAGTGCGTCACTATGCAGATATTTAAAAAGATACACGATCTGTGACAGATGTTAACTCTGTGGCACAATCACTGAATGACGACGCCTACACACACAAGCCTCCTCCACCTCCTGATAGAGTCTTAAGATAAGAGGTGCTCAAGGCACAGGTCAGGCGGCATCTTTACAAAAAGCAAGCACATTTGTCATGTGAGGCTACATAAGCTGAAGTGCCCCTCAATTATGGGTATGTTGCTTCAATTATGAGAGCACCCAGGGCGTATCATTACAGTACCCAGGATAGAAAATCATTGGTAACCAAAATAACCTTGTTCCTATTTTAGAAACGATTTTTGTTATCCATGTATGCTTATTGTACGTTTCTTACATCAGAGATGCCACTTCCTATAATATGATGAAGGCCACATGTCATCCGACAGCAATTCCTGCAATGTGACTGGGATCAAAAGTCATGTGGCGTCACTTCATGTGATGTCATTGGGTGAAGGATGTCACTACACATGCCCCTTGATCACCAAATTCACACGTGGTGAGGTGTGGTGAAGGGACCCAGGCGGGTCGGGTTGAATTTTTGATGCCAGGGGATCTGTTTGCTTTAAGATTAGTGGGCCGATTCATGGAATTAATGTGCGCTGAAATTTTCAGCGCAAGCGTGCGAATCGCAGTGCGAAAATCGCAGCGAAACCCGCGCACAGCGATTCATGGAAGTCTGTGCGCGTGTAAATCCCAGGATGTGCGCCAAAATTCTGCGTGGCGCACGCTGGCGCACATGTCTCCAGACAGCGTGCGCTACGTGCACAGCGAAATCGCAAATAGCGGGGTGCAAACAACAAAAGTAGGAGGAACAGAGGGTGTGATACGCGGAATGGGGAAAAACGTGTGAAAATGTGGGCGTCACGGGGGATGTACAGGAGGCAAATGTGCGGAACGCCCACACACACGTTCAAAACACGTATTCATGGATTTGAACGGGCTTAACGCGTGTGCCAAAAAAGATGCGCTAATCCGGGAACACGTACGCCAGCAGGAAGCAGGCGTATGTGGACCCGCGCAGCATAAATGTGCGCGCAAACAGCAAACAAGCTCAGACGCCAGGATGAATATACCGTTCCTAGCATCAGTGGTAGTGGGATACCGCAGGAGGAGGAGGAGGATAGTCAGGCCCAGAATTTTCACACCCAGTACTTGCCTTTTTAGGATGCCTGATGACCTGGTGTATGGGAGGTACAGGTTTCCACCTCACATAATACTCGAGCTGGTCAGTGAGTGGGAGGATGACCTCACATCACCCACCCTGTGCTCCCAAGCACTCAGCCCCCTGGAGAAGGTCCTCAATGTACTTCATTTCTTGGCCATTGGATCATTTCAGCGGACAAGTGCTATAGTGGGGGGGGTGTCACAGGCCACGCAGTCACGCTACCTACACCAGGTCTTGGCCATCATGACTGCACGCCCATCCGTCCGCGGGCACATATACCTGCCCAGAACACCTGCAGAAAGGCAGGCTGCCGTCCCGGATTTCTACAGGGTGGCACAATTCCCCAAAGTCCTAGGCGCCATTGATTGCACCCATGTGGCTCTACGTCCCCCCAGGGCATCAGAGCACATCTATAGAAACCGCAAGCACTGGCATTCCATCAACGTCCAGGTAGTATGTGATGCCAAGGGAATCATCACCTCAGTATATGCCAACTATCCAGGGTCCACCCACGACAGTTTTATGTACAGAATGTCAACCCTAAACCAGGACCTAGAAGCTGGGCGGCATGGCGATACATGGCTGCTCAGTGAGTATAAATGCCACAGCACATGCATGCATGTCAGATACTGAGTAATGTCACAACCGCACTAATGATACCCATCACCACCTCCCCAGGGGACAGTGCCTACCCTCTGAGCACCCACATGATGATGCCATTTCGGAACCCCACCACGCCACCCGAGGTAAGATACAACACAGCCCACATTGCAACCCGGGGCATAGTGGAGTGCACATTCAGAAAGCTGAAGTCACGCTTTCGCTCCCTTGACCATTCTGGTGCGCAGCTGTTATACGCTCCCCCGGTAGTGTGCAGGATCATAGTGGCAGCATGTGTCCTGCCCGTGGACATGGTGGTGCCCCCACATCCCCAACCACATGCACGTCTGCTGCGCATGGGAGGGGAAAGGGGACGGGGTGAGTCAGCCCGCACGCAGCTGGTGGCTAATAACTTCACCTAAAATCACACCCCTATGGAGTGCACACAGCCCTGGCACATACCATCTGACAATCAATGATGATGACATAAGGGACAGTCAACTGTCACAACCATACCAGCCTGAGATTGGTCACCTGGAAGTGTTACATTGTATGCATCCCTACCTACACAAACAACACCAATGCTGTGTCATCAAAAGACACACTTCTATGCTGCTAAATTCATTACCCCCTTGCAAAATACAACATGACAACAGTGCCATGTCACCCAACCCCTCCCCAGCACCGCAACCCAACACACCATGGCATGTCATGCTATGTGAGAGCAAACAAAGCTATCCCCAAAACATGACACAGTGTCACAAAGTACAGTGTCCCTAATGGAAACTGGCCACCCACAAAATGTTCCCAGTAATGTTGAACTAACAACACACATGACCAAATACTTACAAACAATACAATGCAGCTACACAACCTCAAACATAGCATAAACATGACAGTACTAAGTTAAAGTAGTGGTAGTCTTACAACCTGATTATGCCAGCACATCGACCACTTCTAACTGTACAGTGTTGCTGCCACGCAAATGTGTAAGTGCACTGCTAACAACATGAACTCCATCTCCAAAGTAGACGGCCTTGTGAAGACATGAGGAATGAACCTGCAAATTAGGAGGAAGCCATGGATGCACAAGCACATATCAATACACCATGCAGTGTACAATACAGCAACAATATCCACTAGGAATGTATACACAGTATTCACTACAGACTGCCCACACAGCTCATGGGAGTCCAACGTCACTGTGTAAGTCACTGTCACTTGGGCACACCCTTTGCAAGCCCATGGAAACGGGAAGCAGGAGGGGTGTGTGTCTCACAAACCCAAGCATCTAACCCAAACTCAGGACAAGCCTGCATGTGCAAAGCAGGAATACAGTGGATGCCCACGGGAGCCACACAAGGCAACACACTGTAAAAAAAATCAAAAATCAAAAATCAAAATGGCCATGTGGGGGACGGGGGGGGGGGCCACCCAGGAGGTCCGAGGACAGGGTGCGCACCAACAACCGCCTGTGTGGATTTTGGGAAAAAAAACACCTCCATGGGCTCATGGCCTGCACAGCTATGCCAATGTGGGAGAACTGCTGCTGTCGCTCTCATCACCCTCTGCTGCTGCCACAGGAGGTGGTGGTGCTATGGGAGGCAGCCCACGCAAAGCCCTGGTATGGTCCTCCATGGCAGCAAGCATGCGGGTGTGGAAGGTCTGGTTCTGGAGGATTATAGTGTGGAGATCCCCATGCACCACTTGACATGATGCCCGGATCTCCTCCTGAGTTGCCTGCATCTCAGCTGAGAGCGAACGTGTGAGCCGCTCCAGCTGCTGTTCTGTCCTCAAGTTAGTAGAAGCCTCAAGGTCAACAAGAGTCTCCCTCAGGTGATGGAATTCTACCCTCAGGGCTTCCCTGTGGCCCTGGGACTCTATTGATATCGATTGGCGTAGAGTCTCCAGTGCCGCCTGTCTGTCCCTGTTGGACGCCAACATGTCCTGCCTGTGTGATTGGCAAATTTAGCCTGCTGTAGTTGCTCCAGGGGGGACAATGGAAGTGCCCACTCTCTCCAGTGCTTGAGCCATCATCTCAACTGATGCTGCCTGTTGGGTTGCCATACCGTACATGGATTGTTCCCAGGCGGTATTGCCTGGTGGCGTACGGCCACCGCGTCGGCGGGCACCACACCTGTTTGGGGCAAGGCGATCTGCGCCTTGCTGTGCCGGCACTGCCTGAGGCTGCAGGACTGCATTCCCCCTCTGATCTGCTGGCCCAGGAACAGGATCAGATGTTGTGGATTGTGATCCTGCATCCGTAACCGTCAAAGGCGGACTTACCAACACTGACATCCCCATAGAGGGTTCTACCTCTGGTGCAGGTGGGTTGGACAAAACAGAATCCCTGCCAGAAACACTTACCTGCGATGGCACATAGGTCTCATCATCCGAATCAGCACCTGAATAGAGGTCTGGGGAGGTGCACCCAGAGGCACCCCTGGACAGAATGGTCTGCAGCAAGATTGGGTTCTCACCCACCACCACACCACATCCCCCACTGGTGCCCGGTCGTGCCTGAGATCCCTCCTGGGTCTGCACAATCTCCTCAACCTCAACAGCATCAAGTGCGTCATCCCCTGCAAAATCATGAAAGACAAAAAATGGAAACAGGCATTAGCACCATAGCACACAAATAGGCCTGACAAGCTACAGAACCAGTACATGATTTACACATGTCCCACATGACTATAACCCTCCCATGCATGCACTGTCACTGAGTTGGAAAGGGAGGCAAAAGGCAGACACTGATGACACCAAGATGGAAGAGCAACACATTTGCTGCATGCTGGGTAGCACTGCCATCACACATTGGCCTGTGAGTGGCAATTCCAATACACATACATGACACATGCCATCACACAGATGGCATGTACCATAGCCATGGTACATTCCACAATTACATCCATATGTCAGTGAATGAATACTGTCAGCCATCCATGTGAGATGGACATGATGAGATGAAAAATTCTACATGAAAACGATGGTTTACACATTTTTTGGAATTTGTAAACCATAGCAAAACCATAGATTTACAACTGTTTCACATGATGTTGCAAACACTTTGTAAACTTGATGTTTACTTGATGTTTGCACACATTTTCGATGAGTGAAAATTGTGTTTACTAAATGTTTACATGGATGCAAACAATAAGCATTCCTTATTTTTACAATATTTTACATATTCGTAAACCATAGTAAAGGTAAGGTTTAACATTCTTTCCAAGGTTTCTAAACCACAAAAACATGATTAACAACACTTTAGTACAATGTGGAAAATGTTTGGCAAACTCAATATTTCTATTTCCACAGAAGTTGAGTGAATATTTTCCTGAAGACTTTTGCACACGACTGTGCTTTGTAAGGGGTTATTTATAATGCGCTTAATACCCAGAGGTTTCTAAGCACAGACCCAGGGATCGAACTCTGTGTTACTCAGGGTCGTCTTGCTTCCAAGGTGAGCAAGTTGCCCCTGAGCTATCCTCCCAAGACTCTTTGCGGCAAGAATTGGGCTTGTTTCAGCATGTGTTCCTGCATCCGATTGGCGGATGACTTCTTGAAACATCCTTTTGGTGGTGAGCCGGCAAGCGAAGCCAGTCGCGTGTAAAGGATCCAGGAGAAAGTATTTCTTCCCTATCTGGGCCTGTCTGGGCCTGGAAAGGATCTGCCCTGCATCCATTATTTGCCATCACCTGGAGTTGACTGTCTCGCTACTATCCTAGCAATGTTGTCACACTTGGCAGGTAAGACTCAAATCTCCTTTCTCTCTTCCTCATTGTTCCTTAGTACCCCTCTAGCCCTGTCTCCTTCATTTTCGCACTCTCCTTGAGGTGCATTGCCGCCTGCAGCCCACCGCAGCATCTGCCTCGGATTACCCTTGCCCATGTCCGTTTCTCCCTCACTATGCCAGTGGTGGCTGGCGCTACCGTGTGCCTTCGGTTGAGCCCCTGCCGGCTGGGGACCTCCGGCTCTCCGCTCCGCCGCTCTCTGTAGCCGTTTTGGACCCACTCACCTTGTGGTCCCCAGCAATCCCCCGCACCAGTCTGCCCAGCTCTTGGTGAGGCGTTACGTGTTTTCATTCCTACCTACTGTGCCCTTGCCAGTCTGTACATTATGGTTTCCTCAGCACCCTCAGGCGTTGCTTGCCAATATGTTGATTATTTATTGCTTCCTGCCTGTCAGTTACAGATCTGTCTTTCCCAGTCCGAGCTGTGTTTCTCCTTAGCCTTCTTCAACCATAGTCTAACCTTCCATGTGCTATGTGTTGCATTATCTTCCCTGCTACCTTTTGACCTAATTTTTCTCTTGGATATACCTTGTCTTTGGTACTTTCTCTTTCATGCTTCCACTCCCCCGTTACTTGCTCCTTCGCCTCCTCCATCCAATCAACTGCTCCCTGCCTCCCATAGCCTTTTCGCAGTTCTTTCCCAGCCCTGCACTTTGTTCCCTTTAGCCAACCCTTTATCTCTGTGCTTGCTCTTCTCATCCTAGCTCTGTGTTACACATGTCCATCATTAACACTGGATTGTCGCTGTTTTCCATTCCACTTACCTGCAATCACTGTTTGACTTTGAAACCTTGCAGTGCCTTGCATGTCACCTACCTGCAACCTCTTAATGACTTGAACCTTGCTGTGCCCTGCATTTCACCTACCTGCCTGATGTAGCCTCTCATGCTATGAGACATGGCTTTTCCAGTCTGCATGCATTCCCTGAATATCATAATTGTAGTCTATTTTTTTCCAACAATGCTGCTTATCTACTTGTACTTGCACTTTTGTTCAACTTGTCTTGCATTTGTACCTTTCGCCTCTCTGCCCCTCCTTCACTTCCCTTCCTTCCCCTCTGCAACTTCATGTCTCAGCACTTGCACGATCCAAATCACCTCATAGCCTAGTAGGAATTTTCTTTTTGGTTTTTCAACCCTTTCTCTGCTTCCTGCACTTCCATCCTCCCCCTCTCCCCTGCTCTCTTTCTATAGCACTTGCATGTTCCAAATTGTTCCTCTTCCCATCCCTTCACCCTGTCTTGATGCGTCTTGAAACACAATTTTTGCTGTGTAGTTGTGCATTACAAAATAACCAATAAATAAACTTTTTTTTGCAGAAATATATCAACCTTCCAAATAACTGTATGTTTGGTGTTAATGAATGTTTTAAACAATTAAATTTGTATTGTCTTACAAGTTTGCCAGAGGTCATAGTGGTTGCTGGACTGCATTGATAACTGGTTCATATGTGCAGAGGGTACGTATATGGATGAGCATTTTGGTATTGCCTGAGTAGGATGTCGGGGATGAGGAAGAGAGCAGAGTGTAAACACAGTGGGAAGGATATTGGTTCAGTATATATTTGATATGCAAGTCTGCAATTTCCCTTTTTGTGGATGTGGGCTAAATGCTTTTTCATCGGTACAATGTTCATTCATGGCCTGTTTCTTTGCTGCATTTTTTGCTGCACATTTTAAGCTGCAAAAAATCAGCAAAGAATATAGAGGGGGGTAAAGGCATATAAACGGTGGGGTGGGGTGGGGTATCGGGAATAAATAATAGGGACGGGGTGGTATGGGGGGACCACAACCAAAATTATTTCGATTATTTTATTCGGCAACACATTTTTAGCAAAAAAAGCTGCGAAAAAAAACTGGGGATGAATGAACATAGAACCTTTTTCATCACTTGGATAGATTCTCTTTGTTGAAATAACTTCTATAAAGAAACCTGCAAACTGAGTTGGTGATAGTGTCACCTATATGGGAAGTTTACAGAAAGGATACCTTTGTAGTTCTCCCTGCAATTAAAGTTCCTTGGATACTGGTGGGCAGTTAGAATGTTCTGCCCAATAATCATAGCAGCTGCATGTTAGTGTCAGCTTTCCATGCCCCCCTAATATACTTATATAGGTAATTAATGTTTAAGTAAGAGGGCCATACTTCATGAATCAGGATGGTGCTTGGCTCCTGCTGAGCTACAGAGCATAAATAGTAAACACATGGGTCAGAGGTTCTAATCCCCCCTCCTGCCCTTCCTAAGCACAACATTCAACAATTGTGTGTCCGGGGCATGCAATTAAGTTCTTCTGACACATGTGTTTTCTACCTATATAGGTAGGCCGTGGGTTCTTTAAGCTCCACTTGGATCCAAAACTGGCACCATTACCCACAAAGTTAGGGCCAGGGGAGGGGAGCAGGTTTGACAGAAATATCAGGTGCCACATAATAATTTAATCAGGGGAAAGATGACAGAAGCGTAGTGTAAATTATAATAATAAAAGGGGTTGGTTACCCTAAGATACCTAGGGCTATCCATATGTGGACCCATTGCTCACTGTGCTCAGAGAAGCAAAGCTCCACCTCACTGATGAGGCCTGTCTAGGTCGTAACACGTGTCTGGGGTTGCTGTTGGTACTCTTGTTCAAAGGAGGATTGCCTTAGCATTTCGGTGCTGGACTGCTCAAGTGGGCGGGACAAAGACTGATATGCAGATGAATATTCCTCCATTGTGAAAGGTACAGTGAGGTAAAACATGTGGCTGCAGACTCTGAGTGGGCACGTTCCCACAGAACAGGTTATCATGCCATGTTCTTTCTTGCAGAGGGGTGCCCTGACCTCTTTTTAAACTATAATAATAATAATTTGTTTTTTATATAGCAATTTAATCTAAAGCGCTTTACATAGGACATATTTACATATTACTATTATTACCCAATCGAAATTATATCTCATTGCACTCAGGTATCTAGATGTTTATGTGTAGTGGAATGTTGGTATACAGTGTACCAAGTCTTTAGTTACAAGCATCACAGGCCTAGTAAACATCAGGGTTAGTGTCAACCATGAAGCCAAGTTCAGTTCATATGGTCCCCAGTGTCTGTAAACACACTTGCTGCTGCACTGGTCTCCAATGCAGCATGTCCTTTTGCCAAATCACACACATATATAGACACACACTCAAGCAGCATGCCCAAACTCGGTATGTACAACCACCTATGGAATGACCCCCAACCCCAACACAGCCACCTACTCTCCCACACACACCAAACCCTGTTCCATGTGCCCTTGAACCTTCGCATCCACCTTCATGCAAAACCTGTTTGGCTCGTCCAGGCCGAACACACTAGCTATGCTGCTTGTCTCATTCTCCCCCACACAATCCAACCCTGTGCAGCATATGCATCCTCTGCAAAGTGTGATGGAACTGCCATGTGCTGCACAAAAACACACCAGCAGATCCACCAAACCATTCAAGTAGGGAAATTCATTATCCATCTAAAAAGTCATACTAGACAACCCAACAATCCGTTCTGCTCAAACCACCCATTTAATCATCAATTCATCCATATATAAGTACTAACACATATAAAAAAAAGCCAGACCTGTAGGCTTTGCCAATGCTTGCTATTACATGTGTTTAGTGGTAAAATGAAATAAATGCAGTGGAATATGATGGGAAAGGTACATCACATATGAAGATTCAGCCTTCCTGTTGTTCCACCCTTCTGCAGTCCTTAATCTGATGACTTCATTTTGTACCTTTATATTGCAAGCTGCTTAGCAGTGGCTCCGTGGACAGAAACTGTGCTGTCGAAAATGCGTCTTTATGTCAGAAAGATGGTATAGATTTTAATAAAATTAACACATGAATGAATCTACAACGAAAACCTATAAAGAAAGTAATTTGCTGATATGCCTTTGCCTTTTGCTAGAAGTTGCATCACGTGTTGTTTTTAATGGAAGAATCTAAACGGCATTTAGCCTCTTTTAGTTGCAATAGAAACTCTGCTGCTGTCCTCGCTACAGTGAGTGTGGTCATATACTCGCAGGAGCATGGTTTCACAGACAGCTAACTCCTATGTTTACATGCTGCCTGCCGCCTCTACTGCGCACGTGCAAGACATGCGCTGTACTGTAGCCTAAGGTCACAAATCAAAAGAAGGAGCCGCGGGAAGAACCGTTGCTGCTGCTCCAAACAGGCTTTTGAAGTGTTGTGCAGATGGCGGTGACGTTCCATCTCTCTCTCATGGAGCAAAGCGCTGGCCAGCACCTTTCCAGGGCCCACAAACTCCAGGCCTGCACTATTGCAAGACACTGCATGGGTGAGTATGGAAGGAAAGGGCTTCTTGAAATGCGTCTAATAAGTACTGAATATTACGAGCATGATGAGCACACAGGGCAGGCTCACCCTGGATCACTCAAGGGCAGTCGGATTTTCCAGCGTTGCTTTACATTGGACAGTGTGTAGTAAACGCTTGCACAGATGACAGGAGTCGTGATGACTGGCTGGATGTCTTTTATTGCACATGGACATCTGCCAGGAACATGTAAGTAATACAGAACCTGAAGGCTAGGCAAACGTGCCTAATAACTGTTGCAGGGCTGTGGGACTAAAATGTCTCGTGGTGCGAGCCCCCAGGCCCTAATCTCGGAGGAGCCGGCAGGACGCGTCTTGCCGCGTCCTCTGATGCTCCCGTAATGTGCGCGAAGCGCGCGGGGGCGGTCCTCGCCACCAAAGCGAGATCTCGCGAGAGTTGGTGACTCTCGCGATATCTCTACACAGTGGATATGTGAATGAGGAAAACGTGAGGAAATATCAACCTTTGTGGATGGAAAATGGGGGCTCTCTAGGGAGTTCGAAAATATCCATGTCCTGTGCTGATTCAGCAGCATTATTAAATCACGAGTATGTGTGTGGAGAAAGAGAGAGAGAGAGAGTGTGTGTGTTTGTGCCTGTTTTCTTTTCTGCTCTGTGTCGGGGCAGGGGGATCTATACACGTCTGACCCTTGAGAAAATCGTGGCACTGCCATCTGGCATCTGGATGCCGGTGTATTTTTGTTTTTATTAATAATTCTTTTGTAAATGGCCTTTTAGTTGCTGACAGCATCCTGTCAGAAGGTCATCCTTGGTCAGTTGTGGCTGACCCTTGACCTGCGCTGCCCCCCAGCAAAGCCCCTCTCACTTGCGTGGTTGTGCGACGTGCGCCCTCTTCAGATCTTTAGAAGGTGCACAAGACTTGATGGGTATTCCGGTACTAATAGTTAGCTCTGCGCCATGAATATGAAAAGCAACTCCGTCAGAAAAAGAAACTATACCTTGTACGTTTCATTGCTATCCGAATTTCACCAGTCATATGTGTTTGAACCCACTGTTTACTCACAGGCCATCAAGCGGCACGATACCACGCAAATGGCAAAAGCAACGCTATAGCAAGACCCACTCACATGCGACAGAAAGGACCAGACACCTGGTCTGGCCTGTAGTGTATATACAGGCTCATCCTTTCTTGCACACATCTGTGCAATGAGTCTCCTTTGGGTTACATTTGAACTGCTGCGGTTAACAGTGCCCACAGGGAGGGCTTTTCTGTGACAGTTGCCTATGCATTTTGGATTTCGCTTCATCCTAAAACCATCAGGTCTCTTCCCTGGCAGGGTTGATAATATTCTTTGCCAGCGGTTACACGGCAGGCTTGAGCTTAAAAGTCACTACAATCTATGATAGACTTGGGTACACACTGCTAAAGGGGTGCCTCCCCGCACCCCTCCAACCCTCCACCGTTTGCCATCTCTGTCGCATTCTCATGTCCCTATATATTTGTATGCTAATAGGCCATTTCTGCTGAACTAGCCACACATGGCCTATTCTACTCGCACACTTTAGAGGGACTTTTTTATGTGCATGTTGTACCATTTATTATGTATTACTTGGATGTATACACATTTACCTTCCGCTGGCCATCTTGCACCCTGTGGGACCTCACAAGTGGCTCACGCTGAGGCGTGGCACTAGCTCGCAGGAGTCTTTCTCTCTCGCTGATGGGATTAGCTGCAGACTCAACGGGGGGTCTGTATGCCTGCCAATGGATGTGAGATGCCTGTTGTGGGGAACATGGCCTCCCCTCGGAGAGACCGAAGGCGGCTTATAAATGACACACGCTTAATGACAGGTCACGGTCAATATTTCACTACGTGCTTAATAACACATTAAGAGTGCAGCTTCAGTGGCTATTCTCGGACACTTCCCAATCTGGTGTCGAGCCTGCCTGTTGGTTAAGCAAAATTACCCCTCTAAGGTTATCATCTCATATAACCCACTAACCCTATGCTCATATCTCTGCATACCTAAACTCACATGAAAATCCACACAACCATCTTCTCGCTCAGCAAACCGCACCCACTTCACCATACCGCAACAGCAAACAAACACATAAACCGCACCAACAGCACACAAGGTCTTGCATCGCTCCGATATTCACACCAAAGCTCCGCTCACAGTGAAAACCGAACTGAAGCTGCCAACAGCACACCACTTCTTACTTTCCGACACCCTCTTCACCCTACCAACCCACTCCGCCTTCTTGTTTTCAGATCCGCCAGAGCAGCTGGGATACAATTCCGTTGGTGATGGTGCACAGTACAAATTAGCCTTGCGTGCAGACATAGAGGGTCCTGATTCATCTGTTTTTGTGAGGTTTTATGTTTTTTTCATGACTATTGAAATACACAAGTATGCTGTGCCCTCTATTTTCATTTTTATTGCTTGCCCAGCGCCACTATATGCAATTATTTTTGCACGTTTGATGGACAGGTAGAGTAATGCAGTTGCTGAATGTCACCCTAAAAATAAAAATTCAAATGTCTACGGTGCTGCCATTGCCACTGGGCTAGCCAACCCATGGACTTACACACACCCAACACAAGTAACAAAAGCTTACAACAACAAATATGGACACTGTACCTTACCCATACGGATACAACAAGCCAGTGCACACAACCTGAAACACCATCCAATCTACACATAAAACACGCAGATACACTGCTGCATAAATCACATAGAAACGCCCCAGGCATTGGACCTTAGTAATACGGATAAAATAAGCCAGGGCACACAACCAACCATCTTCAAGCCAACACACACAAATGCCAGTTTTTCCTGGTTCTGGAGCTATACTATCACTCTTTCCTCAAAAACCAACTCTGTCCTCTTTCTTGCAGAGCCACGTGCAGAGCCACGTGAGCACCTGGCGACTGCTCTTGGATGGTAGTGATGCACGGTATAATTCAACATAACATAACCTAACCTGTCGATGAGACTGCTGTGCACCATTCAGATAACATATTCCCATCCCGCTATGCTACATGTATATTGATGTCATGCATAAAGTTATGTATGGATAAACTAGGAATAGCATAGTTGAGCCGGTTAATACATTTGCTGCAAAGATCTCTGCCCCTCAGTTCACTGGTACTTTCCCAGATGCAATGTATAAATACATCTATATTTATAAATGATAAGTGGTAAAACTGAAATGTAGAGAGCAAGGCCACACATATTGACATGTTCCAACCCACTGGGTAGAAGAAGAAAGCAAAGTATTTGTATTTGTATTTATTGATTTATAAAGCGCCTTACACCAAAGCGCTGTACAATGGAACAACATAATAGATAAACAAACAATATAACGGTTGAAGCAAATACATTATGAATCAATCAACAAAACAGTGAAAAGAGCAATTAACTGAAGGGGATAGGTAGAGAAGGGAGTGGGAGTGGATAGGGGGGAGTGGTGGAAAATGGTAGGAGGAGGGAAGGGTGAGAGGGGGAAGGCAAGAGAGGGGAGAGATAGTCGGGGGACAGAATACAGAGGATCAGAAGGGGGAAGGAGTTTCAGGGAGGAGAATGGAGGAGGAGAGATTTAAGGGAAGTGCGGAATGAGGTGAAGGTAGGGGTAGAACGGATAGCAAGAGGAAGGAAGTTCCAGTGTAGAGGTGCTAGGAGTTGGAAGGAGTGGAAACGGGATGAGGCACAAGGGGACGGAGGTACAGTGAGAAGGAAATGGTCAGCGGACCGAAGGGAATGGGAGGGAGAGTAGAAGGAGAGAAGGGAGGAGAGATAAGGGGGAGTGAGACCATGGAGAGATTTGAAGACAAGGCAGAGAAATTGAAATTTAAGTTGGGAGTGAAAAGGAAGCCAGCCAAGGTAAGAGAGAGAGGTAGAGATGGAGTCACGGGAGGTAAGCAGACAGAGGGTATGAACAGCAGAGTGGTAGATGGATTTAAGAGGGGCAAGATGAGAAGCAGGAAGTCCAAAGAGTAGGGAAGAGCAGTATAAGAGGCAGGAGAAGATGAGGGAGGAGATTAAGAGTTTGGTAGCGTGGAAAGTGAGAGAAGGATGGATTTCGCGAATATTGAAGAGGTGGTAGCGACAGGTGTGGTAAGTGAGGGAAATATGTTGGGAGAAGGAGAGAGAAGAGTCAAAGAGAACGCCTAAATTACAAGCTTGAAGACAGATATGGAGATTGGAGGGGGAAAGTGAATGAATGGGGGAGGAGAGGAAGAGGGGAGAGAGTTAGAGGGAAAGAATACAACTTCAGTGTTGTCAGTGTTAAGAGAGAGAAAGCGGTAAGACATCCAGTTCTTAATGGCAGTAAGGCAGGAGGAGAGTTTTTGGTGAAGGTCAGATGAGAAGGACGAGAAAGAGAGAAAGAGTTGAGTGTCGTCGGCATAGAAGTGGTGGGAGATGCCAAATGAGGAGATAACAGGGGCAATGGTAGTAGTGAGCAATAGCATTGGAAGCAGTGAGTACTTGCGTTGTTCTTTTTTCAATTCTGGTTTAACTGGCTCCCCAGCAGAGCCATCAAGCCCCCTCATTCAAAATCTCCCACTCCACTCCCCAACCATCATGCGCACATCCCGGGCTTCTCCATGCACCACCATGGGCTAGCCAAATGCTGCACGCTTGCCTTCTGCATGGCACCCAGCCAAACCTGTGTTCTTGCGTTAGAGGCGGCTTTGCACCATCTCAGTCAGTCTCAGTCGCAGTCACTACATCATATCCAAACAGTTATGGTGGATCCAACTGCAAGAAGAGGTACTGTGCAAATAGTATATGTCATAACCTCTACATTTTTGTTATGGACAAACTACCTAAAATAATTTTGTAAGAAGAGACATTATTTTCAATTGTTTACCACCCAGGATTTCTCCTACTTTTTTTTATCTCTCGTTGTAGCTCTCTCTCACCTTCGCTCTCAATAACTTTTATATGGCTCATTAGAAGTTTGTTGTGCTAAAATAGTATAATGCATACCCTTTGAAATTCAAGATTGGACATTATATATGGCTGTAATTTAGGGGTGTGGTAAATGTTGTCTTTGCAACCTCTCTTCGCTTGAGACTCAGCAGCTTTTAGAAGAGAAGATGTAAGTGAATGTTTTTGCCTTATCCTATTATATGCAGAGATGTGGAGTAAGGGGTGTACTTGTGCATGATAGTGGGTGGGTGACCAATGCCCGCCATATAACCCAACCTGCAATGTTACAATGACAACATGGTGATAGTTCTGGAGTATCAAAGTTGCTGTTCCTGAAGTAAATGAGAATTAGACTGGTGGAATCACTGGCATGTCATCCAGTGTCCTACATGAGTGATGTAGAGGAAAGACTCTACTGCGCGTCCCATCCCTTAAATTGCCTATATGTTGGGAGTCGGAAATAGTGACAAGCAAGACACTTGTAATGATGCCTGTAACACAAGCAGCCTTTGAAGCAAAATATCCATTGAGAAGTCCATTCTTTATGTACCCACGAAGAAATGAGTCTCTTGGGACAGATCCCGGTAGAGCATGTGAAGACTGATGAAAGAAGAGGCTGGTGACATCACATGAAGAAAGTGACACACATCAGAAGAGATGACAAAAGAAAAATGAATAGACCATACAGAATCTGATGACTAAGTAAGAACCAAGTAAACATTCACCTGCGAAATAAAGATCACACATGTAAAGAAGCACAGAAGAAAATGACAACCATGTTATAATTTTACCGATGCAGTAATGCAAGTAGACAAAGTAATCATAAGGCTGGCTATACGATGCGCCAAGGTATATATGTGCATAGGAATCTGGAAGTTCTACATCGAATTTGAGCAAACTGGATCCCGTGAATAGAAGGGCTGGAAAAGTGTGGCGCAGCAAGATAATCTCAGCTGAGAATAGAAAGAGCATCAAGAAGCCTGCTTGGCCAAGTGTCAAAGGTTGAAGCAGCCAAGAAACTAGTCAATTCTAATGGAATGATACAATCTACGAGAAGGCGAGAAGCTGAGCTCCTGTTAAGGTGCAGCGGAAGGACATTAGGTGCCAAGCTCTATTCATTTAATGCCATTAAATATGATGAGGAAGCTCAAACGTGGTCTCCAGTCACATGGTCAGAAGAAAATATACTCTTGGGCAGGCAGCACTGAGACCAGAAGATAGTCATACCCACACTCCCTTTTATTCCCAGGAGCAATGCTACTTTACAAGGCTGAGTACAAAGTCTATTCTCATGGCAGATAGCTTGAGTGAAGATGGATGGTGGGCTAATTGGGTGAGGAGGCATGGTCAAGTCCGACCCAGCAGCCCCTGGGTTACCAGCTTGTGTGCTGCTAAGGACTGGAATATTCCAGAAGGGCACATGCGTGCCAACCAATTATAGAGGGCCACGTACCAAAGAGCCCTATAGCTTAGAGACAAATAAGACGTGTATTTTATGATGCTCACAATGACTTGCACTAGGGGTGGGCATAGTTGTCCACCTGACAGTAGAGATCCAATCACAATACCAACCCTCATAGAAAATATACCTAGATGTTTCCCGTTACCCAACCACAACCCTCCATAGGTTTCTTAGTTTGCCACGTACAACGAGGTCACTGAAGACGAATATTTACTATATAATCATGTTTTTTATGAAATGTGAACAAGAGTGTACTGCTGGACATTGGATGATGTATTTTGTACTCCCTATTATACATAATTGATATTAAAACAGACAAAAGTCTTTTGCCAACTTCCTGAGTCGGTTGAATTATTGATGTTTGAGTAATTTCTCCATCCCCATCCACCCTGTAGAGTGTTACCTTGTCTTAAAGGACCTAAAACGCTTTACTGCCATAACATAACTGACACTGACACAAAGAGAGCAACATGTCCTTGGAGAAATCAGTGAGAGTTGAGAATGCAAAGATGCAGAAACCTGGAGCATTCCTAGTGCGCAAATGAAGAAAACACCAACTTTTACTATTCAGCAGACCCCATATAATAACGGGGCTGAGTGAGACTTACTTTTACTGAAACACATTTCATTAACACTGTACATGGCACTGAAGTATGCCTTTTAACGCATCTAGTTCCCACTACCACAGCAGACAGAATGAAGTGTTTGATTTTTTTGAAGGGTAGAGCTTCTGAGCCAGGCTAATTGGGCCTTCTTTGCTATGTGTTTCTGGAAGGACAGGCTGCTGTCAATTGTGAAGCATAAGGATTTTGCGGAGTCTTAGATATGTGGATCAAATCCTTCTAGGTGCATATCACTGAGCCATTGAGGACAAATTCAGTCTGGGATGGGGTTAGTTTGACATAGACCGTCGACATCCAGAATCAGATGATGGCTAGGTATACGCAGAGATGAATGATATCCTGTATGCTATTTACTCTCATGTACAACTGAGTTGGTTGAAGGTTATATTGGGATATTTGAGGAGAGTGCCCAGAGGCTCCATGTAAAGGCTAAAATGTATGGGTGAGAGGATGGAGCCGTGGGGGACTCTGCAGGAGATCTTGAGTTCATTAGAATGAAATGAGTTCAAATGGACAGCCTGGTGTCTGCCTGAGAGGTAGGAGGTAAACCAATTTAGAGAATCGCATCCTGTCAGTGAGGAGGGAGAGAAGGATGCGGGGGGTCGATGGTGTTGAATGGAGACAAATGGTCAAGGAGGATGAGGAGGCATAAGTCACCCTTATCCATGATTTGGAGGGCATCATCCACCACATGGATGTTGGCCATCTCGACTGTATTGTTTATTTATATAGCACCTATGCAGGGGAAAGTGTTTCAAAGCGCCCTAAGAGGGGTGGGAACAGGGAGAAAAAAACTAGTCACTCAGAGCCCTTGACATTCCGAGGCAATAATAGTCTGTACAGGGAGAGTATGTGCGTAAAAATACATTTAACAGTTGAGACACAGCAAATGGGCCTGATGACGATTCTGCAGTTTTACTAGTGCAATTAGGGGAGAAAACAGGGAGAACAGACAGACGATCTTCAGGCACGATTGCATTTTGATCGTGCAAGGGCATAGACAGTTACAAGTGCACCCAGTCGGTGGAGACTGGGGTAAGTGCAGAGAGAGCCACTCTCTTGGGTTATTTCTAAGTGCTGTGAGGGTGGATGGGTGTAGGGCCCTGGGGCAAGTGCGGTAGAGGACTGGCGTGGGTGCCCAGGACCGGTGAGACTCTATGTACACCAGGCAGCCAGTCAACAAGCTGTTGGGAAGAGGAGGGAGAGATGGAGAGAGCACAGAGCTAGGTTAGCAGGGTAGGGGGAGAGTGAAGGAAGAGTAGAAGAGGATGGTCTTGAGGGTATTCCGGAATTTAAGAAGGGCAGGCTCAAGACGGAGGGCGGCAGGGAGGCTATTCCCGAGGGAGACACCTACTGAGGATAAGGATCTCCCTTCAAATCTCTGCTTGGAGAACCGGCTGACACACAGAAGGTTGAAGGTAGATGAGCGGAGGGCTCGTGAGGAGCAGCATTGCAGGTAGGCAGGTCCCAGGCCCCACAAAACTTGTGGACGATGCAGAGGGTCTTGAACCTGATCCTTGCAGCTATGGGGAGCCAAAGAATGGATTTCAGCACCAGAGAGATGCTGTCCCTTGGCTTGAGGCCAAGGATAAGGTTTGCGGTTCTGTTCTGGATGAGTTGTAGAGGGCGCAGGGCCGAAGAAGGGAGGTTGATAAAGAGGCTGTTGCAATAGTCCAGCCTAGAGAGAACCAAGGCTATGGAGACAGTGAGCCGCTGGGGGAAAGTGAGAAAAGGTAGAGTGCCTCTGAGGAGTTGGAGCTGATAGTTCATTTTTTAGAGATGTCAGAGGAGAAGGAGAGAGTGGAGTCGAAGATGACCCAGAGGTTTTTTGCCTCGCAGGTGGGTGCTGACTCAGGGCCAAGGGAGGCAGGCTAGAGTGAAAGTGAATAGGTGGGAGCAGGGGTCCCACTGAGAACGATCTCATTCTTACTGGCGTTGAGGCAGGGGTCGTTTGTAGCACACCATGTTTGAATAGCAGACAGTCGGATATGAGGAGGAGGAGGAGGCGATTGAGGGTAGCCTGAAAGTTGCGTGTCATCCACATAACACTGGAAATTAGAGGTGAAAGTGCAATGACACGTGCCAATGCAACCATATACACGTTGAAAAACCACGGGGAGAGGTTAGATTACTGGGGAAGGCCACGGGTTGAAAGAGCAATAATCGAGAGAACAGATCTGAGTTCCATCTGGGATGAGCGGTCGGAGAGAAAGGAGATTAAGCACGCCAGAACCTGACCTGTGATTCCCAGCGTGTCATGGAGACATACAATCAGGATGTTGTGGTTAAGTGTGTCAAAAGCAAATGAGAGGTGAAGGAGAATAAGGACAGAGGGAGGGTTAGTGTCAAGATTTGAGAGCAGGTCTTCATGGGTGTTCAGAAGAGCAGTTTCCGTGCCTCGGATGCTCTAAAGCCAGACTGATGGTCATGGATGTAGCCAATAGATTCAGTGTGGAGGGTCAGTTGAGTGATAGCCAACTTCTCAGGAAGTTTGCCCAAGAAAGGAGTAATGGAGATAGGGCCCTAGTTTGCAAAAATTGAGGGGTCGGCAGAGGATTTTTTGAGCAGGGGGTGCATGAGGGAGTGCTTAAGGGCAGTTGGGAAAACTCCAGTGGAGAACGAGAGATTGCAGAGATCAGCCAAGGCTGGGCTGAGGGAGTCCTTAATGGTTTTAGAGGGCAAGGGGTCCACTTGTTTTTATGAGGCTTTCATAGACCGGACTTGCCTGGTGACCTCATTAGGTGTGACGGGAGAGTGAGAGGAGAGGGTACGAGGGGCCAAAGGGAGGCTCCTGAGTTGGTGTAACTGTGGAGTAGAAGAGAAGAGGAAAGGATGTCTTGGGTTTTTGTGTTGAAGTTTGCCGCCAGGGCCGAGCAAAGGTCATGGGTGGGTGTGACAGAGGAGGAGGCTGCTGCAGGATTGGCCAGTTTCTTGCAGACTTTGAAAAAGTTTGGCAGTGTTGTTTGATGCCACGGAGATACAGGCTTGAATAAAGACTCTTTTCTTGGAGCGGATGCAGAGTCAATATTGCTTATATTGTCGATGCTACACTTGGATTCATTTAGGAGGCAGAGTTGTTGTTCAGTTCTGGTGAGTACTTGTGTAGCAACTACTTTTCCAAGATTTTGCAACCCTAATAAATCGTCTCTGTGATTTTCTTGGCATCACAGACCTGGCAATGGTCTGGTTGACCTCCTTCCTATCTAACTGACCTTCCCAGCTTCAACTGTGCCATTTCCTCTCCTCCACCACACTCTCAACCTGCAGTGTCCCTTAGGGCTCTATCCTCTTGCCGTGGCTCTTCAACATCTACCTTCATCCTCTGGCCCATCTGATCTCCACCTTCTCTCCTCACTTCCAGTGTTATGCGGACGACACACAGCTCTCCTTTAAGCTTCCCTCCATTTCCTCCTCTTCTTCCTCTCTCAATCCTGAGTGTCTGATTACTATTCACGTATGGGTGTGCTGTTAATGATCTTTGCCTTAAAGCCAGTAAGATTGAGAGCCTTCTCACTGCTCCCTCCTTCCCTCCTACTCTCTGGCCACCCTCCGTGGATCCCCTCCCCTAACCCTCTTGTGAGGCTTAAAACATTGGCGTCATCTTCGACTCCTCCCTCGCTTTCTCTCGGAACATTGCAGACTTTGTCAATAAGACTCACATTCTGCTGCACCTCCTCAGAGGCATTCTCCCTTTCTTCACCTTTTCCCAGAAACTCAGTGTCTCCAGAGCTCTGGTCTTCTCTAAACTGGACTACTGGACTACTGCAACAGCCTCTTCCTCAGTCTACGTTTATCCTCCCTTACCACCTTCAACTAATCCAGAATAGGACTGTGAGATTTATCCTTGGCCTCAAGCCCATGAACCACATCTATCCAGCCCTAAAATCTCTCCACTGGCTCCCTTGAGACCCTCTGCATCATCCACAAGGTTTTCTGGGACATGGCACCATGCTACATCCTAATTACCTTCCTGCTAGAGCCCGTCGCTTTTCTAGCTCCAATCCTCTGCAGATCAGTTGCTCTTCTAAGCATAGAGTGGGGGGTAGATCTCTCTCTTTGACAGGAACCTCCCTGTGGAATGGCCTCCCTGCCACTCTCAGGCTTGACCCGGATCTCCGTATGTTCCAGAAGCTTCTCAAGACCTTCCTTTTCCCTTCTCTCCCTCTCCTGCTAATGCCCCCCTTCTGCCTCATGGACTGGCTGCCTGGACCCTTCTGAGTCCTACAGGACATCAGGCCCTCCTCACCCAGGCTTCCCCAGCACTACGGTCTCCCTAACCTGCACTTGCCCTTCTGGGCCCCCTTTCCCTCACTAGCCTGACGGGGTGTGCATCCCTACCGAGCCTGTTCGACCCCCATCCTCTCACTTAGCATGTGGTCCTCACTCCCTGCATCCCCTTGCACTTGCCCACCTGGTCTCCCCTTAGCACTTGCCTAGCCCAATGGGCCTTCCTATTCCCCTCCTCACCCCTGTACTCGTATGCTGCCACTTTACCCCGTACTTCCCTCCCACCCTAGAATGTTCCCTTCCCTCCACCTGCACCCCTCCCCACTCTCCTCCCCCCCGCACTTCTTGTTACTGCACTTGCATGATCGGAATGACACAAGGCCTAGTAGGACCATTATTGTTTTCTTGTCTCCCCAAACACTTTTTTGTCTTGTGGTGCTTTGAAACACCATTTGATGTATAGGCGCTATATAATTAAGCAATAAATAAAATATGTATTTTGCATTGTGGAAAGTGCAAAGCTTAGAGCCATATGAAAAATGTTGGCACCATGTGCAAGACTGACCATTACGTTCTCATTTGTCCTCCTCAAATGGAATGCAGCAAATGAAATTGCTGGGAGCTATTTGTCTCATGCTTGTAGATTCAAAGAGTCCAGTTAGCTTGACACCAAGCAATACCAGGAGCTACAGTTGACTTCCCAGTCGAACAAGGGCCATCATTCAAATATAAATATGTGAAAATAACCCATTGTGGGAATGTGTATAATGGAGCATTATGACACATATAAGTCATTTAAAAGTAAAATGCAGCATATTAAACCTAGTGTATAGCTTAAAATAAACTCTCCACAACACAATCACACCATAACAAAAAGAAAAACATAATCAAACACAGTTCCAATCACATTACAATGAGGCATATATAATGGACAATAGTTTGGATCTCAAATGAGTTACATTTGTGGCATGCCATGTACTAGCGACTAGTTCTCCAGATATATTTCCTGTATGCTCGATGATGCCAGATACCTTGGAGCTGCTTCTAGATGCTCCTGCCCATCAAATCTGTATTTTGATTGGTAGGAACATGTGCCCACTCACAATTTCATAACCACATTGTTGGTAATAACAGATAGAAGATAGTCAGATGACTTGAGTTACAAGTCACATTGCCTTTAACCCAGTCTGTGTTCCAGGAGCTACTTCTATGCCATTCCAGCTTCTCGGTAAGAGAGCTAGACAACTGCTTGTGTAAGGATGGGTACTTGGAAAAAGATTAAATATAGTTGCAAGCCAGGGTTTTCACCTGCTGCGTTTTACAAGCATGATTTGGGTTTCTGGAAGTCTGATTAGGTCTCAGGGAACAGCACCACACAGACTTATGTTGGTGATGGATTTTAATGCTAACCAGGATTGGTAATAAATGAATCCTTTATTTTAGAATGGCTGTTCGAATTTGGGTTGGTTGGTAGTTGATTAAAAGCACAATATACACATCTTTCACTGATGAATGTTTAACTTCTTGAAATGAAGGAGCTAAGAGGAATTTGTTTGAAGGGTTAGATGTTTTTAGACATCACACGCAAGCAAACAATTAAACAGCTATTGTAATACAAGGCTGCTCAATATCTGACAATGCATAGGCAGTTGGGCTTAGTGATGGTAAACTGCACCTCTGTCCCAAATTGTGAACATTTTTAGACCGGAATTTAAAGCTTGGTCTTGTTTGTACCCTCTCTCACCTCCAGCTTGGGATTCTCTGTCCTCCCTCAACTCCCTTGGATCCCAAATCTGTCTCTAAGCAGTCTCACACTATTCTTATGGTCATCTTCTTCCTTCCTTTGAATCAGAGGCACTGTGGAGGCGGTCGCTCCAAGCGGTCTGCCACTCATTGCTAATGGTTAGTCTACTTTCTTACAATCTGCCATGGAGGAGGCGCTCGCTATAACGGTCTGCCACTTTGTGTGCTAATGGTTGTGTTTCTCTCTCTCCCTTTTTCTCTTTCTCCCTTTTTCTCTTTCTCCCTCTTCCTTTCTTCCTTCCCTTTTCATTATAAGCAGTAAATCACAATTAGCTAATGGTCCTCGTTTTGCTTTTTTAGAATTTGAGCTATGCATGTGTATGTGGTCATTCACACCATGCTAATATCATCCCCACGTTCACAAGGGGGATACATGGCTTCATAATGGTGTTATTTTTGTATTTCATTTGCTACTGGCCACTATGCCTAATGGTCAGCATACAACAGTCTCTTTAATTTTTAAACCCTATAACCTATTGGTTCACATGGCTGTAAACATGATTTGTAGCTGTTTCTTACATTAATTTGCCCTGTGAAAGTTATTTTTGGTACTCTGGCACACTGAGGACATTTATGATATCTGAGCAACTAGTGAATTTAGATTAAAAAAACAAGTAAAGAGCCACAACTGGAGGATTAACCAGCAATTCAAAATACATGTAGGTGTGGTGTAGCAAGAGTCTAGCATCCAAGAGAAAATTGCTGGTTATAATTGTAGGGATATAAATTAGGCATCACCAACTAGGCAGGAGCTACACAGGGGGAATCCGGAGCTAGTGCATAGAGCACAGCAAATGTAACCTTTGCGTAAGACACAAACTCTAACTTATTGTCCATTTATATATTACCCAATATGCTTTAAATGTCTCTTGTGTGTCCATGATTCTCTTTTATACACATACCCAAACCTACCCAGTTAATATTACATAACCGTGTTTCTATAGCACCACTTGCCTGGGGTGTCAGAAGGAGCTCCTGGTAGCTCTTGGTTTTGAGGTAACCAGGCTCTCCTTGGCTATAACCAGGAGCTAAATAATTCCTGGCAATTTCAATTGCTGCTATTGTTTTGCATGTTTTGTTATGGATCTACATCTTATGTGATGTCTGCAGTGTAATGTTGGCATGCAATCTCATGGTTGACAGGCTTTAAATATTTGTATAACCTTTTTTTTTGTTTGCTAGCTTGGCTCAACCTCTTGGAAACTAATGAAATATTGGCAATAAGAGGTCTCTCTTCTCCCAGTAATTGCTGCTTTTGCAAATTGGATAACGAAAAAGAGACTATACGCCATTTGCTTCTGTCATGTGCAGGCACTCGTCAGATAAGAACCCAGTATTTGAACCATTTTTTCACCAACTCCCTCCCTAATCATCGACAAAGAGACTTGGTGGCCAAGGTTGATTGGTGGGGACATGTGTACTTGGTTAATTGCAACATCAATGATTCTGCAACACATTATGACAAATGCGACAAATTCTTCTGCTCCTTCTTTGTAAGAGCTCTGGAAAATTTCAGTTCAATTGAAAACACTTTTACTAGTTTACGCAGTGACTAGTCTTGGACATTCCTACGTTTCGTCTTTCTTTCTTTGTTAAAACCTTTTTTGATTAACGGAAATACAAAAAAACACAAAAAAAACGATGTGCTGCAAGTGATGTACAATCAACTTTTCTTCAAATCATATGTGCCTTTTCCAAGTCACTGTGGAGAGGGGAGAACAGCTACTGCAGTAGATTCCAGGTCTGTATTTATGAGGTTTTATTAGTAAACTCCTAAAACAGAACCTTTAAAACATGACTGAACTGAACACTATTTGCAAAGGCTTACAAACATTGTAAATTCTGTAAACCAAATCTTTACAAATATTGACAAATTTGAGGTGTGCACTAGGTTTGCAAAGGTTTACAAAAAAGTTGTCTTTGTAAATGAAATGTTCAATTGTGCATGAAACATTAAGTCTACATTAGGTTTACAACGTATTCATGATTTGTAAACCATGGCAAACTTAGGGTTTACAAAGAATTCATGATTTGTAAACCATGGCAAAACTTATGGTTTATAAAGTATTCATGATTTGTAAACCATGGCAAAACTTAGGGTTTACAAAGTATTCATGATTTGTAAACCATGGCAAACTTAGGGTTTACATATCGCTGGAACATCAAGTCCAAATGGACTTGCATAACTACAAGGTTTACTTATGTGTAAACACAATGTAAACCAAAGGTTTACAAAAAGGTTTCAAACACTCGTAAACCTTTGTAAACTTATAGTTTGCATAGGTTTGCATGCAGTTTACCAAATTTGTAAACCATGATTTTCAAGCAGTGTACATAGTGTGATAAAATAGGCATGTGCCACACACTGCAACACATCCAGTGTACAAAAATACAGTGATTGCAGGCCGATGTACACATCATGGTCGCGCCTTGAAACACTTGTGTATAGGCACGTTACAAATGCCATATCATATCATATCATGACAGGAAACAACTATCATGTTCCACATTCAAACAGGCCCCAAAAATGTATGTGATCAGGCCAATACTCAATCAGCCTGAATGGTCAAATCATTCACCTAACAAGGTAACACATGTGGGCCAATGTGGGGTTCATCAATGACAGAAGCATGTCACAAATGTGACAATAGGGCTGAGGAACGCATAGCAAAAGTGGGAGAATTGAAACAAGCAGCCTGAATGAACACTAGAAAATACAAACAATATTGTTGCAAGATGCCACTTCATGGGCAAAGGCCGTAATGTTGCGCTAAATTACTACTGTGGGCAGAAGGGATACTGTCACACCCAAATCCAAGGCCGCTGAATGTTTTGGATGAAGCACATGGGTGACCCATACCACTCAGGCACACACACCCTCACCTGGCACTCAATCAGAACCCGTCACCCAAACAACATACACATGCATTACTCACACATGCATGGGCACTCACCGGATAATGCAATGCATCATAATCAGGTAGTTCTCTCACACCTTGGATCTGTTCCTCTGTGACGAAGGCCCCAGCAACAGACTCATGTTCAGTGAGTTAGTTGTCCTCTTGTGGAGACCCACCCCCAGTCACCAGAGTAGCGGCATGATTTGAGGCCAGCTTGTTCTTTGCTCTGCGTTTCAGGTCATTCCACCGCTTGTAGCAATCATCAGCTGTGTGCCTCACAAATCCAAGGGCACTTATGCGGTCGGCGATGATCTGCCAGTGTGCCTTACGTTGACCAGTTGTGGTCTTGGACCCTGCAGTCACCAGCATTTCGTGGCTATGTGCCGACACATAGCCCACAAGTGCATCAAGTTCCGGATCATTAAAGCAAGGCTTCCTTGAGGTACCGGAGTATGTTGCCATGTCTGGGGTCTCAGCCTGTCGTGCCAGAGCACCCTTCTTCCTCTTCTTTAAAGGTGGAGCAGAGCCAGAGTGGCTTACGCCGCTCTGGTCAGTAGGGGCAGAATCACCGGTGGACTGGGTAGTAGGAGTGTGGGAATGCACAATGACCATAGGTCTTGATGTAGGCATTGGTTGCAGGGTAATGTTGGCAGGGGGAACGTCAGTTTGATGGACCTGTACTGACACTGTCCAGGCTGGAAGAGTCAGAGCTGGGGCGGATGGAGCTGCAGCTGCCCCTGCAGCCTCCCCACCCTGCATACTTGGGGCAGCAGATGACATAGCTGCCCCAGATCCACGTGGCTTGGTGACAACAACTTGCACCGCCACACGTGGCCTAGACCTGCTGACCTGGAAGTCAGCCAGGGAGTCATCCTGTGCCAGGTCAGGTGCCACAATGGGCTGGTCCAACAGGGGCTGAGCTGGGATGGTGTCAGCCACATTTCCCTCAACATGGGGGAGGGCATGGGTGTCCCTGATTGTTCCTCCACACATTGGGGTATAGGGGCACCCTGCAAATCCTGGCCACGTCCCCTACCGCGTCCACCACGGCCACCTTTTGAAGGTCAGCCACCTTTGCCTCCCTTACCGCTTGGTCGCCTCCCAACCATGGCACTGATGTTGTTGTGCGTATGGGAGTTGCAGTAAACTATTGTCCTGGGCAATTGGGGGTCAAAGGGGTAGGATACCAGATGGAATTCGTACCCTAGTGCTCTAACAAGGCTGTATGTGACCCCCGGGGCAAGATGACGGGTCACGCAATGCACAGGCAGCCCAAAATCAAAAATTAACGTGCACGAAACCCCTCGTAGACCACATGCGTGAAAAAATGAACCCGCACTACGCTGTGACACCCAGAAACACAAAACTAAGCGTACGCGTAATACAGGCAGCCTACAATGACCTCTGAAGGGGAACACAACACACGGGGCAAACACAGTTGCTAAGTACGTGCGGAACTCACCGTCTGCCTGGAAAAAGAATGTGAAAAATATGCGCGTGTGCGCGTTGGCAACACCCCCGCCAAAAGAAGAATTGTATGCTGTCTGAGGAGACAGGACAAAAGGAAAAGTGAACTCTGTTTGAGGAAACAGGCCCAACAAACATTCAGAAAAGAGCTGTCAGAGGTAACAGGGAGTACGAACTAGAAACACTGTGAAGTAATCACGTGTGAACTGACAAGAAGTACAGATTTCATCCACTCGCTCTCCACGAAAAGCACGTACAAGGAAATGGCGTCCTACACGTAGCTTTTAAACCGGCCCACATGTACATGTCAGATACGCGTGTACGCGGGCGCTTTCCTCCAATTACACACAATGACACTCAGACGTGCAGTTTTTCCACGTGGCTATCCAGGACCGGGTTGAGCCTGTCCTGGTGGGGTGGCGTTGCATCAACAGGCCATGCGAGGTGACCTGCAGTCTTTTCATGAGGAGACTGCACATCTTCTCGAATGGTTTGTTGACCGCAAGGGGACATGAGTGGGACATGAGTGGGGGCCTGCTGGCAAGTGCCCTGCACTGCTGGGGGGTGGGGGTGCAGGGGGACATGAGTGGGACATGAGTGGGGGCCTGCTGGCAGGTGCCCTGCACTGCTGGGGGGTGAGGGGGACATGAGTGGGACATGAGTGGCAGCCTGCTGGCAGGTGCCCTGCACTGCTGGGGGGTGGGGGTGCAAGGGAACATGAGTGGGGGCCTTCTGGCTGCTCTCTGTGATGGCGTGCGTTCTCCGCCCAGGAAGAACGCGCGTCATCACAAATAACATACGTGCGCAACGCGACACCAACCAGGACAGAGCCCATACGTTCGTGGGACCCCTTGTCCGCAGGTAGTGGAGAGGCAGATGACATGGCACCCTTCCCTACCTGCGGACGGGCTGGTGCATGGTGGTGCAGCCACAGGGTCAGGGACAGCGACATGCACAGGCCCCTCCGCGGTGACCTGTGCTGCCTCCTGACCGTGGCCCTGGCTGCACCACTTGCACCAGTGGTACTACCCCCACCAGGCCCCATGTGCGGCTCAGTAGCGGGCTCCTCCTCCTCTGTGGAGACCACCAACCTGGATGTCTCCACACCGTCTTCCGCCATTGGAAGCCCCTGTGGGGGCTCACCCGGCCCTTCCGCAACAGCCGTTGTGGCAGATGCAGCACCAGCCCCCTCGGTCCCAGATGATGGTAATTCCTGGGAGGGTGGCTGGGCCTTGCGTCGTCGCCCAGTGGAGGCATCCCCGCCGCTTGGCTCCACAGCGCCGTCTCCGCCCTCTTCTTCACTTGATGCTGCGTAGAGAGAGACATAGAACACAAGCATGAGGGTACAGTACAAAATACCCTAGACAGGAAGCAATAACACATGAATGGCACTGTCAAATGTCACTTCCATCCTGTCATTCCACAACACATGGGTGAATGCACACAACAAACATGCAGAAACAGTCCTGGCGCCTGCAATCAACATCAACATCCATGTAGAAGGGCCCCTGTAAACCAAGATGTTGCCTTTAAAGTCACATGCATCCATGGCGTTTCAAAGTCACACACACACACTTCTCAGGCACACACACACACGTGCACCATACATGTACTTGACATCAGCACCCATTACTCACCCCCCCTCCATGTCCAGGAACAGAGACAGCCATGCTTTCATGTGTGCATTCCGCATAGAGCTCCCCATGTTGCATTAAAACACATGCACCAACCATGTGGTTCACACATAACTGGTCTCACATGCATGACCATGTCACACATACATGCAAGCATCATACTACCAGCACACTGCAACATGCCCTGTCTCACACAGCAATGCTTGGCCACTTACCGATCAACTCCAGACGGATCTGCCTCCGAAGGATCTGGACGTGGAGCGCCGGGCCTACGCTTTCCAGGACCCTCATCTGGATGTTACTCATGCGTGCCCGGCCCCCCTCCGTGAGGCGCCGGGCCTTGTGGAGGGTCCTGGACCTGAAGTCCTCCCTGCGCTTCTTGACATACTTGATGTCGCGGGTTGCCACCCCCTCCGCGTTGATGGCAACCACTACGTCGTCCCAGATCCTCTCCCGTCCTTCCTTGTTGACGCGTGATGCTCCGAAGATGGCATCATAATGCCCCAGGACATGCTCCACCAGGAAACCAACTTCGGTGGCAGTGAAGCTGGTGGCCCTCTGCCTCTCTGGCTGGGGGTTGCCAGTGGTGCCAGATGGAAATGTGCCCGACATGGCAACCCCAGAGGCAGGAGTGGGTGGGCAATTGGGTACTGGGGCTGGGCTGTGGAGCGATGGTATCCCAGTCGGGAGTCTTCTGTTCCAGCAGGGGTGGACACAGCAACTGGACCCCTGCAGATGGCTGATGTGCAGGCACCAAATAGCAGGGCACGTGGGCAGCAGGCAGTCAGGCAGCAGCAGATGGCAGGTGGGAGTGTGCTTGGGGCTCTGGAGGGCAGGAAAATGGCCTTCAGGGCAGGAGCGTGGTCTTCTGTGTGTGTATGCGTGGCCAGCTTGATACGGAGTGATTTGGCACCTGAAAAATGTGCACGTCAGTGTGTAATTCGAGAAAGGTCCTTAGCGCGTAAGCGGGTCAGCACACGTATGCAATTTCATTGGACCAAAGGCCCTTAGCGCGTAAGCGCGTCTGTGACGTATCGCGCACAGGCATTGCCCTTTCGCTTGTAAAACTTCACGCGAACCCCAGGAATACACGTACCGCACTCGCACAGGGCCCTTTCGCGTGTAAAACTTCACGCGAACCCCAGGAATACACGTACTCCACTCGCAGAGGCCCTTTCACGTGTGAAACTTCCCGCGCACCCCCGAAATACACGTACCCGGATCCAATCACGTGTGAGACTTCCCGCGAACCCCCGTAATACAAGGACCCTGCTGAAATTGCATGTGAAACTTCCCGTGAACCCCAGTTATACACGTACCCCACTCGCACAGGCCCTTTCGCGTGTGAAACTTCACGCGAACCCCAGTAATACACGTTCCCCGCTTGGCGTTTGCTGTTTGGCAGCCCTGTAAACTGGTCCAGGGTTAGCGCAGCCCTTTGTGCTGGATTGGGGATTTTGATGGCTTTTCCTTGTGCGAGGGCGTTCTTCCGGGCCACTCTGCGCCACGGCTGGTTTTGGAGGCTAAAATCCATGAATACGCTGTGCGCGGAAATCGATTTTAGCGCACGCGGCTGGCGCAGACATTCGCACGCGCACACTGTGTGCCAGCCGCGTGCGCCACTTTTGTGCGAAATTCTATGAATTACCCTGTAGATGATTAGATTCACCTTTCATTGTGACATTTACATTGAATATGTCCAATGAATAAACTGTGAAATGAAGATACCTCTGGGTCTACTCTGAGAATCATGGGTACGTTATTTTTGCAGGCTATGAATTTGATGCATGACATGCACCCTATCGATTCTCTCTTCATTGTCCCGATGTTGGCTGGTCCCGATTTTGTTTGAATGACCACCTACATGCCGAAAGTCGAGTCGACAGATCACATTTTAAGTCTATTGATCCTTGATTCAATGTCACAAGAAATGTTTGTGTTACAAGTGGCATCTGAACATTACTTCTAAAATTGTTTATTGGTTCAGGCTACTGGATGAAATTATTTGTATATTGTGTTTGAATATATAGACCCATTTGGTCTAATAAAAATTTCATGTAGCAACATTGGATATGTGTGCGGATGAATAGAAGTGCATGAACGTTTTGTGTGAGTGGAGGTGAGAGTGTTAGGGTATGTTTTTTCGATGGTACATATACATGTTCACATCAATACATTTGTTGTTAATGTTTGTAGGTTATATTCACAGCCAATTGTTTACATTTTGAGGAATTTGAGGTGATTTTTGCTATTAATAAATTATTTTTTGAAATTACCCTTAAGTGCGTTTAATTGCCTTATTAGGCACGTTTTCGTTGTCATTGGAGTATATACTGGGGATGTTTCTTTTTTGCTTGGTTTATGATGATTCTTTGATCCCCTACTCTGTCAAGACACAGTTAGGGTCGACCACACTTTTTGCTTTTTTAAACCTGCCCCAGGAATTTTAATCAAATGGAATGCCTAATATTGCATCACAGCAGAGGAGGTTGCCATTTCAGTTCCTCTCACCATCTAAGGGTCAGAAAGAGAGGCGTACAGAACGTATTGATGGACTATCAAGAGGTAGAAATGCATAGAGTAGTAGAACAGTGGGAGGAGATTAAAAAATAATGTGAGGTCTCTATCTCTGCCACCTCATCCAGTGATAAGTTAGACAATTATCAGGGTCTTTGCAGCAATGTGCGTCTTTGCTGGAAAAGAGTTATACTGAGGAGATGGAGAATGGCACCATAAATACAAAGGCTGCAGTCGTAATAGAAGCTCACCCTTTCTCTTAAAAAACAGTCTTCCTCTCACACAAATCAGAATGTGGCACTTAAACACTACCATCACCAGCATCGTCGAGCCCACATGAGCTTAGACTTTGTATTGTTAGCCCACAATAAAAGGCAATGTTTGGGAATAATTCGCACAGAATTACTAACATCCAATAAAATCCAAATCAGGCCACATGTACTCTATGCCAGAAAGTGGTGCATTGAGGGAAGGTACATACCAACCTGTGCACCACATCTATTGGATCCTGTTTGCAGAGACACCATGCAGAGGCATGTGAGGAATTCATAATTTCTAAAGTGCATCACTCCCCATACTATCAGACAAGCTCATACCACATCATTATGTGCAATTTTCTCTGAAAATACTGAACCTGTACTTGGTAATGAGACATCAAGTTCTACCCCATACCTCAGCAATGCATGCATAGCAGCAGTTGAAAACTTGTTGCATCAGGTCAGTGTTATGCAAGCGTTTGAGAATATCCAAGAAAATCACGTCACATGACATATGGCACCTGCTCAATGCTAACCTTGCTATAATGTTGGAATGTACATCTTACACTAGTTATTTCGTGAAATCTCTGAACTCTGGTAGCTTACGGGTACAGTTGATTACGGCTGGGAGGATCCATGTTGCTATTGTTTCTCTCATAAGGCAGCACCTTAAGTGCATCAAAAGGTAATGGTTACAGTGGGATGGCTTCTACAGGCCTCTCTGGGGCAAATGATTCACCTCACAATGGACATGTGGGCCAATGGTCAGAGCATTGAATGAATGGCCATTACAGCACACAGAATGGCTTTTCTTCTACTGATGTAAACTTTGTGCATGTAATGGTTTCAGGGCAGAAGATATGGAATTTGACTTCTGGGAGGAGGTGGAGGCATAGTGGCAAAGACCTCATAATTTGAATTTGGGCTTTGTTGCAGAAGAGAATGTCTCAAACATCTGCTCTGCACTATGACCTCTTAAGGAGGCCACCAACAGGTTAACCATCACAATACATCCCTGATTGGGGTCCTCCCTCAGGTGTACCAACATGTTGAGGCTGTGTGTCTTGGAAGGTGATACCATGCAGCATAGCTTGTCTGGCACCTGCTTCAAAACTTACACGGTGAGACACTGGTAATTGCATTTAAAGGCAATTTTGAGGTCCTTCTAGTTTCTACAAGTCATGCTGTCTATTCCACTGAAGAAGGCCTCAGGTTGTAACTCTTGGAAGGGCTCACTTACAGTCTCAGCTAATAATCCATAAAGAGTCCAAAGGGAAAGCAATCTATTTCTTCTCCTTCCATTTGTTATCAATTCTTCTTTCTCTCCATTAGTCATGGAGTAATCGAGCAAGTATGTCAGTCCTCCTGTCAGTGTGTGCTGAATCTTATCTAGAACAGTACACCCACCTTTTGAGGCGTGTATACTTTCCCCAGTCTATTTGGTCAATGCATATGATTGGACAGTGTTCCAAAAGTGACAGAGAAGTCAACCACTCTGTAGTCTTTGTACAGATTCATGAAGGAGGCAGTCTGCTGAGATTACATTCTATGTCCAGCTTCCCTCCCATTTAATGTGATGTTATCACATAGATTTCTTAAATTAACATTTTTAACATTCTAAAATAATGAATTGTACAGAGATTACAACTTTGCTAATTTGCTCACCAGATTCCTCGCACTGGCACAAATCAATTGATGCAATTGTTATCCTGATAGGACCAATGATAAATTACTTACAGATTTTGGATAATATCTTATTGATTCTTTTCTGTACAAATTATTTTTCCATCTCAAAGTGACAGGGTCATCCCTGCGGATTCTATGACATATGACACACTAGTGTGCACCATTTCTTTGCAACTAAATGCGTATTTGACTGATTTGCATACCCAAAATGACCTCACAAATATGTTGTTTTTCTACCACTTAACAGGGCATTTCTAGCTGAACATTGCAAAAGAAAAATGTACTGTCTCCAAATTTCTGTTCAAGAATTATGGGTGGAATGGTGAATCCTATTGTAAAAAAAAGCATTTTTCCAATCTAAAATATCTGCATTTGGGCCTTCCACCAACAGCGCATCTGGATTATTCCGTTCTTTACTTGGTGGTTCAGGGCTAATACTTACGACCTAGAGTCCTTGTTGTGATAAGGTAATTGAAGTTGGGATTCACCAGGGCTTCATGGCTTTTTTCGCTGCCCCGCTTAGCCAGTTCCCAGATCTGTAGATTTTTCAGATTAACCTTTTCTTTTCTAGGTATTTTCTTTTTCTAATTTAATGAGAGCACGGGAGATCGAAATAGCAGATTAGTCACCACAGATCTTCTGAACTCCCATTAGTTCATTATCTTAAGCCCATCATACACAGATGCAACCCATTAAAAGGCAGCTTAGGATTCATATCAGTTCCAGCCTCTCCATGACTAAGTCGTAGGTCAGTTGTGATCTTTAGGGCTGAGCCTACACCAGTTAATCTTTCAGAGAAAGCATGGGATCTGTTTTCACATCTCATTTTGAGGGAGATGGCATGATCAGAACACAAATGTCAAAGCTGAAACCTATAGCTGATGCTTGATTCAGGTTTCGGAGCCTTCCTGGAACTTTGACTCAGCCTCATGCCACACGAAAGGCTTATCTGCCTGCTTGGACTGGAGCGTTCTGTTTTGCTACTCTTATTAGCGAACGCTTGTGAGTTCCAATTCTTGCTGTCCTTGCTTTCCTGTCTCTAATCCTCTTTGCATTCAGTGATAATCTCCCATTCTTGCCTCTCATACCGATCACGTTTAAAACGCTCGACACAGAGCCGCTCCATTCTACCGATTCAGCCCTACAAGTCATGTGGAGTCCTCCCGTGTAGACTTGCTTTAGGAACCCTGTCAGGAATCTCCCGTTCTCAGATCAGGATTAACCCATAGTTCATTCATTTATCTTCACAGCCGTTCAGCGAGCCTTGATTCAGCCCATATTCACAAGACAAGCTCCAGAAATCCACACAGCCTTCTGCATTTTTCCAGGTTTGGACACGTTGGGATCTCCATACCAACCCGCTCGCATACGAAACTGTAAGTGTATCTAATCTCCTCAGCTTTTCTTAATAGGCACTCCGCAGGCTGTAGTGAAGCACCTGACCTCCTGCAAAGCTCTTCAACTCTCTGCCCACGTAACAAGGTACAGATTCAGGCAGTTAGAATTCACTTACAGCACGGTCATATTTGCTTCACGCTACATTGCCTGTCAACCGTGAATGCTTCCGCTGAACACGCCGCTCTTTCTTTTCCGGTTTCTCCTTATCTCTGCTCTCTATATCATAGGCACGTGCTTCGAGCATACGTCATTGAGAACCGACATCAGAACCCCCTTAAGCCACCAGTCATGTCAGAATTGGCAAAGAGTTCTCCTAAACAGCTCTTCCTAGGTGTCCTTTTTTGTCTTCTTAGTAACCTATATTTCTTTATTGTTCCCTTCAGTACAGGGTTTCCTGGCATCAGCAAGCATAAAGTCATCCCATCCTCAGGATTCCTCTGGCGCTCCAGCCACGGGACTGAAGAACTCCTTCTTGAGAAGACGCACAGGGTTTTCTTCCCCAGACGGTTTCCCTGGAAATCATACTCTCTCTGCCTCATTGATTGAGACAGGGGAGTAGGGTGACCAGGAGGATCCTCCTAACCTCTCACTGTTGCATATGATCCAGGTCAGTGGTATTATTGTAGTTGGCAAATGTACAAGTAACCTAGGTTATATGATTGATGACAAATAGCAACGTCTATTGACTCTGACCGTGGATCAAATCCAGCGGTTGGTGGCTGCTATACAGTCTCTCACCTCAGAGGTTCAGAACCTTAAACACGAGAACACCATCTTACGGCAACAAATGGTTAGTTCTCGCAAAGTTCTGAAATCCTACCAGGTCCCTTACCAGGAGGCAGGTATGAGGGGAACCCCCATAAATTGAATGAATTTCTCGATGCCTGCACAGTGCAGCTCACCTTCAAGGCCGCCTTTTTCCCGACACACTGTGATAGGGTCGGTCACATGATATCTCAGTTAACTGGCCCAGCATTGGCATGGGCAACCCCATAAGTGACCTACTATAACCCTATTCTGGAATCATACCCCACCTTCGTCAACAGTTTAAGATCCATATTTGGTAGACAAGAGATTACCATGGCCTCTCAAGAGAAATTGTTGGACAGGGATTACAAGATATCCTCACTTACATTACAGGTTTCAAACAGATGGCTAATGACACTTCTTGGCCAGACAACGCATTGGTTACCTTATTCCGCAGGGGTCTGAATGAAGAACTAAAAGATGAGGTTTCTCATGTACCTCGTCCTCCAAACCCTACTGAAATGATAGCATTGGTGCTGCAATTGGATTATCGCTTCCAAGAGTGCTCAAGAGAAAGAAGGAAGCATAAACATATCTGTGCACCTCTCGAGTCTTTTTTGGTCCCTGACAAGGTCGTCTCGTCGGGCCGGTCTGTTGTTAGCAGAGAACCCATGCATTTGGGTTCAGCTAGAGGCCCTTTGACACCAGAAGAAAGAGCCCACTGGATTCCTCTGGTGCTCCAGCCACGGGACTGAAGAACTCCTTCTTGAGAAGATGCACCAGGGTTTTCTTCCCCAGAGGGTTTCCCTGGAAATCCTACTCTCTCTGTCTCATTGATTGAGACGGGGGAGTAGATGACCCAGAGGATCCTCATTACACGTTATATGATTGATGACATTACGTTTTCCATGTTACTTTTTTCATGAATGCAGTTTATCCATTTTGATAATAGTGTCAAGATGCTTTCAGATATGTGGACATCTTCATCACAGGCCTTCTCAGTATAGATTGATTTGAGTGACTGCATAACATTGCACATGTGTATTTCAAATGCTGTGCTGTGCACAGGCTGGAGCTTCCATTCTGCTTTTGAACACTGCACCTTGCTCTGCATCTTTTATTTTGAATTCGATTATCCTACAAATTCCCACCCCATTGCCCTTACTCCTTGAAGCAGAAAAGAGGGGTGACAAGGGAGTTAATCTGGAAAATAAATATTTTGAGGTTGATCTTGGATTCGTTTTTTCTGGCACGGTCACCTTCTGCTCGAGGAATGATAGAAGTCTTCTTTTCCAACTGGATCTTCTCTACCCACCGTTGGTTTTTTTTTGTTGGTTGGGATCCTCTTACCTTGTCCACAGGTCCTGGAAAGAATTCTTCATTAGTCGTCTACACAGAGGGGTAGAAAGGCTAGTTTGGTGACCCATAGGAATACATATTTTTTAAAACACAATACCTCTGATCATGTTTTTTTTGCATTACTTATTAATTAATACTAATGTTTGCATCCATTCATTCTCTCGCACTCTCGCAATTGATTATTTACCCGTTACTTTTCCTGATTACTCCTTTTCTTTTTCTGGTTTTTCGATATCAGTCTTTATCATTTTCTTCAGACCTAACTTCAGATGGCTCCCCAAACATTCTCAAAGCTGGTCAAGAGTTAGACCTTTTCAATTGATTAATGTGAGTCAATTTTTCCTCAACCAGATCTCCTTATGGGATCCTGAGTTTGGTAAAGCAGATGTTGAGGTAATACAATTTTTTTCCTCCTTTCATTAATTCAAATGGAGGCATCTTGGTGGCAGAAGAAGCGGTAGCTCAAACAGCCATCAGGACAAGCAGAACGTGGATGTTACAACTTGGTCCAGAATCAACCACAAACCTGTTCAAGATACTCACAATTGTTTTGTTTTATCTCTCCACACCTTCGCTTGATGCCAGGTGGTAGGCAATGTGGAGTGTTCTTTTTCCTCCAAAAATGTCCCACATCTTTGCCATCACCTCACTGGTAAAATGACTACCTCTGTTGGATTCAATCCTTTGTGGAATACCGAATGAGAAATGATGTGGTTAATTAATAAAGTGTAAGCTGCCTCTGCCTTACAATTTGGGTCAGGAAGGCACTCAATCCACTTTGTGAAGAGGCATGTTACTGTCTACATGGATTGGTTTCCTCTGGAGGAAGGGGTACTGGTCCAATGAAGTCGACCTGAAAATCAGACCATGGTAACGTAATTCCTCTTTTCTGTAAAGGACCTCTGTATGTCAGAGAATTCAATTGGAACTGAGTACACATGAGACATCCATATAAATATGTGTTGAGAGCATGTCCCATGTGTGATAAGTAAGCAACTTCTCAAAGTATCTCAAGGGTCTTTTGAAATCCCCTCTGACCAGCAGTAGGTGTGTCATGGGCATGGTTCAGCATCAGATTTCGGAATCAGGTAGGCACCACCTACTGGTCAAACCCTGATTGGTATGTCCTCACCAACAGCACATCTTGAATCTTAAACATATTCTCTCATTTCATCAGAATACAAAGTTCTTCCTTTCATTTGTAGTCTGATTAGGCCAGGGAAATCTAACTGGACCTTTGAAGTATTAAAAGAATTTTCCAATAATGAGATCCTCGTTTTGAGCAGTGATCAAGTCTGCATCAGGAGCATCTCTACTCCACTCAGAATCTGTAGGTTCACTGTCAGTGCAAGTTTGTGATCTGGTCACTGCCAAGACCTGGATTTCTTCCAGGAGGTGTTCTATATCTATGAATTCCCCCTGTAGAGCTCCTGTTGTGGCCAATTGATCAGCCAAGTCATTTCCATTTATATCAGAACCCTAAATCTTGGGCTGACCTTTGATCTTCTTCCAACAGATGGTAATTTCATTAGCCGTCACCAGATCATCAATGGTCGGGATGAATGTACCATGTTTTAATGGTTTATTATTTGTGCGAAGCAGGTGTTCCACAAACCCATTTCACACATAATCAGAATCAGTGATAGTCACCAGTTCTGTGAGCTGCTGGTTTACTGCAGTACCAACAGTTTGATAAATGGCCATTAGCTCTGCCACCTGACTACTTTGAGGACCTCTTTTTAACCAGTAGAGGGGTTGGGAAGATCATTTACCCATGGGTTCCCAATTCCAACAACCAATTCTTTCTCCCCATGTTTTGTAGTATGGTAGAAACACATATCCACATAAACTGTGGGTATCCCCAGAAAAGTGTTTCCTTCATATGCCTTGTGCAGGGACACCATATATGCCTCCATATTACTATTGCTGATTAGACATTCGTCCTTGAGACAGTGTTCTTCAGCACAATCATGTAAGTCTAGCAATCCTTCAGCTAGAAGGATCTTCTTATGTTCACTGTACCTAAGCCTCCACAAAAATCCAAGAAGTGATTCTTGAATTAGAGACATTCCAAGCCTCTGTTTTATCACTTTGTAGATATTGTAATGGTTGCTGGAAGGTCTCTACTGATATGCTCCCTCTGGATACATGGGCAATAGTTTTTCAATGTGCACACTGTTGCCAGTAGAGCTTGTTTGCAATCATTGTAATTCTTTCTTCTATTGAGGAAATTGCCTTGTCGAATTTGTCATGTATTTGGTATAACTCCCCCATCAAACAAGTATCTGAGAGACCAGTGTGGAGGGTTTTGACCCATGTGGAATCATTAGACGGGGTAAATGTGGGGATTAAGCTGTCGCTGCCCATCATTTTACCCCAGAACAAAAATAAATCATTGGAGTGGGTAAAGATGGGGATGCGCTATCGCCGCCCATCATTTCATCCCAGAATCCAGGAGTACTGCGCAGTTGTGCGCACACCAAAATGGTTACCTAACTTGCCACCCACCAGTGTAAAGAAAGGTCTTTGTTAACAAAATCCACTGTTACTGATGTCAAAAAGTTGCTGAAATCGTGACTCATTGGACCACTTTAAAGATTCAACCTTTTTGTGGGGTTGCACATAACCATCTTACTGTAAGGAGCCCCATCAAAACAATGTTAAGCAAGGATTTACTACCATGTAAGAACCATTCCTGTTTAGAATGCATTAATCCAAGAAAGATCCCAAAATTGCATGCAGTACCAACAAAATCCTCAAGGTGGCACTAGCGGTCTAAACTCTGACAGGAGAGCTGTCTTGCAAAACTGTCTAGTGCAAGGAAAGGGGTCTCATTTCATCAAAAGTTCAAAGGGGTTGCCTGTCCTGAGAACTCTTGACACTTCAGAACTCAACACAAGAAGCCAGGAAATCACAGGGTTCTGTTAATTAAATGCAAAGTTACTCCCTGGCCTCCTGATGTCAGCTTCCCAGAGACCACACAATGGCCCCTCTCCTCTGAAAGGAATATGTTGATTTTTACTGTTTTACGGTCAACAAAGGCCTGCCTGCCAGAAGACATGTGACTGACCCACCCAAGTCTTGGAGGCGGACTCCAACACTCTGAGGACTGAAATGAAAGTAAAATATATATTTTACAAAAACACTGATAACTCTTTGTAATCAAATGACAGAAATGTATAACTTTGAGAGACTTAATTTAAAAAATGTACCTTTAATTCAAGCCCAAACTCCAAATTGTGGGATATTCTGGGACAAAACCCTGCTGTTTATTAATATTACAGACTCCCTGTTTCAGCTAGACAAACGAAAATGCATTGGTATGTGGGTAGATATGTGAGGAACAGTTGTATAAAATTTAATGAAGATCCAATGTTGTTTAGCACATTAAAAAGTGCTAAAAGTTGCCATTTTTGAATGCAAGCTCTTAGAAACAGCAGATTTGGGACAGAGTATACCTCATGTGATATGTGACATGGGTATGTAATTTCAAACAACTGTGTAACTGTGAAATATGTATTTTGATCATATATAGATTTGGGTGCACAGATGACAGGGGAGTTTTTTCAAGAGATCATAAATGGCTGACATCACTCTGACACAACTTAGCTCCCCCAATCAGGGGAGAAATGAAAGCTGGACCAATGACAAGTGAGAGGGGCAAGTTTAGTTATGACCAACACACACACCCACTTGCAGAACATATAAATGGACCACTGAAACTTAGGTAGAGACATTCATTTCCATCTGCAGCGGGATGCTCTGCCGGAAAAATCCATACTTACCTCCATCAACCTTCAAGGAGCCAACACTTAGACTCCAAGATAAACAGAGACTACAGAACCTTAACCAAAAAGGCCACTGCCAGCAAGAGTATTTGTCAACAGGCCTGAAAATCTTTTTGCAACTGAACTTTTCAGACAGCCGGCTGACGCCGTCTGAATTTTGCCAAGAACTTTTGCAAGAACCCGGTGACAGAAATATCCAAAGAGAAGGCAGGACCCGACCCAGAGAACCGGTGCCTAGCAGAGACCAGGCCATTGTATCCAGAGTGCTGACCCCGATGCTGTGAGCAGTTCCAGAGGCCAGGCGCTGTGAGCGGAACTCGGGAAGACCTGACCAGACTGAAGTCCGTGACCAAGTCGCTTTCCGGTTCAAAATCTCTTGTGAGTACTCAGCCAAACTCAGAACACATCTCTTAGTTAAAATCATATAATTCAATCCATTTTTAATCTAAGTAGAACTGCAGCTTAGCAATTGTGTTATTCTGCCATCATTTCTAAAGCTGAAAAAGTGTTGCGTTTAAAATGTGCAAAACCAAAAACGACCTTCACTAAATCGCTCATATCTCCGCGACCGTTTGTGCTAGAGACTTGCAGTAACTTTCATCTGAAAGCTTAGAATCTTAGCTATTAATCGCACCAAGAACCACATTCCTACCCCTTATAGTTTTACCGCAATCGCGGAACACACATTCGCGAATTTTGCCGCGATTTGCAAATTTCTTCACGTGTAAAAATCTGCTGCTGCTTGCCTTCCATTTGCCAGAAATTCGTTTAACCTGCTAATTATCCCTGAATCATTGCTAGTGTGAGCCTGGACTAATAATAACTTGATTTCACTCACCCTGAACCTCCTAGACGGAATTAAAAGCATTTTAGCATATTTTTTTTCTTCATTTCCAGCACATTTAAAAGCATTTGGGCCTGTGTTTTCAACTTCTGTAGTCTAAGTTGCTGGGTGAACTGAATCACATTTAATTGCATTTCTGAGAACTGTGTGCCTTCCTTCCATTTCCTTGCATTGCATAAAAGGGGGGGGTGAATTGTACAAGAAAGTGATTACATTGTTTTTGCTGAAATCCTATCAAGTTATTTTCTGTACTGCATTTCATTCCACATTGCATCCATTGGAAACCATTAAAGTATTTTTGCTATCTTATCCATTTCATGTCAACTCCTTAGTGATTATCAAGAAGTGTGCTAGTGCCAGATTCTCCGTTGTTAATCTTTATCATACCAGATTAAGTGTGATATCCAATTATTAATTTATTATAAAGTGTGATATAATATATATTGTTTACGTTATCAAATAAACCTTTAAACTTGCAAAACAGAACTACTTCTTGGCTCAGTGGGGTCAGGAGGATTCCAAGAGAGGGGTGTTATATAGGGGTAGTCATCCAGAACGCATGAACTGGACATAAAGTTATATCAATAAGGGTTTTCATTCAGTATTATAGACTAGGCGTTGACTTAGCTGTAGTGTTGAATTGAATCCTCTTACACCAGTCTCTAAGAAAAACTCCTTATTCTTGATGGGGTAAGCCAAGCAAGTAGCTTGTAACAGGCTTCTATTCAATTGCTTCCCTGCCTCGAATTGCGCTCCCCCACACTTTGCCTCAGCCTTCAATAAGTGGTTATCACAGTACCTTGCCTACAGGAGCCAGCAGAAGCACCATGTGTCTGCCACCTCCTTCACCAGGTCCTCCGGAAACTGATAGATATCCCTGCACTGGTGGTCCCAATGAGGGGAATGGGGTTGTGTGGGTGTGTGTTGCGTACTCCATCCCTTCCAGTAATGATCAAAGCCTTTTTCTTCTAGTGGCGTGGTGGTGTGTCTCTGGAGGCTGTAATGAGAGAGGCCTCTATTACTCAAATCCCTAGTGTCTAAAGGTAGTGATTCCCTGAATGTGAGAGTTGTTTCCTGTCACCCCTCCTTATATTTTTACCCCTTGGGTACCTGGAATGCATGGAGAGTGATGTTTAGCATTTCTCCCAAATGTTGGCACTTGGCTCCTTCTTAGAGTGCCCCTTGTATCTCTTTTAGGCATGGTTCAGGATGTAAGTACCTTCCTTGGAGAAGTGAGGCTTTTTATGTGGAATGCCATTCAGTTGCTTCACTGAATGTTTTAAATGTAGTTGTGCACTGTATAAACTATGAATTCATCTATTTGCCTCAATGAACACTTTAAATGCAGTTTGTGTGGCATGTCCACCATATTAACGATGTGTTGCTGTTCTCTTACATGTTAGTGTGACAGAGCATAGGACAAGGACAGGAGCATAGAGTCCAGTACGGTAAATGTTGCACAGGGGGCGCGGCAGGGCGCATGATTGCCCTGTTGCAGGTGAAGAATAAGGGTTAGCGGCAACAGATCCAACAGGGAGCATGGTCCACATTAGAAACAGAGTGCGCGTGATGGCGAGCGACAATGAGTGTTTCTCTCTTTGTTTCTTTTCAGATGTGGTCAGGAAGAGGGGATTCAGCAGGGAGCACAGGAGACCAAAGCCAGAATGGAGATTAGGTGTGTGCAGAGAAGCAATGGTAAGCGTTGTTTCGGGTTTGGGCATGGCTTACATAGCCTACAATGATGTCAGGACTGCTGGATTCCTGCAAGGGCTGTTGGATTTTCTAGTTTGTGCCTCTTCACATGCTCTGTCTCCTTCGCCTCCAGTTCCCCATCAATTGTGTCCATTTGTTGTGGTGAGGATGTACTCCCCCTAGTGTCTGGTAATGCTTGTGGCTCACATGTGAGCCAGGAAACGGTGTCTTATGTGCAAGTGTGCCTTCAGCAAAGTGTGCACGTGAGCCAGGAAGATGAGAAGCTCCTGCCAATAAGTGCTGCCCCATAGACCCAAGGGGTGTAGACCTGACAGTGTACCAAAGGTTGAGTGATCTCTACATACTCCTCAATTATTTGTTAATATAATTAGTCAGTCCAGATAGGCTTTGCAACTCACACAGAGTTGTGTGGTTCATTTATTTGATTAAGGACTTGACCTTCTTTTTCTGGAGATTGAGGCCCTCAGCTGTAATTTAATGTCCCAGAAAGTTTCTGGAAAGATAATTTTGCACCAGCTTTTTGCAACTGTGTAAGAACATATCTGATTTCTGCCAGATGTTCTTCCACAGTTGAACTATGAACAACAGATCATCGACATAGGCCACGTTTCTTCTTTCACTCAGATCATGCATGGCCTTGCAAAGGAAAATGTTGAACTCATTTCCTGAATTGATGTTTCTGAAGGGCATACGGGTCCGTGTTTATTGTTGTCCCCCAAAGGTAAAGGCAAGCTTATACTGATCTTCCCTATTCACGGGTACTGTTCAGTAACCATTTTGTCAAGTCAAGGGCTCCGTACACCTTTGATGCTTGGTTCTGTACCAGTCCTTGATCAATATAGGAAAGAGGCCACCTTAACATGTGGACCAGTTAATTCAACGACCTCAGGTCAGCACAAAGCCTTCATGTCCATTAGGTTGCATGATCCTTAGTACTGGGTTATTAAATGTACTGTGGATAGGATGAATTATGCCACAGGATTCCATATTTCTGATGATCTCTGTGAGTGATTCCATGGACGCGAGAGGCAACCAGTGTTATTTTACAAACACAGGAGCCATTTCACAGGATTCCAGTTTCTGATGATCTATGTGAATGATTCCATGGACACAAGAGGCCACTGGTATTGTTTTAAAACCACAAGAGCCATTCAGGGTCCATTGGCATTGTCGTAGAATGGATAAGTGTATGTCCACAACCGTAGATGTCAACTGAAAGATACTCTGGAAATCCAGAAATACCTGATACCGTTTTTTTCACTGTTCATTGATCTCAAAGGTATTTGCCAGACTAATATGTTCTTCGATCATCTGCCAAAAAACCAGAAATACCTCTGGGTTTGATATTTCTGAAGGATATTCCAGTTGGGTGCAAGGATTTATTTTAATGGTGTTTACCTGGACAGGGATTTCCATGGATTTTTATTATGAACTTTAAATACTATTGCATCTTTGAAGATGTCACAGATAATGTCTTTGACACTAAGAAATGTCCCCCCTGTTGGGTGTTGATCTTTTCTGGTGGGATACTGTCTGTCTTGTTGTAGTAATGTTCCAGAATTGGGTCTATGATTTTATTTTCTAAATCGATTGAATAGTATTGGGAATCGACCACCATTTCAATAGAGGTGTCTCCGCCCAAAGTAACACTTTGAGGATTGCTGTTCTCCACAAATATTTGAATGGTGTCATATTTTAGATCGACCAGTGGTGTTGGATGTAGGGACAATCCTTGTTGTTGGAGTATATGACTCAAATTTATGAATGCTTCCTGATTTTTCAGGATTTGCCCTCTTCTTATTTTGATTGATACTGTAAATTAGCTTGTCTGTCCTGAGATCATAACCTCTTCTTTTGCTTGAACTTCAACAGCATAAGGCAAAAGTTGAGCTGACTGAAATACTTTCTCAACATTTTCAAAGCCCATAGGGTTACCCCCTCAACCCCACGGTCTTGACCAAACTTTGCCATTAATAGAATGTAAATTAATTGCAAATTGTTTGAGAATTTCACTACCTAGATAAAATTCAGAAATGACATCTCTAATGATGCAACAATTATGGTCAAACATTTTAACGCCAATCGACATTTTTAACATGCACCAGCTAGGAAGGACACATTTTGAATTTTGGGTTTCCAGACTAACTTCCCATTTATTTGTCAAATTAAAGCATGGAGTGGTCTGATCTTTTTGGAGTCACTGAAACCATACTTCACCTATGAAGCTTTTCACTATTGTTTAGACAGACTCAGGTAAGCACAGAATCTTTCCCTCCATCTAGCCGAATGGGGAAGATTGTGTCTTTGCCTTTTTTCTAGATATCAGTGAAATTATAACTATGTTTTTCAGAAATGTTTTCAGGAGCACTTTGAACTTCTTTTGGGTCTTCCCGAATATATTGAGGTATCTCCTTCCAAATTGGAAACCATTTCTGGTTAGGAGGTAGAATAATTTGTGTGAGTTGGGATGAGGTCCCCTCACTACTCTGTTCTCCTACTGAGATGATGATGATGATTTCAGAAACCTGTCTATATTGAAAAACGAAATTCAATTTGATTGGGATGTTGTTCTATCAAATTACAGGTACTATTCAGGCTAGAATAATCAGTGTTTCTTTTCAGCTTGATGGGATGGTTTATTTGGGCCCAGAGAACCTGGTTCATGCAATCAATAAGAGGGGACAGCCTCGTTAGAAAATTGTTTCCCAGTAAACAGGGTGTGCCCTCCAGAGCCAAAATGATAACCAGATGTTTCAGACATTGTCACCCAATATTGATTTGCAGATCTACAATCCCATTGACAGAAATATCCTTTCCGTCAAAATTTTGGAGTTCTCCAAGAAGAGGTTTTAGAGGCATTGTTTGGCTTTCCCCAATTCCTAGATTGAGTTTATCAAAGGTTTGTTTTGAAATCAAGGTCACCTGTGACCCTGTGTCTACCAGAGCTGATAAATCACAATGACCTTGTATCTGGGCAGGAGCATAGAATCTAGCTTCTTTAGACTCTAGTTTACAAAGACGGTGTGAGATATTAGAGAGCATACATTTTTTTCATGTCATTTTTTCCAAGGGTATAACCTTGGGTCGGCCACATGTATGCACTTTCTTCCTTGAGGTCAAGTGCACAAGACCTTTCTTGGGAAACTTTCAGATTGAACACGCATTTGGAGATAAAATCTGGAGTAGGACTCTTTGTTGTCTTCTCTTTTCAGAAGACAATTTTCAGAATCCTTTACGAGAGAGGGTAGCACTACTTTTTCTGGATTGTATGGGCTTATAATATCTGTTTTATCTGATTGGCTTTCGTAGCTAGTTTGCACTTTTCAGTCTCTTTTTCTACATTTTCAGATTCAGGATCTACTATAAATATATAACTTTGAAAGGGCATGTTCCTTGGCCACAGGTACTGCTATGTCAGACATCTCTTCGTTTAAATCTCACAACCTGCCTCAAACAACTCTCACTAAGCAGTAATGCAAACTTTTCTTACTCCTATTTTATCACTGTCGCACAATCACTTACAACTCTGATTCAAACCTCCATTATTTTCTATGTAACAATTTTCCTTTATTGCCTCAAGTTCTTTTTTATGAATCTGGGACCCCCAATTTAATAACATTGATTCCTTTGAGCTTCCCTCCCCTTTCAGGACAAGAAGCACACCGGGATATACAGAAGGTATATTTATTAACCAATTAGAAATAATTGGATCAATTTAAAGATAAATAAGTTATTCATCCACGACTGATTATAATCAGCACACTAGTCACCTCAGTTTTCAATGCTACAGTTATAGAAATACAGACTTTTGTAACAAACACTTCACCATAAGTAGGCATGCATTTAATTCACCCTGAGCGCACATGCACGATGGAAAGAATGCACGAAAGTTCACAATGAATCTTTCATTTGTTAAAAAGCAAATTAACTCACAATATCCATGCCTATCCAATTCTCACTACTTCCCCTTTATTCAAAATAGATACCACCCCCTTACTCAATAGACAGGTCAGAACTTCAACAACAGTTTAAACTCATTTGCAACAAACTACTGAACCATCAGGTAGGTAAATGGCTTGTAAAAAGGAAAATGTATGTTCAACATATATGTAGGATAAATGAAAAAGTAGGTCAGGCGTGCACCCTAGTTCCCAGTCTCTAAAAACTAATTAGCAGCACCTGAAAAGGTTACAGCCTCCCTGAAGAATGTTTGAGACAGGAAAGTACTAGGAGGAGAAAATCAACAGAAGAATTGGAACTGCAACATATGGGATTCAACCCAGTCATTACTGCATCATGGGATTCAACCCTGTTACTACTGCATGCTGTTGGGATTACTATTTGCATTAAGAATTTTTGACTGGGAACTAGGGTGCGCGCCTGATAGGATAGATTTCTTCAGTGCTGTTTCGATTTAATTATAATGTAAAAGCATATCTTTCTCGCTTTCAATGGACCATTTTAAACAGTGAGAGAATTGAAAGCGAATAATCACCCTCTTCCTTTGTCTGGAACAACTTTGCTTTAACAACAGTATTCTACTCGATAGTGTATCCAGGAAGTGACCTCAATTAGTTTAATGGTGTAGGTATGTACACAGTGAGATGTCCTATGCTCTTCAATACCTGTACATTGCACAGAAAAGGACTCATAGGATTTCCGATTTACAGACCATAGGTACTATTTCATAGTTCTATAATTCCAGAATCACATACATTAATTACATATTTACTAATTTCCCAGTATGTACAGTCAGTTCCTATACCCCCGCCCCTCAGTACTCAAAAATAACAGGGCCAGGGTTTAATCTAATTTCCTTTATAGTATCTCTCCCCCAAAATAGATTATACTCGCATATGAATTCTTTTTGGCTTTATCACAAACTGGCGGGCACCCACTCAAGGTCTGATTCAATTTTCAGCCTCTAGGAACAGGTCGGCATCAGTCACCAAGATGAGAACAACTTTCCTCCAAAGCCTGTCTGCTGAGTCTTCCACTAAAGAAGGCCTGGGGTTTTAACTTCTGATACGCTTCACTTACAGTTTCTGTTAATCCATCTACGGGTCCAAAGCATAGCAATCTGCTCCTCCTTCCTATATGTATCAATAGTTCTTTCTATCCATTAGTCAGTGTGTAAACAACTGAGTCTGTCAGTCCCCCGTCTGTTTGTTTTGAATCTTATGTAGATCAGTAACCCCACCTATTGACGTGTTGATACTTTCCTCAATCCAATTGTTCAATTCATATGATTGGACAGTGTTCCAAAAGTGAAATCAGAGTAATCATACCCCTCAGCAGTCATTGGGCATATTAATGAAGGAAGCAGTGTGATAGGAGTAACTTCTATACCCAGCTTGCCTCCCTGTCATTGCAGGGATTTCTTGCATTACATATTGTTACATTCTCAGATAATGAATTCTAAACAGATTACCTCTTTACTAATTTGCTCACCAGATTCCTTGCTGTGGCATGAATCAATAGATGCACGTGTTATCATGATAGGACCAATGGTTAATTGCTTACAGATTTTGGTTAATAACTTATTGATCTTTTTGTGTACACATTATTTGCCCATCTCAAAGTGACAGGCTCTTCCCTGCGGATGCTATGACACAGGACATACTAGCGTGCACCATTTATTTGCAACAAAATGCAAATTCACCTAATGTGCATACTGAAAATGATATCACACAGCAGTTTTCTACCATCTAATAGAGCATTTCTAGCTGAACACTGCAAAAGAAAGATGTATGGGTGTAATAGTGAATTACATCCTAAAAAATAATATTTCCAGTACAAAATATTAGTTGGGCCTGTCACAAACAGAGCATCTGAACTCTTCAGTTCTTTAGCTGTTAGTTAAAGGCTAATATACATGACCCAGAGGCCTGGCTGTGATAAGGTCTTTGAAGTTTGGTTCTAAAGGGCTTTATGACTTTTGTCGCGGCCCGCCTTGGCCTTTTCTGGGTCAGTAGATTTTTCATATTTATCTTTGTTTTTCCACTTGTTTTCTGTTTCTGCCTTAATGCGGGCCTAGGAGGTTGAAATATCAGATTAGGCACCATAGATCTGCTGAACCCACATTAGTTCATTATCTTAAACCCATCATACACAGATGCAACCCATAAAAACACTGGCCTAGGATTTATATCAGGTCCAGCCTCCCTGTGACTAAGTTGCAGGCCAATTGTTATCTTTATGCCTGAGCCTACACCAGTTAATTTCTAGGAGAAAGCATAGGATTGGTTTTCACATTTCATTTTGAGGGAGGCGGCATTGACAGAGCACAGATGTCAAAGTCATGGTGTGGCCAATATCCTTTCCTTTTGCCCGCATCACCCTCTTCCCATGACCCTACTAAAAGCAGAAGGCTTCATTCTCATCCCCTTCAAAGGTCTACTGTAGTCTTATTTAAAAATAGTCCCACTCCACACCCAAGACCATGTGGGCTGTGAAGGGTGTTAAAGGTCGTGCTCTCTGAGTATTCCTCCTGTGCCTGGTATGTCCCCTCTGCAGGGTAAGCATCTTCCTCTACCACCTCTTCCCCATCAGTTTAGAAAAAACACCTTTTGCGGCACCTCCACAGGCTGCCTCTCACACCCCCAGCATCCTCCTGACAGCCTCTCCCCTCGCCTCTGACACCCTTATCCTACTGGGAGCAGACCACTTTATCCTCATTGCCCCATCCAGACAGGAGCCCCATAGTGTTCCTCCAGGTGCTTTATGAAGCCACCATCTCCTCAAACATGAGAAACATGATCTCCTCCACCTCCACTGGCTTTTCCTTTGTGGGGAATACAATAGAGACCAAGCCTCAATTTGGGCATCCACAAGAGTCCCTGCTTGCCCTACCTATGTGGCAGTAGTTGGGACCACTTTCAAATTCCCTGCCCTCTCCCAATCTTTCTCCAGAAGCTTCCCCTAATGCTTCCTGCTCGCCTGCCAAATCAAGGTATCGGAATGCTGTATGACCTGAGCCTGGGAACAGGCACCAACTAACGGAATAAGGTCCCCCCTCATTATCTATCATGCTGTAATCTGCTCCTCTTGTAAGGACAAATGCATCTCCTCATTCTCCTCCTCCCCATCTCTTCTTCCCTTCTCAGCATCACAGCTGGGCCATGAGAAAACCACAAATGACTAAGCAGTAATATTTGTGAAGTTGAGAACTGTGAACAAGGAGGCACAACCCAAGAATCCAAAAATGTGAAAACAAACAACCTCAAAAACCAAGTGAAGAAATCCTATTGCTACTATACAACACTACTATTCTGAGACAAACAATACTACTACAAAGCACATGATAAAACCAACACAAGCAACATAAAAGCACGCGTGGAATTCAGATGGCAACAACACATATGCATGGGGAAACCAGGAAGGGTAAAACAATAGTATTTTGTTGTGCTTTTATGGAGGTAGGATTAGGGGTAGGAAATGTTTTGGGAGGTTATTTTTACATTTTACTAAAGGAAATATAAAGGAAACCCCTATTATAGGAAATGGTAGCTTTCTTTTATATATGGGGGAACTAACAACACACTCAGAACACTGTGAACAAACACAAAAAAAGAGCACAAATTTGCAGCAAGAATGCCACGACACCTTGCTCACATTGTCAAAAGTACCTTACCTCCAGACACCCTTCAGGTATTAGACTGCCCTGTGTACTCCTTCCCTCACAGCCTAACCAAACACACAAAGAAACAGGAAGTGAAAGGGGCCTTACATAGAAGAAACTTCTTTTAGGAGATTTGAGGGCTCTGATTGGCTCAATGAACTCGACAAATCTGTGAGCAGTGACTGGCTGCATGAAGGCATGAATAAACCCGAGATTCAATCCCAGATCCGTGGCTGCTGATTGGAAGATGAATTATTATTGCAAGAGACCTCGATGTTCCAGTGATTTCAATACAGATACATCAGTGCCAAAACTCGTCCAATACACAAGTTAACAGAGTCATCTTGGCTAAAAGATTGCAGAAGCCTGCACGCCCCTTCACCCATGTCTTCTCAATGACTAGAAGAACCAATTTACAAAATTCCAGTATGTTTGTCAACATTTTGACAAAGGGCCTCATTACGAGGCGGGCAGAATGGGTTTAACGGCACCGGTAAAGGTGCCGGTGCCTTTAAACCTATTCCGCCCTGTTACGAGGTTCCCTAGAAGGACCCGCTCTGGACGTCTGGTCAGACCAGATGTCCTTTGCGGGTCCCGCGAGAGGACCAGGGAGCATTGTTAGCTCCCTCCCCTTTCCCATTGTGCCCTATTGGGGCTCGAATGGGAGTGGGGAAGGTCCAGGTCCGGGTTCCATGAATGGGGAAATACTGGGCCCTCCAAAGTCGGAATGGCCTGGTATTTCACATTCAGGGACCACGGACCCGGACCCATGTTTGGAGGCAGCCATGCCCTTGTTAAGGGCATGGCTGCCTCCAAACTCGTAATGAGGCCCAAAGAGTTTACAATTTAGGTAATGAAGCGTGTAATCAAAGGTGTTCCCCTATGTCTTATGACCACTCCTGGCCACAAACCCCCCCCTGCACTGTCCTTAAGGATATTGGCTCCACAGGTGCTGATCCATGGTGCTAATGGCCTTTGTTCTTTTAGATGAAATTGGCTTTGAACATACCACAAGTGCCTACTAATGTTAGAAAATAAAGTACAGAAAGATTGAGTCCACTGGAAAAAGCAAACAGAGCACATGAGATAATCCCTTCCATAGTGGCCACAGGATTTGCTGAGGAGGTAAGATGATGGTGAGGAGGATGTGGTGACTTGGCATGGGCAGGTTAGGGGTGCCAGGGGTATTAGGAAGGGGCCTGCACGTATCTAGAGGTAAAACAGACACAACTCAGGTGCCTGAGAGCACACAGAACAAAATAACATTGTTGCCTGCAGGAGAGAAACAGGTGGCCGAAATAGAATGCAGGCTTTCATTGTAGGATTCAGCCAGTGTTCCTTGCAACTGATTTATTTGTCTCTCTCTCTCACGGGTGGTAATGAACATTGATTAATTAGATGTGCCTATGGTCGCTTATATATTTGGGATATTTACCCGATTTGAGAGTAAAGTTAGTAACGCCTCTGAAAATCTTCCTGAGCAGCCATTAGGTTCAATAAAGTTAGCAACGAGTTTATATAGCTCATGTGAGAGAAATTCACAGAATGTGCTTAAAAATGATAATAGAAATGCTATCCACACTGACAGATATGCATTTCCATAAATCACAAATAGCTGTAGGATAAGATTTACAAGTGATGGTAGATTAATAACATTACAGTGGAAGATGGCTAGCGTTGAACAAAAAGATTGCATTTTTAAAATAATTTTCTCCAGGTCAGGAGTATATACAACATTTAAATAAAAGTTGAAATCACTTCAAGGAAACCCATATCTGCAGAATCATTTCTGTTCTTTATGTTAAGGATTTTTCATTCTTATTTTATGTTCACTTTTTTTCTTTATGGAACCACAGTGGGATATTTTCCCAACACCCTTCCTTTTCTTTGCCACCCACAATATGACAGCTTATGTATTGTCACTCAGTACAGCTAGGGTTGGTGTAATGTAAGCATAGCCATGCTAATGGACAAACACATGATGTTGTCCTAGAATCCACTGACTTTGGCTAGAATTCAGCATAAGAGACGACTCCAGGGTATGTGATACAACAGCAGGAAGGTTATCCCTCGTGAAACAATCTTCTAAGTATGAAGAACCAACCCGGAGTGCTAGTATGGGCCCAGTCAATAGATAATATAAACGTGGAAGCACATTAGCTTTACGTATGTAATAATCAGTTAATGATTCAATCATCACCCATCAGTTTCTCTTGACGGTAATCTTGCAAATATTCCATACAAAATTACATACATTTATATAGATATACATTTTAAAACATTCGCGATAAACCAAACATAAAGTACAAAGTGCAAAAGTGTCACTGTGCTGAGTAAACCAATGTATGTAAACACCAACAATTACATTGTGCAAATATTTCGACTGGTTCGTAGATCTCACAGAGTCCTACCTTCCCTTCCTACCTTCCCTTTATTTTCCCAATATGTTTCATTCCTGCAATTTCAGAGTGTATCCGTGGAACTTCGTCAGGGGCTGTTTGTCCTTCCAGAAGACTATTGTACCTTTATATACACTCAGGTGATACACTTATTAACCATCAACTTATTTAGGTGTCTATCTTAAGCTCTATGCTACTGAGAGCCTTAGAATCTACTTCCCCTCTCGAGGGGTTCGAATTTTTCTCCTATGCACCATCAGGGTAATGTACAATTAGCCCTTTACATTTATTAATCATAAATCAGCCTATTTCTGTGTTCAGCTTGAATTATCCGCCACACGATATGAAGCGATGTACAGCCACTTGTTTATAGATGTCCACTACTCTAGTCTTGTGGGGTCTCTTTACATATATGTATAGGACTTCTTGTGTTTCTCGTACTGTGCTTAGTTTGTGAATTCCTTTATCCTCGCTGATAAAGGCTCATTGATGTATCTTTTGAATCATCTGTGTTTTAACTGTTCGTTCGTCGCCCTTTGGCAGCTCTGTAAAATTCAATATAAATAGCCCTTAGCCAGGCTGGTGTGACTTTACCTTCTTTCTTATATCTAATAATGTCAAGCGCTATTCAAATAGTGTCACCTTACTTAGTAATCGGAACAGCCAGTTGCTTGGAGCTATGTCTCCGTATTGTCTCGTGATCCCTGTGCTTATAACAATGTATCTCATTCCCAAACAATTGTTGGTGCATGAGTTGGTGTCTCCTCATTGAAGCACCCCATCACATGTTTTTTTCATATTATAAAAAAATATAACTGGGCCCATGTATTACACATTTTGTGGGCCTACTGTTCTGTGTGATTAGATCCACATTAGAGATATGTGGATGCCATATGGACAATAAACCTAGGTTGTTAAAATCTGAGTTTATTGTGATTGTTAATGGGTGTATTACAAGTGGGGGGTGTGCCACAGTTGGTAAAAGGGGAATTACTGTGATTGCCAATCTAGAGAAAATTCAAAATGTATAAACCTCGAACAAACAGAAGCTCTCAAATTGGACACATACTTGCCTCCTTGGATTGCTAAACTCGGATTTGAAAGATAGACATATAGTGAAATTGTCAAATCGGTAATATACAGAGATTGTGTAAACTTGAAACATGTGTGTATGTGAAAATGGGAAAGTATTGCGATTTCTGAGAGTAAAATGGATTTGTCTAATTGGAAATATATTACGTTCTCTATTGTGGCATAGTGAAAACAGTTCTGGACAAACTAGGCATATACTGGGTTTGTTTGTTCACCCGACACTGTAAAGTGGGACGGTTAAACTGAGAACATGTTGTGATTGTCAACCTCTGAATCCGCCGGGCTTGTGTGACCTGAGAGTGTGCAGGTATTAACAGAGAGGGAGTGCACTGTATTGTGAATCTTCTAGTGTAAAGTGATTTTGGTAAAAGGTAATTTTCTGGTTTTGTCAATCATTGAGCATCCTGAATGAGTGAATCTAGGGGCAAATTGGCAGGTTTCAATAGGGAATACACTGGGAAGTCAAACTGTCATGTTGCAATATTGCAATGTATTACGCAGTGTGTCACACATTGATGTCACACACTGATGTTCCTTGTAGTTGTTCACTGAATTGTCAATCACACCAGAAATAGTTATGATTCAATGATAACCTTAAGAAAGTGATCCTACATTTCTGATGGACTCCCTCCTCCCCCCTCGAGTAATGATTTATTAAAGATTTTCTAACTCGTAATACTCCTTCCAAATGGGTAATATAGAAGTCAAGACTGACCAAATTGATTGTCACTATTTGTGTTTCAAATCTCCAATCTGTAGGAATATCCACTTTCTTCATGACATTAGTGTTGTCAATCATCTGGTGCTGATTGTAGTCACTAGTTGGGACAGAACAAAATTAATGGAATTTGCTATTGGTTCAACAATTGAATCACATTGCGAAATTGACGGACTGCCAGGTGGATTAGTCTATTTTTTTGTGTTTAGGAAATATTTCTAACACAATGGGCCTCATTACGACCCAGGCGGTCCGGAAATAACGGTGGCGGTAAACCCGCCGCCACCGTTGTTTCCGGACCGCCTGAGTCCGACCCCTGCAGGCGGGAGGTGATGTTCCCGCCAGGTCTGACCTGGCGTGTTTCACACCTCCCGCATGCAGGCGGACGAGGAAACACCGGCAGCATTACGAGATGCTGCCGGTGTTTCCATGATCCCCATTTCCATCGAGACCCATAGGACTCAATGGGAATGGGGATTTACACCATTCCGCCTCCGTGATTCCCAGAAAACCGGGGTTGTAATGCCCCGGTAATTCCGGGAATCACGGAGGCGGAATGGTAATACGAGTCCGGCGTTAACCGAGGCGGTTTTACCGCCTCGGTTAACGCCGGACTTGTAATGAGGCCCAATGTATTATTTCTTTTAAAAATTAAGAAGGTAAGTATGAAATAAGTTCACCTTGTCTTATAGGTTATTTTGTTCTCAAGGAGTAATATGAAATGTGATGATATAGGTAAGGCAATGTAATGTACTGTACCATACTTACTGAGCACTGACTATAGCCCGAAGGCATCTAGGTGCTGAGAAGGACGGACAGTCCAGGTTAGCACACCAACATCATAGGAGTGTTAGAAAAGTTGAGTCTTCAGCACCTTCTGAAACTGAAGATAGTCTCCAATTTCATGCACCGGAGCAGGTAGCTTTTTCCACTAGGTAGGGGAAAATACAGAAAAGAATGGCCCCCCCAACCAAGCTCTCTCATAGCATGGAACTTTTAAAAGCAGTTGGGAGGATGAGCAGAGGTATCTGGTGGGCTGATATCACTCCACTTTAGCCTTCAAGTAGGCTGCCCCAGTGTTATGTAGAGCCCGGTGAGAGATGCATAAGATCATAAACTCCACTCTGTCTTCTACAGGCAGCCAGTGAAGTTGCTGCAGTAAACCCATAGAAGGAGTGAGTCTTTGTGCATCTAATGCCAACTGCGCTGCATAATTTTGAACCACTTGCAGCTGCTGAAACTGGTACAATGGCTGTCCAGGTAGATCCCATTAGATTAATTCAGCAATCCCATGATCGCTGAGGTGTTTACCTTTTTTCTGACAGTCGTTGGGTAAAAAAGGAATACTCTTTCTCAACACTGTTAATTTTGCAAAACCAGTGTTGCACACTGCCGATATCTGAGCTTCTCAAGAACCAGTGGGGAGAAGCCTCATGCCCAGAGTTTTTACAGAAGTGCCGGAGATAGGGCGTGGACCCAATGATTCTGGCTAAAACTCATAGATGTAGGTGTTTTTTGCCATCTGGGATACAAACACAAGGAATTTTGTTTTTTCCCTGTTGCGTTTTAACCAATTAGATGACATCCAGCTCCATATTACTGACAAACAGTCTCACAATTTACAAGGGGGCACTATTGCAGGCGAGTCAAGATAGACCACAAGTTGTGTTTCTTCTGTGTATGTGTAAAAATGAACTCGATAATCTCAGATGAGGTCCGCCAACAGCCGCAAGTAATGATTAAAAAGAAGCAGTGACTGCACCGATGCTTAGGCACACCACAAGGAAGAGAAGAAGATGGAGAGTGGCAGGCATGAAAGGAGACAGTCTGTGTATGTTCTGCAAGGAAATAAGCGAACCATGTCAGTGAGACACCAGAGAACCCCACCTGTTCCAGACGTCATAGTAGAGTGCCATGATCCACTGTATCAAAGGCCACGGAGAGGTCAAGAAGAATCAATACCCCGACCTCTCCATGCTTCTTCAGCATAGCTAGATCATCCAAAAGTGAAATCATGACAGACTCCATGCCCATAAAAGGCCTAAAACCCAATTGGTAGCAGTGCACACAGTTATTTGTTTCCAGAAAATGCGAAAAGATCGGGTGATTATGACATTCATACGTTTCATTAAAACCAGCAACAGAGATTTATAGGCCGGTAGTTATCCATTACGGAAGGATCCAGTTGAGGCTTTTTCAAGAGTGGAGTAATCAGCAGGTGCTTCAACCTGCCGGAATCACCCCTGATGAAAAGGAATAATGGAGCCGCTGTGAACACAGAAATAGCTTTCTGAGGAAGTACCTGAAGAATGTACAATGGAACAGGGCCCATCAGAGATGCTGATTTAAGTTTTCTCAGAGCCCTAGACACAATTGTGCCATCCACCTGTTCAACTTGAAATAGTCCTGATCTAAATGGTTTGACCAGTAAGATTGGGGGGGCTGTCTTCTGAACAGACTTAGCTAAAATACAACTCTCATTAGAAATAGCTTAGCAAATCAAACAAATCTTCTCAGAAAAGAAAGTATTAATAGCATCACATTATGTCTGTTAGCCGAAAGCATTGTCTTTCACTGGAGGGAGAAAGGAAAGTGCGTGGAGCATGCTGCATGAGTAATGTGGTTAGCATAGAACCTTGATTTTACCTCACCAATCATCTTATGATAATGTGTCACGGCTTGTTTATAGATTATTTGAGCTTCCTGGTAATAATTTGCATGTCACCGATGCCAAAGGCGATGAAAAACCTGTTTGCAGGTATGCAAACTCGTGGTAAACCAACGCGTGGACTGTTTAAACCGTCAGAGCCTTAAGTCAGGCGGTGCATGGATCTTGTCCGTCACACACCACAGAGTGGTTATTAGTGGCTACCAAATGATCTGCCAATATGAATGGGGTCCACCCTGTTCCAAAAACGACATCTTTGGAAACAGGTGGAGGATTTACAGGGGCAAATTGATAAGGCAATGATGAGTGGTAACAAGAAATGATGTGACCATAACACTGGAAGAGGGCTGAAAGTGGCATTAAGCATTTTTCTGAATACACTAAATCAAGTATGTTTCTACCACAGTGTATGGTAAATTGATTGTGTGATTCCAGAAAGGAGCCTGCAAGGCTAGTCATCAGGTTTCTTTTAATGCAGTTCTGCAGGGTCATTGGGGTGGACATTAAAATCCCCCATAAGAACCAGATTAGGATGAATAAGGGCTAAATGCATAGTAAACTGCAAAAACATAATTTACCAAATTGGCTAGTCCTTGAGAAGGTGCAATATATATCGATAAAATATGAATTGACATATTAGGGGTTGACTGTACCCTTACCAATAAGAGCTGACAGGGCAAAGAGTGCTCAATAGAAATTCAGGAACATTTAATGGAGGCACAATTAATTACAGGCAGGCCACCTCCCCAAAAGGGCGATTGTATTGTAGGAGTCAGGCAGCATCTGTCGAACATCCAGATCAGAGCTAGCTGAAAACCATGTCTCAGTGATACATATAAAATCAGGAGTCATTTCTTCCAACAGATCACAAATATTATTACAATGTGCCCCGCTGATCTAGCATTAATTAAGAAACCCATAAGGGCCATGGGGAGTACCGTATTCCCCGCATGAACTTTACCCCCTTCCAATATATGTACACTGCCTTCCATCCTCATACAGTTACATTCATTGGTTAAATTGCAGGAATCTGATCTTCCTTCAGAATATCCTCAGGCAATAAAGAACCAAGCAGGCCAGTCCAAGGAGTTCAGAATGCATGTATCTCTTTTGCGCGGCATCTGACTCTCCCCTAAGTAAGAAAGGATAGAAATGTTTGTTTTGGCATAACTCATAGGCCACGGCCCATCCATCACCCAAACGCGCCCAGACATGCTTGCCTTTTGCATGCCTTTGGCATGCTCTCGACGTGTCCATTGGGCACGTCCTCTGCCCGTTCGTTCCAACTTGCAGTTTTATGCAAGAAGTGAGCACAGGAGCGTGACGTGGCAGTTACAATGGTAGAAAGAATTCCTGGGTGAAAAATAGAACTAGGAGAAGTTTCATTACATATTAGAACCCTCACTAGCACCCCAGAGGTAGGCTCCTTTAATGAGTTCAAATAAAAAAATTGAAATTTATGAAGTCAGTATTGAAAAAGTATACTTATCAATAACAATTTTATTTTCTAATGTCAGCGCTTGAAACAGGACTCAGCCTAAAACATGTTACACATGTGTTGAAAAGCATAGAACAGAATGGATTTGTCTTGTTTCAAATAACATATTTATAAATGAACAGACATTCATTTAAGTTTGAGTGAATGTTTACTGGAGAAAAAGATTCTTTCCTTTGATTCAAATTGAGAACATCTTCTTTTCATACTTGTTGACTAAATTGTTGAACTTCATTTACATTATCTTCTTTGTAATTGAGTGTGAGCCAGGTAAAGAAAACCTGTTAACCTTTCAGATAGATTCTGGCAGTGCATTGATCTCAAGTTTGAAAATGTGCAGAAGCTTCCACCTAAATCACTTCACAGTAGATATTTGATGCCCGAATGTAGGTCCTTATGTCATCTATCATTTTTGGCGACCAGAACTGCCTCTGCGCAAGACGGAGGGTTATAGTGACTCAATGTCCTGAATAGAAGGGATTGTGGCAAAGATTCATAATTTTGTGCCTCAGCTTTTGTGTTGGTATTGCCAGCCGAGTTTCCTTGAAGAGATAACTGTCTTTTGTTACTAGGTTCCATTGATTGTTCTTTTTGTATTCCTTCCATAGATCGGAAGAAGGTGTTCTTGCTCAGGAAAGAAATGGCTCGAGCCACAAACATGGTATCAGGAAACATTTTAGGAAAGGTCTGGGCTTCGACGGGCTCATAATCAGGACGTCTAGATAAGGCGTCTGCGATAATGTTATTCGTTCCAGGAATGTGGTAAATCTGGAACTGGTATTGGGCAAAAAAGAAGGCCCAACAGGCTTGACGACTGTTTCTACATTCCAGGGACTGCAGGACTTGTAAATTTCGATGGTCTGTTCGTACCTGCACTGGATGTTTAGCACCGAAGAGAAGGTGGCGCCAGTCGGTGAATGCTTGTCGGATGGCTAGCAACTCTTTCTCCAGGATGGAATAATGGCTCTCACTGGGAGTCAAAGTGCGGGATAGGTAAGCAATAGGATGTTCCATTTTGTCCCTGAATTCTTGTTTTAAGACTGCACCATTGGCATAGTCTGATGTGTCTGTTTCCACTAAAAAGGCCGGTCTATTTCAGGTTGGGCTAGGATTGGAGCTTGAGTAAATTTCTGTTTCAGTTGTCGAAAGGCCATCTCCTGAGCAGGAGCCATTTAAATGGAGTATCCTTCTTTAAGAGTGTCCCAATGGGGTGCACTATGTCAGAAAACGCAGCAATTAATTTTCTGTAAAAATATGCAAGTCCCAGGAAGGATTGAATCTGCTTTGCAGTGGTGGGTGCTGGCCAGGATAGGATGGACTCTACCTTGGAAGGATCCATTCCGATTCCTTTGGAGCTAAGCATAAATCCAAGATAATGAACGGTGGAGACATGAAAGAGACATTTTTCTGGCTTGGCCAGGAGTTTGTGTTCTCGTAAACGTTGTAAGACTGCCTTTACATGTTCTTGATAGATCTGGGAGTCATTGGAGTAAATTAGTATATCATCCAGGTACACGATGACGAAAAGAAATAGCATATCAGAAAAAACCTGATCCACAAAGCGTTATATAGAATTCTGGACATCGTTGAAACACTGCGGGGGCGTTGGCGAGACCAAAGGACATCACTAGATACTCAAAGTGGCCGAAGGGAGTTCATCGCCTTCACTGTCCGAGACTTGTATAGGCCTGGGTGTGAGTCTTCGGATTCCAGTGTGAGGTAGCCGGCTCTCCTGGGCGGGTAACGTTCAGTATTCAGGAACGTGAATCCAGGAAGGAGATAAGAGTTCCAGGCTCGGAGGATGACTGGAACACTGTGGAACCAAGTGCAGGAAAATCCAGGAGGAGTGCACGGGTAAGAAGGTAATAGGGAAAACGAACGGGGCTCCAGGAAACAAAGAAAAAGGAAAGATAAGGGAACTGGGAATAACACGGAAGCAGACTCGAAAAGCACACGTCTAACAACTCCAAGCAGTTGCGTTGAGACGCGCAGAGCCGCGGGGGCGTGTCTGTTTTCTAGGAAGTCGCGCATTGTGCGCAAGGGCTAGAGCGCGGCGTTTCACGCCCGTCGGCCATGTTGGAAGGATCACTGAGTTCATGCCGCGATGCATCATAGACCATGAAGTCCAGAACAGATGAATTTGGTGGTTCATGACAGCTTTGGTATGTGGGGCCTCTCAGGGTTCTGCTCTCTCCCCAACCCTATTAAATATTTACACTTAGCCTCTTGTCACTCTTATCCGCTCCCATGGCTTCAGATGTTACTCTTATGCTGATGATACTCAGATCTTAGTTTGGCTGTACCTTCTCCATCAAGCCCATGCCACTCAGCTAAGAGACTGCCTGCATGTTGTGGGGAGCTGGATGAGCGACAATTGGCTTAAATTGAATGGGCATAGGTCAGGGGTTTTGGTTGTTGGTTCTGCTTCTGTCATGTCCCCATGGATTCTGCCTCTCTGGCCTCTCTCGTTTAGTACTTTTCCTGATGCTGTCCCTGTGGTTAAGAATCTGGGAGTTAAACTGTATGCTTCCTTGTCTATGTCATTTCAGACCAGCTCAGTCTGTCAAGCTGGTCATTTTCAGCTGATGATTCTTGGAAAGGTATTGCAGTTTATTCCTTTCCATCTTCCTGCTCCGGTGGTTGCTGCCCTGGTCCTTAGCCGGATTGATTATTGTAATTCTCTTTATCTGGCGCATACTGCTACGTCATCTTCAAATTCTACAGAATTCAGCTGCCATGCTTGCTATCGGTTCCTCTTTCAGGGATCATGTTTCCACAGTTTTGAGTCCTCTACACTGGCTGCATTTTAAATCCCTGTGTCTTGTTCACAGGGTGTTTAACGCTTTTGGGTCCTGAGTATTTGCAGTTGAAGTTCCGGCCTTAAGTTCCTACTCGTCTGTTGCAGTCTGAGGATTGCATCTTACTTGCTGTGCCCAGATTACGCCAAGTTAGAATTGGCGGCTGGTCTTCCTTGGTGAGAGCTGCCAAACTATAGAATTCCCTGCCTATTGCACTTTGCTCCATGGCTGTCCATTTGCAATTCACAAAGGCCTTAAAGACCCTGCTCTTTTAATGTTCATCTAATTAGCGCCAGGTTGCCTTTTGGTGTCAGTTGCGCCGTACCTCAGTACAAACCGGATAACATCACATAACATCGATACAGAATAATAAGGGCCGACCCTGCCAGAATGAACTTCCTATTGTAGGTCATCAACAAAATTGGTGACCACTGATTTTGTCCCATTCAGGGGACAGGAGCTATATTTTGTAACATTTCAGAGTTCAAAGGACTGCACAAGGTGCCTTTAGTTGTTTAACTACTGCTCTCTAGATTAATTTGGTTCTATAAGGAATATGCAAGGTAATCCTAAAATTGGCTAATCAGCTGGCTCTGTCTGCTTTTTCTTCAAGAGGCATGAAAAAGGCAAGAGTGTACTTCTTTAGTAGAAGTCCAGAAGACAATGCCATATTAATAACTCATCTAATTCTGCCCATAAAAAATATATGTATGCAATATCTTTGATAATGTGGTGAGGAGCAGATATCCACCAGAGATCCTGATAATGTATAGGTCAAGACCAATTTAAAAGGTATGTGAGAGAGAGTACATCAAAAGAGGCTATAGTGGCCTTTACAGGCCATTGTTCCAAAATATGTCCTGCATCAAAATCAGCAATACGCATGTAGGTTGATTTTAAGAGACTATTTTGTAAAGGAGCAGCTAAATGCCTGTGCAGGAAGCCCCGCCCCTATTCTGCTTATATGTTGGGAGCCGTAAATTGCGACATGCACAACACCAGTGATTGTGGAAATCCCACAGAGAGTCTTTGAGAAAAGGTATCCATTCAGAAGACCCTATATGATGTACCCCCGCAGAGATGACAATCTCTTGGAGGAATATGAAGATGAGAGAAAAAGAGGCTGGTGATGTCACAAGAAATGAGGGTGACGCACTGAGAAGAATGATCAAAGAAGAAGATGCATGGACTTTATAGAACCTGATGATGAAGTAAAGAATCGATGAAACTTTCATATGCGGAATGTAGATTGCACGTGTGAAGAGCGCTACAGAAAATGCAAGCTGTTTTATACCTGTACAGTTGCAGCAACGCAAGTAGATTACGTGATCTTAAAGGCTAGCTATGCATAGTGAATAGACTGCAGGTGCTGCCGCCATTATACAGAATTCTGGACATCGTTGTTACACGTTTAGTAGGCTCAGACCCATGAAGAGAGAATGATCGGAGGGCTGTGTCGCAGCAAGAAAACAGCTGAAGATCGAGGAAAGGCCTGGAATAGCTGTCTGAAGCCATAAATGTGTTTTTTATGCAAAATTATTGAGAGTATGATTGAACATCTGTTGATGTCCATTGTAACTCCCTGTTTTAGATAATTGAAAATAAAACAGTCGGAGGATACATTTTGCCAACTTTCTGAGTCATGTTATTATTTGGTGTAAGAGTTAGTCTGCATTCCCATGCTTGTATGACGTGTTACTGATTTAAAAGGGCCCCTACGTGGTTTCAATTTCCTCACAAATATGTATTATTCAACCAAATTGGCAATGCACTCATACTTTTAAAGAGATTAAGACATTGTGTGTTTATGCTTTAGGATCATTAAAGTCTCTGATTAGTTTATATGATGTTTTTGAGTAGTTTACTGAATCCAGAAGCTGTGCATGGAAGACTACAACATTTATAGTTAAGGCAATGTGCCCTACAGACTTTGCTATTTTCTTCTAGCACTTTTTTGTGCGGTCTTATGAATTGTAGTTGGGATGTAGTCCACCCCATCCCAATGATCATTCGGGAAATATTGTTTAGTTGGGAGAACCATATTGACATATAATTTAAACTGTTCCATGCATAGGGAGAGAATAGATATCAGCACTAATATATACAATTACAGTTTCCTTGTTTAGAAGATCACATTAGTCCTATTTAGGTAATCATTTCCTATTATGCATGGAAACAAGTGGAAGGGCTCTAATCCTCTTAGACATGTTTGGGGGCAACTCCATGAAAAAATCAACACTGAATGATCATATGCATAAGAGGAGGGGGATATATTAGTAAAAAGTAAAGAGTTGTCTCCTCACAGAAGGACAGCATACAGTGTAACCAGAATAAATACAAATATTGGCAGGAGTTTGCAAAGTCAGTTTAGTTACAAACATTTGTGAAACAAAAATACAGCTAACACCCCATCATAGCCAATCAATCTATAAACTATAACCAGTCTGTAACCAAGTGGAACCAAATCCTGTACAATTCATAGACAATTATGTCTCCACTAAGATTCGGTGATAACAAAGTTATCCATGGAAAGCGTAGTTTCCTAAAGTGATGGGCATTCCCGTCCCCTGCACACCATTAGTACTGAAATAGGTCAGTCAACACTTATAGATAGTCATAAACAATTCTGAATACATTTAGGCACAATTAAGTTACTTTACACTTCTCTATGTTGTGTCAGTGTATATTTTTTATAAAAAAGGTAATACTAATAAACAAAACAATAAGCTCTACACGTTTCCGGAAATGTATCCCTTCGTCAGGAGCAGCAAATCTTTAACACAAGTTATGTCTGTATATCTTAATACTTCAGGTGTGTACAAAAAGTAAGTAAAAAACATCAGCAAATAAGAAGATTATCAATAAATTCAATATTAGTATTTCTAGAACATTATCTCAATGAGACCTTTGATTAGCGCATTAGAATTCACCTCAATGACTGCACAGGAACAACTGAACAGTGTAAGTATTTTTAGCTTAATGCTCTCAGCAGGTTTCTTAATGTGAGAAGGAAGGAGATGCCACCTACTATGATAAATACACAAGTTATAATGTATATACAGGGTAATTCATAGAATTTCGCACAAAACTGGAGCACGCGGTTGGCGCAGAGTGGGCGCATGCAAATGTCTGCGCCAGCCGCGTGTGCTAAAATCGATTTCCGCGCACAGCGTATTCATGGATTTTCGCCTCCAAAACCAGCCTTGGCGCAGAGTGGCGCAGCAACCCTGCAGCAGCACCTGTTATGCCCCCAAGAACACCCTTGCGCAAGGAAAAGCCATCAAAATCCCCAATTCAGTGCAAAGGGCCACGCTAACCCTGGACCAGTTTACAGGGTTGCCAAATAGCAAAGCCAAGTGAGGAACATGTATTACTGGGGTGCGCATGAAGTTTCACACGCGAAAGGGCCTGTGCGAGTGGGGTACGTGTATTCCTGGGGTTCGCGTGAGGTTTGACACGCAAAAGGGCCCTGTGCGAGCGGGGTACGTGTATTATGGGGTTAGCGGGAAGTCTCACACGCCATTTCAGCAAGGTACGTGTATAACTGGGGTTTGCGGGACGTTTGACACGCGAAAGGGCCCTGTGCGAGCTGGGTACGTGTATTATGGGGTTCGCGGGAAGTCTCACACGCCATTTCAGCAGGGTACGTGTATAACTGGGGTTCGTGGGACGTTTTACACGCAAAAGGGCCCTGTGCGAGCGTGGTACATGTATTACGGGGTTCGTGGGAAGTCTCACACGCGATTTCAGCAGGGTACGTGTATTATGGGGTTTGCGGGAAGTCTCACATGCCATTTCAGCAGGGTATGTGTATAACTGGGGTTCGCGGGAAGTTTGACACGCAAAAGGGCCCTGTGCGAGCGGGGTATGTGTATTATGGGTTTTGCAGGAAGTCTCACATGCCATTTCAGCAGGGTACGTGTATAACTGGGGTTCATGGGAAGTTTTACACACGAAAGGGCCCTGTGTGAGTGGGGTACGTGTATTCCTGGGGTTCGCGTGAAGTTTTACACGCGAAAGGTCCCTGTGCGAGTGGGGTACGTGGATTCCTGGGGTTTGCGTGAAGTTTGACATGCGAAAGGGCAACGCCTGTGCGCGACACGTCACAGACGCGCTTACGTACAAAGGGCCTTTGGTCCAATGAAATCACGTACGTGTGCTGACCCGCTTACATGCTAAGGGCCTTTCCTCGAATTACACGCTGACGTGCACATTTTTCACGTGCCAAATCACTCCGTATCAAGCTGGCCACGCATACACACATGGAAGACCACGCTCCTGCCCTCAAGGCCATTTTCCTGCCCCCCCAGAGCCCCGAGCACGCTCCCACCTGCCATCTGCTGCTGCCTGACTGTCTGCTGCCCACGAGCCCTGCTATTTGGTGCCTGCACATCAGCCATCTGCAGGGGTCCAGTTGCTGTGTCCACCCCTGCTGGAACAGAAGACTCCCGACTGGGATACTATCGCTCTACAGCCCAGCCCCAGGACCCAGTTGCCCACTCACTCCTGCCTCTGGGGTTGCCATGTCGGGCACATCTCCATCTGGCACCACTGGCAACCCCCAGCCAGAGAGGCAGAGGGCCACCAGCTTCACTGCCACCGAAGTTGGTGTCCTGGTGGAGCATGTCCGGGGCCATTATGATGCACTCTTTGGAACATCACGCACCAACAAGGAAGGACGGGAGAGGATCTCGGACGACGTAGTGGTTGCCATCAACGCGGAGGGGGTGGCAACCCGCAACATGAAGCACGTCAAGAAGCGCTGGGATGACTTCAGGTCCAGGACCCTCCACATGACCCGGCGCCTCGCGGAGGGGGGCCGGGCACGCATGAGTAACATCCAGATGAGGGTCCTGGAACGCATAGGCCTAGCGCTCCACGGCCAGATCCTTCGGAGGCAGACCCGTCTGGAGTTGAGCGGTAAGTGGACAAGCATTGCTGTGTGAGACAGGGCATGTTGCAGTGTGCTGCTAGTCTGATGCTTGCCTGTATGTGTGACATAGGCCATGTATGGATGTGTGTGTGCATGGACATCATGGTCATGCATGTGAGACCAGTTATGTGTGAACCACATGGTTGGTGCATGTGTTTTAATGCAACATGGGGAGCTCTATGCAGAATGCACACATGAAAGCATGGCTGTCTCTGTTCCTGGACATGAAGGGGGGGTGAGGAATGGGTGCTGATGTCATGTACTTTTATGGTGCACGTGTGTGTGTGTGCCAGAGAAGTGTGTGTGTGACTTTGAAACGCCATGGCTGCATGTGACTTTGAAGGCAACATCTTGGTTTACAGGGGCCCTTCTACATGGATGTTGATGTTGATTGCAGGCGCCGGGACTGTTTCTGCATGTGTGTTGTGTGCATGGACCCATGGGTTGTGGAATGACAGGATGGAAGTGACATTTGACAGTGCCACTCATGTGTTATTCCTTCCTGTCTAGGGTATTTTGTACTGTACCCTGATGCTTGTGTTCTATGTCTCCCTCTATGCAGCGTGTGTGTGACTTTTAAACGTCATGGATGCATGACACATGTCCGTGATGATGTGTTGATTCACTTATGCAGTCTAGTCACCCTTGTATCCACTGTGTCTGTGGTGTACGAGCCCTGATGCATGACCCTCCGGTGATGTGTGTACATGGGATCAGTATGAGCCATGATGCATGTGAGTTTGAAACCAAACCTTTATGTCAATAGAGGCCCTTGTACATGGATGCTGATGTTGATTGCATTCGCCGTGCCTGTTTCTGCGTGTGTGTTGCCTGCATTGACCCATGTGTTGTGGAGGGATAGGATGGAAGTGACGTTTCACAGTGCCACTCATGTGTTATTGCTTCCTGTCTAGGGGGGTATTGTACAGTACCCTGATGCTTGTATTCTATGTCTCCCTCTACGCAGCGTCGAGTGAAGAAGAGAGCGGAGACGGCACTGTGGTGCCAAGCGGCAGGGATGCCTCCACTGGGCGGCGACGCAAGGCCCAGCCACCCTCCCAGGAATTACCATCATCCGGGACCGAGGGGGCTGGTGCTGCGTCTGCCACAACGTCTGTGGCGGAAGGGCCGGGTGAGCCCCCACAGGGGCTTCCAATGGCAGAAGACGGTGTGGAGAAATCCAGGTTGCTGGTCTCCACAGATGAGGAGGAGCCCGCTACTGAGCCGCACATGGGGCCAAGTGGGGGTAGTACCACTGGTGCAAGTGGTGCAGTCCAGGGCCAGGGACAGGAGGCAGTACAGGTCACCGCGGAGGGGCCTGTGCATGTCGCTGTCCCTGACCCTGTGACTGCACCACCATGCACCAGCAGGGAGACCCCGTCCCAGGCCCATCCGCAGGTAGGGGAGAGTGCCATGTCATCTGCCTCTCCACTACATGCGGACGAGGGGTCCCACGAACGTATGGGCTCTGACATGGTTGGTGGGTCCCTACATGTGTTGCGTACTCTGGCGGACCTCTCCTCCTCTGTGGAGACTATGCGCCAGTCGTTCTCCACACCGTCTTCCCACCCAGATTCCACCAGGGCCCCCTGTGGACCTGGCCTGACCAACACAGCCAGCTTGGTGGAGCTCACATCCCTGCCACAGTCGGGAGTCGTTGGCCCAGCAGGGGTGGACACCACAACTGGAGACCAGCTGATGGAGGATGTGCAGGCACCATCAGACACGGCACATGGACAGCAGCAGCAGGAGCAGGCTCTAGGTGGGAGCAATGATGGCTCGGGGCCTTCAACATCGGAGGGGCATGCATCGGCCAGAGGGCAGGAGGACCCAGGACTGGAAGTGTCTTCCATGTGGCAGCGGTTAGGCCATGCTATAGATGCGGAGCGGCAGCGGGCAGAAGAGGCACGGCTGACGATGGTCAGGGTGGAGAACTCCATGCGGAGGGCCCTGAGGCGGGCCGAGTGCCTCGAGGCAATTCGCAGGGAGTTGGAGAAGAACATGTCGTCGTCCCTGCGAACCCTCAGGGCCATGTAAGAGGACCGCCTCCAGGACATTGAGCAGGAGTTTGATGATGCCCTGGCCCGGTACATCCGAATGTGAGCCGTCGGACTCGCCCGCTGCCCTTGTAAATAGTTTTTAGCTTTAGGTTTCCTTTATGGTTTCCTTTTATTTGTGGTCAATGGACAATGCCACCCAAATTTGTATATAGTCATATTTTTAGGTAGGTAGGTAGGTAGGTTTCATTAGTTTGGTTGGGATCATGAACCCTTTACATCCTTGGACAATGGATTATATATAGTTTCATCATATATCCTTTTTTTTTTGTTTTGCATTATGGACATGGAGCAATGGAATTTTTTTTCACGGACAATGGATTGTAAATAATTTGACTATGGATTGATTTTTCTCTTTTTTTTGGTTACTAACATGAATCGATGGATTTCTTTTTTTTTTACATTTCCTTTGGATTTGCGTTGTTGGAGGCTGACTTTGGACTGTTTTTCTTTCAAATTCATATGGATTGGTTATCATTTTCATTCAATCATCATTTTCACATGCTTTTCATTTCATGTTTCATATTTTGGTATGCTTTCATTTAATTTTTGATTTCATGTACATAATACATTTTCATTTTTCAGTTCCATGTGTGGGATTCGCTCATTGGCTTGATGCATGTGAAAATGTGGGTTTACACAAGCAATGCCAACCACTGTATGTGTGTGACGGACATGTGTTGATGTACATAGTTTTGACTTTTGGTTTGTGTCATGAGATCAGCATTTCACTGCTGGGGGTGAGGGTGCAGGGGGACATGAGTGGCACATGAGTGGGGGCCTGCTGGCAGGTGCCCCGCACTGCTGGGGTGTGGGGGTGCTGGGAGACATGTGTGGGGGGCTGCTGGCAGGTGCCCCTGACTGCTGGGGGTTGGGGGTGCAGGGTGACATGAGTGGGACATGAGCGGGGGCCTGCTGGCAGGTGCCCTGCACTGCTGGGGGGTGGGGGTGCTGGGGGACATGAGTGGGGGCCTGCTGGCAGATGCCCCTCACTGCTGGGGGGTGGGGGTGCAGGGGGACATGAGTGGGACATGAGTGGGGGCCTGCTGGCAGGTGCCTGTCAATGATGGGGGGGTGGGGGTGCTGGGGGACATGAGTGGGGGCCTGCTGGCAGGTGCCCCTCACTGCTGGGGGGTGGGGGCGCTGGAGAACATGTGTCGGGGCCTGCTGGCAGGTGCCTGTCAATGATGGGGGGTGGGGGTGCTGGGGGACATGTGTCGGGGCCTGCTGGCAGGTGCCCCTCATTGCTGGGGTGTGGGGGTGCATGAGTGGGGGCCTGCTGGCAGGTTCCCCTCGCTGCTGGGGGGTGGGGGTGCTGGTGGACATGAGTGTGGGCCTGCTGGCAGGTGCCTCTGACTGCTGGGGGGTGGGGGTGCTGGGGGACATGTGTTGGGAACTGCTGGCAGGTGCCCCTTCTCCAGCACCCCCACCCCCCAGCAGTGAGGGGCACCTGCCAGCAGGCCCCCACTCATGTCCCTCAGCACCCCCACCCCCCCAGCATTGACAGGCACCTGCCAGCAGGCCCCCAGCCAACACGTCATTGCAATCCAGATCCCTGGCTCTTATGGCCACCCAAATCCCACCCCACGCCACCCCAGTCCAAACACCCAACCAAGCTTTACATCCACTCCAAATTGAAATCCCCATTACATGATAGATCACAAATAAGCAGTATGCGCATGAGTACAAGTCTGTCAGACCCACACAATGGCAACACATGACTGAGAAAACCCACATTGTGACATGCATGAAACCAATGAGAGAAGACCACACATTGAAGAAACAAAAATGTATTCAAGTCAAAATGAAGGGAATGAAATCAAAACACACAATAATGCCAATAATAATCAAAATGCAGCATATCCCAAAAAATGATAAATAAATAAAATGAGAATCCAAATTAATCCAAATGAAAAGTCACCGTCCAACAAAGCAAATCCAAAGGGAAAGATAAGCGTAATATCCATTGCTCCATGGTGAGAAAAAAAAAATATGAAGGAGAAAAATCCACTGTAAAACTATGTACAAATAGCAAATCCAGTGTCCATGAGCCCAACGACATAAATGAAACCTACAATGAAACCTACCTAATTACTAACTATATACAAAAATGTGGGGCATAGTCCATGCGCCCCAAATGAAAGAAAAAAGAAATTAAACTTAACACTAATGAACTATATACAATGGGTGCGGGCAAGTCCAATGGCTCACTTGTTGATGTCATGGGCCAGGGCATCATCGAACTCCTGTTCAATGTCTTGGAGGCGGGCCTGTTCTCTGGCTCGAGGTCTCACAGGGATAACGCCATGTCCAACTCCAACTCCCTGCGAATTCCCTCGAGGCAATCAGCCCGCCTCAGCGCCCAGCGCATGGAGTTCTCCGCCCTGACCATTGTGAGCCGTGCCTCCTCCGCCCGCCGCCACTCCACACCTATCCGCTGGCCCAACCGCTGCCATACGGAAGACACTCCCATTCCAGGGTCCTCCTGGATGCCTGCCCCTCTGATGTAGATGGCCCCGAGCCATGATGCCTCCCACGTTGAGCCTGCTGCTGCCTCTGACGCAACTGCCTCTGGCATCCAGGCTGATGGAATCCACCAACGCCATCGTGCACGTGCACTGCCCGATGATGCCGGCACATCCTCCATCTGCTGGGTCCAGTTGCTGGGGAGTCCACCCCTGCTGGACCTCCGACTCCCGACTGTGGCAGGGATGGGATCCCCACCGAGCTGGCTGCGTTGGTCAGGGCAGGTCTACAGCGGGCCCTGGTGGCATCTGGGCTAGAAGACAGCATGGAGAACGACTGGTGCATAGTCTCCACAGAGGACGAGAGGGCCGCCAGAGTGGATGACACATGTACAAAACCCCCGACCATGGACACTCCGAACTGGGCCACGTCGGCACGCTGCTCTTCGTGATGACGTGCGTGCTCCCCCCGAGAAGCACGCACGTCATCATGAAAATCACATGTGCGCAACACGACACCAATCAGGACCTTCTCCATATGGCCAGGGGTCCCCTCGTCCGCAGGTAGAGGAGTGTCAGATGACATGGACATCCCCCCTACTTGCGAACGGGCCTGGAATGGGGCATCCCTGCTGGTGCATGGTGATGCAGTCACAGTGTCAGGGACAGTGACATGCACAGGCCCCTCCACGGCGACCTGTGCTGCTCCTGCCCCTACCCCTGGACTGCACCACTTGCACCAGTGGTACCACCCCCACCAGGCCCCATGTGCGGCTCAGTAGCGGCCTCCTCCTCCTCTGTGGAAACCACCAACCTGGATGGCTCCACACCGTCTTCCGCCATTGCAAGCCTCTCACCCACGGACAATGGTAATTTCTGGGAGGGTGACTGAGCCTTGCGTCGCCGGCCGGTGGGGGCATCCCCGCCGCTTTTGCTCCACAGCGCCGTCTCCGCCCTCTTCATCACTTGCTGCTGTGTAGAGGGAGACATAGAACACAAAGCAATAGTAGATGAGTGGCACTGTCAAACATCACTTCCATCATGTCCCTCCACAACACATGGGTCAGTGCAGGCAAAACACATGCAGTAACAGGCATGGCGCATGCTATGAACATTAGCATACATGTCCAAGGGACTCTTGAAACATACAATGCTGGTTTGAAACTCACATGCATCATGGGTCATGCCTATCACATTCACACACTTCACCTTAGTTTCATCCATGTGGCCTCCTACACAGCAGACACAGTGGATACAAGGATGAGTAGGCTGCATCAGTGAATCTGAACATTGTCACAGACATGTGTCATGCATCCGTGGCATTTACAAGTCACAGACACGCAAGTCAGACACACAGACATGGACACCATACATGTCCATGACAGCAGCACCCATCTCTCACACCCCATCCATGTCCAATAACAGAGACAGGCATGCATTAATGTGTGCATTCCGCATGCTGCTCCGCATGTTGCATTGTAACACATGCACCAACCACGTGGTTCACACATTACTGGTCTCACATGCATGACCATGATGTCCCTGCACACACACATACGTACATGGCCTATGTCACACATACAGGCAAGTATCAGACAACCAGCACCCTGCAACCTGCCCTGTCTCACACAGCAATGCTTGGCCACTTACCGCTCAACTCCAGACGGGTCTGCCTCCGAAGGATCTGGGCGTGGAGCGCTGGGCCTACGCGTTCCAGGACCCTCATCTGGATGGTACTCATGCTGTCCCGGCCCTCCTCCACGAGGCGCCGGGCCTTTATGAGGGTCCTGGACCTCAAGTCCTCCCAGCGCTTCTTGACTTGCTTGATGTTGTGGGTCGCCAGTCCTCCGCGTCGATGGCAACCACAAAGTCGTCCCAGATCCTATCCCGTCCTTCCTTGTTGGCGCGTGATGTTCTGAAGAGGGCATCATAATGCCCCAGGACATGCTGCACCAGGAGACCAACCTCCTTTTGACTGAAGCTGGTGGCCCTCTGCCCCTCTAGCTGGGGGTCGCCAGTGGTCTCAGATGGTGTTTGCCCCGACATGGTGTCCCCCGAGGCAGGCGTGGGTGGGCAACTGTGTCCTGGCGGTGGGCTGTGGAGCGATGGTATCCCAGTCAGAGTCTTCTGTTCCAGCAGGGGTGGACACAGCAACTGGACCCCTGCAGATGGCTGATGTGCAGGCACCAAATAGCAGGGCACGTGGGCAGCAGGCACTAAGGCAGCAGCAGATGGCAGGTGGGAGCGTGCTCAGGGCTCTGGGGGGCAGGAAAATGGCCTTCAGGGCAGGAGTGTGGTCTTCCGTGTGTTTTCGTGTGGCCAGCTTGATACGTAGTGATTTGGTACGTGAAAATCTTGCACGTCAGCGTGTAATTTGAGGAAAGGCCCTTGGCGCGTAAGCGCGTCAGCACACGCACACGATTCCATTGGACCAAAGGCCCTTATCGCGTAAGCGCGTAAGTTGCATTGCGCACACGTGGAACAACTGCACGTCCGAGTGTCATCGCGTGTAATTGGATGAAATCGCCCGCGTACACGCGTCTCTGATGTGTACGTGTGGGCCGGTTTAAAAGCTGCGTGTAGGACGCCTTTTCCTTGTACGTGCTTTTCATGGAGAGCGAGTGGGTGAAATATGTACTTCTTGTCGGTTCACACGCGATTACTTCACAGCGTTTCTAGTTCGTACTCCCTGTTACCTCTGACAGATCTTTTCTGATTTTTTGTTGGGCCTGTTTCCTCAAACAGAGTTCACTTCTCCTTTTGTCCTGTCTCCTCAGAGAGCGTACAATTCTTCTTTTGGCAGGGGTGTTGCCAACGTGCGTATTTTTCACGTTCTTTTTCCAGGCAGACAGTGAGTTCCGCACGTACTTAGCAACTATGCTTGCCCCGTGTGTCGCGTTCCCCTTCAGAGGACATTGTAGGCTGCGTGTATTACGCGTACACTTTTTTTGTGTTTCTGGGTGCCACAGCATAGTGCGGATTAATTTTTTCACGCACGTGGTCTACGAGGGGTTGCGTGCACGTTTATTTTTGATTTTGGGCTGCCTGTGCGTTGCGTGACCCATCATCTTCCCCCAGGGGTCACAGACAGCCTTGTTAGAGCACTAGGGTACGAATTCCATCTGGTATCCTACCCCTTTGACCCCCAATTGCCCAGGACAATAGTTTCCTGCAACTCCCATACGCACAACAACATCAGTGCCATGGTTGGGAGGTGGCCAAAGGTGGCCGACCCTCAAGAGGTGGCCGTAGTGGGCACGGTAGGGGACGTGGCCGGGATTTGCAGGGTGCCCCTATGCCCCCATGTGTGGAGGAACAATCAGGGACACCCATGCCCCCCCCATGGTTGAGGGAAACGTGGCTGACACCATCCAAGCTCAGCCACTGTTGGACCAGCCCATTTTGGCACCTGACCTGGCACAGGATGACTCCCTGGCTGACTTCCAGGTCAGCAAGTCTAGGCCACATGTGGCGGTGCAAGTTGTTGTCAGCAATCCAAGTGGATCTGGGGCAGCTATGTCATCTGCTGCCCCAAGTATGCAGGGTGGGGAGGCTGCAGGGGCAGCTGCATCTCCATCGGCCCCAGCTCTGACTCTACCAGCCAGGACAGTGTCGGTCCCAGTCCATCAAACTGACGTTCCCCCTGCCAACATTGCCCTGCAACCAATGCCTACATCAAGACCTATGGTCATTGTGCATTCCCACACTCCTACTACCCAGTCCACCAGTGATTCTGCCCCTACTGACCAGAGCGGCATAAGCCGCTCTGGCTCTGCTCCACCTTTAAAGAAGAGGAAGAAGGGTGCTCTGGCATGACAGGTTAAGACCCCAGACACGGCAACACACTCCGGTACCTCAAGGAAGCCTTGCTTCAATGATCCGGAACTTGATGCACTTGTGGGCTATGTGTCGGCACATAGCCACGAAATGCTGGTGACTGCAGGGTGCAAGACCACACCTTGTCAACGTAAGGCACACTGGCAGACCATCGCCGACCGCATAAGTGCCCTTGGATTTGTGAGGCGCTCAGCTGATGATTGCTACAAGCGGTGGAATGACCTGAAACGCAGAGCAAAGAACAAGCTGGCCTCAAATCATGCTGCTACTCTGGTGACTGGCGGTGGGTCTCCACAAGAGGACAACAAACTCACTGAACATGAGTCTGTTGCTGTGGCCTTCGTCACAGAGGAAAAGATCCAATGTGTGGGAGGACTACCTGATTATGATGCATTGTCCGGTGAGTGCCCATGCATGTGTGTGTAATGCATGTGTATGTTGTTTGGGTGACGGGTTCTGATAGAGTGCCAGGTGAGGGTGTGTGTGCCTGAGTGGTATGAGTCACCCATGTGCTTCATCCAAAACATTCAGCGGCCTTGGATTTGGGTGTGACAGTATCCCTTCTGCCCACATTAGTAATTTGGCTCAACATTACGGCAGTTGCCCTTGAAGTGGCATCTTGCAACAACATTGTTTGTATTTTTCAGTGTTCGTTCAGGCTGATTGTTTTAATTCTCCCACTTATGCTACGCATTCCTCAGCCCTATTGTCACATTTGTGACATGCCTCTGTCATTGATGAACCCCACATTGGACCACATGTGTTACCTTGTTAGATGAATGTTTTGACCAGTCAGGCTAATTGAGTATTGGCCTGATCACAGGAATTTTTGGGGCCTGTTTGAATGTGGAACATGATAGTTGTTTCCTGTCATGTTGAAGTGACAAACCATTGATGTGTACATCAGCCTGCAATCACTGTATTTTTGTAAACTGGATGTGTTGCGGTGTGTGGCACATGCCTATTTTGTCACACTATGTAGCATTTTTCATCTCATCATGTCCATCTCATATGGATGGCTGACAGTATTCATTCACTGACATATGTATGTACTTGTGGAATGTACCATGGCTATGGTACATGCCATCTGTGTTATGGCATGTGTCATGTATGTGTATTGGACATGCCACTCACAGGCCAATGTGTGATGGCAGTGCTACCCAGCATGCTGCAAATGCGTTGCTCTTCCATGTTGTTGTCATCAGTGTCTGCCTTTTGCCTCCCCTTCCAACTCAGTGACAGTGCATGCGTGGGAGGGTTATAGTCATGTGGGACATGTCTAAATCATGTACTGGTTCTGTAGCTTGTCAGGCCTATTTGTGTGCTATGGTGCTAATGCCTTGTTTCCATTGTTTGTCTTTCATGTTTTTGCAGGGGATGATGCACTTGATGCTGTTGAGGTTGAGGAGATGGTGCAGACCCAGGAGGAATCTCAGGCACGACCGGGCACCAGTGGGGGACGTGGTGTGGTGGTGGGTGAGAACCCAATCTTGCTGCAGAACATTCTGTCGAGGGGTGCCCCTGGGTGCACCTCCCCAGACCTCTATTCAGGTGCTGATTCGGATGATGAGACCTATGTGGCGTCGCAGGTAAGTGTTCTTGGCAGGGATTCTGTTCTGTCCAACCCACCTGTACCAGGGGTAGAACCCTCTATGGGGATGTCAGTGTTGGTAAATCCTCCTTTGGCGGTTACAGATGCAGGGTCACACTCCACAGCATCTGATCCTGTTCCTGGGCCAGCAGATCAGAGGGGAATGCAGTCCTGCAGCCTCAGGCAGTGCCGGCACAGCAAGGCGCAGATCGCCTTGCCCCAAACAGGTGTGGTGCCCGCCGACGCGGTGGCCGTACGCCACCAGGCAATACCACATGGGAACAATCCATTTATGGTATGGCAACCCAACAGACAGCATCAGTTGAGATGATGGCTCAAGCAATGGACAGGAAGGCCACTTCCATTGTCCCCCCTGAAAGGCAGATGGAGCTACTACAGCAGGCAACAGACTCCATTTGCCAATCACACAGGGAGGACATGGGGACAGACGGGCGGCACTGGAGACTCTTTGCCAATCGGTATCAATGGAGTCCCAGGGCCACAAGGAAGCCCTGAGGGTAGAACTTCATCACCTCAGGGAGACTCTTGTTGACCTTGAGGCTTCCACTAACTTGAGGACAGAACAGCAGCTGGAGCGGCTCACACGTTCACTCTCAGCTGAGATGCAGGCAACTCGGGAGGAGATCCGGGCATCACGTCAGGTGCTGCATGGGGATCTCCGCATTATAATCCTCCAGAACGAGACCTTCCACACCCGCATGCTTGCTACCATGGAGGACCATACCAGGGCTTTGCGTGGGCTGCCTCCCATAGCACCACCACCTCCTGTGGCAGCAGCAGAGGGTGATGAGAGCGACAGCATCAGTTCTCCCACATTGGCATAGCCGTGCAGGCCATGAGCCAATGGAGGTGTTTTTTTTCCCAACATCCACACAGGTGGGTGTTGGTGCGCACTCTGTCCTCGGACCTCCAGGGTGCCCCCTTCCCCCCATCCCCCACATGGCCATTTTTGATTTTTGATTTTTGATATATATATATATATTTTTTTTGCAGTGTGTTGCCTTGTGTGGCTCTCATGGGCATCTCTGGTGGTGTTGTTTCTTTCCTCCTTACTTGTATGTGCCTCAGATGTGCATGCATTTTGGGTCTTCACGTGTATTGCTTATAGTAACACAAGTGTGTAGTAAGTCTTGAATTATTAGACATTAGCTATTAGCTATTTATTCCATGTTCATCCTTACTCAAAGCTCTCATAAGGTACCATTCATTATTTTACTTTACAAAATTACCAGATTAAAAATATTGTACTTCTATAGTGCATGCTGCAGCCATTGCCAAGGTGCATGTACGATTAGGTTCCAGCATTAACAGCAACACTCCAATATCACTTGTTGTTCAGATGAGTTCATTTGTTAATGCATTAAGTAGTTCATGATTGGTCTGCCGACCACCCTTGACATCTTGTTACTAACATTATACGCACAACCCCTTTTAGAGACTTTCCATCAACATTTATTTCATATGTGTTGTTATGGGTGATGTCATCAATGACATTTGGGATGTAATCTTTGATGTCCTGGGTGTTAGTCTTAGCAGTTCACTGAGGTGACCTCAAGGAACAAAGCTTTGCCTAGCCACAGACCCACAAACAAATGTTGACTTTTGCAGGAATCCTGGCAAATGGGTAGGGTGTCAAAAGTTGTGTAGCTAGTAAAGTCTGGAGGGTTGTAACAGGTAACTATGCAACATTTGGTGCATGTTGGGGAAACAGTGTGGAATTGTATAAGGAACAATACTTTGCCACAAACCCAAAAACCCACAAACAAATTTAGACTTTTGTTGAAATCCAGAGGAAGGGGTGGGGTGTCCAAATGTCATGTAGCGAGTAATACCCTGACGGACCTAACAAGCAACTATGCAAAATTTGGTGCAGATTGGTCAAACAGTGTGGAATTGTATAAGGAACAAAGCTTCACCACACATCCCACCGCAAACACATTTTCACTTTTACATATATTCACTGAAAAAACATTGTTAAGGGACGTTATGGTTATGTTGCACTAACAAAAACCATTGAAATTCAGTGAAAAAACCGTTAAACAGACATTATGGTTACAAGTAAAACCGAAAAACCCTTGAAATTCGCCAGTCATGGTATGTTAAGCAACAATACCTAGCGCCACCTCCGTGCACTGCTAAGACTAACACCGAGGACATCAAAGATGACATCACTAATGTCATTGATAACATCACTGATGACATCACATGTCTGTTCCACTTCTTATTGTTCACTGACGTATCTAGGGCACTTGGTTTAGTTCATGAACTTGTTGTATGTTGTTATGCACTTTGCTTAGCACTTGGCCTCAGGTCATTGTGCACATAAATGGGAAAATAACCAAGCCTCAAACACACAACTGATTTGTCTACTTTAATATAAAGTCTAATGTCACTGTAATTCTCTGGTGGTGTTGTTTCTTTCCTCCTTACTTGTATGTGCCTCAGATGTGCATGCATTTTGGGTCTTCACGTGTATTGTTTATAGTAACACAAGTTTGTAGTAAATCTTGAATTATTAGACATTAGCTATTAGCTATTTATTCCATGTTCATCCTTACTCAAACTCTCATAAGGTACCATTCATTATTTTACTTTACAAAATTACCAGATTAAAAATTTTGTACTTCTATAGTGCATGCTGCAGCCTTTGCCAAGGTGCATGTACGATTAGATTCCAGCATTAACAGCAACACTCCAATATCACTTGTTGTTCAGATGAGTTCATTTGTTAATACATTAAGTAGTTCATGATTGGTCTGCCGACCACCCTTGACATCTTGTTACTAACATTATACGCACAACCCCTTTTAGAGACTTTTCATCAACATTTATTTCATATGTGTTGTTATCGGTGATGTCATCAATGACATTTCGGATGTAATCTTTGATGTCCTGGGTGTTAGTCTTAGCAGTTCACTGAGGTGGCACGAGTTATGGTTGCGTAGCGTATCATAACTGGTGAATTTCAAGGGTTTTTCAGTTTTTCCTGTGACCATAAGGTCCCGTTAACAAGGTTTTTCATTGAATTTCATCGGTTTTTGTTACTGTAATTTAACCATAATGTCCCTTTAACAAAGTTGTTTTCAGTGAATTTCATAGGTTTCTACTAGTGCACCTTTAATGTGCTACAAGTTCCTTAAATTATATTCAACCCCACAGTGGCAGTTATGGAGTCCACAGACAGTGCAGTAGTTTGCGGACTTCGAACAGCATTCACAAAGCCCATAATCATAGGGGAGACCCAAAAGAGTTGTACCCATCAACCAACAAACACATGTACATAAAATCATTACTAATGATCATGACATGCAAATATACCTTTTTCTACAAACACTTCCTTCAAAAATTACTAATTATTATTTTCATTTAGCACACATTACATATTAGAATTCACCAATCAGAAACCATAAATGTATACTTCATATACTCTACTCAATAGAACCATGCATACAGATTGACAAACACCAGGTGCTTATTGGAGAACACATTCTCACTAAGTAGTAAGTGCATTGTATTTATTTCTCTATTATTAGCTTTCATTATGTTAACATGTGTTATAAGACAGAAGCACTTTTTTTCTCACAGGAATGGCAAATACACTCTAGTGGTTAGAGGAGAACTTCCCAAAAGATGAAATTAGTGAGTATAACATTTCTAATGTTACACAATACATAATTTTATGTAAACAAATCATATAATTTGTACACACCTTACAAAGATAATAATTTCTGTTTTTCTTACAGTACATAGTATTCATGAAGAAACCATACCCCAGTTTAATTATACACAACCACAAGAATCACAAAGAGAAGCCCTATCCCCATCTGTATATAATCAAATCATGACCATCAAAATAAGAAAAATCATGTCATTAAAAATATTCCCTATCACTGTCCTTCTTGCACCTGCTCCCCTTGTCCACAGTAATCGTCCCCATCAAATTCAGAACTTTTTAATCAAAGACGCTTTCATGAAACCTCACTCCCTTCCTCCACCCATTATTATTGTACAGAAATGCCTAATTCTCCTATTCATGGTTTCCATTCCGATACCCCATCACTTTCATGAATACATGTATTTCTTATACTATAAATGTGTTGTATATCATTGCGTGATTTCTCTTTTTTTTTAAAGCTGCATTATGAGTTCATTGACACCACGACTGTCTGGGATATTCACACTCAAAATGGAGATGCCCCCATACAGACGCGATGTCTGGACATGTCTGGTTTTGCATGATGCACTTTTAATTAGTCCGTGGACACTGAGCCTGTTGTATGGACACTAAGTACATGCACCCTGCGAATACCGCCTAATGGGTGTCAACAGACGGCATCATGTGACCTCACCTGTGCAGCATGTTGGCCCGTCCGCGAACGGTGGCTTTGATTTCAGACAGTTTAAAACTGCATTTTCTGCCAATTTAGTGTGTTTGAAGCTGTAACTTTACCATCCCGCAGCTCCTAGGCCCATTCTTGGTTGATTTATCAATTTTTTTAAACTTTTCCATGCTTATTTGCGCCATGGTTGTCCACGGACAGCACGACTGTCCATGGACGGTTCCGTTAAAGGGACTCACCTATTGCTCTTCCTCATTCTTAATCTGGGTAACCAGCGAAGAACATCTTGCAGTACCTGATTTGCAGAACTTTGCAGAACTTTCTTTGTGGGCAGCACAATGCATCTGCTATGGCCACCTCTTCTCCCCTACCACCCTCACCACCATCATCACCATTTGGAGGGCCTGGAGAGGGGAACAGGTGCAGTGATACTGAAGAGGAGGATCAAGAAGAAGATGAAGATGAGGTAGTGGAAATCCCTATCTCCAGCACCTGCAGTTAGTCCTGTGTGTGGCAATTTGTTACCACTGTAAGGTATGTACCAAAGGCTCAGACAGCCAAGGTTCGATGCAATAAGTGCAAAGTTGCACTCACTTACAGAAAACTGGGCTTGTACGCCTACATTTGTGCTCCTACAGGACCACCTCCATGCAGAGCCACACAACCTGCACTGAGGAAGGCAGTACCTTTCTCAGGGAAAAGTAGGTTGATGCCCTCTACCCCATCTTCTTTGACTGCTCCTGTCACAACAAGGGATACCCCTTTGGGGCAGCGGATATCAGCGCCGGTCTCACAGGTCATACAGAATGCTGTTGACCCTTACCTTTTAAGGGCTACAGTGCTATGTTTGTACTGTGAAGCACCGATTTGTAGGGGGGAGCAGTTTCAGAGTGCATTCGAGCATGCGGTCAGGGAGCATGGGAAACACTGCCATCTACCTGATTAAGGCCTGCCCAACATCTTCCTCTCTCCACCGAGACCCTACATCCATGTGGTTGGTGCCCCATCCCTACATTCCCTTCCCTACATTGCCTCTCCTGCAAAAATAAAAAGCCAAAAAAATAACAAAACCAAAAAACACATAAGAATATGTTCCTTTAGAAGCCACCTTTCACAGTAAGAAAATAGAAATAAAAATAAGTGACAGGCCCCTGTGCAGCCTGCATAGTCAGCAGACAGCGCGATAGTCCATGGACATGTATTAAAATTTGAAGCATGAAGTGGGAGAATTGAGATCATTTTAATAGTTTTGCGTTAAAAAATGGTGGCTCTTTAAAGAACTTTTTTTGTGTTTTTGGCTCTTTTTATATTGTTTTGTTTTATAAACTGAACTAAGAAACATGTTTCTGAATTTAATTATAATTATATTTTCCCACTTTCACAAAAACTGCTTCAAAGCATTTTGAATGTTTTCCTGAAAAATCTCATTACCCACATTAGTTAGATTCACTCCATCTCTCCGAGAAATGTTTGCAATATCCAAATTAATTTTCTCATTGTTAAAAGATGTCAAGCCAACATCTCGCAGAAAAGCACACACAGCTTTATTGATATTGCTCTTCACTTTTTAATTTGCACACTAAATAAACTCAAACGCATCCACATCTGTCTCTGAGCAGTGCGAGAAAAAATAATTTTCAAATTTGGGAAAATTTCCTTCAACTTTCCCAATGTCTCCTTCATTGGAAACTGCAATGAAATTTCAGTCACATAACCGAAACTGTTTCCTCCACAATGAAGAATACTAATGTCGGGATGTTTCAATTGAACCATATTTGTACAAAATGGGAGCAAGTCCCCCACTTCATCTCTCACATTCCATACCATGAAACTTCACATTCATGGAATCCAAGATTATCCACCAATCCACACTGCTCTGCATGGACCTTCAACCAATGGACCCAATTGTCCCTCAAAATCCACACACTCTGCCTTCTCAAACACATAGCCATAGCAATTGCCAATGCTCTCACAACTCCTGCTAACAAATCTCCTGCTACCCTCTCTTCTTGAACACCACACCCAGGAAACCAGATTGGTAGCAGGAAACAGTTCCATTAGGCTTTTAAAGAAATCCTTCAGAGCAACCTGCAATACAATGGAGTCACATACCCCAAACTGTCCACTTCAGATGTGCACTTGAGCTCTGTGAATACATATCTCCTGTTAATCAAAGGCATCAGCATCAAAAACTACTGTGAAAGTGTCCAATATTCATATTTCCAGATTCAATGAGATCTGCATCTAACAAGACATATTTTCTTCATGTCTTTCACAAATATAAATATAGAGGGTTCCTGCTACTTACCCTATAATAAGATTCTCAATAAGCATATTCTCTTTTTTAACCACTCTAGAAAATACCATGTATTGCAGCATTCATCACCTGCGCACATGAAGCAGTAAACAATTATAATGCTCTGAGTTTCGACATTTTTCCTTTTTGAAGCATTTTGATTGAAGTTAAAAAATACATATCTGCATTGATAGCAGCACTGTCACTTTTTCATAGAAAAAAGTAAAAACAGATACAGATTTGTAGATAATTTTTAATTGGCGCTCAGTGTGTGCCAGTTAAATATATTGACACTACATGTATACTTCCTAACATAACCCATTGTAATCTTAAGCTGCTTATGCAGTCCTCATTTTTTCTCTACAATATGGGTACTCCAAGTTTTAAATGGGAAAAGTCAAGCTGCAAGTCCCAGAAGACAAACAAAGAATCTACGACTACATCATTGTCTACAGATTAGAATGCATGATGTTGGCAAGTATGCATACACTCCTAACATATTAAACTTCCACATACTCACAGGGATTGAAAAGTGTGGAACAAATCTTTTCCATCAACTGTTCTTCTCTTTTATAAAATGTAATGCACAAATCTTCATTTCTTAACAATCATGAAAATGCTTCTAAAACATACATTTTTAAATGTCCAGCAATTTCATTGACTGTTTTCCCAACAACTCTTCCTACCTTCATAAATAACAACCTTGCTTACTAAAAGTACTCCTCCATTACCATATATCCCCACTTACTTTCTTTTACAATTGCAGGAAAGAAGGACATTTCTGAAGACAAGAACTGAAAAAAGAATACCCTTCACATCCTACAAAGAAAGCACATTAATGTATCATGAATATGTATGTAATTACAACAACACAGTTCCACTATATATAAATTTTTCGAACCAACATTTCTTTCACTCTAACTCATTATACTGCACCATTCACATTCTTCCTATTCCCATCTAAAAACCACCAATGCAACACCCACTTTATTCCTGAAAACAGCACAATATCCCTACTGATTCAATCACACCACCACTTCCTTACTCACTAAACCAATGCCATCACACCTCTACAGACTCTTAGTCTCACAACCTTCCCAACTACTCCTCATAAACTACCTCAAAATCAAACAGCACTGTATTAAGCTCTCCAATAACACCCACATACCCATTGACAATACATGCATACACATTGCACAACTTTCAAACCCAAACGTTCCCTTTTCCCAACAGACACAACAAAATGCCTACTAAAAAGCAACTCTGTAGAAAAGAAAGGAAAACTAGAGCAGATGAGAAGAAGGTATGCAGTAATAAAATTGCAGCAATAATTTCGCCTTAACACAGAATTGCGGCAAAAATGCAGTGGTTTGACCTGGTAAAGGTGTACCCCATTATACCATTTAAGGGAAGTGGGGGTTTGCGTGGGTGGCCCTGCTCCCCTTAAATGGTATAATGGGTCTGGGGGTTGCAGGGGTCCCCCCGCCTAATTTACACAGATTGCGGCGGCAAAACCACAGCCTTTTTGCCATGATTTTTGTGTAAACGGCCATTTTTGCAACGATTCTAACACATGGAACCGAGAATAAAACCAAAACATATAGTCAACCACCTCTAAAAACATTAAAACAAAGGAGCTAGTAACCTCACTCAACAAAACTTAACCAGCCACGACTAAAAAAGATAAGGCCCCTCGCGCAAAAACTAAAAGTAAAAAAATATGTACAAAGAAAAGCAGACCTACTAACGAAAATAACACTGTATCTACCAGTGTTAAAGTAGACATGGTAAAGCAATCCAAACACTTTATGTTACAAAGAATGTTCCACCGTAGAGTTATTGACAATCTTATAAAAATATCTTAAGTCACAATCTATCCTTAGAAACTACTGCATGAGAGTAATCCTCAAATCTCTAATTGATAGCGTGTTTCTACTGAAGAGAACATTATTTATATTGATTTTAAACAGAATGAACCCACTAACTAAATTAATCAATAAATTACAAAAAGTACTTCCAAACATGCACAGTGTCAATATATAGACCTTTTCAAACTTCTGTGATGGCGAATAGATTCACACAAGCAGCGCAGAACCATATTTCAATAAAGAAGCTTATAAACAAGAACACCAAAAAACAATAGCCATATACAATAATGGTCAATTGTATGAAATGTTAGAAGATGATTATGACAAAAGAAACCCTTATAGAAGAAACATCCCCAACAAACTTTCAACCAAATGCTCCGTTCACCCAAGCAAACTGTCCAGTGTACAAATGGACATGCAGCTCAATGTGTAACATATGACAACAATCCGTTCAATCTTTACGACAATTCCCCAATCACTATGTGAAACTAAAAGACAAAAGTAGAATGAAAACTTTACAAACCATGGACTCTTGTCCAGTACACAGCCACATTGGTCTGCAAGGAAATTCATTAGCCTGCATTTCGGGAACTGCTTGGAAAAGCACCTTCCACCACATCAAAATGTTAGCAACACACCATTCTGCCATACGGAATCCTGTGCAAACACAGTACTATGCAAAAAGGTCTTGCTCTAGAAATGCAAAATTTAAATAATATTCTCCTACATGGAACAGCCAAAGAACTGCTTCAAGAAATAGAGCACATCCAAAGTTAATACTTTAGAACTGAAGTTGTCTTAGAAAATTCTCTAACTTCCCTAAACATTACTGAAAACCTCATAAACACCAACGCCCTAACAAAGACATACACAAAATGAAAAAAGCTAAGTTTCAAAACACATCTGCTGAAATACCAGACCAAGTATGTGTCTGTTGTAGCAGAACCTTTTATAAAAAGAGCAAACAAATTGTAGCTATAGCCTACAAAATAGAGGACAATGAGAAATCCCAATGGTTCCAATTAGCTTTATATATAACAGAAGAAAGTAAATACGAAATAACTGACCCCTTAATCGTTTGCACATACTGCAACACAACGCTTAATAATAACCAGATGCCATCACTTCCTATCACTAATGACTTAAATATATTCCCACTTTCAAAAGCTCTCCAATAACTTACCTTATATGAGAGCATTATAACCCAAACAGTACACCCATTTCAAGCTATAAAACGCCTTCAACTGAAATCAGCAAAATTGCCTCCATCCGAGTTACTAAAGGGCATCTGTGGCAAAGTAGTATATTTGCCATTAGATCTCAAAGAAAATGTAGAATTTCTCGGAGTACAGCCACCAATAGTTCAATATTTTATTTTACAAGTTAATGGTGTACCAATAAAAGACAAAAACATTTGGCAACAACTAGTGGACTTAACCAAAGTTAGACAAGCCCTACAATATCTAAAAGAAAACAATGAATACACAAAGATATAAACATAGAGGAAAACTTAAAAGAAACCACCCAGACTCACCACCAGCAACTGGCCAATTAGAACATATAGATCCTGTTACTGCAGCCAACATTTTAGACCAGTCTATAATTGACCCACTGCACTCCAAAGAAACCATTGACGGTGCGTTAGACACATATCCAATGTATCAAGCCAAAGGATCCCCAATGAGTATATGGGAGAAAAGTGTATAAGCATGTTCTTTTCCTCTACTCTTTCCTAAAGGAAAAGGAGGAAGATATGATGAAAGGTCCACACAAATTAGTGCATCAGAATATCGCTCTTTAAGAATATATTCTGAACACTCCAGATTCTGACAAAATGTCGAACACATTTTCCACCTCCTCTTCAAAAGTGAACTAGCAACTCTCTGTTTGGTAGTGAACTACCAACTCTGCTATGGAGTTGCACACACACATAAAAAACAGGCTCTAACTTTTTAAACATGTCCGCTACCCAACTGCTTCAAAAGATAAAAGACAAAGTTGAAGTTTTGCTGTCAATTATCACAAATCTCTTAGCAACCATGCATGGTACAAAGGAATACTGGTTCCAACATCACGCTGATGTACATTGTATGCTAAGGAACCTAGGCCCAACCACATGGTGTGTTACTTTTAGTTGTACAGAGTATGCATGGGATGACTTGCATGACTTCTTACGAACTGCAAGCCAAAATAAAGATGGAATAGATATAAAAACACCAGGAGAACTCTGTTGTCTTGACCCTGTCAATGTATCAAGATACTTTCATCATTGCTTCATTGCCATGCTGCACTTTATCTGCAATAAAACTATCCCTGCACTCAGAGAAGTGCAACACTTCTTTTGGAGAAAAGAATATCAATCCACAGGAGTATCACACATCCACATGCTTTTCTGGATAAACGATACTCCTAAATTTGGCCATCATAGTGATGCCACTGTTTCACAGTTTATTTGAAAATACATTACCTGCAACATCCCTTCAGAAACTACAGATAGTGACCTACACACAAATTTTAGGCTTCCGAAAACATAAGTGTGGCAAATACTGCTGATGTAGATATAAACACAAAGGCACATTATATACCAAATTTTGTTTTGGCTTCCCTAGACCAGTTTGCATAAAAGTATAAGCAAATAGCTTGATGACTTCTGTTAGACAGAGAATTAAAGGCAAATCCCCTAAAACACATACAACATTAAAAGGGAAGAAGCATCCAAGTACATTATTGATTACAATGCAATCATTTCCCTCTTGTGGCATGCAAACATAGATAATAATAATAATAATAATAATAATAATAATAATAATAATAATAATAATAATAATAATAATTTAGCATTTATATAACACTATGAACCCTCAGGTATCTTAGCGCTGCTTATTGGTACTCATGGTGTGTGGTGCATACAATAGATTGCACACAATTCCACTGCAGTTGCAAGATATGTCACAGCCTATTTCACCAAAGCTGATCAAACAGAGTTAAAAGACCTCTCAGATGACATATCATCTGACAAAACACTATCTAAACAATTGTACAGCTTTGGTATAAAAAGGCTCTCCCATAGAGAATGTGGGTGCTACAAAGCTGCAGACTGTTTAATAGATACAGCCTTATATGGCAAATCTGAACATATTGGCTGGCTGAACCTTGGTCCAGCTTCATCCTGGGAAAGAGTACTAAAATCCTACCAACGGATAGAAACCACAGCCACAAATGACGAGGGATGGCCCTCTCCCACCCACCCCAAATGGTGGGCCCCACCTCATGCATCCCTCCCTGGTGTCAGAGAGGGGGGCCCCACCTCATGCATCCCTCCCTGGGGTCAGAGCCCCTTCCTAGGAGCAGATATATGCCCCCAGGGAGGGTTGCATGAGGTGGGGCCCTCCATTTGGGGTGGGGGGCGAGAGGGCCACCCCCCGTTCCAGTAGAACATTTGCCGGCAATGTAGGGTGCCCCTAAGCTCCCCCTAAAAAGCAGCCTACAATTTTGTATTATTTTTTTTTGTTTACCCAACTTCGCTTGGCGCAGATGGGCACATTAGTGTGACAATCTGCCCCAAGGGTGCCCAAACCCTACTGCCCCATGCATTGGGGGGCCTGTCCCACCATTTTTGGGGGCCCTCTCGCAGCCATTTATAGGAGGCCCAGGAAGGCCTGCATGAGGTGCCCCTGCCACTCATTTGGGGTGAGGGGGCAGAGGGCCCCCAAAAATGGTGGGACAGGCCCCCCAGTGGGTGGGGCAGTAAGGTTTGGGCACCTCGGGGCCAGATTGGCACACCAATGTGCCCCTCTGCACCAAGGCAGGTTTTGTAAACAAAGACAAAAATGGAAAATGTTGGAACGCTTTTTAGGGGGGGTGTGGGGCACTTCAAAGGGTCTGGGAAGTTTCTAATGGGATGGGGCATTGTCCCCCCCCCCAGCCGCAATGGAGTGGGTGCCATGTCATGTAGCCTTCCCTGGGACCAGATATCTGCTCCTAGGAACGGAAGCCTGAGCCCAGGGAGGAGTGCAGGACAGCCCCCCCCATCATCTGCCCCTGGGGAGGGCTACATGAGATGGGCCGCCGCTCCAATTTGGCCATTTGTGGGTTCCCACGGGTGTCCTCTTTTGGAAAATGCGTGGGGTTCCCTGTTTTCCTTGCTGGCTTCGACACCCTAGGCCCAAATCTGTAGGTTGCCCACATGAACAAAATGGGCAGTGACAAAAGGCTTGGGGTTACCAGTGGGTTACCCTTTTCCCTGTAGGCAACCTACAGATTTGGGCCTAGGGTGTTGAAGACAGCGAGGAAAATAGGGAACCCCATGCATGTCCCAAAAGAGGACACCCGTGGGAATGCACAGAGGTCTGACTTGCGCGAAGCGGCCCAGATTTATTACCCAGAATCCCAGACAAAATGAATATTGTGTTTTTCCCCACCAAATATCACACTTTGTCAGGGATTGTGGCTAATAAAAACTGGGGAAATTTGCGCAAGGCAGACCTCTGTGGATTCCCACAAGTGTCCTCATGGGGTTCCCCGTTTTCCTTGCTGGCTTTGACACCCTAGGCCCAAATCTGTAGGTTGCCCACATGAACAAAATGGGCAGTGGCGAAAGGCTTGGTGCACCCACACATGTGAGGTACCGTTTTCATGGGGACACCAGTGGGAAAGCGGGACGGTAGGCCATGTGTTGTTGGGGGTGTTCCCACGGGTGTCTTCTTTTCAGAAACGCATGGGGTTCCCTGTTTTCCCCGGTGGCTTGGACACCCGAGGCCCATATCTGTATGTTGTGCCGGTCGGCAGAGCGTCTCATGTTCCAGTCTGAAAACAGAGTTGGGGTTACTTGTGTTTGCATGGGGGTCCCTGTTTTTCTTGGTGGCTTCAACACCCCAGGCCTAAATCTGTATGTTGGCTCCCCAAACTCTTTGGGGGGGATAGCAGTGGTTTAGCCTTATTCCTTCACGCCCAGGAAGGTGCACCCACACATGTGAGGTACCGTTTTCATCAGGACACCTGTGGGAACGCAGGAGAGTAGGCCATGTGTTGTTGGGGGTGTGTTTCGATGGGTGAGCTGAGCGAAATGTGCGGAAAATGCGTTTATTTTCCCACATTTCGGACTTTGCGGGGGTGTCTGGGTAATAAATTCGGGGGCGATTTGAGCATATCATACCTCTGCTGATTCCCACGGGTGTCTTCTTTTCGGAAATGCATGGGGTTCCCTGTTTTCCCCGGTGGCTTGGACACCCGAGGCCCATATCTGTATGTTGTGCAGGTCGGCAGAGCGTCTCAAATTTCGGTCTGAAAACAGACTTGGGGTTACTTGTGTTTTAGGCTTTCCCCTTGGCGGCCAGGTAGGTGCACCCACACATGTGAGGTACCGTTTTCATCGGTACACCTGTGGGAACGCGGGACGGTAGGCCATGTGTTGTTGGGGGGGGTGTTTTGATGGGTGAGCCGAGCGAAATGTGTGGAAAATGCGTTTATTTTCCCACATTTCGGACTTTATGGGGTTGTCTGGGTAATACATTCTGGGGCAATTTGGGCATATCATACCTCTGCGGATTCCCACGGGTGTCCTCTTTTCGGAAATGCATGGGGTTCCCTGTTTTCCCCGATGGCTTGGATAACCTGAGGCCCATATCTGTATGTTGTGCCGGTCGGCAGAGCGTCTCAAATTCCGGTCTGAAAACAGACTTGGGGTTACTTGTGTTTTAGGCTTTCCTCTTGGCGGCCAGGTAGGTGCACCCACACATGTGAGGTACCATTTTCATTGGGTCACCTGTGGGAACGCGGGACGGTAGGCCATGTGTTGTTGGGGCGTGTTTCGATGGGTGAGCCGAGCGAAATGTGCGGAAAATGCATTTTTGTCCCCACATTTCGGACTTTGCAGGGGTGTCTGGGTAATAAATTCTGGGGCGATTTGGGCATATCATACCTCTGCGGATTCCCACGGGTGTCCTCTTGTCGGAAATGCATGGGGTTCCCTGTTTTCCCCGGTGGCTTGGACACCCGAGACCCATATCTGTATGTTGTGCCGGTCGGCAGAGCGTCTCAAATTCCGGTCTGAAAACAGACTTGGGGTTACTTGTGTTTTAGGCTTTCCCCTTGGCGGCCAGGTAGGTGCACCCACACATGTGAGGTACCGTTTTCATCGGGACACCTGTGGGAACACGGGACGGTAGGCCATGTGTTGTTGGGGGAGTGTTTCGATGGGTGAGCTGAGCGAAATGTGCGGAAAATGCATTTTTTTCCCCACATTTCGGACTTTGCGTGGGTGTCTGGGTAATACATTCTGGGGCGATTTGGGCATATCATACCTCTGCAGATTCCCACGGGTGTCCTCTTTTTGGAAATGCATGGGGTTCCCTGTTTTCCCCGGTGGCTTGGACACCCTAGGCCCATATCTGTATGTTGTGCCGGTCGGCAGAGCGTCTCATGTTCCAGTCTGAAAACAGAGTTGGGGTTACTTGTGTTTTAGGCTTTCCCCTTGGCAGCCAGGTAGGTGCACCCACACATGTGAGGTACCGTTTTCATCTTGACACCTGTGGGAACGCGGGACAGTAGGCCATGTGTTGTGTTTGTGTGGTTTTCATAACGTTTTGACCCATTTGCTGGTGGCCTTTGTCACACAACCCTTTCATTTCCCAAATGTGACCTACATTTAGTCGCTGCTTTAGGCACCATACACTTCTGTAACCTGCACAGGTCACCTACCCTTGAAAAGGTCTGCCTGTGCTCTTTCAAAAAATGTATGCTTGCCATTCCTCACCACATTGGTTTTCCTGATTTACACATGCTAAGTGAGTCTGTTCAGCCTGTGAGCGTAAAACTCCTGTGTACCATGGTTCAGTGTTTGGCTTGTGGTATTGCTTGTTTTGTAAAACACTACAAAAAATGTGTGCTCTCCTAACTGCAAGAGTCGGGGAATGTAGCGGAGCATTGCTTTTCCCAAAATTCATAGAAGCCATTGCCGTACCAAGCCAACCATGTCCAACACATACCTTTTTTTTCGGTCATTTTCCCACTTTTCCCCCAATCTATGACAGTTTCCCCTACCTAGTTGTTGCCTGACCTACGCAAATCACCCCTTCCGAAACTTGGAATTTTGTCTACTTTTCAGAAATACTTGCCTTTCTGTCCTCCAATACGGCTTTCCTAGCCTTTTCTTCCATTCCGTCCATGCATGTCCAAGTGGCAAAAATGGCCAAAATCACCTACCTCTCACAAACCAGTTGATAACCACATCAAAATAATTTTTTTTTGTTTCCACTCAACCTGTTCTTGAAAGCCAGGAAATTGGGGAATTCAGCACAGCAAACCATTTGTTCCTAGCTCTAACAAGGAAAAAACCACAGGCTTCTTTGTACATCATTTTATTGGCATTTTTTGAAAAGACCCAACATTTTTGCCCTTTTTTCCTATTTTCTCTCACCCCTCTCCAGCAACCTAGGATTCCTGGGTGGTGTTACGACTGCCAACATGTGGGGAAAAAAGGAGCCAAATTTGGCCGCGATACCTCATGTAACAAATAAGTTACAAGCCATTGAATGGCCACATACTGCATCACCAAAAAAGGGCCTGGTACTGGGGAGAAATACCCATGGCACTTAAGGGGTTAACACCATTAAAAGATAAACCTATTTTCAAAACATTATGACACAAACAATGCCGCAATACGCTCAGCAGCATTGGAAACGTAAATCTCTGGCAACATTTTCACTACAAAAAAATAACTCAAAACATGCGTCAGTCTGCAGACCTCACCTATGCTAACATTTTAAAAAGCAGTAGATCTGATCTGGTTACTAAAGACGCAAAATCCATCTTAAATAGTAGACTAATCCATGAGCTACATGGACAAAACATGTCTGCTCCTGATGTCATGGAACAATGAACTCAACAAAATCTAAAATGCATGTCCTTAATGCCAACCCTTGCAAGCTGTAGTCAATTCAACGAGACAATGTTGAAAAAAGAAATACAACCCATAGTGCAATCACCTCCACAGATAAATTTAGAGGTGCATGACACTTCCTATGTGTCAACAGGCCACAGCATGACTAAATAGCTTACAACAATGTATCTCCATAACAGCTAGATTGGAGAAAATATTGAATTTGTGTCTAAACTGCAGAGTAATTCTAAAACATAACCTTGACGTAGAACAAGGTAAGATCAATGGAGCAATGGTACAGTTGTTGGCTTCCAAACATATCCACATGAGAACATTCAGTTTGGCAAAAACGACTTTGACAAACTTGCAGAAGTTAAAACAATTGGCCGCACAAGAGCACATTTCCTTCTTTCAAAGTCATGTCATATGCAGAGAATAGTTTTATCTATCTCTTGTATATTCTGTCACTATTCACAAACCACAAGGCCTAAGCCTAGATCAAGCATTGATTGACATTGGCAGCACAGCCTTTAGAATGTATGGGTTATGTAGTACTTTCACATCTGAGTACACTCAATGGTTTATTCCTAGTTAACTTTGATGCAAACAAAGTCAACGCTGACATTCCTTGCATCCTGGAATACAACAGGCTACTTGCACTATACATACACCCCCCATCTAGATATGTACACTGTACCTCAAAAAAGAAAACCTTTAAAAAGAGATTAATAGAAACAGAATCTATAACATATCTCCCAAAAATACTGCTAATGAAAAAATGACCAACTCCTTCGGCATCAAAGAATGCAAGCACAAAACTGTCTAGTACAAAGTCAACTGCAGGTCCATCACAAAACAAAGACACACATGTCTCTTCTCCAGAAACATCTGCAGGCCCATCAAATGATCCACAAACAGAACTCTCTGGTCCATTTAAATTCAGCAACACAAATGGGGTAAATTGCTAACAATGAATCTTCTTTTTGAATTGCCACCAACTGTTCACAATATTTACTTAAACGGCTCAGGCCAGTTGTGTTTGCAAATGCTTGTCCTTCATAGAAATACCACAAATAATCCTAACAACACTTACACTGTCTCAGTTATAAGGCAAGAATTGGATCACTGTGCAGGAATGGTAACTTCTACCATGCTCTACATCACGGCCACTACCTAGAATTCCAACCTAACAAAAACAGTGGAACTTGCACAAAACGTCCGTCAACCAAACCTGCCACTCACCGTGCTACCTCAAACCCCCAAGCCAGAGGTGTGCTCTGGTGCTCCATCCACAAGCCCCAAACTGCCATGACAACAGCTGCACCTCCCCCATAAACCCAACTCCTTAGCCCTCGCAGATCCACTGCCTTCATCCCTACCCACACCAGCCCCCTAAATCCCACTCCAAAGCCAGAGGAGCATGTTGGCGCTCCTTACACAAACACCCTACCACCACCGTTTCATCAGCTCCTCCACCCAAAATCCTACCCCATAGATCACAGCCAATGCCTTCATCAAACCACACCTCAGTCAGATCCCCACAGACCCCCCTCCACCCAAACAACACCAATCACTCTTACAGGTCCATATCACCCCACTAACCCCACCATGCCACCAAAACATCCACCTTCTGACACCAGCCTGCCTCACCTGACCATTTCCTCACCTTCCACCATTAGCTGGCGTGCCCTCAGCATGCCCCTCCCGCTTACACCACCAAACCCCCAATCTCCCCTCAGCCAAACCATTTTCGCTCTCCGCCAAATGCTACAATACTCCAGCCAGTACCAAGGAAGCCAAACTTCACCCACCTCCAGCTATGGCCATCCCCCCCACAAACAAACACCCCCAGCATAGCCTCGCCCGCTATCGCAAGATACTCCCCCTCAACCCCTGTCCCTTCTCTCAACATGGCACGGCTTGCCCTCTCCAGAACTATTGCCTCCTCTGCTTCCACCTTTCACCCACCTCACTCTTTCACACACCCTCCCATAGCCCAGCTACCAGGATCTCCCCACCAGCAACTCCCAGATAGTCCCTCTTCGCACACAACCTCTCTCCTACAACCTCCACACCTATGCTTACCTCCAGTCCTGCAGTCCATCCACCACACACCACACCATTACTACCCTCCATCCACCACCCCCACATCCTCAGACTGATCTCCATTGCAGAAAAACCCGCAACTGCACGCTCTCTTCTTGCTCCATCCAAACCTCACTGCCCCGCCACACCGTCAAACATCTTCCTTGCCTTTTCAGACTGTTCCACTCTTTCCTACAACCTGCCTGCTCTCGACCCCCCTCCACCAACCACCCAGTCCCATCCACCCACTCGCATTATCAGAACCTCCTGCATTGACCAGGTCACCTGCCTCTTATTCAATGCCTGCTCTGTGGCCAAAAACTGACACAGCATCTTCAACCTACTATCCTCTGATAACCCCATTCTCATCTTCATCAGCGAAACATGGTTTAAGGATGACTTTAAACAATTGCTCATACAGCCTTCCCTCCCCACTACACTCATCACCCACAACAGAGCCACCAGAGGTGGGGGAATATCCATCTTTCACAAGCCCTACATGTCCATCTCACTCACAAAAAGTCAGCCATGCACAGCTAACTGTGAATCCCTACTGGTCAGACTCTCACTGTTACCCACTATCTCTCACACTTTCCTTCTCATCTACAGACCGCCAGGATATGACAAATATTTTTCAAACAATCTCTGTGACTCACTCGCTAGCTAGAAGTCTACTGGGTGACTTCAATATCTGGTTCGATATTCCCAACAACCTTGTGACCCAACCTTTGGTTGACAGCCTAGAAGCACTCAACCTCTCCATGGATACCACAGGCCCTACCCACACTGGAGGCCCCACACTTGATGTAATCTTCAGCTACCCTGACCTTATCTCAGTGCCCAGCACTAAACAACTCATCTGGACAGATCACTCAGCCCTAGTGTTTAATATCCGCACTCCAACCACCCCCCTCTACAGTCCCTCCGGTGTACCCTGTTGACCACAAATGCTGGAACAGGGTCAACGTACTACCTGACTTAGCTGATGCCTTGCAACTCTCACTCCCAACCTTGGATAGACCTTGGATAGACCTCTACCTATCGAATCCTTTGACTCTTGGCTCAACACGCACTCCTCCCACTAAAACCATCACGTCCCACCCACACCCGCAAATCTTCAATTCCCAAATAGTTCATGCCCCACCGAAGACCATCAAAAGCCATAACCGCTCCCTCGAATGCAGAAGAGCGAACATAAAAAAAACCTTAGCAAATCCCTGTTCGCCCATCCCCATCGTAACTACAAATGCGAGATACGAAAAGCCCAAAAATGACAGAATTATCTTCAAATTTGTGAAACCCAGTTGCACCACTGCCCCACCACCCCCACACAAGCGCTGTGCGACTCGCTCTCCCATCACTTCTAGAGAACAGCACTAGACAGGATGACAACCCCTAATGCCAAACTCCATCCTCACCCCTTGCCCTACCGCCCGCACTCGAAACCACACCCCCACCCCACATAACTGACCTTCAACTCCTAACCGATCTCGAGCGAAGAATTCCATAAACTACTGTCCAGCAGTAAACCCTCTGGGTCACCTCTTGAACCTTGCCCTGCCTCCCTCCTCAAAGACCCATCTCCAACACCAGATTCTTGGCAAAACTCTTCAACCGCTCTACCTACTCTCAACTCAACCTCTTTGCTGAATCCAACAACTTACTCGACCATGCACAGTCTGGCACTTGGCCTCGCAATCGGAACTGAATCCACACTTATCTCGATCTGGGATGACCTCAAGGTCACCGCAGACTCTGAAGGATGTGTCCACTCTGGTTCTCTGACTTAGCAAAAGTTTATATCTAAAGTGTCAAGCTGTGTCTTCTTCTTGACTACAGCAAACTATATTTCCCGTGGAGGATCTACACATCGCTTGATTCACCACCAAGGATCTCTATCTGCACCTGATGCCCTCAAACACTTTGCTTACTGAATTCAATTTTGGCCATATGAAGAAGAGGAAAGTATCCTCGAAACGCGTCGCCACATGAATTGGATTCCACCATTGTTTCAAATTTATTGTGACCTACTATTGCACTGCTTTGCTTCTTGAATTTGTAAATGTTTCTCCTTTTGAAATATTGTGTATTTGACACTTTAGATATAAACTTTTGCTATAAAAACACACAACTGAACCCTTTGGTTTATATGTTTTTTGTATTAATATGAGAAAACAGTAGTGGACTTAGTCCAAACATCCTAAAGTGTGCAGGGGATGGGAGGGTTCCCTTGTTGAATCCTCATTCCAATTGTCTGTTCTAAGGGATTCCCGAGTAGGCCTCAGGGCTAATGAGCTCTTTGGGAATTTGGAACTAGGGCAGTCCCTCTCTAGCTATTTCCCTCTGGTTTAGCCCCTCCCTAGCCCACGTGTTCTTAATGGGGTGTTAGTAGCTCGCAAAATGGGGACACGTTTCTGTCTGTGGTTCTGACTAATACTATTTGTGTTTTCCCTAAAAACATTGGGTAACTAACTCCTTGGGGGTTTTCTGGACTTTCCCTAACCAATCCCGCTTAGTAGTCTAAGGGGGTTAGGGATGGTGCCTTCATCTGCCCGGTATCACTATACTTTCTTCCATGCACCTTCTTAAGTGGCCATTCACTACACTGGGTCTCTTAACAGATTTGCCTCCCACCATACTACTGTCCCTCCAATCTCTCCTGTTTTTACTCTGTTATAACACAATACTTTTCCTTCCTTTACTTCCTACTACTACTACTGTCAATCTACTTATCTTTCTACTCACTAATGCGCACTATCGCCCTCTACTACCAATACTATTGCCTGTTTCTCTCCCTCATTACTCCACTACTCCTGCTACCTACTAGCTCTACTCCCAACTACTACTGCCTCTGCCACGACTACCACTCTGCTACGCCGACTCTACCTCTACTCCTTAAACTCTTCATTCTCACACACAAACAATCTACAGACCCCCTCCTTATAATAGTGTCTGCTTTCCTTTCTCTCTCGCCTCCTCTGGTCTCTCGGACGTCCTCCTCCACCTTCTGTCCTCACCCAACTAAACCACACTTGCACACTCACACACACCTCCTTTCATACCCCATCCCCTCCCAGGATTAGATACTGACTCTATCCAATGACTTACTTGGCTTCCAGGGGCGTGAGGTTGGCTGGCTATGGGAGGCTTCAAAAGGCCTTTTAAGCCCCACCCCTACCCAACATGGACCTTGATGGGGTCTAGAGACATTGGATGTGAAGGCCTTCATGGGGATTTTTAATATAATACAATCCCTGGTGGTTTAGTGGGGTAAAGGCCTTCATGGAGGCCTTTATTAAGAAAGATTTCCCTGGTGGTTTAGTGGATGCTTGTCCCCACGCCCTTTCTCTTTTCCCCATGGCAGGATGGACTCCGCTTCTCCTGTCTTGGTGCTGGCAGAGGGGATGCTGGTCTCCCTGGGTCCTGTTGCGGCCTGGAGGCCACCATCTCTGCAGGTATGGTGCGTTGGGGGGTCTGCCCACACTCAGGCACCATACTCGGGTTGGGGTGGGCTACTCCTAACAGGGCCACAAGGCTAGCACTGTCACATAATATTGTTTCTGAAGTTGTAAGGGCAGGGCAAGGATATAAAGATTTACTTCTGAGAGAAACTAATAATGTTTAAATTTACAGCTCCAGTGCTATTCCATAACACACGTATTTATTTCAGAGGAGGAAAAGCAAATACTCTGTAGTTTGCTTATCTATAAAGGGTCATCTTTTCCTGCCCAGTCGCAGATGGGTGCAAACAAGGGCAGAAGGGCTTACCTCTGGCATGCCCTAATCGTTTTCGAACTGTTATGTTAAATGGATATCATGGGTGGCGCCTTAACAATCTCAGCTGGCCAACAATGCTGAAAATAGAAGAGGAACCTATATTCGACAATTCAATAGAAATACAATGACTGCTAAGGGGCAAAAATGAAAGTGTGGCTTCGTTTGTGTTCCATTCTCAATGTGGTGTATCGACACACCTACTCCAAATAGTGCAGGTAGTACAATAACATGGTGCCCACTACATTTCTTTCAGGTATGAGCAGGCGTTTGAAATGCTAAATCTAATCATTAATTCAAAGTAAATACAGCACTAAAAGACAAAGGAATACTACAATAAATAAAAAGGTTTAATATTAATCAAATTCAGCTTTACATCTCCGACTATGGATAAGCATGTTTTCAAATGGGCTGCACGTGCAGACCATGAGCTGATAAATAGATCAAATAGGCATAGTCTGAATGAAAGATGGCTGTAGAGGGTAAAAACAGTCATTCTAAATTTCGAAACAATGTCTGCCAAGTTGTAAAAATGAAAGAAGGGCTTTGGTTTCATCATGTCTCAATGTGCTTTATCAACAACCCACCCCCACTGGTGTATGTTACAGAGTAATTGCAATTGGGATGTCAAATGGCGATGATATTAGATTTTGGAGTTTGTGTGCAAAGGCTAATATCGGTAATTTTGGAATAATTGTGGAATGTGAAAACTTGGAATAGGGTGTTGTTGTAAAGCTGTGAATATATTCGGGTTTGTCAATCTTTGCTTCGTTTGTAAAACTTTGAAATTACTGTCATGTTTAAACTGAAAATATACTCTAATTTTGGAAAAATGTTGTGAAGACTGGATGGGGTATTTATACTTCTACCCTCTTATGTGGTTGCAGTATAGGCACCTAGCACCGCATATCCATATGGTAGCAATGGACGAGCAACCAAGGCTTAAGGTCTCAGGAGGTGATGCAGGGTGGTTCTTCAATACAGTGAATCCCTAAGCCCCCACAAAGGAAGGCCCACACACTATGTAGGTGATAACACAGCTTATTTATATAAAATAAGGCTCAGATAAATATACACATATCAATAATACCACTTTGTACTTTGGCAACATGATCTTAATACAGGCAACAATACATAAACTCTATGAGGTACCACAATATACTTCAGATTCAATTTATAATGCACCCATAGCTGGCAGTTTAAAAACTATAGCAGTCACAAAACATTAGGTAATAGCATATATACAGGAGGAAAGGCAGGTTAGTTTCAGAACATAGGCAGTATACTTTCTTTAGATTTAAATAGTGATACTGTGTGAGGATACCCCAACATTGGCAACCTGAAAGAGAAAAGTTAGGATGTATTTTATCTTGTATATTATACCCAGTCCAAATAAGTTCAATAATGCTCTGCTTTTCTTTTTATAGGTTCCACTACTCCCAAAGTATCTGGCGAGTCCAACAACATGGCTGAACTTTTCAAAATCTGCAGGAAACTAGCCAACCCTTCTGCAGTCTGCTCCTCCCCTCTTCCTTCCCATGCTCTCTGCAATGCACTGGCCACTCACTTTGCCACAAAAACTCATGATATCCTGAACAACCTTGTTACTCACCCTCCCAACCCATCCCACAAATCCCTGCCACCCTTGGCCCCTCATCCTCCTCCTTCCTCCTTCTCCTCCTACGCCCTTGTCACACCTGATGAAGTCACCAGTGTTATCCACTCCATGAAGGTCTCTTCCAAACAGGTTTCCCCCTGTTCATCCAGAACCATCAAGGACAACATTGGCTTTCTTGCCCCCTCACTCGCTTATCTCTGCAACCACTCTTTTTCCACTAGTTCTTGGCAATGCCCCAACTCAACTCTCACACTGAACTTGTTGGTGGTCTCCACAACCAATCTGGATTCTGAGCATTCAGAGGCATGGAAACTCTTCTGAACAACCGTGAAGTACTACTCGCATCCCTGGATTCCAACTCTCAAGCTGTCCTCATCCTACTTGATCTCTCCTCTGCCTTTGAGACGGCCAACCACTCCATCCTCATACAAAGGCACCAAGATACTCTTGGTATCTCGGAACGGGCACTGGACTGGCTGACCTCCTTCCTAACTGACCGCTCTTCCAAAGTCATCTTGGGCACCTTCTCCTCTCCTTCTTCCTTCTCCACCTGTGGCGTTCCCCAGGGTTCTATCCTCTCCCCTTGGCTCTTTAACATCTACCTTACTCAGCTGGCACTCCTCATCTCCTCCTTCTCCTCCAACTTCCAGTGTTATGCAGAGGACACACAACTCTTTTTTTTTTTTTTTTTAAACTTTTATTTTTGTTGACAGAGGCAGGTAGCACACACATTTACATCAGGACAGCAAGAGCAAATACAGTATACAAGTACATTAATGCAAGGGCTTTTCTGCGGAACGTAGGCTGTCAGGGACCATCAGCAACATAACATGAGACACCAACACTTTAGACAACACTAGTAGAAGGCCGGGGAGATCCGCCCACCGTGGAGATGTCATCCAAACCGTTCAAATAACTATTAAAGGCAGACCAGATATTACGGGGGCGGGACCGGGCCGGGAGCATATCCAGAAACCCCTCCTCGCAATTCCTAGACCATGTGAGCAGGTTCAACCATTTCTGGTATGTAGGGGGGGTCGAGCTTTTCCAGTCCAGCAAGATGCATTTCTTGGCCACCACACAACTTACATTTAGGAACTTGACCACATCTCTAGGCTCCCCGAGGCCCCACACCCCAAACAGTGCCCCCAGCGGGTCGAGGTCAACATCAACATCAATAATTGTCGACAACGTCTGCATGATCTTGGACCAGAATGTGGCCAGCTCCGGGCAGGCCCAGAACATGTGTAGATGGTCAGCCCCATCAGTTCCGCAGCGAGGGCAGGGCCGGGGAGCAGAGCGTGCAAATCTCGAAATTCTACCCGGTGTATAATACAGCCTATTGAGCAATTTATACTGTATGGTGCGGTAGCGAAAGTTCAAGGACACCCCACTGGTATGAGAGCACATTTTCCCCCACAATTGGTCTGTAAGGTCCGTCCCTAGTTCAGCGGCCCAGTCCTCCCGTGCCCTGGACGGGCGGGGAGAGGGGCCGGTCAGTAACAATCCATATAATGAGGAGACCACACCCCGCGCCCCTCCCGAATTGGCGATGTATGCGATCCCGGGGGAGTCCGGAGGCTCAGCTGGGAAGTCAGGCCACGCGCTGCGGAAGGCTGCGCGCAGTCTGTAGAATTGCAGCAGCTCCATGACTGAACCGGAGTGCCCCGGCTTCAACGTCTGCGGTGTTATAAACCGCCCATCTGGGTAAAAGTCAGTGAGGGCACGGTAACCCAGCGCCTCCCAGTGCCGCGCCAGTGCAATGTCACACGTGGGTTCAAGCCCGGGAAGGTTCCAGGCGGGAAGCCACCTGTAGTATGGGTGTTGTTCGGCACACGTGTTAAACAGCCGGCCCCAGGCCTGTACAGTGGCGTGGACTGGATCGATAGTCGAGTCCGGAACATACTTCCTATTTAGAATCAGGGACATTATGTTACAGGGTGCCCCCGCCAGAGTCTCCAATTTGACGTGGGGGCGAGGTGGGGGTCCGGGGTACCAGTACGAGGCGAATTGCGCCTGTGCAGCCGTCCAGTATCTAAGCAGGTCCGGGGCCGTGAAGCCCCCTTTGTCATATGGGAGGCACATGTCCGACCATTTCTTACGCACCGCACCAGAATGCCAGAGAAATTGTGCAAGTGCTTTATGAAGGTCTGTAAAGTATCTCCCACCCGGCCAGACAGGGACGTTAGAGAAGATATACAAGAACTTAGGGAGCAGGATCATTTTCACCAGCGAGAGTCTACCGGCCAGCGACAGCGGGAGAGCGCGCCAGCGCGTGATTTTGGCCTCAGCTTGTTCCGCCACCGCTCGGTAGTTATCCGCTAGCAGTGTTTCCCTAGACCGAGACACCCAGACCCCCAAATATTTAATCCCCATTGGGGACCAGCGTAGCGGGTACTCCGTGAGCGGTTGGGCGGTGGAGCTAGTAAGAGGGAAAATTTCGGATTTGGAATAGTTAATGGTGAACCCGGAGTGAGTGCCAATCCGGGTGATACCGCGTATGATCGGGTCCAGGTGCACATCCGGGTCTCTTACGAAAAGTAAAACATCATCTGCATAGAGCGAGACGATTTCGGGAGCGTCCTTCAGGCGGATCCCCTGGTGGGCGTGCCGGGCCCTGATATAGTCGGCCATCGGCTCTATTGCCAGGGCGAATAAGATCGGAGAAAATGGGCAACCCTGACGGGTGCCCCTAGAGAGAGGGAACAGAGCTGACGTCTGGGAATTAACCCGCACCCTAGCCACCGGGGAAGTATATAGCAACTTAATGTACGCTATCATGTTAGGCCCTACACCCATGGCCTCCAGCACCAACCAGGTATATTTCCAGGAGACCATGTCGAAAGCCTTCTGGGCATCCAGCGTAACCGCCACGGCGCCAACTCCCTGATCCATGCGGGCCATGACATTGAATAGCCGTCTAATATTGTGGGACGTCGACCTCCCAGGGACGAACCCTGATTGGTCATCATGCACCATATAGGACATGACCGGGAGGAAGCGGTTGGTGATCACCTTAGCAAATATTTTGGTATCTAGATTCATTAGGGAGAGGGGCCTATATGATCCACACTCATCAGCAGGTTTCCCAGGTTTAAGAAGGACCGTAATGGCGGCCTCCCGCAATGATGGAGGGAGGGTGCCCAGCCGGAGCGACTCACCCCAGACCTCCAGCAGCCTGGGGGCCAGGATGGCCACATGCTCCTGATAGAATTCTGCCGTCAGCCCATCCGGACCGGGAGCTTTTCCTTTGGGTAGATTGGAGATTGCCCCGACAATTTCGTCCAGCAGAATGGGGGAGTCCAGTGAGTCTTTGGTTGTGGGGGAAATGAGTGTCGTGGGGATCTGGCTAAGGAGATCGCGCATTTGGACCTCGCTATGTTCAGGGGGCTGGGAGTATAGGTCGGCGTAGAAGTCCGCGAAGACTTCCAAGATTCGTTGGTCAGACGTTTGGCTTAGCCCTGACCTGTCCCTGATACAGGAGATCTGTGAATGACCCCACTCGCCCCTGGCCACAGCAGCCAGCGTCCTGCCCGGCCTGTCCTCCTCACCATACTTGCGAGCCGCCTGGGGGCGACTGAAATATCGAACTTCCCTGATGGCCTGGTCATTAAAAGCTTGGAGCTCCTCACTAATCTGGGAGAGGGTGGCTGGGTCAACCGAAGTGGGATGCGCTCTTTCCAGGTCGCGTAATTTGGTTTCGGAACGGGCAAGAGCAGCACGTATAGCCTTGAGTACTCCCGCCTCCCTCGATATGGACATTCCCCTGATGAAGACTTTGAAGGCCTCCCACCGGACCCCCAGGGAGGTGGACCGGGACAAGTTAAACTCAAAGTAGGACTGTATATCAGCAAGAATATCCGCCTTGAATACTATGTCCTGCAGGGCGGCAGACTTGAAGCGCCAAGTATTAATAGTGGGAACCGGGACTCCCAGGTCCACGGACATCCGGACAGGAGAATGGTCCGACAGGGTACGCGCCAGGATCTGAGTTTCAGCTACCCTGCCCAGAAGCGTACTGGACACGAAAAACATGTCAATCCTCGAGGAGCTGTCGTGTACCGAGGAATAATGGGTATACTCGCGCGTCAACGGGTGCATCGCCCGCCATGCGTCTCGAACGTCTAGTGCCACCCCGTGTGCTAGTAGTCTACGCGCTGCGCCCGAGAGCAATCTGGGGGCAGTGCCCGTTCTGTCCAACGTGGTATCCATTATGAAATTCATGTCCCCTCCCCAGATAATCTGTACCCCCACATAACCCAGCAGTATCGCCGCCACCCGGTCAACGAAATCAGGAGAGTCCACATTAGGGCCATACGTATTGACCAGCAAGTATTCCCTATTCGCCAAAGAACAATGCAGGATAACATACCTCCCTTCAGGGTCAACGTAATTCTTATGTAGAGAAAACTTGAGCGATCTATGAACCATCGTCAGGACCCCCCTAGCCCGGGAGGAGTAGGAGGTAAAATATCTATTGGGGCCCCAGGAAGGGGCCATGCATCTGGCCAGGTGGCCCCCAGAGTGGGTCTCCTGCAGGAACAAAATTTTACAACAGTGTCTGTTGGCGTAAGCCATAATTTTACGAGCCTTGGTGTAGTTACTAAGGCCCCGTACATTCCAAGACAGCACAACAGTTGTCATTGCATCGAATTAGGGTACATCCCATACTCTCTGTCTAGAGCCAGCCAGTAGTTTAAAATGGGCCCCACAATGGTGCCCCGATGTCATGCATTCTGCCACACTACCTCCGTCTTTTGTAGTATAATCCCACACACCCCCAACATCACCACCCACCACCCACACTGCCCACCCGCAACTTGCAGTAGGTATCGACCCCCACCCAAACCCAAGGTCCCCAGCTAAGCCAGGGGAGTGACAGGGTCTCCCCAACCGGGGAGGAACAGAGGGCACCACCCAACGGGGGTGCGCCCACGATTCGGCCCAACAGTGGCCACCCTGCCCTAACAGCAAACCAAGCACAAACACAAACATTGCAAACGCAGTGGGGGCGCTGTAGCCGTGCGGACGGCATCTTAAGCATCATGTAGGCCAACATGGGCCATCAAGTCAAGTTCTGCGGTGAAGGATCCAAGTTCGAACCCAGGAGTTGAGGTCGGATGATAACAGGGAAACAATAGGCGATCTAACGCATGAGCATACAGTGTACGAGGAGTATTGAGTAGTGTCCAAGGGCCCAGGGCGAACACCCAGGCCGGATGGTCATCCACGGGGTTCGAGTCGCTGAGGCAAAGAACAGCATTACCAACAACACATCCAAAATGAACGGAGAGAGCTGGCGAGGAGAGTGGGGCACTACAGGGAGTGCTCACTCAGCGGCCAAGGGAGCATTTATCGGATTAGGTACTGGTATCTCCAGCTCAATGAACTTCACTGCCTCCTCGGGAACCGTGAAGAAGTAGAGTTTGCCGTTGTGGGTCAATTTTAATCGCGCCGGGAAGAGGATGGCGTATGGGACATTGCGTTCCCTGAGCAGCTTTTTGACACCAAGAAATTGGCGCCTTTCCTGCTGGACCGCTACGGAAAAGTCGGGGAAGATCCTGACGGTATTGGCCTCCAGGCGCAGCTCTCCCTTCTCCCGTGCCAAGCGTAGGATGAGGTCCCTGTCCCGATAGTTCAGGATCCTGGCAATGATGGGTCTCGGAAGACCACCCGGTCTAGGGCGAGGGGACAGGGCCCGATGTGCGCGCTCGACCGTAAAGTGCGGAGACAGGGTCGGGTTGTCGAGCAGTTCCCTAAGCAAGCTCTCGATCGCATCCTCCATGCGCCCCTTGAGTGCGTTCTCGGGGACACCGATGATGCGTAGATTATTCCTGCGAGAGCGGGACTCCAAATCATCGCATTTGGATTTAACCGCCTTCATGTCCCGGGACAGGGCCGCGACCGTGGACTGCAGCACGTGTAGTTCGTCCTCGTTAGTAGAGATCCTGCCTTCAGCCTCCGCTATTCGGGTCCCGGCTTGGTCTACACGTGTCTTGAGCGAGGCAACATTGGCATGTATATTGTCCAACTTCTCGTGGAAGGAAGCGAAATTTTTGGCCATCGACTCCATGATAACCGTGAGGTCAGGTCCCGGCGGCCCGGCCCGCGACTCCACCCCGGACTCCTCCGGCGGGGGTGGGGACGAGCAAGCGTCGGATCTCGGAACCGCTCTAGCAAATCTATCCATCGATCCTCCCCTGCAGTTTCCTTTCGATTTACTTGGCATGACGAGGAGTAGCGATGGCCGCCGTGGTCATCAAGCGTCAGCCCCGTGGAGGTGGTGGGCACAGGGTCCAGGAGTCGAGTCAAGCCGGGGGGATCTTCACCGATGTGGACGTGGATCGCGCCGGCAACACAGGGCGGGGCGCACCAGGGGGGCAGGGGCAGGGGCGCCCACAGGGCAGGTCCAGGGGCAGCGCGAGGTGAAGGCCGGGCCCACCGTGCCCCGTCCGGATGCGTCACCCCTCCGCTCCTCACCTCGACAGCGCAGTCCTCCGCCAGGCGAGTGTCGATGTGGCGGGGCACCCCACAGGCCGCCGCGGCCGTCGGTTCGGTCCCAGCCCCCCGTCTGGCAGTGATCCGCCCCGCGGGGCCCCCCAGGGCGGTAGACAGGGGCGGGCGGGCCGCGAAAGAGTGGCGAGGCCTCGAGTGACCGCCGCAGCCCAGGTAGGCCTCCAGAGAGATGTGGCCGTAGCAAGTCTCCCAGTAGTCAGAGAAGGCCGGGACTCCGCCAGGAGCTGCCCAGCAGACAGGGGCAGATGGTTGGCCGCAATAGGAGTGTAGCAAGCTCCGATGTTCGCAGATGTGGGCAGATGAGGGCCGGAGCCGCACGGAGCTCAAAAGCTAAGCAGCCATCTTGGGCTGCTCCACAGCCCCACCACACACACAACTCTTTTTAAATGTCCTGCACCTTCCATCATCCCTGGCTGCCTGTTTGCCATCCAGGCCTGGTGCACTTCCAATTATCTCTGCCTCAATGGCAGCAAAATTGAGATCCTTCCCATTAGGCCCACAGTTCCCACCTTCTTTCCTTCACTCTGGCCTTCCTCCATGAGCTCTCCAACTGCTTTGTCTTCTGAAGCCAGAAACCTTGGCATCATCTTCAACTCCTCTCTCTCCTTCCTCACACCCTGGGCGTTGCCAAGAAGTCCCACTTACAGCTCTTCCATCTCAAAGGAATTCTATCTTTTTTCACCTTCCCCCAGAAGCTCACTGTTACCTGAGCCCTGGTTTTCTGTATGCTTGACTATTGCAATAGTCTCCTCTTAAATCTTCCTTCTTCCAATTTGCAGCCCCTCCTGCTAATCCAGAATAGGCCAGCAAGACTTATCCTTGCCCTCAAGCCCAGAGACTGTATCTCTACTGCTCTAAAAAGTCTTCACTGGCTCCCAGCGGCTTCACGGATTAAATTCCAATCCCTCTTTATCATCCATAAGGCTGTCTGGGGCCAAAGATCACACTATCTGCAACTCTCTCTTACTAAATATTCTCCCACTAGAGCTCTGCATTCCTCTGGCACCAAATCTTTGTGTGTGGAGTGTTTCGCTAAACACAGGGCAGGAGGTCGATCCCTTTCCTCAGCTGGCTCCCTTCTATGGAACAGCCTCCCCCTCCCTCTGCATCTTGAGCAGGATATCCTTACATTTCAGAAGCTCCTCAAGACTTTTCTTTTTACCTACTCATTCTCCCCTTCTCTCCTCTGCTAATCTCACAGTTGCTTGATTGGTGTCCAGGGCCCTTATTCATCCTCTGGGCCCTGACCTTCTGTCTATCCTCAGCGCTTGCTTCGGCACACCCTCCGTCCTGGAGGCTTGCACCTACCATAGCTTGCACTTCATCTGTTGCTCACCCACAAACACGGGCACCCTAGCACCTACCCCCACTGCCCTCTCCCTTCTGAACTTGCATTTTCTTAATACTCAAAAAGCATAGTAGGTCCGTCCTTTCCTTTTAATTATTTTTCCCCTCCAGTGTATTTAATATTTTGTATGTATTGTGACTCATTCCCATGTCCCCTCCTATTGCCCTGTTGGTGATTTGAAACTGAATTTACTTGCTGTAAAAGATCCTAACAAGCAATCAATAAATAAATAAATACATAAATGCCACAGCAGAACAGGATCCAAGACCAATCTGGGACCCTTGGATGATTCCTGAGGCTGTAAGATGATTTTCCATGTCATAGTACCTTTGGTGGCTTGGCAGACAAAGTGGTGGAGTTTACTCAGCGGGACCCCTTAAGGACGGACACCCTTTGCAAGAAGGAGTCACTGGAATGTTTTCTAGGCCAAGAGAAAAGGAGGAACCAGGCAGTGCCGGAAAGGCAGCAATTTCGGTCTTTGCAGTGGTCTCTGTTGGCGGGTTGCTACTCCGGCTGTGGATGTGCCATGAAGATGAAACTTGATGTGGACTCTGAAATGGCCTGGTTGAAGAAGATAAGACCCTTATAGACCTTGTATGCCTTTCTGTGATGTTGGGTGCTTTAGCAGAAGTAGGTGTCGGGTTTCATAGTTTACCAACTTTTGATTCTTCAGTGATGTAGCCACAGCACAGACCTCTGGATGGCTTGTGGTGACCTGGACTCGACCACTAGACTGGTCTATGGACCCTCACCAAGGCTGGACCCTCGTTACATCTTCTTTGGTTTTTGGTTGTGGGAAACCACCGGTGGAGCTTCCTCTGCACACAGCAAACTGGGCTTTGCCAGTAAAAAGTGCACAGTAGTTGTGTCAGGGATGTCATTTGAATTTTTTTTTGATCAGGTGGAACTTTCGCAGATCCGGTTGTCAAGCAGCACTATGCCAGAATACCCCCTCTTCTGGCCGATACAAAGCAATTTGGTATCCAGCGGTCACGAACGCTCCTCCCGACACTGGGTGACACAACTGGAATTCTTTGGATTGAGATGTCCCAGCACTCCTCTTCTGGACTCACAAAGGCACTTTCTCCGGGAAGGCAGGCACACAGGAGTGGCTTCCATGGGACCTCTGATAAAGCGCAGCAGGTGCACAATGGTCCCTCATAGCTCGGGAAGAGGTCACCTAACCAGGTCCTCTCTTGAACCTGTCTTTGTGTCAGCTCAGCAGTCTTGGGATTTCTCTAAGAAATGCAGCTGCAGACCCCTTCTTCCGAAGGGACCCAGGATTCAAGCTTCAGGTTTCAGCTTCAGAACAAATTGGTGAGTGAGGGGTCCCTAGTTACACACATTTCTTCCTCATTCATTCAGGTCAGCCAATCATACAGAAGGGCATGCATGCAGGCAGGCAGCCAATTAGGCTCACAGGCATTCAAGCCATTCACCCAAACCAGACACCTATAACACAGAATGTGGATTGGAGTAAGCACTCAGCCTTTCAGAAAACGACACTGCATTCACTCCAGTTTCAATCGGGGCTAGCCCAGACATCACACAACCAAAACCAGACACCCACAACACAGAATGTGAGTTGACTGTATACTCCATTCATACAGGTCCCAACCCAAGGATGTATCCACAACACACAGCACCTGGGAAGCTTCAACCAGTCCATATATGGTATTTTAACACAACAGTCTGTCAGAGAGAAAGATACAGAATTAGGGTTTCCAAGGACGTTGGAAAACAATGTGTAAAGGCAATATAAGCCAAGAGGCTACAGTGGCCATCTTGTCTTTGTCCAGGAATCCATTGCGTCCTATGGCAGGGCCTGAGTGCCCCAAAAATAGAAGACACTCAGAGCAACTGTCAAGTCAGCATGTAGCATACCCTGCTCTGTGGGCAACACACAGGTGCCCAAAAGCAGACCTAAGGGGTACACAGGTGTACCCCGACCCATGGTTACCATAAGGGTAGCCCATGGGTGTTATTCATCAAAAGGAAAAATTAAGAGCTGCACTGCCAGACGTCCAGGCTGAACCTCAGTGGCAGAAAACATGTAGACAACATGCACAGAGAAGTAGTAGGACGAGAACTAGGAGTCCCTGTCCCTCCAAATGGCATTTCCAGGATCACAATGGTATTGTCAAAATGGGAGTATACTGAGATTATCAATCAGAGAGCATACCAGGTCTGTGCAGACTTGACATATTGTAGGATTATCCAAACTGGCAATACGCTGTTTTGCCAAACTGTGAGTTCACTGGGATTTTAAAATTGAAATATATCTGTATTCTCAAACTGAATATGCTTTAGTTGGATAAACAGGAAATGAACCAGGTTTGTCAAACTGGGAATAAATTGGGAAAACTGAGAATATTTAGCACATTTTTGTTGTTAGTGAAACTGGGTGAATGGTGGTGCTGTTCAACTGGGAAACTATTGGGATTGTGTACATTTACAATATGTTGGATTATAAAACTGGGGGTATATGTGGATTGTCAAACTGTGTGCATATTGGTTTTGCCAAAATGGAAAAATACTGGCACTGTAAAAATGTAGATTTGCAAACTGAGAGTATACAGAGATTGTGGAATTATCAAACTGAATATTCAATAAACTGCAATTATACTATATCTGTAAGGAAAAACCAGCCATATGCCTCATTGGATAAACTGGGAGTGTACGTGGATATCACATTTGGAGTATATTGGGATCGTCAAACCTTGAATATACTGATATTTGCAACCTCAGAGTTTACTGCAATCAGGTCACCTAGGATTATTCAGTAGTTGTCACAATGGCAGTGTACAGGATTTTTTCAAACTAGGACTCACATTGGATTGTGTATATTGGGAATATACTGGAGATGCCCCCTTGGGCGTGTACTAGCATTGTCAAATGGAGAATATTTTGGAATTGGCAAAATTAGACTGTGCAAATAGGGTGAATAATTGGATTGTCAATCCGAGAGTAAACTCGAAATGTGCAGACTGTGTTGGGGTTGTTAAAGTGGGAGTATTCTGTATGTGTCAAAGTGGAGTATACTGAGACTGTCACACTGGGAATATACTGGTGATTGGCAGGAACAGACATACATTCTGCAAACTGGGATTATACTGGTATTTTGCAAAAAGGAAGCACAATGAGGCGTTCCAAGTGGAACTCTTTCAGGACTTCCCATATGGGAAACATGCTGAGATTATCCAAACAGGGAGTTTACTCGAAATCTCAAGAAAAATAATGAAGTATAATGCCATTGCATAGTAGCAGTGTAGGACAACACCGGAAATATAAACTGTGAGATTGCTGGAATATTTCAAACTGGATAGATGCTGGTGTTTTTAATGATACACATATATTGTCGTTCAGTATACTTCAGTTCTGTGAACAGTAGGGAAATACATGGATTGTCAAATTGGCAATATAGTGTAACTTTGTCTCCGGAAAACTACTATGATTAAAATCTAGGAAAATGTGGCCATAGTGGAAACCGTAAATATACTGGGGTTGGTCAGACTGTGTGGGTTCTCAGGCTGTACACTTGGAAAATATGTTGTGATGGTCAACTTTGTAATATACTGGGTTGTCAAAGTGGGAATGTTACTGGGGTTGTCAAACTGGTTTGCAATGATTACCAGTTGGCTTAATGTCATTGTAAAACAGGTAACATACTGGGATTGTAGAAATGAGAGTATGTTGGCATTGTTAAAATTAGGATGGTAAACTGGTTATATTGTAATGTTCGATAAACTGGACATATACTATAATTGTGCAAACTAATAGCTTACAAAGATTGTCAAACTGTGGATATAATGGGAATGTGAAAAAGTAATTGTCAAATTGAAGTTAACATAATCACTGCTTACCAGGTTTGATACCAATGAATATACTGGAATAATAAATCTCGTAAAAACGGGCATTTTGCAAACTGGGAATAATCTGCAGTTATGGAAGTTGACATTTGGGGCTTATTTTAGGACCGGCATGGGGCCTGGTTTACAAAGCATTTTTCGATTGGATTGAGTCATTGTAAAAGGCTTTTGTTACATTGTGTTATGTTATGTTATCTAGTGAATCGTATCACACACATGCAGATGGAAAGGCATAGGTAGATTCTTTGACTCAAAGCTATCTAAGCACACAATCAGGGCCATGGGGTGGTTGCAGAGCACTGGTTTTAGCGCTAGGTCAATGACATTTACACTGAAGCCAGAGATAGCATAATGATCACACATGAGATAGTATTATTTCCATTGTGAATATTGAGATTGATATAGATAGAATACCAACTCACTGTGTTGTTGTGCTGGGGCTGCATGCTTGCACAAATACAGATATTATGTGGGAGTTAGAATTTGCACAATAACATTTGTGCTGCTGTTAGATCCAGTGACAACAGTGACAAATCAACATCTGGGGCACCAGTGGTCCAAGGATGAATATTGGTTTCTAAACCATCAATCAACCCCACACCTCTAGTACACCAGAAGGGATACAAACAGATTGGGATACAAGTGAATTACAAGACCTCCTTGTCCAATTTTTGGTAACGTGGATGGAACGTCAGGCTTATCTCCACAATGTTCTGAATCATTGGTTAGATGCAATACAATTGTTACCCAATGATAAAAAAGGGACTGTCCAGTCAAGGTTGTTTAAAAATATCTACTTTATTATTACTACAACAGACAGTTCTAGCACACTACAAAATACAACCCAGGTTGTAAAGGAACACAGAGGACAGGCAGTTTCACGAAGGACTCTGGATACTGACAGGAGGGTAGTACTGTTCAAGACTATTTGGTTTCAGCGCCAAGGGGGCAAAGGGTTGTAACTGTCCCTAGGGGCCTTCGGAGAAGGACCAAGGGAGCAGAACCACAATGTACCTGGTGCTGAGGAAGTTCTTGGTGTTCGACAGCATCAAGGCAGTTCCAGGGCACTTTGCAGCCCTTGAGACAGAGTTAGTGGTGGGAGACAGCTGTGAGTATCAGGCGACAGGCAGTTTGGCAAGCAAGGCTGGACAGACATCTGCAGGCTGTCGGGTGTGGTGGCTTGGGGCCAAGAATCATTCTCTCTGTGCTGGTTGGCGGATCTGGAATGCTGATCAAGGCGTCTCAGACAGCTCTGGTGACTGTGGCGTGACAACTGTCAGTGGTGCAGCCGGATGCGGTTCGAGGACTCGACTGTCTCAAAAATGTTCTTAATAGATGGACGCTGGATGATGCTTGTGTGGCACTCCTGCTAGCTTCTTCGCAGGATTGGTGTCCTTGGAAGGCGGATGCCCCAAAGCTCAGGAGAGTGTTTGCAGGCAACCGCCTTGTCCTTAGTTCAGATACTCTCCAGCACCTAGGAAGCTTGCTGGCAGAACCTAGCAGGGCACGCTGTGGGCAGGCTGGGCACCTGTTCTGGAGCTGCTGGAGGGGTCCGCTGAGCCTGGTATGTCCCTCTGTCCCATGGGAGATGTTTAGGGCAGGGATCTTGCTTCCCTCTTGGAACATCTGGCTTTCCTTCACTGGATCGAAGATGTAAGATCGACTGTACCTTCAGCTCAGGTCCAAACAAATCCTTCTTCTTACTCTTTAGAAGTCTTCAGATGATCTGCTAAGTGAGCGGTTCAGCCCTCTTTTAAAGCCAAATGGGCCCCAGTGAATGGTGCAGGCTAAGCCCACCTTAATGAGCCATTCCTAGGTCCCCACCAGCAATCTTCTGTTATGCATGAGGCCAGAACCAGAGTGCTCTGTATCAGGAGAGACGATTGGTTGACAACATATAGCTAAGTCCCACCCATCTCCCTGTCTGCTGTAGATCAAACTGTCTCTCTGGTTAACTCATCTCTCTGTGACTCTTGATTAAAGTGCAGGCTTCCCTTGAAGCTTGTGCTGGGAGCAGACTTACTGTCTCCCCCAAACCACATACTTCTCCCCTCTGAAAGGGGTCAGCTCTGCAGGGATTTGCCTACGATAAATAGTAGACCCAGACATGCATTTCACTGCCTTTCATACAGAGAGGTGGGAACTAGCATCAAGCTGACACATTGCATACCGAAGGGGCGCTAGTCCTTCCTTCCTGTTGTCTGTCCATCAACCAAGCCCCTCCTCTAGGCTTGCTTCAATTATCTCTAATTAGTATACACTGACACCAGCCGAGAACAAAAGGAATACAGATTCATGGAGCCTTTGATATTTAAATTAGGCTGCTCATGGCTGGTGGAAGGTGTGCCTTGCCCCTTCTTGAAATGCTTTGATGTACCTGGGGCTGTTACACTCCAGCTGAATGTGACAGGAGAAGACGGCACCTGTAGGCCGTGTCCTCCCAGAGTAAATGTGACTATGCGTTTGGTGCGGGAAGCAGATGAAATGGGTGAGGAATGGCTGCACTAATTTCTCGGAGGTTAGTCTCCCATCATTCATTTTAATTTATCAAAAAGGCCAGGCGAGCGCACTCACCCCGTGCGGATGGCCGAATTCCTCACACCAACACCTGCAATCATTTAGTGGTTATGCTGGTGCTTCCTCCAGTGCAAATACTGTTATTATGCCAGTGCAAAATCAAGTCGACTTTAGCAATTTCACTGGCATTACTTCAGCATTTAGAGCAATGAAAATTGGTACACTGGCAAGGAACTGCTATAAGTAATATCAATGTTTTCCATATTAAAGTTTCTCTAGATAATTTCTGTCAAAGTGTTCAACAATAAATGTCTACTAAAGGCTTCCGGGCTGACTGTGTCTGGCATGTGAGCCTACCCCAAACTGCCTACGAGCCAATGGCAGACACTGCCTGGAGGACTGTGTCAACTGTGATGATCTGGACCTTCTTGGTATCACCTACACTAATTATGCAGATGATACCCAGATCCTCCTCCCACTTTCCGGGGATTACAACAAGGATTTGGCCTTGGTGAATAGGGTGTATCTCATCATCCAGGCATGGATGGCAACACATGGTCTATGCCTGAATGATGACAAAACAGAGCTAATCATTCTAGGCACACACTCCACCCTCAAAAAACTAGGCCAGAAATATCATGCCTTCAAGATTGATGGAAACATTATCAATGTTGCCAAGGAAGTGAAAACTCTAGGCTTCTACCTAGATGCCACGCTCTGCTTCAACAAACAGGTGAACTCTCTGGCCTCAGCCACAGCGTACACCTGTAAGCTTATCAGAGCTGGTAAACACTTTATCTCTGATGAGAACTGCTTGATCCTAGCGAGAGTCCTCATATTATCCAGGCTCGATTATTGTAATGCCCTATATATTGGGGCTAACAAATTCATCCCGCATAGAATACAAATTCTACAAAATAATGCCTTCAGAGCAGCTCTTGGCATCCCCAAACGAACCCATATCTCTAAGATAAGGCGGAACAACAACTGGCTGTCGACCCAAGACAAAATCTTACTGAAAGTTGCCTCCCTCACTCACAAAGCCCTGAATATTGCGGCACCACCCTATCTCTCCGATAGATTCATAGAAAGAAGATCATCCAGATCTTCCAGAAGCTCCTATGCCAACACCCTTATCATCCCGAGATCAAAATTGACTAAGGCCGGAGGAGCTAGCTTCCCCGTCCGGGCGGCCCAACTATGGAACTCACTGCTCACAGCCATACGCGCTGAGAAATCCTACCTTAAATTCAGAGCCAACTACATCAATCACCTGAAACACTCGATCAACTAACCACCACCCCCGGACTTCCTCCTGCCTGTATTATCGATACAAATTGTATATTATAATTGCTCTATATTGCTTGACCATTGCTACACCACCAACAAGCATTATATAAATATCATATCCTGTATATATCCTATTGTATAAATATGTATAATTACCTGGATAATAATGTATTGCATTGCTGCCTATCCTATCTATAGTATTTTCACCATGTAAAACTCAACGTGTAACTATTGTAACCATTTGTAAGCTTTGCATACCTTGTACTGCTGCGCCCTCTTACCCTTGGGTCTGGTGCGCATTATAAATGAATAAAACAAACAAACAAAGAAACAAAACTCTAGTGTCTGATGCATGCTGTAGTTTTGATGCACTTCCAGAGCCTAGCCCAACGTGGGGAGCACTGCCATACCTTCTTTTTTTCCTTCACTTGCAGCAGAAGGTAAACCCTGTGCGAGCAATACAAGCTGGGAAATAATGTACTAATAGAACATAAAGCAAACCGGACATCTATGCAAATGGGGCATAATGAAAAATAGACTTTCTACTCAAAGTGGGCGTTGGGGCAGTATTTTATTTTCTAGATCCCTAACTTTCTTGGTCCCATAGCTTCCATATTTTTAGGGTATCATTTTGTGGCAAAAGGGATTTCTACTGATGTCCCCCTGCCAATGCAAACCTTTTCTGGGGTGTTATTCTGTTGCCCACGTGGCTACCAGGGCTGGGGTGTTTTTTAAGCACCCTATTCCTGTTCCAGGGAGACCCTCTTACCCTGAAAGTGTGTTGTGGAGTAGGCTGGTGGCATCTGTAATTGTGTTATTGCTACACCAGTGTTGTTGTGACTTGTTATCCCTTAGCAGCCAAATGCCCATATAAGTCGTGTCCTCAGCCATTTTGTTGGGATACCCTTTTGTCTGTCCAAAATTTCTTTTATGTCAACGCGTGCCCACAAAGCCTTGATTAGTTGTAGTTTAAACTGGTGTAGACTGGTTTCATGTATTCTAGACTTCCCAGTCTACATCTAGTGTTGGAGTACCCATGTGTTTAGCAGTTTGTGGAGCCAGCAAGATTGTTTTATTTCTCCAAAACCTAGGTGTGCTTGCCTGGAGTGTGATTGGTGGGCTGGCTTCGATAATGCCCTTGGAGAATGTATTATCAGTGGGAGAACCTGTGCATTCCGTATATCTGTACCTGAACTACAAGAAGTAAGCTGATGCAGTTGGGCTGCTGTTCAGAACCCTGGTATGGCCCTTTTTGCTGGACCATGGCTCCTGTGTTCTTGCATCCTGATCCTTCCTTGGTGGTTAAGTCCAGTCCAGGGCTATTCTGTTTCTTCACCCAGTCCTCCATATTTTCTCAACCAGCTGTTCCTTAACGGACACGTTTGTTGTCTTGTACTTGTACTTCTTTCTGGGCAAATATTTCTGGCCTAAGTGTTTAAATGTGTGGAGACGTTGTGGCCTGGAAATTGATGGGGCCTGCCTCCGTTTTATTTTTAGGACATCCTAGATTGCTTTCTGATGTTGCCGCATTGTGAAACCATTGCTTATTGTCTGCTTGACCATTCCTGCTACCCTAAACTGCCCAGGAACCGGGGTCGGGATCCTCCATGTTCCTGTCACCATCTTCATGGATGCTTAGTCTTGTGCCTCATGGATTATCCTCCCAGGTGTCCTTCCTGTCAGTCCTTTCTTTCACTTGATTTGTGCAGGGTCGAGCTTTTGAGTACAAGCCACTCAGAGTCTCCAACCGCAGCTAGCCAGGCCTAAACACAGCACAAATGCTCTCTCGTGAGTCCTCTGTTTCTGGGCTGAATACTACCCTCGGTCCTGTTCCTGTAGTTGGTCTCCTGGATCCTAGGGGTTTTATGGTCACCCCTAATATTGATCTCTATTGACTGGAGCAGGCTTTGTGCTCCCACTCAACCAGCATTTCCTTGCCAGCTGGTTCTGATTTCTAAGCTGTAACTCATCCAGGGGGTCTTTATTGGTGTCCCCTCTGGCTGTCTCCCTTCCGGCTTCACCTTTGAGGTAAAAAAAATGACATGCCTGACTTTCCCCTATAACACAACTGACCTATGAGATTTGACCCCATTGTCGCCTAGGGAAATACATTTTTGGAAACTCCTTCAAAGTTACTTGATAAGGTACATATCTGTACTGAGACATGTTTACCTGGTCCTTCCCAGGGTCACATAGTTGTTGGAACAAACACTGTAATTTTGGGCAGTAGCGGGGATCTACTTTTGGCTTTAATTTCATAGATCTTTGCAGTTCTATCCATACTATAGAAAGTACTAGTGTTACAGTAACTCTAGTGGTTCCATTGTGGGCAGTAATTTCTAAAGGTAACCTGGGACCTATTGGGGTCCAGTAGTGTAATTCTAATTGTAGTTACTGCCTCATGGCCTTTTAGTCCTGTTTCCTATATTGCTCTCCTTCTGCCCTTATTTTTAGGACTTATAGGCCTTGTACTTACCTCTTACGTTACACTCTTATATTTAATGTCCTGGAGGGTAGTGGAATTAATTACTTATTCCTTTATTGCAGTTTCGTTATATCAACCTTAATGCAATACTAAATACATGTATCTTCATTTTACAGTGCATTTTGTGTGTTTTTTTTTTATTGTGCATATGCATTGGACTAATTGAACTTTGGTATCAGCCCACCCCTCACCCCCTTAGATTAGAGTGAGGACTGCCTGCTCTGCTACATTACTCAGCCTCTGCAAAACTTTTGGTGTCACTTGCGGACACCCCGTTTTTTCATTCTAGAAAGGTCTGGTCACTCCCCTCACCACAGGGCTGTGGATGCACCTCCCTAAAAGTGATCATTAAGTAAACTAATAAGGATATGCCAGGTGGGTAAACTGGAAATCGGTCACCTAAAGCCATCTGGGCCTGATGGAAGCACACAATGATTGTTTAGTGGGCACATCAAGTACAGAAACTGGCAATTGCATGCTACCTAGGCAATATTTCATATGGGATAATTTGCCCAGGTAGTACGCAATTGCAGTTCCTATACCTGCTGTACCCACTAAGCAATCATTGTGTGCTTCCGTTAGGCCCAGTTGGCTTTGTATGTTATAAGAATACTTATAACGTACAATGGATACTGTATGTTATAAGGGTATTGCAAGACACCAAGCAATTTCAGAACCAAATAGGGGAACGAAGCCGAGTTCCTTTTCTTCGGCCTCATTCCTCTACAAGGTCCAAACTCCAAGATGACCTGTAATATCCTTTTTATGTATGGTAGGGGATATTTTATTCCTTATAATCCATGGCCACACACTGTCATTCCCTTTTATAACTCGCCTTGTGCATAATATAACGTATGAGATCCTCTATAGAGCGCCTGGAGACTGCCCTTGGGTGGGAGTGGTGCGTGCTATAAATCAACATAACATAACATCTGTTGATCCATATGACCAATATAGAATCGGTTAGGATTTAAAAAGCAAAAATACAGCTCCTAACGTGTTGCAGAAAAATAGTTCAGGAAGTTTATTAAAATGCATCAAAAACGTTTTCATTTTGTGCTTCAAAATAAGTAATAACATGCAGATTCTTGCTCCGTCCGATGTGTTAAACTCCATTAGTGCACACATTAAGCATTATGCCATGAACAGTTCCTTGTCAATTAATGGCTGCAAAGTGGCACAGAAAACTATTCTGCAAACAAGGAATTTCCACAGCTTTAATTAAGTGCTGCTGCTATACCTCGAATTCTCACTGCTGGCTAAAGCTGCAGGCACTGTGACATCACAACTGAAGCATAATAACTTATTACAGATTGATTGTGATGTACTTTTCCTATTACAGATCAGTTGTGATGTCACAATTAGTCAGTAGTAAGAACAGTGTTCCCATGATTTTATGCACATACTACAGGCTGCCATGTATTATGCAAACATTAAAAACAATGGGAGAATAATATTCATCCATTCAAATGTGTGGCAAGATTAACGGTAGAACGTTTTTGCACATATGGCGGTCTTTCTGAAAGTCTGACTGGATTTTGTAAATCTGTCAGTCGCAAATCTAAGCGCCAGAACACATACAGGGACGGGAACACTAGTGCCTGTCCCCTGGGGGTTTTATTTTTATTTTAAGTGTTCCAGTCACCCCGTCCTCTGAACACGCGCTGGCGAGAGCACAGTACTGGTTCTGTGGTGCCAGTGAATTGAGCAGTGCGTCACCAGCCTCCCATTCTTAAAGTGGGAAATGAAAGCTCCGAGAATCCCAGGGAGAGTTTTTTTTTCTTCTGATGGTAATTAGAGCAAACTGGAGTCAAGGTAACGTTTCTTGCGGAAGGCAGTGAAAGAGGACATTGTAAAAGAAACCTTTTGTCCCCGGCATGCTCAGTATGGGAGCTCACATTAAGAGAGACTGCAGAAAGGAAAGGATGACATGATTACGTAGATGGACTGATGAGGAAGAAAATGAGGTGGTAGGGCTTGATCAATGTTATTGGACTAATCTGCTTGAGGAAAGAGCAATTGAATTCGGAGTTCTCCGCTGGCGAGCAGAGATGGCCATGCTTATTCCAGCTAATGTGGACTAATCAGCGGTTAACTGCTTCTATGCTCCCTATATTGAAAGCAATCCACCTCAATAGCGACCATAATCGATGTTAAAGCAATTTATGGAAACGGTGGGCACATTACACGCTCTCTATCTCATTTTGAATATAAGAAGTGGTTGATACGAACTTTTTTACTTACGTTGCCATGGTGTGACCCCGTCAGAGGCGTAACCAGAATTGTCTGACATGTGGGGCTTGAAGCTTATGTGGTTGGGCCCACCACAGTGACATTAACATCTGTAAATGCCCACACAGCGCTGCTGAGTGGGCATTCATACATTTTGGGTGGGCCTTGCCCGTTCAGGCCCTACCCTGTCTACACCTCTCGTCCAAGGAATGTGTAAGAGTGAACCTATGAAGAAGAACAGTGGGTCAGTAACCGAAGTTGTAATGAGCATGGAAACTGCCTGTAACGGGCCTTGCTTAAAACCTTTAGTTTTACACATGCCCTTTCCGAGACAGCAACCGCACGGACGCCTTAAACTGAAAGTAAGGATATTTGTGTTGCTTGATGACATCATGGACTCTCCCTCGTGTTTCTCATTATGCATGCATAGAACGTTTCAACACTTCTGGGCCGCCGCGTTCCAGCCCAATTGTATTTATAGATAACATATGTGAAAAACAATGTCTTTACAAATTGGCATCCTATCCGAGTCATTTTATATTGGTGAACGTATGTACATGGTGAAATACACACAATGGTGCTTCTGGAAAGAGGAGATCTTATCAGATTCGGAATTAGTGCTCTTATGGCGGATACCATCCGGCATATAGGTGAGAAAATCTTTCACATCGTGGAATCTTTCTGAGTATTTTCTGCACGGATTGTAGGCCACTTTTGAAGGGACATTTCCATGCTCTCTTTTTATGGCTTTCCAGCAAGATAGGGAAGGATATAGATTTAGGGCCTCATTACACGGAATGCGGTAAGGGTTTACCGGTACCGGTAAGGGCACCGGCACTGGTAAACCCTTACCACCTTACTACGAGTTCCCTTTGCGGGACTTGACCTTAACGGCTGGTTTTACCATCCGTTAATGAACGGGCCCGCAAAGGGACCTTGGTGCTAATTACGGTACCGCAATTTGCGGTACCGTAATTAGCTCCTTCCCCATTCCCATTGAGAAAAATGGGAATGGGGAAGTGCCTTGGTGAGTGGGGAATTACCACCCCCGCTCACCTTGGAGTAGGGCGGTAATTCCTCCATCCACCAAGGCGGACACGGTAAAATACCGGCGGCAACCATGGCGCTAATAGCGCCATGGTTAACCCATACCGTGTAATGAGGCCCTTAGTGTCAGATTATAAGCTAGGCAGTAGTGGCAAAACATCTGTTAATTACTGCTACTGGATGTTTCATAGCATCTCCAATCACGAGTTTCGATACCAAAACTCTTACAATGCCTGCTTTTGTGTGGGGGTAATTAGACACAAAACTGTGTAGCTACCCCCACATGAAAGCAATACAGCATGCAGTAATTACCACAAGCAGTAAATATCAGACACAGTAGAGCCCTGTGGGATACAACATGGGAATGGTCTCCATGGTTTGGAATCATGTGGGCCCTTCAGGGTACCCGATATTTACAGCACATGGTACCAGTAGATGTATTTGGTGGAAACCAGGCCCTTAAGTGTTTCAGAACAGTTGTGCATCCGTGTGAATCTGCTGCTGCACTTTATGCTGATATTGTGCCCCTGACAGGTTCACGGGTTCTTTGGTGTTCCCAGTGTGGACACTGGCAAGTCTCTATGCTGCTGTCATGTCCATGTTGTCTCTGTGTTGTGTTCCTTCCATGGATGGTCCACTCAAAACCCCTGTTCTACCCCACTGCTCCTTAAACATACACCCCATAACCCCATTTCCCATGTTATGATTCTTTCAGGGGTCTCCACCAGTATCCCCCAGAGGACCCATGAACCTAACCTATTCTCTCACAATGGAGGCACCCATTACTGTGTGTGTTTTTTTTCTTTAAGTGCTTCCCCAACAAAATCTTGATTTAACTGGTGGTCGGCTCGTGTTAGGCAGAATTATATGCAGTAGCCTTTGGGAACACCGCACACAATTAAGACTACAAGTGACAGTACAGATTCACCTTTGGTACAAGCATGTACTACACAGTAAAGTGGTAGCGATGGCTGAGCAGCCAGACTTATCTCAAGAGTAAGTGAGCAGTATCAATAGTTACACAAAGAACAGCAATTACTATGATTCAAACACTGACTCAAGGGTTCTGAGTAAAAGAATATACATTTATTTACACATCAGTTGTAAACATTTCACTAAAGTAAAGCAGTTGAAAAACCACACTCTTAATACACTACACCACACCCAATAGATTCTGGACAAGCTAGGCTCAAAATGAAGTGTGAGCAAAATGGCACTCCAGCAATTTAAAAGGGAGGGAAAGACAAAGTTAGGCAATAATTGAATACACCAACAAGTAAGTAAGCAGGGCAATCTAGAAAAAGGAACTACAGTGAGGAAATCAGATTCAAACAAGGTCTGGCCCAAAGTCAATGGGTCAGAGTCCTTTACGCTCAAGATCACACAGTTCAGGGTAGTACGCGGTTAAGTGTTTGCCAAGAGTTTGAGACAAAGTTGGTTGGCAGAAAAGTTAGTTTAAAGAATGGAGAAGAACAATCCCTCGGATTGGCAAAAGGTTTCACACTCTTTCACTGTGGCTGAACGAAATGGACAACCGGATTTGAACAGTACCTTAAATGGAGAAGAAGGCAGTAGCTGAGGCGGACGATCCTGGCAGGTCCTGCAGGCTCACGGTTCCGGAAGCAACTGTCGGACTGACACAAAGTAGGAAGACTGGAGGGTCCTGCACTGCCCAGGGAAGAAACCAGCAGCAGAGCAAAGCAATGACTAAAAGGTGCACTCTTTAAAATGCAAGCAGGGTCCGTTCCTCCTGGCTATCCGGTTCACTGCAGCTCTGTATAGCAAATTCGACCAGAGAAGGGAGACCTGACGAGCAGTTCGGCAAACTGATTGTTCCCACCAGCTCAAGGGGAGAAGACTCCTTGAAGATCTTCCCTGTCGTTGGAGTATGACAATTCGGACCTGCAGCAGGGCTTCACCGGGCGGTTTAGTCAAATTGTATGGCTAATACAACACAAGTAACTATGGGCCTCCTCACGAGTTGGGTGGTAGCCCTTAAATGCAGTGGTAACAGTGTTACTGCCACATTTAAGGGCCCACTCAATCTCGAGTCTGGTGTGTTTACCTCCAGCTCAGAGCTGTGGGTAAACACGCTGAAAAAATGACAATTTTTGGCACAATTACCATGGGCGGTATTACAGCAAAGTAATTGCACCATAAATTCCAATGGACCCAATGGGGAATGCAGAGTAACAGTTAGCGCCCAGCCTGTGATCCGGCGGTAATACCACCGGACGGGTGGGTGCTAATGCTAATAAAGTTGGGCGGAATCCTAGCCGGGATACCGCCCAACCCGTGATGAGACCGTATGTGTTGTTCACACACTCTAAATGTGGTTGGCTGCGTGAACACAGGTGAGGTTTTTGGTGAAATGTGTTAAAGATATACACTACAGATATATGTGAATGTCCCACGACAATAACATTTATAGAAGATCATGACTCTACATATTAGGGAACAAGATGTGAAAATTTAAATCAATTGAAAATATGATATTGTGCAACAATTTAATTGGTAAAAATATCTTGTAGGGAAGTAGGATATTAGTGATTTTTTTTTGTAGATACTAGGTGTCTCAGCATATGACCGCTGATGACGTTCCAATAGTTATAATGTTTTTTGTGAGACCAAAACATGTTTAGTTTGATATCAATTTATCATGATCAGGATCATGAATTGATGAATGACAGTAAAATACATATGCACAGCTGTAGATGGAGGACAGTCAGACGCATCAACAATATGATGTGTTGAGTGTGTACATAGTGAATGTGTTGGTAAAAGCAGTAGATGGGAAGCAGTGAAGCGGAAGGATGAATTATTAAGATATTATTGGAAAAAGGTTGTTTGTTTTTAAGAAGTGTATTGTACAATGTATTGCTATTACATTTTTTCACACCAGCACTTTAACACTAAATGGTGCCATATGAATTCCATGAGAAAATAAAATGAATACATATTTATTTTTTAAAGCCAACCACACTGGAGAGTGTGAATTAATGGGTTTTGCGTTTTTACATGTATTGATTTTCTAGGTGTGACCCATTCATTTGTGTATTCCCCTAGAGTCTCTCTGATATATGAGTTGTTCAGCTATTGCCCATGCCCTCTTCAGAGGCATCATTTTACACTGTGTTTTAGAGTTCATGGCTAGACAGCATTTTTGTCTTAGAACGTGGAAGGGTGAGACGAGGGAATGGCTCTGGGAACGACTCACTGCAGAGAGCCATTCTTCTTTGTCTGCCTTTCTTGGGGCAGCTTCTGCTTGGCCTTATATTGGGGGATCAGCTAAGGAGGCCCAGGATGCAAACATAACGCTTAAAGTATTAACACCCGGTGGGCTATAGGTACTAGTTTTGAGGAGCCATACAGTCTACTGAGGATCAAAAAGGGATCACTTTTAGGATAGGAGTATCGTTAAGCCTATCCTCGCAAGATCTAAATCAATCCCTACTCCACAGCCTGCCTGACCGCCGGCAGGCCTGTGGTCTTTCTCTGTCCCAGTCAACTCAACCAATGGTGAGGAATTATCTACAAGACATCCACACTGTCTGGAAAAAAGAGGTCACCGACATCTGAGTCCAGGACAATGTGTGGGACTGTTTCTTTCCTTACCCCCAGAAGCAGGGTTGGTGATCACACTTTGGCCTTCGACCACCTTGAAAAGGAGGATGCTGCAGGATGGCATTTACAATCTGCTCAACAAGGGGGTTGTGTTTCCAGCCCCCACAGAGAATAAAGCCATTCTCTCTCAAGCCGTAGTCTTTAAAGCCAGGCCGTCAGATGAAGATGCCTGTGGGTTGCTAACAGAAGAACATACCACCTCAGGGCATGGCGGATAAATAGGAGGGTACAACTAGCTGAGGAGATTTGAAGAAGAAGGAGGAAAATGCTGCACTCTGCCATCAGAGTGCTAAAGATTGTATCCAAGGATTTTCGCTCTTGTGATGTAAGAGCCTTTAGAGAATAGGGACGGGTGGAAAGGCATAGACAGGAGCCAAAGGCAGCTTAAGGATTAGGTGCCTCACCCCAGCCCTCTGAGGATTCCTGAACAGGGAGAGTGACAGGTGGGAGAGTGTCAGTTCAGGAGAAAAATAGATCCACTCAGAGGGACCCCTGTAAGGAGCAGACCAGTCAGAAGGTCTAAAAGGAGAGGGAGTACTCCACTGAGGAAGGAAATTGTCACCTAATAATGACAGTTCTGATGTTCAGAATGCCCGGCAGATAGACAGTATTTATGAATCCATGATTGGCATGCTACCTCATGAAGTGAAGTGGACCAGGCCCCCCCCCTGTCTGTTGATGAAGATCATGATGACATGATAATCTATGCTTGTATGTTGTTCAAAAACCATCTGATGCGTGGGGACTCATCAAAGACCTCATGACTGTAAAGCACTTTGTCAAGATGATACCTTTTTGGATAGCGACCCGCCAGTTCATCTTCACGTAAGTGTCCAGGATGAATTCTAGACTTCAGTTGATCTGGAGGATGCCTATTTCTACATGCCAGTTCCTCCTGCACACCATACATTCCCGGATCTTAACCTGAATGGTGCTCAGCTTCAGTTTTGGGTTGCCCCTTTCTGGTTGAAATCATCAGTGCAAGTGTTCTACAAGGTTTTGACCCCATTTCTGGGGCTTCTACATCAGAAGGATGTTGCCCTTCATACTTACTTGAGAGATTGGCTGATCCATTGCCCCTCCCAGGGGCACTACTTACAGGACACCTCTCTAGTCTACACCACTCTGTCTCGCTTTAGTTGGCTTTTCAACACCAGGAAGACATCACTTAAGCCAACTCAGATTCTAGAATTCATGGAAAGTCCAATCAACACCGAAAAGGGCATGGTGTTTCTTCCTCTAGCCAGAGCCCTCAAGCTACAGACACAACTCTCGACTCTCCTGCTTTGCAAGGGGTTTTGGCACTACAAAGGCTGACCGTTTAGGGGGATCTGGCTGCTACATAGTTCGTTGTACCAGGGGCTAGAAAACATTTCAGCCAAGTTATGAGCCATCTTATAGCCCACTGGCAGGCCTCCCAGATCGCCAAGTGGGATCCCATGACGAGAGGATTATCCAGAAAGATGGAATGGTGGTTATTGGACTCCAATCTATTGCAGGAGTCTCCCCTTTCCGCACCTATGCCTTTCCACCATTCCCTCTTTTTCAGAGGCTCTTACATCACATCAAAAGGGAGAGGCCTTGGATCATCCTGATAGAACCTCGATAGCCTAGGATAGCATTGTTTCCCCTTCTTCTTCAACTCTCCTCAGCGTATGCTGCCCTTCCCTTAAGCCTCCAACCTTTGGGGTGGCTTGTTCTTCTTTTACCAATCCACAGGCATCTTCATCTGATGGCCTGGCTTGAAAGACTCGGGCTTGAGAGGGGAAGGCTTTACTCAGACATTGTTATAGCTTTCCGGGGTTCCAAGTGGCCCTTACCTTTGATACCTATTTTCAATTGTCCCTCCACCTTTGCTACCTATTCTCATCACTGTAAGTCTTTCTTCGCATTGTTTACCCAGGCACACCATGACCCTCTCTCTTCTGACTCCATCCATGTTCTTGAGTTTCTTAAACATGGTTTCTCTCTTGGCTCGGTTGTCTCCTTCTTAAGGGCACAGCTGGCAGCCATTCATAAACCTGGGTCTCTCTCACTGACATAAAAGACCTAGCAGCCTGCCCCTTTAAAGGGTTTGACATTTCTCACCCTCATGTCAGGGCTCCTTTCTCCACCTGGGACCTCTCTTCTGAACCCTTTGAATATCTAGAAACAATCCCCCATTGCTCTCCTTTTTCACACGTGTCTCTTTTTGGTGGCAATCACCCCAGCCAGGTGACTGTGTGAATTAGGGGCCCTTATATGCAGCTGACCCTTCCTGAGGTTTATTCTAGGATTCTCCCTGGAAATATATGGTGTACTGCTTTTAGGCTTGTGGGATGTTTTTACCCATGCATCCAAGCCCTACCATAAAACTGTGCAGTACTGGCATGGAAAACATCATGATGGCCAGAACTCCCCAGAGAGTGCACAGGGAAAACATGAAGAATAGGCTGCCACCCATTTTTGCCTATGTTGTGAGCACAGGAGGGCACTGCCTAAAACCACCATTGGGCTACACACACAGTAGCCTGAAACCATTGGGAATGGCAATGCTGATTGCCAAAAAGCAACTCAGAACTGTGGGGAATTCATTTTCTTAATCCCAAAAATGGTTGCAATACCGTTACTCACCACTATCAGAAAGCCGGCGTTTTAAAACCACCAGACTTTTGTGTAAAACTGAACAGAGGAACCCAAACCAGACCAAGGAAAGACTTGCTAAGAGGTGGATACAATGTAAAACTATATTCTGAAATGACTTGAAGGAAGTAATTATTTAATGTATAGGTAAAAATTGTAAGTTTGATTTAAACTGGGAACTAAAGTGACATTTAGCTGAATTCTGCCTGACAACTACCCCCAACAGGAGAAACCTGCTCAGACACTCTTCCCAGGCCTAGCTGCATCCTGCTTCCCCACCAAAAGGAGTTGACACCTCTCTGATTAGATTAGGGGAGGGGTACCGGCAGGAGGTTGCACAAAGCCTTGTCCTGGCCTCAGGCAAATGTTATATTGGGGGGGGGGCCGTAAAGTGGCTTCCTCTTGGGAGAAGTGGGAGGAGAAGTGTCTCTGGGAGCCACCCGATGGGAGCCACCCGAGCTGGAGGCGGGGGCAGACAGAAGCTTCCCCTATGTGCTTTGGAACCTAAACCACACCCATCGGGGCCAGAGCATAATTTTAAAAAAGATGGATAATTCATAGCACGGACCTGTCAGAATTATATAAGTAATATCATTATTCTTTTGTTTTTTCTGCACACGTTTTAAGAGGTGTTAGGACTGTGTGGTGTATGCTGGGGGGTTGCTAGCGGAAAATAGGGTCTTACTCCAAATGTCTGCATGTTAAAAATCTGACACTTCATCAATTAATGTCCATACTCCTTGCGCACATGTGTGTAATTTTTGGTAAATGTCCGATATTGGTAAACCAGTCAAAAAGCGCTAAATGTTGTAATTTTTGAATGCAGGCCCCCAGAAAGATCAGAGGCGGACAAGCATGGACCATAAGCAATATATAATGTGTACATGTAATTTCAACAAATTGTGTATCTGGGAAATATGTATTTGAATCAAATATAGATTTGTGGGCAAACTGACCAGGGGAGGATCCTCTGACCCATAAACAGACCTCATCATGATGACAATCCATTTCCTTCCCCCAATCATGGGAGAGCGGAGAATTGGGCCAATGACAAGTAGAGAGGGGCAGGCTCAGTTATGCCACGCACACACCCACTTCCAAAACACATAAAAAGAGACTGCTGGGACAGGTAGATACATTCAATTCCATTTTCTGCGGGACGCTCTGCCGGGAGACTCCAGACTTCACATCCATCAATCTTCAGAGACCAGAAATTTACTTCAGAACTTAAAGCAAGGGCCTAAACCCACAAACTGAGAACTCTTTTCAGCAGGCCTCAGCATCCTTAAAATCATTTGCAAACTATTCCACAGCCGGGCGAGCTGTCTGAACTCTTTTGCCAAGAACTTTTGCCAGTACCCAGAAAGCAGTGTTACATCCAGAATCCACTTGATCCGGACCGGAAAGCAGAGCAGTATCCAGAACCAGAGGCCGCTGTATCCAGAGAGGCTAGACCAGCAGAGCAGAGCTGACCCAGACCGCTGTGAGCAGAACCAGAGATCCGGATCGCTGTGAGCAGAACCGGTGCCTGATTGACCCGCCGCCGGACGTGTTGACCAGATCCGTGACGAGGCCTATTTCAAATTTATATTGTGAGTACCTAGCAGAACTGTGCAGAACCAATCTCTTAGTTAAAATAATCTAATCCAAACTATTTTAACCTAAGTAGAACTGCCTCCTAGTAATCCTGTCATCTGTCATTCTAAAGCTGCGAGCTGTCATCTGTCATTCTAAAGCTGCAAACTGTCACCTGTCATTTTGAGTTTTACTTTAAATCTGAAAATCTACCTTTATTAAATTGTCTGTATCTCCGGAACCGTTTGTCCTAGGAACGTGGTTTGACTTTCATTGTAAATCTGTGATTCTAGGCATTCCAACGAACCTAGAAACGACTTCCTACTCCCTATACTTATTACGATTTGCGATTTTGCGATTTTGGCTCAATTTCTCCACTTGTCAAAATAGCAGCTCCATTCTTTCCTTTGTTAAAATCTGTTTGCAACCTGGTAATAACTCATAGAGCATTGCTAAAGTGAGCCTGAACTAATACCAACAAGCATCTCTCACTCACCCTGAATCTCTAGAGGGAATTAAAATCAGTTAGCACATTTTCCCATCCATTGCCATCACATTAAAAGCATTTTGGGCCTGTGTTTCAAACTTCTACCTGTTTCTTCTAAGCTTGCTGGGGGGGGGAACTGAGTTCCGTATTGTATTTGATTGTATTCCTGAAGACTGTGTGTGTTACTTCCATCTCCTTGCATTGCATATAGGGGGGGTGAATTGCCACCAGGGGAAAAGTGAACATATTATCTCTTGTGAAACCATATCAGTTTATTTTCTGTACTGCATTTATTCCACCTTGCATTTCCTCGAAACCATAAAGCATTTCAGCTACCTCATCCTCTATACTACTCCTAAGTAATAAAGTGTACCACTGTAACATTACCCATTGTGGATCCACATCATATGTCTAAGTTTACTATCAGATATTAATTTGTTTTAAAAGTGTGACACATATATATTGTTTAATTTTTCAAATAAACCTTTTAATTTGCAAAACAAACCTACTTCTTGACTCAGTGGGGTCCGGGGGATTTTAAGAGGGGGGTGTTATGCAAGGGTTGTCATCCAGAGTACTGAACTGGACCTAAAAATACATCAATAAGGGTTTTCCTCAGCATCCCAGACTAGGCATTGACTTAGCTGTAGTGTTGATTGAATATCGCTTACAAAAGTGGGGGGCTCATAGCCGGAGATTCTGGGTTAGATCTATCACTTGTGCAGATTAATACAGTGTGCTAACTGACAGGAGACATACATCTGGTCGGATCACCACGCTGTGTTACTCTGTAAAGCACTCCTCAAAGGAACGCTCTAAGGAAAAGGTCTGTTTTGCAAAAAATAAAATACAAACTTCTGTAAGTCAGAAAGGAACTCAAATTCCAGAATGACGACACTGGTAGACATCAAAATAGCCAGAGAGCACTTCTTACATAAGCTATTTGTGAGAGGTGAGTGGACTCATCAGGACCAAACGGTCTGGTTGCAGGCAATCGCGCAACAGGTCACTGAAACAGGGTCAGATATATGCAGAGATCAGGGTCCCCTACATGTGGCCCTGAGTGAACTATATATGGCCCCTAAAGCCAAAGATCAACATAATAAGATTGCCAGGATAGCAGCATATTTGTACCTATATATGTGAGCCACGCAGGACAAATGTGCTGAAGGCCAAGATCTGGCAAATAGGCAACATATGGTGTTAGAGAAGGCCCAATCTGATCTGGACTCTTCTGAGCAGAGGCTGCTCAGGAGCCAGGAGTCAGAAAAGGACAGCAGACAGTACATCACTAAAATAAAGGAAGGTATGGATGTGCTGCAACAGGAAAAGGCTGACCAGGATACCAGATTTCTGGCCTTGCAGAAGGAGTACCAAGAAGGTTTGGACTCCCTAATGCAGAGCCAGAAAAAGCTGGAGCAACAGTTAGACTTCAATAGGGCATGTGCTGAGCAGTAGTCACCCTGCAAAGCCACCTAGATAGGGAGAAGGCAGAGAGCAATAAACTGATTTTGAAAGACCTGGATACCCAAGCAGAGTTTGACCAGGAGCGCCAGAAAGCTGGTGCCTTCCAAAGGCAAAGGGGCGACCTGGCGGCACAGATGCAGGCTCTTAGTCAGGAAAGGGATACCTTAGGCCAGGAAGTCTGCCACTTAAAAAGGAAAATGGAAGAAAATCACCTGGCCCTCCAGGGTCTGGGTGACCTCCAAAAAGAACACCAGAACTTGTTAGAGCACACCAGGAGGGTGTAGGATGCTCTGGCAAGAAAGGAGCAGGCCAATAGGGACACAGCTCAGGAGGTAACCCTCCTGCAGCAAAGACTTGCCCAGTACTCCAGGACCAATCAGGAGGCACAGAGAGAGAATGAGGCTCTCTGCCTGCACAATGATAGGCTCCAGCAACAAGTAGCGATGCAGGAGAGACTGATAGAGTCTAGTAAGGCATTAACTGAGGAACTGAAAGCGCAGGCTCTAGCATTGCAACAGGGAGTAGGGGCGGATAGGGATGAGGTTCGCTGGGAAAGAGAAACTCCTGAGCATAACCTCAGGAGCCCTAGTACCAGAGAGCTTCATCTCTCCCAGTCCCTGGACTCTGCCACCCCCATGTCCCCTCGCACACATGAGCCCAGGGCCACGGGGATGGCAGATTACTATCCAGCTAGAAGTATGGGGCTCATAGGCCAGTACCTCCCAGGAATGGATGGGCGGGCATCCGGGTATGGGCACCCAAGCACAGTGCAATTTAGTGGGGAACCCCAGGAGAGTAGGCCCATTAAGGGCATCCTGAAAACCTCTGCCCAGTTAGGTCAGTGGGGGGGGGTACCCATCAAATCCTGACAGCAAGGAGGGATCTGAAGACTCCTCTGAGCATTACAGGACACAGTAGACCAGGTCCCCACATTCTGCCAGCCATTCCCAGGCTCGCAGAGTCCGGGAAAAACTGGAAGATCAGACGGGCACCTCTGGGAGCAGTGCTTCTGAATCAGAGGATGAATGGACCAGGGTTACCCGAACCAAAAAGGCCACTAAGGCAGAAAGGGCCTTGCTTAAGGACCCATTGAAACAAATAAAGGCAATAAGGAGTTTCATCACGCCTTATCATAAGAACGCCAAGTATTCTGTTTGGGAACACTTGAAGATCTATGAGCAAATGATGGAGACTTTCCAGTTGAAGGACAGCAGTAGCTGCATCCAGTACGTCAAATGGACCTTCTCACCAGAATACTCCAGTTTCTTTGCAGGGCTGGAGGATCAAAACCATTCAAGGTGGTCCACATGCAGGGCGGCCATCTTGAAACATTTTTCTGTGCACAGAAATCCTCAAGAGGCTCGCAAGGCAGCCTACAATTTGCAATGTGGGGAGGATCAGGCCCCACAAGAGTTTGTGCAAGAATTAAAGCGTGCTTTTGCGCAGACCACCGAAGGGTGCGCACGGATAGCAGAGAATTTATCAATATGTTTTTCCATGCCTTACCCAAATACATAATGACCCAGCTCGTGAGAGATTTTCATGAGAAAAGATCTTTAGACTGGGTCATTGAACAGGCTACCCGGATCTATGAGGTGCAGAAGCCCATTGAAAATACAAATAATGCGCAGAAAAACCCCAAAACCAACAGCACCCCTGCTGCTGCCAAGGTGGCGGAGGTAAAGGTTGCCCCCGTTTTAGATTTGGAGATGGGGGGGCCTAAAAACCTGCCTGCACCAAATAATTCACAGCCCAGAAGGCCCTCGGGCCAGTCACAGACAGGGAGTCGAGGAGGTAGTCCCACAAATGGGGTCCCCCGCTCCCCTGACTATGTAAGTCCCCGCTACAAGGGAAACTGACCAATCCTGGGTTATGTGTGGACTCCCCCAGCCCAAGGGGGGGGATCCAGCCAAGCACCTGACCCGGGGAACTTCCCTCCTAATTTCCCCCAGGAGGGCAGAAATTCTCCTAATCCTGGGCAGAACTTTTTCCCCAGGTATCCGCCCAATTTCCAGCCCCAAAATCATCCATCCTTCTTTCCCCAATTCCCTGAGCCCAGACAACCTAATCCAGGAGAGGGGAGGCCAAGGGTGGAGGGGTACCCAAATCTTCCCAATCCGGGGTATTACCAGAGAAGGGATAGCTACCCTTCCCGGGATCAGCCCAAGGGAGAAAATAGAGCCCCGTATCAGCCTGAGCGGGTTTCACAACTTGAGCGCCAAGTCCAAAATATGGCACGGGATCTGGGTCACATACTGAGGGCTCAACAGAACCCTCAGATGAGCATGCCACCGCAGAATGCCCCAAACTCTGGACCTGGTGCTCCAGAACAATGACGGGGGCAGCACCCCGATAACCACCGGTTCCCAGGGAGGAAGCACAAGGGGAAGGGGGGTGTAAAGCCTTGGAGTAAGCTTCCTTCCCAACTTGTAAACAGCCCCTGGAAAACCAGGAACCGGAAACAAAATCTCCTGCCCCTGAAAGCCTGCCTCCCAAGGAGCAGAGGTGGGGTAGGAGAAACAAAGGACCCAAACAGACCCACTTTGTGGAGGAGGTACAGGTCTTCCAATTTGAGGGAGAGGGATCCTCAGAAGATCCTGCGAAAAGGATCTTCTCCTTCAGAGATGGGGGAACTCCTCCCAAGGAAAAATGGGTCCCAAGGGATGCCAATTCAGACTGGGGAGATGTGGAGACTGAGCTACCGCCACCCATCATCTCATCCCAGAACCGACAATACCAAAATCCCATGGGTCAAACCCATCCTGATGACTGCCTCCAAAAAGGGGGGGGCGGTCTAGAACCCGAAACCATTTCCAGTTGCCAACTTTTTCTTTCAGATTCCCCAGGCTCTCCACAGAATTCTGCCCAAATCTCTTCGCTAGCAATGTCCAAAACCAGAAAGTTAGCCCACCAGTTGTCCAAAAATGTGCATTATCTGTGCCCCCTTGAGGAGAAGGAGGAAAGATATTATGCCCCGGTACAAGTACAGGGGCAGGGTACAATTTCGGCACTGGTGGACACTGGATCCCAAGCTACCCTTCTGTCCAAAAGGGCCTTTGATGAACTAAATGCAGGAAGGGGGGAGAATTACTGTATTCCTCTCACCTCTCTTCCTGGACAACTGCAGAACTTTGACGGGAAGGAAATTCCTGTCGAGGGGACTGCAGATTTGGACATCAAAATTAGGCGACACAAGGTGAAACAGCCGGTCATAGTAGTGACTCCAGAGGGCACCCCTTGTTTACTAGGGAATGACCTCCTGAGAAGGTTGTCACCCCTAATAGATTGCGTAAACAAGGTCCTCTGGACCCAGACTAGCCGACCAATAAAATTAAAACAGAGTGTCAACCATGTTAGCTTAAACGGCACCTGCCACATTGTTGAACAAAAATCTGACCAAGTAGAATTTCACTTCCAGAACAACCAAATTCCAGACGTGACAGTAATAGCAGTAGGACAACAGACTGGTGATGGGGGGTTCTCTCTATTTCTGAAAATCAACCACCCTTCCAGTTTAAGGTGGTATTCCCCACTGGAAGGAAACACTCTGAAATTCTTTACCAATCCACAATCAGACACTCCCACTCCTATAGTCCAGAAAGATGTTAAATCAGCTCAGAGCCTGGCTGATATTCAGCAAATTGGAGAGCAGGTGTACATCCCTGTTCAGTTAAATGATGGGAAGAACTCTGTTCTCGCTTGAGTGTGTGTGAACAACGGTAAGAGCTTCATTAGCGAAGCCATGTTCCGCCAACTCCCAAAAGATCCAGACAAATGGGAAATGGACCTGGAAGCACCTAATTCCAAACATCTCCTGCCAAGCAGGTGTATGCTCAAAATCTCCATTGGCAACAAGAGCATAGTCCATAATTGTTGGGTCGTGTGAGACGTCACTGCCGCCTTTTACTTAGGCAGTGACATTCTCAATCGCTTTGCCATTAGTTTGGACCTAATAAACTTGAAAGCTTGGTCCCGATTAGCGGATAATCCCATGGGCTTTGATGATCCAGAAAAAGCATTTAGGTCAGCTCAATTGCTACCTTATGCAGTTGAAATTCAGATTAAAGAGGAAGTTACCATCCCAGAAAGGACCCGACAATTCTCCCTGGAAGTGAAAGTTAAAAGAGGACAAAAATTGAAAAACCCTGATGCTTATATTCATCTAAATGCTTCTCTCCAACAGCAAGGGTTAGGGGTAAACCCAACACCATTAGTCAACATAGAACATGACACCATTCGAATAGAGGTGGATAACAGCGACTTACAGAGTATTACTCTAGCCGCAGGCACCATCATTGGAATGGCAGTTGATGACCGACATTTCTCCATTGATTTAGGAAATGAACTGTTAGGACAAATCCCCAAGGACTGTTTTGACAGTGACAGTGATGGCAATACAACACCAGACAGGATTTTCACCCGGCATGGGGGGAACCTCCTGGTGTACACTTCCTGCCCTTATGGTAAGGAAGATGTGACTTGTGACTTCAGGAGGGATCAGGTGATTTTTCAGGTCCATGAAGGCTGCCTTTCCTACCTGAGGCCTAAAGTCCAAATCAGCACTCTGCCCAGGGACTTCTCCACCCAGCTGGAGGAGGCCGCTGAGATAGCCAAGCCAGAAGTCTTTCCAGGCTTCAGGCAGATGGTGGAAGAGAGGGTCAACCTAGCTGATGCCTGCGTGACTCTGGAACAGAAGCAAAAGTTGAAACAAGTTTTCTTGGATTTCCAAGATCTCTTTGCGGTAGACTCATATGACTGTGGTCGCACCAAAATCCACACCACAACAATTCCCACGGATCCTGGCATGACTCCAGTGTTTGTGAAGCAATATCGCTTGCCTCTCGCATCCATGGAGTCCTTTACTGAAATAATTAAGAACCTTGAGTCCCGGGGAATAATCCGTCCAGTACACAGCACCTTCAATAATCCGGTGCTGGGAATATTGAAGCCAAACGGCCAGTGGAGACTCTGCGCTGACCTTAGGGAGCTCAACAAATGGGTCCATACTTCCCGATGGCCTCTGCCCTACATTGACCAAGGGCTGGCCCAGATTCAAAGGTCACAGGTATTCACAGCAATAGACCTGACCAATGGATACTGGACCATGCCTGTCAGTAGGGAGGACCAATACAAACTGGCTTTTACCTTTGGGGGCCAGCAGTACATATGGACCCAGACTCCCTTCGGATACCTCAACTCCGGCAATGAATTCACAATTTCCTACATAAGGCCATGCCCGACCTGGGTGCGAGGGGTAACCTGGCTTATGTAGATGATGTCCTCATCAAAAGTTCATCTGTGGAGGAACACATAGCGGAGATCCGTTATGTCCTGACACAGTTGAGGGCCGCCGGAGCAAAACTTTCCTTTCAGAAAGCACAGTGGTGTAGAACCCGTGTTAATTTCTTGGGGCATGAGATTACTCCTCAGGGTCTCTGTCCCCAGGAAAAGAAAGTGGAAGCACTTCAGAAATTGAAAGACCCCACGACTCTGCGGGAACTAAGGAGCCTCCTTGGACTGACTAATTACAGCAGAAAGTTCATTGAAGGCTACGCAGAGATCACTAGACCCCTGATTCATCTCTTGAAGGGGGGGGTCAAGTGGGAATGGGGTCCAGAACAATCCGAGGCAGTAAGACAACTCAAGAGAAGCCTCTCACAAGCGCCTAGCCTAGCTTACCCTGTCAGAAACAAGGAGTTCTTCCTGGAGACAGGGTTCTCTAATACGTGCTTGACTGCAGTATTATACCAAAAGCATGACAAGGTCAATAAAGTAATCTCCTATGCGAGCAAAACTTTATCCTCTGTGGAGGAAAAATTCAACGATTGTGAGAAGGCACTCCTGGCAACGGTGTGGGCATTGAAGAATTACCGCCCGTTTATCCAGGGGGAACACATCATAGTGGAGACTCCACACCAGCCTCTGCAATATCTCCAGAGTGACAGTATCCGGGCCGGAAATGTGAGTAATTCCCGAATTACTTCCTGGATTCTGTCAATGCAAGGCTTTCCTGTGGAGGTCAGATATGGCCAAAACAAGAAGAGTCCCCTCGCGCAAGGTCTGGCTGACTTGCATGATTGTGCCAGAGAAAACTGTCTCGAGGACGAAAGTCTAAAAATAAAGGACAACATGGATGGATACCTCAATTCCCCACACAACGTCTTTGAAGAAGACAAGTGTGAGGGAATGCCCACTGTCTATGTGGATGGATGCTCGTACCATGTTGACAACAACGGGGAGAAAGAACTGGTGGCCGGCGTAGGGAATGCATGGGTGAATGAGTCCCCAGAACCCTCCGCTGGATACAAAATTGGTCCCCGAAGTAGTCAGGTGGCAGAATTGATGGCTGTGCATCAGGCCATCCTCACTGCTGTCCAACATCAACTCCACAAACTGTTCATAATCACAGATTCGGATTATGTACGGAACGGGTTCGTGGAGCACCTGGTTAATTGGAAAACCAGAGGCATGTTATGTGCTAATAACAAACCCTTGAAACATGGGAAGTTAATCCAAAATATTGATGATCTGGTCACATCGAATGGGATGACCATCTACTGGAAAAAGATCAAGGGTCATTCCAAAGTAGAGGGACCAGACAAAACTGGAAATGACTTAGCGGATCAGCTGGCCAAAACCGGGGCCATCCAAGGGGATCTAATAGAAATAGAGTCCCTGTTGGGGGAAATCCAGGTCACTGCCATCACTAGGTCCCAGACCAATGCTCACAATGATCTTTCAACTGCACAATGGAGTATGGAGACCCCTGATGCTGATTTGATTACAGCTCAGAAGGGGGATCCAATAATTGTTAAGTTTTACCAACACATTAAGGACCCTGAGAACTTTCCCCTGACGGATACCAATTACATTGGGAAAGAGGACCTAAGAGTGTTGATGAAATGTCCAAAAATTTTCCAAATCCAAGACGGTTTGTTGGTAAGGAAATCCCAAGCTGGCCATGATCAGTGGGTGGTCCCTACTTCATTCCGAAGCCTGATGTTAAGTCATGCCCATGATGCGGCCACCGCCGGTCATAGGGGGTTTCACACAACACTGGAAATCTTAAGAGAGGTTGCATACTGGCCACACATGGGTCAGGACCTCGGCCAATACTTGAAGGGGTGTCTTGTGTGTGCACAATTTCAGCCATCATCCCTCACGCACCGTGAGCCTCTCCAAAAGAGGGGGATGACACTTCCATGGTCAGATTTGCAAATTGACTTTGTAGGCCTTGTAATTCGCTCGTCTAGAGGAAACAAGTACATGTTGACCGTTACAGGCTTGTTTACCAAGTGGGTGGAATGTCTCCCGGCCCAGAACTACAAGGCAGAAACAGCAGCTGCCCTGATGATTAACCACATCTTTTCCCGTTTTGGTCTACCTCAAAGGATTGAGTCAGACAGGGGTAGCCACTTCACCAGTGAAGTAATGACAAAGATGTGGGAGATACTGGGGGGGTGAAAAGGAAGCTACACATTGCTTACAGGCCAGCTTCTTCTGGTGTAGTGGAACGCTACAACCGGACAATTGTGAGCATATTAAAAAAGTTTGTGGCAGATTCTGGGCCAAGTTGAGATATCCGACTACCTCTGATCCTAATGGCCATCAGATCTACCCCTTCATCTGCAACCAAAATGTCACCATTTGAGTTGATGACGGGCCGCAAGATGGTGCTTCCCCAGCATTTGCTCTACAGGACCCAAGAGCAGACACTGATAAATGCCTCCACAACTCATGAGTATGTAGAGAATTTAAGGAAACACCTTCAACATGCTTTTGCCTATGCTCAGCGGAATCTAGAAAGTTCAGCCGAGAGCATGAAGACCCACTATGATTTAAAAACTACTCGAAAGGAATATAAGGTGGGTGATCGGGTCTATCTATACAATTTCCAAAGGAACCAGGCCAAACAGCGAAAATGTTTGCCTACATGGAAGGGACCCTTTGAAATTATAGACAAGATCTCCCCTGTTGCCTACAAAATCCGCATCCCCAAAGGTAATTTGTCGGAAGGAGAAGATAAGTGGGTCCATATTAATCAGCTGAAGTGTTGCCATCCCAGGCACACTCTGCAGCAACTGGAGGGGTCCTCTGCAATACCAGAGGGGGCCGCTCCAGAGTAATTCAGTTCCAACCCTAAAATATCCCATATATAGTCTCTAAAATATTATGACGCTTGTAAGCCACTGTCTCTGAATTATATCTTGTTTTTAAAAATTGGAATGCTATGTCTATTAAAGTATAACATGTATATGTCGCCCCACTATATCAATAGTGGGGGAGAAATGTCTATGAATAGGTATTGCCACTTTCCTTTGTCGTCCTAGGAGAAAGAAAACATGGAGACTGACCACGGAAGGCGACCTGGGGACCGGGAGCGAAGATCCGAGGGGCCCGGGGTACCGCCCAACATTCCCATCAGGACCGGCGAGGAGAACCAATCGATCCAACTGGGTGGAGGAAAAGATGCTGAACTGTGCCATCTATGGAATTGGAAGAAGAGGAGGCGAACATCCCAGATCTTGCGAGTTCCATCAGTGAAAGGACAGAATGGCCATCGCAAGAGGGGGGGCTTGTGGGATGTGTTTACCCATGCATCCAAGCCCTACCATAAAACTGTGCAGTACTGGCATGGAAAACATCATGATGGCCAGAACTCCCCAGAGAGTGCACAGGGAAAACATGAAGAATAGGCTGCCACCCATTTTTGCCTATGTTGTGAACACAGGAGGGCACTGCCTAAAACCACCATTGGGCTACACACACAGTAGCCTGAAACCATTGGGAATGGCAATGCTGATTGCCAAAAAGCAACTCAGAACTGTGGGGTATATATTTTCTTAATCCCAAAAATGGTTGCAATACCGTTACTCACCACTATCAGAAAGCCGGCGTTTTAAAACCACCAGACTTTTGTGTAAAACTGAACAGAGGAACCCAGACCAGACCAAGGAAAGACTTGCTAAGAGGTGGATACAATGTAAAACTATATTCTGAAATGACTTGAAGGAAGTAATTATTTAATGTATAGGTAAAAATTGTAAGTTTGATTTAAACTGGGAACTAAAGTGACATTTAGCTGAATTCTGCCTGACAACTACCCCCGACAGGAGAAACCTGCTCAGCCACTCTTCCCAGGCCTAGCTGCATCCGGCTTCCCCACCAAAAGGAGTTGACACCTCTCTGATTAGATTGGGGGCGGGGCACCGGCAGGAGGTTGCACAAAGCCTTGTCCTGGACTCAGGCAAATGTTATATTGGGGGGGCCGTAAAGTGGCTTCCTCTTGGGAGAAGTGGGAGGAGAAGTGCCTCTGGGAGCCACCCGAGCTGGAGGCGGGGGCAGACAGAAACTTCCCCCATGTGCTTTGGAACCTAAACCACACCCATCTGGGCCAGAGCATAATTTTAAAAAAGATGGATAATTCTTAGCACACACCCACTTCCAAAACACATAAAAAGAGACTGCTGGGACAGGGAGAGACATTCAATTCCATTTTCTGCGGGACGCTCTGCCGGGAGACTCCAGACTTCACATCCATCAATCTTCAGAGACCACAAATTTACTTCAGAACTTAAAGCAAGGGCCTAAACCCACAAACTGAGAACTCTTCTCAGCAGGCCTCAGCATCCAAAATTATTTGCAAACTATTCCACAGCCGGGCGAGCTGTCTGAACTCTTTTGCCAAGAACTTTTGCCAGTACCCAGAAAGCGGTGTTACATCCAGAATCCACTTGATAGGGACCGGAAAGCAGAGCAGTATCCAGAGGCCGCTGTATCCAGAGAGACTAGAGCAGCAGAGCAGAGCTGACCCAGACCGCTTTGAGCAGAACCAGAGATCTGGATTGCTGTCAGGATTCAGACTTGAAAGAGAAGGACTGTGTGTAATGATAATACTGGTAAGTAACCTAGGCATTCTGCTTAACTAGAATTAACTCTCTATCGAAGCTGAATAACAATGACAACTTGTGCTTTATAGCGTTCTTGCTCTCAATATAATAGGCTCCACTCAACCTCCTTTTCTCACTCGCTCATTCCTGACTGTCTATCCAGGTCACTGCCATCACTAGGTCCCAGACCAATGCTCACAATGATCTTTCAACTGCACAATGGAGTATGGAGACCCCTGATGCTGATTTGATTACAGCTCAGAAGGGGGATCCAATAATTGTTAAGTTTTACCAACACATTGAGGACCCTGAGAACTTTCCCCTGACGGATACCAATTACATTGGGAAAGAGGACCTAAGAGTGTTGATGAAATGTCCAAAAATTTTCCAAATCCAAGACGGTTTGTTGGTAAGGAAATCCCAAGCTGGCCATGATCAGTGGGTGGTCCCTACCTCATTCCGAAGCCTGATGTTAAGTCATGCCCATGATGCGGCCACCGCCGGTCATAGGGGGTTTCACACAACACTGGAAATCTTAAGAGAGGTTGCATACTGGCCACACATGGGTCAGGACCTCGGCCAATACTTGAAGGGGTGTCTTGTGTGTGCACAATTTCAGCCATCATCCCTCACGCACCGTGCACCTCTCCAAAAGAGGGGGATGACACTTCCATGGTCAGATTTGCAAATTGACTTTGTAGGCCCTGTAATTCGCTCGTCTAGAGGAAACAAGTACATGTTGACCGTTACATGCTTGTTTACCAAGTGGGTGGAATGTCTCCCGGCCCAGAACTACAAGGCAGAAACAGCAGCTGCCCTGATGATTAACCACATCTTTTCCCGTTTTGGTCTACCTCAAAGGATTGAGTCAGACAGGGGTAGCCACTTCACCAGTGAAGTAATGACAAAGATGTGGGAGATACTGGGGGGGTGAAAAGGAAGCTACACATTGCTTACAGGCCAGCTTCTTCTGGTGTAGTGGAACGCTACAACCGGACAATTGTGAGCATATTAAAAAAGTTTGTGGCAGATTCTGGACCAAGTTGGGATATCCGACTACCTCCGGTCCTAATGGCCATCAGATCTACCCCTTCATCTGCAACCAAAATGTCACCATTTGAGTTGATGACGGGCCGCAAGATGGTGCTTCCCCAGCATTTGCTCTACAGGACCCAAGAGCAGACACTGATAAATGCCTCCACAACTCATGTGTATGTAGAGAATTTAAGGAAACACCTTCAACATGCTTTTGCCTGTGCTCAGCGGAATCTAGAAAGTTCAGCCGAGAGCATGAAGACCCACTATGATTTAAAAACTACCCGAAAGGAATATAAGGTGGGTGATCGGGTCTATCTATACAATTTCCAAAGGAACCAGGCCAAACAGCGAAAATTTTTGCCTACATGGAAGGGACCCTTTGAAATTATAGACAAGATCTCCCCTGTTGCCTACAAAATCCGCATCCCCAAAGGTAATTTGGCGGAAGGGGAAGATAAGTGGGTCCATATTAATCAGCTGAAGTGTTGCCATCCCAGGCACACTCTGCAGCAACTGGAGGGGTCCTCTGCAATATCAGAGGGGGCCGCTCCAGAGTAATTCAGTTCCAACCCTAAAATATCCCATATATAGTCTCTAAAATATTATGACGCTTGTAAGCCACTGTCTCTGAATTATATCTTGTTTTTAAAAATTGGAATGCTATGTCTATTAAAGTATAACATGTATATGTCGCCCCACTATATCAATAGTGGGGGAGAAATGTCTATGAATAGGTATTGCCACTTTCCTTTGTCGTCCTAGGAGAAAGAAAACATGGAGACTGACCACGGAAGGCGACCTGGGGACCGGGAGCGAAGATCCGAAGGGCCCGGGGTACCGCCCAACATTCCCATCAGGACCGGCGAGGAGAACCAATCGATCCAACTGGGTGGAGGAAAAGATGCTGAACTGTGCCATCTATGGAATTGGAAGAAGAGGAGGCGAACATCCCAGATCTTGCGAGTTCCATCAGTGAAAGGACAGAATGGCCATCGCAAGAGGGGGGGCTTGTGGGATGTTTTTACCCATGCATCCAAGCCCTACCATAAAACTGTGCAGTACTGGAATGGAAAACATCATGATGGCCAGAACTCCCCAGAGAGTGCACAGGGAAAACATGAAAAATAGGCTGCCACCCATTTTTGCCTATGTTGTGAGCACAGGAGGGCACTGCCTAAAACCACCATTGGGCTACACACACAGTAGCCTGAAACCATTGGGAATGGCAATGCTGATTGCCAAAAAGCAACTCAGAACTGTGGGGTATATGTTTTCTTAATCCCAAAAATGGTTGCAATACCGTTACTCACCACTATCAGAAAGCCGGCGTTTTAAAACCACCAGACTTATGTGTAAAACTGAACAGAGGAACCCAAACCAGACCAAGGAAAGACTTGCTAAGAGGTGGATACAATGTAAAACTATATTCTGAAATGACTTGAAGGAAGTAATTATTTAATGTATAGGTAAAAATTGTAAGTTTGATTTAAACTGGGAACTAAAGTGACATTTAGCTGAATTCTGCCTGACAACTACCCCCGACAGGAGAAACCTGCTCAGCCACTCTTCCCAGGCCTAGCTGCATCTGGCTTCCCCACCAAAAGGAGTTGACACCTCTCTGATTAGATTGGGGGCGGGGCACCAGCAGGAGGTTGCACAAAGCCTTGTCCTGGACTCAGGCAAATGTTATATTGGGGGGGCCGTAAAGTGGCTTCCTCTTGGGAGAAGTGGGAGGAGAAGTGCCTCTGGGAGCCACCCGAGCTGGAGGCGGGGGCAGACAGAAGCTTCCCCCATGTGCTTTGGAACCTAAACCACACCCATATGGGCCAGAGCATAATTTTAAAAAAGATGGATAATTCATAGTACGGACTTGTCCGAATTATATAAGTAATATCATTATTCTTTTGTTTTTTCTGCACACGTTTTAAGAGGTGTTAGGACCATGTGGTGTATGCTGGGGGGTTGCAAGCGGAAAATAGGGTCTTACTCCAAATGTCTGCATGTTAAAAATCTGACACTTCATCAATTAATGTCCATACTCCTTGCGCACATGTGTGTATTTTTGGTAAATGTCCGATATTGGTAAACCAGTCAAAAAGCGCAAAATGTTGTCATTTTTGAATGCAAGCCCCCAGAAAGATCAGAGGCGGACAAGCATGGACCATAAGCAATATATAATGTGTACATGTAATTTCAACAAATTGTGTATCTGGGAAATATGTATTTGAATCAAATATAGATTTGTGGGCAAACTGACCAGGGGAGGATCCTCTGACCCATAAACAGACCTCATCATGATGACAATCCATTTCCTTCCCCCAATCATGGGAGAGGGGAGAATTGGGCCAATGACAAGTAGAGAGGGGCAGGCTCAGTTATGCCATGCACACACCCACTTCCAAAACACATAAAAAGAGACTGCTGGGACAGGTAGAGACATTCAATTCCATTTTCTGCGGGACGCTCTGCCAGGAGACTCCAGACTTCACATCCATCAATCTTCAGAGACCAGAAATTTACTTCAGAACTTAAAGCAAGGGCCTAAACCCACAAACTGAGAACTCTTCTCAGCAGGCCTCAGCATCCTTAAAATTATTTGCAAACTATTCCACAGCCGGGCGAGCTGTCTGAACTCTTTTGCCAAGAACTTTTGCCAGTGCCCAGAAAGCAGTGTTACATCCAGAATCCACTTGATAGGGACCGGAAAGCAGAGCAGTATCCAGAGGCCGCTGTATCCAGAGAGGCTAGAGCAGCAGAGCAGAGCTGACCCAGACCGCTGTGAGCAGAACCAGAGATCCAGATCGCTGTGAGCAGAACCGGTGCCTGATTGACCCGCTGAGCAGACAGAACCGCCGCCGGACGTGTTGACCAGATCCGTGACGAGGCCTATTTCAAATTTATATTGTGAGTACCTAGCAGAACTGTGCAGAACCAATCTCTTAGTTAAAATAATCTAATCCAAACTATTTCAACCTAAGTAGAACTGCCTCCTAGTAATCCTGTCATCTGTCATTCTAAAGCTGCGAGCTGTCATCTGTCATTCTAAAGCTGCAAACTGTCACCTGTCATTTTGAGTTTTACTTTAAATCCGAAAATCTACCTTTATTAAATCGTCTGTATCTCTGGAACCGTTTGTCCTAGGAACGTGGTTTAACTTTCATTTTAAAGCTGTGATTCTAGGCTTTTCAACGAACCTAGAAACGACTATACTTTTTCCGCAATCGCGATTTACGCACTCGCGAAATTTACCGCGATTTGCGATTTTGGCTCAATTTCTCCACTTGTCAAAATAGCAGCTCCATTCTTTCCTTTGTTAAAATCCGTTTGCAACCTGGTAATAACTCATAGAGCATTGCTAAAGTGAGCCTGAACTAATACCAACAAGCATCTCTCACTCACCCTGAATCTCTAGAGGGAATTAAAATCAGTTAGCACATTTTCCCATCCATTGCCATCACATTAAAAGCATTTTGGGCCTGTGTTTCAAACTTCTACCTGTTTCCTCTAAGCTTGCTGGGGGGGAACTGAGTTCCGTATTGTATTTGATTGTATTCCTGAAGACTGTGTGTGTTACTTCCATCTCCTTGCATTGCATATAGGGGGGTGAATTGCCACCAGTGGAAAAGTGAACATATTATCTCTTGTGAAACCATATCAGTTTATTTTCTGTACTGCATTTATTCCACCTTGCATTTCCTTGAAACCATAAAGCATTTCAGCTACCTCATCCTCTATACTACTCCTAAGTAATCAAGTGTACCACTGTAAGATTACCCATTGTGGATCCACATCATATGTCTGTGTACTATCAGATATTAATTTGTTATAAAAGTGTGACACATATATATTGTTTAATTTTTCAAATAAACCTTTTAATTTACAAATCAAACCTACTTCTTGGCTCAGTGGGGTCAGGGGGATTCTAAGGGTTGTCATCCAGAGTACTGAACTGGACCCAAAAATACATCAATAAGGGTTTTCCTCAGCATCCCAGACTAGGCATTGACTTAGCTGTAGTGTTGATTGAATATCGCTTACAAGCTCTCACCAGGTTAGGACTGTTATGATGAAGAGGGACAAAGAGGTAATGTCTAAATGACTTACTGGTCCTTCTCTTCCTCGTCCCAGTCCTACATCCCACTTTTCGTTCCCAAAATAGATATTGCATTTTTCACTGCTTGGTGTAACAGGTCAGCCTCAAGGTTTGGCCTATTCTGGTTGGAAGCTGTTAGGCCACATTTATTCATTTAATTTTGCCATTAGATGGGTTTCCAGTCCCTTAGCAGGGTACTTTATTAGATCAGGATTCAGACTTGAAAGAGAAGGACTGTGTGTAATGATAATACTGGTAAGTAACCTAGGCATTCTGCTTAACTAGAATTAACTCTCTATCGAAGCTGAATCACAATGACAACTTGTGCTTTATAGCGTTCTTGCTCTCAATATAATAGGCTCCACTCAACCTCCTTTTCTCTCTCGCTCATTCCTGACTGTCTATCCACGATTCAGGATTGGTGCTCCTCCAACGATCTCTGCCTTTATGCCACTTAAACATAAATCCTTCTCATTGGGACTCCTGCTTTCCCTCTTTCACTCTGGTCGCTCTCCTTGTGCCCTCTTCCTTCACCTTCCTGTGCATCAACAAACCTTGGTGTCTTCTTCGACTCTACTCTCTTCTTCTCTCCTCGCATCACAGACCTTGCCAAGAAGGCATACTACCAGCTGCACCTTATGAGAGGTATTCCTCCTTTTCTCACTTTCCCCCAAGAAGCTCAGTGTTTCCAGTCCTGGTTCTCTCGACACTGGGCTACTGCAACAACCTCTTTCTCAAACGACCTTCTTCTACTCTCCACCCTCTGTAACTAATCCAGAACAGGACTGAAAGACTTGTCCTTGGCCTCAAGCCCAGGGACCGTATTTCTCCATCCCTGAAATCTCTTCACTGTCACCCGGTGGCTGTAAGGATCAAGTTCAAAACCCTCTGCATCGTTCACAAGACTTTCTGGGGCTGGGGCCAGCACTACATCCAACTCTCTCTTCCTAAATACCTTCGCTCAACTACCTCAAACTCACTGATGGTCAGACGCTTATCCAGGCAGAGAAGAAGGTAGATATCTCCCCTTTGCAGGTGCCTCCTCTGGAATGGCCTCCTTACCCCTCTTAAACTTGAGCCAGACAACCTGAAGTTCTGGAAGCAGCTCAATACCTTCCTTTTCTCCTCTGCTTTCTCTCTCTCCTTTGATGAACTACCTGTCTGTTGCACCGACTGGTTGCTTGGCTACCCTCAGAGTCTCACTGGGTACACAGCTCCTCCTTGATCAGTCTCCTCTGCACTGCCTGTGTCTACCATGCCCTTAGTGGCTGAAACAGCAACCACACAGTTCCCTGCCTCCTTGCACTTACCCAGACTAAGTTTCCAACGAACCTAGAAACGACTTCCTACTCCCTATACTTTTTACGATTTGCGATTTTGCGATTTTGGCTCAATTTCTCCACTTGTCAAAATAGCAGCTCCATTCTTTCCTTTGTTAAAATCCGTTTGCAACCTGGTAATAACTCATAGAACATTGCTAAAGTGAGCCTGAACTAATACCAACAAGCGTCTCTCACTCACCCTGAATCTCTAGAGGGAATTAAAATCAGTTAGCACATTTTCCCATCCATTGCCATCACATTAAAAGCATTTTGGGCCTGTGTTTCAAACTTCTACCTGTTTCCTCTAGGCTTGCTGGGGGGGAACTGAGTTCCGTATTGTATTTGATTGTATTCCTGAAGACTGTGTGTGTTACTTCCATCTCCTTGCATTGCATATAGGGGGGTAAATTGCCACCAGGGGAAAAGTGAACATATTATCTCTTGTGAAACCATATCAGTTTATTTTCTGTACTGCATTTATTCCACCTTGCATTTCCTTGAAACCATAAAGCATTTCAGCTACCTCATCCTCTATACTACTCCTAAGTAATCAAGTGTACCACTGTAACATTACCCATTGTGGATCCACATCATATGTCTGTGTACTATCAGATATTAATTTGTTATAAAAGTGTGACACATATATATTGTTTAATTTTTCAAATAAACCTTTTAATTTGCAAATCAAACCTACTTCTTGGCTCAGTGGGGTCAGGGGGATTCTAAGGGTTGTCATCCAGAGTACTGAACTGGACCCAAAAATACATCAATAAGGGTTTTCCTCAGCATCCCAGACTAGGCATTGACTTAGCTGTAGTGTTGATTGAATATCGCTTACAAGCTCTCACTAGGTTAGGACTGTTATGATGAAGAGGGACAAAGAGGTAATGTCTAAATGACTTACTGGTCCTTCTCTTCCTCGTCCCAGTCCTACATCCCACTTTCCGTTCCCAAACTAGATATTGCATTTTTCACTGCTTGGTGTAACAGGTCAGCCTCAAGGTTTGGCCTATTCTGGTTGGAAGCTGTTAGGCCACATTTATTCATTTAATTTTGCCATTAGATGGGTTTCCAGTCCCTTAGCAGGGTACTTTATTAGATCAGGATTCAGACTTGAAAGAGAAGGACTGTGTGTAATGATAATACTGGTAAGTAACCTAGGCATTCTGCTTAACTAGAATTAACTCTCTATCGAAGCTGAATCACAATGACAACTTGTGCTTTATAGCGTTCTTGCTCTCAATATTATAGGCTCCACTCAAACTCCTTTTCTCTATCGCTCATTCCTGACTGTCTATCCACGATTCAGGATTGGTGCTCCTCCAACGATCTCTGCCTTTATGCCAGTTAAACATAAATCCTTCTCATTGGGACTCCTGCTTTCCCTCTTTCACTCTGGTCGCTCTCCTTGTGCCCTCTTCCTTCACCTTCCCGTGCGTCAACAAACCTTGGTGTCTTCTTCGACTCTACTCTCTTCTTCTCTCCTCACATCACAGACCTTGCCAAGAAGGCACACTACCAGCTGCACCTTCTGTGAGGTATTCCTCCTTTTCTCACTTTCCCCCAAGAAGCTCAGTGTTTCCAGTCCTGGTTCTCTCGACACTGGGCTACTGCAACAACCTCTTTCTCAAGCGACCTTCTTCTACTCTCTACCCTCTGTAACTAATCCAGAACAGGACTGAAAGACTTGTCCTTGGCCTCAAGCCCAGGGACCGTATTTCTCCATCCCTGAAATCTCTTCACTGTCACCCGGTGGCTGTAAGGATCAAGTTCAAAACCCTCTGCATCGTCCACAAGACTTTCTGGGGCCGGGGCCAGCACTACATCCAACTCTCTCTTCCTAAATACCTTCGCTCAACTACCTCAAACTCACTGATGGTCAGACGCTTCTCCAGGCAGAGTAGGAGGTAGATATCTCCCCTTTGCAGGTGCCTCCTCTGGAATGGCCTCCTTACCCCTCTTAAACTTGAGCCAGACCACCTGAAGTTCTGGAAGCAGCTCAATACCTTCCTTTTCTCCTCTGCTTTCTCTCCCTCCTTTGATGAACTACCTGTCTGTTGCACCGACTGGTTGCTTGGCTACCCTCAGAGTCTCACTGGGTACACAGCTCCTCCTTGATCAGTCTCCTCTGCACTGCCTGTGTCTACCATGCACTTAGTGGCTGAAACAGCAATCACACAGTTCCCTGCCTCCTTGCACTTACCTAGACTAAGTTTCCAACGAACCTAGAAACGACTTCCTACTCCCTATACTTTTTACGATTTGCGATTTTGCGATTTTGGCTCAATTTCTCCACTTGTCAAAATAGCAGCTCCATTCTTTCCTTTGTTAAAATCCGTTTGCAACCTGGTAATAACTCATAGAACATTGCTAAAGTGAGCCTGAACTAATACCAACAAGCGTCTCTCACTCACCCTGAATTTCTAGAGGGAATTAAAATCAGTTAGCACATTTTCCCATCCATTGCCATCACATTAAAAGCATTTTGGGCCTGTGTTTCAAACTTCTACCTGTTTCCTCTAAGCTTGCTGGGGGGGAACTGAGTTCCGTATTGTATTTGATTGTATTCCTGAAGACTGTGTGTGTTACTTCCATCTCCTTGCATTGCATATAGGGGGGTGAATTGCCACCAGGGGAAAAGTGAACATATTATCTCTTGTGAAACCATATCAGTTTATTTTCTGTACTGCATTTATTCCACCTTGCATTTCCTTGAAACCATAAAGCATTTCAGCTACCTCATCCTCTATACTACTCCTAAGTAATCAAGTGTACCACTGTAACATTACCCATTGTGGATCCACATCATATGTCTAAGTGTACTATCAGATATTAATTTGTTATAAAAGTGTGACACATATATATTGTTTAATTTTTCAAATAAACCTTTTAATTTGCAAATCAAACCTACTTCTTGGCTCAGTGGGGTCAGGGGGATTCTAAGGGTTGTCATCCAGAGTACTGAACTGGACCCAAAAATACATCAATAAGGGTTTTCCTCAGCATCCCAGACTAGGCATTGACTTAGCTGCAGTGTTGATTGAATATCGCTTACAAGCTCTCACTAGGTTAGGACTGTTATGATGAAGAGGGACAAAGAGGTAATGTCTAAATGACTTACTGGTCCTTCTCTTCCTCGTCCCAGTCCTACATCCCACTTTCCGTTCCCAAAATAGATATTGCATTTTTCACTGCTTGGTGTAACAGGTCAGCCTCAAGGTTTGGCCTATTCTGGTTGGAAGCTGTTAGGCCACATTTATTCATTTAATTTTGCCATTAGATGGGTTTCCAGTCCCTTAGCAGGGTACTTTATTAGATCAGGATTCAGACTTGAAAGAGAAGGACTGTGTGTAATGATAATACTGGTAAGTAACCAAGGCATTCTGCTTAACTAGAATTAACTCTCCATCGAAGCTGAATCACAATGACAACTTGTGCTTTATAGCGTTCTTGCTCTCAATATTATAGGCTCCACTCAACCTCCTTTTCTCTCTCGCTCATTCCTGACTGCCTAGCCACGATTCAGGATTGGTGCTCCTCCAACGATCTCTGCCTTTATGCCAGTTAAACATAAACCCTTCTCATTGGGACTCCTGCTTACCCTCTTTCACTCTGGTCGCTCTCCTTGTGCCCTCTTCCTTCACCTTCCCGTGCGTCAACAAACCTTGGTGTCTTCTTCGAGTCTACTCTCTTCTTCTCTCCTCACATCACAGACCTTGCCAAGAAGGCACACTACCAGCTGCACCTTCTGAGAGGTATTCCTCCTTTTCTCACTTTCCCCCAAGAAGCTCAGTGTTTCCAGTCCTGGTTCTCTCGACACTGGGCTACTGCAACAACCTCTTTCTCAAACGACCTTCTTCTACTCTCCACCCTCTCTAACTAATCCAGAATAGGACTGAAAGACTTGTCCTTGGCCTCAAGCCCAGGGACCGTATTTCTCCATCCCTGAAATCTCTTCACTGTCACCCGGTGGCTGTAAGGATCAAGTTCAAAACCCTCTGCATCGTCCACAAGACTTTCTGGGGCCGGGGCCAGCACTACATCCAACTCTCTCTTCCTAAATACCTTCGCTCAACTACCTCAAACTCACTGATGGTCAGACGCTTCTCCAGGCAGAGTAGGAGGTAGATATCTCCCCTTTGCAGGTGCCTCCTCTGGAATGGCCTCCTTACCCCTCTTAAACTTGAGCCAGACCACCTGAAGTTCTGGAAGCAGCTCAATACCTTACTTTTCTCCTCTGCTTTCTCTCTCTCCTTTGATGAACTACCTGTCTGTTGCACCGACTGGTTGCTTGGCTACCCTCAGAGTCTCACTGGATACACAGCTCCTCCTTGATTAGTGTTCTCTGCACTGCCAGTGTCTACCATGCACTTAGTGGCTGAAACAGCAATCACACAGTTCCCTGCCTCCTTGCACTTACCCAGACTACACTGCCCTTGCTGCACTTTCTCAGAGCTATGCTGCCCTGACTGCACTTCCTGTTTCCCTCTCCCTGGCACTTACCAATCCCTCGCACTTGCACAATCTGAATGACACAAAGCCTATAAGATTGTTTGTCTTGTCTTCCCTCCGCCTTCTCTCCCTTGTCTTAACGCACGTAGAAACACTTGTGTACAGGCACATTATCAATGACATATATCATATCATATCATTATGGTGCTTTAGCAAGTTCAAGTACACTTGTTTTTATTAACCAGCTCAGTAGTCATTATATAATCAATGCTGGGGGTAATTTAGTTAATTATTAATTACCATAATTACTCATTGTAATTTTCCTCATGTATGCCCTTGGATTGATTGCCTGTGACGCTGTCCCTGTGCCTTTGATGTTACTGAATTAAATGAACATACATCACATTTTATGTTGCAATATAGGATGTGTGCAAATTGAACCTTTAGTTGAGTCCTTACTTGTTTTACACCTTTCTGGACTGAACTGTGTGAGGTGGAGATGATCACATGGGAGTTATTACAGACAAGGCTCAAGTCGACGGTACACATGGGTGGATGGAGTCCCCTCACTTTTTTTTCAAAGGGTACCTTGATATGCTAATTTCTGGTGACACCAAAAAAAAAATGTCTCCACATTTTGTATAGCGCTACGACCCCTCAGGTATCTGAGGGCTGCTTATTACCCACGTGTGTGGTGCTCATTTATCGTCCTTGGAAGGATGAAAGGCTGAGTTTGGCCCTGCTGAGATTCGAACCTGCGTTAGAAAGCTCTCCAGGGATGTCAAAGCAAGCGCTCTACTCCTGTGCCACTTGACATTCAATTGGTATGATAATGAGTCCCCCCACTTTTTTCTTTTAGGATCTGACTCCTGATTACAGAAGAGAGCACATGCTATGCTGGCAATGCTCAGTGCCGTTAGTTTAAAATGCAAGCAGAACTCTTTTAATTTCAATGGAACTGCAGAACCACTTCTGTAATACCCTCATGGATGATGTGCCAGAGACTGCCCCTCCCCGACCCCGCCCTTGTGGCTATCCTCAGGCTCCCATCAAGGGGAAGAGATCCCTTTTCACTTGTAGTAGGTTGGATTACTGCTCTCACATGGTGTGCAGCATGCGCTATTGCACAACCACATTGTGCAGTCCAGTGCACGACAGGGTTCTGTTACATCCATATGCACCCCACGGTTCACTGCACTGCACAAGATCTGTACTCCAGAACCATGCTACTGTACAAGCAGAACATGATGAGAAGGTATCACATAAGGAGGTATCACAATACGTAGACAGTGTGGTATAAGTGCACTAACATCGGATTGTGGTGTATCTCACACTGGATTTGGATACACTGCAATTTGTAGACTCATGCAAAAACGAAAGCATACTTTCCAGAAGCAAAAGCTCTGTGACACAAAATGATATCAAGAGTCCAAATTACACTTCTTCAAAGCGCAATTGAAATATATGGGCTGTTTTACTTTGCTGCCATTGCGCTATTGTTCTAGTGATGCTAATGACAGGTACACTAGCTTTAGTGCAACGTGACAGTCTTTCATTGGTGGTTTCAGGAATTTCAAACTCTGCTTTTGAAAGTACCTTAGGGAACTTGGACTGTCTGAATGCCGTCAGACAGGCAGTATGCAAAATGGAAAATTGTGCTATATAAATCATAAATTGTGTACAATTGAATTGTGCGCCAAGAAGCAATTTTCATTTGGGCAAAGATGATTATGTCACTTAACATTGAATTACTCATTAGTACCTGTAGAAGGACAATGCGATTGTTACAATCGATCTGATTTTCCCTTGCCGGGGTGTTACCTGCCCCCCCAAAGACTTACCTACTGTGGTTCTGTGTGCCACGTGCATTGCTAAAGGGTCTATGTGTAATCCTTTCCCTCCATTCCATAGTGGCCATTTGCTTTGTTTACTTTTTAAACATCTTTTTCATGGCCGCCATGGAAAGGGAGAAGGGACTACTTGTAGTCCCTTCGCTCCGTTCCATGGCAGCTATTTTCTTTGTTTTCTTTTTTTTTGTTGTAAATTTGCCTTTATTAGTTTACAAGTGAGAGACATGTTACAGAAGTCGATTCAAATCCCATGGTTAGGCAATAAACCGAAAGAGATATACAATAAAAGAAAGGAAGAAAAGAAGTTATTTTCAGCACTACCTCTATCGGGTATATTGGTCTTATTGGGGTTATACTAAAGAACACGTTTTCCCCTCCCCTCAGTCCCTCCCCGCTCCCCCCCATGGGTCATGCAGTTCATAAGTTAGTCAGTGCAGCTGATTGCAGCAGTGGATCATAACTTGCGTATTCTGTAGGGAGCACTCTCCGAAAATAGGGCTCTGAGAGTGAAATCTGGGTGCTTATTTCTAGACTGTTTCCTGTCCATCTCTTTGCGGGTGTCATTTCGTTTACGAAAAAGTCCACAGGGAAGGTATTTATTCTTAAAATCCATCCATAGGGTCTCAATTTGTGCTGATTTACCGTGCAGTGATGCTGTTATGTGTTCCATTATACATATGTTGGTGGAAACATTGATCCATTCACTTTTGGTGGGGATTGTCACAGATTTTCATCTCATAACCAGTGTCGCTCGGCCTGCCAGTAGTAATTGTGGGGCGAGTTCTCTTACCCTGACCCCTTCCTCTTCGTCCATCTCGAGGCTAAATAGCATCAGTTGAGGGTCAAGTGTTCTGGTGATACCGTCGATCTCCTTAATCCAGTCCAGGACTTCATTCCAGAAGATTTGAATTTGTGCGCATGCCCACCACATGTGCCAGTAGTCTGCGTCTTCGCCACATCCTCGACAGCATTTTGGGCTTGTTGTCTGGAACATTTTGGAAAGTCTAACGGGGTTGTATTGCCATCTATGTAGCAATTTGATCGCATGTAGTTTATATTGATTTGAAATGGAGATTTGTGTAGCCGCTTGACGTATTGTGTCCCACTGGTCCGGGGTGATCTGTTTGCCAAGATTCCTCTTCCATCTCTCTCTTAGGAGGTCTGTAGATTCACCCCCTCCATTTATCAATTCCTTATACATTGCTGATATTAGGCCTTGCATTTCACCTCTCGAGTCTAGTATCTTCTCCAATGGTGTGAGATCTTTCATCAGTTTGGGTTTCCATATTGGTCTTGTCAGGATGCCCTTTATTTGTATATATTGGAAGGTTGATAGGGGGCCTATTCCAAAGGCTTCAGAGAGATCTGGGAGTGATATAAAGGAGTCCTTCTTTTGTGGTTGTCCCACTCTCTCTAAACCGGACTCATACCACGCCTGGAACCTTTCTACATTTGGAATATGATCGTTGATCCCAGGGGACCATAGGTGGCTGAGAGGGCGGGCAATGTGGTGATGTTTCGCATGTTTTTGTGTCCAAATGTCTCATATGGTGCTCAGTATCGGGTGTCCTTTAAGTTTCCTGGAAATCCTCCTCTTGGGGGACCAGAGCCATTCAGATACCGTCGCTGGTGAGAAGTAGTGATTGTCCATGTTTACCCATTGGGTGCTTGTGTGGTTGCGCAAATGGGGAATCAGTATTCTAAGTTGAGAGGCCTCGTAGTATTTCTGTATGTTGGGGAGCCCCACCCTGCCTCTGTCTTTTGGGAGTGTTAGGGTTTTGTATGGAATTCTTGCTTTCTTCCCTTGCCAAAGGAATTTAAGCATGGTTCATTTGGTTTCAGCGAAGAAGCTGGGTGGGATTCTAACGGGCAAGATTTGGAAGGGGTATAAGAACCGGGGGAGGGATACCATTTTGATCGCGTTAAGGCGTCCCAGCCACGAGATTGTGAGTTTGTCCCATCTCGCAAGATCAGCCCGGAACTGTTGTAACAAAGGGGGGAAATTTGCTTCATATAAACCGTTCAAGTCCCTAGTAATTTGTATCCCCAAAATATTGTAATTTTGAGTGCTCGATTTTGAGACCTAATGTGGAATACTTGGTGGTGTTCGTTTCTTTTTGGCCTTGTAGCATGGACTTTGCTTTGTTCATCTTAAACCCTGAGAGTTTCCCATACTTTTCCACCAGGGAGAGAGTTCTAGGGACTAGTAATATGGAGGAGGATGTCGTCCGCATAGAGGGCTACTTTGTATTCTATTGATTTTAATTGAATCCCCTCTAACAGGGGGTCCGCTCTCATTGTGAATGCCAGGGGTTCCAGGGAGAGTGCGAAAGGTATAGCAGAGATGGGGCATCCCTGACGTGTTCCACGTTTTAAACTGAACCATCTAGAGTATTCGCCATTTACAAATATTGAGGCCTTGGGGTTTGTATATACAGCGTGTATTGCCTCTGTAAACCTTGGGCCCATCCCTACTTTGCGTAGCACAGCTCTGAGGAATCCCCATTCCACCCTGTCAAAGGCCTTCTCTGCGTGAATGGAGAGCAGGACCAGATCATTGGACATGGTCCGGGAGGCATGGATGAGGTGCAATGTCTTACGCATTGTGTCGGCTCCCTGTCTTCCCAATATAAACCCGACCTGGTCAGAGTGTATGAGTTGCGGCATCAAAGTTTCTAATCTTGCGGCTAAGACTCTTGTATAGATTTTTGCATCGAGTAAGGAGATGGGGCAATAGGATCCCCATTTTGTGGGGTCTCTACCAACTTTAGGGATAACTGTAATCAATGCTTTGGTAAAGGAGTCTGACGGTTTCCCGGAGTCCATTATTTCATTGAAGAGTTCCGTCAGGAAAGGTGTTAGTGATGAGGCAAAGGTTTTATAGAATCCGGCTGTGTAACCGTCCTCTCCTGGGGATTTGCCTATTGTTAGTCTTTTTATTGCAGCCTGGACTTTGCGTTCAGTTATGGGGAATTCTAGTACTTCAGTGTCTGGACGTGGTATTCGGGGCATGTCTATTGAGGATAAGTAGGTATCTATCTCTGGATTTTCAGGATCTATTTCAGAGGAGTAGAGGGTTTAATAGAAATTGGCAAAGGTGCCTGGGATTGAGGGACGAGTGTGTGAGGTGGTGGGAATATCTTCGGTAATTTCTAATACTCTTCTCTCTGCTCTTTGCTCCCGGAGTCTGGCAGCCAATAGGGCATCTGCCTTGTCACCCTTTTCATAAAATTTTTGTTTTAAGAATCTTACTTTTCGGGTTATCTGTTCGTGTTCTAATAGTTTCAGTTCGTTTCTCTTTCCCTTTGCTTTATTCATTTTCACATCATCGATCACTGTTCCCCTCCTAATATCATCCTCTAGTTGACGAATTTCAGTTTGTAGTCTCTGTTCGATAATGTTTTCGCTCCCTTTTCTTTGTTGATCCTTCTCGTATTAGAATCCCTCTCCAGGTGGCGTTTCCCGCCTCCCACACCGTTTGTTTTGACATTGCACCATTGTCATTTGTTTCAAAGAATTGAACGATTTCAGTTTCTAGTTCATCCCCTTATGACTGTGTCTTTCCAGAGACTCTCATTGCAATGCCATTTCCCTCCCCTGTTAGGTAAATTCACCCGTTGCATGTCTGTGAGAACCAAGTCATGGTCTGACCAGGTGTTTGGGGTTATCTCAGAGTGAGATGTTATTTCTGCAAGTTCACTGGATAGGAATATATAGTCAATTCGGATAAACGTGTTGTGTGGAGCTGAGTAAAAGGTGTAACCTTGTTCTTCGGGGTGGAGGTCTCTCCACATGTCTCTCATGTTGTACATTTCCATTATTTTCGCTAATTAAGTTTGTTCTGTTCTGATTTGATGCTTCGCATCAGGTTTGCCTAGTTTTCGGTCCCTGACAGGATCCGCCCATTGATTAAAGTCTCCACCTAAGATGACATGTACTGATGCCTGAAGTAGCATCTTAGGGATCACCTTGGTGAGGAATCTGGCCTGGCCTGTGTTTGGGGAGTAAAGGGTTGCAATGGTGACTTCCACTTTGCCTTTATGGCCAGTGATAAGTTAGGCTCAGCCCTCTACGTCAGCCCATGTCTTGGTGAGTGTAAATTCTATTCCTTTTCTGATGAGGATACCCACGCTTCCTTTTCTCAAGGGACCTGAGCTCCAGAATTCCATTCCAGTACGTTTCCCTAGAACCTTTTTCTCCTCCCCCCTCATGTATTTTGTTTCCTACATGAGGAGGATATCAATTTCAGCCCTACGAAATTCTCTGGCTACGAGTGATCGCTTCGTCGGTGAGTTGAGTCCTTTCACGTTAAGTGTCCCTACCCTTAGAAGAGGCGTTTTCCCTTTGCTAGTGAATGTAGCCATTGTTCATTTTCGGTGGAAGGTATCCTTCGCCCTGTGATCGTTGTTGTTCAATTATTTTAAACTGTGTGCTGCATTGATAAACTTGAGGTATAATAAGTGCTGCTCTGACCCTTTCCTCTCTGTTGGATCCCTTGTGACCCTTGTCCCTCCCCCCTCCCATTCCCTGTCGGTGGCGTTCGAATAAACTCGGTTGACCGCACCGAGCTGGCATTGAACCATCTGTGGGGGCCGTTACGTCACGCCCCATGTTCAATTTTAACATTTCCATTTTAGTTGAGCCCCTCTTTGGTTCCCCCCTGGGTTTCCTCATAACAGTTTTGGAACTATGTACATGTTAGTGATTCTTCAAGGCATTGGAAGTCAGTTATGTAGCTTTATCTTACAAGAGTCATCTAGTTTTGGTTGTCTCCTGGGACAGGTTGCCTCTCTGGAACATTCAAGATCCCTTCACTTTCTTTCTCCTTGGGCCTTGGACTCACCATTCTGAATCTCCTCTTGGCGTTTTTCCTTTGTTGCCGCCATCTTCCTGTGGGCCGAGAAGGTCGGAAATAAATTTTCTTATTTCTATTTCAGATCGCAGTCTGAATTTGGCTCCTTCGTATTCAAACGTAAGCGAGAAGGGGTAGCCCCACCTGCATCAGATATTTTTATCCTTTAGTTTCCTTGTGAGGGGACCGCACATCTTCCTGAGGGCTAGCATTAGGGAGGAGAGGTCCTGATATATCGAAATTTGGGCCTCCCCCATGGTGATCGTGTCGCTTCTCCTGGCTTTTTCGAGGATTCGGGCTTTGTCTCGAAATCGATGGAACCGGGCGAGAACTGATCGTGGGCCTCCTGAGGGGCCGTCTGTTCTGTGGATTCTCTCTGTCATTGGTTCATCTACATCATCGTCCGACACAAGAAGTCTAATAATATTGTGGAGTGTTTCCTTCAGGTCTGCTTCTGTTTCACCTTCCTTCTCCGGGATTCCGAAAATGCGCAAGTTGTTTCTTCGCCCTCTGTTTTCCAAATCATCAAATTTGAGTTTAAAATCCTCTTCCCTGTGTTCTAATTCAGTCATTCTCTGATCAAGTTGCACCTCTAGGGTGTCAATGGAGGCCTGATTACTCTCCACCCCTTCAAGTCTGTCTTCCATACTGTCCAGCCTTTGGGTGAGTCTATCTATCTTGTTCCCTATGTTGGTGCCTAGGTTTTTGATTTCTCCCAACAAAGCCGCAATATCACCTTTCGTTGCTGCGGCAAGGTCGTTCCCTGTAGTACTGCTGTTCGCCATTGCAGAGTCGGTGGTCGTGTGTGGAATGGAGGTGTACGCGAAAGGTGCCAATTTATGTCTGATGTCCATATGTTTTCGTGGTAGTAGGGGCAGTTGGACCGTATTCCCTGTAGTGGTCGTGAGGCAATTGCTAGGGTGGGCAGAGGAGGCACACGCCCCAGTTTTGGGGGCCTTACCCTCTGTACAAGTCTGTTACGTGATACGTGGGCAGGTGTCTTTTCTGCTGAAGAAGGCAGACTTTGCCATTGAGTTAGAGTCTCAGAGGCACACTACTAGGATGTTGGTGGCGTCACTGTACCCTTGTGGGATACATGCCTGCCTCGCGGTCCACTGACCATCACTGTTCACTTTTCCCCATAGGGGTAGTCCGTAAGTGGGAGCTGTTTGGGTGCACCAGGGGGCCCACCAGCGCTCTTCCCCGGCTTCGTTTGTAGGATTGCGTGTTGCAAAGGTGAGGAGGTGTGGCTGGGGCAGAGGACTCCGCTCTTCTGGGTGCCATGGGTATTTTATTTTTTCACGCTTCCGTGGTGAGGTACCATTATAGGCTGTGGAGCTCCAGTTTGTGTGCCCAGGGCGCTCTGCTCAGCTAGGAAAGCACTGATCTCTCCCTTCTCTTTTTTGGGTGCCAGCAGCAGGTTTATATCACCCTATTTCTTATCCATTTTGTTGGGTGAATGGGACTGGGCCTTGGCAGCAGGCTCTTTATAGCCCTGCAATGTGTACTGATTATCCACGTCTCCCTCTGGGCAGGGGGCTGTTAGGTTCCCATTGATTGGGCCTTTACTGGTCGTGTGGAAGGCGCGGGCTGTGCACTGGAGGTGTGGTGGGGCCTGTGACGGGCCGCAGCGCGTAGGACACTGCCAGAGGCTGCTGTATAACAGCGGTCACGGGAGGGAGGGCCGCTCCGCACCCCCCATCTATAAAAGGTGCCAGGGGATCTTTAAAGTTTGTGGGACGGGGTACCTGCGAGGGATCAACTGGATCGTTCATGCCACCGTCTCCACTGAGGTCCCGGCAGGCCGGCGAGTCTCTGCCCTCGCGTGGTGTCTCGGGATGCCGTTACATTCAGAGGCCGGATTCCATTGGACAGGTCCTACTGCGCCGCACGCCTCCAGCCTCCGGATCCTTCCCGCTGCCGGCGGTTTAGTCCCAGTAGTGTTCGCTGGTGGTGGGGGTCTACTAGCATTCGCTGATAAAGGAGGCCAGAGCGATCCAACGTTGGTTTACTCGGGTTCTCAGCTGGTGGGCCTTCCTCGGCTTCCTGCTGCCTTGTTACGCATTGCTGTGAAGGGGCCTGCCACGCTCTGCAGTTCGCATGTTGAGGTCTCATGTTCGGTCTTATCTCGGCGAGGGAGTTTCTACCGTTTTGGGTCGGGTTTTTCACGATCTGTGGGGGGGGCTTTCTGACATCGTTGGTCCAATTCGTATCATAGGGGGGGCATTAGTGGGGCCTCAATCCACGTTGGGGGCCGTGGTAATGGAGCTCACGCGCAGAGCATGTCTGTCTGTGTGCCCCCTGGTGGCCAGAACTTTGTTTACTTTTTTTAAAATCTTTTTCATAGCATTTTTTTTCTCGAGTTGTGAATAGTTCTCACATTGACAAAAAATACCATTAATACCCGGTACAATGTTAAAAAAATACTGTTAGTACCCCAGGCTATGTTAAAGCACTCGCTTTGCTCAGGTTTGTAACTGTCGCCCCGGGGGCATTATCCAACTGGTAATGCCCCCCAACCCCTGGGTTCTAGTGCTTTAATAACATGTCTGGCCAACTAACAGAGAGCCCTGGTCCCAGACAGTTTAGCACTGATGCAAAGCAATTTGTCACCACTGCTGGAAAAAAAACGTTCCAATTTTATTTATTTTAATTGGTTATTTATAACACGCTTAATATCCAGAGGTTTCTAAGCGTGAATCCGGGTATCAAACCTGTGTTGCTCCGTGTCATCTTGCGTCCAAGGTGAGCACGTTGCCCTTGAGCTATCCTCCCAAGACTTTTTGCACCCACTGACCAGTGGCTGAATGATAGTGTCAATAATACAATGACATTTTCCGCCAGTCAATCAGAGCCAATGCTAATGCCAAATTGCCCACCAGGCATAGATATCACTTTTGCCAAATGGCATTTTTGCTGAATGCATTTTTGCCAATTGCTTTCCCACTTTTATTACCACGAATTTGCATGTGGTAAGTATGGGTAAGGGATATAGTAAGGAAGGAAGCGGTGGGTGGGAAGGGCCAGGGCCCCCCATGTTTGTGGTAAAACAAAGTGGAACATTTGGCAAAGATGCATTTAGCAAAAATGACATTCTGCAAACAAAATGCAGCAAACATGCGTAGATCCACCCACCATGAGTTCACAATTGCCTGGCACCAGATACATTCTTACAGTCTGTCCCAAGGAATCTTTAATCAAAATGTAGGGTTTTTCTTTTTTTTTTAAGTTGAACTCATTAAAAGTACAGTACATTAAAGTACACTCTTTCGTGTAATGATTAGCACTGGCATTAGTTAGGCTGTCATAGTTTAGCCAATTTTTAAGAAATAGGGTAATAAGGCACGTTGGTGGTAAGTCAAGTTTGGTGGTGGCAGAGGGCCACTGCGAAGTCTGCCTGGGTAGACGCGATTATGGTCCTCATGTGAGACATAATTTATTCCTCTACTTGGCTCGCTTCCGAGTCGTGACAGCCTCTGTACTAGGGATCTTATTTTATTTGCTTTTGTATGTATTTGAAGAATAGGAATTCAATTTTGATCAGAAATTATTTACAATAAGACATTGGGGCTGGGGGGATTGCGCAGGGGCAACGCTTTGTCTGGGAAGCAAGACAACGCATAGCAACACAGATTTGAATCCCGGTCTCGCACTTAGAAACTGGTCTCCGATATTAAGTGCATTATAAAGGAACAATTATTTTAAAAAAATGTTTTATTATTTTACAGATGTCGGAGGCATTCCCCAAAAGGGTGCCCGCACAATATTACAAAGATGAGAAAAATTGGAGGGATCAGAGACAAAACAAAACAACAAATTTATGTATAAGAAAATAAAAAACAGGTGAATTACAAAAGTAAAGTGAATCTGGCTAAGTGATTCAAACTAAAGGGGACTGCTGTACAATATAAAAAATTACATTACATTATTACAAGGCTCTGGAGGGAGTGGTGTGGTCAGGTAGGGAGGATGGGGGAGAGGGCACAGTTATCTTCCTTTTTGGCAAGTAAGTGAAGTCATGCTTCAAAGAGATCCACAGTCGGGCTGACTGTATGGTTGAGTGCAAATGAGGAGTTTAGGCGGACGAGATGGTGAGAAGAGAGAGATACAATCATTCATGTACTGAAGAGCAAGACCGTTTATAGCTTTGTAGACTAGGAGAAGGAACTTGAAAAGGAATCAGTTGTGCACACAGTTAAACAGCATGTTGCTGGTATGTAGAAGTGGGGAGAAGCTGGGTTGGTTGTGAAAAGTGTAGGTATCAAAGGTAAGGACTTTATCTAGAGGGAGGGAGGGGTATAGAGGGAGGCATAGGAGAAGGCTCGAAGAGTAGCAAAGTTTGCGGAGTGAGCAGAAGGGTGATCAGTCCCCGCAGTCCTCTACAGTATTTTTGCAGCGTCTAATCCTGGCAGGAGTTGCTACCTGGTCCTCCATATTACCCACTACTGGCTGTGGTGCGGGTCGCGGAGTGAGCAGACGAGTGAGCAGTCCCTGCAGTCCTCTACAGACTTTTTTGCAGTGTCTATTCCTGGAGGAGGAGTTGTTACCTGGTCCTCCATATTACCCACTACTGGCCGCGGAGCAGGCCGCGTAGTGAGCAGACGAGTGAGCAGTCCCTGGCAGTCCTCTACAGTCTTTTTGCAGTGTCTATTCCTGGAGGAGGAGTTGCTACCTGGTCCTCCATATTACCCACTACTGGCATTGGAGAGGGTCGCGGAGTGAGCAGACGAGTGAACAATCCCTGCAGTCCGTGCGAGGACTGCAAGCACAAGACGGACCCAGGTAACACCTCCCCAGAATTGTTCTCCACCTATCTTCAAAAATCACCATTAATAATATTTCTGCATATCCACCGTGTGGGGACTTTAGGACTGTCTCCTTTGACCCATACAGCGCTACAGTAGGCGCAGTAGAAACCCTACTGCAACCTGTTCAAAGCTACGCTATCAACCAGTGCTGAGCTATGCTGTGTGGGGACTGCAGGAAGTTTCCTTTGATTCACACGCTGTCGCAGTAGAAATCCTAGTGCAATTTGTCCAAATCATGCTATCAACCAGTGCTAAGCTACGCCGTGTGGGGACTGCGGGAAGTTTCCTTTGACCCACATGGCCCCACAGTAGAAACTCACACTTCAACTTGCCAAAGCTACGTTATCAACGTGTGTGAAACTACACAGCATAGGGTGTGCGAGATTCCTCATCATCCCATACGAAGCACCAGTACTCAGTCTTTTCATCACATATCATTTGCCAAAGACAAAATCACCACTAAGTATGACTACACATCAAGCGGAGGCTGCAGGACGCTCCTCCTGACCCCCCGATCAAATATCATACCAATAGCAACTGGGCTCTTATCGACAAACACCCTTCCAATATTCATTTCTTGACTGTTCTATGCTGTTCTTTGCTGTATATTCACATAGCCGGACATAGAAACACACATCACCACTCACCTTGCCTCGCTCGCTTGGATTGTCCGGACGGCTGCCTGGGTCCTGGTGGGGTGCCGCGGCCCCCCGGTCTGTTTGCGACTCGCCAGCGCCCTCGGCCTGTGCGGCTTCTTGGCTCGGTGTGGGCTGCTGTCGAGGACGTATCAGAGCGTGGTGCAGAATGTATCCCTCCATGACCCGCTTGCTTACATTTTAACCCATTGTTCACCAAGGCACATCCAGAAATGACCCACTCCTCTATGCTACGCGGCATCACTCTGATACTATGGTGCAAGGAACTGTAACAATGGCGGCAAAACTCTTGTGAGTGCCAAAAACCTATGAAAATCGCGTTCTCAGGCACACAAAAAGATGGATGCACAACCAGCCACCCGTGGTGCATGTGTGGTGGAATAGAGCACACACTGCAGAAAATGTACCAGTGGGCTCCATTACCAGCTAACAGAGTGCAGAGAGAGAAGCAGCACTTTGCAAATGAAACTCCAAAATGTGCCTATAAATGACATTTGCTTTGTTGCTAAAAACTCCAAAATGCCTATAACACAACATTTCTCAATATTCAAAATCCTGCTTGGCGCTGAAGTTCATATAATCATTGGAAGCATGGCAAATATACAAAGTCTTAAAGCGTAAAGAGCAAAACATGCCCTTAGGCAAACTGGATGGTCTGTAAACTGACAGCCCTTGTCAGAATCTGTGTGCAGTACCCAGGGCTACCTGTGAATACCAGCTGTCAGATGAGTTACTGATGAAACTGCAAAGTGATCTAAACTAAAAAGTCTGCCGGATTAGCAAACATAAAAAGGATTGTGGCTTAAAAGCATACAGATCTCGGTTGTTTTTTATCAGACAGAGTTAAAGCTAAGAAAGTAATGTATTTATGTTTGATGCAAAAAGTTTGGTTTTTCCTGGATCTTTAATTAAGAATAAATTAGCTTGGCTGAGCTGCAACTCTTTGGAAGTGGACAAACAGGTTTCTCCAAGGTGGATGGATATCCTCTCAACTGAAACTCACGGTGAGATGATAATTGTGGGTTAACCCAGACTTTTATCTACAGAAAGAGCATGAACAATAGGAGGCCCTTTAGCCCAGGAAACGGAGGTGTGCGAGGGTTTTTAGTTGCTCCTGGAAGGAACTTCCCCAAGGAGGTGGATGCTCCTGGACTCCCAGGAGAGACAAAGGGGTGGAGCCAAGCGACCATTTGCTGTTAAGAATGCACAATGAACAATTTTCAGAGACTCATAACTTGTGATTCAAGGTGGTGAACAATATAAAAAGGACAGAGTTGTTGATCTAAGTTTTGGCTGCACGTTTTAAGAGGCGGCATAACTGTGTGACATGTTCTGGACAGGAATGGAAATATATGTGGTTTTATGTGAAATGTATTAATACAAGAATTGTGAAAATGTATGCACACATCCCTATGTTAAACACACACATTTGTGGAAATTTGCATAAAGTTTGGAAATTGTGTTCATAGCAAAAAATGACACAAGTTGAGCCAAGATCCCACATCTGTGAGGTTTTGAGGAACAGATGCTACATAAAATGTGGAATCTTTGTGTGTGATTTGTGTAAAGGGTACCAATGTAGCAATGTGTATTTAGTATAAAATTCGATTTGTAGACCAGTGGCTAAAGGGAGGTTTCTATGAACTGTAAAGCAAACCATAAAATGTGATATCATCCGGCCTTGATCCAATCACTCAAATGCAAGGCAGAGATGAAGTTTTGATCCAATCCCAGCTCACAGGGGCAAGCTTAGCTAAGCCAGCCTATACACCCACTTTATGATGTCATTTGAAAGGATAAATAGAGACAGCTGACAACACATGGGGACTGACTGATTCAGTCATTTTCCTGATTCCGGCAAAGCAATCTGATCCAGCATTCTACATCCAGCCTTTAACATCCTTCCAGATCCAGATGCTAAGACTCTTGCAAGCAGTAGAGAACTACTGACTTTCTGCCAGGCCTACACCCTCAAACTTATTCTTGTAACCCAGTGAAGCGCGGTGGTGTGAGAAGGCAATTTGAACTAGTATCCTAAAAATCTCTGGCTTGCTACCACAAGGCTTGACTGAGGAACTCGCTACTCAGCTGATTGAACTACCCACAACCAAGAAGGGCAGATCCTGTGCAAATCTGGTGACCGGCCTAGCTGATCCAGTCCTGCGCCTGATGTGCTGTCCTTCCTAGACCAGACGCAATCCAAAGACCAGAACTGACGGTCCAATTTAATAACTTATTCTGTGAGTATTAATAGGAAGAAAAGTGACCCATAGTATATTTGCATTGTATGATCCCAATCTCAAACCCATCCTAATCCTATCTGTAAATTCAGAGTCATAGTATTGTCAGAACCTTTCTTGCGCTGATTTTCTCTCATTTGTTTTATAAAATCATAAGTCATTAGTGTTTTTGAGTAACTAAAGTGAATCCCAGAAAGAAATTGAGTACCACGTGAAGGGTTACGCCGGCCACATAACTGTGGAGATTCATGTGTTGCATCCTCTTTTTCATGGTCATAATCTAGTCTAAGCAACCCATCTGTCATTTTCAAAGTGCATTTCCATTCTCGTGCCTATTTTGCAAAAACGACTCTCCCTAAATCCTCTATAACTCCCTCAGTTTTTATGATAGAATTCTTCCATTATATCTAATATCGTGTAAGGAAAAGTTTGCCGCGATTTTACATTCTGAGAAATTTTACACGTGTGAAATAGCTTTAATTTATTTCCCATTTGGACTTTGAGATTTCAAAAGTTTTCTTCTGACTAAATCATTGCTTCTGATTGTTTGCAACTGTTAAAAGTGGCTCCCATAGGAATTATGATAATTGAAACAATTTTTGACCATATTTGGGGTTTTTGCCCAGTCAATTCCAAACACAATTTGAAGCCATTCTGACAGTGAAAAGTCAATTCTGTTTTTCTCTTGTGTTTGAAGGAGGAAGGTGGGACTGATATTCTGTTTGATTTGTACTATTCCTGAATACCTGCTCTCTCCTCCCATCTCTTTACATTGCCTATTGGGGGGGTTGAGGGGTGTTGCAGGGGGAACCTCTAACCATAGTGCTATTTGTTGTAAATCAACACAAAAGTATTATTTTCTGTGCTGCATTTGTCTTTGTGCTCATTCTTTGATTCCTAGTGTATTAAAGATACTATTCAGTGTTCTGTCACCCCATTGGTGATTGTTGTTTACCTATTAAAATATATTGTGATTAAATTCTAAATACATAAATAAATATTTACCTTTGCAAACTAGCCTGATTTCTGGTTTAGTGTGACCGGGGGGGGGGGTTCCAGGAGAAGGGTGTGCTATGAGAGGTATATCGTTCAGAATATTAAACCTATAGATAAAAATAAATATGGGTTTCAGTTGCGCACTACACGCTCGACGGGACTTGGGTGTGTGTCCCGGATTGAAATCACCTACAGCTTATGGCCGGTAAATAAGGGAAAAAGTTGCCAGAATCGTCAACTGCTCCATTAACACGGCGCCACACAAAATCCTTGCTCCATATTGAATACACACCCCACCACAAACCCTGCCCCCCGACACAACTGGAAAACATCTAGAAAAGCATAAAGACTGCCCCGACGCCCACAACCAAGCTAGCGACCTTGAATTGATTGATAACCCACAACCAGCCCGAACCACACTAGTCTTAAACCCACAACCTACACCTCTGATGAACAACATGGACACAGAAAATCAGGAAAGTGACACAATCACTGAAAACTAAGAAGGAAACGATCGACAGCCTTCTAAGAATGACCAAAGTCCATCTGACAAAGGGCTGACAGAGCAAAAAAGGAAAACATTGCCCAAGAAGAGATGAAAGGACATGAATATAACAAATGACCACTTGACCATGAACAAATGCCACCTGTGTGCGAAAGTGAGACCTCCACCCCCAAATATGAAAATAGGCCACAACAATGAGAAAAATCAAAAAACGGTGATTATCTACAAGATAGCGAATTAAACCCACAAAGGAAAGCTCTAACATACCCATCAACAGGGAAAACTCTACTTCCCATGATCAATGGAGAAGGTGCACACACCTCTCACCCGAAAATGGAAACCATGCCCACTCATATAAACAAAACACAATCACAGACAGAATTCAATCAATCAGTATACGCACAAAAAGATAGAGTGAAGATTGCCAAAGATGGGAAACAATATACGATCGAAAAACAAGATCTGAACTTCATGAGCTTCCACCAAAGATCACTACCAACCGGTGACTATAGAGACTTTCTTTAGACTTAACAGAAATCGAGGCTCTAATGGAGCTGCAGGAACATAAAAGGAAAGCAGCAAGAAATAATAACAATCAATTCCAAAATGATACATCGGAAATACGCTGCCCTATTCCAATTCCAAGGATCTACGTAACAACGAGTTCCTCGCCTGTATCTGTGGAATGGAGAATAACTCAAGATCAGACTTTTGATAACCTGAAGAAAGAAAGCTCTCATGACCACTCTAAATGTTGAAGCCTATCCTCAGAACTCCCCCAACAGAAATCCATTCCAACAACGATGTTGGACTTACAGAACATGTTAATTGCTGTAACAACACAGACAATGATCCCATACCTGAAACTCCAAGAAGTGCAAATAGAGGCCTCCCGAGAACAGGCAATTATACAAGCCTTGATATTCTCGAAACAGAAAACACACGAAGTACTCATGACCAAAATAGAGGAGCGCCTCTACGCAGAGGCAGAAACCAGCACATCATGGCAGTTAAGATTGGCAGACATAGAGAGAAACGATAGGGCCGATAAAGCACATCTCACTGATGCCCTACTCGCACTGATGCATGCCAACAATGCTAAATCAATAGGGAAACATAACGATCACCAAACGCAACACCACTCTACCAGAGGTGCGGTGACATAAGTTTTACATACTGAACACCATCTGAACAAACCTGGCAGCGAGATAGCACCAAGAAATAACACACATCCGATGGCAGAAGGTTGATTGATCGACCTAAGCAGGGAGACCAACATGCCCCAACTCTGTCAGAGCACTAATAACTCATTGAATAAACAAGATATTGCGACCAAACCCAAAGACACATATGGTATTTCAATCAATCATGACCAAACCACAAATAATGCCACCTGCAAAGAAATCAAAGAAACAAATTAAAAAGCAACAAAAAGGATCCAGAGCATTCCTTCAAAACTTGACAATAACACCAATTCAACCAATGAAAAATCAACAAATGACTTCCCAGACATCTGCAAACTGCAAAAAATTAAACCAGCAAGACTGCTACTTCCTCCCAAGTTCATAACAAGACAAAGTCTGCTCAAGAAACCAAGAAAACACTGGAATTACAAGCAGCAGAAATTGACGCGGCTACAATAGAACTTTTAATGAACTTATCTACCTACTCCAAGGATGATAATATAAGGAACGAACAAGAGGACATGCAGATGAATGATTCCTCTCTAACAGTAATAGTCTGCTATGAGCAGACCATCTCAGATCAACAGAGTGTAATCAACCTCACCTGCGATGACATTTCCAATTTATAACTAAGCAGAGACAGGAGCGGAACAGACATTGAAGGAAATTATATCTCTGAGACTCCATTAGATGACACATCCAAATCCAAAGCTGAATCCACAAGACTAAAACTACCGCAATTCATAGATCCACGGAAACAAAACCAGTGGAATAGAATAAAACTTGAAAGACTGCATAGATATAATGATGGACTCATTCTAAATAGGACGAATACCTTATGCCTCTTACATGTGATGCCTGATTTAAAAACACTAACGTCAAAAGATATCCAATTAATTGAATTTATAGACTCAAAAAGATTGGACCGTATTTGGATAGACTGCACCACCAGAAAAATACTCTTGATTGAAGCTCATAAAAATGACATCTGAAACCTAGGATTCGAACTAACAATTGAAGAAATGAATGACACACCTTTGGATGAAGAAAGCATGGTCCAAAAAGACGATAAGAGAAATATAACAATATGTTCATCTATAAGCTGCTGTTAAAGCATCTATTCTTCTGTCCTGCCGCCTGACCCTGAACATAATGACCAAAGAAGTCTCAGTAGACAATACCAGCGAGTCAAACATCACCTACAGAGGGCCAGACAACCATTCTGGAGAGAGATGAGTAGTACTCGGACTACAATGAACAAAAGTCTCTGTGAATACCACTAACAACGAACATCACATAATAACCACATTTTGACTCTCTGCTCATGGAATACTCATAGCAATAACCATCTATACCAAAACAACAGACCAGAATTCACAAATGCTGAAATCATACAAGAGACATGGACATCCCAGAAACCTGTTTGTGAAGGTTACATCACATACATGAACCCTGCAATGTGCAGGCTGAAGGGACACCCATCAGCAGGTCTACTAACATTCATGAAGATGGGTGCCCAACTTGAAGTTGTCGAAAACAAGAATATTAACTCTTGGATCCAGACTGTAATACTTCTTCAAGACCAGACAGCCGGAAATGTACCTCAACAGAGAAATCTAAATGCCAACAAACATTACTTGGGGGATAATAAATACATACTGGAACCCCAAAAAGATAAAAGACGAAACGTTTATTGATTCTTTCCTAACGGCTATGGATGAAGCCACTATGAAATATCCATGCATTGCCTTCATCATATGTGGCGACCTGAACATTCACTTTCACATCCGTGCTAGGCAAGAACTAGCAGAACACATGTTAGAAAACTGTGCGCAAATATGGTCCAAAGAAATGATCAATAGAAACATGGAACGCCTTAATGCATTTAACTTAGGCACCACAATACTGATGCTGACTTGGTCCTGCAGTAATAGTACGGGGATCAAAAGAACCTCTGCAACGAAATGATAACATCTACACACAGGATAGCGACCACTTCATCATGATTCGTGCATGGTCTATTAGTAGACAGTCCCCAGCCCGAGTAAAACTTCCGGAACTAGAACTCAGTACCACCACAACCCAATTGAAAACCACACAGTATCAAACAGAACAGCTCCCAGGTACATTTATGAAAACAAAGATGCAAGATGCAGGCAAAATACATAATGAGTGGATTTTAGACAAATTTATACAACCGTCAACAGCTAAGATACCTCAGAAGCATGAACATCAACACGCCTATAGCCTTACGATAGCAGCAAAGAAGAAAGAACTAAGAAACCAGCCAAACCAAATCAAAAGAAACCCACAACTAGGGAAACAAGCGGAAATTGAAAAAGCCAAACAGAAATACAAAAATTGGCTTAAAACTGCTAAAATAACCCACGAACAGAATGATGCCGAGACGATGTTGAGATCGATGAACTCAAGGAACACCACAGATCTATGGAAGATACTTAATTCACAAACTCTACCAACAGATAATATGATCCTAGACATTCCAGAGCCCAGATGGATGTCACACTTTCAACAACTATATCAAAAAAGACATCTGATACCAACTGCTTTCATTCCCAATATCCAAGTAAAATGGACAATCACCTGGGAGCCTGCAGACATAATTGCCGCCATCTCCAGCCTGAATGTCTCACATACTCCCGGCCCAGATGGTGTGTCAAATGACATCATAAAAAGAACCCGTAACCATGGGCTGCACTCTGCATACACATTTTTTGAATTGATAAACCGCACAAACCAAATCCCCTCCACGTGGCAAAAAGCAATCTTAATCCCGATCTACAAACAAGGACCAACTGAAAACCCGGGGAATTATCACCCAATTGCTCTCTTAGATCCCCTAGGGAAAATATTTGCCAACATCTTACTAAAAAAAACTTAATAACTGGGCCACCTTAGCGAAGAGACAAGCACCTCAGCAAACAGGTTTTGTCAAACAAGTTGGGACGAACATTAACTTATTCATCTTAAACCTGCTAAAACATGAAACAATCAAAACAGGAAATCAAACATATGCTGCATTCATCAACCTGCATCTTGCTTCGATAAAATAAACCAAAATATTTTATGGGACAAACTGGTCAAATGGGGCTGCCCAGGAGACATCATTGAGCCAATTAAATTACTTTATTCCAACACAAAAGTCCAGATACGGATGACCAAGAATGGCCTCGTAACTCAACGAACATGAACATGGCATGGACTGAAACAAGGCTCCCCCCTGGCTGCAGCCCTATTTAACATGTTCACTTCAGATTTTGAAGAAAACATCTCCAGCCCCTTATTCACCAAGTTAAACTCAACTACTGTGTTGTGCATCCTCTATGCTGACGACATCGTACGTTTTGCTAAAACTCCAAGAGTCTTACAAACTACTCTGAATAAAATGCAAGAATATATGACAACAACTGAACTACAAATAAATGGAAACAAGACCAAAATTATGACACTATTGCGACAACCAAGATTAAAGAAAAATTATTCTTCATTCTACCTAGAAAAAGAAAAATTCGAACAAGTCCTGACAATCAAGTACCTGGGCATCTGTATCAATCAATCACAAGTAGAACAGCCTTGGACAGAACATCTTAAATCCAAAGCGTATGCACTGGGTTTGATTTTACACAGAAAATTCAGGAAATTCTCACTCAAACCTGTAGTGCTGTTCTATGGACAAAAAGTGACAGCCATCTTAACCTATGATGGTGAGACCATGATCAACATTCACACGAGCATATGCGAAAAACTGAGGGTATTTTCTGGAGAAAGGTCCTAGCACTCCCACAATTTACTCCGATATTACGCATCAGACATGAACTTGGCCTCCAATCCCTACAGTCAATCATGAGACTTATTCAGGAAACTGAATAATAATGAACACATCCCATCCCTGAACATCCTGCGAACTAACGCTGAGAATATCAACGCCACGGTACTGAACAAATGGAAATACTTTGCCAACTCTAAGAGACTTGGAAGCGAGATATCTATGGAAACACTGATTAACAGACCCCAAAGAACAAAAATCCATCTTGCAAGACTCGACTGGATAGCGACTCAGAAACGCAAAAATCAATATAAACTAACCCTGGACTGCAAGGGCGAAGCTAGAGCCTTAAACCAAATGCCACAGTACCTTAATCTTTTCCTCGACCGAGGGATTCGTGATACCTTTATGAGACTCAGACTCAATATTCTTCCGATTCAAGAAATGCTAGAAAAAAGAAGTCAGACCTCCAATCCTGATCAGGCATGTAGATTCTGCAAGAATACAGAAATCATTGAAAGCGTCTATCACATCTTGATGCAATGCCTGCACTTGCAGAAAAGTGCATTTTCTTCACCCAAATGTACTTGAAAGCTAGAACTGAATTAGACCGATTATCCGATTGTGGACAGAAATCCTGTCTGAACTAACGAATGGATGAACTGCTAACGTTAACTTTAAGTTCTAAAATGAATTGTGAAACCATACATACATGTATAAATTTAAGGTTGAAATGCATAAACCATATACATTTTAAATAAAAAATAAAAAACTAGTAAAGTTTGCTGATTATGAGGGTGGAGATTAGAGTTTTCGTACGGTGGTGAGTAAAATATTGATGACATTTTCAAATGCTGAGAGGGTTAGTATGAGCATCCACGATCGAGATAGAGATGAATTGTTGCTGTCAGAAGTCGCTATCAAAGAGGATCCTAAGGTGGTGATTCTTTGAAGGGGAGGCAATAAGGTCAGATGGGAAGGAGAAAGGAGAGGTAGGGCTGGGATAGTATTTGAATCTGGAAGAAAGATGATTTCTGTTTTTGAAGAGCTCAGCACAAGGACGTTTCTTTTTTTATAAAATGTTTAATTTATTCGACTCCAATGGTTTACAACATAGGAAACCTTTAGCCATAGACTTTCTACAAACATTAAATCACCAAATGAAATGCAAAGTCCTATTCCTTAATCATGTATCTGGCTAACTCAATGTCATGTGCTTATTGTTCACGTCTTTTCTGTCACAGAACAATCATCAATTTTCTTAAATATAGCCAACAGAAATGTAGTCAGTGCCAGGTTAATATGAGTTTTTTCCCCTTCCAGCAGTATGTTCCACCAGTCTTCCACTGACCAGCGATGTACCCTTTCATCGCCTCTCCTTAAAAGAAGTCTCTCTCGTCTCTCAATGCCGGACGAATTAGCGTCAAATGTTTTAGTGATTCTATTGAGTTCTTCTTCCGACATAATCTGCATAAAATGTCCGTATTCACATTTTTTCTTATATGTAGTACTTCTCTCGTAGGCAATATGTTTAGTCGGAAGTGCATGTACTGTGTTCTAAAGAACCAATTTGGAAAAATTCTCAGATAGCTAGGAAGCACATTCAGTTTTCTGGCTCCTGACCTGTAGTCGTCATGATGTTTATACCCTTTTGTCTCTTCTTGGGTCTCGCTCCAATCTCTCATATATAGTTTTCTCTTGATTTTACTTGGATCTCTTATTAGTACGTCGTCCGATTCATTCAGGTCCTGAACAATTGCCTGGCAGATGTTTCTCCATTCCGTTAGAGTGTTTTCCCTCTCATCTACTAGCGCCTTCCTCAGAACTTGAAAACCTCCTCTAGGATTGTCTTCAATGCATTTGCGGTAGAACAAAAGAGATTTCCACATTGCTATCGCCTTGAGAAATGTTAGCGCTAGTTCCCTCCTAATAATCTGTATTGGTAGACATCTTGGTAGTCGAAGGACTGTTTTCCAAAAGATGCCTTCCACGATTTTGCCCTTTTTTCTCATTACTTCGATTCTTGGCGCATCACACTTGCTGATGTTTATACAAGCCCCTAGGTATCTGAACAAGCTAACCTCCAAGATTATTTCACTTTTAAGCCACCACATTGGTTTCTTCTTTACACACCTGTTATTTACTGCTCTGATTGTCATGATGCATGATTTTGCTGGGTTTATTCTGAAGTCGTTGGTCTCTACATAAGCTTCTAATGCATCCAATTGACGTTGTAGACCTACAGGAGTCTGGTCGACCAACATAATATTGTATGCGTATAGAAATCTGCCATTAGGTTTATCTCTGATTTTTGGCGGTAATGTCTGAATATACAAAAAATCTTTTTCCACGTCTGACACAAAGAGATTGAAAAGCTGTGGGGCAAGCGGACAGCCTTGCTTCAAGCCTACATTCGTCGGTATGGCATCCATCAGAAGGCCTGATTTATCTAACCTTATTCTTACTGATGTTTCCGCATATAGCTCTTTGATATTTTCCAATAACACACAAGGGCATTTCCAGGCTGCCAATTTTCCCCATAATCTTTGTCTTCTGATGGTATTGAATGCTTTGGAGAGATCAATAAATGCAAAAAATATTTTCTGCCCCTTCTCTCTGTCTTTGCTTTCAGGAGGTTAATCAGAAGGATGCTTGTATTTACGACCAGTGTTAATACCCCACTTTACTAGTGTGTTCAATAGTATCACAGCGAGCACCTTGCCCGCCATGTCTAGCAGGGCTATGGGACGTTAATTGTCTGGGTCCGTCCTTGACCCCTTTTTAAAGACTGGCACAATAACCGCCGATTTCCTTGACATTGGTACTTTTTCTGAAAACATGATGTATTTAAACAGGTGGTGAAGTAACCTTGCCCACTCCACTGGGTTATATTTCATAATTTCATTTGTCAACCCATCAGGGCAGTGGGCTCTCGAGTTGTTTGCCTTCGTGATCATTTCTTCAATCGCTGATGCGTTCATATCCAAATGTTCTTCTGCCTCGATTATGACCTTCTTCCTCTGCGAGCATATAGGTTCGGTGTCCTAGAATTTGGCGTAATACTCAGTCCAAATCTTAGATTGTATTGGGTTTGTAATCAGCGCCTCTTGTGGGGCATCCATCTCGTTAATAGTGGTAGCTGTGTTCTTTGTTCTAATCGGGTTCAACATGTGCTCTGCATGCTGATTCAGCATCTTTTTTTTACTTTTCCACGATTTGTGTGTCATGCATGTGGCGATGTGAAACTGTTGTTTTTGTGTTTTCATTTTTGGTTTTCATCACATATTCTTTAAATAAAGTCACACTGTTTATTATTTGCTTGTCGTCTTCATCTTTCAGTTTTGTGATTAACTTTATTAATTGAGGTCGGGAATTCTGTCCCTTTGTATTGTCAACCCGTTTCTGATGGAATTCATGGCTATGTTACTTCCATACTTCACTCCTTTGTTTTTAGTTAGGTTGTTGCAAGTACGTTTTATGAGGTTGTGGTCACTTGTTGTCATTGTTTGCACTTCCATACATTTGACCACTCTGATCATGTTATTAGAAAACACATATATAGTCTAAAATGTTACCACTATTTATGCCCTTCCATGTTACCCTATCAGGGATGTTGCCTTGAGTTATTCCATTCAGGATAATGATGTTTCTGGATGGCATGGTTTTCCTCCAGAGAAATCCTCTTTTTTCTTTTTTAGTTAGTACTGATAAGTCATCTTCAATGTTTTTATTTTTTTGATCCAAGCAAGTACAATTTAGATCATCTAAAATAATGAAGACAGGGGGCCTCATTACGAGTATGGAGGCAGCCATGCGCTTAATAAGGGCATGGCTGTCTCCATATCGAGTTCCTGTACCGTGTTCTGTGGATGGGGAATTACCGGGTCATTCCGACCTTGGAGGACCCGGTAATTCCTCATGTACAAAAACATTCCCCATTCCCATTGAGCCCTATGGGGGCTCAAATGGGAATGGGGATGGAGCTAATAACGGGCCCGTTAATAACAGGCCCATTATTAGCTCCTTGGTCCCCTTGTGGGACCGGAAAGGACGTGTGGTTTTACCAGATGTCTGTTCCGGGTCCCGCTAGGGGACCTCAGAATCAGGCATCCCGTAATGAACGGTGCCGGTCCCGTACTGGCACCCTTCATTACGGGAGTGCAAGCCTCGTAATGAGGCCCAGGGCCTTTCAATGTTCTCCTTTGCTTATCTATTAGAGTCACAATATCTTCTGGTGGTACTTTGTTCCTTTGGATTACTGGGTTCCAGTATGTGTTGATTAATACTAGTGCTCGTTGGTTTACCGGGTTGTCCTTTAATAATTCTACTAGCATAGCTGTATATACAGAGTTGGATTTTGAGTATATAATAGAGTCTAGTGTAGGTCGTTTTTAAAGGCTACCAAGAGTCCTGACATAGGTCTTCGTTTGGAGCCTTTATTTGCCGGATTCAAAAGCACCCAATAACCTTCTAGTAACGGGATCTCCCTTAACCATGTTTCTTGTAAGCAAATGTCTTCGAACTCATCTATTTGTAGTTCTCCTTTTTCAAAAAGATGGGAAAAGCAATTTGGCGAATTTTTGTTTGAATGTATCTCTCACTCTTTTGTAGATGTTCATTAAATTTCAGTTTGGCTTCTCCATCCTCATGTACATTTGGTTCTCTTGGCTTTTAATGTCACTTTAATTCTTCTTTCCATTGTACTCGACGTCGCCCATTAATGTCAACTTTATCAGGGTACACATTCCACAATGATTCGTTCAAGGTTTCGTCTTCCATCTCAGAACCTTCTTCGCCTGATTGTTCATTGGTAATTAATTTGTTTTCCAGTTGGCTGCCATTAGTCACTGTTCTCTCTTCTTCTGAAACGGTGTAAGATGATAGGTCCATCAGATCTGCCTCTGTCGACTCTTCTTCTGTAAGTTCACAGATTTCTTGTTCTTTGATTTCCTTCTTTTTATCCACTTTTTTGAGTGTTTAACTCTGGGTTTGGCTTCTTAGCCCTTGTGTTCGCTGTCAATGGGGACTGTGGAAGAGTTAGGTTTCTGATGAAAGTACAGCTGCCATTTGATTTCTGTTTTGGAAAGCTTGCTTGGTTCTTCAATTTTCTTTGTACAATGTTCTTGGTTATTGTTTTCCTAGGTTGGATTACCTCTAATTCTTCTGCATTAGTTAGTCTACCAGTCATATTCGTATTTTTTTCCTTTCATTTTTTGGTAAATATTTGGCATATTTTTTGCTCAGGTGTTTCTGTGGCAGGTTTCTTATTGTCTGTTTGATGTTCTTGTACCGAGCTGTCTATCCGATCCACAACTTTACCCGATAGGGCTAATTCCGGCCTGTTTTCTGGCTCAAGATTAATGTTTTGTGAAACACCATCTTGTGGTTTTAGTGTTTCTTGAAGCCGTTGTTCATCTTCCATTAAAGTTGCTTTCTGAAGTCGTCGTAAAAAATCAATATCCCTAATTTGATGCTGTTCTTGCAATGCTTTTGGGGCTAATTCTTTGCCACTTTGTGTCACTACGGTCATTGTTGCACCATCCTTCATTAGATTTGCCCGCCAAATTTCGTCTTCCCTTTCGTGTCCTTCTGTCATAGTTTGTGTGATTTGTGTATTTTGGTTTTACTTAAGTTGTCTCTTCTTAATTGGTTGTGGTTTCCATGATTGTCTAAGTTGTCATTGTTAAGTTCCTTGTTCACCCTTTCCGTACATAATGAGCTCTCCAGTAATACCTGATCGGGTAGTTCTAATTCTGCCACATTAGTCATTGTTTTCTTTTGTTGATCTAGCGACTCTTGGTTTATGGCTTCACCCCCCGTGGGGCGTGTTCCATTGAAGAAGAATCTCCTCCCCTTCATGTCGCCCACCAGTGTTAAACGCGGGGGCTTCCAAATGTTTTTATCTTGCAATGCCCAACTTCTCATGTTCATATTTAAATTGGGACCACCTCCCCCACCACCCAACGTGTTGGTGATTCCTACAGTTTTTCACTTGTTGTCCCAGGCATAGCAATTATTTTCTCTCTGCCCAACTGTTACCGTCGTTTCATCAACCAGTTTTATTCCTTTTTAATTGTGGCCTTTCTGTGAATTTGCTGGTTCATCTGCTATACATTTTGTAGTTAGCTCTGAGGGGATTGGCACATTAATTTTAACACCTTCTTCATCCTCAATGAGCTTCTTTCTTTTGTTAATTGTTCCTAACCTTGTTCTTTCCGGTATGGCCTCCCGATGGTTGAACCCATGTGGTTGTTCTCCGGATCACACTCGTCTTGGTTTGTGAGACTACAGTCTGGCCGTAAATCAAGTTCAAGTTAAGACGCCGTTCCCTCCTTCTTCTCATTCTCTTTTGGAACACTGTTGTCTGTGGCGCCGTTCACCGCTGCTGTGATGTTTTTTTTTTTTATTTTGTGATGATTTGAGTTACACTGTAGCTTGTTGCTGTTAAACTCCAGCTGTCCCACCTAGTTCATAGAACCCCCCTGAGCCACTCAGCTCAGGGGGTTTAGCGGCAGACAAACTGTTGATGTACTGAGCCGTACTGGCACCAATTTGAACCTCCACATTAAATGGACAACCTGCGTTGATTGTCTCTGCGCACGTCAGTCCATCAATGCTTGCGCCTTGCAAGGACCCCATCGTGTCGAACACCGCCCACTCTTCCTCCCTCTTGGGAATTGAAAGTCTGGTGACAAAAGCCTCACCGTCTGGTTTGACAGACGGTTTGGGCTTTCCCTAGGGCTGATTGGGCACGACATTGAATCCCTTTAACACGTTGTTACAACCCCACGCTTACTGTCTTTTGGGGAGGGAAGTTCCTTTCACTGTCCACAATCCACTCTCCACCAGACACTCTTCTAGCACTCTGCTACACTTCGCTTGGGGGATGGTTCTTGTATGCGAGCGTAGCCGGTGGCGGAGCATTGTTGGAGGAAAGTCAGGAAAGACTGTTGCTCATCCCGTTCGCCCATTCGCAACGAGCAGAGTTTTTTAGTATCCAAAGATTCCAATGCATCCAAGGTAAAGACTGTAGCACAGGCAGCCACTGCAGCCACACCAGACACTCCGCTCGAAAAAAGTTTCATGGTAATGAAGGTGCATGTACCTCCTTTCTATGAACATTCTACATTGGTCTAGCCTGAAACCTTTATGATATCTGTTATTACTAGTCAAGAATGAGCTACGTTGATGGGCCAGTCTATATATATTGATACTGTTGCATGTCATCTTTTAATGGGCATCAACAGTAAAGCAAACATGATTCTTGTTTGCTCTACTCTTGATGCCCATGTTGGTATTATGTATCAAGACTGGCCTACATTGGTGGGCCAGTCCAGATATATTATTTACTATGACCCAGTACACAATATCTCCAGACTGGCCCACCAACATAGGCCCGTCATGCCACTTAATAACAAAATGGGCATCAAGAGTAAACCAAACATGATTCATATAAATAACATATGAAAACTAGCCCACCAACGTAGGCAATTTTGCCACATATTTACAAACTGGTCATCAAGAGTAAAGCAAAGATGAGACATGTTTGCTTTACTCTTGATTCATGTTTGCTTTACTCATGATGTCCATTGTGTTATTACGTAGCAATACTACCCTACCTCGTTGTGTCAGTCTAGATATATTTTTTACTTTGCCAGAGTAAAAGAAATATCCAGACTGACCCACCAACATAAGCCAGTCTTGCCACAGAATAACAAAATAGGCATCAAGAATAAAGCAAATATAAACCATATTTATTTTACTCTTAATGGCCATAACACCATTCAATGTCATGTTCTGGTATAACCCCTCAAAGTGAAGGTGAAACATGTGACAGGACAAGACATTGCAACCTCACCACCCCTCACCCATACTCTTGCCTTCCCGACAAACAAAAGCAGGCCTGCTGCCCAGCACACAAGCATGCATGTGTCAATTTCTCTAATTCGAACACACATTCACACGTTGATGGATTTTTTAATTCACTAATTCACTCGCGCACAGAGATATAGAAACACTTACATACATACCTACATATATTAGAAAACTAAAAGGAATTCTCCTTGCGTGGAGCCTCATCCCCAATGCTATCTTTCACAGAAGCCCTATGGCTCCCGCGCAGCATTAACAGGAACCAGGAACCATGGGGCAGAGAGAGTTTCCTGTTTTCCTGAGGGCATGCATAAGGAAGGTGAAGCACCTATAATAAGATGCCCAATGAGGACTAAATGTGCGGGGAGGCACGAGAGCAACCACTAGGCACATTTAGGCTTGAAGTTCCCAAGCCTGCAACCCCAATGGGCCGTGCAAGATTGGGGAAGCAAAAAGACCCTTGTTTTACATGGCCCTTTGGGCATGTATGCTGGGGAACTGCAGTGTTTTCCTTTGACAGTTAATACCAGCCCAGGAGTGCTTGTCAGCACTTTCTCTGGGCTGGCGTTTGTTTGTCCATAATAGGTGAGAGGTTGGTCAACGGCCCATAAGAAAGGAGCCACCTGGTAGAGATTAAACTGCACAGAAGTGGAATAGACATATGTCTGTCAAATCCTTGAAGATGTTGAGAAGTTTGAAAACCACAAATTGCCTTGCGCACCTTAGTCTCATAAAGGTGCTTTCCACCTGATGGAATTTGATCCTTTATTTGCCTCATCACCTCTTCGAAGAGTCAAATCTATCAACAATATCTGATTTAAGACATAGGCAAAGCATGTCAGCATGTCATCCATCTTATGTTATTTTATATTTATTGAATTTATATAGCACTTTAAGCCAAAGCGCTTTACAATATAACAGGTTCAAAGTGAGAGAAGCATATTTACAAACATGAACAGGTCATTAGAACAATAATTAGAACTATTTAAAAGGGGGTCGGGATAGGGTAGAGGAGGGGGTAGGTGAAGGGAGTTACAGTGTAGGATTTGAGGTGGGGGGAGGGAGGAGGGGAGAGGAAGGGAAAGGGGTGTGATCTGGTGTCCTAATTGCCTTCAAGTAGTATTTGTTACTAATTTAAGGTCAGAGGGGAAGGAGAGAGGATGGGGAAAGGAGGGGGCAAGAGTAGGAGAGGAGGGTAGGGAAGGGAAGTCGTGGGGGAGTGTAGAAGATGAGCTTTCAGGGAGTGGCGGAAGGATGAGTAGGTAGGGGTGGAGCAGATGGAGAGTGGGAGGGAGTTCCAGTGTAGGGGGGCCAAGAGTTGGAAGGAGCGGAAGCGTGAGGAGGCACATGGGGCTGGGGGTACAGTGAGGAGATAGAGGTTTGCTGAGCGGAGTGAGCGGGAGGGGGAGTAAAATGAGAGGAGGGAGGAAAGGTAGGGGGGAACCAGGTCATGGAGAGATTTATAGACAAGACAGAGGAATTGAAATTTCAGTTGTGAGAGGAAAGGAAGCCAGCCAAGTTGAGAGAGAGAGGAAGAAATAGAGTCTCAAGGGCTGAGGAGGCATAGAGTATAGATATAGGAGTGGTAGATGGATTTTAGGGGAGTTAGGTGAGAGACAGGGAGTCCACAGAGGAGAGAGGAGCAGTAGAAGAGGCAGGAGAAAATGAGGGAGGAGATTAGGAGTTTGGAAGCATGGAATGTGAGAGAGGTGCGGATCTTGCAGATGTTATAGAGGTGGTACCGACAAGCTCGAGAGGTTAGAGAGATGTGGTTGGAGAAGGAGAGAGAGGAGTCGAGGTGGAGGCCGAGATTGCTGGCATGGGAAGATATGGGGAGGTTGGAAGGTGGAAAGTGGATGAAGGGAGGGGGAGAAGGGGAGAGAGTATTAGGAGGGAAGATAAGCACCTCAGTCTTGTCAGTGTTGAGGGAAAGAAAGTGGGATGATATCCAATCTTTTATGGCTGTGAGGCAGGAAGAAAGAGTGAGGTGGAGGTCAGATGTGAAATAAGAGAAGGAAAGAAAGAGTAGGGTGTCATCAGCATAGAAGTGGTGGGAAATGCCGAAAGAAGAAATGACTTGAGAGAGAAGGGAGGCATAGAGAGAGAAAAGAAAGGGTCCCAGCACGGAACCCTGAGGGATGCCATAGTTCAGGGGGAGGCTGGAGGAGGTGCGGCCGCCCCAGGAGACAGTGAAGGATCAGTTGGAGAGGTAAGAAGTGAGCCAGGAGAGAACAGAGTCTTTGAAGCCGAAGGAGGACAGAGTGCTAAGAAGTAAGGGGTGATCTACGGTATCAAAAGCTGCAGAAAGATCAAGGAGGATCAGAATTGAAGATTTCTTAGAGTAGCGAGCATTGAGGAGAGAGTTGAGGACATAGGTGAGGGCTGTCTCAGTGGAGTGTTTAGGGCGGAAACCAGATTGAGTGGCAGGGAGGAGGGAGTGGGATGAGACGAAAGCAGAAAGTTGAGAGTAAGCAAGGCGCTCGAGGAGCTTAGAAATAAAGGGGAGAAGGGAGATTGGCCGGAAGTTGGAGGCAACAAGAGGATTAGCAGATGGTTTCTTCAGGATAGTTATTATGGAAGTATGTTTGAAATCTGATGGAAAGATGGCGGAGGAGAGACAAATGTTGAAAAAGGTGGTTAGGTAGGGAATAAGGAGGGGGTACATTTTGGGGATGAGGGAGGTGAGGATGGGATCAAAGGGGGCAGCAGTAGGGTGAGTTTTGGACAGGCGGTGGGAGACACATGCAGGGGTGATAGGAGAAAAGGTGGACAAGTTGGCAGAGCTGGAAGAGTGGGAGGGGGGAGGCGAGGATAAGGAAGAAGAGGAGAGGACTGCACCCCTGCAAAACTGCAAGCCCACCCTCCTACTCCCAAGGCACCCAAACTGCTGACATATAACCCTACTGCACATGAGCCCCCTCAGGTTGAGACACCACCCAGCACCCCCTCTCCTACGCCACTACCTCACTCAGCCCCCTCAAGTCCTCACACCACCCATCAGCCCCCCTCACCTCTGCCACCACCCGAGTCAGCCCCCTGAAAGTACACCCCCCTCCCCACACCACCCTCACCTCTGCCACTACCCAGGCCTCCCCACAAGTCCTCACACCACCCATCTACCACCCTCACCTCCGCCACCACCCCAGTTAGAGCCCTGACAGTACACGCCCATTCCCACACCACATCACCTCTGCCACTACCCCAGTCAGCCTCTTGACAGTACAACCCCCTCCCAACACCACCCTCACATCTGCCACTACCCCCAGTCAGCACCCTCAAGTCCTCACACCACACACCAGCCCCCCTCACCTCTGCCATCACCCCAGTCAGCCCTCTGACTGTACACCTGCCTTGCCATACCGCCCTCACCTCCGCCACAACCACCAGGGAGCCCCTTCAAGTTCCTACACCACTCACCAGACCCCCTCACCTCTGCTACCATCCCAGTCAGCCCCCTGACAGTACACCCCCTCTTCCACACTGCCCACAGCTCCGCCACCACCCCAGCCAGTCCCCTCAAGTCGTCACACTGCCCACCAGCCCCTCTCACCTCTGCCACCATCCCAGTCCTTCCCCTGATAGTACACTAGCGTGTAATGCACAACTGAAATCCTTATTTATTTTGTTTGTGTCTAAAAGTTCTTTTATTCTGAACGATGCACCACTTTTATCACGCCCCTCTCTTGGAACCCCCCCTCCCCGGTCACACTGAACCAGGAATCAGGCTGGTTTGCAAAGTTAAAATATTTATTTATGCACTTCACAATATCATCACTCTATGTTTAATGAGTATACAATAATCACCAATGGGGTGATGTAACACTAAGCAATCTCTTTAATCACAAGGAGTAATAGTGAGCAAAACATTTCAGCACAGAAATAATACTTTTGTGATTGTTCAGATCAAATAGCAGTATGGTTACTATTTCCCCCTGCACACCCCTCAACCCCAAACAAGCAATGTAACAAGATAGGAGGAGAGCGAGAACAGGTTTCAGGAATGCAGAATTCAACAAAATGTCAATCCCAATTTCCCCACAGCAAACACAAGAGAGAAACAGAACTGATTGACAAACTGTCAAAATGGTTTTAAAGTTATCTGAGAATGGATTGGGTAAAACACTAAATATGGTTTAAATTGCTGAAATTGTTTAATTTCTAATGGGAGCCACTTTATATAGTTGCAGACAAATACTAGCAATGATTTGACACTAATAAGCAATGTGAAACTTAAAACTGAGGTTGGGTGCAATCAGAAGCTGTTTTACACGTGTAATCTTTTACAACAACGAATATTCATGGCAAACTTTTCTGCGTGTGGTAATCGCACTTGCGGGAGAACTACGTGGATTTGAGATGCAGTTTTTGGTTCTATTTAAAGCTGAGGATGTTAGCTACAAGCAGAAGTTGAAATGCTGTTTCTAGCATAAAAAATGATGAGAAAGTTATGAACGTTTAGTGGAGGTCATTTTTCTGAGTTAGGAGCAAGAAGGGGAAAACGGGGATAATATAGAGAGTTCAGGCAATTAAAACATATTTCTAACAATGCAGTTCTGAATATAAGAGAGGATGGATTTAGATAGGGATAGACTATGGATAGTACATATGCTAGAGACACAGTCCTATACTATGGATACTCACTATATATGTTTTGAACAGAACCGTCAGGAATTCTGGTCCGTCCCGTCAAGATTTCTGGACAGGAATTCTGCTGGGCACACCGAACTGGACAGGCTGCTGGACACACCAGACTGGACTGGGTCTGCAATGGCTCTGGTCACAGCTATCTGGTCACAGCACGGCACAGCACAGCACTGCACAACTGGATTGGATATTTTGGTTCTGGTAATAATTCTTTTAGCAGGAAAGCAGTTACAGCACAGCCCGGCTGTTTCTTTTGTTCCCCTTAAGTTTTGTGGGATTCTTTCTGGTTCTGATAACTCAAGGCCTAGTTGCAAATGGTTCAACTAATGGAATGGGCCTTTCTGCTTGCCAAGTTTCTGGAGTCAGGAGCAAGGAATATGCATGGATCTGCTTCAGGGTGCTTCGCCAGGATCAGGATAGTGGGTGAATCTCTGTATCTTTCTAAGTCCTAAGCTTCCTCTATTTATTCATATGATAAAGGGGTGTGTGTGCTGGATTATTCTAAGCGCGCCCCCTAGGAAGGCTATAGGTTAGAATCTCTTCTCCCCCTTGATTGGAGAAGAAAACAGGGTGTCACCATGATGATGTGGGTTTATGAGGCAGAGAATCCTCCCCTTGTCCCTGTGAACATAAAATCTACTTTTGGTATAATACATATTTACATGTGTGCAATTTATAACAATAACATATATAAATCACATATGTTGTGCAGCAGATACTCTTCCAAGCCCCGTCGCTGTAGGATCTTGGGTCTGCTTTTGACAGAATTCTGCCCTTTTTGTCCAGAACACATGGTCCAATTTCAGAGCAAATTCGCACAAATGTGCGCATTGTATATGGGCATAAGCGTGTGAAGTTTCATGCTTTTGAGATAATAACATTTGGTATAAATCCACAATTTCCACTGTTACTTCCCAGAACATAGCACAGAGTTCTGGCACCTCTTAAAATATGCAGCCAAAAATTAAATTCACAATTCTGGGGTTTACATATTTGTCACAATCTTACACAATTAAATTATCAGTCTTTTAAAAAATGTGTTTTGTCCTTGTTAATCAACAAATGGTTGTCTGTCCCCACCTCCTTCTCCTTCTGGCAGATCAGAAGCAATCTTTGCCCCCTTCCTTCTGGGAGAGGCCGTTTATGACTCTGCACACTCTGCATATCCTTTCAGCCAGAGGAAGTCCATTGTCCTCTTCCCCTGCAGCCCAGGATCTCCTCCCACCCCTTAATCATCACATGTGTGTAAGTTCCTGGTGGAGAGATAGACCTGGCCTTTGTGGTGGGAAGTTGTTATACTGGTTTGGCTTGGAGTCAGGCTTAAATTAAAATGTCATTTTGTTGCAATTTGTTCTTGGTTTAAAATAAACTTTCTAATTTCCAAACAAACAGCTATAACACTTAATTCAGCTTCTAAAGCATGAGATTTAAATAGTGGCAACCTAGGTTACTTTCAATAATAGGTCACTTAAATTTCAGACATTTGATTTTAGTTGTACAAGTTTAAATCTTCTGATGCAAGCTACTGACAGCTGTCCACAGGCGGATGCTGGTACTGCGCCCAGATTTTGACAGATTACACAGGCAGGCACATTTTCTGTGAATGTTTTGATGACAAATTCCGCTTTTCATGACATTGTATGTTCATAATGATTTCTTGAATGAAGTGACTAGTAACACCCAGTAAGAATATTGGATGTTTGATGGTGTTTTAGAACGGCATTCTGTATTTTCAGCAACCAAGAAAAAGATTTGTAAACAAGATTCTGGATTTCTTTCAGTAAAGCACTTCTTTTCATATGTGCTCTATTTTTACTTGTTGGACAGCCCAGTGACATGTTTCAGGAGTGTGCTCTCTGTTCCACCACTGACAACCTGCATTGTAGATTTGACAGCCATCTTTTTGTGCTTTGTAGAGTGCAATTTTCATAGGTTTTGGCGCACCCAGGGGTTTTGCGGCCATTTTGATAATTCTGGCAACATCAGCAGGGCAGAGCATAAGTGGGTTAATACATCCCACAAAGCCCCCCTCACAACTTGAAATTTGACTGCCCATCAAGGGGAAGTCGGGAGATTGGGATGTCAATCTTTCTTTTTGGTCCAAGTGGAAAAATGTGTCTGCTTCACCCATCAGTGCTGGATCGATAGGTTCTCCTTGCCGGTTCCAGATGGGAGTATGGTGCGATCCTCCAGGCCCCCTGGGTCTTTCCTTTCGGTCCCTGAGCGGTCCTACTTGGTACTTGGAATCCAGGGTTTCAGTACTATGATGACAGAACAAGGTTACGGACATTTGTCCACCACTATTCATGCAGTGGGGCAGATGCATAATTTAGACATACAATTGACAATCTTTCCTGCCTGTAATTACTACTGATTTTAACAGATGGAATGGTTTTTAATAGTTGTAATCTTCTAGGGATCCGGAATGTCCCCCTCTGGGTTTCCAGATGGCTCCTCTAGTTGCCGCAGAGTATGCCTAGGATGGCAACACTTCAGCTGGTTGATGTGGACCCACTTATCTTCCCCTCCTGCCAAACTGCCTTTGGGGATACAGATTTTGTAGGCGACTTGTGATATTCTGTCTACAATTTCAAAAGGACCCCGCCAGCTACGAAGAAATGTATGCTGTTTGGCCTGGTTCCTTTGGAAATTTTACAAGTAGACCCGGTCTCCTACTTGGTAATCTTTTCTAGTTGTCTTATGGTCATAGTGGGTCTTCATACTGTCTGCAGATCTTTCTAGATTCCGCTGAGCATAGGCAAAAGCATGTTGAAGGTGTTTTCTCAGATTCACAACATACTCATGAGCTGTGTAGGCATTTATCAAGGTCTGCTCTTGGGTTCTGTAGAGCAGATGCTGGGGGAGCACTATCCTTCGTCCAGTCATCAGCTCAAACGGTGACATGTTTGTTGCCGAAGAAGGGGTAGATCTGATGGCCATCAGGACAAGAGGTAGTCGAATGTCCCAACTTGGCCCAGAATCACACACAAATGTTTTTAATATGTTCACAATTGTCTTGTTGTATCTCTCAACTCCACCACTAGAGGCTAGCCGGTAGGCAATGTATAGATTCCTTTTGACCCCAAGTATCTCCCACATCTTTGTCATCACGTCGCTAGTGAAGTGTCTACCTCGGTCTGACTCAATACTTTGGGGTAGTCCAAAATGCGAGACGATGTGGTTGATCATCAGGGCAGCTGCAGTTTCTGCCTTGCAATTTGGGGCCAGGGGACATTCCACCCATTTAGTGAACAAGCATGTCACGGCCAACATGTACTTGTTCCCCCTACAGGAGCGAATCACAGGCCTGATAAAATCGACTTGTAAATCTGACCAAGGTAGTGCCATCTCCCTCTTTTGGAGGGGAGCACAGTGTGTGAGTGATGTTGGCTGAAATTGTGCACACACAAGATACCCCTTCAAGTATTGGTCAAGGTCCTGCCCCATGTGTGGCCAGTATGCCACACATGGGGCAGGACCTCTCGCAAGATTTCTAGTGTTGTATGAAACCCCCGATGTCCGGCTGTGGCCATATCATGGGCGTGACTTAGCATCAGGCTTCGGAATGAGGTGGGGACCACCCACTGGTCATGGCCAGGTATGGATCTGCTCACCAACAAACCGTCTTGGGTTCAGAACATTTTTGGACATTTCATCAACACTCTGAGGTCCTCTTTCCCAATGTAATCGGTATCCGTCTTGGGAAAGTTCTCAGGGTCCTCAATGTGTTGATAAAACATACCAATTATTGGATCCCCTTTTTGAGCCCTAATCAAATCAGCATCTGGGGTCTCCTTACCCCATTGTGCAGTTGAGATTTCATTGTGAGCATTTGTCTGGGACCTAGTGATAGCAGTGAGCTGGATTTCCCCCAACAGGGACTCGATCGCAAGTAGATCCCCTTGGATGGCTCCGGTTTTGGCCAACTGATCAGCTAGGTAATTTCCAGTTTTGTCTGGTCCCTCTACTTTAGAATGACCCTTGATCTTTTTCCAGTAGATGGTCATCCCATTCAAGGTGACCTGATCATCAATATTTTGGATTAATTTTCCATGTTTCAATGGTTTGTTATTAGCACATAGCATGCCCTTGGTTTTCCAGTGGAGTTGGTGTTGAACAGCAATGAGGATGGCTTGATGCACAGCCATCAACTCTGCCACTTGACTACTTCGGGGACTGATATTGTACCCAGCGGAGGGTTCTGGGGCATCATTCACCCATGCATTCCCTACGCCGGCCACAAGTTCTTTTTCCCCTTTGTTGTCAACATGGTAGGAACACCCATCCACATAGACAGTGGGCATTCCCTCACACTGGTCTTCTTCATAGACTTTGTGTGGGGAATGAAGGTATGCCTCCATGTTGTCCTTGATTTTAAGACTTTCGCCCTCAAGACAGTTTTCTCTGGCACAATCATGCAAGTCAGCCAGACCTTGCGCTAGGGGACTCTTCTTGTTTTGGCCATATCTGACCTCCATAGGAAAGCCTTGCATTGACAGAATCCAGGAAGTAATTCGGGAATTACTCACATTTCCAGCCCGGATTCTGTCACTTTGGAGATATTGCAGAGGCTGCTGTGGAGTCTCCACTATGATATGTTCGCCCTGGATAAACGGGCGGTAATTCTTCAATGCCCACACCATTGCCAGGAGTGCCTCACAATAGTTGTATCCACGGAGGATAAAGTCTTACTCCCATAGGAGATTCTTTATTGACCTTGTCATGCTTTCGATATAATACTGCAGTTAAGCATGTATTTGAGAACCCTGTCTCCAAGAAAAACTCCTTGTTTTTGACCGGGTAAGTTAGACAAGGCGCTTGTGAGAGCCTTCTTTTGAGTTGTCTTACTGCCTTGGCCTGTTCTGGACCCCACTCCCACTTGACCCTCCCTCTCAAAAGATGGATCAGGGGTTGTGTGAGCTCTACGTAGTCCTCAATGAACTTTCTGCTGTAATTAGTTAGTCCAAGCAGGCTCCTTAGGTCATGCAGAGTTGTGGGGTCTTTTAATTTCTGGAGTGCTTCCACTTTTTTTTACTGGGGACAGAGACCCTGAGGCGTTATCTCATGCCCCAAGAAATTGACACGGGTTCTGCACCACTGTGCCTTTTGAAAGGAGAGTTTTGCTCCAGCAGCCCTCAACTGTGTCAGAACATAACGGATCTCTGCAATGTGTTCCTCCACAGTTGAGCTTTTGACTAGAACATCATCTACATAGGCCAGGTTACCCCTTTCACCCAGGTCGGGCATGGCCTTGTGTAGAACAATGTTGAATTAATTGCCGGAGTTGATATATCCGAAGGGAGTCCGGGTCCATGTGTACTGCTGCCCCCCAAAGGTGAAAGCCAGCTTGTATTGGTCCTCCCTACTGACAGGTACAGTCCAGTACCCATTGGTCAGATCAATTGCAGTGAATACCTGTGACCCCTGGATCTGGGCCAGCCCTTGGTCAATGTAGGGAAGAGGCCATCGGGAAGTATGGACCCGTTTGTTGAGCTCCCTAAGGTTAGCACAGATTCTCCACTGGACGTTTGGTTTCAAAATCCCCAGCACCGGATTATTGAAGGTGTTGGTTGTGGACTGGACGAATTATCCCACCGGACTCAAGGTTCTTAATTATTTCAGTAAGGGACTCCATTGATGCGAGAGGCAATCGATATTGCTTCACAAACACTGGAGTCATGCCAGGGTCTGTGGGAATTGTTGTTGTGCGACCACAGTCATATGAGTCCACCGCAAAGAGATCTTGAAAATCTAAGAAAACTTGTTTCAATTGTTGTTTTTGCTCCAGAGTCTCACAGGCATCAGCTAGGTTGACTCTCTCTTTATCCATCTGCCTGAAGCCTGGAAAAACTTCCGGTTTTGCTATCTCAGCGGCCTCCTCCAGCTGGGTGGAGAAGTCCCTGGTCAAAGTGCTGATTTGGACTGATGGCTTCAAGTGGGGAAGGCCTTGAAAGATCACCTCATCCCTCCTGAAGTCGCAGGTCACATCTTCCTTACCATATGGGCAGGAAGTGTACACCAGGAAATTCCCCCCATGACGGGTGAAGATCCTGTCTGGTGTTTCATCATCATCGCAAGAACCGTGAAAACAGTCCTTGGCGATTGGTCCTAACAGTTCATTACCTAAATCTATGGAAATCTGTCGGTCATCAACCGCCATTCCAATAATGGTGCCAGTGGCCAGAGTGATACTCTTTAGGTCACTGTTATCCACCTCTGTTGGAATGGTGTTGTGTTCTATGTTGACTAATGGTGTTAAGTTTACCCCCAACTCTTGCTGTTGGAAGTGGGCATTAAGTTGAATATCGGTGTTGGGATTTTTCAGTTTCTTTCCTCTTTTAACTTTCACTTCCAGTGAGAATTGTCGGGTCAGTTCTGGGATGGTGACTTCCTCTCCGATCTGAATTTCAACTGCATATGGCAGCATTTGTGCTGACTGAAATGCTTTCTCTGGGTCATCTAAGTCCATGGGATTACCCGCTAATCGGGACCAAGCTTTGAAGTTTATTTGGTCCAAACTAATGACAAAGCGATTGAGAATGTCACCGCCTAAATAGAATGCTGCAGGGACATCTCGCACGACCCAGCATTGATGGACTATGCTCTTGTTGCCAATGTAAATTTTGAGCATACACCTGCTAGGCAGGAGATCTTTGGAATTGCGTTTTTCCAGTTCCATTTCCCATTTGTCTAACAGTTTAAATGTGGGAATGGCTTGATCTTTTGGGAGTTTGCGGAATATGGCCTCACTGATGAAGCTCTTACTGTTGTTCACACACACTCGGGCAAGAACAGAGTCCCTCCCTTCATTTAACTGAATAGGGATGAACAACTGCTCTCCAATTTTCTGAATATCAGCTAAGCTTTGAGCTGGTTTCTCATCTTTCTGGACTACAGGAGTGGGATTTTCTGATTGTGAATTTGTAAAGAATTTCAGAGGAAGGTTGATTTTCAGAAATAGAGAGGACCCCCCCATCACCAGTTTGTTGTCCTACTGAAATTACTGTCACGTCGGGGATTTGATTATTCTGGAAGTGAAATTCTATTTGGTCAGGTTTTTGTTCAACCATGTGGCATGTGCTGTTTAAACTAACATGGTTGACACTATGTTTCAATTTTATTGGTCTGCTAGTCTGGGTCAAGAGGACCTTGTTTACACAATCAATGAGGGGAGACAACCTACGCAAGATGTCATTCCCTAGTAAACAAGGTGTGCCCTCTGGAGTCACAACTATGACCGGGTACTTCACCTTGTGTTACCCAATTTTAATGTTCAAATCTGCAGTCCCCTCGATGGGAATGTCCTTCCTGTCAAAGTTCTGAAGTTGTCCAGGAAGAGGGGTGAGAGGAATTTGGTATTTCTCCCTCCTTCCCAAATTCAGTTGATCAAAGGCCTTTTTGATAGAAGGGTAGCTTGGGATCCAGTGTCCACCAGTGCCAAAATTGTACATTGCCCCTGTATTTGGACCGGGGCATAGAATCGTCCCTCCTTCCCCTCAAGGGGACAAAGATAATGTACATTTTTGGACAGCTACTGGGTTCGTTTCTTGGTTTTGGACACTCACAGAAAGTTGATTTGGGCAGGATTCTGTTTGGAGTCTTGGGAATCTGGAAGAAAAAAGTGACAGCTAGATATGGGGGAATTTTCGGGTTCCCCTGGTTCTGATTCTGGGCAGCCCCGCCCTTTTTGGAGACAAGTCACCAGGATGGGTTTGAACCAGGGGATTTTCGTGCTGATGATTCTGGGGTTTGATGATGGGCAGTGCTAACTCAGTCCCCACATCTACCCAGTCTGGATTTGGATCCTTTGGGACCCATTTTTCTTTGGGAGGAGTACCCCCATCCCTGAAGGAGAAGATAATTTTCCCAGGATCCTCTGAGTATCCCTCTCCTTCAAACTGGAAGACTTGTACCTCCTCCTCAAAATGGGTCTTTTTGAGCTCTTTGTTTCTCCTACCCCCTCTCTGCTCCTTGGGTGGCAGACTTTCGGGGGCAGGAGATTTTGGTTCTGGTTCCTGGGTTTCGAGGGGCTTTCTACAAGTGGGGAAGGAAGCTTCCTCCAAGGCTTTACACCCCCCTTCCTCTTGTGCCTCCTCCCTGGGAACCGGTGGGTTGTCCGGGTTCTTCCCCCGTCATTGCTCTGGAGCACGAAATCCTGTATTTGAGGCATTCTGAGCCGCCATGCGCATCTGGGGGTTCTGTTGAGCCCTCAGCATGCGACACAGATCCTGTGCCATGTTCTGGACCTGGCGCTCTAGTTGGGACATCCGCTCTGGCTGGTACGGGGTCCTCATGTCTCCCTTGGGCTGATCGTAGGAAGGGTAGCTATCCCTTCTCACAAAATACCCTGGGTTAGGGAAGTTTGGGTACCCCTCCACCCTTGGCCTCCCCTCTCCCGGATTGGGCTGTCTGGGCTCAGGAAAGTGGGGAAAGAAGGATGGATTGTTTTGGGGGTTGAAATTTGGAGGGTACCTAGGAAAGAAATGTTGTCTGGTATTAGGGGATTACTGTCCTCCTGGGGAAAGTGAGGAGGGAAGTTAAGTTCCCGGGTTTCCTGCTGTCTGGTTGGATTCCCCCCCCCTTGGGCTGGAGGAGTCCATACATAACCCAGAATGGGTCTATTACCCTTTTAGTGTTGGCTGATGTAGTCAGGGGAGTTATGGGTCCCATTTGTGGGATTACCTTTCTGGCTCCCTGTTTATGATTGGCCCGAGGGCCTTCTGGGTTTTGGGTTGTTTGGATTCTGTGTGGGCAGGTTTTTAGGCCCCCCATCTCCAGATCTAAAGTGGGGGCAACCTTCACCTCCGTCACTTTATCAGCAGCAGGGGTGTTGGTTGTTTTGGGACTTTTGGGACTATTTTTGTTTTCCAACTGCTTCTGCACCTCATAGATGCGCGTTGCTTGTTCAATGACCCAGTCTACTGATCTTTTCTCGTGAAAGTCCCTCACTAGCTGGGTCATGATATGCTTAGGGAGAGCACAAAAGAAAGTGTTTACAAATTCTTTGCTGTCAGTGCGCACCCTTCTAGTGGTCTGCGCAAAGGTGCGTTTCAACTCTTGAACAAATTCTTGTGGAGCCTGGTCTTCTCCACATTGTAAGTTATAGGCTGCCTTGCGAGCATCTTGAGGATTCCTGTGAATGGAAAAATGTATCAGAATGGCCGTCCTATAGGTGGACCATCTGGAATGATTCTGATCCTCCAGCCCTGCAAAAAGCTGGAGTACTCAGGAGAAAATGTCCACTTCACATACTGAATACAGCTTTGGCTGTCCGTCAGATGGAAAGTGTTCATCATCTGTTCAAATAGCTCCAGGTGCTCCCAAACTGAATATTTTGCATTCTTGTGATAGGGCGTGATGACACTCCTAAGGGCTTTTATTTGCTTCAGGGGATCCTTGAGCAAGGCCTTTTTGACTTGATTGGCTTTCTTAATTTGGGTCACCCCGGTCCACTCATCCTCTGACTCAGAGGCACTGCTACCAGAGGTGCCTGTCTGGTCTTCTAGGCTCTCCTGGATTCTGCGAGCTTGGGATTGGCTGGCAGAATGTGGGGGCATAGTTTCTTTGGTCCTGTGGCGCTCAGAAGAGTCTTCTGACTCTTCCTTGCCCCAGGATTGGCTGAGGACCCCGCCCCACTGTCCTAGCTGGGAAGAGGTTTTTAATATACTCTTAGTGGGCCTACCCTCATGGAATTCCCCACTAAACTTTACTGTCTGATCTCTGGACAAGTGGTATTTCTGAGGATCCATTTCTCTGATTCTCCCCTCATTGGAGTCTCACTGATCAGAGAATATGGCCCTAGCACTTGGGAACCCATACACAGATGCCCGCCCATCCATTTCTGGGAGGCGCTGACCTATTGGTCCCACATTCCTCATTGGGTTGAAGTCTGCCATCCCTGTGGCCCTTGGCTCATGTGAGCCAGTGGACATGGGGAAGGCAGGGTCCATGGAGATGAAGAGATGAAAGTCTCTGGTGCCAGGGTTCCTGAGGTTATGCTCAGGTGTTTCCCTCTCCCAGCGGACCTCATCTCTCTAAGCCCCTACTCCTTGTTGCCATGCAAGAACCTGACCCTTTTGTTCTTCTATCAAGACCTTACTAGTCTATATATTAGTTGTTCCTGCATAGCTACCTGTGTGTGGATCCTGTCATTTTTCTCACAGAGAGCCTCATTGTCTCTCCGTGCTTCCTGTGTAATTTTGGAGTATTGGGCCAATTTTTGCTGCTGGAGGGTTACCTCCTGAGTCCTGTCTTTACTGGCCTGGTCAGTCTTCGCTAGAGCATCTTCCACCTTCCTGGTGTGCTCTAACAGTTATTCATAGTTTTTTTGGAGCTCATCCAGTCTCTGAAGGGCCAGGTGATTTTCTTCCATCTTTGTTTTTAAATAACTGACTTCCTGGCCTAAGGAGTCCCTTTCCTGAATTTGAGTACCCCTCTGTGCAGCCAGGTCGTCCCTTTGTTTTTTGAGTGCACCAGCTTTCTGGCGCTCTTCATCAAATTCTGCCTGAGAGTCAAGGTCTTTAAGAATTAATTTATAATTTTCTTCTTTTATCTCATCAATCTGATTTTCCACGGTGACTACCTGCCCTGCGCAGGCCCTATTATAGTTCACTTGCTGCTTCAGCTTTTGTTGGCTCTGTAATAGAGAGTCCAGTCTTTCCTGACACTCTTTTTGTAGTGTCAGTACTTTGGTGTCTTATTCTACCCTCTCCGGCTGCAGGATATCCAGATCTCTTTTTACTTTTATCAGGTACTGTCTGGTTTCATTCTCTGATTCTTGGCTCTTTTGTAGCCTTTGCTCTGCAGAGTCCAGATCAGTTTGGGCTTTTTCTAGTGATTATACTTGCCTATTTGCCAGATGTAGGTTTTTGGCTTATTTTTCCTGTATTACTCCAATGTGGAGGTATAGATATGCCGCTATTTCGGCAATTTTACTTTGCTCTTCTTTTACCTTAGGGGCCATGTACAGTTCACTAAGTGCCATGTGTAATGGACCCTGATCCTGCCATATATCTAGTCCTGTGGCAGTGGCTTGTCCTTTGATTTCCTGCAACCAAACATTCTGATCCTGCTCTGTCCATTCACCCCTGACAAATTATTTGTGCAATAGGTGTTCTTTTGCCATATTAATTTCTACTGGGGTCGCCATTTCGGAAATATTATTTTCTTTTCTGACTTACTTCAGACCAACTCCTTAGAGCATTCCTATCCAAGGGTGTTTTTACAGTGTAACACAGTGTGGTAGCCCAACAGGGTTTAGTTTCCCCGTCAGTTAGCATGCTGTATTAGACTGTCACAAGTGGTATGTCTAATTCAGAAATCTCATGACGAGCCCCCAATCTGTAAGTGATTTGAATACGGCACTACACCTAAGTCAACGCCTAGCGTGTAATGCACAACTGAAATCCTTATTTATTTTGTTTGTGTCTAAAAGTTATTTTATTCTGAAAAATGTACCGCTTATATCACGCCCCTCTCTTGGAACCCCTCCGGTCACACTGAACCAGGAATTAGGCTGGTTTGCAAAGTTAAAATATTTATTTATGTAGTTCACAATATAATCACACTATGTTTAATGGGTATACAATAATCACCAATGGGGTGATGTAACACTAAGCAATCTCTTTAATCACAAGGAGTAATAGTGAGAAAAACAATTCAGCACAGAAATAATACTTTTGTGAGTGTTCAGATCAAATAGCAGTATGGTTACTATTTCCCCCTGCACGCCCCTCAAACCCCAACAAGCAATGTAACAAGATAGGAGGAGAGAGAACAGGTTTCAGGAATGCAGAATTCAACAAAATGTCAATCCCAATTTCCCCCCAGCAAACACAAGAGAGAAACAGAACTGATTGGCAAACTGTCAAAATGGTTTTAAAGTTATCTAAGAATGGATTGGGTAAAACTCTAAATATGGTTTAAATTGCTGAAATTGTTTACATTATAATGGGAGCCACTTTATATAGTTGCAGACAAATACTAGCAATGATTTGACACTAATAAGCCATGTGAAAACTTAAAACTGAGGTCGGGTGCAATCAGAAGCTCTTTTACACGTGTAATGCTTTGCCAAAACGAACATTTGCAGCAAACCTTTCTGTGTGTGGTAATCATGATTGCGGGAGAACTATACAGATTTGAGATGCGGTTTCTGGTTTCATTTAAAGATGAGGATGTTAGCTACAAGCAGAAGTTGAAATTTGTTTCTAGCATAAAAATTGAGAAAGTTATAGAAGTTTTAGTGGAGGTCGTTTTTCTGAGTTAGGGGCAAGAAGGGGAAAACAAGGATGCGCTTTCAAAAGACAAATAGGATTTCTTTACAATAGGGGATGACTATGAAGAAGCAAATACCACACGGAAGCACAGCCACTGGACCAGGGGACCACTGGATCTGGGCGACTGCCTGCCGCGGAGCTTGCTTTCATCAGGCGAAATATATGAGCACAAAGATATTTAACAATACTAGTACCGAAGGAGATAGTAGGGATAATATAGAGAGTTGAGGCAATTCTAAAATATTTCTACCAATGCAGTTCTGAATATAAGAGAGGATGGATTTAGATAGGGATACACTATGGATAGTACATATACTAGTGACACAGTCCTATACTATGTATATTCACTATATATGTTTTGAACAGAACCGTCAGGAACTCTGGTCCGTCAAGATTTCTGGACAGGAATTCTGCTGGGCACACTGGACTGGACAGACTGCTGGGCACACCGGACTGGCCTGGGTCTGCAATGGCTCTGGTCACAGCTATGTGGTCACAGCATGGCACTGCACGGCACAGCACAGCACTGCACAACTGGATTGGATCTTTTGGTTCTGGTAATATTTCTTTTAGCTGGAAGGCAGTTACAGCACAGCCCAGCTGTTTCTTTTGTTCCCCTTAAATTTTGTGGGATTCTTTCTGGTCCTGGAAACTCAAGGCCTAGTTTAAAATGGTTCAAGTAATGGAATCGGCCTTTCTGCTTGCCAAGTTTCTGGAGTCATTAGCAAGGAATATGAATGGATCTTCTTCAGGGTGCTTCGCCAGGATCAGGATAGTGGGTGAATCTGTGTGTCTTTCTAAGTCCTGAGCTTTCTCCATTTATGCATATGGTAAAGGGGTGTGTGTGCTGGATTATCCTAAGTACGCCTCCCAGGCAGGCTATAGGTTAGAATCTCTTCTCCCCCTTGATTGGAGAAGAAAACAGGGTGTCACCATGATGATGTGGGTTTATGAGTCAGAGAATCCTCTCCTTGTCCCTTTGAATATAAAATCTACTTTTTGTATAATACATATTTCCATGTGTGAAATCTTTATAACAAAAACATATATCAATCACATATTTTGTGCAGTAGATACTCTTCCAAGCCCCGTCGCTGTAGGATCTTGGGTCTGCTTTTGACAGAATACCGCCCTTTTTGTCCGGAACACATGGTCCAATTTAGGAGCAAATTCCCATAAATGTGTGCATTGTATATGGGCATAAGCGTGTGAAGTTTCATGCTTTTGAAATAACCTGCTGTTACTTCCCAGAACATAGCACAGAGTTCTGCCACCTCTTAAAATGTGCAGCCAAAAATTAAATTCACAATTCTGGGGTTTACATATTTGTCACAATCTTAGACAGTAAATTATCAGTCTTTTTAAAAATGTGGTTTTTGTCCTTGTGAATCAACAAATGGTTGTCTGTCCCCACCTCCTTCTCCTTCTGGCAGCTCAGAAGCAATCTCAACCCCCGTCCTTCTGGGAGAGGCCATTTATTACTCTTCACACTCTGCATATCCTTTCAGCCAGAGGAAGTCCATTGTCCTCTTCCCCTGCAGCCAAAGATCTACTCCCACCCCTTAATCATCAAATGGGTGTGAGTTCCTGGTGGAGAGATAGGCCAGGCCTTTGTGGGGGGAAGTTCTTATACTGGTTTGGCTTGGAATCAAGCTTAAATTCAAATGTCATTTTGTTGCAATTTGTTCTTGGTTTAAGATAAACTTTCTAACTTCCAAACAAACAGCTATAACACTTATTTCAGCTTCTAAACCATGACATTTAATAGTGACAACCTAGGTTACTCTCAATGACCTGTCACTTAAATTTCAGACATTAAATTTCAGTTGAACAACAAGTTTAAATCTTCTGATGCAAGCTACTGACAGCTGTCCACAGGCGGATGCTCGTACTGCGCCCAGAGTTTGACAGATTTCACAGGCAGGCACATTTTCTGTGAATGTTTTGATGACAAATTCCGCTTTTCATGACATTGTATGTTCATAATGATTTCTTGAATGAAGTGACTAGTAACACCCATCAAGAATATTGGATGTTTGATGGTGTTTTGGACAGGCATTCTGTATTTTCAGCTACCAAGAAAAAGATTTGAAAACAAGATTCTGGATTTCTTTGCTCCATTTTTACTTGTTGGACAGCCCAGTGCCATGTTTCAGGAGTGTGCTCTCTGTTCCACCACTGACAACATGCATTGTAGATTTGACTGCCATCTTTTTGTGCTTTGTAAAGCGCAATTTTCATAGGTTGTGGCGCGCCCAGGGGTTTTGCGGCCATTTTGTTAATTCTGGCACCTTCAGCACACAGTTATGCCGCTGGGCAGAGCATAAGTGGGTTAATACATCCCACAACCGCCCTCACCTCGCCACTACCCCCAGTCAGCACCCTGACAGTCTCCCACCATACCAGTCCAATGCATGGTTGCAACATGCCAGGTCCTCTGTGGTCTGCCTCCACCATGAAGCAGAACTGCAACATGTCCACTTCCAACACGATCAATAGGAAGCACTGACGATCAATACAGGACCGCAGCATCCCCTGTCACTCCCTGGCAGACTTGAATATACAGCACCTCAACCAGACAGCAGATTATTGCATCAATAATACTGTGGCCTCCCCATCCACATGTGATAAGTGAATGCAATGCTAAGTGGCATGTGCATATTGGCCATGGGTCATTGCAAAGGCATCAAAGAACAGCAACTGAATGAGTGTTGAGTACAGTAGTAAAGAGAATCAAACACTGGCCAGATCCACCTGATCATAAGTAACCCGGGTGGTAGGAGTGGCAAAGTCCCGTCAGGGATGACAACATGACAGTCCTGTGCATGGGTGATGGGAGGTCAGCCAGAGAGTGCATGACCGACTGAGACATGAAATGTGTGCTGTCACACAGTAATAGCAAACATGGGACACAACTGTATTACAGTGGCAGAGGTGGAGCAAGACATGAGAGCAGGCATTGTGTGACTTCACATGCTGGTGGGCGTGTGAGCATGACATGGGAGTGAAACAGCAATGAAATAACCACGTTGCAAGTGATGTGTCCAGCCCACCCATTTGCAGTGAGCCCACCTCCCACCGCAGCACCCACAATGCTAAATACAAACTACAGTGAATAGAGTGTGGGCACATACACAATCCCAAGCATGTGCAAAGGGGACACATGAACAACAGTGGATCTGAAATTAAAACAATGTGAGAGCATGTAAACACACATGAGCATGTGGCATTCCATCCACAATGAGAGTCAAACAAATAACACACATCACTGCAACCATTTCCATATGTATATCATCATACACACAACAGAGCCCTCCACGTCAACCACACTGATGCAAAACACGCATTGATGCTGCATATCTAATGGAAAAAGAAAACATCCAGTGCAGTCTATGGTCGTCTGAGGGCCTCACCCCCACATGTCAGGCACATGTGCATCCCTCCACCCTCAAACATCACAGCAACAAGACGACACACACGGGCACACCATAATACATATGACCTGCAATGAAGAGATTCACTGGGTGAAATCTAAACAATCAAATATGCAGACATGCAAATGAACTGCATGAAGCATGTAATGTAACCAGATAAACCCTGTATTCAATAAAACTATATGCAACAAAAACTGGGAAGGAATGTTCAATAAATCTGGGGTAAATGACGGAAACTGAAATGAACGCTATACCATGAAAAACTGGGAAGGAAAGTCACTGAAATCTGTGGCAAAAGAAAATAACTAAAATGAAACCTATACCTAAATAACTATATGCAAACATAGTGGGATAGCCCTCTGCACTGATCTCTGACAAACTGTCGACCGGGGATGACTCCCATGCCATGCCCTCCTCCCTCAGGTTGTTCTCTGTTGTTGCCTGGAGGGCTTGCAGGGTGGACATCAACTTGTGACCTGCAAGTCACCTCAAGGATGGCAGCCCGCCTCCTTGCCCGACACAGCACCACCTCAGCACTGACCACAATCACGTTTGCCTCCCATGCCTTCTGCCTCTTTGCCAGCAGCTGCCTCTTGTACTGCCTGAACATGTAAAATATGCCATTCAATACCCCCACATAGTACTCCTGCCCCATAGATGCCACTTGCTTCCTTGGGGTGATTTGCCCAGTGACTGTCTGTCTCCACATACTTGTTGCCTGCAGTTGCTCTGCACAGTGAAGGCACGGTCGGTACGACCTCCGGTGTGATGACAATTGTTGGGGGCGTACGGCACCTGCACTGCTGAGGTGCCTCCTCTCCCTCCATTGCCTGTGCCCCTCGTTGGTGCCTGGGTATGCACAGTGACCACCTCAGCACAATGAGGGCAGTGGGCAGACACATACCAAGGGAAATTATATGACACAATGGTAAAGGCAACTTGACCCAACTGCAGCCTGCTGCCTTGCCACGGGAGACATGCCACAGGGGTACAGGGGTGGGCAGGGAGTAAACTGGTAGGATGGCCAAACACAGAAAGCATGGAAGCACAAATGGGCTGGGATACCACCATGGACACTTTTTTTGGCAAGACACACAATGGAATCATGGACACCAGTAGACACTCATGATTGCACCACACACAGCATGGGCATGCCTACACCTGCTTGGGCATCTGCAAAGACAATCACATCAGACAACAAGCCTCCCTCACAGTCCGACCAGTGAGCAAGCAACACATGAACGCATCAATTGTACAGGCACACGTGAGTATGCCGTAGCCCCAAGAACATACACATGGCATGCGCACACATCAACTCAGAGTACACAAGCAGAGTCATGAAAGATCACATCAAAGTCCCTGAAATTACAATACCACAACTTGACTTTGCCAAACATCCAAATGCACGTGTTTCCTCTAGATGTAGAGGGTGCATAGCCACACATTGCAATTGTCAGCACAACATTATGTTCATCATGTATGCACCTGACATGGGCACCGCATCCTCATCAGGCACCCTTGCCGCCCAAAGCATGTCTAACCATCAAGTGACATTGCATGGACACGGTTTGCACAACCGTACTAGACACAGTGCAAATACCAGCAAATGTCCAATGAACAGATGTCACACTTCACACATGGGGACCATTGGCTGGGGACTGCATGCCACAGTGATTGCTGAAACACACATGCTGCTCACATAAGGGTGTAACTACAAACATGCAGGCACATGCACAACACACATGCTCTGTAGAACAGTGCACCACATGGCTACTCGCAAGCAGACTCCAGACGATGTCACTAATCACAGACATTGGTATATAGTTCAGGGTAGAACCTCTCTAGTACCTGCATGTTGTTAGATGAAAACCTGCACCTGCTCGCACAGTGCAGCTCGACGGTTGCACTGCCCTTCAGGGCGTGCAAGGTCTTGGTGTAGGTCCTGGATTTGAGGTCCTCCCAGAACTTATGGATGCCCTTGGTGCAGCAGATTTCCACCCCCTCCACTTTGATGGCAGCCATTATGTCCCCCCATATCTGTGTGCGTCCTTCCTTGCTGTATTGATTCGCTTCGACAAAGAGGGTATAATAGTTCCCCAGGTCCTTATCCACCACAATGCCAACTTCCCTGGAGCTGAAGTTGGCATCCCTATGTCTCGCTGCCGTGGGGTTGCCGCTCTTGTCAGATGAAGATGGTGCAGACATGGCAAACCTCGAGACAGGTGTGGGTGGGCAAAATGATCCTGGAGATGGGCTGTGGAGCAGTGGTGGTGGAATGGAAAGGTGGGAGTCTGACAAAGCAGCTGAGGTGGTCACAGGGCTGGAGACAGGAGCACAGGCGATGGCTGGTCAGGAAGCACTCCAGGCACAGTGCAGGTGGGCAGAAGGCACCCACACTGGCCTGGCAGCAGCAGAAGGCAAGATGGGAGGCATCACAAGGCAGGAGGAGGCAGGGAAACTTGCACAGAGGCAGGAGAGTGGGTCTTCCGTGCCTAGCTACGAAGGCAGGCAAAACCACAGTAATAGCCCTTACCGTGTAAGTTACATGACACACACTGCACATATGGGGACCATTGGCTGGGGACTGCATGCCACAGTGATTGGTGGAAACACACATGCTGCTCACATAAGGGTGTAACTACAAACATGCAGGCACATGCACAACACACATGCTCTGTAGAACAGTGCACCACATGGCTACTCACAAGCAGACTCCAGACGATGTCACTAATCACAGACATTGGTATATAGTTCAGGGTAGAACCTCTCTAGGACCTGCATGTTGTTAGATGAAAACCTGCACCTGCCCACACAGTGCACCTCGACGGTTGCACTGCCCTTCAGGGCGTGCAAGGTCTTGGTGTAGGTCCTGGATTTGAGGTCCTCCCAGAACTTATGGATGCCCTTGGTGCAGCAGATTTCCACCCCCTCCACTTTGATGGCAGCCATTATGTCCCCCCATATCTGTGTGCGTCCTTCCTTGCTGTATTGATTCGCTTGGACAAAGAGGGTATAATAGTTCTCCAGGTCCTTATCCACCACAATGCCAACTTCCCTGGAGCTGAAGTTGGCATCCCTCTGTCTCGCTGCCGTGGGGTTGCCGCTCTTGTCAGATGAAGATGGTGCAGACATGGCAAACCTCGAGACAGGTGTGGGTGGGCAAAATGGTCCTGGAGATGGGCTGTGGAGCAGTGGTGGTGGAATGGAAAGGTGGGAGTCTGACAAAGCAGCTGAGGTGGTCACAGGGCTGGAGACAGGAGCACAGGCGGTGGCTGGTCAGGAAGCACTCCAGGCACAGTGCAGGTGGGCAGAAGACACCCACACTGGACTGGCAGCAGCAGAAGGCAAGATGAGAGGCATCACAAGGCAGGAGGAGGCAGGGAAACTTGCACAGAGGCAGGAGAGTGGGTCTTCCGTGCCTAGCTACGAAGGGAGGCAAAACCACAGTAATACCCCTTACTGTGTAAGTTACGTGACACACACTGCACACAGTGTGCCTACGCACCTCACGGCATTGAGGGGGATACATAAGAACATGGATGTGTGACACTGGTTGTGCGCATGAAGGAACGCAGACAGATGAGTAATGTTTACATGTATTTGGAGGTGCACGCTATCTGTTCTCTTCAGATATCGCGTACAATATTTTTGCTTTTGGGGGTTGCCTCAATGCATAGGAACATGGTTTGTTTTACCATTTTGAGGCATGTGGTGTGGTTAGTATGCAATCTTTGTGTTTCGTGGGGTGCCTCTGCATATCATGTACTGCTTTTTTCACTTTTCGGATAGGTTTGCGGGTACCACGTATGCAATTGTGTTTAGGGGTGCCTCTGTGGATCGTTACCTATATTTATTTGCTTTGGGGTACATTGGAGCCTTGCTGTACCACGCATCTACGTCGCACATTGTGTAGAATGTTTCCTTCCTCATATTGCCCAGTACAATAATGTGGTGTGTCCACCATTCATCCTTTACACCTGAAACATGAGTGGAAAGTTCCCAGGAGGGTAAGGGTGCAGCCAAGGTCAAAGATGTGGTGAGGACACATCTGCCCGAGCCCCAGGAGGACGTGGAGGGCCTCAGGTCATAGGTGACCCGGTACCTGGATGCCAACATGGTCACAGACAGAAAGGTGAAGTACCACCACTGAGGGCCCCTCGGGCCAGGAAGGGACCCCCTGCAGAGCAGGAAGAGGCTTCAAACCAAGACACAGCAAAGGAGATGGACCGCTGAGGAAGAGACACTTCACTGATGATGAGCTCCAGATCCTCATTGACTACCTGACCGATCAATATTGTGAGATGTGCCGGTATGCAGGGAGCACCCATACACCTGCACAATGGATGGTGCATTGGAAGCGGGTGACATACCTGATCAATGCCTTAGGTGTGGAGATGCGCACTGCTGAACAGGTTCAGAGGCGGTGGAAGGATCTCACAAGTAGGACTAAGCACAAGCAAGAGTGTCAACCTGGTATCTGCACTGCCCACTGGAGGGGGGGTACCAGAGATGGAGCAGCTAACACTGCATGAAGAGACCACAAGCCAATTCATCCACCTTGAGCACATGCAAGGTCTGGGAGGCCTGGAGAACTATGTGGACACATCTGGTGAATGGCATTTCATGTGCATCGTATATTCCACCAGTTAAGTAAGACACAACATATATGTGTAGTTGTGCATGTAGCTGCAGTTGTCTGACATCCTTGGGTAATGCATGCTTGGGAACGTTAATACTCATGTCACATGGCCATCATTCTGGGAGAATCCCATGTGGTGGACATGTGTAGAACATGTCCGTCTGACAGTACATATCACACACAGGGTACTCCTCTGTTTCATGGGCAAGAAATGAAAAACCTATATGTACTATTGTTTGCTACATTCATGCAGTGTGTCACTTTGCACTGCTCAACAGGGACATGCAATAGATATTGGTTAATCACATAATTTCATGCTGAGTTGCATGTTCAAATTGTCACCTTCTCCTATGGGATGCCTTGTCATGATGCATATCAGATCTGTATGTGATCAAACCCTGTGGTGTGGCCAGAGTGATGGTGCATCAGTGCCCACAGACCACTGCCCTGAGTATCAGGCATGATGTTGATGCACTAACACTTGTATGGTGTAAGAGGTTACACCATACCCTACATGGTGAAGAATAGCTGAAGGTGTGTTGTCAAATAGAGGTTTTCATTCTTGCTGTCTGAAAATGTCATGTTCATTGACGGCCCATGTGAAATGTTACGCACATTATGAATGGCAATTAGGGTGCCTGTCTACATACAATTTCATGTATGTGTATGGTAGTCATTCAAGTATATCAATCAACGTCAAACTAGTAGCACATGTCTGATATGGAATGTATGTGTCCATCAGTTGCCACATGACAGGCACATGTTTTGTCACTAGCATCATTGTGCTTTACACTCACACCAACATTGGCCAGTCTGTGTACTTGATACATGCATACGTGTCCATACTTGTGTCATCTGTTTCATAAGTTAAGACATGCCAGCTACATCGCCCACTCAGATGTGTCATGATGGCTCTGCTGCTCCTTGTGTCATGTGATTACTATCTGAAGCGATGCTTGTTCTTAGTCAGAGCATGCACAATCATTAACAATGGCACATCATCGTGGCACTACAATACAAACGAGAACACATATGCCGAAAACAATAATGTAGGGATTGTTTGTTGCACCTGCATGCTACTCTTGGACCTTGTATGACCTTCATCACTATGTCCAGCAAAGGAGCCCACATTTGCACATTCACAGCCTCCCCACCAGCATGGGTGAAGCATGAGCAGAAGGCAGGGCAATTCTACTGTTATGCACATGACATGCAGCTCTCATCCAAACCTCACTCCACTGCCTCCCCCTCTTCCTTCCTCATTCATGACTGCCTGTCTGCAATGCAGGCATGGTGTACTGCTAACAATCTATGCCTCAATGCCAGTAAGACAGAGAACGTTCTCATTTGCAGCCCCTGATCCCTCTTTCCCTCACACACTCTGGCCGCACTCCATGGGCCCACTCTCCTCACCCTCTTGTGATTCAAAAAACCTAGCTGTTATCTTTGACTCCTCTGTTCTCCTCTCTTCACATCACAGACCTTGCCTAGAATGCCCACTTTCAGTGCTCCTCCTCTGTGGTATGCTCCCTTTCTTCACCTTCCCCCAGACCCTCTATGTCTCCTGTGATCTGATACTCTCTAGGATGGACTACTGCAACAGCCACTTCCTCAATCTGGCAAATTCCCCCTTCACCCACTTCAACTAATCCAGTACAGCAATATTTTTCCTCGGCCACATGCACAGGGATTGCATCTCTCCAGCCCTGAAATCTCCCCACAGGCTCCCGGTTACTGTGAGGATCCAATTGATGACCCTCTGCACCATCTACAAGGGTTTCTGGTGTTTGGGACCCCTCCACATCCACCTATCTCTTCCTAAAGACCTCACTGCTGTAGCCCTTTGGTCGTCTAGCTCCAACTTTCTGCAGATCAGACGCTTTTTGAACTAGAGAGTGGGGTGTAGGTCTCTCTCCTGTGCAGGTCACTCCCTCTTGATCAGCCGGCCTGCCTCTATCAGACTTCAGCCAGTTCTACTACTCTTCCTGGTGCGTCTCAAGACCTTCCTTTTTTCTTCATCATTCACTCTCCCACTCCCCGCTAATGTCCCAGTCTTGCTCTTGACTGTCTGTCTGGTTCCTTCAGACTCTTACAGGGCACCAGGAACCCCCTAGTACAGTCTACCCTTGCACTTGGTCTCCCCTGACCCTCCAACCTCTGAACCTGCAATTGCCCTGCCGGGCGCGCCCCATGCAATAGCCTGGCTGTGTTATGCACACCTGGTATCCACGGGGGCGCCACATGATACTGGATGGAGGTCTGAGCGCTATCCCGGACCCCTCTCTGCTTGGTTATGTGCCAGACTTTGGGTAGCGCCTATAACAGGAGAACAGAGAGTTAAGATACTGGTTCTGTGATTGGTGGACTCTCACCTCCCTCTGGTCCAAATCCCCTCCCTTAGGGTTATTGCTCAGCTTAGGTTTTTGTGCATTGAACTCTCCGTCCTGCGTCTCTGTGCAGGGGCGCATGGTTGGTGAGGGCGATCCGTGGACCTAGTTGCTTCACTGGTCTGTGTGCCCTTATGTCGGGTCCAGACCGCCTGTGACTCCGACTCTGATTGCTGTCTTCCAGGTGAGTTACAATGTCTTTTCTGTCTATATTCTGTCTCTTTCTTTCCCTCCATTTTCTCTGTCTTCTCGGCGTATTGCTCCACTACGCTGTTCCCTAACAATGTCTCTTATTTTCACAGGTATGGTTGCGATCTCGGAGTTGCCGCGCTGATGGCAAAGACCACGGTGAGTTATTGATGCGGGGAGCGCTGCGCTCTATATTGTTGTTAATTGGTAACCTGTGTTCTCTTCTCTTCTTTGTAAAGGTTGCAGTGATGTTCTGGAGTGATGAGCAATCGAAGCGCTGCTTACCCAGGTAAGTGCTTTGTTAATGCTAACCTTGTTCCTTCTCCCTTGCAGGTTGCGGTGAAACCCGGAGATGGGCGAGGTAAGAGAAGCGCAGGGTGCTGTCAGAATACGCTGCTTGCCCAGGTAATAATTGTTATTAATGCTATCCTTCTTTCTTTACCTCCGCAGGCTGCTGCGAACTCCGGAGATGGGCGAGGTAAGCGAAGCGCAGGATGGATTCAAGGCTGATTACTTATCAGGTAAGTGTTCTTGCTCGAGAAAGCTGTCCTTGTTCTTCCAGGTTATTAATGGAATCTGGATCTAGGGCTTCAGGATTGGGCCAACAGAGAAGCAGATGAGCAGGAGTTGACACGGTGAGTGTTACGCTGCAGGAGTGCAGAATAACACGAAGCGTGTTCTGCTGTTTGGTTGTGGTTTAAATAGCCCAGGTAAAGTAGTTCCAGGCCAAGTAGTTCCAGGCCCAGCCACACCCAAAACACTAGACCGCATGGCTTGGTTCTAAAGAACTGAGCTGTGTAATAGGCTTCCATGTTGGATTAAGGTCCAAAACTGGTGTTACTTTATTCCTGATAATGAGCCTGGCGCCAAAGGCACCAGGACTGACTTCATTTATGTTTCTGATGGAGTTTTAAGGCCCTTGGGACCAGTGTGAAGGGCTTTAGCCCCACTGCTGCCAGGGGGCTGTTATACCTGAGGGGGTCAGGGGCATGGATCGTGACAGCACTCTCCCTTAAAGCCCCTCTCAAGGTATTTCCTCCGTCTGGCCCTGGTTTGGTCGGATGGTTCCGATGAAACCGTCTTACCAGGCGTGGCGCATGGATGTGCTCGCTAGGCTCTCATGTCCTGTTCTGAGGGCTGTATCCCTTCCAGTCCATTAAGTAATATAACTTGGACCTGGTGAGTTTAGAATGTAGCATGTCGTTGACTTCAAATTCGGGTTTTCCGTTAACCAGTACCGGATTTGATGGTGCTTTGACCTGAGTTCAAGGCTGAACAGGTTTTAAGAATGACACCTGGAATATGGGATGGATCTGCATATTTGGTGGTAAAGCTAGTTTTACTGCCACAGGATTTATAATAGCCTTGATGGTATAGGGCTCTACATCTCTGGGATGAAATGTTTGAGTTCCTCTTATGGGCACGTGCCGAGATGCCAAGCAGACTTCATCTCCAACTTGGTTGTCTGGGGCTATTCTTCGGTGTTGATCAGAGAATCTTTGCTGTCTTTCTTTGGCTTGGATCAAGTGTTCTGCTGCCTTTTGGAAGGCTTGAGTGATGGTCGTATGTAAAGTCTTCACCACGGGCATTTCCAAGGCCATGGGGGTATCTAATTCGGAAGTACATTTGTGCCTTCCATATACGGTATTGAATGGACTCTGTCCGGTACTGGTGTGTTGCGAGTTGTTGTAGGCATATGCGGCTATCCACAGCACATCCTTCCAGCTTTCTTCCACTTGATGTAACATGCACCATAGGTATTGCTCTAGTGTCTGATTCGTCCACTCAGTTTGGCCATCAGTTTGGGGATGTTGACTAGTGGACAGACTAATATCGATTTGGGAAATTGCACAACTCTTCCTCCAGAAGTTAGACACAAACTGACTCCGTTGGTCAGAAATCAAGATGGAGGGGAAACCATGTAATCGTACAATTTGCTCTAAAAACACCTTTGCCAGACTGGATGCATTTGGTAGACCCTTAAGCAGAATTAAATGGGCAATTTTAGAGAATAGGTCAACAACCACTAGGATAGTGTTGAACCCTTGGCAGGGAGGCAGATCTGTGATGAAATCGAGGGAGAGTGTGTGCCAAGGTGCAGGTGGAATTTCCAGGGGTTCAAGAAGGCCCGCAGGTCTTTGTTTCTGGGATTTATTCTGTGCACAAATGCCACTTGACAGAATAAACTGTGTAATGTCCTTTCGCCAGGTCGGTCACCAATAATTTCTTTTCACCTTAGCTGGGGTCTTGGCAATTCCTGGAGGTCCTTCTATCCGGGGTTCGTGATAACCAGAGCTGACTTGTTCTTGTAGTGCCTTATTCGGTAGATATAAATGCCCTCTGAAATACGGGAGTTGGTTCTTTGTTGTGTAATGTTCACCTTGAGTTGTCCAGTCTTGTAGAGACTTGGTGTTCATTAGGAGCCGAATTTCCTTTCGGAGTTCGTCCAGAGATAACGTTGTTGTAAGTCCTAGTAGTTTGTCACCTGGAATAATGGCCACCAGGTCTGGGGTTGAATATGCGTTCTCATCAATACCCATGCGGGATAGGGCGTTGACTTTTCTATTCTGGACTCCAGGTCGGTACGTGATTATGTAATCATATTCTGCGAAGAATAAAGCCCATCAGAGTTGACGGGATGATTGAGCCTTTGCCGTCTTGAGGTATTGTATGTTGCAATGGTCGGTGATTACTGTGATGGTATGTCTGGTGTCTAGGAGGTAATGCCGCCAACCCTTAAAGGCTGCCTTGATCGCTAGGAGTTCCTTGTCTGTTATTGCATAGTTAAGATCAGGTGTAGTAAATTTTCGCGACGAAAAGGCCACCGGATGTAACTGGCCTGTTTCGGGATCCCTTTGGGAAAGAACAGCCCCCATTGCCATGCTGCAGGCATCTGTTTCCACTACATATGGGAGATCTGAGCGGAGATGTCGTAGCACCGGGGCTGAGGTAAATCTTTTCTCGAGTTCCTGGAAGGCCTTCTCCGCCTCTTCTGTCCATTGGAACAGTTTGTTGTTTTTTCGTAATAAAGAAGTGATCGGGTGCACAATCTGGGAAAAACCCAGGATGAATCGGCAGTATAAGTTTGCAAAGCCGAGAATACTTTAGACACCTTTGACTGAAGATGGTGTTGGTCAGCTAAGGATGGCATCTACTTTGTGCATATCCATCCGGACGCCTCTGGAAGTGAGGACAAAACCAAGGAACTCGACTTTGGTAACATGGAAGGAGCATTTCTCAAGTTTGGCGTATAGCTGGTGCTGTCAGAGTTTTGCAAGGATGGAGGGAACATGCCTGACATGGTACTGTTTAGAAGAGGAGTACACCAAGATGTTGTCGATGTAAACTAGGGCACATACCTCGATCAATTCCTATAGTACATCGTTCATGAAGTAATCGAATGCGGTGGGAGCGTTGCAAAGCCCAAAGAGCATCACCTGATATTCGTACAGCCCATACTTATTATGAAAGGCGGTCTTCCATTCGTCTCCTTTCTATGCACGCACAAGATGGTATGCCCCCCTGAGGTCCAATTTGGTGTAAATCTAGGCATCCTTGACTTGGTCCAGCAGTTCTGGGATAAGGGGTAGTGGATAACGGTTTTTAACTGTTACCTGGTTTAGTGTGCGGTAGTCAATGCACGTTCTCAAGTCCCCCTCCTTCTTGGGTGCGAAGAATAGGGGCGAGGCTGCCGGGTATTTGGACAGGCGGATAAAACCGTTTGCCAGGTATTGGTCCAGATATGATTTCAAGTGGAGATTTTCAGGTTCGGTGAGTGCATACATTCGACTACACAGGATTTGTGCACCAGGTACGAGGTCGATCTGACAGTCATCTGGCCTGTGAGGGGGTAAGGTATTAGCCTGTTCTTTTTGGAAAACATCTTGGAAATCGTGGTATTTGCTTGGTAGTGTACTTTTAACACCTACTACCAATGCCTCTTTATCTTGGACAGGTGTCTCTGGGTCAGACGATGGCATGTCCACTTGGTAGCATGCATGAGCATACTCATTGGAGAAGGCTAATTTGTTGGCTCTCCAGTCGATGTTAGGATTGTGAGCCACCAACCACGGCATCCCTAGAATCACCCGGAACTGAGGGGCCTTGATAAGGTTGAAGGCAATGGCTTCCCGATGTCCGTCTTGGCACAGAAGGGTCAATTCTGCTGTGCGTTGAGTTACAGGACCAGAAGCTATCTCTGTGCCGTCGACAGTGGTGACCTTCTCAGTTTTCGTTTTCTGACAAAGGGGAAGCCCCATCCTTGTTGCCAGGCCTTGGTCTATGTAGTTACCAACGGCTCCGCTGTCTATGTATGCCTCCAGAGCATGCATCCGAGATGGTTGTTGATGACTGATCAAAATCACAGGCAGGGCAAGGTGTGAGGTCTGTGGCTCTTTTCCTTCGCTCGACAAATGGACCTCTACGATTGCCGGGCCTGAAAGTTTTCCGACTCTTCTCCTCCTTCTTTCTCTGTAGCTCCAACTGTTCTCCTATGGGGTTTTACGGGACATTCTCTGAGGAAGTGACCTGAATTCCCGCAGTACAGGCATAATTGCTTTTGTCTCCTTCTGTCTCTTTTGGCCTAGGTTAATGGGCTCCGTACCCCCCCCAATTTGCATTGGTTCCGAAGTGTTTTCTGATGAACGCGGACTGTTCTCCTTTGAGCGTACATACACAGTCCGCTTCTCCGTTCTGCCTCGATCTGTCCTTCAATCTTGCAGCCTGTGGTCTAGCTGCACCACTAGGTTGATGAACTCTGCACAGTCTTTTGGCGGGTTTACCACCTGAGCTAGGACGTCTTTCAATTTCCCCCATAATCCTCGATGGAATAACGTTGTTTGTTACTCCTCAGGCCACCCAGTTTCAATGACAAGTCTGTTACAAATCTTGGCTGCTTAGGCGGAGGCATAGAAGTTCATTATCCATAGCTTGGCTCTGGGTATGTCGGGCGAACAGCTTCTCCATCTCCTGTTGAAAACCCCTGAAATCCCACAGGAGTGGTTCATCCTGGCCTACTAACGGTAAGGACCAATCCGCAGCTCTGCCACTCAGAAATGACAGAATGAAGGCAACCCGCGACTGAGGACCACCTGCACAGGATTGATGGATGTGTCTGGAACCGACGTAATACTTCCTGGCAACGGAGCCTGCCCAGGCTGTGTTTGGAGCAATTGTCTGGTTAATTTATCGGTGCTTCCTTGGTGACAACTCCATCTTAAGGGCGTTGGTTTCTCGCCGGGGGCAGTGCACCTCGGCCCGTAATTCTCCCAGTAACTGGGCTAGTTGGTCAGTCTCTGATGTTTCCATGACACCCAGGTGGATGCTTGAATTGAGGCTTTGTGTTCTGTTACGCTCAACTGGTATCCACGGGGCGCCACATGATACTGGTTGGAGGTCTAAGCGCTATTCCGGACCCCTCTCTGCTCGGTTATGTGCCAGACATTGGGTAGTGCCTATAACAGGAGAACAGAGAGTTAAGATACTGGTTCTGTGATAGGTGGACTCCCACCTCCCTCTGGTCCCAATCCTGTCATTGGGGTTATTGCTCACCTTAGGTTTTTGTGCACTGAACTCTCCGTCCTGCTTCTCTGTGCAGGGGCGTGTGGTTGGTGCGGGCGTTCCGTCGACCTAGTTGCTTCACTGGTCCGTGTGCCCTTATTTCAGGTCTAGACCGGCTGTGACTCCGACTCTGCTTGCTGTCTTCCAGGTGAGTTATAATGTCTTTTCCGTCTTTATTCTGTCTCATTCTTTCGCCCTGTTGTCTCTGTCTTCTCGGCGTCTTGCGCCACTACGCTGTTCCCTAACAATGTATCTTTTGTTTTCACAGGGATGGTTGCCATCTCGGAGTTGCCACGCCGATGACAAAGACCATGGTGAGTTATGGATGCAGGGAGCACTGCACTGTTTATTGTTGTCAATTGCTAACCTGTGTTCTCTTCTCTTCTTTGTACAGGTTGTGGTGATGTTCCGGAGTGATGAGCGATCGAAGCGCTGCTTGTCCAGGTAAGTGCTTTGTTAATGCTGATCTCATTCCTTCTCGCTTGCAGGTTGCAGTGAAACCCGGAGATGGGTGAGGTAAGAGAAGCTCAGGTGCTGCCAGGACTCGCTGCTTGCCCAGGTAATAATTTGTATTAATGCTGTCCTTGTTTCAATACCCTCGCAGGTTGCGGCGAACTCCAGAGATGGGCGAGGTAAGCGTAGCACAGGATGTATTCTAGGCTGGTTACTTCACAGGTAAGTGTTCTTGCTCGCTAATGCTGTTCATGTTCTTCCAGGTTATTAATGGAATCTGGATCTACGGCTTCAGGATCGGGCCGCCGTAGAAGCAGATGAGCAGGAGCTGACACGGTGAGCGTTACGCTGCAGGAGTGCAGAATAACAAGAAGCGTGCTCTGCTGTTTGGGTGTAGTTCAAATAGCCCAGGTAAAGTAGTTCCAGGCCAAGTATTTCCAGGCCCAGCCACACCCAAAACACTAGACCGCATGGCTTGGTTCTAAAGAACTGAGCTGTGTAATAGGCCTCCATGTTGGATTAAGGTCCAAAACTGGTGTTACTTTATTCCTGATAATGAGCCTGGCGCCAAACGCGCCAGGTCTGACTCCATGTATGTTTCTGATGGAGTTTTAAGGCAGGCCCTGGGGGCCAGTGTGAAGGGCTTTAGACCCACTGATGCCAGGGGGCTGTCATACCTGAGGGGGTCAAGGGCATGGATTGTGACAGGCTTGTCCTGCATCCTTGTGGCCCTTGCATCCATCTACCTCACACTTGGCATGTAGATCTTCATTCCCTGCACTCTCTGCTGTCCCCGGATCTGTCCACTGGCATCCCCTGGCACTCACAATTTTTCAGTGGCCCTTCCAACTTGACGGACATTGCCCCCCTGCACTCTTTTCACTGCACTTGCTCAATCAGAATGTCACAAGGCCTAGTAGGACAGATTTCTATGTTATCCCCGCTTTTCCCCACCATCATGTCTTGTTATGCCTCGAAACGCATTGTGTATAGGTGCATTATGAATACCCTATTTGAATAACAAAATGATTGCTTCTACTGACAGTGCTGGCATCTGCATAACCACTCGGTGCTGGCCTGCTGCATCACATTGCCCCATGTGCAGTACTTGTCACTGGGTTGTGTGCTGACATTACAGTTGCATGTAGGGATGTAACGGTATAACGGTATACCGTTAAAGATACCGTGAACCACTTAATTGAACAATAATAACCGTCACATTGTTTATACCGTTATACTGTTCATACCGTAAAGTGTGCTTTTCAATCTGATTTGGAAAGGCTGCAGTAAGCAAGTGCTGCGCAGTCTTGGTCTTGCACTGTTGGATGTGCCGTCTGCCAAGTAGTTTCAGTTGGAGCAGTTTTTAATGCCATTCCATAAACCACACGTGCCTGACACAAAATCAATATGTTAGCAATAGGAAGAATAGATACAGTGCCAAGAAGGAAAAGGGTTTACTTTGGGTTGGCGGCTTTGGGGTTTATATATTTATAATGGATAATGTTCTCTAAACATATGGCAATGGGGGATTTCCCTGGTCTATCATTGAATTTACATATAATAAGTCACACTGCGAAATTCACTCATCTCTGTGGGTATTCCCTGCTGCCATACCAAAGGGTAACATGTCCGTGAGTACTGAACACCTTTTGGCCCGCAAGTAAACTAAAGGCTGTAACGTAAAGAGAGTGCGTCTGTGTATGTGTGTGTGTGTCTGTGTGTGTATATGCGCACAAGCGCATACTACCATCAGCATCCATTGATCGGTGGCATGCAGGTTATCAAGATGGCAACATGTTCATCTTCACCAGTAGCCAGTGGGGGAGCATAAAGCCTAAATGACCACTTAAGAAAAGCTATTCAGTTTGCTTTGCCAGTTGCAGCAGCCCCCCCTCCTCTCCACACATGTGTTTATGTTTGGTGGAAGCAAGGCATTTCAGTGGAAAGTATGTTGAAAAGCCCAATTCTGGCCCTGGGTGCCTGGTTTTGTTTGTGATGATAAATCTGTCAATTTATGACCTTTTAGAAAATATTTGTTAAGATTAGTTAACTCCACCTGCTATACCGCGATAACCATGATATACCGTCATTTGGCAAGAAGGTTATCGTACCGTCATAAAACTAATACCGTGACACCCCTAGTTACATGGCCCATCACTCATTGTGTAGGCCACGTTTGTGGGTCAATGTGTCCACTGCAGGCATGGTCTGGACTGGGGCGGGGGGGCACATGTAACAAAAAGCCATACATCCATGGATTACAGCTCATGGTGTGGCAACTCGTGATGTCAGATGTATGTGTGCCCTGCCATTATGTGTCTGTCTGCACTTTGATGCATATGTTTAACTTTTGTCTGGAAACACATGACTCAAAAGGCCTTTCTCTGGCCATGGTCAGGTGAGCAAGCACTGAATGCAGAGGAGGAGGGAGAAGAAGAGGTCTGGTACGTCAGCCCACCAGTGGAGGCTGTGGTGTCATTCACCATAAAAATCCACTGGTGCTCCAGACGATCATCAGTCGTGCTCCGCCTCTTCAGACTCTTCTGACTCTGGTGATTTGGATGCTGAACCACATGTCTGTGCTTCAAAGAGGGCGAAGGTGGATGCCCCAACAGGCAGATCAGATGGGGCCATTGAGTGTGCGGCTGTGCAGCTGGCTTCACAAGGCCAGTCAATTTTGGACCCGCCCTCTCTGCAGTGGTTATGGCTGTAAGGCCAACCTTCCATGAGTTGGCATCAGGTTCTGGGGCTGATGTCCAATAGAGGGTTACAGACCTGCAGTCAACAACAGGGGCTCTGCAGCAACGGGAATGGTCCCTTGCACCAGGCAGCTGTGGGCCCTGCACACGTGGTGTACGTGTGCAAGCTGGAGAGACATTGTGGGAGCAGCATATGTTGAGTGCCGCCATCCGACATGGCAATGTGCTAGAAAAAAATGCAGAGGTCATGGATAAGATAGCCATGACCATGACCCCGCCAGCTGCCTGAGCAGAGCAATGGCTGCAGGTCACGCGGCCCTTTTGCTGCTCACACAGACTGGGCATGGAGGCCAACATCAAGTGCCGACGGCCTGGTCTGAGGTATCTGCAGGAGTCCCTGTATGCGGATGCTCAGCACACAGAGAGGTCCTGAGGCATGAGATATAGGCATCTCGTATGATTTATCGCCAGGAGATGGAGAGCTTGAGGACTGTCCTGCATGATCAACTCTCAGCTAGAAGGATACTGCTGCACAGGAGATGGAATTCTTGAGACAGGCACTGTCCCAGCAACTCGATGCATCATGAGTCAGTGCACATACAGACACTGTGGTCATTCGGGAGGATGGCTCAGTGGCAATGTGCTCGCCTTGGAAGCAAGACGACACAAGCACCACAGGTTGGATCCCTGGATCCGCGCTTAGAAACCTCTGTGTATTAAGTGCGTCATAAATAACCCATCATATCATATCATTCATGAGGAAGTGCATGGAGACCCTACCGGCCCTCGCTGTTCTGGTGCATTGCATGCCACTGTGTCACGACTGGCCCTGGCCAATGAAGACCAGACCTTGGCACAGCATGGTATGGATCCACCACCACACCCACCTGCAGATCAACTGCAAGATAGGGGGCCCAGCACAGAGAAGCCTTTGGAACCACCATTGCAGTGATGCTCATGAGCCCATGGAGGGAGATTGTATATTTTTTTCCCACTTATGTGGATATTGACATGTGCCCTGCCTCCTACAGGGTGGACTCCCCCAGTCTAGGATGGACAATTTTGTTTTTGTTACCTGGCCAATGTGCTCTGATTTTTTATTTCTTTGACCCCTTGATCAGCATGGACACTTTTTTCTCTTTTTTCAATACCCCTGTCGAAGGGATGGTGGCATGTGTTGTTTTTAGCCCATTCCAAGATGGACTCATTTTCTTTTTTTTGTTCCTTGTGCGATGTGCTGTTGCTCTCTCAGAGTGCAGTAGTGGACATGCAGCCATGCACAGTTGTGTCAACTGCCATGGGTGCCTTGAGGTCAACAGGATGGCATGTGCAGGTAAAAATGGGTTGACGGAATATTGACACATATGTGCTGTATGCATGATTAGCAACTAAGGATGTTGAAATGCAATGTCCCATGTTGTTGCAGTGATTCTAATTAATCCGGTGACTGCATTCCATGGGATGTCCACCCTGCACCCTTTCACATTCCTCGTCCCCATGCTGTCTGCCAGGCTCTGTCCGCCCTTTCACATATTTGGAGGTACAGTTTCTGGTGGAGGTGATGAGGTAATCACATCATACCAGCTCTGTCAGCAGGTAAGCATGCGCACTGTCTCTCGTGTTATGTCTGTATTATCGGTCACCATGGTCTTTGCATGCAGGCCACATATTTGGTATCTGGGAGTGTACCCCTTAAGTCACAGTAAATGTCATTGCAGGTGTGCGTCTGTCCGCATGCGTGTGTGTGTGTGTGCACTTACAGTTTGATGCACGTGCATTGTTTTGGTGGATGCCCTTTCACAATTGAAAAGATGAATGGAAGCGATTGTGCAACACATGGCACACTTTAGCCATTGGCAGTATTTCCAACATTCTGGTTGTACATACTAATTGAAGGCATGCATTATCTGTGCATATGCACTCTGTGCATTTAGGATCTCTAGCACTTGCCTCACTGACTGTGATAATGTCTACTTACTACCACCCTTCTACTCCCCCTGCCCCTTGTTTCCTATGGGGCACTGCAGATGTACTCACTGTCCACACTATTCTTTGACCTGTGCCACTGTCCACTCCACTTCCTTATCGATTCACATGACTTGCCCTGCCACTACGACACATGTAACACACACGTCCATTGTCAGGTCTACTCATCCTCAACTGCGCTGCTTCATGGCGCAGCCTCTGGTGACACAGTTCTGGGCATTTATGTACGTTGACTACACAGGACAGGTTTGTCACATTGCTGCATTTGGGGTTGTACAGACATGCGCATGTGTACCCCTAATGGACTGCTCCTACATTCCCCAATCAGGTCACTTGCTGTACACTATTTGTTTCTCTATGTTCTCTACACCAGGATGTATTGCATGATTGTTCACCGCATCCAGTACTGTGAGTGACTGCACGGTGTGTGTGCATATTGTGGTTCCTGCATATGGAACATCGTCCACTCCCCACCGCTTGTCTTCGTCTATTATCCCTGTGGAAGTTGCCATTGCACCCTGGCATCCATGCACACTTACTGGAACGGTCTAACACAGGGTGTGTGGTCTGTTGGAGGGTGAGTGAACAGTTGCATGATGTCCTGTGGTCCATTTACAGTGCTGTACAATGGGGGTGTTTGGTGCAGGGCATGGGTATGTGGTTTTAGGCACTTCTTTGTGTGTATATTGCAAACATGGGTATCCTCCTGCTTTGCATGCCACAGTGGGGTGTGCATGTTGTTTCTTTGATGTAGAGCTGCTGAATGACTTTTCACGGGCGGCCATTCTTTGCCAGTCTGCCCTTCTCCATCACTCACTTTTGTGCTTCATGGCCCAATACATGTGGTCCTTTTCCATCTAAGTGCTTTCCAGGCTCTCTGATCAGGCTGCTTCCTGCACAATTGATTAGGTTTCTGTCTTGCTCTTTGGGTGAACTTCTCTCTGCCCTCACCCACTGTGATGTCAGACATATCCATCCTCCTTTCCTCACCAGCCAGTCTCCTCCTTGCACTGCCTTTCACCTACCCCTCTCTCTCTCTCTCTCTCTCTCTCTCTCTCTCTCTCTCTCTCACACTCTCTCTCTCTCTCTCTCTCTCTCCACTGCTAGGCAATCGTCACTCTGTGTCCTGTTTCCCTCTTGCCCTCTGTCATCCTTCAACACTGGGTGGTCCATGCCTATTTCCTTGTTCCATACAGGAGTTGTCCATACAGGAGTTTACGGGGCTGTCCTGTATCTTTACGTTGATGCAATGCATGTCTTTGCAAGTTCATAATGTTTTCCTCTGGTGGAATGCAGTGGATGCAGGCCAGGTGGGTACCTTCTGCAGGTACGTCAAAGGTACTTAGGGTGGCACTTGTGTTGTTCTTGGTGGCAAAGAGTCTGGCACTATGCAGGGTTAGTTTTCTTTTCCTTTTACTGAGGTGAGCAGGTCCAGCTTCATGGGTGCATCTGACACATGGTGATGGTAGGCTGGTCTGTCTATGCATGCTCTTTTATCAAGACAATCAGGGTGGCACGGGTTGTGGAATGATTGTTGTGGGGGAAACTGTCACAGTAGGCCCTTTATTGGTGAGTTATTATGAGGGTGGAAGGTCCGGCTGTATGTGTGCTGGGCACATGGTGATGGGAGTGATGGCAGGTGTTTCCTTGCAATTCTTGCATGTGTCTTGCCTGCCGCCAGGCATCATATTCACTGGGATTTTCTAGTAATGCCTACCGACACAGGCAGTCCACTCTTGGTCCTTCTGCCCCTTCTGAGGATGCTGTCCCAAGACATTTCCACACACAGCACGGCTTTGATGGCCGTTTGGGAGATGCCATGTTCACCACAGACACCAGGCACACGCCATTGGCCAGGTGTTGTTGTTTGCCATGGTGAGCATGTACTATGCACAGTACACCAGCAAATATTTGCAGCATGTTGACAGCTGCTCAGTGCATCTCAATGCTCACTTCAGTTCCAAGCACTTTGGTCTCCATTAAATCCAGTCCCAGTGAAGTATGCCTTCCCTTCCTCTTTCCTGTTGCCTGGCCCCTTTTGTTTGGCAGAGTCCTTGGCCACTGTTTCTCATTACTTTCTCATGTATGCTTGTCTCTTTCATGCCAGTTGCCTCAGTGCCCTGGCTTCCAGTTTGATTGCTGCCTCTGTGAACAGCTGCCTTCTGCCGGATCATATGTTCCATGAAATTGTTGATATTTTTGCATCACATCATCTTCTACTTTACCTCATCGTCTCACCTACCAGTGTTTGCTGCAATGTCCCACTGTCACGTTAATTGGGGGATGCCTGTTAACTGATCCTTCACTGCATGGCACTCTGGGGGGCAGGCAACATAGGTGTTCGGAGTCTGTAAGGTGTTACTGTGTGGGGTGTTCATATTGCATTGGCATGAGGTGGGCGCATCTGGCTGCATGGGTGCAGGGACACATGGTGATGGGTGGCTGGAGAGTTCTTCTTTACATTAGTTGCATGGCACTCAGGGGTGCACCTATTTCTGTGTAATTTTGCTGATTGAAGGGGATGTTGGTGTTGCATGCATGTACGGCACAAAGTATCAGAGTTCGGTGGGTTGCAGGTCTACAGAGGGGGACATCCATCAATTCCAGGGTCCGGGTCAGGACTTTGTTGCTTTTGCTGTGTGCTTTTGGGTGTACTACATCGACACTGTTGGTTCCAGGTGCTATGACTGTGTTGGTGATTTGCACAAAGCCATACAGATTAGGGGTGTATCAACCACTTGCTCCCTTACAAATTGGCATTTACTCCCAGCTAATTAAATTGTAGAGTACAAATACTCCCAATACACGGTATGGAAAATACATGTTGTATCTTAAGCCCCTGCTTTCACCCTCATAGCGGCAAGGGTAGGTTTGGCCCAGGAGTGCATGTAGTACCACAGGAACACAATAGCATTTTTACTACTTGAATTGAAAGAGTAAACATGCAGCTTTTGATGAGTATTTATAACTAGTGGCTAAGAAATTAATAATACCAAGTGAATGCAGTTTTTCAGTTGCAACATATTTTTTTAAAATATATCTTTTTTAATGGTTTGGTTGAAAGAAAAACACCTAAAATAAGAACTTATTAAGCTGTACATGATAAAAAATAATAAAATAATAATGAGACCTAAAATGCAAATAAGAGAGGTTAGATCAAAGTAAGTCAATCAACTCTGTACAGCGAAACAATTTCAGGGGTAATTCAAGCATGGGCTGTCCAATCGAGTTTATACAGTTTCCAGATTTCCCAATAATGCATCCAAATCAATTCAAATTCAGTGAGATTATACATTTCACAATAGCAATTCTCACGGCTGTGGGACAGGAGCTAAACAATTGATTCAACAAATCCTCATCAGTCATTATTTCTAATTCTTCAAAAAGTTCTTTCAGATGATAGTTTCTCTCGTTCATCAATTGAGGACATGCTGTTAACAGGTGTTTAATAGTTTCAGTCTGTCCATAACTTTTACAAAACCTGCATACATTGTTCAGTATTGGTATTTTTTTCCATTTCATCATCAACTCTCTGGTTTGACATAAGTTAATTCGGAATCTTAGATAGACCACTCTAAATGTGGGTGCCGGGAATTTGATCAGGTAAGATTCAGAAGTTCCCATCTTCTTGACACCATAAGGGTCTGTTTAAAGATGGCATATTTAAAACATGTTTCTCGCATATCTATCCAATCCCATTCACAATGTTTATGTTTAGCACGAGTTGGATTATCAATAACTAAGGTAGGATATATGCGCATTCTAATAACTCCAAAGCCAATCATTTCCACTTTTTCACAAATCGATGATCTGACGTTAGTAAGTAAAACAAGAGGATATGTAATAGCAATCCTGATTTGGATTGTATTAAGCATTGTCTATAAAGGGAACATACTTTCCAAGCATACCTTGCATACAGAGATGTAAATCCTAACTCATACCTTACAATACACATAGGCTGAGAACTTGGCAGGCACAGAATAGACTTCCAAAAGAAGCCTTCTAATTTGACCCAGAACAAGTTAGATGTTCCATCTTTGGTCTCTGTGCCATATACAACTATGGGGGTCACTTTCTGATGGTAATAAACGATTACATGTGAGTATGAACATTTCCTGTATCTATTGTGGATCATCCTGACCTGCGAAGTAGAAGTCAGCATTTTTTTTATTTTGGTTTCTACGTGATATGGGAGACTAGAAGGATTATTATTAATATTTACTCCCAGGTATCGATATTCATTTATGACCTCCAGTTTGTTTTTTGTGCAGAGACCAATCACAATGATGATTCTGATTTTTCTGTCACCGCACATTGCATGATTTTCGTTTTTTCTATACTTATCAGTAGATGGTTTTCCTGAGTATAGTTTTCTAATGCCTTTAGGAGCTTCTGTAGGTCTCTAGATGTCATAGACAGAAGGACAAGGTCGTCCGTGTAGAACAACCACGGAATTGCCCATTTTCCTAGTCTTGGGTGATCTGATATAGTTTCTCTAAGCTTTGATCCTGTGTCCGACCTATAAAAGTTGAATAAAGCGGATGCCAAGAGGCACCCTTGTTTCAGTCCTCGGTATGTTTGGATAGGTTCAGATAACTTGCCCTCTAGTGTGAGGAGAATCTGTACTGTGCTATTGCTATGTAGTCATGATATTAAAGTTGCAATCAACTCTGGACATTCTGCTTCTGCATGTATAGTGGCTGGTGTCTTTTGGCACAATGTGATTGTATGGCAGTGATTGTTACCAGATTGATAGATGTACCCATCCCTGGTAAACATTCTGTGTGGAAGGGATCCTGCAGGTTCAAAGCACTCGTCCAGTTGTTGAACTCTCTCAATATTAAAGAGGCAAATAATTTACTTGGGGCATCACAAGTTATAGGTTGGTAATTAGATGGCTGTACTCAAACTCCTTTTTAAAAAAATTGAATAATAATCTGTTTTCTCTAGGACACAGGTAAAGTTTGTGTTTGGACTTCCTTTAGAATACTGTATAAAAAATCTTGGCCAAGTGATCAGAATGTGATTTGAGGACAATGTTACTCAATCCATCCGGGTCCGGATCTCTTGAAGAATTTAATTTTGAAATATAGTACTTGATATCCGCCTGGTCAAAAACTAAATCAAACCTCCCATAGATAATGAACCTGTCACATTTGATTTGAGCATAGAATTCAGAGAAATGCTTCTTCCAAGATCCCTCAGACACTGCATTAATTTGCATGGGTACCTGTTTGAAGTGATTGGCTTGCTTCATAGTTCTCCAAATATCTTCTGTATTTTTAGATGCCAAGATTTGCAACATGTGTTCCCCTTCTCTTTGATATGTTGACACTCTCCTAGCAGTGATCCAAAGTCTATACTGCGTTTTCAGGGATCTCGGCGCATGTTGTCTTGTTTGGGGTGAAAGTTGAGATGCAATGTGTTTTGCTTTCTGATATAAAGATTTTATTAGTTGCATCTCAGGATCATACCTATGTTTATGCCTAGGAAAAGGCTTAGAGGCATTACCAGATGACTGTTGATAAAATGTTAGCAACAATGCAACATAAAATCCTTTGTTGGTTATAGTTTCTAGCGAGAGGGTCTGTGGATGTCGATGGACAAATTCATATAATGATTCTAGGTGTTCAGATGTCCAGCGGAGGCAATTTCTCCCTCCCCAGATATTTTTGATGTCTCTCTGGGGTGGAGGTATTCGGCATGTGGGCAAGGGCAAGGAGTTTGTAGTCACTGCTTTCCTGAGGTCTTATCTGCAGCGACTCAGCTATGGCAAACAGTGCACTGTCCACATACACATAGTCAAGTATGGCTTCCTGCCTTTCTCGGCGCCAAGTGCTTTGAGGCGGTATGTCTCCACAAAGAGAACCATTCAACATGATCAATGATTGTTCTTTCATAAATCTCATCCAGCACTTAGCCAAAGGAGAAGGAGGTGTCATTGTATTAGTAATGCACTGGATATTATTATCTCCTACTAACAACATGTGAGAAATAGTGGGGTCAAGGGCAACCAGATCTAATGTTTTGTTTAGATCTTAAAGGAAGGTCTCTCCAGCTCGGTTCCAGTATACCTTAATGAGAGCATAATTCTGAGTTTTGGATTTTATGTTTACCAGATGGATGAAGCTGCTGGGTTCAGCCCATGCCTCAATAAATAAGCTAGTGTTTGTTTTGTGGCCGTGAGGAGCCCTGCCATCGGTCTACCTCTGTTCTGGGTAATGGCAGGTAACAGTAAAACGTCCTAGCCATCCCACACAGGAGGGATCGATATCCAAGTTTCTTGTAAACTTACTATATCGTATCTGTTCAGCTCATCCCCCGAGAGGTAGGATAGGGGTTTATGGCCACAACTGTTCCAACTGGCAATAGTGTATTGAGTACGATCAGGTTTTTGGCCTAGTTAACTCAGCTCTGTCCATCATAAATTGCCATCTCAGGCATTTGTCATAATCGAACAGACTTCCCTTGTTTGGCCCCTTTGATTTTGTGAGCATGTAACTTTTAGGGGGGGCATGTCGGAAATTCCCCTTCTCATGCTTGTGTGTCTTCAGAATGTGGACCTGACATTGTTTGGGCAGAGTGATCCTGTCTAATCAGAAAACCTAATTCAAATGAGGCCATTCTGGCTTGCCAGATGGCATTGGGAACAACACCACATCGGATCCTTAACCTTGCTGTTGATAGATCAGTATTCTCCAAAAAATCTACTCTATGTATAGCGGATGTCGTCAGGTCTTCCAAAGCTGGCACATCGCTAAAGATTTTGAGAATGCATGTCATATTCAAGTCCTATCTTGGGTATGTGCTGTCACAACACTTTATGATTAGCTCATGGTAACATACATTGTTTCCTATTTTTAGTTTAGGCTTTGGTCAAACTGTGAGCTCTCTGGTTTTTATCTGTTTCGCAGGGAGTAGGATGTCAAATTTCGAGTTGGCCATAGCAGGAGGTAGAGTATTGATTGTCGGGTCGGGTGCTCTATCACATCCTGACGGTTAGATATGTCGGCTCGTGAAGGGTATTTTTGTTGGGCAGATTGCATGTAAATTGCCATTGATTTGGCTATTTTTTCTAAACGCTGCTCAAGAGTTAGTGCCAGATTTGGTCCTATATTTGTGCAGTCTGTTAGCGGTTGGAATGAGGAGGCAGCTGCCCTTTGCTGTATGTCTGCTAAGTCTGCAATTGCTGCTCTCCTTTGCTCCAGAGTAGAGCTGGTCATCTTGACCAGTGTGCAGTTGTCCAGCAGATTGCAATGGTAGTTTACCAGGAACTTCTTTGTCAACATCTATAATTGAATTGCCCTGTTTATTAACTTCTTCGATCAACCGATCTAATGGGTAGTATTCAAGTTCTTGAGTTGCCTTTGATGTATTGGTACTTTTTCTATTATTCACCATGGCTGTGTATCTCTTAGCAATTGCTGCTTTGGCAATTTGAGCTATTTTTAAGCAATATTAAGGATTTAACATATTGTATGGATTTAGATTGTATTGGAGAGTTATCCGTTTTCATGTTTTTTGTTCTTTTCAGAGCTTTCTGGTGCGACAGTGAAATTGTTTTTTTTTGGTTTTTGGTTTGAGCAAATATGGTAAAGACTGGCTTGCTTATGTTCTCGTCCTGCGTTGGCACCATTATCAGGATATTTATATGGTATGGATAGCACCTCTGACGTGATATCTACAATAGGTGCAGGTACATCCGTTCCGGAATGGCTAGGACAACTACCAGAATCAACTTTTGACGATATGGGTGTTATATGACTCACAGGACTGGTCTGTTTCTTTCCTTCTGATACTAATAAATGCATGTCTAGAGGCCCTTGCACATCAGCTGCTATGTCCCTAAATTGCTGCTGCATTAGTTGCATTAACATGTTTGATTGTGCATTTATCTTATTATCTATTAGTTCGTACAGCCTGGTAATTGCCATCAAAGCAGTATTCATTGCCGTGAGTGTTATCCCAACCTGCACTGGCATCCCCTCATCTAACGTGTCTATCAGTTCAACTCTTGTCATGGGTATTTGCTTCCTCGCAGTGGGATTGGCGAATTAAATAGAAAGTGCAGAAGAATTGTGAGATAGATGTGGGAACATGATAGGGTATTGCAACATAGCAGCAGTACAACACAGAGAGAGTACCGTTTGTACAAGGTGAGCATATTTGCAGGGACTCTGTGGTTGGTCTACTAGTGTTTTGCTCTTTTGATGTAGGGGGTATTAGATCAATACTAGGATCAATATGGGAATTGTCTGTAATTCTGGTATCTGCATTTACATGTGTGCAGGTGGAACAGCATGTTAAAGCTCTGCTTGCTCCTATCCATGTTACCGGCCTGTTAAGGCCATATTCTTCCTCGACTGGGAAGGTTGAAGTGGATTGGTTAAAAGAGCCATCACTCGAAACATCCATTTGGGGATCTATATTGCCTGCCTCGAGTATGGAGCCTGGGGGTGTAGCAGGTCAATGACTCCGCTGGCTAACGACTGCGAACGGGTACACGGTGGCAACTTTCAGTTCTGCTAGATGCAACACCTTTGTAATGTTTATAGAGCTTACCGGCATGCGTGCAGGTTGTACTGGTAGTTTTAAGATGCTCTTAGTCAGCGGCATAACAGTCTTTAAAAGTAGATACCCGATCCACAATGAGCTGAATGGGTGTGTTCTTTCTAGACTACATGTGCACGAGGAGGTCATCCGAGTACGCTGCAAGTATTACTAAAGCGCAACTAATAGGATTTTTGCTAGAAAATGAAAACACTGTGTTGGAAATAGAGGTCGGGCCCCCACTTCTACGCTTAACAGCGTAATAACACTTTTCAGAACAGACTTCTCAGAGCGCGCACACGCAGATTGTGTGTGGCCTGGTGGTTATGTAGGGCTGCTGGGAAGTGGGCGGACCCAAGCAGTTTACCTCTAATAAATCAATAAAATAAGTAACTATTAGTGATTTCTTTACATGAGAATGATATAGCGTTCTTAGAAGTGACAGAATCTTTTTAAATGCTCCAACAACAGTGCATATCAATTACAGTCCTCAAGTGTTCATGAGCAGTGTGGGGTGCAGGATGGAGGTAACAGCACTTTTCAGAACAGCACTTCTCAGATCACGCGAGCGAACATATTTTTACTTGCTTATGAATCTTCATCCCAATGCTTCCTTCCTTTCATCTTCGTTGTCTTCTTCTTGGTTGTCTTCCTTTCTTTAAAGAGATCCTGTCTGTCTTGAAGGGAAGCCACTATGTCTGTCTGGATAAACAGGCGGACTAGTGGATCCCTCTCCGGAACAGCCAGGCAGGGAAAAAAGCCAGAAAGGCAAAAAAAACACAAGGAGGATTTAGCAAGCAGAGATTCCAGAGACTGTGTCCTTAAGAGTAATTTCCAGGTAGCTGAGGTGAGTAGGAGATCCAAAACAAAAACAATCCATGGATTTAGGAAAATGGCAGGAGGCAGAGAAGCGAATGAGTGACAGGTAATGACCAACTGGCTACAGGGAAAGCAGGACAAGAACTAGCTAGAGAGCCCAGGGGGAACTAAACAGACAGCCCAGCGAGCCAGAGGAGGGGAACCAGCAGGCGAGAGCAGAGAATCACTGATAATCCCGGGAGAACCAGAGCAAAGGAGAACCAACAGGCAGGTCTGGAAAGAAACAGGAGGACCCAATGAGAACCAGCACAGCACTCTAGAGAGAGCATAACCCACTGAGGGGAGAAGTAGGAGAGCCCCTACGAGCAGGGAGCAAGTATCAAAAGGGAAAAAAGCACAGGCAAAGAGCAAGAACCATTGTATACAAACAAGGAACAGACTGAGGTTGCAACGCATTGCATTGGGGTCGCCAGAGTCCTTTAACTTTCCCGGTGGTGGCCATGATGCAAAACTACTAGATGGCATACCAGAGTTGCGTGACGGCTCAATAATAGTGTCCCTTCCATCTCGTCCGAAGCCGCCATGGAGGAAACAGCATGACACTATACCCCCTTGGATGCCTGGGGGTACCTGGCTTGCCTGGGTGAAATCTGTGGAACTCTGGAGCAGTTGAGGAGCGTTGAAATAAGTGTGAGGTTCCCCCAAATTTTCAGAAACCGGGTAACCCTTCCACCTCACCAGATATTCCAACCTTCCCTTGCGGTACAGAGACTCACAGATTTGAGAAACCTCATACTCTTGGGGCTCCGGAATGTTGTGAGTACATCTTCTTGTAGATGGTCGTGTGTAGGGATATGGCTCCCAGGATTAAAGAAGAAAAGCTTGAAAAACAGGGTGTAATCGTCAGAGTGACTTAGGTAGCTTGAGATTGAAAGCTACAGGGTTGATCTTCGTTAAGATCTCAAATGGTCCAATATAACTAGGGGAAAGTTTCGACGGACCAACCCATCTGGGCAGAAACCTTTGACCCTGCTTCCCAACCCTGCACATCTCTGCGATGGACATACGATTGGAGCTTACTTCTTTTCTTGCTTTCCTCTAGACTCATATAGGCAATCTTGGGAGCGTTGGTAATGTCTTAAAGAAAAGAATCTATAGATGGAATCTTGGAGTAAGGACAAACAGAGGTGGATAATATGCAAGGATGGAGGCCATATGTGCAGATGAATGGACTTAGTCTAGTGGAGGTATGCAAGGAGTTGTAGAGAACTCGGCCATTGGTAGAAGGTCAGCCCAGTTGTCTTGTTGGGAATTTACAAAGCAACGTAGGTATTGTTCCATGGTACTGTTGAGTCTTTCTGGTTTACCAGTTGGTTTGAGGATTATAGCTGGAGGACATGGCTCTCTTGATTCCCAAGATCTTAAGAAGAGACCCCCAGAAGGCCGATGTAAATTGAGACCCACTGTCAGATACGATACATTCTGGTAAGACGTGAAGACAGAAAATGTCCTTAAAGGAAACCTTGTCCATCTCTGAGGCAGTAGGTAGTCCTGGAAGGGGAACAAAATGAGCCATCTTGGTGTATGAGTCCACTGTAACCATGATGGCTGTACAACCTTGGGAGAGTGGTAGATCGACTATGATTTTGGTGGAAAGATGACTCCAAGGCTGTGTGGTTACTGTGCTTTGTTTGAGTAGTCCTATGGGCTTCTGAGTGCTGTATTTGCTTTGGGAGCAAATAGGGCGGGCTTGGGTGTAGGTCCTAACATCAGATCATATAGACGGCCACCAATGCTCCACTGGATGAGTTCCAGAGTGTTGGAGAAACTCTGATGATCTGCCACTTTGCTTTCGTGACACTGTAGAGATGGATCAGGTAAGTATAAACGATTGTTCACAAAAACGAAACCCTCCTTTCTTTGGAGGTGAAGTCACAGATTTCTGGGGAATCATGGTGGTAGGGAGACCAAAGCTTCCTTGACCTCTTGTAAAAATTAGGATACTTGGAAACGAACTTGTTTCATCTGAAGAGTGGTTCCTGGGAGAGAGGTGAGTTCGGACCGGCAGAGTGACCATGGAATAAAGCATCTGCCAAGATGTTATGACTTCTCGGAATATAAGAGATGGAGAAGTCGTATTGAGCAAGAAAATGAGCCCATCGAGTCTGTCTTGGATTGAGACATTACATCCATTGTAAGACTCTCAAATTCCGGTGGTCTGTCCGAATGACAAAAGTATGAGAGCTTCCTTGTAGGAGATGTCGCCATTCTTTGCATGTAAGCTTCATTGCTAATAACTCCCTCTCAATCATCGAGTAGTTCCTTTCACTTGATGCCAAAGTTTTCAACAGGTAGGCAATGGCTTGTTCTTTAACTTCTGTTTCCTGTAAGAGAACTGCCCCCACTGCCGCAACTGAAGCATCAGACTCGATGATGAATGGAAGTGATTGATCCAGTTAGCATAAGACTGGAGTTGAGGTGAATAGTGTCTTGAGTTGCTTGAAGGTGGTTTTGGCTGCTTCATTCCAACCTGAAGCGGGTATCCTTCTCCTAAAGGGATGTGATGGTGAGAACCACTCCAGAGAATCCAGGGATGAACTTCCGATAAATGTTGGCGAGACCTAGAAATCACTGGATGTCCTTCGCTGACCCGGGGGATGGCCTATCAAGTATGGCAGTCACCTTGTGAGGGTCCATCTCCACCCCTTGATCGGACAATAGAAATCCCAGATAGGGAACCTTCGAGACCTCGAACACACATTTTTCTGGTTTGACAAGGAGTTGGATGTCCTAAAGACGTTGGAGAAGGGATATTGGTCTCGTACTGTGACCTTGTTAAGGCCCCTGTAATCGATACATGGTCTGAGCTCTTGAGTATCTTTCTTGGGGATGAAGAACAAGGATGCTCCGACGGGTGAATGGGAGTGCTGATTAAGGCCATTCTGGAGATTAGAGTCCAGGTATTCCCTGAGGACCTTCTTTTCAGAGAGAGAAAGAGGATACATACGCCCAAATGGTACTATGGGCCTCATTACGACCCTGGCGGTAAGCGAAAAATGATGGCGGTAAATGATTACCGGCATCGTTTGCCGCTAGGTCCGATCATGACCCGTGACCGTTAACTACGATGCCATTAGCGGCATTGTAGTTAACGCTGCCGCTAACTGCACCAAGGACGCGCGCACGCGACCCGCCACGCCGTAAATACCGGCATGGCGCAAAGCTACGCGAATGACGACCCAAGCAGACATGCACCTAACGCCATCACCCAGCCCGTTAAGTACCTTACCGCCATGGTGCTAATTACGCCATCGCGAACCAACCGTAAAGGGCCTTGTGCAGTGAATCCAGCTGCCACAGGTGCACAGAATCAGCACAGGTGGAGGCAATACAGACTCAGGAAGTACAAAAAGAGCACACCCAACCCCTTCCCACACCCAGTCACACTCCACAATGATTCCAATAGGACTAGCAATGTTGGGGCTGGAGGACCTGATAGCAATGCAAGTGCTACAACTTCAACTACAACAACAACAACAGCAACAACAACAGTCTGCACAGAGGAGACGCAGGAGGAGAAGGAGGGCAAGGCAGGGCCAGCAAGCCCCACCAGCACAGCCAGTGGCACCACGCAGGCAGCCCACAATCCCACGCATCAGAGCCAGTCCATTCAACCTCACCGCTGAGCAGATCCACACCCTTTACCGTTTGGACCGGGACGCCATCACCGCCATCGTAGACATGATACACAATGACATCGTCAGCATGATAGAAACACCAACCGCCATCTCACCCCTACTGAAGGTAGTGTCTGTACTCCACTTCCTGGCCACAGGCACCTACCAGCACACAGTGGGACACTTGCATGGCATTTCACAACCATTATTCTCACGTACACTGATCCAAGTGCTTGATGCCCTCCTCAAGCACACAGACGACTACATCTCATTACCACGGTCTGCCCAGGAGATTGCAAACACCAAGGTGGGTTTCCATGCACTAGCCGGCATACCTGGTTGCATTGGTGCCATCGACTGCACCCATGTAGAATTGGTGGTGCCACATGCCATGGAGGTACCGTACCGCAACCGTAAACTATTTCACTCAATCAACGTGCAAATGGTCTGTGACTCCAACAGGATCATCACACTTTGCTGTGCCCGATTCCCCGGAGCAACCCATGATTCAATGGTCCTTCGGAACTCCACAATACCACGCTACATGGAGCGACATGCAGGGCCAAGATCCTGGCTACTCGGTGAGTCACATGTCATGACCATGGAAAAGTGAAGTGGGTAGGTGAACGATGTACCAATGCATACTCCAGGGGGGTGGAATGATGCATACTCCACCTGCCTGAAAGGGAGGGGAATGATGCATACTCCACCTGGCTGAAAGGGGGGGGGGGGAAAGATGCATACTCCACCTGGCTGAAAGGGGGGGGGGGTGATGCATACTCCACCTGGCTGAAAGGGGGGGGTGATGCATACTCCACCTGGCTGAAAGGGGGATGATGATGCATACTCCACCTGGCTGTGAGTAGTAGAGACAACGGAGCCAGATCATACCCTAAAGCAGCACAAACTTCAGCTGACACCACTAAACCTAATGGCCGATGTATGCTGCCCCACCACGTGAATGAAGGTGTGCCCCAACGATGACACAACCATCTGCAAGTGCATTGTACCAATTCACACCACATTGACCTCAACAAAATGCACCTACATGCACGTCACCAGACACCATCCACTGAAAGGCCTGTGCCCCATAACTGCGCACGAATGAGGCACATGACGGATAGAAACATCAACACACCATCACACAGACAGCAAGGCCCACAAAATGTCCCTATCAACATCAGCATTGCTCACTGGGGTCATGATGAGGCTTACAGCAATGTTGCAATGATGTGAGCGTTGACATCACAGGACACGTGCCAGGCCACCAAAACAAACGGCATGAACGAACACAGTGGATGGGCACTCACAAGGCACTTGACCCCCCTGCATACATTGGTTGATAGCATGCACAACATTCCATAAGAGCCATGAGCATATACTGGTTGCATAGTGTGAATCAATTATTGCATTTACAAGAGGTCCGAAGTAACAGTTGGATGCAAGCCATGGTGGCACGTCATGTTCTGAAATAGACGTCATGACTGACACATACATTCTCGCCCACATACAGGTGATGCAGGCTATCCCCTGAAGAGGTGGCTCCTTACACCAGTCCGGAACCCACAGAACCAGCACCAGGAGGACTACAACCGTGCACATACATGTACCCGTGTGGTGATTGAACAGGCATTTGGCCTATTGAAGGCACGGTTTCGCTGCCTCAGCAGGTCTGGTGGGGCACTCCTGTACCGCCATGAGAAGGTGGCAAAGATTGTCATAGCATGTGTCATGCTACACAATATCTGCGTCAGACGCAATGCGGCCCTGCCCCCTGACGCTGAACTGCAACCACCTGACGATGAGGATGAGGAGGGTGTGGATGGGGCAGCACCTCATGGAGGCTGCGATGCACAGGAGGGGCGTGGAATGCATCAAAATATCATTGACCAATGCTTCTAGCGCACACGGCTGGTGTGTGTAACATGGAGACGGCACTTGGGGCACTGTGTGTGTCTGGGACATGCACACTGTGGACTGTACACCAATAAAGCACACATACGAAATGAGCAATGTCCACACATTTGATTTGTGCAAAAGAAAAAAGTGTATTATGAATGTGAATAGGTTTGACACACCCAATCCCCTCTCCCCCCTCCCCCTGAACTCCCCAACACACCCAATCCCCCCTCCCCCCCTGAACTCCCCAACACACCCAATCCTCCCTCCCCCCTCCCCCCTGAACTCCCTGCAAAGGTGTGACGGTGCCCGTGATGAAGTGAGTAATGTTCCATTTGTCCACTGGGCGGCCACTATTTGCAGCCCCCTCTCCCAGCCCCTGGGGCCCCTCTGCCTGTATTCCGCAGGTTCCTGGCTGACCTGCGGACAGGGCTGGTTGCGGCAGAACTTGCAGCGGAGGAGGTACTGGGCTGCTCGGTATGCTGCGTGTCCCTTATTGTCTGTACAAGCTCACTGAGCACATTCCGCACCGCGGCTAGTTCCGCACATATGTCTTTGCTTGCGGATTGGATGGCTGCCTTGACAGTCTCAGCACATCTTTCCATGTGTGCACTGGCACCTCCACAATCAGCCACATGCTGCGTGAGTAGTGAGGACAGTTGTTGTTGCCTCATAATTATTTGGTCCAGCGACTGTTGGAAATCTGGGGCATTTGATGTTGCAATTGCCGGGGTAATTGGGCTACTCCCCTCCTCCCCTCCTCCCACTTGGCTGGGAGTGGCTGGCCATGACTCTTCAGGGGATAGCCCCTGTGTGCCATCTCCGTGCGGGCTACTTAGGGACAGGTGGGGGGAATGAAGGTGGGCAGTGGGGGGACCTTCTGTGTCATCCTCCGCATTCCCCACATCGCTGTCAGAGCAGGCTGCGATGGCAGCAGTCTCCCCAATTGTACTACTCCCCGCAGACACATTCCCCTCAGTGGGCAGCAGTTGTTGTGTGTCTCCTGTGGGTGGTGCCATGCTGCTTGCCTCGGGGATCATTGCTGCCCTGGGCTGTTTTGCGACAGGCAATTTTGGCTGCTGTGGTTGGTCTTTGGGTCCAGCAGAGGTGGAGGGTTGGTGGGCTCTTGCCTCTGGCCTGGCCTTCTTGGCAGGTGTGGTGCCACTCTCGTCCCAGCCGGTGTCCGATTGGGAGCCTGTGGTGGAGCAGAGGAGGGAAAGTGTTATTGATGGGTCAGCGGACATTGAGCAGGCATTGTGATGGCTGCCATGAATTTGATGGATAGATGGTGCACTTTGTAGGCTGTGACATACAGGTTGTCTCCCTTTTGGATGGGTTGAACATGCAGGAATCTGGGTGCCTGCTGTGGAGTGTGCATGCTGCATGTGTGCAGGGTGTAGGTCTTCTGCTGATGTGTTGCGTTAACCCTATAGGGCAACATTGGATGCACATGTAAGTGGAATTCAGGGGGTTTCGCATGGCTAAATTAGAGGCACCTACCTGTGTCTCCTGATGTCGGGGCTCCTCTCTCCATTCCACCGAGCCCCTCGATGCTCTCCATGCCGATCGTCGAGGCACATATCTCCTCCCATGGCTGCATCTTAATTGGGGAGTCTGCTCCTCCGCCAGTTGCCATGGCCATGTTGCGGTTGGCCGACAGTATGCTCCTTACTCGAAGCCGGAGGTCATCCCACCTTTTGCGGCACTGTTTTGAGGTGCGTGCGGTGGTTCCTACAGCGCTGACCCGTTGTGCTACGAGTTCCCATATGGCCTTTTTGCGGGCTATGGCTGGTCTTGTCATTTCTGCGGAGAAGACGATGTCCGCCTTTTCCTGTAGCGTTTCAGCCAACATTGTTAGTTCCTCCCTACTGAAGCGGTCCTGCCGCTCCCGATCGCAGGCTTTCTTGACAACTTTTGGCATTGTGGGGATGCGTGGATGTGGCTGTAGCTTTCTGCAAGGTCTCGGGGTCAGATGTGCAGTGGTAGTTGAGGATTGCAATGGATTGTGTTTTTAAAGATGGCCGCCGTGCTCTTTCCCGTTCCGCTGCGATGACGCTACTTCCGGTTCCGCTTACTGGCGGTCACCGCTAATAACGGTGACCGCTAATTACGGTCAGTGCTAAGATCGGTGGCCGGGATGGCGCTAGTGCAACTTACGCGGCATGCGATGCCGGTAGGTGCCGTTTTGGGGGCATTTACGCCATGGCGCTGTTTACATTACCACCATGGCGCAATGCTAGTGCCCGGTGGGTCGTAATGTGCCGCATTTTACGGCTTCGATTCAGCACGGAAACGTTAATTACGCCATGGCGGTAATGTACGTTGCTTACCGCCAGGGTCGTAATGAGGCCCTATGCCTCTGGTGTCAGCTCAATGGCACAGTCCTCCGGTGATGAGGTGGGAGATCCTTGAGAACCTTGTCTTGAAAGACATCTGAAAATCTCACCAGATTAGTTGAAATGCAATGGACTCCTACAATACCAGAGGGTAATGACGATTTGACTTCCACAGGTACCTTTGAGGAATCCTCCAAACAATGCTTGAGAAAATAGGCAAAGTTGAACTGCAAAAGGTCGGATTGTGTCTTCTTAACCATGGAATCCCAAGGATAATGGGGAAATGAGCTACTCGGATGATATCGAAGTATAAAGCTTCATTGTGTTGAAATATGGACACCTGGAGGACCTCAGTGGTATGTGTGATGAGACTAGGGCTGAGAGGCCTGCCATCAGCACCTTCGACCTTCTGCTCTTCCTTCCTCTCCAGTCAGGGGATTCTCTCCTTTTCAGCCCAGAATGTGTCGATAAAATTGCCTGCATCACCACAATCAATAAGGGCTAGGGCATTGATCTTCCTCAGGTCTAAGGAGATTTGAAGTGAAACCACCATAAGTCTGTTGTCATCAGGTGTAGAAGAGATAGAGGGATGTAGAGGGACAGGATAGATGACCCTGGTTCTTCCTCCAAGTTAGGAGCGATGTTTGTAATTTCACGACCCGACCGGCGGTCTGGTACCTTTGGACAATCTCTTAGCAAGTGTACATCGGATCCACAATACATGCATAACCCCTTTTCTCCTCTCCGCTTCCTCTCTTCCGGGGTCAGGGGACCTCAGGCGGCTCTGACTTGCATCGGTTCATCCCTCGAAGCCTGTGTTGGAGGAGGGATGAAAGGGGTGGACTCTGATGGAATAGGGAAGGCACCTCTACCTCTCCTTCTTTATGCTTGGGTCTGTGAGTCTGTGAGTTCACGCTAGTTCATCCTTAATTTACTCCTGGAGGCATTGACGAAAGTTGCTGTACTGGGCAGCTTCTGGCTATCAGGCTTCAGCTGCGGTACGCTTGAAGGTGGTGATGTAAATCGGCAGATCCGAAGACCCCTGGGGAATATCCAAAACATCTTCACAGGCGGAGTAGACCTCTTCAGGTCTTTCAAAGGTCTGCTTCAGCAGATTCAAAAAGGCTCCGTAATCCTGCAGGACAGGGTTGGCAGAGGTGACCAGCGGAGTAGCCCAAGCCAGTGCATTGTCCGAAGCATAAGTTCCTGCACGGAAGATAAAGTGAACCAAGCAAGCCTCCATGAATTCCTTGAGCGTCTTCAGTGACCTGTCGTATTTTACTGAAGCCAGACCCACAGCTGGGAGGTCCGAAGGATGATGCTATCTGGCCGACACCAGCTGACACAAGACCGTTTTTTCGGTCTTAAGGTTCTGGACCTCCAGTGTCAGGCCCTGTACTACTGCAACAAGCTCTTGCACCTGTTCTGCAAGTGGACATGTCTTCTTCTTGGCATTGCAATCTGTCCCAATTGTCATCGAAATCAGAAGTAATCCCTTTCTCCTCACCTGACTTCCTCTGATTGGTGGAATCTTCTTCCTGGTGCTTCCTTCCTTTCTTCTTGGTTGTCTTCTTGGTTGTCTTCCTTTCTTTGAAGAGATACGGTCTGTCGCAGAGGGAAGCCACTATGTCTGCCCTGAGACTGTGTCCCTGAGAGTATTTTCCAGGTAGCTGAGGTGAGTAGGAGAATCGAAGCAAAAACACACACAATCCAAGGACCTAGCAGAATAGCAGAAGGCAGAGAAGCGAATGAGTGACAAGTAACCAACCCACTGGCTACATGGAAAGCAGGACAAGTACTGCCCAGAGAGCCCACAGGGAACCAAACAGACAGCCCAGCAAGCCAGGGGAGGGGAACCAGCAGACGAGAGCAGTGAGTCACAGATAATCCAGGAAGAACCAGACCAAAGGAGAACCAACAGGCAGGTCCGGAGAGCAACAGGAGGACCCAACGAGAACGAGCACAGCACTCTAGAGAGAGTGCAACTCAGTGAAGGGAAGAGCGTAAGAGTCCCCACAAGCAGGGAGCAAGTAGCAAAAGGAAAAATAGCACAGGAAAAGAGCAACAATTGGCGTATACCAACCAGGAACAAACAGAGGTTGCAACACATTGCGTTGAGGATGCCAGAGTCCTTTTGCTTCCCTGTCGGCGGCCATGATGGAAAAACACTAGACCGCAACTCTGCGTACCGGATTTGTATGACGGCTCAATAATGGCAGCCCTTCCATCTCGTCCAAAGTGGCCACGGAGGAAAGAGCGTGACACTTTCAACCCATGCTATGAATCTTGTTTGTCTGCTTTTTTTACTTCTCCAGAGGGTAATATTGGAAAATACAAGAAATGGTCCTGGACTGATTTGCAGCACATGAGATGGAGTGTCAAATACAACTTTACAGAAAAAGGATCTGGAGAAATGTCCTCTTCCTCCAGACCAAGTGGAACAACAACCATGCCGCCAAAGACACCACTTTCTCAGGGCAGTGAGAAATCAGTAGCCTCCCCAAACACTCTATCAATCACCTGTGAGCACGGCATCAAATGTTCAGGTTTGGATTGTTTTCTAATATAAGAGCTTCCCAATGTAAAGTAAAAGCACAGGACATTAGTTCAGTGCGGTACCTGATGCTGCTACTGTGCTTCCAGCATACATGTACTACTTGCCCGACTTCACAACATTTAATTGGGGCCTGTGACAATAGTGATACATGGATAACGTTGTCCTTTTCCTCCATTTTGCCACTACTCCAACTTTCATCTGGAGAAATTGCCCCTCCTCCCATGACTGTAACTCATAACCTACAATTGGCTCCAAAACTAAAAAAAAATCAGAAGCGGCACCTTCTTTCTTGCATAATTCAAATCAGATTAGGCCTTGACATTAGCAGCACGTTCACCTTGTTCGCTAGTGAGTCCAGTACAGTGTTTGCGCTAAATACATTAGATGGTGAATGATGCAGTAGGCTTCTTGTATAGCATTGGGGTGTTTTAATTCCAGACTGACTCCCAATATTTAGTTGTGCTCTCCAGGTGTTCTTTGATAATGCTGGCTTTTTGAACTTGTGTATGTGCTGTTTTAGAAGATGCAGAATTTACCCTGGCAACTTTTCTCTTGTACATGCCATCTTGGAGCGATGCATTATGTATTCTGTCCTAATGGTAACATTAATTATTATCATTTCCTGATTTGTTTAGCATGTGGCCACAGTTTGTTTAATTGTTGTGTTGTTTGCAGTGGCTGAGTGCCCATAAGGACGTCAGAAGACAAAGCGCATTTGTATTTGTAAGGTGCTAAATTCCATAGGAAACTGACAGGCAAACATCTGGGCACAGATAATGATGCGTTGTTTATATAGCACCTTAATCCAAAGCGCTTTACAGAGCGCATATTTTTACATACAATATCACCCAACCGAAATTGGTACTCATTTATCGACCTCAGAAGGATGAAGGCTGGGTTGGCTTTGCCGGGATTCGAATCTGTGACCTGCAGATCACACTCAGAGCGCAGCAGCGAGCGCTCAACCCGCTGAGCTATCTTACTGTCTTGCAGATGTCATACTGAGAGATCCATAAAACGCAAATTGAGAAATAATCAGCAGAAGAGGAATGTTTTTTGTTCTTTTCCGGAAATTCAACAGGGTATCCACCTTACAAAGCTCCCCGGGAAGCTTGTTCTGCAATGTGGGACCAAATAACTGCAAAGCGCCTGTCGCCCCTGGCCAAGCAGCGTGTGCGAGGAACAAGAAGATTGCCATGCAGAGATCTAAAGCACCTCTCAGGCTGATACCATTTCAGCAATGCAGTTAAGTACTGAGGCCAACCCCACTTTACAGTTGATGGACCAGCAGAGGATTTTAAACTCTTTCCTCTGATAGATCGAGAGCCAATGAAGTTGTTGTCGAAATGGTATAATAACCGAGCTTTAAGACAACTGGCAAACAAAGCGAATTGCCGAATTTGGAATCTTTTGGAGACTGGCTAGTTGCTATTTAGGCCAGAATAAAGTCCATTGTCATAATCGATCGTTATAATTAATACCAGTCCCGGTGACCAACTGCCAGTGTTCTTTGGGGATGAAAGGCAGGGCTCTTTTAAATAACCGCAGGTGGTAAAAAAAACTCCTCTAGAGACAACATTAATCTGGGCGGTGAATAATAGGTCCCAATCCCACCATATCCCTACTTTTGTCACCTTTGAGGCAAAGGAAGTAGGAAGACCAAAACGTTGGGGAGGGCTAAGAGTATGGGAGGGATTGTCTAGCAATGATTTTGGGCCAAGTGGGATTAAGTTATAGGCCATTAATGATTAGCAAATCATGGGCTCTTGCTGAACCTTCTACTGACGCAGGGAAGGTATCGGAGGGGCCAGAAACCTTAACACAAATGTGCCTGCCATCTGCATATGAGAGATATTGCAGCAGAAAACCTTGCAAAATTCCCATCAAAGGATGTATATACAGATTAAACAGCAATGGCGATAGCGGTGGAACCTGGGGCACTCTACGCCCTAATTCAAAAAGCTTTGATGTACAAGGACCAATATCGAACCTTTGTTCCCTGTCAGTGAGGACACTATTAAACCAATTAAAAGTCCAACCAGTCATCCTTGTCAAACTATGAAGACGGGATAGTAGAGACTCGTCATTCACCATGTCAAAAGCTGAACTTAGGTCCAACATGATTAATAGAGACATCTGCACATTACCTCCCTTGGCTAAGATATCATCCTAAATGGCCAAAAGGGCTCACTCAGTGCTGTGCCCAGGGCAAAAGCCTGATTGAAAAAGATCTAAAATGTTATCTGTTTAGTCCTGTAATTATAGCGTGTCCATTTTCTCCAGGACCTTCACTATCCAGGATGAGTTGGCAATGGTCTAAAGTTATTTACAATAGAGGAATCTAAATAAGGTATTATTTTAAGAGAGGAGTGATTGAAAGCTTCTTGAATGGATAGATTTATGATTTGAGTGACCATGTGTGCTAGCTGCGCTAGTGATCTGCCAGCTACCAGGGCCGGTATGCCGTCAAACTTGAGCTGCGTAGGTGTAAGCTGATGAAGTAATAATGAAGTTTGTGTAATGTAAGTAATTGTAGTTGGTCATTTATAACGCGCTTAGTACCCAAAGGTTTCTAAGCGAGGACCCAGGAATCAAACCTGTGTTGTACTGCATCGTCTTTCTTCCAAGGAGCGCGTTGCCCGTGAGCTAACCTGCCGAAACATGCGAAAGGAGACCAGGCAACGAAGGCATTGTTCATTTTTTTTAAAATATGAGCTGTTACTCCAATCAGACTGTGAAAGGTTGATCTGTGTGTCTAGATCCTTGCTAACTGGAAGTCGATTACTGACGGGATAGGACTTATGTGTTCCAGCAAGGTTGTGTTGCATGTCTGTGATTTTAGAAATGAAAAAGACATTGAAATCATGAGCCCGCTGCTCGGAGGGAATAGAAGCTGCAGACAAGCAAGAGGGTTGATTAAACTTCTTAATACTCCTCAAGAGTTCTTTAGGTTTATTTATTGCTACCAGAAGTTGCTTCTGAATGTAGGAATCGTTAGTGGAAATAAACTCTTTCTTCTAGGGTGACTGTGCTTTACGAGCAGTGAGTAGTTTTGCAGTGATGCCACCAGTTTTTTACCACTCTTCTGGCTTGCTTTTTAGAGCCAGTAAGTTCGGTGAGTACCAAGGTTTTGCAAACCACTCGCTTCAAATGAGTGTACTGATTAATAATCGGCAGCAAGTTATTGCAACACTTAGCCCAGAGTGATCCACAGCCAACATTGTTTACCCATGAGTGGTGTAGCTACCATATGTGTGGTGTGGGTGTTTAATAAAGCAGACTTAGATCATTGGCTTAGAGGGGGATTCTCCATGGGTGTCATGCAGAAGCACGAAATCAAAACAATATTCAATTCCCACTTACCTGGATAAAGCGCAGCAAGCGTAAATGATCAAACCCCCAGTAACCTCTACTCCTCCGACTAAATGTAACAAGCGCTGGAGGAGCAGAAATCTCAGGGAAACCCTCTGAGGTAGAAAACCCGGGTGGCTGGAATCGGGTGCGATGCTTTAACCCTGATAGCTGGTTTTGGGTGCGTAGCCTTCCGGATGTCAGAGCAAGAATGGGCAGAGCTTGAATGTGAGTCGGGGTCCTGTTCCATCTCGGCTGCAGTCTTCCCTGGCAATAGCTGAAGAGGAGGGATGAAATGGTTACCGGAGTGAAGACCCGGAGGTAAGGTAAAATGAAAAGTGATAGAAAGGTAACCTGTGAGTTTGTCCGTTGTCGTCCTACACTCTGCGGGGAACCCCAGTCCGCCTGAGAGGACAAGGAGGGAGACCTGGCTGTTGAGGAATGGGAATATGGTAAGTCGGCTCGGTGTCGTGAAAGAAAGAGAGAAGGTGAGAAGCAAGGCTTACCGAGCTGAGCAGACAGTCGAAGCTGATAGGGATTCTACCGCGGGAGAGGAAACAAGTAAACCCCGGAGGTATTCGGGTGAGCGCGCCTAGATCTGAAGAAAAGAGGAAGGATAGTGTGAGGAGTTCAGATCGGGGTAATAATTATGAGAAATAAGAAAGGATTCTGCAAAGGTACCTAGTTTCGAACTTCGGAGCGTCAAGTAAGGAGTAGCGACGCAAAGCACTTCTGGCTTCTGCCGTTGATAAGGTAGGCTCCCGGAGCGCCGAGCAATGGATTCCGCAGAGGCTGGAAAGCAGGCCCCAGTGCGAGGGAGAGGCAGTACGGTGGCCATCTTGGGTGAGAGGAAAGGTGTAACAACACTACACCGAATGTACTCCCTCCGGCGCAACCATGACCAGCGCCTGTAGGGAGTCATGACAGTATGCCCCCCCGCAGAGGCAACCCGCCCGGCTTGCCCAGATGAAGGCGATGGAATCGGCGAACCAGGCGGGGAGCATGAACACCCGAAGCAGGTTCCCAAGACCGATCCGCCGGGGAGTCGCCACGCCAGTCAACCAAATACTGAAGGCGACCCCTGCGATAACGGGAGTCACAAATCCCGGATACCTCAAACTCCGGACCAGTGGCAGTAGAGACAGGAGGGGGTCGAGCAGACGATCCCCGCTGAAAACGATCCGAAGGAGCCGGTTTGACCTGGGAAAGGTGGAAAACCGGATGAATCCTGGACCAAGAGGGAGGAAGCTTGAGACGTAGTGCAGCGGGACCTACCAGGTCCAATACTTCAAAGGGTCTGAAGTAACGGGAGACAGCTTTGAAGGGACCAGATGACGGGGTAGGAACTTAGAAGCCAACCACACGTAGTCCCCAACTGCGTAAGTCGGGGCAGGAGACCTACGCCGATCCGAGAAGTGCTTCATGCGGTCCTGAGCGACCTGGAGCGAGGTCCGAGCCTCCTGATGCCCACGCTGAATGTCGGCTATCAGAGCGTCCACGTCAGGAAATTTAGAGGAAGAAGGCACAATCGTAGGGGCAAAGGCAGGATGGAACTCATATGTACAAAAGAAAGGGCTCTTCTTCAAAGCAGAATGGGGGGAATTGTTGTAGGCATATTCGGCCAAAGGAAGAAGTCCTACCCAATTATCCTGGGCTGCTGATACGAAGCAACATAAATAGCCTTCCAGAGTCTGGTTCAATCGCTCAGTTTGGCCATTCGTCTGGGGATGGAAGCCAGAACTGAGGGAACGTCGGATATGGAGTCGCGAACAGATTGTCTTCCAGTAGAGGGAGGTGAATTGTGGTCCGCGGTCCGAAACAATGGTGTCAGGGAGGCCATGGCGAGAAAAGATGGCATTGAGGAATATTCTCGCCATTTGGGCTGCCGTCGGAACCCCAGGCAAAGGCACAAAATGGGCTAGTTTTGTAAAATAGTCCACTACTACCATGATAGCTGTGTTATGATTGGACGGTGGTAGATCCACAATAAATTCTGTCGAAATAATCTGCCAGGGTTTGTCAGGTATCGGCATGCGAGAAAGAAGAGCTGAAGGAAATCATCGGGGTGACTTGGTTTGGAAACAAATCGGGCAAGCGGAAACATAGTCTTGAATATCCTTGTCCATGTTGGGCCACCAGAAATGTCTTTTAATTAAGGTAAGTGTGTTGGAGATGCCTCTATGTCCTGCGCCTAGAGAGTCATGGCACATCTGCTTAGTTTCCAGTCGCAGTTTGGGGGTAGGAATAAACAATTGGTGGTCATGGAAAAGACAGAAGTCAACATGTTCTGCACGGAAAGGTCTTGATGTATTGCTAATTGTTCTGCAGTGGCAGCCTCGACTTCTTGGAGGAAGTCAGTGATAACGTGTAGGAATTGGGCCTTGGGAAATATTCTTTCAGTCTGAAACCTGATAGTAGAGTGATCCTTACGAGAAAGGGTGTCAGCTCGGAGGTTTTGTCTGCCAGGAAGAAATATGAAGAGAATGTTGTAAGGGGAAAGAAATGGGCCCATCTAGCTTGTCTACTGTTCGTAGTATGTGCATACTGTAGAGCCTTGAGATTTTGATGGTCCGTACGAACTTCGATAGGATGAGGAGAGCCTAAAAGGAGATGTCTCCATTCCTCGAAGGATTTCTTAATAGCTAGGAGTTCTTTTTCTAATACAGAGTAGTTAAGTTCCGAAGGAGATAAAGTTTTAGACAAGTATGATACAGGGTGTTCTTCTCCTGATTTGTTTTCTTGGAGGAGCACAGTTCCAATAGCATGGTGAGATGCGTCGGTTTCTAATATGAATTTCTTGTTTTGGTTAGGAGTAACAAGGATGGGCTCTCTTGTAAAGGCCTTCTTCAGGAAGTCAAAGTCAACCTGGGCCTGTGTGTCCCAAATAAACGGGACATTCTTCTTTAGCAATCTTATAATGGGTAAGAGGATTTGCGAGAAGGCTGGGATAAACCTCCTATAAAAGTTGGCAAAACCAATAAAGCGTTGGATCTCCTTCACAGAGTTGGACGTTGGCCAGTTTAGGATGGCAGAGACCTTGGAAGGATCCATAGAAACCCCTTCTGCGCACAAGATATATCCTAAGTAGGAGACTTTGGGCTGATGGAATTCGCATTTCTCTCTCTTGCAATACAATTGATGGGACTGGGGACGCTGCAGTACTAGGCAAATGTGTTTCACATGATCCAACTCATTGGAGGAAAAAATCATAATGTCGTCGAGATAGATTACGACATAATGTAGTAGTACATCAGAGAAAATGTGGTCCATAAATCTCTGAAAAATGGCGGGCGCATTTGAGAGGCCGAATGGCATCATGTGGTATTGAAAGTGACCAAATGGAGTTCGAAAGGCCGTCTTCCATTCAACCCCTTTGGCGTTTCGTATTAAATGATATGCTCCGCGTAGGTCCAACTTGGTATAAATGGTAGCCCCTTTAACCGCCTCCAAAATGTCAGGTATTAAAGGCATTGGATATCGGTCCGGGATGGTTATCTTATTGAGACCTCGATAATCTAAGCAAGGACGGAGTTCATCTGTGTCCTCCATTGGTATGAAAAATAAGGATGCCCCAGCCGGGGAAGTGGATTCAGAGATAAGACCGTTCTGTAGGTTTTTTTGTAGGTAATCTTTGAGTATGGTCTTTTCCTTTTGTGAGAGCATGTACATTCTTCCGAAGGGAATGGGTTTGTCAGGCATCAAATCGATGTGACAATCATCTCATCTATGAGGTGGTAACACAGCGAATTTAGGAGCGGAAAACACCTCCATATACTCTTGGTAGGGTATAGGAATGTCACTTATTTGGCTTAGGATCTTGGGTGACTCGTCATGATTGCACATAGATACTGTGTGGACACTGATCACTCCTTGGGTAAGACATCGGTGTACACAGTATTCTGATCCCAAGAATATCATGCCTGCCGTCCAGTTGATATAAGGATTATGGAGTCGGAGCCAGGGTAGACCCAGAAGAACCCGGAAGTGAGCTGCACGTATGATGTCAAAGCTTATTAACTCCGAATGGGTGGCAATTCTGCACGAGATCTCCGAAGTCTGTTCTCAGATTGGTGTTATGCTCACCTGACTCCCACAGAGGCGCCGGTCTGATCTGGGCTGCTGCGGCCCCCTCCAGCGTAATGCGTAGGGCCGAGATGTGTCATTTGTCTGGCCGGTAGGAGTACACTTCTGTGAATGGAGAAAAGGGAATTAACCACCCGTGGAGTTGAGCGTAAATTCCCCCCACCCCTGTTGTTCTCCCCACTGACCACCTCCGATGTCCCCTCCAAAGTCTCACCTTATGGTTTGAAAGGGTGAGTTCTCCATCCTGCTTCGAGTGCAGGGGCGCGTGATGGACCAGTTGCTCCACTGGTCAAAGGAATTGGTGAGTTCCAGGGCTATTTTGACTCTCCCGGCAAGACGCCGTAAGTTTTCCCCTTATGAGCCTGGCGCCTATGGCGCCAGGACTGAAGTCTCATATGAGCCTGGAGCCAAAGGCGCCAGGACTGTGTCCAGATGGCCCCTAACAGGGGTCACTGGGCCTTTCCCCGGGAACGTGATGCCTGCTCCCGGGGCTGCTGGACCTGGTCCGGTTCATCTGGGGTAGGCATCATGACAATTGGTCCGGAGATCAACGGACTACCATCCACCCCTTGAACTGGGATGGATACTGATTTGGAGAGTCGGTCGAACCCGTATTTTCTGGCCCATTGGTTATCAATAAAATTGCCGGCGGCCCCACAATCCACGAGGGCAGGAATATTCTGAATGGTCTTGTTTTTGAAAGAAATGTGCTGGTGTATGACCACCATGGGGGTTTCCACGGTCTCTGTGTTTTGTGAACTGAGAAGGTTTGAGGAACTCAGTTACAGCGGCCAAATCGCGGTTCCTCTTACGACTGGGGTTTGCCGTTTCCCCGACTTCCAGGCTTTCTTGCGGCGAGGAGGGACTAGAGTGCATTCGGGAAGTTGGTGTTCGGAAGAACCACAGTACATGCATAGGTTATTGGACCGTCTGCGGTTTCTCTCCTCCTGGGTGAGAGGTCTCCTTGCAGTTCCCAATTGCATGGGTTCATCCGAGGAGCTTTGACTGGATAGATGTGTCATGGGCTCAATTTTACCTTCCATCCTATTTCGTGGTACCTTCCCCTTGCGTCTCTCAAGTTGGCGCTCTTGAATGCGGTAATCTATCTGCATAGTTAACGTGATCATGTCTGCAAGGTTGGCGGGTCGAGGGACTCGGAAAATCTCGTCTTTAAGTTCTTCAGATAAACCCTGCCTAAATAGGGTTAACAGCCCTTCGTCTGGCCAAGCTATCTCAGAAGATAATTGTTTGAAAAGAGTGATGTAGTCCAGTAGACTGAGTTGCCCTTGACGCAGGTTTAAGAGTTTTTCTTGGGAAGTAACTGTTATTTCCTGATGGCTAAACATGCTTTTAAGACTATCTACAAAGGCGGGATAGGCATCCAAAAGAGGATTGTTTGTTGTCACTAATCGAGTCGCCCAGGCAAGAGCGGGCCCAGACGAATGGGAAATGTGAAACCCCACCTTGTCGCGATCTGTTGGGAAGTACGTCGGTTTGAAGGAAAATTGGATGGTACAACTGTCCAAAAATTCTCTTAATTTATGGGGATTGCCATCATATTTACCCCCGGGTAGAGATGTAGGAGGAAGTGCTGGTCCTACTGTCAGATGGGCTACCTGTTGTTGAAGGTATGTATTCTCTTGCTTAAGGGTCTGTACTTCATGCGTTAAGGATTGCACGGCTTGCATGAGTTGCTGCATTTGATCCATGCTGTCGGCTGAAATGGCGTCGCTATCTGTCATGCAGATGCACAAAATCAAAACAATATTCAATTCCCACTAACCTGGATCAAGCGCAGCAAGCATAAATGAGCAATCTCCCAGTAACCTCTACTCCTCCGACTAAATGTAACAAGTGCTGGAGGAGCAGAAATCTCAGGGAAACCCTCTGGGGTAGAAAACCCTGGTGGCTGGAATCGGGTGTGATGCTTTAACCCTGATAGCTGGATTCGGGTGCGTAGCCTTCCGGATGTCAGAGCAAGAATGGGCAGAGCTTGAAGGTGAGTCGGGGTTCTGTTCCATCTCGGCTGCAGTCTTCCCTGGCAATGGCTGAAGAGGAGGGATGAAATGGTTACCGGAGTGAAGAACCGGAGGTAAGGTAACATGAAAAGAGATAGAAAGGTAACCTGTGAGTTTGTCCATTGTCGTCCTACACTCTGCGGGGAACCCCAGACCGACTGAGAGGACAAGGAGGGAGACCTGGCTGTTGAGGAATGGGAATATGGTAAGTCGGCTCGGTGTTGTGAAAGAAAGAGAGAAGGTGAGAAGCAAGGCTTACCGAGCTGGGCGGACAGTCGAAGCTGATAGGGATTCTACCGCGGGAGAGGAAACAAGTAAACCCCGGAGGTATTCGGGTGAGTGCGCCTATATCTGAAGAAAAGAGGAAGGATAGTGTGAGGAGTTCAGATCGGGGTAATAATTATGAGGAATAAGAAAGGATTCTGCAAAGGTACCTAGTTTCGAACTTCGGAGCGTCAAGTAAGGAGTAGCGACGCGACGCACTTCTGGCTTCTGCCTTTGATAAGGCAGGCTCCCGGAGTGCCGAGCAATGGATTCCGCAGAGGCTGGAAAGCAGGCCCCAGTGCGAGCGAGAGGTAGTACGGCGGCCATCTTGGGTGAGAGGAGAGGTGTAACAACACTGCACCGAATGTACTCCCTCTGGCGCAACCATGACCAGCGCCTGTAGGGAGTCATGACAATGGGGCTTTTACCATATCAAGTGAGGCTAGAGTGAACTGTTGCTTATAATGATCACTCTAGCTTACCGGAGTCGTGATAAGGGACTCATGATCCACACTGAGCATACGTTCTGTTATGTTAATCAAATTTGTAACACGCACTTTCACCCAAAGGCATATTGGTACGAGGAAAACAAGGACACAGCCTGCCCTCTATGCTACTAAAACAGAAACGTCTTCAGCGCACGCCTACACTGAAGATGATTAATGGTGCCTCTAAGGTCAAAAGGTAAACTGTTCCACAATTTGCAAGCTGCATACGAAAAGGCTTGTCCACCCACTCTAGCAAGGTGAACCTTCGGAATTGCCACCAAATTGCCATTGCCTGAACAAAGTGGCCGTCCCGGAATGTAGGGACGACATTTATCCTGGAGATACTCAGCCCCCTGCTGATAAAAAGCCTGGTGGACTAAGCGCAATGATTTAAATGTAATCATCTGGGTTAATTGGGAGTCAGCGAAGGGCCCAAAGCACCAGACTTATGTGGGCTCTATAGGGGGAATTAGTTGCCACCCTAGCTGTTAAATTTTGCAGCAGTTGTAGGAGGTGTATGAAACCCAAGGGCTGTGCCAGGCAGAGCGTGTTGCAATAGTCAATACGACTGGTGATTAGTGATGCTACCACCAAAGGTCGTAGGTGTCCAAGATCGTAGATGTCCAGGCAGAAAAGGAAGTACTTTCTGCAGCACTCTAAGGAGGAAGTGCCCAGTCTTGCACACCGCGCTAACGTGCAGTGTCATCGATAAGGAAGATGACAGAAGGATCCCTAAATTCCTGAACACCATCAACCCAGAGTGGGGGGCCAGAAAGAAAATGTCCACAGAGCAGCAGACGAAGAGAAACCAACCACCAAAACGTCTGTCCTGTCCCCATTTTGCTTAAGCCAATTCGCACTCAACAAGCTTCCTCCTGCCGTCAGACACTCATGCAGTTCATGAGCTGCCGTTGATTGGTCACGATTTAGTATATACTAGTATATACTACATACTACCATAGAGCTATATCTTGTGTACTAATGGGAGACCCTTACGGATAGCTAAACTCTTGTAAATCAGGGTTTGGGACGGTGACATTCTTGGTGCTGTTCGAAAAAGATAACATATGTCTTCAATTCTGTTTGGACATTTAAATATTAAAGATAGTATAAAGATTTTTCTGCAGTTTTAACTGTTATCAAAGTTTTTCTTTTAGCCATTTTAGGTCAAAAAGATTGTTGTTTCTTGTTTCAGCATTATTCGTCCTATTAGCCTGTGATGATAAATGAGAAAAGATTATATTTACCTAAAGCAAACTGTTGTCAAAGAACTGTGCTGCTCTTTTTAAATATGGTGCATATGATTCAATTGTATGGAAAAATATTATGCCATGAAAGAATGAGAGATGTGGAAATACCCCACAAACACAGGTTTTAAGCATGCACCAGAAACATTTAGATAAGCAAGCAGAAATAGAATGGGCTTGTAGTAGACTTTAATTGCACAACAGAAGCATTACTAGTGTGTAAGGCCCAGCTTCACAACTTAGCTGGTCAAAGAAATGAATGACCTGTAATTTCAGAAATATTAGTATCAGACGATATGCAAAGGATTAAGCAAGACATTCTGTAATAAGAAAAGAACATTAACATGTTTTCAAAAAGAGAACAGCTCTGACATATTGAATAAAGTAGTTTGCTGAGTAACTCAAGTGTGCATTTGCACAGGTTTCTCAGTGTGTTGATATCAAAAGCTGAGATTTCACAACTACATTCTTCTATGCCCTTCCACAATACATAGTGTCTCAATTAGTTTGTGATTTCAAACACTCAAGAAATCTTGAGTTGATCATCATGCAAGCTACTAGCATCTAGGAAGTAGATAAACCAACTACCCCTAAAAACAAAAGCAAAAAAAACCTCTGAACAAACGCATGCCCCAACCACCATTATGTTTGTTGTGGTAAGGAGTACTCCTCAATTGGACTTAGAGACACAGAGGCCTAACACCAACTCCTCTGCTGATACAAATACTGACAGGCACAGAAAACTATCTGTTCAAAGCCAGCCAACTACTCCTCCAACTGTCATGCAAAATACCAACTCCTAAATTACTCTTACACCAGTCCTTGGAATAAGGATTCTAGGCCTATACTGGGATAGGTATATGTGCCTCCAACCAAGAGAAATAGCCAGAACCCACGTGTAGGTTCCCAGGGAAATCCCAATCAGAATTCTCTCTGGGAGAGAAGCCAATTACCCCCTCCCCACAACCAATTACCAAGAGGTTATCCTCCTATTACGTTCCAGAATAATGCATCCCAGTACCAGGGTAAAAGGAGGCAAAGCAATACATATAACAACAGTTATCAGAGTTACCATAACTACTCTTAGAGGATAGTACAGAGATATGACCAAAGACCAACCCACAGTTCAGAGACTGGAAAATAATTCTCATAACTTGAGTAGCAGATTAAGCTTTTGACAAACAGCATTGGTCCAATCATGAGATCCCAACATGGAAATCCTGATTCTAAAGCTCGCAGAAACCTTGTCCAGAAGGAGTCAACAGGTCAGGGTGGACAATGACAAGAGGAAATTATTCCATCTAAAAAAAATCTGACAAAGAAGAAAAAGGGGGAGGTGATAGAAAAGATATGCCACACCTTTGAAGAAGTTTCTTTTACCTTCCATAAAAATACCCATGTTTGCTGAAAACATGGCAATGGCCAATGGTGAGCACTCATTGTTCATTGAAATAAATTAAATAAAAACCAGACAAAAACATGAAAATATCATTTATGAGGGGAAAAATGTGACAATTGAACTTGAGAAAGAATAGAATTCTGTGGAGATAGAATCCAGTGCTTGCTCTTTCCCAGATTTAATGCCTCCTCTTAAAGAGCAAAGAATTTCAAACAGGAAACATATAATAAAGAATCTGAAAGAAGTTTATGAAACGAACCAAGAAGCCCCTAGATGAGAAACCCAAGAAACTCAAAATAAAATAATTTGGGTGGAAATCCCAAAACAAAAGGCTGCTCCTTCTTTTCTTGATGTTTCTAGGAATTGTGATTCAAGCCATAGCAGTGATCTGGAACCTGCAGGAAAATGGGAAGTCACCATCCTGTTTATAATTTCCAAATGCTTTTTTATTCATGTGGAGTCCTTCACCAACTCATGTGAACTTAAGCTGTGGAGGACACCTTTGTTAAGCTCATGGCGTCCCAAATATTATTAAGATACAATCAGAATTATCCACTAACTCACACTTCATGTGTAAGCTGGAGATGAAATACGATTTGTCATGTCCATCATGGTTCAGGGACAGTATGATTTATTGGCTCTCATAGATTCTGAGTCTCAGGCGACCATACTATCTCACAAAGACTTTGAAACCCAAGCGGGAGGGACTCACTGCATTACTCTCAGACCCCCTCCTTGTGGAACTACATAACTACAATCGAAAAGAGATCCCCATAGATGATTTACTTTAGAGGCTTCCGCCTCTAATAGATTGCATGAATCAGCTCCACCAGACTCAAACTCACCGCTCCAGTCAAATTAAAGAGAAGTGACAAGTATGTCAGTTTGAACGTTACTGCTCACTTAATTGAAAAACAACCAGAATGTGTAGACATTTGTTTCTAAAATATCCAAGTCTCAGACAGCACTATCGTATCTGTGAAAAAACAAGAGGGCAGTGAAGGGACTTCCAATGAACCTTTGAAAATAAATCTTCCCCCTAATAACGAGTGCTCCTCCACTGTGGAGGGAAATACACTGGAAACATATCCACTGTGATCCACCTGTGAGGGCAAGGTGAACCGCTGGATAACTCAGAAGATATTTTGTCTATTGTATTAATCCAATCGGATTCAAACAATGATTTCTTTTTCTGCAGATGGGTCATTAATTAACTCATCCACTGACTACAGTTTGCCATTACTGAATCTGCGAATGATTTAAAATGTATTAAAGCAGTAGATTTACCAGCACCCATTTGTACTTTAAATTCAATAAACATTCAATGACCTAAGGGAGAAAGTACCTTGCCATATAATGTCAGAATCTTCCGGCAAAGCCGGGCACTAAAGGAAACCAAACCCAGCTTGTATCTAATAGAGGCCATTGGAAGGCCAGAGGGAAAATTAAAAACCTTTATCAAAATTCGCCCCTGGATGAGGACCCAGTTAAGTTCAGAGGCCTGAAATTCAGTTTTCATACCATACAAAATGGAAGGTACAACCTTTAGTTTACAGAATTCGATCAGACGTTTAATCAAGAGCCTACAATGTTTATAGAGTATATAGAATATTTTTTGCAGCTGCAAAGCTATTTGGTCACCTTTACTTTTCATTTCACCATGATCGAACTATTATTTGGGAAGGTACAAATCTCAAATCCAAGATATGTAACCGGTGGTCAGTCAAAATCTCGAAAAAAAAATCTCGAATGCCAATAAGGTAGAAAAAAAATCTCGAAAAAAAAAAGTCGAATTACTCCTTTTTTAATTATATATTTATTTTGGGGTCTGGGATAAAAAAAAAAATGGGTTAAAAAAATAAAAAATAAAAAAAGGGGGGTTGGGGGGACCCCTCCCCATAAAAAACGGCATAAAAAAAATGCGACTTTTTTTTTTCAACCTTTTTTTGTTCGAGATTTTGAAATTGAAGATTTTTTTTCTTCGATTTTATCACTATAAACCCTGTAACCTTCTTTAGTGGGATCATATCTGCTGTTTCTAGCCGCCACAACCCATAGTGCTTATTCACGTTTTTATTGAAGCAAATAATATTTGATTTATTTGCATCTAAAGCAAGATCATTTGCTAAAGCATATTGCATTGTTGCATTCAAAAGTTGCTGAAGTCCCAGAGGAGTCTGGTCCACTAGAACGACATTGTCCACGTAAGCCATCCAACATACTGTCAAAGAATCAATTTTTGGGCTTACAAAAGCAGCCTTCTCCAGGTAGCCATCAATATCCGACAGATACAGATTGAACAGGAATGGAGCCAGGATACAACCCTGGCAGAGGCCTCTATGCCTATTAATGGGTCTCGACAAATGACCATGTCCATCCAATCTCAACTGCACAACTGTATACCTCACAGTATTAACTTCTGCCATAAGAGTCATTGATTGTCAAATACTTGTGAGTAGTGTATTAGGGAAAAAGCAAGGCTCGGCTGATGAATTTAGTGCTTTATTCGAGATTCTGCTTTCTCACCAGAATAGGTTGGACTCCTAACTGTGGACTTGTGAGTCACAAACAGAAATCTGTGTTTGATATGAAACACGATGCATGGGATTCGAATGCCAATTACAAGCATTTGGCATCCTTGAATCGTATTCTGAGTTTAAAAGTGTTGTACAAAAATGTAAGGAGGCACAGCGTTACATGTTACTCTGTCCATCATCTACAGTTCATAGGTTTGTTCTCCTTATGCAAATCAATCTACTACCTCCACTGTCGATTTTAGGCCCACGTTTGAAATTAAATAATGATCATTGTGCAGGCCGAATTTGTAAATTGCCTCATAACAGTGCTTAATTTGTAAAAAAATAAGTGCCAGTGCCCACAAAATATTGGCCCCATAATGCTGGGTATCCCCATCTAGTTTCCATGTGTGTATCTTTGCCTGAAATGGCATTTCAGAAGTTTCGTCTTTGTATGGGCTTTTCTCGCAAAGTGCAGCCAGTTCGGTTTCGGCCCAATACGTTCACCGTTCCGGACCGGGTCCCCTGACTGAAGCTTGTTTGTGAACTAATGAGGCCGATAACATTAAAAGGAAAAACGGAAACACTCAGGCAAAAATTCACAGTTCATGTTTCGCTTAGATGAATGCTATCCAGGGTCGGACTGGGCATACAATTGTCTCGAGTCAGGCTCGCCACCAATGAAAAAGTGGCCAAAATTGCATACGGCATTTCATTCCTTTTGTGACAGACTAGTGGGACCACACTGCTGCCCGTACTCCGCCCAGTCCTGGCCTTTCCCTGCCTTGCCTCAATCACGTAGGCTACCTTTCATGTGGCCGCCACCGCCACGGCCATGCTGAGCCTGATGACAAAAATAGGTGCGCGGCGCAGCGGCCCCACGGAAGGTAAGATTTTAAAAGAAAAAAAGTATATTTGGGCGGCTGGGGCCCATCACTTTCGAATTGAAGGGCCACAGCTGCTACTCAAAATAAGTTATTTCTTTTAAAACCTACTTTCCGTGGGGCGGGGCCCCAGCCACGGCCCCACGGAAGGCCAGATTTTCAAAGAAAAAAGTAAAAACATACTTTTGGGTACAATCCACGGGCCCGGCCGCCTGCGGCAGAGTCATCCGAAACAGTCTGCGGCAGCCGTAAGCCCCATGTCACAGAAATTGGCCTAGGCCTGGCACTGACTGCAGTCAGCAGAACACTGCACACAGGTCACACAGACAGAAGCCCGGGTGCAGATGGGCCCCTTGTGGGGTCCTGACTCCTGGTCAGTCAGGACACCACCAGGGGACCGTGCCGCCACCCAGGCCCCGACCTGGGCCTTGCCTGATCACTTGACTGTGACAAGCTGAGGCTGCACTGCACGCAACAACAAGTAACTTACCAGCCAGCCGTTAAGGCAAGTCACAGACCCAGTCACCCAGGAGTCCACCAGGGACCACGCTACCAGTGCCACCCGTGCCCCACCCAGTCCTGGGCCTTGCCCTTGCCTCAATCACGTAGGCTACCTTCCGTGGGGCAGCCATGGCCATGCTGAGCCTGATGATGACAAAAATAGATGCGTGCGCAGCGGCCCCACGGAAGGTAAGATTTTAAATGAAAAAAACGTATATTTGGGCGACTGGGGCCCATCACTTTAAAAGTGGTGGGCCACAGCCGCCACTCAAAATAAGTTATTTCTTTTAAAACCTACCTTCCGTGGGGCGGGGCCCCGGCCACCGGCCCCACGGAAGACCAGATTTTCAAAGAAAAAGGTAAAAACGTACTTTTGAGCACAATCCACGGGTCCGGCTGCCCGCAGCAGAGTCATCTGACACAGTCTGCGGCAGTCGGCAGCCCCTTGTCACAGAAATTGGCCTGGGCCTGGCACTGACTGCAGTCAGCAGCACACTGCACACAGGTCACACAGACAGAAGCATGGGCGGGGACAGGCCCCTGGTGGGGGCCTGACTACTGGGCAGTCAGGACACCACCAGGGGACCGTGCCGCCACCCGGGCCCCGACATGGGCCTTGCCTGATCACTTGACTGTGACAGGCTCAGGCTGCATCGCACGCAACAAGTGACTTACCTGCTTTGCCGGCTGGGACTTGGTCTCCTGTCGGGGCCTCAGGGTGGGGTGGGGGCAGGTGCGCACACTGGCACCCGCACAAATGAAAAAGCAGGCAGAGGGGGCCCCAGGAAGCAACTAGACCGCACAACGCAGGGCAGGCTCTCTCTCTCACAAGTCGTGACCGACGACGCCACGCCTCGACACCTTCACTTCACAGTAACTCATGAAATGAAGGTGGCGCCGCGCTGCCTCCTGGGACAATAACAACACATCACCATGTAATTTCACTGGCTCAGAAGAACAGCCAATGAAAACTGCACATTCTGTCTTACTATACAGAATGTATCAAATACTGCATAGTAACAACAGAATGGTAGTTTTCATTGGCTGTTGTTTGTAACAGTTCGTTGTTCATTGCTATTGCTGGCCCCTCCCAGGCCCAGCCAGCCATGGCCTGCAAGCACAAGAGAGATCGAGATCATAATGACAAATCCCAATGATTTATAATCGAAGCCAAGCGAAGTGGAAGAACAAACGAAGCAATTGCATGTGCGCTGGCCCCGCATGAGTTCCGGTGCCCAAAAAAGAGTGCCGGTGTTGGCCACCGGCAACCACCCCCACAAATTAAGCACTGCCTCATAAGCTTGAAACAAGTAGGCATGCCCTGACCGAAATGTGTACAAGCGTATCTCAGGTAAAGTTGTGTATAATTACAACATGATTAAGGAAGATGACTTTTGGGAGTACTGTCTTAACTCTGATAATTCTGCTTTGCACATTGCACTTCATGAGGTCTGGCAGCAGGTTTACGCTTGGCTTGCTTAGTTACCCGGTTGTGTTGTACGTACTTGGAATCTGATAGAGGTTCTCATGATAAGATTCGCTAGCTGTGAGAGAATGCTGCTGCTATGATCCAGTTATTCAATAGGATTTTGCAATAGTAAATTGGTTGTATATTTTAATGTTATGAGAGTGTTGGAAATATGGTTGATTTTTTTTGTTTACATATTGTATATATGTATGTATAAAGTTTGCTAGTATTGAACCACATTATTTATTTATTTATTTATTTGTACATTTATATAGCGCAACCAAGCGCTGAGGCATCTGGGCGCTTAGCTTAAAGATGTGGTTACAGGTTGGTTTGCTGTGGTAAAGATGTTACATTCATACCGCAGGACTTACATAAATGTTAAATTGCATACAGATTGTCATGAGGCAGGTACATTAATTTGTTACATACAAGTTACATGCAGTCATCTTGGGCAAACAGACAGGTTTTAAGGCTTTTTAAATATAAAAAATGTATCTGTGATGCAGCAAAAAAGAAGACTGAAAGAACATCAATGCATCCGGCTGCATGGACAAAATAAAAGCTCGTAAAAACAACATTCATTCATTGCCTCCCAAATTTGCATTTTACAGTAGGGTGTACAAAATGGCAGAAGCTATACCATGAGATTCTCTCTTTATGCATCACAGTGCAGCTGACTGACGACCACGCCTCTCTGCATACTGCCGTAAAAGGGCTGGCAGAGAGCTCCATTCACAGTAGCCTAAAGAAAAGACCGGGACTGTGTGGGCTCTGGCAACTATATGGGACATGCAGGTTCTATGTAGCCAAGGCCCGATGCTTAAAGGAGAGTTCCGGGACTTTTTTTTTATTGTCCCTACGGGTCGGCCATGTGTTTGTAAGCATAAATCGGTAGATCGTAGGAAACTTTCCTATGGACCTTACCCGACTTTTCGCCCATTATCGCACTCGAAATCAGCCTCCATTTTGTGATAATCCTATCATTCCGCCGCATCGACCTGGCTCACCTGCCTTTGCGGCACTAAATCAAATCCCCCGCCCCTGAGCCTGACATCAGCAGACGCGTACTGCCCATTTCAAGCACGTCTCGTGTCAACAATCGCTGCGCCTCAGCTATTGACGTGTTGCCATGGAAATGGCAGGACGCCTCTTTCCCCAATAAGTATAAACAGACCGTTTCACAACACACAGCAGCAGATTTTCGATTCCATTCCTCTCTCTGTGTTACTTTGAGTATTCTGTGACTCGTTTCTGTGCTCTGGTCAGCTACCTTCGCCGCTTGTAGCCCGTGTGAACACCTGTACCATCTCTGTAAATTATTTTACTATCTTTACCGCACAATGGCCACAATAATGCCGTATATGTACGAGCCCGAGTACACCGAGGAAGAACTACTGGAAAGTCAAGCACGCGAAAACGATGGGGATTCGGACGGCAGTTGGGAGGACCAGTCAACGGATGAAGAGCCTGGACCATGTCGCATGGACGGCGTCTCCACCTGGTGCACGTGCAATCGGTGCGAGCTAATGCCAACTGAGGAGGAGAACTGCTGCTGCCGTGAAAATTCCGGGTGCTTGGCCTACATTTCGGAAAGCGAGCAAAGTCTGCAGGAAGGCGAGCAAAGTCCGCAATGCATCACCGAGCTGCCAGAGTTCAGGGAAGCCTGCCTCTCACGGACCGTGTTGAGGATGATGATGGTGCTTATGCACGAACTTCGCGGCACTGTTCGTCCGCGTAATCCGAGTAACGAGTAAGTATACTCTGTTTGTGATGTCAGTGATGCCACCACTATTTCATGGTCGTCTCCCACATATAAAATTACATTTACATATCATTCGAACGCATGTAAATTTGTTCCATATAGTGCATTTTCTAGATATAATTTTTTTCTAAGAAAAATGACATGTGTTACCTGAATCGACATTGATAAGAAAGTTTGGTCAGTTTAATACAGTTTGCATCTTTTTTTTCACAGGTGGTACAGGCTGGTAGCCTATCGTTGCTTCACTTGGTGGCTTCACGGGAGGCTCGGACACCGCGTTCGGAGAGTAATACCTGCCTGTGCGGTACTTGCCATTAGACAACATTTCCCCAGTGACAGTGGACAATACCGCGGATTTTCCCTCGATGTGCTGCAACCTCAACTTTACAATGTGTAATGTTTATTATTTATGTTTAATTAAAATCTAAAATAAAGCCCAACATATATTTTAACAATGGTTGTTTTGATTTTTTAAATGAATCTAGTGTATATTCTCCTGGGAGGGTGAGGTATTTATAAACTCACCCCCCTGCATTCCATGTAGTAGATCCTGCAGCCATCCTCTTACATTCAGTTAGATGGCCTCTCCTTGGTGAGGCCCTGCGGCAAACTGGTCTTGTCTGCACGACCACCGCCCCAATCCACCCCCCGCCCTATCAAAGGCAGTTCGCACCGGGGTACTTGTGCTGGCAAGTGGAGCTGTCAGGGAGCGATAAAGGCCAAGAGGTGCCAAAGACCATGTACACTTCAAAGTGGTCTATAGAGCATGGGTTGTTGTTCCCATGTCTACCTCCAGACCCCGTGTCTCCTGCCAAGCATCCCCCCTCACGCGGGACGCCCCCCTGCAAACCGCATAATGCCACGACATATACACGTCATTCATTCACAAACACACCCCTGTTTCGAATTCTTTATAACCCACTTCATATTTCTAATGAGAACTTCTTTGCGCTTTGCTAGTCAACCCGTGAAGGTGCTGGTTGTCTGCTCTTCGTCTCTGTGAACTTCCGTGACCACTTTGAGCAAACTCATCAGTTTGCAACCTGTGAACTGCTCCCTGTTCTACGACAAGAAACTACTCTGATCCCTGCATCTAACTGTTTGTTCGTCAAGGTAAGTCCATGTACCATAATCATTTTGCGTCCTATTTTTTAATTTATATCTATTTGCTAGTAGTCATCAAATTGCATCCATGTTTTCTTTTCGTTCACGACAGTACATGCAAGGAACTAGTCACATGTTCTGAGTTTAGTCAAATTACTTTTTCTATTTTTTGAAAGTTATTGAAATACTTATCCGCATGTGAATAACGTGTATAGTTCCAAGAACCAAAACGGACCTTGCATTGAACCTTTTATGTGTCATTTAATGTTTTAACACATTGGTATTCATAGAGAATTGTTGATCTTTACTTTTCAGAACTTTCCATAATGCCTGCCTGTTCCATTGGCGGTTGCCCTTCAAAGACCCATAACAAATCTGAAGGTACTATAATGCATGTTTTCCCTAAGACAATAGATCAGATAAGAGAATGGGTCCGATATTGCGGATATCCAGCCTCTGAGATAGAAAGTAGAGTCCTAGAAGTCTTTGCGGACAAGAGGGGTGATCGATACCGCATCTGCAGCAGGCACTTTAGCCCAGACATGTACTCCACATCATTGCTAATAAGGACGAAAACACCGCGAGCGAGGCGAAAATTGCTCTCAACCGCTATTCCCACTCTATTCGTCCACATCCCTCCACTGGTGAGTCAAGTTTACGTATTTATCTCTCGGCATTGCGGTAGTGTGTAGCATTAGCTAACAATAATTTCCCCATTTATGTATCCACTCAATATGAAGGCTGAAGATTCTCCATCCGTGTCGTTATTGCAGTCATCAGCCACTTCAAGCGCCTATCGGGTAATCTTACTTAGCTATTCTGACACTGACTTGTTTTAGGCATGTAAATCAATAGTTTTAATTGATCGTGTAATTATTTTACCTAATGGTACACCACAGTACTCGTCCTCTAGTCTTTGTTTTCAGTTATAATTATTGTTATCCAAAATAATGCAAGTACTGTCTTTCAGGGAGATGCTGAGGAGTCCAACGCATTGACGACAACCGTAGATGTCACTCAGATGCTCGAGGTACGTTTCCGGACAGTTCCATCGATGGAGATCATCAGATCTTGCATTCTTGTAGCGTGATTGTTACACACAATGTTTCTTTCGTTTTTAGCCATTGGTATGTCCTTCTGTCGTCGCCCTCCTATGTGTCTTCTTTTTTCAATATTGTGTTCATTACTAATGAAAGTCCTATGTTTCAGGGAGTCGATGGAGCATTAGTCCAAGAGGAAGGGGGAGCATGCAGTTACGGGTCGGCGCAACAGCTTGCAGAAGTGTGCACCGCAGTTACAGCGTCCCTTGATGTTCTTATGCATTTCGAGGTATGGATACTGACAGATCAATCATGCGAGATCAAATGACGTGATTACATCCGCTATACTTCCTTCTTTATTAACGCAAGTACTATGTTTCAGGGAGCTGACGGAGCTTCTTCAACAAGAACATCACCCCTAGTAGTTGATGCAGATCTCTGGGTGGTGACACTTCCAACGATGGAGCAAATCGAATCATATTTAGATATCCATTATTTATTTTAGACAACTGATCATTTGTGCAGGTCTATTTAGATGAGCCGTTGACGCCTGCAGAAAGTTTATGTTCTTTTAAACAAAATACAAAACCATACTAATGCAATTACTGTGTTTCAGGGAGTTGCTGAAGCCTCATCTTCAATAATATCATCAATGGAAGTCTATGCGGAGCCCGAGGTATGGATCTTGACAGTTCAATCTAACTAGATCAACAATGCGTGAACTATTGTCGTTTGAATGTTGTACACAATGCGTTCATTCGTGTTTTGCTATTGAGATGTACGTATGGGTATTGGTCCCCAAGTACATTTTGTGTTTTCAATATTATTATACATACTAATGAAAGTTCTATGTTTCAGCGAGTCGATGGAGCCTCAGTGAGTGATGGATGTGCTTATCATGAAAGTATAGTCGTTGCAGCGCGAGAGGAAGTGGAGACATGCACACACGAGTCGGAGCAACAGCGTCCAGATGTTGAAGTTCGAGGAAAGAAAGTTTCAAAGAAAAGAAAGCAAAAGAAGGTTAGTGTCCTGTTCACTATATTATGTTGTCTTTCACTGTCAATAGTTCAATACTGTAAGTTGTGTTTAAACTGAACATCCCTTTTCTAATCTGTCCTCTAGTTGCGAGTGGGTGTAAGAACTAGATCTACACAGACAGTGAAGCGAACGAGAGATGTTGCTTGTCAAACCTTTTGGCAGGGACTTGAGACTGGAGATGCATCGTGCCAATGGGAAGAATATGAAGTGATTGACAACGGAGCTATACCACCACCAGCCATTGATAGTGAATGTCCTCCTGGTAGTTTGGATGCAGTCGTAGATCAATTCACAGAATCCACACCCGCAAAAAATAAGAGCACGCGAAAGTTGAAGACATTGTTTTTTTCTCCCATCTCCGGACAAGGAACAGATGTTGCAATGGAAGAGAATGAAGTGGACGACAATGAAACACCATCAATATCAATCAGCATAGCGGAAGACGATATCAGAGATTGTACCTTTCATGCGAGTGACATGTCCTCAACGTTACAGGCCGAACCAGCTGGGATGCAGAGTGACAGTATAAGGAAAGAGGCCAAATTCATTGTATTCGATAGCTGTTTGATGGATATTATTATGATGATGAAATGTGGGCATTGGGTTGGTGGGGAAGTATGTGGGGAGCCATTGATTAATGTGACTCGTGCAATTCGAGGCACTAACCTTAAAATACATGCCACCTGTACACAATATCATCCGTTCGCATGGTCTGCACAACCCATGCTGGGGCAACTGCCAGCAGGCAATCTACTTTGTGCAGCGGCCGCACTTTTTAGTGGTTCAAGTTTTAAAAAGTTACAGTATTTCTTTCAGTTTGTGGGAATCCATTTCATTGCGAAAAGTCAGTTCTACAAATACCAAACCGATTATCTATTTCCAGCCATCAGCGAAGCTTGGAGAATGGAAAAAATGTCAATGGAAAGTACATTCGCGGGCAAACGCTTCAGGCTAGCCGGTGATGGACAATGCGACAGTCCAGGATTTTCAGCCAAGTACTGCACCTACCACTTTCAGGACATGGAAAGTAAGAAAATTGTGAGTTCGGTGGTCGTGCAGGTGTCACAAAGTACATCCTCAGTGGCCATGGAGAAAGTTGGCTTTGTAGCATCATTGCAAGAACTACAATCGCGGGGAATGGTGATCGACCTGATAGCCACGGACAGACACGTTTCAATTGCCAAGACAATGAGAGAACAGTACAAAAATATAAATCACCAATTTGACGTTTGGCATCTTGCAAAATCAATCAATAAAAAATTGTCGGCTGCTGGAAAAAAAAAAGATATGCAAGGTATTTCACAGTGGTCCAAGTCAATCAGCAACCATCTTTGGTGGAGCTCAAAAACATGTGAAGGGTCGTTGGAAATTCTACTGGAAAAATGGCGGTCAGTAATGTTGCACTGTAGCAACGTACATCGATGGTCGACAAATGAGCATTTCCACAAATGTGAACATGGCCATTTGTCCACAGAGGAGGCACGGAAGAAGAAGTGGTTGATTCCTTCATCACCCACTCACAAGGCCATTGAAAAGATTGTATTTGATAAAACTATAACAAAAGCTTTGAGGGGACTCACGGAATTCTGCCACACAGGAGATTTGGAGGTGTTCCACAATATGTGCCTCAAGTACAGGCCCAAAAGATTGCATTTTGGCATGGAAGGCATGATAAATCGGACTCTTCTAGCGGTCTTGGCACATAACCATAATGTTGGCCGTCAACAAAGTAGGACGACCGGAACTTTAGGGACGCTTCGCTACAATAAGGCCTTCACTAAAAGAAGTAAACAATGGGTGATCAAACCAGTGTTTGAGGATATGCAATATGAGTTTATTGAGAGACTTATCGTAGATGTCCTCGATAGGCACATACATGGAGTGGTGAACGAACCTATGCAGGGGACAACTGCATTGCCACCCAACATTGCCTCTGTTCCATGTCCACCTAAAGCAGAGCTCATTGAGAAATACACATCACGGTTTAAATGATTGTAATTCGATTGTCTGTTCTCTCTTCTCTCGAGTCTCCTCATGTTGCAGGCCCATTGCAATTAAACCAAACAGTAATATAAATCATTTTTACAAAAATTATAGAATGTTTCCGTATTACAAACACATGGCCGACCCATAGGGACAATAAAAAAAAAGGCACGCAGACAAGATGCCCTTACACTAACTGGAGCTAACTAGAAATGTGTGCTCGCTCAAAGTGAAGGTCAGCTGCTTTGATGTTTTGCTCGGGTGGCGGAACGGCCCACGACCCAATATAAGGTTCTATTGTGATTTGACCTTGACAGGCCGGGACCATCCTGAAAGACTAAGAAAAGATAATGAATAAAATTTAAGAAACGAAACGATGAGCCACGTTCATTAGAAGAAGTAACGTCGGCAAAGAAGGAGTGGTGTTTCGGGTCTGCCCTACACAGAGACACAATGGAAAATGCAAATATAATGTAAGTAACTTTTGATGAGTTTATACCGCAATTTCATTACTATACTGTGGCTTTAAAGACGGGTTCAGTTGTACTTGTTCGTTCTATGTGGCATAGTGTTTTCTACCGCGCTCTATCTGGAGGAGAAACATCTGCTTTTAGTGAAGCACCTCAAAACCTTCCTCTTTGCTTCTGCTTTCTCTCTCCCTCTCCCCTGCTACAACTGGTCCACTGTCTGCGACCTCGGTCCTGGGCCCTTCCACTCTCCACCTGCACTGCCTCCCTGTCAACCCCTGCACTGGGGGACTGTCTCAGTATCCTACAGCCCCCCCTTCCCAGCACTTGTTCTGCACTTACCTTGCACTTGCCACCAGCTGGCCCTATTTATTTATTATTTTATGCTACTTACCTTGTACTCCACTCCCCCCCCCCTCCATGCCTCGCCACGCCTTTAAACACTTGTGTACACCCAGTAGCGCTGTCCTCGCTATGAAATGAATAATTTTAATAAGGATCTGATGGTGAGACTAATTTCATTTTTTATGTTTTTAGGTACATCATTCACTACTGTCTGTGTCACGAGTACCAGACACCGGCGGACGGCTTCTACAGCCGCCAGTTGCTTCTCCGCGTGAACAACGTTACCACCCTGACCATTTTATGGGACGATCGCCAAGTACAAGTATGCCCTTACGCGGTACTAACGGTTAGATGCAACATACCTACCGTTGTGGTGGCCTAGTGCCTCGTTGTTGGAACAGCCATGCGATTATCAGTGCGACAGAAGAGCTTATTTTTATCGTAAACCAACACCCTGTGTACTGCACACGAACATCGCTTCCCTCAAGACGAACTAATTTGGATCGAGAGCAAAGAAAAATGCAAATCGCTGAATATTCTCTAAACATTTGATGTCCAATAAACGTACTTTGACAAATGTACAATCTTGCCGTTTGCTTTTAAACCACGGTTTCACATTCCGAATTGTGGTGCTGTATTGTGAGATGCTCTAAGACCCTGTGTACTGCAAAGGACCATCGCGTTCCTCAATACGAACTTTTTGGAACATGAGCAAATAAAAATGCAAATCGCTGAATATTCTCTAAACATTTGATGTCAAATAAATGTACTTTACCACATTTACAATCTTGCGGTTTGATTTCAAAGTACAGTTTCATATTCCGAATTGTGGTGCGCTGTATTGTGAGCTGATCTGTGTTGATTTCCGGGGTCTGTGTGGAGTCGCGTAGAAGACGCCTGGGCGCGTTTGCCTACGCAGCTCAGTCACGTCACGGATAGAGGCGGGGAATATGAATGTTTTGATAAAGTCTGTTTCAGGGGCGGGGGATTTGATTTAGTGCCGCAAAGGCAGGTGAGCCAGGTCGATGCGGCGGAATGATAGGATTATCACAAAATGGAGGCTGAATTCGAGTGCGATAATGGGCGAAAAGTCGGGTAAGGTCCATAGGAAAGTTTCCTACGATCTACCGATTTATGCTTACAAACACATGGCCGACCCGTAGGGACAATAAAAAAAAAGTCCCGGAACTCTCCTTTAACTCTGCTTCCTGCTCACAAACTTCGCTTTATCCGCCATACAATCCATGAAGCACATTGGCACACTTATTAGGATGAATAGATTGCATCAGGCAGCCCTAATTCCAGCGGGACCAAGAAGGGGACATGTACACCTGACAATTAAAAAATATATATAGATTAAAAAGGAGGGTGCAAAGCATTGGTACTAAACAAATTAACATACTGTAAATTTAAATGACCGTAGCTTGAGAACCCGTCTTTCCATTTTCCTTGACTTTTGGCACATTTCATAATCAGAAAAAAACATTGTGATGTATAATTGTATGATATAAACCAATATTCACTTATACATGTTTACACGCGGTCCTTGGTGAACGTTTGTGTTGTCAAGAGTCTTTTGTGGGGCAAGGGATAAGGTAGAGGAGTTGCTTTTTTATGGTTTCACTAAAACAATAATGTACCACTTCGATAAAAGATATGAAGCAGAAGATTAAATAGCAAATCAAGCTACATGATTACCCTTCGGCATTATTCATGGTCCTGACACATTATGTTTTTAATTAAATTTGCACATGAGTTAATTAAAATGTCCATCCAGTCACTGTGTTGTGCATGGGCGCCTGGTTCCTCATGCGGCGTTTTGGTAAGGTGTATTTACATTTCAGCAAACCACTGCCTTTATCTGCTCAGACTTCTGCTGACAGACTGTCATGTCCTCTGCACCTTTTTAGATCAGATGCTGTAATTTTTTTAAATACTCCTTCCGCTCATCTCTTTCTTCCGCCGCCACCAGTACCCTGCACCGGTTTCTCAAGCCCTGGCCTATTAAACAGACAATGCTGGGAACGGACAGGAGCGCCGCATGAGCAGGACGCGGTAGTACGGCGACGTCGAAGGAGAGCCCTGCTTTAGAAATCCGAGGTGACTTGCCTTGAACATGCAGATAACTTATCCTCCGCCATTTTAGAGTCAAATGCTTCAAGCAGAGTTAACATAAACGTCTTGCGAAACATCCCTGGCTTTCAAAGCTCTGGCCGCTTTACTGCCTCATGTGTATCGTTTCTTGCCTCATATTAAGACTTAATCATATGCTGTGGCGTCGCTACGGAGGACTGGAGGGCCGTGCCCCCCCTGAAATCCTGTGCCCCTCCCTTGTGCCCCCCTTCCTAAGGCGATCTGTGACTGTTTTCTCTGTTCGTGGTGTTACTTGTGACACTAAGGCAAATGCCTGCATGTCACACTGCAAATACTCTCCTTTTGTCTGAAAGCTAGCAGTGATTTTTGGCATGCATTCTGGCATTGGTTTGACCAGCACAAGCCACTTCTCAGGTGTTCCTGCCTTGCTTTTGCACAGTGACCTCCATCGTGTGGGTAGTTGGTGTGCACAAAAGCCTCTCTGCAGCAGTGGGTGCGATGTCACACATTACCCTTTATTGGTGACCCCCCTTTTGTATGTGCCCCCCCCCCCGCTTTTGTCCCTCTGTGCCCCTCCAATTGCACTTTGGTATAACAATTCATTCTGAGAGGTTTGTGTTTTAAAAAACACATGAAAACTAGGAAATAGATCTGTTTCATTAACCATAATCAAAGTATTGTTTTAAATGATATTATTATCAAATACGTTTTACGATTGTGCAAAATGTTCTTCCAATCAACAATATCTTGTATTTTCACCGCATACTGAAGGTTGAAAGTCGGAGCTTGTAGTCTTTCGCTTTGAGAAGTAACATGAAATCGTATTGGGACACTAGTAGTAAATTAAATTTTTATACAGCAATTTCTGAAGAATCCTGCCCAGCAGTAAGAAGTGCACTAGCAGGCGGCAGGGGAGCTGACTTATGAATTTCCCAGGGGGTAGGGGGTGGTGGGGGTGGCGGGGGGGGGGCGGAGGTGCCCAAATAAAGGAAGTGACATCACCAGCAGTTATATGACCGCATTTGCACATAATCGCCAACTTGGTGCGAGGGAGGTGTGGGGGGGGCTCAGAACAGTGGAAACATTGGCTAGAATGTACTGAATATACTAAAGTCAAGCAAGAAGGAGGTTTAAGCCTTCCAGTTGCATTCCAGTAGGCCATCACTGCCCCTACTCCACCCCTCTATAATCATCCAGGTTGTAGTAGCCTTCAAAAGGCAGAGCAACACAACTAGGATGGGAGAACGAAATGCCGTCCCATCCTGTGAGTGTGTCAAACGTCAGAGCAAAGCCTGTGCGTGTGCCTCCTATCTTGCAGCACAATCTCACTAATTTGGTGCAAATCTCACAAGTGGGTGCATGGGAATCCCATGCGTGTGTGTGTGCTGCAGACTCCGGATCACATGCTCACTTCTTCAGTGTGAAACTCTTGCCAAGTCTCTTTGGGCAAGCATTCAGGATGGGTCTCACACCTTTAAACAGTGTGATATATTGAGTGGGCACCTCACTCCTTGGAGCATAGTATACCCGTTGCTGGTAATCTCACAACTGAATGTACAGTTTCACTTGGTCATCTCAGTGACCCCATGTATATTAATGGAGTCAGTCTCCCATCTGGGAAGACAATTATATTTCTGTTAAAACACTCTGAATTCTCACTCCAGTTTTCTCGATCTATAGATCCATACCATATTCATTCATTGTGTGTGCAGGGGTGATAACTTGTGTCTGAGAAAGCTCATTCTTTCATTCAGGAGAGATAAAGGGGTAACAACCCCCTGTATGTGGGTTCAGGCTCCTTTTGCCCCATGGCCCCTCACTGCAGAATGAGTGAGCAGGTTTTAAGACCCTGCTGATTCTGCTATCATTCAGGCTCAAGCCTTCTATCCCTTGCCCCATCACGGCTTCCAACATCCGGAGTGGCAGCTTATGGACAGCAGGCAGCTCGGGACATTCCTGTTGCCAATTGAATGTAGCCAGATATACTATTTAGACACTGAGAGAGTGCCATGAACCCACATTGGTGGTGAAAAAGCACTCAACATACAGAACACAATGGTATAGTGTTGCAGTCCTGCTGAGAAATGATAATTCGGTCTGTTTAAATGTGAAGCAGAGTGGCTGAGAAGTACACGCACTGTGCCGTTAAAAATAAAGCAGCTGTGGTGGGTGGAAATGCTGCTTTCAGTGGCATCAAGAGTATGCAATTCCCTGTGGGGTAGTGTTGGTCGTTTCCTATTGAAGCATAGCAGTTCTATTGATAAGTCCCATAAAAAGTGAAGCTGTCCAGTAGGCTGGATCAGTGCTGCCCCATAAAAGGTGTAGAAGCCTCTATGAGAAGTGGCAGTACTGTACCAACAGTGAGAAGTGTAGTATTTACGCATTGACTATGCTTAAGCACTTTGGGTTATTGAATAGAGCTGCTACATTCTGAGTAATTCCATCCCTTTAAATATATTAGCTATTGTATAACCACAACAGTGTTCAGTTATTCTGATGATGATGAAGATGATGTTAGACTTGCTCAATAGTTCTGGTTCTGTATCATTAAATGTGTACTTCAGATCTTCAGAGTCTCGGGAGGATAGCTCAGGGGCAAGGTGCTCGCCTTGGAAGCAAGACGACATGGAGCAACACAGTTTCGATCCCTCGGTCTGCGCTTACAAATACATCCAATCCAAAAAGATTTTTGAAAATGGAGGGACAGACTTGCTTTGCATATGTGCCTCCATTTCTAAAAATCGTTTTGGGCTGGATGTACCTCTACATCCGTGCACCCGGGTGCACAGATGTAGAAGTATACCCAAACCAAAACGATTTTTAGAAATTGAGGGACAGATGCAAAGCAAGAGCCTCTTGCTTTGCATCCGCCCCTCAATTTTTAAACATCGTTTTATACCCGGCTTTTACCCGGGCCGCCAGAGAGAGACACAGTATGGATGGAACAAAGGGCCACCCATACTGCGTCTCTTGTCTCCGCGGGGCGGGGGGTGGGCCTCAGCCCCGACTTCATTCTGCCCGCGGGTGCCCAGGCCCCAGAGCACCTGCATACTCGGCACCCCTGGCAGGCGTGACCACTGCCCCGTTTAATGGTAGTGAAATTAACAACCTCGGAAGGATGAACGGCTTAGTTGGCTGTGTGATGCAGGTCTTTGACTGCAAGTTGTGCACAGATCTCTGACTCCTGGGTTGCCGAGCCATCTTAGAGGTAATACAGCTGTATGCATGTTGTAACGCAGATGCACTCTTTAAAAGACTTTACCAACCCTCTCAAAATTTCCAAATGAAACATCTAGTCAACTAGGAAATGCTTTTCAAAATGTCTCGGGGAGTGTCTGTGTGTGTTAATGAAGATAGGTGTGCCTTTAGGACGTACTCAGTGACGTCTGATAACTCGCAACATCAATTCTCACCTCATTTTCAAACTTCCAAAAATGACTTTCAACTCATGCCTTTGATTGGGTGATCGTTGTATTTTTCTTCATTTGAAGCAGCAGCAGCAGACATGTGCCTGGTGTTCTTGCTAAAACAATATGGGTGTTGGGGATCTGAGTTCTGAAACTCTGACAAGTGAGCAAGGTAGGCCAGTAGTCTGATGCCAGATGCTCCCTGAGGCAGGGGATAGTTAACAGTGGCGTCCAGCTGCACCCATGCGTCCACCAATCACTGAAGCAGTCCTAGGAGCCTTTTGGAAGAAGCATATCAAGGCGCCAGAGAGAAATGTGGTGCCGGGGTTATGCAGGGAAGTGGAAAAGTACTCACAATCTCTCCAAATGCTCATGCTACACTATGCATATCTCAGCCACCTGGATCTGAGTAATACAACCAGACAGACACCAGCAGGAGTTGTCTGATGTAGTTTCCCCACAGTGGGAACAATACTAACTCCAAGAAACGAGGCAACAACCCATCCACAACAACAGAATTGGTAATGCAACCTGCTCAGAGGTTTCCTCCCTGGTGTGACCCTTCCACACAAAAATGCATAAGTCCTGGCAGTGGCCAAATTACCGTTCTTGCTTGTAAACAAGCTTACAAAATGTCATTTCTAAAACAGCAAAGAGCAGAAAATTGCATCACTTCTCTTGTGAAAGTGTGCAATGGACACAACCACATAACACCAAGCATTGGCTCTCAGCTAAACAGAGAACAACACTTGACACATGCTTAGTCAGGTCCACACACTAGTCTTCCTCTAGAGGTCATCTAAACAAAATGTGCCTTCAGTTCACCCGATTTTGAACCAGACAAAAATATTTGGGAACAAAACTCTCTACATTCAAGGTGCCACCCTCAGGAATTGTTTCCCCATCCACCTCTTTTTCACGGCCTATAGTTTGGAGGCCCACTGATAGCCACCTTCCTGCATAATTACCACTGCTTTGCCGGTCCAACACAGTAACTTGATTCCTTCCCTGGCAACTCTGCCACACGGTTGTTATTCACAGATCAAGGCTTCACCATGACAGGCTCATGGAAAGAAAATATGACTATAAAAGATGTGAAGGGATCAGGATGTTGACCCCACCAAGGGGGAACTGGGACCACTCTGGACCTACGGCTGTTGCAGGTGAAACGACAGTGAACGACATTAAGCGAGGAACGGCCTTTAGGACAGAGACAGGAAGGGGACGGCACGAGAGGAAGGGAGGAAGAGGAAGGGCTAGTAGAGCCCGGGAAATGGCAGAGGATGTAGAGGGAAATAAATAATGGTTATGCCCTCCGACGACTCTGTGTGGTTTGTGGCCTTAGGGCTGAGCTGCCCAATACATGCAATGCCGCCCAGTTAGAGAGAGAGTGGTAACAACTGTCGACAAGGAGAAACACACCCACATGCCCCCACAGGAGTGCAAGGACGTCCTACGGTTGGAGAAATTAGTATTTTACCCCTCTGCTGATCCCGGCATCCTGATTTGCGAATGAAGGGCACTCCACCGATCCTGAGCGGCTTTATGCTGATCCCGGCGTCCAGTAAAGATCCTGCCGATTCTGGCGTCCAGTGAACATCCTGCTGATCCCAGCTTCCAGGGAAGATCCTGCATATCCCGGCATCCAGTGATGATTCCGCTGATCCCGACGAGGAGAGATTGGAGGCATTCCGCCTCCCGCTGATCCCAGCCAGAAGAGAAAAGACGTTACGTCCTCTGCTGATCCCAGCTAGAGGAATAGTGGCATTCTGCCTTCCGCTGATCCCAGCAAGGGACAAAAGGCATTCGGCCTCCCGCCGACCCCAGCCTCCGCTGATCCTGGCACAAATACGGACAATAGGCAATCTGCCAGTCCAGTGGTACACGGCAATCAGCCATTCTGCAACCATCCGACGTGCTGAGGTACACTCAGCAACCAGCTGCTGCACAGTGAACTGCCACTCCAGGAAGTTCTCCACATTACATCATTCAAAGGGGTTATAGGTGGCCTGCTGCCCCCAGGCAGTGCTTGTAAATCCACTGAAGCAGAGTCACAAAGATGGCCACCCTCCCAGCCAGCAACGGCCCGGCACCCGACATAGACTGGTGCCGCGCCATAGCCAAGCATCTGCACAGACAAGCTAGATCAGCAGAGACCCACGACAGCCCGCTGCCGTTGGTGCAGCCGGAGACAAGGGGCCCGGGACCGCAAGCTGGCACTGCATTACCATCACTACCAAGTTACCCTACCCCCAACGCCGCAGTCTGGCAATCCAGGAAATGTAGGACGGGGTGGGGTCATCCACCACACATTACCCGTCCGGTGGGGCATGCAACATTCCACTGTGGGTCCAACAACCCTAAGGGGTTAGCAGCCGCTGGGTTGACCCACACCAGGCTGGTTCAACTTTCATCATTCAGCACCCCGGAGGGCACCTGCTTTACAAAGTGGCTCTGATCAGCCTGACAACCATCCGGCAACTTGCCACCTACAGCAGCTATGCATAGGAAGGCAGTAGTGACCCCACATGCTTGGATCTCACCAGAAGCACCGCAGAGAACACACAGGCCCAACAACAACAGTGATAAATACAGTTGGAGGACAGAGCCACAGAGACAATACGCGGACCTATCCACAGCTGATATGCACCTCGCACGGAAACAGGCTAGCATCCCAGGGCGTCACCCACACACACACACAGCCCTTTGCCACCAGCACAGGCATTCTGAGAGCACAGCGCTGCCATCTTGTCAGAGCAGCAGACCAACTGGAAACAAAGAAAGAAATAACTGGCAGCAGTGCATCGCCAACTCTCCATCAAGACAGGGCCAACGCCCACAGACGTAACCAACAAGCCTTACAGACGCACGAGTCACCGCCACACTACTGCCATAGCACTCTGGTAGTGCCCGCAACACTACTCCAGAATCCTACAACAGGAAACAATCAAAGGGGCCCACAGACTGCAAATCCCCAGGGAAACAGGTGTCAAAGTGACAGATAAGACATAATAATAAACAGGCCCACCATCACGTCGAGAAGGGCACAGCAGAGAGGGACGCCGCTCCTGGCGACATTCAGTTGCTCCGGTAAGACCACACAGCACGCCAGCCCAGTGTCCACCACAAAGGAGAGGGCCCTCTTCCCTCCTACCAGCATAGCTGCCTGCTGTTTCCGCCCGGCACACGAGAAAAGTGTGCCAAGGAAAAAAACAGTCAACACAAGACACTACCAGGTGAAGACAGTAATCATCGGCCGAAGAAAAGGGAAAAAGGCCAGCACAGAGGATCAAACACATCCAACCAGGGAAGAGCCCCCCACTTTCGTCGTGCTGAAGGCACCGAGCAGTCAAACAATATCCAAGGACAAAAGACAAAAAGAAAAGGGAAGACGACTAAACAATTCCTGGCAAAGCAATGGACACGGAAGAATTAACTCTCAGAAAAAGGACTGGAAAATGATTCTCGTGCCATGATTCCCATCGACAAGAAGATCACAGGAAGGTGACAGGAAAATCAAATAACGCAAGGAAGAGCAAAGCCACCATACCAGACAACACTCTTTCGGGTTTGGAACATCAGAAGTGTACGGTGACTCAGAAGGAGATTTATGACAATGGAATAATGATGTTAAACATCTCAGACAGCATGAAGGAGACCAGGAAAAGGAAACCCAAGGCGCAGGTTATTGGAGCGTCTGTGGGTGGCGAAGATGATGCGTTGACCCCCCAACCAGTGAAGTGAAAACCACAGAGGGAGGGAAGGGAGACGAGAGTACGAGGGCCAGGACGGAAATTGATAGCTCACAGAGTGCCCCCACGTGCCCAAGCGGGGAAAAGAGTACTAAGCAAATGCCCAAAAGTGCTCCCTCAACGGACAACAGCAAGGAGAGAGGACGGAACCCCCAGGACTGGCATGAGAAGTGCCAAAAGGAAAACCCCAAACGAAAGTGACACACGAGCATGCAATGAGTCTCCCAAGGGAAAAGCTCTCTATCTGGCACAAAGACCACACACATCAAAAAAGCCGTCAGTGGTAACCAGATCCAAAGAAGGTCAACAAGTGCCCCCTGCCAGATCAGCAAAATCGGCAAGTGGATCGGGACAAAACTATGAGGGGAGACAAGCTCACCACAACAGAGCGATTGAGAACAATACGGCCATGAGAAAGAGGTCAAACAGTTTGCACCTGCCCAGTGCGCCTCACATGACAAAGTTAACCAGACCTGCCCTAACAATGGAGGGTGAGAAATGGGATTTTGAAACCCACTCCTCGAAGTGCACGTCAAAGGAAAACACCCCCGGCACACTGTGAAGAAACGGAAGGATGCTGAAGACAAATGCACCATAAAAGGGTGCAGCAGAGGAGCATGTCCGCATTGAACAGTGGAAAGTTGCTACACTATAAGTGGTAGGAGAGACACCACAGTACACCCCGGGAGACTCAAGCCCCAAAGAAAGGCCAGCGTCCGGAGGGGGGGCAAGGTCATGGAAATCAAACCACAGAGAACCATGGCACATCTGAGATCTCGAGTGATGTGGGCAGTGGCACACAGACATTACTTCAAAGACTGGGACACAGATATGATGCATACCCACGGAAACCTCTGTAAATCACAGGAGATCAACAGCAGAAGGAAAGGTCAATTCACTTTCTGATGTGAAATTGCCTGCACTCCCACAGCACACCCAAAAGTCGCAAAGGTGGAAAGAGTGCAAGAAGGTGACTAGCAGAGAAGCAGCCAAACAACAGAAGGAGCAGGAGACAGTAAAACAAGTGGAAAGAAGAGAGGACGCCAATAACAGCAAAGTGAAAGTACTTGAAGTGGCATCGTAAGCGGAAGGTACATGCGTCATCAACATTACAGACGCATACGGGGCCCAACAAAATGTGATGGGGAGAAAGGAGGAGGAAACCCCAAAAGTGGAGGAAGAAAGGGGCGAAGAGAGAATGTGTGAGGACAAAGTGAAAAATAACGAGACCCTGTCCCCTAGGGAGAGAAATGACATTGGGCAACCGAGGAACTGGGGATGCAAGCATATCAGTGAGAATAAAACCGAGGATAAAGAGGTGAGGCCATCGGTTGACACTATGATGGTTTCCAGTCCAGGACAAAGCGACAAGTCATGGGAAGGTGGGAAGATGGCAGAAGAATGCTTGAGTGAATATCACAGTTTGAACAGGGGTCAGGAATTGACACAACGGCCCAAAAAGGGAACACGAGATGGAGAAGGACTATCTAAGGGACATTCCAGAAGAATACAGCGGAGACCCCTAGGAACTATCTAAAGGGGGTTCACCCCCATGAAGGATGTTAAGCAGGGGGGAGATGTTGCAGGTGAAACAACAGGGAACAACCTTAAGCAAGGAACGGCCTTAAGGACAGAGATAGAAGGGGCAGCACGGCAGGAAGGGAGGAAGAGGAAGGGCTAGTAGAGCCTGGGAAACAGCAGTAGGATGTAGAGGGAAATAAAGAATGGCTATGCCCTCCGACGACTCTGTGTGGTTTGTGGCCTTAGGGCTGTGCTGCCCAATACATGCAATGCCGCCCAGTTAGAGAGAGGGTGGTAACAAGGGCAAGAGGCCTATTATGGTTTTTACTAGAGTCAGTCCTTCCCCAGAGGCAGAGTGAAGGAGTTGGGATGACCCCAGTCTCTTCCCCCTGAATGTGCCATGATTGCTAATTCTGGTACCATTTTCCACCACGCAATGCCTTACTGCTTTAATTTAATCTTTTTGCTCTATTTTAGGTGGTCAAGTATCAGTATGCCGAGCAACCACTGGAGACTGTAGCAGAGCAGAGAGAGAAACCGAGAGACCAATTTGTGATGCAGAAACACTTGAATTTAATGAGCTGCGCACCTTACTGCCTCACCACCTCTCACCGCGATTAATAGGGAGAGCAGGCTGGCATTAACCCATGACCAAGCAGAGACTAACTATGAATTTGAATCCCATGTGGGAAAAGGGGGAGCCCCACAGGGGCATATGAAGATTTACCATGTAAAGACCCATCTCCAATGGAACAATGGAAATGCAAAAGACAGTTGGACCCTTAGGGTCAGGTCAGATGGAGGACAAATGGAAGGGGGGAGGAAGGCAAGAAGCAGGAAGAAAGGAGAATAAAAGGGCAGTGAATGGAAGGCAGGGTGTAAAGTGTCCAGGTGAGATCAGATGGAGTGGAAATGAACCGAGAGACCAGGTGAAGGATTGACAGTAGAGTGGATTGTGAAGGAGCCAGGGGTAGTGCAGGAGATTGTTACAGGTAAGGAGTTGTTAGTGAGAGGGAGCGCTACCAGATTTTGACAGTGAAGCAGTGAATGAGTGAGCCCCTATGAGATTGAGTGTTGTAGGGTAGTAAGTGAGTGGGTGTTGAGAAGTAGGAGTGAGAGACATATGAGCAGAGACACGAAGAGAAGAGGGTCAAGACGAGATATGGGTGGAGAAGACAGTGGCAAAGTGAGAGAGAGGAGGGAAAACAGAGAGGAGTAAGAGAAGGGAAGAGGGAGAGGAAGCGAGTCCATCAGAGGGAGAGATAGAAAGAAAGGAGGAGAAGGGGTGAGTAAAACCACAATAGGTAGAGGAGGGAGGACTGAGTAACAGACAAGATCAGGAACAGGAGAGAAGGGAAGCACTTAGGGAAAGAAACCTTAGAGTTAGGGAACCCTTAGGAAGGCCCAGAGTGAGTTAGCTAGATAAGGCAATGGTCTTTAGGCCCCCACCGCAGCTAGACTGAATAGTGTGTAGGTTGTCATAATCTCTATTGTGAAGTCAACTTGGGGTTGTTGGGAATTCTGTGCTGCTGTGGAGGGAGCGCCGGGAAACCAATTAGAGTGCCCTATATCGAAACCCCCCCAGTACATTCCAAATAATGTTGAGCTTTATTCAATAAATACTCTGGAACCATAGTTTGGAGTCTGTGCAGCCACTGGGAGTTTGTGCAGCCATCCATGACACATAGTTTTCCATCCTGACGTCTATTTGTCACAGGGAACTCTGTTCTGTCCTTGACTTACTTTTGGAAGAAATATGATTGTCTCTAAGGTTCTACTGCTCCCCTCTTCAGTGCTCCAAGGCAGTCATAGTGGAGTCTAGCGGCTAATAAAAACCTACATATGAATAAACAGCATCTTTTTTTACTTGTGACAACAACCTCAAAGTCACTAATCAGAGAATCTTGCAGAATCTTCCTCCCCATTGCTGCAGAAAGCCATTCACCTCCCATGGCATCCGAGCTGCATTGTTCCCACTCTGATTCCCAAACCACACAGTCTGATGAATGTCACTCCAGGGCATGCCAAATGGATTTATGATTTTGAAATGTATTCAAAGCGGCCCTGTGCCTCTTCACACCCCTACCAAATTTCGCCCTCTACTAAGGCAGCTCGGACTACTGTCAGTTACTCATTTGACATGTGTCCCATAGCAGACATCAATGAGAACCTTCCAACGCAGTGCCGTTTTCAACAAAGCACAAACAAGTGATTGGGGTGGACAGAGTCCTCAGAGTTACATTTTTGACGCCTATATTTTGCCTTTCGAAAACCGAAATTGCTATCATATTTGAACGACTAATTTTAATGTGGGAAATATTTCCCACGTTCAAATGCAGTGTGCACAAACTATAAGAGGTGTAGATCGGGTACGTTGAAAGGTCTGGTCAGCAACTTTGTACCGGTTACCGTTTCAAATAGGTTATTTAGAAAGTGGTCAAGGAATTCATTTTTGCAAGCTGTCACACATTCATTAAGGTGGGTGGCCACTCAAGCATGGTGCATGTTATTGAGGTATTTGTACCGTGCACCGTCACCACCGGAGTGGTCCCCAGGCGCTCTGGCGGATCTAAAAACGAGGATGTGAAAAAGGTGGGAGTGGTGGTTGGGGGGTTAGTAGGGTGTAATGGGAATAGGAAAGTGAGAGTTGTGATGTCCTGTGGGCAGCTTCAGTTTGGTTTGCACCGTTTGCTGAGCGTATGTGCGGTTTTTGGGTCGATGCAACCTCCCATGTGCTGTTGTGCCAGGTTATGTGTTGTTAGTCTGTTGATGCAATGTGGTGAAGTAAGTGTGGATTGCTGTGCAGAGCGGTGGTTGTGTGAGTTTCTGTATGGGAAGTGTATGCGGAAGGTTGAGGTTTTAGAGTTGGGTTAGCGGGTTTTCATTACCTCTTTCTCATTGAGTTTCTGTGCTCAAACATCCTTGACTGTCCTATGTGTTTGGCATTGTAGTTTGTCCACCTAGTTGGCAGGGATGTTGGGAAGTGGCAGTATTCCTCTGTGTTACTCTAGTGGTATGTCTACCTGGTTGATGCAGGCGTGTACCCCGCCCTGGGTTGGCGATGTTGGGTTAGAGGGTTCTGGTTATTCCCTGCACGTTCGTTGGGGGTCTTTACCTACCTAAGTTTCCTCCGTGGACTAGCTGTATGTGGACATGAATTGTTGGGGTGTCCTCCCCCGAACACCCAATTAGGGAAGATTAAGTTAGGGTCATGGGTTACTCTTTAGGATTCTTAGTTCCATTTGGGTGCATGCTTTCTAGTCATTGCCTTCTGTTTCTGGAGCAAAGAGCCAAGTTTGGAGTAGTTTCCTGAATTCCAAATGTTCTCTTGTGTTCCGTATGTTTTTGGGTAGGTCATTCCAGGTTATTGCTACCAGGTGAGAGAAAGTTGATCCTCAGAATTTTCTTTTATTGTTCTGGTGTTCCTCTATCTATGGATGGCATGTCTATGTGGGCTCTGGGGGATACTATGCTTTGGAAGAGAGCAGCGTAGTTGGGGGAGGGTAACCAATCCCTAGTTAACTTGGGCAGTGATCTGACTATTGTTACTTGCTTTCAGTGGTTGCTGGGTGTTTCTGGGTGGAAGGCGGTTCTAGGAATCGCAGATGGCAGGCACTGGGGGAACACACTTAGATGTGAGATTCCTTGATAGTGGTAGAAAAGGGCTAGGTTTCACAAAATGGCAGTCAATCAGAAAACACACCCAGATTTGAGATTCCTAGATAGTGGGAGAAAAGCCCTAGGTTTCACAAAATGACTGTCAATGAGAAAACACCCAGATTTGAGAATCCTAAATAGTGGGGGAAAAGACCTAGGTTTCAAAAAATAGCAGTCAATGAGAAAACCCACCCAGATTTGAGATTCCTAGATAGTGGGAGAAAATGGCCTAGGATTCACAAAATGGCAGTCAATTGAGAAAAACACACCTAGAACTTAGATTCCTAAATAGTAAGAGGAAAAGGGCTGGGCTTCACAAAATGGCAGTCAATGAGAAAGCACACCTAGATTTGAAATTCCTAGATAGTGGGAGAAAGGTCTAGGTTTCACAAACTAGGCAGTCAATTGAGAAAAACACACCCAGATTTCAGATTACTAGATAGTGGAAGAAAAGGCTAGGGTTTCACCCTACAGTGAATTCTTCAATGTGTGCCTGTAAGTTATGTGCACACTGCACTTCTCAGAGTGTGCCCTGGGTGTGTATAGTAGGTGAAGTACTTATTGCAGGTGGTGGAGGTTTAGGATGGTGTGAGCAATTAATGTAGCAATCACTACCAGTAGTTCTCCCTACCTTGTCTGTTGACAAAGGTTGACAGCTGTCTGGTACTCTTTTTCGACGTGTGGATGCTATCCAATGCTGCTTATGCTGTTTGTGAGTGAATTATGTCTTGTCAACCACCCAGGTGAGTCGAGGTGGGAGCAAGGGAGCTTGTTGGCAGCTGCTTGGGGAATAGGTGGGGCTTGTCACTACAGCTGGGTATGAACTGCTGTGTTCTACTTTACCTGTTGCTTGCGCACAGCGTGGGGTGGGTTCCAGGCAGACCTGGTAGGAGGCCCAGTGGGCTCTCTGTGTGAGTATGTGTGCAGGGATTGGGGTTAGATGACAGTGATTGGGCGATAGTGCCTATTGGTGGGTAGACAGCTGCTTCCCATGTTGACACCAGCAGACATGTCCTGGGGCAGCTTCAGTTGGGGCTGCCTTTTGCCTTGCAGCCCTTATCCGCAGGGGCTACCAGGCAGGGGGCTGCCCTAGTGGGGTGTATTATATGGGTACAGGGGACCAATCAGGATGTGGAGGTGGGCTGAGAGGCGGGAATGGAGACAGAGGAGGAAGCTGGCAGTGGAGAGGGGAATAATGTGCACACAGCACTACGCTGAGTTATTTAAAACAAAATTCCCAAATTCAGGAAACTGTGGCAGTCAGTGGTACCGCAGGACTCACCTAAGCCTTCTGCTCTTCCCAAATGGCAGAGACTGCGCAATGGGCACCAGGTCTCTTGCCCTCTGTTGTGGACTGGGGACAGTGACCAATCATGATGTGGGGGCGGGCTGGGTATGGAGACAGAGAAGGAAGTGAGAAGGGGAGAGGGGACACATGTGCACACAGCGCTAGTCCGAGTTATTTAAAACAAAATGCCCAATTTCAATAGACTTTGGGGGTCGAGGGCTCTGCAGCACTCACCTAAGCCTTCTGCTCTCCCCAAATGGCGGAGGCTGCGCAACTGGAATGTGCAAAGTCAGATTAATTCACATTTTTTCTCCTCCTCTCTGCTCAGAACTGTCAGACCATTCTCTCCACCCTCTACGCCGAGCTTAAAGTAGCTGGGTTCTGAGACCCTTCCCTTACATACACTCACTTAAAAATTCATTCACATATACATGTTGCATGCTCATCTTTACGTGTGCACCAAAAGGCACTCAAGTTCTCCTTCAAAACACAGCTATTTAATGGTCTCCCTTTTGGCACAAAACGTTTGAAACCGAAGCGATGGGCAGTCAAAGTTATTTGCTAAGAGACGTTATCAAAGAAAAAAGCAAGCAAAATCAACATCAACCTCCAGTAGAATGATGTATGTGTTATATTGAGAAGGGACGATAGAAATAAAATGGTAAAATACATGAACATGATGGCAGAACTGTGCACGTGTGAATGTTCACTAATGCATCCTATGCCGGTGGAGACTTGTGCAAGGGGATTGTGCTGGCAGTGTCATCCATAAACCCACGTTGCACTGATGGTCAACCTCTGAATATACAATATGCGGTGCAAAAGGTGCTCTGACATTACTACAGTTACTACAGCAGCATCATATTGTCCATTTGCTCCAATCCTTGAAAGCTATTGCCCACCCTCCAGTCGCTGAACACCCCCTGCTGACCCAGCTGTCTCTTTCTCTCTCCTTCCCACTTGCTGGCTGCACTACCACTTGTTTTTTTTCATTCCTATGCTCCCACTCTCTCCCTGCACTTCCCCCCTTCCCTCACCCCTGCACTTGCGCGTTCTCAATGTCACTGGGCCTAGTAATATTGTTGTTTTTGTTCTCCCTTGCTCCCCTCCCATGCCTCGTCGCGCTCTGAAACACGTGTATGAGCGCGATACTAATAAAATATCAATATCCTTCTCTCTGTATGCATGAACCTGCCAGCGGCATGTCCTCTAAGTATCAAAAAAGGCAATCCTGATAACCTTGCTCCTCTCCTCATCTTCCCTCCTTCTCTCTACCCTCCACACCCCTTCGCTTTCTTCTCTTTCTCACTTCCCTCGTCACCCTCAAGTGGCACTCATTCTCTGATTGGACAACCCACCCTATCTGCCAGCTGACCCCCTTACATCACCGATAGTCAAAGAACTGGAATTGGCACCTTAAATTGTCCTGCCTATCCCCTATCTTAAACCTATAACAGATTACTCAAAGCTAACCATTATGTTTCAAGATGGCTATGAGCTTAGGGCCCTTTAGGAAGCTGCATGCAATGGATGGGTTCACACAGAAAATCTCCAAGTCCAAATAACTGAACCAACTCAGGAAGATGCAAAGTACTGTTTTATTAACAATTATCTAAAATGGAGTTACAACGGACATCAACGGTTTCTCTCAACGATCTTTTCGTAAAAACATGGTTATATCTAAAAAATGTGTCAGAGGGGACGTCATACTACATGGCAAATAATGTAAAATCTACTAAGGATCAGGATTGGATTAAGGGGAATATCTAAGTATACTATTTATAGGAACTGGGATTGTGATTGGCTGCCAACTGTCAGGTGGACAACATATGCCTACCTCTAAAACATGTCATCTTCAGAAACATTAGATACATGGTTTCTCATTGGTTCTCAAACTATAAGGTCCTTCGTTATATGGACCACTACAATTGGTTGGCACGCTTGTGCCATGTCTGGAACATTCGGTTCACTTAGCAGCACGTAAACCCATACCCAGGCGCAAGGAGATGGGCCTGACTCTACCTCCCCACCCAATTAGCCTAGCATCTCTCATCACTCAAGCCTTCAGCCATGAAGATTGTCTTTGAACTTGGCCTTGAAAAGTATCCTTGTATCTGAGAATACATGGGAGGGTTGGCACTCCCTATCGTGTTCTAGGACTCCAAGTTCGAAATCTATTTTCATCCTTGGCTCACGTGACAGGAGACCACGATTTGGTCCATTTCACAGATCGTAAATGTCTTAAATGAATTAAACTTGGCACTCTTAGTGTTCTTTCTTTGCACCTTAACAAGAGATGATTCATCCTTGCACGTTTACTCCTTTCCAGAATAGATAACCAACCTTGGTTGCTTCAGTCTTGACTTCAGTCCAAACAACCTCGCCATGCAGCTCCACGATTCAGCTTATTCTTGCTGCAACATCATTTTTCTTCTTCCCTCTTCATTGGTCCTCGCTTTCTAAAATTCATGATACCGGTGTCCAGCTTCTATACAATGGCGGCTTCACCTGCATTCTATTGACTACTGTCGGGGTGAAATTCTGCCGGGGTCGGCCGGGCCGTCCGCAGACCTCCGGGCAGGGAGGCCCCAACTCCTCCCGTATATCCCAAAAGAGATAGAGTATGAGACACACACAAGAAGCAAGGTGACTCTGCTGTTTATTAGACAAAACGGCAGGGATGGGTCAAGGAGCGTACGCGTCCGTCCTGACACACACACAATCGTGGGGCTCGCAGGCCCTTTTTACCTTAGTATGACACGCTACTTGCGTCACTTGGAAAGTTTAGCAAAAAACCTATCTCCACTCTGGATTGGTTACTCGAGTGGTAGGGTTAGTATAGCATACATATAGAGAACGGTATTAGTGGTTGAGGGTTAGTCAGGTGGTATACCTGGGCTGTCCCTTCAATTTGATACATGAAAATTGTTACATGAAGACCTCTGAGGATTGGTCGATGTTAATGGCGTCAGTGATAGGAGCCCCATGTTCTGATTGGTCCGCTCGCGAGCCTCCCAGTCTGGGACTATCACTGTTCCCAGCTCGCGGTGCACCTGTAATTTGCAACAATGTTTTAATATGGGTAGGTGTAAACAATGTGAGGATTTATTCATATGTTGGGAGGTCGACTACTCCCACAGCTGCAGATGTCCAATGAGTCTTTTAATTGTATCTGCCTGTGTCTTGAAACGTGGGATTCAGGCGTCTCCTTCCTTCTGGGCTTGGCATCTTGTCAGGTTTGGCTTTGTCACGTGAGGTGGGACCGTGTTTGAGGCAAAATTCAACACAATTAATATTGTTTTTCCTACTGTGTGCCTGGTTTATCTTGCAGGTGCGACCTTGGCGTTGGCTTGCAGCGTGCGAGATTGCAACATCGTGCCCTTGGCGGTGTGCTTTCGCCGGGCTCATTCTGCAGGGTCAGCAACCCAGTTCTTGCTCATTCAATGTTCATGGAAGCTTTTGTTTGCGGCCTACTTCGGCCTGGTGCATAGGTGGAACCGCTTGATGCAGAGCGCTTTAGGTTACGGTATCATATTGCTCTATCCTTAGTATCGTGTCTCCGTTATATTCTTCATTATGGTACATGGTTCTTAGAAGAAGCGTGAGCAAGCCTTTTTAGATAAGTTCATGATGCGTCTTGCGTTTCTGCATTTTGAGAGCCTATGTGGAAAATAATAAAGATGCACGTCCGTGAGTATGTCTGTCACCTATGTCATAGCACTGAATATATTCTTCGTGTGGATTGGTGTGGGAGTGTCTTGTGTGCATGTTTGCACAGGTGTGCTGACCGTTGGCTAGGTCGTCATGGCATCTCTAACGACGTGTAGGTTTAGTCGAGTTGATCCGTGCCGCAGGTGTCGGCATGGACAGGGCGGGCTGCTGGGCAGGTAGATGGGCACATCCGTATGTTCCTGTACCAGGGTATTTGGTCGTCTGGTAGATAGGCAAACTCCTCTTGTGGCGGGTGTCTAGGCCGTGATCCTCTAGGCCAAGCGCGAGAGGGGAAGGGCGGGAGCCTGTTCTTCCATTCTCCCACTTCAGTCCCCCCTCTGGTCGACTTGTCGACCACAAACATATCCTTTTCTTTATCTCCTCTTACTCTCCATATTTTAGTTATTCCTCCCAAATGTCCATAGTGGTTAACATGGTCTTCAAATGACCAATACATATATTCACAGGTTCCTCCAGGAGTGCAGTATACCCATTTCCCTATGTAGCTCCTTGGGTTTCTTGGGTTTTCGAGCTTCACAGATGGTGGGTCCAGGTGGTTGGTGATGATCTGGTTGCGCAACTTCTCTCTCTCTTTTATGATTGTGCCTGTGTGTTGGCCGTCATCTGTTGGCATCAAGAGGTGTATACCAACCATTTCGATCATCTCGTCTGTGGTGCATGCCTTCCGGGCCTTCCAAAATCTTATTATGATCAGTGCAGCTCCAGCCAAAATAGTACATCCAACTATAATCTTCAGTCCATCTGACAGCCAAGATGGCATCCATGACCATAATATTGAAAACCAGCTCTCATCCTTTTTCACACCTTTACTTTCATCCATCATTTTTGAGTGCATCTGGGCCAATTGTGATACAGCTTCCATGAGTGTACCATTGTCAGCATCGTTAGCAGGAATGAATGTGCAGCATGATTGTCCTATCTTTGCGCAAACTCCTCCTTCCATTGCTGTGAGGAGGTCCAGTACATATCTGTTCTGTAGTGCAACCATTCTTACTGCTCGCAATTCCTCTTTTATTGCGTTGAATCCATTTACTGTAGAGTTAATTGTCATCATTAGTTCCCACCTAGTTATCTGGAGCCATTTCGCTTTTGCGTAGGCCTGCAGTCCAGGATGTATTATTGAGGAGAAGAACATAGCTGCTCTGCTGAATAGTCTGTGTTCCGGCGGAATTGAGGTGAGTGCTGTTTCCGACCTTCCCCACAGGTAATTTCCTGTCAGAGGTTCTCCTTGTCTTTTCCTTCTGTTGAGGACAGTGTTGTTGCCGTTGCGTCGGTTCTCTGGCCCTTTCCGAGGCTGTGCAGATCTCCTCTTCCTTTTGTTCCCTTCATCCATCTTGGGTAAATTCGCCATATTCACATGCTTCTGGGGTACTACTAGTGATGGTACATTATCGTGTACTATAGTGCATACACCATTCCACAAAGGGGGCAGTGTGTGGTACGCCTTGTCTCCACAGGCCCAGTAATGGTCCATTACTACTGCTGTTCCTGCCCCCCCCTCAGGTAACTCCATCACGCTTTCACAGTTGGTGTTGTATCCTACATCCACCTCTCCTTTATGTTGGTAGCATACCTTAGGCGCAGTTAGCGGCAGTATTGTTATTGGGTCTTCATCCTTCTCCATCCACGTGAGCATGGGTACGTACTTGATCCAAGTCATCCAACATCTATGGTTATGTCCATCAATAGTTGAAATATTTTCTCTTGTTACCATGTTGCTGCCAACCACTCCTATGTCCCATTTGTTGTCCATGTACACCTTCCCTGTTATTATCATAAGTGGTCTTTCCCAACATCCGTTTTTACCAGGGACTTCAGTAGCGTACCAATCACATGGTAGGTATTGCAGTGTTACTTTCTTTGTTTCTCCTTTTTCAGGACCACTTGTTATGTATTTGAATCCTTCAGCATGTAAACTGCTCTTGTGGTAACTCAAATAAGTCTTGAGGAAGTTGTTTTCATATGGATATGTATCTCGTGTTTTCCACACCAGATGCACCACTGTCCCTTGAAATCTTCCTTTCGTCTGGAACAGTGCCAGGTATATTATACATTGTGCTATTTTTCCATCTATCTCCGTGGCAACAAATGTTCGAGAAGCGCTCATGGCGTATGGGATCAATGAGCAAACGTAGCAGCTGTCTTCTGTTGTCTGCTTACCTATGTGGGTCATGTGTTGATACCATATATTGTTTGAGATGTGTGCTGAATCTTGTACATAGTTGTCAATGCCTCTATTATCTGAGTATGTGCTGCGTTTAACTCTATTTCCTTGTGTGGGATTTTACTAGTACCACCTGACGTAACACCTGTTGCAGCTGGGGGTGGGGGTGCATTAGGCTTGGGTACAGCAATAATATCAATAGCATAGCTGTACTGCCATACAGAGGCAGCCAAGAACCCGGTGATCATTAAAATCCCTCTCAATTTTATTACAAATGCTAATTTCACCGCAGTCCGGCAGCTTATTCTTGCGATGTTACAGTTGCCCGCCTGAAAATTCTTAATATGCTCGTTATTAAGGTTAGTTATTGTTATTAAGCTCTCCCTATCAAGTAGTCATTCAGTGCCCAGGCGAAGAGCTGTTCCCACGCCAATCTAAGCGATCTATCTCTTAGGGCAGGCAAGTATGGTTGGAGGTGGGGCATTGAGTGTTCCATGGCCAAGAGGAATGCTGTGTAGTAGACACGTACCCTCCTTCTTTTCAGGTACATTGGCCTTTTTATTTCATATACAAATTGGTGTGACAATTTTTCTAGGTAATTATCGTCTGAGGGTACCATCTACTCCTGGGCAGTGAATTGGTTAGTTATCTACTTTCTTAACAGTACAATAATACGCTTTACCTGCATGTGCGAGAGAAAAGAAAGAGAACATTCAGGTGTTTACATGTGTATATGTGCAAAACAATGTCCTTCAGTTCCGTTATTACTACAGTGGGTAGGGGGTCAATGGGCAGAGGGTTTGGGGCTCAACTGGCGGAAGTCTCTTTACCCTTTGATCGTGTAACCATGGGGTGGGCGGTATGGGGATCACCCCTTTCTTTTCTAATAGTTGTCTCTGGGGAATCTGGGGGGTGGCAGGGTATGGGGACACTTAGGCCGTTAGTTGCGGTAGAAGTCTCTTCCTCCGTTGGTGACGCTGCTGTTGTTCTTTCAGTGGCCCTGTCGGTGGTGCTGGGGCGGGTCTGGAGTTTGTAGATCTTTACGTCATGTAGGTGGTTCCAGGCACGTTTGTCCTGTAGCTTTACTGCTCTCGTTGATACCTCCTCTACCAGATGGGGGCCAGTGAATCGTGGACTGTTCCACTTTCTGTTGAAATTGCGAAGTAGTACGTGGTCACCTTTAGCAACCTTGCACAGTCTTTCCTTTTCCAATTCTTTATCCGCGCCTTCTTGTTGATCGCTGTTAGACCCGCCCCGCGTGCGCTCGAGCTGTTGAGACACAAACGCTACACTAGTAATCAAAGAAGACACATATTGGTACATTTCATCACCAAGGACACTTGCAGTACTCTCGTGGTCGGTAAATGCTCTTGATGTTGGCGTTAGGGGAAGGCGCATTTGACGTCCGGTAACCACCTCGTGAGGGGTGAGGTGGTGGTCGGAACCTGGTCTATTCCTTAGCTCAAATAGGGCTAGTGGAAGGCAATACAACCAACTCTTCTTTGTTGTTTGCTGTATTTTTGCAATTGCCTCCTTTAATAGGCCATTCAGGCGTTCATATACACCGTTGGCCTGTGGGTGGTATGCACATGCAAATTTATGCTTGATGTTCAGCAAGGATGTGATGTGCTGGAACATTTCGTTTGCGAAATGTGGGCCATTGTCTGACCTCAGTACCTCGCACACTCCCCACCTGGGGAAGACCTCCCTCACTAGGAATTTAGCTGCTCTAAATGCATCTGGGTGTGAACAGGGCCCTGCTTCAATCCACCTTGAGAATGGGCATACTACTACAATCATATACCTATTTCCTTGACATACGTTGATCATATCAACATAGTCAATATGGAGATGTCGGAAGGGTCCCTCTGGCCGGGGTATAGTACCTCTTATCACCTTCAGAGTGTGACCGGCCGTAAACTGTTGACATGTGAGACAATTGCTGATAAAATTTGACACATGAGAATTTAACTCGGGGCAGAACCAGTCTTCCCTAATTCGTGCTGCAATTACTTCCTTGCCTGTGTGGGCTGGGTGATGTAGTTGGCTCAGAGCGGTGTTCAATAGTGCCAGTGGTATTACAATCTTTCCAGTGTCACCCTGGCGCCATAGTGCGTCGGTTGGTGACATTGTGCATCCTCTTTTTACCCATATTTCTTTTTCGGCCATTGGTGCAGCCGCTTGTAGCTCCATAATCTGTGTGGCTGGGAGATGGGTGTACCCTTCTCTTATCAACATCTCCTTAGCCATTCCCCTCCCTCTCCCTCTCTGTGACTCTGGGGGGTTCCACATCTCACCAAAATATGCAGCATACTTCGCATGTGCGTCTGCTGCTGCATTCCCTTTTGAGATGTGGTCTTCACCATTGGTGTGTGCGGTGCATTTGACCAAAGCTAATTCTTGGGGGTCATTTATTGCTTCAATTAGTTCAGCCAATATGAGGGCGTGTTGCACTGGAGTGCCATCAGCTCTCCTAAACCCTCTTCTTCTCCATTTCGACAGCCCTGAGTGGACAGTGGACGTAACATATGCGCTGTCGGAATATATGGTTACTCGTTTGTCAAAGCTTTCCCTCAACGCCAAAATCAGTGCAATTAATTCTGCTGCTTGAGCGGAGTAATGCTGTGGTAATTGTACACATTTCATTGCCACACACACCGGTACCTCCATCATTTTTACCACTGCTGCCCCAGTCCACCTTATACCATCCCTTTGGTTGATAGTTGATGACCCATCAATGAACAGGAGCTCACCTCCCTCTAGTGCGTTTTCTTCAATCTTTCTAGTACATGAGTACATTTCAGTTATTTGCGTACAATCGTGGGCATAATCTCCTTCCTCAAGTACTTCTGCTAGGAACCTTGCAGGGTTGACCGTGCTACATCTAACAATTGATAGTTCAGCTCTGGATAAGATGATCTCATAACCTGATGCCCTTTGCGTGGTTAGGGTGGACTTAGGTTTATTCAATATCGCAAATAGTGCATGTTCCACAAATAGTGTAGTTGGGCACCCCATGGTTATTGCTGATGCTTTTTCTACCGCAAAAGCAGCTGCGGCGAGACCTTGTTCGCAAGAGAAATGACCTAACATCACAGGATCTAAGTGGCCACTGTAAAATGCTACTGGTTTGTAGCCCATGCTTGTTTTTTGAGCTAGCACTGCTTTCATTACTGCTGAGTCGCAATGTGAAAATATAAAGAATTGTCGCTCATAGTCTTGGGATTCCAGTACCGGAGCAGTTGATATCGCATCTTTCAATTCATCAAAAGCCTCTTTCATTTCCATTGTCCACCCCAACATTTTCTCCCCTTTATTAGCTTCCTTTAACCCCTCAAGCAGGGGTCCTATGTATGAGCTGTAATCAAATACCCATGCTCTACAGTAGTTGCACAGACCCAGGAACTGCTGCAGTTCCCTCACTGTTTGTGGGATTGGCGTTTTTCTGAAATGACCTGTGCCCTTTGTGGTGCAATCTTTCTTCCATGTTGGGATATGAGCTGACCAATGTAAAGTACCTGTTCTTGACAGTACTGTAACTTTTCCATATCTACCTTGTAACCTTTTTCAGCCAATATTGTCAACATCTTTAATGAATCCTCTCTGCATGTCCTTTCGTTTGTACTGCAAATTATTATGTCGTCAACATACTGCAACACTGTGCTTTCCACTTCAATGTTACCCAAATCCATCTGCATTACTCTGTTGAATATTGAGGGTGATTCGCAGTACCCTTGTGGTAATCTGGTGTGTTTCCACTTTGTGTTTCTGTAAGTGAAGCTTGTCAGATCTTGTGAGTCTGGGTGCAATGGTATTGAGAAAAAAGCATTTTTAAGGTCGATCACCGTAAATCGTGATGCTTCCGCTGGAATGCCACACAATATTGTGGCCGGGTTTGCGGCTATGGGGTATTCTGCTTCTACTATGTTGTTCAAGGGCCTGAGATCCTGTATGAAGTGCCAAGACCCCCCTTTAGCCTTGCGCACTGAGTATACAGCCGTGTTACATGGTGATTCTGAGGGGACCAATATGCCATTATCTATAAGGGCCGTTATGGTTTCATATATGCCCTCATCTGCCTCTTTTGATAGTGGGTACTGTTTCACTCTGGGGAGTATTGCACCTTTTTTCAATTTTATCCTTAATCCCCCTATACTTTTTATGCACCCCACGTCATAGGGGCTAGTAGTCCACAATGATGTGGGTACCTTTGTCATATCCTCCTTAAAGAAGGGAACTGGGGTGGATGTGGGTGCCTCAAGTGCCATTGCAATTTTCTGTGCTACTTGTTTGTAAGCCACTCTTAGCTATATTTCCACACTCATCATGAACACCATTTCACCTTCCTCCTTTTCTTCTGAGAACAGCTCCTCATCTGACACCTGGGTGAGCCTACATCCTTCTGCTAGTGCTATCACTGCCCTCCATGCTCTTCCTTCTCTGTCTTGGGCATGTACAGCAATGTAATCAGCTGTTGCTATAATGCTCTCAATGTCCACTGGAACCACCTTTCCTTCTGGTTCATTGACTGGTGTTTCTGGTCTGAACAAATAGGCTGCTGGCCTCCTCCAGATCTTGCCCTCTATCCCTGGCATCCATGCAAATGCCATGTCTGTCCCGTACTGGAAGAGTTCGCCATCTACTGGCTCCGCCCTAATCGCTGTCTGTCCGCAGTATGCTTGCATAATCTGTCGTGCTGTGAGCATGTTAATCCCTGGAGTAGAGCAAATTATGCCGTCCTCAGTAAAGGAGATCGTCATATTCAACCTGTTCATTATGTCTCTCCCCAGTATATTTACTGGTGAGGCACTATAATATAAAAGTGGAACTGACATGTCATAATCTCCTATAGATAAGGGAATGTTATCAGTAAAAGGAACCAACCCTCTAGCCCTAGAGAATCCTTGGGTGTTCATGGCTTCGCCTGACATCTTAAATTTACCTTCCCTTATGCAAGACCGGGTCGCCCCGGTGTCAACAAGGAATGATAATTTTTTGTCACCTATCGTTACCTCTATGCGTGGTTCCTCCGCACTATTAGGTGTTACTGACAGGATGGGACACACCAAGGCCGTCTGTGGGCTGTCCTATTGAGGGTACAACGATTGACCATTTCCTGTGTAAGGGTTGTGTCCCAGGACCGTCACCCTACCCAGTTGTGTTTGTTGTGCTTGGGGTTGTTGTGTTATCGCTACCTGTTGTTGTGGCAGTGAATATGTCTGTGGCTGTTGTTGTGTTATTAGTTGTTGCTGTTCATTTCCCTGTTGCAACGTCTGCTGTTGCTGTATGCCCCGCTGTTCCTGTGTGGGCCTTGGTTGTCCCTGTTCACTCCATGATGGTGTTCCTGGTCTTACTCTACACGTGCGTGACATGTGCCCTAATAATCCACAACTCCAACACACGGGTGGTTCCCTACTCTGCCATGGAAAGCTCCCTGTGTTGTCCTGGTATACTGGTTGCCCTGTGGGGTAGGAATTTCTAAGTCCTCCCACCTGCTGTTGTGTGTTATATCCGTATCCTCTCCCCCTCATAATTCCTCCTCTTCCCCTGTTGTAATTATAATACCCAGCTCCTGGCATTGAGTATTCTCCTCCCATGTTGGTCGTGTATGGTTGGAGTGGCGGCACCTGTCGTGTTATAGTCTGTGAGGGTGGTATTTGGGAGGGATCTTGTGCGGCCACTACTTGTGTGGGGCTTTGGGTCATTGTTGTAGGCGTAGTTATTAGTGCCCCTTCCATTGTGTATTTAGTAAGTTTTTTCTGTACTAGTTTAGCCTCTTCCGTTTTCCTGTCCTCTTCCTTTTGTTTCATTTTTCCTTGCCATGTCCTGCAATGGTGCACTATTGTCAGTTGTATTTCTGGCCACGCTTTTTCTTCCATTCCCACTACTTTCTTCAGTTGTTTCTGAACTCCTTCTGGGAGCCCTTGTAAATATTGCTGGTGTTTTGTCCCATTGTTCTCTAGTTTCCATGCGCCACTTCTCTTGGATTTCCTGGATATAATCAACAGGATCTTCGTTCTCACGCATCTTGCGTGAGGTAATTGCTCCTATGTCTGATGTGTCTGGGTACTGTACCCTCAATGCCTGCCACAGTGCATGTCTGCAGTTTGCGAATGGTGCCCCATCATGCGATGTGTTTGCTATTGTTACCCCAGGGAATTCCGCTCTCTTCCAAATGTCATCCGCTGCATCCCCTAATATCGATATTAGAAGGCCCTTTACATCTCCCACTGCCAGTTTCTGTCCTGCGGTGTGTTTTTCCATTTCATATATCCATTTACCCGCACCTCCACTTAGTGATGGGAGCCTGCACTTTATATTCTCTTTGTCTGTATGCTTCCAAGGGACGTACTGTGGTCTAACTCCTCCCCTCTCCAGAAGTGGCATTAAGTTATGTCTCGTTTTACCCTTTGTGTTCCATAAAATCGAGTCCTCACACCCTTCCTCTTCTTCCCTCTCTTCTACATCGTCAATTTCATCCGTATTTCCCCTGCTCGCAACTCTTTCTTCTCCATCCTGTCCCCTTCTTCCATCATTTCCTGTATTTAATGTGGGCGTGTGTATTCGTCCTTCCTGCCTGCGTCTAGGGAGGTCTCGAAGCCGATATGCATAGGGTGTCAGTTCGTCTGTGAAGGGCGCAAGTTTTATTGTACGTAATGAGCGTGAGGTGGTTGAGCATGTAGGGTGGGGTGGGAGAGGGCGTGATGTGGACGGTGCGGCCTCATGTGTCTGTCTTTCCGCTATTCCTTGCTCTTCCTCCTCACTTCTCTCCAGTTCATCCTTTCTCCTACGGATCCATGGTGAGTCTGTGTTGGTCCGGGTGATGTATAGTTTATCTAGGCTTTCCCTTTCACTGTTTCTTCCTTCCTTCTCCACTCCTTCTTCTTCCTCACTACAAAAGTCATTCATAAACGGCAGCCCCACTCTGTCTTTTTTCCCTTGATTGTTACTGTTTTTAAGTCTATCAGGTCCAGTTCTCCCTTTTCTCCTTTACCAACCGCTCCCCTTTGCGCTGATGTTGTTGCTACTTCTGTGTCTCTATATACATCCCCCCTTACTTCACTCTCCCTTCTCCTATCTTCTCTTTCTCCTTCATTTCTCTCCTCCATCTCCCTACCATTTTCCTCCCTTTTCCTTTTTAATTCCTCCATTACTTCACTACTCACCTTTTCCAATATCCTTTCATCCTCTTTCTTCCTTTCCCATCTCACCCTCTCCCTTTCTAATATACTCTCTATCACCCTCCCTTCTTCGTATTTCTTATTCGTTTCTGATAGTAATCTCTTCTTCCACATTGCCATTTCTCTTTCTTTCTCTTCTTCTTCCCTTTTCCTCTCTCGCAGCACTGCTCTTGATACCCTTTCTGCTGCTGCTTTTACCCTTTCAGCTTCTCTCCTTTGCTCCTCAGTTCGTTCCCTTATTTTTTCCAATTCGTTCTTACCTTCTTTCCTTTCCCTCGCTCTCCCTCTTTCCTCCCTCTCGAGCTGTTTGATCAGTTCATTCTGCTCATCCCTTAACTCTGCTAGTCGTTCCTCCAAAATCTCTTCCTTTTGTCGTAACAGCTCTTCCCCTCTCATTCCACTCTCCCTTGTATTATCCTCGTCTGTTTTCCTTACTACCTCCTTCTCTTCTCCTGTTAATGAACCTCGTAATTTTAATAATATCTGCGCGGCTACCTACTCATCATGTCCTATTTCCACAGTTTGTTCTTCTCCAGTCCTCCCCTCCCCTGCTGGCATCTTCCTATGAGCCACATATGGTGGAGGGCTGTATGCCGGGTTCGAGTACCCCTCAGCCGCCCTTAACTGTCCTCTTTCTATTTCTCCTAATTCTCTTAAAGGGTACAACCCCTCTCCCTCTGTTTTCACTACCTTTACGAGGGGTATATCGTTGCTCGGTTCCTTTTTTATTTCATTTGATTTATTATTCTTTTCTCCTCCCTCTTGTCCGTTCCCCGTGTTCTTTGGGTCTTCACTCCCCTTTTTCCCATCCTCTCCTTCCTCCTTAATCTCTTTTTCTTCCGGTATTTCCCCCACAGTGAACATTCCATTTGGTCCTGGTCGGGACCCCTGGAACATCCTCCATAAGTTAAACACCTCCACGTGGTTTGTCAACTTCTTCCCTTTGTATGTATTATGCAAATGGTTTAATAGTGAATGTTGGGTATATGGATCGAAGCTACCATTAGGCGGCCATGGTGTTATCATTTTGTTGTCCGTCCCCTGTGTCCATTCTATGCTATACTTGATCAGTTTCTCCCTATGGGGTGACAGTGTGGTACATATGTGTTGTAGTGGGGTAGTGAGGGTGTTCCCCCACCCTCCCGATCCTGTCCCGTGTGACATAGTAGCGCTCCACTTGTTACCCTTCCCCTATTTGGTAGCGGTTATCTCACTAGCAGTTTACAATATACAGCCTTATATCGTTACCTGGCCCCGTAAGTTTGGGGACTTGCAATAGTCCGCTAAGGAAAATTATAAAAATATAGTATTTACATTTGTATATTTTCTTCTGTCTTTCTTCCTTTACACGACACCCTTACGGCCCCCTGCGGCCGAGGCGCACGTAGCCCCCTGCGGCTGCGTACCCCTTATGACGTTCTTATACAGTCGTCCTATTTTCACTTGCTCCTCCTCCTTCTTCTACACTTGCCGTGGCCGGCGTTCTCCGTGCGCAGCCACGTCCCCCGTTTCGCCTTTCCCCGATCAACTCATTACCGTTTATCTCCGTTTCCACTCCCTTACCACAGTTCTCTTCCCCACCACTCTCAGAAAGAAAGATGCCTTGTGCTCGGGATATCCTATGAAAGCCCTACTGGTGACGTCACCGATCTCTTCGAGCTACTGGTAAGTTCTTCATATATTCTTTAAGTTCAAAATACACTTGCAATCTACCCCCGTTAACCTCACAGCTGTCTTCCTGTCACTCCTGGAACAAGGTAATCAATAATATAATCGGACTGCGCATGCTGCGTCGCCTCGCGTGTGATACGCCCCTCGACAGGAGGGCTTAACCAGCCAATTATCTTCCGTATTGGGCAACTAACTAGCTACCGCCTACAGGGAAACGTCATCTACCTATCGAGTTTCTTGCTCGAACAATAGGGATCCTCATCTACTCATTGATCAATAAATGCCAAATCGTAGGAAACCACACACACACACACCCTTACACGTAGTCGCGACCTAGGCCAATCAGTGACTACGAGCGGCCGCACGTGATGTTGTCGTGCTCCACCCCCCTCTCTCGCGCAACGTAGCTGACTGCTCTCGCACTCGTTCGGCTACCATTCATTTCATTGCCAACACTAAATTGTCAAACCTTCGCCGCGCACCTGTGCAACACCTCCCACCTCCCGTATTTAATTCCTCCCCCCTCCCTCACAATTTCACATTGCTTGTTGTGCGTGGCATGCTCAACAAGTTCTCTTGATGCGGGGCCGCTCGACTGCGTGCACCCCTCCAAGCGGCTCGCCACCTCCCCTCGTCTGGACCACGTCTGGACACTCGGCAACCGCGGGCGGGATACTTCTCAACCGGCTCCCGAAGGCCAATATCCAGATTGCGCTGTCCGGTCTTCTCGCAGTTCCGCGATGGTCCTGTAGTCCTCAGAAGGGGGCAACGGCAGAGGGGGCCGCGCCGCCGGGCCTCCTCGCAACGGGATTACCTGGAAAAAAGTAAAAATAAAAAAGCAGATCTTAAACAGATCTCAGCAGTGCCTCCAACTTGTCGGGGCGAAATTCTTCCGGGGTCGGCCGGGCCGTCCGCAGACCTCCGGGCAGGGAGGCCCCAACTCCTCCCGTATATCCCAAAAGAGATAGAGTATGAGACACACGCAAGAAGCAAGGTGACTCTGCTGTTTATTAGACAAAACGGCAGGGATGGGTCAAGGAGCGTACGCGTCCGTCCTGACACACACACAATCGTGGGGCTCGCAGGCCCTTTTTACCTTAGTATGACGCGCTACTTGCGTCACTTGGAAAGTTTAGCAAAAAACCTATCTCCACTCTGGATTGGTTACTCGAGTGGTAGGGTTAGTATAGCATACATATAGAGAACGGTATTAGTGGTTGAGGGTTAGTCAGGTGGTATACCTGAGAAATACGGGAGGGAGAGCCCCAGAAAATAGCACAGGACAAAGGGCTATCAATAGAAGGAAAACAAGAGGGGGAGTCCTGTCTATGGAGACAAAGCTGATTGCAATTTAATTATATGCAAAAGAAATTTGAAGTGTATCTACTCCTATATTGTAGCATAATTTATGCATATCCAAAGGATGGGTATACGAACAAAGGGAAGGTAATACACGCACTCATGTGAATTAAATTAAATAGAATCTGAGAATAGTTTTTTATTGTCTCTTCTCAGTCATTAAACAAAAACTGGATTGTAAATACCAGTAGGTAAAGCAGACATTGCATTTAAACAATTATACAATTATTCCGCATTACCAGAGAAATGCTGCATTGAAAACTTTTGCGGAACATGCATAGCGGACCTGGGTTAGTGAATACATGCAAAAACCGTATGATGACATTACAAGGAAAAAAAACACATAAACAAGCTCAACATTTTTTACTTTTAAGTACATAGCTTGTTCTTACTTCACCTAATGGAAATTCTATTTAATTTAATTCACATGAGTGCGTGTATTACCTTCCCTTTGTTCGTATACCCATCCTTTGGATATGCATAAATTATGCTACAATATAGGAGTAGATACACTTCAAATTTCTTTTGCATATAATTAAATTGCAATCAGCTTTGTCTCCATAGACAGGTGGTATACCTGGGCTGTCCCTTCAATTTGATACATGAAAATTGTTACATGAAGACCTCTGAGGATTGGTCGATGTTAATGGCGTCAGTGATAGGAGCCCCATGTTCTGATTGGTCCGCTCGCGAGCCTCCCAGTCTGGGACTATCACTGTTCCCAGCTCGCGGTGCACCTGTAATTTGCAACAATGTTTTAATATGGGTAGGTGTAAACAATGTGAGGATTTATTCATATGTTGGGAGGTCGACTACTCCCACTGCTGCAGATGTCCAATGAGTCTTTTAATTGTATCTGCCTGTGTCTTGAAACGTGGGATTCAGGCGTCTCCTTCCTCCTGGGCTTGGCATCTTGTCAGGTTTGGCTTTGTCACGTGAGGTGGGACCGTGTTTGAGGCAAAATTCAACACAATTAATATTGTTTTTCCTACTGTGTGCCTGGTTTATCTTGCAGGTGCGACCTTGGCGTTGGCTTGCAGCGTGCGAGATTGCAACATCGTGCCCTTGGCGGTGTGCTTTCGCCGGGCTCATTCTGCAGGGTCAGCAACCCAGTTCTTGCTCATTCAATGTTCATGGAAGCTTTTGTTTGCGGCCTACTTGGGCCTGGTGCATAGGTGGAACCGCTTGATGCAGAGCGCTTTAGGTTACGGTATCATATTGCTCTATCCTCAGTATCGTGTCTCCGTTATATTCTTCATTATGGTACATGGTTCTTAGAAGAAGCGTGAGCAAGCCTTTTTAGATAAGTTCATGATGCGTCTTGCGTTTCTGCATTTTGAGAGCCTATGTGGAAAATAATAAAGATGCACGTCCGTGAGTATGTCTGTCACCTACGTCATAGCACTGAATATATTCTTCGTGTGGATTGGTGTGGGAGTGTCCGGTGTGCATGTTTGCACAGGTGTGCTGACCGTTGGCTAGGTCGTCATGGCATCTCTAACGACGTGTAGGTTTAGTCGAGTTGATCCGTGCCGCAGGTGTCGGCATGGACAGGGCGGGCTGCTGGGCAGGTAGATGGGCACATCCGTATGTTCCTGTACCAGGGTATTTGGTCGTCTGGTAGATAGGCAAACTCCTCTCGTGGCGGGTGTCTAGGCCGTGATCCTCTAGGCCAAGCGCGAGAGGGGAAGGGCGGGAGCCTGTTCTTCCATTCTCCCACTTCACTACATATAGTCAGCTTCTATGATGACTGTACGATTATTGAATGGTTGATTCTCTGCAGCACTTTGTGCATGTGTAATCTTTTTCGTATTTAAAGGTTCTCTTGATTCCATACTTCGTCATTAGTTTCTGGAGGATCCATACATCCTGTTCACCCAGTTATCCTGAGACGTCGTTCATACTCTCTTATGACATCACAGGCTTCTTTCTTTGCTCTTTTTTGTATTCCTTCAGGGAGGTCCTCCATCAAATTTTCATCCCTTCGGGGATACATTCGATAGGGTTTTCAAAATGGGTATTTTTATTTTAACATACGTTGCGTTATTGGCAAAACTGCTGGTGTCAAACACGGCATGATCTCAGGCTTCCTGCAGAGGCATGCAGCTGCTCCTCTACAGCTACAATTAAAGTAATCTTAAAGATTCATGCTGCTGACCTCAACAAGCCAAACATCTATCACAACTTCTACTTAATTTATGATTAATCAATAATTCTGGCATGTGTGGTTTTCGGGTTAGGATGAAATTACCTAAGTAGAAAAGTCCTACCACCAAAAGTCAGACCCCAATTTATTTGCTTATATATATGTGGGGGGGGTAAGTTAATAAAAATGTATAGGTATAAGGTGGGGGTACTATGGGGGGTCTCGTCCCACATATATATATGCGAAAAAATGAAAAATAAACTTAAAATTAAAATAAAATAAAAAAGACTTTTGGTAGTTGGACTTTTCAACTCGGTAATTTCACACAGATCGTGGTTTTCAACTACCTTACCTTACCTTCTATCCAGAGAATAGCAATCTCAGTGACCCCCCCCACCCTCAATCTGGATTGCACAGCAGAAACTCCATGAAAGTGGCTCTCCACTCCATCTCCAGCCTCCTCACCACAGCTCCACAATTCCATCTATCATCCATTGTCACACTCCTAGACCTATCAGCCATCTGCAGTCCTTTTGATGATTCTCTCTCTTCCTTATTCTCACTCACAGAAAGGTCAGGGATTTTACCCTCTGTAGTTGAGTTCCCAGCTCAAGAACTGTTGGGATATACGTATCTCCCACAGGTGCTCCTCCACACTATTATGGGCATTCTGACACCATCTATCATTCTCGAAGACTGCCATACTGCCAATGGATGTTCTGATAAAACATCAACATGCTTGCAGCAATCAATGCACGGCTGAGCTCTTTAGGACCCTCCACAGTGAATGCAGCAAAAGACCCACATGAGCTGAGAGGGTAAGAGACAAAACAGGACTAAGATTTGATTCCGTGAAAGGAGCAGAAAGTATCCAATGAGACTCTCCGCTGTCTTCACCTAGTTAACCCAGTGGAACAATACCTGAAGTCAGGAGAGTAGGTACATTTGATAACGTGTTGTTAGGTGATGCCAATGTTTTCTCTTTTCAGATATGTAAGGATTTGGAGCTGGATGGGAACCATAAACCTCGTTTACATCTGGAGAAGGGGTCAACTAATACGTGGACTAAATGAATCCCATATTTCCTGGGGCCTTTACTTGCACCCTAGGTCATGTCAGTTTGGCTATACTCACTGGCTGTATTATTTCATACCAAGGGGGTGATGTGGTTCCCTTAAGGTTTGGTTGCATGAACACACTTACTTACCAAAACCTAGGCCTCCCAACACTGCCTGAGGTAAAAAGAAATTGTAATCACTTCCAAGTCTGGGTTGAGTAGATAAGTGGGAATGGTGGGCTCACACACCACATGTCCTTTTCAGAAGCAGAGACCAAGTGATATTTCGTTGGAGGACTGTCAGAGGGACGTTCAGAGAGTAAACAGTGCCACCTGTGCAGACCCTCCTCTCAAATACCTTGTCTTAAGTGGTCAATGTACCAAAAGGTTCACCTTAAATGGACTTACAAGCATCACCGAATGATGGACGAGCAAACTGTTACTTTCCTCAAAAAAGTGGCTGGCACCGGACATAAAAGGACCTCTCTTCTATGCATCTCACAGGGAATCTCACTCACATCAGAAAGATGGCACAGAAAGATGGGGATGGTTTTTTCCATTACCATTATCAAATCAATTATCAAGAGACACGTGTAATAGCTTAGAGCTTGAGGTTGTTACCGGATGTAAAAACTTTGTTTTATAGTATGAACTAAGTGTACACGGTTTAATTTTAACCAGTGCACACCTTTTAATAAACAAATAAATACATAAATAGCTTAGAAATCAACCCTGCGCTCTGTATCGTAGGAAGAAGCATTAAAAAAGTAATCTGCCTCAAAGACTTTTCCATATTTCATTGCCTGACATAGTGAAGGCACGTTGTGCTGCCAGAAGAGATGCACGCACCCCTTCTTTTTTGTTTTAGTGGTTATATCTGAAGGATTGTATGGACATCTGAAGTGGTCGCAGACTATTAATAGATAAGTATTTTATCTATATTTTCTTTGTGGTGTTCCATCATCAGCCGGGCAACAAAACATGCCAGTGTTGTCAGGGCTCCAGGAGACGTTTGCCATTGGGCATTGGAGAGAGAATTACAGCCCTTCACAGGATATCTTATAGATGTAATCCTTTGGACACTGCTGGATCTTTGGATCAGGGACAGATGCCCGTTAAAAGTTCACCTCTGGAGAAGAACGACCTCTTAAGAAGATGAGCTCCTTAGTAAAAATACTTTGTTTTAAAGTAAAGTATTCTAAGAAGCATGGGACTGGGTCGTGTAAACTGTGTTTGCCATGGAGCACTTGGGCTGGCATCTGTTACAATGGCATAGTATTGTGAGTTGTGCTATGTGCGTTGGTCTGTGCATCCATTGTGATTAATCCTTGGTCAGGTGTTGTTGAAAAAACTGCATTTTGAGCAATTTACAAATTTGAAGGATTGTGAATGTATTCTGAGCTGATATTGAGATCGACAAGTTGTGATTTGAGCCGGTTGGTCTATTTGCTGTGCGAGGAGTGTGTGCCACGAGATATATGGAGCTTAGCCTTCATGTATTCGGGTGTGCCTCTCTTTACTGCTTTTTAGAAGATTCATGCAGTCTTCAACAGTATCCGGGGCTGAAGAGGAATCCAAAGTAGTTTCCATAGGACGAGAAGGGTTCATTCAATTGCTGTGTACCCGTAATAAGACATGCTGCGGCGTTGTGCACTGCTTGTAGTGGTGCCAAGTGAGTGGCAAGAAACACTGACTTGGGGGAATTTGCCCCATTGACTTGCAAGACCACAAGGGCATGTACCTTGGTCCGGAGGTTCTGCAGCAGGACGAAGGGTTTCATTTTATGAATGGTGGATATTTAGAGACAGGCCATTTGAGCCTTCTTTGCTATGTGTGTGTGGACTGGATGCTGTCAATGGTGAAGCCTAAGGATTTTACTGAATCAGAGAGTTGTCAATCAAATACTTCTAGGCGCATATTATTGAGCCATTGTTGGACAAGTTGCTGTTTTTGCGGGCACGATGTGGACGAGTTCGGTATTGTATGGGTTAAGTATGTGGTAGACCATCAACAATCAGGACTGGTTAATCACTAGGTAATCATAGAGATGACTGATGTGATCTTTACTCTCATGTTTTACTCTGAGTATCAACTAAGTTTTGGTTGATGGCTGTATTAGAATCTATGAGGCATGTGCCCAGAGGCTCCATGTAAAGGTTTAAAAGTGCTGGTGAGAGGATGGAGTTTTGGGGACTCCACTGGAGATTGGGAGTAGGTTTGAATGAAACATGATCATCTGGATGGATTGGTGTCTCCTGAGAGGTAGGAGATAAACCAGTTCAGGACAGTGCCAGAGAATCCCATCCTATCAGCGTGGAGACAGAGAAGGATGTGTTGGTTTTCTGTGTTGCATGCAGCTAAGATATCATGGAGTACGAGGACTCATAAATCACTCATATCCATGATTTGGAGGCAATCATCCACCATCTGGATGGTGACTGTCTTGATTCTACACTTGGGGTGGAACACTGTCTGATAGCGTTTCACACCCCACCTTAAAGACCTCAGATTGCAAAAAAGGAAACTAGAACCCTTATGGCGCCACACCCCCTCAGAAAAAAACAAGTTGCAACTCACTCACTTTGCAAGTAACTACAAAAAGGAAATAATTTGTACTAAAAAAGACCTATTTAACGAAAGAATATCTAATGCCAGCTCCAACACAAAGGAACTCTTTGTGATCCTTCGGGAATTAGAATCCCCCACACCTCCTCTAGATAACTTACCTAAGGACAAGCCATGGTGCACTAGCATTCAGAATGTCTTAATGAACAAAATAACCACACTTCAAAATAAGATTGCAAAGAAAAAAGCCTCCCTCCTTCCCACCGAGCTGGAACCCACCAGCCCCATTGAAGCCACTAGCCCTGCTGATCCTTTCAGCTTCACTAAAGTATCTTTCCAGGAAACTGAAAACATTATTCTGTCCCTGAAACCCTCCAACTACCAGGGTGACAACTGCCCTGCCCAAATAAGCAAAGACGCAGTGAGAGACCTAGTGCCATTCATCTCAAAACTTATTAACGCCTCTTTCTCGACAAACACAGTCCCAAGCAACTTAAAAGAATCCTGGGTTTTACCATTGCTAAAAAAACAAACTCTGGACCCTTCCACCACAACAAACTATAGGCCATCACCACAGTGCCTTTTCTCCTTAAAATCATCGACAGGGTAGCGTATTTGCAAATACAGAACTACCTTGAAGCCAACCTCCTTCTAGGCTCCGACCAATCTGGCTTCAAACCACAGCGGGTAAAGGAAACAGCACTAATCGACTTAAAAACACAAATGGATGAGCTCAAGAACAATGGAAAAACTGCCATGCAACTCCTCCTTGACCTGTCGGCAGCCTTCGACTTGGTGGACCATGAAGTTCTGTGCAAACACCTAGCCTCGGCGGCCCACTTCTCGAAGGACGCCATAGCATGGATTCAGTCCTTCTTAGACAACAGAACGATGAGAGTTTTCTCCTCTTCTGCATCATCTGACCCTATCCAGACCACATGTGGCGTTCCATAACGATCTTGTATACCGCCAACCATGTACAATATTTTTACTAAGCCCCTGTTCGACAAATTGGACAGACTGGGTGTCACCTACACTAATTATGCTGATGACACCCAGATTTTCACCCCCCAGAATGACAATACAACTGAGATTCTTATACTTGGTTCGGCCACCAACCTAAAAAAACTGAACTCCAACTACTCCGCCTTCAACATAGATGGAAATACAATCAAGGTAGTGAAAGAAGTAAAAACCCTGGGTTTTTACCTTGACTCCACCTTAACCCTAACAAAGCAAATAAACTCTATGGCATCGTCCACCGCCTACACCTGCAAGCTCATCAGAGCCTGCAGACCATTTTTATCCAAAGCAAGTTGCTTCATCCTTGCCAACGCACTAATGATGTCAACATTGGATTACTGCAACACCCTATACCTAGGGGCCAACAAATATATTCTAGACAAAATCCAAATTTTACAAAATAACGCCCTCAGAATGGCACTGAATATACCTAACAAAGAACACGTCTCAAAAATTAGGAGAGAACACCATTGGTTAAAGATAAATGACAGGATCCTTCTCAAAACAGTCTCACTAACATTCAAATGCCTCAACAAGGCAGCACCCCCATATCTAACAGACAGAATGGTCAGGAGAACCTCTATCCGTCCCACCAGAGCAACTAACTCCTTCTGTCTGGAGTTACCCAGATTCAAGCTAAAAGAATCTGGAGGAAATAGTTTCCCAGTGAAAGCTGCCCAGTCCTGGAACGTACTACCCCTAGCTCTCAGAGCTGACCAATCCTACCTCAGCTTTAGGCGCAATACCCTCAACTGGCTACTCTCCAATGACATATGACCCCCGCTGAACCTAATCTAATGTACATTCCTATGTATCTGCTTTATGTAACCTCCTGTACCTTTGATTGTATCTCTGTTGTACATTTTCATGCACCTCACTGTATTGATTTCATTATGTAACATGTGCAACCCAAGCTTTAAGTCTTCTTGTATCTTTGTGCGTCCAGTTACATATGGGTACGGTGCACCCTACAAATCAATAAACAAACAAACATAGTTGTTTTATTCTGGCAAGTAGTGTGCAGCAACAATTCTTTTCAAGATGTTTTCAATAAATGGGAGGCTCGTAATGAGTCAGGCAGTTTGTGCCAATTTGTGTCAGTCTAGGGTTATTTTTTCAAAAGAGGTCCTATGAGACAAGTCTTGAGGGTGTCCGGGAATGACCGAGGAAGGCATTAATGATGCTGAGGAGTGCAAGGCCCATCAATTGTCTAATGCTGGAGGTGGCATGATATTGTAAGAGTAGGAAATAGGCATGAGAGAGGCAATTGTTTTAGGAGGTTTGGGTGAGAGAGAGGAGAGCATTTGTTCCAGAGGCGCAGTGTGCATGCTGGAATGCAGGGGGGTGGCTAATGCTGTGGAAAGTTGATTTGATGAGCTGTTAAATTTTGTCTATTGTTCATTAAAATCATTTTTGATTCCGTTGCATTTTTCCTGAGTTGCTTGCACCTCGAGGTCAGATGATTGTTTGGTACAATGCTTTACTACAAAAGAGGGCTTTGCTCCTGTTACAGGTTGCTGCTATAGTGATGGAATAGTCAGCATATTTGTCCTCCTTAATCAAAATCCTATTGTTGGCGCAGAGCGATTTTAGTTTGGCGATATCCTCACATGGGCGTGCTGGAATGCAGGGGTGGATGGTTTGTTCTCAGCACAGATTTTTTATGGATAGCATGAGACATCACTAATTGTGCACAAGTGCTTTTGTCTTTTCCATTTTAAGTCAAGTGCTAGTGTAATGTGGTGAACATATGTAATCATTTTCCAAACTGTGCCATTCTATTTTATTTGTATGCAGTAAATGCATGGTAGTATTAGGGACAGATCACATAAGCTGCACAATCTACAGTGATATTCACACAATTTATGTCTATGGATTACCACCATTCTCGATCACAAAGTTTTTGTTCTAAAGAAGGCAGTGTTAATTTTGCATTGTAAGTGCTCTTACTTTGCTCATGTTTAAACACTTATTAGTGTAAGGTTGTAACTTTGTGTTATCATCGTCCATAAATTGTTATTACAGTACCCACACTAGAGACTTTACCCATGACTTCTTGCCAGTGCCAGCCTTTCCATTCTATCCATCTTGACCACTCGTCCATTTCAAATATCAATGTTTAGTTTTTCTCACATTCTTTTTGCCTATCTGAATCTCCATCTATCTGTACATTCCTTGTCTGTGTTTTCTTTCTTTCTTTCTTTCTTTCTTTCTTTCTTTCTTTCTTTCTTTCTTTCTTTCTTTCTTTCTTTCTTTCTTTCTTTCTTTCTTTCTTTCTTTCCTTCTTTCTTAAAGGAAGGGAAAGGTTGTCAGGGCCTAGGTCTGCAAGGTAAGCATCTCTGCCACACATGGACCAGTAGTGGGTGTAAGTGAGTTTAATCCGGCATACATCCAAGTCAAAGCCTAGCATGTAATGCACAACTGAAATCCTTATTTATTTTTGTATAAAAGTTCTTTATTCTGAACGATATACCACTCATATCACGCCCCTCTCCTGGAACCACCCCAGTCACACTGAACCAGGAATCAGGCTGGTTTGCTAAGTTAAAATATTTATTTATGTATTTACAATTTAATCACACTATGTTTTAATGGGTACACAATAATCACCAATGGTGTGATGTAACACTGAACAATCTCTTTAATACACAAGGAGTAATAGTGAGCAAAACAATTCAGCACAGAAAAAATACTTTTGTGTGTGTGTTCAGATCAAATAGCACTGTGGTTAAAGTTTCCCCCTGCACACCCCTCAACCCCCAATAGACAATGCAAAGAGATAGGAGGAGAGAGCAGGTATTCAGGAATGGCAAAATTCAAACAGAATATCAATCCCACTTTCCCCCTTTCAAACACAAGAGAAAACGGAATTGACTGTCAAGCTGTCAGAATGGCTTTTAAATTTATCTTAGAATGGACTGGGTAAAACACTAAATATGGTCAAAATTGCTGAAATTGCTATAAATTCTTATGGGAGCTGCTTTGGATAGTTGCACCCAAACACAAGCAATGACTTAAAATTCAAGTTGGAAGCAATCAAAACAGTTTTACACGTGTCAGAATTGCCCAAAAACGAAATTCACGACAAACTTTTCACTGCGCGATAATCGTGATAACGGGAGAACCGTATGGATTTTGTATGCTGTGGATGTTAGCTACAAGCAGAAGTTGTAATTTTGTTTCTAGCACAAAAACCGAGGGAGTTATGGACGTTTTAGTGGAAGTCATTTTTTCGAGATAGATGTAAGAATGGGAAACAGGAATGCACTTTTAAAATGACAAAAGGATTTCTTACACTAGAGGATGACTATGAACAAAACAAATACCACAAAGGAACACAGCCACTTGATAAGAATGACTGCCTGCAGAGGAAACTCACCTTCTTCAGATGAGAAAGATCAGCGCAAAGATAGTTTAACAATAATAGTTCAGGAGAAAGATAGGATGGCTTTGCATAGAGAGTTCAGACAATTCAAAAATACTCCTAACAATACAGGTTCTAAATACAAGATAGGCTGGTTTTAAGAAAGGGATTAACTAAGCAAGGTAAATATGCTAGTGACACAGTTCGATCTAGATATACTCACTAGATATGTTTTTAAATGGAATCGTCAGGATTCTGGTCCGTCAAGATTCTGGTCAGGGAATTGGATCTGGTTTTAGGACAGACGGCTGGGCACATCAGATTGGGCAGCGATCAGCAAGGCGCTCTGGTCAAAGCACGGCACAGGACTGGATCGGATCTGCACGGCACTCTGGTCACAGCACGGCACAGGACTGGATTGGATCTGCCCTTTTTGGTTCTGATGATAATTATTTTCAGCAGGCAAGCAGTACAGCGCAGCCCGGCTGTATATGATGTTTGTGGGGTTCTGGTTCTGGAATTTGAGGCCAAGCTGAAAATGGTTCAGCTATGCAATGGTCTTCTGCTTTGCCAATTTTCTGGAGTCTGGAGCAAGGAAGATGTAGAGTTCAGCAGCAGGGTGCTCCGCCAGCATTAGGATAGTGAGTGAATCTGTCTGTCTTTTTGAGTGGTGAGCTGCCTCTATTTATGCTCTGATAAAGGGGTGTGTGGGCTGGTTTATCCTAAACTCGCCCCTTTGACATGTGATTGGGTCAGAGACTCCTCTCTGCCTTGATAGGAGGAGAGAAACAGTGTGTCACCTTTATAGTGGGATTTTATGAGGCTGAGAATCCACCCCTAGCCCCTAGAACACAAACACTACTTTTGGCACCATACATATTTATACATGGGCAACCTCTATAAGAAGCACATATACAGATTACATATTTTATATGGCAGCTATCCCTCAAAACCCTGCAGCTGTGGGATCTTGTCTCGGCTTTTCACAGAATTTTGCCCTTTTCATCAGGAACACAATGTCCAATTTATGAGCAAATGTCTACAAGTGTGTGTGTTTAACATGGGCATAAGTGTATAAAGTTTCATACTTCTAGCAGAAATACATTTTGTGTAAAATCACATTTCCTGCCATTTCTTTCCAGAACATGTCACACGATTTTGCCGCCTCTTGAAACGGGCAGCCAAAATTTAGATTTACAAATCTGTTACTTTTATATTTTCCACAATTTTAAGTGGCAAGTTATACGCCTTTTAAAAAGTGTTCTTTGTTAATGTTCAGCCACAGATGATTGTTTGGATCCGCCTATTTTTGTCTCCCTGCAGTTCAGAAGCAGTCTCCTCCCTGTTTGCTCTTGGCAGAGGCCATTTACGACTGTCCTCACACCTCGCATTTCCTTAGCAGCAGCTGTTCATTGTTCCCTTTTGCCTCTGTAGACGAGGTTCTTTCCAAAGCCTATAATTACCGCTTTGGTGTGATTTCCTTCTGTAAGGAAACCTGATATTCCAGTTTGGTAGCTTTTAGCCAGGCTTGATTTAATTGTTAATTATGTTGCATTTCCCTTAGCTTAAAACAAACTTGTGATTTCAAAATAGCAGCTAGAATACTTATTCAAGATTTTAAACCGTGGGATCAAAACAATTACAACATAGGTTACTCTCAGTAACAGGTCTCTTAGATTGCAAACATTTGATTTCAGTTTATATACATGTTTAAAGTTTAATCAGGCAGGCTCCAGCAGCTGTCATCCCTGCAGTCCTCTGCTGCACAGAGATTTTTGACATCCACAGACAGGCCACTTTTGCTGTGGAAATCTCATTATGCTTTCAGATTTTCAGGACCTTGCGAGTTCACAATGATTTCTTAAACTAAGTGAATTGTAGCACCCAGCAAGAATTTTGGATGTTTGCTGATGTTTTGTACCAGCATTTTACAGTGTCAGCAACTAATAAAAAAGGGATTTAAAGCAAGATTTTGGGGTTTCATTAGCAAAACTGTCATGCTCACCTGGTCTCCACGGGGGTGTAGCACGTAGCCGTACGAATGATGTCTGCACTGGCATAGCTCTGGTGGTATGATGATGTCCTCTCCCCTGTTATCACCCCAGGAGGCGTTTATCTTTGAGTTTTGTGACGTTGACTCTCCGTCCTGCTTGACTTTCGGCAGGGGTGCAGTAAGCTCAGTCTTTCCCCAGACACAGTTAATTCACTGGTCCAGAGTGGCTGTTGATGTTTCTGGAATATCTGGATTAAGCAGGTAAGTCTCTATGCCAATGGACGCTTGGTATAGGTGCTCAATGTCTTTATTTCCCAAGGTTTAAACATGTTTTGTCTTTCTTGCAGGCATCGTTTCATACAGAGCTTTGGCGAAGAATTGACTCTCCTAGGATGCTGAGCAGGTTACCTCCAGGTGAGTATTAGCACAGATGAGTGGCGCTGGATGGCTGAATAATTGTTTGTTTGTTTTTCGTGCGCGACTAACCTGCTGTTTCTGTTCCTTCTATGCAGGCGCAGCGCGGCCCCAGGATGAACAATGGAAGAACCGCTCTGACGTATTGCGGAGGAATGCAGATACCCGGGTGAGTATTGGGTGCCTGCACGGATGCCCTCATCCCAACAAGGACGGCGATCCGAAGATCAGTTGAAGGCGAGACCGATGGATGAGAATTGCAGGTAAGGCCTTTGTTGCTGTAATAACACCTGTTCTTCTCTCTTTCTTCTTTCAGGTATCAATGGATGGAAATCTCAGAATGGGCGTGGTTGTAGAATCTCGAGGACAGAGCAGACACAATGAGCATTACGCTGCAGGAGTGCAGAATAACGTGAAGCGTGTTCTGCTTGCAGGGCGTGGCTTAAATAGCCTTGCAAGTAGTTCCAGGCAAGTAGTCCCTTTACCACACCCTGCCTTTCAGGTAAAGTAGTCTCTCAATCACCCCCTGGATATGCAGAAAGGCTCAGCCTCGCTAGGCTGAGTAAGTAGTCCATATGGTTCAAACCATTTTATGAGCCTGGCGCCAATGGTGCCAGGACTGAGTCCAGGAGGTTCTGGGACACTCCTTTGGGGCTTGATAAGCCCTATTGGGTGTCTATGAATGGGGTGGGCCCCTCAGTTCCAGGGGTTTTGGAGCACGCACCATGACAGCACGCCCCCCCAACACCCCCCTAATGACACGTTCCCCCATTGGTCCCGGTTTGTTCAGGTAGTTATGATGAAACCTTTTCAGCAGTCGTGGTGTATGAATATGATCACTAGGTTCCCACGATCTTTCATGTGGTCCATATCCTTTCCAGTCTATTAGATAAAATAGTTTTGATTTGATGATTTTTGAGTCCAGGATGTCCTTAACTTCATATTCAGGTTCTCCGTCGACCATGATCGGTCTTGGTGGTTTCCGTACTCGGGTTCCTGGATGGACTGGCTTCAAAAGTGAGACATGAAACATGGGATGAATCCTCATGTGTGAAGGTAAATCGAGTTTCATAGCTACCGGATAAAAGATGGCCTTAATTATGTATGGACCTACATATCTGGGATTGAGGGTGTGGGTTCCTTTCATTGGTATGTGCTTTGCCGCCAGCCAGACTTCATCTCCAACTTGATACTTTGGAGCTTCACTTCTATTCATGTGTGCCGACTTCTTGTATCTTTCTTTAGCTTGTCTCAGCTGATCAGTTGTTTGTTTGAAGGCTTGAGTAACAGTAGTGTGCAAACTTCTTACTGCTGGCATTTCCAGGAGTTGAGGCGGGTCAAGATTAGAGGTTTGTGGATGTAGCCCGTAGATGGTATAGAAAGGGCTCTGTCCAATGCTGGAGTGCAGGGAATTGTTGTAGGTGTATTCGGCTATCCATAAAATGTCCTTCCAAGTGCTTTCTGTTTGGTGTAACATATGTCTGAGGTATTGTTCTAAAGTCTGGTTGGTCCTCTCAGTCTGACCGTCAGTCTGGAGATGGTGGCTGGTGGAGAGTCTTACGTCGATTTGCGCTAGCTCGCAAAATATTTTCCAAAAATGTGAGATAAATTGGCTGCCACGATCTGAAATCAGGATGGATGGAAATCCATGAATTCGGACAATTTGTTCTAAGAATTCTTTAGCCAGGACTGAAGCTGAGGGTAACCCCTTTTGTGGGATGAAATGAGCCATTTTAGAAAACAAGTCCACCACCACCAAAATTGTGTTGAACCCATTACAAGGAGGAAGGTCAGTTATAAAGTCAAGAGATAGTGTATGCCAAGGCGTAGGTGGAATATCCAGTGGTTGCAGTTGACCTGGCGATTTCTTCTTTAGGGCCTTGTTTTGTTCACAAACTCCACAGGATAATACAAATTGCTTGATGTCCCTATGCCAAGTTCTCCACCAAAAGTGTCGCTTGATCTTAGCTTCGGGCTTCGCTATACCCGGATGACTTTCCACCAGTGATTCGTGGTAGTTATAGATGACCCTTTCCTGAAGTTTTTTACTGGGTAGGTAGAGACGTCCCTGAAAATATGGTAAGTGGTTTGAAACTGAATGGTGAACACTTTTGGTAGGCCAATCTCTCAGTGTCAGCATCCATGAGATGTGTGATGTCATCTAAGGTTAGAGACGTTCTTATTTCTAAAACTTTTAATCCGGGAATGATGGGCACTGGCTCTGGGTTGGTGGATTCCTCTTCTACCCCAATGCGAGATAGAGCATCTGCCTTGCCATTTCGACAACCAGGTTGGTAAGTAATTACAAAGTCGAATTCAGCAAAAAATAATGCCCATGGGAGTTGGCGGGATGATTGAGCCTTTGCCACCTTCAAGTACTGTAGATTGCGGTGATCAGTGATTGCTGTAATTGTATATCTTGCTCCTAGAAGGTAATGCTGCCAAGCGTTGAAGGCCGTCTTAATGGCCAGAAGGTCCTTGTCCGTAATGGCATAATTCAATTTGTGTGCCGTGAATTTCCGTGACCGAAAGGCCACTGGGTGGAGTTGATCCGTTTCAGGATCTTTTTGCGAGAGGACCGCTCCCATTGCCGAACTGGAAGCATCCGTCTCAACCACGTACGGTAGGTCTGGACGTAGGTGTTTCAGGATCGGGGCTGAGATGAATTTTTGTTTTAAGTCCTGAAAGTCTTTCTCGGCCTCCTCTGACCATTGAAAACGTTTGTTCTTTCGCAGTATAGAGGTGATGGGATGTACTAGCTGCGAGAAGCCTGGAATGGAGCGACGATAGAAGTTCACAAATCCAAGCATACTCTGAACTCCTTTAATTGAGGTTGGAGAAGGCCAGTTGAGAATGGCGTCAACCTTCCGTGAATCCATGCGTACACCATGTGGGGTTAGGACAAACCCAAGGAACTCGACCTCCGTAACACAGAAGAAGCATTTTTCCAATTTTGCAAATAGTCTATGTTGTCGAAGTTTGTCCAGAACAGCACGGACGTGTTTCACATGTTCCTGTTCAGACGATGAATATACCAGAATGTCGTCTATGTATACTACGACACACACATCAATCAATTCTCACAGGACGTCATTCATGAAATACTGGAACACCGCTGGGGCGTTACAAAGGCCAAAGGGCATCACTTGGTATTCGAATAGCCCGTATTTGGTGTGGAAGGCGGTCTTCCATTCGTCCCCTTTCTTGATTCATACCAGATAATATGCCCCTCGAAGATCAAGCTTGGTATACATTCGGGCATCTTTAACTTGGTCCAATAGTTCAGGAATTAGTGGCAAGGTGTAACGTTTTTTAACTGTGACTTGGTTCAATGCGCGGTAATCAATGCAAGTCCTAAGATCTCCTTCCTTTTTAGGCACGAAAAATAAGGGCGAGGCTGCCGGGGACTTGGATGGGCAGATAAAGCCGTTAGCCAGGTACTGGTCCAGATACTTTTTTAGATGCAGATTTTCAGGTTCCGTGAGTGCATAGATTCGGCCACATGGAATCTGTGCGCCAGGTATAAGGTCGATCTGACAGTCGTACGATCTATGGGGAGGAAGAGTATTAGCTTGATCCTTCTGGAAAACATCCTGATAGTCTTGGTATACCGGAGGTAGCCGATTAGTCAGACTCATGATTGTTGTCACTTCCTTAACCAAAGGTTCCTTTGTTTGATAACAGGTACGAGCACACTCGACTGAGAAGGTCAGCCTCTTAGCACACTAGTTGATGCAAGGATTGTGTGATTCTAGCCATGGCATTCCTGGAAATATTTGAAATTGTGGAGCCTTGATTAGATCGAGCACAATGTCTTCCCGATGTCCGTCTTGGCACAAAAGTGTCATCTCTGTTGTTGAGTGCGTTACTGGACCTGAAGCGATCTCAGTTCCGTCGACAGTGGTTACTAAATCTGTTGTTGCCTTTTCGCACAGAGGAAGATCCATCCTTGTAGCCAATTCTTGATTCACATAATTTCCAACGGCTACGCTATCGATATATGCTCTGACTGCATGCATTCGGGGCGGCTGTTGGTGATTTATGAGGATCATTGGCAAGACTAAGTGCGAGGTCTGAGAGTCCTTCTTTTTGCTCGACAAGCGGACCTCTATGCTTGTCAGGCGAGGAAGTTTTCCGACTCCAGCTCCGTTTCCACTTTGCCGGCAACCCGACTGCCTTCTTGGGTGTTTTTACGAGGCAGTCTCGGAGGAAATGGCCGGCTGAGCCGCAATACAAACACAGCTGTTGTTGTCTTCTTCTATCTCTTTCAGCCTTGGATAACGGCCCACGCACTCCTCCAATCTGCATAGGCTCGGCCAAGTTGGTGGTTTTGGATGCATTCTCCTTTGGGTGCACAAAAACCTGAGTGTCCATTCTAGCTCGATCTGCCTCACGGTTCTGTAGTCTATGATCAAGCTGAACCACCAAATCTATGTATTCCGAACAATCACTGGGAGGGTTGACCACTTGAGCTAAAACATGCTTTAACTCCCCTCTTAAACCACAGTAAAACAGAGTTGTTCTTTTGTCGTCTGGCTAATCGGTTTCCACTATCAGTCTATTAAAGGTTGCGATGTACGTCAACAGATCTTGGTTGCCTTGACGTAGGGACAAGAGTTCATTATCCAATGCCTGACCCTGAGAGTGGCAGGCAAACAACTTCTCCATGTTCATTTGGAACCTCTGGAAGTCTCGGAGGAAGGGATCATCCCGATTAACTAGAGGTACCGACCAGTCCGCAGCACTGCCACTGAGATACGACAAAACAAAGGCTACCTTGGATTGGTCGTTTGGAAAGGCCCCTGGCCTACATAGGAAATGTAGTAGGCACTGGTTTATAAAGACCGCATACCTTTTTGGGTCCCCTGCAAAGCATTCTAGAGGTGCCTAAGGTACGGCTCCTGGAAGGACTACTTGAACTGGATTGCTGGGTGTAGTCGGAACCGTTGACCCCAATCCTGGTAACGGTGTTTGCCCCGCCTGGGGTTGAAACAAATGTCTAGCAAGCTCATCGGTACAATCTTTGGCCATGATCAATTCTCTCCTTAAAGCATTGGTCTCCTGCCGGGCCGAATGTACCTCAGCCCTGAGTTCCCCCAAAAGCTGGGCTAGTTGCTCTGTCTCAGAGGTTTCCATGATGCCCAGGTAGAGATTTTGTAGAAGGCTTTGCGTTCTGTCACGCTCACCTGGTCTCCAAGGGGGCGTAGCACGTAGCCCTACGAATGATGTCTGCACTGGCGTAGCTCTGGTGGTATGATGATGTCCTCTCCCCTGTTAACACCTCAGGAGGCGTTTGTCTTTGAGTTTTCTGAGGTTGGCTCTCCGTCCTGCTTGACTTTCAGCAGGGGCGCAGTAAGCTCAGTCTTTCCCCGGACACAGTTACTTCACTGGTCCAGAGTGACTGTTGCTGTGTCTGGAATATCTGGATTAAGCAGGTAAGTATCTATGCCAATGGACGCTTGGTATAGGTGCTCAATGTCTTTATTTCCCAAGGTTTAAACATGTTTTGACTTTCTTGCAGGTGCGGTTTCGTACGTAGGTTTGGATGAAGAATTGACTCTCCTAGGATGCTGAGCAGTTTACCTCCAGGTGACTATTAGCGCTGGATGGCTGAATAATTGTTTGTTTGTTTTTCGTGCGACTAAGCTGCTGTTTCTGTTCCTTCTATGTAGGCGTGGTGCGGCCCCAGGGTGAAGAATGGAAGAACCGATCCGACGTATTCCGGAGGAATGCAAATCCCCGGGTGAGTAGTGGATGCCTGCGTGGATGCCCTCTTCCCAACAAGGACGGCGATCTGAAGATCAGTTGAAGGCAAGACCGATGGATGAGAATTGCAGGTTTCTTCTCTCTTTCTTTTTCCAGGCACCGATGGATGGAAATCTCAGAATGGGCACGGTTGTTGAAACTCTAGGAGGGAGCAGACACGGTGAGCGTTACGCTGCAGGGGTGCAGAATAACACAAAGCGTTTTCTGCCTGCAGGGCATGGCTTAAATAGCCTTGCAAGTAGTTCCAGGCAAGTAGTCCCTTTACCACACCCTGCCTTTCAGGTAAAGTAGTCCCTCGGTCACGCCCTGGATATGCAGAAAGGCTCAGCCTCACTAGGGTGAATAAGTAGTCCATGTAGTTCAAACCATTTTATGAGCCTGGCGCCAATGGCGCCAGGACTGAGTCCAGGAGGTTCTGGGACACTCCTTTGGGGCTTGATAAGCCCTATTGGGTGTCAATGAATGGGGTGGGCCCATCAGTTCCAGGGGTTTTGGAGCACGCACCATGACAAAAACACTGCCTTTTCATTCTGCACACCGTTTTCACTTGTTGTGGAGCCCAGTGACACATTCCAGGAGTGAGATCTCTGTTTCACCACTGACAACATGCATGGCAGATTGGGCAGCCATCTTTTTGTGCGTTGTAAAGCGTGATTTTGAGGGGTTTTTGGCGTGCACAAGGGTTTTGTCTCCATTTTGCTTTTTCTGGCACCATCATAACACAGTGCTGCAGCATAGCAGAGCCAGAGTGGGTTAAAACATCCCACATGGGTTACCTGGAGGTTCTTGTGTATCTGGTGCAAAATGTGGATGGTCTAATTTAGCACCAATCAAAAAAAGCATCACAGAAAAAATCTTACGTGATCCTACCCAGAAAAACTAGGGATCCTAACCAGTACTGCTTTTCCTTCATTTTCATCTTCATTTTCATTCCTTCTTTGCATTATTGCTTCTTTTGTCTTGTTCACCTTCCCTTCTACTCACATTCATCTCATCTGCCTTCCTCTCCTCTCTTTATTTCTTTTCTTCTCACCTTCTCTGACCTGTTTTGGTTTCTTTATTTGACACTGAAAGAAGGTAAGAGAAAGATAGATGGAATACAAGAAAAAGGCTGCTGCAGGCTGGGGCTCGGGGTCAGGAATTTAATCTGCCATGAAACCTCCAAGGCTTCCAACCATCAGTGAATCAGTGCTGGGGCATATGTAATAGTCTCTTCAAAAATGAATTTGTGCAAAATAAGAGCATAGAAATTGAAATGTTATGTAACATAGTGCAAAATATGCATCTCCTCTAATTTACCACCCATCAAAAAAGAATAGCACAACCAAAAATATGCAACCAAAAATAGTTCTTGTGATCTGACCTCCCGTGTGGGGCCGAGTTTATTGAATCTGGGAGGAAGTATAGCCAAAAAGTGTGAAAGGCTCCTGTTGGGCCTCTGGTCAACAAACAACGCTGCTTTCTAGGAGACAGAGGAGCATGGGGGTGGGCACAACTCTGCTTGTTCTCCCCCTAATTCTGCTGCTGTAGTGACCCACCCAGCAAAGTCGTAAGAGTCCTAGAGTAGAGGCATGTTTTAGGTTCTCCCTAGAGATTAGCATTCCAAACATCAATTCTAAATTGAAAAAAGGAATGCAGTGCTAATCATTTTCAGGAATGGCCCTGGAAAGTGTACCATTCAGGTTCTTTGTAACGTGCAATTGGAAAATGAAAGCTGATATAGTTTAGCTGTCAATACTCGTATAACAAAAACTACAAATAAAGCATGTGCCCTGAATTTAAAAAGCAGGGATGACCTTAATGACATTTCTATATCCAGCTATCACCTTTCTTGTGTCCTCTGGTCTAGGACTTTTTTCTGTCTTTTTGTCCCTTGTACATCCTGTGCATCCTTTTGTTCCCCCTCCATGTACATCCTCACCCCTCACCACTTGAATGCCCTACCCCATATTTCAAAAACAGCACCAGCATCGTTGTGCGCAAGGCTAGATAGAACAGATGAAACTCAAAGCTTGAACCATTGGTTTCCACAGTGGCAGGGTCAGAAGGTGGTTCGATTTTTGGACTGAGGACTACTTTTTATTTTGACAATAGACGAGCAGCCTTAACTTAGTTTTGTAGCAAGGAAATCCCTCTTAGCAGTAGGGCTAGGTAGCCATTTTCCTTTTTTGTTTAATAAACACACTTGAAATGTTCTCCCTGAGCCTAACTCATTCTTTTGGTTCACCACAGGGAGCACTTGTGGACTGGCTTAAATTATCAAAGTGAAATGTTCAATTTAGTTTCCTAGAGTGCATGCTGAATGAGCCACGCAAGGCCAGGGTGATTACCTTCCCCAGCTTTGCGTGGTGAGTTGGTGATGCAAGAGCTGCACCTTTGAATGTGTGTGGGGGTGCTCCAGCACATCACTGCACATTCAAAGAGTCTGGGGTGGTGTCAAAGCACTGATCAGGCTCCTGTGCACATGTGCAGGATGCGGACAGTACTCTTTCTTCCTGGTTCCTGTCTATATGCCATGGAAGCTGGAGGGCTTCTGTGTTGCTCGTGGAGACGATATGTATTCTTTGTGTGTATATTTGTGAATGAATGAATGTGTGAGTGTATGATGCATGGATGGGTATTGTGTGCACATACAAATGAGTCAGTGTATGTGTCTGTATGAGCAAGTGAACAAGAGAGCGAATGTTGCATGGATGTGTGTGGTGGTGTGTGGTTGTGCCAGTATGAACCACTGATTTTGGGAGGGGGGTGAGGAAGCAGTCAAAATCAAAGATGTCTAGTAAAAGCTGATGCTGTGATGGCATAATTTTTTACTGAACATCTTTGATAAAGCAAGCATGATTAATGTTATTATGTGGCTAGACTGGCATTTTGGTGCAACCAGTCTAGCTATAGTTTGGCATGACATTATTTACTGCGCATCACTAATAAAGCAATCATAATAATGAGTCTTGTTATGTGGCTAGACTAGAATTTTGGTTCTGCCCTTTTCCTATTTCTCACTAAGGCATGACATGTTTCCCTGGGCATCTTTGATAAAGCAAGCATGATAAGTGTTATTAACAGGCTAGATTGACATTTTGGTGCAGCCAGATTGGACATGTTTCAGCATTGTGTCATTGCATTTTTAATGGCAATGCCAACTGGAATATGTTCTTAGGTTGGGTGCTGCCATTTATTGATCATGTTTTCTTATAGCATCATTACTAGCATTACGTGAAAAGCAGACGTGAATTTGTTCTTATATAGCAATAATGGCATATATTGGTGCAGCTAACATGGGAACATCCAGCATGAAAATGTCTTTTTATAGGGAAATATTGTGGGCAAAGCATCATCAAAATGTTCCTCTGCACTGTTGATGATCTGTATCTATTGGATTTTATTCATGAGTTATGTTAATGTTAATGTGAATGTTAATGTTAAAGGTATTTATATAGCGCACTGTCATCAGTGCAATTGGTCCCCAGGCACTCAGGCGGATCTGTAAACAAGGAGGAGGGGGTGGGTGAGTAGGGTGAAGAGGGTGTAGGAAAGTGATAAGGTGGTGTCCTGTTGGCAGCTTCAGTTCGCTGAGCTTGAGTGTGAATATTGTATCGATGCAAGTCCGCCTGTGCTGTTGGTGCGATTTATCTGTTGATTGTTAGTTGTTGCGGTGTGGTGAAGTCCGTGTGGTTTGCTTTGCAAGAAGTGGTTGTGTGGGTTTTTGTGTGAGTCAAGTATGCAGAAAAGTGAGCTTTGGGATTGTGGGTTATATGTCTCTTAATCCTTGTTATTCTTGTTTATGTATCCGGTTGTCATACAGGGTGGTATATTCTTCTCTTTCCTTTCCTGACTGACTAGTTTCTAGGGCAATGGTGTTGCTGCTTCCCTGCTATGTTATTGAGCTTAGTACACCCGGTTGGTGAGCATTATCCCCCACTCTGGTAATGGTGCTGTATTTACATTCACTCGCTCACTTCCTATCTATTGCTATTGGTGATCCACTGCTGCATGTGATTACACTGTGGGCCAAGGTGTTATTGATAGGTTATCCTTACCTTCCATCCCAGTTGATCTGTGGTTGTTCTTTGGTATGATTCTAGGTTGTCTATCTTTCATTTGGTTAGTGGATGTGTTGTATATGGTATAATTTTGTTGATGGTCAATGGCTTAGGGAACAGGGAATAGGTTTCCTCTCTCAGTATTGTTTCTGGTGTGTATTGCCCTTATAGGCATTCTTCTAGTTATGGGATGAAGAGCCAGGATTTGAGGAGTTTCCTGAATTGTAGGTGATCTCTTGTGTTATGTATGTTCTTTGGTAGTTCGTTCCAGGTTTTTGGTGCGAGGTGAGAGAAAGTGGATCCTCTGAGTTTTCTTTTGATGTATGGTTTTGGTTCCAAACAGATGTTGCTACTGGATCTGAGCAGTCTTGTTTTGCGATGTATGTTTACCTTTCTTCCAAGGAACTCTGCACCTTGGTCGTGGATTGCTCTGTGCGTTATGAACTTGTTTTGTTTTTTGAGTGATAGCCAGTATAGCATTTCAGCGCTGGTGTGATGTGTTCTCTTCGAGGTAGTTTAAGAAGCAGTATGGCCACCGCATTTTGTATGCGTTGGAGTTAAATGCTCTTGCTGAGAGAACCCCCGCATTGTCCCCTGGGCTTAATTGAGTTCTCTCAATATGCTTGGTCACTGGCCATATTTGGTGGAAATATTTACATCCCTCCGAATAAATAATTCACTAGCCGCCAGTAGCTCTGCTTGCTGCAGTATTTATTTCTCTGCATGTTTCAATTAGAAACAACATGTCTTGCCAATAAATACAAGAACATTTAATTAAAACACATTGAAGTCATTGATAATATATTTGATTTCAGATGAGAAGCAGGGACATCATCTGGGGGTCACCAAAGGTTGCAACTGTGACCCCTGCAACACCTGTGTGACCCCTGGTTCTGCCTCTGTGACCCCTGGTAATAGTTGCAGAGGCAGAGAGAAACTGAAAGTAAAAAGGACTCTCAGATGAGAGCCCTTTTTCCATTCATTTATTTTTTAACTCACGCAGACTTCAGAAAGAAAACGTAACAGAAATAATCTCTTTTTGAAGTCACAATGATATCAACAAGAATCCCTTCCCCAAAGGACTTGGGAGGCTCTGGCTCCCCTGCTCTGTGCATGACAGGAACCAGAGCTGGTTCCTTGCGTGCGTGGAGCATGGGAGCCAGAGAGACCTGCCTGCACAGGAGTTCCTTGGAGCAGCAATAGATTTGTGACAAAGTAAGAAAATTATTTTTTGTAAATGTGTGTGTGTGCGTGCATGAAAGGGTGTGTGTGTGTGCATATGTATATTATGTAATGAGCGCATGATGAATGGGTGGCTTTGTGTGTGAGCCAATGGTGGATGGGTGCACATGTAAATGAGCCCATGAATGGTGTGTGAATGTGTGTGCTAGTGTTTAATGCCTGCATTATTTACTGGCAATATTCATAACTCCTATTTCTACTCTTCCTTGTTCCAGTAGTTGCCTATAAAGCACCTTGCCACATAAGTAAGTACTGGGACAAGGAAGAGGGATGTGCAGGTAATGCTGGGCCAAGGAGCTGATTTTGGGGGTTGAAAGAGGAGAGTGGGAGGGAGAGGGGATGTGTCAGGATGGTGGGGCAGGAGGAGGGTTGTGCTATCACGCAATGGGAATCCATGAACAAGTAGGCATGCTATGTGTTACATTATTGTACAGCCAGTTTAGTGATTTCATAATGTGGCATGACATTTTTACAGGACATCTATAATAAAGTAAGCATGATAAGTGTTATTACATGGCTAAATTGCCATTTGGATGCAGCCAGTCCTGACTGTGGCATTGTATAGTTTCTTCTGGGCATCTATCATAAAGTAAGCATGATAAGTAAGTGTTATTACGTGGTTAGATTTGCATTTTGGTGCTGCCGTCTAGGTATATCTTACTGTGGCATGACATTTTTTACTGAGCCTCATCAGAGCTACAGCAAAAATGATAAGTGTTATTACATGACTGGCCCACATTGTGCAGCCAGTTTTGGCATGTTTTCATATGGTGGTATTGCATTTTTAATAGCAAAACAGTAAGATAGCTTAGAGGGTTGAGTGCTTGCTGCTGCATTCTGTGTCTGATCTGCAGGTTGCCAGCTCAAATCCTGGCAATGCCAAATCAACCTTTCATTCTTCTGAGGTTGAAAATGAGTACCAACTTCAGTTGAGATGATAATTGTTTGTAAATATGTGCAATGCACAGCGCTTTGGTGAAAGTGGTATACAAATAACCTATCACTAATTAAAATGTTAATGCTCCTGTGCACTGAAAGTGATTTGCATCTATAGGATCTTTGGATACTGTATTATTGCAGAAACCAGCAATGCAAGGGTTCTACTTTTCATAAAATGACAATACCTGACATGCAGCTATAATTGGCACGATATGAAAGTAACTGGCCATAAAATACTGAAGTGGCATGTCTGTGGTGGTGCCTCTGCCTATTGTGTGTGTTTATAGTTCATTAAAAACTTTAACACATTTTTAATCATATACTTCAAAACATTTAGTTCATTACAAACGGCAATACAATATTTCAGACACAACATTCTGAAACAAACATTACAGACATTAATTAATTCAACACACTACAATATAATACCATATACTATATACCCATTAGGGCCTCCCTTTCTAACCCCCAAGATTACATTTTCACTGATCCGACAAATTATTCCCTTCCCTACTTCATTATGGTGGACCAATCGAGAAAAACGTTTCCCCCCAACGTTTTGTGTATCCCTGTTAAAAATTCACTAAAGCAATGGTTATTGAGATAGAGTATCCATACAAGAGTCAGCCCGTATGACTTCACAGTTTACATTTTCTTATCTCCTTATGAACTTTCACATGCACATTTTCTTCGGCCCTGGTGTTTTGCGCTACAGCCAATATGCCAATGTTTTAGAGTTTCTGCCTTCCCCGGCTTTTTACGGAGCTTCCAATTTCTTTCTTGCCAAGGGAACCCTCTTATGGCTACCCACCTTTGTAGGGAGCCTAGTAGGTTAAGACGAAAGCACATATAAATGTAATGTTTTTTCGACTTTAGGAATCTCATCACAGAGGACTGTATTTCCTTAAATGTCCTCATGTGTGTGGTTAGCGCCTTTGTAGTTTATACAATGATATTATCTGTATATCTTTCCCCATTTTCCAATTTTCATTTTGGTGTACACCTTCACCGGGCTTTCCATCAAAGTAAGTTTGACTGAGTCCATTTCAGCAAGAATCAGGTAACATCAACTCCCCAAAATTGCTCAATGCTTTGCCATAATTAATGCTTAAAAATATATTCAAATCTTCAAATAGCGAATCCGAAGTTGGAACCAATCTGGCCTCAGCCCATGTTGTACTATTGAGCCTAACCCTGTCATATCATGACCCCATCCATGGCATTTGAAGGCAGCACTCTTGTTAAAATGTAGTTGGTATCTAAAATATTCTGGTCTGCTTTCAGTACGTACTTGGTACTTTTATTTTAAAATGTTTACGTTTTTGTACTTTTTTACTTTACGCACACAAGCCACTTCCTGTGATGTCACCAGGGTTAAAAAGGAACCAATGCCATCTGGTAAAAAGGTAAAGCGACATCACTTCCTGTGATGTCATCAGGTCTGTGATGGCACTTCTGCTACCCCTGGCATTTTGGTCAACCGCCATCCCTGAGGACAAGGGAAACCATCTCTTCTGAGAGGCGTGTTAAACAATTAACACATGTAGCAAAATGCTTCAGCAGAATGATGCTTTTACGATTTTGCAGGATTTATATCATAAACATGACCTGCAGTTTGAAATGAATTAACCGTTGGACATGTTTCAGCTCACACCCAAGATCGTGTGTAAGAGTGGGTAAATTAACTCTTTGGTTCAAGCGTCAATTTTTACTTCCATAATCTACTAACCAATGTCACTGATTTAAACCATGACAGAAACGGCATGCAAACGACCCTGCACCACCTTCCTAGACATGCTGTTCTTGTGCAGCTGAGAAGGAGAAGCTTCCAGAAGGACCCATCTGTCACCACCTCAGTGAAAGGCACGTTTAACCAAACTGAACGCTTACTCTCTTGATTAACCTCGGGTTCCAGAAGTATGGCATGTGTTGGTCCTTATGATTTGTCTTCATCCAGATGTACATTATTGTTGCTTTTGCTGAAGCATAATTGATCTGTCGAGGATGTTCACGTAGGTATGCACGTTTTAACTCATCACGGATAATTATGTTATTGTTGTGATTTCAAATGTATCCTCTTCGTGCTGATTCTAAGGTGTGAGGCAAAACAGTGTCACGCAATGCTGCATTGGTGTGTGCTTGCAAATCCAAAGGCTTTCCCTAGTAAACCATTGTTTTGTTCAATGCCTTGTTTCTGAGGCATACAGCACACAATCAAAGTCCTGTAAAAAATATATATTTAAACAGTATTTTGTTAACATGTAATGCACAATATGCTACCAACAGCTGGCGATTTGCGCATCTTTAATTTCATTTTAAATATTTATTGAAGCGAATATTCATTAACTATAACTCAATTAGTACATAACTGGTTCATTTCTGTTTGCTCTAATTGGGTGAGGCATCTGAAATTATATCTGTGCAATGCAGATGAGCATTATCAAAGGCTGTTGGTTTCTAAAATAGGTTCCTGTTTTTACAAGTTTTGTTCAGCTTTTCCTGGATATACTATGACAACTGTCATCTGCTTTGTTCTTTTTAGCGTATGTGAATCCTATTAGCAACACAACGTTTTACCTATAAAACGTTGCCAATGCAGGTCCTCCAAAGACCGTGCACTGTGGGTACTTCTGACAAGGGTAATGCCCTCAGGGTATGGCTGTAAGGCGTGCCCACGTTTGCAGTAATCACAAGGCATAAACACAGGACATGCATGACCTGTTGGTGTCATGTGTGCTTGGAATATGGTTGCAGGGCATGCATGTTTCATACTATCCATAAAGCATGACGGCACTGGTGTCATTGATGGTGTCTTCAATGAACTCACATGTGATATATCACCTGTGTTTGGCATGTGTTCATTTAATTGATAAGAAGTTGAAATACAGCACTAAGGTTACTGTCACTGTTGCAAATAACAATTGATTCAATGTGAGCAGCTTTGTGTTCATAAGAATCAGTCTCCAACCCTAGACCTTATCCACCAAGTCCCTTGGATGTCATCACACATATCACCCACCCATCCCACATTTTTCAACACGTCTGGCCTGTTGACTAAACACACAACCCACCTACCTGCTTGTTAGACCCCCGCATCAACTAACTACCCCAGAAGCTGCCCCATCCAGCTACCCACTTTTTCCATCATCACCGACCCACCGATTTGTGCCCCCCACCCACTGAAGCCCCTGATTGTCCACTCCCAGCACTGATGCAATAACCCCCAGCACAGATGCAATACAGCACAATCATATAATATACATTTAATATTCAACCTCTTAACTATGCATGATTTTGGCAAGCCTTCTGATGTGATCCCCTTTTTGAGAATGAACACCTAAAATTCTCTTTTCTGTCTTAAGCGTTATCTTTTAGGACCACACAACTACTGTAAACTAGACAAACATCCCAAACACTGCTAGAGCCACTCTCCTCCCAGACCTTGGAAGACTCACACCATGACTTTTTACATGCTCGAGGAGAGAAGGGTTGGGAAGTGCCGGATCGCATAGAGCATTAATCACACAGACCCACTCATCAACCAGTAAAAGCTGAACAGGCAGTATCCAGAAAAACCCACAAGCCCCCATTGCCATGCAAGGGTTCCTCAATTGTTCTAATCACTCAGACTCCACCTAAAAAGAAAGACAGGTATTTGGAAACACACCATTTTCTTGCCGCCCTCCCATGGATACTATCTGACTACATTGACTCACACGAATGCACTCCTACGAGGCTAAACTTTATCCCATGAGAACAGTGAGAGAGTTAGTATCTGCTATTCCAGGAAACCAAAATATAGGCATCTTTCAGGTAAACACAAACCTTTACAATTATTTGCAACCAATCAAACATTACAGCAGTTTTTGAATTGTGTTGATGCCCAAGCTAGCAACCAATAGTTTGTCTCAGACATTGTCCAACATTTGAGATTTTAATCAGTCCAAGTATCTGTGAAATGTATAGTAAAGCAATATATTTCAATGATGCCAATACTTTGTAATGGCTTCAGAGAAAACTAAGCACATTGTTTTTTTAACCCTTTGTCTAGAATAGACATCCATATTTATTTTTCTATGTGCAGATATTTGTGCAAATTTGAATGAAAATATGAGTGAAATATCAGCAAGTTGGTTGTGTTTTCCTTTCTGTAGACAAGGTGACAGTCTTCATTTGAAGTACTGTGCACAATGTCATGAGATAAGGGACCACCTTTAATTCCATGATTTATTATGTTGAAAGAAAATAAAATATTCAGATCAAAGCAGCTTCTTCCGTGTCCCAGATTGTGGGGTGCGATTCTTGCTCTAACGAGAGTATAACTTTAGTTTACTTCTTTGGTAAAAAAAAAAAATGATCACTAGAATATCTACCTTGATTAGCAATATTGGCTCAAAAATGAAACACTAACTGGTTCTAAACGTATTTTGAGAATTAAAGGCTCAGACTATCCAGAGCTTGCGTTACCCCATTTAGATGTCAAAGATATCCCTATTTCTCTCCCCATCTAAATCAGCCTTGCAAAATCTTCTTTTGTAGGATGTTTCACTGGAGGTGTCTAATCAAAGTATTTCTGTACTTCTAAGTAAGATGCTTTGTTTCTTCCATGTATAGATCTTTAAAAAAATGTCTGAAGTTCAGGACTACTTTCCTTGGATGCTGTTACTATTTGTTTAGAACTAGTTTTGAAAGAGGGCACATGGTTTCTCGTTTACCATTTCTTGAGCACAGAAGGCAGTCAATTTAGACAGATTCTGCCTGATTCCCAAACTAAGTAATTCTTTCTGTTACTTGAGTTTTTGACTGTCTTGTTGTGTTCTTTGATGAACTCATACTTCACTGTTAGCAGCTCCACTAGAAAAGCTTCTGATAACTCTTTCCCACATATGAGTGATTATTCTTCATTTCATATGCTCTTTGTTTCAGATATTATTTTCACCAAAAAGGCCTTCAGCACTTCACACTGCATTTCTTCAGATGACAAAATATAATATCCCAATATTTATTTGTAAATAGTTCATGATTTCTGTGTGTACAAATGCTGGATCCGAAATCAGTGCACTGTTCAAGGTCCAGAATGGCACATCTTGAGGGTGAAGGGTCCAGTTCCTTTGGAGCATGGTCAGTTAACGCTATATCCCCCTTATCTGTCTTGACTAATGTGCGCAAAAGTGGCTTTGAGAACATGAACAGCTCAGCCCTGGACAACAATGTGTGTGCTGCTGCAAAGCAGGGTAATCACTTGTGGTTGGGTTCTGCAACTGCCAAACATCATGTAGGTCCAGGAGCTACATCATTTGTTGCAAATGTGTCTTATCTTCTTTTTGAGGATCTGCCCAGGAGAGCATCCTGTGGCAAATTGAATCTCTTGGAAAGATCACAATCCTGCAGTTCATGTCACATATGTTCTGGGATATGTTGGGGGAAGAAAGAAAGAGTCCTCTATGTTTCTGTTGAAATAAACATAATATGTTTCTTTCAATTTTCCATTTATATTGTTAGCCTTTCCATTTTGGTCAACATACTTGCTAAGCATTTCAAATCTGGTATAATGATTACGTACACATTTATTCATGAATTTGTATATGGATTGTTCCAATTTTCTCCAAACCAGCCTTTTTATCGTACTCTTAATTACCTAGCGTGCAGCAAAAGAAAAAATAGGACAGACCAACATCAAATCTGTCCCTGGGCAGTAATTACCATACCATGTTATTGAGGACCTGGTTCATAACCACCTCTTTATTTAAATGTTTATGTTTATTACTGGTCTCTATCTAGGGGAAAGATAAAGGATGGAACAGTGAGAGCAAAATGTGTGAAAAAGAAACGTAAATCAATGTCAATATATAAACCTCATATATACTTTATGTATGATAGAAAAGATAAGGTCATCTGCAATGCAGATTACTCTACCTCCAAAGTTTCTACACTCCATTTTACCTTCTTGGCCACCTCCCACAAGCCCCTTGCCCTTTTTCCCCACTATCCTCCTATCCCTCTCCTCTCTTCTCTGACTTATCTCGTGTTACTGACTTGGATATTGCCCACTTCCTTTCACATGCCCATCCAACTGCCTCCACTTCTGACTCTATTCCATCCCATGTCATCAGTTCTGTCTTCTCTCAACTCCATCCTTATCTTACAACCCTCTTCCACCTTGCTCATGTTTCGTCTGCTCTCCTCGCTTCCTTTAAACATGCAACTATCATCCCCATCTTGAAAAATCCCTCTCTTGCCGCTTCTCTCCCCTCAACTGTCCATTCTATCCCTTTTTTCCTTTTTATCTAAGCTCCTTAAATGAATCGTTTACTCTCAAGTCTCTTCATTTTACATATCCACTCACTCCTCCCTCCTTTACAATCTGGTTTTCGGCCCACCGCTTTGACAGAAACGGATCCATTGCAGTCTCAAATTCTCTCTGCATCACTCACCAAAACAAACTATCTTAGATACCTATTATTCTTGATCTCTATGCCGCGTTTGATACTGTCACCCACCCTACTCTTCTTTCCCCTCTTTCTTCTCTTGGTCTTTGTGGTTCTGTCCTCACTTGGCTTAAGACTTAGTTTTCTGACCAGTATTATTCTGTCTCCTGGGCTGGTCTAACACTGTTCTCTCAAATACAGTGTCCCCCAGAGTTCTGTTCTTAGTACATCCATATACTCTCTGTATACAATCTTTCTTTTGCCAATTATTAACTCCTTTAACCTCCCTTTCCACTTGTATGATTCACAAATCTTCTTCTCGTCTGACTTCTCTGACATCGTTAATTCTCGTGTCACTGCCTGTCTTCTTCCATTTCAATCCTGGATGTCCTCTTCTTCTCTACCTCCTCTCCATCCCCAGCTTCTTCTCCCCATTTTCTTTCCTTCACCGTCTTCTCTTCCATTCTGCATGTCTGCCTGCAACTGTGGCATTCTTTTCAACGTCTCTCGTTCTTTTTCTTCCTGCACATAACTGTTGCTTTCTCCTTTTCAATGCTCATCCTATTGATACTTCTAAACTCATCTCTTCTCTTTTCCCAGATTGACTACTATTTTTCCCTGTTAATTAGTCTTCCGTTTTCTCATCTCACTCCTCTTTGCTCTATATTATGCTATCCGCCTTCTCTTTCAGCTTACTCCTCACTCTTGTATCTCGTCCTCTCCCTATCTGCTTTTATCTTACCCTTCGAATCTCGGTTATTCTTTCATTTTCTTTTCATTGTTTTCAAATGCCTTCATGGCCTTGCCGCCTCCTATCATTCTTCTCCAGTCTCTTTCTTCTCTCCCCAATGCCCCATCCACTCCCAGTTCAGTTGTTGTCTTATAGTTCCTAAGCACGCTGTGCTGCTTCTTGCTTTTGCACTTTTTTCTATTAGCACCATATCACTTGAAGTCACTACCCCTTGCTTTCTGCTTGTCTTTCACGCATCACATCTTTCGTACCCGACTAAAAGCCCCACTTTTCTTTTTTTTCTCCACTGACTGTTCTGCTGTTTATTGTTGCTCTGCAACTTATTGTACCATGGCTACTTGCTTATGTAAAGTGCTTTGTCGGAAGCCCCATAGAAACCACAGTAAATACAAACGAAATACAAATGTTTAGTGAAAGGCACACAACCAGCCTGTTGAGCAACCTCCCACCACAGAAGTAATCTTTCAAAAAAATATTCTTCACCACACTCTACATCCTTAGAAATTAGCGGAAACTATTCAGAGTCATGTGTCAATCACCATATGACAATGTGCTACAAAGAAAAAGCACTGTAATGCTGCCTGTTTGGGAATAAGGGATGTACTGACTGATAAACGCTGATGAAGCAATTTACCATGAAGAGGAGAAACTATGCAATGCAGTGGATGGGCCTTGTCATGACAATTTGTAAGGCAGCAAAGATATTTGATCCTTTGGTTGCTACAACAAGGATCGAAAATGCAAACTACAAGGCCTTAGCCATTATGACTCCACCTCTTCAACCTTCCCCTTGCATTAACAAAGTTTTCCCGGTGCCGTATTGAGCACACCTGCTTTCCTCTTGAATTACTCTGGACCCCTCTTAGCTGTTGGAGGAAAGCAAGGCCACCCAATGTGCTGTGACAGCCATGTAGTCAATGCTCTGACCAGTAGTTCACATGTCCATATGGAAGTGGATATTTTACCCCACTGACTGCTGTAGTACGCACCCCACCCCAAATACCCCAAATTTCCTTTTTGTAAACTGACCTACCTTTCCCATACATTTCCGGGTTTACCACACATGACTAATGCAAGAGATATATTGCCAATATTTCAGCCCCGTTAGTATCAAGCAGGAGCAGTCTATCATGGTTGGAATACCTGCCCATGCTTAAATGCTTCCATAACATGTCCCTAATGCAATGGGGATCATTACTATGGCCCACTAGGGCACAGGGGGACGAGCTGTGTGTCCTACTCCCAAGTAGACTAATAGAGGTATGCTGATGGCTTATGATACAGGGAGGGCTGCACCCCAAATCTTTTCATTTTTCCCCCATATCTGTACATGGAACTTCTGAACATGGGTCTAAATAGTTGTGGCACCCAGGATGGGCTCTGCCATGCTCAGCACATTGTTTTCCAGCAGAATTTGTAAGTGGCCAGCAAAGTACAGACACACTTTTCACTTGCATAGTAGACTAACAAGGGGCATAGTAGACTAGCAAGGGCCTGGTTCATGTGGGTGTGATGGTCCTTGTAGTGGTAATGTTCTGGATTCCCCATAAGGATGTGAAGTGCGTTCCAATTTGCACCAGGAAGATTGTATCACAAAGATCATGCATACTCCTGAGAGGTGCCCTTCTATTATTACTTTCCACGTATATTCCTTTATATATGGCGATGGGCCTTCCAAGTATTAATGACCAGGCGGTACTCAAGCCTTTACTATATTGGGTACGAATCTGGTCAGTAGTTTTTCTTGATAAATACAGAGCAGTGTTCAAAGATGTATTATGCTACTGTAGTGCCCTTTCTCTCCCATGGTTCAAGCATTTAAAAACATATTTGAAGTTGTTAAACCTAGAAGTTCTTTGGATAAACACTAAGAATATCACGAGGGCTCCGTTTTAATTGCCAGTAACAGGCCCCCCATATTGCAGTCCCCCTCACTCGTCCTTGCTTTTTGCTGGAAAACCTTGTAACCATCCAGTATCAGGGCAGTTGTCAGTGGTTCCATGTGTTAATATCCCGGCAAAAATATTGAGATACAAACATTTGGCCATATTTTTGCGGCGATATTGACCCATGGACCCTGCGGAGGACACCCCTGCAGCCCCTGCATTATTTTAAAATGTGCGGGGGACACCCCCGCAATCACCGCTCCCACAAATTATTGCCCCCAAAAATATCGCCTATGGCGAGACAAACGGCCATATGTACGGCGATATTTTTGGTGGGGATATTTTGTAGGGATACCTTGTCAGCCAGGTTTTCAGGAGTAGAATAAAACATCTCTGTCTCAGTTGTTCTAATGCCCTCTGGTTGTTAAAGAGATGGGAGTTTCCTCTGGTGTTCCATGAGCTCAGACTCAGGTCAAACTTTGTGCTAGTGGAACCAGGCTTTTCCACTTCCGCCATAGAAAAACGTACCATGTAGGACTGACGTCACTTCTTACCAGTGCTTAGCCAGCCCCTTTTCCTCACTTCCCCATTCATTGACTTCTCTGCCACTCCTTCCACAGCCTTCACCACAACTCTTAAATTCCCTGGCACACCCATCTCCTTCTTTTCCTCCCACTTCTACACTCCCTCTACTCTGAACCCCATACCGTCCAGATCTCCCCCTTCAGACAGTACTAGGTCTCTAATCAATCGGTATTTGAAATGTAGCATGCACAAGCAATTGTTTGACCTATCCTGGAATGACACTCTTTCGATGTCCCTCGAAGATATGCCCACCATCCTCGTCCCCTCATTGAAGATTGCCAGCACATTTAGTCAGTTTAAGCATACCGGCGTATCCGGCCTCATGGTATTAATTAGGGAAAGTTTAAATTCCTCTTTGCCTTGCGCCGATGTTATGGGCTGTTTTGTGTGTTTTATCTCGCTTTCTCCCCCCCTATAGACTGCCCCCTTCCCTCCCATGTCACTGTTCCAGGCATTCTTTAAGATTCTAAATGGGCACCCCCGATGGTGATTGCTCTTAGTGCGAATCGCGGTGCTACGCGCCCTGTTCCCTGTTTCTGCCCATGTGTTTTCCCCCTGTGTACTACTGCAATCATGTGAGTTAGTCTTACTGAGGCTTTTCCGGGGGGTTGGTAAAGTTTTTGAGTCAGTGGGCTCATCCCACCATTGATAAACCTTTTTCGCCACATACCGCGGCCCATTCCCTTCTCCATTACAGATCATGCAAGTAGAAGTGGCCTTTTGCGAACCTCTCGTTTCACAAGCAGTTTGCTCTTTGACGGTTACCCACTTGATCTCAGTTTGTGCAGCAGAGTCCAACATACGCTTGGGTATTTCAACCCCCAGGACCATCCTCCCATTGGTAGTGTTTAATGTCAAGTCACTTCCCTCTGTCCCCCAGGCCCTTTGCCATTGTTTCCCAGCACTTCTTTTTTTTTTGTTGTCCTGCACACTCAAGTATTTAAGCAATTTCCTTTGCTCCTTCTCTGCTTGGTTCGTCCTCAGTGATTTTATTGCTTTCTTCTTCTTACTCTGTTGGGGACAATTAAGGGCTTCCATTATCCTTAGGTTCCTCAAGAATTTCCGAGAGGTTACGTTAGTGCCTTTCTTGCCCTTGCCTTTCACAGCCTTAGGGGATTTTACTTTTTCCTTTGCCCTTGATGAAGGAGGTTCTATGGGCCTCATTCTGAGTATGGCGGTAAGGGATACCGGTCACCGGTAACGAGACCGATGCCGGTAATCTCTTACCACCACATTCCGAGTTCCCTTTGCGCCCTCGTCCTTAACGCCTGCTTGTAGCAGGCATTAGGGACGAGGGCGCAAAGGGGCTTTTTAGCCAATAACGGTGACCGTAAAGTACGGTCACCGTTATTTGCAATTTCCCCATTCCCATTGAGTCCTATGGGGGCTCATTTGGGAATGGGGAAGAGCCCTGGGGAATGGGAAATTACCGCCCTGGTCAACTCGGAATAGGGCGGTAATTTCCCATTCCACCAGGGCGGTGCCGGTACGGGTCCGGTGCCGACCAAGGCGCTACTACGAACGAGCTTAGGACTGCATTCAGTGGAGATATTCATGGAGATGTTAACTTGATGTGCTCATCAACTTCACGCATGGTATGGTGCAATGACCCCTGCAATCCCTCTACCTCCGGCTTTTTCCACCTTTCGTTCCACCTCTCTTTCTGCTTCTCTTTCCATGTAGTCAGTCAGTTCCGTGGGGGAGCCCCTCACTGATGCATCACACATTTGGTGCATCAGGCTGTCCCCACTTATGTTGGTACTTATCACATCTTTGTTTTCACCAGCCTTTGGGTTGTGACTCTTTTTTCCTAATTATTGGCTTATCTAAGGCTTTTCTCAATTTCTGCTATGACATCTTGTTCCGAACAGCTCATGTTGTTCCTTTCTTCTGGGGTCCTCCTCTGAAATGGAGTCGAATTGTGCCCCCCCTAATGAAAGAACCCTCCCGCAGCATAACTGACTGGCTTCTAAGGCCCAGTCGCGTAGTTATTCCTGCAACTTTCTGTAGCAGTTTCATAGTTTAAATATAGATTAGAACGCTGATCGCCACCAAGCGCTCGGCTTACTCTGGTCTCGGACGCGGTTCTCTGATGCTAATTCCCCACACAGGGCTGTAAGTTTGTGTAGCTTCTAGCAGGCGGGGCCTGGCAATGCGGGGGATTCAATCTAAAGGATGGGTCATTAGGCAGGTGGGCAGGCTCTCTGACACGGTCCCAATTGTCAAGATATTCCTTGGCTTATATTCTTCCTGCTCGCTGCGTGCTGCGCACCCCCACGGACGAGTGCAGACCACTTTCTCCACCACTTGCGCGCAACGCTCTGCACCCGGACTGGTGATTTATGGGTGTTTGAACAGGGCTCCAGCCCAAACCTCTGCCTCCAGACCATGGAAATAGAAAAAATACTAGCGCCCTTGACCACCATAGACCACTTTCTCCACCACTTCCACTGTCTATGCTGTATGGACCTATGTCAAGAGGGCATGGCGGAGGAGGGAGAGATGCTTAGTCAATGTTTTATAATTGGTGTATAGAATGTTCACATTTTTCTGCTGTAATCTGCTCTTCCCCAGCTATGTGATTTTAGGGCTAGTTCTTTTTATTCTACACTAGGATATGCTGATAATATTTGTATGCAATTGTATGCAATTTTACAAATAGGCATATTGACTTGTTTTATTTGTTGTCTGTATTCTGTTTTCATTGTTGTTTTGTACTTTTATGGTCCAGTACCGAAATGAAGTTATATATAGCCGGTCAAGTGGCACAGCGAGTAGAGCGCTCGCTTTGACATCCGTGCAGAGCCTGCGAACGCAGGTTCGAATCCCGGCAGCGCCAAACTCAGCGTTTCATCCTTCAGAGGTCGATAAATGAGCACCGCACACCGTGGGTAATAATAAGCAGCGCTCAGATACCTGAGGGTTCGTAGCGCTATATAAATGCCAAATTATTATTATTATTATTATTATTATAAAGGATGATGATGATGATGATGATGATGATGATGATATTACTACAACCTCTGAATCTGGGGTGTCATTCTCCTCTTTATCCTTCTTCTGCTTTTCAGCAGCAAGCTGTGTCTTGATAATAATCCTTCTCCTCATTTTACTATTTGAGACAGTGGATTTGGGTCGCAGAGAGACCTGGGATTTTTATTAAAACCTTACTGTTTAAGCACTGTGGCTATTAATCATTCCTGTTCTTTAGGAGATGATAAGATCTGCACAACCCCCCTATCTTCACCCGAAATAGTGAACAACCTGAAAGCGCAACCTCCTTTGTCGGTCTCGGTTGATGTTCATTGTCATGGAGCATTATCCATGCACTTTCTTGTACATGGGTAAGATGGCTCATCGGGTTAAGTGCTCATTGCTGTGATCTGTGTTTGATCTGCAGTTTGCAGGTTCAAATCCCAGCAAGGTTGATTCTGCCTTTCATGGGGTCGATAAAGTGAGTACCAATTTCGATTGGGTATACTTTTTGTAAAATATGCGCTATGTAAAGTGCTTTGGATCAGGACAATATATAAATATCAAATTAGTATTATTGTGCTGGTATAGGTACCCAAGTTGAAAATGGGTGGGATGATATTGTGTATGAACCACGCACAGTTTTGATCTCACAAGCAGCACATCGCCTCCTCGTTTGGGTGAAGACATGTTCTTCCATATATGTCCAAACACGTGTTAAACACCTCTTCAACTCTCTGTTGCACCTTCAAAGCAAAATCAGGCAAGCACTCTTCGCTATTCCCTGCTTCTCCTCCTCTTCTTCACTAGCTAGTATCACCTGATGGCAGGTGTCTCGTCAACGTGCTTCAAGAAACAGACAGTGACTGGCATGTCACCCATTTCCCAGAATCTCTGCTACTTCCACCCAACAAAATCATGGAAAACCAATTTGGAGCTTTTAAATGGGGTTCAAGATGTTAGTAATTGAGTACCTATATGCACACACCTATGCTTAATATCACTAACTAGTTTTAATACTAAACTGAAATAAGTAACAACTTTGGGTGCGGCGGAGGAATACAGACGCTGACAAGGAGTCTGAATCACACAAAGCACAAAAAAAGTGTCTAACATTTGAGTCACTCCCGTCCCCTGCACACCATACAAACTGAACAGACAGTCAACCCTTTATAACAAGTTTTTGCTTGTATATTTTTAGATTTCACAAAATGAAATGTTAATCTTCACACTAGTTAATTCAAGTGTAGTCAAAAAAGCAGGTTTACATAAAACAAATTGACCTCTGCAACCAGTGGGGAAAATCTTATTTGTAAGGTTTTTGCAGCTCAACGCGTTTCGTGTATACACCCTTCTTCAGGAGCAAGTAATTGTGAAAGAGCATATACAAAAAGACCATTCAGGGTTCTGATTTCTAAAAACTTGTCACAGTATCTCAATTAGTGTTAGAGTAATACACGCCCAATTAATTAAATAATCATGCTACTAACAGAGTACAATGAGTAGACATGATAAATGGGCTAACATTGTTCATCTATAGAGGAAACCAAGTACATCTAAGCCTGTTGACTATTGTCAATATCCATATGCCTCAAAGTTGGCCTTGGTATGGAATATATTGTGTACCGTAATGGTGGTTTGATAGAACATCATTGCTGATTAATAGAGTTATAGCATCATTGGAGAAATCACTGTGTTGTATGTCCTACCTGTATTATAACCCAGCAGAAGTAAAATACATGTCTGCTTTGCGTGTAGTAGTGGCGTATCGATGATGTTAGAAAACTATGGTAATGGTTGCTCATAAATGGGCTTCCACAGTGTGCTGCCTCAATTGGACTTCCCTGTGCCTATAGTTAGTTCTAACTAGGATATTCCTACGGATAAACACCAAAATTCAATCATTACAAGGACCAGTATATAGTCAGGGACCAAGTCAATGCAGGGCTAAAATTATGCTCACCTATTGGTGTAAATGTGCAGCCACAATAGGTATGGAGATTTCGAGAAGAGCGAGGACAATATCCAATTTGAGTTAAGTATATAACCACAATGCGGGGTCAAATGTGAATGCCCATCTCAGTCTATTGTGTCTGGAGTACAAAAGAGAGTGTATTCAAAGACTGCTTCTTCTGTGCGGTAACACGTTTAAAAGTAGGACATTCCTACGGACAAACACAAAAGTTAAATCATTACAAGGACTGGTGTATAGTCAGAGACCAAGTCAATGCAGTGCATCAATTACACTAACCTATTGGTGCAAATGTGCAGCCACAATAGGTACGGAGATTTCAACATGAGAGAGAACAGTGTCCAATTTGAGTTTAGTACATAGTCACAAAGGGTGGTCGAGTTGGAATGCCCGTTCTCAATATATTGCCTCTAGAATACAAAAGAGAGTGTATTCAAAGACCACTTCTTCTATGTGGTAACCCGTTTAAAAGTATTTCTACATAAAGCTTCTGGGACTCATGAAGCTTCGGAGACCTCTATCCATTATAATGCGTGCTGTGACTTCCATTTTGATAAAGATGGTTGCCTTTTATTGTGGCATTTCTATGTTAGCAAGCAATATATGTATATCATGTTTCTTGCATTTCAGCATATACATTGCTTATGTTATGTTCTTCATGTGCATATAGTTGAAAGCGTTATTCTTCAGGTATAAAATGCACATCTAAATTAGTGTTCGTGTTTTATCATAGTGAGTGCATATTTGCCTCGTGTCCATTGCATGGGCGTGTGTAAATTAACAATGAGTTTGCTTTTTCTCACCATCTTTAGTTAAAATTAGGTCCATGTCTTCCTGTATCTGTATGGGATATGGGTGTTATGGTTTCCTTAGTGCATAGCGTTTCTCACCTATGTGATATTGGGGCAGGGGACAAACTATAGCTATGAATGACGTATTCATCTGTCTGTCAACACAGTAGAATTGTGTTTACCAATTAAAGGGATAGTTGTAGTTTATTATGTTGATTGATATTGATATTGGGGGGATCTTGAAAGAGTTTGTCATAGGAAAGGGAGTCTTTGTCCCCACAGGGAGGAGTCTCTCCCGGGGAGGTCCCGCTTGCCTCTACTCTAGGGCGGGGGTTGCGGAGCAGGCTCACCTCCCTAGCCTCATGGGGAGCTTGCCCTTTGGGAGAAGGGACGAATTCCCTCGATTCGTCATACACTAAAAATTTAACATGAAACTCCAAGTATAAATACTCACTCCATACCACTACAAATGAAAAACATTCACGTTACCATAAAAAAGTTGAAATAAATTGAAAACACATTTATTTTAAACAGATAAGCTTAAAGCAATCAACATTAGAAATAATCATGTTAAGGTATTAAGAGTTAGGGAGAATTCTCAAAATGTGCTAATTTCCCTTACCTTTTGAGACCACCAGAAACTTTGCTGGATTTCTAGGATTTAATTTGTTTATCTGGGAAGAGTGTGAGATTTTTTTTCCCACTCTTTTGATGTGTGTTTTACTTTTGTGTTCTTTGGTTATGGAGTTTTAAGACAAGTCCAGTGGCATCATCTTCTTCTGTGTGTCACACAGCACCTTCAGTGCAGTGGCACTTGGCACTTCTGTCTCCCAGAGCCTGTAAAGTTAAATTGACTTTACTAGTCTCTTTAAATTTACTGACCCAGCACACCCTATCTTACAATAGAGTGCTGGAGGGGTTGTCTAGCTTCCCCTGAGTCAAAACACTCAAATAACAGTAAAATGTTACCCTTTCCTACTTTAAATGGCTGGTGGCAGTGGTTTAGATCAACTACCGTGATTTTTCCCTACCACTAACAATGGTAGCTAAAAATCGGGTCAGCCATGTTTTTCAATATGGCGCCCAAGACCTATCTGTAAAAACAGACTCTGGTCATCTTTTTTTGCCATTTCCTTTAGGAAAGGTCCTTCTTGTGTTTGTTTCTGCGTGCCAAACCAGGTTTGGTCCCTTTGTTCGGAGGCCTTTGGGGGGCTTCAGTGCTGAAGCCCTCCTCTGGCGCCAGGGTGTCTGGGGTGGACAGGATGTGAGGGAGGTGCCCGGAACTCCCTGTGCTTAGTCTCCTAGGAGACCTGAATGCACTCTGGCGTGATTGGCTGGCTGGCTGTTCGACAAGGACAGCCACCCTGCTGTGTGAGTGACAGCCAGGCTGGAATGAATGGGGGAAAACTGTTTAAAAGCAAGTCTCTGGGACTTGGAAAGCAGAGTCGACCACTGGAATGAAAGAACCGAAGAGGAGAGGAAGGAAGGGGACTGCTGCAACTCCTGGACGACCTGTGAAGCCCTGCTGCAGGTCTGAATTGCCTGAAACTCTGACGACAGAGAAGCCCTTCAAGGTTAACTTGTTCCCTTGAGTTTGGTGGGAACAACCAACTCACAAGCCATCTGGACACCGTCCTATTCTGGTCGAATTTTCATCAGAGTGCTGTTGAAAACCGATAGCCAGAGGGAAGGAAACCAGGTGGACTTTAAGGCACTCACACCTTAAACTGACGTATTGCTACAGCTTTTGGCCTCTTCCCTGGGCAGTGAACCTCCTGATGTCCTCCTTCTTGTCCCCACGACTGAAGCTCAGGAACAGCGAGATCTGCTCGAACTGCCAGGAACAACTGCCTCAGTTACAGCTTTCTTCATTGAAAAAGTACTGTGCAAACGCGGTCCGGAAATATTTTCGGCCATCGAGAAAGTGCCTGAAACTTTCCTCAACTGCAAAGGCTTGTCCTTCCCTAAACATGTGTCAAACTTTTCGCCTAGCCAAATCCTTTAACAATCCATTGCAAAGACCTAACAGTTATCTACCAGAACTGTGCTATCCTATACAAAAGCTCTGAACCATTGACTTTGGCCCAGGCCTATTGAGAAGAATTGCTGGTTGTATTTAACTGAAACCCTTTGCCCTACATATGAATGTATTTGGGTTGTCTATTCTTATAACCTTGTCTTTTCCCTCCCATATTAAGTATCTGAACTGCCATTTTGCTCCTACTTCATTTTTTAGCTAAACATGTTCAGTTACTTACCGGTTGCATTTTTGTGGTGTATTAGTGTGTGATATTGGGCTGCTTGTGCTAGTGTAATGTTTTATACATGACTGAGTACATAAATGTTTATTCTTTTACCAAGAAACCTTGAGTAAGTGTTTACTTGAATCACTGTATTGGTTGGTCCTTTGTGTAACTTGTTCTACTGCTCACTTAAACTCTTGAGATAAGTCTGGCTGCTCTGCCATTGCTACCACTTTACTGTGTAGTACAGGCGTGTACCAAAGGTGAAATTGTGCTTACACCCATAGTCCTTATTGCCTTTAGTGCTCCCAAAGGCTACTGCAGGTGATTCTGCCTAACACTGGTGTACAGCGGTGAGGGGAAAGTAGACTTGTTACATTTAGAGTGCTACTTTTACTTTTGTTCAAATAATCCTCCCAAGGCAAAGCAACAGCAGTAAAGCAATTATTATATCATGACTGATATGGAAACCTACAGACAAGAGACCCTAGTGACTTTTGTTGATCAATTGAGAGATATGTGTAAAGCTAGGAATCTCACTGTAAAAGGCAAAATGGTTGAATTGATAGAAAAGTTGTTAGAATACCAAAGTCTGAAGAGTGACTCTGAATCCCCCACCCCTACGGCAAATGTGGAAATTGTTGATGAGGATGATAATGTTTCTGAGAGTAACTCAAATGTTATGGATGAGTTAGATGAGGAAAAAGAGTCTTCAAATGTAGGCCCTGTTTTACCTCTACCTCCTCATAGGCCTCAACCTCTGACCACAGGGACCCACCAGGTCCAACATTAAGCCCTGAGTTTGTTTCTTTAGAAAGAATGAGGCTTGAGTTAGAGTTTAAAAAAATCCAAGCTCAAACTGAATGCAAACATCAAGAACTTAAACTCAGAGAGTTGGAATTGAACCATTCACTAGAGATGGAAAAGTTGTCTGTGGAAACTGGTTCTCTCCCAGAGTCTTCTTATTCTTCCAGTCCTAAGAGACCTCGCATGCCCAAAGATGGAGTAAGTACGTACGAGGTTAAGCTTCATATTTTGGATTGATTGGCTGCTTTTGAATATAGCAAAAACAAAGAGGTGATGGCTGGAAGGTTTAGAATTAATCTTAATCAATGGCACACTGGCAATGCTCTGGGCAACCCTCCAGACTGCCCCTTTTGGGGTGGGGCCAAGCCTGATTTGCATATGGTCTTTCCCCTTCTGTAATGACTTGGCAGGCGAAGAACGGTGGTCTGGAGGGTTGCCCAGAGCATTGCCAGTGGTTAAGATTCATTCTAAACCTTCCAGCCATCACCTCTTTGTTTTTGCTTTTGAATATAACCATGGGATTCAAGACATTACAGGTAATCAGTAGATTCCTTGGCTTTTTTCTAGGCTACCCCCTTTTGCAACTGATGTGGTAATGGAGTTGGGGGATATAGACAGAAAGGAGTATGAAACTGTGAAGCTAGCTTTGATAGCTAGATTTCGGAAGACCCCTTCTCAGTATCTTAAGAGGTTTAGAACCCTCAAAAAGCATGCTGGGCTACCTGGGTGACTGAATGTTTGAAAAACTTAGATGGTTGGGTTAAGGGTTACCGAGTGAACACTTATGAAGGTATGAGAAATCCGTTTATGTTGGAATCTATTTCTGTTGCTTGCTCTCCTGAGCTGAGGCAGCACTTGGCTGACTCTAAGGCAATTGATCCAAAAAAGTTAGCAAGGGCTGCTGACTTGTGGGTTGCCAACAGGGCTACTCACAAGGATTCTGGGGCAACTCAGAAGAAGGACGAGAGGAAGCAGCACAAGAAAGATACCAACGAGAATTCAAATAACTCCAATCCAAAAGAGGGCCACAAACATAACAAGGGTAAGCCACAGGGAAAACCAAATCAGGCTTGTGTACCGTCTGGGGACGACAAACCAGAAGGAGGTCAGAACAAACCCCCATTCATAAAAACATTTGGTAAATGTTATGCTTGTGGTTCAACTGACCATGTGAAAGGGGATCCCAGATGTAAGGGTAAACCTTCACAGGTCCACACTGTCTCCTTAGCCTTCTCCCCAGTGGATGAAGTACCAATGGCAAGTGGGAACTTTCACTTACTGGCTGAGGAACCCATGAAAGTCTCAGCCAGTGTTTCTTTAGTGTCCCTGGGTCCGTGGGAACAACAGAATTTAGATGTGTACAACACTATCCCAGATAATACTAAAGCGTATTACAAAGACAGTGATCTTGTAAATGGTCAGGAGAACCCTGCCATTAGAGACACTGGGGCCATAACTGTAGTTGATTTATCATTTTTCAAGGAAGAGGATGTTGCTAAGGCACCCAAAATCTTAACTAAGCTTGCTGGAGGCCCTGTCCAAATGCTTCCACAGTTACCAGCTCTCATCCAGTGTAATTATATGACTGTCAAAATACCTGTAGTTGTGCAGAGTGAAGTACCTGGGAGAGTCCTGCTGGGGAATGACTTAAAAACTCTTGGAGTTGCATCAAGCACCCCCCGGCCTCCCAGCAAAAGTAGACAGGAGCAGACTAGGAAGGTCAGAGAGAGTACTTTAAGGGGCTCTACAGAGGAGATTATAGAGGAAACTATAGCTCCCAGTCCACAGGATTTACTGCCTGCCATTTCCAAGAAGAAGAAGGAAAAGGGACAACCTAAAATCTCCAGGAAGAAACCAGCCAGCACTCCTGTGCTACCAACAAGGACATCCCCAAGAGGACTGTTCAAAGTCACACCTATGACTCCTCCACCAGCAGAGGCTGAGTATGTAGAACAACCTTGTGTGGTTGAATCAGCTGCTGAGGAATCAGAGCTGGAAGAGGACCATGCTCCTCTTGGAGATCTGGATCCTGCAGACCATACTGAGCTGCAGTCTTTACTGGCAGAAGGTGTACCCTGTAGGGCAGACTTAAGAAGAGGTCAAAGAAAGTTGTCCTACTCTTCAAGGTCTTCACCAACAGGCAGCTTCCCAGCAGGATGGGTAAGAGCCAGGGAAGCATAGGTTTTACGGGGAAGATGGCCTCTTCTGCAGTGAACCGACTGAGTCTATCCCAGGGGACTACAGAAGACTTGTAGTGCCTCTTGAAAGCAGACTGCAGTTCCTACAGTTAGCCCATGAGATACCTTTGGCTGGTCACTTAAGTTTTAAGAAGACCAAGGAGAGGCTCTCTTTATATTTCTACTGGCCTAAGTTGGGGTCTGATATAGATAAGTTCTGTAGGAGCTGTCACACTTGCCAAACCTCTGGCAAGAGTGGAGCCAATAATGTGGCACTCTTGGTGCCTCTCCCAGTGAGAGGGTAGGAATCAACATTGTTGGTCCCTTAGACCCTCCCACATCTTCAGGAAACAGGTTTATCCTGGTTGTAGTAGACCATGCTACTAGGTATCCTGAAGCTATACCTATGATGACTGTTACAGCCCAGGCTGTTGCTAAGTCCCTACTTGGTATTTCTACCAGGGTAGGTTTTCCTAAGGAGGTTATCTCTGATAGAGGATCCAACTTTATGTCCCAATACATGCAGGCCATGTGGAATAACTATGGAGTAACTTACAAGTTCTCAACTGCCTACCATCCTCAGACAAATTGATTGGTAGAGAGGTTCAACCGTACATAATAGCATGATAGTTGCTTTAGAGGAACACCTTAGAAGAAAGTGGGACCTTCTACTGCCATGCCTTTAATTTGCATATAGAGAAGTCCCTTAGGAGGGAGTTGATTTAGTCCCTTTGAACTTCTTTATGGCCATCCAGTTAGAAGCCCCTTGGCCCTAATTAAGGGGGGGGGGGGTGGGGGAGGTTGGAGAGTGCTCCTTACCCCAAGCCAGTGAGAGTCACTGGGCCTCATTACGACCCGGGCGGTAAGGGATTACCGGTAAGGGCACTGGTAAGGTAAGCCCTTACCGTCCAATTCCGAGGTCCCTTTGCGGGTCCTCCATTAATGGCTGGTTTTACCAGCCGTTAAGGACGGGACCCGCAAAGGGACCTTGGAGGTAATTACGGTACCGCAATTTGCGGTACCGTAATTATCACCTTCCCCATTTCCATTGAGCCCTATGGGGGCAAAAATGGGAATGGGGAAGGGCCAATGGTGAATGGGGAATTACCACCCCGCCAACCTTGGAATGGGGCAGTAATTCCGCCATTCACCATGGCGGAATCGGTAAGGTACCGGCGTCAACCATGGCGCTAATAGCGCCATGGTTAAAGCCTGGGTCGTAATGAGGCCCACTGACTATGTGATAGGACTCCAGAAAGAATGTCACACATGATGACAGAAGCATCTGATAACTTAAAAGCAGAGAAGCCTCTGGTCAAACATTGGCATGACCAGAACACCAGCATGGTTGAGTTTACTCAAAACCAGCAAGTTTCAGGTATGGTACCTACAAGGCAGAGGGCCTTACAGGACAAGTGGATGGGACCCTTCAAGGTTGTGGGTAAACTTGGAGAGGTCAACTATCTAGTGGACTTAGGCAATCCTAAGGAGGCTCCCAGAGTCTTTCACACCAACCGTTTAAAGGCTAATGTCTGAAGACCAGAAGTGGGAGCTTTGCGTCTAGCTTCAGTCCAAGAGGAGGAGGAGAGTGAACATCTACCTGACCTACTCAGAGGCCAGCTGTTGTAATGTGTATCTGAGTGTGGTGACATCACTGATGGTGGAATGTGATGATGTCAGTGTGTATGGAGTGTTGGCATGTTATGTTCTGAATACAGGTTCTATGTTTTATAGTTGAGAGCTAAGCTGGCATGAAGGGATGTGCCAATGTTTTCTTCCTGCCTAACTACAAATAAACCTACTAATAACTTACTTGCTAGTCTGGGTGTTACTTCAGGTACCAAGTTATTACACAGGCGATGAGGATGGGATCCTGTCAAGGAGGGGACAGCTGTTAAGTCTAAGAACATCCCCCTCCCAGTTGTCACGTCCCATAGATGGTACCAGCTGTGCCAGCGCTGTGTTCCCTGGCCTGAGAATTGGGCGTCATCAGGCCGGATGGTGCTCCAGGGAGCTGAGCGGCACACATTTCGGTGTGCGTGGGAGAGGGGTACCTTTGTGAGGTGCCCCATCAATGTTAGCCCAAGCAGGCTGGGTGGTGCTGTGTGTTGGCGAAACTTCGAGCCCTGGAGCTGGAGGGCACACAGTTCAGTGTGTGTAGGAAAGGGGTACCTTTTTGAGGTGCCCCATCAGTTAGCAGTTTTGTGGGTCCATATTGATCAGTGGGCGTGTAGGTCGTCAGAGAGGTGCTGCCGTAACTGTTCAGCCCTCCGTGGCATGTGGAGTGGTGCTCTGGTGGAGGAGAGCTAAGAGTTTGTGAGGAAGCCGGGTGTTCCAGTCCGTGGGCAGTTGGTGTTAGGCAGCGTTGGAGAAGCAGACCGCTGCCGCGTCCTGGTGCCCAGTGGTGTTGGTGAGAGGGGCGCCAGTCCGCGGGCAGCTGTTTACAGACAGCGTTGGAGAAGCAAACCACTGCTGTGTCCGGGTGCCCAGTGTGGCTGCTGACAGGGGCCTGGGACCATGGAGGGTGCCGGTCCCGGCGTGGCGCGGCACCACGGACAGTCAATGTGTAGCACCAGTGTTAAAGGCAGCAGTGGTGTTCTCTCCATGCTCCCCATTTGCAGAATGATGATGTCGGAGTCATCACCATGCATTCCAGCACAAGCAGCTGGAACGCGGAAGAGGATTCGTAGGAGTGGCATTGTCAGCTTGCGTTTATGGGATGTACGTGGGAGTGCAGTTCTGGTGAAGGCGCAACGTTGCATCCAGGACTAGGACTTGGAGGGCATTCCATTAATACGTTGATGTTGTTTTGGATCGTGCTACGTCCGAACATGTGACGAGGACGCATGGATTCAACAGAAGGGCTGTTGGGGTATTGGAGGTGTCGGCTGGGCGTTTAAGCCTGCCATCCGTGTCTGCTGCTGCGTTGGAAGCGGAACAGTGGGGGAGTCGAGTTTTGTTGTGGCAGCGGACTTGGATGTGTCGGATGGGCATTTAAGCCTGCCATCTGTGTTTGCTGCCGCGTTGGAAGCGGAACTGTGGAGGAATAGAGTTTCGTTGTGGTAGCAGCGCCACGTGAGGAGGACTTCTTGTTGCTGCGTGGAACATTAGGAAGCAGCAGTCATGTTCAGTCCGGTTTGTATGGTGTCTTGTATTTATGTTGTGGCCTGTTTCTAAGGTGTCTGTGTTACGGGCTGGTATGGGTGTATATGTTTATGTTGTAGCCCAGTGCTGTTCTAAGGGATGTTTTCATTGTGAGATGTTTTCCATGGATAAATGCATTTTTTTAGTTAACCTGTTTCTTTCTTGCAGGTGTGTTTATTTGGGTACTCAGACTCGTGGGTTACGGGTGCAGTTGTGATTTGAAAATTGTACCTTATGTTTTTAATTGCGGGTACATCAATGCTAACGTGTATTTTCCTTACAGCTGGGGCCCGATTGGTCTTTGACCTGGACTAGCGGGTGGGGTAAACTAATGGGGTTTTGGTCCTCAAAGGGACTTGCAGGTGTGTGACTTTGGCAGAAGTTCCACAGTATTGTAACTTCAGTCGTTCAGTTAGATCTGAACAGTGACTTTTGACTTTGGTTATAATATTGGCATTTGTCAGCAATGTGTATCCGTCTTCTATGTGAAGGCAGTTAGTGTGGGTGTAGAGAGTGAATATTGCGTAAAGGGTGTATTGCTGCATTGCGGTCTGGCTAGGACTAGGGGTCCAGTGTGTGTGTGTGTGTGTGAGACGATGTACCGCGGGGATGCAGTTGGCCTTGGGCTAGGGGTCCTATGTGATGTGAGTAGGTGTTTCTGCAAAGCCAGCCTGACTGGGGCTAGGGGTCCCGGGTGTAGTGTTGTTAGGCTGCGATGGTGCAGTTTGGCTGGACTAGGGGTCCTGATTGGTAGTGTTGGTGTGCTGAGGTGTTGCAGTATGGCTGGACTAGGGGTCCTGTGGTGTAGTGTGGGTGTGCTGCGGTGGTGCAGTTTGGCTGGACTAGGGGTCCTGATTGGTAGTGTTGGTGTGCTGCAGTGTTGCAGTTTGGCTGTACTAGGGGTCCTGTGTTGTAGTGTGGGTGTGCTGCGGTAGTGCAGTTTGGCTGGACTAGGGGTCCTGATTGGTAGTGTTGGTGTGCTGCGGTGTTACAGTTTGGCTGGACTAGGGGTCCTGTGTTGTAGTGTGGGTGTGCTGCGGTGGTGTATGTGTGTTGGTACGCTGCAGGGTTGCAGTTTGGCTGTACTAGGGGTCCTAGGTGTGTGTAGGTGTACTGTCTATGGCATTAGTTGGTGTGATGCTGGAAATGCATCGGAGGGACAGGGCCTCCGTATCCTTGTCCTTTACTGCTTTTTATCGTGTGTTCTGTTGTGTTTTCCGCACAGGAGTTCATGTGGGATTCCTGGCTGTGCAGCTCTCTCTTTTGGTTTGGTGAACAGACCCATGGGATACCCTCATGGCAGCCATGGGTAGGGGTGCAACCCTGTGCCCCTAGTGTATGTTTTTGGGCACCTGTGGGTGACCCGCAGGGTATGGGCTGGTGGCAGCTCCGTGCTGAATTGACTGGTGCCCTGAGCGTCCTCCATTTTGGGATGCCCAGGCCCTGTCATTGGAATTGGTAGATTCCTGATGGAGACAAAATGGCCCCCATGGCCTTTTGCCTTCCATCGCCTGTTACCTTGATCTTCCCGAAGTCTGGAGAAGCCCTGACTCTGTCCCTTCCCCCTGACTGGCTGTTGGGAGGAAGTTCCATATATGGTAGTGTGGGGAAGTGCTGACCAGACTGGTTGGAGCCTTCCCAACGACCGTATGTTGTGGGTACGCCTGTGGGTGGGACCTGGGTAAATGGAGTGTGTGACGAATACGCATTCTGTGTTGGGGGTGTCTAGTATCTGGTGTTTGACACAATGACTGAGACCGCCCTGCCCGAAACCGATATAAATGCAGTATGGAGTGTTAAATGGCTCGGTACTTGTCCCAATACCCATAACTTGTTGTGAGTGTCTGGAGAGAAGTGAATGGCCTGAATGCATTGTGTGCCTGATTGGCTACCTGCCTGCATGGATGCCCTCAGTCGTGATTGGATGCTTGAGTATGACCCAGCGGAATGAATGGGAGAATAATAGTATATCTGGGGACCGCTTATCTGGGGACCGCTCACTGCTAGGAATCGTATTCAGAAGCTGAAGTCCACTACGACGAGTAACTGGAGTAACTGAAGCTGACCTTGAAGCCCTGCTGGACGAGAAGAATTGCTGTTGCTCTCCTTCACAATCTGAAAGCTGCTATGTCTACAAGGACTGACCCAGAGAGGATCTGGTAAGGCGCCCTCTTCCTGAGCTACGAGGGACCATCGTGCACCAGCAGATCTTTGCCAAAGCTCCCTGGTAGACAGACCTTCGACAGTCTGCCGACCCGAGACGCCGCGGAATCCCAAAGAAAAGCACCCGGATTGTTGTCATCCACTGTCGACAACCGCTGTCGCCGACTGGAGCCGCCGTGCTCCCATTTGCCTAAAAACTTTCGAATCCAAGGACGCTCTTGTCTGCATCATCGCTGCTGCATCCTGCTGGAGAAGACCTGACAGTCGACGGGCCGAGGAGCATCCACCGGTGGGTTTCCCGCCACCTAAAGACCACAGAGACACCGACGACTCGACGTCCTTGCTGGGCCACAGTTCTTCAAACTCTTTGCGGTCCAGAACTATCAACACTGAGGTGCCCCGCACGCCTCTTCCTTCCAGGACGTTTACGTTTCCCCATCAACGAGCACTGCTAGGAACGACACGGCCACTTCACCGTCGTAGCTCGACCTGTTCTCCATCGGTCGTTCGATGACCCATGACTCCTGCCTTAAAGGGAGGGCACTCAAGAAGGGCCGTCGATTCCCCGACGAGGAACTCTACAACGCCAAGTACTTTGCGGTTGCAGAACTATTGGGAAGTCTAGTGTGAACAATATATGGACTGGGCTTTTATCTTTATTCTACAGGTTGCCCAGATGGGGGGATCTCCACACAGAGCTGTGTTTAACGGTAGTGACCAGTATTCTGCCAATTGTTCAACCATCTTGCTTTCCTTCCTCTCTCTATTGCTGGTTTCCTCTTTATTGATCTGTGTGACATTTTGACAGTAGTTGATGCACTTTAACGAGATCTAATAATATTTTTGGTACCACTGTAGAACTGTATATATTTACCATTGTTGTTTTTCCTAATACAAAGTGAGCTATTGTGATAGTGTACATAACCTTGAATATTAATTATATAAAGACTGTGTTTTAACCAATACATTGTGCAGGCATTCCTTTGTGGGTGCTTGGGGACTACACTGTACTTAAGAATCAGCCCGCATCACCTTCCTGAGAATCTAGGCCTTGATTGCTCGTCCATTGCTACCACAATAGAGAATCTTGGCTGGGGTCCTCTGTGCCTCTCCTCTACCATATAGAGAGCGGAAGTACAGACACCCCCCTCCAGTCTTTACACTGGTGGCAGCGGTGGGATGCTTATGGTTTTAAGAATCAGTGTATAACCGTGCCACTTATGAAGGATATCTGCACTGTATTAAATTAAGGTTTAGTCTTGTACAAGATAACTGCATTGCAAGCAATGAAATCTATTGCGAATGGTAAATTGACTCGGATGAGCTTAGAGGCTCTCCAGAGTGCTTGTGAAGCCAGGGAATTATACTTTGTGGATAAGTCTAGGCCTGAGCTGATAGCTGCCCTGGTGGACTACCAGACTGATTGTGAAGCTCTTGAAGGGTGGGATGCAATCAATGAGATCACTACCCCGAGGGTTGTTGCTGAATGTGATTCTGGGAATGCCACCATTCCTGCTGCCTCTGTTCCAAACCCCAGCACTTCTGTTCTGTTGAACTTTTAAAATTGGAGCTACAATGGGAACAGTTAGCCTTTCAATACAAAATGTTGGCAACAGATGCTGAGCTTAAGAAAGAGGAGTTGGCACAGCAAGTTATACTCAAAGATAGGGACACTGAGCACCAGAGATTCCAGTTAGAGAAAGCTCGAGTGGAGACTTCAGCTAAACCAGTTGAGAGTGTCAGGTCCCCAGCAACCAAGTTTATGATTTGGTTGGCGTGTATGCGGAGGGTTCTGATATCCTCCAGTGGATTGAAGCATTTGAAATGGCTTGTGCAATTCATGATGTTGATAAGAGAGATTGGGCTAAGTGTTTGTTAAGCAGGGTGCCTCAAACTGGATATGACTGCATTCGGAAACAGAGTGTGGAAGAAAGGGGTCAGTATGAGTGCATGAAGTCTGATTTAATTGCCAAGTTTGGCAAGACGCCAACCCAATATCTTAAACGGTTCAGGGATTTTAAGAAACGAGAGAATGTGTCTTGGATTGACTGGGTGAGTGCTGCGCACATGAACATGATGGGGTGGATTAATGGTTACAAAGTGAAAACGTTTGTTGAATTGTCCCACCTCTTGTTTTTTGAACATTTTTTGGAAGCCTGTTCACCAGAGCTGCGTCAGTATGTTGCTGACAAGAACATTTTGAACCCCTTCAAGCTGGCTAGGTTGGCTGACAAGTAGGTCTCCCTCCGGCGCCAGACCCCTGATTTATAGTTTTTGCTCCTCTCTTTTCCATCATCTTTATACCTTATGTAGGATACCACCAAGACGAGACTGAGACTTTACCTGAGAGTTCTCACTCTTCACATAGACGCCTGGTCCTGTCGCCTGATTTCCCTCCCTGTGTGGCCCACACCCGAACCTCTGGGATCTCAAACACCGGCAGGTAAGCCGACCACCGGTGCCGAGAGTTTCTAAATATTTTTATTTGTATAGCGCCCTAAGTACTAGGGGCCACCACCTCTCTATATCCACCCTTCTGACTCGATATCCATATACTTCCCACAGGGTCCCCAACTAGGAGCCCTGATGAAGGCGGACCTATCGTAATAGAATAACCGCCGAAACGTGACGAAGACAGGGATTCAAACCATACATACATATCCCTGATCGTTTGGAGCTTACATTCCGGTTCCAACCATCAAATCTCACGTTGGCAAGGATAAAAAAGATATCTTGTATCAAAGACCCTGCAGCATTAATTGCTTGAAACTAACAATTGCAAAAAGGGACTATCATTGAACAATACCTAGAAATTGGGCCATGATACTCGTTTATTTACTGAACCAGTATCACATGTATGTCCTATTTGCACTCTTCTTTATGATTTAATCATTATAATGTAAAGAAATGAATATTAATCCAATGTTCTTTGTGTTTTTTGTTTTTTATTGTGTCAAAACACTTATGCACATTGTAATCTCTTTCTACAAAAAAACGTTGCTTCCTAAATGTATTATGTGGATGTATTTGTATTTTGTTCTATTTTTTGGTTGAGATTATAACTTTGTTGACTTCCGTTTATGTGTTCTGGTTTTCTTTAAATATATGTTTTTGATGTCCTCGGAGGTAGAAAGTGAATGTCTTGCACTTTTTCCTTAATTATATGAGTTACCTTTTATTTTATTTCTCAAACACTGGAAGCACCACCGTAATGTTTGTCCTTTGAAACACACAGCTACTTTATTATTTGGGTGGTTATATAAGAACAGCGGTAGATTCATACCTTAGGATTTCCACAATTTGGAAACCTCTCAGAGATATTAATTCATTATTTGAAACAAAAAGAAAAAAAGAAATAATATGAAAATAATTATCAGCAAGGGTACATTTTTCTGTTTAGATCTCCCTCCGGGTGTCCCCTAAGGACTCCAGTGGGAAGGAAAAGGGCAAAGAAAAGGGGGCCTCTCAGAAAGCTGAGGAGTCCCAAAAGCAATCACAGTCGGGTAAACCAAAACCTTCCTCTCCGAAGACCCAAAAACCTAGTGGGGATAAGTCTGTAGTGGGTGGGAGTAAGAGTAGTGGTCAACCTGCTGCAAAGAAGGGTGCCAGTGGTTCCAGTACCATACCCCGCACTTCCGGCCCATGTTGGGATTGTGGGGTTCTGGACCACTGAAGGGGTGACCCCAAGTGTAAGGGTAAGGCACTTGGCATCCAGGCTGACAGCCTGACCTATCCCTACTCCGTACCTGAGGTGGAGGCCACTGTCCTCTCCTCCTCTACTGGGATCACCTTCGGTGTTCCCATAGAGATTTCCTTAGTGTCCCTTGGGGCCTGGGACCAGTATGCAGAAGTACTGGCAACTATCCCACAGAACACTCATAGGTTTTTGAGAAGTGTCCTCTTTAGTGGCCAGCCTTCTACTGGTTTGAGAGACACTGGAGCAAGCATGACAGTGGTGGACAGGACCCTGCTCAAGCCAGAGGTCTATGTAGGTGTTCCTCTGAGAACCACCAGGTTAGCTGGTGGGCCTCCCAAATTAATGCCTGTAGCCTTAGTCAACATTACGACTGGAGACAAGACAGCGAAGCTTCCGGTCCTGGTTCAGGACAACGTGCCTGCGAACATTTTGTTGGGAAACGATTTGGTCGAGTTGGGGATGATCGCGGATGGTCTACCCATGACTGCTGTGTCGGTCAACTGATCGCAGGTCACACGGAATCTGGCTGTGAGCCCGGTATCCTCGCCGACGGGGAAACCCAAGGCGCAAAGGAAACAGAAGAGTAAGAAGGCCACCTCTGCGGAGGGAGCCCCTGCTCTTCCTGCTGTTCGACAGCAGCCATTGGGATCCATGCTCCGGACGGGCTGGGTCCAGTGGTGAATCCCGTCTCAACTCCTGTGGGTGTAGAGCCAGAAGACTCTCCTGTTGGAGAGGTTCTCAACCAGGAGGATCATCCCAACCTTCAATGCTTGTTAGCTGAAGGGGGACCCTCCCTGGCGGACTTCTGTAAGAGACAGAGAGAATGCCACTCTCTCGTGGGTCTGAGGAAACAGGCCCTGTCCCAGGCACAAGGAGAAGTGCCTAGGACGTTCCGAATTTATTGGGAGGGTGAGCTCCTTGTTAGTGAGCCCACTAAGCCTGAACCTGGTGCCCACAAGAGGTTGGTGGTACCCCAGGTTTACAGGCCCTTCCTGCTGCAGTTGGCGCATGAGGTGCCCTTGGCTGGTCATCTTGGTACCAAGATGACTAAGCAGAGGCTCTCTGCCAATTTCTACTGGCCACTGATGGGAGTAGAAGTAGAGTCCCACTGCAGGACCTGCCCAACTTGTCAGTTGTCTGGCAAGACTGGAGGCCATGTCATTGCCCCACTGCAGCCATTGCCAGTGGTTGGCACACCGTTTGAGAGGGTGGGCATCGACATCGTCGGTCCCCTTCACCCTCCCACTTCAGGTCGACATCGGTTCATCCTGGTCTTGGTATATCATGCCACCAGGTACCCTGAGGCTATACCCCTTCGGACTGTAACTGCCAAGGTGGTTGCCAGGGCTCTCCTGGGCATTTTCCACCTGTGTTGGATTCCCTAAGGAGGTTGTCTCTGACAGAAGATCCAACTTCATGTTGAGTTACATGAAAACCATGTGGAAAGAGTGCGGGGTAACCTACAAGTTCTCCACCTCTAACCACCCAGACCAACGGTCTGATCGAGAGATTTAATAAAACTCTCAAGGGCATGCTAGGCGGTTTGGGAGAGCCCCTAAGGAAGAAGTGGGATCTTCTCCTGCCATGTCTGATGTTTTCTTACAGAGAGGTACCTGAAGAGGGTGTTGGTTTCAGCCCCTTTGAGTTACTTTTTGGACATCCCATGAGGGGGCCCCTCGCCTTAATCAGAGAAGGTTTGGAAGCCACCCCTCCAGGTCCCGCCAAGCAAGTGGGGGACTATGTGTTAGGCCTCAGATGGAGGATGACACAGATGATGGGTCAGACAACAGCAAATCTTAAGGCCAGCCAGGAATTGAATAAGTACTGGCATGACCTTAAAGCATCGCAAGTGGATTGGACTCCGGGACAGGAGGTCCTTGTGATGGAGCCTGCCAAGCCTCAGGCTTTGGCAGATAAATGGACTGGACCCTTCAGGATAATCTCCAAGAAGGGCGAGGTCAATTATCTGGTTGAGATGGGAGCCTCTGGGGTAGCCCCTCAGGTATTCCTTGTTAATAGGCTCAAGCCTTTCCACAGGCGAGCCAAAGTCTCATGTCTCTTGCTACCTTCAGAGCAAGAAGAGGATGAGAGTGAGCCCCTTCCTGATTTGCTGCATAGCAACCCTCAGGATGGCTCAGTGGAGGGACTACATCTCTCTCCCGATCTGACGACAGAGCAGCATAAGGCCTGCAGGACTTTGCTCCGGCAGTATGCCTCTCTGTTCTCACTGACACCAGGCCTTGGTGTAGGCATGAGATTGACACTGGTAAAAGTGTGCCTGTCAAAAGCAGGTGCTACCGCATGTCAGATACTGTAAAGAACCACATCCAGGATGAGGTTGCCAAGATGTTGGTTCTGGGTGTTATTGAACCCTCAAACAGTCCCTGGTCCAGTCCCGTGGTCCTTGTCCCCAAGGCAAGTTCCCAGGCAGGTACCAAGGATTGGAGGTTATGTATGGACTCCCGAGGAGTCAATGCCGTCACCAAAACTGACGCGCACCCATTGCCCAGGGCTGATGAGCTTGTGGACACCATAGGTGCTGCCAAATTTGTGAGCACCTTTGACCTTACATCAGGCTATTGGCAAATAGCTCTGACGGACCATGCCAAGGAAAAGACGGTGTTCTCAACACCAGAGGGACTCTACCAGTTTAGGGTCATGCCTTTTGGGTTGAAGAATGCCCCTGCCACTTTCCAGAGATTGGCCAACCATGCGCTCAGTGGGCTGGAAGCCTTTTGTGTGGCTTACTTAGACGACATTACCGTCTACAGTTCCACCTGGGAAGAGCATTTGACGCATCTGGATAAAGTGTTGTAGGCCTTGAAAAGGGCTAACCTTACTATCAAGGCCACCAAGTGCCAGATAGCTCAGGGGAAAGTCAAATATCTTGGTCATGAGGTAGGAGGGGTTCAAATCCGACCTCTCCCCAGTAAAGTACAGGATGTACATGACTGGGAGACTCCCACTACTCAAACCCAGGTGAGAGCCTTTTTGTGCCTCACTGGGTATTATCGCAATTTCATGGCAGACTATGGAACCATAGCTGCACACCTGACAGCTCTGACTTCACCCAAACAACCTAGGAAGGTTAATTGGACTACAGACAGTCAGAGGGCCTTTGATGGCTTGAAAGGAAGTCTGTGTAGGGCACCTGTGTTGTGTGCGCCCAATTACAGCAAGCCCTTTATCGTTCAAACTGACGCCTGCGACACCGGAATTGGAGCTGTCTTGTCCCAGTTAGATGACAAAGGAAGAGAACATCCGATCATATTCATCAGTAGACAACTTAAGGGTAGGGAACTTAGGTGGGCTACTGTTGAAAAGGAATGTTTTAGTTTAGTTTGGAACCTTAGGCGTTTTAGACCCTACCTTACCGGGTCTACCTTCAAGGTCCAAACCATTGAGCATAGACCAGGGAAAAGTCACGATAATGCAGATGGCCTTTCCAGAAGGTATGTTGACCATATGGATGAGGGTGTCTATCTTGTGGGCGATTGGGCACCCTACCCTTAGTCTGGAGGGGGGCGACTTGATGCTGGAAATGCATCATAGGAACAGGGCCTCAGTATCCTTGTCCTTTACTGCTTTTTATTGTGTGTTCTGTTGTGTTTTCCATGCAGGGGTTCATGTGGGACTCCTGGTGGTGCAGCTCTCTCTTTTGGTTTGGTGAACAGACCCATGGGATACTCTTATGGCACCCATTGGTAGGGGTGCAACCCTGTGCCCCTAGTGTATGTTTTTGGGCACCTTTGGGTGACCACACAGAGCAGGGTGTGGGCTGGTGGCAGCTCTGTGCTGAATTGACTGGTGCCTTGAGCGTCCTCCATTTTGGGATGCCCAGGCCCTGTCATTGGAATTGGTAGATTCCTGATGGAGACAAAATGGCCCCCATGGCCTCTTGCCTTCCATCGCCTGTTACCTTGATCTTCCTGAAGTCCCGACAAGCCCTGACTCTGTCCCTTCCCCCTGACTGGCTGTTGGGTGGAAGTTCCATATATGGTAGTGTGAGGAAGTGCTGACCAGACGGGTTGGAGCCTTCCCAACGACCGTATGTTGTGGGTACGCCTGTGGGTGGGACCTGGGTGAATGGAGTGTGTGACGAATACGCATTCTGTGTTGGGGGTGTCTAGTATCTGGTGTTTGACACAATGGCCCTCATTACAAGTCAGGCGTTAATGGTGTAACGGCGCCGTCGGCGCCGTTAACCCTTAACGCCTGATTAAGAGGTCCCGGGTTTTAACGCCTGCTTTTTGCAGGCGTTAAAACCCATGCCGCAAAGTGACCTTGGTGCTAAGTACGGTGCCGCAATATGCGGCACCGTACTTAGCGCCTTTCCCCATTCCCATTATGCCCTATGGGGCAAAAATGGGAATGGGGAAGGGCAAATGGTGAATGGGGAATTACCGCCCCACTCACCTTGGAACGGGGCGGTAATTCCGCCATCCACCATGCCGGAGTCCGGCATGGACCATGGTGCTAAGAGCACCATGGTCCAGCGCCGGACTTGTAATGAGGGCCAATGACTGAGACTGCCCTGCCCGAAAACCGGTATATATGCAGTATCGAGTGTTGAATGGCTCGGTACTTGTCCCAATACCCATAACTTGTTGTGAGTGTCTGGATAGAAGTGAATGGCCTGAATGCATTGTGTGCCTGATTGGCTGCCTGCCTGCATGAATGCCCTTAGTCGTGATTGGATGCTTGAGTATGACCCAGCAGAATGAATGGTAGATCAACAGTATATCTGGGGACCGCTTATCTGGGGACCGCTCACTGCTAGGAATCGTGTTCAGAAGCTGAAGTCCACTACGACGAGTAACTGGAGTAACTGAAGCTGACCTTGAAGCCCTACTGGACGAGAAGAATTGCTGTTGCTCTCCTTCACAATCTGAAAGCTGCTGTGTCTACAAGGACTGACCCAGAGAGGACCTGGTAAGGCGCCCTCTTCCTGAGCTACGAGGGACCATCGTGCACCAGCAGATCTTTGCCAAAGCTCTCTGGTAGAGTGACCTTCGACAGGCTGCCGACCCGAGACGTTGACCGCCACGGAATCACAAAGAGAAGCGCCCGGACTGTTGCCCGCCACGGTCGACGACCGTTGTCTTTGACTGGAGCCGCCATGCTCCCGTTTGCCTAAGAACTTTCGAATCCAAGGACGCTCTCGTCCTCATCGTCGCCGCTGAATCCTGCTAGAGAAGGCCTGACCATCGACGCACCGAGGAGCATCCGCCGGTGGGTTTCCCGCCACCCAAAGACCACAGAGACGCTGACGACTCAACGCCCTTGCTGGGCCACAGTTCTTCAAACTCTTTGCGGTCCAGAACTATCGACACTGAGGTGCCCCGCACGCCTCTTCCTTGCAGGACGTTTACGCTTCCCCGTCAATGAACACCGCTAGGAATGACGCAGCCACTTCACCGTTGTAGCTCGACCTGTTCTCCGTCGGACTTTCGACGACCCATGACTTGTGCCTTAAAGGGAGGGCACTCAAGAAGGGCCATCGATTCCACGACGAGGAACGCTAAAACACCTGGTATTTTGGGGTTGCAGAACTATTGGGAACTCTAGTGTGAACAATATATGGACTGGGCTTGTATCTTTATTCTACAGGTTGCCCAGCTGGGGGGATCTCCACAAAGAGCTGTGTTTAACGGCAGTGACCAGTATTCTGCCAATTGTTCAACCATCTTGCTTTCCTTTCTCTCTCTATTGCTTGTTTCCTCTTTATTGATCTGTGTGACATTTTGACAGTAGTTGATGCACTTTAACGAGATCTAATAATATTTGTGGTACCACTGTAGAACTGTATATATTTACCATTGTTGATTTTCCGAGTACAAAGTGAGTTATTGTGATAGTGTACATAAATTTGAATATTAATTATATAAAGACTGTGTTTTAACCAATACAGTGTGCGGACATTCCTTTGTGGGTGCTTGGGGACTACACTGTACTTAAGAATCAGCCCGCATCACCTTCCTGAGAAGCTAGACCTTGATTGCTCGTCCATTGCTACCACAATAGAGAATCTTGGCTGGGGTCCTCTATGCCTCTCCTCTACCATATAGTGAGCGGAAGTACAGACACCCCCCTCCAGTCTTTACAGTTGGAACTAGATTTTTGTATTGTGGTGGCTTAAGGTGTGTGTTATTGCCCAGGATAGTTAAACTGTGTTTTCTTAGGTGTTCTCTGCATGGGTGCTGTTGTGAACTGATGTTGGGATGGTGTGCTTATTGTTTCTCTTGGTGAGCTGGAATCGTTCCCGGGGGTGGCAGCCCTGGTACCCTAGGGTGCAGACTAGGGTGGAAGGTTGTTTGTGCATGGATGGTTTGGCGTGTTAGGTGATGTACTTTTGGGGAACGCTGGAGCGTGGAAGGCTCTAGGTTTAAGGGGCAGCTTGAAACAGGTGGAGTGCTTAGTTTATTATTTTTGTTTCTCAAGTGTATTTCAAGTTCAGGTCTTAAGGGAGGAGTTAGCCCTAATTCTACTTCGGTGGGTTCCTCATTGTTTGTGTTTTGTGGGAAAGGAGTGGAATTGGAGTTGGAGTTGGATGTGTCCTTCCTGACACGGTTTTGGTTTTGTTGTCCAATTTGTTGTAGGCACAGTTAGGGTGCGTATTCTTGGGGTGCCATGTAGGTTATGCTTGTTGTATTGGTTTTAGTGCCAATGGAGGTGCATTTCCGTAGTGTCATATAATGTATGGTGCTGGGGGTGATAGCGAGCTCCAGGTGGCAGTTTTTCTTGTCGCCAGTGGAGTCTTGTTAGTTGGTGCATTTACGTGCTGGCCTCATGTGTTTCTATGGGATTGTGTTGGGTGATAGTTATAGTTGAATTCCTTCTTGTTCAAGAAATGTAAGGAGGGAGAGGTATTATCATATCATATCATATCATATCATATCTGAGTGTGGTGACATCACTGATGGTGGAATGTGATGATGTCAGTGTGTATGGAGTGTTGGCATGTTATGTTCTGAATGCAGGTTCTATGTTTTACAGTTGAGAGCTAAGCTGGCATGAAGGGATGTGCCGATGTTATCTTCCTGGCTAACTACAAATAAACCTACTAATAACTTATCTGCTGGATTGGGTGTTACTTCAGGTACCAAGTTATTACACCAGCCTTTAGATGAGAAAGTGAAAGGAGGTAATCTCTCTTCTAACTTGACACCTGAACAGCAGGAGGAGTGCAAGTTTCTGTTAAATCAGTTTGCCTCCCTGTTTTCACTATCACCAGGCTTGACCCCTTGGGGCCAGCATGATATTCAAACTGGTGACTGTTTACCTGTCTAAAACAGAGGTTACAGGATGTCAGATCATTTAAGATCCGACATAAAGGAGGAGGTCAACAAGATGCTTGATCTCGGGGTAATAGATCTCTACCAGTCCATGGTCTAGTACAGTTGTTCTAGTACCAAAGGCAGGATCCAAGGAGTTGAGATTCTGTGTGGACTATAGAGCTCTTAATGCAGTTACCAAGACTGATGCCCACCCTTTACCAAGAACAGATGCACTGGTGGACAAACTTGGTTCAGCCAAGTACCTCAGTACATTTGATCTAACTTCAGGCTATTGGCAAATAACTCTGACATACCATGCCAAGGAGAAAACTGCATTCTCACCCCCAGCAGGCCTCTGCCAGTTTAGGGTAATGCCTTTTGGATCAAATAATGCATCTGCTACATTCCAAAGTATGGTTAATCAAGTTCTGAATGGGATGGAGAACTTCTGCATGGCATACTTGGATGACATTGCAGTTTTCAGCCCTACTTGGAAGGAACATGTTGGCCACTTAGGATATGTTTTGCAGGCTCTTGAGCAGGCCCATATGACCATAAAGGCTACTTAATGTCAAATTTGTCAGAGTAAAGTGGTCTACCTTGGACATCAGACCATTGCCTAGCAAAGTACAAGCTGTACAAAACTGGGCCACACCTCATACTCAAACCCAAGTTGGTTACTGGTTGCTATAGGAACTTCATAGAGAACTATGGGACCATAGCTTCTCCCTTGAATGTAGTCTCCACTCCCAAATTCCCTAAAAAGGTCAGCTGGAATGAGGAGTGCACTCAATCATTTGAAGGCCTAAAGAAAGCCTTTTGCCAAGCTCCAGTCCTAAGAGCTCCTGACTATAACCAAACCTTCATTGTGCAGACAGATGCTTAAAATACAGGTATAGGTGCAGTCCTTAGTCAACTGGATGAGAAAGGTAGGAAGCACCCCATTTGCTTCATGAGCAGGAAGCTGAAGGAACCAGAAACAAGGTGGGCAACCATTGAGCATGAATGCTTTGCTATTGTCTGGACACTGAAGAAGTTTAGACCATACATGTATGGATCTACTTTTGTGATTCAAATTGACCACCGACCCTTGAGATGATTGATGCAAATGAAAGGGGAAAAACCCAAAACTACTGAGATGGTCAATCACCCTGGAAGGGTTTGATTTTACCATTGAACACAGGTCAAGGTGTCACCACCAAAATGCTGATGGTCACTCCAGGATGTTCGACCGACTGGAGTAAGGAGATTCATCCAGGAGTGGATTAAATACTCCTGTCCCTTAGTTTGGGGGACGACGAGTGTTAGGGTGAGGTCTCAAAATGTGCTAATTTCCATTACCGTTTGAGACCCCCAGCAACTGGATTTCTAGGATTTAATTTTTTTACCTGGTTAGAGTGTGAGCCTTTTTTTCCCACTATTTCATGTATTTTGATGTGTGTTTTACTTTTGTGTTCTTTGGTTATGGCGTTTTAAGACAACTCCAGTGGCATCATCTAGTTCTGTGTGTCACACACCACCTTCAGTGCAGTGGCACAGGGTTGTCTTTCAGACTCCCCAAGGTTTAAATACCTTTTCTAGGACTGACTACTGTCTCCCAGAGCCTGTAAAGTTAAGTTATGATGTGTTATGTTATCATCACTTATATAGCGCACGGTCGCCCAAAGGCATCATGGCACTTAAGTTTTTACTATCTTTGCTTACTGCACCCGAATTGTAACCTTCTGTAATCAATGTAAATGTTTTACTCATTGTACTGGGCCGCTAACTTGTAACCTTTAAGCAAGCCTGCATACATATCCTTTTGAGCGCCTCTATGCCCATGGGTTGCAGCGCACTATACAAATACTAAAATAAAATAAAATAAAGGAGAGAGAGAGAGAGCGGCAACTAGGAAAGTTAGAAAAAGTGGGTTTTAATCCTCTTTCCGAACTGAAGATAGAGATTTGTTTGATGGCCAATGGAAGCTTATTCCACAGAGTAGCTGTGGCAATTGAGAAGGCTCACCCGCCTACACGTTCACGCTTGTATAGAGGAACTAGAAGCATTTCGGCAGTGGCGGAACGCAGATTGCGCATAGGATAATAGCAAAAAAATGTTGCTTGGAGATACTCCCCACCCTGATTATGAAGAGCATGATGAACAATACATAGGGCCTTAAACTCCACCCGTTGGGCCACCGGGAGCCAGTGCAGAGTCCAAACCACCGGCGAGATTGTCGACTCCATAAGGGGTATCAATGGCCACCCGAGTGGCCAAGTTCTGTAGGAGCTGCAGTCATTTTATCAGCTTCTTAGGCTGGGCCAGATATAGAGAATTGCAGTAGTCTATCCGCAATAGTACCAAGGCATCCACTACCGGGGGACGAAGAGGGGCCGGGATCAGGTGCAGCACCTTCCTAAGGGTTTTTAATTGGAGGTGGCCAGCCTGACACACTGCCGTAAACTGTTGGTTTATAGACAGAGAGGCTGATAGCATGACACCCAGGTTTTTTACTTTCTTAACTGGGGTGGATAGGGGACCCAAAGAAGAGGGCCAGAAAGAGGACACTCAGAGTTAAGGATCAGGAGGGCAGCCCACCGCCATCGTCTCGGTCTTGTCACCGTTCAGCTTGAGCCAGTTGTGGCCCATCCAGTCCTCCACCTAGAGACTTTACTAGTCTGTTTAAATGTACTGACCCAGCACACCCTATCTTACTAAGAGTGCTGGAGAGGTTGCCTATCTTCCCCTGAGTCAAAACACTCATGTAACAATAAAATGTTACCCTTTCCTACTTTAAATGGCTGGTGGCAGTGGTTTAGATCAAGTACTGTGATTTTTCCCTACCTCTAACAACAGTAGCTAAAAATCAGGTCAGCCATGTTTTTCAATATGGCGCCCAAGACCTATCTGTAAAAACAGACTCTGGTCATCTTTTTTAGCCATTTCTTTTAGGAAAGGTCCATCTTGTGTTTGTCTCTGCGTGCCAAACCAGGTTTGGTCTCTTTGTTCAGCAGCCTTTGGCGGGCTTCAGTGCTGAAGCCCTCTTCTGGCCTCAGGATATCTGGGGTGGACAGGATGTGAGGGAGGTGCCAAAACGCCCTGTGCTTAGTCTCTTAGGAGACCTAAATGCACTATGGCGTGATTGGCTGGCTGGCTCTCGGCAAGGACAGCCACCCTGCTGTGTGAGTGACAGCCAGGCTGGAATGAATGGGGGAAAACTGTTTAAAAGCAAGTCTCTGGGACTTGGAAAGCAGAGTCACCACTGGAACGAAAGAAACGAAGAGGGGTGGAAGGAAGAGGACTGCTGCAACTCCTGGATGACCGGTGAAGCCCTGTTGCAGGTCCGAATTGCCTGAAACTCCGACGGCAGAGAAGCCCTTCATGGTTAACTACTTCCCTTGAGTTTGGTGGGAACAACCAACTCGCAAGCCATCTGGACACCGTCCTATTCTGGTCGAACTTTCATCAGAGTGCTGTTGAAAACCGGACAGCCAGAGGGAAGGAAATCAGGTGGACTTTAAGGCACTCACACCTTAAACCGATGTCTTTCTACAGCTTTTGGCCTCTTCCCTGGGCAGTGCAGGAACCTCCCGACATCCTCCTTCTTGTCCCCACGCCTAAAGCTCAGGAACAGCGAGATCTGCTCGAACTGCCAGGAACAACTGCCTCAGCTACAGCTTTCTTCATTGAAAAGGTACTGTGCAAATGTGGTACGGAAATATTTTCGGCCATCGAGAAAGCGCTTGAAACTTTCCTCAACTACGAAGGCTTGTCCTTCCCTAAACATTTGTCAAACTTTTCGCCTAGCCAAATCCTTTGAAAATATGTGGCAAAGACTTAACCGTTATCTATCAGAACTGTGCTATCCTATACAAAAGACTGAACCGGTGACTTTGGCCCAGGCCTATTGAGAAGAATTTCTGGTTGTATTTAACTGAAACTCTTTGCCCTGCCTATGAATGTATTTGGGCTGTCCATTCTTATAACCTTGTCTTTTCCCTCCCTTATTAAGTATCTGAAGTGCCATTCTGCTCTTACTTCTTTTTTGAGCTAAACTTGTTCAATTATTTACCGGTTGGATTTTTGTGGTGTATTAGTGTGTGATATTGAGCTGCTTGTCCTAGTGTAATGTTTTATAAATGATTGAGTAAATAAATGTATATTCTTTTACCAAGAAACCTTGAGTAAGTGTTTACTTGAATCACTGTATTGGTTGGTCCTTTGTGTAACTTGTTCTACTGCTCACTTAAACTCTTGAGATAAGTCTGGCTGCTCAGCCATCGCTACCACTTTACTGTGTAGTACTGGCTTGTACCAAAGGTGAAATTGTGTTTACACCTGTAGTCCTAATTGCCTGTAGTGTTCCCAAAGGGTACTGCAGGTGATTCTGCCTAACAATAACAGAATAACCTTGATCAATATAATAAAATACATATTTATGTAGAATGACAAAATAGGTGATTAGTATCACTGAGGCCTCAGGGTGGGTTTCGCAACACAAGAGGAATAACTTGTTAATCCATTCTCTGAACTGGGGTACTCATGTCTTCACTCTCTCATCAAGGAGTCAGCTCTGTCAGGAAAAGTCCAAAATGATATTTGGGGTTTAAAGTGGCCCCACTCTCCTTTCATGATTTTCTGAAGAAGTGTCCTTGTATTTCATTGAACTTGGCAGTTCATTCTCGTCTTGTGAAACAACTGGCACAAGCAGCCCTTTTTCCTTAGGCATCATTACATGGGAAAGGGGTCAGGCATGCTAGAATGTTCACTGGGGTTCTCACTCTGAACACCAGTGTGAGACTTTTACAGCTTTTGCTAGACCTGCTATTCCACCACCCTAGGAGTCTACCCAGATGCTTGATCTTTGAAAATCCATTCTCCTTTGGACCTCTTCCATGGGCTCTTCATCCTGGTTACATATCCCTTCCTTCTTATCGTTCATATCCTCTCCATTCTGGCTCACTGTTTGTCTACTCTTTTAATTTCCCCCTCATCCTATCACAACACTTTGGGTTTCTCCACTGCCCAACATTCTTCTTCACCCTCTTGTGTCCCTCTGAATCTGATTAGTCCGCCTTTATCTCTGTTTCATGCTCTATCTCTTTCACCCCCACATGTTAATTTCCTCCTCTTGTTAATCTCTCTTCATTTGCTTTCACTTCTCCTCCCTCCACCTCCCCTCTTGTTTCTCCCTCCTCGATATTCACTAGCACCTTTCCCTCTGCTTCCACCACCCTCATTTCCCCCCTCCGCTGCCTCCAGGCACATTTCCTCCTCTGCTTGCCCCTCTCCCATCTGATCTCATCACCACCAACTACTCTCATTTCTTTCAATGCACTCCTGACTCCCACAATGTCACCATATTTCTGCTTCTTTCATTTCCTTGCTGAGGGGATGTGAGGTGTACAATTGATTAAGAAATATCAGCTGTGTGGATAATGCAAATTGTTCCCGTGACTGAGAGTGTGACTCCTGAACTACAACTAGTACATCTTTTGTAAATAAGCTGGTGGCTGCCGCATGCTCCGCAAGGCAAGGTTACTCTTTGTCCACCATTGCCTGCTAGGGACATCTTCTTATCTGTCTTCAGGGATACTGACATGGCTAAGAATGAACTAGGGAGTGTGGGGGATCAACTACATATATCCTTTGGTGCCTACGTCATGGAGCGAGTCGTTGTCCCTGTTACCTGTGTTCTCCCTGTTCTCATTCTCTAGCTTCAAGCATTGAAAAAACAGATCGACCAACTCTTGTGACATCTCAATGGTTTTTTATGTTAAATACTTACTAATGCTTGTTGAATTACTACATTGAGGAACACATCATTGATTCCACTTCTATTTTCAGCCAGGCTCACAGCACTGGCTGAATAGTGGGGAATAAATAAGTAGGGTCCACTACTATCCCAATGCAGTGGCACTTTTTAAATTTCACATTGTATGTCTGCCACTAATAAGATGTGTTCAGGGTCACTTGACTCCTGAAGTACGAGGACAAGGGGTCGTTTTTTTCTTACTGTCCACTTTCAGATAGGCAGTGCATCGCCACTCACCAGGGTGAAATATTCACCCCTAGGGAAAGCTTACTTCTTCGAGAGGGATAGGTTTGAAAGGGATCTTAGCAAAATGCAATTCTTTCATTATGTTGTGTGGTGCCCCATACGCTGATAACATAAAGTTCCAAGAACATGGCCCTTACAATTAGTTCACTGTCATATCCTTCAAAGGTTGCAATAATATACTACCACAAAACACTTGGCCCTTGGTTTCCTCACGGTTTACCAAAGGCTCCTCCTGTACCTTAGATTTCAGAATGTGTGAAAGGTTCCTCCCTGACTATGCCTTTAGAATTCAAGAGAAGTCCCTCCTATACCTTTGCTTCATGATTCATAGCAGGCCTTTTGACTAGGCCCCGGCATTCACCAGAGACCTCTCCCCTTGGCCATGGGTTGCGAGATTCACAGTAGGCCTCTTGTAAGCCTCGGATAACTGTGGAATATTTTTAACCACACCAATGCGCCACACTGCACCCCTTTGCCAATGGGGAAAGAAAACTGGCCAAAATGGAGGAAATGCCCCTGTGCACGCTAAAATCTGCAAAATTGCGCATGGTTCACAAACCACAAAAGAGCTGCACACCCTGCCACACTCACAGGCAAAATGGTGCAAAAACAGGAATCACTGCTGTCACCTGTCATCTGTCATCTGTCAACTGTCACATGAATCAATGCCACAGAAATGTGCTAAAATCCGAAAATGCCCTTAAATACAGCTTCCTAATCAATGGCAACCTTCAAAGTGCTGATTTGGCGCTAAATTCAGTTATTTTCCCCAGTGAGTTATTGAAAGGAATGTGTGCTGAAATCATGGATTCTCCAGGCAGTCATAGGAATCCAGGCCTCACTGAATGACAGCTGCATATAGAAATTTGCTGTAAAATCCAGTTAAAAAGTGTCAAAATCCACTATTTGAAGCATGTTTGAGAAGGGCTAATTCTTTTAAAATGTCCAAATGCCTTATAACACTCAGTTGCTACAGGAAGGCTAATGGCTGCTTAATGGTTCCTGCATAATGAAAACAAAGAATGCTTCAGATATTCATCTCCTGGCTGACCAAAGAACAAAGGAAGGCTTGGACACCCATCCTCCTAAAGGAGGGGCAGGATGTGGAGGAGGTGTCTCAGTGAACTTCAAAGGACTGGCCATTTGCTCACTTAGAAAGCAAGAAAAAAACACCTGGCATGGATTTTGAATGTAAATTATTTGTTTTTACCTCAGAACTTTATGACATTTAGGGGCCGATTCATGGAACAAATGTGCGCCGAAAATCTTGGCGCAAGCTGGCGCAAGCGTGAAAAAGCAAGCGCACGTGTGCGATTCATGGAAGGGCCTGCGCATGTTTACTCCGGGATGTGCGCCAAATCCGAGCGCACGGGCGCACACGTCACAGCAACATCCTGAACGCCGTGCGCGATGCGCACAGCGAAAGCACACAACATCGGCGCACATACCAAAAAGGGGGCGGAACACGCGGAATGGGGAACAATGCGTGAAAAGGAAGGCGTAACTGGGGAAGTACTGCAGGGAAATACACGGAACGCCCACACGCACGCAAACAACACGTATTCATGGAATCGAATACGGGAAACCCGCGCACGCTAACAGACGCTCACAGGCATCAACACGTCCGCCACACGAAGGCAGGCGGAAGCGTCCCCGCATGCAGTATAAAAGTGCATGCAAACAACAAACACGTATATACAGCTACAATGAATGCCCCATTTGTCGCAGCACTGATCATGGGACACCACAGGAGGAGGAGAATAGCCAGGCGCCGCATTTTTTTGTCCCGGACCAGCCTTTTTGGGATGCCTGATGACCAGGTCTATGGCAGGTATAGGTTTCCACCTCGTATCATCCTAGACCTGGTCAGGGAGTGGGAAGATGACCTTACATCACCCACCCTGTGCTCCCAAGCATTGAGCCCCTTGGAGAAGGTGCTCAATGTACTGCATTTTTTGGCCACTGGGTCATTTCAGCGGACAACTACCATAGTGGGGGGGTCTCACAGGCCACGCAGTCATGCTGCCTACACCAGGTGTTGGCAATCATGACTGCGTGCTCCTCAGTCCGCAGGCACATATAGATGCCCAGAACACCCGCAGAAAGGCAGGCCGTGGTCCAGGACTTTTAGAGGGTGGCACACTTCCCCAAAGTGCTCGGTGCCATAGATTGCACCCATGTGGCCCTACGTCCACCTAGGGCCATTGAGCACATCTATCGAAGCCACAAGCACTGGCATTCCATCAACGTTCAGGTTGTATGCGATGCCAAGGGAATCATCACCTCTGTCTATGCAAACTACCCTGAGTCTACCCATGACAGTTTCATATACAGAATGTCCAGCCTGAGCCGGGCCCTGGAAGCTGGGAAGCATGGCGACACATGGCTCCTAGGTAAGTCCAAATGCCTGTGCACATGCATGCATGTCACACACAGACAAATACAAAAACCCAACTAATCACAACCATTATTACATCCCCAGGGGACAGTGCCTACCCTCTGAGCAACCATATGATGACGCCAATCCGGAACCCTACCACACCACCCCACGTAAAATACAACACTGCCCATATTGCAACCAGGGGCATAGTGGAGCGCACATTCGGAGTGCTCAAGTCATGCTTCCGCTCCCTTGACCACTCTGGCGGCCAGCTACTATATGCACCCCCAGTAGTGTGCAGGATCATTGTGGCAGCATGTGCCCTGCACAATGTTGCAACACGGCGGGACGTACCGGTGGACATGGTGGTGCCCCCACATCCCCAACCACATGCACAGGCGCTGCCCATGGGAGGGGAAAGGGCACATGGCGAGGCAGCCCGGACTCAGCTTGTGGCCACATTTTTCACAGGAGTGCACACAGGCCTGGCACATACCAGGTTACAATAGATGATGACAAAGAGACAGTCAACTATCACAACCTTACCACCCTGAAAATGTTGCCACGGAAGTGCTACATTGTGTGCATCCCTAGCTACTTAAACATAACCAATCCTGTGTGACCAAAAGAAACACATGCAAGGTGTGTATCACACCAACCCCTGCAAAACCGGCCATGACAATCACTGGTATGTCACCCTTACCCTCCCAACCTAAATCACCCTTGTCTGCCACACCATGACATGGCATGCAACAGCAAAAGCCCAACTCATGACCAATTAAATACAAAGTGACATGTTATAAATGGAAACAGGCCTGAGACAATCACTCCTGACATGGAATCAGATGAAATGACTGACCCACAACCTCCCACACATACAAAGTCATACACAAATGCTTGCCACCAGTGGTAGCATCATCGAAAGACTGAATGCCTGTTCACATTCACATTGGCCAAGGCAAATTCGCTACTCCCTTACCCGTGTGCTGTGTGTGTCTCCTGCAAATGGCTGCTCAGCACACAGCAGAGTGAGCAGCCATTGTGTTAGGGATACACCCTGAGCATCGCCTAAAAAGGACAAACCAAAAAAATAACCTATTGACGCATGTAAACGATCCCCAAATTTTAATTGATCATGCGCTGCAGGGACTCAGCGTGCCTTAGAAGGCAATCTGTGTGCACCTGTGGGCATGGAAGGGTGGTTGTACGTGTGGTGGAGCATTGTGTAACTGTGTGTGTCAGTAGGGACATGCACTCAATATATGCATGTGAAATCAAGTGACCCTCAGTGTCCTGCACACATCACATGCAAACATTGCCCATGTGTACACCACGGTATGTCAAACCACAACAATCCCCTGAAGCCTGAAAAGTAAACACAACATAGGAACATCCATTGACCAGCAGAACACATCATGTACATAGTACCCCACGATGACAATGCCAGAGAGGGCCCAAACACTGTAGCCCAAGCTTACTGTCTAACAACAAAAGGCCCTCCCTCATGTACACATCACCATGACCTTCTGAACAACTGTGTCTGGGGTATGAAGCCTTCTTCCTTCTAGTCTACCTGGCTACGTGGCCGTGTGGTAAATGGAAGACCAATGTGTCAAGAATCACACATGATAGAATGGTCCCTGGGTGAGCTGCTAGACGCGTATGGCGAGGTGCGACTTCAGTACAAGTCGTGTTCTGCCAGCCGCGCATTTCAATATGTAGTGCACGTGGCAATTTGCACATGCAAATGTCATGCACTGCACTCGAGTCTGTGCCTCGCTGGGTGCCCGCGTGTGCTGTATTAGTTTCTGGCTAGGAACGCTACAGCGCTAATAACTCAGCTTCTATGGAGCAGGGGGGACTCAAGGATATGGGCGACGGCCCGTGCGTGTGCCTCTGACAACTTGTAAATCTACTTGGCATTTGTTCCTCAATGCGTCTTAGTTCTGAGCTTCTGCTTGTGCATGCATGTGCACGTGTGCACCACCCAACGTGGCCAGGTTTCAGTAGTTCTTGGTCCCGTGTCTGCTGGGAAAGGTAGTCTGGATGCTCATTTTTCTGCAGAAAGGGTATAAAAGATATTAATAAGGCTGGAAATTTCCCTGTGTGTGTGTCTGCATGCTGGTTGGCACTGGGCCATGTTTGACACCTACATCCAAACTCCTCCCACCATCAGTGTGACTTTGACAGCCAGAGGGTGCAGGCTACTGTCTACAGCATGAAGTGCATCAAGCACATTTACAGGCAAGAAAAGAAGATACATCACAATCATGATCAATAAATGGACATATCAATCATGCGCTCACTCAAATTGATTGCAGACATGCCGTGGAGAAAATCCTACTAAATCCCCACTAGGGGTGTTAACACAAGTAGTACAGCAGCAGACAGGCCACAGATATGGCAAAAGTCCAATGCCCTTGTGTAAATGGTTGTTACACCGAACCATTCTTGCGAGCCCATGGATAGGGGAAGCAGGAGTGGCATATGTGAGTCAGAACCCCAAGCTGCAAACACATACACGAGACAAGTTTTGAAGGACCCAGATGGAACAGACAGTGGATGCTTTCAAAAGCCATAAAGCACCACACCGTCACATGAATGCACAATAGACAAGCAATTTGAAACTATATTAACTAATTAAACTAACTATAGAACACCATTATAACTAATTAAACCAACTATAAAAAACCATATTAACAAATTAAACTAACTATAAAAATCAGAAATGGCCACATACGACCCGGGGGAAGGGAGGCATCAAGGAGGAGGGAGCTACAGGGTGCACCTCAACACCCATATGCGATGATGTTGAGATTAAAAAAAACCTCCATGGGCTCAACGCCTGCACAGCCAGACCTGTGTGAGAGATAAGTCGTCGTCCTCCTCAACCTCTGGCTGAAATGGTAGACGTGGCACAGTACCCTGACCACGCCTATGTGCGGGACGGGTGAGCCTGGTTCTGTGCGGCGATGACACGTAGGTCAGCATGCAGAACTTTGCATGATACGCGTGCTTCCTCTTGCAAGGTAGCACCTGCAACACAGAGTTCTTCCTGCATGGCCTGGCTGGACAACTGGTACACCTCCCAGAAAGCACGTAGCTCAGCCGAGATGGTATTCTCTAGCTGATCCAACCTCTCCTCTGACCGCTGCCTCTGGGACATCAAGAGCACACCCAGAGTAGATCTGAGGGATTCATAGACAACCCTCATGGCCTCCATGTGTGCCTCTGCGTGAGCAGCAATTGCTTGACGCAAGGACACCAGCCTGAGCGAGCTGGCTGTGGACTGTGCCGCCCGCTGCAGGAGATCCACCTGCCTAGCAAGGGGGAGCATGGATTGGGCCACATGTTCCATGCTCTCAGCGATGTTATCAATTGCTGCCCCCTGGTGTTCGGAATTGGCAACCATGGCTTGCTCCCACTCAGTATACCCCAGTGGCACGCGGCCACCGCGTTGCTGGTCTTGACACCTGCGGGGCCCAAGGAGCCGCCGTCCTTGTTGGGTTGGCACCGACCGCGGCTACAGGACTACATTCCTCCGTTGACGTGATGCCCCAGGCACATCAGCAACAGGTGTGGAGCGTGACCCTGCGTCCCGATCCACCACACGCGGAGGTCGCACCACCAGCTGGCCCCTCAGTGCAGGTGTCACGGACAGAGGAGCGTCCACATCAGAATCACTCACCGGTGACAAATGGACCGACGCACATCCAACTCGACATTGTCGTCAGAGTGATCATCTGGGCTAGACTCACTGCCAGCCCTAGACACAATGGTCTATAACACAAGTGGGTTCTTGTGGTCTACCACCCCACAACCCCCACTTGTGCTGGGTTGCTGGTGTGATAGCAACCCTGTGCCTGGCATGACAACACCATCCTCTGGCTCCATTGCGTCATCATCCGAAAAGTGGAGAAAAAAAATCATGAGTACACATGTCAGAAGCACATAACACACACACACACACACACATAGACATCACATTGACAGCCAACACATGAAGCAGACATGTCACACACAAATGAGAACCTGGCATGCATCCAGTGGCCTTGATATGCAAACACATCCCAAAAACAGAAATGGATGTTTCTAAATAGCAAAGCCGACACAAGTACAAAATGTAGTATATGAACTCCATCAGACACCACCTCTGTCAGGCACATGTCACAGGCAGAAAAGACAGATGGCACCAAAGAGATGGAACATACCATAAGCATGTCTGAACTGTGAATTGACCACTGCTGCACGTGAATCCAAACACACAATGACACACGTAATATGCATGTGGACATGCATCACTAAAGCATCATCAGCAATATAGCTCCATACATCTGCAGCTTGGGCCGTACCGGGTGGCATGGGCCATGTAGATATAGTGAATGTCCTAAGCAAAGCAAGGGCCTGCAACCAGGCATGAGGGACCATAATGCCCAGTACGGTCTGAGCTGCAGGACATAAAGCCTCCACAACACCCCTCAGGGTCTGATTGAGCACATTGGGCTATGAATGTGCCCTATTCCATCATTCCTTGTGTAAAATCTCCACGGCCAGGCCCCACCATATTAGCAAAGAGGGCCTGGGCGTACACATACTGCACAACAGTGCACCTTCAGGATCATGCCAGTTCAAGATAACGTGTGCAATGCAGAAATCTCACCAGCATTAATGTCATTCAACTACATATTAGTCAGTCAACAAAAAAGCTGCGGAAGACACATGTGTAAATGAACACTTTCACAAACACATAAGTGAGGAGTGGCAATGTTGCACTACACAACATTGAAGCTGCTTGCATATGTACATGAAAAAGCGTTCAAAAACACCACTTTCCCCATACACCTGTATTGTGAACATGAACAGCATCCAATACAGCAAAGCTAGCAGCTACAACGCTGCTTGCTTTGATGTATGTGAACGTGTACACATACACACGTGAAGGCAGCTACACAGTCATTACAACCCAATTGGCATGCTAAATTCAATCTGCGCCCTATGCCAGTTGGTATAGGCCGCAGATTGACCAATCAAATTTGCTAAACAACCACTAGTGAGTTCCAATACTGAGTACATGTGTCACAAGATGCGCATGAACCCGTGGCATTCATGACAGAGAAGGGATGAAAATCTGACCATACATGCCAAGTGACATTGCAGCAGTGAGTAGGCATGTAGAACGGTGTAACACAAGTGGGTTGATGCAGTGCAGAACATGTGTACTTTACCCACTATCTACATGAACTAGTACATTATGATGTCTATCAATAAACATGAAGGCAGTGTAAGGGCAAGTTCAGGCATCACGTGCAATGTGCATGCAATGAGTTGCATGCCTACAAGCAAACCCCCCCCCCCTAAGTGAAAATGCAGGGAGCCATTGAATGCCAGCGAAAGGGTGACCAGAGCCAGAGACCTGTGTATTGGCAGACAGTGTTGACTAGCGTCAATTGCATCATTTGAGTCAACTGACAACACAGCAGATGATAATGGGACAGTAAGCAGGACACATAATGAACCCTCAGTAGTTCACCTATGTGTGCAGAAGCCACTACACCAGTTGAACAGAGTCAGGGGGCCCCACACAGACTGTGACACCCTAGACAAGTGTGTGATGCAGGACTGAGCCAGAGTGGGCATGGAATGGATGATCAAATGCCATGAAATGTAGGTCATCCTGGACACGTACCACAATGATCATCCAGTCAAGGACACATAGAGGCATGCATGGATTGCACATGGAGCATGAATGGGCACTCATGCCCCTGCGGAGCATCTGCCATCTGCACAGTCCAAGTGAGACACCCTGCATCAAGGACAAAGGATGTACCCTACTGTATGTGTCTGGCAGGTTGGCTGGGGGAAGTGTGCATGTAGGGAGGAGCCTTGAACAGGCCATTGCAGTACTCCAACATGTTACACACCAGTGCCATGGTGAAATAGGGGTTCAGGGGGGTGGCGGGCCAAGGGAGCATGGCTACGTGGAGTAGCCCCATGCAGGCAGAACAAACATGCACGTCAGTCATGCGATGACATAGTACCAGTGCTGAGAGGAAAGACACCCAAGGCTACATGCAGAAGGGCCAGTGAGCTGGAACATAGACCGGAGGGGCAGCCGGGTGACTAGCATGTGATTAGGGTGCAAGTGTGGTGATGAGGACAGTCCCCATCTTCTCTACATGTCAAGCATGCTGCACAGCAGACACGCATCAGTGAAGCATTGCATGATTCGCACATGAGAACCTTGTACACATGACATTTAGTGGCAGTTAAGCATTACACATCACACAAGCAAACCACACATGGCCTGGACAAACAAGCGACAACACTCACTGGATGGGGCATCAAAGTCCAGCATCTCTCCCACTCCTTCAACCAATCCTGCCGGTATGAACCCCGCAATGACTGACTTGTGCGAAGTTAGGTCTTCCTCCTGAGCTGGTGACCCACCGCCAGTCAACCCAGTCACAGCCTATTTGGAGGCACGCTTCGCTTTAGCACTGCGTCGGAGGTCATCCCAACGCTTTTTGCACTCTTGAGCTGTGTGTACTTCATGTCCGAATGCACTCACACAATCCGCAACTTTCTTCCAGTGGACCATATGATGGGCAGCCGTAGTGTGACAATTCGGCCCCACTAGCATATCACGTTTGGGGTCCTGCACGTAGTCCACAAGGAAGTCCAGTTCCTGCACACAGAAAGGCTTCTTCCTCGATGTGCCGGAGGCCGGAGCTGTGTCTGGGGTCCCAGCCTCTACTGCATGTGCAACCTTCCTCCTCTTGGACATTGGTCCTGACCCTGACTGGCAAATGCCTCCCTGATCAGTATGGGCAGTGGCGCTGGTGGATTGACCCAAGGGAGTGGCAGGTGGAACAAGGACGGAAGCCCTGACTTGCATCAGTGGCTAATGGGTGCCCCTGACTTGACTCTGTGCAGCAACATCTGCTGTGCTAAGATCACTGACCAGGACTGTCCTGGATGGTAGACTCACAGCTGGGGTGGTATCGGCTGCATCTGCCCATGCACTTGCCAACACCCCGCTGTTCGGGGCAGCAGATGACATTACTGCCCCAGGGACATGTGCCTCGGTCAGGGCAGCCCTACGTGCACTTACCCTGTGTGTCCTGAACTCCTTGAAATCATCCAGGGACTCTTCCGGTGCCAACGCAGCATGCACTGGCCCACCCTGAGAATGGGTGGTGGTGCCCACAGCTGCCACTTCAGCTACCACTACCCTTGGGCCCGTGGCAGTCAATGAAACGGACTGCCGGGTCACATGGGCACCAGTGCCAGATGCAAGAGCTGCATCTCTCGTAACCACAGGGGGTGGTGGCATGACTTCACCAACATGTGGCACAACATTGTGCCAAACTGGCGCACCCCTGCCTCTTCCCCCTCTGCGGCCACCCTGGACACCCTGGAGTCCTTCTACTCCCTGGTCGTCCCGGCCACGTCCCTGACCATACCCGCCACATGGAGTACGCCCAGCTGAGGCTCTCCTCACCTTTTGTGGCCTCCCAGCCATGGCACAGATGGAGTAGTGCCAGCACAGATGGAGTAGTGCCAATGGGAGGTGTACACGACAATTGTCCTGGGCAATTGGGTTGAAGGGGGTGGGATACAAGATATTAACAGCAACCCTGTGCACCTGCAAGGCTGTATATGACCCCGGTGATAAAGTGACGGATCACGCAATGCTTAGGCACCCCAAAGCTGCAGTAAAACCGTGCACGCAACCCCCAGTAGCCCACGTGTGTGGAATTGACCTCCCGCAGTACGCGGTGGCACCCAGGGACACGAAAAACACGTCCGCATGGGACACGCAGGCTACTATGACCACGAAAACGGGTACGTGATACACAGGGGCACCCGCAGTGGGAAAAATAGCGTGCGCGACTCACCGTCAGACTAGCGTGATAATGAAAAACATGCGTGGCCAATACCCCCACCAAAAGAAGAGATACGTCTTTGATCCACTGTGAAGTTGTGATGGCGCGCGAAACAACACGAAGTTGCAACAAACACGTCGGTCTCCACAAAAGGCATGTACAGTGAACTGCTGGCCCCACTCACCTTTAACCCGTGCTGAGGGATACGCCCGCGCGCATCACTTTACTTACGCGCTTAGACCCTTTCCTCAAATTACACGCATTAACAAACGGACGTGTTGTTTTATCGCGTGCCGATTCACTATGCCCCCGTCATGAGGGATATGCCCGTGCGCATTACGTCACAGACGCGCTTACGCGCTAAGGGCCTTTCCTCGAATTACACACTGACGTGCTAATTTTTTCACGTACTCCATATCAACCTGGCCATGCAACAACACACGGAAGACCACGCTCCTGCCCAGAAGGCCATTTTCCTGCCCCCCAGATCCCCGAGCACGCACCCACCTGCCATCTAGTGCTGCCTGCCTGCCTGCTGGCCACGTGCCCTGCTATTTGGTGCCTGCACGTCAGCCATCTGCAGGGGTCCAGTTGCTTTGACCACCCCTGCTGGAACAGAGGACTCCCGACTGGAGTTCTATCACTCCACAGCCCAGCACCAGAACCGAGATGCTCACCCACACCTGCCTCTGGGTGTTGCGATGTCGGGGCAACCTCCATCGGAGACCACTGGCAACCCCCAGCCAGAGAGGCAGAGGGCTACCAGCTTTAGTGTCACAGAAGTTGGTATCCTGGTGGAGCAAGTCCTGGTGCATTATGATGCCCGCTTCAGAAGTTCACGCGCTGACAATGAAGGACGGAAGAGGATCTGAAAGGACATTGTGGCTGCCATCAATGTGGAGGGGGTGGCAGTCCGCGACATGGAACACGTCCGGTAGCGCTGGGAGGACTTCAGGTCCAGGACCCTCAGCAAGGCCCGATGCCTCTTGAAGGCAGCGCATGCAGAGGGGTGCCGGGTCCACCTTACCAACATCCATATGCGGGTCCTGGAATGCATACACCCAGCGCTCCACCTCCAGGTCCTTGAGAGGCAGACCCGTCCGGAGTCGGGCGGTAAGTGTCCATGCGTACTGATTGGATGCAGTGCATGTTGAGGTGTGCCAGGAGTGTGCAGGTTGCACATATGTCTTGAAAGGCCCATGTATGGATGTGTATGTACAGGGACATGAGCCTGCCATATGTGAGTCCAGTCATGTGCGAGGCACATCAATGGTGTATGTGTTCAAATGCATGATGCCCTAATGCATGTGTGAGTGCACATATGTTTACATTTCTGAGTATGTACTGTGGCATGTTTGTGGTGTGACACATGGATGCTGGTTCCACCTTCATGTATGTGCACAATGTACATGTGCGTGTGTGTGTATTTGACATGTGTATCACTGTGATACACCATGGATGCATGTGACACCGACATGTAGGAGGCTGATTGGCAGATGTGACATGGATGCTGATGATTTCACTGCAACAGGTGGTGGAGATGTACAGATGCATGTATGTCTGGTGGCATATGTGCATGTGTTCAGCACTCCCCATGTTGCATGTGACGTCAGGCTAAGCTTCGGATGTCGATGCTGTTGTAAGTGTATGGATAATGCTGCCTGTTGCAACATTCCTGTTAATTTGCGCGTGTGTGTGGGTTCAAATGAAATGTGTGTTGGGGAGTGTGAAGCCATGTGTGAAGTTTGACACTGCCACTCATGTGCAACTGTCATGTGTGTATCATACCATTGTACAGTGCCCTGATGCCTGTGTTCTGTCTCTCCCTGTCTGCACCGTCAACTGATGAAGAGGGCGGAGACAGTGCTTTGGAGCACAGCGGTAGGGATCCCACTGCCAGCCGGAGACACAAGGCCCGGCTCCCCTCCCATGTTGTCATCTCGTTGGGGAGTGAGGAGCCTGGTGCCACGTCCGTGGCTGCAGCTGCCGAGGGTAGGTCCAAGAGGCGGAGGTCGGAGGTGGACTCCTCGGCAGCAGAAGGGGCAGCTGAGACCCCACAGGGGCCTATGGAGGAAGATGACACGGAGTCATCCAGGTTGGTGGGGGGTTTGGTTGAGGAGGAGGCCGTGGAAGGCCCGCGCATAAGTTCTGGAGGGGGGATTCCACTCGTGCTAGTGGTGCAGTCTAGGGGCACGTACAAGAGACAGCACAGGTGGCCGCGGAGGTGCATGTGTGTAATCCTGTCCCCGATCCTGTGACTGTATCATCCGGCACCAGCAGGGATGTCTTCATCCAGACCCATTTTCAGGGAGGGGTTGCTCACACAACAACTGGCCTTCCTCTCCCTGCGGACGTGGCAATCCGGGACCGTGTTGAGCCTGTCCTGGCTGGGGTGGCGTTGCATCAACGTGGCATTTGGGATGACTTGCAGGGTTCTCGTGAGGACACTGCACGTTATTCCGGATGCCTTGTTGACCGCATCAACCAACTAGGACGGGTCACCAGTGCTGGGTTCCTCCGTGTGCTGGACCTTCTACTGACCCCCTCCTCAACTGAACCCCCTAAATGCCAGTCATCCTCCATGCCATCTTCCTGCCCAAGTATCACCTCTGCACCCTGTGGAGATGCCCCTGACCCAGCGCCCAGGTTGGTGGAGGACACATCCCTGTCACAGTCGGGAGTCGGAGGTCCAGCAGGGGTGGCCACCACAACAACTGGACCCCAGCAGGAGGAGGATCTGCAGGCATCAACAGGCAGGGCACATGCACGGCAGCAGCAGGCTCAAGGTGGGAGCGATGATGGCTCGGGGCCATCAACATCAGAGGGGCAGGCATCGGCCAGAGGGCAGGAGGACCCATGTGGCAGCGGTTGGCCGGCAAATAGATGTGGAGCGGCGGCGGGCGGAAGAGGCACGGCTTACTATGGTTTACTATGGTTGAACACCCACCCACCATTGACGGGCACCTGCCAGCAGGCCCCGACTCATGTCCCCCTGCACTAACACCCACCCACCATTGACGGGCACCTGCCAGCATGCCCCGACTCATGTCCCCCACCCAACCACCATTGACGGCACCTGCCAGCAGGCCTCGACTCATGTCCCTCTGCACCCCCACCCACCATTGACGGGCACCTGCCAGCAGGCACCAACTCATGTCCAACACCCACCCACCATTGACGGGCACCTGCCAGCAGGCCCCAACTCATGTCCCCCACCCACCCACCATTGACAGGCACCTGCCAGCAGGCCCCGACTCATGTCCCCCTGCACATGAACCTACCCACCATTGACGGGCACCTGGCAGCAGGCCCCGACTCATGTCCCCCTGCAACCCCTAGCCACCCACCCACCATTGACGGGCACCTGTCAGCAGGCCCCAACTCATGTCCCCCACCCACCCACCATTGACAGGCACCTGCCAGCAGGCCCGACTCATGTCCCCAACCACCCACCCAGCAGTGACGGGCACCTGCCAGCAGGCCCCGTCACATGGCTCACCAAACAACATGTCCTGACAAACAGACCCATGTCCCTAATGCCAACCTCATTCCCCCTTCCCCCCCAGTACAAGCATGCAACCATCCACAGAACCTACTTCCAAATTACCCATGCCATCACAGTCTTTAATGGACCACCATGCCTACGCAGGAATGCACAACGGAGCCACACAGTGGCAACACAGGACTGAGGCAATGTTCATTGAGACATGAACAAAACCAATGATAGAACACAACACCAATCTTGAAGTTAGCTTAAATGTATTACAACATTATGAACTGACATTGAAGAAATTAAACTTGAAAAACAATGTCCAATGAGAGAAATTAAAAAAGAGAAATTGTAGACCAATGAAGAAAAAATAAAATATGTCATGTTGGATTAAAAAGCGGTCCATTGCCAATGTCGATAAGAAAACCATAATCAAAATTAAAGAAAACCATTGATCCATGGGAACATTTGAAATAAAGTATATACAAGTCTGTAACTATATACAATGGAAGTCCAAATGGTCCATGATCCACAAACAAAAGGAAACCTACAAAAAAGTCCTATGAATAATTAACTATATACACGAAGTGGAGCAATGTCCATGAACTCTAAAATAAAAGTAAAAACAAAGGAAACCTAACACTAATGAATTATGTACAATGGCGGCAGGCAAGTCCAACGGCCCACTCGTTGATGTTTGGGGCCAGGGCATCATCGAACTCCACGTCGATATCCCGAAGGCGGGCCTCTTCGCTGGCCTCGAGGTCTCGCAGGGATGCAGTCATGTCCTGTTCCAACTCCCTGCCAGTTGCCTCGAGGCACTCAGCCCGCCTCAATGCCCTGTGCATGGAGTTCTCCGCACTGTCCATAGTGAGCTGTGCCTCCTCCGCCCGCTGCCACTCCGTAACTATCCGTTGACCCAACCCTTGCCATGCGGAAGACACTCCCAATCCAGGGTCCTCCTGCCCTCCGGCCGATGCCTGCCCCTCTGATGTTGATGGCCCGAGCCATGATGCCTCCCATGCTGAGCCTGCCTCTGCCTCCAACACCACTGCCTCTGCCAGCATGACGGCATCCAGGATGATGGAATCCACCGGCGCCGTCGTGCACGTGCCCTGCCTGATGATGCCGGCACATCCTCCATCCGCTGGGGTCCAGTTGGTGGGGTGTCCACCCCTGCTGGACCTTCGACTCCCCACTGTGGCAGGGATGGGATCTCCACCAGGCTGGCTGCGTTGGATGGGGTAGATCCACAGGGGGCCCTGGTGGCATCTGGGCCGGAAGACGGCACAGAGAATGACTGGCGTATGGTGTGCACAGAGGAGCAGAGGGCTGCAAGTGTGGCCGAAACATGGACGAAACCCCCAACCATGGACCCTCCCAACTGGGCCACGTTGGCACACAGCTCTTCGTGATGACGTGCTTGGTCCCCCGGGAACCACGCACGTCATCACGAATGTCACATGTGCGCAACGTGAGTGACACCAATCAGGACGGACTCCATCCGTCACGGGTCCCCTCGTCCACAGGTAGAGGAGTGCCAGATGACATGGACTTCCCCCCTACCTGCGGACGGGCCTGGGACGGGGCATCCCTGATGGTGCACGGTGATGCAGTCACAATGTCAGGGACAGAGACATGCACAGGCACCTCCGCGGCAACCTGTGCTGTCTCCTGCCCCTGGACTGCACCACTTGTGCCTGGTACCACCCCCACCAGGCCCCATGTGTGGCTCTATAGCAGCCTCCTCCTCCTCTATGCCCACCACCAACCTGGATGGCTCTGCACTGTCTTCTGCCATTGCAGGCCCCTGTGGAGGCTCATCCGCCCCTTCCGCTATGGCCGTAGTGGCAGACGTGGCACCAGTCCCCTCGCTCCTGGATGTTGGTATTTCCTGGGAGGGTGACTGGGCCTTGCCTCGCCGGCCGGTGGAGGCATCCCTGCCACTTTCCTCCACAGCGCCATCTCCGCCCTCTTCTTCACTCACCGCTGTGAAAAGGGAGACATTGAACACAAGCATCAGGGTACTGAACTATAGTCCCCTAGACACAAAGCAATGGCACATGAGTGGCACTGTCAAACGTCACTTCCATCATGTCCCTCCACAACACATGGGTCAGTGCAGGCAACACACATGCAGGAACGTGCATGGCACATGCAACATACATTGGCATCCATATCCAAGGCACCATAGTTGCATCCAATGGTGGGCTGATTCTCACATGCACCATGAGACATGCAGGTCACATGCACATGCGTCACCGGAGGGTCATGCATTTGGCCTGGTATACCCCCAGACACAGTGAATACAGGGATAACTAGGCTGTATCAGTGAATCAACACATCGTCACCAACATGTGCCATGCATCCATGGCACACACACTACTCAAACACACGGACATTTACATCATGCATGTCCATGACAACAGCACACATCTCTCACACCACAAACATGTCAAATTACAGACAAAGGCATGCATACATGTGTGCATTCTGCATGCTGCTCTGCATGATGTATTGTTACACATGCACCATCCATGTGGGTCATGCCTGACTGGACTCACATGTGGCACCATCATGTCCCTGAACACACACATCCAAACATGACCCATTTCACACATGCAGCCAAGTAGCTAACTACCAGCACACTGCAACATGCCCTTTTTTAAACATAAGTGCATGGCCACTTACCGCTCGACTCCTGGCGGGCCTGCATCCTGAGGATCTGGTGGTGAAGCACTGGGCGAATATGCTCCAGGACCCTCATCTGTTGGTTGGTAAGCTGGCCCTGGCACCCCACTGCATCCTCTGCTTCCAAGAGGCGCCGGGCCTTATTGAGGGTCCTGGACTTGTAGTCCTCCCAGCGCTTCTGGACGTGTTTGATGTCACAGGGTGCCACCCCCTCCGCATTGATGGCACCCACTATGTCCTTCCTGATCCTCTTCCGTCCTTCCTTGTCGGCGCACAATGGTGTGAAGAGGGCATCATAATGCCCCAGAACTTGCTCCACCAGGATGCCAACTTCATTTTCACTGAAGCTGGTAGCCCTCTGCCTCTCTGGCTGGGGGTTGCCACTGGTGCCGGAAGGTGTTGTGTCGGACATGGCAACCCCCGAGGCAGGTGTGGGTGGGCAACTGGTTCCTGGGGCTGGGCTGTGGAGTGGTGGTACTTCAGTCGGGAGTCTTCTGTTCCAGCAGGGGTGGTCACTGCAACTTGACACCTGCAGATGGCAGATGTACAGACACCAAATGGCAGGGCACGGTGGCAGCAGGCAGGCAGACAGCAGCAGATTGCTTGTGGGAGGCTGGCCGGGGCTCTGCGGGGCAGTAATTTGGCCTTCTGGGCAGGAGCGTGGTCTTCCATGTGTTGCCGCGTGGCCAGCTTGATACGGAGTGATTTCGCACAAGAAAAAACTGCACGTCAGCGTGTAATTCGAGGAAAGGCCCTTAGTGCGTAAGCGCATCTGTGACGTAACACGTGCGGGCGTTTCCCTCACCACAGGTTGAAGGTCCCACGTGGGTTTCCATCGCTCTGTACGTGCTCTTCGAGGGATGCGGTACGTGAATTCCGATGGTGCGCGTGGACTTTTACACACGTTTTGGCTGGTGCGAGAAAGGTATGTGTATTCTGAGGGGTGCGCAGGGACTTTTACACACGTTTTCGATAGTGCGGGAGGGGTATGTGTATTCCGAGAGGTGCGCGTGGACTTTTACATGCGTTTCCGATAGCGCAAGCGGGGTACGTGTATATTGAGGGGTGCGCAGGGAGTTTTCCACGTGTTTTCGATAGCGCGAGTGGGGTACGTTTATTCTGAGGGGTGCGCTGGGAGTTTTCCATGTGTTTTTGATAGCGCGAGAGCGGTACGTGTATTCCGAGGGGTGCATGCACACTTTTACACGCATTTTCAATAGCGTGAGTCGGGTACGTGCATTCTGAGGGGTGCACGTGGAGTTTTACACAGGTTTATGTGCTTGGGGGGGCTGTATGCTGGTCCCCTGGCCTTTGTGCCAGGTAGGAGATTCGTGCAATGTTTTTGCCGCACAGGGCGGGATTGGCAGCGTTTCTGGCGCTGCTGCAGGGTCACTGCACCACGGCTACTTATGGATGTTAAAATCCATGAATACGCTGTGCACTGAAATGGGTTTTGGCGCACGCAGCTGATGCAGACTGCCGCACATGCACACTGTGCACCAGCCACGTGCGCCACTTGTGCACCAAATTCTATGAATTACCCCCATAACATGGCAGCCAAAATAAGTAGACAAGGGAAAAATACAAACGTATAAACCTGAACTCATGCTAGACAGTTCAAGATATGGTAGGAGTTATTACTACATAAGGAACCAAAGATACACTAAAACACTGATTGTGGCAAAACTATTTATGTTGCAAGCTTAAAATTGTATGTACATGATCCACTGATCAGGGCCCAGAGATTTATAGAATTAGAAATGATTAATCCAAACCGTTATGGTGAAAATTGATGAAAATCTGTAGAATGAGGAAGGCAACTCGCACAAAGATGGGGATTGAATGTGGATGTAGACAATCAAACATGAAATATATGTGTCCAATTGTATTAGGGTATATAATGTTAGAAATGTACATGTGTGCAAAAGTTATGTTTTGGTAAAAATCAAGGTGGGAGTTCCTAAATCCTGTCGTAATGATGACAGCTCTGTTCAGACTGCCAACTAGGACAAAGCACATCCCTGAAGCCACTCAGAGACATGGTGGGGGGGGTGTTTTTGAAGTTCTGCCCATGCCATAAACTTTGTAGTGGATAAATATAGGAGTTTCACTACACAAAGGAAACTGCTTCCAGAACCCATCCAGATGTCCATGCAGCACCGTATTCCAGAACTCTTCATCTTGTATCTGACTCCAGAAGTCTTTGAAGATCCAGATTTCTTTGCAGAACTCTTGCTAGCTTGACCCAATTGCAAACATACAGAACTTAAAAGAATAATTCTGATTCAGCTTGGCTTGCTACCATTAAGGCTTGCCCGTTGAAACTTGCATCCTGTCATCTACCATGTCCAGTAACCAGAAGGGCCCATCCTAATCCAGCCTGAGGCGCAGTCCAAAATTGACCAGAATCGCGCCGCTGATCCAAATCCCTCCAGAGGTGCCCTGCTGCTGGTAGACCTGATCCACCCAATGACCAGAGCTGACGATCCAATTTAATTATAAAGGACTGTAAGTATAACAGGAAGAACAGTGACCCATAATATATTTGCATTGTGTTATCCCTATCTCAACTCATCCCATCTTTAATTCAGAACCCTAGTATTGTTAGAATCCTTCTTGCGCTGATTTTCTCATCTGTGTTACAAAACCATAAATCCTTAGTGATTTCAAGTAACTAAAGTAAATCCCAGAAGAAATTCAGGACCCATCACATGAATGGTTGCGCTGGCACGTAGCCGTGAAGATTCATGTGTGGTCTCTTCTTTTTCATAGTCATTAATCTAGTATAAGAAAACCTATCTGTCATTTTTAAAATCGAATTGCTGTTTTCATTTTCGTGCCTATTTTGCAAAAAATGCCTCTAGCTAAAACCTCTATAACTTCTTCAGTTTTAAAGATAGAAACAAAATTTCAACTCTCACTGATACCTAAGACCCTTAGCTACATCCACAACCACAGTGTATTTGACCCGTTTTTCTCCAATATCACATAGTAAACGTTTGCCGCAAATTTGCAATTTCAGCCAAAGTGACATGTGTCTTTTGCCCATTTCAAAGTGCTTCTTCCATCCCATCCTGATCTGAAGTGTGTATTGTTGTTTATATTATAGCTCATGTGTGTTAGGACTTGTTTGGAGTTGCTTTCCTTAGAATTCTTCTCCATTTAAGCATTTTTGACCATTTTGCAGAATTGTACAAAGCAATTTTCATCTGTCAGTTAAAAAGTGTCATTTGCCCAAAACGGTTTTCTCTCTTGTTTGGGAAGGGAAGATTGCCTATAAACTCTAGAACCTGTCTTTCATTCCTGAATACCTACTGGTTACTCAAATTGGTGTAGGATTGCTTATTTGTATTTAAACAAAACTTTGAAGGAGGAATATTAACCTAAACACAATCTGTTCACAAAACAAAACTGTTCTTTTTCTTGTTTTCTATTCTGCATTAGTATAAGTGAATTCCATTGCTTTGTTTATTTCTGAAGTGTATTGTCACCCCTTGGTGATTGCTGTCCCATATATATATAGATATTAAACTTATGTGTGATTTGAATATTAAATACATAAATAAATATTTACCTTTACAAACTAGGCTGATTCCTGGTTCAGTGTGACCTGGGGGGTATTTTGAGACGGGTGTGATATGAGTGGTATATCATTCAGAATATTGAACTTATAGACAAAAATAAATAAGGGTTTCATTTTGCTAGGCGAGACCTGGGTGTGTGCCTCATTGAAATCCCTTACATAACAGCATTCATACGAGGCCTACATCCTAGGGCTCAGGTTTCTAAATTCACAGTAGGCCTCTCTCCTACTGCTTGGTGCATTCCGCCATACCTGAAACCTCTATTATCTTTCCCAGGTGGTCACTGGTGGAAAGCCCAAGGCTTTTGCTTTCTAGTTCTTACAAGGAGTTGAGAGGGGCTGTTGTGCCCTTCTAGTCACCCTTCCTCCTTCATGGCTTTGAGGGCTTGGCAGGTCTCCACCACTCCAGGCCTGTCCAGTCTTTCTTCAATCTGCAGTCCTTCCAGGGCTTCCACCTCCCCCAGCAGTCTCCCCTTGTAAGAAGAGAGCTCCATCAGCTACATCTGCTTCCTTCAGATCCAAGACACAGGCAGATATTTCCAAGACCCTTTTATACCCATGGGGCTAGGTGCAATGGACTTTGATTGGCTATCTTCTAGCCTCCTTGTCCTCTCTCATTTGGATTGGTTAGACTTGGTAGTGATCTCATCTGCTAAATTCTTCCTCCTTTTCTCACATTGGAAGACTTGGAATCTAGTCCTGCATTGTTATCTACTGCACGAGGTGCTGATAGTGTGCTGTTCTCTACCTCATGGATCTACTACTTCTCTTCTCCTGTCCTGCTTCTTGGCCCTACATGGCCTCTGAAGTCTTCCATCTCATCATCCTGGCTCTCTGATATCTGCCTGGTTACATCATCATGGGGCAATACAAAATCCTGGGTAGCATTCCAGAATTATGGAAAAGGAGTCACATTACTCCAACCCATGAGCAGACCTATTGAGGGGAACATCTGACTGTTATATATTTCTCTGGTCTCACCCTCTGTTCCCATGTTATATGAACACAATCAGAAATACAGTCTGGGGTTTGCTTCATGGGAAATGGTGCTTTATGTGAGATGTAGTGGTTAAACATATAAAAAGGGATTTTTAGATTTTAAGAGTTCCCTTTCCAATTTTGTACTTCTCCCATAAGATTTACTTTACTTCTGGCTCCCCGCTAAGTTGTTCTTATTTGTAAGTGGTGCCTTATCTGCGTAAGAGTCCAACATGGAATATTTGCATCTTTTAGAATTAAAAGCAGTGTTTTGGGAATTCACTTTGTACCACCTTGGGGTTGTACCTAAGCCTTATGTGAATCTCCCCCACTTGCAGGGGCTTGCCCACATTCCCCAACTGAGAGTAGGGAAGTGTTACTTCACCCCAGCCACTATAGATCTTTGTATTTCCTTCCCTCTTCTTATTGCACCTTCCCAAAGTTTTCTTTGTCTCCAATTCATTGCTGTACAAAGCCAACTGAGCTGTTTTTTCAAAGGTATCTGAGTTGCCACATTGTAACCAAACTAAGCAACTGAGCTCAGGTAATTGGTTGGAAAGGGATGTTCTACATGTAGATTATTCCCATGATTCCCAGACGAGACATGCAACTGCCAAAGAGGGGCCGATTCTCCATATCAGTACTGCAGTCCCCAGAGATGTATTTACATGCAGGGCCGAATGACCTCTCTAGCAGCAGCACTAGGTTGGTTCAGTCTACCTTCAGAAACCCACATCAACCAGCTCTTGGGGTGTGAAGGTCTAGGACAAAGGGATTTCTGGGAGGGAGAGTAGGACATCCTAGTCCATTGGGGCAGAAGGGGGAAGCATCCCAAGGAGTCGCTGAGTACATCTAATGAACCAATGAGAGTGATGCCACTTTGGTATGGAATATGTTGTTTCTTCAAATTTTCTATAACAAAAAGGAGCAAAGCTCCCTCGTTTTGAAACAGGATTACTAAATCAAATTTCAAAAGTTCCCTATTTATATAGATGGGGAGAGGGGCATCAGATAACTAGAGAGGCTGCTAGGAGGTGGGAATGCGAAGAGAGGGATGGGCAGCCAATGGGGCACTGGGCATTGCACACGCGCAAACACACTTTATTAGTACAGGAAGATGACACACTAGTAATATCACTTTTACTGAGCCCAAATTAAGTGTACATGCAGTTCAGAGGAACACAGCTTCAGGCCGACACTTCACTGTGTCCACTCTAAGTGCGCCACCTATATGCTGGAACACAGCTTTCAAAACACATCGGGTTCACTGGACCAAACACACTTCGGCGACCATTACTGTTGGTTAAAAATGGGGAGAGGCTCCTCTGTGTCCACGTGCAGGCATAGCCACACCCGACCTCATGGGGTGCCAAATCTGCTGCATGGATGTGAGTTGGTCCAGGCAAGGAGGTCTTTCACCTACTTCAGTTCGGCAGCACACTGCTTTCATGATTGTGGCAGGGGTCACTTTGCGCATTGTCTCCCCAAGGCAGGAGTCATCACGGGGAGGATGGAGGCAGGATGCAGGCTGCATTCCTCAGGGACACACCAGCACCCTCTTCACTGAAGGACAAAGCTAAGGTGATCTTGCCAGCATGCTGCTGGGTATGTTGCTCGCACCAACGTGGCAACAGGTCTCGTTTAGCATTCTCTACACCAGCTGTATTCACCTTACGTTAGTTTGGCGGCGATGTCAGCCACATCACTCACTCTGGCGGGAGTCCTTCGTTATTTAGCGTGGCATCATGCTGCCTGCCTCAGAGTCACCATGCCACAGCTCTCCTCTTTACTGTTGCGGCAGAGGATGCCGCTCCCACTCCCCCAGGCAGGAGCTGTTCATCTCTATGGCAGTGGCGACTCTGGCTGCAGCAGTGTGAGCCGCTCCACTCTCCCGGGTGGGGAGCATAGCACTTGTCTTGGCCACACACGCTGTGCCCTACGGCTGCATGCACAACCTTCCTCCTTGTTGCGTAGTAATACGCTGTTGGGCGCATGCGTGAGCCAGAACGAGGCTCACGCATGCGCAGTGTTAATAAACCATCCACATGTCTCCGGCGCAGCTCCTTGTACGTATGCGGAGCGAGTGTGTGTGTGACTGCGTGGGCCACCCAACGCCCCCACGACACTCAACACTGGCGACGAGGACGGCACGGGAGCCATCCTCCGCTCCGGCAACGTTCTAGGAGAAGAACGTTGACTCGCGTCCACATGAGTCCACGCGTATGGCCGACGGCCATCTTGGTCAACACGTGAAAGGCAGTGGTAGCGGCCCGTGAGGGTGCTCGTGTGCCACTTGCACTTTTGCTTTGCCCAGCAGCAATTTTTGGGAATTCCACAGCCCTTACATTTACAGGGCTGTGGCACAGGTGACCAGGAGGAGAAAAGGGTGCAGGAAGAGCACCACATCGCAAGGGGACTCAGCACACCAGCCCAGCAGCCACAGAAGGTGTCCAGCAAGTACCGGTGAGTGCTATTCACCAAGATGGGGGAAGAAGATGACCTAGATGGTGCAATTGCCCCCATCCCACGCAGGATGAACAGCACGCTAAGCCCCATGCCTGAATTTGATACCACAGGCCCTCCATCTAAGCTGGATCCAAAATGGCTCCTGTGGGTGAAACGGCTAGAAATGTTTTTCATGGCCGCGGGGGTCACGGAAGATGCAGAGAAGATCGCCATCATGGTATACTCGGCAGGGGTGGAGGTACACAAGATCTATGACTCGCTGACCATCCCTGTCGCCACCTACGTTGCAGTGAAACAAGCACTCAGGGATTACTTCCTCCCCATGGCAAACGTAGACTTTGACAGGTTTGTCATGTGCGCAGAGAAGCAGCGAGAAGATGAATCATTGGACAAGTTCTGTGCGCGACTCCGACACCTAGCAAGCTCCTGTAGATGGGGTAACGAAGAAGAGATGGTTCGTAACCAGTTGCTGCAAGGGTGCAGCTCTGGAAAACTGCAAAGGCAGGTTTTGAGAGAACCTGGGCTAACCCTACAACAAATCCTAGACATGGGGAGAGCGTATGAACTGGCTGATGCCAGGGGGGCAAAGATGGACGCAGCTACTCATGCAAAGAAGGGGGAAGAAGCTTTTGCAGTCGGTCGCTATGCACCAGGGAAGGCAAGATGGGCGCCAAGAGGTGGAGACCCACCCACAGGTCACAGCAATGCTCCATCATGCCAATACTGCGGATATGACCTGCCACATGTAGGCGAGTGCCCCGCCAAATCAAGAACCTGTGGCAGATGTGGCACTCCGGGACACTGTGCAGGGCAACGACACCAGTCGCAGCGTCAAGAGGTCCGGAGAGAGTTGGCCGAGGCACCTCTAGGAGGATACGGGGTGTGTCGTCCATTGAACAGGGCATGCAAGATTTGAACATCGCAGAAGAAGAGGAAGAGGAGGACGAAATCTTCTTCATCTCCAGTATCGCCAAAGGCCCAGGGAAACGGCGCCAGCCCACGTGCACAGTGAACATTGGGGAAACACCCACGCCGGTCCTGATAGACACTGGAGCGTCCATCTGTATGCTAGCGACTGAACATTACAACGCGTTGCCTGGCCCATCAGGGTTGGCAGAATCCACGGCACGCATATATGCTTTTGGTGGACACACTCCGCTCCCCATCCAGGGGGTATTCGTAGCACCAGTGACTCATGGACAGACCAAAATCAAAGCAAGATTCTTCGTCACAAGTGTGAGCCCACACTCACTCCTAAATTGCACCGCCACTGAAGCGCTAAACATTGTCCACTTCTCATTTGCAGTGTACTGCGCCGACCTGGAAAACCTACTGCAACGGTTCGAGACAATCTTCAATGGCATCGGAAAACTGAAAGCTGATCCAATACGCCTCCACATAGACGGGTCGGTGAGACCAACAGCTCTCAAACACCGCCGTATCCCGTTCCATCTGAGAGCACAGGTGGAGAAAGAGTTGCAGTCCCTGATTGACCGAGACATCATTGAAAGGGTGGAAGGCCCCACTCCTTGGGTCTCCCCAATTGTAGTGGCCCTGAAGCCTAAACAGCCAGGGGCGGTGCGCATCTGCGTGGACATGAGGCTACCCAATGTAGCCATCAAGAGGGAACGCCACATCACGCCCACCTTAGATGATATCATCGGGGAACTCCAGGGAGCCAAAGTATTCTCAAAACTGGACCTACGATCTGGATATCACCAGTTAGAGTTACACCCCGAGTCCAGATACATTACGACCTTCACGACTCATGAGGGGTTATATCAATACAAGCGGCTCAGTTTTGGAGACTCGTCCGCGGCAGAAGTCTTCCAAAATGCCATCAGGGGAGCTCTGTCAGGACTCAAGGGAGTGATCAACATGTCGGACGACATCCTGGTCTTTGCCCGATCGGAGGCAGAACATCTGATGCGCCTAGAGAACACCCTGGAAAGGCTGCACACTCTAGGTCTAACACTACTAACACTACACAAAGAAAAGTGTGGTTGGAGTTCTTTGGTTTCGTTTTCCATGCTGAAGGGATCTCCCCTGATCCAGAGAAAGTGAAGGACATCCGTGAAGCCGCTCCACCGACATCTCCAGTGGAGATTAGAAGCTTCCTGGGGATGGTGAACTATTGCGGTCGCTTCATCCGCGACCTAGCCTCGCTATCGGAGCCCTTAAGAGCGCTCACCAGGAATGACGTCGCATGGAACTGGAGTGGAAAAGAGCAGCGGGCGTTCGATGACATTAAGAGCGCCCTATCAGGGCAAGAGACCATGGCTTATTTCAACTCAGACCGTGAGTCTGAAATTGTGGTCGACGCCAGCCCCATGGGCCTGGGAGCAGTTCTTATGCAGGCGGACAATCAAGGAACCATGAGGCCCATCGCTTATGCCAGCAAAGCCCTCACCGAGACAGAGAGGAGATACTCTCAGATCGAGCGGGAGGCCTTGGCCATACTGTGGGGGTGCAAACATTTCCGCATTTGCATTCTGGGGAAACCGGTTGTCGTGGTGACGGATCACAAGCCCCTAATCCCAATTCTATCAGGGACCTCGTCCAAACCACCACCTCGCATTGAACGATGGATGCTCTCGCTAATGGAGTACGGGGTCAAACTACTGTATCGCCCAGGAACACTTAACCCGGCAGACTATCTGTCCTGCCACCCGGGCTCGGGGAGGCTCCGAGACTCCATTGAAGTGGCCGACTGCGTAGAGGCCGTACACCTGGCTGTCGAATCTGCACTGCCCATTGCCCTGGCCCGCCAGGTAATTGCAGAGGAATCCAACAGGGACGAAACGTTCACCAAAATCAGACAGGCAATAGCGAGTGGGGAGTGGCGTGAGGTCCTGCAAGACAACTCCAGGAGGATCATAGGGGCTCAAAAGGACCTGCAAGCCCTCTGGAAGTCGTGGCACGAGCTGACGGTGGCGGATGACGGCCTCCTGCTGAGGGGTCACCAGATTGTGATCCCGAGAACATTAGTTGGCAAAGTCCTACATCTCGCCCATAATGGCCACCAGGGGATGGCCAAGATGAAAGCTCGTCTGAGATTAAAGGTCTGGTTCCCGGAGCTGGAAAGCAGAGTGGAGGAGTTTGTGAGGAACTGCATTCCCTGCCAAGCTGCGAGTCCGGTGGAAAGAGGGCCGCTGATCCAAGCAATGGTAAGGAGCGACTAGCCATGGGGGACGGTACATGCCGATTTTGGGTCCACAGGCCGGGGAATGTACTTTCTGGTGGTGACCGATCAGTGGTCACGATATCCCGAAGTTGAGCTGGTCGAGTCCACAGCCAGCGAACACACCATCATGGCGTTAGAGAAAATGTTTGCCACGCATGGGTTTCCAAGGGAGTTGTGCTCGGACAACGGTGCCCCGTTCAAAGGGCAGCAGTTTGCAACCTACTGTGAAGAAAGAGGGATAAAACATCATAAGGTCACACCCCTCTGGCCAAGAGCAAATGGGGAGGTAGAGCGATTCATGCGAACGCTCAACAAGGTGTTCCACATATCAATGAATGGAGGGGAAGATCTAAGACGTAACCTGTTCGAATTTCTCCAAGAGTACCGCTCGACCCCGCATCAGTCCACTGGGGTCGCCCCGGTGGAAGCGCTCTTCAAACGGGTGCCAAGAGGATTGTTACCAGAAATCGAAGGTCGACATTCTGGAGAGATCAATAACGAGCAGGTGCAAGCGGAGAGAGCCACTCAGAATGAAAGAGAGACCACCAGGAGGAGGCTCCCAGAGAAAGACATTGCCGTGGGTGACACCATGCTAGTGCGAAACAGAAGGTCGGAAGGAAAGTTGTCACTACCATATGAGACGCAGCCACTCGGGGTGACGCACGTCAAAGGGTCTATGGTCACCGCTGCCAATGCACGAGGGACTGTCAGCAGGAACGTGTCCTTCTTCAAGCGCATCGGAACTGCGAGCTCGGAGGAGACAGTCACACCCGACCCGGAGCAGAATGCCGAGTCAACACTGAGACACGATGAACCGCCCGAGACTCAAGGGACGCCCGATGTTCCTCAGGATGAAGCACGCAGGTACCCGAGCCGGGCGGGGCGCAGGCCGCCGCAGAGGTTCCAAGACTTCCTTATGGATCCTGCTTTGTGATCAGTGATACACTAACAGTTTAAGTTGTATTTGAGCACTGTTAATTCTATGTTTGTTCATGTTTTCTGTTTCGGGGGGAAAAGGAGGGATGTTGTGTAGTAATACGCTGTTGGGCGCATGCGTGAGCCAGAACGAGGCTTACGCATGCGCAGTGTTAATAAACACGGCCCGTGCGGCAGTTCGCGCCGGGGACCCAAACCATCCACATGTCTCCGGCGTAGCTCCTTGTACGTATGCGGAGCGAGTGTGTGTGTGACTGCGTGGGCCTCCCAACACCCCCACGACACTCAACACTCCTCCTTCCTGCCCTCACTGGGGGCTACAGCATCGGCGCCTGTGCACCATGTGATCACGCCGGCTGCACTGGCGGTCGTCAGGGCAGGCCTGACACCAATTTGACAGAAACATGCACCGGGGACTGCAGGATTTTTTCTTACTTTACTCGATGTAGGACCTCGTTGGGCAGGGTGATGGTTGTCGGGAAAGACCCGACCCAATAATGAGCATCGTAAGGCAGGCACTCTTGGAGGCATGCACCAACAGGACCTGTCTGCAGGCAGGGTTACTGCAAGTCCTTGTGGCCATTGCGGTGGGGGACAGTATAAAGCGGGACTCCCCTCCTGCATGTTTGCATGACAGAGACACAGGAGCATGGGAGTTCAGTTTTATTGAGCTCAAAGCATTGTGTGTCATGTATCACTAACATATGACACTGAACGAGCCCTAGGTGGAGCCGCACAACATTACAGGTGTGTGTGTGTGGGTGCGGATCCACCCTTCTCCTTCACCTGTGTGTCTTTCTCAACCATCCACCCTCATGATTGTGTTACTTTAAATATAATGATTCACGACTTCGCCCCATGTGACACTTCGATGGTGATTCTTTTCCTGTGACCAGGAGTGTTCATCAACATCACGCTCATGAGGGAGACCTCATAAAACCTGGGAATTCCATTTTGTTTGGCAATTGTACTGTTTTGTAACTTCCAGAGTACACGCATGCCAAACCTCTGTAGGTGGGTACTGAAAAGCTACCATTGTGATGTGTAAATCGTAGAAACATTTTATTGTATTTCCAGGCTATTGTATTTGATATTCAGATTTAAGCAGCGTAATACCTTGGGGTGGTGTGGACTGTCAAACCAGCAGCAGCAGCCTCACACGGTGTCCAGAGTGTCATGGGAAATGTCTTTAGTAGTTCTTATTATTAAGGGCAAACAACGGCACATCACTGCATCTTCAACACTATGATACAAAATATAGAATGAACAAAGTATGAAAAAAGCCATTAAAAAAAGAACAATAAAGGGGCCTTTTCAGGGTCTAAGGATTCTGGAGGTGAATTGATGGACAACACTTCAGGTTCCTTTTTTTAAATGCTGAAGAAAGGTATACTGTTCTATAGGGAGGGACACATGCTATTTGTGAATGGATACTCTGAGTATATGCCTTCTGGCAAGGGTGCAAAGCCCTGGATTTTTTGATTTTCATTAGTGCATAAAATGAAGCGGGTGATTCCCTCTCCAAAGGGGTAATATGCTAACCAGATTCCCCCTTGTCGCAACTTCATGCCAAAAGCATTGTGCATGTGTGCCCTGCTGCATAACTAGCCTGATACGCAGCACCCACTATGCTCGTGGCACAGAGCAGGCTCAAAGGTCAAAAGATGCCCACTCGACAGCCACAGCAACAGCAAAGTCACTGCAGCACAAGGGCTACATTTACATCCACTTACTCTGGAGGAAAACACCTTGTGTACAGGCTCAACGGGCAAAGGCCACTCCAGCAAGGAGCAGGGATTGTTCTCCTAAATCAGGCTAGCTTCATACCAATCACCTGAGGGCTTGTGACTTTAAAAGAAGGAGTCTCACACCACTTCAGCAGAATTCCCTCAGTTCCTCAAGGATCCTTTAAGGAAGAATAGACATTCTGAACATTCTAATCTGGACTTCCTTTGGGACAGTTGTTCTGTCCAAAGCCCTCCACCAGAGGTGAAGAAGGAGCCATCCAAGACTGAAGGAAGATCTGTCCCCTAGCCACTCCCAGAGAACATCAGAGTTCTGTGGACCAGAACCAACAGAACCAAAAATTCTGAAACAGATCTTCTGTGACAGAAGAGCAGTCCCTGACATGGAGTATCCTGTCCTCGAGTCCTTTGCAATGGCCTCACAGCAACCAGAGGGCCAGACCAGCTGAAGCTCCCTGCTCTCTTCCACCAAACTGCTCACTTTGTGTTCCCCGCAGCCTGAACAATAGGGAAGGCACTGGTGTCTGCGTTCTTCCAACCAGCCAAACTATTACACTGCATCGTGTCGTAGTGATGCACGACACTTGTTAGGCTTGAAGCGACTGATCAGCGCTGGAAACTGAATGGACACTCTCGAGGTTCACTCGCCAACTCTAACTGGGGGTTACACCCACGGCTCAGCCCGGCTAGCTCAAGAACCACTGTCAACTGCACATCAACGATGACTGCACATTGTACCCTTGATCACCACTTTAACAACTGTCACCCATCAACTCTAACCACTGTAGTCACTCCCTGACCTCTCAGAGTGGCCAAATCCTGACTCAGCATGCTCAATTGTGAAGCATTCTTGGGAACTGTCCTGAGCTGCATTATTGAACTGCCACTGTTCAGCTGCACAGAGCACCAGCATTCAACCCTACTCGATACCTGCTTGCTGTCAGGCCCTCCACCATCATACGTGCCTGACTGAGCCTCATCAGCTCACATCATCCTTCGAACATGGGCATCAGCCCACCAAAAACTTAATCCAGGTACTGTGACACTGAAATGCCTCCACTGACCACTTGTGCCCTAAAGACTGGTAAGGTCACGATTGCTTCTGTTTTCAACCCGATGTCCGTTTTATGGTATTACTTTACCTAACACCCCTGGAACTAGAGTGCTACTTTCTCCAGTCTGTTTAATTTTCTCTGTTCTTTCTTTTTGGGTGGAGTTTTGTATAGTAATCTCTTTTAGTTCTACTTGCAGTTGTGTTTTATTAAAGTGTTTATATTTTTATCGAACCTTGATTGGGCATTCCATTTATTTTGGACTGTGTGATACTATGTTGTTTGGGTCACTACTGCTTCACCTTCACACCCCTCTTGGGAGAATAGCCTTCCATCAGCCCGCATTACAACAAAAGGCGAAGGAGGTATTTCTATTTGTCCCTGTTTTACCTTTATGATTGCGTTGTCTTTTGGTTTGTAGAAGTGCTGCGACACAGAATCCAATTTGTCACAGATACGTTGTGCAGTAAAGTTTTAAAAGGCAATGAACGATGAACAGTGGTAGGTCCTTTACGCAAAATGTTCCTTTTATGTTCCATAGTTAAAGTATTAGAACACTGATGACCATTTTGTATGATTTACTTTAGATAAGAAGCATTTTAATTCAAGAAACAAAAAAAGGAAATCCTCTTAATGTCCTTTGTTACTACTGTATACATGTTATGGGTAGACCCGCTGATGGGAAGACTACCATAAAAGATCTTATCGAATAAAATATAACATGTTGTTGTAAATTGTGGCAGTGAATAGTGGCACACAGGAACCTGCTAGGGTGCCACGGATAACATGGAGTAGCAGCTGTGACAACAGAACTGGAAGTTGTGCGTGCTTAATCACCTTCATAAACATCCACCACTACAAGGTACCTGCTCTGTGACAGCGCTGCTGTCACTTGGAACCACTCCAGAAAGGAACAGAATAGGCAGGCTGTTACATTTAGAGAAAAACAAACTAACAATGCAAGGGCATGCGCTGCAGGGTTCTTCGCGCAGTTTGTGGCATTCTTTTATCATACCGCGGCACAGCACAGACATTTTTACAATAATCTTATTTCGTGGCACAAAACTGCAATTAAGCGCATATCAGTATTCTTGTTATAAAGCGATAAAGACAGAAGACAGTGAGGTCAAGCTGTACATGCTTGAGCTGGCACCGCAATCTGCCTGCAGTCATATGGTCCTCGTATGGCGCTCCTACGCAGATGCCAGCAGAATGCGAGAAGTTTCTGGCTCATTTCCTGTCCCTCTCTCGCAAGTCGCTTTGCATGGCTGTGGTTTCACCTCAGTACACTTCTGTTTTAAGCAGAGAAAACGGGAGACGTCTTTGTCTCGTTAACACAATGAATAATCTGGTAAGGATGGCCATTTACAAGAAACAATTGGGAGGTTTGTCTATGTGAGAAGAATTCGAGGGAAGGGCACCGGGCAGATGTGTAAGGACAGCGTACAATTACTTTATTTTACCTCGGCTCTAGACTTCACCCCCCTACCTGCCCTCTTGATCTTCTCCTCACCACCTGCCACGTATTTTTTCACGCAACATTTAGAATTGGCTGGCGGAGGTGTGAGATCTTGAAAGATCATAGTTCTTAGACGGCTGTTGGTTAAACTTCAATGTTTCCCTTTCACTGTCCGTTTCTGCCAATCCAACCTTCTTCTTTTCAAAATTCTCCCCTCCACATCCACGTTCCGACCCTAACAGATAAAGTGGCCATTCTGGCCACAAGCAGACTGTTCATGAATATCTTCATTGTTCTCTTTGTACAGAAATGTTTATCCAGGCAAGACCTGCTATAGTCGCTGTAGCACGCCATCATTCATTTCTGAAACACGGTCGAAGGTGTGTACAGCTATTGTATACATACATAATAACACATTGGTCCAATAACAGACAATTGTACATCTGATGTGGTTAGTCACTGTTATTCCATGGTAATTTTACAGTCTTTGTCATATTGTGGATCAAATTTAAACATCAGTTCGCTCTTTAAAATTGAGCCGCTACATTTCTGGCTTGAGATCACCTTCCCTCAGAAACAACCAAAGGACTGCTAGATAAATGTGGCCAAGTTGGCTTGGGCTGTGAGTGCTTTTTCTGAACTTTCCTTGAGACTGGCAACTCATATATATATATATATATCAGTAAAAAAAAATTGTTAACGGGACGTTATGGTTAAGTTGCGCAACTAAACACCTATGAAATTCAGTGAAAAAACTTTGTTAAAGGGACGTTATGGTTCCAAGTTAAACCGAAAACCCCCTGAAATTCACCAGTTATGGTAAGCTAAGCAACCATAACTCGCGCCACCACTGTGCACTGCTAAGACTAACACCCAGGACATCAAAGATGACATCACAAATGTCATTGATCACATCACTGATGACATCACATGTCTGACTCCCCCTTTTTTCCTTTCCTGACATATCTAAGCCACATGATTTTCTTCAGTAACAGTCAGGAACTAAAAATTGTAAATTACTATATTCGTAGACTTATCCTTCAAGTATGTTCTTAGAATAATTCCCTTATGGTCCAGTCATATCATATGAAACATATACATAGGGGAAGACACAACCTTGAAAGACAGAAATCCTTTTTGTGCATTAAAATTATCAGTAGATGTATCAGCACTTTCTGATACTTTTGATGTTTTTTTATTACTGTACTTTCCCTGTATATGCTCATATTTTTATATGTTGTACTCACACTATTTTCCTTAGGGTCCAGACACATCATGTGATATACATAGATAGGGTAAGTAACAGCTTTGAAACAGAGCAATCATTTCTCTGCATAAATGTAATCAGTTAGGTTATGAACACTTTCTGCTACAATTGCTGTTTCTTTTTCTTACTTCAATTCCCTTGTGTATATTCATATTTGTATGTGGTGTTGTCTCTTTGTGATTTGTCTATAATAATGCAATTATGTAGTAAGTGGGTTTTATTTCCTACTTATCACAAGTTTCACTGTACGCAAAACTCTAATATGCAAACAGTTATCATTTCACTATTCAACATGGCAAGCTTATGAATATTGCACCTCCATCATGTATGCTGCACACAATGCCTATGTTTCTACATGAGTACCTTAGTATACTGGATTGAAGTTAATAATAGAATGCTATTTATATCAATGCATAGCTTAATGCACTGATTAGCACTTGATATTTATTCCAATAATCTTTGACACTTTTTTTATTAACATTACACTAAGAATCCCTTGTACAGACTTTTCATGAAAGGTAAATGCACATGTGATGTCATCAGTGATGTCATCAATGACATTTGTGATGTCATCTTTGATGTGCTGGGTGTTAGGCTTAGCAGTGCACGGTGGTGGTGCGAGTTATGGTTGCTTAGCTTACCATAAATGGCGAATTTCAGGGGTTTTTCGGTTTTACTTAGAACCATAACGTCCCTTTAACAAAGTTTTTTCACTGAATTTCATAGGTTTTTAGTTGCGCAACTTAACCATAAAGTCCTGTTAACAAAGTTTTTTTACTGAATTTCATAGGTTTTTAGTAGCGCAAGTTAACCATAAACTCCCTTTAACAAACTTTTTTCATTAGCACGCAGACAATATACAAAGATGGAGTGTAAAAAGCAATTTCTCAGGGATGGCTTTACACAGAATGTTGCAAAGTAAGAATTTATGCTTGTTCACAGTGAAGGTCAGCTGCTTCCATTTTTCGCTTGCGGGCTGGAGTCGCCCACATCTCGCACTATAAAGTTCTATTGTTTTTTGACCTTGACAGACAGGGATTGTGCCAAAAGACTTCTTTTGAAGGAGGGGTGCAAAAACGTAAGAGACGATAAGGATGAAATTTCTGAAACCAAGCCGCTTTCATATATTATATCACTATGAGAAAGATCGTTGGCACAGACAGAGTCGTATTTAAGGACTGCATTACGCGTAGACAATGGAAAATGCCAATATAATATAAGTAACCCTTTAGATTATTTTATACCGGAATATAATAACAATAGCGTGGCGTTAAAGCCTGGTTAAGTTGTACTTGTTCATTCAATATGGCATATTGTTTTGTACCGTGCACTATCACCCCCGAAGTGGTCCCCTGGCGCTCAGACGGCTCTGAAAAAGGCAGAGGAGAGAGGGTGGGTTAGTGGGAATAAGTTAACATACTCCATTGCACTATCCTCGCTAGCAAATAGTTTCACGCCCTAATAAATAAAATGAATATTTTTAATGAAGATCGGCTTGTGAGACTAATTTATGTTTTTAAAACAGGTACATCCTTCCATACTGTTAATGCCATGATTTTCAGGTGCAGCTACTTCTAAACAACTTCATGACCCTCACCATTTTATGGGACAATCGCCAAGGACCAATATGCCCTTACGCGGTACTAGCGGATAGAAGCAACATACCAACCATTATGGTGGTCTAATGCCTCGTTTTTGGAACAGCCTTCCGATTATCAGTGCGACCATAGTGCTTCTTTTATCATAAACCAACACCCTGTGTACCGCAAAGGAACAGTGCGTGACTCAAGATGAACTTTTGCGGATCGACAGCAAAGACAAATGCAAATCGCTGAATATTATCTAAACATTTGATGTCAAATAAAAGTACTTTACGAAATGTACAATCTTGCTGTTTGCTTTTAAATCACAGTTTCATATTCCGAATTGTGGCACGCTGTGTTGTGAGATGATCTGTGTTGTTTTCCGGGTTCTGTGTAAAGTCGCGTAGGACTGGAGACGACTGGGCGCGTTTGGCTACGCACCCTGTAACGTCACGGAGAGAGACGGGGAATATGAATGCTTTGATAATGTCAGGCTTAGGGGCGGGAGATATGATTTAGTGTCGCAAAAGCAGGTCTGCCAGGTCGATGGGGCAAGTGATAGGATTATCACATAATGTTGGCGCACAGCAGCCTGATTTATCGTTTGTTTAGTGGACAAAAAGTCGGGTAAGGCCCATAGGAAATTGTAATGTCAACGGACATAAGGAGGGTTCTTAGAACACTTTCAACCTGACAACGAACAATACGAACAGCGTTCTCAGAACACCCCCATTTTGTTTAATTGTAAACATTACCTCCACGTCCACTCTTCCTCGTCCCAGTACTTACTTCATGAGGCCCCTGCCTCCGATAAAGGACCTTCTTCTATTTATTTAAATTCCTATAACTCCTCCCCACATCCACATCACTCAGTTTCATAATACCAAGCCGGAGCATGGGACCTTCCCCGCAGGGAGGGTGAGGAGGGTCGTCAGTACTGTGACGAGGAAGAGTAGGGATAGGAGTAATGAAGATTACCGGTAAGTAATCAGAGCATTTCAGGACACCGCGAGTGTTCTTAGAACACATTTAACTTGCCAGAGTACAATACGGACAGCGTCCTCAGGACACCCCCATTTTGTTTATGTACGAACATTTAAGGACACCGCGAGTGTTCTTAGCTCAATTTTAGCTTGCTTGCGAACAAAACGGACACATACTCCGTCCTCAGAACAGCCTCCCATTTAGTTTATTTAGAACATTTCAGAACAGCCGTGTTGTCCACAGACAAATCGAACACAACAAAAGTGTCTAGCACATAAAAAAACAGAACATTGAACCTATCTCATACTCCCCCACCCTCCCCAAACACTCTTACACACCAACACACTCCACTAAATACAATTTTTAATCCAAGTTTCACCACGCTATCCGCGGTCGTCGGCGAATGCAAGATGGCGGGCACCACAGAAAATCTGACGCGCTTCACGCACCACGCCATCCAATCAGCGAACACGTTGCATGTCCACGGACATCACGCAAGCTGCTCGGCCAATCAGGGCACTGTCCGCGGAGCGAACCGGGAAGTCCATCCGCGGAGCGAACAGAGATATCACCATTTTTTTTGCCTTAAATTTTGGTCATTTTAAAAAAAACTACTGGATGGATTTACACCAAATTTGCAAAAGCACGCTTTCGGGACCAAGCCCCCGCTCCTGCCGCAAAATTGGTGTAAATCCATCCAGCGGTTTGGGCTGTAGGCGTGCGGAAAGTTTTTTCCCATTATGTCTATGGGAAAAAACAAAAGTTTTGGGACCCCTCCTATAACTTTGCCCCCCCTGGACCAAACCTCTCCAAACTCAGAGTGGGCCATATACTTTTTTTGCAAAGTTTGGTGAGGATTATTCCAGAGGGAGCAAAGTTATAAGCCACCCAAAAAATGCTCTTCCTATGGAAACACCAACTTAACCATAACTACATGGATGCTGCCGCGTCCATGTAATATATATATATATATATATATATATTCAGTGAAAAAACTTTGTTAAAGGGACGTTATGGTTCAAAGTAAAACCGAAAAACCCCTGAAATTCGGCAGTTATGGTAAGATAAGCAACCATAACTCGCGCCGCCACAGTGCACTGCAAACACTAACACCCAGGACATCAAAGATGACATCACAAATGTCATTGATGACATCACTGATGACATCACGTGGCTGGCTCTCCCTTTTTTTCCTTTCCTGACATATCTAGGCCACATGATTTTCTTCAGTAACAGTCAGGAACTAAAAATTGTAAATTTCTATATTCGTAGACTTATCCTTCAAGTATGTTCTTAGAATAATTCCCTTATGGTCCAGTCATATCATATGAAACATATACATAGGAGAAGTCACAACCTTGAAAGACAGCAATCCTTTTTGTGGATTAAAATTATCAGTAGATGTATCAGCACTTTGTGATACTTTTGATGTTTTTTTTATTACTGTACTTTCCCTGTATATGCTCATATTTTTATATGTTGTACTCACACTACTTTCCTTAGGGTCCAGACACATCATGTGATATATATAGATAGGGTAAGTAACATCTTTGAAACAGAGCAATCATTTCTCTCCATAAAGGTAATCAGTTTGGTTATGAACACTTTCTGCTACTATTGCTGTTTCTTTTTCCTACTTCAATTCCCTTATATATATTCATATTTGTATGTGGTGTTGTCTCTTTGTGATTTGTGTATAATAATGCAATTATGTAGTAAGTGGGTTTTATTACCTACTTATCACAAGTTTCACTGTACGCAAAACTCTAATATGAAAACAGTTATCATTTCAATATTCATCATGTCAAGCTTATGAAGATTGCACCTCCATCATGTATGCTGCACAGAATGCCTATGTTTCTACATGAGTACATTAGTATACTGGATTGAAGTTAATAATAGAATGCTATTTATATCAATGCATAGCTTAATGCACTGATTAGCACTTGATATTTATTCCAATAATCTTTGACACTTTTTTTATTAACATTGCACTAAGAATCCCTTGTACAGACTTTTCATGAAAGGTAAATGCACATGTGATGTCATCAGTGATGTCACCAATGACATTTGTGATGTCATCTTTGTTGTCCTAGGTGTTAGTGTTAGCAGTGCACGGTGGCGGCGCGAGTTATGGTTGCTTATCTTACCATAACTGCCGAATTTCAGGGGTTTTTCGGTTTTACTTTGAACCATAACGTCCCTTTAACAAAGTTTTTTCACTGAATTTCATAGGTTTTTAGTAGCGCAACTTAACCATAACGTCCCTTTAACAAAGTTTTTTTTACTGAATTTCATAGCTTTTTAGTAGCGCAACTTAACCATAACGTCCCTTTAACAAAGTTTTTTCACTGAATTTCATAGGTTTTTAGTAGCACAACTTAACCATAATATCCCTGACTTCATATACATGTAACATAGAACATACTAACCCCTTCGTAGTGATTTTCATGTCCGCGGACTACCGCCATGTCCGCGGACACATCGAAAATCTGAGCGTGGTGAATGTAAATTTAAATATTGTGCCCCATTTCCACTTTGAAGTTGGCTCTGAAAAGAGCGTTTTTTTTTTTTTTACAGATATAGACACCTGTTATTTTGTATTTTTTTTCTTGTTTTTTTTTCTTACTTTACTCCTAAAATCTTTACATAACCTTCTGCAAGGCAACCCTTACATTCCAAAATAGAAAGGCATTTCCCGTAAAAGATAAACAAATGCCATCTTCTTTATAATTAACAGCATTACTGGCATCAATATTCTCATTGTTACAGAAGAACATACCAGCTCTAAGCATGAAGGCACACTGCCTCGGTTGATGACACACCTAGCAATGTTTTGCTGAGGACAAAAAACTGAACTATTGTCCCATATTGCCCTAGGTAGTAATCCAGAAAAAATTACTTTCGCATTTGGAAGGATCTTCATTACGGCTTGAACCAAGCGTTCCAAATCAGCCAACAAAGTAGGGGCACTGACGTTGCCCAAATGGAAAGCACCATAGTGCAAAACTACCACATGCGGACTGTTCATCGTGGCCATATCCTCACAAACTTGTACAATTCCCTGTACATTGCAATCAGGCACAGTGCTCCACACCACCTCCACTCCTTTCACATCAAAGTTCTTTGCAACATGCCTGCATTCAGCGTACTGCTGTAAACCATGCACAAACATATCTCCGAGCACCAACACCCTGACTTACTCCACTTCTGCTATCTTCACCACACACAGTCTCTTTCAACACAAATCCACAACCTCGACATCTGATTGGCTGATCCCTACAGTCTTCTTTCCATGTTGGATTTCCTGGAAAAACCCGGATGTAGCACGCCCTGTCCACGAACAGCCGCGGTGTCCGCGAACGGCGTCCACTTTACTCTCTGTGCCATTCCCTCACTGCATACAGCTAAGCAATCACACAATACGAATAACGTCCTCAGAACACCTCCATTTTGTGAATTTTCGAACATTTCAGGACAATTGTCATTTCATTATTCAACATATTAACATTACAAATATTATACTTTCACCTTGTACTCTGCACACAATGCTATGTTTCTCCATTAGTAGCTCAGTATACTAGATAGAATCCCATAATACAATGCTATTTATATCAATGCATCGTTCAAAGCACTAATAACGGTATGATATTTATTGCAATATCCTTGACACTTTTTTCGCAACATTATAATAAAAATCCCTAGTACACAAATTCCATGAAAAGTACATACACATGTGATGTGATCAGTGATTTCATCAATGACATTTGCGATGTCATCTTTGATGTCCTGGGTGTTAGTCTTAGCAGTGCACGGTGGTGGCGTGAGTTATTTTTCATAGCTTACCGTAACTTGCGATTTTCAGGGGTCTTTCGGCTGTACTTAAAACCATAACGTCCTTTAAACAAACTTTTTTTAATATCACGCAGAAAATATACAAACATGGCGTGCAAAAACCAACGTCTACAGATGGCTTTACACAGAATGTTGCAAAGTAAGAATTTATGCTCGTTCACAGTGAAGGTCAGCTGCTTCCATTTTTTTCTCGGGCCCCGGAGAGGCTCACAAAGCGGACTATAAGGTTGTATTGTGTTTGGACCTTGACAGACAGAGATTGTGATGAAAGACTTCTCTTGAAGGAGTGTTGCTAAAACGTAAGAGAAGATAAGGATGAAATTTATGAAACAAAACCACTTTTATATATTATATCACTACGCGAAAGATCGTTGGCACACGCAGAGTCGTATTTTGGGGCTGCACCACTCGTAGACAATGGAAATTGCAATTGTACTGTAAGTAACCCTTTAGCTTATTTTATACCAAATATAATTACAATAGCGTAGCATTAAAGACCGCTCAAGTTGAACTTGTTCGTTGAAAGTGGCATAATGTTTTCTACCGCGCACTATCACCGCCAAATTGATCCCCTGTTGTTTAGAGGGCTCTGAAAAAGGCAGACGACACAGGGTGGGTTAATACAAATAATTTAACTGGTCTATAGGCGGTCAAGCGCTCTACTCACTGTGCCACTTCACTGTAGCCTGTCAAATGGCACAGCGAGTACAATGCTCGCTTTGACATCCGTGCACAGCTTGCTAACGCAAGTTCGAATCCCGGCAAGGCCAAACTCAGCCTTTCATCCTTCGGTGGTCGATAAATGAGCACCACACACCGTGGTTAATAATAAGCACCGCTTAGATACCTCACGGTTCTTAGCGCTATATGAATGGGAAAATATTATTATTTTATTATTAACATACTCCGTTGCACTATCTTCGATAGCAAATAGTTTCACGCCCTAATAAATAAAATGATGATTTTTAATGAAGATCGTTTGGTGAGACTAATTTATGTTTTTTAAAACAGGTATGTGGCCCCATTTTGCCTATGTCACGATTTACAGACTCCAGCGGATGGGGTCTTCAACTGCCAGGTGCAGGTCCAAATATGCAACTTCATGACCCTCACCACTTTATGGGACAATCGCCAAGGACCAATATGCCCTTACGCAGTACTAGCGGCTACAAACAACATACCAACCAATAGGGTGGTCTAATGGCTCGTTTTTGGATCAACCTTCCGATTATCAGACCGACCATTTACTGCTTTTATCATAAACCAACAGCCTATCTACCGCAAAGGAACAACGCGTGGCTCCAAATAAACTTTTGCTGATCGAAAGCAGAGACAATAGCAAATCGCTGAATATTCACTAAACATTTCATGTGAAATAAATGTACTTTACCAAATGTACAATCCTGCTGTTTACTTTTAAACCACAGTTTCATATTCCGAATTGTGGCGCACTGAGTTGTAAGCTGATCTAACACCCTCTGTACCGCAAAGGAACATTGTGTGCCTCAACATGAACTTTTGCGGATCGACAACAAAGACAAATGCAAATTGCTGAATATTCTCTAAACATTTGATGTCAAATAAATGTACTTTACAAAATTTACAATCTTGCTGTTTGCTTTTAAATCACTGTTTCATATTCCGAATTGTGGCGCGCTGTGTTGTGACATAATATGTGTTGTCTTCCGGGTTCTGTGTAAAGTCACTTAGGACTGGAGAGGACTGGGCGCGTTGGATGACGCACCCTGTAACGTCACGGAGAGAGGCGGGGAATATGAATGCTTTGATAATATCAGGCTTAGGGGCGGGAGATATGATTTGGTGTCGCAAAAGCAAGTCAGCCAGGTCAATAGCGCCAGTCATAGGATTATCACATAATGTCGGCGCACACCAGCCGGATTTATAATTTCTTTAGTGGACAAAAAGTCGGTTGACGCCCATAGGAAATTGTACTATTAGCGGACAAAAGGAGTGGTCTTAAAACACTTTCACCCTGACAACGAACAATACAAACAACGTTCTCAGAACACCCCTATTTTGTGTAATTGCAACCATTTCGGGACACCGCGAGTGTTCTTAGAACACATTCAACTAGACAGATTACAATACGGACAGCGTCCTGAGGACACCCCCAGTTTGTGTATTTACGAACAATTAAGTACACCGCGAGTGTTCATAGCTCATTTTTACCTTCCTTGCGAACAAAAATGACACATACTCCGTCCTCTAAATACCCCACCATTTAGTTTATTTACAAAATGTCAGAACAGCCGTGTTCTCCGCGGACAAATCGAACGCAACAAAAACGTCTAGCAAATAAAAAAACAAAACATTGAACCTATCTCATACTCCCCCACCCTCCCCAAACACTCTTACACACCAACACAGGGCACTAAATACAATTTTTTATCCACGTTTCACCGCGCTGTATGCGGTCGACGGCGAATACAAGATGGCGGGCGCCACAGAAAATCTGACGCGCTCCACGCCCCTCGCCGTCCAATCAGCGAACATGTTGCATGTCCGTGGACATGACGCAAGCCGCTGGGCCAATCGGTTTGCTGTCCGCGGAACGAACAGGGAAGTCCGTCCGCGAAGCGAACACAGATATCACTAAATTTTTTGCCTTACATTTTGGTCATTTTTTAAAAAAACTACTGGACGGATTTACACCAAATTTGCAAAAGCACGCTTTCGGGACCAGGCAGCCGCTCCTGCCGCAAATTTGGTGTAAATCCGTCCAGCGGTTCGGGCTGTAGTGTGCGCAAAGTTTTTTCCCTTTCAGTCTATGGGAAAAAAAAGTTTTGGGACCCCCCGCTATAACCTTTCCCCCCCTGGACGAATCCTCACCAAACTTTGCAAACAAATTCAGAGTGGGCCATATACTTGTTTTTGCAAAGTTTGGTGAGGATTCGTCCAGGGGGAGCGAAGTTATAAGCCGCCCAAAAAGTGCTCTTCCTATGGAAACACCAACTTAACCATAACTACATAGCCGCTACTGCGGCCATGTAATATATATATATATATATATATATATATATATATATCATTAAGACATGGAGGAAGGAAAAAACCGCACTCCAAGCATGAGGTCTGCAGGTCCCAGTAAACAAAGTAGCAAACTCGAATCCAAGTAACAGAAAAATGAGTTTAATAGATGGTTTTAAAATAGTAGGCAAAGAACACACAGCAAACAGAACAGAACGCCAGGGCAGTGTCCTTAACGACGCGTTTCGCGCTCCTCCTTGTTAAAGGGATGTTATGGTTACAAGTAAAACCGAAAAAACCCTGAAATTTGCCAGTTATGGTAAGCTAAGCAACCATAACTCGCGCCACCACCGTGCATTTCTAAGACTAACACCCGGGACATCAAAGATTAAATCACAAATGTCATTGATGACATCACTGATGACATCACATGTCTGACTCGCTCTTTTTTCCTTCAGTGATATATCTTGGCCAGTAATAGTTAGGAACAAAAAAATCAAAACGTACTATATTTGTAGACTTATACTTCAAATATGTTCTTACAATAATTCACTTACGGTCCACTGACAGCATATGAAACATATAAATAGTGAAAATACACACTTGAAAGATAGCAATGCGTTCTGTGTATGAAGGCAATCAGTAAGGTTATCAACACTTTCTTATTGTTCTGCTGTTTTTTTATTACTGTACTTTCTCTGGATATGCTCATATTTGTATTTGCATTACTTTCTTTAGGGTGCAGTCACATCATGTGATAGTTATACATAGGGAAGTAGTAGGTTTGAAGCAGAGCCATCATTTCTGTGCATAAAGATAATCAGTTAGGTTTTGAACATTTTCTGGTTCTACTGCTGCTTTTTTACATACTTCACTTTCCCTGTATATACTCATATTTGTATGTGTTGTGTCTTTGTGTTTTGTATGTAATAATGCAATTATGTATTAAGTGGGTTTTATTAGCTACTTATTACATGTTGCACAGTACACAAATCTCTAATAAAAAAGCATTTATCATTTCACTATTCAACATGGGAAGATGACTATTGCACCTCCATCATGTATGCTGCACACAATGCTTATGTTTGTACATGAGTAGCTTAGTATACTGTAAAGAAATTCATAATAGAATGCTATTTACATCAATGCATTGCTTAATGCACTACATAGCTCATGATATCTATTCCAATGATCCTTGACACTTCCTTTTCAACATTATAATAAGAATCCCTTGTACAGACTTTTCATGAAAAGTGAATACACATATGATGTCATCAGTGATGTCATCAATGACATTTGTGATACCATCTTTGATGTCCTGGGTGTTAGTCTTAGCAATGCATGGTGGTGGCACAAGTTATGATTGCTTAGATTACCATAACTGGTGAATTTCAGGGGCTTTTCCGTTTTACTTGTAACCATAACGTCCCTTTAACAAAGTTTTTTACTGACTGAATTTCATAGGTTTTTAATAGCGCAACTTAACCATAACCTCTCTTTATCAAAGTTTTTCTTACTGAATATACATATACATAGTGTGAATTTGATAGATGTTTACTAGGATTCCCTTACTTTATATACATATAACATAGACTATACTGAACCCCCTGCTAGTGATTTTGATTTCTGCGGACTGTGCGTATGTCCGCGGACGGACGCGGACAACATCAACACTACCCAAAAACTCAGGGGGTATCTTAGATTGTTCTGTCATGCCATATTAACACTGAACAAATTCAAAAAGCAGCACATGAACACATTACTTGTAATAATAAATAAGAAGTGGACCCTTAATATGTAACACATCAACTGCCCATTTAAATAGCATATGTACTAAAAATGGAATATACCAAAACAAAAAAGATATGCCTCCAACATGATTACCTCACAGAAACTGCACAGCAAGAAGCAACAGCAGACCTAGACAACAGTAACAACAAAACTTACCAGAAACTAGTTACTAAACTTCATTTTTCATACATATATCTAATTTCAATATTTTAAAACATTTTGTGGAGGACCACATAAAAGAAAAAAATTAAATATCATTGTCCCACATGTACCTGTTTCCCCTCTCCATGTCCCAGTCAACTATCCCCAAAGCCTCACCACCAAGAAAAATGTTATGATGAGACTTCAATCCCTTCATCCCCTCCCATCCATCCTCTCCAAACCCCCAATTCCCCTGTATTTGTGTCAGTTTCTGCTTCCCTCTTTCCTTCATAAATTTTATATTTGTATATAATAAAAAAATATGATGTGTGTTTTAATTCAGTCCTGTGTCTTTTTTTTTTTAAAGGCAGTTAGGGTGACCGCGGACAGTGCGGCTGTCCAGAATGTCTGCAATTAACCAAAATGGGGGTGTCCTAAGAACATTATACCAGTCCGTAATGTCTGCAAACAAAATGGAACTGTTCTTAGAACACACTCGATGTCCGGAATGTCGGTAATTAACCAAAATGGAGGTGTCCTAAGAACACTATACCTGTCCGTAATGTCCAAAATCAAAATGGAACTGTTCTTAAAACACACTCGATGTCCGTAATGTCCGCAATTAACCAAAATGGAGGTGTCCTAAGAACACTATACCTGTCTGTAATGTCTGCAATCAAAATCGAACTGTACACATAACACACTCAATGTCCGGAATGTCCGCAATTAACCAAAATGGACGTGTCCTAAGAACACTATACCTGTCCGTAATGTCCGCTATCAAAATGGAACTGTTCTTGGAACACATTCGATATCCAGGATGTCCACAATTAACCAAAATTGAGGTGCCCTAAGAACCCTATACCTGTTTGTAATGTCCACTATCAAAATGGAACTGTTCTTAGAACACATTCGATGTCCAGGATGTCCGCAATTACCCAAAATGGGGGTGTCCTAAGGACACAATACCTGTTTGTACTGTTCGTAATTAAAATGGGAGTATCCATACTGTCTGTAGAACATCTACGCACATATGCACCACACCCATAGGTCCGACGAACATCACGCCTGTCCGTAACTGTCCGTCGCACATGTGTCAAACTTTTAATTAGTTTGAGGACCCGAACACTGTCCGTAGGACACCCGCGCACATGCGCACAACCATCCCTGCACATTTGGTGTCCTGCAGACAGCCGTCCCATTCGTGAACGTGTCCGCGATCATCATTTGACACTGTCCGGGTCCGGGTCCATGAACATTTTAAAAGTACTTTTTTGGACAATCCAAAGTATTTTACAGTTAAATTTCACCATTGCACATGTCCCAGACAATGTCCCTGGTGATCTACATACTTTTTGGAACGTTTTGAGCCTTTTTATTGGTGTTCGAAGTGTCCGCGGACAGCCCAAGTGTTCGTGGAGCGCGCACCAGCACCCCTACAAAAGGCCACACCCTAGAATTGCTCCTCATTGTGCTTCTGGCTACCTGACAGAGCATTGCTTCAGACCTCCATTGACTGCCTGCATTGCTGTTGACTTCTGCCTACTGTCTTCCAAATGGCGACCATGGCTGCTTCAGCTGCATCAGCACCCCCAGCCCTTCCACCACCACCACCTCCCCAAGGGCCTGCAGAGGGGAACAGGCGTGAGGATGTAGAGGAGACGGATGAAGAGGATGAAGAGAATGAGGTAGTGGAAGTCCCTACTACCAGCACTCGCCGTGAGTCTTGGGTGTGGTGGTTGTTTACCACTCTTGATGAAGTGCCAAAAGCATGTGCGAATAAGGTCACCTGCAATCAGTGTTAAATTGTGCTGAGTCTTGGGAGGCCTGCTTCGTATAACTTTGGTACGACATCAGTGAATCGACACCTAAGGTCGTTCCACGGTGGGACTATTCGCAAGGTTGTACCTTGTGATAAACGTAGTAGGTTGAGTTCCTCTACAACATCCTCTGTTTCCGCTCCTGTCACCACAAGAGACACTCCTGTGGGACAGCGCATCCCTTCAGCTGCCTCACAGGCCATTCATGATGCTGTTGACCCTTACCTTTCGAGGGTCACAATAATGTCTTTTAAGGCTGAGGTCAAGGAGCACGAGAAGGTCTGCCCACTACCTGAATAAGGCCCACCCTACATCTTCCTCTCTCCACCTGCCCTTTCTTATCCCTGTGGTTGGTGTCCCTTCCTTACCCTCCTTTCCACTCCTTTCCTTGTGTGTCGTGTTTAAAAAACAAAAAAAAATATAAAACAAAAACCACAAAAAAATGTTCTTTTCAGAGCCGCCTTTCACAGTTTAAAAATAGAAGTGACAAATAAATAGTGCAGGGCCCTGTGCATTTTTTAGAAGTCACGGACAGTCCGCGGGCATTTATTTTTTGGAAGTGCAGAACCATTGCACTTTTCTATGAGAGGAAGTGGTGGCTCTGAAAAGAGCCTTTTGGTGGTGTTTTTTTGTATTTCAAAAACTTCAAATGATTAACACCTACTGCAAAATGTATTAACGTAATTACAAAAAAGGTTGCAATGCATTTTGTATATTTTCACAGAAAAATCTGATTGCGAGCATAAGTAAGATGTACTCCATCTCTAAGAAAAATGCATGTGCTACGAAACATAATATTTTCATTGTGAAAAGAGGACATACCAACATCTCTTAAAATGGCACAAAAAGCCTTATTGACATTGCACCTCGCCTTCTCCATTTGTGGACCAAATGAAGAAGAACGCAGCCACATTTGTCTTTGTGCAATACAAGAAAAAAATACTTAGGAACTTGGAAATATGTCCATGACCTTCCCAAGTCATTCTTTCATTGCAAATTGCAAAGAAATTCCAGACACATGTCCTAAACAGTTCCCTCCACAATGAATTATAATTATGTCTGGATGATGCTGTGTCTCCAAAGTAGCACAGAGGGGTACCAAATCCAGACACTTAATTCCACGCACTCCATGCCAGTGCACTTCCACATGACGGAATCCAAGATGTGCAGCTACTCCACAGTGTTCTGCATGCACCTCCAACCAATGTATCCATGAGTCTCCCAAAATCCAGATAATCTGTTTTCTGAAACACACAGCCATAGCTATCTGTTCTTCTCTCAGGAAAAAGACTTTCTGACAAACTCTCTCCTTACACAACACACCAAGTAAACTTTATTGACCAATCCCTTGCTCTACTCATTCTAAATTGCATGCCTCTCCACCCCAAAATCCCTGTATGTAATATGCGGTGTCCGCAGACAACCGGCATGTCCGCAGACATATCTAAAATCTGAGCGTGATGGATTTAAATTTAAATAATGTACCACATTTCCCCTTTGAGGTTGGCTCTGGAAAGAGCCGTATTTTTTTTTGCAGATGCTTGACAGACACCTGTTATTTTGTATTTGTTTTAATTTTCTTCTTACTTTATTCCTAATATCTTCACATAAGCTTCTCCAAAGCAACCCTTACGTTCCAAAACAGCATGGCATTTCCCTTAAAAGATGAAGAAATGCCATCTTCTTTAAAATAAACAGCATTACTGGAATCAATATTCTCATTATTACAGAAGAACATACCAGCTCTGAGCATGAAAGGAAACATGCCTCGGTTGATTGCACACCTAGCAATGTTTTGCTGAGGACAAAAAACAGAACTATTGTCCCATATTGCCCTAGGTACTAAACCAGAAAAAATTACTTTGGCATTTGGAAGGACGTTCATTACTGCTTGAACCAACTTTTCCAAATCTGCCAACAAAGTAGGGGCACTGACATAGCCCAAATGCAAAGCACCACAGTGCAAAACTACCACATGTGGACTGTTCATCCTACCCATATCTTCACAAATGTGTACAATTCCCTGTAGATTGCAATCAGCCACAGTGCTCCACACCACCTCCACTCCTTTAATATCAAAATTATTTGCCACATTCCAGTATTTAGCATACTGCTCTAAACCATGCACAAACATATCTCCAACCACCAACACCCTGACTTTCTCCACCTCTGCCATCTTCACTACACACTGCCTCTTTCAACACAAATACACACCCCTGTGCCATTCCCTCATTGGATACAGCTAAACAGTCACACAACCATCCACCAATCACATCCAAGACCTCTACATCTAGTTCAGCACTTCAAATGTACTGTTGATCTCTCTGAGTACAAGTCTCATATCATTGGAAAGCACCTACTACAAAAACTACTGTACAAGTCTCCAGAATTTCTACTCGCAGCTGCATGCATATCCACATACATGAATACAAACTACAGGTATGCATATTTTCTGCACAGTACATGTACAACTCCTATAAATGCATATAAACAGAGTAACTGCCACTTAACCTGTATAACCTATAACATGAACTTACTGTCATTTTTCCCATCTGCTATAATCAACTGTCACTTCCAAACCTGTCTGCTATCTAAATTCTCTTTTTACACACAAAGCTATCTAAAAAAGTGTAATTTAATAATAAAGGATTGGAGAAATAACAGATAATTGTACAAAAACACGTAGTAGTGCATTGTAAAATTACAGCCAGGATAAGTTCATGCATCTTTATACACTCACACAGGTAGACACTATCATTAGAAAAGCTCCCAGCTGAAATAACACCACTGCCTCTACATCACATCCTTCTGCTTTATTACCCACACCTTCACAAATACATACATTCCATGCTTTTCTACACAGTTTCTGCCATTTACCCTATAAAATAGCAAAATAAGTATATGATTATTTCTTATCTCCTAACATCCAATAACACAGCCTTAAGAAACCAAGTGAGTTTCATACACTTAGTATTATACTCATTTGCAAAGCATGTTCAACTAACAGATTGTAAGAAGAATATAAAGGCTGCACATAGTCAAAGGAAACTGCATGCACACACTATGTTCAGTTTTCAAACAACAATACTACTACAAAAACATAAAAATCAACGTCTAAATTAACAACAGTGCTATAAACACACAAAATTACTAACATCTTTCTTTTACAATTGCAGTGAAGACCCCTCTCTGGAAAAGCAGCAGCATCTGAAGTACAAATAACAACTCAGAAGAAACCTGCTCATTCCAAACAAAAAAGTGAGTACAATACTATGATAATGTTCTAACTGTTATTCAAACACACTGTGGGGTTGATTCATGGAATTTGTGTGCTGAGAAACGGGGATTTGTGAGCCATTCTGCCCACAAATCCCCATTTGTTAAACAGGAATTTGAGGGCTGAATGGCACACAAATCCCTGTTTTACGGTGCACAAATTCCATGAATCAGCCCCTAGAATGTTAGTATTGCAGAACAAAGAACTGTTTTAATTCTCTACCATTAGATTTAGTATTAGTGCTTCTCCTCACCACTAGCTTACTTTGTAATGTCGAGTATAGTAACACACAAATACAAGAATAGCCTTCCCAACTAGTTGTAGCTGCCCATTGCACAGTCATACACCTCCACATACATGCCCACCATCATACCCAGACACTCATGCACACAGCACACATACATTGCAGGACAGCTCAACCCATACCTTCTTTTTTTCCAACAGACCCCAAAGAATGCCTAACAAAAAGCAACTCCGTGGAAAGCAACACAGAAGTAGAGCAAATCAAAATTAAAGTGTCCAAAATAAGCATCCATCTGTAGCAGAATGTCTACAAAAAGTTCAAACAAAACAGCTAATACAGTCATTAAGTGAAACAAAACAAGCTTTCAGTACAGAAACTTTGCCTCCTCTTTCAAAATGTAAAATGAAACAGAAAGTGATTAACAAGAATTTTGCTACCACTACTGCTAAAACTGCTCCTATAAATCTTGATGTAGTGGCAAGTAATCATACCAAAAAAAGTATTTTACAAAAAATGTTCCGCCACAGAGTCCTTCAGAATCTTATAAAAATGGGAGAGAAATCATGCTCAACCTTTAAAACCTACCATAGAAAATGAATCTTAGAAGCTTTGATAGACAGTGCAATCCTTCTCAAAAGGAAGTTAATTATTTTAGTTTTAAACAGAATGAAACTACTAACAAAACTAACTACTAAACTACAAAAAAGACTTCTCAATAAACAGAATGTCAACAAAAATAACTTCTTAAATATTTGTGGAGGTGAATGGAGTCACACCACGAGCACAGAACCATATTTCAATGAAGAAGTATACAAACAAAAAGCAAACAAACACAATTGCCATACATAGCAGTGGACAAGGGTATGAAAAACTTAATAATATCATAATAGAACAAGAAATGCTGCTTACTAAAATATCCGCAGAAAACTCAGTATCACCTCTCCTTCCGACTGAATCAAAAAGTCCAGTGTACAAATGGCCGAGCACGTCAATGTGTAACATTGACAAAAAATCTTTAAAATCTTTATGCCAGTTCCTCAATCAGTATGTGAAAAGCAAAGACAAATTCAAAATGAAACTAATACAAAATATGGATACCTGTCCAGTGCGCAAATATACAGGACTACAAGAACATTCATTAGCCTGCATTTCAGGACCTATTTGCAATAGCACCTTCCATCATATCAAAATGATATCAACACATCATTCAACTATAAGAAATCTATTCCATAAACTGTACTATGCTAAAAGTCCAGCTTTAGCATTATGCAATTTAAATAACAATCTTCTACATGGTACAGCCAAAGACCTAGAGCATATCCAGAGAAAATATTTTGTAAGTGAAAGCAAAATACAAAATGCAATAGCTTTACAACAGACTAAGAACAATTGTACAAATGGCAACCTTCTACTACACATATACAAAAAAGAAATACTAAAATTTAAAAGTACATCCGCTGAAGTACCAAACCATGCGTGTGTGTGTTTCCGCAGACCTTTTTATAAAAGTAACACAAAACTGTACACATAACATACAGAATAGAAGACAATGAAGATTCCAAATGGTTTGAATTAGCTCTCTACCTTAAAGCAGAAAACAAATATGAAGTAAATGACCCCTTAATACTTTGCAGTTACTGCACTGCAAAACTTGACAACAACCAAACTCCTTCACGTGCTATCACAAATAACTTGGAATTATTCCCATTACAAAAACCCCTGCAACAACTCAATTTATATGAGATCATCATAATTCAAACAGTGCACCCATTTCAAGCAATAATACGCCTTCAACCAGAAACAGCAAAATGACCTCCCTCTGAATTAGTGAAAGGTATACGTGGCAAAGTAGTTTATTTACCATTAGATCTGAAAGAAAATATACACACTCTGGGAGCGCAACGTCCAATAGATCAATCTTTAATCGTCTTAGTAAATGGTGTACCTACAAAAGACAAAAACATTTGGCAACAACTCGTGGACTTACATAAAGTTAGACAAGCCTTGCAATATCTAAAAGACAATAATGAATACTACAATGAAATTCATATTGAAGAAAACCTGAAGGAAACCACTGAAATAATTCAAGAGTCACCAGAAACAGATTAATTTCAACATCTAGATCCAGCCACAGTATACAATATTTTAGACCATTGTACATTTCTTCCATTACACTCTAAAGACACCATAGATGATGCACTGGAAACGTACCAAATGTGACAAACCAAAGGATCACCAATCAGCATATGGGAAAAAAGTATAGAAGCATGTGCCATTCCTCTACTCCTTCCTGCTGGGGAAGGAGGAAGGTACAAAGATAGACCCACTCAGATAACAGCATCAGAATACGGCTCTTTACAAATGTATTCTGAAGATTCCAGATTTAGACAAAATGTGGAATACATATTCCACATACTCTTTGAAAATGAACTAGCAACTCAATGCTACGGAGTTGCACACACATTGAAATCAGGTACCCATTTTCAAAATATGTCAGCTACACAATTACCACAAAAAGTGCAAGAAAAAGATGAGGTTCTACAAACAAGCATTATAAATCTGTTAGCAAACTTGCGTGGTACAAAAGAATGCTGGTTCCGATGTCACAGAGATGTACGTTGTATGATAAGAAACCTTGGCCCACCCACTTGGTTTGTTACATTAAGTTGTACAGAATATGCATGGGAAGATTTACATGATTTCCTACGCTATCCACATGCTTTTATGGATTAAAGATGCTCTTAATTTTGGTCAAGACAGTGATGCCACTGTTTTACAGTTTATCGAAAAATATGTCAATTGTGAAATTCCTTCACAAACAACAAATAGTGACCTTCATGCACAAATTTTACAATTTCAAAGACACACATGTGGGAAATATTGTTGTCAGAAATATAAAAACGAAGGGAAATACAACACCAACTGCCGCTTTGGTTTCCCAAGATCAGTTACAACAACAGGTCAAGAAAACAACTTCATGTCTTCAGTTAGACATAGTGTCAAAGGTAAATCACCTAAGAACACATATTACATAAAAAGGAGAGAAAAAGCTAAATATATCAATGATTACAATGCAATCATTGCCCTCTTATGGAATGCAAACATAGATGTGCAGTACATTGCAGACAATTCCACTGCAGTTGCACGATATGTCACAGCCTACTTAACCAAAGCAGAATAAACAGAGCTTCAAGACCTCTGGGATGACCTATCATCTGACAAAACACTGTCACAGAAATTGTACAGCTTAGGCATAAAAATGCTCTCTCATAGAGAATGTGGCTGCTATGAAGCTGCAGAGCGTGTAACCGGTACTGCTTTGTATAGAAAATCAGAAAATATAGTATGGCTAAGTCTTGGTCCTGCTAAATCTAGAAAAAGACTTCTCAAATCATATGAGGACATAGAAACAATAGCCAAAAATGATCCCAACAGCCAAGACATTTTGAAAAACAATTTACTAGACACATACTACCCAGACAGGAGTACCACTTTGGAAACCATGTGTCTATACCACATAGCCCAAAACTTCACATACAAAAATAATATAAAACCAGATGATAACAAAGGTAGATACACAGTGACAAATTTTGAAGGCAGCTTAGTGAAACTTGCCAAACAAAGCTTAATTAATCATATCAAATTGTCATTAAAAACTCCTCAACATAAAGAACTATATATAATACATGTCCCTGCTACAACTTTTTAAACCATGGAGAAAAGAAGAAGAGTTACTAGATATCTATGACTCCTATGAAGACGCTTTCAAAGCAAATGAAAGTACTAAAACAGATGTAAACTTTACACAGTACAAAACAATGTTGCACAATGAACAGCAACACGAAGAAGAATTCCAGGCCCATCTAGATGAGGACACTCCAGACAGTAGTCAACCTTCTGTAACAGGAAGCCAAGAACCACTGGGACAGCCACTAATAGCAAATGAGACAGGATTAGCTATGACAGAAGTAGAAAACACCATGTCTCGTTATGAAGAAGATACAGAAGACTTCACTGTACTGAAATCAAAACTGAACAATGAGCAGCGTAGCATTTTCCAAGAAGTAACAAAAGAAATTGAACATGGTGTACAACATGAAAATAAAAAGTGTACCTACCAAAACTATAAACCTATACTGCTATACGTCAGTGGTCAAGCTGGTTCAGGAAAAACATTCTTAATCAAAATCATCAGCAAATTACTTCAATAATTGACAAACAACAAACTGCCAGCTGTTGTAACTGCTCCCACAGGTTTAGCTGCCTACAACATAGGCGGTGTCACTTTACACCAATTACCACTCCTTCCAGTAGAACACCAAAACAAATTAGATTATTACAAACTTTCTACAGAAGCTACAATGGAACTACGCAGTTTTGAAACAAATGAAAATGCTACTAATAGAATAAGTGAGTATGGTCTCCACCTAATGTTGTCTTTGATTCTACTCAGATTACAAGAGGTACTCAAAACAGACTACGAAGAGCTCTTTTGGAGGAAAACACATTATTGTTTTCGTAGATCTTCAATTAACACCAGTGAAAGGTGAACCTATTTTTAAAAACTTATAGCACAAACTCTGCCATTAAACTGTTGGCAGCATAGGAAATGTCAACCGTTGGCAACATTTCTAATACAGAGAATTAACATAAACCATGCAACAGTTTGCAGACGTCACATACGCCAACATTTTATAAAGTATTAGAGTTGGTGTACTATCTCAGGAAGCACAATCAATATTAAAAATCCGGCACATCCATGCACTCTATGGCCATAACTGATGTGCTACTGATGTCATGGAAAAATTAGCACGCAAAAATGTCAATTGTATGTCCTTGATGCCAACTCTTGCAAGCTGTTCAAAATCAATGAAACAATGTTGAAAAAAGAAATGCAACCAATAATTGAAATTTGCTCCACAGACAAACTGGACGTACATCGTATGACACTACTCATGTGTCAACAAGCCACAACAAGACGTAATACCTTAGAAAACTCTATCTCCAACACAGCTGGTTTGGAGAAAATATTATAATTATCTTTAAACTGTAGAGTAATGCTTAAACATAACCTTGACGTGGAACAAGGACTAGTTCCACGTCAAGGGAGCACTTGGTACAGTTGTTCGCTTTCAAATATACCCATGTGACAACAACACTCAGTTTGTCAATATTCTCTTTGAAAAACTATCAGAAGTTAAAAGGATAGGATGCTCAACAGTCCGATTCCTTCTTTTCAAAGACATGTATGTACGCAGAGAACAATCTTCTCTAGCTCTAGCATGCACAGTCACCATTCATAAATCGCAAGGTTTTACCCTAGATAAAGCATTGATAGATATTGGGAGCACGGTTTTTAAAGAAAGCATAAGTTAAGTAGCACTATCACACTTACGTACACTTGACTGACTATTTCTAATCAACTTTGATGCAAGTAAAGTAAATGCTGATATTCCTTGCATTCTAGAATACAATAGACTATGTTCACTATACACCCCCCATCTACAGCCCTATCCTGTCTCACAAAAAGCAAAACGTTGTAAAAAAAATGTACTTCAAACAGAAACGATACAGGATCTCACTGCAATTCCTCCAAAGAAAGTAAAAGAAGCTAATACTTCATCAATTACCACAACCAAAGAAGAATCTGCTGCTCAAAGTAACTCAAGTACTTCTTCAAAGAAGCAACACACACTCCGAACAAATGACTTGGCCACAGAACTATCAGGTCCATTCAAATTTTCAAATATAACTGGTGTAAATTGCTACGCAAATGTAGCAATAAATATTCTATTCCAATTGCCACCAATTATTGACAACATTTACTTACACAATACAGACCAATTGTGTTTGCAAATGTTAGTCCTTCATAGAAATGCAACCAACAATCCTGACAACACCTACAGTGTTCACGGACTAAGTCAAGAATTGGACTACTGTGCTGGAATGGTCAAATTCACTGTAAACTCACAAGAAGAGCCACACAAATTTCTAATGTACTTACTACGAATACTGGAAAACAAAAACATACCTATAAATGAAATCTTTCAGATTTCATACATGTTGAAACATACATGCACTCTGCAACCATGTGGCTTTGTGTATCTATCCATACCTAACTGTGAATCCATTCCATTTAAGCAACTTGTACAAAATGCAAACCATGGCAGATTATGTACTACCTGCAATTCAGATAATCACTCCTCCTTAAAAATACAGACACAATGTAAATAAGTAATAGTAATGCTTTTACGTTACAATGCAGATGGTACCAAAAACAACTGCAAGCTGACTGGATTCACACATGGTCAAGTATCACTTGGTAAGAAAACCTTCACAACAATAGGTATAATCTACCACGCAGGAGCCACAACCAATGCAGGTCACTACACTGCATATATAAAAAAGAATTGTGGATGGTTCAAATGTAATGATAGTACCATTACTCTAAAGCAGAGATTACCAGCAAATCTTCTAAAGGCTTATTTAATATTCTTAAAACCAAAATGTAATAACTAATCTGTGCATAAACATGAACAAAACTTCAATTAGAAAACTGTAAACAGTTAGAATACTCCGACAGGTATCTAACTGCCCCAAGATTCTGCAACAACCAAACAGATGAATCAATACCACTGAAATATAACAGGAAATAAACAGTTAGAATACACCAACAGGAATCTAACTGCCCCAAAAATCTGCAACAACCCAACAGATAGATCAATAACATGAAAGTATAAATAAAAAACTATAACCAGTTAGAATACGCCAACAGGTATCTAACTGCCCCAAAAAATCTGCAACAAGCCCACAGATAGAAGATTAGCATAACATTATAAGTAAACAATTAGAATACACCAACAAGTATCAAACTGCCCCAAAAATCTGCAACAAGCCAACAGATAGATTAGCCAGAAACAACAAATAAGCACTGAAAACAAAGAAAGAAATATATTGTACCATAACATAAAAAGTTTATTTTTTTAATCCAGCATGTATTTTTTTTCCCACAGACCCAATGATTTAATAAACACACACAGAAACTGAGCAAATTGCACAGTACACTGGTTTGAAATATAGTACTTCTAAAGTACTAAATATGAGGGTCAAAAATATGCAGAAATGTCTATTATGCAATGCAATAACTCATTATGAACTACCTACACTAACATGTGATCTTTTCTTTTATCACAGAAATTGAAAAAAAAATCAGCTGCACCAGTTACCCAAGTCATGAAAAAAATATATCCAATCACAAAAAGTCAAAAAGTAAGTATATAATAATTCAACTCACAAATACTGCTGTATAACACAACCATTCAAGCAAACATCTAACCATACACCATAATCCAACATGTTTACTTCCATGGAAATGTTTTACTGCAGTGCTTGTTACCAAACTCTACAATCTTAATTGCATGACTTAGCCAAAACTTCACATACAAACTCTACAAATCAAACAGTACACAAACATTTGATTTGTGGATATTTGATGGATGTTTGATTCTATGGGTGTGTTATGCTGCAGTGGTTGTGGCCAGGGCCTAGAGTCTTGGGTGCATGGCCTTTGGCCTTCGACCATGCACCCAAGACTCTAGGCCCTGGCCACAATCACCGCAGCATAACACACCCATAGAATCAAACATATTAATTGTGGTATATGGGCTACTTACACGGGATATTAATTACAATCAATGCTCTACTAACATCCCAAAACCAATATACTAAAGTAAAATAACCAGTAGTGCATTTTTTATGTCCCTGGACAGCCGTGAAGACTGCGGATATAACGAACACATCAGGGGCACCTGCCACCTAAACAAATACAGCATGTGACCCATCTCTTACTCCCCCATGCTCCCCAAGCACTATTACACACCAACACACTCCCCAAAACAGTATTTTCCCCCGTTTGACGCCACGCTGTGTGTTGATATCCACGGATCCAAGATGGCGGGTGCATCGTAACAATGTGACGTACCTCACGCTTCACCCGAGCCAGACAGCAAACCAGTTCCATGTCCGCAGACATGACACAAGCCGATAAACCAATCGGTGTCCTGTCCGCTGAGCGAACAGGGAAATGTGTCCGCGGAGTGGACATAGATATCACTAATCTTTTGAGACCTACTTTTTGGTCATTTAAAAAAAAAATACTGGACGGATTTACACCAAATTTACAAAAGCACGCTTTCGGGACCAAGCTGCTGCTCCTGCCGCAAATTTTGTGCAAATCCGTCTAGTGGTTTGAGCTGTAGGCGTGAGCAAAGTTTTTTCCCCATTCACTCTATAGGAAAAAAATACATTTTGCCACCCCCTTACAACTTTGCCCCCCCTGCACCAAACCTCACGTAACTTTGCAAAGAAAATTCAGAGTGGGCCATATACTTTCTATGCAAAGTTTGGTGACAATTCATCCAAGGAGAGCGAAGTTATAAGCCACCCAAAAAGTGCTATTACTATGGGATTAGCAACTTAACCATATAGGAAAAAATGTTATTTGTGGGGCGGGTAAGGTAAGAACCTAACACTTCAAAAACATCATTTAAAAGTTTGCTCATAAAAACATTGATTATCTTAATAACAATTTAGGCTATGGACTTGGGCTGGGCATGATGAAATGATGAAATCTGTGGTCACTGGCCATCACCAAAGGCCATAGCTAGTGGACAGCTAGTGTTGTATAATATACAGTGGGCAAGGCCGAAGGCTGTGGCCACTGGTCATGGTCAAAGGCCATGGCTAGTGGCCCATTAATATGTTAGAATACACAGTGGGCCTGGTCGAAGGCCATGCCACTAGCCAAGGCCAAAGACCATGGCTGGAGGCTGGTTAGCGTTGTATTATATACCATGGGTGCAGCTGAAGTACGTGGCCACGGTGGCCTGCTAGTGTTTTAAAATAAACAGTGGACATGACCGAAGGATGTGGCCTCTGGCCACGGCCAAAGGCCATGACTAATGGCACAATAATTAGTTCAAATATATTTGGCCATAGCCACTGACCATGGCCGAAGGCCGTGCTCAGTGCTGGTTACTGTTGGAATGTAATTAGTGATGTCACCAGTGATGTAATTAGTGATGTCATAAGTGAGTTTGTCATTGTGTTCATAGGCTGCGCAACATGAGCACAAAGTTAAGGTTGCTTTAGCTCAATTTAAGGGGTTTTGTTGTGTTAAGTTCTCACTTTAACGTCACTGCAACTAAAGTTTTTCCTTGAATTTCAAGTTTGTTTTTTTAATGCATACTCTCAACATTTTCTTTGGACTTATAATTCAAAATGGCTTGCCTAATTTCTTTACTAGGTGCCTCATTGTGTCTGCTCGGTCAGTATAACATCTGTGAAAGACAATGCAATATATTTCATAATAGAAATACAAAGAAGATTACTGACATTTTTGTTCTTCATAGTAGTGTATGAATACAGAACGTATTCCAAGTATTCAACCAATTAAGGTTGTGATTATTAATCATGAAGTAGAGGAAAACACTTCTCATTGGAGAGAATAAAAACTCTACTCTCTAAACTAATTGGGTAATTCATAAAATCCAGCGCACAAGTGGCACATGCGGCTGGCACACAGAGCGCGCGTGCGACAGTCTGCGCCAGCCGCGTGCGCTAAAATCCATTTCAGCGCACAGCGTATTCATGGATTTCAACATCCAAAACCAGCGACCCTGCAGCAGCGCCAGTTACGCGCCCATCCCCTACCCGTGCGCCATGCACAGCGCACAAATCCCATACATGGCGCACAGGCCATTGGACCAGCATCAGCCCCCAACCACGAAAACGCCTGTAAAACTCCCTGCGCACCCCTCCGAATACATGTACACCCCGGCGCAGGGAGTTTCACACTCGATTGGCTCTGTGCGAGCGTGGTATGTGTATTACTGGGGTTCGCTGGGAGTTTGACACGCGATCGGCCCTGTGCGAGCGTGGTATGTGTATTTCGGGGGTGCGCAGGGAGTTTCACACGCGATTGGCCCTGTGCGAGCGGGGTACGTGTATTACTGGGGTTCGCATGGAGTTTCACACGCGATTGGCCCTTTGCGAGCATGGTACATGTATTTCGGGGGTGCGCAGGAAGTTTCACACACGATTGGCCCTGTGCGAGCGGGGTATGTGTATTTCGGAGGTGTGCGGGAAGTTTCACATGCGATTGGCCCTGTGCGAGCGGGGTACGTGTATTTTGGGGATGCACAGGAAGTTTCACACACGATTGGCCCTGTGCGAGCGGGGTACGTGTATTACTGGGGTGCGCGGGGAGTTTCACACGCGATTGGCCCTGTGCGAGCGGTGTACGTGTATTACTGGGGTTCACGGGAAGTTTAACACGCGATTTTGCTGTCAGAGTGGGGTACGTATATTTTGGGGGTGCGCGTGAAGTTTCACACGCAATTTCGCTGTCAGAGCAGGGTACGTGTATTTCGGGGGTGTGCAGGAAGTTTCACACGCGATTGGCCCTGTGCGAGCGGGGTATGTGTATTTCGGAGGTGTGCGGGAAGTTTCACATGCGATTGGCCCTGTGCGAGCGGGGTACGTGTATTTCGGGGATGCACGGGAAGTTTCACACACGATTGGCCCTTTGCGAGCATGGTACATGTATTTCGGGGGTGCGCAGGAAGTTTCACACGCGATTGGCCCTGTGCGAGCGGGGTATGTGTATTTCGGAGGTGTGCGGGAAGTTTCACATGCGATTGGCCCTGTGCGAGCGGGGTACGTGTATTTCGGGGATGCACGGGAAGTTTCACACACGATTGGCCCTGTGTGAGCGGGGTACGTGTATTACTGGGGTGCGCGGGGAGTTTCACACGCGATTGGCCCTGTGCGAGCGGTGTACGTGTATTACTGGGGTTCACGGGAAGTTTAACACGCGATTTTGCTGTCAGAGTGGGGTACGTGTATTTTGGGGGTGCGCGTGAAGTTTCACATGCAATTTCGCTGTCAGAGCAGGGTACGTGTATTTCGGGGGTGTGCGTGAAGTTTCACACACGATTTTGCTGTCAGAGCGGGGTACGTGTATCCAGTGGGGTGCGTGGGGAGTCCCACACGTGAATTGGCAGTGTGGGTCCTCCCAGGTGTCCTCTCTACCCCCTCCATTGCCCTTGCAGGCAGCTCACACAACAGGGGACTACCCTGCACCCTTGGTCATGTCCCTCAGGCAGCCCATCCACCATGGGCATGCCCCCCAGCCAAGCCACATGTCACCTTGCAATATGATCACCAACTCATGTCCCCCAGCAACCCCACCCCCCAGCAGTGAGGGGCACCTGCCAGCAGGCCCCCACTCATGTCCCACTCATGTCCCCCTGCCCCCCCACCCCCCAGCAGTGAGGGGCACCTGCCAGCAGGCCCCCACTCATGTCCCCCTGCACCCCCAGACCCCAGCAGTGAGGGGCACCTGCCAGCAGGCCCCCACTCATGTACCCCTGCACCCCCACCCCCAGCAGTGAGGGGCACCTGCCAGTAGGCCCCCACTCATGCCCCCCCCAACATGTCAACATGACCCACAATCATGGCCCTCATGGCCACAAAAATCCCACGGCACGCCACCCCTGCCCAAATAACCAACCAAGCATAACATACACCCCACATTGAAATGCCCATTACTTGAAACAACCCAAACGGCATGTATGCACATCAACACATGGCCGTCACACACACACAATGGGTGCCAGTGAATGTGAAAACCCACATCGTGATTTGCATGAAACCAATGATAGAATACCACACATTGAAGTACGGGAACAAATGTATTGAACAAAAAATGTGGTGAAAGAAATCCAAAGACCAAACAATGTACATAAGGAAAACAATGCAAAATGTCACATAATGATAAAAAAAGGAAATCAGAACCCAAAATATATGAAATCAAAAATGTCTCCAAAGTCTCCTTCCAACAAAGCAAATCCAAACAGAAATGAAAAAGTAAAATCCATTGCTCCATGGAAAAATCAAAAAAGAAACACACTCCAACTATTTACAAGGATGAAATCCTGGGTCCATGAGCCCAACTGTCCAAAAGAAACCTACAAAAATACACTAACTAATGAAGAACTATATACAAAAATGTGGGGTATTGTCCAAGCGCCCCAAACAAAAATGAAAACCAAAATGAAACCTAACACTAACTAACTAACTAACTATTTACAATGGCAGCGGGCTAGTCCGATGGCTCACTTCTTGATGTCCCGGGCCAGGGCATCATCGAACTCCCGCTCAATGTCCTGGAGGCGGTCCTCTTCCATGGCCCCGATGGTTTGCAGGGACGATGACATGTTGACCTCCAAATCCCAGCGAATTGCCTCGAGGCACTCGGCCCGCCTCAGTGCCCTCCGCATGGAGTTCTCCGCCCTGACCATTGTGAGCCGTGCCTCTTCCGACCACTGCCACTCCACATCTATGGTGTGGCCCAACTGCTGCCACACTGAAGACACTTGCAATCCTGGGTCCTCCTGCCCTCTGGCAGATGCCTGCCCCTCCGATGTTGAAGGCGCCGAGCCTTCATTGCTCCCACCATGTTGCTGCTGCTGCTGTGCCTGTGCCTGCGCCCTGGCTCTTGCTGCCTGCACGTCCTCCTCCAGCTGGGGTGCAGTTGTCGTGGTGGCCACCCCTGCTGGATGTCTGACTCCCGACTGTGGCAGGGATGTGTCCTCCACCTGCCTGGCCGCTGGGTCAGAGGCAGCTCCACAGGGTACCCAGGTGATACATGGGTGGGAAGATGGCATGGAGGACGACTGGCGCGTAGGGGGTTCAGGTGAGGAGGGGGTTGCAAGAAGGTCCAGCACACAGAGGAATCCAGCACTGGTGACCCGTCCCAGTAGGTTAACGCGGTCAAAGAGGCATCCGAGATGACGTGCAGTGTCTTCACAAAAACACCGCAGGTCACCTCGCATGCCCCGTTGACACAACGCTATCCCAGCCAGGACAGGCTCAACCCGGTCCCGGAGAGCCACGTCTGCAGGGAGAGGAAGGCAATGTTGTTGTGCGCCCATCCCCTCCCTGAAAACAGGTCTAGACGTAGGCATCCCTGCTGGTGCCGGATGATGCAGTCACAGGATTAGGGACAGGATTACACAAGGCACCTCTGCGGCGGCCTGTGCTGCCTCGTGTCCCTGCCCCTGCACTGCATCACTGGCACCAGTGGAATCCCCACCTCCAGACCCCCTGTGTGTCCGTTCCACGGCCTCCTCCTCCTCCAAACCCCCCATCAACCTGGATGACTCCATGCCATCTTCCTCCATCGGACCCTGTGGGGTCTCAGCTGCCCCTTCTGCTGCCGAGGAGTCCATCTCCAACCTCCGCTTCTTGGACCTACCCTCGGCAGCTGCGGCCTGGGATGCGGCACCAGACACTTCACTCCCCAAAGAGATGACAATCTGGGATGGGAGCTGGGCCTTGCGTCTCCGGCTGGTGGTGCGATCCCTGCCGCGTTGCTCCACAGCACCCTCTCCGCCCTCTTCATCAGTTGACACTGCAGGCAGGGAGAGATAGAACACAGGCATTAGGGCACTGTACAATGGACTGATACACACATGACAGTTGCACATGAGTGGCGGTGTCAAACTTCAGACATGGCATCACACTCCCTAACACACATGTCATTTCTACTCACCCACATGAGCAATTCCACAGCAATATTGCACCAGGCAGCACCATCCATACACATACAACAGCATCAGCATCCAAAGGTGAGCCTGAGGTCACATGAAACACGGGGCGTACACAACACATGCACACACACCAACACACTTACATGCATGTGCACATGTCCACCAACTGTCAGAGTGATGAGATCGCCATCCATGTCACATCTGGCATTCAGCCTTCTACATGTCAGTGCCACATGCATCCATGTTGCATCACAGTTGCACACTTGTCAAATACACACATGCACATGTACACAGTGCAGATACATGCAGCTGGAACCAACATCCATGTGTGACACCACAACCATGCCAACGTACATACACAGTAATTCAAACATGTGTGCTCCCACATCTGCATTTGGCCTGCATGCTTATCCACACATACACCATCCATGTGTCTCACACATGAGAGGACTGGCATGTGTCAGCCTCACGCCCCTGTACATGCACATCCATACATGGCCCTACAGAAACACATGTGCAACCTGCACACTACTGGCACACCACCACACGCACAGCGTCCAACCAGTATGCATGTACATTTACCGCTCGACTCCAGACGGGTCTGCCTCTCAAGGACCTGGACCTAGAGCGCTGGGCTTATGCGTTCCAGGACTCTCATTTGGTGGTCGGACAGGTGGCCCCAGTGCCCCTTGGCATCCGCTGCCTTCAAGAGGCACCGGGCCTTGTCGAGGGTCCTGGACCTGTAGTCTTCCCAGCGCTTCTTGACATGTTTGATGTCGCGGACTGCCACCCCCTCCTCGTTGATGGCAGTCACAATGTCCATCCAGATCCTGGTCCGTCCTTCATAGTCAGCATGCAAACCTCCAAAGAGGGCATCATGCTGCCCCAGGACTTGCTCCACCAGGGCACCAACTTCCCTGGCACTGAAGCTGGTGGCCCTCTGCCTCTCTGGCTGGGGGTTGCCAGTGGTGCCAGATAGTGTTGTGCCCGACATGGCAACCCCAGAGACAGGTGTGGGTGGGCAACTGGGTCCTGGGGCTGGGGTGTGGAGCGATGGTATCCCAGTCGGGAGTCTTCAGTTCCAGCAGGGGTGGTCACAGTAACTTCACCCCTGGCTGACGTGCAGGCAGCGAATAGCAGGGCACGTGGGCAGCAGGCAGGCAGGCAGCAGCAGATGGCAGGTGGGAGCATGCTCGGGGCTCTTGGGGGCAGTAATTAGGCCTTCTGGGCAGGAGCGTGGTCTTCCATGTGTTGTCGCGTGGCCAGCTTGATACGGAGTGATTTTGCACGTAACAAAATTGTACGTCAGTGTGTAATTCGAGGAAAGGGCCTTAGCGCGTATGCGCGTCTGTGACGTTACGCACGCGGGTGTGTCTCTCGTGACGGGTGCATAGTGAGTCAGCACATGAATACACCGCACGTATGCAAATTCATTGTACCAAAGCCCCTTTAGCGGATTGGCGCGTCTGTGATGTGACGCACAAGGGCGTTTCCCTCAACACGGGTGCATGTTCATCGTACACATGCAAAAACTGCACGTCCGAGTGTCAGCTCGTGTAATTGGAGGAAAGGGCCTTAGCGTGTATACGCATAAGTGACGTTGTACGTGTGGGCCGGTTTAAAAGGTTTGTGTAGGACGCCATTTACTTGTACGTGCTTTTCGTGGAGAGCGAGTGGGTGAATTTTGTACTTCTTGTCGGTTCACACGCGATACTCCCTGTTACCTCTGACAGCGTTCACTTCTTCTTTTGTTCTGTTTCCTCAGACAGCATACAATTCTTCTTTTGGCGGGGGTATTGCCAAGGCACACACGCGCATCTTTTTCATGTTCTTTTTCCAGGCATACGGTGAGTCGTGCACGTATTAACCAAATGTGCTTGCCCCGTGTGTCGCGTACCCCTTCAGAGGTCATTGTAGGCTGCGTGTATTATGCATACGCTTATTTTTGTGTTTCTGGGTGCCACAGCATAGTGCAGGTTCATTTTTCCACGCACATGGTCTATGAGGGGTTGCGTGCACGTTAATTTTTGTTTTCGGGGTGCCTGTGCGTTGCGTGACCCGTCATCTTCCCCCAGGGGTCACAGACAGCCTTGCTAGAGCACTAGGGTACGAATTCCATCTAGTACCCTACCCCTTTTACCCCCAATTGCCCAGGACAATAGTTTACTGCTACTCTTATACGCACAACAACATCAGTGCCATGGTTGGGAGGTGACCAAGCGGTAAGGGAGGCAAAGGTGGCCGACCTCCAAAAGGTGGGCGTGGTGGGCGCAGTAGGGGATGAGGCCAGGATTTGCAGGGTGCCCCTAGACCCCCATGTGTGGAGGACCGATCAGGGACACCCATGCCCCACCCCCCCATGGTTGTGGGAAACGTAGCTGACACCATCCCAGCTCAGCCCTTGTTGGACGGGCCCATTGTGGCACCTGAACCGGCACAGGATGACACCCAGGCTGACTTCCAGGTCAGCAAGTCTAAGCCACTTGTGGCGGTGCAAGTTGGTGTCACCAGGCCACGTGGATCTGGGGCAGCAATGTCATCTGCTGCCCCAAGTAGGCAGGGTGGGGAGGCTGCAGGGGCAGCTGCAGCTCTATCCACCTCAGCTCTGAGTCTCCCAACCGGGACAGTGTCGGTCCAGGTCCATCAAACTGACGTTGCCCCTGCCAACATCACCCTCCAGCCAATGCCTGCACCAAGGCCTATGGTCATTGTGCGTTCGCACACTCCTAGTACACAGTCCACCGGCGCTTCTGCCCCTACTGACCAGAGCAGCGTAAGCCACTCAGGGTCCGCACCACCTTTGAAAAAGAAGAAGAAGGGTGCTCTGGCACTACAGGCTGAGACCCCAGACACGGCTACACACTCCGGCACATCAAGGAAGCCTAGCTTTAATGATGCCAAACTTGATGCACTTGTGGCCTATGTGTCGGCACATAGCCTCAAAATGGTGGTGACTGCAGGGTGCAAGACCACACCTGGTCAACGTAGGGCACACTGGCAGTGCATCGTGAACCACATTAGTGCCCTTGGATTTGTGAGGTGCGCTGCTGATGATTGCTACAAGCGGTGGAATGACCTGAAATGCAGAGCAAAGAACAAGCTGGCCTCAAATCATGCCACTACTCTGGTGACTGGCAGTGGGTCTCCACCAGAGGACAACCAACTCACTGAACATGAGTCTGTTGCTGGAACCTTCGTCGCAGAGGAACAGATCCAAGGCGTGGGAGACCTACCTGATTATGACGCATTGTCCGGTGAGTGCCCATGCATGTGTGTGTAATCCATGTGTATGTTGTTTGGGTGACGGGTTCTGATTGAGTGCCAGGTGAGGGTGTGTACTCCAGAGTGGTATGGTATTGGAGGAAGCACATGGATGTCACCCATCCATGTGCTTCCTCCAATACATTCACGTGGCTTGGATTTGGGTATGACAGTATCCCTTCTGCCCACAGTTGCCAATTAGCGCCACATTACTGCAGTTGCCCTTGACCTGTCATCTTGCAACAACATTGTTCAGATTTTTTCAGTGTTCATTCAAGCTGATTGTTTCAATTCTCCCATTTTTGCTACGCTTTTTTCAGCCCTAATGCCACATATGTGACATGCTTCTGTCATTGATTACACCACAAATTGGGCCACATTTGTTACCTGGTTATGTGAATGATTAGACCATTCAGGCCGATAGACTATTGGCCTGCTCACATTTATTTTTAGGGCCTGTTTGCATGTGGAACATGATAGTTGTTTCCTGTCATGTTAAAGTGACCAACCATTGATGTGTACATTTGCCTACAATCACTGTAATTTTGTACACTGGATGTGTTGCAGTGTGTGGCACATGCATATTTTGCCACACTATTTAGGATTTTTCATTTCATCATGTCCATCTCACATGGATGGGTGACAGTACTCATTCACTGACATATCGCTGTAGTTGTCTAATGTACCATGGCTATGCTACATGCCATCTGTGTGCTGGCATGTGTCATGCTTGTGTATTGGACATGCCACTCGCAGGCTAATGTGTGATGCCAGTACTACCCACCATGCAGCAAGTGTGTTGCTTTTCCATCTTGGTGTCCTCAGTGTCTGCTTTTTGCCTCCCCTTCCAACTCATTGACAGTGCATGCATGCCAGGGTTATAGTCATGTGGGACATGTGTAAATCATGTACAGGATCTCTGTCTTGTCAGGCCTATGTGTGTGCTATGGTGCTCATGCCTGTTTCCATTTTTTGTATTTCATGTTTTTGCAGGTGATGACGCACTTGTTGCTGATGAGGTTGAGGAGATGGTGCAGACCAGGGAGGGATCTCAGCCACGACCGGGCACCAGTGGAGGACGTGGTGTGGTTATGGGTGAAAACCCTTTGTTACTGCAGACCATACTGTCCAGGGGTGTCTCTGGGTGCACCTCCCCAGACCTCTATTCAGGTGCTGAATCGGATGATGAGACTTATGTGCTGTCGCAGGTGAGTGCTTCTGGCAGGGATTCTGTTCTGTCCAACCCACCTGCACCAGGAGTAGAACCCTCTATGGGGATGACAGTGTTGGTAGGTCGCCTTTGGCGGTTACGGATGCAGGGTCACACTCCACAACATCTGATCCTGTTCCTGGACCAGCAGATCAGAGGGGGAATGCAGTCCTGCAGCCTCAGGCAGTGCCAGCACAGCAAGGTGCAGATCGCCTTGCCTCAAACAGGTGTGGTGCCCGCCAACACGGTGGCCGTGCGCCACCAGACAATACTGTATGGGAAAACTCCAGGTACGGTATGGCAAACCAACAGGCAGCATCAGTTGAAATGATGGCTCAGGCAATGGAGAGGGTGGCCACTTCCATTATCCCCCCTGAAAGGCAGATGGAGCAACAACAGCAGGCAACAGACTCCATTTGCCAATCACACAGGGAAGACACGTTGGCGTCCAACAGGGACCGACGGGCGGCACTGCAGACTCTGCATGAAGCCATATCAATAGAGTCACAGGGCCACAGGGAAGCCCTGAGGGTAGAACTCCATAATTTCAGGGAGACTCTGCTTGAACTTGAGGCTTCCTGAAATTTTAGGGCAGAACAGCAGCTGGGGCAGCTCACACCTTCGCTCTCAGCTGAGCTGCAGGCAACCCATGAGGAGATCCGGGCATCACGCGAAGCCATGCGTGCAGAAATGCAGGCAGCCCGTGAGGTGCTGCATGGGGATCTCCGCACTATCATCCTCCAGAATCAGACCTTCCAGACCTGCATGCTTGCTGCCATGGAGTGCCAGGGCTTTGCGTGGACTGCCTCCCAAAGCACCACCACCTCCTGATGCAGCAGCAGAGGGTGAAGAGACCGACAGCAGTTCTCCCAAAATGGCATAGCCGTGCAGGCCATGAGCCCATGGAGGTATTTTATTTTCTCGCAACATCCACACAGGTGGGTGTTGGTGTGCACCCTGTCCTCCAACCTCCTGGGTGACCTCCTCCCCCACTGGCCCCCACATGGCCATTATTGATTTTTTGATTTTCTTTTTTTTTTTACAGTGTGTTGCCTTGTGTGGCTCCCGTGGGCATCCACTGTGTATTCCGGCTGGGCACATGCAGGCTTGTCCTGAGTTTGGGTTAGATGCTTGTGTTTGTGACACACACACCCCTCCTGATTTCCATTTCCATGGGCTTGCAAAGGGTGTGACCAAGTGATAGTGACTTACACGGTGACATTGGGCTCCCATGAGCTGTGTGGGCAGTCTGTAGTCAATACTGTGTGGACATCCCTAGTGGGTATTGTTGTTGTATTGAACACTGCATGGTGTATTCATATGTGCTTGTGCATCCATGTCTTCCTCAGAATTCGCAGGTACCTTCTTCATGTCTTCACAAGGCCGTCTCCTTTGCAGATGGAGTTCATGTTGTATGCAGTACACTGACACATTTGCGTGGCAGCAGCACTCTGCAGTTGGAAGGGGTCGATGTGATGGCTTACTCAGGTTGTAAGACTACCACTACTTTGACTTCGTACTGTCATGTTTTTGCAATGTTTCATGCTGTGTTGCTGTATTGTGTTGGTGGTAAGTATTTGGTCATGTGTGCTGTTTGTTATTGATTACTGGGAGCATATTGGCTGTGGGCTGGTTCCATTTGGGACAGTGCACTTTGTGACACGTGTGTCAGGTCTTGTGCATTGCTTTGTTTGCTTTCACATTGCATGACATGCCATGGTGTGTTGGGTGGCGGAGATGGGGAGGGGTTGGGTGACATGATGCTATTTTCATGTTTTTTTGCTAGGGGGTAGTCATTCGTGCAGTCTTTTAATGACACAGCATTGGTTGTCTTTCGGTAGGTAGGGATGCACACAATGTAACACTTCCAGGTGACCAATCTCAGGCTGGTATGGTTGTGACAGTTGACTCTCCCTTATGTCATCGTCATTGATTGTCAGCTGGTATGTGCCAGGGCTGTGTGCACTCCACAGGGGTGTGATTTTAGGTGAAGTAATTAGAGCTGCGTACGGGCTGCCTCACCACGAGCCCTTTCCCCTCCCATGCGCAGCGGGCGTGCATGTGGTTGGGGATGTGGGGCACCACCATGTCCACCGGCCGGCCCCGGCGTGTTGCAACGTTGTGCAGGACACATGCTGCCACTATGATCCTGCACACTACTGAGGGAGCGTATAGCAACTGCCCACCAGAACGGTCAAGGGAGCGAAAGCGTGACTTGAGCACTCCGAATGTGCGCTCCACTATGCCCCGAGTTGCAATATGGGCTGTGTTGTATCTTACCTCGGGTGGTGTGGTGGGGTTCCGAATTGGCATCATCATGTGGGTGCTCAGAGGGTAGGCACTGTCCCCTGCGGAGGTGATGATGGGTATCATTAGTGGGGTTGTGACATTACTCAGTATCTGACATGCATGCATGTGCAGTGGCATTTATACTCACCAAGCAGCCATGTATCGCCATGCTGCCCAGCTTCTAGGTCCCGGTTTAGGGTTGACATTCTGTATATGAAACTGTCATGGGTGGACCCTGGATAGTTGGCATATACTGAGTTGATGATTCCCTTGGCATCACTTACTACGGGCACGTTGATGGAATGCCAGTGCTTGCGGTTTCTATAGATGTGCTCTGATGCCCTGGGAGGACGTAGAGCCACATGGGTGCAATCAATGGCACCTAGCACTTTGGGGAAGTGTGCCAACCTGTAAAAATCCTGGACAACAGCCTGCCTTTCTGCAGGTGTTCTGGGCAGGTATATGTGCCTGCGGACTGATGGCCATGCAGTCATGATAGCCAAGACCTGGTGTAGGCAGCGTGACTGTGTGGCCTGTGACACCCTCCCCCCACTATGGCACTTGTCCGCTGAAATGACCCAGTAGCCAAGAAGTGCAGTACATTGAGCACCTTTTCCAAGGGGCTCAGTGCTTGGGAGCACAGGGTGGGTGATGTGAGGTCATCCTCCCACTCACTCACCAGGTCGAGTATTATGTGAGGTGGAAACCTATACCTCCCATACACCTGGTCATCAGGCATCCCAAAAAGGCTGGTCCTGGGTGTAAAAATTCTGTCCCTGACTATCCTCCACCTCCTCCTGCGGTATCCCATGACCACTGCTGCGAGGAACGGTATATTCATCATAGCGTCTAAGCTTGTTTGTTGTTTGCGCACACTTTTATGCTGCGCGCGTCTACGTACGCCTGCTTCCTTCTGGCGTACGTGTTTCCCTGTTCGATTCCATGTATATGTGTTGTAGGCGCGCGTGTGGGTGTTCCGCGCATTTGCCTCCTGTACTTCCCCCGTAATGCCCACATTTTCACACGTTGGTCCCCATTCCGCATGTTACGCCCCGTGTTACGCCTACTTTTGTTGTGTGTGCTGCACTATGTGCGCTCTCGCTGTGCGCGTAGCGCACGCTGTTTGGTGAAGTGTGCGCCCATGCAATGACGTTTTGGCTTATTATACCTTATTTTTCCATCCGTTTTACCCACTTTGTACCTAATCCTCTTTCTCTTGTCTTGTTATTTGTTCTGTCTGACTATTCTTTGTTTTAGTATTCCTTTTTACATTTTGTTTTTGTAGCATCTCCCTTTTTGTGTTGTCATTTTTGTTGTTTTATGTTTTCCTCCTCGGTCCGACGTTCAACATCATGTCTGACAGAAGTGGCAGCAGCGAGGATGATGTGGTTTGGGTTCCGAATCCATCCCCATCCGCATACTAGAATGAAGACCTGTTCAGAAAGTTGGAGGTTCTTCCATGCCAAGAAACACTTTTCCAAAAAGGAGGCTGGAGAGGTGCAATGCACCTTGTGCCAGAAGATGGTACAACATAGCCTTTTGACTGTTCCATCACAGAGCTTAGGCACATCTGTGCTTATAAATCATCTAGTTCGTGTCCACTGGAATGATGTTGATGATGCTGACAGGAAGGCCCATGAGCACCACAAGGTGAGGATGCATGGGCCTCGATTGTCACGTTGATGAGTATCTGCAGTTCCTCCACCAGCACTACCATCCACCATTGCAACACCTCCAACCACTGTCGAAGCCACAACTTCTCCTACTGGTTCCTCAAGTCCACCTGCTGCCAATTTACCAGGATCCAATATTTCAGTGCTGAAAATCCTTTGCACTATATGCCACAATAGGGTTGTCCCGGGGGGTGCCTCGCTAGAGGATTGGCAAAAGACTATCTCTGAACATCAGATTCATTGCCATCTGTAGTTTTTTTTAAAGTGCCACATTTCCCCCCTTATTTGGAAAAAAAGAAAAAAAACAAATACCCCAAAAAATATATGTTCCTTCTTTATCCGATTGTGACATGTTTGATCCTAATGTTTTGTCCTTCCCTGTTCCACCCCCCTCTTTCCATCCCCCAACATAGCCCTTTTAAAGGCCACCCTCTAAGTTCCAAAAAGTAGATTAAATGAAATACAGTCTGTAAAAATAGATCACAGCACCTTCTGTAATCTATTTTATGCAGTTTAACTAATGAAATGTAATTTTCTGAATGTATCTTCATAGCCACAGCTATAGTGTTCGTAATTTTTTCTTAGCCACGGATATGGGATGATGGCCAGATTAAAGAAAGTTGTATATGTTTTTATATGTATATATATATATATTACACAGCCACATTAGTGGCTGTGTAGTTATGGTTAAGTTGCTAATCCCATAGAAATAGCACTTTTTGGGCAGCTTATAACTTCGCTCCCCCTGGACGAATCCTCACCAAACTTTGCAAAAAAGAGTATATAGCCCACTCTGAATTTGTCTGCAAAGGCTGGTGAAGTTTGGTCCAGGGAGGGCAAAGTTATAGGGGGGTCCCAAAACTTCTGTTTTCCCCATAGACTGAATGGGGGAAAAACTTTGCGCACGCCTACAGCCCAAACCGCTGGATGGATTTTCACCAAATTTGCGGCAGGAGCAGCGGCTTGGTCCCAAAAGCGTGCTTTTGTAAATTTGGTGAAAATCCATCCAGTAGTTTTTTATAGAACGACTAAAAAGTAGGTCACAAAAAATTAGTGATATCTATGTCCGCTCCGCGGACACACTTCCCTGTTCACTCCGTGGACAGGACACCGATTGGCTAATCGGCTTGCGTCATGTCCATGCACATGCGACGTGTCCGCTGATTGGCTGGGATGAAGCGTGAGGTGCATCAGATCATCAGATTGTTTCGATGTGGCCGCCATCTTGTATCAGTGCTGCGACAAATGGGGGAGAAATACAAATTCGGCAGTGTGTTGGTGTGTAAAAGTGCTTGCGGAGGGTGGGAGAGTAAGATATGGGTCAAATGCTGTGTTTGTTTAGGTGGCAGGCACCTCTGATGTGTTCGTCATGACCGTGGTCACCATGGCTGTCCGCAGACATGAAAAATGCATTGCAGTGGCCCATATTGCACAGTTAAATTGTTTGATTCTATGGGTGTGTTATGCTGCGGTGGTTGTGGCGAGGGTCTAGAGATTTGGGTGCAAGGCCGAAGGCCGTAGGCCATGGGCCATGAACCTAAGTCTCTAGGCCCTGGCCACAACCACCGCAGCATATCACACCCATAGATCACACCTATAGAATCGAATATCTATCAAATATTTGCAAATCTACAGTTTGTGCGCTGTTTGATTTGTATAGTTTGTATGTGAAGTTTTGGCTACGTCATGTCATTAAGATTGTAGAGTTTGGTAACAGGCACTGCAGTATAACATATCCATGGAAGTAAACATTTTGTAATGTGGTGTATGGTTAGATGTTTGCTTCAATGGTTGCGTTATGGAGCAGTATTTATGAGTTGTATTTATTATAATATATTTACTGTTTGATTTTTTGTGATTGGATATATTTTCTTCCTGACATGGGTAGCTGGAGTAGATATATTCTTTGTCAATTTCTGTGATAAAAGAAAAGATCATGTTAGTGTATGTAGTTTATAAAGAAGTATTACATTGCATAATATACATTTCTGCTTTATTTCGACCCTCATATTTAGTAGTTTACAAACCAGTGTACTGTGCAATTTGCTCAGTTTCTGTGTTTGTTGCTTAAATCATTAGGTCTGTGGGAAATAAAATCTATGTTGGATTACAAAGAATTTGTTTTTGTTATGGTGCAGTACATTTGTTTGTTTGTTTTCAGTGTTTATTTGTTGTTTCTGGCTAATGTTCTATTTGTTGGCTTGTTGCAGATTGTTAGATACCTGTTGTCGAATTGTAACTGGTTATACTTTTTTATCTATATTCTCAAGTTGCTAATCTATCTGTTGGGTTGCTGCAGATTCTTGGGGCAGTTAGATACATGTTGGCGTATTCTAACTGTTTATTTCTTGTTATATTTTAGTGGTATTGATTTATCTGTTTGGTTATTGAAAAATCTCGGGGCAGTTAGATACCTGTTGGTGTATTATAACTGTTTATTTCTTGTTATATTTTAGTGGTATTGATTTATTTGTTTGGTTGTTGCAAAATCTTAGGGCAGTTAGATACCTGTTGGCGTATTGTAACTGTTTATTTCTTCTTATAATTTAGTGGTATTGATATATCTGTTTGGTTGTTGCAGTATATTGGGCCAATTAGATATCTGTTGGCGTATTCTAACTGTTTATAGTATTCTAATTGAAGTTTTATTAATGTTTATGCACAGATTAGTTATTAAATTTTGGTTTTAAGAATATTAAATAAGCATTTATAACATGTCCTGGTAATCTTTGATTTAGATTAATGATACTACCATTACATTCGAACCATCCACAATTCTTTTTGATATATGCAGTGTAGTGACCTGCATTGGTTGTTGCTCCTGCATGGTACATTATTATACCTACTGTTGTGAAGGTTTTCTTACCAAGTGATACTTGACCATGTGTGAAGCCTGTCAGCTTGGTGGAGCGATTATCTGAATTGCAGGTAGTACATAATCTGCCATGATTTGCATTTTGTACAAGTTGCTGAAATGGAACGGATTCAAAGTTAGGTATGGATACATACACAAAACGTTAATTAGGGATTTGTTCCTGTGCCATATTGTTGCACAGAGTGCATGTATGTTTCCACATGTACGAAATCTGGAAGATTTCATTTATAGGTATGTTTTTGTTTTCCAGTACTTGTAGTAAGTACATTAGACATTCTTGTGGATCTTCTTGTGAGTTTATAGTGAATGTCACCATTCCAGCACAGTAGTCCAATTCTTGTCTTATTCCATAAACACTGTATGTGTTGTCAGGATTGTTGCTTGCATTTCTATGAAGGACTAACATTTGCAAACACAATTGGTCTGTATTGTGTAGGTAAATGTTGTCAACAATTGGTGGCCATTGGAATAGAAAATGTATTGCTACATTTGCGTAGCAACTTAGACCAGTTATATTTGAAAATTTGAATGGACCAGATAGTTCTGTGTCCAAGTCATTTCTTCGGAGTGTGTGCTGCTTCTTTGAAGAAGTACATGAGTTACTTTGAGTAGTAGATTTTTCTTTTGTTGGAGTAATTGATGAAGTATTGCCTTCTTTTACTCTCTTTGGAGGATTTGCAGTGAGATCCTGTTGCATTTCTGTTTGAAGTAGTTTTCTTTTACAACGTTTTCCTTTCTGTGGAACAGGATACGTTTTTAGATGGGGGGTGTACAGTGAACATAGTCTGTTGTATTCTAAAATGCAAGGAATAACAGTGTTTATTTTACTTGCATCAAAGTTGATTACAAATTAGAAATAGACCGTCAAGTGTACGTAAGCGTGATAGTGCTACGTAGCTCATGCCTTCTTTAAAGACTGTGTTCCCAATATCTATCAATGCTTTATCTAGGGTAAGACCTTGTGATTTGTGAATGGTGACTCCATATGCTAGAGTTAGAGAAATATTTTCTCTACGTATATACATGTCTTTGGAAAGAAGGAATGGAGCTGTTGAGCGTCCTATCCTTTTTACTTCTGATAGTTTCTCAAAGAGAATATTGACAAACTGAATGTTGTTGTCACGTGGGTTTGTTTGAAAGCCAACAACTGTACCAAGAGCTCCATTAACTAGTCCTTGCTCCATGTCAAGGTTACTTTTAAGCATTACTCTACAGTTTAAAGATAATTTAATTATTTTCTCCACACCAGCTGTGTTGGAGACAGAGTTTTTTAAGGTATTTAGTCATGTTGTGGCTTGTTGACACATGGGTTGTGTCACACCATGTACGTCCAGTTTGTCTGAGGAGCAAATTTCAAAAATTGGTTGCATTTCTTTTTTCAACATTGTTTCATTGAATTTTGAACAGCTTGCAAGAGTTGGCATCAAGGACATACAAGAGACATTGTTGTGTGCTAATTTTTCCATGACATCAATAGCACATGAATTATGGCCATACAGTGCATGGATGTGCCTGGTTTTTCATATTGATTGTGCTTCTTGAGGTAGTACACCAACTATAATACTTTTTAAAATGTTGGTGTATGTGAGGTCTGCAGACAGGCACATATTTTCAGTTAATTCTCTGTATTGGAAATGTTGCCAAAGATTGACTTTTCCTATGCTGCCAACAGTTTTACGACAGAGTTTGTGTCCTAAGGTTTTAAAAATAGGTTCACCTTTCACTGGTGTCAATTGAAGAAGATCTCCGAAAACAATAATGTGTTTTCCTCCAAAGAGATCTTCATAGTTTGTTTTCAGTACTTCTTGTAATCTGAGGTGAATCAAAGCCAACATTAGGTTGGAGACCATGCTCACTTCATCTGCAATTTCATTTGTTTTAACTCTCTGCGCAGTTCCATTGCAGCTTCTGTTGAAAGTTTATAATAGTCTCATTTGTTTTGGTGTTCTACTGGAAGGAGTAGTAATCAGTGTAAAATGACACCGCCTATGTTGTAGGCAGCTAAACCTGTGGGAGCAGTTACAACAGCTGACAGTTTGTTGTTTGTCAATTGTTGAAGGAACTTGCTGATGATTTTGATTAAGAATGTTTTGCCTGAACCAGCTTGACCACTGACGTATAGTAGAATAGGCTTGTAATTCTGGCAGGTACATTCTTTATTTTCATGTTGTGCACCATGTGCAATTTCTTTTGTTACTTCTTGAAAAATGCTACGCTGCTCATTGTTCAGTTTTGATTGCAGTACAGTTAAGTCTTCTGTATCTTCTTCATAGTGAGACATGGTGTTTTCTACTTCTGTCATAGCTAATTCTGCCTCATTTGGTATTAGTGGCTGTCCCAGTGGTTCTTGGCTTCCTGTTACAGAAGGTTGACTACTGTCAGGAGTGTCCTAATCTAGTTGGGCCTGGAGTTCTTCCTCATGTTGCTGTTCATTTTGCAACATTGTTTTGTACTGTGTAAAGTTTACATTGGTTATAGTGCTTTCATTTGCTTTGAAAGCGTCTTCATAGGAGTCATAATTATCTAGTAACGCTTCTTCTTTTCTTCATGGTTTAAAAAGTTGTAGCACGGACATGTAATATAGTTCTTTATGTTGAGGAGTTTTTAATGACAATTTGATATGATTAATTAAGCTTCGTTTGGTAAGTTTCACTAAGCTGCCTTCACAATTTGTCACTCTGTACCTACCTTTTCTTTCATCAGGTTTTCTATTATTTTTGTATGTGGAGTTTTGGGCTATGTGGTATAGACGCATAGTTTCCAAAGTGGTACTCCTGTTTGGGTAGTATGTGTCTAGTAAATTGTTTTTCAAAATGTCTTGGCTGTTGGGATAATTTTTGGCTATTGTTTCTATGTCGTCGTATGATTTGAGAACTCTTTTTCTAGATTTAGCAGGACCAAGACTTAGCCATACTTTATTTTCAGCTTTTCCATACAAAGCAGTACCGGTTAAACGATCTATAGCAGACACATTCTCTATGAGAGAGCATTTTTATGCCTAAACTGTACAATTTCTGAGACAGTGGGCCTCATTACATGGACGGCGGTAACCATGGTACTATTAGCGCCATGGTTGCTGCCGGTATTTTACCGATTCCGCCTTGGTGAATGGGGGAATTACCGCCCCATTCCAAGGTTGGCGGGGCGGTAATTCCCAATTCACATTTGAGTCCCCATAGGGCTCATCGGGAATGGGGAAGGAGCAAATAACGGCACCGCTATTAGCGGTACCGTTATTTGCCCTGAAGTCCCTCAGCGGGTCCCTTCCTTAACGTGTGGTCTGGCCACACGTTAAGGACGGGGCCCGCTGAGGGACCTCGTAGTATGGTGCTAAGGGATTACCGGCACCGGTGCCCTTACCGGTGCCGGTAATCCCTTAGCGCCATCCGTGTAATGAGGCCCAGTGTTTTGTCTGTTGATAGGTCATTCCAGAGGTCTTGAAGCTCTGTTTTTTCTGCTTTTGTTAAGTAGGCTGTAACATATCGTGCAACTGCAGTGGAATTGTCTGCACTGTACTACACATCTATGTTTGCATTCCATAAGAGGGCAATGATTGCATTGTAATCATTGATATATTTTGCTTCTTCTGTTCTTTTTATGTAATGTGTGTTCTTAGGTGATTTACTTTTAAGACTATGTCTAACTGAAGACATGAAGTTGTTCACTTCACCTGTTTCTATAACTGGTCTAGGGAAACCAAAGCAGCATTTGGTGTAGTATTTACCTTTGTTTTTGTATTTGCAACAACAATATTTCCCAAATTTGTGTGTTTGAAATTGTACAATTTGCGCATGAAGATTTGTTGCTTCCGATGGAATTTCACAAGTGACATATTTTTCGATGAACTGCAAATCAGTGGCATCACAGTCTTTACCAAATTTAGGAGCATTTTTAATCCATAAAAGCATGTGGATATGTGGTGCTCCTCTGGCTTGGTATTCTTTTCTCCAAAAGAAGTGTTGCACTTCTCCGAGGGGAGGAACAGTTTTATTACAAATAAAGTGTAGCATAGCAATGAAGCGATGATGGAAATATCTTGAAACATTAACCGGATCTAGAGAGCAAGATTCTCCAGGTGTTAGTCTATCTATGTTTGTTTTGTTTTTGTTTGATATGCATGCAACAAACCAAGTGGGTGGGCCATGGTTTCTTATCATACAACTTACATCTCTGTTACATCGGAACCAGTATTCTTTTGTACCACGCAAGTTTGCTAACAGATTTGTAATGCTTGATTGTAGAACCTCATCTTTTTCTTGCACTTTTTGTGGTAATTATGTAGCTGACATATTTTGAAAATGGGTACCTGATTTCAATGTGTGTGCAACTCCGTAGCATAGAGTTGCTAGTTCATTTTCAAAGAGTAGGTGGAATATGTATTCCACATTTTGTCTAAATCTGGAATCTTTAGAATACATTCGTAACGAGCTGTATTCTGATGCTGTTATCTGAATGGGTCTATCATCGTACCTTCCTCCTTTCCCAGCAGGAAAGAGTAGAGGAAAAGCATGTGCTTCTATACTTTTTTCCCATATGCTGATTGCTGATCCTTTGGTTTGTCGCATTTGGTACATTTCAAGTGCATCATCTATGGTGTCATTAGAGTGTAATGGATGAATTGTATAATGGTCTAAAATATTGGATACTGTAGCAGGATCTAGAAGTTCAAATTGACCAGTTTCTGGTGACTCTTGAAATATTTCAGTGGTTTCCCTCAGGTTTTCTTCAATATTCATTTCTTTGTAGTATTCATTATTGTCTTTTAGATATTGCAAGGCATGTTGTCTAACTTTATGTAAGTCTACGAGTTGTTGCCAAATTATTTTGTCTTTTGTAGGTACTCCATTTAATGAGACAATTAAAGATTGCTCTACTGGACTCCCAGAGTGTGTACATTTTCTTTTAGATCTAATGGTAAATAAACTACTTTGCCATTAATGCCTTTCACTAATTCAGAGGGAGGTAATTTTGCTGTTTTTGGTTGAAGGTGTATTATTGCTTGAAATGGGTGCACTGTTTGAATTATGATGCTCTCATATAAATTGAGTTGTTGCAGCAGTTTTGGTAGTGGGAATAATTCTAAGTTATTTGTGATAGCACATGAAGGGGTTTGGTTGTTGTCCAGTTTTGTATTGCAGTAACTGCAAAGAACAAAGGGGACAGTTATTTCGAATTTTCTGCAATAAGGTAGAGAGCTAATTCAAACCATTTGGAATCTTCATTGTCTTCTATTTTGTATGTTATGTCTATAGTTTTTGTGTTACTTTTATAAAAAGGTCTGCGGCAACACACACACACACATGGTTTGGTACTTCAGCGGATGTACTTTTAAATTTTAGTATTTATTTTTTGTATGTGTGTAATAGAATGTTGTCATCTGTACAATTGTTGCTAGTCTGTTGTAAAACTATTGCATTTTGTAAGTGGCTTTCACTTCCAAATTATTTTCTCTGGATATGCTCTATTTCTTCGAGTAGGTCTTTGGCTATGCCATGTAGAAGATTGTTATTTAAATTGGCAAGTGCTAAAGAAGGACTTTTAGCATAGTACAATTTATAGACTACATTTCTTATAGTTGAATGATGTGTTGATATCATTTTGATATGATGGAAAGTGCTTTTGCAAATAGGTCCTGAAATGCAGGCTAATGAATGTCCTTGTAGTCCTGTGTATTTGCGCACTGGACAGGTATCCATATTTTGTAGCAGTTTCATTTTGATTTTATCTTTGCCTTTCAGATACTGATTGAGGAACTGGCGTAAAGATGTAAAAGATTTGTTGGCAAGGTTACACATTGATGTGCATGGCCATTTGTATACTGGACATTCAGGTTCAGTCGAATGGAGAGGTGATACTGAGATTTCTGGGGATATTTTTGTAAGCAGTATCTCTTGTTCCATTATGGTATTATTACGTTTTTCATACCCTCGTCCACTGCTATGTATGGTAATTTTGTGTGTTTGCTTTTGTTTGTAAGCTTCTTCATTGAAATATGGTTCTGTGCTCGTGGGGTGACTCCATCACCTCCACAGATGTTTAAGAAGTTATTTTTGTTTGCATTCTGTTTATTGAGAAGTCTTTTTTGTAATTTAGTAGTTAGTTTCGTTAGTGGTTTCATTCTGTTTAACACTAAAATAAATAACTTCCTTTTGAGAAGGATTGCACTGTCTATCAAAGCTTCTAAGATTAATTTACTCTGGTAGGTTTTAAGGGTTGTGCATGATTTGTCTCCTGTTTTTATAAGATTCTGAAGGACTCTTCTGTGGAACATTTTTGCTAAAATACTTTTTTTGGCATGGTTACTTGCCATATCAAGATTTATAGGAGCAGTGTTAGCAGTAGTGGTAGCTGAATTCTTGTTGATCACTTTCTGTTTCGTTTTACATTTTGATAGAGGAAGCAAAGTTTCTGTACTGGAGGCTTGTTTTGTTTCGCTTAATGACAGCAGTAGCTGTTTTGTTTGAACCTTTGTACACATTCTGCTACAGATGGATGCTTGTTTTGGACACTTTTATTTTAATTTGCTCTACTTCTGTTTTGCTTTCTACAGACTTGCTTTTTGTGGCATTCTTTGAGGTCTGTTGAAAAAAAGAAGATATGGGTTGGGCTGTTCTGCAATGTATGTGTGCTGTGTGCATGAGTGTCTGAGCATGATGTTAAGGATGTATGTGGTGCTGTGTGATTGTGCATTGGGCAGCTACAACTAGTTGGGAAGTCTATTCTTCTATTTGTGTGTTACTATACTGGGGTTCAGGTGACAGTAGAAAGTAAGGTAGTGGTGAGGAGAAGCACTAATACTAAATCTAATGATATAGAATTAAAACAGTTCTTTGTTCTGTGATACTAACATTCTAGGGGCTTAGTTATGTCATTTGTGTGCTGAAAAGGGGGATTTGTGTGCCATTCTGCCTGCTAATCCCTGTTTAACAAATGGGGATTTGTGGGCAGAATGGTGTACAAATCTGAGTTTTCCGGTGTACAAATTCCATTTATCAACCCCACAATGTGTTTGAGTAACAGTAAGAATATTATGGTGGTATTGCACTTACTCTTTTTGTGTGGAATGAGTAGGTTTCTTCTGAGTTGTTGTTTGTACTTCAGATGCTGCTGCTTTTCAGGAGAGTGGTCTTCACTGCAATTGTAAAAGAAAGAAGTTAGTAATTTTGTGTGTTTATAGCACTGATGTTAATTTAGACGTTCATTTTTTTGTTTTTGTAGTAGTATTTTTGTTTGATATATGAACATAGTGTGTGCATGCAGTTTCCTTTGACTATCTGCAGCTTTTATATTTTACTTCCAATATGTTAGTTCAAAATGCTTTACAAATGAGTAGAATACTAAGGGTATGAAACTCACTTGGTTTTTTAAGGGTGTGTTATTGAACGTTAGGAGAAAGAAGAAATAATGATATACTTATTTTGCAATTTTTATAAGGTAAATGGCAGATACTGTATAGAAAAGTATGGAATGTATGCATTTGTGAAGGTGTGGGTAATAAAGCAGAAGGATGTGATTTACAGGCAGTGGTGTTATTGCAGCTGGGAGCTATTCAATGATAGTGTCTATCTGTGTGAGTGTATGAAGATGCATGATCTTACCCTGGCTGTGTGTAATTTGTAATACACTACTAAGTGTTTTTCTCCAATTATACTGTTATTTTTCCCATCTTCTAATATTATAATTTTTGAGATATCTGTGTATGTAAATAAAATGTAGATAGCAGACAGTTTTGGAAATGACCGTTGATTATAGCAGATGGGAAAAATGACAGCAAGTTTGTTTTATAGGTTATACAGGTTAAGTGGCAGTTACTCTGTTTATATGCATTTATAAGAGTTGTACATGTACTGTGCAGAAAATATGCATACCTGTAGTTTGTATTCATGAATGTGGCTATGCATGCAGCTGCACGTAGAAATCTTGGAGACTTGTAGAGTAGTTTTTGTAGTAGGTGCTTTCCAATGATATGAGACTTGTACTCAGAGTGATCAACAGTACATTTGAAGTGCGGAACTCTGATGATGTCTTGGATGTGATTGGTGGATGGTTGTGTGACTGCTTAGCTGTATCCAATGAGGGAATGGCACAGCGAGTGATGTGGAAGGAGTAGAGGGGCTGTCTAAGAGTTACATGCTCCGCGGACACCGCAGCTGTCCGCAGGCAGGGCGTGCCACATCCGGGGTTTTCCAGCAAATCCAGCATGGAAAGGGGACTGTAGGGCTCAGCCAATCAGATGTTGAGGTTGTGGATATTTGTTGAAAGAGACTGTGTGTAGTGAAGATGGCAGAGGTGGAGAAAGTCAGGGTGTTTGTGCTTGGAGATATGTATGTTCATGGTATACAGCAGTATGCTCAATGCAGGCATATGGCAAACAATTCTGATGTTAAAGGAGTGGAGGTGGTGTGGAGCACTGTGCCTGATTGCAATGTACAGGGAATTGTACAAGTTTGTGAAGATATTGGCATTTGAACAGTCCCCATGTGGTAGTTTTGCACTATGGTACTTTTCATTTGGGCTATGTCAGTGCCCCTACTTTGTTGGCAGATTTGGAACACTTGATTCAAGCAGTAATAAACATCCTTCCAAATAGCAAAGTAATTTTTTCTGGATTAGTATCTGAGGCAATATGGGACAATAGTTTTGTTTTTGTCCTCAGCAAAACATTGCTAGGTGTGCAATCAACCGAGGCATGTGTGCTTTCATGCTTAGAGCTGGTATGTTCTTCTGTAAGAATGAGAATATTGATTCCAGTAATGCTGTTTAGTTTAAAGAAGATGGCATCTCTTTATCTTTTACGGGAAATGCCATGCTGTTTTGGAATGTAAGGGTTGCTTTGGAAAAGGTTATGTGAAGATTTTAGGAGTAAAGTAAGAAAAAAAAAGAACAAAAAATAGAAAATAACAGGTGTCTGTCAAGCATCTGCAAGAAAAAATTGCTCTTTTCAGAGCCAACCTCAAAGGGGAAATGGGGCACTCTATTTAAATTTACATTCACCACGCTCAGATTTTTTATATGTACTCGGACATGGTGGTAGTCCGTGGAGAGCGCGTTTTACATACAGGGAATTTGGGATGGAGAGGCATGCAAATGAGAATGAGCAGAGAAAGGGATTGGTCAGTAAAGTTTACTGGGTGTGTTGTGTAAGGAGAGAGTTTGTCAGAAAGTCTTTTTCCAGAGAGAAGGACAGATAGCTATGGCTGTGTGTTTCAGAAAACAGATTAACTGGATTTTGGGGGACTCATGGACATATTGGCTGGAATTGCATGCAGAACGTTGTGGAGTAGCTGCAGATCCTGGATTCCCTCATGTGGAAGTGCACTGGCATGGAGTGCGTGGAATGAAGTGGCTGGACTTGGTACCTTTCCGTGCTACTTTAGAGACAGAGCATCATCCAGACCTAATTATAATTCATTGTGGAGGGAACAGTTTGGGACATGTGTCTGGAATTTCATTGCAATTTGCAATGAAAGAAGGACATGGGAAGGACATGGGCATGTTTCCAAATTCCCAAGTAATTTTTTCTCGCATTGCGCAAAGACAAATGTTGCTGCATTCTTCTTCATTTGGTCCACAAATGGAGAAAGCGAGGCGCAATGTGAATAAGGCTGTTTGTGCCTTTCTAGGAAATGTTGGCAAGTCCTCTTTTCACAAAGAAAATATCATGTTTCGTAGCACATACATTTTTCGCAGAGATGGAGTCCATCTTACTTATGCTGGCAATCAGATTTTTCTGAGAAATGTACAAAATGCATTGCAAACTTTTTGGGAATTACAGTCATCAATTTTGCAGTAGATGCTGATGATTTCAAATTTTTCAAACACACAAAAACACCCCCAAAAGGCTCTTTTCAGAGCCGCCACTTCCTCCCAGAGAAATTGGTCAGCACCCCAACATTTTATATGTCCTAGAACTGTCTGCGGACTTCTAAAAAATACACAGGGCCCTGCACTGTTTATTTGCCACTTCTATTTTTAAACTGTGAAAGGCAGCTCTGAAAAGAGCCTTTTTGGGGGGGGGGGGGGATTTTTGTTGTTTTATATATTTTTTTGTTTTTTTACACACAACACACTAGGAGAGGAGAGTAAAGGGGGGTAAGGAAGGGACATCAATCATGGGGATAAGAAAGGGCAGTTGGAGAGAGGAATATGAAGGGTGGGCCTTACTTAGGTAGGTAGCAGGTCTTCTGGTGCTCTGTGACCGCAGTCTCGAAAGCACTTCGAAGACTCTCCCCCCTGTAGAGTACTGCATCTCAGTACAAACACAATATTGTGACCCTCGAAAGTTAAGGGTCAACAGTATTGAGAATGGCCTGTGAGGCAGCTAGAGGGATGCGCTCGCCCACAGGAGTGTCTCTTGTGGTGAGAGCAGCAGAAACGGAACATGTGGTAGAGGAACTCAACCTACTACGTTCATCACAAGGAACAACCTTACGAATGGCCCCCCCGTGAAACGACCTCAGGTGTCGCTTCATGCATGTCGTACCAAAGCTGTACGAACCAAGCCTCCCATGACTTAGCACCATTTTGCACTGGTTGCAGGTGACCTTGTTCGCACGTGCTTTTGGTACGTTACCATGAATGGTAAACAACCGCCACACCCAAGACTCCCCGCGAGTGCTGGTAGTAGGGACTTCCACTACCTCATCCTCTTCATCCTCTTCATCCTCGTCCTCTACATCCTCATGCCTGTTCCCCTCTGCAGGCCCTTGGGGAGGTGGTGGTGCAGGAGGGGCTGGGGGTGGTGCTGAGGCAGATGTAGCAACAGCAGCCATGGATGCCATCCCGGTTGATGAGATAATCTCAGCAAAGGCAGCGAAAGGCAATCTGCAATAGCTAGATGCACAATGAAGATCAGCTCTGGGGTGTGTCCTTTTATAGGGGTGCAGGGGTGCGCTTTGCGGACAGATCAAACACCCCAAAAAGGTTGAAAAAGGTCCAAAAAGTATGTGGAAAGCCAGGGTCATTGTCTGGGACATGTGCAATGGTGAATCTGTACTGTAATATACTTTGGATTGTCTGAAAAAGTACTTTTAAAATGTTCAGGAACCAGACAGTGTCCGCAAATCAGGACACACACTCAGTGCGACACAAGTGAGATGGATAGTTACGGACAGGCGCGATGTTCGTTGGACTTATGGGTGTGGTACGTGCGTAGATGTTCTACAGACTGTACAGACAGGTATAGTGTCCTTAGGACACCTCCATTTTGTTTAATTACAGACAGCACGGATACCGCATGTGTTCTAAGAACAGTTCCATTTTGGTTGCGTACAGTACGGAAAGGTATAGTGTCCTTAGGGCACCCCCATGTTGCTAATCATGGACATTCCGGACACCGGGTGTGTTCTAAGAACAGTTTCATCTTTCTTGCGAACGGTACCGACAGGTATAGTGTCCTTAGGACACCTCCATTTTGGTCAATTACGGACATCCCGGACACCCGCGCTGTCCGCGGACATCCCATCTGCCTTTTGAAAAAAACTAAGACACAAAGGATTGAATTAAAAGACACATAATATTTTTTTTTATTATATACAGATACAAAATGTATGAAAGAGAGGGGGAAGCAGACACTGACACAAATACAGGGGAATTAGGGTTTTGGAGAGGATGGCTGGGAGGAGATGAAGGGATTGAAGTCTCATCAAAAAAAAATTCTTGGTGTTGAGGGTTTGGGGATAGTTCACTGGGACATGGAGAGGGGGTACAGGTGCATGTGGGACAATATTTATTTTTTTCTTTTATGTGGTCCTCCACAAAAAGTTTCAAAAGATTAAAATTTGCCATAAGCATGTCCATTTTTTGTTCCATGCGCTGCAGAGTATTTTCTAATGTCTCTTTTGGTGCATTATTTTCAATGTTTGTATGGTCTGTTAAAAAAAAATATATATGTTAAGTGCACATAAAGTAATGATTATTAATTTGCTTATAAAGAGAAGTTTCTACCATTCGTACCAATGTCTTCAGACATTACCTCACATGGGAAATTTTCCTCAAGCCATTTTAAAGTACTGGACATTTCTACGTAAAAAAAAATATATTACTTTTAATGTATCTAATACAGAAAGTTTAGAAATATATAAGAAAAATTAAGTTTACTTACTGGTTTCTGGTAAATTGTGTTCTTACTGTTGTGTAGGTCTGTTGTTGCTCCTAGCTGTGCAGTTTCTGTGAAGTAATTATGTTGGAAGCATATTTATTTTGTTTTGGTATATTCCATTTTAGTACATATGCTATTTAAATGGACGGTTGATGTGTTACATATATAGGTCCACTTCTTATTTATTATTACATATAATGTGTTTATGTGCTGCTTTTTGAACTTGTTCTGTGTTTATATGGCATGATAGAACAATTTAAGATACCCCCTGAGTTTTTGGGTAGTGTTTCTGTTGTCCGCATCCATCCGCGGACATACGCACAATCAGCGGACATCAAAATCATTAGCTGGGTGTTCAGTATGTTGTATGTTATATGTATATAAAGTAAGAGAATCCTAGTAAACATCTATCAAATTCACACTATGAATATGTATATTCAGTAAAATAAAATTTGATAAAGGGAGGTTATGGTTAAGTTGCGCTACTAAAAACCTAGGAAATTCAGTAAAAAAACTTTGTTAAAGGGAGGTTATGGTTAAGTTGTGCTACTAAAAACCTATGAAATTCAGTAAAACACTTTGTTAAAGGGACGTTATGGTTCCAAGTAAAACCGAAAAAACCCTGAAATTCACCAGTTATGGTAAGCTAAGCAACCATAACTGGTGCCACCACCGTGCATTACTAAGACTAACATCCAGGACATCAAAGATGACATCACAAATGTCATTGATGACATCACTGATGACATCACATGTCTGACTCGCTGGTTTTTCCTTTAGTGATATATCTTAGACAGTAATAGTTAGGAATAAAGAAATCAAAATGTACTATATTTGTAGACTTATACTACAAATATGTTCTTACAATAATTCACTTAGGGTCCACTCACAGCATATGAAACATATACATAGGAAAAATACACACTTAAAAGACAGCAATGGTTTCTGTGTATGAAGACAATCAGTAAGGTTATCAACACTTTGTTATTGTTCTGCTGTTTTTTTATTACTGTTCTTTCTCTGGATGTGCCCATATTTGTATTTGCATTACTTTCTTTAGGGTGCAGTCACATCATGTGATATTTGTACATAGGGAAGTAGTAGTTTGAAGCAGAGCAAGGCTTTCTGTGCATAAAGATAATCAGTTAAGTTGTGAACACTTTCTGCTTCTACTACTGCTTTTTTGCGTACTTCACTTTCTCTATATATACTCATATTTGTATGTGTTGTTGTGTCTTTGTGTTTTGTATATAATAATGAAATTATGTAGTAAGTGGTTTTATTAGCTACTTATTACATGTTGCACAGTACACAAAACTACAATAAGAAAGCATTTATTAATTCACTATTTAACATGGTAAGATTATGAATATTGCACCTCCATCATGCATACTGCACACAATGCGTATATTTATACGTGAGTAGTTTAGTATACTGTAAAGAACTTCATAATATAATGCTATTTATATCAATGCATTGCCTAATTCACTACATAGCTCAAGATATCTATTCCAATGATCCTTGACACTTTTTTAAACAGTGCTTTTATCAACATTATAATAAGAATCCCTTGTACAGACTTTTTATGAAGAGTAAATGCACATGATGTCATCAGTGATGTCATCAATGACATTTGTGTTGTCATCTTTGATGTCCTGGATGTTAGTCTTAGCAATGCACGGTGGTGGCGCGAGTTATGGTTGCTTTAGCTTACCATAACTGGCGAATTTCAGGGGTTTTTCAGTTTTACTTAGAACCATAACGTCCCCTTTACAAAGTTTTTTTTACTGAATATATATATATATATATATTAATGTGTATATATATATATATATATATATATATATATATATATATATATATACATATATATATATATATATATATTCAATGAGAAATCTTTGTTAAAGGGACGTTATGGTTAAGTTGCACTAATAAAAACCTATAAAATTCACTGAAAAAACTTTGTTAAAGGGATGTCATGGTTAAGTTAAGTTGCACTAATAAAAACCTGTGAAATTCAATGAAAAATCTTTGTTTAAGGGACGTTATGGTTAAGTTGCACTAATAAAGACCTAGGAAATTAAATGATACCTGCCTTAGCTTTTGTTTATACTCTTCTGTCTCACCGCATCTGCCTTACTGATCTGTTTTTCGACCAGCTGATAGAAGCCTGGAAATATTTCTGTTTTAGACATTACTGAGATATGCTTTCATTGAATGCAGATGTCTTTCATTTTCTATCTACCTGTGCGGAAGGTTCCTTGGCATAAAGGTATTTTCTTTTTGACTCTAAATACTATCTCATTCTCTAGCTTATCACAGGAAACATCCTTCACCCAATATGGTGTACATGTATTACACCATAACATTCCCCTCTTGTATAGGGAGTTTCTGGTTTGCAACCAGTATTATTGTTAAAACAACCTTCAGGTATAGGACCAATGAGAGTGTTAGCTAAGTCCATGGAAACATTTCTGAAATCAACAGCCATACCAATGGAATAAATGGACGCTTTGGGGCACATTATTGTCAACCAATATACAAATGGTATTGTCTTTGCGATCTACTAATGGAGTTGAGCGGAGACAGTCCTTATTGCTGAAGAATGTTATTTAAATTAAGAAAGGCTTCTTCATTAAACAATCTAATTTTCTAATCTTTACTGGCAGAGCATATTGTTGAGTGTGTGCAGGGATAGCAACTTCTTCTTTTATTTGGACTTTTGCAGCATAAGGAAGAAATTGATCTGAACTAAATGTTTTTTCAAGATCTGTAAAGTCAAACAGGTTTTCTCAGATTCTGGACCGTTTAAAAAAAAGAAATATCCAAATTCTTTGTAAATCGATGTAATATATCTTTACCAATATAAAAATCCCAGAAGTATCTCTTACGGCCCAGCAATTATGATTAATTTTATTTTTTTGGTTCCAATTTTGATATCCAGCATACACCTGCTATAAACAATAATTTTGAATCCATCACATCAAGTCCAGATACCCATTTATCTATCAAATTAAAAGTGCACACCCTTTGATCCTTCAGTAATTACCTGAGCAAACTTTTATGACTGATGAAGCTTCTTTCATAAATTGAACAAGTTTTGGGGAGAACTGGATCCTTACCTCCATTGAGTTAAATTAGGAAGAATATGAGTTTCCCTTTCCTTTTTTAGTAGCTTAACTACTGATTTTATCTCTTGAATTAACCATTGGCTCACCATGATTCTTGCTAGATGTCCGCCATGTATAGCATTTTAGTGTATTTCATTCCAGAGTCCAGAACCACTTATGATCTGGTGGTAGATGTAAATTACTTTCCACTCTGCCTGTATGTTTTTTAATCAAGTAGCATGTACAGTTCGAAATGTCTCAATTGGTACTTCTTTTTTATTTGATCGAGTGCCTGCTTTGGGTAAAGAGGAACAGTTTAATACATTCCGTTAAATGCAAAAGCATTTAAAGTAAATTGTCTCCCAGTAAAACAGGTGTGGCCTGAGAAGCAACAACTATCATCAGATGGGTTAGTTGATGTTGCCCTCCTTTAACTTCAGCTTCAGTAACCCCATCTAGTGGGATTTTCTATCTTTCAAAATAATGTACTTCCCCAAAGAGGGATTTGAGGGTAATACTGTGATCTTTCTATCTTCCTAGGTTCAGAATGTCAATGAATTCTTGAGACTCCACGGTCACCTAAGACCCTGTATCTATGAGAACCAATATTCCCCACTGTCCCTGAACAATGATATGCACACACAACATTGTCATCTTTCATGTGCAATTTAAAGAGGAAGTTTGAGTTAGTCGATAATTCTGATAGTGTTTTCTTAATGTTTTGGGTTTTATTGGTTTGACCTGGGCAGCCCCCTTAGGGGCATTCTCCTTAAACTCAAGTTCATATGGGTTGGCCAAGGATTCTGTAGGAATAAAAAGGCACTTTGAAATAAACACTGGTACAGGGACGTCCCTCCCTTCCTTAGGTTCTAGCAAAGTCATTTTCTTGGCTCTCATGTCTAGGGGTTTCTTGTGTAATGTAATTTTCTTTATAGATTGTTTGACCCATTTTCTATAACCCTGAATGTCTGATCTTTCGAAGCCAGAAATACATCTGTGAAAGAGACAACACTTTTCTTTATCTCCACAGAGTTCTCCTCTTGCTCAAATGTAATTGTCAAATGTTTCTCCTCAATAGATTTCACTTTCTTTTTTTATCTGATTTTATCTGATATTACCTCAAGGAATATAGAGGGTTCACCATTGGCCTTTGACAATTTTTCTGCAAACTCAGGTGCATTTTCATGGGATGTGAAAGAAGCTTCCTCAAAGGGTCGTCATATTGTTCGTACTGCATTCCTTCTTTCCTCTTCTCTGTGTAAGTTTCGAATAGGAACAATGTCCCTTTTACATTGTCCTACCTGACCTGTTGACTCATTTTGGGCAGAGTTGCTGTGAGTATTAGAATAATGATTTACCTGTTGGGATCTCATGAGTTGGCTAAAGGTCTCTGTCAATAGTCTGACCTGTTGCTCAGTTTATGAAAATATTTCTACACCCTCCAGACTGCAAGAAGGTCTTAGGTGGTACATCAGTTCTTCCCTAGATGGGTAACTATCTTTTCTAGGAGTGTTTTTTAGTAACTCTGATAACTATTGTTGTATGTTCTGCTTGGTCTCCAGTCACCCGGGTACTAGGATGTATTATCCTGAAAACTAGGAGAGGAAGGGGATATCATTTTATATGTAATTGGTTCTAGTAGTTGGTGATCGGCTTCTGTCCATAGAACACTTCAGATTTGAGGGTAATACTGTGATCTTTCCATCTTCCTAGGTTCAGAATGTCAATGAATTCTTGAGACTCCACGGTCACCTAAGATCCTGTATCTATGAGAACCAATATTCCACACTGTCCCTGAAAAATGATATGCACACACAACATTGTCATCTTTCATGTGCAACTTACAGAGGAAGTTTGAGTTAGTGGATAATTCTGATAGTGTTTTATTAATGTTTTGGGTTTTATTGGTTTGACCTGGGCAGCCCCCTTAGGGGCATTCTCCTTAAACCCAAGTTCATGTGGGTTGGCCAAGGATTCTGTAGGAATAAAAAGGCATTTTGAAATAAACACTGGTACAGGGACGTCCCTCCCTTCCTTAGGTTCTAGCAAAGTCATTTTCTTGGCTTTCATGTCTAGCAACCTAAACATAGGCCAAGAACTTAAATACAGAGGACTGATGTGAGTCTCCAGTTTTGTGGGATCGGTATTTTGCATGCCATTTACAGAACTACTCAGCTGGCTTTGAACAATGGGTCTTCTCTGTAAGTATATTTAAGTCTTTCACCACTCTCTCTCTATGTTCAACTGGGGAGTACTCTTCACCTCGACTACCTTGATGTTGACTGGAGCAGATGTTTGCTTAGAGTTAATATCTTTGTTTTTAGGAGTTGTTTGATGCTATACTTCATAGATCCCCATAGCCTGTATGATTATCCACTTGAGTGACCTTGAGTCACCAAAATCAAAAAATATCTGAGTCACTCCATATTTTGGATAATCATGGAAGAAAGTGGTGTTGAAGTGTCATCGCTCAGTATCGACACTTAGAAAAATTTAAGAAAATGCACGCTTGAGTTCTTGAGCAAACTCCTTCGGACATTGATTCTCAGCACAAAAGTTACAGGTTTCCTGCAGGCTTCTTGTGGGAGATGAACTTATTTCAAAATGTCTACACTGTAAGAGGACTATTTGTAATGATTTTAGAAATCCAGATAGCAAACAAACTAGAAGACTCAGGAGAATACATTCATTTTATGAATTCACTAATATTTTGGTCATGCTACAGTCCAAATGATATGCTCCCCTCTAGGGTGGGTATACCCCAGAACTCCTAAGACACCTGGGGTAAATGTAAAGTAAGCAACAAAGGGTGGTGTCTCATGATAACTCAATAAATGTCGAAAAGATCAACACATTAAATCACAAGGAGAAAGATGGTTATTGTGTTCAATTATTGAGTTGCACCATTCAATTAGTAAAAAGGGAAGATAGAATTCCATTATTGGGGAAACCAATGTAATAAGGTTGAGTTTGCTCATATCACCCTCTAGTTGACAATTGGCCACTACTAATGGCATGGCATCAGACCTTGCACGTAGTGTATGGTCTAACGTGACCATTGTCCTATTCCATATGGTACTACATCTCTTCAAGTATCTGAGTTTTTGCATTTGTTGGTATGTGTTAAGGGGCTATAAGTCACTAAGCACCATTGAACTTCATAACCTTGTACACCTTTGTATTGTTTGTGTATTGCTCACTATCTTGTATGTTTTGCTGCTTAGGTGGTTATTTAAGCCCACCATTTTAAATTGATGTATTAAAAATCACCCACTGTGAACTGTATTAAAAATCACCCACTGTGAACTATTTAAGTGTTTTTTGGATTGCCACTACTTGCTTTACTTCATATACATTTCATGATTAAATGTGTTGACGTTTTGGACATTTATTGATTTATCGTGAGATATCACCCTTTGTTGTTTACTTCACAGTCCAAATGATGCCATCATCTGCTCATCTAATGTGTAATAACACTTTTTATGGCCTTAATCTCTTTGGTTAGGTCTTTCACAGGCTGTGATTGTGGTTTCCTTTTTCTATGTCTCCTTAATTGGGTCCGACATCAGTCATCAGAGTCAGAGGCATTAACTTGAACCCCTCGTTATGCTTACATATTTTCTCTCCTTTTCATAACGATTGTATTATTATTATTATTATTATTATTATTATTATTATTATTATTATTATTATTGTAATTATTAGTGTTTATTGAGAGCTGACCTAGCTTCAAGAAGCAATACATGTGAAACACTTGTGGATAGGTGCATTATCCATGCCATATTATATCATATTTTATCATAACAGAGTGCTTCACAGAGTTATACACCAATACAGATACATAGCATAGTGCTTTAAAGAGGTGTAGAACATTACAGATGCATAACAGAGCGCCTTTCAGTGGTAACAACAGAGATGTACAATGTGTGGTAGGATACAGAGGGGTACATAGGAGGGGTACATCTGTACTGGGTGGTGGGGAGAAGAGGGGCGGGCAGCATCTAGCGAGTCACGTGGCACAAGGGGCTACGTGATAGCGTAGGTGTTGAGGAGTGACTCCTTGAAGACGTGGGTATTGAGTTATTTTCTGAATTGTAGGAGTGTAGGGGCAAGTCTGATGCCCGACTGGGAGGATGTTCCATAGTGTTGGGGCGTAGGCAGAGAAGGCTTTTCTGGTCCTTTCCTTTTTGCAGCAGCAGATTTGAAGTCTGCACGTGTCCTGGCTTTTAGTGGTGCATAGGTGTGTTACACTTTAGTGATGTCACTATCTTAGTGCCACGGACAAGCCCCCATTATGTTGGAATTCTTGTGAAAAATATCATTTCATTACACTCTGGCACACTCTCTGATTTAACACCCCCTCTAGACAATACTACCCCACAATTGTGGGACAAGAAACAGAGTGTATTTGGACTTAATACTCTAATGTATTTATTTGAAAAATTGCAATCCCAAACTTTATACAACAATGACATATTATCACAGCTTGTTGACAAAAATAATAGATTTTAACATGCCTGTCAAAATTCTCCTTACTCTGCAAACACACACACACAAAAACACACACTCGGACGAGTCAATCATTACTATAGCTCTATCTGTTTATTTCTACATAGCAGAATGCAATTCCTAAGCAGCACAATGCAGCTTATGATAAAATTGCAATTTGTCAGCTAGTGTATTACATTGTTCTCTTCAGTTTCAAACAGCGAAATATACTTAATTGAGAGCAAATAATTTGAAATCACTTTGTTTTATATAATATCAATTACAAATATTAGTATCAGAGAAAGGTTATACAGAAAATGACTTTGCAAATGTGTGTATTTAATATGCATACCCCTTTGATATTATATTTCCATTAACAGATGTGGTGCTGTTAGCCTCTAGCATATTAATGTAAGTAAAATATAAGTCATGGTATGTTGCATCACAATCTAAATGTGGGGGATATGGAAGCTAGGATTATTTTTAGGATGTGTAGGATATTGGCTTATTAATTATATGTAGACCTCCAGAATTATGTTTTTTCTGAAAGGACAACAACTATCCTCCCCATTCCCTTGGATGATTTGGGTCTATCTAAATCAAAATCCTTCAATTTCTATGCCATGTCTTTCGCATTATTTGCATGTTTATTTAAAATAGTATAATTTTCCAACGGTTGGAGGTAGCCAAGCAAAGCTCCCTTTCACACCCTGCCATGAAGCGGGATTCCCCCATCTGTTGCTTTTTAACTCACAATGGTCTTCACAGATCTTTATTTATTAATCCACTGTCAGGATATTAATCACATGGTGACTTTGTTTAATTGGAACACTGTGCTCTTCACAGAAATGCTACTAAGTTCCAATTTAAATTAGTTGAATGGTCCTTGGCCAATTTAAACTAGCTAAACTTTCCTTGGCTCTGGATATGATGAGAAAACAAGGTACATTGCACATTACAATTTCCACAGGTTTCTATTTGAGATCAGTCGCCCAATACGTGTTCCCGTTCACTTTCAACTCTTTTCAGTGGATTTACTGACAAAAGATCCTTGAGGACATATTTCTAATCACATCAGGTTTTTCATATACTCACTTCTATTTTTTTTTGTAAGGCAAACAAAACAGATTGGACCCTCTTAGCATTTAGGTAATTCTACCCAGCCAGCTAAGCCCATCTAACCTCCGCTACAGCAGCCTCAGGGAAACAGGTCCACTTCAGGTTAAGCCTGCTTCAGGCTTCCTCTTGGAAAAGGGCCTGAGGAAAATCTTTCTTCTCTCAAGGTATTCTCCCACTCTAGCCATCCTCCATTCTTACAAAGTTTACTCTCTGCAGAGTTTCAGTATCCCTGAGCTATCTCTCTACTTTCTCTGGTTCCCTGGATTATGAGACTTTTTAGTGCGTAACACAAGGTACCAAGCAGATGCAACTGCATCTAGGCACAAATGGCAAAAGCTATCCAAGTAGTTGCTGACAGCAGTTAGGCGTAAATTGAATGGGGAATTATATTAAAATATTTATTTTCAGACCTTTATGAAAAATCTCTAGGGAATTTAAGGAACAAAGGTGAATCGGGAGGTTATTTCAAAGACGAGCGCCCAATTTAGTGAACCATCTGTCAGCTGTGGTTAGGCTTTGCAAAGAAGGAATAAATATCAAATGTAAGTTACTGCAATGAAGAACATGTGCTGTGAGATGGGGCTTAATGTTTAGAGTAAGATACTTGGTTGAGAATCCGTGGCTTCATTTGAAGCTCAGGCACACATTTATTTAAATAATCTGTTGGGATACGATCAACCAGTCCATTAATCATTAAGCAGTGAAAAAAGACAAAGTCTTAGGTAATTTGCAATTAAGCCTTACAACCACATTCTGAGTGGTTTGTAAATGGCTCAGCAGGTAATTTGGAAGTCCTAAATAAAAAACGTTGTCGTTATAGTCAAATGTTCATGAAGGTGCCGCCCACCACCACTTGAGCAGTTTGCGGGAAAAGAGAAATGGTGCATCTCAACATATGTATATTGAGTATCTAGATTCATTTCAGGGTCCAGGATAACTACTAAGTTCTTAATCATCTTCGCAAAGCTTATGGGCTAACGGAACTCAGAGGGTGGCAGAGGATGTCTCAATAGCTCTTATCTAAAATGCATAGTGCCAATGAGCATAGTATTTGAAGGATTATATTGAAGTTTATTGTTGGACATCCAAGGTTTTATCTGAGAAAGTCAAGACTAGAGGTAGGAGAAATTCTCCAGAGGGACAAAGACCTTTAAGAACAGTTGCAGATCGTCAGCATAGGGACGAAAATAAATATCTCATTTAAAATAGTATAATTTTCCAACGGTTAGAGTTAGCCAAGCATATAATTTTCCAACGGTTGGAGGTAGCCAAGCAAAGCTCCCTTTCACACCCTGCCATGAAGCGGGATTCCCCCATCTGTTGCTTTTTAACTCACAATGGTCTTCACAGATCTTTATTTATTAATCCACTGTCAGGATATTAATCACATGGTGACTTTAATTGACTTTGTTTAATTGGAACACTGTGCTCTTCACAGAAATGCTACTAAGTTCCAATTTAAATTAGTTGAATGGTCCTTGGCCAATTTAAACTAGCTAAACTTTCCTTGGCTCTGGATATGATGAGAAAACAAGGTACATTGCACATTACAATTTCCACAGGTTTCTATTTGAGATCAGTCGCCCAATACGTGTTCCCGTTCACTTTCAACTCTTTTCAGTGGATTTACTGACAAAAGATCCTTGAGGACAATAATGGTCTTCAAAGGTAGTACATACATTCTATACAGAAGAGGTGATGGAGGGAACCCTGAGGCACCCCACATGTGACTAAAGAGGAGGCTGATGTAAAAATGGCCCCTCGTAACAGCTTGATACATCCCAGAAAGGAAAGTGCAAAGCAATTGCATTCTGAAATGCGCAATTCGTTTTAGAGTCAGGGAAACAGAAAAGAGTGGGCTACTGTATCAAAGGTGGCAGATAGGTCCATCATAACCAATAGAGACAAGTAACCCTGATCCGAGTAATGGAATAAATCACCCAATACAGAGACCAGGGCACACTCAGTCCAATATCCTCGGCAGAAGCCTGACTGCAAAGGGTCCAGAATCTGACTGTTCTCCACAAATGCCTCTATTTATTGTGTTACCAACTTCTCAAGGATCTTACCTATCCAAGGTAATCCCGCAACAGATTGATAGCTCCCCAACTCATTGGGTTCTGCTGATTTTTTTCAAAAGACAAGTGATGATGTTATTTTAAGCACTGAGGAACAATCACCTGTTGGACAGGCAACTTGACTAAGTGATTAATACATTTAGTAAAGGTTCAAGGCTTCCGTTGTGCTACTAGAGTGGATAGTACATCCAAATTTGATTGCGTGTGCTTAGCTTTTTTATTAAGGGAAGAGCATCTTCCTCATGTAGTCCATCAAATTTAAATAGACTACTCCTATTTACATAGACTCCAGATGTCGCACACAATCACATACAACTTCACACTTTCTGATTGGTAAAACCTTTCCATTGGTTTGCTCAACAGGTTGACACTCCCTGAGAAAACACCCCTTAATTTGATAGGTCCAAAATATTTTGAACTTGTGACAGGGAGGTGGTTCTGAACAATTTGCACTCAAATTCATATTTCTCCCATAACTCCTGACAGGAATGTTTCCCATTTATAAGATATGCATTGTTAGATTCCCATAACTCTACTGAGGGTACATGTATTTATTAGATAAAAACAGAGAGAAATATATTAAAATTATGCAATTTTATAAATTAAGAATACATGTTAATGCTTCATGATTGGTCTCACCTTTTCGGGTTGGCTCTAACAGCTTCCCTTTGTCCAGTAAACTTAAGCATTGTAAAGTTACAGCCAAAATCATTTTTTAAGCCTTCAACATTTCATATAAAAAGGTATTTTTATTTTCAGTTGAACTAAGCATGTTCAGATTTCCTTTCAAGTTGATGCTAGATATGAATAGCTGACATAACGTGTTTGATTGGTTCTGATTAGTTTAGCACAGATGGTGAATTTATGGCTGACATAATATCAAAGTTGACATTTTAAGTGCATCTGGTGCCTTTAGATGCATTCTTTCTCTAACAAGGCATATCCACTATGTGACCACCTCCCAGATTTTATCAGCCAGGGGGTGCCTGTATTTGGTTCTGTCAGAATACATTTTCAATGTAAGGTATTTTTACGATATATACATGGATGTTCATGAGCGCAGCCCATTAATCAGAACTCGATCTACCAGATAGTACTCCTCATGGCTTGGTGGATTTCTCCAGTTTTCAGGGAAATGTCATTTTAAACTGAAGTTATCTTGGATCATGGGTTTTGCTTGAAATGAAGCAAGAACAAGTATAGCAAAGTGTTAATTAGGGCCATGTTTTGGCAATGATGATAAAGCAAGGTATCATTTCTAATGTATTAGAGACCTAGTTACCGCTTGTGCATTTACAATATGCACATCTTCATTTACTGCTGTATTTCAGACATTTCTCTTGCATGCATTGTAGAAAATAACAATATTTTTGGTAGATCTCATGCTGTTCAGAGAACAATAAAATTTATAGACAACATGTCATGGCTACATTTTCCAGGTGCATGTAGAAACAGAAGCCAGTTGTTCAGAAAAATGGTTTTCAGTAAGATCTGGACCACTTGCAGTAGATTTCAGAGTGTCTATGAAAATGTTAATCTGCACTACAGGCTTGGCATTTCATTTTTGAAATTGGGAGAAAAGTACACCATGTGTGAATGAAAGAAGACAACATTTTGGCCTCCTAATACTCTGATTCCACCAGTCTCAATTTTCATACATTTTTCCCTACAGGGAACATTCCTTCCCCAGGCTCAGATAGCGCCCAGTGACTCTTGGGTTTATTACGTCCAGTTTCACTTGCCAGAGAGGATGACTTGGGGGGAGGGGGTGTGCTATGCAGCACACGCAAAGAGCCACTAAAGTGGGGTGTACCACAGAAGGGCTACCTTTTGGGAAGCATTTTAATGCACAAACATGAAAGTATGCCCTTATACACGCATATAAGCTTTCATTGGTTCTTGTCCCAGAGCACCCTCCACCAGGGGAGAAGACAATGAGGGAGTGTCAACTGAGTCATCATAGGAGGACACCTCCCAAATTGCCAATACAGAACACACTGACAAGAAAAGCCCTCAGTCCCCCCACTCTCTCAGCCAGCTCAGGTACCTCTGCCCTCCTTGCATACTGCACCAGTGCCACTACCCATCAACAAGGCATTTTTCCCACCACAATCACCACATCACCCTATTGTAATTGGTTGTGGCAAACCTTGTTGGTGTGAAAATATAAGGGAATACACAAAGGGACAGATGTTCTTTCATGCTGGAAAATACAACCTATATTGCCTGGTTACCTTCAGTCTTGGGAAGCTAAACACCATGGCACTGCCCATGGAAGTGGAGGATGTTGTCCAGAGCCACATGATCCAGCATCACAACAATCTTGCACTGGAAACCCTGTTAGGAAAAGGGAAGGTGTAGTGAATGCCCTCGGGTTCATAACTGGCATGGTAATGCTGTAATTTTGTGAGAGTGGATCTCTACCTGTGTGGGGAGGCACACTGAGTTGCAGAAGCCACTTAATTGTACCAACGTCTGCATAGCTGAAAAGAGAGTCAAAAAGGTTCAGAAAAGAGGAAGGAAGTTGATCAAATCTAAGGCAGCCCTGAACCTTCATCAAAGGAATGGACACAATGTTGGCCATTGGTAGTACAAATCCTTCAGAGACAAAAATCCAATACATTCCTTTTCCTTGTTCCTTCAAATTTTAGTTTTCAGACTGAACGTGTGAAAACACAGCTTGCTAGGAATGGGCCCCCTTGCATATAAAATGCATCAAATCACCACTGAATTCAATGTCAAAGTTAGCTGGCCTGAATAAAGTAAAATGCAAACATGTAAGACTTTGAAGAGAATATGAGGTGATATTACACAACACATTGGGCCTCATTACACGGATGGCGGTAAGGGTTTACCGGTACCGGTATTTTACCGGTACCGGTAAATCCTTACCGCCTTACTACGAGGTCCCTTTGCGGGTTGGGGAATTTAACGCCTGCTTTTTGCAGGTGTTAAAAATCCAACCCGCAAAGGGACGAGGGAGCTAATTACAGTACCGCAATTTGCGGTACCATAATTAGCGCCTTCCCATAGAGCCCTATGGGGCAAAAATTGGAATGGGGAAGGGCAATATTGGAAGGGGGAATTACCGCCCCGCCAACCTTGGAATAGGGCGGTGATTCCCCTTTCCACCAAGGCGGTGCCGGTATTTTACCGGCATGAACCATGGCGCTAATAGCGCCATGGTTCACCGGCATCCGTGTAATGAGGCCCATTGTCTTGTAAGTCTGCTTGAAAATCATTCTTTGTTAGTTCTGTATGTTTGGCATCTAGTCAGTGGCCTGGATTGATGGCGTATTTTCCAAATCTACTTTTTAGATGTTTGCAATACTGGAAAATCACATGAAAGTGGAAGTTATGCGGTTGAAAGTAGTGTCACTTGTTTCCATCTGTCATACTCTCATGTAGCAAGCACTGGAGTACCCATAAATGCTCATCTTCCGACAGAGAATTGAAAATATTGCCTGCAGAGATAATAGTTGGAAGAGGGCTGTCTGTGCAGTGTGGTAGTGAAAAATCAGGAGCAGGACTGAATAATAGAATAGTAGCATAACCGCTAAGAGCACCTTTAACTGTTGCAGTCACTCATAAAAACTGCAGTCAGTCACTACAGCTATATTACTGCAACATTTTTTTGGGTGGCAGTCCTGTAGTATGAAGAACTCCCAATTTGTGCTTTTGTCTGAATAAAGAAGACATGTCCTTGCTGTGCCAGTGGTAGTGGCAGTTGTGTAGTTGGTGCTGTGGCTGCAACACGCTGTCCATTCACATGTTCATTTATCACAGGGTTTCTTTGAAAACTCTGCACAAAGTTGGAAGAATAGTTTGTCCTTTCCATCTCGCTCTATATTTATTCTCCTCCTTCTCCACCTCTGCATCACTGGTTTTCAAAATCATGTGTTGAGGTGTGAACTCAGACTCTTGTAAGTGAAAGACTCTTGGTAAGTGAACATGGGTTGTGGAGCGAGAGACAGGGTCGGACTGGGACAAGAAATAGGCCCGGACAACAACAAAAAAGTGGCCCACCCCTCGCCTCAAAAAAGTGGCCCACCGCTCGCCTCAAAAAACTGGCCCACCCCTCACCTCCAAAAAAGTGGCCCTCAAACCATCATCCGCGAATCGCGTCAATTCATAACTTTTACAGAAAATGCTACATATTGAGGGTTCATGTGTCTGTTACATTACAACACAACTCATAAAATAACATTACTTTGCATACAGTTCTGTGACAGGGTCCGTCCACAGCTCCGAGGAGCAGAAGTGGTGTGAACCAACCACCCCCACTGCGGTTTTGGGACCTGCTGCAAGTCAATGTTTATACAGGGCTCCGCAACCCCAGCAGGGAAGGAGGGTTAGGGTGACGATGGTTGGATAGGAGGGGGGGGGTAGGGAAACCGGAATGAGGTTTAGGGAGAGGTCAGAAAATGCTACGTATGGAGGGTTAATGTGTCTGTTACATTACAACACAACTCATAAAATAACATTACTTTGCATACAGTTCTGTGACAGGGTTCGTCCACAGCTCCGAGGCGCAGGAGTGGCATGAACCAACCACCCCCACTGCGGTTTTGGGACCTGCTGCAAGTCAATGCTTATACAGGGCTCCGCAACCCCAGCAGGGAAAGAGGGTTAGGGTTACGATGGTTGGATAGGAGGGGAGGGGGTAGGGAAACCGGAATGAGGTTTAGGGAGAGGTCAGAAAATGATACGTATGGAGGGTTCATGTGTCTGTTACATTACAACACAACTCATAAAATAACATTACTTTGCATACAGTTCTGTGACAGGGTCCGCCCACAGCTCCGAGGCACAGGAGTGGCATGAACCAACCACCCCCACTGTGGTTTTGGGACCTGCTGCAAGTCAATGCTTATACAGGGCTCCGCAACCCCAGCAGGGAAGGAGGGTTAGGGTAGGGTGACAATGGTTGGATAGAAGGGGGCATAGGGATACTGGAATGAGGTTTAGGGAGAGGTTACGGATAGGTTGGGGATGTTAGGGTAAGGTTTTGATCACTGCGCATGCTGCATAATTTGCCATGTGCATTATGGGTGATATCAAGTGCGCAAGGCAGTGTTCATATGCATCGGCTATCAGACGGGATTGATGTTTCACTACACAACAGCCCTGAACAACCCCATCCAGGGGTACAGCTGCCTGGCATTAGCCACAGTGCACATGTCACAGGCGCCCTCCTCCCCCACGTCTGTTAGGCGGAAACCTGTGCAGTTCCCTCTGGGACCACTGCAAAAGATTTAGGACTACAGGTGTTTGGCGGTAAACCCACTTGGTAGCAGTCTGCACCACACAGATTCACTGTTGGTAGCTGTGGCTGAGCAGTCAGACTTCTCTCAAGAAGAGTTAAGCAGTATGTGGAGTATACAAGATAGGGCAATTCTTCACAGTAAGACAAGCAAACACTCCACGAGGCTCAGTGTAAAGATATTAAGGTATTTATTTATAACGAAACATCTAACAAAAACACTATGGCACTATCACGGCAAACAAATCAAACACAATTACTCTACGAAGAAGAAACGATCAATCCCCCTAGCAATATTTCGACAAGTCTAGGTTTTACCGGCACCACTTATTTACAGACAGAGGTGTATGCCTCAACCTAGATGGCACTCTAATATTAGTTAGGACGGGAGAGAAGAATAGGCAGGTTATGAAAGCAACACAGTTCAATACTTCACGGGAAAAATGCAAGGCAAGAAGGCAAGAATCACAATAGATCATAAAGTTCAGAGGCCAGGCCCACTCGGAGAGAGGCAAGGCGATATGTCCCAAAAGTCTCTAGTGGAAATGCGTTCGGGTCTTTGTGTCAAATTGTTATCGGCAGATTGAACCAGTTCAGAACAATACGTGAGAAAGTTTGGAGGCGACCCAACGGAAAGGAGAGGATTAAGACACCTCACTCGAACCGATCGAAAGGGAAGCCAGGCGGACACGGTACCTTGTTCTGGAGGGCAGCTCCGGCGGGGGCAGTTGTTCCTGGTGGTGGATGCACGTCGGGTCTTTGCCAAGAGTAGAGATGTTCTCGTCGTCGAAGAAAAGTGAAGTCCGGTGCACCACCAGGGAAGAGACCAGCCGCGGAGTACTCCGTCACAAGGCACCACCTTTCGGTCGCGGTACAGGGGTAGTGGCTATCCGGTTGCCGAGGTGCTCTGCACGGGCAATTCGACCACTGCGTCCTGAGGCGAATAAAAAGCAAAGGGGACTGGTTGTTCCCACCAGTCAGGGGAAGAGACTCTCCGGCAGGGAGATCTCCTCTGTCGTCGGGAAGTGGTGAGTCGGTTCCGCAGGGCTCCACCGGAGGTGTCGTCGTGCAGGTTGGCTCAGCGTTACCCTCGTCGGATTCTTAGGTCCTGTGGCGACTTCTGAAGATCCAGTCCCAAAAGCCCTGCTTTTATGCAGAAAAACCCCCATTCATTCAGCTTAGCTGTCAATCAACACAAGCTAAGTGGTGAGCAGGGAGGCTCACCACTTGGGCCAATCACTCCAGAGTGCGACCAGAGTTGGCAAGGCAACTCGGTCCAGGGTGCCTAAACCCCCTCCCACACCCCTGTGGTAACCCAGACAGAATGGCACCACTTTGGAGGGTCTCTGTACAGAGCCCGCCAAAATTGGAACAAAGGGCTCAACCTTTGGTTTAGGAGTCACAGAGACGAACACAGACGCCATTTTAAAAACTGAGTTCTGGCAGAAAATACCATCCGATAAACTTATTTACGATAAGTAGACCGGTGGTACGTTAGAGATTAACGAGGAAAAGTATCAATCTCCAACAATGGGACGAATCCCATAGGGTTATGTTCGGGGTTGAACATAACAAGTAGTTTCGACTGCCACCAGCCAAAACTCGATGAGGGGGGGCGGGACAGTGCCCCCTCGAGTAACAGATCCAGGAGTAATCGAATTACCCCTACTAGTACGTCCACAATAAGATGGTTTGTACTAGTTCTGTTAGTAAATTTAGGTCTAGTAAAGCCAATGGTGACTTTACATGCCCGGGGAGACAGTAGTCAGTCCCCGGGTATGGAGTCTATGGTGGGTGTCCGCTAGGACGCCCCAGTGCTACGGCACATAGGGTGCGGTGTAACACACATAGAAAAACATATGAGACCCTATGGAGTAAAAGACCCCATACCCCATAGAACACATTGACATTCAAAGGAATTACACACATCCATGTCCAAGAGCGGGAGAAAAGAGTCCCACTCTTGGCAGGATGGAAAAAAAAAAAAACTCCAGAAATCCAGCAAAGCTGCTGGGGGACTCACTATGTTAGGAAATTCAGCCTAAACAGAGAATTCTCCCTAACACTCGCCCCCCCCCCCCAGACTAAGGGACGGGAGGATTTAATCCACTCCTGGATGAATCTCATACCTCTAGTCGATGACATACATCCTAGAGAGACCATCAGCATTTTGGTGGTGACACCCTGACCTGTGCTCAATGGTGAAATCAAACCCTTGCAGGCAGATCGACCATCTCAATAGTTTTGGGTTTTCCCCTTTCATTTGCATTAACCATCTCAAGGGTTGGTGGTCAGTCTGAATGACAAAAGTAGAACCATACAAGTACGGCCTAACTTCTTCAGAGCCCACACGATAGCAAAGCACTCTCTTTCGATTGTTGCCCACCTTGTTTCAGGATCCTTCAGCTTGCGGCTGATGAAGCAAACGGGGTGCTCCCTACCTTTCCCATCCAGTTGACTGAGTACAGCACCTATTCCTACATTTGAAGCATCTGTCTGCACAATGAAGTGTTGGCGGTAATCAGGAGCTCTGAGTACTGGGGCTTGGCAAAGAGCCTTTTTCAGGTTTTCAAAAGCCTGATTGCACTCCTCGTTCCATCTAACCTTCTTAGGAAATTTGGGCGAGGAGATGACATTCAGTGGAGAAGCTATGGTCCCATAGTTCTCTATGAAATTCCTGTAATACCCAGTGAGGCCTAGGAAGGCTCTCACTTGGGTTTGAGTAGTCGGTGTTGTCCAATTTTGCACAGCTTCAATTTTACTGAGCAAAGGCCTTATTTCTCCACCTCCTATCTCATGTCCAAGATAGACTACCTTACTCTGTCCAATTTGGCATTTACTCACCTTTATGGTCAGACTGGCTCGTCCAAGAGCCTGCAAAACATCTCTCAGGTGGGTTACATGTTCTTCCCAGGAATTGCTGAACACTGCGATGTCATCCAAGTATGCCATGCTGAAGTCCTCCATCCCATTCAGAACCTGGTTTACCATCCGTTGAAACGTAGCAGGTGCATTCTTCAATCCGAAAGGCATTACCTTAAACTGGTATAAGCCAACGGGGGTAGAAAATGCAGTTTTCTCCTTGGCATGGTCTGTCAGGGCTATTTGCCAATAGCCTGACGTCAAGTCAAATGTGCTGAGGAACTTGGCGGCACCAAGTTTATCCACCAACTCATCTGTTCTTGGCAAAGGGTGGGCATCAGTCTTGGTGACTGCATTAAGAGCTCTATAATCCACGCAGAATCTAAGTTCTTTAGATCCGGCCTTTGGTACTAACACAACTGGGCTAGACCATGGACTAGTAGAGGGCTCTATTACCCCGAGATCAAGCATATTGCTGACCTCACCTTTGATGTGGGTTTGTACGTTCTCTGACATTCGGTTTCCTCTGCTTTTGACTGGCAGACAGTCACCAGTGAGTATGTCGTGCTGTCCCCAAGGGGTCAAGCCTGGTGAAAGCGAGAACAGAGAGGCAAACTGATTCAACATAGATTTGCACTCTTCTTGTTGCTCGGGTGTCAGATTGGAGGAGAGATTTACTCCTTCAATTTTTTCATCTAAAGGTAAGCCTCTGAGGAGATCCGGAAGAGCTTCACTCTCTTCTTCTTCCTCGAATGATGCTAGAAGCAATGCTCCTACATCAGGTCGTGAGACATACGCTTTAAGTCGGTTGGTGTGAAAGACTGTCGGAGCCTCCTTGGGATTGCCCAAGTGCACCAGATAGTTGACCTCTCCGAGTTTACCCACAACTCTGAAGGGTCCCATCCACTTGTCTTGCAAGGCCCTCTGCCTTGTTGGGATCATAACGAGAACGAGCTGGTCTTGAGCAAACTCAGCCATGTTAGCCTTTTGATCATGCCAGTGCTTGACCAATGCTTGTCCAGCTTTCAAGTTATCGCTTGCTTCCGTCATCATGTGTGACATTCCCCTCCGGAGACCTATCACGTAGTCAGTCACTCTGACTGGCTTGGGGGAAGGAGCACTCTCCAACCCCTCCTTAATCAGGGCCAATGGACCTCTGACGGGATGACCATAGAGTAGTTCGAAGGGAGAGTAACCTACTCCATCCTGAGGGACTTCTCTATAAGCAAAGAGAAGGCATGGCAGTAGAAGGTCCCACTTACGCTTAAGGGGTTCTTCTAAAGCACCTATCATGCTCTTCATGGTTCGTTAGAACCGTTCTACCAACCCATTGGTTTGTGGGTAGTACGCTGTTGATAACTTGTAAGTAACTCCACAGGTTTTCCACATGGATTTCATGTAGTGGGACATAAAGTTTGACCCCCTGTCAGAGATTACTTCCTTAGGAAACCTGACCCTAGTAAAAATACCAAGGAGGGCCTTAGCCACAGCTGGAGCTGTAACAGTCCTCATGGGAATTGCCTCAGGATACCTAGTAGCATGGTCTACTACAACAAGTATAAACCTGTTGCCTGAAGAGGTTGGAGGATCAAGGGGACCAACAATGTCAATCCCTACTCTCTCAAACGGGACTCCCACGACTGGGAGAGGCACTAAAGGTGCCACATTCTTGGAGCCAACCTTACCAGAGGTCTGGCAGGTGTGGCAGCTCCTGCAGTGTTTTTCTACTTCAGCCCCCATCTTTGGCCAATAGAAGTAGAGCGAGAGCCTTTCCTTAGTTTTCTTGAAACTCAAGTGGCCAGCCAAAGGAATCTCGTGGGCTAACTGCAAGAACTGTGGTCTGTTCTCTTGGGGTACTACAAGTCGTTTGTAGTCTCCAGGTGCAGACTCGGTCGGTTCACTGTAGAAGAGGCCATCTTCCCAGTGCAACCAGTGTTTCCCAGGCTCTTGCCCTTCAGCCTGAGCTTCTGCCTGGTGGCGAAGACCTTCCAGAGTTGGACATTCCCTCTGTCCCTTACTGAAGTCTGCCCTGCTGGGTCCACCTTCTGCCAGTAAAGACTGCAGCTCAGGGTGGTCAACAGGATCCAGATCTCCAATGAGTTCCTGGCCTTCCATTAGCTCTTCCTCAGAGTCTAATTGTACCACACAGGGTTGTACCTCCCTCTCAGCCTCGGCTGGAGGTGGAGTTACGGGTGTAACTTTGGACAACCGCGGGGAAGTCTGTGTTGGCTTCACTGGAATGCTGGCTGCTGGTTTCGGGATAGAAGTCTTAGGTTTCCCTTTCGCTTCTGATTTCTTGGAGACAGCGGCCGACAATTCCAGTGGAGCAGGAGTGATTTCTTTCTTCATCATCTCCCTGGAGAGTACCGCGCATGGTCCTCTCTCTTGCGGGTCTGGTTAGCTCCTGTAACCGTTTACTAGGAGGTCTGGGAGTGTGCGATACAACTCCGAGAGTTTTCAAATCGTTACCCAACAGTACGCGTCCTGGTACCTCACTCTGTATGCTGACAGGTATCTTCACCGTCATGTCGTTACACTGGATGAGAACTGGTAATTGGGGAAGCATCTGCACAGGCCCTCCAGCTAACTTGGTGAGGCGTTTGGGTGCCTTAGCAACATCCTCAGCCTGAAAAAATGATTTATCCACCACAGTTATGCTGGCCCCAGTGTCCCTAATGGCAGGAGTCTCCTGACCATTCACCTGGACACTGTCCTTATAATACTCTTTAGTATTATCGGGGATAGAATTATAGACATCTAAATTCTGTTGTTCCCACAACCCCAGAGATACTAAAGAAACGCTGGCTGAGACTCCAATGGGTTTGTCAGCTAGCAGTAGAAAGTTTCCACTTGCCATTTGGACTTCCTCCTCTGGAGCGAAGGCTAAGGAGACAAGCTGGACCCCTGAAGGTTTACCCTTACATCTGGGATCTCCTTTCACGTGGTCAGTCGAGCCACAAACAAAGCATTTACCGAATGCTTTCTGGAATGGTGGCTTGTTCTGACCTCCTTCTGGTTTGGCACCAGAAGACACACTATTCTGCTGCGGTTTTCCTGGTGGCTTACCCTTCTGGTTTTGTTTGGGGCCCTCTTTGGAATTTGAGTTATTCGAATTCTCTTTAGAGTCTTTTTTAGGCTGTTTTCCCTCATCCTTTTTCTGAGTTGCCCCAGAATCCTTATGAGTAGCCCGGTTGGCAACCCATAAGTCAGCAGCCTTAGCTAGCTTCCGGGAATCCAATTCCTTCGAATCAGCCAAATGCTGTCTGAGCTCAGGAGACAGGCATCATAAATAGACTCCAACATAAAAAGATTCCTCATACCCTCATAAGTGTTCACTTTGTAACCCTTAATCCATCCCTCTAAGTTTTTCAACCCTTCACTCACCCAGGTTGCCCAAGGGGTACCATCATGCTTTTTGAGGGTTCTAAACCTCTTAAGATACTGGGAAGGGGTCTTCCCGAATCTAGCTATCAAAGCCAGTTTCACACTTTCGTAATCCGTCTTATCCGCCTCCCCCAACTCCATTACCACATCAGTCGCAACAGGAGGGAGCCTAGAGAACAACCAGGGAAGTAAATCATTCCCGGTGATGTCCTGGAGCCCATGATTGTACTCAAACAGTTTCAACCAATCCAACACATCCAATCTCGGTTCATACATACCCACTAATTCCTTCGGCATCCGGGGTCTTTTGGGACTGAAGCTCCTAGAGGAACCAGAGGAGAAAGAAGCATTTTCCATAGACAACTTTTTCATCTCTAACTCGTGATTAAGTTCTATTTCCCTGAGTCTTAACTCAGCTTGCTTCTGCTCAGCCTGGACATTCATCCATCTGAACTCGAGCTCTTGGTTTCGTTCAGATTGAGCCAAGAACCGTTTGTATTCTAATTCGAGCTTCATTTTTTCAAGTTCAAAATAAGCAGGGTTACTTGTGGGACCTGGTATGGGCCCCGTAGGCACAGCTTGTAAGGCAGGTAGAGGAGCAGGGGAGACAGTTTCGTTAGCCTCTCCTTCCTCTTCAGCCTCTTCATCGCTATCATCAGAATTACGATTTAGATCAACACCATCACTGTTATCTACATTTGCTGGCGTAATTGATTCCTCTGAACCAGTACCCAGACTTTGGTTCGCCAGCAATCTCTCTATTAGTTCTAACTTCTTGCCTCTTACAGGAAGATTCTCTTACCTACAGAGAGCTTGCAAACTCTCAGTATTTTCACCTAACAAGGACTCTTGACTGTAAGTTTCCATCGTAGACATGTTTTTTTTTTAAAGTTGCTTTTTGTGCTAAGTTTTGTGTTTAGTTATCCTAAAGTGTCGAAAAGCACTCTAAACTGTATACTCGATACAAATCCCACCGCTGCCACCAGTGTTAGGCGGAAACCTGTGCAGTTCCCTCTGGGACCACTGCAAAAGATTTAGGACTACAGGTGTTTGGCGGTAAACCCACTTGGTAGCAGTCTGCACCACACAGATTCACTGTTGGTAGCTGTGGCTGAGCAGTCAGACTTCTCTCAAGAAGAGTTAAGCAGTATGTGGAGTATACAAGATAGGGCAATTCTTCACAGTAAGACAATCAAACACTCCACGAGGCTCAGTGTAAAGATATTAAGGTATTTATTTATAACGAAACATCTAACAAAAACACTATGGCACTATCACGGCAAACAAATCAAACACAATTACTCTACGAAGAAGAAACGATCAATCCCCCTAGCAATATTTCGACAAGTCTAGGTTTTACCGGCACCACTTATTTACAGACAGAGGTGTATGCCTCAACCAAGATGGCACTCTAATATTTGTTAGGACGGGAGAGAAGAATAGGCAGGTTATGAAAGCAACACAGTTCAATACTTCACGGGAAAAATGCAAGGCAAGAAGGCAAGAATCACAATAGATCATAAAGTTCAGAGGCCAGGCCCACTCGGAGAGAGGCAAGGCGATATGTCCCAAAAGTCTCTAGTGGAAATGCGTTCGAGTCTTTGTGGCAAATTGTTATAGGCAGATTTAACCAGTTCAGAACAATACGTGAGAAAGCTTGGAGGCGACCCAACGGAAAGGAGAGGATTAAGACAACTCACTCGAACCGATCGAAAGGGAAGCCAGGCGGACACGGTACCTTGTTGTGGAGGGCAGCTCCGGCGGGGGCAGTTGTTCCTAGTGGTGGATGCACGTCGGGTCTTTGCCAAGAGTAGAGATGTTCTCGTCGTCAAAGAAAAGTGAAGTCCGGTGCACCACCAGGGAAGAGACCAGCCGCGGAGTGCTCCGTCACAAGGCACCACCTTTTGGTCGCGGTACAGGGGTAGTGGCTATCCGGTTGCCGAGGTGCTCTGCACGGGCAATTCGACCACTGCGTCCTGAGGCGAATAAAAAGCAAAGGGGACTGGTTGTTCCCACCAGTCAGGGGAAGAGACTCTCCGGCAGGGAGATCTCCTCTGTCGTCGGGAAGTGGTGAGTCGGTTCCGCAGGGCTCCACTGGAGGTGTCGTCGTGCAGGTCGGCTCAGCGTTACCCTCGTTGGATTCTTAGGTCCTATGGCGACTTCTGAAGATCCAGTCCCAAAAGCCCTGCTTTTATGCAGAAAAACCCCCATTCATTCAGCCTAGCTGTCAATCAACACATGCTAAGTGGTGAGCGGGGAGGCTCACCACTTGGGCCAATCACTCCAGAGTGCGACCGGAGTTGGCAAGGCAACTCGGTCCAGGGCGCCTAAACCCCCTCCCACACCCCTGTGGTAACCCAGACAAATTACTCATGTTCTTTTGGAAGAATTATTCTTTATTTGAATAAAGTCTATACAGAGACTTTGGAGGGTCTCTGTACAGAGCCCGCCAAAAGTGGAACAAAGGGCTCAACCTTTGGTTTAGGAGTCACAGAGACGAACACAGACGCCATTTTACAAACCGAGTTCTGGCAGAAAATACCATCCGATAAACTTATTTACGATAAGTAGACCGGTGGTACGTTAGAGATTAACGAGGAAAAGTATCAATCTCCAACAATGGGACGAATCCCTTAGGGTTATGTTCGGGGTTGAACATAACAAGTAGTTTCCACTGCCACCAGCCAAAACTCGACGAGGGGGGACGGGACAGTGCCCCCTCGAGTAACAGATCCAGGAGTAATCGAATTACCCCTACTAGTACGTCCACAATAAGATGGTTTGTAATAGTTCTGTTAGTAAATTTAGGTCTAGTAAAGCCAATGGTGACTTTCCATGCCCGGGGAGACAGTAGTCAGTCCCCGGGTATGGAGTCTATGGTGGGTGTCCGCTAGGACGCCCCAGTGCTACGGCACGTAGGGTGCGGTGTAACACACATAGAAAAACATATGAGACCCTATGGAGTAAAAGACCCCATAGCCCATAGAACACATTGACATTCAAAGGAATTACACACATACATGTCCAAGAGTGGGAGAAAAGAGTCCCACTCTTAGCAGGATGGAAAAAAAAAACTCCAGAAATCCAGCAAAGCTGCTGGGGGACTCACTAGGTTAGGAAATTCAGCCTAAACAGAGAATTCTCCCTAACAACGTCCTCTTTGCATGTGGTATTTATAGAGTCCTAAGGCCCATGGGCTACAAGAATAAACTGATACAATGACATGTCCGAAAATCCATCTTTATGATCAATGTGTGGAATTGTGCAACAAGGAACAACACACAATATAACTCATCCAAATGTGTGCAGTGTAAAGTTTAAGAACGCAGGCCACTTGCATATCACCAACATTTTTAGCATTTTTGCACAGACACCTCCACTATTGAACTTCATTGCTGGCCTGCAACACCCAGTGATGGCTCAGTCGGGTGGCCCACAGAAGCAGCCATGCCAGTGTACATTAATTCTGACCTAAAGCTTCCTCTTCTGTTTGCGTACTGGGACTGCAGCTCTGCTAACGCATCTCGCCCCTTACATGAAGCAGAGCAGCAGTTCCAGCAGTGCTTAACAGACTTTTTGAATAGTACGCAAGCGGGAGTTTTTGATGACATGTGATGCAAGTTATGCAGTTTAGAGAATATGTATTTAGAAACAATGATCAAAACTATTACTCCCACGGTTAGCGATAAATCTAGCTACTTTTTTCCAATAGAAAAAAGTGTAAGTCTCCAAACCAATGGAAAAAAAGTAGCTAGATTTCTACTAGCCTTTTTTTCCATAAAAAGTCGCTAGGGGTGCGTGCTTTCTCGATAAATATAGCAAGAAAGTCGCTAAATTGGCAACACTGGCAGTGCCTCTCACCTGAGCAGTTCCCTGAACCGCTGAAGGCGGCGCTTTATATTGAGGGGAGAGAGGGGAGCGATTAGATGCTGGCAGCGGGAGGGGCTCCTGGTTGGGCAACTCAGCCCTCTGCCTCCGACACTTGAGCGGGGAGGGGAGCCCGTGCACTCAGTGCAGCAGGAGGGCGTGTGCGCATCACTGGCACAGCAGACCTGCACCCCCACCCCAGGCACACTCACATGGCATGGCAGGGAAAGCCCCTGAAAAGGGATGGTGTTTGCGGCTGAGACACACATGCATGTTTTTCCTCTGCCCTAATGTTTACGTTGCACAGTCCCGACTCCCACTCCACTCCTTACCTGACTGGCTGGCTGTTGGCTGCTGTCTGTGGGCTGTGGCCGGCACTGGCACTGGGCACTCCACTGTCTGCTGGCCGCTGTCAGTGCTGCCTTGTGGTCCTCCTGTGGGCACTGGCACTGTCGGTCTCGAGCCTGGTCCACTGGTGACGGTGTGTGCTTGCACTGGGGGCTCATATAGCAGCAGCATACATTGGCGATTTGGCGGCAAATTGGGTGGGCAGGGGCAGCCTGCCCAGCCGAATTTTCATTGGGTTATTCCATGGCGCCGATGGCCCCGGGGCCCAGCCCAGCTCCCAGGCAAAAGTTGAAGACAGTTGCTTTCAACTTTGCAAAGAAGTGTTACTTCCTGCAAAGTTGAAAGCAAGTGTAAAATGTGTCACTGTGTTCTTACAGTGTGCTGGCCCCAGCTCAGCGGAGCCCTCAGCCCTGCAGGCAGGCTGCACCGCCAGGGTCAGGAGAACTCAGAGGAGAGGGAGGCAGGTGTTACAATTGCTTTGGTGTGTCTTTGCAATTGCTTCAGTCTGCCTCCCTCCCACAGATCAAACAAACGTTGTCACTCTGGGCTGGCCGCCGCAGGCCAGAGGCTCGTGAGCCAGCGAGCACACACATGGCAGGCGCACCGCACCCCTGCAGTGGCACTGGCGGCACGGCCGCCGGCCTGGTGGTGGCCCAGGCACCACGACACCGTGAATGAATTTGCACATGCATCTGCATGCATCATAAATTATGATGCATGCATGATGCAGATGCAATCATCAAAGCAAGGTAACACCTAGTGATGATTGTGCAGAGGCTGGGCAGACTCACTCAGATAGTGCTGCTGGCGCGCAGCGCCTCCCCTTCCTGGCTCCCTGTCCTTGCCATGCCCTGCCTCACTGACTGGCTCGCCCAGCCCAGGCGGCTCAAAGGCGGCTCACCCCCTCACCCCCCATCTGACTTGGCCGCGAATACTCACGACGCGACTCGGCGCACACACACTAGGCCGGGCCCAGGGCCGCCGGCCCGGCTTGCCAATAAATAAAAAAATAACAAAAAATTTTAAACAAAAAAACAAAAAACGGCCGAAAGACCGAAAGGGCCAGTCCGACCCTGGCGAGAGACCAGGAATATCCAATTTCCTCCACCTCTGAACAGTGAGTTTCTTCTCCCAGCTAATTTACAAATACAACATTTAACTCATACCACCTTATGCTCAAAGAGAGTGGTTTGTATTTCCTCCACATTTTCCTCTTGCTTCTAGCAATGGAAGGTGCTCTAAATGCATTGGCTTCAAATTGGAAACTTCTCCATATGAATGAAGATGGCATGTGGGTTTAAGATTCACATATAGCCGCTAAATTTACTTTTTTTTTTTTTTTACCGCAAATGAAACTTTATTTGGACATTTGCAGAAAAGAAACATTTTTTCTCACGTCAAAAAGATGGCTAACACAATTACAGACACTGGGTGATTCACTGATTAAAAACCACTCACCACAATCTTGTCTACCTCTAAACAAATCTAAGACTTTTTTAATGCATCAACACGTACTTTGTCTGGCTGCAAAAGATGAGACACTGAATGCAATCACCTCTCTGTCTCCAAACAATTTGGTGATCTTATTCTCACAACATCTGTACTTCCTATAAATAGCCATTAAATGGTAGCACATGTGCTGCATTGATTTCAGCCACAGATATCAATCTCTAACTACTTACAATGAATGGTAAGACAAATTTAATTCAAGCCACAAGTGTTTTGTCTGGCCATAAAAAGATGTTGCACTCGGTTAAAAACACAGAGTGCACTCCCATACATATAAGTAATAAAAAACATGTTTTATTGAAGCAAAAAATAAGTCCTCATGCATCAGGAAAATGGTGCGTTGCTTAACGCCCACTAAATGTAATATACATCCAAAGAATTCTGACTTATTCTATGCAAACAACAAATGATTTGTTTCACCACAAAAGGACGATGCACTCATTTACAGACAAAGAACACACTCCTGCCTATGAGGAATTCTAAGAGTTTGTATATGCACTTATCACATATTTTCTCTCTTGACAAACAGATGGCACACTGATTTACAGCCATTGAGTGTAATCTCATAATTTCAAAGAAATGTAAGACATTTTAGCTGCAAATAGTATATTATCGGGGTGATTCTAGGAATAAATGTGCGCAGAAAATGGGCGCTTGTGCGCATTTTCGTGCGCAAATGCCTGTTTACGTATTCATGGAACACATTGCACATGGCTTACCTGAGACCTGTGTTGAATCTGCATGGATCCAACACGTCACTGCGACACCACAAACGTCTTGCGCGATTCGGCCAGTGAAGGCGCACGCCGTCTAGCGCAAACACATAAAAAGGGGGCGGAACACGTGGAATGGGGAACAACACGTGAACATGTGGGCATTATGGGGGAAGCACTGGAGTAAAATCCAAGCAACCCCCACACGCGCGCTAGCGACACGTATTCATGGAATCGAACAGGGCTCACCGGCGTGCTGCAAAAGATGCACAAACCCGGAAACACGTACGCCACGCGAAATCAGGCGTGTCCCTGTGCACCTAAAACAATGCATAAAAATCATGCGCAAACAACTAACACGTGTATACAGCAACGATGAATGTACCATTCCTCGCAGCAGTGATCGTGGGACACAGGACGAGGAGGAGGATAGCCAGGCCCCGTATTTTTTTACCCAGAACCAGCTTTTTTGGGATTCCTGATGCCCAGGTCTATGGCAAGTAAAGGTTTCCACCTCATATTATCCTAGACCTGGTCACTGAGTGGGAGGATGACCTCACATCACCCCCATTGCTCCCAAGCACTGAGCCCCTTGGAAAAGGTGCTCAATGTACTCTAATTTTTTAGCCACTGGGTCATTTCAGCAGACAACTGCCATAGTTGGGGGCGTTTCACAGCCCACGCAGTCAGGCTGTCTACACCAGGTGTCATGACTGCACGCCCCTCAGCCCGCAGGCACATATACATGTACAGAACACCCGCAGAAAGGTGGGCCATTGTCCAGGACTTTTACGGGGTGGCACACTTACCCAAAGTGCTTGGTGCCATTGATTGCACCCATGTGGCACTACGCCCACCTAGGGCCACTGAGCAATCTATTGCAATTGCAACCACTGGCATTCCATCAACATGCAGGTCGTATGTGATGCCAAGGGAATCATTACCTCTGTCTATGCCAACTATCCAGGGTCTACCCATGATAGTTTCATATTCAGAATGTCACCCCTAAACCGGGACCTGGAGGCATGACAACGCATGGCTCATTGGCGAGTACAAATGCCTGTGCACATGCATGCATGTCACACACAGACAAATAGACAAACCCAACTAATGACAACCACTATCACCTCCCCAGGGGACAGTGCCTACCCTCTGAGCACCTACATGATGATGCCAATATGGAACCCCACCACACCACCCCAGGTAAGATACAACGCAGGCCATATTGCAACCAGGACCATAGTGGAGCACACATTCGGAGTGGCAAAGTCACGCTTCCGCTCCCTTGACCACTCTGGTGGACAGCTACTATATGCACCACCAATAGTGTGCAGGATCATTGTGGCAGCATGTGTCCTGCACAATGTTGCAACATGGCGGGGCGTACCAGTGGACATGGTGGTGCCCCCACATCCCCAACCACATGCATACCTGCTGCCCATGGGAGGGGAAAGGACACATGGTGAGGCTGCTCGTACCCAGCTTGTGGCACAATTTTTCAACTAAAATCCCACCCCTGCACAGTGCACACAGGCCTGGCACATTCCAGGTGACAATCGATGATGGCAAAGGGACAATCAACTGTCACAACCTTACCACCATGAGAGTGTGTCCTTGGAAGTGCTACATTGTGTCCATCCCTAGCTACTTAAACCAACACAATCCCGTGTGACCAAAAGGCACACATTCAAGATGCAGTATGCCACTAACCCCATGCAAAACAGCACATCCAAATATTGATATGTCACCTAAACCCTCCCAAAACCCATGTCACCCGGCCGACAAACCACACCAATGGGAAAAGTCACAAATAAATTCACAACACGTGACACAACAGTCGCAAAGTGCACTCTGACTCTGCACTGCACAATAGGTCACAAACAAATCCCCCTGACACATAAAAATAAAACCATACACAGGAACATCCATTTACCAGCATAACATATCATGAACACAGGAACCAACAGTGAAAATGTCAGACAGTGACCAATCACAATAGCACAAGTGCTTCAATGTGACAAAGTCACCACATGGACTCCTTCCATCTTGAGTGGGTCAGGGTAACGCATACAGCATGAATGATGGAGACAGGCAACATGAAGATGTAACATTAAAAAAGACACATTTACTAATATCCAAAGCAAAATGCATGCTAAACATGCACTGGTCACATAATCATGAATCCCCACAAGGGGTGTATACACAGGTTGGACTTCAGACTGGCCACAGAAATTATGGTATCCCAATCCCTCTCTGTAAGTTACTGCCACAAGCTGCCCTCCTTTCAAGCCCATGGAAAGGAGAAGCAGGAGTGGCATATGTGTATGGACCCCAAACCACAAACACAAACACGAGACAAGCCTGTATGGGCCCAGCCGGAACACACAGTGGATGCCTACGGATGCCACACAAAGCAACACACTATTACATGAATGCACAATAGACAAAAAAAATATATATATATATATAAAATAAAAAAAATGGCCATGGTGGACCACAGAGTTGGGGGGGGACCCAGGAAGGGGAGGTGCAGGGTGCACCTCAACACCTACATGTGTGGATGTTGAGAATAAAAAAATAAAACCCTTCCATGGGTTCATGGCCTGCACGACTAGCCTATAGTGGGAGAGCTCTTGCTGCTGTCGGCACCCTCTGCTGTAACATTAGAAGGTGAGCGTGGCAAGGGAGGCTAACCACGCATAGCCCTAGTATGCTGCTCAATGGCAGAAAGCATGCAGGCCTGATAGGTCTGATTCTGCATGATTATGGTACGGAGATCCCCATGCAGCACCTCACGTGTTGCATGGAGTTCCGCCTGCAAGGCCTCACGTGACGCACAGATCTCCTCCTGGGTTGCATGGAGCTCAGCAGAGATGTTGTGTGTCAGCTGCTCCATCTGCTGTTCTGCCCATCTACTGCTGGCCATCTCAAGTGCAGCAAGAATAGTTCTGAGGGAGGTGTTCTCTTCCCTCAGGGCATCCCTGTGTGCCTCTGCAGCTATGGCTGTTCGCAGAGCCCCCTTTTCAGCCCGTCGGTCCCTGTTGGCGGCCAACATGTCCAGCCTGTGCGATCGGCATGTGGAGCACACTGCCTGCTGCTGGAGCACCATCTGCCTTTCAGGGGGGAGAAGGGATTGGCCACCCTTTCCATGCTCTGATCCATCATCTCGAATTATGCCCCCTGTTATTGTGCAATGGCATACATGGAATTTTCCCACACAGTATTCGCGGGTGGCACACGGCCCCTGCATTGCCGGACATCACACCTGTCGGGCCCAAGGATACCCAGCCCTTGCTGCGCTGGCACTGCCTGTGGCTGCAGGACTGCATTCCCCCTTGCTGAGCTGCCCCAGGAACAGGAGCAAACAGTGTGGAGCATGACCCTGCATCCATAACCACCATAGATGGACGTACCAACACTGACTGGCCCCTTGAGGGGTCTACCACCCCTGCAGGTGTGTTGGACAGAACAGCATCCAAAGCAGAATCACTCACCTGTGACAGCAATGAAGGTTCAATGTCCAATTCTGCACCAGAGGCATAGGGCTCCTCAGAGGTGTACTCAGAGACACCCCTGGGCAGGATGTTCTGGAGCACCAATGGATATTCATGGCCCACCACACCATGACCTCCACTGCCGGGTTGGGGCTCTGAATATGTCACCCACTCCAACATCTCCTGCTTCTCCACGTCCTGCTCCACTGCATCCAGTGCCTCATCACCTGCAGAAAATCAAACGAAAACTAGACCTTGATGTCCTTGGTCTTACTGAGACATGGTTCACGGCCAGCTCTGTCACAAGCTTTGACACTCTCCTCCCTGATGGCTACAAGATCCTCTCAGCACCCAAATCCTCCCGGTCCGGTGGGGGGGTAGCTCTTATCTTTCCTGAGTGGATTTCTGCCTCTATTATTCCCACTCAGACCTACTCCTCTTTTGAATGCGTTGTCTGTAGGCTTTCTCTCTTGCCTACCCATTCTCTACTGTGGTTACCATCTACCGGCCTCCTGGTCAAATCACCTCATTTCTCTCTGAGTGGGCACACCTTTCCTCCTCCGTCCTGGCCTCTACCACTCAACTCCTCCTCCTCGGTGACCTAAATATACATTTAGACTCTCCTTGCTCCTCCTCTGTACTCTTCTGTGACCTCTGTGACTCCCTCTCCCTGTCCATCCTCCCCTCTGGCCGACTCACTCTGCAGGGCACACACTCGATGTCTTGATCTCCTCTGACCTCCCCCGCCCCATCCCTCTGACCACTCCTCTCTCCTGGAGCGATCACTCTCTCCTCTCATCTCATCTCTCCCTCTCTTCCCCCCATGCCAAGCCTACCCCAACACTGCCACCTACCTTCTCGGACATCCGGCCCATTAAGCGTGTGTCAGTTGAGGCTTTTGCCGCCACTTTCTCTTCCCCCTCCACCTTTGGCTGTCTCACATCTTGACACAGCCCTGTCATTGCTCTACTCTTCAATTTCTGATACGCTTGATGCTCTTGCCCTTGTCATGAGGATCCGTTTGAAGTCCAGAGCCAAGTGCAATTCCTGGTATGACTCTGACCTAGCTACACTTAAACGTAAGTGTAGGGCAGCTGAGAGGAAATGGAGGACTTCCTGTTCATCCTCTGACAAACTGGCCTGTCGCTTGCTACAAAGGCAATACCGACTCTCTGTCCCCACCAAGAAGAGAGTCCATATTCAAGCTTGTGTCTCTGCGGCATCTAACAACTCGGCCGAACTCTTTAAAATCTGCAAGGAGCTGGCTAACCTCGCTGCAGTCTCTACCCCTCCTGTTGCCTCCCAGGCTGTTTGCAATGCCCTTGCCTCTCACTTCATTTAAAAAACCCAGGACATCCTGTCCACCCTCTCCACCCTCACCCCTCCTCTTCCCTCTCCATCTGTGCTTGCTGACCTCCTTTAGCCACCCTCCCACCATCCTTCTCGTCCTTTCCTCTTTTCACCCCTGACAAGGTCGCTAGACAAGTCCGATCTATGAAAGCCTCTTCAAAACAGGTTCATCCCTGTTCCTCTAAATCCATCAAGGACCACATTGACACCCTCGCTCCGGCCCTTGCTGATTTTTGCAACCACTCCTTTGCATCTAGATCCTTCCCCTCCCCTCTGAAGCACTCCTTTGTGCATCCTCTTCTCAAGAAACCCCCAGCTGATGCTTCTTGTCCAGCTAACGATCACCCTGTTTCCATTACTCCCTTTCTTGACAAACTCCTGGAAAACTTGGCCATCTCTCAGATTAACCTTCATTCCAATTCTGTTGGCTGTCTCCATGACCACCAGTCTGGCTTCAGAGTTGCCAGAAGCACGGAACTGCTATCCTGAACATCCGTGAAGATCTGCTCTCCAACCTTGACTCTAACATTCCCTCTGTCCTCATCCTCCTCGATCTCTCCTCTGCCATCGACACGGTCAACCATACCATCCTGCTCAACCGTCTCCGTGAAAACCTGGGTATCACTGATCAGGCTCTGGCCTGGCTGACCTCTTTACACTCAGATCGACTTTCCCAGGTCCAACTTGGGTCCTTCCTTCCATCTATCTTCCTATCTACCTGTGGTGTTCCCCAGGGTCTAACCTCTCGCCCTGGCTTTTCAACCAATACCTGGCAACTCTCGCCCACTGCATTGCCACTTTCTGCTCAAATTTCCAGTGCTACGCTGACGGACGACACTCAACTCATTTTCAGGCTGTCCTCTGCCACCTCCTCTCCCTCTTTCATCTCTGATTGCCCGACTGCCATTCAAGATTGGTGTGCCGCCAATGATCTTTGTCTGAATGCCAGCAAGATGGAGATCCTCCTCATCGGCACACCTTCACCATCCTTTCCCCTCACTCTCTGGCCGGCCTCCCTTGGCCCTCCTCCTACTCCCACCTGCAAGACTAAGAACCTCGGGGTCATCTTTGACTCCACCCTTTCCTTCTCCGCCCACATCTCTGAGGTCTCTAAAAAGTCACATTTCCGACTGCACCTCCTCAGAGGTACTCTGCCTTTCCTCTCCTACCCCCAGAAGCTCATGGTATCCCAAGCTCTGGTTCTCTCTGGCTTGGACTATTGTAACAGCCTCTTTCTAAATGTACCTGCCTCTACTCTCTGCCCTCTGCAACTAATCCAGAACAGGACTGCGAGACTTGTCCTTGGCCTCAAGCCCTGGGATCGTATCTCTCCAGCTCTGAAATCTCTCCACTGGCTCCCAGTGGATGCAAGGATTAAATTCAAAACCCTCTGCATTGTCCACAAGGCTTTCTGGGGCCTGGGTCAAAATACCTTCAGCTATCCCTCCGCAAATACCTCCCCTCTCAAGCTCTTTGCTCTTCTACCTCCAACTCCCTCAGGGTCAGTCGTTTTTCAAAGAAAAGAGCTGGGGGTAGATCTCTGTCTTCGGCCAGGGCCTCCCTCTGGAACAGCCTCCCTGCCACTCTAAAACTTGAGGAGAACCATCTCCAGTTCCGGAAGCACCTCAAGACCTTCCTCTTTTCTTCTGTCTTCGCTCCCCCTCTCCTCTGCTGATCTGTTCTCTCTTGGCACCGTGCACCTGGCCACCCTCTGTCCTTCGGGCCCAGGTACCTGCTCACCCTGCCACCCTCCTGCACCTCCTCCGGACCACCCTTTGCACTGGGGTCTGTATATGTACCTATACATCCCCCCCTTTTTCTTCCTGCATTCATCAGACCTACCCTGTCTGCTGCCTTAAACCTAGCACTTGCAAATTGCTGGCTGCATTACCACTGTTTGTTGCCTTTATTATTTATTTATTGTTATTTATCTGTTTCTCCTCTGCTTAGCACTTTCCATTTCTCCCCCCTTCCATGCACTTTTCCCCTCCCCCCTCTCCCATGCACCTGCACATTCTCAATGTCACTGGGCTTAGTAAGATCGCTGTTTTGTTCTACCCTGTTCCCCTCCATTGCCTTGTCGAGCTCTGAAACACTTGTGTACGTACGCGATAGAAATAAAATATCAATCAATCAATCAATCAATGAACACACATGTTAACAGCATAGGCCACAGACATAGGTATCACAATGTTGACAGCTAACACATGAACCAGCCATGTCACACATGACACAAACTCAGGCACGCAGTGTCAATGAGATGGAAGGGGAGCCAGAAAGAAGCCATGGATGCATGTGAAATGGCAAAATAAGACATGTACTGCATGGTGTATCGCACCTGCTTCACACACAAGCTTGTGACTGGCATAGTCCTTCAACAAACATGACAGATGCCAACACACAGATGGCACATAGCATAGCCATACCCGAACTGTCAACCAGACCCAAATGAAAGCTCAATACTACTGTCCATGAGCCATGTACAATGCATGTCCTTTGACATTTCATTGAAATCACTATGATAAAACGTGTCACGGGCTGCAACAACGCTAGAGTGTTGAAATACAGTGAAGGAAGGCACATGGATTAATCAGTGGCAGGTCACTTTGGCATCACGCAAGTGAATAGGCATGTGGAAGGGGAAAACAGGTTTCAAAAGTGTTTGGGTGCAGTGCAGTACATGCATACGGCCTCAACTATCATTGAGAACACAGAGGCAGTATTGTGAATGGCGTGGACTGATGGCAGTGTAATGGCAAGTGCAGTCATTCTGTGTAAAGTGTTGGTAGTGGGTTGTAGGGATACAGTAAACCCCACACCCAAGGGTGGGGGATGGCTTGGAGGCAGTGCATTGCTCAAAATGGTTGCTCAGAGTACCGTGTTGCAGCAGACAGTGTGGGTAAGTGTCAATTGCAGTCTTTCAGTCATCTGGGTCTACAGCAGGGGAGAGCAGGACAGTAAGCACAACACATGAGGAAGCGCCCCCAGACCCGGAGAAGCAACAACAGCAGTTGCATAGAGGCAGGGAGGCTGTACCAGAGGGAGTCTTCCAATCGACACAGACGAGGACCCCACACTAATGGCCATGAGGAACAACTGACCCTGAGTGAGCAGGATAGGGATGATCAAATACCATGAGAAGGAAGCAAATACTGGAGATGGAGAAGAATGAATCGCTTGCCCAGGACCCATATGGACTAGCTGGGAATGCACATGGTCCATGAATGAGCGCTCATAGCCACTGTGAGCCTGTGCCATCTGCACAGTCCAAGTGAGATACCCTGCACCAATGCCAAAGGACGTTCCACACACAGTCCAGGTCTGTCAGAGTTGCAGAGGGGACAGTCTATAATCATAGAAATTCTGGTAAAGCCTGTTGCAGTAGTCTGCCATCTGATTTACCAGTCCCATGAAGACAGTGATCTGATGGGGGATGGAGAGGTAAGGAAGAATGCCTCTAAGGAGGAACAGCTTGCAAGGTGACCTAACAGAGAAGTCGGTCATGTGACGATAGAAGGTGAGTGTTGAGTGGAAGATCATCACAGGCTATCGGCGACCATTGTTTGGAGCAAGAATAGGGCCAAGAGAGGCTGCACAGAAATTGTCATGGAAGGAGGGAGCAGGTGTGGTGATGAGGATTGCCTCTGTGTGCAGGACATGGTTTGTATGCAGTCTGCATGACAAGCACGTATCAGTCCATCATCAAATGGGTCACACATGGCAGTCATGTCAATGTAGCCTGAACTGGCAATCATAACACATCACCCAAGCAACATACACATGGCCTGGACACACACACATCACCACTCACTGGACATTGTCTCATAATTTGGCAGGTCTCCCACACCTTGCACCTGCTCCACTGCAATGAAATCAATAGCGATCTCCTCATGTGCAGTGAGTTCTTCGTCCTCTGGTGGTGTCCCACTGCCAGTCACCAGAGAAGAGGTGAAAATTGCAGTCAGCTTGTCTTTAGCTCGGCGTTGGAGGTCATTCCAAGGCTTAACGACATCATCTGCTGTGCTCTTCTCATGTCCCAAGGCACTGATACAGTCCGCGAGGCACTGCCAGTGGGCCCTATGCTGAGCAGGCGTATGTGTGCTCCCTGCCCGCACCAGCATGTTGCGGCCGTGATCCCTCACATACTCCACAAGTGTGTCCAGTTCCTCAACACAGAAACTCCTCTTCCTTGACGTGACGGAGTCCTGAGCTGTTTCTGGGGACCCAGCCTGTACCGCTGGAGCACACTTCTTCCTCTTGCTCGGTGGTGCAGACACTGAGTGGCTTGTGCTGCTCTGCTCAGCAGAGGCTGAAGTGCAGGTGGACTGGCCAATGGAATCAGGTAATGACATGATGACCGAAGGTCGGACTGCAGGTATTGACAGCTGGGTGCAGTTGCCAGGACCCTGTGCCGCACCTGCCTTGGTAACAAGGGCTGGGACCAATCCAGTCCTGGCTGGGTGACCCAGAGCAGGGGTGGTGGTAGCTGCAGCTGCCCCTGCAGCTTCCACACCCTGACTGCTCGGGACAGTAGATGGCACTGCTGCTCCAGATCCACGTGTCCTGGTGACAGCAACTTGCACCACATGTGGCTTGGCCTTCCGTACACGGTAATCTGCCATTGAGTCACCCGGTGCCTGTTCCGGGACCACTGCAGTCCGGACTGGCTGACCCTGAGCCTGGTTGGTGGTAGCCGCAGCTGCCCCTGCAGCTTCCACACCCTGGCTGCAAGGGACAGCAGATGGCACTGCTTGTCGGGTCTGATGGGTCAGGGAGATGCCAGCAGCAGCTGCATCTCCCTGATCCGCTTGGGTGGAGGGTATGGCTATCCCTGCATGGGCCTCGACACCTTGCCCTCGTGGACCACCCTGGCCACGTCGCCCGCCTTGTCCACCTTGGCCACTTTAGCCACCACGCTCACCTTGGCCACCCCAGCCACCTCGCCCACCGCAGCCACCTCTGGGAGGTAACCTAGCTTTTCCTCCCTTACCACTTGTTGCCCTCCCAGTCATGGCACTGATGTACTAGCGCAATGGGAGATGCAGGCAACAATTGTCCTGGGCAATTGGAGTGAGGGGGCAGGGTATGTCATGAAAAACATACCACTGTGCTCCAGCAAGGCTGTATGTGACCTCTGGAAAAAAATTAACAGGTCACGCAACACTCAGGCACCCCAAAAACAAAAACAAATGTGCATGTGACCCCTCGGTAGCCCACGTGTGATTAAAAACATCCCACAGTATGCTGTGGCACCCAGAAGCACAAAAAATGCATACGATGGGAACACGTAGACTACTAGGACCTCAAAAATGGGGAACGTGACACACAGGGGCAACTACAGTGGGGAAAATGCATGCAGGACTCACCGGCTGCCTGGAAAACTGAAGAAAACACACGTCACATAACTTACGCGCTTAGGGCCTCGCCTCTGATTACACGCTAACGTGCTGTTTCCGCATGTGCAGAGTCACTCTGCATCCGGCTGGCCATGCGAAAGCACACGGAAGACCCACGCTCCTGCCCACAAGGCCATTTACCTGCCTCCAACTTCACCAAGCTGCCTCCTAGAGCCATCTGCTGCTGTCAGCCCACTCTGTGGGCTTGCTGCCCATGCGCCCTGCATTTCTGTGCCTGCACTGAAGCCATTGCCAGGGATCCTGTTGTTGTGACCATCTCTGCTGATCCTGAAGACTACCGACTGCCATTCCATCGCTCCACAGCCCAGACCCAGGACCACCTGCCCACCCACACCTGCCTCGGGGCTTGCCATGTCCATAGCTCTCAACTCACCCGCTTTTGGCGGGTGTCACCCGCCTTGTAAACAGGTGAGTCACCCGCCAAGCCTCGTGCACGCCCATTCATTTCAATGTGCCTCTCACCCGCCAAACACAAAATCGGGTGATTTCACCCGCCTTTGCATCGAAAAAGGTTGAGCGCTATGCATGTCTGCCCCATCTCCATCTGAGGCAAGTGGCAACCCCCCAGCAGAGAGGCAGAGGGCTGTCAGCTTCTCTTCCAGAGAAGTTGGGATCCTGGTGGAGCAAGTCCTGGGGCATTATGATGCCCTCTTCCCTGGACCATCGCGACTCGACAAGGAAGGATGGAGTAAGATCAGGGTGGACATCGTGGGTGCCATCAACACAGAGGGGGTGGCACCCCGCGACTAGCAACATGTCCGTAAGCGCTGGGAAGACTTCAGATCCAGGACCCTCAACAAGGCCTGGTGCCTCCTCAAGGCTGTTGATGATCGAGCGAGGCACCGGGCCGGTTGACCAACGATTAGATGTCGGTCCTGCAGCGCATCGACCAGCGTTGTACGCCCAGGGCTTCGATTTGGTGCTCCGTCTGGAGTCCACTGATAAGTGTTCATGTGTTCTTGTCAAACATAGAGCATGTGTATGTTGACGTGTGGCTGGAGTGTGCATCTTGGCCTCATGTCTGTCATGCCTCCTGTACAGATGTCTGTGTTCATGTCCCTGACAGTGCTGCATGTGAGTCCATTCAAGCGTGACCCACATCAATGGTGTCTGTGTTGCAATGCGTGATGCGCACCAGCATGTAATGAGGTGCACATGTTTGCATACCTGTGTCTGCACTCGGGCAAGCGAGAGGTGTGACACATGGGTGCTTATGTCACCATCATGGATATGCATGGTGTACATGTGCGTGTGTCTGAGTAGTGAGTATGTAAATGGCCAACCCCATGGATGAATGACACATGAGCATCTCAATGCGTGATTGACTCATGCGGCCCAGCTGTCCCCAAGTGCACTGTGACAGGAGGTCTACATGGCCTGATGCATGACTGTCAGGTGATGTGTGTTTATGTGATGTGCATGTACCATGATGCATGTGCGGTTCAGCCCCTCTTCTGATGTGCCTGCAGTGCCTTGTACATGAATGTGAATGTTTGTTGCACATGGCATGCATGTTTGTGCATGTGTGTTGCTTGCACTGGCCTGTGTGTTGGGGAGGGTGATGATGGTTGTGACATTTGACAGTGCCACTCATGTGCATTTGCTTTGTGTGAAGCAGACCTTTGATTGGTACACTGATGCTTGTGTTCAATGTCTCCCTATCCACAGCGGCGATGGAGGAAGAGGGCGGAGATGGCGCTGTGGAGCACCGCATCAGGGATGTCTCCACCAGGCGGAGACGCAGGGCCCAGTCATCCTCCCAGGTACCAAAATATTCTGGGAGCGAGGAGACTGGTGCCACGTCCGCGAAAAGGGCCACAGCCACTGAGGGAAGGCCCAAGAAGGTGAAGTCGGTCGTGGGCAGGAGCGGGAGGGACAGGTGAGACCACACAGGGGCAATCTGATGCGGAAGACAGAGGGGAGTCATCCTTGTTGGTGGTGGACGAAGAGGAGGAGGAGGCCCCATCAGCCCAGCACATGGGGCCCGGCGGGGGTGATGTGGTAGGTGTGACTGATGCAGTCCAGGATCAGGGGCTGGAGGCACTTCAGGTCACCGTGGAGGGGCCTGTGACTGACCTTGTCCCTGACTCTCCGACTGCATCAGTATGCACCTGCTGGCATGCCTCAGGCCGGACCCGTCCACAGGTAGCAGATGCATCCACGGAAACAGATCTTCCACTACCTGTGGATGAAGCAATTTGTGACAGGGTTGAGACGATGCAAGCCGGTATTGCGAGGCATACAGCCGCCATTCATGTTGATATTCAGGCTTCCAATCAGGAGCTTTCAAATCATCACAATGCGGTCTGTTACCTCATGGACTGGCTAGCTCAGCTCATAGTCATGAATCTCTTACGTGTGCTGGCCACTGCTGTGACCCACCTCCTGTTCTTCCTCCACTGTGCGCCAGTAGTCCTTCCAGCCATCTTCCGGCCGAGATACCACCAGGGCCCTCTGTGTACCTGTCCCGACCACGGCAGCCAGTCTGGTGGAGACCACAACCCTGCCACAGTCGGGAGTCGAAGGAGGATCAGCAGAGGTGTTCACCGCAACAACAGGACCAATGGCAATGGCGGTAGTGAAGGCACCAAGCAGCAGGGTATGTGCACGACAGCCCCGGGGGTTGTCATCATCCCAGAGGCTGTCCCGGCGGCGTAGGCACCAGGCTTTTCAGAGGCAGAAGCAGCCTCGGCGTGGGAGGCCACAAGAGACTCGGGCCCTTGATATCAGAGGGCAGGTATCGGCCATCGGGCAGGAGGGAAACGTAGACCTTGACACAAGGATGTCTTCCGTGTTGCAGTGAATGGGCCAGCAAATCAGAGCAGAGCGGCAGCGGGCACAGGGGGCACAACTCACCATTGCCAGGACGGAGAACACTCTGTGTCGGACAGAGAGGCGGGCCGAGTTCCTCGAGAAGTCTCGCAGGGAGTTTGAAAGGAGCACGTTGGAGTCCCTGCGGGCCCTTGAGGGGAGAGCAGAGGCCCGCTTCAGGGAAATTGATGCAGAGTTTGATGATACCCTGGTTGAAACTCTTGGGTGAAATGGTGAGTCATAGTACTAGCCCACTGCCTTTGTAAATAGTTAATTAGGGTTAGTTTCCTTTTGATTGTTTTAATTTGGAGTTCATGGACTTTGCTCCGCATCTTGTATATAGTTATTTTTTATAGTACTTTTAGGATGTTCTTGCATTTTTGGGGATCATGGACACGTGACCTTTGTATATAGTTTAGAACTTGTCATTTTTATTCACATTTATTTTTTTCCATGGAGCAATAGATGTATTCAGATTTTTCTTTGCATTTTCATATGCATCAATGGACATGGACCACTATTTGGATTCTTTCATTTTTCCATCACTATTTTTTTTTCCGGATTTGCATTTGATTTTCATTTTGTATGGTCATATTTTCACTGGTTTGATTTGTATGTGTTTCATTTTGATTCTGGATCATTAATACATTTTTATACACAAGTGGTGTCTGCTCTCAATGTTTTGGTGCATGTTTCCTTGTCTGTATTACGTGTGCCTGCTGTTCAGCAATGTTGTGTGTGCAGTGATTCCCATTCCATGGGGCATGTAATGGGGAGCAGGAACAATGGATGAGTGTTGAGGTGCACCGTGTGGGTGCAGCATGTGTTGGGATTTTGGTGGATATATGCTACATGATTGCATGGTGTGCAAATGTGGGTGGTGGGGGGTCATGAGTCAGGGCCTGCCTGCAGGTTGCCGTCCCTGGTGGGGGTCATGAGTCAGGGCCTGCATGCAGGTTGCCGTCATTGGTGGGGGTTCATGTGTCGGGGCCTGAATGCAGGTTGCTGTCACTGGAGTGGGGCATGAGTCGGGGCCTGCCTGCAGGTTGCCGTCACTGGTGGGAGGTCATGAGTCAGGGCATGCCTGCAGGTTGCCGTCACTGATGGGGGGTCATGAGTCGGGCCTGCCTGAAGGTTGCCGTCACTGGTGGGGGTGGGGGGTCATGAGTCGGGGCCTGCTTGCAGGTTGCCATCACTGGTGGGGGTCATGAGTCGGGGCCTGCCTGCAGGTTGCTGTCACTGGTGGGGGTGGGGAGTTATGAGTCGGGGCCTGCCTGCGGGGTATGGTCACAGGTGATGGGGGGTCCCTTGTGGTGTGGGCTGCCTGTGGGTATGGTCACAGGTGATGGGGGGTCCCTTGTGGTGTGGGCTGCCTGCAGGGTATGGTCACGGGTGATGAGGGGGTCCCTTGTGGTGTGGGCTGCCTGCGGGTATGGTCACCAGTGATGGGGGGTCCTTTGTGGTGTGGGCTACCCTGCTGGGTATGGTCACCGGTGGGCTGCCTGCGGGGTATGGTCACAGGTGATGGGGTGTCCCTTGGGGTGTGGGCTGCCTGCGGGTATGATCACGGTTGATGGGGGGGTCCCTTGTGGTGCAGGCTGCCTGTGGGTATGGTCATGTGTGATGGTGGTTTCCCTTGTGGTGTAGGCTGCCTGCGGGTATGGTCACGGGTGATGGGGGGATCACTTGTGGTGTGAGCTGCCTGCGGGTATTGTCACGGGTGATGGGGAATCCCTTGTGGTGTGGGCTGCTGCGGGTATGGTCACGTGTGATGGCGGGTGCCTTGTGGTGTGGCCTGCATGCGGGGTACAGTCACAGGTGGGCTGCCTGTGGGGTATGGGCACAGGTGATGGGGGTCCTTTGTGGTGCGGTCTGCCTGCAGGGTATGGTCACAGGTGATCCCATGTGGTGTGGGCTGCCGCGGGTATGGTCACGGGTGATGGGGGCTGCCTTGTGTCTAGGCTGCCTGTGGGTATGGTCATGTGTGATGGTGGTCCCTTGCGGTGTGGGCTGCCTGCGGGTATGGTCACATGTAATGGGGAGTCCCTTGGGGTGTGGGCTGCCTGCGGGTATAGTCACGGGTGATGGGTGGGTCCCTTGTGTTGTGGGCTGTCTGCGGGTATGGTTACATGTGATGGGGGGTCCCTTGTGGTGTGGGCTGCCTGTGGGTATGGTCACATGTGATGGGAGTGTCCCTTGTGGTGTAGGCTGCCTGCGGGTATGGTCACGGGTGATCACTTGTGGTGTGGGCTGCCTGCAGGATATGGTAACGGGTGGGCTGCTTGTGGGGTATGGTCACAGGTGATGGGGGTCCCTTGTGGTGTTGGCTGCCTGCGGGGATGGTCATGGGTGATGGGGGGTCCCTTTTGGTGTGGGCTGCCTGCGGGTATGGTCACATGTGATGGGGGTCCCTTGTGGTGTGGGCTGCCTGCATGGTATGGTCACGGATGATGGGGGTCCCTTGTGGTGTGGGCTGCCTGCGGGGTATGATCACGGGTGGGCTGCCTCTGGGGTATGGACACAGGTGATGGGGGTCCTTTGTGGTGTGGTCTGCCTTCAGGGTATGGTCACGGGTGATTACATGTGGTGTGGGCTGCCTGCGGGTATGGTCACGGGTGATGGGGGCTGCCTTGTGGTCTAGGCTGCCTGTGGGTATGGTCACGTGTGATGGGGGTCCCTTGTGGTGTGGGCTGCCTGTGGGTATGGTCACATATGATGGGGGTCCCTTATTATGTGGGCTGCCTGCGGGTATGGTCACAGGTTTTAGGGGGTCCCTTGTGGTGTGGGCTGTCTGCGGGATATAGTCACAGGTGATGGGGGGGTCCCTTGTGGTGTGGACTGCCTGCAGGGTATGTTCACGAGTGATGGGGGGTCCCTTTTGGTGTGGGCTGCCTGTGGGTATGGTCACGGGTGATGGCGGGCCCCTTGTGGTGTGGGCTGCCTGCGGGTATGGTCACGTGTAATGGTGGTCCATTGTGGTGTGTGCTGCCTGCGGATATGGTCACGGGTGATGAGGGGGTCCCTTGTGGTGTGGGCTGCCTGTGGGTATAGTCACGGTTGATGGGGGTCCCTTGTGGTGTGGGCTGCCTGCGGATATGGTCACAGGTGATGGGGGGGTCCCTTGTGGTGTGTGCTGCCTGTGGGTAAGGTCACATGTGATGGGGATCCCTTGTGGTGTTGGCTGCCTGCAAGTATGATCACAGGTGATGGGGGGTCCCTTGTGGTGTGGGCTGCCTGCAAGGTATGGTCACTGGTGATGTGGGGATCCTTTGTGGTGTTGGCTGCCTGCGGGTATGGTCACGGGTGATGGGGGTCCCTTGTGGTGTGGGCTGCCTGCGGGTATGGTCACGGGTGATGGGGGGTCACTTGTGGTGTCGGCTGCCTCCGGGGTGTATTCTCGGTTGATGACAGCATGCGCGGCCCTTTCCACGTGATTTGGCTGGTGGGAGCGGGGTACGTGATTTTGCGGTGGTACACACGGCTCTTTCTACGTAATTTCGCTGGCACGAGTGGGGTATGTGATTTCACGGGGGTATGTGCGGCCCTTTACATGTGTTTCTGCTGGCGGGAGCGGGTTACACGAATTTGCGGGTGTATGCGCACCCCTTTCCATGCGATTTGGCTGGTGCGAGCGGGGTATGCTCCGATATTTCACACAATTACGGTGGAGGGGGGCTATGTGCTGGGCCACGGATGGCACGGGGCCTTGCGCCATATTGGACATTTCACTGGCTTTTTCCTGCTCACGGGGCGGTGTTGGGTGCATTACTTGCACTGCTTGCTGTTCATTGCACCAGGGCTACTGATGCCACGGGAAATCCATGAATACGCGTGCTGCGCAATTGCTGGTTTGCGCCACGGCTGGCACGCGGGTGGCACACGCTCCTCTGCGCCAGCGCTTGCACAGCTTCTCCGCTGGATTATGATGGGCCTTAAATGTGTGGAACAAATGATGGTGACAAAAGGAAATGATTTAATACATCACCGCAAACAATAAGCAGAGTGTGATATTCATGCCGGATCACCTGCATATGTCGCCCTTAAGGTAGGTCTTTAACAGGGTTGTTACAATATTGAAATACATAAGAAAAAGAAACAGAAATCACATATTATCAATCACCCAGAAAGCGAGTCCCAAAAAAGACATTATAGATCCCGTAATATATGATGGATGTAATACAATTCGCCTTAATGCGCAAATAAATACAAGAAGACATATTAGGGTGTACCATAATTAAGCACATAATACATTGGCAGCAGGTATGGGAGCGAGAAGAACAATCAATTAGATGTCAAATACAATATATCTCAGTATCAAATGAATACAACTGTGTGCCCACCATGAAAATCCACCTGGGGTTAAACTCATGTGCCTCCTCGGTCAATTGAGAGTGCGTAGGGCAAAAAATATAAGCTATCCATAATATGTGCGAGGCATAGCATATGTCTGTCCCTTGGTGTAATTGTATGAAGGGCAAAAACCAAGCTGGGCTGTGCAAAAAGAGGACCACCCATTGAACCAAGTGGTGGTCATGCTGGAAGCAGCGACCAGAAGGCCTAGTGTTACCAAATTCAGCGTGCTCAAAGGTGGTCGCACCCAGTGAGGACTTTTCAGTATCAGCAGAACTCAAATGCAATTTATATCAATAAAGAATGTGCAGAAATAAATATGAAACTAATAAACAAATTCATCAGAGAGGCTCTCAATGGGTTGAAGTGATTAGGATGCCCGTGCAGAGTGAAAAGATAAGTCCTAGCAGTCCTTTTTCTGAATGGACAAGTAGAAATAACAGTTTGGTGTGTAAGCCTTTCTGTGTTGTTGAAAAATAGGGAATTTTAGCTGGAACAAAGAATAGACAAATGGAACTATAAAGTAACAATGGATGAAGGAGGATTGAAACTATCAAGGGAATAAGAATGTATGAAAAGAGGAGTCGTACGAGGTATGGCTGAGCCAAGCACATGCAACTACAGCCTTTCGTCGTTGCTCTGGCATTGGGATGCTACCCGGAAGCTCCGAGCTGTATATTGTAGGGCCGAGCGGGGCCACGTGATGCACATCATGTTCTCGTGCAAACGAAGGACGCACCGCCGGGTCTAGAGACCCAGAGAGCATAGGTAGACAGGCATGGCGATATTGGAAAGGTGAATTTCACAGGCTGTATGAATTAAATGATGAAATGGCACGTGAGGAAGCACTCACGTGCTCACTGATATGTTAACTTGTTAGGTTTAACATTATCTATTTTTAGAAAGCACTAAGCTAATTATGCATGAATCATAAATAAAAACACAATGCGTTTGGCATATTTAAGATGTGAGCGAGTAGCTTGAGGGGGTTGAGGGTCCAAAAATGTGTTTGTAAAAACACAGTAATGATTTGAGAGATGAAAGGAACGCTAATTCTGAAATACTATCAGGGGTGACAGTTATGGTGACTGTATTCCAGACTAATGGTCTGGGATACAGCACGTAAGGAAGGACCTGGTAAGTGTGACAAGATCTGAGTATATAGAGGAGAAATAGCTAGTGCAAGGGTAGTGGCAAAGTAGAAATACCGCAGCCAATAAAAACGGTTACAAATATCAAATAAAATTGAATCCCAGGTGGATTGTCACTCCGGTCACTAAACTATAGAGTGATACACCAACATTGCTGGGGACCTAGAGACTTCAAATTGTTAAACAAGGCGTTCTCATAATCCTACCAAACAAATTAGTAGCAAAGTATTTAATCTGATCCACAAATGGGTTAGGTCGGGCATTCTTACTGAAGATGAGCATATATTTTTTACTGTTGAACACCCCAGATTGCTGACCATTTATTTCATTCCCAAAATTCACAACCTTTTTGTGTCGATACCTGAAGGGAAACCCATCCTTAGTGGGATTGGGTGTGTTATGGAATCCTTTGCCAAATATATTACACAAGCAATAGAGAAAGATGCTCTAAAAATGCCCACATATATATGCAACACTATGCACACGTTACAGATACTTGAAACCATCACATCGCCATCAGACTTCATACTGGTGACACTTGATGCCAAATCTCTGTATGCTTCTATTTAGCATCATTTGGCTCTCACCAGCATAGAAGCCAGTTTTCAACAACACTCAGCAACACTCGGCAACACTCAGCATCTTACTTTAGTCATGTGGCCTCTACCACTCAACTTCTCCTCCTCTGTGACCTCAATACCCATCTAGACTCCCCTTGTTCCTCCTCTCTACTCTTCCATGACCTCTTCGACTCCCTCTCTCTGTCCAACCTCCCCTCTGGCCCGACTCACTCCGCAAGGCACACACTAGATGTCTTGATCTCCTCTGACCTCCCCTTCTCCATCCCTCTGACCACTCCTCTCTCCTGGAGCGATCATTCCCTCCTCTCCTCTCATCTCTCCCTCTCTTCCCGTCTGGTCAAGCCTACCCCAACACTGCTATCTACCTTTTCTGACATCCGGTCCATGAAGCGTATGTCACTTGAGGCTTTCGTCACCACCTTCTCTCCCCCCCTCCACCTCTGGCTGACTCACAACCTGACATAGCCCTTTCTCTGCTCTACTCTTCTATTTCTGATACTCTTGATGCTCTTGCCCCTGTCATGAGGATCCGTTTGAAGGCCAAAGCCAAGTGCAATTCCTGGTATGACTCTGACCTAGCTACACTTACACGTAAGTGTAGGGTGGCTGAGAGGACATGGAGGGCTTCTTGTTCATCCTCTGACAAACTGGACAGTGGCCTGCTCCAAAGGCTATACCAACTCTCAGTCCTCACCAAGAAGAGAGTCCACATTCAAGCCTGTGTCTCGGCAGCATCTTACAACTCAGCCCAACTCTTTAAAATCTGCAAGGAGCTGGCTAACCCTGCTGCAGTCTGTACCCCTCCTGTTGGCTCCCAGGATCTTTGCAATGCCCTTGCCTCTCACTTTACCTAAAAAACTCAGGACATCCTGTCCACCCTCTCCGCACCTACCCTTCCTCTCCCCTCTCTGCCTGTCCATGCTGACCCTCCTTCAGCCACCTCCTCACCCTCTTTCTCATCCTTTTCTCCCCAGATGAGGTCGCTAGACAAGTCCGATCTATGAAAGCCTCGTCAAAATGGGTTCATCCATATTCCTCTGAAACCATTGAGGACCACATTGATTCCCTTACTCTGGCCCTTACCGATTTCTGCAACCACTCCTTTGCCTCAGAAACCTTACCGTCCCCTCTGAAGCACTCCCTTGTGCATCCTCTTCTCAAGAAACCCCTGACTGATACTTCTTATCCAGCTAACTATCGCCCAATTTCCATTACTCCTTTTCTGGGCAAACTCTTGGAAAAGCGGGCCATCCTTCAGATTAATCTTCATTCTAATTGTGTTGGCTGTCTCCACAACCACCAGTCTGGCTTCAGAGCTGCCAGAAGCACGGAAACTGCTCTCCTAAACATCTGTGAAGATCTGCTCTCCAACCTTGACTCTAACATTCCCTCTGTCCCCAACCTTCTCGATCTCTCTTCTGCCTTTGACACGGTCAACCATACCATCCTGCTCAACTGTCTCTGTGATAACCTGGGTATCACAGATCAAGCTCTGGCCTGGTTGACCTCTTTCATCACCTATTAACCCTCCCAGGTCCAAATTGGGTCCTTCCCATCATCAATCTCCCTCTCTACCTGTGGGGTTACACAGAGGTCTTATCTCTTGCCCTGGCTTTGCAACCTATACCTGTCAACTCTTGCTCGCTGCATTGCCTTTTTCTGCTCAAATGTACAGTGCTATGCTGATGACACTCAATTCATTTTCAGGCTGCCCTCGGTCACCCCCTCTCCTTCTCTCATCTCTGATTGCCTAACTTCCATTCAAGATTGGTGGGCCGCCAATGACCATTGTCTGAATGCCAGCAAGATGGAGATCCTCCTCATTGGAACAACTTCACACACGTCTCCCCCTCACTTTCTGGAAAGCCTCTCTTGGCCCTCCTCCTACCCCCACCTGTGAGGCTAAGAACCTCAGGGTCATCTTTGACTCCACACTTTCCTTCTCCTCCCACATCTCCGATGTATCCAAAAAGTCAAACTTCCTACTGCACCTCCTCAGAGGTACTCTGCCTTTCTTTTCCTTCCCCCAGAAGCTCACTGACTCCAAGCTCTGGTTCTCTCTAGGTTGGACTATTGTAACAGCCTCTTTCCAAAATCTACCCACCTCTACTCCCCGCCCTCTCCAACTAATCCAGAACAGACAAGCCCTGGGATGGTATCTCTCCAGCCCTGAAATCTCTCCATTGGCTCCCAGTGGAAGCAAGGATTAAATTCAAAACTCTCTGCATTGTCCACAAGGCTTTCTGGGGCCTGGGTCCAAAATACCTTCAGCTATACCTCCGCAAATACCTCCCTTCTTTGAGCTCTTCGCTCCTCTACCTCTAACTCCCTCAGGGTCAGTCGTTTTTCAAAGAAACAAGCTGGGGATAGATCTCTGTCTTTGGCTGGGGCCTCCCTCTGGAATAGCCTCTGCTACTTTGAAGCTTGAGGAGAACCATCTCTGGAAGCACCTCAAGACCTTCCGCGTTCTCCCCCCTCTACCCTGCTGATCTGTTCTCTCTGGACTACCCACTGTCTTCCGGGCACAGGTACCTGCTCACCCTGCCAAACTCCTGCACTGCCTCTGGGCCACCCCCTGCACTGGGGTCTGCCCCCCATTTTCTTCCTGCACTTATCAGACATATCCTGTTTGCTGCATTCACTCAGCACATGACCTCGCTGGCTGCACTAGCATGATTTTTTGTTTTTTATAATTTATTTATTTACTATTGTTTATCTGTTTTTCTCCTTTGCTCCACACTTTCCACTCCCCCATATGCACTTTCCCCTCTCCCTCTCCCATGCACTTGCGCATTCTCAATGTCACTGGGCCTTGTATGATCGTTGTTTTTGTTCTCCCCTGTTCCACTCCCTTGCTAGGTTGTGCTATGAAACACTTGTGTACAAGCGCAATATAAATAAAATATCAATATCAATATCAATATAGAAATGATCAAAGAACTGCTTGAATTTTCACTTACCAACAATGTATTTATCTTTAACGATTAATACTACTGACACACCAGTGGTATTGCCATGGGTGCCAGCTACGCCCACACACTGGCAAATTTATTCATGCATCAATACAAGCCACTCATGCATTCACAAATACTGTCTTTACCACAAACATCATCAAATGGTACTGGTACATTGATAACATGTTGATGGTGTGGCATGGCAATTCTGAGCAGCTCCATGCATTTGTAATACATTTGACCACCAATGATTTTGGTATCTCACTTTCTGTTATGCTCACCTTGTTCCCACAGGGCCGTCGATCGGACCCGGACAGCTGCGGTCTCCACCAACGTGATGCGTAGTGAAGAGATGACAGTCTGGACTGGCCCGCCTAATCTTGTCTGCTGGACTCGTCGAAGTATTCTCCTGCAAGTGGAGAAAGGGATTTAGCCACCCGTGGACTTTAGTGATGGTCCCCCCAACTGTTCTCGTTCTCCCTACTAATCACCTCCGATATCCCCTCTTGGTAACCTCACCTTATGTTTTTAAATTATGAGTTCTCCATCTTGCATGGCATGCAGGGGCGCGTAGATACCAGTTACTTCACTGTTTGAAGGTACTGGAGGAGTTCCGGAGGAATATTGACTCCTGTGTCTATAAAGTTCAAAGAGTTCAATATGTCCGATGTTCACTCTTGTTCCATTCCCTCGTTAGGTTGCAGCTGGGTCCAAAAGAATATTTCCTGGTGGCAGCTGATGGCGTTCAGGTAAGAGTCTGCATTACCAAACACTGTCCGGTAAAAGTTGCATGAGTTTAACTTGCTGTTTTCTCTCTCTTTATCGGTGCGGCATAGAAAGATGCAGCAAATTAAAGGATAATACCTCCGGTGGTAAAGCAGGTAAGCCTATGGTGGCCAAAAAGATTGTCGTTGTCGGTTTTCTCGTCTCACCTTGTTATTCCTTTTGTTTTCCCCCCAGGTGCTGGGTTTCGACGAAGAAAATGATGGAGGCAGCGCCGAGTTGAAAGAGGCGGTGAACTGGTGAGTATAACGCGGCGCTGCTGCTGGCAAAGCGACGCGTGCCGAAATAATGTCCTTTCCAGGCTCGGAGATGTGGTGGGTCCGGAATCAGATAAGAAATCAAATAGTGTCCATGATCTAACCTCTTCTCCTTTCTTTTCCTTTTGTCTAGGAGCTCCGGATTCGAGGCGTGCGTGGCAGAAGACTGGATGCTGACTTGCAGACACGGTGAGCGTTACGCTGCTGGATGCAGAATAACACGAAGCATGAGCTGCTGTTCGGGCGTGGTTTAAATAGCCTGCAAAGTAGTCCCAGGTAAGAAGTTCCCTAGAACCACACCCGAGTAAAAAATAGTCCCTGTAATAAAATAGTCCCATCCAGGCCTCACGTTGGCTTGGACTCATTTGCAGCATGGTCTGCATAAGGTAAGTAAAGTCGATGAGCCTGGCGCCTATGGCGCAAGGACTGATGTCTATGATGAGCCTGGCACCTAAGGCGCCAGGACTGAATCCAAACAGCCCCCAGCCGGGGCTGTTGGGTTTTTAATGAGTATCTGGATGCCTGCTCCCGGGGCTGATGTACTCGATCCGGATGTCCGGGGGTAGGCATCATGACAACACTCCATCCCAAGGCCCCTCCTAAAGTTGTTCTTCCCCTTGGCCCTGGCTTGTCTGGGAAGTCCCGATGGATTTTTTCACCAATCGAGGAGCATGAACGTGGTCACTAGGTTCACATGACCTTTCTTGTGGTCCGTAACCCTTCCAGTCGATTAAATAAAAAAGTCTTGATTTAACCATTTTAGAGTCCAGGATGTTTTTTACCTCGAATTCAGGTTTTCCATCTATTAGGATGGGGTCAGGTGGTTTGGTTAATCTTGTCCCGGGTTGAACTGGTTTTAGAAGTGAAACATGAAAGACAGGATGAATCCGCATATTAGAGGGTAATTCTAATTTGACGGCCACCGGGTTGATAATAGCCTTAATCGTGTAAGGTCCCAAATATCTAGGATTAAAAGTCTGAGTTCTTTTCAGAGGTATATGTCTTGTAGCCAGCCAAACTCCGATTCGATATGGTGGGGTCTCACTTCTATGTTGATCAGCATTTTTCTTGTATTTCTCTTTTGCTTGTTTCAAATGTTTTGTTGCCTCTTTAAAAGCTTGTGTAATAGTAGAATGCAGATGAGTTACTGCCGGCATTTCTAAATGCTGGGGCGAATCGAGTTCTGAGGTTCAAGGATGATGTCCATATATGGTATAAAAGGGGCTTTGTCCGGTTCCTGAATGTACAGAGTTATTGTATGCGTATTCAGAAATCCATAAAATGTCCTTCCAATTACTTTTGGTTTGGTGGAGCATACAACGTAGGTATTGTTCAAGAGTCTGGTTGGTTCTCTGCGTTTGACCATTGGTTTGGGGATGGTGACTGGTTGATAACCTTACGTCGATTTGTGCCAATTGACAACACTTCTGCCAAAATTGCGAAATGAACTGACTAACTCGGTCAGAGATCAATACGGAAGGAAATCCATGTATTCGAAGAATATTTTCGAGAAATTCCTTGGCCTAGATTGAAGCAGAAGGTAATCCTTTTAAAGGAATAAAGTGGGCCATCTTGGAAAAAAGATCCACAATAACTAGATTGGTGTTGAATCCATTACATGGCGGTAGATCTGTAATAAAGTCTAAAGACAAAGTGTGCCATGGTGTGGGTGGAAGATCTAAAGGTTATAAAAGACCAGCTGGTTCCTTCTTTTGACTTTTGTTCTGGGCGCAGATGCCACAAGACAGTACAAATGACTTTACATCTTTTTGCCAGGTGGGCCACCAGAATTGTCTTTTAATTTTAGCTTCAGTTTTTGCAATACCTGGGTGCCCTTCCATCAGAGCTTCATGGTAATTGGAGATGACTTGTTCTTGTAGTTCATTGTGTGGTAGAAATAGACGCCCTTGATAGTAAGGTAGGTCATTGACAACTGAATAATCTGGGCCCTTTTTAACCCAGTCCTGCAGGGCTGCTGAATCGAAAAGTTGTTGGATCTTTAAATGAATATCTTCTAAGGTCTGTAGAGTAGTTATCTCAAGAATTCTTTGTTCAGGATTTATAGGCACCGATACCGGGTTCGAATATGCTTCTCCCATCCCAATTCGGGATAAAGCGTCTGCCTTACCATTCTTACAACCTGGTCGATAAGTGATCACAAAATCGAATTTGGCAAGGAATAAGGCCCATCGAAGTTGACGCGATGATTAGGCCTTGGCTGTTTTTAAATACTTCAAGTTCCTGTGATCGGTGATTACAGTAATGGTATGCCTGGCACCGAGAAGATAATGCTGCCAAGCCTAGAAGGCGGATTTGATGGCTAACAACTCTTAATCAGTAACCGCATAGTTTAATTCGGGGGCGGAGAATTTTCTGGACCAAAATGCTACTGGATGAAGTTGACCGGTTTCCGGATCCTTGTGGGACAGGACAGCCCCCATGGCTAAACTGGATGCATCGGTTTCAACTATGTATGGGAGCTCGGGGCGTGGATGCTATAAGACAGGTGACGACGTGAATTTCAATTTCAGTTTTTGGAAGGCTTTTTCAGCCTCTTCGGTCCACAAGAAGCGTTTGTTTTTTCGCAAAAGTGCTGTGATTGGGTGTACAACATATGAGAAGTCAGGAATAAATCTGCAGTAGAAATTAGCAAATCCAAGCATGCTTTGCACCCCTTTAACTGAACTGGGTGATGGCCACTTGAGAATTGCGTCCACCTTTCGAGAGTCCATTCGGACTCCTTTTGAAGTCAGGATAAATCCAAGGAATTCAACTTCTGTAGCATGAAAAACACATTTTTCCAATTTTGCATATAACTTGTGCTGGCGTAGTTTCTCAAGGACTGCACAAACGTGCTTAACATGGTCTGATTCTGAAGAGGAGTACACTAGAATATCGTCTATGTATACGACAACACAGACGTCAATGAGTTCACGAAGGACATCGTTCATAAAATACTGGAAGGCTGCTGGTGCATTGCACAACCCGAAGGGCATCACCTGATATTCGAATAATCCGTACTTGGTGCGAAAAGCGGTCTTCCATTCGTCGCCCTTCTTTACACGTATCAGATGATATGCCCCTCGGAGATCTAATTTAGTGTAGATGCAAGCATCCTTTACTTGGTCTAGTAGTTCGGGGATCAGAGGCAATGGATATCGGTTCTTCACCGTGATCTGGTTTAATGCGCGGTAGTCTATGCACGTTCTGAGGTGACCTTCCTTTTTGGGCATGAAGAATAAAGCTGAAGATGCGGGGGACTTAGATGGACGAATGAAGCCATTAGCAAGGTATTTGTCCAAGTATTGTCGTAGGTGACGGTTTTCAGGTTCCTACTGCATGGAGGTTGTGCACCGGGTATGAGGTCGATTTGACAATCGTATGATCTATGAGGTGGTAAGGTGTTTGCCTGTTCTTTTTGGAAAACATCCTGGAATTCTTGATATTCCTGAGGTAACTGCATGACTGGATTAGCGACTGAGGCCAGGCTTTTGTTCTAGGTTTTTTCCGGGTAACAGGTGTTTGCACACTCCGGGAAGGTTACTCTCTTCTCTCGCCAATCAATACAAGGATTATGTGTTTCCAACCAAGGTATCCCCAGTATTATTTGGAACTGCGGGGCTTTGATTAAGTCAAACACAATAGTCTCTCGATGCCCATCTTGGCCCAACAGTGTCATCTCTGTGGTGGAATGAGTTACAGGCCCAGAGGCCATTTCAGTTCCATCGACTGTGGTGATAACATCCAAAGTGGTCTTTTTGCAGAGAGGTAGATTCATCCAAGAAGCTAATTCGTGGTCCACATAGTTTCCTACGGCCCCGCTATCAATGTATGCCCTAACTGCGTGCATACGTGATGGATGCCTTGGATCAATAAGGACCATTGGTATGATTAGGTGCGAGGTCTGAGTGTCCTTCTTTAAGCTCGGCAAGCGGACCTCTACGCTTGTCGGGCGTGGTTGTTTCCCGAATCAGGCTCTGTTTGATTTCTATCAACAACTCCAACTACTTTCTTGGATGGTTTTATAGGGCAATCCCGTAGAAAATGTCCTGAGGCCCCACAGTACAGACACAACTGTATCTGTCGTCTCCTTTCTCTTTCTTTTTGAGTTAAGGGTCCCTTAACCCCCCGATCTGCATTGGTTCTGATGCATCTGTTCCTTTGGGAGTAACATTGTGTTTAACCAATACCCGATTCTCGAACTTAGCTGGATCAGCTTTTCTATTCTGAAGTCGGTGGTCTAGCCTGACCACTAAGTCTATATATTCTGCGCAATCCTGAGGTGGGTTCACAACTTGGGCCAAAACATCTTTGGGTTCAACCCGAAGTCCACGATGAAATAATGTAATTCGCTTTACCTCTGGCCATCCGATTTCCACCACCAACCTATTGAAGGTTGCGATATAAGTTAGCAGGTCCTGGTTTCCTTGTCGTAGGGATAGAAGTTCGTTATCCAGGGCCTGTCCCTGTGAATGTCTGGCGAATAGTCTTTCCATGCTCAATTGAAAACCTTGAAAATCCCGAAGAAGAGGGTCATCCTAGTTGACTAATGGAATTGACCAATCCGCTGCGCTGCCACTAAGGTATGACAGTACAAAGGCTACTTTGGCTTGGTCGTTTGAAAAGCTCCTGGTCTGCATAAAAAGTGCAAGCGGCATTGGTTCATGAACACGGCGAACCTTTTCGGGTCCCCAGCAAAGCGTTCGAGTGGAGCTAAAGGAATGCTCCCTGGTAGAACCACTTGCACAGGGTGCTCGATGAAACGGGGGTTGAATTCCCCCCAAGTCCAGGTAGTGGTGTTTGCCCGGCTTGGTTTTGCAGCAGTTGTCTGGCAAGATCATCAGTGTGCTCCTTTGACACAATCAGTTCTCTCCTGAGGGCATTAGTTTCTTGGCGCGCGGAGTGCACTTCTGCCCTAAGTTCTCCTGACAATTGGGCTAGTTGGTCGGTTTCTGAGGTCTCCATTACGCCCGGGTGGGGATTTGTAGATAAGCTTTGTGTTCTGTTATGCTCACCTGGTTCCCACAGGGGCGTCGATCGGACCCGGACAGCTGCGGTCTCCACCAACGTGATGCATAGTGAAGAGATGACAGTCTGGACTGGCCCGCCTAATCTTGTCTGCTGGACTCATAGAAGTATTCTCTTGCAAGTGGAGAAAGGGATTTAGCCACCCGTGGACTTTAGTGATGGCCCCCCCCAACTGTTCTCGTTCTCCCCACTAATCACCTCCGATATCCCCTCTTGGTAACCTCACCTTATGTTTTTAAATGATGAGCTCTCCATCCTGCATGGCATGCAGGGGCGCATAGATACCAGTTACTTCACTGGTTTGAAGGTACTGGAGAAGTTCCGGAGGAATATTGACTCCAGTGTCTATAAAGTTCAAAGAGTTCAATATGTCCGATGTTCACTTTTGTTCCATTCCCTCATTGGGTTGCAGCTGGGTCCAAAAGAATATTGCCTGGAGGCAGCTGATGGCGTTCAGGTAAGAGTCTGTATTACCAAACACTGTCCGGTAAAAGTTGCATGAGTTTAACTTGCTGTTTTCTCTCCCTTTATAGGTGCGGCATAGAAAGATGCAGCGAATTAAAGGATAATACCTCCGGTGGTAAAGCAGGTAAGCCTATGGTGGCAAAGAGATTGTCTTTGTCGGTTTTCTCGGCTCACCTTGTTATTCCTTTTGTTTTCCCCCCAGGTGCTGGGTTTCGACGAAGAAAATGATGAAGGCAGCGCAGAGTTGAAAGATCCGGTGGACTGGTGAGTATAACGCGGCGCTGCTGCTGGCGAAGCGACGCATGCTGAAATAATGTCCTTTCCAGGCTCGGAGATGTGGTGGGTCCGGAATCAGGTAAGGAATCAAATAATGTCCGTGATCTAACCTCTTCTCCTTTCTTTTCCCTTTGTCTAGAAGCTCCGGATTGGAGGCGGGTGTGGCAGAAGACTGGATGCTGACTTGCAGACACGGTGAGCGTTACGCTGCTGGATGCAGAATAACACGAAGCATGAGCTGCTGTTCGGGTGTGGTTTAAATAGCCTGCAAAGTAGTCCCAGGTAAGAAGTTCCCCAGAACCACACCCGAGTAAAAAATAGTCCCTGTAATAAAATAGTCCCATCCAGGCCTCATGTTGGCTTGGACTCATTTGCAGCATGGTTTGCATAAGGTAAGTAAAGTCTATGAGCCTGGCGCCTATGGTGCCAGGACTGATTTATATGATGAGCCTGGCACCTAGGGCGCCAGGACTGAATCTAAACAGCCCCCAGCCGGGGCTGTTGGGGTTTTAATGAGTATCTGGATGCCTGCTCCCGGGGCTGATGGACTCGATCCACATGCCTGGGGGTAGGCATCATGAAACTTTATTGCACATCACACTCTACCCAAATCGATTTCCTAGATATCAGGATTTCTTCATTTCATTTTAAAAAGCTTTATTCGGATTGACCTTTAGCAAAATGTATCACCATAATCAGTTTGTACAAAAAATATTTGATAGATAGGATTAAACTACATAAATACTATAACACTTAAAAGAACAAGTTAATATAAACTTTTGTAAGACCTCCTGAATTGGTACCTCCTCATAAGGGCAACCTTATGAGGAGATGGTGCTCGAAGCCTCACAGGGTTACTCAACAAGTAAATCACACATTGCTCAACAACCTTCTTCTTAAAAGCCAAACACGATGCACATATCTGGCAGTAGAGAAAATAACTCTACAGTCCATTCAGCAAGTTAAAAACAGCATAGCATCTTGAACATTTCTCATCCTTGACTCCACCAAAATGGGTCTCAGGTACTGACGTCTCATAAGAAGTGAGATGGAACAGATTAAAAAAAATGCAATAAGGTTTCATTTGTCAGTCAACAAAGGGAACATTCGGCAGAATTGGACACAGACCAGAAGTGGGTGTCGTGTGCATTGTATAAAAAACCCTAGTCTAAAATGTAAATATAGTGAACGCTCATAAGGGGGGTGAATCCCATCCAAGATGGGTTTACAATGCCCCATCATGTTGAAAGTTAAAAATTCCGAACCGTTCTTCAAAGCTGGGCCTAAGGCCTCCAATTTGACCAAGGCATAGTCTTGGCCTTTGCTATGAGGTCAGCTTTAGAAGCATATTGTCAGTCTGTGAGATTAACCTCAAAAGATGCTGCGTTCAACCCAATTAACATATATTTTCACATGACGCACCCACCCACAGTTGGCAGCACCATCCAGCTTCAGAAAGTCTCTGAGTGCATCTCTATTGGGTGACAGGCCTGGAGAGGACCAAATCTTACCCAATACAATGCTGGCTTTAGGGAAATCTGTGCAGCTACAGGCCACGTTTGCAAGCCCCAGTGAATCATCAAGGTTAGGGGATTTTTCGGGAGTAATAACAATTTCTTTTAAAAAATGTTCTCAATTGAGGATAGCCCTTTTGTAGGTGTGTAACCCTATATCGCGGCTCCATACATCGCTGCTGGTAGGGCTTGTTTGTCAAACAGTTCAATGGCCAGAGAGATTACTCCACTTCCATGACTCAAATAGAAGGAAGGGATACCCATGCTGTATTTGCTTGGGATTTCTGCCACGCCACATGGATTAGAGACCAAAACATAGAGAAAGCCTACAGAGGTTAACTCAGTGCTGCATGTTACAAGCTGCAACAGAAAATCAGTCATCACTAATATTCGCAAAGGTGAATATGTTAGGGCATGCTGCAATTGTTAGGACATTTCTATGTCCAAACATGAATGTCAGCTATTCCAACAGGTCTGAGTCGCGAGGATACTCACTGTCCACATTGAGACAGGCGGAGAAACCCTATTTGCAGACTCTTAGGAACACACTGCTTACACCCAAGGATAAGCTTTCTAATCAGGAGGAGCAAACACTTGTAAATCTGAGTGTTTGCTCCTCCTGATTAAAAGCCTTAGCCCATTGTATTACTGACAGTTACAAGATACAATGGGCCTCATTACATCCTGTCAGGTTTGGACCGCAGTGATTCCGTGACGGCGGTAACAAAGTTTCCGTGTCCGCAAGGTTGCGGAAAGACTGTCCGATTACGTGCTGTCGGTCGCGCGCACCACACGGATGCGGAAACGTTGTTACCGCCATCACGGAAAAATGGACATAGCGCTGCCACAAGTAGCGCATAAAACCGTGTCCACCTCCGTCGCCACGGACACGGAACCGGAAATACCATGATCGCCAAAACAGGAAACAGAGAGGCGGCCATCATATAAAGCACAATCCATTGCCATCCAGAGTCAGCACAAGCAGAATCCACACTGTGAGAAGGCAAAAGGGACCACCAGCATGTCTGCCAGGATTCCAGCTCATAGGCAACGTAAACAGCGCTTTAGTGAGGCAGAGCTAACTGTTCTGGTGGAGCATATAGTGGAGCATGCAGAGATGCTGTTCAGTGCCGATCAACGGCGTGCCTCACAGCAGCGGAGGAAGGAAGTGTGGACGGAAGCAGCACGCAAATGCACTGCTGTGGGCGTGACTGTGAGGAGCGTCAAGGACTGCCACAAGCGGTGGGACGACCTCAGGCTGAGGGTTCGGAACCTGATCTCCACACCGCCAACACAGCAGTGGGACAGGTGGAGGACCCCCTTCCCCACTGAGGCTGCAAGCATGGGAGGAGCGTTGCAGCAGTGTCCTCCACCTTGAGGGCATCCATGGGATCAGGGAGGCTGAGGCAGGAGTGAGCCCACCTGCAGATGCTGGTAAGTGGTGAAACATGAATGCCACGTGAGAATATGTTGATGGCATGACTGGGCTAAAGGACCCATTAACACCCCCCCCAGCAGTGCATGTCTGAGCCAAAGGACCCATTAACAACCCCCCCCCCCCAAGCAGTGCATGACTGGGCCAAAGGACCCATTAACAACCCCTCCCCCCCAAGCAGTGCATGACTGGGCCAAAGGATCCATTAACAACCCCTCCCCCCCAAGCACTGCATGACTGGGCCAAAAGGACCCATTAACAACCCCCCCCCCAAGCAGTGCATGACTGGGCCATCATGATCCGTATGGAAACCAATATCACAACAATGCATACCCCCAACAATCAGATGCATGTAACTAACACTACTGAATGATCAACCTGTATGATGCATGTGATGCACCCATCAGCCACCACAACAACACTAATTGCATGTCCTCTGTGTCCCCAGAGCCATGTGAAGTGACAGTGATACTGCACAACAGGCCAGGCAGTCTGCACCGGCACGTGTCCAAGCCACCGCCCCTGCACAAGAGGATGCTGCCAGCAGTTCGGCATCTCTGCCCCAGTACCAACTGCAACAAATGTGCCGGCCACCACCACCAACATCCCCAGCGTCTCCACGCTGCCCGAGTTAACACAGGTGCCACGGGAACCCATCGTGCCCACCCAAACCAACACAGAAGGCAGCTGCACTGCAGAGGAGGCGGCCTGTAGTGACAACAGTGCCCCGGCAGAGCACTCTGATACTGGGCCACAGGGGGAGATGCCCACATTTGATGACCTGGGATCCTTCCATCAGCTGGAGTTTAGTCCCACATCACTCCGAAGTCCCATGAGGTCACCCACCCCATCTATGGCAGAGCTTAATTCCCGCATGCAGCGGATGGAGGAGCAGCAGGGTACCCTCACCCAGCTGGTGGAGAGGCAGCTCGAGGAATCTAGGCTGCAGAGGGAGTGCTACAGCACGTCAGTGCGTCGCCTATCAAGGTCCATTGGACGCTTTGCCAGCACTTGGCACGCCATGTGCGGGAGGGTAATGACAACACCTCCAGGCTCATAGAGTCCATGTTGATTGGGCAACAGGCAAATATTGCACGTATGCCATCTATACCTGATTCTGTGCCATCCAATATCACCACCCCATCCAGCTCCACTACTGCCAGTCCAAGGAGGCACTCGAGTCGGCTAACGGGGCTCTTGGGCAAGGATGCACAGGCACAGAAGCGCACACGGAAGTGATGGCATGTGTGTGGGGCACTGCAGGACACACGTGGACTTGAAGGGTGTGAGGGGTGGGTACGTTTGGGTGGTGGGGGAGGTTGTTTTGGGTGTTTGAACATTGGGGCCTGGGTGGGGGTGGGTACGTTTGGGTGGTGGGGGAGGTTGTTTTAGGTGTTTGAACATTGGGGCCTGGGTGGGGGTGGGTACGTTTGGGTGGTGGGTGGGCACGGGTGTACAGCTTCCCTAACCATTGCACCTCCTTCCCTGTTGTTAATTCATCAATATATCATCATTTGAAATCAAAACAAACATGTGTGGACATCTATCATTTCATTTGCAGTAAAACAAATCATTTATTGTCATCACCATGTCCATGCATTGCTGTGAATGTGCTGTGTCTCAAAAGTAAATGCGAATCAGTTCATCCCGTGCTCTTTGGCCATCAAGTGGACCCCCAGAGGGAGGTGATGCCATCCCATCCCCATCTCCATCTCCATCCCCATCCCCATCTCCATCCCCATCCCCATCTCCATCCCCATCTTCTTCATCTGCGTCTGGGTCTGGGGGCATTGGGATGTTCCTGCGCAGGCAGAGATTGTGCATCATGGCACATACAAGGGTGATTTTACCCGTCTTCACTGGGCTGTACAGGAGTGATCCGCCAGATCTGCTCAAACAGCGGAACCGGGCCTTCAGCAGTCCGAATGTCCTCTCAATCATTCCACGAGTGCGGACATGTGCCCTATTGTACACCTCTTCATCCCTGTTCCTTGGTCTCCGTACAGGTGTCATCATCCATGGCGTGAGTGCATATCCAACATCACCTACATGGGATGTAGATGGGGGGACATGTCAGTGTTTGTTGTATCATGTCTTCATCTGATGCTGTGCTATTTTGTATCATTGTTCATTGATGCAATGTGCCATGCAGTGGTTGGAAGTGTTTATCGGCCATCACAGTGGATGTAGCCAAATGGATATTGACCTACACATTTACGTGCATGTGTACTCTGCCCTGCGGGTGACATTTGATTGTATGGCATAGTGCAGTGATGTGCACACATGGCAGAGTCACTGCACTGTAATGAAGTAGTTAATGCAGGACGTCTCATTTACAGGCATCATGTGCATTGGGAGGGCAGTGTTCCATTTGTGGGTGGGTGTTTGCAGTGGCACAAGGCGTATGTGACAGAGACAGTATCGGCTGTGTGTGTCATGTGGCAGGGTGTGTACGGCCACACTGTGTTGACCTGTCATGTCTTCCTTTGTGATGTTTGGGATCTGCTGTCTATTTGGTTGATGGCGGGGGGTGATGCATGTGTGGTCACAGCGGCACACTCACATTGCTCATTGGCCTGGAGACACACACACCACTTCAACAGGGTCGGAGCATTGTCAGCTGTACTCACCTAATAGACATGTGTTTTGTCCAGCATAGCGTTCCATGTACCGTGGCAACGTGGAATTCCGCAGTACCATTGAGTCATGGGTTGAGCCTGGGCAACGTGCGCAGCAGTGTGTTATCAGTAGCGTGGCATCACATACCATCTGTACATTCAACGAGTGATCCTGTTTCTTATTGCGGAACACCATCTCAATTGCACGTGGTACTGTCAGCTCAATGTGGGTGCAGTCAACTGCACCTATGCAATTTGGCATGCCTGCTATGGCATGGAAGGCCAACTTGGTGGCAATGACCTTGGGGAGGGTACGGGGTAGGGCTATGTGTTCCGACACATGGCGTAACAGGGCATTCAGTACCTGTACCAGGATTTTTTTAAAACAGGGTTGTGATATGCCGTGCAGCTCACCGACCGTGTGTTGATAGGTGCCGGTGCCAGTGCCAAGGAAATGCAGCACAGACACAACCTTCAGGAGGGGGGATGGCGGTGGGGGTGTCTATTTGGCTGCTGATGTTTTCCTCAATCATGGCAGTGATGTACAGGATTGTTGGACGTTCCAGCCAGTATAGTGTGTGGATCTGTCCTGGGGTAAGGTTCCAGGGTGAGTCCCTGATGCGTGGTATTGCAGGCTGCCTGCAGGGTTGTGCCGGCTGGACAATGGGGTTTGCCATAGGTGCAGGGTTGGCTGGTTGGCGCCTGCGCCTCCTCCGGCTCCGCCTCCTCCTCTGCACCATTACTGCCATCATGTGCAGTGCTGCCTGTTGGTTGAGTAGGCCCAGTCCAAGTGCAACTAGAGCTACTGCCTGAAGGGTGTTGTGTTGTGTTGGGCTGGGTGTGGCCCTTTTGTAGGCTCCCAGTGTGCTGCTGGGTCCAGCTGGGCTGATTTGGTGCACCTGTGCCCTGATTCAGTTCAGCAGGCACTGTTTAACGTCATGTTCGTGTTGGCGGCGGTACCGCCACCGTGATCACGATTTTAACGCCATTTTTCTGGCGTTGTTTCCGTGTCCGTGCTAGTTGTGGTGCTCGCGGTGTTTCGTATTGCCGGTAACGGAGGGGTTTCCGTGCAGGTGGACTTTACGGGACCCTTAACTCAGAGGTGGCGGTTGGGGGAGGTGCTATTTCCGGGCCCGCGGGTCATGATTGGGCAGACGTGGAAACGGTGCCGGTATGGTTATACCGGCAGCGTTAATTCCGGACCGGAGCACTTGGCATTTGCTTCTGCTTGACTTGGACATTAAAACGTTTATCGGTACTTGCCAATGTGTATCTTATTGAAAAGCGCCCTCACTCAGGAATGTGCTAAATCCACCTTTCATGCCAGCTATTCTGAAAGAAATCTTTAACTGGTTGGGGTCTAGCAAGGTGTAATTTTTTCACAAATGTGGACTCTGCTCCATGTGCTTACATGCCTTCACTACCAATTGCATTGATTTCATTACCATAGATACATATCACATCAAACAATTAATTAATTGTCATACTAGGTTTGTTATATATTGTATCATATGTGTCTGTCAAAAAACATATATCGTTAGAACCATTAGAGAGCTTTGCTTCGGACCTGAGAACATTTGAGTATGTTAGGTCACTAGGATCTCAAATATCCATTATCCAAGCACTGGCAGGAGAAGCACCAAATGGGCATCAAAGTAGAGACCAGATTCTTGGGACTAATGACTGTTTCTATTGGAACCAGAGGAGGCGACCGTGAACTTAAGTTAAGACAAGCTGACTCATATGCAAATACAGAACTGTTTCGTAGGGACTCAACTTGGATCACAAATATAGTGTCTTTTTGTAAGTTCATGCCATTCTGTAATAGCGTGATCTACTGGCCTTGAGAGACTTTCAATGTTCTTGAATATAAGTATACTATTAATTTCTCATCAGTACCCACATTGAAGCAAGTACTACCTTTTTGTGTCTTGCTCATGTACCTACATGCATTACCCAACAGATGTTGTACTGCGAGAAGCTTCATTTAATCAATCAATTGAGAAATGTTTCTTCAACCATAATTGTTTGTGCACTTTGTACTAAAGCAATGTTTGTATATCACTCTATGGTTTAGTGACCAGAGTGAAAATCCACCTGGGATTCAATTTTATTTGACATTGTGAACCGTGTTTATTGGCTCCAGTATTCCCAGTGTGCCACTACCCTTGTGCTAACTCTTGCTTCTCTATAATCTCAGATCTTGTCACACTTACGAGGTCCCTCATTATACGCTGTCCCCCAGACCATTAGTATGGAATACAGTCACCATAACTGTCCCCCTCTAATATTATTTCAGAATTAGCATTCCTTCCATCTCTCAAATCATTAACATTACTGTGTTTTTGGACCCTCAACGCCCTCATGCTACTCTTCACATCTTGAATATTAGGCACGTATTCATCATCATCATCAGATCATATGTTTGTAACCATGCGGAAGACCAGTACTATAAATATACTGACTGCTGCTGACATATCACAGGCACTTTTGCTGGGTAATCCAACACATGATAATCAAAAACTACTCCAATTTGATTGGATTAAAATGTGAGAAGCATTTCTAATGTATATTGACCTCAAGAATAATATTGACCTCAAGAATAATCCCTTTAACAACAGAAAATATCTCCGTTTGGAATCTTATCTAGCAAAATGTCCATCACCTTTGCAAAGAAATGCCTTTTTGTGATTAAGGTTTAATCTGTGGCCGACAAATGACGGATTGGCAAGGTGAAAAATCATTGACAAAACCGAGAACATATGTCGATTTTGCAAGACCTTGAATCAGTCAGAGTCCTTGAAACATCTGATCACAGACTGTCCAAAGCTTTGCAATAAGCATTCCTTCTAGTTGAAAAAACATATTTAACATTTCAAAATTGCCAATTCAGAACACCTTTGGCAACACATCTTCTGTACCAATCGAACTTCTCTCATAATTGCAACAATCAACTTTCTTATTGCATTACCACTCAATTGATGATCCTTGTGAATAGCTTGGTTATGTGACTGTTATTTATATAAGTGTGACACCAAACTAACGGGCAGCACCAAGAGATTTTCTTTTTCTTTATATAATAGAGGTTTATGTAAACTGTAAATATCTCTTTGTTATTTCAATTGAAAAGAATTGTTTTACTTTGTGTTTTATCTTTTTGTATACTTATAAATTGAAAGGTTGATTGTAATCAGCCAAATTAATAAAAAAGAATTAAAAAAAATATGCGTCACATATTTGGTTTTTATTTATGGTTCATGCATACTTAGCATAATCCATTCTAAAAACAGGTAGTGCTAAACCGAACAAGTTAACGTATTAGCGAGCATCCCTGCTTCCACACGTGTCACTTTATCATGTAATGCATATGCCACGTGTAATTCACCTTTCCAATATGGCCGTGCCTGTCTACATTTGCTACCCAGTGCTCTAGATCTGGCTGTGCATACACTTTGTTCGCAAGAGAAAATGATGTGTATCACGTGGCCCCGCTCGGCCCTACTATATTCAGTTCGGAGCTTCCGGCTATCAGCCGAATGCCGGAGCAATGATACAAGTTTGTGGTTGCATGTACTTGACTCAGCCATGCGTGGTGTGACTCCTCTTTTCATATCTTTTTATTCACTTGATAGTTTCAATCCGCCTTCCTCCATTGCTACTTTATAGTTCAATGTATCCATTCTTTGATCCAGCTAACATTATCTATTTCAATTGACCAGTTATTTTCCACAACACCGAAAGGTTTACACACCGAACTGCGTTATTTCTACTTCTCTGTTCAGAAAAAGGACTGGTTAGACTTTTAGCTATGCATGGGAATTCTAATCACTTCAAACCATTGTGAGACTCTGCTGTATTTGTCTATTATGTTTTCAGCAAACACTTTATTGACATAAATTGCATTTGAGTTCTGCTCATACCAAAACGTCTTCACTGGGTGCCACCACGTTTGAGCACGCTGGGTTTGGTAACACTAGGCCTTCTGTTCACTGCTTCCAGCATGACCACCACTTTGTTCAATGAGTGGTCCTTTTGCACAGCTCAGCGTGGTTTTTGCCCTGCATACTATTGCACTGATGGGCACGCATATGCTATACCTTGCACATATTATGGATATCTTATTATATTATTTTGCCCTGTGTAATCTCAATTGACCGAGGCAGCACATGAGTTTAACCCCAGCTGGATTTTCAAGGAGAGCACACAATCTTATTAATTTGATACAGTGATATATTGCATTTTACATCTAATTGCTTGTCCTTCTGTTTTTCTCTCCCCCGCACCAATGTTAATTTATTATTCACTTAATTATGGTAGACCCTATAATGTGTTCTTTTATTTGTTTGCACATTTTGGCAAAGTGTATTAAATCCATCAAGTATAACAGGATGGATAATATCTTTTTTGGGACTTACCTTTTGGGTGATTGATAATATGTGATTTCTGTTATTTTTTCTTATTTGTTTCAATGTTGTAACAACCTTGATAAAGATCTACCTTACGGTCGAAACACGTGTTGCCTGTCCACTTCTACATAATACTTGCCATATGCAGGTTGTCCTGCATGGACGTCACACTTTGCTTATTATTTCTGATGATACATTTAATCAAATTCTTTTGTCAAAAACATTTGTTCCATGTGCATAGTTGTCTTCGGTATTTAGTAATGATCCATTGTGTTGCTGGACCTTTAGGGTGCAGGTCCTTTACCTAGGCACATGCTGCGGGAGTTAAGTTTACATGCATATAACTTATAGCAGACCAAGCGCAGGTGTCTTTTCAGTTCACAGCTCTGCTTTTTGCATTTTCGTATATAATATATTTTCAAAAGGATAACGCACTCAGCTACATCCACTAAAAGGTAACGACCTTGGATGCACACTCTTGCCTAAAAAAGCCAAGATTGTTATTAGCAACTTCACAAAGAAACACGTATTTTGCCTTCCCACAAAAATATGAGACACTTAGTGACAGGATTGTAAGCAGAAAACATGGAAATAGGAGAGATTGGGGGATGTATAAGAATTGGACAGTGTGAGGAAGGAGAAGGGTGTTGTAATCAAGAGAATTAACAGCTAACAGGCCTAGATCGATTGCCTATTTGCCTAGCATACACAAGAAGTAGGAAAGTACTTCTGGGGTAGCTGCTATTTTATTAGGACCTTTATTAAGGCTCTGTGCCATAAAATGGTGCATGTCAACATTTCTTGGTGAGCTTTATTCTTGGTGTGATTTTGTTCCTAGTTTTTCAAAGTGTCATTAGTATTTCGGCTTTGTTCCTGCTACCTCCCACTCTCCCTTGTATTCCTAGAACTGACTTCCTTGCTCCTTCTTGCTACTTATTTTCACAGCAAGTACTTTCTTCTCATGGGATGATCTCTTGGCCTTCGCATATACACTTTATCCTTATTCCAGTCCTGCTTGAACTTCTCCATACTAGCTTTTTGTTTACTATTTTTTTCTGTCAGTGGGCACTTCCCTGATTGCACTCCAGCTCTCTGTGGGGCCTGGTTTCCTGCCACTCTTTCATCCCTGGCATGTTTTTCAGGGCAGTGATAGGGTGTACTTGAGATCCGTCCAAGTTGGACCCCTGTGGATTTCCCATTTCCTATCCTACATTCAGGCTATAGAACTGTTCTTCTGCAACCTTATTGTGCTGGGATGGGTTTTTCCTTATGGTTGGTATGGTTTTTATCAATGTGCACCTTGATATCGCACCCAAAGAACTTGCTGAAGGGATGCTGCACAAGCTTCACATCGGCTAAGGAATGTATCTCTGGGTTACCTTGGGTCTCAAGGGTACTAAGGGATAGCGAGAAAGGTGGTAACCCAGTTTTCAATTCGATCAGGTCTCCAGAAAGTAATACAAGGCAAGACCTGGCTATTCAATGGAAGTCATCCTATGTTCTGGCGGATTGGCGCTGAAGCTAGTACTGATAGTCTGGCACACTGAGAACCTGACACAAGCTTGTGGCCAGTTTAGTGCCTGAGTCTCATTACCATATCAAACCCTGACAATGAGTTACAGGCAGTGAATATATTCGCCTCTTGCCTCCAAACTATTATAAGACTTTGTTGGTTTAACTAGCATTTTACCTCACCAAAAAAACATAGCATGCTGAGTTCCAGCCACTGAATACACTCTGTTGCCTCCAAAGAATTATCTGTTGTTTTCTATTCATGCAACAGGTGGTGTGTCTGGCCACAAAACGATGGCGTTATCACTTACAAACACTGAATGTAATATCCTGCCTGCATCTAAAAAATTTAGCTATAAGCTTCTCCTTACTGCCTAAATAATGCAATGTGTGTTTATAGCATGTAAAGCATTAACTAGGATTCGCTCTCCTACAGTACTAGTTGCAAATGGGTAGACTCAGGCTGCCTTTTTTCACTCAGGTGCAGGGAAGTACCCTCTCAATATGGAATTTTTCTATTCACAACATCCTGCACAAATTAAAGTCCCAACACATTAGCGATTGTTCCACCTCACTATCAGCCTTCTAGAGGCACAAGCCCAACATGTAGAGGACCGCCAATGAAGATGACCCCTGCTGATAGCGCCGGGAGTCTTGATTGTATTAATGATAAGGAGGCGAGCATTATGCTTCATCTTCAATTTATTTCTGTCTCCAACATTTTCAACTAAACAAAATGTTACACTTCCCAAATGGGAAAACACATTTTTCTTTTAAAGAAAACTACATTTCCCTTTAGTTCCAGTCCATTTGTAGTCCATCATGCCTTATGCTTGTGACCATAGTCCTTCCTTTTCCTCATATCTCCCACTTCTTTAATGCTCTTAACTGCACTCCAACATGTAACAAAGAAACACTGAACTTGTCCAAATACAGAGCCTCCTCTCTCATCTGCACTGCTCTGCTTGGGCTTCACTGCTCAATCAGCCTGTGCTCTCGCTAGCCTGCCTCAGTTGTTCTTCTGGTCATCTCCTACAGAGAAAATATAAAGGGCACATTAGGGAGGCGGATACACAACCCGATTCTGTCAGACAATTCATCATAAACACAAATTACAGGCATTGTCATCAACTCTCCTGTGTATCTAGGGCGGGGAAGTAATGCTCGCCTCCTTGTCTTTAATAGAATCAAGACTCCCTGCTCTATCAGCAGGGATAATCTTCATTCTATATCAAGACGGGGGCAAGAATTATGCTTGTTCAAAGCTTGCCATTACTGTTGATGCCAAAGATTGTACAGGCTTGAAATAGAATGTTCTAAACGTAGTATTGCTGGCCCAGTTGGCTGCCTGCAGAATATCTTGCAAATTCACGCCTTGCGCTAGCGCTTTTGATCCCATTGCACCCCTCACTGTAATGCCCTCCAAACTTAAACATGCCTACCCCTGCCAATTGCTTCACCTGGCGCTCCCATATCGCAATGGTGGCTGTTGCAACTGGTTTGTGAGGCTTCCTATGCATAAGAAGCAATTGTGTTGTCCCCATTGGTCTCATCTCTGCAGTCCTATGCTCATATTCTCTTATGCAGGCTACTACACACCACTTTGGGTGCTCATGTAGGTATGGGTAAACTATTGATGTGGAACCTGTATTCGTTCTCCTTACTAGTGTGAAGGTAACCCCTTCCGGACCATATGTCTTTCTGTTTCACGTCCAGGGCTCTGATGTCTGCTACTCTTCTACAGGAGACTAGGCATAAAAGCATTGCTAGATTCCGGGACAGTTGCTTCAACGATAGGTATTTGTTTCTTGGCCAGTTGGCAATTAGTTTTAGAACCATTGTTATGTCCCATAGGGCGTTGTATCTTGCTTCAGGTAGTCTCCTAAACCGTACTCTTCTCGGGAGTGGAACGACCGCTGCGTTCTTTCCTACAGGCATGCCCTCGATGGGCAGATGTCCCACTGATATGGCAGAACTGTACACTCCTGTCGTCCTGTATGCCTTCCCGCCTTGCAGCAGCTCTGCTAGGAAGTTCAAGATCTCTACTAAATGGGCCGAAACAGAATTAAGATTTCTCCCTTTGCACCATCAAGATCATTTGCTCCAAGCTGTGTCGCAGCTCTGTCTCATGGATGGCGCCCAAGATTCTGTGATGAGGCCAGCAGCTTGTGCCGAAATGCCTGCGAGGTCCCAGCATCTTCTACTATCATGCATGTCATTAGTGGGAGAGCCCCTCTCACTCTCAGAGGATGATATGACCCAACTGGGTCTGTGAGTAGGTTGTCTTCCGCCAGGAGTACTCTCAGATAATCGGTCACCAGTTCTATCATCGTTGGGAACTACACTTGCGACTTCCATATTGAAGCCACTATTATCATCTTCGCTCCCTCTCTGCAAACTTTTGCTAGCACTATGTTCATCATTATGAATGGTGGGAACGCATAGTGCGTGGCTCCCCTCCAGTCTTGATGAAATGCGTGTACTCCTGCTGCTGACGGATCTAACCTCCAGCTGAAATACATGGTCTTCTGAGCGTTCAACCTAGATGCAAACAGTTACGTGTGAATCGGTCCCCATGGCTTCTCTATCTGTTGGAAAATACTCTTGTCCAGTCACTGGAGTCTGATAAGTGACTGGAGTTCCTATCCGCTACTACATTGAGCGAGCCCGGGAGATACTCTGCTACCACTGAGGTCCCTGATTCGCCAAAAATTTGCCAAAAGTCCTTGACTTGTTCCGCCAGGAATATGGTTTTTGTCTTTCCTATGTGATTGATGATCTGGCCACTGATATATTGTCCATTTTCAGCAGAATAAACAAGTTCACTTTGCCCTCCGTGAAGGCTTTGATTGCAAATGACCCGGCTAACAGTTCCAGGCAGTTGATGTGCATCTTGCGCTCTTCTGCACGCCATTTCCCCCCTGTATCTAGCTCGCCTCAATGGGCACCCCAGCCTGCTCTGCTGGCACCCGACTCTATCACCAGATTGGGTCTGTTTCCGAATATGGCCTTGCCGTTCCAGGCATCCACATTCTGCAGCCACCATTGCAGTTCTGTCTTGGATTCTAGATCAAGGGGTATTGCTTAGTGGTACTTTAGCCACTGTTGTAGGTGTTTTATTTTTAGTCGCTGCAGGGCTTGATAATATAGGGGCCCTGGAAATATTGCCTCAATCTACGCTGCTAGTAGTCCCACTACGCTCGCTATCGTCCTTAGGGACACTACGCTCTTGTCTAGACAGCTCCTTATCTCTCTTTTTATATCTCTCACCTTCCTGGCTGCTAGCTCCAAGGTGGATGTCTTGGTATCTCTGATGAACCAGAGGACGTCTATCCTCCTCGTCTGGATCACGTCTGACTTTTCACGATTCACTAGGAAACCCAGTGACGCTGAACACTTCTTCACCCATCCTGTCTGATACTGAAGCATCTCTGTGCTGTTTCTCCATCAGTAGAATGTCGTCCAAGTAAATAATCATCCTGATTCCCTTCTCTCTGCTGCTACTGGCTTCATGAGCTTTGTGAAGGCCTGTGGTGCTGAGGCTAGCCCAAATGGCATTGTCGTGAATTTCCAAAATTGTCCATCCCAAGCGAACGCTAGGAAGGATTGGTATCACCCTTGGACTGGTACCGTGAGGTAAGCGTCTTTTAGGTCATTCCTCATGAGCCAATCGCCTTGTCTGAGGGTATCTCTGAGTTGGTGAATCCCTTCCATCTTGAAATGGCGGTATGTCACCCAGCTGTTCCAGCTCATCAACGTTTATTACGGGCCTTACTTTGTCTTTCCTGCGCACCAGGAACATGTTGCTTATAAATCTTGGGGGTTTGCTGCAAGGCTCTATAGCTCTCTTCTGTGCAAAGCTTCACAGCTCTGTATGTACAGTCTCTTTCTCTAGTTGGGTTTGGGTCTGTGTGGGTACCTGTATGAATTCTAAATGCAACCCTTTGACTGTCTGCAGGACCAAGGCATCACTGCAGAGCGTGTGGCAGTTTTCCCAGAAAAGTTGTGTTCTACCCGCCATTCAAAACCCTCTGCATCGTCCACAAGGCTTTCTGGGGCCTGGGTCCAAAATACCTTCAGCTATCCCTCCGCAAATACCTCCCCTCTCGAGCTCTTCGCTCCTCTACCTCTAACTGTCTCAGGGTTAGTCGTTTTTCAAAGAAACGAGCTGGGGGTAGATCTCTATCTTCGGCTGGGGCCTCCCTATGGAACAGCCTCCCTGCCACTCTAAAACTTGAGGAGAACCATCTCCGGTTCCGGAAGCACCTCAAAACCTTCCTCTTTGCTTCTGCCTTCGCTCCCCTTCTCCCCTGCTGATCTGCTCTCTTGGCACTGTGCACCTGGCCACCCTCTGTCCCCTGGGCCCAGGTACCTGCTCACCCTGCCACCTTCCTGCACTGCCTTCTGGCCACCCCTTGCACTGGGGACTGTATCTGTACCCATACAGCCCCCCCCATTTTTCTTCTTTTTCTGCACTTATTCAGACTTACCCAGTCTGCTGCCTTAAACACAGCACTTGCCACTTGCTGGCTGCACTACCACAGTTTGCCTCAATTTTCTATTTATTTTATTTATCTGCGCTCCTCGGCTTCTGCACTTTCCACTCTCCCCCTTCCATGCACTTTTTCCCTTTTCCCTTTCCCATGCACTTGCGCGTTCTCAATGTCACTCGGCCTAGTAAGATAATTTTTATGTTATGCTGTGTTCTCCCTTGTTCCCCTCCCTTGCCTAGTCGCGCTCTGAAACACTTGTGTACGAGCGCGATACAAATAAAATATCATATCATATGATATCACTTGGTGGGTACGGGGTATATCTCACCTGTGGGGAAGTGTTGTCCTCTTCCCTGACCTCTTCCTCGTCTTCCTCTCGGGAAGTGCCCTCTTGCGGGGAAGAAAGCATCTTGTTGCTTGTTCTCCCAATAGTGGGCCCTCTTATTTTGAGGCCTTCTTGCCACTTGATAACGACCGGTTGCTTGGCCTCGATAGCGACCTTTCCCAGAGCAAACTCTTCCTGGAAATATCTTTATATAGATGCCTGGACTTCTCTAGGGAGGTGTAGGTGCCTTCAAACCTCCCTATTTCCTTCCCGAATGTTTCTCCAAATAGGAGACCTTGTGCTGTTTCTCCTGCCTCGTAGGAGGCTAGGTCTCCTAGCTTGGGATCGATCTTTAGGATATGGCCTCTTCTGTGCTCCGAGGATGTGGCGCAGTTTGCATTGCCTAAGAGGCACACAGCCCTCTGTGCCCAGTTAACCAGTATGTCTGGGTCTACTTCTTTCCCGGGGTCTCGGGACCGCTCTGCCAGGTCCATAATCTTGGCCAGGTGCCCTGTGATGTGGAGGACCTTCTCCTACCAGCTTTTCCAAGCCCTGTCTATCCCCTTATTGGGGTCTCTGGAGGTCTTTGACACGAATGCCAGCATCTTTGGGTCGAGTTCTGGCACATCCGCCCCTTTCCCCGGCAGCTCTGGCTTCGGGCATTCAGCCCTCATGCACTGCCTCTCTACCCTCTCGAGCACTTTGCGGAGCCTCTGTGTCATATACTTTGTGACCCATGGAGAAGGCAGCCAGTCTGACGATTTAGGGTTTCTGATATTTTCTGGCTCAAACATGTCAGCCATCTCGTTGTCGTCCTCTATGTTGTTAAGTTTCCTTAGCCTTTTCTTAGGAGGAGGCTGAGGCTTGTCTTCCTTGGCTCTATCATCCTCTTCTTGCGAGAATTTTGGGGTCTCTGTGGGCTCTTCTTCTGAGCCCTGCCTCTCATTTCCCATATTTGTCTCCCCTGGCTAGGGGGTTGTGAGGCTCGGCACTCCTGATTTGCGCATAAAGGCATCTCTTGGTTTTATAAATGCATCTGTGGTATCTGGAGCCTCATCATCTACCCCGTCTGGTTCACCCAGGGGGTCAGAAGAGGTCTCTCTTCTGGGTCTTGTTACACCCCTGAGGGACCTCTGGCATGGCCCTTGTGGATGTGTTCTCTTTATTATTGGTGCCTTTTTTCTCCTGGTTAAAGAATGTTTCGATTGCCACCAGTCTCTCTTGCAGGGGTCTCATCCCTTGTGCCACTGCCTCTACCAGTGAGTTTCCCAGCACTTCTCTAATGCTATAGGCCAGGTCTTCAGCCTGCTCCTCCTCACCCCATTCGAATTCTGCCATTTTATGTGCTGAAGTTTTGGGCCTTATGTACCTGGTTCAGTTGTTGTGGCACGTCTACTCACTCACTGGGCCTCATTCCGAGTTTGGAGGTATTTTATTTTTTATTTTTTATTAATATTGTTTTAGTTGAGTTTACAACTTTTTCAATTATTTTACAATTAAATTTTTGCTTTGTCATTCGACCCAAATTTACAGAAGGAAAGAAATATTACGTCAACATTTAGAATCAATGATCATCATTATACAGCATCATTTCAGAAGGCTTTAATACTTAATTGGTTATTAGATTTCGTTTGCTACACATATTAAATGTTATTTGTTTAAAATCTACTTTGAAATTTATCTTTAAAATATAAATAAATTCATAACAGAATCAATTCACAGTAAACAACGTAAAGTAGGACATTTTATTATATACATAATTGTGACTACAATATTCGTGTTTCTTATTTGGATTTCGGAGTACATAGTAAAATAGGAACATCATTAATTTGCTGATAACAATTTTAGCTCTTTCAGGAATTGAATAATATCGATAATCAAAGAGATATTAGCAGTGTTAAAAATTCAATCCCATAGTTCATCTTTTGTTATTAACAATCTGTACTTAAAATGTTTATCAAAATACCGAATTCTAATCTCTAAAAGCGCTGGACAATCAACCAGAAGATGCCTTGTAGTTTTGATAGCATCACTTTTAGTACAATAAGAGCATATTCTAGATAGAGTTATCAAGTGGTTGAGAGAAGCTACTTTATCTTTTGTAGGCAGTAAATTGAACCTAAACCGTAACAATGCATCAGCATATTTTCTGTCAGGAAATTTAATTAGGTACTGTGGTAGGACATTCACTGCTCCCAATTGGAAAGCACCTTTTTTGTATACCTGACATACACTAATTTGTTCGATAGTGCTAATCCAGTCGCTTCTCCAAAGTTTCAATTTTGCTTTATCAGGGAAGTCTAGCAACAAATCTAGCGATATGTCAGCATCCTTCAAAATCGACAAACAGCAGTTTTTCCATTGTAATAGCGGTTTGTAGGTAGGTTTCTCAAAAGCATTTTTTAGAACTGGAAATAAATTCATATCTAAATCAGTGGCAATTAGGCATTTCCGGTATAGAGATAACATAAGCCAAGAGACTGTAGCATTTAATGACACAAAACCTAATTCAAATCTAATGAGGGTGATTGGAGTAGATACTGTTAGTGGTAAAATATGTTTCCAAAATAGGCCCTCAATATAGTCCCATTTTATTGCTTTTGGGTTAATTTTAGTTTGACTACCATACGTTACTATTAGGACTACTTTCTGCAGATAGAAAATCCTAACTGGTATGATAGAAAATGTTCCATAGTTCCTTTGGAGTGCTTTGCCTTGAATCGCAAGTAGTTTCATTTTGCTAACAATTTCTTCTTGGTATGGCGAGTCAAGCAAGTGCGAATTTTCATTAACACCAAGATATTTATATTCTTGAATCACATCAAGCTTGCAATTTCCTAATTTCCAGGTGAAGTTAGTTTTGACTGGCGAACGACCATGATGGAACATCATAATATTAGATTTTGAGATATTAATTGTTAATTTCGATTTTTGATGCATATTCATATAGCGCTGTTAATTTTCTCTGTAACCCAATTGGGGTTCTGTCTATTACCACAAGATCATCAGCGTATAATAGATATGACATTTCACAGACATCAATTTTTGGAGGAAAGGATCGCACAGAATTAAATGCAGTACAAATATCATTAATATACAGATTAAATAGAATTGCCGCAAAGAGACAGCCTTGTTTTAAACCAGAGTTTGTTCTAATTGGCTCTGATAAAAATCCATTCGACGTGAGCTTGATTCGTATAGAAGTGTCAGTGTAAAATTTGGTAATTAAAAATCTAATATATGTAGGGCAATATATGTCTCTGAGCTTCTTCCATAAAACTGCTCTTGACACTGAGTCAAATGCTTGTTTAAAATCTATAAAAGCCATACAAACCGGTTGTTTGGTTAAAATCGCTTGATATTTTGATACTGATAAAATGAAAAGATTTAAAACAGTACCGATTCCAGCCACAAACCCAGATTGATTAATGTCGAAATGTCATTCTTTATTCAGCCATTTAGTAAAATCTCTAAGAATCAGTTTAGCAAAGATTTTCCCTGGGGCATCTAACAGTGCTATTGGTCTATAGTTCACAGGATCCTATTCCTTTTTTTAAATATCGGAATAATAATTGCCTGTTGCCAGGGGGGAGGGGAGGTATTTGGTTTGTGTCAATGACTCTCATAAAAATGGATTTTAAAACATTTGCCCACAGTTCAGGATTTTTCTTTGATATAGCATTGGTGAGCAAATCAGTTCGAGCTTGTGATGAACTTAAGTTTTTAATTAACAGTAAAATATCTAATTCATCAAATACAAGGTCAGATAAATGAGGGTTCAGTATAGGTTGTTAATCCCAATTCTGATTTGGTTTTTGTAATAATAGTTCAAAATGAGTTGACCATAATGACTCGTCAATAGGATTTAATAAAATAGATCTATGGGCATTACGAGCCATACAATTTAAAACTTTCCAAATCTCTCCTGTAGCGCTCTTAGCATAGTTTCAGCTCTATCCTGATTATAATTATACAAGAGTTGTTTGATTCGATTTTTATAGTGGATTCTTATTTGATTTTTGATAGATGTACATGTCCTTGCAGATGTGGTTCTCAATTCCTTATTCATTGCTTTCTTTAAGTTTGCTACCTATATTAATCGATCGTGGATATTCATGTAAGTAAGTTGTACGAGAAAGTATAGTTATTTCCTGATTTAAAATTTGAATACAGTCACTGTAAAACACATTATCTATAGCAGATTTACCATTTGTTATTTCAGATATTTTTTCCCCTAGTTTAGCTATCTGTGAAGGGTACCATTTGAGATGGTTACCTTCATTATTTGGTTCTATTGTTAAGTTATAATAGTCCCGACTTCTAACCTCATGGGGCAACCAAGAGACTTCTAGGATATTATGATCGCTGAGTTTGGTCATTAATACCTTAAATTATGTTATCAAGGGAATGGCTTCCGCAGATATGAAAACATAGTCTAATATAGACTTACTGTTATGTTTCCACGTCGGTTTGGGTGGAGTATCTGAAGGGAAGGATCCATTTAACATAGTTAACTTTCTTTCGACAGATAGTTTCATCCACTTATAAGATCTTGTGTTATATTTTATCTTAGTGCTCAAGCAATTTAAATTAAAATCACCAGCAATCATCACCGTTCTAATATCGGGAATAGTTAAAGCCTGATTTAACACATTTCTCATTTCATCTACAAAACGAGGCTCAGAAAGAGATAACGGATTCCAATAAATATTTAGTATCAAACACGAGGGAAAAAGAGGATGAGAAGGATTAGCCGTTGATAATTGGACAACCTGAATTCCACTGTCAGGTGATGGCTATAAGAGTGACGCTATAAGAGTAAGCTGGCTATCATTACGGAGAGCAACCAAGAGGCCAGCGGCTGGACTCCCTTTAGTTTGTTTAGAGGCTGGAACAATGTTAAGTTGGTGGTCAATCCAACAAGGGCTAATTTGTAGCCAAGTTTCCTGTAGTAGGACTGCATCATATATATTGAGATTTGATTCATTAGTGAATAATAAATGTGAGAATCCTCTTGTATTCCAAGATGCTAGAGTACAGGAGTGAGATCATTTATGGGGCTTAGTCTAGTGGTTTAGTTGAAAAGTTCCAACCTTTTTATCATTTCTAAGCCATTCCCATTTGGAAGGTGGAGGTCCTTGGATTGGGCCTTTAACGGCTTGACATGTACAGCAAGTCGAATCAGTATTGTGAGCAAGTGGTACATTTGAATTTACACGTTTGGGTACAGTTTTATCAATCTTAGGAGGAGGAAAGCAGGTTTCAATCTTTAACCCTCTGTTGTACAATTCCTGTCTTTCATTCCAGATGAGGTTTTTAACAATTACTGAGTATACATCTATTGCACTGATATCTTGTTGTGCTGGTATTGGGTACTATAGGGAAGCGATATCATTTGAGTTCACTTGTGATGAAGTAGGTATTGAATTCAATATATGTAGTATGGTCTTGTGATTTGGAAATGGATCCGAATATATCCTATCAAGCATTGTCATCTGTAAGCATTCGTCTCTTAGCATTGGTGGATTTGGGAGATAGATATCCGGTCTATGCTCGTCATGGATAATAACTTCAGAGATGTTTAGGACATCTTTAGTGGCCGAGGGTAGCTCTGAGTTTACACCATGTTGTAATACAGCTCTGCAAGGTTTATGCTTGGTTAATATAGGGGTATCTGATTGGACCGTCCTATTTCGCAGACTTAGAGAATTTGCTTGCAAGTCTTTCCACCTTTGATCAAGGGACTTGAGGGCTATAGAATTAGTATCAATATTAACATGAAATTTAGGCATCCCCTGTTGTTTGTTTGATGTAGTATTATGTAGTCCATGATGAACTACTTCCGTGATTGAGTCATTAGGGTACACAGACATATTCATAAACTCTTCTTGAATGTCATTAGATTCAGCTATATTCAAGTCCTCGCTTAAAGTACAAATTGGTTGAGAATGAATAGGCTTCTTACCTTCGGAGATTTCTGCAACTGAAGAGAGAGTCGATGTAACAGCTCTTGGTTGCAAAGGGCATTATTAGGCTTATGAGACAATTTATCTGCAAAAGCTAAATTTGCAAGAAACTTTTTTGTTTTAGCTTTCTGTTTTTTTTTATTTTTTGGGGATTTTTTTGGCGTTCTTTGTTCAATATCAAGGTTTCTAGCAGAAAAATTCAGATTTTGTGATGCGCGCTTTCTATTTCCTCTCCTTCTTCTCTAGGAAATTTGAGCTGATTTAGTAAAGACTTTGTATAACGGTTTTTCAACAATTTGCACATCAGGGGAATTTGTAATTATTTCAACTTCGTTAATGACTGAGGATGGTTCAAGATTTGGCTGTACATCTTCAGTTTGCACTTCAGGTGCAGAACTCTCCGCAGGCATCACAGATTGAACCTCACTTCTTTTCAAAGGGGAAATACCCTTGATACTTGACGCTGCAATCCAGTCTATTTTATTATGCAGAAGAGATAAAGAGGCTTGCTGACCTGTTGATCTATGGTCCAGCACTTCAAAAAGCATCACTAATGAAAATATGGTTGTGTTAATATCTGTTAAAGCCGAATCAAGTGAAGGATTTTTAACAGAAGGGAAACCAAATGATGGGCATGCTGTCAGTTTAGAGAAGGACGCAACAAAAGATGAAGGAGATTAATTTAGAGAAATGATGTCATCTGGAGCATCTGTTGTGTAGAGCTCTGACGACTTGGAAAGAGCAGAAGTGTTAGGAGCAATTGTCACATCATTTGGGGAAATGATGTCATCTGGAGCATCTGTTGTATAGAGCTCTGGAGTCTTGTCAAGAGCCGAAGCGTTTGGAGCATTTGGAACATCATTTGGGATTGATAGTAAATTAGTATTATTCACCTCAAGATTTTGTGTAGAGGACGAGAGAGGAACTGGGAGTAAACAAGGATCGATTGCCACAACTTGCACTGTAGGCAAAGGTTTTGTTATGTCAGAATTTATAATATCAGAGTAAAGGGATTTTTGTTTTGCAACCTGAGTTGATGATACAAATGGAATTTGGTTTAATTCCATAGTGAATTCTGGTAAATAAGTAGGGGTATGAAATAATGCATTGTTTGTGGGGCTAGAAGAAAGGTATACACAGCGCTGCATCGTTTTATCAGACAAACACATTGGATGTTTGTCTGCATTTTTGGGAAGGTGGTCAAGTAATGCAATATTGCCTGGAACATTATTTATACCCTGATCAGAGTCAGAAGTCACTAAAAAATGGCGGATGTCAGGCGAGGAGTCAGGTCTTTTTTTTTGCAAAAATTCCTGGTTTAGAGGCGCCAAGGTTGCTTGGGGACTTATTTGAGGTGCTGCGCGTCAGTAGACTCGGAACCCGGGGCATTCCTGAAGTTAGGCGATTCATACTAGCACCACAGTCTAGTAATGAAATAGCGCGTGAGTTAATAGGTAACAGCAGGCAACAGGTATAGAACAGATACAAGATTTAGACTCTAAGGTAACTCAATTTAGGCAGTATCGTGGCACTATACAGCTAACTCTGTTTTCAAATAGAGTAGAAGTAAAGTAAAACGAAATATGATAAGTAGCAGTGGATTCTTACTAATGGATCAACGCGCTGACTCGCTGTGCCGCTGTGCAGCGGTCAGTAGTCGTCTGGGTACTCTGCTGGTTGCGCGCGCGCAGGTGCGCGCACGTCTGAGTTTTGTAGAGCCACGGAACAAATGCTGCTACTCATCTCCTCTCAACGTATCCAACTTGCAAATTATTGTTACCAGCCGCCCGTCCGGAGGATTCAAGAGTAGTCCTGCTGTGCCAGCCAGGGACAAGTCTTTGTTACACGCTGTTGCTGCTTACTAAACGGCAGTCCCTTTGCATAATTTGCTGTTTTGTACAGCTGCAACCCTTGTTTAATCGCTGGCGGGCGAAAAATCCCCTGATTAGACTATAGAGTTTGGAGGTAAGTACCGGTCATTACCGGCATGGTGCAAATAGCGTGTCCGAGCCTGCAATAGACCACTAAATGCGGCCTATTACGACTTCGCGGGCACGAGCTTTGCGCCATGCCGGTAATATACCTAGCGTCATGCCGCAAAAGGGCCCCAAAAAGCCCTTACCGGCATCAAGCGCACCGTACATAACACTACCTCCATAGAGTAAAGCGGCAATAGCAGTGACCGTAAATAGCAGTGACCGTAATCAGCGGTCACCGCTATTTACAGTCACCATTAAATAGCGGAACCGGAAACAGGGTCATCGCACAGGAACGGGAAGGAGCACGGCGGCCATCTTTAAAAACACAATCCATTGCCATCCTCACCACACAGGACCAGGAGCCATTTAGTGAATACAGACATTGACCATCAACACCAGCATCATGCCGAAAGCACCAAAAAAGGGAGCTGCCCGCCTCAGGAAGGAGCGCTTTAGCCCGGATGAGCTCCAGATGATGGTGGACACTCTCCACAAGCATTCAGACACCGTTTTTATCGGTGACATGCAGAGGGTGGCGATTATTAAAAAGAAAGAGATCTGGGCCATGGTAGCACAGAAGGTGAGCGCCGTGGGCAACACCCCCGCACCACCAAAGACTGTCGAAAATAGTGGGACGACCTGCGGCTGAGGGTGCGGAGCATCCTCTCGGCCAACAGAAGCCAGGCCCTGGAGACAGGAGGAGGGCCAGGTTTCCCCATGAAATTGATGCCGTGGGAGGAGACGTGTGCGGCCATGATAGGCCCAGAAGCCATTGAAGGGATTGGCGACATGGAGTGCGGGGCAACGTCATCCGTCGATGAAGGTGAGTGTCCAAAGTCAATACCGACAACGCATTTGTTATGAAAGTCACTGCCAAGGGCTGGGCAAGGTGTCACGTCATGGTTGGCCAAACGCCCCCCCTTTAAATCATGCCGAAACAAGTGAGACCGAGGCTAATGCCAGGTGCAAGTTTGTAACACACATGGCACATACCACACGAAGAGGCCTATTCCGTGAGGCACACAGGGCAGTTGATGTAAACATTGTGCATGTGAGCCAGCACAGTACCTGGCCAACATGAGTGACCCAGACATATGCATGCATTTACCATCCAAGCATAGATCAATGTGCCGCTCACCACCCAAATGGCGACAACCCACTAGAATCCCATTGTGATATTTTAGGCATGTCCAAATGCTGACTCTCAAATCATCGCTCATGCCGTCTCTCTCTTCCACCCCCACAGGCAGCGAGCATGACAGCGAGGACCAGGCAAGCAACCGGTTCAGTACCTCCAGGGGCCAAGTCAGGGCCCGCCGTCTACCTGCAAGCAGGAAGACACTGCAAGCCATACCACTGGCTCCAGCAAGGCCCATGGAGGGTGCACAACTAACATCCCCACCCCTACCCCACCCTGCACTGGCACAGGACACATGCCCCACGCCGCACTCTGAGGAGTCCAGTGTGGCTGGGGAGAATGCAGCCATGGGCCCCCTCGATGTTCCCGCCAGCCCCTCATCTATATGCGGAGCAACTGAGGAGGACACTGATGAGATTGTCCACATCCCTGATGCCCGAACCAACCCCCAGGTGTCATACAGTGACTCCAGTGAGAGTGATACACCAGGGCTTACAGGGCAAGGAGCTACACTTGAACATGCCAGTGCTGTATCCACTTTCCTTACTGAAGCACCAGAAAGACATGAAAGCCCAATTCACAGCAGGCCAACCACATCTGCCACATCAGCCACTGATGCAGAGTGCTCTCAGCAGCTCACACGCCTCATTAATGAGTTCATCCGAGACAATCGGGAGTCCAGGGAGGAGTGGCGTAATGAATTTAGGGCACTGGGCGAGGTCATCACAGTCAGCATGAACCGGCTCTGCAAGGTCCTTGGCCGGATTGCAGATGCCCTGGAGGCTGCACCTCCTGCAAGACAGCCCCAGCAGGAGGACACACCTTCTCAAAGCTCCTCCACCCAGACCAGCCCGCTCCGTCGCTCACAGCGTACATTGCGCAGCCAGGACATGGAACCCCCTGGCTCTGGGAGCGCACATTGACAATGCTGGCATACACATGTGGCCTATGTTGTCATTATGGGACTAGTGTTGGGGTTGCTGTGGGGGGAGGGGTGGGTGAGGGTGTGTTTTGGAGTTGTGGGGGGAGGAGGAGGGTGTGAGGGTGTGTTTGGGAGTTGTGGGGGGAGTGGAGTTAGGGTGTGTTTGGGAGTTGTGGGGGGTAGGGTGTTGGAGGTTTTGTTTTTCACGTTTGAACCTTCTAAATCAATACACCGGTTGTTCATCAAAAAAACAACAGAGTGGGCATTGATCATTGCGCATCTGTCATTTAATGTTTCACAGTGCATAGTGTACATGTATCCCCACACCCAGTGCCCGATGTCCTGACATCCTCACACCCTCTGCTGACTTGTGTCAGAAATATTGTCCAATCAATGATTGCCGCACGGCACGTCCCTCCTGTACATCGGCACCGTGATGCTGTCCTGCCACTTCTTCCTCCTCCTCCCCTTCATCATCATCAGGTGGTAGCAGCTCCATGTCAGGGGGCAGGGGTATGTTCCGGCAGATGCACATATTGTGCAGCATTACACATGCCATGGTGATCTTGGCCACCTTCTCATGGCGGTAGATAAGTGCCCCACCCGACCGGCTGAGGCAACGAAATTGTGCCTTCAACAGGCCAAAGGTCTGCTCAATCACCACACGTGTACAGGTATGGGAACGATTGTAGTCCTCCTCGTGCCTGTTCTGTGGGTTTTGGACAGGGGTCATGAGCCACGGCTTCAAGGGATAACCACCATCACCTGCATGAGAGGGGAATGAAGGTAAGTGTTTGTACATTCATGGCAGACAACTGTGCTAGTCTTACATGGCAGCAGGTAATTTCTGCCCATACACACATGTCCATGGATGCATTGCCCCATTTCTGACCCTGCTATGTGTCCTGTGCAATGGGATGATGGAGTGGGTAGCATCCTCAGGATAGGTTATGGTGTGCACTCACATCTTGTAGCACATGCATCGTATATGCATGCAGCAGTGTTGGAGTGAAATCATTGCTGTGTTGTATTCTGTGAGTTTTGGTAGTAGGGAGTGTTGGCTGTTGTCAGTAGCATATTGGTACCACGCTGTGGTATCCCTGTTAGGCTCAGTTCAATGCAGTCCCAGGAATGACTCTCTGGTGTGGTGATATGCTGGAGGCAGCGACATAGTGCATATGCAGTGCATAGTGCTAGATGCCCTTACGGTGTGTAAGGGCCGCTGATGAGTGGTGCATGTGTTGTGGGATGTGGCCTGGTCACCTGTTAGTCATGTAGTGTTAGGTGTCGGCCTTACTTCATCACTGTGTTATTCGGTAGTCATGTGCCGTTTCACTGGCTCTGGGGCACAGTGTTCGGTGAGGTGCACATCGTGCACTGGCGTCAACATTTCCACCCAGGTGGAGTATGCAGACACCCACCTCATAACCCTGATGCACTGCCATGGACCATTCAGGCAACTCACCAAGCAGCCAGGCACGTCGTCCAGCATGTCGCTCCATATAGCGTGGTAGCGTGGAGTTCCGCAGGACCAAAGAGTCATGAGTTGATCCTGGATATTGGACACAGCAATGTGTGATGATCTTGCTTGCGTTGCATACCATATGCACGTTGATGGAGTGGTATTGCTAGCAGTTGTGATACGCCACCTCCATGGCATGCGGGACCACCAACTCCACGTGGGTGCAGTCAAGGGCACCTATAAAATTTGGCATGCCTGCCAGTGCATGGAAGGCAACTTTTGTATCAAGTATCTCCTGGGGAGCCCGTGGTAGGGATATGTAGTCACTTGTGTGATTGAGGAGGGCATCCAGCACTTGGTTCAGTATCCGGGAAAATAAGGGTTGTGATATGCCATGCATGTGCCCCACTGTGTGCTGGTAGGTTCCTGTGGCAAGGAAGTGGAGCACAGACACTACCTTCAGTAGAGGGGGAATGGCGGTGCGTAATTCTATGGGGCTCACTATGTCGTCATGTATCAGGTCCACTATGGTGGTGATGGTGTCACGGTCAAGCCGGTACAGGGTGTGGATCTGCTCAGCGGTTAGGTTGAAAGGACTGGCTCTGATGCGAGGGATTGGAAGCTGCCAGCGTGGTAACAGTGGCTGCACTGGTGGGGCATGCTGGGCCAGTCTCACCCTCCTTCTCCTCCTGTGTATCCTCTGTGGTGGGGGCTGTGGTTGTTGTTGTTGTTGCTGTTGTTGTTGCTGCCTTGCAAGCAGGGCCTCCAGCTCCAGTAATGCTACTAGTATTGGTATATCTTGGTGTGGGAGGGGGTGTGGTGTGTGGGTGTGCTCCTTTTGTGCTGTGCTAGACTCCCTTGCCTCCACCTGTGCTGATTGTGTGCACCTGTGGCTCTTGAAAACACTGCTCAGGGTTATTAACACCTTCTCTGAGATGCCAGTATTTACTACATGCTTCAGGAGGCCGTTATTTGCATGTCCGCATTACTTGGGATCAGCCCAGGTTTACGGCATGCCGCTTATATCGGCATGGTGTGTTGCGCACGCGATCCTAGACTGCTATTTACGGCATTGTACTTTATGGTGCCGTAAATAGTGGTCTGGTTGGTCAGAAAAGCCCGTAGCGGTAAGGGATGCCAGTAATCCTTTACCGGCATCGTTTTTCCTTTACCTCCAACCTCGGAATGACCCCCACTGAGTCTTATGGCCTGGCTGCACCAATCTTTTCCTGCTGAGCAGGCTTAAGAATGAGTTCCTCAAGCTTTTGTGACCTGCAGCACTTTTCTGTTATGCTCACCTGGTATCCACCGGGACGCCACCCAGCCGGGTTACTCGCTAGTATACTTCTCAGCTTTGCCCTGATGTGGTCTGCGGGGAAGGTTCTGCCTGAAAATACAGGAGGACTGTGTTCAAGACTGACCGACTGAGGTAAGTATCCTCCCTCCACCCCCGTATGATTTCAGTCCCTCTGGTGCCCTCTCCTCACCTTGTGGTAGAATTAGGTGTGCTCTCCATCCTGCCTTCTTTGCAGGGGCGCGTTGTCTTTCATGGGTGAGTGCAGTCCAGTTACTTCACTGACGCCCGCCCGTTTGATATTGTTCAGGTAGGTCTTATTGCTTTTCCTTAGTTTTGTTGCTATCCTGCATGCCTTTCTTTGTTTAAAATGTCTCTTTTTTCTCCCTTAGGGATGCAAAGCTTCAGCGCGGCGAACTGGCTTGGTTGAACCCCGCTGGTAAATGATGGCGCATTAAGAGCGCTATGATGCGGTAAGTATGTGCTATGCGCAGCGCTGCGAAGTCTTGCCTTTGGTAAGCTGTTTTTTCCTTCCTTGTAAATCGCGGTGTTCTTCAGCGCGAGTGGAATGTCCGGAGTGGTGCCAGCCGAGAGGCGACCAGCCAAGTAAGCCTTTTGAGCAGTTCGTAATTTGTAAATGTCTCTACTGCTTTCTTTAATGTTGCCTCTATCTTCCTCTTTCAGGTCGTTCTGTCCGGGAGGCGTGCAGATTCGAGGAAGCTGTTCTCAGTAGCTGAGAGTGTTTAAAGATGAACACTGCAGGTAAGATGCTGCTGCTAATGATGTTCCTTTTGTCTCCTTGCAGGTTCTGCTTCTCCAAGGTTCGAGGGAATAGCTGGACACGGTGAGCGTCACGCTGCAAGATGCAAAGTAACGCGAAGCGTGTTGTCTTGCTCGGGTGTGTAATAAATAGCCCCAACAAAATAGTCCAGGTAAAGTAGTCCCTAGGCTACCAAACCCAAAACACTAGACTGTATAGCTTGGTTCTTAGGAACCAAGCTATGTGGATGCCTCCATGTTGCTGACAATACAATAAAGTAGTTCCCAAGCACATTGTTTTTCATGGTGTATGAGCCTGGCGCATAGGCGCCAGGACTGGCCCCATGAGGGCTTTTGAAGAGGATGCCAGGCTCTAGAGGCCCGAGTCCTGACTCCACCTGGCCAATGGGTTTGCCAGAGGGGGTTTTGGGCGAGGGTCGTGACATTTTCTTGCTGCCAATCGAGTGAGCTTTCTGCTCGCTGGTATGTATCCTCTTGATGCTAGAGCACACGTTGTTATATGATCTCTCTCTGCTTGGTACGAGGTAATTTGGTGCTCCGTTGTGCTAAATTTACTTTCCTCCGTCATCTCAATTTAAAACGTGTACTGTTTGAATTGTACAGCGCTTCGTATGGACTCTACTCGGGAGAAAACTCCTCCCTTCCAAGGGTGGGGGCTCTCACTCTAGCTCGCACTGTTAATGCGCATCAGCCGGATCAGAAGGCGCGGCCCGCCTCTCTGAGGGTGGGGCCCACTCCTGCTCGCTCTTCCCTCCCGATAGAGGGGGCAGGAGTCTAATATCGTGCTGCAGAATTTGGCGGGACTCCGGGGCCGCCGACTCTGGACTATTCTTAAAACTACAATCTGAAGCAAATTCAATATCGTATTTACCTAAGTTATCAGGTACTGCACACGCTCATTGCTTTCATCGCTGAACATGCTCTGTATGCCAAGGTAAAAACACATTCTTTATACACAGCTCTACGCAGCTATAAAAACTTGTGACTTATCTGCTTGGAGAGCAGGAAAGAAGAGGGAGATATGAGGAACAGGAAGGACCATGGTCACGTGCATAAGGCATGATGGACTACAAATGGACTGGAACTAAACGGAAACGTAGTTTTCTTTAAAAAATATAAAACAAATGTATTTTCCCATTTTAGAAGTGTAACGTTTTGTTTCTTTGAAACTGCTGGAGACAGGAATAAATTGAAGATGAAGCATAATGTGTGTCTCCATCTTGACATAGAATCTAACTAAGGGTTCGGTCCAAAAAATGGTTTTCTCTATTGTAGTTTAAAGGCAGAGCTGAAAATGGGCCAAAAAGCGTGATGTATTTTCTAAATACAATTGTTCAACATTCAACAGACTGTGTTTCCTTTCCCAGGTTTAAACATAGATGGGCATGGTAGGCAACATGACATACAATGCTTTGATATAGTTGGTGCTGCACCTACGTTGGAGAATAGACCATTAATACTGCAGTTCCTTATCTGGTCTTACAGCTGAAGGGCCTCTTGATAACCTTTGAATGAAGGACAGATGTTTGACAGGATGATACCTAGCCAGTTTATCTAGGTTGAGTTACGAGTTCTTGAGGGGGGAATAACTGGCTGATTGTCAGTTCATCAAAATTGGAGACTGAAGAAAATAATTGTTCCTAAAATAATATCAATACTTGTTAGCATGCTATGTTTGCCAATATATTCTGTTATACTAAAAGGTTACCCAGAGAATTCTGTCAATTTCCTTCACAGTTGCAAAGTGTTCCAAACTGATGAGATTCAGCATAACACTCTGGTTAACTGAAATTGAGCACCAGTCATTGTGATGCTTATAGACACAATGAGAATTGTGCTGGAAATGTTATAGTGGAAATCAAAAAGTGACTTCATTTCAATCACAGTGTTAGCTTTTGTAACTTTCAAACACCATATTGGATTGGGTAAAATTAACGCCAATCAATGAAAACGTTGTGCTAGAACTGCTAAACTATACACAACGTGCAACTGAAGTTGCCTACATTAAAACGAGTTGTAATTTATATTTCGTTTATATGATAGTACAAATGATTAGCAAATTGTATTAATTCTGATATATTAATACATTTAGTCAACTTACAATACATGTTTATACACAGCTATAATTGAACAAATAAAGTAAATCCATAATATGATGGTAGGCATCTCATAATATTCCTTTTATTTGTACTCTTCCACATGTAACATTTTTCACAACTTAATTGTAAAATTTACTTTATATCAATTAACAGTGTTTAAACATGCATGCATATATATAGAGATCTTCAAAATAGTCTATATGCTGGAGGTAAATCCTGCACCCCATTGCCAATTTCGTAGTTCTGTGGTGCCGGAATGTGGCAGTAATAGAATTACCGCAGCATTCCTGCAGACCTTGTGTGATGCTTATAGACACAATGAGAATTGTGCTGCAAATTTTATTGTGGAAATGAAAAAGTGACTTCATTTCAATCACAGTGTTAGCTTTTGTAACTTTCAAACACCATCTTGGATTGGGTAAAATTAATGACAATCAATGAAAACGTCATGATAGAACTACTAAACTATACACAATGTTCAAATTAAGTCATAATGAGGCTCATAATCAGTTAAAATGACCAAAATGAAAGGATGAGCCACAGAAAAGGTACACTAAGGGAGTTAAAAGCCACAGTAATTACATGCGGATAATAATCTAACAACAGGCTAAATTGCCATGCAAAGGCCGGCAAATCACAGCCCACATACCATATCCTCTTTTGCACATGTGTGATACCAAAGGTGGCAATGTGAACCACTCCTACTTATAGGTGAAGTAGAACATTTCAACCCCACCCGAAGTTGTGCAATAAAAAAATGAAATCTGCCAATTCTTTCATGAATTCATGTCGGACAAGTAAACTTACAACAGATGTACTCTGGGAGAAACCCCTTTCCCTGCTCCTGAGCAGACACACATCCTGCCATGCTGGATGCTAAGAAAGTGCACTGATGCTTTGCGCACCAGGAAGTTGATGAACAACAGCAACATATCTTCAAGGTCAATCAGATAATTAGGACCCCGATTCACAAAAACATTTTCCAGGAGTACGTGAGATTTAGACCTGGAAAAAACAGCAAATTATGCCAGCATTTCCTTGCGATTCACAAGGAGATGTGCCTTATTTCCATTCACTCACCTGTTTGGCATAGGCAAAATTCCCAGACAAACACACATGTGAGAGCCCACTTGTGCTGGGCAAGTACTATCATGCAACTGCATTGGGCTTTGCGTACTTATGCTATCTTATGACAAACATAGCCTGGCTGAGAGATGTTTTATGAATCGTAAGTGCTTTCATGAATAGGTGTGACCTACACTGGCAGGGAATGTCTACAAACGTGTAAATAAATGTGGCTTCACAAAACTTACGTTTGTTATGGACATTTTTGTGATAAAAAACCTGGATGTTCCAGTGTCTGCGATTTATGTGAAGTGTAAAGTGAATGACAATGTTTGCAACGAATAAACATGTATGATATCATATGTGCTGTAATTATGTTTTTGACAGCAAAGAAAAACGTGTTCAAAACATGTTGTACGTGTTGTAAAAATTGTATTTGTTCCTGTATGACAACTTTACTCAGGAATAAGGTAACCTCATGCGAGACCACAGTAGTGAATACATTTGGTGCACTGCTGTCAGTCAGGTTCAGGTTTATGTTTTTTTCCTTAGGTTTCTTTTCCGGGCAATAGTAAATAGTGATTTCTTTGTGAATCTTGTCTGTGATTGGGCGTTCAGAAGAGTCCCTGGTTTTCGCCATACTGGCATCTCATGCCCTTCATCTGGAATAATGACACTATTTTCCTAGTAACCTTGGTTATAGTATATTATGATAGCTAGCAAAGGAATCAGAGTTGTTTGATTCATCAAACATTTGACTGAGCTTGTGCTGGTGTGTGGGTGGATTAAAACCTCTGTGAACTTTACGCACGGGAATAATTGAATAAATGAACATTTCTGAGACCATTGTTTCTGACACAGTGCACTCGTTTAAAATGTCCTTACATACACACTCGCTTAACATGGTTAACACCAGCATTGATGTGTATTGCTGTCAGTGCAGGAGTCTTGATATTCATGCTACGTTCAGTTTCCAGGGGAAACAAGAAAGACAGGCACTCATACTACTCCTCGACCTCTCAGCCGTGTTTGATTTGGTGGACCATTCAATACTCTGCAACCACCTGGTCTCCGCAGCCTGCTTTTCCCAGGAGGCAGTCGCTTGGATCCAGTCCTTCCTTGACAACAGAACACTGCGAGTTTTCTCTCCTCTAGCTGCTCTGGACCCCGCACCCATATCATGCGGTGTACCCCAAGGCTCCTGCAGATCACCCACCCTGTACAACATCTTCACAAAGCCCCTTTTTCAATGATCTAGATGGCCTGGGTATCACCTACACTAATTATGCCGATGATACACAGATCCTCATCCTGTTGACGGGAGAGTATGACAAGGATTTGGCCTTTGTGAACAGAGTTTCCCTCATCATCCAGGCATGGATGGCCTCTCACGGTCTATGCCTGAATGATGACAAAACAGAACTCCTCATTCTAGGTACACCATCCAACATTAAAAAACAAGGTCATAATTATGCCTCCCTCATAATTGACAACAATAACATCACCATGAACAAGGTAGTAAAAACTCTTGGCTTCTACATAGACTCCACGCTCACCTTTGGCAAACAAGTAAATGCTATGGTCTCAGCCACATCCTACACTTGTAAGCTAATAAGAGCAGCCAAGCCATTCCTTTCACTTAATAACTGCATTACCATAGCAAAAGCCCTAATCTTATCCAAATTGGATTATTGTAATGCCTTATATATAGGCAGCAACAAATACACTACATCCAAAATTCAGACACTTCAAAATAATGCCCTGAGAGCTGCCTTAAGTCTTCCCAAAAATGCCCATATATCTGATCTTAGGAGATCCGTCAATTGGCTCTCCGCAAAAGATAAGTTCCTCCTCAAAACTGCATCTCTGACACATAAATGCCTTAATCATGCTGCCCTACAATACCTCACAGACAGATTCATTAGACAAACAGCCTCTGGCCCCCTAAGAAAAGCTAACTCGGAACCTCCTACTAGTACCTAGATTTAAGCTCACTAAATCTGGTGGGAGTAGTTTCCCTGTCAAAGAAGCACAATATTGGAACTCCCTTCCCCCTGCTTTAAGGGAAGATCTACCCTACTTCCAATTTAGATCTAGTCTCATTTACTGGCTAAAGGAACATGACGTCTGACCCCCCTGACCTGCATCCTCCTAGGATCTATTGTATATACGAGACCTTACTGTTTCTGCTATATTTATGTGCCTTATACTTTTCTTGTTACTTATTGTATTTACCTGCTCGCTCTACCTGCTGTTTCACGCACACAGCATTGTTATCTATTGTATATACGAGACCTTACTGTTTTTGCTATATTTATGTGCCTCATACCTTTCTTGTTATTTATTGTATTTACCTGCTCGCTCTACCTGTTGTTTCACGCACACAGCATTGTAACCTTACCTGTATTCTTCCTGTCCACTATGTAACTTAAGCTTAACAACCCTCTTTACGCTTTTGCGCCCCAATACCTCTGGGTCTGGTGCGCAATATAAATAATAAAACAAACAAACAAACAAACAAACAGAAAGCCACAGCTTGCAGTGATGTGGACTTCCAGCAGGCTGCCTCAGGTGGAGTCACAGCATGTTTGGCTGCCAGCTCAAACAACCAGATTGAAAAGCAGTATTGCACTCTTAGACCCCCTAGCCTTCATAGTGTGCAAATCCGGTGTCCTCTCTGAAGGGGGTTTGCCTGGATTGTTTATGACCCAGGCATGCCGTTGACACTTGGGCGGTATTAGGGTTTGGGGGAACCATAACCCCACCCCTTACATATACCCTTCCTCTGTGTGAAACCGACCAGGTATACTCAATAAGGGCCGAGTTTGAGAAGTGGTACACCAAAACCAATATGGTCTCCCCTTGCAGTAGGAAATGTAGGCACCAGGTTATATGGACCCACGGGACTTGGGCCTCACCAATAATTCATAAACTGGGCTCAAGGGGCTGGCCAGACAGCCTCTAATTCACAACAGCAAGCTTTCATGTTCCAGGGCCTTTGTAAAACTTGTGCTGCGAGTTTGTGTTTTCCAAGACAGGGACCACACTACACTGGGGCCTCTTGGACTGCGGCTCACACCATCAGGCGACCCTCTCTCTGGAAGAGTTCCTCCTGCCCCATATACTCAAAGGGTCTTCATGAGGAGCATCATGATTGCAGCTCCTGAGATAAGGTGTTGCTCCAGAGATGACCGAGCACACCTGCCTGCCAGACTAGCTCAGACTGCACCAGGCCTCCATGCACGGATGCCCTTGCCTGACCTGCTTGAGGCCTTTCGTTAGAGATCTCTCGCTTGGCTCTGCCTGCTTCTTTTGTTTCCAGAAATCTTTCTTGTCTGAGCCTGCAGGAATCCATGGCCTGCGTACAGCAGACCTTCCACAAATCCTGCTTTGATTGAACCCTACTGCTTTCCCAAACTGGGCAAAGAGCAGACTGTTTGAACCCCCAGCCATATCCAAGAAACATAATTTAAAAATGAAAAGTGGGGAGCAAAGCACCAACAGGGACTGGAGTGTGTGCAACCCTGTGAACTTTATCAATACATGTTTCAGAATGGGACTTTAACTGCATTTTTTAGAACTTGTATTGTAAAGACATTATTTAGTTGGGAAGGTAGGGTAGATGTGCAAAAAGGCCTATTGTTTGCATTCTGGGACTTGGGGTTTTGCTTTTTATATTTTAAATGAGGGGTTGCAAGTCCCAGAGCACAAAGGATTGGCAGTTATCAGGAGACTAAAACACTAACTGTGTTGTTTGTGCTTGGATGATTCTGTCCTGGCTGCCTCCCTTTCTCCTGCCGTCTGCAGTGCACTCCATAGTGCATAATAAATGCAAACTTGAACCCTGAACAACATGAACTTTCTACGCTGATAGATGGGTAAATAAAGCTACAATAAAGCTACAATTATACTCTTTCTGCGCAACATCTTGCCAAGATTTATATTTTGTCAGATTGGTTTATTATTTGATGTATGTACTTTTAAAAAGCAGACTATTAGTCCTGGGAAGCCACACATTTACACATATCTCCACCATCCCAAGTCAATGGAAGGCAAAGAACAAATGATCTCTACTGACAAGAGCTACGAAGATATGTTCTCAAATGCCCACATTGCAGACAGGGCTCAAGTGTCTAATACTGTGCAAATAATATAATCTCACTGGACCTTATCAGACAGAATTCGGAGTCCCTATAATGGATTCTGTTTACACTCTGCACTATTAAAAAAAGCCACACTCCCTTGTAGCACTGCCAAAGCCAACATGTAGGGTTTGTAAATAGTGAAAATGTTGAATTTGTTGCAACCTATTTACTACAGCCCATTTGCAGTTTCCAAATGTGTTGGTCGTATTAGGGATCTTGGTCAAGGACGCTATTCGGGATAGTTCAAAGAATTTCAATACATTTGAATGAAAAACTATTTTGTACCTTTATTGGCCAAAGAGAGGCCAGTTTCTCTAGTTATTGTTCTAGTTATTCTTTCAACGGATATCAAAATAATTAAAAATGTGATTATGAAGCAGCAATAAACAGTTTTAAGAAAGCAAATAATCTAGGAGTGTCCTTTAGCGTAAGAACATATACATGATATAGTAGCAGTGAAGGCTTGTTTGCAATGTGGGAACATATTTTATAATTACATGAATTCTTAAGTGTTTTCTTGAAAAGGTGGCCCCACATCAGACACTCTTTCACTGTTCCTCCTAGTCAACGATAACCTTGCCACGCATTCTCCTTAGGCCCATCACCACCTTGAGGCAATGTCCATCGAGGCCCTCAGGCTTATCGTTGCTCCAACCCTGATCTGCATAGTCCCCTTCCTGTGCAAGGCCCATCCAGGGGGCTCACTAGATTCAAATCTAGTTAAAGTCTGAGTTCTCTGGCTTAACAATCCACAAGAGTGTGTTTGAAGATATGGCTAATAGCTCAAATTTCCCCGTGACAAAGTGGGAGAGTTTCACTCTTCTAAAATCTCATCACATTCCACAAGGGTAGCCTGATGTGGATTTGTTTCCATATTAAAGTCCCCCCATCTGTTTAGTATGGGTTTGTGACGCCTACGTAGACCATCTCCCCATTCTGTGGCCCTGGGCAGTTGCTGTTGTCTCTTTCAATATTGTGTTTATTTCACTCTTCATTGAGTGTGTGTTTAAGTCGAAGTGATGTAACTTACTGTGACGTTATCTTGGTCAATGGACACCTGACATCACTTCCTGTGATGTCACTTCTGGTACACCTGCCATCTTTGGTGATTTTGCGTCAGTGACTCGTCCCCGCCAATACATTTGTGACATTGCCGCCAATGGTTTGAAGGAAGGGCAATAGGCAGTGGTGGTGAGGGGGGAGGGATACAGGCTGAAGGCGTGCTATCGGAGTTGAGTAGAAAAATAAGAATTAAAGAAAACTCACAAACACCCTGAAAAGTGCAATTGAACCTGACCTCACCGAACAAAGCCTGCTACAAAAAGTTTCGACTTCTATATTGACTCCTCTTTGGTGCCACAAGATGTCGCAAAATCAGAAAAAAGGGACCAGTACAACCGACAATGCTGCTAAGGGGTGTTGGAAGAAAACGTGTTGAGTGTAATTGTAATATGAAGCCTGCACCACTTAACAGCAGAAGCTCATGTTACCGTGCCCTTTGCAACAACAACAAAACAGAAATTTCAATCGGGTGTGGATACAATGGTGTTTTCTTCATGACGATGTTTTTAAGCATAATTGTCTATGCAAATCAGGGTCAATACATGACATTTACAGAGAAAATAAACCAACACCAAAAGTCGAAGGAATATATTGTTTCACTAGTCAACCTACCTGTAAAAAATTAACTTTAGAGAAGAAGCACTATTTATCGCTGAATGACGTGTAAACAAGGTCATAGAACGGACACCAACATCATAAACAGTTGTTTCCCGTCTGGTTTAGAAACCCACACAACTTGTTCGAGCATGGCGGTCTGTCCCCTCTTTGTTGTGCTTGTGTGTCCACACGCCTGGCAACAGCCCGTCACCTGAATTGAGGACATCGTGTTTTCAATTTCCGCCAATAAAGCTATGAATCTGGCAATTTGCTGGCCCGTTTCAGCTAAACAGAAAGGACAATTTGCAAAAAGATCATAGTTCAGGCTCAGTCAGGCGGAAAGGATTGAAAGCGGCGAGCTGGCCGCTATGTTTCCCCCAGTGCAGCTTGCTGTCGCAGTTTGACTGACAAACTGACTTTTCTGAGGTGCTCGTGCCCATTCCAGTCAGAGTTTATTGAAGGTGATTTTGATCTCCTCCGCGAGGCCGCAGCAGTGGCCGTGCCATCTGTCACCTTGATTGCATCGTGGGGTCTCGGGAGAGAGTGCCATGGCTCCTGATCATTTACAGATTGTGCCGCTTTCGCCTCCATAAGGACCACATGCACAGAGCCAGATGGCGAACATACACGCTTATTATAAGTCTTTATCTCTGTGCAGGAAGGAGAGGAACCATTAGGTATCCCTCAGGAGCTCGGCTCTGCTCTCCCCTCATGCTGCTCCCCAGCAAAATACAGTCTTCTTCAGCTGTCAGCGTCCTACCTCCGAAAATTAAAAAATAAACAATAATTCTGTCAGCTGAGACACTAGTCACACAGACTACGAGGCAACTCCAGCCCTCCCCCTGACTGTCAGCACTGGGAAAAGCCATGTTTGCAAATAGATCATTAATGTGTTGATTTTGGAAAGGCTGGGATGGAAGGGCTGCTGCTTGGAATGGTAACGACGTGCTCGCACCATCATTTCGACAAGCTTGGGAGTTGCAAAAAAAAAGGCATACGTCCTGATTTAAATATCACTGAAAGTTCGAATTACAATGTGCTGTTACTCACCCCTGCAGAAGCAGTGCCCCTGCCAGATTCTGTCAGAAAAAGTGCAGGAGGGGAAACGTGCAAATGTTCGCGTTTTAAGTGATTTTATTAATTTCAGTTTCAAAAGAAGCACGTGACCGAATTGAACGTAAAGGCATAAGATATGTTTATTTATTTGATTTAATATTTCTTTTTATGTGGCCCTGGGCCTTATGTTGGTTAAAGTGCATATAAGAAAAAGGTTGAAGTAAACCATAATAATGGTGATGCCAAGAAAACTTGTACAATAAAACAAATGTTCTATTCTATTGCAAGACCAGGTGCTTCTTATTATGCATCATAACCTCATTATTTTCCCAGGAGTGTGATGGCAGTGAATTGTTTTGCCTTTCTTTAGCTGCCTACGACCTTAGCGGGTCAGCAACCCTGCCTGTGACAAGCATAGCTGCCATGTTTTGTTGTTGAAGCCATGGCACGAACAACGTGGACTCGAGCATTCAATAGGAGTGATGCACATCTCAATATCACCATTTTCTGTCTTTCCTTCAGCTCGAGAGTAGTTGTACCAGAGCGCAAGGCGGCTACTGTCCAGTTGCACTGCATGTTTGTCTCCCTTACCCTGCTTGAAAATTCTATGCCAAGACCAGAAGTTTCCTATTATGAAAAAACGTATTTTCTTCTGAACCAGCAGCAAAGAGCTTGAAAACATGATTTAACAAATTAAAACATTTTCTTGACCCAAAACCTTTGAAAAACGTAGAAAAGACCCGAATCCAATATGGCATCCCTGCCTTAGGGAGAACTCCCAGGCGATCAGGGTGGGCTGCTAGAAATGTGCGAGCTCCGAACTCATGGAAGGCCTAACTCCTTCTCCTTTCCCAAAAGAAACGCAAGTCCAGGCAGGTATCAATTTCAACTGTGGTTTATTACAGCCAACAAACCATCAGGGATAAGCACACGCATAGAAGTCCAGGCGCACTCTCAGTGAACAATGGCTCGCAGGCCAGTTTTTAGGCAAATCTACGTCATAATATCACAACCTGGGCCCTTCTCCAGCAAACCCATCTCCCTTTGGGATTGGTTATTGTTAAGGGACTTCAATTCAGCACTCCAACTAAGTCAATGCCTGGTCTGGGGTGCCCAAGGGAAGCCCTTATTTATATATTTTTATGACAAGTTATAATCTGGACGATAAACCCTTATATAACGCCCCTCTCTTTGAATCCCCCTGACCTCACTGAGCCAAGAAGTAGGTTTGTTTTGCAATTTACAAATTTATTGGAAAATTAAACAAGATATATATATCACACTTGTATAAATAAATTAATATTTGATAACACACTTATGAAGATAATGTTGATCAACAATGGATCCTAGCACACTTTTTTATCAGTTAGGAGTTGGTACAGAAAGGATAACATAGCTGAGAATGCTTTATGGTTTCAAGGAAGAGTAATGGTGGAAAGGAATGCAGTACAGAAATAAACTGAGATGGTTTCAACAAGAGATAATATAATCACTTTCCCCTTTGTGGCAATTCACTCCCCCTATGCAATATAAAGAGATGGAAGGAAAGCACACAGTTTTCAGGGATACAATCACAATACAATACGAATTTCAGTACCCCCCTATCAAGCTTAGAACACAGGGATTATTTTAAAACACAGGCAAAATACTTAAATGTGATTTGCAAAGAAGTGAAAATATGCTAAAAACCCTATAGGCAATTCAGGGTAGGTGGCAGCTACTTTGAATTAGTTCAGGTCAACACTATCAGTGATTCATGAGGGATTATTCGGTTGAAAACGGATTTCAGCAATGCAAAGCAAAAGACAGCGATTTTTGACAGGTGGTGAAATGAGCTCGTTGCAATTCGTGGCGCTTTTTCCGAGTGCATCGAGCGCGATTACGGAAAAACTTTAAGGAGTAGAAAGTTAAATCTCGTTCCTAGCACATGCGGTTCCAAAGATACGGACAAGTTTGTGGAGGTAGATTTTCAGAAATAAAGTAGTGATTCAGAATGGGAAATGACACTTTCACAGGTTTAAAGTCAGAGAATGGACACGATTTCTATGATGCGGTTCTGGACAGGTTAAAATGGTTTGAATCAGATTATTTTAGACTAAGAGATTGGTTCTGGCACAGTTTTCAGGATACTCACTCCTAGTCTTGGAAGGAATGGGCCTCCGTCACGGATCTGGTCAACAGGTTTAGCTGCGGTTCTCTCGCCACGGACGGTCTCTGGTACCGGTTCTGCTCACAGCGATCTGGGTCAGCTCTGCTCTGCTGGTCTGGATCTCTGGTTCTGGCAAAAGTTCTTGGCACTGCACAGCGGTCTGGTCTGGATACAGCACTGCTTTCTGGGTTCTGGCATAGGGTTCTAGCCAGGATCAAACAGCACAGTTTGGCTGTTGACGAGTCAGGTTGCAAAAGATTTTGAGGCCTGCTGAGAAGGATTCAGCTTTTGGACTAGGCCTCTCTGCTGCAAGTTCTGAGGTCTGGATTCTAAGTTCTGTTTCTGGAGTCTTCTGGATATTGTCTGTTCCGGCAAAAAGCTTCACAAGAAATCAGTTTGAAATGGAAAAGTGAATGTCCCTACCTGGGTCTCACTGACTCCTTTTATGACTTTTGAAAATGGGTATGTGCGTGGGCATAACTAAGCCTGCCCCTCACAACTTATCATTGGCTAAGTTCTCCTCTCTCCCTTGATTGGGGGAAGGAAATGAAGTGTCATCGTGTTGAGGTAGGTTTATGGGTCATAGGGTCCTCCCCTGGTCAATTTTCACACAAATCAATTTTTGATCCAAATACATATTTATCTATGTACAATTTTTCTAATATTACATGTCCAGTTAAACTATTTTCTGTAGCACCAAATCATCCGATCCCTGTCTTTGTAAGATGTCGTGTCCACTTCTAACAGAATTCTGCCCTTTTCATCAAGAACACAACCTCTAAACTTTTCCAGAATTTACACAAACACGTGAAAGGAATATGGCCATCAGATGATAAAGTGTCAGATTTTTAACATACAGACATTTGGAGTAATACCTTATTTTCCGCTACTACCCCCCAGAACATACCACAGAGTCCTAACACCTCTTAAAATGTGCACAGAAAAATCACAAGAATAAATGATATTATTATATAATTTTGACAATTTCATACTATGAATTATCCATCTTTTTAAAATGATGCTCTGGCCCAGATGGGTGTGGTTTAGGTTCCAAAGCAAATGGGGGGATTTCTGTCTGTCCCCGCCTCCAGCTCAGGTGGCTCCCAGAAGCACTACTCCTCCCAGTTTCTTCCAAGAGGAAGCCATTTACGACCCCTCTAATTTAAAATTTGCCTGAGCCAAGGAAAGCTCATTGTTCTGTTTCCTGCAGCCCCAGGTACCCCACCCCTAATTCAATCCGAGAGGTGTAATCTCCTTTTGGTGGGAACAGCAGAAGGCAGCCAGGCCTGTGAATGCAGTTGCTGGGCAAGTTTCAACTTCTGTCGGGGGTAGTTGCCAGGCAGAATTCAATCTCTTCAAGCCAGGCTTCAGCTAAATGTCACTTTTGTTCCAGTTTTTCTTCATGCCAATCAAACGTACAATTTTGACACATGCAGCTAGAATGCTGATTCTAAGTTCAAAACTATGAAATTTAAACAGTTGCAACCTATATGACACTCCAAAGTAAATCACTCATTTATTTTAAACATTTTGATTTTAGTGGCTTTAAGTCCAATTTCACTTGAGCTGCTGACATCCACAGCTCAGCCAGTTTTGTTATCAACATTATTTTAGGCTCTTCATCTTTCCAGATTGTGTATGTACACAAGACTACATTCTGCCAAATGTCTGCTGGTGTTCAGTGAGATTTTTGAATATCTTGCAATGTTTAAAATAGGCATTTTTAGCTTGCATTTCAGAGAAACAAAGGTGATTTCAAGGTGCTTTTTTGAGGTAACCGGCACTGCTGTTTTTCCTTTGGCACCACGTTTCACTCATGGTGCTTCTGGCCCATCACGCTCGCACTGGTGGGTGGCAGGTCAGGCGACCATTTTGGTGTGCGCAAAACTGCGCTGTTTTCCTGGATTCTGGCGCAAATGTGGGCTTTTCAGCCATCTTGGATTTTCTAAGCCCACAGCCCCAAATGTTGTAGCATAATGATTCAAACGTGGGTCAAGACACCTGACATTATCGAGTAGTAGTCGATTGTTCCATTGGACCTTCCATGTCAGGTGTCATTCCTGGCTCAGCCCCGAAAAGTGTTACTTCTAAATTGTTTCAATATGTGGACCCACTGATTGGTTGGTGGCCCCCTGTTAACCACCCCTAGGGCCATGGATTGTGATTGGTTGAGCTTCTAGCCCCCAGGCCTGGGACCCAAGTTAGTTCTCAGCTCGGAGTGTACGTGTTCAAGGTAGCATGTGCAACTATGAGTCTGTGTTATTCCTGTGTGTAAACGATCATTGACTATGAGAGTGCTCCTTTCCCATCATGTAACTTCGGTTCTGGTTGTAACATCTTTGTTGCCAGCCACTGTCTAACTCGTGAGATCCTGGCTCTTCTCTGCTGCCAATTCTTAGCTTGTCATCAGCTCGGCCGGACCATGTGTCCAGAGACCGCATTTGTGGGCTTCTGTGCTCTGAATTAGTTTGAATTTAGGAGAATTATTCAGGTCTGTCTTGCCGGTGTTACTTCAGGTCAGGAGGAAGAATGTCATCTGTGACAGTGCGACCTTGGCGAGAGTCCCATTCCACAAGTGGCATATCTCTGGGTCGCTCTGCAGTCAGCTTAGATTCAGTTTTGTGAGCTTGTTGTGGCTTACTGTGCTATCCTGAGCCATAGTCTGGATTTTACTGTATGTGTATTTCCATAGTATCCATAGGTTAGTGGACCCCAGTGCTGCTGAGTCGCTCGAGTGTTCCTGTTCTCTATCAGGTTATTTGCATTTTAAGCAACTACAAGCATTTACACAATCTCTTCCTTGCTTCTTGTGGTTTCTGCGTTGCTGCGGCAAACTAATGACAAAATAATAAACGTGCAGGCAGTATGTATATGTTACTGTCCTCTAACTAATAGAACTGCATGCCTGTGTCCTTCGTGTATTTGGGTGCGTGGTTGTGTCCCGATGCACAGATAGCACATGTGCTTCATGCCTAGTGCTACTATGTCATGTTGCTTCTAACAGCTAGATGCGTGGATGCTTGGCGCTTTCGTCGAGACTGTCGATGGAGTTATCTTTGGTCTCGTCCAATGGGTTTTCATCCATTCTGCATAAGGTTTGCGCAGCTCTTGGTTGGTAGGGTTGGCTGAGAGGGTATCTTTCATTGTACTTGTCCATTGGAGGTGCAGTGGGTATTGGTGCGGGCTCATGCGATCTGCGGCCATATTGTCTTTGGTTTTTCTTCTGGTTCGAGTGCTTGGTGGGTGGGGGTCAGGGCCTGATTTTGACCTTCCCTCTTCATTCCCCCCTCTGGTTGACTTGTCGACCACATCACAATTTAACCGTAGATCATCTATCAATCGCCAGATCTTTGTGATCCCTGCTAGGTGTCTATAGTAGTTCACATGATCGTCGAATGACCAGTACATGTAGGTGCATCCCCTTCGGGTTTGCACCATACTAACTTCCCTTCGTAATTCCTGGGGTTACATGGATTGTCCACCTCTATTCCAGCTGAAAATAGGCTAAATGCTGCTATTTTCTCCCTTAGTCTGTCTCTATCCTTCACAATAAAATCCATTGTCCCTTCGATACTCAGGTCCATGAGAATTTGCATTCCTATTGCTTCTTATGCTATTTTCTTGCATCTCCCGATACATATCTTGATCTGACACATAGATGCTGTGCCTGGTATAAGAGCTCCAGCTTTCACCTTCAATCCATCCGCCAGCCGAGATGGCATCCATGACCATAGGTATGCTAGCCAGCTTTTAGGCAGAATCACATGCAGTACCCTTTGGGAACACTACATGCAATTAAGACTACAAGTGTCAGTACAATTTCACCTTTGGTACTACACAGTAATGTGGTAGCAGTGGATGAGCAGTTAGACTTATCTCAAGAGTTAAGTAGTTAGAAGTGGAACAAGCTACACCAACAAATACAGTGGTTCAAACAAACACTTACTCAAGGTTTCTTGGTAAAAGAATATACATTTATTTACACAGTCAGTTTGAAAACATTACACTAGCAAGAGAAGCTCAATATCATACACTAATATACTACAAATACACAACCAATAAGTTACTGAACAAGTTCAGCTCCCCTGAAGTGGGAGCAAAATGGCACTTCAGTTAATTTAAAAAGGTGTAAAAAGACAAGGTTATAAGAATCAATAGCACAAATACTTACATAGGCAAGGCAAAGGGTTTCAGTTAACTACAACCAGCAGTTCAGTTCATAGGCCTGGGCCAAAGTCAATGGTTCAGAGTCTTTATACAGGATAGCACAGTTGTGGGAGTAAACAGTTAAGTCTTTGCCACGGATCTTAGAAGAATTTGGTCAGATGAAAAGTTAGACGAATGTTTAGGGAAGGACAAGCCTTCGAAGCCGGGAAAGTTTCACAAACTTTTACTGTGACCGAAAAGATTTCTGGTTCGCGTTTGTACAGTACCTTTAATGTGAACAAGAGCTGTAGCTGAGGCAGTTGTTCCTGGCAGTTCAAGCACATCTCGCTGTTGCTGAGCTTCAGTCATGGGGACAAGAAGAAGGACGTCCAGAGGTTCCTGCACTGCCCAGGGAAGAGGCCACATGCTTGGCAAAACATCAGTTTAAGGTGTGACTGCCTTAAAGTCCACAAGCTGGTTTCCTTCCCCCTGGCTATCTGGTTTTCAACAGCACTCTGAAGAAAATTCGACCAGGATGGGGACAGTGTCCAGGTGGCTTGCAAGTTGGTTGTTCCCACCAAACTCATGGGAAGAAGTTTACCTTGAAGGGCTTCTCTATCGATGGAGTTCCATGCAATTCAGACTTGCAGCAGGGCTTCACCGGTCATCCAGGAGTTTTAGCAGTCCTCTTCCTTCAGCTCGTCTTACGTTCTTTTGTTCCAGTGGTCGACTCTGCATTCCAAGTCCCAGATACCTGCTTTTAAACAGTATTCCCCCATTCATTCCAGCCTGGCTGTCACTCACACAGCAGGGTGGCTGTGCTTGCTGGACATCCTGCCGGCCAATCACGCCATAGTGCATCCAGGTCTCCTAGGAGACTACGCACAGGGAGTTTCGGGCACCTCCCTCACACCCTGTCCATCCCAGACACTCAGGTGCCAGAGGAGGCCTTCAGCACTGAAGCACGCTAAAGGTCAACGAACAAAGGGACCAAACCTGGTTTGGCGTGCAGAGACAAACACAAGAAGGACCTTTCCTAAAAGAAATGGCGAACAAAGTTGACCGAAGACTGTTTTTACATATAGGTCTTGGGCGCCCTATCGAAAAACATGGCTGCCTCGATTTTTTTGCTACCGTTGTTCGCAGTCGGGGAAAAATCATGGTAGTTTAATCTAAATCACTGCCACCAGCCATTTAAAGTAGGAAAGGGTAACATTTGACTGTTATATGAGTGTTCTGACTCAGGGGATGCTAGGCAACCCCTCCAGCACTCTATAGGAAGATAGTGTGTGCCGGGGCTGTAAATTTAAAGAGGCTAGTAAAGTCAATTTAACTTCACATGCTCTGGGAGACAGTAGTCAGTCCCAGAGAAGGTATTTAAACCTTGGGAAGTATGAAAGATATCCCTGTTGCACTGCACTGAAGGTGCTGTGTGACACCCAGAAAAAGATGATGCCTATGGAGTTGTGTTAAAACTCCATAACCAAAGAACAGAACAGTAAAACACACATCAAAATACATGGAAGAGTGGGAAAAAAGGCTCACACTACCCTAGAAATCCAGCAAAGTTGCTGGGGATCTCAAAAGGTAAGGGAAATTAGCACATTTTGAGAATCCTCCCTAACACTCGCCCCCACACCCAAGACTAAGGGACAGGAAGGTTTAGTCCACTCCTGGATCAATCTCCTTACTCCAGTCGGTCAAACATCCTGGAGAGACCATCAGCATTTTGGTGGTGACACCCAGACCTGTGTTCAATGGAAAAATCAAACCCTTGCAGGCTGATTGACCACCTCAGTAGTTTAGGGTTTTCCCCTTTCATTTGCATCAATCATCGCAAGGGTTGGTGGTCAGTCTGAATCACAAAAGTAGATCCATACAAGTATGGTCTAAACTTCTTCAGTGACCACACAATAGCAAAACATTCTCTATCAATGGTTGCCCACCTTGTCTCAGGTTCCTTCAGCTTCCTGCTGATGGAACAAATGGGGTGCTCCCTACCTTTCTCATGCAGCTGACTCAGAACTGCACCTATACCTGTATTTGAAGCATCTGTCTGCACAATGAAGGTTTGGTTGTAGTCAGGAGCTCTTAGGACTGGAGCTTGACAAAGGGCTTTCTTTATGCCTTCAAATGCATGAGGGAACTCCTCATCCTACCTGACCTTTTTAGGGAATTTGGGAGAGGAGATCACATTCAAGGGAGAAGCTATGGTCCCATAGTTCTCAATGAAGTTCCTATAGTAACCAGTGAGGCCTAAGAAGGCTCTCACTTGGGTTTGAGTAGTAGGGGTGGCCCAGTTTTGTACAGCTTGTACTTTGCTAGGCAATGGCACAATGTCACCTTCTCCTAACTCATGTCCAAAGTAGACCACTATAGTCTGACCAATTTGACATGTACTTGCCTTTATGGTCATATGAGCCTGCACAAGAGCCTGCAAAACATATCCTAAGTGGTCAACATGTTCTTTCTAAGTAGAGCTGAACACTGCAATGTCATCCACTGCAATGTCATCCAAGTATGCCATGCAGAAGTCCTCCATCCCATTCAGAACCTGGTTAACCATCCTTTGGAATGTAGCAGGTGCATTCTTTGGTCCAAAATGCATTACCTTAAACTGGTAGAGGCCTGCTGGGGTCGAGAATGCAATGTTCTCCTTGGCATGGTCTGTCAGTGATATTTGCCAATAGCCTGAAGTGAGATGAAATGTACTGAGGTACTTGGCCGAACCAAGTTTGTCCACCATTTCATCTGTCCTTGTTAAAGGGTGGGCATCAGTCTTGGTGACTGCATTAAGAGCTCTATAGTCCACACAGAATCTCAACTCCTTGGATCCTGCCTTTGGTACTAGAACAACTGGACTGGACCATGGACTGATAGAGGCTCTATTACCCCGAGATCAAGCATCTTGTTGACCTCCTCCTTTATGTGGGATCTTACATGATCTGACATCCTGTAACCTCTGCTTTTAACAGGTAAACAGTCACCAGTGTGAATATCATGCTGGCCACAAGGGGTCAAGCCTGGTGATAGTGAAAACAGGGAGGCAAACTGATTTAACAGAAATGTGCACTCCTGTTGTTCAGGTGTCAAATTAGGAGACAGATTAACACCTTCTATTTTCTCAACTAAAGGCTGGCCTCTGAGTAGGTCAGGTAGAGGTTCACTCTCCTCCTCCTCTTGAGCTGAAGCTAGAAGCAAAGCTCCCACTTCTGGTCTTGAGACATAAGCTTTTAGACAGTTGTTGTGAAATACTCTGGGAACCTCCTTAGGATTGACTAAGTCCACCAGATAGTTGACCTCTCCAAGTTTACCCACAACCTTAAAGGGCCTATCCATTTGTCCTGTAAGGCCCACTGCCTTGTAGGTACCATAACTAGAACTAGCTTGTCTTGAGAAAACTCAACCATGTTGGCCTTCTGGTCAAACCAATGCTTCACCAGAGCCTGACCTGCTTTCAAGTTATCTGATGCTTCTGTCATCATGTGTGACATTCTCCTCCAGAGACCTATCATATAGTCAGTGACTCTCACTGTCTTGGGGGAAGGAGCACTCTCCAACCCCTCCTTAATCAAGGCCAAGGGGCCTCTAACTGGATAGCCATAGAGAAGTTCAAAAGGACTAAATCCAACTGCCTCCTGAGGGACTGCTCTATAAGCAAATAGAAGGCATGGCAGTAGAAGGTTGCACTTTCGTCTAAGGGGTTCCTCTAAAGCACCTATCATGCTCTTGATTGTACGGTTGAACCCCTCTACTAATCTATTTGTCTGCGGATGGTAGGCGGTTGAGAACTTGTAAGTTACTCCACAGTTTTTACACATGGCCTGCATGTAGTGGCAAATAAAATTGATTCCCCTGTCAGAGATAACTTCCTTAGGAAAACATACCCTGGTAAAAATACCAAGGAGGGAATTAGCAAAAGCCTGAGATTTAACAGTTCTCAATCGGTATGGCTTCAGGATACCTAGTAGCATGGTCTACTACAACCAGGATAAACCTGTTTCCTGAAGGTGTTGGAGTGTCTAAGGGACCAACATTATCGATTCCTACCCTCTCAAAAGAAAGGGATCCCACCACTGGGAGAGGCACCAAGGGTGCCACATTCTTGTCTCCACTCTTGCCAGAGGTTTGGCAAGTGTGACAGCTCCTACAGAACGTATCTACATCAGACCCCAATTTAGGCCAGTAGAAATACAAAGAGCGCCTTTCGTTGGTCTTCTTAAAACTTAAGTGACCAGCCAAAGGTATCTCATGGGCTAACTGTAGGAATTGGAGTCTGCTTTCAAGAGTCACTACAAGTCTTCTGTAGTCCCCTGGGATAGACTCAGTCAGTTCACTGTAGAAGAGGCCATCTTCCCAGTACAACCCTGGCTATTGCCCATCCAGCTGGGAAGCTGCCTGTTGGTGAAGACCTTCAAGAGTAGGACACTCTCTTTGACCTCTACTGAAGTCTGCCCTACAGGGTCCACCTTCTGCCAGTAAAGACTGCAGCTCAGGATGGTCTGCAGGATCCAGATCTCCAACAGGAGCATGGTCCTCTTCCAGCTCTGATTCCTCAGCAGCTGATTCAACCACACAATGTTGTTCCACACACTCAGCCTCAGCTGGTGGAGGAGTCACAGGTGTGACTTTGGACAGTCCTCTCATTGATGTCCTTGCTGGTAACACAGGAGTTCTGGCCTTTTTCTTCCTGGAGTTGTTAGGTTTCCCCTTTTCCTCCTTCTTCCTTGAAATTGCAGTCAGTAAGTCCTGTTGACTAGGAGTTATAGTTTCCTCTATAATCTTCTCTTGAGAACCCCTTAAGGTACTCTTTTTAGCCTTCCTAGTCTGCTCCTGCTTCCTTTTGCTGCAGGGCCTGGGGGTGCTTGATACAACTGCAAGAGTTTTAAGTCATTCCCCAACAAGACTCTCCCAGGTACTTCACTCTGCACACTTACGGGTATCTTGACAGTCATGTCATTGCACTGGATGAGATCTGGTAGCTGTGGAAGCATTTGGACAGGGCCCCCAGCAAGCTTAGTTAGGTATTTGGGTGCCTTAGCAACATCCTCTACCTTGAAAAGTGATTCATCAACTACAGTAATGCTGGCCCCAGTGTCTTTGATGGCAGAGGTCTTCTGACCATTCACAAGAACACTGTCTTTGTAATACTCTTTAGTATTGTCTGGAATGGAATTGTAAACATCTAAGTTCTGCTGTTCCCACAGACCCAGGGATACTAAAGAAACACTGGCTGAGACTTTCATGGGTTCCTCAGCCAGTAAGTGAAAGTTTCCACTTGCCATTGGTACTTCCTCCTCTGGGGAGAAGGCTAAGGAGACAGTGTGGACCCCTGAAGCTTTACCCTTACATCTGGGATCCCCTTTCACATGGTCAGTTGACCCACAAGCATAACATTTTCCAAATGTCTTTATGAGTGGGGGTTTGTTCAGACCTTCTTCTGGTTTGGCACCAGGAGATTCACTAGCCTGATTCGGTTTCCCTTGTGGGTTATCCTTGTTATGTTTGGGGCCCTCTTTTGGAGTGGAGGTATTGGAATTCTCTTGGTATATTTCCAGTGCTGCTTCCCCTCATCCTTCTTCTGAGGTACCCCAGAATCCTTGTGAGTAGCCCTGTTGGCAACCCACAAGTCAGCAGCCCCTGCTAACTTCCTTGGATCAATTTCCTTAGAGTCAGCCAAGTGCTGTCTCAGCTCAGGTGTCATGACCACTGCTTCCAAGGAGTCAGGACCTACCCAACATCCTTGGAAGCAGGCTCATAATATATACTATCGGCACCAGCAAGTCCCAATAGGGACCTTTTGGACCTTGTCCTGGCACCGGTGGTGCCAGGCTCATAGCATGGACCCGTCCCGGCACAGGAAGCGCCGGGCTCATAACAAGTGTGAAAGTGCTTGGGTGGACCTACCTACAGCAGACCATGCTGCTTACTTACCAGCAAGATGATGTTTCACTCTCTTCTGGCAGGGACTACTTTTCCTTCTGGGTGGGGCAGGCACCACTCCCTGGATCATTGATGCTGGACCCCTTCTGGAAGCAGGAACTCTTTTGCCTGGGCGAGGCTGTGGAAGAAGACACCTAAGCACTCCTATGGACTATTTAAACCACACCCGATTGGTGCAATGTGCTTCGCGTTATTCTGCATCTGCAGCAGGACGCTCACTGTGTCAGCTCCAGCGAATCTTCAGTTCCGGATCCTGTGAATACGAAAATTACCTGCTGGGAACCAATCCTCAGTCTTCAGCAGCTCCTGCAAAACAAAAGGCACAGGTTAGGCAAAGGCAAAGTTAGCGGTTCAACTTACCCGATCCATCGGCAGCATTCAAGGCGTTTTTTCTGCATATCTCGTCCGGCATCGGGCCTGCAAAGACAAAGAACATTGGTTATTAACGCTTAGTTACAAAACTGCTTACCTGTGTTACGCTCGCGCCAACTCTGCTCGCGCTGCATTCCGGCACCTGTAAAGACAAAAGAGACATTAAGGTGCATTCTACAGCCCTAGAGCAGCCTTTCTACTTACGTGCCTTCGTTTGCACCATCTTCTTGTTACGCTCTCTGCCACGAACCTGGGGGGAGCATCTTCTTCGGCACCGACAGCATCTGAAAGGGAAAAGACATAGACATTAAGGAGATAAGACATTTGAAGAGAGCAATCTAAAGGGAACTTTAATACTTACAAGTCACGCTCGTGCAGCACACGGCGGCATCGCTCTCAACTTACCCTCTGCAATTAAGAGGCTGAACTCATATCCAGTGAAGTAACTGGACCCAGCGCCCCTGCATGAGATGCAGGATGGAGAGCCCAGCATTCACCTATTTAAGGTGAGCACAACAATCGACCGAGTACCACGGGGCGAGAGGGAGAGAGGGGCTTGGAACTTCTCCCAACCTTCCAGCCACTAATACCTTGATTTTCCACTTGCAGACACCTCACCCTTCAGGTCAAACTTTCGGTGAGAAAGGGGCCAAATCCGGGAGCCAAACGAATCCTACGCCTGACATTGAAGACGGTTTCACCGCCCAGTCAAGACCCGCGCCTCCGAGGGAACCAGGTGAGCGTTACAGAACGCGAAGCCTTACCACATATTTCCCGCCCAGGCGCAATGGAAACTTCAGACACAGACCAATTGGCCCAGTTGCTCGGGGAGTTGAGAGCAGAAGTACACGCAGCGCGCCAGGAAACAAATGCCCTAAGGAGGGAGTTAGTGGTTTCTAAGGAACAAACAGACGATTTGGCTAGACAATTGTTGCAAGCCCAAGCGGGACAAACTCCTCTGCCTACCCCTGGGGGGAGCCATGCTCCAACGACTTCCTCTAATCCGGTGCAAATTAATCTACCAGGAAATGTACCTTTGGCCCCGCCCGAACGCTTTTCAGGTGATCCGAAAAGATATGCTGTGTTCATCAATCAGTGTCGTTTGCACTTTTTGTGTAGACCTGCCACTTTTCCAACGGACCAGGCTAAGGTGGCCTTCGTGCTCTCATATCTTAGTGGCAGTGCCGCAGATTGGTCTATTCCTTTAGTGACTCAGGATAACCCAATTCTTTACAATTTCCAGGACTTCCAAGCTAGTATGGAAAGATTGTTCGCAATACATTCTCAGGGACAGGCCCTGGACAATGGACTTCTTTCACTACGACAGGGCAATCAAGATCTTCTGGCCTACATTGCATCATTTAACAGACTAGTGGTTGAAACCGGATGGCCTGAGGATAAGAGGATCACCCTTTTCTACAGAGGCCTGCGTGGCGAACTCAAAGACGTTCTGGCTCAGGTGGTGAATCCTCCACAAGACTGTTCCGAATACATCGATCTGGTGGTTCAATTGGATCATAGAATACAAAATCGAAAAGCCGATCGTTCCAGAATTGAGACTCGAACTTTTTCAAGACCACAGAGTTCCGCTAAAGGAAATGATACCGTGGAACCCATGCAGATTGGGGTTGTGAAAGGACCTCTAACCCAAAAGGAAAGGGAAAGGGGAAGACAACTGCAATTGTGCCTCTATTGCGGAAACTCAGGGCATTTCCTTCAAGATTGCCCAGTGAAACCAAGGAAGAAGATAGTAGGAGCTTCCGATAAAGGTGCCAAAGGTTCAGAGTCGGAAAACGACCTCGCCCGACAAGTGTAGAGGTCCGCTTGCCGAGCATTAAAACCAGTTCTTTGACCTCGCATTTCGTCATGCCCATGGTCCTCGTGAGTCCAGAACAACCCAATCGTATGCATGCCATTAAAGCATACATTGATAGTGGCGCAATCGGCAATTACGTGGACTGTGAATTGGCCGCCAGGATGAATCTATCTCTTTGTCCTAAGACGGTGAAAGACGTCATCACCACCGTGGATGGTACGGAAATAGCTTCCGGACCAGTAACTCACACCACCATGGAAGTGACGTTGGTAAGCCAAGATGGACATCAAGAGAAGATCGTGTTTGATGTGATCAAGGCTCCGCAGTTTCAAGTTATCCTGGGAATCCCTTGGTTGGAGAAACACAATCCCCAAATCGATTGGCGAGCAAAGACAATCCGGTTTCCAGAATGCACTCCTACCTGTTATCCTCAGCCTACCACTAAGCTAGTAGCAACTACTTCTGAGAGTCATCACCTGCCTCCTGAATACCGGGAATTTCAGGATGTCTTTCGGAAAGATCAAGCTAATTCGCTGCCTCCTCACAGATCATACGACTGCCAGATAGACTTGGTTCCGGGATCCACTCCTCCGTGCAGTCGAATTTATGCCCTCACAGAACCTGAAAATCTTCACCTGAGGCAGTATTTGGACCAGTACCTGGCTAATGGATTAATCCGTCCTTCGAAGTCCCCAGCCTCTTCAGCTTTGTTCTTCGCTCCAAAAAAAGAAGGAGACCTGAGAACATGTATAGATTACCGTGCCCTGAACCAGATTACGATTAAGAACAGATATCCGTTACCATTGATCCCTGAACTTCTTGACCAAGTTAAAAGTGCCTGTATCTACACAAAGCTGGACCTCAGAGGAGCTTACCATTTAGTACGAATAAAAGAGGGCGACGAATGGAAGACGGCCTTTCGTACTAAATATGGACTGTTCGAGTATCAAGTAAGGCCCTTTGGGTTATGCAACGCACCGGCTGCTTTTCAGTATTTTATGAATGACGTCCTCAGAGAGCTCATCGACGTATGTGTAGTTGTCTATATTGATGACATTCTGGTCTACTCGTCCTCTGAGGCGGATCATCGAAAACACGTCACAGCAGTACTGGAGAGGCTCCGAAAACACAGACTTTTTGCAAAGCTGGAGAAATGCGTTTTTCATGTCACGGAGGTCGAATTTTCGGGATTTATTTTGTCACCTAATGGAGTCCACATGGACTCAAGAAAAGTGGACGCTATCATTAAGTGGCCCTCACCAACGTCTGTGAAAGGAGTTCAAAGCATGTTGGGCTTCGCCAACTTTTATCGTAGATTTATTCCTGATTTTTCTCAAGTAGTCCAACCCATTACTGCCCTTCACAGAAAGAATAAACGTTTCGAGTGGTCTACGGAGGCTGAACAAGCATTTCAGGAACTAAAAACAAAATTCACCTCGGCTCCAGTTTTAAAACATCCTCGCCCGGAACTTCCTTATATCGTGGAGACTGATGCTTCCAGTCTCGCAATGGGAGCAGTGCTCTCGCAAAGAGACCCAGAAACAAACCAGTTACACCCAGTAGCATTTTGGTCCCGCAAATTTTCGGCTCCCGAAATCAACTATACCAATTACAGATAAGGAACTTTTGGCTATTAAGTCCGCCTTTAAAGCCTGGCGGCATTATCTCCTGGGAGCCCGACACACAGTCACCGTCATCACGGATCATCGTAATTTACAGTACCTTAAATCAGCCAAAGCTCAATCCTCTAGACAACTTCGCTGGGCATTATTTTTTGCCGAATTCGACTTTGTGATAACTTACCGACCAGGCAACAAGAATGGTAAAGCAGATGCTCTCTCCCGAATTGGAGTAGATGAACTCACGACCAATCCTGAACCAGTACCCATAATTCCGGAACAGAGAATCCTGGGTTTGATAAGTGCACAATCCATTGAAGACATTGAAGCTAAAGTTAAAGAACTTCTGACTCCAGCAGAAGTGCAAGACTGGCAACTCAAGGGAAAAGATTTCACAATGGATAAGAACTTACTATACTTTCGAGGAAGATTATATCTACCATGTACCGATTTACAAAGACAGGTGATCTCTTGTTACCATGACTCCTTAATGGAAGGACATCCCGGCATTACCAAAACGTCGGAAAAGATAAAAAGACATTTCTGGTGGCCGTCTTGGAGAAAGGACATTAAGGATTTCATAAATTCCTGTGGTGTGTGCGCTCAAAGCAAAAGCCAGAAGGAGAAGCCAGCAGGTCTCTTACATCCAATAGACATTCCTCCACACCCATGGCATACTCTCTCCATGGACTTCATCACGGATTTACCACCATGCTCCGGATTTAATACAATCTTAGTGATTGTGGACCTATTCTCGAAGATGGCTCATTTTATCCCATTGAAAGGGTTACCTACAGCTTCAACTCTGGCCCGAGAGTTCCTCGAAAACATCGTTCGGTTGCACGGCTTTCCTTCAGTTTTAATCTCAGATAGAGGAAGTCAATTTATTTCCCACTTCTGGCGGAGTTGTTGTCTCCTAGCCCAAATTGACGTAAGGCTTTCAACCAGCCATCATCCCCAGACCGACGGGCAGACCGAGAGGACCAACCAAACCCTGGAACAGTATCTGCGCTGCATGTTACAACAGTCGGAGGGCACTTGGAAAGACATTCTCTGGATTGCGGAGTACGCTTATAATAATTCAGTCCATGCCGGAACCGGAAAAACTCCTTTTTTTCTTTTATATGGACTCCACCCTCGCACTTCAAATCTTGATCCACCTCAAAATCTTGGGACACCCGCTGTAGATCATCTGCATTCTACAATCACTCAAGCCTTTAAAGAGGCCACGTCTCACCTTAAGCGGGCCAAGGAACAATACAAGAAGTGTGCGGACATACATCGAAAGGAAGCTCCTCAATATCTTGTGGGAGATCAAGTCTGGCTATCCACCAAACATTTACCTCTAAAAGGACCGCGTACTTTCAATCCGCGATACCTGGGACCTTACCCAATCACTGCCATAATTAATCCAGTGGCAGTTAAATTGGGCCTACCTGCCCATATGAAAATACATCCAGTTTTCCACGTTTCTCTACTGAAACCCTTGCAACCTGGAACCCGTTTGACGAAATCTCCAGACCCTATTCTTGTGGACGGAGAACTGGAATTCGAAATACAAGACATCTTAGACTCCAAGATTTCCAAATCAAAATTATACTATCTGATTGACTGGAAAGGTTATGGCCCCCAGGAACAATCTTGGGAACCGTCGGAACATGTTCATGCACCCCGTCTGGTTAAGAAGTTTCATCGAACTTTTCCTGATAAACCGAAACGAATTTGGGAGGGGCCTTGAGGGGGGGTGCTGTCATGACCACTGCTTCCAAGGAGTCAGGACCTACCCAACATCCTTGGAAGCAGGCTCATAATATATACTATCGGCACCAGCAAGTCCCAATAGGGACCTTTTGGACCTTGTCCTGGCACCGGTGGTGCCAGGCTCATAGCATGGACCCGTCCCGGCACAGGAAGCGCCGGGCTCATAACAAGTGTGAAAGTGCTTGGGTGGACCTACCTGCAGCAGACCATGCTGCTTACTTACCAGCAAGATGATGTTTCACTCTCTTCTGGCAGGGACTACTTTTCCTTCTGGGTGGGGCAGGCACCACTCCCTGGATCATTGATGCTGGACCCCTTCTGGAAGCAGGAACTCTTTTGCCTGGGCGAGGCTGTGGAAGAAGGGACCTAAGCACTCCTATGGACTATTTAAACCACACCCGATTGGTGCAATGTGCTTCGCGTTATTCTGCATCTGCAGCAGGACGCTCACCGTGTCAGCTCCAGCGAATCTTCAGTTCCGGATCCTGTGAATACGAAAATTACCTGCTGGGAACCAATCCTCAGTCTTCAGCAGCTCCTGCAAAACAAAAGGCACAGGTTAGGCAAAGGCAAAGTTAGCGGTTCAACTTACCCGATCCATCGGCAGCATTCAAGGCGTTTTTTCTGCATATCTCGTCCGGCATCGGGCCTGCAAAGACAAAGAACATTGGTTAGTAACGCTTAGTTACAAAACTGCTTACCTGTGTTACGCTCGCGCCAACTCTGCTCGCGCTGCATTCCGGCACCTGTAAAGACAAAAGAGACATTAAGGTGCATTCTACAGCCTTAGAGCAGCCTTTCTACTTACGTGCCTTCGTTTGCACCATCTTCTTGTTACGCTCTCTGCCACGAACCTGGGGGGAGCATCTTCTTCGGCACCGACAGCATCTGAAAGGGAAAAGACATAGACATTAAGGAGATAAGACATTTGAAGAGAGCAATCTAAAGGGAACTTTAATACTTACAAGTCACGCTCGTGCAGCACACGGCGGCATCGCTCTCAACTTACCCTCTGCAATTAAGAGGCTGAACTCATATCCAGTGAAGTAACTGGACCCAGCGCCCCTGCATGAGACGCAGGATGGAGAGCCCAGCATTCACCTATTTAAGGTGAGCACAACAATCGACCGAGTACCACGGGGAGAGAGGGAGAGAGGGGCTTGGAACTTCTCCCAACCTTCCAGCCACTAATACCTTGATTTTCCACTTGCAGACACCTCACCCTTCAGGTCAAACTTTCGGTGAGAAAGGGGCCAAATCCGGGAGCCAAACGAATCCTACGCCTGACATTGAAGACGGTTTCACCGCCCAGTCAAGACCCGCGCCTCCGAGGGAACCAGGTGAGCATTACATCAGGAGGGCAGGCATCATAAATAGATTCCAATATAAACAGATTTCTAATACCTTCATAAGTGTTCACTCTGTAACCCTTAACCCATCCATCTAAGTTTTTCAAACATTCAGTCACCCAGGTAGCTCAAGGGGTACCATCATGCTTTTGAGGGTTCTAAAGCTGTTAAGATACTGAGAAGGGGTCTTACCAAACCTAGCTATCAAAGCTAGCTTCACAGTTTCATACTCCTTTCTATCTATATCCCCCAACTCCATTACCACATCAGTTGCAACAGGGGGTAGCCTAGAAAAAAAGCCAAGGAATCAGCTGATTCCCTATAATGTCTTGAATCCCTTGGTTATATTCAAAAGCAGCCAGCCAATCCAAAATATCAAGTTTAACCTCATACATACTTACTGCATCTTTGGGCATGCAAGGCCTCTTAGGACTGGAAGACCTAGAGGACTCTGGGAGAGAACCAGTTTCAAGAGACAACTTGTTTTATTTAAAGTGCATGATTCAACTCCATTTCTCTGAGTTTAAGTTCTTGATGTTGCTTTCAGTTTGAGCTTAGATACTTTTAAATTCTAACTCAAGTCTCATTCTTTCCAATGAGACAAATTCAGGACTTAGTGTTGGACCTGATGGGGTCCATGTGGTCAAAGGTTGAGGCCTATGAGCTGGTAGAGGTAAAACAGGGCCTACATTGTGAGACTCTTCTGCCTCATCTAACTCATCCATAACATTAGAGCTGGGATCTGACATATTATCATCCTCATCAACATTTTCCACATTTGCTGCAGCGGTAGGTGTTTCAGACCCACTCCTCAGACTTTGGTATTCCAACAACTTTTCTATCAATTCAACCTTTTTGCCTTTTACAGTGAGATTCCTAGCTTTACACATATCTCTCAATTGATCAACTGTTAAAGGGACTAGGGTCTCCTGTCTTTAGCTTTCCATATCAGTCATGATAAAACAATTGCTTCTCTAGTGTTGCTTAGCCTTTTGAGGGTTATTTGAACAAAGGTAAGAGTAGAACTCTAAATGTGACAAGTATACTTTATCCTCACCACTGTACACCAGTGGTAGGCAGAATCACATGCAGTACCCTTTGGGAACACTACATGCAATTAAGACTACAAGTGTCAGTGCAATTTCACCTTTGATACAAGCCCGTACTACACAATAATGTGGTAGCAGTGGCTGAGCAGCCAGACTTATCTCAAGAGTTGAGTGAGCAGTAGAACAAGCTACACAAAGGACCAACAAATACAGTGGTTCAAACAAACACTTACTCAAGGTTTCTTGGTAAAAGAATATACATTTATTTACACAGTCAGTTTGAAAACATTACACTAGCAAGAGCAGCTCAATATCATATACTAATATACTACAAATACACAACCAATAAGTTACTGAACAAGTTCGGCTCCCCTGAAGTGGGAGCAAAATGGCACTTCAGTTAATTTAAAAAGGGGCAAAAAGACAAGGTTATAAGAATCAATAGCATAAATACTTTCATAGGCAGGGCAAAGGATTTCAGTTAACTACAACCAGCAATTCAGTTCATAGGCATGGGCCAAAGTCAATGGTTCAGAGTCTTTGTATAGGAAGCACAGTTATGGTAGTAAACGGTTAAGTCTTTGCCACAGATCTTAGAAGAATTTGGTCAGACAAAAAGTTAGACGAATGTAGACAGGCCTTCGAAGTTGGGAAAGTTTCACAAACTTTCACTGTCGCCGAAAAGATTTCCAGACCGCGCCTCAATCATTTCCATGCCTCAATCATGTCTTGTGTCCCGGTCAATTATTTTGTTCCTCTCTTTGCTTCCTTTAGTGCTGTTAAAAATGGCCTTGTGTATGAGCTGTAATCAAAAACCCATGCTCTGCAATAGTTGCACAACCCGGTGAATTGCTGCATTTCCCTCACTGTTTTGGGCTGTGGTGTGTTGCGTATTGTTTGTGCTCTCCTTGGGGAAATGTGCCTGCCATCCTTGGATATCAGCTGTTCAATGTACAGTACTTCCTTTTGACAGTACTGTAGTTTGGCCTTGTTTACCTTGTATCCATTGTCAGCCAATACTGTAAACATGTGTACTGAGTCTGTCCTGCACTGGTCCTCTGTCTCACTGCAAATCATGATGTCATCTAGATATTGTAGCACTGTGCTTTCAGTCTCAATATTGCTTAGATCCATCTGGATCACTCTATTAAAGATAGATGGTGACTCGCAGTACCCTTGTGGAAAACGACTGTGTTTCCACTTCTGGTTGTGATACAAAAAGCTGGTCAAGTCTTGTGAGTCTGGGTGTAATGTCACTGAAAAGAATGCATTTTTCATATCGATTACAGTGAAGCAAGTGGCTTCTGCTGGAATGCCACACAGGATTGTTGCTGGGTTTGCTGCTACTGGATATTCTGCTACTACAATGAGTTTAAGAGGGCTTAAATCCTGGATATAATGCCATGACCCCTGTTCGACCTTGTGCACGTGGTATACTGCAGTTTTGCATGGAGATTCTGATGGTACGAAGATGCCTCTCTAAATGAGGGCGCTGATTGTTTCATAAATGCCATTCTCTGCTTCCTTTGCTAGGGGATATTGCTTTACTTGTGGTAAGATTGCTCAAGGTTTCAGTTTTATCTTTACTCCCCCTATGCTTTTGATGCACCCCACATCAAAGGGACTTGTGGTCCATAAGCTGTCGGGTACCTTTGCCATGTCCTCTTCCCAGAATGCCAGCAGCGCCTCCAGCGCCATTGCCTTGTTTTGTGCAAACTCTCTGTAACTGATCTGCAACCAAAACCTTACACTCATTTCAAACATAATTTCCACCTCCAGCCCCTGCTCTCCAAGGAGCTCCTCATCTGTCACTGCATCCTTCTACCACCCCAATTATTGCTCTAAATGCTCTCCCCTTGTCATCTGTGGCATGAACTGCAATACAGTCCTCCCTTGCCAAAACTGCTTCGATGTCCACTGGTACTATTGTTCCCTCTGGCTCATCCAATGGTGTCTCTGGTCTGAAAAGGTGCCTGCCACCCTCCATACTTTCCCTGCAATGCCTGGCATCCATGCAATATTCATGTCAGTTCCATACTGGCACATTTCTGGGTCTAATGGCACCCCCTCTGTACTGTGCTCCCACAATATGCCTGGAAAATCTGCCTCACGTTCAACAGGTGTATTCCTGGTGTGGAGCACATTACGCCTTTGTCAGAGAATGAGATTGTCATGTTCAGTCTGGTCATGATGTCATGTCCCAAAAAGGTTTACAGGTGCTTGACTTGTCTAGAGTATAGCAAGGGTAAAGATAAGTCATGATCTCCTATAGGTAGAGAGATGTTATCAGTAAAAGGAACCACTTTCCGAGCTGCATAGAATCCTTGAGTGTTCATGGCATCGCCTGACTACGCAAATATCCCCTCCTGAATGCATGACCTAGTCGCCCCAGTGTCAACAAGAAAGGAAAATGTTTTGTCACCTATCACACCCTTATGCAAGGTTCCTCCACAGGATTTGGTGTGACCGACAGGATGGGACACATCAAGTTCCTCTGTGGGCTGTCCTACTGTGGATACAAGTCTGTTCCCGGTGAAGGGGTTGTTTCCCACCATAGTGACCCCTCCCAATCATCTCCCTGGGACCGTTGCTATCGTGTGCATAGGTTCTGTCTTGTCAGTGCTCTTTATTTGTGCAAATTGCTGTACCGTTCCTCTGGGTTGTGATGCTTTTAGGTACTGGGGTGAGGATGTTGCCATTGGGGGTGTCTGTGTCTTTACCTGTGGTGATGGTGCTTGTATTAGTGTCTGCAATGTTTGTTGGAATGGGCCCTGTATCTGCCCCTGCTGTTGCTGGTTCTGAGCACCATAGTCTCCCTGCCCTGCTGTGTACTGGGTTTGCCCTTGATCCCCCAGTTCTGTTGCAGTCCCCCAAAAAGACAAGTTCTGGAAATATGTCCTAACTGTCCGCAGGTCCAGCATTGTGGTGGCTCCTTCCCCTGTCCATGGAAGTCCTCTGAGGCATCTCCTGCATTCTGTGGTCCCTGCTGTCCATATCCCCAAAACCCTCCCTGGATATGGTGCATCTATGGTCCAAAGCCATGCCCCCCTTGGAATCCTCCTCTTCCTCTAAACCCCTGCTGGAACCCGCCCCACCCCACGTAACTTCCCCCCATGTGTGGTACGTATTGTGGTGCTTGTGGTGGTTGATACTGTTTCTGTGGTGTTGGTACTTGTGTCCATGGCATATTTAGATAACTTATTTTGGACTAGCTTAGCCTCATCAGGTCTTCTGCCTCAGGGTCGGACTGGGACAAAAAATAGGCCCGGTCACCCAAAAAAAAGTGTCCCACCCCTCGCCTCAAAAAAGTGGCCCACCCCTCACCTCACGACCCTTGACCTCTGATGACATCTCCAGAAGTGATGTCATTTGACCCCACACCAAAGTGACATCCCGGGAAGCGATGAAACATGACCTTTCACCCCTTGACAAAACAGGAAGTGGCATCAATTAGCATGGTTCCTAAGTACACTAAATTACTGTGACTCCAAGCAGCAGACGTCCACGGCCAAATGATAATATGTTATTGAGTAGCACTTACGCTTAAGCTCTTTTTTATAGAGCAAATATGCATACAATATCACCCAACCTGTGTTGGTACTCGTTTATCGACCTAAGAAAAATGAAAAGCTTTTGATAAAAAAAAAAAAAAAAAACATTTGAAAAAAGAAAATATATATTTTTTCAATTTTCTTTTCTCCAAACCGGCCCAGGCATGGCCAGAAACCGGGCCCCACTCCCAAGGGACGATTTTGGCCTGGCCACGGGCCGAAAGGCCGAGGGGCCAATCCGACCCTGCTCTGCCTTTTGTTTGACCTTCTCCTGCCACAGCCTGCAATGGTGTACTATTGTGAGCTGTATATCTTGCCATCCCTTTGCTTCCATCCCCACCAACGTCTTTAAGCTCTTCTGTACAGGCTCTGGCAGCCCCTGCACCAAGATGTTTTGTCCCACGACTCTCGAGTTTCGAGGCACCAAAGCTCTTCGATCGCTTGAATGTACTCAACAGGATCCTTGTTGTCACGCATTTTGCGTGACATAATCTCCCCTATGCTGATGTGTCAGGGTACTGTGTCCACAGTGCTTGCCATACTGCTGCTCTACAATTGACGAATAGTGACCCATTGTGTGCTGTGTTATGTATCGTCACCCCAGGGAACCCGCCCTCTTTCACATGTCATCAGCCGCGTCACCCAGTATCAATATCAATCGCCCCTTGACGTCACCCACTGCCAGCCTGTAGCCTGCTGTCAACATCTCCATTTCATATATCCTTTTCCCTGCTCCTGCACTCAATGAGGGTAACCTGCATTTGACATTCTCCTTGTCTGTGTGTTTCCAGGGTACGTACTGAGGCCTTGTCCCTCCCCTTTCAAGTAGGGGCATCTGCCAAACTGCCCTCTCCTCTGGTGTTCTCCTGTGCTGTCTGATCTGAATGGGCCCTCTCTCGTCCTCAACATCTGTGCATATGTCTGTGGGTTCTAGCATTGGTATCCGTTTTGTCTCTTCATGTGCTCTAGACAGTTGTACCCTGGAATGTGCCAATGCTGTCTCCTCCCACCTGCATCCTGGAATATCCCTCAGTCTGTTATTGTATGTGTTTGGTGTGGTGCACCGGTCAGGTGTACAATGCTTATGGTCGTGTGGATCTGTCCCTCCTCCCTGTTGTCCCTGTGACCTAGACTCCCAGGATGTCCCTTTACCTGTTCCCTTGAGATAGAGTTTGTTATGCCCTCCCCTTTCATCATCATCATGGCCATCCTCCTTGTCAGAGTCTTTGTCCATCTCACTGCAGAAGTTGTCTATGAAACTTAACTTATGTGACTTAGAGTTGGGGTTGTGCTGGGTATCAAGATCAACAACCACTAAATAATATTTATTTTCTCCTTTCCATATTCCCAAGCGTGCAGTGCCTTGCCCTACTGAGCTATCCGGGCATACCTCTGAGCTATCTGGGTCTGGTCACCTCTCTCCTTCCCTTTGTTTCCTTTCCCATTCTAGTGCAGCTTGCTCCCCCCCTGCCCTCATTGCCCGCTCATCCTCCTCCTTCTGCGCTCATTCCCACTTCAGTCTGTTTATCTGAAACGTCCTTTGCCTCCTTCCTTCATACTTATGTGTTCCTTGCTCAATTATCTGCCTTCTCCACTCTGCCAGTTCTGCCTCCTTTTCATCACTTCCCTTTCTTTCCCATTGTTCACTCTCCTTCTCTCTCCATTCCGTTCCTAGTCTCTCTGCCCCTTCCTTATCCATGTTCTCCTTTTTCATTCTCCACTCCCTTTCCTCTCGTTCCAATTCCTCCTTTCTTTCCCCCTCGTCCCGCTCTATTCTAGCCTCCATGTCCATGCTTTGTCGTTCCTCCTGCTCCACTTGAGCCACCAAGTCAGGCCTTCCCTGTGTCCTTTCCAAGCCCTCTATCGCCCTTGCTGCTCCTTCATGCGACCCCCACTGTCTTCCCTTTAAGTTTCAGGAGTATTTGTGCCACTATCCACTCCTCGCTACCTATGCCACGAAACACTGCCTTCGTTCTCTGCAGCCTCGCCTGTCTCGCTGATGAGAGTGGGCTGCCCAGTACCTCATGAGATCTCTACTTTAGTATATGGTAGTGGTTTATATGTTGGATTTGAATATCCCTCTCTGCCCATAGTTCTCTTGATGGATATATTCCCTAGTCTTCCTCTGTGTCATTAGATACTACACTAGGAGGGGCAGGACCTCTTCCTTCACCTCCTGCTGGTTCATCATCCTTACCCGGTCTGCTGCCCCCTCTTGAAATATGCGCCAGAGCAAAAATATTGCCATGCGTTTGGCCAACTTCTTCCCCTTATAGGTGTTTTGTAAGTGTGTCAATAGTGATTGCTGCACGTCCCTGGAGAAACTGCCGCTTGGCAGCCATGGCCATGTTACCTTTCCTTCAGTGCTCCTGGCCCACTCTACTTAATGATTTTGTTTTTATATTGTGGCAGGACTATGCAAAGCTTTTGAATGGGGGTCAGTCCCCCCATCAATCCCTGGTACGTGGGGTACATTATTAGCTTACCTGACCTCTAATCAAGGTTTTTGATAATGTGCTGTCAGGAAAAAGGGTTAAACTGCAATGGAAATGCATTTCAATTGCTACAACGTCACTTTCTCTGCACCTTACAGGGCGGGCTCCGCGCACAACCCCACCTTCACAGTTGCTGCCTTCTCTGGCACCACCACAATCCTGCGCATGTTCCTTCCTCGCACCGCCGCTCGTTCACCTCTCTACCAATCACAAGTCTGCAACACTAGCTCCTCACCATCAAAACTCTCCGTCCTGTGCAATAACCTGAGGGTGACGTCACCAAGCTAAACCTTGGACCGAATGGACAAACAGTTTTCACCGACACAAGACAATGACCCACTGCTGTTATCCCCACACAAAAATACCCCAACAATTCTGTAACCCCACAGCTGTCTTCCCACTTCTCCAGGGCAGAGTATACTTCTATGTTCTTGTAATTAACTGCAACCATTGCGTCGCCAAATGTGTGAAACGCCTCTCTCCAGGAGACTTAACAAGTTTATACACTTCCGCAATCTAGGATAGCTCCATCTAACCCCTATGGGAATACTGTCATCTATGCTTCGCGCTGCCACGCCCAATTCACAGGTATCGCCTATTTGTATGCTTCTATAATCCAAGCCGTTCAAGAGTGTAGTCCTAGTTGTTAACTAGAACCTTTTACCTCGAAGAAAGAATGCTCCCTAAACATAGAAAAGGGACTACTATCTCTGCTCCTGTCCCTGCTCAATGACACTACTAACAATACTAAAACACACTATTAATACTGTCAACAATACCTCCCTCCTCCCAACAACTACTCAACACTATCCCTTATGCCCACATTGCTAATTACCCAGACCAATATTTACTTTCCGTGCTCGGCCGCTGGCTCCCCATCAACCACTCGTTGTGCCCTTCCGGTCTTTCTTGGACCCTGCACCGATCGCGGACAGGATCATTTTCCAAAATGGCTCCAGACGGCCTTTCTCTATTTAGCATTGTTCCGCTGTCTCACAATACCCATGAGGGTCCCACAGCCTTTTAGGTCTGGTGGTGAAGGAGGCAGCTGATGCCTCAAACCATCACCTGTGCTATCAACTGTACACCTGTGTTCTTCAAGTGTTTGGGTGCATGGTTGTGTCCCGATGTGCAGATGGCACATGTGCTTCATGTCTAGTGCTACTATGTCATGTTGCTTCTAGCAGCTAGATGTGTGGGTGTCGCGACTGTCAATGGAGTTATCTTTGGTCTCGTCCAATGGGTTTTCATCCATTCTGCATAAGGTTTGCCCTGCTCTTGGTTGCTAGGGTTGGCTGAGAAGGTATCTTTCATTGCACTTGTCCATTGGAGGTGCAGTGGGTATTGGTGCGGGTTCGTGCGATCTTCGGCCATATTGTCTTTGGGTTTTCTTTCGGTTCGAGTGTTTGGTGGGTGGGAGGACAGGGCCTGATTTTGACCTTCCCTCTTCACCTGAATATCCAGTAGCCAATCAGGATCTTTTCCCCAATATAAAGCTGTTCACCCTTAGTCCCTCAACCTCTTATTTGCTGCTTGACACAGCATGTAAGTTAATTTCAACTGTTCAAGCCTTCATCTAATGTTTCCTGATGTGTTTGTGATACTGTTTCATAGTATCTACAGAGTGGGCTGTTTATTCATAAGCCTTGTGTTTTCATTTGCAGCTGGCCGATCCTGCCTCATTCGGCTACTTTGTTTTCCTGTCTCTCCTGGCTGCATGTGGCAGCGTTAGCTCACGCAGCAATTGCAAGGGGACGGGGGTTAGTCACCCCATGCAGGAGCCAGCAGGGGCTATGAGAGCTTGAGCTGTGCTGACACGTAAGCAGAGGCACACAACGCCATTTTTTGCTTTCAGAAATTCCTGTCATTGAGGACATCGCTCATCGTTTCCTTAGCTAATATTTTCTTGTCCCTTCTCGGTTTCGGGCTTCATTATTTGGCGTTGCTATCGTGAAATAGCCTGCTAGGCTTCAAGGCTTGTAGAAGCCAGTGCTGTGTTTCCCAGTGCAAAGCCTGTTCGGCCTGTTGCCCTCCACCCGTGAAGTTGCGGCCGTGGCTGCTGCTGTGAGGGAAGACCTCTGCTCGAGATATTGCCTGTTCTGGGTATTGTCCTTCTAGCTTCTAGTCCTAGATGGGGACAACACCCTGTGTGTCCTCATCTTGCTTGATCTCTCTTCTGCCTTTGACACTGTCAACCACACCATCCTGCTCAACCGTCTCTGTGATAACCTGGGTATCACAGGACAGGCTCTGGCGTGGCTGACTTCTTTCCTCTCCGACCTACCCTCCCAGGTCCAACTTGGGCCTTTCCTCTCCGATATCTTTTTCTCTACCTTTGGTGTCCCCCAGGGATCTAACCTCTCTCCTTGGCTGTTCAACCAATACCTGGCACTCCTTGATCATTGCATCGCCGCTCTCTGACCCAACTTTCAGTGCTATGCGGATAATACCCAGCTCATTTTCAGGCTAACCTCGGCTTCCTCCTCTTCTTCCCTGATCGCTGACTGCCTGTCTGCTATCCAGCAGTGGTGTGCCGCCAATGACCTCTGCCTTAATGCCAGTAAGACTGAGATTCTACTCATCGGCACACCCTCTCCCTCCTTCCCTGCAGCTCTCTGGCCGGCCTCTCTTGGCCCTCTTCCTGCTCCCACCTGCAAGGCATTTTCGACTCCACACTCTCCTTCTCTCCTCACATCTCCAACGTCTCCAAGAAGTCACACTACCAGCTGCACCTCCTCAGAGGTATTCTTCCTCTCCTCTCCTTCCCCCAGAAGCTCACCGTCTCCAGAGCCCTGGTTCTCTCTAAGCTGGACTACTGCAACAGCCTCTATCTAAACCTGCTTGCCTCTACTCTCCGCCCTCTGCAACTTATCCAAAAAAGGACTGCGAGACTTGTCCTTGGCCTCAAGACCTGGGATCGTACTCTCCAGGACTGAAATCTCTGCACTGGCTCCCAGTGGCTGCAAGGATTAAGTTCAAAACCCTCTGTATTATCCACAAGGCCTTCTGGGGCCTGGGGCCGCATTACTTTCAACTCTCTCTTCCTAAATATCTTCCTTCTCGGGCTCTTCGCTCATCTGCCTCCAACTCCCTCAGGGTCAGCCGCTTCTCCAAGCAACGAGTTGGTGGTCGATCTCTCTCTTCGGCAGGGGCCTCCCTCTGGAACAGCCTTCCTGCCTCCCTGAAACTTGAGGAGAACCATCTCCGGTTCTGGAAACACCTCAAAACCTTCCTCTTTGCTTCTGCTTTCTCTGCCTCTCTCCCCTGCTGAAATTCCTGGCCGAATCTGCACTGGTTACCTGGACATCGTTCTGACCTTGGGGCCAGGTCCCACCCTTTGCACTTCTGCCCTGCCTCCCTGGATGACCCTGCACTTAAGGACTGTGTTCTGTATCCCTACAGTCCCCCCCACCAGCACTTGTCTGCTCTATTTTGCACTTGCCACCATCAGGCTGCTTTACCATCGTATTTATTCCTCTATCCCATGTTATGTTATGTTATGTTATTTTGCATTATATATGTACATGTACTGCACTTCCCCCTCTCCCTTCCCCCAGGCATGTTTCCCTTTCTCCCTACCCTTGCACTTGCGCGATCTGAATGACACTAGGATCGTTTGTCTGTCTTTCCTCTGTTTTCCCTCCCCTGCCTCGTCGCGCCTTGAAACACTTGTGTATAGGCGCGTTATAAATACCATATCATATCATATCTCCATAAAGGTTCTTAAGTAGATTGAATTCAGAAGGTTTCAGATTGCTCTATTTAGGACGTTTGTAGGAGATTTTCTTGAGGTTTTTAAGGGTTTGTTCATGGAAAATATCAATAGAGGGTATGTTTATTGGAGGCATAAATGAGCTCTTGCTTCTAAATTTCTGAAGAGCTTCATCTTGCTCCATTCCTCTCTGGTCATCGCCATTCTCTACTTCATTAAAAAATACTTTCAGTTTGAGTTTCCTAATGAACCAGAACAACTCTACTTTTGTAGCAAAAAAGTTGCTACTTTGTTGGCACAAATTTCAGACCCTTTTGAAGAATATCAACCTTGGATGTATTAAGTGATCTACTGGACAAATTGATCACTAAGTTTTCTTTTGCTCCCTCGTTATCCTTCTTTCCCCTCTTGAATTAGCCCCACACATTTTCCAGAGGCTGATATACCATCATTCAATTTCATATAAAATTTCAAAAAAGCCCACGTGAGTGCACACCCACTGATCGGATGGTCAAAGTTCTCACAACCGCAATCGTACCCGCATGAAGCTCGAGACAGTTTATATGAAGACACTGCTCTTGAATGGACCACTTGTCTCCTCTAGAAACCTTTTGCCTTCTCATTCTACAACCTGACTCTAACACCATGTACTTCCATGTGCTGAAGCCACCATTGCAACTCATCCTTTGGCTCCTGGGAAAGCCGCAGCACCTGTGAATAGGGAGTTCCCTCCATGGAGATGCTGAGTCTTTAATCTCTGAAGAGCTCTGTAATGCAAATGAGCTGGGAAGATTACCTAATTCAGGGTTGACAGCATCCCTATGATCCTTGCTAGAACCCTGATAGTAAGAAACCCCCACCGTAAGACTCACTTGATTTGGACTCAAATACTCCTCATTTGCTTCTTACGGCAGCAAAAGCTGAAACAGCTGAGATTTGATAGCAACGCTCAGAAATTGGATGCATCTAGTAGGAATGATAACATACTTTTCCAGATTGATAATGAACCCCAGATCCTGATGGAGTGAAACCATCAACTTGAGATGTCACAGGAGCAACTTCTTCTCTTGCTCTAGAATAAGCATGTCGTCCAACTACCCTATTATTCTCATGCCCCGTGCCCTTAGAAAAGCATTTAGGTGTTTTAGGAGATTTGTGAAGCACCATGGCAAACTGTCAATGACTATCCCACCACAAGAATTGTAGGTACTCCTGATGAGGAGGAAAGACAGGGACTACCAGGTATTCAGATCTATCTTGGCCATCCAATGTGAAGGCATCATGAGTCAGACACAGAGAAAAAGGTTCAAGTTCTTTCAACAAAGTTTTATTAACTCAAAAAGGCAAGGTGGAGAAAAGCCTAACTTGTGCTATGCTAGGGTGGAATTTCCCTACCTAAAGAAAACTAAGGATAGTCTGCGTCAGGAAGTTGAAAGTAAAACATCTGTCTGAGTCCAATAACCTATACTCACCCCAACAAATAATGGCATACAATGTGTAGGGATGTCAGCATCTAAATGAATAGTGTTCAAAATAAAGTTCAGAGTTTCTTCTAGCTCTTGGCTTATAATCAGCTTCCCTACCCCAAGCTCCCCTACCCCAAGTTCAAAGTAGTTCATCAAGTACTTTCCCCAAGAGATCAAATCAACCAGCTTTCAAAACAGCACTTGACCTCAAAGTTACAAAAAGATCTTTGCACAACACAACAGGTGCTTTCAGTGGCTTTCCCATTCAGGGGGCACCCAGTCTAGGTGCAGTTGTCAGACCATATGGTTTACCCACTACAGGTCATGCAACCACTACTACTCCTTGCCTGATTTTTCATTAACACCAGTCCACTGATTATCCTAAGCAGTGAGGCTTGCCTAAATCACATGCGTGACACTCTCCTGACACTGTATTGTGGCTTGGTTGGCCACCATGCATTTGTTCCACTTTATTATGTTCCATTGGCTCTTGCCAATGATTGTTTGCTCATAATATACAGTTCTTTGCACTTTCTTGGCTCTGGCCAATGCTGTATTTCTCATATCATGCATACAACTCTTTATGCTCTAATAGTTTTTCTAGCACTTGTTTTCAGTTAGTGCAGTTAATCATTTCAATACAGTTCAAAAACTTCCTTTCAGTAAGATTCACAATCTTTCTTTCACTCCTCTCAAGATGCAAGAGTGTTTCCTGCTTTCGCTCATTTTATTTGGTATTCAAAATGCCTTTAGATCTGCTTTAACTTGCTTTCATTTTGTTGGGTATTAAAAATTATTTATTTCTGCTTTAACTTGCATAGCAATGCGTTATCCATTTTTATTAATGTCCATAACTTTATTTCCATGACTGTCTGCCAGCACGCTGTTCCCCCTTTCTGGTGGCACTCACTGGTCCCACTTATGGCTCTTTGCGAGGTCCTCCGCCGACATGGGTTTCTTTCTCTCTGTGCGTTCCCTCGTGTCTTCTCCCAGTGGCCTTATGTGGCTTGTACACACCCAACAGTGCTTACTCTGCGGCGCAGGACTCTCACGACTGGTTCCCTCGGTCTCGCCAGCCTCCTTCTTACAGCTTGCCACTGGCCTCCAGCACCCTGTATCATTGCTTCCTGCTGCATACGCTCTTCACTTTTCCACGGGTCTCGAGCATTCCTCCTGACACACTGCCATACAGGAGAGGTCTGCCTGCACCCAGCAGTTTGTGGGCGTTCTCCCACAGTTGACTCAAATTCTCTTTTGGGCTTCCAGCTTTTAAAGCTCCCGCCTCCATTCTTGTTCCAAAAAGGACTAGACCACTCACCGTTAAAGCGGTAGTCCTGCTTTACTCTCGTTGTCCTCCTCCTTGTCCCAGTACCTGACTGGGGTTGATAAGTGTTTGCTTTAACAAAGTGAGTACGTGTTGTTCTAGGTGTTCTATTCTTCATCCCAGTATTAAAATGAGTTTGGTATGCATCTGCGTTAATAAAATGAGGATGCTTTGTTCTAGTTATCCTCTTCTTGTCCTAGTAGTATACAGGTGTGTTTTGGGGAATGGTTGGGGGAAAGACAGGGAAAGGGCTGACAAGAACCTATAAAGGCTTGAGGGATGGATGGTTCATGGTGAAAGGGAAATGGGGGATACCATGTCTCACCTAAGGACATGCTCTCCCCACTCTTCAAGTTTCCTCCACCCATGTGATCCTGCCTTGCATATCTACCCCCATGGTCGGGATCCAAAATTGATGTCCTTTCGCTGGCCACCCGAGAATAGGATACCGGGGTCAAAGAAGTGAGGATGCCCTCAGGTTCCTCACACCAATCTCCCTGAAGGAGAGTTTCTCTTAACAAATGAATACCCTCCATCTTGAAATGGCGCTACACCACAAAATAATGGAAGGCCTTGAGATCAGGGCTCAAGTCGAGGGTGCACGCGGGTGGACGGACTCAGTCACCCTCAGCTAAATTGAGAAACATTGAACATCCTCTTTGAACTTATGAATTAAATCCTACGTTGGGGATCAAACCGCAGTTGTCAGGTTTGCAAGCCTGATACTGCACCACTGCTCTATGAAACTGGATGAAAAATTACAAACAGCTAAAAGTGAAATGTCCCATTTCGGTACTGAAAGTTCCAGGGAAAACATGTTTATTGGTTCTTGGAGTTTGATACATGAACACCTTTTAACGTTTGTTTTCAAAAACACTATTAGAAGAAAATATCCTCTCTTGGTTTTGTGTGTGTGATGATTACATACATACTTTATGAAAGGCAAATGTCATGGTTCCCGTGCAATTTGGGTGGTTATGCAAAGCCAATTTAATGAAATGTGCATATTTCACCTTGATATGATAATTTCTGCCTTCGTCACATTCCATTGCACTTGTTGATGAGTCCCCCCACTTTAATTTTTAGGACTTGACCCCTGCTTGAGATTGATGACTGCCCTGAATCCCCCATTTGGCTTTGAAACCAGAAAAATTATACTGAGAAAAGGACATGCCTCGTGAGAGGCGGGAACCACCTCCACCTTCTGAATGAGCTCCTTCACTTCTGTATCCACTAAGGTCTGCTTTTCCCTACTGAACACCAAAGGGCAAGGGAGAACCACCTGACAAGGGGGGAAATCAAACTCTATAGTGAAACCCTGAATTGTCTGGAGGACCCATGCGTCCACCATTAAAAGTGACAAATTGTGAGCAAAAAGAACTAACCTTCCGCTCAAGCTCTCAGAGGGAAAAATCATTTAAATGTAAAATGCTCACCTGTTGCAGATCGGGCTCTACCTGCTCCTCTGCCGGAGCGACTCCTCCACTGAGCCCCTAGCTGGGGAAAGAAGGTGTTTGCTGCACCTTTGGAGGAGAATGACCCTGCACACATTTCTCTAGAAGCAAACTGTGTTGGGGGAGAGGAGCCCTGGAATCGATGGCCAGAGGAGTGGGCTCAGCCTCTTCCAGCCCTTTCAAGAACACCAGGGTTTAGGGCTTTCCGATTGTTGGTCTGGGCTTTATGTAAGGCTGTAAAGGTATGCACAAACAAGGACAGTTCATTGATGAGGACCCGCTCTTCAGTAGAATCCTGTGGACCACCAGAAACCTTTGCCTGAAAATCCCAAATTCCTACAATAAAGTGGCCAAAAGCAGATGCAAGGGTATTATTTAAATCCCATAAGGCCTCATCCATAGATTCCTGGATGGCCCTGTGAATGTCCTTATCACTGAACCCAGACTTATTCCCTGAGGGCATCGACTTAGCTGGGACACCCATCTCTTCAGAGGAGCTATTATATGGAATAATAATGCCTACTTCCTTATCTAAAGGACCAAAAGCAGACATGGCGAATACTAAAAAAACCAGGGGTCAGGGTGTTGGAATAAAGATTGGAAAGCAGGTCTTCACGGATGTTCAGGAGAGCAGTTTCCGTGCTTCTGGCAGCTCTGAAGCCAGACAGATGGTCATGAAGACAACCAACAGATTCAGTGCGGAGATTAAGATGGGAGATGGCCAGTTTCTCCAGGAGTTTGCCCAGGAAGGGAGTGATGGAGATTGGGCGATAGTTAGCTGAGCAGCAGGGGGCAGCAGAGGGTTTCTTAAGAAGAGGGTGCACAAGGGAGTGTTTCAGGGGGATGGGAAGACTCCAGTGGCAAAGGAGTGATTGCAGAAATCAGCCAGGGCAGGAGCCAGGGAGTCGATGTGGTCCTTGATAGTTTTGTAGGAGGAGGGGTGAACCTGCTTTGACGAGACTTTCATAGATCGGACTTGTCGAGAAACCTTGTCTGCAGAGAAAAGGGGAAAAGCAGAGAGAGAGGGAGGGGGGGTGCCAGCAGAAGGGTCAGAGGAAGAGCAGGGGATAGAGGGAGGGAGGCGAGAAGAGGAGAGTGAGGACAGGATGTCCTGGGTCTTAGAAATTAAGTGTAAGCGACTTCAATTCAACACTACAGCTAAGTCAATGCCTAGTCTGGGATGCTGATGGAAGCCCTTATTGATGTATTTTTATGTCCAGTTCATTTACTCTGGATGACAACCCTTATATAACACCCCTCTCTCAGAATCCCCCCGACCCCGCTGAGCCAAGAAGTAGGTTTGTTTTCCAAATTTAAAAGGTTTATTTGAAAATTAAACAATATATAGATATAACACACTTTTATAATAAATTAATGTTTGAAGGCACACTTGTGAAGATGATAGTGATCAACAATGGATAATGTTACAGTGGTACACTCTTTCTGATGGCTTAGAAGTGATATAGAGAGGATAAAGTAGCTGAGAATGCTTTTATGGCTTCAATGCAATGATGAATGAAAATGCAGTACAGAAAATAAACTTGATATGACTTCAACAAAAGACAATGTAATCACTTTTCTATGACAATTCACCCCCCGCCCCCTATGCGAGGTAAAGAGATGGGAGGAAAGCACACAGTTCTCAGGAATGCAATCAAATATAATTCAGTTCCCCCCTAGCAAGCTTAGAGGAAAACAGGTAGGAGTTTTAAACACAGGGAAAATCCTTTTAAATGTGGTGGCAATGAAGTGAAAAATATACTCAAATTGCTTTTAATTCCCTATAGGAGGTTCAGGGTGAGTGAGAGATACTTTAAATTAATTCAGGATCACTTTAGCAATGCTCTATGAATGATTGTCAGGTTGCACACGAATTTCAGCAAGGAAAGCAAGGACAAATATTTTTACACGTGGCTGAAATTAAGCAATATGTCAAATTGCGGCAAATTTAGTCGCGTGCGTCGAGAGCAATTGCGGAGGCACTATAAGGAAGTCGGTTCTAGGTTTGTTGGAACGATTAGACTCTTAGCTTCAAGATGACAGTTAGAACTCGCTCCTAGCACAAACGGTTCCGGAGATACGGCGATTTAGTAAAGGTAGTTTTTCAGATTTTAAATTTTAAAGCTCAGAATGACAGATGACAGTTTTCAGTTTTAAAAATGACAGAAAGACACGATTTTAGGAGGCAGTTCTAACAGGCTAAAATACTTTGGATTTAAACTAAGAGATTGGTTTTGGCACAGTGCTAGCTGGGTACTCACACTAGATTTTGGACAGGAATACGACTTCGTCACCGATCGGGTCAGGATTGGCTGCGGTTCTCTGGTACAGGTTCCGCGCACAGCGATCTGGGTCAGCTCTCAGCACTGCACAGCGATCTGGTCTGGGTCTGATCTCTCTGGATAATTCTGCCTTCTGGGTCTGTTGAATAGTTTGGTTGGTTTTGAGGCCTGCTGAAGAGGATTCAGCTTGTGGATTCAGGCCTCTCTGCTACAAATTCTGGAGTTAATTTCTGGTCTCTGAAGATTGATGGATTTGAAGTCTGGATCTCTGGATGTGAAGTCTGAAGTCTCCCGGCAAAGCGTCCCGCAAGAAAGTGGAAAGTGAATGTCTCTACCTGGGTTTCAATGTTCCTTTTATGTGCTTTGAAAATGGGTGTGTGCCTGGGCCTAGCTAAGCCTGCCCCTCTCACTTATCATTGGCCAAGCTTTCCTCTCTCCCTTGATTGGGGGAAAGAAATGGAGTGTCAGAGTGATGCTGTAGGTTTTATGGTCAGAGGAACCTCCCCTTGTCAAATTGCACACAAATCTATTTCTGACCCAAATACATATTTATCTATGTACCATTTTTCTAATATTATAGGTCCAGTTAACATATTTTCTGTAGCACCAAACCATCCGATCCCTGTCTTTGTAAGATGTCGTGTCTACTTATGACAGAATTCTCCCCTTTTCATCCAGATAACGACCTCTAAACCTTTCCAGATTTTGCACAAATGTGCCCCAGGGATATGGGTTTCAGATGATAAAGTGTCAGATTTTTAACATGCATACGTTTGGAGTAACAACCTTTTTTTCCCGCTACTATCCCCAAGAACATACCACAGGGTCCTAACACCTCTTAAAATGTGCACAGAAAAATCACAAAAATGATGATGTTATTTATATAATTTTGACAAGTCCGCACTGTGAATTATCCATCTTTTTAAAATCATGCTCTGGCCCCAAAGGGGTGTGGTTTTCCAAAGCACATGGTGGAATTTCTGGTTTATCCACTTCCCCCAAGCTCAGCTTGCCCTCACAGGCACTGCCCCTCCCAGTTTCTCCCAAGAGGAAGCCACTTTACGGCCCCCCAATATAATATTTGCCTGAGCCAGTGACAGTGCTTTGTTTAGTTTCCTGTAGTCCCCAGGTGCCACTCCCCTAATTCAATCAGAGAGGTGTCATCTCCTTTTGGCAGGGGCAGCAGAATGCAGCCAGGCCTGGGAAGAGTTGTTGAGCCAGTTCAACTCCTGTCGGGGGTAGTTGTCAGGCAGAATTCAGCTAAATGTCACTTTAGTTCCCAGTTTTCTACATTCAAATCACACTGACAATCTTTCCACATGCAGCTAGAATGCTGATTCTAAGTTCAAAGCTATGACATTTAAACAATTGCAACCTATGTGGCACTCACAAGTAGGTTGCTCATTTATTCTAAACATTTCGATTTTAGTGGCTTTAAACCCAAATTCACTTAAGCTGCTGACATCCCCAGCTATTCTTTTTTATATACATTAAATAATTACTTCCTTCAAGTCATTTCAGAATATAGTTTTACATTGTATCCACCTCTTAGCAAGTATTTCCTTGGCCTGATTTGGGTTCATTTGTTCAGTTTTACACAAAAGTCTGGTGGTTTTAAAACGCCGGCTTTCTGATAGTGGTGAGCACCAGTATTGCATCCATTTTTGACATTAAGAAAATGAATTCCCCACAGTTCTGGGTTGCTTTTGGAAATCAGCATTGCCATCCCCAATGGTTTTAGGCTACTGTGTGTGTAGCCCAATGGTGGTTTTAGGCAGTGCCCTCCTGTGCTCACAACATAGGCAAAAATGGGTGGCAGCCTATTCTTCATGTTTTCCCTGTGCACTCTCTGGGGAGTTCTGGCCATCATGATGTTTTCAATGCCAGTAATGCACAGTTTTATGTTCGGGCTTAGTTGCATGGGTAAAAACATCCCACAAGCCCCCCCCCTTGCGATGGCCATTCTGATCTTTCACTGATGGAACTCGCAAGATCTGGGAGGATCGCCTCATCTTCTTCCAATTCCGCAGATGGCACAGTTCAGCATCTTTTCCTCCCTCCAGTCGATCAATCAGTTCTCCTTGCTGGTCCTGATGGGAGGATTGGGCGGTACCCCGGGCCCCTCGGATCTTTGCTCCCGGTCTCTGGGTCGTTCTCCTCGGTCAGTCTCCGTGGTTTCATCTCTCCTAGGATGAGAAAGCAAAAGCGGCAATACCTATTCGTAGACATTTCTCCACCACTATTAATGGTGTGGCGAACACATACATTTTATACATCCGGTTACATTTTTCAGTCTTGTTTTAAAAAACAGGATATAACAGGAAATATTGACATTAGGTTACTATATTTTTGGTATGTGGAATATTTTAGGGTTGGAGCTTTTATTGATCTGCGGCGGCCCCCTCTGGGATTCCAGAGGATTCCTCCAGTTGTTGCAGTGTGTGCCTAGGATGGCAACACTTTAGCTGATTTATATGTACCCACTTGTCTTCCCCCTCTGCCAAACTGCCTTTGGGGATGCGGATCTTGTAGGCTACAGGGGAGATTTTGTCTATAATTTCAAACGGTCCCTTCCACGTAGGCAAACATTTTCGCTGTTTGGCCTGGTTTCTTTGGAAATTGTATAGATAAACCCAGTCTCCCACATTATATTCCTTCCTGGTGGTCTTCAGGTCGTAGTGGGTCTTCATGCTATCAGCTTATCTTTCTAGATTCCGCTGAGCATAGGCAAAAGCATGTTGGAGGTGTTTCCTTAAATTCTCCACATACTCATGAGTTGTGGAGGCATTGATCAACGTCTGCTCTTGGGTCCTGTAGAGCAAATGCTGGGGAAGCACCATCTTGCGTCCGGTCATCAACTCAAATGGTGACATTTTAGTTGCAGATGAAGGGGTAGATCTGATGGCCATTAGGACCAGAGGTAATTGGATATCCCAACTTGGCCCAGAATCTGCCGCAAACTTTTTTAAGATTCTCACAATGGTCCGGTTGGAGCGTTCTACTGCCCCAGAAGAGGCTGGCCGGTAAGCAATATGTAACTTCCTTTTACCCCCAGTATCTCCCACATCTTTGTCATTACCTCGCTGGTGAAGTGGCTACCTCTGTTTGACTCAATCCTTTGATGTAGACCAAAACGGGAAAAGATGTGGTTAATCATCAGAGCAGCTGCTGTTTCTGCCTTGCAGTTTGGGGCCGGGAGACATTCCACCTACTTGGTAAACAAGCATGTGACGGTCAACATGTACTTGTTTCCTCTAGACGAGCGAATTACAGGGCCTACAAAGTCGATTTGCAAATCTGACCATGGCAGTGTCATTCCCCTCTTTTGGAGGGGCGCCCGGTGTGTGAGGGATGTTGGCTGAAATTGTGCACACACAAGACACCCCTTCAAGTATTGGTTGAGGTCCTGGCCCATATGTGGCCAGTATGCAATCTCTCTTAAGATTTCAAGTGTTGTATGAAACCCCCTATGACCGGCGGTGGCCGCATCATGGGCGTGACTTAACATCAGGCTTCGGAATGAGGTAGGAACCACCCACTGATCATGGCCAGCTTGGGATTTCCTTACCAACAAACCGTCTTGGATTCAGAACCTTTTTGGACATTTCATCAACACTCTTAGGTCCTCTTTCCCAATGTAATCGGTATCCGTCAGGGGAAAGTTCTCAGGGTCCTCAATGTGTTGGTAAAACTTACCAATTATTGGATCCCCTTTCTGAGCTGTAATCAAATCAGCATCAGGGGTCTCCTTACTCCATTGTGCAGTTGAAAGATCATTGTGAGCATTTGTCTGGGACCTAGTGATAGCAGTGACCTGGATTTCCCCCAACAGGGACTCAATCTCTATTCGATCTCCTTTGATGGCCCCGGTTTTGGCCAGCTGATCAGCTAAGTCATTTCCAGTTTTGTCTGGTCCCTCTACTTTGGAATGACCCTTGATCTTTTTCCAGTAGATGGTCATCCCATTCGATGTGACCAGATCATCAATATTTTGGATTAACTTCCCATGTTTCAGGGGTTTGTTATTAGCACATAACATGCCTCTGGTTTTCCAATTAACCAGGTGCTCCACGAACCCGTTCCGTACATAATCCGAATCTGTGATTATGACCAGTTCGTGGAGTTGATGTTGGACAGCAGTGAAGATGGCTTGATGCACAGCCATCAACTCTGCTACCTGACTACTTCAGGGACCAATTTTGTACCCAGAGGAGGGTTCTGGAAAATCCTTCACCTATGCATTCCCTATGCCGGCCACCAGTTCTTTCTCCCCGTTGTTGTCAACATGGTAAGAGCATCCATCCACATAGACAGTGGGCATTCCCTCACACTTGTCTTCTTCAAAGACTTTGTGGGGGGAATTAAGGTATGCCTCCATGTTGTCCTTGATTTTTAGACTTTCGTCCTCGAGACAGTTTCCTCTGGCACAATCATGCAAGTCAGCCAGACCTTGCACGAGGGGACTCTTCTTGTTTTGGCCATATCTGACTTCCACAGGAAAGCCTTGCATTGACAGAATCCAGGAAGTAATTCGGGAATTACTCACATTTCCGGCCCGGATTCTGTCACATTGGAGATATTGCAGAGGCTGGTGTGGAGTCTCCACTATGATGTGTTCCCCCTGGATGAACGGGCGCTTATTCTTCAATGCCCACACCGTTGCCAGGAGTGCCTTTTCACAATCGTTGAATTTTTCCTTCACAGAGGATAAAGTTTTGCTCGCATAGGAGATTACTTTATTGACCTTGTCATGCTTTTGGTATAATACTGCCGTCAAGCACGTATTAGAGAACCCTGTCTCCAGGACAAACTCCTTGTTTCGGACAGGGTAAGCTAGGCAAGGCTCTTGTGAGAGGCTCCTTTTGAGTTGTCTTACTGCCTCGGATTGTTCTGGACCCCATTCCCACTTGACCCCCGCCTTCAAAAGATGAATCAGGGGTCTGGTGATCTCTGCGTAGCCCTCAATTAACTTTATGCTGTAATTAGTCAGTCCAAGGAGGCTCCTTAGTTCCCGCAGAGTTGTGGGATCCTTCAGTTTCTGGAGTGCTTCCACTTTCTTTTCTTGGGGACAGAGACCCTGAGGAGTAATCTCATGCCCCAAGAAATTAACACGGGTTCTACCCCACTGTGCTTTCTGAAAGGAAAGTTTTGCTCCGGCGGCCCTCAACTGTGTCAGAACATAACGGATCTCCGCTATGTGTTCCTCCACAGATGAACTTTTGATGAGGACATCATCTACATAAGCCAGGTTACCCCTCGCACCCAGGCCGGGCATGGCCTTATGTAGGAAAATGTTGAATTCATTGCCGGAGTTGAGGTATCCGAAGGGAGTCCGGGTCCATGTGTACTGCTGGCCCCCAAAGGTAAAAGCCAGTTTGTATTGGTCCTCCCTACTGACAGGTACGGTCCAGTATCCATTGGTCAGGTCTATTGATGTGAACACCTGTGACCCCTGAATCTGGGCCAGCCCTTGGTCAATGTAGGGCAGAGGCCATCGGGAAGTATGGACCCATTTGTTGAGCTCCCTAAGGTCGGCGCAGAGTCTCCACTGGCCATTTGGCTTCAATATTCCCAGCACCGGATTATTGAAGGTGCTGGGTACTGGACGGATTATTCCCCGGGACTCAAGGTTCTTAATTATTTCAGTAAGGGACTCCATGGATGCGAGAGGCAAGCGATATTGCTTCACAAACACTGGAGTCATGCCAGGGTCCGTGGGAATTGTGTTCGTGTGGATGTCGGTGCGACCACAGTCATATGAGTCTACCGCAAAGAGATCTTGGAAATCCAAGAAAACTTGTTTCAACTTTTGCTTCTGTTCTAGAGTCACACAAGCATCAGCTAGGTTGACTCTCTCTTCCACCATCTGCCTGAAGACTGGAAAGACTTCTGGTTTGGCTATCTCAGCGGCCTCCTCCAGCTGGGTGGAGAAGTCCCTGGTCAGAGTGCTGATTTGGACTGGAGGCTTCAGGTGGGAAAGGCAGCCCTCATGGACCTGGAAAATCACCTCATCCCTCCTGAAGTCACAAGTCACATCTTTCTTACCATAAGGGCAAGAAGTGTACACCAGGAAGTTCCCCCCATGCCGGGTGAAAATCCTGTCTGGTGTTGCATTGTCATCACTGTCACTGTCAAAACAGTCCTTGGGGATTTGTCCTAACAGTTCATTTCCTAAATCAATGGAGAAATGTCGGTCATCAACCGCCATTCCAATGATGGTGCCTGCGGTTAGAGTAATACTCTGTAAATCGCTTTTATCCACCTCTATTGGAATGGTGTCATGTTCTATGTTGACTAATGGTGTTGGGTTTACCCCTAACCCTTGCTGTTGGAGAGAAGCATTTAGATGAATTTAAGCATCAGGGTTTTTCAATTTTTGTCCTCTTTCAACTTTCACTTCCAGGGAGAATTGTCGGGTCCTTTCTGGGATGGTGACTTCCTCTTTAATCTGAATTTCAACTGCATAAGGTAGCAATTGAGCTGACCTAAATGCTTTTTCTGAATCATCAAAGCCCATGGGATTATCCGCTAATCGGGACCAAGCTTTGAAGTTTATTAGGTCCAAACTAATGGCGAAGCGATTGAGAATGTCACCGCCTAAGTAAAAGGCGGCAGTGACGTCTCGCACGACCCAACAATTATGGACTATGCTCTTGTTGCCAATGGAGATTTTGAGCATACACCTGCTTGGCAGGAGATGTTTGGAATTGGGTGTTTCCAGATCCATTTCCCATTTGTCTATCAGTTTGAATGTGGGAATGGCTGGATCTTTTGGGAGTTGGCGGAACATGGCTTCGCTGATGAAGCTCTTGCCGTTGTTCACACACACTCGAGCGAGAACAGAGTCCTTCCCATCATTTAACTGAACAGGGATGAACAACTGCTCTCCAATTTGCTGAATATCAGCCAGGCTCTGAGCTGATTTCACATCTTTCTGGACTATAGGAGTGGGAGTGTCTGATTGTGGATTGGCAAAGAATTTCAGAGTATTTCCTTCCAGTGTGGAATACCACCTTAAACTGGAAGAAAGGTTGATTTTCAGAAATAGAGAGGACCCCCCATCACCAGTCTGTTGTCCTACTGCTATTACTGTCACGTCTGGAATTTGGTTGTTCTGGAAGTGAAATTCTACTTGGTCAGATTTTTGTTCAACCATGTGGCACGTGCCATTTAAACTAACATGGTTGACACTCTGCTTTAATTTTATTGGTCGGCTAGTCTGGGTCCAGAGGACCTTGTTTACACAATCTATTAGAGGTGACAACCTTCTCAGGAGGTCATTCCCTAGTAAACAAGGGGTGCCATCTAGAGTCACTACTATGACCGGGTGTTTCACCTTGTGTCGCCCAATTTTGATGTCCAAATCTGCAGTCCCCTCGACAGGAATTTCCTTCCCGTCAAAGTTCTGCAGTTGTCCAGGAAGAGAGGTGAGAGGAATTTGGTAAATCTCCCCCCTTCCTGCATTTAGTTCATCAAAGGCCCTTTTGGACAGAAGGGTAGCTTGGGATCCAGTGTCCACCAGTCCCCAAATTGTACCCTGCCCCTGTACTTGTACCGGGGCATAGTATCTTCCCTCCTTCTCCTCAAGGGGGCACAGATAATGCACATTTTTGTACAACTGGTGGGCTAACTTTCTGGTTTTGGACATGGCGAGAGAAGAGATTTGGGCAGAATTCTGTGAAGAGCCTGGGGAATCTGAAAGAAAAAGTTGGCAACTGGAAATGGTTTTGGGTTCTAGGCTGCCCCCCCCCTTTTTGGAGGCAGTCATCAGGATGGGTTTGACCCATGGGATTTTGGTATTGTTGGTTCTGGGATAGAATGATGGGCGGCGACAGTTCAATCCCCACATCCACCCAGTCTGTTGATTCGGTTTTAGGTTCCCCTGGTTCCGGTTCTGGGCCGTCCCTGCCTTTCTGGAGGCAGTCACCAGGATGGGTTTGAACCACGAGTTTTTGGAATTGTTGGTTCTGGGATAGGATGATGGGTGGCGACAGCTCAATCCCCACATCTATCCAGTCTGGATTGGAATCTCTTGGGACCCATTTTTCCTTGGGAGGAGATCCCCCATCTCTGAAGGAGAAGATCCTTTTCCCAGGATCTTCTGAGGATCCCTCTCCCTCAAATTGGAAGACCTGTACCTCCTCCACAAAGTGGTTCTGTTTGGGTCCTTTGTTTCTCCTACCCCCCCTCTGCTCCTTGGGAGGCAGGCTTTCAGGGGTAGGAGATTTTGTTTCCGGTTCCTGGTTTTCCATGGGCTGTTTACAAGTTGGGAAGGAAGCTTCCTCCAAGGCTTTACACCCCCCTTCCCCTTGTGCCTCCTCCCTGGGAACCGGTGGGTTATCGGGGTGCTGCCCCCGTCATTGTTCTGGAGCACCAGGCCCAGGGTTTGGGGCATTCTGCGGTGGCATGCTCATCTGAGGGTTCTGTTGAGCCCTCAGTATGTGACCCAGATCTCGTGCCATATTTTGGACCTGGCGCTCAAGTTGTGAAACCCGCTCAGGCTGATACAGGGCTCTATTTTCTCCCCTGGGCTGATCCCGGGAAGGGTAGCTATCCCTTCTCTGGTAATACCCCGGATTGGGAAGATTTGCGTACCCCTCCACCCTTGGCCTCCCCTCTCCCGGATTAGGTTGTCTGGGCTCAGGGAATTGGGGAAAGAAGGATGGATGGTTTTGGGGTTGGAAATTGGGTGGATACCTGGGGAAAAAGTTCTGCCCAGGATTTGGTGAATTTCTGCCCTCCTGGGGGAAGTTAGGAGGGAAGTTCCCCGGGTTAGGTGCTTGGCTGGATTCCCCCCCTTGGGCTGGAGGAGTCCACACATAACCCAGGATTGGTCGGTTTCCCTTGTAGCGGGGACTTACATAGTCAGGGGAGCGGGGGACCCCATTTGTGGGACTACTTCCTCGACTCCCTGTCTGTGACTGGCCCGAGGGCCTTCTGGGCTGTGAATTATTTGGTGCAGGCAGGTTTTTAGGCCCCCCATCTCCAAATCTAAAACGGGGGCAACCTTTACCTCTGCCACCTTGGCAGCAGCAGGGGTGCTGTTGGTTTTGGGGTTTTTCTGCGCATTACTTTTATTTTCTATGGGTTTCTGCACCTCATAGATCCGGGTGGCTTACTCAATGACCCAGTCTAAAGATCTTTTCTCGTGAAAATCTCTCACGAGCTGGGTCATTATGTACTTGGGAAAAGCATGGAAAAATGTGTTGATGAATTCTCTGCTGTCCGTGCGCACCCTTCTGGTGGTCTGCGCAAAGGCACGCTTCAATTCTTGCACAAATTCTTGTGGGGCCTGATCCTCCCCACATTGCAAATTGTAGGCTGCCTTGCGAGCCTCTTGGGGATTTCTATGTACAGAAAAATGTTTCAAGAAGGCTGCCCTATATGTGGACCATCTTGAATGGTTTTGGTCCTCCAGCCCCGCAAAGAAACTGGAGTATTCAGGGGAGAATGTCCATTTGACGTACTGGATGCAGCTACTGCTGTCCTTCAAATGGAAAGTCTCCATCATTTGCTCATAGAGCTCCAAGTGTTCCCAAACAGAATACTTGGCGTTCTTATGATAAGGCGTGATAACACTCCTGATTACCTTAATCTGTTTTAAGGGGTCCTTAAGCAAGGCCCTTTTCACCTTATTGGCCTTTTTGGTCCGGGTAACCCTGGTCCATTCATCCTCTGATTCAGAAGCACTGCTCCCAGAGGTGCCCGTCTGATCTTCCAGGTTTTCCCGGATTCTGCAAGCCTGGGAATAGCTGGCAGAATGTGGGGACCTGGTCTCCTGTGTCCTGTGACGCTCAGAGGAGTCTTCAGATTCCTCCTTGCTACCAGGATTTAATGGGTACCCCCCCACTGACCTAACTGGGCAGAGGTTTTCAGGATGCCCTTAGTGGGCCTACTCTCCTGGGGTTCCCCACTAAATTGCACTGTACTTAGGTGCCCATACCCGGATGACTGCCCATCCATTCCTGGGTGGTACTGGCCTATGAGCCCCATCCTTTTGGCTGGATAGTAATCTGCCATCCCTATGGCCCTGTGCTCATGTGCGCCAGGGGACATGGGGTGGCAGAGTCCAGGGACTGGGAGAGATGGAGGCCTCTGGTACTAGGGCTCCTGAGGTTATGCTCAGGCGTTTCCCTTTCCCAGCGAACCTCATCTCTATCAGCCCCTGCTCCCTGTTGCAATGCAAGAGCCTGCGCTTTCAGTTCCTCAGTTAAGGCCTTACTAGACTCTATCAGTCTCTCCTGCATGGCTACCTGTTGCTGGAGCCTATCATTGTGCTGGTAGAGAGCCTCATTCTCTCTCTGTGCCTCCTGATTGGTCCTGGAGTACTGGGCCAGTCTTTGCTGCAGGAGGGTTACCTCCTGAGTCCCATCCCTACTGGCCTGCTCCTTTCTTGCCAGAGCCTCTTCCACCCTCCTGGTGTGCTCTAACAGGTTCTGATGCTCTTTTTGGAGGTCACCCAGCCCCTCGAGGGCCAAGTGATTTTCTTCAGTTTTTCTTCTTAAATGGCAGACTTCCTGGCCTAAGGTGTCCCTTTCCTGACTAAGAGTCTGCATCTGTGCTGCCAGGTCGTGCCTTTGCCTTTGAAGGGCACCAGCTTTCTGGCGCTCCTGATCAAACTCTGCCTGGGTATCCAGGTCTTTCAGGATCAGTTTATTGCTCTCTGCCTTTTCCCTATCTAGGTGGCTTTGCAGGGTGACTACCTGCTCAGCACATGCCCTATTGACATCTAATTGTTGCTCCAGCTTATTCTGGCTCTGCAATAGGGAGTCCAAACCTTCTTGATACTCCTTCTGTAAGGCCAGAAATCTGGTAACCTGGTCAGACTTTTCTTGTTGCAGGATACACATGTCCTCTTTGATTTTAATGAGATACTGTCTGCTCTCATTTTCTGACTCCTGGCTTCTGTGCATCCTCTGCTCAGAAGAGACCAGGTCAGATTGGGCCTTCTCTAATGCCAACAGTTGCCTATTTTCCAGATCTTGGCCTTCAGCACATTTGTCCTGCATGGCTCCCATATATAGATACAAATATGCCGCTATCCTAACCATCTTGTCGTGTTCATCTTTAGCTTTAGGAGCCATGTATAGTTCACTCAGGGCCACATCTAAGGGACCCTGATCTCTCCAGATATCTAACCCAGTTGCAGTGACCTGTCGTGTGATTGCCTGCAACCACGCATCCTGGCCCTGCTCAGTCCATTCACCTCTCACAAATAGCTTATGTAAGAAGTGCTCTCTGGCTATTTTGATGTCTACCAGTGTCGTCATTCTGGAATTTGAGTTCCTTCCTGACTTACAGAAGTTGGTATTTTATTTTGCAAAACAGACCGTTTCCTTAGAGCGTTCCTTTGAGGGGTGCTTTCACTGTGTAAAACAGCGTGGTGATCTAACCGGATATGTGTATCCGGTCAGTTGACACACTGTATTAAGCTGCACAAGTGGTAAATCTAATCCAGAATATCCCGGCTACGAGCCCACACTTTGTAAGCGACTTCAATTCAACACTACAGCTAAGTCAATGCCTAGTCTGGGATGCTGATGGAAGCCCTTATTGATGTATTTGTATGTCCAGTTCATTTACTCTGGATGACAACCCTTATATAACACCCTTCTCTCAGAATCCCCCCGACCCCGCTGAGCCAAGAAGTAGGTTTGTTTTGCAAATTTAAAAGGTTTATTTGAAAATTAAACAATATATAGATATATCACACTTTTATAATAAATTAATGTTTGATAGCACACTTGTGAAGATGATAGTGATCAACAATGGATAATGTTACAGTGGTACACTCTTTTTGATGGCTTAGAAGTGATATAGAGAGGATAAAGTAGCTGAGAATGCTTTTATGGCTTCAAGGACAATGCAATGATGAATGAAAATGCAGTACAGAAAATAAACTTGATATGACTTCAACAAAAGACAATGTAATCACTTTTCTTTGACAGTTCACCCCCCCCCCCTCTATGCGAGGTAAAGAGATGGGAGGAAAGCACACAGTTCTCAAGAATGCAATCAAATATAATTCAGTTCCCCCCTAGCAAGCTTAGACGAAAACAGGTAGGAGTTTTAAACACAGGCAAAATCCTTTTAAATGTGGTGGCAATGAAGTGAAAAATATACTCAAATTGCTTTTAATTCCCTATAGGAGGTTCAGGGTGAGTGAGAGATACTTTAAATTCATTCAGGATCACTTTAGCAATGTTCTATGAATGATTGTCAGGTTGCACACGAATTTCAGCAAGGAAAGCAAGGACAAATATTTTTTTACGTGGCTCAAATTAAGCAAAATGTCAAATCGCGGCAAATTTAGTCGCGTGCGTCGAGTGCAATTGCGGAGGCACTATGAGGAGTAGTAAAGGTAGTTTTTCGGATTTGAAATTTTAAAGCTCAGAATGACAGATGACAGTTTTCAGCTCTAAAAATGACAGAAAGACACAATTTTAGGAGGCAGTTCTAATAGGCTAAAATAGTTTGGATTAGATTATTTTAAACTAAGAGATTGGTTTTGGCACAGTGCTAGCTGGGGACTCACACTAGATTTTGGACAGGAATGCGACTTCGTCACCGATCGGGTCAGGATTGGCTGCGGTTCTCTGGTACTGGTTCCGCGCACAGCGATCTGGGTGAGCTCCCAGCACTGCACAGCGATCTGGTCTGGGTCTGATCTCTCTGGATAATTCTGCCTTCTGGGTCTCTGGTTCTGGCAAAAGTTCTTGGCAAAGAATTCAAACAACTCGCCCGGCTGTTGAATAGTTTGGTTGGTTTTGAGGCCTGCAGAAGAGGATTCAGCTTGTGGATTCAGGCCTCTCTGCTACAAATTCTGGAGTTAATTTCTGGTCTCTGGAGATTGATGGATTTGAAGTCTGGATCTCTGGATGTGAAGTCTGAAGTCTCCCGGCAAAGCGTCCCGCAAGAAAGTGGAAAGTGAATGTCTCTACCTGGATTTCAATGTTCCTTTTATGTGTTTTGAAAATGGTTGTGTGCCTGGGCCTAGCTAAGCCTGCCCCTCTCACTTATCATTGGCCAAGCTTTCCTCTCTCCCTTGATTGGGGGAAAGAAATGGAGTGTCAGAGTGATGCTGTAGGTTTTATGGTCAGAGGAACCTCCCCTTGTCAAATTGCACACAAATCTATTTCTGACCCAAATACATATTTATCTATGTACCATTTTTCTAATATTATAGGTCCAGTTAACATATATTCTATAGCATCAAACCATCCGATCCCTGTCTTTGTAAGATGTTGTGTCCACCTATGACAGAATTCTCCCCTTTTCATCCAGATAACGACCTCTAAACCTTTCCAGATTTTGCACAAATGTGCCCCAGGGATATGGGTTTCAGATGATAAAGTGTCAGATTTTTAACATGCATACATTTGGAGTAACAACCTTTTTTCCGCTACTATCCCCAAGAACATACCACAGGGTCCTAACACCTCTTAAAATGTGCACAGAAAAATCACAAAAATGATGATGTTATTTATATAATTTTGACAAGTCCGCACTGTGAATTATCCATCTTTTTAAAATTATGCTCTGGCCCCAAAGGGGTGTGGTTTTCCAAAGCACATGGTGGAATTTCTGGTTTATCCACTTCCCCCAAGCTCAGCTTGCCCTCACAGGCACTGCCCCTCCCAGTTTCTCCCAAGAGGAAGCCACTTTACGGCCCCCCAATATAACATTTGCCTGAGCCAGTGAAAGTGCTTTGTTTAGTTTCCTGTAGTCCCCAGGTGCCACTCCCCTAATTCAATCAGAGAGGTGTCATCTGCTTTTGGCAGGGGCAGCAGAATGCAGCCAGGCCTGGGAAGAGCTTTTGAGCCAGTTCAACTCCTGTCGTGGCTAGTTGTCAGGCAGAATTCAGCTAAATGTCACTTTAGTTTCCAGTTTTCTACATTCAAATCACACTGACAATTTTTCCACATGCAGCCAGAATGCTGATTCTAAGTTCAAAACTATGACATTTAAACAATTGCAACCTATGTGACACTCACAAGTAGGTCACTCATTTATTCTAAACATTTCGATTTTAGTGGCTTTAAACCCAAATTCACTTAAGCTGCTGACATCCCCAGCTATTTCTTTTATATACATTAAATAATTACTTCTTTCAAGTCATTTCAGAATATAGTTTTACATTGTATCCACCTCTTAGCAAGTCTTTCCTAGGCCTGGTTTGGGTTCATTTATTCAGTTTTACACAAAAGTCTGGTGGTTTTAAAACGCCGGCTTTCTGATAGTGGTGAGCACCAGTATTGCATCCATTTTTGACATTAAGAAAATGAATTCCCGACAGTTCTGGGTTGCTTTTGGCAATCAGAATTGCCATTCCCAATGGTTTCAGGCTACTGTGTGTGTAGCCCAATGGTGGTTTTAGGCAGTGCCCTCCTGTGCTCACAACATAGGCAAAAATGGGTGGCAGCCTATTCTTCATGTTTTCCCTGTGCACTCTCTTGGGAGTTCTGGCCATCATGATGTTTTCAATGCCAGTAATGCACAGTTTTATGGTAGGGCTTAGATGCATGGGTAAAAACATCCCACAGAAGTGAGAAGCCAGTGCCGTGCAGAGGGCCTGGGAGGGGACAGGAGAGGTAGAGACAGCAGCAGGATTGGCTAGTTCCTTGCAGATTTTAAAGAGTTCACTCGAGTTTTTAGATGCCGCAGAGATCCGGGCTTGGATATGGGCTCTCTTCTTGGTGAGAACAGAGAGCCGATATTGCTGTTGCAGCAGGCGGCAGGCCAGTTTGTCGGAGGATGCACATGAAGCACGCCATTGCCTCTCGGCAACCCTGCACTTACGTTTTAAGGTGACGAGATCAGAATCATACCAGCAGTTGCACTTGGCTTTGGGCTTTGGGCTTCAGGCGGATTCTCAAGACACGGGCAAGGATATCAAGAGTATCAGATATAGCAGAGTGGAGAATGGAGAGGGCTGTGTCAGGGTGGTAGTCAGCCAAAGGGGGAGAAGGGGGTGAGAAGGTGGTGGCAAAAGCCTCAACTGACACGCGCTTCATGGGACGGATGACCACGAAGGTGGGTGGCAGTGATGAAGGTGGCTTGGCCTGAGGGGTAGGGAGGGTGAGGTGGGAGGATAGGAGAAAGTGATCACTCCAGGAGAGAGGAGTGGAGAGAGGGACAGAGAGGGGAAGATCAGAGGAGATCAGCGCATCGAGAGTGTGCCATGCAGAATGAGTCGGGCCGGAGGGGAGAATGGTGAGTGGGAGAGAGTCCCAGAGGTCATGTAAGTGTCCAGAGGGAGGACAGGAGGCATCCAAGTGGATGTTGAAGTCTCCCAGAAGGAGGAGTTGAGTGGTTGAGGCCAAGAGAGAGGAGGAGAGGTCCACCCACTCGGAGAGAAAGGAGGAAATCTGACCAGATGGCCGATAGATAGTAGCCACAGTAAGGGAATGGCTGGGAGAGAGAGAGAGCGGCAGACAAGGCATTCAAAAGAGGAGTAGGTCTGCGTAGGAGTGATAGAAGCAGGAATCCACTCAGGGAAGATAAGGCCAACACCCCCACCAGAGCGGTTGGACCTAGGCACAGAGAGGATCTTGTAGTCGTCTGGTAGGAGCGTGGCAAAGCTGGTGACAGAGCTGGCCGTGAACCATGTCTCGGTGAGACCGAGGACATCTAGGTCAAGTTCTTCAAGAAGGCGGCAGATATCAGAGGAATGTTTGACAGCAGAGCAAGAGTTGAGAGTGGCAATGTCGAGAAGGTTGCCATCCTTGAAGGACTCCGGGGAGGGGTACAGATCAGAGATACGCCCTGCGGAGGTGTAGAAGTGGCAGAGAGGGAGTAGGAAGGCAGGTTAGTCAAGGAAATGGGAGGAGGGACAGCGGGGGAAGAAAGGAAGTTGATGAAGCGCGGGAAGCGTCTATCAAAGAGGTGAAGGTTCGCCTGAGGGCCTTGGACCAAGATGGTCCCATTAGAGTAAACATTAATGATGACCTTAGAGGAGTGGAAGGAGGCCAAGAGGACATCCCAACGGGTGCCACCATTAATGGGAGAAGAGGAGAAAGGAGCGAGCACAGAGACCATATGAAGGGTCCATAAGTCAGGTGAAGGCACGACAAAGAGGATGTCGATGAGAGTTTCCTTGGCGGCAGCACTGGTGTAGGTATCAGCGATAGGGAGGCCTGGATTGGAGGCCAGGATGTCCTTTTTAAACCTTTTCTACCAGATTTAGTCAGGAGAACAGGATAGTCAATAGAGAAGCAGTTTGAGAAGATAGGAGAGATAGAGAGCACCATAGGGTAGGTGGGAGACGGGGGTGGCAGGAGAGAGGTGAAGACACAGACGAGAGCTGTTGAACAAGAGAGTGAACGGCAATAAGTTCAGGATTAAAAGAGCTCCAATGCTCAAGTGTAGAAACAGGGGAGGAGCCAACTAAAGTTTGAGAATCCTGAAGGGGGAGAAAAACGCCTAGTTCACACAGCGCAACAAAAATATTTTAAATACAGGTACTGTGCGTATTAGTCAACCTGTGGACAGACCACCTAAGTTTGAGAATCCTGAAGGGGGAGAAAAAGGCCTAGTTCACACAGCTCAACAAAAATATTTTAAATACAGGTACAGTGCGTATTAGTCAACCTGTGGAGAGAGCACCTAAGTTTGAGAATCCTGAAGGGGGAGAAAAAGGCCTTGTTCACACAGCGCAACAAAAATATTTTAAATACAGGTACAGTGCGTATTAGTCAACCTGTGGAGAGACCACCTAAGTTTGAAAATCCTGAAGAGGGAGAAAAAGGCCTAGTTCACACAGCGCAACAAAAATATTTTAAATACAGGTACAGTGCGTATTAGACAACATGTGGAAAGGCCCAGTCGTGTATAGGAGTCTGTGGGAGGAGTAGGCAGGGAGGCAAGTGGGACAAATCAATGGATACTGGCTGGCAACTGGCATCCTCTGCGAACACCTGCAGACACAACAGGAGTTGATGCCGTGGGAGCTGCCCTTTGCCAAAGGGGCCCTTAGCCGTGGGGGCTGCCGGACAGGGGGCTGCCCAGGAGGGTCAGTTAAGACCAGAATGCAACCAATAGGGAGGGGAAGAGGGGGGGATGGACGGGCAGGTAGGCGGGAGGGAAGTGGGTACCAGGAAGTGGCTGCAGGAGTAGGAGGGAGGGGGGAGGGGGAGAAACAACATACTCGGAGAGCAAGGCAACAAACAATTAAAAAAAAACAGGCAAGAAAACTCACATGAGGCCCCAAGGACCACACAGGGGTCAAACATCAGCTGGACTGCCGGTGAGCTGCTAACACCTGCCTGCCCTGTAAAGAGGCGAGCAGGGAGAGCAGCCGTCGGCTAGTCCACAGGGACACCATCAGTCAACCATTCAGAGTGGGATGGGCGGGCAGGTAGGCGGGAGGGAAGGGGGACCATGAAGTGGCTGCAGGGGGAGCAGAGAGGCGGAGAAATGACGTGCTCAGAGCGCAAGGCAGCAAACAATAAAAAAAAACAGGCAAGAAAACTCACATGAGGCCCCAAGGACCATGCAGGGGTCAAACAGCAGCTGGACTGCCGGTGAGCTGCTAACACCCGCTCCGCTCTGTAAAGAGGTGAGCGGGGAGAGCAGCCGTCGGATAGTCCACAGGGACACCTTCAGTCATCCAATTAGGGGGGGGTGGGTGGGCAGGTAGGTGGGAGGGAACGGGGACCAGGAAATTGCTGCAGGGGGAGATGGAAGGGGAGAAATGATGCGCTCGGAGCGCAAGGCAGCAAAAAATAAAAAAAACAGGCAAAAAAACTCACATGAGGCCCCAAGGACCACGCAGGGGTCAAACAGCAGCTGGACTGCCGGCGAGCTGCTACACCCACTCCGCTCTGTAAAAAAGAGACATCACCATCCGCCCTGCTGACAAAGGGGGTGCCCTGGAGATTATGAACAGCACAGACTAAGACTCTGAGTGCGAAAGACAACTTAGTGACCAAACTCTATATGCTTGACTTGAATCTGATCAACCATCAGTGATATGTCCAACCTGGCAGATATCCTTAGGAAGGCGGGAGATCTAGAATGGATCAATCAACACACAAACATATTTTTATTGTCACAATATATTATACGGCACGAGCAAGTCAGGGATCTCCTTCCCTTACAATGAATGTGGCACACAATAAAACCGCTTATTATTCCTACAACATAGATTATTTCTTATGGAGGCCTCTAACCTGTATCGCACCCAACATCCACAAGCACCCTGTGTCACAGTAGACTAGGAACCAGGCCGGTTTGTTATCAATGGATATTTTATTAATATATGATTTAATGTGAAATTAGAATAAACAATTACAACAGCCAAAAAGGTGTGGCAACACAAATTGCATAGTCCTTTTTGGTCAAACAGCACATTGAGACAACTCAAATATATATAGGACAAGGATTTACTTTACTTCTTTCACCACTATCATCAATGAACTGTTCAAAACACCAAGAAAATGAATGCATCAGACAGGAAAGTGCATGCGCCCACAAATGGTACTTGAGTCCCAGCAACCCTCACCCCCCTAGACCTCCACTAGGCTTGTCAGGTTTGGATGGAAGGCAGTGGACAGGAGTGGGAACACAAGGTAAAAATCGGATTTTGAATAGTGCTTACAGAAACAATATGGGGAGCCAGAAATGGGACTATTCGTTTTTGCACAATGAAAAAAAATGTTTTTTTATTACTTATCACAACTGCTATGCAACAGAACAGAAGGTACTTCGTACAGTTTATACTTAAAAGACAGGCATTGCGTTAGAGGATACTAGCAGCACACAAGAGCAAAATCGATGTCAGGATATGCAACACATGGGCAATGGAAAAGGAATGCAAATGGAAATTTGTTTTCACAACACAATAGGGAAAGAGGAACAGAATAGGAAAAACGGTTTCTCAGAGGATAAGCTCACTTTCAATGGAAAAGAAAATTCAAATGGAATTCATTTTTACTGAGGCTGCAAAATGACAAGCAAGCTCTGGGCAATGGGGAACTCACAATAGGAAAGTTGGTTTTTAGTTAAAATGACAGGTAAATCACAGGTAGCTCACAAAAAGGAAACTCGGTTTTTGGATGGCAGAGCAAGGAGAAAATACAGTTGCAGTTCGTTTTTTAGGGCACAATTTAAAAACAGGCACACATTTGTTTTTCAGCTCACAATTGGATTGATTCTTTTGGGCAACACTTTAATGACTATAACCATTCGCAATGCACTGGGAAGAGATGGTGGATTTCGAATATCGACAATACAAATCCCGTGAAAAAAATGGGGAAATTGATTTACTTGCAAAAAAATCCTAAGGATCTACACAGGCAACTGGGTATTCTTCAACTTAAATGTACAAACAAATACAATATTCTTCAATGGGAAAACGACTACAAGGCACAGACAAATAATGGATTTTTCAATAGGAACGTTACTTAAATGTACAGACAAATAAAATAGGGGATTTTTCCATGGGGGAATCTCTATGGAAATGCTGAGGAGGATAGGGCTTATGCAATCTACGGCTTGGTATATGTATACTTACAGGAGAGGGCTAGATGGACATCAGGGAGCATCAGAGCATCACTGCTGGGACAGTCAAGGGGTCAGTCAAGGATTCCCTCTGTCCTCCAATGGGTCCCAAGACAGCTACTAAACCTCCTGGCTCCTCTGAAAGATTTAGGCCTCACTCTACTGGGATGGTTACAGATTTTGGCAGCTGCTCACCTCAGGATTTAGCAGGCAGAGCCTTGATTTGTGGAAGAGTGACTTATTTATAAGGCAAGTAACATCACAAATGTGTCATAGTTCTCGCAGAATGGATTGGGCACTGTTCAAAAGTTCACTCCCATCTGTGGGCTTATAGGTCCAGAAAATATGTGAGTCTTTTAGGAAGCCAGGGGAGGAGACTCCTTCATCATCTTACTCTGACAGGAGGGCTCGGTCTAGCTTGGGGACATAGAAACCTCACTGTCTGACAAGTGCCCTTACTCTTCATATTTCAACACATATGACAGCATTTTTTAACCCTATATTTCTTAGTGAATCCAATGAGCCTGCTTAGAAGTTTGTAGGTTATTCCATTGCAGAGTTACAGTTTTCCCTCATGTACTCCCCAACTATATCTGTGAAAAATATGGCACTTGGTGGCCAGAATATGAATCATATTTTGCAGGTTTTCTCCAATGTCCATATCTTTCAACCACACCCAGAGTGCCCCATGATGTTTTCCTAAATAGCCTGGGTTGGGTAAGCCCCACCAAATCATTTTTGGTTGACCAGAAGCAGTCAACAATTACCGTTTCAAAAATCTTACCCTGCTTATTGTGCGACCAATATTGCCAATGTTATACAATAAAAAGCATATCTCCCATTTTGCACAACCACTCACTAACCCTGGACTCCACCCTTGGCATGGGTCTGTTCCTGGCTGTGACATCAAGAGGGGGTCCTATGTTTAGATTATCTCAGAGCTTCAAGAGCTAATTGCCTGCTAAGGCAAGTTTTATTGCTGCCTAAGTCATAAAACCGGAGAGCGGACGTGCCTTATCTTGGTTTCCAAGCCAACCAAGGGAATTAATTCAGTTTCATATTTGAAGAACTAACAAGCATCGAGAGAGAAACAAAATCAATGGCCAGCAACCCACTTTAGTCAACATTACTTTTTAACTCCTATTTTCACTTTAAATTGATTCTTGAAAGGCACCCACTTTTAACATGATAAATGTCATTGCAAAGTTGTTCCCTACATACTGGGGTTAAATGAGGGCAACATAATTACATTCTTAGAGGCTTTAGTTGTACATCTTGATGCTCAGATTGTCACTGTAAAGGCACAATTGAAATGTCACATTGTTAATTACAGCTGTGGAAAGGCTTTGATTTTGTGCAGCAGTTTATCGCAGTTCAGGCTCACAACATGACAGAAACCAAACTCTTATGTTGAAAGTTTTTCACACATTTTTAGGAGCATATCTTTAATATAAAGGAAAAATGGATTTACACATTTTCGTTTTCTGCTTCACTGCAACTGTAGATCACAATGCTGACATCCCATTTAGGGTTCTGTGAACTGTGGTTTTTTAGACTGTTATTTCAGCGCTCCAAAACTTTGGCAAACTTTGCAATGTGTCTTTCCCTTTTGCCCAGCAATTGGCACTCTTATGCATCTCAATTATTTCATGTTCAATTTTACTCCTTTATGCTTTGAAAGTGCAGGGCTTCATTTCCACATTAGTTCAGGGCTTCATTTCCACATTAGTTCAGGGAAGGCCTTTCATTTTGGGAAGCCCTGATAACTGACTCTGGCCTTTAATTATGGCATCCAGGGGTCATTTCACCCCTCATTACAGAAAAGTCCTCCAAGGCTACCTAACTTGTATGTACTTCCGAAATACACAAACATCCCACTTCCCCTCCTGAGATACATATTGTAGCTGGAATGGAGAGTGTTCTCCAACCGTTAGGTAAATACATTGATTTTTCCTGCAACCACTAGTACAGAAGACCAGCACATACATCAAGGACAGGTCACATTTTTTGCAAAACCTGAGTAATATCACATATTCTGAAGATTCTATTATGTTCACCATAGATGTGAAGAGTTTTTTTTTATTTTTTATTGTAAAACTTCAACTTGATATGTTATATCATGTTTTTGTTACATTTCAGATAAAAATAAGTGCATTTCCGTTTCCATCTCCTCCGTAGAATTGCCAAAGTCAGATTTAACAATACAAGTTGGACCGTTAGGAGACACGGTCACATAAAACTACTACATCGGCTGTGATGGCGTGACTTTCAATTACTCCCGACATTCAGTTAGGAACTAACTTTAGAACTTCATCGAAAAAATGTATTAGGTTACAGGAGAGCTTGATGTTATGACCTGCTACAGCATAGTCCCACCAATCCTCTGACACATAGGATTGTGGTTTGAATTCCTTTAAATGTACTTCGTGGAGACCTGTCAGCGTAGGGCATATGGCTGCTAGATGTTTTAAAGACTCGACTTCTGTTGTTTTGCAGAATCAGCAGTTATTGTTGACTGTTTCTTTGTTCTTGCGCATCCAAAGTATCTCGTTGGTGTTTAGAGCGTTCAATCGCAGCCTTAGGAATTGTGCCCTATGATGACGCGATGGACAATTCGTGAGATATTTTGGTTGACAGTGTAATTTGACCATACTTCTGGAAGAGGGCGAGATGGATTTGAGGGCTAAGCGGCTGTTATAAGTTGTGATCCAGTCCCATGTTGCTAGCTTCTTTTTAGCATGTTGTGGGCGCTGGATTAACTCTTCTTCAGATATGCCTGCTTCAACCATAATTAGATTTAGTTTGAGCTTCCAAGCATGAATAAGGACATTGTCAGTGGATTCTTTACCCGGCTTGAAGATGTTGTATGCCGGTATAGAGGAACCAAGTAGTATCTTACGCAGAGTAGATAAAGATTTCCAGACGATTGTCATAAAAGTTGAGTTCAAAGCTAGCTCGTATCTCAGGGCTGACATTGAAATGTAATTCGGAAGGTTCAGAACACGTCTCCAAAACTTTCCTTCCAATCGGCTCCAAATATTGTAGTTGATATTCAAGGCAGCTTCGCCGCCAAAGGTGATTGCTGGGATTACTTTTTGGAAATAAAACATTATAACGGGGGTGATGGAGAATTTCCCGTAGTCAATGATGATTTTAACTGCTTGAAGACTCAAAATCTTTATTTTAGCCATCAAGTCGCCAATCCAGGCAGCTTCACAAACCGAGTCGTTGACCATTGCACCTAGATATCGAATTGACTTGACGACATCTAGTGCTTTTTTTTCTATGCGCCATTGGAAAGACTTGTCTTTCCTTGACATGGAACGTCCGATGCACATGATTTTTGTTTTCTCTGCATTTAAACACAGCTCATTAGCAGATAGAAACTCCTGCAGGCGAGAAAGAAGATGTTGGAGCCCAATTTGTGTTTGGTCGACCAACACTATATTGTCAACGTAGACCAGGTGATTTACAAAGTGACCGTTAAGCTTGGGAGGAAAGCAATGGACAGACTTTAGCCACTCCGGTAAATCAGCTATGAACAGTTTAAAAAGATCTGCTGCAAGTGGACAACCTTGTTTGACGCCTTTAAATGTTCTTATTGGATCTGTAAGGTCGCCTTGTGAATTGACTCTGATTTGAATCAAAGTATTAGAATGCAGGGCGATGATGGGGTCTAACAGATGATCTGGACAATGGCACGAGCGTAGTTTTGCCCATAGTTTAGTCCGGTTGATGGCGTCAAAAGCTTGTCGAAGGTCGACAAATGCAAAGAAGATTCTTTTTTTCGCCTCCAATGCTGACAATTTTAAGAGTGACAAGATTGTAAGATTCACATCGGTTCCCACGTTTTTTGTAAAACCTGTTTGGCGACAGTGCAGTTTTCCATTTGAGAGAGCCCAATTTACCAACTGTTGGCGCAAGAAAGATCCAAAGATCTTGCCAATAGTGTCAAGAAGGGCGATCGGGCGATAGTTCGCAGGATCGGCCCGACAGCCCTTCTTGTATATAGGCACTACAATTGCCTTGGACCAAGAAGAGGGAAGCCTCCTGCCAGTTGAGATCTGAAAAAACAACTCGTGGATAAATTTAGCCCAGTGTATACTATGCTTTTTGAGCATAAGATTTGATATTTGGTCAGGGCCAGCAGCTCTTGAATTTTTCAGCTTGGAGATTGCAAATTCAATCTCTTTACAGGAAGGTGTAATGTTCCAAGTGGAAATTATCATATCGGACGGCGGGAGAGCTTCGAATACAAGTTTTTCATATATTAGAGTGAAATATTCTCACCATTTGTCGCATGAAATTTCATTTGAAATTGCTGGAGTAGATTTCGAGCCGCCTTTATTTAAAATGGCCCAGATTTCACGTGTATTTTTCTGTACCAGAAGTTTTAGCATTGTTTCTCCTCGGCCTTGGTCGATGATGATTAGATGTGATCTTAGCCAATTTTGATATGATTGCCGCCGCTTATTGACTTCCATTGCCTTGCAGTGCGGGTCACTCAGCTCTCTTGATTTGCCTAAGATCTTTCCTTAATAGTTTTTTTGCTGCTGCTATTTCAGAACTATATAGGTGTTTTGGCAATGACCCGAAAATTGTTTGAGTTTGGTCCATCAGCAGCGGCGTGTACTCGACTGTCTGGAGTACGTTTAGACTGTGGCTTAGATGGGCATTAGCAGATTTGTTAGTTCTCAATCGATTTCCTGCGGCATTTGATTGTAGTTGGTGCGAGTATTTTTCTGGCATGTTACAAATCTCTTCACACCAAACAAGTCGCAGCATATCATGATCGCTGGATGACATCGGCTGCACATTAAGAGAAATAGCTTTTTCAAGAAAATCTGCCGAGGCCCAAATATAATCAAGAGTATTTGTTCGAGTCATGCTATGCCACATTGGATTAGCAGGAGAGTCGCCTTGAATTGTTCCATTTAACATCTGACAGTTGCGTTCCAGGAGATCCTTAGCTCAAGTTTGGCCTCTTGGAATGACTTCAAGATCAGGCAACCGAACATTTGCCTTGGTAAGTAGATCGAATTTAAACCAACTGCAGTTGAGGTCTCCACAGATGAGTACGGAAACGTTATCATGTTTAAGAAAAGTGTGGTCGATTTCATTCAATACTGACTAGATGAAAGATGTTGATGAGATCATAGCGGGGTTCCAATATCCATTTATTATTAAGAGATTGGAAACAGTGGCTCTCTGCGAAAGTTTGATCAAGGTGCTTTGCACAAATGGATTTGGGTTCGTGGAGGCTACCAACGTCCACCAGTTCCAGACTTTCAAGAGAGTTATTAGACCTGCAAAAGGCCAGCGTTTTGGGTTCTTGCCAGCTGGGTTTATCAGCGTGGTAAAGCCATCGCGTGTAGGGGGATCACATAGCCACGTTTCTTGTAAACATACTACGAATACATTCTCCAAAGGTTTGTGGAATTTTATTAAATAAATGCGTGACTCCTCTCGTATTCCATGACAGTAGAATTAGCTCTTGTTGTTTGGCGTTAGGTCATTGCTATTTACGTGGTCCGTTTGGAAATCTTTTTGCGTTGTTAGCTCTTCTTTCAAATGACTGATGCGTGGCAGCATCTAGAATTTCGGGAGATGAAGCTAGGGACTGACTCAGGGTCGCTCGCTTGGCGGCTCCATGGCTTACTTCATGGTCAAGATTTGTCTTAGAGGATGAAATAATTCTCGGGGCAGGTGGCTCGAGAGTAAGATCAAAACCATAGACCAAAAGATCTTCATTTGCTTGAAGTAGCATGTTTTTTACAGCCGCTGAAGAAATGTGAAGAAGGACTTGGTCAGAAGACGTTTCGGTGATATATTCCACAATTTTAATATCATCTGATGAGATCGCTCGCAATGGTGGAATACAAGCAAGTAATTTTAGGATATTTCCTCTCTTTAAATTAACTTCGTTGCCATCTGAGTGGATGTTTTGGAGCCAGAGTTTCCACTTGCATGTTTGAGTCTCAAGGTTTCCGGGTCCAGAGACTCGCTGAGCTAGAGGCAGACGCGATTTTAGCTGATTCGACGTTTGTTTAGGATTTAACCTCGAGTTTAGCGCTTGCTGAGGAGGCCTTTTCGTCATGAGAGAAAATTGTCGATCGTTAGGTCTTGCCTGCGGTATCCTCAAAGGTTTGTTTGCCTCTAGATTCCTCGTCGTTGAAGACCTAGTTGATTTTGCGGCTTGGGCTTCAATAGCGACAATGGTGGAATTCTCAGGATCAGCTGAGTAAGTCGATAAATTGCATAAGTCAACAGAGGAATCAGAAATGCTGTTATCAGATGAGGAGTAATTGGATGCTATACGCCGGCGTTTTGCCGGGATCTTTGAAGGACTCAGTGTGGCACCTGTCGATCTTGATGGAGCATTGCTGGCAATGCTCTTCCCAGTAGTTGTATGAGTTGGTCGAGTGAAGAAGCTTGTCTTTTTCTGAGTTGTTATGTTTCTTATGAATTTTTTTACCTTTTGTTGTATTTGTTTCGGTGGGATAGATTTTTTGTTGGATTGCTTTGCTTGTTTTCCAGATAACTTTTTCAGTTTACTTTCAAGGGTTGTGTTGATTGTTTTTGCTGGACCTTTGAATATGTTGAATGAATTCACTGACGTGGAAGTTTGAGCTGGTGCGCTTCCTATAAGCGGAATTGCATTTAATGCGAAACTGCTCGCTTGAGGGACTGGACCTTGCATATTCTGGTTTGGATCTCGAGCATCATGAGAGGGAGCCGACAGGCTCGGTGGTGGACCAGGCTGCGAAGGTTCATTAGGAGCTGTCACAGATGCAGTTGTAGGGTGAGAATGAGGAGATCCAAGTGAAATGTCTCGTGTCTTCGGGGCGCCCCGTGCGGGGATGGTTGTATGTTTTCGCATCCATTTCAGAGAGTCCAGGAGGCCCTCCATTAAGGCGTCGTTTTGACAGTGATGCTGTGCAGCTAAATCGCTCAGCCTGTCTTGCCATCTCACAGCATTTTCAGCATTAGTTGTCATTTGAGCTTGAATAAAACTCAAAAAGTGTTCTAATTTGTCAATTTTAGACATTAAATTGGAGATGGCAGCACCTTGATCGCTTATTGTTCCAATCAGTGATTCAAACATTTTTGTGAATGGTGCTAGGGCAACAGCAGAGGCGGCTAGCACATTGTTATGTATCTGAGAAAGCGCTTTAGGTGAAATGCCAAACGATTGAGGTGTAAAATCATGGAGTGACGAAGAGCAAGCCGAATTGTCCAGATTGTAATGCGGATTGAAGGTGGAACATTTTTTTGCAAAATTCATTGGATGAACTTCTTCGCCAAACTGAGGTTGCATAGGGTGCGGAGTACTCGCATTCAGCGTTGGATTTTCGTGCAGGGGAGGTATGAAGAAAGTGCGTTTTGCCTTGAGCTCAACAACTCTTTGCAGGCGACTAGCACGAGCAATCGCGCTCCGATCAAGGTGAGTGGGGAGTGGATTGGCTTTTGGTGCTAAGAGTTGAGGAGTACTTGAAGGATTGGCATCAATAAACGGTTCATTTATGCTCGACATAGAGAGTCGCCCAACATCAGGTACTTGGCAGGCCAAAGCACTATCATTCTCAGGTTCAGTACGTTCAGGTGCTGCTCCTAAAGTAGTTCGACCTGCTGGTTTTAATATGGAGAAATCAATTAGAGAGCAAGTTGGATTGGTTGTGAGTAGAGAACATGGAATATTAACTTGGGGCCTCAATGCATTTTTGGCGTTGACTGAGCCAATCTGTAAACAACGCGGCTGAGCCGGGAAACAACTAGAGGTTTTCTCCTGTATCAGAGTGTCTTTGGCAGTAAGAGGACAAGTCGACGCCATGGTAGGCATAGATAGTCGGTTGTTATTCAGAGCTTGTTTGAAACTCAAGTTATTCATCGGGAGGTTTTCCACTCCTAGATTTGAGATTTTGAGCAGTTCTTCATCAGTCACTAAGTGTGATGGGAGACCTTTTTCTGTCCAAGAATCAACAACATTTGTAGATGTACTGTTCAGAAGGGGCGCATTAGCCGTAGAGACCGATTTCATCAGTCGTGATGTGACAGACGCTTTGGCGTCGGACCGAAACGCCGGAATGGCAGCTGAAGCGCTGGGTGATTTCAGCAGATCCACGTTGGCGACTCGGTGTGCTAACAAGTCAGTTTCGATAGCAGGCGTGCTTACAGAAAGTTCACTGTTCGAAGCTGGATTGCATTCGAGATTGATAGCAGGGGTGCCAAGTGAGCGGGTGTTATCCAACTGGGCTGCAGGAGCTTCCGATGTAACAATAAGCAGCACAGATGGATTTAAGTCATCAGCTGGCACGCATCGCTCGTCGAGAGACGACGATGCTGGGGGCATTAGGGAAGTGGTGCCCCCTGTTATTATTGGGCTTGTTGGTATAAGTGAGCTATTAGCAGACATACGCGCGCAACCAATTGTTTTGCTTACCTTAGCCCCGGCGACAACTTTCATCCTGGACCAAGGGATTGTCGATTGCCATTGCAGCAAGGATTTTTTCCGGGTTAGTGGGCCGTCGGCCAGTAGGGTCATTGTTTGCTCCTTGATCTGCTAGCTCTTTGTGCAATTGAGATGACACAGCTCCTCAGAAGAGCCTACGGTCGGCAGACGGCAGAAAAGCAGCAAACAGCCAAACAGCAGGAGTCACAGCAGTCGCCCTTTACGTGGCCGGGCTTCACGCCGCAAGGGTTGCTGGGCTCCTGTTTTGAATCCTCACTTCCTGGAATGGGCGGAGCTCAAAAGTGGGCGGGGCTTCAACCCGCGTTGCAGCGTTGCAGCGGTTCACTCGCTCGTGAGCAGCCGGCCTTACACAGAGCAAGGGGTGCGAAGGGAACACGCTGTGAAGAAAAAGTAATTGGGTTCAGGAGGGAATAATCCAAAAGCAGCACAGCCAAACAGCAGGAGTCACAGCAGTCGCCCTTTACGCGGCTGGGCTTCACGCCGCAAGGGTTGCTGGGCTCCTGTTTTGAATCCTCACTTCCTGGAATGGGCGGAGCTCAAAAGTGGGCAGGGCTTCAACCCGCGTTGCAGCGTTGCAGCGGTTCACTCGCTCTTGAGCAGCCGGCCTTACACAGAGCAAGGGGCATGAGGGGAACACGCTGTGAAGAAAAAGTAATTGGGTTCAGGAGGGAATAATCCAAAAGCAGCACAGCCAAACAGCAGGAGTCACAGCAGTCGTCCCTTGCGCGGCCGGGCTTCAAGAGTTTTTATACATCAATCCCACACAACCTCGGCATGGAAGCCATCGAGCGGTTCCTTCTAAACTAAGGTGATATCAGAGCTTCGAACAAATTCATCCTTGTACTATTGAAATTTATCTCAGAAAACTCCTACTTTCAGTACAAAGACAGTTTTTTCCTACAAGTATGAGGCACTTCTATGGGGGCCACAATGGCTTCTACCTACACTAATTGCTTCATGCACAAATTTGAGACAGACTACATTCTTGGACCCGGGGTCCAGCATAATTATATATCCCAATGAGTACAGTACATTGATGACATTTTTGGTATTTGAAAGGGGACACAAGAACATCTGGAGGGATTCCTTTCCTCCATAAACACAATTGACCTTCAAATTCAGTTCACTGTTGAATCATCTAAAGAACAAATACACTTACTCGATGTCGCAATTAGGATGCAATAAGGAAGATATGTCACAAACATCATTCAGAAAGAAACAGACTGTAACAATGTATTACATAGACTAAGTTTGCATCAACCGAGTCTCATCAAGAACTTACCATTCAGCCAGATTTTACGTGTCAGGAAGATTGTTGGAGATCCAAATGAGTATGCGAAAGAAAGAAATAAAATGGAAGAAAAATTCTTAGCACGTGGCTATCAGACAGAGGAAATGAAAACATCCACAGACCGGCTCATCAACGTGCAATAGAAAGATCTTCTCACAGAGGCATATAAACAGAAAGCTACACCTTCATTGGATATGTTACCAAATACTCTATACAAAGTAACCACATCAAATCAGTGATAAAAAAGAATTGGAGAACTCTGATTTGGGATTCAAGGGTAGATCATCTGTTTCAGGATTTGCCAACATTTGCATATCAAAAGAGCACGAACTTCAGAGACCATCTTGTCAGAACGAGACCAGGAAGAAAACAACCACTAACATCACGGACTGGCACTTTTCCATGCATGCACTGCAGCAACTGTAGCTGCATAACCAAGGGTAACACAATCAACCATCCAAGATCTGGAGAAAAAATTAAGATCAAAAGCTTTGCAACATGTGACACTGCAAACATCATCTACACCATTAAATGCCCATGTGGTGTTTACTATGTAGGACAATCCAAACAACAAGGACAACTTAGATGGAATGAACATAGATCCTGCATTAGGACCAGTAATGTGAATTAAGCAGTGGCTCGACATTGGCCGGAGAAGAAGCACAACATTTCACAGAACTGTTTCCAATAGTAGAAACAGTCATGAAATGGGCACACATGAGAATCTAGCTGTAAGGCTCGACCAAAGGGAGACCTTTTGGATTGAGCGACTTGACGCCATGGCCTCCGGTGGCATGAATGAAGAGAACAACTTCATGCGCTATGTATAGGTATGACATTGAATTCTACTGCCTCGATTGTGTAAGTTTTCCACTATATTTATTTCATGTTTATAGGATCAGACTTGTAATATGGGTAAGTAGCAAGTGGGGAAAAAACACCAACTTATTTAACTTGCGCCCAAACAGTAGTTATTACTGGAGAAAAAGTCAGGGTGTCGCAGATTCAGGAGGAGCAGAGGTCAGAACCCCACCTCTCGCAAACAAAAAGAATAAGGCCCCTCCAATGATTGATTCTGCGCCACACTCACACAAACTTTGCTTGAAATAAGTGGTTATTTAATGATCAAAACAATAATTGAAAGAAATGGTCATAGTTTTGCCCATAGGTGACACGTGTTTCGGCAAGTACAGCATTGCCTTTTTCAAAACATGGGTGACAAATTAATACTTCAAGTCGACTAAGTGCGTGCAGACATGATGAGAGAACAAAGTAATACACGGGCTCAATCGCGCTATAAGAAAAAAATATGCATATATGTTGATATTGTACTTGTTTTGCTCCCAAATAGGCTGAGAAACATAATTCTAGGCTAAATGCCACATTGGATTTCCAACAGCTTGTCATATTATAATGCAACTTGGTATGACCAACGGAGTGGCATTAGGCTTTTACCTCATAGTCAATGATTACGGCAATAACATTCTATGTAAGTAAGTACACATAGATATACGAAAACCAAAGATTCAAAAGCGTGTGAAGAGGAACGATCCTGCTAGTTCTTGGAGAATGAACAAATTTTATTTTTTAAGAACAAAATATTATGACTGAAGTATATTGCTAATGATTAGTGTTCCTATAGGATGCCATGCTCCATATCTATAACCATGGAAACATAGGATCTGAGATAACAGTAAAGTTTAGTCTCAACAAATTGAGATCGATTGGACAAATGTCTGGGTATGTTGTTTGGAGAGTGCAAATTTTAAATACACACAATTTTGCAGGCAGATTGAACAATACTCACATGGGATTGTAGAATAAACATATGATAAATATTCCACGGTGTAGAGACGGAAAGCGAATACCTGTACACAAATGGTCAGAATTGAACAGCTAAAGTACAATGGCACTATCAGACAAAAAACGCATATGTGCATGTGCAGCATTCGTATTATAAACTGAAAAGTACAAATGAGACTAATGCTTCACAAAAAACAATACATTTCACTGTCGGTGTTTAAGCCTTGTTTGACAGTTCAAAAATGACAAATCAGACGTGATTCTGCTTGGCGTAACATCAGTTCAAGGTTGCCGCCTCTTTTGCTAAGCCTGATGCTTTGGAGGCCAATAAACTGAATTTCTTTCTTCTCTTCCAATTGGTGAGCCTGTTGCCAATGGTTTGCTAATGGTAGCATGATGTTTTGGCTGCTAATTCCTGAGAGGTGTTCACGTATCTGCGTCCTAAGTTCTCGGATTGTGCTCCCAATGTAAATTAGGTTGCATACACAAATTATGGCGTATACTATGCATTTTGTCCTGCAATTTATATTTTGATTGATCCTAGTCTCTTGGCCATGTTTGTCCTGAAATACAGTAGTTTTGGGACGCACAAACTGACACATTGAGCAGGTACCACATTTTCGAAACCCAAAAATGTCCTTTGTAAGCCAAGTTGTCTGTCGATTGCTGACATCTGAAGGGGGAAATTATGGACTCAAAGGGTTTCTCAGTGTCTGAGCCTTTTTGAAAATTATCTGTGGGTCTTTTTGAACGTATTGGGATATATGAGGATCCAATTGTAATATATGCCAATTATGTTTCAAGATTTTGGAGATTGCAAAATGATCATGATTGTAGGTGGTTATGAAACGCACTCCTTCTGGTTGCTGGGTATGTTGAGTTTGCTGTTGGGTTAGTGTTTGCATTTGGGATAACAGAGAGGCTTTGACTCGTGCTTTCTCAATGTGTTTGAACTGATAGCCTCTTGCTTTCAAAAAAGAAAAGAGTAATTTACTTTCTTGATCGAATTGTACTTGTTCTGCGAGCACGAATAAACTGGTATATTGTTCTGAACTTGTTGTTGATGGCAGCTGGTGGCAAATAAAGTTGAGTTAACTTCTGTGGGTTTACGGAAAGTATTGGTGAGTAGAAGATTGTTTTCCACGTAAATTGTTAGTTCCAAAAAGTCTATTTGCGTTTTGCTCATGTGTGAGGTGAATTCAATTCCAAGATAATTGTGATTAAGTCTATTGTTGAATTCTTTGAATGATTCAATTTCCCCTCGCCAGATCAAAAGCACGTCGTTGATGTACCGAGCCCATAGGACTACGTGCTCGTTGTATTCAATGTCTGTGTAGATCACCTTGTCTTCTAACATCCCCATGAATAAATAAGCAAGGGCAGGGGCATATTTAAAGCCTATTGCCACACCTTGGCATTGGTGATAGAACTTGTCATCGAACATGAAGATGTTGAATTGTAAAGTTGCCTATAGCATTTCCTTTAGCATGTGGACCTGTTTATAGTGTGAGGCACCGGAATCCTGAAACATATAATCAAGTGTCTAAATTGCTGATGTGTGTTTAATTGAAGTATATAGGGCACCACATCCATGGTTGCAAGGAAATAGTCAGGTTGCCAGACTATTTTCTTCAAGATTTGAATTGTATGGGTGCTGTCCTTGAGGTATGCTTTGAGTTTGGGGACTTCAGTCTTAGAAGACTGTCAATATAAGCTGATATGTTTTCTGTTGCCCATCCATTGCCGCTCACAATTGGTCTACCTTCAGGAATCGTGGTGAATGCCTTGTGCACCTTAGGTAAGAAATATATGGTGGGCATTCCTGGGGGTTTGATGAATAGAAAATTCTTCTCCTCGTCTGTGATAAGTCCTTCTCTGTGCCAAATAGAGATCATCCTGTCCAGCTTAGAAATGATAGTTTGTCTGGGATTAGTTGGAAGAATTTCATAGCAATTAGGTAAAGACAGGTGTTGATATGCCATCTGTAAGTAATCACTCCGATTCATGATCACTATATTTCCGCCTTTATCGGCTTCTTTTATTAAAATCATGTTATCTTGTTTGAGCATCTGAAGAGCAAGTTTTTCCTCTTTTGGGAGGTTCCAGTTAGTTCTGATGCCGCCTTGTAGTTTATCTATTAGATGATGAATGTCATTGGTAACAGCTTTATAAAAAACATCGATTGCATTGTCGGGTGCAAATTGAGGGGTAAAGTTGGACTTAGACCGAAATTCAGTATTAGTTATAGATCTCGGAACTACCTTTAGTTCTCTGAGTGTCTGGAAAATCTCAGTTGGTTGTGATTCTTCTAATGTTCTGAGCGGATGAATATTTTCAATGTCTTCTATGCTCCAATGGCTAGCTGGACTTCTAGTAGATAATGTAGGCGGCCTAGACACCTGAGTTGCAAACATTTTTTAAGTTTTAATTTGCGAATATATTTAAATAGATCAATTTGTAATTCTGTGGGGCGAGTCTGTATGTTGGTGCAAAGGATAGCCCTTTGTTGAGTAATGCAATTTCGTGTGACATGAGAGCTCTGCTGGATAGGTTGATTGTTAAATTAGTTATTGTCGATTCCTTGCTGCCTCTCGTGTGCTTGCCCTTGTTTGTCTTTTGGTTTTGTCCAGGGGATCTTGGTTTCTTGGAGTTCCCCTGCCCCCTCTTTCCTCTCCTCCTCTCCAAATGGTTCCACTCGGTGAGTTGGTGGAAGACGAAAACGGACTTGCTTGATTGGAACATCCCTGTTGCCTTTCCTATATCTCTGGATTTGGTTTATAAATCTGGACTTTGGTTTGGTTGTGGATAGTTTGTCAGGACTCGTTGTTGTACTTGGACTTTCCTCACCTTCTGAGGAAGCTGAAGATGTATTGGGTGTGCTTGCCTTAGATAATGGTTTAGTGTATTTGTTATATTTCTCTTGGAAAGTGTAAACTCGGTCTTCCCGATAGTCACGTTCATCTCGTAGGAATTTACGCAATTTTCTGATTTTAATGTCATCTTGGTAATCCTTTAGTATTTCATTTAATGAAAGATCATTTTTTTCCTTGGTGATTTCTAAAGATTTCATATCCATGATCTCCTGTTTGATGACTTCGATTTTGTGCTACAGCTTTCTTGTGCTCTCTTGAAGCATGTTCAATGAGTAATTCAAGCATATTTCTGAAACTTTTATTAAGATTATCCTCGCACTGCTCAGCGAGATCTTGAGCGTCATCATTTGTAAAATCAGGAAAGATGAGAATGCGTAGGCCTCTGGGAATTTGTTGGTTCGTCAGATAATTCGTAAGAGATGCAATTTCCCACAATGTATCAATTTCTTTTTTGGAGATCCTTTCAAGTTTGATAAATTTATATAGAAGGTCTTCAGTTTTAGGATTGGAAGTAGCGGCTGAATATGTCGCGCTACCACATGTAGAAAAGAAGGTTTTAGAGTCTTCCTCTCGGTTTTGTAAATATTCTGCCATTTTAGGTCTCACTGGTCTGCAAGTATCATTGGTGCCGAAAAACTGTAAGTAGCAAGTGGGGAAAAAACACCAACTCATTTAACTTGCGCCCAAACAGTAGTTATTACTGGAGAAAAAGTCAGGGTGTCGCAGATTCAGGAGGAGCAGAGGTCAGAACCCCACCTTCGACTTGAAGTATTAATTTGTCAGCCCTGGTTTGAAAAAGGCAATGCTGCACTTGCCAAAACACGTGTCACCTATGGGCAAAACTATGACCATTTCTTTCAATTATTGTTTTGATCATTAAATAACCACTTATTTCAAGCACAATTAGTTTGAGTGTGGCGCAGAATCAATCATTGGAGGGGCCTTATTCTTTTTGTTGTAAAATGGGTCCAGCCCAGTAAGCCTATTCAAAATGTTTGTGGAGTCTGAATTGTTACTCGTACTTGCACGGGATCCATTTGCAATATTTACAAAGTTTGAGCATATGCTAATACTTGCTGCAACATGGTTGCTACATCCTGTTCACTCTGTGCACATAGCAAGCAGGACGTATGCGTGACGCCACATCGCCTAGCAACAGCGGGCAGCAAAAGAAAACAAAAGTAAGAGGATGCTCACACCGCAAGCTCTCCTCTACTTGATGCTGACAACCTTCACAGATAAGATCACGGGTAAGATGACTTATGGTCATCTAATGCCTCACCAAATAGACTTTTCTGTATTTAGCGGTTTACCATATCATATATGGTTTTTTAATTATTTTTTTGCATTATGTTTGTGTTATTCCAGCTCATCACATTGATGACTTTATGTTCCCAGGTAAATTAAGTTTAAACATTATTGATACATTGAATCACTGTTGAACATAGATTCATTCCATGTTCCCTACGTGTTCTATGCTTTTGTTCCTTTTGTTTCTCTTTAGATGCTTTAAGGCTTTAACACAGCCAGGTAAACCTTTTGACCTTCAAAGTAATTTCCATAATTACATATGGTTATATTAATTTCTTTGGATGATAATTATGTATTGATTGTGACTGTATATTCCCTTCTTTTTTCGACATTTTTTCTGCATCTGATTTTGATGCTGTAATCTACAATTATGTGCTATATATTTGAATAAACTTTCATTATATATGTAATCTGGTGAAATATCACACATAAATTGTCCAGCCCTAATGACGGACTTAGTTCTGAAATGCATTGGTGAATATTTTGGACACACACTTTGGATGCTCATTGCCTATTATGAAATAATAAAAAGCGATTTTGTGACATTTTTACATTAAGATTTATGGACTATCCCGTCCTTCGCCTCTCGCGCTTGGCCTAGAGGGTCACGACCCAGACACCCGCCACGAGAAGAGTTTGTCCATTTACCAGACGACCAGATACCCTGGTACAGGAACATACGGATGTGTCCATCTGCCTGCCCAGCAGCCCGCACTGGCCATGCCGACACCTGCGGCACGGATCAACTAGACTAAAATCTACACGTGGTTAGAGATGCCATGACGACCTAGACAACGGGAAGCACATCTGTACAAATGTACACACTGGACATTCCCACACCAACCTACACGAAGAATATACTCAGTGCTATGACGTAGGCGACAGGCATATTCACGGACGTGCATCTTTATTATTTTTACATAGGCTTTCAGAATGCAGAAACGCAAGACGCGTCATGAACTCTTCTACTAGCTTGCTCACGCTTCTCTTGAAACCAGTTACCGCCATGAGAAGTATAATGAAGACACAATACTGGTCATGAAATTATATGCTCCTATAACCTAAAGCACCTGTGCACCAAACGGACAACTTATGCACCAGGCCCAAGTAGGCCTCAAACAAGAGCTCCCGTGGACATTAACAAAGCAAGAGTCAGTTGCTGATCCTGCAGAATGAGCTCGGCGAAGCAACCAGCCAAGGTCGCAATGTTGCAAACCCACATTCCAAGAGCAAATCATCAAAGGCACGATGTTGCAACCTCGTACTCCGCGCACCAACGTTAAAGTCACACCGACAAATTAAACCAGACGCGCAGTAGAAAAACAATATTAATTGTGCAGAATTCTGCCTCTTTCACGGTCCCTCCCCACGTGACCAAGCCGAACCTGACGAGATGCCAAACCCAGGAGAACAGAGGCGTCTGGATCCCTCGCTACGAGACACTGGCAGATACACTTGAAAGGCTAAATGGACATCTGCAACAGTGGGAGCGGTCCGCCGTCCAGCTATGAATAAGTCCTCACATTGTCTGCACGTACCCACAGTGAAACATTGTTGCAACTTACAGGTACACCGAGAGCTGGGAACAACGGTGGTCCCAGGCTGGGAAGCTCACGGGCGCACCAATCAGAACATGGGGCTCTTATCACTGACGCCAGCAATATTAGCCAATCCTCAGGAGTCTTCATGTAACAATTCTCATGTATCTAATTGTAGGGACAACCCAGATATACCACCTGACTACACCTTGTCCACTAATATCATTCTCTATATGTGTGCTATACTAACCCTACCACTCGAACACCCAATTAAGAGTGGCGATAGGTTTTTTGTTAACTTTCTGAAGTGACGCAAGTAGCGCGTCATAATACAGTAAAAAGGGCCTGCGAGCCCCACGATTGTGTGTGTGTCAGGACGAACGCTTACGCTCCTTGACCCATCCCTGCCGTTTTGTCTAATAAACAGCAGAGTCACCTTGCTCCTTGTGTGCGTCTCATACTCTATCTCATCTCATCTGGGATATACACGGGAGGAGTTGGGGCCTCCCTGCCTGGAGGTCCGCGGACGGCCCGGCCGACCCCGGCAGAATTTCCCCCCGACAAGTTGGAGGCACTGCTGAGATCTGTTTAAGATCGACTTTTTATTTTTACTTTTTCCAGGCACTCCCGTTGCGAGGAGGCCCGGCGGCGCGGCCCCCTCTGCCGTTGCCCCCTTCTGAGGACTACAGGACCATCGCGGAGCTGCGAGAAGACCGGACAGCGCAATCCGGATATTGGCCCTCGGGAGCCGGTTGAGAAGTATCCCGCCCGCGGTTGGCGAGTGTCCAGACGTGGTCCAGACGAGGGGAGGTGGCGAGCCGCTTGGAGGGGTGCACGCAGTCGAGCGGCCCTGCATCGAGAGAACTTGGTGAGCATGACACGCACAACGAGCAATGCGAAATTGTGAGGGAGGGGGAGGAAGTAAATAAGGGAGGATGGAGGTATTGTACAGATGCGCGGCGAAGGTTTAACAACTGAGTGTTGCTAATGGAATGAATGGTGACGAGACGAGTGCGAGAGCAGTCGGCTACGTCACGCGAAAGAGGGGGGCGGAGCACGAAAACATCACGTGTGGCCGCTCGTAGACACTGATTGGCCTAAATCGCGACTAACGTGTAGGGGTGGGTGTGTGTGGTTTCCTACGATTTGACATTTATTGATCAATGAGTAGATGAGGTTCCCTATTGTTCGAGCAAGAAACTCGATAGGTAGATGACGAGGTTCCCTATTGTTCGAGCAAGAAACTCGATAGGTAGATGACGTTTCCCTGTAGGCGGTAGCTAGTTGCATAGTTGCCCAATACGGAAGATAATTGGCTGGTTAAGCCCTCCTGTTGAGGGGCGTATCACACGCGAGGCGACGCAGCGTGCGCAGTCCGATTATATTATTGATGTGATTACCTTGTTCCAGGAGAGACAGGAAGACAGCTGTAGGGTTAGCGGGGGTAGATTGCAAGTGTATTTTGAAACTCATAATGAGAATGTACCAGTAGCGTCAAGACATCGGTGACGTCACCAGTAGGGATTTAATAGGATATCGCGAGCACAAGGAACTTTGGGTTTGAGAGTGGTGGGGAAGAGAAACATGATAAGGGAGCGGATACGGAGATAAACGATAAACGAGTGGATCGGAAGAGGAGAAGGGGAGAGGGGCGTGGCTGTGCACGGAGAACGCCGGCCACGGCAAGTGTAAAAGGGGGAGGAGAACGAGGAATCAGGACGACTGTATAAGATCGTCGTAAGGGGTACGCAGCCACAGGGGGCTGCGTGCGCCTCGGCCGCAGGGGGCCGTAGGGGAAGGAATATACAATATAAAATCATACATATATATATATTTGTGTTTTATTATTTTTTTTTTTATTATTATTGCATAATTTGTCAAAGAATTGTCGTAAGTCCCCACACTTACGGGGCCAGGTAAACAATATAAGGTTGTATATTGTAAACTGATAGTGAAGGGAAGAGTAACAAGTGGGGTACTACTATGTCATACGGGACAGGGTCGGGAGGGTGGGGGAACACCCTCACTACCCCACTACAACACATATGCACCACACTGCCACCCCATAGGGAGAAATTAATTAAGTACAGCATAGAGTGGACCCAGGGGACGGATAACAAAATGTTAACACCATGGCCGCCTAATGGTAGTTTCGATCCATATGCCCAACATTCACTGCTAAACCATCTGCACAATACATACAAGGGGAAGAAGTTGGCGAGCCATGTGGAGGTGTTTAACTTATGGAGGATGTTCCAGGGGTCACGACCAGGACCAAATGGAATGTTCACTATGGGGGAAACACCGGAAGAAAAGGAGATTAAGAAAGAAGGAACGGATGGGGAAAAGGGGTGTGAAAGCACAAAGAATACGGGGAATGAAGGAGAGGGAGGAGAAAAGATTGATAAATTAGACAACATAAAAAAGGAACCGAGCAACGAGATACCCATAGCACCGCGAGTGAAAACAGAGGGAGGAGGGTTGTACCCTTTAAGAGAATTAGGAGAAATAGAAGGACAGTTAAGGGCGGCTGAAGGATACTCGAACCCGGCATACAGCCCTCCACCATATGTGGCTCATAGGAAGATGCCAGTGGGGGAGGGGAGGATTGGAGAAGAGCAGATTGTAGAGATAGGACATGATGAGTGGGTAGCTGCACAGATATTATTAAAATTACGGGGTTCACTAACGGGAGAAGAGAGGGAGGTAGTAAAGAGAACAGACGAGGATAGTACAAGGGAGAGTGAGATGAAGGGGGAGGAGCTATTACGACAAAGAGAAGAGATTTTGGAGGAAAAATTGGCAAAGCTAAGGGATGAGCAGAATGAATTAATAAAACAGCTTGAGAAGGAGGAAAAAGAGAGAGTGAGGAAAAGGAAAGAGGGTAAAGACGAATTGGACAAATTAAGGGAACGAAATGAGGAGCAAAGGATAGAAGCTGAAAGGGTAAAAGCAGCAGCAGACAGGGTGTCAAGAGTAGTGCTGAGAGAAAAAAAGAAGGAAGAAGAAGATAAAGAAAGGGAAATGGAAATATGGAGGAGGAGGGTACTATCAGAGGCAGCTAAGAAATATGAAGAGGGGAAAGCAATAGAAAGAGAAAGGGTGAAATGGGAAAGGAAGAAAGAGGATGAAAGAATATTGGAACAGATGAGCAACGAAGTGATGGAGGAACTAAAAAGGAAAAGGGAGGAAAATAGTAGGGAGATGGAGGAGAGGAGTGAAGGGGAAAGAGAAGGGAGAAATAGGGAGAGTGAAAAATGGGGGGATGTATATAGAAGTAGAGAAGTAGCAACAACATCAACACCAGGGGGAGCAGTTGGTAACAAAGGAAGAGGAGAAATGGAGCTAATAGACTTAGAAACAGTAACAGTAAAAGGGAAAAAGGCAGAGTGGGGGATACCATTTATGACTGATTTTTGCAGTGAGGAGGAAGAAGGAGTAGAGAGGGGAGGAAGAAAGAGTGAAAGGGAAAGCTTAGATAAGCTGTACCTCACTAGAACAAACATAGACTCGCCATGGATCAGTAAGAGAAGGGAGGAGCTGGAACGAAGTAAGGAGGGGGTGCAACAACTAGTGGAAAAACAAACCCATGAAGCCACACCATCGCCATCTCCATCACGCCCTCCCCCATCGCACCCTACATGCTCAACCGCCACACGCTCGCTGCGCACAATAAAGCTTGCGCCCTTCATGGACGAATTGACTCCCTATGCATGTCGGCTTAGAGACCTCCCTAGCCGCAGGCAAGACAGACAAATAAACATACCCATATTAAACACAGGAAATGACGAAAAAAGGGGAAAGGACGGAGAGGGAGGTAGGAGCAGGGGTAGTAAGGACGAATTTGAAGCGGTAAAGGAAATGGGGGAAGAGGAGGGGTGTGAGGACTCAATATTATGGAACGTAAAGGGTGACACAAGACACAACTTAATGCCACTGTTGGAGAGAGGAGGGGTTAGACCGCAGTATGTACCTTGGAAGCATACGGATAAAGAAAATATAAAATGTAGGCTCCCATCACTAAGTGGAGGTGCGGGTAAGTGGATATATGAAATGGAAAAACACACCGCAGGACAGAAACTAGCAGTAGGAGATGTGAAGGGCCTGTTAATATCAATATTAGGGGATAGAGCGGACGACATTTGGAAGAGAGCGGGATTCCATGGGGTAACAATAACGAACACATCGCATGATGGGGCGCCATTTGCAAACTGCAGACATGCGCTATGGCAGGCACTGAGAGTACAGTACCCAGACACATCAGACATAGGAGCAATTACTTCCCGTAAGATGCGTGAGAATGAGGATCCTGTTGATTATATCCAGGATATTCAAGAGAAGTGGCGCATGGAAACTAGAGAACAATGGGATAAAACACCAGCCATATTTTATCATATACTAGTACAAGGGCTCCCAGAAGGAGTTCAGAAACAACTAAAGAAAGTAGTGGGAATGGAAGCAAAACCATGGCCAGAAATACAGCTGACTATAGTACATCACTGCAGTATATGGCAAGGAAAAATGAAACAAAAGGAAGAGGACAGGAAAACAGAAGAGGCCAAACTAGTACAGAAAAAACTTACTAAATACACAATGGAAGGGGCACTAATAACTACGCCCACACCAATGGCCCAAAGCCCCACACAAGTAGTGGCTGCACAAGATCCAGCTCAAATAGCACCTCCACAAAGTATAATACAGCAAGTGCCGCCACTGCAATTACACGCACCAAACATGGGAGGAGGGTACCCAATGCAAGGAGCTGGGTATTATAGTTATAACAGGGGGAGAGGAGGATTTATGAGAGGGAGAGGATATGGATATAATACCCAACAGCAGGTGGGGGGACTTGGAAATTCCTACCCCACAGGGCAACCGGTATACCAGAACAACACAGGGAGCTTCCCATGGCAAAGCAGGGAACCACCCGTGTGTTGGAGTTGTGGATTATTAGGACACATGTCACGTACGTGTAGGGTCAGGCCAGGAACACCAGCATGGAATGAACAGGCACAACCTAGGCCCTCACAAGAACAGCAGGGCATACAACAACAGCAGATGTTACAACAAGGTAGTGACCAACAACAACAAATAACGCAACAACAGCCACAAACATATTCACTGCCACAACAACAAATAACACAACAACAGCCACTGCCACAACAACAAGTAGCGCTAACACAACAACCCCAAACTCAACAAACGCAATTGGGTAGGGTGACGGTCTTGGGACACAACCCTTACACAGGGAATGGCCAATCATTGTACCCCCAATAGGACAGCCCACAGACGGCCTTGGTGTGTCCCATCCTGTCAGTAACACCTAATAGTGCGGAGGAGCCACGCATAGAGGTAACGATAGGTGACAAAAAATTATCATTCCTTGTTGACACCGGGGCAACCCGGTCTTGCATAAGGGAAGGTAAATTTAAGATGTCAGGCGAAGCCATGAACACCCAAGGATTTTCTGGGGCTAAAGGGTTGGTTCCTTTTACTGATAACGTTCCCTTATCTATCGGAGATTATGATCTGTCAGTTCCACTTTTGTATTATAGTGCCTCACCAGTAAATATACTGGGGAGGGACATAATGAATAGGTTGAATATGACGATCTCCTTTACAGAGGATGGTATAATTTGCTCTACTCCAGGGATTAACATGCTAGCAGCACGACAGATTATGCAAGCATACTGCGGACAGACAGCGATTAGGGCGGAACCAGTAGATGGCGAGCTATTCCAGTATGGAACAGACATGGCATTTGCATGGATGCCAGGGATAGAAGGGAAAATATGGAGGAGGCCAGCAGCTTATCTGTTCCGACCAGAAACACCTGTTAATGAACAAGAAGGAAAGGTGTTTGTAATGGACATTGAGAGCATTATTGCAACAGCTGATTATATTGCTGTGCACGCCCAAGACAAAGAAGGAAGAGCATGGAGGGCAGTGATAGCACTAGCAGAAGGATGTAGGTTGACCCAGGTGTCAGATGAGGAGCTGTTCTCAGAAGAAAAGGAGGAGGGGGAAATGGTGTTCATGATGAGTGTAGAAATATGGCTAAGAGTGGCTCACAAACAAATAGCACAGAAAATTGCGATGGCACTTGAGGCACCTGCATGCACCCCAGTCCCTTTCTTTAAGGAGGATATGTCAAAGGTGCCCAAATCATTATGGACCATTAGCCCTTATGACGTAGGATGCATAAAAAGCATAGGGGGTGTACGGATAAAATTGAAAAAAGGTGCCATACTACCAAGAGTAAAGCAGTACCCACTGTCAAAAGAGGCAGATGAGGGCATATATGAAACTATAACGGCCCTTATAAACAATGGCATGTTGGTCCCCTCAGAATCACCATGTAACACGGCTGTGTACCCAGTGCGCAAGGCTAAAGGGGGGTCTTGGCGCTTCATACAGGACCTCAGGCCCTTGAACAACATAGTAGAAGCAGAATATCCAGTAACAGCAAACCCGGCCACAATATTGTGTGGCATTCCAGCAGAAGCATCACGATTTACAGTAATAGACCTTAAAAATGCATTTTTCTCAATACCATTACACCCCGACTCACAAGATTTGACAAGTTTCACTTACCGAAATACAAAATGGAAACATACCAGGTTACCACAGGGGTATTGTGAATCACCCTCAATTTTCAATAGAGTAATACAGATGGATTTGGGTAACGTTGAGGTGGAAAGCACAGTGTTACAGTATGTGGATGACATAATAATTTGCAGTATAAACGAAAGTAAATGTAGAGAGGACTCCTTAAAAATGTTGACTATATTGTCTGAAAAGGGGTACAAGGTAGACATGGAAAAAATACAATACTGTCAGGAACAGGTACTTTACATTGGCCAACTGATATCCCAACATGGAAGAAAGATTGCACCACAAAGAGCACAGGCCATCTCAAGCACTCCCATGCCACAGACTGTGAGAGAACTGCAGCAATTTCTGGGGCTGTGCAACTACTGTAGAGCATGGGTATTTGATTACAGTTCATACATAGGACCCCTGCTTGAGGGTTTGAAGGAAGCAAATAAAGGGGAGAAAAAGTTGGGGTGGACTATGGAAATGAGGGAGGCATTTGACGAATTGAAGGCCGCGATATCAACAGCTCCAGTACTGGCATCCCCAGACTATGAGCGACTCTTTTTTATATTTTCACATTGCGACTCAGCAGTAATGAAAGCAGTATTGGCCCAAAAAACAAGCATGGGCTATAAACCAGTAGCATTTTACAGCGGTCACTTAGACCCCGTGATGTTAGGCCACTTCCCTTGCGAACAAGGTCTCGCTGCAGCTGCTTTTGCAGTAGAAAAAGCATCAGCAATAACCATGGGGTGTCCAACTACACTGTTTGTGGAACATGCACTATTTGCAATATTGAATAAACCCAAGTCCACACTAACGACACAAAGGGCATCAGGTTATGAGATCATTTTGTCTAGGGCTGAACTAGCGATTGTTAGATGTAGCACTGTTAACCCTGCAAGGTTCCTAGCAGAAATAATTGAGGAGGGAGATTACGCCCACGACTGCACCAAACTAAATGAAATATATTCATGCACTAGAAAAGTTGAAGAAAATGCACTAGAGGGAGGTGAGCTTTTGTTTATTGATGGGTCATCAACTATTGATCAAGGAGATGGGATACGGAGGACTGGGGCAGCAGTGGTAAAAATGATGGAGGCGCCGGTGTGTGTGGCTATGAAGTGTGTACAGTTACCACAGCATTACTCTGCTCAAGCCGCAGAACTAGTTGCACTAATATTAGCATTAAAGGAAAGTTTTAACAAACGTGTAACAATATATTCCGACAGTGCATATGTTACATCCACTGTCCACTCAGGGCTATCAAAATGGAGAAGAAGAGGGTTTAGGAGAGCTGATGGCACTCCAGTGCAACATGCCCTCTTGTTGGCTGAATTAATTGAAGTAATAAACGACCCCCAAGAGCTAGCCCTAGTAAAATGCACCGCACACACCAATGGTGAAGACCACGTCTCAAAAGGGAATGCAGCAGCAGACGCACATGCGAAATATGCTGCATACTTTGGTGAGATATGGAACCCCACAGACTCACAGAGAGGGAGAGGGAGGGGAATGGCTAGGGAGATGTTAATAAGAGAAGGGTACACCCATCTCCCAGCCACACAGATTATGGAATTACAAGCGGCTGCACCAATGGCCGAAAAGGAAATATGGGTAAAAAGAGGATGTACAATGTCACCAACCGACGCACTATGGCGCCAGGGTGGTACTGGGAAAGTTGTAATACCGTTGGCACTTTTAAATACCGCCCTGAGCCAATTACATCACCCAGCCCATACAGGCAAGGAAATAATTGCAGCACGAATTAGAGAAGATTGGTTCTGTCCCGAGTTAAATTCTCATGTGTCAAATTTTATCAGCAATTGTCTCACATGTCAACAGTTTACGGCCGGTCATACCCTAAAAGTGATAAGAGGTACCATACCCCGGCCAGAAGGACCTTTTCGGCACCTTCACATTGACTATGTTGATATGATCAACATATGTCAAGGTAATAGGTATATGATTGTAGTAGTATGCCCATTTTCTAGGTGGATTGAAGCAGGGCCCTGTTCACACCCAGATGCATTTAGAGCAGCCAAATTCCTAGTAAGGGAGGTCTTCCCCAGGTGGGGAGTGTGCGAGGTGTTAAGATCAGACAATGGCCCGCATTTCGCAAACGAAATGTTCCAACATATCACAGCCCTGCTGAGCATAAAGCACAAATTTGCATGTGCATATCACCCACAGGCTAACGGTGTATGTGAACGCCTGAATGGCTTATTGAAGGAGGCAATTGCAAAGATACAACAAACAACAAAGAAAAGTTGGTTGTATTGCCTTCCGTTAGCCCTATTCGAATTAAGGAACAGGCCAGGGTCCGACCACCACCTCACCCCACACGAGGTGGTTACTGGACGTCAAATGCGCCTTCCCCTAACGCCAACGTCAAGGGCATTCACTGACCACGAAAGTTCAGCGAGTGTACTAGGTGATGAAATGTATCAATATGTGTCGTCTTTGATTACTAGTGTTGTGTTTGTGTCTCAACAGCTCGAGCGCACGCGGGGCGGGTCCACCAGAAATCAAGAAGAAGGCGCCAGTACAGAATTAGAAAAAGAGAACTTGTGCAAACTTGCCAAAGGTGACCACGTGCTACTTCGCAATTTCAATAGGAAGTGGAACGACAAAAGGTTCACCGGCCCACATCTGGTAGAGGACGTATCACCAAGAGCAGTAAAACTAAAGGACAAGCGTGCCTGGAACCACCTACATGATGTAAAGATCTACAAACTGCAGACCCGCCCCAGCGCCAACGACAGGTCCATTGGAAGAACAGCAACAACATCCCCGACAGCGGAAGGAAGTTCTACCACAGACAACGACCCAATTGTTCCCTTACCGTGTCACTACCCAGCTACCCCAGAGACAACAACTGACGAAGAAAGGGGTGATCGCTATACTGCCCACCCCATGGTCACACGTTCAAAGAGTAAAAATACTTCCGCCATCTGAGCCCAAAAACCCCCCCCCCGCCCATTGACTCCCAAGGACAGTTGTAACTTAAACTGAAAGCCACTGGCCGCACAAGTACACATGTAAACACGTGAATGTCCTCTTTTTCTCTCGCACATACAGGAACTGCGTATTATTGTATAATTGCAACTTAAACTGAATGTTCTCTCGTACAAGTACACATGTAAACACATGAATGTCCTCTTTTTCTCTCGCACATACAGGAACTGCGTATTATTGTATAATTGCAACTTAAACTGAATGTTCTCTCGCACAAATACACATGTAAACACGTGAATGTTCTCTTTTTTTTCTCTCGCACATACAGGAACTGCGTATTATTGTATTGTTAAGTAGAGAGCTAATTAACAAGTCCACTGTCCAGGCGTAGATGGTACTCCCAGACGATAATTACCCAGAAGAATTGTCACACCAATTTGTATACGAAATAAAAAGGCCAACATACCTAAAAAGAAGAAGGGTACGTGTCTACTACACAGCCTTCCTCCTGGCCATAGAATATTACATGCCCCACCTCCGCCCATACTTGCCGGTCCTAAGAGACCGATCACTTAGAGTAGCGTGGGAGCAGCTCTTCGCCTGGGCACTGAATGACTATTTGATAGGGAGAGCTTAAATAAAACAAAACTAACATCTAAAAACGAGCATTTTGAGAATTTTTAGGCGGGCAACTTTAACGTCACAAGAATACGCTGCCAGGACTGCAGCAAGATAAGAGCAAAATGCCGGTGAGATTAGCAGTTGTAATAAAAATAATAGGGATTTTGATGATCACCGGATTTTTGGCTGCCTCTGTCTGGCAGTACAGCTGTGCTATCAATTTTATTGCTGCACCCAAACCTAATATACCCCTGTTCCTTGCTGCAACAGGTGTTACGTCAGGTGGTAGTAGTAACATTGCACCCAAGCAAAATAGATTTAAACGCAGCACATACTCAGACAATAAAGGTATTGATAATTATGTACAAGATTCAGCACACGTCACAAACAACATATGGTACCAACACATGACCCGCATTGGTAAGCAGACAACTGAGGATAGCTGCTACGTCTGCTCATTAATACCATACGCCATGAGTGCTTCACGAACATTTGTCGCCACAGAAATAAATGAGAAGATAGCGCAGTGCATAATATACTTGGCACTGTTCCAGACGAAAGGAAGATACCAAGGAACTGTAGTGCACATGACATGGAAACCACGAGACTCATACCCATATGAAAACAACTTCCTCAAGACCTACTTGAGTTATCACAAGACCAGTTTACATGCTGAAGCATTCAAATATATAACAAGTGGCCCTGCAAAAGGAGAAACAAAGAAAGTAACACTGCAGTATCTACCATGTGATTGGTACGCCACTGAAGTTCCGGGTAAACAAGGATGCTGGGAGAGGCCACTACTGACGATAACAGGAAAGGTGTATCTGGACAACAGCTGGGAGATAGGAGTGATTGGCAGCAACATGGTAACAAAAGAAACTATCTCAACCATCGAGACACACAATCACCGATGTTGGACGACGTGGATCAAGTATGTACCAATGCTCACGTGGGTAGAAGAAGATGAAGACCCAATAACGATACTACCGTTGACTGCGCCCAAGGTATGCTACCAGCATAAAGGAGAGGTGGACGTAGGATATAACACCAATTGTGCAAGTGTGACGGAGTTACCTGAGGGGGGAGCGGGAACAGCAGTAATAATGGACCATTATTGGGCCTGTGGAGAAAAGGCATACCATACACTGCCTCCCCTGTGGAATGGTGTGTGCACAATGGTACACGTCAATGTACCATCACTAGTGGTACCTAAGAAGCACGTCAATGTGGCGACATTTCCTAGAATGGATGAAGGGGATAAGAGAAGAAAGAGATCTGCACCACTTCAGGAGGAGCAAGGGAACAGGACCAACAGCAATGACACTGTCCTAAATAGAAGAAAAAGACAAGGAGAGCCACTGACAGGAAATTACCTGTGGGGAAGGTCGGAAACGGCACTAACATCAATACCGCCAGAACACAGACTATTTAGCAGAGCAGCAATGTTCTTCTCCTCAATAATACACCCGGGACTACAGGCTTACGCAAACGCAAAATGGCTCCAAATAACTAGATGGGAACTAATGATGACCATCAATTCTACAGTAAATGGGTTCAACGCAATAAAAGAGGAGCTGCGAGCTGTAAGGATGGTAGCACTCCAGAACAGATATGTATTGGACCTTCTCACAGCAATGGAAGGAGGAGTTTGTGCAAAGATAGGACAATCATGCTGCACGTTCATACCTGCCAATGATGCTGACAATGGTACACTGACAGAAGCAGTTTCGCAACTGGCCCAGATGCACTCCAAAATGATGGATGAAAGCAATGGTGTGAACAAGGATAAGAGCTGGTTTTCACTATTATGGTCATGGATGCCATCCTGGCTGTCAGATGGACTGAAAATAATAGTGGGCTGTACTATATTGGCTGGAGCTACCCTGATCATAATTAGATTTTGGAAGGCACGGAAGGCACGCACTACTGACGAGTTGCTGGAAATGGTGGGAATGCACCCCTTGATGCCAGCAGATGACGGCCAGCATACAGGTGTAATAATACAGGAGAGGGAGAAGCTGCGCACCCAAATAATCACCAACCATCTAGACCCACCATCAGTGAAGATCGAGAACCCAAGAAACCCCAGGAGCTACATAGGAAGATGGGTATACTGTACTCCTGGAGGTACCTGTGAATATATGTATTGGTCCTTTGAAGATCATGTAAACCATTATGGACATCTCGGAGGAATAACTAAGATATGGCGAGTAAGAGGAGATAACGAGAAGGATATGTTTGTGGTCGACAAGTCGACCAGAGGGGGGACTGAAGTGGGAGAATGGAAGACCAGGCTCCCGTCCTTCGCCTCTCGCGCTTGGCCTAGAGGGTCACGACCCAGACACCCGCCACGAGAAGAGTTTGTCCATTTACCAGACGACCAGATACCCTGGTACAGGAACATACGGATGTGTCCATCTGCCTGCCCAGCAGCCCGCACTGGCCATGGCGACACCTGCGGCACGGATCAACTAGACTAAAATCTACACGTCGTTAGAGATGCCATGACGACCTAGACAACGGGAAGCACATCTGTACAAATGTACACACTGGACATTCCCACACCAACCTACATGAAGAATATACTCAGTGCTATGACGTAGGCGACAGGCATATTCACGGACGTGCATCTTTATTATTTTTACATAGGCTTTCAGAATGCAGAAACGCAAGACGCGTCATGAACTCTTCTACTAGCTTGCTCACGCTTCTCTTGAAACCAGTTACCGCCATGAGAAGTATAATGAAGACACAATACTGGTCATGAAATTATATGCTCCTATAACCTAAAGCACCTGTGCACCAAACGGACAACTTATGCACCAGGCCCAAGTAGGCCTCAAACAAGAGCTCCCGTGGACATTAACAAAGCAAGAGTCAGTTGCTGATCCTGCAGAATGAGCTCGGCGAAGCAACCAGCCAAGGTCGCAATGTTGCAAACCCACATTCCAAGAGCAAATCATCAAAGGCACGATGTTGCAACCTCGTACTCTGCGCACCAACGTTAAAGTCACACCGACAAATTAAACCAGACGCGCAGTAGAAAAACAATATTAATTGTGCAGAATTCTGCCTCTTTCACGGTCCCTCCCCACGTGACCAAGCCGAACCTGACGAGATGCCAAACCCAGGAGAACAGAGGCGTCTGGATCCCTCGCTACGAGACACTGGCAGATACACTTGAAAGGCTAAATGGACATCTGCAACAGTGGGAGCGGTCCGCCGTCCAGCTATGAATAAGTCCTCACATTGTCTGCACGTACCCACAGTGAAACATTGTTGCAACTTACAGGTACACCGAGAGCTGGGAACAACGGTGGTCCCAGGCTGGGAAGCTCACGGGCGCACCAATCAGAACATGGGGCTCTTATCACTGACGCCAGCAATATTAGCCAATCCTCAGGAGTCTTCATGTAACAATTCTCATGTATCTAATTGTAGGGACAACCCAGATATACCACCTGACTACACCTTGTCCACTAATATCATTCTCTATATGTGTGCTATACTAACCCTACCACTCGAACACCCAATTAAGAGTGGCGATAGGTTTTTTGTTAACTTTCTGAAGTGACGCAAGTAGCGCGTCATAATACAGTAAAAAGGGCCTGCGAGCCCCACGATTGTGTGTGTGTCAGGACGAACGCGTACGCTCCTTGACCCATCCCTGCCGTTTTGTCTAATAAACAGCAGAGTCACCTTGCTCCTTGTGTGCGTCTCATACTCTATCTCATCTCATCTGGGATATACACGGGAGGAGTTGGGGCCTCCCTGCCTGGAGGTCCGCGGACGGCCCGGCCGACCCCGGCAGAATTTCCCCCCGACAACCAACTCATTTAACTTGCGCCCAAACAGTAGTTATTACTGGAGAAAAAGTCAGGGTGTCGCAGATTCAGGAGGAGCAGAGGTCAGAACCCCACCTTCGACTTGAAGTATTAATTTGTCAGCCCTGGTTTGAAAAAGGCAATGCTGCACTTGCCAAAACACGTGTCACCTATGGGCAAAACTATGACCATTTCTTTCAATTATTGTTTTGATCATTAAATAACCACTTATTTCAAGCACAATTAGTTTGAGTGTGGCGCAGAATCAATCATTGGAGGGGCCTTATTCTTTTTGTTGTAAAATGGGTCCAGCCCAGTAAGCCTATTCAAAATGTTTGTGGAGTCTGAATTGTTACTCGTACTTGCACGGGATCCATTTGCAATATTTACAAAGTTTGAGCATATGCTAATACTTGCTGCAACATGGTTGCTACATCCTGTTCACTCTGTGCACATAGCAAGCAGGACGTATGCGTGACGCCACATCGCCTAGCAACAGCGGGCAGCAAAAGAAAACAAAAGTAAGAGGATGCTCACACCGCAAGCTCTCCTCTACTTGATGCTGACAACCTTCACAGATAAGATCACGGGTAAGATGACTTATGGTCATCTAATGCCTCACCAAATAGACTTTTCTGTATTTAGCGGTTTACCATATCATATATGGTTTTTTAATTATTTTTTTGCATTATGTTTGTGTTATTCCAGCTCATCACATTGATGACTTTATGTTCCCAGGTAAATTAAGTTTAAACATTATTGATACATTGAATCACTGTTGAACATAGATTCATTCCATGTTCCCTACGTGTTCTATGCTTTTGTTCCTTTTGTTTCTCTTTAGATGCTTTAAGGCTTTAACACAGCCAGGTAAACCTTTTGACCTTCAAAGTAATTTCCATAATTACATATGGTTATATTAATTTCTTTGGATGATAATTATGTATTGATTGTGACTGTATATTCCCTTCTTTTTTCGACATTTTTTCTGCATCTGATTTTGATGCTGTAATCTACAATTATGTGCTATATATTTGAATAAACTTTCATTATATATGTAATCTGGTGAAATATCACACATAAATTGTCCAGCCCTAATGACGGACTTAGTTCTGAAATGCATTGGTGAATATTTTGGACACACACTTTGGATGCTCATTGCCTATTATGAAATAATAAAAAGCGATTTTGTGACATTTTTACATTAAGATTTATGGACTATAATTTTGGAACTACATGAACATTACTTGAACACTGACTGAAGAGTTGCAACTTTTTTCAGGGCATAGCGTCAGCGTATTACTAGCTAAGAAATCATGCTTAGCTTCTTTGATGCATTCTTTACATCCTTGAGCCAAGGCTTTATTGATATGCTGTGATTAATTTCATTTTATCTACGATTCATTTTTTGATAACTCAATAATTTTTCAGTAAATCTGTGGTGCCCACCCCTCTCCTCCTCTTTTTTCTGGGGCTAATCCGCACACATTTTCCTATGCTCGCTGCGTGACATACACATAGACACGTGTACTCTGGGTGGACACAGCCAACAAGCGCAGTCCTCCCTGTCATATTTAGTTGGAATTTGACAGGTGGAGTACATGATGCATCTCAAAAGGGGGAGGGTAAAAACCTTCCTCCTGTCATGACCAACCTAATTTACTATCAAAGGCGCCATGGATCCACCCTGCCCGTTTGTTTATCCTCTGAGGGTGGGGGCAGCAATTAACATAATTACCATACTAATAGAGTATCCTTCAAACAGGCCCACAATGGGTCTGAATGCAAAGGTTCACAAAAGACAGGAAAACCCCAACAAACTTTGATAAGCACTGTGTCAACCTGAAGCCAGCACCTGCCTCTCAGTATCAAGGGCAGTGACCTGTCATGTCTGGGACTATGTATTTCCAGTAGTCATCCTCTCAGAGGGACCCCATTCAGAAGGTACCAGTATGTGGTCTGGCCGTGACCAAAAGTCTGGTCTTGCCACAGCTTCAAGGGAGACCTGTGTATTTATTCAGGAACCACAGAGAGCCCAATTAACCAGAGAGGCCCTTTCATCCACAACAGACAGGAAGATGGGTGGGACTTAGTATTACATGTTTTCACTCCTTTACTTTTTCGGTTGCAAAGCACTCCGGTTATGACCTCATGCATACAGGAGATTGTTGATTGTTGGTGGGGACCCAGGATTGGTTCATTAAGGTAGGCTTACCCTACACCAATCACTGTGGTCCATTTGGCTTTAAAAGAGCCCTGCTAGGCTCTGCAAGCAAGCTTCCTAGGTGGGGAGTTCCAGAGAATCTTTTAACCAAACGAAGGACAATGCCATTGCCTGGAACACTCTCCTAAGCTTTGGGCTGTCTGCCTTAAAGTATGACACAAGCCCAGTAAAGAAGCTAGGAGAAGTGCATCGACAAGCATCAACCAGCGTCCGTTAAAGAACATTTTCGAGGCAGCTGAGCCCCTCAAGCTGCAGTGGACTGCACCGCTGACTGTTGTTACGCCACAGTTACTAACGACCTGAGCCACTGTTTAGGCCATCCTGCAGCTGACCGTTTAGCCTGGCTCACAACCCTGCCTACTGCCTGATACCCGCAGCTGTCTCCCATTGTGAACTCTGTTGCAGAAGCTTCAAAGTGCACTGAACGCTACGCTGTTGAGCACCAAGAACTTCTACAGGCACAAGGTACATTGTGGTTCTGTCCCCCTGGTCCTTTCCAAAAGCATCTAGTGACATTTTACAACTCATTGCTCCATTTGTGCTGAAACCAAGTATCCTTGAACTATTGCGATTAATTACTTTACCGTCTACCCTCCTGTCAATATCCAGAGTGCATCACTTTTCCTTCTTTGAACATCCACGTTACCAACATTGGACAAGGAGGTTTATAATTTAATTGTGTTTCCAATCTGTTCACATCCCTTCTGGTGTACTAGAGGTGTTGGGCTGATTGATGGTTTAGAAACCGATATTAATCCCTGGATCACTGATGCCCCGGAAGTTGTTTGTCGCAGCAGTTAAGATGAATTGGTGTATCCTGCTCAGTATGGACAATGTCCCCATGGTGTGATGCATCAGAAAGCTGGGAGATACTTGGTCCAAGAGGCTAGCAGACATCGCTTGGTATTTTTGGCATTTTTGGCTCAGCTGCGGCATAATGATTCAAGCTGAGTACCTTCTGGGAGCGGTCAACACTGTTGCGGGGTGGAATTCCCAATTCCTTCAGGATGGAAGTGACTGGAAGCTGAACAGCAATGTGATACGTCTCCTGTCAGACATTTGGGTTCCTTTTCACATTAAACTCTTTGCCTCTCATCTCAATTGCCAGGATCCCAGGTTTTTCAGCTGGCATCCAAATCCCGATGCCCTAGCATTGGATGCATTTCTGCAGGATTGGACTCTGCTTCAAGGGTATGCTTTCCTGCCATTCTTTCTGATTTCCAAGGTCCTACTCCAAGTGCATAGGCAGGGGACATGGTTGCTTCCCCTGACCTTATTTTGGACAGCCCAGGTGTGGTTTCCCTCTCTGTTGGAACTGTCAGTAGATGTTCCCAGGCTTCTTCTGTCTTTTCTATAAATAATCTTTCGGAGATGCCAGGGACTTTTGTTATGGCAGCAAAAGGGTTATCCCTCGAAAGACCAGACTTTATATATATATTTGAAAAAACGTAGTATTAGTATTTATACAGCGCCTATTGTTGTTCACAGGCTTGAGGGTACAACACAACAATCAGACACAACATAACACAACCAATCCCAGATAAGGATCACATACTGTTAATCAGAAGTCAGGGAAACCAATACGTTTGATACTTAAAGTAAAAATCAGATTTAATATATTTTGAAATGTTTGTTCAATTGGACAAAATGTCAAGAACAAGTACACATATAACACATATAATTAATTAATCATGGCTTGGTTATTTGCAACTGTACCTTCTTTTGAAAATGAATTCGCCAATCGTTTGTTTTTTGAGTAATCTATATTCTACATACGTCAGCAGTCCCAGTTTTTTTATACATACAAAGTTCTTCTGTCCTTTCCCCTACTCCTCACCCATCGAGTGGGGGGGAGAGGCAGGAGGGCACGTGCCACTATTTGATTTTACAGCATCAATGCTGACTCATGGCATGAAGGATTTCTATGAGTCCAGAGCATTCCCAGTCCTTTCGGGAGCGGCTTGTCAGGTCATCTGGGACTCATGGTCTCAGTTAACACAGATCTAATACTCCTCAGCATGGTTGCGTTGGGTGGGCTTGTGCATGGAGGGAAATTTCAATCCCATTTCAGCCTCTACAATGGAAGTAGTTAACTTCCTAGTGGCTCTTTTCAAGGAAAGGAAGGCATGCAGAACTGTAAACAACTTTTGCTCGGCCATTTCCGCTGGACATATCCTTGTCAAAGGGGATCCCATTGATAGACATTTATTGGGTTAAAAAAGCATTATGATTCATTCGCATTAAAGCTCCTCCGACAGCCAACTATTCTGTTTTTTGGGGCTATAAATGTGCTTTTCCATTTGTTTCAGTCATTGCCATCTAATGAGAATCTGTTGCTCCGGCAACTATCTTCAAAGTTAACTATGCTATTTTGCCTTATTTACATTAAAAGAGTCTCTGATGTGCAGGCATTGGAAGTGGATAATAACGTTTATCCTCCTCAGGGAGTAACCTTTTTTGTCACAGAACAACATGTTTAGGTACCTCGGTTTCTTATCCTTCTTTCTCGGAGGATCAGAAATGAAGCGTAGTAAATTCTTTGCAATGTTGTGTGCGGGTGACTAGTGTGTCCACCTCTCAGCTGCTCCTATCCGTCAGGAAGCCCTGCCAAGAGGTATCCACAGCCACCTGGGCTTGTTGGGTTGTGCAAGAAGTGGAAATAGACATTTCAGTTTTGGGTGCTCATTCCACAAGGGGTGCAATGGCTTCTATGTCTATGTTGTTGGGAGGAAAGTTGGAGGATATTCTCTGAGCAGCTGATCAGTCTAGGGAGTCTACCCTTGATCACAAAAATATCATCATATGGCAAATGTAGTGTTGCAAGAGTTTTAAACTTGCATAATGGGAAGCCTCCAGTCTTGCCAAAGAATAGCTAACCCCCCACACTAATGCAAGTGGGGTTTAGATTATATTAAGATACACAGAGTTGAGTGTTTTCCCTCCTACCCTGCCTCATTACCTTTTTTCTTCCTTCCAGGGTTAGTCTCAAGAGAAGTCCTGCTGTCTCCATTCACAGACATCACCAGAAATTGGCACATTTCTTTGGGATTCACTTTCAGGATGGATAGCATTCTTTGTCTGGACTTTTGGTTCTGTTCTGTGTTTCCTCTTGCAACTGCCGAAGATTATGAGGGACTAAGGGTGAATAGCGTAATGGTGGGGAAAAGACTCTGATTGGCTATTGGATTTTCAGGGATGACATCTTGCACTGGGGTCTTTTCTAAGTTTTTCAAAAGTATTGTGTCAAGAAAAATGTTTAATGTGTTAAAAGATCTTTTTGACACTTTTGAACTGCCAAGAAATCAGAATGGTACTGATGAGATGCCCCACTTGGACCACTTTTAGTGACACTAGTGATTGGCACATCGCCCATTTTGCACCTTTTTTTTTTTTACCAAAGACATATCCTCTGTATGACATTGTTTGTGATGTATTGCCTTTCTTCCTTGCTGCATTATCCGGAGTGCCTGCATCATCTACATAATGCAAATTCTGTATTCTTTCCACTGAGCTAAGTTTTAGTTAGTGTTTTTGTAGTACAGTTATTGCATATTGGTGTGCTGAATTAAAATATGTATATATTTATAGAAACCTGATTAGACATTCCTTTATTATGGACTGTTGTACTATTGCTTGTTGGGTTGCTATTGCCATCACATTCCAACCCCTGATAAGAGTATGGCCTGCTTTCAGCCCACACTACCACAAAAGGTGAAGGAGGTACATCTGTTGAATGTGAATGCTTCATCACCTTTATGATTGGGATAACTGTTGGCTTATAGAGGTGTGAAGGCTGAGTAGGCAGTTTAGCCACTACTCATCCTTGTACCGCTGAGAAGCAGTAGTCATTTCAGCACACTAGCATAGACACAGAACTCAGATTAACATCCTCACTTAATGTACACTATATCTAGTTAAACCACAAGTGAGGCTTTTTGAAACCTTTACCTTGAGAACTGAAACACAGTGGTGAACAATTCTAAAATATGCACGACAGCACCCAAGTAAAAAGAGAGTTCAACCAAGGGTAATTTGTGATTACTGCTTTCTTCTCCATGACCCCCCTTAAATTATGTAATGCAGCAATTGTCTGTGTCAGAGTCACATTTTCTGAATCGTTAAGAGGCACAAAGGTACTGCACTCTGTGAAAATAGTCTTATGCTACTCCATAGAATGGGGATTTACCACCCTTATCGGCATTGTAATTTGCTAGAAATACCGGCAGACAAAGTGCAGCATAGCACCAAATGTGTAATGATCTCAATGGGCCTCATTACGAATATGGCGGTAAGGAAACAACGGAGCCGGTAGTGCTACCAGCGCCGTTGTTACCATACCGCCACATTACGAGTTCTGCTTGCGGGTGCCGCTCTGCACGCCTGGTCAGACCAGGCATGCAGAGCAGCACCCGCGAGCAGAACTTGTGATCGCACCGGCACCAATATAAACGGTGCCGGTGCAACCATGCTCCCCACCCCCATTCTGCCCTAAAGGGCAGAATGGGGATAGGGAGCCTGGCCATATCAGCACCCGCAAATGGGCAATTATCGGCCCATTCAACTTGTAATGGGCGGTAATGGCCCATTCACGGGTGCCGGTAGTGAGTTTGGCGGTAGCCGTGCTCGTCTTCTATTTATTGCATGTCGAGCATTTATAAAGCGATTATCGGTGCCTTGCCCAACAGTATTTGAGAACGCAATCTAAAAGGGCATTCCACAATAAAAAATAAAAAACCAATAAGAACATTTGTTCCAAATTAATATAACTTCCAACAGAAATAAAAATGATATGCTTTGATATGGCATTTATAATGCGCCTGTACACAAGACAAGGAGTGGGAAACAAAGTGAGGACAAAACAACGCTCTTACTAGGCCTTGTGTCATTCAGATCGCACAAGTGCAGGGAGGAGGGAAGGGGAGAAGTGCCGGTGTGTGGGGCAAGGGAGAATTGCAGGTAACTCAATAAGTACAACCAGCGAGTGGCTCATAAGTGCAGAGAGAAGGGACTGTAGGGTTGCACGTACAGACCCTTAAGTGCTGGGAGAGCCCGGAGGCAGTGCAAGGGCAACTGGACATGCGAGTTTACAGGGTATCCAGGTTACCAGTGTACGTAGCAGTCAGGTACATCAGCAGGGGAGAGGAAGAGAGAAAGCAGAACCGAAAAGGACGGTCTTGGGTTGCTTCTGGAACCGGAGGTGGTTCTGCTCAAGTTTGACAGAGGCAGGGAGGATGTTCCAGAGGGTTGCCCCATCCGAGCTGAGAGATCTGCTCCCAACTCTCTGCTTGGAGAAGCGTCTAACCCTCAAATAGTTGGAATTGGATGAGTGGAGAGCTCCAGAAGGATGATGTTTTGGAAGAGAAAGTTGGAGGTAGAGTGGTCCAGGCCCCAAAAAGCCTTGTGAACGATGCAGTGGGTCTTGAACTTGATCTTTGCAGCCATGGGGAGCTAGTGAAGAGATTTCAGAAGTGGAGAGATATGATCCCTAGGCTTGAGGCCAATGACAAGTCTTGCAGTCCCGTTCTGGATACGTTGTAAAGGTCAAAGAGTAGAGGCAGGCAGATTTAGAAAGAGGCTTCTGCAGTAGTCCAGCCTAGAGAGGACCAGAGCTTTGGAGACAGTGAGCTTCTGAAGGAAAGTGAGAAAAGGAAGAATGCCTCTGAGTAGGTGCATCTTATAGTTTGACTTCTTAGAGACGTCAGCGATGTGAGGAGAGAAGGAGAAGTTGGATTTGAAGATGACACCAAAGTTCTTAGCCTCACAGGAAGGAGCAGGAAGTGGCCCCAAAGTGGGCAGCCAGGGTAAGAGAGGAAAGAAGGGAGCAGGTGTGCCAATGAGGAGGATCTCAGTCTTACTGACATTAAGGCAGAGATCATTTGCGGAACACTATTCCTGAATTGCGGCCAGTCTAGTATGAGAGAAGGAGCAGAGGAGTCTGAGGGGAGCCTGAAAGAGAGCTTGGTGTCATCTGCATAACACTGAAAATTGGAGCAGAAAGTAATGATGCAGTGGGCAAGAGGTGCCAGATAGTGGTTGAAAAGACATGGAGAGAGGTTAGACCCCTGGGGAACAGCACAATTATAGAGAGAGATAGAAGAGAGGAAAGACACCAGTTGGAAAGGAGAGGCTCGGTCAGTGAGAAAGGACATCAATCAGGCCAGAGCCTGATCAGTGATACGCAGGATTGACTTTCTCAAAAGCAGAAGATAGATTGAGGATGATGAGGATCGAAGGCAGATTAGAGTCAAGATTGGAGATCAGGTCTGCACTGGTGTTCAAGAGAGCAATTTCCATGATTGAAGCCAAACTGGTGGTCATGGAGACAACCAACAGATTCAGTATGCAGATTAAGCTGAGTGATGGACAGCTTTTCCAGGAGTTTGCATAGGAAAGGAGTGCTGGAGATCGGGCGATCGTTAGCCAGAGAGGAAGGTCTGGCTGAGGGCTTCTTTGAAAGGGGGTGCACAATGGAGTGCTTACAGTGGGAGGGTAAAGTTCCAGTAACAAAGGAGTGATTACAGAAATCGGCCAAGGCTGGTGCAAGGGTGTCGATGTGGTCCTTAATGGTTCTGGATGAGCAGGGGAGAACCTGCTTTGACAAGACTTTCATAGATTGGACTTGTCTAGAACAATTGTCAGGTGTGAACAGGGGAAAGGAGGAGAGAGGAGGAGGAGAGACTGCCTCAGATGGGCCACGAGTGGTAGAGGAGGAGGAGGAAGATGAGGTAGAGAAAGACAGGGTTGGGCAGCTCCTTGCAGATTTTGAAAAGTTTGATCGAGTTGTTAGATGCCGCATAGATGCAGGCATGGGTGTAGGCTCTCTTCTTAGAGAGGACAGAGTCTGTGCTGCCTTTGGAGCAGGTGACAGGCCAGTTTTTCAGGGGGTGGACTTGATGTCCTCCACTTCATCTACACCACCCTACACATGTGTTTATGGGTGGCTAGGTTAGAATCGCACCAAGAGTTGCGCTTGGATTTGGTCTTCAAGCGGATCCTTATAACAGGCATAAGGATATCCAGAGTGTTAGAGATAAAGAGATGAAGGTTGGAGGGGGCTGTGTCAGTGAGGGATTCAGCCAAAGGTGCAGGAGGAGGAGAGAAAGTAGCGGTGAAAGCCTCAACTGACACATGCTTCATGGGTCAGATGACCGAGAAGGTAGGTGGCAGTGCTGTAGTAGGCTCGACCTGAGGTGTAGAGAGAGAGAGGTGGGAGGAAAGGAGAAACTGATCACTCCAAGAGAGAGGAGTGGTGAGAGCGTTAGAGAAAGGGAGGAGATCAGAACATACAGGGTGTGCCCTGCAGAGTGAGTCGGGCCAAAGGGAAGAATAGAGAGAGAGTCACAGAGGTTGCGAAAGAGACCCAAAGAAGGGCTGGTGGCATCCAGGCGGATGTTCAGGTCTCTGAGAAGGAGAAGTTGAGAGATAGAGGCAAAGGGGGAGGAGGCGCGGTAAACCCACTCAGAGAGGAAGAGGGTGACCTTGTCAGGTGGCCTGTAGATTGTGGCCACAGTGAGAGAGAAGCCCGGTGAGATAGAGAGCCTGAAGACCAGGCATTCAAAGACGGAGTAGTCCTGCATTGGAATGATAGAAGCAGGGATCCACTCTGGGAAAATTAAGGCTAAACCCCCACTGGGGTGGTTGGTCTGGGTTCAGAGAGGATCTTGTAGCCATCGGGAAGGAGAGTGTCAAAACACGTGACAGAGCTGGTTGTTAACCATGTCTCAGTGAGACAGAGTACATCCAAATTAAGCTCTTCCAGGAGACGGAAGATGTCAGAGGAATGTTTGACAGCTGAACGAGAGTTGAGAGTAGCGATGTGGAGCAGGTTGCCACATTTGAAGTTGATAAGGCGCATGAAGCATCTATCAAAAAGCAGGAGATTGGCATGAGGGCCAAAAATAAAATGCACAGTAAATGATTAAAACTACCAATATACTCCCTGTCCATTTTATGCAGTCCAAACACACACAAGTTACATTTGTACATACAAAGTTTCAAAATAGTCAATTTCTCTTTAGAAGAAAAAGAACATAATGTCTTGGTAACTGATTAAGAAAACGACCCTGGATCTGGCATGCATGGTCTCTCAAGCCTGAAGAAATCCATGGTACAGTGTCCCTGGTATCTGAACAACTGACTGTCCCTTCCAAAGATCAGTAGGTTACGCACTAGAATCAGACACGCCAGATATTTCTTTGGCTGGAGGGAAAGCTGGGAAGCATCTTGTTTTATTGTGATTGTTTATGTATTCATAGGATCGTCTCAAAGCTTCATTGTATTTGAAAGTTTCATGTGCATTTTAATTAAGGAGACTGGAGTATCCTGCGAGTGAACTGGACGCTGCACCCTTTGCCTTAGAGCAGCTCTTAGATTTGTGGCCAGTCTCTTATAGTGCAGAATGGAGACGGGAGTATTAAAGGTTACATTGTGCTATGTGCTGACGAGGGAAAGAGGTTAATTATTGTTATCACAACTTTGCAAGTATGCAACTCAATTTGGAAACATTATATTAGGGTGGCGCCTGACAACAGTCTGTGTATTTCTGTAACCATCCCAGGAGTCGCATGTAGTCCGTCCCAGACCGTAGCACGCTTTTATGAACTGCATATGTCTGATACCAGCTGGATCGTTATACACAGTGAACAATATGGCGTGTTTCTTAAAAACACACAGGATGTTGGTGACATTGTACCTGTGTTAGGTTAACTTACATTTCAGTCATCTAGCTTTCAAGACCGCATGACAATTTTCTCAAGCAGTACCCTAGCCTACATTTACAGGGAAGAACAGATGGAAGACATATAATAGTATGTGATTGGTATACTATTGGCAAAGGCCTGTAATACGACACGTGCAAAACATGTCATGTCAAGACGCTGATGTGCTATGTGAAGAAAGTCAAGGAGGAAACATGCATGCTATCTGGCGTAAAAGGGAATTTCAACTTCGGAGGAAACTGGAATTGTGTATATTCAATTTTGCATTCACTCATTCATTTTCAAAGCATTTTACAGTGTCTGAAAGGAAGGTTCTGTTTTGTTATAGGCAGGAGGAGTGTAAAACTAAGCTGCCCTGCAGAGACCTTACCCAGAGTGCACCTTGATCTCGTGTATAGTAAGTACTACGCCATTTCTTAAAAGAGACATAGGATCCAGACATAAGATCCTTCCTCTGATCAGCTTGAAGAGCTTGTTCAGTATTGACCTTGCAGCAGCGTTCCTGATTTTACCATAGTCTCTGAATTTCGGGGGGCAATCAGAAAAATAGGGGTTCATGTCAGAAAGTGTGGCATAAGCTTCAAGTTCCCATTTAATCCATTTTGAAGTCGCAAATGCGTTTATCATATTAGATTCTAAAATGTTCCTGCTTCTCTGTGTTTTGAAGTTTTGATCAAGATGTGCAAACTCATGGTGCTAATGTCCTATCTTGGGTAAATGTTCCCCAATTGGTGATTTAATCATGTGGGTGATGCTGAAGTGGTGCATGTTTATTCTTTTGTTAAGTGCTTCCCAGCTGGGCGATTGGTGCATGCAATCAACATAACACATTGCTGCATGTGCAGATGAAAGAGCCCTCTATGTAAAACAGGTGGCTGCTTTCATCTATGTTGTATGTGTCTGTTGCGACGACTTGTGAACAGGTTTTACACATTGTTAATTTTTGCATGGGTAGGCCTATGTTCAGTTGCTTGGTTGTAGGTCTGCATTCGACAATCATTTGTTTCAGACTATTAGTTTGTTTGCATTGGTGGTTGCGTAATTGAAGAGCTGTCAATATTTCACTCAAATAAGTGGGAGCAACCGAGCATAGCACGGGAGGGAGGGAGCCCTAACCAACAAAATTTTTTCTTTAAAAGGTTCAAATATTGCATTTTACAGCCCATTTTCTCTGAAGACATGTGTAAAAGCCACAGTGTGCAATCAGATTTGTGGGGTTACCCACGATGAAATCAAATAGATGCAAGTCACAATCAAAGCGTGATGGGGTTTATGGTTAGCGGGAGGCACGCCAGCAGGGAAGACAGTTCCACTACTTCGTACACTTCAACCATTTTGCCTTAACCAACCACAATATAAGAAAAAAGACTCCTGCGCTCAGCAACTATTCTTAATCATATTATTTTTATTTCAAGCAAGGTATCTACAGTCAGTTGTTCCTTTAACCGGAAAGTATATTGCATCAACTATATTGTCAACGTAAGTGTTAACTTATAACGATTCACATACCTTTTGTGAACACCTATAACATCAACCCAGTATCAACTCCACATTGTATATCCAAAACTGTATCAACTTCACATTGGCCCTCATTACGACCCTGGCGGAAATCGAAAAACGATGGCGGAAATGCAATACCGCCATCGAATAGCGCTCGGTGCGATTATGACCCGTCACCGTAAAGTACGATGCCATTAGCGACACCGTAGTGAACGCCAACGCTAACTGCACCAGGTACGCGCACGCGCGCCTTGCGAAACCGTAATTACCACCATGGCGCAACGGTACGCGAATTCTGACCCTAGCTGACATTTACCTAACGCCATCAAGCATGGCGGAAAGTACCATTCCGCCATGGTGAGAAGTACGGCAACGCGAACCAACCGTAAATGGCCCTACTGAGTGCCTGTACCCCACTCCCTGGCCACATTGCACAACTCCTCGTAGGTGCAATGAAGTCACACAATGCAACCAGTGAAATGTACAAGTCACCCATGCATGCCAACGAACAAATGAATGTAGGGGCTCCAAGTGCCTTGTGAGTGGCCATCCATATTTGCCATGTCACCATTGCCGTACTGATGCAGCACAGGCATGTGAAGGTTCAAGTACAGCAATATGAACTGAAATATGAGACAAAACAACAACAGGCCCCCATCGCTTGACACCAGTGTAAGGCAACATTCAAAGCAGTAACCTGAGGGAGACTGCACCAGCCCTGTACTCTTGCCAGTAAACAAACCAACCATCAGCATAAGCATGTACCACACAAGTTGGCAGAGTGACTGAGCAGCCAGGCCCATCTCAAGAGGGGCCAATGGGAGCTGCAGGGCACAGATGGCACGAATACAGAAGCTATTCCAATGGACATGACCTCAGTCTCCCTCCAAGAAACGCACGCAAACACAGGCACCTGTGACCAGCCATATTCTGATAATCACATCATTCCACCAATCCACCTGGCTGACCGGCATCTGTTACACAAAAGCTAATCCCCCGCCCCTGAGCATGACATCATTAAAACAGTCATAATGGCAGCCCCTATCCCTGACCTCACTGGGCTTCGTAGGCAAACGCGCCAAGTACAGTACCACGCAACTATACTCAGAAGCCGGAACCCAATGCAGATCTTCTCACAATACATCGCTCCACAAATAGGAATATGCTACATTACTTGCAAAGAATAACGCTACACGGTTAATATCATAATAGAAATTTAATGCACAACAAAATCACCAAGCCCATACAGCTATTAGGTCATGAACTCCAAAATATATTTCATTATTGTGGGCTGCATCCGCAATAAATGACCAGCTTCTTCTTGTGTGACGCCCTGTTCCTTCATGGTACACAGGGGCTACATTCACGTTCAAAAAGGCAACATGGAAGCGCCTAGAACCGCAGGGCCGTCCCATTAGGTAGGCACTAGTCCAGCTGAAAGGTCGATATGTTGCTCCTAGCCACTAGCACTGCGTAAGGGCATGTGGCCCATTGGCGATCGTCCCATAAGATCGTAATGGTGCTCCACTGATTAACACGAAGCAGCAGGTGTCGGGAGTAAAAGCCATCTGCAGGAGTGGCATACAGATGGCAGCGGCAAAAGGGGAGGAGATACCTGTCACCCAAATGAAATGAAAAAGAATGGTATGGGCATCAGAACTTAATTTGAATTACTCACTTCAATGATCACACTAAATCTACAGCCATATGCATGTTAGCCCACTCAAAAGGATTATTCCCACCCAAAAATCACTTGCGAATCATAACTATATAAATCGAGGTGAAAACACTATTACAAACGAGTCTTTGTGTGCATGCGTCTGTTAAAACAGAATCCATTAGATGGGATTAGTAACGTGCATAGACACAAGTGTTTGAAGGCGCGTCGAGACAGGGAGGGTTCAACAAGGGCAGATAGACGATGGTCCCACTATGGCAGCTCTGCATCACATAGCGCAGGGGAAGTGGATAGATTCCAAAAAGCCATGTACATGGTAAACTCTCAATTAAATCATCTGTCCATGCATCCATACATCATTCCCTCATCCCGGTATGAAAACGCCTGATTATTTACTCACATAACATGTGAAATTTCCATTGAGTCTGTGCGTAATGCAGTCTGCAAAATCCACTGTGTTCCAGCCCGGAATTCTAGTGTTGTGAAGTAACATGTATTTGGGAACGTCCTGCCTTATCGTCCACTACGCTATTGCGCATCCCATACTATTCATATCAATCATTGCATTCTCGCCATGGCCCCTGTCCGAAGGACATTAAACAATAGAACTTTATATCTGCAGTCAGACCTGTGGGCGTCTCCTCGCCGCTAGCTGAAAACCGAAAGCGCTGTCCTTCGAATTCCTCATTTGCAACATCACGTCGAAAAGGCATCTGTGACCGCTTGAAATCACAAAGTCATCCATGTAGTGCGGCAGTGTGTGCAAATGGCAACTGCCTTCACTCACAAATGGGACGCCCCGCCCGTCGGTGAACCTCGGTACAGTGCTGCATGAGGGTCCACCGTTAATCGAGTACTACATTCCACTGACCCTTCACAAGTTTGTTCGCGACTGTAAAGATAGTATGTGAAACAATGGGACCATAGCAGAATGAACATATGAACCAATATTCCACTGCCATCGGGATTAAATACATGATTGTAATAGCAAGATGCCATGCGTCGAATTGCAGCGTTGTGTGCGGGACGTGCTCACCCAAAGGGGATTGCAGCTTGCACAGGTGGAAGAATCACCACAGGTGGAGGCTATACTGCCTGAAAACACATAAATTGCACACCCAACCCCCTCCCACAACCACACCCACTCCAAAATGCTACCGGCAGGACTAGCGATGTTGGCCCTGGGGGACCTGATAGCACTGCAAGTACTCCAACTTCAAGAAGAAGACGAACACCAACTACTACAACAACCGGCCGCACAGAGGAGACGCAGGAGGAGGAGGAGGGCAAGGCAGGGCCAGCAAGGCCCACCAGCACAGCCACTACCACCACGCAGGCAGCCCGCAATCCCACGCCTCCAAGCTCATCCGTTCAACCTCACTGATGAGCAGATCCACACCCTCTACCGTTTGGACCGGGACACCATAACCGCCATTGTGGACATGACACACGCTGACCTTGCCAGCATGATAGATAGCCCAACCGCCATCCCACCCCTACTGAAGGTGGTGTCTGTACTACACTTCCTGGCCACAGGCACCTACCAGCACACAGTCGGACAGTTGCATGGCATTTCACAGCCACTGTTGTCACGGACACTATTGCAAGTGCTCGATGCCCTCCTGAAGCACGCAGACGACTACATCTCTCTACCACGCTCGGAGCAGGAAATTACGAACACAAAAGTGGGATTCCATGCACTTGCCGGCATACCGGGTTGCATTGGTGCCATCGACTGCACCCATGTGGAATTGGTTGTCCCACATGCCATGGAGGCCCAGTACCGCAACCGAAAACAATATCATTCTCTTAATGTACAAATGGTGTGTGACTCCAACAGGATCATTACACATTGTTGTGCCCGATTTCCTGGATCAACCCATGATTCTATGGTCTTGAGGAACTCTACAATACCACGCTACATGGAGCGACACGCAGGGAACAGATCCTGGCTACTCGGTGAGTCTCATTTCATGCATGATAATGTGGGGTATGTGATGCGGCAATGACCTGGCAGGAAGGGGGGGGGATGCGTACGTAGCAATGTCATTCCACAAACATCCTTTATTGTCCACATACAGGTGATGCCGGGTATCCACTGAAGAGATGGCTCCTTACACCACTCCGGAACCCACAGAACCAGCATGAGGAGGACTACAACCATGCCCACTCACGTACCCGTGTAGTCATAGAACAGGCATTCGGCCTACTGAAGGCTCGTTTCCGCTGCCTCAGCAGGTCTGGCGGGGCACTCCTGTACCGCCATGAGAAGGTTGCAAAGATGGTCATGGCATGTGTCATGCTACACAACATGTGCGTACGTAGAAATGTGCCCATGCCCCCTGACGCAGAACTGCAAGCACCTGAAGATGGTCATGATGAGGGTGGGGATGTGGCAGCACCTCAAGGAGTCCGCGAGGCACAGGAGGGCCGTGAAATTCATCAGATTATCATAGATTCATGCTTCTAGCACTCACGCCTGGTGGCTGATACATGGACACGGGACTTGTGGCACTGTGTGTGTCTGGAACATGCACAATATGGACTGTACGCCTATAAAGGCCTCGTACACAAAGATCAATGTCCACACATCTCATTGGATGATTGTGAAATGTTTATAGCATATGTGAAATTATGTTACACACCCCATCGACCCGCCACCCAAGAAAGCCCAACACACCCCCTCCACCCTCCTACCTCCCCCCGAACACCAGTGTCCAAAGATGCTCATTGTCAGTGGGCAGACGCTATTGCAAGCCCCCTCTCCGGGTATCAGGGGCACCCCTGCCTGTGGAGCGCAGGTTCCTCCCAGATCTACGTTGGGGGCTGCCCTGGACGGAACTTGCAACGGATGATGTCTCTGCCTGCTCACGTCCATGCATGTCCCTAAGGGTTTGTGAGAGCTCAGTGAGCACACGGCGCACAGCGGAAAGTTCAGCACATACGTCTTTGGACGTCGCATGCAGTTCCCCCCTCAGGCTCTCGGTGCTTCTCTCCATTTGTACCCTCAGGCTCTCGGTGCTTCTCTCCATTTGTGCCCTTAGTGTCTCTGTACTTCTCTCCATTTCTGACCTAAGCGTCTCAGTTGATGTTTCTATGGCTGCCTTAGTACCCCCACATTCATCAGCATGCTCCTTGAGGAGCGTGGCCAGTTGCTGCTGTTGCACGATCACCTGGTCGAGGGACTGTTGCCTCTGCTGGGCCATGCCCATTTGCGGTGGTGTCACAGAGGGGCTGATCACCTCATGTTGCCTTGCCACAGGGCTTGTGGGGGATGGCCAGTCGTCGTCTTGTGGGTGCCCCTACGTGGTATCCTCATGGTGTACGGGATGAAACAAACAGGGGGATTGAGACAGGTCATGGATGGATCCTACATCGACAGCACCGTTTTCTGTGTCGGAGCATGCTGCCATTAATGCAGTGTCACCTATGGTGCTGCTGCCACCAGAAGCAGTGCCTTCTGTGGCATCCATTGGGGGGACCTGTGGTGCTGCTGTTGTGGGCATGCTGGCTGCTGGGGTGCCTGTAGAAGTCCCCTCCTGTGTGCTGCCACTTGATTTGTGCTGCTGCCGTGTCTTGATCCGTGCAGCTGAGGTGGAGGGTCTTTGGCCGTTGGTCTTGGCCCTCTTTGCAGGTGTGCTGGTAGGGGTGTCCTGAAGCTCGTCGTTTGAATCGGACCCTGTGTTGGAGTAAAGGAGGGCGAGCGTTATTTATGGGTCTGTGGAAATTGGAATGGCAATGTATCACATGCATCGGGGTGGTACCTGAGGGTGATTTGGGTCAGGGCCTTGGAGGTGGTTTCATTTTTGTGTGGATTGAGGATGCAGTTGTTTTGCAGCCTGCAGTTAGGGTGTGCATGCTGCACGTGTAGAGGGTGTTTTTAGGATTTTTAATTATTTATGTATTTAAAGTGACTTTTAAAGTGCGCTATCAGGCCAATGTATGTGGACGTTCTCCTGGACATGTGTTTCTGTTGCACTATGTGGACACATGGTACTTCACATGATTGGACATTGTGGATTTAGCATTGTTTTATTTGGCCCACCTACCTGATTCTTCGGATGTCTGCACTCCTTTCTCCATCCCTCCGACTCCCTCTATACTCTCCATTCCAATGGTGGAGGCACAGATTTCTTCCCAGGGGGTCAATTTGATGGGTGATTCCGATCCTCCCCCGGTAGCTGTGGCAATGTTACGGTTGGCTGATAGTATGCTCCGTACGCGTATCCGCAAGTCGTCCCATCGCTTTCTGCATTGCTGTGGGTTGCGGGGTGCGGTCCCCACCGCACTTACCCGCTGTGCCACCAGGGCCCATATGGCCTTCTTGTTCGCAAGTGCCGTCCTGGTCATTTGCGTCGAGAAGACGACGGCAGCATTCTCCTGGAGGGTCTCTGTGAGCACGGTGAGTTCCTCATGGGAGAAGTGGACCTGCCGCTTGCGGTCGCACGCTTTTTTCGCAACTTTTCCCATTTTTATTGTTTTCACTAGGGTGGCTAACGGGTTGGGATGTGTCTCAGGGTAGGATTTTTGATGGTTGTGTTGGGATTCTGATTTTATAGGTGTACGGCGTGCTGTTTCCCGTTCCGGGCCCATGTTTTTACTTCCGTTTCCGTATATTTACGGTCACCGTATTTTGCGATTACCGCTCATTACGGTGACCGCTATGATGGGTGGCGGAATTGCACCTAGGGCGCCGTACGACGGCGGTGAGGGGCGTTTTGGGGACATTTCCGCCATCGCGGACTTTGCACTTCCGCCATGGCGTAGTGCTCGTGCCCGATGGGTCAGAATTAGCCGCACTTTACTCCGTCGTGCAATGGCGGAAACGCTATTTACGCTATGGCGGTCAGGTCAGTTACTTTCCGCCAGGGTCGTAATGAGGGCCATTGGGTATTATTTACATCAACGTTGCTTTCAGTATTTATTGAATCCTGAATAAATAAAACAATTGTAATGTATGTGTCTAATAAATGTGTTGTTCTAACCTCTGATAACTCTCATGCTAATTGTTTGAACCCGCAAGTTTGACTCTGAACACTGATATCACGTCTGTATCACCACCTCATCTGGTAACAAAATCTGTACCAGTACCAAATTGGGTATCATCTGTAGGTATTGGAGATCAATTCAATTTGCACCATATTCATTTTGTGGATACATACACAAGTTGTTATGCTGGTAACTGCTACATTTGTTGTTTGATCCATTGTTAAGCCTGACGCTTATCATTTCAAAATTATGAATGAGCCTTTAAATCACTAATTTAGCCAACATCTGTTTCACCATTCTAGGCTTTTTCAAGGCTATGGTGATAATCATCACCTCAATTTTCTTATATGTCAAATAATCAAATATTATCTGTATCAATATTAATTAGTTACGGATCAAAGAATGTTGTACATTGCACAATAATGTATATGTACAAAAATGTGTAATCAATCTCAAATAAGAAGAAGGGAAAGAGAATAGGGAAAAAGAAAATCGGGAGAGAAAAGAGTTTTAATAACCATGATTAATTAATTATATGTGTTATATGTGTACTTGTTCTTGACATTTTGTCCAATTGAACAAAAATTTAAAAATATATTAAATCTGATTCTTACTTTAAGTATCAAACGTAGTGGTTGCCCTGACTTCTGATGAACATGATGTGATCCTTATCTGGGATTGGTTGTGTTATGGCGTGTCTGATTGTTGTGTTGTACCTTCAATCCTGTGAACAACAATAGGCGCTGTATAAATACTAATTAGGGGCAAACTCCAGGGAAACTAAAAAAACATGGGTTACTTGAAGTGCTCACAAATCTGTAAGTATGATTGTAGGACTTCATGTTGTATAGCTTTGAAAATTAGGAGGTGATGATTATATAGATCAGTCATCTAGAAGGAACATTTTTTATTCTTTCTAAAGATCCTAATACAGATACTTGAAAATGTAAAGGTGTTCACTGTATTAGTTATAAAGTGTACCCCGAATTGGTACTTACAAAATATTAGAGGGATTCAATATGTCCTGTGGGCCAATGGGATCCATATCGCGCGGTGTACCGCATGCTTAATGGCATCTGATGGCCCTTATATAGTGGTGTCATTTTACGTACGAAGGTCATATTTGACATGTGGCATTATGCCGTGATCCGTCATCATTATGCATGAGGTGGGGAATAATGTATGATTAATATCAAAGTGGACTGGTTTACCAAATCAAAATTTAAAGGATGTGTATGTCCAAAAATAGATCACAATTGCCATGAGCACCATTGAAGACATACAGGGATCATGTGTCTTTGTGCATCCGCTCACGGGGCACAATATTTTCTTCTGGTAATATACATGCTAGGTGGACCACCTAAAGTAGCTACAAAGAGGAAATCATTACAGCATATATACGTTAATACAGTGTAAAATAATAGATACATTTCTGATAGGTAAAGACAAATTACATGTGTACATTCCTGCACTGCAAGTATCATATTTGTTTGACCTGACAGTCTGTGCATTCCCCCAAGACTTAGAGGCTTAGAGGCAGAATCATGTGCTGGGGTACGCATAATGGATTTAATCTCTGAAAGGGAAACCTGCTGATCACATTACTCTTTCATAAGCTCCATGCCAAAAACATAGTGGGTACCTGTGTCTTGCTGCATCAGTACCCTGATCTCAAGAACCTGCCCTACCAGTGTCCTACAGTAGGTTAAGAGGTCACAGGTAGCTAATTGACAGTTGCAGTGACAGCCAAGTCTCTGCAGTGCAGAGGATTCTGTAGGTGAATGACCCAAAACCGAAAGGATAAAAACAATCCCAAATAGGCCAAATATTTGATGCAAGGAAAACAGAGTTTTATTGCATGCAAAAAGTATCAGATGGTCCTTTAGAGCTGAACTAACATGGAGCCCCATCCAAAGAAGTTGCAGCTTTTATAGCAGAAAACCGCAAATCAACGAAACTATGCATAATAATAATTACAACATGATCCCACACTCCTCATTGGCTAACACCTATATACAATTCTAATGATCCCTATAGTCCATTACCATATTGGTCACACATTATCTAAAACAAATTCCCCTAAACATGTGATCTGCTACATTGTAATCGTGAAACTTAGGAGTTGATTGACTATCAGGTACATTGTTACCTGATACCTGTTACCTGATTGTTACCTGTGGCAACCCCTTTCTAAGATAGCTGCCTGATTTTCAACAGTGCGACCAGCCCTCTACCAGCTCCACTGTGCTCTGTCCGGATTGGCCCTGCATCAGCAACAAAAGCCAATTGGGTGGACTGGCAGGCGTAAGCCGACCCACGACAAAGGTACCTGTCTGAGCCTGTATAAGCCGGTCGTGCCATCGGCCTGCAAGTGTACCTACCTTGCCTCAGAACGCTAATTACCTAGTAACCTACCACCCACTGGATCATAACTATCTCCCGAACCCCTCTCAGAGACTGCGTCTCACCTCCCGCTATCAGGCTCAGCACCACTCACCGCGCAAAAGGCTGCGGTATCTCCCACGCACTGAGCTCCGCACCTGTACTTACTGCTACAAACTTTCATGTTACTCGCCCTGCTGTCGCTTGGATACGAGCGTGTCACATCTCGAATGTCCCCACTGCAATGTATGCCACAACTGCACTGATAGAATTTGTATCTGTCGCCTATCGTACACTGATATAACTTGTATCTGTCTCCTATCGTGCACTGATGTAACTTGTATCTGGCTTTAATCATACACTGATGTCATTTGTACCTAGCCTTAAACGTACCTGCCTTATGCACTGATAACATTTAAATACCCCTGCTACTGGCATTTTTCTGCATGCTTGAATGTACGAAACACCCTGAATGTCTTAAATGCTGCCATGTGGAACAGACCTAACGTTAGCACTAGTGCATATACCCATTTGCCGCCACTGTTTGATCAGCCTTCAACACTGCTTTTGGTAAAGTCTTGCACACATGATTTCACAGCGCATCAAACAATGTTCTCCCGCCCTAACCGCTATTTGATGTACCGCTAGGATCTTCCCTCTGTGCACCGAGCACTGCTCCCCCTGCTAGCCGTTAGGCAGAATTATATGTAGTACCCTTTGGGAACACTACACATAATTAGGACTACAAGTGGCAGCACAAATTCACCTTTGGTACAAGCCTGTACTACACAGTAAAGTGGTAGCAATGGCTGAGCATCCAGACTTATCTGAAGAGCAAGTGAGCAGTATCAATAGATACACAAAGGACAGCAGTTACTATGGTTACTTCCAGGCCCAGAGACCTGCTTTTTATGCAGTTTTCCCCCATTCACACAGCCTTGCTGTCAATCACACAGCAGGGTGGCTGTCCTGGCGGGGACAGTCACCCACCCAATCAAACAGGAGTGTGACTTTGGTTACTAAGGGAACCCATGGCAGGGGTCCTAAAACCCCTCTGTCACATCCGGCCTACCCAGATTTTCAGGCGCCTAAAGGAGGGCTTCTGCGCAGAAGCCAGTGAAAAGATGGTGAACAAAGGAACCAAACCTAGTTTGGCGCGTAGAGACGAACACGAGAAAGACTTTTCCAAAAAGAAATGGCGACTAAACCCAGCCGGAACAATATTAAAAACAATATGGTACCGGGTTTAAGTTCGAGGCTACCAAGATAGCCTAAAACAATACCATGGTTATTTAAGATAACCACGGTAGAAAAAATAGGGTAGTTACCACTGCCACAAGCCAGGTCTTAATGGAAAGGGAGCAAAACAATGCTCCAAGAGAGTCATACAAAAAGGGATAAGTAGTAACCCTTTCCAGTACTCCATGTAAGATGGTTTGTACTGGGTCTGTGGATTTGAAAGCGACTGTAAAGTAAATGTCAACTTTACATGTTCTGGGGGACAGTAGTCAGCCCCAGAAAATGGAGTTTGAGTTGGGAAGTCTAAAAGACAACCCTGTGTTACTGCACTGAGGGTGCTGTGTAACATAAAAAAATGATGCCTGTGGAGTAGGTGAGGCTCCACAGTCCATGAACACAATAAATGTTAAATTCACACAGCAAAACACATATAAGAGTGGGGGAAAAGGCTCACACTCTGACCAGGTGAAAAAATAAATCCTAGAAATCCAGCAAAGCTGCTGGGGGACTCACTAGGTAAGGGAAATTAGCCATACTTGAGAATTCTCCCTAACACTTGCCACCCCCAGACTAAGGGACAGGAGGATCTAATCCACTCCTGAGTGAATCTCTACCTCTAGTCGGTTAAAAACATCCTAGAGAGACCATCATCATTTTGGTGGTGACTTCCTGCTCTGTGCTCAATGATGAAATCAAACCCTTGCAGGCAGATTGACCATCTCAGAGGTTTTGGGTTTTCCCCTTTCATTTGCATTAACCATCCCAAGGGTTGGTGGTCTGTCTGAATCAAAAAGGTAGATCCATACAAGTATGGTATAAACGTCTTCAGAGACCACACAATGGCAAAACATTAACGCTCTATGGTTGCCCACCTTGTTTCTGGTTTCTTCAGTTTCCCACTGATGAAGCAAATGGGGTGCTCCCTACCTTTCTCATCCAGTTGACTAAGGACTGCACCTATCCCTATATTGGAGGCATCTGTCTGCACAATGAAGGGTTGTTGATAATCAGGAGCTTTTGGGACTGGAGCTTGACAAAGGGCTTGCTTCAGGTTTTCAAAGGCTTAAGTGCACTCCTCATTCCATCTAACCTTTTTAGGGAATTTTGGAGAGGAGATTACATTCAGGGGAGAAGCTATCGTCCCATAGTTCTCTATGAAATTCCTGTAGTACCCAGTGTGACATAGAAAAGCTCTCACTTGGGTTTGAGTAGTAGGGGTGGCCCAGTTTTGCACAGCTTGTACGTTGCTGGGCAATGGCCTTATTCCACCCCCTCCTACCTCATGACCAAGGTAGACCACTTTGCTCTGACCAATTTGACATTTACTTGCTTTATGGTCAGATGGGCCCGCTCAAGAGCCTGCAAAACATTTCCTAAGTGATCAATATGTTCTTTCCATGTAGGGCTGAACACTGCAATGTCATCCAAGTATGCCATGCAGAAATCCTCTATCTCATTCTGAACTTGATTGATCATAATTTGGAATGTAGCAGGTGCATTCGTTAGTCCAAAAGGCATAACCTTAAACTGGTAGAGGCCTGCTGGGGTTGAGAATGCAGTTTTCTCCTTGACATGGTTTGTCATGGCTATTTGCCAATATCCTGAAGTTAGGTCAAATGTACTGAGGTACTTGGCTGAACCAAGTCTATCCACCAGCTCATCTGCCCTTGGCAAAGGATGAGCATCAGTCGTAGTGACTGCACTTAGAGCTCTATAGTCCACACATAATCCTAACTCCTTGGATCCTGACTTTGGTACTAGAACAACTGGACTAGACCATGGACTTGTAGAGGTCTCTATGACCCAGAGATCAAGTCTCTTGTTGACCTCTCCTTTGATGTGGGATTTCACATGCTCTGACATTCCGTAACCTCTGCTTTTCAAAGGTAAACAGTCACCAGTGAGAATATCATGCTGGCCCCAAGGGGTCAAGCCTGGTGAAAGTGAAAACAGGGAGGCAAACTGATTCAACAGAACTTTGCATTCCTCCTGTTGTTCAGAAGTCATATGAGAAGAGAGATTAACTCCTTCTACTTTCTCATCCAAAGGTTGGCTTCTGAGGAGGTCGGGTAGAGGTTCACTCTCCTCTTCCTCTTGAGTTGAAGCTAGAAGCAAAGCTCCCACTTCTGGTCTCGAGACATATGCCTTCCAATGGTTGGTGTGAAAGACTCTGGCAGCCTCCGTAGGTCTGCCTAAATCCACCAAATAGTTCACCTCTCCAAGTTTGCCCACAACCTTGAAGGGTCCTATCCATTTGTCATGCAAGGCCCTCTGCCTTGTTTGCACCATAACTAATACAAGCTGGTCTTGAGTAAATTCAACCATGCTGGCCTTTTGGTCATGCCACTGTTTGACCAGAGCCTGACCTGCTTTCAAGTTATCACTAGCTTCTGCCATCATGTGTGGCATTCTCCTTCGGAGACCTATCACATAGACAGTGACTCTGACTGGCTTGGGGGAAGGAACACTCTCCAACCCCTCCTTAATCAGGGCCAAAGGACCTCTTACTGGATGGCCATAGAGAAGCTCAAAGGGACTGTAACCAACTCCCTCCTGAGGGACTTCTCTATATGCAAAGATAAGGCATGGCAGTAGAAGGTCCCACTTTCTTCGAAGGGGTTTCTCTAAAGCACCTATCATGCTCTTCATAGTATGATTAAACCTCTCCACCAGTCAATTTGTCTGTGGATGGTAGGCTGTAGAGAACTTGTAAGTGACACCACAGTTTTTCCACATGGTTTGCATGTAGTGGGACATAAAATTGGATCCCCCGTCAGATATCACTTTCTTAGGAAACCCTACCCTGGTAAACATACCAAGTAGAGCCTTAGCCACAGTCTGAGCCATAACAGTTGTCATAGGTATAGCTTCTGGGTATCTTGTAGCATGGTCCACTACAACCAGGATAAACCTGTTCCCTGAAGTTGCGGGAGGGTCAAAGGGACCAACAATGTTGATGCCCACCCTCTCACAAGGAACTCCCACCACTGGGAGAGGAACCAGGGATGCCACATTCTTGGCTCCACTCTTGCCAGAAGTTTGGCAAGTGTGAAAGCTCCTACAGAATTTATTAACTTCTGCACCCATTTTAGGCCAGTAAAAGTAAAGGGAGAGCCTTTCCTTGGTCTTTTTGAAGCTCAAGTGACCAGCCAAATGTATCTCATGGGTTAACTGTAGGAACTGGAGTCTGTTGGCAATGGTCACTACAATTCTTTTGCAGTCCCCAGGGATAGACTCAGTCGGTTCACTGTAGAAGAGGCCATCTTCCCAGGTTAATCTGTGCTTTCCAACTTCTTGCCCATCAAGTTGGTTAGCAGCCTGTTGCCGAAGACTTTCAAGAGTAGGACACTCTCTCTGTCCTCTGCTGACGTCTGCCCTGTTGGGTCCCCCTTCTGCCAGTAAAGCCTGCAGCGCAGGATGGTCAACAGGTCAAGATCACCAACTAAGACAGTGTCTTCTTCCAGATCTGATTCTTCAGGAACTGGCTCAACCAGACAAGGTTGCACCTCACAGTCTGCCTAAGCAGGTGGAGGAGTCAAAGGTGTGACTTTGGACAATCTTGAGGATGTCCTTGTTGGTAGCACAGGGGTGCTGTCTGACTTTTTCCTTAAGGTCTTGGGTTTCCCCTTTGCCTCATTCTTCTTAGAAATAGCAGTGAGCAACTCCTGTGGAGTGGGAGTGATAGTTTCCTCTGTCACCTCCTCTGGAGAGCCTCTCAAGGTCCTCTCCCTTGCAGGTCTAGTAAGCTCCTGTCTCCTTTTACCGGGAGGCCTGGGGGTGCTTGACACAACTCCAAGTGTTTTCAGGTCATTACCCAGCAGGACTCTCACAGGCACTTCACTCTGCACATTAACAGGTATTTTGACAGTCATATCATTACACTGGATGAGAGCTGGTAACTGGGGAAGCATTTGCACAGGGGCTCCAGCTAACTTGGTGAGGTGTTTGGGTGCCTTAGCAACGTCCTCTACCTTGAAAAATGATTCATCAACCAGAGTTATGCTGGCTCCAGTGTCTCGGATGGCAGGGGTCTCCTGGCCATTCACAAGAACACTATCTTTATAATACTCTTTAGTATTATCTGGGATGGAATTATAGACATCTAAATTCTGTTGTTGCCACAAGGCCAAGGACACTAAAGAAACACTAGCTGAGATTCTCATGGGTTCATCAGCCAGTAGGCGAACGTTTCCACTTGCCATAGGTACTTCTTCCTCTGGGGTGAAGGCTAAGGAGACAGTGTAGACCCTGAAGGTTTACCCTTACATCTGGGATCCCCTTTCACATGGTCAGTTGACCCACAAGCATAACATTTCCCAAATGTCTTAATGAATGGGGGTTTGTTCTGACCGCCATCTGGTTTGGGTCCAGATTGTGTAGTAGCCTGATGTGGTTTCCCTGGGGGTTTACCCTTATGTTGCTGTTTGTGGCCCTCTTTTGGATCGGAGGTATTAGAATTCTCCTTGTTATCTTTCTTTGGCTGCTTTCCCTCATCCTTCTTCTGAGTTGCCCCAGAATCCTTGTGAGTAGCCCTGTTGGCAACCCACAAGTCAGCAGCCTTAGCTAACTTCTTGGGATCTATCTCCTTAGAATCAGGCAAGTGCTGTCTGAGCTCAGGAGAGCAGGCATCATAAATTGACTCCAACATAACAAGATTTCTCATACCTTCATAAGTGTTCACTCTGTAACCCTTAACCCAACCACGTGAGTTTTTCAAACATTCACACACCCAGGTAGCCCAAGGGGTACCATCATGCTTGTTGAGGGTCCTAAACCTCTTAACATACTGGGACGGGGTCTTCCCAAATCTAGCAATTAAAGCTAGCTTCACACACTCATAATCCATCCTACCCACCTCCCCCAGCTCCATTACAACATCAGATGCAACAGGGGGTAGCCTAGAGAAGAGCTAGGGAAGCAACTGATTCCCTGTGAGACCTTTAATCCCATGGTTATATTCAAACATTGCCAACCATTCTAAAACATCAACCTTAACCTCATACATACCCACAATTTCCTTAGGCATACATGGTCTCTTAGGAGTGAAAGACCTAGAGGTCTCTGGGTGAGAAGCATTTTCAAGAGACAACCTTTTCATTTCTAGTTCATGATTCAACTCCATTTCTCTGAGCTTAATTTCCTGGTGCTTTTGAACAGTTTGAGCATTTAAACGTTTGAATTCCAGTTCAAGCCTCATCTTTTCTAGAGCAATGAATTCAGGGCTGAGTGTAGGACCTGATGGGGTTCCAGTGGACAAAGGTTGAGGTTGCTGAGCAGGTGAGGGAGCAGTGAGGCCTACATTGGGAGACACATTTACTTCCTCTAACTCATTAGAAATAGATACGCTATCATCCTCATGACTTTCCACATTTGTTGGAGAGTCAGGTATTTTTGACCCACTCCCCAGACTTTGGTTCTTTAACAACTTTTCAATGAATCCAGGCTTTTTGCCTTTGGCAGAGAGATTCCTTTCTCTACACAGATTTTTTAAATAATCCACAGTGTAACTAAGGATGGTCTGCTGACTGTAGCTTTCCATATCAGACATGATTAATGTTGCTTTTTAGTGATGTTAGCCCTGTGGTTAGTTGATCGTAGGGTATTTTGTGTAGATTTGGGGCCTGGCGGTATTTTCTTACCGCCAAAAATAATTTAGCAACAATCACTCCTTGTATTCAGATTGGGTTATGTATAATAATATTACAGTGGATATGCATTATTTCAGTACACAGACATGCGTGGTTGGTATGCATGGTTGGTATGCGTGGTTGGTGGTATTTTGGTATGCATAATTCCCTTGTTTTATTTGTGGCCCCAATATCCAGAATCCCTTATTTTTGTTTAGATTTTTTGTGTAATCACCATAGAGACCTCAGGCTTGCATTTCAGGAACACCACATTTTCACTTTTAGTGTGCCACCATGGGCAATTTCTCGCTGTCTTATCTACGGCAGCGAGCTATCATGTGGTATTTTTCACTAACTTATATACGGTAGTGAACTATGTCCCGGGTCTCTATTTTTGCTGACTCATGTACCTTCAGCAAAAAAAAGACTATAACACACAGAGTTATTTATAATTGCTCATACTGAATGACATTTGCTCATACTGAATGGCTGCAGCCAAATCTTATTTTTAGCTACCTTGAAAATGACAATTGCACTGTCTAAACATCTCCCCACATCATCAGCACTGTATTGGTAAATATAAAACACACCACCCGTCTGCTTTCAGATATTTTTGTGTATTATAAAAGTTGCATTTAAACACGATCTCACTCTTTACAGAAATAAATGAAATAGCACACTAACAGCATTACTTGTGATACACTGAAAAGAGAGTGGCGGAGACAAGAATTCAATTTGTGACATTAAACACGTGGGTAAAGCACAGGAATCTCCTTTCCTACACTGACTGAATATTTTCGTACACACTCAGCCCCCACACCTCAGCGAGATAATTACCAGACTTATTCAGTATGTAACTTCTTTGGCTGGTCGCCTTCTGGAGGGATTCACCCAGCAAGGACAAGCATCTGCTGTCACTCAAACTGGGACTTGTTGACTGGAAAAGCCAGTCTCTGCAACCAAGTTGAATCTGCTTTAGGAATCAGGCATCCCCAGCTGTCAACCCCGTCCTTCTTCGAGCTGTGTCCAGATGTCTCTGCCTAGCTCCTTCCTCGAGATTAAACAAAAAAAAACTCTGTTTCCCTCCTACTAAAGGATCCTAACCAATAAAATTCTATCATGCCCTAACCACCCTCTGTACGCAATGGCTTGGCTTATACAGTTGCAACTGTAACCAAACTGATTTCCTGCTTATTCAAAGTCTTTGCTTCCTGCAGTTACTGTGGACAGAGCACAGAAAGGCAAAAGAAAAAAAAAACTTGAATGTGTGTTTAAAACTGATTTTCAGAGTAGGCCTCATTTTGCAGTGAAGACACATTCTTTTATTAATGAGTTATAATTATTAGTCTTGTTAGTGAGATTAGTTTGTTAATTACCAAATGTGTCTCTTGCAACATAGGCATGTCAGGTGAGAAATGGTGTGCATTTTGAAGGTACAGATGTGTGCTTTTAACTGTGAAAAATGTATTTGCATTTTATATGTAAAAATCGTTTTTGACTGAATAACCTGCCCTTACTTATATGTCCATGTTACACTGGCAACACATAGCTTGAAACAACTGCATCATAGCAATACACCAAACCCATGCAGTGGCGCTGCATAAAAATGCTCAATAACACATGTCTTGCTGTACCACATTATATCAATGCGCCAAACCCATGCAGTGGCGCTGCACTTCAAAAAAAAAAAAACATGCTATACATTGATCCTGTGCAGTGGTGCTGTACTCTGTGCTCCCAAAACACGCTAAACAATCAGTTTAGTGATGTTAGCCTTGTGGTTAGTTGATCCAAGGTAATAGCAGCACTCCAAATGTAATTACTATACTTGATCCCACCGTTGCCACCAGTGTTAGGCAGAATTATATGCAGTACCCTTTGGGAACACTACACACAATTAGGACTACAAGTGGCAGCACAAATTCACCTTTGATACATGCCTGTACTACACAGTAAAGTGGCAACAATGGCTGAGCAGCCAGACTTATCTCAAGAGCAAGTGAGCAGTATCAATAGTTACACAAAGGACAGCAGTTACTATGAGTCAAACAAACACTGACTCAAGGTTTCCAAGTAAAATAATATGCATTTATTCACTCTTCAGTTGTATAACATTTCACCAAAGTGAAGCAGTTAAGAAATCACACTCTTAATACACCACATCCCTCCCAACAGTTTCCAGACAAGTTAAGCTCACAAAATGAAGTGGGAGCCAAATGGCACTCTGTTAATTTAAAAGGGAGAGAAAGACAAAATTAGACAGAAAGGAAGCAGTACCAACAGGTAACTAAGCAGGGCAATCTAGAAAGACGAACTACAATGATGGAATCAAAGTCAAACAGGCTTAGGGCAAAAAAAGGTTGTCAATAGGACAAAAGTCTTTTGCTCAAGATCACACAGTTCAGGGTAGTTCACGTTAAGTCTTTGCCAAGAGTTCAGAACGAAGTTTGTCGGCAGAAAAGTTAGCTTAAAGAGAAGAGAAGGACAAGCCCTCTGATTGGCGAAAGGTTTCACACCCTTCCACCGCGGCTGGACGAAACGAACAACTGCATGTTGAACAGTACCTTAAATGGAGAAGAAGCTGTAGCTGCAGCGGACGTTCCTGGTAGTTCCAGCAGGCTCATGGTTCCTGAAGCGACTGTTGGACTGACACGAAGAAGTAGGAAGACTGGAGGGTCCTGCACTACCCAGGGAAGAAACCAGCAGTAGAGCAAAGCAACAAATAAAAGGTGCACTCCTTAAAACCCAAGCAGGGTCCAATCTTCCTGGCTATCTGGCCCACTGTAGCTTTGTACAGTGAATTCGACCAGAAGAGGGGGTCCTGGCTTGGTGTTTGGATGAAATGGTTGGTCCCACCAGCTCAAGGGAAGACAATTCTTGGAAGATCCGCTCTGTTGTTGGAGTCTGAAGATTCGGGCCTGCAGCAGAGCTTCACCGGGCGGTTCAGTCATTGTAGGGGTCCTCTTCTGTCAGCTCCTCTTCGGTTCTCTCATTCCAGTGGTGACTCTGCTCTTCCAGACCCAGAGACCTACTTTTTATGCAGTTTTCCCCCATTCACACAGCCTGGCTGTCAATCACATAGCAGGGTGGCTGTCCTGGCAGGGACAGTCACCCAGCCAATCAAATAGAAGTGCAACTTCTGTTACTAAGGGGACCCATGGCAGGGATCCTAAAACCCCTCCCTCACATCCTGCCTACCCAGACTTTCAGATACCTAAAGGAGGGCTTCTGCGCAGAAGCCCGCGATAAGATGGTGAACAAAGGCTGGTTTGGCGCGTAGAGACAAACACAAGAAAGACTTTTCCAAAAAGAAATGGCGACTATACCCAGCCGGAACAATATTAAAAACAATATGGTCAAGTTGGTTTAAGTTGGAGGCTACCAAGATAGCCTAAAACAATAGCATGGTTATTTAAGATAACCGCGGTAGAAAAAATAGTGTAGTTACCACTGCCACCAGCCAGGTTTTAATGGAAAGGGAGCAAAACAATGCTCCAAGAGAGACAGACAAAAAGGGATAAGTAGTAACCCTTTCAAGTACTCCATGTAAGATGGTTTGTACTGGGTCTGTGGATTTGAAAGAGACTAGCAGAGTAAATGGCAACTTTACATGTTCTGGGGGACAGTAGTCAGCCCCAGAAAATGGAGTCTGAGTTGGGAAGTCTAAAAGACAACCGTGTGTTACTGCACTGAGAGTGCTGTGTAACACAGTAAAACGATGATGCCTGTGGAGTAGGCGAGGCTCCACAGTCCATGAACACATTAAATGTTAAATACACAAAGCCAAAACACACATGTAAGAGTGGGAAAAAAGGCTCACACTCTGACCAGGTGAAAAAAATAAATCCTAGAAATCCAGCGAAGCTGCTGAGGGACTCACTAGGTAAGGGAAATTAGCCATACTTGAGAATTCTCCCTAACACTAGCCACGCAACCTTGCCCATTCCTGTCTCTAGGACCAGCCTCCACTTGATGACCATTGGCTCAAACCTCTCACCAGCACAAACCTCTCCGCAGCACCTGCCGAGTCAAGACTCCCCTTGCCACAGTCGCCCACATGCCACACCCCACACAATGCTCACCCATACTGCCACCTCAAGCGTGCCTAGCAACACTTGCGGCCTAGCCAGGCCTACTCATCACCCTATAGTAGACTATACGCTGCCACACGCAGAAAGAATACCACTCACACTCTTCCTGCCATCTGTTTTCTGTGCCCCTCTTGCCCTACATAACTTCACACCTATCCACCCTGACAAATACACCACCCACCCAGCATCTTACCAGACAAGACTCTTACCTGCTCATATACCCCCTCCATGCCCGGCTCACACCCCAGGCCTTCCCTATGGAGAAACCAACACCTGGGAAGCCGTTCAAGCCACACACCAGCCACAACCAAACTTAAGTCAGACACCCCCGCACCTACCATACTCAGCCCCAAGTCCCCACCCATTGCCAAGGTCAACTCCGGAGTGCCTGGCCAGACCAAGAATGCTCTCACATCACCGGCCCCGCCCACACATCTCCATTGCGCCCTGATTAACGCGTGCTCTCTCCCAGCCCACGCCTCTGATATCTACGACCTGCTCGACCTGCTCATCGACCTGGACCTCGATTTCCTCACCCTCGCCGAAACCTGGCTGCATGAATACTCAGGTCCCTCCATCAGTCTTGCACTCCCACCTAGCTACACTATGTTCCATAAGAACAGAACCACCAACAAAGGAGGTGGTGTGGCGCTCATCGCCATAAACTCTCTCACCATCAGACAAATCAGCTCCTCATTGGATGAATACACTGATGCTCTATCTGTCAAACTTGCCCTATCTCCCAATGACACCATCACCATACACGTCATCTAATGCCCCACTGGCCCCCTGCTAGACTTCCAAGCCAATCTTCTCTACCAGCTTGGGGAAAACCTAAAAAACAACACCAAAGCCATCCTCCTAGGCAACTTTAACTTAGGCCTTAAAGACCCAAAGGACAAACACAGAGAAGCCCTTGACAAAGCACTCCTCGACATGGACTTTCTTCCAAAGAGTCACAGACCCCACCCATGTCAAAGGTGGCATATTGGACTGGATAGCTGACTACACCTCTTACACTTCCACATCCCCACCAAAAGAAAGTCCAAGCCTACCAAACCAGTACCCCCAGCTCTGGCTAGATCATCCAGGCTCCTCACGAAGGACAGGATACTCCCCCTCCAAAGGCAGCATCAGCCCTGAAGCCCCCATTCTCCATTGACCCTCTAGCGTTGCTAGACATATACAACACAACTATTAAAACAGCCATGGACGCCATTGCACCAATAATGATGAAGAAAGCCAAAAATAGGAAACACTCTAACTGATAGTTTATACACAAGTTATTAGAGCTAAGATCCATGAAGCAAATGGCGCTTACCACATGGAAAACCTGCCCTTCTCCCACCACTCTAGAGGCTTACAAAACACTCGCCTCATGGTACAAAAAGGTAATCACCCCAGCTAAATCCTCATCCTATAACTCCAGAATCTCCAATGCGAAATCTGAGTCAAAGGAACTGTTTGCAATCTACAAGGAGCTGGCGTCCATGCCAACAAACATTCAGGAAACAGTGAGAGATGAAACATGGTGCAACAACATACAAACGGCCATGCAACATAAAATAAACACCATCCAGGAAAAAATAAAAGCCCACCTCAAACCCCTACCTAAAGCCAACACACCCCCAGCATCAGCCAGTCACCCAGACAACAAAGACACGAAACCATTATCCTTCAGAGAAGCAACAGAAACTGATGACCTGGCCCTCATGTAAGTCATTAAACCGTCCTCTTGTAAACGGGATACCAGCCCCGCTGCTCTCATAAAAGACTGTGCAGAACCGCTAGCCCCATTCCTCACAGCCTTTATCAATGCCTCACTCTCTTCAGGCATCGCCCCCCCTCAAACAATAAGGGGTTTGCATGCGTCTAAAAGAAAACTCCCTTGAGACTGACCTACCGAATAACTACAGACCCATAGTCACCGTTCCGTTTCTGCTGAAGGTATTAGACAAGGCAGCATACCAACAGATTCAACACTTCCTGGAAGACAACAACATCCTGGGTAAGAGACAATCAGGTTTCCACCCACAGCACGGGACCGAGAACACCCTACTCGATTTAAAAATTCAGATAGAGCAAACTATGGATAAAGAGAAACCAGAACTGCTCCTGTTCCTAGACCTGTCTGCTGCTTTCGATCTTGTAGATCACACGACCCTTTGTAGACAACTCAAGGATGAGGCCCACTTCTCCCAACAAGCCACCTCCTGGATCACCTCTTTTCTGGAAGGAAGTCTCATGAGAGTATTCTCTGTCCAGGCATGCTCGACTCCCACTCCCATACACTGTGGAGTCCCCCAGGGATCCTGTACCTCACCCACCCTATACAACATGTTTACCCTCCCAATCTTCAATGACCTTGATTATCATGGTATAGCCTATACGAACTGCGCCGATGATACTCAAGTTCTACTCCCACTCACCGGCTCATACGAACAAGACGCAGCCACACTCAATAAGATCTATGCCATCACCCAGGCCTGTATGGCAGCTAATGGTCTATGTCTCAAAGGAGACAAGACCGAAATACTATTGGTAGATCACATACAAGTCCTCAGCAAACTGGATAGTAAGTACAAATCCTGCAACATTGACAACATGACTATCACCGCCGCGGCAGCCGCCAAAACTCTAGGGGTGTGCTTAGATTCCACCCTCTCCATGTCACGACAAGTGAATGCCATCACCTCTTCTGCTGCTCTAACAATGAAGATCATAAATGCTGTCAAACCCTACCACTGCCCCCAAAACGGCCTGTCCATAGCCAGGGCTACCGTGGGAGCAAAGTTAGATTACTCCAATGTCCTGTTCCTAGGCACATCATCCAAAAACATGAAGAAACTACAAACCACCCAAAACAATGCACTTAGAGTGGCCTTCAGCATCCCCAAGCGCGAGAACATCTCCCAGGCCAGGCGGGACGCCCACGGGCTTCCAGTGACAAAGTGCATTCTCTTTAAAACTCTATCCATCACACACTCCTGCCTATCTCAAACAGCCCCTACCTACCTATCAGAAGCTATTCACCGAGCCACCTCAAACAGACCCAAGCGGGCCCAACACTGCAACCTCCTCACATTCCCAATCTTCAGAAGATCCAAAGCAGGAGGCTCTAGTTTTGCCGTCATAGCTCCTAAGAACTGGAATGCGCTACCACCCGCCCTCAGGAAAGAGACATCCCTCACTTTGGTCCACAAGGCACTCAAAACAAAACTCTTCTGCTAGCCCCCCCGCTAAATGCTTACATACTGTTGCCACTACTACTGTATCACACCATTGTACGATATACTGTAGCTCTATGTAATCTGTTGTTAACCTAAGCAAGTATACTGTAGCTCACTATGTAATCTGTTGTTCACCTAAGCAAGCATAATGTAGCTCATTATGTAAACTGTTGTTAGTCTAAGCAAGTATCCTGTAACAGTGCCACAAAGCCCCAGGCCCACTGGCGCTTTAAAAATCCAAATAAATTAAAAAACAATATACCATAATTAATTTCTCTAACTAATAAATATTTGTGACCATCATGTAATTTGCACACCTCCATTGGAGTCTTATCAAATTGTGAATAGTGAGTTCAACTGCTTGGATAATAAAATGGTCCTCCTCATTATACCGTACATTGTGGCATGCACAGACAGCTCCCCACCCTTGTAGTTACATTTATTGGCATCACCTCTGCTCCTCCCATCCCAAATCATGGTACATCCCTAGCACAATTCCCACCATGTCTCTCTGGGAACCCAGGTGGCCGTGAAGGACGTGACAGGGGCACCACTCTTAGGTTTGAATTTTGCATATTTATTGGTCTCTGGAGTGCAGTACCTGCAGTTCAGCTAGGGTGACAATTCTTCAGGTGAGGTCAGTAGTGCTCTAAATCTTTACTAGTCATCTTGGCATTACAGAACCCCATGCCCTGGTCACATGAACTAAACCCTCAAAGGGCACATCACCCTTCCTCCCTGGACCTAAGATTCCTTTCCCATGTCCTCTGAGCTCTGCAGCTGTACACAATTAACAGTTATCAGCACAGCACAGCTGCCTGTGGCCTTGGCAGCATAACTTCTCTCTGGGGGATTGAAGAAGGACTCATCTCTAGACCAACTGGACGGAGCCGGAGCTCCTTGTTAGGCCTATTTCTCATATTTTCACAAACGTATACTGTAATGTGCCCTAAAATTCAATATGGCGGAACTCCTGCTACCTTAGCCCCCGGACCTTGCCTTCAATCTGACTCCATCTCACATGCCTAACTATGTTAGTCACCAACCCGCACATCTCTTAAAACATAACACTGTATATTACCCCAAAATACTACTAAATACTAAATACTACCCCTAAATGCAAAATACATCACTGTATCTTAAACCTCTGCATCCACAACATGAATACATTATTGCTCTTTCTGTGTGCCTATATGGTGTTTCTAATATGTTTCAAAGCTAACTACAAAGGGATATATGCACACTCTTCTGCGCCCAATGATGCCTGCTAGCACTAGCCTGCCTGCTAATAGGTTTTTGCGCAGTCTAAATCTATTTGCCTGCTGGAACATTGCCCTTACAACCCAACACTCCCTCATTTAGTTAATACTCCATTAACTAACACAGCAGCCCCCCTTCTTCTATAATCATACTCTATGGGCACCCATACTTTGCGAACGTGACATAAACATTCCCACGTCCGAGCATACTCTTCTGGGGTACATATAAAGCAACATCCCCATCTCCTGCCAAATCCACCCAATGTTCCACATAATTCTCTGGATCAGGTTGGGGGTAAGACAGTGTCCCCTGGGGACCAACTGGTTGCTCTACTCTTACCATCTTCTGTTCGCCATTTCACTTCTGGGTCTGTGTGTACACATGCTTTGTGAGGGGAGCAGCTTTACCTGTTGTTATAGACACCAACATCATCATCACACTCTTAGGCAGTGTTTTGGAGCAGCACCGTAGAATAATTTGACAGGAACAACAAATGACAAGAAAAAAATACCACAAAATGAACTAGCACCTTTACGGCTATCCCCAACCAAGATGAGGCCCATGAAAACATGGAATTGAACCAGTCTTCAACATTCACTCCAGCTTCCTTTTCCTTGGCAATCTGCAAGTTGTGGAAGCCCCCTATGGCATATATTAAAGATCCATTGGGCCTCATTCCGAGATTGGAGGTAGCCATGGGGCTATTTGCGCCATGGCTGCCTCCAATACCTGGACCGGCATGGTCTTGTTCAATGGGTATTTACCGGTGTAGTCCAACCCTGGTGGGACCGGTAAGTCCCCATTAAACAAACCATTCCCCATTCCCATTTGAGTCCCGATAGGGCTCAATGGGAATGGGGAGGGTGCTAATAACGGGCTCGCGACTTGCAAGCTCGTTATTAGCACCCTGGTCCCTTAGCAGGACCCGTAAGGGACGTGTAGTCAGACCACACGTTCCTTACAGTCCCCGCCAAGGGACCTTGGAATACGGCGTTACAGGATTATTGGCACCGGTTTCTTTACCAGTGCCCGGTATCCCTTACCGCCCAAGTCGTAATGACCCCCATTGTCTGCATCATTTGGTGGTATGTATGCGTAGCATGTATATGCTATCTTCTTGCACATGCCCCCTTCCATTGCCATAAGTAAATTCAGAACCTATACGTTCTGAAGGGTCATGAGATGAGTAGTCCACAATTCTGTTTTTATTGAATTGAGATCCTGCTCTGCCTGGTTCGCTATCTGGAGCATCTACTACCTAGTAATCTGCAACCACTTTGCATTGGCTGCAGCTTGGATACCAGTCACAAGGAGAGAGGTGAAAAATGTATCCATCTTTGTAAATAGAGAGAACTGCTCTGGGATTACTTGAGCTTTTCAGAGTAGTCTTGGGACCAATAATTCCACATTATTTGTCAATAATCTCTTAGTGAGTGGCGAGTGAACTGATTGGGGGGTGTGGCATGTGTATGAAAGTCCAAATGCATATCGGGCACTATGAGAACTACTGAATGCAAGGTGGTGAGCGAGCAGACACCTCTGAAGGATGGAGAAAGGTGGAGATAAGCGTATTGCCCGCACACCCAGTAGAAATACATTAATGCAGATGTGCCATTAGTCAAGTCTGGAATAAACAAAGTCTTATTGCACCTTTCATTTGTGCCTACGAATACAGCACCATTTCCTCTGAAGTAAAAGGAGAAGTGTGCCAATATTCACACCATAGCGGATTTTCATTCAGTTTGATCCAGGTCAGTTTTGACACATTGGTACTCCAGGTTTTATAACATTTCCGGTTGACACGTGCTACTAAATCACCTGAGAAAAGCAGTAAACCTCCTGCTGCACAGCTCACCAATCCATTCAACCATCTGTAATTGGGAAACCGTGCTCCTTCCAATTTCAGTAATGTTCTTATTTGACATTGTGCTTGCACTTTATTCTTGGCACAGGCTTTGTATTCTGCAAAGGGCCAGGTGCACTAAGCATTGGGCTATAAGAGGTGGCATTTCTTATGAGATAAAAAGATTTGGCATGCCTGTTGCATGGGATGTGAGGGTGAAAATCTAGCAGCTCACATTTGACTTTGATCTTCCCACCTCCCTCATGTGGTTATACCTCATATGTTCTGTTATGGGGTGGTGCACATCCGCAACTGTATCAAAAATGACTCCTTTGTATTAATTATATTCGATTGCATTTTATGTTCTCCTTTTATTTCTTGCCATCCCTATACTTAATGTTTCTGTTTCATTACTATACCCCTTTCATATGCACAGACCATATCAAATGACCTAAAATAAAGGAAAGAAAAAGACAGAAACAGAAGCACCCTATATATAAAAATATGTTCATTGCACTACTTCTTAATTCTAGATGCTGTGAGGAAGAAGAAAACTTAGTGGCATGGTGCCCGCGGGGGCGCATCTGTTGCAAGAAAGTCGCTATAAAAGTTACCACATTCATTTTTTAATGTCACTGTTCTTGAGGACCTGGATGATGTGGGGCTGTGCCAGTTGCTTTCCGGACATCAGACATATGTATCCAATACTGCAGCTCCTTCATTTGTACAGCCAACCTTGAAAGGACCTTGATACCTACAGTCGTAACATTTTCTCACGAAGGAGCGTATGTAGATGAGATCTCCAGGGGAGAGCTAAGGCGCCTGTAGAGACGCTGGGTTGACTGTAGATGTGGCAGCTGTTTCTTCTCTCCTGGGAGTGAGCTGTCAGTAGATTACTTTCATATATTTTGTTAAATCCCTTAAATACTTGTGAACTCCACCCCCAAAATCTCAGCTGCCCTGTGTGCATCAGATGCAGTGCATGCAGGTGTGAGTTGTGTGTGTAACCTTCTCCCATCACTATCGCATGTGGGGACAAGTGGTGGTCCTTACCTGGCTGGTTCCTAAGGCTGAACAGAGCCAAAGGAAGACCATGCAGCCAGTTCCTCCCTAATGTATGGCACAATATTGACCGTTTTTGTTTCAGAAGACAGTTAATATGTTCCACGAGCTTGTTGGCTTGAGGGTGGTGAATTGAGCACAAATTATGTTTTATCCATAGTAGGGAAGTGATTTCTTTAATTAATTTGATGAAAAAGTGTGTCCCATAATTGTTTTCAGAACATCACATATTAACCAGTTAGGAAAGACCTTGTGTACTAAAAATGTGGCTGCTTATTTTGCATCTGGCTGTGCACAAAGGCCTGTCTCAATCTATCAGGAAAATGGACACAGAACAATAAGATAACAATAGTTACTGCACCTGTTTATCATATCCACACAGTCTATGTGGAGCCTATGTGGAGCTCCCGAAAAGGTCCTGTTGGATGGGTAAATGTGGCAAGAAACGTCCTGAGGGTGTGTGCAGTGCTGAGGAGGTGGCAGACAGTGCAATTTGCCATGCATTTATCACCTTGAAATACCATTTGTTGTATAGGCACCTTACAAATATCCAATAAAATAAAATAAACAAACATATTCTTCAAGGTTGGGGACAAACCAGTCCTCCTGGATATTTGCTGCAATATACTGTTTAGACATACGTGCTGGGTAATTTAGTTGCTCAGGAGCTTTGCTACCTTACCTGTAATGTTTTGTGTCCAAATAAGATCAGCCGGTGAAAGTGAGCACACCCGTTTCACCAACAAATCCTCCTCCTCTTGGGCTGCCTGACCTTGGAATTCAATTATCTGAGTTAGCGGAACTGCTGTGTAATGTACTGCTAGCTGCAATTGTTGTATAGCTACCACAGGATATGCCATGACATTCAGCACTTCTAAATATGCCGCTTCGTTGGTGGTCCTGTCTGTGGCATCCTTCCAGAGTCAAACAAAGTCTGTGTCCTGGGTTTGGGTGGTGGATTTAACCACTGCTACTACTGATGGGCGGGATAAGGCATACGGTAATCTTTGTAGCAATTCTGCATGCTGCACAGGTGTCGCATTGGCCCTCTTGAACCCTCTCCTTTGCCATCTTCCCACCCGTCCTGCCCAGCTAACTATTGCCCTATCTCTATCACTCCTTTCCTGGGCAAGCTCCTGGAGAAACATGCCATCTCCCAGCTTAATCTCCATGCTGAATCTGTTGGTAGCCTTCATGACCATCAGTCTGGCTTCAGAGCTGCCAGAAGCACAGAAACTGCTCTCCTAAACATCCGTGAGGACCTGCTCTCGAACCTTGACTCTATCATTCCATGTGTTCTCATTGTGCTTGATCTCTCTTCTGCCTTTGATACTGTCAACCATACCATCTGTAACGCTCACCTGGCTCCCACGGAGGCGCTGGTCTGGTCTGGGTTGCTGTGGCCTCTTCAAGCGTGATGCGCAGAATTCGGACCACCGATTGAACAGGACCCCCAAATTTTGCTTGTCTGGCCCGTAGGAATATCCTTCTGCAGATGAGAAATGGGATTAACTGTCTGCTGAATAGTGTGCTTGCTACCCCCTTTCCCCCTTCATTCTTCTCTGACTTCCTCCAAAACCCCCGGTTTAAGCTCACCTTATGGTTTGGAAGGATGAACTCTCCATCCTGCTTCTGGTGCAGGGGCGCGCGTTCGTCCAGTTACTTCACTGGTTTTCAGAATGGCGCTGGCAAATCCACTTGACTTTTCTGAGCGATACGCCGTAAGTATGAAGATGCAAAAGTTCAAGTGTGAGCCTCCCTTTATGTTGTTTTTCCTAACCTGTGATCTGTCCTTTATTTCAGGTGCAGAACGAAGGCGATGCGTTGAGGGGTTAAATTGCCGGTGGTAAAATCAGGAGCGTTAGTGCTGAGGACGACCCCTCTAAATGTCTTTATAATTCCCCAGTAATGTCTTTTGTCCTTTCCCCATAGGGGCCGGGGTGCGGTACCTGCCAAAGATGCGGCACCGACCCGAGATGCGGAATGGTTTACCAAGAAAAGCCGGTAAGTTATATGGCTGAAAATTCGGCTTTCCTCTTGTGTTCCCTTGCTCACCTTTTGTCTCTTCTTCTCTCCTCTAGGTGCAGGGATGTTGCGACCGGTGCTGAGAGCCGCGATGGAGCCGGGCGGCGTCTCGGGAACAGGTGAGTGAAGCGCGGCGGTGCAGCGAGCAACGCGGTGCTTTTAAATGGAAGTCTTCCTTCAGGAATGCTGGCGTGAAGATTCCGGATGCAGGTAAGAAGGTTGAATAAGTTCTTGGTTTTCACCTTTCTCTTCTCTTCTTTCCTTACAGGTGTTCCAGGTTCGAGGCGGGCGTGGCTGGAGTCCAGGTGCAGGAGCTGACACGGTGAGCGTTCAGCTGCTGGGATGCAGAACAACACGAAGCACGTGTGGCTGTCCGGGCGTGGCCTAAATAGCCTTGGAAGAAGTTCCAGGTGAGTATTCTTCCACAGCCCCACCCAAGTAACAAAATAGTTCCTTCAGAAAAATAGTCCCTCCTAAGCCTCATTTGGCTTGGTTCTTCATGCAGCATGGTCTGCATCAGGTGAGTATGCAGCATGGTCTGCTTCAGGTAAGTGCACCAAACACTTCCCCTTATGAGCCTGGCACCTATGGCGCCAGGACAGAGTCCAAAGAGCCCCTATAAAGGGCCGCTGGGCTTTTACCCGGGGGCATGATGCCTGCTCCCGGGGGTGCTGGGCCTGGCCTGGTGGTCCGGGGGTAGACATCATGACAGTACTCCCCCCCAAGGCCCCTCCCAAGGTCGTTCCCACAGGAGGTTTCGGTTTGTTCGGGAAATTCCGATGGAACCTTTTTACTAGCCGAGGTGCATGTACGTGGTCGCTGGGTTCCCAAGATCTTTCCTGAGGCCCGTACCCCTTCCAATCAATTAGATAGAAAAGTTTTGATTTCGAGATTTTAGAGTCCAAAATGTTCTTCACCTCGAATTCAGGCTCCCCATCTATTTGGATTGGTTCTGGTGGCTTTATTAATCTGGTTCCTGGTTGCACTGGTTTCAAAAGCGACACATGAAAAACGGGGTGAATCCGCATGTTAGCTGGTAGATCTAGCTTGACTGCCACTGGGTTAATTATAGCTTTGATCGAGTAAGGGCCTAAATACCTTGGATTAAAAGTCCGAGGTCCCTTGAGCGATAAGTGTTTGGTAGCCAACCATACTTGATCCCCTATTTGGTATGGAGGCGCCTCCTTTCGATGCAGATCCGCATTCTTTTTGTATTTCCCTTTCGCATGTTGTAAGTGTGCAGTAGCATCCTTGAAGGCTTGAGTAATCGTAGAATGCAAATGGTGCACTGCGGGCATTTCGAGGCTCAAAGGTGAGTCCAAGTCTGAAGTATGAGGGTGATGTCCATATGGGGTATAAAAGGGGCTATGACCAGTTCCAGAGTGTATCGAGTTATTGTATGCATATTCAGCCACCCATAAAATATCCTTCCAATTACCCTCCGATTGGTGCAACATACATCGCAGATATTGTTCAAGGGTCTGGTTCGTTCTCTCCGTCTGACCATCGGTCTGTGGGTGGTGGCTGGTTGAGAGTCTTGAGTCGATTTGTGCCAGTTGACAACACTTTTTCCAAAAATGAGAAATAAACTGGCTTCCCGATCGGAGATTAGTATGGATTGGAATCCATGCAGACGGATGATATTTTCGAGGAATTCCTTGGCAAGAACAAAAGCTGAAGGTAATCCTTTCAATGGAATAAAATGGGCCATCTTGGAAAATAAATCCACCACAACCAGAATAGTATTGTATCCATTACAAGAGGGCAGGTCCGTGATAAAATCTAGTGACAAGGTGTGCCAAGGTGTTGGTGGAATGTCTAAGGGTTGAAGAAGACCGGCGGGTTTTGTTTTTTGACCTTTGTTTTGGGTGCAAACTCCACAGGACATCACAAAAGATTTAATATCCTTTCGCCAGGGCGGCCACCAGAATTGTCGTTTAATTTTTTCCTCTGTTTTGGCAATGCCAGGATGTCCTTCCATCAGAGTATCGTGATGACGGGAAATAACCAGTTCTTGCAATTCCTTTTCTGGCAAAAATAAACGTCCTTGGAAGTAAGGTAAGCCATCGTTGATTGAAAAGTCAGACCCCCTTTTGATCCAATCCTGCAAGGCTGAAGAGTCCAGGAATAGTTTTACCCGAGCTTGAATGTCTTCAAGGGTTTGTAAAGTGGTTATCCCCAAGATTCTTTGTTCGGGAATTATCGGCACAGGTTCTGAGTTTGTGTCCATTTCTCCCATTCCAATTCGAGATAGCGCGTCCGCTTTGCCATTCTTACAGCCGGGACGGTAAGTGATTTCAAAATCAAACTCTGCAAAGAATAAAGCCCATCAGAGCTGTCGTGAAGACTGAGCCTTGGCAGTTTTTAAATATTGTAAATTTTGGTGATCAATGATCACGGTGATGGTATGCCTGGCGCCAAGAAGATAATGCCGCCAAGCCTTAAAGGCGGACTTAATGGCTAATAATTCCTTATCAGTGATTGCATAATTTATCTCCGGTGGCGAGAACTTTCTGGACCAAAATGCTACGGGGTGCAGTTGGTTGGTTTCGGGGTCTCTCTGAGACAGGACAGCTCCCATGGCTAAGCTGGATGCGTCGGTTTCGACTATATATGGGAGATCAGGACGCGGGTGTTTCAAAATAGGTGCGGACGTAAATTTAGGTTTTAATTCCTGAAAGGCATGTTCAGCTTCCTCGGTCCATTCAAAACGTTTATTCTTCCGCAAGAGTGCAGAGATGGGTTGCACCACCCGTGAAAATTTCGGGATAAACCTGCGATAAAAATGGGCAAAACCAAGCATGCTTTGGACACCTTTCACCGAACTAGGTGATGGCCATTTGAGGATGGCATCCACTTTCCGTGAGTCCATTCGGACCCCTTTAGGTGTCAGGATGAATCCAAGAAACTAAACCTCGGTGGTATGGAAAACGCATTTTTCCAGTTTTGCAAACAGTTTGTGCTGGCGCAATTTCTCAAGGACGGCCCTGACATGTTTTCTGTGATCTGATTCCGAAGAGGAGTACACCAGAATGTCATCGATATACACGACAACACAGACATTGATGAGTTCCCGAAGGACATCGTTCATGAAGAATTGGAAGGCAGCAGGCGCGTTGCACAACCTGAAAGGCATCACCTGGTATTCGAATAGTCCATATTTTGTACAGAAGGCCGTTTTCCATTCGTCGCCTTCTTTTACTCGTACCAGATGATAAGCCCCCCGGAGATCTAACTTGGTGTATATGCAAGCGTCCTTCACCTGGTCAAGGAGTTCAGGGATCAAAGGCAGAGGGTAACGATTTTTAACAGTTATCTGGTTCAATGCGCTGTAATCGATACAAGAGGAATGTTACTGAGCACCCCATGGTGATTGCAAATGATTTTTCAATCGCACAGGCTGCTGTTGTTAATGCCTGTTCGCAAGGGAACTGAATATGCATTACTGAGTCTAAGATCCCCCTGTAATAAGCCAACGGGCATGTGTCCCATTGATGTTGCCCGAGTCATTACTTCTCCATTACAATGTGAGAACAAATAGCATTCCTTTGTGTAATCAGGGGTGGCTAACACTGCAGCTTTACTCATAGCATTGTTAAGTTCTTGGAAACATGTGATCATTTCTCCTGGCCATGTGGGTGATCCTTTAACTTTCTGTGTTTCCTTAAGGCCCTGTAAAATGGGTTTTGTGTAGCAGGATTAATCAAAAATCCACGCTCTGCAATAGTTACACATCCTAGAAAATGTTGTATATCTTTCACAGTGGTAGGCTGTGGTGCATTTTGTACTGTAGTTGCTCTGTCTGGGGTTACCCCTATTTCTGCTGAGGATATAATCTGTCCTAAATATACCACTTCCTTCTGACAATACTGCATCTTGTCTTTGTCCACGTGGTACCCCTTTTCTGCAAGCAATGTCAATAGTGCCAGTGAGTCCTCTCTGCACTGCTCTTTGTGTTACTGCACACTAAGAGGGCATCTACTTACTGAATGATGATGCTTTGAATGGGTATGTGACCTAAATCCATATGCAATAGTCTGTTAAAAATACTAGGGGACTCAGAGTACCCCTGAGTGAGCCTTATTTTCTGAAATAGCTGGCCACAATACATAAATGTAATGAGATACTGAGAATCAAGGTGTAATGGGATGGAGAAAAATGTACTTTTCAAATCAATCTAGTGTGAGGATGGTTCCTGAGGCATGTTCTTGAGGGACTTCTGGGCTAAACAAAAACTCCACTGGCACTCTCCAAGTTTTGCCTTTCATACCTGGCACCCAATTTACCCACCTCACACTGTTACTCCATATTGGGACAAATCTGGATGTATTGGCATTCCTCCTGTAGCAGCAGCAGCATAGAGGGCTCACATTCTTATAGCAGCCCTAACATGATATATTCTTGGGGTTCACCCACCACACCTTCTCAGTAAATGCAATAGTCATATTTAGCTTGCTTAGGATGGTCCCTACCTAGCAAATTCACTGGGGTATGTTTTGAAAATAATAACAGAGCCACCACCTCTTGGGTGCCTACCATGATGGTTAAGTCTTCTGTAAACGGATCCGACCTTATTGCCCCAGAGAACCCCTGTGTGTCCATTACTTTTCCTAATAAGGGGAATGGCCATCCTTAATACAGGTCTTTGTAGCTCCTGTGTCTACCATTAAGGTGAATGTTTTACTACCTATCCTCATATCTATATGGGGTTTCTTTTCCAGGTCGGCAGTGACTGACAGGAATGGGCATGTCAGGGCTCTCTGTGGGCTGTAGTCTTGGTGATAAGTGTTCGACCCGGGGAGTGGAAAAATGCTCCAGTGTAATAGTGTTCTGCTCAATTTATGCTTAGTTCAAAATGGCACAGGCACAATGCATTCTGGGAGTGCTCGGAGCCATGTTGGATATTTACTTCACTCCGCAGTGAAAGGCTGCACACATTTTGCTGAAGTGTTAGATTCACAGTGCTGAGACAAACATGCTTTTTTCAAACTTGGTATGCAGTCAAGGCCATTTATACTGGGAAACTGTTCGCCGTGGAGCATGTTTTTAGAGCAGGGAGGCCCTGCATTCCTTAGGGTGGGGGCTCTCGATTGACCCAGCTGGCAACCGACGGCTGTCCCTCAACTGCGCAGGTGCAATTCCTGAAGGTTCGAGAATTAACTCCATTTTTTGGAGTGCCTATATAGGCGGAAACCTGGAGGGGCCAGGTGAGACTTCAGCCAGAGAAGGACGCTCCGTATGGCCTTCCTGTGAGCTGTAGCACTCTCTTCCTGGCTGTCCCCCCGGAGTCTTCCAGCCGATTCTGGACGAGATGAGGACAACATTTACGCTCACGGTGATGTATTTCTTTTGGTTTTCTTTACTTATGGCCATGTTAGTTTTATGAGTTATTTCTATGTACCTGTAAGCTTTGAATAAATAGCCGTAAAGAGCTGATGATCTTCTAAAGGGTGCGTGGCTGTGAATTATTGTGTCTGTCTGTTTTTGGGTCGAAGTATTTGCTCTAATTGCATTGGTGATTTATGGTAGTTCCGTGCACTTTTCAGAGGAGAGCAATACAAATAGGTTACCATACCCTGTGACAGGGGGTTCTTGTACCAGGACTGAGATTGGGGCTGTGGGGCTTGCTGCTGTATATACTCCAGTGCAGGATTTGGACCTGAGTTCTGTATTTGCTGGTGTGGTGGTTTTGGATACTGATACTGTGGTGGCTGTCCAGGGTTAGGTGCATTTGGGGTGCTTGAAGAAATTGGGGGCATCATCTTTGATGGCGGATGGTATGTAAGCACATACACAGGCTCATTAGGATGAACACAGGGATCATAAGAAAATACTGGTTTGTTCCAACACTCTCGTGCAAAGTGTCCAGTCTTGCCGCAGGTCCAACACGGTCCTGGAACCCCAAACCTCAGCATCATTACCCCAAATACCCCTCCTCATCCTCCTTGGAAACCCCCTCAACCCCTCTGTTAGCCTTCCGTCCCTTCTATTATCTGGGTACCCTTGGTGACTCTCTGTCCATTCCTGGAGCTTTCCTTGAATCCTGCTTTGCCTCACAAGAGCTGGTAATCAGCACCCCTTCTACACTTTACTTTGCCAACTTCTTCTGTACTAACTTTACTTCAGCCTCCTGTGCCTGCTCTGCTGTTTCCTTTTCCTGCCTTCTCCTGCATCGATGCACTCAAATTGCCTGAATTTCAGCCCATCCCTTCGCTTTAATTCCTACTACTTTATCAAAATCTTTTTGATCATCCTTGGGGAGTCTCTTCCATAACATATGACAAAAATATCACTATTTTCTTGTCCCAGGGCTCCCCTGTCTCTGCTCTTCATATTTATTGAATCTGGTTTATATACAATGTGGGGTTTACATCTAACTTCATGTTATGGGCCATAATCAAATTAATGTCTGGTGTGTCTGGGTATGCTGACCTTAATGTGTTCCTTACTATCTTTCAGCACTCATTAAACTGTGCTCTATCATGGTTGTCATTATTTATCTGTACCCTTGGATACTGCGTCATCCTACAAATGTCATCTGCCTGTTCTCCCAGCAGCACAGCAAATAAACTTTTCATGTCCCCCACTGCCAATGTAATCCATGCAGTCTGTTTTTCTAATGCATATGTCAATTTACCTGCCCTCGCTATGAGTGAGGGTAATGCCTTCATTAAATTGTTTCGGCCCATTTATGGCAAAACATATAGTGCCCTCCCATGTCCCTTGTGTAGTAACAGAAGCAGTGTTCCTGCTACTTTAGCCTGTGTGATTCTCCCTCCTATCTTGCCTTTTGCTACAGCCATCCAACCTGTTCATTCTCTAAACCTTGGCCCCCATAGGCTCTCTACCCCTGGCGTTGGTACTGATGGTATCTCATCCTCCTCATTTGCCCCCTGCTCGTCCTCTGATGCCCACTCATCTTCCTCTCCTGTGACCTCTGTGTCTCCAGCTGTTTGAGTCGGGTCATAATCTACACTAAAGGTACGCTATGGACCCTCTAGGTGCCCCCCAGCCTTAGGGTTATTTTCACTTGCTGCTATTTGCATGCCCTTAATCGCTCTACTATTGATTCAAAACAGAATGTTACCTGCTCTCCATTAATCAGCACTCATCATTACTTTCGTCCCTCCCTCTGCTCCTGTGATGCTCGTTCCAGCGCTGATTCTGTCCTACAGAGCACTGTTTGAATTGTCTGTTTGCTCTGTTTTATACTTCCATAACCAATTGGTCTCATGTAGCAGTAGCCATGAAGGCGCTTGTGGCATTCGTATTAGCAGCAGGTGCTCCCTGCCTTACTGCGGGTTGCAGTACATACTAGTGGTTGGTGTAACCTGCTGCAGGTTCTAAGGGTAAACACCCACATGGATGCAGGTGTAGGTATGACCACCTTCTGTTGCTTTGATTCCTCTGGGGCATCTTCTAAATCCCTGACCATTCTCCAGAGTTTGAGGATACCCTGCCTACTTTTCAACATTCTCCCTTCATACTTCACAGCCTGATACGTATACATATGACCCAATACATCCTTGTTATTTGAACCCGCTTTGGGCCACATATTGTACATTCCCCCTCTTGTATCACAACCCACTTACAATGATATGTGAGGATCTTTAAACGGTACCGCTGATGCACAGAACATATATATTCCAGTGGGGTATTCATACCTCTTCCCACTTCATTCCTCACAAAAAATACTTATTTTTCAGATAGCCGATCCAGCTGCACCATTCTACCCCACCCTCCCAATACTATGCACGCTCCCTGTGTCCCCGCCCAATGTCCCCTCAACCTAAACCACACACCCCTTCTCCCTTCACATACACACTCACCACCACACACCCTTATTCATACAACTGGGTACTCATCACCCTATATCACAAATCTATATACATGTTTACCAAAAGTTCTACCAAAAACATACTCAACAATAAAAACACACTTATTTACAAAATTGTTTAGAACCTTCCTCTGTCTCCTTGCCTCTAGATGGGGGAATGTCCCCTCCTCCACCCCTTCGTGCCAGGTGGAGGGATCCCAGGCCCCTATATAATGTACCACTACTCTACCTGAAGCTCTGCCTTCCCTCTTGTATGAAGGGATGCCTTTTCCTTTCTTCTCCTTTATCACTGTTATACTACTTAGGATGTCCTCTTTCCTCACGTTCAAGGAGATCCCTCTGTCCACTATTATAAAACCAATATATCGCCACGTGATCTGCTCTCTGTACACACTCACACTCAACGTCACACTTCTTATTCCCTCTGTTGGTTTGTCCCACAAAGGTGCACTTATTTACATGCATTCACCCGAGCACCTCTGATGCGGGCCCCCATCAATCTGCCTGCACAGCTGGGCGCAGCGACCTGCTCCAATGAACAGGCAGGCCTAGTGGCAACACAGTGCCTGCAAATCTCAAGTCTTGCACATGGCGCTGTGACCCAGGATGCATGGAGGGGGGGCCCCGGCCTCACAGAGAGTCTGGGATCACATCAGGGTCACCAAATGTGTAGGTCAATGGCCCAAAATCCAAACGATAAAAACAATCCCAAATTGGCCAAATAATCAATGCACCGCTTGCAAGGAAAACATTGACTACCAAGTAATTGTTATCATAATACTTCTCTCTGGGTAAATGTTACATCACGTGATGTGCACCACTCCATTGGAGCCTGAATAAAGTGTGAATAGTGAGGTCAACTCTGCTTGGAAAATACAATGGGCCTCCTCCTTATTCCCGACAACAATGCATCACCTCTGCTCCTCAGGGCCCAAATCAATGTCGAGCCCTAGCACATCTCCCCCTTTTCTCACTGGAAACCCAAGTGACATTGAATGACGTGATTGGGGCATCATTGTTAAGTATGAATTTTGCTTATTTATTGGTCCCTGGAGAGCAGCATCTGCAGTTCAACTAGGATGACCACTCTTCTGGTGAGGGCAGTAGTGCTCTAAATCTTTACAAGGCCTCTTGGAATCATAGACGCCCATGCCCTGGTCACATGAATGTAACCTTCAAAATGCACATGCCCACCCTTCCTCCCTGGACCTAACATTCCTTGCCCAGTTCCTCTGAGCTCTGCAGCTGCACTCAATTAACTATTATTGGCACAGCATAACTTCTCTCTGGGGGAATGAAGGGGGACGCGTCTCTAGATCAACTGGATAGATCCGCAGCTCCACGTTAGGCATGTTTCTCGTATTTTTACAAACACATCCAGTAACATGCCCTAAAATCAAACATGGCGGAACCTTAACTCATAGACCATGCCTTTACTGCAACACTTCTCTAGCTCCATCTCACATGCCTACTTATGTCAGCTACTTACTCGCACATCTCTTAAAACATAACACTGTATAGTACCGCTAAATGTAAAATACCTCACCCCATCTTAAACATCTGCATCCACAAGGTGAACACATTGTTGCTCTTTTTGTTTGGCTATATGGTGTTTCTAATCTATCAAAGCTATCTACAAATGGATACATGCACATTCTGTCGTGTCCAAGAAAGACTGCTAGCACTAGACGGCCAGCTTATATAATCTTCGCCTGCCTGGTACGTTTCATTTGCATCGCAACATTGCATCTAAGATATCCCACCCGTGTTCCAAAACCCTATACTTATGGGTCTCCTGTGGCAGAATAATATTTAAATGTAAGCCATACCTGAGTTTGGGTATGGTGGATGGTATGCTCATAATTATCAACCAGAAATTAGTTGCAAGGAAGAGAAGACAAAGTCTAAATACTTTCATAGTCAAAGTGACCCAAACCATCTCTCCTGAGGAATGTTCCGTAATCAACCTGAGAACAGAAGCATGTTGAGCTACACCTTCTAGAACTCATCAGACTAGATTGTGATTAGAATCCAATAGAGATCACCACCAACAGATACTTTTTATTAATATGTCTTGGGGGTTAGTTCACTAACCGTCTCATTGATGGTGACTTAGAACTGCGCTGATCAGGACTTTTTTGTCACACAACTACTGTTTTAATATTTGTTTTAAACTTATGGTATGCTATGCACATTCATTTGCAAAGTTTAATCATGTTTTAATTATAATGTTTTTAATATAATTGATGTATTTTCTTAATTAATTCATTGTCTTGGTGAGCTGTTGAACCATCCATCTACCTTTCAAGTATATTTTTAATTCTATAACCCCAAAAAAAGGTAGGGATTACACCACCAATTAATTAGTGTTATTTGGGATTCCCTTACCCTCTTCTATTATTCTCATAATTATTACAGCCATATCCAAATTGATATCACAAATGTGTCAGCTCCTGTGAATCAACCTCAGGGTTGGAAGGTGATGTGTATTCGGGCATGGTGGGTTGAGCCTGACAGGTCAGGGAGCTGAATGGCTATGCCTCTACTTTGATCTCTTTGTGAGGGCCTGCTATACCCTCTGCCAGGCACAGCAGCAAGCGGTCAGCTGCGCTGGGCCCAGGCATCAAAGGAACACATCCATTCATAGAGAGTAGCTTCACAACAGAGTGCTGCATTTCTAAAGGCCTTTGGTCCTAGTGAGATGGAACGTGAGAAGGGTTGGAGTAGTCAGCAGCGATCTGCTTAGTGGCAGGAGACCTCCACCATTTTGTTTCTATCTGCCTTTCTCTCGCCTTCCTGTTCTCTGCACTTCCTCTAGAGCAAAGTGCTTTGGGTGTGATATTAGAAGGGCAAAGTCCACTTGTTTCAAAAACAGTGATTGGATCACTAAGACAGGCAAGGTTTATTCAAATAAGCTGCATGCTTTTACCTTTAAAAGAAGGAGTCTCCCACTACTTCTTAGATTCACTCTGGAACTACACCTGAGAAGAACTTACTGGACTTCCTTTGGGAAAGTTGCACTTTCCAAAGCACTTGGCTTGATGATCTGCTCCCTATACACTCCCAGGGCACTTTGGGGGTGAACCTTTGTTGTGGGACAGGACCTGCCACTCTGCAATGGAATCGCCCGAAGCTGGCAGAGCAGACCCTGCTCGGAACCATCCTGTCCTCGAGTCCCTCTAAGTGAGCCTCCCAGCAGCTGTAGTATCAAACCAGCTGAAGCTCCCTGTTCTGCCACACCAAACTAGTCGCTCCATGCTCCCCCGCCTTGGACAAGAGGGAAGACATGGCACAGGTTTTTGTGCTCCTCCCCCAATCTGAACTATTTCTTGTGCTTCAACCAGCTCCATGCTGCATCGTGCCCATGTTTCACTCATCACTTGCTAGGCCTGAATTTACTGTTCGATGCTGGGACCCAACCTGAACCACTGACGAGTTACATGCAACTGTAACTGGAGATTACCACCACTGTTTGCCCCAGCTAGCCATCAAATGGCCACCTCACCCACCTGCACATTGATGCACCAACATCACAATTATTGATGACCATCACCCATCAACTCGAACTGCTGGAGCGTCACACATCAACCCATCCCAGTGGCTAGAAACCCGACTCCTTCTGTCCCAACTGCAAAGAGATCCTGGTACCTCCCCGACCTGCATCACCGAGAGCCCCCCTTTGATTCTACAAAACAATCGCATTCATCCCTACTCAAACCCACTTGTTGAGTTGGCCCACACAATCCAACATTCCCAAACTCAGCCTGATCAGCTAGCATCTTCGTTTGACACTGAGTTCGACACCAGTCAACCCACCAAAAACGGAAACCAGCTACTGGTGACCCTGGAGCCCACTCAGTCCATTGAGACCATGGAGACTGGTTAGGTCACCACAGCACTTTCTCTCACAGAAAGACATATGCTTTTTTTTGGTTGGTAATTTGCCTATAACCGTATTCATGTTCAGATTGCTACTTTCTTCAGTCTGTTGCATTTTATCTGTCTTTCCACAGAGTTAGTTTTGTACAATGTTGTTTATTTAGTTATCTTGAAGATGGTGTGTTTGATTAAAGTATATCTATTTTTATAGATCCTTGATTGGACATTTGCTTTATTTTAGACTATTATGCTTTGCTGTTTGGGTCACTACTGAATCATATTCACACCACTCTTAAGAGCATAGCCTTCCCTCAGTTCACATTACCAAAAAAGGCGAGGGATGTATATCTCTTAACTGTTAATTTACAGAAAATGGTGGGGCCGAAGGAGTGAGTTAACAGGGAAGTGCCCTTACTCTATGAACATGATACCACAAAATGTAGGGCAAATGCCGACTGTGATTCTGATTTGGTTAAAACCAAAACACGTCTGATCTCCAAAACCAGGCAACTCGCCTGCTTTATGGATAAAACTACTGTGGTTGAGGGCAGATTTTGTTTTAAAGAGAGACAACAAAGGACTGCTGTGGATTTTGCCACTCGCATACACTACAAGGCTGTGAGAGAGGACAGAAAGGGATAGAGTTGAATTTCTAGATATCCCTTCCTCCTACCCAAATCTGTCCCTGTGTAGCGCTGGTGTATCACCTACAAATAGGAGACAGAATAAGAAAATAAACTATTCACGTCTAGTTGTTGTTAATAACATTCAGCCTTGTTGAAGTCATGCTCCTCAACCACTCTCTTCCACTATGTGTCTGTATTGGAAGAGACAAACAGCCAGGTTTACACTCGTTAGTGTAGTGGTTGAGTGTGTACACATCCAATGGGTTATAAAAACTTAAATGACCCCGGGATTGTGTAACAACCACACACATCGAAGTTTAAAAAAGAGAAGAAACACAAATACAAACACAACGTATAAAAACTCACAAATTGTGTTTTTAAACCAACATAAAGACGATCCTCACTTCAATATGAGTTTCCCTAGATGTTCTTCTTACTGCATATGATGAAGTGAGGTTAAAAATTGCTCATATATAGAGAATTGCATTCGTATCTATAGACTATAGCAATTACTGTCTACCGGTTTCAGCGACAGCGTGTATGGTGTGGTCGCTTTCTTCAGGACAGTCTTATGGTTTTCAACCAGGAGGTAGGTCTAATTAGTACATACCAATAGTTGGGTTTCAAGCAAAGAAGAAGGCAGGAGAGTTACTTTACCACCTCCTTAGTGTGGCTTTTGGCTGGGACAGACGGGTGACCCTGATTGTAACAGTTGACTTGACATGGTGTTTTCATCTGGGCTCATGTGGAAACGATTCCTACGGTAAATTGTGTCCTCGGTGGTCAGAGGTGGAGTCCTGACCTGGTTGTTGAAGGTGCTATGTGCTATAGTTCGTCCATGTACTAAAGGACATCTGCAGCATCCGTCTGCCCGCCCCGTTGTGCAGTCAACAATTTTATTGTTCATTTATAACCCACTTAATACCAGCGAGTGTTTTCTAAGCGCGGGATCGGGATTCGTACCTGTGTTGCGCGACACTTTCTTGCTTCCAAGAAAAAACGGATTACCACTGAGCTATCCTTCCTCCCCGGAACATGGGGTTTGCAGGGTGCCTCTTCCGGTAGGACGTAGCTGGTGCTTAGAAGCCCTGGTCCTTAAGAGGCTGCAAGAGCATCTGGTCTTGCATTTCCAGAAGAGTGCATGTTGAGGCTCCTCATCTGTGCACTCTTAGGATCATATGAGACAAAGAGAGGTGGAACTTACAGGGGTAAAACGTCACTCAGCTTTCCTGCTTGTTTCTTGTTTCCCAGGATGAAACTGAAGCACAACTTCATGAACCAGGAGCAGAAGAGCTGAGGCACTGCATAGAAATAAAGTGCTTTAAAAAATGTGTTTGTGTGTTTTGTTTGTGTATATTTGTGTATTTGGCAGAATGGGACAGGAGTTGGGGTGCAGGTGGAATTTGTTGGTGTATGAGGAAACATAGGAAAATGTGGGGCTTTGTTGGTGACAGTGGGCACCAAGGGGCACATTGCAGCAGTACTGGGCACAGAAGTGCAAATTTGAGCAATACTAGACACATGTTAGGAATTGGCACTCAGTTGAAATTTGGGCAGTATTGAGGGGAAAATTGGGGCATAACTGGACACTGTGGGGCAGAACCCAATGATGATTGTCATATGGAACAGATATGGGTGATCAAGGGTAATTTGATTAAGAACTGGATGGTGAGAGGCTTATTACAGCCAAACTGGGCTGTGTGGGGAAAATTGGGGCAGAACATGGCGTTGGGGGTTACATTATTGCAGGCCTTGTCACTGGAGTGGATCACTGCAGTGAGGGGCACATTAAGGCAGACATCCTAACCAAAGGCCACATTGAGGCAGAACTTATCACAAGGGGGCGAATTTAAGAAGAATGTCACACTAAAAGACACATTGGGGCATAACTCAATACTGAGGGAAAACATGTTAGAACTCTGCACTGTGGGGAGAATTGGGGATGAACTGGGAACTGAGGATACAGTTTGGGCAGAACTGGGTCCTCAGGGGAAATTGGGGTAGACATCTGCACTGAGGGCTTTAATCTGGCAACATTGGCCACTGAGGATCAAAATGGTGAGAACTGACCAGTGAGGTGTAGATTAGGCAGCACTCCACACCTATTGGCACATTGGTGCAGGGTGTGGCACTCAGGGGAAAACTGGGCAGAATTTGGCATGGAAGGCACATTTGAGTGGAAATGACAATGAGGGTCATAGCGGGACTGTTTCCTATGGGCATTTTGGATCAGAACTTGACACTGAGAGGCACATTGCAACAGGACTTGTCATTGGTGCAAATTGGTGTATAATTCAGTACTTAGAAGTGAAAAAGGCAGAACTGGTAACTGAGAGAATTATTGTGGCAGAACTAGGCACTGAGGAGAACATTGGGGTAGAACTCTGCACTGAGATTCTCATTGGGGCAGATCTAGCCACTGAATAGACAGATATTCCCACTGCAGGCAAATTGGGCAGAACTCTGCACTTAGAATCACACTGTCCATCTTTTTTTTGAGCCAGGATACGATTGAGTTCATTGTGTGCATGCTTACAGATGACTCAAATCAAAAATCAAATCACTGTGGCAGAAGTGAGCACGTAGGTGCAATTTGGGACAGAAATTGGCATTAAGAGTACACTGGGTCAGAAATGGGTATTCAGGGTAATATTAGGGCAGATTTTGGCACAGGAGCAAATTCAGGCAGAATCTGACATTGAGAGGCACATTGTTGCAGGACTTGTCACAGGGACAAAATGGGGTGAATTGGAGCAGATTATGACACAGATGTGCAACTTGGGACATAATCAGCTCTGAAAAGAACATGGATTCAGAACCTGACACTGAAGGGCAAATTGCAGCATAACTCAGCTCAAAGGGGAACATTGGGACACCTTTTGCCACTGTTTGACAAACTGGGCCCATCTCAACACTAGAGGGTCAGATATGCCATATCTCTTTACTGAAGAGCATGTTGTATGTAATATGGGGTTCATAAAGGACTAACCTAGCTGGGGAGCAATGAAGTACTGTAGATAAGGGCAGAGGCATAGACAGGGTAGGGCCTGAACGGGCAAGGCCGACCCAAAATCTGTAAATGCCCACTCAGCAGCACTTTGTGTGCATTTACAGAAGTTAATGTCACTGTGGTGGGCCCAACTACATTAGCTTCAGGTCCCACTTGTTAGACACCCCTGGCTACACCTCAGGCGAGGGGCAACCTGTGGCCCAATTTGGCAGTGAGGAACACATTGGGCCGAACATGAGCACTGAGAGACAATTATGACAGAAGCAAACGGTGGTGAGCAAATTGGAGGAGGATTTGACATTGAGGGACAAACAAGATAGAACTGGACACTGAGTGACAAAAGGGAAGTCTTGGGGTAGATACAATGACATGTAACACAATTGGCAGAACAAGCATCATGGAGATATGCTTTAAAGTGACAATGGTGGCATGCATTGCTAAGTGCACAGCAAAAACAAAGAGGTGATGGCTGGAAGGTTTAGACTGAATCTTAACCACTGGCATTGCTCAGGGCAACCCTCCAGACCATTGTTCTTCGCCTGCCAAGCCATTACAGAAGGGGAAAGACCATATGCAAATCAGGCTTGGTCCCACCCCAAAAGGGGAAGTCCAGCCCAAACTGCTAGGTCACATCCCTTCTGCACTAGACCACAAGCATCCCCAACCATGTTTCACCCTTGTTGGGGCTCATCAGTGAGGAGTAGCTCGGGTCTCTAGGCCCAGCAGGCACGGGTCCCACGTCTGGGCATACCCGGCCCCAGGGGAGTTGCTAGGTCTGGAAAAGACCCGGGGCTAAGCTGATGTCGGAACTGTTGGGACTGGGGGCTATCTAGTCTTTTGGCTGTAGCTCCAGAGATTCTATCCGGGGCTACAACCAAAAGATCAGGGGCTATAGCCCCCTTAGCCCCCCCCTAGCAACGCCCCTGCCCGGCCCACTCAGGGTGACAAAGCAAAAACAAAGAGGTGATGGCTGGAAGGTTTAGACTGAATCTTAACCACTGGCATTGCTCAGGGCAACCCTCCAGACCATCGTTCTTCGCCTGCCAAGCCATTACAGAAGGGGAAAGACCATATGCAAATCAGGCTTGGTCCCACCCCAAAAGGGGAAGTCCAGCCCAAACTGCTAGGTCACATCCCTTCTGCACTAGACCACAAGCATCCCCAACCATGTTTCACCCTTGTTGGGGCTCATCAGTGAGGAGTAGCTTGGGTCTCTAAGCCCAGCAGGCACGGGACCCACGTCTGAGCATACCCGGCCCCAGGGGAGTTGCTAGGTCTGGAAAAGACCCGGGGCTAAGCTGATGTCGGAACTGTTGGGACTGGGGGCTAGCTAGTCTTTTGGCTGTAGCTCCAGAGATTCTATCCGGGGCTACAACCAAAAGATCAGGGGCTATAGCCCCCTTAGCCCCCCCCTAGCAACGCCCCTGCCCGGCCCACTCAGGGTGACAAAGCAAAAACAAAGAGGTGATGGCTGGAAGGTTTAGACTGAATCTTAACCACTGGCATTGCTCAGGGCAACCCTCCAGACCATCGTTCTTCGCCTGCCAAGCCATTACAGAAGGGGAAAGACCATATGCAAATCAGGCTTGGTCCCACCCCAAAAGGGGAAGTCCAGCCCGAACTGCTAGGTCACATCCCTTCTGCACGAGACCACAAGCACCCCCAAACATGTTTCACCCTTGTTGGGGCTCATCAGTGAGGAGTAGCTTGGGTCTCTAGGCCCAGCAGGCACGGGACCCACGTCTGGGCATACCCGTCCCACTCAGGGTGACAAAGCAAAAACAAAGAGGTGATGGCTGGAAGGTTTAGACTGAATCTTAACCACTGGCATTGCTCAGGGCAACCCTCCAGACCATCGTTCTTCGCCTGCCAAGCCATTACAGAAGGGGAAAGACCATATGCAAATCAGGCTTGGTCCCACCCCAAAAGGGGAAGTCCAGCCCGAACTGCTAGGTCACATCCCTTCTGCACGAGACCACAAGCATCCCCAACCATGTTTCACCCTTTTTGGGGCTCATCAGTGAGGAGTAGCTTGGGTCTCTAAGCCCAGCAGGCACGGGACCCACGTCTGAGCATACCCGTCCCACTCAGGGTGACAAAGCAAAAACAAAGAGGTGATGGCTGGAAGGTTTAGACTGAATCTTAACCACTGGCATTGCTCAGGGCAACCCTCCAGACCATCGTTCTTCGCCTGCCAAGCCATTACAGAAGGGGAAAGACCATATGCAAATCAGGCTTGGTCCCACCCCAAAAGGGGAAGTCCAGCCCGAACTGCTAGGTCACATCCCTTCTGCACGAGACCACAAGCACCCCCAAACATGTTTCACCCTTGTTGGGGCTCATCAGTGAGGAGTAGCTTGGGTCTCTAGGCCCAGCAGGCACGGGACCCACGTCTGGGCATACCCGTCCCACTCAGGGTGACAAAGCAAAAACAAAGAGGTGATGGCTGGAAGGTTTAGACTGAATCTTAACACTGGCATTGCTCAGGGCAACCCTCCAGACCATCGTTCTTCGCCTGCCAAGCCATTACAGAAGGGGAAAGACCATATGCAAATCAGGCTTGGTCCCACCCCAAAAGGGGAAGTCCAGCCCGAACTGCTAGGTCACATCCCTTCTGCACGAGACCACAAGCATCCCCAAACATGTTTCACCCTTGTTGGGGCTCATCAGTGAGGAGTAGCTTGGGTCTGGTTGGCCCAGAGCAAATGCCAGTGGTTTAGATTAATTCAAAACCTTCCACCCATCACTTTTGTGGTCAGTTTGTTTCTCCTTGTGAGAGAGGGTATGCCCAGACGTGGGTCCCTTGCTCGCTGCGCCACAGGGAACCAGGCTGCACCTCACTGAGGAGGTCCAACAAGGCCGGAACATGTCTGGGGTTGCTTGGTTTTCTGTGCAGAGGGGACCTGGCCTAGCAGTTCGGGCTGGGCTGCTACCTGCGGTGGCGGCAGCTGCTGACTGATTTGCACATGGCTGGTCCCCTTTTGCAATGGCGCAGACGGGCTAAAAAACGGTGGTGTGGAAGGTTGGCCCAGAGCAATTGCCAGTGGTTTAGATTAATTCGAAACCTTCCACCCATCACTTTTGTGGTCAGTTTGTTTCTCCTTGTGAGAGAGGGTATGCCCAGACGTGGGTCCCTTGCTCGCTGCGCCACAGGGAACCAGGCTGCACCTCACTGAGGAGGTCCAACAAGGCCGAAACATGTCTGGGGTTGCTTGGTTTTCTGTGCAGAGGGGACCTGGCCTAGCAGTTCGGGCTGGGCTGCTACCTTTGGTGGCGGCAGCTGCTGACTGATTTGCACATGGCTGGTCCCCTTTTGCAATGGCGCAGACGGGCTAAAAAACGGTGGTGTGGAAGGTTGGCCCAGAGCAATTGCCAGTGGTTTAGATTAATTCGAAACCTTCCACCCATCACTTTTGTGGTCAGTTTGTTTCTCCTTGTGAGAGAGGGTATGCCCAGACGTGGGTCCCTTGCTCGCTGCGCCACAGGGAACCAGGCTGCACCTCACTGAGGAGGTCCAACAAGGCCAAAACATGTCTGGGGTTGCTTGGTTTTCTGTGCAGAGGGGACCTGGCCTAGCAGTTCGGGCTGGGCTGCTACCTTCGGTGGCGGCAGCTGCTGACTGATTTGCACATGGCTGGTCCCCTTTTGCAATGGCGCAGACGGGCTAAAAAACGGTGGTGTGGAAGGTTGGCCCAGAGCAATTGCCAGTGGTTTAGATTAATTCGAAACCTTCCACCCATCACTTTTATGGTCAGTTTGCTAAGTGCACAGGGCTGCACTTGCACTAATCCCTCCGCTCCCCATTGCTAATTGATTTGTTTCCTCTAAATAGAAAAAATAGGATTTTTATGCATGCCTTTTGCCCAACATTGTTGGGTTGCTCTATAACAAAACCCTCCACTGTGCAGTGGTGTTTGCTTTGCTTTCCACACCCTGAAACGCAAGAGTTTGGAATATGCAGTTTTGTCAAGGTCAGAAGTTAACAGCTGTCATGCTATATTTCATATGTGATACCAAATGCCATTTTTAGTTGTACTTACAATTGAAAAAGAGCTGTGAGATCTAAGGGGCATTGCACTATTTTCTAATTCAACTAGTACTGGTTTTATTTTATTTGAACATTTTATTTTAGTTTTAACTATATACAAAGTGCCATATAATAAACAAACATATACATTGATACATCTTATAATTGTAATACAATGAAATTAAAACCTCCCTCCCTCAGTGTTCAAAGTTCACATTTGTATTCTTTCAGTTAATATAAAGTAAGAAATGTACCCCAAATCTTTTCAAGCAATGCAATTTTCTTGTCTCTGCGGTAAATAACTCTTTCAATCTCCACCAGATTATGCATCTCTGCAAGCCACACTACACTATCAACAGTTGCTGCTGTCTTCCAGATAGTTTTTTTGCCCATCATAGTGCTTCTGAAAATCCATTTTTTCTCACTAGTGGTCAGATCTTCTAACATCAAATCACTACCCATAATCAGAGTCTTGAAATCCTATTGTAGTTTTACACCTAAAACCTTTGCACAGATGGTATCATATTCAAACCAAAACCCTCTCACTTGCGTGCAATCCCACAACATAAGCTCTAGGGTTCCGGGATCCTGTACACATTCCCAACAGTCTGAATTATCACTCAGACCTCTCTTTTGCAATCGTTCTGGTGTCCAAAAAACCTGGTTTAAAATCTTGATCTGACGCGACCTTTCTTTTAACCCCAAAGAGCACAGTTTAACATTTTCACACATTCAAGACCATTCACTCCCATCGATCTCGCTTCCAATTCTCCTGCTCCATTCCTTTCTTAATAAATAATTTCCTTTGTATCCAGCCACAACCATTCCATATACACGGCTGGCTGAACCACTCTCTCCTGGTTTTGGAGTTTTTCTAGACAGGTCTAAATTCAATCCATCTTTCACCTCAATCTCCCCAGTGGCTTTTCTTATTTTGTGATAGTCCGCTACTTTGAAATTTGGAATATTAAAGGTAGCTTGAACTTCTTTCTCCGTCATCCAACACCCATCCTTGTAGAGGTCTCCAAGCCATTTCACACCACAGAGGAACCATTCATGCCAGAAAATAACCTTACCCTCTATTTTGATTTTTGGATTCATCCAGATTGAGGCTGCTGAGTCTCTCATAGCATAATTTCCAAAGTAATTATTCAACTTTTCACATGTGTTCTTTATATTCTTAGTTATAGGTTCTTTTATACCACCTGTTCTGGACACTGTCGTCAACATAGCTTTTGGTGTGAGTGGTCTGTGAAAACTAGTCTCAGCAAGCACCCAGTCTCCTGTACTAGGCTCCAAAAATTCAACTAGAAATTGTGAAACAAAAGCCAAATGATATGCTTTAAAGTTTGGTACTCCCAAACCTCCCTTTGACAATGGTAATTGCAATTTACTTAACTTCAAACTTCATGGGTTTTGGTCCCACAAGAAGCTTTGAATTGTCCTGTCAAACTCCATCCAATTTTCTTTCTCAATATCCAGTGGCATCATGCCTAGGACATACTTTATTCTGGGGGTAGAAGCCATTTTCAAGACATTCACCTTACCCCCAAAGAGACAGGTATAAATCCATCCATCTTTCTATGTCTGATTTAAATGTAGAACAGACCATATTTATATTTTCCTTAATGAAATCCTTAATTACAGGTGTTATCCATACCCACAAGTATAAGAGCCTTTCATCACACCATTTAAACCCCAATTTTGTTATCACATTTTTGTCGTAAATATGTGCCAGGGGTAAAACCTCTGATTTGGCCCAGTTTATTTTATAACCTGAACACCGGTTGAAAGCCGACAGGACATTCATCAATCTTGGAAGCGAGTGTTCTAGATTGCTTAACACAAGGAGCAAATCATCTGCATATAGCCAAACATTTTGCTGTAGACCCCAACAACTCACACCTTGTACTTCTGTGTTTGATCGCAGAGCTATGGCTAGTGGCTCAATCACAATGACAAATAATAACGCTGAGAGTGGGCACCCTTTTCGTGTGCCCCTTTCTAAATTGAAAGGCTCTGATCTCTGCCCGTTTGTATTGACATCTGCAGTCGGACAGGTGTAAAGCAATTTAACCCAGGATCTTAATTGGATGCCAAAACCCATTTTCTGTAAGACCTTAAATCAAAATTCCCAATTGACCCTGTCGAAGGATTTTTGAGCATACAACAGGAGAGGACCGCCGAATCTTCCTGACAATCTGTTGCTTTTGATATAGTGTGCAGTAATTTCCTGATATTGCTTGAAGTTTTCCTTCCCCTTACAAACTATGATTGATCCTGGTGTATTAGCTCTGGTGGCAATGACTCCAATCTCATCGCCAAAACCTTGGCCAGAATTTTATTATCCACGTTAATTAAACTTATTGGCCTATAGCTTGATGCTAGATTCTCATCTTCACCTTTCTTTAGCAGGACTGAAATCATAGCATGCCTCATGGTACTTGGCAACAAACCTTTAGTGCATCGGGAAACATACTCAACAGTAGATTTAGTGCAGAATTGGGGAGTATTTTGTAAAACTCTACCGACAAACCATCAGGGCCAGGGGACTTTCTGGTATTCAGTCTAGTAATTGCTGCCCTGACTTCATCCTGTGTAATCTCTCTCTCTAGAACTATTGCTTTATCTCTTGAGACCTTCAGGATCTCTATATTTTTTTATGAATTCCTCATCACCTCCATTAACATTTGCTTCATTTCTGTATAAATCAGTATAGAATGATTGAAAGACCTCATTTATTTCTTTTGGTTTAAAAGTGATCTTACCATCTTTACCTGTTACTGAATTAAGTGCTCTCTCTGATTCCTTCAAGATCCTTCAGAGCTATCATTTGTGCATCTAGCTGTCTGTTATGTCTTGAGGTACTTCTATCTAGGCCATGATTCATCACTGCATTAAAATCCCCACATAGAATAATATTTCGGGAACCCAGGTTCTGTATATCTTGAGCAACTTTCCTAAAGAATGTGCCATTATCCACAGGAGCAGCATAAATATTGCAAAAAATTACTTCTGTGCCTTGGATATTAACTAGTAATGCAATGATTCTCACTTCATTGTCATTGTCATGATCACTGCTTCCAAGGAGCCAGGATCAGCCCAACGTCCTTGGAAGCAGGCCCCTAACCCTGATCCTAGGCACCAGCCGGTTCCCACAGGGACCTTTTGGACCTTGTCCTGGCGCCGGTGGCACCAGGCTCATCAGAAGCCTTGGTCCCAGCACTGGAAGCGCCGGGCTCATCATAGGTGTGAAGATGCTTGGGTGGACTTACCTGCGGCAGACCATGCTGCTGACTTGCCAGACTCTTAAAAGTCCTCGGTGAACTGGGACTACTTTTCTTACCTGGGTAGGGCAGCTCCACTCCACTGGAACTCTTCTGGAAGCAGGAACTCTTTTCTTACCTAGGCTGGGCCGTGGAAGGAGATGCCTCATCACTCCAAGGCTATTTAAACCACACCCGATTGATGAAACGTGCTTCGCGTTATTCTGCATCTGCAGCAGAACGCTCACCGAGTCTGCTCCAGCTTTTCTTCTTTAGATCCTGAACCTGCAAGAATTATACTCACCATTCCGGTACCCGAGCAACATCAGCACCTGCAAAAGATCAGAAACAACAGGTTAGCAGAACGAACTTTCACTCGCAGTGTTTGCTTATCTGATCCATCGGCAGCGGCCGTGTCTCACGCTGCACCTTCGCCTGCAAAGACAAAGAGCATTATTTTACTTACCGGCACGCCGTGCATTCCGGATTCTTCACGCTGCATCTGCACAAAGACAAACAGCATTATTTTACTTACCGGCACGCCGTGCATTCCGGATTCTTCACGCTGCATCTGCACAAAGATAAACAGCATTATTCTACTTACCGGCACGCTGTGCATTTCGGATTCTTCACGCTGCATCTTCACCTGCATAGACAACAGCAGTGTTACACTCACCGGCACGTGGCGATTTCCGGATTTCTTCTTTCTGCATCGTCGCCTGCAAAGACAAAGAAAGAGACAGTAAGAGCGCGCTTGCCATTACAGACTAAAGGTGTCCAGAAACTTACCGGTCGTGCAGACAACGACGGTACTCATCCTCTGAAGTCAAGAGGCTAACGTTTCACCAGTGAAGGAACTGGCAACGGCACCCTGCACTAAACGCAGATGGAGAGCCCAGCATTCACCTATCTAAGGTGAGCAAGTTGACCTGGGAGGGGGGTTCAACAGACAAGCTGGGAGGAGAGAGATAGGGACATTCAACAACCCAGACCTTTAATCCCCATATTAATTCACCTGCAGAAACCTCACCCTTCGAGTTCGACACACAGTGCGGAGAGGTTCGACCCCAGAAGCCAACCGAATCCTGCACATCACATTTCGTGTTACGGACACCTTCCTGCCAAGACCCGCGCCTCCGTGGGAATCAGGTGAGCGTTACAGAACGCGAAGCCCACCACTAAACTCCTACCCAGGCGCAATGGAAACTTCAGATACCGATCAACTAGCCCAGTTGCTTGGGGAATTAAGAGCAGAAGTACATGCAGCTCGCCAGGAAACGAGCTCTCTAAGAAGAGAACTGATAATTTCTAAGGAGCGAACAGAGGACCTTGCTAGGCAGTTGTTACAAACTCAGGCAGGACAGACACCTTTGCCCGTTCCAGGAGGGAGTTATCCTTCTGCATCAGCTTCAAATCCAGTGCAAATCAATCTGCCCGGTAATGTGCCCTTGGCTCCGCCCGAACGCTTTGCTGGTGATCCAAAGAAATTCGCAGTGTTCATCAACCAGTGCCGCCTGCATTTCTTATGTCGACCAGCTGCATTCCCAACGGACCAGGCCAAGGTAGCTTTCGTGCTTTCGTATCTCAGTGGCAGTGCTGCAGATTGGTCGATCCCTTTAGTCACCCAGGATGATCCGGTTTTACACGATTTTGAAGCCTTCCAGTCCAGCATGGAGAAACTGTTCGCAAGACATGCACAAGGGCAGGCCTTGGACAATGAACTTCTCTCATTACGACAGGGTACCCAAGACCTCTTGGCTTATATAGCCTCTTTCAATAGACTCATAGTGGAAACACAATGGCCCGAGGACAAGAGAATAACGCTTTTCTACAGAGGCCTGCGTGGAGAGCTCAAGGATGTGCTAGCGCAGGTTGTGAATCCTCCACAAGAATGTTCAGACTATATCGACTTGGTTGTCCAACTAGACCATAGACTACAGAACAGGAAGGCAGCTCGTTCCAGATTTGATACCCGAGTGTTTTCCAAACCACAGACCTCGAATAAGGGAGCTGACACTGTGGAACCCATGCAAATAGGGGGCATGAGAGGACCTTTAACCCAGAAAGAGCGGGAAAGAAGAAGGCAGCTGCAATTATGCCTCTATTGCGGTAATTCAGGACACTTTCTTCGAGACTGTCACGTGAAACCAGCTAAGAAGACTGTAGGAGCCGCTGATACCTGTACCACAAGTTCTGAGCAGGGAAACGACCTCGCCCGACAAGAGTAGAGGTCCTCTTGCCGAGCGTTAAGATCTGTACCGTGACCTCGCATTTCGTGATACCTATGGTCCTCATTAGTCCTGAACGTCCGGATCGTTTGCATGCAATTGAAGCTTACATTGACAGCGGAGCAATCGGTAACTATGTGGACCGTGAAATGGTATCAAGGATGAATCTACCCCTTGTCCTTAGGGCAGTAAAAGACGTCATCACTACTGTGGATGGCACGGAGATAGCCTCCGGACCAGTAACGCATGCCACCCAAGAAGTGACGCTGTTGAGTCATAATGGACACCGGGAGAGAATAGTGTTCAATGTAATCAAGGCCCCTCAGTTCCAGATCATTCTGGGAATCCCTTGGTTAGAGAAGCACAACCCTCAGATTGATTGGCGAGCAAAGACGGTTCAGTTTCCAGAGTGTTCTACCACTTGTTATCCTCGACCTGATGTTTCATTGGCGACGATCTCTTCTGAGAAAATTCTCAAATTGCCTCCCGAATACCAGGAGTTCCAAGACGTCTTCCAGAAGGATCAAGCCAACACCCTACCTCCTCATAGGTCTTACGACTGTCAAATAGATCTGATACCTGGAACAACCCCTCCTTGCAGCAGGATCTATGCCCTCACCGAGCCAGAGAACATTCACCTCAGACAGTACCTGGACCAATACCTAGCTAACGGGTTTATCCGTCCTTCAAAATCTCCAGCTTCATCGGCTTTGTTCTTCGTTCCGAAAAAGGAAGGAGACCTTAGGACTTGCATAGATTACCGCGCCCTGAATCAGATCACTGTTAAAAACAGATACCCGTTACCTTTGATCCCTGAACTCCTGGACCAAGTCAAAGATGCCTGTATATACACAAAGCTGGATCTCAGAGGAGCCTACCACTTGGTACGGATCAAAGAGGGCGATGAATGGAAAACGGCCTTCCGCACCAAGTATGGGCTATTTGAATATCAAGTGATGCCCTTTGGACTGTGTAATGCTCCTGCTGCTTTCCAATATTTTATGAACAATGTCCTCAGAGAACTCATTGACGTATGTGTAGTTGTCTACATTGACGACATCCTCGTCTATTCATCATCTGAAGAAGAACATCAGGGACATGTTAAAAAGGTTCTCGAGAGATTGCGTCAACATAGTCTTTTTGCTAAGCTTGAGAAATGCGTCTTCAACGCAACGGAAGTCGAGTTCCTGGGATTCATACTGTCACCTAACGGAGTCCATATGGATTCAAAGAAAGTTGATGCAATTATCAAGTGGCCATCACCAACCTCTGTAAAAGGAGTTCAAAGCATGTTAGGATTCGCCAACTTTTACCGCAGATTCATTCCTGAATTTTCCCGGATAGTCCAGCCCATCACCGCTCTGTTGAAAAAGAACAAACGTTTTGAGTGGTCTTCTGAAGCGGAACAAGCTTTTCAAGACTTAAAAGCTAAATTCATTTCTGCACCTGTTTTAAAACACCCTCGCCCAGAACTACCTTACATCATTAAAAACGGATGCTTCTAGTCTTGCTATGGGTGCAGTGTTATCACAAAGAGATTCGGTCACAAACCAACTACATCCGGTTGCTTTTTGGTCCCGCAAGTTTTCGCCTCCTGAGATCAACTATTCAATTACAGACAAGGAACTTTTGGCCATCAGATCGGCCTTTAAAGCCTGGCGGCATTATCTTCTAGGAGCCAGACACACAGTCACCGTAATGACTGACCACCGCAATTTACAATACCTAAAGACAGCCAAAGCTCAGTCTTCCAGACAACTTCGTTGGGCTCTGTTTCTAGCCGAATTTGACTTTATAATTACTTATCGACCAGGCAGTAAGAACGGAAAAGCGGATGCCCTCTCCCGGATGGGAGTAGATGAACATTTGATCAATCCAGATCCAATACCCATAATCCCAGAACAAAGGATTTTGGGTTTGGTCAGCACTCAATCGTTTGAAGACATCAAGACCACGGTGAAATCGCTCCTAACTCCGACCGATTTGCAGGACTGGCAATTAAAGGGAAAAGATTTCTCAGTAGATCAAGACCTACCATATTTCCGAGGACGATTGCACTTGCCCTGTGAGAAACTACAAAAACAAGTAATCTCCGGTTATCATGATTCTCTAATGGAGAGGCACCCTGGCATTACCAAAACCATGGAAAAGATTAAAAGACATTTCTGGTGGCCATCGTGGAAAAGGGATATTAGAGACTTTGTAATCTCCTGCGGTGTGTGTGCCCAGAATAAAAGTCAAAAGCAAAGACCAGCCGGCCTATTACAGCCACTTGACATCCCTCCCTGTCCATGGCATACCCTGTCCATGGATTTTACCACGGATTTACCTCCATGCTTGGGATATACTACCATCTTAGTAGTCGTGGATCTATTCTCGAAAATGGCTCACTTCATACCCTTGAAGGGTCTGCCTTCAGCCTCAGTATTGGCCCGGGAATTCTTGGCAAACATCGTTCGCTTGCACGGTTTTCCTTCGGTTTTAGTCTCCGATAGGGGAAGTCAATTCATCTCCCACTTCTGGCGCAGTTGCTGTCGTCTAGCCCAAGTTGATGTAAGACTTTCGACCAGTCACCATCCCCAAACTGACGGACAAACCGAAAGGACAAACCAGACACTAGAACAATATCTACGCTGCATGCTCCAACAAACAGAAAACCCCTGGAAGGACATTCTTTGGATCGCTGAATACGCGTACAACAATTCGACTCATTCTGGAACCGGGAAGACTCCTTTTTTCTTGTTATATGGACACCATCCTAGAACCTCCAACCTGGATCCTCCCCAAGAAATTGAAGCACCTGCTGTGGATCACTTGCATTCGGAGATCACCTGTGCTTTTAAGGAAGCCACTGCCCATCTGCAAAGAGCTAAAGCTCAATTCAAAAAGGCAGCCTATCGGCAACGTAAAGAGGCCCCTCACTACGCTGTAGGAGATCAAGTCTGGTTATCCACTAAGCACCTGCCTTTAAAAGGACCCCGCACTTTCATTCCGAGATACCTTGGGCCCTACCTCATATCTGCCATAATTAATCCGGTGGCTGCCAAATTGGAATTACCTACGCATATGAAAATACATCCAGTATTCCATGTCTCCTTATTAAAACCAGTACAACCAGAAACCCGATTGACTGAACTCCCGGAACCCGTTTTGGTAGACGGAGAACTTGAATTTGAAGTGAAGAACATCCTAGACTCCAAAATTTCCAGGTCTAAATTATACTATCTGGTTGATTGGAAAGGATACGGTCCCCAGGAAAGGTCTTGGGAACCCTCAGAACACGTCCACGCACCTCGTCTGGTCAAGAGATTCCATCTGAATCACCCCGACAAGCCAAAGCCCCCGGAGAAGACACACTTAGGAGGGGCCTTGAGGGGGGATACTGTCATGATCACTGCTTCCAAGGAGCCAGGATCAGCCCAACGTCCTTGGAAGCAGGCCCCTAACCCTGATCCTAGGCACCAGCCGGTCCCCACAGGGACCTTTTGGAGCTTGTCCTGGCGCCGGTGGCACCAGGCTCATCAGAAGCCTTGGTCCCGGCACTGGAAGCACCGGGCTCATCATAGGTGTGAAGATGCTTGGGTGGACTTACCTGCGGCAGACCATGCTGCTGACTTGCCAGACTCTGAAAAGTCCTCGGTGAACTGGGACTACTTTTCTTACCTGGGTGGGGCAGCTCCACTCCACTGGAACTCTTCTGGAAGCAGGAACTCTTTTCTTACCTAGGCGGGGCCGTGGAAGGAGATGCCTCATCACTCCAAGGCTATTTAAACCACACCCGATTGATGAAACGTGCTTCGCGTTATTCTGCATCTGCAGCAGAACGCTCACCGAGTCTGCTCCAGCTTTTCTTCTTTAGATCCTGAACCTGCAAGAATTATACTCACCATTCCGGTACCCGAGCAACATCAGCACCTGCAAAAGATCAGAAACAACAGGTTAGCAGAACGAACTTTCACTCGCAGTGTTTGCTTACCTGATCCATCGGCAGCGGCCGTGTCTCACGCTGCACCTTCGTCTGCAAAGACAAACAGCATTATTTTACTTACCGGCACGCCGTGCATTCCGGATTCTTCACGCTGCATCTGCACAAAGACAAACAGCATTATTTTACTTACCGGCACGCCGTGCATTCTGGATTCTTCACGCTGCATCTGCACAAAGATAAACAGCATTATTCTACTTACCGGCACGCTCTGCATTTCGGATTCTTCACGCTGCATCTTCACCTGCATAGACAACAGCAGTGTTACACTCACCGGCACGTGGCGATTTCCGGATTTCTTCTTTCTGCATCGTCGCCGGCAAAGACAAAGAAAGAGACAGTAAGAGCGCGCTTGCCATTACAGACTAAAGGTGTCCAGAAACTTACCGGTCGTGCAGACAACGACGGTACTCATCCTCTGAAGTCAAGAGGCTAACGTTTCACCAGTGAAGGAACTGGCAACGGCACCCTGCACTAGACGCAGATGGAGAGCCCAGCATTCACCTATCTAAGGTGAGCAAGTTGACCTGGGAGGGGGGTTCAACAGACAAGCTGGGAGGAGAGAGATAGGGACATTCAACAACCCAGACCTTTAATCCCCATATTATTTCACCTGCAGAAACCTCACCCTTCGAGTTCGACACACAGTGCGGAGAGGTTCGACCCCAGAAGCCAACCGAATCCTGTACATCACATTTCGTGTTACGGACACCTTCCTGCCAAGACCCGCGCCTCCGTGGGAATCAGGTGAGCGTTACAGTCATTCAATTCTTTCAAGACTTTTAACGGAGCATTCCTCCTAATCAGTATTGCCACCCCTCGTGATTTTGTATTGAATGATGACCCATACACTCTTCCAATCCAACCTTTTTTCAAACTTTCAAGTTCTCCCAGTTGAGTGTGTCTCTTGAATGAAGCAAACATCAGATTTTAGATCATTTAAATAAGCCATTACTGTTTTACGTTTTTGAATGTTGTTCAGACCTTTAACATTCCACGTGACCAATTGTAATTCACCATCCATTTTCAAATCCTTACTTATACTGAAATTGTCAACTGATTCTATATTTTCTAAATAATATTCTAATGTGAACTCTAACCCACAAACTCTGAAATAGATGCAAAACACAAAAGCAACACAAAAGTTGAACTAATATAACACATGTTAAGCTGTCCAGCCCTGGACACCTCTCCCTTTATTTTCCAAATCTTTGGTAAACAACTTACTTATAAGTATTAATGATACATTTCCCTAATTTTATCGCTGTAAAGCCCCTCCTGCCCCAAGTTCACATTCAGCCTCTGACCCTTAACCATCTATTGCGATAGCCAATATCAGTCTACTCATTCCGCATTGCACCCTGATTTTAACTAACTTATCTTTGGCAGACTTCCATATATTCCATGGATGTGAATGGGTAACAAACAACCTTGGCCATGAAATTCCAACTCATCGATATTAAAATGTGATACCACACCCATCTCTTCCAGTTCCCGCCACCTAACATTTCCAATTCACCCTATATAACTGCTGCCCCAATCTAGTTAATCCATGTACCCACAACCCAGCCATTTCGTGAATCATTTCGCAGCTCCTGTTTTTTGTTTCTGCAGAGTATCCAACATTTCCAATTACCCCTGTATAACCGCTGCCCCTAACATCTTAATACATCTACCTACCGGACCAGTAAGCCTTTTCCCAATCCAGAACATCTACTAAAAAGATCATCCACAATATATATATATGGCCACGGTAGTGGCCATGTAGTTATGGTTAAGTTGGTGTTTCCATAGGAAGAGCACTTTTTGGGCGGCTTATAACTTTGCTCTCCCCGGACGTATCCGCACCAAACCATGCAAAAAAAGTATTTGGGTCACTCTGAATATTTTTGCAAAGTTTGGTGAGGATTCGTCCAGGGGGGTCAAAGTTATAGGGGGGGTCCCAAAACTTTTTTTTCCCCATAGACTGAATGGGAACAAAATTGTGCTCGCGTCTACAGCCCAAACCGCTGGACGGATTTTCACCAAATTTGGACCAAGAGCAGCGGCTTGGTCCCGAAAGCGTGCTTTTGCAAGTTTGGTGAAAATCCATCCAGTAGTTTTTTTTTAAATGACCAAAAAGTAGGTAAAAAAAAATTTGTGATATTTGTGTTCGGTCCGCGGACACACTTCCCTGTTCGCTCCGCGGACACTGTCCTGATTGGCCAATCGGCTTGTGTGATGTTCGCGGACATGCAACGTATTCGCTGATTGGATGGCGTGGAGCGTGAAGCACGTCAGATTTTCCGTAACGCCCGCCATCTTGGATTCGTGGGCGTCCGCGGACAGCGCAGTGAAACTTTGTTCAAAATTTGTATTTAGTAGAGTGTGTTGGTGTGTAGGAGTGTTTGGGGGGGGTGGGAGTGTATGAGATAGGATGAAAGTTGTGTTTTTTTTGTGTTAGATGTTCTCTTTGTGTTCGATTTGTCTGCGGACATCACGGGTGTTCTGAAATCTTCTGAATAAACTGAATGGGGGGTGTTCTGAGGACTCAATATGTGTCCATTTTGTTCGCAAGCAAACTGAAACTGTTCTAAGAACACTCGCAGTGTCCTGAAATGTTCGCAAATAAAGAAAAAATGGGGGTGTCCTGAGGACGCTGTCCGTATTGTTCGTTGTCAAGTTGAATATGTTCTAAGAACACTCGCGGTGTCCTGAAATGTTCGCAAATACACAAAATGGGGGGGTTCTGAAGACGTTGTCGAACACTCGCTCTGTCCTGAAATGTTCGCAAATATGAATGGTCGTTGTGGCTGACAAGTTGAATGTGTTCTAAGAACACTTGCGGTGTCCTGAAATGTCCGCAAATAAACAAAATGGGGGTGTCCTGAGGACGCTGTCCGTATTGTTCTCTGTCAAGTTGAATGTGTTCTAAGAACACTCGTGGTGTCCTGAAATGTTCGCAAATAAACAAGATGGTGGTGTTCTGAAGACGCTTCTAAGAACACTCGCGGTGTCCGGGGAATGTTCGTAGGGGGTGTCCTGAGGACGCTGTCCGTATTGTTCTCTGTCAAGTTGAATGTGTTCTAAGAACACTTGCGGTGTCCTTAAATGTTCGCAAATAAACAAAATGGGGGCGTTCTGAAGACGTTTCTAAGAACACTCGCAGTGTCCTGGAATGTTCGTAGCGGGTGTCCTGAAGGCATAGTCTGTATTGTTCGCTGGCAAGTTGAATGTGTTCTAAGAACACTTGCAGTGTCCTGAAATGTTCGCAAATAAACAAAATGGGGGTGTTCTGAAGACGTTTCTAAGAACACTCGCAGTGTCCTGGAATGTTCGTAGGGGGTGTCCTGAAGGCGTAGTCTGTATTGTTCGCTGGCAAGTTGAATGTGTTCTAAGAACTCTCGCGTTGTTCTGAAATGTTCGTAGGGGGTGTCCTGAAGATGCTGTTCGTATTGTTCTCTGTCAAGTTGAATGTGTTCTTAGAACACTCATGGTGTCCTGAAATGTTTGCAAATAAACGAAATGGGGGTGTTCTGAGGACGCTTCTAAGAACACTCGCGATGTCCGGGGAATGTTCGTAGGGAGTGTCCTGAGGACGCTGTCCGTATTGTTGTCTGTCAAGTTGAATGTGTTCTAAGAACACTTGCGGTGTCCTGAAATGTTCGCAAATAAACAAAATGGGGGTGTTCTGAAGACGTTTCTAAGAACACTCGCGGTGTCCTGGAATGTTCATAGTGGGTGTCCTGAAGGCGTAGTCCGTATTGTTCGCTGGCAAGTTGAATGTGTTCTAAGAACACTCGCAGTGTCCTGAAATGTTCGCAAATAAACAAAATGGGGGTGTTCTGAAGACGTTTCTAAGAACACTCGCAGTGTCCTGGAATGTTCGTAGGGGGTGTCCTGAAGGCATAGTCCGTATTGTTCGCTGGCAAGTTGAATGTGTTCTAAGAACGCTTGCGTTGTTCTGAAATGTTCATAGGGGGTGTCCTGAAGATGCTGTTCGTATTGTTCTCTGTCAAGTTGAATGTGTTCTTAGAACACTCATGGTGTCCTGAAATGTTCGCAAATAAATGAAATGGGGGTGCTCTGAGGACACTGTCCGTATTGTTCGTTGTCAAGTTGAATGTGTTCTAAGAACACTCGCGGTGTCCTGAAATGTTCTCAAATAAACAAGATGGTGGTGTTCTGAAGACGCTTCTAAGAACACTCGCGGTGTCCGGGGAATGTTCGTAGGGGGTGTCCTGAGGACGCTGTCCGTATTGTTCTCTGTCAAGTTGAATGTATTCTAAGAACACTCGCGGTGTCCTGAAATGTTCGCAAATAAACAAAATGGGGGTGTTCTGAAGACGTTTCTAAGAACACTTGCGGTGTTTGGAATGTTCGTAGGAGGTGTCCTGAAGGCGTAGTCCGTATTGTTCGCTGGCAAGTTGAATGTGTTCTAAGAACTCTCGCGTTGTTCTGAAATGTTCGTAGGGGGTGTCCTGAAGATGCTCTGTGTATTGTTCTCTGTCAAGTTGAATGTGTTCTTAGAACACTCATGGTGTCCTGAAATGTTCGCAAATAAACAAAATGGGGGTGTTCTGAGGACACTGTCCGTATTGTTCATTGTCAAGTTGAAAGTGTTCTAAGAACTATCGCGTTGTTCTGAAATGTTCGTAGGGGGTGTCCTGAAAACGCTGTCCGTATTGTTTGCTGGCAAGTTGAAAGTGTTCTAAGAACACTCATAATGTCCGCGGACATTAAAAGTTTCCATAGACCATACTTGAAATGTTTGACTCTATGGTTGTGATATGCTGCGGTGGTTGTTTCCAGGGCATAGAGTCTTGGGTGCATGGCCATTTGGCCATGCACTTAAGACTCTATGCCCTGGCAACAACCACCGCAGCATATCACATTCATATTTGCTTATAACCTTGGGTGAAAAACAAATGTATAAGGAACAAAGGTATTAGATACTATGGATGTGATATGCTGCTATGGTTCTCCTTATTATTGCATACTTAATGTTTGGTCTAGTAACCGGAGTACATGTATTTCTAGTTAATTTCTGTGATAAAAGAAAATAGCATGTTAGTATTAGTATTTTGTAATGACTTATTACATTGTATAATCAATATACTTTTTTTTTTGGACCCTCATATTTAGTAGATTACAAATCAGAGTACTGTGCAATTTGCTCAGTTTCTGTATTTGTTGCTAAAATCATTGGGTCTGTGGGAGAAAACAAAATCCATGTTGGATTAAAAAAAAAACTTTTTCTGTTATGCTAAATTTTATTTGTTTGTTTGTTTTCAGTGTTCACTTGTTGTTTCTGGCTAATGCTTTATACTTTGGCTTGTTGCATTTTTTTGGAGCAGTAACATATTATTTATTTGTTTTGATATTATAAACTTTTGGAGCAGTTAGATACCAATTGGCGTATTCTAACTCTATATTTTTGATATATTTTAGTGGTATTGATTTATCTATTTGGATATTGTTAAATTTTGGGACAGTTAGATACCAATTGGCGTATTCTAACTGTGTATTTTTTGGTCTAATTTAGTGGTATTCATTTATCTGATTAGTTGTTGTAGAATCTTTGAGCAGTTAGATAGCTTTTGGAGTATTCTAACAGTTTATATTTTTTTAACACAAGTTTACTTCGGGTTTAAATACAGTTTATTTATCAAATTTTGGTTTTAAGAACATCAAATAAGTGTTTGTAAGATTTCCTGGTAATCTCTGCTTTAGAGTAATGGTACTATCATAACATTTAAACCATCCACATTTCTTTTTTATATATGCAGTGTAGTGCCCTGAATTGGTTGTGGCTCCTGCGTGGTAGAATGTACCTATTGTTGTGAAGGTTTTCTTACCAAGTGATATTTGACCATGTGTGAATCCAGTCAGCTTGCAGTTGTTTTTGTTACCATCTGCATTGTAACGTAGAAGCATTTGTATTATGTATTTACTATGTGTTTGTATTACTAACGTGGAGCGATTATCTGAATTGCAGGTAGAGCATAATCTACCATGGTTTGCATTTTGTACAAGTCGCTGAAATGGAATGGATTCACAATTTGGTATTGATATATATATGAAGTGTTCATTGGGGATGTCTTTTTGTGTCACATTGTTGCAGAGAGTGCATGTATGTTTCTACATGTATGAAATCTGAAAGATTTCATTTATAGGTATGTTTTTGTTTTCCAGTACTTGTAGTAAGTACATTAGAAATTCTTGTGGATCTTCCTGTGAGTTTATAGTGAATTTCACCATTCCAGCACAGTAGTCCAATTGTTGTCTTATTTCATAAACACTATACGTGTTGTCAGGATTTTTTGCTGCATTTCTTTGAAGTACTAACATTTGCAAACACAATGGGTCTGTACTGTGTAAGTAAATGTTGTCAACAATTGGTGGTAATTGAAATAGAATATTCATTGCTACATTTGCGTAGCAATTTACACCAACTATATTTGAGAATTTAAATGGTCCAGGTAGTTCTGTATCTAACTGCTTTTTTTGAAGTTTGTCTTCCTTCTTTAAAGAAGTACCTGGTTTACTTTCCCTAATTGATTCTTTTTTGCTTGTGGTACTTGATGACGTATTAGTTTCTTTTACTCTCTTTGGAGGATTTGCAGTGACATCCTGTTGCATTTCTGTTTGATTTATTTTTCTTTTATAACGTTTTACTTTTTGTGGAACAGAATATGTGTTTAGGTGGGGGTGTATAGTGAGCGAAGTCTATTGTATTCTAAAATGCAAGGAATATCAGCGTTTATTTTACTTGCATCAAAGTTGATTAGAAATAGACCGTCAAGTGTACGTAAGCGTGATAGTGCTACATAGCTCCTGCCTTCTTTAAAGACTGTGTTACCAATATCGATCATTGCTTTGTCTAGGGTAAGACCTTGTGATTTATGAATCGTGACTGCGTATGCAAGAGTTAGAGAAAATTGTTCTCTGCGCACATACATATCTTTGAAGAGAAGGAATCTAGCTGTTGAGCGTCCTATCCTTTTCACTTCTGAAAGTTTGTCAAAGAGTATATTTACAAACTGAATTTTGTTGTCGCGTGGGTATGTTTGAAAGCCAACAACTGTACCCAGTGCTCCATTAACTAATCCTTGGTCCACGTCAAGGTTACGCTTAAGCATTACTCTGCAATTTAAGGATAATTTTAATATCTTTTCTAAGCCTGCTGTGTTTGAGATTGATTTTTCTAAACTATTTAGTCTTGTTGTGGCTTGGTCACACATGGCTAGTGTCATACCATGTACATCTAGTTTATCTGTGGCGCTAATTTCCATGATTGGTTGCATTTCTTTACTTAGCATGATTTCATTGAATTTGAAACAGCTTGCAAGAGTTGGCATTAAGGCCATACAATTGACATTTTTGTGGGCTAATTGTTCCATAACATCTGTAGCACATGCATTATCGCCATAAAGTGCATTAATGTGCCGGGTTTTCAATATTGCCTCTGCTTCTTTAGAAAGTATACCAACTCTGATACTTTTTAAAATATTGGCATAAGTGAGATCTGCAGATTGCTGCATGTTTTCTGTTAATTCTCTGTATTGGAAATGTTGCCAAAGGTTGACATTTCCAATGCTGCCAACAGTTTTACGGCAGAGTTTGTGTCCTAATGTTTTAAAAATAGGCTCACCTTTTACTGGTGTTAATTGAAGCAGATCTCCAAAAACAATAATGTGTTTTCCTGCAAAGAGCTGTTTTGAGTACTTCTTGTAATCTGAGGTGAATCAAAGCTAACATTAGGTTGGAGACCATGCTCACTTCATCTATTAGTAGCATTTTCATTTGTTTCAATACTCTGCGTAATTCCATTGCAGCTTCTGCAGAAAGTTTGTAATAGTCTAATTTGTTCTGGCGTTCTACTGGTAATAGTAGTAATCGGTGTAATGTAACACCACCTATGTTGTAGGCAGCTAAACCTGTGGGGGCAGTGACAACAGCTGGAATTTTGTTGTTTGTCAATTGTTGAAGGAACTTACTAATGATTTTGATTAGGAATGTTTTGCCAGAACCAGCTTCACCACTGACGTACAGTAGTATAGGTTTATAATTATGGCAGGAACATTCTTTATTTTCATGTTTTACACCATGTGCAATTTGTTTTGTTACTTCTTGAAAAATGCTACTTTGCTCATTGTTTAGTTTTGATTGTAGTATAGTTAAGTCTTCTTCATCTTCATACTGACACATGGTGTTTTCTACTTCTATCATAGCTAATTCTGCCTCATTTATAATTAGTGGTTCTCCCAGTGGTTCTTGGCTTCCTGTTACAGAAGGTTGACTACTGTCAGGAGTGTCCTTATCTAGTTGGGCTTGGAGTTCTTCTTCGTGTTGCTGTTCATTGTGCAACATTGTTTTGTACTGTGTAAAGTGTACATCAGTTACAGTGCTTTCATTTGCTTTGAAAGCATCCTCATATGAGTCATAGTTATCTAGTAATTGTTCTTCTTTTCTCCATGGTTTGATGAGTTGTAGCAGGGACATGTAATATATGTTGAGGAGTCTTTAATGACAATTTGATATGATTAATTAAATTTGGTTTAGTGAGTTTAACTAAGCTGCCTTCACAGTTTGTCACTCTATATTTACCTTTTTTTTCATCAGGTTTCATATTATTTTTGTATGTGTAGTTTTGGGCTATGTGGTATAGACACATGTTTTCCAAAGTATTACTTCTGTTTGGGTAGTATGTGTCCAATAAATTGTTTTTTAAAATGTCCTGGCTGTTGGGATCATGTTTGGCTATTGTTTCTATATCTTCATATGATTTTAGAACTCTTTTTCTAGATTTAGCTGGACCAAGACTTAGCCATACTATATTTTCAGATTTACCATACAATGCAGTACCAGTTAAACGATCAGCTGCTTCATATGATCCACATTCTCTATGGGTGAGCATTTTTATGCCCAAGCTGTATAATTTCTGAGACACTGTTTTATCTGATGACAGGTCATTCCAGAGGTCTTGGAGCTGTGTCTTTTCTGCTTTAGTTAAGTATGCTGTGACATATCGTGCAACTGCAGTAGAATTGTCTGCAATGTACCGCACATCTATGTTTGCATTCCATAAGTGGGCAATGATTGCATTATAATCATTGATATATTTTTCTTCTTCTTTTCTTTTTATGTAATATGTATTTTTAGGTGACTTACCTTTACCACTATGTCTAACTGAAGACATGAGGTTGTTCACTTGACCTGTATTTGTAACTGGTCTAGGGAAACCAAATCGGCATTTGGTGTAGTATTTCCCTTTGTTTTTGTATTTGCGACGACAATATTTACCACATTTGTGTCTTTGAAATTGTAAATTTTGTGCATGAAGATCACTATTTGTGGCTTCTGATGGAATTTCACAAGTGACATATTTTTCAATAAACTGTAAAACAGTGGCATCACTGTCTTGACCAAATTTAGCAGCATCTCTAATCCATAAAAGCATGTGGATATGTGGTGCTCCTCTGGCTTGGTATTCTTTTCTCCAAAAGAAGTGTTGCACTTCTTCAAGGGGAGGAACAGTTTTATTACAAATAAAATGTAGCATAGCAATGAAGCGATGGTGAAAATATCTTGAAACATTAACAGGATCCAAAGAACAAAGTTCTACAGGTGTTAGTATATCTATGTTTGTTTTGTTTTTATTTGATATGCGTAGGAAATCATGTAAATCTTCACATGCATATTCTGCACAACTTAATGTAACAAACCAAGTGGGTGGGCCAAGGTTTCTGATCATACAACGTACATCTCCATGACGTCGAAACCAGTACTCTTTAGTACACGTATATCTGCTAATAGATTTGTAATATTTGATTGTAAAACCTCATCCTTTTGTTGCACTTTTTCTAATAATTGTGTAGCTGTCATATTTTGAAAGTGTGATCCTGATTTTAATATGTGTGCAACTCCGTAACATAAAGTTGCTAGTTCACTTTCAAAGAGTAGGTGGAATATGTATTCCACATTTTGTCTAAATCTGGGATCTTCAGAATACATCCGTAATGAGCGGTATTCCGAAGCTGATATTTGAATAGGTCTATCATCATGCCTTCCTCCTTTGCCAGTAGGAAAGAGTAGAGGAAAAGCACGTGCTTCTATACTTTTTTCCCATATGCTGATTGGCGATCCTTTTGTTTGACGCATTTGGTAAGTTTCCAGTACATCTTCTACGGTGTCATTACAGTGCAAAGGATGAATTGTATAATGGTCTAAAGTATTTGATATTGTAGCAGGATCTAGTAGCTCAAATTGACCAGCTTCTTGTGTTTCTTGAATTATTTCAGTTGTATCTTTCAAGTTTTCTTCAATATTAATATCTTTGTAATATTCATTATTCTCTTTAAGATATTGGAAGGCTTGTCTAACTTTATATAAATCTACCAGCTGTTGCCATATTTTATTGTCTTTTGTAGGTACTCCATTTACTAAGATAATTAAAGATTGCTGCATTCGACGTTGCACTGCTAGAGCATAAACATTTTCTTTTAGATCTAATGGTAAATAAACTATTTTTCCACAAATGCCTTTTACCAATTCAGAGAGAGGTAATTTTGCTGTTTTTGGTTGAAGGCGTATTATTGCTTGAAATGGGTATACTGTTTGAATTATGATGCTCTCATATAAATTAAGTTGTTGTAGGGGTTTTGGTACTGGGTATAATTCCAAATTATTTGTGATAGCATGTGAAGGAGTTTGGTTGTTGTCAAGTTTTGTAGTGCAGTAACTGCAAAGTATTAAGGGCTCAGTTATTTCGTATTTGTTTTCTGCTACAAGGTAGAGAGCTAATTCAAACCATTTAGAATTCTCATTGTCTTCTATTTTGTATGATAGGTCTACAGTTTTTGTGTTACTTTTATAAAAAGTTCTACGGCAACATACACATACATGGTTTGGTACTTCAGCTGATGTACTTTTACATTTTAGTATTTCTTTTTTGTATGTGTTTAGCAAAAGGTTGCCATGTGTAGAATTGTTGCTTAATTGGTTTAAAGCTATTTCATTCTGTAAATAGCTTTCACTTCGAAAACATTTTTTCTGGATATAGTGAATTTCTTCAAGTAGGTCTTTTGCTGTACCATGTAGAAGGATGTTATTTAACTTTGCTAGTACTAAAGCAGGACTTTTAGCATAGTACAGTTTATAGACTAGATTTCTTATAGTTGAATGATGTGTTGATATCATTTTGATATCATGGAAAGTGGTTTTACAAGTAGGTCCTGTAATGCAGGCCAATGAATGTCCTTGTAGTCCTGTGTACTTGCGCACTGGACAGGTATCTATATTTTGCTGTAATTTAATTTTGATTTTGTCTTTGCTTTTTACATATTTATTGAGGAATTGGCGTAAAGATTTGAAACATTGTTTGGGAATGTTACACATTGACGTGCATGGCCATTTGTACACTAGACATTCTGATTCAGTTGAATGGAGGGGTAATTCTAAGTTTTCAGGGCATATTTTTGTAAGGAGTACTTCTTGTACCATTATGGTATTATTCACTTTTTCATAACCTCACAACTGCTATGTATGGCAATTGTATTTGTTTGCTTTTATTTGTACGCTTCTTCATTAAAATATGGTTCTGTGCTCGTAGTGTGATTCCATTCACCTCCGCAGATACTTAAGAAGTTCTTTCTGTTGACATTTCGCTTATTGAGAAGTCTTTTTTGTAATTTAGTTATTAGTTTTGTTAGTGGTTTCATTTTGTTTAACAGTAAAATAAATAACTTTGTTTTGAGAAGAATTGCACTGTCCATCAACGCTTCTAAGATTAATTTCCTACGATAGGTTTTAAGCATTGAACCTGATTTCCCTCGTTTTTTTATAAGATTTTGAAGGACTTTGTGACGGTACATTTTGGCTAAAATACTTTTCTTGGTATGCTTACTTTGCACTATATACCAAGCCGGCTGTAGTATCATAAGCGGGCCATAGATGTTCTTGCACCGGGAGCCGATGAAGATATTAATAGTTTGATCCATTGCAGTACACCGGTTAAAGTACCCATGGCAGCCCACAGATGTCCCCATAACAAGAGCCAATAATTCATATCTATACGAATCGTTATTGATTGTAGGAGAAGTTAAATGACCATACCGATTACTTAAATATGCTGGTTGGGCTATTAGCTCTGTGGAGTATGCCACTCAAATGTCTTAATCGCTATCTGTAATAGTAAATAACGGAGAAGAGGGGGCAAGGAAAAGAGCGGTGCAGAGTGATATGAGCCGATTAATCTGACGAATGTGATTGTTCATTTCGGAATCCCAGCATGCCATGCAACGCTTAGCCTTCACCGGGCTCTCAAGCAACACATGCATCCTTTGTTATGCTGCCGAAAGTACTTTCATTTTCCATTTTAAAACACTGTTAATGAATTTGGAATTGCTTTCTTGTGTCATATTCGAGCCTTAGTTTATTTAAATAAGTGAGGCAATTTAAATGTTTCCATATCTCACGAAGAATTACAGTTGAACAGACGGTAGACAGAAAGCATGTTTATGTAGATTTTATACACAGCTGTGTTTAGAAGCAAGCGTCAACCTTCTTACATGCAGCCTTCATTGAAACATCCACTTTTCGACAGTATCCTCATCAACTGATCCCATGCACGTAGGGCCATGCTGCCAGGTCCTTTTTTCTAACATCTTCTCCGAATCGGTGCATGTCAAAGCGGTGAGCATTCTTCAAATATTATAACGTTAAACTGCAAACTCGAGCCGGCACCATTTTAAGCCATGTATTTACTACAATCAAAGTGCAAATGCAAAATAAGTAATGTTAAATGTATACAGGAGGCTAACAGGGTAATTCATAGAAATTCGCACAAAAGTGGCGCACGCGACTGGCGCACAGCATGCCGGTGAGAATGTCTGCGCCAGCCGCGTGCGCTAAAATCGATTTCCGCGCACAGCGCATTCATGGATTCTCGCATCCAAAACCAGCCGTGGCGCAGCATGGCGCAGCGACCCTGCAGCAGCGCCAGTTACGCCCCCAAGAACGCCCTCGCGCAAGGAAAAGCCTTCAAAATCCCCAAATAATCGCAAAGGGCAGCGCTAACCCTGGACCAGTTCACCGGGCTGGCAAACAGCAAACGCCAAGCGGGGAACGTGTATTTCAGTGGTTCGCGGGAAGTTCCACACGCGATTGTCCTGTGTACGTGTGCATCAGGGGTGCGCGGGAAGTTCCACACCAAAATCAGCAGGGTACGTGTATTACAGGGGTGCGCGGGAAGTTCCACACGCGATTTCAGCAGGGTACGTGTATTTCAGGGGTGCGCGGGAAGTTCCACACGCGATTGGCCCCGTGCGAGCAGGGTACGTGTATTCCAGGGGTGCGCGGGAAGTTCCACATGCGATTTCAGCAGGGTATGTGTATTTCAGGGGTGCGCGTGAAGTTCCACACGCGATTCCATCAGGGCACGTGTATTTCAGGGGTGCGCGGGAAGTCCCACACGCGATTGGCCCCGTGCGAGCAGGGTACGTGTATTTCAGGGGTGCGCGGGACGTTCCACACGCGATTGGCCCCGTGCAAGCAGGGTACGTGTATTTCAGGGGTGCGCGGGAAGTTCCACACGTGATTTCATCAGGGTACGTGTATTTCAGGGGTGCGCGGGAAGTTCCACACGCGATTGGCCCAGTGCGAGCAGGGTACGTGTATTTCAGGGGTGCGCGGGAAGTTCCACTCGCGATTGGCCCCGTGCAAGCAGGGTACGTGTATTTCAGGGGTGCGCGGGAAGTTCCACACGCGATTTCATCAGGGTACGTGTATTTCAGGGGTGCGCGGGAAGTTCCACACGTGATTGGCCCAGTGCGAGCAGGGTATGTGTATTCCATGGGTGCGCGGGAAGTTCCACACGCGATTTCAGCAGGGTACGTGTATTCCAGGGGTGCGCGGGAAGTTCCACACGCGATTTCAGCAGGGTACGTGTATTTCAGGGGTGCGCGGGAAGTTCCACACGCGATTCCATCAGGGTACGTGTATTTCAGGGGTGCGCAGGAAGTTCCACACGCGATTGGCCCCGTGCAAGCAGGGTACGTGTATTTCAGGGGTTCTGGGGAGTACTACACGTGAATTGGCCGTGTGGGTCATCCCAGGTGTACGCTCCACAACCTCCATGGCCCCTGCAGGCAGCCCACACCACGGGGGACTACCCTGCACCCCTGCTCATGTCCCGCAGGCAGCCCATCCACCATGGGCATGCCCCCCAGCCAACCCACATGTCACCTTGCACTACTGATCAACAATGCATGTCTCCCACCACCCCCACCCCCCAGCAGTGCAGGGGCAGCCTCCACCAGGCCCCCACCCATGTCTACCACCACCCCAACCCCCCAGCCACCAGGGGCAGCCTCCACCAGGCCCCCACTCATGTCCCCCTGCACCCCCACCCCCCAGCAGTGCAGGGGCAGCCTCCACCAGGCCCCCACTCATGTCTACCACCAACCCCCAGCCACCAGGGGCAGCCTCCACCAGGCCTCCACTCATGTCCCCCTGCACCCCCACCCCCCAGCAGTGCAGGGGCAGCCTCCACCAGGCCCCCACCCATGTCTCCCACCACCCCCTACCCCCAGCAGTCAGGGGCACCCTCCACCAGGCCACCACTCATGTCTCCCACCACCCCCACCCCCCCAGTCACCAGGGGCACCAACCAACAGGCCCCCACCCATGTCTCCCACCACCCCCACCCCCCAGCCACCAGGGGCACCAACCACCAGGCCCCCACCCATGTCTCCCATCACCCCCACCCCTCCAGTCACCAGGGGCACCAACCAACAGGCCCCTACCCATGTCTCCCATCACCCCCACCCCCCAGCCACCATGGGCATCCCCCACCAGGCCCCCACTCATGTCTCCCACCACCCCCACCCCCCAGCAGTGTGGGGCACCCTCCACCAGGCCCCCACTCATGTCCAACTCATGTCTCCCACCACCCCCACCCCCCAGCAGTGTGGGGCACCCTCCACCAGGCCCCCACCCATGTCTTCCACCACCCCCACCCCCCAGTCACCAGGGGCACCAACCAACAGGCCCCCACCCATGTCTCCCACCACCCCCACCCCCCAGCCACCAGGGGCACCAACCACCAGGCCCCCACCCATGTCTCCCCCCACCCCCACCCCCCCAGTCACCAGGGGCACCAACTAAAAGGCCCCCACCCATGTCTCCCACCACCCCCACCCCCCAGCCACCAGGGGCACCAACCACCAGGCCCCCACTCATGTCTCCCACCACCCCCACCCCCCGGCCACCATGGGCAGCCCCCACCAGGCCCCCACTCATGTCTCCCACCCACCCCCACCCCCCAGCCACCATGGGCAGCCCCCACCAGGCCCCCACTCATGTCTCCCACCACCTCCATCCCACAGCAGTCAGGGGCACCCTCCACCAGGCCCCCCCTCATGTCTCCCACCACCCCCATTCCCCAGCCACCATGGGCACCCTCCACCAGGCCCCCACTCATGTCTCCCACCCACCCCCACCCCCCAGCATCCAGGGGCACCCTCCACCAGGCCCCCACTCATGGCCCCTATCACCCCCACCCCCCAACATCCAGGGGCACCCTCCACCAGGCCCCCACTCATGGCCCCTATCACCCCCACCCCCCAGCCACCATGGGCAGCCCCCACCAGGCCCCCACTCAAGTCTCCCACCCACCCCCACCCCCCAGCCACCATGGGCAGCCCCCACCAGGCCCCCACTCATGTCTCCCACCCACCCCCACCCCCCAGCCACCATGGGCAGCCCCCACCAGGCCCCCACTCATGTCTCCCACCCACCCCCACCCCCCAGCCACCATGGGCAGCCCCCACCAGGCCCCTCATCATGGCCCCTATCACCCCCACCCCCCAGCATCCAGGGGCACCCTCCACCAGGCCCCCACTCATGTCTCCCACCACCCCCACCCCCCAGCCACCATGGGCACCCTCCACCAGGCCCCCACTCATGTCTCCCACCCACCCCCACCCCCCAGCATCCAGGGGCACCCTCCACCAGGCCCCCACTCATGGCCCCTATCACCCCCACCCCCCAGCATCCGGGGGCACCCTCCACCAGGCCCCCACTCATGGCCCCTATCACCCCCACCCCCCAGCCACCATGGGCAGCCCCCACCAGGCCCCCACTCATGTCTCCCACCCACCCCCACCCCCCAGCCACCATGGGCAGCCCCCACCAGGCCCCCACTCATGTCTCCCACCCACCCCCACCCCCCAGCCACCATGGGCAGCCCCCACCAGGCCCCCACTCATGTCTCCCACCCACCCCCACCCCCCAGCCACCATGGGCAGCCCCCACCAGGCCCCCACTCATGGCCCCTATCACCCCCACCCCCAGCATCCAGGGGCACTCTCCACCAGGCCCCCACTCATGTCTCCCACCACCCCCACCCCCCAGCATCCAGGGGCATCCCCCATCAGGCCCCCACTCATGTCTCCCACCACCCCCACCCCCCCAGCAGTGTGGGGCACCCTCCACCAGGCCCCCACTCATGTCCAACTCATGTCTCCCACCACCCCCACCCCCAGCATCCAGGGGCACCAACCAACAGGCCCCCACCCATGTCTCCCACCACCCCCACCCCCCAGCCACCAGGGGCACCAACCACCAGGCCCCCACCCATGTCTCCCACCACCCCCACCCCCCCAGTCACCAGGGGCACCAACCAACAGGCCCCCACCCATGTCTCCCACCACCCCCACCCCCCAGCCACCAGGGGCATCCCCCATCAGGCCCCCACTCATGGCCCCTATCACCCCCACCCCCCAGCATCCAGGGGCACACTCCACCAGGCCCCCACTCATGTCTCCCACCACCCCCACCACCCAGCATCCAGGGGCATCCCCCACCAGGCCCCCACTCATGTCTCCCACCACCCCCACCCCCCCAGCAGTGTGGGGCACCCTCCACCAGGCCCCCACTCATGTCCAACTCATGTCTCCCACCACCCCCACCCCCCAGCATTGTGGGGCAGCCTCCACCAGGCCCCCAACCATGTCTCCCACCACCCCCACCCCCCAGCCACCATGGGCATCCCCCACCAGGCCCCCACTCATGTCTCCCACCACCCCCACCCCCCCCAGCAGTGTGGGGCACCCTCCACCAGGCCCCCACTCATGTCCAACTCATGTCTCCCACCACCCCCACCCTCCAGCATCCAGGGGCACCCTCCACCAGGCCCCCACTCATGTCCAACTCATGTCTCCCACCACCCCCACCCCCCAGCAGTGTGGGGCACCCTCCACCAGGCCCCCGCTCATGTCTCCCACCACCCCCACCCCCCCAGTCACCAGGGGCACCAACCAACAGGCCCCCACCCATGTCTCCCACCACCCCCACCCCCCCAGCCACCAGGGGCACCAACCACCAGGCCCCCACCCATGTCTCCCACCACCCCCACCCCCCCAGTCACCAGGGGCACCAACCAACAGGCCCCCACCCATGTCTCCCACCACCCCCAACCCCCAGCCACCATGGGCATCCCCCACCAGGCCCCCACTCATGTCTCCCACCACCCCCACCCCCCAGCATCCAGGGGCAGCCTCCACCAGGCCCCCAACCATGGCCCCTATCACCCCCACCCCCCAGCCACCATGGGCAGCCCCCACCAGGCCCCCACTCATGTCTCCCACCCACCCCCACCCCCCAGCCACCATGGGCAGCCCCCACCATACCCCCACTCATGTCTCCCACCCACCCCCACCCCCCAGCCACCATGGGCAGCCCCCATCAGGCCCCCACTCATGGCCCCTATCACCCCCACCGCCCAGCATCCAGGGGCACCCTCCACCAGGCCCCCACTCATGTCCAACTCATGTCTCCCACCACCCCCACCCCCCAGCAGTGCAGTGGCACCCTCCACCAGGCCCCCACTCATGTCCAACTCATGTCTCCCACCACCCCCACCCCCCAGCAGTGCAGGGGCACCCTCCACCAGGCCCCCACGAATGTCCAACTCATGTCTCCCACCACCCCCACCCCCCAGCAGTGTGGGGCACCCTCCACCAGGCCCCCACTCATGTCCCCCTGCACCCCCACCCCCCAGCATCCAGGGGCACCCTCTACCAGGCCCCCACTCATGGCCCCTATCACCCCCACCCCCCAGCATCCAGGGGCACCCTCCACCAGGCCCCCACTCATGGCCCCTATCACCCCCACCCCCCAGCAGTGCAGGGGCACCCTCCACCAGGCCCCCACTCATGGCCCCTATCACCCCCAGCCCCCAGCATCCAGGGGCACCCTCCGCCAGGCCCCCACTCATGGCCCCTATCACCCCCACCCCCCTGCAGTGCAGGGGCACCCTCCACCAGGCCCCCACTCATGTCCCCCTGCACCCCCACCCCCCAGCCACCATGGGCAGCCTCCACCAGGTCCTCACAATCCCCAATCATGTGCGTTATGGTCAGCCTCCACAGCCAAAAAGCCCTACCAAGTAACCCATTCACCCACATGGAAATGGAAATTACATGTTACACCCCCAATGTTCATAAAGCTAATGAACCCATGTCCGTCACACACAATGGTTGCAATTGAATGGGAAAACACCCAACATGACATGCATGAAACCAATGAGATGATACCACACAGTGAAGTATGAAAACAAAATTGTATTAAAAAAAATAGAATGCAAAAGAAATGAAACAAACTACAATGGCAATGAAAAAAAGAAAAGCTGCATGTTCGTTTAAAAAAATAAAAACACCAAATCCTAATCCAAAAAAATGTTGTCCAAAGTCAAATGAAAAATAAAATCAATCCAATGAAGAACTATGTACGAAACATCCAAGGCTCCATGAGCCCAACTGAACAAAGGAAACCTACAAAAAACCCTAACTAAAATGCAACTATATACAAAAAGTGGAGCAGTGTCCGTCGACTCCAAATCATAAGAACAAACAAAGGAAACCTAAAACTAAAGAACTATATACAAAGGGGGCGGGCAAGTCCAGCGGCTCATTCCGTGGTGTTCCGGGCCAGGGCATCATCGAACTCCTGTTCGATGTCCCGGAGGCGGTCCTGTTCCATGGCCCCGAGGGTCCGCAGGGACGACGCCGTGTCCTCCTCCAACCCCCTGCGGATTGCCTCGAGGCACTCGGCCCGCCCCAGGGCCCTCCGCATGGAGTTCTCCGCCCTGACCATTGTGAGCCGTGCCTCTTCCGCCCGCCGCCGCTCCGCACCTATCTGCTGGCCCAACCGCTGCCACACAGAAGACACACCCCGTCCTGGGTCAACCTGCCCTCCGGCCGATGCCTGCCCCTCCGATGTTGAAGGCCCCGAGCCTTCATGGCTCCCACCACGTTGCTGCTGCTGCTGTGCCTCTGCCCGTGCACTGCCTCCTGCTGCCTGCACATCCTCCGCCGGCTGGGGTGCAGTTGTTGATGTGGCCACCCCTGCTGGACATCTGACTCCCGACTGTGGCAGGGATGCCTCCTCCACCAGCCTGGCCGCACCGTCAGAGGCAGCTCCACAGATCCCAGGTGACTGATGGGTGGGAAGATGGCACAGAGGACGACTGGCGCGTAGGGGGTCCAGTTGAGGAGGGGGTCGGAGCAAGCCCTATCAGACGGAGGAATCCGGCCTGGGTGACCTGTCCCAGCAGGCTGATGTGGTCAACGAGCCATTCGAGATGACGTGCAGTCTCTCCATGAAAAGACTGCAGGTCACCTCGCATGGCCCGTTGACCACATCAGCCAGGACAGGCTCAACCCGGACCTGGATAGCCACGTCCGCAGGCAGAGGAAGGCTAGTTGACGTCAGCTCATCCCCTGCCTGAAAACGGGTCTGGACGTAGGCATCCCTGCTGGTGCAAGATGATGCAGGGACAGGATCGGGGACAGGATTGCACACAGGCCCCTCCGCGGCGGCCTGTGCTGCCTCCTGTCCCTGGTCCTGCACTGCACCACTAGCACCAGTGGGATCCCCACCTCCAGACCCCGTCTCTGGTGCTTGCACGGCCTCCTCCTCCACCAAACCCCCCACCAACCTGGATGACTCCGTGCCATCTTCCCCTGTTGGGCCCTGTGGGGTCCCAGCTGCCCCTTCTGCTGCAGAGGAGTCCAACTCCAACCTCCGCCTCTTGGACCTCCCCCCGGCAGCTGCGGCCTGGGACGCGGCACCGGACTCCTCACTCCCCGACGAGATGACAACACGGGAGGGGAGCCGGGCCTTGCGTCTCCAGCTGGCGGTGGGATCCCCGCCGCTGTGCTCCACAGAACCTTCTCCGCCCTCTTCATCAGTTGACGCTGCAGACAGGGAGAAACAAAACACAGGCATCAGGGCACTGTACAATGGACACATACACACATGACAGTTGCACATGAGTGGCATTGGCAAACCTCAGACATGTCATCACAATCCCCAACACACATGTCATTACAACTCGCACACATGAGCCATACCACAGCCATATCGCAACTGCCACCACCATCCCTACACATACAACAGCATGAGCAGCCAAAGGTGAGCCAGACATCACATGCAACACAGGAAGTGCACCACACATGTACACACACCACCACACTTGCATGCATGTCTACACCTCTGCCAAGTGTCGCACTGTTCAGACGGGCATCCATGTCACATCTGCCAATCAGGCTTCCACATACCGCTGTCACATGCATCCATGTTGCATCACTGTTGCACCCTTGTCAAATACACACACATGCACATGTACACAGTGCTGATACATGCAGCCGAAAACAACATACATGCGTGACATCACGGACATGTCTACTTACATACACATTCATCCAAACATGTGTGCACACACAACTGCATTTGGCATGCAAGCCTACACACACAAGCACCATCCATGTCTCACACATTACAGCCCTCGCATGTGTCAGCCCCACGGCCCTGTACACCCCCACCCATACTCGACCCCATACAAACAGATGTGCAACCTGCACACTACCGAATAATCACCACACGCACTGCTCACAATCAGGATGCATGTACACTCACCGCTCGACTCCAGACGGGTCTGCTTCTCTAGGACCTGGACGTGGAGCGCTGGGGATATGCGTTCCAGGACCCTCATCTGTTCTTCGGACAAGTGGCCCCGGCGCCCCTTGGCATCCGCTGCCTTCAAGAGGTGCCGGGCCTTGTTCAGGGTCCTGGACCTGAAGTCCTCCCAGCGCTTCCTGACATGTTGTAAGTCGCGGACTGCCACCCCCTCCGCGTTGATGGCAGTCACGATGTCAGTCCAGATCTGAGTCCGTCCTTCCTTGTCGGCGCGGGAACTTCCGAAGAGGGCATCATACTGCCCCAGGACTTGCTCCACCAGGACACCAACTTTGGTGGCACTGAAGCTGGTGCCCCTCTGCCTCTCTGGCCGGGGGTTGTCAGTGGTCCCAGATGGTGTTTGCCCCGACATGACAACCCCAGAGGCAGGAGTGGGTGGGCAACTGGGTCCTGGGGCTGGGCTATGGAGCGATGGAATCCCAGTCGGGAGTCTTCGGTTCCAGCAGGGGTGGTCACAGCAGCAGCACCCCTGGCTGATGTGCAGGCAGCAAATGGCAGTGCACGTGGGCAGCAGGCAGTCAGGCAGCAGCAGATGGCAGGTGGGAGCATGCTCGGGGCTCTGGGGGGCAGTAGTTCGGCCTTCTGGGCAGGAGCGTGGTCTTCCGTGTGCTTACGCGTGGCCAGCTTGATACGGAGTGATTTGGCGCGTGAAAAATCTGCACGTCAGCGTGTAATTCGAGGAAAGGCCCTTAGCGCATAAGCGCGTCTGCACGCATACGCATTTTCATTGGACAGAAGGCCCCTCAAGCGCAAGCGCCCCTGTGACGTGACGCGTTCAGACGCGCATGGGCCCTTTCCACGTATTACACGCGGACGTGCAGTTTCCACACGCGCTTACGCGCATGGGCCCTTTCCTCGTATTACACGTGGACGTGCAGTTTCCACACGCGCTTACGCGCATGGGCCCTTTCCTCGTATTACACGCGGACGTGCAGTTTCCACACGCGCTTACGCGCATGGGCCCTTTCCTCGTATTACACGCGGACGTGCAGTTTTTCACGCGCGCTAAAATGCCCATGCACGTCTGTACGCGTCATGTCACAGGGCGCTTGCGCTTGAGGGGCCTTCTGTCCAATGAAAATGCGTATGCGTGCAGACGCGCTTACGCGCTAAGGGCCTTTCCTCGAATTACACGCTGACGTGCAGATTTTTCATGTGCCAAATCACTCCGTATCAAGCTGGCCACGCATAAGCACACGGAAGACCACGCTCCTGCCCAGAAGGCTGAACTACTGCCCCCCAGAGCCCTGAGCACGCTCCCACCTGCCATCTGCTGCTGCCTGACTGCCTGCTGCCCACGTGCACTGCCATTTGCTGCCTGCACATCAGCCAGGGGTGCTGCTGCTGTGACCACCCCTGCTGGAACCAAAGACTCCCGACTGGGATTCCATCGCTCCACAGCCCAGCCCCAGGACCCAGTTGCCCACCCACTCCTGCCTCTGGGGTTGTCATGTCGGGGCAAACACCATCTGGGACCACTGACAACCCCCGGCCAGAGAGGCAGAGGGGCACCAGCTTCAGTGCCACCGAAGTTGGTGTCCTGGTGGAGCAAGTCCTGGGGCAGTATGATGCCCTCTTCGGAAGTTCCCGCGCCGACAAGGAAGGACGGACTCGGATCTGGACTGACATCGTGACTGCCATCAACGCGGAGGGGGTGGCAGTCCGCGACTTACAACATGTCAGGAAGCGCTGGGAGGACTTCAGGTCCAGGACCCTGAACAAGGCCCGGCACCTCTTGAAGGCAGCGGATGCCAAGGGGCGCCGGGGCCACTTGTCCGAAGAACAGATGAGGGTCCTGGAACGCATATCCCCAGCGCTCCACGTCCAGGTCCTAGAGAAGCAGACCCGTCTGGAGTCGAGCGGTGAGTGTACATGCATCCTGATTGTGAGCAGTGCGTGTGGTGATTATTCGGTAGTGTGCAGGTTGTACATCTGTTTGTATGGGGTCGAGTATGGGTGGGGGTGTACAGGGCCGTGGGGCTGACACATGCGAGGGCTGTAATGTGTGAGACATGGATGGTGCTTGTGTGTGTAGGCTTGCATGCCAAATGCAGTTGTGTGTGCACACATGTTTGGATGAATGTGTATGTAAGTAGACATGTCCGTGATGTCACGCATGTATGTTGTTTTCGGCTGCATGTATCAGCACTGTGTACATGTGCATGTGTGTGTATTTGACAAGGGTGCAACAGTGATGCAACATGGATGCATGTGACAGCGGTATGTGGAAGCCTGATTGGCAGATGTGACATGGATGCCCGTCTGAACAGTGCGACACTTGGCAGAGGTGTAGACATGCATGCAAGTGTGGTGGTGTGTGTACATGTGTGGTGCACTTCCTGTGTTGCATGTGATGTCTGGCTCACCTTTGGCTGCTCATGCTGTTGTATGTGTAGGGATGGTGGTGGCAGTTGCGATATGGCTGTGGTATGGCTCATGTGTGCGAGTTGTAATGACATGTGTGTTGGGGATTGTGATGACATGTCTGAGGTTTGCCAATGCCACTCATGTGCAACTGTCATGTGTGTATGTGTCCATTGTACAGTGCCCTGATGCCTGTGTTTTGTTTCTCCCTGTCTGCAGCGTCAACTGATGAAGAGGGCGGAGAAGGTGCTGTTGAGCACAGCGGCGGGGATCCCACCGCCAGCCGGAGACGCAAGGCCCGGCTCCCCTCCCGTGTTGTCATCTCGTCGGGGAGTGAGGAGTCTGGTGCCGCGTCCCAGGCCGCAGCTGCCGGGGGGAGGTCCAAGTGGCGGAGGTTGGAGTTGGACTCCTCGGCAGCAGAAGGGGCAGCTGGGACCCCACAGGGCCCAACAGGGGAAGATGGCACGGAGTCATCCAGGTTGGTGGGGGGTTTGGTGGAGGAGGAGGCCGTGCAAGCACCAGAGACGGGGTCTGGAGGTGGGGATCCCACTGATGCTAGTGGTGCAGTGCAGGACCAGGGACAGGAGGCAGCACAGGCCGCCGCGGTGGTGCCTGTGTGCAATCCTGTCCCCGATCCTGTCCCTGCATCATCTTGCACCAGCAGGGATGCCTGCGTCCAGACCCGTTTTCAGGCAGGGGATGAGCTGACGTCAACTGGCCTTCCTCTGCCTGCGGACGTGGCTATCCAGGTCCGGGTTGAGCCTGTCCTGGCTGGTGTGGCGTTGCATCAACTGGCCATGCGAGGTGACCTGCAGTCTTTTCATGGAGAGACTGCACGTCATCTCGAATGGCTCGTTGACCACGTCAGCCTGCTGGGACAGGTCACCCAGGCCGGATTCCTCCGTCTGATGGGGCTTGCTCCGACCCCCTCCTCAACTGGACCCACTACGCGCCAGTCGTCCTCTGTGCCATCTTCCCACCCATCAGTCACCTGGGTGCCCTGTGGAGCTGCCTCTGACGATGCGGCCAGGCTGGTGGAGGAGGCATCCCTGCCACAGTCGGGAGTCGGACGTCCAGCAGGGGTGGCCACATCAACAACTGCACCCCAGCCGGCGGAGGATGTGCAGGCAGCAGGAGGCAGTGCACGGGCAGAGGCACAGCAGCAGCAGCAACGTGGTGGGAGCCATGAAGGCTCGGGGCCTTCAACATCGGAGGGGCAGGCATCGGCCGGAGGGCAGGTTGACCCAGGACGGGGTGTGTCTTCTGTGTGGCAGCGGTTGGGCCAGCAGATAGGTGCGGAGCGGCGGCGGGCGGACGAGGCGCGGCTCACAATGGTCAGGGCGGAGAACTCCATCCGGAGGGCCCTGAGGCGGACCGAGTGCCTCGAGGCAATCCGCAGGGGGTTGGAGGAGGACACGGCGTCGTCCCTGCGGACCCTCGGGGCCATGGAACAGGACCGCCTCCGGGACATCGAACAGGAGTTCGATGATGCCCTGGCCCGGAACACCACAAAGTGAGCCGCTGGACTTGCCCGCCGCCTTTGTATATAGTTCTTTAGTTTTAGGTTTCCTTTGTTTGTTCTTATGATTTGGAGTCGACGGACACTGCTCCACTTTTTGTATATAGTTGCATTTTAGTTAGGGTTTTTTGTAGGTTTCCTTTGTTCAGTTGGGCTCATGGACCCTTGGATGTTTTGTACATAGTTCTTCATTGGATTGATTTTATTTTTCATTTGACTTTGGACAACATTTTTTTGGATTAGGATTTGGTGTTTTTATTTTTTAAACGGACATGCAGCTTATCTTTTTTTCATTGCCATTGTAGTTTGTTTCATTCCTTTTGCATTCTTTTTTTTTAATACAATTTTGTTTTCATACTTCACTGTGTGGTATCATCTCATTGGTTTCATGCATGTCATGTTGGGTGTTTTCCCATTCAATTGCAACCATTGTGTGTGACGGACATGGGTTCATTAGCTTTATGAACATTGGGGGTGTAACTTGTAATTTCCATTTCCATGTGGGTGAATGGGTTACTTGGTAGGGCTTTTTGGCTGTGGAGGCTGACCATAACGCACATGATTGGGGATTGTGAGGACCTGGTGGAGGCTGCCCGTGGTGGCTGGGGGGTGGGGGTGCAGGGGGACATGAGTGGGGGCCTGGTGGAGGGTGCCCCTGCACTGCTGGGCGGTGGGGGTGATAGGGTCCATGAGTGGGGGCCTGGTGGAGGGTGCCCCTGGATGCTGGGGGGTGGGGGTGATAGGGGCCATGAGTGGGGGCCTGGTGGAGGGTGCCCCTGCACTGCTGGGGGGTGGGGGTGATAGGGGCCATGAGTGGGGGCCTGGTGGAGGGTGCCCCTGGATGCTGGGGGGGTGGGGGTGATAGGGGCCATGAGTGGGGGCCTGGTGGAGGGTGCCCCTGCACTGTTGGGGGGTGGGGGTGATAGGGGCCATGAGTGGGGGCCTGGTGGAGGGTGCCCCTGGATGCTGGGGGGTGGGGGTGATAGGGGCCATGAGTGGGGGCCTGGTGGAGGGTGCCCCTGGATGCTGGGGGGTGGGGGTGCAGGGGGACATGAGTGGGGGCCTGGTGAAGGGTGCCCCACACTGCTGGGGGGTGGGGGTGGTGGGAGACATGAGTTGGACATGAGTGGTGGCCTGGTGGAGGGTGCCCCTGCACTGCTGGGGGGTGGGGGTGGTGGGAGACATGAGTTGGACATGAGTGGGGGCCTGGTGGAGGGTGCCCCTGCACTGCTGGGGGGTGGGGGTGGTGGGAGACATGAGTTGGACATGAGTGGGGGCCTGGTGGAGGGTGCCCCACACTGCTGGGGGGTGGGGGTGGTGGGAGACATGAGTTGGACATGAGTGGGGGCCTGGTGGAGGCTGCCCCTGACTGCTGGGGCGTGGGATGGGGGTGGTAGACATGAGTGGGGGCCTGGTGGAGGCTGCCCCTGGTGGCTGGGGGGTGGGGGTGGTGGGAGACATGAGTGGGGGCCTGGTGGAATCTGCCCCTGGTGGCTGGGGGGTGGGGGTGGTGGGAGACATGAGTTGGACATGAGTGGGGGCCTGGTGGAGGGTGCCCCACACTGCTGGAGGGGTGGGGGTGGTGGGAGACATGAGTGGGGGCCTGGTGGGGGATGCCCCTGGATGCTGGGGGGTGGGGGTGCAGGGGGACATGAGTGGGGGCCTGGTGGAGGGTGCCCCATGATGCTGGGGGGTGGGGGTGGTGGGAGACATGGGTGGGGGCCTGGTGGAGGCTGCCCTTGGTGACTGGGGGGGTGGGGGTGGTGGGAGACATGGGTGGGGGCCTGGTGGTTGGTGCCCCTGGTGGCTGGGGGGTGGGGGTGGTGGTAGACATGAGTGGGGGCCTGGTGGAGGCTGCCCCTGGTGGCTGTGGGATGGCGGTGGTGGGAGACATGACTGGGGGCCTGGTGGAATCTGCCCCTGGTGGCTGGGGGTGGTGGGAGACATGAGGGGGGGCCTGGTGGACGGTGCCCCTGACTGCTGTGGGATGGAGGTGGTGGGAGACATGAGTGGGGGACTGGTGGAGACTGCCCCTGACTGCTGGGGCGTGGGGGGTGGTGGTAGACATGTGTGGGGGCCTGGTGGAGGCTGCCCCTGGTGGCTGGGGGATGGGGGTGGTGGGAGACATGAGTGGGGGCCTGGTGGAGGGTGCCCCACACTGCTGGGGGGGTGGGGGTGGTGGGAGACATGAGTGGGGGCCTGGTGGGGGATGCCCATGGTGGCTGGGGGGTGGGGGTGGTGGGGGACATGGGTGGGGGCCTGGTGGAGGGTGCCCCACACTGCTGGGGGGTGGGGGTGGTGGGAGACATGAGTGGGGGCCTGGTGGTGCTGCCCCTGCACTGCTGGGGGGTGGGGGTGATAGGGGCCATGAGTGGGGGCCTGGTGGAGGGTGCCCCTGGATGCTGGGGGGTGGGGGTGATGGGGGCCATGAGTGGGGGCCTGGTGGAGGGTGCCCCTGGATGCTGGGGGGTGGGGGTGCAGGGGGACATGAGTGGGGGCCTGGTGGAGGGTGCCCCTGCACTGCTGGGGGGTGGGGGTGGTGGGAGACATGAGTTGGACATGAGTGGGGGCCTGGTGGAGGCTGCCCCTGCACTGCTGGGGGGTGGGGGTAATAGGGGACATAAGTGGGGGCATGGTGGAATCTGCCCCTGGTGGCTGGGGGTGGGGGTGGTGGGAGACATGAGTTGGACATGAGTGGGGGCCTGGTGGAGGCTGCCCCTGACTGCTGGGGCGTGGTGGTAGACATGAGTGGGGGCCTGGTGGAGGCTGCCCCTGGTGGCTGGGGGTGGGGGTGGTGGGAGACATGAGTGGGGGCCTGGTGGAATCTGCCCCTGGTGGCTGGGGGGTGGGGGTGGTGGGAGACATGAGTTGGACATGAGTGGGGGCCTGGTGGAGGGTGTCCCACACTGCTGGGGGGGTGGGGGTGGTGGGAGACATGAGTGGGGGCCTGTTGGAGGCTGCCCCTGCACTGCTGGGGGGGTGGGGGTAATAGGGGACATGAGTGGGGGCCTGTTGGAGGCTGCCCCTGGATGCTGGGGGGTGGGGGTGCAGGGGGACATGAGTGTGGGCCTGGTGGAGGGTGCCCCTGCACTGCTGGGGGGTGGGGGTAATAGGGGACATGAGTGGGGGCCTGGTGGAATCTGCCCCTGGTGGCTGGGGGGTGGGGGTGGTGGGAGACATGAGTTGGACATGAGTGGGGGCCTGGTGGAGGGTGCCCCTGCACTGCTGGGGGGTGGGGGTGGTGGGAGACATGAGTTGGACATGAGTGGGGGCCTCGTGGTGCTGCCCCTGCACTGCTGGGGGGTGGGGGTGCTGGGAGACATGGGTGGGGGCCTGGTAGAGGCTGCACCTGGTGACTGGGGGGGTGGGGGTGGTGGGAGACATGGGTGGGGGCCTGGTGGTTGGTGCCCCTGGTGGCTGGGGGGTGGGGGTGGTGGGAGAGATGGGTGGGGGCCTGTTGGTTGGTGCCCCTGGTGACTGGGGGGGTGGGGGTGGTGGGAGACATGGGTGGGGGCCTGGTGGAGGCTGCCCCTGGTGACTGGGGTGGTGGGGGGGGTGGGAGACATGGGTGGGGGCCTGGTTGTTGGTGCCCCTGGTGGCTGGGGGGTGGGGGTGGTGGGAGACATGGGTGGGGGCCTGGTGGTTGGTGCCCCTGGTGGCTGGGGGGTGGGGGTGGTGGGAGACATGGGTGGGGGCCTGGTGGAGGGTGCCCCACACTGCTGGGGGGGTGGGGGTGGTGGGAGACATGAGTGGGGGCCTGGTGGGGGATGCCCATGGTGGCTGGGGGGTGGGGGTGGTGGGAGACATGGGTGGGGGCCTGGTGGAGGGTGCCCCACACTGCTGGGGGGTGGGGGTGGTGGGAGACATGAGTTGGACATGAGTGGGGGCCTGGTGGAGGGTGCCCCACACTGCTGGGGGGGTGGGGGGGGTGGGAGACATGAGTGGGGGCCTGGTGGGGGATGCCCCTGGATGCTGGGGGGTGGGTGTGCAGGGGGACATGAGTGGGGGCCTGGTGGAGGGTGCCCCTGGATGCTGGGGGGTGGGGGTGCAGGGCGACATGAGTGGGGGCCTGGTGGAGGGTGCCCCACACTGCTGGGGGGGTGGGGGTGGTGGGAGACATGAGTTGGACATGAGTGGGGGCCTGGTGGAGGGTGCCCCTGGATGTTGGGGGGTGGGGGTGGGGGTGGTGGTAGACATGGGTGGGGGCCTGGTGGAGGCTGCCCCTGGTGACTGGGGGGGGTGGGGGTGGTGGGTGACATGGGTGGGGGCCTGGTGGTTGGTGCCCCTGGTGGCTGGGGGTGGTGGTAGACATGAGTGGGGGCCTGGTGGAGGCTGCCCCTGGTGGCTGTGGGATGGGGGTGGTGGGAGACATGAGTGGGGGCCTGGTGGAATCTGCCCCTGGTGGCTGGGGGATGGGGGTGGTGGGAGACATGAGGGGGGGCCTGGTGGAGGGTGCCCCTGACTGCTGTGGGATGGAGGTGGTGGGAGACATGAGTGGGGGCCTGGTGGAGGCTGCCCCTGACTGCTGGGGCGTGGGGAGTGGTGGTAGACATGAGTGGGGGCCTGGTGGAGGCTGCCCCTGGTGGCTGGGGGATGGGGGTGGTGGGAGACATGAGTGGGGGCCTGGTGGAGGGTGCCCCACACTGCTGGGGGGGTGGGGGTGGTGGGAGACATGAGTGGGGGCCTGGTGGGGGATGCCCATGGTGGCTGGGGGGTGGGGGTGGTGATAGACATGGGTGGGGGCCTGGTGGAGGGTGCCCCACACTGCTGGGGGGTGGGGGTGGTGGGAGACATGAGTGGGGGCCTGGTGGTGCTGCCCCTGCACTGCTAGGGGGTGGGGGTGATAGGGGCCATGAGTGGGGGCCTGGTGGAGGGTGCCCCTGGATGCTGGGGGGTGGGGGTGATAGGGGCCATGAGTGGGGGCCTGGTGGGGGGTGCCCCTGGATGCTGGGGGGTGGGGGTGCAGGGGGACATGAGTGGGGGCCTGGTGGAGGGTGCCCCTGCACTGCTGGGGGGTGGGGGTGGTGGGAGACATGAGTTGGACATGAGTGGGGGCCTGGTGGAGGGTGCCCCACACTGCTGGGGGGTGGGGGTGGTGGGAGACATGAGTGGGGGCCTGGTGGGGGATGCCCATGGTGGCTGGGGGGTGGGGGTGGTGGGAGACATGGGTGGGGGCCTGGTGGAGGGTTCCCCACACTGCTGGGGGGTGGGGGTGGTGGGAGACATGGGTGGGGGCCTGGTGGAGGGTGCCCCACACTGCTGGGGGGTGGGGGTGCAGGGGGACATGAGTGGGGGCCTGGTGGTGCTGCCCCTGCACTGCTGGGGGGTTCGGGTGATAGGGGCCATGAGTGGGGGCCTGGTGGAGGGTGCCTCACACTGCTCGGGGGTGGGGGTGCTGGGTGACATGAGCAGGTGTGCAGGGTAGTCCCCTGTGTTGTCGACTGCCTGCAGGGGCCGTGGAGGGTGTACAGGGAATACCTGGGAGCACACAGCCAAATCGCGTGTAGAATTTCCCGCGTACCCCTGAAATACACGTACCCAGCCAAATCGCGTGTGGAAATTCCCGCGCACATACCCGGCCAAATCGCGTGTGGGACTTCCCGCGCACCCCTGAGATCCACGTACCCAGCCAAGTCGTGTGTGCAAATTCCCGCGCACGTACCCGGCCAAATCGCGTGTGGAACTTCCCGCGCACCCCTGAAATCCAAGTACCCTTCCAAATCGTGTGTGAGACTTCCCGCGCACCCCTGAGATCCACGTACCCAGCCAAATCGCGTGTGGAAATTCCCGCACACGTACCCTGCCAAATCGCGTGTGCAACTTCCCGCGCACCCCTGAAATCCACGTACCCTGCCAAATCGCGTGTGGGACTTCCCGCACACCCCTGAGATCCACGTACCCAGCCAAATCGCGTGTGGAAATTCCCGCGCACGTACCCAGCCAAATCGCGTGTGGAACTTCCTGCGCACCCCTGAAATCCACGTACCCTGCCAAATTGCGTGTGAAAGTTCCCACGCACCCCACAATACACGCACACGTTATTTTTCAGTCAGCGGGTGTCCGTGTTTGTGGGTACCCCTTTGCACGTCATTTGTCCTGGAGGGCCACAGTATAGGACATTCATCATAGCTGTATATAGGTGCTGTTTGTTGGCACACCTTTTGGCGCACATTTCTTCCAGGCGCAGAGACGCTACCGCCTGCTTTCTTGTGGCGTTCGTGTTTGTGCCTGTGCGCTGGTTTGAGCGTGCGCTTTTTTGCCCTATTCGATTCCATGAATACGTGTTGTAGGCCAGCGTGTGGGCGTTCCGCGCACTTGTACCCTGTACTTCCCCCGTGACGCCCACATTTTGGCAAGTTGTTCCCCATTCCGAGTGTTACGCCCCGTGTTCCGCCTACTTTTGTTGCGTGCGCCGCGCTATGTGCGATTTTCGCTGTGGCCTGTGCGATTTCCGCTGTGACCTGGCGCACGCAGTTAGATGGCCTGTGCGCCAACGTGCGCCGCGCACTTTTTTATCGCACATCCGATGGTTTTCTCGCGCACGGCCTTCCATGAATCGATGTGCGCTGCTTTTTGTGCGATTTTCGCACTTGCACTGCGATTTTCGCTATTCCACTGCGATTCGCACGTTTTTGGCCACTTGCGCCGCGCTAATTATTCCATGAATCGGCCTGTAAGTTGTTCCATACCTACTGATCCATTCCTGAAGTACTGTTCTTAAACATTCCCAACCATTTCATAGCTTCATTAGGTGGAGAAGTACAGTTTTCCCCATCAGGTCTTTTGTCTCTTTGAAGGATTTCCTGACCATTAAGACGTCTTTTGGGTAGTCTGGGTATGCAAAACCCAATTTTCACAAAAATTTGCAATTTCTTTGGTCCTTGCCACTTTTAAAATATCCTCCTTGGTTCTTGTGTTATTGAGGGAGACCAGTATCTGCCTGGCTTTAGGTCCCACTTTCTTGCCCACTCTGTAGATGTTATCTATATCAGCTGGAGCAATGTGTTCATAGTTAAATGAGGGCTTTAGTATTTGAATCACCATTTGAACGAGATCTTCATCAGTCCTTTCTTCAACACCCACAATCCTGTAACTTACAGAAATCTCTGAGGACATTGAAGCTGAGCCAGTTTCCAAAATGGAGACTCTACTTTCTATCTGGGTGACTTCAAGTGATAGGTCTTCCATGGATGATTTCACATCTGTTACATCCTGGGCCACTTTCCCAAGGTCCTGGGCCACTTTCAGGAGTAATGAATAAATGTCCTATGGACTCGGGACTTCACCGATCTCTGATGTAGGCTTGAACTTCTTAGGAATTGGATTATCAGCAGTATCAATCTTCTTTTTAGAGTTCATTATTATTTCCAATCATCAATATAGGGAGAGGGCCAGGAGTTGCAGGTTTATGCTGCTGCCTCTGCTGACTGCATTCCGGAATCATTCAACTAGTACTGTTATTATTGGTTTCTTGAACTTATATTGAATTGCATCACTAATTCATTGATACTAGGTCCTGTGCCACCCATGTGTTACAAATGATCATAATTAGAGTATTAAAATGATATATGATCATTTTAAGGAAAATATTTTTTTTAAATATATGTTCAGTTTTAGGAGGTATTAACACAAATATAAAACATATTGCCAATTGAATGTAGCACATTGCTAGTTGTTTTTTGCCAAGTGGCCATTCCCTTGCTACTTATTGCTGTGTCTTTGTAGTCTAAGCATTAGAGCAGTTCTTTCAAAGGAATCACAAATAAGCTAAGATGGATATCTGACTGGATCCTTACTTCCGAGGAGGCAAAGAAATTCAACCTATTCTATCATTTGAAACATGAATCAAGGGCCTTGGGGATGTTACCAAAATAGTATATGAAATTCCCAAATAGCTATGTGAGAGCTCAGTTCACGAGGATACGCCTAAATGTAATGCCTAAAAAAGAGGTCTTATCGGTTAGATCCAAAGCGGGACTAGTCAAGGCTGATTGTGAATATTGTAAAGAACAAGGAGTGGTTGTATCCTTGAAACACACATTGTTATTCTGCAAAGCTTGGTCTGCTTTGAGAACTGTGCATTTTAAATAGTTTTTGGACTCGATAAGAACCTTATCCCCAGAAGAATGGTGGGTGCCTTTACTGAGTGGAGAAAATACTGTCCTAGTGTCGGCCACGGTACGGTTCCTTGAAGCCATTTTTAAAATGAGATGATTAAGTAAACGACTCAGAAGTGAGGGTAAGGCAAGCGTTTTAGGATTAGTGCAAAGTTCCTCTTTCATACAGTATGATGGGGTTTTAATGGATTGATATGATGTGTGATGGACTGTGTTTTTTCTTTTTTTATGCAAAAAAGGTTTGTAATAAGTCAAATGTTGAAATCAAAATCAAAAATAAGGTAAGACATGCAGAGACCAGGAATGTTGCAGGGAGGAAGAGACACAGAAACAGAGACATAACCCTCAGGCGACGTACATATGAAGATTGGTCGAACATGGAACAGGGAGTGTGGTAAGGGGGAGGATTGAACTTTTTTTTAGGTTGTACGTCAGAGGAGTTGATACATCTGTTTATTGTCCTTGACAGGTACTTACCACTAGCTATTGGACTTGGGTGACACCCTGCTCACCCTGGATATATTCCCATCTAAGAGTCTTCACCTAAGGCTATTATTACTTGAAACCATCTTTTGTACCCATGGCATACATTGTACACGTCTGAAGCAACATGTGGGCATGCACACTTTTTGAGATGGGCATACACCCCTATATGAAATGAATGGTGATGGAATTGGGTATGGCCAACCATGTTTAACCATCACAAGCTGTAACAAATGTGAGATCCAAATCCTAAACTAAGGGAACATAAAAGGATAGAAAAGACAACAATTGTCCTCCATGTATTTCTTTCAAGTTATTTTCAAAGAGCTTCAGCTTTCTTTTGCAAGGTTAGAGCAGCCATACATTTCACAATGTGACAATCCAGCATCACAGCAGTCCCCCCCCCCAATGCAAACAAAAAAAAAGCCATGGTCTGCCTGCTTTCCGCCTGGTCTGGACTCATGCGAAATCCTAGATAATTCAGTCAGAAACATGACAGTTGGAAGATCAAATCATTGCAAAGCAACATGAAGCTTTTCACTCAGCCAGCCTACTGGTCTTAAGCTCTCGGAATTGTCCAAGCTATGACATGTTTAGAGATTCATAGAAAACATAAATTCATCAGTGAGTAAAGAAGAAGATCCTCTGGACAATTTCACAAAACAAATAAATAAGTCCATACTATTCAAGCATGCAGCTTGACGGAACATGAGCACATAACAAGCAGGCTCGGACTGGCCAATAGAGCAATAGGGTAATGCCCAGACCAAAAACACAAAATGCTAGTGTGGGCTAGTTCGTTTTTTATGAAAGTGGGCCACTTTTCTGGGCCAACTGGGCCAGGTTGATAAGCTACTTCACCATGCAGCTAGTAGTTTATACCAATCTTACTGACTACTCATTCTTTAAAATGCACAATTTGCATCACATTTCATCAAAAACCTCCCCCTTGGCTACTACTCAAACAGTCTATCACAAAAGGAATGAATTGCCCTTTACAACAGTGGGCCACCTTTCCATTGGAGTCCGAGACAATGTTATGCCCCAGTCTGACCCTGATAACAAGCAATGAGAGCCTTGAGATAGATTTTTTTTTAATCTTTAAGAGTGATTCAAGCCCAGTAAAGTAATTGCACATCAGCATGATGGTGCCACTGCTTATTGGGCTAGACTGCAACTGTGCTTCAAATTGACTTAAACCACCATCATAAAGATTTGGGATTGGGTTTGTCATGTTTTTTTATATTTGTTTGTATACATTTGATGAATTCATGTTCTTGTTTTTTATGAATGTATTTATAATAAACAATTGTATAAGGTTTCTTTTTAACCACAACACAAATAAATACATTAAATAAATAAATGAATAAAGATTTGCATAATGTAGTCATTCATTTTTGCATGTGGATTTTACGAATATGCAATTGATGGTATTATCTATTAATCCTGTTATGCCACTCAGATATGCGCACAGTAATCCCCTTCATTGTGTAGTAACATGCAAGTGTCTGATGAACATCTGACATTAGGTGAAATGAAGCACCTTTGGACTCACCATCTATAAGAAAGAAACTGCTAAGCTATACATGGCACAATCAAACATTATTTTTACAGTAATGAGTGGGCATCTATTTCTCTAGCAACTATGATGAATCTAGGGAATGTGTCCCTTCTCCCCAAGGGGGAGCCCCTTCCTGTGAGGCCAGGGAGGTGAGCCCACTCCTCTACACCCTCCCTAGGGGTCAAGGAAAGCAGGACCTCACCAGGAGAGACTCCCCATCAAGGGACAAGGACTCCCATTCCCATGAGGAACTCCCTACAGTTGTGGGCACTATGGCCTATATAGCAGGCTCTACAGTACCAGAGGCCTTTGTATTTCAAGACTGTAACAATGAAACTTCTCAGAGATATCATTATCATATTAGAAATGAACATGTCCCTTTAGGTCCAATAATGCAACGCACTCAGATGAGTATGTTAAATAACATACCCTGGAGAGAGAGAGGAAGAGTGAGAGGAAACGAATACCAGCCTGCAGGGGGTCCCACACAGTGTATGGTTGAGAGCTGGTGGAGTATGCATCAGAGAGAATCCTGCGAGTTTCGAACTCTCCCGTTCAAGCAGACTTGGATGGCAAACTCACGGCACAGCCCCAGCTCGAGAAAGCAACAGGGCAGAAGCCTGACAAGAGAGGCAGAACTGCCAAAGTCAAGGCGCAACCCCAATAGTAGAAAAAAACCGGGCAGGAGCCTGACAAGAGAGGCCGGAATGCCAAAATCATGGCGTATAACCGCTGGGAGAAAACACATGGGCAGGAGCCAGGCACGAGCGACTGGAATGGCGGAGACGGAGCACAACCCCAATGAAGAAAGCAGTCAGGTAGGAGGCTGAGACAAGAGACTGGGATGCCAGAGCCATGTCGCCACCCCAGTCTGAGAAACCAGAAAGGGAGAAACTAAGAAGAAGATGGTGGCAAGACAACAGTGCCAGAAACATTGCTGATACCACAATGGCTCCGGAGACTGAGAGCCTCCATCCCCTCATCAGTAGGCCAGATCACCTGATAGGATAAAGACGCTGCAAGGAAAAGAAAGTCGTAGAAGGCAATACGACCACGCTCAGAAGCCCAAGAGGAGGTCGCCGAAGAACAAGTATCCTGAGAATGTTCCCCTTCATCAAAGAAGGTAACAGGGAACACATGAACAGCAAGAGATCAAACAGAGATCATTATATAATACAAAACTCTCATCCCAGTAGAAATTATGAGATAGATTTGTCCTTGAACCAGATAAAACTAAGTTGTTGGGATACAAGAGAGAGAAAGGCCAATGTGACAAGAGAGAGAGAAGGAAATATAACGCTGAACCAAGTAAATAAGCAAATACAGTAAAACAAGCTGAATGGCACTTTACCCAGAGGGAAAGAATATCTGAATAATGGTATCCTCCTAGAATATGCTGCAACTATAACCAAAAATCCATAGCTTGGAGATTAATCCCCAAAGGGAGTCCCAGGAAGAAGGAAAGAATACAAAAAGCAGTCGACGAGTTACAGAACTTAATCAAGGAAATCCCACAGACTATTACAGACTTTCAGATCCCTAAATAAGTCTATAGATTGGTGCCAAAGTACCCTCAATGAGAAGGGAGACATTCTCCTTATGCAGGTTAGTTTTCATAGTGGCCCGGTCAGTTTGGATAGCTTGGACTACGGACTGTTTCCTTTGGACATTCATGAATGACTGACGAGCACCTTAGCTAGAAATATAGGCAGGGACCACCCATAGAGATAGGGAAAGTTAGGCATTATACATTTCTTTGATAAAACGTAAGTGACTCATGTCCACAACATGTCCATGTCCTTCTTCTTACCCACCACATAACCCATCAGAAAGAGCGATATATTTTAATGTAGTCTTCATTAGTAGGGGAAACTCTTCTTTTGGGAGAATATTTTTTCACAGTGCATTTTTTGTGTTCTGTGAAGAGAACACACCCATGGGTGCTCTCTTTAAGCCCAGAAAATGATGCTTTGCCTGCCAACTCAATGTAAGACATCTGGGAGTCCCTCTGAGACTCATTTAAGGTATATGTATACCTGTTTGCAAGCCTACTGATAGAATTGACTGGAGTGGTCCTTGAGTCAACATATAAGCCAGGCTCCTGCTGTCAATAATATTTCTCCAAGCCCTTGGGCTGCAGCCCACACAAATTGGTACTGCAAATTCACTTTAGGACCATGTTCATTTGGGATTATATGATATCTCTCATCCTGTTAGACACCATAGGTGTGACAAGAAATGATGTGCCAAGAAGACTTATGTCTGAAGCAAATGTGGTACAATTCTGGTGATAATGCATCGGATCACAAACAAAAGCTGCTAATAATTATGCAAACTCAACATCTGTCTTGGATCAACTTCAGAACAAAAGCCAAAGAAAAAATAGGCATAGCTAGTGTGTTACTATTATTATTTCCGGTGAACAAGAGTAGGGGCTGCTCCTGAAATCAGTCACTATTTTTGTTATTTACACAATTCTTTAATTCACAATTTTCTATGGGAATCGTCATTTGACCATGTTCTGACCAGGTAATACAAGTCAACATTCACAACTTCTGTGGTGGATCCTTTAAATTCTCCTACATAGGAAGGAAGGTATTGTAAGTACAGCTCTGCAGAGTACCCAAGTCAGTTTAAGAATCCATCAGGATTTTTAAGGAACACAATGAGTGGGATATTAGCAACAATGGAAATGACAGCTTTTTCAAAAATCATTGGAGTCCAGTAAAACATCACTGGCTAACTTAACACCCTTTTTTGTCTAAAGCAAGTTCTAAATAGTCTCAGAAAATCAGATTTAATCCAATGTCTGCCCCCTGGAAATAATGCCATCTATGGGTCTAACCCAACATTAATGTCCACTAGATGGCAGTGCTGACATTGCTTCACATGGATTCCTGTATTAAACTGAAAATTAAAAGCACTGTCAACACTGCCATGTAATGGTCTTTTTCAGACATGTCTGTACCTGAAGATGATCCAAACTGAAATAGGCCATATGATATGTGCCTCTTAATAATTATTTGTTTTATGGATCATGTATTAATCATTCGATTCCCAAAAAAACAGGGATAAAAAACCTCAGCCACTTGTCAGAGAAGGACAAACGGACTACTTTATCAAATGGTACCTTGTATACTAATGTTCCTCGACCAAACATTAGTCAGTTCAAGTTCTTTTGGGGAAATGGACCAATGGAAGGTCATTCCCGTAATGCAACATTGTTTGCACAATTTGATTGTACATTTCAGTTAAGAATAGAAAAGATATGACTGTGATGTGGAAGGACCAATTTCTATTGAATAAAATATTCAGCTCTTTTTATGGTTGCAGAATCCATTCATCCATTCACTTAAAAAAAACCACTCTTTTTCATTTCAACGGCTTCATAATACTCTGCGTAATGAGATACATGCTTCCCCACAAGAGTTTTTTTTTTAAGGTTGCTAATTTCTTTGTCATGTGTGCAGCTTTGAAGACAAATATAAAGATAACCCTCTCTCATTCCCGCCAGGCACATTACATGTCCTCTCCTGTACGCAATGATTTATCTTAAATGTGACTAGTGCATGTATTACGGTACCTGGCAAAATAATTTTGAGCTCTCATCTTGACCTATTTCATGCAACCAGACCCCATCTCATCCTTATTTGATGCATTCCATGTATATATACCTGCACTTTCTATTATAAATTAATGACTGCACATCAAATAATTCAAATAGGGCTCAAAAGATGCATGAATGGCCAAAAATAAATGATCCATTTTTGTCAACACTGGAAAAACAGTTGTCTGGGATTTTTTTTAGCAAAACAGGGGGTAAGCACTGATAAACACAGATTTAGAAAAATGTTTGAAACCTGATACTGACATGCCACAATGAAAATCCCTGTGGGACTATTTTCCATAATAATTTGAGCTCCTTTTGTGTACTGAAAAGGTCACTTACAAATATTTCACAATATTACACGTGTCCAGTGTAGTCATTTTTAAAAACTGTGTGTTGGTGATAATAATGCCCTTGAGATTAGTATTATTCTGGTCTATAGTGTCTCCCCTATGATCATGGTTGGTTGGTTGGTTATCGGTGCTCCTCCTCCTTAGAGTCTGTAATATGGAGAGATCACCCTTCTTTCTTAATTGTATATGGCTGGGTAGATGTAAAATAGGTTCTGGATGGCCTGTGATCAGGCTGGATGACTTATATGGTTGAAACCCCCAGGAAAATTGCTGGTTGACAACTTTGGAGGGACTTTTAGGTCAGCTATCAAGGGCTTGAAGTCGATTCTTTCTCCGATTTGGAATAATTGTTTCCAATGCCTTAGGATGAAGATGAGTGTGGCATTTGAGTTTCAACTGGGCTTGTCAGAGTTTGGTAGGCAAACCTTTGGTATCTGTATCATGTTGGCAGGTTTCAAGTTTACTTTGGTAGTAGAACAAAGGCTATTGTCAAGAATAATGAATAGTTTTCCGGTTTTCATATAGACCATGCCCTACATATGGCAGTCAAACAATTGACTCATTTGACAAGGAATATAGTTTCAAGGCTACAGCTTTGTTCTGCATCATTCTGTCAATACCTCTTTAATGTATGTTCTAGCTCCAAGCATTGCTTCTGATGCAAGTGAAGAGGCTCCAACTATATCAATTGCCAAATTCAACAAAATCTCTGTCTTACTCCCTATTTCCTATAGAAGGGCACAGTACTAAGGAGCCCATTTTAGAGTTCCACACAAATTAGGTGGAAGGAACCTGTTATGTTTGCACTTTGGCATGCACAGGTGCCCTCTGTGCAATTTTCAACTTTTGCACAGAGTGAATGGGGACAGTAAAGTGGTGGTGTACTTGCATGAATTACACTCTTTTGCACTCCGCCATGCAAAATGAGTAAACACTGCCTGCCATTTATACCAGGCAAGAAACGTTTACTGTGAATTCCTATGGAATCTGCCTGCTTTTTGTTGGTGTAAAAAGCAGCCAGATTACATAGGAATCCACAGCATTTGCACCAGCATGAAAATGCATGCTGAAGTGTTTACTTGGTGGTGAGGAACAGTGAGGTGGAATTGTAACTTTCGATCAACACCTCCTCTCTGCCATGCAAAGAAACAAAAAAGAGCTGTGATGTATATCTAATGTGCAAAAGTCTAGTGCAAGACTTTTACAAAACTGGAATACTGTTAGGGCTCTTTGAACCTGAGGTCTTAAGTCTTATTTTAAACAGCCTAGAATAAAGCCAGACAAGAGGGACGGACTGTGATTTGTAGGTGATATAGGTAGTGGTCCTCAAAACCAGATCCAAAGTTGAGCATGCATCCTTCTGGAAGTGGTTGGAATGAGACCGCCAATGATAAGTGACAAACATGACATGTGGTAGATTACCCCAGTTCCAGAAGGGCCAAACATCCTAGAGCATGCCCTCTGATTTACTCTGGGGTTTAAAAGTAATACTTGTACAACACTACCACAACAAACCCTTTCACAGAATGTATGACATTAAAAATGGTGGCAGCTACAACTGAAAATATGATCAGCTCTGAACTAGTCTTAAATCCAAGGAAACGAGGTAGGCACTGCAAGATAAAGCCAATGTCCTCTTTCCAAGTCAGTGCTATCACTGAAGGTCCCTTACATGACTTTTTCATTACAATTCTAGCAATAAAGATGAAAAAAGAAATATTATCACTGTAAGTAATCAGATGAAGCCACATTTCGCTCAGCAGTAGTTCCAATATTAGTTATAGTGGCAAAGCATTGGCTGAACCAGAAGCCAACTGATAGCGAATGACTGCCACTCTTCCAGAAGTCCAGTCTTGCCAGTTAACGAGTATCAAAATGCAGAATGTAAGCCATATGCTGTGAATTAACATAAATGGAATCATAGGAAACTCTTTTTTTTCCAGCAGGAGACCTACCTGAGAATTTAACATGTTTTTTTTCCTGTTGTTAATTTACCACTGAGTTCCTGTTGGCTTTATATTTTTACTAACATCCTAATACATGGCATTACAATAAATGATCAAAAGTAGTGTTACACCAATGCTTTCTGGATCAGCCGCAGATTTTACTACTAGCAATAATCAGCACTCATTCCTAACAAAGGCAATGCATCAGAATACCAAATGTAGGATGTCTTGTCAGAGGAAGAGCTTTAATGTGCAGAGGAATGGCATTTTACCACTGCTGCAGTATTTACAGAATGATGGCACTTATGCCTTGTCTAGAGAAGATTCAACTAATTTGCCTATAGGATTCCTGGCAATAAAGTCAGGGATGTCATTCGGGGTCACCAGGTATCACAGCTGCGACCCCTGAGGTCTCCCTTGCTACCCCTAGAAATTATATATATTTTTAATGTAAACTCCTGTGTTGTGGCCAGCGTCATGTGGCCCTTTGTCTCTGGAGTGGCTGGCTTTCTTGTTCATGCCTCTTCTAATGGTTCTATGTTCTTAGATCACCAGACTTTTGAAAATGGTCAGCTGAAAAAAATGAAATAAACTCATCTAATTTTTTAAAATATTTGGGAGGTCCCCCTCCTAAGCCCCCTTCCATATTTTGTAGTCCCTATACCCCACAACCCCCTACCGCTTATATGCCCTTACCCACCCACCCCTTTGTGTTTTGGCCGAAATGTTCAGCAGAAAAAACCGTGAAAAAAAGCCTAGTGATGCAATAACGTCTTTCTGAGATTATATACAATAATTGCTAGACTCATTAAAGGTTTATTTCAGACATACATCAGGGGGTGAGTCACTGATTTAGTATGTTCTTAAACACCTCAACTCAGCCTTTCATCTTTCTGAGGTTGATAAATGAGTACCAACACGGGTTGGGTAATTTTGTATGAATATTTGTTCTATATAAAGCGCCTAGGCGTAAGTGCTATATAATAACACATCATTATCATTTGGTGCTTATATAAAATGTATATCACATTATAGTGATATTGTAACCATATTTTCGTAGTGTACTTAAGAACAATGCTATCTGATGCCACTTCCTGTTTTGCCAATGCTATCTGATGTCACTTCAGGGTGGAATCAAATTACATGACTTCCTGTGATGTCATCAGAGGTCAAATGTCATGTAATGTCACTTCTGCTAGCCCTGGCATTTTGGTGAAATGGCGTCCCTGAATAAAGTCCTTAGTTGCCACAGAAGGGGAGATGATAAGAGTCAATTGTTTCCTGGATACAGCCACCAGACACCATCAGCGTGTGCATACACAACATTATTGGAGACATAGATTTATTTTCCTGTTTCTTTTCATTATCTTAATATCACCTCTTGAATATTCCAGGGCAAGGAAAGACCATGTTTGGTGATATGATATGATATGGCATTTGTAAGGTGGGCTGTTGATATTGTCTATGTTTATAAATGATGGAAGAACCTGGCATCACTGGTGCCACACATCCCATCGTTTAGGAAAGTCAAACCTTAGTAATATTAGATTTGAATTATTGCCCCTCCTTCACCTCTTTCACTTCCTGAAACGATGATGTCAGATGCATCGTGTAGCCAGACGAGGATGAAGACAGCTTCTAGGCACTACATTTTATCGACGGAGGACTCAACCTTGGTCTCTCATATATTTTCGCTCTTGTTCAGCACGGAGAGGATGATATACTTTTAGCATGCTTTTCTCTGTGGCCCCTGACAGGAGAGGGCGAGTAGAAATCAAAACCAGTCTTTGCACCTATGCGTGCAACTGAAAAAAGAACATGAGTGACCTTTTAAATTGCTTAACAATGCATTTAAAAGCCTTTTCCCCATTAGAACTGACTAAAAACCTCTAAATTACAATTTTGAACAGTACTCATCAAACAATATAATTGTTTGCGAACCACCACACGTACATTAGTCCAATGCAGCTGTAAACACGTGTGTATGTGTTCGTGTGTGTGCCCAACAGAACATTATGGGCCGGACGCAAACAGTAGCTTTTTAGCAAAACATGTATGTGCCTCAGGAGACATAGTGGTGTTTTCATGAAGTCTTTTTTCAATGGGAAAATTGAAAAATTCCATTGGAAAAAGCTTTGTAAATCAGGCCCTGCATATTAACTTTATTCAGCCATTGGGCCATCAAAGTACAACGTATCACGCACGTAGCAGATAACACATAAATAATTACAACAATTCAAGTTTACAAACCATCCTTCCTAAAGTGAAGGGGCATGACTTGACCCCCAGGACTGTTCCTTATGGCGATCAGGTTCTGGCCAGTTAGCCAATGGAACAAGCTCTCCTCTTCCTTTGTTAACTCCCCAAGCCTTTTTTCCCAGTGGGATTACATTGGCTTTTAAAAGCGGTGAGTGCCATAGCCAACATTGTGATAAAGAAAAGCTTTTTTGTTGGGGATTGGCCCTAATTTCAATCCTGCTGCGGGCTGATGGGCGATGTCTCACGGCCATATCCAATATGTCATTAGCAACTCTCTGCTCCTTCAATTCTGGGCATATATAGTTCAACATGGGGCCCTTATCATAATTAAGTCTTAAACAGTTTGAGATGTCAACTCGAATCAAGGATCAGCATCCACACACCTCTCGAAGCAAGTGAGAGCACTTAGTAATAGGTGATTTCCTAGACTCTGTGTGGTTCAGGGGGATTTTGTGGACTCTGTGGAGAAATACCTGTGATGCTGGAAATGCATCAGAGGGACAGGGCCTCTGAATCCTTGTCCTTTATTGCTTTATCATGTATGTTCTGACTTGTTTTCCGCACAGGAGTTCATGTGGGACTCCTGGCGGTGCGGCTGTTCCTGTATTTGGTTTGGTGAACAGACCCATGGGATACCCTTATGGCACCCATGGGTGGGAGTACGACCCTGTACTCCTAGTGTATGTTTATGGGCACCTGTGTGTGGCCCACAGAGAAGGGTACGGGCTGGCAGCTCTGTGCTGAATTGACAGATGCCCTGAGCGTCCTCCATTTTGGGATGCCCAGGCCCTGTCATTGGAATCAGTGGATTCCTGATGGAGGCAAGATGGCCCCTGTGGCCTCTTGCCATCCATCGCCTGTTACCTTGGTTTTCCCAAAGCCCTGGGAAGCCCTGGCTCTGTCCCTTCCCCCTTACTGGCTGTTGGGTGGAAGTTCTATATATGGTAGTGTGGGGAAGTGCAGCCCCAAACTGGCTGGAGCCTTCCCAATGACCGTATTTTGTGGGTACACCCGTGGGGTGGGCCCTGGGTGAATGGAGTGTGTGATGAATACGCATTCTGTGTTATGGGTGTCTAGTATCTGGTGTTTGACACAATGACTGAGACAACCCTGCCCGAAACTGGTATTAATGCACTGTTTAGTGCTGAATGGCACAGTACTTGTCCGAATCCACATTCTGTGTTGTGAGTGTCTGGATGGAGAAGAATGGCCTGAATGCACCATGCACCTGATTGGCTGACGGACTGCCTGAATGCCCTGAGCGTGACCCGGCAGAGTGAATGGGAGATCAACAGTATATCTGGGGGCCTCTCACAGCTAGAAATCGTTCAGAAGCTGAAGTTGATACTTGATGCTTGCTCTCGAAGCTGATCCAGAAGAAAAAGGTGAACCACTGGTCCATTCCGTATAATCTAAAAGCTGCTGTGTCTTCAAGAACTGATCCAAGGGAGGACCTGGTAAGGAGACCTCTTCCCGAGCAACGAGGGACCATCGTGCACCAGCTGATCTTTGCCAAAGCTCCCTGGCCTACGAAAGGCTGCTGACCGGAGAAGGGGACTGCCGAGGAGAATGAAGAGAAGCACCGGACCGCCATCGCCGACCGGAGCTGCCGTGCTCCTGTTTGCCTAAGAACATTTGATCCAAGGACTCCCTTGTTCATCATCGTTGACTGCTTTTGTCCTGCTGGAGAAAGTCAAGGCTGCCGACGACCGAGGAGAATCTGTCAGTGGGTTTCCCGCTACCTGAAGACCTCAGAGACTCTGATGAAGCTAATGAAGCCAGCCAAGGTCACGTCCCGCTCGTCGACGCCAGACGCCAACGACTTGATGCCGTTGCTGGGCCAATGTTCTTCACTAACTCTTTGCTGCAACAAACCATCATCGTCGAGGTGCACCGCATGCCTCCCCTGTTGCAGGAAGTTTTTGATCACTCGTCAACGAGCACCGCAAGGACCGAAGCTGCTGCCTCAACGACAATGTTCACTTTTTCTTCATCTCGGAAGTTCGACGACCCGTGGCTCCTGCTTAAAAGGGAGTGCACTCAAGAAGGGCCCGTCAATTCCCCGACGAAGAACTCTACAACACAAGGTACATTTGGGTTGCAGAACTATAGAAGTAGATAAGACTCTAATAGACAATATATGGACTGGGCTTGTAGTACATCTTCATTTAAAGGTTACCCAGGTGGGGGGATCCTCATCCGGAACTGTGCCTAGTGGTAGGGGCCAGTATTCTGCCAATTGTCTAACCAACTTGTCTTCCTCCTAAATCTATGGTTGATATCATTTTGCTGTGTTGATTCGTATGCTATTTGAACTGAGTACAGTTGATGCATTTTAATGGAATCAGAGTAATCGTGGTACCACCTAGAACTGTACATATTTAACATTTTAGAATTGTAGGAGCACAAAGTGTATTATCATGATAGTGTATATAACATTGACCCTTATTTATATAAAGACTGTGTTGTAACTAATACAGTGTGTGGACATTCCTTTGTGGGTGCTTGAGGACTACACTGTATTTAAGAACCAGCTTGCATCACCTCCTGAGATGCTAGGCCTTGATTGCTCGTCCATTGCTACCGTAATAGAGAATATTTGCTGGGGTCCTCTTTGCCTCTCCTCTACCATATAGAGAGCAGGAGTACAGACACCCCCCTCCAGTGCGCTTCTTTACAATTCCCAGTTCCCATACCAGGACCCTTTCATATTTGCCTGTGGCATATTGTGACCATGCTGCAAACTACGGGCCCTGAAGCTGATCCTATTGCCATTCTGCGCTAAATTGGGATCTATATGACCTGATCTTGCAGCCTGATCTATATGACCTGATCTTGCAACCAAGCTTCAACCAGTGTGTAGGGTTCTGGATCCCTGGTCAGCCTTCCCACTTGCTCTGGTGGCCTTGCAGCAATGTTGCGGTCCCTTAGAGTTGAGACTCCAGTGCCCATGTGAGATTGTGTCATGGTCCCCTGCTCAGGCAAGCCTGTGCTTCCACTGGTTTGGTTGGTGAAATGTGGGTTGGTCTTCGAGTTATTGCAGACCTCCTCCTCTGGTTGTTTTGGTTGGGACTGGAGGACCCCAATGCTGACATATGTTGATGCACCCTCACTGCAGCAACTTTCCTTTGGTCTGCAAGAATAAGCTGAAGCAGCTTCTTTATAGCTGACAGTTCATGTAAAACAATATTGCAATTGCATCCCCTTTCGTGGTCCCTCTTCACCTTGGTGGTTAACAAAAGTGGGAGGCATTCCAGGCGAGACAAGAGTAAAATGGGAGTTGTTACACAGCAGTAGCTCATTCTGAGTCTGCATGACTCTCTCCTCATCTATGACATCTCTTTTGGCAATTGAAGAGCTGGTCATGGAAGGTGGCTTCCCTCCCCCTTGTGAATTCTTTTGCTGAGTTCTGGGTGCCATGAGTTGATCTATGTTGGTTCCAGAAACATTACATTTATTTAAGGGGGGGATACGAGACAGTGACTGTGTCATAGGCAGTGTCTTCTGTACAAGTCCCCTGGGTCCTGAATTCACTGAGATCTTGGGGGTTACAAATCTGGGAGAGGGATTTGTTCGCTCATAGCCCCTATATTGCCCTTTCTCAAGTTGACGCCCACCCGAGGGGCTGGGTAGGTCCTCAGGCCTGGCTCTACTTGGTGTGGCACACTCTGGTATATTATTCAACTTCGTATCCATTGCCCCACTTCTCCCCATAACATCCTCATTACCCCCAAGGAATTGATTGATCTCCTTAATAAGCATGTATGCTTCACCTGTGATCATGGACTGGAGTTATCAGCGTCAGCGTCGGGACCTGACACAGAGAGTGGCCCCAACAGTTTGCGTCTCACAGTTACTATCTTACATTTTTGATGGACAAGCATCACAGGAACGAGTTGGAGGCAGGGGGGCCCTGGCTCATCCGTGGTGTCAGATGGATGCAGCTATTCCCAGGTTAGTGGAACGAATTGAATGGGTTGGATGGGGAAGCAGGGGCACCATTTACCACAGTTTAGAAAAACCATGATCCCCCAAGGTGGCAGTTAGATACAGCTTTCCATAAATTACTAGGCCAGGTTGGGTGGGGGTCAAGGGTGCAAGGGTACAACTAACAGAGTCAATATTGCCCAGGTCGTCACACTTTCTCTCACCTTAACAGATGTTCGGTGAGCCCCATGCCATTGCAGTGTAGTTCTTGACAGATGGCCTCTCACCCCCCGTGGGAACCAAACACCCTGTGAGGGCACAACACCTGTGCCCTTGGCCCGCAGGCTTTACACTGGCAGGCACGCGCTGAGTTGATTGAAGCAGTTGGGGCATGGCCTCCATGAAATCCCAATGCAGTGACCCTACTGGGCCAAAACATGGCAAAGTAGGAAAGCGAGTGCACAGGCACAACACCCTTGCCCTTGAACCGCAGGCTTCACCTTGGCGGGCCCGGGCTGAAACAGTTGATGGCGTGGCCTCTGTGGAATCCCGGTATGGTGGCATCCATGTGTTGAAAAACAGCAAAGCAGGAAAGCAGGTGCGGGGGCACAACACCAGTGACCTTGGCACATGGGCTTCACACTGGCAGGCCCGGGCTACAGCAGTTGAAGCAGTTGGGGCATGGCTTCTGTGGAATCCCAGTACAGTGGACTTCCTGGGCTGAAAAACAGAACAGCAGGAAAGTAGGTGTGGGGCACGACACCGTTATTTATAACACGCTTAATACCCAGAGGTTTCTAAGCGCGGACCCAGGGATCGAACCTGTGTTGTTCTGTCTCTTCTTGCTTCCAAGGCGAGCACGTTGCCCTGAGCTATCCTCCTGAGTTTAGGCCCAATTCAAAGTATAGCATAATTATGGGCACACAGTTTGGCAAGGACAATGCCTTCCTACACATAATTCCCTCAAACTTACACAACTCCAGTTTATCATACATATGTTTTCATTTAAAACCATATAGTAATGATGGGGCAACTTTACATGTTAGAAACTACACCAAAGACTGCAGGGTAAAGCGACAATATATTTTCCTAATGTAGTACATTAGAGCTGCATACTATTTACCCTTGGCCCACAGAGAATTCTTAATGTTGTTGTATGCCAATGACCTGCTAAATCCAAATCCTAAGTATTTCACCATAGGTACCGTGGATAGAACAGACAAGGACATTTTCCATTTAAAGTGCGCAATTTTATGTTTTCTTCCCTCGTAGCATAAAACACATGATTTATTCAGATTGACTAATAGGCCATTCTCTAAACACATTCTTCAAAACGATTCAAAAGTCTCTGTAGGTCCATAGGAGCCTTATCTAGTTGCAAAAGATCATCCACGTAGGCAACCCAAAAACAGCGTTCCCCATTATTCTTAAAAGGTGCAAAGGAGGCATTCTCTAAATATTCCCCCCAAATATGCGAGATATAGATTAAAGAGGCAGGGGGCAAGTACGCAACCCTGTCTCAATCCATGGGCCCTTTCCACCCATTACAATTGTCATACGTCCTGAAACAACATTTCCAAAACACTCAGTCCATCTTTGCATTTTGCCCAAGTGCATTCTGGTATCTCTAGTGTCCCAGTCAAGATGGTCTCCATACTGAGCTATGACAGAGGTAGCTCAATTGAATGGTAAATAAGTATAGGTGGCTGTTTGGGCCGTCAATGCTATTCAAAGCGTATTAAAGTGGTAACCTTTGCACCCATTACAAGTTGTCATATGTCCTGAAAAAACATTTCCAAAACCCAAAGGCCATGTTTGCATTTTGTCCAAATGCATTCTGGTATCTCTAGTCTCCCAGTCAAGATGGGATACTAATGCCACCATTGTACACTTTGTCTTAACATATTTCTGTAATGATTTCTATATTTGAATGGGAACCTTACTATGGTATGTGTACTCTCCCACTGCCCTACACATGGTAACCTGATTTAACTTCCCATGATGCCTTTGTGTACTAAATAATTACTATGCCATATCACTAATGCCACTATTCATGCAAATTGGAGGGCCCCACACATCTTTTGCCACCCAGGCCCCCACAAAACCTATGACCCACTCAGCCTCTGCTTCCCGACCGTTCGCAAATAAGCCCCGGATACCAGTCTTTGGCACCTCTCCGGGAGCAGTGCCCTCCCACCCTCGCCACGCACCTTAAAACCACTTGTAGCCCCCCGCGGCCCACCAACCACTTACTTTCTTGGCCAGCTATGGGGGTTGGAGGTCTGGACTCGAGCATTACCAGCTCCCTGAACAGCAGTGTTCCCTGTTTTACACCTGCATCGCACCCCGTTGTAGTGAATTTGTTTTATGTATATGGGCAATGTGTAATGTTTATGTCAATTTGGAAGTAATTGGCCCCAAAGCGCGATGTATCAATGCAGTGCGTTAGAACCCCCTTTCAATCCGGCTTATTATCCCAGAGGCGGCATATATTAATTTAATTTTCAAATGGAGGAGGAGTATTGGGGGTAAGGGTTTTGGATTCCACAAATGGAAACGCAGGAGGGTTGACAAGGACATGTGATGCCCAGAGGAGAGGTTCTGTGGTTTTCTTGTGGCACAACGAATACCAAATTGTTAGTTTGCTGCATGGTTGGCAATGGTGATTGAAGCTGTAATACAGCTTGCAGCGGCCATATGTATATGGTGCATATAGACATGGTGTATTAACAGAAGTGAAGCAATAGGGTGGCCGTATGTTCGGTATGTTCCTATAATCACCCGGCTCACAATGTTTGCAGTATGCAGTTTCGGGGTTCCCCTATCTCAGTGTCCCTTATGTATGTTGACGTTACCCACCCTACTCCCACTCTCTCTACCCCAACCCACACTAACCCCACCTCTCTATCGCCTCCAACCTACCCTACCCCCACACTCTCTACCCCGACTCACAATACCCTCACTCTCTGCCCCACCAACCCACACTACTCCCTCTCTCTCTACTGGTGAGGAAGCATATCTCAGGGGCAACGCGTTTGCCTTGAAAGCAAGACAGGCAGCACAACACAGGTTTGAAACCTGATCCCACGTTTAGTAACCACTTGCTGGTATTAACTGTGTTATAAAATAACTATTATAATTCAACTGCCAAGCAGCCCACCCCCACTCTCTACACCATCTACCCATCCTACCCCCTCTTTCTCTTCTCAAGACTATCCCATTTACCCCCACCACACACCCTTATCCCCTCTCTGAAGTCTGAAACACTTGTGTACGAGCGCGATAGAAATAAAATATCAATCAATCTCTCTAGCCCCACCCACCTTAAAGCCTTTATTCCCCACAATACCCAACCTACGCCCCTATTCACCCACCTATCCGCCTCACTTTCTCTCCCAATCCCTCTCATCCTTGCTATCACACTCTTACTTTATTTCTTACCCTCTCACTGTCACCCTTTCTCACTAATATTTCCTCTTGCTCATGATCAGCACCCTCTATCAATGGCTTCCTCTGTTGCTCTATTCTCCTTCCTTCTCATACTATTGCACACCTGCACCCCTTATCACATCCGCCTTTAAAATGTTGCACCCTCCTCCTTGCACCCTGGTACCTATAAATGCAAAATATAAATAAATTCAGTAAACACCAAAACTATTGGCATTGCCAAAGCTTGTTATGCTAGTCAGCATAGCTTGCTGTTTTCCATATTTTCGAGATCACAAGACATATGTTACAACTTTAAAAATGGCCAGAACATGGCTTTGCCAAAAATCGATGCTTAAGACAATTGCCAAGGTCACAGATTAAGATGTCTAGTTCCTTATTGGCTAATCCCCCTTTCCCATCTATTTGTGACTGTATGCCAGTTTCGTTTTGTGAGCAACACCGTGAAAATCATATATTCTGCTATTTGATTCTGCTACATCACTGCACTTTGGCTTCAGTCCAGGCACTCCCTTCTTCAATATGCACATGGCACTTTTGAGTATCCATGACAGTTAAGGCCTGCAGTTTATGTTCAATATGTAATGTGACATTAATTTTGAAAATAATGGATCCTCTTGCCATTGCTATGGGCCTTATTCCGATATATCTTTCTAATCTCTACTGAGTGTGAATAATATTTCTTATGTCAGGGAGCTATATTCTGTGTTATGTATGTTGTCCTAAATGTGTGTAGTCACCTAGTTTCTAATGAACCTGCCAATAATAAGGACTGTAAGGGATTTCAATCAGGCACACACCCAGGTCTGACAATACAATTCAGAAATAAGCAAAGCAATTGACTTCACTTATAAGGAGGCAAAATAGAAAACACAGGGAAAAAGAACAATTTGTTTTGCACACAGATAGCCTTTAGGTTAATGTTCCCCCTGCAAAGTTTTGTTTAAATACAAATGAGCAGTCCTACACCAATGTGAGTAATCAGCAGGTATTCAGGAATGGAATACAATATCTAGAGTTATAGGCAATCCTCCCTCCCAAAAAAGAGAGAAAACCTTATTTTGGCAAAGGACGCTTTGAAAATGACAGGTGAAAATGACTTTGTGAAATACTGAAAAAGGGTGCAAAAATGCTTAATTGGATAGATATTCTAAGAAAAGCAACACTAATCAGGTCCTAACATACATGAGCTATAATATAAACAAAACACACACTTGAGATTAGGATGGGATGGAAAAAGCACTTTGAAAAGGGGACATGACACCTGTAAACTTGGGAATTTTGCAAATTTGTGGCAGACCTTTACTATGCGATATTGAGGAAAAACTTGTCAAATACGTGTTCCACGATTTAGTTGCGGATATAGCTAAGGATGTTAGATATCGGTGAGAGTTGAAATTTCATTTCTATCTTTACAACTGTGGGAGTTATAGAGGTTTTAGTGAGAGGCGTTTTTGCAAAATAGGCGCGAAAAATGAAAACAGAAAAGCGCTTTTGAAAATGACAGATGGGTTTGATCACACTATATTATGACTATGAAAAAGAGAAGGCCATGGATGGATCTTACAGTCATGTGATCAGCGTAACCCATCCTGTTGTGGATGCTCTACTTCTTCCTGGGATTTAATTTAGTTATTCAAAATCACTAGGGAGTTATGGTTTTGGAACACAGGTGAGACAATCAGCGCAAGAAAGATTCTAACAATACTGGAGTTCTGAATTAAAGATGGGATGGGTTGAGATATGGATAATACAATGCAGATATACTAAGGGTCACTGTTCTGCCGGTTAATCTGTACAGAAGAAGTTATTAAATTGGACCGTCAGGTCTGCACAATTAATTGGATCTGGTCTACCAGCAGCAGGGCACCTCTAGTGGGATTGGATCAGCAAGGCGGTTCTGGTCAACTGGACTGCACCTCAACCTGGATTTGGAAGGGCCCCTTCTGGTTAATGGACATGGTAGATAGCAGGATGCAAGTTTTCAGCGGGCCAGCCTTAGTGGTAGCAAGCTAAGATGAATCAGAATGAAATCCCTTCAAGTTTGGGGTGTTTGCAATTTGGTCAGGCTAGCAATAATTTTGCAATGCTAGGGTCTGGATTCTGCAAAGAAATCTGGATCTTTCAAGAATTCTGGAGTCAGCTATAAGTTGAAAGGTTCTGGAATAAGGTGCTGCACAGACATCTGGATGGGTTATGGAATCAGTGTGTTCTGGAAGCAGTGTGTTCTGGAAGTAGTGTGTTCTGGAAGCAGTGTGTTTTTTGAGTAGTGAAACTTCTATATTTATACATTACAAATGCCAACCCCCTGTTTATGGTGTGGGCAGAACTTCAAAACACAACCCCATGTCTGTGAGTGGCTACTGGCGTGTGCTTTGTCCTGGTTGGCAGTCTAAACAGAGCTGTCATTTTATGACAGGATTTAGGAACTCCCACCTGGATTTTTACCCAAAACATACTTTTGCACAAATGTACATTTCTACAATTATGTACCCTCATAAAATTGTACACATATGCTTTATACTCGATTATCTACATTTACATTCACTTCCCATCTTTGTGAGAGCTGTATTGGTCATTCTATGGATTTTTATCAATTTTACCCATAACACTTGGGATTAATAATTTCTAATTTGATACATCTCTGGGCGCTGAGCAGGGGATCATGTACATACAGTTTTAAGCTTGCAACATTAATAGTTTTGCCACAATCAGTGTTTTAGTGTATCTTTGGTTCCTTATGTAGTAAGAACTCCTACCACATCTTCAACTGTCTAGCATGAGTTCAGATTTATAAGTTTGTATTTTTCACTTGTCTACTTATTTTGTCTGTCATGTTAAATGTCATAAAGTTCTGAGGCAAAAACAAGTAATTTCCATTCAAAATCCAGTCCAGGTTTTTTTCTTACTTTCAAAGTAAGCAAATGGCCAGTCCTTTGAAGTTCACTGAGAAACCTCTTCCACATCGGCCCCTCCTTTAGGAAGATGGGTGTCCAAGCCTGCCTTTGTCCTTGGGTCAGCTAGGAGACAAATGGCTGAGGCTTTCTTTGTTTTCATTATGCAGGAACCATTAACATCACTTTAGCCTTCCTGTAGCAACTGAGTGTTAATCTGATATGTGAATCTTCCCAGGCCAGGCACTGTCAAATCAGAAAAAATGTTGATTCGCTCCAGACTGGGTTCCTATACATTAAAGTCTTTTCAATTCAAATATAAAATACAAGCACAGTTTATAAAGGATTTAAACATTTTAAAATAATTAGCCCTTCACCAACATGCTTGAAATAGTGGATTTTGCAATTTTTCAGGACAAAGAAAATACATTTAAACCGGGTTTGACAGCCAATTTCTTAGGCAGCTGTCAGTCAGTGGGGCCTGGATTCTTCTGACTGCCTGGAGAATCCATGATTTCAGCACACTTTCCTTTCAATAATTCACTGGGGAAAATGACTGAATTTATCGACAAAACAGCACTTGGCGTGGATAAAAATACTCCACAGGACAGCCTGCTTGCCTCAATGAACAATGCTTCTGACTTTTACAATGTTGGACATGAGGGCGGGCGGGACACATGCCCTTGAATGACATTTTCACCTGTCCATTACCAGAGGGAGCGAGGGTCTACTCCTCTTCAGTCCATTCAAAGAAGCACTTCTTTGCGAGTCCTAGACAGAAGGCATATGTATGGGACAATGTTGCTCACAAGTGAATTATTAGAAGTCCTGAAAAACTGTAATTGCCACTTGGTTATGGGTGTATTAGAGGTACAGGGGAGTGTGAATGAGGAATAGAAGCAGATACAGATAAGTGTCATTTTAATGCATTTGCAAAAGTTCAAAGTTGCCTCAGAAACATTTTTTAAAGTTACATTATATCTGCAAGTGTTGTGTGAGACATGAGGAACTGAATAAATAATGTATTAAAATACATGACAAATTAGTACCTACCCTTTGCCTTGCCAACCATTTTGCATTATGAAATCAACTTATTTTCTCCTGAAATAGTGAAAGACGTAGTCCCAATTAGCTGCCCCAATCTAACTGAGCTTTTTAACCCTTTTCTCTGCTTTACTCTTCCTTGTCACCTTCAAATATGAACCTGTCCTTCCTCCTATCCTTCCTGAGAATCCTGTAGCAGGCACAGAAGGCCCAGCACACTATTGAACGGTTTCCCTCATACCCCATTATTCAACGTTCCTTAAGTGTGTGGTCTTCAACTGGATTATTAAGTGCCTTGAGGATAATGGCATTGGAGAACCACTTCAAGTTGCTCCCATCTGGTTTTGAGGTAATAATCACACCACCAAGGCTGCACTCATGCATGTATCCAAAATCTTCCTGGATGCTAACCTCTTCAAACTCTTGTCTTTAAACATACTCTTGATCGTCTCTGCCATTTTAAACAATGTCAACCATTTCTTTCTTTTCGTCACTCTGTAGGACCTTCAGTTTTTCACAAGCATGGGTTGGCCGATACAGGGAAGGCCACTCCTTTACAATCTCATGGAACTGACAAACCTCTGACCCCACCCCACTCCCTATCGGATTCCCCAAGTAATTGGATTTCTGATATTTACCCTGTGTACCACTGTGCTATGTAGACTAATTTTGTACTTCAGCTTTCACTACCACCTCCTTGCTGACAACACTCAAATGTGTTTCTCCTTTCTTTACTTCATTCCAGCTATCTTGGAAACTACAACCCATCACAGGATGGCTCTCTGCTACCTCATGCCAAAACCCTTCAAAAATGGAAACTGAAGATATATTTTCAAAGCTTGCAATGCTATTCCTACACAGCCTCTCTACTATCTCCTTTCCGCTTGATCTTCTTGCACTCTCACCCAAGGGTTGAAACACTGTGGTCCTCTTTGATAGCAACCTCCAAATGCAACTATTCATCTCTTCCAGTGGCTCTGCTGCTTGTATCTAGCCTTCTCAAAATGGCCACATTTCTTACTTACCATTCTGCAATAACTCTAATCATCAACCTTGTGCTCAACAACCTAGACTGTTGCTTGCGCCTGCCTACTCCTTTGCATTCCTCTCTACTCTTTCCTGCTCTGGACAAAGTCTTCAACTTCACTATCTACTGACACCTTGCTCGATGGCTTTCCATGTGGAACTGTTCCTGTTTAAGTTCCTTCTAGTCTAGAAATCTATTGGCTTGCTTCTTAGTACCTAGCTCACTCTATGTCTGTCTACTCACTCTCCCATTCCCTATGCTACTCTTCTGCACTAAACCTCACTCTGCTATGCCCCCACTGTACCTCCTCTCACTTCCACTCCTTCTCCCGACTCGCCCTGCTCAACTAGAAACTTCTGCCCATGATAATCAAAGCTGGCTGACAGTGGATCTCTTCAAAGCAAGGCTTAACGTTCATTTTATGGGTAAAGAAGAACTCCTTACACATCGCCCATCCTCCCTTCCTGATCCCACTACTCCCTCCATTGCTGCATAATTTTTAATGTGTAAAGGATTTCTCTTTAGTTCGCTGCACTTACCCCTCTCTCATGTCCATATTGCCTTTGAAAGTTACCTGTTTTTTTTCTATTTTGTATTCGGTGTATGTGACATTTGGTTCCCACCCACATTAACTGTCTTACTGATGGTTCTCTCATCCTTGCACTATTGTACAGGCCTCTGATTCCTGTAAATTGGCTATTTTAAGACATTTCTGATCATAGCTGACACCCCTATCATTCCTATAAATATAAATATAAATACAAATACTAAGTATACTGGCATAACTCAAGCAGCTCATATACTCAATACGGGACATTTTTTCCCATATTATTTCCCATTGACTCGCGAGGATAGCTCAGGGCAAGGTGCTCACCTTGGAAGCAAGACAACACGGAGCAACACAGGTTCGATCCCCAGGTCTGCGCTTCAAAACCTCTGGGTATTAAGCGTATTATACATATCCTATCATATAATTCATGTTTTTTCTGTGGTCAGTCATTGGTGTAGCATAACTTACTCCTGAATGAGGATTCTTTGCGAGACAGGCCCTAAAGTCCTGCTGTTCTGTTGTGCAATGGCAATATACACACAAGCTCCTCCTAGCATACGCGTTGGTTTGCAAACTAACGTACTGACTTGCAATGAACTGATGTCACTGACGTTAGTTAGTAGTGGGGAGACATTGTGCGATATTAGATACATTTAAGTCGATGCAAGTAAAATTGCCTTTATGTAAAAGCATATTCTTTCAATGCGTTTTTGCACCAGGACAAATGTCGCCCTACTGTAAACAACATTGTCCCGGTGCTAAAATACACTGAAAGAATATGTGTGGCAAATTTTGGCTAAGGGCTAATTGCAACTGCACCAGTGCAACGTTTCTGTGACTTGACCGTAGATGACTACAACCACAAGTCTTCTTGGAACGATGTACAATGTGAATACCAGGGCAATTATATGGAAACGCTTCTCTTTTATTAGTAGTTAAATGGTGAGCATAGTAAGAACCAAAATGGCACTGAACGAAAATATCTCTAAAAGAAAGAAAGAATTTGTAATAATACATTTACGTTTGATCGATAGTATTTTTAAAACAATTAATTATTGTGATGATGATTCCGTTATTAACATTGGGCACGCTAAATCCTGGGGCTTAAATGGCCAATGTCTTCAGCTTCCGAATGCCGGTAACATTTACCCCGTGTAACTGTCATCTCCGACTGCTGCAGTGCTTCCGGTCCCAGGCTGCCGCGCTGCCGCGCTTGTAGCCGCTTCCTTCCTTCCGTCCCTGAAATGTTCAGGACGCGTGTAATTGTGCCATTGATCGCGACCTCAACTCCCTGCGGATGCGTAGTCTCTGATTATGCTTAACACCATTCACCTTTCCAGCTTCCCTCTAACCTCAAAGCTGCGTCTGGGGACCTGCTGCTGACAGACTCACTGTGATCAGCAGAGCTTGCCTTCTGACACTGACATTCAAGGCATATTACATTCAACCTTCCTGGATAAATATCAAGTCAAAGAAAGCTAATACTGTACCTGACTGCTTTCACCACATTCTCCGAACATGGCGGCGCTCTGCACAGGGCCGCATTAAGCTCCTGATTCAAAGAGAGTTTTCCAAGGGATTATGCCATTATAAAATGCTTCTGAGAAAACGGCCCTAAGTGTTTCATCTTTACAGTGTGTATCCTTTAGAAAAAAGGGTAAGACACATTTAATGTGGGGAATTGTACAGCTAAACCCGACCAAGCACCAAGTCACCAGTCAACATTAATGTAATTGTATCTATGTAATTGTATCTACATGTATTTGAACAATACGTTTGTTAATCATAGTTGCTATTGTAAGACGGTGATTGATGTGAAGAAGGAATTAATTTCTCTATTAATCAAAATACTGCCTCGATGAAGCCATTTTTATATTTTAAAGTTGATCATAACTTGGCCGGGAGGATAGCTCAGTGGTAACTCGTTTATCTTGGAAATAAGACAATGCAGAGCAACACTGCTTCTCTCTTAGAGACTGGTCTCCAGTAAGTGAGATATACATGATTAATTAAATAATTTAACTTGACTTATTTATGTGTTGTATTATGTATTACTTAATAATGTAATCTACAAACCTAGAATGCAAGTACAAGGAGGATAAATAGCACAGGAACAAAAGGGAAACATCAGAGACTGACACACAGGAAGTTGACTGAGCTGGAAAGCAAGAAGACACATTGTAAACATAAAGATGATGAGATAGAAATGAAGGGGATGAAATACAGTAGAGAGCAGGTGAAGGCCTCAGAAATAAAGAGACTTAGATAGGGGGAGTTACAGAGAGGAAAGTATATGAGTGGGGGAAAGCAGCATGATGGTGAATGTATATTCTACTGGCTGCTACAGAGGGGTGAGTTCTTATCTCAGTAAAATGGCAAACTTGATATTTTTACTTTAAAAACGAATTAAAATGAAGAAATGTAAAAAAGGATGACAAATTAAAATGATGAAAAATTGAAGCTCCTTTAATAGCACTGAAAAATGTAAAAACAAACACATTTAACCACAGAGAAACATTTTAATTAAAACTGTGAAGTAAAGTTTACAGTAATCATTTTTAAAATAACATAAATAAGTAAAAGTGGACCATGCAAAGGTAATATGAGGGTGAACCTATTGGTGTAAGTTTTATACCATTCTAATTTCGGGTGATTCAGAGTTTGTGCAATCATCATACTTGAACAGTGGTTGGACAGTGGTTCATATCAATAGGATCGACCACCAAGACCCTGCAGAGAAAGGCAGGATGGCATGACCTGAAGGGCACTAACCTGCCCCAATGCTGCAGGACAATAAATAAAAAAATAAAAATAATAATAATAATAATAATAATAATAATAATAATAATAATAATAATAATAATAATAATAATAATTTGGCATTTATATGGGGACAATGGGACATGTTTCTCTGGCCCACCTCTTTTGCTACATATATGATTCGTTTTTTCTACTTCTTGTCTGGGTTGGTGATCTCTCTATGTGTAGTAAGACATGTGTTTTGTTGTATTATTGGCGGGATTATGCTACACATAGAAAAAACATTCTAAATACATATTTTTTATCGCAGCACGCCTCACACTAGAATTTAAAAATAGAAAAAATATATTTCTAGTCCGTACACTGTACATATATATATTTTTTTATTTGCAGCACTGGTAGATTGCAAATATTGCATCTTTCTATTTCTAGTATAGGTTTGGGTAGGTTTTCGGATCGCAGTGTAGGTTCGTTGTGTGGATTTGAAAGCCAAGTGATCAGCAAATAGCCAGTGATCACCAAACCTTAAAGCAGGATGAAAATAAAGAAGGAAGACTAACACTTTATAAAATAGTTCAAAAACTGCTTAAAACTGCTAAAAGTAATTATATTTCACCATATTCTGAAAAAATCAGCATGTTATAGCTATATGATAGCCAGGAGTTATGACCATGGTGCCCCACTTATGCCCTCTGTGTTAACTGCTCCTTATCTGGATCAACAAAACCAGAGAATCGCTCATACAAACTGGATCAGCAAAAGCACAGCCATCTCCTGTATATGTGCAAAAATACTTACAAAATACTTAATTCGATTAAATATTTAATAGAATTAAGAAAATTATCAGTAAACAAGGGGATATTTTGTAATGTGACAGTAAAACCAGGGAACTATTCCCTACATTACCAGTATTTTCACACAAAAGAACTAGCAACTTGTGAGATCTGCTAGTCTGTACTGAGGATGCAAAACTTACTATGACGAGAAAGAGAAAGACATGTATATTCCCAAGCTCACATTGCATCAACTGCAACCATATCACAAAGGGTACTGTACTATTTCACCCAACCACGGGTGAGAAAATACAATGGAGAAATAATGCCCACGCGCCATCAGTAATGTAGTGACTCAATTAGCCCAGATGGCATCTACTATGTTGGGCAAACCACAAGGTGAGCAATAATATGTTGGAATGAACACAGATCCAACATTAGAACAAATAACCCCAATTCGGCAGTAGCCAGACACTTTCATGAGCACAGACATTAGATTATGCAGACAAAATTCCAAATTATGTGAAAACATACAAGATGAACATCACTACTAGACTTGAACAAAGCAAAGCATGTTGGATTAACAGATTTTCTCTTACATGAATTCAAATCAGCTCTTCAGAAAGAAAAATACAGAAACATCAAATATACACGTTTTGGGCAGGACTGATTGCAGAGAAAAAGTCATAATGTTCCATTAAGAGTGACAATTGCAATGGCGAAAAGAAAGAAAGGCTACATTTCTGAATCAAACATCAGCTCTGGGCATATAAACTAAACTAGCGAACCTTCTTCAATAACTTACAGGACATGGGGTGATGGTTTTCTCCAAGGAAATGAAAGTCAGGGCCTTTGAAGATGAACCATAAAGTTTATGACTGTGCATGGACATTTTGTTCAAGGAACAGCCTTCCAAGCCAAACACATGGTACTGGTTAACGACCTCATTTGTCACTGAGCCTACACAAATTCCCTAAAAAAAACTGAATTGATTCCCACCAGTGGTCCCCTCACAAGTAATCAAATCCTCCATCTTTGAGGGGGAAGTAAACGTTGCACCTTTGGAACCTGGATTTCTGGTACTGGCACCAAATGTGTCTGTAATCGCTCAAGGGACAGGGGAGCAGCGTCAACAAATAGCTATGAGCAACTGAATTGCAAAGGACCTTTTGCAATTGACAACCGACATTCCCAGGAGATGTTCTATTACCATCAATAAGAACTGCAGATGCCAGTTAACATTGTGTAAAAGTTGAAAAAAATGCCTTTTGAATTTTACATTTGGATTCACTTTAATGCTTGTACATGTTGTATAAAATGTCATAGAGGGTTATTCTTTTAAAAACAAATGGTCAATTATGTAAATTAGGTGAATGTGGTATGTTTTCATGCCGACATGGCATGTGCCATTGATTCAAACATCCTAGAATTCATGTTAGAGAGCCTGCGATTTTGAACTTGGAATGGATGGTTTGATAAAAGTGTCAAAAGGAAAAACAAGAAAATCTACAACACATTCCCCATACATTGTGCTGAGATGAAAGTCACTTTATTTGATTCATCTAGGTCACAGTAATTTGATGAATTGATTAGTAACTTGATCACATGTGATGAACATGCTGTTGAGGAAATCTACAATTGTTTAATGTAGAAATCTCCAAGATCCCATCACACCAACTGAGAGGGAAAGTGGGTTTGGAAGTTACTCCCATTAAACTGCCCTCTTCATCAGTATGCCCAAGGAGCACCAAGAGGATGGTTTAGTGTGATGTCACTTTTGAAGCACGATCCAATCACATACATTGACCAATCAGATTAGAGAAATTATACACACCTCTAAAGAGAGTGGTTTCTGGTCTATAAAAGTTCAAACCCATACATTCTGGGCACAAGCTCATTCATTCGCTCACTGACTGACTGGCTGACTCAAGAAGAACAGAAAGAAGAATTGATAACCTACAGAAAGGAGAAAAACCAAAATGGATTCTAAAGAAAGCCATGTATTCCTTTATCCTTTCTGTAGGTTATCAATTCTCCTTTCTGTTCTTCTTGAGTCAGCCAGTCAGTCAGTGAGCGAATGAATGAGCTTGTGCCCAGAATGTATGGGTTTGAACTTTTATAGACCAGAAACCATTTTGGATTACGAACAGAGAACTGTAAATGAGGCCTATCTGGAGATAAAGACCCACGCATTATTCAGTGGAAAAGATTGCAGATAGACCCCAATACAGAAAGAGGGAACCAGGCTGGGGAGGGAAGCTCACCCCATCTTCCTCACTGATGGTCCCTTGTTACTAGAGGGGGAGACTTGAACCAGTCCTTAATAGGGTGCCCATCTTTCAGAAAGACACTTTGGAACGGCCTCCCTGCGACCCTGAAACTGGAGGAAAACCATCTATGATTCCGGAAGCTCCTTAAGACCTTCCTCTTCGCATCTGCCTTTGACACTCTCCTCCCCTGCTGATCTTCCTTCTCCTCTCAGCACTGCCTCACCTGCCAACGGGCCCCCCTTGGCCCAGTCACCTATCCCCCGGCACTGCCTCCCGGCCACCCCTGCAGTGGGGCCTGTTATCTGTTCCCTCACAGGTACTCCCCCACTCCTTTCCTGCACTTATCAGATGCAACCGAATTTGACTTGACCTGCACTGCACGCTTCACTGGCTGCCCTTAACACTGCTCTTATCACCTTATTTATTCACTTATATCCACTAACTATTATTATCCTATGCCTTGCACTTTGCCCCTCTTTCTGTTGCACTTTCCCCCTTTTCCCTTTCCCATGCACTTGCACGTTCTCAATGTCACTGGGCCTAGTAAGATTGTTTTTTTTTTCTCCCTGCTCCCCCTCACTTTGCCTGGTCGCGCTCTGAAACACTTGTGTATGGGCGCGATATAAATAAAATATCATATCATATCATATCATATCATACTGAGAAATTAATATTTATTTTAGAAGTGTATGTGCTTCCGAAATCATACATTTGATAGAATTGGAATAGGGCCTATGGTGTATATACTAGGAGATCCCCTGCCTCATTGTCTGTGTAATGATCAAGGACAAAACCTATATCTTTTTTAAAATATTTGTTTTTAGTAATTTCCATATTATTCATGGTACATCAACAAACATAACAGTCATAATCAATGGTATGAAATAACAGAGTTGTCATCACAACCAGTTATATTGACAATAATATAAATGTACCACCCGATATCTGTGGTGCTCTCCAAACTTGCATATAACAGCACACCAACCAACAATAAAGAAAAGCAAAACAGTACCCTGTTTTTCTCAAGGCAGTTTAGCATCTGAGGGTGGAAACATTGATACATATAGATCTCTCCATGCATCAAACGTGTCTAATTGTTAATCTTCCCTACCTTATGTGGCCCCAGCCCATGCTTTTGTCTCGGCAAGACACCATCATTTAAATTCCTTGTACCATTGGTATATTGGGGGCCTTCCTTACTTTTCTATGACATGGCTATGTGTCTCTTTGCCAGAACACATGCCAAATGCATAAATGTAATCACATGTCTATATTTGGTGGGTCTGAGGTGTATTCCCAAAAGACACTTCAGTGGGCTCCATTGGAACCTGACAACGCCAGCTCTCCTGCATGCCTGTTCTATGCAAAACAGAATGTCCACACCCGAGGGCACTGCCAAAGCATATGTATCAGATCGGCCCCTTCTTTGTTACACCAAGGGCATTCGGGCACCAATCCTTTGTTAAACTTGGCCAGTCTACTGGGATCCATATATGTACAGTGCAATATATTGAGCTGGACGAGGCGAAATCCCGCAATTCAGGACACATTCTTAACAAAAATCAAGGCCTGCTCTCATTGCATCTCTGTAATCTGTAACCCCACATCCTCCTCCGATTTGCATTTCAGCCTCTCATGTGCTGTGTTGAACTTACCCAGGAGGCATTCATAAATTCTAGCTATCCGCCTGCAGATCATGTAGTAAGGATAAAAGTGCTTCCTCACTGGCTCAGCAGGCACCCCTCCTACTTCTGTTTGCCCACCTTCATCACCTTGATGTATCATAGAAATTGACCGCCAGGTACACCTTCATTTTGCATCAGGCAGTCCAACTCCCTAAATTTCCCCTTCACAAACATGTCTCCCTATGTGTATATGCTGTGTCTTTCCCAAATTTTGGCCACACACAGTTCTGCCAGATTTGAGCAGGTGTCCACTGCAATAGGAGCATTTTGAGTGAAAGTATGTGGCAAATGCTCTAACTTCAGTGCCATAGCCCAAATCGTTCTGCCCAGTCCCACTATCAAACATTGGGAGCCCATGCACGATCTCGGAACCCACAGAATTTCCTTAAGTCTAGCAGGTTTTACTACCATCTGTAACAGATCAGATTCAGCAGTTAATTCATCTGATAGTCACAAAGTCACATATTGCAGTTGAGCAGCTAAATAATACAGCTCCATGTTTGGGAGTTGCACTCCTCCTTCTCGGTTTGATAAATATAATGTCTTAAGTGCAATCCTACGGCAGCCCCTTCCCCATAGGAAGGCCCTGAGTGTGGCTTCGAGGTTCCTAAATAACCTTGTTTCTACATAGTAATGAACATGTGTGAATGCGTACAGCAATCTTCAAAGAATGATCATAGTCATAGATACCCTAACCATGAGCGAGAGTGGGAAACAGGACCAAAATGTCATCGACTTTCTTATCCCATCCACTATCCTAATGGTGTTATGTTGATGAGTATCCTGTGGCATGCATGCTATCCGGACCCCTAAATATTTAAATGTAGTTGTTTCCCACTTCAGCCCCAGTTCCGGTAAATCCTCTGTAGCTTCCCGTTCAGAGACCTTCATGAGGGAAAAGACATGACCTCTGCTTACTAAGCATAATCCCTGACATTTTTGCGAAGTCATCCAAGACCTCTAAAATAATGGGGAGATTTTGGGAAGGCTCGCATAAGTATAACAAAACATTGTCCTCATACAGCGATATAAGATGTTTAGTGCCTCCCACATCTATGCCGGTTCCAAGTACTCTTGTCTCAGGTATACCGCCAGGGATTCCAGCTCCAGTATATACAGCATTGGTGAGTGCGTGCAAGCGTGACGGGTTCCCCTTTATATGTTCCATACCTCTGAGATGCACTTCCCAGATTTCACCCTAGCCACTGTGTTCGTGTACAGTAATTTAACCCACAGGATGAATGACTCACCTATCCCAATACCTTTTAGTGCTGCATACATCCACTCCCATAAAAATTAATTAAAGTCCTTAATAGCATCGAGTGATACAGCAACTAGCTGCACCGGCTGTCCGTTGGTCTGATCTATGACATGCTGCAACCTACGCAGGTTAGAAGCCATGCTATAGCCAGGTACAAACCCTGTCTGATCAGTGTGCATTATGATGGTTATAGCTTTCCGGAGGCGACCCGCCAATATAGTAGTAAGGATTTTAGCATTGTAATTCAGCATGGTCAGTGGGCGATAGGAATTGCAGCACTCCATGGGCTTCCGTGACCATCATCTCTCTCATACCCAATGGGAGAATGCCTTTCTCGTACGCCTCTTCATAAACCCTTAATAGAGGAGTCACTAACAGTGAGCTATATTTGGTTCCATGTGTTAAGATCCCCGCAAAAAGATCGCCATACAAAAATATCACCATATTTTTGCGGCAATATTAAGGCATGGAACCTGCGGGGGACAACCCTGCAACCCCCGCATTATTTTTAAAGGAGCAGGGGAACACCCACTCCCAAATACCCCAAAAATTATCCCCCCTAAAAATATCACCTATGGCCGTTCCAAATGACCATACATACGGTGATATTTTTTGGTGGAGATAATATTACCCGATACCCTACATGTCTTGTAAAATTTGTATGGAAGTCCATCACTCCACGGGGGTTTTGCCAGTGGCAAGTGCTGTCATTGCCTCCCTCACTTCTTCCAAGGAAATAGATTTGTCCAAAGCCTCAGCCTCTTCTTTAATCAATTTCAGAAGCTGAATGCAGCCAAAAGCCTCCTGGATCTCCCCCTGCGGTACCTCTGTCTCTTGTCTATACAACTGGGTTTAAAATGCAGCAAAGATATCATTTATGGCTGTCTGAGCCCTCCATGGGGCACCACACTCATCCAACAACAGCGTGGTCAGCACCCTGGGCTGCTCCTGCTTACACAACCATGCTAGCATTCTACCAGATGTATGCCCCTCTGCATGTACCTGCACCACCCGTGCCTCATAGTAAAATTTGGAGAGCCTGCCTCAAGCCTGTGCAGACTGCATTCTCAATTCAGTGAGGTCCCTCTCCAGCTCTCCTGCCATAGGTCTCTGGGTCTCGATCTTGGTGATCTTATTGTCCAGTACCCCCAGATCTACCCTCATTTACCTGCAAGTTCCCGTGCCCTCACTATGGTGTCTCCTCGAACCACTACCTTCCTTGCCTCTGATACATTACCCCAGCTATCCACACTACCAATTTTAGTCTCCAAGTACTTCTCTATGGTTTGGTGTAGCATGTCCCTAAATAGCCCATCTAGTAGGGCATCCGTGGGCATACGCCACATCGGGATAGGGGCCCTGGCTCCCCCCGTCTCCCATGTAACCATTAGTGGTGAATGATCTGACATAGTTTGTCGTGCATATTCCGCACTTATGAACTCCATCAGGTATTCCACCCTCACAAACATGTAATCAATTATCATGTGTAGGTCATGCAGGAACAAATAATAAGAAAACCCCTTAACATTCAGGTGTAGTTCCCTCCATATGTCCTTCATAGCAAGCTCTGAAACGTTTGCGTTCAGTTCAGTTCAGTGGCAGGGGAGGAGCCTCCTCAGGGGTAGCAGGGTGAAAATCTGTCCAGAAGCACATTCTGCACACAGTTAAAATCACCTCCACACAATAACAATGCATCCCGTCTTAATGTAATCACACTACTAAGTGAGCGTGCATGTATCGGAATTGCGCTATTAGGAAAGAAAGAGTTTACAATACACTCTTCCATTTAGCCAGGTAGTCACAAAGGATGACATATCTCCCTTGCCTGTATAAAACCATCTCTGATACTTGTAAGGGAACTGTTGCATCCACCCATATAAGGACTCCCCAAGCAAATTGCGAGAACGTGTAGCCATATCCTATCCCACCCCATTCCAACAAAAGTTGCTCCTGCCCATCAGGCAGCAGATGGGTCTCCTGCAACAAGGCTATGGATATATTTTTCCATCAGAGATAAGACCTAACCCTATTCCTTCTCATGTATGGACCCAGTGCCCTAACATTCCAGGACAAAAACTTTACTTGTGTCATAGGGATATTTAACACCCAGCCACCCTTTAACATGAGCGTACACCCATGCGGTCTGAGTCACACTGCTGTCACATACCCCACTCCCCAGTGCCTTGTAGATTAAACACGCCACCTCTTGCCCGTATAGTCATTTATAATTCAGCCCATCCCAGCCCTTAGAACTGAGCCATTGCCTTCCCTCCCCCTGCATACCCACATTGAGCTCTATAGAACAAACAAAACCAAATTCAACAACCCCCTAAACCCAGGGGATAAACATCACCCAACAGAGAGTCCCCGTTCAGGCATACCCGTACTGCCAAATATATACTTAGCCATTGTGTACCAGGTGAATGCTAGCGAACAGCTGGCAACAAGTAACACTTCTACTTAAACAATGATAAGACAGAATTGCTTACCGTCGGTTCCCAGGCCTACCTTAACAAACGCAACCCCAGATACCAATCCTTCACCATCGATGGCAACATCATAAAGTCTCAAAAGAAGTCAAAGCGCTGGGTGTGTATCTCAACTCCACCCTCTCGCTCAAAAAACAAATAAACACTACTATGTCATCCACGGCCTGTACCAATAAACTTATCAATGCCTGTAAGCCATTCTTATCTACTATCAGCTGCCTCACATTGGCTAGGGCTCTGATATGGTCCATGTTGGACTATTGTAACACACTCTTCCTTGGCTCCACTGATCACAACTTGAACAGACTACAGACTATAGTCCAGTCACATCATGTGATACATATACATAGGGGAAGTAGCAGCTTTGAAACAGAGAAATCATTTCTCTGCATAAAGATAATCAGTCATGTTATGAACACTTTCTGGTACTACTGCTGTTTTTTTGCTTAATTCACTTTCCCTGTATATACTCATATTTGTATGTGTTGTTGCCTCTTTGTGTTTTGTCTGTAATAATGCAATTATGTAGTAAGTGGGTTTTATTAGCTACTTATTACATGTTTCACAGTACGCAAAACTCTAATAAGAAAGCAGTTATCATTTAATTAATCAACATGTCAAGATTATGAATAGTGCACCTTCATCATGTATGCTACACAGAATACCTATGTTTCTGCATGAGTAGCTTAGTATACTGGATAGAACTTCATAATAAAATGGTATTTATATCAATGCATTGATTAATGCACTAATTAGCTCATGATATTTATTCCAATGACCCCTGACATTTTTTGTCAACACTATAATAAGAATCCCTTGTACAGACTTTTCATGAAAAGTAAATGCACATGTGATGTCATCAGTGATGTCATCAATGACATTTGTGGTGTCATCATTAATGTCCTGGGTGTTAGTCTTAGCAGTGCACGGTGGTGGAGCGAGTTATGGTTGCTTAGCTTACCATAACTTGGGAATTTCAAGGGTTTTTTGGTTTTACTTCGAACCATAACGTCCCTTTAACAACGTTTTTTTGGTGAATTTCATAGGTTTTTAGTAGCGCAACTTAACCATAACGTTCCTTTAACAAAGTTTTTTTACTAAAGTTAACAATAAGATCTATGCCTCGTGGACAGTGTGGAAATACATTTTTTACTGATGTAGGAACTTCCAACTTCAACATTTCCCTTGCACAGCTCCAACACCTATTTGTACTCAGCCATTAACAATGTAGTACACAGTACATACTTTTAGCAAAAGTACTATTTATCTGAAAACGACATGAGCTAAGGCCATCCCTCCTCCCCAAGAAACAGCACCACTGCTGTAATGAAGGAGCATGAGAAACACTGCCCCTACCTTAAAAATAACACACGCACAACATTTTCCCCCGTCCACCTACTCCCCCATATTACTGTTTGGCGCCTCTTTGCTCATTTCCTTCCACAACTTTCCTTCTTAGCTGTCCTTCCAAAAAAAAAGCCATCTGTAAACAGTAAATGTTCCTTTAAGAACCACCTTTCACAGTTTAAAAATATATTTTTTTAAAAATTGCATGCACGCCATCTACTTTATATTTCTCAGTAAAGGACATAGACGCAATAAGATTTTTCAACATTTCCATTTGCAGTTTGTGTTATGCTAATGGGAATATTGTAGCATTCATCCTCCGTTCCAGGGACTGGAACGGTGAATAAAGGGCCAGCAGGCCAAGTTATCAGGCCAATCGAAGCGAGAGTGCATAAAGCGATCTCTCGATCATTACCCCAACTTCCACCCCTAAAATGGGGGATGAATGCCATTAACAATCTATATTTGCAAAGCAGTAACGTGTGCTACTAAAAAAGAGGATTTGTCGTTCTAATCCGGACGTCCCGGATTAGAAAACAAAATCCTTTTCCAAGATGGCCACCATAGAAAGGGAAGGCGGTTGTTCCATACAGGGCCCCTTTTCGCTTTCCATGGCAGGCTGCAAAAAGCAAAAAGGAAACCCTGTTAACATATTACCACAAGCACTTTTTTCTTCCCTTTCAAATGTATCCTAATGTCAAACAACCTTACCACAAAGTCAGTCCCAGGTGGACATGGCCACTGTAATCCTATCTTTCTCCCTTCTGGTCATGACCAGTAGCCACATTGTGCGGTTCATGACCTTATACCATGACCCCGACATTCTGCCCACTCCCCATGGCTGCAGCTTACCTCTCAGTCAATAAACGTATACCACTATGTTTTTTAACTACATTACGACACTTGTGTAATACGAAAACACTCCCACATCTCGTCACATAACCAACCCTAATGATGTTGTACACCTTTTTTGGATAACGTTCCTCCCCAGCGTAGCCAAATGTGCCCATAAGCACCTACGTGCCGTGACGCAGAACCTGAAAATGAACGCACAGCGACTTACACCGTAGCATGTTACATTTTGAAATAATAAACTGGTTTTGAAAAGAAAACATTAACATTTTAGAATTTGTAAAGTACTTTTATTTCACAATAAACCGTCCGAGACCATCGGACTATTCCCATTTTTAATCAAATAGTAACTTTGTTTCTTCGGTCGTCATCGAAAATGTTCATCGTGAGGCACACGTTGATCTATACGCATACACAAAGTATTTGTTTTCGATAAAGCAACCGCTTCGGTCGCACAGTGATTTCCAAGACATCGACATGAACTTCGCCCTTCACACCATAAAAGATTTTATGTTACTTTTAATGGCCACTCCACCGTATGGACAAATGGGTCCAGCCCTATCGTCCCACAAAACAGTGACGGTTAGGCAGCCGGTCACGAGTACGTGCATCTGCCGTGCAAAAAAGCCATTACTTGGCATCTGGAATCCATGGCAATCACAGTAATGCAGGATGTAGCTGTTCGAAAAACATAACAGAAAATACGTATCAATACGCAACCTTTACCAAACAATTTAAAAAAAGACAAAAAGAATGTGGAAACTGATACACAAATCGATATGGTTATACATGACATTTTAAAGAAATATTTGCGTTGAAAATGGGTGAATCTAGTGATATCCTACAAACGCAGAGAATCTACACTCTCCATAACTATAAAAAAACGACAACTACAAATAAAGATACTACTTATGTTCTGGTAATAAAAAATTAAAACTCGTTCCGGTGTAGAGTCGTCAAAAGTATACTTACACGATATTTACCATCTCTATTGTCTTCATTAAACTCAGACAGCAATGTACTTGCACCAAAGAGGCTTCTTGAACTGATATTACATGTGTCTTACAAACGTTTTGAATACATAACCTTATCAAATGGTATTTTTTGCAAACTTTCACTCCCTGCATTCTTACTGAATTTTCCCTTTCGCTCAAGGTCAAAAAACAATTGACCCTTATGGGTTCAGTCGGATGCGTGGGCCTACGGCGCTCGCAACCAAAAAAGCAAAGCAAGTGACCTTCACTCAGAATGCTAATACATTCTGACTTTGCAACAACATATTTGAATGCATTCATGAGAACTGCTACTCCCATACACTTGCAGACCCGCTGTTTCCATCAAACAGTGCAGGTGGCTGCCTTAGATTTCAAACTCTAGGATGCCAGTCTGACTGCAATATCATTTTAAATACATTGTAACACAGACGCAGTAAATCTTCACCTGTATTTAATGGACACTATATTGAGCTGCAACTTCCAATTTATCGTATGATTTTGGTGACAAGAAAATACCACTTTTTGACTTCCTGCTGCCACATCCCATCCCAGCCTCACCTTCCGAAACAGTATTTCATAAGTTTAACGAGTGCAATGGTGTGTTGTTTTATATGTGTTAGCGGCGATGTCCGCTTACACCAAAACACGAATGAAAGATGGCGGGGGCAGCAAAAGAATCTGACGCACTTCACGCTGTTCAACATCCAATCAGTGAATGCATCACATGTCCGCGGACATGACGCTACGGATTAGCCAATCGGTATCTTGTCCGCGGAGCGAACAGGGAAGTGTGACCATGGAGCGGACATAGATGTCACTAATTATTTTAGACATCGTTTTTGGTCGTTTTAAAGAAAACTACCGGACCGATTGGCACCAAATTTACAAAAGCACGCTTTCAGGACCAAGCTCTTGCTCCTGCTGCAAATTTGGTGAAAATCCGTCCAGCGGTTTGGGCTGTAGGCATGCACACAGTTTTTCCCCCATTCAGTCTATGGGAAAAAAAGACGTTTTGGGACCCCCCCTATAACTTTTCCCCTCCTAGACCAAACATCACCAAACTTTGCAAAAAACATCACAGTGGCCCATATACATTTTTTTGCAAAGGTTGGTGTGGATTCGTCCAGGGGGAGCGGACTTATAAGCCGCCTAAAAAGTGCTCTTCCTATGGAAACAGCGATTTAACCATAACTACACAGCCACTACCGTGTCTGTCTGATGTATATTTTCTCTATATAATTCTATGTATTGCTTTAACAGATTTATATGCAAGATATGCACCCAGATGCCCCAGGGCTTGGTGCGCTTTACAAATAAAATAAATACAAATAAATACAAATACAATATATTCCCAGATTATTATGTTCAAGCCACATGTTTGACGCCTCTGGTATTTCCAAAAATTGCATTTTCCCACCATATATAATCTTCAGTCTGGCTGCTTACATCAACATGTATTTTATTCATAGCCATCACAGCTGTGCTTTAATGGGCACAAACGTGGTTTGCTTCTATTGCACAATGGCTGTGTAGTCTGGGTATATTGCTTTTGCTGCATTGCCTTATTGTATTGCCCTGCCCTCTCTAGAAAACTGAAGTATCACTTCTCTGTCTCTGAAATTCAAAATCCAGATGATGACCGGCCTAGGATATGAGCCAGGTGGGGTTTTCTTTTGAAGGGACCTGTGCGTCCTTTCCACTGCGAACGCCTGTGACAGCTTCCCCGGGCCAATCTCTTGCAAAAGCAGGTTTTCAATCTATCCAGTCCGGTCTCAGCCATCTCCGAGCCCTCTAGTAAACCTAGGATCCATTTGCGACTCCAGTATGGCATTTCTCGACTCCAGCTCTTTGATTCTCACTGTCAAGTCGCCCGTGGCGTTGGCTGTATCCTTCAGGGTTGCCTCCACCATCTTGAGTAACTACACATCGATGCTCACTACGTCCATTTTTCCCCCCAGTGACTTCCTCACATCCGCGATGGCAGCCAATACCCTGTATTCCTGTGTGTCCCCTTGTGACACTGAAAATTCGCCCGGTGCAAGCCCAGCCGGGGCACCACGTCCTGGGCCTTCACTTCCCCTGTGAAGGATTCCATTATTGAACCCTTGTGTTTATTCTTCATGTGGGACATACCTGATGTATTGCCAATATATAGTATGTTCTAAGCGATTGTACAATGGCACTGTCCAGCCAGTTAACCAGTCTCGGATTTACAGGTTGCTCTCAGCCATCACCGCCCAGCTCATGGCGACTACCGGAAATGAGTGTGTGAGTCCTTGCCCCAGTCCAGCTAGCATTGCATGCCCAGGTCCAGGGGGGTTGACATACAGTCCACTGTATTTACCTTTGGTGCAGCTTTTACCAGAAGAAAGCAGTGTATCCAATGGCACCATAATCCCCTCACACCCCACCTAGTTTGTGGCTACTGTGCAGTTTTTATAAGCAGGCCAACCAGCAGGCTCTTCAATGTCTGCCCCCAAACAGGAACCATGCTGCCACTAGACCTATTGCCTTCAAATCTTTCCCAACACCATAGCATGGTCACTTGGGCTCCAGGAACTCCGTTCTCACCCAATTCAGTAAACAGCCCGGTCCTCAGTATGCACCACCATTTAGTTATTCCAGGTGTGCCAGAAACGCCATTTAACTCTGTTTGCAGGATCTAATATCAGGATCTCAATGGGAACTCAGGCAGTCCTCATCTGCACTACATGAGCTCAGGCCACTCCCCCTTACTTGGAGAAAAATAATATCTCACCAGGGACATACCTAGAAAAATAAGGTACTTGAAGACGTTTCTGTTTATTACATCACCAAGAATAATTCAGTTATTAATGCTGAACTGCTGAAGACAAAAGGGAAAGGGTCATTAACTGCTACCAATTTTCCTGCTTTTAAATTGACAGGTGAACATGAGGGATATGTACATTTACATGGTAATGCAACAGAAGCACTATTGAAGGGAATCTAGAAGTCATATATTTTTATTTTGTAAGTGAATGACATGCAGGAATGCTAAGTAGCTTTTTTGTTAATTGAGTTTTTACAACATTGTTTATAATTCTGACATATCCATTCAGTCCTCATTTTCAATGAGAAAGAAGAAGAGAGATTCAGATAGTCAGGGATGTTCTGATTTAAATTGGTTTCATATAAAATGACAATTTGATCCCGAGCTATCATGCACTGTTCAACGCATGGTGGATGTGGGCTCAAGATGAATCAAATGTACATATAATGTATGTATGTTCAGGATAAATCAAATGTACATATGGTGATGTGGTGTTGCAAAATTCCACAATCATGTAACCGTAGCATAGACAAGTGATGCGACCAGTGTATTCATCATTCTTTCTAGAAGGAATTTTTTAGATGCATATTTCGTTTATATTTAAATTGATTACATTATTTCTATTTATTTAAATAAATAGACCTGTACAAATCGGTGTGTTTCTTGTCCCGAAAGGGGGGTAGTGAGGAGGGCTGTAGGGAATAAATATGGTTCAACTCGGGGGCCCAAGTTGATAAAAATAACTTATTTGAATAAATGAAATCTGTAAGCGCCTGATTTGAGGTGGGTGCACAAAGATCCCCAAATTAGATGTCATCCGATTAAACACCTTACAACAGTGTTGTGTGACACATTCAGAGATTTAAAGTGGGTGAAAAACACAAGAGACATCAGCAGAGAGTCAGGGAGATGGGTGAACACCATTCAGTTTCCATCTCTTGAAGTGAGTGGATGAGTGATTGGATGAGTTTCATGGCATCATGTGACGCCTGGAAGAAGGAGCAGGAGGAGGAGGGAACCTCTGAGGGCAGCTTCTGGAATGGCCACGTTGGCCTGATTTTGCTGGGAGGGAGCAGCAGAGATTCAGGTTGGCCGGTGACACACCAGTCAGGTCCATTTCTTGATGAAAGTGGGCGAGGCACATGCCATTATGTCAGACCTTGGAGGAGGAGCCAGAGGAACTGACAAACCCAGAATCCCTGAGAGCAGCTTGTGGGAAAGACCTGATTGCCTGATTTTGCTGGGAGGAAACAGCAGTGATTTATAGAGGTGAATCACACACTAGTCAGTGTTTCGTCTTTTGAAGCAAGTGGGCAGAAGGGTGCCTTCAGGTGACACCCAGGAAGAGGAGTGGGAGGAGCAAGGAACCCCAGAGGGCAACTTGTGGGGGAGACTGGCTCACCTGATTTTGCTGAGAGGGATCAGGAGAGATTTGGAAGGTGGATGGCACACCATTTAGTGTCCATCTGTTCAGGTTTGTTGGTGAGGCATGGACCATCTGGTGAGCTGGGAAGAGGTGAACAAGGATCAGGGAATCCCTTTTGGCAGCTGTGGAAAAGTCATGTGCTTCTGATTTTTTTGGGAGAGAGAAGCATCTTCCTTCTCGAGTCCTCTGCTCATCCACCTCCAAACTCTCTGAGGGTCAGAAGCTTCCCCAGGCAGAGAGTGGGGGGTAGATCTCTGTCCTTGGCTGGGCCCTCCCTCTGGAACAGCCTCCCTGCTTCTCTCAAACTTGAGCAGGACCACCTGGGGTCCCGGAAACAACTCCAGAACTTCCTTTTTGCTTCCGCTTTCTCTCTCCCTCTTCCTTGATGATGTCCATGTCTGCTGTGCATTCTGGTTACCTGGCCACCCACTGAACTTACGGGACCCGGCTTCTGCACGACCAGTTGCCCTTGCACTGCCTGCGGTCCACCCAACCACTTAAGGGACTGTATCTGCAACCCTACAGTCCCCTGACTGTCTATACTTGTGAGCCACCTCCTAGCAGCACTTACAAGTTATTTTGTACTAGGGGTGTACCGAACTTCAGCTTCGAGTAGGTATTCGGCTGAATTTCGGCTGAAAATCAGCTATTCGGCTTCGGCCGAAGGTTCCTGGAACTCTTACTCGAAGCCGAAGTTTAAAAAAAAAGATGTTTTTCTTTAAAAGTCCTCTTTCTATGATTGCCAATCTTCTCTCAGTGTGAGAGACGATAGCCAATCCTAGAAAGAGAACAGTGGGAAAGCAGCAGTAGCCAGTAAGCTATGAGCTTACTGGCTGCTACAAGCAACACAAGAAAAAATACTCTGCACAGCGGCCGAGAAAATCACGGACGTTTCAACTTTCATCCGACATCATGGCATGTAGACAAACTTATATGGTAAGACTCTGCTCGGCGAAGGTCTTGGAAATAGATGTTATGCTCTGAAAGTCACTGATTTATAAATCCCTGTTCACAAACATACGTGCGCCCCATTAAATGACCCTTTCTCACTTGCTTATTGTCGCAGTTACAAAGTTAGCAGGTCCCAACTTACGTATCTTCACATTGCTATTTGATGTTTGCTGCTGAGGTAAAAAAAAAAATAGATCGGGTTAATCGATATTGAAAAGGTAGACCATAATAGATATATATATTCAGAAGATAATGTCAGTGCCACTCAAGTGGACCTACTTGCAAAGGTTTTCACTCTGTCTTGTTTTGGCAGTCGGAGGAGCGGCTTTTTAAGGCAGTGCATGCTGCAGACTCCCAGGAAGGCCGGCCGCACAATGACTAGCTGAACAGATGGGATGTGAGGGCCTCCCTGGGGCCTCCTTGGCCCTCCGGTTTGCCTGCTGCGAACAGTCCAGCTTCCATACCTCACTGTCGGCCCACTGCCCCCACCCCTTTCCGGCCTGTGCCTGCACGGGAAGCCCTGTGTGCAAAGTCCGAGCACCTTTTATGGTTGCATCACTGGGAACCATTGTCTCCCAGCCTCGGGGATAAAAGCAGTCTTTTAAGTTGCTGTTGGCAGCATGGAAGATTGGAACATGTACAACCCCCCAAAACCTCCTCCTAGTTACCATGTTTCACAAGGTTTATAAAAGGCCTGCCACATACATACCCTCAGTGTCCATTCCATTTGAGAGATGTTACTCCAGGCCTGGTTTCAACCTTGGCATTCTGAGACTTTGTCAGTTCTACTTGTGTAATAGGGGATTTCCAAGACTACAAGTCCCTGAATGCGAGGTTAAAACCACCACAGAACTATCAAATGCAATAGGCATCGGGGAATTACTTTTTAAACAGTCACCTCTAAGTTCATCAAGTTCTACTTAAATAATATAATGATGCTACAGTGGCTTGCTGCATTACTTATCATGATAGGTAAAATCACTGCAAGCGGCCTTTCATAAAGCGCTCTTTGTGCGAAATCGCTCCTAAATGTGTGGGATTGGACAAACTGACAGCTTTCCACATTCTTCAATGTTTTGATTTGACCACAAAATGTCCGCCTCGTTTGATAATTGTAATCCTTGCCTTTTAAGCGCTCGTGGAGATACACCCGGCACTTTCCGCACACTCATATGTATGTGCATTTATAGTGCTTGTACCAGCGTAAGAGGCGCAGATGCAAAGGTAACACTAATGAGGGCTCTGTTCCTTGTATACTGGGTTGCCCATCGCATGCATCCTGTTTTAGTGTCTCTTCAGGAGATGGCATTGCGTCTGCAACCTCTGCCACTGGTCATCCAGACCAAGGTATAATTCGTTATTGAGATATACTACACATATAATTACCATATAAATGTACAACATTTATACAGAACAGAACACCTGGCCCCGAGCAAACTGCTGCCACAGCCCATTGTTCGCCTTCACGAAACAAAGAGGCAAATTATTCCCCGGCACTAAAAAAAAAGCTCCCCGCAGGCCTCCTGGCTCCCCTTCTAAGAAAAATAAGCATATCTGAAAATTATAGCTTCTCCAGTGCAAACGGTTTCTGCAGCTCTCTGGGTACCCCCACCTCGTGGAAAAGTGATGCTTTCGGTTTAGTTAGAGATGGGATACAAATGCCAGTGTCACCAGGGGCGGACTGTCCTGTAGGGAACTCTGGCGATTTCCTGGTAGGCCTTGGCACACTGGGCCTCTTTTCTGTGGTATTTCCAAATTTTCCCATAGGAAAAGGGTTAGGCTTGCTGAAAATGTGTAATATGGGGCCAATTTAAAAATTATTTCTTGGGCCTCTTTTGGTTGTGCAAATGCTCAAATGGGGTTGAAAAGGGCAGCTGCATGTGATGCGTGCATTCACATGCTCTTTACTGTCTTGCGAAGTAGTATTTCTCATGTGCTGGACAATGTATTTAAAAAACCAACTATTCGGCTCACTATTCGGCTTCGGCCGAATAGTTTTGCTAACTATTCAGTATTCAGCTGATTAGTAATTTCACTATTCTGTACAACCCTACTTTGCACTCTCACTGCCCCACCCACCCCTTGGCACTTCTCTCCCTCATTCCCCCACAATTGCACGATTTGAATGACACAAGGCCTAGTGAGATCGCTGTTTTGTCCTCTTCTGTCCTCCCTTCCTTGTATTGCCGCGTATAGAAACACTTGTGTACAGAGGCGTTATAAATAACTTATAACATATCAATAGTGATGAGTCGACAACCATTCACTGGCTGCACAGCATAAAGGAACACAGCTCCCTTGCTGTCCGCCTCGCCAAGAATGATAATGCCAGACACCATTGAAAAATGAGTCAACTCAGACGTCCGTCATCACCATAGAATAGAGCTCTTCTAGCGTACATAGTCATGAGTATGCATAGATTGGCAAGGTTCCATGCCATGTCACCCTTGAGCATCCACAATGAATGCAAGTGTACCTGGGCCCCGGATCATTCAGAAATGTCAGCAACAGGCACAAGGTTGGGCACTGAGCACCACACTCCATCGAAGAAGGAAGTGACTGTCCACATGCCGCACTATTGATGATGTGCAGCATCAAGTAGTGTCCTCCAGTAAGCAGAAATGTAAGTGTGTGATAAACATTGGTAATGAGTGGGCCTTCCCCAGCATAGTTAGTTTAGCAATGAGGCACACGATAGAAGAGATGTTGCCTCGGATACTGACTGATGCATGTGCAATACAAACGATCGATTGACCAAAGGGTCGAATCAAAAGGACCGAAAACCAAAGGGTCACTTTTTTTTTTGTTTTTTGGTGCAAAAGCCACTTTTTTTGTTTTTTGGTGCAAAAGCCACTTTTTTTTTAATATACGAAAACCCCCAAAAAATATATTGAAAAAAAATGTGACCCTTTCAGGTCCTATTACCCCGACCCTTTGGTCATTTGATCCTTTTGGCGTCAAACCTTTGACCGGACACCATGTGCACTACATGAGTGAAGCCCCGAAGAGTTCACTTCAGGCCCTGCTCATGCAGCTTGTTATGAATGTTGATCTGATCATGCTCCAATCGGCTATGGGTTCTATTTAGCCCTGCACGAGGTTCACCCTGCATTACTAGGTCTGTAACACGAGATCACAAGCCTCAGTGCTAACATTCATGTCTGATTGATACCTTGCTAATAATGCACATTTCGTTGTCATGACAGGTCATGCAAGATGCATGAGTGTGGTGTTATTTAAGAGCGCTTGTCGTGACCTCATGTTGATATTGGTAGAGAGGGAAATTAATTCTACGGAGAGTGTTCGTGAAAAGGAATGTATAGCTTCAGCAGCACCTTCAGAGACGACCTCCTAAACCCTTGAAGGACTGAAGCTAATGCCTTATTAATGCCTTGCTAATGACTTACTGTGTTTTATTCATTAGGTGTGAATGCATTTATGTGTGGATTCCGCCGAGGTGGAGGTCCATCTCTGATCCTGAATGCATGCGCTGATACTAATGCTTTGCTGTTGCGGTGTAGTTGGGATGGAGGGGCGCATGGGGTCCCGAATTACTGCACATTATGCAATTCCTGCAGAGGGGTAGTCTCATTCCAGATACCGACTATGTAGCAGAGCCCTTCATTGTCATATGCCTCTAGCGAAGGAGGCCCTTGTGCCATCTTTATAAGTTGAATCAGTTGGCCTATGTGGGCTACTAAGAGGAAAGGCATAATGCCTACCCCCACTAGGTGTGCCACTAAGCAATAAAGGTGCCACTGTGTCTCGTTATCCGTGTGGGGGACCTTCCCTCAGACCCACCACTAAGGCAGAAAGGCGCTGGTGATGCCAATTATTTCTGTGGGGTTAGTTCTGTCCTTCAGAAGTGAAACTATGGCTAACTGACAGGGAGGCCCTACAGGAGACTGCAGCCATTTTAGCCATTTTAGCAACTCCTAAACATCAAGACACTGTTCTATTTGTTGATTTTTCATGTCCCAGTTCCTCAGATTCATAACAGTGCTTCATATCCTCACTCTTGGATACAGTTGGTGTTTCCAGTTTCCCTTTCTGCTTCTAGCGAGAGGTTGGAGTGGCTGTAGCCATGTCTTGAGCCCAGCTCCTGTGGTGTCTCGTGGTTCGCTGTTGTGTTTGACTGGGCTGTGGTTTCTTATCTTGTTCGATGAGCAGTAGTTCCCGTTCCTGTATCATTGGACATTAGTACACGGCGAGGGTCAATCAGAATGTAACAAGCATTCTGATTGGCCCTCACCGGGGCATTACCCGGCCGGGAATCCCTCACACGCACGTACGTGCCAACGTTTGTTCCCGGTGGGGGGCGTGGCAGCCCTTTAGCCAATGAGGAGGTTCAAAACGGGGCAATCCCTGCTCTGTGCCTCCCCAAGGCTGGAGGCTGCATTCGTCTCCCGACGTTTTCTTTTTTCCTCCACCCCCTCCCCTGCAAACTATCAACCCCCAACCCCACTTACCTTCTTTTTTCTTCTTTTCTGGGGGGACCAACGCGCTGGGAACACTTATGTTCCCAGCGCGTCCGCTCCGATGGCCGCAATGGAAAGGGAAAACGGACTACGTTTCCCTTTCCCGGTGGCCATTTTATTAATTCTTTTTTTTTTATGTTCCGAAACGCGGCATTTCGGAACAGAAAAACATGCAATTAGTACCCCAGCCTAACGGGCCGGGGTACTAATGGCAATAAGCCCTTCGATGGTGGGCCAATACCACCCATGGTAATGCCCCCGGGGCCTCGTTAAGGCCCTCGCTGCGCTTGTGTCTGTAACTATGGGCCCCGGGGGCATTACCTGGGGCGGTATTGGCCCGCCGTCCCTGGGCTTATTGCCACAGTAGCTTGTGTATCTGTGGTTTGTTCTCTTAAAGTTCTCCTGGATGTATGCGATTGCATATGCATTGGTTACTTCTATTTCTGTTGTAGCCATTTCTGCATTTCCGGGCAACAGGACAATTTCGTCCAGTGCCGTGTTTGGCTTGTGGTCAAGTTGGCACTGCCTTTCTTCCACTGTGGGGATGATGCTAGCATGCTCGCGTCCTCAAAATCTAAAGGTAGTCCTGGTGCCTTAATACTGGCTGATGCTGCTCATAGTCCATTATCTCCCTGCATTGCTCCTCTTAGTTATCCTGCTGCTGTGTGCTTTTACCAGCAGCTTCTTTCAGATGCATCGATTTTCATTTGTGTAAAGAAGGGAGGTGTTTAGAAGCATGGGCCTGGCCGTGGGGGCAACGGTGGGTCACCACTGTCCATCTTGTATTTTGCACACTAACTAATGAAGTACTTACAGAAATGGGTATTACAAAAGGTTACAAAAGAAGCTCAAAACGTGTCAAATGGTTTTCACAAATTGTTTTCACTCTTTTTGGGGTGACAGAGTCAGTGAAAAGGATAAGGAAAACAACAAAAACCACACAGGCTTTCACAGATGGTTTCTCAGAGGGGTAGACTTTAAGAAACATCGCAATACAAGTGCAATACAATACAAAAAGTTGCAAACAGGCAATGAAATAAGAAAATAACGCACAGAAAGTGTTCCCAGTGACTAGGGCACATGCTATCTTTCTTCTTGTGTTGGTCAACCCACAGAGAAACATGAATTCAGCTGGCCTTTCATATGGCCACTAAACTGTTTTAGTGATTCTATGCCTTTGATTGGTTTGCCAAATTTCCCCGAAAGGATCAGCAGTTCATATTGGCTTGCCAGTGGCCCTCATCACGAGTTTAGCGCAAATACAGCAGCAATTCTGCCCCAGCGGTATTACCGTTACCACCGGGATGTCTGACAGAATGACTGCCATGTCACGACTTGCTGGGCACGTACACAATCCCCTGGTGATAACGGTAGTACCGTCTGGCGGTATTACCACTGAAAGTGAGCATACACCAGTATTACCGGTACTGCCAGCACACCCAGCGGTATTACTGCCGGTGGAAATAACGTTACAGACGGAACGGGAAGCACAGTGGTGGCCACCTTGAGAAACAGAATCTACTCTGAATCTCGCATTTCCCGTTGCCACCCGGACACCATACTTGAGAAATCAACATGTGCCAGGAAAAAGGAACGGCTCGCCTCCCAGAACATAGGCTGCCTAAGCCTAAATTCACTGAATCTGAGATTATTGCTCTGGCTGATGCCGTCGGGGGCCACGCAGAGGAGCAGTTTGGGAGCAGGCAGCGAAAGACCTCTGCTCATCCGAAGGCAGCTATATGGCCCAACATTAAGGAAAAGGTGGCGGCTGTATGCGCCGTTCCACCTGTTGCAGAGGACTGCCGCAACAACTTGAAGTCGAGGGTCTGCAGCCTGATTTTATACCACAGGAGGGAGAGTGCTGCCAGCGGAGGTGGAACAGTGGAACCCCTCACCCTCATGTCATGAGAGGAGAAGGCCAGCTCCACCCTCCACATGGAGGGCACTGAGGGAATCAGGAGCGCAGAGGCCAGATCAGAAAGCCACGGCGAGGGTGGTAAGTCTATCAGACCCTACGTACATGTGAATAGAGTGGCCAATAGCATGTGCCCCCAGCCTAGATTAGCACAATGTGCAAGGGAATGGGCAAACCCATGGCAATTGCAGCAAGTGCACAGGGAGTACACACATGTGCCAGTGGAGATGGGGAAATGTAGTAATGCACATGCACTGAAGGTGAAATACCATTGCCAACGCACAGAAACATGAGAAGCACCTAAGTGTACCATGTCAGTCCATGTTGGCAAGTGAAGCCCCTGTACACCCACAACAAGTGACCTAGGCAGACCAGCAGGCAACGTGCATATGCATGCACCGTGTACACCCTCAGAGGCACCATGTCCACCTAGTAGTAGAAGCACTCATTGACAAAATACCACCCATCCAATCAAACACAATTTGCGTATGTAGAACACACACAATTTGCGTATGTAGAACACACACAATGTCACATGAGTGTCTTGCAAACCTGCTGACATGCCTGCAAGATGAATGACAGCATGTCATTGTATTCCCAACAGATACACAGTCCATGGACAGTAAGGAGGCCGGAACCTCCACTGCTGCCACACCATCCACCTCCACCCCTGCACAAGCTTGATCCGTTGTCTGAGGGAGTAGGCGGCAGAGCAAGGAGGCAAGGTCACCACATTCCACTGCACTGGAACCTCAGACAGGTCCAGAGGATAGCACCATCACCACAGCTGTGCCCAGTGGCCCCTCCACCAGCTATGCGGATGACATAGCTGCCACAGCAGCTGCCACAACCACACCACAGCTGGCACCTGTGGCAGCACACATAGCTGCAGTCACCGCTCTGGTTCCTATTCGTCAAGGCACCAGCACACCCCCCTCACCATCATGGGTAGTACAGCCCCAACACCATTGTTGCACAGGCCGTGGCCACACCACCGATGAGGAGGAGGAGGACATGGGCCTCCGCTTCCTGTGCTTCAGCCCATATCTTCATCACAGCTCACCACCTCTGCCCGTCCACAATTTGGCAGCTATATGGGTAGCAAAAGGCATTGATTGAGACACTGGCTTGCCATCAGGTCAAACATATGCAGGCCATGAAGGAGTGCCTCCCTTGGTGCTGCTGCTGGTTTTCCTGTTCCCTCGGCCAGGCCACACTGCCATGACCAAAGTTGGGCAGAGAATGCACAAACACACAGAAGGCATATCAGCCTTTGCTAAGCCCCTGAATTCCACCATGCTGCTCACTCTCCAGCATATCTGGGCCAGGGGTCTGAGGCCTCTACCTCTGTCACCCCCGCAGAGAGGTCACAGCCCAGCACCCCAAGGCTCCGGTCACAGTGCCACCTGACACCAAAGGTGCTGGAGCAGGTGTCCAAGAGGCACCAGAAGGGACAATGGGCCTCATTACGACCCTGGCGGTAAGGGGTTAACGCCAGCGTTAGCTGCGCCGACCCCTTACCGCCAATTACGAGGTCCCCTAGCGCCATGGTGCTTTTAACACCTGCTTTTAGCAGGTGTTAAAATCCATGGCGCTAAGGGACCATGGAGTTAATTACGCCACCGTAATTTACGGTGGCGTAATTAACGCCTTCCCCACTCCCATTATGCCCTATGGGGCAAAAATGGGAATGGGGAAGGGTAAATGGGGATTGGGGACTTACCGCCCCGCCAAGGTCGGAATGGGGCGGTAAGTCCGCCAACCACCATGGCGTAAACGTAGTTTACGCCATGATGGTAAAGTCACGGCCCAGGCGGTAACTTACCGCCTGGGTCGTAATGAGGCCCAATTTGTGTGACATTGTAAGGGTATTTTGGGTATGGAATGTTGGAAGGTTTTCTGGTATTTTTGAAAGGGTTTTTGGGGTAGTGGAGGTGTTGCAGGGATGGCGTTTTGGGGATAGTGTTCTGGGAGGGTTTTTCAGGATGGTTTTTGGGAGTAGTAGGTATTGTAGAGATGATGTTTTGGGGTTGGAGTTTTGGGATGGTGTTTTGGGAGGGTTTTGGGGGGGCGTTCTTTGACATTTGCACATTAAATAGTTATTCACTTAAAGGAATGGTAGGATATTCCTTATTGTATGCAAGTGTTTAATTAATAATGTGACTGTATACAGAGGTGCATTGCAAGTGCCTATCAATTGGCCTCAAAAGAAATTGTTATCAGTTCTTGCTGAACAGGACGTCTATCTCTACCCTCTTCCCGCTCATTGCATGTCATCACAGCACCCACAGCTAGTGAGTCCGCCTCTTCTGGAGGAGGCATGTCCTCATCAGGGATCACTGGAACATTCTGCCTGAAGCAAACGTTGTGCAGCATGGTACAGCAATGACAATTTGTCCAACCTTTTCTGGCATGTACATTAGGACCCCTCTAAACCAGTGTAGGTACCAGAAACAGGCCTTCAACAGGCCAAAGGTCCACTCGAAGCAGAGTCTGGTCCGAACGAGTGCCTCCTTATAGCCCACTTCCTCTGGCGTCTGTGGATTCTGCACAGGTGTCCTCAACTATGGTAGCTTTAAATATCTAGAGTCACCTGCAAGGGAAAAGGTCATAGGTTTAGTCACAGAGCACGTGGAAGTATTACCCCTTACAACAGCATGTTTGTTTTGTTATGTTAAAGGTATTTGTACCACGCACCATCACCACTTGAAGTGGTCGCCAGGCGCTCTGGTGATCTGAAAGAGAAGGGAAGGGGGGTTAGTAGGGTGTAGCGGGAGTAGGAAAGTAAGAGTTGTGATGTCCTGTTGGCAGTTTCAGTTCTGTTTTTACTGTGCGCTGAGCTTAAGTGCGGTTATCGGATCAGTGAGAGTTCTCATGTGCAGTGGAAATGGGTTATGTGTTGTTACTCTGTTGTTGCGGTGTGGTGAATTATGTGCGGATTGCTGTGCAGAGAAGTGATTGTGTAGGTTTCCGTGTGAGACGTGTATGGGGAAAGCTGAGGTTTTTCTACTTTAGGATTAGTCGTTTTTTTTGTTTTTTTCTGTTGGTCAAAATTATTAATCATTTTGCGAGTTAGGTACTGTAGCCCATCTGCTTCGTCGGAGGCATGACGGGGTGGCAGCTTTCCTCTGTGTCACTCCATTGCCTTGTGTACCTGGTTGAAGCAAGCAAGCTCCCCCACTCTGATGTTGGGACGCAAAGTCCACAGGATTCAGCTCCCCCCACCCACCTCCCTGTCAGTAGTCCCCGCCTGCCCTTGATTCCTCTCTAGACCAGTGGTATGTGGACATGTTGTACCCCCTACGCCCTCAAGGTCCCTCCTTGCCCGATCCCAAGCGAGATCCTAGCCTAGCTACGTTTCTGCTTTGGCATAATGGTATGCATTAGTTGCATTCTCCCCTGCCTTCTGGTTGGGGAAGATATGTTTGGGAGTCAGGGGCGATGGGATCCCCTTTTCCTTCTTGCTTCTGGGAGAAGAGCCAAGGTTTGAGTAGTTTTCTGAATTGAAGATGATCTCTTGTTTTATGTATGTTTTTTGGTAGCTCATTCCAGGTTATTGGTGCCAGGTGAGAGAAAGACGATCCTCCAAGTTTTCTTCTGTTGTATGGTTTTGGTTCTAGGCGGATGTCGTTGCTTGATCTGAGTCTTGTTGGGTGGTAGATGTTTATTTTCTCTCTTAGGAACTCTGCTCCTTGGCCGTGGATTACTCTATGCGTTATGCACATTGATTTGATCTTTATTTGTTGTTTTATTGGTAGCCAATGTAGCATTTTCAGTGCTGATGTAATGTGTTCTCTTTGTGGTAGTTTGCGTAGGAGTCTGGGCTCAGCGTTCTAGATGTTTTGCGGTTTTTGTAAGAGTCATTCTTGAATTCCTAGGTATTGGTTGTTGGCGTAGTTTTCTCTGGACATGATGAGAGCGATGATGGTGAGTGTTTTGTGGGTGAAAGAGAAGAACGGTAAAATCCTTTTTACTGCACGTAGAAGGAAGACACATTTCTTGATTATAACGTTTACTTGTGGATCTAGCGTTAGTTCATTGTCCATCAAAACTACCAGGTTCTTTACTATTGTCGGTGGAGCTGGTGCTGTACCAAGTTCCATTGGTCATGGGATGTAGTGATTGTTTTCTGTGTTTTTGGATATGATCATTATTTCTGTTTTGCCCCGGTTGACTTTGAGGTTGTTTGAGTTCATCCAGTCGTAGAGTTCTTTGAGGCAGCCCTCCAGTGTTATGTTTTCTTCCTGTGTGTCTTGTATTTCGTAGACTATTTGTGTGTCATCCGCGTAGTTGTAGCATGTGAGGCCGTGTCTTTTAATACGCTTGACTAGTGGAGCCAGGTGTATGCTGAAAAGCAATGGGTAGAAGGATGATCCTCGTGGTACTCTGCATGTGGATTCCCTTGAGGTGAATTTGAAAGGTTCAATCCATATGGTTCCTGCTCTGTTTGTTAGGAAGGATGTAATCCATATTAGAGCTAGCCCAGTGATTCCTATTTCTTCCACTCTCCCAATGAGGATGTTGCGGTTGACTGTGTCAAAAGCTGCAGTGAGATCCAGAAGTTTCAGAGCTGTGCTTTTGTCTGAGTCCGCATTTGCCTTTAGATCGTCCCAGATTGAAATCAGTGCTGTTTCCATTCGTCTCATTGGCCTGAAGCCTACTTGTGCCTGATCCAGCAGTAGGTGTTCTTCTATGTTCTTCTATGAATTCTTGTTTTATTCTATAGATATATGTTTCAAGTATTTTGCTGGGTATAGGATTTTGGAGATGGGTCTGTAGTTGGAGAGGTCCTCCACTTTGCCTGATGTGTCCTTTTAGGAGCGGGTTGATGTATGCTGATTTAAAAGATTGCGGTACTTTCCCTGTTGACATTGATTAGTTGAGAAGGTTTCTGTAATATTCCATGGGAGTTCCTTGCGTGAGGATTGATTTGTGTATGTCCTGGGGGGGCAAGGGTCCTCGGGGGATACTACTTTGTTGCTATTGTTTACCAGCTTAATGAATGTCTCTGCTGATATTTGGGGGAAGTTTCAGAGTTTGTTTTGACGGTACTTGGATGATTGGGTGGGTTGCATGTTAAGGTTGATTGGTCTGCTTTGTATGATTTGTTGGATGGTGCTGATTTTCTTTTTGAAGTGGTTGTTGCATAGTTTCAGCGAGGGTATCAGTGTGTTATTGCAGCTGGGTGGTTTCTCATTTCATGTATTATTTTAAAATGTACTTTTTAGGTGTTGGGGGCTATGGTGATTCTGCTGTCGAAGTATTTCTTTTTGGTTTTTGGATTTACTTTTTGTATGAGATGATTTGTCGTTGGAATTTCTTGGCATGGTCGTTTTTTTCCCTCCATTCTATTTCCAGTTTCCTGTTTTTTCTTCTCATGGCACTGAGTAGCGGGGTAAACCATTTTGCTGTCGCTCTTTTGTGTGATGGTATGAAAGGTTTTTCCTTGGAGATCTTGTCTATTGTTGTAGTGATCCAACTGTGAAGTAGTTCTGTTTTTCTGTCAAGGTTGGCTTCGTCCACAGTTGTTGCTGATGGTTTGTTGATTTCCAATAGTTAAATTAAGTTATTATTTTTGATGGTCCTCCAGTTTCTTTTCATTTTTGTTTGTGTTTCTTGTTTGTTGGTGTAGCCAGCATGATCACGAAGGGGATGATGAGGTGGTCGCTCCAGAAGATCTGAATGGCGCCGTGGTAAAGATGTTTTAGTTGGCGAAGATTGCGTCCCACCGCGTGAGTTGCTTCTTTGACTAGTTGATGTCGTTTCATTATCTTCAGATGCTTGGTTAGTGATTTTTGTGTGATTGTGGTTTCTTCGTCAAACCAGATGTTGAAGTCGGCAAGGATTATCAGATGTTCTTCATCGAGGCTAAGTTGGGGATTGTTTCTTTAAAGGCGTTCACCAAGGTTGCATCGTAAGTTGGTGGTCTGTATAACAGAATGAATTTGAGGTTTGTTTTGTGGTTTGTTGATGGGCAGAGGATTAGAAATGTGCAGTTATCTATGCTTAACGGGTCGTCTATTTTGATTTTTAGGTGTTACTCGTAAGTTATTGCCAGTCCTTCCCCTCTTTTGTTTCGGTTATGAATAGGATATTGATACCTCCGTCTGACAGGAGGTCATAGATTTCGGCGGCATGTTTGGACCTTGACCTAGCATTGATTAAATTGCAGTGGACCTTTTTGATAAGGATAGGTTTGTTTACTGATTGAAATTTTGACTTGCGGGTGTTAAGTTGGACTGCTTCTGTGTTGTTGTCGCTAGTTGGTTGGGATTCCATGGAGGCTGCTTCGTTGTTGGGTCAGCCTGTTAGATTGATCATTTGATCGATGAATTTTACAGCTTCATCATCTTTAGTGTTTTGATGTGGTTGTCAGCAGTATCTTTGTGTTCTTGTGATGTACGGAGTAAGGGGTTTGGTATCCTATCTTTATCTTCTATTGTCCACTCTTCTTTTTTTCTGGGGTTCCAGTACTTTCTTAGCATGTAAGGAAATTTCAGTGATGTTAAAGTCTGGAGGTTCTGCAGTTATAGTGAGGTACAGTGTAAGATATGGGGATTTTTCTCTTATGATAATTGTTCTGTTGGTTGTATTGTTTGCTGGGGTGTGTTCTATATTTGTGACGGCATCTACTGGGGGTGGGTGAAGGTGTCGATCTGTTGGGGTCTGACCTTTTTCCAATTCTTTTTGGCGGCGCCGGTTTCTGTGTCGGGGCTTTTTGTGTCCTTGGTAGTAGGTTTGGTTTGGGTATTGATTAAACTGGCCAGGAGTCCACCTGTCGGGCCTTGCATTTGGTTGCTAATGATGTCTATCCTCCTATGGTGTAATGTGTGCCCTCTGTGGGGTGTCTGTCCACGTAATGATTTGGGTTTGTTTTGGGTGTTTCTTTATCTTATGGGTTGGGGGGGTAGCTCAGTTTGGTATGGGAGGACTGCTGGTTCTTGGTCTGCTTGAGTGGTTATTTGGTTGTAGTTGCTAGCTTTCAGTGATTGCTGGGTGTTTTTGGGTACCAGGAGGGGCCTAGGATTCAATGATAAAAGGCAGTGATAGAATACACCTAGATTTGAGATACCTACATAATGGTAGGTATACCTCGGTTTCACAGAATGGTTCACACCGAGACATGCCCTTAGAATTTGCAATCCTAGTCAATTGGTTTCATGGAATATCAGTCAATAATAAATAATAATATATATCTTTTAATAAAACAATAAAAACACCTAGATTTGAGATTCCTGGTCAGTGGGAGAAAGTCCTAGGCTTCACAGAATGGCAAGCAATAATAACACACCTAGATTTGAGATTCCTAGACAGTGGGATAAAGGCCTGGGTTTCACAGAATGGCAGGTAATAAAGAAACACTTTGATCTGAGATTCCTAGACAGTGGGAGAAAGGCCTAGGCTTCACAGAATGCCAGGCAATAAGAAAACACCTAGATTTGAGTTTCCTGGATAGTGGGAGAAAGGCCTAGGTTTCACAGAATGGCAGACACTAATAGAACTCCTTGATTTGAGATTCCTAGACAGTGAAAGGCCTGGGCTTTACAGAATGCCAGGCAATAATAAAACACCCAGATTTAAGATTCCTTTACAGTGGGAGAAAGGCCTAGGTTTCACAGAATGGCAGGCAATAATAAAACACCTAGATTTTAGTTTTCTAGATAGTGAGAGAAAGGCCTAGGTTTCACAGAATGACAAGTAATAATGAAACACCTAGATTTGAGTTTCCTTGATAGTGGGGGAAAGGCCCAAGACAGCAGGAAAAGGCTCAGGATTCAACATACGATAGGTATTTCAGTGTATGCAAGTATGAGGTGTTCACATTGGATTCCCAGAGGATGTCCTAGATGTGTCTTTGTAGTCGTTAGATTACCTATTGTATTGAGTGGTAGTAGTTACGAGACATAGTTCTTCCTACCTTGTCTTTTGATGCAGGTTGACGGCTGTCTGTTCCTCTTTCAGCATGTGTGGGTACTGTCTGACGGTGCTTTTGTTGTTTGTGAGCATCTTGAGGTATGAGCTGCAGACTAGAAGGCAACGGCTTTGCCAAGCAGTGGTCCTTGCTGCTGCAGTTGGGTGTCGCATGCTCAGAACTACTTTAGCTGTCACTTGCGTTGTTTGGTGTTCAAGCAGATGGGTTGGAGGGGAAGAAGTGGGTTCTCTCGTACACAATATGTGGGTGGTGTTTGGGGTTAGGGTTTGGCTTGCAGTGAATGGCGAACAAACCTAAATTGGCTGATAACCCACTTCCCTGCTTCCCCTGCTGACACCGGCAGACACTTCTTGGGGGCTGCCCTTTGCTTTGGAGCCCTTAGCCGCAGGGGCTGCAAAGGGCAAATAACTACCCTAGCACTATGATACTTATGGGACCTGTTAGCCAATCAGGAGGGTGGGAGGGCCAGGAGGCGGGCAGAGGGGCAGAAATGGACCGGGAGTGAGCGGTGCTCGCACAGCCAGGGAAAGCAAATTACTATTTTTAAAGGCCCAAAATGGTTCACAACAGTGGGGGCAGCACACTCACCTGCACAAGCAGATTACAATGGTGCCGTGAGCATCGGGTGTACACAGATGCCCTCGATGCAAATGGGATGCAATATTAGCCAATCAGGGTGGGTGGGAGGGAGTGAAGGTGGGCAGAGGGGAGGAAATGAGGGGAATGGACCGGGAGTGAGCCGGTACTCACGCGGGCTGGGGTGAGTACGTTACTATTTTTAAAGGCTCTAAATGGGTCACAACAGTGAGGGCAGCACACTCACCTGCACCAGCAGATTACGATGGTCCCATGAGCATTGGGTGCACACGGATGCCCTCGATGCAAATGGGCTGCACTATTAGCCTATCAGGGTGGGTGGGAGGGACAGGATGGGGGCAGAGGGGAGAAAATGAGGGGAATGTACTGGGAGTGAGCCGGTGCTCGCAGGGGGCCGGGGAAACAAAGGACTATTTTTAAAGGCCCAAAATGGGTCACAACAGTGGGGGCAGCACACTCCCCTGCCCCAGCAGATTGCAATGGTGCTGTGAGTGTCAGATGCACACAGATGCCCTTGATGTAACTGGGCCACACTATTAGCCAATCAGGGTGGGTGGGAGGTACGTGAGGCGGGCAGAGGGGAGTGACCAAGTGCTTGCTGGGGCTGGTGGAAGCAAATTACAATTTTTAAAGGCCCAAAATGGGTCAGAACAGTAAGGGTTGCAAACTCACCTGCACCAGCAGATTACAATGGTGTTGTGAGAGTCGGGTGCACACGGATGCCCTCGATGTAACTGCACTATTAGCCAATCAGGGTGGATGGGAGCAATGGGAGGCAGGCAGAGAGGAGGAAATCGACCAGGTGTGAGTCAGTGCTTGCGTGGGGTTAGGGGATGCAGATTACTATTTTTAAAGGCTCAAGATGGGTCACAACAGTCGGAGCAGCAAACTCACCTGCACCAGCAGATTACAATGGTGCCGTGAGCATTGGGTGTACACAGGTGCCGTCGATGGCACTGGGCTGCAATATTAGCCAATCAGGGTGGGTGAGAGGGACGGGAGGTGGGCAGAGGGGAGGAAATGAGGGGAATGGACCGGGAGTGAGCCGGTGCTTGGGCGGGGCTGTGGTGAATACGCTTCTATTTTGAAAGGCTCAAAATGGGTCATAACAGTGGGGGCAGCACATTCACCTGCACCAGCAGATTACCATGGTGCTCTGAGCGTTGGGTGCACACGGAGGCCCTTGATGTGAATGGGCTGCACTATTAGCCAATTACGGTGGGTGGGAGGTACAGGAGGTGGGCAGAGGGGAGGAAATGGACCTGGAATGAACTGGTTCTCCCACAGGGCTTGGGGAAGCTGGTTACTATTTGTAAAGGCCCAAAAAGTGCCACAACAGTGGGGGCAGCACACTCACCTGCACCAGCAGATTAAAATGGTGCTGTGAGCGTCGGGTGCACACGGATGCCCTTGAGGCAACTGGGCTGCACTATTAGCCAATCAGGACGGGTGGGAGGGACTGGAGGCAGGCAGAGGGGAGGAAATGAGGGGAATGGACCAGGAGTGAGTTGGTGCGTGCGTGGGGCTTGGGGGAAGCAAGTTACTATTTTTAAAGGCCCAAAATGGTTCACAACAGTGGGGGCAGCACACTCACCTGCACAAGCAGATTACAATGGTGCCGTGAGCATCGGGTGTACACAGATGCCCTCGATGCAAATGGGATGCAATATTAGCCAATCAGGGTGGGTGGGAGGGAGTGAAGGTGGGTAGAGGGGAGGAAATGAGGGGAATGGACCGGGAGTGAGCCGGTGCTCACGCGGGCTGGGGTGAGTATGTTACTATTTTTAAAGGCTCTAAATGGGTCACAACAGTGAGGGCAGCACACTCACCTGCACCAGCAGATTACGATGGTCCCATGAGCATTGGGTGCACACGGATGCCCTCGATGCAAATGGGCTGCACTATTAGCCTATCAGGGTGGGTGGAAGGGACAGGAGGGGGGCAGAGGGGAGAAAATGAGGGGAATGTACTGGGAGTGAGCCGGTGCTTGGGCGGGGCTGTGGTGAATACACTTCTATTTTGAAAGGCCCAAAATGTGTCACAGCAGTGGGTGTAGCACAATCACCTGCACTTGCACTAGCAGATTACAATGGTGATGTGAGTGGCAGGTGTACATGGATGCCCTCGATGCAACTGGGCTGCACTATTAGCCAATAAGGGCGGGTGTGAGGGACGGGAGGCAGGCAGAGGGGAGGAAATGAGGGGAATGAACCGTGATTGAGCCGGTTCTCGCGCAGGGCTGAGGGAAACATGTTACTATTTTTAAATGCCCAAAATGGGTCACAACAGTGGGGGCAGCACACTCACCTGCACCAGCAGATTAAAATGGTGCTGTGAGCGTCAGATGCACACAGATGCCCTTGATGCAACGGGGATGCACTATTAGCCAATCAGGGTGGGTGGGAGGGACTGGAGGCAGGCAGAGGGGAGGAAATGAGGGGAATGGACCGGGAGTGAGTTGGTGCATGCGCAGGGCTTGGGGGAAGCAAGTTACTATTTTTAAAGGCCCAAAATGGGTCACAACAGTGGGGGCAGCACACTCACCTGCCCCAGCAGATTACAATGGTGCTGTGAGCTTCGGGTGCACATGGATGCCCTTGATGTAACTAGGCTGCAATATTAGCCAATCACGGTGGGTGGGAGGGACGGGAAGTGGTGAGAGGGAAGGAAATGGACCGGGAGTGAGCCGGTGCTCGCTCGGTGCTGGAGCAAGCAGATTACTATTTTTAAAGGCCCAAAATAGGTCACAATAGTGGGGGCAGCATACCCGCCTGCACCAGGAGATTACTGTGCATGCATTTCACAAGTATTGTCACACAACATGATTTAACCTGCCAATACTTGCATGTGGAGTCATTCACTCAGGGGTATCAAGGCATCATGAAGTGGACACAGACAACAGGTTCAAGATTGGTTCTCCATATTTGTATTGAATTAAAAGGCAGGATGGAATAAGGTTAACCAGCCCTATTCTAAGGTGGGATTTTCCTACCTAAAGAAAACTGAGGATAATCTGTGTGAGGAAGTCTAAATTAATTGACTGTCTGTGTCCAAAACCTATGCTTGCCCTCACAATTAACTGTATACAATGTGTAGGGATGTCAGCGTAAAAGAATAGTGTTAAAAAATAAAGCTTCTTCCAGCTCTTGGCATGTAATCAGCTCCCCCTTTCCCACGTTCAAAACAGTTCACAAGGTATCAGGGTTCCCTTCCCTAAGAGTTCAAATAATCTTCCAGTTTTACAAAAAAACACAATTCCTTGGGATACTTCCCAGATCTTTTGTCATGATTACTTTTCACTAGTTCACATAATAATTCTGTTTCTTGACTTCAAAATCATATACGGTACTGTTGCAAAACACAAGCTTCTTTATGGATACTTTCATTGGCTTTTTCCATAACAGGGGGCACTGAGCCTAGGTGCAGTTGTCGGACCACACATTCCACCCATTACCGGTCACGCAACCGATACTCCTTCTCTTCTGCTTTCCATCAACAAATGCCCACTGCTTTACTTTGACAGTGAACCTTGCTTCTTTCTTCAGTGTTACACTCTTCTAACACTTTACCATGGCTTGGTTGGCCACTATGCACTTTGTTACACCTTCTGTTTTCTTCTGGCTCAGGTTTCCTCTTAACCTGCAGTTCCTTGAACCCGTTTAGCTTTGGCAAATACTTGGATTTTCATCTCATACCCTTCTTGATATGTACATGGCTTTGCCAACACTTGTGTCTCAAACAATTAATTCTGTGGTATCTGCTTCTAACACCACCTTGCTCTAATTCCATTGACAAGTAATCATAACTTGCTTGTGCTATGTACAGCATTCAAGAGTGTTTATATTGTCTTTCAATGTGTTTGTATTTAAAAGTACTTGTGTCAGCATTCAAAAGTGCTTATAACAATTTTCAGTTTGTTCGGTATGCAAAATCACTTGTTTTGGCTTTCAAAAGTGCTTATTTCAAGTTCCGCAGCTCCCTGGTATGAGTGTCTTCCTGTTTCCACTCACCAGTTACACATGGCAGTCCCCTTTGGCATCTTTCTACTCCTCACTCTGCTTTCCAGCTTCCAATATCACTGCTCTTCCCTTGCAGAGACCATAGAGAGCACTGCTCGCTCTCCTGATGTCCTTGCAGTGACTGGAGTGCTTTGGCACCTCACAGTTCCCGCTCTGTGCACCCGACAAGGAGGGTTTGCCGGAATTCCAGACCCTCTCGTGGCCACCCTCGGCGGCCTTCCTGCTCGACACCCCTCCCAGCTTCTGTGTCTCCTGATCCTCTCTCTCCAGGCCTCTTCTCTACAGCCTGCTTTTCTCCAGCCTGCTTCCTCTTGTGTTGTGCGGCAATGCTTCTTATACCCATTGGGATTGTTAAATGACCGCAGGTGTGGGTCATTAAGTTCAATTGCCTGGCCATGGTGAAACCCATTAGGTGGATGTGCCTGGTTGTTCCACCTTCATACCTCCATAGCGCTCCGCTTTGTATCAATTCCATAGTGGTGTTTGGGGAGGTTTGAATTAAAGGAATTAAAGTGCATAACTCTGTTGTGTCTCCTCCTCATCTTAGTATTTGACTCATGTGTGTCTTCATTAACAAAATAATGCTGATATGTGTTTATCTTTATACCCAAATGAGGATGTGTCCTCCTAGTTGGTCTCTTCCTTGTCCTAGTGATGAGGTGATGTTTTTGGGGGGCATTTTGTATGGAAGAAAAGGGAAAGGCTGTTAGTAGCCTACAAAGGCTTTGAGGGATTGAGTGTTCATTCTGAAAAGGGAATGTGGGATACCATGTCTCACCTAAGGAGGTCCTCTCCCCACTCCCCAATTTCCCTCCACCCAGGTCATCCTCCCTCGCATGCCCACCCTCCAAAAGCGATAGCCTTTTCCTGGCCACCTGAGAGAAGGATCCAGAGGGAACGGAAGTGTGGACACCCTCAGGTTCCTCACAGGGGGTACATTTGCTCTGTCATGGAACATCATGCACACAGTTCACAGCCAGCAGTTGTTGTTTTCAGGGTCTGTGATTGACAGGGAAGCATGCCATTGTGCCTGTGTTGGGCCTGTGCATTGCTGACACGCATGGGCGCTGATGGGTGTTTAGTAGTATTAGTGCAGGTTGTCTACATCCATTCCATAATGGATTCACATCCAAGGTCACCTGAGTGCATGGAATTACTTCTGCCGGTGTCGCATTCATTTGTTGCAGTGTTGAAGCGTGTTTTTTCAAGTATATGGATGTGTGATGTTGCATTGTGGTTCTACGTTGGTGTTGCTGGCTTGTTGGGTGAATATGCATTGGCGATTTACTGAAGTGTGTCACTCATGAATATGTCATTAATGTCAACTACCCCTCCCCGACCCAATATCGTAAAGCAGAGAAATGCTATGCACTAAGATGACCGTACCAGTCTTATCCCACATCAATACTGGAAGAGATGGACTTGATGTAACCGAAGAAGGCAGAGTAAGCAGACCTGCTGTTAGACTGACAAACGTGCATGCAATAGACTTGAAGCAAATACACACTCACCATGAACAAACACAGACATTAGTTCAAACGTGCATTTAGACACAAAGAATATTGCTTGCACCATAAAGACACAATTAATATAACACAAGCAACATATAATCTCCTTGACAACGTGTCGCTGCTGAAAGGCCAGATCCGAATTAGCTGCAATTGTGAAGAACTAGAGTGATGAAAAACTTCTAAGTATTTCTAGATGGTCAACAGCGTATTGAAAAGCCATCCAAGGACAAAACAGCACATAAGCCTCGGAAGAAGAGCAGTGGCTTGAAACACTTGTTAGGCTGACCTTCAAATAAATTACATGCAATGAGGCATGCAACAAATTGATATTAGCGCAGTGTGAATGTATTTCTTTGCTCCGAGTTTCTTATATTGTGGAGTATAAGGTAATATACCCACACCACTTGCTGCTATTCCTTCACCATTAAGTGTACAATGCGCTTGGGTCTCTAGTCTTCTCTTTGCCAGATATACATACATAGTTTATTAACGTAGAAACACAATTGTAAAAGGCCACCATCTTTGTTAAAGTGGAAGTTTTAGCACACATTGAAGTGAATAGAGGTCTCAAAGATATATGAAAACTCAAAAATGCTGAATCTACTGAAGTATAGATTACTGCGGGGCACACACAAGAGACTGTCTGGCTCTTCTTCAAGGTTATGGAAGAATTAAGGGCGGTCTTGAAAAGTCCATAAGATAACATGAGATAAGGATTCCCAAGGCACAAGACATATTTCTATTAGATCAATTAAAAAAACAACACAATTTGAATGCCAGGTTCCAACTAATTATACATTAAAATGTAGTAAATGATGGATTGACCAATTCCTCAGTGGTTGGAAAAGTACACTCGTTCATAATAGCTAAAATCTCAAATAATACAGGACTGAATAATTCAGAACATAGTCTCCTCCCATGTGACCCATAACTCAAAATAGTGTGTATTCATTAAGGCCTGACACGACCCAGCACCTGCCTCAACACCCTGCACGTTTTAAGAATCACAATGCCTAATGAGGTCAAGTACAGAGGAATGTTTCTGTCTCATGCCTTGCGGTGAGGTATAGCGTCTTATTTAATCGGAAGAATGCAGATCTCGGACTTCTCACCCCTCATTCCCATTCTTAGTTCATGTGCTCATGATCTGTCATAGCCACGTTGGGTGAGCAAGGTACCGACCAATGAAAACTCTTAATGTTGTGCCGCCTAGTACATGTTGAAGTAAACAATAGTCAATTAAAAAAATGAAATGTATTCTCTCTTATCGATCCAGAGGTGGTCCCAGGTGAAGCCATCAGAAGTAGTATAACTAATGTAAGGACTAACTCATGTATTTTCCAGATGTAGGCAATTCCCTTAACCAATTCCTGTACCCTGTAGGTTTTTGTAACTAAGATTGTAATGAGATGTCAATGGTGATGTATTTTTGATTTTAAACCATTATCATGCTTGTGAAGAACGAGAATGCATACTTACGACATTTGTATTCTGTCCTCGCTTTATTCGGTTTGGTAATAAAGTGGGATTCTGCCATTTAATTCGACTATTTTCCTTCTTGGGTGTGGGATTTCCCATCATATCTATTCCACTCAGACTGGGGAGTTCCAGTCTACCTTTACATATGTTAGCAGTTTGGGTGTTTTGGAAAGGATGCCCAGACTGTCAAAAGTTTCCCTTGCCTGGCCTGAAGAACTACAAGATGACCTATGGAGACCGATGAATCACGTGTGAGAAAGTGAACCGGAGCCCCCTTTGGAGAAAATCCTGTCTGATACCTGCGGGCACCCCATGGGGCAGAAGGCTGCTGGCTAATATGGGGAGATCGATATCAGATGCCTTCGGCCAATCCACAGATGTAAGTATAGATCATCAACTTGGAAAAACAGAAACGGGGGAGGGAATTCTGTGTATTTTGGGGAATTGTAAGACGATAAAGGATTGATTTATGAGAGAATACCTGTAACAAGGGTGCAGAAGGTAACGTACTAAACATTGTGATGAGGTATTAAAGATAAAGAGATTGTTTGAGACAAGGTCGAGGTAGAGCACATTACAAACCCCCATCCGGAGTATGATGAAAACATAAGGATAGGTTACCTTGCTAGGTGACAAGAAGATGACGGTGTTCTATTATATTTGTGGCACATGTACATGTGTAGTGATTGCTGTTGCCAGCGTTAGGGTGTTAAGTTGTTTGGGTTTGTGAAAAGTAAGGGCTTGTGCACACTGGGGTCAATCATAGAGCACATGGAGTTGTGGTTTGGAACAAAAGGGCGTGGTTCAGAGTGTGGGTGGATTTTGTGGTGTCTGCCTGAATAGTTGGTGCAGCAAAGAAGGTATTGGGAGGAGACGTAGGAGTGAGGAGGTATGTATTTCTGTAAGGCTTTATCCAAGTGCAAAGACAAAATACTCAAGTATCATTCGCAGTGGGTTTGTGACACTCGGGGCAAGATGTTCATGCCCTGGCCACAGGAGGAAACACTTTCAAGATAAGTGCTGCAACACATGACAACATATCTGCATGTTGAGTACAAAGGGAAAAAGTTTCAAAAGCGATTAGCCATTCTAGAACCGAGTAAGATGTATGGGGATGAGACAAAAGAGCCACCCGTGAGAAAGTGGATGCTTAATCAGCATGAAGGTGAGTGCACAGCACCCTCTGCACCTCCTCCTATTTCTCAGAGTATCAATCTGTCTTCCAAAATACAAGGATTATATCCATTGAAAGAACTAAAGGCAGCTGCATGGTACACTAACCCCACATATGCACCCCCTGCCTAAAGTAGTTACTAACATCAAGAAAGGGAAGAAGATGGGAAAGAGGAGGAGGAAGAGACTGCACATGCCTCCACCACTGGTTTAAGAACACAGGGAGGAAGAACATGGCTAGGGGTGAGGGAATCAGAAAGATCACCTTATGTGAATAGGTTGAGAAATTTACCAGGGCAGAAAGAACATTTACTTGGGTGACATCACACCCAAAACACAGGGACTGGCTGTGGTTAGACAAAACATAGAGTTCATACTATTCCCATTGTTAGAAAAACAGGGAGGATGGCCACAATATGTATTGTCGGCTAAGGCAAGAGAAAGCCAGCAAGAAACTTGAGGAAAAAGTTGGAAGAAGCAAAGCTTATTCAGAAAAGTTATCAAAGTTTTCAATGCAAGGAGCAGTATTGACCAGTGGAGAGGGGGTAAAAGCATCAGGTGTGCAATAGGTAGTGGGAACTTCCTAGGGAGAGGAGAACACAATTATGGCCATGTTCAAGGGAGTGTGCACCCCGAGGTAGAGGATTCAGATTTCAGTCTCCACTGGGAGGATTCAACAGGGGACAAGCTAGGTTTGGAGGACATCCTCAACAATGTTGGATGAGTGGAAACATGGGGCACATTTCTCGAGCATGTAGAATTAGGGGAGTAATGCAGCAACAGTGGCAGTACCCAAGAGACAGGATAGCATATCCTCCACCGTATAGTGCAGAGCCACCTGAATATTATGTCCAGGATCCGATGCACCACAAATGCAACCTGCACAACAGGGAAGTCCAATGCAAACAAAACAAGCCCCCATGCAGACACAGCAAATACAGATGCAACTTCAAGCACCTGTACAACAGAACAAAATAACATCATGGAATGCAAAGGCAGCACCCCAGACACCCAGACAGAGAATAGGCGGTGTGACCTTGGTGGGAGGGATTCCTTTCAATGTTACAGGGATGAACTTAAACCCACAACAGGACAGCCCAGAGAGAAAGACTTAATGTGTTGCATCCTATCAGTTACACCAGGCCCACAAGAGGAACCGATGGTCTGGGTGACCATAGGTGACAAAACAGTGTCCTTCCTTGTTGATACAGGGGTGACTACGTCCTGTGTTGGTGAAGAGAGGTACCAATGTCAGGCATTGCCATAAATGCACAAGGTTTTTCTGGGACGACAAGTTCGGTTCCTTTTACTGATGACTTAGCTATCACTATAGGAGAACTTGACCTCTCCATGCCACTATTTTATTCCCGCAAGACACGAGTAAAGATACTGGCAAGAGATTTGATGAGCAAACTCAACATGACCAGTGAATAATGGTGCTGATTCATGGAATTTGGGCGCAGAAAAATGGGGATTTGTGCATAATTCTGCCCGCAAATCCCCATTTGTTAAACAGGGATTTGCGGGCAGAATGGCGCACAAATCCCAGTTTTACAGCGCAAATAATTCCATGAATCAGCCCCAATATGTTTTACTCCAGGGATTCACTATGTAAATGCAAAATGATTTATATCAGCATTTTATGGCCAACAAGCACAATCAGGCTTGCTATTAGATCCCAAAGTTCCTTTACAGAGTACACATAGTGTTAGCATGACTTTCCAGAATAAGGGGCAAAACGTTGCAGCTACGCGTAGAATTTCTGATCAGACCAGAAGTACCCATGGATGAGGAAGAAGGGCAAGTGATTCCAACGGAGCTAGAAGCAGTAATAGTGAGAGAAGACAGGGTGATTCTTCACATAGTTGGCGAAGGGAAAAACTGGAGAACAGTGATAGCTCTTGATGAGGGACACAGACCGACTGATCTGACAGATGAAGAATTGTTCACAGATGATGATTCAAATGACGAGGCAGTGTTTTTCATAAGTCTCACCTATTGGTTGAAATTTGAGAACAGAGAAGTGCTGCAGAGGATGTCACTAATAAAGAAGACACCCCCATTTCTCCAGAAAGATTTAGCACAGGTACCAAGTATCCTGTGACCTAGCAGTCCATATGATGTCGGCTTATTAAAAGGAGTAGGTGCAGTCACATTTAAATTGAAGCCAGGAACTATTTGCCATGAGTAAGACAGTAGCCAATGTCGAGAGAAGCAGACGAGGATATCTATGATACAATTTCCTCTCTAGTGCAACAAGGGATATAAGTGCCATCAGAATCCCCATGTAACACAGCGGTGTAGCCAGTGAAAAAATGGATGGGGCGTCATGGAGATTTATTCAGGATGTATGCCCCCTAAACAATATCGTTGAAGCAGAGTTCCATTTGGTCTCAAACCCTGACACTATATTGTGCAATATCCAATCCCGAGCTCCATATTTCACAGTGAGTGATTTGAAAAATGCATTCTTTTCAATCCCCCTTCAAGAGTAGTCACAAGACTTGACTAAATTTTCCTATCACGGAAATAAATGGAAACATGCAAGGTTAACTCTGGGGTACTGTGAGCCCCCTCAATCTTTAGTCGAGTGCTATAGATGGACCTCGGAAATGCACACCTTGACAGTGTAGTAATAAAATATGTCAATGGTGTGCAGTGCAACAGAAGAACAGTGCGGAAAAGACTCAAAACAGCTGAGGACAGTCTTGACAGAGAAGGGGTACAAAGTAGAAAAGGCAATGTTACAATATTGCCAGGGAATAGGTCTTGTACAAAGGGCAGTTAATATCACAAGAGGAAAGAAAATGACCCCTGAGAGAGCAAAAGCCATCATGAAAACCACCAGACCAAAGACAGTGAGGGAGATGCAACAATGTTTTGGCCTTTGCAGCTACTGCAAAGCATGGGTCTTCGACTACAGTATCTATGTCAGATCCCACTTAAAAGGACACAAGGAAGTACAAAACAATGACAGTGACATAGCCTGGACAGGTAAAAAGATAACAACATTTGATGAGTTAAAAACGGCAACGTACACAGCACCTGTGTTAGGAATCCCTGATTACAGTACAGAATCATTTTTTGTTTTCTCATTCAAATGGATTAGTAATGACAGCAATCCTCACACCAAAACTACACTGGGACAGAAAACACTTGCATTCTACAGTAGGATCTTAGATCCATTCATGAGAGGTCATTATCCTTGTGAACAATAACTGGTGGCAGCAGCCTTTGCAATTGAGAAAACTGCTAGCATTACGATGGGCTGTCCAGTAATGTTATACTCCTTTTTGCTATCCTTAAAAAGCCTAAAAGCATATTAACCACACAAAGAGCCTCCAGTTATGAGGTGATTATATCAAACCCAGCAATCAAAATTGTCAGGTGCAGAGTAGTGAATCTAGCAAGATTCATAGCAGAGTCAGTAGAAGAAGGAGACTACGTGCACAATTTCACCTAGTATACTATGTGATGAATCCAATGGAGCCATCACATATTCCCTGGCAGTGACCTCCAGATTATGACCCTGGGGGAGTTATGTGTGGGAGGTTCACATGGGAGGAAACAACTTCTGGAGAGATATCATGACTTCATTGGAGGAGACACAGTGTTCTCACCTTCCACATGAGGAACTCCCTCTTATACCAGAGTTGTGAATGGCCTAGTGTCATTCTAGGCTGGCCCCAACATTTCACCCAAACACCCACAACTCACACATATAGTCTTTTGTTCTTGATGTGGCTTTTTGTGTAATCCATGAGAAAAACCATCCAGGAATTAAAAGCCCAAAGAAAGTTATAGACTTCAACTCCCATAACCACTCAGGTACTGAGACAAGGAGGAGGACAAAGGAGTTTGTGCAAAGTGACAGGAGCTCGAAGTATAACATGTGGACTAGTTGTTTTTCCAAACTTGAAATTAGCTGGTCATTTAGAAATGGCAACCACACTATGGAGGAGCGGGGTGCAACTTGCAGTGCCGAAGGAGGTGTTGCCATCCACGCTAAGGCTCCCAAACATGAGGCACACTGAGAGAGCTGACGAAGCAGAGAAGGCTGCCGGGACAGGTAGAGAGACACCACGTGTGAGCAAAGAGGGCCATGGAGACACCAGGAGAAGTTCAGAAGTTCCTGTAGGTAGGGCCGCTAAATGCAACAGTAATCTTCACTCTGGGATGTGAGTGAAAGCTGACCTATGACTGCAGAGCCGCGCTGGATGCTGGAGAAGCATCCACAGACTCCAAACTGGAAGGCGGGTGGAGAAGCCATAACGCAGAAGCACAATCCACTTCAGAGACACTGGAAGCAGCTGGGGACCACAGGACATTCTGACAAGTGCAGCAACAAGTGATTGAATGGTACAAGATCGCTAATTCAGAAAATATACAAAAGCAAAGTTTGTTTGACTGCAGTCATGGCAAAGCACAAATTCATCTCCCAATACATAGAATGTGTGAATGCACACAATGCACAGTACAAAGGCAAAGTTTGTTTGCATTCTGCCAAGGCAAAGTACAAAGACAAGATTCAATAAAAAGAATATTTCAAAGCAGACAAGACAAGGTATAAAGGCAAACGCCAATCAAATATAGATGCATGAAATGCCAATGTGCGGGAGAAGTTTGAGCAAGCGCATTTGAGCAAAATATTACCACAGATAGACATACCAAGCACCACATTGTATAGGCTATTGTGGTATATCAAGAAACTGTGAAACACATAAGAAGTCCTAGCAGGCGAGTGCACCAGGCAGCTGAAAATTGTATAAAGATTTCTGGTAGGTGAGTATGCCAAGTAATCTGCAAAGATACAAGAACCTTTACGGAAAGACTGTTACAGAAATATTTACTTGAACAGAACCTTTTGGTCGAACAAGACATTTGTGAGTCCAGTAAAGACACAAAGGAACTGTTAGCTAAAAAGACATTTTCCCATCCTTTTTAAGAATCCAAGGGAAGGGGACCACCTTCTGGGCACAGGGGTCTTTACCTTGGAGAATATTTTCATTTGAGTCATTCTTACACTTTTCGTTTTGAACACTTTTTCTAACATCAAGTTAAAGACATTTCCTTGCATATTTTGTTGTTTGTTTATAAGTGTGAGGGTCAGGATAGGTTGTTTTGGACACAAGGACGGCTTTTCAGTTACAGACGTCCTGACACAGGCAGATCCTTAATTTTAGTTTCTAGGTAGGAATGTTCCTCTTTAGTATAGGGCTAGCGAGGTGTTTTTCCAACTGATTCTTATTTAATAAAAATATGTTTAACCAAGGATACAACAACCTTGTTTGTCTCTCATTTCTGACCCCTCATAACTGAATACCAATGTGAAATCCCACATGTTAAAGAAAATGCCCGAGGAGGGGGGTAAGTCCTCTTCATTGACACTTCATCGGCAATTGACCAGAGCAGAACTGAAATGCACATGGGAACTACAGTGGTAAAGGTAAAAACTGAATGGCAACTTTGAAATAGTTGCAAGGTGAGATTGCCTTTGCATTTTTCAGCACAAGCAGCAGAATGGTAGCACTTATTTTGGCACTTGAAACACATGAGAATCAGGAAGTAATAGTGTATTCTGATTTTGCCTATGTGATATCAACAGTACACGCAGGACTGTCAAAGTGGAAGAGGCGTGTCTTCTTATGCACAGACGGCATGCCTATGCAACATGCACCACTATAGGACAGGCTCATAAACACACTACTGCTCCCATCAAGCATTGCCATTGTTAAGTGCGAAGCCCACACTAGAGGTACAGATTTGGTTTTCCATTGCAAGGAGGCTGCTGACTTAGAGGCCAAATAAGTAGTATTTTGTCCAGAAATAGTTGGACACTGCTCCAAATAAACGCACCAAGGCATGAAACATGGCAATGAAGGAAAGATTTAATGTATTGCCCATTGGCCAAATTATCGAGCTGCAGGGACGAGCCCTGTTAGAGGAGCAAGACTTGTGGAAGAGGAGGGGGTGTTCATTATCCCCCACAGATGCAATGTGGTGGCAGGACAGCACCAGGAAACCAGTTATGTCCCTTGGATTACCTAATGTAGCATTAGACAAACTAAATTACCCAGCACATACAACACAAAGAGAGTCTTGCAGCTTTGATCTGAGAAGTATGGTTTGCAGCTAATATGTCAGATAATGTGGCCACCTTCATTGTAAATTGTCTGGCCTGTTGACAGTACACTGCAGGGCAAAAGCTGCAAACGTTGAGAGAAACAATACCTCGTCCTACTGGACCCTTCCAGTATTTGCATATTGATTATTTAGATATGCTGCAAGTTTCATATATATGCTAGTAGTCATGTGTCCTTTTTCTTGATAGATCGAAGCCGGTCCATGCAGACATCCTGATGCCACATGTGCTGTGAAGTTTCTCATAAAACAGGTTTTCCTGCGGTGGGTAGTGTGCGAAGTACTCAGGTCTACCAATGGACCACATTTTGTAAATTAAGTTTTTGAGCACATCACAATCCTGCTGAGATTTATTACAAATTCTCTTCTGCTTATCACCCCCAAGCAAACGATATTTGTGATGCGCTCTGTGAGGAGCAAATGACCTCACAGAGTGCATCACCAAGCTAAAGATGACCCTGAGAAAGGGATGGTTCCATTACCTATCCTTAGCTCTATTTGCATTATGCAATCAGCCTGGCTCAGACCATCAATGTGTTGAATGTACTTGGTACTGAAATGTATGATTATCTGCCTGCTATGATGATGAGTGTCACTTTTCTCAACAGTGTCATGCCCAGTAGGGGAGGTCAAAGAAGATTGATTAAGGCAACAAACAAGTGGACCCCGTAACAGCGTTGAAACCCCTATTGTTGTACCCAAAGGACCGGGTGTTCATTACGAATTTTGCACGATGCTGGCATAGGTTGCATTTTCAAGGTCCAAATATCATAGATGAGGTGACGTCCATGGCCTTCAAGGTGCAGAGGAGAAGGGCCTGCTGCATCCTGGTGATATCAAACCCTATGAGGAGAGATTACCCCCTGCTGCAACTCCATGAATCTGAATGTGAAGGAGAGACGACACGTGCCCATATGCAGTCTACCACCCAAGCCAACCAACAGCCAAAGGATTAAGAAAGAGAATCAGATAGCAGAAGGACTTTTAATGGACATTTCCTCTGAAGTATTATACCTGCCCATGACAAAGACTAGCACTCTCACGGGGAAGAAACATAGATAAGCTAAATGTTTTCTGTGCAAACCCTATTATTTCTGCTTTTTACTTCCTGAGTAGGCATGCATCCTGCATTAAGATTGGGGAGCACAGCTCTCACTGCTCTTCTAGGCGATCCCAAAACCTGTTTCCTTTTTGAAAAACTCTTTATCACTCTATTACTCACATTTTTCTGTAAGCATTAAAGTTGTTTAGAAATCGACGAGCCATTGTGAAGAAAGAGGATGGGACTTCTTAATTCTGTTAGATAATTGCTTTTGACCTATCAACAAAATAATGTACATGATTATTTACAAAGAATATATATGCTGACAATAATGATTTTAGCAACTTACACTATGCAGTCTTTATTTTTCCATTCATATTTCATTACAAAAGTTGGTCCTGTATAATGATCCTAGAGCCATCTATGGCAATGTGACCCCTATCACCATGACAAATGAAACAGCAACCTCAGAATTTCCCACATTCACTAAATAAATGAAGAGGCTTAAATGGAAGTGATGAATGCATTTGGGGACATGAGCTCGTATATAACCAATACTGTGCAAGTTGGTATTAATATATGGTATCACCACATGACATGAGTGGGTAGGGAGACATCTGAGGAGAACTACTATGTGTGCTCTCTTATCCCCTATGCCATGAGCGCGTGTCCAGTTTTTATAGCCACGGAAGAACCCGCACTCCGAGCGCATTGCCTGACTACCTTGTGCTGTGCTTAACAAGGGGGAAGTTTCAAGGCCATACTGCCTCACTCGTATGGGTAAAAAAAGCAAAGTCCACACATAAAGCTAACTATATACAAGAGATGAAAATAATAATAGAAACTAAAACACAGCACAGTGTTAAGATATTTGCCCTCCAAAAAAAATGGGGCAGAGATTAGGAGAGAAGGACATAGGATGCTCCAATGTATAGACAAGAATGGTTGGTGAGCAAGGTACCGACCAATGAAAACTCTTAATGTTGTGCTGCCTAGTACATGTTGTAGTAACCAATAGTCAACTTTAAAGATGGCATGTAATCTGTCTTATCAATCGAGAGGTGGTCCAAGTTGGAGCAATCAGATAGAGTATAACCAATGGAAAGACTAACCCATACATTTTCTATATGTAGACAATTCCCTTAATAATCCCTGTACCCCGTAGGTATTTATGAGACGTCAATAGTGACATATTTTCTGTTTCTAAACTGTTGTCATGCTTGAGAAAAATGAGAGCACACAACTATGTCATTTGTATGCTGTCCCTGCTTGATATGGATTGCTAATAAAGTGGGGTTCAGTCATTTTCTTTGACCATTTCCATTATTGGGTGCAGAATTTCCCGAAATATCTGTTCCACACAGACTGGGGCGTTCCAGTCTACCTTTGCAACAGGGCATGCTTTATTCAGTTGTGGCAAATCCCCTCATATGGCATGTCAATTGTGCTCCGAGAATATTCTGTGTGATGGTATTAGGACAGATTTTCTATACTCTGACCTAATGGACAGATGTATAGAAGGGCAGCCTATATTCTGACTGGGACAACTCTGGGAAGCTGTAGCCAAACCTCTAGGCTAAGTTCTTCAGAGGTGCTGAGTTTGTAAAGGGTCCACAATGAGGTCGCACAATGGGAATCATAAATTACACTTAGACAGGATGTATAAAAATACAGTTTTTATTTATTGGCCAAGACACACTGTAGAAAAATTACTGCTAAATAGTAGGGTTATCACACAACACTGAATAAAATAGATACATATAAACATTCACTTATTATAGCACTCAAGGTCTACAGAGAATGATCCCTAACAAAAATTGTTCAGCCCTAAATTGTCTGGGGCTTTTTGCCCAATTGTTCAGGTAACAGTTCCACAGAATCCTTAAAGCAGGAAAAAATGCAGCTAGGGTATCTGGGGTTCAGAGAAGGGGTCTTATGGTTAGAGTACAAGTTAAACTTGCTAACAGAAGTAGCCCCAACTTTCAGAAGTCTTGCACAAGCAAGCAGTGGAAATGCCAAAAATGTTAGAATAAAGGTGTATTATAGGTCCATTGACTTATAATGGGAGTGTGGGGGTAGGTACGAAGCACTGTAACGCACCCCCCTGTACTCAGATTCTTCCCCACACTTGGCAGGACAAAGGAAGAGGGTCTGAGGTTGCTTTTCCCACTGAAAGTCACAGCCATCGATTTGCAGGGGTTGCAGGTTCTAGCTGATCTCTGGTTGGTGTCTTTCACTGTTTCAAGGACTCTCAATGGAAGAATGCAGCAAAACTCAATGCAGGATCCCTCTCAGGACTGGAATCGGGTCATGTAAGCGATTTTGGATGGTGACACAAAGGGACTCAACAGCTGCGGTGGGACTTTTCCTCCTAACTCAGGTCGCCTTGGTGCTAGGATGCCGACATTTTACATAGATTAGTCTCACAGGGCCAACTGAGGATCTCCCAAGTTCCAGGTCGAAACTCAGAATGGTAACACCAGCAGCACAGTAGGCCAATTTCAGAGCTGGTCAGCCGCAGGACAGTCCCGGGACACCTCCGAAGGCTCTTCGCTGCAGGGTACCGAGCAGACATCAGGAATGGATGTTCCCTCCACTCAAAGGGTTGTAGCTCCTTTGCAGGACTGTTAAAGATCACAAGCAAGACAGGGCTCCTCCAGGACAGCAGCAGAAGTTGGTAGCCAAGCCTTCTTCTGAAGGGTCTGCGGTTTCTTCATGGGTCTCGCAGCTGGATAGGATTCTTGGCTCCTTGAGGTTTCTCCAGGATCTCTCATGAATGGGTGCAGGGGTCCTCTTCTTATCCTAAAAGCCAGGTAAGAGTTGCTGCCCTCATAAGCCAATGACAGGACTAGTCCACACAAACACTGCAGCAGTGGTTCAATCAGGACCACTGGCGGGAACATTCATGCATACCACTCAGACACACTGAAACCAGTTTGTGGATTGGGACCAAACAGTCTCAGCCCACATCCTGCCAGCAGACACACAGAGCCCTCCAGTAGCCCACCAAAAATTATAAGGATTTCCTGGCTTCTAAGGCATGGAAGAAGGCAAAAGAACAAGATGGCAAAAGGACATTCGAAAAATCTCGTGGCACTGCCATGTCTGGCTAGTAGCCACAGTTAGTAGCCAAAAGTGGGAAAACGTCACTGTTGCCACAAGCTTATCATTTTAGCACATCTAGAGTAACCAAAAATCCTTTGACTGTTAGTCTAGTGCAAAACAAAAATGTACCCGATTGTACTGCAGTGTAAGCTGCTTTGTACAATGAAGAAAAGTTACCACAAGGGATAGAAAAGTAACCAAAAGTAGTGACACAATAACACAACTAAAGGAAACAAGTTTTCCCATTACTGTCAGCCTGAAGGACAAGTCAGTTTCCCCATGACATATGAGCAAAAGCCAGTGCAGTGAAGCTTAAGACTTCACTGCAAAAAGTACAGGACAGATTCAAAAATAAAAGCAAAAGGTTTGGGGGTTCCATAAAGATGGAAGAAAAGGTGCAGTAAAGAGAAATCTTTCCTAACAGATGGCACTTGTGCTCACCCAATATCCACGTCCGTTGCTCTCTGTGCCTCTCCATGTAACCCGGCAGTGTACTGTTCCAGAAGACCATTACATTGTGGGTGGAACCAGCGATGTGGGCACAGCAATGTGTAATGAGGAGGCCAGGATCTCATGTGACCTGGACATTCAGGGAATGGTACTGCTAACGATTACGATATACCTCCTCATATGCCTGGGGGGCCACCAACGCCACATGGGTGCAATCCAGTGCAACTATGATGTTGGCCATGTGTGCTGCTTCAAAGGAATCGTGCCTTCATGGCGTGTTCCGGTACCAGGGTGATATTTATGGAGATGCGCTGGGAGACATGGCGCAGGAGGGCTTGCAGCACCTGCACAAGCACTTTTGAAGATGTGGGCTGGGATATAGTGTGCAGCATGCCCACAGTGTGCTGGAAGGTGCCCATTGTCAAGAAATGCAGGACCAACACATGCTTCAGCAGTGGGGGCAAAGCTTTTATGATGTTGATCCTGCTCTCTATGTCTTTCTGGATCAGGGTGAGCAGCTCAGCGATGGTCTCCCTATTCAACCGGTACAGGGTGATAAGCTGATTGTCAGTCAGGAACCAGAACGAGGGCCTGACCTGGGGTATGTGCATTTGCATTACATGGTGTCTCCTTCTACTCCCTCTCCTCCTTTTTGCGTCCTGCTCTTCCAGCCTCTGCAGCTCAATGCAGAGCTGGAGCAGCTGCATGACCATGTGGAGAGATGCCAGTGGCCACATGATGGTGTTGGAAAGTGTGTTTGGGGAAGGTTTGGGCCTTATGTTCTCTTCCTGAGTGGCTTGGGTGCACCTGCGACTTGATTGCCCTCACTTGTATGATGTTTCTGCAGTATTACCACCTAATTTGAATGGTATTACCACCACTTTCCTACTTGTATTACGTCAGTAATACCATTTTGTGGTTTCAGCGGGAATACCGTTGGGGGGTAATTGCCAACTGCCAACTGCTACAAGCAATACCCTTGGCTCCTAATTTGTCAGAATGGTAAAGGTGCCGGTAATAATGTTACCGCCATTTTTAACGTACTGCACCGGACATAGAATGATCCCCAATGTCAGGCCAACACGCCAATCTTGTGCTTTACTTTAAGCCTGATTTTGGACTGCCAGCGGACCCCATGTGATCTTGCTGGTCTTCTGAATCTCGAATGCATTATTCCGGATGATCCTTGAGTCCTGTCAGCAAGAATTCTGCCCAGCCTTAATGAGGAAATTAGCATTTCTGATGCCCAGTTCTCACCATATTTCAATGCAATGCACAAAAAGTTTAGATGTTACCCTGTTCTGCATTAAAAATATGCTGTACAGTAGCAGCATGGAAAGCTATTGTATACACTCCATTTCTACCTTCAAAATGAAAGTGATTTTATTTTTTAATCAAAATTATTTCTGCCAATTTCCAAAAATACTGCATCTGTTTTTTCTGGAAATCCACAATAATGGATGCCACCCAGGCAGATTGTTCCTAATGAGGAAGATTTCCAAAATTGATATCTTTATTTACCCAATGCTGTATATCTATATGGAGAACATCAATCTTCATATAGTATACCTATGTTGTCTCATTCATTAATGTGTTCTGCCCTTCCTGTGTATATTGCATGATTTGAAAACTATCGTGCTTACCTCTCATTTGCTCTTATTTGATTGATCATGTGCAGACGCTTTACACGAACCTGAACGTTACCTAAAGATCCAAGCTACACCTTACTGATGACGGCCAATGAGGCTAAAATATGTGTGTGTTTGCACAACAGTTTTCCTAATTGGTCTTTATTATCCATTGCTTTCTCTTTCTTATGTGTCAATTGATTTCAGCTTCCCTAGCAAGAGTGGTTTGTCTGTGTACCCAACCAGTGGCGTTTTTTTATCAGGTGTTTTCATGATGCCACAGGCATGCACTTTACGATCTTGAATTCTAGTTTTTTTTTTTAAAACTTTCTTTTTGGTATTTTCACTGAATATACAGTAACAAACACAAAAGGAAACAAGGTCGTAACAATTGCCTCAGTGACCGCCTCCCCTCCACCGCCCACTCCCCCTGTGATGCACCGGATCTGCTACGCTTTATGATTATTGGCTGTGTCTAACGCAGTCTCGTTCTGAAGTGAGGGCTGACCCGCCACTGTTGGGTCCTGGGTATGAGTCTCGTGAGGAGTCACTGTTCAGAATGGACGTTAAGTAGGTGATATAGGGGCCCCAGATATCTGGGGGGCATGCATGCAGGAGCAAAAGTCTGATGAAGTTTGCTTCTGTGTCTTATGTCCATCAGCCATTGCTGTAACGTTGGTACCGGCCCTTTCCCCCAGGATATTGCAATCCTTTTCGAGCTAGTATCAGCAGCAGCCCGAATAGTTTACGCACTGAAGGTGGTAGATGCTTAGTTAACCCAAGAAGTGTGATCTTGGGGTCTGGTTCGAGGGGAGTATCCATAATTGCTGCTGTCTTCTCCAGCACCGCCTTCCAAAATTGGCGTATGGCCGGGCATGTCCATGCGAGGTGGAGAAAGTCTGCTAATGGGGCATTGCAACGGTTACACGACGGTGGGATGGTGGGGCGATGGGAGTGTAGCCTGGTGGAGGTGTGTTATGCCTGATGCACATATTTAAGGTGTAATAGTTTATATCATGTGTTTAGTGATACCTTGTTTGTTTGGGCCAGGATATAGTCCCAGTCCTCATCTGGAATTATTGTATGTAGGGATTTCTCCCATCTAGCTTTCGGTGTTGTAAGTGGCGGGGTTGTGTCAGACAGCAGGGCTTTGTAGATTAACGACACAAGCCTACCCTCCCCTTGCGACTGGATTACCCGGTGTAGTAGTTGCCATGTTGGAGGTTATTGTGGAAACGATGGAAAGAGGGCCTGGAGAGTGACCCTGAGACAGAAATAGATAAATGTGTCCAGGGCGGTGGAGGCTCCACGGGCTCCGGCTTGTTCAGGCATAAGGAATTTTTTGTCACTAAATAGGTCCCCCATAGTGTGTAACTGAAGCTTGTTGGTCCAGTTCAGATAGATTTTCTTTGCAGTCAGAGGGATTCCAGGGATGAATCTTATCGGTAGGAGGGGGGAGAACCTGACCTGTATGTCGCATTTCTGCGTTATTTTTTCCATATTGCAATAGTGGAGAGTACCGTGTTCAGAGTTGCGTGTGGTATGTGTGTTTGACCGATGATGGCTGCTCTCAGCAAGTTAGGAGATGCCAAGGCTCGTTCGAGCTGGACGTGGGGTCAGATAAAGTGGATGGCATATCAGTGGCCCAGAAATTCGGCTTTTGCTGCCCAATAGTATCGCTATAGGTCTGGGAGTGCCATGCCTCCTTTTGTCACTGGTTGAATCAGTGCTTTGTATGCTATTCTGGCTGGTTTGCCCACCCACAGTAGTTCCAGTATTAGGCTTTGTATATGTTGGAGGTTCTTTTGAGATACCAGTAGGGGGAGATTTTGACCAGTGATACCCGGCCCCAGAGGGTGAGTGGCAACGTTTTCCATCTATTGATTTTCTCTTGGATTTTTTCAGTTGCTTTGCCATAATTGTCTTCAAAGAGATTTTGGTGGGATCTGGACAGCTGAATGCCTAAATACCTGACGTTGGTATGTTCCCATTTGAAACCATAGTCATCTGGGTACTCCTGGGTCTCTGAAGTCAGAGGGAATATTATTGAGTTACTGTGATTTATTCTCAGGCTGGAGAAATTGCCAAATTTAATTATGTCTCGCATTATTGGGTTTAGGTTCGCGATAGAGACATGAATGTAGAGGGCAATGTCATCTGTATAAAGAGATATAATTAATTTGTGTGGGCTGAATGCCAGGCCCCTGTGTATATGTCGGCCACGGAAGTCTGAAGCAAGGGGTACCATCACTAACGCGAACAGGATGGCGGAAAGGGGGCATCCCTGCCTGGTTCCTCTCAGTAGATCTATGGTATCAATCAGGTTCTTCCTAAGATTATGTGTGAGCGGGGTTGATTGTACAGAAGTGTGATGAGTCTGATATAGTAGTTGCCGAGGCCCATTCGTTTTATGACCTCGATGGAATCAAAGGCCTTTTCAGCATCTAGGAGGGTCGCCACCACTTGGTGTGATGGGTCTAGCACCTCCATGACTCCAAACATTCGCCTTATACAAAACGTCATGTTTTGGACAGGGATAAATCCTGCTTGGTCTGCAAGTACCAGAGCAGGCATCAGGGGAAGTAGTCTTGCGGCGAGGATCTTGGCTAGGATCTTGTTGTCAAGATTGATTAATGAGACTGGCATATAAGAGCTGCATTCTTCTGGAGGTTTCCCTGCTTTATGTAGTAGGATCACATTTGCCTCACAGAGAGTCAGGGGCAGGGGTCCTGTTTTGAGTGCTTCTTCAAAGACCTGCAGCAGCAAGGGGGCGAAGAGGGGGGCAAATGCTTTATAGAAGTCACCGATCAGTCCGTCCGGGCCGGGAGCTTTGGTGTTCAGGAGTTCTTTTATTGCTAGGAGGATTTCCTCTGATGTAATAGGTTGATTTAGTGGCTCTCTTAACGTGGTGTTCACCCAGTAGATTTCGATTTCATTTAGGCATCGCACTAGCTCCTCCGGGCTAGCGCTGTAGTTAGATTTGTATAGATTTTGATAAAAGGCACAGAAGGTTTCCGCAATTTCTTTGTCAGTGTGCACAAGGGTGCCATGGGAGTCTCTGATCTGTTCAATCTGTGAGGGTTTTCTGTCTTCTGCTATCAGCCTTGCAAGAAGGGCCCCTGGTTTCTGCCCCTCGCTGTATTGATGGATGCAGTGGCCTTGTGTAAGAAATTTTATTTTGCGGTCGGCTGAATCTTTGAATTTGTCCAGTTCTTTTTTCAACGTTGCAATTATGTGTGGGTCGGTTGTTGTGGGGTGTTGACGTTCAAGTTATTTTAAGCAGGCTACGCATGAGTTAAGTTCTTGTTTTATGAGTTTCAGTATACCATGTTCCTTAGTTATGCACACCCCTCTTATGTAGCATTTTAGGGATTCCCATAGCGTTCCGGCCAACGACACTGACACCTGGTTTATTTCAAGGAGGAGACAATCTCTGTGCAGAGTTCTTCTGTGAACACTTGGTCCTGTAATGCTCCAGGTTTGAATCTCCAGTGTCGGCTCCCCTCCGATGGATCGGAGGGGTGCATTCGAGTGTGATGATCGCTGTGCACGGACACCAGGAAGTAGTCTAGGCGCAAGCTCATTTTATGGACCCAGGAATGAAACGTGTAGTCTCGGGTGGCCCTGTGTTTGCGTCTCCAGACATCCTCCAGGTTGTACGCTTTGCAGATTCCAAGAATTTGGAGTGCTGCCTTGGGGGTCGGGGTAGATGTTGTATGTGATTTATCTCTCCTGGGGTCGAGTGTGGTATTCAGATTGCCGCCCCAAATAATTGTTGCTGACCCAGCTCCCTCCAGGTGTGCCATTACCCAACCATAGTTATTTGTTCCATCCACATTGGTGCCATAGGAGTTCACAATGATGATCTCTGTCCCCTCCAGGATCCCATGTACTGGAAGTGCTCTACCAACTGAGTCTTTGCTGGATGATAGCAGCTACATTTTCAAGCTTTTGTTGATCATGATGGCCACCCCTCTGGAATATGAGGAGTATGAGGAGAAGTATCTGTGGCAGCCTGTAATGAGTCAGGGCGGAGGATAGACCACAAGGCACTGTTTGTATCTTAACAAACTTTATTAACTATAAACTCTTGAGAACCAAAGCAACAAAGAAGAAGGAACTGTAGCAAAAAGGATACAGGTAGATACATAGTTCTTCTTTCTTCCAACTGGCACTCCTGTCATGGGATTAATACATGGCTATGAATCATAAAGGACTCTTAGAGTGGCGTAGCAGTCCTTGGCCGTGTAACTGATTTTTAGCTGGCATTAACTAATGAGATCACTCAATGCCAGGACACAGGAGGTGACTTTAGTCCTTCCTTTTTATTCATCTCCTTTTATTATTTGTATTTGTATTTGTATTTATTTATTTATAAAGCGCAGCCTGGCCCGGGGGCATAAGGGCGCATAAGGTAAAGCTGGTTACAAAGCTGGTTACAAATGAGCGGTTAAGCAAAGTTACGTTGCAGTTACAGAGGTGTGCAGTCAAGACAATACAGTCGGCCAAGTTCCAAAATGGTTACAGGTAGGAACTGGCATAATAAGCAAGTGCATGCGCGGAGATAATAATTCCAGGAGAGTGGCTCAAGATCAAGAGGCTAAGTTAGGCTGTCAGAGGTCCGTGTTATGGAGCCAACACTTCGTGCTCTGTTTGAACCGGTTAAATGAAGGTTCTGCACGAAGATGTGGGGGGATGGTGTTCCATAGTTTGGATGCTTGTACCGGGAAGCTGGCTCCACCTGAGTTGTGGAGTTTAAATCTTGGTATGGTTAAGGTGTTGGTTTGGGCTGCTCTAAGAGGTCTCGAGGCAGAGTGAGGTCTGAAATGGTTAGTGAGGTATGCTGGAGCAAGGTTAGCCCTGACTTTGTGTGTTAGGGCAAGCGTTTTCAAGGATATTCTGTGCTTGACAGGGAGCCAGTGTAGGTTACGTCTGGTCTCGGATATGTGTGCTTTTTTGGGAATGTTAAGGGCAGCTCTGATAGCATTGTTTTGTACTACTTGTAATTTATTAATGTTTTTGAGGCTGGTGCCCAGGTAGAGGGCGTTGCAGTAGTCTATTTTGGAAAGGATTAATGCTCTCGCGAGAGTGATACAGTTAGGTGCAGAGATGAATGGTCTACAAGCAGTGATAAGCTTGCAAGTGTAAGCAGCTGATGAAGCTACTGCGTTAGTTTGTTTAGAGAGGGATAAGGTAGCATCAATGTAAATACCAAGAGTTTTAGTGTTATTAGAGACAGAGATGAGATTACCATCTATGGTAAAGGCTTTGAATGCAGGGTTGAGATTTTTAAGTTTGGCGTGAGTGCCCAGGATGATCAGCTCTGTTTTATCGTCATTGAGACACAAGCCATGGTGTGCCATCCATGCTTGTATAACGGAATAGATTTCATTGAGGGTCGTGCTGTCTGTTTCATAGTCACCCGTGATAGGAAAGAGTATCTGGGTGTCGTCCGCATAATTGGTGTACGTAACACCCAGATAGTCTAGGATATCGAAGAGGGGTTTCGTGAATATATTATAGAGTGTCGGGGACACGCATGAACCTTGCGGGACACCACAAAGTACTGGGGCCGGCTCGGCGGAATCGGTGGGAGAGAAGACCCTCATGGTTCTGTTCACCAGAAATGAGCTGATCCATGCCGTGGCTGCATCTGAAAAGTGGGCTGCGGATTTCAGGTGTTGACAGAGTGTTTGGTGGTTAACCAAATCAAACGCTGCTGACAAATCAAGCAATAAAAGGAGTGCAAGTTTGCCATGGTCTTTCAAGGTTTGGATCTGGGTGGTAAGGTCAATGAGTGCAGTTTCCGTGCCGTGTCTTGGTCGGAAGCCTGATTGCCTAAGCCCTAGGAGGTTGTTAGCTTCTAGATAGGCCTGTATTTGTAGGTAAGCTGCTCTGTCCAGTATTTTTAATAGGAATGGTACCGTAGTTATAGGTCTGTAATTAGATGGGTTGGCTGGGTCAAGCGTAGGTTTTTTGAGGAGTGGAATGACCCAAGCGTCCTTAAGATTGTCCGGAACTATTCCAGATTTGAACGAGGCATTGATGAGATTGGTAATGAATGGCGCCAGATCGTGTGCAGCTGCTTTAACAATCGGGGCAGGGCAGGCGTCACCTTGGCAATTTGAAGGTTTTAGTTTCCTGATGATGTTTTCTACTTCCCACGTGGAAAGGGGAGAGAAGCTGAAGGGTTTACAGGTCGTGTGGAAGGTTGGAGGTATGTTAGGCAGATGTTTGTAGTTAGAGTCTGCAGAGAGCACAGATTTTTTTGCGTTAATTTTGGATTGTAGGCGAGCTATTTTATCTAGTAAGGCTTTCTGGATGTTGCTGCACCATAATGCGTCAGTGATACCTTTGTCGATAGGGGTAACAGGGGATTCTAATTCTTTGAGTATTTTGAAAAGTTCTTTAGTATTGGATTCCGCTTGTGTAATCCTTTTGTTGTAGGAGTCTTTTTTGGCGCAGAGTATGGCTTCTTTGTAGCTAGAGGATACTAAGGTTAGTTCAGATTTGTTATGAGCTGTGGGGTGTTTTTTCCAAAGTGCCTCAGCGGTTCTTTTGGCTTTGCGTAGTTCTCTCAACTGTGGTGTGAACCAAGTGTTAAGGTGACGCTGTGGTTTCGGTTTCCGCAGTTTTAACGGGGCAATGGAGTCCAGAGCTTTAAGTATAGCCTGGTTGTAGGTGTCCACTAGAGCTGTAGGGTCTGTATCTGAATCAATGTTATTCAGTATGGGGAGTAGTAAAGGTAGGAGTTTGTCGGGAGTGATGTCTTTCTTGTTTCTCGTTCGGATGGCAGGGGCGATGGTAGGCGCTGAATGAGTAGTGTAAGCTTTGATAGCAAAGGTTAGTTTGTGGTGGTCTGACCAGATGCAAGGGTCATTAGATAGGAGGTCAATAGGGCAATTGATTTGTGAGATCCAGTCTAGAGTTCTACCTTTGATATGGGTGGGTTCGTGGATGATCTGCGTGTGACCCAAATCAGATAATGAATTAGCTAAGTCAAGGGCGTTAGTGTCTTTAGGATCGTTGAAACCGAGGTTGAAGTCCCCAAGTAAGATGGTTTGCGAGTTAGGTTTGGTGTTTATGGATATAAGTGAAGCAATGTCCTCTGAGAAAGAGGAGATAGGTCCAGGTGGTCGATAAATGAGGTGCACGGTGACCGTATTGTTAGGTGAGAGGGGTAGCTTAATTGACAAGGATTCGGCAGACGGGATTTGCGCATCTTGGATGATTTTGATGTCGAGAGTATTTCTGTATATGAAGGCAAGTCCACCTCCCTTTGTTTGAGTGGTGTTTCTGTCAGATCTAATGATGGCATAATCAATAGGTATTGCGAGGGCCAGAGATGGGCCTGATGCGGCATTAAGCCAGGTTTCAGTGACTGCAAGGACATCAAGGTTTTCGTAGGTTATAAAGTCAGCAATGTCGAGAGCGTGGGCAGGAAGGGACCTGGCATTCACTAGTGCTGCTTTGATGAGTTTATCTAGTTTGAGGTTTTTTTTTCCAGGTGTTGGCGGTGGAGTGTGGGCTAGATTGTTGACGTCAAAGGGGGGAACAGCATGATTATGGGCAAGATGCAAGTGTTTCATGGTGCGGGCCCTTAGTCTGGAGTTCCTGCCTAGGATACTAGGGTGGTGAGAGTACGGGGCGGTAGGTGGACTGGTTCGGATGTTCAGGCTAGTATTTCTCTTCAGTGTGCTGGGGTGGAACGTGTCTGGGTGGTTGGCTGGTCTAGTTCTAGAGTTCAGTCTAGAATTTCTGATGGTGATAGTGCAAGGTTGGTTAGGTGTTGGTTTGGAGGCAAAGTGACGTATCCAGAGTGCTGGGTCATCCAGGTATAGGTTTACGGGTGTCGTGATGCTAGGCCTCAGGGAGGAGGTGGTGTGTGCCATGCCTGATCTAGTGGAGGTGTATTGTTTAGAGAGTAAGTTGGGCTGACTAGACCAGTAACTACTGTAAGTGTACAGTAGGTGGATGAGCGTTGATAGGTACCAATACATGATGTTTAAGGGGATACCGGTACACAGGAGGACAGGGGTGGTCTATTAGCGAATAGAGACACAGCATAAATTAATTGAGTTTGATCAAGGGGTAGCTATGCAAGGCATCCTAATAGTCATCGTGGTCTGTAGGCGACCAAATGACCAAGGCACAACACAATGCTAAATGAGGCGACCAAAAGGCACAGCACAATGCTAAATGTGGTCTGATAGGCGACCAAAAGGCACAACACAATGCTAAATGTGGTCTAATAGGCGACCAAAAGGCACAACACAATGCTAAATGTGGTCTGATAGGAGACCAAAAGGCACAACACAATGCTAAATGTGGTCTAATAGGCGACCAAAAGGCACAACACAATGCTAAATGTGGTCTGATAGGCGACCAAAAGGCACAACACAATGCTAAATGTGGTCTAATAGGCGACCAAAAGGCACAACACAATGCTAAATGTGGTCTAATAGGCGACCAAAAGGCACAACACAATGCTAAATGTGGTCTAATAGGCGACCAAAAGGCACAACACAATGCTAAATGTGGTCTAATAGGCGACCAAAAGGCACAACACAATGCTAAATGTGGTCTAATAGGCGACCAAAAGGCACAACACAATGCTAAATGTGGTCTAATAGGCGACCAAAAGGCATAACACAATGCTAAATGTGGTCTGATAAGCGACCAAAGGTACAGCATAGACCATAGACATTAAGAGCGTGGAATAGTGAAATGTGTATTAACCAGTGCTGTAAGACATCCGATCATCATGGTTCAGGGGCGGCATCAGTGAGTGTTTGCTAGGAACAAGTGCATAGGCAGCAATGGTGTTGAGCGCGCTGCACGAGCAGGGTACGCATCATGTGATTGGACACGGGCTGGTGCACCCTAGGAGCAAGATTACGGCTGGCTAAGAGCGTCCAACATGTGGTGGGAGGATGTACCGTACGTGTGTAGTATGCGGTGAGCAGAAGCACATGTGGGGCTTTGTATGAGTGCAGGAGTGAGGGCACAGATCTTACCAAGGTGTTCACGTAGCTCTCGTAGCTTTAACCAGTCAGAGCCTGCTTGGCGGTGGGCGGCACGTGTGTATTGTACCAGATGGGGCAAGGTTCCTCCAGGATCGCACTATTAGGAGCGAAGCAGTGTCCCGCGCTGTGCCGCAGGTGCGGACAGGAGGGGCCTTGTGCTGCGTGGGCCTTAGGCGTGGTGGGCCGGCTTCCGCCTCCGGCTCACCTTCTGGCCTATGAGATCGGCGAAGGAAGGTTGCTAAGCAACCAAAGTAAACAAAAATAGGAGGATGCAGGCGGCGGCCATCTTAGGATCGCGTGGAGCAGATCAGCTGCTCCTCGTGGCGAATGGTGGATGGGGCCTCACCCAAGCTTGTAGAGGGGGGGTGTTGAGGCTGAATGGCATGCCCCAGTGCTTTGTGGGTGGGTCAGGTCGATTCGGCTCTGCAGGGCGACGTGTGCACACCGGGCACAGGGTGCTGCTAGCCCTGCAGTAGGGCGGCTTCGACGGCGGTTCAAGCGGCTCGGCAGAGCAGCTTCGGTCTTGCGGGGCTATGAAGTATGCCGACATGCACAACAGTTTGCAACCCTTCAAAGTGTCCGCCTTTTCCCATTGACTTTTCCTGAACGTTCTTTGACTCTCTCTCATTCAGTCTTGGTTCACTTCCGAGCCCCCCTTGTAAGCTCAAGTTAACCCACAGTCTGCTGCCTCCTTCAAATAACCATTCAAAGTTCCACCCAACATCCAAAACAAAACCATAAAAGAAAAAGTGTCATCATCATTAGAAAAAAGGTCCCATTTCATTACGCTCGGTTCTGGTTGGACCAGGAAGGCAATTGTTGCCTAGCATCATCAAGCCTTCTATGAAATCACCCCTTACCTCAGTTGCTCATCAGAACTGGCATCAGCTTGGCTCTGGTAGCCTGTCACTTCCTTTGTCTTATTACACAGCCCCATTCTTGGGCCCAGCGGCTCTCTGTACCTGGGAGGAGGTGGGTTTCCTGGATCAGTGCGATGTCCACCTTGTGCCTCTGGAGATATTGGGTTAACCTCCTTGTTTTGGTCGGGTGGTTGCCCCCTCGAATGTTCCAAGTGGCTAGTTTGAATGTGGCGAAATGGTGTCTTGTTTAACTAGTATTGGAGCCATTTTGGCGTTGATTGTAGTGGCCCACTGTTTAATGGGTTGGTGTGTAGGTACATATGTTCTTTGGCTTAGAGCGTTTTCGCTGCATCCGACGGGGGTTAGCAAAGGCGGACGGCGTGGCGCAGATTGCCAATTGCTGTGTTTCCTAAACAATAAAAAACTTCCCTCCCCAGCACAGGCAACCCCCAACTCGCCTGTCAAATTTCCGATTTCTGAATCCCGTAACATAACGATGCTGCGCTTGGGGCGCTAGTGTCCTTCCAAGGGCCTGCGCACCCTGTTCTCTCTCGCTATTGTAGATTCCAGGTGATCGATTGTGTAGCATAAAGTTGGTCACTGGCAAGCGGGGGGATGCGTCATGGTGGGACTCTTCCAGGCTGGTCTTGCCTTGTGGGTCTCGGGTTATTAAGAGCAGGCCTGCAGGACTTTCTGTCATGTTGGATACGCAGTTTGGCTGGGTATAACATAGAGTACAGCATTTGGTTATCTTGTAGTTGCCGTTTCACTGCAGTAAATGTTCTGCGTGGTGCCTGAACCGACGGGGAGAAGTCTGGGAAGAATTGTATGTTGTTGCATTCGAAATTCAGGTCTCCTTTCCCTCTAGCCAGGTGCAGGATTGTGTCGCGATCTTTAAAGTTGAGGAGTTTGGCTATGATCGGGCATGGGGCTGCCCCCGGGATAGGGCGACTGGTAGGGACTCTGTGGGCACGCTCCACCACGAACAAACTTGAAAGCACGGGCCTTCCAAATAGCATTTTGCAGACGGATTCCACAAAGTCCTCCATTTTCATTGCAGGTTGATGTTCTCTTACCCCTATGATCCTGATGTTTTTGCAGCGAGAGCGCCCCTCGAGTTCCTAATTTTTAGCCATGACGGCCTTCATTTGAGTTTCTAATGTTGACATCCTTGTCGCCAGGGAGTGCGTGAAGTCGTCGAGGTCAGAGATCCGCTGCTCGGCTGTGTCCAGTCTGTCGCCATGTTTGTCTAAGCGGTGTTGGATCTTGTCAACTTCGGTGGACAGATTATCGAGCTTGCTGTCAATGTTGCCGATACCGGTTTTAAGCTTGAGGAGGATCCCTCTGATGTCTATACTTTGATAAGTGTCGCCGTCGTGGGACATTGCCTCCTCAGGGTCGGTTGGACGGTCATTTGATTTGGGGGTTTTGACCACTGTTCCCGGTTCAAAAGTCAGTTTCCTCTGCGATTTATCTGATTTCCCCATCTTGAGAGGCCTGTCGTATGTTACTATGGTATTTCCTGCTGCCCTATCTCCTCTGCTCTTGAGTGATGGTCAGTTGGGGAGTGGCTGGAGGATATTGGTGGCTGCGGGAGCAGCAGGTAATTATTCGGCTCTGGCGGACGCCGTGGCAAACAGTGCTGGCCTATCGTGAGATCGCCGCTTTTTGGTGGTTGTAGGAGATGGGGCTCTCGACATTGAGTGTGTCGGCCGACGGCCAAGGGGCCGCTCGAGGCTGCAAGCCCAACGGTGGGAGGCCTCCTGCTCCACATCTGTTATGGGGGAGTGGGTGGTGATGTGTGGTGGGAGCACTGTGGGGTGGATGCCTGCATGACGGCCCAGGCGGCACGTACAGTCCCAGTCCCACTAGAGGCACGCCGATCCCCGCCCCAGCCGGGGTTTGCCACAGTACAGTGATGTATTCCCCCCCGGTACTACAAGGGAAATGTCACCTGGAGGGGTTGAATTGGGCCAGGGACCTGGAGCTTGCTGTGTAGGAGCTCGTTCAGGTTTGTGCTTGCATTGGTTGGGGCAGCCTGGAGGTTGCCGTGGTGCGTTGCCTTGTTGTGTCTGTTTAGGCGGTGGGAGTCTTCTGGCGGGGTTTCTCCACCCCTGTCCCCACACAGGGGCTTGGAGTGCACTTTCTGTCAGAGGAACGGTGGCAAGAGTGGTGGTTCGTCTCACCTCGGAATTTGTGCGTTGCTGTCCCGTGGCGGTCTTGTTACAGCCTGGCTGGCCCCTCGCCTGGTGCTCCCCGCATTTGGCCCCCTCAGTGTGCCGATGATGTGGGGCTGGAGCCTGTCTGGGCACCTCCTCGGTGGGTGCAACTGGTGCCGGCTGATCTCCTCACCGGTCCGCTTGAAATTGGAGCTCCCTGTAGTGATGTGAACGCGGCAGAAGTGGGCCGTCCCCTGCGACTTGTGTCGCGTCCTTTGCCAGCGTCTGCTTTCGTTTTGGTTCCAGCGGACGCTGGTGTGCAGCGTGTCGCTGGAGGCAGTCCCCGTCTCCGGTCTCGGAGTTGGGGCTCGAGTTCAGCTGAGGCGGATGGCAAAGTGGGCTTCTCCCTCAGCCTCTCCCGATACGGCACTCAGGTCGGCCTCCACAATCAACGTTTTCCTGCCCCGTTACACTGGAGTGGTCGGCTTGTCCTCCAGGGCAGCTGCGGGACACGCGGGGCACACGCCAGTCCCAGCCAGGGCAGCATAGCAGCGGCACCTCCACGCGTCCGGAGCCCGCCATGCAGGCTCTGCTCAGCAAGACTCTGTTCAGTCTGCACCGCCTGGGAGGACCGCCAGCACCAGTGTCTGGTTTCTCGTTGTTGCTGAATGTTCGGAGGTGCATGTGGCGCTAAAGTACATCTGGATGTTGCCTGGAATTGGTGATTTTACAGGATTAATTTAAGGGCGCGCTGTCGGAGCTCACGAGGGAGCCGCCATCTTTGTCGGCTCTCTAGCGCCCTCTCACGATCCTGAATTCTTAACGCGTTGCTGTGGTAAACCAGAATCAGGAGAAGAATAAGATGGCATTTTAAAAGAATGTCTTTATTGGAACACCCAAAACCTAATCTATCTCTAAGTTTCTTGGCCCTACTCTAAAGAAAAGAAAGAAGTCTGAGAAAACCAAATTGTCAGGGTGTCCCACAAAATAAGCCAAGACCGCCATCCAGGCACCTATTCTAGCCTGATTGCTGTCCCTACCACTGTGAACAAAACAACCTAACTTTAACAAAAGGTACAATGCAGGCCTTTGCCCAAACGAAAGCCTGGCGGCTGGTTTCTGGCCCCCCAGATGTGTCTTTATCAGAAAAAGGGGCTGCTTGCACTGCTGCACAGTTCAAGTTTGGAATCCAAAATCTCCTAGTTTCCCCCCCTCAGTCTGTGTCTCAGTCTTTAGTTAAATTCTTTCTCCCTGAGTTAACCGTTTTTTTCCCTCTGGTCTACGCCCACCTTTGAGAAAGCCCTGGTTCGAGACTCCATCATTTATTATGGTGTTTAGTTATTATATGTTATCTGTGTTCTATGTTACTGCCTAGGTAACTTACTTCCATATGGCATCATCCATGGGTATATGAAAAAAAATCATATACCATGTTATCTGCAGGGTAACTAAGGTGTACTGGATTTAACAAATACTTACAGTTTTCTTCTAATCATACATTTTTTAGATTTCTGAAAATAAATGTATGCTTGTTTTAAAACTATGAATGTATTTCATATATGTAGATTTGTACATTATATAGATATCTCAAAGATGGTTTATCATTTTGGTTTTAATGTTCTAGGTTCGGTTTTACAGCTTTGTCCTCTGTGTGGCTTGGTTTCCACGTGTAAACGTTGTCAATCCTGTTGGATAGTTGCACCTGTCACTTCTTAACTTTTAACTTTTTGCAAAGTTTATGTATGTTACGTATTTTAATACTGCAGACTTGTTTACTTTCAATAGGTTTATACAAAATATATAGATGCTTCATAATCTTAATTTAACACTCAAAATCAATACTTACCCCTTTCAGGTTCGTAAACCATGCTGCATTCTTTCCGTGTCTGAACAACAGCGAAACTTTTGGGTAAACGCACCCGCCTTTTATAAACTATTTTAAAGCCATGCATGACTATGACAATGAAACATTTCTTTCAGTTGTTTCTTTGCAGCTGAAAACTGTACATCCACATTGGAATACCTTCTACAATGCGATTTGTAGTAACTGAAACATATGTATTGCTTGTATTGCTTGTAATCTTTACAGAAAGATAATTTGGTATTCCTTTACTGTAAGCTTGTACTTTAGCATATTTCATGTAACATCTTTGTATAATAATGAAACTCTCCGTTTTGTATTGATAACTTACGTTTAGAATGACATTGTACTTTCATTGTGTGCTGATTGTAAACTTTGTCAGCATCTCTATTTACATGAGTTTCTATTGTTAGACATCTTTCCTGATACTTTTTTCTCATAACATCTCCGTAGGTCCTCTGTGTGTTGATACTTTCTTCTCATATTATCACAACATGTCTTCTGTATAACTAACTAGGAACCTTGCGTAAAAAACAATGTAATTCAAGATTCATAGAAAAAAAGATGGTTCTCGCCTCTTTCTGTCTTAGAAGTGTTTCCCGATCACGACCTCTCATGTTTGTTTCAACCTTTTCAATTCCACAAAATGTGATTCTTACAGTGCATCTTCTTGTTGTTATCCAGTGTGATGACAATGGTTGTTTTAAATCCTGAATCTTTATTTCTCTCAGGTACTCATATATCCTGTTTGAGTGGTCTGATGGCACTTCCCATGTAACCGTATCACATCTACATATAATTACATATACAACAGAATTGCTTGTACAATTCATAAATGGGTTAATCTGTATTATTCTGTTGTTACTGTTTTAAAATTCCATCCTATTATTTTCTGCAAATTTACATTGGCTTCAGTTTCCACATTTAAAAAACCTTTTGGAAATTTCCCTATCCGTCTTTCAATGCTAGTTTTTCTAGTGGATGTTGTGTACTAAAGTCATCACAAACATACATTTATTATTGTCTCTTTTGTTTTTTGTGATTGAAAGTCTGTCCCTGTGCACAGGTTTTGCTTTTGTTCAGCCAATTCTAACACTATTTAGGCATATCCTCTTTCTTGGTATCAGTTTTTCAAATTAAATTTTGCATTGGTCATCACACAATTAATTACTTGTGCAGTTACTTCTTGCTTGTAGAAACGGTCACATATGGGTATTTTGTCACTGATGCTTTTTTGTGACAGATGGAAGCAGGTAAAATTGTGTTTACTTCTGTTTCATTGTGTTGGCGTCCTTCCTCCTGCCACACCTCCCAGGAGGAGGTCTTTCCTCCTCTGCAGCTATGCAGGCAACTCTCTTCCTCTGCTCCAATGCTGATTGGGTCTTTATCCTCCATGATGTCAGGGGGTGGTTCCTTCCTCGCTCTCTCTTCTGAGTCATGGATGGTGCCCTTAAAGGTTCAGAAACCACACCAGCCATTTGTATAGGAAGTTGCAAGTTATTTCACAGTTTAACTCACATATAACCAACAACACTATTAGGCTCTTGGCACAAGGCGGGATAACTCATATCCCTTTTTAGGGGTTGCATGTCCTCTAAGGGGGGTCACCCCCAGTGGGATCCTGCTGGCCTTCTGCCCTAGGAGGTGTTAAGCTGAGCAATTCACCTCATTACTTCCAAACAGGTTGCCTCCCTCTTGAGGAAAGGGGACACGTTCCCTGTATTCTTCACAGCACACTATGTGGAAATCATCAGAAACCTCATTTACCCAACATGCGCCCAAATGTTTGTCACATTTGAAAGTCGCATACAGTTGCCACTGGTTTACTTTCCAACATCTACTTTTGTGAAGGTTTTCTTCATGTGTTCCACAGCAGGCAGGTCCATTTCTCAAACCAAGCATCAAAAACGTTGCACTTTGCATTGCAATTGTGACAAAATGCCAACTGGAGAGGCTGTGACAATCCTAGCATTTTTTTTATTTGTATTAATATACTAGCAAAAAGTACCTGTTCTCTGCACGGGTTCTGTGGACAGACATGACAACACTTTCATCAATTGTTGAAAATTGATGATCCTGTAGTTCGCTTTTCCGAATCGCTTATTGCTTGATGTGCCTTGTACTCTGACGTAAACTGCATTGAAAATGGGCATGTGTGGCTGGCTGACATACACCTGAGCAGAGGTTGGGGGAGACGAGAGTTGGTGTGCTGCTGCATACTGGTACCTACTGTGCTCTCTCCACACCTGTTGCCTCACCCTGGTGTGGTGTAGTTCGTTGCAGTGCATTGCGGTGCAAATGTCTAAGAAACCGTTCATTCTAGTGTTGAGGACCGGCTTGTATGATCACATTGATGTTTTGCAGATATCAAGCAACCGTCTCACGTGTGAAGGTGCTGAAATCCAGGGAATGGGATGGGCTGACCAAATGTTATGTAGCCAGTAATGTCTGCATTGTCCTAACAGATAAATATGCAAAATGTGGTGCAGATCGGTGAAACGGTGTGGAATTGTATAAGGAACAACGCTTCGCTAAGCCACAAACCCACAAACAAATTTAGAGTTTTGCTGGAATCTGTGGAAAGGGGTGGGATGTCCAAATGTCATGTAGCCAGTAATGTCGGGGGGGTCCTAACAGATAACTATGCAGAATTTGGTGCAGATTGGTGACACAGTGTGTAATTGTATAAGGAAAAATGCTTAGCCAAGCAATAAACCCACAAACAAATGTTTACTTGTGCTGAAATCCGGGGAACGGGGTGGGGTGTCCAAATTTCTTGTTTCACTAGTCTGCAAAATGTGTTGCAGACTAGTGAAACAGTGTGGAATTGTATAAGGAATAATGCTTTGCCACAAACCCAGTCACACATTTTCACTTTTATAGATAGATAGATAGATAGATAGATAGATAGATAGATAGATAGATAGATAGATAGATAGATAGATAGATAGATATGCACCAGTCTCATTAAATATGTAACCACTCTTCCATGGCTGCATAGGGCAGGTTAAAGGTCATGTGTGCACCCCTGACAGCTGCTGTAACCCAATGTCATTACAACCAAAGTTAGCATTTTAACATCTGCACCTTTGAACTAAAATGTAATCATTTTTGCCTTATCAGTCAGGGGATAGAAGTGAAGGTAAAAGGCATCTAAGGGAGAGGAGACATTGGGGGTGGACTGCTGTGGAACAAGGCCTACCACCCTGTCAGTTGTACTAGCTTTCCCACTGGGGGTGAATAAACCTCTGTAGGTCCCAGCCAAACTCTCTGTGCTGGAGGAACAGCAAGAAGGATTCACCTTGTCATAGAGCCCCTGGATTGGGACTCCCAGTGATCAGAGAGCCCATAAGCAGCTGGAATCCTGTTTGCACAGTTTGAATTGCTTTTAAACCATATTTGTAACCATCCCTTTGAACTGACATAGGACCTGTGGTGCTGCTTTTGGAATTTTAAGACTTCAAACAGCTTTCATGCATTTTTTAACCAGCTCATCATCACCTTGACTCGAACAACGGCTCACCACTGCTGAAGCCTTTGACTTTTCGAGCACCGCATTGAACCAACAGAACCTCGCCTCACCCCGTCTTGAACATCAACTCAAACCACTGAATGCCATCAGGTCAGATGCTGAATCGACCTAGCAGAATCATCTTCTCAGACCCAATCAACCACTGATCTGAACCTTTTGAACTCTTTAAAATGCATAGTCTCGAATGCTGACTCATACCACACAGAGCCTTGTCTCAACGCCGACTCGCTGCTGAATCAACATGACTGACTGCATCCTGAACCCATTTCCACCATGAAGAAAGCACAGGAAAGCCAAGTTTAATGCTATTGAACCATTGAAGACCAACAATTAGGTACTTTCAAGAGGCCCATCCACCTGGTTGACCTTTGGGCCCATAGTAGCTTGTAAGATAAATCTTTTGAACAGTGACATTGCTGCAACTGCTCGCCCTGTCTCTCTAGTTCATTTACCCAGCATGTTATTCCATACCAGTTCTGCATTTTCTATGTTATCTTCGCAAGGGTGGAATTCTGCTCTTATTTATAGTTACTTGATTGCATTTTTGATTGTTTAATTAAAGTATATGTATTTTCATAGAACCATGATAGGGCATTCCTTAATTTTGGAGTCATCCTATTGCTATTTGTGTTACTACTGTTATCACTTCACACACCTCCTGCGAGTAAAGCCTGCCCTTGGCCCACGTTATCACAAATGGCAATAAGGGCAATACCCATCACGCTGTGTCTGTTTTACTTTATGGTTGGGATTGCTGCTGGTTAAGTAGTAGTGTGGGGCTTAGTAGGAGGTTAAGTCACTATTCATACCTCTGTGCCTGCAGAGCAAAAATGTTTCTTGGATCCGTGAACTCTTAATTAAAGTCACTTTAGTAGTGCTGATGACTGGAAGGCTCTGAATGAGGTGGATCTTTAATAAGCCTGAACCATATTGGTCATAAAATCCAGAATCACCTGAATTTTTACTGTATTCGAGATCCACCAACTTTTAAAACTCATAAGAAATTCTGATAAACAAGCTCGGACAGGCAGCCTCTCCTGGCTATATATAGGGAAGCTGTTGGAGCTCTACAGAAGTCATGAGGGATCTTTCAGAGAGGATGAAGGGTTTTGTGGACTGGTGTCTGTTGTTGTTTGAGAGCTGGATCTTTTAGCTTTTATTTCTAGCTTTGCCTTATTGGGGTTGTGCATGTAATGATTTTATAGGGTGAGGCAGAAAGAAGGGACATTTAAAAGATAAGGAAACGTTAGATGACTGTTGTTATTTGAGAGCTGGAACGTTTACTTTGATTGTTAAGTAGGGATTTTTAGACTTTTAAACAAAACTTCATGCCATTGTGTGCATTTGGTATGATAAAAGAAAACTTAGGCAGGGTGATTTTAGGCAGAGTTCAACAGAGCATAATTTTGTGTTTTTATTTTTTAAAAGGCATTCAAAAGCAATCTGCATTTCCCAGAAAAGCAGGCGAGATTTTGGGATGTTTTGAGAGATTTCACCGTCTCTGCCATGGAATGCAAACATTTACGTTGCATTCAGCCCTGCCCCCTGGAATACCTCTGCCATTATTGTATTCTCTGCTTCATGAATGTACTGTAACCAGAGCCCAGCTGCCTCCGGGTTCGGCGTGCTCTAGAAATGTCAAATAAATAAATATATGCACTGGGGCTGCTTGATTGAACACATATTCACTCAAAAACAGTTGAGTTTCATTTATTTGCCACATTTTCAGAGGAACAGAATCAGCTTCGGGGTGTGGTAAATAGTGTCATCACTGGCTTTGGGCATTAGTGGTAGATTGATTAGCTGTTGTTCTTTTTTGAAAGATTTCGCTTTTTCTGCCAGCTACCTCAACAATTTACTTTGCACACATGCACTGGGACTGCTTGATTGAAAAGCCATTCACACAGAAGCAGTTGAACTGAATTTACTTGCCACAGCTTTGGGGGAACTGAAAAAAGAGTTGGGGTGCAGGAACAAATGCTGGAGGCAGAGGTGGGTAATAAGTGACAGGTTGATTGGCTGTATAATGTAACACGCCACCTGTTGGAGCACATCGCGAGCGGTAGGCCAGGTGAGGCATTTGTACTGGTTGAGCTTGTTTAAACATGCACACTCACAGACAAAACAAGCAGTTACATTGTTTTGGGAGAAGAGAAAAATGTGTGGTTACCAAATAAATTATTGGAGGTTGTTGTGGGCGATTAGTGGTAGGTTGACTGGCTATGTGATGCAAAACACCAACTGCTTCAGCAAACTGTGAGCTCTAGGCCAGAGGAGGAATGTGCGCTGTGGTAGCCTGTTTCAATGGGTGCACACTGACACCAAACAATCAGTTGAATTATTTTTGGGAAGAGAAAACTGTGGAGGTGCAGGAAAAATTGCTGGAGGTGGTGATGGTGGTGTTGCTGGTGGCGGTGATCACAGGAAGTGAGTGTACAGCATTACCTCCTTTTCTCCTTTTGAAAAAAAAGTGATGGCTGTTTCTGTGGTGTTTGAGGCAAAAAGCGCCACCAATTATGATTTCCTCATAGCCAAAATCCAAATGATGGAGGAGAGAATGAAAGTACTGTGGAATGGTGCACAGTTCCCTGCCAAAACAGTAGCTACTGCAGTTGCTCGAGATGGATGAATCTTGGGTAGTAGAGTGGTGTAATGTCCATCAATAACAATACGTTGTACATTTACCACTGCTAAAACAAGTATTGCAAGTATTCAAAGTCTTGTTGTAGGGATGGAAACTTGTCCTTACAATGTAATCTATGGCTTTGCTGTTTCTATCACTTCAGTGCAGCCGTCCTGAGTCCCACTCACCCTAAGATCAGAGACTGGGGATGTATCCCAAACTCCTCATGTTGCAACAGTCATGCAAACAGTGGTCGAAGTGTGCGAAAAAAAGTAGTGGAACTATGTTTCCTGTTGGCCTGCACCCACTCCTCACAAACCCCATCACCACGTCCCCTCCCACACTCCATACACACCCCAACACTTGCACATGATGTTTAAAGAAACGTTCAGTGCAGTGCACTAAAAGTGCAAGTTTCAATTTCTTCCTACACTTTTATTTTAAAACGAAACCATTCTGGAACGGTTTCGTTTTAAAATAAAACTATAGGAGCTGTAAAAGGTCATTTAAAAAAGTAGAGGAGCACCGCTCCCGACCGCTCCCTCTCACTTCGATCACTGCATGCATACACAGCCAAGTTGTGCAGGGGTCTGTTGAGGTGTCAGCTCAAGAGACTGCCACTGAATGAGACAAAAGACAATGTTCATGAGGGAGGGTGAGATGTGCTGCTCCCAGCAGTAGGTCGGGGTGGCAGCCATGCCTAGTAACCCATATTAGATGAGCATGCTGTTTCTCGGCCTAGCACACCCACTACATCTCATATCCCTTTCACTCCTTTCGCCTAGGATTTCACTGACGGTGGTGGTGATGATGATGATGAAGGTGGTGATAATGACCAGGACATTCACTAAACACCCTCCTCTCATAAGAGAAGACTGGGAGAGGTATTTACAGCTCCAACCACATATATGGAGTCCTATAGAGTCCAAACCAGTAGTGGCCATAAGGGAGATTTGGAGGAGTAAATACATCTTGAGAGGGCAACTATCACCACAACAACCCCTACATTCTCTTTGCAGCACAAAAGAGATCCTAAGGTGGTAGTGGTGTAAGTCCATCAACAACAGCACCAACACAATGATCACAGCAACCTGTACCCCCTCTTACACTTATGTGCCTTGTTGAGTGCCATGTTCTATCGTATCCTGCCTCTGACCAACAGCACTGATACCTATGGCAAGTCCAGAGTGCATATCTGCAGTCTGGAATTTCTTTGTACGGGGTCAAGAACAGCATCCTGACACCTCCATTCTGTGCAGAAGAACTGTGTCCAGTGGGAAGACAGAGTCATATCTGGGCATGCCATCATTGCTGGGACATCAAACACAAGAGTCAGAACAACGTGTAACACTGAATACTCCCAGGATATAATGAACACTCAGCAACATGCTGGCACTGCCCTCTGTGTTTAGCAAAGAATTTAGGGAGGATGTCAGTCCCACAGCAAAGTGGCCAGGTCCATTAGCAGCACCCGAACACAAGTTAGCGGTAGGGTACCAATGTCTATATTATTTTAACCATCCACAAGTACAGCTGTTCAATGCTATACTGGCACTCATTCTGGCAGTATTTATTTTAGGTTACCTATTGCTATCTATCATAAGCTTCACCAATATAAAAACAATGCTGGAAGTAGACCTTCAGCCATATGCCCTTGTTGAATACAATGGTTTCAGGGAGTGGATGGTAGTTGCCTATACCTACTGGTAAATTCCCAGCTGGACTTACTTTTCATGCAAGGCTGTAACTGCATTGTATCATGATTTTTAAAAAGATGGAGGCTATTGTGAAACGGAGGGGCACATGTGAAGCATTGGCTGATTAACATAGGATGACATTTTCCTTTTTAAAAAAAGAAATGTGTGTGTCCCAGCAAGCTCATCCCCAACTCATATTAAAGGGGCCAAGAAGCCCATTGGTACCATGTAAATATGAATTCTGTGGAATGTATACAATTAGAGTAATGAAGAAAATTATGAGTCTGGCCTTCTCATAATTTTGAGGAAATGGAAAGTTGGTGAGGTGATAGAGTGTGAAATTAATGTTTGAATCTTGAAGTGTCCGATTTTGTACTATTTCGGCTCAGGAGCAAATTGAGAAATACAGTAGCTCCTCCCAGGAAGGGCATGCCGAAATAAGATTAGTAGTGTTTTCCGACTCATCATAAAATATTGAACTCAAATATATATATATTCAGTAAAATAAACTTTGTTAAAGGGACGTTAAGGTTAAGTTGCGCTACTAAAAACCTATGAAATTCAGTAGAAAAACGTTGTTAAACGGACGTTATGGTTCAAATTAAATCCGAAAAACCCCTGAAATTCGCAAGTTATGGTAAGCTAAGCAATCATAACTCGCGTCACCACCGTGCATTGCTAAGACTAACGCCCAGGACATCAAAGATGACATGACAAATGTCATTGATGACATCACTGATAACATCACATGTCTGATTTACTGTTTTTTCCTTTAGTGATATATCTTAGACAGTAATAGTTAGGAATAAAGAAATCAAAAAGTACTATATTTGTAGACTTATACTTCAAATATGTTCTTACAATAATAAACCTAGGGTCCACTCACAGCATACGAAACATATACATAGAAAAAACAACATGGCATTTCCTGTAAAAGATAAAGAGATGGCATCTTATTTAAAATAAACAGCATTACTGGAATCAATATTCTCATTATTACAGAAGAACACACCAGCTCTAAGCATGAAAGCAAACATGCCTCGGTTGATTGCACACCTAGCAATGTGTTGCTGAGGACAAAAAACATAACTATTGTCCCATATTGCCCTAGTTACTAATCCAGAAAAAAATACTTTGGTATTTGGAAGGATGTTCATTACTGCCTGAACCAAGTATTCCAAATATGCCAACAAAGTAGGGGCACTGACATAGCCCAAATGGAAAGTACCAAAGTGCAAAACTACCACATGGGGACTGTTCATCCTGCTGATATCTTCACAAACTTGTACAATTCCCTGTACATTGCATTCAGGCACAGTGCTCCACACCACCTCCACTCCTTTAACATCAAAATTGTTTGCCACATGCCTGCATTGAGCATACTGCTGTAAACCATGCAAACACATATCTCTAAGCACCAACACTGTGTCTTTCTCCACTTCTGCCATCTTCACTACACACAGGGCCTCATTACACGGATGGCGGTAAGGGTTAACGGTCACCGTTAATGGTACCAGTGACCGTTAACCCTTACCGCCTTACTACGAGGACCCTTTGCGGGTTGGAGACTTTAACGCCTGCTTTTTGCAGGCATTAAAAACCAACCCACAAAGGGACGAGGGAGCTAATTACGGTACCGCAATTTGCGGTGCCGTAATTAGCACCTTCCCCATTCCCATTATGCCCTATGGGGCAAAAATGGGAATGGGGAAGGGCAATGGGGGAAGGGGGAATTACCGACCCACCAACCTTGGAATAGGGCAGTAATTCCCCTTTCCTCCAAGGCGGTGCCGGTATTTTAATAGCACCTTGGTCCACCGCCGTCCGTGTAATGAGGCCCACAATCTCTTTCAACACAAATCCACAACCTCAACATCTGATTGGCTGATCCGTACAGTCCCCTTTCCATGCTGAATTTGCTGTAAAACCCCGGATGTGGCACGCCCTCTCCATGGACAGCCGCGCTGTCCACGGACCGCGTAACTCTTGGACAGCCCTTCTACTCTTTGCACTTCACTCGCTGTGCCATTCCCTCATTGGATACAGCTAAGCAATCACACAACCATCCACCAATCACATCCAAGACCTCTACATCTAACTCCATCATCAGAGTTCCGCACTTCAAATGTACTGTTGATCACTCTGAGTACAAGTCTCATATCATTGGAAAGCACCTACTACAAAACTACTCTACAAGTCTCCAAGATTTTTACTTGCAGCTGCATGCATATACACATGCATGAATACAAACTACAGGTATGCACTCTTATGAATGCATATAAACAGAGTAACTGCCACTTAACCTGTATAACCTATAAACCAAACTTACTGTCATTTTTCCCATCTGCTATAATCAACGGTCACTTCCAAACCTGTCTGCTATCTAAAACAATGTTTACACACACAGCTATCTAAACAATTATAAAATTAGAAGATGGGAGAAATAACAGTATCATTGTAGAAAAACATTGAATAGTGTATTACAAATTACACACAGCCAGGATAAGATCATGCATATTCATACACTCACACAGATAGACGCTATCATTGAAAAGCTCCTAGCTGCAATAACACCACTGCCTGTAAATCACATCCTTCTGATTTATTACCCACACCTTCACAAATGCATACATGCCATTCTTTTCTATACAGTATCTGCCATTTACCTTATAAAAATTGCAAAATAAGTTTATCATTATTTCTTCTTTCTCCGAACATTTAATAACACACCCTTAAAACACCAAGTGAGTTTCATACCCTTAGTATTCTACTCATTTGAAAAGCATTCTGAACTAACATATTGTAAGTAAAATATAAAAGCTGCAGATACTCAAAGGAAACTGCATGCACACACTATGTTCATATATCTAACAAGAATACTACTACAAAAACATATAAATCAATGTGTAAATTAACATCAGTGCTATAAACACACAAAATTACTAACTTCTTTCTTTTACAATTGCAGTGAAGACCACTCTCCTGAAAAGCAGCAGCATCTGAAGTACAAACAAAAACTCAGAAGAAGCCTACTCACAGTAAGTGCAATACTACCATAATATTCCTACTGTTACTCAAACACACTCTGGGGTTGATTCATGGATTTGTGCAACGAGAAATGCAGATTTGTACACCATTCTGCCCACAAATCCCCATTTGTTAAACAGGGATTAGCAGGCAGAATGGCACACAAATCCCCCCTTTTCAGTGCACAAATGACATAACTAAGACCCTAGAATGTTAGTATTACAGAACAAAGAACTGTTTTAATTCTATCCCATTAGATTTAGTATTAATGCTTCTCTTCACCACTAGCTTACTTTCCACCACCACATACATCCTTACCATCATACTCAGACACTCATGCACACAGCACACTTACATTGCAGAACACCCCAACCCATACCTTCTTTTTTTTTCAACAGACCCCAAAGAATGCCTACCAAAAAGCAAGTCCGTATAACGCAACGCAGAAGTAGAGCAAATGAAAATGAAAGCGTCCAAAATAAGCATCCATCTCTAGCAGAATTTATACAAAAAGTTCAAACAAAACAGCTAATGCAGTCATTAAGCGAAACAAAACAAGCCTCCAGTACAGAAACTTTGCCTCCTCTATCAAAATGTAAAACGTAACAGAAAGTGATTAACACGAATACAGCTACCACTACTGCTAACACTGCTCCTATAAATCTTGATGTACTGGCAAGTAACTATACCAAAAAAAGTATTTTAGCAAAAATGTTCTGCCACAGAGTCCTTCAGAATCTTATAAAAACAGGAAACAAATCATGCACAACCCTTAAAACCTACCGTAGAAAATTATTCTTAGAAGCTTTGATAGACATTGCAATCCTTCTCAAAAGGAAGTTATTTATTTTAGTGTTAAACCGAATGAAACCACTAACAAAACTAACTACTAAACTACAGAAAAGACTTCTCAATAAACAGAATGTAAACAAAAATAACCTAAATATCTGTGGATTTGAATGGAGTCACACCACAAGCACAGAACCATAGTTCAATGAAGAAGCTTACCAACAAAAGCAAACAAACACAATTGCCATACATAGCAGTGGACGAGGGTATGAAAAACTTAATAATACCATTATGGAACGAGAAATACTGCTTACAAAAATATCCTCAGAAAACTCAGTAGCACCTCTCCATTCGACTGAACCTGAACCTCCAGTCTACAAATGGCCATGCACGTCAATGTGTAACATTGCCAAAAAATCTTTCAAATCTTTATGCCAGTTCCTCAATCAGTATGTGAAAGGCAAAGACAAAATCAAAATGAAACTGCTACAAAATATTGATACCTGTCCAGTGCGCAAATACATAGGACTACAAGGACATTCATTAGCCTGCATTTCAGGACCTATTTGCAAAAGCACCTTCCATCACATCAAAATGATATCAACATTCAACTATAAGAAATCTAGTCTATAAATTGTACTATGCTAAAATTCCTGCTTTAGCACTATCCAATTTAAATAACAATCTTCTACATGGTACAGCCAAAGACCTACTAGAAGAATTAGAGCATATCGAGAGAAAATATTTTGGAAGTGAAAGCCACTTACAAAATGCAATAGCTTTACAACAGACTAGCAACAGTTGTACAGATGGCAACATTCTACTACACACATACAAAAAAGAAATACTAAAATTTAAAAGTACATCCGCTGAAGTACCAAACGATGTGTGTTTGTGTTGCCACAGAACTTTTTATCAAAGTAACACAAAAATTGTAGACGTAACATACAAAATAGAAGACAGTGAAGATTCCAAATGGTTTGAATTAGCTCTCTGCCTTATAGCAGAAAACAAATACAAATAACTGACCCCTTAATACTTTGCAGTTACTGCACTACAAAACTTGACAACAACCAAACTCATTCACGTGCTATCACAAATAACTTAGAATTATTCCTATTACCAAAACCCCTGCAACAATTTGTTTTGTATGGGAGCATCATAATTCAAACAGTGCACCCATTTTAAGCAATAATACGCCTTCAACCAAAAACAGCAAAATTACCTCCCTATGAATTAGTGAAAGACATTCGTGGCAAAGTAGTTTATTTACCATTAGATCTAAAAGAAAATGTGCACACTCTGGGAGTGCAATGTCCAATAGAGCATTCTTTAATTGTCCTAGTAAATGGTGTACCTACAAAAGACAAAAGGATTTGGCAACGACTCATAGACTTACATAAAGTTAGACAAGCCTTGCAATATCTAAAAGACAATAATGAATACTACAAAGAAATGAATATTGAAGAAAACCTGAGGGAAACCACTGGAATAATTTAAGAGTCACCAGAAACTGGTCAATTTGAACTTCTAGAACCTGCTACAGTGTCCAATATTTTAGACCATTATACAATTCATCCATTACACTTTAATGATACCATAGATGATGCACTAGAAACGTACCAAATGCGACAAACCAAAGGATCAACAATCAGCATATGGGAAAAAAGTATAGAAGCACATGCTTTTCCTCTACTCTTTCCTACTGGGAAAGGAGGAAGATACGATGATAGACCCATTCAGATAACAGTATCAGAATACCGCTCGTTACGAATGTATTCTGAAGATCCCAGATTTAGACAAAATGTGGAATACATATTCCACCTACTCTTTGAAAGTGAACTAGCAACTCTATGTTACGGAGTTGCACACACATTAAAATCAGGAACCCACTTTCAAAATATTTCAGCTACGCAATTACTACAAAAAGTGCAAGAAAAAGATGAGGTTTTAAAATCAAGTATTACAAATCTGTTAGCAAACATGCATGGTACTATAAAGTACTGGTTCCGATGTCATGGAGATGTACGTTGTATGATCAGAAACCTTGGCCCACCCACTTGGTTTGTTACATTAAGTTGTGCAGAATATGCATGGGAAGATTTAGATGATTTCCTATGCATATCAAACAAAAACAAAACAAACATAGATATACTAACACCTAGAGAACTTTGCTCTCTAGATCCTGTTAATGTTTCAAGATATTTCCATCATCGCTTCATTGCTATGCTACACTTTATTTGTAATAAAACTCTTCCGCCCCTCGGAGAAGTGCAACACTTCTTTTGGAGAAAAGAATACCAAGCCAAAGGAGCACCACATATCCACATGCTTTTATGGATTAAAGATGCTCCTAAATTTGGTCAAGACAGTGATGCCACTGTTTTGCAGTTCATCGAAAAATATGTCACTTGTGAAATTCCATCGGAAGCAACAAATAGTGATATTCATGCACAAATTGTACAATTTCAAAGACACAGATGTGGGAAATATTGTCATCGCAAATACAAAAACAAAGGTAAATGCTACACCAAATGCTGCTTTGGTTTCCCTAGACCAGTTACAGAAACAGGTGAAGTGAACAACTTCATGTCTTCAGTTAGACATAATGTTAAAGGTAAATCACCTAAGAACACATATTACATATAAAGAACAGAAGAAGTAACATATATCAATGATTACAATGCAATCATTGCCCTCTTATGGAATGCAAACATAGATGTGCAGTACATTGCAGACAATTCCACTGCAGTTGCACAATGTGTTACAGCCTACTTAACCTAAGCAGAAAAAACAGAGCTTCAAGTCCTCTGGAATGACGAATCATCGGACAAAACACGGTCTCAGAAATTGTACAGTTTAGGCATAAAAATGCTCTCTCATAGAGAATGTGGCTGCTATGAAGCTGCAGAGCGTTTAACCCAAACCGGAGTACCACTTTGGAAACCATATGTCTATACTAGATATCCCGAAACTTCACATACAAAAATAATATAAAACCCAATGAAAAAAGGTAGATACAGAGTTCAAAATTGTGAAGGCAGCTTAGTGAAACTTACCAAATGAAGCTTAATTAATCATATCAAATTTTCATTAAAAACTCCTCAACATAAAGAACTATACTACATGTCCCTGCTACAACTTTTGAAACCATGGAGAAAATAAGAAGAGTTACTAGATATCTATGACTCCTATGAAGATGCTTTCAAAGCAAATGAAAGCACTATAAGCTATGTAAACTTTACACAGTACAAAACAATGTTGCACAATGAACAGCAAAATGAGGAAGAACTACAGGCCTAACTAGATAAGGACACTCCCGAGAGTAGTCACCTTCTGTAACAGGAAGCCAAGAACCATTGGGAAAGCCACTAATACCAAATGAGGCAGAATTAGCTATGACAGAAGTAGAAAACATCATGTCTCACTATGAAGAAGATACAGAAGACTCAACTGTACTGGAATCAAAACTGAACAATGAGCAGCATACCATTTTCCAAGAAGTAACAAAAGAAATTGCACATGGTGTACAGCATGAAAATAAAGAATGTACCTGCCAAAATTACAAACTTATACTACTATATGTCAGTGGTCAAGCTGGTTCAGGCAAAACATTCTTAATCAAAATCATCAGCAAGTTCCTTTAACACAAACAACCAACTGTCAGCTGTTGTAACTGCCCTCACAGGTTTAGCTGCCTAAAACATAGACGGTATCACTTTACACCGAATACTCCTTCCAGTAGAACACCAAATCAAATTAGAGTATTACAAACGTTCTACAGAAGCTGCAATGGAACTATGCAGAGTGCTAAAACAAATTAAAATGCTACTAATAGATGAAATGAGCATGGTCTCCAACCTAAATTTGGCTTTGATTCACATCAGATTACAAGAAGTACTGAAAACAAACTACGAAGAGCTCTTTGGAGGAAAACACATTATTGTTTTCGAAGATCTTCAATTGACACCATTGAAATGTGAAACTATTTTTAAAACCTTAGGACACAAACTCTGTTGTAAACTGTTGGCAGCATAGGAAATGTCAACCTTTGGCAACATTTCCAATACAGAAAATTAACTGAAAATATAAGCCAGTCTGCAGACCTCACATACGTCAACATTTTAAAAAGTAATAGAGTTGGTGTACTACCTCAAGAAGCACAATCAATATTAAAAACCCGGCACATCCATGCACTGTATGGCCATAATTCATATGCTACTGATGTCATGGAAATATTTGCAAGCTGTTCAAAATTCAATGAAACAATGTTGAAAAAAGAAATGCAACCAATAATTGAAATTTGCTCCTCAGACAAACTGGACATACATGGTATAACACTGCCAATGTGTCAATAAGCCGTAACTAAATACCTTAGAAAACTCTATCTCCAACACAGCTGGTTTGGAGAAAATATTAAAATTATCTTTAAACTGTAGAGTAATGCTTAAATGTAACCTTGACGTGGAGCAAGGACAGGTTAATGGAGCACTTGGTACAGTTGTTGGCTTTCAAACATACCCACGTGACAACATTCAGTTTGTCAATATTCTCTTTGACATATCAGAAGTAAAAAGGATAGGACGCTCAACAGCTAGATTCCTTCTTTTCAAAGACATGTAAGTACGCAGAGAACAATTTTCTCTAACTCTAGCATACGCAGTCACCATTCACAAATCACAAGGTCTTACCCTAGATAAAGCATTGATAGATATTGGGAAAACAGTCTTTAAAGAAGGCATGAGCTACGTAGCACTATCATGCGTACGTACACTTGACGGTCTATTTCTAATCAACTTTGATGCAAGTAAAATAAACGCTGATATTCTTTGCATTTTAGAATACAATAGACTACGTTCACTGTACACCCCCCATCCAAAAAACGTATCCTGTTCCACAGAAAGGAAAACGTATTAAAAGAAAACTACTTCAAACCGAAATGCATCAGGATCTCACTGCAAATCCTCCAAAGAGAGTAAAAGAAGTTAATACTTCATCAATTACTACAACCAAAGAAGAATCTATTACTCAAATTAACTCAGGTACTTCTTCAAAGATGCAGCATACACTCTGAAGAAATGACTTGATCACAGAACTATCTGGTCCATTCAAATTTTCTAATAAAACTGGTGTAAGTTTATTCTATTCCAATTGCCATCAATTGTTGACAACATTTACCTACACAATACAGACCAATTGTGTTGCAAATGTTAGTCCTTCATAGAAATGCAAGCAACAATCCTGACAACACATACATTGTTCATGGAATAAGACAAGAATTGGAATACTGTGCGGGAATTCACTATAAATTCACTATAAACTCAACACAAGAATTTCTAATGTACTTACTACAAGTACTGGAAAATAAAAACATACCTATGAATGAAATGTTTCAGATTTCATAAATGTGAAATAATACAAGCACTCTTTCTAACAATATGGCACAGAAACAAATCCCTAACGAACAAACGTTTTGTGTATATATCCATACCTAACTGTGAATCCGTTCCATTTCAGCAACTTGTACAAAATGCAAACCATGGCAGATTATGTACTACCTGCAATTCAGATAATCGCTCCCCCTTACAAATACAAACACATAGTAAATATGTAATACTAATGCTTTTACGTTACAATGCAGATGGTACCAAAAACAACTGCAAGCTGACCGGACTCACACATGGTCAAGTATCACTTGGTAAGAAAACCTTCACAACAATAAGTCTAATCTACCATGCAGGAGCCACAACCAATGCAGGTCACTACACTGCATATATAAAAAAGAATTGTGGATGGTTCGAATGTAATGATAGTACCATTACTCAAAAGCAAAGATTACCAGCAAATCTTATAAACGCTTATTTAACATTCTTAAAACCAAAATGTAATAACTAATCCGTGCATAAACATTAATAAAACTTCAATTAGAAAACTATAAACAGTTAGAATACGCCAACAGGTATCTAACTGCCCCAAGATTCTGCAACAACCAAACACATAAATCAATACCACTAAATTATAAGAAGAAATATACAGTTAGAATACGCCAACAGGTATCTAACTGCCCCAAGATTTTTCAACAACCAAACAAATAAATCAATAGCACCAACAACTAATCTGTGCATAAACATTAATAAAACTTCAATTAGAAAACTATAAATAGCTACCATACGCCAACATGTATCTAACTGCCCCACAAATCTGCAACAACCCAACAGATAGATTAGCAACTTGAGAATATAAATAAAAAAGTATAACCAGTTACAATTCGACAACAGGTATCTAGCAATCTGCAACAAGCCAACAGATAGAACATTAGCCATAAACAACAAGTAAACACTGAAAACAAACAAAAAATCCAACATGGATTTTTTTCCCACAGACCCAATGATTTAAGCAACAAACACAGAAACTGAGAAAATTGCACATTACACTGGTTTGTAAACTACTAAATATGAGGGTCAAAATAAAGCAGAAATGCAATGTAATAAGTCTTTATGAACTACCTACACTAACATGATCTTTTCTTTTATCACAGAAATTGACAAAAGAATATATCTACTCCAGTTACCCACATCAGGAAAAAAATATATCCAATCACAAAAAATCAAACAGTAAGTATATTATAATAAATACAACTCATAAACACTGCTCCATAACGCAACCATTGAAGTAAACATTGAACCATACACCACAATAAAAAATGTTTACTTCCATGGATATGTTATACTGCATTGCTTGTTACCAAACTCTACAATCTTAATAACATGACATAGCCAAAACTTCATATACAAACTATACAAATCAAACAGTACACAAACTGTAGATTTGCAAATATTTGATAGATAATCGATTCTTCGGCCATGCACCCAAGACTCTAGACCCTGGCCAAGACCACCGCAGCATAACACAGCCATAGAATAAAGCAATTTAACTGTACTATATGGGCCACTGCAATGCATTTTTATGTCCGTGGAAAGCCGCGGTGACCGCGGACATAACGAACACATCAGGGGTGCCTGCCACCTAAAAAGAAACACAGCATTCAACCCATCTCTTACTCCCCCACCCTCCCCAAGCACTCTTACACACTAACACACTGCCAAACTTGTATATCTCCCCCATTTGTCGCTGCGCTGTCCGCGAATGTCTGCAGATCCAAGATGGTGGGTGCATCGAAACAATCCTATGCATCTCGCGCTTCATCCCAGCCAATCAGTGGACATGTTGCATGTCCGCGGACATGACACAAACCGATTAGCCAATCGGTGTCCTGTCCGCGGAGTGAACAGGGAAGTGTGTCCACGCAGCGGACATAGATATCACAAATTTTTTGTGACCTACTTTTTAGTAGTTTTTTAAAAAACTACTGGACGAATTTTCACCAAATTTACAAAAGCACACTTTCGGGACCAAGTTGCTGCTCCTGCCACCAATTTGGTAAAAATCCATCCAGCGGTTTGGGCTGTAGGTGTGCACAAAGTATTTTCCCCATTCAGTCTATTGGAAAAAAAGAAATTTTGGGATTTTGGGACCCCCTATAACTTTGCTCCCCCCCGGACCAAACCTCATCAAACTTTGCAAAAAATAATTCAGAGTGTGCCATGTACATTTTTTGCATAGTTTTGTGAGGATTCGTCCAGGGGGAGCCCAAAAAGTGCTCTTCCTAATGGATTAGCAACTTAAACATAACTACACAGCCCTTACCGAGGCCGTGTAATATATACATATGTTCCTACAGCTATCTGAAAAAATTAGTTAGCTGCCATGTTGTGAGATTTTTAAGAACACTGAAAAGGTAATCCCACCTGTCATTTTGGGATGATGAATCTTTCTCCTCCCTCGGTCTCCATAATTCACCCCTCCCAACTCCTTGTCCTATCAGCAGGCGGTGGGCATATATGGTGGGAGGTAGAGGGGGAGAGCTAGCCAATCCTTATTGTGGGACCTATCATAATCTGTGAGTGTCACCTACCCTATAAGAGATCTGTTTTCAATCTGAGACGGACTTCTTCACTCTTGACTGACTTCTTCACTCTATTACTGGAGGTAGTCTACTTCTGGACTCTTGTAAGGAACAACTAGCAGAGAGGCAAGGCCATCAGGTTAAACCTTGCCAGGAGAAAAGCAGGTTACTTGGACAGGCTTTAAACCTTGCATGGGAGACAGTGACTGAGAAATCTAGAAGCTGCCTGGCCCTGCCATTTGATGAGCCAGAGGAGGACTGGGTGCTGGGGACTAACCTTGACCGAAGCCTTTGACCAGATCTGTGATGCCTCAGATGAGCCCTGCTGTTTCCCTGGATGCCCCGTAACTAAGGCCTCCCATGTAAGTAGATTAATCCAGATGCCAACAAAAGTGTGGGGGGTCTGCCAGCCTTAATCTCCATCTTGCGTAGTCAGTAGGGGGTTCGAACTGGGGAGACCCTTGGCACATTTTATTAAATATAACTCAAATGAATTCCCCCATAGAAAACCATACTATCCATTTAAATTGAATTGTGTTGGGATCTGCCTTCCTTAATGCTTTCCATTAAATTTAGGGGGAGGAACCTGTGTAGACCCTTAGCACATTTAATAAAAGTTAAATCAATGAATTTCCATATTGAAAAATTACTGGATGAGTGTTGTTAGAGTTCGAAACTAACAAAGTTCACGCCCATTTTGTTAGAGCCGGTATAGACAATAAGTACTTGGGTGACTATTTTTCAGACACCCCTGACTTCGGTACAGAAATGGGTGTCAATAATGCCAATAAGAAGTAACGCTAAAACTCTCCCATTCATTTCAAACAAGAATCCCAAAGCATTATATTTCCCTTGTATGAGTGGTGAAAAAAAAAATGTTCCATTTATTCCCAAACCAGAATCCCCAGAGCCTTACCTTTACTTTATTGTGTGTTGAAAAAAGATTTTTCCTAGAGAGTTAATTCCCAAACTTGCAGTTCTAAGAAAAAGGCAAAACGATTTTCCTTTGTTTTTTCCCCAAATCCTGCCTTTCTAATAAAAAAGCCAAAACGATGTTCCTACTCTATTCCCACTCCCGGTACCTTGCTTTCAAATTAAGGGTCATCATAACTGATGCCTGGGGGTGGGGGTTGATGGGGTAAAAGAGCCTGGTAACAAACTAAGCAATCACTGTGTGAGTTATATTTGTCTATTGGTTCAGCTGTAAGAAATCTGATGTAAAGGGATGACAGCCCATCTGTAAATTTTACCTTTGTGTTGTAGTATCTGAAAGGTCATTAGAAATATAAGTCAGTCATATGGTGCAAGTCATTTGAAATTGTGATATTTTGCAGTGCCACTCTTTGTCAAATCTCAAATAAATATATATTCTTACTCTACACCGGCCTGGCTCCTAGCTCATTGGTGGTAAAGAGGGTATTTGCTGAATGGTACTATATAGGATGAAGGCGTCATTAAAGTTGAATCTGCAAAGCGCTTTGTTGTGCGCCACCAGGCCTGGGGGTGGAGGAACTCCGTGAATTGAGAGTGACCGACCAATAAATCATGATACGTATAAAAACATAGCAATGATGTGCATGATCATTTTACCCCAGATTTTCCAATGATTGAACAGAGTCATTCACATACTCAATTTTTACATCCCTTTGTGACGCCCCGCTCTCCCTCCTGATCCCACAGTGGCAGCTGCACGCTCAATGCTGCACTTACCTTGGGGCGCTTGGCCTCCACTTCACTGTTCCCGGGTGCATGGCCGTGACTGGTGCTTCCTCAATGGTGGTTGCCCTTTAACGCTGGGTGCCGCCATGTTTTTCAGTACCATGCACACGAGTTCAGGCGTTGCCAGGCGGCTAGATCCAACAACCTCATTATGGTGCTGAGGCATAAAAGGAATGGAAGCACCTAGCTCAGCATGTCTCAACTTTATTGTTATCCATGTTCCCTCGCTTTCTTCTGCTCTCTGTTCACCTACTCTGGGTACTTCCTTGCCCTGATTCTTTGCCTGGTCTTTTCTGGCCTCTGCTCTTCCACCTGTGGCCTTCTCCTCCTTGTCCTGCGCTTTGCTGCTTTCCTTCTGGCTACCACCTGTTTTGTTGCACCTTGCTCTCCTCTGCTGTCTGCTTCTATACCACCATGGTGCCCCAGTCCACTGCTTTGGACTGTTCCTGCATCATGTTAATCTGGTACCCTCTCTTCATGCAGGAAAACCAACCCTGCACCTACTCCCTGATCCATTCTTTACAGTTGGTTGGCAGATGTAGGGGGTTTTTTGGCCCCACCTTTTCTTCACCAACACCGAAGACAACGTGGCGACCCCGGCTCAACGGTTTTCATGCTCAGGTATCCACCCACACTTAGTACTGCTTGACAAATTGAGATGCCCCACTCCAGACACTGCTGATATGGAGGTGATTCAGGAGTTAAAGGATGAAGTGGTGGTGCTTCGTCAGCAAATGGCAACCCTAAAATGAGGGAACCAGTTGTTAAAAGATACTATTGCACAACATCCTGTAGCAACTCTGACATAAAGCTCTATGGCCTCATCTGAATCTATCAAATACGATGGAGATACCAGGACCCTCACTGAGTTCTGTAACCATTGCTGAGTACAGTTTCTATTCTGACCTGTGCATTGTGTGAGTGACAGGGCCAAGATAGGATATATTCTGAACAATCTGACTGGAAATGCCCTAGCCTGGGCAACACCTTACGTATAGGCTAGGAGCCCTATTCTGGATTCTTTTGCAGACTTCAAAAAGGCTTTTCTAGAGGCGTTCCAGTCGCCTAACACAGCAGCCATAGCCCAACATCATTTTCTAGACATCAAACAAGAATCACAGAACATTATCCTCTACATTAGCCGGTTTTGCCATGGATGGAGATACCAGGACCCTCACTGAGTTCTGTAACCATTGCTGAGTACAGTTTCTATTCTGACCTGTGCATTGTGTGAGTGACAGGGCCAAGATAGGATATATTCTGAACAATCTGACTGGAAACGCCCTAACCTGGGCAACACCTTACGTATAGGCTAGGAGTCCTATTCTGGATTCTTTTGCAGACTTCAAAAAGGCTTTTCTAGAGGCGTTCCAGTCACCTAACACAGCAGCCATAGCCCAACATCGTTTTCTAGACATCAAACAAGAATCACAGAACATTATCCTCTACATTAGCCGGTTTTGCCAGTTGGCCAATGAAGTCCCATGGCCTGATGAGACCCAAAAGACATTATTCTGCAGAGGACTGAGAGAAGAATATAAAGATGAGCTGGTCCATGCACCAAAACCAGCATCTATTCCTGCCTTGATTGACCAAGTGATCAAGATAGACCATCGCCTGACAGAATATCGAACTGAACGCTGACAAAGTGACTTTGGCAGACCTGTTCCACAGACGTCTCTGACTCCGAGAGGTCCCCCTCCCTCTTGGGATGTTGGGGTAGAACCCATGCAGCTGGAAGCAGTACAGGGTCCCCTTTCTGAAAAAGAGAGGAGGAGACGATGAACCAACAACTTGTGCCTGTATTGCGGTGATGGGAGTCATTTTCTAAATAACAGGCCCACGTGATCCGTGAAAAAAGGGGGAAACTAAAAGGCTTGTTGGCAGTCTGGAAGGAATCAACAAGCCCAGTCTTTCAACCCTGCTTTCCTATAGGTTTACTGCATGCCAGGCCTCCTCATGCATTATTTGTTTTACAAGTTACAATGTCCAGTGGTATATGGATTCCATTTTTTCTGACATGCTCGGTCTGACCCTTTGGGTGTACTTGGACAACATCCTAATTTTTTTCAAATCCCTTGATGACCATGTGATACATGTGTCCGAAGTCTTGCAAAGGTTGAAGGACAATCATTTATATGCCAAGGAAGAAAAATTGCTATTTTGTCAGTCACAGATACAATTTCTGTGCTATGTGATTGACTCAAGTGGCATCAAAATGGATCCCAAGAAAATCAGGGCCATTAGGGAATGGACCAGTCCAGGTGATGTCAAGTCAGTCCAGCGTTTCTTGGGGTTTGCCAACTTCTACAAGTGTTTAATACCAGACTTTGTTCAGAAGACAATGCAAATCACACGGCTATTATGTAAAGTTGTCACCTTCTGTTGGGACGAACCCCCAGAACAAGTTTTTCAAGACATCATAGCAGAAATCACGAAAGCACCCACTTGCGACCCCGATCGAAGAACTCCAATTTATAGTAGAAATAGTTTCATCTGCTTGCTCCATTGGCTCTGTTATTTTACAATGGAATCCCGAGACCAATCTTGACCATCCCATTGCTTATTATACCCGTCAGCTAACACCCTGTGAACGGAACAATGCCATCATAGAAAAATAACTCTTGGCCATTAAGGAGGCACCATTGACTTGGTGGCCAGTATTCAGTGGGGGTCTGGACGGATCACAAGAACCTACAATATCTACAGTTCTTGTCCTGTATCAACAGTCACCAAGCATGCGGGCATTATATTTTTGACAGTTCATGTTTACCATTTCTCATATACCCGGTACATAAAACATTAAAGCTGATGCCATATCTCGAAACTTGGACACTGATTCTGTACCACTCACTGAACCAACCACAATCCTACCTGCTCAGCACTTCATACTAGCAGTGCAGGCCTTCCTGGATATGGTGAAAGCAGCCCAGACCATGGATCCCAAGATGGATACTTTGAAGAAATCCTTATTCTTCAGCACTCAAGACTTTCTGGGATTCTGTGGGGTGGTTTATATCTCCCCACCACTGAACTACAATGCTTGATCCTGCAGGGTTAACATGACTGCAAGACAGTGGGCCATCAGGGACAGTCTTCAACAGTGGATCTTATTTCCCGTCAATATTGGTGGCCCAATATGAAAAGACAGATCCATTCCAAAGTATCCCCCTGTTCCACTTGTACCATGCAAAACGTGTGTCAACGTAAACCTGTGGGTCTACTACATTCCACCGAAATTCCACTCTATTCCTGGCACACCATTGCAAGGGATTTTATTGTTGACCTCCCCACATCGCAGGGTTCTACCTGCATACTGGTGGTGGGAAACTGTGTCAGTAAACTGGGTCATTGTGTTCCCTTTTCTGCCTTGCCCACTGCGAACCAGAGCGTGAAAGCCTTTATCATGAGATTTACCGTCTTCACGGACTACCAAAGAAAGTCATCACCAATCGGGACTATAGTTTGTGTCACGTTTTTGCAACGTCCTTTGTCGAACACTGGGCATATATAAGGCCCTTAGCTCTGGGTATCATTCACAGACTAATGGGCAAACAGAGAGAACAAATCAAACATTGTTGGCATATCTATGTTGTTTCACCTGCTCCTTTCAAACCGATTTGGCTGCTGTTCTGGACATGGCTGAGGTGGCTTACAACAATGCCAACCATACAGCCGTACGTTGTAGTCCATTCTTGTGTTCCTTTGGACTCAACCTGAAGGTCCGACCAATACCTACCATGTCTGCTACCTCCTTGCCTACGGTGGACGTCCTGATCAAGAAACTGCAAGACACACATAAACATGTATCCTAGACCTTAGTGCACGACAGAAACATACTCGCCAACAGACACAGGACACCCAAACCATCCTACTCCATTGGTGACAAATTCGGGCTTTGCACCGTTCCTGCATCACATTAATCTGGGGCACCCTCTCATGGTGCAGGAAGACCAACCCTGCACCTAGTCCCTGATCCATTGTTTACAGTTGGGTGGCAGATGCAGGTTTCTTTTTGGTTCCGCCTTTTCTTCACCAACACCGCCGACAACGTGGCGACGCCTGCTCAATGGTCTTCACGCTCAGGTTGAACCCCACCATGAAAGAGGGAGAGCATAATAGGAAGAGGAGGGGTGTGCTTAGTGCTGCTTTACACTCTCCTGTATCACAGGGGTATGGGAACAGACGCACTTTGTACACCTCTCCATCTTGCAGGAGAGGGGCACATAATCTGAATTTTGTTTTGTTGGTCTCTCCTATCTCACAGGGGTGAGGCCACAGTCTGAATTTGCACATCTCACCTATCGTGCCGCGGTGAGGGTTCACTGTCAATACTACATCTCTCCTGTGCCTCAGGGGTGAGGGCACACACCAAATGTATACAACTTTCCTGTCCCGTAGGTGTGGGCTATTCAACACAACAATCAAGGATGCATACCGATGCTCAGTCTAGATCCCTCTATCATGGTACTGTAGACCTATGTACCAATACATGTTAAAGATTGAAATGCACATAAACTGCTTGAGGCTGGTTTGAAATGCCCACCTGGACACATCATTCTTGTCTTGTCTTTTCCAATCTTAAACTACATGTGCCTTTCTTGGGAGTATGAAGTTGTGCTGTCATTGTTATCTAATTGTTTAAGAGCACTTCATATTGATAATCTGCCCTGTAAAACCATATTACTGTCTATTTAATTTTGTGTTATGGTCCTATTATTCTGGATTCATGCAAAGTTATGCACTTAACCAGCCGCATCCTATGTCATTTGGCATAGGTTATTAATCTTCAACCGGTTTACAGATAATATAATTGTAATGGTTCTATGTCTCTTAGTTGCCCGGTAGAGGTCCCTCCAAAAGAAGGCCACATTTATTATGCTGCTCCTTATTTTAGGGTGGTGTCTAATCGGGACTGTACAGATATTGCCACCCCTCCTCTTCCTTTCCTGCTCTCCCTCAAGGTGGGGTACAACTCCCAAAAACTCCTGGCATCACCCAATCCCCACACCACCCCATTACGTTACTGCCTCTCCCCATCCTCCCACCCACTGAACCCTTTCTTTTTCCCTCCTGTCCCATTTCATATTTCCAGGTTCCCCAACCACCCCCACCGGCCCCACCCTTCCCTGTCGCTCAAAATAACTGTGCTCTCCATGCCAGCTTTGCCACTATACGCCATGTAGCCTCTTTTGTGGGTTGAACAGGAATCACAAGTCATCCGACCCCACAAGAATTGTAATATTACTTTATTCTTTGTTCAGAGAAAAACTAAGGTTGGTGTTCGGAGTGGCTGGACAACTAACACTACCTCTTTCGGTGAGGGACTCAGTCATTGTTATTTGAATTGTTTATATCTATTTTTTTAGGACATGGTGTTTAAATAAAAGCACATGAAAAGTTGCATGCAGTAGCATGGGCAATCCCCAAGAAGGCACCTTACTACAGGACATGGGAAATGTACAGTGAACCAGAAGATTTTTAGCAGTGAAGTAGAACATGAAATTGATATAATATGAACAAACAGTGGACCAGGTTGGAATACATTTTTAGAAGCAGAGATGGATAGATGGGAGAATATCTTGCAGGATATTGCTAAGGCATCTTCAAGGAGGGGGAGACAGAGCTGGAGGTTCAACTTGAATATGCAAATGTTGCTGGTGTTTTGATTTCAGGGATTAGGAGCTTCCAATGATAGGGTGAGAGGAGGAAGAAGATGTTGAAACGAGAAGTTGTTCAATACAGGTGAGGGCAGAAAGTTTGAAAAGGGAGACATTGTAGAAGGTGTGAGGTGGGAATTAGTAGGAAATTGAAGCAGCCAGGCACGGGAACTTATGCATGGATGGATTTTAAAATCAAGAATAGAATTTGGGATAGGGACCTGTAATTCATAGAGTGCCATCTGGCATGGAAGCAGTGGATTGAGGAGGGAGAGGAATGGGTAAGGTTGCAAACAGTGTGGGGTGCAAAGGTAAGGATTCTGTTGAAGGGGGCAAACACATGGAGAGGTGGCCAAAGTTCCAGAGTGGAAAAGAAAATGTGTATTGAATGGGAAGTGAGATGAGAATGGATCCTCTTGTTGGTCAGCAGGATTATTCTTGTGGTAGTGGCAGTAGAGGTTGTGAAATGTTGAAGCTTCAGCTTGCTGTCAAAGATTACTGCAAAATTGTGATCCTTGAATTAGGAGGGCAGGAGGTCTGGGGGAAAGGATATTGGAAAGGGGAAAGGATGTGGCATTCTTAACAGGGGCTATATGATTTTGGTCTTAAAAGAGCTGAGCATACGGCAACTAAGTGCTAGCCAGTGGCTAATTACCACGAGAAATTCAGCAACTCTACAGGAAATATTTTGTTTGAAAGCAGGAAAGGATAAGAACATCTCAGTGTTGTTAGTAAGGAGGTGACATTAGTAAAGAGATGACAGGAAAGCCCAAAGGAGGATATGAGCTTGCTGATGGATGAGGTGTAGAGGTGAAAGGGTAAAGGTCTGAGGACACAGGGGGTACCCTATGGAAAAAGGGAGGCCTCAGAGGTATTCCTCTATCCGAAGTTAGGAAATAAGTGATCAGATACAAAGAAGGTAATCCATACAAGTGCATAGTTACAGGTTCTGAGGCTGAAGGAGCAGGGCATGGCGATCCATAGTCTAAAATGCACTGGAGAGGAGACAGAGGATGAGGATGCACGAGAGATTGTGGTGGTCCTCAGAGGTGGAAAAATCATAGACAAACATCAAGGTCACTTCAGTGGAGTCACGACTGCAGAAATCTGATTGCAATGGGTCAAAAGACCGCTGGCTGCATGAAATGTGGGTCCAGAGTGCACTTGTTGTGGATCAAAGGAACAATTTCTACTTTGAAAAAGTCAGTGAGAGAAAGTTTGAAGAGGGAGTGGGGGAATGGATGAAATGTCTTTGATGATTTGTGGTTCAAAGTGGTGAACCGGGGCGTTGAATGGGTTGTCATGAGTTTGGAGCTAAGGCAGGAGAGGGTAGAGGCCAAGAGTGTGTGGTGTAATGTCTGAGGGAAGAATTAGGTCTTAAAGGGCACTGAGGGTCTCACAGATCTTAGATATCTTGGCTTGGAAGTAGAGCACAAGACATTAGCTGACAAGGAGGAGAACATTGAGTGAGTGTGGGATGGAGCCAGAATATCCTGGATCATGAAGGAGAGTTTAGAGAGTGAAGGATGAGAGACAAAATGGGGTTGATAAATTAAACAGACTTATTAGGGTCCACGACTGCAGTATGTTCGAGGAGGGCCTTTTAGTATGTGATTGAGAGTGGAGGGTGACATAATTTGTACCAGCTGTGGAGCTGTAAGTGAAGGCTAGTCCTAATTTGGTATATTATTGGGGTGATACCGGGCTGAGGTCAGGGGGTGGATAGAGTAAATGTGCATCAGGGAAATAATGCCCACATGGGGAGCTGAGGAATAATTTAGGGAGTAATTGAATGCATGTTCAATGGACGATTGATGAGGAGGAGAAAGAGCTAAGTAAGGCATGGCCTCAATCATTTAAACTCGTGTTAGTAATTAGGAGAGAAGGTGGAGGGAGAGCAGAGGAACTGAGAACATTAAAAGTTGTACTGAATGGTAAGTTATTGGCAGAAGGAACATGGGCTGCAGGAAGACAATGTTGAGTGAGTTTCTTTAACTGTGAATTGTACTGTTGTGGACTGAGTTCAAAGAGTGGGTGGATATAAAAGTGCACGTTTGAGATTGGCAGAGGTTGAGGTCTCGTATAAGAACATTCAGGTTACTGTCCCTGGTTAGTGTTGTTGTGCCTTGACCTTCCATTATGTATTGTTAATATGAAGTGCACATGTTAACATTATATCAAACTGCAATGATACCCATCTCAAAAAACATTTACATGTGAAGCTTTAATGAAGAAATAGGTTCAGGGATCCATACTCAGAAAAAGGGGAGTTAACGTGTAGCATCAAATTAGGTTGAGGAAGTCCTCTTGAGAGAATTTGATTACAGTTGCCAAAAGGGTTTTACGAGGTGATGATGCAATGGCTAAGGTTGTTTAATGTCTGGGAATAGTAAGGTATTCTAGTAGACATATGATATTTATTTATTAGTTTGCATGTGCAGCTTCAGGACGCCTTTCATATAAGAAAGGTGGGCAGGAGCAAACGTCAAATGCTTTGTGAACAAGAGAGTTGTAAGGAGTTTTCTGATGCTTAGCGTTTGAATACAGCTTTCATGTCGGCAGAATGGCAGTTACAAAAGGAACCAACAAGTGCCAAAGGGGTACGAGCATCAATCCAAGATGAGGAGAAAAATGAGAGATGGTGACCTTTTCTATTGTGATCTTAAGTAGCAGGAAGAGATGCAGTGAGGTGATTTACTTTTAATGCAATCAGAGCATTTGCTGCAGTGGACTTCTGAGCCCGGCAACTCAGGTTGAATCATGGCCTTTTTCTGGGAGCTCATGGAAAAACCTGAGGCTGACCTTGATGTGATCTTCCTTGGCTGACTGAGGACGGAACAAGCAGCATTATTGTTTACGACTTAGAGCTTACTGCTATTAGTGGCAGATAGTCCATACGACTTAGAGCTTGCTGATATAAGTGGCAGACAGTCCAGGCTACATAGCATTGCAGTGTACGACTTAGAGCTTGCTGATATAAGTGGCAGATAGTCCAGGCTACGTAGCATTGCAGTGTACGACTTAGAGCTTGCTGATATAAGTGGCAGACAGTCCAGGCTACATAGCATTGCAGTGTACGACTTAGAGCTTGCTGATATAAGTGGCAGACAGTCCAGGCTACATAGCATTGCAGTGTACGACTTAGAGCTTGCTGATATAAGTGGCAGACAGTCCAGGCTACATAGCATTGCAGTGTACGACTTAGAGCTTGCTGATATAAGTGACAGATTGTCCAGGCTGCATAGCATAGCAGCAGTTGAGGTCTGATTCTACGGTTTTGAACTTAATCTAAGTTTATTATAGGTGGAGGGGAGGGTAAAGACTTTGAGCTGATCTGGGGATCAGAACAGAAGTGGGAGATATCGAGCACATGCTGTATTCCAGATCTAACAATGACAGCATTCAGGACATACAGTGTTTACATGCAGTGTGACCCCAGTACAATCGGACGAGAGGGTCGAGGGGAGGTCCCATGAGAATAGCAGGTGGCATATGCTCTTGAGACAGAAGCGAGAATAGGTATGGCACGATAAAGAGAGGGGACTGGTGGGCAGCACAGAGCACATATGTTGTAGAGGTTAATTATCTTGATATGATTCAAACACAGCTGCCACGTACAGAAGCCGCCACATCAAAGCGTTTGTTTTTGCATATTTATGCATATTCCATATCCTAACATTCGAATAACAAAAGTGTGATATTTTCACTTGAAATGCAAAGTGATTCCCCATCTGGAAACGATACCCTGGCTTCCAGATGTACAGCGCACACACATACAGTGTTGCAACTATTTGTGGTTTTAACTGCACACATTGTCGTGCGGTAGTCAATGTCTAGAGGAAAGTTATTCATAACTCCATAAGGTGCAATATAACAGGCCCTGCAGTATAAATGTAACATTATTTCACCGGATGTTATTTTTGGGGTCTTTTTTTGTATTATTGAACGTGATGCCAGTCCCATGAGATAAACAGCAGTTGTCAGGGGACTTGTTGGAAGTAATGGTCATTTGTGTTTCATAATTATCTTGAATAAACACAATTAGTTCCACATTCTGGTGTTTTCCTCCAAAGGCATCTGTAAACATTCTGCGCATTTCTCGCAAATGGCTTTTGGCAATCATTAAAAAAAATGCCCCAGAGCAGAAGGGATCTCTGTAGAGCGTTTAAACGCGTCCTAAAGATGGAACCCGGGGAGAAGTGAGGCCCTCCTGCCATTAATGATAAAGACTCGCGAGGAGATAGGGGACGACTGGCGAGCACGCTAGACTAGGCCTCTCAGCAGGTCACGGGGTGTTTAAAGCGCAGATCTGACTGAAGGGCACCGCCAAGGACGCTTGCGTAGCGTTCGCCTATCTGGACTCCCACTCGCCCGCACAGCATGCACCAATGTGGACCAACAAGTCAGATACTTAGTTCCAAATGTATACCTTGTTTGTTGGTGTTTGTGTGCAGAAGGATCACCTGTTAATGACACAAAACAGGCTTTACGCTGAAAGGAAAAGCTGTGAAATTAAAGCAAATTCATACACAATGTAATCATTTAATAATCGATTGCAAAGGTTTGTATAATCTTCGTTTGAAGTCTTAGGACGATGTGTCCATGACACCTACATACTGCAAATGCAAACACCTTTGGACACTGTATACACTTTAATCAACTTGGACTGATGGTACCTCTGCTCATATGTTTGGCCATTATTGTCACTAAGATTTAAGTGAATATAGTTTCGTTTTCAACTCATAAACCTTAAACGTGTGTCTGTATCTGTTATACGCTCATTAAAAAAGAAAACAAAACATACCGAAAGGGAGTTAAAAAAAAACTCGAATCAGTTTAACCTGAGAGCATAATAAATAATTGATTCATAGAGGAGCTTTTAAAAAAAATGAAATATTCGACTTGTAAAGCCCTCGTGCCATCTACCTTGAAGTTGTCTGTCAAATTAATGTAGTTATTCTTGGAGTTTTATAATGCGCTGCGTGCAAAACAATTCACTTAAGAGTACGCTTTTGTGACCATTACATTTAGGTCTAGAAAGGCTGGTGCTAAAGGACAGTGTGAGATAAAAAATGCAACCACAAAATCAGTATCTGTGACCAAAAAAAGGCCCACGCTAAACAAAAACATGAACAAAATCAAAATCAAAATGGAGGTTACCATGAGCCCATGCGTGTTAGCAAAAAGGGGGTGGGGAGACTTGATTTTGGCTTCATTAAGCATGAAGACAATAGACATGAATCTATCATCAGTGCTTGTTATTTCTCACCCAAGATGGACACCCTTTAGAAAAACTCTGCGTCCTTAGTGGTATGAAATTGTCCTGGCTGCTTTGATTCTGCTTTCACCCCTAAACCATGAGAGGTGGTAACCGGAGGACACTGCATTCGGGTTGCTTGATGCAGACTCACTCAGCAGAGAATCTTGCAACATTCAATACGGCTCTGTGTCTGCTCAGCCCCAAAGCCCCAGCTGTTCCACGTGACTGTTGTGCCAAAGGTGTTTTGATGCGACCAGAGCTGAAGCTGCGGTTTGCGCGGCAAATGTACTTCCCCAGAGTGTGTCGCTATAGAGATTCTGTGTCGCGGCTGGTGTGCTCGTGTTGTGTATCTGGTATTGTTGGCTACTTTGATACTGCTGCCTTGTACGCACTCTTCCTTACCACTCACTTCCTTGTAAGCATAGCATACATTCGAGCAATGCCTGTGTAAACAGGATAATGCACCCGTTGCATGAGGTTTCTATGGGCCACTGTTTTTGGGAAAATATTTCTTTGCACAATCAATTTACCCTCTTCCCTTCTCCTCTGCTTTGGCAGAATCTTCACATTATTTTACCTTATTGCCAAATGGGGCACAATGCAATTGGGCTTGTTTTTTTCTCCAAAAAGGAGACTTCTGGAAGTAAAGATCAGAGGGTGGCACCAGTCGTGGCCATTTCAAATGACAGCACCACCGTCGACTCTCTGCCTTACCCTGGAAAGGTCACTGCAGAGCACCAAACTGGATCAAAACACTGAGCACCAAGCTGGGCAGCTTTACATGTATAATGCATTATCGATAAGGATTGGCCAGGAGACTGGGAGAGTAAGAAAGGCATAGTTGTAGGTCAGTACAAGACTAAGCATTCACTACACAGGACACACTTTGAGTACCAGTCCTTGATATGAAAGGGGTTCAGGCCAAGCACTAGAACCTGGCAACCTCAGCCTCCTCTGTGTGACAGAGCAGCCCTGACAATCAGCTCTGACATTGTAATGATGGCAAAGACACTAATAGGTAACACTGCTCTTTATTTATCAATATCTTTTTCTATAAGCCCCACATATCATATTCTCCCTATCTCAACCCCCCGCAATGTCACTCACATCACTCCTTTCAGGTTCTCTGGCACACATCTCCCTTCTAACCAGCACTCACAAGTGATAGTTAAAGGGAATGTGGAAAACAGCATGCACAAACATATCAGGATGTGAGGAGTGCTGTTAGTGGTGGGGTGAGGGGAGCACAACTAGTGTACAGATACATGTGTGTTATATGCACTTGTATATGTGCGTGAAGCTGTGTGCAGTGTGAGTTGTATGTAACAGCCTGTGCGGTGCACTGTGTATTGTATGCACTGGCCTGTGCGTGTGCTAGCAGACTATTTCCTCACATAATCTCTCAAATACTTGGGTGTCTTTCTGACTCTCTTAGGTTCATACTTCTTTTCCTCCTCACCTTTCCCAACTCCATGGTCATGCATTCCAACCCATGGTTGTTCCTGTGCCATCCAATTTCGGGATTATTTCCTGGTGAAACCACCTCTCTACACAATTAGGTCCTTTGCCCATTCTATGCATGTCCCACTTACACCCTAAGCCAAGGTTCCACACCCTTCAATCTGCAGCTCCGGCTGCCCCATCTTGCATTTTCTTTTTTTCTACACGGCCGTTTACATGCCTGTCCCTGTCCTTTTAAAGCATGCAGAATAATAATGTGCAGCCAATCGGCTACTTTAGATTCTCTCATAGTCACTGGCCTGCTCATATCGGGCTGGGCCATATTGCTGTCTTATCTCCCATTAACGCAGCACTTGAGGGTATCCAAATCAGTTTGTATCCCACTGGTCATCTGTTTCCATAACTAGGAATAGGGTTTCCTACCTCTGAGGCCTTCAAACAGCGAGACACCAATGGTGATGTGAATCTATCGGCTACAACTGTCTCAATCATGGCTTGCTTCCAATTTTTTGTTTGGGCTATTAAGTGTCGATTGTGACATCTGTAAGCCAAAACTATTGTGTTAGAGTGCAGATAGGGAGGAATGGCATGTGAGGAGGGACACACAGCCTGAAGGTGTTGTATGGTTATGTGCCCAACGATTGACTACCCATGGCCATGCTCATCCCTATAGCCATTCCCACCCAGTTTTTGTCCCTCCCCTCTTTAAACACCTTATCATGGGAACGTGTTGAGCTTCCTTTAAACAAGCCTTACCATCAAACTTTGCACTTGAAGTGCCTGCCCGTGTTTTTCAAAGCAGTCCTCAGAGAAATAATGACTTGATTGGACTTGTAAACCCACTACTTGTGTAATAAAAATGTCTTACCGGGTCTGCCTTCAGCCACACGACTTATAAGCACTCTGTCCTTTGTTGGAGTCCTGTTAAAAACAAGCATTGGCAAAGGCAACAGTTTTGGCGTCTGTATAAGTATTAGGCATTTGCCAAGCACTGCTACTAGATGCCCAGGTATTCACACCATTTTGCACCTGCTACCATCAATGGCCAGTTAATACCACTATGGATGTGCCTGGCAAGTGCGCTTCCCAATCTTACACAAGTGTCCACACTGTTGGAATTGCCAATGCTTGTTTCCTGTAGTCAATGCTCTTTGAATGCTTCTCTTAATTACCCTATTGAACTTTTCAACAACCCTGTCGATCTGGGGATGGTATACTGCAACGGTGTGATGCTTAACACCAGTTCTTTTAAGGAAGCTTTTCATTTCCTGGGATACTAAGTGTATGTTATTTTATGTAATTAGGAGTGTGGGGTACCCTTCCTTTCTGAATATAGCTTCTAAAAGTTGGATGATATCCTTGATGCAATTATTCTCAATCAATTTTACTTCAACTCACCTGGTTAGGAGGTCTACCAGAACCATACAATGTGAGTAGGAAGAGGCACTGGGTATGGGACCTACTAAACCTAAAGCACCCTTTCCCATGGAATGTTGGGTATGGCCATGATGGTCAAATGCTTTCTCACTAGATTTGCACTCATGGCACTCTCTGATTACTCTGCATTCACATCATATGCAGGCCACTAGCAATCTTTCATGACCTTTTGATTCGTTTTGATCATGCCCTGGTGGCCTTATCAGCTAGAATAACGATGTGCTCCTATACACCACTTGGTGCAACAATCAGATTCCCTCTCATAGCAAGCCCTTGCTCACAGTGCATTCCTCTTTGATTTTCCACAGGCCATCACATCACAATTTCTGAAAATAGACTCTTGCTGGCACCATTGTTTTCTAGTGCATTTGCATGCCCTGAATAATCTTTTCCTTTTACATTGCTATTCCTTACTCCTCCTTTGATGAATTTTCCTGCTCTGCTGTGAGTACCTGGTTTTCCACCATTCAACATAGTCACCTACTTATGTATCTGTGAGTCTCAATAAACAATCAGCTGCCTTTTTCCCCAGTTCTGGTGCATATGCCACATGCCACGTGTACTCTTGCAGACTGGTTATCCATTCTGGATATAGCGTGAAACTCTATTCAAACCCTTGCTTGTTGATATTTCTTTCACAAGAGGTTTGTGATCAAATGTCAAGTCAAACCTAGTGCCACAGAGAAAGGCTGTAATGGCATAGAATTTCTCAGACTCCTTTCGCACTTAAAAGTGTGACAGGGTCAGGGTCATTACCCTCTCATGGGGCAAAAGGGCCCACCAACCATGGTGTATACTAGAGCCTGTCCTACCAGAGAGGTGGAATGTGGGAGTCAGAGTGCATTATATATCACTGATGGTTCTATTGTATCTTCCACAATGCTTGTCAGCCTCTCTTCTGGTCAGAGTTCTATTTTGTCTTTTTCAGAACCATAACTCCCACAATGCACTTGGATGCAACCAAAAATGAAAACTGAAATTAGAGGAATGGAATTGGCAATAGGCATGGAATGGACTGTGATGTTTCCTGGCTAAAAGAGTCACTCAACATCTGTCACGCCAACCCCAGACGGACATCAGTGGAATAACAGGGCAACATAAAAAAGTAAGAGCAAGAAGGAACTGGAATGGAGGTGGGGAGACACAGACATTCTCCCAAAACACTGTTTGGAACAAAACTCACCATCAAATGAAGGAAAGCACAAGGAAAACGAGCAGCAAGAGCACATCACTACCATCCCACAAAGGAAGATTGAAAAGGGGGCAGAGTTAAAAGTCTTTTAAAAGCCTTCCAGTCCCAACTCCCAGAGGCATAGCTTAGCCAGAGATTGGTCAAGGGGAGTATGTGACCAGGGAGACCAATGGGAGCCGGGAGGAGTTTTGGAATGGGGTTGGCAGGGCTATAAAAGCCAAGCCATCAAAGATGAGATTGAAAGCTTTTTGACTGAGATCATGTGGAGTGGTGGTGGACCAAGAGGCTAGACAGAGGGCTGATAGTGAAGTGGAGTGTTGACAAGACTCAGGCAGTGTTTGGAGAGCATGTAAAGTATTGCTTGTGAGGGTGAATGGTACGTGATGAGTATAGCGTGGTGAGGGTGTTTGTGAAAGGAGAGAAATAGAGAAACAGAGGAGTATAAATGTAGGGGATATAGAGAAAGCATATGAGTGAGTATGAGTGATAGAGAAAGTGTATGGTAGAAGAGTAGGGTGAGAGTGCAACGTGGTAGTGGGAATAGTGGTGAGGGTAGAGTGAAGTAGGGGGAAGGTAGTTGAGAGAGATAGGCAGAGAGAGTGTGTTGACATCAGATCATAGAGGCATAGATAGGGGTTTGAGAGTAAAGAGACGGAGAGGAGAGGATAAAAGGAGAGTAGAGAACATAAAGATAGAGAGGAGAAGAGACTGGGGAGAGGAGTGAAGGCAGGTAAAAAAGGGGAGAAGTGGAGTCAGAGAAGAGAGGGCAGAATAGAAAAATCCCAGAGGAGAGCAGAAATATATAAAGAGGGAGAAACACAGGCAGAAATAGAGAGATAACGTGTGTGTGTGTGAGAGAGAGAGAGAGAGAGAGAGAGATAGAGAGAGAAGTGGAGTAACATGAACACAACCCCTGCTGACATAGGGCAGTAAAAACAGACTGGAAAAGGCTGTAGCAGTAGCATTTTGTGTCAGAAGCGGCCTCTGTGGTTGACTCGCGATTTCGATTGTGTGTCGTTGGAGAGGTGCGGCTTGACACGCTCCCTTACATCAGAGGGTCCTTTCCTCTGTCTTCCTGAGTCCAAGTCCGTGTATTGCAAGTTTGTGTATCGTGAAGAGACGGGAAGAGCAAGAAGAGCAGGAGAAGAGCAGGAGAAGCAGACACGCTGCAAGCTGAGGGGCGGGTGATGAGAGAGGAGCACCCTCCAGCTACAGCAGTCCTGCAGCCCGGCTGACCCTGCGCTGGACTGCCTTCGAGCATCGGAAGGCTTACGAGTGCACAGGAGCTAGCGGTGACCACCCATAGTGCTGGCCCATTTCCGGAAGGGGTGTAGATGAGAATAACGGGCGAGCAACGGGTGAGTTGAGGGGGGTCCCCTACCACCTGCCACCTGCCTTAAGAGTAGGGGCTATTTATCCTGCGGTGGTTTAGGGGCCTGAGAGGAGTGTGGAGTTAGTCTCCACAACCCCGTGCACTGTGCCAGTCAGAACCTTGCATTGTCTATCCTGTGGCTCATTGGAGCCTCGGGGGTCCTGTTGTATGGAACGGCAGTAGTTTTTCATCGGGGACTGCGGGCGTCGAAGCCTTTGACCCGATAGCTGGCCTGCCTGGTGGTTAATGAGAAGATCTACCCGGGAAGGTCTTTTCCCATGGATCCAGTTCGAGCTGCTCTCTGACTCAAACGGCCTTTAACTTCTAACAGGTATCCGGTTATATACCGCTGGGAGGGGCTATTTAATCATGCTCATCCCTGACAGGGGGGCTCGAGCCCCAATTGGATCAGTTTTGGCAGATTTGAGCAGGTCACCCAATATGCGCATATCCTTAAAATCGGGTATGCCGGAACAGAGCCCCCTAAAGAGTACGAATACTGGGGGCGCAGGAAAACAGGGTGATAATGCCCTGGCTTGTTCTACCCCGAGGCGGAGAGGCTCAAGAGACCCGGCACCAGGGAACACAGACATACGTAAATTTTGCAATGGATCTCTATCTGCCTTACGGGCTCAGTCTGGGCCTATGGAGAAGGATGATGGTATGAGTGGTACCCTATCTGGCCCAAATAACAAATTAAGCGATAATCTTGTCAACTTGCAAACACAGGACCAACTAATTAAGCCACCTAACGGGTGCCCGTTGAAGGATTCCTCTATATCGGACACAGCCCTATTGGAATCAATACCGGCAACTGGTGCCTTGACACTTGGTCCCTCCAAAGTCCTTAATGCCGAAGGTCAGAAAATTGACATTGTTGTGATAGACTTGGAGGCAAATGACTCTGTATTTTCAAATAATTAACTCCCCGAGAACTTATCAGCCTCCCCGGTAATGTTTTCAGAGAGCTCTATAAGTACAGCCCACTCCAGGAGCGTGGAACAAGGTCAGGCAAATGAGTCAGTAATGTCTGTAAGAGATCCCAACAGCATTAGTCATGAACAAGAAGTGACATCTTCATCAACACACAATCAGAGTATGAACACATCTGTGGTAGTTTTGCAGTCAGAAAATGGTTGGGGGATTGCGTTACAGGCTATGAACCTTGCACTAACCACGATGTCAAGTTCTTTGTTAGCATGTGAACGGAAATTAACCCTCCAGAGTAAATGTATGGAAAAAATAGTGAAAGGGCAAGTCCTAAATGAGGCTGCCTTAACTAAAATCTGGGACTTCACGGTTGCAGCAAGGGAACTGAAACCTCAAATGATCACTGTAGCGGTTCAAACAGAAATGCTTGCTGACAATAATACAGGAGATAATCATGTTAGAAATGTGACCTTAAAATCAAATGTGGTTCAGTGATCCCGTTTTTTGATGATGTTATTTATGTATCCTCGAGAGGTGGTGCCGGGCAGTTGGCTCAAGGGGAAGATAGCTTAAAAATGCTACATTCCTCCATTGAGGAAATCCAGGGGGAAAAGTCGAAAGCTAAAATGCCTGAAATAGTCATACCCCTCAATAAACAAAAAAGCAAGCAAGGAAAACAGACTCCAAAAATACCTGTGAAAAAATTACCAAAAAACCAGCAGACCCCTAAGATGATAGGAAAATCGTCGGTCAAACATTTTTTTAATGTAATTTCTCTGCCTAAACACACTACCATAGCTGCATCTGAGGCCATTAAACAAAAATACTTTACTCGAGCCCCCGTTCTCAGAAATGGGACTCTAAATTTTTGCCCCTGTCAAGCCTTGGACTATCCACCCTTAGATAATTTGGTGGGGGAGTTGGCAACCTTGGATACTGCTATAGAAGAAAAATTGAGTTCCAGGGAAGTCAACTCGGTAAGTCCACCATTTAAACCGTCATTAGAGTTGGAAGCCAAAGAGCATGCCCTGAGCGTACATCGGGCTGAGATCAGGAAAGCGGTTGATGTCTATATGGCGAAGGTATCATACACTAAACTATCGCCTCCCCAGAAACTGAGTGTGGTGAGTGCAAGTGACAAGGCCGGTAGTGGGCAAAGTAAATTGTCCCTGGAAAGTGCTGTGGGTGCTGAGCCATATCAACCATGTAATCTGAGCTTAGAAAAAGTAAGTCAGGCAAGAGCCCCCACTAGTGCGCATGACAGGTCCTTGGAAGTGAATCATTCTCAAGTGTTCGGTATGGCAGACCAACCCCAAGGAAATCGGGCCCAGAAAAATAACATTGGGGATCTGACACAAATAACGGGGAATATCATTTCTTTGATCGAAAATGCCCTTAAGAGATTGCAGGGTCCTCACGCCCAGATAGATGAAATGCCCATGAAGGTAACGGGAAAGCAGATGAAAAATACTCAGCCTAAACCGGCTATGAGAAACCAGCCAACATCGTTCCCCCTGAGGTTATCATGCAGAAGTCCTCCTTGTACGCAGTATGATCGCAATAGGAGGGCGGTGATGTCCATCTTCTCAGAGATCCACCAACTACAGGATATTGTCTCATCGGACTTGTCATTAGTGGAGTTCCCTGTTCGATCTAATTTGAATTCAGTAATCCTGTGGTTCAAATCAAGAGTGGTCCAAAATGTAACATGGCAGGCTAAGGATGAGTTGTTCGCACTGGGATTTGTGGTTGAGCCGCTATTGAACACACCACATGAGGGCCCTCCCCATGGCTCGAGGTTTAAGGCCCCTGGTCAGAACTAGTGTGAAGAAGGGGGGCCGGAGGAGCTGTTCACATTGGTAAATTGGAATACCAGAGGATTTTCCCACCTCATAAACAACGACCAAAATAAGCTGTGTAAATATGACATTGTATTTTTACAGGAGACATGGCTAACAGATGCCCCAATATGGGATAACTATGACCCCGCAGTGAAACCCCAAATGGGTCGCCTGATGTCAGGACTTGTGATAGCCGTAAAAAGGGGCAGAGACATAAGCTCTGAGTTGTGGGCCATTCCAAATAGCTACATGATGTTAACAAAATTAACGGCTGGTATAGAGGTCTATGCTCTCGTGAATATATACTGGAACCCCATTGCCATATCGGATGACTCCTTTTTTAAAGACCTAAATAATATTCTAGATCTTGTGGTGGTGGAACCAAAGACAAGGGGAATTGTAGTGGTGGGCGATTTAAATTTAAACTGCTTGATTATGGCAGGTAGTAAAAACAAAAATAGAAGGAAAAGATGAGACTCCCTCGTAAAAGATAGAAGTTTGATAATCCTTAATAGTGCCTTCCCATCTGATATACCTCCGGCCCCGACATGGCAAAAAGGAGACAGTAAATCGGTTATCGTTTATATTTATGTAAGTATGGATCTCTGGCCTGTGGTAATGAACTTTTGTGTGACAAAAACAGACGCAAGTGATCATAACAAATTGGAAACCCAATGGAGATGGGATCTGCTAAAGGGCGCAAAAGTGGATAAACACAAGGGTTCATCCTGTACAGTGTATGCAGGGGGAAAAAACTATGATGGTCAGAGAATGATGTAACTAGCCTTGATTGTATGTTAGAGAAAGGACACCACAATTACACTGTGTTGCTAAGAAACGGTATGAGGGAACATTCAGATCTTATACAAATGCCCCGTAAACAAGGAGACAAATCAAAGCAATCATTGCTTCATCTTCATGTCTTTGATAAAGATGTAAAAGAAATGAAATCAAGAATTCGTCATGAACTTAGAGTAGCCCGTACTGCACCTCTCCTGATCAGGAAAACGCTGATCACGAGTGCAAAAACAGGGTATAGAAATTGGAGCAGAAGACATCGAGCAATCCTGTATCAGGAGGATGGGGCTAGTATGCTGAAAACATTAGCTAGTAAGAACATAGCGAAAATGTGGTCAACCATAAATCATGCAACCACAGGCTCCAAGTTAAGGTTACAGGTGAATGGAGTGTCCACCCAGAAATGGATTGATTACTTCTCCCTTCTTTATGCCTGCCCTTCCCCCACGACCATCACTGAAGTTACCAGGCCCTTAGCGACTTTTCATTTGGCATTTGACTTAGACGATATCATATATCTTATTGTCACTGCCTCTAACTCAAAAGCTTGTGGTCCCGATGGTCTGTCAAACTTTGAGTTAAAAAAATGTCCTAACATTTGGGCGACAGTCTTATATAACATCTTCAAGACCATAAATGTATCGCAGAGCCTCCCAAGCTCGTGGACGCAAGCAATTGTTATCCCCATTTATAAAAAGGGGATAGACTGGAACCAAGCAGCTATAGGCCAATCTCGCTGCTTGATGTCCCGGGAAAACTATATTGTCAGCTAATTCTGATGGAATTACAAGCTTGGGTGTCGACAAAAAAATTGGTCAATCCATTGCAATCTGGCTTTGTAAAGGGTTTAGGGACAACCTCCTCCAGGCACAGCAGCTAGAGAGATCTCAAACCCTATATATGGGCTTTATAGATTTCAAGGCAGCATTTGATTCCGTGGATCGCGATCTTCTCTTTAACAAACTGAAAGCGTACAAGTGCCCTACATCATTACTCTCCCTGATCATCTTGTTCCATTCTAATACATCGATGTGGGTCCGCATGAGCTTAGATGGGAAGCTGTCTCCAGAAATTGAAACATTACGCGGGTTGAAACAGGGCTGTGCGTTGGCTGCATTTTTGTTTAACTTCTTCATTTTAGATCTTGGGAATGAATTTCTGCATTGTAACGGTGATCCGCCAAGGCTTGGGGCACAGCAGATCCTGTATCTGTTGTACGCAGACAACCTTGTCCTTTTGTCCCAGACCCCACAAGGTTTACAGCAGTTACTTGTAAGGCTTGGGGCATAAGCCTGTAAAAACAGATTGGTTATTAATATCAGTAAATCGCAAGTAATTGCCTGTCCACCCAAGCCGGGTCATAGAAGGAGGTCCCCCTCTACACACTCATGGTTGATCCAAGACACCAAGCTGGAAAAGGTGTCTGAATATAAATACCTGGGGATAGAAATCTCAAACAGCCATTCCAAGGGCAAAATAGGAACAATGGTACAGAGTAAACTGCTCCAATTGACCTCAAAGTCTAGGATAATCATTAAAAAAAATTGGTAAATTCTCCTTGAAACACGTAGTAGATTTCTACAAAATGAAAGTCGTTCCGATTGTATTTTATGGTGTGGAGAGCATGGTGTTAAACAAGGGCTCGCCATGGGAGGCCTTAGAGGCGAAGTATTGGAAGGCGATCCTCGGCTTACCTAAAGCGACATCGATCGCTATGATGCGGTATGAGCTGGGGTTGGTGTCTTTGTATGCACAGGCAAGGTGTAGACAGCGTGCCCTGCTACGGAAGTGCTTGTTGGGTATAAATAGTGGGACAATCCTAGAGGTATTGGCCTCCGCCTTGTTAAAATCATGTAATACATACCCAATGAATTGGCTGAAGTGTGTATTTAGCCTTATCTGTGAGGCAAATGTCACAGTAGAGCTGTTACTCCAGAACCCTGACCATGCTAAAGTAAAATTCGATTGCGCTGATTGGGCGGGGACTTTAGCGAAGTGCTCGCTCTATAAAGACTTTAATGTCTGGGTGTTTGGTGTTAAGCCTTATGGTATCATTGCTCAGTACCTGCTGAAATGTCCATCTCCAGCTATACGATCCGAATTCCAACGGTTCAGATTTAATCTATGGGGTACGAGAGATGTATTATATAGACGGAAACTGATCCTACAGGAACAAAACTACTGCAGATATTGTATCAATGTTCAGCAAAAAGAAACTCTGCAACATCTGCTAGTAGATTGTCCGTCACTAATGCTGGTGAGAGAAAGACATTTTCAGAATATTATCACCTTCGACAGTCGCACCTCAAGTGACTACAAATGGCAAATTATGTTTTCGACCCCAAGAGAAAAAGTACAGATTCCTATAGTCCATCTAAGAATGGTTTTGCCTGTTGTAGCTGTCTCAAATTAAGCTGTATGGGGTCCCTATGGCCCTTGAGAGGTGTTCAGTTTGATTATTTTTTTAATTCTCCTTTGATATCGTATTGAAACTATCAGGAAGGTATATGAAATGTAAAGTATTCTGTTTCTATTTATTGTTTCTGTTTTAAGATGTTTAATATGTTTAATATGTTTATCTTTTGTACCCTTGGTATTTTATTCATTTTTTTCCTCTTGTTGTTTTGTATCAACGTGTACTTTTGTATATATTTGAAAAGTTGTGTATCAACTAAATCAAATTAAATAAAAAATAAAAACAGACCAGAAGTAATATTTTGAGGAACCCCAGAGGGTGATAGATAGAAAAGCCCAAAGCCATTCATTTCCCTCCAAGATTACAGATGACTCAGACCATAGGGGTTGCTTTGTGTTAGAATATGTGTTGTACATTCTGGTGATAGGGAGATCTAGGCTAGTGTAGAGGGAGCCCACATGCAAGACAGGAGAGTGCAAGAACTTCTTAGCTTTAACTATCACAGATTTCTCAAACTAATTTTGTGTAAAATATGAATAAATCACATTACAACTACTAATGTTGTCTGTGGATTGCTGAGGCCATCTGTGACAGGATGCAAACACGATGGTGTATACTTTACTTCCTTCTTTTTGCATGAATACGTAACCTAAACCTTCTTACTGACATCCATAGTTATGACACTCGTCCTGTTGTGCTGGACATTTTTACATGATAGAGCTTTTCTAGTGCTTGTTTGACAGTGTTGAACTCATCGTGACAATCTTCGTCTCTGTTACTATGATTTCGTTTCTGTATATACTTGTAAATAAATAAATACAAAAAAAATCTCTTTGCTAGTTTCATCATGTTACACATGGCGTTAGCAACATTTTGTCTGAATAATACCCACCCATCCCTGAAAAGATTGCAACTCTTCCTTCTTCCTTATCATGTGGGGCAGAGGTATTGCAGATTGCATCAACCAAATCTCTGCTGGAGGTCTAAACGCTTTTTTGATATCCATTGCCAAGATATTGGGTATTGCTCCTGTACAGTTTACATTTGTCTTTCCTTACTACCATTCCCACTTTGCATTGTTTTTCCAATGATCGAAGTAATCTCATTTTCTGTTCTTCCAGATTTTTTCCATAAATCAGTATGCCATCTTGAAAACAAACTATGCACTTTTCATACCGAAATAACAGGTACATAACTCTTTGGAATATGGCCGCTGCTGAAACCAGTCCAAACACCATTGTCACCCAATGCCATACAACTTCTCTTGTAATAAAGGCAGTTCGACTCGAGGAAGATTAATATAGTCTCACTTGACTGTATGCAGACATGGGATCCAGAGTAGAGAACACACTGGCCTCCCCAAGCGTGCTAATTAATTCTGTGAATTTGGGAAGTAGGTGCAAGTCCATTACAATGCACTTGTTGAGTGCCCTAAGGTCTATAATGTAGTTTTCATTTTCCATTGGTGTGCTCTGTGTTACAGCAGTGTTGCAGGGAGAAACTCTGGTGGATTTGTCTATAGTCTGTCTACACATTCATCGTGCCTGCTTTGAACGGGTGATAGCACAGGGTCAACGCGCTGGTCTTGGAAGAGACCATGCAGAAAAACAGAGGTTCGAATCTCGGATCTGCATTTAGAAACTGAACTCAGGTAAAGTATTAGGAGCGTTATAAAAAACAATTACATTAAATAAATAAACTTGCCTTTAAAAACCTACACCAGCGCCGTGTGTGCTGTGTGTTACAGCAGAAAGCCACTATCATCATCATGAGGCTACAACAGTGAGTTTCATTATATTTTACTGCTGAAATATCCTGAATTATATTGGGTGGCGAGCTTCGCGTCGTTGTTTTAGAACTTTTACAGCTTTCAGGTCGGCATGAACGATACAGGGAGGGGGCTTCGAGCCTTTGACTCTCCCTGTGAAAAAGTGGACTTCTACGAACCCCAATTGAGCTGTCTTAAGGAAGTTAAATTGAACGCTCACCCACCGGCACCAGTCAAATTTACGACCAAGGGTTGTTAAGCATTAATAACCAAGAGGTCTCTCTCCCACCTCAATTAGTGTACGAGCGGTGTAACTAACATTCAAGTACTTATTAAAGGCACTGCAAAGGCGAAGTTAAGGCTTCAGAAAGTGTGAGGTCGTTATTTGCTGCTACCCACTCTTACCCTTATCTGGGATCTGCAGATGGTGGCACGTACGGGTTTAAGGGGTCACGGGAGACAGGGGACCTCCAAGAGCACACAGAGTAACAAGAGCTTGTTTACTGGGGTGGGCGTAGCCTTGCAAATGGGTAATATTAACTTGAGAAGTTGTGTGTCCCACCAAGAGGATGCGATTGTTGAGGACATTACAATGAGCCGGATGGGTGGATGCCCACAACAGGCTCAGTCACGAATTAAGGTGTTCATAAAAAGAAAGCAGAGCTAATCTTGGCTCACTCCTTACCGCCTATTGTCCATCAAAACCACCTAAGGAAGACAAAGGCTCCCCAATGGGGTATCCAATAAGAGGCAATGATTACTGACTTTTTGAAAACATTGGTATCAACTACTGAAGCAAGGCCTGTGGCAGGGTTGAAAGAAATGGCAGAAGTCTACGATTTGAGTGTGATTGACTTTGCAAATTCAATGGCACGCGAGATGGCTCAAGCTCTTGTGTTTGAGAGTGCGATAAGTGTATTGCAGCAATCATGCAACGCTTCGGTATTTGGCTCTCCCGCAGACCAGACAAATATATTGAATAAGTACACAAGTAACCAACTACCATTGGGGACAAAAATCAGTCTTTCACTCTAAGAACATCCAAAGTTGCACCGTACACTCCTGGAAGTAGGTAAACACATCCTATTAACTTCTACAGTGTCAGCTTTAAAAAGGGTACTAAGTTCTTTTGTGGCCCTGTATGACAATGTTTATGAGGAAGTAAAGGGACACTCAAATTATCTGGATGTTATTACACGAAAATTGGACATTATGGAAAAATTGATATGCCCGTTACAAGCAGCAACACCTCCGAAACCTCTGGGTCCGGTGCAACATTCACAAGGACCCATTATTATCGAATCTTCAGAAGACGAATCAAGAACCAGGGTCAAGGTCCTGGGCAGCCATGATGGCGAATCCAAAAAAAAACGTTTATGGAATCCATAACACAATCAGAAATAAAGGACTCCATCGGTGGACCGGAAAATGCCATCAAGAGCGCCCAACAAAAAGATTTATGTTTCAAGCAAGGCCAAAAGAAACCAAAGAATCAAAAGTGTATACTGGTGAACAGGGCCTCCACACAGAGGTTCCTGCATAACCTGCCGATCAGGGATCTATTTATTGAATCTACATGCAAAACAAAGCACAAAACTACAATGCAGGTAGATGAGAATGACCAATTGAGGTAGGGGCAAGCTGTTTGCTGTGTCCATCTAGCCCAGAGGGTAGAAACTCAGGGGAGGTCAATGCCACTCAAATAGGTTCGGTAAAAGGCAACGTTACCAAAAGAGATATGGGTGTTCAATCGGATATGGTGGCCGCACCCAGTACTAAGATTAAAATTGCCATTAGTGACCAATTTAGTGGAAAACCATTCAATCAACAAGGAGTAATCCAGATGATAGTACCATACAGAGGGGCCGAGGGGTGTAGTGGAGGTCAATGGCCGGCTCTCTGGGTCCGGTGACCCATGCTGCCCTGACCTCGGGTACGGTCTAAGAACCAATAGAAATATCAGGTGGCGGCATAGTTACGGAGCCATTAGGAAGTATGGAAACAAACAAAAGAGAAGAGCCAAACACTAATTTAAAACCAGAAGAATGCACGGCCAATCCCACAGTAACATCTTAAAAATCCAAACTGAACGTTGATTTGGATGACTTGCTGGGCAAACTCTATTGGCCGGGGCAGCATGGTGGTGCAGTGAGCAATGCCCGTAAGATGGTCAACTGTGACAGAAAATTTGACCAGAATGCCAAAGGGCTCCATTCAAGTTAATACAAGGCCCCAAACCACTGTTGAAGGCTCTTGTGTACCACACAGTAGATGGTGTGGTCCCGGGAGCACAGGTAACATTATGCATTACATGAGGATCCATCGTTTGATCAAGTAGAATGGAGAAGTGAGAATGGAAATTATCCTCACAGGCCAATGGGCCCTTATCAAGTTACTTCCGGACCTCAAGAACCTTCGGAAAGGCCTTCAGGCATGTTGTAGAGTGTAGAGGCATACGGTCAGAGCGGACGAGGGAGCAATGATGATCATCACCTTTCCTCCCTGCAGCAGGAGAATTGTACCCATAGTAGACAATGCACTGAACCTATGCCATACATGCAGTTAGATGATAAAAAAGTTCTCATGTCTTGTACTCTGGACTACGGGGTAAATGTTTGTCTCAATAGACTGAATGTGTTGACTATTTTCTCAGAGATTCCAACATTAAGAACATTTTCCTCTCCAGATACATAGAGGATCATTTTTGCAAGTTACTTACAATCCAATGTATGTGTTATTTATTTTCATTCCCACCTGGTTACGGAATTAATATTAGCAGAAAGTGCCAAACTGAATGCTTTGGGATTTAAGCTTGAAAGAGTGGTGGTGTCCAAATCCCCTATGAGTGCGAGGAATATGAAAAAATGCACTGAAAGATGAGGTAAAGGTTGGCCCAAGGAATTGTGTGGAGAGGGTGACCAGGGTCCCCCCTGATTATGTTGAAAGGGTGTTTAGCAGGGTAAACGGTCAGTTTTGTGAGGCTGACACCACTGCATCAACACAGCCCAAATGGTATCAGAGAAATAAGTGACAAAAGCAATGGGGTAGGGCCCAATGCAATGGGGCTGAAGCTCATCTCATGGAATTACATGGCTTTATTTATTTGAAAGGGGATACCGAGGCATGGGAATGACTGTTAGCAAATACGTGCATATTTCTTCATTAAACCTGGTTGACTGTGAGTCCAGTGTTGGGCGATTACGATATGTTTTTTCAGGCGGAAGACCCTGAGGCAGATTAATAATTGCAATCCGCACCGGTCAGGGACTGTCAGTAGAGCCCATACCCAATATGCCCTTCGGGTACCTGCTGGTAGAATTGAAGAGCAACAACCCACAAATAACAGTGCTTCTATTGAACATATATTGGGATAGAGGGGTGTTAGATTTGGATGTTTTCCTGGGTCAAATTGAAAAGTGCATAATGGCTTGGAAGGTGTTAAACGGGGGAGGATTAGTATTGGTGCCAGGGGACTTTAATGCATATTGTCCAGATTCCTTTCCAGGGGAGAATATATGCAATGTAACTCTCAATTCGATTCCCCTCAATTTTAAGTCACTTGCACGTCTAAAATGGGCATTTTCAATGATGTCGTTGGGCCTCAATATGATTAATCACGTAGATGGAGATTCAGGAAAGCCAATGTACACATGGCAAAGAGGAAATAGCAATTCAGTACTGGACTATGTTTTTGTGGACAATGTGCTATTTGATGCTTGTGCTGAATTCATGGTCGTGCAGAATAATTTGAGTGACCACAGTATGGTCTTTGTGAAATTTGATATATACTTTAAATGTGCTGGTCATAGCACCCTTAAAGATCTTACTGTAAACAATGGTGGGAATAGACTGAAATGGACAATGGGTAATGTGACTAGATTTAATCAAGACCTGTCACGTTTGAGGTCAGTTACCTCATACAAGATGAAAAGGGACTGCTTTGAGTGCAAAGCTATTCAGAAACTTTAGTCAAATTCCTGGATAAAATATCCACCTATGGGCCTAAACAGGGGAAGAAAAGAAAAACTACCCACATCCACAAATATAATGAGCACTTGGTTCTAATTAGATGGGAACTGAGAAAGGGTATGAGACACATAGAGAATAGTTCAGCCGACCAAGTTGGGAAAAATAGTAAAGTACAGGTCCTGAAACAAAAATAGAACATGTTTTGTAAATATCATAGAGCAATCCTTTTACAGGGTGATGCTGACCATATGCTCAGAATTTTGACGAAAAAAGATACTAGCTCCTTTTGGGCTACTGTAAATGCTCTGGATCAATTTCAGACACCTGGTCCGCTGAACATGGTGTAGAGGAGGAGCCAAGTACCCCTACTTCATCCACCTCACCCATATTGCCTATATGTTGGGAGTCCGGATGTGAAAACCGTGCAGTACCAGTGAAACTACTGATACCTAGGAGAATCCTGGAGGCAAGGTTCCCATTGAGAAAACCGTACCTGCATACAAGGAAATATGATGGCCGTTTCAATGAAATCCCAGAAGAAGCAGAGCAAATGAATGGCCAAGACGAATAGTGACGTCACACAGAGTTGAGCTGACGTGCCTAGAAATGATGCAGAGACTAGAGGATGCAGATATTCCATAAGGCATCAAGAAAGTATCAAGGATAAGTGACATCTTGGGATCAAGGTGAAGAAGCTTATGCCATAGAACTGATGAAGATCTCAACTCAGTTTACACGTGTACAAATGCAAAAGAAACTGAAGCAGACAAAGTAATCCTGAGGCTAGATTTATAGTGAATAGATTGTGGCATGCGCCAATATATATACATATATGCATAAAGAGTAAAGGATGAATGTTTCCACTACTTGTTATAGCAGTGCTGGACTTTAAAAGGAAGGCCTAATTTCTAGAGTGTTGCATTAAATAAACAAATTAATTACCAAGTGAATCTCGGAAAGGTGAGGTTGGATGAGCCATGAAGCCAAGCCAAGAAGCTAAGGTCTTATCAGGCCAAAGTTATCTAACATTGGATACAAATTGTGTGAAAGCACAAATTTCCTGTTCAGAAGGCATGGCCAAAAACTGGAAGACGTCAGAGGTCTATTAAAAAATAGTATTTTAAGACAGTGAAAGCTCGAAATCATGGTCTACAATCACGTGGAAAGAGGTTGGACGAGCAACTCCCCTGAATTCTCCACAGTACAGAAAAAACTCAAGGCCCAGGTTGAAAGCTTAATTGAAGCACACCACTGAGGTGATGATGGATTGATATGCTAATTGGTGGGAAGCTATGCTTAAGATGAGCTCACCAGCACCTAAAAGGCCAGCCTGCATGCTGCTAGACGTAGGTGGAAAAGTACTGACAAGGGTTAGAGTGCCAACCAATTTTAGGGGACAGCGTAATTAAGGGTCTTATAGTTTGTGTAACCAATGGGACGTTGTGTATTTAGTGACGTTTATAGTGGCCATTTTGAAGGGAGGGCTTAGTTGTCTCACCTGATCTTAAGAGACCAATTACTTTAACTCACTGTCCAATACTAGTATAGAGCATATACTTAGATATTCACTAAGAGCCTATCAGAGTTGCCATTAGGTTGTTGTAGTTTGCCACATAGGATGACGTTGGTAGTGAGGTAGGTTAATGTCAATGATGACAAATTTTGGATATAAAAGCTCAGTTTTTTATGAAACTAGTTGAGTAAGAGGATCGAGCAAATTCGTTGATGTTCGTTGTACTTCCTGTTTTCGACTGTTGATAATAAAACAGTTTTCCTTTTGCCAACTATCTGAGTTGTTTCGATTATTGACGTATGAATAAAATCTGTATCCCCATCCATCTCCAGGGTAATTGCTACTCATCTTAAAGGGCTGAGCTTGCTCAGTTCAGCGGTATAAAAGAGTGTGTGTCAAATCATTGTATTCTTTGAATTCTGCTCAGTCGGGGGATTTAAAGTACGAACAGATGCTGAGAGTTCCTTTTGAGTACAACCTGGAAGTGGACCCCAGCTCAATTAGTACACTGATTAAGAAGGCTAAGGCCTCTGGGGCTCTGGCACCAAGCAGTCTCACAAATGATCTCCTAAAGAGCAACCCAAATACGTGGCCAGTTGCAGCTAATTTCCAGAGTCATGGGAGTCATCTTATGAAGTACCTATTTACAAAAAGGGAGAAAAAAACACAACCCAAGAAAATTATGGGCCCATCTCCCTGTTGGATGTAAAGTGTAAAATCTCTGCAGCACTCATATTATGGCATCTTGAGGAATGGGCTGCTTCAACGGGGAGATTGGATAGATTTCAGACGGGGTTCCATCGTCGATACACATCAGTGGGGCCGTTATCAGGAAGTTGCACAAATGGAACAGGGGAGCACAAATCTTCAGTGTGTTTATAGTCTCAATAGATTTATCAGCATCTTTTGATCGTATTGATCAACTGAGACTCTGGGCAAAGCTGGAAAAATAGGGCTTGCCTCAGGGCTTGGTAAGCTTTATCTTTAGTCTGCATGATAATTCAGGTATATATGTCCGCTTGGATCGAAAAGGAAATGTTTCCCGCAGAATACCCACCAAGACGTGATGTATGTTGGCACCATGCCTCTATAATCTCAGTGTCAGATATAGGAGAAGTCCTGAATCCAGCCACCTTGATTCCTCCTAAGTTAGGGGTGATAAAAACTTCATGGATATCCTATGCTGATGACTTTCTTCTTTTCGATTGCACTAGAATTGGAACAAAGAGGTTGTTGGGTGCCTTTTCTAATTATGCAAAAATCAATGGACTTATAATAAACCCTGCCAAAACTAAAATATTGGAGCTCTCGAGAGGAAGGAAAGGCAATCAGAGAAATTGGAAGTTTGAAGATCAGTGGGTGGGTGTTGTAACAAGTCTAACATTTTGGGATTCCCATTTTTCTTCAAAAGCCCAAATGAAAGATGCACAAGTACTACTTCTTAGTATGAAAGTGAAGATGTTGATCAACCAACTAATACAGGTAGACAAAAGATATGGAAGATTTTCGATTAAAGTAGGGACTGAATTCTACAAAGGGAAGGTGGCGCCAAAGCTAGTATATGGTTTAGAACTATGGACCGATAAGTCATACAACTGGCTAGACACAATTGAAGGGAAGATATGGAGACAGGTATCGAGGGTCCCCAATTGTGTACCGGCCGCTGCAATACGAAATGAGCTGGGTTTCTTATCTCTAAAGGTCCGGGTACAATGGCAGAGCCTGTCACTATACCAGAAAATGATATGCTCCAACACTGCTAATTTGTATATGGTCCTTCGTCTCACTTTACTAGCAAAAACGAATTCCTGATTTAATTGTGATTCGTTCCTGGGAGAAATGAAAGCCAATTATGAATTCTTGCTAAGTGAACAGGGATATGACAGTGATACTCTTATGTTGAACCCAGAGAAGGTGAAGAAGGCCTTGTATAAGTGCGATTGAACACCACTTATCTATTTCATGGGTATTCTTCATTGAGACATTTGTCTCAGGAACACAAGCCCAGAGGTCATTGCAACTTGTGTTTCCTACCAGGGAGGTTCTGATAAGGTGAGGATTAATTGAGCCAACAGAAAATGTGTGCAGAATATGTCAAGGGAAAGGGTCAGTAGAATCAGTTGAGAATTTGTTTATGGAATGCGGGCCTTTGCGGAATGAAAGAATGACATATCTTAATACGATAATGAGGTCTCGGGACAACTTGAGTTGAAAGACTTGTGGAAAAGATTGTTGAATCCTGTGAGAACTTCAGAAGCCTTGGCATTGGCTGGATTTATAAAATCTTGGAACATTTTTAACATAGAGGAAGAAAGTTAGTTATGGGGAGTAGCTATGAAATTGAATTAATGGTAATGGAGATATTAAAATCAAGTAGTAAAACATTTCCTTTCTTTTTTGTTTGTTTCCTTTTCTTTTAAAGATGTCTAGGTTTTTTGGGATATTTTTAAGTTATGAATTTGCTAGATGTTGTATCCTGTTTTAAATGCATTTGTTATTCTTGCCTTTTGTAAAGGTTTGTAATAAACCAAATACAAACAAACAAAAAACAATGTCCATTGGACTTGCTTAGTACTACTGAACCAGAGACCCATTCTTCTCTTTCAGCTCTCTCAATTACTCCTTGAGATTCAGTTGCTTTCAGTTCTGCTATGACTTCATTCCTCATGGAGATCGGTATGCCACTGACTTTGTGAATGACATGAACTGGGCCAGTCTTTAATTGGATGCGATGAATAAAACCTTTTAGAAAACCCAGTTTGTCTCTGAATGCATTGAGCTAATGCTCATCTTCCACTGAATTTCCTGGTATATATTCATGGCTCATTTTGATCCCACTCTCACTGGCAAACAGTGACTCTCCAGCATTGGGGGTCTAGTCTTATCCCTATTCACTTTTGGTGTGACCAGCTTAGTGTTTTGGTTGTGTATACCTCTTCATCAACAGAAAGTCTTGCCCCCTAGCGCTTGTTGTGTGTTGTTAAAGGTTGTACAACCTATTTGAGGGACTGCTAGTTGTGGGTTTCACTTCCCTTGCGCCTGCCACCTAGTGTTGTTGGTGACCAGCTTAGTAACAGAACACTTACTTAGCAAGACAAATATAGTTTTCCATCCCCACTCTGGTCGTTTGAAACCTACGTTTGATGTCCTTCCCACCATATGCCACCGGGTTCATATCAACCTCATTCAGATATCTGCTGTCCTGGAATAATCATTTGTAGATTTGTTCTGGTGATAAGGTGTACATTGCACCCACATTTATCAACATTTCTATGAATTAGACTGTCACCCACTGTGCGTTCCCTGGATTTTTCCGTGTCTGCATCTTCATCTTCCACTATGAATATCGATTCATTCAATTCTTCACACAGCTCTACTTCCATGCAGTTTGTCATGGAATTAGAATTTCTCTGTTAGCGTTTAGCTGAATGCCTTCACTATTACCATTGTGGTGGCGGGCCTGTTTCACTGTTGGATGAATGAAAAAAGCTGTCACAACGGCAGAACATTCTTTAACCCTTGTGGTTTGACTTCTTCATGTGGCTGTTCAAGCCACTTCTTTTCAGCGCCCATTTCTTTCTATCAGTGACCTTGTTTTACTTGGATTCTACTGCATGCATTTCTCAAGATGCTTTTAAGTTTGTTGTGTCCAAAATCTTGAGTTGGCTTAATATTCCAGCTCCTGCACACATAGGCTAGCATGTTCAATGTCCTTGGCTACACGTGACCATTCGTCCAAGGATGGGTTTCCCTTTGCCCGGAAATAATTTCTCACTTTGCTGTCCCTACACCCCAGCATGTATTGGTTTGTAAAATGTTCTTCCAGACTAGGCCCTAATTCACATGAGACGGCGAGGCCGCAAATAGCCATTGCGTCTTGTTCCGCAGATTCACCCCCCACCTACACTCTTTTTCCATAGTGATATATTTCAATTATTGAACTTACTTTCTTTTCATAGTGTTTATGTATCATTTTGAAGCATTTTTCATATTCATCAATTCCTTGGCATTCTGTCTTGCTGAAGGATATTAAGTGATCAAATTGGTCCTGCCCAAATGTCCCTAAGCATTGTATGATTGGGGACTTTTTTCTTTCCAATGCATAGATAACGTGATGTACTGCTGGTAACTATTGCTCAAACCCTCTTTTCCAATTCTTCCATGTGAAGGGAGGATCCCCTCATACAGATAAGAAACATATGTTGGCAGTATATTCTGCAAGACGGTTGTTGCTAGTTTAAAATAGGAATGCCTCGCACACTTGAAATTGATTTGTAATTGTCTATGTTTGTCTGTTTAGTGAGACTGTTTATGTATACATGCCTTTGCATTTTCTTTGTGTTATCGAGCTGTGCATCTGCAGATTTAGTTTTTTAGTATGCAGCCTAATCAATACAATTCCTTTCTCTCTTTTCTTTCACTCTTTGCGGTTGTAACTGGTTTCTAGGCCACGCCCCGTTATGCCTTGTTGCGTGCCTACGTTATGTTTGGCATGGGCTGCACTAGCTCAGAGTCTAGGTTCAGGCTGACGCATGTCTATAAAATGTCCAGGGCTGGATGAGATGCACAAGACAAAGATTGATAATCACCATGCACACCTAGTACTCATATGTATTTTGTTGTGTGTAGAAAGATAACTCTAATTGTTTAGTTCAAAGGTAGAGTGCTATTTGAGGTGCAGGGGAGATGTACTCAGCCTGGAAGGCTGGAAAACATACATGGGGCAATGGTTTCCTGAGTGAGGAAACCCGTGTCCCCTGCACACTATCAACAAAGGCCGTGGCCTGTATAGAATTTTATAGGGTACCAAAAGTAACCTAATTGTTTGTTACAAAAAAAGTTTTTCAGTTTCAGTAGTTTTCTGTGCTTTGCTATGACTGCAAAGTATTCTGGAATCTCCCAATTAATTCTTGACAATTCATCTGTTTATCAGTAAAACAGTAATTTATTCAGATTTTAAAAAAATGCATTCAAAATATAATCTAGCCCAACGCGTTTCGAGTATCAATTTTCACTCTTCATCAGGGGCAATGTGTTCTGTATTCTTTACATTCAGTACAAACTCTGGTGAGAAAATGAATTAAATTAAATTAATAATCTACTATTCATATTTACATTCATATGTACGTTTAGAAAAAAACAAGGTACTTCATTAACCAGTTAGAAGCACATAAAGATGTTTACATTTACATCATTTTTTGATTCTTTAAACTCTGATTCACTTTCAATGCTCAAAAAAATATTAATAAGTAAAGAGAGAGAGTTAGCTAATGCTAGGAGCCTATTAAGTTATTAGACAAACTGATCAAATCAAGGATTTGCCCTTAGTTCCCAGTTTTAAAAGGATTTGGAATGGTGAATTTAATGCCTAGTCCTAACCTAAATGGTAATGTAACAAAAAAGATTGTACTGTAAAAAGCACTTACTGAGGGAAGACTGGCCATGGTTTCTGTGGTAAGAAGAGGCTAAATAGTGATAACTAGTGCAAGAGGTACTAGAAAATGGAGTAAAACTCACTTATAGAAGTCATGTAGGGCTCCACAAGCAGTCATCAGAGGCTTCAGTGTGGAAAAAGGGTGTCCTTTTCTATTAATTAAAGTAAACAAGCAGAGGATAAGTATTGAAAAGTGTTTAATATTGGCTAACTGGCTCAATATGTTAGCAGAGTGGCTTACTTACAGGTAAAAGAGGACGGAATAATAGTATCCCTGTAGTGGTGGATCCTGGAAACTCTCCATCCGCTTCCGAAATGAAAAAATGGAAGCGGTTCGCGTTTTTGTAGTCGCGGGTGATGTCACCCGCGCATGCGCGTGATGACGTCACTCCGCGGCCACAGTATCTAATTGGTTTTCTAAATGTGTAAAGAGTCGCGGGTGACATCACCCTCGCATGCGCGTGATGACGTCATACCGCGGCCATTTTCTTTGTTTGCCCATATCCACGTTGTATCCAAATTATGGAAAATGAAGAAAACTGAAAATCCGACCCTTATTAGAGACTCGTGTGCTTGCTTGAAGTCTGACCGGGTATTCAATGAATAGACTATATATCTATAGCATGGTAATATATAATGTTTACCATTTGGACTTGTGGTAATGGTAATGGTGATTCAAGGTAAAGAATGTACCAGACCCAATTGCGCTAAAATCTCGAAAAAAAGGAGGAAAAGTATAAGATAAATAGTATAGCCAAAAGTAGTATGAAAATGTGGAGACAAATTATATGGAAACTAGAGACTGTTTGTCATAAATACAAAAGAGGCTCCCTTGCATTTTTAAAAATAAACAATGACGTAAACACAAAAACTTAGACTGTACATATAGTTTGATCTGACCCATTAGGGGGTGTACATTCTTATTTTTTGATATAAAGTTGAATAATTTGTTTTATATCTCTTCTGAATATTTTAACAAAGAATTGTACATATGATATTGATGCTATTTAGTAGCAATGAGGTGTGGTTTTTAGTCATAATACTGATATGAAAAAACCTTAGGTGATCCCTAAAAACAAAACAATTGATAATAATTCTGATTAGTATTACAACCAAGCATGGTCATTAAAAAAGAGATATCATGGCTATGTTTGCAGACATGCCTACATGTTTACAAATATGGACCCAAATAGTATTCCTCATTCAACCCCAAAGGGTACATAGCGTCTAGTTTTTGTATCCAATACAGTTCTCTTTGAGCTAGGAGTTTTTGGAGATCGCCTCCTCTTGGTAATGGATGGACTACTTCCAAGACTACCATTCTCATTTGTGAAATATTGTGTTTTTGGTCTCGATAATGTCTGTAGACAGGTGGCTTTACATCCTTTGTTCTTATGTTAGACTTATGTTCTGTCCACCTTTCTTTCACTTTCCGATTAGTTTTTCCAACATGATACAATCCACAGGGGCAGCGAATTGCATACACTACATTTTTCGTATCGCATGTTGCATAATCTCTCACAGTTATTTTTTTGCCTGTGTTGGGATGTCTCACATGGTCTCCTTTTATGATATTATTGCAATGTTGGCAATGTAGACAGGCGAATGTTCCTGTTTTCTGTTTAGTTAGAGGGGTCTGTGTTGGTCTTTTTGGTTTTTCTGCTTTAATGGGTTGGTCTCTGATGTTTCTACCCCGTTTGTATGCCATCATGGGGGGATCTGGAAAGAGTTCTTTTAGAGTGTTGTCTGTTCTTATTATGTCCCAATTTTTGTAGGTGATCCTTTTAACTTGAAAACTTGAGCTTGAGTATTTCAACGTATGTATTGAACTTTTGCTTTCTTTCTTTGTGTTGTCTTGGAGGAGCTCTTGTCTTTCTTGTAAATTGGTTCTGACTATTGCTTTGTCCACCGTTTCTGCTGGGTATCCTCTATTTAAGAATCTCTGTTTCATGATGTCATATTCATTCTGTAGAGTAGCCTGGTCTGATATTATCCTCTTGAGTCTTAGTAGTTGGCTGTAAGGTAAGTTTTCTTTTAGATGTTTTGGATGAAAGCTGCTATGATGAAGGCAACTGTTTACATCTGTTGGTTTTCTATATATCTTTGTCTTGAGTATTGTCCCTGTCGTTCAATCGTGATGTCCAGTAATTTGATCGCCGGTCTACCTATCTCCATAGTGAAACCGATCCTGTCATTGTAGCTGTTAAGGGATTCCCCACATTTTTTAAGTTTGCTTTCGTGCCATGCCAGATCCCAAAAATGTTGTCTACATAGCGTCTCCAACATTTCACCTTGTCTCTCCATAATGGATTTTCTAGTACAAATTTAGTCTCAAATTGGTGCATAAAAATGTTAGCATACGATGGGGCCACTGATGAGCCCATCGATGTTCCAGAAATGTGTAAATAGTATTGACCATTGTGTCTAAAGTAATTATTGTAAAGGATGATATTAATGAGTTCTATGGCAACAACTCTTTGTATCTGTACTTCTTGGTTCAAAAGTAAAAACCATTCCATGGCTTCTATGCCTTCTTTGTGAGGAATTGAGGTATACAGACTATTTACGTCCAGAGTTTGTACTGAATGTAAAGAATACAGAACACATTGCCCCTGATGAAGAGTGAAAATTGATACTCGAAACGCGTTGGGCCAGATTATATTTTGAATGCATTTTTTTAAAATCTGAATAAATTACTGTTTTACTGATAAACAGATGAATTGTCAAGAATTAATTGGGAGATTCCAGAATACTTTGCAGTCATAGCAAAGCACAGAAAACTACTGAAACTGAAAAACTTTTTTTGTAACAAACAATTAGGTTACTTTTGGTACCCTATAAAATTCTATACAGGCCACGGCCTTTGTTGATAGTGTGCAGGGGACGCGGGTTTCCTCAATCAGGAAACCATTGCCCCCTGGATGAGATGCACAACCAACTTGCTTCCTACCTCAGTGAGAGAAATTTGCTCTCCGGTCCTCTTGTTCACCACCTGCTGGGTACCGGTTTGCTTAATAAGTGTTCCCTGATGTCCTGCACCAGTGTGGTACTTCGTGGTAGCAGAATCTGGTGGGGTGTGCTGCAAGCCACTTGTCGCCACTTGTAATGAGGTTGAAGGTGCCATAGTGTGTAACAATACTAGTGGTTAAGAATGCTCTTCATTAAAGGGGATATTTTCCATAGTCCCACCGATTGTCGTCTCCATCTGTTAATGATCTGCATTCCCCCTCACATCACTGTTTCCAGATCCTCTGTGTGGATTATTGAATGCACCCTGATGCCACAGACATTTTTATTGAGAAAACGTTTTAGGAAATTCTTGATGATCTTCACTTCTCTCCCCAGATTTTAGTTAAGAAAGACCATCAATCCTTAGCACCAAAGCTGGGCTAAGCGCCAAGACAATCATCATGTACAAGAATATAACACACTTAAAAAACCCCAGAGGAAAACCATTTCTTTTGTCGTTGGATTTTCCAGCCCACCCTCTGCAAGTAGGCAAACTGGGTCACATGTTGCTTTAAACTTTATAACTACACTTGGACTTATTTAATGAAAATGAACATTCTGAACCTTTCCTCCTCATGCAGGCAAACCCTATTCCCAGGGACAAATTGTAAGTCCTGGTCTTACTTTGAATGCAAGGGGCAGTATTTCATACCCATGTAAAACATTGCATGCCTTCCATGTCTAGATGCAAGCTTGCTTGCTTGCCCAAGCGGGCAGATATATGGCAAGATAACGTTAGGGTATACATCATATGCCAACACAAAGCTTAAAAATTCCAATGTGTGGATTTATATATATATATATACATGTGAACCGTGCATGTTAATGCACATCCTTATAAGTCTTAGTACATACTTTTGTACCCTGTTACAGTCTTGTATGGCTAGTTACATGCTTATATGACATGGTGCAACCGTTTATGCCTTGACATAGACATGAATGTAAAAACAGAGTTCAATGGCAAGGACCTGCCCTCCATGCCCAAACACAATTGTATTTGCCCTTATAGACACTTGCGTGTTGGAGTATGATTGGGCATGCACTAGTAAAGCATTGATGACTCCCACTTGTGTGTGCTGTAATAAAAGTTATTGTTACAACAAAATGGAATTCCTGACAATTCCAGAGAATTGTTAAGTGCATGCTGAAGCCATGCTTGATGCAAGCACTTCATCTACAGAGTTACCCTGTCAAAGTATTGAGTTACAGGGACAGCCTGGTATGAGTATGTCTGGGTACATCATTTCTCACCTAGGTGCAAACCTTGGTTCGGGTTGATTCCATCGAATCTAATTGGTCAAATCGGATTTGGTCGAGGTGTGTTTTCTTCTCTATCTCAAATTGGCTGCGAGTATGTGGGGGGGAGCCCTCGCAGACCCCCGACCACCCCATATATTTATATTCACAATGCCCCCCACATATATTTTCAATTTTGATAAACAAACTGCAACCAAATCGGATTCAACCAATTTGGATGCACAGTAATCTGCTAACACTCAAAACGTGCATGCCCAGGATTTACTTTGTGTTCCAAGGCACAGTCTTGTGTATGTTGGAGCAGCCTCATTTCTAATAGACACATGCGTTGCCTTTGATTCATAAACTTCACTAAGGGTACCTGGCATAGTCTTGATCACCCAGGTAATCAATATGTTTAAACACACAATCGATCAAGAAATTAAGTGGTGGACAGGACAGATTATAATAAATTATAAACATGTGTGATACAAAATAAATGTTTATTTTTATACAAAATGCATAAATGACAATTGGGAATTTCAAAGCTAAAAAGGCATCTTCATTTCAAAAACACATTATACAATTTGTTACCCCAACTCCATTCAACCAACCTATTTGATCAGGTGTACCTTTTTGTAACCACATTCATTCTTCAGCCTTTTTAGCTCTGGCACAAGCTTCAATAGTTGATGGGACCTGTGATGATATGGGCCTCTTCCTTCTTCCCATTCATGTTAGATCTCAAATGCCAGGAGTTGATTTCGAGCACCCCACCATCTTCTTTTCCTCCTTCCCTATGTGAGATTCATGGGAAAGCTTGTGGTCTTTGTTGCAGTGCTATCATTAAATGTGGTGCCCTTCACAGCCAACCATTGATGATGATGCTAAACCTGACAGGCAGTGATTTGCATTTCCCATGCGCTAGCACGGTGGCTACTATAGACTGACTGTGGAGGCTTAGGGGGATTTAAATTCAGATGGATAACCATTGACAGCCAAATAATACTGGCTTTGAGGCTGTCTCATAGGCTAAAAGGACATAAACCAAAAACAGCTTTCCAACAAGCCCGGGGGGTATAATTGTTAGGGGTTTTTGATGATAACATGGTGACGCTCGTTCAATATCTATCCAAGGATATGTCCTGCAAGAGACCACATAAAAGGGAAATAGGGGGAAGACTCCCCCAAATACCGATACTGCTAGTGGACTTCATGAAATTACAATTGACATCAAAACTTAATTGCTGCAAGTATGACGTCTGCTTCGGTGACCATTTTTGGAAAACCTGTAAATCACAATCCTGCCTCAGAGAATGCCACCCTCAAAATATGAGCAGCACAAGTGCTTTGAGGGAAGGCTCAGAGGAAGTAGACTGCAAAGTTTGGAAGATGTAATTTTCTCATGATTAACTGGTTATGGCAGTGGATGAAGTCATGGAGGAGTCCCTTTGACTGTTGGGTGCCTAGAGCCGCAAAACATTGTCTAGGAAAATAAGGCAACTATGAGCATACATGGTCAATGTGTGGCTCCACCCACACACAGGGAAAGAGGTGGATAAGAGATGTAGCAAACTGCATAGGAGAGTATGCTCCCTCATGTCAAGGCACCCAGTGGCATCCATGCTCACAGGAGAGGGCGCCATGGAATGTCTTGTTCTAAGAACAGGGAATGAGAAGGTGGCAGGGAAGCTGAACAATATATCAACCGCAGGATTTGGAAGCAGATGTTGGAGAAGAATACCTGGATCTATGTCTAAACGTCACATTAATAAGGCTGACCCTACAAGGCAGCCATTAAGGCCTCCCTCTGCATGGTCTGTCTTATGTCTGACTCTTTTTTCCCCGTTTCTTTGGGGGGTTCCTCACTTATATCCTTCCGTCACGTGGTCCCACCGCCACATTCTCTTCACCCCACCACTCCCCTTTTCATGCCTCCAGGCCTGTCCGATTTCAGCCTCCAGACACCACCCATGAAATACCATATGCACCGCGCATTGCACTTCCTATTGAAAACTTTCATGAGTCAGGTAGAGGGATGCGATCTGAAGATAGCAAACGAAAATACCTGTCAACAGCTGGTGAGTACACACACCTCTTGCATTCATTTTGCAATATGCACCTTGTTGGGTGTCCTGACCCATGTTTGGACTATTAAGCTGCAACATTTGGTGAGGAGAACCGATCGATCCAACCGGATGGAGGAAAAGATGCTGAACTGTGCCATCTACGGAATTGGAAGAAGATGATGCGGACATACCAGCACGTGGATCAAAACATCCTTTGCACCCGACTCCCCCTCGACTAGAAATCAAAGTGCAGTCGGGCGGGGGGGCTTGTTGGGTGTCCTGACCCACGTTGGACTATTAAGCTGCAACATTTGGTGCTGTGGGCTTAGAAAATCCAAGATGGCGGAAAAGCCCACAGTTGCGCCAGAATTCGGGAAAACTGCGCAGTTTGTGTGCACACCAAAATGGTTGCCTAACCTGCCACCCACCAGTGCAAGCATGATGGGCCAGGAGTGCCATGAGTGAAATGTGTGCCAAAGGAAAAACAGCAGTGCCGGTTGGCTAAAAAAAAGCGCTTTAAAATCACCTTTGTTTCCCTGAATGCAATCTCAAAATGCCTAATGTAAACATCACAAGATATTCAAAAATCTCAATGAACACCAGCAGACATTTGGCAGAATGTATTCTTGCGTGCATACTAAATCTGGAAAGATGAAGAGCCCAAAACAATGTTTATAACAAAACTGGCTGAGCTGTGGATGTCAGCAGCTTAAGTTAAATGGACAGAAAGCCACTAAAATCGAAATGTTTAAAATAAATGAGTGACCTATTTTTGAGTGTAACATAGTTTGCAACTGTTGAAATGTCATAGTTTTGAACTTAGAATCAGCGTTCTAGCTGCATGTGTAAACATTGTCAGTGTGATTTGAATGTAGAAAACTGGGAACTAAAGTGACATTTAGCTGAAGCCTGGCTTGAAGAGAGTGGATTCTGCCTGACAACTACCCCCGACAGGAGAGGGAATTCAGCAGCTGTGTTCCCAGGCCTGGCTGCATCCTGCTGCCCCTACCAAAAGGAGATGACACCTCTCTGATTGAATTAGGGGAGTGGCACTTGGGGACTACAGGAAACTAAACAAAGCACTGTCCCTGGCTCAGGCAAATGTTATATTAGGGGGGTCGTAAATGGCTTCCTTTTGGGAGAAACTGGGAGGGGCAGTGCCTGTGAGAGCAAGCTGAGCTTGGGGGAAGTGGATAAACCAGAAATTCCACCATGTGCTTTGGAAAACCACACCCCTTTGGGGCCAGAGCATGATTTTAAAAAGATGGATAATTCATAGTGCGGACTTGTAAAAATTATATAAATAACATCATCATTCTTGTGCTTTTTCTGTGCACATTTTAAGAGGTGTTAGGACCCTGTGGTATGTTCTTGGGGATAGTAGCGGAAAAAAGGTTGTTACTCCAAATGTATGCATGTTAAAATTCTGACACTTTATCATCTAAAACCCATATCCCTGGTGCACATTTGTGTAAAATCTGGAAAGGTCTAGAGGTTGTTTTCTGGATGAAAAGGGGAGAATTCTGTCATAAGTGGACACAACATCATACAAAGACAGGGATCGGATGGTTTGGTGCTACAGAAAATATGTTAACTGGACCTATAATATTAGAAAAATGGTACATAGATAAATATGTATTTGGGTCAGAAATAGATTTGTGTGCAATTTGACAAGGGGAGGTTCCTCTGACCATAAAACCTACAGCATCACTCTGACACCTCCATTTCTTTCCCCCAATCAAGGGAGAGAGGAAAGCTTGGCCAATGATAAGTAGAGGGGCAGGCTTAGCTAGGCCCAGGCACAAACCCATTTTCAAAACACATAAAAGGAACATTGAAACCCAGGTAGAGAGATTCACTTTCCACTCTCTTGCGGGACGCTTTGCCGCGAGATTCCAGACTTCAAATCCATCAATCTCCAGAAACCAGAGATCCAGAGAGACCAGAGATCCACAGAGACCGGAACTGTGCAGTGCTGACAGCAGAACCAGAGACCAGACCGCTGTGAAGAACCGCTAGCGGAAGTGCAGCCAATCCTGACCCGATCGGTGACAAAGTCACATTCCTGTCCAAAATCTAGTGTGAGTACCCAGCTAGCACTGTGCCAAAACCAATCTCTTAGTTTAAAATAATCTAATCCAAACTATTTTAGCCTACTAGAACTGCCTCCTAGAATCGTGTCATTCTGTCATCTTTAAAACTGAAAACTGTCATCTGTCATTCTGAGCTTTAAAATTTCAAATCTGAAAAAGTACCTTCACAAAATCGTCCGTATCTCCGGAACCGTTTGTGCTAGGAACGAGATTTTCATCTTAAAGCTAAGATTCTAGGCTTTCCAACAAACCTAGAACCAACTTCCTACTCCTTATAGTGCCTCCGTAATTACGCTCGACGCACGCAACTAAATTGCCGCGATTTGACATTTTGCTTCATTTTAGCCACGGGTAAAAATATTTGTTTTTGCTTCCATCCCTGAAATCTGTTTTCAACCTAATAACCATCCCTGAATCATTGATAGGGCTGGCCTGAACTGATTCAAAGTATCTATCAACTACCCTGAACCCCCTATAGGGAAATGAAAGCCTTTTTAGCATATTTTTCCCTTAATTGCAAAAACATCAAAGTATATTGCCTGTGTTTAAAACTCCTACTTGTTTTCCTCTAAGCTTTCTAGGGGGGAACTGAATTATATTTGATTGCATTCCTGAGAACTGTGTGCTTTCCTCCCATCTCTTTACCTTGCATGGGGGGGGGGGAATTGTCAAAGAAAAGTGATTACATTGTCTTTTGTTGAAGTCATATCAAGTTTATTTTCTGTACTGCATTTCATTCATCATTGCATTGTCCTTGAAGCCATAAAAGCATTCTCAGCTACTTTATCCACTCTATCTCACTTCTAAGCCATCAAAAAGAGTGTACCACTGTAACATTATCCATTGTTGATCACTATCATCTTCACAAGTGTGCTATCAAATATTAATATAAAAGTGTGATAGATATATATTGTTTAATTTTCAAATAAAGCTTTTAATTTGAAAAACAAACCTACTTCTTGGCCCAGTGGGGTCAGGGGGATTCTAAGAGAGGGGTGTTATATAAGGGTTGTCATCCAGAGTAAACGAACTGGACATAAAAATATACCAATAAGGGTTTCCCTCAGCATCCCAGACTAGGCATTGACTTAGCTGTACTGTTGAATTGAATCCGCTTCCAAAGTGGGGGCTCGTAGCCGGAGATTCTGGATTAGAGTTACCACTTGTGCAGCTTAATACAGTGTGCCAACTGACCGGATACACATATCCGGTTAGACCACCACGCTGTTTTACACTGTGAAACCACCCCTCAAAGGAACGCTCTAGGAAACGGTCTGTTTTGCAAAATAAAATACAAACTTCTGTAAGTCAGGAAGGAACCCAAATTCCAGAATGACGACACTGGTAGACATCAAAATAGCCAGAGAGCACTTCTTACATAAGCTATTTGTGAGAAGTGAATGGACTGAGCAGGGCCAGGATGAGTGGTTGCAGGCAATCACACAACAGGTCACTGCAACTGGGTTAGATATCTGGAGAGATCAGGGTCCCTTACATGTGGCCCTGAGTGAACTATACATGGCTCCTAAAGCTAAAGATGAACACGACAAGATGGTTAGGATAGCGGCATATTTGAATCTATATATGGGAGCCATGCAGGACAAATGTGCTGAAGGCCAAGATCTGGCAAGTAGGCAACTGTTGGCATTAGAGAAGGCCCAATCTGACCTGGTCTCTTCTGTGCAGAGGAGCCAGGAGTCAGAAAATGATAGTAGGCAGTATATCATTAAAATAAAAGAGGACATGGATATACTGCAACAGGAAAAGACAGATCAGGATACCAGAATTCTGGCTTTGCAGAAGGAGCACCAAGACAGTTTGGACTCCTTACAGCAGAGCCAGAAAAAGCTGGAGCAAGAGATCAATTTCAACAGGGCATGCACAGAGCAGGTAGCCACCCTGCAAATCCAACTAGACAGAGAGAAAGAGGATAGCAATACATTGATTTTGAAAGACCTGGATACCCAGGCAGAGTTTGATAAAGAACGCCAGAAAGCTGGTTCCTTTCAAAGGCAGAGGGACGACCTGGCGTCACAAATGCAGGCTCTTGGTCAGGAAAGGGATACCTTAGGTCAGGAAGTCTGCCATTTAAAAAGAAAAATTGAAGAAAATCACTTGGACCTACAGGGGCTGGGTGATCTCCAAAAAGAGCATCCGGGCTTGCTAGATCACACCAGGAGGGTGGAGGAGGCTCTGGCAAGAAAGGAGCAGGCCAGTAGGGATGGGACTCAGGAGGTAACCCTCCTGCAGCAGAGACTGGCCCAGTACTCCAGGACGAATCAGGAGGCACAGAGAGAAAATGTGGCTCTCTGTCAGCACAATGATAGGCTCCAGCAACAGGTAGCCATGCAGGAGAGACTGATAGAGTCTAGTAAGGCCTTAACTGTGGAACTGAAAGTGCAGGCTCTTGCATTGCAACAGAGAGCAGGGGCTGACAGAGATGAAGTTCACTGGGAAAGGGAAAGCAGAAGCCTAGTACCAGAGGCCTTCATCTCTCTCAGTCCCTGGACTCTGCCACCCCCATGTCCCCTGGCGCGCATGAGCACAGGGCCACAGGAATGGCAGATTACTATCCAGCCAAAAGTATGGGGCTCATAGGCCAGTACCACCCAGGAATTGATGGGCGGGCACCCGGGTATGGGCACCTAAGTACAGTGCAATTTAGTGGGGAACCCCAGGAAATTAGACCCCCTAAGGGCATCCTAAAAACCTCTGCCCAGTTAGGTCACTGGGGGGGGTACTCATCAAATCTTGGTAGCAAGGAGGGATCTGAAGACTCCTCTGAGCGTCACAGGACACAGGAGACCAGGTCCCCACATTCTGCCAGCTATTCCCAGGCTCGCAGAATCTGGGAAAACCTGGAAGATCAGACGGGCACCTCTGGGAGCAGTGCTTCTGAATCAGAGGATGAATGGACCAGGGTTACCCGAACCAAAAAGGCCAATAAGGTGAAAAGGGCCTTGCTTAAGGACCCCTTAAAACAGATTAAGGCAATCAGGAGTGTCATCACACCTTATCATAAGAACGCTAAGTATTCTGTTTGGGAACACGTGGAGCTCTATGAGCAAATGATGGAGACTTTCCATTTGAAGGACAGCAGTAGCTGCATCCAGTACGTTAAATGGACATTCTCCCCTGAATACTCCAGTTTCTTTGCAGGGCTGGAGGACCAAAACCATTCAAGATGGTCCACATATAGGGCGGCCATCTTGAAACATTTTTCTGTACATAGAAATCCCCAAGAGGCTCGCAAGGCAGCATACAATTTGCAATGTGTGGAGGTTCAGGCCCCACAAGAATTCGTGCAAGAATTGAAGCGTGCCTTTGCGCAGACCACCAGAAGGGTGCGCACGGACAGCAGAGAATTCATCAACACATTTTTCCATGCTCTTCCCAAGTACATAATGAGCCAGCTCGTGAGAGATTTTCACGAGAAAAGATCTTTAGACTGGGTCATTGAGCAAGCCATCCGGATCTATGAGGTGCAGAAGCCCATAGAAAATAAAAGTAATGCGCAGAAAAACCCCAAAACCAACAGCACCCCTGCTGCTGCAGAGGTGGCAGAGGTAAAGGTTGCCCCCGTTTTAGATTTGGAGATGGGGGGGCCTAAAAACCTGCCTATGCCAAATAATTCACAGCCCAGAAGGCCCTCGAACCAGTCACAGACAGGGAGTCGAGGAGGTAGTCCCACAAATGGGGTCCCTCGCTCCCCTGATTATGTAAATCCCCGCTACAAGGGAAACCGACCCATCCTGGGTTATGTGTGGACTCCTCCAGCCCAAGGAGGGATCCAGTCAAGCACCTAACCCAGAGAACTTCCCTCCAAACTTCCCACAGGAGGGCAGAAATTCACCAAACCCTGGGCCAAACTTTTTCCCCAGGTATCCACAAGGTTTCCAGCCCCAAACTCATCCATCCTTCTTTCCACAATTCCCTGAGCCCAGACAACCTAATCCGGGGGAGGGGAGGTCACGGGTGGAGGGGCACCCAAATCTTCCCAACCCGGAGTATTACCAGAGAAGGGATAGCTACCCTTCCCGGGATCAGCCCAGGGGAGAAAATAGAGCCCTGTATCAGCCTGAGCGGGTTTCACAATTAGAGCGCCAGGTTCAGAACTTGGCACAGGATTTGGGCCGCATGCTGAGGGCCCAACAGAACCCTCAGATGGGCATGCCGGCACTGAATGCCCCAAACTCTGGACCTGGTGCTCCAGAACAAGGACGGGGGCAGCACCCCGATAACCCACTGGTTCCCAGGGAGGAGGCACAAGGGGAAGGGGGGTGTAAAGCCTTGGAGGAAGCTTCCTTCCCAACTTGTAAACAGCCCCTGGAAAACCAGGAACCGGAAAGAAAATCTCCTACCCCTGAAAGTCTGCCACCCAAGGAACAGAGGGGAGGTAGGAAAAACAAAGTACCCAAACAGACCCATTTTGTGGAGGAGGTACAGGTCTTCCAATTTGAGGGAGAGGGATCCTCAGAGGATCCTGGGAAAAGGATCTTCTCCTTCAGAGATGGGGGAACTCCTCCCAAGGAAAAATGGGTCCCAAGGGATTCCAACCTAGACTGGGTAGATGTGGGGAGTGAGCTGTTGCCGCCAATCATTCTATCATAACCAACAAAACTAAAAACCCCTTGTTCAAACCCATCCTGGTGACTGCCTCCCAAAAAGCAGGGGCGGCCCAGAACCGGAACTAGGGGAACCTAAAACCGAATCAACAGACTGGGTAGATGTGGGGATTGAGCTGTCGCCGCCCATCATTCTATCCCAGAACCAACAATACCAAAATCCCATGGGTCAAACCCATCCTGATGACTGCCACCAAAAAGGGGGGGCGGCCCAGAACCCGAAACCATTTCCAGTTGCCAACATTTTCTTTCAGATTCCCCAGGCTCTCCACAGAATTCTGCCCAAATCTCTTCTCTCGCCATGTCCAAAACCAGAAAGTTAGCCCACCAGTTGTCCAAAAATGTGCATTATCTGTGCCCCCTTGAGGAGAAGCAGGGAAGATATTATGCCCCGGTACAAGTACAGGGGCAGGGTACAATTTTGGCACTGGTGGACACTGGATCCCAAGCTACCCTTCTGTCCAAAAGGGCCTTTGATGAACTGAATTCAGGTAGGGGGGAGAAGTACCGAATTCCCCTCACCTCTCTTCCTGGACAACTCCAGAACTTTGACGGGAAGGAAATTCCTGTCGAGGGGACTGCAGATTTGGACATTAAAATTGGGCGACACAAGGTGAAACACCCGGTCATAGTAGTAACTCCAGAGGGCACGCCTTGTTTACTAGGGAATGACCTCCTGAGAAGGTTGTCACCCCTAATATATTGCGTAAACAAGGTCCTCTGGACCCAGACTAGCTGACCAATAAAATTAAAACAAAGTGTCAACCATGTTAGTTTAAACGGCACCTGCCACATGGTTGAACCATGTCAGACCAAGTAGAATTTCACTTCCAGAACAACCAAATTCCAGACGTGACAGTAATAGCAGTAGGACAACAGACTGGTGGTGGGGGATCCTCTCTATTTCTGAAAATCAACCTTCCTTCCAGTTTAAGGTGGTATTCCACACTGGAAGGAAATACTCTGAAATTCTTTACCAATCCACAATCAGACACTCCCACTCCTATAGTCCAGAAAGATGTGAAATCAGCTCAGAGCATGGCCGATATTCAGCAAATTGGAGAGCAGTTGTTCATCCCTGTTCAGTTAAATGGTGGGAAGGACTCTCTTCTCGCTCGAGTGTGTGAACAACGGTAAGAGCTTCATCAGCGAAGCCATGTTCTGCCAACTCCCAAAAGATCCAGCCATTCCCACATTCAAACTGATAGACAAATGGGAAATGGACCTGGAAGCACCTAATTCCAAACATCTCCTGCCAAGCAGGTGTATGCTCAAAATCTCCATTGGCAACAAGAGCATAGTCCATAATTGTTGGGTCGTGCCAGACGTCAGTGCTGCCTTTTACTTAGGCAGTGACATTCTCAATCGCTTTGCCATTAGTTTGGACCTAATAAACTTCAAAGCTTGGTCCCAATTAGCAGATAATCCCATGGGCTTTGATGATCCAGAAAAAGCATTTAGGTCAGCTCAATTACTACCTTGTGCAGTTGAAATTCAGCTTAAAGAGGAAGTCACCATCCCAGAAAGGACCCGACAATTCTCCCTGGAAGTGAAAGTTAAAAGAGGACAAAAATTGAAAAACCCTGATGCTTATATTCATCTAAATGCTTCTCTCCAACAGCAAGGGTTGGGGGTAAACCCAACACCATTAGTCAACATAGAACATGACACCATTCCAATAGAGGTGGATAACAGCGACTTAAAGAGTATTACTCTAGCCGCAGGCACCATTATTGGAATGGCGGTTGATGACCGACATTTCTCCATTGATTTAGGAAATTAACTATTAGGACCAATCCCCAAGGACTGTTTTGACAGTGACAGTGAGGACAATACAACACCAGACAGGATTTTCACCCGGCATGAGGGGAACTTCCTGGTGTGCACTTCTTGCCCTTATGGTAAGGAAGATGTGACGTGTGACTTCAGGAGGGATGAGGTGATTTTCCAGGTCCATGAGGGATGCCTTTCCCACCTGAAGCCTCCAGTCCAAATCAGCACTCTGACCAGGGACCTCTCCACCCAGCTGGAGGAGGCCGCTGAGATAGCCAAACCAGAAGTCTTTCCAGGCTTCCGGCAGATGGTGGAAGAGAGAGTCAACCTAGCTGATGCCTGCGTGACTCTGGAACAGAAGCAAAAGTTGAAACAAGTTTTCTTGGATTACCAAGATCTCTTTGCGGTAGACTCATATGACTGTGGTCGCACCGGCATCCACACAACAACAATTCCCGCGGACCCTGGCATGACTCCAGTGTTTGTGAAGCAATATCGCTTGCCTCTCGCATCCATGGAGTCCCTTACTGAAATAATTAAGAACCTTGAGTCCCGGGGAATAATCCGTCCAGTCCACAGCACTTTCAATAATCCGGTGCTGGGAATATTGAAGCCAAACGGCCTGTGGAGACTCTGCGCTGACCTTAGGGAGCTCAACAAACGGGTCCATACTTCCCGATGGCCTCTGCCCTACATTGACCAAGGGCTGGCCCAGATCCAGGGGTCACAGGTATTCACTGCAATAGACCTGACCAATGGATACTGGACCGTGCCTGTCAGTAGGGAGGACCAATACAAACTGGCTTTTACCTTTGGGGGCTAGCAGTACACATGGACCCGGACTCCCTTCGGATACCTCAACTCCGGCAATAAATTCAACATTTTCCTACATAAAGCCATGCCCAACCTGGGTGCGAGGGGTAACCTGGCTTATGTAGATGATGTCCTCATCAAAAGTTCATCTGTGGAAGAACACATAGTGGAGATCCGTTCCGTTCTGACGCAGTTGAGGGCCGCCGGAGCAAAACTTTCCTTTCAGAGAGCACAGTGGTGTAGAACCCGTGTTAATTTCTTGGGGCATGAGATTACTCCTCAGGGTCTCTGTCCCCAGGAAAAGAAAGTGGAAGCACTTCAGAAACTGAAGGATCCCACAACTCTGCAGGAACTAAGGAGCCTCCTTGGACTGACTAATTACAGCAGAAAGTTCATTGAGGGCTACGCAGAGATCACCAGACCCCTGATTCATCTCTTGAAGGGGGGGGTCAAGTGGGAATGGGGTCCAGAACAATCCAAGGCAGTAAGACAACTCAAGAGAAGCCTCTCACAAGCGCCTTGCCTAGCTTACTCTGTCAGAAACAAGGAGTTCTTCCTGGAGACAGGGTTCTCTAATACGTGCTTGACGGCAGTATTATACCAAAAGCATGACAAGGTCAATAAAGTAATCTCCTATGCGAGCAAAACTTTATCCTCTGTGGAGGAAAAATTCAACGATTGTGAGAAGGCACTCCTGGCAACGGTGTGGGCATTGAAGAATTACCGCCCGTTTATCCAGGGGAACACATCATAGTGGAGACTCCACACCACCCTCTGCAATATCTCCAAAGTGACAGAATCCGGGCCGAAAATGTGAGTAATTCCCGAATTACTTCCTGGATTATGTCAATGCAAGGCTTTCCTGTGGAGGTCAGATATGGCCAAAACAAGAAGAGTCCCCTCGCGCAAGGTCTGGCTGACTTGCATGATTGTGCCAGAGAAAACTGTCTCGAGGACGAAAGTCTAAAAATCAAGGACAACATGGAGGCATACCTTATTTCCCCACACAAAGTCTTTGAAGAATACAAGTGTGAGGGAATGCCCACTGTCTATGTGGATGCATGCTCTTACCATGTTGACAACAACGGGGAGAAAGAACTGGTGGCCGGCGTAGGGAATGCATGGGTGAAGGAGTTTCCAGAACCCTCCGCTGGATACAAAATTGGTCCCCGAAGCAGTCAGGTGGCAGAATTGATGGCTGTGCATCAAGCCATCCTCACTGCTGTCCAACATCAACTCAACGAACTGGTCATAATCACAGATTCGAATTATGTGCGGAACGGGTTCGTGGAGCACCTGGTTAATTGGAAAACCAGAGGCATGTTATGTGCTAATAACAAACGCCTGAAACATGGGAAGTTAATCCAAAATATTGATGATCTGGTCACATCGAATGGGATGACCATCTACTGGAAGAAGATCAAGGGTCATTCCAAAGTAGAGGGACCAGACAAGACTGGAAATGACTTAGCTGATCAGCTGGCCAAAACCGGGGCCATCCAAGGGGATCTAATAGAAATAGAGTCCCTGTTGGGGGAAATCCAGGTCACTGCTATCACTAGATCCCAGACAAATGCTCACAATGATCTTTCAACTGCACAATGGAGTAAGGAGACACCTGATGCTGATTTGATTACAGCTCAAAAGCGGGATCCAATAATTGGTAAGTTTTACCAACACATTGAGGACCCTGAGAACTTTCCCCTGACGGATACCGATTACATTGGGAAGGAGGACCTTAGAGTGTTGATGAAATGTCCAAAGATTTTCCGAATCCAAGACGGTTTGTTGGTAAGGAAATCCAAAGCTGCCATGATCAGTGGGTGGTCCCTACCTCATTCCGAAGCCTGATGTTAAGTCACGCCCATGATGCGGTCACAGCCGGTCATAGGGGGTTTCACACAACACTTGAGATCTTAAGAGAGGTTGCATACTGGCCACACATGGGGCAGGACCTCGACCAATACTTGAAGGGGTGTCTGGTGTGTGCACAATTTCAGCCATCATCCCTCACACACTGTGCGCCTCTCCAAAAGAGGGGGATGACACTGCTATGGTCAGATTTGCAAATCGACTTTGTAGGCCCTGTAATTCGCTCGTCTAGAGGAAACAAGTACATGTTGACCGTCACATGCTTGTTTACCAAGTGGGTGGAATGTCTCCCGGCCCCAAACTGCAAGGCAGAAACAGCAGCTCCCCTGATGACTAACCACATCTTTTCCCGTTTTGGTCTAACTCAAAGGATTGAGTCAGACAGAGGTAGCCACTTCACCAGTGAAGTAATGACAAAGATGTGGGAGATACTGGGGGTTAAAAGGAAGCTACACATTGCTTACAGGCCAGCTTCTTCTGGAACAGTGGAGAGATACAACCGAACCATTGTGAGCATCTTAAAAACGTTTGTGGCAGATTCTGGGCCAAGTTGGGCTATCCGATTACCTCTGGTCCTAATGGCCATAAGATCTACCCCTTCATCTGCAACTCAAATGTCACCATTTGAGTTGATGACCGGACACAAGATGGTGCTTCCCCAGCATTTGCTCTACAGGACCCAACAGCAGGCGTTGATAAATACCTCCACAACTCATGAGTATGTGGAGAATTTAAGGAAACACCTTCAACATGCTTTTGCCTATGCTCAGCGGAATCTAGAAAGATCAGCTGATAGCATGAAAACCCACTACGACATGAAGACCACCAGGAAGGAATATACTGTGGGAGACCGGGTCTATCTGTACAATTTCCAAAGGAACCAGGCCAAACAGCGAAAATGTTTGCCTACATGGAAGGGACCGTTTGAAATTATAGACAAGGTCTCCCCAGTAGCGTATAAGATCCGCATCCCCAAAGGTAGTCTGGCGGAAGGGGAAGACAAGTGGGTCCATATTAATCAGCTAAAGTGTTGTCATCCCAGGCACACTCTGCAACAACTGGAGGAATCCTCTGGAATCCCAGAGGGGGCCGCCCAGAGTAATTCAGTTCCAACCCTAAAATATCCCACAGATAGTCTCTAAAATATCATGATTCTGGTAGGAACATGTTTCCTGTTATATCTTGTTTTTAAAACAAAAATGAAAAGTGTAACCAGATGTATAAAATGTATGTGTTCGCCACACCATTGATAGTGGTGGAGAAATGTCTACGAATAGGTATTGCCGCTTTTGCTTTATCATCCTAGGAGAGATGAAACCACGGAGACTGACCAAGGAGAACAACCCAAAGACCGGGAGCAAAGATCCGAGGGGCCTCGGGTACGGCCCAATATTCCCATCAGGACAGGCGAGGAGAACCGATCGATCCAACCGGATGGAGGAAAAGATGCTGAACTGTGCCATCTACGGAATTAGAAGAAGATGATGCGGACATACCAGCACGTGGATCAAAACATCCTTTGCACCCGACTCCCCCTCGACTAGAAATCAAAGTGCAGTCGGGCGGAGGGGCTTGTTGGGTGTCCTGACCCACGTTTGGACTATTAAGCTGCAACATTTGGTGCTGTGGGCTTAGAAAATCCAAGATGGTGGAAAAGCCCACAGTTGCGCCAGAATCCGGGAAAACCACGCAGTTTGTGCGCACACCAAAATGGTTGCCTAACCTGCCACCCACCAGTGCAAGCATGATGGGCCAGGAGTGCCATGAGTGAAATGTGTGCCAAAGGAAAAACAGCAGTGCCGGTTGGCTAAACAAAAGCGCTTTAAAATCACCTTTGTTTCCCTGAATGCAAGCTCAAAATGCCTATTTAAAACATCACAAGATATTCAAAAATCTCAATGAACACCAGCAGACATTTGGCAGAATGTATTCTTGCATGCATACTAAATCTGGAAAGATGAAGAGCCCAAAACAATGTTTATAACAAAACTGGCTGAGCTGTGGATGTCAGCAGCTTAAGTTAAATATACAGAAAGCCACTAAAATCGAAATGTTTAAAATAAATGAGTGACCTACTTTTGAGTGTAACATAGTTTGCAACTGTTGAAATGTCATAGTTTTGAACTTAGAATCAGCGTTCTAGCTGCATGTGTAAACATTGTCAGTGTGATTTGAATGTAGAAAACTGGGAACTAAAGTGAGATTTAGCTGAAGCCTGGCTTGAAGAGAGTGGATTCTGCCTGACAACTACCCCCGACAGGAGAGGGAATTCAGCAGCTGTGTTCCCAGGCCTGGCTGCATCCTGCTGCCCCTGCCAAAAGGAGATGACACCTCTCTGATTGAATTAGGGGAGTGGCACCTGGGGACTACAGGAAACTAAACAAAGCACTGTCCCTGGCTCAGGCAAATGTTATATTAGGGGGGTCGTAAATGGCTTCCTCTTGGGAGAAACTGGGAGGGGCAGTGCCTGTGAGAGCAAGCTGAGCTTGGGGGAAGTGGATAAACCAGAAATTCCACCATGTGCTTTGGAAAACCACACCCCTTTGGGGCCAGAGCATGATTTTAAAAAGATGGATAATTCATAGTGCGGACTTGTAAAAATTATATAAATAACATCATCATTCTTGTGATTTTTCTGTGCACATTTTAAGAGGTGTTACAACCCTGTGGTATGTTCTTGGGGATAGTAGCGGAAAAAAGGTTGTTACTCCAAATGTATGCATGTTAAAAATCTGACACTTTATCATCTGAAACCCCCTGGTGCACATTTGTGTAAAATCTGGAAAGGTTTAGAGGTCGTTATCTGGATGAAAAGGGGAGAATTCTGTCATAAGTGGACATGACATCGTACAAAGACAGCGATCGGATGGTTTGGTGCTACAGAAAATATGTTAACTGGACCTATAATATTAGAAAAATGGTACATAGATAAATATGTATTTGGGTCAGAAATAGATTTGTGTGCAATTTGACATGGGGAGGTTCCTCTGACCATAAAACCTACAGCATCACTCTGACACTCCATTTCTTTCCCCCAATCAAGGGAGAGAGGAAAGCTTGGCCAATGATAAGTGAGAGGGGCAGGCTTTGCTAGGCCCAGGCACACACCAATTTTCAAAACACATAAAAGGGACATTGAAACCCAGGTAGAGAGATTCACTTTCCACTTTCTTGCGGGACGCTTTGCCGGGAGACTCCAGACTTCAAATCCATCAATCTCCAGAGACCAGAGATCCAGAGAGACCAGAGATCCAGAGAGACCAGAGATCCAGAGAGACCAGAACTGTGCAGTGCTGAGAGCAGAACCAGAGACCAGACCGCTGTGAAGAACCGCTAGCGGAAGTCCAGCCAATCCTGTCCCGATCGGTGACGAAGTCGCATTCCTGTCCAAAATCTAGTGTGAGTACCCAGCTAGCACTGTGCCAAAACCAATCTCTTAGTTTAAAATAATCTAATCCAAACTATTTTAGCCTATTAGAACTGCCTCCTGGAATCGTGTCATTCTGTCATATTTAAAACTGAAAATTGTCATCTGTCATCTTAAAGCTAAGATTCTAGGCCTTCCAACCCACTTCCTACTCCTTATAATGCCTCTGTAATTACGTTCGACACACGCGACTAAATTGCCGCGATTTGACTTTTTGCTTCATTTTAGCTACAGGTAAAAATATTTGTTTTTGCTTCCATCCCTGAAATCTGTTTTCAACCTAATAACCATCCCTGAATCATTGATAGGGCTGGCCTGAACTGATTCAAAGTATCTATCAACTACCCTGAACACCATAGGGAATTGAAAGCCTTTTCAGCATATTTTTCACTTAATTGCAACCACATCAAAGTATATTGCCTGTGTTTAAAACTCCTACCTGTTTTCCTCTAAGCTTGCTAGGGGGGAACTGAATTATATTTGATTGCATTCCTGAGAACTGTGTGCTTTCCTCCCATCTCTTTACTTTGCATAGAGGGGGGGGGTTGAATTGTCAAAGAAAAGTGATTACATTGTCTTTTGTTGAAGTCATATCAAGTTTATTTTCTGTACTGCATTTCATTCATCATTGCATTGTCCTTGAAGCCATAAAAGCATTCTCAGCTACTTTATCCACTCTATCTCACTTCTAAGCCATCAAAAAGAGTGTACCACTGTAACATTATCCATTGTATCACTATCATCTTCACAAGTGTGCTATCAAATATTAATTTACTATAAAAGTGTGATAGATATATATTGTTTAATTTTCAAATAAACCTTTTAATTTGCAAAACAAACCTACTTCTTGGCTCATTGGGGTCAGGGGGATTCTAAGAGAGGGGTGTTATATAAGGGTTGTCATCCAGAGTAAACGAACTGGACATAAAAATATACCAATAAGGGTTTCCCTCAGCATCCCAGACTAGGCATTGACTTAGCTGTAATGTTGAATTGAATCCGCTTACAACCTTGGATCATGCAAGACATCCATGTGCATCCTTCACCATGAAATGACTACATTCATTGGAAACACACTTCAAAACCATTAGTGGAAATCATGGACTGTTGACAGGACATTGCTTTTGGGCACAGTGGTACTGCAAACCAAGGGGCCTTGTGCCCTGTGACCACAACCGAATCACAATGCAAATGCTACTTGGTGAACAGCATGATGCCCAGGATAAAATAACCCTAGAAGCACTGCCCGAATCCAAGTAGTTTGTCACAAAGGATGTCACCCAATGCAAAGCAGTGAAGTCGGTGGCACTATAGTGTACAAGAGCAGATCCATTACATGGAAAGTGTATTGCATGACACATGACAATATGCCTCACGGTGCCTAGCGGAATAAAGGGGAATGTGGTTCAGGAGCAGATGGCTAGTAGCAGGACAGTGTCAATATGCACTGCCCTGCATAATCGTTTATGCAATTGTGAACGTTGGTCAAAACATTCCTTGCCAAACTCAATGTGGGCATTAAACAGCCAGATGCAACTACAACCCATGCCTCATATGCCACATGAGTAGGACAGTGTGGCATCAGCACCATTTGCAGGCTAAAACGCCACATTTGGCATGCCAAGTTGTGAATAAATGCCTCTAAGTCAAGCAATCTGAGAGATGCAAGCACACAGACATGTCATGTGATGCATGGGTGCTTGAATACTTTATACACCATATCAATAGAGTAATCTCCACACAGAATCATCATTCACAACCAAATGCCAGTAGCCTGGACAGAGGTAATGCACCATGTGCAAAAACTCTCAGAAGCCAGGGTTGCATAATCAAGAAATCCACCCAGAGCAGACACCTTTATGGAGGGGGCTGTGATTTAGCACCCACATGGTGAGAAATCTCTTAGTGGGAGATGCTGGGGTTTGTGCATGGCTGCACACTGTAAAGACAAACTACAATCAAACCTCTGCTCATCCTCAATGCCACTGTGCATGAAACTTGACAATGTTATAGGATCCAGGCACCATCACGTCGGGGCGTGACTGACCAATTTGTGGTCCACATCACAGACACAGGACATTCCAATTAGCCCCACATGAACTTTTTATCTGCAACACTTCCAATTCTCTTTGTTAAGTACCTAACTGTCTATTGCATGCTTGCCCGACAGAAGACCAATAGACCTAGTCACTGTGAAGTAGGGACAAACAGCCAAGCCCCAAGACATCAATAATGTGCCTTGCTAGCATGTTTCCCACCAGGCTCAAAACGACCTCCCTCAAACCCCCCTACATCATCAGTCTCCATCACTACCATCGCCACATACTGCTCTGTGAAGTGTGACAACTGCCAAACCACAACTACTGTTATCTCTGCCATCAGAGCTTCTGGAGCAGCCAAGCAGCACCAGCACACACACATGTTTCTTAAACCATCCTCAGTTGCAACACCTGCACTAGGCACTGTACAGCTTGCAGTACCTGTCTCTGATGAGGCCCTCAATATTCTTCTACCATCATGGGAGGATCATGCATTTGTGTTGCCATTGGATGAACATCAATGTCAAGGGAGTGACACAGCTGACCTCTGTGAGACTTTCTCTGACAACATCAATGCAATATAGATAATGAAGATGACCAGGTAGATGCTCGTGAGGCTGGTAACCCCCATTCCCCTACATTAACGCCAAGTCCACCTTTCACCAGTATCACCACCTTTCTAAAGGACTTGAACCCTATCGCCCAGTGGATCTCATATTTTGGAGTTGAACTATTTTCTTACCTGCCTGCATGCAAAGGAGCAGCAGGCTGAACAAGGGCAAGTGTTCATGAGGAAAGTTGCATTGCTGAGCAGTATCTAGAAGGCCTTTACCATTAATGGTGACAAAAAAAATGGAGGTTACTACATCTGACTCCACTGCATAAAGGATAAAAACAAAGACACAATTGCAGTTTTGGCCCAGGGCAGATTGGAGACTGAAGACAACATGGTTTGGCCATTGGTGGCAATGTCAGGTGTGGTCTAGTTGACAGAGGGCCCATCGCCATCAGCGTTCGTGAGCCTATGGTGGCATTCAGCTCTTATTGCCACTTTCTCTTTGCCGATGTATTTCTTCAGGGATAATTTCGAGAGGGTGGGAATGATTTCTGACTCTGAATACAGTGATAGTTTCTTCCCGTATATATGAAATACCACTGATTGTAAGAGCATATTAGTGATACTGATAGAGGACTTCCTGTATTCCCCCCATATGTTTTACCTTAATCGGGTAAGATCACACTTTTATTTTTTAACGGGGGATCAGTATTCAAACGGGAACTTGGGACAAGAAGTATGTCTACAAAACCAAGACTGATTACCCGTCTTTACGCCACCTAGCAATCAGAGTGGTGATGCTTGCAGACTAAAAATATGTAGTTTTAATAAGACATGCTACAAACCAAGAATGTGGTAGGATCCAACAGCATCTTATTAAAAAAGACTGATTTATTAGTTATCAAAAATTAGATAAAATAAGGTGTGTCATAACAAACATTTGAATTTCATATTTTTGTCATGATTTACACAAGTAACATTCTTTTCTTAAACAGTGTACATGGGAACGTATAAAGCACAAAAATTCACAAAATTAGAAAAGGGGTTGAGCGAACAGCACATATATTTGATAAAGACTGTGTTTCGAGAGAACCCAAACTGATTTCTGTGGGTAACTCAGATTGCCGACATGTTTCGGCCTTTTTACACATTGGACACTATCCCTAGTGTCTTTTTACTCTAAATTTTTTGGGCCGTCTTCAGGACACAAAATGTCTTCGATATGATCGGTGATTCGTTCATACCCCAAGTAGGTGTTCATATGCGGTTTTTCTACAAGACATACAAAATCATATTAAACAGTCATATAGATTAAGGGTCCTTCTATAGTCAATGATACACTAATGGAGATCTCTATCACTGACTTTCACATGATATGTGAATACATTTGTTTGTGTATCTTACATGACTTCATTACATAAGGCTAACATAACAAAACAATCATAATCACTCTTAATTAGCATTTTACTGTAGGGAAATATTTCTGCCTTGACTACAGATTCAAATGACTTTTGTGTCCATATAAATTGGCGCATGACTAGGGCTACTTGACACTTCTTAACAGTGATTAAGTGTCTATAGCTTCCTGCTACAGTTTGCTCCGATGAGAGCTACTGTGGCATGTGCTAAATACATACGTTGCACACTCTCAAAATACATTCAGCTAAATGATGTTTACGGCTAGGCAACCAATGCATTATGTAGTTAGCAGCCCTACTGCACATTTCTAACTCATATACCACGAGTTGGAGAGAGAGGATTTACATTTGTAAAGTCATGTTTTCAATGGTAATCTCCTCAAAGTACATACACATAGGTTGACTGACTAGTGGGTGTGTTCTCAACAGTGATTTGGCCCTTTCTTGACTTGGTTACACTCTGGGAAAGTGCAAATTCTTATAGATTAACATAATCATTTTTAGTTTTTTGACTACACTAACACTATCTAACACAGTAGATTAACGTTGGAAGTGGCAAGGAACTTACTTCTGTAATTGCGTAGATAGTGCACAGAGTGGTTCACAGTCAGAGCCACAGCTCAACACACAAGATACTTTCTTGCTTCTTTCAGGACCCAAAGGATGTGTCCTGCGGACTAACAAGAATGTATTTAGTTATTATGTGTGGGCCGATAGGCTATGTAAATAACATTAGTTGTGGTGTAAAACCACTTACGTGGTGGTGTTGTGGTACTACACCGAGGGCCAGTTGTTGCAAGTATTGGTTCTATACAAAAAAGGATAGAGGCTTTATCCCTTCTACTTAGTATGGCACCCGAAATGTAATCACTGCGGAGTCACAAAGTTGTTGCGTGGTAAAAAACGGGCTTAAATGAGAAAGGCAAAAAATAATTTTTGGGAAAATATTTAAAAAGTAATCAACAGGTTCAACATAGTCACCACAGAAACCAGGAGTAGAACAATATATAGAGCTATCTCTAGGTATAACACGTACTTGTGTGAACACAGTATTTTAAAAAAAATCACAGCAAGGGAAAACAGAGTTCTAGCTCATGACTGCCGCGAAATACGCAAATGATCGCATTTATGCTGGGAAAACTTACCCACAACAGAAGTGTAATGCTGCCTTGGCGTCGCTCTTTCACGGCCACGGAAGTGAGGGGACTCGGCTGGGCAGAGTTAATGTAATAGCTGCAGCATATCACATGATCGGACGCGTGTGTGTGTCATCGCGTCTCATGCAGTGGCATAACACAAGATCTGGGAGCCCCCTTGCAAGCCATGCTGAGGCCCCCCCCCAACTCGGCAACAAATTACAAGCCGCACCACCCTCTGGGCTGCCCTAGATTACCACGCTTGCCCAATATGCACAAACGTGTTGCTGAAGGGGTATGCCACACACTGCACTAAGAGAAAGATATAAATATGTGTTTTAATGCAATAAACAGCACACTTTCTGAGAAAAATTGACTAAAAAGCCACAGTGTTTGCAATTGTCGTGTAGGGTAACAGCAATCCAATACATGCAAGTCACCAACAGTGTACATGAACATTAATGCTTTGCTATTAAAAATGCAGAACACAATGAAAACATTGCCAGGAGGGTTGGTTGCAAACACACTGCACACACAAACAATGTAAAGGTAAATTAATTTGTAATTTAATCAGAGAGTTACTGCAGCCTGACACGTGTTTCGAGCAACAAGCTCTTCGTCGGAGGCTGCGTGTGAAATATACAGGAAATGAATCAAGTGAAATTATAACCATGGTGAGTATAACAAACCCAACCGTGGAACAAACCAAATTGGTGGACCAATCTGACCAATACAAAAAAAACAATAAAAACATAATTTGTCAACAAATAATGCAGATAAAAGCATTGCGACAGTTGAACCAATTTTTAGGAAAAGGATATGCAAACCATATGGTATAAATGTTTCCAATACGGGCATTGCCACAAGTTGAGAGGAAGAAATGTAGAAAAAGAAAAAGATGTAAACTCAATTAGCATTAGGAGCAATGTTGGCCATAAAGTTAGTCAAATGGAAATCAAAAACTTAATGAAGTACCTGAAATCTGGACTTCACTTTGTGATCACTACAGCAGAAACAATATATTACCGAAAACAATTGATTTTAAAATTTGGTGGCAAAGGGAACAGAAAAGAGAAGTCAGTTTCCTGAAATTTAATAAAGTGTAAGCAGCAAAAATGAGCACACTTACCCATTATTTGGTGTGGGATTGAATTAAAGTTTTTAAGCGTGGGCTCCTAAGAAAATAAAGCATGAGTTGGCTTAACGTTGTGTCCAAGGAGGATAAAATAGATTTATGCCACAAAAATCGTACTTAATTGATAATGTGGGCTAAGAGAGTTCGTAACCACATACCTGTAATTTGCAGTTGCAAGGCAGGCGTTAAGTGTAAGAAGTTTCAATGGACCCGCTGAGGTGGATGTGTATGTCGGAAGATGGGTAGCCGTTGCGCACAGAAAAGGAAAAAAGAACAGACACACTGATTAGCTGATTGGAAATACTGTCTAGATGGTCAGCTGTACACGCATAGACCCTCCGAACACTCTAGGGGTCTACGCAAAAGTGCTACAGTTTACCAGCGTTTCCGCTGTGTCCGAAGAGCAGGAGCCAGCCATCCACGGCTCCTGCTTTGTGTTTTGAATAGCAGCGCTCTGTTAGCTCGGAGCTGTGCACGGCCGTGTGTCCAAACATGGGCTCCATCTTGAGTGTACTGTTATTGTGGTGAAGTTGGGTGAAGCCCGTAGGGTCAAGAATGAATGGTGCCAAATTCAATTGTACTATAAAAAGGGGCACCTGAGTCAATTGTCTATAAAATTAAGATAATATAATTGCGGAATGGAAATCCAAGATAATTAATTTGCATGTGGGACAATTATCCTGATATTAATGACGGACATGGATTAAAATGTATGTTTAGGATCAATTCATTTAGACGAATATATAATGGACTGGATTTGGTGACATGAAGGTACCGAGTACACTAGATCAAAGCTAGGTGAACTAGTCAATGTATACGTGATTCTAAGAGTTGTGTATATAAGTGGACATGTCAATAAATCAATACCCAGAATTGGGGTAGTGATGTGACCTGATGATACAGTTGTGTTGTGCATAAGCTAAGTGTCATGATGCCTACCCCCGAGGACCCAGACCAAGTCCAGCAACCCCAGAAGCAGGCATCAAGTTATACTAAGCAAACCCAACAACCCCTGCTAGGGGCTATTTGGGTGCAGTCCTGGCGCCTATGGCGCCAGGCTCATATGGAGAGTCAGTCCTGGCACCATAGGCGCAGGCTCATAGATTAAAACTTACCTGATGCAGACTATGCTGCAAACTCACCTGATGCAGACCATGCTGCAAGAGCTCCGGGCCAAAGGAGGCTTGGAAGGGACTACTTTACCTAAGGGACTATTTTTACTCGGGTGGGGCTGGGGAGGAATACTTACCTGGGACTACTTTGCAGGCTATTTAAACCATGCCTGAAGAGCAGCACACGCTTCGTGTTATTCTGCATCCAGCAGCGTAACGCTCACCGTGCCTGCAAGTCTGCATCCAGTCTTCTGCCACGCCCGCCTCGAGTCCGAGTTCCTAGAAAAAGGGGAGAGAAGGAGAAAAGGTTAGAACAAGAGCAATACCTTTGATCCTTACCTGAATTCCCCATACATCACGCCTTCGAGCAGGAAGAAAGAAGTTGTTTTATGCGCGTTGCGTCGCCGGCAGCAGCACCGCGCTGAACTCACCGGCCTTCGCAGCATCTTCACATTCCACCGCATCCTTCTGCATGCTCCCGCCGCACTCCGGCACCTAAGGGGAAGACAAGAACAGAAAGGTGAGCCAAGGGAATACACAGAGGCAATATTAGTTACCCCCATAGACTTACCTGATTTTACCACCGGGGGTACTATTCCTCTTCACAGGTCGGCGCAGCTTCCACTGCATCCTCGCCGTACCCCGGGGCCTAAGGGGAAACAAAAGGACAGCAACGTGAAACAAAGGGACAAACATGGGGAAACCTCCTCACCACAATAGACTTACCTGATTTTACCGCCGGAGGCATTATTCCCCCGAAACTTCATATTTTCTCTCAGCGCCTGAATAAGGGAGAAAGCAACAGGTTACATATTGACATTATTTTATCGAACTGTGTTGGATAATATAAATCCTTACCTGAATATTACTGGTTGCCACGAGGAACTCTTCGCTAGGGTCAAGCTGCAACCTGCAAGGAATCGGACAAGAGTGAAAGTCAGACATTTGAACTCTTACGAACTACATACTTACGGCGTCTTGCCGGGAATCTCAGAGTCAATATTGTTCTGGAACTCACCAATTCCTTCGAGCCAGTGAAGCAACTGTTTATCAACGCGCCCCTGCACTCAATGCAGGATGGAGAGCTCATCTTTCCAAACCATCAGGTGAGTCTATAAGAGGGGACATCAAAGGTGATCAGTGGGGAGAACAGCGGGAGTGAAGGAGGGCTAACGCTCAACTCCACGGGTGTTTAATTCCCTTTCTCCATTTGCAGAAGAATATTCCTACGGGCCAAGCAAACGAAGCTAGGTGGACCAGTCTAGTCTGTCATCTCGGCACTACGCGTCACATTGGTGGAGGCCGCAGCTGTCCAGTTCAGATTGACGCCCCTTTGGGAGCCAGGTGAGCGTAACATTTAAGAGCTAATTATGCATGCAGTAATGTTTGTCGTATTAATGCACATTCTGTGACAAAGCCCTCATTTGATGTGCAATTCCGTCAACCCATTCAAAAGACTGACATCAGAGTCAGAAGAGTTCAGATTTAAGTTTATTAACCTAGAACGTCTCAGCATCCGAGAGATCAACATATTTTGGGAAAATCTCACTCACTATTTAAAAGAACACAAAATACCTCGAGGTCTTCGGATACTAATTCTGCCAGATTTTGAAGATGCAGCTGATAATGATCTTGCAACAGAATGGGAAGCAAATCTATCAGCTAGCTGAAACAATATGCTCAAACTCCTCATTGAACATGCGAGTAGGGAACATGAACCCATTGTTATTCAAATAGATGCATTAAAAGAAGAAATAGGACTATTTGACGCACCCAGTGCTATGATTGACAAGAACTATAAAACTTTATACACCAATCTACGTAGACATCAAGACGAAGTTAAACTTTGCAAATCTCGCAAATTTTCCTGGGACGATAGAGACTATCAAGACAATAGGGTGTATACGTATCAACCAAAATATGATGAAGTTTCCCGGTCAAGAAACAGTAGCACTGTGTCAACACCCGGCAGCTCGGAAGTAGATAGTGATGGTGAAAGACCAGACAATGACGGAGACCCTACCAATGCCTCAACCAGTACAGATTCGAATCCCTCTGATGACTCTGAGTTCACACCAGGTGAACGTGTCATAACTACGCAACCCACCCTTTTTTAGAACAGATTCGAAGATACAAAAAAGGTAACCGCCAAGCTGCCCTAGTGGCTATGAAAAAAGTCACGTTCCAGATACCTCTTGTCACAAATACCACAACCCCAGAACCAAGCCTCGGGGTACAAGGGGTGGTCAATCCGATCGGCGCAAACGCCCCTCCCATGCAACGCAGAGTAACCAGGGCACCCTATCAGCAAACATTGAGGAATCAGACCAGATAGATCTGATACACAATTTGAGTAGCTACCCTCTCTCCTCTGATGAACGCTCTGTCCTGAACAAAGGATTGTCGTTCCCTCCAACTGGAACCAAAGAATATGTTTAGATCCAGATAGACCTGTACAAATTTATTCACAAAATAAAATTAAAAAAATATTTTGCAACTCAAGTTAAGTACTTCAATACAAAGACCCAACCACCTCTCCTTTCAGACATTACATTACAGACCATGCTCAGCACACATGTGTTCATGTCCCTTGATGAATGCGAGCATTACCCGAGTATTAATGTCTTGGAACTACTGCAAGATTTGAACATCCAACAGCAAATCTTGAAAATAAAAGAGTTATCAACCAAATCGTATTGTGTACCTGTGTTTCCTAAAGATAACCTCATTGACACATTTCACCAAGCAGTCCTTAATGACATTCACAAATTGCAAGACACCTGCCAGAGGAAGAATACATGTATTTACAACTTATCAGATAAAGAGCAAAAGGCCTTGCGCAAGCTAGCATCTAATGATAACTTAATCATCAAGGAGGTAGACAAGGATGGCAATGTGGTTATTATGGATAAAGCTGACTACATTGCCATGGGCATGTAACATCTCAACTCCCCTGGATGCTATGAGAAAATGGCATCCAACCCTACACCTCACTTACGAGCTACAGTCCACACACTAGTGTCCAAATGGTACACTAGAGGTCTGATAACCGATGTGGAGAAACAATTCTTAATTGTCGATGGCCCAGTCACGCCTACAGCCTACTTTCTACCCAAGATACACAAATCTTTCACGCAAATACCAGAAGGGAGACCGATCTTGAGTGGTGGCGGTGGCATTTTTGAGCCTATCTTAATTTATATTAATGAATGTCTTGCACCCCTGGTAAATACCATTCCTACTTTCATTCGTGATACCATGCATACCTTACATATACTCGATCAGCTTTCAATGTTGACAAATCTATTATTAGTGACGCTTGATGTGAAAGCCTTATACGCCTCAATCGATCACCAGCGGGCAGTTGCCAGTGTTAATTATATTTTTCGCGAACATTCAGCTTCATTCTTTGAACACATTGAGTTGGTTAAAGATTAGTTATCATGTGCACTCTCTAACAATGTGTTTTTATTTAATAACACCTATTACAAACAACTAATAGGCATAGCGATGGGAGCTAGCTACGCTCCAGCTCTCGCCAATATATTCATGCACCATTTTGAGCAGCAGATTGTCTTGTCTAATGCTACATTTCTGCCGCATATCTATATGTGGAAAAGATATATAGACGATTTGATTCTGATTTGGAAAGGTCCTATTGATTGTCTTAATGAGTTTGTACTTTATGTAAATACTAACAATTGGGGCATACAATTCACACACACCTTCAGTTATTCTAGCATCGACTTTTTGGATCTTACAATTAGCATTTCTGACAATACATTTGTAACCAAGACTTACCGGAAGTCTTCATCAGTTAACGCAGTATTACATGCGTCTAGTTGTCACAAGAAATCAGTGACAACTAACATACCTAAAGGTGAATTTGTCCGTGCCAGACAGAATTGCTCATCAAATGAGGACTTTGTCACAGAATGTGCATTAATACGACAAAGATTCCTGGCAAGAGGATATGTTCAAAGCCTCCTTGACAAAGCTTAACTAGAGGTTAAACGGATGAAGAGAAGGAATTTGCTTACTCCCAAAGTACGTTCACATAGTACACACAGTAGCAAACTTAAATGTATTACTAGATACAATGCAGATAGTTCTAGTCTGTATAATACAGTCAAAAGACACTGGCACCTTCTCCAGTTAGACAGAGATATCAGTCCATGGTTAAATACTGCACCTAACTTTATCTACACCAAAGCCAACAACCTCAAAAACATTCTTTCACCATCCTTTATGTCTATTCAAAAACACAAACATACGTGGCTATATCAACCACCTAATAAAGGCTTTCATAAATGTGGGGGGTGTTCAATGTGTGCCTACGCATATGAAACTTCCAGAATTGAATTTGGCCACTTGGGGACAGACAAAATTAATGGCTTCATCAACTGTAACACAACATTTTGTGTATATTGCATCTTATGTATATGTGGGCAGCGCTATATTGGCAGTACCATCCGTCCTTTGAAAATAAGAATAAGGGAGCACCTATCATCAATCTCTCAGATTGATGCTAAATACCCATTGTCTGTACATTGGCAACAAGTCCACCAAATGGACGATAAAGCACTGATTCAATTTGCTGGAAAAGTCACCTTACCCCAATGAGGTGGCAACCTCGTTCTCAATTTAAGGCAATTGGAAGCCTGTCTCATCTGCCAATACCGCACTGTCGCACATGGTATCAATACAGACCACAAACTATCTGTATTCTTGTGATTATGCATAGCATGTAATTTCAACAATATGTTTGTTTTATTTCTTCAAACATGTCATTTCCTTTTTAACCTAATGTTGGCCATGCATTTAGTTCAATTGACTCCAGTTAAGTTTTTTTACTTTAGCAGCGCAGACTGGGATTGATCATGCATGCATAATTAGCTCTTAGCTTATGCACAACACGATTGTACCATCAGGTCACATCACTACCCCAATTCTGGGTATTGATTTATTAAAGTGTCCACTTATATACACAACTCTTAGAATCACGTATACAGTGACTAGTTCACCTAGCTTTGATCTAGTGTACTCCATACCTTCATGTCACCAAATCCAGGCCATTATATATTCGTCTCAATGTGTTGATCCTAAACATTAATTTGAATCCATGTCCGTCATTAATATCAGGATAATTGTCCCACATGCGAATGAATTATCTGGAATTTCCATTTCGCAATTATATTATCTTAATTTTATATACAATTGACTCAGGCGCCCCTTTTCATAGCACAATTGAATTTGACACCATTAATTCTTGACCCTAGGGGCTTTACCCAACTACCCCGCAATAAAAATACACACAAGATGGCGCCCATGTTTGGACGCATGGCCGCTGACGGCTCCGGGCTAACGTAGCGCTGCTATTCAAAACACTCAGCAGGAGCCGCGGACGGCTGGCTCCTGCTCCTTGGACACAGCGGAAATGGTGGTAAACTGTAGCACTTTCGCGTAGACCCCTAGAGTGCTCGGACGGTCTACGCGTGTTCAGCTGACCGTCTAGATGGTCTTTCCGATCAGCTAATCAGTGTGTCTGTTCTTTTTTCCTTTTCTGTGCGCAACGGCTACCCATCTTCTGACATACACGTCCACCTCAGCGGGTCCATTGAAACTTCTTACACTTAACGCCTGCCTTGCAACTGCAAATTGTGGTTACAAACTCTCATGGCCCACATTATCAATTAAGTACGATTTCTGTGGCATAAATCTATTTATCTTCCTTGGACACAACGTTAAGCCAACTCATGCTTTATTTTCTTAGGAGCCCACGCTTAAAAACTTGAATTCAATCGTGATGAGGCACTTCATAAGCAACACAGTGACAAAATGTAGATGAAGCACAAAAGTGTAATAAAACAATGTGTCAGACAGGGTCAGTGCACATAGACACCTGCCTGCCTTTATCACAGTATCTATGGCAGACCATAATGATTTACTGTAACATACACCACTACTTCAGCTAAATGGATAGTAGACAAATAAATAGCTGTCCATAAAATTATTCCAGGTTTATAACCTGTATCTTACCTGATCCTTCTTAGCTGTTTGTTTTGCTTGCACTTCAGTTTCTTGAATGTTCAGCCTTGTAGTATAAATGTTTTAATAATTTCTAACAAATGAATGCCCAATGATGCTTTTGCTAGAAAATATTATTCTATATTGAATAACTTGCTGGACCTTTATTAATGTTGTATTCAGAAAATAAAGCATATACTATTAAACATAACCAAACTTTAGAATTCATAATGTAATCACTCAATCACAACAGTCACTCTATTTATTTATTTTTATTTATTACATTTGTTACACGCCCAGACCCGGGGGTATCACGGCGAGGTTACAGACAGTAAATGCATACATATTCAATTGGCAAAAATGGCATAAACATAATATTTACAACAGTGAGGCTAAGGGAGGTGTGAGTGTTGCTAAGAGGGTGGTAGGGGAAAGAACAGTGCCTATACAGAGGTGATGTGTTTTAATCATATTGGTTAAAAAGCCAGGTTTTGAGAGACTTTTTGAAGTTCATGAAGGAGACCTCTTTCTTGATGCCCAGGGGGAGGGAGTTCCAATGTTTAGGAGCTAGTTATTGGAAGCTGCTACCCCCTGCTCTTGTGTTTTTGTAACTAGGTGTATTGAGAAGTAGGAGGTCATTGGATCTTAGGGCTCTAGAGGATTGTTTTCTTTTTGTTAGAGCGTTGTTAGGTAGGTGGGTGCTGTTTCCCGGTGACATTTAAAGGTCAAGCATAAGGTTTTGTAGATTACTCTGGCTGCGACAGGCAACCAGTGGTGTTCTCTTCTTGTCTTGGTGAGGTGATTGTATTTTCTGATTCTTAGTGCAGCTCTTAGGGCTTTGTTTTGTATTAGTTGGAGCTTTTTCAGGTTGGCAGTGGAGGTGCCTAGTATAGGACATTGCAATAGACTAGTTTTGAGAGAATAAGGGCTCTGGCCAGAGTAATGCAATTAGTGGGTGACAGGAATTGCCGGCTGAGGGTGATGAGTTTAGCCGTGTATGAGGTGGATGATGAAAGGCTTTTGATGTGTTTGGTCATTGATAGGTTAGCGTCTAAGTAAACTCCTAATGTTTTTACTTGTTTTAGGACAGGTATTGGTGTACCGCCAATGTTAATGGATGAGTAGTCGGGATGAAGGGCATTTAGTTTAGCTTTTGACCCCACGATGAGAATCTCTGTCTTCTCATCATTGAGGCAGAGACTATTGAGTGCCATCCAGTTTTGGATAATGGCATAAATCTTATTGATAGTCAGGGTGTCCTGGATGTAGTTGCCAGTGAGTGGGATGAGGATCTGAGTGTCGACTGCAAAGTTGGTGTAGACGACACCCATATTGTCCAGGGCTGAGAAGAGGAGCTTGGTGTAGGCGTTGTAGAGGGTTGGTGAGAGGCATGATCCTTGGGGTACTCCTAAGGGTACTGGGATGGGGTCTGCCGCTTCTTTGCCTATAGCAACTCTAGATGTGCGTTCTTCTAGGAAGGATTTGATCCACATAGTGGCATGGGTTGAGAAGTTGAAGTTTTTATCGAGGGTGGAGCAGAGTTTGTTATGGTTGACAAGGTCGAATGCTGCTGATAGATCTAGCAGGAGGAGAATGCATAGCTTCCCTGTATCCCTAAAAGTATCCATCTGCATTTTGAGATCTAGTAGAGCTGTTTCGGTGCTATGATTGGGTCTAAAAACAGATTGCCTGGTGCCAAGGAGATGATTGTTTTCTAGATGGGCTTGGACTTGGTTATATGCTATTTTGTCGAGGATCTTGAGTAGGAATGGGACCCTTGTTATGGGCCGATAATTAGTAGGTACTGAGGGGTCTAGTGTTGTTTTTTTTAGTAAAGGTGTGACCCAGGCTTCTTTGATGCTGGCTGGGACCAGGTTAGTTTTGAAGGACGCATTTACAAAATTGGTAATAATAGGATTCAGTACTTGGCCCGAAGATTTGACTACCTGGGCTGGGACAGAATCGTCTTCGTAATTAGAAGCTTTAAGCTTAAGGATGGTGTCTAGGACTAAGTCTTGGGAGATTGGGATGAATGAGAAAAGCGGGCAGGTATTGACTATAGAAACTGCAATGTGATTGTCACTAGAAGGCTTGGCGGCCAGAAGTTGTTTTTTGGTAGTGATCTTGGTTTGTAAGAGATTAATTTTTGCTGCTAGTTCATCTTGTATGGCGGTGCACCATTCTTTGCTGGAATCGGCGACATTGGTATCAGGCGTGGGGTTTTCTAGTTCCCTAAGGATGGAGAAAAATTCTTTAGAATCAGAGGAAGCTTCACTTATTCGAGCGTTATAAGCATCGGCTCTGCTATTAATGATAGCTGATTTATATGTTTTGTTAGCCATGTGCATATTGTTCTCAGACTCTACTGTTGGATGTTTTCTATGGGCATGTTCAAGGGCCCGTTTCTTTCTTCTGAGGACGACTAGGTTGTCATTAAACCAGAAGCATGATCGTTTGTCTATACGTTTTGTTTTGGTAGTTAGTGGGGCTACTGCATTAATGGTGGCGGTGAGACAGTTATGATAAGTGTCTGCTAGGATGCAGGGGTTGTCGCTAGCACTCGAGGGTGAGTCTAGTAGTTTGCTGAACAAAGGGTTGAGGAGGTCTGGAGTGAGTTTCCGAGTGTTTCTGGCTTCAAAAGTGTTAGCTACAGCCGATTTGAACATGAGTGCAATGATTATTCGAGGACCTCAGCATATGTGCCAGAAATAACATTCCATGTAGAATAAAAATTATAAGTTTACAGTAATAATTAGTACAATAATACTAACAAATAACCCAGCAGATCATAAAACTAGTTTGTCAAGAATGATAAAAATGTATTTGAAAATATACACTATTCTTATGACCAGAGTATATATGCATATATTGAAGTGAATATCTACCAAATGAACAAAATAAACCCATTTTAGGCTAACTGTTTTATGGCAATAATGATTCAATTCTCACCAGCAGTAATCTTAATCTTAGAACCCACGTCATTAATATGTAATGACTAATGCAGTTTAGTATACAATAAAGTGTCATGACAAGATGACGTTGGTTGTTGTATGCAGTGACGCTAGGATGTCATCACGTAAGATATGTGCACATGAAAGACGCCAGGTAGCTTCTTTTGTATTACATTTTCTTTTGGTATAAGAACAGTGAAAATCTTGGTGTAACCGCTTAGAAAAGAATTGGGTTTAAGGCCGAACAGCTCTTTATCTCTTTGTTCATCCAATAAGGTAAGACCAAACACCAGTGCATTGAGAACAACTTATATGACTATAATAATGGAACAGCTTGGTTTCACAACAGTTATCATAGATCAAAACATAAATAATTTACATAGTCTAAGATATTGGACTCAAACTACCTAAAGCAGATATTGATCGTGGATGAATTCAAGGTTGCACAATGCAAATCTGTAAGAATTTTCTCATGATGTGGAAGATTTTATAAATGGATTCTTATGAATGAACAAGCAATATGTAGCAGAGATTATTTTCAAACAAGAGAAATGTATTCTTTATTGTGTTATATTATCCACCACAACTGAACACTTTTCTTAAAATAAAAAACAATATTACAGTCTATTAAGACCAAGTTATAGAAATAAGGAAATATAAAGAATATTCATTTCCATATTTCCAAGTGAATGAAACCGTTATTTGATGCTCACTCTTAGAAAACACTTTTACAAGAATAGATTCTTATAACTAATTTATAAGTGAATGATTATAAAAACGCTGGCCATAGATTTGTTTTCCTTATTGTATCCCGTGTCAAGGATTGAAGCAATGTTTCCTCTATATACATCAGAAAATGTAATGAAAAAGTACTATTCATTTAGAGAGACAATTTTACAATTTTACAAAGTGGGAACTATGTACATAGTGGCAAAGGAAACTAAATAATGCACTTCTGATCTTATAATACAATTAGGATTTTCAGTTAATCTGTAAAATGATAGTATTTTTTAAGCTGTTGTCAACCTAAAAAAAAACACACGACTTTAAGAGAAATATTTAGGTCTTTTAATGTTGACATTTGTGTTCAGCACCTGTTCACAAGTACTTCGAAAAAAGATAATGTGGCATTATTAGGAACTTTGGAATGCAATATAATAGCAATCTGTCATTTAATACTTTGAGACACGTTTTAGCATTCATGTTTTGATTTTTGGATAAAACATATATATTTTAATTCGGTGTTTAATCTTTAATTTTCTAGTCTTGAGAAAGAGATTTTCACCAAATTTGCAGCAGGAGCAGCGGTTTGCTTTTGTTAATTTGGTGTAAATCCATCCAGTAGTTTTTTTTAAATGACCAAAATGTAAGGCAACAAAAACTTGTGATATCTATGTCCGCTCCGCGGGCACACTTCCCTGTTCGCTCCGCGGACAGGACACGGATTGGCCAAGTAGGGGCTAGACATGTGATGTCATCAGTGATGTCATCAATGATATTTGTGATGTCATCTTTGATGTCCTGGGTGTTAGTCTTAGTAGTGCACGGTGGTGGCCCGAGTTATGTTTGCTTACCTTACCATAACTGGCGAATTTCATGGGTTTTTCGGTTTTACTTGAATCCATAACGTCCCTTTAACAAAGTTTTTTTTACTGAATTTCATAGGTTTTTGGTAGCATAACGTCCCTTTAACAAAGTTTTTTTTACTGAATATATATATATATGTATGTATACACAAAACATGAATTCTTCATATAGTCTACAAACAGTGACTCATGTGAATGTAGGACAGCCCCATTACATTTTCTGAGGGCCATATAACAATGTACACGCATGGACAATGAGTTAGCTAAACAGTGTACAAATAAACACTGTGAGAGGGTTAAGTTGTCGACACAACTATGTTCGGCCTTTAGGAGCAGTTGGAACACACTGTTGTTTGAACGGCCTTCATCAGGACAGTCAATTGGAGTGAAAGCTAATTAAATGGGATCTCCTGTGATGGTCGTGCATGAACAATTAGTGAACGTCAGAAATAGATTTGATGTACTGTCTATGATGTATCTGCAATGCAGAGGGGTGCTGTCAATGGATGACACATGGGTCGGTGACCTCTACACAAATACGAGATCCTGGGTGTCCCTAATGGGGACAGGCTAGACAATGGGCCTCTGGTTTGACAAGCCTGGTACATAGGTAATAGGTTGGATGCAGTCACTGACACAGCCCTGCACTGGCACTCTCAGTCATATGGGCTTACAGACATGCCCTCTGGTGAATGTGCCTCGGACAAGGCCTTTGTCCCTGGACCAGGCCCACCCAAGTCAATGTGTGGGCCTACTGAGTCTGGCCTGCAGTCATGCCCAATGACATCTTTGTGCTTCCCTGGGGACCCCCAAGCCAGAGTACCCTGTGGCTACTTTGATCAGAGCAGGGACTTTGGCCCTGCACTACAACACCATGAGCTGTCCAATAGGCTGACTGGGAGGGGGCCTTGGCCTTGCCTACTGCTTACTTCAGAACGACAGGCCACCCAGTAGGCATCTCCTGCAATGGCATCATGAACTGGGGTATCGCCTTTACATTTTGTTATGTTTGGACTAAGTTTTTGTACCTTACCATTGGCATTTCCAACACAAGTAGATTTCACCTTGTTATTGGTGATAACCTACACTTTACTGCAGGTTCTCCCTTTTTTTAATGTTCGTGTTTAACTTTATGTCCTGAATGTATGATGTGGGCATGTTTTTCTCCCTCTTCTAGACCTTTCTAATCCATGCAGAGTGAACGTCTATATGTTGATTCTGCAGATGTCTATCCTACAGTTTGTTGTTCATACATTCCACACTTGTTTGTTCCAGGCCCTGTGCACAGTAAATACCTTACTATCAACATTAAGAAGAATAAAGCTATAGGTTACCACCCTCAAAGGAAGTCTAGAGTATTTCAGCTATATTTGAGCCTATTTGGTGAAAGAGTGAAATGTGGAAAGCACCGTTTGATAAAAGCTTTACATGATTGGCCAGGCAAGGTGAGGTTGTCACATGTTTTTAAAAACCTTTTGGCAGCAGGACGTTTCTCCAAGCCATGAATGTGTACTAACCTCTGTCCCTATCAGTCACTACTTTTGGTGCAGAACTCATAAGCACCTCTATTGTTTGTGTGGATGGACCTTTAACCACCTTAGCCCAAACAGGTCCACCACTTAAGAGGTGAGAGCACTGCAAAGGTGGGAGGGGCACTCTAGCAGTCACCACAATCATCAGCAGAAACCACTGGGGCCTGTTAGGCAGAATTGCAGGAAGTACCCTCTGGGACCACTAAACACAATTAGGACTACAGGTGTTAGCCAAACCAACCTTTGGTATAAGTCTGTACAACACAGTTTCTGGTATCGAGCTGAGCAGCCAGGCTTATCTCAAGAGTGAATGTGAGCAGTACAAGTAGTTACACAGAGGACTTTCAATCACAGTGTTTCAAGTAGACACTTATACTCAAGGTTTCTTGGTAAAAACACGTATTAATTTATTACACAATCATTTAGAAAGCATGTCACTAGAAGGAGGCAACTTAATATTATAAACCAATATACTTCAATAGAAAATTCTGAGATTTTGAGACAGTTTGAGCTCCCCTGAAATAGGAGCCAAATAGCAGTTCAGTTACTTATAAGGGAGCAAAAGTCACAAGGTAAATAACAGAGATCGTATATATTTAATAGACAGTGCAAATAGTTTCAGTTCACCAGAAAACAGTTTCAGTTCACCAGAAAACAATAGGCCAGGTCACAGTCAATGGGCTAGTGTTCTGGATAGGAAGGAGCAGTTCAGGTATCAAACGGTAAAGTATTTGCGAAAGTTCTTAGATGTAGTTTAGGTGAAAAGGAATCATATGTCGGATCACAAGCTGATGAGGCCTGCTAGTTGGTAAAGTTTCACAAACTTTTGCCACGAGAGTGGCATTCTCTCAGTCGGGTTGGCACAGTACCTTAGTATGAACAACAAAATGCAGCTGAAGACGTTGGTTCCTGGCAGGTCCTGCAGATCTCACTGTTCATGAGCCTCAGTCGTGGGGACAAGAGCGAGGATGTCGGGGGACTCCTGCACTGCACGTGATCGACGAAAAAGCAAACAAGATGGAGTCACTTCAGTTCCAGTGGCTGTAGATTAAAGCGCACAAGCTAGTATCCCTCTCCCTGGTTAATCCTAACCAGCCTTGAGAATGGTGTACAGGTGGCTTACCAGTTGATTGGTCCCGCCAACTCAAAGGAAGAAGTCATCCTTGAAGGGGCTTCTCTGTCGAGATGAACTTGGCAATTCAGACCTGCAGCAGGGCTTCACCGGCAAACCAACGGTCCAGGAGTTACAGCAGCTGTCCTCTTCCAGCTCTTCTTCGGTTCTTTTGTTCCAGTGGTCGACTCTGCTTTCCAGTCCTGGAGACTCGCCTTTTAAACAGTTCTCTCCCTTTCATTCCAGCCTAGCTGTCAATCACCCAGAGCAGGGTGGCTGTCCTTGCCGGACAGTCAGCCTGCCAATAACGCCAGAGTACATTTCGGTCTCCTAGGAGACTAAGAACAGGGAGTTTCGGGCACCTCCCTCACTTCCTGCCTACCCCAGACACTTAGACGCCAGAGGCGGCTTCAGTCCTGAGGCCCGCCAAAGGCATACGAACAAAGGGATTAAACCTGGTTTGGCGTGCAGAGACAAACTCTAGAAGGACCTTTCCATAAAGAAATGGCAAAAAAAGAAGACTGGGACCTGTTTAAACAAAGGGGTTTAAGGCACCATCTTGAAAAACATGGCTCCTGTGATTTTTAGATACTGGTGTTCGTGGTTGGGAAAAATCATGGTTGTTCATTGTAAAACCACTGCCACCAGCCATTTCAATAGGAAAGGGTAGCATTTGACTGCTACATGAGTATTTAGACGCAGGGGATACTAAGTAACCCCTCCAGCACTCCATTGTAAGATGGTGTGTGCTGGGTGTAGGAATTTGGAAAGACTAGCAAAGTCAATTTCACTTTACATTCTCTGGGAAACAGTAGTTTATCCCAGAAATGGTATTTAAACCTGTGGGAAGTCAAAAAGACCCCCCTGTGTCACTGCACTGAGGGTGCTGTGTGACACACATGAAACAATGATGCCTATGCAGTTATCTAAAACTCCATAATCAAAGAACACAAGTGTCAAACACACATCAAAATACATGAAAGAGTCGGAAAAAAGGCTCACACTCTTTCCAGGTAAGAAAATCAAGTCCTCAAAAATCCAGAAAAAGTTGCTGGGGGGTCTCTAAGGTGACGGGAATTAGCACTTTTATGAGAATTCTCCCTAAGAGGGCCCATCAAAGACTCCCCAATAGAAGAATAAAAACCTCAGCCATGGGGTAACGTTACTGTCTTTTATTAGCAAAATTACAGGGATTACACCGGAAAACAAGATCCTCCAGAGCTCTTGTCTTCTAAGTATGTGTCACACGGGTTTATCCCAATGTGACGTCACAAATACAGGTTCCATCCCAGAAATCTATCACACATTTACATTGGTCAGTTGGGTAGGATACATATGGGAAATATATGGGTTAGTTCTACGATTGAATAGCCATGTCTAGGCTATCTACGATACTTATCAGACTATAAAAACTCATGGCTATTTTCTACAGCTGGACTGACCACGAAGGTTATGAAGATACTTATTCACCTATCCCCTGGCTCCTAAAACCTCAACCAGTTTCAAAGTTCATTTTGCAAAACAGCTGCCGGCTGATTAATTTGTGTGATTCATGAATTCCCCATGTATTTGTTTTATTTAACATGTATGATTTTACATTTGGTGGGTTTAACATTTTATCTTTTTGTGTGCATGCACGCTTGTATGTATCAAATTCTAGACCAGCAGGAACACTTAAGTAACAGATCCCATCCATAATTACCGACACTTTGATACCGATGAAATTGCAACATGGCACCCAGCTCGCCGCCACCCCAGTTAGCAATATGGTGTGCGCATCATGAACCCCTCGTAATTACTGGGACCTTATCTGACAACCCCACCATTCCCCCATTTAGTTAATACTTAAACTAAGAAATCACAATCATCTGCTTGGGGAGCAACCCCACGACCATCTCTCACACCGTTCTCAATATGGGCATACTCCTCAGCCAAGCATACCCAACTCATCCTCCGACCATTTCCGCAATCTACCCACTGCTCCACACAAGCATGTCAATTTGGTGGAGGACACAAGGCACCTTCAGTTTGAGTACCATATAGGATGAAGTGGTGGTGGCCCTAGCCCTGTCCAGGGTTACATTCATCATGGTAGCAACTGTTGGTGTTTGGGGGTAGCAACAACATAGGAGCAATTGACAAGAACAAAAAAGAATAAGAAACAAGACACAAATAGATGACATGATCTTTGCAGCGAGGCTCAACCAAGAAGGCACCCACAAGAACAGAGAGTTGATCCATGAGTCATTCGTGATCCCAGCCTCTGTTTACATGATCACTTTCAGTTAATGCGGGACAGCAATAGTTCCGGTAAGCATCCCAGTATCATTGGGAGGCCCAAACATGCAACAGGTACTCCCTATCCTCCGGCATACCCCACCTTCCATTGCTATTAGGAGGTGGATTATATGCCGGTTTTGCAGAGTCAACGGCTGAGTGTCCTTAATTTGTCCCTAATGGCACTGAACGCTGACTCAGAAGCATTCATAAAGAGTAAGAACTCATACCTGGTCACCTGGAGTCATTTGACATTGGCTGCTGCTTGGGCGCCAGGTGTGCTGCTGCTACAACGGGCAACAAGATAAAGGGCAGTCAGAAGTGAGAAGGCAGCTGCATGTACCTGAACCCCCCTAATCATGCTGTCCCTACAATGGGTCTGAAAAAATGCTGCTTTCCTTACCGGATACAGCCTTGGGGTTCAGCATACCATACTCTCCGGCGTGAACACAATCAGCATCTGCAACTTGCTCACAATGTCCCTTCCCAAAAGATTTGCTGGGGTGTCCATACAGTATAACAAAGAGTCTGATACATTTTGATTACTCACCTTCATATGAAGATCTTCAGTATACAGAACCAACGGGCTAGCTCCAGAGACTCCCTTGTGTGTCCATCATTTTGCCTGACAAGGGAAACTCGCCTTCCTTGATGCAAAATTATGTAGCCCATGTGTCAACCATAAATGAGAACATTTGGTCACCTACCTGCAAACCCATCCAGGGTTCCTCTTCCAGATCAGTGATATTGGACAGGACTGGAACTCAGTGTCTGTGTACCCCTCTGTGGGCGACAAAGGATAGTACCCATATTTGGGCACTACAGAGGGAATTCCCACACCCTCCTTTTTCGTTCCTCACCCACAATTTCAACAATGGCCCTTCCCACCTTTTTAATATATTCTCCATAAGTCTAAGATGTTTAACCACTTATTTAACTTCAAGCACTTGTGCTTTATAGTTAAAAAGGTATGCAGGTTCTGCAATATCCCTGTATCACAGGTTCCCTCAATAGGCCAAGAATTAATAATTTTCCCCTTACTCTCCCACAACCATTCTCTATGATACTTTAAAATGTTTGCCTAATAGCCGGCCAAAATATGGCACAAATGATTCTACATAGTCTCCATAATCCAACCCAAGTTGTCAAAAAATAGTTTCACAAAAAATATGATAATGAGCCAAACCCTGAGCACACAAATAAAGTTTTACCCCAAAACTCCCTTTTTACCCTTACCCAATTCCTTAGATGTACTTCACACTCATTCATCGTACTCGTCCGAACCGTAATTACCTCACCCAGCTACATACTTCAATTCTACCTCTCACTTTTACACAAAAGACAGCATCTTATCAAAAACACTTGCCGGCCCATATTTCCGAGATATCCCCACCACTTGAGCATAAGATTCGAGCAATGCTTTCCACTACAGAACTGCAGCTCCTGCTTCTCTCTCTTTTACAAGTATGACTTTTTCCACTACAAGATCATCTTTTCCTGACTACAGGATGTTTCCCCTTCACTACTTCGACTAATCAAGAAGACCAATGTGAGGGTTCCGCTGACACAGCTAATGCAAGGGAATGTCAGGAGCCTACTTCAGAAAGGAATATATGGTTGGGCTTACCATAAGATACCACGCAACCCTTAGGAGAGGGCTCCAGCCAACCAGACAACCACTGGCTGTGTGGGGTAAGATACCACCTCAGACCTCTAAAATAATAAACTAGGTAAGGAAATACATACAGGGGACTCACAACACAGAACAGTTCAATCACTCTATCAAACATCCACAATTATTTTTTTTTATTTTTTTATTTTATCCGGTTTATACAAACCTTTAAAATCTTTTACAAACACATCAACAAACAACATATAACATACATCATTTTACATCATTCCACATATTCCTCCAGTCCTCCTGATCCCTCCAACATCCGTTTGCCCCAATGCTCCTTTTAGTCGTTGCTTGCTTCCTGGGCAGCAGCAACCAGGCTTAACTGCACTTCAATTGTTCTTAAGAAGTGCGTCAGAGGAATTAACAATTTCGAATCGGTTCCACTAAACATGTGGCCCCACCAATCATCCGCGCACAAGGAAGGATGGATTGCGCTCCACGGACCCAAATGCAAGGTTCTTTCATTGCGGAAGTTATTGCAAAAAAGAACCAGGTGCTTCAGTGTTTCTGGTTCCCTTGTGCAAAATCTACACATAAGGTTTATATTTTTGTTGCCTTTGCACATTTGTATTCGCTCTTTGGTTTTAAATAAATTCATGCGAAATAACATGAAGCGTCTACGTGCATTGGGGTCTGGGAAAAGACTGATGTATCATTGTGCCGTGTTAAAGGCACAGGCTTCAGCTGGTACGTCTGTCATCAATTTCGCTACGGCTCTTTGGGCACAGGTTCTCTCCCAATCTATGCACCAGATTTTTTATTTTTGAAGCGTTCGGATTTTCGTGTAGCATGTTGATCTTGATATCATATTGAACTAATAAGCTTTCACATCTTTGCATCCACATTGCCACTAAGTTCTGACCTTTGTCCGTTGCACTATGGAGAATTTCAAACTGGAGGATGTTTTCTCAGGCACGGGTCTTTTGAAACAAGGATAACAGGTTCCAAGTGATTCTAGCCTGTAGTGAAATAAGGGATAGTTCGTATCTAATAAATGATGACATCGTTCCTCTTGGAAGGCCCAGTATTTTCATCCAGAATTGATTTTTTTAAAGATGACCATACTTCATGAGTACAGCGCAAAGCGTTTTCGGCCCCATACCTTCTGCTGGTAAAACAACCTTAATGGTTCAAGCGAGAACTTCCCAAATTTCTGTTTCATAATTAAGGCTTGGCTGGAGAGCTGAACACATTTCCTTTTAGTGTCAGCTATCCAGAGACCGTCGTTAATGCAGGAGCTTAGTATAATTCCCAGATATTTCACACTTTGCGATATCCTCAATGGTGCTCCACCCAGGGTCCATCTAAATTTTTTTTCTGTTTTCGAGGACCCTCCTTTCAAGTTCATGATTATTAAGATTTCGCTTTTACTTGGATTAATCAGCAGCCGATTCTCGCTTACGTATCTCTGGATGGCATCGAGTTTTCTTTGTAAGCCGGTGGGTGTTACGTCCATCACAACGAGATCATCGGCATATCAAAGCCAACTTATGTGTGATTTATTTATTTTCGGCGGCAATGAGTTTACTGCATCTATCGAGATGCCAATGTCCGATACGAACAAGCTTAATATGGCTGCAGCAAGCGAGCAACCTTGCTTTACACCCTTGCTTGTTACTACTGCTGCTGACAACGTTCCAGCATGATCCAAGTGAATCTTGATAGATGTTTCCGTATTGAGCTCCTGGATAGCAGATACAAGATTTTCCAGGCAACCCCACCACCGCAGTTTTGCCCACAAAAGGTCACGGTCGACAGTGTTAAAGGCGCTCGAAAAATCAATGAACGCCAAGTATACTGCGGTGTTATTCTTTATAGCCTGCATTTTTGACAAATTAAGTAGTAGTAAATTTAAGGAACAACCAACTTGTTTGACAAAACCAGCCAGTCTGGCGTCAACATGTCCCGTGTTTGCAGCCCATTGAACCAACTTTTGTTGAAGGGTGGTGGCATCCACAATTCTAATCCCATCAACCTCAAGTAATTTTGCACCCACACTCCAAGTCTATCCTTAGCAAAACCACTTAAATCAAAGAAGCAGCTGCTTCTTTTTTAAGCCTATTTCCCACTTGCTTTACACCCTAAATGTGCACTCACTTGAACCGAGATACTCCGATGTGGTGCTCCTTCAAAGTCACCCTGCACAGCTAAGTCACGGCACCACATCTCTGGGTAGCAGACAGACCTTTATCCAACATGCATCTGTAGACTTCTTTTTCACCATGCACAGAAGCGCGGTCCACGTCGTGAGGTGTCACAGCTAAGAGGTGGGGACAGAAGACCCCCAAGGTTTTGGAAAGCCTGGGCTCCTACTGGGCTCGCCAAATGTGCACATGGGCCTTTAATCACCTTAACCCAAACAGGCCCACGACTTAAGAAGTGAGTACACGGTTGTACATAAAGCAAGTTTATTGTACAATTTGCCAGGGAGCAGTTAGATGGTGTTGCAGGACCAAAATAACCCAAGTCTCAACAAACCACATCAGTTCACATCTTTTATACAGTTTTGCAACAGTTAAAACACTCCCAAATGCTTTAATACAATCCACCCCCACATACATGATTGGACAAAACTCTCTTCAAAGAAATCCCATCTTTTTTCCAATTCCTATATTTTTATTGGCCACTTATATCTTAATAGTCATCTTCAGATCATATTCATAATACACCTCTTCTTAGGATTCTTCCGTAGGAGGTCATGACATCAGCACATGGTTAAACATTGGTATTATAACATAATTCATTACTATCAATAACTGGCCTATGCCGTTTAAACCCTAACTCTTGATTTGCACATGGCTTGCATGAATATTCCGCCCGCGATATGAGGAAGGCTGGGTGAATGATTTCTCTTTGTGTTAGTGGTGCTATCTCAATTCCCAGGTCACCGTTCCATTGAAATTTTCCAATCTACAAACCTCCCACTTCATTGCACAATTGAAACTGCTGAATAGCCTTAGGCACTGGCTTACCCCAAGTTTTACTACTGACCAAAATAAAAAATGAAACTCCTTCTGTCACCCTCTCAGGAATCAGGAGATTACATCTATTACCTATGATATTTATCAGACCATAACAATTTATGGCTATTTTCTACAGCTGTACTCACTGCATAGGTTATACAATTACTTATTCACCTTTCCCCTGGCACCTAAAACCTCACAGAACCAGTTTCAAAGTTCACTTTGCGAAACAGCCCTCGACTACCGTGTTTTTGATTATTTTGTGAGATTCATGAATTCCCCATGTATTTGTTTTATTGTACATGTATGTTTTTACATTTGGTGGGTTTAACATTTTATCTTTCTGTAACATATCCCATCCATAATTTAACTACACTTTGATACCTATTAAATTACAATATGGTACCCAGCTTGCTACCACCCCCATTTAGCAATATGGTGCGCACAACATGAACCACTGGTAATCAGAGGGACCTTTCCTGACCACAACAACACATTCTTCCCTTGAGTTCAATGGAAGTATAGTCCTAAAGAAACTTCTCGACCTACAAACCAGTGCTCTGACTATTCCTGTTAAATTTGACCTTGGCGTCTTTGGGACTACTTGTCTTATTGAACTCAAACACCTTATCCACTGGATTATGCTCTGGGAGAAGCCTCAGGTGGCATTCTTGTAACCTTGGCACTAATACACTTTCAAGGTTAACATTTGTCAAAACTATGTTAAGGCGATTGCGGTTGCCAGAGTTATGGAAGAACTCTATTGCAAAATACAGGGATGTCAAGAACATTTTAATCTGTGCCTATGACAACTGGCTCCTCAAAGAATAGCTGCTAATGTTTTAGCAAGATAGTTGATCCTCACAATAGCATTTGACAAAAAAAAACACTCTGGGTTTTGAGGGGTAATTTGTACTTTGTTGAACAACTTTATAAAAAATTCTCTTTTCACAATATTATGTTTTTGCATGCCCCCATTGTCCACTGTGACAATGCGTTGGAACAACATGGCATCTCCATGGCCCAAGCATGGTTTAACAAAATACTGAGGCTGAGGGGCATAGGACATATCAGATAAGATCTTATCATCTGTAAATCTAAAAGTTCACAATCTTGTACTTTTCCTTTGGTGAACTATCTGAAGAAGGTTTTGTTAATTAGAAAGGGACATCTACAATAACCAGACCATGATACTTTGGAACTGATGCACAGCATTGTGATGCAAGCACGGACAGTTATGAAATGTTTATAAATGTTGTATTTATTTGTATATTTTGTGGATTTTTAGTCATTATTTGTTTCTTATTGTAAAGTAATGTCTTAAATTTGGCTAATCCACTAGCTACCAAAGTTAATTCTTGAATGTTTTTTTTTAGATTTCTATCAGAACTAAACATTGTTTGGTGCATTTTGTTCCTTTCCCGGTTGTTCTCACTGCATTGTTGTCTATAGGTCTCCATGGATCGGAGCTTGCAGATGTTTGTTCCAAGCAGATTCTTGGTGATGATGATGTCTGCTTGTGGGAGCATTCCTCATCCTGTGAGTTTACACAAATGTAAATGCTTCAGAGTTATATGATCTTTTCATCCATTCATTTCGCTTTTTGGTGTTTTGTTTTGTTTTATTTCATTACCCTACTGTCTTCATTTGTTTGTGACTTTTCCATCTATTAATTCCCTGCTTAAGTGTTTTGTTTTTTATCGACCAAATCTCTTCATGTGCTTGTGGTGTTTTTATCCATTCTTACACAATTAGGGCCTTATTCACAGAGTTTTTTTCCACAATGGGATTGTACCATTATAAAACGCTCCTGTGAATAAGGCCCTTCATGTTTTGTTCCATTTGAGGGTATAAAAGTTACTCCAGGACTCTGGTGTTTTCATCTATACATTTCACGCTTGATTTTTGTTTTGTGTTTGTACGAATCCATGTCACCCTGTGCCTACTGCCCATGTATACATCTATTGACACATTTTATTTTTCTGAAAAGTGAATGTCTCAAGAGTGGCTCATCAATGTTTGCGGCATGCTCAGATTCAAGGTAAAGGATAGGTTTCTTTGAAAAATCAGAAAACTCGAAGCAGAGTAGTTTGATGTCTGCATCCTGAAAGCATGTGTGTTTGGATCCATGGAAAACCAAATGCAACACCCACCTTTCTTCCGCATTCTTTGTCTACATGAAACCGTTCATGAAATATCTCCAAATTAGCAGGTCTGTTCAGAAGGGGTCATATGAAGGGATTCCAAGAACTTTCATAGAGTAGGTCACACGTTAAAGATGAAATTGATTTTCCAATACAAAGTGTCATGTAACCTCAACTATATCCCTGCAAACGTGAACGATGCTCCTACACATTTTTTTTAACGTTATTCTTTTAGGATTTACAGTGTGAATGGTTTATACTTTAAAATGACAATTATAGCCATTAATGAATTAGACATGTTTGTGAGGTTATACAAGTTAAATGCTTGGTTGGAAATTAGCATGCTGCACATGACTTACCGTAAAACTGTATGTAGCAACGTTAAGTGGGCTACCAATGTAACAATGGCACTCTCCCTGCACAGGTACTGTGACTCCAAATGACTCTCTATCTACGCATGCTTGCATTTCTGATAGTCGGGTGAGTACCTGACCCTTAGATATGCAATAGTCACCTGTGTCCACTTGAGCAGGGTCCATATGGCTGGTGACTTACCCCCATCTGCTTTGAGCATCTCCCTTCACCTGTCTGATAACAGGCAGACCAGATGAAAGGAAAGGTGTGATAGGTGAACGCATCCCCCGTCACACGTGCCTGTTTGAAATGTGCATTACAAATTTTCAGATTTCCACGAAGTTCCTTGCAGAGAGTAAGATGTGGTTTTCTCTATGGCTTTCTCCCACTCTCATTGAGCAATGTGACTTGTTCTGAATCGGCACTGCAAATAGGGCAAGGCAGGGAGGAATGGAGGGAGGAAGGAAGGAAGGAAGGAAGGAAGGAAGGAAGGAAGGAAGGAAGGAAGGAAGGAAGGGAGGAAGGGAGGGAGGGAGGGAGGGAGGGAGGGAGGGAGGGAGGGAGGGAGGGAGGGAGGGAGGGAGGGAGGGAGGGAAGGAAGGAAGGAAGGAAGGAAGGAAGGAAGGAAGGAAGGAAGGAAGGAAGGAAGGAAGGAAGGAAGGAAGGAAGGAAGGAAGGAAGGAAGGAAGGAAGGAAGGAAGGAAGGAAGGAAGGAAGGAAGGAAGGAAGGAAGGAAGGAAGGAAGGAAGGAAGGAAGGAAGGAAGGAAGGAAGGAAGGAAGGAAGGAAGGAAGGAAGGAAGGAAGGAAGGAAGGAAGGAAGGAAGGAAGGAAGGAAGGAAGGAAGGAAGGAAGGAAGGCCGGCCTTCACACCATTTGGTTAGGGCGCATACGAGAGTGCAATAAATTCAATATTATTACAACTGTGGCAGGTACATGTGCAAACTACATTTTAGAAACAAGCAGTTTATTTTTACTGCATGTGGATATGGATTCGTGATCACATCTGCCCGATTCAATTTAGATTGTGTATAATAAAGTTGCACAGCAATCTGAACCGTGCCCATGCATTGGTACTAGGGGAAGAATATGTTATGAAAAGTGTAACTCGGAAGTCTGTGCATCACGTGGTCCATCATAACGGAGGCAAACTTTCTGCACAGATTGCCTAAGACTGACAATGTATCAAGCTGTTCTTTGCTGCCAGAGACAGATTTATGGGCACACTTTCCGGCGCCACCAATCTGTGCTATACCAAAAGGCAGGAGTGTACTACTACACGGGGAACAAATCACACATTCCACCCATTAGACGAAATGCAGCAAAAATAATTAGGAAAACCTGTTTCAGTATTGTAGTAACTTGACCTTTATATCGTACAGACAGTCCATTATTCAATCAGTCGGGTTTCCTTTCTTTCAACCTGTCCCTTTCCCCAAAATATACTTTTTTATTTATTTACATGTTTTCATTGACCTAAACACTTAGACTGGCGAAGCTGGTCTAATAAAAACGCGCAGGGATCCTCCTGCATGGATGGCCTTAACAGCCTTGGATACACGCTTGCTCAGGAACACTTCCTTAATATCGTGTATGGCTTAGATAGGGTTATCTGGATTTTCCGTAATGCTGCTCTGGAACCAGATTTTGCACCAGTGCAAGTGCAAAGTTTGCACCGTATTGGCTCTAGGGCAAAGTTTGCCCTATTTTTAAGAACACTAGGACACATTAAAAAACCATTAGACCTCGACAAGTGCACTTTGGCATATTAAAAGCACCACGGCAAAAAATGCTCTAGTGCTAAAAAGCTATATTGTTGATGCATTTTTGCATCAGGGCAAAGTTTGCCCTAGTGCTAATAACATTCCTTATTAGCACTAGGGCAAACTTCCGCCCTGGTGGAAACATGTAGTGAAAATGCATCTTTTTTGCAGTAGGGCAATTTGTTCCCTGGTGCGTTTAATATGCCAAACTGCACTTGTCGGGGTGCAATGGTTTTTTAATGTGTCCCAGTGTTTTTAAAAATTGGGCAAACTTTGCCCTAGTGCTAATACCATGCAAACTTTGCACTGACACTGGTGCAAAGTGTCTGTAATCTGGCCCCTGGTCCGCTCGCAAGGCTTCTTCTGATGCTTCTGAGGCCGGGGGTACTTCCCATCAGTACATTCCTTAGTAAATACATTTCAATGTTCACGTAGGCAGAACGGGCAGGCGTATATGATATGATATGGGCTGCAGTTAAGGTGCTCGATATCTGTAACCCCAGTTTCTGTCAACCTGTGAGATTCTACAGGAGTGAGGGGAGGGATGGAGGTTAAGGCCCTCCTAAATTAATATATATGTCCTCAGTGCCCAGTGTGACATCAGACACCCTCAGAGTGGTGTCTTCATTTTTCACGTGACCTTTGATATATCTGTTATGTGCAGTAGGGCTTCCACCTGGCCCGGTGCGGTGGACAGTAAGACATTTAACTAGCAATGCAAAATGAACTCAAACACTATAACTATACCACACACAAACTTTATTTCTAGTTCACTCTCATTGAAACCTCATGTTATTAAATTTACTACGTGTGCTCTGCACTTGTATCGGCAGTGCAAAGTCAATTTTCAGCAGTGCAAAGTCACATTGGACCGTGCAAAAAATTCCATGAACCGGACCCTGAGACTCATCACCCTCTGGATACTTTTAGGGGCATTTACAACTCACACCATTAGGGCAACATGTATCCATCAGAAAGGTTTTTTTTTCAATTTCAATTCAGGAAAGGCAAACCAGTTCCATGCCACACTATAGATGAGATGACGGCACACTGATCACCTGCATTCTATATCTATATGATCGATAACATACTGGGCTTAAGTACAAAGCTCATCATCTTCTTACTCTCGTCCTCTAGTCTCTTGTCACCCTGTGATTTTAAGCTGGGGTGTAGATGGGCAACAGACTGCATCCCTGGTGCCCTTCGGTCATGTTGTTGGTCATCTGCCAATCCTCCATGCCCACCTCGCCCAGAGGCCCCTCCAAGCCTAAACTCCGGTAGTCTCTCTCTTGGATGGCTGATCAGATGAGATATATCATGCCCTCCATGGATCTATGCAAAGCCATCAGAAGTCACTGCTTGTTCATTGTCCCTTACATTGACAAACACCAGAAAAGCCATACATGTGGTCTTGCTCCAGTACACTGGACAGGCAAAAGAGCCAGTGAGTGCAATCCTGTCCTCTCCCTGCTGAACAAGGCCTATCCTTAATACAGGCCTCACCTGCGATGGATCACCACTCCTGTCCCAAATCTCCCAGAGCAAAATACATATCTTATGAACATACGTGTACAATTTCTAACATGGGCACTTACCGCCGCAGGGGCATGTCACATCTACTTCTTTTGAGCCTGAACAAGATCACCAGCCAGTGCACTGTCCCAGATCCCACACTTTCTGTGACCTCTTGAGAGATCCATAGACAGAGCCTGTATCCTACCAAAATAAATCAATATTCATTTATGGAAGCCCAAAATGTGCATTGATTTCAAAATCTAGATTATAGCCACACGGCAGGATTACATACATTGTACCAAATATGGGTAATTGAGAACTGGGGCGTGGGCAATTTAGTACTGATATTTGCACAGACTAAAACATGCAAACTATGGGTCTTACACTCGTCATTAAGTGCAGATGGGGTTCTAGACTTACACATTTGCCCATCAGTTGGACAAAACATTGTCAACTGGGCTTCGTGTGGTTCAGGCCCTAATGCTTCCACGTAAACAGTTTCAACTGCATCATACACGGAGAGGGAGAGAGGAATGAAGGGTGTCTCATTTAATTTTGTGAATATAGTGAGATTACAGCCGGGGGGAAAGGGGGGGGTGAAAAATGATTTCAGCATTTACATCTGTTTGCTAGAGAAGTTAATGTGAGAAATCGTATAGGACCTTTTTCATGGTTCTTGTTTATGTTATTCTTTAAAGCAAGAGGAGAAGAGTGTGTGTTCCCGGCTGCATTTAAAAGTCGAGTGTACAAAGCCAATAGATAGAGCTTTATTTACTGCCATGAACACCTTATATGACACGCTTCAGCTATCATATGCCCAAGGACAATATTACATGCACAAGTGCTACCATAATGTAATTTGTAACTACATAGTGGCAGCTACTGACATCCCCTCAAAGGTGCCGTGTCAATTGCACAGATAAACTCAAATGAACACATTTGCTGCAACCCATCCGCAGGTTACCCCTTGTGGGACAGGTACAGTCATCATAGAAGCAGTTGCATCACTTATTGCAGATGAAGCCAGGTAGGTTATTGTGACAGGGTCTTGACCCCATCAAGGAGGAACAGGGACCCCTCTCATGAATGAATATTGCGCCGCTGGAATTCACTCTCTGCCATGCCAATTTGATGCTGGCCGAGTTCTGCTTGACTTATTTCAGAATGACTCATATCAGCATGCCTCACATCCAGCAGAGACTGCAGCAAACTGAATGGAGATATCTGCAGGACTTGCAACATCTTTGAAGCTCCAAAGCTCAAGGAGCAGCAGGCCACACAGGAGCAACTCTACTCACCACGGCACCTGAAGACAATAAGGCGGAGCAAACACCAACCTGCCCAGAGACCCAAACCAAATTCTAATGGTGCATGGAAATAGGGGACACGGCCAAATGGGGTTTATCAAGACACACAGCAGGAAAACCCAACCCCCGGAGAAAGGTACAGAGATTGGCCCGGAGGGTCAATGTAGGTATTGGACCAATGGAGTGGATGGTGGAAGGCTAGAACCAGGATAGAAGTATAAAAGACAGAGGGAAGGGTACTAGGGTGAGTGGAGGAGGTGAGGAAGTGGACTGACATACCACTTGGAGAAGGGTGGAGCAGAATGGTGAGGAGAGTTTAGCAGAGATTGTTAACAGAGATTAGTACCCGGTGGGGGGCAATGAGAAGGCTCAGAGTGGGGGCAATACGACACGGCAATCCCCACTCCTCCCACACCCTTTTCTTCATATTGTTCTCCCTCCTCCTCCCGCCCCACTTACCTCCTTCATTCTGGTCCTGATCAGAAGCAGATGTGCAGGGAACACTTCAGTTCCCTGCTTGACCGCTCCCGATTTGCGACACTCCGCCATGGAAAGGGTGAAGGGAAAACTTGGAGTCCCGTCTCCCGTTCCGTGGTGAGCATTTTATTTTTATTTTTAGTGGCCGCCATGGATATGGAGAAGGGACTACTTGTAGTCCATTCTCCTTTCCATGGCGGTCATTTTCTTTGTTTACTTTTTATTACTGTTTTAAATGACAACAATGAAAAGGCAGAACGGACTTCGTGTTCCGTTTCATGGCAGTCATGTTTGTTTTTGATTCTGAAATGCCGGAGTGTCTTGCAACCAAATGTACACACTATTAGTAATCCAGTCTAATGGGCCAGGGTACTATTAGCAATAGGCCCCTCAACAGGGATTATTGCTTAATTGTTAACAGTGAGGTGGTGGTAGTATGAGATAATTGTAGCAAATAGTGAAAGTGAGGTTGTGAGTGAGTAGGTGTTTGGTGTGTGAGTGAGAGGGTACGTAAAAGGGACTAAGTGTAGAGTGAGAGGGATGAAAGTGAAGAGAGAATGGAGATGAGAGTAGAATAGGGAGAAGAGAGATGAGAGTGGGGTAGAGGAGAGTGTGGGAGACAAAGAGGAGAGAGAAGAGGGAAGGGGAAAGGGAGAGAGGTGAGTGTTTGAACATCAGATGGATAGACTAGGCGGGCAGGTGGAGATCAGAAGAAGAGTAGAGGGAGTAACAGAATAGAAAATAATGGAGAGTAGGATCATCAAGGAGAGCAGAGAGATAGAGAAAGAGAGAGAGAGAGAGAGAGAGAGAGAGAGGGAGAGAAAGAGAGAGAGAGAGAGAGAGAGAGAGAAAGAGAGAGAGAGAGCAAGTGGAAGGAGAGAAAGGATTTTGGTGCCTGTGGAGGCCCAATATTGCTAATCTTCTAAAATATGTACGGGCCAATTTTATGTAACCCTGCAAAACCCCCATTTTCTCTGCCGCCTTTTCCCCACCCAAAGCCCCCCTCCTCTACCCACCCTCACCAGGGACACACTAACACAGCCACACATACATGCACACAATCACACAAACACTCATATATACCTTCTCCCTGCCTCCTTCCTTCCCCTCCCCAACTTCTCCATCCTACACCCTTCTTCGCTTGCCTCCCTTGGCCCCCAATTCCCCATACTCGCCTCTTTCTCTTCCACTGCACCAGATGAGATGTCTAGAGCTTTCTGATCTATAAAAGTCTCCTATAAACAGGTGCTCCCCTGTTCTTCCAGAACCTTCAAGGACAACATTGCCTTTCTTGCTCCAGCCTTGGCTGACCTCTGCAACCACTCATTTATCACTGGCTCCTTCCCTCAACCCCTTAAGCACTTTCTTGTGTACCCTCTCCTAAAAAAGCCATCTGTTGACCCTTCTTGCCCGGGTAACTATCACCCTATCTCTATCACCCCTTTTTTGGGCAAACCCATGGAGAAGGTGGTCATCCCTCAACTGACCCTCCACACCAAAATGTCTAGCTGCCCCCATGAACACCAGTCTGATTTCAGGGCAGCTATAGGCACGGAAACTGCTCTCCTGAACATCAGTGAAGACCTACTCTCGAACCTGGACTCTGACACTCTATCTGTTTTGATCCTCCTCGATCTTTCTTCTGCTTTTGACACAGTCAACAACTCAATCCTCATAAACCATCTCCACGATACCCTAGGCATCACAGACAGGGTACTGGCATGGCTTACCTCCTTCCTTTCAAACAGGCCCTCCCAACGGCAAATCAGTCCTTTTCTGTCCTCCACCTCCCTCTCTACATGTGCCGTCCCTTAGGCTCTATCCTATCACCATTCTCTTCAACATCTACCTGGCCCCTCTGGCCCACCTGATCTCCACTTTCTCCACTCATGTCTATTGTTACGCAGATGTCACACAGCTCTCTTTCAAGCTGCATTCCCCTACTATCACAGTGCTTGCCCCAGACATTGGGAGCAGACCACCCTGCCCCAGGTACTGGCACCTATGGGGACATTTAAGACCCCAAAGGATTGCCTAAGGGCTTCCTGGACTCAGTGCTGGTGCCGTCGGCGCCAGCCTCATACTGCCCTCTCAAGCAAGGCAGTTTGCAGGGGAAGAGGAATCATGTGCAGCCCAGTCTGAGGAATGATGGAGGGACTACTTTACCTGTGACTACTTTGATAGGGTGTAGTTGGAGGGACTACTTCACCTTGGGACTACTTCTTGAGGCTATATAAACCACACCCTCAGAACAGAACACGCTGCGCGTTATTCTGCACTCCTGCAGCGTAACGCTCACCATGTCTGCTAGCTTCAGCCCAGTCTTCAGCCATGCCAGTCCAGGTCTTCATGAACCGCTGCCTGTAAGGAAGGAAAGGAAGACAGAGGAGAAAACAGAACAAGGCTCTTAACTTATGCTCCATCTCAATCGCTCGTGAGCCTCTGCATCTGCCGAACAGAAAATGAAAAACCAGGTAAAAGACATTGCAACACTGCGCAGCGCTAATACTCACCAGAAGGCTGCTCACTCTTGCGATCCATCGAAGCACCATCACGCAATCGCTGCTCCGGAGCTGCCACACCTGCCGAACTGAAAAGAAAGCATCAGGTTAGCGGCGCAAAAGGGAAAAGGCCTCATTGAAGACATTTCAATCTTACGCAGCGCTAATACTCGCCTGAAGTCTGCACTCTCTTGCGGTCCCTCGAGACACCATCACGCGATCGCCACTCCAGAGGCACCGCACCTGCAGAATAGAAAAGGAATAGCAGGTTAGTTGCTCAGAAGAACAATATCGTATGTTAAGACATTATCGCATCGCGCTAGTGTGGAAACTCACCTTGGAATTCTGCTCACCATTTTCGGAGAGGAATCACTCTTTGTTAGATGCACCAAATGGGAACCTGCAAAGAAAAAGGCACAGGAGTGAACTTTTGGCAACTTGAACTCTAAAGCAATCTATACCAAGGAGTATTGGCATAAAGACTTACCCATTAAGTCATAGTTGTCTGGAACTCTTCAGTAATCTGCAGGATCAGTGAAGTAACTAAATCCTTGAACTGCTACGCACCCCTGCATACTGTCGCAGGATGGAGAGTCCGCCATTCATAACACTAAGGTGAGATATAGGAGAGGGGTGTATAAGGAGATCAAGGGAGGTGGAAGTCGGTCCTCCTCCTGACGGCTAGTTAACATCTCATTTCAACATTTTAGGCAAATCTTCTTTCGTGACGGACGGGCAAAACAGAGAGGGCATGTGGAGCCACGTGTGACGCTGGTGGAGACAGTTACCGTCCAGCTTCGTTTGGCACCTCTGTGGAGACCAGGTGAGCGTAACACCTACCTCCTTCTCTTCCTCCTCCCTCATACCTGACTGCCTCACTGATATTCAGGCACTGTGCTCTGCCAATGATCTCTTCCTTAATTCCAGTAAGATGACAGATATCCTTCTCATTTGGACCTCTGCTCCTTGCTTTCCCCCCACTCTCTGGTCAGAGTCCCAAGTGTCCTCTCCCCTTACCCACTCATCTTTGACTCCACTCTCTCTTTCTCTACACATATCATGGACCTTGCCAAAAAGTCAAATTTTCAGATGCAGCTCCTCAGGGGCATTCTACTTTTCCTCACCTTCCCCCAGAAACTCAATGTCTATAGAACCCTGGTTCTCTCTAGGCTTGACTACTGAAATAGACTCTTTCCTCCCTTCGCCCCGTTCAACTAATCCAGAATATGACTGTGAGACTTATCCTTGGTCTCAAGCCCAGGGACCGCATCTCTCCAGCTCTAAGATCTCTCTACTGGCTCCCAGTGACCGCAAGGATCACGTTCAAGACCCTTTGCAGCATTTGCAAGGCAGTCTGGGGCCTGGGACCTCTTTACATCCAGCATTCGCTCCCTAAATACCTCCTTGGACAGAGTCCTTCGGTCTTCCCGCTCCAACTCTCTGCCCTTTATCCCTCAAATTAGCCAGATTTTTAGATAGTATGGGTAACTGTTACTAGTTACCAAACCTGGATCTAGGAACACCTGGGCTAAGGAGGTGCGAGTCCAAGTGAGTATGTGGGAGGGATACCCACTAGTGTACTTCAGCCTCAGCGCAATTCCTTACAAATCTGAATCTCTCATATTGTTTCAAATAAAAACCCTTCAATTACACTTTGGAGTCTGGGAGTTTGTGATGCCGCCTGTGACAGTTATGTACAGCTTCAACTGCCCACCTATTGCTATCACATGGCACGTTTTGCCACATGCTGGCTACATGTCCTTATCAAATACCAGGATGCTTGCACTCGATACAGAAGTACCACAATACTTCCCTTTTACTGAAGGATTGTACTTTAAATAGTGGGTTTTGTGCAGTTGTCCATATGCTGGGCTGTTTCTGTTTTCTAGAACTGTGTTTCCCATAGTAGTGTCCAGAATTCCTACATGAGAAGTTTCTTCTTCCCGCTGACACCCATGTTTCACTTGTCATGAATGTATGAAGTGTTGAATTATGCTTGTTCCGAAATGTTGAGAGGTTTTTGTATGCTCGATGCCTGATTTTTTTCTTTTGTTCAAGTTTTTTCTGATCTCCTTCTTTGCACTTACTGTTTGTGTTTGCTGCATTCTTCTTCGTGAATCCACCCCACTCAGCGTAGCTCAATGGAAAGTTCTGCATTCTTTCAAACGTATTCACTCTTATGTATGTTTTCACGCTAACCTTACTCTTCTTCCTTCCTTCCTTCATTTTGTACTTAATAAAGTGAATAATTCCAGCTTCCTGGTTCCTGTTTGTGAGCAGCATGGAAGAGCGGAGGGGGCCTGGAAGGACGGACCGCAGCTGCAATAAAAAGGTAAGAATTTTTTTTTTGTGATATGATGTGTATTTTGCATGTGTGAAGTCCTTTCAGATGTATGCATATGAATGGTGGATGAATGAGAAGTGATGTGATGTGTGTTTTTGAATGTTCTTGGTGGGTGGGTGTGTGTGCCTGTGTAGAGAATGCAATGAGTGGATGTAAGAGAAGGTATGAGTGAGTGGCTGGTGGGTAAATGAGAAGTGATGTCATGTGTGTTTTTCAATGTTCTGGAAGGTGGGTGTGTGCCTGCATAGAAAATGAAATGATTGGACTTAACAGAAAGTGTGAGTGACTGGTGGGTGAATGAAAAGTGATGTGATACAAGTTTTTGAATGTTCTTTGTGTGCCTGAGGAGAGAATACAATGAGTAGATGTAAGAGAAGATGTGAGTGACTGGTGGGTGAATGAGAAGTGATGTGATGTGTGTTTTTCAATGTTCTGGGTAAGTGGGTGTGTGCCTGTGTAGAAAATGTAATGAGTGGATGTAAGCGAAAGTGTGAGTGACTAGTGGGTGGATGAGAAGTGATGTGATGCAAGTTTTTGAATGTTCTGGATGGGTGTGTACCTGTGTAGAGAAGGCAATGAGTGGATGTAAGAGAAGGTGTGAGTGAGAGACTGGTGAGTGAATGAGAAGTGATGTGATGTGCGTTTTTGAATGTTCTGGGTGGGAGGTGTGTGCCTGTGTAGAGAATTAAATGAGTGGATATAAGAGAAGGTGTGAGTAAGTGACTGGTGGGTGAATGGGTATACATATGGTAGTGTATGTTTGATTGTTCCAGGTGAAGTTTGGTTTGTGCCTGTGTAGGGAATCCAGTGTGAGTGAATGTGAGAGGGGGTGTATGGATGAGTGACATGTCAGTGAAAGGGGACGCATGTGTGTGTAATGCCCTGGGAGACTGGGGATCACTGGAGCATTTTTGCCACATCCTTTATTGACTTTGCATGTTTTACTGGTATTTTTGGGCAGAGCAGAGTTCATGAGGGCCATTCCCTGGCTAGACTGTCTTTTTGGTACATTCGGTATAGCCATTGTTTACTGTGGCATGACATGTATTACTCGGCATCTTTAAAAAATCAAGTAAGTAGTGTTACCTGGCTAGACTGATGTTTTGGTGTAGTGGCCAGTATACATTTTACTGTAGCATGATGCTTTATTAACTGAGCATCTATAATGAATCAAGAATGATAAGTATTCTTGTGGGTCTAGACTGGTTTACGTTGGAACCAGTTTGGACAGGCTTTCATTTTGTGACATGTCACTTTTAATGGCCAAACCAACGGGAGTATGTTCTTACATAGGAGTACTGGCATATATTGGCAGAGCCAGTTTTATTTATGTATTTTTTACATATAGATAGCACACAGGCAGCCCACAGGCATTGAGGCACTGTGAGGGGAGCTTAGTTGCAGGGAAGGTAAAAGTGGGTTATGAATTTACATGTTGTACTTTAATACATTTGAGTACAAGTTATGAATACATTTTGCCGTTCAACAGGAGTTTTGTGCCCAGTGCCAGTAATGATACTATAAAAAACATCTTAAAGCGAACATGAGTATGGTCTTATATGGGAAAACTAGCATATGCTGGTGGAGCCAGCATGGAAACATATGGGCACAGCCAGCATACTTCTTCTTTTATACTGGCATATATTACAGGGATCGGCATGATAATGCATTGGGAAAGGCCCTGGGCACTTTTGGTGACTTGAACCTATTGTACTTTTTTCATGATTTACGCTACATCCTACAAAACCGATTGTTGGTCTTTTACCCACATTTTTGGCCTTTTACCCACATTTTCCGAGGAAGTGTGCTGTGTAATGCACCATTTTAACCCATTATTCAAAACATTTTCTTTGGGGAGGGAAAAGAATCTTCCCCACAACGAACCCCAAACACATTTTTCGTTAGTTTGGGCTCCCTCGCTATGCTCGGTCGCAATCACATAATTGTGGCATATATTTACACCCTCCAAAAAAACAACTCACCAATGGTGGCTGGTATATTTGTGTACTAGGCACTGCCCTCTTATTTCTATTTTGTGTTAAACATGTAACCTTTGATAGAAAAACATATTTACTTCTTTCACTTGCATTCCCCTGCAGCAAAATAATCATCATGGACATTGCACACATGGTGGTTTGGACTAGCCCTGTGGCGTGCCCTGTGCTTTGTTAAGGAGCTTGGGGTGGGGGAGAGAGTATGGCTCACAGGGGAGCTGCCAAATTGGGCACCACTGGGTCTGACAAAGGGGCAGTGTGCAGTGTGCGCCTTGAAGTCTGTCATTGAGTCCCCGGGTGAGAAGCAACTCATGGGTGTTTTCAATTTAAAATAACTGTGTGGTGCCATGGGTTTATGTGTGCAGCAATGATACTACATTAAATGGTGTTTTTATTTTTAAGTCCACTGGCATGCAGTATTATGCTTGGATAATAAAAACAATGGGGGGATCTTAGGTATATTGAAAGAAGCTTTCGCAGGTGTAATACTCCATCAAAGATAACATTATCAGGTCCACTCCCCTGTGTGCATGCAGACCAGTCTAGTAGGTTTCTCCTATCATAGTGGTAGGACTCACAGATAGATTTATAACCATGGAATTTTGTTGATACGAAATCCTGGCCAATGATTGAATTTTCAGCAAAACAAGGTGGGGTCTGGGATTCTCTCTACCAGCACGAACACGGCCCAATGACCTGTTCTTGAGTGAATAGCCCCTGGGAGAGACTCAACGAGTCTTTAGCTCACTGTCCCTTTCACAGAGAAGAAATGTCCCTGCATATTAGTCTTTCTCCTGCCCTGGGACAGTCCACAACCGAAATACTAGGCAATTCTCCTCTGACCAAGAGTACCAACAGCAACCCCATACACGTGTTTCAGCCTTGTTGGGCATCAGTGAGGTGAAGCTGTGCCTCTCTAAGAACAGTGAGCAAGGGGTCCACGCCTGGATCACCCTGGTAACTTAGGGTGAGACCCAAAGTTAATTTATGCAAAACAAGGGGGGTCTGGGAATCTCTCTACCAGCATGAACACAGTCCAATGACCTGTTCTTGGGTGAATAACCCCTGGGAGAGACTCTACCACGTCTTTAGCTCAATGTCCCTTTCACAGAGAAGACATTTCCCTGCATATCAGTCTTTGTCCTGTCCTGGGGCAGTCCAGCACCGAAATATTAGGCAATTCTCCTCTGACCAAGAGTACCAACAGCAACCCCATACACGTGTTTCAGCCTTGTTGGGCATCAGTGAGGTGAAGCTGTGCCTCTGTAAGAACAGTGAGCAAGGGGTCCACGTCTGGATCACCCTGGTAACTTAGGGTGAGACCCAAAGTTAATTTATGCAAAACAAGGGGGCTCTGGGAATCTCTCTACCAGCATGAACACAGTCCAATGACCTGTTCTTGGGTGAATAACCCCTGGGAGAGACTCTACCACGTCTTTAGCTCAATGTCCCTTTCACAGAGAAGAAATTTCCCTGCATATCAGTCTTTGTCCTGTCCTGGGGCAGTCCAGCACTGAAATATTAGGCAATTCTCCTCTGAACAAGAGTACCAATGGCAACCCCATACACGTGTTTCAGCCTTGTTGTGCATCATCAGTGAGGTGAAGCTGTGCCTCTGTAAGAACAGTGCGCAAGGGGTCCACATCTGGAACTTAGGACCCCCTCTTGTTTTGCATAAATTAACTTTGGGTCTCACCCTAAGTTACCAGGGCGATGCAGACGTGGACCCCTTGCTCACTGTTCTTAGAAAGGCACAGCTTCACCTCACTGATGATTCCCAGACCCCCCTTTGTTTTGCATGATTTAATTTTCAGGTCTTGCTCGTGCAGCATTTTTCTCCTGGGTAAACAGCAGCGCACTGCTCCCAAGGTCAGTGCTTTTTCGGCTTGTTTAACACAGCAACGCCACAGATAGCACATACTTCTATGTCCACTTTTACGGCTTCTTTAACACAGCAATGCCACAGATAGCACGTACTTCTATGTCCATTGATCTACCGATGTTTCATACACTTGCTCTAGCCTGCATTAGAGATTTTGGGTTACCCTTACAAATACTGCATTTTGTATGTTTTACATATAGACCCCACATCGAATCTGCAAAATGACATTTCCCAAATGTGTAATAGTGAACAAAACATACTTCCCTCTCTGCCTTGGTTCTTATATCTGGCTGAAATGAGAGCACCTGGAAACACAGGTTCTAGATGCATCTGAAAAATCTGAAGGTCATTTGCCATCACTTCCTGTGATGTCACTTGGGGTTGGGTCAAATTACATCACTTCCAGTGATGTCATCGGGGGGGTCAAGGGATGTGTGATGCCACTTCCGCTACCCCTGCTATAACAAGGGGGGTTGCCTGCCCTCTATCGATCACGGGGGTGCGCAGGGTAAGTTCAGTGCACACTGGTTTTAGACCCTTACGGGTACCCTGGTAATTTGGGCAACCGTAGAGAGAACCAGCATTCTTGCTGCTGTCAAACCGATGTCTCCGATACACTGTTTATGTACAAAATTCCAATTCTTTTATACACAAAGTTGCAGCTTTTTATTAATTAGCTGATGCTTATTTTCTTTGTACACAGCATTTTAGGAGACTTTTTTTTTATATATATATGGCAGTCTGTAATGTCCATTGTGAAATACAAAAACATGATTAAACAATCACTGTGACATCGATATAAAAGTGCATGGCATGGTAAGGCAAGTATTCATGCATACATTTTGAACTGGCAATTTGTTTGTAAGAAAAGCTGTTCCATGCCAATGGATATAGAAAACACAGAATGAAAATGCAAAAAGGAGGAGGAGACGTTGGGAATCAGTCTCCTATGCCCGGCTGTTGTCTGACCTCATATTTTGGTGAAATGACATCCCTGGTACATATTTCTTAAGTAGTTCACATGTAATTTCGAGACAAGTGTAAGAAAATACAATATACTGTTTTCAATTGAAGAATTGATGTTTTCTTCATTTCATGTTTTACATTTCAGTTTTATTCATGCTGAGTTGTTTTTTGTTTTCAATTTTCAAACAGCCCACTGGTGCATCCTGTGTGGATGTGTTTGGGAGGTGGAGATATTCCCGATGAGTAGGTATTCATTTTTGTGATGAAAATGTATGAATATGCACTAAAGAAACCACATGTGAACTGGAGCTTTAGGAAGGCTATCTCAGTGTGTACAATTTTCTATCAATTATTATTGCATGGCAATTGTGAGGCTCCAGCAGAAATTGCTTAGTGCTGTAGAGGTTTTGCTTCATGTAACTCAAGTACATGCGTTGTATTTGTGTGTAGGCTAAGAAAGATGTGCACTAGTGCACAGATGTAACTTTGTATGCCCAACTGGGCCGTAAGAGGGAGTAGCTGAAGCTGCACTACACCTTAAAATAAGGACTGTCGTCTCCTTTGTAACACGTTGCTATCACTAGGTATAAGAGGTTCAGAGCTGTAAAACCCTGTACTATTTAGTTTAGTATGTGTGAAAAATAAAAATAGGTTTGTCTTGAATATGTTCATGGTCTTTTGTTGTTCTTTTTCTTTCAGTTATACATTAGGAAACTTCAGAACAATAAATATGAAAATACATTTGGACACACTTTGCTTCTCAATAATAACTTGATAGTTGTACAAAATACACTGAATAGTTGCATATTTCAATGCTGGTGTCTGATGGTGAAAGTCTTTCAAAAGGTTATCCGGCATCTGGTCTCCCACACCAATCTCTGCTTGTTATCCGCTAGCACTCTGTTCTTCCTTTTAATCCTTCTATTTACTTTTTTTAAAGGCATGAACGTCTGCCTTACCCGTGCATTTTAGATGCTTGTGGGTGGTTGATGAGTAAAGCAGTAACTCCCAAACTTTGTCTCTTTGAACACCTGATCTATACCTTCTCCTCTAACTGTCAGTGTTATATGGATGACACTCAGCTCTCTTTCAGGCTCCCCGAGCCTCCTCTCCTCTCTCGCTCAGTCCTGACTGTCTATCTGCAATTCAGGAGTGGTGCGTCTCCAACGATCTCTGCCTTAATGCCAGTAAAATGGAGATCTTTCTCATTGGGACCCCTGCTCCCGCTTTCCCTCCCTCACTCTGGCCGCCCTCCTTGGGCTCTCTTCCTGTGCCTTCCTCTGAGGCAAAAAGCCTTGGTGTCATTTTTGATTCCACTCTCTCCTTTCCTCCTCACATCATGGACCTTGCCAAGAATGCCCAATATCACCTGAACCTACTAAGATGCATTTTTTCTTTTCTTACTTTCTCCCAGAAGCTCACTTTCTCCAGAGCCCTGGTTCTCTCTAGACTGAACTACTGCAACAGCCTCTTTCTTAATTTGCTTCCTCTACTCTCTGCAACTAATCCAGAACAGGACTGCAAGACTTATCCTTAACCTCAAGCCCAGGGACTGTATCTCTACAGCCCTGAAATTTCTCAACTGGCTCCCGGTGGCTGCAAGGATCAAGTTCAAGACCCTCTGCATCATCCACAAGGCTTTCTGGGCCTGGGACTGCACTACATCCAACTCTCTCTACCAAAATACCTCCTTTTCGAGCCCTTCGCTCAACTACCTCCAAGTCTTGGAGGGTCAGTCACTGCACCAGGCGGAGAGTAGGGAATAGATCTCTCTCCTCTGCAGGCGACTTCCTCTGGAATGGCCTCCCTGCCCCTCTTAAACTTGAGCTGGACCACCTGAAGTTCTGCTGCTCAAGACCTTGCTTTTCTCTTCTGCTCTCTCTCTCTTTCTCGCTCTATCCCCTGCTGACCTACCAACCTGCTGCGCCCACTGGTTGCTTGCTACCCCCAGAGTCTCACTGGGTACCAGGTTCCTCCATAATCAATCTCCCTTCACTGCTTTCGGGCCTACTGCGCACTTAGGGGCTGCAACCTCTACAGCTCCCTGCCTCCTTGCATGTACCCAGAGCTGCACTGCCCTGGTTGCACTCACTCAGAGCATTGCTGCCCTGATAGCACTTCCCTTCACTCTCCCTTTCCTCTCCCTGGCACTTCCCCCCCTCTCTATTTCCCCTGCACTTTTTGCACTGTCGTACTTGAACGATCTGAATGACACAAGGACTAGTAAGATCGCTTGTTTTGTCCTCGCTCTGTCTCCCCCCCCTTTGTCGTGTTGCACCTAGAAACACTTGTGTACAGGCGTGTTATAAAAGACATATCATATCACATCATATCATAACAGTAGAGTAACTCTCACACAAAATGCCACGTCTTTGCCTTATTCAGACCATCTTTTGTTTGTAGAACCTGAACAGTCAAGACTCAGCAGTGGAATTCGCCTTATCATGTTTCATTAGGACAATCTCAACTAGTTCGATTTCGATTGACTTGTTTAGCTATGGCAAAAGAAGAGAGAAGTGTCTACTTCATTTAGGGTTTACGTTAAAAATGGTCTCTATTCTTGTATTAGGGGACTGAAGAGAAATGTAATGACTCTTATTTAATCTTAGTAAACCTGAAGTGTTTTTGTCTTTATTGATCTGCTTGTATAGATATTGTTGTGCAGATTGGAGCAGGGTGACTGCGTTCATGTTTTTATTATTTCAGCCTTTCTCCTGTTTACTTTCTAGGGCACAGATTGATTAGCACTTAAAAATGGTGAAGTGGGGAATAGTCTGTCATTAAATGCACAGAATACCACTGTTAGTGTCAGTGCTTTGTAGAGTCTTGTAGGTACGTCTAGGCGGAATGAAGAGATTTGCATAATGAAGACTAGATTGAGATGTAATAGTAATAGAACAATATTGAGTTTTTTCAAGGTGTTTTAGGGATATCATGATGATGTGACATATGCTAGAATGCAGCACATTTCGGAAACTGGAATTTGGATCACTCAATTCTTCATTTGTATTTTGTCCTCATTATAGCAATTCTCCTCAAACACTCTTGGTAATTCTCCATCTATGATTAACAGGTACTATTTTGTAAAGTGTTGGGTGTTAGAAATTCGAAAGTAACTTGTAATACATGTGGTACACTTGTACCTTTTGTACTCTTACAAAAATATGCTTGTGAATTCACGTTACTCTTCAATTTGTTTCATGGTTAATAATAATTTGTTTGTTCAGTGATTAAAGTTGAAGAAAGAGAACCTTACACTTTGGTATTTTTTTGCAAGAAAGGTGCAGTCGCTCATTACTTTGAGGCATGTCCTCAAGCATAGCAAGGTGAGTACAAATGCTAAAAGGCTTCTACCTTTCCCTATTTAATGTAGTGCTCCGTGCTGTATTTCAGCTGCAAATAGGCTGTTCGAATACGTAGTGGGAAATGTGTCACTGCTTAGATTAGTTTGTGCAATGTTGTTACTGCACATTAGTTCTATCTCAGGGTGTATGGCATCTTCATGTATCTACCATTTTGAAGTATATTTAAAATAAATATTAAATTCATCCTAGATGTTTTCATAGAGTTACATTTGTGCTACTGTTTCATAAAATAGATGTGTCTCTTAAGGGAGGTAAGGCTATGTTTGTTGCCTATTGTAATGTTTTGAGTTGTTTGCACAGATGTTAATTTTCTTCATTGTCCAGTGTATCTGATTTTGTTAATTCCCAAAGGATTGATTTCTTTTACTCTTGACCAAAATATTATATTAAAAGCTATCTTACGATGTCCCGCAAGGCTCTAGCCTCTCCCCCACCTTCTACACCATGTACACCAAACCACTCTTTGACCATCTCGACAACCTCAATATACCTTACACCAACTTTGCTGATGACACTCAGGTCCTCCTTAAACTCTCTGGCAACCACAACACTGACTCTACACTCAACAACCATGTATTCAGCATTATACAAGCTTGGATGGCCACTCACTATCTATGCTTGAATGATCTAAATACAGAACTCCTTATTGTTGGATCCCCACATAGCCTCAAGCTTCTCAGCCCTGCCTTCGCCTCCTTCTGCATAGATGTTAACACCATCCCTATTTCCAACTATGTGAAAATGCTAGGCGTTTACCTGGACGCTGAATTGAACATGCAAAAACATGTCAAAGCTTTCGCCTCCTCCATAACTTATTCTACCAAACTCATCAACCTTTCCAGGAAATTCCTCACTTCCAATAACCACCTTACCATAGCCAGAGCCATGATAGCAATTGAACTAGACTATTGCAATGCCATTTTAGCTGGGACTTCAACCAAAAATCTTCACAAACTCCAACTGCTGCAAAACAAGGCCATCAGAGCACTGTGGGGCTTGAGGCGCTCCAACCACATCTCCCACATCAGACAGGAGGCTCATTGGCTTCCCATCAAAGCCTGCATTGAGTTCAAACTCCTAGCCATCATTCATCTCTGCCTACATAACACTGCCCCATTCTATCTCACAAACCGTACCACTAAGAAACACAACCTGCGCAATCTCTGTTCCTCCACCACTTCTGCCGTGAGCATTCCCAGATTTACCAGACAAAGAGCCGGGGTCAACACCATCGCTCCCACACTCTGGAACATCCTACCTGAGCACATACAAGATGAACTTGCCTATGTTATCTTCCTTAAGAAAGCAAAAACCTTTTTATTCAACAGCTATCTGTAATGCACTGCCTTACCTACCATATAACTGACTTTTGAACTCTGATACAATGTAATCACTATATTGCTATGATACCTGTAACTTTATACTATGCTAACATATACTTAAGCGTCATGATACTTTCGGGTCTGGGCGCTAACAACAAACACAATAAATAAAAATGAATAAATACAATCTTGTTTGCAGTTGTAAGGCTTATCGTTGTATATTCATACCATAGAACACACTGTCTGTTACTTTATGTGACAGGTAGGGCTATATTTTGTAAGTCAAAATGCCTTTATTCAATGTAAAATGCCTTTATTCAATGTATAATTATTTTGGCAAGCATACAGACATTTATGTTTTTTCAGGTCAAAAATATTTGGTAATTTCTCTGTCCGTTTTTCTTTTTCTTCAAAATATTCATGGAGATCCAATTTTATGGGGGTTATCCCAGGATGAACTTAAGCCTAAAGCATTCAAACACCCTTTAATGTGCATTAATCATGGGAGTGACCTCCCTCTAGGGACATAATTACAATTGTTCTTTTATATCGTGCTTAATACCAGCAAGTGGTTTCTAAGCGTGGAATCGAGATTTGAACCTGTGTTGCGCTGCGTTGTCTTGCTTTCAAGACAAATGCGTTGCCCCTTGTTAGAGATATTGGTCCTCATCACGAGTTGGGCGGTAACACCGGCGCTATTAGCGCTGTCGTTAATAGCCCTACCGCTAAACCCCCTGGCGCTAATAGCGTGGGATCACAGGTTTGGCGGAACGGGCATTGCCTATTCCCCACTGAGCCCATTCGGGAATTCCCCATTCCCCATTGGGCTCAATGGGGAATTTTTGCACTCTTACCGCCAGCGGATTTCCCGCCTGCGGTAATAGCGCGAAATTTCCCCCCAGCTCAGAGCTGGGGTGAAATCTGCCAAATCCGTGATTTGGCGGACCCTTAAATGCGGCAGTAATAGAGCTACCGCCACATTTAAGGGTTACCGCCAAACTCGTGATGAGGCCCATTGTCTAGGGAGATACACCTAATCTCTTGGTATTCTTTTATTGTGGTAAAATGGTGGTATAGTGTCATCATGGTAATGCCCTATATAGAGTGATAATGCTCCCCTCAGAATATACCCTAAAACCTGTATTTCATCCCGGGGCCTTCCTAAGTGAAAGTTACCAGACTTATTACACTTGGATTTTGACAGTGTCACGTTTTTCCCAGCAATTTATCTACGAGGCTGAGCCAATGGCTTGATGGCAGATCTGTTCAGCTGTAAACATGCAAAAATGAAATACTGCACACTCACACACTTTCTAACTATAGCCTGTACTTGCAGATTAAATAAAATGACCCAGATGTCATGAAAAGTATCAGAACAAGAAATTATTTTTGTAATGTGTCATTATCATAGCAGATAACTTACCAAAGTATGCGCTGCAACAGTTATACATGAAATACATTTGTCAGTGTGAATGTGGAACAGAAAGGAGAAAAGAAAAAAACAATTTCAAAAGGCACAACTCAATAATAGAATGAACTGTATTCAGCTCAACCACCCGACCTTGAATTATAGGACTTGGCAGCAGTTACACATAATAAGAAAAATTGCATTCACTTTTGACATTGAAACATTACACATGAAATGAGCACCCCCTGGCTAACTAAATAAAAGACATCCATGCAAGCATGACCTCACTTATTGACTTGCATATTCACCTTGCCCTAGATGAGATCCTTGCTGTGCTATCTCTGCAACACCCCTCTGTGTTGACTTGGCAGCAAAAGAAGTGTCACAACCTCCTCACACTCCGGCAGCCCACAGGAATGACACAAATTCTATGCCAGGGTAGCTGCTTGCCCAGTCTCCTGCCCGTCTGCCCTCACCAAGGAAATTTCTGAAGCTCTGCTCTGCCAGTCTGACTACAGCCACTCTCTCCCTTGCTTTTAAATGCTAACCCTGTCAATCAACAGGACCCGCCTCCCTTTCTGACGTGCACACATCATCCAAGCTGCCTCAGTATTTTTCCCTTCAACACAATAGTTTTGCCAAACTATTTGCAACAATTGCTTCCTGTGCATACAATGGTGCTTTTCAACAGTGCATCTTCCAGTCTCACAATTTGTGCCATGCTGGAAGAAAGTACAAAGAAAGTACAAAGCCAGTAAAAAGTTTTAATTCCATTGCAGAAAAGCACTCTTATTCAGTTCATCACATCAGAGTCCCTTTTGCACTGATTTGTTAATGACAGGTTACAAATTATTGGAAGGGGTTGTTAATTGATTAGTTCAAGTTGTATGTATGTACATAGTGCAAACCAGGTAGATGAAATGTTGCCCTGAACTCTTAGCATTTTAAACGTGTGCTCACTGCAAGAATGTGCATTTCCATTTGGTGCCTGCGCTGTCCATTTTTAATGTTTGTATTTTCTACGTTTAACCCCCTACCCTAATGTCATTGCCCCCAGTGTCCCTACATACCCCTCCTTTTTCTACTGCTGGGATCCCGTGGGTCATCACTGCAAGAGAAAACAAAATAAATTCTTAAAAACTTGTGTGCCGCAGGAGATCTTTCCTTCACCATTGTCATCAAGATCAAAATCAGCATCCTCATCTTTATAGTGAGAACAATCAGCCATCCACAATCAGTGTGATCGGAACTGCCGTGAACATCAAACCTCTCTCAACCCATGTCCCCCAATTGAATGTATTCCCCTCCATCAAACCTAGACTGTTCACAGTGATGTTATATTTCTTCAGATTCATCCTAATTGTATGGACCTTCTTATGATTCAATAAGAACTCCACATCTAGGAAATGTATTTTTCTCTATTTTTCCCTCCCACAGATCACCATCAACATGAAACAGAGTTAACCCCCCATCAACTACTGTGTCCTAACAGACATGTAAAACAGACTGTTTCAAATGCTTTATAATGAAGGATCCATGGTTAAGATGGGTAATTGTATAGTTTTTCATGAATGTGCTCACCAAACACTTATCTTTAATCAAATTAGCGTGGGCCAGTTCCTTAACCCCTGGATTACTAATAACCACTTGACATCCCCCAGATACCCCGGATCTGATTTCAACTCACAAATAGCATCTGCTGCATCAGGAATACATTGCTTGCCCAGACATATATAATTTTGCTCTTTGAATTTCACACAAGAATCCAAATTTGGAATCAGATAAACATCAGGTTCCCAGGATTGAAACGCTATCATCTCCGGAGTTTTAATTTTGATGTATTTCCCATCCTGCCAAAAACCTACATTGTGCACCTATTTGGTTTGGTAAATTAACTCTGGAGCAACATATGGAATGCATAATTAAAAAAAAACTATTTCCATCCTTTCCATATTTATGTACAATGGCATTGCACTCCACATTTCGAAACCAATCTTCCCCTGTACCATCTGCATTTCTCTTTGTGTGATCCATGCTATCATTTGACAGATGATATCAGATGACACAAAGTACAAAGGTATATGTCCTTAAATGGATATCACACTTTGAACTTCCCGCAAATACTTTACCAGTAACCTTTCAATTGGGTTTACCACATTTACAAGATCATGCAGCAATTTATCATGATTAACAATTACATTAGTACTATGCTCCACAATCTTGGCATGTTCATTTAAAATTAAAATAGTTTCATTCACATATTTGAGCTGCTCATTTTGTCCACCTCTAATTCCATCTAACGTTTGTTGTAATGTGTTCAAGTCATGTGTTAACTCCTGTGCCTTAACACTTAAAGTACCCACAGACACAGCCTTGACTCTAGACATTGTTGTGCCCATCACAGCTCCAATGGTGGTCATTACAATAGAGGCCACGAGTAAACCTGCCACCCGCTTCCCCCTTCTTCTCTTTATACCGGATGAACTCACAAAAGTCTTTTCTAACTGTATTACTATTTCTCTGGTTGTCCTCCGAGCTACCTCCTTGCGCAGCTGCACCCATTCTTTCACCTGACCCGATGCAATTTCCGTTTTGTTTAACAATCTTTCAATGATAACATCAGGGCTTAGGCTGATATACATATTTTGGTATATTAATTTCCTGTTCCCGAGGATGAATCCTGGTGCTTCCTCTACCTCAATCCTGGATGCCGGTCCGGGCTCTATCACAACCTGTGCTTTTGCGACCCTAGTACTTGACACGCTCAGAACTAATAATACCAGAAATAACCAGTCCTCATGTCTGGTCATCACCTTCATGGTCTCTGAAGACATTGGGGGAATTCATAGAATTAAGCACAGAAGTGGCACACAGAGGGAGCGTGCGCCAGCCGCGTGCACCAAAACCCATTTTGACGCAAAGCATATTTATGGATACTAACATCCATAATCAGCTGTGGCACAGAGTGGCGCAACAACCCTACATCAGCGCCTATTACGCCCCCAACCCTGCCCTGTGCCCCTAAAACATCGCACAAATCCAGTAAATGGCGCAAAGGCCAGTGGACCAGCATACAGCCCCCCAACTATGAAAACGCATGGAAAACTCCCCGTGCACACCTTGGAATACGCATACCCTGCTTGTGCCAGCGAAACCACGTGGAAAACACCCCACACACCCCTCAGAATACTTGTACCCCGCTGTGCCAGCGAGAATGCGTGGAAAGCTCCCTGTGCACCCCTCTGAATACGCGTACCCCGCTCGTGCCAGCGTAAACACGTGGAAAACTCCCTGTGCACCCCTCGGAAAAAGCATACCCCGCTCGCTCTAGCGAAAATGCATGGAAAACTCCCAGCGCACCCCTTGGAATACACGTTCCCCACTCGCGCCAGTGAAATCGCGTGTAAAACTCCCTGCGCACCCCTCGGAATATGCGTATCCCGCTCGTGCCAGCGAAATCGCGTGGAATAAGTCCCCCTTGTGGTGTGGGCTGCCTGCGGGGCATGGTCAGTGTGGATGGGCTGCCTGTGGGGCATGCCCAGGGGTTAAGGGCTGCCTGTGGGGCATGCCCAGGGGTGATGGGCTGCCTGCGGGGCATTCCCAGGGTGGATGGACTGCCTGTGGGGCATGCCCAGAGGTGATGGGCTGCCTGTGGGGCATGCCCAAGGATGAAGGGCTGCCTGCGGGGCATGGTCAGGGTGGATGGGCTGCCTGCAGGGCATGCCCAGGGGTGATGGGCTGCCTGTGGCACATGGTCAGTGTAGATGGGCTGCCTGCGGGACATGCCCAGGGTGGATGGGCTGCCTGCGGGGCATGCCCAAGGGTGATGGGCTGCCTGTGGGGCATGGTCAGGGTGGATGGGCTGCCTGTGGGGCATGCCCAGGGGTGAAGGGCTGCCTGTGGGGCATGCCGAGGGGTGATGGACTGCCTGCGGGGATGCCCAGGGTGGATGGGCTGCCTGCGGGTCATGGTCAGGGTGGATGGGCTGCCTGCAGGGCATGCCCCAGGGTGGAGGGGCGGGGCATGATCAGGGTGGATGGGCTGCCTGTGGGGCATGCCCAGGGGTGATGGGCTGCCTGCGGGGCATGCTCAGGGTGGTTGGGCTTCCTGTGGGGTCTGCCCAGGGGTGAAGGGCTACCTGCGGGGCATGCCCACTGGTGATGGGCTGCCTGCAGGGCATGCCCAGGGGTGAAGGGATGCCTGCGGGGCATGCCCAGGGGTGAAGGGCTGCCTGCGGGGCATGGTCAAGGGTGAAGGTTTGCCTGCGGGGCATGGTCAAGGTGGATGGGCTGCCTGTGGGGCATGCCCAGGGGTGATGGGCTGCCTGCAGGTCATGCCCAGGGTGGATGGGCTGCCTGTGGGGCATGCCCAGGGGTGATGGGCTGCATTCAGGGCATGCCCAGGGGTGAAGGGCTGCCTCCGGGGAATGTCCAGGGTGGATGGGCTGCCTACAGGGCATGCCCAGGGGTGATGGGCTGCCTGCGGGGCAGGCCCAGGGTGGATGGGCTGCCTGTGGGGCATGCCCAAGGGGGAAGGGCTGCCTGCGGGGGATGCCCAGGGTGGATGGGCTGCCTGCGGGCACGCCCAGGGGTGATGGGCTGCCTGCGGGGCATGCCCAGGGGTGATGGGCTGCCTGCGGGGCATGCCCAGGGTGAAGGGCCGCCTGTGGGGCATGTCCAGGGTGGATGGGCTGCCTGTGGGGCATGTCCAGGGGTGATGGGCTGCCTGTGGGACATGCCTAGGGGTGAAGGGCTGCCTGCGGGGCATGCCCAGGGTGGATGGGCTGCCTGCGGGGCATGCCCCGGGTGATGGTCTGCCTGCGGGGCATTCCCAGGGTGGATGGACTGCCTGTGGGGCATGCCCAGAGGTGATGGGCTGCCTGTGGGGCATGCCCAAGGATGAAGGGCTGCCTGCGGGGCATGGTCAGGGTGGATGGGCTGCCTGCAGGGCATGCCCAGGGGTGATGGGCTGCCTGTGGCACATGGTCAGTGTAGATGGGCTGCCTGCGGGACATGCCCAGGGTGGATGGGCTGCCTGCGGGGCATGCCCAAGGGTGATGGGCTGCCTGTGGGGCATGGTCAGGGTGGATGGGCTGCCTGTGGGGCATGCCCAGGGGTTAAGGGCTGCCTGTGGGGCATGCCCAGGGGTGATGGGCTGCCTGCGGGGCATTCCCAGGGTGGATGGACTGCCTGTGGGGCATGCCCAGAGGTGATGGGCTGCCTGTGGGGCATGCCCAAGGATGAAGGGCTGCCTGCGGGGCATGGTCAGGGTGGATGGGCTGCCTGCAGGGCATGCCCAGGGGTGATGGGCTGCCTGTGGCACATGGTCAGTGTAGATGGGCTGCCTGCGGGACATGCCCAGGGTGGATGGGCTGCCTGCGGGGCATGCCCAAGGGTGATGGGCTGCCTGTGGGGCATGGTCAGGGTGGATGGGCTGCCTGTGGGGCATGCCCAGGGGTGAAGGGCTGCCTGTGGGGCATGCCGAGGGGTGATGGACTGCCTGCGGGGATGCCCAGGGTGGATGGGCTGCCTGCGGGTCATGGTCAGGGTGGATGGGCTGCCTGCAGGGCATGCCCCAGGGTGGAGGGGCGGGGCATGATCAGGGTGGATGGGCTGCCCGTGGGGCATGCCCAGGGGTGATGGGCTGCCTGCGGGGCATGCTCAGGGTGGTTGGGCTTCCTGTGGGGTCTGCCCAGGGGTGAAGGGCTACCTGCGGGGCATGCCCACTGGTGATGGGCTGCCTGCGGGGCATGCCCAGGGGTGAAGGGATGCCTGCGGGGCATGCCCAGGGGTGAAGGACTGCCTGCGGGGCATGGTCAAGGGTGAAGGTTTGCCTGCGGGGCATGGTCAAGGTGGATGGGCTGCCTGTGGGGCATGCCCAGGGGTGATGGGCTGCCTGCAGGTCATGCCCAGGGTGGATGGGCTGCCTGTGGGGCATGCCCAGGGGTGATGGGCTGCATTCAGGGCATGCCCAGGGGTGAAGGGCTGCCTCCGGGGAATGTCCAGGGTGGATGGGCTGCCTACAGGGCATGCCCAGGGGTGATGGGCTGCCTGCGGGGCAGGCCCAGGGTGGATGGGCTGCCTGTGGGGCATGCCCAAGGGGGAAGGGTTGCCTGCGGGGGATGCCCAGGGTGGATGGGCTGCCTGCGGGCACGCCCAGGGGTGATGGGCTGCCTGCGGGGCATGCCCAGGGGTGATGGGCTGCCTGCGGGGCATGCCCAGGGTGAAGGGCCGCCTGTGGGGCATGTCCAGGGTGGATGGGCTGCCTGTGGGGCATGTCCAGGGGTGATGGGCTGCCTGTGGGACATGCCTAGGGGTGAAGGGCTGCCTGCGGGGCATGCCCAGGGTGGATGGGCTGCCTGCGGGGCATGCCCCGGGTGATGGTCTGCCTGTGGGGCATGCTCAGGGTTGAAGGGCTGCCTGCGGGGCATGCCCAGGGTGGATGGGCTGCCTGTGAGGCATGCCCAGGGGTGATGGTCTGCCTGTGGGGCATGCCCAGGGTTGAAGGGCTGCGTGCAGGGCATGGTCAAGGTGGATGGGCTGCCTGTGGGACATGCCCTGGGGTGATAGGCTGCCTGCGGGGCATGCCCAAGGGTGAAGAGCTGCCTGCCGGGCATGGGCAGGGTGGATGTGCTGCCTGCGAGGCATGCCCAGGGGTGATGGGCTGCCTGCGGGTCATGTCAGGGTGGATGGGCTGCTTGCGGGGCCTGCCCAGGGGTGATGGGCTGCCTGCGGGGCATGCCCAGGGGTGAAAGGCTGCCTGCGGGGCATGGTCAATGGTCAATTCTCCGCCATGACCATTGTGAGCCATGCTCCTCTGCAAGCCGCCGCTCTGCATCTATCTGCTGGCCCAACCGCTGCCACACGGAAAACACTCCTAATCCTGGGTCCTCCTGCCCGAAGGCCAATGCATGCCCTTGGGATGTTGATGGCCCTGAGCCATAATCGTTCCCCTGCTGGACCTCTGACTTCCGACTGTGGCAGGGATGTGTCCTCTACCAGCTTGGCCGCTGGCTCAGGGGCAGCTCCACAGGGGGCTCAGGTGATACTTGGGTGGGAAGATGGCACGGAGGATGACTGGCGCATAGGGGGTTCAGTTGAGAAGGGGGTCACAAGGAGTTCCAGCACACAGATGAACCCAGTGTCGACGACCTATCCTAGTAGGTCAACACGGCCAAAGAGGGATCCGAAATGACGTGCATTGTCCAGACGAGAACCCTGCACATCATCCCGAATCCCACGTTGGCGCAACGCCACCCCAGCTAGGACAGGCTCATTACAGTCACAGATTCCAGCGTCCGCAGGGAGAGGAAGGCCAGTTGTTGTATGCGCATCCCCTCCCTGAAAATGGGTCTGGCCGAAGGCATCCCTGCTGGTGCCGGATGATGCAGTCACAGGATCGGGGACAGGATTACACACAGGCACATGTGCAGCGGCCTGTGCTGCCTCCTGTCCCTGCCCCTGGACTGCACCACTAGCGCCAGTGGAATCCCCCACTCCAGGCCCTGTGCGTGGGCCTTCCTCAGCCTCCTCCTCAACCAAACCCCTCCACCAACCTGGATAACTCCATGCCATCTTCCTCCATAGGCCCCTGTGGGGACTCAGCTGCCCTTACTGCTGCCGAGGAGTCCACCTCCAAATGCCACCTCTTGGACCTACCCTCGGCAGCTACGGCCATGGACGCGGCACCAGACTCCTCACTCCCCGAAGAGATGACTACCTGGGAGTGGAGATGGGCCCTGCATCTCCGGCTGGCGGTGGGATCCCTGCCGCTGTGCTCCACAGCATCGTCTCCACCCTCTTCATCAGTAGACGCTGCAGACAGGGAGATACAGAACACAGGCATCAGGGCACTGTACAATGGTCATATACACACATGACAGTTGCACATGAGTGGCAGTGTCAAACTTCACAGATGGCATCACACTCCCCAACACACATATCATTTGAGCCCATAAACATGCACAAATTGACAGGAATGGTGCATCAGGCAGCAGCATCCATACACACACAACAGCATGAACATCCAAAGGTCAGCCTGACGTCACAAGCAACACGAGGAGTGCCAAACACATGCACACATGCCACCAGACAGACATGCATCTGGACATCTCCACCACCTGTCACAGTGCAATCACCGGCAACTATGTCACATCTGCCAATCGGCTCACTACATGTCTGTGTCACATGCATCCATGGCGTATCACAGTCGCACACATGTCAAACACACACACACGCACATGTACAACGTGCACGTACATGAAGGTGGAACCAGCATCCATGTGTCACACCCCAACCATGGCATAGTACATACACAGAAATGCTAACATGTGTGCGTCTCCACATGCATTTGTGCATCATGTTTTGCAACACATACACCATTGATGTGCATCACACATGACTGGACTCACATGCGGCAGGCTCATGTCCCTGCACATACACATCCATACATGGGCCTTTCCAGAAATATGTCCATGCTGCACACTCCTGCACCTCAACATGCACTGCGTCCAATCAGTACACATGGCCACTTACCGCTCGACTCCGGATGGGCCTGCCTTTCAAGCACCAGGAGATGAAGAGCTGGGTGTATGCGTTCCAGGACCCTCATCTTGTCGTGGGTAAGGTGGACCCGGCACCCCTCTGCATCCGCTGCATCCAAGAGGCAGTGGGCCTTCCTGAAGTTCCTGGACCTGAAGTCCTCCCAGCACTTGTGGATGTGTGGTAGGTCGCGGGTTGCCACCCCCTCCGCGTTGATAGCAACCACAGTGTCCATCCAGATCCTTCTCCGTCCATCCTTGTCGGGGCGTGTTCTTCCGAAGTGGGCATCATAATGCACCAGGACTTGCTCCACCACGATGCAAACCTCTCCTGCTGTGAAGCTGGCAGCCCTCTGCCTCTCTGGCTGGGGGTTGCCAGTGGTCTCAGATGTTGTTTCCCCGGACATGGCAACCCCTGAGGCAGGTGTGGTTGGGCAACTGGGTCCTGGTGCTGGGCTGTGGAGTGATGGAACTGCAGTCGGGAGTCTTCTGTTCCAGCAGGGGTGGTCACAGCAACTGGCGCCCCTGCAGATGGCTGACGTGTGTGAAGGCACAAAATAGCAGGGCACGTGTCCAGCAGGCAGGCAGGCAGCAGCACATGGCTGGTGGGAGTCAGCTCAGGGCTCTGGGGAGCAGGAAAATGGCCTTCTGGGCAGGAGCGTGGTCTTCCGCGTGTTGTCGTGTGGCCATCTTGATACGGAGTGATTTTGCACGTGAAAAAACAGCACGTCAGCGTGTAATTCAAGGAAAGGGCCTTAGCGTGTAAGCGTGTATGTGACATAACACGCGCAGGCGTTTCCCTCGGCATGGGTGCATAGTGATTCAGCATGTGAAAAAACTGCACATCCCTGTGTTAATGCATGTAATTCGAGGAAAGGGCCTAAGCGCGTAAGTGACATGACGCTGCGTTCGTTTCCCTCGGTACGGGTTAAAGGTGAGCAGGGCCAGCAGTTTGCTGTACGTGCTTTTCGTGGAGACCGACGCGTGTGTTGCTACTTCTGGTTGTTTCACGCACCATCACTACTTAACAGCAGATCAAGGACGTATCTCATCTTTTGGCGGGGGTATTGGCTACGCATGTTTTTCATTACCACGCTAGTCAGACGGTGAATCGCGCATGCTATTTTTCCCACTGCGGGTGCCTCTGCGTATCGCGTACCTATTTTTGTGGTCATAGTAGCCTGCATGTCACACGCGTACGTGTTTTTCGTGTCCCTGGGTGCCACCGCATACTGTGGGAGGTTATTCCACAAACATGGGCTACTGGGGGTTGCATGCATGGTTTTACTGCAGTTTTGGGGTGCCTGAGCGGTGCGTGACCCGTTACTTCATCACCGGGGTCACACACAGCCTTGCAGGCGCACAGGGGTGCTGTAAACATCTAGTACCCCACCCCCTTCACCCCAATTGTCCAGAACAATTGTCGTGTACACCTCCCATTGGACTACTACATCTGTGCCGGTACTACTATATCTGTACCATGGTTGGGAGGCCACGAAGGTGAGGCGCGCCTCAGCTAGGTGTCCTCCATGTGGCGGGCGTGGTCAGGGACGTGGCCGGCGTGACCAGGGAGTAGGGGGACTCCAGGGTGTCCAGGGTGGCTGCAGAGGGGGAAGAGGCAGGCGTGCGCCACTTCGACAGGATGTTCTGCCACATGTTGGTGCAGTCATGCCACCACCCCCTGTGGTTCGGGGAGATGCAGGTCTTGCATCTGACACTGGCGCCCATGTGACCCAGCAATCCGTTTCATCGACTGCCATGGGCCCAAGGGTAGTGGTAGCTGCAGGTGCAGCTGTGGCCACCACCAACCAGGCACAGGGTCGGCCAGCGCATGTTGTGTTGGCACCTGAAGAGTCCCAGGATGATTTCCCAGAGGTCAGGAAGCACATGGTAAGTGCACGCAGGGCTGCCCTGACTGAGGCACATGTCCCTGGGGCAGTATTGTCATCTGCTGCCCCGAGCAGCCGGGTGTTGGCAAGTGCATGGGCAGATGCAGCCGACACCACCCCGGCTGTGAGTCTACCATCCATGACAGTCCCGGTAAATGACCGTGGCACAGCGGATGTTGCTGCGCAGAGTCCAGTCAAGGGCACCCAGCAGCCACTGATGCAAGTCAGGGCTTCTGTCCTACTTCCACCTGCCACTCCCTCGGTTCAATCCACCAGCGCCACTGCCCCTACTGATCAGGACGGCATTTGCCAGTCAGGGTCCGGTTCACTGCCCAAGAGGAGGAAGGTTGCACCTGCACAAGAGGCTGGGACACCACACAAGCAGGAACTGGACTTCCTTGTGGGCTACATGTCGAAACACGAATCTGATATGCTAGTGGGCCCAAATTGTCACACTACGGCTGCCCAGAGTTGGGACCACTGGAAGCGTGTTGCAGAGAGTGTTAGTGCATTCGGACATGAGGTGCGCACAGCTCAGGAGTGCAAAAAGCATTGGGATGACCTCTGATGCTGTGATAAGCTAAAGCGTGCCTCCAATTATGCCATGACTGGGATGGCTGGTGGTGGGCCACCACCTCAGGAGGAAGAACTCACTCTGCACGAGTTGATGCGGAGTTCAAACCGGCAGAATTGGTCGAAGGAATGGGAGAGATGCTGGATTTTGACGTCCCGTCCAGTGAATGTTTTTGCGTGTTTGTCCAGGCCATGTGCGGTTTGCTTGTGCAATGTTTTGTGCTTGACTGCCAATACATGCTATGTGTACATGGTTCTCATGTGCAAGTCATGCAATGCTTCACTAATGCGTGCCTGCTGTGCAGCATGCTGGACATGTAGTGCAGACAGGGACGGTCCTCATCACCACACTTGCACCCTACTCGTATGCTAGTCACCCGGCTGCCCCTCCGGTCCATGTTCCATCTCACTGGCCCTTCTGCATGTAGCCTGGGGTGTCTTTCCACTCAGCACTCGGACTATGTCATCGCATGACTGACATGCATGTGTCTTCTGCCTGCATGCTGGTACTCCACGTAGGCATACTCCCTTGCCCGTCCACCCCCTGCACCACTATTACACCATTGCACTGGTGGGTAACATGTTGGACTACTGCAATGGCCTGTTCAACATCCTGTGTACATGCACACTTCCCCCTGCCAACCTGCCAGACACATACTGTGGGGTACATCCTATGTCCTTGATGCAGAGTGTCTCACCCGGACTGTGCAGATGGCAGATGCTCCACAGGGACATGAGTGCCCATTCATGCTCCATGTGCATTCCATGCATGCCCCTATGTGACATTGCCCGGATGATCCTTCTAGTACGTGTCCAGGATGACATACATTTAATGGCATTTCATCATCCATTCCATGCTCACTGTGGCTCAGTCCGGCATCACGCACATGTTTAGGGTGTCATAGTCTGTGTGGTGCACAGGCCTCCCCCTGTCTCAGGCCCCTGACTCTGTCAAACTGGTGTAGTGCCTTCTGCACAAATGGGTGTACTACAGAGGGTGTATCATGTGTCCTGCTCACTGTCCCATTCTCATCGGCTGTGTTGTCAGTTGACTCAGATGATGCAATTGACGCTACTCAACACTGTCAAAGTTATCTGGTCAACCTTTCACTGCCATGCAATGCCTCCCTGCATTTTCACAAGGGGGGGTGCCTGTATCCACGAAACCCATTCCATGCATATCGCATGTGATGCCTGACCTTGCGCTTACACTGCCTTCTTGTTTATTGATTGACATCATAATGTACTTGTTGATGTAGACAGTCGGTAACATGCACATGCTCTGCACTGCACCAACCCACTTCTGAGCTATGTTACACTGTTCTACATGCCTACTCACTGATGCAATGTCAAAGTTACCTGGCATGTATCGTCATATTGTCATCCCTTCACTGTCATGAAAGGCACAGGTGCATCCTGTGACACATGTACTCAGTATTGAAACACCCTAGTGGGTGTTTAGCAAAGTTGATAGGTCAATCTGCGGCTTATACTAACTGGTATAGGGCGCAGATTGACTGTAGCCTGCCAATCGGGTTGTAATGACTGTGGAGCTGCCTGCACGTGCGTATGTGTACACTTTCACATACATCAAAGCAAGCAGCGTTGTAGCTGCTTGCTTTGCTGTATTGGTTGCTGTTCATGATCACAATACGGGTGAATAGGGACACAGGTGTTTTTGAACACTTTCACATGTACATATTGAAGAGGCCCCTGAGGGCCCTCGTTTGTGGAAACAAGGCACAATCACCACACACGAACTGATACGCCAGACACAAGGTTGTATTCCCAAAATATAGGGTTTATTGCAAAGCAAATAGTCTCAGTTGGCCAACTGGTCCCACACCCCACGACGTGTGTCTACCAGACCTCGGGGGACACAAGAGAGCGAAATTCGTACAAGAGTTACATATATACAAAACAAGCATTTAGTAATCAGTAGTGTCACAAATTATACCGCCCCTATTGCATTTCCTTTGAACTAGGCACGATGATTGACAATGGTGATGAGTGTGACATCTTCAAACATTCATTTAGTAACAGGTTGCAATTTTGTAAGCCCACAGACATAAGTCTTCGTTTTAAAGAACACAATGCTTCTGTTTCTGCAAGCAAGCTGTGCCTAGGGAGAGACACATTCCAGGCCTTGCTATCTTCTAATTTCTATTCGTGTACTGGGGGTCAACTTGCTCTCCAGGGCTCTACCGGGCTCAGGAAATGGGGGCCGCAAAGAAGAGCATAATTCAAGTCATTTAATGTTCGCTCCAGTATTTCTACTGTGCTTACCGAGACTACCTGGCACCTTCTGTACTGATTAGAATGCCTTGCTGCTCACTCGCAAAGGATATGCGAGGGAGAGGACCAGGCATTTCTGTCCGGGTTACTGCGTTATGTTTCAACATGCCACTCGCGGCCTTGCATTCTGCACCAGTGAAGCAGAATAAAATTTCAGCAAAGCGGTTTTACATGAGGCAAAAAGGCAACGTTAGAGAAAACAAGAAGAAAACAAAATGGCGATTTCAGTCACCTTAAAATGGCCGCACCATGGTTAAGCTTTTGCTAGACGCTTCTATTACTAAACACATGAGGCGCTTGGTCTTCGGCCAACAAAGAGTAGTGCCTTATGATCGAGGGGGTGTCTATTCTTTCTGGACTGACAAAACCCTCCTTTTGTCCGTATGCCAAACGCCTCATCCATACATTGCATCTTCCTCCGACCGAGTATCTGAATCAGATTGTGAATCTTGCATACAACTGATCTCATTTTCATTATCATCAATATCAATTGACATGAATTCTTTTACTGTTCTTGATTCATCATTAGCATGAATATTTGATTTAATAGTGCTCTCTTTTTCTATCATATGTAAACACTCTTCACTTTTTTCAGTGCATATTACAGGTAGGCAGTGTATGCAGCAACAACATGTCATGAATATTCCTAGCACTGCTACTAGGATCGCAAATAGTTTCCATCCCCACAAATATAATAACTCCCAGAACCAGGAGCCTATATCCCATCCCCCTTCTTGGGTATGGAGTTCAGAGCTCAAGACATGTAGCTTTCTTATCGCTTCAGAAATAGTGGGGGAGGAGTTGTTTACAAATACACAGCACGCTGATCCCACGATTTTGCAAACACCGCCACGATCAACCAGGATTACATCAAGAGCCACATTATTTTGTAGTGTCATTAACCTAATCCCTTTCTCCTCTAATGTCATGTTGTATAATATATCTGTTTTTCCATTTTTTGTTTTTTCTAAGATTCTAGATAGTTGTCGTATATTATAGGAGTTTATTGCTTGGGCCAAAAATGATATAAATGATTTTGCTACGTCTTCTACTATTAATCCGTCTTCATTACTCCTCCGTGGCCTAGATCTGGATTGTTTGGCTATGTCTATTGTTTTTAAAAGAAACACTCCTGGGAACAAAAGTCCCAAATAACAAGTACCTCCCCAGTTTCTAGGCAACCAGGGATACGCTTTTTCTCCACATATAAAATATACAGGGTCACCTACACACACTGGTTCTACTTCCCTGTTAAGAATTGCTGTATTGATACATCCAGTGAATGTCCCTACTGAATAGGAGCCCTTCTTCTTTAAGCAAAAAGGAACAGAACGTGGGCTGTAGTTTACCGTATAGGAGGGACGAACAATCTATCTTGTGGCATTGGTTTGGGCGTAGCTTTTGGCATTATCATTCGTGCTCTATGAAATATGGAGCAACCTATAGGTCTCATAATTATCTCCTCAAATTCATTCATGTTTGTGCTATCTAATTGACCCGTTTCACTTTTATTCCATTTCCCATAATATAATGTACTCAGGGATGCACTGCATGCAGAACCTAATGTTAGTGGCTGCACGTACCAACCTATTCCTTTGCCACCATGTTGTGGCAAATGAGCACACACCCAACAGTTATTTTTTTTCAGAATTGAATGTGTCATATTGATTATTTGCAGTACTGTGTTGTTTCCATAACCTTCCCTATGTTTTTTTTTTCCATTGGGGACAGAGTGTAAGTAATTACACTATTAATTTCTAATGGGTGCATTTCTTTCAAATACCATAATACCAGTACTGTCGTTACTGGGGCTATTATGCTCATTACGCACATAATAATTGTTAAAATTAGCATACAATGTTTTCGTCCATTTCCTTTCTGTGACCTTCTATGCGCTATGTTTAATTCATTATCAGCAGTGGTGCAGGAGGAGGCAAAAGCTGGTTCCGCCATTTTTCTCTCGCGGTCCTTCTTCTTCTGCAGTGTTCGTCGTGAATGTCTCTTGTCGTTGCACTCGTTAGAATGTCAATAAGTTTGATAAATATCAACAGTCTGTTCTGCCAGTTCTTAGCAGCCTGGATTGCTAAACGCTGGGCAAGATCTCTGTGCGTCTGCACATTGCTCAGAGAACTCCTGAGCAGTTCTCAATTGCCTTCGTACCCTGTGCGCCCAAATTCGTTCGCACGGGTTCAGGACACATGGGTTTTATGTTAGCACCGAGGAGTCTCATTTATTGGGCTGTCCGATTTGCACAACCCTCAAGCCCCTCTCCTCTAGGCCTCCGGTTCCTACTTCATCCGAGAATAGGAAACAGAGGCAACAAAAAGATCAACAGAAATGCAGGTTTGATCACTCCTTCTTCCTAGGCCGCAAATTATATCGCCTTGCTCCTGGTATTGTGTGATCAATGAATAGTGCGGATGCACTTCCAGACTCCATCTCGGAGTCAGCCTGTGACGCAATAGCAGATGATGGTGGGCGCCACAGTGATGATGCAGCTTTCATTTCAGGCTGCGGCGCAACGAAAGAGGTTGGCCGCCAAAGTGGTACACGTTTTACGTCTGCCAGCAGTGATGCAGATTCTGCTGAACAACGTTGGGGCACTCCTTGTCCTTCCTCTTTAACAGCAATCTTTTCAGGTTTTGTTCCAGGATCAGGCAGATTTTGTGGCAAAGAACTGGCAATCGTTTCTTTCGTTTCTGGGACCGCTGTCTCTTTCTGGTCATTTCGATCAATCAGATTTTCAGACGGTGAAGGGACCTTCTTGGTGTGTGTCGCATGTATCCACGCCTTCCTCCCATCCACCCGAATTGCCGTCTGTGTAGTTAGGAGGATCAAATAGGGTCCATGCTATCTGGGTGCTAACAATGTCTTTCGCTCAAAATTTTTGATTAGCACCCAGTTTCCTGGCTCCAGTGCGTGTCCCGGGCCAGTGTATCTTATTGGCAATGCCTCCTGCACCTGCTGATGAATCAAACACAATTTTTGAATTAAAAGATTACAATAAATGCTGAGCACAGGGTATTCGAGTTCCCTCAGCCTTTTTGGCTGAGGTACAGACTAAACATTCGCCGGTCTCCCCATCACAATTTCGTACGGGGAAAGCCCAGTTCTTGCCTGCACAGATGTGCGCATGCACAGTAATGCTAGCGGTAATGCATCTACCCAGCTTAACTTGTTTCCTGCGCATATCTTGCTTATCTTAGATTTCAAGACAACGTTGTGGCGTTCAATAAGACCGTCAGACATGGGGTCTCTAGAACAATGGAATCGCTTATCAATCTGGAGACCTGCACAAATCTGTAATATTACTGCGCCCATAAAATGTGGACCGTTGTCTGACCATATGACACAGGGCAAGCCAAAACGGGAGAAGTATTCCTTTAGCATTACTTTCGCCGTGCTCATGGCAGTGCAGACTTTCAATGGATATGCTTCCACCCATTTGCTAAATGCACATATGACCACCAGAACATACTTCAAGATTTGGCATCTCTCCATCTCTATGAAATCAAAATGGATTACCTCAAAAGGCATAGAGGGAGGGCAAAAAACTGCCTGTTGGAGTCACCGTTCCCTTCCCCACATTGTGTTATAGACACGTGATACAATTCTGGACCAACCTCTCTGCATTTTTCTTTATGTGCGCATTATCCCATACTGTGGCTCAATGTTGGACTATCTTTGTGGCACAAATATGAGTGGGTCTGTGGGCCATCGTGACCATTGCAGTTACATAGGAATTGGGCAGCATCCAGTTCCTACTCTTCTTGTCTACCCAGCAACCCTCCAGATCTAATTCAGCAGAGCCCTCAGCCCACCCTTTTATTTCATCTGCAGTGGCTTCTGCCTGCATTTTTTTGACAGTGGCAATTCCATTCTCTGTCATGCAGGGCACTTCCTCTGACTGTACTGTTAACATCTTGGTATTCAGGTCAGTGGCAGTTTGTTTCGCAATTCTGTCTGCAAATGTGTTTCCCTCTCCCACTTTGCATGTTCCTTTTTTATGCGCCTCGCATTTTACTAATGACAGGTGCTTTGGACACATAACTGCAGACAACGATCGTACAATCAAAGGGCCATGTTGTATTCTAGCCCCATGTGATGTTAGGAAACCTCTCTCAGCCCAGAGTCGGCCAAAGTTATGAACCACTCCAAAGGCGTATTGGCTGTCAGTATAGATGTTTACACTCAGATTTTCAGAAATCTCACAAGCTCTGGTCAAGGCTATTATCTCCGCCGCTTGTGCAGAGTTGTAGGGGATTCTTTTACTCTCCACAATACTTTTTAACGTGCTGATAGCGTAAGCAGCAGTTGATGTGCCATCCGGCAATTTAAAATAAGAGCCGTCACAAAACATCTCTCCATCTGGCTGTTTTTGTGGGGAATCTGTTAAATCAATTCTCCCCTGTGTTTCTTCCTCAGTAACCATTAAGCAATCATGGGGAGGTAATTCATTCCCATCAAGTTTTCCCATGGGTAGTGGCACTAATTCAGCAGGATTCAAAGCGCTACACCTCACAATTTGGATGTGTGGCGCAAAGAGGACAATTTCATATCTAGTCAATCTAGCAGAGGTGAGGTGTTGCGTCTGCGTTCTATTGAGTAGAACGTATATGGCATGTGGCACCATCAAAATTAAGGTGTTCCCCAATACCATCCCTTCCGTTTGTTTCACTGACGCAGCAGCCGCTGCAACAGCTTGCAAACATTGTGGTAGTGTGCGCGCTACAGGGTCCAGCGCAGAAGAAAAATAGCCGCATGGCCTATTTCTTCCACCTTGTTCCTATGTCAAAACAGCCAACGTGCAGCCTTCACTCTCGTGTACAAAAAATCTGAATTTGTTTTCATAATTTGGTGTGCACAAAACTGGAGCAGAACACAATGCAATTTTGAGCACCTTAAATGCTCTCTGACATTCTTCATTCCTCTGCAAAGGCATCACAACATCCTTCTTTGTCTACTCCACCATTGGCTTCACAATCAGGGCAAAATTCACAATCCACTGCCGACAATAGGAAGCCATGCCTATTATAGCTCTGACTCCTTTCTGCATTTTTGGAATAGGCACACCAGAAATATTCTCTCTTCTCTCTTGCGTCAGTCTTCTCCCTTCTTTCGAAAGTAGGTAACCCAAATAGGTCACCTCCTTTCGAGAATATTGGAACTTCTTTAAACTCGCTTTGTGGCCATGTGCTGCCAAGTGTGTTAATAGTAAAACAGTACTCTCTTTACAAATCTTTTCTGTATCTGCAGCGATCAACAAATCATCTATATATTGTAACAATACACAACCTGCTGGTAACTCTAGCATGTCTAGTTGTTCTTTCAATGCTCTGCTGTAAATGCTCAGACTTTCTGTGCAGCCTTGTGGAATGCATGTGAATGTAAACGATCGTCCTCCTAATGTGAAGGTGAAGAGATATCTGCTTTCCTTGTGCAATGGAATGCTAAAGAACGCATTCTTTAAGTCAATAACACTAAAATACTCAGCTGAGGCAGGAATCATGGTCAAAATCGTGGTAACATCTGGGACTAACGGGAATTGAGGATCTACCACCTTGTTTAATGCACGCAGATCATTTATAAAATGGTACGGTACTTCATTACCTCCTTTCTTATACACCGGAAGAATGGGACTGTTACATGTGCTGCCTGTAATCTCTTCAATCGCCCCCAATTTTACCAAATCAGAAACAATACTTTTTAATCCTTTCTCTCCTTCTACCGAGATTTTATATTGCGGAATACGAGGTAACGTTACTCCTTCTTTCAAAGCAATCTTCACTGGTTCTATCTTCAAACATCCAACATCATTGTCATTTATAGCCCAAATACAAGTTGGCACCTCACTCAATTCGCCTGGTAAAGGTTTAGACACAAATTCGGTTACCGGTACATTCTGTGGTGAAATGGTCAAAAATACTCCATCTGGTGTACAGTGGATTACTGCACTCAATTTCTTCAATAAATGTAATCCCAAAAGATTCTCCCCACAGTTCTCTGTTAAAAGGAATGGCCAGTAATCAGTGAATGGGCCTAATGTCACTGCTACTGGTTGGGACACTGGATTAATCACTGGGGTACCTGCAAACCCGCCTGAAATATTTCTCTGCCCTGACAGTGGTATTTCTGGAACCAAGTGATGGTCTATCAAACACTTTTGTGCCCCTGTATCCAAGAGGAATCTGTGCTCACTATCCCTGACTTTTATTTCTACGTAGGGTCCTTTCTGATTCACAGGAATAGACACCGGTTCAAACCCCTGTCTTGGGCTGTCCTATTGAGGAAACAACACATCATCCGATGTGTAATCGCTGCTGTTATTATAGTACGCATTTGGATGAGTATCGAAAATGTTCCTGCCCCTTCCTCTATTCCCATTTCGCATGTTCTGCTGGCTCTGATTCTGAGTAGAGGTTTGATTCTGATTTTGGGCACCATTCCCTTGACTATTTTGGTGCTGCTGCATGTTATTTCTGTTATGCCCATTTGCTCCTGGAAGCCCCCTATGCTGTCTTCTCTGGCCGTACCTCTATTTTGCAAATGTGGACATTGCGCTCGCCAGTGACCTTCCTCTCTGCAATACGTGCATTGATTCAGTCCCAGGGGCCCTCCATGCATGTTCGAATTACCTTTGCCCTGGGCGTTTCCTCTACCTCTATTGTGTCCCTCTACCTACTGGAGTAGCACCTCAACTATTGTTCGTAATGCTTCTATTCTCATTGGCAAGGGGTATTCATTACATATCTCATGTATCTCCATTGTGGGAATACTAGGATCTGAAATCCATTTCAACGCCTCTCGTATACAACTTTTAGTCGGTCGCCTGTCTGTCTTGACGACGACAAATATTGCCGCTGTATAGGGGGCTCTACCGCTTCAGTTCTATCTCTCCTAATATCTTTACTCCTATACCCAGGTGTGGCAAACATTTCAGCATATTCATTATCAAGTTAATTCTTGAGTTCAAAAAGTCGGTCTACATGTTCCCTCATCTCTTTATCCCTCCCTCTACAACGTGCCAATGCATTCAAATCCAACAGTCATTGCGGAGGCAGCTTCCCAATTAACTGTTTCCATCTCGCCACTAAATACTCCCCCATGCATTCTAACACTACCTTGTCGGAATGCATTGCTCCTCCTGAAGTCGAATATTGAAGCCATCGCTGACGTTTCGTCATTCCCATCTATATACATTTCGGCCTTTTCTTGCAACTCTCGCTTCCTCTCCTTGCTAATCGCACTACGAGTTACTCTCGTACATCCCCTTTGTTCAGCCCCTTCTTCTGTTTCAACAAATTCAAGTTCAATCACGGAAAGGGCAGATGGGACAGAACCGATCTCTTGAGATGGAGGTGCGGATGGGACAGCAGGACCGGGAGGTGACTGTTGCGGCACTGACTGGCTAATGGGAAGCACTGTTTGTGCAGTGTGTGGCTGGGCTGGGATTTGGTCAATTGGGAGGGGCTGAGCAACAGGAGGGGGCTGAGCAGTTGCTACTGACGTGATCGTTTTATGCTCTTTTCTAGGACCTTGCTTTGTATCTGTCAATATTTTATCTATTAATTTGTCTGATGAATGCAACTCCCGTTGTGGGTATATCTTTTCTATGCTCAATTGCTCGCGTCTATTTGACTTTCTCAAACTATCATTCCACTCGTCCTCTTCCTTTTCCTTCGCTCTCTCTGCTTTAGACTTATGCCTGCGTGCATGTTTCTCTCTATTTTTCCAGTGAACCACCGCTTCCCTTCTCCAGTCCCTGAGGATATCAAATTTTGCAGGACGTGCTTTCTTTTTCATCAACACCTTCTCCAAATTATCTATTCACGTCATTTCAAAACTCCCTTGATTCGGCCATTGAAGATCTTCCTGCTTTCTGGTTTGCTTATGCCAAATCTCACAAAACATTATCGCTCCCACACCATACTTCACATACATCTCCTACGCCAGCGACCCCTCGGGTGGCGTGACCTGGCCAGTTTCCAAAGATTTCACGCCGCAGCGGAAAAATCCTGCTAGGGTGGACAATACCCCAGGCATGTTTTAACCTTACCCTTGGCTAATCAAACTTACACTGGGTGTTTGATTTTGCAAAATCAACTCTCAACCAATATCAGGATCACTTTTGAATCGGGGCACGACTCACCTGATCAATCAAGTTGTCTTTTCAAGACACAATTCGTCCGTATACTGATGCAACCAATGACGTTGTGTCTGCATATCTTGGCTCACTCTGCCTCCTTTCGGGACCCTGGCCTCCTTGTTCTCTGGCCGGGCACATCGATCAGGAATCAGTTGTGTGCAGATCTGCAAAGGAATCTCTCATCGCTTTCGCAGGGGTGCCCCGAACACCTCTTGATCCTGGCTCGATCCTCCCGTCCTCGCTGTTCTCTCCGCCTTCCTTATTTTACAATGTACACGATGGAACAAGTGGGGGAGGGTCCCTATTTGGGCACCATCTTGAAGGGGCCCCTGAGGGACCCTCGTTTGTGGAAACAAGGCACAATCACTACACACAAACTGATATGCCAGACACAAGGTTGTATTCCCAAAATCTAGGGTTTATTGCAAAGCAAATAGTCTCAGTTGGCCAACTGGTCCCACGCCCCACGACGTGTGTCTACCAGACCTCGGGGGACGCAAGAGAGCGAAATTCGTACAAGAGTTACATATATACAAAACAAGCATCTAGTAATCAGTAGTGTCACAATTTATACCGCCCCTATTGCATTTTCTTTGAACTAGGCACGATGATTGACAATGGTGACGAGTATGACACCTTCAAACATTCATTTAGTAACAGGTTGCAATTTTGTAAGCCCACAGACATAAGTCTTTGTTTTAAAGAACATGATGCTTCTGTTTCTGCAAGCAAGCTGTGCAGAGGGAGAGACACATTCCAGGCCTTGCTATCTCTTAATTTCTATTTGTGTACTGGGGGTCAACTTGCTCTCCAGGGCTCTACTGGGCTCAGGAAAGGGGGGGCCGCAAAGAAGAGAATAATTCAAGTCATTTAATGTTTGCTCTAGCATTTCTACTGTGCCTACCGAGACTAGCTGGAACCTGCTGTACTGATTAGAATGCCTTGCTGCTCACTCTCCAAGGATATGCGAGAGAGGGGACCGGGCATTTCTGTCCGGGTTACTGCATTATGTTTCAACATGCCACTCGCGGCCTTCCATTGTGCACCAGTGAAGCAGAATAATATTTCAGCAAAGAAGTTTTACATGAGGAAAAAGGCAACGTTAGAGAAAACATGAAAACAAAATGGCAATTTCAGTCACCTTAAAATGGCGGCACCATGGTTAAGCTTTTGCTACACCCTTCTATTACTAAACATATGAGGCGGTTCGTATTCGGCCAAAAAAGTATAGTGCCCTACGATCGAGGGGGTGTCTATTCTTTCTGGACTGACAATATGCAAGCAGCTTCAACGTTGTGTAGTGCAACATTGCAGCTATTCACTTATGTGTGTGTGAAAGTGTTCATTTACACATGTGTCCTCTGCAGCTTTTTTGTTGACTGACTAATATGTCGTTGATTGACGTTAATGCTGGTGAGATTTCAGCATTGTGCCCGTTATGTTCAACTGGCACAATCCTTAAGGTGCATTGTCGTGCAGTATGTGTACGCACAGCCCCACTAAGCTAATCTGGTGGGGCCTGGCCGTGATGATTTGACACACTGAATAATGGTTTAGGGCACATTCATAGCACAATGTGCTCAATCAGGCCATGAGGGGTGTTCTGGAGGCTTCATGGACAGCAGCTCGGACCGTACTGGGTGTTATGGTCCCTCATGCCTGTTTGCAGGCCCTCGCTTTGCTCGGGACATTCACTATGTTTACATGGCCCATGACACCCGGTACGGGCCGAGCTGCAGATGGATGAAGCAATATTGGTGATGATGATTTAGTGATGCATGTGTACATGCATATTACGTGAGTCATGGTGTGTTTGGATTCACTTGCAGCTGTGGCCATTTGGCAGTTCAGACATGCTTATGGTGTGTGCCATCTCTTTGTTGCCATCTGTCAGTTCTGCCTGTGACATGTGCCTGACAGAGGTGGTGTGTGATGGAGGTGATATACTACAATCAGTACAGTAGGCTTTGCTATTTACACACATCCATTTAGGCTTGTGGGATGTCTTTGCATATCGATGCCACTAGATGCATGCTGGAATTTCATTTGTGTGTGACATTTCTGCTTCATGCGTTGGCTGTCGATGTGATGTCTATGTGTGTGTGTGTCATGTGCATCTGACATGTGTACTCATGTTTGTTTTTTCAACATTACAGATGATGACGCAATGGAGCCAGAGGATGGTGATGTCAATCCTGACACGGGGTTGCTATTACATCGGCAACCCGGCACAAGTGGGGGTCGTGGGATGGTAGGCCATGAGAACCCACTTGTGCTGCAGACCATCGTGTCCAGGGCTGGCAATGGGTCTAGCTTGGATGATCACTCTGACAACAATGTTGATTTGGATGCGCGTCATGTCCATTCGTTGACGGAAGGTGATTCTGATGTGGACGATCCTCTGTCCGTGACACCTGCACTGAGGGGCCAGACAGTGTTGGAACCTCCGCCTGTGGTGGATCGGGATGCACGGTCACACTCCACACCAGTTGCTGATGCGCCACGGGCAGTGCCAACCCAGTGAGGACCACGGCTCCTTGGGCCCCGCGGGTGTCAAGCCCAGCAAACCGGTGGCCGTGCCCCATCGGGGTATACTGAGTGGGAGCAAGTCATGTGTGCCAATTCCGAACAACAGGGGGCAGCAATTGATAAGATCGCTCAGAGCATGGAACGTATGGCCCAATCCGTGCTCACCCCTTCTAGGCAGGTGGATCTCCAGCAGTGGGCAGCACATTCCATGGCCCCTCGCTCAGGCTGGGCATGACGGCCTCAGACAGGACACGCCGGGCTGAAATGATGTTTCTGCATCAAGCACTTGCTGCTCATGCGGAGGTACACATGGAGACCCTGAGGGTTGACTATGATGCCCTCAGATCTACTATGGGTGTGCTCAACATGTCCCATAGGAAGCGGTCAGAGGAGAGGTTGGAGCAGCTTGAGAACCATATCTTGGCTGAGCTATGTGCAAGCAGGTAGGTGCTCCAGATGTCATGCGAGGCCATGCAGGCAGAACTCCGTGTTACACGTGCTACCTTGCAAGAGGAAGCACACGTATCATGTGAGGTGCTCCATGATGACCTACGTGCAATCGACACACAGGATCAGGCTTACCAGACCGGCATGCTTGATGACGTTGAGGGGCAAGCTGCACATAGGCGTGGTCAGGCAACTGTGCCACATCCACCTTCTGCATTCCATACAGAGGGTGAGTAGGATGACGACTTATCTCCCACACAGGTCAGGCCGTACAGGTGTTGAGCCCATGGAGTTTTTTTTTTATCTCAACATCATCGCATGTGGGTGTTCAGGTGCACCCTGTACCTCCCCCCTCCTGGGTCCCTTCCCCCCCGGGTCGTATGTGGCCATTTTTTATTTTATAGTTAGTTTAATTAGTTAATATAGTTTAAAATTGTTTGTCTATTGTGCATTCATGTGATAGTGTGGTGCTTTGTGGCTTTTGAAAGAATCCACTGTCTGTTCCAGCTTGGCCCATTCAAGCTTGTCTCGTGTGTGTGTTTGTGGCTTGGGGTCCTGACACATATGCCACTTCTGCTTCCCCTATCCATGGGCTTGCAAGGATGGTTCGGTGTGACAACCATTTACACAAGGGCATTGGACTTTCATCATATCTGTGGCCTGTCTGCTGCTGTACTACTTGTGTTAACACCCCTAGTGGGGTTTATGGATGTTTTCTCCACGGCATGTCTGCAATCAATTTTGGTGAGTACGTTATTGAACTGTCGATTTATTGATGTCATTTGTGATGTATGTTCTTTTCTTGCCTGTATACGTGCTTGATGCACTTCATTCTGTAGATGGTAGCCTGCACCCTTTGGCTGTCAAAGTCACACTGATGGTGGGAGGGGGCCGGATGTTGACAATGTCAAGTTGGTACATGTTGAATTCAGCCCCTGGGGATTGTGGCAAAGGAGGATGCATTAGGAATGTGACCCAAGAGGCACAACTCACGCTCCAGTCCTCACCTGGGATGACTGCCTATACTACTACTACGCTCCGCTCCATTTGGACGGCACGTTCTGTCTGGCTTCCCTCTTGGACTTTGAGGCTGCCTGACGGTGCAGTTTTCCTACTGGACTACTGCTCTTTGACTTGTTCTTCACACTTGGTGCCTTTAGTCCCTCTTCTTCTTCCTGCTACAGTTCTTGTTGCAGATCTGTCCACCCGTCTCTCGGTCTGTTATTTCCATGTACTCTTACATTCCTCGATTTGCCTCAGTACACTTCTGTTCAACAGCATCTTTCTGTTGCTCCTCCAATCTTTCAACAATTACATCCATGCCTTTATGTTGCCTGTTGGCTTTTACCAATGCTATTCAACTGTTGTGGCTCTTAACCTGCTGTCAGCTGTTTCCAGCTATCTCACATTCTCTGTGCCTTTCCAGACTTGTGCTGTCTCTGCCTTTCTTTATTCATGTTATCAAGGATTGATTGGTTTTCAGCTCAACCATCCAGTTGGGCCAGCCTCCTTGGTTATTTTCGACTCAAGTTCCGGCTCTACCTGTCAGGGTACAGAACCTAGGGTTGTGTTCGAGGAGGTCAGATGTAGGTTTCAGACATGGCCCAGTGACAAGCAGCATAACGACACACACACAGGAAACTTTCCATCCTTATTAAAAGCTTTTATGCCCTCTCTGCAGGAAAAGGAGCCTCCAGACTACCTTTACCAGCAGACACCAGGCCAAGAACTACAAAATCCAGGCCACGTTGGGTGGTGCACACGTGCGCATGCATGCACAGATGCACGGGGCTTGTGCTCAGACGTCCGACAGAAGCAGACGTGTTTCCAGGAGTTCCAAGCAAGGTGAGCAGCACGAGGGGCCACGCCCCAGCCGACCTTCCTCCAGGCCCCTCGCACATGCAAGCTAAGTAGTGCAAGTGCTGGGGAGCTTAGCCAGGCGTTGGGAAGGATGCGCACAGTACAGCTAACCTGCACTGAGGAGCAAATGCCAAGAAGCTTTCCAAGTTGTCAGGGGCACATGCAGGGGGCGTCGCACATATCCTCGAGTATGCCCTGCTCCATAGAAGCTGTTATTAGTGTAGTAGTGTAGTGTTCCTAGCCACAAACTAATACAGCGCAAGGGGGGCACCCAGCGACGCACAAACTCTAGTGCAGTGCATATCCTTAGCATATGCAATTAGCCACATGCACTGCCTATAGAAAGCTGCGGCTCGCAGAACGCAACTTGTACTGAAGTCGCACCTCGCAACACGCGTCTAGCAGCACATCCAAGGCACAACCTATCATGGGTGATTCTTAACACATGGTCTTCCATTTAACGCAGGGCCACGTGTGGCTACCCTGCCGCATTAACAAGGTATAGACCATCGTGGGGGCAAGCAAAACTATACAGAGAAAGCAGCAGACAAGAGTGATTGTTTGGGGAGGAGTCACTAAGTTCGAGGCATGAATGGTGTTAGGTGTGTGTGGGGAAAACACATACAGAATAGTAACTCACGCTCTCTTTGCAGCATTGAACTGCTCCTGTTACAGGACCTGAGAGTGCGCAGGCAGGAGGCCGATACTCACCCCAGCGATAAGTCTCTCTTTTGCTCATCTTGGAGCCAGTTTGTACAATGTGCATGAAGTACATGGTTTATCTGATTGAGTATGTGTAATTGTCAATAGTTGTATTTTGTATTTTCTCTACTTTCCCTTGCCCATCCACCTCCCCTCTCCTGACCCTCTTTCCGGTAATCCTAAATACTGATGCCTATCCAACCAACGGATCCCTAACCCTCTTTCCCCGCTGGGGACTCGGAGGCCTGTGTAAGTTTTACCTTACAGGCACCCCGACCATGGAGGGGGTGGTTGGTTCATGCCACTCCTGCACCTGGAGACCAGAGCTGTGACACTACCCATCAGTTGTTGCATCCACATTGATTGTTGTGTACTGAAATTGCTCCCCATCCTGTTGAACCATTGTTCAACTGTGCTACCTTGGTTGTTATTCTATCATTCTGCTTGGACATGTGCTTGGCCATATTCAACAACTTCAAGTCATCTACTGGAGACTCTTCCAGGTTTTTTTTGTGCCTACAGGCTTTTTCCCAGGTTTGGGGGTTTGGTTCCTGGGAGTTCTCTGCAATTTGGTATTTTTACCAGTCAAGGTGGCCTCTGAGGGAGCTGGACCCTATTTACACAAGGAAGCCAAGGGGTAGGGGGATCCTGAAGTCAGGTAGACTAGAAGGAAGAAGCCAACGGACCCCAGACACAGTTCTTCTGAAGGTCATGGTGATGAGTAAATGTGGGAGGGCCTTTTGTTGTTGGACAGTACGCTTGGGCTACAGTGTTTGGGCACTCTCTGACATTGTCATTTTGGGGTACTACGTACATGATGTGTTCTGCTGTTCAATGGCTCTTCCTGTTTTGTGTTTACTTTTCAGGTGTCAGGGGATTGTTGTGGTTTGACATACTGGGGTGTACACATGGCCAATGTTCACATGTGATGTGTACAGGACACTGAGTGTCACTAGATTTCACATGCATGTATTGAGTGCATGTCCCTACTGACACACACTCTTACACAATGCTCCACCACACAAACAACCGCCCTTCCATGCCCACATGTGCACACAGATTGCCTTATCTGGCATGCTGTGTCACATGATCACTTACCATTTGGGGATCGTGTAAATGCATCAATAGGTTTTTTGTGTTGCTTGGCCTTTTTATATGATGCTCAAGGTGTATCCCCAACACAATGGCTGCTCACTGTGCTGTGTGTTGAGCAGTGTGTTGCAGGAGACACAGCACACGGTTTTGGGATTTGCAGATTTGGCTTGGCCAAAGTGCATGCCAACAGGCATTCTGTCTTTTGTTGATGGTACTACTGGTGGCATGCATTTGTGTATGACTTTGTATGTGTGGGAGGTTGTTGGTCAGTCATTTCATCTGATTCCATGTCAGGTGTGATTGTGTCAGGCCTCTTTCCATTTATCACATGTAACTTTGTATCTAATTGGTCATGTGTTGTGCTTTTGGTTTGCTCTTTTGCTGTTGCATGCCATGTCATAGTGTGGCGGACAAGGGTGATGTGGGTTGGGAGGGTTTGGGTGACATTCCACTGATGTCATGGCCTGTTTTGCAGGGGGGTGGTGTGATATACATCTTGCATGTGTTCCTTTTGGTCACACAGGATTGGTTATGTTTAAGTAGCTAGGGATGCACACAAAATGTAGCACTTCCATGGCAAAATTTTCAGGGTGGTAAGGTTGTGACAGTTGACTGTCTCTTTGTCATCATCGATTGTCACCTGGTATGTGCCAGGCCTGTGTGAACTCCGCATGGGTGGGATTTTAGGTGTAAAATGTGGCCACAAGTTGGGTCCGGGCTGCCTCGCCACGTGCCCGTTCCCCTCCCATGGGCAGCACCTGTGCCTGTGGTTGGGGATGTGGGGGCACCACCATGTCCACCGGTACGCCCTGCCGTGGTGCAACATTGTGCAGGACACATGCTGGCACAATGATCCTGCACACTACTGGGGGTGCATATAGTAGCTGCCTGCCAGAGTGGACAAGGGAGCGGAAGTGTGACATGAGCACTCCGAAGGTGGCTCCACTATGCCCCTGGTTGCAAAATGGGCAGCGTTGTATCTTACCTGGGGTGGTATGGTGGGGTTCCGTATTGGTGTCATCATGTGCTTGAGGGTAGGCACTGTCCCATGGGGAGGTGAGGATGGTTGTCATTAGTTGGGTTTGTGTATTTGTCTGTGTATGACATGCATGTGTGTCCACAGACATTTGGACTCACCAATGAGTCATGTGTCGCCATACTTCCCAGCTTCCAGGTCCCGGCTCAGGGCGGACATTCTATATATGAAACTGTCATGGGTAGACCCAGGATGATTTTCATGGACAGAGGTGATGATTCCATGGGCATTGCATACAACCTGTACGTTGATGGAATGCCAGTGCTTGCAGTTTCGATAGATGTGCCAGTGGCCCTAGGTGGACGTAGGGTCACCTGGGTGCAATCTATGGCACCGAGCACTTTGGGGACGTGTGCCACCCTGTAAAAGTCCTGGACCACGGCCTGCCTTTCTGCGGGTGTTCTGGGCATGTATATGTGCCTGCGCACTGAGGGGCGTGCCGTCATGATTGCCAACACTTGGTGTAGGCAGCGTGACTGCGTGGCCTGTGAGACACCCCCAACTATGGCAGTTGTCCACTGAAATGACCCAGTGTCCAACCAATGCAGGACATTGAGCACCTTTTCCAAGGGGCTCAGTGCTTGGGAGCACAAGGTGGGTGATGTGAGGTAATCCTCCCACTCAGTGACCACGTCTAGGATGATATGACGTGGAAACCTATACCTGCCATAGACCTGGTCATCAGGCATCCCAAAAACTCTGGTCCTTGGCAAAAAAATGCGGGGCCTGGCTATTCTCCTCCTCCTGCGGTGTCCCACGATCAGTGCTGCGAGAAATGGGACATTCATCGTAGCTTTATATACGTGTTTGTTGTTTGCGTGCACTTTTAGACTACGCAGGGACGCTTCCACCTGCCTTCGTGTGGCGGACGTGTTTACGCCTGTGTGTGTCTTTAGGCGTGCGTGGGTTTCCCATATTCGATTCCATGAATACATGTTGTTCGTGTACGTGTGGGTGTTCTGTGTATTTCACAGCAGTACTTCCCAAGTTACGCCTTCATTTTCATGCCTTGTTCCCAATTCCTCGTGTTCTGCCCCCTTTTTGGTGTGTGCGCTACACGTTGTGCGCTTTCGCTGTGTGCATCGCGCACCACGATCGGGATGTTGAAGTGTCGTGTGCTCCCGTGTGCGCTACCCACGGATTTGACGCACATCCCGGGGAAAACACGCGCAGGGCCTTCCATGAATCGCATGCATGCGCATGCGCTTGCTTTTTCACGCTTGAGCAAGCGTGCGCCGAAATTTCGGCGCACATTTGTTCCATGAATCAGCCCCTTTATCTTCACCCCCTCTTTTCAGTCAGGGGGGCTTTCCCCAGAGCCTCCGATCCTGTGGCATTCCCCAGGGGTCCAGTGCTCCAATAATCTGACGCTGACTGGGCAATCAATTAGTTATCTGGAGTAAAAAGAAAAAGACAAATTAAGGACCCAGTACAATACATTTTTCATCCCTCTTTCACTGAAACACCTAAAAATAAAATTGGATTGTTATTATTCAGACATATGTACACATCTGCCATGCTGGAACACCTGAAAATAAATGTATCATTATACAAATCAAAAACATATATCTCATATCATGCAACCAAATCTATTTCAGAAGCATACATCTCCTCACATTATAACTGCATACTAGAACCCCATTAATACTTCCCATGCATGACTTACATTGATTACCTGGTTATAACAACTTTTCACTCTACGGTTTTATTTGATTTACATGGACAAATGGTTCCACTGTCACCTCACCGTTCTGTTTAGCTATCCTGTACACTCTGGGGAAATCTTGTCTATTATTCTGTATGGCCCTATGCAAGACATTTAGGCCCTGATCATGACTTTGGCAGTATTAGCCCTACCGCCGAACTCCCTGGCGCTAATAGCGCTAGATCACGAGTTTGGCGGTAATGCAATTCCCCATTCCCCATTGAGCCCATTCGGGAATGCCCCATTCCCCATTGGGCTCAATGGGTGAAAATGTGCGCTCTTACCGCCAGCGGATTTCCCGCCGGCAGTAATAGCACGAATTTTTGGCAGATTTCCCCCCAGCCAAGAGCTGGGGTGAAATCCGCCAAAGTCCTGATTTGGCAGACCCTTAAATCCGGCGGTAATAGCGCGACCGCTGGATTTAAGGGTTACCGCCAAAGTCGAGATGGGGCCCCTAGAGTTTTTATGTTTATTCTTTCCAAAATTAAACTTGTAAACCCTGTCTCCCACCTCGTATTCCTTTACAAATGTCTTCCTATCATAATATGTTTTTGCACTGTCAGCAGCCTTTTCCAGATTCCGCTGCACAAAAGCAAATGCATGTTGTAAGTGCTTTCTCAACTCTTCCACATATTCGTGAATTGCAGAGGCATTTACAAGTATTTGCTCATCGGTCTTGTAAAGTAAATGCTGTGGCAACCTCATTTTTCTTCCTGTCAGTATTTCATGAGGGCTGAGACTTGTTGATTTTGCGGGAGTCGATCTAATGTCCATCAATACTAAAGGCAGCCCAAGATCCTAACTAGAACCTGCTTCAGCTAAAAATGTCTTTTGTCATTAATGCACTAGTCAAATGACTTCCCCGGTCTGACTTTATCCTTTGGGTTAACTCAAATCTTGAAAAAATATGATTTACTAGTAAATATGATTTACTAGCTGGCGTTTGCGCACTGCAATCTGGTGCTGGAATGCACTCCGACCATTTGGACATTAAACAAACTACTGTTAACAAATATTTGTTTCCTCTGGCTGATTTTTTTACAGGCCCGACATAATCGAATTTGCAAATCAAACCATGGAAGGGTCAACCTCTTTTCATTACTGGTGCTCTATACGTAGGTGAAGCAAGTTGAAATTGTGCACATACTAGACACCCTCTAGTATATAGTTCTACATCTTGGGACATTTGTGGCCAATAGGCATAATCTTTTAAGATGTCCAAAGTCTTCCGGGAAACTCTGTATCCTGCAGTTATTGCATCATGTGCATGATGTAACATCAGTCCCTGAAATGACAAGGGCACCACCCATTGGATTTGACCTGTCACAGATTCACTAATCATCAATCCATCTTGTAACCTAAATCTCTTTTAGTTTTTTTACAACACCCTCAATTCCTCTTTCACTTTACAATCTTCTTCACTTAGAGGATTTGTTCTGCATCTGATAGGTGATCATAGAATATGCCTAAAATTGGATCTTCCTTTTGCGCTTTGATCAGGTCCTGATCTGGGGTATCAAAACTCCATTGCACTTAAGGCTGTTCAACTACTTTTGGAGATTTGGGACGTGTTATCGCACCTACCTGTATTTGACCAAGTAAGTGTTCAATAGGAAACAACTCTCCCATTACAGCTCCAAGTTTGGCTAACTGATATGCCTTGACATTCCCCTCCTTGTTCTCACATGGCATCTTTAAATGGCCTCAGATTTTTCTCCAATGTATTACCAAATCATTTTCTGACACAAGTCTGTCTATGGCTTGAATCATTTTGCCGTGTTTGAGAGTTTTTTTTGTTATGAGTGAGCATACCTTTTACCTTTCATCCAGGTAAATATTCTAAAAAACTATTTTGCGCATAATCAGAATCAGTCACTAGAACTACCTCTTTGAGTTTGTTTTCAACTGTGGTAGCCACTGCTTTGTAAATAGCAGCCAACTCTGCCACTTGACTACTTCTCGGCCAAATCCTCAGGCTTACCCTTGTAATGTCACATTTAAACCAGATATTTCCTATTCGTGTTGCAAGCTCTTTCTCTGTATTATTTTCAACATGGTATGCCCGACCGTCTACATACAAAGTTGGTAAATCCCTACATACTTCCTCATTGTATGCTTTGTGCAGGGACTGTTCAAATTCATTCAGACTTGATTCTATTTCTGCTTCATCGGGTGCACATTTGGCGGCACAGTCATGCAAATCTGCTAACCCTTGGGCAACTGGGCTCTTTTTATTTTGTCCATATTTTACTTCCACAGAAACCCCTGTAATGCCAACGTCCAGGAAGTAATTCTGGGCTGCGCCAAATTCCCTGATCTAATTCTCTTACTCTGCAGAAACTGCAGGGGTTGGTGATTTGTTTCAATAATTACTCTTTCTCCTTGAATGATGGGAAGGAAATGTTGTACCGCCCAGAAAGTGGTTCGGAGTGCCTTTTCACATTCACTGAACTTAGTTTCAACTTGTGATAAGGCCTTGCTAGCATATGCAATAGTTTTGTTATTGACATCATGCGTTTGATATAATATGGCTGACATGCACTGATCAGTGAAACAAATCTCTACAAAGAAATCCTGGTTCTTTATGAGACATGCCATACATGGCACCTTCATGAGACATTCTTTCAGCCTGGCCACTTGTCCTACTTCCAGGGTCCTCCCTGCTTTAATAATCTTGTTAAAGGTTGTGTCATTTCTGCATAATTTTCAATACATGTCCTGTTATAACATATCATCCCTAATAGACTTTTCCATCCTTTCAAATTAGTAGGATCTTTCAATGTATGTAATGCCTCCACTTTCTTCTTTTGTGGATTCAACCCATGCTCAGTCACCTATGACCTAAGTTCACTTTCTTTTTACACCATTGTGCTTTCTGTAAAGATACCTTGCCTCCCGCCTTCTGTAAAAGGCCAAGCATATGTCTAATCTCATTTAAATGATTTTTCAGATTCTCATTTTTAAGTAGCACATCATCTACATAAACTATTGTCCCCCTTTCTGCTGCATCTGGGAGCACCTTCCTAAAAAAGATTCTGAATTCACTCCCACTATTGACATATCCAAAAGGTGTCCAGGATCATGCATATTGGGATTTGTCAAAAGAAAATCCAAAAATGTTTTGGGTATATTCAGCCAGTGGCACACACCAGTACCCAGCTGTAAGATCTAGGGTGGCAAACCCTTTTGACCGGTGGACCTGTGAGAGACCCTGATCGATAAATGGAAGCAGTCACCTTGAAACCATTACTCTCTTATTTAACTCTCGTACATCTGCACAAAAACGCCAACGGCCATTAGGTTTTAACACACCCAAAATGTGAGTGTTTGATGTGCTGTGAATGGGCCTAATGATTCCTCTGGATTCTAGATTCTTAATGATCTCAGCTAATGATTCCAAACATGCCAGGCGCAACCAATATTGTCGCACAAATACTGGTTCCCTACCATTTCCCTCTGGTAATGTGGCAACACGCAAATCAGTTAGGCCACAATCACATACATCTTTGGCAAACACCTCTTTAAATTCCACAAATATTTTCCTCAACTGATCCTTTTCTTCTTCATTTGTGCATGCGTCTGCAGCCTGAACCTGCTTGCCTACCATTTCTGAATATTCTGGGCAGTCCTCTAATGGAGGAACCTCTGTACTCTCCTCTAACTGTGTGGCTGTATCTCTTTGGAGAGTTGACACATTTGAGTATTTTGGAATATTGACTTCCATCGCAATATGCTGTTTCTGTTTTATCTTCCTTTACATTAAATAAGAGGCAAGCATTTTGTCACTTGATTCACAAGGATGCACAGACTGAATTTTAAAGGTCCCTTTAGGTTGAGAGTCCAAAGATTCTAGCAACTCGCCCTGAACATTCACCTATCTTTCAGGAATATTCCCAATCACTGCATTACTGAAATCTGCCGTGTAATGAGATCTTTGTATTGCCATTCCTAATGCTGAATTCTCCTCTAAATGAATATCCTGGCACCCTTCATTGTCCACCAGAATGTTATTGAGTCCATCCCCAATCTCTATCAATGGTGTATATTCACATTCTAGCCCTTGCTGCCTCAAGGATTTATTTAGGCACACAAATGCATCAGAATCTTTCATCTGTTGTCCCTTTCTGTATTGTAATTCTATTGTAACATGCCTGGTAAATGCAGGAATAGTAATATCCTTTCTCAGCTGCAATTCATTCGCATATGGGGCTATCTACGCACAATGATAAGCATGTCTTTTGTCCTCAAATTGAGGCGCAGCCCCTCCTAATCTGGACCAAACCTTGTTATTAAGGAAGTCTAACACCATACACATTCTGTGCATGATGTCATTTCCAGGTAAAATGTATTTTGTTCACCCACTCACTATTGAGACATTGGGCCTCATTATGAGGAAGGCGGTAGAGGGTGAACGGCGCCGGTAGAGCTGCCAGCGCTGTTAACCCTCTACCACCTTATTAAGAAGTCTGCTTGTGGGTCCCACTGGTAAAACCAGGTGTCCTTAGCGGGACCCGCTAGCAGACCAGGATGCTAACCACGGGCCCGTCATTAACAGGCCTGTTGTTAGCATCCTCCCCATTCCCATTGAGCCCTATGGGAGCTCAAACGGGAAAAGGGGATGTACCATTATTAAGATATACTTCCACTGCATCATCTGACCTAGCAACAGCATGTCATTCTTTTACACTGTTGTTTTGCGACATCACCTTCTTAGACCTCAATGGTTTTTTGGCTAAGGGCCATAAGACCCCATTTACCCCATCAATGAGGGGCAACAACATCTTCAGACAATTTGTCCTCATTAGGAAAGGTATTTTACTAAGAGATGTGATCAATACTTCCTGTCTCATCCAGTATTTCCCTATCTTTATGTCAATCTCAGTGACACCTTCCATAGGTATTTCCTCACCATTGAAATTGTGCACAGTACATTAATTTGTCTCACCTTTACATGATTTTGTGGGGATCTCCCTTCAATGATACTTTTTACTAACTCTTTGGACATGTTTGTGGCCTCTGCACCCGTGTCAATCATTGCAAATGCATTGCAATTTTCTACCACAGTGATAGGTGCATAATTCCTGTCCTCAACTTCCTCCAGCACACACAAAAAGTGTGATTTTTTTCTAATTTCAGGACATACCTTTATATGCCCCTTTTCAATCCTTGCCAAGCACATGGACATGTGAAACGATATTTGTCCCTTCTTTTTGGCCACTTTGTCTTGAATTCCTTTGTCTATCTCTACATATGTGCACAGAACCCATCTGGACCGTGGCAACTGACTGCCCCTCTGACCCGGGACCACCAGTGTTCTCACCACAGCTTTGTGAATGAGCCTTTACACAAGTTCTAGCGCATGACACCTATCTGAGTTTGACATGGTGTCTGTCTTTTCAGTCTCTGAAACATTTGTGGCACAAAATACTCCTCAGATGACTGATCTGCATCCTCCTTTTGAGCTACTGTTTTTCCTGTCTGGGTTTCAACAGCATTCCGACTATCAAGGGAGGATAGTCTAAAAACGAATCCTATCTCTTTACCAAGTGTTTTATTTTCACAGAGACTGTTCTCTTTACATCTGTTTCTCTGTTCTTTAGGTTTTTCTTGTTCATTTTCCCCTTTTTGTTCTTCATCTACACACACTTCGATAGTCAGGTTTAACTCTAAATTGATCCACACTCCTTTTGTGTGTGTGTGTGGGTATCCCTTGTCTCACTTTCATTCATTTGTATTCTTATTTGTGGATCGTCAAGCAATTCAGGGTGTTACACAAGTATGATTCATAGGCTTCTGGTTTTTTTTATCAGTGCAGGGGATATTAAATAGTCACTTGTTGTCAGAATGCTAAGGATCACTCCTATGGCATTCTGCACCTTCACTTGGCTGCTGTTTTTGAACTGCACAGGGTTTTCCTATTTGCTCAGACAACATTTTAACTTGGGTCTCTAGGCGTTGAAACCTGACCATGTCCCTGGATTCTTCTCTTTGCGGCCTGGGCCGATATTGGTTAAATTCAACCGGATTCAGCCTATTCTGTTACCTCTCAGGAGATTGATTTCTATTTGGGTTGTTTCTGAACTTATGGGCCATAGGAGGTGGAGAATGCGGTGTGACCATTCTTTGACTGTGGTCAACTGGTGGTGGTGACTGGTTATAATGGGGCAGGACATAAATCATATTTTGTCTCAGCGGGTTGACGCTCGCTGCTGCGATCCGAGCATGATCTGTAGGTCACAGGTTCCAATCCCGGTAAGACAAACTCAGCCTTTCATCCTTCGAGGTCGATAAATGAGTACCAATTTTGGTTGGGTGATATTGTATGTAAATATGTGCTCTGCAAAGCGCTTTGTATTATGGCGCTATATAAATAACATATCACTATCATTATCATTATTATTATCTGGCGGGAATTGCCCCCTGTGTTGATTTCCATTTTCAATTAATGTATCCACGTAACATGGTTTCACTTGGTGGCCATATACCATTGTATTAGGGTCAAATCTGCTCTGTGTCCCCAGTGTCAGGTATGGGCTATTGTATATTTGATTTTGATTGTTACCCATCCCTGACATATCGGGGCGAAACCCTACCCTATGGGAATGGCCCATATATCTAGGGCTAATGTAAGTTTCTCTATTGCTTGGATCAACTGATTGGAACACAGAGGTTTGGGGTGGCATCCTCTGTGGTGGCATGCCCTTCTGATTAGATGTCACGTTGTTCCTGGCCTGAGTTTGGGCTGATTCAAGTGGCATTTTTGCTGATTTTATCTCCATCACTGTTGTTATGGATTCTTTACATTTTGATTTTGTCTCTCCATTCCTAGAGTCTTCCTCACTCTGACAATAGATTACCTCATACAGGTTGGTTCCTTGTTCTACTATCCATTCTAATGAGCTTTCTCTGTCAAATTCGTGAATTAGCTGTGATATAATATCTTTTTGGAGACCATAAAAGTGTGCAGTCTTACATTTTACAGAATTAGGGTTAAAAGACACATTAAAACGGGAAAATGATCTTTTTAATTTTTGGAGGATTTGGCGAGGAGACATATCTGGCTTTGATGTCATTGTATGTCTCCTCGCCAAATCCTCCAAAAATTAAAAAGAGCATTTTCCCGTTTTGATGTGTCTTTTAACCCTAATTCTGTAAAATGTAGGACTGCATACTTTTATGCTTTTTTAGCCTCTTGCAACGACTGAGAAGGTGAGAAATGGTGGCTAACCTCTTTCTCAAAGTCTGCCCATGATAGGTTTTCCTGCTCATTGAGAGGTGAAAGTACTGTCTATACTGTTCCCTAAGTACCTGAAGGACTTTAAAAATATCATGTACTGTTTCTAAATGGTCTTCCATGCAATAATTGCCTCCCTTTTTGAATGGTTTAGTAAATGTTATGATTGAATTCATTATTTTTATGAGGCGACGGCGCATTCTGGGGTGCATTATTCTGTTGCTCATTTCTTTTCTGAGGTGAGCAGAACTGATGGTAACTACCGGCGGGTGAATCAAACCCCCCCAATGGACTATAATCGGGCCTAGCCACAGTTATAGCTATTGGTACACTATCACTTCACAGAATGAATCCCCTTTTTAAGTGCACAGAATGGCTGTGCGTAATACACCGTATCAGCACCCTTTATTACGGGAGCGCCAGGGTCGTAATGAGGCCCATTGTCTGGGGAGCTGAACCTAATCTCGTGGTATTCTTTTATTGTGAAAAAATCGTGGTATAGTGTTATCGTGGTAATGCCCTATATACAGTGATACATCTCCCATCAGAATATACCCTAAAACCTGTATTTCATCCCAGGGCCTTCCTAAGTGAGAGTTACTTGGATTTTGACAGTGTCACTTTTTCCCTAGCAACTTATCTACGAGGCTGAGCTAATGGCTTGATGGCAGATCTGTACAGCTGTAAACATGCAAACATGAAATACTGCACACTCACACACTTTCTACCTATATCCTGTACATGCAGATTAAATAAAATGACCCAGATGTCATGAAAAGTATCAGAACATGAAATTATTTTTGTAATGTGTCGTTATCATAGCAGATAACGTACCAAATTATGCACTGCAATAGTTATACATGAAATACATTTGTCAGTACAAATGTGGAACAGAAAGGAGAAAAGAAAAAAAAACAATTTCAAAAGGCACAACTCAATAATAGAATGAACTGTATTCAGCTCAACAACCCGACTTTGAATTATAGGACTTAGCAGCAGTTACGCATAATGAGAAAAATCGCATTCACTTTTGACATTGACATTGAAACATTATACATGAAATGAGCACCACCTGGCTAACAAAAAAAAACACATCCATGCAAGCATGCCCTCACTTATTGACTGGCATATTCACCTTGCACTCGGCGAGATCCTTGCTCTGCTATCTCTGGAATGCCCCTGTGTTGGATTGGCAGCAAAAGAAGTGTTGCAACCTCCACACACTCCGTCAGCCCACATGAATGACACAAATTCTATGCCAGGATAGCTGCTTCCCCAGTCTCCTGCCCATCTGCCGTCACCCAGGAAGTTTCTGAAGCTCTGCTCTTCCAGTCTGACTACACCCACTCTCTCCCTTGCTTTTAAATGGTAACCCTGTTAATCAACCGGACCTGCCTCCCTTACTGATGCGCACACTTCATCCAAGCTGCCTCAGTATTTTTCCCTTCAATACGATAGTTTTGCCAACCTATCTGCAACAATTGCTTCCTGCGCATACACTGGTGCTTTTCAATAGTGCATCTTTCAGTCTCGCAATTTGTGCCATTCTGGAAGAAATTACACAGCCAGTAAAATATAATTGCAGGTTTTATTTCCATTGCAGAAAATCACTCATATTCAGTTCATCACATCTGAGCCCTTTTGTTAATGACAGGTTACCAATTATTGGAAAGGGTTGTTAATTGATTAATTCAGGTTGATATGCATGTATATAGTGCAAACCGGACAGATGAAATGTTACCCTGAACTCTTAGCATTATAAATATGTACTCACTGCAAGAATATGCATTTCCATTTGCTGCATGAGCTGTCCATTTTTAATGTTTGTATTTTCTACATGAACCCCCTATCACTAATGTCATTGCCCTCAGTGTTCCTACACCCTGAGCTAGCCTATCTCCCCAATAATGATGCCACCCTATGCCGTGATAACCCAGGAGAGCCACAGGTATGGACCAATACTACTCTGGACTGAGCTATATCTCTTCCATTATTGGTCTAGTATCAGCCTCCATATGGAGCAGTGCATTCCGGGTGTTTAAAGGGAGGTAGAGTAACTTTAAAAAAAAAATAGATTCAATGTTTTAGAGTCCTTCATAGATCCACCCCATATAGTGCATAGGATTCAGCCTGGACATTGTACACCTCGATGGCTGGTAATACAGCCCCACCACCATGTCTTTGGGCAAATCTTCGCACCGCCCCACTCTTCTCATCTAAGTTAGTACTGGCCTTTGCGAGGTGCGAAGTCCAGAGACAATCATCTGCAAACCCTAAGCCAAAGTAATCATGTGATACCACTTGCTATAATCTGGTACCATCCACCCTCACATCCAAGGGGCAACCCTTGCAGTTTTGGGACAGATGATCATTGCCTTGGTTTTGCTAGCATTGATCTCCAGTTCCGGGATTTTACATTCCCTGCTGAAACTGTCCAAGGTCTTCCTGAGCCTCACTGGGGTTGTGGCCAAGAGGACTGAATCATCTGCAAAGAAGAATGCAGGCAAGGAGCCATGAGGTGTACCAAGAGGTCCCTAATTACTGCATTAATATACACACAGAATAACAAAGGCACTAGAACACAGTCTTGCCTAACTCTCTTCTCAGCTTGGAAGGAGCCAGACAGCCCCCCCTGCCAATCCACAGTGCACTTTTGCCCGATTGTTGGTGTACAAAAGCTGAACCAGAGCAAGAAGATGACCAAGGATGTGTCTATCCCTCAATACCTGCGAGAGTTGGCAGCGTGGGACCCCATCAAAGGCAGCTTATGTGATAGGTAGTGTTATATTAAAATAGCACATCCAAATGAGGATTATATACTGAGGTTTTGTTGAAAATATGACAATATCCCAAAACATATCAAAAGGACATAGGTACAGCATGCAGTATGGCAGTAAAACAAGCCTTACATGGTGGGCTCTGCTACTAAACGTACACATCCAGGTGTACCAGTATTCTGTGTTAGTCTAAGCTTTGAATCAAGGATTCACATAGATCAAACACTAGGCATGTTTGTGGATAGTTAGAGTGCACATAGAACATTGGTGTATACAAATGCAGTTTATAAACAGATAACAGGTGGCAGAGAGCAAGTGAATTGAATGATCACAGCATGAACATAGAATTCGGAAGTTATCATTCTTATAAGGGCCATCTATGTATACTTGCAGTTTGTAGCAGCTGTAGTGTTTTAAATGTAGGATCCAGTGTATTTACTTGTTTTTCAATTTTGTAATTGATGTTTACCTTGCCTTTACGTTCCATTCATGCTGAGTTATTCCTGTGTACTAGGAGCTGGTTTCTTATAGCAATCTCTTGTGGTGCTTCAATGAAATTTGATAATTCCTGCAGACGTCTCTGATTCATGACTACAGGATGACATTTGCAGTTGCAGATCCGCTGCTTTATGAATACAGAGGTGGATCAACAGATCATGATTTGAATGGTTAAATATTGGATGCTATGTGGCCTGGCACTAAATACAATAGTATGTATTGAAATCTATCCCTCTTGACTCTGTGCAACTTGCCTGCCTTCTATTAAGGCGCCCGGTCTATTGCTGTGCTGCGGCTGTGCACAGCATATCCATACAGTTATGTATTCCTCTCATTCTGAATGAGAATGGAAGGGAGCATTCTAAGTATTTACAGTGGGTAATTTGTGTTTACTTTCCTTTGGTGTTTTTATTACAAAATCATTTGGATTAGTCTCAGGATGGAGCGTTCATCTCCGCCCAAATTGCAGCTTTACTAAGAATACATATGTTAGGGATTTTATCTGTGGATCCAGATATGCAAGTCAGCAATTGGTGACCTTTATATTGTTCTAGGCATACACATGTTTCATTTGAAGTGCCTGTAACACTGCTCTAATCAATTTTGTACTATCTGCCAACCATGCAGTAACCCGGACATACCCTGCTTAGTTTCAAAGCAAGCAACGATCCAGCCCACTTAGGCTATGTTTCTCTAAGGTTTCTTGTAAGGTGGGCTTGTGTATTAGGTAACAAGCCTTAGGGGGCTGACCCCTTTCTTGCTTTGAAACTAAGCAGGGTTCATCCAAGTTACTTCTGCAATGAGAAACCCACTATTGCTGTAATAATCTCTCTCTTTTCTTGTATTATTACTGGAGATTGCAAATACCAGAATGCAATTCAGCAAAAGCAAAAAATGGTGTCCGAGTGAAAAACTTTCAAGGACTGGCAGTAGCACGGTTTAAAAAAAAATAATTTGGATGCCCACTCAGTCACCCATCCATGCAGTAACCGGGACTGACCCTGCTTAGCTTCAAAGCAGGACTGATGCTGCTTAGCTTCAAAGCAAGAAAAAAAGAAACGCCCTGTTTCTCTAAGTAGTCTTGTAAATTTGGCTCATTTATTGGGAAAGATGGCTAGAGGAGTCTGGCCCCTTCCTCACTTTGAAACTAAGCAGGGTCTGTCCTGGTTATTCCATGGATGGGAGACCTGAATGGTAATCATGTCAATGGCCGAGGCCAGTGGTTTTTCACCACCGACGCCACTATATCTGTAAAAATATATTTTTAAAGAAACCCTTTAACTGTGGTTACTGAACTACACATACCCTTGACTATCCGTAGTCCTTTATAGCCACAAAGATCAGAAAAAAACGGGTGAAACAAAATGCTTTCCTTCCTCCCCCAGGGCCTCACCAAGTGCCCCCTCATCTGTGCCAGCTCTTCCCACACCCCAGATGTTTACTTTGTTTCAATTTTCCATATCCTCGTTTATAGCCGCGGTTATCTCACGCATTGAGAGAAAAACAAAATGGCAGTCGTTTCATTTCTAGAAACCCCTGATTTTGGTTAAATCCCTGAGATATAGCTATCTATTTTTGGGAACGGGCACCCCCTTCTTTGTCAAATATTTAAAAAACTACTGCATGAAATAGCCCCAAACCCTGCATGGATCACGAATCAACTCTTTGTGCCCAAGTTGTTTGGAACCTGGTCCAAATCCGTCCAGCGGTTTGGGTTGTGTGCTTTGGCAAAAATGTACCTTGTTTGTCTATGGGAAAATGAATGGGAAGTAGGCCGCACTTTTGAAAAAAAAATGTTTTGTCTTCTTAATAGCTTTTTATTATTTAACGAATCCTTGCGAAACTTTGCAGTCTGCAGGGACTTGGGAGTTCTTAGTCACTTTCAAAATTTCAGGTCAAAACTGTTAATTACTCGAAGCAAAAGTTATCAACGATAGGATTTGGAGGGGTTCCTATGAGAGTCCGACTCACCTTAAATATAGCGCGGCTATCACGATTCAACAGTTTTATAACAGGAACGCAAATAAGATTAGCAAGTGGGCAAAAAGACAGTCCCCTCTGAGCATCTCTCCAACCATCCCCCCTCAGAGTATTCCAATAGATGCACTGAGCAGAAATCTCAAGAGCCTGCTGCATGATCTGCATAATCACAACACATCCTTCTCCGTAACCCAATATGCCAAGGTCCCCACACACCCAGAGGCATGCTCAGATTGACAGATTGATGAGCAAACTAGAATTATTGAGATGATGTATACTAAAGAGTGCCTACAAGCTTGTAAACAGCACTGGTAATGCAATAAAAAGTATCAACAATGCAACATGTAATGCACAACAACAGTTTCTCAACAATATATCATGTGATATATAACAACAGATTGTTTTTTGTTTTTCCTCGGCTAAACCTGTCTGACACTGGTTAAAGTTTAGTTCAACACATTCTCCTGCATATGCCATGGAGGTCTGCATACACATGATGGGTTTCACTCCTGACACCAGATGAATCAAAGGCATCAGTTCACTTCTCGCAGTTGGGTCTCTATGCCCACATGTCACATCACACTCAGGTGAAGCCTTGGAAGGCAATTTGTCAAATCTGATAAGATCATCAACTTCTTCATATGTGCCAGTTTGTTGCACACCGCGGTCCACACAAACCACTCTGCCCAAACTCCATGTCTTGTCATTATCAAACATAATCCAACTACTGCCAAGCTTGTCAATTCTCATCCGGGGGAAGTATTTTGGTAACGCGCTCATCCTCGGGTGGGTGTCCTTCACTCGAAAATGATGACAAACAAGCACTTCCATGATCTTTACACACACTTCGGCATCACAATGCTGCTTATACTTCAGTTGGTGGTTTCTGATTTTCTCCATCACCTCTCTGAGGTCCATGCTGCAGGTTTGGTCACCAAACACTTATGCGGAGCACAGCTTATTTTAGAATGTTCACCCACGAATAATGGAGAATGGTGATACCCCAGTCACTACATGGAGCCTTTGCCTTTATGCCACCATAATGTTTTCTATCTCTAAATTCCAGACCAGCTGGTTGGTCAGGGAAAGATGCCCATAAACTTTAATGACACAGTTCATCCTCTCAACTGGACCCTTGCTCTTGTGATTTTGCAAAGCTGTGCTCACCCCATTGAATTCACAATCAAGAAGAAACTGTATCATTAGGCTGGGCATGTGCTGAACCCCACAATTGCTAACAATCATGTCCACCAGTCATTCTGAATTGAACAGTGACTATAACAGACATATTACTCTCCCCATACCCTCCAACACAAACTCCACCTCAAACTATTTTGATGTGCAATGTGCCAATGCAATCAAGCCTAAGGATATCGATGTGGCCCATCAAAATCAATGCTAGCTTGTACCAAATGTCTCTCAGCACAGATACAGAAATCAAATCAGCTGCACTTCTAACAAGACTTGTGTCACTCTTCACACACTCCATGCATTCCTTAACCATGATCTCTACTGACAGTTTTCTCTGAGTCAGTGCTTTATTATACTCCTGTCTTTGTGCCCTGAATGGGCCAATGCTACTAACCTGAGGCCCCTCAGGGGCACAACTATGCTATCACTTCAGCTAGCTCATCCATAATCACGGTAAAACTCCTATCGCACATTGGATGTTGCGGCCACCCTTCAAGATCATATCTCCTATCATTTGAAAGTTTGTCATCTTCCTGTAGGAGAGTCTGCCATTCCCCTTCTGTTTACGCAGGAGGTGTGTGTTCAAGCATGGAGGCCATCCACACTTCAGCATCCTCATTGCACACCAGCACCTGGTCTTCCCACAGTCTATGTGACAAAACATCTGCCATCATATTCTTCCTTCCGCTGAACATATCCTAATTGAAAGCCTGCCAATTTGCTAACCACCAAACCACCTATAGATGTTCATAAAGCCCTGCCATACCCTCTAGCTGTGAACAGCTGCACTAGTGGCTTTTGATCTGATCTACGTATGAATGGCAGCCCCCAAACATACCTTCTGAAATGGCAGCAGGACCAATGACAGTCTAAGGTGACAGCATAACTTATTTCCATATTAGTAAGAATTCTACATGCATCAGCAACCAGTATCTCTACATCATGCTCCTTCTGGCTCCACACTGCTACCGTTTCATGCTGTCAGGCATCTACAGTAATACGCATTCTCACACCTAGTTGGAATCTGTGCAATGTTGGTCCATGTGATACTTCATTGTCCAGGGCTACAAAGTATTCAGTACACTCCGCTGTCGACATACACATCCTGACATTCCTAATAGCTCTCTCAGGGGCTTCATCCTTGCAGAGATATTCACTACACATTTGGAGTAAAACTTCACCTGCTCCTGAACTGATAATATCTTTTCTTTGTATTCTGGTTCCCTAGCTTCAACCATAGCTTTTACCAATTTAGGTTTGAGCGTAATCCTCTGTACTCCGATAAAGTGGCCCACTCAGCAAACCTCATGAACTGTTACCTGCCTTTTTCAAATCAGGCATATGCCAGAAGGTTTCTCACCTGCCCCTAGATAGTTTTGATGCTTGTTTCGCAAATCTCTCCTGTACAATGTTTAAATGAATAATGAAGATTACCCCTGCTAAAAGCGCAGGGAGTCTTGATTCTATTAAAGACTAGGAAGCGAGCATTATGCTTCAACTTCTTATTTATTACTCTTAAACAATTTCAACAAAAACATAAGAAAACTGAAAAAGCTTTCAATTTTTCTTCTTTACTTTTCTTATAAACTACAAGTCCCACTGTCTCCGTAGTCCTATTAGGGTCAGCCCAGTCCATGACCCACTTCCTGTTCCTTAACTCCTCCTCTCTTTGACTGCTCTGAATTGCATAACTTGTAACTGTCCAACTTTGCCCAATCCAGCAAGGCAAACTATTCTAAATGCCACAGGCTTCCAACTTGCAGCTTTCCAACCGTAAACTTCTGCAGATTCAAGCTCTGCTGTGCATGACCCCTCGACCATCAATTACTCTTCTGGTCTTCCCCTAGGGGTCATACAAACAAAAAATATTAGGGTGGGGTCCTCGTACTGTCATGCCAATCATCGATATTTACATCACATGATATACAGTACATTTAGACTGGGTGAGAAATTAATGCTCACCTCCTGGTCTTTAATAGAATCAAGACTCCCTGCGCAATTAGCCGGGTTAATCTTAAATCTGTGTCAAGACTGCAGGCGAGCATGATACTTTTTCAAAGATTAGCTAATACATCTGTAGCTAAACATTCAATTGGCTTAAAATAAAACTCCCTAAAAGTAGTATCACTCGCCCAATCAGCTGCTTGCATAATATCACTCAAAGACGTGCCTGCTGTGAATGCTCTGAATGCCATTGAATCGCCACGCACCACTTTGTATTGTTAGTGAAATAGGGATAATGCACTGAAGTGGACCCTGTCTTTGTCCTCCTATCTATGGAAAGGGTTACTCCTTCGGGCCAAGGCATTTCCTGTGCCCTTCCAGGGCCTTGACATCTGCTACTCGTTTGCAGGACACTAAACATAAAAGCATGGCCATTCAACAAAGGTAGCAGGCGCCCCTCTCTCGGAAGAACAAGGCATGATAATCTGTTCAGTGGTTGTTAACCACATTGCGAGTTCGCAGCCATCTGCTTTTTGCTCACTGTACCTTTCACAGATGGGAAATATCCATTTGCATATCAGTCTTTGTCCCGCCCACATGGACAGTCCAGCACTGAAATACTATGGCAATTCCTCTCTGAACAAGAGTACCAACAGCAACCCCATACACGTAGAGAGGCTCAGCTTCACCTCACTGATGATGCCCAACAAGGCTGTCACACGTGAATGGGGTTGCTGATGGTACTCTTGTTCAGAGAGGAATTGCCATAGCATTTCGGTGCTGGACTGCCCTTGTGGGTGGGACAAAGACTGATATGCAAATGGATATTTCCCTTCTGTGAAGGTACAGTGAGCAAAAAGCAATGGCTGCACACTCTCAATGTGGTTAATAACCACTGAACAGGTTATCATGCCTTGTTCTTTTGAGAGAGGAGTGCCTGCTACCTTTTTTGTATTTTTGAAAGGAACTTGGGGTTGGTCACCCTAGGATACCTGGGGGAAACCAGACGTGGACTCCCTGCTCACTGTGCTTAGAGAGGCTCAGCTTCACCTCACTGATGATGCCCAACAAGGCTGAAACACGTGTATGGGGTTGCTGATGGTACTCTTGTTCAGAGAGGAATTGCCATAGCATTTCGGTGCTGGACTGCCCTTGTGGGTGGGACAAAGACTGATATGCAAATGGATATTTCCCATCTGTGAAGGTACAGTGAGCAAAAAACAATGGCTGCGAACTCTCAATGTGGTACCACTGAACAGGTTATCATGCCTTGTTCTTTCGAGAGAGGGGCGCCTGCTACCTTTTTTGTATAAAAGCATGGCCAACTTGCCTGCTAATTGTTTCAGCGACAGATATCTGTCCGCCGACCAGCTCGCCAACAGTTGTAGCACCACCGTAATGTCCCACAATTGCTTGTATCTTGGCTCCGGCGAAGCTGTATATCGAGCTCCCTTTATGAGTCTGGACACCACAGACTCATAAAGGGTCCTATACACTCCTATGGTCCTGAATGCCTTCCCATTTTGCAAAAGCTGAGCTAGGAAATTCAATATCGTTACTATAGGGGCTCAAATGGGATGAACATTTCTCCCTTTGCACCAGGTCGACCACCTGCCTAAGCCGCATCATAGCTCCTCCTTGTGATGGGCCCATGACTAGGCAATGAGCTCCGCAGCTTGCTCCGAAATGCCTGGCAGTTGCCAGCGTCTCCTGATATCCTGCACTCGAGCAGTGGGAGAGTCCCTCTCACTCTGAGAGGATGAAATGACCCAGATGGGTCCATGAGCAATTGCTCCCCATTGGGAGGACTTGCGGTGTGTCTACTGACAGTTTCATTAGCATCGGGAACCATACCAGCGGTCTCCATATCGGAGCAATCAGAATCAACTCCGCCTTCTCCCGTCGGCATTTCCCAAAAACTCTGCTCAACATTACGAAGGGCGGAATGGCCTAATGCAGATCTCCTGACCATACTTGCAGGAACGCATCTGTGCCTTGGGCAGATGGATCCAGCCTACATCTGAAATATGTGGTCGTCTGCGCGTTGAGACGAGAGGCAAACAGATTGATGTTCACTGGTCCCCATAGCTTGTTTAGTCACTGAAATACTTCTGTGTTCAGTCTCAAATCGCTGGAGTCTGTTAGATATCGGGAATTCCAGTCGGCTACTACATTGAGCGTCCCTGGAAGATACTTTGCCATGACTGACGTCCCTGACTGGAGGCAAAAATGCCCCAAAATATTTGCAAGTTTTGCTAGTAATTTGGATCTCGTTCCCCCTTAGGTGGTTTATGTACCTGACTGCCTATCTGTTGTCCATCTTGAGGAGGACACAGCAGCTCACTCTCCATTTTGGGAACACCTTGATAGTGAAGGAACCTGCTAGCAGTTCCAAACAGTTTATGTGGAGTCGAAGCTCTACTTTGCTCCATTTCCCCCCGGTCTTGAGAGCTCCACATCTCGCTCCTCAGCCCCCTCGGCTGGCGTCTGATTTGATAACTAAATCCGGTTGGTCTCCGAATATGGCACGTCCATTTCAAGAATCCCTATCTTTCAACCACCATTCTATCTCTGTGATGGATTATTGGTCTAAGGGAATTATCTGATGATATTTCAGACCTTGCTGCAAGTGTCTGATCTTTAACCTCTGCTAGTTGAGGTAGTGCAGTGGACCTGGGAAGATCGCTTGAAATGATACCACTAGCATCTCCACTATCCTTGCTAGGACTCTAATAGATATTCTCTGCTGTCAAGGACAGTCCCTAATCTCTTTCTTGATATCCTTTATTTTTCGGGTTGGCAGCTCCAGTGTCGATTTCCACGGATCTAGAATGAATCCCAGGAAGTCTAACCTCTGCGCTAGGGTAGTTTCTAACTTCTTCCGGTTCAGTAGGAATCCCAGAGACGTCAGAAGATTTCACACACAATCGGTTTGGTATAGTAGTGTGTCTCGATCCTCCGCTAGAAAGAGTAGATCGTCCAGGTATATGATCATCCGGATCCCCTTCTCCCGGATCGCTGCTCCTACTGGTCTCATAAGCTTGGTAAAAGCCCAAGGCGCTGAGGCTAGTTTGAATTGTTTTGAATTGCCACAGTTGGCTGTTCCAGACAAAAGCTAGCTAACTCCTGAATTGAGAAATGGATGGCCTCTGTTGGTTCTGTCGATTCTAACCTGCCTACTACCCCTGTACTGCTGGTAGAGGCCCTGATTTCTTCAGAAATTAATAGAATGGACAATTCATCACAAACTTCACCTTCCATGAAAAATAATTTCTGTCACCCCCATGCAGTTGGCATAGAGTACTGTGCTTCGGGCGTGCCCCAAGGGGGTAAGAGTGTCACCCCTGCCTTAGGAAGGGGTGGGAGGGTTAAAGTAATGCGAGAAACTGTCACATCCTTCACAAAGCCATCCCCTACCGTGGACCGGCAGGGACATTTGACAAAGAAAACATAAAATGGACAAAATTGTGGATACTAGTTCTAGGAGTTTTGCCTTGGATAAGTAGTAATCAAGAAACGTTTTGAGAGAGGAACTTGAAGGTTCAAACAGAACTAAAGAAAGACAGGTGGAAAAATACTTTGAAAGAAATGGTGAAATGGTCCAGGCAATAGCAAGAAGCTATTTAAAAATCATTTAATGAGAAATACTTGCTGGCAAAGCAACCCCATTCTGCTGGTCTTTATTCAGTACAAGTGGTAGGGTCAGTAAGGATTTTGGATGGAGGACAGACTACTTTCGACAAGACAACAATCATCCTATTTTAGTTTTTCTATGAAGGGAAGTCATCAGAATTTGGAAAGAGAGGCATTTTCTTTATTGTTTCAATAAACATCTTTTAAAATGGAAAATATTTGTCTGCCTCCTTCTGACCTACCACACTGTGCAGGTGCTGGTTCCAGTTCAGGAAGGTGCTTGTATATGAACGGACCATTGGTTCCCAAAAACATCATGAGAGTTGCTTATTTCTCCTCATAAGACATGTGTGCTTGTCGCTGGCCTGAACATAGAAGTTAAACATGTCCTTCCAGTCTTACCATGTTACAATGGTATCCCCAGGAGTTACAGGAAACATGTTGATAACACAAGATTCTTAATGCTAACTAAGCTACACAGCTAATCAGTTATGAGTTTATGTGACACTCAGGAACTTTAATAGTAAAATGTAATGGTAGGTGGCCACAATACTGAAAGAGTAATTGGTTGTAGATTAAAGGTTCTTGACATGGGTTGATTCCATCTATCCCCATTAGGTGTATATGCAACTCATGCTGCGATCTGCCTGCTGTGCTAAGAACTCCTTTGTGCACTTTAGTTTTCCCTTGATCTTGTGGTGGGCATGTTTTTGCTCAGTGCCTGAGTTTCGTCTGTGTTGATCCAGCCAACATTGCCCCTCTGACCTTGTCGTGGGTGGCAGTTCTGATCCACTGTGGTGGCCCTGCTCAGCATGGGCAGCTGCAGCCCCCTGACACTTGGCTGAGCCTTTCGGCTATCGGGAAATGACAGTCAGAAAGATAGAAGATGCCGTGTGGGTTGAGTCGAGTGGATGAATAAACAGTTCCCTCTGCGCAGTTCTCTCCAACCATCCTCTCTCACAAAATGTTCACATCATGCACCAGGTTCCAAGATGGAATCGTGAGGGCCTACTGTATGAGGTGCATAGTAATAACATACCTATGCACCAATAGCACCAATAACTAAATGGATGGGAACTCTTCATGATGATTTGTGGACCAAATAATGAGAACATAGAAATATGTATCAATCAATATAGAAACATACAGAAAGCCTAACAAGAACAGTTGGACATTGCATGTGGTATTTCTTGGCATCAAGTGAGGCATGATTCTAAGGGGGTAATTCATAGAATTCAGCGCACAAGTGGCGCACGCGGTTGGCGCACAGTGTGCGCGTGCGAATCCCTGCGCCAGCCGCGTGCGCCAAAACCCATTTCAGCGCACGGCATATTCATGGATACCAGCCACCAAAACCAGCCGTGGCGCACAGTGGCGCAGCGACCCTGCAGCAGCGCCAGTTACGCCCCCAAGAACGCCTCTCGCGCATGGAAAAGCCATCAAAATCCCCAATCCAGCGCAAAGGGCTGCGCTAACCCTGTACCAGCACGGCAAGCAGGCTACGTGTATCACTGGGGTGCGTGGGAAGTACCTCACGTCATTTCAGCTGGGTACGTGCATTTCAGGGGTGCGCGGGAAGTTCCACACGCGAATGTCCTGGCTACGTGCATTTCGGGGTACGCGGGAAGTTTCACACGCGATATCAGCAGGGTACGTGTATTCCAGGGGTGCGCGGGAAGTTCCACACGCGAATGTCCTGGCTATGTGTATTTCAGGGTGCAGGGGAAGTTTCACACGCGATATCAGCAGGGTACGTGTATTCCAGGGGTGCGCGGGAAGTACCACACGTGATATCAGCAGGGTACGTGTATTCCCGGGGTGCGCGGGAAGTTCCACAGGCGAATGTCCTGGCTACGTGTATTTCAGGGTGCGGGGGAAGTTTCACATGCGATATCAGCAGGGTACGTGTATTGCAGGGGTGTGCGGGAAGTTTCACACGCAATATCAGCAGGGTACGTGTATTCCAGGGGTGCGCGGGAAGTTCCACACGCAAATGTCTTGGCTACGTGTATTTCAGGGTGTGGGGGAAGTTTCACACGCGATATCAGCAGGGTACGTGTATTCCAGGGGTGCATGGGAAGTACCACACGCGATATCAGCAGGGTACGTGTATTCCAGGGGTGCGCGGGAAGTTCCACACGCGAATGTCCTGGCTACGTGTATTTTGTGGTGCGGGGGAAGTTTCACACGCAATATCAGCAGGGTACGTGTATTCCAGGGGTGCGCGGGAAGTTTCATGGCTCCCACCACGTTGCTGCTGCTGCTGTGCCTCTGCCCGTGCACTGCCTCCTGCTGCCTGCACATCCTCCGCCGGCTGGGGTGCAGTCGTTGATGTAGCCACCCCTGCTGGACGTCCGACTCCCGACTGTGGCAGGGATGCCTCCTCCACCAGCCTGGCCGCACCGTCAGAGGCAGCTCCACAGGGCACCCAGGTGACTGATGGGTGGGAAGATGGCACAGAGGACGACTGGCGCGTAGGGGGTTCAGTTGAGGAGGGGGTCGTAGCAAGCCCCATCAAATGGAGGAATCCGGCCTGGGTGACCTGTCCCAGCAGGCTGACGTGGTCAATGAGCCATTCGAGATGACGTGCAGTCTCCTCATGAAAAGACTGCAGGTCACCTCGCATGGCCCGTTGACGCATCGCCACACCAGTCAGGACAGGCTCAACCAGGACCCGGATAGCCACATCAGCAGGCAGAGGAAGGCCAGTTGTCGTTTGCTCATCCCCTGGCTGAAAACGGGTCTGGACGTAGGCATCCCTGCTGGTACAAGATGATGCAGGGACAGGATTGCACACAGGCACCTCCGTGGCGGCCTGTGCTGCCTCCTGTCCCTGGTCCTGCACTGCACCACTAGCACCAGTGGGATCCCCACCTCCAGACCCCATCTCTGTTTCTTGCACGGCCTCCTCCTCCACCAAACCCCCCACCAACCTGGATGACTCTGTGCCATCTTCCCCCGTTGGGCCCTGTGGGGTCCCAGCTGACCCTTCTGCTGCCGAGGAGTCCAACTCCAACCTCCGCCTCTTGGACCTCCCCCCGGCAGCTGTGGCCTGGGACGCGGCACTGTACTCCTCACTCCCCAACGAGATGACAACATGGGAGGGGAGCCGGGCCTTGCGTCTCCGGCTGGCGGTGGGATCCCCGCCGCTGTGCTCCACAGCACCTTCTCTGCCCTCTTCATCAGTTGACGCTGCAGACAGGGAGAAATAAAACACAGGCATCAGGGCACTGTACAATGGACACATACACACATGACAGTTGTACATGAATGGCATTGGCAAACCTCAGACATGTCATCACAATCCCCAACACACATGTCATTTCAACTCGCACACATGAGCCATACCACAGCCATATCGCAACTGCCAGCACCATCCATACCCATACAACAGCATGAGCAGGCAAAGCTGAGCCAGACATCACATGCAACACAGGAAGTGCACCACACATGTACACACACCACCACACTTGCATGCATGTGTACACCTCTGCCAAGTGTCGCAGTGTTCAGATGGGCATCCATGTCACATCTGCCAATCAGGCTTCCACATCCCGCTGTCACATGCATCCATGTTGCATCACTGTTGCACCCTTGTCAAATACACACAAATGCACATGTACACAGTGCTGATACATGCAGCTGAAAACAACATACATGCGTGACATCACGAACATGTCTACTTACATACACATTCATCCAAACATGTGTGCCCACACAACTGCATTTGGCATGCAAGCCTACACACACAAGCACCATCCATGTCTCACACATTCCAGCCCTCGCATGTGTTAGCCCCACGGCCCTGTACACCCCCACCCATACTCGACCCCATACAAACAGATATGCAACCTGCACACTACTGAAACATCACCACACGCACAGCTCACAATCAGGATGCATGTACACTTACCGCTCAACTACAGACGGGTCTGCCTCTCAAGGACCTGGACGTGGAGCGCTGGGAATATGCATTCCAGGACCCTCATCTGATCTTCCGACAAGTGGCCCCGGCGCCCCTTGGCATCCGCTGCCTTCAAGAGGCGCCGGGCCTTGTTCAGGGTCCTGGACCTGAAGTCCTCCCAGTGCTTCTTGACATGTTGGAAGTCGCGGACTGCCACCCCCTCCGTGTTGATGGCAGTCACGATGTCAGTCCAGATCCGAGTCCGTCCTTCCTTGTCGGCGCGGGAACTTCCAAAGAGGGCATCATACTGCCCCAGGACTTGCTCCACCAGGACACCAACTTCGGTGGCACTGAAGCTGGTGCCCCTCTGCCTCTCTGGCCGGGGGTTGTCAGTGGTCTCAGATGGTGTTTGCCCCGACATGACAACCCCAGAGGCAGGAGTGGGTGGGCAACTGGGTCCTGGGGCTGGGCTGTGGGTGATGGAATCCCAGTCGGAAGTCTTCGGTTCCAGCAGGGGTAGTCACAGCAACAGCACCCCTGGCTGATGTGCAGGCAGCAAATGGCAGGGCACGTGGGCAGCAGGCAGTCAGGCAGCAGCAGATGGCAGGTGGGAGCGTGCTCCTGAGCAGGAGCGTGGTCTTCCGTGTGCTTACGCGTGGCCAGCTTGATACGCAGTGATTTGGCACGTGAAAATTCAGCACGTCAGCGTGTAATTCGAGGAAAGGCCCTTAGTGTGTAAGCGCGTCTGCACGCATAAGCAATTCCTTGGACAGAAGGCACCTGAAGCGCAAGCGCCCCTGTGACGTGACGCGCACAGGCGTGCATGGGCATTTCAGCACACGTGAAAAACTGCACGTCCGCGTGTAATACGAGGAAAGGGCCCATGCGCGTAAGTGACGTGACGCGTGCGTGCGTTTCCCTCAGCACGGGTTAAAGGTGAGCGGGCCCAGCAGTACGCTGTACGTGCCTTTCGTGGAGACCGACGTGTGTTGCTGCTTCCTGTTTTTTCGCGCACCATCACAACTTCACAGCTATCAAGGACGTATCTCTTCTTTTGGTGGGGGTATTGGCTACGCATGTTTTTCTGCATGGCGCTAGTCAGACGGTGAGTCGCACACACTCTTTTTCCCACTGCGGGTGCCCCTGTGTATCGCACCCATTTTCGATGTCATAGTAGCCTGTGTGTCCCACGCGTACGCGTTATTCGTGTTACTGGGTGCCACCGCGTACTGCGGGAGGTTGAATCCACGCACGTAGGCTGCAGGGTTGCGTGCACAGTTTTACTGCAGTTTTGGGGTGCCTGAGCGTTGCGTGACCCGTCACCACCTCACCGGGGTCACATACAGCCTTGCAGGTGCAGGGGGGCTGTTAACATCTTGCTTCACACCCCCTTCACCCGAATTGCCCAGGTCAATTGTGGTGTACACCTCCCATTGGCACCACCCCATCTGTGCCAGCTCTACTACATCAGTGCCATGGTTGGGAGGCCACCAAAGGTGAGGGGCGCCTCAGCTGGGCGTCCTCCTCGTGGCGGGCGTGGTCGGGGACGTGGCCGTGGTGACCAGGGAGTAAGGGGACTCCAGGGTGTCCAGGGCGGCCACAGAGGTGGAAGAGGCAGGGGTGCGCCACTTGAGCACAATGTTGTGCCATGTGTCGGTGCAGTCATGCCACCACCCCCTGTGGTTCCTGGGGATGCAGCTCCTGCATCTGGCACCCATTTGACCCGGCAGTCCGTTCCATCGACTGCCATGGGCCCAAGGGTAGTGGTAGCTGCAGGTGCAGCTGTGGACACGCCACCCAGGCTCAGGGTCTGCCAGCACAGGCTGCGTTGGCACTTGAAGAGCCCTTGGTAGATCTCCAACAGGCCAGGGGGGAAACCATAGGGGCAGGCCGGGCTGCTCAGACCAAGACACGTGTCCCTGGGGCAGTCATGTCATCTGCTGCCCCGAACAGCCGGGTGTTGGCAAGTGCAGGGGCAGATGCACCCAACAGTCTGCCAACCAGGACCGTTGCGGTCAATGACCCTGCCACAGCTGATGTTGCTGCGCAGGGTCAATTAGTGGGCACCCAGCTGCCACTGACACAAGTCAGGCCTTTGGTCATCCCTCCACCTGCCACTCCCTTGGCTCAATCCACCGAACCCACTGGCCATACTGGTCAGGGCGCCATTAGGCAGCCAGGGTCTGCGCCACAGTCCAAGAGGAGGAAGGTTGCACCTGCAGCACAGGCTGGGACTCCACACACAGCCACGACCTCCTGCACGTCGAGGAAGAAGCCTTTCTGTAAGCAGGAAATGGACTTCCTCGCGGACTACGTGCGGGGCCACAGCCGTGACATGCTAGTGGGTGCTAATAGTCAGACTACGGCTGCCCAACGTGACACCCACTGGAAGCATGTTGCGGAACATGTCAGTTCATTTGGCCATGAGCTGCGCACGGCGCAAGAGTGCAAAAACCGTTGGAATGACATCAAGCGCAGCACTAAGGCTAAGCGTGCCTCTAATTACAACTTGACTCTGGTGACTGGCGGTGGGCCTGCACCAGAGGAGGAAGAGCTCACTCCGCATGAGGCTCTCGTTGCGGAGTTCATACCACCTGAATTGGTCGAAGGAGTGGGAGAGATGCTGGACTTTGATGCGCAGTCCAGTGAGTGTTGATGCGTGTTTGTTGAGGACGTGTGTGTTTCACTTGTGGGATGTGTTGTGCATGATTGCCGCTACATGTGACTGTGTACATGGTTCTGATGTGTAAGTAATGCAATGCTTCCATCATGCATGTCTCCTCTGCCTGCATGCGGGACTCCATGTAGGCATGCTCCCTTGCCCCTCCTCCGCCACTCTGCACCCCAGTTCCACCTTTGCACTGGTCTGCTTCAATCTTGCCAATGTGTACTTTCTTGTTCATGTGTCCTGTGTAGATGCTAACTTCCAGCGTAGAATCTGCCAGACATATGCCGTGTGGTACAGCCTTAGTACTCGATGCAGGGTATCTCACTTGTACTGTGCATGGGTCATATGTCCCGCAGGGACATGAGTGCCCATTCATGCTCCATGTGCATTGCACGCATGCCCCTATGTGTCCTTGACTGGATGATCACTGTAATACAAGTCCTTGGTTACATACATTGCCTGCCATCTCATCAGCCTTACCATGTCAACTATGGCTCAGTCCTGCGTTGCACACATGTTTAGGGTCTGACAATCTGTGTGGCTCACAGGCCTCAGCATGTTCAATGGCCAATCACTCTGTCCAACTGTTGTTGTGTCTTCTTCACACATGGGCAGAATCCAGAGTTGTCATCATGTGTCCTGCTTACTGTCCCTGCATCATTTGCAGTGTTGTCACTTGAATCACATTCAGCTGTTGATGCCAGTCAACACTGCCTGTCAATACACAGGTGTATGGTCAGCCTTTTGATACCATGCTAGGCATCCCTGCTTTGGTACTGGGGTGGAGGGGTGCTTGGCTTCTAGATATGGTACACATTGAATGCACAATGCACGTGATGTCTGAATATGACATTGCACTGCCTTCACATTTCCTGGCACACACCATGGAGTCCTTGTACATGTAGGTAGTGAGTGGCGTACACATTTTCTGCACTGTATAGACCCACTTCTATGGAAACTGCCACCTTTCAACAGGTCTGATCACAGAAGCAATTCATAGTTGACCCAGCATGCCTGGCAGGTTATATGTTGTGTGTCAAGTGTCTCCCTGATGCGTTTGCTGTCGGTGTGTGTGTGTGTTGTGTGCTTCTGACATGTGTAGTGACCTTTTTTCTCTCTATTTCTCAGGTGATGACGCAATGGAGGCGGAGGATGGTGTTGTCATGCCAGACACAGGGTTGGTACCGCTACATCAACCCGGCACTAGTGGGGGTCGTGGGGTGGTAGGCCACGAAACCCCCCAAGTGCTACAGTCCATCTTGTCTCTGAATGCCTATGAGTCCAGCCTTGATGACGACTCTGACGTCCATGTTGAGTTGGATGAGCATCAAGTCCATGTGTCAGGGGTGAGTGATTCTGATGTGGACACTCCTCTGTCTGCGACACCTGCACTGAGGGATCAGACAGTCTTGGTTCCTCCGCCCGTGGCGGATCGGGACGCAGGGTCACCCTCCACACCAGTCACTGATGTGCCTGGGACATCACGTCGACGGGGGCATGTAGTCGTGCAGCCGCGGGCGGTGCCAACACAGCGAGGACCCCCAGTCCTTGGGTCCCGCAGGGGTCAAGCCCAGCAACGCGGTCGCTGCGCGCAACCGCAGTATACTGAGTGGGAGCAAGACATGACTGCCAATTCAGAACGGCAGGGGGGCAGCAATGGAGAACATCGCTGAGAGCATGGAGCGTGTGGCCCGATCTGTGCTCCCCCCTGCTAGGCAGGTGCTTCTCCAGCAGCAGGCGGCACGGTCCACGGCCCGCTCGCTCAGGCTGGGCATGGCGGCCTCAGACAGGGCACGCCAGGCTGAAATGTTGTCTCTGCGTCAAGCAATTGCTGCTCACGCAGAGGCGCACATGGATGCCCTGAGGGAGGAGTATGCTTCCCTCAGATCCACTCTGGGTGTCCTTATGATGTCCCAGAGGCAGCAGGCAGAGGAGAGGTTTTCACAGCTTGAGCGTACCATTTCGGCTGAGCTACAGGCTTGCCGGGAGGTGCAGCGGTTGTGCAGCCAGGCCTTACCTTGCAAGAGGAAGCACGTGTATCACGTGAGGTTCTGCATGCAGACCTACGTCACATCGCCACACAGAACCAGGCTCACCCGTCCGGCAGACTTGCTGCCGACGAAGGGCAAGCTGCGGCTAGGCGTGGCCAGGCTACTGTGCCACGTCCTCCTTTCCAGGATGAGCCAGACTCGGACGACCATCTATCTCCCACATAGGTCGCGCTCTGCAGACGTTGAGCCCATGGAGGGTTTTTTTTTGGCTCAGCATCATCGCATGTGGATGTTGAGCAGCACCCTGTACCTCCCCCCTCCTAGGTGCCTCCCCTCCCCCCGGGTCGTATGTGGCCATTTTTGATTTTTCTTTTAGTTTAGTTACTTAAGTTTCTGTTTGATAGTTAGTTTAATTAGGTAATGTAGGTTTTCCATAGTTAGTGTAATTAGTTAATAGTTACTATAGTTTAAAATTGCCCGTCTATTGTGCTTTCATGTGACGGTGCGGTGCTTTGTGGCTTTTGAAGGCATCCACTGTCTGTTCCAGCTGGGCCCTTCAGGCTTGTCTTGTGTATGTGTTTGCTGCTTGGGGTCCTTGACTCACATATGCCACTCCTGCCTCCCTTATCCATGGGCTCGCAAGGATGGTTCGGTGTTACAAAATTTTACACAAGGGCCTTGGACTGTCATATCTGTGGCATGTCTGGTGCTGTGTGACTTGTGTTTACATCCCTAGTGGGGATGATTTTGGTGTTATTGTCCACTGTTCAGCTTTTGCTAGATGGGGTGTTTCATGATTAATGTGTACATTCATTGCTATGCATTGTGTAGTATGTTTCTTATCTTTACTGTACATGTGCTGGTTGCAATTCATGCTGTACATAGTGTTACACACGTTGGATGTGAAAGACGGACTGATGGTGTGATTTATGCTGTGACTCTCTGACATGGTCAAGTAATGAGATGCCTGAAGAGACACACACAGATGACTTTGAAGCATTAATCATGTGTTTCATGCCCTTTCTGCAGGGGTATGAGCCTCCAGAGCACCTTAGCCAGCAGACATGGCCCATTGGACGACAGAATTCTGGACACGTTTGTTGGTGCCTACATGCACATGTGTGCACAAGCAGAGGCCCAGGGATTGCAGACCTACATCTTAGAACTGCTGACGTGTTCCAAGGAACTCCAGGCAAGGTGAGCAGCACAGGGGGGCCACTACACAGCAAAGCTTGCACCAGGCGAGTTGCACATGCAGGCTTAGTCACAGCACTGAGGGTGAGCTTGGACGAATATTGGTGTTGAAGCACACAATGCAGCTCAGATGTGTTGGTGGACTGATGGCTGTTGATTGTAGGGTTGTTTGGGACACCTGCAGGGGCAGTGGTACATGCCCTCCGGTACACCAAGGTCCATTGAGGCACTTGTATCAACCATGTAGCCTTCCGAGACATGGAAAGGGGCAGCTCACAGGGACATACAGCAAGGGACATACTCGGGTGCAGTGCATTTCATTTCCATGTACTTTATGATAAATGCACTGCCAACTTTGTTTCGGTCATGGTGGTACGCAACTTGCTCTGAAGTCATGGCTTCCTATATGGGTCTGTCTGCTTACCCAGGGAACATTGCATGTTGTGTGAATTGTGACACATTGGTGTTCCATTTGCCATGCACCCACCGGCGGCTGACTTACTGCATTGACTGTGTATGACCCGTCACAGGGGTACTGTTATATATGGGTACGAAGCATCTACACCAGATTGTCTGTTTGTAGAGTAGTTTGTTGCTATGGGGCATGTTTGGTGGTGTGTTTTTGTGTAATTGGCACGTACAGGTTGTTGATTGTGGCTCTCTTTGCAGCATTGCAGTGTAACCGAACCTGAGAGTGCGCAGGCAGGAGGCCAGCACTCAAAACCAGAGCTAAGTGTCTTGTTGTTTTTCTTTCAAACTGCTCTGCATAGGCTTGCTGGGGGGTGCACTAATGCATGGATGTATGTGTGATTCAATTTGGTATGTTTTTTTCCCCCTAATCACCCGGAATCCTATGCAATTGTGAACCCTGTACCCTCTACCCGGTGTTCCTGCTTCCCGTACCTATCCAAGAAACGTTCCCTAACCCTCTTTCCCCGCTGGGGTTGCGGATGCCTGTGTAAGCCCCAAACTTGCAGGCGCCAAAACCCTAGAGGGGGTGGTTGGTTCATACCACTCCTAAGCCTGGACTACAGAAGGCCATGACAATGATGTCCAAGTTTGTTTGGATTGTGTATGTGTTCATGCAGGTAGTACATTTTCGTGCATTCCCTACTTTCATGCGTCATTCCTCCTCCCCTCTCCTGCCACTCATTCCAGTTATCCAGTGTGCAAAAACCTGTCCCGACTGCATATCCCTGAACCTCCTTCCCCACCAGGGTCTCAGGGGCCTGTGTGAGTTTGACCTTGCAGGCACCCGGGACACGGTGGGGGTGGTTGTTTCGTGACACTCCCACGCCTGTACACGGGACCTGTGACAATACACATCCGTTCTTGATGCATCATCCTATGTTATGTACCACACATGGTTCAAATCCTGTTGTGACATTGTTTTACTGTGCTACCTTGGTTGTTGCATCATTGTGGTAGTACTTGGCCTTTGTGAGGTACTGCTACGTCAAGTCATCTACTGGAGGGTGTCCGGGTTCGTTTTTTATGCCTTGGATTTTGTGATTTTGGAAATGAGTGTGGATTCTGAGGGTACAGGCATCTTTTTACACACAAGGTGGGAGATAGTGACGAAGGGTAAAGGTGATCCTGTGGCCAGGTGGAATTGAGGGTTGAAGGCTCCATGACCCAGGTGCAGTTGTTCAGTGCGTCATGGTCATTTGTGAGGGAGGGGGGGTTGTTGTTGATAGTTGCCTTGCCCTGCAGTGTGATGGGAACTCTGACATTGTAATGGTGGTATCCTATGTACATGTTGTGTTCTGCTGATCAATGCCTGTTCATGTGTTGTGTTTAGCTTTCAGGTGCGAGGGGATAGTTGTGGTTTGACATGCTGGGGTGTACACATGGTGAATGTTCACAGGTGATGTGTAGAGAACACTGATGGTCACTTGAGTGCACATGCATATGTTGAGTGCATGTCCTTGCAGACACACACACTTGCACTCTGATGCACTACATGTACTCCCACCCTTGCATATCCACGTGTACACTGTTTGCCTTCTGGTGGGCACTGTGTCCCTGCAGCATATGTTCTGTGACCAATTATGGATCCTGTACATGCCTAATTTGCTTTTTGATGTGGTCTGTCGCTTAGATATGATGCTCAGGGTGTGCATCACACACAATGGCTGTTCACTGTGTGTTGCAGGGCACAGCACACAGAAGCTGCAGTGTTGATTTTGCAATGCACAATGTGCATGTAGACAGGCATTCATTGTTATGTTACGTGTACAACGCTTGTAATGCATTTGGAAATGACTTCTTTTGGGTGGGAGGTTGTTGGTCTGTCATTTCATCTGATTCCTGGTCAGGCATCATTGTCTGATGCCACTGTACATTTTGGACATGGCAATGTGTACCTTATTGTTGCTGTGTTGGTGTATGGGTATTGCTTGACATGTCATGTTGTGGTTTGGGAGGGTTTGAGTGACATAACAGTGCTGGCCATGGCCTGTTGTGCAGGTGTGTGTGATGCACACCTTGCATGTCAGGGTCATCCGCTTCTCAGAGCAACTAGCTGGGGGTAGATCTCTCTCCGCGGCAGGGCCCTCCCTCTGGAGCAGCCTTCCTGCCTCACTTGAACTTGAGGGGAACCATCTCCGGTTCGGGAAGCACCTCAAGACCTTCCCCTCTTAGCTTCTGCTTTCTCTATGCCTCTCCCTTGCAGAATTCTTCACTGGAACTGCACTGGAGCTGCAACTGGGCCACTCTCACCGACCTCGGTCCCTGGCCCAGCCACTCTCCACTTGCACTGCCTCCCTGGCAACCCCTGCACTGCGGTACTGTCTCTCTATCCCTACAGCCCACCCTTCCCAGCACTTGTCTGCACTTACCTTTGCAGTTGCCACCAGCCGACCTATGTATTTGTTTTTTGGTCTACTTCCCCTGTACTGCACTCCCCCACCCCTCCCCTTCCACTTGCACTTTTCCCTTCCCCCCTACCCCTGCACTTGCACAATCTAAATGACACCTGGCCTAGTAGTACCGTTGTCTGTCTTCCCTTGTTCCCCTCTCTCTGCCTCATCGCACCTTGAAATACTTGTGTATAGGCCACATCATGTCATATGTCATATGTGTGCCTTTTGGTCACACGGGATAGCTTGTGTTTAAGTAGCTAGGGATGCAGACGATGTGGCACTTCCATGGCAACTATCTCAGGGTGGTAGGGTTGTGACAGTTGACTGTCTCTTTGTCATCATAGATTGTCACCTGGTATGTGCCAGGCCTGTGTGCACTCCGCAGGGGTGGGAGTTTAGGTGAAAAATTTGGCCACAAGCTGGGTCCGGGCTTCCTCGTCACATGCCCTGTCCCCTCCCATGGGCAGCGCCTGTGCCTGTGGTTGGGGATGTGGGGGCACCACCATGTCCACCGGGATGCCCTGCCGTTTTGCAACATTGTGCAGGACACATGCTGCCACAATGATCCTGCACACTACTGGTGGTGCATAGAGTAGTTGCCCGCCAGAGCTGTCAAGGGAGCGGAAACGTAACTTGAGCACTCCGAATGTGCGCTCCACTATGGCCCTGGTTGCAATATGGGCAGCGTTGTATCTTACCTGGGGTGGTGTGGTGGGGTTCCGGATTGGCGTCATCATGTGGTTGCTCAAAGGGTAGGCACTGTCCCCTGGGGAGGTGATAATAGTTGAGATTATTAGGGTTTGGGTATTTGTCTGTGTGTGACTTGCATGCATGTGCAAGGGCATTTGTACTCACCTAGGAGCCATGTGTCGCCATGCTGCCCAGCTTCCAGGGCCCGGCTCAGGGCAGACATTCTGTATATGAAACTGTCATGGGTGGAGCCAGGGTAGTTTGCATAGACAGAGGTGATGATTCCCTTTGCATCGCATACCACCTGTACATTGATGGAATGCCAGTGCTTGCGGTTTCGGTAGATGTGCTCAGTGGCCCTAGGTGGACGTAGGGCCACATGGGTGCAATCTATGGCACCGAGCACTTTGGGGAAGTGTGCCACCCTGAAAAAATCCAGGACAACAGCCTGCCTTTCTGCGGGTGTTCTGGGCATGTATATGTGCCTGCGGACTGAGGGGCGGGCTGTCATGATTGCCAGTACCTGGTGTAGGCAGCGTGACTGCGTGGCCTGTGAGAACCCCCCACTATGGCAGTAGTCCGCTGAAATGACCCAGTGGCCAAAGAATGCAGGACATTGAGCAGCTTCTCCAAGGGGCTCAATGCTTGGGAGCAAAGGGTGGGGGATGTAAGGTCATCTTCCCACTCCCTGACCAGGTCTAGGATGATATGGGGTGGAAACCTATACCTGCCATAGACCTGGTCGTCAAGCATCCCAAAAAGGCTTGTCCGTGTTGCGAAAATGCGTGCCCTGGCTATGCTCCTCCTCCTGCGGTGTCCCACGATCAGTGCTGCGACAAATGGGGCATTCATCGTAGCTGTATATACGCGTTTGTTGTTTGTGCGCACTTTTGTACTGTGTGCGGGGAGGCTTCCGCCTGCCTTCGTGTGGCGGACGCGTTGACGCCTGTGCGCGTCTTTTGCCGTGCGCGTGTTTCCCGTATTCGGATCCATGAATACGGGTTGTTCGCGTGCGTGTGGGCGTTCCGTGCAGTTCCCTGCAGTGCTTCCCCAGTTACGCCTTTTTTTTCATGCGTTGTTCCCCATTCCACGTGTTACGCCCACTGTTCCGCCCACTTTGGTTGTGTGCCCCACTCTATGTGCGCTTTTGCTGTGCGCGTAGCGCACGCTATGTATGCCTGCGTGTGCCATGGCTGGATTGGGCGCACGGACAGCGGGTAACACGCGCAGCGTCTTCCTTGAATCGCACGCGTGCGCTGCGTTTCTCACGCTTGCGCTCCCTTGCGCCTGCTTGCGCATGGATTTTCGGCGCACGTTTGTTCCATGAATTGGCCCCATAATGTCTTCAGAGTATGACAATGCATGGACGGGCTAGTAAGCTAAGGTTGGGAATTGGACATAGATGGGTGGGTGGTAAATATGGGTCCTGTCAGAAACACTGCAAATGATGTGTTCCATTATGAAACGTATGGTATAGTGTAATGTGGTCTGAAAGATAAAACTCTGTCCATTTGTATAGCCCCAGTATGTGTGGCCCTGCAAGAAAAGAGGAAGGGGGTTGTTAGTGTGGCAGAAGGAAAGCCAGGTGTGAGTCCTATTGTGTTGAATCATGCAGGCAAGAACTACCCAAGTCCTGGGTGAAAGTGTATTTCCAGGTGGGTAATGCTAGAGAGAACCAGGGTGTGTTTTTCACTCAGAATGATATCCCATGATTCATCCTTTGAAGTTGCTGCTGTGACGAAAGAGTTAGCCAAATTCCAAGTTAGCTGCTAGTGGGGGGTGTTGTAGGGCTAGAGGGGTGAGATGTGGTGTTGCTCTCTTATTGTGGCATGTTAATATGCATCTTGCTGCCATGTGTGATGGATGACTGTTGTGGAACAGTGAAAGGTGAGGATGTCTGTGGGTTATATTAATAGGGGAAAGGGTTAGGTAAAAGAGTATCATTGGGTTCAGTATATCGGGTGCAGTGTCGTTTTAGTATTCAGATGATGTCTGTTGGCAAGGGTTCTTGCTGTTCCACTTTAGATAGAAAGGCACAGCAATATCAACCAGAATGAGTCCTATCTCCCTTACTCCTTGGATGATGTGTTGTCTTCTACCTCATTTTGTGAAAATATTGGTCCAATTCCATTTAAAAGATTGCGGGTAGACTGACCCGAATGTCTCTGATCTCCCATAGTCCTTTGCTGACAAGTTGAGTGTGGTTCACAGCATGTACAGGTCTCTTGGCTGAGGAGATTCCATCTGGACGATTTTTTAGGGAACGAGTATCTGTTGGTTGAGGTTATTTGCACTAGTCTTTTGCTGGTTTCCGTTGAATAGCCAGGTTTTCAGGGATTTTCTGAAGGTCAGGTGGTCTTCCCCTGTGCAAACATGCTGGTACAGAATTCCAGAGTTTGCCTGGGAGGAAGGAGAAGGAAGATCTCGTGTGGCATTAAAGGCACCCTGAAGAGCTATTTTTTGGGAAAATGTGGATCCTCATGATGGCTTTAACTTTTGGTTCGAGTGTAAGATCTGTCCATTAGGAAACCAAGGATTTCATATTTAGGGGGCAAGTTCCCATGTCTTCGGTCCATGGGATTGGTGTGGCACTCTGTAGTGTGGTGCTTAAAATCAAAATCTCAGTATTGTTTGGGTTGAAATTCTGTCTCTTTTTTCAAGATCCAGGACTCTAAGTGTGGGAAGTATGTGCTGACAACCATGTGCACTTCCTTAGAGTTGTTTGTGAACATGCATATGATCTGGGAATCATCTGCATAGTTGAAGCATGTGAGGCCTGAGTTATTGATAAATCCATGAGTGGGATCATGTATATATTGAAAAGGAGAGGCAATAGCTTCCCATGTCAAACTCTAAGGAGATATGACCTGAAAGGGGCCTTTTGTTTAGTTTCAGACTTTTTGGAGAGAAATGAAGGCATCCAGTGAAAAACTGTTCCTCTTAATATGATGTCCTCTAATCTTTTTATCAAGCTTCCATGACTGAAAGTGTTAAATGTGGTGGTGATATCATGTATCACGAGTGCACTTGGAAAGTTGACATTTATTGTTTTTAGGATGACCCATATCGAGTATAGTGTGGATTCTGCTCCTAATGTTTGTCTGAATCTGTTGTGTGGCCCACAGAGGAGGTTGTTACTTTCAGCATGCTCCTGAAGGAGATTTGAGGTGAGGTTTGACGAAGGCTGTTTTGCTGCCGTGAAGGATGATTCCTTTTCAATGAATGTATTGAGGTGGGCTGTTAAGGAGGGTGCCAGTTCTGTTTGCTTCATTATTGCTTTGTAAATATTGGGTGAGGGTGCGCTTCTAGGGAACCTGTTGATCTGATTTACTTGACCATAGTTTGAAATTTCTGATATCAAAGGCTGTCATTTTTTGCAATGGAGGGCAGGCTAGGAGCAGTATCTATTGCTTTGATTGGTGATGACAGGTTTTTTTTCTGGGTAGACCTGAATTTGTTGTTTTTTTATGCTGTAGTGTGTTGCAGTGTAGTCACACAGGCTATTAGATGGTGCTGCTGTTGTGCTGCAAGCTGTAGGGTTTTTGAATGTGGGTATAATTTGAATAATTCCTTCTGACAATGGAGCAGTCAACCGTGCGCCTAAGTCATTTGCTTTCAAGTTTCTTTTTAGTGGAGATTAAGTTTAGGAGTGAACCATTTGGAAACGTGTTTGTTTTGTGAAAACGTAAAGGGCTTTTTCTGGGCCATAATGTCAAGGGAGTTGGTTATTAAGTTATGAACGCATTTAAGAAGATTATCTGGACTAAATATGTGCCTTTTTAAAATGGTTGGCTTGCCCTCATTCCATAGTAAAGGAGGGCCATTGTGATAACATCTGCTCATCCTAGCTTTGTGTTCAATTCTTGAGCCTTTATTGGACCCCTGCAACAAGTGTGTTCAGAATATAGAGGGAGAAAGAAATGAATGAGCAGCAATGCAACTGTGTGTGTGGGTATTTGCCAGGATGCAATATTCATTAGCACATATGTCTGAATTTTGTAATGCTGACAGCCAGTTAGGATCCAGGGATGTAAGGCAACATTCACCAATATACTCATGTATGCTGATGCCTCCCAGGATTCCAAGTTGCATGCTGATCGCCTGCTCACTTGGGATCCCCCATCTTGCCAGCTGCCATCTTACCTGTCCTCCTCCTGATCCACATCGGTCCTTACTCCTCTCCAAACACTGTCACACATGCTCTATAGGCCCCTGTCCATGCTGCATTTCTGATGACATGGACAGAGAAAAGGGATTCCTGCTGCTAGGGCACCAAGCACCCATTGATCTGTGGTCATCTTTCAATGCCACATGTTGGTGAAATGACTACTTATCTGCAGTAGTACAGTGATAACTGGTGGCTAAACCACCTACTCAAACTCACTATACGAGGCGTTGCTAGGATGGGCTGGGGGGGCTATAGCCCCAGGTCTTTTGGTTGTAGAGTCAGACAGAATCTCAGAGGCTACAACTAAAAGACTAGCTAGCCCCGAGTCCCAACAGTCCCAACATTAGTGTAGCCCCGGATCTGGCCAGACCTAGCCACACTACGGCACGACTGCTAAACCAGCAGAGATCCTAAACATTAAGGTAAAAGAGACACAGTCTGTATAACGCCTTTGTTTTTTGTATTAATGTGGATCGAGGGAAGGCTATCACCTCTGGAAGGGTGTGAAGATATTTCAGTAGCAACCCAAACAGCAATGGTACTAAGACTCCAAAATAAATAATGTCCCATCGAAATTCTATTAAAAGAAATCACAAATTCAAAGAAACGAACTAGAAAAAACAACTAAAAACCCAGCCCAAAATGCAGAGCTTGTAAAGAAATACACTCTGGGTATTTGTACAGGGGTGACCAGGCAATTAATTGCAGCAATGTCACTTTAAAGGATATTTATTTGCAAGAGAAGCTGCAAAAATGGGCTTAAAAGTCACTATGTTCCTGGAAAGTGGACCGGAAGGACAGAGTATATCAAGAGGACCTTGTTTTGATCATCTGATTCAACAGCATCAAAATGGGTGTCTCTTTGCTGTCCTTGTGGTCGACATGGGTTCGAGATGTGTGGAGTCACATTGATCCAGGAAGCAAGTCAGCGTTGAGTTGAATTGAGACAGGGCTCTGTGTGGTTTGGTACAACATGTGAAGCAATGCAGTTTAAAGGGCCCGAAGGCTCGGGTTGGTGGTCGAATTAGTTTGAGTTAAGGTTATCCCTCGTTCGACTGACGCAATGGCTTTCAGCTGGTCGAGTGGAGGTTTAAGTCGCATCAATGCAAAATCCTTTTTGTTCGATGTAGAACTCGAAGAAACCTGAGTGACTTGAAGGCTTCAACAGTGGTAAGACAGCAATGATGAGCTCTGCTGGTGCAAAAGGAAACCGAGTTAGCTTGAAGATTCAGGTGAGCAGTTCGAAGATGCAAAAGTGCCAAAAGCATCACTGTGGGAGCCTGTCGGCTTGACAGGCATCAAATGAATTTCCAAGGTGGTTCGAAGCTAGGTGAACAGGATAACTGCTGTTCTTGGGCTTCCGGATAATGGGAGTCCAAATGCAGGGGCTCCAGGACAAGGCAAGTACTTCTTACTTTACTCTGAATAGTCATGCAGATAGGCTGGCTCCTGCAAAGTTTCCTTCACCTCTAGTGAGGGAGCCTGGTTCCAGTGCAGCTGGCAGAGTTGCAGGCCTTGGTCCACAGCAGTTCAACCCCAAATGTGCCATAGGGATGGTTAGGATGCAGAGCTGTTTGTTGCCTTGTCTTTACCTCTATGGCAGAACACTTTGGAATGGACTTCACTCCCAACATATTTCCAGAGATGTATTTTCTTGGTGTCCAGGAAACAAGAATGGAGTGGAAGACCCCTTCCTTATAACGGTTGAAGGTCACAGGGGATTGGTCAGAAGCAAGCCTGACCCTTGCTTCTTCCATCACACCCAGAGTGCCTTGTTCCACATGAAAGGATGGGGTCAGGAAGGAAAGACAGCCCCAGACAAACACAAGTTGTGGAACCGTTCTTCAAGTCCAGTTTTACCTCTCTGGATGCTCTAACATGACCCCCTTTGAATGGCTGCAACTTCAAAGGCCATTTACAGCACCATGTTATGAGGCTAGCCTTTGTTATGTGAGTGCCTCTTTGAAAGCAGGGTTCCCAGAGAGCTCCTGTGGCTTGCAGGGAGGTGTTACCCTTCTACCTGGGAGATCAAAGGAGGTTATCCCTCCACCTGGAGGCTCATAGGAAGCCAGCATCCTGCATATTGTCTCACTGGGAGTAGTATAGATAGGTAGATTGCCATGAATACCCATTGCTGTCACATGGCTGGGCGGCTGGACACCGAGCTGACACTTAGATGAAACCAGATTGGTGTGGCTTTCATTATTGTGTGCTTTCAACAGTCATCATAATATTATCAGGCATTGACTTATCGATTAACCTACCACCAGAATCATGAGCCAACCATTATTAAATTATTAATGGGAGGTGTAGAAGTTAAAATGTACCCTCTTACTGCAGTGACTTTGGGTCACAGTAGCTGTCAGCAATGCACATATGAACTCTGACACTGAACAGCAGGTGCTGCAGTTGTCAGAAAGCTGGTGCAGCAATGTAACATTTATGCACTTTTTATTTTGCAATGGAGCTGTATTAAAAGGGGCGTCCGGTTAGCAGACTTCCCTTTCAGAAACAGAATCAACCCTGTAATTTTATTATTGAAAAAAATCTAAAACACCAGGGCCTCCACACTGTCGCCAGATGACATTCTGTAATGCATGTGCTTCTTTTATTTTTCAGCTACAGGCTCCTTTGCTAGCAGCCACAACCATTGGCAGGGTGCTTATGATATGTTATTTATAATGTGCTTAATATCCAGAGGTTTCTAAAGTGCGGACCCGGGCATTGAACCCGTGTTGTTCCATGTGGTCTTGATTCCAAGGTGAACACGTTACTGCTGAGCTATCCTCCCAAGACAACTTATAATGTTATTGCCCACAGCTGCTAGGTAGTAGAGGCTCTTATGATCCTGGATGCATCCTTACTCATCCTTGCATTGCTTGGACCCATAAGTCATGCTTCCAGTCTCATAAGGGCCTGTATGGCCTGTATCTGTGGGCAATAACTTATGGAGGCTTTTTTTCAGTATGAGTATGAGTATTCATCAATATCTTCATCTTTAGAAGTGGAAGAGCCTCACATATTTAGGTGTGTGACAAGGAAGAGAGACACAATATACATATAGATGAACATATCCTCTCCCCAAATGTCATTTGATGTTCTTTTAATAATGTTTGCTATATAAACACAAATATTTATGTCTGTCCTCTGTAAGATAATATTGTTTGAAATAAAAGCATATTATAATAAAACTGAATGTGAATTTGCAGTGATCTCAGATAAGAAATTCCTTATTTCTCTTTTGAATACAGAATCTCCACACATTCCCGTGACTTTATATTTTCTAGCCATTACATGCATGTATTATGGGCTACCAAATATGATATTTATACATCATACATAAGTACATTATTTGAAACCCTTTTTTACAAAATAGTTAAGGTTAAAGCAACAAAAACCTAATGTTTGCAAACATCAGAAATAATAACATTAAGTTAACAACATAGTAAACTTTACTAATACATTTAAAAAATATTATATTAAAATCAAATATTATGGTACTCTGGCTAATTGAAGGAGTGTACCTGTTGAAGCGGATAGCTTACCCTCATCTACCCGGCACTGCGAGTAAAAACAAAGCTCCTGTCGGCTTTCCTGCGCTTCCTGGAGGAGGCGGGGCCACGGCAGGCACGTGACTCATCACGTGACACAGGCCGCCCACAAAAGACCGAGGCTATCACCCTCGCGGCGTTAAGCCCGACAGGGGTAAAGGCCAACAGCTGTGGTGCGGCTGTTTGGCGCTGTAGCATCTGGAGCTAGAATCACACGCTTGAACATATACGCTTCCCACAAGTTTCATTTTCTGGATTACATCCTGGTAACGGCTGAGTTGCAAATATATCAAAGCACAAATGATGACCACAACATTGAAAGAGGGACCGCAGACCCGACAGAAATCACTGCTACATCGAAGGAAGCCACCGTTGAGGCAAAACAAGGAGGTAAGCCTGGTGGATTTGTCTGTACAAAATGTATCAACTGGGTCTATTATAATGGTGGACAGAACGGAAATCAGTCGACCGTCGAAAGACACAGTGGCCCTCATTACGACCCTGGCGGAAATCGAAAAACGATGGCGGAAATGCAATACCGCCATCGAATAGCGCTCGGTGCGACTATGACCCGTCACCGCAAAGTACGAAGCCATTAGCGACACCGTAGTGAACGCCAACGCTAACTGCACCAAGCACGCGCGCGCGCGCCATGCCAAACCGTAAACACCACCATGGCGCAAGGGTACGCCAATTCCGACCCTAGCGGACATGTACCTAACGCCATCAAGCATGGCGGAATGTACCATTCCGCCATGGTGAGAAGTACGGCATTGCGAATCAACCGTAAACGGCCCCACTGAGTGCCTGTACACCGCTCCCTGCCCACAAAGTACAACTCCCCGTAGGTGCAATGAAGTCACAATGCAACCAGTGAAATGTACAAGTCACCCATGCATGCCAACGAACAAATGAAACACAAGAGGGGCCAATGGGAGCTGCAGGGCACAGATGGCACGAATACAGAAGCCATCCCAATGGACATGACCACAGTCCCCCACCAAGAAACGCACGCAAACACAGGCACCTGTGACCAGCAATATTCCTAAAATCACATCATTCCACCAGTCCACCTGGCTGACCGGCATCTGTTACACAAAACCCAATCCCCCACCCCTGAGCATGACAACATTCAAACAGTCATATTGGCAGCCCCCATCCCTGACCTCACGGGCTTCGTAGGCAAACGTGCCCAGTACAGTACCAGGCAACTAAACTCCGAAGCTGGAACCCAATGCAGATCTCCTCACAATACATTGCTCCCCAAATAGGAATATGCCACATCACTTGCAAAGAAGAACGCTACACGGGCCAAATCAGAATAGAAATTTAATGCACAACAAAATCACCAAGCCCATACAGCCATCAGGCCATGAACTCCAAAACACATTTCACCATTGTGGGCTGCATCCGCAAGAAATGACCAGCCACTACTTGTGTGACGCCCTGTTCCATCATGGTACACAGAGCCACATTCACGTACGAAAAGGCAACATGGAAGCGCACAGAACCGCAGGGCCGTCCCAATGGGGAGGCACTAGTCCAGCTGAAAGGCCGAAATGTTGCTCCGAGCCACCAGTACTGCGTAAGGGCATGTGGCCCATTGGCGATCGTCCCATAAGATCGTAATGCTGCTCCACTGATTAACACGAAGCAGCAGGTGTCGGGAGTAAAACCCATCTGCAGGAGTGGCATACAGATGGCAGTGGCAAAAGGGGAGGAGATACCTGTCAACCAAAAGAAAAGAAAAAGAACAGAATGGCCATCAGAACTACATTCCAACAACTCACTTCAATGATCACACTAAATCCACAGCGATATGCATGCTAGCCCACTCCAAAGGTTCATCACCACCCAAAAACCACTTGCGACTCATAACTATCTATATCGAGGTGTAAACACCATCACAAACGAGTGTACCTGTGCATGCGTCTGTCAAAACAGAATCCATCAGATGGGATTGGTAACGTGCATGGACACAAGTGTCTGAGGGCGCGTCGAGACCGGGAGGGCTCAACAAGGCCAGATAGACGATATTCCCACTATGGCAGCCCTGCATCACATAGCGTAGGGGAGGCGGATAGATCCCAAGAAGCCCTGTACATGGCAAACTCTGCATCAAATCACCTGCCCATGCATCCATTCATCATTCCCTCATCCCGGGATTAAAACGCCTGAATATTTACTCACATAACATTAGAAATATCCATTGAGTCTGTGCGTTATGCAGCCTGCAAAATCCACAGTGCCCCAGCCCGTAATTCCAGTGTAGTGAAGTAACATGTATTTGGGAACGTCCGGCCTCATCGCCCACGTCGCCATTGCGCATCCCAAACCATTCATATCAATCATTGCATCCTCGCCATGGCCCCTGTCCCAAGGACATTGAACAATAGTACGTTATATTTGCAGTCAGACCTGTGGGCATTTCCTCGCCGCTAGCTGAAAACCGAAAGCGCCGCCCTTCGAATTCCTCATTTGCAACATCACGTCGAAGAGGCATCTGTGGCCGTTTGGAATCACTAATTAATCCATCGAGTGCGGCTGTGTGTGAAAATGGCAACTGCCTTCACCCACAAATGGGACGCCCCGCCCGTCGTTGCAACTCGGTACAGTGATGCATGAGGGTCCACCGTTACTCGAGTACTACGTTCCACTGACCCTTCACAAGTCTGTTCGCGACTGCACAGATAGAATGTGAAACAATGGGACCACAGCAGAATGAACATATCAACCAATGTTACACGGCCATCGGGTACAAATACATGATTGCAATAGCAAGATGCCATTCCCCGAATTGCAGCGTTGTCTGCGGGACGTGCTCGGCCAAAGGGGAGAGCAGTTTGCACAGGTGGAATGAATCACCACAGGTGGAGGCCATACAGCCTGAAAACACATAAATTGCACACCCAGTCTCCTCCCACAACCACACCGAAATGCTACCGGCAGGACTCGCGATGTTGGCCCTGGGGGACATGATAGCACTGCAAGTACTCCAACTCCAAGAAGAAGACGAACACCAACTACAACCGGCCGCACGGAGGAGACTCAGGAGGAGGAGGAGGGCAAGGCAGGGCCAGCAAGGGCCGCCAGCACAGCCACTACCACCACGCAGGCAGCCCGCAATCCCACGCCTCCGAGCACATCCGTTCAACCTCACTGATGAGCAGATCCACACCCTCTACCGTCTGGACCGGGACACCATAGCCGCCATTGTGGACATGACACAGGCTGACCTTGTCAGCATGATAGATAGCCCAACCGCCATCCCACCCCTACTGAAGGTGGTGTCTGTACTCCACTTCCTGGCCACAGGGACCTACCAGCACACAGTCGGACAGTTGCATGGCATTTCTCAGCCACTGTTCTCACGGACACTATTGCAAGTGCTCGATGCCCTCCTGCAGCACGCAGACGACTACATCTCCCTACCACGCTCGTAGCAGGAAATTACCAACACAAAAGTGGGATTCCATGCACTTGCCGGCATACCGGGTTGCATTGGTGCCATCGACTGCACCCATGTGGAATTGGTCGTCCCACATGCCATGGAGGCCCAGTACCGCAACCGAAAACAATTTCATTCTCTGAATGTACAAATGGTGTGTGACTCCAACAGGATCATTACACATTGTTGTGCCAGATTCCCTGGATCAACCCATGATTCTATGGTCTTGAGGAACTCTACAATACCACGCTACATGGAGCGACACGCAGGGAACAGATCCTGGCTACTCGGTGAGTCACATTACATGCATGATAATGTGGGGTATGTGATTCGGCAATGACCTGGCAGGAAGGGGGGGGGGTGTGCGTACGTAAAAATGGCATTCCACATCATACGTTTATCGTCCACATACAGGTGATGCTGGATATCCACTGAAGAGATGGCTCCTCACACCAGTCCGGAACCCACGGGACCAGCATGAGGAGGACTACAACCATGCCCACTCACGTACCCGTGTAGTCATTGAACAGGCATTCGGCCTACTGAAGGGTCGTTTCCGCTGCCTCAGCAGGTCTGGCCCATGCCCCCTGACGCAGAACTGCAAGCACCTGATGATGGTCATGATGAGGGTGGGGATGTGGCAGCACCTCAAGGAGTCTGCGAGGCACCGGAGGGCCGTGACATTCGTCAGCATCTCATTGATGTATGCTTCTAGCACTCACGCCTGGTGGCTGATACATGGACACGGGACTCGTGGCACTGTGTGTGTCTGGGACATGCACAATATGGACTGTACGCCTATGATGGCCTAGTACACAAAGATCAATGTCCACACATCTCATTGGTTGATCGTGCACTGTTTATGGCATATGTGATATCATGTTGAACACCCTATCGACCCGCCACCCAAGTGAGCCCAACACACCCCCTCCACCCTCCTACCTCCCCCCCGAACACCAGTGTCCAAAGATGCTCATTGTCAGTGGGCAGTCGCTATTGCAAGCCCCCTCTGCGGGTATCAGGGGCACCCCTGCCTGTGGAGCACAGGTTCCTCCCAGATCTACGTTGGGGGCTGCCCTGGACGGAACTTGCAACGGATGATGTCTCTGCCTGCTCACGTCCATGCATGTCCCTAAGGGTTTGCGAGAGCTCAGTGAGCACACGGCGCACTGCGGAAAGTTCGGCACATACGTCCTTGGACGTCGCATGCAGTTCCCCCCTCAGGCTCTCGGTGCTTCTCTCCATTTGGACTCCCAGGCTCTCGGTGCTACTCTCCATTTGTGCCCTTAGTGTCTCTGTACCTCTCTCCATTTCTGCCCTAAGTGTCTCAGTTGATGTTTCTATGTCTGCCTTAGTGCCCCCACATTCATCGGCATGGTCCTTGAGGAGCGTGGCCAGTTGCTGCTGTTGCACGATTAACTGGTCGAGGGACTGTTGCCTCTGCTGGGCCATGGCCATTTGCGGGGGTGTCACAGAGGGACTGTTGTCCTCATGTTGCCTTGCCACAGGGCTTGTGGGGGATGGCCAGTCGTCGTCTTGTGGGTGCCCCTGCGTGGTATCCTCATGTTGTACGGGATGGGACAGACAGGGGGATTGGGACAGGTCATGGATAGATCTGACTTCGACATCCCTGTCTTCTGTGTCGGAGCATGCTGCCATCAATGGGGTGTCACCTATGGTGCTGCTGCCACCAGAGGCAGTGCCTTCTGTGGCATCCGTTGGGGGGACCTGTGGTGGTGGTGGTGTGGGCATGCTGGCTGCTGGGGTGCCTGTTGATGTTCCCTCCTCTGTGCTGCCACCTGATTTGTGCTGCTGCCGTGTCTTGATGCGTGCAGCTGAGGTGGAGGGTCTTTGGCCGTTGGTCTTGGCCCTCTTTGCAGGTGTGCTGGTAGGGGTGTCCTGATGCTCGTCGTTTGGATCGGACCCTGTGGTGGAGTAAAGGAGGGCGAGGGTTATTGATGGGTCTGTGGGAATTGGAATGGCATTGTATCACATGCATTGGGGTGGTACCTGAGGGTGATTTGGGTCGGGGCCTTGGAGGTGCTTTCATTTGTGTGTGGAGTGAGGGTGCAGTTGTTTGGCAGCCTGCAGTTAGGGTGTGCCTGCTGCACGTGTAGTGCGTTTTTTAGGGGTTTTTAATTATTTATGTATTTATTGTGGGTTTTAACGTGCGCTATCAGGCCGATGTGTGTGGACGTTCTCCTGGACATGTGTTTCTGTTGCACTATGTGGACACATGGTACTTCACATGGATGGACTTTGTGGATTTGGCATTGTTTTATTTGGCCCACCTATCTGAATCTTCGGATGTCTGCACTCCTTTCTCCATCCCTCCGACTCCCTCTATGCTCTCCATTCCGATGGTGGAGGCACAGATTTCTTCCCAGGGGGTCAACTTGATGGGTGATTCAGGACCTCCCCCGGTGGCTGTGGCAATGTTGCGGTTGGCAGAGAGTATGCTGCGGACGCGTATCCGCAGGTCGTCCCATCGCTTTCGGCATTGCTGTGGGGTGCGGGGTGCGGTCCCCACCGCACTTACCCGCTGTGCCACCAGAGCCCATATGGCCTTCTTGTTTGCAAGTGCCGTCCTGGTCATTTGCGTGCAGAAGACGACGGCAGCATTCTCCTGGAGGGTCTCTGTTAGCACGGTGAGTTCCTCACGGGAGAAGTGGACCTGCCGCTTGCGGTCGCACGCTTTCTTCGCTACTTTTCCCATTTTTCTTGGTTTCGCTAGGGTGGATGACGGGTTGGGGTGTGTCTCTGGGTAGTGTTTTTAGTGGTTGTGTGGTTTTAGTGGTTTTATAGGTGTACGGCGGGATGTTTCCCGTTCCGGGCCCATGTTTTAACTTCCGTTTCCGTATATTTCCGGTCACCGTACTTTCCGGTAGGCGCACACTGCGGTGTCCGCTGTGATGGGTGGCGGTATTGCACCTAGGGCGCCGTACGGCGGCGGTGTGGGCCGTTTTGGGGTCATTTCCGCCATCGCGGACTTTGCACTTCCGCCATGCCGTGGTGCTCGTGCCCGATGGGTCGGAATGGGCCGCACTTTGCTCCATCGTGCAATGGCGGAAACGCTATTTACGCTGTGGCGGTCCGGTCAGTCACTTTCCGCCAGGGTCGTAATGAGGGCCAGTGCCTTCCTTAGCATATCTGTCACAAACAGTTGTGGGTCTTCAGCAGACAGAGACTGCTTGCACGAGAAATGGTAAAAATGATGCCATAGCACTTTGTCAAAATATGCAGACAGACAATCTTAAGAGCAGCAGTGTTGAACCGAAAAAACCCTTTTCGCCCTCGGTCTATATTGACGCTTATGAAACCCCACAAATCTCTCCCTTTGAACCAACTGATCTCGACTTATTGGGTATTAACATTCCAAATGTCCTATCTCAGACTGAAGTCTCACAGCCTACCCCCTTGGCAGATCATAGAAGAGCCGGAATGCAGTCTGCACCCTTCTTTCCAATATTTCCACTTAGCACAAAAAACTTACCTATACCAGCAACATCTTCCAGTACTATGAAGGTAGTTGGTTCTATCTCAGCAAATGAAATAAGCTCAGGTGGGGGGGCGAGTCTTGATCCTATGACGACTGATTTGCCGAATGCAATGTCACCTGGAACTACCACAGCGGCGGAGAAATACCTTAGACAAAGGATCTGCCCTGAGGCTGTGAGCACAAATAAAACACAGACACTTCAGAGACAAAATTCACAAGACCCCTCTAGAGGAAAGATACCTACAGCAGTACCATCGACTGAACTGTCAGGACGCGAAGCCAGGCTGGCCACAAGGCTAAAAGCCGACTTTTTAGCAACCTACGAGCGTTTGAATGACAGCTTTCGACATAATCAATCGGCACACTCATCTAGAAAAGAACCAGCAGACAATGAATTAGTAGGGAATTCATCTTGGAACACATCATTCAGGTCTGAGGGGTCCATGTCAGCCATAGACAACTCGATACTTCAAAAATCGGATGTAAACATCGAATCAGTACGCTCAAAGGACGTTGAGGCCAGAGCTATCATGAGTAATTCCAAGTTGTCCGGTCGGAGCAAGGAAACGAGAGTCCCGCCTTTAGAGAACCAAGATGTTTCTGAACAAGAAAGGACAGACCCCCCCTCTAAAAGCTCGCTATCCACAGCGGCTGGAATACAAATTCACAATAATGTGTTAGCTGCAACATCAATAGCCTTATTACCATTCATGAAATTGTATGAATCCCTCCGTGATGCTGTGAGTGACCAATTGACGCTTTTGGCTGCTGTAAATGCCAAGATCTCATCATTAGAAACCTTTTCGCAAGCAATAACGCACAGAATGGATTATGAAGCTGAAACATCTTTAAAATGGCAAAGCAGACTATGCGAACTTGCTCGCTAGGCAAATGGTGATAACCCGGGCTTGATTGATGCAGTAATTGAGTGCACAAAATGGATGCGTCATAATAATCCAACCAATAGTCGGACAGGAAGCGCAGGAATCGACGACTTACCTAGACTACCTTTATCGACTGTTTCATCAAATGGTAAGCCCGGCGCAACTCTAAACCCTTGTTTCAAGCCCTCAGGACTGGCTAGCTGTAAAATGGGCTATGCATGTCCAGCTAAGGTGCAAACGAATATTGAGAATAATGTCACAGACGAAAGTGATAAGGGCCTGAAATTAAATGATGCAAGCAAAAAGCAAACGTTGCGTGTTCAGCTCAACCCACTGTCCCAGCAAGAGGCACCTGTCAACACTAATAAGGATGCCGTGATCATAGCACCGGCGGATCCGGAGCTAGTACAAGGTGAACGGTCATCAGAGACTGACATGGAAAGAGCAGTCCCAGGAAACTTATCTGAAATACTATCATTTGGGATCTTCAATAAATCTATAACAGCAGAGAAAGTGAGCAAAAACCAACCCATGGAGAAAAAGAGAGGGGAAAAAAATCTACAGACGCGATCCACCCAGAGGCAAGTGGCCAAACGTGCGCGAAAAACGGGCAGCAAAAAATTCATACGGAATTTATCAACACCACCACGCCTGTCTATGTTTCAACGTCAGGCGAAACAAATAAAGGAGCCTGTTAATGCTATAAAAGAAATTGAATCGACGAGAGTGCCTAAACGGTGCTTGAAAAGAACAAGAGACAGTTCAGTATGTAATGATGACGAAATATCTGAGTCATCTATTGATTTATGTGATCTTTCAACCTATTCAATTGACGATGACGAAGAAAAAGAAGTGGCTGCCACTATGGTGGAAGAATTATCGGGTGACTCGAGTAAGGCAAAAGAGATTCAGCCTAGACCAAGCCTTCGAATGGTCACTCCACCACAAGTAAGTGGGCAAGCAAATAAAAACAACAAAAAGGTGCTTCTGCCTTTGCCAATAGGCATGGAAACAAAAGAGCAGAGTAGTAAATCGACAGCTGCCCATGACCAACCAAATGACATGTGCGCTAAATTAAATCCGAAATTAACAAGAGCACAAATCGAAAAACTCGGCAGAAAGTCTAATTGGAAAAACACTGAGTTGAATGCTCCATCGGTGAGAGGTATCTGGAAAATACAAATCAAAAATGTCCTGTCAGAACAAAAAGAAGTAAATCTGAATCGTCGGAACATATTAACACTTCTACACTGCATACCTACTCTCCGAGCTATCAAATCAGATGACATAGCGGTCGTTGAGTATATTTCTGAAGACCATCTGGACTGGGTAACCCTGCATCTTAATTCAAGCACGTTAAAGGAAGCCGTGAAGGATGCTGCTGCCGACTTACTATTTTTCGGCTTCGAAATTATATGTGATGATGCTCAGGAAGAAGCAAGATTCCCACATTCTACTATAGAACCAACACAGAACGAAAAAAGAAGGAAAAAACTTTGGGACCACATGAGGATACAGCGATCACCGTGCCAAAGTCACGCAAATCAAATTGGACAGTAGCTTAGCGTGGAGGATTTTGACATTAATAACCAATTAATGTCATGGAATACACGAGGCTTCTCCCACCTTTTTGAAGGTCAATGGCAATTATCACATAAAACCACAATTATATGCTTACAAGAAACATGGCTACGTGAATGCCCAGTGTGCGATGGATATACTGTGTTTCTTAACCCGGCAGGAAAGAACTTGTTTGGCCGCCCTTTCTCTGGGTTGATCACCATGATAAATAACAGTGAGGACTGGAAGATTCTGTCAACTAAAAATCCAAACATGTTCACACAAATTACGACAATTCAAAACTCCAGGCCCTTAAATTCCAAAGGCAAGGTGATTCTGGTAGTGAATATCTATTGGAACCCAGCAATGATATCACAAGCTAGATTCATTTCTGAGGTTATGGCTGCAATCGACGAATGTTTACTCTTATATACTGATCCTGCAATTATAATATGTGGGGATTTCAACTATTCTTGGGTAAATAAACCACTGACAAAAAACATAACAACCAGAACAAGGAGCATCGAAAATGTGATGGATCGGGGTGAAAGATGGGCAAATGAACTGGCCCTTAGAGATTGCTCTATGCTGAATGTATGCACTCGTGGCGACATCCCCCCAGGATTTACCTGGAAGAGAGGAGACTCCATGAAGACGCTCGATTATATCTGGGTATCTAGGAATTTTTTGGACCAAATAATCACTCTCAAAGTTACCGAGACAGAAAAAAGTGACCATGACGCACTAATGCTGTAATGGCTGAAAGTTCAACAAACAACCTCGATAAAATACCCGGAGAAAATTACCATAAACAATGGAGCCAACAGGCTACGTCTGAATGCACCAAAGCTGGCTAAGATAAAATCCCGTTTTACTAACGCGACCGACATATCGGCAAAGATAAATTATACATTGTTATTACATCAATACAAAACAAGGCCCAACAAACGAAAAGGGCATGATGTCGAACCAAAACATACTTTTGACCCAATTATAAAACGAGAGAAGCAAAATCTTCGAAATGACATCAGGATCTTAAGAAGGGATCCTACCTCCTGTAATAACATACTAATTCAAAAAAGAAAACAGCGTTACCGAAACTGGATGAAATCTTTCAATCTGAGTAGAGTCCAAGCTCAAGCGGAACAGATGTTGAAACTTATTGTGCAAAAAGATAGTCGACACATTTGGGAAATAATAAACACCGGTGGGATTAAAAATACCTATGCAATGTCAAATGGTGTAAGTGGAGCAAGCTGGGTGGCGCATTTTACTACAATATTTGATCATTGCAACTGTATCAAGATCTCCCTACCAGAACTCCCTGATGTAAGATGGAATGTGGCAGACTCAGAAGAAGATATTAAACAGGCAATACAGAAGTTAAACTCTTCAAGAGCAGTCGGCCCTGATGGTATTTCAAACATGATGCTAAAAAACCACAGCTCTATATGGGCAAATCTGATGAGTATCTTATTCGAAAGAATTGCTCTAGAAAGAGTGCTGCCTGATTCTTGGTCCAAGGTGGTGGTTGTTCCGATATTCAAAAGGGGCAATCGAGACGATCCCAACAACTATCGCCCAATTGCCCTCTTGGATACAATCGGAAAAGTATTTGGGTCCTTTCTTCAGAAACGTCTTGCTCTCTGGGCCGAAGAAGTAGCAGCTGTTGATGGACGTCAAACCGGATTCACAAGAGGTGTGGGAGTTGAGCTTAACTTGATGCTCCTGAATTGCCTAAAACTAGACACGCTAAGGCGTAAGAGGAAACTATACATCGCCTTTATAGATCTGAGCCAGGCTTTCGACAGTATAAAACGCAACCTGCTGTGGAAAAAACTTTGTACTTGGAAATGTCCAAATGAGCTGCTGGCTCCGCTGATTGCGTTACATTCAAATACATCAATTAGAGTCCGGCTAAACGAACAAGGCGACTTATCTGATGAGATACTGACAAAACGAGGAGTTAAACAGGGTTGCCCTTTGGCAGCCCAGCTGTTTAAGCTCTTCATCTCTGATCTACCTTTAACATTAAGTGAACTAAGAGTTTTTCCTCCGTTGGTAAATGGTCATGAACTGAGTTGGGCTGTTTATGCCGACGATATTGTGTTTATGGACTCTACTCCTATTGGACTGCAGCAGTTGCTAAATGAATTTCAGCTGTATTGCATACAAAATGACCTACGAATCAATATTAAAAAATCAAAAATCATCGAGGTGGGTCAAAGTATATCAAAGAAGCCAGGTAACTTCGAATGGAAGATAAACAATGAACCTCTTGCGACAACTGACAATATAAGATACTTAGGTGTTCTGTTTAATAACTCAATTCGAGAATGGGAGTGGAGCCAAGACTTGGTGACCCGAATGAAAATGTTTGCATTACAAGGAGCAAAATTGCACGCAGCTTATGGCAAATTTACTCTAAAACCGGTTTTATCATTTTACCTTCAAAAAGTAGTTCCCGCAATAACTTTTGGGAGTGAAACATGTTGGAATCTTCCAAAAGACCTATGGGACAAGCTCGAAGGTAGCTTTTGGCGTAAAGTATTGAGACTGCCAAATAACTCATCAATTGTGGCAATACGATATGAGCTATGTATTGAGGCCTTATATGGAACTGTCCTATGGAAATCAATCTCCATGTTTAGGAAAATGCGGATGGAGACGGTACTAAAACCTTATGAAATACTACACACTGTTTCTGAACATTCATCTGCACTGTTAATAAAGGAGTGGGAGAAAAAACTACTTCTTGTATTAGAAGATGCTGGAGTTTCTGTAGAAACTGTACTACTTCGCCCGCAAATTGCGAAGAAAAAAATTTGTCATCATAACTGGCTAAGAAATGAAGAACGGCGGAACAAAATGACAACTTCCTTAGACCTTGGATCTGCGCTAAATAAACTGGCTGCAATTCCAAGACACTTGGAGAAATTCCCATCACAATACCATCGTAACATGTTCCTGCGGATGAGACTTAATTTATACAAAACTAGGGAGTTACAGCTCCTGAGAAATGATCCATTGGTGCAGACGGCAAAATGTACATTCTGCAAACTTGGCCAAGAATCGGTGAGACATCTAATATTGGACTGTGGTGCCATTGCAGCGCAGCGTAGTCTGCATTTGGAGCGTTTTGCCCCCTCGTCAGGAAACATGGATTCCTGGTGGTGTTACCTGATCGCAGGTCTAAATACTCAGTTAACCTGCGCAATAATAAACTTTATGGACGCACTACAGTTAAACACTTGAAACATAATTAGTGATTTTAGCCAGTAAAAGCCTTGAGGAGATGTGGCACAAATGTAACAAAAAGTTTTTCTTTCTGTTGTAATAAACTAATGTTACAAAAAAAAAAAAATTATGGTAATCTCAACTCACCCTTTTTGTTTTGTATTATTTTGTTTTTGCTATAAAATGCTTTTTAGGGAAACTAATGTAATGTGTTGTGTGAACATTTGTTTTTAATACAAATATTACACTGTTTTTATTTGGTTTTTATGTGTATTACATTTGTGCTGCTTTTGTTAGTATTTAGAGCTTACAATATTTAATACATTTAATTTAGCACATATTACATTTTTGCATTTTGTATGCATAGTGTTATTGTTATTTGCAGAAGTAAATGTTACTAAGAATTTACTGTATATGTTATTTTAATCCTGTTGTAGTTGTTTAGTGTATGTCTTGTTTTTATAATGCTATATTTATTGTTTAGTAAATTATATGTATTTGCATTGATGGCATTTGCCTTGTTAATTGATATTGTTGTAAATATAAAGTATGATACTTGGATGCTTATGTATATTTTGTTACTGTAGATTTATTGTTGAAACGTTTTACGTTTATTATGTAGTCATTTTGTATTACAACATTATTTTAATCTTTCTTTCAACATACAGGTTTACATTTAATGTACTTTTATTGAATAATGTTAAATTGTGTACAATTACTTGTTAGTATGTGAGGTGTGGGTGAGTTCAGGTTACCTTGATATTTGATTTTCATCTAATATTGTGTTACCTTTATTAATTCTGTTTATTATGCTGTTACCTATATTATATTATGTCTGATAGTTTTAGACTCGTTTTTGTTGGTTCAACCTTAACCCTTCTGTAAAAAATGTTTTTTCAAATAATTTCCATTTTATTACAGTGACATGTGCATTGATTTAGAGTGTTTGTTGTAATACTAGTGTGTGTTGTACGAGCATGTAATATAAGTATGTTTGTTGGGCTTAAGAGCATGGCATACGTCTATGTGTTGTAAGTGCATGGGTTCTATGTTTTTGTGTTTTAATAGTGTGTGTCGTAAGATTGTGTGCAGTGTGTGTTGTAGATGCATGTGTTGAAGTAGCATGAGTTTCAGGAGTGTTTGTTGAAGGGGCATGTGTTGTAGGAGCCTGTGTTGTAGGAATGTGTGTTATAATAGTGTGTGTTATAATAATATGTATCATCAGATGCCGTGTTATGGAAGCATCTACCATAGGAGTGCGTGTCATACACTGAAATGCTGCACATCCATATGTTGTACATCCACACGTTGTAGGTGAATGTGTTGTCGGTCCGAGTATGATATGTGTACATGTTGTAGATGTGTGCGCTGCAGAAGCATGAAGTATAGGTGTGTGTGTATGTATGTGTGTCATAAAAGTATGTTTCATAACAGTATGTGACATAAGTCTATGTGTCATAAGTGCATGTGTAGGAAGTTTCTGTTTTGTAAGAGCATGTATCATATGTGTGTGTGTAGTGTTTGTTGTAGGTGCATGTGCTGAAGAAGCATGTGTTGTAGGAGTGTGTGTCATAATAGTGTGTTTTATAAGAATGTGTGTCATCAGATGACGTGCTATGGGAGCACCAGTCACAAGTTAAAATGTTCTACATCCAAATGTTGTATAGCAACATGTTGTACATCCACATGTTTTATGGGCATGTGTTGTAGGCACAGGTGTAATATGTGAACATCTTATAGGTACACATGTTGCAGGTGTGTTCATGATAATGTTGGTTCCATAATGTTGCTTTAATTATGCATTTCCTTGCTTGAGTGTATGAGTTTATTTTTGTAATGTGTTTTTCTGCTTCAGTTTATGTTGGAATGTGTACACAGTGGGGGGAGAGTGTGTATGCTGTGCGTGCTCATAATATTGCTGGATCTATATTGTTGCTTGAATTATATATTTCATTGCTTAAGTATGGGTTTTTAATGGAATGCATTGGGGTGAGTGTGTATGTTATGTGTGAGTATGATAATGGGATGAGTGTGTATGTCATGGGGTGGGTGTGTCTGCTGTATGTGGTCATTATAATGAGATAAGTGTGTATGTTGTTTGTGGTGATTATAAAGGTGTGAGTGTGTATTTTATGGGGTGGGTGAGTGTGTATGTTGTGTGTGGTTATGATAATGGGGTGAGTGTGTATGTTGTGCATTGTCATGATAATGTGAAGTGTGTGTATGTTGCATGTGGACATGATAATGGCGTGGGTGTGTTTGGTTATGAAAATGGTGTGACTATGTATGTTGTGTGTGTTCATGGTAATGGTGTGAGTGTGTATGTTGTATGTGGTTAGGTGGGTGTGTGTTGTGTTTGGTTATGAAAATGGTGTGAGTGTGTATTTTGTGTGTGTTCATGGTAATGGTGTGAGTGTGTATGTTGTATGTGGTTATAATAATGAGTGTGTATGGTATGGGGTAAGTGTATGTGTTGTGTGTACTCATGATAATGGCGTGAGTATGTATGGTATGGGGTGAGTGAATATTGTGAGGAGTGAGAAATGATACTCTGACACAGGTTAGGCATGGATTTGGCTAAAGACGTTTATTTAAAAGAAAATGGCAGAGGGAGAATGCCTCGTTGTCCCTGTTGTAGAGGTGTGTCCTACCTAAAAGCAAAACTAAGGATCGGCCAGTGTCAGAATGTCCAAAATAAAACCGTACCATGTCCAGAGTACTATTCGGACCTTCACATTCTAAAGAAAATGAAGGTGAAAAGGGTAATGAATTTTCCTTAGGTGCTTTAGAAATGTTCAAAAAGAAAATATGCATAACTCCAACAAAAAGTCTTTCAAGGATTTGGATCTTTGTTCCAGAGGGTACTTCCCTTCCCCTGGTTTCTTCTTCATCGTCTTATTTATTCACAAGTAACAGTTCCTGGTGTTTCTCTTGGTTATACAAGAACAGTTATCGACAAAACTGTCATATTTCTCTTGTCAGGATACCTGGTGTCCTCTCCTGTCAGGTTTTAACTCATTATTCTTTGGATTCACACAGCCCTTTTGGGCTGGTCGTAATATATCCTTCTCAGGACCGTCTTAACTTCTGTATCCTACTCAGCTTGCCCTTGCCTGGTATACTTATGCACCAGGACTTCCTTCACACTCTTGTGGCTGTCCGGTGGACTCTCCTTCCAGGGTTTTTCTGTAATCACACACTTTCAAATGCCTGGTTTACTCTCCTGCCAGGGCTTCTTGTAAACACATACTTGTAACTGCCTGATATACTCTCCGTAAGGGCTTTTCACTGGCAAGCTCTTGCTCCCTATTGCAGACTTGATGGTCCTGTACATTTGCCTTGTTGACCAATATATTTTACTTGATACATATTGCCTTGTTGGTTTTTTTTCACATACATATGCTGCCGCATTGGCAAATTTGAAAGTCTCTCCTTTCTGGATCACTTTCCCTTTTTTGTAAAAAATGTTCTTTCACTTTTTCCCTCTTGGGTTTTAGAAAATGCTCTTTCTTTCTATCTCTTTCTCTTTCAATGCCGTTATTCCCAATTATTTTAATTCAGCGTGTCCACCAATATGTCCCAGTGTCCTCTTTGTGCCTGGATGGATTCACCGGCTCCTGAAAGCATTCTTGAAGGCATTCCTTATTATTGCCGTGACCAACCGGTGACAGTCTTTTGGTGATTTCTCTCTCACAACCATTTTCCCCTGGCGTTCCTGCTCCTTGCGACTTCAGTTAGGCTCATCTGCTTCTTACTGGACACAGGTAAGTGAAACGCTGCCTCCTGATACCTGCGAATGCCCACGAGCCCTCCAATGACTTCTGGCATTCCTGCAGCATGTCTTTTGTTTGGAGCAATTTTCCTTCCCACCATTACCGAGCCAGTTGGCTCTGCCGAGCTTCTTTCAGCCTGTTGTCTTCCCGGTTTGCATACAGAGGACTAGCTCTCTCTCGCCAGCAGTGTGCTTCTGTAGTTCGATTGTCCCGGCCAGAGGTGCACACTCCCAGTGACTAGAGCACTGCTTGTCCACATGGCTTCCTTTTCTCTGCATTAATCCACTCTTCTTCCTCGTCCCAGTATTTTGGTGGTTGTGGGAATGGTAGTCCATTCTTGAAGAGTTGCATAAGAATCATGGGTGATTGTTCTTAGTGGTTTTAGATGGCAAGTCAATCTTGGAGGATTGGTATGTAAAGTCTGGCAAGGTGTTTCCAGCAATGTCACAAGACAGGTTATATTTTGAGGGTTGGCCTTCCAGTCTTGACAAAAGGTTTTCAACATTCGTTAAAGGTGGAAAAGAGGAGGTATGACAATAAGCCAATGGGGCAGTAAGGGGGGAAGGTTTATCCTCAGAAGAAAAAGGGGGGTGCCGTATCTCATCCGATGATGTCATGTCACTCCCTTGAGGGTTGCCTCCCCCCATTTGATACCCCTTCAAATTGTCGCAACCAGGGTCAGGTAGCGGCTGTCATCCCCAGGCAACATGGGGAGAGATCACAGCTGGGTAAGGATTGATGACTCCATCGGAATCATCACAGTATGCAGTGTGTGGTTATGGTTATAATAATGGAGAGAGTTTATATTTTATTAGTTGAGTGTGTATTTTGTGTTTGGTCATGATAATGAGGTGAGAGTGTATGTTGTGTGTGTTCATGATAATGGAGTGAGTGTGAATGTTGTGCAGTTATGTTAATCGGGCGAGTGTGTATGTTTGGGGTGAGTGTGGATTTTGTGTTTGGTCATGACAATTGGGTGTGTCTGTCTGTTCTGTGTGGTCATGATAATGGGGTGAGTGTGTATATTATAGGTGGGAGTGTGTATGTTGTGTGAGGTCATTATAATAGGATGAGTGTGTATGCTGTGTGCAGGCATGATAATTGGTGAGTTTGTCTGTTGTGCATGATTGTGATAATGGGATAGATGTGTAGGTTATGGGGTCAGTGTGTGTGTGTTGTGTGTGCTCATGATAATGGGATCAGTGTGTATGTTGTGTGTGGTCATAATAATGGGGTGAGTGTGTATGTTGTGTGTAGTTATGATAATAGAGTGAATGTATATGTTATGGGGTGAGTGTGTATGTTGTTGGTGGCATTGTCCAGAATGGTCATGCAGTATCTTCAATACTGTTAGGTTCCACATCTTCCATCGTGGAGATGTGTCAGCGTTGTTGTGATTATGCCACCACTTTCCGTCGTTCTCTCTCTCTGTGCTTCAGGATGCTGTATGTCTTTCTTTCCTTCCTTCATTCTTCCAATGTCAAGACACAGTGTGACTAACTCTGTTTCTCCTTCCTCTCTGGTTACAGGACGCTGCACATCCAGCTTTACTTTCATATCAGCCTCCCAGCCCGTTTTTTAAACTCACAGGTTTTCCCTCTCTTTCAATTTCCTCCCCTCTCACGTGTGTCATAGCTGTGGGACTGCCCCAGCACACGTCTCTCTGTCTCTCTTTCTCTGTCCGATGGCTTCTCTCTTTCCCTCCATATCATTCTCTTCATCCTAGATAAATGGGTTTTTCATTTAAAGAAATATCTACAGTTTCCTGGAGACAGTAACACATAGTGATCTTATCTTAATACCAGCCTTCATACGGTTTAAAGGGTGCTGTTGGGATGCATTCTGAGAGTTCCTCACAGGAACGGGAGTCCTTGTCCCCAAAGGAGGAGTCTCTGCCCGTGAGATCCCACTTGCCACGACCCCTAGGGATGGTGTTATGGAGCGGGCTCACCTCCCTAGCCTCACGGCTGTGGGACAGTGAATTCCTGCTGTTAGTCACAGGGTATAGGTAGGGTTAATAATTAGGTAGTGGGACAAGGAAGGGGGATGTGGAGGTAATGCTAGTGAGTCCTATTGGGGGACTGTGATGAGGAAGAGTGTGGTTTCTGTAGTGGGAGACTGTGATGAGGAAGAGTAAGGTGCGGTAGTGGGGGACTGTGACAGGGAAGAGGGAGGTGGAAGTAGTGGTGGACTGTGACAAGGAAGAGTGAGATGGGGTAGGCAGAGGCTGTGAAAGTAAGAGTGAGGTGGGGTTGTGGGGGACTGTGATGAGGAAGTGTGAGGTGGGGAAATGGGGGACTGTGATGAGAGGAAGAATGTGTTGGAGTAGCACGGGAATGTGACAAGGAAGAATGAGGTGAGGGGAGTGGGTGACTGTGTTGAGGAAGAGTCAGGTGGGGTAGTTGGGGACTGTGTTGAGGAATGGTGAGGTGGGGTTAATAGGGGACTGAAGAGGAAGGGGAGTTGGGTACTGGGGGGCTGTGATGAGGAAGAGTCAGGTTGAGTACTGGGGGACTGTGATGAGGAAGAGTCAGGTTTGGTATCGGGGGTCTGTGATGAGGAAGAGTGGGGGGTAGTGGGGGATTGTGATATTGAAGAGGGAGGGGGAGTGGTGGGGTACTGTGTCGAGGAATAGTGAGTTGGGGTATTGGGGGACTGCAACGAGGATGAGTGAGGTGCAGTAGTGGGGGACAGTGAAGAGGAAGATTGAGATGGGGTAGTTGTGGGGAATGTGACAAGGAAGAGTGACGTAGGGCAGTTGGAGACTGTGACAAGGAAGAGTGAGGTATTGGGGGACTGTGACAAGGAAGTTGGATGTGGGGATAATAGTAAGATTACCATTGAGTACTAGGAGGAGGAAGGGGGCTGCGGGGATAAAGATAAGATTACTATTGGGTATTGGTACAAGGATGAGTGATGTGGGGGTATTGGTATAGGTAGTATTGCTATTTAGTACTGGGAATGAGGAAGAGGGAGGTTGGGGTATAGGTACAATTACTGTTCAGTACTAGGACAAGAAAGAGGGATGTAGGGATTCAGGTAGGATTAATAATTAGGTACTGTGGCAAAGAAGAGGGAAGCATGATAATATAGCTATCTTCCCTGCTAACATCAGGAGTGAATCAATATCTTCACTTTTAAGTCATGTGACACACTTGTCCAATCAAAACAAAGGATAAAGTAAACAAGCATCGGCTTCCCTCGGTTTTATGTTGTGCACTTTTTTCATCTAATTATAAATGTTTTAAGCCAATTGAATACCCTCCAAACAATATCGCCCTAATTCCCTAATCCCATACATTTTAATTTAATTTAGGACGCATTTCCTTTAATATTTTGCATATTAAAAACATGGCTTGCTTCCTAAATTAACTTAAAATACTCCTCTGACCCTTACTAGCAATCCCAGTGATTGCTGCACCTTCATAAATTATAGTTTTGAAGTATGTTCACTTTTCTTTTGCCACTTGATACAAATCAAGATCTCAGCAAAACACTCTAAAAAACGACACTATCCCCAAACCTCACACTTTCACAAATCATCCTTTCTTATCCTCCCACATGCTAATTAGCCAAACAGCTATTTGACTTACCCCTTATATCATTTTAGGGCAGTTTCCAAAAACAAGTCTACATTTAAATTGAGATTTCCATAATGGTGGATTTTCAGAAATGAAAAACCTTGACACCAGAATCATGGGAGATAAAACTAACTTTTTTGCCACTGCGGCACTACGCTCTATACCAAATAAAATTTTAAAAACAACTAGATGGATTTACGCCGTACCAACAAAGGATTTCCTTCAAGTGTGTTCCCAGTGCTGGCTGCAAAGATCATGGAATAATCGCCTGTTAAATATCAGACTGGAAGCCAACTGCATGTCTTTTAGGAAATGCCTAAAAACACATCTTTTGAAACAATCAGTAGGATTCATTTCACTGAGAGGTGAGATTAGGCCAGGTCCCCTTGTCGTATCTCCTGCTCTCAGTAATTGTGTTTTGTGTTTTATGTTCACGCGCCCTGATGCCTGCTGGCTTTCGGCGCATTACAAGCCTATAAATAAAAAATAAAATAAAGTGCTTTGTGCCTGACTTGTTTGTTATTTGGTGCAAATCGGTCCAGTGGTTTGGTCTTTCGGTTTGAGCAAAAATGTAATATTTTCTCTATGGGACAATGAATGGAAAAGTGAAAAACACACCTTTTTTTATCTTTACATCTTTTTAAGCGTACCTTGGATGTGTGCAACATTTTCCAGTCCTGTGGGGCATGGGCAAATAACATTTTTTAAATTATGTGCTGACCTGTCTTATGACTCAAAAGTTATTAGACATACAATGTTCCCATTTGCTGTGGATGATAGCTTTCACATTAACTCTATAGGACAATGTATATATAGCAAACACCAACAAAGATATGGTAGGTATAAAAAGGCTTGAACAAACTCTTTCTCTTTCACCTGAAATGTGCAAGTAGAATAATCCATTTGAGCCATCACCCATGCCACAGCGCCACCTAGGAACCATTGCAAGATGTTCATCTGCAGTTCAGAGCCACATTAGCAATGCACTTTGGGTATGCACATTAGTCCAAATGAAAGCCTTTCTGCTCCAGAAAATGGATGAACCACGCATGTAGTTGCCTACAGCCTTCAGAAATGTCTGCATTGGGTTGATAAAGCTATGCATAAAGTAGCATTGTTCTGTAGAACAGACAATTTAGGGATCATATTATATGATTATATGATTGATGTGGATTTTCTATGAAGCCAATACTTGTCAATGGCTTAAGAGAAACTTCAAATGAACCTTCATTTGAGACTTTTCCCTGATACCATCATTTGTCGTTGATTTTGGAGAAAATAAAATGTATTACATTATCTGTCGTTTTAACAAAATTAAGAGTATACTGAACTCTATATTGTGGATGGGAATCTTGAAAATATAGGGGAGCTGATAAGCGGCAAACACATTGCATTTTAGTTCTAGAAATATGTTTGTACATTTATATTGGTTTATATAAATGGATGTATGTGTGTTTAATAAATTAGCAAAATAACTATTGTTTTCTGTAGACAAGTTGCCTGCCTGTTAGTTGTATGACACTGTTGACTTCCCCAGCATAACCTTAAAGGCCCACCTTTGGTTTTGATTCACTAATCTAATAAAACAGAATATTCCTCCTGTTCCTTTTCCCGGAATTTTGGGGTGGGGTTGTAACAATAAAGTGTTCGATAAACCGAAACCACCTTGGTAGAATTAACCTATAATCATAATCGAACATTCCACATGAGGCGGTGTCTGGTGGGGGCACCAGTGTTAACCCAGTGACTCACAAGAATCCCTCTGGATGAGCAAAACCAACAGAGAATCTGTGGGGAACAGAATAGGTTTGTGAGTGGTTTGCAAAAAGCAGAGTTGTTCACACATTGGTGACCATATTTCCAGGCTGGCCAAAGCATGCTATTAGGCAGTAGTTATGGTTGTGCATAAGTGGACATCAACATATTCAACCGAACATGTTCCTAGGGCCATATAATTTTAAACGTTTTTCTCCCTTTGTCATTTTCTAATACTATTTGCGCCTAATAAGAGTCTGTCTTCATTTCTACCAACATTCACACATCCAGCACAAACATATAAATTGCTTGGAGTTCAAATTACAAAAATGAATGTGGGTTTCTTTAGATTTAGGAACATGAATTGAATGTGGGTATATGTTTCTATTGTTGAATGTATTGTGACACAAACTATGGAAGTAAACTAACATTTGAATTTCTTCTTTGTTGATTGAAATCTTGAAACTTTGGTACACGGAGCCAGAAGACCAGGCCCGGATCACATTAAGGGTCTGATTAATGCAATTTTTAGCATGGTGCAAAGTCACTTTGCACTTCCAACAAGTATCCTGATTCACAGAGCGTTGCAAAGTGTATTGTTGCAGTGCAAAGTCACTTTTCACTGCAAAGGTACTATTTGCACTGTCCTAAATGGGCCTAATTCACAGTGGAAAGATAATGTTTGCAGTGCAAAGTGACTGTGCACTGCAAAAATACACTTTGCACCGCTCTGTGAATAAAAAAAATACACGTTACACCGCTCTGTGCATCAGGGTGTTTGTTGGCAGTGCAAAGTCACTTTGCACTATGCCAAAAATTCCATGAATCTGGCCCATAGAAAGTCGAGCAATTTAGCCCACCGGGTTGACTGTCCATTTTGCACTGGCATTTGCACTGATTTACCAGTGCACACATGGCATGAAACAGAGTCACCCGTGAAGAAACGACTGCAGTGCACTGATCAGTGCAGGGACCACATTTTGCACGTTTTGGTCTGTGCAAATATTGTTGCTAAATTACTTGTCAACGGTGCAAAAATGCCCGTCATTGGTGCAACTGATATGACCCGGGCTGCTGTTTCTCTAGGTCGGACGCACCACACATCATTAATATTTAATAAATATTCCACAAATTGTAATTCATTTTTTCTCACAACTCCCAATTCAGGTATCCATTGCTAGTGGCTAACAGCCACCAGGATACTTCCAAAGCAGACAACCGCTCTACGGTTTAGAATGTGTTCAGGGCATTTTTCTGGTAGTACTCGGCAGTATCTACTTATCTGTGAATCTAACATGACAAGAGAACACTGAACGCATTCAACCTTAAATTGCATGATATCCGAGTTGCCAAAGGTCTGAAATAATGTAACAGCGATCGCAAAGCATGTCTTTTTGTTTTTTTTTTTTACATTTTTGTATATAAATATAATGGCAGGTATTAAATCGAACAAACACGCTGGCCAAGCTAAGCTGGCCAGCGGATAAGCAAGTGATTTTTTACGGTGTTTGTGCAACGAGATGTAATGTTTTTTCAGCACGCCATAAGCACAGTTGTGTCCACAGGCCCGCTTGTGTCATTCTGCGTGCAGTAATGGAGCCTGACGAGCGGTCTCCTGCTTGCAGATAGCCGGCTGTTGTCCTAAAAATGCAAACCATCGCCTCGGGCCACGAAATCAGGAACAGGCAAAGGACAGGGGCACCGGCAGGGCTCCCCACTGCTAATCTTCCCCCCACAACCCTCTCTGCCTGGGCACCGAAGAATGAGATTTACCCTTGTACATAAGGGCACATTGCGAGGAAGCGAGCCACACAAAAACAGGAAGGCCTCATTTGGAGCCTGGCTCTGGGAAGTTGAAGTGCTGACATTTGGAAACAAGGAGCGCGTAAAAAAAAATGCTGGCTTGAGCTGCGTTCTTTTCATTATTTTTCGACACAAACAAGCTTTTGTAACAAAAATAGCTGCCCATTGCACAGTTTCTTTCTACAGAGAAGGAACAGTAAATCACAAGGACATTCCACATTTTCTGAGGACTCTTTCACATTCTCCCGGGAAGGGGTGTAAGTAGTGCATGGGGTTCATTTCCGCCAGAAAGGACCATGGTCATGTCCACACATTCCCAGCAACAGACATCGCATCTTGCACGTACTGAACTTGTGTTTGGCAGATCCTGTGTGTGTGTATATGTGTGTGTGTGTGTGTTTTAATGAAAATAAGCATTCACCGCGTGGTCTGTTTACTGCCACAGATAATAACAATTTACGTGCAACCCTCGAGGTGTTTGTCACACCCACCCAAAGGAATGCCCCAGACAAACTGGACTTCACATTACACCATTCCTTAAATGGACAGTCATTATCAGTGTAGTACAGGTATGCCCAGTTTTCGAGATCCCCAGCCATATCAAGTTTTTGGGGATAATAATTGACAATGAAAGTAACTCCCTTTTTAGTTTGGGCTATTAGGTGTCACTGGCGACACAAAAAAGCCGAAACTATTGCATAAGAGTACAGATATGGAGGAATGGCATATGACGATCATCACACAGCTTGTAGTTGTTGTTTGGATATTTGGCCATGCTAATCCCTATGGCCATTCCCACCCAGTTCCTGCCACTCCTTGACAAAATAACTCCTCATGACAACTATTTGAGCTGGCTTTTACAAAGCCTTACTATCAAACTTTGAGAACAAAATGGCTGGCAGTGTTTTTTCAAGCAGTCTTCTCAGAGTTAAGGGGTTAATTGGGGTTTTAAACCGGCTACTGGTGTAATAAAAATGTCTTAAACAGGTCTGCCTTCAGCCACTTGATTTATAAGCACTCTGTGTGTCCTTCACTAAAGTCCTGTTAAAAACAAGCATTGGCAAAACCAACCGTTTTGGCTTGTGTATTAGTATTAGGCACTTGTCAGGTACTGCTATTAGATGCCCAGGAACTCACACCCTTTTGAACTTGCTACCATCAATGGCAAGTTAATACCATTATGGCTGTGCCTGGCAAGCGCCTTCCCATGTCTACACAAAAGCCCAAACTGTTGCATTGCCAAGGATTCCTTTATTTTTTGCATTGAAATGTAGCTCGTGTTGCAATTCTGAAAACTTGCATTCGTTTTTTCTCCTGGGGACTCAAATTTGAGACCTATGTACATAAGTCCATTTAACATCTGCTCTCCTGTCAAAAGATGAGTGAACCAGTGTCCTTTGACCCCATCATTCTCTTCTGCATAAAGACTTCTCCCTGACAACAGATCTCACAACGCTAAATTTGTGAATGTCTCTTTTGGGAGACTTTGAGAATGTATCTAAACATGTGGACTCAGAATCATTGAAGGTAGCTGAAGGATGTCAAGGCATGTCTACTGTACCCTAAGATCATTGATTCTATGACATACAATCATACTTACATTGAAGTTATGAGAACAGCAAACTATATTTCCTAAAATATATTATACAGCAGCTTTTACTTAAGGTAACATGTAGAGGCTCATGATACTAGAGCCCGCTGATTGGCTTATTATTGTACAGTTCATGGGTGTGCCTGTGTGGAGGCTTCTTTTCGCTGGAAGAAAGGGTAACAAGAATGCCTCTAGTTTCAAACCAGAAAGTAAGGTACAGTAAAATCAAGGGGGGTGAAATCTATAATGGAGTAGGTGGCATAGGATAAACAAGTATCCATCATAGATAAAACAACATCAGGATCCAATGGGACTCTGGGGCCAGGACATACAGCTGCTTGGACACCCATGACACCCATAAGGACACATCCAAACCAAATGCATTGCCAGTATCTACCCATGGATCCTAGAGTAGAAAAGCAATAATTGGGCTACAAGGGCACTTTGGTGAAATGCTCCGAAGGTATGAATGCCAAATGGTCTTGGCTGAAGATTCACAGACAGTTTCAATGAGGGGCCCGGTAGTGGGAAGGGGTTAGGAAACCATCATGAAATATGTAGTTGCCACCAACCTTGAAGCAGTTTAGGATGATCAGCAGTCAAGTTCATAAAGGGCAACACAAAATATCTACCAAAAGAGTTTAGAAGACAGTGCCAACAACCAGGAAGCACCATGCTGAGAAAAGCCAAATCCTCACATCGCAACCTCCGCCATAGTCCCAGATCCTCAGTATACGGACTTAGATCAATTATGCAGTCAACAGTGGGAAACACAGCCACTGTATCAAAACACACTCAATGTTTCACTGAAGCAACTTCTTACTTTGGCTACCAGATCATTTATATAATATACAAAGTTCAAAAACCCGCCTCTAAGAGATTAAGAAGAACAAGAGGAAAAACTAGGTGAGGCCATCCAAACACAGCCACATAGCCCACAAAGATGTCTTATTTCCAAATAGCTAAAAACTCGGGGAACAAAACATCACTGGTTTAGTGTTACTCTATTTTGAAATCTATCCCCATTCACCAGTTGTTCAGAACCAGATTACTTTCAGAATGTAAGAGATATAATTGCATTAAGTCGGTCCTGAATCACCTTAATGCTATTTCACTTCCAGCTCACATCAAGTAAAAAATTGCCAGCATTGCTCACCAGGTATTTCACGCTGGCACACCCCATTGTTCTGCCAAGAAAGAAAACATCTTGGAGTGTGCTAGTGGTTTGTGAAGTAGTCTTGAAGATCCTGATTTTCAGAAATCATTTACTGCTATCTGTTCAGTTCTTTAAAAATGTTGCAGTCTATTCCAACTCACTGCATGTATTTGTCTTTAAGATTTGTCTTGAACAGCATATATTTTAGTCTATTCATTTTGGGTTGTAATCCTTACCTTTATTATATCTCATGTTAAAGATTTCTGTATTGTATGTTTGTTGTATATACAAAAGTATGCCTTGTTTCTTTTTCCACCTGTTTCTCTAATAATGTGCTTATGTGCTCACTGTTCTAACCTACTGGTGTGCTGGTTGTGAGTTTAGAAAAATATACATAAATACAAATGAATTACAATGAACCAAGAAGTGAAGTTACCACTATAGGTGTTTTAGGTTTTGCCTCATAAGTGGAAAATATTCAAGCACCACCATGTGGAGGCAAAACTAATGGTACAGACTGTGGAGAGGAGAAAATAAGACTGGCGGATATATTGAGTGCTTTGTCGGTTTGCCCTCTTTCTTCACATTCCTGGACTGATGCTTTGTTAGAAGCGTTTGCATGTCACTTAATAACACATGCTGTGCTTTTCATATTGCTGAACATTGGGGCCCATATTCTTGCATAGAGAGATGTTTTCTTTTATCTTCTCCTACTTTCTTTTGGTAATTGCTTTCTTTGGTAGGTGAGCTTCGTAAGGTTTTCTTTCTAAATACCCTTCCATCTGCTGCCTGTGAAAGAAAGTGTGCGTTCAACTCAACTGTGAGTGACTTGGATCTTGGAAAGGAAAGGCGTGTATTACTACCTGCCAACCCTTAGTGCACTCCAGAGGGAATAAAATCCCAAAACGTATTAGTGTTGCAGGCACGTGGGCTATAGGAAGGTTCCCACTGCTTGCAATTCAGATTTTGACTGAAGGTATGATTTCTTTTTTTAGGTTTTAAATTCCTAAGGTACGAGGTGGTTAGGCAAGGTGTACAGTCACCGCTTCACTGTTGTGTTATATCCAACAATAGTATTTTACTTTTTTGGATTCAATTCACAGGGTGTCACAATTTCGCAAATCCGTTATTTGATACAAAATATTACAACCTTAGTGAAAGTAGAAAAACCCTTCATGGGTTATTTTAATCAAAATATATAGTTTTTTTCTCTCAAAGCCTTATTGTTAAATACATTCTAAATCATAAAACTTTGTTTTCATACATGAATTCACCAAATCCCTTTTTGGGTAATGACAAAATAAAGTAAGACAAATTTCTTGGTTAAAGTCACCAAACCAAACTAGTATCAAGATTTATCAGTGTGTTGCCAACGCGTTTCGGACTTTTCTGACAGTCCATCTTCAGGGCTAATGACACTATTTGTTCCAACAATACATGTGTTTCTTGAATTCAATTCCTACGATAAAAACATAGACAATATTTTCACTATTAGTGTTTCATCACTTATTCAAAAAAATGGGAAACTCAACAATAAGAAATAACAACTTGAAAGGTTGCCTTTCAGACAATTCAAAACATTACTTTTAACGCACCTTTTTCTATTGCCTCTGGCACCTTGCTTCCTGATTCTTTGACACTATCTTGTTGATAGGTTAAATACACCTAATCTGCTCTGTGTGTGAACAATTGTACTTCAAGGAGAATTCTTCTCAAAGAGTTTCTAGAAAAAAACCAACAGGGGGAGATTAGTTTTTGGATACTTGGTAGGCTCCACTGAGAATTATATTTGCAAGTTATAAAAGTGAACCGCTATGTGTTAGTAGAGTAGATCCAGGGGTATACTATTCCCCCATAATGTTAATCTGGCTGTATTCTTTTAACTAGATGCACATTGTGCATACTATTTATCTAGTCAAATGATGTAGGGACCAGGGCTGCGCCTGTTAAATCTGTTCTAAATCTCTTTCTCACCTCTAGGTGCAGCGTGTGGGTGCCTTGTAAGTCCTTGGGTATCCGGAGCATCGAGCGGAGCTCTTCGGTTCGTAGCCTTGCCTGGTGGTAACTGTTCTAAATAGTGTGGGGAGCCTGTGCGCATGCCCGTGAGCGGACCGGGCCGCTTACTATTCGCGCATGCGCACGGTGGAAGTTCGTGTCTAGTCTGACTTCGTGTGCGCGTGGGCGGGCTGTGCCACTGATTCCACGCGCATGTGTGTCGACAGGAGCTCGGTCCGATTTCGTTTAGGCATGCGCGGGTGCATTGTGTGAACCTCTGTTGCGCAGATGATGTGCCCGTCTAATCGCAACTTGGTGCAGGACCACTGTGCCTCCACGCATGCGTATGCATACCTGATGTATCTCGGGGAGGGGCGAGCCCTATGCTGACTTGCAGTTTAGTGAGCCGGTACTTGCTAGGTAAGGCATCTTATCCCATCCATTTGGGAAGATAGGATAAATTAATATGGTCAATCTCGAAAAAATGACATATATTTTTTATAAAAGAAGGTTCTGCCAAAAATCTGTATCATAGAGCCACAGTGTGAATGAGTGGGGAGTGACGCAGACAGCTAGTCTGCTTGGGTCCCCTTTCATTCCACACTGTGGCTGAAACGTGACACGATAGTCTCTCTCCTGCCTCTCTGCTACCTGAAAGGCCTGTTGTTTCAACATTTTAACAAGTTGGTCTCTGCCAATTAGATGGCTCACATTCTGTGTGGTTTATGAGCCAAATTTTGCTTTTGCATATAATCAAACGTGGCTGACATCAAGGCATTTTAGACATGTACATTAGTCAGTTGGAATTACAAAGTTAGGTGCCCGGAGGTAGGGTAGAGTATATTTAACAGAAGAGACATCTGTACATTTACATACTTGTGACCCGAAACATGCATACATTCAAACATAACACATTAGATCAAACTCTATGTTCATGCCTCTAGGGCTAAGGCAGTCAAGGGTGTCAATCCATATTATCTCCCTCTGGTGGAGAGTTCTTAGAATGTCTCCGCCTCTAGGGCCAAGTTTTACATGTCTCTTCTGTTAAATATACTCTACCCTACCTCCGGGCACCTAACTTTGTAATTCCAACTGACTAATGTACATGTCTAAAATGCCTTGATGTCAGCCACGTTTGATTATATGCAAAAGCAAAATTTGGCTCATAAACCACACAGAATGTGAGCCATCTAATTGGCAGAGACCAACTTGTTAAAATGTTGAAACAACAGGCCTTTCAGGTAGCAGAGAGGCAGGAGAGAGACTATCGTGTCACGTTTCAGCCACAGTGTGGAATGAAAGGGGACCCAAGCAGACTAGCTGTCTGCGTCACTCCCCACTCATTCACACTGTGGCTCTATGATACAGATTTTTGGCAGAACCTTCTTTTATAAAAAATATATGTCATTTTTTCGAGATTGACCATATTAATTTATCCTATCTTCCCAAATGGATGGGATAAGATGCCTTACCTAGCAAGTACCGGCTCACTAAACTGCAAGTCAGCATAGGGCTCGCCCCTCCCCGAGATACATCAGGTATGCATACGCATGCGTGGAGGCACAGTGGTCCTGCACCAAGTTGCGATTAGACGGGCACATCATCTGCGCAACAGAGGTTCACACAATGCACCCGCGCATGCCTAAACGAAATCGGACCGAGCTCCTGTCGACACACATGCGCGTGGAATCAGTGGCACAGCCCGCCCACGCGCACACGAAGTCAGACTAGACACGAACTTCCACCGTGCGCATGCGCGAATAGTAAGCGGCCCGGTCCGCTCACGGGCATGCGCACAGGCTCCCCACACTATTTAGAACAGTTACCACCAGGCAAGGCTACGAACCGAAGAGCTCCGCTCGATGCTCCGGATACCCAAGGACTTACAAGGCACCCACACGCTGCACCTAGAGGTGAGAAAGAGATTTAGAACAGATTTAACAGGCGCAGCCCTGGTCCCTACATCATTTGACTAGATAAATAGTATGCACAATGTGCATCTAGTTAAAAGAATACAGCCAGATTAACATTATGGGGGAATAGTATACCCCTGGATCTACTCTACTAACACATAGCGGTTCACTTTTATAACTTGCAAATATAATTCTCAGTGGAGCCTACCAAGTATCCAAAAACTAATCTCCCCCTGTTGGTTTTTTTCTAGAAACTCTTTGAGAAGAATTCTCCTTGAAGTACAATTGTTCACACACAGAGCAGATTAGGTGTATTTAACCTATCAACAAGATAGTGTCAAAGAATCAGGAAGCAAGGTGCCAGAGGCAATAGAAAAAGGTGCGTTAAAAGTAATGTTTTGAATTGTCTGAAAGGCAACCTTTCAAGTTGTTATTTCTTATTGTTGAGTTTCCCATTTTTTTGAATAAGTGATGAAACACTAATAGTGAAAATATTGTCTATGTTTTTATCGTAGGAATTGAATTCAAGAAACACATGTATTGTTGGAACAAATAGTGTCATTAGCCCTGAAGATGGACTGTCAGAAAAGTCCGAAACGCGTTGGCAACACACTGATAAATCTTGATACTAGTTTGGTTTGGTGACTTTAACCAAGAAATTTGTCTTACTTTATTTTGTCATTACCCAAAAAGGGATTTGGTGAATTCATGTATGAAAACAAAGTTTTATGATTTAGAATGTATTTAACAATAAGGCTTTGAGAGAAAAAAACTATATATTTTGATTAAAATAACCCATGAAGGGTTTTTCTACTTTCACTAAGGTTGTAATATTTTGTATCAAATAACGGATTTGCGAAATTGTGACACCCTGTGAATTGAATCCAAAAAAGTAAAATACTATTGTTGGATATAACACAATAGTGAAGCGGTGACTGTACACCTTGCCTAACCACCTCGTACCTTAGGAATTTAAAACCTAAAAAAAGAAATCATACCTTCAGTCAAAATCTGAATTGCAAGCAGTGGGAACCTTCCTATAGCCCACGTGCCTGCAACACTAATACGTTTTGGGATTTTATTCCCTCTGGAGTGCACTAAGGGTTGGCAGGTAGTAATACACGCCTTTCCTTTCCAGTTTCTTTATCAGTCCCGAGTGGCCCCGTGACATTCGCCCTGGTGCACCTGAAGTCTCACTACATTTGAATAAATAACAAACGTATTTGTTTTCACCACCATTTTTAAATGATATAAACGCATAAGCAACCCATAGTAGTGCCTCCTCTTCATTTCCTCACAAGTGACTTGGATCTTACCTGAGCCTTGTTTGTTTTTTACTTGCATGAATAAAAAAAAGAATGAAAAACAATATTACCTTCGAGAAGCAACTAAAGGACTTTACAGAGGTATACAACAGTACAGATGCATACCGGAGTGCTTTTCAGTGATAACAACAGGACAGATTTACAGCATGGGTAGGATACACAGGGTGCTTCAGCTGTACAGGGTGGCGGGGAGGAGAGGAGCAGGTGATGTCTAGCTAGTCAGGCGGCGCAAGGGGCAACGTGATGGCCTGGGTGTTGAGGAGGAGAGATTACTTGAAGAGGTGGGTCTTGAGTTCTTTTTTAAATTGTAGGTGCATGGGGGCGAGTGTGATGCTGACAGGGAGGAGGTTCCATTGTCTTGGTGTTAAACCATATTCCCATAATACCATCTGGTTATGAACATTGGCCTAAGCAGATTCGCATTGTACAGAAAACCGTGTTTTAAATGCCCTGATTAGAATCGACTTCGCTGCCATCTTAGAACCATCCGCCATTTTGATTCTAACTCTTGCTTTGTGTCCTATAATGGTGGACTGTGCTTTCGGCTACAGCTGTGCAAAAGTGAACTTTTAGCTATATCAACATTAAGGCTGCTGAGAGCAGAACATTTGTTCTGTGCAAAGAAACCTTGTGACTAGAATGAACTGCAATATAAGTGTTGTCTGCGCCCACAGCCTCATCCTCATTCAAGCAACGGAACAAGATATAAGTCAACTAGAAGCATGTGCTTTGGATGAGACGTATTGTGTTCATTCTTGAAACTGGACTTACTTTAAGCTGGAGAACCAACATCGCCATTGAATCTTCATGGACAAGCAAATATGTTACATGTGTTAAACAATATTGTCATATTTGTCATATGAAGTGGGCACAAACCCGTGTATGTAACTTATTAGTTTGGAGAAGGGCTGTACAATGACCGGGCTGGTGTATAAAAGAGCATTTATTGGGATGTCCAGCTCTCTCTCCCCTCACAGTGTTTGCTAGTACACACTGTGAGGTTTTGGGAGCCAGATAGCTATCTGATTTTGCTTTGAAACTGTAGAAAAATAAAGATACCTATATATTTCATCCCGTGATTGGCGTATTTCATTTTGTGGTACTAAGCCTTGACATTTCTTTGGTCTTTTAGATGGCACCCGAATAGGGACCCTCAAGATTGATGTCACCTCGCTGAAAAGAAGACACGGCTATCGGACCAGGATTGGAGAGTGAAAGGGGGCCCTTTTTTGTATGAGATGCGACACCTCGACAGTACTGCACGATCCAATCCCTGGACAGTGAGCAAGCGGTTCGAGAAGGCTTCTTGACGAGGGTTACCATATCGAGGCGGGCTCTTTGCCGAAATCGCCAACCACGAGGATCATTTGTAATACGATCGGACCTCCTTAGACTTTGAAATCAGGTGAGTCATGCCCTGATTCCTAAGAATCCTGATATTGGTTGCAGTTTTGTTCTTATAAGTACAAACGACGCCAGGTAACACCAGTAATCTGACATGCCTGTTAAATTGTTTGTCTGTTTGAGGGGTTTATTCCGCAGAGATAGACAATCTTTGGGACAAAGTCAACCTGTACCACCCATTGGGTCGCCAGCTTGTTTTATGTTCTGTAAATACGGCCTAAATAGCATTATATTTAACAATATTTGGCACAGACAAACTAGACATGCTTCTAAATTTCAGTGGCCCGTTCATGGTAATTTTGACATTTCCCGTAAAGAGTATTTAGAGTGTGTATTGATGAAGAAAAAGGCTAGGCCTGCAGTATTTGATGTAATTAAAGATTGGAGAAAGGAAGCTATGCAGCAACTTAAGAGTAATGTAAGTGGATTCAATCCAGCACTACAGCTAAGTCAATGCCTAGTCTGGGATACTGAATGGAAACCCTTATTGATATATCTTTATGTCCAATTCATGAGTTCTGGATGACTACCCCTATATAACACCCCTCTCTTGGAACCCCCCTGACCCCACTGAGCCAAGAAGTAGTTCTGTTTTGCAGGTTTAAACGGTTTATTTGAGAATGTAAACAATATATATATATCACACTTTATAATAAATTAATAATTAATATCACACTTCAGAACATGAGCAGTTAACAACAATGGGTACTGTTCTACTAATAAACTGATTTGATTACCCAGGAGTAGTATAAAAGATGAGGTAGCACGCTTGGGAATAGGAACAGAAGAATAAGGTGGTAGAGAATGCTTTATCTAGTTTCAGATGGATGCAATGTTGAATGAAAATGCAATACAGAAAATACTCAATATGATTTCAACAAAACAATGTAATCACTTTTCTCTGGCAATCCACCCCCCCCCCCTTATGCAATGTAAGGAAATGAAGAGGAGAGCACACAGTTCTTAGAAATGCAATCAAATAGAATTCAGTTCAATTCCCCCTCAGCAGCTTATACAACAATATGAGTTTTGAAACACAGGCAAAATGCTTTGAATATGGTGACAATGCATTGAGAAATATGCTGAAAATGCTTTTAATTCCCTTCAGGAGGTTCAGGGTGAGTGGTATCTAGTTAATATGAGTTCAGGCTCACTCTAGCAATGATTCAGGGATGGTTCTTAAGAGGCAAACGAAATTTGAGCAGTTCAGGCAAAAGCTGCTGATTTTTACAGTAAAGAAATCGGGCCAAATCGCAAATCGCGGCAAAATCCGCGAATGCGTGAATCATGATTGCGGAGAAAGTATAAGGAGTAGGAAGTCGGTTCTAGGCTTGTTGGAAAGGTAAGATTCTAAGCCTTCTGAGGAAAGTTAAACCACGTTCCTAGCCCAAACGCTTACGGAGTTATGAACGATTTTGTGAAGGTTGTTTTTCGGATTTGAAATTTTAAAAGTTCAAAGCGACAGGTTATAGCTTGCAGCTAGAAAATGACAGGTGACAGCTTTGCAAAATAACAAGTGACAACTTCTAGGAGGCAGTTCTGGTTAGATTAAAATAGTTTGGATGAGATTATTTTAACTAAGAGATTGGTTCTGCACAGTGCTGCTAGGTACTCACAATATATTTTTGAAATAGGCCTCGCCACGGATCTGGTCAGGTTTTGGACTGGACTCCGGTTCTTGTCTCGGCACTTCACAGTGATCTGGATCAGCTCTCTGGTTCTGCTAACAGCGGTCTGGGTCACTCTGGATCTCTGGCCTCTGGTTCTGGATACTTCTCTGCTTTCTCTGGGTACAGCACTGCTTCTGGATTTTTCTGGCACAGGGTTTTAGGCCAGAATCAACAGCTGGGTCCGGCTGTGAACAGTCTGCAAATGATTTTTGGGCCTGCTGACCAATACTTTTGCTTGCAGTGGGCCTTCTTGGTTCAAAGTTCTGTAGTCTCTGTTTAGCTTGGAAGTCTAAGTGTAGGATCTCTGGATGTGAAGTCGTCGGTCAGCATGCTCCGCAGCAAATGGAATTGAATGTCTCTACCTGTCCCAGCAGTCTCTTTTTATGTGTTTTGAAAGTGGGTGTGTGCCTGGGCCTAGCTAAGCCTGCCCATTTCTACTTGTCATTGGCCCAATTCTCCCCTCTCCCATGATTGGGGGAAGGAAATGTGAGTCAGAGTGATGCTGTAGGTTTTATGGGTAAGAGGATCCTCCCCTGGTCAGTTTGCCCACAAATCTATATTTGACCTAAGACATATTTCATAGATACACAGTGGTTTGAAATTACATGCACCCATCACGTATCACATGAGGTATACTCTGTTCAAACTCTGATGTTTCTAAGAGCTTGCATTCAGAAACGGCAACATTTTGCGTTTTTTAACTGGTTTTGCAATATTGGTTTTTCATTAAAAATTATACACATATACACGGCCTGTCCATACATACTCCAGTAAATTCCCATGTCTCTAGCTTAAACACAGAGTCTGTAGTATCCATAAATAGCGGGGTTTTGCCCCAGAACATCACACAAATTGGAGTTTGGGCTTGAATCGAAGGTACATTTTTTAAATTAAGGCTCTCAAAGTTATACATTCATGTCATTTGATTACAAAGAGTTATCAGTGTGTCTGTAAAATATATATTTTGCTTTCAATTCAGTTCTCAGAGTGTTGGAGTCCGCCTCCAAGACTTGGGTGGGTCAGTGATCACATGTGCCTTCTGCTGGGAGCTCTTTGTGTACAGTCAACAGTCAACATCAGCATATTCTATTCAAGTGCAAGAGCCTATTGTGTGGTCTCCAGGAGGCTGCCAGCCAGTCTGCCTTCTATCAATCAAGAGGTCATGTGAGATTCTGACTCCTGGTGTGAATCTCTGGAGGTGAGAGGTTTCCCAGCCTTTGGCCTGTTAATTAAATCAGATTGTCTTCTGGGAACAGCATGTGGTTAAGATTTTAATTAACTCCCAGCCTTTGATGTAAAGGCCTCTCCCGCAACTCCTGACATGCAGTTTCCCTGTCAGAGTTTAGACCGCTAGCGCCGCCCTCAGTCAAAAGCGGGTACTGCATGCATTTTTTTGGATCAGTCTTGAATTCAAGCATTTCAAACAAGAGATATTACATGGAAGTATATTGTCCAGGTTCAACAAATGGCATTGGTGTAGTTCTGCAGTAAAATAACTTTGTGCCCATATATTAGCCATGTTTGACCTGAGGAAAACGAATTCCCAACAGTTATGGGTTGCTTTTGGCAATCAGCATTGCCCCTTTTACAATGGTTTTAGGCTCTGTGCCCTTCTGTGCTCACAACATAGGCAAAAATGGGTGGCACCTTGGGTGACCATCTTGGTGTGCGCACAAACTGCGTGGTTCTCCTGGATTCTGGCGCACATGTGGGCTTTTTGGCCATCTTGGATTTTCTAAGCCCACAGCACCAAATGTTGCAGCATGATAGCTCAAACGTGGGTCAGGACACCCAACAGTAAAGAAAAACATGCATGTCGACACATGTCTAATACAGAAAAAACATTATTGTATCATCAACAGGAATAGTCAGAATCTATTAGAAGTATGGATAGGGCTTTTCAACTTGGAGTACAGAAAATATATCTGTCTCAGGATTTTCATACGTCAGACAAACTGATTAATGAGCTATTGAATGAACGTAGGATGGTTGCCACTGCACCACCTCCTTATGTGACTCACCCCATTGTTTTACCTCCTCCCGCTGTTGTGCCTCCTCCTGCTGTTGTTCCCTTTCCTCCTGTCACTGCTCCTCTTCCTGCTGTTGCTCCTCTCCCTGTTGTTGTTCCCTCTTCTGCATCCTCACCCTAATCAACATTTGCCATTCCCTTAATTCAGTCTCCACCACCAGCGGTAGTGTCTCCACTGCCTATTCAGCACGATTTGTCTGAACTCTCTTTTACAAGTGGTTCTGCTCCACTTACAGAGAATGAATAGGCGGGAGTTGATTCAAGAATAGTAACTCTTAGTACAGTATCCAAAGCTATAAAAACATAATTGCATACCTGGGATAAAAAATATATAGAAGAGGGTGAAAAATCAGCTGTTTTAGTTGCAATTTTTGTCCAAGAAAGTATTCCTGAACAGAATATTTTGATAGAGGGGATGGGAACGCATTTGGCAGATATTTGAAGTAATTTGACGGACATGAATGTCCCACAGGGGTTGAGGGATTTGAATGTCCTAGCTCGCTCAAGGGACACTGCTGAGAAAGTGCATGAGCATGTTGAGAAGGTATTTCAGTTTAAGAGAGAGCTAGATCGGTTACAGAATGATGAAATAGATGGTAATAGACTGGAAGCCTCATATGTGCAGAAACAATTTCTTCTTTCGTTTAAACCAATGAGTAAAGAAACACGTATTTGCACAAGAGACGCTCTTAGATGGATTTCGAATGTTTCAATTTCTCCCATTGAAGTGCATGACACGTTTAATCAGTATGCTCCAAAGGAAAGTGTTACAGGTAATGGTAGAGTTTCAAAGGAAAGTGTTACAGGTAATGGTAGAGTTTCTACAGGATGAGTTTATAAAGAAAAAGTTTTGTTGTCCAGCAGATTTGATGGTCATTTATAAGAGAGCATTTTCGCCCAATACTGTTTTGACTACTTTGACAGTTGATTTAGCTGTGTTGCTTAATGAATGTTCAGAATTGCCTGCTTTACGATTGCCAATGAGGGAGGTTCCTCCGACATTTGTTCCTAAAGTAGACTTTCCAGCTAATGCCGCAAAAGGCGTAGCGGACACTACTATTGAAGCACATTATGTCTCACAGTTTGTGCATGTCCCATTTTCTAGACAGGAAGTGAATACCATTAGACAAACAATTCCAGATATTAGGAAGAATCCAACAGGATTTTATAAAGAAATTGAACCTGTCTTGCATTTGTCAGTTTTTACGTTGGGTAATATAGATTTGATGTTCCTTGTGATCCTACCTGCTATTTATGGAAGCAGATTAGAACTGTAGATGACCAGGCAGGACTGGGTGACACATGGGTTAACTTGTTACGGTTAGATGGAGAAAGGAACACTGGTGAGAAACCGCCACAAGTGATATTGATGTTGCCAGACAGAATAGTAGCTAAATTGAAAACTTTGGTTCCAGAGAGAAGAATAGTTGGGGACAAGCTTACAGCTTGCATCCAGGGGAAGTCTGAAGGTGCTACTGAATTTTTTAATCGGTTCGAACAAGTGTTTTCAGATTTCAGCGGTCAGGCCTTAAGTACCTAGCCAGAAAAAAGGCTGTTCGTAGACAAATTTGTGTGTGGACTTTTACCTGAAATCCAATCACAAATTATGACTTCTGAAAGCACTTGGCAAGCAAAATCGCAGTCTGAAGTACTGCATATGACTCAGTTCTAGGAGAATAGGTTCAATACTGAAAAAGAAAAGGTGGAAAAGAAGAAGGGACACTTGAAAACAAAAGAATAGTTGCAGCAAATATTAGAGGAGGCAGAAGTGGGAATACACAGTCTAGAGGTCAATTTACACCACAGAGTAATACGCAACTGGGTCCTGTACACATTAAACAATGTGCCTATTGCAGACAGGAAGGTCATTGGCGAACACAATGCCCGATCCTTCAGCAGCGATCTAATAACACGTATGGTACCATGGGTAGACGATCCAGAAGCCGTCCTGGGATAGTGGGTCCTGGTAGAAGTCAGTTCGCTCAGCATCAACAGTCATCTTCACAGGATAGTCAACAGCATAGTGTTAATAATGGGAACATTTTCGATAATCCCTCAACTGTTTATTTTTCTGAGGATCTTGCATTTGATGATGTACTGTTCCCTTAGGACAGCCCAAAGCAGAGTCTGGAACCAGTACCTATTCCCGTCAATCAGAAGGGACCCTACGTTGAGATGAAGGTGGGTAATAGGAAGCATTTATTTTTGATAGATACAGGAGCACAGAAGTGTTCAGTTGATCATTTGCGGGTTCCAGATATTCCACTGTCAGGGCAGAACAACATTTCTGTAGGCTTCTCTGGTACGTCAGTGGTTAGTCCGGTCTCTCAGCCATTACCGATTTCACAGGGGCCATTTACTGATTCATGTCCATTTCTTTTGATGATGAATTGTAGTGAGAATTTGTTGGGATTGAATTTGTTGAAAGAATTGAATGCTGTGATTTATTGTTCTCCGGGTGGAGTGCATTTAACGATTTCACCCCAACAAAGTTCTGTTTTACAATTCTTGACTAGGCCCTTACCGACTGAATTGGATAAGGGTCCGGCATGTTTATGGGCGGTTGATGATAATGACGTTGGCATTTTACAAATCGAGCCTGTTAAAATTGTGTTGAAACCAGGTGTTAAACTACTGCATATTCCACGATATAAGATTTCGGTTAACGGTGAACATGCTTTGAAGAGTATTCTTTCTGATTTTGTACATCGAGGAGTGATTGAGAAAATTGCAGTGAGTATGTGTAATAGTCCGATCCTTCCAGTATATAAGAAAGGGGATAATGCAATTCCTTTCCATTTCATTATTGATTTATGTGCCATTAATAAGATTGTTGCCCCACAGTTTCTGATTGTGCCTGATGTGACTACAAAATTGACAATGATTCCAGCTTCAGCTACTTATTTTAGTGTTGTGGATTTAAAGAACGCCTTCTTCAGTATTCCTGTACATATTGACAGTAGATGTTTGTTCACGTTCACCCTAGGGGGACGCTCGTTTACATTTACTCATGTGCCACAACGGTACACTGAGAGTCCAAGCATTTATAGTAGAGCATTGAAGGAACAGCTTGATACACTTGAGTTGTATTCCACCTGCACGTTGTTGCAGTATGTCGATGATCTTTTTCTAGCTGAAGATTCTGAAGTTGCTTGCAAGGAGGGCACAGTGTTGCTGCTTATCCATCTAGCACAGGCTTGTCCAACATTTTTGTCACCCTGTGGGCCGACGAGCCAAAAGTTAACAACCTCACCCAAAGCAGTATATTAAAAAGCGATATTGTGTGACTTTTGACACAATAGCATCACAGGCAGTGATGCGCCATGCAGTCCCAAAGATAGCTTTTGGTGTCAGGGGCAGTGAGTATCTAAGGGAGAAATCAAATGATTTGAGGTCAGTTAATTGTGATTTCTTTCAGTGTGTATGTTTCCATATTTTCATGAAATAGTGGAGATCTAGGGAGGGTTTGGGGGTGGTTCCCCCTCCAAGAATTTTATTTCAAATTTGGGGTTGAAATGGTACATTTTACAGCAGAAAACCTGACCAAAAAGCCATACGTTTATAATCAGTTCTAAAGGGGAACATGAAAATTCCATGTCACCAACAGCAGACAAGAACATTTTACAACACAACACATTTTAATTATCTATGTGTCCACAGTGTAAGACAGCACTGTCACTGATGTAACACATTGTCATGCTGGTTGTGCCCAAAGTATGCCTCTGTAGTAACATGTTTATCCTGGCTGTTCCCAATTTAGGCCAACATTGTCCTTCACAAAGCATGATTGATGCTGTCTGAACATGTGCAGTCTGCCCAATACATGTGCAAGCTTACCTCTGTAATACACATTCATTACTTCTGTGGTAATGATTGATGCTGACTGTGCAGTGTGCCCAATATTTATGGCAGCTTATCTCTCTAATACTCATTCATTACTTCTGTGCTAATGAAATCAGCATAATCCACTTCAACAAATAAAATGGGGAAAAGTGATCACCCAAAGGTGAACCTAATTGAAGAAACGCAATGTGAGCACAATCTTAAAGTATGAAGAACTAGACATGGCCGGGTGCCCCCCTTTCCCAGCGCCCAGGGGTGGCCGGTGCACCAGTAATCGGATCACTCCAGCTGAGCTGAGGGCCATGTTGTAGGAACCGGGGAGGGAATTGATCTTGTGGTGTCTGCTGTAAAGCCCACAGTGCATTGGATTTGGTCGGCTACAGTGTTATGCGCTCTGAAAATTCACTCCTGCAGCTGGCCTTCCTCCGGCAGGGGTACGGACACCTCCCAAGGGCTGTTTTGCCTCATCCAGGTTAGCACTTGTCAGTTGCAAAAACATAAACTGGATAGAACTCCAGGCATTTTACCCGCTGTGCTTCTTTTCTGGGTGTGGATGGCGTGATTGTGTTGCCTAGCCATTTTGGCAAGGATTAATTCCCACATGCGGTAAAATCATGTGGGAATTCATTCCTTTTGTGATGCAATTTGAACAGTACCCAAGGGTTAGGTTTTTTCAAAAAGTGATTCAAATTGTACCCTCCCTCCCGAGGCAGAATGTTCAAACACGTTCAAACATTAAGGCAGCCCATGCTGCTTTTGAGCCTCCGAGATACTGCTGGGCAGATACATTTGTTTCGGTGTATCTCAGAGGCTCAAAAGCGCTGCATGCCGCAAACATACGTCGGAAAACATGGCAGGCAGTACTTCCCACTGCTGGAGGCAAGGAGAACTAGGCCTCGGAGTGCTCCGCACGTAGCACTGTGAACCTGGGTTGGGCCGAGCTGCTGGCTCACGCAGCCTCTGCCTTGGGCTCGGCAACGCAGATGTGTGAAGGGGGCACTGTGTGCCCGTCACTCCACCCACACACATTACGTGATTATGATTTCCATTGGCTGAAAAACAGCCAATGGAAATACTGTTACGATGCAAGGCAGTTATTTATTTTATTTATTTCCACTACAACATGCCTTGCATGGTAACAGTATTTCCAATGGCTGTTTCTCAGCCAATGGAAATCATAATGTGCGTGGACTATAATTCCTACCCTGAAACTGCAGCCACAACACTTGCTGCATATAAAATAAATACAAAATGTACAAAAGTAACCCTAATGCTTTGTATGTGCTGTTGGGCTTCGAGGGCCACATGAAATTGCTTGGAGGGCCACTTTGCGGCGCACAGTCCGCATGTTGGACAACCCTGATCTAGCAGAACATGGGCATAAGGCTTCATTAAAAAAGTTTCAATATTGTCGACAGCAGGTCGCCTATTTAGGTTATCTCATGTCAAAGGAGGGGAGAAGACTGACACCTGAACGGATACAAAACATCTCTAGCATGTCTGTCCCAAATACACAGAAAGAGGTCGGAGCTTTAATAGGCATGGCTTCATACTGTAGACAGTGGATCCTTAACTTTTCATTAATGATAAAACCTATGTTGGCATTGACAAAGAAGGACATTTCTTTGCCTTTACCGTGGAACATGGATTGCCAGAAAGCTTTTGATCTGCTCAATGCTGCGTTGTGTTCAGCACTGGTTTTGGGCACACCGAACTATGAGAAGGCTTTCATATTGTATGTGCATGAATGTGATGGATGCGCTTTGGGTGTGTTGACGCAGGAATATGGGGGAAAAAATAGATTGTGTGGTTATTTTTCCTCCACGTTGGACCCTGTTGCATGTGCTTTGCCGAGATGTTTGAGAGCTGTTGCTGCTGCCGCTGCATCTGTAAAAAAAAGAAAAGGTATGATTCTGGGTCACTCCTTAACCACGATGGTACCTCACTCTGTAGACGTTCTATTAAACAGAACGCAGACGCAACATCTCACAGAACGACTAACAAGATACAAGCTGATTCTATTTGCACCGCATATCCAAATTAAGAGATGTTGTTCATTAAATCCGGCCAAACTATTGCTTCTTCCGCAAGAAATTGATTACAGTGACAAAATGTCACATGACTGCCTCCATACCACAGAACAAGAGACTAAGGGCAGAATTGACTTAAGCGATACACCCTTAAAAGATCCACAAGGGAAGCTGTTTTGCAATGGCTCCTGCTTCAAACTCCCGGATGGTACATCCACTGCTGCTTACTCAATAACTACATTAAGCACTATTGTGGAAACCAAAATAATTCTGCATAATTCTGCGCAGGCCGAAGAGATTACTGCGTTGACCAGATCTTGTGATCTTTCTGAAGGGCTTAATGTGAATATGTTTACAGACAGCCAGTATGCCTTTGGGGTGGTTCACAACTTTGGTCGATTATGGGCAGAGAGAGGTTTCTTGACCTCGCATGGAACTAAGATACGGCATGGCACTCTGATAGTTTGGCTACTTTCAGCACTTGTGCTTCATGCTCAGTTAGCAATAATGAAGTGTGCAGTACACCAGAAAGTAACAGACGATGTGGGGAAAGGAAATGCTTTTGCTGATAGAATAGCCAAACAGACTGTCACCGATTTGCATTCCAAAATATATGTGACGAAAGAGGTCACTAACACTTGTGGGATGTAGGAATTGGTTGCATAAAAGAAATTCAGGCTGATGCCACTCTAGATGAACTTAAACAGTGGGTTGAGGGTCCAGTATGTTTAGATGATGAAGGTTGTTGGGTGGATAATGAGAAACAAAAATGGATGCTGCCCAATGCTTATGTCACTGCTATGATTACAATGGCTCATGGTCCAACTCATATATGTGCCAAAAGGATTAGCAAATTGTAAGAACCTGTCCGGGTTAATGTAAATATTTGAGAAACTGCTGAGTATTTTGTCCAAAATTGCATGGTACAGCATAATGTTGGGAAAGGTACATCAACACCGAACGGTAGTTTTGGTCCCCCCTCTATGCCTTTTGAGGTCATACACTTTGACTTTATTGAAATGGAGCATTGTCAGAATTACAAATATGTATTGGTAGTTATCTGCACTTTTAGTAAATGGGCCCAAGCTTTTCCTCTAAGAGATGCCACAGCAATGAAAACGGCAAAAACCATGCTGAAGGAATATTTTCCTAGGTTTGGTTTGCCAAGAGTCATTTGGATGGACAATGGTCCAAATTTTATCACTGCTGTTATCCTGCAAGTATGTGCAAGATTGCAGATCGATAAATGGTTCCATTCGGCCAGACACGCTTTGAGTGCCGCACTTGCAGAACGCCATAACGGTATACTAAAAAATAAGGTCGTGAAAATGTGTGCAGAAAGCAATTTGAAATGACCAGATGCCTTACCGATAGCTCTATTGTCGATGCGGACGACTGCACAATCAAAGCCAGGGCTCTCTCCTTATGAAATAATCACGGGGTGACCAGCCAATATTTGGAATGTACCAAAACCAATGTTTTTAAAGGATGTAGAGCATTTGCTCCTTTCAGAGTACTGTGACCAGTTAACTCAAACTTGTATTTGATTCATCAACAGGTGCGAGAAGTCCTCCCAGTAAGGTACGAGGGACCAGGTCATTGACTCCGACCTGGAGACTGGGTGCTCATAAAGTCATTTGAAAGAGTCTTCTCTCTCGCACCTTGCAGGAGAGGACCACACCAAGTCCTCCTGGCTATACAGACTGCTGTACTAGTGGCAGGGAAAAGACATTGGATTCACACAACACACATCAAGAAGATTCCTTTTCCTCTGCCCCACGCCAAAGTGGAGGAGAAGGAGATTGTCCAGTTTGATGCTCACAACGAGCCTGCTTTGTTTACGGAAAGCCTTCCTGAGCCCGTGGGCCCTGGGGAGACTGCTGCTTTGTCTTCAACTTCTTCTTCGAATCTCTCTTCACCATTGAGTAACCTTGCTTCCGCTTCATCACTCCCTTCAGGAAACAACGACACCCTGTTTGCAGATCACACCATACATGGAGTCTTAAGGTACGATCTGGAAGCAAGACATCAGACTTACAGCGCAGAATCAGCTGTGCCAACAAGAGATCATCATAGAGCCAGCCCCTCGTCACTCTTCTGCTGAAAAATAAATAAGAGGCAGGGACCAACAAAGTTACCTTCAAGCAAGATAGGCCAAGTGGTCAGGAGCCACTGAGCAATTAACTAAAAGAGCCTAACGGAGAAGCTTCTAAACGGACTTTGAGAAACAATGCCCATTCCTAAGCCCACTCGTACCAGAGAAGATATTGGTCACCTATCTGATGATGAATCTGTTTATCGAAGGTCATGGTCCCCGAAGACCCACTGTTTTCTAGTCACAGTAATAACTTCTTTTAATATTATATTCACACTTGGGTTCTGGTACATGGAAGAAGTGCATCCGCTCGATATTCTGATACCCATTGAAATAATCACCACTGTGTCTCCACAATTTGTGCATCTGCACACTCTTCCTCCTCAAGCCACTGAGCAATTAACTAAAAGAGCCTAACGGAGAAGCTTCTAAACGGACTTTGAGAAACAATGCCCATTCCTAAGCCCACTCGTACCAGAGAAGATATTGGTCACCTATCTGATGATGAATCTGTTCATCGAAGGTCATGGTCCCCGAAGACCCACTGTTTTCTAGTCACAGTAATAACTTCTTTTAATATTATATTCACACTTGGGTTCTGGTACATGGAAGAAGTGCATCCGCTCGATATTCTGATACCCATTGAAATAATCACCACTGTGTCTCCACAATTTGTGCATCTGCACACTCTTCCTCCTCAAGACTCCCAGCATAGAAAGGGTTACCATAATAACACTCTTTTAATGATCATGAATGCAACCCATGCAATTCTGAACAAAATGAATTGCTGGGTGTGTTCACACTTGTCACAACATGGGGAAAAGGGATTGGGCTTGTATATTCATCCTCTTCCCTTAACTACTGCATGCTATGCCTCGCTCAGGGCACTATTCTTTGGTCGTTGCAATTATAGTATTTCTGGGAACCTTGGCGGGACTAATCTAAATGAATTTGAAAAGCGAGTCTTAACACCTCTGGGATGTTCTCTCTTTGCGAATAGAAGCAAGATCAATGTTGCTTCTATCAGGCCTTCTGATAGACTCTCTAGACCCCTTCAATTATTGATTTCTTTCAAAATAGCTCCCGTAGACAACCAGGATGCCATGCCTCCTTCCTATACTATCAATCATAGCCCCAACTCTGTTCCTTTCTGTATACAAAGAGAAGGTTCTCAGCCAATGGGTACATCCGAGGGTTGTACTAACATTGCAAATTTAACCAGTGAGGATAGACCTTTGTATGTAGGAGACCCTGTTTACTTTGTTTGCGGCAATGAGGCCTATCCTTGGTTACCCAGAGATTGGCAGGGAACTTGTTACTCAGGTATCTTGTTACCAGTAGTGTATGTGGCCACCACCATTGAAGCTTCTAGAGCTCGTCCAAGGCGGGATGAAAATGGTGATACACCTTCACGAGTTATGGGTGATGTTGCAAAATCCTTTGTGCCATTCTGGGGACAGATAATGAATTCCGAGGATATCAGAAGACTAGCAAGGGTACTGGAAAGGACCATCAATAGGACCACCAATGTTTTGTACAACATGACGCTGAGCAAAAGGCAATTAGATTAGTAGCCGTCCAAAATAAGAGGTGTTAGACATCATCCTAGCTGAGCATTGTGGGGTATGCAAATTGGTGGGGTCTGCATGTTGTGTTTTTGTACCTGACTCCACCCCTACTGTGTTCAAGGCAATTAAAAATGTACATACCTTGAATACTGAAGTACATGTCCCAGGGGGAAACTGGAATCTTAGTGCTTGGTTCTGGGACTTGCTGCGATCATGGGGTTGGAAAATCTTTGCAGTCCTTATGATAATTCTTGGTATTATACTGTTTTGTTGTTGCTGTGTACAATGTCTCCCTGTCATATGTTCGATGATAGGAGGATGTTGTGCGCAAACAATAGGTACACTAGGACCTAAGGTAGATATGCCCGAGAAAGTTACTAATGCCTTGGTATTGCAGGATATTACCATTAAAGAACAAATGGCGATTGATATCTCTGAAGAATGTGATTCCGGATTTACGCACACTGATGCATGGGTTTTTGGATAGTGCGAATATTTGAGTAATGCTCTTTGCTTAGGCCAAAAGGAGGGTTTGTTTAGCCATATTTGCATAATACTGTCTGGTTATGAACATTGGCCTACGCACATTGACATTGTACAGAAAACCACATTTTAAATGCCCCGATTAGAATTGACTTCGCCGCCATCTTAGAACCATCCGACATTTTGATTTTAACTCTTGCTTTGTGTCCTAAAATGGTGGACTGTGCCTTCGGCTACAGCTGTGCAACAGTGAACTTTGAGCTATGTCAACATTAAGGCTGCTGAGAGCAGAATGTTTGTTCTGTGCAAAGAAACCTTGTGACTAGAAAGAACTCCTCATTCAAACAATGGAGCATAATATAAGACAACTAGAACCATGTGCTTTGGATGATACGTATTGTGTTCATTCTTGAAACTGGACTTACTTTAAGCTGGAGAACCAACATCACCATTGAATCTTCATGGACAAGCAAATATGTTAAATGTGTTAAATAATATTGCCATATTTGGCATATGAACTGGGCATGAACCCTTGTATGTAATTTATTAGTTTGGAGAAGGGCTGGACAATGACCTGGCTGGTGTATAAAAGAGCATGTATTGTGATGTCCAGCCCTCTCTCCCCTCACATTGTTTTCTGGTACACACTGCAAGGTGTTGGGAGCCAAATAGCTATCTGATTCTGCTTTGAAACTGTACAGAAATAAAGATACTTGTATCTTTCAACCTGTGATTGGTGTATTTCCTTTTGTGGCACTAGGACTTGATATTTCTTTGGTCTTTCATTGGGGCATAGGAAGAGGAGGCATGTTTTCTGATCCTTTCCTTTTTGCAGCAGCAGATTTCAAGTCTGCACATGACCTGGCTTCTGGTGGTGCGCTGTTCACTGGATATTTGCTGAGTTTCTACAGGAGCTAGCTGAGTGACTAGAGGGCGACTGCCTTGTAGATGATGCAGCAAGACTTGAAGGTGATTCATCCGTGTAGTCGGAGCCAGTAAAGGTTGATGAGTATTGGGGTGATGTGGTTGTATCTGCATAGACCCCTATTGAGGCATGCAGGCTTGTGTAGGACATTTCACAGGGGCGCAAGGGAGGCCGACGTGAGGCTTTTGGCAAGTGTATTGCCCCCATCCAGTTGGGACAGGACCAGTGCTTGAACAATTGATCTGAAGCTGTCCGGGTGAGGAAGGGCTTGACATTCTGCAGGAAGTATACATTTTACTTTTGCTTCAAAAACAACCAGATTTAACATTTTGTAAATATGTGTTTGTAAGGCAAATGTTACATGTCAGGGAAAATGTCACATTTAAGTATCACGTCTGAATGGTTGGCGAACGTGAGCAGGCAGATTCATGACAAACCAGTGCCTCTGGAAAATCTGTATGGCTGGGCCACTGCCAATTACGTTTCAAGAGGATCTCAGAAAGGTTGACATGGGTGGGAGAGAGTCATTTGCACAGCTGCTCACCTCTAGACGCACGTTATGGTAGAGTTAAATACACCATAGGCACCAAACATTAGCACTGATTCATGTTCAGCCCTACATCTTTAAAAGCATATATTAGTTGTAGTACACTTGTTTAGTAGGATTGACTGGCTGGCATTTTGCTTGATTCACACAAATATCTTTAATTGCAGTTTTGCACTGAATGTTGGTTTCTAAACACATGAAATAAACGCCTTGCAACATTGTGTGTGTTCTGAAGCCAAAACCACATGCCTTCAGTGTGTGAGGTTGGTTTGGTGCTAAGACATGTCAGATGAAAGTGTTATTTGCATGGAAGGTCACCGATTAGGGACAGCTACCAAAACAGTACATTACAAACCAAATAATAGGCTGTGGAATGTTCCATGCTAGTAAACCTTATCTCCACACGGTGTAAGGGCGGAGATGTTTGGAACCTTTCCATGTTTATATTGTTAGTGGAAAGTCAGGTGTGAAGACTTTTTGCAGCAAAGAAGGATAGTCAACGTACCATGCCTTCTACCAATATCTATTAAACAACCACGAAAGGATGTATTCAAGAGCTTAGGACAAACAATACTCTAGAGCCTTGGTAGGATGTGTGGTGTTACAGAATGCCTGGAATGAGCAGACTCGATGGTTCTGTTGGTGCTTACTTAGCGTAAGAATACATTTAGCATGGTATATTCACGTGGTAAGCACAATTACAGAGTGGTAGACTAAGTGGGCGGTATTATTAGAGGGAAGAACTGGGTAGACTGCATAGGAAATGATAGCACGATTGTAATAGTTAGGATCGTTTCTAGAGGTGTTTGCATTAACTGACCACTGACAACCGTTGTTATCACACTGGCCAGTCAGATTAACTGATGTCTTTCATCTGGATGGATAGCAAATCACTGTTAGGCACATTTTGTGATTTGGTTTCCTGGCTTTTGGAAAAGGAGTAAAGTCATTTTTGATTTGTTGATCTTCATATTGTAGTTCAAATGTCCTATGCACTCTTGTTGGCAGTGGATAATTACAGCTGTAGAGGAGCCAATAGGTTCAGAGATGCAACTGCTGCAAGATCCATGCAAGAGATAGAGGTGCAAAAGTTAGGTCGCACAGGAGACAAAATTAGAGCAGATATGGGATGGATTGATAGATGGAGAGCTGCAGAGCAAAAACCTGAAGGGAGGCAAATATGAGTAGTGCCAAGAGCAGATTGGGCCAGGGTTACAGGCATGGGCACATGGATTAGAGAAATTTGGCTTGTAACCGTCAGCGTTCTACATGTTATTCAAGCTCGAAATGTGTGCGACAGCCCAGTGAGGCGCTGCCTAATCTATTTGAGCTGGCAAAGCTACCTAAGTCTATTCAGACCTTCACTTGCATAGCTTTTCACCTAGATATCAGTGTTTATTAAAATGCTTGAGATGGGGCTCACTAAGGGCCGTCCCTCTCTCACTCGTCTCCCATGGGCTTTTCACTCTCTAGGCCAGGTGTCCGCAAATTTCAAGGTGATCACTAGAGATCCGTAGCCCCTACTATCTAATAGCTGGCTAGTCTTGATGGCCTGGAGATAAACACCTTATCTAGCTGACTCTATTCGGTGTCTTCTGGATGAAACCCAAACAGACGTCCCACCAAAATCAGAAGGATGTCAGCAAATGAATGGATGCCTTCCATTTACAAATATCCCTCTTGGCTTTCCCTCTCACACTCTTGTACTCCTCGCCCTTATCTTCTCTCCCTCCATCTCCTTCTTTCTACTCTCCTCCATGCTCTTCCACCTGCCGGCTCCTCCTTCCCTTTGCTTCTTTTCTTCTTCCCTCCCTCCCCCTCTAGGCCCTCTGATGTTCTTCTCTTGCTGTACCTCCTCTACCTCTTACTTCTAGCCACTGTTCCATCATCTGTTACTGTCTCGAATATCCACTACTACTACTCTCCCCTTCTCTCTCCTTTCACTTCTCTCTTATCAACTACTCTCTCCACAACTCACCACTACCCTCTCCCGAGTACGACCTTCTCCTAGACCATCTCTGACCGTCACAATACTTACCCTTTTTCAGTCACCTTTCCCAACCACTTTCATTCACACTCCCTGTGCCTTAAACACGCTCTCACACCCATGTACCACTTTCTATCACCAACCAATATCTCACCTTGCCCACTCTTTCTATAATTTTACTCCACACGCCGATGAACCATACTTCCTCTGCCAGTCCCTCGGTATACCTTGTCCTCCTTCGACATCAATCAAACAGCCCACGCTACCAAGTGTTTTGTTCTCTCTTTTATCTTCCCCCTTTCACTTTGATTGGTCCTTTACATCAGCTGGTTCCACGGGACAATTGCTTTCTTCGCTTTAACCATTGGCCGGATTACAGGCATCAGAGAGCTTAAAATGGGATTTAAGCCTCTCCCTATATTATGCACAGATCCATAGGTAATGTCAGCCTGCTACAATTATAGTCAATTTTGAAGTTAATTTTCTCATTGAATGGAGCATCTGGATTGCTTGCCGCTGCATAGCTCTCTGCTGCTTCCCCACTTTCTCTCTCCCCAGTGACCTACATAGAGGAATTTCCACCACAAGAACCTATGGTAGCTGCAGTCATAAGGGACATCAAGAGAATCACTGGACAGCATGTAGCAAATCACTTATATGGGGCATGAAGAAGTGATATTTCCTACTTTTAGCCAGTCACATGTAAAAGTGTCAGAGACTGGGTCCCTCCCAACTCTCTCAACCCTCCCCTGGTGCAGGACTGACTCTGACAAGTAACCTGGTAGGCCGCCTGCCCAGTTTGAGAGGGGCCCCCCATCCCCACTTGACAGTATCTGGTATTTTATCATGTAACGTGTGTGTGTTCGTGCACGTGTGGTTTTGTGTGTGTGTACATGTGTGTATGTTGTGAGACGGGCATGGTATTAAGAGATGACACAGAAAACAAGGGTAACAGTTTGTAAAACATTTAATAAAAGTCTTTGGCCCTCATTACGACCCTGGCGGAAAGTGACTGACCGGAGCGCCACAGCGTAAATAGCGTTTCCGCCATTGCACGAAGGAGCAAAGTGCGGCCCATTCCGACCCATCGGGCACGAGCACCACGCCACGGCGGAAGTGCAAAGTCCGCGATGGCGGAAATGACCCCAAAACGGCCCACACCGCCACCGTACGGCTCCCTAGGTGCAATACCGCCACCCCTCTTAGCGGTCACCGCAGTGTGCGCCTACCGGAAAGTACGGTGACCGGAAATATACGGAAACGGAAGTAAAAACATGGGCCCGGAACGGGAAACATCCCGGCATACACCTATAAAACCACTAAAACCACACAACCACTAAAATCACTACCCTGAAACACACCCCAACCCGTCACCCACCCTAGCGAAACCAAGACAAATGGGAAAAGTAGCGAAGAAAGCGTGCGACCGCAAGCGGCAGGTCCACTTCTCCCGCGAGGAACTCACCGTGCTAACAGAGACCCTCCAGGAGAATGCTGCCGTCGTCTTCTCCACGCAAATGACCAGAACGGCACTTGCAAACAAGAAGACCATATGGGCTCTGGTGGCACAGCGGGTAAGTGCGGTGGGGACCGCACCCCGCACCCCACAGCAATGCCGCAAGCGATGGGACGACCTGCGGATACGCGTCCGCAGCATACTCTCTGCCAACCGCAACATTGCCACAGCCACCGGGGGAGGTCCTGAATCACCCATCAAGTTGACCCCCTGGGAAGAAATCTGTGCCTCCACCATCGGAATGGAGAGCATAGAGGGAGTCGGAGGGATGGAGAAAGGAGTGCAGACATCCGAAGATTCAGGTAGGTGTACCAGATAAAACAATGCCAAATCCACACAGTCCATCCATGTGAAGTACCATGCGTCCACATAGTGCAACAGAAACACATGTCCAGGAGAACGGCCACACACATCGGCCTGATAGCGCACGTTAAAACCCACAATAAATACATAAATAATTAAAAACCCCTAATACACGCACTACACGTGCAGCAGGCACACCCTAACTGCAGGCTGCCAAACAACTGCACCCTCACTCCACACACAAATCAAAGCACCTCCAAGGACCCGACCCAAATCACCCTCAGGTACCACCCCAAAGCATGTGATACAATGCCATTCCAATTCCCACAGACCCATCATTAACCCTCGCCCTCCTTTACTCCACCACAGGGTCCGATCCAAACGACGAGCTACAGGACACCCCTACCAGCACACCTGCAAAGAGGGCCAAGACCAACGGCCAGAGACCCTCCACCTCAGCTGCACGCATCAAGACACGGCAGCAGCACAAATCAGGTGGCAGCACAGAGGAGGGAACATCAACAGGCACCCCAGCAGCCAGCATGCCCACAACACCACCACCACAGGTCCCCCCAATGGATGCCACAGAAGGCACTGCCTCTGGTGGCAGCAGCACCATAGGTGACACCCCATTGATGGCAGCATGCTCGGACACAGAAAACGGGGATGTCGAAGTCAGATCCATCCATGACCTGTCCCAATCCCCCTGTCTGTCCCATCCCGTACAACATGAGGATACCACGCAGGGGCACCCACAAGACGACGACTGGCCATCCCCCACAAGCCCTGTGGCAAGGCAACATGAGGACAACAGCCCCTCTGTGACACCCCCGCAAATGGCCATGGCCCAGCAGAGGCAACAGTCCCTCGACAAGTTAATCGTGCAACAGCAGCAAATGGCCACGCTCCTCAAGGACCATGCCGATGAATGTGGGGGCACTAAGGCAGACATAGAAACATCAACTGAGACACTTAGGGCAGAAATGGAGAGAGGTACAGAGACGCTAAGGGCACAAATGGAGAGTAGCACCGAGAGCCTGAGAGTCCAAATGGAGAGTAGCACCGAGAGCCTGAGAGTCCAAATGGAGAGAAGCACCGAGAGCCTGAGGGGGGAACTGCATGCGACGTCCAAAGACGTATGTGCCGAACTTGCCACAGTGCGCCGTGTGCTCACTGAGCTCTCGCAAACCCTTAGGGACATGCATGGACGTGAGCAGGCAGACACATCATCCGTTGCAAGTTCCGTCCAGGGCAGCCCCCAACGTAGATCTGGAAGGAACCTGCGCTCCACAGGCAGGGGTGCCCCTGATACCCGCAGAGGGGGCTTGCAATAGCGACAGCCCACTGACAATGAGCATCTTTGGACACTGGTGTTCGGGGGGGAGGTAGGAGGGTGGAGGGGGTGTGTTGGGCTCACTTGGGTGGCGGGTCGATAGGGTGTTCAACATGACATCACATATGCCATAAAAAGTGCACGATCAACCAATGAGATGTGTGGACATTGATTTTTGTGTACTAGGCCATCATAGGCGTACAGTCCATATTGTGCATGTCCCAGACACACACAGTGCCACGAGTCCCGTGTCCATGTATCAGCCACCAGGCGTGAGTGCTAGAAGCATACATCAATGAGATGCTGACGAATGTCACGGGCCTCCGGTGCCTCGCAGACTCCATGAGGTGCTGCCACATCCCCACCCTCATCATGACCATCATCAGGTGCTTGCAGTTCTGCGTCAGGGGGCATGGGCACATTTCTACGTACGCACATGTTGTAGAGCATGACACATGCCATGACCATCTTTGCAACCTTCTCATGGCGGTACAGGAGTGCCCCGCCAGACCTGCTGAGGCAGCGGAAACGAGTCTTCAGTAGGCCGAATGCCTGTTCAATGACTACACGGGTACGTGAGTGGGCATGGTTGTAGTCCTCCTCATGCTGGTCCCGTGGGTTCCGGACTGGTGTGAGGAGCCATCTCTTCAGTGGATATCCAGCATCACCTGTATGTGGACGAGAAACGTATGATGTGGAATGCCATTGCTACGTACGCACACCCCCCCCCCTTCCTGCCAGGTCATTGCCAAATCACATACCCCACATCATCATGCATGTAATGAGACTCACCGAGTAGCCAGGATCTGTTCCCTGCGTGTCGCTCCATGTAGCGTGGTATTGTAGAGTTCCTCAAGACCATAGAATCATGGGTTGATCCAGGGAATCGGGCACAACAATGTGTAATGATCCTGTTGGAGTCACACACCATTTGTACATTCAGGGAATGAAATTGTTTTCGGTTGCGGTACTGGGCCTCCATGGCATGTGGGACGACCAATTCCACATGGGTGCAGTCGATGGCACCAATGCAACCCGGTATGCCGGCAAGTGCATGGAATCCCACTTTTGTGTTGGTAATTTCCTGCTCCGAGCGTGGTAGAGAGATGTAGTCGTCTGCGTGCTGCAGGAGGGCATCGAGCACTTGAAATAGTGTCCGTGAGAACAGTGGCTGAGAAATGCCATGCAACTGTCCGACTGTGTGCTGGTAGGTGCCTGTGGCCAGGAAGTGGAGTACAGACACCACCTTCAGTAGGGGTGGGATGGCGGTTGGGCTATCTATCATGCTGACAAGGTCAGCCTGTGTCATGTCCACAATGGCGGCTATGGTGTCCCGGTCCAGACGGTAGAGGGTGTGGATCTGCTCATCAGTGAGGTTGAACGGATGTGCTCGGAGGCGTGGGATTGCGGGCTGCCTGCGTGGTGGTAGTGACTGTGCTGGCGGCCCTTGCTGGCCCTGCCTTGGCCTCCTCCTCCTCCTGCGTCTCCTTCGTGCGGCCGGTTGCAGTTGGTGTTCGTCTTCTTCTTGGAGTTGGAGTAGTTGCAGTGCTATCAGGTCCCCCAGGGCCAACATCGCGAGTCCTGCCGGTAGCATTTCGGTGTGGTTGTGGGAGGAGACTGGCTGTGCAATTTATGTGTTTTCAGGCTGTATGGCCTCCACCTGTGGTGATTAATTCCACCTGTGCAAACTGCTCTCCCCTTTGGCCGAGCACGTCCCGCGCACAACGCTGCAAATCGGGGAATGGCATCTTGCTATTGCAATCATGTATTTGTACCCGATGGCCGTGTGACATTGGTTGACATGTTCATTCTGCTGTGGTCCCATTGTTGCACATACTATCTGTGCAGTCGCGAACAGACTTGTGAAGGGTCAGTGGAACGTAGTACTCGAGTAACGGTGGGCCCTCATGCATCACTGTACCGAGTTGCAACGACGGGCGGGGTGTCCCATTTGTGGGTGAAGGCAGTTGCCATTTTCACACACAGCCGCACTCGATGGAATAATTAGTGATTTCAAACGGCCACAGATGCCTTTTCGGCGTGATGTTGCAAATGTGGAATTCGAAGGGCGGCGCTTTCGGTTTCCAGCTAGCGGCGAGGAGATGCCCACAGGTCTGACTGCAAATATAACGTTCTATTGTTCAATGTCCTTGAGACAGGGCCCATGGCGAGGAAGCAATGATTGATATGAATAGTTTGGGATGCGCAATTGCTACGTGGGCGATGAGGCCGGCCGTTCCCAAATACATGTTACTTCACAACACTGGAATTACGGGCTGGGGCACTGTGGATTTTGCAGGCTGCATAACGCACAGACTCAATGGATGTTTCTAATGTTATGTGAGTAATTATTCAGGCGTTTTGATTCCGGGATGAGGGAATGATGAATGGATGCATGGGCAGGTGATTTGATACAGAGTTTGCCATGTACAGGGCTTCTTGGGATCTATCCGCCTCCCCTACGCTATGTGATGCAGGGCTGCCATGGTGGGACCATCGTCTATCTGGCCTTGTTGAGCCCTCCCTGTCTCGACACGCCCTCAGACACTTGTGTCCATGGACGTTAACATTCCCATCTGATGGATTCTGTTTTGACAGACGCATGCGCAGGTACACTCGTTTGTGATGGTGTTTGCACCTCGATATAGATGGTTAGGAGTCGCAAGTGGTTTTGGGGTGGTGATGATCCTTTGGAGTGGGCTAGCATGCATATGGCTGTGGATTTCGTGTGATCATTGAAGTGAGTTGTTGGAATGTAGTTCTGATGGCCATTCTGTTCTTTTTCTTTTCTTTTGGTTGACAGGTATCTCCTCCCCTTTTGCCACTGCCATCTGTATGCCACTCCTGCAGATGGGTTTTACTCCCGACACCTGCTGCTTCGTGTTAATCAGTGGAGCAGCATTACGATCTTATGGGACGATCGCCAATGGCCCACATGCCCTTACGCAGTACTGGTGGCTCGGAGCAACATTTCGGCCTTTCAGCTGGACTAGTGCCTCCCCATTGGGACGGGCGTGCGGTTCTGTGCGCTTCCATGTTGCCTTTTCGTACGTGAATGTGGCTTTGTGTACCATGAGGGAACAGGGCGACACACAAGTAGTGGCTGGTCATTTCTTGCGGATGCAGCCCACAATGGTGATTAGTGTTTAGGAGTTCATGGCCTGATGGCTATATGGGCTTGGTGACTTTGATGTGCATTAAATTTCTATTCTGATTTGGCCCGTGTAGCGTTTTTCTTTGCAAGTGATGTGGCATATGCCTATTTGGGGGGCGATGTATTGTGAGGAGATCTGCATTGGGTTCCAGCTTCGGAGTTTAGTTGCGTGGTACTGTACTGGGCGCGTTTGCCTACTAAGCCCGTGAGGTCAGGGATGGGGGCTGCCAATATGACAGTTTGAATGTTGTCATGCTCAGGGGCGGGGGATTGGGTTTTGTGTAACAGATGCCGGTCAGCCAGGTGGACTGGTGGAATGATGTGATTCTCGGAATATTGCTGGTCACAGGTGCCTGTGTTTGCGTGCGTTTCTTGGTGGGGGACTGTGGTCATGTCCATTGGGATGGCTTCTGTATTCGTGCCATCTGTGCCCTGCAGCTCCCATTGGCCCCTCTTGTGTTTCTTTTGTTCGTTGCCATGCATGGGTGACTTGTACATTTCAATGGTTGCATTGTGACTTCATTGCACCTACGGGGAGTTGTACTTTGTGGGCAGGGAGCGGTGTACAGGCACTCAGTGGGGCCGTTTACGGTTGATTCGCGATGCCGTACTTCTCACCATGGCGGAATGGTACATTACGCCATGCCTGATGGCGTTAGGTACATGTCCGCTAGGGTCGGAATTGGCGTACCGTTGCGCCATGGTGGTGTTTGCGGTTTCGCATGGCGCGCGCGCGCGTGCTTGGTGCAGTTAGCGTTGGCGTTCACTACGGTGTCGCTAATGGCTTCGTACTTTGCGGTGACGGGTCATAGTCGCACCGAGCGCTATTCGATGGCGGTATTGCATTTCCGCCATCGTTTTCCGATTTCCGCAAGGGTCGTAATGAGGGCCTTTGTGTTGTTTTAACGCCTATCTTGCCCTATAACTAAGGTAGGGTTTTCCCTAGATAAATAAAGGAATGTTAATGACCGTCAGTCAAAATTAAAAGTCTGTCTGTGTCAAAACCCTATGCCTGCCCTCACATCTAAAACTAAACATAGTTTAGGGATAACAGTAACCAACTGGTTGCACCAGGCAGTGTGCAAACAATGTGTTCAGTCTTACCATTGCACAAAGCCTCTATTTGGTGCTGCTGTGCTACTACCGAGTCTGTCTTCACATTCTTTGGACTTGGAGGAAAAAAACCGCGTGGCACTGTGTGCAAACAGTGTGTTTAGTGTTCAGTGGACTGCTGGACGGATGGTTTGCCACACGCCCTGTTCAACACATGCGTATCTTTGATTAACACGCCCTGTCATCTTTTACAAGTAAGAGTTCCCTCGCTACTGCTGTTTTGGAATTAATGCAGACCTATTGCTACACGCTTTCTATGAGACTCTATAACTGGAACCAATACATGAGGCGCCCCACTAGAAACACGACTAATCTGAGATTGTTTTGTGTTACTTCTTTTGGCATCTCAGAGTACTCTTTTTTTCCGATACGAACGCTGACTGTTTCAGTAATAGTGACTCCAAGGGGGTGTGTGTGGGAGTGTGGCAGCTGAAAGAGCCATAACCTACTAGCCTGTGAGATACCACTTCTATAGGTATTTGGATTGCTGCATGGTTCAGCGTTGGTATATTTTTGAATAAGCTTTTATTGTGTCAAACATTCTAACCCTCTGCTGGCAGATACGAGCGATACAGCGCACTGAATGAGGGGCTTGCGTAAATTGGATAACTTTGATCGGTAAACAAAAACATTTTATGGAAACTGGCAATTTTGTAGCTCTACTTTTGAATCTTCTTACGGGAGTGTGGCGGAAGTGTTGTTATAACTTTTAAATGTCCCTATCCTACCATACCCCGTTTTTAAGAGCGTGGAGACGCACTTTGTAATCGGTCACACATTTTAACTATAAATGTTTATAGAAATCAAATAGACAGGACAATGTAATGCACTGATTTTTATCTACTTGTGTCGTACATTTTTTTTTTTGCATAATCGATCGAATTCATGTGAGCATTACGTATTTTTTTATAAAACACAGAGCTTTTTTGGTGAATGTTAAGAGGAGCTCTGCTTGTTATAATTGTCATTGGCCTAGTCTGGTGCGACTTAATTGCATCTTTGGGTAGTGGTGACTGTTGGACATAGATCCTTTGACCCGCACCTGGGATGCAGTTGACCATACACCTAATTCACAAGCATTTGCGGATTCAAACAGTGTGAGAAGTATCAATTTTGTTGGAGAAATATCCTGTGCTCTAAGATGTTTTTGTCGCAACTCTTAATTAAGAGTTTTACAATCCTCTTAACTGTACAAGCCTCATGGATGTTGGGTTGAGAAGTGGTAAGTGTATCATAGAGCAGCTGCTATCACTTCCTATATTGACAGATTATTTGCATGGCATGCTCCGCGCACCATCTATATTACCTGTTACAAAACCTGGGCAGAATAAGTTGTGTATTGATGAGCTAAATCAACTCAAAACGGAAAACGTAGTCGAGAAGGTTGACAGCATTAAATCTTAACGAGAAGAGGTTAAACAAGAGATTCAGGTTTAGTAACTGTCTGTAACTGACCAAGCCTTGATGACCACTAAGCAATTAGATTGTGAAACCCAGAATTCCAACCCTCCAGAACAGTTGCAAGCTGGTATTACTTCCTGTTCTTTAACACATGTTGACCCCAAGGATTTATTAAATTGTGCGGACAACAATTTTGCGTCTGATGTTTCAATTTTTGTACATGTCGTGCTGGCAGATATTGGCAAGCATGTGATGCTATCTTTGGGACCACCAACACCTCGCACAATGCTGCCGCATGCTATAGATGAAGTGTATCTGTATAACAAAGCCAATGTCTCTTTGACTAATCGGGAAGCGATAACTTCACACACAATATCAAACAATTGCTCCAAATCAATTTCCAAAGTACTACACTTGAGCAATCGATCTAAATTATTACAAACTGAGAGCCCTATCTTCCATTATGGCTTGAATGATGATCCTAGATCTCCACAATCGTGTAATTCCAATTCTGGTTCGATTCGGAGAGCCCTTCTTTCTACACCCTTGGCTAGTAACAGCACCACTCAAGATTCCACTTCTGCTGACATCTGCTCGTTTCCACTGATCACTGGAATTTTTAACTTACTGAATAAGGGTCATGATGTTACACAACATTAAATATATGAGGTCACTTCCTCTCTATCAGAGATTCTAGATAGAATGAACAAATTAGAGGGCTTCATATTGGCTTGTGGGAATCAAAGCAACAATTCCCAATTGACTGCAAAAGGGGAGCTGTTGGGTACATCTAAAGTCAGACAGAGGGGTGGGAATTTAATAAACATCAGTCTCCGGTGTGATTATCACAGGTCTCACAGACCTCTCCATCACATGAAGTCAAAAGCACAATACAACCGAAAATACATCTGACAGAGGCGGTAAAAATTCAATATATATCTATACATGGGCAAGTCTCTGATGAAACATACAAGAAATTGGTGAAGATATATGGGACACTGCAGAGGAGGTCCCAGGTACGGCCCGCACTCCCACAGTCCATTTTGAAGGACCAGGAACGTTCACGCCAAAGTATGTGACGAATGATGAGCAAATAAACCAGCAAAGAGCCGCAGTAGGGTTTTGTCCAGTACCTATCAGAAGAACAGCACCTATTGACGTATCGACACTGAAGAAAACATGGACAGTAAGGTATCAATTGAGAAAGCCATATCAATAAATGAAATGAAATGAAGATCATCCGAGTACAGTCCCTGAAGAAGTCAAAAAGTTCTTAATGGAAGACGAATGGTGACATCACAAGAACCTGGACTGACTCATGTACAGAAGATATGACGACCTGAGAATGGCATAAAGAGACGAGACGCCATGGACAAGGGACATTGTGAACCTAAAGTGAAAGGACAATGTCAAATGTAAGAAGCTTATGCCATGAGCATGACGCAGATATTTGACCAGTTTACGCCTGTACATATGCTTGGAACCACAAGAAAGCTAAGAAAATTGCGAGGCTTGCTATGCTTAGTAGTAAGATAGATTGCGGCAAGCGCCAACTATACATTTCTACCTCAAAAGAAGCACATTATATAAGTATACTTCCACTATGCACAAGAAGCAGAATCAACCAAAGGTTACTAGAGGCCGCACGAGGAGAGCTTCATATTTAACAAATCGAGAATAAAAGGCAGAAACGAAACTCAGCAGAGACAAATCGTGCCAAAAAGCCAAGGTCGCATCAGCTAAAATAGACAAACAGTAGCTACAATTAATGAAGCAAGGAACAGAATATCCTGCTCAGAAAGGTCAAGATAAGAAGCAGAAGGCAGGTGGTGGGCAAAACGAAAATCAAATACACAAATTACATGGAGAAGAAGGCACATCTACGGTGTCTGAATCACGTGACCAGCCAAGCGAGGAGAAGGGGGACTTTCACACCTACGCATAGCAGTGGGCCAGGCGAATATATCAGAACATTTCCAGATAGGAGACGCAGTCTGGAGGCCAACCACAGTGAAAAAATTGACACATGACCATTGAAGCAGTGATTGATTGTAGCAATAATTGGAGGAAGGACGGGGGAGCTGAAGGGCACCTTGCACCTGGCTGACCATTCTGCATGCTGCTGGGCAAACTGGAAAAGCATGAGTGGGGCTGGTGCCAACCCAATCATAGTGGACCAAGTAATTGCGGGTCCTATAGTTAGTAGAACCAATGGGACATTGTACTTTTAGTGACGTTTAAAGTAGCCATTTTTAAGGTAAGTCTTAGATGTCCCACCTGACAGTGTTTACCCAATACCTTTACTCTGTTACCATATACAGATATAGTATCTATATTAAAGTTACCTTCCTAGAATGATTGGCAACTTTTAAGCGTTTCACGTTAATGATGACAAGTTTTTAGTATACATGATTTGTTTTTTATAAAGTTCGTTAGAGTTGTGAAGCGAGAAGGAAGATCACGCATCCGTCTGCTGATATTCATGAAACTCCCTGTTTTTTGTACTTGTCATTAAATGGACTCCCTTTGCCAAACCATTGAGTTGTCAATATTGATTTGATGCTTGAGTATTAATCTGCATTCCCATCCATCTCACAGGTGCTGTAAAGTGCTATTGGGCAACCCCCAGCTTTATGGGCCGGTTGGGGTCCTGGTGCACAACACAGTGTATACGAATGTGGCTAAGCTTGCTATATTAGAGGAAAATATCAAGACGCTTTTTTGTGCTATGAGTGGTGGTATGGAGTCAGTGTCAGTGGGGTCTGTGATCGAACAAAGCATAGACTTTCAGGAAGATATCTCACCATATAGCCCGACACCAGTGACAGATATTATTGAACTGTCAAAAAGTATCAATGAACAAAAGGGCCCAGATAGTGCTTCAATTCAGCCCGAGTCCCCCCAATCACCTTCCTTTTTGGCATTAAATTGCTGCAGAAAAAGGCATTAAGAGAATAGGGCTAAGAGGAAGGCCAATAAGAATGTCAACAATTGTTTAACGGAAAAAACAAAAAACATGCCAGCCTTGAAAATTGTGGGTCAAAATTCTGCAGTCAAAAATAGTGTACTTTGCCTCAGGTGGACCAGATAATTTTTTTGAATATAAGACATGAACAATTATAGGGGAAACAGCATATACCGGTGCCGTGACTGGTACATCAACACAAACCGAAAGTGAGACATGTGCTCTATTGTCTACGATTTGTACCCCCAATATAGCTACTAAAACTAACACAAATAAGGTTTTGCAGTTTGACACAATGTCTCTACCAATTCGGTTTCTAAATGGAGGAACAGGTGTCAAAAAAGTAAAATGACTACTTTTTTTCCCTCCATGTTTAAAAAATCTAAGGGGGGGATGTAGTTTCGGGACCCAGATCAGCTCCTTTAAATCAAACAATCCCCAATCCCCCAATTTTAAGAAATGATCTGGAGACCCCAGCTGGTGCTGTTACTTTTCAGGAAGGGATTTGTGATCATAATGACATTCCCCCAACTCAACCCGCCGGAACTCAACAAACATCAATTAAATCAGAAACGTAGCCTTCAAAAATCATGGGCTGGGAAAGTGACATGAAAATCAATGGCACTATTAGAATCAATTGATCATGTTTGTTAGATCTCTTCAAACTAATTCCGGCATTGAGATCTCTAAATTTCGATGATATTGAATGGATCACAGTACCACAGACAAATAATCAATCTAATCAATCATATCAACCGTATGATCTGTAAGTTCCATTTGATTATGATATCTCAATTAATTTGGGAACAGCGCAATGACCTCTCAATGCTGGTGTATAAGCCATTCTTAATGAACTCCATGGAAGGGGCCATAAAATGTGTAGGGTTACATGCAAAAATTCCTGATAAAACTATTAACACACAGTTAATGAAAGCAACACCGCAGGTTCAAAAGACTTGTTGATGGCTCAGTTATCTACCATCACCAAGAATGCTCAAGACTTGTTTTAGGGGTTGCATGTGTTAATATCCCCGCAAAAATATCTATATACAAAATATTGCCATATTCTTGTGCCGATATTAATGCATGGAACATGTGGGGGACACCCCCGAAACCCCTGTATTATTTTAAAAGGAGCAGGGGACACCCCTGCTACCCTCACTCCTAATATTATCCCCACCAAAAATATCGCCTATGGCCGTTCCCGACAACCATATATACGGCGATATTTTTGGCGGGGATAATATTACCTGACACCATTGTAGGTAGTGTCAGTTATAAAAACATTTATGACCATACAGCAAGGGATGCTGCAGCCCTAGCATCCAGTTGATAAACATAATGTCATGGAATGTGTGTGGCTTAAGGAACATGAATGCATGCTTCGACAATTCAGTAAACTCCATCAAACCAACAATTATGCTTTTTTTAGCAGACTATGGTACTCAAAGAATTCCAACGCAGTGGTAATGAGACACTTATATGTCCCACCAAGAGAGCACTGGAGGATCGTCCCAGTGGTGGGCTGGCTATTGCCATTGATAAGGGAATCACAAGCAAAACGCAGTTAATGTATTCTTCTGAAGACATGCTAGCCATTGAGTTGAATTTGATGGATACAATTGAAACCACCCTTCTAATTGTTAATTTGTACTGGAATCCGGCTAGATTTAAATTGTTGGATTTCCTCTCCAGGTTGACTATAATACTCGACTCGAGGACTGGACAATCAACCACTCTAATAACCCTATCATCATAGGAGGGGATTTCAACTGTGACTGTTTAAGGGCTCAAAGGTGAATATCCATCTATAAAAGCATAAGATAAATTTAACAAGTGAACACAGGGGGCGGGAATTGAACACATTTCTATCTGAATGGGACTTATGTTAATTGTAAGCAGCCAAAGAGAAATTAATATACAATTGGTAAAGGGGCAATGTAAAATCTAGGATAGACTATTTTTATGTTTCGACGTCTATTAGAACTAAATGTGAGAGAATTAATATATCAGATCCAGGGTTGGGAGATCACATGATCCTACAATTTAATTTGCTTAAACAACTCTGGTCTTTGAGATCAATACAGCACTAGCCTTTCTAGAGGTTGAGCAATCTGGTCTTTCTCTTAGATGGAATAACAACATCAGCAACAAATACAAATGTATGAATTTGTTGCAGGAGAATCTCCAAGTCTCCGATGTTTTGAACCCTAATAATCTGATCTGTAGCGATAGAGCGGACATAATTACTCAAATGATGATAAAATGTCTTAAAACATGTGTTGGTCTCTTTAAATATAATGACAGTAAATCTCATTTCAAGAAAGTAAAAGATGTATATGTCAGTCACACATAAATCTAGTTAAGTCTTTGAGAATTAAAATGCATCTGCGTGACAACCACGCCATGATTACCAATTTACGTAATCACAATACCAGATCTTTCTGGTATGTAATGAAGCAAACTATGGGGAAAACTAAAGAAACTATGGACTGTTTCATTACTGAGGAAGTGTGAGTATAATATTTTACTAATAAATACCAATTTTCTCAATGTCACTGGGCCTAGTAAGATCGTTGTTTTGTCTTCTCCCCTGTTCCTCTCCCTTGCCTGGTCGCGCTCTGAAACACATGTGTATGAGCGCGATATAAATAAAATATCAATTCAATTCAATTCAATTCAATTGCTTTTATCATATCTTGCAATTAGAGATCCTTGTGAAGGATCCTTTGAATTAGGCCCCTATCCTTGGGATCAAGATGATATTGTCTGGGCAATTAATAAGCTAAATCCATCAAGAGGGGCTGGCCCAGATGGTATTCCTGCTTGTGTCATAAAAAAAGATCAATTTTTATGGGCGCCCATCCTCCAAATTAAATTCAACACAATATTCCATTCTGATTGCATTCCTAGCACTTGGTCTCATTCTCTAATAGTCCCTATTCTTTAAAAAGGTGACCCTCTTGACGCCTCTAATTATAGGCCGATAACACTGAATGATGCATCCTCAAAGATGTTCTCTATCCTTATTCTGAAAGATCTGGAGAGCATCATTCAACATTCTACTATTTTATTACGCTTTCATGTGGGATTCCATAAAAGGATGGGAACAACACTTAATGCAACAATTTTGGTTCACCTATTCAAGACAGTAAAACACACTACAACAGGTCCAATATTCATGGCATCACTGGACATGACATCAGCGTTTGACTGTGTTATAAGAGCAATTCTATGGCAAAAACTACTGAGTTATGGTATACCTATGAACTAGGTTCAAATGGCATCCATGTTACACAGGGAGACTTAATATAGAATTCGTATTAATTTGGAGGGATCCTTGACCCGCTCTGTTCAAACACATACGGGAGTTCAGCAGGGGTGCAATATGGCTGCTACCCTAATTAACCTCTATCTGTGTGATAAAGATGAAATCTGGAAGGATCGAAAAATAAATCCTTATTAGGCAATTTGAGACTCAACTGGTTAGCCTTTAATGATGATTTGATCTTTTTTGACAGAACCCCCAATGGTCTGGAGGGCAAACTTCATCCCTTCATGCAATATGCTACCGTAAACAAATTACAGGCTAATGCTCAAAAGTTGAAGATTGTGATTTTCTCAACATCCAGAACATTACAAACATTGTATTGGACTTTGGGATCAGAATGAATAGAGCGATATATGAACTTACGATACCTTGGATTTAATCTGTGTTATTCCTCTTCCATACATATGTGGAGGGAGTCTCTAATCAGCAAGATGTGACCTTTGATGTCTCAGATGAAGTGTTTCTTTGGCGATCTTCGCAAATTATCATTGTTACCACCAATCAGATATTATGTCTGTAAGGTTGAAACAATCTTACTCTATGGGCTTGACATGTGCCTATATGACATGGTGGACTACCTGAATAGTCTTCAGGGTCGCCTCTGGAAGGAAGTGCTTCGGTTTTAATGCTCTCTACCTAACGTAATTATTAGACATGAGCTGGGGCTTGTCTCTTTATCGTCACAACTTCTTTGGAGGCTCTTGCTCAACTATTCTAAGTTTTTAGATCCGCCTTCCAACTCATTATATGTGGACTTGAATTGAATGTTAAAGGAAAGTGCTCCTAAATCCGTATAAAAATATGGCTTAAGAAGAACTCATTAATAGAGCAGGGAATGTCAAAAAGACGCTCTATAGGCATGATTGGTACAATACCATTTACCCATTGGGTACGTATAAGTTGTACAAAGAGTATGTTTGTTTGTTTGTTTATTTATTTATATTGCACACCAGACCCGAAGGTATCAGGGCGCAGAGGTTACAAGAAATGTGCAGCTTATGTTACAGGAATAAATACACAATATACAGGCAGAAATTACATGTCATCATAAAACAAGGTAGGAGTAAACGAGGATGCTAAGTTTAAGATCTAGGGACAGCAACTGAAAGGTTAATGTACAGGGTGGTGAGGGTGGCAGACCTTGTGACCAGTAGTCTTAAGCCAATTGATGCAGCTAAGTCTAAAGTTTTGGTATGATTGGTCAGCTCGGAGTGAGGGTGGCAGGGAGTTCCAAAGCAGGGCCGCTTTGGCAGGATATCTACTGCCCCCCAGCTTTGATAATTTAAACCTGGGAATGGTATGGCAGTTAGTATTGATTAGTCTAGTGGGTCTAGAAGAGGTCCTTCTATGGAATATCTTGGATAGATGACTAGGAGCAGTATTACTCAATGATTTGTAAGTGAGCAAGGTGGTTTTTAGTTGGATTTTGCCATTAGTGGAGAGCCAGTTGTTTTGACGCCTTATTTCAGAAATGTGTTCTCTCCTGTCTACGCCAAGGGCCGCTCTAAGGGCGTTATTTTGTAGGGTTTAGATTCTCCTAATAATATGTTTGTTAGAGCTAATATAAAGGGCCTTACAATAATCTAGCCTGGACAGAATGAGGGCTCTGGCCAGGATGATGCAACTGTTGTTAGAGAGGAAAGGTTTGCCGGTTCTGATAAGTTTACAAGTGTAGGCGGTGGCAGAGGCCATAGCGTTAACTTGCTTAGTTAGGGAGAGCGTGGAATCAAGGTAGAAGCCAAGGTTCTTTACCACAGTGGCTACTTTGATGAGGTTAACATCGATTATGAAGGAGGTATATTCGGTGCCTAGTTTGTTTAGATTTGTGGGGGTACCCAGGATGATGAGCTCCGTTTTGTCATCATTCAGGCATAGACCGTGCGCAGCTATCCATGCCTGGATGATGAGGTAAACTCTATTCACCAAGGCCAAATCCTTACCATAATCCCCAGAAAGTGGGAGGAGAATCTGAGTATCATCTGCATAATTAGTGAGGTGATACCAAGACGGTCCAGATCATCGAAAAGGCGCTTGGTGAATATGTTATACAAAGTGGGAGAGACGCAAGAGCCCTGGGGCACCCTGCATGTCATTGGAATGGGGTCTGCAGCTGATGCTGGGGAGAAGACCCTTGTGGTTCAATCCAGACTATAGCCTCCTTAGAGAAATGTACAGCCGAATCTAGATGGCTGCATAAGACCTTGTGATCCACAAGATCGAATGCAGCTGAGAGGTCAAGTAAGAGAAGGAGTGCTGATTTCCCTTTGTCCCTCAACTCATCAACTTGGGCCTTCAGGTCAATGAGGGCAGTTTCTGTTCTGTGTTGAGGATGGAAACCTCATTGGCGAACTCTTAAAAGGTGGTGAAGTTCCAGGAATTTCTGGATGTGTATATGTGCAACATTATCCAAGATTTTTAACAGAAAAGGCACTGTTGTGCTAGGCTGGTAATTGGTAGGTATCAATAGGTCCAGTGTTTGTTTTTTAAGCAATGGTAGTACCCAAGACTCTTTGAGGATACTGGGAATAGTGCCAGTTGTGAAAGAGGCATTAATAGGCTTAGATATAAAGGGGGCTAGATCCCTAGCTGTATCCTTAATAAGTTGGGCAGGACAGGGGTCACCCTTGCAGTTGGATGGTTTAAGTGATAATATAACTTTTTCCACCTTAAAAATAGAAGGTTTAGTAAAATTAAAGCGAATAGGTGGACTATCAGAGGTAGGTGATTTGTTAATGGGGAGAGTTGAGGTAGTTGAGGTAGTTAAGGATGCTTTTTTGAGGACAATTTTATATTGGAGGGTGGTCACTTTATTAGATAGCGCTTGCTGGATGTTGGAACACCAGGTTTTATCTTTAGTACAGGTGTCTGGCCAGGGGCTAGGGTTCTCTAATTCTTTTAGGATTGTGAATAATTCCTTCATACTGGTTGGCTTGGGAAATGCGATTGTTGTAGGATTTCCGTTTAGCCAGGCAGATCTCTTTTATATAAAGGGATGAGATCTTGGTAAGTTTGATTCTGTTTTCTTCAGATGGCAGAGTTTTTCAGGAGGTGTTGCAGCTTTGTTTTTTTTATCGTAACTCTTTTAAATGAGGGGTGAACAATTTGTTCAGATGAGCTTTGGGCTTACCTTGTCTCATTTTAAGCGGGGCAATGGTGTCCAGTGAGGTTGTCATCATTTTGTTATACTCCTCGATAAGCAGACTTGGGTCTGTGCTATCAGGTAAGGAGTTGAGGGTGGGGAGAATGATGAGAGGAATGAGTCTGTCTACTGCAATGTTCTTTCTATTCCTAGTTAGGGTGGGTGGAGCAATGGGAGTAGGTGTGGGGAGAGGTCTAGTAGTGGTTAGTGTAAATGACAAGAGGAATTGACCAGTCCTTACTTACGGGGAGATGGAGGTGATGTTGGGATTACAATTGTAATCTGCCACCCAATCAAGTATTCTCCCTTTATTGTGGGTGAGAGGCTGGTTCTTTGCGTAAGGCCAAGTTCAGGCAGTATGTTGGCAGTCGCAGTAGCATGTTTATCAAGACGGTCATTGAAGCCCAAGTTGAGATCACCTAATGATCACCTAATAGAAGAACTTGTGACTTATTTTTGAGATTGTTTGAAAGAATAGTGGAGATGTCCTCCTCAACGGTCCCAATGGGGCCTGTGGGCCTGTAGATAAGGTACATAGTAAGGGTCTGGGAATTGGCTAATGGTAGTTTAGCTGTGAGAAGTTCGCAGGAATGGATATCATGGGAAGGATAGGCTTGATTTGAAGATTATGGCGGTGCCTCCACCTCACGTCTCATGTCTATCTTGTGGGAGGAGTGAGTAACCATCAGGGACTGCTAGCGTGAGCACAGGGCCTGCTGCAGCATGAAGCCATGTCTCCGTAATGGCCAGAAGGGCTACATTTTCTGACAGAATGTGATCAGCGATCTCTGTGGCATGTGCGACCAGAGATCTGGCCTTTATTAGAGCCCTTTGAGCGGAGGGGTAGGGTGATCTGAGGTAGATATAGGGAAGATATTGGTTGTTGTACTCTTAGATTTTTTAGTCATGCTGTCCTTCGGAATAGCAGGACGGGGAATCCAATTGTTGGGTGGTTTGGCATTTGATAAATTTAGGCTGGAGAGGGGAGGTTTTCTTATGTGGTCTGGAGGGGCTGAAGATCTGGCAAGGGGTTTGAATAATTTGGCCAGCCTAGATCGGAGTCTAGTGTTCCTAGCGCCTACATTGCAGGGGTAGCTTGGTAATAGAGTCTTGGTTAGATTGCTGATTTGGGGTACGCAAACTGGCATCTATAAACATTATAAGATTGTTCAGACACAGGGGATAAAAGAGGTGGGCGGTAAGGGTTTTAACAGTGCACATTGGTATATTTGGTATGAGTAGTATGCATACGGTGCATAGATTGAGGATGGTAGGAAACATAATGCAATGAGGTCTCCGTATCTTATCATGAGGTGCTATGCAGTGCATTGATAAAGAGTGGGGCCTCAAGTAACAGTAGCAAGTTAGGCACTGGTTAAATTAGCAAGACTATACAATACAGGGTGCAATGAATCAGCAAGTCTAATGCGTTGAGTATGGCACTTTGGCGAATAAAATGCTGGTGTACAGTGTAGGAAACAATGCGATACAGTGCAGAATAACAGTAGGTCTAAGTTCATTTGATGCAGTACTGGCCAGCTGCAATACACGATTATATGATATAAGGTACAGTACAGCATATCAACAGGTCTATGTACATTCAGTCCAGCACTGGGCGGTTACCATACAAAATTGTGCTATGTAGGATACAGAGCATCTACATCTATATGAAATAAAAATGGCGATGTGCTGCTAAAATAGGCAGAACTGCGCAGTGCAAAGGATCCTAAAATGATAGAGTGGCAAAGATAGGTGATGGTATACGAACAGAAACACTAGATACTAAAATACCATGCAATGCAGTCCAAAGATCAGTAAATCGGTTCAATGCAGTGCAGACCAATAGATGGCAGTACAGTAACTCGAACCTGAAATAAGATATCGGGGGGAAGGGGGCTAGGCTGCTAGCATACCAGGCTCTAAGTTATGGGAGCCTTTGGCGGGCAATACTATTGTCGTGGCAGCTTTAGTTCACTCGGAGGCATGTTGGGTAGTTCATCTAATAAACTGAACGGCATAGAGACACGTGCTCTCGTTGTAGACATTGTAGGCATCAGCACACATGCATCAATACATGTACCGAGAGCAAGAGTAGTTTCAAAGCGATTGTCCTGAACACATTGTGGGCCAGCATATAATTTACCGGGGAATGTTAATTGGCAGAGAAGCCTTACTTACATGACGTTCAGGGGCCCAATGTACTACTCAAATGCAAGACTCAAAGGAATGAGTGAGGGAGCGGACTGGGTAAATGTTACCTGCACATGTTTGAGGGTTTCTGGCATTAGTGGGTTTAGGTAGCTACTTTGCGTCCTGTGGCGAACAGGGGCTTAAATTGTCCTTTGATGTGGCCTGCCGCGGATATGGACTAATATAAACATGGTTGCCTAGCAACACATGCAACTCCGAGCCTCGTGTTCACGCTGCATCGCGTCCCACATTTTGTTTAAACGGATAGTCGGCGCAGATGCAGGCACGGACTCAAGCTGCACAGGGTGAAATCTGCAGGGCAGAAAGGGGGTTTGTTGCAGGTGGGAAGAGGTGTGATAGCAAAGCATTCTGGCCTCACCGTGTAGAGAATGCTGGATGCAGAGGGGGCATCAGCATGATGCTGTAGACGACGTTGATCATTGTTCGTGGTGTGGTCTGCCCAGCAAGGGTGGATCCTGCAGTGCTGGGGATGGGTGGGGGCTCCTGCCCTCTCCACCTGAGTGTAGAGTCTGCGGGGTTATGGGGCAAAAAGGGCCTTAAATTGGCCTTCATTGTGGCCGGCTCTTCCGCCTGCCAGCGGATATAGACTAATATAAACAAGGTTGCCTGGCAACATATGCAACATCGAGCCTCGTGTTCGTACCGCATTGCGCCGACATTTTGTTTGAACCGATAGTTGGCACGGATGCAGGCATGGACCCAGGCTGCACAGGGTGAAATCTGCAGGGCAGAAAGGAGGTTTGTTGCAGGTGGGCAGAGATATGATACCAAAGCACTATGGCCTCACCATGTAGAGAATGCTGGATGCAGAGGGGGCATGAGCATGATTGTGTAGACAACGTTGATTGTTGTTTGTGGTGTAGTCTGCTCAGCCAGGGTGGATCCTGCAGTGCTGGGGATGGGGAGTGTTCAAAGTACAAGTTAACATGTTAATCAAATGTAAAAGTTGACGGGGTCAGCTGCGCACATCGGAGGCTGCCTGCCATCAAGTTCGAGTTCATGCTAAGTTATAGTGGAAAATTAACGGCGTCAGTTCTGCTTAACGGATGCTGCTCGCCATCAAGTTTGAGTTTATACTAAGTTAAAGTGCAAAGGTAACAGCGTCAGTTCCGCTTTACCAATGCTGCTCGCCATTCAAATTTGAGTTGATACTAAGTTAAAGTGGAAAAGTAACAGCATCAGTTCCGCTCAACGGATACTTATTGTGTGCGTAAAAGGGAACATTTGATCCCTTATTTGATGTGTTTCCCTTGTAACAATGCACTGGCACTTTGTAAGAGATTTAAATTCAATCATTTCTCAACGCGAGAATCCACAAAACATTGGGCTAAAACAATGGTTATAGAACAAAATGTGACTTGTCGATTCTGCTCCAACCTTGCTAATCTGGAAACTTTAAGACACTTGGTTACTATTTGTCCTCACTCTGAACCCATTAGGCTCAAGGTATTTGGATATGACAATATTGGTGAAACTGAGTTTTCTAGAAACTATTTTGGGGCTAGACTCATGTTGGGTGGTATTGATGCACTGACAATAGCCTTAACTCATTTGTTAACAGTTATGAACGTACAATTAAAGTAAGTTTGTGTAAAAAAAATGCTATATGTAATGAAGTTCTTGTCATTTGAAATCTTCAAGATTTAGATTTATATTGTGTATCTACTGTTCTGTATGTACTATATCAATGTTTTAAGATGGTTTTGTAAAGGTTGTGAATAAACCAAATACATATTTAAAAAAAGATATCAGTAACCAAATAAACAGTGTTCAAACTAAAGTTCTGAGCTTCGTCCAGCTCCTGGTTTTCCCTTGGCCCCCTTTCCAATTTCGAGACAGTTCCAACAAAAAATGTTCTTGGGATTGATTCCCTTCCCCAAGTTCAGCAAGAGCTTAAAGTATTCTTCCCAAGCTCAAACACTGGTTCTTCCAATAACAATGTTCAACTTGTTCCCAGCCTTCAACAAGAGCTTAGGGTTGCCTTCCCCAAGCTTAACATACTTAATCCTTAAAGCTCAAAGTTCAATTGGTGTTTGAAAACGTCTTGGTCTTCAATTCCTTTTAGCACTTTCCTTCGGGTTGGTGCTATCTGGTCGAGACGCAGTTAACGGCTGAACGATTCACCCACTACAGGCCGCACAACCATTTGTCCTTGGCTTCTCACTTTGTTTCTCATTTGGCTTCTTATTTTCCCAAGCTTTGTTTATAAGTGTCACTAGTAGGTGATTTGCTTTCTTAATCACCCATTTTCAATGTATTCTATTTCGCTGGCTTTCAATATTAGCCTCTTTTCCTTAACCCTTGGTCTCACAGCATTACGATCAGGGTTTTGCTCCCTCTTCACAGCTCCCCCTTCTGCTGTTCACTCATAGTTCTTTATCAAGTACATTATTTCATTATTCTTGTTTTGGAGGCTTTCGAGAATGTACCGCTTGTATGCAACCACTCTGATACAATGTAACTCACTTTAGCTTTCAAACGCTTTCACACTGGGTTTCTCGTATCACTTGAAACTCACTGGCCATGTTGCTGCTTCCCACGGCTTGTCTGCTGACATGATACCATGTGGTTGAGGTCAGGGTCTCACCTCTTGCCCCTCAGACACTCCTGGGTCAGTTCCTCCACCCAGGGGAACAAACACTTCGCAGAGACAACGAAGGAATCAACAAACTACATGGCTCCCTTCTTCTGAACTCACCAGCACCCTGGAGACATGGCACCTTCGTCCTGCTTCCGCAGACTGCCTAACTCTGCACGTCCTTAACTTCTTGGCGCTCTGTCCTCCACAGGTACTCTCCAGCCTGGACCAGCTTCTCTGCTGCTCTCTCCTGACAATGCTCTCCTTGATGTGTTTCCCTTGTAACAATGCACTGGCACCATTTATACACCTGAGCCCTGTCCTGGAGTTTCAGGTGGGAGTCCTTAATCTCTCTTGCATGGCCATAGTTAATACAATGAATGGGAAATGCCTGACCTTCATCTTTGTAGTCTTCCAAGTCCCTCTTCTTCATCCCACTACTGGAGTGGTGTTTTCTATACGAAGTGTTCATTCCTCTTTGAGGCTTCTTCCTCTTCTCAGTACTTTGTGGAAACATATTGTGGAAAATAGGGCATGAGTGAAAATAGCCCATGAAGGCTGAGCAAAGGTATGGTAACCTCTCCCCAATCCCCAAGGACCCTCCACCCAGGTGATCCTCCATCGCTTGTTCGCCCCCGGGATCCAAAAGCAATGGCTCTTCCCTGGCCACCTGAGCAGTGCCTTTCTCACAAAGTACTATGCAACCCATTTATAGTTATGTGGGTCCAAGCTGCAATAATTAATATTGAACAAATGTGTGCAGACTTCAAGCATGCCTATTCTCATGCATGCTGGGAGAGACGCAAAAGCTGGTTATATACACCCTCAATCCCCGCCCTTCTATATTTAACATATATCTTTAGATTTTCTTGGAGCAATTATTAATATTGATACATGATAAAATAATAACCAGTGCTAACAAGCAATATGAATGAAATTAAATCCGAATTCAAATGTCGTTTTGGTTTAGCATCTGTTTTTATTTGTGCTGAACTGTATAATACGTTCTATTTTTAAAAGGGAAGAACACATATAGTTTTGTAAAACAATCCATCACTGAAGTAAGACAAGATGTTAAAAGTACCCCTGACCTCCTCTCTGAGTAAAAGCACCCAACCACTGTGAGGATTTCTTCTGTTGATGAGTCTGCTTGCAGAAGCAGCCATAGTTTGTTTACCAATGAGGGCTGCTAACATAAATGCATGCTTGGTTGCTTGTTATTGTCTGAGTCTGTAAATTGTTTACGTCTCCTTTAGTAGTTGCAAAGTGTGGATGGTGAAATGAAAGAGCCGACATCCTTGGGCAATGTGGTGGATTTATTTGTGGCTTCAAAGAAGGCCACTCTGTCTCATACATTCCAGCTCCTTTGACTAAAGGTTTGAGGAGAGGAATCCTACAAATATATGATTTTTAAATATTCCATACTAATGCGACTTTATTAAATTTATAGACAAATGTCTATCAGGTATGGGTGCTGGGTGTCTGTTGTGCTCCCGGTTCATTCCTAAACAAAGCGTTATTTTATTTAAAGGTATGGGAATAGGGGACTTGCAGGTATGTATGAGACTGATTGTTAGGGTCCCAAGGGAATTCCTGAACACATTCATTCTTTGAATATCCTAGGTGGAACCATCTCTCAAGAGTTCAGCTGAAACCCAAAAGCCACAATCAGTATCCAGAGCCACCAATCCCTAAAATACATTGGCCTGAAACATGATTTTCATCATAACCTGTTTCTCAGACGATTGCTCCAATGCCGAGGCAGTGGCAATGCCTGTCTGAAGCTGTTACATGTTTTGTGGCAAAGAATAGCATTATGCTCTGCCAAATTCTCCATAGAGAGCTAAATATCTACACGTTATTGCAAGAGTACCCTCTTGCCCATTTGAGTATCTGATAGGATTACTGTTAGTCAGCAAAAGAGACATGCACATACAGGCAGATCTCGTAGGAATCAATTCTTATTACCATTGTGTAAATAAACAACATTAAATGCCACTACTGTACACGGTATTATCACTAAAACAACATGCATTTATATGTGTAATATAGTGCCTCTTTATACTCATAAAAAAGGAACACACAAAGAAAGCTCTCACATGTCTATTTACAACTTCTGGATATTCAAAATATTCAAAGAACGTGTATCCCACCCATTATGAATTATACACACCCAAGCTCCAACTTAAACAAATAAAAGGTCTTGCTTATATCCATCAATTAGATCAAAATAATCAGCTAAATCATGAATGTCAATGACCTTTGATTGATGAAATTATCACGAGTTTAGTAAATGGAAAATTGGCTCAAAATCAAAATTAAAACCCAGTAAAATACGGCTGTAGTTTCATCAAAGGACAGCAACACACTGGATCTTTGTATACTTCTGACTCTTTAAGCAGACAAAATGCTATCCCCTCAACAGGACCTCACCCTGACCCTTACACTCAAATCAACTGGAAAAATGTAATCTGTCGCTGTTATAGTAAAAGCTTTATTGTAAGTGCCCCCACAGTCTAATCCTCCAGTCTGTAATCGTTATTTCTTTCTTTTCATAAGCCATTATTCTCTAATATCTGATTTTCAGACCCACCAATGTTCCTGTAATTCAGAAACAACAAATATCTAGATGTGTGCGCGGTCTCATATGACATAATCAAATGGTTCAAACATAGTGCACCAAGATGAAAGAGGAAGGATGAAAGAGTTCTCTCTGGTTAGATTGGTAGTATTTGTTAGTGAAACCCAAAAGGGCATTAGAGCTTGTTATTCTGCGGGTTGTTTTTTGGGGTGAAATCCTAGCTCCCTTGTTTACATGACACATTTCTCATGAATGATAATACATATTTTGGAATTTACCTGCGTATTTCATGCAAGAACAAGCAAGCTCTCTTGAATGTTTTAGCTGTGAGCATCTCCCAAGGGTTCAGCTGAAACACAAAAGCCACAATAAGATTCAGAGTCACTGTGCCTCATCACTAAATGTGTACAGACATACCTTGGTTTGTGACATGATTTTCATCACACACTGATTGTCAGAGCATAACTTCCACTCTGGAGACAGTCAGACAACAGGTCTGCGCTGTAAAAGGGTTGCAGAAGATAATGTTATACCCGATGCAAGGGTCAAGAGAGAGAGAGAGAGAGAGAGAGAGAGAGAGTTGGATCGCTGCACTTTACAGCAAGAGATCCCTCTAGCCTTGAGTTCCTGACACATTTACGATTAGCCATCAAACCTATCATACGCATTCCCGATGAACTCTTAAGAACCAGTTCCTATTGCCTTTATGTAAAGGATCAACATTATATGTCGTTCAACTTCCCTACACAGTTTTATCACTGCAACAACAAGCATTTACACTTGTAATACAGTGCCTGTTCATATGCACAAGTTAAGAATTCAATAAGAATGCTAACACATACCTGTATAGTAGTTACATATTTATATCCTCTGGTATATATATTTATGAGCATTAAACTAGTGTAATAAATCTGCAGCTAACAACATAAGCAATGACAAGCCTAAATAAAACCCTAGTTTCCTACTGTTCAATTATTCACTTCTAGGAATTTGAAGTCTAGGAAAGATGGTCAATGTGCATAGCCATCTAAAACAAGCCACAGGAAAACTAGATATGTGCTCACTTTAGTGCTGTCGATAATGGCATGCAGGTAGTCCTGTGATGTTACTTTAGCCACTACAAACATATCGAAAGGAAAGGCTAAAAATGTGAAAGACTTCACAAATCCACAAATCACCCCAAAGCAACTATACAGGCTACAAGTGCCTGTAAAATGTATAGCCGATGGTCAAACGGCAAGACCCTACACTCACCTCATAGTTGTAGATGCAGAGGAGCAACCACCGGCCGGCTCACACGAGATCAAGCTCCCAGAAGGATTGAATCCACTGTTACAGCATTTGTTGTTTCAAGCAGATAAATAAAGTCTGCAAAACCAAACAGCAGGTAAATATAACGACCCCTTGGATACAGGCTGATGGTCTGTATCTGCCTATCGTATCTTAAGCAATACACCAAGCGCACTCGCTCACCCGCTCTCCAAGCTGCACCATTGTAGCTCACGGCTCCAGTTTCAGACTGCGCTTCAAAATCGGGCAGTGGACATTGTGAAGAAAAACATATCACAACTCACACATGTCATACTAGAGGTGTGGTGGCCATTTTTTAACCATTGTGGCAACCTCCAATAGCGCGGTCATCTTAACCTAGTCACTATCCATACGATTCTCTATGTAGCAGAACACAGGCCAATGTGTTTAAACTATAACAAACTATATCTCAAAGTCAGCTTGTTCATAGACAATCATTGCATCATTTAGCTGGTGCCATGATGATCCAAGACCCACATTTCCATGCCCATAGTTACCATATTAGATTTTGTAAGTGGACATCCAACACAAGGGCAATCACCCTACCTTAATCTGGGTGAAGTGGTCCCGTAGTAGCATGCAATAAAGCAAAATGAAGTTACAGGTTTTGGCAAGTAGAGTTGACCAATGCAGTTCATCATTTAACCTGGACCGGTGGGTGACAAGTCTGTGAATGCAGACGTCTTCTAGCCTATATAGACGAGCAAGTGTAGAGAACCCCAACTGGTCAGCTTGCAGATGGTCAATGACAAACCAATCAATATTGTCAGGGCCATTTTACACTCTAAAAAATGTTGCACCAGAGGGGCAGCAACAGAGCCAGTCCTAATTCTGCTTTGGTGTTCTGCAATGCGCACCGAAGTCTTCCGAGTGGTCATGCCAACATACAGTAGTTGGCATGGACGCACAATGATGTAAATTGCATTCTTGGTGTTGCAATTTCTGCAACTGCCATGTAGAACTGCATAGACAAACTCCATTTTTTTTGGGGTGAACGTGCAGGCCACACAATTACCACAGGGGTGATGGCCCATGACCGCTGTGCTAACGGTTTAGCCGTCTTCGGATAACATAGATTGAAAAGACCCATCACGTGGTACAAATCTACAAACAACTAGTTTGTCCTTTAAATTGGAAATTGGATCCACATTTTAGACCAAAGAGAGGCACTTGGGATGTACAACTAGTTGACAGCACAAGTAACCAATATTGTCTGACCACTATTCGCATATCAGACATGAGGAGCTGAAATTAAACTGCAAAAAGATACCATAGTGACCAAAAACCTCTTCCTCCCTGAGAAGAGCAGAAAAACTTGGTTGATCTTAGGGAGCAATACATCTTATCTGAGAGATAGGTGGGGACAGTGCTATGCATACATTAATATATCTGACACAAGATATGGAAGATAAGTTTCTACCTTTCAATGAGCCAGTGTAAGGCAACCCAAGCCTTTGAAATGTAAACTCTCTTGCAGAGGATAAAGAGCAAGCAAACAGAAATGTTCATTATTATTTGTAACCTGTTACTTGGGGAGCTGCTTAGAGGAGTTGGGATGAGCTGCTTAGGGTGTTGCTTGGAGCCTGGTGAAAATCAAGGTGCCGTAATCAATGCAAGACATTTCAAGAGTACCCATCATAATTCTTTTAAGATTCTTTGGGATATAAGGAGGGAACGATTGTGGGCAATAACTCTCATAATGCCCGCCCATGAATGTAAGAAACAGAACGAGACACCGGCACAGAACGTTGCAAAAGCAAACAGTCACAGTTTATTCATACTGTGCGCTCAAGTGAAGAGTGAAGGATAGCAAAAGCTGCGTCTGGACCTCTGAGGCTACTCTGCAAATAGTCAACTTTTATGCACTTGGTGTTACATTTCTTCATGACAGGTGTTAAATCACAAGCACAATATGAACACAGGGTCAGTCAGGGTCTTATAGGACTGCTAGTTCAGCTGCTATCTGGGTTATTTCTGCTCATGGAACCTGTTTCAAGAATAACTGTGTACGTGCAGAGCAAGGGGTATTTACTGCATGGCAACCATATTATGGTCATATGCACAGAAAGACCTGATTAGAGAACTAATGTTCACTCATTTTCCAAAAGGCCTACAGTTACTTTGTTCACAATTTTCAACAATCGGTCCTTTCAACATAAGTTCTATTATCCTGATTTAGTATTGGTGTAAGTAAGTTGGTCAGTTACATCTCTGGCCATCATACTTCTAACAGTATTTTCTTGCCTAATATACGCACTTGTAGTGAATACTGAAGTTGCCTGCAGTCTGAGGCAGGAGGCAAATATCTGGCACATGGCAGGCACGCAGTTAATACAAAGACACAGAAAAATAGCCAACAAAACAAAGATAATGGACAATAGTTTCCACCTGAATGTTGTCATTAGGGATCACAAGGATCCACTAATATCTAATGTGCCCTTAAGGATGTGTGCTTGGTCTGAAATACTCCAGAGGTTATTAATAGCATGCCACACTTAGGGTGAGATGTCAGATATGAATGAACAGCAACTTGTTCTGATAATTTGGCAAGCACCACCTTTCTTTGCTAGGATCATATTGAGTACTACTATGTTTTGTAATGCTACACAGTGTACAGCTTGTAGCACTCAACAGTGATATTAGCATAGCAAAGGCATCTTATGTTTCATTTATAGTGACTTCTAGTTGTCGTGATAGTCTGCGTATGTCTCTGGAGTTAACAGAAGGGCCATACCAGGGAATGATTGCTTTGAGGATATTTTCCATTACTTGAGGTCCAGTATCATCCTGTATTACATGATGCTTTTGTACTGAGAGAGGGGACCAATGGCTTTCTCTTACCATGATAGCAGGCAGCACAAAAACCATGTGACACCGCCCGCCCATTTAGAAGGTAACCAAAAATATGCATTGGTGGCACAAATAAAGTATACTGATTCCCCTATGTAGATAGGGCCTTTTAACATCTTGGCCGGTAGATGCAGTGTATAGTTGCAGTTCAAGGTAAAGCCCATATCCTTTGTACCATTGCTGGAGATGCATACACTACCTATGACAGTGTATCTCCTTATATGGAGAGTAGGTGCATGGGAAGGCAGCTGAGAGGCTTGATTGATGTACAATGATACATTTATAAGGAATGATCATTTCTGACATTCACTAGGGAACAGGTCCATTAATGGGAATGCTCCATTAGGCATAGTGACGCCCTCACAACCCTCCTTTTTAAGAAGATTGTCATAAAAATGCTAATACAGGGTCCCAGACGGTTTGAGGTTTGTGCTACCTATTCCAGCGTATTCGCTAAAGAAAGGGGGGCCTCCCCTGGCCACGCCTATGTGTGGCGCATAAGATGAGGTAGACAAGGGTAAAGGGAGCTTCTGCAATGGGAGGCCTTTGTCAACATAGGCTCAGTGATACAGACAGATATGACAGTTACTTCTATTGATGATTGTGTGTGTAACAAAAACAAAGGCATTAATCGCCTTGAATTTATTTCTGTGGTATTGCTCTACAGGCGATAAAGTAGACACAGCAATAGTGGTATTGTAGACAAAAATAGATGGTGAGGGGGTAGCTGAGGGGTAGCACATTTGTCTTGCAAGCAAGACAATGCTGTGCAACAGCAGTTCAACTCCCGATCCCATTCTTAGAAACCAATCTCTGGTATTAAGCGTGTTATAACATAACAATTATGATTATACACAACATATTCTACCAATAACCGCCATCCAATAATACAAAATATGATAAAATAAATAGCATCGTATACATAAAAGTCTTTGTCGTATACCACTCAGACTTTTTGTCATTAATGGATGAACGTCTTTTGGGCGATATGGCATTATACTCTTGTTGTGGCAAGTTATTTTTATTAACCATGTAATAGATAAGGCAGAGGCACAGTTTTTAATTGCACTGTATGTTTTATGGAGTGTCTCTCATTACTACACCACCACTAAGTAGACCCTAAAAGCTGGCAGTCTTGACTGTCTGGTAGCTGTCCCTCATTGAAATCCCTACCAACCTCCTCACTGTTTGTAGGTTGGTAGCTCCCAGTTCACAGTTTCCTGGGTCTTAAGTTGTATCACGGCCCCTCTGTTGCTCCACCAATGTCATTGGGTCTGGCAATATTAGTACAAGGGTCAATAGTCTTGCTACCCGGGAGGGGGAGTTTGGGTCTCCCTACTGGGCAATGTGCTAACTGCAGGGGCAGGCAACAAAGAGAGCGATACATACTTTCATGTGACTGTCATGGATCCAAGGTTTGTGGCCGTCACACTTGAAAGCAGTCTGAGTGGTTAGTAGTACCTGCACCTGGCCATTCCACCTGTGTTGCAACCCAGATATACGGTGGAAGTTCTTCGTGAAGACCCAATCACCTGGTCGAAGGTTGTGTCCTGGCACCTCCAGTAGTTTTAGCAAGTTATCAGCAGCCTTTTTGTGGCGAAAAGTCAATGTTTTAGGCAGCTCTTTACAGTAGTCTATCAGCAGGCCATCATGCAATTTCTTTAGACTTGACGGACCACACACATTTGCCGGGCGACCCATGACAATTTCATATGACGATAGTCCAATGCCTGAGTGCGCTACAGCCCTTATATAAAATAGTGCAAGTGGGAGCGCATCAACCCAACCCAGAGAACTGCTATTACATATTTTGGACAGTTTGTTCTTGAATGTAGAGTTAGTCCTCTTCACCAAGCCCAGTGCCTGGGGGTGATATATCAGGTGGAATTTCTGCTTAATGCCCAAAGCGTTACACACCAATTCCATTGTGGTATTAATAAAATGCATGTCATTATCACTCCAAACAGTGTGTAGCATCCCAAATTGGGGCAGATATTCTTTAACGAGTACTTTAGCTGTGCTCAAGGCAGTATTGTCCTTTAGTGGGAATGCTTCCCTTCTCCCATTTGCTGAACATGTATATTATTGCTAACATATATTTCTTTCCTTGACATGGAGGTAATTCAATAAAGTCCATTTGTAGGGCTTCAAAGGGGAACTGTGGAGGTCTAAAAAGTCCCTTTGGTGCACCTTCACTCTTCCCACTATTGTACAAAGCACACACTAAACAGTTCTTGCAAAAGGTGATGGCAGCTTATCTCAATTTTACATTGCTCCATATGGTAGTCAGCAGGTTATAAATTCCTTCTGAGCCTACATGAGATGGGAAATGAACTTGGGACACCATCAGTGTAATCAACTTATTGGATCATTTCCATCTATGGTCAACCCAGCATCCATCAATGCATTCCCCATTGAATTTCCATTCCCTGACCTCTTTGTCAGTGGACTCAGCCTGAATAACTTTCACTGTGTCTAGAGTATCATCAAATTAGGTATTTTCTGGTTGTACTACATGTGATACATACATGAGGGACACTAATGATTGAGCTGTAGCTTTAGCTGTTTATCTGCAAAAGCGTTACCCTTTCCTATGTTGTCTACATTCACCTTGTGAGCACTGCACTTAATGATCGCTAGCTTCTTTGGCAATGTCAAGGCATGCAGCAATTTCGTAATCAATTGTTCCATGTTGTATCTTTGTCCCATGTGTTGTTATGAATCCTCTTTCGGCCTACAGACATCCAAAGTTATGAGCCACCCCAAACGCATATTGGCTGGCAGTGTAAATATCAACCATTATACCGGTTCTTAATTTGCATGCTCGGGTGAGTGCAACTGTCTCAGCTGCTTGTGCAGAATGCTGAGTTATCCTGCAAGTATCACCGATGGTTTTCAATGTTGTAATAGCATATGCTGCCTTAGTGGTACCATCTGGTAGTTTGAAACATTTTACATCAACATACAATGTACCAACAGGTTTATCAATTGGGGTATCCACCAAGTCTAGCCGTCCCTTTGTTTCAACATCTTCTATTAGTACTCAATCATGCATTACTTTTGAATCATCCAACTAGAGGGGTAGAAAGGCGGCAGATTACATTAGGAGCTAGTAATGTTAGCTCGTATTAGCTCGTATCTAGTGAATCTGGCATTTGTTAAGTGCTGCGTTTTGGTTTTGTTCAATAGTATATCAGCTGCATGTGGTACGGATATTATAACTTTATGTCTCCATATAATAGTGTTGGCTTGCTTTAGAGAGGTAGCTGCAGCAGCCACACCCCTCAGGCAAGTTGGTAATGCTTTCCCTACTAGATCCAAAGTAGTTGAAAAATATGCACATGGCTTGTTTTTACCCCCTTGCTGTTGGGTTAATACAGACAATGCACAACCTTGTTTTTCATGCACAAACAATGTAAATGGTTTGGTATAGTTGGGAGTGCCCAAAGCGAGTGAATTATAAAAAGCAGATTTAAAACATCAAAGCTTTCTTGATGGGCAGCAGTCCGTGGCAAGGGTACAGGGGTGCTGCTCAGTGTTAGTTCTAACAGTGGTTTAGCTAAAAGCAAAACATTGGGGATCCATTGTCTGAAAAATGATGTCATCCCTAAGTACCCTCTTACATCTTTCTGTGTCACAGGACAGGTATTTTCATGATAGCTTGCAGTCATTGGGGATGCAATCTTCACTCCTCTTATAACAGATGTCCGAGGTAGGTGACTTGGGTTTTACAAAACTGTACTTTGTTAGGGGAAACGTATGACCTAATGGTGCTAAAAACTGTAATAGCTGAACAGTAAAGTCTACACATTGTTCTATGGTATCCACAGCTATCAGTAGATCGTCAAGATATTGGAGTAGAACAGTGTTTGAGGTAGGCATAAACATGTCTAACTGCTGCTTGAGTGCTTGGCTATAGATACTGGGGTTATCAGTATATTCCTGTGGAGCCCTTCGGAATTAATAGGATCTTCCCTCTGCATTAAATGCAGAAAGGTACAGACTGTCTTCATGAATCGGAATGCTAAAGAAAGCATTTTTGAGGTCTATAACAGTAAAATATTGGGTTGAAGGTGGTATCGTGGTGAACAGGGAAGTCATTTCCAACACTACCGGATACTGTGGTTCTCCAATTTTATTTATTGCCCAGAGATCAATAATCAGTCTCCATTGTGCTGGAGAACAAGGCTTCCCATGAATCTGTTTTTGTACAGGAAGAATCAGGATGTTACAGGGACTCCCCACAATTTCTTTTAGAATCCCTTTAACTAGAAGATCCTGTGTTACAGGCTTAATTTCTTCCAACCCTTCCTTGGGCATTTTATACTGAGGAATATGTGGTAGTACCGCACCAGGATTAACCCTACTTTTCACTGGGTCGACTTCCATACATCCTACTTCGTCAGATCCTGTGACCCATATCACAGGGTCAACTCCCTCAAGTTCAGGTGGCACATAATTAGTAGTAGCGACAAAACATTTTGAAAAAGACTCCGAATTACACGTCAGGTATACTCCATCAGGCGAGCATTATTTTAGCATGCAAACATTTCAGCAAATCGATACCCAACAGATTTAAAGCACATTTATCAGTGGCAGCAAGCAGAGCCATGCAAGATATAAGACGTATAACAAATAGTGCGGGGTCAGATATTGGACTTTGGACTGGATGATTGGAGAATCCCACTGATGTGTTTACTTTCCCGGAGAGGGACATACAGGGCACTAGTTTATGGGAAATGGATGTATTGGATGCACCTGTGTCAAGTAGGAATTTTGCCTGTTTGCCTTCCACTGTTGCTTCTACAAATGGCCCCTTTGGATCTACAGGAATACGTACGTGCCCCTTTCCCTCTCCAGGGCAGCCCTATGCTTGGAGTCTGTTGTGCTGATAATCAACCTCATAATAATTCCTGTCCCAATACTGCTGGCCTTACCTAGTGTCAAAATAATGATGCTGCTGCTCATTATTCTGTTCCAGTGTCCCCCTTCTCTTCTAAAGCTCCCTTCTTCCTACTACTCACGTCACTCACTACTCTCTCGCCCCCTTTTTCTTTCTCCACCCCTCCTCTCCTCTTCTTTCTCATATGTCAATTGTTCTACATGCTGATTTTCTGGTTTGACTCATGTTTATCGTTATTGCTTCTACTGTTCCTTGTTTAATGTATATTCAGTTGTTCATTGTAAAGCTCCTTGGATTAAGGCTTGTTGGGTGTCCTGACCCACGTTTAAGCTATCATGCCACAACATTTGGTGCTGTGGGCTTAGAAAATTCAAGATGGCGGAAAACCCACATGTGCGCCGAAATCCAGGAAAGCTGCGCAGTTTGTGCGCACACCGAAATGGTTGCCTCACTTGCCACCCACCAGTGCGAGAACGAAAGGCCGGGTTGCCATGAGGGAAATGGGTTGCCAAAGGAAAAACAGTAGTGCCGGTTAGCTTCAAAGCGCTTTAAAATCACCATTGGACTACCCGCACAGTAGTCTGAAACCATTGGGAATGGCAATGCTGATTGCCAAATGCAACCTAGAATTGTTGGGAATTCATTTTCTTAAATCCCAAAAATGGGTGCAGTACCAGTACTCACCACTATCCAAAAGCCGGCAGTTTAAAACCACCCTGTGTTTCTCTGAAGGCAGGCTCAAACTGTCTATTTTAAACATTGCAACACATCTAAAAACTCACTGGACACCAGCAGACATTTGGTAGAATGGAGTGTTGTGTGCCTACAAAATCTGGGAAATGAAGAGCCCAAAACAATGCTTATAACAAAACTGCTATGGAGTCAGCAGTTTTAAGTTGCACTGGATTTAAAGACACTAAAATCGAAAATGTTTAGATTAAATGAGTGACCTATGTTTGGTGTCACATGCCTTTGCAATTGTTTAAATGTCATAGTTTTAAACTTAGAATCAGCCTTCTAGCTGCATATGTGAAAATGTTTAGTTTTATTTGAATGCAGAAACTGGGGAACAGAAATGACAGCTTAAAGAGATTCCAATTTGCCTGGCAACTACCCCCATCAGGAGTGAAACTTGAGTCACAGCTGTGTTCCCAGGCCTAGCTGCCCTTTTGCTGCTCACACTAAGGATATGCCATCTATCTGATAATTGAATTACCTGTGCTCTGCAGGAGAGTGAACAATGCAACTCCCTTCACCCAGGCAGAGGGTTTATTGAGAGGATCATAAATGGCTTCCTCTTGAACAATGAGCCTCTCCTGACTCAGGCAAAGGTTTTATTACAGCAGTCGTAAAATGTAGCTTCCTCTTGGCAGAAGCTGGGAGGAGCACTGCCTGTGAGAGCAAGCTGGCTTGGCAGAACTGGATAAACCAGTATTTCTACCTTGTGCTGAGAGGAAACCACACCCCTTTGGAGCCAGAACATAACTTTAAAAAGATGGATCATTCATAGAGCGGACATGTGAAAATTTTATAAATGATACCATAATTCTTGTGATTTTTCTGCCCACAGTTTAAGAGGTTTTTAGAACCGGTGGTATGTTCAGGGGGGTTTTAGCGGAAAAGTGGATATTACTCTAAATGTATGCATGTTAAAAATCTGAAACTTCATCAGTTAATGTCCATACTCCCTGCGCACATGTATGTAAAGTTGGGTCAATGTCAGAAATTGAAAAATCAGTTAAAAAGTCAATTATGTGCCATTTCTGAATGCAAGCTCTTAGAAACAGCAGATTTGGACAGAGACATGGCTAAATTCAGCCACACCATGTATATGTAATTTCAAGCAACTGTGTAACTGTGAAATATGTCTTTTATTATCAAATATAGAATGTGTGCAATCTGACAGAGGAGTGTCCTATCTGCAAGCCATAAAATGACATCCCTCTGACTCACAGTTCATTCCCCAATCAAATGATAAATGGAAGTTTGACCAATTAGAAGCTGAGAGAGAGGTAGGGTCAGTGATGCTAGAACACACCCACATTCTAAACACATAAAAGCAGACAGACAGGACAGATAGGGACCTTCAATTCCATCTGCAGCGGGACGCTCTGCCGGAAAAATCCATATTTACCTCCATCAAACCTCCAGAGAGCCAAACTAGAGACTTCAATCTATCCAGAACTAGAGACCCATACCAGAGAACCAGAGAGAGCTGACCCAGATCACTGTGAAGTGCAGAGACCAGAGGCGAGTTTAAAACCTGACCAGATCCATGGCGAGGCCCATTTCACTCAAGAATATAGTGTGAGTACCTAGAAAACTGTGCAGAACCAATCTCTTAGTTAAAATAATATAATTCAAGCTATTTTAATCTAAGTAGAACTGCCTCCTAACTGTCACCTGTCATTTGTAAAGCTGTCACTTGTCATTTTCTAGTTGCAAGCTGCACTTGTCTTTTTGAGCTCTTAAAATTTCAAATCTGAAAAATGACCTTTACTAAATCGCTCATATCTCCGCGACCGTTTGGGCTAGAGACTTGCAGTAACTTTTATCTGAAAGCTTAGAATCGTGGCTTCCCTATGAACCTAGAACCGCATTCCTACCCCTTATAGTTTTACCGCAATCGCGGAACACGCATTCGCGAATTTTACCGCGATTTGCACATTTCTTCACATGTAAAAACTGCTGCTGCTTGCCTTCCATTTGCCAGAAATTCGTTTAACCTGCTAACTATCCCTGCATCATTGCTAGTGTGAGCCTGGACTAATATTAACTAGATACCACTCACCCTGAACCTCTGAAAGGGAATTAAAAGCATTTCCAGCATATTTCTCATCCATTGCTAGCACATATCAAAGCATTTTGCCTGTGTTTTCAAAACTCCTATCTGTTTTCTGTAGTGTAAGCTTGCTGGGGTGAACTGATTTACATTGATTGCATTTCTGAGAACTGTGTGTTTTCCTTCCATTTCCTTGCCTTGCATCAAGGAGGGGAGGGGATTGCCAGAGAAAAGTGATTACATTGTTTGGTTGAAATCATATTGAGTATTTTCTGTACTGCATTCATTGAATATTGCATCCACCTGAGCTTACATAAAGCATCCTCTACCACATTATACTTTTGTTCCTATTTACCAGTGTGCTACCTTATCCATTTCATGTCAACTCATTAGTGATTATAAAAAGTGTGCTAGTGCCAGATTCTCCGTTGTTGATCTTTATCATATCAGATTAAGTGTGCTATTCAATTATTAATTTATTATAAAGTGTGATATATATATATTTTAAATTATCAAATAAACCTTTTAAACTTGCAAAACAGAACTACTTCTTGGCTCAGTGGGGTCAGGGGGATTCCAAGAGAGGGGTGTTATATAGGGGTAGTCATCCAGAACGCATGAACTGGACATAAAGATATATCAATAAGGGTTTTCATTCAGTATTCTAGACTAGGCGTTAACTTAGCTGTAGTGCTGAATTGAATCCTCTTACAAATTGGGGGCTCGAGCCGAGACGTTGGGTTAGATTTACCATTTGTGCAGCTTAATACAGTGTGCTAACTGACGGGATACATACATCCGGTCGGATCACCACGCTGCATTACGCTGTGAAGCATTCCTCAAAAGGGACACTCCAAGAAAAGTTCTGTTCTGCAAAAATAAAATACTAACTTCTGTAAGTCAGGACAGAGACCAATCTCTAGAATGACGACCTTAGTAGACATGAAAATAGCCAGAGAGCACCTCTTGCATAAGCTATTTGTGAGAGGTGAATGGACCGAACAGGGCCAGGATGCCTGGTTGCAGGCCATCACGCGACAGGTCACTGAAACAGGGTCAGACTAATGGAGAGATCAGGGTCCATTACATGTGGCCCTGAGTGAACTATATATGGCTCCTAAAGCCAAAGAGGAACACAATAAGATTGCCAGGATAGCAGCATACCTGTACCTATATATGGGAGACATGCAGGATAGATGTGCTGAAAGCCAAAATCTGGCAAATAGGCAACAGATGGCATTACAGAAGGCCCAATCTGATCTGGACTCTTCTGAGCAGAGGCTGCAGAGGAGCCAGGAGTCAGAAAATGACAGCAGGCAGTACATCATTAAAATAAAAGAGGATATGGGCATCCTACAACAGGAAAAGACAGACCAGGATACCAGATTTCTGGCCCTGCAGAAGGAGCACCAAGACAGTTTGGACTCCTTACTGCAGAACCAGAAAAAGCTGGAGCAACAATTAGACTTTAACAGGGCATGCACGGAGCAGGTAGCCACCCTGCAAAGTCATCTAGATAGAGTGAAGGTAGAGAGCAACAAGCTGATCTTGAAAGACCTGGATACCCAGGCAGAGTTTGATGAAGAACGCCAGAAAGCTGGTGCCTTTCAAAGGCAGAGGGACGACCTGGCGGCACAAATGCAGGCTCTTAGTCAGGAAAGAGACGCCTTAGGCCAGGAAGTCTGCCATTTAAAAAGGAAAATGGAAGAAAATCACCTGGCCCACCAGGGACTGGGTGACCTCCAAAAAGAACACCAGAACTTGTTAGAGCACACCGGGAGGGTGGAGGATGCTCTGGCAAGAAAGGAGCAGGCCAATAGGGACACAGCTCAGGAGGTAAACCTTCTGCAGCAAAGACTGGCCCAGTTCTCCAGGACCAACCAGGAAGCACAGAGGGAAAATGAGGCTCTCTGCCAGCACAATGAGAGGCTCCAGCAACAGGTAGCGATGCAGGAGAAACTGATAGAGTCGAGTAAGGCCTTAACAGAGGAACTGAAAGCACAAATGCAGGCTCTTGCATTGCAACAGGGAGCAGGGGCGGATAGAGATGAGGTCTGCTGGGAAAGAGAGATTCCTGACCATAACCGCAGGAGCCCTAACACCAGGGGCCTTCATCTCCCCCAGTCCCTGGACTCTACCACCCCCATGTCCCCTGGCGCACATGAGCACAGGGCCACAGGGATGGCAGATTACTATCCAGCTAAGAGTATGGGGCTCATAGGCCAGTACCACTCAGGAATGGAGGGGTGGGCATCCGGGTATGGGCACCCAAGTACAGTACAGTTCAATGGGGAACCCCAGGAGAGTAGGCCCATTAAGGGCATCCTGAAAACCTCTGCCCAGTTAGGTCAGTGGAGGGGGTACCCATCAAATCCTGGCAGCAAGGAGGAATCTGAAGACTCCTCTGAACTGCGCAGGACACAGGAGACCAGGTCCCCACATTCTGCCAGCCATTCCCAGGCTCGCAGAATCCGGGAAAACCTGGAAGAGCAGACAGGAACCTCTGGGAGCATTGCCTCTGAGTCCGAGGACGATTGGACCAGGGTTACCCGGACCAAAAGGGCCAATAAGACAAAAAGGGCCTTGCTTAAGGACCCTTTAAAGCAGATTAAGGCGTTCAGGAGCGTCATCACGCCTTACCATAAGAACGCTAAGTATTCTGTTTGGGAGCACTTAGAGTTGTTTGAACAAATGATGGAGACTTTCCATTTGAAGGACAGCCAAAGCTGTATTCAATATGTAAAGTGGACCTTCTCCCCGGAATACTCCAGTTTCTTTGCGGGGCTGGAGGACCAAAATCATTTAAGAAGGTCCACCTATAAGGCGGCCATCTTGAAACATTTTTCTGTTCACAGAAATCCTCAAGAGGCTCGCAAGGCAGCCTACAATTTGCAATGTGGGGAGGATCAGGCCCCACAAGAATTTGTGCAGGAGTTAAAGCGTGCTTTTGCACAGACCACAAGAAGGGTGCGCACGGATAGCAGGGAATTTATTAATACGTTTTTCCATGCCTTGCCCAAATATATCATGACCCAGCTCGTGAGGGATTTTCACGAGAAAAGATCTTTAGACTGGGTCATTGAACAGGCTACCCGGATCTATGAGGTGCAGAAACCGGTAGATAGCAAAAGTAATGCCCAGAAAAACCCCAAAGCCAACAGCACCCCTGCTGCTGCCAAGGTGGCAGAGGTAAAGGTCACCCCCGTTTTGGATTTGGAGATGGGGGGGCCTAAAAACCTACCTGCACCTAATAATGCTAGGCCCAGAAGGTCCTCGGGCCAGTCACAGACAGGGAGCCAGGGAGGCAGCCCCACAAATGGGGTCCCTCGCTCTCCTGATTATGTAAGTCCCCGTTACAAGGGAAATCGACCCATCCTGGGTTATGTGTGGACTCCTCCAGCCCAAGGGGGGGGATCCAGCCAAGCACCTAACCCAGGGAACTTCCCTCCAAACTTCCCACAGGTGGGCAGAAATTTACCAAACCCTGGGCAGAACTTTTTCCCCAGATATCCACCCGACTTTCAGCCCCAAAACCATCCATCCTTCTTTCCCCAATTCCCTGAGCCCAGACCACTGAATCTGGGAGAGGGGAGGCCAAGGGTGGAGGGGTACCCAAATCTTCCCAACCCGGGGTATTACCAGAGGAGGGACAGCTACCCTTCCCGGGATCAGCCCAGGGGAGAAAACAGGGCCCCGTATCAGCCTGAGCGGGTTTCCCAGTTAGAGCGCCAGGTTCAAAACATGGCGCGGGATCTGGGTCACATACTGAGGGCTCAGCAGAACCCTCAGATGGGCCTGCCGGCGCAGAACGCACCCAACTCTGGACCTGGTGCTCCAGAACAATGACGGGGGCAGCACCCCGATAACTCACCGGTTCCCAGGGAGGAGGCACAAAGGGAAGGGGGGTGTAAAGCCTTGGAGGAAGCTTCGTTCCTCACTTGTAAACAGCCCCTGGAAGCCCAGGAACCGGAAACAAAATCTCTTGCCCCTGAAAGTCTGCCTCCTAAGGAGCAGAGGGGGGGTAGGAGAAACAAAAGACCCAAACAGACTCAGTTTGAGGAGGAGGTACAGATCTTCCAATTTGAGGGAGAGGGATCCTCAGAGGATCCTGGGAAAAGGATATTCTCCTTCAGAGAGGGGGGAACTCCTCCCAAGGAAAAATGGGTCCCTAGGGATGCAAATCCAGACTGGGGAGATGTGGAGACTGAGCTACCGCCGCCCACCATCTCATCCCAGAACCAACCGCAAGAAAATCCCCTGGTTCAAACCCATCCTGGTGACTGCCTCCAAAAAGGGGGGGGCGGCCCAGAACCGGAGCCAGGGGAACCCACAATGGCTCTGATCTCCAGTTGCCAACTTTTTCTTTCAGATTCCCAAGGCTCTCCACAGAATTCTGCCCAAATCTCTTCGCTAGCGATGTCCAAAACCAGAAAGTTAGCCCACCAGTTGTCCAAAAATGTGCATTATCTGTGCCCCCTTGAGGAGAAGGAGGGAAGATATTATGCCCCGGTACAAGTACAGGGGCAGGGTACAATCCCGGCACTGGTGGACACTGGATCTCAAGCTACCCTTCTGTCCAGAAGGGCCTTTGACGAACTGAATGCAGGAAGGGGAGAGAATTACCAAATTCCTCTCACCTCTCTTCCGGGACAACTACAGAACTTTGACGGGAAGGAAATTCCCGTTGAGGGGACTGCAGACTTGGACATTAAAATTGGGCGACATAAGTTGAAACACCCGGTCATAGTTGTGACCCCAGAGGGCACCCCTTGTTTACTAGGGAATGACCTCCTGAGAAGGTTGTCACCCCTAATAGATTGCGTAAACAAGGTCCTCTGGACCCAGACTAGCCGACCGATAAAATTAAAACAGAGTGTCAACCATGTTAGTTTAAACGGCACCTGCCACATGGTTGAACAAAAATCTGACCAAATAGAATTTCACTTCCAGAACAACCAAATTCCAGACGTGACAGTCATAGCAGTAGGACAACTGACTGGTGATGGGGGGTCCTCTCTATTTCTGAAAATCAACCTTCCTTCCAGTCTAAAGTGGTATTCCACGCTGGAAGGAAACACTTTGAAATTCTATACCAATCCACAATCTGAAACTCCCACTCCTATAGTCCAGAAAGATGTGAAATCAGCTCAAAGCCTGGCTGATATTCAGCAAATTGGAGAGCAGTTGTTCATCCCTGTTCAGTTAAATGATGGGAAGGACTCTGTTCTCGCTCGAGTGTGTGTGAACAACGGTAAGAGCTTCATCAGCGAAGCCATGTTGCGCCAACTTCCAAAAGATCCAGCCATTCCCACCTTCAAACTGATAGACAAATGGGAAATGGACCTGGAAGCACCCAATTCAAAACATCTCCTGCCAAGCAGGTGTATGCTCAAAATCTCCATTGGCAACAAGAGCATAGTCCATAATTGTTGGGTCGTGCGAGACGTCACTGCCGCCTTTTACTTAGGAAGTGACATTCTCAATCACTTTGCCATTAGTTTGGACCTAATAAACTTCAAAGCTTGGTCCCGATTAGCGGATAATCCCATGGGCTTTGATGATCCAGAAAAAGCATTTAGGTCAGCTCAATTGCTACCGTATGCAGTTGAAATTCAGGTTAAAGAGGAAGTCACCATCCCAGAAAGGACCCGACAATTCTCCCTGGAAGTGAAAGTTAAAAGGGGACAAGAGTTGAAAAACCCTGATGCTTACATACATCTAAATGCTTCTCTCCAACAGCAAGGGTTGGGGGTAAACCCAACTCCATTAGTCAACATAGAACATGACACCATTCTAATAGAGGTGGATAACAGCGACTTAAAGAGTATTACTCTAGCCGCAGGCACCATTATTGGAATGGCGGTTGATGACCGACATTTCTCCATTGATCTTGTAAATGAACTGTTAGGGCCAATCCCCAAGGACTGCGTTGACAGTGACAGTGATGACAATACAACACCAGACAGGATTTTTACCCGGCATGGGGGGAACTTCTTGGTGTACACTTCCTGCCCCTATGGTAAGGAAGATGTGACGTGTGACTTCAGGAGGGATGAGGTGATTTTCCAGGTACATGAGGGCTGCCTTTCCCACCTGAAGCCTCCGGTCCAAATCAGCACTCTGACCAGGGACTTCTCCACCCAGCTGGAGGAGGCCGCGGAGATAGCCAAACCAGAAGTCTTTCCAGGATTCAGGCAGATGGTGGAAGAGAGAGTCAACCTAGCTGATGCCTGTGTGACTCTGGAACAAAAGCAAAAGTTGAAACAAGTTTTCTTGGATTTCCAAGATCTCTTTGCGGTAGACTCATATGACTGTGGTCGCACTGACATCCACACAACAACAATCCCCACGGACCCTGGCATGACTCCTGTGTTTGTGAAGCAATATCGCTTGCCTCTCGCATCAATGGAGTCCCTTACTGAAATAATTAAGAACCTTGAGTCCCGGGGAATAATCCGTCCAGTCCACAGCACCTTCAATAATCCGGTGCTGGGAATATTGAAGCCGAACGGCCAGTGGAGACTCTGCGCCGACCTCAGGGAGCTCAACAAACGGGTCCATACTTCACGATGGCCTCTGCCCTACATTGACCAAGGGCTGGCCCAGATCCAGGGGTCACAGGTATTCACTGCAATAGACCTGACCAATGGATACTGGACTGTGCCTGTCAGCAGGGAGGACCAATACAAACTGGCTTTTACCTTTGGGGGCCAGCAGTACACCTGGACCCGGACTCCCTTCGGATACCTCAACTCCGGCAATGAATTCAACATTTTTCTACACAAGGCCATGCCCGACTTGGGTGCAAGGGGTAACCTGGCTTATGTAGATGATGTCCTCATCAAAAGCTCAACTGTTGAGGAACACATAGCGGAGATCCGTTATGTTCTGACACAGTTGAGGGCCGCCGGAGCAAAACTTTCCTTTCAGAAAGCACAGTGGTGTAGAACCCGTGTTAATTTCTTGGGGCATGAGATTACTCCTCAGGGTCTCTGTCCCCAGGAAAAGAAAGTGGAAGCACTTCAGAAACTGAAAGACCCCACAACTCTGCGAGAACTAAGGAGCCTCCTTGGACTGACTAATTACAGCAGAAAGTTCATTGAGGGCTACGCAGAGATTACCAGACCCCTGATTCATCTCCTGAAGGGGGGGGTCAAGTGGGAATGGGGTCCAGAACCAGCCGAGGCGGTAAAACAACTCAAAAGAAGCCTCTCACAAGCGCCTTGCCTAGCTTACCCTGTCAGAAACAAGGAGTTCTTCCTGGAGACGGGATTCTCTAATACGTGCTTGACGGCAGTATTATATCAAAAGCATGACAAGGTCAATAAAGTAATCTCCTATGCGAGCAAAACTTTATCCTCTGTGGAGGAAAAATTCAACGATTGTGAGAAGGCACTCCTGGCAACGGTGTGGGCATTGAAGAATTACCACCCGTTTATCCAGGGGGAACACATCATAGTGGAGACTCCACACCAGCCTCTGCAATATCTCCAAAGTGACAGAATCCGGGCCGGAAATGTGAGTAATTCCCGAATTACTTCCTGGATTCTGTCAATGCAAGGCTTTCCTGTGGAGGTCAGATATGGCCAAAACAAGAAGAGTCCACTCGCGCAAGGTCTGGCTGACTTGCATGATTGTGCCAGAGAAAACTGTCTCGAGGACGAAAGTCTAAAAATCAAGGACAACACGGAGGCATACCTTAATTCCCCACACAAAGTCTTTGAAGAGGACAAGTGTGAGGGAATGCCCACTGTCTATGTGGATGGATGCTCTTACCATGTTGACAACAACGGGGAGAAAGAACTGGTGGCCGGCGTAGGGAATGCATGGGTGAATGAGTCCCCAGAAACCTCCGCTGGATACAAAATTGGTCCCCGAAGTAGTCAGGTGGCAGAATTGATGGCTGTGCATCAGGCCATCCTCACTGCTGTCCAGCATCAACTCCGCGAACTGGTCATAATCACAGATTCGGATTATGTACGGAACGGGTTCGTGGAGCACCTGGTTAATTGGAAAACCAGAGGCATGTTATGTGCTAACAACAAACCCTTGAAACATGGGAAGTTGATCCAAAACATTGATGATCTGGTCACCTCGAAGGGAATGACCATCTATTGGAAAAAGATCAAGGGTCATTCCAAAGTAGAGGGACCAGACAAAACTGGAAATGACTTAGCTGATCAGCTGGCCAAAACCGGGGCCATCCAAGGGGATCTAATTGAGATTGAGTCCCTGTTGGGGGAAATCCAGGTAACTGCTATCACTAGGTCCCAGACAAATGCTCACAACGACCTTTCAATTGCACAATGGAGTAAGGAGACCCCTGATGCTGATTTGATTACCGCTCAGAAGGGGGATCCAATAATTGGTAAATTTTACCAACACCTTGAGGACCCTGAGAACTTTCCCCTGACGGATACCGATTACATTGGGAAAGAGGACCTAAGAGTGTTGATGAAATGTCCAAAAATGTTCCGGATCCAAGACGGTTTGCTGGTAAGGAAATCCAAAGCTGGCCACGATCAGTGGGAGGTTCCTACCTCATTCCGAAGCCTGATGTTAAGTCACGCCCATGATGCGGCCACCGCCGGTCATAGGGGGTTTCACACAACATTGGAAATCTTAAGAGAGGTTGCATACTGGCCACACATGGGGCAGGACCTCGACCAATACTTGAAGGGGTGTCTTGTGTGTGCACAGTTTCAGCCATCATCCCTCACGCACCGTGCGCCTCTCCAAAAGAGGGGGATGACACTGCCATGGTCAGATTTACAAATCGACTTTGTAGGCCCTGTGATTCGCTCGGCTAGGGGGAATAAGTACATGTTGACTGTGACATGCTTGTTCACCAAGTGGGTGGAATGTCTCCCAGCCCCAAACTGCAAGGCAGAAACGGCAGCTGCCTTGATGATTAACCACATCTTTTCCCGTTTTGGTCTACCTCAAAGGATTGAGTCAGACAGAGGTAGCCACTTCACCAGTGAAGTAATGACAAAGATGTGGGAGATACTGGGGCTCAAGAGAAAGCTGCATATTGCTAATAGACCAGCTTCTTCTGGGGCAGTAGAGAGATATAACCGGACAATTGTGAGCATATTAAAGAAGTTTGTGGCAGATTCTGGGCCAAGTTGGGATATCCGATTACCTCTGGTCCTAATGGCTATCAGATCTACCCCTTCATCTGCAACCAAAATGTCACCATTTGAGTTGATGACTGGGCGCAAGATGGTGCTTCCTCAGCATTTGCTCTATAGGACCCAAGAGCAGACACTGATAAATGCCTCCACTACTCATGAGTATGTAGAGAATTTAAGGAAACACCTCCAACATGCTTTTGCTTATGCTCAGCGGAATCTAGAAAGATCAGCTGATAGCATGAAGACCCACTATGACCTGAAAACTTCCAGGAAGGAATATCAGGTGGAGGACCGGGTCTATCTATACAACTTCCAAAGGAACCAGGCCAAGCAGCGCAAATTTTTGCCTACATGGAAAGGACCCTTTGAGATCATCGACAAGATCTCACCTGTGGCCTACAAAATCCACATCCCCAAAGGCGGTTCGGCAGAGGGGGAAGACAAGTGGGTCCACATAAACCAGTTGAAATGTTGCCATCCCAGGCACACTCTGCAACAACTGGAGGAATCCTCTGGAATCCTAGCGGGTACTGTCTCAGACTAATTCAGTTCCAACCATAAAACATACCACATCTAGTCTCTAAAATATTGTGATTTGCATGAAACTGTCTCTTAGTTATACTGTTTTTATTTTTTCAAAATAAGAATGTAATGTTTCGTGATGATGAAATGCATATGCTGCCCCACTATCTCAACAGTGGTGGAAAAGTCTATGAGTAGGTATTGCCGCTCTTCCTTTGTCGTCCTAGGAGAAAGAAAACCTGAAGACGGGCCAAGGAGGATGATACGGAGACCGGGAACGAAGATCCAATGGGCCCAGTGGACCGCCCAATATTCCCATCAGGACCGGCGAGGAGAACTGATCGATCAGTACCGGATGGAGAAGAAGATGCTGAACTATGCCATCTACAGAAGAGGAAGAAGATTATGCGGACAGACCGGTGCGTGGGTCAAAACCCTTGGGCACGCGACTCCCCATCGACTCAAATTCAAAGTGCAGTCGCGTGGGGGGGGGCTTGTTGGGTGTCCTGACCCACGTTTAAGCTATCATGCCACAACATTTGGTGCTGTGGGCTTAGAAAATTCAAGATGGCGGAAAACCCACATGTGCGCCGAAATCCAGGAAAGCTGCGCAGTTTGTGCGCACACCGAAATGGTTGCCTCACTTGCCACCCACCAGTGCGAGAACGAAAGGCCGGGTTGCCATGAGGGAAATGGGTTGCCAAAGGAAAAACAGTAGTGCCGGTTAGCTTCAAAGCGCTTTAAAATCACCATTGGACTACCCGCACAGTAGTCTGAAACCATTGGGAATGGCAATGCTGATTGCCAAATGCAACCTAGAATTGTTGGGAATTCATTTTCTTAAATCCCAAAAATGGGTGCAGTACCAGTACTCACCACTATCCAAAAGCCGGCAGTTTAAAACCACCCTGTGTTTCTCTGAAGGCAGGCTCAAACTGTCTATTTTAAACATTGCAACACATCTAAAAACTCACTGGACACCAGCAGACATTTGGTAGAATGGAGTGTTGTGTGCCTACAAAATCTGGGAAATGAAGAGCCCAAAACAATGCTTATAACAAAACTGCTATGGAGTCAGCAGTTTTAAGTTGCACTGGATTTAAAGACACTAAAATCGAAAATGTTTAGATTAAATGAGTGACCTATGTTTGGTGTCACATGCCTTTGCAATTGTTTAAATGTCATAGTTTTAAACTTAGAATCAGCCTTCTAGCTGCATATGTGAAAATGTTTAGTTTTATTTGAATGCAGAAACTGGGGAACAGAAATGACAGCTTAAAGAGATTCCAATTTGCCTGGCAACTACCCCCATCAGGAGTGAAACTTGAGTCACAGCTGTGTTCCCAGGCCTAGCTGCCCTTTTGCTGCTCACACTAAGGATATGCCATCTATCTGATAATTGAATTACCTGTGCTCTGCAGGAGAGTGAACAATGCAACTCCCTTCACCCAGGCAGAGGGTTTATTGAGAGGATCATAAATGGCTTCCTCTTGAACAATGAGCCTCTCCTGACTCAGGCAAAGGTTTTATTACAGCAGTCGTAAAATGTAGCTTCCTCTTGGCAGAAGCTGGGAGGAGCACTGCCTGTGAGAGCAAGCTGGCTTGGCAGAACTGGATAAACCAGTATTTCTACCTTGTGCTGAGAGGAAACCACACCCCTTTGGAGCCAGAACATAACTTTAAAAAGATGGATCATTCATAGAGCGGACATGTGAAAATTTTATAAATGATACCATAATTCTTGTGATTTTTCTGCCCACAGTTTAAGAGGTTTTTAGAACCGGTGGTATGTTCAGGGGGGTTTTAGCGGAAAAGTGGATATTACTCTAAATGTATGCATGTTAAAAATCTGAAACTTCATCAGTTAATGTCCATACTCCCTGCGCACATGTATGTAAAGTTGGGTCAATGTCAGAAATTGAAAAATCAGTTAAAAAGTCAATTATGTGCCATTTCTGAATGCAAGCTCTTAGAAACAGCAGATTTGGACAGAGACATGGCTAAATTCAGCCACACCATGTATATGTAATTTCAAGCAACTGTGTAACTGTGAAATATGTCTTTGATTATCAAATATAGAATGTGTGCAATCTGACAGAGGAGTGTCCTATCTGCAAGCCATAAAATGTCATCCCTCTGACTCACAGTTCATTCCCCAATCAAATGATAAATGGAAGTTTGACCAATTAGAAGCTGAGAGAGAGGTAGGGTCAGTGATGCTAGAACACACCCACATTCTAAACACATAAAAGCAGACAGACAGGACAGATAGGGACCTTCAATTCCATCTGCAGCGGGACGCTCTGCCGGAAAAATCCATATTTACCTCCATCAAACCTCCAGAGAGCCAAACTAGAGACTTCAATCTATCCAGAACTAGAGACCCATACCAGAGAACCAGAGAGAGCTGACCCAGATCACTGTGAAGTGCAGAGACCAGAGGCGAGTTTAAAACCTGACCAGATCCATGGCGAGGCCCATTTCACTCAAGAATATAGTGTGAGTACCTAGAAAACTGTGCAGAACCAATCTCTTAGTTAAAATAATATAATTCAAGCTATTTTAATCTAAGTAGAACTGCCTCCTAACTGTCACCTGTCATTTGTAAAGCTGTCACTTGTCATTTTCTAGTTGCAAGCTGCACTTGTCTTTTTGAGCTCTTAAAATTTCAAATCTGAAAAACGACCTTTACTAAATCGCTCATATCTCCGCGACCGTTTGGACTTGCAGACTTGCAGTAACTTTTATCTGAAAGCTTAGAATCGTGGCTTTCCTATGAACCTAGAACCGCATTCCTACCCCTTATAGTTTTACCGCAATCGCGGAACACGCATTCGCGAATTTTACCGCGATTTGCAAATTTCTTCACATGTAAAAACTGCTGCTGCTTGCCTTCCATTTGCCAGAAATTCGTTTAACCTGCTAACTATCCCTGCATCATTGCTAGTGTGAGCCTGGACTAATATTAACTAGATACCACTCACCCTGAACCTCTGAAAGGGAATTAAAAGCATTTCCAGCATATTTCTCATCCATTGCTAGCACATATCAAAGCATTTTGCCTGTGTTTTCAAAACTCCTATCTGTTTTCTGTAGTGTAAGCTTGCTGGGGTGAACTGATTTACATTGATTGCATTTCTGAGAACTGTGTGTTTTCCTTCCATTTCCTTGCCTTGCATCAAGGGGGGGAGGGGATTGCCAGAGAAAAGTGATTACATTGTTTGGTTGAAATCATATTGAGTATTTTCTGTACTGCATTCATTGAATATTGCATCCACCTGAGCTTACATAAAGCATCCTCTACCACATTATACTTTTGTTCCTATTTACCAGTGTGCTACCTTATCCATTTCATGTCAACTCATTAGTGATTATAAGAAGTGTGCTAGTGCCAGATTCTCCGTTGTTGATCTTTATCATATCAGATTAAGTGTGCTATTCAATTATTAATTTATTATAAAGTGTGATATATATATATTTTAAATTATCAAATAAACCTTTTAAACTTGCAAAACAGAACTACTTCTTGGCTCAGTGGGGTCAGGGGGATTCCAAGAGAGGGGTGTTATATAGGGGTAGTCATCCAGAACGCATGAACTGGACATAAAGATATATCAATAAGGGTTTTCATTCAGTATTCTAGACTAGGCGTTAACTTAGCTGTAGTGCTGAATTGAATCCTCTTACAGGCGCTATATAAAACAATACATACAAATAAATACACACTCTACTTCTCTCCTCACATCTCTGACTTCTCTAAGAAGTCACACCACCAGCTCCACCTACTCAGAGGTATTCTTCCTTTCCTCTCCTTCACTCAGAAGCTCACTGTCTCCAGAACTCTGGTTCTCTCTAGGCTGGACTACTGCAACAGCCTCTTTCTAAATCTGCCTGCCTCTACTCTCCACCCTCTGCAACTCATCCAAAACAGGACTGCAGGACTTGTCTTTGGCCTCAAGCCCCGTATCTCTCCAGGACTGAAATCTCTGAACTGGCTCCCAGTGGCGGCGAGGATTAAGTTCAAAATCCTCTGCATTGTCCACAAGGCCTTCTGGGGCCTGGGACCGCAAAATATCTTCCCTTCTCAAGCTCTTAGCTCATCCGCCTCCAACTCCCACAAGGTCAGTCGCTTCTTCAAGCAGCAAGTTGGTGGTAGATCTCTTTCTCCCTCTGGAACAGCCTCCCTCCCTCTCTGAAACTTGAGTAGAACCATCTCCAGTTCCAGAAGCACCTCGAGACCTTGCTCTTTGCTTCTGCTTTCTCTCCTCCCCCCCCTGCTGATCTCCTGGCTGAATCTGAAATTGCACTGGTTACCTGGCTACCCTCTGATCTCGGGCCCAGGTCCCCTCCCAGCCAGTTGCACACCTGCACCTCCCCCCTGGCAACCCTTGCACTCGGGGACTGTTTATGTATCCCTAAAGCCCCTACTAGCACTTGACACCTGATGTCTGCACTTACCCTTTCACTTGCCACCAGCTGGTTGCACTCTTATTTATTGTCTTATTTATTTTACTGTTTTCCTATGTACTGCACTGACCCTCCCCTTCCCCCGCACTTTTCCTCTTCCCCTTCACTTGCGCAATCTCAATGCCACCTGGCCTAGTAGGATCGCTGTCTCTGTCTTCACTTTGTTTCCCCTCCCTTGCCTCGTCGCGCCTTGAAACACTTGTGTGTAGGCGCGTTATAAATGCCATATCATATCATATCATAAATATAGTCTCTGAAATAATCCCTTGAATAAAAAAAAATAAAACTCAATAACGTATTCAGCACCCCAGACAATTGCGTGATATATAAACAGTGCATATCAGTAGAGCAAGTTTGCCTTTACACAACCATTTTGCCTGGCGTGGCTGTTGTTAGGATTATTTTAAGGGACTCAGCCATGCACACTGGATTTTACCTGGAAGCAACTTTTACATTTGTATGCGGCCTCCAGTGCTTAACATATGTACGGCTCTGTCACATCGATTACATGTCTGGTTCTTGATGACAAGGTCCACGAGCTATGAAACAAAACACTTCCAGCCTGGTTTTGACATATGTGGCCAACCTCTCCTTTCACTTTCTCTAAATCCCCTCAGTGCAGCCTGCTCCATTCTGCATGCACTCCATGTTCTGGGATACTGAGCTCTTCATGATGTCTGAAAGCACCCAGTCATCCTGCCAGGGTCCTCAGCCCTTCGGGTGGTGAAGGTACATGACTCCCCCATCCTGCCAGGGTCCTCAGCCCTTCGGGTGGTGAAGGTACATGACTCCCCCATCCTGCCAGGGTCCTCAGCCCTTCGGGTGGTGAAGGTACATGACTCCCCCATCCTGCCAGGGTCCTTAGCCCTTCGGGTGGTGAAGGTTCATGACTCCCCTGGGTGGCCCTGATCACAGATTCACAGAGAGAACGGGGCATGGCTGCATTGAGATTGTGTGTTGTGCGGAACAGTATATCCCAATTTTGGGGAGTTTTTGTAAACACAATTATCAGGTGTTTTCCAACCTAACATTGGTAGTGGATTACAAATAATGTTCTTGCTCTGTATGTATGCTTCCAGTACGCTACGTTTGTTCTTTGGAATACGTTTTTGTGGTTTTATTTCTATGCTTTTCCCTGTTTGGATTATGTGTGCTTGTTGACAGCGCCCGTTTACCTTCGGGTTTAAGGTGCTATACAAATACTTAGCTAAATAAATAATAAATAACCCTACAAACTTGAAAATAAGAGATCCCCCATGAGTGGGGTGCAGGATGTGCATTTCCGACCCAAATTTAAGGGTTACCCACTTCACATCTGGCAAGCCTTGCTACTTTACATTCACAGCTGCAAGGGAATTGTTTGCACTGTGTCTGAACTTCTTAAGCTAAGCAAAGGAAACTCGGTGTATACACCAAGAATCAGCCGTCTTTGTATTCAGTCCGCTAGCAATGAGGTCCCCCCATGAAGAGGGGAATGAACACCTGACTGGTGTAACATGACATACCAGAGACGGGCCACTCGAGAGACATGCCAACAAAAGCAGGAAATAAGGTGGCATGTACCTTCCCAGATACAGACTATTTTTAAGACAGTGTTAAAAAAGGCACAATAATGTGTCTCCAAAAAATGTGAACATGTGAACTAGATGAAAATCCATACCCAAATGCAACAGTTATATTCACTCCACGAAAAGACACAATCCAAGACACACCTTCCAAATACAGAGTGTCAATTCTAAATACCTAAACATCCATATCATCATTGCACAACAGTGGTATGTTATGCTTTTTATTGGGATTTTATAAACTGCAGCCATTCATCCCTCAGGAACCCTGGCACTATTGAAGAAATGATACATAGGAATAACGTGTCGAGTTCAGTACGTGACATGGACATTATGCTGTCCTCAATTATGGCATGATAGAGGAGAGCCTGAAGTTTAGTTCAAAACTTTAACAAAGTGGACTGTGCGCATACAAATTGAGGTTCTGACCCTCATTACAGTTTTGCCTGTAATTCTAACGGGATACCAGCAAAACTGCCTTACCGTTTCCGCTGCCTGATGCCCCGGTATTACTGGGATATTATGGGTGGGGGAGACGCTGTTAAATTCCCATTCCATAGGACTCCAGGGATGGGATTGCTGGAATTACTGGCACCAGTAGTACCGGCGCTCGTGATTCTGGCATTTATTTGCCAGTAGGGGCCTGAACTCCTGGCAGGTCAGGTCTGCCGGTAGTTCACTGCCTCCATCAGCAAACATATGTTTCCCCGGTCGGGAAATAATGCTGGTGCCGAAAATACCAGCATTTCTTTTTCCAGCGTTTTTTCCAGACTGGGAACTCATAATGAGCCCCAATGTGTGCCTCATTAAACGGTGTGGGAAAAAAGTGGTGCCAGCTCTGACACATCTTTTGGGGAATTACTGGCATTTTTCCATAGGACTCCATGGGGGATTGCCAGTATTACGGGCACAGGTAATGTCAGTGCCCGTAATACCAGCTTTTTTTTGCCAGTGAGTTGCCTGAGTTACCTCCAGCTCTTGGCTGGAGGCAAATCCGGCCACCCCACCAGCATATTTGTAGTTTGGCGATGCTGGAAAAGTGTCAGCAACGAAATTTCCACCACTTTTTTTCTCACACCGCCAACCCCTTATCTGGGTAACAGCCAATTCACACAGCATCAATGGCCATATGATCTGTGACTACTCAATGGCGTCCCCCAAGACTGGCTGACATAATAATGGTCTTGATCCGCCCAGGATTCCAAAACACCCAGAACAGATACAGGCAGGTGAGTATGGCCAAACCCAGATGCTTGTTGTGTGAAGCACATATTAACACTGTGAATATTGTCCATATGAATGGTGGTGTGACCTATAGCTGCTGGCGCAAATGCTGCGGTGAGGAAGATGAGCTCTTGAAACCTATTGGGAGGCGAGCGGGAGGTACTACAACTGCAACAAAATGCATACGTTTGTTGCAGCGAAAATGGACAATGGATGCAGGTGGGTTACTCATGAATTAAGCAATCAGTTTAGAGATGAAGACTGCCTGCCCTTTGCAAGAAAAGTCCTGCAGCAGAGCTGACTGAGCCTGTTATCCTTTTGAGGTTGATTAATTGGGATATATGTGATCACTGCGACCACATATAATTGTTACGGCCGAAAATTCAGATTTGTTTTATGATTTTTTTTTTAATTAACCCCCTTTACACTACATAGATATGTGGGGGGAGACTTCCAGCATCCCCCCATATTACTATATTATCCCATACCCCCCACATATATATATATGTGGTGTACAGGGGGTGTTTAAAAAAAGGCTGGCATTTCGGACGTCGCAATTGTGAGGGCGACATTTTGGGCCATTTCCATTAATTGAAAACTATGAAATTCATAAAATATCAACTATTATTGCAGCTTTTAGAACTGTGAGGAATCTTGCATGAAACACGTTATATGGTCGTTCATTTTTATTATCATTCAATTGGTCCTGTAATAGAGCTGAGTGGCATCAACATCAAGATGGCATAGAGATGGGCTAATTAAGGGTTTCTTAAGGGTACTTGCAACGCCAGGCTAAAATGCATACATTTCTTGCAACCGCTTCCCAGATCCTAACCAGATCAAGATGTTCCATGCCTACATTATGGCAACACAGATGAGCGTCATTCCTTGGGGGAGCAGCACAGGCAGAGACCTGATGCATCAACATCTAGTGTTTTCCTATTAAATTCTTTTGCAGTGTTCCTTTTTCTTTCTTGTGTTAGCTATAAGATGTTTCCTTACATGCTGCCATTCCTGGTTGTGCCTGGACCCTCATATTACTTGGCTTGTTTCCCTGTAAAATCGGAGTGGTGCCCGGCCTCCCCTGCCACTTCTACTTAGTCTTCACTAGTTTCTCTGCAGTCCATTCTTAAACATGGACACAGCAGGCATTTGATTGGATAGATCATATAGCTAACTCACTAGCACTCATTTATGCACCATTCAGAAGCACGTCCTCACAGTGCATGTGTGCAGCGGGAGCCCTGACCCCTACACCCATACCCAGCCAATGCCCAATCTCACACAGCCTGTTCCTCTCTGGCAAAACTCTTTGATCCTCCTTTTGGCTACTCTTGGAAGAAATGCATCTACCACATGCACCCCTCGTTTTCTCCTCTTTCTTTCTCTATGCCAGTGCTCCACTCCTTGTGCCAATATTCCTGACACAATGTTACCCCTCTTTCTTCTCCTTGCCCCACTGTCCATGCCACACTTGCTGCCCTCTTCAATGTCGGTTCTCACCTGAGCATGTTGATGAAATGATATCCTCTTTGATAGGAGCTTCGATCTCCTGTTAATCACCAAGACTTGGCTTCGGAATTCTTGTGGCCCGGCTATAGCCCTGCATTTCCTCCTGATTCCACCTGGCCCTTCAGGACAGAGTCTCCATCATTGGAGGAAGCACTGCTATTGCCATATCAACTTTATTCAATACATTTCCTTTTGTGTTTTTCTCTAGAGATGATACCTTCCATGATAAGCTCCCTCCCTCCATCTCTCTTATTCTCTCTCTACATCTATTATCTTGGTCAGCCCTTCACCTGGAATAAAAGGCCCTTACCAATGCTTTCATTGGTGCTCTTTCCCATCTGGTGCTTTCTTCATCTCACCTGCTAGTTCTAGGTAATTTTATATCTGGGCTGAATGTGATGATGTTGCCCATACCCTTTCTGTTCTGTACAATATGTCTACTCTTTATTCATTTCATTCAGTGTGTGCACAGTGCTACCCATCTTGCTGTCCATGCCCTTCACCCTATCTTTAGCACACCCCTTCGAGCCTCAACCCCCCCCCCCTCAATTTTCTGGATCTGTTCCACTTACCTTTCTCTATTTTCTTTCCTTTAAAATATCCCTCTACTGAGACTCCTACGGTTGGTCACTGGAAAAAATGGTCTCCTTATACCTTTCAATAGACGTTTGCTCTTCTTTCCCCTGCTTGCACCAATCCTCTCATTGGTTTATGTGCATTCAATAAATGGATCTCAATAATATTAAAACTCTTCTTCACCCCTCTAAACCTCCACATGTCTAATGGTTTTTGACTGGCCATGCTATTCATCATACAAAAATCATTCACGGTCCCTAATGGCTACTCTTACATGCATTATGCTTAATATACAGGGACTGGGCCACCCTATTAAGAGGCATAGACTGCTGAATTGTGTGAGCGATATTCAGAGAGATAGAATTGTCCTGCAGGAAACACATACGGATGCAGTGAAATTGGCAAAGCTGCTTAAAGGCTGGTTAGGACTGGCGGTTCATTCCCCATATCATAAAAGATGGAGGGTCTCCATAGTGGTTCATAAAAGAGTTCTGATTAAGCTTTGAGACACGGTGGTAGATAAAGAGGGGGGATTTGTCTTGGTACAGGGGATACTATACCAACGATGCATTACGCTCATTAATATCTATGCCCCACCAACGAATAACCTGGATTTTTAACTCACACTTTCACATCGTGTGTCTCGTTTATGGGCCCACTGACACTCATTGGTGGTGAATTCAATCTCACATTGTCACGCGAGATGGATAGACAATCTCTGGCACCCACCCCACAACACATTCCTCAGAAGAACGCGACTCTCGGAACACCTGAATCAAAGATAATACACATTCTACTCACACCACCACTGTGGCTATGCTAGCTTCAATTATTGGCTACTTCCATCCAATCTTACCCATATGGTTGATCGATGTTAATTATTGCCCGTGACACTATCTGATCATGCCCCAGTCTTGCTAATTGTTTTTTCAGATCAACCCAGATAGGCCCCATCCTGGTGAACTGGGCAAAACTGCACTCCTTCCTATGACACATACAGCTCCCCACAGTTATCCCGCATGAGCTAACTACATTGAATGCTCAAATTACAGAAGAAGGTGTGGCCAGGGCCATATTGGGACTTGCCTTGCGAAAAGCAGCTGGACTAGATGGCTTGCTCATAGATCTTTATGAATTGATGCTCGAGCTGCTTGCGCCGCGATTAACAGTGGTCTTTACAGAAGCGTCTGAATCAGGATATCTCTCAAATTCTATGCTACTGGCAAACAGCGTTTTTTCACAAATCAGGATGAGACCGAACTGAGTGTAGCTCATTCAGACTGATATTGGTAATTAATTCTGACACCAACTTCCTAGCTAAATGTCTCACTAGACAATTGGAGCGACTACTCCCTTCACTTATTCATCAAGACCAGGCGGGGTTCATCATCAATTGCCTTTCATCTGATAATATGAGATGATGACTACATATCATTACCACAGAGTCAGACAGAGAAGATGTAGTTCTCTCGCTTGATGCAGAAAAAGCTTTCAATAAAGTAAGATGGGACTACATGTTTGCTGTTCTGGATAAGTTCACATAAGGGGCATTTCACCAAACCGATAGAACTGCTAAACACCAACCTGATGGCAACAGCTGTTACAAACAGCCATACCTTTGAGCCGTTTCCACAACATACTGGAGCGCGTCAAGGGTGCTCGCTGTCTCCCCTGTTGTATGCATTGGCGATCGAGCCATTAGTTGCTAAATTGCATATGGATAGCGAGTGTAGGGGCATAACTAGGGAGAATTAGGAACATCGGGTTTCCCTATATGCCGATGATCTATTATATAAATGTCAGCGGCAGCTCATTGTACCTACCACGAATATGCACAATACTATGGGAATATGGCCCGATCTCTTGCTTAGCATTAACTGGGATAATTCGGAGGTGATGCCACTGCGGTCTGCTATCCCGTGGGATCTAGGCTTGGTGGACCATTTTCTGTTACAGCTATGATTCATTAACCTAGGGATACGAGTCAGTGCAAATCTTACCGAATTAGTAGAACTAAACTAGCCTACTGTATGACAAAAATAGAGGAGGACATGATCAAATGGAATATCCTACCACTCTTGTTCATTGGAAGGATCAGTGTCGTTAAAATGAACTCCTTGCCTAAACTAATTTGCCTGTCTTATATGATACCTTCGCCCCCAACAACGGCTACGTTTAAAGGGTTCAACAGACAAGTGGCAAAGTTTGTATGGTGCAATAAAAAAGCGTGTTTGAAGGTAACCACTTTACAAGCTATCAAGCCAGATGGGGGACTAGCGTTACCATCATGGAACATATGTTATCTTGCTGTGCAAATATGCTGGGCCAAAAGATGACTCAATGAGGAAGACGCCACAAGTTTGCACAGGCTACAACTAATCACAATGTAGCCCCTCTCCTCACAGGAGATATTAACAATCCCACCTACTGAATTGCCTAGACTTATTAAAAAACACATCACTTTTATCGGACCAACAATTAGCCAATGGCAATGAATTTTGAAACTAACAGGGACTAACACTAGCCTGGCCCTGCCTTTGATTAGTATTAGAGCACTTCTCTCGAATGGTCTGGAAGGCCGGCTTCATGCCAGACAAGAATGGCACAGGCAACATGTGCGTATTATGGACCCATATGAGTCCACACTGCCACCATTCCGGAAGGCAAAGGGAATCCTCAGACTCACTGAAAAAGACTGACTACAAAACAGGACTCTAATATCAATAGTACACAGACACACTATACAAGAATCTCGGAATAGAGATGCTTCGACATGTGAATTAGAATTTGCAAGGGACCTCACTGATTTCCCAAAGATTAAATCATTCTATAGACTTTTCATACTGAATAAACTCAGAAGAAATATGAGCCTTGCTGACATGTGGGCTGAGGAACTGGGGATCTCGATAGATGTAGGGGATATCTATAACTTTTTTCTATAAACAAAGATGTTTAATAAAATGTGAAAAATAGGGAAATCCAATATAAACTCATTCAGTGGGTGCACTTCACCCCAACTAGGATGTATGCTATGAAATGACCACAGTCACCCGTCTGTTGGAGGAATGTGGACAGACTAGTACAATGGGCCATATATTTTGGGCTTGCCCCAAAATTACAGCTTTTCAGAGAATGATTCTATTAGACATTCAGTGCTCCAAAACCACACACTCACCCCTACCAATGTTATTTGGTAGTGATCTGGATGAGTGGCACGAGGATGCGCTAGTGAGGAAATGTTTCCGTATCAAGTTGTTTACGGCTCAGAAGACTAACAAGGCTACCAGTAGCAACCTACCAGCACCCTTTCTGGACTGCCAGACTACGGGATTGCATGCAGGGGCCGGATCTCCCAGCAGGTCTGACCTGCCAGAAGTACCAGCCCCTGCAGGCATGGTTTTCACGTAAGCACTGCCACCGTTAACAATGGTGCCAGTGCTTCCGTGTCCCCATTCTCATCAGAATGGGGACTTACACTTCACGCTGCCGTGACTTGTAATGTCTTGGTGGCACCAGGATTTCAGGCGGTGGAACGGTGTTACAAGGTCAGCGGCAACCCGTTGGTAACACCGGTGGGTTACCACCAACCTCGTAACTGGAAGACCGAGATCCCCCCCTGAGAAAAAGGTATGGGTAACCTTATTATCAAAGGTGTGTGCCCTTGAGAGAAATGGATATAGACAAGGTATGAACTCCTCACAATCAGACAAGCCATGGGCCCTATTGGACCCATACATATAATACATTGGGCCTCATTATGAGTATGGAGGTAGCCATGCCGCTTTTAGCAGCATGGCTTCCCCCATACCGGGTACCTGGTTCAAGAAATGAGGAATTACCGGGCTATTCCGACCTTGGAGGGCCCGGTAATTCCCTTTCCTGTGACCCGGACCCGGTACATCCCCATTCCCATTTGAGCCCCCATAGGGTTAATGATGGGCCCGTTGTTAGCATCCTGGTCTGCTAGCGGGTTTTGCCAGACGTCCTTAGTGGGACCCGTGAGCAGACCTCGTAATGAGGCGGTAGAGGGTTAACAGTGCTGTTAACCCTCTACCGCCCTCCTTGTAATGAGGCCCATTATATATATCACCATGTCCAGATGATATATGGCAGGCTGATTATCATGCATCAACTTCCACTACTTTCACACCAATGCCTTAATATCGAAATATGTATTTGGTCCTTGAGTTTAGATGATGACTCAAGAAAGTCGCTCTAGTTGTAGAATTGTATATACATATGTAAGCTAATAAGAGCCTACCTATAAATGCTATCATGTCTTGTGTGTACTTACGTATTGATGCAATGATTTCTGTCTGACATAATGTACCTGTAGATCAAGTGAATGGACAAAGGGCCTCATTATGACCCTGGCGGAAGACCATGGTGCTATTAGCACCATGGTCCATGCCGGTAAGTTACCGACTCCGCCATGGAGAAAGGGGGAATTACCACCCCATTACAAGGTTGGCGGGGCGGTAATTCCCCCTTCGTCCATGGCCCTTCCCCATTCCCATTTTTGCCCCATAGGGCTCAATGGGAATGGGGAAGGCGCTAAGTACGGTGCCGCAAATTGCGGCACCGTAATTAGCACCAAGGTCCCTTTGCGGGTCCCTACTTTAACGGCTGGTCCAAACCAGCCGTTAAGGTCGGATCCCGCAAAGGGACCTCGTAATTAGGCGCTAATAGGTTAACGGCGCCACAGCCTTTTGCGGTGCCGTTAACCCATTAGGGCCTGGGTCGTAATGAGGCCCAAAGTCTCTCCCAGTTTGTGGCACTGCTTGTTTTCTTTGGATTCTTTACTGTGTATATCTCACTATGGGGGATGGGAAGTTGTGGTGAAAGGGATGGGAGGTTATTGATGCACATCGTGAATGTGAAATGCATAAGTACATGTCACTCCATCCCTGTTTGTTGTATTGTTAATATACTAATAAAAACTTAAAATCCCCCGAAAAATGTCATTCACCAAACACAACTATTTCTCATCATGTGTTGATGCTACCTCCCATAGTCATAAAGAATTCTTCTTTGGGTCTAGAGTGAAAAAATCAAACTTTTATTTTAAAAAAAGCTTGATTTAGAAAGACCACTCCGAGACTGCTTAGAGCTTCTAAATCGACCAACCTCGCACCTCGCCCCTCGCCCCAGACGAGTGCATACAGAGCTCACAGGTGTGACCTGGCCGGAAGAGGGAAGCCACAAGCGTGTGTGTCTGCCTCTCTGTGTCTAAATGTTTGGGTGTCTGTGTGGGGGATGAGGGAGAATGTTTGTGGTGGGCAAGGGAGGGAGGGAGTTGGGGAGCAATGTGTGTTTCAGGAGGACCCCCCTGATTTAAGGACATCCTGCCAGCCAGGAGAGGGTGGGTGTGGGTGTAATGGGTAGGTGATCTCCTTCCAGAGGGATCTGAAGGGGGTGAAATCCCCTGAAATTGTAACAATTCCAGAATTAAAGGCTGCACTAAATCAGCCGTAACCTTGCATGCAGACTTCAATATTCGGGATTAACACATGGGACACTGCTCTGTCGATCACACACATTCTCATCCAATTCTGAAGCATCCATTTCTGGTATTCTGCCCTCTACTGAAATTTGAGAGGATATTTACTAATTCTTCTTCAATTAATTTGCCACTATTCATGCTTATTTCCCTTATTAATGTCCTTCCTCTGACCATGCTGTCTCCCCTATTCTGCTTTTATCACCCTACTTCCTCTCTCTCTCTCTGCCATCCAACCTTTAATGTCTAGGACAATTCAGCACTTTATTACCAAATAGAAATATGCTTGCCCTCTTGCTACTGCCCCCAAAAAGTAAAAGTATATTTTATAGTTATTTACTGATACCTCCTCCCAGTCCTTAATGTTTCTCTTACTCTTAAAGTGTTCTCCTGTCCCCTCAAAATGGCAACTCTTACACCACTTGTTAAGAAACCCTTCTTGAACCTTTAGGTTTCTTCCAACTTTCACTCAATTTCTCTTCTCACTGCCCTTACCAAACCTATGTAAATCGTTGTCACTACTCAACTGTAGGACTTTATGGTGTCAGTCAACATTTTACGCCCTTTGCAGGTGAGCTTAATTTGGGGCAAAGGACATAATCTGTCCTCCTAGAAGCCACAGGTGACATTCCCCGGATATAGTGATGAGCCTTGCCTTGCTTTATATCTCCGCTGCCTTCTATACTGTCAACTGTGTCAAAGCTTCAGGAGTTTAGAAGGTTCTCTTTCCATGAAGAAGTACTTCTGCAAACTAGATTTAATAAGGGCCATATATGATCTTTTCAAAATTCTCTGATTAAAAAGCCATTTCCATAGTTAACTTTTTCCAGTAATCGCTTTTTATATAGTATCCAAAGAATATACAAATTGTTGCATTCAGATTCCAAAATATGACTTAAATCAGAATGGGCCAGAAATGCCTTAGGGTTCGACCGCAGTTTGATCAATAAATGAAAATGTTCTATTAATAACTCATTCTCAAGAAAGGAAGCCCTACTTCTCGATGTGATGCAAAATTTGAAGCAGGTTCTGGCATGATTAAAATCTTCTTTAAAAATATATTTCCCTGAACCTTCATCATGGAGAGGATTGAAAACGGCCAAGGTCAGCTCCATATTTCGCTATTTCGTTAACTTTATTGTGTAGACCCTGAGCATCATATCAACAGGGTGTTTTTTATAGAGGTTCTAAAACTGTCAAATTTCTCCTACGACATGAATAATCTTCATCATATGCTTCACATCCTTCAATCTGGATGAAAAAGAAAAATCTAAATATTCAAATGAGGTGGTGACTGGTAGAGGCTCTTTCCCACGTAAAATGTGGGCAGCTTAATTCATTTTTTATTCTTTGAGCAAATCATGAGCATGAATTTGGACACATTTACATCAAGGTCAAGGTTGCTCACAAATACTGAATAAGTAGTAATTAGAGACTGAAGGGAAATAAATGTTTATGCAAGCAAGACTGTGTCATCAGCATATGCTAAGACTGAATACTCGGGTCACCAAAGTGAGGAGCATCAGCTCCACACACACTAGAGTCTAATGTAATCTATTGATGTATAGGGAGAATAGCAGAGGGATAAGGACACAGCCCTGTCCCACTCAACTTTTAACAGGAAACTAAGCAGTGCAGTGTCCTCCACCCCCTGAACAGACACCCGTGTGTAATGTGATGCAGCTAGAACTCTCACCAGCTCTGTCTTGAACACTGGATCAGAGTTTTCGACCGTTTCACTTAATTAAAAGTAGTTTGTGGGTCCCTGGATGGTAGATAGCTGTTTTCTTGCTTGATATACAGGGCATTAGAAATAAATATAAAGTCAAAGACTGCTCATCCATGCCACAGCCTTCAAGAAAACCTAGTTGAATTCTCAAAAGAATATTTTCAGTTTCCACCCAGAGGAGTAGACATGATAGAATAGCTCTACCAAATATCTTTATTCGGGAATCTGGTAGGGATATTGTCTGATATGCCAAGGGAGAAGAACTGCAACTTGTCTTTGAATAGTGGGAAGATAATTCCACTTTTCCACGACTCAGGGAACTTAATTATGATTAAAAAATGTGTCAAATGTGGAGGGCAAAATTCAATAAGGGACCTAAAAAGATTCAAAGGGATACCATCCGGTCCTTGGCTTTTATTGCCAGTTTGCTTGTTAATCGATAACATTATTTCACAGATGCTTAAATTGATTCTCATAGAATGAGCAGCAGAGTACAACACAGTTTCTTGTCCAGCCTATACTTCAAGAGAAGTTTATTTTTAGGAGTTGTTATAAAGAGTAATAAAATTTGTAATCCAAATACAATCACTACCATTAGTTTTCAACCAATTGCCATAAACTACATGTCCTGAACCATGATTTGCTAATTCTAGGACATGTTAGAGTTAGTCTGTTTGGTAGCTGCAGCTAATTCTTCCAATGCTATGAAGTCAAGATCTGCTTTCAAATGGCAATTACTTCCTTATACTTTGCCTGGGATGTTGTTATCTTTGCTTTATCAATGTGTGGTGATTTTAAATGGATTAACAACTCAACCCCAGCTTCTATGCAGTTAGCATCAAACCAGACATATTTATACCTAGGGCTTCCATTACCTCCAACTTTGAAAAAACTAGATGAGACATAGGTCACAAACCTCTCAAACATTGAAAACAGAATTTCGGAATCTACAATCAAGCATATCTGACATAGAGATATCATAAGCATTGACTTATTTTGTATCAAACAACTATATATTATCCAAGGTGCGAAACTTATATTCTGCAATAGCTTTATCAATACTGTCTTTAAAATCTAATAACACTGAACCATGGGTGGACCCTAGGGGCTATTATAGAAATTACCCAAAAGTACCATGTCACTAGTTCCAGTCCTTAAAATCAATAGTAATAGGTGTGGACAATTAATATCAATTAGTCAAACCTCTTCTGCCAGTGAAGATTTTACAAAAGGTCACCAAACCGCCAGCATATCTCTCTCTCTGTTTTTGTTGAGGCCTTAATTCTTTAATTTGGTATAAACAGAAACCATGCAACTACAAATCATGGCCAGCTCATGTTTGCTGCAGGAGAATGATGTCATCCTTTCCTAGAATCTTATTTACTTCTGGGTTGCCTAAGTTACCCCAAAACCTGGAAATATTCCCTGACATTTAATAAATAATATCTGACACTTGTTCAATAGTATCAACAACAGCTTCGATTGAAATAGTAAAGAGGCTAACAACCTGGTCGGTAATATTCTTAGTAATTCAATTCACTATTTCTTTATTTTGGAATCAGTCCTTAAAAACAATAGAATACACATAATATACAACAACAATACAATAAAATGCAATGTTATAACAACGTTAAAAAGGATAACATTAATTTCATCCACAATTTGCAAGTTAAAAAAATCAAAATAGTAGACATGTCTACTAGGTGCAATTAATGAAATGGGGTATGTTTAATTGAAATATATTTTATTTGGCCTATATCTAACATAAAACTCTAAATGCTGATAATGAAGGCACGGGAGAAATAGTATGACAGTCAATTTGTCCAGGTTGTGTCTTATTATGCGCTTATTCTACAAACTATACGTGTGGTGCGAGTGTGGTAGCATGTTCTTTTCCTTTTTATCCCGGTTCTATGTATAGAAATGGACAAAACAAAAATGGCACATTTACTGTCTGTGGACCTGCATAAAATAAGTGCATCCTTGAGATAATGAATAAAAAATCCAATTAATGCTGGTTTTAATTAATTTCTCTTTGCCCATTAGGCAAGAGGGACACAAATCTGAACTACTCATGTGCCATACAATTAAGTGTGAGTAAAGGTAGGATGCCTAGCCAAAATTTGATATAAAGTGACCATGCATAGGGTAGGGAAATTAACGGCATACTTGTTGTATGATTTGGAGTGCCACTATGCTTCAGCTTGGTTTGATTGGTGACAGTTGGTGCTCAGTTTGTTCAGCAATATGTTGTTATATGCTTGTTGTATGGCTGTCTTGGTGTGGCTGTTTATCCTGTGAGGATTATGCCATAGATCATTAAGGCCAAAAGAAATTTGCAGCGATTTAACATCTCTGCAACAAATTAAGCCTGACCATCACTTTATGACAGGAGATCTTGCGTTGCTTCTCCATATTTTCTTAAATATGGGGAGGCACACATGCACAGCCTGTGGACCCGGGCTGAAAGCAATTACGTCTGAGATCTGCATTTGATTGAGCTCTAGGTGCAACATTGGGGCCGATTCATGGAATTAATGTGCGCTGAAATTTTCAGCGAAAGCATGCAAAAGCGTGTGAATCGCAGTGCCAGTGCGAAAATCGTAGCGAAACCCGCGCACAGCAATTCATGGAAGTCTGTGCATGTGTAAATCCCAGGATGTGCGCCAAAATTATGCGTGGTGCACGCTGGCGCACACGTCTCCAAACAGCGCGCACTACGCACACAGCGAAATCGCACATAGCGAAGCGCAGACAATAAAAGTAGGAGGAACAGAGGGCGTGACACGCGGAATGGGGAACAACGTGTGAAAATGTGGGCGTCACGGGGGAAGTACAGGAGGGAAATGCGCGGAACGCCCACACGCATGTTCAAAACACATATTCATGGATTCGAACGGGGCTAACACGTGCGCCAAAAAAGAGGCGCGAATCCGGGAACACGTACGCCAGCAGGAAGCAGGCGTATGTGAACCCGCGCAGCATAAATGTGTGCGCAAAAAACAAACAAGCTCAGACACCAGGATGAATATACCATTGCTAGCAGCAGTGGTCGTGGGATACCGCAGGAGGAGGAGGAGGATAGTCAGGCCCAGAATTTTCACACCCAGAACCAGCCTTTTTGGGATGCCTGATGACCAGGTGTATGGGAGGTACAGGTTTCCACCTCACATAATACTCGACCTGGTCAGTGAGTGGGAGGATGACCTCACATCATCCACCCTGTGCTCCCAAGCACTCAGCCCCCTGGAGAAGGTCCTCAATGCACTGCACTTCTTGGACACTGGATCATTTCAGCGGACAAGTGCTATAGTGGGGGGGTGTCACAGGCCACGCAGTCACGCTGCCTACACCAGTTCTTGGCCATCATGACTGCACGCCCATCCGTCCGCAGGCACATATACCTGCCCAGAACACCTGCAGAAAGGCAGGCTGCCATCCAGGATTTCTACGGGGTGGCACAATTCCCCAAAGTCCTAGGTGCCATTGATTGCACCCATGTGGCTCTACGTCCCCCCAGGGCATCAGAGCACATCTATAGAAACCGCAAGCACTAGCATTCCATCAACGTCCAGGTAGTATGTGATGCCAAGGGAATCATCACCTCAGTATATGCCAACTATCCAGGGTACACCCACGACAGTTTTATTTATAGAATGTCAACCCTAAACCGGGACCTAGAAGCTGGGCGGCATGGCGATACATGGCTGCTCGGTGAGTATAAATGCCACAGCACTTGGGTGATGGCATGTCAGATACTGAGTAATGTCACAACCCCACTAATGATACCCATCACCACATCCCCAGAGGACAGTGCCTACCCTCTGAGCACCCACATGATGACGCCAATTCGGAACCCCACCACGCCACCCGAGGTAAAATACAACACAGCCCACATTGCAACCCGGGGCATGGTGGAGCGCACTTTCAGAGTGCTCAAGTCACGCTTTCGCTCCCTTGACCGTTCTGGCGGGCAGCTGTTATACGCTCCCCCAGTAGTGTGCAGGATCATAGTGGTAGCATGTGTCCTGCACAACGTTGCAACACGCCAGAGCCTGCCCGTGGACATGGTGGTGCCCCCACATCCCCAACCACATGCACGCCCGCTGTGCATGGGAGGGGAAAGGGCGCGGGGTGAGGCAGCCCGTACGCAGCTGGTGGCTAATTACTTCACCTAAAATCACACCCCTGTGGAGTGCACACAGCCCTGGCACATTCCATCTGACAATCAATGATGATGACATAAGGGACAGTCAACTGTCACAACCATACCAGCCTGAGATTGGTCACCTGGAAGTGTTACATTGTGTGCATCCCTACCTACACAAACACCACCAATGCTGTGTCATCAAAAGACACACTTCTATGCTGCTAAATTGATTACCCCCTTGCAAAATACAACATGACAACAGTGCCATGTCACCCAACCCCTCCCCAGCAATGCCACCCAACACACCATGGCATGTCATGCTATGTGAGAGCAAACAAAGCAATCCCCAAAACATGACACAAGTGTCACAAAGTACAGTGTCCCTAATGGAAACTGGCCACACACAAAATGCTCCCAGTAATGTAGAGCTAGGAGGTCCGAGGACAGGGTGCGCACCAACAGCCACCTGTGTGGATGTTGGGAAAAAGAAACACCTCCATGGGCTCAGGCCAATGTGGGAGAACTGCTGCTGTCGCTCTCCTCACCCTCTGCTGCTGCCACAGGAGGTGGTGGTGCTATGGGAGGCAGCCCACGCAAAGCCCTGGTATGGTCCTTCATGGCAGCAAGCATGCAGGTGTGGAAGGTCTTGTTCTGGAGGATTATAGTGCGGAGATCCCCATGCACCATCTGACGTGATGCCCAGATCTTCTCCCGAGTTGCCTGCATCTCAGCCTAGAGCGAACGTGTGAGCCGCTCCAGCTGCTGTTCTGTCCTCACGTTAGTGGAAGCCTCAAGGTCAACAAGAGTCTCCCTGAGGTGATGGAATTCTACCCTCAGGGCTTCCCTGTGGCCCTGGGACTCTATTGATATCGATTGGCGTAGAGTCTCCAGTGCCGCCCGTCTGTCCCTGTTGGACGCCAACATGTCCTCCCTGTGTGATTGGCAAATGGAGTCTGTTGCCTGCTGTAGTTGCTCCATCTGCCTTTCAGGGGGGACAATGGAAGTGGCCACCCTCTCCATTGCTTGAGCCATCATCTCAACTGATGCTGCCTGTTGGGTTGCCATACCATACATGGATTGTTCCCATTAGGTATTGCCTGGTGGCGTACGGCCACCGTGTCAGCAGGCACCACACCTGTTTGGGGCAAGGTGATCTGCGCCTTGCTGTGCCGGCACTGCCTGAGGCTGCAGGACTGCATTCCCCCTCTGATCTGCTGGCCCAGGAACAGAATCAGATGTTGTGGAGTGTGACCCTGCATCCGTAACCGCCAAAGGTGGAGTTACCAACACTGACATCCCCATAGAGGGTTCTACCCCTGGTGCAGGTGGGTTGGACAGAACAGAATCCCTGCCAGAAACACTTACCTGCGACGGCACATAGGTCTCATCATCCGAATCAGCACCTGAATAGAGGTCTGGGGAGGTGCACCCAGAGGCACCCCTGGACAGAATGGTCTGCAGCAAGATTGAGTTCTCACCCACCACCACACCACGTCCCCCACTGGTGCCCGGTCGTGCCTGAGATCCCTCCTGGGTCAGCACCATCTCCTCAACCTCAACAGCATCAAGTGCGTCATCCCCTGCAAAAACATGAAAGACAAAAAATGGAAACAGGCATTAACACCATAGCACACAAATAGGCCTGACAAGCTACAGAACCAGTACATGATTTACACATGTCCCACATGACTATAACCCTCCCATGCATGCACTGTCACTGAGTTGGAAGGGGAGGCAAAAGGCAGACACTGATGACACCAAGATGGAAGAGCAACACATTTGCTGCATGCTGGGTAGCACTGCCATCACACATTGGCCTGTAAGTGGCATGTCCAATACACATACATGACACATGCCATCACACAGATGGCATGTACCATAGCCATGGTACATTCCACAAGTACATCCATATGTCAGTGAATGAATACTGTCAGCCATCCATGTGAGAAGGACATGATGAGATGAAAAATGCTACATAGTGTGACAAAATAGGCATGTGCCACACACTGAAACACATCCAGTGTACAAAAATACAGTGATTGCAGGCCGATGCAAACATCAATGGTTGTGCACTTCAACATGACAGGAAACAACTATCATGTTCCACATTCAAACAGGCCCCAAAAATGTATGTGATCAGGCCAATACTCAATCAGCCTGAATGGTCAAATCATTCACCTAACAAGGTAACACATGTGGGCCAATGTGGGGTTCATCAATGACAGAAGCATGTCACAAATGTGACAATAGGGCTGAGGAATGCGTAGAAAAAGTGGGAGAATTGAAACAATCAGCCTGAACGAACACTGAAAAATACAAACAATGTTGTTGCAAGATGCCACTTCAAGGGCAACTGCCGTAATGTTGTGCTAAATTACTACTGTGGGCAGAAGGGATACTGTCACACCCAAATCCAAGGCCGCTGAATGTTTTGGATGAAGCACATGGGTGACCCATACCACTCAGGCACACACACCCTCACCTGGCACTCAATCAGAACCCGTCACCCAAACAACATACACATGCATTACACACACATGCATGGGCACTCACCGGACAATGCATCACAATCAGGTAGTTCTCCCACACCTTGGATCTGTTCCTCTGTGATGAAGGCCCCAGCAACAGACTCATGTTCAGTGAGTTTGTTGTCCTCTTGTGGAGACCCACCGCCAGTCACTAGAGTAGTGGCATGATTTGAGGCCAGCTTGTTCTTTGCTCTGCGTTTCAGGTCATTCCACCACTTGTAGCAATCATCAGCTGTGCGCCTCACAAATCCAAGGGCACTTATGCGGTCGGCGATGATCTGCCAGTGTGCCTTACGTTGACCAGTTGTGGTCTTGGACCCTGCAGTCACCAGCATTTCATGGCTTTGTGCCGACACATAGGCCACAAGTGCATCAAGTTCTGGATCATTAAAGCAAGGCTTCATTGAGGTACTGGCGTGTGTAGCCGTGTCTGGGGACTCAGCCTGTCGTGCCAGAGCACCCTTCTTCCTCTTCTTTAAAGGTGGAGCAGAGCCAGAGAGGCTTACGCCGCTTTGGTCAGTAGGGGCAGAATCACCGGTGGACTGGGTAGTAGGAGTGTGGGAATGCTGGCAGGAGGAACGTCAGTTTGATGGACCTGTACTGACACTGTCCTGGCTGGGAGAGTCAGAGCTGGGGCGGATGGAGCTGCAGCTGCCCCTGCAGCCTCCCCACCCTGCATTCTTGGGGCAGCAGATGACATAGCTGCCCCAGATCCACGTGGCTTGGTGACAACAACTTGCCCCACCACACGTGGCCTAGACTTGCTGACCTGGAAGTCAGCCAGGGAGTCATCCTGTGGCAGGTCAGGTGCCACAATGGGCTGGTCCAACAAGGGGCTGAGCTGGGATGGTGTCAGCCACGTTTCCCTCAACCATGGGGGAGGGCATGGGTGTCTCTGATTGTTCCTCCACACATGCGGGTATAGGGGCACCCTGCAAATCCCGGCCACGTCCCCTACCGCGCCAACCACGCCCACCTTTTGAAGGTCGGCCACCTTTGCCTCCCTTACCGCTTGGTCGCCTCCCAACCATGGCACTGATGTTGTTATGCGTATGGGAGTTGCAGTAAACTATTGTCCTGGGCAATTGGGGGTCAAAGGGGTAGGATACCAGATGGAATTCGTACCCTAGTGCTCTAACAAGGCTGTCTGTGACCCTGGGGGAAGATGACGGGTCACGCAAAGCACAGGCAGCCTAAAATCAAAAATTAACGTGCACGCAACCCCTCGTAGACCACGTGTGTGAAAAAATGAACCTGCACTACGCTGTGGCACCCAGAAACACAAAACTAAGCGTACGCGTAATACACACAACCTACAATGACCTCTGAAGGGGAACGCGACACACGGGGCAAGCACAGTTGCTAAGTACGTGCAGAACTCACCGTCTGCCTGGAAAAAGAATGTGAAAAATACGCGCGTGTGCGCGTTGGCAACACCCCCGCCAAAAGAAGAATTGTATGCTGCCTGAGGAGCCAGGACAAAAGGAGAAGTGAACTCTGTTTGAGGAAACAGGCCCAACAAAAATTCAGAAAAGAGCTGTCAGAGGTAACAGGGAGTACGAACTAGAAACGCTGTGAAGTAATCGCGTGTGAACCGACAAGAAGTACAGATTTCACCCACTCGCTCTCCACGAAAAGCACATACAAGGAAATGGCGTCCTACACGTAGCTTTTAAACCGGCCCACACGTACACGTCAGATACGCGTGTACGCGGGCGCTTTCCTCCAATTACACGCGATGACACTCGGACGTGCAGTTTTTCCACGTGTGCTCTGTCATCACGTGCTATGAGGGAAACGCCCATGCGCGTAATGTAACTTACGCGCTTACGTGCTAAGGGCCTTTGGTCCAATGGAATCGCGTGTGTGTGCTGACGCACTTACGCGCTAAGGCCCTTTGCTCGAATTACACGCTGACGTGCAATTTTTTCACGTGCCAAATCACTCCGTATCAAGCTGGCCATGCGAAAACACACGGGAGACCACGCTCCTGCCCAGAAGGCCGAATCACTGCCCCCCCAGAGCCCCGAGCACGCTCCCACATGCCATCTGCTGCTGCCTTACTGCCTGCTGCCCACGTGCCTTGCCATTTGCTGCCTGCACGTCAGCCAGGGGTGTAGTTGCAGTGACCACCCCTGCTGGAACCGAAGACTCCCGACTGGGATTCCATCACTCCACAGCCCAGCCCCAGGACCCAGTTGCCCACCCACTCCTGCCTCTGGGGTTGCCATGTCCGGAACAACACCATCTGGCTGCACTGGCAACCCCCAGCCAGAGAGGCAGAGGGCCACCAGCTTCACTGCCACCGAAGTTGGTGTCCTGGTGGAGCAAGTGCTAAGGCAGTATGATGCCCTCTTTGGAAGTTTGCGCGCCGACAATGAAGGACGGACCAGGATCTGGATGGACATCGTGACTGCTATCAATGCGGAGGGGGTGGCAGTCTGCGACTTACATCATGTCAAGAAGCGCTGGGAGGACTTCAGGTCCAGGACCCTCAACAAGGCCCGGCGCCTCGCTAAGGCAGCGGATGCCAAGGGGCACCGGGGCCAGCTGTCGAACCATCAAATGAGGGTCCTGGAATGCATATGCCCAGTGCTCTACGTCCAGATCCTTGAGAGGCAGACCCGTCTGGAGTCGAGCGGTAAGTCTACATGCATGTTGATAGTACGCTGTGCGTGTCGTGGTGTGCCAGTAGTGTGCAGGTTGCATATGTGTTTATGAATGGCCATGTAGGGATGTGTATGAACATGGGCATGCAGCTGCCACATGTGAGTCCTCTCAGTTGTGAGACACATTGATGGTGTATGTGTTGGTAAGCATGCTGGGCAAATGCAGGTGTGGGAGCACACATGTTTGAATTTCTGTTTATGTACATTGGCATGGTTGTGGCATGGATGGTGGTTCATAATGCATGTATCTGCACTGTGTACATGTGCATGTATGTGTATCTGACAAGTGTGCAACTGTAATGCAACATGGATGCACGTGACACTGATATGTAGAAGGATGAATGGCAGATGTGACATGTATGGCGATCTCATCACTGCAACAGTTGGAGGAGATGTAGACATGCATGTAAGTGTGGTGGCGTGTGTGCATGTCTGGTGCACTCCTTGTGTTTCATGTGATGTCAGGCTCACCTTTGGCTGTTCATGCTGTTGTATGTGTATGGATGGTGCTGCCTGGTGCAATATTGCTGTTGAAATGTTCATGTGTGTGAGTTAAAATGACATGTGTGTCGTGGAGTGTGATGCCGTTTCTGTAGTTAAACAATGCCACTCATGTGCAACTGTCATGTGTGTATCAGTCCATTGTACAGTGCCCTGATGCCTGTGTTTTATCTCTCCCTGTCTGCAGCGTCAACTGAAGAAGAGGGCGGAGAGGGTGCTGTGGAGCACAGCGGCAGGGACCATCCCGCCAGCCGGAGGCGCAAGGCCCGGCTCCCCTCCCAGGTTGTCATCTCGTTGGGGAGTGAGGAGTCCGGTGCCGCGTCCCAGGCCGCAGCTGCCGAGGGAAGGTCCAAGAGGCAGAGATTGGAGTTGGACTCCTCGGCAGCAGAAGGGGCAGAGGAAGATGGCATGGAGTCATCCAGGTTGGTGGGGGGTTTGGTGGAGGAGGAGGCCGTGCAAGGGACAGACACGGGGTCTGGAGGTAAGGATTCCACTGGTGCTTGTGGTGCAGTGCAGGGGGAGGGACAGGAGGCAGCACAGGCCACCACGGAGGTGCCTGTGTGTAATCCTGTCCCCGATCCTGTGACTGCATCATCCCGCACCAGCAGGGATGCCTACGTCCAGACCCGTTTTCAGGGAGGCGATCCGCTTACAACAACTGGCCTTCCTCTCCCTGCGGACGAGGCTATCCGGGACCGGGTTGAGCATGTTCTGGGTGGGGTGGCGTTGCGTCAACGGGCCATGCGAGGTGACCTGCAGTCTTTTCATGAGGAGACGGCATGTCTCCTCGAATGACTCGTTGACCGCGTTGACCTACTGGGACAGCTCACCAGGGCCAGATTCCTCCGTTTTCTGGACCTTGTTCCGACCCCCTCCTCAACTGAACCCCCTATGCCCCAGTCATCCTCCATGCCATCTTCCCACCCATGTATCACCTGGGTACCCTGTGGAGCTGCCTCTGACCCTGCGGCCAGGCTGGTGGAGGACACATCCCTGCCACATCCCTGCCACAGTCGGAAGTCGGACGTCCAGCAGGGGTGGCCACCTCAACAACTGCACCCCAGCTGGAGGAGGATGTGCAGGCAGCAAGATCCAGGGCACAGGCAGAGGCACAGCAGCAGCAGCAACAAGGTGGGAGCCATCATGGCTCGGGGCCTTCGACATCGGAGGGGCAGGCATCGGCCAGAGGGCAGGAGGACCCAGGACTGGAAGTGTCTTCCATGTGGCAGTGGTTAGGCCATGCTATAGATGCGGAGCGGCAGTGGGCAGAAGAGGCACGGCTCACGATGGTCAGGGTGGAGAACTCCATGCGGAGGGCCCTGAGGCGGGCCGAGTGCCTCGAGGCAATTTGCATGGAGTTGGAGGAGAACATGTCGTCGTTCTTGCGAACCCTCGGGGCTATGGAAGAGGACCGCCTCCAGGACATTGAGCTTGAGTTAGATGATGCCCTGGCCCGGGACATCCAAAAGTGAGCCGTCGGACTAGCCCGCTGCCCTTGTAAATAGTTTTTAGAGTTAGGTTTCCTTTTTCGTTTTCCTTTTATTTGTGGTCAATGGACAATGCCACACAAATTTGTATATAGTTATATTTTTAGGTGGTTAGTTAGTAGGTTTCATTTGTTTGGTTGGGATCATGGACCCTTTACATCCTTGGACAATGGATTGTATATAGTTTCATCATGTATTCATTTTTGTTTTTTTTGCATTATGGACATGGAGCAATGGATTTATTTTTTCCGGACAATGGATTGTAAATAGTTGGACTATGGATTGATTTCTCTTTTTCTTTTATTATGAACATGAAGCAATGGAGATTTTTATTTACATTTCCTTTGGATTTGCGTTGTTGGAGGGTGACTTTGGACTGTTTTTCTTTCAAATTTTTTGGGATTGGTTATCATTTTCATTCAATCATCTTTTTCACATGCTTTTCATTTCATGTTTCATATTTTGGTATGCTTTCATTTCATTTTTGATTTCATGTACATAATATATTTTCATTTTTTAGTTCCATGTGTGGATTCGCTCATTGTGTTGATGCATGTGAAAATGTGGGTTTACACAAGCAATGCCAACAAGTGTATGTGTGTGACGGACATGTGTTGATGTACATAGTTGATTTTGGTTTGTGTCATGAGATCAGCATTTCACTGCTGGGGGTGGGGGTCCAAGGGGACATGAGTGGGGGTCTGCTGGCAGGTGCCCTGCACTGCTGGGGGTTTGGGGTGCAGGGGGACATGAGTGGGGGCCTACTGACAGATGCCCTGCACTGCTGGGGGGTGGGGGTGCAGGGGGACATGAGTGGGACGTGAGTGGGGGCCTGCTGTCAGGTGCCCTGCACTGCTGGGGGGTGGGGGTGCAGGGGGACATGAGTTGGACATGAGTGGAGGCCTGCTGCCAGGTGCCCTGCACTGCTGGGGGTGGGGGTGCAAGGGGACATGAGTGGGACATGAGTGGGGGCCTGCTGGCAGGTGCCCTGCAGCGCTGGGGGGTGGGGGTGCAGGGGGACATGAGTGGGACATGAGTGGGGGCCTGCTGGCAGGTGCCCTGCACTGCTGGGGGGTGGTGGTGCAGGGGGACATGAGTGGGACATGAGTGGGGGCCTGCTGGCAGGTGCCCTGCACTGCTGGGGCGTGGGAGTGCAGGGGGACATGAGTGGGGGCCTGCTGGCAGGTGCCCTGCACTGCTGGAGGGTGGGGGTGCAGGGGGACATGAGTGGGACATGAGTGGGGGCCTGCTGGCAGGTGCCCTGCACTGCTGGGGGGTGGGGGTGCAGGGGGACATGAGTGGGGCATGAGTGGGGGCCTGCTGGCAGGTGCCCTGCACTGCTGGGGGGTGGGGGTGCAAGGGGACATGAGTGGGGGCCTGCTGGCAGGTGCCCTGCACTGCTGGGGCGTGGGGGGTGGGGGTGCAGGGGGACATGAGTGGGACATGAGTGGGGGCCTGCTGGCAGGTGCCCTGCACTGCTGGGGAGTGGGGGTGCAAGGGGACATGAGTGGGGGCCTGCTGGCAGGTGCCCTGCACTTCTGAGGGGTGTGGGTGCAGGGGGACATGAGTGGGGGCCTGCTGACAGGTGCCCTGCACTGCTGGGGGCTGGGGGTGCAAGGGGACATGAGTGGGACATGAGTGGGGGCCTGCTGGCAGGTGCCCATCAGTGCTGGGGAGTGGGGATGCAGGGGGACATGAGTGGGGGCCTACTGGCAGGTGCCCCTCAGTGCTGGGGGGTGGGAGTGCAAGGGGACATGAGTTGGTGATCAGTAGCGCAAGGTGACATGTGGCTTGGCTGGGGGGCATGCCCATGGTGGATGGGCTGCCTGCGGGACATGACCAGGGGTGCAGGGTAGTCCCCTGTAGTGTGGGCTGCCTGCAGGGGCCGTGGAGGGTGTAGAGGGAACACCTGGGAGGACCCACACTGGCAATTCACGTGTAGGAGTCCCCGGCACCCCTGAAATACACGTACCCTGCTGAAATTGCGTGTGAGACTTCCAGCGAACCCCAGGAATACACGTACCCCGCTCGCACAGGGCCCTTTCACGTGTGAAACTTCCTGTGCACCCCCGAAATACACGTACCCTGATGAAATCGCGTGTGAGACTTCCCGCGAACCCCAGGAATACACATACCCTGCTCGCACAAGGCCCTTTCGCGTGTGAAACTTCCCACAAACCCCATAATACACGTACCCTGCTGAAATCGCGTGTGAGACTTCCTGCAAACCCCAGGAATACACGTAGCCCGCTCGCACAGGGCCCTTTCGCGTGTGAAACTTCCCGCGAACCCTGTAATACACGTACCCTGCTGAAATTACGTGTGAGACTTCCCGCGAACCCCAGGAATACACGTACCCCACTCGCACAGGGCCAATATTCCTGGGGTTTGTGTGAAGTTTCACACGCGAAAGGGCCCGTGCCAGCGGGGTACTTGTACTACTGGGGTTTGCAGGAAGTCACACACGCAATTTCAGCAGGGTACGTGTATTTCGGGGGTGCGCAGGAACTTTCACACGCGAAAGGTCCTGTGGGAGGGTGGCATGTGTATTCCTGGGGTTCGACGGAAGTCTCACACGCAATTTCAGCAGGGTACGTGTATTTCGGGGGTGCAGGGGAGTCCTACACATGAATTGGCAGTGTGAGTCCTCCCAAGTGTTCCCTCTACACCCTCCACGGCCCCTGCAGGCAGCCCACACCACAGGGGACTACCCTGCACCCCTGGTCATGTCCCGCAGGCAGCCCATCCACCATGGGCATGCCCCCAAGCCAAGCCACATGTCACCTTACACTACTGATCACCAACGCATGACCCCCTGCACCCCCACCCCCCAGCAGTGCAGGGCACCTGCCAGCAGGCCCCCACTCATGTCCCATTCATGTCTCCCTGGACTCCCACCCCCCAGCAGTGCAGGGCACCTGCCAGCAGGCCCCCACTCATGTCCCACTCATGTCCCCCTGCACCCCCACCCGCCAGCAGTGCAGGGCACCTGCCAGCAGGCCCCCTCTCATGTCCCCTTGCACTTCCACCCCCCTGCAGTGCAGGGCACCTGCCAGCAGGCCCCCACTCATGTCCCACTCATGTCCCCCTGCACCCCCACCACCCAGCAGTGCAGGGCACCTGCCAGCAGGCCTCCATTCATGTCCCCTTGCACCCCTACCCCCGACCAGTGCAGGGCACCTGCCAGCAGGCCCCCACCCATGTCCCACTCATGTCCCCCTGCACCCATACCCCCCCAGCAGTACAGGGCACCTGCCAGCAGGCCCCCACTCATGTCCCCCTGCACCCCCGCCCCCCAGCAGTGCAGGGCACCTGCCAGCAGGCCCCCACTCATGTCCCACTCATGTCCCCCTGCCCCCAGGTCATGACGATCCTCAATCGTGGCCCTCATGGCCAGCCTCCCCAGCCCAAAGACCCAACCAAGTATTGCATCCACCCACATAGAAAAGGCAATTACATGATACAACCCCAATGGCAAGTATGTAAATGAACACATGTCCGTCACACACACACAATGGAGTGCAAGTGAATGTGAAAACCCATATCATGACATGCATGAAACCAATGAGATAATAACACACATCGAAGTATGAAGAAAAAAATGTATTAAACACAACATGATTGTAATCAAAATCCAAAACACAACAATGGGAATGATAAAAGAAAAGCTGCATGTCCGTAAAAGAATTAAAAAAAAGAAAATCATAATCCAAAGAAATCCAAAAGAAATGGTGTCCAAAGTCCCAGTCCAACAAAGCAAATCCAAGGGAAAAAAGAAAGTGAAAGCCATTGCTCCATGGTGAAAATAAAAAAAGGAGAGAACAATCCAATGGTGAACTATGTACAGATGAACAATCCAGGGTCCATGAGCCCAACGGATGAAATGAAACCTAGCAAAAATACTACCTAATAAAAAACGATATACAAAAACGTGGTGCATTGTCCAAGCGCAACCAAAATAAAGAAAAAACGAAAGGAAACCTAACACTATCTAACTATATACAATGGCGGCAGGCAAGTCCAGCGGCTCACTCTGTGGTAGACATTGAACTCCATGTCTATTGCCGGAGGCGGGCCTCTGTCCTGGCCCTGAGGTCTCGCAGGGAGGCACTCATGGCCTGTTCCAACTCCCTGCGAGTTGCCTCGAGGCACTGTGCCCGCCTCAAAGCCCGACACATGGAGAACTCCGCCCTGACCATGGTGAGTCACGCCTCTTCCGCCTGCCGCCGCTCCGCACCTATCTGCTGGCCCAACTGGTGCCACACGTAAGACACTCTCATTCCTGGGTTCTCCTGCCCTGTGGCAGATGCCTGCCCCTCCGATGTTGATGTCCCCGAGCCGTCATTGCTCCCACCTAGAGCCTGCTCCTGCTGCTGCTGTCCATGTGCTGTGTCTGATGGTGCCTGCACATCCTCCATCAACTGGTCTCCAGTTGTGGTGTCCACCCCTGCTGGGCCGCTGACTCCCGACTGTGGCAGGGATGTGAGCTCCACCAAGCTGGCTGTGTTGGTCGGGCCAGGTCCCCAGGGGGCCCTGGTGGAATCTGGGCTGGAAGACGGTGTGGAGAACGACTGGCGCATAGTCTCCACAGAGGAGGAGAGGTCCGCCAGAGTGCATGCACATGTAGGAACCCACCAACCAGGGCCCCTCCCAGCAGTGCCATGTCACGACGCTGCTCTCCATGATGGCGTGCGTTCTCCACCCAGGAAGAACACATGTCATCACGAATGACACGCGTGCGCAACGCAACACCAACCAGGACGGAGCCCATACATTCGTGAGACCCCTCGTCCGCAGGTAGTGGAGAGGCAGATGACATGGCACTCTCCCCTACCTGCGGACGAGCCTGGGACGGGGCCTCCCTGCTGGTGCATGGTGGTGCAGTCACAGGGTCAGGGACAGCGACATGCACAGGCCCCTCCGCGGTGACCTGTGCTGCCTCCTGACCCTGGCCCTGGACTGCACCACTTGCACCAGTGGTACTACCCCCACCAGGCCCCATGTGCGGCTCAGTAGCGGGCTCCTCCTCCTCTGTGGAGACCACCAACCTGGATGTCTCCACACCGTCTTCCGCCATTGGAAGCCCCTGTGGGGGCTCACCCGGCCCTTCCGCCACAGCCGTTGTGGCAGACGCAGAACCAGCCCCCTCGGTCCCGGATGATGGTAATTCCTGGGAGAGTGGCTGGGCCTTGCGTCGCCGCCCAGTGGAGGCATCCCCGCCGCTTGGCTCCACAGCGCTGTCTCCGCCCTCTTCTTCACTTGACGCTGCGTAGAGGGAGACATAGAACACAAGCATCAGGGTACAGTACAAAATACCCTAGACAGGAAGCAATAACACATGATTGGCACTGTCAAATGTCACTTCCATCCTGTCATTCCACAACACATGGGTGAATGCACACAACACACATGCAGAAACAGACCTGGCGCCTGCAATCAACATCAACATCCATGTAGAAGGTCCCCTGTAAAGCAAGATGTTGCCTTCAAAGTCACATGGATCCATGGCGTTTCAAAGTCACACACACACTTCTCAGGCACACACACACACACATGTGCACCATACATGTACATGACATCAGCACCCTATCCTCACCCCCCCCTTCATGTCCAGGAACAGAGACAGCCATGCTTTCATGTGTGCATTCCGCAGAACTCCCCATGTTGCATTAAAACACATGCACCAACCATGTGGTTCACACATAACTGGTCTCACATGCATGACCATGATGTCCCTGCACACACACATCCATACATGGCCTATGTCACACATACAGGCAATCATCAGACTACCAGCACACTGCAACATGCCCTGTCTCACACAGCAATGCTTGGCCACTTACCGCTCAACTCCAGACGGGTCTGCCTCCGAAGGATCTGGGTGTGGAGCGCTGGGCCTACGCATTCCAGGACCCTCATCTGGATGATACTCATGCGTGCCCGGCCCCCCTCCACGAGGCGCCGGGCCTTGTGGAGGGTCCTGGACCTGAAGTCCTCCCAGCGCTTCTTGACGTGCTTGATGTCACGGGTTGCCACCCCCTCCGCGTTGATGGCAACCACTACGTCGTCCCAGATCCTCTCCCGTCCTTCCTTGTTGGCGCGTGATGTTCCGAAGAGGGCATCATAATGCCCCAGGATATGCTCCACCAGGACACCAACGTCGGTGGCAGTGAAGCTAGTGGCCCTCTGCCTCTCTGGCTGGGGGTTGCCAGTGATGCCAGATGGAGATGTGCCCGACATGGCAACCCCAGAGGCAGGAGTGGGTGGGCAACTGGGTCCTGGGGCTGGGCTGTGGAGCGATGGTATCCCAGTCGGGAGTCTTCTGTTCCAGCAGAGGTGGACACAGCAACTGGACCCCTGCAGATGGCTGATGTGCAGGAACCAAATAGCAGGGCACGTGGGCAGCAGACAGTCAGGCAGCAGCAGATTGCAGGTGGGAGCGTGCTCGGGGCTCTGGGAGGCAGGAAAATGGCCTTCAGGGCAGGAGCGTGGTCTTCCGTGTGTGTATGCGTGGCCAGCTTGATACGGAGTGATTTGACACGTGAAAAATGTGCATGTCAGCATGTAATTCGAGGCAAGGCCCTTAGCGCGTAAGCGGGTCAGCACACATATGCGATTTCATTGGACCAAAGGCCCTTAGCGCGTAAGCGCGTCTGTGACGTATCGCGTGTAAAACTTCACGAGAACCCCATGAATACACGTACCCCACTCGCACAGGCCCTTTCGCGTGTGAAACTTCCCACGCAACCCCGAAATACACGTACCCGGATCCAATCGCATGTGAGACTTCCCGCGAACCCCCGTAATACACGTACCCTGCTGAAATTGCGTGTGAAACTTCCCGCGAACCCCAGTTATACACGTACCCCACTCGCACAGGCCCTTTCGCGTATGAGACTTCCCGCGCACCCTCGAAATACACGTACCCGGATCCAATCGCATGTGAGACTTCCCACGAACCCCCGTAATACACGTACCCTGCTGAAATCGTGTGTGAAACTTCCCGCGAACCCCAGTTATACACGTACCCCACTCGCACAGGCCCTTTCACGTGTGAAACTTCCCGCGAACCCCGTAATACACGTACCCTGCTCCAATCGCGTGTGAAACTTCACGCAAACCCCAGTAATACACATTCCCCGCTTGGCATTTGCTGTTTGGCAGCCCTGTAAACTGGTCCAGGGTTAGCGCAGCCCTTTGCGCTGGATTGGGGATTTTGATGGCTTTTCCTTGTGCGAGGGCGTTCTTGGGGGCGTAACTGGCGCTGCTGCAGGGTCGCTGCGCCACTCTGCTCCACGGCTGGTTTTGGAGGCTAAAATCCATGAATACGCTGTGTGCGGAAATCGATTTTAGCGCACGCGGCTGGCGCAGACATTCGCACGCGTACACTGTGCGCCAGCCACGTGCGCCACTTTTGTGCGAAATTCTATGAATTACCCTGTAAATATGTGGGTGATGGTGGCCATGACTGCACTTTTGATTGTCATTTATTTTGACCTCCCTAATCAGAGATTGAAAGAATTATAGAATAACTAATAAAACGTCTTGGGCAAAAACAGGTGAATGTAACGACAACCGTTTGTGTACTATTGTTTACCTTAGAGCAGGTAGCCAATCCATCTAACAGTCTGGGAAAAACGGTACGCAGAAGTACCAAACCGAAAATCTAGAATAAGGGAAAACAGGAAAAAGAAATACGATCATATAAATCACCAAAATAAAAATGTAAATAGCATCATTTGGACTATAAAAATTATGAAGGCAGTCTGGTATTAGAGTGCAGTGTAATAAATAAACGATACGATATGTGCAGGTGATATATCCTAAAAACACCAACGGTATATATTTTTTTTTAAACTACCCCATACTTTGCCATTTCAGTGAATAGACAAAAAGTATATATCATAACGTGATCGTCCGAAAATGAAGCCATCCCTGTGCGCTTCCGTGCCAACAGTCCATAAAGTAGGACAACATTGCAGACATAGGTAATGGCTGCAATGATTACTTAGTAATAATGAGAGATGATATACCATGTAATTTGACCCTTAAAAGTCAGTACGAGTCAATTATGAAACAACAAAGTAATAAAAAAATAGGAGCAGTATGCACCATCTTCAAACACATTGTAGCACTCGCCACAAAAGAATGTAGATGCATTTGTGGCGAACATTCAATCACTAAATAAGTTCAAAGGGAAAATAAGTAACTTGTATGATCTCTTGAAGGTGAATGAACACCATATGAATAAACTAAATGTCACTTTAAGAAGGACTTTAATGCATATTACTTTACACAACAACAAGAAATATATGGTCAGTTAAGAAAAATAGTCTTTGGTAATACAGAAAAGGTTATAATGGTCAGTTTTTAATATCTGATTTTGTCTGTTTTTAGAATTCTTCTCATACACGACTATGGGCCAAATTACATGGACGGCGGTGGTTGGTCCATGCTGGTAAAATACCAGCACCGCCTTGGAGGAAAGGGGAATTACCGCCCTTCCCCTATTGCCCTTCCCCATTCCCATTTTTGCCCCATAGGGCATAATGGGAATGGGGAAGGTGCTAATTACGGCATCGCAAATTGCGGTACCGTAATTAGCTCCCCCTGGTCCCTTTGCGGGTTGGTTTTTAACGCCTGCAAAAAGCAGGCGTTAAAGTCTCCAACCCGCAAAGGGACCTCGTAGTAAGGCGGTAAGGGTTAACGGTCACCGGTACCATTAACGGTGACCGTTAACCCTTACCGCTGTCCGTGTAATGAGGCCCTATGTGTACAACAAAAGCATCTTAAGTGTCCTGAAGACGGCTTCGAACGAGACCACGAAAAAGATTGGGTCAAACTGGTGCTCTGTTTGAAACCAGAAGCATGAATCGATTTAGACACAAAAACATGAGGGCAAGAGCCCATAGGATTAGCTGGCATTAGCCACTCAGTCCTTTTACTAACCACACTGAAACTGTTGTGAAAAATAATATCCAACATGAAATAATGAAAGTAAATGTAAAGATTGCTGATGTGTATTTCTTTACCTTTTTTTTACTTCTTAGTAATGCATTTTTATGATGATATCTTAATAAAATTGATATATGCATGAGACTTACCTACTGTACCATTTTTTTTAACTAACACAACTGTAAAGGATGTAATCCGATACCTTTTTCACGGCCTAGTGGTGTAAAAGCCGGTTAGCTATCTGTGGACATTGTTTGCTAACCTTTGTGTCTCAGTTCTCATCCACAGAGCCCCTGATAAAAAAGAGGACCCCCTTTGCTCAATTTTTGTATACCCCATTTTGGTGATAGGCCATTGAAACCGGTTGACACATTCACTCTGTGCAAACAGTTGTTAAATAATTTAAACCAAACTTCATGTGAAACCGTGCAGTCAATCTAATACTCATTGGGTGGCAGATGACTTTTAAGAGTGTGGCATGATCCAGGTGGAATACAATTGCTGAAAATCAGTCCTGAGACATTCTCACACGTGGTTAGGCCATGTATAATTTATAACACCTTGGCCCTCATTACAACTCAGGCGGTAAGGGGTTTACGGCGCCGTAAACAGCGCCGACCCTTACCGCCTGAGTACGAGGTCCCTTAGTGCCATGGCGGATTTAACACCTGCTTTTAGCAGGTGTTAAAATCCATGGCGCTAAGGGACCATGGAGTTAATTACGCCACCGTAATTTACGGTGGCGTAATTAACGCCTTCCCCACTCCCATTATGCCCTATGGGGCAAAAATGGGAATGGGGAAGGGTAAATGGGGATTGGGGACTTACCGCCCCGCCAAGGTCGGAATGGGGCGGTAAGTCCGCCAACCACCATGGCGTAAACGTAGTTTACGCCATGGTGGTAAAGTCACGGCCCAGGCGGTAACTTACCGCCTGGGTCGTAATGAGGGCCCTTGAATTTTAGGTATGCGTGACATTTCGCTATAGGGACCAGGACGTGTTAGCAACTTGCTGTGACCTTATTGACAAATATGACCGCTTATCCTCTTATTCTATCCTTTCGTAGATAAGCAGCGCACCAGCGGCTCCTAGGACAAGGGGTGGGGGTCCAGGGGCAGATATAGGTGTGTTCTGTCCCTTTCTTTTGCCCAATCCCTCTCTCTTGGACTGGTGGTCCTGGTTCAGTATATGAGCTAAGAGAGTACTAAGTATGTGTAATGATTGAATGTTGTGTTGATTGGTCTGTCCCTTTTGGGTATTATACAAAGTACATTTGACAGACCCTACTGTACATAGAATTATGTCCTTTGTGTTCTTTTGGATCTACAATTCTACCCTTCAAATCCCTTGGTACCATTGTATTACAATATTGGTGTCACAAGGTCAGTAATTTGACCTTGTCACAAGAGGATGGAACCTCTCTAGACCTGTGGTGGGAGCCCTACCAGGGTGGAAGTCAGAGCCAGTCTGTAGTAGTGCCTATTATGAGTCTTACCACATTGCAAAACCCAATAGCTAGGCCGCCAAATGCTTGCCAGTCTTTTCTCTTTCATTGCAAAATAACTCAAGCTTCAGAGAGGAAGACAAACCATCTGCATGAAAGTAGCCCATCAAAGCCTTCCAGCCACGCACTCCAGCCAGCAGAAGTGTAGGCATCACCAGAATGAGAATTAGTAACCAGAGAAACCTAGCCGAATAGATGAGCTGTGCAGCCACAGGGGCCGGATAAAATTTCTGGCAGGTACCAGGTTCCAATAGAAGAGGAGGAGCCCCCTTTAAGAGATACATATTACAGAGCTGCAGCGTGACATACAACAGGCCTTGATTCCCCCACACTTACCTGTGAATCTGCCGCAAAAATGCATCTCAACACAAACTGGGACATACATTGCTGTGGCCGGGCAATGCTGCAGCATGGCCACCATACAGAGAAAAGGGGTGGGCGCTTTTTCACCCATGTGTGCCTTTTTCTAATGGTAACACCTAAAAGTTGGGGAAGCCATGGCTACATTGGACAGGAGAAGAAGACCAATGGGAGAAGGAGGGGTAGTATAAGAGGGGAGACAGAAAGCATGAAGGTGTGGTTTATTAGGGTGAGGTCAGAAGAGGAAGTGGTTGCGGACCAAGAGACCAGCAGATGGAAGGACAGCATACTGAAGTATAGTGGAAATTTTGCAACAAGGTGAGATATTGGTTGGTGAGAGTAAGTGGCACTGTGTAGTGAGTGTGTGTAAGGTGAATGAGAGTGCTAGAATGTGTGAAGGGAATGATTGGAAGGTGATTGAGAGAGTGAAACAGGATGAATGGTAAAAAGGTGTGGTTGAGTAGTAGTAGCAGTTTGGAGTGGTAGTACTACTGTGGAATAGAAGTAGTAGTTTGGGCTGGAAGCAGTAGTGTGTAGTATTATTAGTAGTAGAGTGGAGGAGGGAGCATTATTGTGTGGGTGGGATTAGTAGTGTGGTGTGAGTAGTAGCACAGAGGAAGGAGCAGTACTGTGATGGAGGGAGTACTAGTGTTGAGCAGGGACCAATAAAAGCAAAGGGTGGGGGCAGGTAGTAAAAGAGAAGGGGCAGAGGAAAAAGTCATGTAAAGAGAAAAAAGAGGCTATGGGTGGAGTTGCAGGGATGAAAGCAGACAAACGGGAGAGAACAGGATACAACAATTTGCAAGTTAAAACAATCAAAATAGTAGACATGTCTACTATGTGCAATTAATCAAATGGGGTATGTTTAATTGAAATATATTTTATTTGGCGGCCTATATCTAACATAAAACTCTAAATGCTGATAATGAAGGCACGGGAGAAATAGTTTGACAGTCAATTTGTCCAAGTTGTGTCTCATTATGCGCTCATTCTACAAACTATACATGTGGAGCGAGTGTGGTAGCATGTTCTTTTCCTTTTTAGCCAGGTTCTATGTATAGAAATGGACAAAGCAAAAATGGCGCATTTACTGTCTGTAGACCTGCATAAAATAAGTGCATCCTTGAGATAATGAATACATTATTATAGAGAGAACAGACAGACACAGGGAGAGGAGAATAAGGGCATGAAAGGGAAAGGGAGCAGATGGGGCCTGAGCATTTGGAATGCATCACCACATCCCTCAGAACTGATCTGAGACTGGAGTAGGTCACACCTAGGATGTGGATGATGAAACCTTATATAGATAATATTAATGTTAATGTAAAAGGTTGTCATACCGCACCCAGGTGCTACTTGCATGGGCTCTCGGAGCTCTGGCGGTTCTGTGAAAAAACAGAATGGGGGTAGGCTAGTGGGAGGAGTGGTAGATAGAGCAAGGGCGCTGTGATGTGCTGTTTGCAGCTTCAGTTTGGATGTACCGTTCACTGAGCGTGGGTGCGAGATTCTGGAGGCAGACATCAGGTGGTGTTGTGCAAGTTTGTGTGCACAATGTCTTGTTGCGGTGTTGTGAAGTGGTGTGAGGTTTGTTGTGCTGAGGAATTCTGATTATTTTAGTGCAGTATGTGAGAGGAGTATGCAGAGGGTTGATTGTTAGTAACAGTATTAGTTGTATCTTCCCTTCTTCTGTGTGCCCTTTCGGCTTGTATCCATGAAGTCACCTCTGGGTGAAGGGTTATTGTGCTACTTTTCTATTCTGTCTGTTGCCAGAATTCTGAGTGTAGTCCCTATTTTTAATTAGATGCCTATTCCTAGCCCAGAGAGTGATCAGCATGAGGGGAGTTCTTTAACTGGGTTCCCTTGGGGGTTACGTTATAGTAGAGGCAAAGTTAGCATTTGGTCCAGTTCCCTCTTGTTGCCCTTACTCACGGCATGCTTGTGGGTGACCCTCCCTTTCCCATTTCCATCCCTGGGTTTTCCTCGGCCTACTTCCCTGGCCCTAGCGTTTCTGGCTTATCACCCTCTCTTTTCGGGGGCTCTATGTTGGCTGGGGAGGTCTGTGGAGGGTGGGGTTCTCTTTCCGGTCCTATACCTCGATCTTGTTTTTCCTGGTTACTTCACTTTTTCCCATGCTTGATTGATCGGGAGGTGTGTGGACGTTGTTCAGTCAGCTTTGTTGTGTTTGGAGTTGAAGTGCCAGGTTTTCAGCAGTTTCCTGAATTTTGTATGGTCCTCCATGGTTTGATTTGCCCCTGGAATGGAGTTCAATAGATTTGTGGTTAAGCAGGAGAATGCTGAGCTGCCCACTTTTTTCTTCCGGTGCCATTTGTGTTCAAGATAGATGTCATTGCAGGATCTCAGCATTCTAACTGTATTTTAGATGGGGAATTTCTTTTGGATAAAATCTGCTCCCTGGCTGTGTATTGCTCGGTGCGATATGCACAGGGCTTTGAAGGAGATTCTCTTTTTGACCAGGAGCCAATGTAGCATTCTGAGCACTGGTGTGATGTGATCTCTTTTGCTGTGTTTGAGGAGGAGTCTGACTGCTGCATTTTCCATTTGTTGTAGTCTCCTCATTAGGTATTCTGGCATTCCAAGGAATTTGCTGTTAGCATAATCAATCCTGGACATAATGAGGGATATGCTGGCCAGTGTTTTGTGAGTGAAGGAGAGGAATGGTAGGATCTCTTATCTTTTGTAGGAGGAAGAAGCATTTCCAGATTATTGCATTCATGGGGTTCAATGATAACTCGTTGTCCATGAGGATTCCAAGGTTTATTACAGCTTTGGATGGCGTTGGTTGGTTTCCCAGCTCTATTGGCCATGGCATGCGCTGGTCGTTCCCTGTGTCTTCTGCTGTAATCATGATTTCAGTTTTGTCAGGATCAATTTTGAGCTTGGTAATGTTCATCCGTTGCCGGAGTTCCTTGAGACAATCTCGTAGGGGTGTATTCTCTTCTTGTATTTCCATGAATTTGAAGTTAATTTGTGTATCGTCTCCGTAGTTGTAGCATGTTAGTCCATGCCTTTTGATGAGGCTATTTAGCGTTGTCATGTAGATGTTGAAAAGAAGCGGAGATAGTGAGGAGCCTTGTGGTACTCCCCAGGAGGAATCCTGAGACATGGATTTGAAAGGCTATAACCAGATCATGTCTGTCTTTTCTGCAAGGAATGATTTGATTCAGAGACTTACTGTGTCAGTGAGCCCTATTTCTTTGATTCGTTTCATTGGGATGTTAGATAAGGTGATTGCCTTCAGTCCCTTATGGGTAGATAACAAGATATGAGATAGTAGGGGTTAAAACACAGTATTTACTAACCTGGGGGTTAAGGATGCCTGCACTAAATTGAGAACTGCTACACCTAGCAGAGAGAGTGATGGACAGCCCTTAACACACTTAGGAAAAATACAATAAAAATCCATGAACCATCTCTGGGAGTCAAGTGTCCATAATCCCATCTGTGATAATTAGTGACTCATTCACTGTCATAATTTGTGTATCCAGCTTGCCAGGACTGTGTTTCACCCACAACAGACCATTTTGGATCAGTCTTCTCATGGCCTATGCTCTCTCTGGGAAGGCATGCCACCTTCCAGGAGAACAGGATCTGGCCCTGAGTGACAGGGAAGGGCATGGGCTTCACAGGACAGGCCCTGCCAGCAAGAGGCAAGTCACACCAGGGTAATACTAACTAAAATCGCTTTGAAATAGGCAACCAGGGAGCAAGGTGGAGTTAATGAAGCCCAGGAGAATAGTTCCTACACTTCCCTAATTCCTACAGACAAAGTTCTCTGGGATTGACATCACTGGGAATGCACTTCTCAGAGCAGCCAGGAATACACACTTTTAGAAGGTTTGGAATGGGCCAATCACTATATCAAAATTAATCTTTAAGGGGGTGAGTCTACACTTTATGTTGAATCTTCTTTGGACTACTGAGGAAAGAGGATTTTATTAGTTTGGGTACAGTCTGCCCCAAAGTACTCTTCTAGAGAGGTGAAGATAAAGACTTGTAAGAAAGGAGCAAACCCTTTCACCCAACCATCCCAGGGGAACATTTGGTATGATTGATTGGCGGGACAACGCCTGCTGCAAGCTGTGACCAAGAGGAAACAGCCCCTGAAAGTGCTCTCTGGAAAGCATACTGACTGGGAGGTGCAGAATAAGGATCCACCTTTCCCCTGGAGACCGTGGGCGGGGTCCTCTGGCAACCAGAAATCAAGAACCAAATGTGGGCACGGGTTTCCTGCCTCAATCAGCTTTCAAGCCTGCTCAATACGATTAAAAATGTATTGACCTTCTGCAAGAACCTGGAGCGGCCTTTGACACTCACCATTCATTTAATCTGTTTTTTGGGCTGCAGAGTCGCCAACATGATCGTCACCTACATGTGCTCCAGCCTTTCTTTGAGCCAATTGCCACTGAAGTCCGGCATTGTATGACTGAGCCTTTTTGAGCCAACTTGACTGTCTCAAGGCCCACGATCTATTCTGAACAACTGACTGGAAATGTCTCAAAGCTAACTCGAGACCATTGTGAAGCACCTGGAAACCTGAAGTGATGAGGTTCAGCCCAAGAACAAGCATACAAGTTATTTGAAATAGCTTTGCCCCCCTGGCATTTCTTAAAGGGCCCCAGTGACTAGTAAGACCACACTCTCTACCATTTTAAAAGACACATCAGTGAACAGGACTTTACTGCTGAAAGTATTGCCCATGATTCCCTGTGCCTTTAGACACATTATGACGTTTGCATATTCTGTGTCTTCTCTTACAGATGTGGGATATGGTGTTTTGGATTAGTGTGTTAGTATTTTTAGTTTAATTAAAGTCTCCTATTGCTATAGTACCTTTTTGTGACATCATTTTATGTTGGTACTACAGAACTGTAGTTGTTTGCACTGCTTCAGTGCTAGCTCACATCCCTCCTGAAGTGTATAGCCTGCCATCTGTCTATAGTACCAAAAAAGGTGAAGGAGGAAGACCTTCTGGGTTATGCCTGCTTCATCTTTATGATCCTGATCACTGCTTTTATGGTGTAATGTTCATCCCTGTACTTCTGAAGACAGTTGTTTATTCATCATAAATACTTCAGTTTTGCAATTCCACTACCGTTTCTGCTTGGCCTCCTACTTCACATTGTTGACAACAGCCTAATCTAGTTGTTCCACTAAAGTGTATGACACTGTGGTGGCACGTGATACTGTAGCCGCTGCTCCCTTGCTATTGAGAATCCCAAGAGATGGCTGCCCACCCTTTCTTCTTCTTTAGTGAGGCTGTTGTGGCTCTCCAATGCATGTCCATTCAAGGAATGTGAAAACCCAACATGCAATTCGGGCTCCGATATCTTGTTATAAAGAATGGGACCATGCCTCTCTAAGTGCACATACTTACGGCAGTGGATTGGAAGGGAATTCAAGGACATGGGCAGGACAACTCAACCTTGTCTCGGTTTGGAAACAGAAAGGACCCAGGGTTTGATATAGGGATGTCATAGGCTGGTTTCATTGATATTATTGTGCAATATTAATATTTTCAGCCTTTTGCTTCTGTGGCACCCCATCATAGAGGCTTGCATCTTGTTCCACTGTGATCCCTGGTGATTAACTTGCTGCACCATCTGAGTGCAGTGCAGTGTAACTGCACTCACGCTAGTGCTACTAACCCTCCACCTTAGTATGGTTTTTCTCAGATTTTGCTCATTTAGTGAGATGATCAAAGAAAATATACCTTTGGGCACTCCTTCGTTTGCTTCTCTTTCATTAAAGCACGTTAGGTTAACAATATTGAATTATTCGCTGATGATGGCAGTAAAATAAAAATGCTGCTCTCAGGGATATGATGAGTATCTGTGAATGATTTCCATCTGACAAGAGTGTGCAAGTCCTAGCTTTTTTGATGTGTATTAAAAATAAAATGGTGCAGGTAATTACATCTCAGAAGGAGTGGTCTGCTAATCAGACCCCCTTTTCATCAAACACCTTGCCAAAGGGATAGTGTACACCTGTGCCCTGCAGCATCAATATCCTAATCTGCAGTGTCTATTGGCACAGATCAGGCTCAGAGATCACGGGTGCTCTGTCTGACAGCAGCTGTGACAGCAAAGTCACTGCAGTGCAGAGACTGCATTTAAAATCTGCACCTCTGTTTCAAAACCACATACTTGTGATGTACTACCATCCTAGTGGCAGTCTAATCTTTAAACATAAGCCTGATGTGAGTTGGGATGTGTAGCTGTTAATTTACAAGATTGTTAAAAGAGCATCTGATCTGTACCATACACATGTCAACAAAGTCAGCCAAGGCCAGCCATGGGCACACTGTGTGTATTCTCCATAGACTAACTGCCTCTGCTGCAACTAGCATATTGCCAGTGGGAGCTGCTTATCTGATCCTTTGTGAGGTTGGGTAACACCTCTCACATCCAAGTAAGCTCTCAGCAGGAGCAGCCTGGTTAGCAGGCTTCAGAGGGCACACCCTAAACAAAAGGACTAGCCTTAAATCAGGGTGTTGCATACCAAAGGGCCTTTGATGTGATGGGCTCAAGAAGGGAGCAGGGCTAGTGTAGCCAGACAGAGCTCACCATAGTAGGAAAAGTATTCAAACATCTTGCTTTTTTCTATGCCTCTCTTTCATTCATGTGGCCCACACCTTTCTTTAACACAATGCACTATGTGTATGATGCAACAAGTCCAAAACCATTTTTCACAAGTACAGGAACTGCACCGCTTAACGTCGCCTTGCTTTCTTCCAATCCCATGTGACCTTGTGCCTCTAAAAGAGGGGGTCTCCCTTCCCTTCTTCAATTCACCTTTGGACCATTAAGGACTTAAGGAAGAATTAATTTGGAATTCTTTTGGAAGAGTTGATTACCAAAGCGCTCGGCCACAGAGGTGAAGAAGGAGGGCTCGAAGGCAGAGCCAATCTCTGCTCACTGTGCACTCCCAGGGCACATTCGGGGTGACTGATGGTGAGGACAAAGTCCTACCACTATGCATGCAAACCTCCCCATGCTGGTAGAGCAGATACTGAATGAACTCACCTTGTCCTGGAGCGCCCTGAAGTGGGTCCCATGGCATCCTGAGGACCAGAACAGCCAGGATGCCTATTTTCACTGCTTTAACACTATCAAATCACTGAACATGAGGTACTTTGGCATGACCTTGATCCCACTTGCCCCAAGTCAACCATGTGGGGCTCTAGAAACTGGTTGTGTCCCTTTTTTAACCTTCTTCATGCAAGATATTTCCTTTTAAACTCCTGGTTGCATTTCTTGACTGTTTTTATCCCTAATAAATATTGGGAGTGTTTGCACCACTACAATCTTCATGTTTTCTGTCTTTTATTTATAGTATGTTTATGGTATTTTTGATAGTATAGGGTACAATTGATTAGCATTTATTTATAAATAACCTTATTTGGACAGTCTTATTTTAAAACGGTTGCCCATTTTGCTGTATTTGGTGCTACTGGCTCCCATTCACACCTCTCCTGAAAGTATAGCCTTCCCTCGCCCCACGTTACCATAAAAGGTAAAAGAAGTATATGTCGTAGCTGTACCTTTATGACTGGGATCACTGTTTGTTTGTAGAAGCGTGGGGGTTGAGTAGGCGGTCTAGCCACTACACATCCTTATACTCCTGCAGGGCAGAAGTCATTTTGTCACACAGACCCATTCAGTTGTCATTGCTTTTAAAGGCTAGGGTGTGTACATCCAGTATCATCTTTGTAGAACCAAAATAGGAAATGTATTTTGCCAGACTGTGGAGATAAGGACATGCGTAAGTAATGTGTAAATCCCAGCATTAGCCTATCATGTACCATGCACTGCAGGGCTCTACAACCTTTGGATCCCCAGATGTTTTCAAATAAAACTCCCTTCTGCCCTAACCAGCTTAGTCAATGGTACAGGATCATGGGAGTTATAGAACAAAACGACTAGAAGGCCAAGGTTTCCCGTCCTCTGCTCTATGGATAAGAGGATCTTTTTAACTCTCCTATGATAAAGCAGAAATTACAGTTTCTTCTGGGAATGTTCCTACCATTGGGTTGTTTGCCTGGATGTACCAGGCCCAGATATGTACTTTTGCTGCAGTCATATAGCCTGTGTTTGATGTCTGTGTTTGCATAAATGCTACCACAGTGTCTTAATTGGCATGTGGAGTGCATTAATTGACACCACAGCTATGCCTCACATCACTGCTGCACCGCAAGAAAGAGACTTAAAGCCAAAGTTAAAATATCACAAATAAGCAACACAAAGCTATTTGAGGATGTGTGTGTGTGTGTGAGTGTGTGTGTGTGTGTGTGTTTACCATTCAAAAACTCAGTATGAGAGGTTATGCTGAATGTTCAGAAGCTCATACCTTATCAAGGTCCTAGTATTCATATATATGTGGCTTCCGCTTTGTAATATCTATTTTAAAGTATCACTTGTCAATTTGTGAACAATGTTTAGTGCAAGTATGCATGAAGGTGTCTTAGTGACTCAATGAATGAATGAATGAATGAATGAATGAATGGTTGCACATGCACAGCAGCCTGTGCAGACCTAACTATCTCCATGCACATGATTAAGGAGAGTAAGAGAAATAGCTTGTGTTGGTAAATCATGGTTATGAGTCCTTGGATTGTGCATTGACCCAATCAAAGTTCTGTAGGCTCTCCATGTAAATTGTGTCCAGAACCCTTATATTTATTCCACGTATCTCCACCTTTTATAGAGTATCACAATTATGGGCATCCTGACTGCAGTGCAACAACTGGACTGCAGTTAACATTATGAAAAGAAGGATGGAGTTATTTGGAACAGCGCCATGGGTTTCATCAATGAGATCTGAATGTTCAATAGTCAAAAATATCTTTCGGCATGGAAAACTGCTTTCTTTAATTTGTGAAGACAACTTTTAATGCAAGCTGGGTCTGGCTTATCAAATACATACACCACTTAGTTTCTAATTGGCAGTTGTTGATCCTGAAATCGTGGGGTTGATAGGTGTTTAGCTGTTAAAGTTGGAAGCAGGATGATCCTCAAAAATCCCCTTAAAGCTAACTGTATGGGATAGAAAAGGTTAAATATTTTCATTGAGTAACTCTACAGGATTGTAATGGTTTCCCTAAGTTCTCTGAAGCTCTGAAAGAACAAATACTTTACGAACCGAGGGAAGAGCTACAAAAGGAATCTTTGCACTTTTACTACAAATGGACTCACCTAAAATCGGAAACACTCTTTCCATATGTCCTGACCATGCAACTGGAATAGTGCCAATCAGTTGATTCCTTCGATTTATATATGGTGCTAAATCTAGGCAACAGCCTTAATCAGAAGGAATATTCTGAAGTGAGGAAATGACATGAGCAGTGATTAATTAAAAACAAGGCAGATGTCTCTGTTTAACCCAAGCATTAATCAAATCTTAAAATCACTGAAAATAAGTGATGCGAAGTAATAAAGCCCCAATAAGGTAACAATGCAGATAATGAATCGAGAAATGTTTTGGGGGTCAAATGGAGCATGGTAAGGTAGAATTGTGTTACAGTAAAGTGATCATTTCTTTGCAACTTTAAACATAGAACGTTAACTGCTCTGGGACAATCAGAGCGAGGGCAGTACGTTATCTTAAACTCCTTTTTAAAAACAAGCATTGGCAACACCAACCGTTTTGGCGTGTGTTTAAGTATTAGGCTCTGTTATTAGACTCCCAGGTACTCGTATCATTTTGCACCTGTTACCATCAATGGCCAGTTAATACCACTATGGCTGTGCCTGGCAAATGTCTTTGCCAAGCCTACACAAAAGCCAAAACTTTGGCATTTGCAATGCTTGTTTCCTTGCTGTCTGAATCCAGGAGATGGAGCTCTAATTTTTGCAAACAATAACATCAACCAATACCTTACAAATTCCTATTTCGGATGGTCTATTATGATTATTTATCAAGTATAAATTGGCAGATACAATTGCTATCATTTATGGAGACCCATGGAGGATCTGTGTTATCGTGTAAACCTGGATTGCAGATACTATTGAATTCTCTGCAGCAGTGACTAACAAACATTGACAATGCCAATAGTTTTGCCGCTTGAAGTTGTTTATTGCATTTTACATTTAACATGGAGGGACAGAGCGAGAAATGACAACACAGGGAGGAGGAAATGAAAACATGAGAGGTAATGAAGGGCAGTGAGGGTTGAGAGAAGCACTGTGTGGGTAGACTGTAAATACTGAACGTGCAGTGCGATGTTGGTGTGGCTACTTACTTTACTGTTATAAATGTTGCCTTCTGTTTTGTTAACATATCCATTAGCCAGATTCCAAGGGGACAAATATGGTGCCAGTCCCTTAAAGGCTGTATGGGCCTCATTACACGGATGGCAGTAAGGGATTACCGGCACTGGTAAGGGCACCGGTGCTGGTAATCCCTTACCGCCCTGCTACGAGGTCCCTCAGTGGGTCCCGTCCTTAACATGTGGTCAGACCACACGTTAAGGACAGTACCAGCTGAGGGACTTCAGAGCAAATAACGGTACCGCTAATTGCGGTACTGTTATTGTTCCTTCCCCATTCCCATTGAGCCCTATAAGGGCTCAATGGGAATGGGGAAGGGCCATGGTGAATAGGGAATTACCGTCCCCACCAACCTTGGAATGGGGCGGTAATTCCGCCATTCACCATGCCGGACTCCGGTACCGCCATCCGTGTAATGAGGCCCTATGTCTTGTTCATTCACACAGGTACATCAGAGTTCCTCCAGGCCCTCATTACATCTGACAAGCTGCAGCAAATTACAAGGTGTCCAGTATACTAATGAATCATAATGAAAACCAAGAAATAGTTGGCATGACCAGTTTGGCCATATTGTGGTCACTGTTCTCACCATATCCCAATCCTCACTCACTTTGAGGGCACTTGTTGCCAGACCGTATGTATTTTTATTTATTTTATTTATTGTGTTATTGCTGAGTTAATTCGACTTTTCACAAAAGACAAGAACACAAAACGTACATCATTCCATCCTAATACAATACAAAGAAAAAAGAAAAAGTTAAAAGGAAAATGTTTTAAAAAGTGCATTGAAAAGAAACACAGCAAAATATTACTGCCCAAGCATTAAACCAATCTTATTACAGAAAAAGAGATACGAATATTTTATAAAACATTTATGAATCCCAAGGTATGTAAAACCTTTAAAAGGTCAACAGTAAGGCGTCTTTCATGGCCCACAATTAGACGTTCCCAAAAAGAATCAATACATAGTCAATCCAAAGTGGATACAAACATACCTAGAAATGTAACTTGAACGATTAATGAACTTCTACAAACAATTAAAAAGGGATGAAGAGTTTGTATAAACTTCCTCCCCACAAAAGGTGCATCTAGGGGTTCCCACTATGGTCTTGTCTCGGATCAATTGGATCTCCCCCGTTTTAATCAAGTTGAGCCTCAATCTCAGAAATTCCGATCTCATCACTTGATTAGGAAAGCAGGTCAACTAATTTGGCAGAAAGCCCCTTGGTTTATCAAAGATTGATAAGCAGGCGGCGATCTTCACGGCTCGCATTTGTGCAGTGGTTAAATGGTTAAAATCCAGTCCACACGGGCTAAAGACTGCTTAACTCCAGTTGTATTATCCATCAATTCCTGAGATGAGCGATCACAGTTTCCCAAAAGAGAGACTCCATAAATCTGCAGTTTTGAGAGAACCAGATTAGAGTCACATTTGAAGTCCATCAAGAGATCCTCATTCATAGAGTTCTTACAAAGCGTCAGTATCGCTCCAAGAAGTGTTTGAATCTTCCAGTCAAAACACATCTTTAGTGATCGGAGCCCCACCTCATATCTCAAGCTAGATATAGGGCAACTCATAAGTAAGGGCAAAACCTATTTCCATATATTGCCTTCTATGCATGCCCAATTCAGTGTCTGGGAGTGATAAAGTACTTCCAATCCATAGAGCAAGGCTGGTATAGCCTTACTTTTTATATTATCCTATCAACGGGCGGATTGAAAATGTACAATAAGTATTGTAAATGTTCTTCAATTGGGCAATCAGTCGTATCAGTTTTATATTCAGATGCATTTCCAAATATCTCTTTGTTTGGAATGCTCACATCCAGAGCCCCAAGTAGGTCAGTTCAGTGACCACCAGAATGGCCTGGATATATAGGAGGTACCACACTAGAATGTGGGTATTCTTTATTTTAATCCTTTACTAAAAGGATAGCATTTTGTAGAAACATTTTTGTTGTGTGTCATAAAAGGGGACTGTCCTCTAAATGAAATAATTTGTGACTTTATTTGGTTTCCGTAGGGGACAGATGTGCTTTAAAAAGACCCACAGTTCCCTAGTTTTTGGTTGTAGCACTTTGACCACTTTGACCGTCGTACTAGGGGTGGGTATAGTTAGTGCAAAAGGACCGGGGTCCTTGGGCCTCATTACGACCCTGGGGCTAAGTGTTTAACGGCGCCGTAAAAGGCTGCGGCACCGTTAAAGACTTAGCGCCTTACTACGAGGTCCCTTTGCAGGACCCAACCTTAACGGCTGGTTTACACCAGCCGTTAAAGTAGGGACCCACAAAGGGACCTTGGTGCTAAGTACGGTACCGCAATTTGCAGTACCGTACTTAGCGCCTTCCCAATTCCCATAGAGTCCTATGGGGTGAAAATGGGAATGGGGAAGGGCCATGGTTCAATGGGGAATTACCGCCCCGCCAACCTTGGAATGGGGTGGTAATTCCCCATTGAACCATGGCGGACCCGTTACAACACCGGCACCAACCATGGTGCTAATAGCGCCATGGTTTAGCGCCGGTGTTGTAATGAGGGCCCTTGTGTCAGTTTCTTTTTTGTTCTTTTTATTTTTCACTTAGTAGCTCAATCCCTGTGTCATGTATACACAGTAAAAGTCCTTGATCAGTCCTGTTATTCATTTTCTGGAGAGGTCAAACTGTAGTCTGACATATTTAATTTAATTTGACTGCACAGGTACAGTGTTATGATGAGCCGACCGGTTTCAGTGGTAAGGACCACTTTCATCAGGGCTAGAACAGATAGCGGGTAGTGATGCTGTTGTATTTGAAGAAGAAGCTGGATCTGGCTTGTGTCTTTATAGGACCTGCCCTAGACAATGATGACTTCTCTTGTCAAGTAGGTCCTGGTGTGAGACTGTAGATCTTCAGTCTCACTGCAGGTGCTGATGGGGTTCAGCCATGTGCAAAGCCACCTGTTGTGCCATGTTCCTTATTATAGCGGGTTGCCCAGGTGAGCAGCAAATTCAAATTCAACCGCACTGTGTAGTTTGGTGTGACTGTTCCCAGCACGTCCGGTTTGTAAGATGTCGGGATCTGGCATCTTACAAACCGGACATACTGGGAACACTAAATCAAGCGAAGCACCATAAAAAATACGCCCATCTTTACCAACAGTGGTTTCAGCACTCAACGCCATTATTAACCCATGAAGGATGATAGAGTCACCTTTACGAAAGCCCATTTGCTCCTTACATAACATCTTCTCTTTCTCTACCCATGTTTCCAAATTTTCCCATCTGCATCTAGTCGGGTGATCGGACGATTGTTCACCAGATCTGACCAATCGCCCTTCTTGTAGATGGGCATAACAGTTGCTGCCGTCCATGAGGATCGAATACTCAAGGACTTTAATATTCCTTCAAATATAATTAGCTGGACAGAAGCCCATAAATCAATATTAGACTTTAGAATAGCATTGGTGAGATGGTTTAGGACCCGGCGCTCGTGAAACCAAATCATTTGTTATCAGTTCGACGAGCAGTTCTCTATCAAAGGACATTTGTCAAGGGGCCAATAATAATTCTTCATATCAGTGGTAGAATTCTCTTGAAAGATACTCAAGAAGTAGTTATGACAGGTATCTTCTGAGATGATATTACTTATTGATCAGACTCCAGAAGTTACGAGAATGTTTAGTTAAAAGTGTGGTCAACATAGCCTCTCGATCTTGCTGGTGGCGGAGGAACCTATGAGCACGTAGCCAGTTCCTATAGTTATTTCATAATGTTTTTACCTCCATCTTGTACTCAAGGCAAGAAACAACTTCATGTTTTAGCTCTCTAATACACGTCCTTAATATTATTTTTCTAGCGCACAGTTCCTAATCAAATGCATGTGCATAGTTCTTACTCGACGAGGCCAACTGAGGTTTCGGAGGACTCAGATACCATAGAAAGATACCACCTCACACAGGATTACAGCAGTTGACAAACTCCTCTTGTGAAATATCATTTTTTACTCGTTTTAGATTCTGATTCAGAATTGTGCTGTTGTATTTAAATTTGACAACTCAGTGTTTAACATTATTCAAAAACATTTGGGAATCATTAAACTGAATTTGTTGCATGAGTTGGATATCTAGCCTCATAGACAATGTGTTATGGTCACTAGGACCTCTATCCAAGACCTGGAATGTAGAGCATATCTTAAAAAACTCATCAGAGAGCATAAAATAGTCCAAGGTTGAGGTTGAGACACACCTTGGCATGTACTAGCGGGGGGAATATCCCCCTTCATGCTACCATAAACAAGTTTTATATTCCAGTTTTGTAAGAAAGATAATCATTTCTTACCATTTGTTGCAGAGAATCCCCTTGATTCCTTGGGGACTCCATGGTCCTGAGAGATGCAGTAAGAGTTTAGGTCCCATGTTAGAACAATTTCTGCCAAACCACAATTCTTCTTTACATTTGATAAAAAGTCAGATAGTAATTCTAAGAAATCTATCAGGTTGGAATTAGCTGGGTTCAAATAGATATTAACCAAGATTATCTGGAGCTGGCATTTGATGTTTTTTTACTGTAAGCAAAGCAGCCAGGAGACCTTGACTATTAGTTGTTAACAGTTGGAGAGATGTGCACACAGAAGTGTGTACCAACATAGCCAGGGCCGCAGCTGGCCTCCCACTCCCTCCCCTTGTTGCCAGCTGACCCCCCCCCCACAGAATCATCTAGTTTAAGGGGATTCAGCATCCAGGTCTCTTGAAAGAAAATCAGATCAAACGTATCGTCAGGCCGATTCATGTAATTCCTCCCAAAAGTGTCGCAAGCGGCTGGCGCACAGAATGCCCGTGCGAATGTCTGCGCCAGCCGCGTGCGATAAAATCAATTTCCGCGCACAGCGTATTCATGGATTCCCACCTCCAAAAGCAGACGTGGCGCAGAGTGGCGCAGCGACCCTGCATCAGCGCCGGTTACGCCCCCAAGAACGCCCTAGCGCAAGGAAAAGCCATCAAGATCGCAAAACCATCGCAAAGGGCTGCGCCTGCGAGAAGTAATACACGCGAATGGCCTGGGTGCGTGTATTTCAGGGGTGCGTGAGAAGTTCCACACGCAATTGGCCTGGGCGCGTATATTAAAGGGGCTCGCGGGAGGTTTCACACGCGATCGGGCCTGGGGGAGCGTGTGCGTGTATTTCAGGGGCTCGCGGGTGGTTTCACACGCGATCGGGCCTGGGGGAGCGTGTGCGTGTATTTCAGGGGCTCGCGGGTGGTTTCACGCGTGATCGGGCCTGGGGGAGCGTGTGTGTGTATTTCAGGGGTGCGCGAGAAGTTCCACACGCGATTGGCCTGGGTGCGTTTATTTCAGGGGCTCGCGGGTGGTTTCACTCGCAATCGGGCCTGGGGGAGCGTGTGCGTGTATTCCAGGGGTGTGCGAGAAGTTCCACACGCGATTGGCCTGGGCGCGTGTATTTCAGGGGCTCGCGGGTGGTTTCACACGCGATCGGGTCTGGGGGAGCGTGTGCGTGTATTTCAGGGGCTTGCGGGTGGTTTCACACGCGATCGGGCCTGGGGGAGCGTGTGCGTGTATTTCAGGGGTGCGCGAGAAGTGCCACACGCGATTGGCCTGGGTGCGTGTATTTCAGGGGCTCGCGGGTGGTTTCACATGCGATCGGGCCTGGGGGAGCGTGTGCGTGTATTTCAGGGGCTCGCGGGTGGTTTCACATGCGATCGGTCCTAGGGGAGCGTGTGCGTGTATTTCAGGGGTGCGCGAGAAGTTCCACACGCGATTGGCCTGGGTGCGTGTATTTCAGGGGCTCGCGGGTGGTTTCACACGCGATCGGGCCTGGGGGATCGTGTGCGTGTATTTCAGGGGCTCGCGGGTGGTATCACACGCGATCGGGCCTGGGGGAGCGTGTGCGTGTATTCCAGGGGTGCGCGAGAAGTTCCACACGCGATTGGGCTGCGTGCGGGTATTCCAGGGCTTCGTGGGAACTTTCACACACTCGCCTACAACACGTATTCATGGAAACGAACGTGGCCAATCTGGAAACACGTACGCCAGCAGGAAGTAGGCGTACGTCCACCCGCACAGCATAAAAGTGCACGCAAACAACAAACAAGCTCAGACGCCACGATGAACATACCGTTCCTAGCAGCAGTGGCCGTGGGATACCGCAGCAGGAGGAGGAGGATAGTCCGGGCCAGAATTTTTACACCAGGAACCAGCCTTTTTGGGATGCCTGATGACCATGTGTATGGGAGGTACAGGTTTCCACCTCACATAATACTCGACCTGGTCAGTGAGTGGGAGGATGACCTCACATCAACCACCCTGTGCTCCCAAGCACTCAGCCCCCTGGAGAAGGTCCTCAATGTACTGCACTTCTTGGCCACTGGATCATTTCAGCGGACAAGTGCCATAGTGGGGGGGGGTCACAGGCCACGCAGTCACGCTGCCTACACCAGGTCTTGGCCATCATCACTGCACGCCCATCAGTCGGCAGGCACATATACCTGCCCAGAACACCTGCAGAAAGGCAGGCTGTTGCCCAGGACTTCTACAGGGTGGCACAATTCCCCAAAGTGCTCGGTGCCATTGATTGCACCCATGTGGCTCTACGTACCCCCAGGGCAACTGAGCACATCTATAGAAACCGCAAGCACTGGCATTCCATCAACGCCCAGGTAGTATGTGATGCCAAGGGAATCATCACCTCAGTATACGCCAACTATCCAGGCTCCACCCACGACAGTTTCATCTACAGAATGTCTACCCTAAACCGGGACATAGAAGCTGGGCGGCATGGCGATACATGGCTGCTCGGTGAGTATAAATGCCACTGCGCATGCATGCATGTAAGATACTGATCACAACCCCACTGATGATACCCATCACCACCTCCCCAGGGGACAGTGCCTACCCTCTCAGCACCCACATGATGACGCCACTTCGGAACACCACCACGCCACCCCAGGTAAGATACAACACAGCCCACATTGCAACCCGGGGCATCGTGGAGCGCACATTCGGAGTGCTCAAGTCACGCTTCCACTCCCTTGACCGTTCTGGCGGGCAGCTGTTATACGCTCCCCCAGAAGTGTGCAGGATCATAGTGGCAGCATGTGTCCTGCACAACTTTGCAACACGCCGGGGCCTGGCCGTGGACATGGTGGTGCCCCCACATCCCCAACCACATGCATGCCCACTGCACATGGGAGGGGAAAGGGCACGGGGTGAGGCAGCCCGTACGCAGCTCTTGGCTAATTACTTCACATAAAATCACACCCCTGTGGAGTGCACACAGCCCTGGCACATAGCAGCTGACAATCAATGACGATTGTTACTGACAATTATGATGTGTCAATGGACAGTCAACTGTCACAACCATACCAGCCTGAGATTGTACATCTGGAAGTGTTCCATTGAGTGCTTCCCAAACTACACAAACAGCACCAATGCTGTGTTCAAAAGACACACTTCTATGCTGCTGAAATCATTACCCCCTTGCAAGACACAACATGACAACAGTGCCATGTCACCCAACCCCTCCCCAGCATCGCCACCCAACACACCATGGCATGACATGCCATGTGAGAGCAAACAAAGTCATCCCCCAAACATGACATGTGTCACAAAGTACAGTGTCCCTAATGGAAACTGGCCACACACAATATGCCCACATGAATGTAGAAACAACAACACACATGACCAAATACTTACCACGATACAATCGACATAGCATAAACATGACAGTACTGAGGCAAAGGATACGTAGTCTTACAACATGAGAATGCCAGCACATCCACCACCTCCAACTGTACAGTGTTGTTGCCACGCACATCTGGAAGTCCACTGCTCACAACATGAGCCCCATCTCCAAAGTGGACGGCCTTGTGAAGACATGAGGAATGAACCTGCAAATCAGGAGGGAGACATGGATGCACAAGCACACATCAATACACCATGCAGTGCACAATACAACAACAATATGCACTAGGAATGTATACACATATTGACTCCAGACTGCCCACACAGCTCATGGGAGTCCAACGTCACTGTGTAATTCACTGTCACTTGGGCACACCCTTTGCAAGCCCATGGAAACGAGAAGCAGGAGGGGTGTGTGTCTCACTGACCCAGGCATCTAACCCAAACTCAGGACAAGCCTGCATGTGCCCAGTCGGAATACAGTGGATGCCCACGGGAGCCAGACAAGGCAACACACTGCAAAAAAAAATCAAAAATCAAAAATCTAAAATCAAAAATCAAAAATCTAAAATCAAAAATCAAAAATGGCCATGTGTGGGCCAGGGGGGGTGGGGGAGGCCACCCAGGAGGTCCGAGGACAGGGTGCCCACCAACAGTCACCTGCGTGAATGTTGCGAAAAAAAAAAACACCTCCATGGGCTCATGGCCTGCACGGCTACTAAATAGTGGGAGATTCGCTCTCCTCAACCTCTGCTGCTGCTGCCACAGGAGGTGGTGGTGCCATGGGAGGCAGCCCACGCAATGCCCTAGTTTGGTCCTCCATGGCAGCAAGCATGCGGGCCTGGAAGGCCTCGTTCTGGAGGGATATGGTGCGGAGATCCCCATGCAACACCCGACGTGTTGCCCGGACCTCCGCCCGAGTTGCCTGCATCTCTGCTGAGAGCGTACGGGTGACGCGCTCAAGCAGCTGTTCCGTCCTGGTGACAGTGGAAGCCTCAAGGTCCACAAGAGTCTGCCTGAGGTGCTGGACCTCTCCCCTCAGGGCTTCCCTCTGTCCCTGGGCATCTATAGAAATTGATTCCCTCAGATTGTCCAGGGCCGCCTGTCTGTCCCTGTTGGACACCAACATGTCCTCCCTGACTGAATGGCAAATGGAGTCTGTTGCCTGCTGTAGTAGCTCCATCTGCCTTTCTGGGGGGACAATGGAAGTGGCCACCCTCTCCATGGCCTGAGGAATCATTTCGGATGATGCTGCCTGTTGGTTGGCCATACCATAAATGGATTGCTCCCATGCGGTATTGCCTGGTGGCAGACGGCCACCGCGTTGGCAAGCACCACACCTGTCTGGGGCAAGGCGAACTGCGCCTTGCTGTGTCGGCACTGCCTGAGGCTGCAGGACTGCATTTCCCCTCTGAACTGCTCGCCCAGGAACAGGATCAGATGTTGCGGAGTGTGGCCCTGCATCCGTAACCACCACAGGCGCACCTACCAACACTGACATCCCCATAGTGGGCTCTACCCCTGGTGCAGGTGGGTCGGACTGAACAGTATCCCTTCCATGAACACATACCTGCGAATCCACATAGGCCTCATCCGAATCAACACCTGAAAAGAGTTCTGGGGAGGTGCAGCCAGGGACACCCCGGGACAGTATGGCCTGCAGCAAGAGAGGGTTCTCCCCCACCACCAAACCACGTCCCCCACTGGTGCCTGGTCGTGCTTCAGCTCCCTCCTGGGCCTGCACCATCTCCTCTCCCTCAACAGCATCAGGTGCGTCATCCTCTGCAAAAACAAGAAAGACAAAAAATGGAAACAGGCATTAACACCATGGCACGCTATTAGGCCAGACAAGCTACAGTACCAGTACTTGATTTACACATGTCCCACATGACTATAACCCTCCCATGCATGCACTGTCCATGAGTTGGAAGTGGAGGGAAATGTCAGACACTGATGACACCAAGATGGGAGAGCAACACATCAGCTGCATGCTGTCTAGCAGTGATATCACACATTGGCCTGTGAGTGGCATGTCCAATACACATACATGACACATGCCATCACACAGATGGCATGTACCATGGGCATGTCATATATGTGACAATGGGGCAGAGTGATGCGCAGTAGAACCAGGTGAATTCCTACTATCAGCCTGAATGAACACAGCTAAATACAGAACAATGTGGTAGCAAGATGCCACTTCAAGGGCAACTGGCGCAATGTAGTGCAGAACGCCTACTGTGGCCAGCAGGGATACTGTAATACCCAAATCCGGGCCGCTGAATGCATTGGTTGAAGCACATGGGTGGGACAAAACACTCAGGCACACGCACCCTGACCTGGCACTCATCCAGATCCCCTCCCACAAACTACATACACATGGATCACACACACATGCATGTGCACTCACCAGACAATGCCTCGTAATCTGGCAGTTCTCCCACACCTTGGATCTGCTCCTCTGTGACGTAGGTCCCAGCAACATGCACATGTAGAGTGAGTTCTATGTCCTCTTGTGGAGACCCACCTCCAGTCACCAGAGTTGCGGCATGACTTGAGGCCAGCTTTTTCTTTGCCCTACGCTTAAGGTCGTTCTAGCGCTTGTAGCACTCAACAGCTGTGCGCCTCATAAACCCAAGGGCACTTATGCTGTCCGCGATGGACTGCCAGTGTGCCTGACGTCGAGCAGGTGTAATCCTTCACCCTGAAGTGACCAACATTTCGGCGTCATGTTCGGACACATACTGCACAAGTGCATCCAGTTCGGCATCATTGAAGCTAGGCTTCCTTGGTGTGCCGGACCGTGTAGCCGTGTCGGGGTCATCAGCCTGTACTGGACGAGCACTCTTCCTCTTTCTTTTTGTGGGTGGTGGGGATCCGGCGTGCCCTACGCCGCTCTGGACACTAGAGGCAGGAGCACCGGTGGACTGTGTAGTAGTAGTGTGCGATGGCACACTGACCACATGACTTTCTGCAGGCATTAGCTGAAGTGTGATGATGGCAGGGGGAACCTCAGTCTGATGTACCGGGACCAACACTGTCCTTGCTGGGGGAGTCAGAGATGGGGTGGACGGAGCTGCAGCTGCCCCTGCAGCCTCCCCACCCCGCCTACTCGGGGCAGCAGATGACATGGCTGCCCCTGTACCACGTGGCCTGGTGACACTGGCTTGCGCCGCCACCCGTGGCCTAGACTTGGCGACCTGGAAGTCAGCCTGGGAGTCACCCTGTGCTAGGTCAGGTGCCACAACGGGCCGGTCCAACAAGGGCTGAGCAGGGATGGTGTCTGCCACGTTTCCCTCAACCATGGGGGGGGATGTGTGTCCCTGACTGGTCCTCCACACGTGGGGGGCATGGGGGAGTCTGCAAATCCTGGCCAAGTCCCCTACCGCTCCCACCACACCCACCTCTTGAGGCTCGGCCACCTTTGCCCCCCTTACCACTTGCTCGCCTCCCAGCCATGGCACTGATGGATTTGTGCGTATGGGAGTTGCAGTGGACAATTGTCCTGGGCAATTGGGGGTCAAAGGGGTAGGGTACTAGATGGAATTCGTACCCAGGTGCTCTAGCAAGGCTGTATGTAACCCCTGGGGAAAGATGACGGGTCACGCAACGCACAGGCACCCCTAATACAGAAAATGACGTGCACGCGACCCCTCGTAGACCACGTGCGTGGGAAAAGGAACCTGCACTACACTGTGGCACCCAGGAACACAAAAATGAACGTATGTGTGTCACACGCAGCCTACAATGACCTCTGAAGGGGTACGCTACACACAGGGCTAGCACAGTTGGTAAATACGTGCGCGACTCACCGTCTGCCTGGGAAAAGAGCGTGAAAAATACGCGCGTGTGCGCGTTGGCAACACCCCCGCCAAAAGAAGAATTGTACACTGTCTGAGGAGACAGGACAAAAGGAGAAGTCAACGCTGTTTGAGGAAACAGGTCGAATAGAAAATCAGAAAAATACTGACAGAGGTAACAGGGAGTACGAACTGGAAACGCTGTGAAGTAAATCGCGTGTGAACCGACAAGAAGTACAGATTTCACGCACTCGCTCTCCATGGGAAGCACGTACAAGGAAATGACGTACTACACGCACCTTTTAAACCGCACCACACGTCCAATGTCACTTCCGCGTATACGCACTGAGGCACTATCCTCCAATCACGCAGGCTGACACTCGGACGTGCAGTTTTTGGTCTTGTAACATTCTCCCGGGTACAGGGACACGCCCGCGCATGTCATGTCACAGACGCGCCTGCGCTGTCAGGGCCCTTGGTCCAATGGAATTGCGTACACAGGCCAATTGCGTGTGGAACTTCTCGCGCACCCCTGGAATACACGCACACGCTCCCCCAGGCCCGATCGCGTGTGAAACCACCCGCGAGCCCCTGAAATACACGCACACGCTCCCCCAGGCCCAATCGCGTGTGAAACCACCCGCGAGCCCCTGAAATACACGCACACGCTCCCCCAGGCCCGATCGCGTGTGAAACCACCCCCGTGCCCCTGAAATACACGCACCCAGGCCAATCGCGTGTGGAACTTCTCGCGCACCCCTGGAATACACGCACACGCTCCCCCAGGCTCAATCGCGTGTGAAACCACCCGCGAGCCCCTGAAATACACGCACACGCTCCCCCAGGCCCGATCGAGTGTGAAACCACCCGCGAGCCCCTGAAATACATGCACACGCTCCCCCAGGCCCGATCGCGTGTGAAACCACCCGTGTGCCCCTGAAATACACGCGCCCAGGCCAATCGCGTGTGGAACTTCTCGCGCACCCCAGGAATACACGCACACGCTCTCCCAGGCCCGATCGCGTGTGAAACCACCCGCGAGCCCCTGAAATACACGCACACGCTCCCCCAGGCCCGATTGCGTGTGAAAACACCCGCAAGCCCCTGAAATACACGCGCCCAGGCCAATCGCGTGTGAGAAGCTTCTTGCGCATACCTGAATTACACGCGTCCAGGCCAATCGCGTGTGGAACTTCACGCGCACCCCTGAAATTCACGCACATGCTTCCCCAGGCCCGATCGCGTGTGAAAACCCCCACGAGCCCCTGAAATACACGCGCCCAGGCCAATCGCGTGTGAGAAGCTTCTCGCGCACCCCTGAAATACACGCGCCCAGGCCAATCGCGTGTGGAACTTCACGCGCACCCCTGAAATTCACGCACACGCTCCCCCAGGCCCGATCGCGTGTGTAAACACCCGCGAGCCCCTGAAATACACGCGCCCAGGCCAATCGCGTGTGAGAAGCTTCTTGCGCACCCCTGAAATACACGCGCCCAGGCCAATCGCGTGTGGAACTTCACGTGCACCCCTGAAATTCACGCACACGCTCCCACAGGCCCGATCGCGTGTGAAAACACCCGCGAGCCCCTGAAATACACACGCCCAGGCCAATCGGGTGTGAGAGGCTTCTCGCGCACCCCTGAAATACACGCGCCCAGGCCAATCGCGTGTGGAACTTCACGCGCACCCCTGAAATACACGCACATGCTCCCCCAGGCCCGATCGCGTGTGGGCCTTCTCGCGCATGTAGGACTTTGGCGCACATTTTTTTCCTGCGCAGGGACGCTACCGCCTGCTTTCGTGTGGCGGACATGTATGGGCCTGTGCGCGTCTTTGGCCGTGTGCTGTTTTTCCCTATTTGATTCCATGAATACGTGTTGTAGGCGAGCGTGTGGGCGTTCTGCGCACTTGCCTCCTGTACTTCCCCCGTGACGCCCACATTTTCAAGAGTTGTTCCCCATTCTGCGTGTGATGCCCTGTGTTACGCCTACTTTTGTTATGTGCGCCGCGCTATGTGCCAATTCGCTGTGGCCTTATCGCACGGCGTTCGTTGACCTGTGCGCCAGCGTGTGCCAGCGTGCGCCGTGCACTTTCTCAGAGCACATCCCACATTTCGCGCGTGCACAAACTTCCATGAATTGATGTGCGATGTTTTCTGTGCGATAATCGCACTTGCACTGCGATTTTCGCTGTTTCTCTGCGAATCGCACGTTTTCGCACGCGAGCGCCGTTTTTTCGGCGCACGTTGATTCCATGAATCGGCCTGTAAATATCTCGTTCTTATGAGATCTTAATTTGAACGAACTAGAACCCTGTGTTTTCCAACCCAATATTCCCAAGTTGGTTACTACTAAAGTAAAGCCTCATTGCCCCCTAGCATTTACAAACTTCCACTATTATGGTTGGCATAATTTCCTGCATACTTGATTTAGAACCACCATGCGTGTTAATGGAGTCAAGTATACATTTCTTTGAAATTGAGGCTAAGGGTAAGGTAGAGTTAATATCATGTCCCTGATGTTTTAGAGTCCACAGCTTCTCCCCTATTCAGACTATGTTGTTCTTGGTTGGTAATCACCTCAGAGGAATTCTCCAAGCCTCTATTATGCAATTCATACATCTCAGACAGAAACGCATCAGCACCAATTTTTGCTTTTAAACCCAGTTCCACAATGTACGTACAATTGAGATATGGGAAACTGACAAATTCAATGTGGCTAGAGGAAAACAGATATAAATTAGGAATCTTTCTCAAGAATAGCAAAATGGAAGATCGATTAAGAGCTTCGAAGTCCTTATCCCTCCAAAACTGAGAGAACCACATCCTGGGAATGGCAGACAGGGAGGGGTTAGAAGAGGAGGCCACCTGCTTTAGATGTTCCAATATCTTGTAATCCACCAGCTAGTCTTTTTTTAGGTTCTTACATATCTGGAAAACTTTCATCTGTTGATGACGTTGCTGGTTCCATTCTCATTTGAGAGATCTCTAGATGGTTTCCTAAGAGCGACTTAAGTGTCTAGGTGGCTATGGGTACAAACTGTAGCACGTCTGTTCCCTCAGCCTTTTTTGTTCTATAGAAAATTGGTCCCCATTTTTTCATCATGTCACCAGAGTTTAGTTTAGTCTCATTCCTTGATGACAATAAGGAGTCATATCCTCTCTTCAGAGCAGACCCCTAAAGTAAGTCTACGATAGGTACAGACTAGGCAGAGTTGGAAAGATCTGCTCTATTTTTCCTGCATTTATAAAAAAACAATTGGCTCTAAGTTCTTTAAATCAAGTGGTTTATCTTTCAGACAGCCCGTCGAGACCGTACACAGGTTTTGCCCTCACACCTTTGATGTTATGGGTAACTGCACTTTTGCCAGGCCCAGAGCACATTGAGAAATTGATTGGTTACCTTGATCTTTAGAGGCACATTTTTATTTCCACTGCGGCACATCAGACACTTTCACCATGTTGTTCTCTCGGAGGTGTATTGACCGCACAAAGGCTGATTTCACAGAGGTCTTTATTTTTTTTTTATTTTTTTAATTTTTCATTTTTAGACTTCAGCTGTATGGATTCCTGTGCTCTGGACTGCACCTCTCTTGCCTCTTTTCCTTTCCTCTCTGCATTGACCATGCATTCTGAGGGGGAGGGCCCAGCATGGTAGCTACCCACACTACCACTGTTGGAAGCCCAGTTAGATTGATAGTCTGAGCAGCTGGATTATCCACCTCATCCACTATGTTTGCCATTCTCCTAAATTCCACTACTATTGATTCTGATAGTGGCGTGTCATCACGGAAGGTATCCATTTTATTCCCCACAGGCGAGATGGCTATGGTTTGCCCACCAGCATCAATATTCAGCTTGCCCCCAGGTTCCTGTACCACTTCTTTGCAGCCGTATCTTCTATCCATTTTATAGATTTTGGCATAAATGCCTGGTGTTCCAACATGTGTTGCTCCTGATTTTTGCCACCCAACTTCAATTCCAACACTTCTTTCAGAGTTCTGAATTTATGACTGAGCATAGGCCTGTAAGAGACAATTCATATGAGCCAAGATCTTTAGTTACCTCTCGGAGCATTTCAGAGTGAGCTTGTACCTCCATTTGTAGCAGTCCATACACATTTAGTAGGGATGTGAGAACAAAATTTAGAGATGATGGTGTGGCCTCTGACTCACTCTGTAGTTCCCCATAATGTTCCTCAATAAATTCAGAGTGGAAGTCCTGCTCCACCAATAGATACGTGCAGTTGGAAGTGCTGATATCCGTCTCTAAGGCAGGCAGGTTTATTGAGACGTCCGCCTCACATCAAAGAGCATTGCTAAAGACCAAAAACCCATCATTTACCCTTGCTTCTGGAGCTGCTGTTGTGATTTCCTTGTTGTCCTTGCATGTGTCCATGTTTCCGGTGCTCCATCATTTTTTCAGGAAGCATTGGTTAATTTTCTTTTTTATATTTTTGGTTGTGATGGTATATTCCAATTCCTCCGACCATTGATTGCGGACTTGTTGCATCAGAAATGGTGAACCTTCATCTTCCATCCTTATTTCTCAATGAATAGATGCCATTGTTGTTACTCCACTCATTAAGCCTGCAGGCATAACATTGAATGCCTCATTCCCCAGAGCCGAATTGCTGAGAGCCTGATCATCGCTGTCGAGACCGCCCTCACTTAACGTTCCCCCATTCTTAAGCTTCGGGGCTCGTAGATCATGAGTCAATAGTCCACTCTGTAAATTATAATATTCGGAATCATTGGGAGATTTTTTCAAATTCAGCATATTGGTTGTTCAGAGAAAAGTATGGAAGACAATCCCAACAGGTTCCCGTGAGCAGAGTAAGGGTTATTAACAGTTCTCGGGACCGGCCGCTCCAGTAGGGCCTAAGGGCAGACTCAAATACTTATAGTCTCCAAACAGTTTACCAGATGTTACTTAAGGTGTTGAAAGTACGATAGCCTTCGCTTTGATGAAAGAAGGAAAACAAATCTCTCCAGGGGCGTTGCTAGGGGGGGCTAAGGGGGCTATAGCCCCTGATCTTTTGGTTGTAGCCCCAGATAGAATCTCAGGAGCTACAGCCAAAAGACTAGCTAGCCCCCAGTCCCAACAGTTCCGACATCAGCTTAGCCCCGGGTCTTTTCCAGACCTAGCAACTCCCCTGAATCTCTCTAACCAACCTCAGAAGTTACGGTTTGTCAAAGTTCACTTCCAAGAGTTGCATAAAGACACGAAATGTGTTCCCGGTTCCCCTTGCATCCTCACAACCAAATAGCCCAACAGCAGTCACTTGCGAACAGGAGTGCACGCACAAGGTGCAAGACCTGCTGTTTTTATAGCGAGTCAGGTGAAGGGGGCATGTATTAGTATCCTCTCCACACTAGAAATGCAGGCTCGGATGAATGTTTCACCAGAGATCTGCCCAACAGCAGTCACTTGAGCAGTCACTTGCAACCTGATTTTCACCTCATTCGTGAGAGAATCCATAAATCTAATTGGTGTACATGCAGATGGAGAGTGGCTTGGTTTTCTACTGGCATGGGAACATCCTTAAAATACAGAAAAACGCGTTTTATTTTATTGATTGAACAAGGAGAGCATTTGGATCGGAAACAATGTGCATGTGGACAAAAACAGAAAGTGGAGAAGTCCCTTTACAGGGCTATAAAGAAGGCAACGTGATCATTATGTAAGGTGTTTCTCCCTTGTGTAACTGTTTTACATATCTGTATGGTGGGTTGCAACCTGTAGGAGACCTGAGATGGGAGTCTACCACCTCACTGCACACATGTGCATCGTAGTATTACCAAGGGGGAAAAATAGATGGCCCCAGTAAAACCCATGGATGGGCCCTCAAAGGGGAGAAAGCTAAAACAGTGCTCCTGGTTAAATAAACAAACACAGTCTGGCGTAAGCGGGATCAGCTTTCCTTTATATAATTGTATGCTTTAAATCAAACTTTAATACACATGTGCCATATGCCTTGTTGAACCCTTAAATTAGTCTTTCTCGTTTAACACAGAATGGGATCAGTGTTTAACAATTTAATTTCATCCATTATCAACATCATTAGTCTCACATGTTCTGCCTTGGAGTGGCCTTGGCATATTCATTGGAGTCGGCCTGGACCCAACTCATTCACATTTGTTAACTACTTCTTCATATGAGTTAGTGTTGGCAACTGAGAACATGTGCCTACACCTTTGCTAAATGTTGTCTTCATATACCTCCAAGCAATCCCCAGAGAACGTGTGCATTTACATTCACTAAATATCTGTTCACTCTAATCCTGTAGATTACAAGAAACGTGCACATTCACCTTGGTTAAATATGTGTTCAATATATCATGTGGATTACATGGGAAAGTGAGCATTCACCTGCGCTACTCAGTATTTAAATAAGTGGTGGACATCACATGAAACGTGCGCATTCACCTTGGTTAAATATCTGTTCAACATATCATGTAGATTACATGAGCACGTGCGCATTCACCTGAGGTACTCAATATTTAAATAAGTGGTGGACATCACATGAAAACGTGCGCATTCACCTTGGTTAAATATCTGTTCAACATGTGCAGATTACATGAGAAGGGCGCACTCACCTGAGGTACTCAATATTTAAATAAGTTGTGGACATCACATGAAAACGTGGGCATTCACCTTGGTTAAATATTTGTTCAACATATTATGTAGATTACATGAGAAAGGGTGCATTCACCTGAGGTACTCAATATTTAAATAAGTGGTGGCAATCACATGAAACGTGCGCATTCACCTTGGTTAAATATCTGTTCAACATATCATGTAGATTATATGAGCAAGTGCGCATTCACCTGAGGTACTGTTACGCTCACCTGGTATCCACAGGGACGCCACCCAGCTGGGTTACTCGCTGGTATGCTTCTCAGCTTTACCCTGATGTGGTCCGCGGGGAAGGTTCTGCCTGAAAATACAGGAGGACTGTGTTCAAGACTGACCGACTGGGGTAAGTATCCTCCCTCCACCCCCGTATGCTTTCAGTCCCTCTGGCGCCCTCTGCTCACCTTGTGGTAGAATTTGGCGTGCTCTCCGTCCTGCCTTCTTTGCAGGGGCGCGATGTCTTTCATGGGCGAGTGTGGTCCAGTTACTTCACTGACACCGGCCCATTTGATATTGTTCAGGTAGGTCTTATTGCTGTTCTTTAGTTTTGTTGCTATCCTGCATGCCTTTCTTTGTTTAAAATGTCTCGTTTTCCTCCCTTGGGTATGCAGAGCTTCAGCGCGGAGAACTGGCTTGGTTAAGCCCCACTGGTAAATGATGGCGCATTAAGAGCGCTATGATGCGGTAAGTAAGCGCTATGCGCAGTGCTGAAAAGTCTTGCCTTGGCTAACTTGTGTTTTCCTACCTTGTAGGTCGCAGTGTTCTTCAGCGCGAGTGGAATGTCCTGAGTGGTGCCAGCCGAGAGGCGACCAGCCAGGTAAGCCTTCTGAGTAGTTCGTAATTTGTAAGTGTCTCTTGCCTCTATCTTCCTCTTTCAGGTCGTTCTGTCTGGGAGGCATGCAGATTCGAGGAAGCTGTTCTGAGTAGCTGCAAGTGTTTAAAGATGAAGACTGCCGGTAAGGTGCTGCTGCTATTGATGTTCCTTTTGTCTCCTTGCAGGTTCTGATTTTCCGAGGTTCGAGGGAATAGCTGGACACGGTGAGCGTCACATTGCAAGCTGCAAAGTAACACGAAGCATGTTCTGCAGTCAGGGTGTGGTTTATATAGCCCAGGTAAAGTAGTACCAGGGAAAGTAGTTCCAGGCCTGCCACACACAAAACACTAGACCGCATAGCTTGGTTCTTAAGAACCAAGCTATGTGGATGCCTCCATGTTGGATGACGATACAATCAAGTAGTTCCCAAGCACATTGTTGTTCATGCTGTATGAGCCTGGCGCCATAGGCGCCGGGACTGGCCCCATGAGGGCTTTTGAAGAGGATGCCAGGCTCTAGAGGCCAGAGTCCTGACTCCACCTGGCCAATGGGTTTGCCAGAGGGGGTTTTGGGCGAGGGTCGTGACAGGTACTCAATATTTAAATAGGTGGTGGACATCACATGAAAACCTGCGCATTCACCTTGGTTAAATATCTGTTCAACATGTGCAGATTACATGAGAAGGGCGCATTCACCTGAGGTACTCTATATTTAAATAAGTTGTGGACATCACATGAAAACATGCGCATTCCCCTTGGTTAAATATTTGTTCAACATATCAGGTAGATTACAGGAGCAATTGCACATGCCTCTTCTTGTTCTGTTGAGTATCAAGTTCTGCTGTGGCCTGCGCTAACTGAAACACTTGGGACCATTGATCTTGAAGGTCCATCACATACTTGTGGTAGTTTTCTACACCTGTCCCATCAGAAGAGACCCCAAAGCTTAAGTCTATGGATAGACAGCTATCCCGTCTGAACATTAGCTGCTATGGAGTGATTCCGGTGCTGTCATTCCTGGTACAGTTGTATGCGTGGACCAGGGTGGACACATGTTGACTCCATTTCAGCTTTTCTTTGGCACTCAGTGTCCCCAGCATACCCAGCAGTGTATGATTGAAGCGCTCAGCTTGGGCATTCCATTGTGGGTGTAAGGAGAAGTTCTGGTCTTCATTACTCTGATTAACTGCATGAGTTCTTTGATGAGTTTTGATTCAAAGTCTCTTCCCTGATCGGAATGTAAGTGAGCAGGCCAGCCATAATGCACAAAGAATTTGTCCCAGAGTACTTTTGCTATGGTAATCGTCTTCTGATCCCTGGTGGGATATGCTTGAGCATATCTAGTGAAATGATCTCTCACTACCAAGATATTCTCAATCCCTCCGTTGTCAGTCTCAAGGCTCATGAAGTCCACACAAACTAAGTCCATGGGTCCATAGCCCTGCAGATGCTGGATGGCCGCTGCCGGATGACTGAGTGTTTTCGGGGCAATGCATCTGGCACAGGTGTGGCAATACTCCTCCACTTCGGGGCCTAAGCAAGGTCAGTAGAACTGGTTTTGTATCAACTCCAGTTTCCGCTCACTCCCTAAGTGTCCATGCGGGGCAGCACCAGGCACCGTATTGTACGCCATTGGATTTGACTGTCCTTGTACAATACTTGCCCTTTCATCACTAACGAGTTCCATTCTTTGTGATATATCTGGAGATTGGGCAGGTCTCTGTTCTCCGGTGGCACTTGGGCACTGTTTTCTTTGCTTTGCAATACTTCTCGTAGCTCCAGATCTTGCAGCTGCTTTTGTCTTAGGTTTGCTTGATTTAGGTGTGGCAATCCCATAGCCATTAAACTGGTCACGTCACAATAGCTCACAGAGACCCCTTTTTCAGTCCCTCCTAGGCAGTTGATACAAAGTGCTGGTTCATTGGTCTGAGAAGTTCCTTTTTCGAAAATGGCTTTCATTGCGGCCACCGAAACCACCTCGATAGGTAGGGGCCCAGAGCGGTCATCAGCTTGGGGTCTTCGGGACAAGGCATTGACATCTATGTTATTGATTCCAGGACGATATTCCAACTGGAAATTGTATGTGGACAATTCGGCCAACCATTGATGCCCAGTAGTGTCCAACTTGGCGGATTTGAGGATGTAGGTTAATGGATTAATATTGGTGCTGACAGTGAATGTAGCTCGGTGCAGATAGACATGCAGTTCCTCTGACACTGTCCACTTTAGCACCAATAACTCCAGCTTGTGGGTGGGGTATTTTAATTCAGAGGGGTTCACTCGCCGGCTGGTGAATGCCACGGGTCTAACAGCTCCATGTTGCTCTTGATAGAGGACAGCGCCCAACCCATCAAAGCTGGCGTCCACGTGTAGGATGTGGAGCAGCTGAGGATCAGCATAGGGCAGAACGGGTGCTTCGGTAAGTGTTTTTTTTTAACTGGAGAAAGGCTTGTTCACACTTCTCACTCCACCGCAGACCATCATTTTCTTGGGATGATACTGGAGCTTGGACTGCTTTCCTTTTTCAGATGCCGTCTTGTGTGATTCTGGTTAACTCTTGGTTAAGTCAGTGAGCAGTCAAGCTATTCTTGTGAAACCAGGCACAAACCGTCAGTAATAATTGCAGAACCCCAGAAAACTTCTCATCTCTCGCAGGTTCTGAGGCTGGGGCCAAGTCTCAAGGGCTTCCATTTTGGCTGGGTCCACTCTCACTCCTTCCGTCAACAATATTTGCCCAATATACTTCACACTGGTGCAGCAAAATTGGCATTTTTCCAGGGATACTTTCAATCCTTGCTGCTGGAGTCTATCTAGAACCTTCAGTAACCTCTGGTGGTGTTCTTCTAAGGTCCGCCCAAACACAATTACATTGTGAAGGTAGACCAGCACCTGAAGTAGGTCCATGTTCCCCACAGTTCATTCCATCAAATGCTGAAATGTAGCTGGCGCTCCCAAGATCCCTGGGGCATACAAATAAACTGGTAGAATCCCAATGGGCAGATGAACGCAGTCTTTTCCTTATCCTCAGGGAACATGGGGATCTGGTAGCATCCACTTCTGAGATCCAATACCGAAAACCACTGGCTCCCAGCCAGGCAGTCGAGGGCCTCATCCACTCAAGGAGTAGTATACTGGTCTGGCACAGTTCTGCTGTTCAGCCGCCAGTAGTCGATGCATAACCGCACATCCTGATTCTTCTTCCACTCCACCACTATGGGAGAGGCATACAGGCTTCTTGACTCTGGATTATTCCGGCATGCAGCAAGTCTTCAAGATGACACCAGACATCCTCCACATCCGCAGGTGCTAACCTTTGCGATCTTTCTCGAAAAGGGATTGTATCGTTCAATCGGATGTAGTGCTGTACTCCCTTGGCTTCACCCAAATCCCAGTCACTAGTTGAAAATACATCTGCCCTCAATGCCAATTGCTTCTGGAGATGATTCTTCTCACGTTCTGATAATGGGGATTCTCCAAAGTTTATTTTACTCACATCCAAGGGAGGATGTACGCTTCTGCTTGAAGTCGCTTGGGCCACTGAGTCAGCAATGTGAATGTCACGCTCACCTGGATTCCACAGGGGCGTCGAACGAAGCTGGACTGCTGCAGTCTCCACCAGTGTGAATCGTAGCAAAGTGATGATCGACTGCACTTGCCCACTCAGTTTCATCTGCCTGGCTCACAAGAGGATTTTCCTAGAAGCAGTAAAGGGAATTAGCCACCCGTGGTAGAGGGGTTAACACTAACACTATCTTCCCGAAAACTTCTAGTATTCCACTTCATATAGTCTCACCTTATAGTTAGGAAGGATGAACTCTCCATCCTGCGTTTGGAGTGCAGGGGCGCGTAGAACGTCAGTTACTTCACTGATCCGAAGGTATTTGGCAGAGTTCCAGACTAAATTATGACTTTGAGATAAGTGGTGTGTAAACCAAATGTATAGTTCTCTTGAGTTCAAATGTCTGTTTATTCACTCATGCTCCTTTCATACCTTTCCCCATGCAGCGTGGTCCGAGGAGCGAGTTTGCCTCGACGGATGAAGGTAGCGCCTTGGTAAGAGTCAGTTTGCACCAAGCACTGTTTAGCAAGTAATATTGTTCCAAGTGTGATTAACCAATAGTTCTCTATCTTCGTGGCAGGTACAGCGCCTTTGCGAAAATGTTGAGTGTAGAATGGTAACCAGCGCTGCCTCGAGCGGTAATATGCCAAGTAAGTATCTTGCGGTAAGTAAGTGAATGCCTTTGGCGGAACCCTACTCACCTTTTGTTTGTTCTTGTCTTTTCAGATGCTGATGTTGCGAGCGGCGATTCAACGGGCACCGCACTGGGTCGTGAAGATGCTCTAATGATAGGTGAGTATGGCGCGGTGCTGCAGCGGGCAATGCAACGCAGTTGTTTTAAATGTTTTTCCCTTTCTCACAGGTGCGGCTGCTCCAGGAGAAGATGATGACCAAATGGGAATCTTCCTGTTCTAACCTTCTCTTCTTCTTTCCTTTTCTCTAGGATCGGCTCAGGACACAAACGGGTGTAGCTGTAGACTGACTACTGGACTGCAGACATGGTGAGCGTTACGCTGCTGAGATGCAGAATAACGCGAAGCGTGTGCTGCTCTTCGGGCGTGGTTTAAATAGCATCAAAAAAGTAGTTCCCAGGTAAAGAGTTCCAGTACCACACCCAAGTAGTAAAATAGTTCCTAAAGGAAAGTAGTCCCTTCATGGCCTCATGATGGCCTGTACGTGAGTTCTTTGCAGGATGACCTGCACTGTTTAAAAATGGCAATATGAGCCTGGCGCCGACGGCACCAGGACTGAACCCATATAGCCCCTAGATGGGGTTTTGGGAATTCCTGGATCCTCGTGGATGCCTGTTCCCTGGATAGATGGATCAGTTCCGGATGTCTGGGGGCAGGCATCATGACAGTGAAGCTGTGTGATGGTCAGGCCTATGGGTACATGCACAGTTTTATCCCTAACATTAGTGAGAGAGACTCTAATGTGTGTCACACCTGGGCCACTATCAGTGATAAGTGTGCGTTGGACCAGCAGACCTCCAGGCAGTTCTTCACCTTCAGGAGCCTCCAACACCAATCTTCAACAACGGTCTCGATCCTGGAGATGTAACTGACCAGGCACCATGAGGGTCTGACCAAGTAGCATGTCCAGTTGACTCTGTTTAGAGGTGGTCACGCCTCCCACGGCTCTTCTGGTTGCTCGGTCTTCACCATACTTCTCTTAAGGTAGACTTGTTGGCAAGCCGGGTGCATCATCAGAGTAAGTGCGAACTGGCTAGGGTTCCAAACAAGGCAGAATTGGTGCCCATAACCAGGGATACCTCTGAATATTGGTTCTTAGTGGTACACACTAGTGCCTGAGTGGTCAATGTGGTGCTTACTCCAGCTACTTCTCGATCTAAGTGGATTTTCACACATATGTAATCCAGATACAGGCAGCATCTCCGACCCCCATCAGGTTTAGCCCCTCTAGTGGTTCTAGGGGTAGGTGTGACAGATGTTGGCGATAGTATGCTTTAAAGTGGATGGTCACCTGTGAGCCACTGTCTAGTAGTGCTGTGGTCCTTTGCCCCTTGAGTTCAACGGGGATAGTCATAGGAGGTCCAATTAGGCCTGCAGGAAGACTGTTTGGAGACTGAGCATGAGTTTGTATTCTGTTGCATGCCGCTGTTGACATCCTTGTTGAGCTGCAGATCTCATGGTCTAGGCGGAGGTGGTCAGCAGTGGAACCCTCCTGGGATTTCAGTTGGTGCTTGGTAGTTAGTAAATCGGGATCTCTTGTCTTCCTGGATATTCTGGGGTAGGGACAGTGGAGCTTACTCCTGAGTGTGAGGTTCTAGCTGCACCCCCGCTACAACCTCCTGTACGTTTCCTAACAAGGCTCAGGCTGACGTGGGCTTAAGGGCAGAGAATCGGGCAACCACCCTGGCATCGTCTTGGTCTTGGTCACAGAGGCAAGTTGAATGGCAGTCACTCTTGCAACAATGGAAAAATCTCCACGGTGGCAAGGGTACAGATGAGGGGATAAAATAGTCTTGAGGCTCTTGAGCTCACCTAAATGCCTGGTGTTCTCTTTCATGTGCTGCTGGAAAAACATATCTGCCTCACTGCTGCTGAGTATTTAGGTTTTCCCTGGGTACAAGCTGGATCTGCAGCAGTTTTCTTAGCAGTTGTTGCAACTCCTCAGTCTGTCTCTGTTGAGCAAGGGTGGAATGGGGAGCTGGGATTTGGCTTTGAACTGGATGACTCTGGGCATTAACATCGCTGGTTTTGTCTTCCAGAACCCTTATTGACCTAAGTAAATCTTCATAGTGGGGAGGGGTGTCTAGTTTCTCACACAGTCTCAGTTGGAGGATGGGTATGGCAGCATCCTTAGCTCCCCTAAGTAACTGTTTCAAACAACACCTGTTAAATTGAGAAGTCTCTACGCCCCCTTTATGGTGTGCAAGGCGCAGAATTTGTTCAATCTTCACCAGAAACTCAGATAGTTTCTACCCCGGCTTCAGGGAGGTCGCCTGAAACCTCATTATCAAATCTTCCCCGGGCTCAGTAGTACCAAATGCTCCTTCCAATGCACCCATCACCTGCAAGAACGTTGGATCAGGCTTCAGAGTGCGCAGGGACTGTACCATCTGTGGTGCTGGTCCTCGCAAAACCTCTATCACTCGCCTCCTCTTTTCTTGATCTGTCACTTTCTAGTCATACAGCATAAGTTGAGCGAGGTTGGCCCATACTTCGTGCCCCTCTTCCAATTTGGGCATGGGTTTTTCACCTGAAAAGGGCTGCAGCCGGGTTTATGTTCCATGTTCCTCATTCAAAGGAGACTATGTTTGTCACTCCATAGTTACTTTGACAGCTTCAGCCACCGCAGCAGCAATGACAATGGCATCCTTAGTAGGTGTGGAAGCTTCTGCATGTAGGGGTATGCCAGGCCAGGCATCTCGCCGCCACACAGGACAGGTAACCACGGGGTCCCCGCCTTGGACGTCCATGGATAGGGTCTTGCCTGTAATAGAAACTCCACCATAACATAGCATATAACATTTGGCATCTTCCCCAGGCATGCAGCCACACTCTTTACTTTACCAGTGATGGGTTCTAATGGACCAGTCATTGCTAATACCTCATCAGTTGTAATCTGTACTGGGACATCACCTAGGATGAAACAGGCCTCGGGCTGAGTCCTTCAGACTGTATCCAGTGTAATACATATTCATGTGCCATTCTAGCTATGTGTAAATGTCACTTAATATTTAAACCAAGGACCTACTGGGGTAATACCTCCTTGGAGCTCAGCAGTGCCTCCAAAAAATGTAAGGTGTTTCTCCCTTGTGTAACTGTTTTACATATCTATATGGGGGGCTGCAACCTGTAGGAGACCTGAGTAGGGAGTCTAACACCTCACTGCACACATGTGCATCATAGTATTACCCAAGAGGGAAAGATAGATGGCCCTAGTAAAACCCAAGGATGGTCCCTCACAGGGGAGAAAGCTAAAACAGTGCTCCTAGTTAAATAACCAAACAGTCTGGTGTTTGAAAAAAAGCGCGATCCGCTTTCCATTATATATATGTATGCTTTAAATCAAACTTTACACATGTACCATATGCCTTGTTGAACCCTTAAATGAGTCTTTTTCGTTTAACACAGAATGGGAAAAGTGTTCAACAATTTAATTTCATCCATTTTACAACATCATTAGTCTCACATGTTCTGCCTTGTGCATTCACATTTGTTAACTACTTCTTCATATGAGTGAGTGTTGGCAACTGAGAACATGTGCCTACACCTTTGCAAAATGTTGTCTGCATATAACTCCAAGCAATCCCCAGAGAACGTGCGCATTTACATGAATTAAATATCTGTTTCCTCTAATCCTGTAGATCACAAGAAACGTGCGCATTCACCTTGGTTAAATATTTGTTCAATATATCATGTGGATTTCATGAGAAAGTGCGCATTCACCTGAGCTACTCAATATTTAAATAAGTGGTGGACATCACATGAAACGTGCGCATTCACCTTGGTTAAATATCTGTTCAACATGTGCAGATTACATGAGAAGGGCGCATACCACCTGAGGTACTCAATATTTAAATAAGTTGTGGAAATAACATGGAACGTGCGCATTCCCCTTGGTTAAATATTTGTTCAACATATCATGTAGATTACATAAGCAATTGCGCATTCACCTGAGGTACTCAATATTTAAATAAGTGGTGGACATGAAAACGTGCGCATTCACCTTGGTTAAATATTTGTTCAACATGATATGATATGATAGTTTATTTATATAGCGCCTATACACAATGTGTTTCAAACATAACATGTAGATTACATGACAAAGGGTGCATTCACCTGAGGTACTCAATATTTAAATAAGTGGTGGACATCACATGAAAACATGCGCTTTCCCCTTGGTTAAATATTTGTTCAACATAGGTAGATCACAGGAGCAAGTGCTCATTCACCTGAGGTACTCAAATATTTAAATTGGAGCGGGCCATAACTGCCCCTTACACCTAGAGTACTCGGACCACCTTGCGGCGGTATCTCCCTCTCTCCTAGCTACCTCCAGTTACCCAGTTATGAGACCGGGCCGAAATCCCCGCCATATGCACACCATGGAGCAGGCCTCCTCAGACAAAATATCCCCATGGGGATATATAAAGCACTGCCCCTCCCAGGACGGGTGAAGTGTTAGATAAGGGTCCCACCACACCAGCCTCGGCCTGAACGGGCCGCAGTAAGATTTGTGAGGAACACTTAATGTGCCACCGCGGTCTCCCTCCCGCCGGGCACCTATGCACTTTCCACAAAATGTCTCTAAAAGTAGGCCCAGCCTCCTGCCCCCGGAGCGCTGGATAACTTACAATTTCTGCTCTCAGTCCCATGGTATGAGGGATGAAGAAAGCATATAGTCGTCCGGGCACTCCTATGCCTAATCGGCAGATCGCACGCACAGGGCCCGGGATCCCGTTGTCTGTGTTTCACTTTCCTATCTCCTTCCTTATTCTATACTCCCTCACAGCCTCTCGCTCTCCCACAGTAAGGGAACCAGCTGGCTGAAACAAATGGCAAGGGCGCCCTCCGGTATTCTCTCTCGACCCTGGGTGGGGGAGAGAGTCTGGATTATGTCAGGCGGACTGCCTGACACCCAGAGGTGTCTTCTCTGGGACCAGAGAGCCCTGGGTGCCCTGAGCGGCAGCCTCGAGCTCCTTTCCCTGTTCATCTCACACATCGACCCTCTCTCATCGAACCCCTCCAGCCCTTATGCCAAACGGGGACTCTCCAACTCAACCACCAGCACGGGAGCCCGCTCCCGTCCTGAGGTAAACATCACCTCAGATACAACCATGCTCCCCCTGCTGGTGGAACCTACCATTATGATTCTACACCTCTCTCAGCGTGCCAAAACAACAACAGAAGTTCTCATAGGAAACGTGCCGTGAAACGAAAATGTACACACAATTTACAGTCATAACAAAGAAACACATATTACACGGAAAACCAAAACAAAAAAACCTAAGGACATGTTGGTTTACAATTAGGTAAGTTTTGATGCAGGTGCTGGAGGGTGAAGATAAACATTAGAACATTAAATGGGGACAGCACAGAATGGGTAATGGGCTTTGTACAGTGTTTACAGAATGCAGATACAAGTGTAAAGCTCAAGATATAAAGAATATACAACTGGGGATTGGAAGATCAAGGAGGTGCTCTGATTGGCTAAATCAGAGGGCCCATAGAGCCAGAAGAGGAGTTTGAGGGCAGATTTGAAAGGCGTGGCATGTTTGACAACATGAATGAGGGTGTTCTAGTGAACAGAGGAAAGAGAGATAAAGAGTAAAGCAGGATGCGTAAATCAGCATGGCGAACAGAGTAGGGAACTGGGGCAGAAAGTAGGAGAAGAGTGGTGCCTGGTGCCAGAGTTAGCTCGATAGAGGGTGACAAAAGATGTATTACTTTAAAAACTGGTATGAGGAATTTGAAAAGGGATTATTCATAGGGAGAGAGAAAGAGAGAGAGAGAGAGGTGGGGGGTGTACAGAGTTTCAAATTCAAATATTTTGGTGAGTTGGAAAAAGTAGGTGGAGTTCAGGATCCCTGGTGATCTTGAATTTGTGCACATAGGGGACTATGTGAGAAGGTTATATGAAATAATAAAGGTGAGGGAAGAAGGGTTGAAGCATGAGGTGCAGATAACAGGTGACTTTGGTGTTAGAGGCGTTGAGCATAAGACAAAGAAGTCCCCTGCAGTGCTGAATGGCCAACAGATAGTCAGGTGAGAGGAGCATTTGAGGGTAAAGTGGGAAGGAAAAAGATTATCTTGGTATGAGACGCCCTTGAGTCATACAACACTGCCCGCAGCAGAAACCCCGAAGGGGGCACAGCTGACGCAGCCTTGCTCAGGAATAGTCAAATTCCCAGGCATTCTTTGATCATCTGACAGATTCAGGAACTACACCATTAAAATAGACACCTTCCATTGATGCCCTTTGCAATACTTCCCTTGCTAAAGAAAACAAGTCTTCAATTTCATCATGTACTCTCCCCCTTCCTCTTTTCTGCCATCTCCTTCCTTCTCTCCTGCCACACTTAATCATTCACAGACTCAGGCCAGAAATGGGTTGTAAAATAGTCTTTATAATGTGTTTTTAAATTACTACAATTTTACCCGGACAGGGCACCTTCTGGTTTTGTCATTTATGGAGTGTTCAATACTAATCTGTGCTTTTGACATCAATTCTACTGAAACTATACTGGAGGTATCAATATGTTGCACATGCCCTGAACAGGTCCGTTCTATTCATGGACCTGAAAAGTAGAATAATGCTGTGAAATGCTATTCCAAATAGAAACTAGCAAATGGATTCTTAGTTGAACCCTGAGCATCATCAATTGATGCGGCCAACCACAGTCTTTCATGCTGAATGACGAAAGAGTCTAAGTTCACACTAAACGTGTTTCAAGCATTACACGGATGCTAGTGGTCAAAACAACAAATATCCATCTGCCTTTTTGTTCAGTACCTGTGAAATGTGCCTTATTTGCATATTAATTAGCATGATTATACTCGTAAATTGCTGCCAAATTCAACCTGAACCTCTAGGTGCTATTGCACAGGCGTCCTCTGCATATAGACCGCAGTGACGTACAAAGTCCAAGGGCTTGCCCTGTGCCCACAGGACCTCCATTCCCTGCAAGGAATGGCATATTTCAACATTGGAGTTCACACCCACTCTTCTCTGTGAAATTCAATGTAGGCCTTCTCAGAGCACGGGCCATGATAAATGCAACAGTATAACTCACTTATGATCTCAGCCCCCGTTTGATTTTTTTATCTGATTCCATCTTCCACAGAGGACGCTATCGTGAAAGTGACACTTCAGTTAACTTTAAAAACCATCACAGCGTACTATATTTTAATCCCGGCTTCATACTGTGCATATATTTCAAGGCTACCTTCGCAATGTACTTATATTTCAAGCCCTGTTTCGCATTTTGCATGTTTATCACGAGTTTGACCACTGCGTCACGACCAAGAAACATGTGCCTTATGCTATTCTAATGCCATTCTCCAAAAATGTGGGATATTATTTCTCTGCAACATGAGGACATTTGGGTATCTAATACTGTGATTTTGTAGCAATTTGGTCATTGAGATACCTTTGCAGTCACTGTGGAAGTGAATGTAAGCAGTTTCACCATCATACTGCTTCCAGGGACATGTTTTAGTGCTTAGGGCTTCATCATGAGTTAGGCGGTTATTATCCCGGGGCTAATTGAGGCAGGATACCGGCCAATGCAATTAATGTTACTGCAACTTGGTCCAATTTGCGCCAGAAACCGAGTTGCAGGGGTGCAATTACCACCGGCACAAATACCGCAGGCGTTAATAGCGCCACAGTTGCCCATACTGCTGGCGCATTTATCTCCAACTCAGAGCTGAAGGTGAAGGTGTCGAGGAAGGCCATGCTCGGGATTGGGCGGAGTGGTAAATGCAGCGGCAATAGCGTTACCGCCGTATTTTCTTGCTTCGCCCAACTCCTGATGGGGCCCTAGTGTTGGATGACATTTAAAAACAAGAGGTGCAGTACCACTGAAAACATAAAGAGGACCTCGTAAGAAATCTCAGATTTCTTCAGGTCAGATTTCTTAAGAGGACCTAGGTATGTTATCAGCGGTACTGCACCCCTCCAGAAAATGTTTGCAATACTTTTTGGAGAGGTGCAGTACTGCTTGGAACATACAGAGGTTCTCGTAGAAGGACCTCTATATGCCCTTCTTTTTTGTAGAACAGAACTGCATGGATAGAGGGCTTATGTTATGTTATGTTATGTTATTTTGCATTTATATAGCGCCTTATGTACCATTGGTATCATCTCAACGCGCTGGTAGGTTGAACACCCTCGGGAACCGAAGTTCAGGTCAGTAGAGAGAGAGAGAGAGTCATATGGTGCGTGTGAGCACCGGATATGTGTGCAGCAGGTGTGGCATTCGTGTGATGGCTGCTTCTTAGTGGTAGGTGTGGTGGTTGGGAGATCAAGAGTATGTGTTCATTCTGGCAGGTTGTTATCCAGACCGATTCTGGCTGCGTTAGGCCTGAGGAGAACGCGTAGGCTGGAGGGTGTGTAACCAGATGTGTTTATTAGGATGATGGGTAGTATGAGGCAAGTGATGGTATGAGAACAGCTGTACCGAATGGTGTCATAGTATCGCTGTGTTCTAGTTGTATGGTGGTGTGGCGAAGAGAGTAAGCATGGAGATGTGATATGGTGGTTTAGCTTAGGTGCTTCAGATCGAGCACACTCCTATAGTTCCATGCACTCCAACCATTCCACGCACTCCGACCGTTCCATGCACTCCAAACCGTTCCATGCACCCCAAACCGTTGCATGCACCCCAAACCGTTTCATGCACCCCAAACTGTTCCATGCACCCCAAACTGTTCCATGCACCCCAAACCATTCCATGCACCCCAAACCGTTCCAGGCACTCCAAACGTTCTATGCACTCCAACTATTCTATGCACTTTGATCGTTTATGCACTTCGATCGTTTGTGCACTTCGATAGTTTTATGCTCGATCTTCTGTTCCACCAACTTCATCTAGCCACATCATCCATTTAACCATCTACTTCATCTGTTCAACCACCTACTTCATCCGTTCAACCGGCTTCGCTCGTTTCATCCACAAATTCATCCGTTCCACCCACTTCACACGTTCCATCTATTTCACACGCTCCATCCACTTCACCTGTTCCACCCACTTCATCCGTTCTACCCACTTCACCGGTTTCGACCACACACTTCATCCATTCTATCCACTTCACCGGTTTCGTCCACACACTTCTTTCGTTCCATCCACTCCACCCGTTCCACCCACTCCACCCATTTCACCCACTTCACCTGTTCAACCCAGTTCATCCATTCCACCCACATACTTCCCTGTTCCAACCCCATACTCACCCGTTCCATCCACATACTTCGCCCGTTCCATCCACATACTTCGCCCATTCCACCCACATACTTCATCCTTTCCATCCACATACTTCATCCTTTCCATCCACCCAGTTCATCCTTTCCATCCACCCAGTTCATCCGTTCCACTCAGTTCATGAATTCCACCCAGTTCATCCGTTCACTCACATACTTCACCCGTTCACTCACATACTTCACCCGTTCCAACCCCATACTTCATCCATTCCAGCCACATACTTCACTTGATCCATCCACTTCATTGTTCCATCCACATACTTCACCCGTTCCAATTCAACATACTTCACCCGTTCCATTCAACATATTTGACCCGTTCCATCCACCTACATCACCCGTTCTGGTCACATCCATCGCCCGTTCCGGTCACATCCATCACCCGTTACGGTCAAATACATCACCCGTTCACTCCTCACTCTACACCCAGTCCACACCCGGTCCACAGTCTACACCCACTGCACACTCTACTCCTGCTCCACACTCTACACCCACTCCACACCTTACATCTGCTCCACATCCTACAGCCACTCCACACCTTGCATCCGCTCCACGCTCTCATCTGCTCCATGCCCTCATTCATTCTGCGCTCTCAACCGGTCTACGCTCTCATCCGCTCTACACTCTGATATGCTATGCGCACTTCATCCTCTCCACCCACATTTATCCGCTCCACCGACTTCATCCACTCCAACGACTTCAACTGCTCCACCGACATCAACTGCTCCACTCACTTCATCCATTCATCATGCATTATCGGTTCAACTCATGTCATTTGTCACAGGCACTCGATCCGTCCCATGTTCTCCATCTGTCCCAAGCACTTCACCTGTCTCATGCACTTAAATCATCTATTCTATTCGTTCCATTTATACCATGCCCTCATACATTCCATGTTTCATGCACTCTACCAGTTCTTTTGCATTCATCCGTATCATGTATGCATCTTTCCATCCTCTCCACTTTATTCCACTCGTTCATTTTGTCCTCTCATTCATTACATTCATTTCATCCATTTCATTAATTTCAATCACTTTACTGCTTTCATACAACTTATTATTTTTTATCCACTTCACTGCTTTAATCCTTTTTACTCATTCTATTTTGTTTGTCCTTTTTAGTTTACCTTAGAGGTTATTAGTTTTGGATTTCTTGCTCGATCATGATCTTGATGCTGGATTGTTATTTATGATCTAGCATTTTGGGCAAATGTAATTGAGTTGCTGTTATCCAGTTTGAGTTAGGGGTCTGTTTTAGGGGAAGAGCCATGTTTTCAGTAATTTGCGGAAAGACATGAGGTCCTCGGTGAGTCGGATGTGGGGTGCGAGTGCGTTCCACAGAGTGGGGGCCAAGGCTGAGAATGATGATCCACCTAACCTGACTAAGTTTGTTTTTGGTATGACTAGGAGGTGGCTGAGCTTGATCTTTGAGTAAGTGCAAGGTGATAGGGTTTTAGTTTATCTTGAAGATATTGAGATCCGATTTTATGCAGTGCTCGGTGAGAAATGCATAAGGTTTTGAAGGTCACCCTTCGGGCAACAGGAAGCCAGTGCAGAGTTTTGAGGGCTGGGGAGATGTGGTCTCTTGGGCCAAGCGCTAGTAGCAATTTGGCTGCAGCGTTTTGTGCTCTTTGTAGTTTAGTCAGTTGGTATGTGTGGACTCCAAGGTAGAGGGGGTTAGCATAATCCAGTCTTGATATAACAATTGATAGGACCACGGAGAGTCGGTTGGGAAAGGAGAGGTCTGGAAAAATGCACCTTAGAGTTTTAAGGTGGTAGTAGCAGGACTTTGAGACGTTGTTGACTTGGCGCAAGAGGGTTAGGTCTGAGTCCAGGGTGCATCAAAGTTTTTTTACTGAATTAGAGGGTGTCGGTGAGTTGCCCATGGTGGATGGCCAGGGTAGTGGGTGTGGAAGAAGTTTGGTTTTGCCACATACCATGATTTCGGTTTTGTAGGGATTTAGCAAGAGGTGGTTTGAGGTCATCCAGAGATCTATGTCGAGGAGGCAGGAAGCTAGGTCAGGTCAGCAGTTCGGTTTTGAGTTCAGGAGTCTTAGAATTAGTTGTGTGTCATCAGCGTAGTTGTTGCACAGGATGTTGTGCGAGCAAATTATTGGTTGGAGGGTGGCCATGTAGAGGTTAAACATGAGGGCTGATAGGCATGCTCTTTGTGGAACTCCAGTGTCGACTGGTCAGGCTTGGCAGGAGTAGGTGGAGAGTAGGGTTATTTGGTTCCTATTCTTGAGGAAGGATGCTATCCATTTTAGAGCGGTTCCACGAATTCCTAGGGAATGGAGGCGGTCAAGGAGGATTGAGTGGTTGATTGTGTCGAAGGCGGTGGATAGGTCAAGAAGGATTATGCTGTGGGGTGTTGTAGGGGGCGTCTGAACTAACTGGAAAGACGAACACAGCAAATCAAGGAGCTGCCTGCATCCAGACACAGGACCTTGCCCTTGTGTTTGGTGCATACATATCTGGATACATTAAATACATTTTACAGGGCCCTCTGAGTGTCTATTGCAAAATTGAAGTTTGTTGTTTTTAAAGAAGGTAAGTATTCGTATTTCGAATGAATGATTACTATTTTCGATGATGAATCATTTTATTATAGGATGTCGTCTTCTTCAGGATAAAAACAATTAAGAGAAAGACCTCAGACGCGTACAAATGACCTTGTGTGTTCTGTACTTGTTTTGTAGAAGGAAAATAATGCTCAGTCATTTCAAAATTACTTGGCGGAAGAGGGCTTGGGATATCACACATTACATTAATTAAATGGTGTCACCCGAAGATAAATGATTAATAATGAATATCCACAATCATCATATGTTGGTTGATTCATTATTCCAAGAATTTGTTTTGTTACCCAAAAAATCTTTTATGATCTTAAATTAGCTGATTGAGGGTAATATCGTATTTGCAAATTCTTCATAATAGATGCCATGGATTAAAGTTTAACATCTGAAAATATAACTTGAGATGTAAACATGCAGGGACATGATCTAAATAGCATGTGTTATGCTCAGGAGTGAACAGAATTTCTTACTGAATCTGGCAATTAGCATAAGGTTGTCCGTGTGTGTTAAGTGGTCTGAGGAGGCCAGGCCTTGCTCAGGCATACCTAACAATGAATATACACAGAGCCAGCAATAGAGCTCAAGTAACTGGCAAGCGGGATTCTGCTCGCCCCTTTTATTAGGCCAACAGACATGATCACAGCCGTCCTAACAAGCGACATGCTATGATCACTGAAACCACATCACGTGACTGCACGTTAGTGTGCCTTAGTCACAACATCCCATGCCAAGTGTAAGAACATAAACATCAACATGAACTTTATTAACAACAGCATGATTTAGGTCCAGAGTTCATCTGCACATCTTGCCGTGGCCATTCACACATATTCACTGCCGGGCATGGGCCTTCTGGGCTCTCTTTTTCTGCCTTTTCCGCTCTGCCACCCATAAATCGCTTGCTGGTGATCTCTGCGCCTGTTCTGGGTCACTTGCTTGGGTTCTCGGCTCCTGTTCTGACAGGCAGAACACATCTTTGGTGTCTTAGTTCCACTGAAGGGAGGCTGTAACATCGTCCTTGTTTCTGCGATCACTCTCGTCCTCCTTAAGCCCGTTGGCTTCCTCAGCGATGAGTGCCATGTTGGCAGGTACCTCCACCCACCTTTTTCTCCATTGTTCCGACTCGCTGGCCCCAGTAATCGATGCCCAGGAGGCCATGCAGAAGTTGGAGTAGTGTCCTACAATGTTGCCCCACCACTGGACAGAGCCCCACATGTGGCAACCCCCCTCCACAGAACTCACACAGTCGCTGGGGTGCCTAATCCTTGCTTTTCCTTGGCATGGCTCCACCTCCAGCCCCTGTCACCGGAGCGGTCTTCTTGTCCTGTGTTCTGATGGTGTGTACCTCCTCCACTTGCACCCTTTTCATTGCTGCCTCCATCTGGGTCGACCATGCCTCGACCATCTCTTGGGCTCTAGCTAGCATAACAGCAGGAGTGTCTTCCTTTTGGCATCATCATCTATTTCAGCCACTTCAAAAACATATCTTGCTGCTCCAGCTAGTGTGTCCAGCTTGGTCCTAGGGTCACTGTATTTGCCTTCATGTCGAACTCTGCTACCGGGTGACTCTGGAATGACATAGCTGCGGACAGTGCAGTGCCCCTTGGGCTTGGTGTTAGGAAATTGGAGTCTCTTGGTGTTGTAAGCCACACCCCTTGTGCATCGGCAGCCCTGCTAGTGCTGCCGAACATAGAGCCCAGCATCATGATGGGCCTCTGCTGATCCCACTACGGTGCAGATGTGGTCCTTCGGACCCCATTTCTCCTGCCGTATGACCACCCTCGTGTGGGCCGTGGCAGAAAACGCCCCTGTGCTCGGGTGCCATCCCGCCCAATGGACAATGTTTTTGGGCCCCTTTTTGCTGACACAGATAGCTGGTGGGGACTGCTGCTGTGCCCTTCTGCTGGTGTCAGGCTGGATGGCTGGTGGGCACTGGTATGTTTTTTTTTCCCTTTATGTCCTGCACTTCAACGCTGAGGTGATTGCAGAGGTGGGAGCACAGAGCAACTGGTGCAGGATGCTGGATCCTTCAATCTCCTGTCCCTCGTCGCATGAGCCCTCCGGAACGGGAGCCGCATCAGGGACTGGTAGACCTTGTGGGCCAGCCGGCAGACTGTGCTGTGCTGCCATTGCAGCCATGGTCTCAGGGAGAGGGAGGCCCTGCGCTCCACTGCCGGTGTTATTGCAGAGGTGGGAGTGCAGGTAACTGCTTCTTCTACTATACTTTGAACATATTCCGATTGTCTATATTTCGGTCATTTGCCAATAGTTTTTTAAATCTAATATATTTTTTGAATGCACACTGCACTTTATCTCCAGATGTATTTCTTGGTATGTAAGAACTTGCCTAACAAATGGGAAAAGTCAGACTTGTAGAGACAAGATACTACAGACCAGTAGCCATTTAACTTATGCACTGCATCTCCCACACAGACTTTGGCACTGTCCCGTCTAGTGACTCCAGTGAGCAAAAGATTATGACAAATATCTCAAGTGGGTGAAAACACATTTTTATCACAACAAAACTGTTACCTATTTGTAGCACAACACTGAGGTTAAACCAAAAGAAAGAAAGAGTATCCTACTGTCTAGTCACAAATCAATAGGCCCTCAAAATCATTGATACAGGCGACTCATGCCTCCTCATCTTCGTTGACCTCTCGGCTGCATTTGACAGAGTCGACCACCGCATCCTTCTCTCCTTCCTAGCTGACAGGATTGAATTCTCTAGCAATGTCGTCAATTGGTTTACCTCCTACCTCTAAGGCAGACACCAGACTGCTCAAATGAACTTGTTGCGTTCTAAATGACTCCAGGTCTTCTGCAGAGTCCCCCAAGGCTCCATCCTTTCACCAATCCTTTTTAACCTTCACATGAAGCCTTTGGACACTCTCCACAAGGATCCCAATATAACCATCCACCAATACGCAAACGATACTCAGTTGTACATGAGAGTAAATAGCACGCTGGACATCTTTCCCCTCATCCAGTACTGGATGTCGACTGCATAACTCAGTGATTCAATGATATGCTCCTAGAAGGATTTGATTAACAACTCTCAGACTCAGCAAAATCCCTAGGCTTCACCATTGACAGCAGCCTGTCCTTCCAGAAACACATAGACAAAATGCCCAAAAAGCCTGGCTCACAATCTCTACCTTTTGGAAAATCAAACCCTTCATCCCACAGCAGGGCTTCCGCACCATAGGGCAGGCCCTTGTGGTCTTGCATATCGATGGGGGTCCTCGAATTACAGGAGCACAGAAATTTGACCGATTTACCCCCATCCAATGCAAACAACAATGGCTTCCACTCCAAGCCAGAATACTGTGCAAGACTGCATGTATCATCTACAAAGCAGTCATGACTAGCACACCAGTTTACCTGACGGCCAAGTTCCACATGTCCACATGTCTGGTGGCACACGCTCCTCGTGCAGCAAATTGACCAACTGACTTGATTCACAACTCGTCCGCAAAGAGAGGACCCACAAACAATCCGTCTCTTGTCATGCACCCACCCTCTGGAACTCAGTCCGAGTGTCGGCTTGGAAAGCCCCCACAATTCTCCAATTTCACAAATCTCTCAAAACATGTCTCTTTCAACAACACCTGAACAAGAACTACTTCCAATTGACACACATACCGATGTACAGACCTCACAGTACTGCGATACTGTTAAAAGATGGCAGCACAAATGTGGGCTGCCCACTGTCTGTACAGCGCTCCAATGCTTTCAAGTTATGTAAATGCTTTAAACAATAAAATATAAAAAAAATAAAAGATTACACTAAATTATGTGCCTATAAAAAGAAACTTAGAAAAAGGAAAATGGAAACGGCAAAGGTCTAAATGAGGCATGATGTTCAATTAACTTAACACCACTATTACTCCTGTTGCAGGCCATGGATTCACAGTTTCCTGTACATGTATGCCAGGATCATACGCTGGTCTGTCTTGCAGTGCATAACATTGCCCCACTGATTCTGGGCCTGTTGGGCATCTGTCTTTTGTCAATTCTCATGTTCATCTTTGATACCTCCCTTTCCCACACTGCTTTCCTTACGGGAACTTCCTATCCTCCTATTCTGGAGTGAGGCGGTACGACGTCCTGCCTCACTCCAGAATAGTTGGTATGTAATATGCCACATAGCGTGTTGGGCAGGGCAGGCCACCGACACCTTGTAGAATTGTGTTCTTCTTTTGTTGTGTGTGTACATTAACTTCTGTTTCTGTCAATGTAATGTGTACTATGCATGAAAACATGCCTGCAAATGTAGATAGTCATCTTTTGTTGTCCACTAAATGTAGATATTCATGTTTGTAATTTTCGACTGAGTGTACTTTAGCAAGTAATACATTCCACAAATGGGTTGTGTTTCTTAATGTTTCAGCACAACTACATTATTGAGAACAAACTTCAATCATATGTGTGCAATGAGTTTTAGCCCGAAAGAGAATGAAGGAGGAATGTAATCTGCTATATGAGGGTTTACCCCCAAATGTTGGGAAAAAAAAGATTGAATGCATGATTACTTTGCATTCGACCTGGTATAAAAAAAAAAATCCAAGCCTGTAATACCTAACAAGAGGAGCAGGAGTTGCGGGGGTGTCCCCTGCCCCCCTAGTGCAATATTATGGGCTGCATGGGTTGGAGGGGTGTCCGCCGCTCCCCCAGTTCAATATTATGGGTTGCGGGAGTGTCCCTGTATACGTTACATGGCGAGTGGGTGAAAACAAACCAAAATCCCCAAAACTCGAGTTACAAAATGCAAACAAGTGGGCTTTGTAATTTTGTAATTCGAGTTTTTGGGATTCAGTTTTATAACGTAGATTCACTATATGAATAGTGAGTACAAATAAACATTGCAACTGCATGTAGCTGCGAAGTGAAGCACTTCATACTATTACATCAGCAGAAAAAGAAATTGCACACCCTTATTCAGAACCGCTAAATGCCCTGGTTATCATTTTTGACTCACTGAGGTGTCATGTTGTCATTTTTGGGATGATCAAAAGTGGACTTTTGAGAGCAGAGAATGTTTTAGATTTTGGAGGACACAACACTTACATTTAATGGACAATAGTGTACTTTTGGAGGTGGGATAAGGTCCCCTACCTTTGCCTTGTGTGAGTGGATGGGGTAGTCATGGTGGGCATGTCCTGGAAGAGGTGCATGTGGGATCTCCTGGGCCAGCAAACCTCACTACATGTCCATGGCAGAGGACTGTCAGTTGCCACAGGCATCTAATACCAAATCCTACTTAAGAAACATGCCTTTTGCTGAAAGCCTCCAAATCCATATCACAGTCTCAGTGTATGGCCCACTTTGAAGTGGATTTAGAAGGGGGAAATTATTGAGAGTGGTTGTGGCATGCTGACATGTTAGCATGTGGAAAAGGACTTAGTGTTCTCAGTGAAGAAGCACGAACACGATGAAGGTCCTCACAAGGCTTACAGACTGCACAGCAGTTACCTAAAATGACAACCACTTCACAAATAGGATTGGTCCAGGCCACTGGATACAGTGGATACCATTCAATATACACATGTGACCTCAATGAATAGGAAGAACTATGTCAATTTAATTATGAGTATAATAATCACACACACCTATATCATGTGGACAGCCAGAAATGAGGGGCCGGGTTCCTAACAGAAGAGCAGACAGTTTAATGTGAGTGGTGGGACAAGGAGGCAGCGGAGAAAGTCATGGAGTGAGTTGGTGAAGGACAGAGAATGTGGAGAAGGAGGTGGGAGGAGCCAGGGGATAGGTGGTGGAAGTAGAAAGAAAAGAGGAGTTGGAAGAACTAAGGAGAAAAGAGTTGGAATGATTGAGGACAAAGGAGAAGGAAAGAGTGAAGAGAATGTGGAAAGAGGTAGGAAAGCATCACACCGGAGGTTAAGAATAACATCAAAGATGAAGATGGAAGAAGATTTCGAGGGAAGAGGAAGAGGTTAGAGTTGGAATCAGAAAAGAACTGACAAGAAGGGGAGTAGAGGAGAAGGTGCAGGCAACCCCAGGCATGACCAGGGGACACCTAGAAAGGTTAATGTTCTCAAAATGTTACGAAGCATAATGGAGTTACAAGCCGTGAAACAGAGAATGAGGGTGAAGGATAGGTACCCTAAGGCACATTATCAATGTGGCTCATTGAGGTGAGAGGAGATGGGATTTTTGAGAACGAATCCTGGATGTTAAGGCAGGGAGCTGGCAAGATTCCTGACCCTAATCGTTTGGAAACAGTGGGGGGCGCTGGTGTTTTGCCAGACACAATCTTACACCTGCCTCCACTTGTCGAGGGATCCCTAGCATGCAGGCTTACATGGGCCCTGCTGACCCAGGGAATGAACCTTCCCTTACACAGGAAGAAAAGCAGAGAACAGGAACCTACAAAGTGACTAGACAAGAAAGAGGAGTGGGGACACTCATAAAGCCCTAGGATAGTGATTGACTGACCTGATCATCCTCTCTGGGAGGGGAACCCAGACAGGGTTTCTTCAACTGTTAAAACAATGGAGAAGACATCCTGTTGTTTTGTTTGGAGGTTTTCATGTTGATATGTACTTGATTGGCTGCAAATTGTAACTGTCCCTAATAGGCATTCCTTGTTAATTGAAAAACCTCAATGTCCAGCTCGTGTTGATCCTCCATGTCCTCATGACGGAGGGCACAGGGCTAAATTGGTAGGGATAATTATTGAATTATTAATTCAGAGTTTTAAATGCTACTAAGTGTATACAAATTAACCTCTGTGCTCAAAGAAAGAAGGAGTGGATGGCAAAGATGGGGACAGTTGGGTGGGGAAAATTCAAAAGGAAAAACAAATGGACAGGTGGGGTCCTTTCAGTGCAATCAATAAGGTTGCATTCTAGACAAACCCAATATAGCTTTTGCCATTCTATAAAGATCGAGCAGGGCTGGCCGTTTTGGTCTTTAGCTCAGAAAGTCCCCTAGAATAGAAGCATTTCTAAAACCTTCTTAAAATTGTGGTCGTTTAGTTAGAGTCTGAGGGTTTGTGGGAGTTATTTCTATAGACCTTGGCCTCAGATGAAGATCATTTAACCCCAATTAATTTTCGTTGCTGGATCAGATGAATGAAACTGTTTGACAATGAGGAGCACAGGATTCAAGAGGGTGTGTAGTGACTTAAACTGGTGATTAGATATTTTGATATTTTTTATCAGTTCACCATGATGGGTAATACAGTGTTTTAAATAGATTTTGTTGATGGACCGTGATCCGAGGTAGCAACTGTAAGACCTTGGGGGTGTCATCATATTTGCCCTTGTCTTGGACTAGGCAAGCTGCTCTATTCTGGATTTGTTGTACCAGCTGATCCCAATTTGACCTATCATCTGTGAGGCATCAATGTACAGCACAGGTGGAATGAGATATTGCAATTGGGAAAAGGAATAGACCTAGCATGACTGAGTCAGTAGTATAGATATAACATTTCCAAAGCTTACTTGGACAGTACAACCATTGAGGCAGGAAGGTGTCTAATGTAGGCCAGCAACTTGGCTGCTCAGATGCCTTAGTGTAGTCTACAGTGTCATATGCCACAGAGAGAGCCAGCTACATCAAGTCAACAGGTTCCTTTTCTTCCAAGGGGTTGAATAATTCTTCTCTCATGTAAAGGGGTATAGATTCATGGCTTCTGGAGGGACAGAATCAAGCTGTCTTTAATGGAGGAGGTTGATTCTGTATAAACCTGAAGTTGTATGCACACAATGTGTTTCAATTAAGTTGTTAGAATGGTCTGTGATATTCTTATTTGCCCTTTTCATCAATGGAGTCATAGCAGTCGCTTTTACAGTGGCTAGGAAATATCATGATAAAAGTGAGAAATTTCAGAACTTGGCAAATCTCGGTGGTAGGCTGGGAATTACATCTTCCATGAGGTTAGCCGAGCATGCCACTGCTTCAACCTTGACAGATTTCATGTGTCACAACTCTTTGAAGAGTTCTTCAAAGGTAACTTCAACAACAAACTCAGAAATATACAGAAGTGTCTACCACCCTATTGGTGAGGTCAATCCCTAGTGAAGTAATAATTTTTGATGTTAAAAACCATGTCTCTGAAATAGGATGCCTGCTCATCCAGCAGCTTTGGAGAGAGATTAAGACGGGCCGCCTCTTGGGTAGGGTTTGTTAGTGTTTTGTAGATCTGAACAATCCATTAGAACTTGTTAGGTGACTCTGAAATTCTCTAATGGCAGTAATACTTTTTTTATGCCAGAGTGCTCTTTAGTAACCACTTGTGAGGATTTTATTTTTTTCATCTCCATTTGAGCTTTCTAACTTTCTTTTTTTGTTTAGTGAGCACACCATTGAACCACTTACTTAAAGTTTTGGTTTCAAATGTAGGTCTTTTTTTGGCAAATAATCATCTCTTAGTGACAGGGCACAATGATCACTGAGTTGATGAAATTAGTCTTTCTTCACGTTTTCTTTGGTCTGAAGAACACTGTCTTGTTTCAATTGATGCCTCAACGAGAGAGCTTTGACTAATGGGCCTCATTACGACCCTGGCGGTACGGGGTTAACGGCGCCGTTTACCCTGTACCGCCTCATTACGAGGTCCCCTTGCGGGACCCAGGAAGTAACGCCTGGTCAAACCAGGCGTGCTTACCGGCTCCTGCGAGGGGAAGAGGGAGCAAACAACGGGCCAACTCGTAATGGCCCGTTGTTTGCTCCCTCTCCCATTCCATTCAGCCCTATGGGGGCTGAAATGGGAATGGGGAAGGACTGGGTCCGTGTCCTTGGAGGGAGGAATTACAGGGCCTTCCAAACTCGGAATGGCCCGGTAATTCCTCATTCTGTGGACCCGGACCCAGACGCGATTTCGGCGGCAGCCATGCCGCCAATAGTGGCATGGCTACTGCCGAGGTCGTACTGAGGCCCAATGTGTTTAGTTTGTAGAGCATAAGGTAATTGTCAGCCCAGTACAGGTGGTGGAATTCCACATATGTAATTCTCATGTTAAGAGAGACAAGTATATCACATGCACAATCACTACAGTGGTGACTTGTAAAATATTAAAGCAAAATAACAATGCCATAATTTGTGGTGAGAAATGTGGTTAGTTGAAGAAAGACCAGCCCAGTGCAATGTCAAAAGTGAACCTGAAACTTGTTGGTGGGGTTGTTGAGCCAAATACTCAATTCACTTAGTGAGGGCTTTATCTGCATAGTTGACATGAGATCAGCCCATTCTGTTAAAAAGAGTATTAACATGCAGTAAACATTTGACATGAGGGCCACTCCCAGAGAGCAAGATTAGATTTGAACCAGGTTTAGGTAATCCCTAAGAGTCCAACCTTATATTTTTTTATGTGGTCGCTAATAGTAGACAAATTGAAGATCTGATTGTGACTCATATGAATCCACCAAGTATTGCAAGGTGTGCACAATTACACAACATTCACACCAAGTTAAACAAATGTGGACTGCATAGGTCAGGCTTTCCCTTAACAAACCTGGGTGCTGTGAACTTTATAGGTGTTGTTCATATGCATACGAAACGTCCTAAATGTAAAGAGACATGTAGATTGCGAGAATACTCAACCCATGAAGGTTCCATGTTGTTTTAGTGATTCTGCAATTTTTTGATTAGGACATGTTTCTGCCGCATTCAAGATAACTTGTAAGGTTGCCAAGTATGTGGCTGGATGAACAGGCAATGTAAATATTATTTATATTAGTTATTCCTTCCAAAGATGAATATCCTGTTATCCTCTCTCGTGAGGTTTTTCCCAGGGAAGTCAAACACACAGAATAATAATGACTTATGTTTTTAGCATTAGTAAAACGGAAATACAATAGTTGCAAATGATGTGTCCTGGTGTGCATAAGAACTCAGGTTGAGGCACTGCCAAAATAATGCCTCAAGCTTTAGATCTAATGCCCTCTAGTGAAGTCATAGGACTGTCGAGTCTGTAACAGAGTGGTCTGGTAGCATAAATAATACAATAAATGACTTCTCAAAAGTGGGGTTTCTGTTGAATGGCTTTTCTATGAGGTCTCTTTCTCTCTTTCCCAAGCAAGGTGAATGTTCTGCAAACTAACAGTTTCTGTCCTTGGTCTAGCTAAGCAATGGAGACTGCAACATGTTTCAACCTGGTAGTTGCAAAAGATGTTTAACACTGAAGAGGTAGCAAGGCCTGGGAACAGGCTTGAGTGCCAAGCTGTCTTGTGTCATGGAAAAGGAAGCTAGTGTAGCTAATATTTTTGCCAAACAGAGCTGATTTCACTTTTGCAAATTGCTCTATAGATCTTCTGCAAGGGGATGGATTTGGAAATGTCGCATGTAATGTGCTAACCATAGGGTTGGGCAATGTATGTCGCTCTTTAGGTTTGTAAATGGTGAGATACAGTAGGGGATTAGGGATTTGCATTTACTTAATGTCTGGAATATTATTGCCATTTTATGTTTCTGTCTATAAGAACTTTAGGGGGTCAATGGCATACAGGTTGATGGCAATCCCTTTTGCTGAGGAGGTCCTGAAAGCGTTCAATATAGAGATACAAGTCATGAAAGGATAGAATTTTCCCCTGTGAAGTGATGCCGGTGACTAGCAGGGAGGAGGATTATCAGGTTTCTGTGATATGTTCTGTTATCCTTTTGATAAAAATATGACGAACCACTTCAGGGCTGTGCCATTGCTGTCCATGTGGTAAGAGTAGAGGTGAACTTGTGGTAATCAAATGTGTTCAAGGAAAGGCTGGGCCACTCTATGTGCGTCGGTGCAGCATATAAACTCATTCCACAGTGTGTACCAAGTTAAACAGTAATGGTCATGAATAGCAATGGCATTACATCCTGGAAGTATTCTCAGAGTCCCCTTTACATATTTAACTGAATGTTTCCTTTATTTCAGTCTTTGCTACATATTTACAAAACGTGAATGGCAAGGACATAATATTTTGCCAGCCCACCTGTAGATAATGAGAAAATTGATAATATGATGTCCTGACAACTACAATCACTATGCATATAGAAGTCCTTCCAATCGATCAATGTATTTAAGAGTTTGAGGTACTGTTTTTACAAGCACTTGGCATGTGCGTTCCCTGGAAGAAGTTACAACCGAAGCATCCATTCCACCCAAAAAAGAGATGGTTTGGATTCTTTGGCTTTCGCTCTTTCTAGGCCACTGTCCAGAACCGGTAACACAGGCGAGGAACCAGGCATCCAGATGGACGCTGGGTGTTCTTTGGCAACTCTGATCTCCGCTGTCTCTATATCTTACCAGAAGAAGAGTTTCCAGCAGTGCACTTTGTCAGTATTTACAAAGAAGATCAGAAACTGCATGAACACAACGAAGCCTAACTGACAAAGCTTGTGATGAATGTTTGACAAATAGCTATTGATTTCAGCCTTCTTGCTGTTTCTAAAAAAGCTAATGTTAATTTCTTGAATGGTTTTAATTTTCTTGTTCTTTGGATGAAGGTTCTCATTACAGTGCGGTCCGATTCTAAGACGGCATATTACTGCCAGCGGTATTGCCAAAATCATCCGCATTGCAGAAATACCGTTGTCCCAGTGGTAACAGTAGAAGTATTTCTGAAATCCTACTGGCATTATTGCAGAAACAGCTAAAGCTGTAGTTTTGTTTCAATGCCCATTGCCACCATCATATTCATGGTGGCAATGGATAGTGTACAGTAGTGGTCTATGGCGTACAGTATTAGCCCAGACCACTATGGTACATTTATTTTTCAATTCACAAAAGGCTCAAATCTGAACTCTCTATAAAATGGTCTGATTTAACCACTTGGGTGTAGGTGCAAAATGATTTCTTTTAATTTAATCCTGACCTATTTACTGTCCTTTGGAATACCGCCAGAGGTATATACACTTCCAATCCTACAACGGGTTGGGAGGTAAAACCAGTGCTATCTTGCAAATTCTGCCGGTTTTACTGATATTGAAGTTATACCCCTTCAATATTTTCTTTCACACAAATATATCGCATCATGTATGTGTTTCACTGGATGGACGAGTGGTAGGGACATCAGTGTACAGTAACATGGCTTCATGAATGCCCTCCCTATGGTTGGAGATATGAGGAAGAAAGAGGAGGCTTTCTTCTTCTTCTTGCCCTCATATGTGATTGTGCATATCTGTCCATGCACCAGTGTCTCCGGGCCATTCGTTTGGGGTTTGTGTCCTGGTTCGTGTCGTTTGGGCTTCGGGGGCTTGTGTCGTTTGGGGTTTGTGTCGACTCCCATGTCTCAATGTCCTTCTCAGTGCCTCAGTTCCTGTGTCCCAGTGTTCATACTAGTGTCCCAATGTCTGTATTCCAGTGCCTCTGTCAGAGTCCAAGTGTGACCCTAATGGTCCCCACTTTCTATATCCTGATATTTTGTATTGTGTCATATTGTTTGTTCTCTTCCCTTCTACCCCCTTCCTTCAGCCCCCATCTCCTGTTCCCATGCTGCCTTTTGACTGTTTCAAGACCTTTTAAGAAAGTTTTAGTTGTATCCCTCTCTGACTCCCCTGTGTCCCCACCCCCCTTGTCTTGGTGCATCTTGAAACACAATGTTGCTATGTGGTGCGCATTACAAATGACCAATAAATAAATAAATAAATACATGTTGGTGTGTGTGTGCTTGGATCCCTGTGTTGGAGTACCAGCATTGGTGTCCTAGTGTCTAAGTCCCAGGGTCCACATCCCAGTGCCTGTTGGCAAACAATCATGTTCACAGTCACAGCATCAAGAAGTGAGACAACAGGGTCATGAGCTGCTGGTGATAACTCAGTAGCAACCAATGAAACAGTCCTTGGCTTCCATATGCCAAGAGAATCATGCGTTCTTGCATTCCATTATGCGAGCTTGTTTTGCTTAGCGTTCCACCACCTATGCATCTCTCATCATTATGAACTTTATGAGAACACTGACAGACTGTTCATAAGCATTATTAAAATCCAGATCATCTGACAACATTGGGAAATCATGTTTTACGAAGTATTCCGTCACTAAAAAATTCCAGCCAATACAAAGCACCTTGAATTCGAATGCATGTGATCGTTCTCTTTTTCCTGGCAGAAGTTATTATATACTTTCTGTCCCTATTTTCATGTGAGCTGTGTAGAGTGGGAGCAAGAAGTGGGGCTGGAGCAGATGGCTGCCATAAACTGCTGCCGAGAGCGACTGAGGATTGTTGTGCAAGCATATGCATCTGGGTACAATATGGGGGCATTGCAGCTCTCGCGCTGCTGCAATATACATCACGCACCGAGAAGGTTAGCACTGCTTTTAAATTGTACAAATGTTTTATTTTCCTTTTTATATCTCTCGAAACTATTACATAAATACAATTCAGCCGCTAATACTGAACACAGATTGAAAACGATGTCTATAAAACACACCACATATGGCAAATGCAATCCAGCTACAAGCCCTCTTCAGGGATTCATGTAACATTTACTTTCAGAATCCGATGTCACAGCTTGAGTAGGGCGCATAACAGCCCGGCTGTTGAGGGAAAACCATGCCTACAGAGTCATTATTACGATAGATCTTCTTATGATACTTGGACTTTCAGGTGCAACATGTTGTACAAAAAGGGCCAGCACCGTTTTGAGACCCCCGACTAATTAACTTTGTAAATATGGGTTTATTGACAACTTGCTATATTTCTTCATGGTTTTTGTGTAATAATGTGTATTCTGTGTTTGCCAGCCACAGTACCGCAGAGTGTATGCGCTGCCTCGTTCGCGGCTTGGCACAGGCAGATAAAGGATGGGGTCTGCATGCAATGCGCCACAGCACTGTGGTAAAGCGTAAACACTGCACGCAGATCTGCATACCACAGGCACCTGGAGACTTTAATGTCAGCGTAATCTTCATGTGTCTGTCCTATATCTGTGCTTTGTGGTTGCTGAGGTTGATCCTATGCTATTACCTACTGTTTCTCCCAGCAATATGCATGTGTGTGTATGTCTGCCCTGTAGCAAGAACATCGGGATTATCTAGATGCATTCAGTGACCTTTGAACATGTGTCCTTTCCAGGGTCCTTTCCCAAGGTGCATCACCAGCATGCCAAGGATCCCGGATCTACCACTTCCGAGAGTGGATTCAGATTAGAGGACTGTGAGTAGAGTGCGCTCTGTAGAGGAGGAAGGGGGCAAACTGTCCCGGATTTGTCTCAGGCAGGTGAATGAGGCCCTTAGTCTCTAGTTCTGTCTTTGCCCTTAAACTAGGATTACTCCCATGTGCTTGCTCAATGCTGGTTTGATTTTGGCCCATAACACACAATGGCAAGAAATATGTGTACCTTTGGCAACCTTTTTGCTGAAGGGCTATTGCCACACCCTGAAAGGTAACATTTTGAGAGCAAAACAGTTAGTTGTCTGAAAAAAGGAGAGTGTACGAAGGCGAGGTAGAGGAACATTGGTCCGAAAGGAGCAAATCAAGACCAGGAACCAATACAACCCAACATGCCAGGTCTTAACAAACCATGACAGCCACAAAAGAGGCCTGACAGCCACAAAGGAGGCCTGCTGTGATCTGATGGTTGTAGTAGAGACCATGTGAGGGAGTAATGACAGTCCAATGGCAAGCTGTCCATATTGAGCAGCATTCGTCTTAACAAGGTGGGAATTGGCAGCCTTTAAGATGTCTTTTCCACAGTCCCAGGTATAGCAGATGAAGACCAGATCACTTTGCATTGGGAGATTTTGGTGTCCACCTGTACAACATCGAATTTAACCTGAAATAGAGATAACTAGGAGGGGACAGTGGCAAAACCTGTGATCCTCATAAAAGCTAGTGATACCAAGATAGCAGCAGTTCAATGTACTTGGGCCCAATCCATTGGTGGAGTGCAGATACTGCACCCAAAAATGTCAACATCTTTGGTGATCTGTTGACTTGGATATTTCCTAACCTAACCGAAACGGTCAAGAGGGCAATCAACCAACTTAGCTTGCTCAGGAATGTGGCCCCACTAACCCAACCTCCGTGTTAAATCCAGCTCCTTCACTAGACCCATAGACATGGATGATCTGCCTCATTTCGAAACAGGTATACCAAATCATAAACCCTGAAATCTCCAACAGTTGGGTAGAGGTTTCAGACATGGGGAAACATGCAAGCATGGTGAGACATGGTGACTATCCCACTCACACTCAATGCTGCCACCAGGAGCCTGGAGTAGATGCATACATGTGCAGTCTGCAAAGCAAGGCTTTATGGGAAAGCATGGCAGCAAATCATTCAGGGCTCTGGGCATCCACGGTTTTGGAGAATGCTTATAATTTAACCATTGCCTGGGCTTTATAGCAATTCTAAGTTGCCTCAACGGGTGCAACCAGCAGAAGAGCAGAGGACACTGGATTGGCCCATCAGGCAAATCACTTCTCATTACAGTGGAGGGGCACATCAAAAACACACTTCACCTGAAGTTGTGTTGGGCACGATGTTTACAAGGCGCAGTGTGGAAAAATCAGGCATAAAAGCAAATCATAAATGGTTTATGCCTTTCTTCCCTGATCTAGGGCATTTGCCTTCCCTTTGAAGGTGGGGAAGGGGCATGAAGCAGAAGGAAACTTTCTTCTGATCTGTCCTCACCCGTGCACTTTTCATGCATGCGCAACATGAATGGATTCATATGGATTTTTTTTTTTTTTTTTCATATGGAATCTGCATTTATTTAGGAACTGCTGAATGGAGGCGGATCCATTAGAAATCCATTGTAAATTCCGTCTGTAAAACCTAATTTGCATGCAGCATGTACATTTATCTACAAAATGGAGTGTAAAACGAAATAGTAAAGCTGTTTTTGCCAGGTTTTACACTTCATATTGGTGCTCAGTTTTCAAATGATTCAAATTGCGTGCAAGGGATCTAACAGCACAAAAGTGTTAACATTGGCAGTTCGCTGCAAGCTATGCGTGTACTTTCTGTAAATTAAGCCCATTCATCTCGGAATGAGTCCAGGTCATTGAGAGCCCATCTCAACCGTCTCAACTTTCATAAAAGGAGAAACATTTCTTTGTCCAAGCAAGAGTGTAAAATTTAAGATGCCACACCAGGACCCCCAGAACATTTCAATGATAGATCAGCCATTGCCTATTTCAAGAGAATCATGACCCTGACCCCTCCCCGCACCTCCACACCTGACCCCCTAAACCACCCAAGGCCACCAGCAAAACACATTAACAAAGACTCTGGGGATCGTCGTCGCTTTAAACATAAATTACACGGAGTGGGCTGTATCCATTTACACTTAAGTGAAAAAGTCGCCGGTAGTGGAAAGTGAAGAGTAAAACATAGGCGAAATCACCTTTACTCTACAATTTAATTGGTGGGAAAATGTAAAGACCTCCCGCAATGAACGATTGCCCGAGGCATATACAGTAGACTTCTTGGGAATATACCTGCTGTTACCAGGTGATTATTTCAGGCAGATTCCATAGGAATCCATAGCTTTTACCACAATCAGGAACCTGCTTGCTGGCACTAGGGCAGCCGCATTTGTCTGGTCGAATGTGAAAAGTCTGGTGGAGTGGGAGTGGGAAAAGAAGGCAGACATGGTATGCCCACCCCGCTCAGCAAGCCCCCTCAACAAATGCACAACAGGTCAGAAAAGGTGACAGCAAACACTTTTACCACCACTTTGTCCGATCCACTTCACAATAAATATGAACACTCATGCTACGGAATAACACTTGCCAATGAGTTTCATGAGGCCACTGAATCGTGGGAATATTCACCAAAACAAAATGAAATGATCAATAAAATGCTCTGAGGAGAAAAAGGAAAACGTGCCCCATCCTCTTTAATTAGCATCTTGGAGCAATGAGCAGCGTACTGAGCAACAAGATGGCTGTGCCTCACAGCCTCACTCTGCCTCCCTTTTCCTAGTGAACTAATGCCCGCAAGCATTAGGTCAGTATCTTATCTTAATCTGTGTAAATGTTGTGTAAATATATATATATTTAATTCTCCTTTTCTTTCTTTTCTATTTCTTTTTTCTATATCCGTAAAAGTCTTCCAGCTGAATGTTACATACATTTTCTTTTTTAAAGTGTATTAGGTTTTTCTTGTGACCGGCATGAACAACTGAACTATATTCAGATACATATAAACCTATTACTTTTGTGTGGTTGCACAGGGGTGAATTATGGCCATGTGTACCTTTTGGGACTGCAGCTATGCGGCACAGGATCGGATAGCAGAGTTGACCAAAACGTGTGAACCAGAGCCACAGTATAATGAAATTGTTTAATTCCTAACCTGGTGCATTACTGTTCTCATGCACACATCAGTGTCATCTATTTACACTAAGAGGGTAACGTCCAATATCCAATCCCCATTCTAATCCTCCATCAATTCAAGGGGGTGATTACACCCAGGAAAGCGTCCTTCAATGTGCTCAGTTTCTCAAGTGTCCCTGCACGCCTCTGTACTTGGCCTTGGAAGAGGATCCTGTAGATAGTTCATCCTCCAGGGCTTTGTAGCTGTGTCATTCACTCCTGTTTAGGTAAGACCTTTTGCAGTGCCCCTCTTTCCCTAGTGGTCTCTTTGTGTTCATACTGGGGCAAGTGCATACAATTTCTCCCTCTTGCCCTGGGCGACTCCATGGCCATAACTTGCAGTGTCCGAACCTAGCCTAGAGTCCCCTTGTTTTCTTATGGGGGCAAGACTTTGCAATTTCCCACTATTGCCTTTTATGGCTCATTGGGTTGGAATTATTTCCCCATCCTTGTTCATCTCCATCTCAGGCTGCAGTACATATAAAGTCTCAGTCAAGGGTCAACCGTCATGGTATAAGCCATGGCTATTTAGAGATTCCCATGGTTGTACACTCTTCTTTCAGATTGTGTGACTTGCAGTTGCCACCAATATATGTGCAGGATGCCATAAGGCTATTCTCTTACTTCCCTTCAGTATCTCTCTCTCTGTGGATATTTTGTGTATATTTGGGGTCTGGCGGTATTTTCTTACCACCAAAAATAATGATAATTTGGTGATGACTACTCCTTGCATTTAGATTGGTTTTGGCCTTATTTCCTTTCAGTGACCATTTCTTATTACATTATATGGGATGATTTAGTGTTATACATTATTGTTGGTAATTTAGTGGTGAGCATGATTTTTCTGTTTTATTTATGACCCCAGCATACACAAAACCTTACTTATTCTTATAATGTTCTTGTGATCTATAGAGGGCCTTGGACCTACATTCAGAAACACCACAATTTCACATATATCATTCTCAATAACCTGTGGTATTATCACTGATTTATATACATCAGTGAACTATGCTTCCATAGGCCTCATTACAGATTTATTACTGGTTCATGGACCCCCAGTAATCTATATTTTGTATTAAATTCCACTCAGACACCATGCACTGAGTGAACACACGCACACAGCTATTTATCACTGCTAGTTCTATCTATTCCATCTGCATGTAAAACATGACACATGTATTACCAAAAATCTTCCCTCTTTCCCGAGATATTATTCTAAATGCACCAAGAAAAGACAAAAATAAAAACACTGTACACGATCTGCGTATATTATTTGTGTTATAACAGTTGCATTTCAAAGTAAAGCTCTTACCCTTTTGTACATTGGGGTTACGGAATTGTCTGTAACAAAAAGAAGAGAAAAAATACAGCAACAGAACAACATTCACTTTGCAACATTACAGCGTAGCAATTCAACACAGGGGATTCCCTTTGTCTAATCTGCTTGCCTGATATTTTTAGAAGGTCATTCATAGAGCATCATGCAGTAACCTCAATTCACTTTGGATATTTACCAATTATCTGTCCCCCACGCGACCTCCCTTCGCTCGCCTCCGAAGAATGGGCCTAGGGTTGTCTTTGTAATCTTGAAAGCTTGAAGTGGACAGCGAGAACATGGAATTCTCAAGCCGGTGCTAAGTGAGACTGGGCACGGCTGCCTCACAGCCCTGTCTCAGATCCTCATCTCGGCAACTCAGCAAAGCGATCTGAACTTTTTTCTGTCAGACTTTGACCAGCAGAACTCTGCTGCTTACGCAGCCTATCGACAGATTTTCTTCCCTCCAATCATATCAGCAGAAAGTGTATTAGGTTGACACCCCTGTGTCACAAACAATGGGATCTTCATACTGTAATAACTGTTTCTGTTTGATTTCCTGCTGCCTTCATGTCCCTCACATTCAGCGCAGCCAGAGAAAATGAGAAAAATGCACGTTTAAAATCGAATTTCAAAACATGTATTTCCACCTCATTTCCACATTGTGATTACATTATAATGTTACTGAGTTAGTACTAGTGATTAGTGTTTGTTAATTAAGTCAGTCAATTAGATAGCTAATGTAGTCTCCTGTGAATGAGGCATCTCAAGTAAGAGAAAAATAAAAAATAAATTGGTGCACATTTGCGCTCTATAATGAGCTTTTTGGCTGCAACTTGAATTCATACCTTGCATGCTTCCTCCAGCCATACCCATATGTTATGCTAGCAACATAGGGCTGGCTATATGTATGCCACCTTACTGCTGGCAATAGAATGCTATCACATTCAGTGAAGTGCCATACTTCGAAGCACTATAAATTATACTACATCTCTCTCCACCTTTTGGGATCAAAGCCAACATCAAGCTCCTTGCTTTGGCCTCTCCTAGAAGCCTTCATTGTCTTGCGGTGAGGTTTATTTGGTCTAGCCACATCCTGTTCCTTACCTCTAGTACAATGTGGCATGTTTAGATTGCCCACCTCCTGCTCTCTCCCTCTGATTCTCCTGTTCTTCTCACTTGTACAACACATACTCGCCAGAATACCAGCTAACTCCCACATATTCTCTAGGTTATTTTTTTTTATATTGAGCCTGCGGCACCCAATTGAGAGATATGATTAGTAGATCTGTTTCCCAATCATCCTGGTGTCCTGCAATTGGTGTTGTCTAATTAGCTCCACATTCTAGTGTGTGTGCGTGATCCTGTGATCCTGTAATCTTGTAATCGGGTATTGTGCCACTTCATATTTAAATTCAGCTCAAGCTCAATCTCCTGGAACCAAATCCTAAGGGTTTAAATAGGTGTCTATATCTTGCGGACAAATCCATGAATCATGGAGGGCAAGTGGACTTGCTTTACAGCTACTGATGTCTTTCGTTATTGCATTTGCTCGATGAGCACATTAAACCCATGTTTGTGCTGTGCACATATGCTCTATGTGATTCCCTATTGGCGCACACCATCTCTGTTTTTTACTCCAGCTGGTGATCCACTTCGGGCTTGCGCACCCAAGTTTCACTCGGTGAAGAGTCCTGGTCTTCAAGCAGACTCTTGGTATAGGCACCTGACTTTCCATGTATAGGTAGTAATCTATGAAAACCTTTCTTGAGGCTGACTTTCTCAGGGTTTCTCCCCTTAGCACCAATTCACTCTAAGTGTGGTACTACAGGGCACTCACTCTCCATTTTTATGCAATACTTTACCTGATGGCTTATACTATGGAAGCTTCACAGAATAGGCAACTGCAAGGTGCATGTAGGGATTCCTGAGGGATTAGAGGTTAAGCTGTTTGGGATCTTCCCTATGCTACCTCCAGAGGTTGTATCACAAAGCGTGTTTTTTACCCTACTACCAGGCTTCCCTGTACTCGTCCATGGTCTCCCGAAAGGTAATTTTGCCAAAGTCCGTCACAGAGGAGAGGATAGTCTGAAATACTTTGCAATGGAGTGTGAGTGCTATGATAGGGATATGGCCAAGTTTTCTAAATAGAGCAGTTTGCAGGTTCTTGAAAGAGAGCAAGCTATGTGATGTTTATCACATGGTGGATCAATATCATTCCAGAGGTCAAGACATTACCATGATGGATTTAACCCCATGCACAGACTCCTTAAAGATGGATTGGCAGCACACTTTCACAATAGCACCTTATATTAGTGTGTGGCCATGTGTGTACAATGATGTCTATGAAGGCCTACTACATAAGACTTCTAACTTCATCTTAATTTCCAGTGCGTGCCAATGGAGTTCCATTAAGGCTGGTGTAATGTAATCTGGCTTCCTGAGTTTTTACAACATAGTCTAAGAGGATAAACACTTAGCCGCATATTTGTTGCATCCTTGTCAGCTCATCCATGGACCCTCTTATACCTAGCAATGGGAGCTTTACTCTGTTGTTGACTAGTGTGACAGGGAATACTTCGCAAACTAACAAGTCATTTTAAAAGTATGGGCAGTTTGCAAGTGTGGCTGTCCATTTGTGCAAGGATTCTTTCAGCCCAGTCAGTCCACCTCATGGTTGCTCTGGAGGACTAGTTCAAACAGAGGTTGGGCCCCACAGCTTCTTCTTCATAATCTGTTGGCTGGCCAAAGCCTTCTGCACCATCCTGCATCACCTTCCCTTGTTCTTTGTTGCAACAGTTCTATAACTCCTTGTTATATTCTCATTGCAACAAATTACTCTACTTACAAGAACCAATGGCGCCAACGACATGCTACAGCCCCTCTAACAAGGGGTTGTTGTTCATAACATCATGTACAGAGATATAAAAATGTTGATGCATCATTGTGTTTGCACAGACAGGTGAATGGTGGTTGCTGATCCTTTCACAATGTTGATGCCCGAGAGCCCTTTACTTCATATACCAAAGGGCACTTTGAAGTTGTTTACTTGTGTCTATCTGAACATTGATGTGTACTTGAGGGTTTTGCTGAATTCCAATAGTGTTTTTTTCAAAGTTTGATTTTGGCATTTCAATTGGTCAAATGTATGTTCATGGTGCAGTCATGTGTTGTTTCTCCTATGAGGATGTTTTTTTTTTCAAACTCTAATGCTGGTAATACCTCTCCTATGCATTCCAATTTCGGGTACCTTGTTTGTACAGTTTTGTTTTGTTTGTGATTTGTTGGGTATATACTCAAAAACCTTTACTATATGCCCTCATAAGTATCTTGGGAATGGTAAAATGTGGTATTTTAAATTCCATTTATTTTTAAACCACCTAATTATGAATGCATCATCATCATCATCATCATCATCTCTCTCTTTACTCGGAATCAAGTTTCCATAAGAGTACACATCAATTTGCAAACATACTGGGCCTCATTAGAGGTTTGGTGGTAGCCTTTCCGGTAAAGCTGGCAGGCTGCCGCCAAACGTCCGAAAATTTCCAGCGCCCGCGAATGGGCAATTACCGGATCATTCCGCCCCTGCCGGACCCGGTAATTGCCCATTTGCGGGCACCGGAACGCAATGCTCCCAATTCCCATTTGAGCCCCAAATCCGACCTGGCAAGCAGAAAGGCACCCGCGAGCACAACTTGTAGTTTGCCGGTCTGGGAACTATGGTACCGGCAAGTTTACCGGTACCGTAGTTCCCGGATCAGCAAACTTGTAATGGTGCCCACTGTCATATATAAGAATAAAACACAGTTCATCACAAAACCATACAATCACTTATGTAAATACTAAACATTTTCATCACAATAAAATAAAATCCAGTTAAAAAGAAGTCCAAGCAAACAGCAATTCATAAAATCAAGTTTCAAGTCGAAATAAACAAATACATAATGGGCCTCATTATAAGGCTCGCGGCCATGGTAGGAAGGGTGCCGGCAAGGCACCAGCACCGTTCATAATGGGCCACCGCATTACGAGTTCTGCTCGTGGGTTCCTGAAAGCCTGCCACGTCCTACCTGGCAGGGTGTGCGGCACCCGCAAGCAGAACTTGTGATTGCATCAGCACTGTTAACAACGGTGCTGGTGCAACCATGCTCCCCACCCCCATTCTGCACTATGGGAGCCCCGCATTACCGCCACCCGCGAATGGGCAATTACCGGCCCACTCATCTCGTTATGGGCCGGTTATTGCTCAATCGCGGGTGGCGGAGCTGGTAGTGAGAATGGCGGTAGCCGTGCCTGCCATACAAGCACAGCTACCGCCATGCTAGTAATAAGGCCCAGTGTGTTTATCTGGTTACATTAGGGCAGTACGAAGAAAGGATACCAAAGCTCACCCTGTGGGAAGTGAGTCTGCCTTTAGGATATAATAAAACGCTGGTCGGAATTACTGAATGTTCGTTTCCTTTAGGATTAGTTTTTAACATGCTCTGTCTGATTAACTGGAAAATTCATAAGATACTCAGTGAGCGCAGTGCGTTAGCCTTCCACGTCTTGCCTGACAGCTGGTATTTCTCTTAAAGGTAAGCAATTTAGTCTGGCTTTGGTTATGAGACATCTATTTTTCAAACAATCACTCCACTCGATATAGGCACGGAGAGAGGTTGCAGATAAGATAATGTATCTTCTGTTAACAGGTTTAGATACTTCCTTTGATTCCCTTGAGATTGAATATGAGATTTGAAATGATTTTTAAGATTAATGGAATCCCTTTTCCCAATTGCAATCGGATTGATAAAATAGTTATGTCCATTTACCATTAAACGGAAGTCGCGTATGTAGTAGTAAACACTTTCTTTTGGTATACAAACCATAAAATCCACAAAGTAACAGACGAAATTCATCACCGTATCATAATACAAAATCAGTGCCATGGCATTGGCAATTTTCTAAAACATACTAATTGTCATTTGTCATTCAGCAACATCTTAATTTGAGATCTCAATTTAAAAATAAGCATTTTCATAACAATTTTTATAGTCACAAAGCTCTTAGTCTATAAATGTCCTTCTTAGGTGCCACGCTTTCTTCAAATATTGAGAATGAGCTCTGGGTTCCCAGAATGGTATCCATGGCCTCACTGGTGGTCGTAATATTTAAGCTCACATAGATTGGGAAGAGCCATCTGAGCCACAGGAGGGGAAAAAATTAGAAGATGTCAGTAAACTTCTTTCTCTGTTTGACAGATCGTACATATGACTGCATCACCCCCACCCCAAATGCCTGTGACTGTTGCAAATGCAAGACCCCTAATCTGCCCTTCAAATACAGGATATTAGCCTCCTTGCCGTCAAGAGACTTTAGATACTTTTCAGGCCAAAGTAGGATTTAAGCAAAATATACGTCACCATTATCCCAGTGGGGTCTATCAATGATATTTTCATCTGGTAGTGTCAGTTTTTATATTACTGTAAAATATATAATTTCAGGATTGAATTCCCTTACGCTTATAATGGAAGAAATCAAAGGTAGGCCCATTTTCACACTTAGATCGGAGACGTAATGGACCCATGGGAGCATTTGTGTTCCACTTGCAGAAAGGACAAGGATATCCCCCAATGCTGATTTATAACTTCATCAGCACCCCGTTGTCAATGGTCCTGATTACGAGGCTGGCGGCCGCGGTTGAACGGTGCAGGTAAGGGACCGGCACTGTTAATTCCGGGCCACCACATTACAAGGTCTGCAGCGGGTCCCGCTCTGGATGCCTGGCCAGACCAGATGTGCAGAGGGGGACCCGCTAGCAGTCCAGGATGCTAACAACGGGCCTGTCATTAACGGGCCCGTTGTTAGCATCCTCCCCATTCCCACTGAGCTCTATGGGAGATCAAATGGGAATGGGGACGTACCGGGTCTGGGTCCCGCGAAAGGGAATTACCGGGCCCTCCAAGTTCGGAATGGCCCAGCAAGTCCCCTTTTGCGGGACCTGGACCTGGACCCGAATTTGGGGGTAGCCATGTTGCTAAAAATGGCATGGCTACCTCCAAACTCATAATGAGGCCCAATGTCTTATACAGGTACAGGAGGGGTCTTAGTTTGGCATTGTATACTGCCCCATCAACCCCTAACTCTAATCTTAGAGACATTGATGGTGTGACAGTTGGATGTGAGAACATCTTCTTCATAATACCTTTCTCTTTTTGCTACAACTTCCTGTGATCTGAGTATCCTCATAGATCAGCTCTCTATAATGCTGACGAGTTGGCACATGCCGTCAATATCCCCAAGCTTTGGTGAGTTGCCTTCCCACCATACTATTTTAGAAAGTGTTGACTGGCCTCCCCTTGTCTTGTAAAATTAAGTATGGACTTATCAATCTGTTTTCCCATCAACCTCTTGCATCTAGACGGACTCCCAGGTAGCCATAGAAGTCCACCTTCTCAATTTCAATGTTTCCCAGGCGGATTAGAGGGCTAGATTTCCCAGTGCATTTAGACCATACCACTCATTTGGTCTTCAAAAGATTGATTTCCAGTCCCATTCCCAAGGCTAAGGTTGCAAATGAATTCAGGGCCATTTGGATGCCCTTCATTGTTTTGCTGATCAATACCATGTCATCAACATATAGGAGGATTCCCATTTTTCCCTCCCAAGAGTGGAGCATCCATATCTACAGCAATTTTATTTATATATAGACTAAAATGAGTAGGGGCCATAACACAGCCCTGCCTTAGGCCGCTAGCAATTGGGAAAGGCCTTGTCAAGGCCCCATCCTTACGCAGGCGCACCTGGGCATAGTTGTCAGTGTACAGGCTTTGTATTGCAGCTGAAACATTTATCGGGATATCCAGTTGAAATAATTACTGTGTCAATCTATTGGAATTGAATAAAATGCAATACAGAGATCTATAAAGACCAGATACAGCTTTTGATCATTGAGCTTCATGTACTTATCACAGAGCAGTGTTAGCCTGAAGACCCGATACCCAGACTGAACGTCGGAAGAGAACTTCATTGTGGCTCATCTACTCCTCCAGTCTCTTGAATTACATTTTACCATCGATCTTAGAGGTAGCATCGAGTAAAGAGATGGGCCTATAATTGTGCTGGTCGCCTTTATCCTCTTTTTTATGTATTGTGACTATTATGGCTCCCCTCCCTATTCTGGGTAACATTTGGCAGTTATTAATGGTAGCAAACATTCACCATTCGCTTATGTAACTGGCCAAGGAATTTGCTTATGTTGTGAATGAAAGAATAAAGTGCATCAAAGACGCCTTTTCATTGTTACAAATATGCAACCAATGAATCACAGGTTCTATGGTTTGTTCATCCATAAGAAAGCCTATGTTCGATTCTGCCCTGATGTTGGTAATGGAACTTTGTCCTCATGCCGAAGAGGCCCACGAATGTGCTATGCTATGCTTGCGTGAACTGTCTTGTCCCGTGCTGAAAACGTGCAGAAGGAAAGCCAACGACCTGAACATCCTGACTTATCATTTTGTGAACACTTCTTTTTTTTTCATGAACATTTCCCTACACTATTTGTAAATTAGCAGTAAGGATTGGCAATAGTTTTTTTAAGTATAAACCATTTTATTTTCACGACACTGCAGTAGGACTGCATTATTATTATTTGATGGTCGTAGCTTGCTCCCATCTTAGATTTACGTTTAAATAGACATTTATCACACCCTTGATAAGGTTCAATAAACAACCTTGAACTGTTGTCACTTGTGTCCGTCTTACTTTGATATCATGCCTTCCTTACACCGCTCATCTGTATACTACTTGTAAACCCCTGCCTGGGTGTTCCGTAACTTGTCCTACTTCTGTGAATGCAAACTACTTGCAGCCCTACTTGTGACGCACAATCTAAACTATTCTTATGGCAGCTGCATAATCATTGGTGTTTTACTAACAGTTTACTGAACATTTCTCAGCTTGTACTTTTGTTCATGTTCAAGAACGGGGTGGGAGGCGTGGCCAGACCCGGTGCAACTCTCATCTCCATTATCACAATGCTTCCTGACATCCCTTGTTAGAGAAACGCAATAGCCGACAGCTCACACTTGCTCCAGCAAAATAAATTGTTCCTCTGTGTCAGATGGATGAGGCAGAGGGAAAACAGAAATATGGATCTTCTGAGAGAGGTAAGAAAAATCACAACCTTGGGTAAGAAAGATGGCCTCACTCTCAAACCCACCTTCTCCTTTGAAAACTTCAAGTAGGGAGGTTTTAACATACAATGCCTGGCGCTCAGTCAACCAACTCATGGAAGTGATGGGTGTAAGCAAAATCGTTTTAAGAGTGAGCATTCATAATAAAAATAAATTCAGGGATTAAAGAGAACTCTCAAGGGGAAAGTCAGAACTAAATTCAAATCGCATCCATGAACAAAAAACTGGTGTAAAGGTTGTAAAACCTCCTCAAATGTTGCATGACAGCGGGGATTGTAAGATAAGACCCTTATTTAGACGTCCCTTATATGACCAGACTGGAAGACAGCTACCCCTTGCTTGTGACATTCTGCAGGCCCTTCAAAGCCAACGAACACAGGACATCCAGAACTGAAGAAGTAGGGTAGATGAGAGTGCCCAGACTTCTCTTTTGAAACCAAGTTGAGAATGTGTACCACCTGCAGGCATAAATGAACTTGTGGCGGACCTCCAAGTGGAAAGGAGTACATCCTGGACCTTGTCTGATAAGTCCCATTCCTTATACCTTATCCTCAAGTTAGCCAAACATGAAGATTCAGGCTGTTGAGGCAAGTTCGGAGGACCTGGCACCCCGAATGACAGAGCAGGCCCATCCCCATAAGAAGGTGCCAGGGAGGGCAGATGTACATGTCCAGAAGCTCGGAGCTATGTGATTACTGTGAAAATATAATACTGCAGATGAAAATGTTGATGGTTCTTTTTTTTCTTTTTGCTCATTTCAATTCAATTATATGTGGGGGGACCCTCAGCAGGCCCCCATACTCCCCTCACATTATGTATTACCCTAAACCACCCCCACATATAATTGTGTTGAAATGCACAGTAGAAAATTCAGCATTTTCGTCCCTGGTATTTACAGCTCCACGGTAATGAGTAGATACCCAGAAGCTCAGGGTGCCACTTTCTCCAGGCCCAGCCTGAAGCAATCATAATCCATGGGGACCCACACTGCTGCAGTCTCCTGAGAACTATTGGAATGGCAGGGATTGAGGGGAACACATACAGAAGATGGAAGTTCCATTCAACAACCATTGCATTCCCATATGCTCTCTGCAGAGGGTATTTCCTGGAGCAGAACAACTCACACTTCCTGCTTGGGCTGAAGGTGAAGAGGTCCACCCGAGGAGTCCCTGAAAGGGGAAAATCAGTTCCAGAATGTCCTGGCAGCGGTTCCCCTCATGGAAGGATGAAGTCTGTCTGTTCAAAACATCTGGAATGCCGTTCTGCGACCCAGTATGACGGGCAGCTGACTGAGACACTTTGTTTCCAGAGCCTAGAACCATAGTCATATTCCAAGGACCCCGCACCACCTTGTTGAGGTAGCGCAAGACCAGAGTGTTTTCCATCAGGCCCACAACACATTTGGCCCACACAGACAGGTTGAAGGGAACAAAGGTCACAATGATTGCCTGCAGCTCCAGCAAAATGATGTGTTCCTGAGCTTCCATCAGGGACCAAAGCTCCCTCAAGATCAGTTCCATCATATCTAGCAGGTAGGCACCCCAACCCTTCAATGAGGCATCCATGACTATAGTCAGTTGTATCCAAGATTGCCAAAGCAGAGCCCCTCTAATCAACTTCTCTTACAGGGCCCACAACAGAAGATCAGAGGAACCCATCTCCGAGACTCGAAACAGGTCTGACATGATGCCCTTTAATTGAGACCACTGACACTGAAGTAGCCACTGGAGCGATCCATGTGTAACTGGGGCTCCATCAGAACAAGGAGGCATGAGGTTTTGAGACCCATTGGATGCAGAAAGGTGGCGACCAAAACAATCATCTGGCACTGGAAGATGCAGACCATACAAAGGATGTTCACCGACAGCCTCAGTGAAAAAGAGGGACTGGGATAGAAAATCCAGGAGGAGCCAAAACTACTCAACAGGCTGCACATAAAGGTACAGATGTACCAGTGCTTGGTCTAGAGAGTGAGCTCAGCCAATCCAGTCATCAAGGTAGAGCGAAGCATGAGTGTTTTCCCTCCTGAGTAGAGCCACTACCACTACAAGCTGATTGGTGTAGATCCTGGGTGCCAAAGAAAGACCAAACGCTAGGACCCTGAAATAGTAATGGGAGGTTCAACATCTCTGCCCTTAGCTGAACTTTATTTAGCAGAATTTGGTTTAGATGTATTTATATAATAACACCATGATTAGCAAAATCAATAAAGCTGTAAACCAGTATTGTATCACTAAAGCCACTCACTCATTTATTAACTGGAAATCAATATGACTAGCCCAAGAAGGTGGATCTGGGTGGACGTATGAAGGGATACTGGTGACGTGGAGTATTGCACCTACTGTATATGTGTATCCATTGGATTTAGCCCGTTTGATACACGCTCCCTCTACAGGTCAGAAACGGAACCGATGGGTTATACTTTGTCCAGAGTCACCCATTTTAAGTCAGTGAGCGCTTGACTTGAATACATCCTCTTGAAGGCAAAGGCATCACATTAGCAACTAGACCGCTTATTTTGAAATGGGTATTCAGCCTAAGACATCACAGATGGCAATTTACAATGGCGAGCTTCGTACAATGAAGATTAATAGACTTAACAAATCATTAGAAATACTAATGCTGATTTTCTTTCCAGTTTCCCTTAAAGTGTTTGTGTTCGCTGCTTTGTGTCATGTCTAGTTTTTACAGTTGTTAGTTCTTCTTATTGTTGTTATTATAAATGTGGTTTTAAGTATATATAATACTAATAAAAATAATAGACGAAACAATAATAATAATCATCAATAATAGTACCACATTTTCATATAGTGCCTAATGCTGCAGTCCCTCACCCCCGATATTAAGTACAGTAATAATTGGTGGAATTATCATTCAATTTAACGGTGATCCATTTTTTGACATCGGAAGGATAAATGGTTGCCTTTTGTTAAGGGCGTGGGGCAACGCTCAATGTTTCTTTTCAGTATTGTAGGCTTCATTACTGAATGATTTGCCCGTGTTAGTTTCTCCCCTAGGTGGGGCGGTGGGGGTATGATATGAGCTGCGTAGTTGGTATATTAACTCTACGTTACCGTATTGACATGTTGTTTTGCCGCTCTATCTGTCTTTTACAGTGTAATGTTCCATTTCTGTCCATTCATATCGTATTGGCATGTCTGTATTTGTTATTTTAAAATTATGACTGCAGTGAATGAAGAAAACAACAAAATAAAAAAAAGAGAACACTTTGGAAAGGGAAAGCATACGAATAAAATGGCAGAGCCTTGCATGGAACTGGCAATGTGTTGCAAAATGCGCCCACGTCAAGCAACGTTTCGCCTATTTGCGAGCTCGCTTTCTTTTTGTAACCAAGAGCGGTGTGCCATTCAGATGGATCTGCAAGGAGCAGGAGTCTGGCGCAGCAGCGCCTGCTCCGGCCTGGCGACAGTGATTTGTGAGCACAATGCCTGACTGCGGGACGTGTGACAGATAAATTTTATCAAAATTAAGGCACAATTAAACATTTCATCTTCCTAATTACTGGCTGTAGATTCGGCCTGATGACCATGTGCTGTAAGAAATCAGCGACCATTACACATTTTAATGGAGCACAGCTGTCTTACAGCTTGGTAATATTTGCACAGTGCCACAGAACTGTAATTTATGATAAAGGGAAAAAATGTGTATTGGCTCTTTTTTGCCAGAATAGATTAAGGATTCATATACTTTAATGAGATCTGGAGCCGGCCTTGGATTATCGTTATAAATGATTGATACGCGTGTTGGTGGCTCCAGCAGATATGAGCTGGTGTGTTTTATGCTCTTCGTGAAGCTCCCTGTTAACAGAGGTGTCCCTAACTGTGCTTCTTCTGAAGGTTGGCATTTACAGTTTTTTTTCTCTGTTTTATTTTTGGTTATTTTGTGTGCAAATGGCAGCATGTCGGGCTGAGATTAAGGCTGTGTCCCTGCAAGCATCTGACAAGGCGGCTACACATGGCAGTGACCTCTGGGTAACCTCAGCCGACAGACGACGAGAGCAAAACACCTGGGAGAGTGGCCTACCGCCGCCATCATGTACACTAGGAGCTTGAAAGGAGGCAGTGTGCCGGGAGGCTGCACACATGCTGCCCGCACTCTCATTCTGATGGACCCATTTATGTGCATCAGACAGTGGCGGGATTTACAGGCCCAGAAACTCCCACCACGCCTAGTTACCTGAATGATGAATTAATGACCCGGAAAGCGGGGTGCGGGGGTTGGGAGGGGAGGCTGGTTGTTCACTGTTCTCAATCATGTCCTCAATTATTATTTCAGGACTGCCAGGGGACGCCAGCAGTCATATACAGTTGCAATATCACAGCTGCAGCACGGACAGGCATTGAACACCCACTGCACGGTACGGCAAACTCATTTTCACACAAAACGAGTGTCTCTAATTGTTTGGAATGCGTTTCACCAGGCAGTGGAAACTACCTTTGCAATGTCCTTTTAAATTACTTTATTTTTATGGAGGTACAATCGAGAACTCTACCGAGCAAGGCAACATTAGTGAGGCAAACAATTCGCAGTACTGTCCACACCGAAGTTCGGCTTGAGTATTTACCGAATTCCGCCTCTAAGCAAGCTATTCAGCTGTCCTTGCTATTTGGCACCTGCCTAATAAACACTGTCTGACAGAATTCCTAATAACATATCAGACTATGGCACACGTGTTTTTGCAAAGGTGGCGTGGTGAGGATGACTGAGATGTGAACATGGTCTGTTCCTTTGGGAAATGCTTGCTCAGAAACACTGGAGATTCACAAAAGGTAGTGGAGACTAGGGCTGAGGTAATCAGGTATTGTAATGGTTTCCTTTCTCTCACAGCTTCGTCATCTTTCATTTTCTAGCTTTTTCCACCTGTGTCGAAGCTCCACGCCTGCTCCGCCTGGTGCCGATGTGTGCCCCACGCTGGGCATGACATAGGGTCAGTATACAAAGAGCCGCCATGCCCTGTGAACACATTTACATTTTTTCCACAGGCTTCAGGAATGGCACTTAGTTTAGCTAATTTGTGTACTGCGTCATGCCTCACCCTAGGAAGGACTGAGGCTTTTGGCCCTGTGCAGATTGTGGGAGACAGCTGTCCATCTCGGACCTCCACAGGATCTGCCTGTACTGTTTGGGGGAAGAAGGCAATAAGAATGATTGCAGGTCATGCCAATCCATGAACTTCAAGTCCTTTCAAGGGCATGCCCGAACATATTTCACCTTTTGCTAATAAGAGTGGACGTAAACGCCCTATCATGTCCCTGGGCTCGAAGCCGAGGAAAGTGGTGGATAAAGAAGAAAAGCACTCTCCTGTATGGAAGGAGAAGAAAAAGAAGCATCAAAGAGTTCTAGCTCTCCAACGAGCTTTTCGTAGCACCATTTCTATTCTCTGTCGGAGAAAAGAAGACATTGCTTCAGATCAAAGCAAGGAGGATTTGGCTATGGGACTACAGATACTTCAGAGGAGTTAAGGTAAGTTAAGTTAAGTGGTCTTCTATAGCGCCTTTCTGCCAATAATGTTGGCTTCGCTGCACATGTCTTAGTAAGAACATTAGGTGTGGTTGTTAGTCAGATAACAGGAAAAGCATATGCAGGGGGAAAAACCTGTAATGTTGATTTGTGCAGTTTGGAAGTACCGTCACCTAATATCTGAAAACTCTCTTCTTTGTGATGGGTATGGACGGATCTGGTTAGCTATTGGCCGTTGATGGAGGAACAGTAGGGTTTGAGTCTGTTGATAGGGGAGGAGGTTTGGATGAAAATGCTACACATTCCCACCTAGGCCTGGCATCCAATGGCCCCAATGTTCTTCATGGAGCAGCAGGGATCCCTCCCTGGACTAGGCTCTACCCTGGCTCTAGCAGCCACAGCTCTGGCTCAGCACCCTGCTGAGTCACCTCAGGGCATAAAGCTCTCTGCACCTGTCCTCATAAGCCTGGCACTATCACCGCTGGTGCCCCCATGGACTATGCACAAATTCCAGTCGGAAAGCTTAAGTCAAATGTGTCTAACATCTGTGATTGGGAGGGTGATCCTATCCCGTTCAGAGTGGAGCACCATTACTTTGAAGGGCCAGAAATTCTACACGGGTGTTCTACATCAAAGCACTGGACTTCATGGATCTGGCCACATACTACAGAAGGACAGTGGACTGGGCACTTCCCTAGATCTGGGCATTCGTCTGGTATTAAAACTGAGAAGGCATGCTTCTTCAAGAGGGCGATGACAAAGGTAGTGGAAACACTGGGATTATCAGCTACTCCAAACTTCATTTTGAACTGGCTAACATCCTGGACGAGGGTCCTGAAAGACAGAAACACTACTACCTTTATGGAGGGGCCAGTGCTAATGGGCTGGGAGAAACTGGTGTCAACCTTTGTGGTGGAATGGGACTTTGCAAGAAAACACCATCTGAGACTTTCTGATGCAGCATTTTACTCCAGCCATGCATCCACCGAGAGACTGGTAGTGCAGTCCACTACGGTGAACCTCTAAACCACCTACTTCCCCATATTGCCTCTGGACAGGGAAAGCAAGGGATTGGATGCAATGGGTGCAAGGTGTTATCTTCAGGCAGTCTTGCCCTAAGAGCAGTTAATGTATCGTGTGCTTTGGGCAAATATTATCTTAGCCTCTGGAGTGTTACATCTGAGGTGGCAGAAGATCTTTTGGATGAGGGGATGAAAGAGGGCTTCAACACTTTGGTGAAGAGTGGGAAGAAAGCTGCATACACAATGTTACAGTCAGGCCTTGACTGTGTTGTGTTTGCCATGGTCATGGGGTCAGTTCTGAGAAGGCACTCTGGAATGCGAACCTCCAGATTTACCCCAGATGTCCAAACAAAGCTGATGGTTATACCCTTCATCTTCGTTTTGACAACTCTTTGGGGCTAAGGCATTGACATCCATGGCCACATCTTTACACCCAGTGCTTCAAATGCCCTTCAGGACTGCTTCAAGGGGTCAATGTTTTGAACACTTCAGATCATACATCCACCGTAGTTCTTGGTAAGCAACAGCTGTGCTGCTCTTCCCAACAAGACAGAGTTTGTGGATCACAGAGAGATGGAATTGCCACCTCAGCAGTGTCACAGCAACGTGGATGGCAAAACCTCTTGTTGGAATGGATTTCTAAACTCTGATCTGGTGAACAGAAGTTTAGGAGGCTACCTTTGTTAGTGAAACAGGGAACACTTCTGGGGAGATAGCTAGGTGAATTCACGGTAGCTTGTAGAACAATCAATGCTAAGTCACAGGAGGAGTGGGAGTGATCAGAGGTCTTTGATGAGCACACTCAGTGAAACACCAAGAATTACCATTAGACAGAAGTATATGAAAATATAAAATGTATGAGGTCCACGAATAAACACAAGTGAATAAATGAAAATCAATGCAACAATACCACACAAAGAACACACTATGTAAAATATCTGAAGTCACTGGAGTCAATGCCATAAAGTTCTAAACTCCATCAAAACTTGTAAGGGAAAAGGGCAGACACTCTTTATATCATAGGCAACCTTCAGAAATGGCAAAGCCTAACTTTATAGGTACATCCCTGTGATGAATGGAGCCTTGTTCTCAATGTTCGATGCGTAAAAGTGCTCGGTTGGGCGGAAAGACACAAAATGACTTTTCTAAGGGGCTGGCAATGTTAGGGACAGGAGTGCGAAGGGTGAAAACGGGGCCAAGAGTCAGGGGAGCATCTTCTGCAATGAGCAAAGCTATTCCCAACTTTCAGAGGACTTTAGGAATCAGGTGCTACCCAAGCCAAGGAGGGGACCACAAGGGATACTCTGTGCATAAAATGAAATGGATGAACCAGGGGCCAACAGGTAAGTGGATTTAGTACTCACTACCCTTAGCTTGGTTTAGGTCCAAACTTGGCAGGTCTGGAAGGGGTCATCAGAGGTTCGATTTAACACCCTTGATTCTGCTTTAATGTGCAGAGGTGTCGTATCTCTCATCTTGGTTGAAGAACAAAGAAAGTACTGATGCAGCTGGTCTAAGGGCACAAGAAGGAATGCAAGAAAACCACCTACAAGTTCTGTCACTGTCGCACAGTGATGCTGTGGCACCCAACTCTTGCAATCTGATGCAACCTTCACTCTTGTGGCCCAAGCAGCTGGGATGACAACATTTGATTTAAAAGATGCTTTGCCGTGCAAGCTGGCATTCCTTAAAGGTTCGAGGCAAAACCTGATGCAACAATGCTCCTGCATGGGTGTCAAGGTTTGTGCTGGACAGTCCACTGGATGTCCAGTAACACTTCCGAACAAGCTTGTTTGCAGGGAAATCAGGAGGCATCAAGAGTGAATGGTCCCACCACACCAAAGGTTTGAAGCACCTTCACATGTCTTCGGAGATAGAGTGGAAAGCAGGGTACTACCGCAACAACAGTGGGCTCACGGTGCCAACCTTCTTCAGCACAGTTCCAGATAGTCCTTGAGTATGCTCGGCTCTTCTGGATACTTCGATTTGTCTACAGGTTGATTCAGATCTGTTGCTGATCTATGGGTCTGCATTTAGGACCCCATCTCATATCCATAATTCCGGTTAGTGCTCACACCCAGCCGGCCAATGAGGCGATCTGCCCCAATCATGCATGCCAGCAGTGGTACAATCAGAGACCACTGTGGCTCTCATGCTCTCATGCACACTAGACATCCTGGCACCAGTAGTGTGGATTGGAACCAGACTGTCCCCGGCCACTTCCTGGGTACCCACACATGTGATCTGCAGTAGCCCGCGAAAGAAGCGGCTTTTCCAGGCAATTGCATGCCCAAATGAGGACGTCCTGGGTCATGAAGACCAGGGGGAAGGCTAATGGACAGAATGGCCAAAGGCGTACATAAAAGACCTTGTGGCACGGCCATGGCAGACACTAGCCTTAGGGCCTCATTACGACCCAGGCGGTAAATTACCGCCTGGGTCGTACCTTTACCACCATGGCGTAAACTACGTTTACGCCATGGTGGTTGGTGGACTTACCGCCCCATTCCGAGTTTGGCGGGGCGGTAAGTCCCCAATCCCCATTTACCCTTCCCCATTCCCATTTTTGCCCCATAGGGCATAATGGGAGTGGGGAAGGCGTTAATTACGCCACCGTAAATTACGGTGGCGTAATTAACGACAAGGTCCCTTAGCGCCATGGATCTTAACGGCTGCAAAAAGCAGCCGTTAAGATCTCCATGGCGCTAAGGGACCTCGGAATCCGGCGTTAAGGGTCGGCGCCGTTTACGGCGCCGTAAAGCCCTTAACGCCGGGGTTGTAATGAGGCCCTTAGTCATGAGCAAAAAACGGTAAGGGCGGGATGACTCTGTATAAAGTTGTAAAAAGACACAAAAAAGCTCATGCTGCCACTAGTCCACTCCTAGGCCCATTGTCAAGTCACCAACAAATCCTTAGTGGATGGCTAGGGCCAGTAAACTCAAAGACCCTATTGCGATGTATGATATGATATATGTAATTTATAATGCCCCTGTACACAAGTGTTTCTAGGCACAACAAGACAAGGGAGGGGAGACAGAGGGAGGACAATAGAAACTATCTTACTAGGCCTTGTGTCATTCAGATAGTGCAAGTGAGACAGCACCAAGTGCAGGGGGAAGGGAGAGGGGGAAGTGCCAAAAGAGGCAAGGGGAAGTGCAATCAGAGCAGCATTGCTCTGAGGAAGTGCAGCCAGGGCAGCACGGCTCTGGATAAGTACAAGGAGGCAGCGGACTGTAGAGGTTACAGTTACAGCCCTTATGTGTGCAGTAGGCCCAGAGGCAGTGCAGGGAGACTGATCATGGGGAGCCTGGTACCCAGTGATACTCTGAGGGTAGCCAAGCAACCAGTCAGTCCAGCAGACAGGCAGGTCAGCAGGGGAGAGAGGGAGAGACATCAGCAGGGAAAAGGAAGGACTTCAGCTGCTTCTGGAACTTCAGGTGGTCCGTCTCAAGTTTGAGAGGGGCAGGGAGGTCATTCTAGAGGGAAGCACCTCTAGAGAAGAGAGATTTACCCTCCACTCTCTGCCTGGAGAAGCGTCTGACCCTCAGAGAGTTGGAGGTAGCTGAGCGAAGGGCTTGAAAAAGAAAGTATTTAGGAAGAGGGAGTTGGATGTAGTGTGGGCCCTGGCCCCAGAAAGCCTTGTGGATGATGCAGAGCATCTTGAACTTGATCCTTGCACCCACTGGAGAGATTTCAGAGCTGGAGAGATATGGTACCTGGGCTTGAGGCCAAGGATAAGTCTTGCAGTCCTCTTCTGGATTAGTTGCAGAGAGCAGAGGAAGGCCGATTTAGAAAGGGGCTAGAGAGATCCAAGGCTCTGGAGACAGTGAGCTTCTGGGGGAAAGTGAGAAAAGGAAGAATACCTCTGAGGCGGTGTAGCTGGTAGTGGGCCTTCTTAGCAAGGTCTGTGATGTGAGAAGGGAAGGAGAGAATGGAGTTGAAGATGACACCAGGGTTTTTTGCTTCACAGGAAGATGAAGGAAGAGGGCCCAAGGAGGGCGGCCATAGTGAGAGAGAGAAAGCAGGCGCAGGGATCCCAATGAGAAGTATCTCTGTTTTTCTGGCATTAAGGCAGAGATTGTTGGAGGCGCACCAATCCTGAATCATGAATAGACAGTCAGGTATGAGCGAGAGAGAAGAAGAGGCTGATGGGAGCCTGAAAGAGAGCACAGTCTCGTCCGCATAACATCAAAAGTTAGAGGAAAAGGTAGAGATCAGGTGGGCTCAAGGGGCCAGGCAGACATTGTAGAGCCAGGGTGAGAGGATAGAGCCCTGGGGAACACCACATGTGTAGAGAGAGCTGGTGGAGAGAAAGGACCCAAGTTGGACCTGGGAGGGTCAGTCTAAGAGGAAGGAGGTCAACCACTCCAAGGCCTGATCAGTGATGCCCAGGTTCTCACGGAGTTGATTAATTAGGATGGCGTGATTGACCATGTCAAAGGCAGAGGAAAGGTCAAGGAGGATGATGACAGAAGGAAGGCTGAAGTCAAGATTAGAGAGCAGATCTTCACGGGTGTTCAGGAGAGCAGTTCCAGTGCCTTTGGCTGCTCTGAAGCTAGACTGATGGTCATGGAGACAACCAGCAGATTCAGTGTGAAGAGTAAGCTGGGAGATGGGCAGCTTTTCCAGGAGTTTGTCCAGGAAAGGAGTGATAGAGATCGCCTGCCAGACAAGAAGGATTGTCAGAAGGCTGTTTAAGGAGGATAAGGAGGGGATGCACAAGGGAGTGCTTCAGGAGAGAGGGGACATATCCAGTGGAAAAACAGTGATTGCAGAAATCAGCCAAGGCTGGAGTTATGTGTGTCAATGTGGTCCTTGATGGTTCTGCAGGCGCAGGGGAGCACCTTTTTAGAAGACACTTTCATAGATCGGACTTGGCTATAAACATCGTCAGGCGTTGTCAGAGAGAATGAGGAGAAAGGAGGAGGAGAGGGAGAGTTGGTCAAAGGGGGGGCAGGAGGGGTAGAGGGAGAGGAATACGAGAGCAAGGACACAATGTCCTCAGTTTTAGTGGTGAAGTGCGAAGCCAGATCTGACAGAGGGACTGGGATGGAACAGGAGATGTGAAGACTGCAGCAGGATTGGCCTGCTACTTGAATTTGGCCATGTTATTAGAGTCCGCAGAGACACATTTTTGGATGTGGACTCTCTTCATGGACAGGACGCAGAGTCGGTATTGCCTTTGGAGCAGACTACAGGCCAGTTTGTTAGAGGATGTGCCCAAAGCCCTCCACTTCCTCGCAGCCACCCTGCACTTGTGTTTCAGGGCGGCAAGGTTGGAGTCATACCAAGAGTTGAACTTGGAGGTAGGAATCAAACGGTTTCTCATTACAGGGCCACTGATGTCCAGAGTGTTGAAAATAGAAAGATGCTTGTTAGAAAGGGCTGTGTCAGAGTTTGAGTCAGATGCCAGAGTAGGAGGAACACAGAAAGTAGAGGCAAAGGCAGCCTCTGACACACGCTTCATGGGCCGAATGATCGAGAAGGTAGGTGGCAGTGCAGGGGTGGGCTTTGCCTGAGAGACACAGAGTTTCAGGTGAGAGGAAAGCAGAAAGTGATCAGTCCAAGAGAGAGGAGCAGTGAGAGGGTTAGAGAGGGGGATATCTGAAGAGATGAGAACATCCAAGGTGTGCCTGGCAGAGTGTGTTGGACCAGAGGGTAGAATGGAGAGAGAGAGTGTTGCAGAGGTTGAGGAAGAACCCAGAGAAGTGAATAGAGGCATCCAGGTGGGTATTGAGGTCTCTGAGAAGGAGAGGTTCAGAGGTAGAGGCAAGGAGAGAAGAGGAGAGGTCAGCCCACTCTGAGAGGAAGAGGGCAACCTGGCCAGATGGCCTGTAGATGGTGGGCAGAGTCAGAGAGAGACCAGGAGAGATAGAGAGCCTGCAGACCAGGCATCCAAAGGAGGAGTAGGCCTGCGTAGGAATGACAAAAGCAGGGACCCATTCTGGAAAGATCAGAGCTATTTCACCTCCGGGTTGGTTGGTTCTGGGCTCGGAGAGCATCTTGTAGCCATCAGGCAGGAGTGTGTCAAAACTCGTGACAGAGCTGGCCATGAACCATGTCTGATTTAAACAATAGTCATTTGTCATCTCTGGTCTAGTTGGCCCTATCTCTTTATTATATTGCAGAACTGCCTGAAGGGCCATAGACAATAATCAGGCCTCCCCTTTTTTCTATCTCTACTTGGTGAGAGCAAGGACATCCAGGTCAAGTTCTTTGAGGTGGTGGCAGATGTCAGAGGAGTGTTTGACAGCAGAACAAGAGTTGAGAGCAGTGACATGGAGCAGGTTGCCACATTTGAAAGACTTCCAGGGTGGCATACAGGTTTGAGGTACACCCAGCAGAAGTGGTAAAGGGGCCAGTAGTGGACAGACGTGGCAGCAGGAGGTGGCAGAGAAGCCATTTATTACACATACCAGTATGTGTTTTGATTATACATTGACAGTAATATTGAATTTCGTCCTGTGACTGGAATTATTTTGCCTTCGTGATTTTTTAATGTTGCAGTATATTCTAGTACACTGTTTATTATATGCGTGTTTTGTATGGTCTAATAATTTCTATCTTAATTATTTTAAGGGATTCTTTCCCCAGGAGAGTGCATCGATGTTTAGAATATAAGTGTAACCAAATACATATTTTACTCCATATAAGTTTACAGATAAGATCCTACCGATACCTGCACAAATAACTTATATAATGACATTACTAATTTCAAAATTGTTTTAAAAAAAGTTTTTTTTACTTGAAGTGTGATCTAGATTGATTAAAGCGGATATTCTTTTACCACCATTTTTTTGGCAGTAGCTAAATTACTGCTGCTTTAACCACACCACAGAATTCTGAGTTTGACTTTAAAGTGGAAAATGTACCTTACGCTAGGGTTCTGAAATTGGCTTGACAATGTGAGAAGTGGAATGGCAATAGTTAAAATGGCAGGCTGGCACATTCAGCTAAACTCTGCCATATTTGGGAGAATCATCATGGCTTTTTAAGAGGGGTGCACTTTTATGTGCAGCTGCCTGGGGGTATTTGAGCATTGCCCTGGCGTTATTGAAAACACTCAGAAAACACCAAGAATCACCCAGAATCATTTGAGCAAAACTCAATTAAGCCTTGAAAGTAACCTGGTATGTAGTGGTTGCACCCTTTCATTTAATGATAATTCTGGTTAATATGATTGTCTGTTATTAACTATGGCTTACACAAGAAGAGCTGTAATGTGGCAGTAAAGTATGTTATGTTTCCCGTATGTGTCCCGTAAAGAACCTCGACCCACAATTAGGTGCTTACTTGAGATGACACATATTTTGCCCCAGTGAATTTGACCCACTTTAATATCCACTCTCCCGCAGTGAATGTGATATGGTAAACAGTACCAATATGTCACATATTCACTTTTCTGCACTTCTTAACATTACTTGATCAGAACAAAGTTTCTTTTTTTCCAACCATCTGCATGTTTCTCTTCATGCCTATACGTGTTTATTAGGGGACAGGCAAGGGCATGATAAGCAGCTGGAGGCATCACCGGAACATGCTGTGTCATGTGGATTTGTGATGCCAAAGGGCAGTGGCATTTTGCTGCCGTCTGGCACGGGGAATGTTTTCTGCATGTAGGCTCATTGTAATACCACCTGCTAGTTATGCCTTCATCAGTCACCTTCCTCTAAAACCAGCTCTGCAACAAAAGGACAACACAAATGAGAAAGAAGTAGACTGTGCAACAATGACATCTATTAGCATAGGCTAGCAGCAGTAACAGCACTAGCTGAAGTTCTAATTGAATTGAATTTAGCTTTGCCCTATTGCAGACTGGGCTGGGAGGTGGACACCCACACTGTTGTGTAAAGAAGCTATGACCCCCCCCCCACCCCTCCCCAGCCTTATAGTGGCTGGTTAAGGCTCTCTCCTTGCTCACTGAGCTAGTGGCATGGGATCTGGTCAACGTTAATGCAGAAGCATACATTTCCACTTTGAAACGATGAAGAATGACCACTGCACCTAGAATTTGGAACTTTCTACCACGCTTTCTTTAGTAAGCAGGGCCCAATGTTGCGTTTCACCAAAGACAATACCCGAAAGTCCGTAGGTTTGAAAATCCACCCAGGAGATATTCTAATTTCTATGCCTTGGAATATTTAGGAACAGTTAAGTGTGGACAAAGAGTAGGGGAGCAAGTCCAATACAAACACGTGAGAATAGAAAACAGTACATAAACACATGCATAGTACAGGGCGCCTGTGCATGGGATAACAATGGTGATATACCAAGCAGTCTGTGAGAAGTGCACACAGTGTGGAGATCAACAGTGCAGAACCAACAGCAGAGATTGGCTATATAAATCTTCAAGCCTCAGTGCAGCTTATTGAGTAATATTTTTTCACAACAAGAGGATGTCTTGTGATCTCATTGTAATTGTGAGATCATTCCGCAGACAGGCTCTGGCAGTGTTGAACATCTTGCCTTCATATTTCTTTTTACTAAAGTGAGGGTAAGAAAGAACGTGTTTGCAGGCCCTAGTGCCAGAGAGGGGCAGTATTTGGCTATTTTTCTGTCTGATGTAGTCTGAGACAACCTACCAATACTTTCAGTGCACAAAGTTTTCAAAATGGTCCACCTCTCCACTGAAGATGGGATGAAGCATGAAGGGACTGTAAGGAGAGAGTAACATGACCACTTGCTTTTGCCCCCACATCAGTCTATATCTATATTGCAACTGATTTAGTAAGCCTTCACAGGTGCTCAGTAACCATTCTACTAACACTTTTCCCCAAAGCGTGGCAAAAAGGTCAAGTGTGGTTGTGGTCAAATACCAGTCAAAGATGGTCAAATCATACACAGCAATCAGTGCTGTGGCCAGGGAATGGCCTGAGATTGCACGTGCTATCCCGGGAATCCTAAACTATGGCCCTCATTCCAACCCAGGCGTTAAGGGTTTAACGGCGCCGTCGGCGCCGTTAACCCTTAATGCCTGATTTCCACCTTAACGCCTGCTTTTAGCAGGAGTTAAGTACCAAGGCGCTAAGCGTCCTTGGCGCTAATTACGGCACCGTAATTTACGGTGCCGTAATTAGCACCTTCCCCACTCCCATTATGCCCTATGGGGCAAAAATGGGAATGGGGAAGGGTAAATGGGGATTGGGGATTTACCGCCCCACTCACCTTGGAATGGGGCGGTAAATCCGCCATCCACCATGGTGTAAACGGTTTACACCATGGTGGTAAAGTAGGGAACTTACCACCTGGGTTGGAATGAGGGCCTATGATCATTAAACTTTAAACACAGAAATGTAAGACAATATTGTTAGTATGTAAAGTAGATACGAGTAGTGGAGACAAATAGTTAATTAATGTTATTCAGACGTGTGTGTGTGTGTGTGTGTGTGCGTGCACACACACTCATACTTTATGCCACCCCTGCATAAGCCAGTGCCCCACTTGGGCCGCCCCAGTCAAAAGAGTATGGACAAGTCACTGACAGCAACACAACCAAAAACCTGTGATTCGAAAAGAAAAATGCCTGTCAAGTACTAGAATACATACCAGCGAATGCATTGGTGGACAGAATACCTCTTTCATTGATCCCTAATCTCTTCACTAGACTTCCATAAATGTGCAACCACTTCGAAACCCTGCTGAATATTTAACCCTTTAAAACTCTTCCAACTGACATTCATAATGCTGGGTTCACTACACAGGATCTAGTCCAAACAGGTCCCTTGGAAACAATTGCTCACCATACATTGCAATGAATTATGCATTCACTGTTAAATGTAACGCAATATCTCAACATGTGACACCAAATTCTGCAGTGAATGGAATATCCCCACCCTCTTTTACCTATTCCAGTGTACCCCCACCCCTCACAGTCCCTCCTTCCTCCTTGTCCTCTTTGCCTTTAATGGTACTGTGAAGCAGCAGTTCCACATTTTACAAAACCTCATATGGTAAATGCATAACTAAATATTTACAAAATGTATAAAAGTGAAAAGATGTTGGTTTGTTTGTGGCATGAAAGGCTTTGTTCTTTATACAATTCCACACTGTTTCACCAATCTGCACCAAATGTTGCATAGTTACCTTAGAACACTACAGACAACACTGGCTACATGACATTTGGACACCCCACATGTTCCCCAGATTTCAGCAAAAGTCAACATTTATTTGTGGGATTGTGTCTGGGCCATCCATTGCTCCTTAAACAATTCCACACCGGTTCATCAATCTGCACCAAATTGTGCAAAGTTACTTGAAAGGACCCTCCGGATATTACTGACTACATGACATTTGGACAACCCACCGCTTTCCCTGGAGTTCAGCAAAACTCTAAATTTGTATGTGGATTTGTGGATTTGTGGCTTTGCAAAGCGTTATTACTTATGCAATTGCACACCGCTCACCAATCTGCACCAGATTCTGCATACTTACCTGTTAGGACTCTCTGGTCATTACTGGCTACATGACATTTGAACACCCCACCACTTCCCCCAGATTCCAGCAAAACTTGAACTTTGTATGTGGGTTTGTGGCTTGGCGAAGTGTTGTTCCTCATACAATTCCACACTGTTTCACCAATCTGCACCACGATTTGCATTGCTACCTGTTAGGATCCTCTGGACATTACTGGCTACATGATGTTTGGACACCCCACCCTGTTACCCGGATTTCAGCACCTACACACATCAGATGGTTGCCTGAAATTGGCAAAACATCAACGTGGTCGTAGAAGGACCAGTCCTAAACCCTAAAATGCACGGTTTATGGGAGATTTCCACTGCAACAAACTGCACCACGCCAGAGTGAGGCATCAGGTGCAGAGAGAGCACAGTGGGTACCACTATGCAGCAGCACACAAACGCTTGCCTCCACCCAACGTCTAATCCGAGGTATGTTAGCACATGCCCATTTTCAGTGCAGTTTACTTCAGAGTGCAAAGCACATCAAGGGATAAGCGAATCGGAACAGCAACCTACTGGATCATTGATTTTCAACAATTGACGAGAGTGTTGTCCTGTCTGTCCGTAGAACCCGTTCAGAGAACAGGTACTTTTTGCTATTAATGCTATAAAATGAGGAACAAGTGTCTCAAATCAGCATGACTTCATGGAACATTTTCGCATGGTTACCTTGGGCCTCATTACGAGGTTTGCCGGTAGCCATGCCGCTATTGGTGGCATGGCTGCCGGCAAAACCGCATCCGTGTCCATGTCCTCGGAATGAGGACTTACCGGACCATTCCGAGTTTGGATAGCCCGGTAATTCCTCACTCGAGGACACGGACACGGTTCATCCCCATTCCCATTTCAGCCCCCATATGGCTGAATGGGAATGGGAGAGGGAGTAAACAACGGGCCATTACGAGATGGCCCGTTGTTTGCTCCCTCTTCCCCTCGCGGGACCCGGTATGCACGCCTGGTTTTCCCAGGCGTGCTTAACGTGTCCCGCGAGGGGACTGCATAATGTGGCGGAACGGGTTGAACGGCGCTGCAGCCTTTTACAGCGCCGTTTAACCCGTTCCGCCAGAGTCGTAATGAGGCCCCTTGTCTTTTTCTGAAAATTGGAATATAGTCTCCAAATACTAGCTTTTATATGTTTGGAAATAAATGCCTATTGTTCCTAAACAAGTTGCAATTTTCTGAAAATGCAGTTCTTGCACCACATGGCATGCTTTCATTTCAGGTAAATTAACTATAAATTATCCAAACATCACCTTACCATTTTCTTCAAGGGAACTTGAGTGATAGAGCCCCACATGGACAGATACTGCCTCACCATGTACGTACACTTTCATTTGCCAGGTAGCACTATGACAGTCAATGGACAAATTCATATGCTCAGGTCGAGTCTCACATGCACATGGTACTGTACACTGTGCCCAAAACAGCTAGCCCATAAGCCCTGGCTCTTGATCCATGTACACCTTGAATGGCCTAGGTCACGCTTCAGCTGACCAATGAAGCGTCTCAATGCATCTACTCAGGGAATTGCTCTGTGCCTGTGGACTACATTAAATGCTCCAGGTGAACTTCATAACAGAGAATAACTGCATTTTTTGTTTTATTGTTTTAGCTGACATTTTTCCAACTTTACAATATTTATATACACAAAAATCAAATATTAAAATAAGTGTTTACATTCAATCAATAAAAGTATACTACATGTTTGTTTGTTTGTTTGTTTATTATTTATAGCGCGCGCCAGACCCGAGGGTAACCGGGCGCGTTGTTCAAGGATACTTTAAACTTTACAGGTTACGCATGTTTACAAGTAGTGGTTATACGTCGTAGAAGTTACATAATGCAGGACAGTAAGGAGAATATACATTGTGCATAATATATACATATAACATAATATATACAGGAAATATGCAGTAGGAAGATAGAGAGTATATAACTATGTACATAGTACGTTTGTAGAACAGTGGATATATTGGTGAAGGGCAGGACTATCGGTCATTTTCTTTGATCCAATTGATACAGTTAGATCTGAAGAGAGCGTAGGATTGGGTAGATCTCAGGCCAGGCGGGAAGGAGTTCCAAAGCTGGGCAGCTTTGACCGGGAAGCTGTTTCCTCCGGCCGTACTTAGTTTAAATGGGGGTATCACTAACTGGTTAGAGTATGCTTCTCTGGTGGGTCTAGTGGAGATTTTTCTGTTGAATCTAGCAACTAGGTATTTGGGTGCTAGATGGTTGATACTTTTGAAAGTTAGAGAAGCTGTCTTGAGTTTGATTTTGTCCGCTGTGGAGAGCCAGTTGGATTGTCTTCTAGCCTCTGAAATATGCTCCCTTCTTGGAATTCCTAAGGCAGCTCTAAGAGCATTGTTCTGTAGTGTTTGAATCTTATGCAGCGTATGTTTATTGGCCCCTATATATAGTGCGTTGCAATAGTCCAATTTCGACAGCACTAATGCTCGAGCAAGGGTTAGGCAGTTGGCAGTGGATAGGTATGGTTTTGCGGCTCTAATCAACTTGCAGGTATATGCGGTGCTGGATGCCATTGCGCTCACCTGTTTGGTTAGGGAGAGGTGGGAATCAAGGTAAAACCCTAATGTTTTTACCTCTTTTGCCACCTTGATAGTGTTACCGTCTATGACGAAGGAGGAGTATTCTTCTTTTAATCTATTGAAGTTTTGTGTGTTCCCCAGTATGATGAGTTCCGTTTTGTCATCATTCAGGCATAGTCCGTGTGTGGCCATCCATGCCTGAATGATGAGATAAATCTTGTTCACCAAGGCCAAATCTTGTTCATAATCCCCTGAAAGTGGTAAGAGAATCTGAGTGTCATCCGCATAGTTAGTGTAGGTGACACCCAGATTATCCAGATCATCGAACAAGGGCTTCGTGAAGATGTTGTACATAGTGGGGGAGACACAAGAACCTTGTGGGACTCCACATGTGATGGATACAGGGTCAGCAGCAGCAGAAGTAGAGAAGACTCTCATAGTTCTACCGGTTAGGAATGATTTGATCCATGCGATGGCATGTGTGGAGAAATGGGCAGCTGTTTCTAGGTGGGTGCAGAGCACATCATGATCCACCAGGTCGAAGGCTGCAGAGAGGTCCAGTAAGAGGAGTAGGGCCATCTTTCCGGAGTCTCTCAGCTCATCGACCTGAATTTTAAGATCGATGAGCGCGGTTTCAGTTCCGTGCTGAGGTCTGAAGCCTGATTGAATACATCATACATATTTCCAACAACATATAAAACATATCATATTTCTTACGAATTTAAGTAAGACATACAGGTTAAAAAAATAGAAAAAAGGAAGGAGAAGATTACGCGAAGAAAAAACAGATTAATGTTAAACAAAACAGAATCATGACATTTCCAATTTCAGGGCATGTAGGAACCCTACTGCAGCAATTCTCACCTGTAAGAGATACCCACTATGGATCATTAACCATAATATGTCAGAGTGGATATCTCTATAGGCTTTTAGAAACTGTTTGAAATAATGTACTCTTAGCCCAAGTAGCCTAGCACATTCTGTCAGTAAATGTTTCAGAGTCTCTTTTTCAGTAGGAGACCGACAAAACCTACATACATTCGCTTTCTGATTAATTATTTTACATTTGGCCATTATGTCTTTCGTGAGCTATAAGTTGAATGGAATTCACATAAATTCATTCCTAAGACCAACAGAGGGATACCTCAATATATAACTTTCTGCAGATCCATATCTTTTAACTTGCAGGACATTTTTTTTACAAAATGAGGATATTTATTGCATTTGGTTGTTGTTTGGCTCCAATCCCATTGAAACAGTTTGACCCTGGCCCTATTCGGATTCTGGATCAGGGTCAACAAGGTAATATATATATTGGCCATGATAAAGATAACCAGTTTTCGCCATCTTCATATACATTCATCTCTGGAAAAGAAGACATAGCTAGAATTCCATCTACCAAGGGAGACTGTAGCGCCAAGAAGCATTTTCTAAATAAGGCCATAATCTGTCAAACATATCGCGCATAGAGTGAAATCAACCCAAGTTTGAATCTGAGCCATACAGCTGAAACACAATTTGGAAGCTGTAGTATCCGCCGCCAGAACTTCCCTTCAAAAGCGGTCCATATCTTTTCAGAGATTACAGATTTTGGGCCTCATTACGATTTTGGCGGTAGCCATGCCGCTATTGGCGGCATGGCTGCTGCCAAAATCGGGTCTGGATCCGGGTTCCCAGAATGGGGAATTACCGGACCATTCCGAGTTCGGAGGTCCCGGTAATTCCTCCCTCCAGGAACCCGGGCCTGGACCTTCCCCATTCCCATTTCAGCCCCCATAGAGCTGAATGGGAATAGGGGAGGGAGCTAACAACGGGCCGATTACGACCGGCCCATTGTTAGCTCCCTCTTACCCTCGCGGGACCCGCAAAGGGACCTCGTAATGTGGCAGAATGGTGTTGACGGGTCCGCATCCTTTTGCGGCACCCGTTAACCCATTCCGCCACTCTTGTAATGAGGCCCTTTGTCTTGGCCGCATATAGAAGGACTGGAGTAAGTTTTTGAATGTAATATGTCAATACAGGTTTAGTTGAAAATTTCCCATATTTAGAATGAATTAGTCTCGCTTGTGATATCCCGGTGGTTAATTTGTTTTTTAAAGTATCAATGTAGTTTTTCACATCATAAATATAAGAAGAGACACATTTCAACACTTGGCCATCAATATATCACTTATTAGAGGTATTTTTCCTACTTCAAATGCACTGCATAGCCTTTGTTTTACTTAAGTTTATGGTTAGAAGATTCTCCTGAACATAATTAGCCAAGGCATTTAGTTGTTTCTGTAGACCTTGGGGGGTTTTAGACATGATGACAAGGTCATCGGCATATAGTAAGTAAGGAATAGCTGTATTAGCCATCCCAGGAACATCAGTGTTTATGTTCAAAAAGGCTTTGCCCACGTCAGAAATAAAGAAATTAAACAATACGGCTGCAAGTGTGCAGCCTTGGCGCAAACCTCAATAGGTATTAATAGGCATTTAAAGTACATGTTATGCCTCTTGCGCTGGATACAGCAGACCCATTTTCCAACGGGTTGCTAGACTAGCCCAGAAAATACTTCATATTGCCTTACAGCAGTCCACATGACCAGGTCTAGCTTCAAATCCTAACATTCAGACTTGTGTGCCCTAAATATGCTCAGGGTCAGCTCAGAGTAAGCCTCAATGCCCAGATACAGTACCATATACTTAGATTCAGCCATATAGAACTTGGGAATGCATCATATTATCAGAGGGCAACCTACATATACAAGTTAGCTTTAACTGCACAATCTTATCCTTAGGAGTCTAGCATTAGACTCACAGTTCAATGTTCAGCTTCATAGGACAAGGGCCATGCCCGCAGGCCCAATTTCTGCAAGATATGGTCGGCCATGATATGCAAAGTTAAGCTTTGCATGCCTATATTCAGCCTTACATGTCCGAATTCCTCCTCACAGCACCAGCTTCTGAGGGCCATGTTACACCATCATATATCTGTTGAAGTCTCAAATGCCTACATTTAACCACGTATACATAGAGTATCAGCCTCACAAGCCCAGGTTCAGCAACACGGGTGCATGATCCGCTTCATAGAACTCTATTTAGACTCATATGCACTGTTCTGTCAGGATACACTCACCTGGAAGGGGTCGCTCCAGTTGCCTGCTCCCAGGACACCTGTGGGAACCCCCGCTGGACACAGAGGTACCTTGCCGGGGTGCAGGCTCAGGTCCCCGCATCAGGATGCAGCACCTTTGTACTGGCACAATGTCGGCAACTGCTGACTTCTCACGCCAAGATGGCCACAAACCTCGGATGCCATGGACCATGGAGCTCGCGGAGCTCATTAATGTTCTACTCCAGGATTATGTACACAACAACTCTCGGTTTTGACTAGGAAATTAGGATTTCATTGAATTTTTTCTTTATGTTCTTTTGGGGCACTGAACGAAAACACTGGCTAGTCTCTATAGTCTGCCTCTTTTAGTTTGAATGGCTGAACGCTCCTATTTCTGAACAGTTTTCTCCTTCTTATCAAGCAATCCGCTTTCCCATTCACAGGTAACCAACTTGGTTTGCATAGGGATACATGTAAATCTATAGAAATCGTACTCACAATACTCTTATTGTTTCTGTACAATTACCCATGCTCCTCTCAACAGTGGTCCAGGTACAGCTCTCCTCCTGCTTCAACACACCTCCCCGAGCCCTCCAACCGACAGCCTGAAAGACACTTGGGGAGGACGAGGAACCAGAACCTCCTGTGAAATCCTTAACAGAGCATTTAGCTCCCCATTTTTCGAAAGCTTTAATTACTTCCTGGTTCCTGAGAGTTTAGGTTAGTGTTTTTTTGTATCTGATCTGATATATAACAGTCTCAGACACATATAGCCGTGCATCATCAATACATGCCTCTTTGAACTGCACATGCAGAGATTAAGCATTGCCTGCTTATATACAACCTAGGGTGTCTATTTTCAGCTTCATGTTCTCAGGTCCAGCTCACATGGCTAGACGCATGATCACAATCCCAGGATCAACCTCGAATGGTGAAATTCAGCCAGAAGTGTTCAGGTTAAGCCTCACAGGTACAGCAAAATAAGCTCAGGTTCAGACATAAGAATATTTATGTACCTGCATTATTTGACATCTCCCGATTCATATACATAGATTGAGACTCACATCCAGGTGCTGCACCATAACCCTAGATTCAGCCTCACATGTCCCACCACCGTTACTTCTCCAGGATCAGATCTGTATTCTCAGATTAGGCATCTAATGTTAGTTTGAGCGTAACATGCCCAGCTGCAGCCTCACAGAAAAAGCTTCAGCCGCACAGGACCAAAACCACCATCATCATCCCACTCGATTTTCAAAACCGAGCCCCACCACACACCCATCTTACCCACATGGATGGATGCTGGTGGATCCATTCTTCTTTCTCTTGCAGGGATGGGGAACGCTGCCATGCCTTGTGTCAGCATATGAGAGAGTGGCAGTGGCCACACACTGCAGCTTTTCTGGGTGTGTCATCCCGTGTGCACACGAGAATTGTTTCTACCTCCACCAAGTTTCTCAGCTCCCTTATTGTATATGCAGCCAGATCTCACCCACCACAGTGCACCAGTTAAAGGGACGTTATGGTTAAGTTGTCATACTAAAAATAATTGTGAAATTCAGCGAAAAAACGTTGTTAAGTGGAAATTGTGGTTGCAGTGCAAAATCTAAAAACCATAGAAATATGCCAGTTACAGTAAGCTATGCAAGCACTTGTGTCCCTGCCGTGCACTGAACATGCTCACACACATGACATTACAAGAACAGGCCTCATTACGACCCTGCCGGTCCAGTAACAATGGTGCCGGTAGGCTTACCGGCACTGTTGTTACTGGACCGGCAGAGTACAAGTTTGTGGGCCCGATGCCCTACCGCCAACCAGGTCTGACCTGGCGGGCGGAAAGGCACCCGCTCGCAGACTTTTACGGTAGCACCGGCTACGTTATGAATGGTGCACGTCCTCCCCATTCCCATTGAGTCCGGTTGGACTCAATGGGAATGGAGAGTTACATTTTACGACGCCTGGCTTCATGGACCGCCGGGGCTGTAATGCCCCGGTGATTCCCTAAAGCCAGGTGCCAGGAAAAAAACAAAACTCTGGCGGCAGCCTGCCGTTTTTACCGGCACGGCTACCGCCGGAATTATAATGAGGCCCAATAATGTTCCAGTCATTGTAACAAGCAACTTCCTCATATAGTTTTACAAAGGTAGCGGGCGCCCCTCTCTCGCAAGAACAGACATGATAACCTGTTCGGTGGTTATTAACCACTTGAGAGTTCGCAGCCACTGCTTTTACTGACTGTGCCTTTCACAGATGGGAAATATCCATTTGCATATCAGTCTTTGTCCTGCCCAGGGGCAGTCCAGCACCGAAATACAATGGCAATTCCAATCTGAACGAGAGTACCACCAGCAACCCCATACACGTGTTTCACCCTTGTTGGGGATCATCAGTGAGGTGAAGCTGATGCCTCTCTAAGCACAGTGAGAGGGAGACCACGTCTGGTTGCCCCCAGGAGACCTAGGGTTACCAATCCCAGGTTCCTTAACAAATAGTTTTACAAAGGTAGCGGGCGCCAGAGGGGCCAGAGGGGCGCCCGCTACCTTTGTAAAACTATTTGTTAAGGAACCTGGGATTGGTAACCCTAGGTCTCCTGGGGGCAACCAGACGTGGTCTCCCTCTCACTGTGCTTAGAGAGGCATCAGCTTCACCTCACTGATGATCCCCAACAAGGGTGAAACACGTGTATGGGGTTGCTGGTGGTACTCTCGTTCAGATTGGAATTGCCATTGTATTTCGGTGCTGGACTGCCCCTGGGCGGGACAAAGACTGATATGCAAATGGATATTTCCCATCTGTGAAAGGCACAGTGAGTAAAAGCAGTGGCTGCGAACTCTCAAGTGGTTAATAACCACCGACCAGGTTATCATGTCTGTTCTTGCGAGAGAGGGGCGCCCGCTACCTTTGTAAAACTATTTGTTAAGGAACCTGGGATTGGTAACCCTAGGTCTCCTGGGGGCAACCAGACGTGGTCTCCCTCTCACTGTGCTTAGAGAGGCATCAGCTTCACCTCACTGATGATCCCCAACAAGGGTGAAACACGTGTATGGGGTTGCTGGTGGTACTCTCGTTCAGATTGGAATTGCCATTGTATTTCGGTGCTGGACTGCCCCTGGGCGGGACAAAGACTGATATGCAAATGGATATTTCCCATCTGTGAAAGGCACAGTGAGTAAAAGCAGTGGCTGCGAACTCTCAAGTGGTTAATAACCACCGAACAGGTTATCATGTCTGTTCTTGCGAGAGAGGGGCGCCCGCTACCTTTGTAAAACTATTTGTTAAGGAACCTGGGATTGGTAACCCTAGGTCTCCTGGGGGCAACCAGACGTGGTCTCCCTCTCACTGTGCTTAGAGAGGCATCAGCTTCACCTCACTGATGATCCCCAACAAGGGTGAAACACGTGTATGGGGTTGCTGGTGGTACTCTCGTTCAGATTGGAATTGCCATTGTATTTCGGTGCTGGACTGCCCCTGGGCGGGACAAAGACTGATATGCAAATGGATATTTCCCATCTGTGAAAGGCACAGTGAGTAAAAGCAGTGGCTGCAAACTCTCAAGTGGTTAATAACCACCGAACAGGTTATCATGTCTGTTCTTGCGAGAGAGGGGCGCCCGCTACCTTTGTAAAACTATTTGTTAAGGAAGCTGGGATTGGTAACCCTAGGTCTCCTGGGGGCAACCAGACGTGGTCTCCCTCTCACTGTGCTTAGAGAGGCATCAGCTTCACCTCACTGATGATCCCCAACAAGGGTGAAACACGTGTATGGGGTTGCTGGTGGTACTCTCGTTCAGATTGGAATTGCCATTGTATTTCGGTGCTGGACTGCCCCTGGGCGGGACAAAGACTGATATGCAAATGGATATTTCCCATCTGTGAAAGGCACAGTGAGTAAAAGCAGTGGCTGCGAACTCTCAAGTGGTTAATAACCACTGAACAGGTTATCATGTCTGTTCTTGCGAGAGAGGGGCGCCCGCTACCTTTGTAAAACTATTTGTTAAGGAACCTGGGATTGGTAACCCTAGGTCTCCTGGGGGCAACCAGACGTGGTCTCCCTCTCACTGTGCTTAGAGAGGCATCAGCTTCACCTCACTGATGATCCCCAACAAGGGTGAAACACGTGTATGGGGTTGCTGGTGGTACTCTCGTTCAGATTGGAATTGCCATTGTATTTCGGTGCTGGACTGCCCCTGGGCAGGACAAAGACTGATATGCAAATGGATATTTCCCATCTGTGAAAGGCACAGTGAGTAAAAGCAGTGGCTGCGAACTCTCAAGAGGTTAATAACCACTGAACAGGTTATCATGTCTGTTCTTGCGAGAGAGGGGCGCCCGCTACCTTTGTAAAACTATTTGTTAAGGAACCTGGGATTGGTAACCCTAGGTCTCCTGGGGGCAACCAGACGTGGTCTCCCTCTCACTGTGCTTAGAGAGGCATCAGCTTCACCTCACTGATGATCCCCAACAAGGGTGAAACACGTGTATGGGGTTGCTGGTGGTACTCTCGTTCAGATTGGAATTGCCATTGTATTTCGGTGCTGGACTGCCCCTGGGCAGGACAAAGACTGATATGCAAATGGATATTTCCCATCTGTGAAAGGCACAGTGAGTAAAAGCAGTGGCTGCGAACTCTCAAGTGGTTAATAACCACTGAACAGGTTATCATGTCTGTTCTTGCGAGAGAGGGGCGCCCGCTACCTTTGTAAAACTATTTGTTAAGGAACCTGGGATTGGTAACCCTAGGTCTCCTGGGTGCAACCAGACGTGGTCTCCCTCTCACTGTGCTTAGAGAGGCATCAGCTTCACCTCACTGATGATCCCCAATAAGGGTGAAACACGTGTATGGGGTTGCTGGTGGTACTCTCGTTCAGATTGGAATTGCCATTGTATTTCGGTGCTGGACTGCCCCTGGGCAGGACAAAGACTGATATGCAAATGGATATTTCCCATCTGTGAAAGGCACAGTGAGTAAAAGCAGTGGCTGCGAACTCTCAAGTGGTTAATAACCACTGAACAGGTTATCATGTCTGTTCTTGCGAGAGAGGGGCGCCCGCTACCTTTGTAAAACTATTTGTTAAGGAACCTGGGATTGGTAACCCTAGGTCTCCTGGGGGCAACCAGACGTGGTCTCCCTCTCACTGTGCTTAGAGAGGCATCAGCTTCACCTCACTGATGATCCCCAACAAGGGTGAAACACGTGTATGGGGTTGCTGGTGGTACTCTCGTTCAGATTGGAATTGCCATTGTATTTCGGTGCTGGACTGCCCCTCGGCAGGACAAAGACTGATATGCAAATGGATATTTCCCATCTGTGAAAGGCACAGTGAGTAAAAGCAGTGGCTTCGAACTCTCAAGTGGTTAATAACCACTGAACAGGTTATCATGTCTGTTCTTGCGAGAGAGGGGCGCCCGCTACCTTTGTAAAACTATTTGTTAAGGAACCTGGGATTGGTAACCCTAGGTCTCCTGGGGGCAACCAGACGTGGTCTCCCTCTCACTGTGCTTAGAGAGGCATCAGCTTCACCTCACTGATGATCCCCAACAAGGGTGAAACACGTGTATGGGGTTGCTGGTGGTACTCTCGTTCAGATTGGAATTGCCATTGTATTTCGGTGCTGGACTGCCCCTGGGCAGGACAAAGACTGATATGCAAATGGATATTTCCCATCTGTGAAAGGCACAGTGAGTAAAAGCAGTGGCTGCGAACTCTCAAGTGGTTAATAACCACTGAACAGGTTATCATGTCTGTTCTTGCGAGAGAGGGGCGCCCGCTACCTTTGTAAAACTTCCTCATATACGTACATGTTTGTTTTTAAATCACACTTGGATCTTTTTCCCATGACTCAATTGTTAGATGTATGTAGAGACAACACCATTGTGCTACAGACAAATAGTTGTATAAAACATAGTACATATAATGTAATATCTTCGATGTAAAAAGATAATGTTTGAAATATTCTCCAAAGCATATTTGTGCTTTGATTATGTTTTCTTTTCGTTGCAGTTATACAGATGTATAGACAGTCCATAATGGCACTAGGCATGGACAATCGTAGAAAACTTTATCTACAGCCGTTACCAATGGCTACAGTATCACAGTACTCAGAGCCCAGTGTTAAAACATCATACCTGCCTACATCTAAGGTGTACCACCCAACCTACTACACAAATGGCATTACAGACACATTTGTACAGAACTACCACAAGCCTGTTATGCACCTGAGAACCCACAGATGTATTAACAACACTATAGTACATATATCATCAGTTCCCAGAACAATATGGTACAGACCCTGGCCTGCGACCAGGCCCCTATAATCAATGCCCCATCAGTGCAAAAGAAAAGTGGGGAAGGGGTCTCGTTTGTAGCTAGACCCTGTCCCCACCTATTCCTGGAACTGACAATAACACGCCCAACACACCTTTTTGCAAAACTACCATGCAACCATACCCAACATTCCTCAGACACTTTATCAACACTACATGCAATACACTATTAGTGCCAAGGAAATGTGGCCAGGCCCCATCCCCACTTTTCCCTGGCATTGAGGATAACAAAAACCCACAAGCATCTTTACAAAACGATCACACGACCTACTATGCACAAAACATTCTGCAGACAATTTAACAACCCTACAATCAATACACCGTCACTGCCATTAAAAAGTGGACATGGGAACTGGCTTTAACCAAGGCCCCTACATTCAATGCATCATCAGCACAGTGTAATAGTGGCCACGGGGCTTGCTGTAGGCCAGGCTCTGTGGCCACTTTTTCTCTCTGGTGCTGATGATGTCATGAAACTCTTTGCAAAAGCACCACCCAACATTCGACAAACACTTTTACAACACTACAAACAGAATATATCATCAGTGCCAGAAAAACATGGCCATGGGTCCTTGCCTTCAATCAGGCCCTTTGCACACTTTACACTGCCATTGACAATAGTAAGATCCACTAACACACAAAAGAATCTTTTCATTACTACACTCAGTGACTCACCAGTGCCAATGAAAAGGGCTGGGCCTCTTTACTAAAATGTGCTTTTTTACCCCAAAATGTTCATGAACAGAATTATTTGAGCAAAAAAAACGAATTGTTTTGTACAATTTTGATAATATCTACTAACCCATCAGGACAACCCCCAACTCTCTCAGTGTATTTTAAGACTCTAGTAATGTTCTGTTTCCACTGATATTGCAAGAGCACTGTCCCCTATCTGATGAGGAAGTCGAACATTGCTACAAAAATGGCATCTTCATTTGGACATTTTGTCAAACTATTCAATCTAATACTGACCATCTATCACGCCTGCTGAGATTATTGTATGTAAAATAGTACTATCATGTTATTTTTACGCAATATCTTTCACTGCAGTGAAAGTACACTAATTGCCTGACAGAAGCATTTCACAATGGTGAATCAGGTCCTAATAGTGCTGTTTGCAATTCAAAAATGGCATTGCTTTCAAAACAGTTTGGTTTTCGTCACATTCCCTAATCAACCAATCAGCACCTTTCTGTAAAGTTCTGGAACAGTCCAGGGGCTTTTGATTGGTCCAGAGGCATCTATGGACCCCACATCAGAAAGTGGGTCCATGGTATGGACGGAGATACCACTACATGTTTGGACCTGTTTTTAAACTTTAAGTATTAAAATCACATTTTCAAAAGCATGTTTCAGGATCAGAACGCTGATTTAGCAGTTTGGGCTGTAGGTGCGACAAATAATATTTTTCAATGCAAGTCAATCAGGATTTCAAAATGTTTGGGGCTCCTTTACAACTTTGCCCCCCCTTGATGACATAATGAGAAACTTTCCCCCAAAAAATCAGAGACAGGGCTATATTTCTTTGGAAAGTTTTGCGTGGATTTGTTTAATGGCAACGAAGTGAAAAAACAACCAAAACGTGTCACAGCAACATCATCATAACTACAGAGTTGCTATGGCCAATCCTATAAAATATATACTAGCTGTCAGCTGCAATGTGGTAGCTGCATTGTTTCAATACAATTAAACAATCCAAAGAACCATCACATATTGCAAGGAAACAAAGAAGCAAAAAAGCCTAGAAGAGAGAAAATGTCCCACCCCACTGTCCAAGACCGATGTTATTCCCTGTAGCCCATTAGCATTACATCTTACTTTGGTATAACTCGACTTGACCCCTCCTTCAAAGTCCTTTCTCGAGGTACTCCATAAAAAAAGCTACATGTACTTAGCCATTGTTCCAGAGCTGTTGTGTCGAATCAGAATAACTATATCCAAAATATCTACGTACATGTACCATACTTGTTGGGTCGATTCTGTAGTGTCGCACCAATTTCCCAAAAAAGTAACCGTGAAAATGCATGAAAACAAAGGGGCTGATTCATGGAATTTGTGCGCCGAAAACGTGGATTTGTGCGTCATTATGCCCGCAAATCCCCATTTGTTAAACTGGGATTTGTGGGCATAATGCGCACAGATCCCCGTTTTTCGGGCGCACAAATTCCATGAATCAGCCCCAAAATCTCTCCCTGTTTTTTTATTTCTGTGTGCTGAGGTATCCACTGCAAACAGATCAATATCTGAGGTATTTCTATGTAGTACTTCTTAAGTCAATTCAATTCCTCGGCCCAGTATCTTCTTTCACTTGTGAGCATTCTTTTTATGTCTATCGTGTACCCTTGAAACCTTCTGTAAACAATGTAATATTGTGATATGTTCAAGTGGCCCTATCATAGGGTTGTTTGTGTTTGAATAATGTGTTCATTTGCTTCTCGTGAATTGGCACTCCTACGTCACTTTCCTAGTTGGTAATTATTTGTCTATCTTTGAGAATGGTAAAGTTGAGTAATCAGTAAAATAAACTGAAATACATTGTCCTTGTTAAATTTAATCTAATAATCTTGAGAAATGTTACAGACTGTGGGGTAACTGATAATTATCAATGAGTATATTCAAAAAAGTGTGTTTTGTATGGCTTTTATTGGACTAACTAAAAATAATATGCAACAATGGAATTCAATATTTAGAACTAGTCTTTCTTCTAGCTAACGGTTCTGTAGTTTGGTTTTACAGTTGCTAGATAAGATGATCACAGCACAAAATTCGTTGCATGCCAATCTTGGATGTAAAGCTCTCAGGAAGTTGTCATCCCTTCACGTTTGCCTGTTAACATCAGATGAGACAATGAAAGCTAATGCATTATTCTATCTGAGCATAACGTTTTTAGTTAGTCCAAAAAAAGTATCAAAACTCAAACTTTTGTGATTATTTGAAAAGTGGGCTAGCACTGTCACATCAATTTTAACACAATGGCCATTATAGAAGGGGAAAATACTGTTTTACAATAAAGCCCACTACACCGGGTTACTGCCGACAGTAAATACCATTGGGGTAATTACCACCAAAGGAAAAGATACATGCACCACTGGTGGTCCCCATTACGGAAAAAATACACCCGGGCCAAGAGCTGTAATTAATTCCCAAAATAAAACCAAGTTTTAGCTGTCCTTAACACAAGTATCACTCATAACTAGCTGCTGCCATCTGTACATTTCTTTTTGTCTCAAAAGTACACACACTCGAAGATCTATCCATGAGCGGTCCATATGCCATTTGCTGAAAAGTAAAACATAGTACTGCATGTATTTTTACCAGCTGTTGAAATTACCCTGTGGTGCCATTTACCCCGTCAGTAGTTGTGTAGCTGCTGGAAAAGAAAACCAATATTTGTTCCCTTGGTGTTTTTCCTTCTAGTGGGCAGTATTTAGCCCTGGGGTTAATGTCATAACACCAGCGGTCATGTGTTAATGCAGCACAATGGTTGGATTAGCAGTCATATATTTTACTCCTTGCAGTTTATATTCGGTAATAAGGCCCTTTATAGTCTGCTAAATTAAATTACCTTTATTTAATGCCAGTTTTGAAACTCATGGACCTGTCAGTCAGTATTAAATAGTATTCCTTAAAACACACAGCTACAATAAATGTGGCAACAACATTTTATGTGGGAAATGGATAAGGTGCTTGGCAAAACGAATTACATGCTTTTGGGAAAGGGTGCAGAGCGAACATCCAGTCATTTGCAGTGTGCAGGAACGAATGGTCTATAACCTACAGTTTTTTTCTGGTATAGAAGTTAGGTGAAGAACTTTATTTAAGCCCTTTGATAAACAGCTTGGGGAATCCATATAATAGGCAGATGATAAAGAGCCAATAAACATAGACTCAATAACGGAAATAGTCAAAGTGAAATGCAAAACCAGCTTTATTAACACACCAAGTAAAGCGGGGACAGCATACAAGCAAAAGGGTTGCAGCTCTCAGAGCTCTCAGACAAAACAATACTTTTTATACCCCAAACACTGAATGACGTCAACATAATACAAAACCTACAGAGTGAGAAGAATGGGTAAGGGAATTGACTATATACATTTTCTATATGGGTTAAACATTTCATTGGACAATGCTTAACTCATGGCTCCTCCTAAAACCACCTCTAAATTGATAACAACAAAATTACACCACTTATGCGATTGACTTTTGGCTGGCAGAATACGTAATGGCGACCTAGCATCTGGGGTTTTGATTGGTTGGCATTTTACTGACCAACCTTGGGCAACTGACAGATTGTCAAGACATGAGTCAAATGGGATGAAGCGTAGAGAGCTGTCCACAGGCTGCGTGTCTTCATTTCAAGATACTATCATCCCACATATATATGCCATGAGGCAGGGTTATTGCCTTTGTATTTACCCTTGTGCAATGCCTCATGTCTGTGAATATATACGTGAGGAGTGAGGCAGGTGTCTTATCTGTGTTCTTTGCTAATGAATAAAAAGTGTTCTTCAATTATAAGCAGGGACATCATTTCACCAAAATGCCAGGGGTAGCGGAAGTGACATCACACGACCCTTGACCTCTGATGAGATCACAGAAGGTGATGTCATCTGACCCCAACCCAAAGTGATATCACAGGAAGCAATGGAACACGACCCTTCACCCCTTCACAAAACAGAAAGTGGCATCACATAGCATTGTTTCTAAATACACTACGAAAAATATGGTTACGGTATTACTGTAAATGTATCACTTGATATACATTGTATACAAGAATGGATCACCATATATATCATTAATATCAGTATGTATAGGCTCATATTACCAAATTACTGTGAATGCAAACAGATGTCCAAGGCCAAACAGTAATGATGTGTTATTATATAGCACTTATGCTTAAGCACTTCATGTATTTTATTTATTTATCCAATTGTACATGTATAACGCGCTTAATACCAGCGTTGTTGTTTATGAGCGCGGGATCAGGATTCAAACCTGTGTGGGCCTGCATTGTCTTGCTTTAAAGACAAATGTGTTGCCCCTGGGCTATCTTTCCTCGCCTATGTATTTAACCAATATACATACAATATCCCCCAACCTGTGTTGGAACTCATTTATCAACCTTAGCAGGATGAAAGTCTGAGTTGACCTTGCCGGGAGTTGAAGCTGCAGAACACACACACATTGCAGCTCGGACCCTCCTTAATTTCTTAGTAACCTTGGCCAAAGGTACGAGCTACTGTCTGGGCTTTGCAAGGATCTTCATTTTGTTATTTCTGCATTTTGAATCCTCATAAAACCTTGAGGCCCTTCATTCACTTAGAAGCAGAATGCAGCTTCCATTTTAGAAAAGATAGCTGTCCATTTCTACTGTGGTTCTATGTTAATGAGCTATACTCACGTGTCATTCATGTTGAATTGAGCTTATAGAGTGTTTATGTTAATATTCTTTATGTCTTTATGGTTACAATGATAGTATTCTTCATGAATAAATGCATATTTGACCTAGTGTGTTTTCTTCATGTTGAGTGCATGTGTGCTTCATGTCTAATGTATGCATATGTGTGATGCTATGATCAGTTTTTAGTTATTCTCACCATATTTAGCTCACATTGTGTTCATCCCTTGCTGTACCTGCTTGGGATAAGGGTGGTATGGTTGTATTAAAGAATAATGTTTCTCACCTTTACGATATTGAGCCAGGAGAGGGGCCATAGTTATGGATGACATATTTATCTGTCTCTAAACATTCCCCCCTCTGGTTGAGTCCTCAACCACATCCTCCCTTTTGCCCTCCCCTGAATAATGTATTTTGGGGATGCATATCCTAGTCACTCCCCTCAAGGCGCCTCCATGTCTTATGTGCTTGTCCACGCTCCAGGCCATATAGCAGCACTCCCCATTGGAATCACAACATACCCATCATCCGATATAATTAAGAGGGTCTTGGGGAATAAGTAACCTTTGATCCTGGAGGGGCAATGGGTCTGTTTAGGTGTGCTATTGTACATGAGTATCCAAGTTTATTACTATTTCCATTCCAACTGCTCTTTTGGCAGCCTTTTTGCAACCATTTACCTCTATTCTCAGAACACAGAAGGCCAGTAGTATGAATATTACTATGCCCATTAGTATCTTAAATACATTAGCCAGCCAGTTTGGTATCCAGGCAAACAGGTAACTAAACCAGTCATCATTTTCAGGCTCATCCACCGCCTCCACCATCTTTGTAAGTCTTTTAACGTTTCTATGGCCTCTGTCAGTGTTTCATTCTCTTCATCGTGGGAAGGTATGCACGTGCAGCAAAAAGACCCATTTTCTGGGCAATCATCACCCTCCATGGCAGTCATTAAATCGAGGACATACCTATTCTGGAGGGTCATGAGCCATAATGCTCTCAGATCCTCCTCCTTTATGAAGTTAAAGACTTTCACAATTGCATTGATCACTTGCAACAACTCCCATGTTGTTATTTGTAACCATTCTGTGTTAGTGGATGCCTGCAAACCAGGAGTAAAGAAGGATGTAAAGAGCACCGCTGTCCTAATGAACAACATATGCTCTTCATCGCGGGCCTCCATTGATTTTGCAGAATGATTTCTTTCCCTTTTACTGTGTAGAGGAGCTTTTGCTTCTTAGGTGTGCATCCATTCAGGGGAAATTACACATTTCTACTTCACTCTGGGGTATTACCAGAGCTGGTGTATTTATTAGCACTATGGAACCAATTTGGGGGAAATTGCATTAAAACATTTGAACCACAATCCCAAAAGGGGTCCACTAGTATGGCTGCACTTACCTTCATACCTGGTACAGCAAAAACATGCCCACACTTTGTGTTTGTTCCGACATGCACTGTGCCATTATTTTTGAAGCAAAGTGGGGCACCCTTTAATAGTATTATGGGTACTGGTCCTCTTTCATTTTCGGCCCAAAATGTTATGCATGGGCCAATACTCCAGTATTCTTTATTTGCATTTTGCACAACTTCTTCAGGCTTTTCTATGAGTGATAATGCCTTGCATCCTATTAACCCTTCACCCCACCCTTCTGCTGTCAATATGTATCCCTTTGTTTGTAATTGGCCGCTGTTCCCAGACCCTGGCATTTCCTTTCCTTCTGCATCGATACACTTCAGAATTTTTTGGTCTTCTATCTTCATCCCTCCTCCGTTCACATCTATTGGTAAGTATTTTACTACTTTGTGTTGTATCTCAGCTTATATCATAGAATTCTTTTGTTTTATGAAATCATCTTCCCGCTGTGATTTGACTTTTATCACCATGTCAGTGGAGGCTGTTATGCCCTGAAATTGCCCTTGGATCATACACAATGCAAGGTGTGTCAGACAACATGCTGGAACCTCTGTGGCTATAAATGTTTGGGATGCACTCATGGCATAAGGGATGAAGGAACACATGAAACAGCTCTTTCCAGACATCTCCCTCCCTACTCTGCTCATGTGCTGATACCACAAATTGTTACTTACATGAACAGATTTGTCGGCATATTTGCTCATGGACTGTAAGTCCTCTAGCACACTTCTTTTATGTCTTTTTATCTGTGTGCTTACTTGAGGTATTTGTAGAGTTGCCATTTCATCTATCATGGTTACATTCCTGTATACTGGTCATGCCACAATTTAGAGGACCAATTCTCTCAGCTCCATGAGGATAATAAAACAAAGGCAACACAATGTAAAATATTCTCAATGCACATTATAGCTAGTGTGTCTACCTTTCGTAAATAGCTAGGAGTATTGTCCCTTCTAAGAGCTAAAAGTGAATAGCTAGTGCCTGATTCACAGAAGTGTTTTATAATGGCGCAATCCCATAGAAATATGCTCTGTGAATCAGGCCCCTAATATGATTGAATAACCCCATTCTTTTCACTCAAAGAGAATCCTTTACAGTTTCTTCAAGGTATAAATGTTCACAGTAAAAACAGTGCCAATATCACTAGAGAACTTCTTTCAAAAACAAAATAGGCCTTGATGTTGACCAGTAACACAGCAAAACTAATATTCTGAACTTCTAAAAGAGGATAAGAGGGACTCCCAGGACCCCCCTCATTTTTTCGTAATTTAAGTAACTTTGGATCTCACCCTAAGTTATTAGGAGAATCCAGACGTGGACCCCTTACTCAATATTCTTAGAGAGGCACAGCTTCACCCTACTAATGAGGTCCAACCAGACATAAATATGTGTCTGGGGTTGCTGTTGGTACTATTGTTCAGAGGAGAATTGCCTAGAATTTTGGTGCTGTATTGCCTTAGAGCAGGACAAAGACTGATTTGGATATTTCTCCTCTGTGAAAGATAGTGACATAAATACTCTGGGTAAGGCTCTCATAAGTGGGACTAATGTCTGGCAGAGGGACTCCCAGGACCCTGCATGTTTTTTGCATGATTTAAGTAACTTTGGGTCTCACCCTAACTTGCGAGGGGAATGCAGAAGTGGCCACCTTGCTCACTATTCTTAGAGAGGTACAGCTCCACCCAACTGATGGGGTCCAAACAAACCGAAACATGTGTCTGGGGTTTCTGTTGGTACTCTTGTTCAGAGGTGAATTTCCTAGCATTTCGGTGATGGACTGCCCAGGGAAGGACAAAGACTGATATGATTTTGATATTTCTCATCTGTGAAAGATAGTGAGCTAAAGACTCTGGGTAAGGATCTCTTAACTGGAACTAATGTCCGGCAGAGGGACTCCCAGAACCACCCTTGTTTTTTGCATAATTTAAGTAACTTTGGGTCTCACCCTAAGTTAGTAAGGGAATTCAGACATGGACCACTTGCTCACTAGTCTTAGAGAGGCACAGCTCCACCTACTGATGAGGTCCAACCAGACTGAAACACGTGTCTAGGGTTGCTGTTGGTACTCTTGTTCAGAGGAGAATTGCCTAGCATGTCAGTGCTGGACTGCCCCAGCGCAGGACAAAGACTTATATATTTTGGATATTTCTCTTCTGTGAAAGATTGTGAGCTAAAGACTCTTGCTAAGGCTCTCATAACCAGGACCAATGGAAGGGTCTCTACTTTGTGGAACATGAGGTTGCTAAGGTGCAACCAGGCCCTTCTTCCATGCACCTTCACCACTCTTGGGGTAATGCTTCTACAATATAGGGGCCATCAAACCACGACTTGTGCCAGCAGCATGTGAAGTTCTTACAGAGTACCTTGTCCCCAGGGAACAGGGCTAAGGGATTGAGTACCGATGCTGGATTAACTTTTTTGATTTCTTCATCAGTCTTTTTTTACTCCCGCTGGTACGCTGAAAGTTGTTGAGACATACATTTAATAGACTCTGTTATAGCAACCAAATAATCATGCATTTGGGTTCCCAATAAATTAGCAACATTATGTGCATCAATTTGAGCTCCAGTGGGAGGAGCAAGGGGCATGTGCATACGGCATCCCATCACCAGCTCATGTGGAATCAGGTTATGGTCAGACCCTGGCTGATTTCTTAATTCAAAGATAGCTCTAGGGAGGCAATAAAACCAGCTTTTTTTCAGGGTCACCTTTAGCTTACCAATTTGTTCCTTGAGGAGGCTGTTGAGGGTTTTGCAAATGTTGTTTGCTTGTGGGTGATAAGCAGAGGAAAATGTCTGCCTAATGCCCAACAAGAGAGTAATGTGCTCAAATACTTCATTTACAAAATGTGGGCCATTGTCAGATCTGAGCACTTCGCACACTCCCCACATTGGACATACCTCATGTACGAGGAACTTCACAGAACATGTGGCATCTGGATGTGTGGATGGTCCTGCTTCAATCCATTGGGAAAAGGGATATATGACTACTAACATGTACCTGTGGTCGTTACAAATTTGGAGCATATCTACCTAGTCTATATGCGAATGCTGAAAAGGTCCAGTAGGACAGGGTATTGCTCCTCGTACTGTTTGCAAGGTATGCCCAGCAGTGAACCTCTGGCACGTAAAACAGTTTATAATACATTATGTGATGTGCTCGGTCAAGTTAGGGACAAAGGAGTCCTCCGAAATGATTACTGCAAGACACTCTCTCAATGTATGTGCTGGGTGGTGCGATTGGTCTAATTGTACTTTGAGTAATCCTAATGGCATGACTGGTTTCCCAGTGCTATCCTGATACCACATTGCATCTGTGGGTGACAATGAGCACCCCCTTCATTTCCATAATTCTTGTTCTTTTGGTGGTACCCTTCCTTGTAGTTCTGTTATTTGAGCTATGGGCAGTGTATTAAAGCCCTCCCTCATTACCATGTTGCATGCATATGTGTATTTATACGGTGCAGACTCAAATTCAGACATTTTGTGAAAATATGCTGCTTTTTGCTTCGAAATCAGCAGCTTTGTTGCCATGAGAAATCAAATCTGCACTGTTGGTGTGCACTGCACACTTCACCACAGCGATGGCCGGCGGTATTTGGAGTGCGTCTATGTGCCTGTCCAATAGTGGCGCCTGATGCACTGACATGCTGTATACGTGTAAGAAACCAGGTGTCTTCCAGTGTTCCAGTCCTGTGTGTACTGTTGACGTCACATAGGCGGAGTCGGGGTACACTGTTACCACCTCATCTTCATGTGCTTTAAGTGCCAAAATTAGCACTACCAATTCTACTGCTTGCGCTGAGAAATGCAATGGCAATTTCTCACTTATCACGGCCTCTAGGCTGTCATTCATATTTGCTTTCACTACTGCTGTCCCAGTATGCATTTCACCTATGTCCTAATCTATTGGAAATGGCCCGTCAATGAAGAGAATTGTCCCCGTTCCTAGGGCATTGCATTTAACATGTGGTATCTCATCATAGTATTCAGTGTACCTGGTGCAATCTTGCATGTTGTCTCCCTCCTTCAAGGGTTCTGCTATGAATCGGGCTTGGTTTGCTGTTCTGCAACTGTCAATTTGGATCAATGGGTTTAATATAATTACCTCTTAGCCAGAAGGTCTCTGTGTAGTCAATGTGCTTTTGGTCTTTTCTATGATAGCAAAAAAATGGCATGCTCAACATATAAAGTCACTGTACAGCCCATCGTGAAGCTGGTAGATTTCTCAATCATGAAGGCTGCTACTGCCAACCACTGATCAGATGGGTAATGGCCTCTCATTACTGGATCTAGGATTCCACTGTAAAATACTAGTGGTTTGTACCGCATAGGAGTTGTTTGTGCAAGGACAGCTGTTATTACTACTTCATTTGAATGAGAAAATAGGACACATTCTTAATTATAATCAAGAATCTCTAACACGGTTGCTGTGCTGATTGCTATTTCAGTTTGTCAAAAGCATCTTTCATCTCACCTGTCTGGGTGATATGACTGTTTTCTTTCTCTGCCTCTTTAAGTGCTTTTAAAAGCAGCCTCACATTTGGGCTGTAATCAAAGATCCAAGCCCTGCAATAATTGCAAAGTCCTAAACATTGTTGTAATCCTTTAACTGTATCTGTCCTGGGTGTCTTCATAATTGCTTCTGATCTTTACCATGTCACTTTCCTTCCTTCATGTGATATGAGCTTACCTATATATAGAACCTCTTCCTGACAATATTGCATCTTTGTTGTCAACTTTGTACCCTTTCTCTGCTATTACCGTCTTCAGCTTTATTGAATTCCTCCTACACACTTCTTCTATCTGGCTGCTCACCTAAATGTCATCTACATATTGTATCACTGTGCTGTCAAGCTGCATGTTTCCCAGGACCATCTGAAGTACTCAGTTGAGGACCGATGGTGACTCGCAATACCCCTGGGGTAAACGAGTATCCTTTAGTTTGGTCCCATGGTAGGTATCCAAAGTCAAACCTTAGGACTCCCCATGGAGTGGAATTGAAAAGAAGGCAAACTTTAAACCAATCACTGTAAAATATTTAGCTTTGGAGGGTATATTACGCAATATTGTGGCTGGGTTCTGAACCAATGTGCACTCAGTCTCAACTACATTGTTCAGGGGCATCTGGAATAAATCTCCATGACCCCTGTGTCGCTTTTTTCACTGGGTACACAGCTGTGTTACATGGGAAATCTGATGGCACCAATATCCCTTGTAGCATTAGGGCAGCAATGGTGTCATGAATGCCTTTGTCTGCTTCTTTTGACATTGGGTACTGTCTCCCCCGTGGTCAAATAGCTCATTGCTTTATTTCAATTTTAACTACCTCTAATCCCTTCAATAGGCCAATGTCAAATGAACAGCTGGTCCACAATATGCCTGGCAACTGTGCCAAATCTTCCTGGAGGAAGGTCGGTATCTTTTTTACCAGTGACATTCTCTGGAGTATTTTCCGGTATTCAATTTTTAGCTGGTGCGTAAGGTTTATATTAAACATGACCTCATCACCTGAATCATCCTCTGTAAAAAAAAAGGCTTCATCTTCATCTGTCAAGTGAGCCAGTGCTATATCCTTCATCAAGAGCTATCAGTGTCCTCCGGTATAATCACTTGCTCTTCCTCCTCATCTCTGGGTTCTTCTGGTCTGAATAAAAATTCCATCGGTAATCCTAATACTTCGTCCTGTGTTCCTGGCCATAGTATGCTGTTATGAATTCTTGTGCATTACATAATGAATCCCTGTGGTGGAACATATTATCCCCAGGTCAGTGAATGTTATGTTCAACTTACTCATCAAATCTCTTCCCAATATGTTGACTGGCATCTTGTGGGAATACAATAATGGCATATACATTGCGGGTATGAAATCCAGCCCTGTGCTGGACAATTAATCCCCTTGCACTACTGTTACACCCCCTATTATAGGTCTGGTTGCCTGTGTTAATATGTTTGCATTCCATGGTGCCATTGTATTCTGTTGTGTAGGTGCTTGTATCGGTATCAGTACCTGCTGTGTCTGCGTTGGGATTTGCTGTGTTTACATTGGTGCTTGTTGCATTTGCTTTGGCTTTATTTGCTGTGTAGGTTGCATTTGCGGTGCTGATACTGCATGTTTTCTTGGGCATAATATTCAGGTGGTTTGGGCTACATGGTGGGAGATATGTGTTCGCCCTCTTGCATCAGCTGCTGCTAGCCAATTATGTTGCATCTCTCCCTTGCTTCTACATACACATTAAATGTGCCCCATTTTACCACATGTCCAACATTGTTGTGCCTGCCTTCCAAATCTAAGTTGCCCTCCATTAACTTCCCCTCCCTTTGGAGTCTGAAATCTGAATCCTCTACCACTGGGTGCACACCCTCGTCCTCACAGAACATAATTATGTTCTCCCCTTCCTGCAAAATTTCTGTTAGCTACTTGTTGTAGCTGCAGTTCTCCTTGTGTAGTAAACCCTTCTCCTCCACTTGTCAATACTGTCCCTTAAATTGACAACTTTTTTCTGTGCTAATTTTGCTTCCCCGTCTTCCTATCCTCAATTCTGTTTCTGTCTTTCTCTTGTTTTAACCAACAGTGCTGAACTATTGTCAGTTCAATCTCCTCCGATGGCTTCGCTTCCATTCCAACAATCTTTTTCAATTGTCTCTGCACTGCATCGGGCAGCCCCAGGCATGATATGTGATAAAAATAGGTATATTTTTGTCCCACGGTTCTCTCATTTCTATCCACCCTTCTCCTGAATATCTTAAATATAAGCAGCTACATTTTCATCGTCACACATCTTATGTGTCATAATTGCACTCATGCCTGTGGAGTCTGGGTACTGAACCCTAAGTGCTCTCCATACGTCAGCCCGACAATTATTACAAAGGTGCTTCATCATGATTGGTTTTCTATGCTGTCACTCCAGGATAGCCCGTCCATTTCCAAATGTCATATCCTAATATGGCAGCGAGTGTGCTCTTTATGTCATCCACCGCTAAAGTCATTCCCGCTTTCATTCTTTCTAATTCATAAATCCATTTAACCCCCCTGATGTCAATAATGGCAAATTACAAACTAAATAGTTTTTGTCCCTTTGTGGCCACAGAACATATTGTGGCTGCTCCCCTCCTTTCCCTAATAAAGGAAACTGTGTAATTCCGTCCCCTGGTTCAAGTGCAGGTGCACCCTTTGTCTTTGTAACCGCGTCTATCATACTAATTTTCTTTTTCCCCGGAACATTTCTCAATGTATTCACATGCATGGTTCTCTCTTCTAGACTGCTTGATCGCATTTTTGGGTGCTTCAGATAGGTTCTTGCCTTCTCCTTTCTGGTTCCCCCAAATCTAACCACACTGTCTCTTTCCCTATCCTCATGCTTGTGGAAAGGGCTTGTACGGCCTCTTCTTCTTCATCTTCCTCTCTCTCCTCATCTATAAACATTGTATCATCACTCTCACTTCCTTTATCATCCTCCCTGTCTTCAAAATCTAATCTTCTGATGTGACGTGTATATGTTGCACACACCATCTCTTCCAATACGCTCCTTCCCCATCTTGTGAAGACCATCCTCTGTTCTCCATTGTCAAGGGAGAACTGCCAACATTTGGCCTGAGGGGAATGCACAACATAGTGGCCATGCTGTAGCACCCATCGCTAATGCGGCTGTGTCCCCAACCCACCATTCAAAATGTGTATTTGATACCCAAAAATACTTGTGAAGTAAAATGCAATGGAAAAATATAATTAAGTGCTGTTTAACCCAGCAATTTCTTTTCAATGAAAACACCAGAGCCAAATTCAAAACACAATTCATCATATTCTGCAAGGCGTGGGGGAATATTTCTGCAGTTTCCCTAAGCATTGTGCCTACAATAATGTCCTGCATTTCCAACAATTCCCTTCTTAAAGTTTGGGTGGCCATATTTGGCGAAGGCAAACATTTCCATGGAGGAATGGCTAAGAGGAAAAGGCAGGGGCTAGCCCCCGGCTGCTTATATGTGATGTTTATTTACAGGACTACAAAGGGACAACTTTGAAAGACAAATACTCCATTGGCTCTGCACTGACACATACATGGTTTAGTATACTGCAGCATGGACCCATATCTTATACAACTAATCTTATTTATTTAGAGCAGAATGGGCTTCATTGCGCCTTAGCTCGCTCATGGAACCATAACTTGTGTCCCAAGATTCTGGAGGATCCACCAGTGGGATATGTGCCTCGATGAACTTGACTGCCTCGTCAGGGACTGTGAATTTTAGGCGAGCAGGGAACAGCATTGCATACTCAATTTTCCTGTCTCTAAGCATTTTTTTCACACCTCCGAATTGGCGTCCCTCCATCTGTACTCCCACTGAAAAATCAGGGAAGATCCTGATGATTTGTGAGTCCAGCCTTAGTTCCCCTTTCTCTCTGGCCAGTCGGAGTATGTGGTCTCTGTCTTTGTAACTCAACAGTTTTGCAATAATTGGCCTGGGGAAGTCTCCTGGTTTGGGCCGGGGTGCCAGTGAGCGATGTGCTCTTTCTACTGTGAAAAATGGTGAGAGCTCGGGGTTGTCAAGGAGGTCTTTGAGGAGCTGTTCAACTGCGGATTCCATGCAACATTTTAGCGCAGATTCGGGAACCCTCACTATGCGAATGTTGTCCCTTCGTGATCTTGATTCAAGGTCATCACACTTAGCCTTCACCTGCTTCATGTCGCGGACAAGCTCATTCACAGTGTTTTGTAGGGTGTGGACGTTGTCCTCATTGGTACCTATTCTCTGCTCCGCTTCAGTGATCTTGGCTCCATGTTGATCGAGTTTAGCTCTTAAAGAGGCTACATTAGCGTTGATATCGCCTAGCTTTTCATGGAAAGCTGCAAAGTTTTTGGCCATAGACTCCATCATGTCCGTTAAGTCTGGTTGTGGGGGGGTCCGGTAAAACCTCCCTATCTTCTTGTGCTGCAGAGGAAGAGGCCTGGTCCGACATGGGCGCTGCCTTGGTGAATTTCACTGTGGTGGAAGGACTCCAAGCTTGAAGGGGTAGACGGTGGGAGCAGGTCGGGACCCCCGCAGAGGGGGTGGTGGAGGGCCCACAGTAACAGCGTGTAGGGAGCTTGTGTTTGGCTGTGTTGGTACCCTTCCGTGGGGTTGGAGGTGGGCAGTTTGCTGCTGGGCAGTAATGGCGGAGCAACCGTGGGCAGAGAGTAGCCGATGGAGCTGTTTAACACTGGACTTCGCAGGCGCCGTAGCGGGCGCAGGCACTGTGAATGGAGAGAGCTAGGAAGAGTGGAGAGAGCCCTATAGAGTTAATGTAGTTTAGGAGTACGGGTAGGCCCACTGTGGTTGGAGCTGTAGATAGGTTGACTGGGGGGCCCACCGCAAGTTGAAGGGGAGATGTTATCCTCAGCTACGTGCGTTGATAGAGTGGAGTGAATCCCTCTTTTGATGGCACCCTGTGGGTCACGTATCCGCAGCGGGAGATCTCTAATCCGTGGATACGTGGATTCCCCCGAGATGAGGGGGCCACGGAAGATGTTTTCGCAGGCCCTTCGAGGTAGGACCAGGGCCGCCGCTCGAGCAGAGGGTAGCTGTGTAGGCAGTCTCCCTTGGTTATCCCAAGCACGCAGGTCGAAGTGCAAGTATTGGGGTTGGTAGGGGGGCCCCACCAGGGTGGCGGCGAGGGGTACAGCGTAGCCAATTACACCCAACTTCTAGCCTTTGGGGTGGCTGAACCCGTGCGTCCAGGTGTGAGAATGAGCCCACGAAGGTCCGAGCCCCCCTCACCCAGGCAGGCCTACACTCTGGCCAGTGTGGCATGGAGGCCCCGGCTGGACGCAGGGAAGCGCCGCAGGCTCCACATCATCAGCAGGGTGCAACAATGTTCCAGCGCCCCACAGCCCAGGCTCGTCGCCGGGAGGAGAGGGCCAGGGAATTCTCCTTGGGGCAGCGGCCCCTTCACGCAGGGAGCTGCAGGGGGGCAGCGCCCATGTCCCGCGGCCGCCGCCGGCCGTAGATGCAGCCGGCTGAGTGATCGGGCTGATGGGAGATAAGGAGCCCGCCCGCGTGGTGTGCACGGAGCCTTAGTGCGCTAGTTTGGTGTCCCAGCGCAGGGCAAGCGAGCCCCCCACACCTCCAGTCCAGGGGCGGCCATGTTCACATGTGGGCGGGGAGGGGTCTGACCCGGCCCGTGGCAGAAGGAGCTTAATGGATACAGGGCCAGTCCTCCCAGCAAGCAGAGCAGCAGCGCCTTCGGGCCGCCCCAGCACACGTCCCCAACAGGAGTGGCGGACGTCTCGAGGCCTCGCCTCACCAGGCACCAGCGGGGAAGCAGATCACCCCGACGAGGCAGCTCTGCCGGGGGGTAGAGGTAGGAGCCGCCTGGGTGAAAAGCGGGGCACTGCCTCACTGCAGGGACGCCGCAGGCAACGGCGAGGTGGCATCGGCGGCCCAGCCAGGTGGGGAAACAGCAGGAAGCCGTGGCCACCGGCGTCACTCCTCTGGTACCAGGACCCGAATTCGCTCCAAACTTCGGCCAGCCAGAGGGGAGGTTGTCAGCAGCCGGATTGTGTTAGTATCATGGGGGGATAACGAGGATTAATGCCGATATTTCACAGATTAAATTGGGTAGGGACGGAGCTCACGGGCTAAGCAGCCATCTTATGGGCTGCTCAACTGCACCCCCACATGTCCCAATATTCTGTCTTAATTCAAAAGTAAAATTAATTATATGTAACATTTGGTGATGTAGAACTTTTTTGGTTTTAAATAGTTTCTGAATATGCATAGGGTCAATGTTTTATTAATTATCAATTGCATGGTAAAATATATGGTTTCTTAAAACAATTTAGCCTATTGCCAGGAGCCAGGAGCTATTTAGTTCCTGCTTGTAGCTACCAGAAGCTATTTTTAACTAGGAATGAACACAGGGGTTTCCAAAAACAAAGAGTCCACAATTTGAAAGTACAGTCTTGCATTTAATTCAAACGAAGAAGGTCAGCCTGACATGTGTTTCGAGCTATCCAGCTCTTCTTCCGAGGATTTGATTGATAGCACGGGTCGCTATGTGACTTATTAATTTGGAAGTAACTCTTATGCTTCGCATATGCAGAAACCCTTTGCCAGTCAACAAATTGAAAGTGAAGTGTCCCCGAGCGCCCCTGTGTTCATTCCTCTTTTCACCTTGGTGTATACCCAGCCCTTTCAGCTAACCTGCAGCCTTTCAGTCCGCCCCTAAAGTTTGCGTGTGAGCTCTAGGCAGCCTCTTGGCTTTTTTTTTTTTGCGCCACTAGTTTCTTTTTGCTATTTTTAACTACCCACACAAACTGGACCCACATTCTTATGTGGCAATACCACTAAGTGCTTGGGAATGGGTTTAAGGTAATATAAGTACATATATAGAACACAGTTCAACCCAAATGGGCCATAAATAATGGACACAAGGTAATAACTTGCCTCTCATGGTAAAGGTAACTTGCTATGTAGTAGCCCCTGCTTACTGGGTGATGCCACATGAAAGGAGCTGTCTTTAGCTCTTGCTCAACAAACCCTTATTACGATCCGTGAGCAACCCAATATTGATTTTCAAGGTGCCCCTGCACCACTGTATTCTCAGTGCAAATTTCCTGCTAAAAAAAAACATTTCTTCAGTTTCTATTCAAAGCTATGGGAAATGTCCAATAACATGCATGCTACCATCCATGCTGTCACCAAACACACATTGTTGCATGGTTATCACTCACTTGGATTCAAATAGTTCCCCCAGCAGTCTAGCACAATGCTGTCCTCAAATCCTCCACACACCCCATCTGATGGTGCTGTGAACGAGCATCTTACAGCGACAGTGTTCTGAATCAAGTATGCTGTCTTTTAAATATTTTATTTAAAGATATACTCCATTAGAAATATGCGTTCCTGTGAATGAACCCCTTCAGAAAGAACCATGAAAGAGCCTCTTGCATTGCAGTCATTCTGAATTAAAGATTCACTCCTTTAAATATTCGAGCACTGAAGTAAGCAACCCAATGTTCATGGATGTTACACCAAGACACCTTTGCTTGTCTTCTTCCTTGTCACCACCATTGGCCCCTTTACTGCATATCACTGTCATCAGCTCTCCCCACACATCTCCAGCAAGATTCCCCCTTCCTATACAGATATCAACGCAAACCTCTGCAGAACATTCACAGCAAATGCAGGACTGAAGAGCTGGATCATGCCATTAAACCCTCACAGAAAAGGACCAACACTGCAATAAATGACAAAGGCAGCAGATCCATAAAGGGAGAGAAGCAGGCTAGAAGTGTCAGGATTTGTGAAGTGGTGCAGAAGTAGATTTCAGACTGAAGATGAAAAGAGAGCAAGATCACAATAGAAAGTGTGAGAAAGGAGAGAAAGTAAGATGGGGAAGGAGACTGATACAAGAAATGAGGATGAGCAGGAGAGATTAGAGCTAGAGGAACAATAAGGAGAGGAGATGAAGGAACCGAGAAAGAAGTAGAGGCTGTGCTCCACAGAGTTGGCAAATGAGCTTTAAACAAAAGTAATTTGTTTACCCCTGTCCGGGGTTTCATTTTGCTTGAAACATATGCTCCAGGCTCTGCTACCTCATTGTTGACTTAAGCATGGGGTAAAATCATGCACCTTTGTTCTCTCAAGGCTAATGGATGATCCTGTGTCTTATCTCAGAGAACAGGCCCCAATAGAATTCCTTGCTGGTCACATAATTAGTGTTCTGAATAGAAACTGCCCTTCTCAGGAAAAAGAAACTTAACTGAACCTTTCACAAAGGAGGAATAGCCATCAGGACAAGCAGTAAACAAATGTTCCAACTAGGCCCAGAGACAGCCACAAACTTTTTCAGGATGCTCACAATCGTCTTGTTTTATCTCTCAAGCCCTACTCTCAAGGCTGGGTGGTAGGCAATGTGGAGTTTTCTTTTTACCCCTAAAATCTCCCACATCTTCGTCACAACTCACCAGTAAAATGACTTCCTCTGTCTGACTCAATCCTATGTGGGAGGCTGAAAAGAAAGAAGATGTGGTTGATCATTAGTGCAACATCTGGCTCCACCTGGACCATGTGTGGCAAAATGCAACCTCGTGTAATATTTCCAATGTCATACAAACACTTGTGTACAGGCACGTTATATCATATATCATATCATATGAAACACCCTATGACTGGCAATGGCCACGTCATGGGCATGATTCAACATCAGGCTATGGAATGGGGTAGGCACCACCCACTGTTCACATCCAGATAGGGATCTCCATACCAACAAACTGTCTTGGATTCGGAACATTTTGGAAAACTTCATCAACACCCGGAGATACTGTTTACCGGGATAATCCAATTTGGTTACAGGAAAACTGACAGGGTCTTCAATGTGTCAACAGAAGTTTCCAATAATCGTGCCCTCTTTCTGTGCAGTGATCAAATCTGCATCCCTTCTATCTTTACTCCACTGGGAAGTCGAGAGTTCACTGTTGGCTCAAGTCTGAGACCTGTTGACAGCTGTGACTTGGATTTCACCAAGCAGGGATTCCATATCTATGAAATTCCCCTGCAGCTCTCCGGTTTAGCCAACTGGTCAGCCAGGTCATTCCCAGTGTTATCTGGCTCCTCTTTTTTTGGAATGGCCTCTGATCTTCTTCCAATAGCTGGTCATCTCATTAGCGGTCACCAGATCATCAATCGACTGTATCAGTTTCCCATGCTTTAAGGGTTTATTGTTAGCACAAAGCATGCCTCGATTTTTCCAGTTAATCAGGTGCTCCATGAACCAATTCCTGACATAATCAGAGTCAGTGATTATGACTAGTTCTTTGAGTTGGATGGCTTTGCAGGTTAAATACTTCTTGCTGTGATCTGTGCTTTATCTGCAGGTTGACGTTCAAATCCCAGCAAGGCCAACTCAGTCTTTCATTCTTCTGAGGTGAATAAATGAATACCAGTTTCGATTGGGGAATAATAGTTATGCATGTAAATATGTCCTATGTAAAGTGCTTTAGATAAAATCGCTATATAAAAGATAAATAATTATTATATTTTAAAACCAAACACATTATTATTACTGCAGTGAAGATGCTTTGACTTACGGCCATCAATTCTGCCACCTGACTACTTCAGGGTCCAATTTAGAGAGCTCTGGGGTATCATTCACCCAGGCATTTCCAATGCTAGCCACAAGTTATTTTTCCCTTTTATTACCAACATGGTAGGAGCACCCATTCACATAAACTGTGGGTCCCCAGACATGTGCCTTCTTCATGGACCTTGTGCGGGGAAGTTAGTTATGCCTCCATATTGTCTTTATCCTTAGACTTTCATCCTCAGGACAGTTTTCTTGTGCACAATAATGCAATTTAGTCAATCCCTGCGGGAGAGGGCTCTTCTTGGTTTGGCCATATCTGACCTCCACAGGAAAGCCTTGCATGGACAGAATCCAGGAAGTTGTCCGGAATAGCTCACATTCCCCGCCCGGATTCTGTCACTTCGAGGTATTGCAAGGATTGGTGAGGCGTCTCTAAGATGATGTGTTCCCTGTGGACTAACGGACAGTAGTTTTTAATGCCCATACCGTTGGCAGTAGTGCCTTTTTGCATTTATTTAATTTTTCCTCCAAACAGGACAAAGTTTTGCTCGCCTACAAGATAACTTTGTTAACCTTGTTGTGCTTTTGGTACAATACCTCTGTTCCGCACGTATCTGAGAGCCTCGTCTTCAAGAAGAACTCCTGATACTTTTATTTATTCACATTTTTAAAGCACACAGCAGCCCTTAGGCATCATGGCGCTGTTACAGTAGGTCATGTTGGGTACATAGGAAAAACATCTTATGGTTACATGGCAGGCATTGTTTTTGCAGACATAGTAGAGCTTTGGAGTCAATCAGAAGTAGCAGTTGCACTGTACTGTTTACATGGGAAGGTGGTAACATGATTTTCCTAAGAGACATTACAGGTAGGAGTATGCAAGGAGAGCAGATAGAGTGGGAGCTCTGGATGCCTTAATGAGAGTAAGGGGTTAGTTGAACAGTGTGGTCTTGAGGGATTTGCGAAAGATGGATAGGGAGGGTTCGGCTCTGAGCGCATTAGGAAGGGTGTCCTAAAGTTTGGGTGCAATGTGGGGAAAGCCAATGCCACCGGCACTGGTTCTTTTGACAGGGGGAACTTTGAGTTGGTTTGCATGGTGACTTCTTTTGGGGCGTGAGGAGGTCTTCCTGTGTATGGTTCCTATTAGGTAGGAGGGGGGCAGAGAGGTTGATACATTTGTGAGTTAGGATGAGGATCTTGAAGTTGATCCTTTCCTTTACTGGGAGCCAGTGCTCGTCTCGCCTGGTCTGCGAGATGTGGTCTCTTTTGGGGATGGAGAGATCTGCACGGAGCACGTTATTTTGAACTATTTGAAGTTTCTTGAGGTTTTTTGCAGAGGTACCTGCCAGGAGGGCATTGCAATAGTCGAGTTTAGCTCCTATTGTGGCTCGGGCGATGGAGAGTTTGTTTTGGGTGGTGAGAAAGGGTTTTATGGCATTTATTAGTTTGGTGGTGTGTGCTGAAGCCGAGGCAATGGTATTGACTTGGCGTGTCATTGATGGGGTTGAATCAATGTGGACTCCAAGTGTCTTAACTGAGGAGGATACAGTTATGTTTGTGTTTTCAATGTTGAAGTGGTTGTATTTCAAATTGAATTTTGGTAGTATTTCCTTGGGAGCAAGGAGAATGATCTCAGTTTTGTCCCCGATTAAGCAGAGGCCATTGACCGCTATCCACGTTTGAATGGTGGAGTAGATTTGATGGAGGGCAGCTGCGTCTTGGTCATAAGAGCCAGTCAGAGGAAGGAGGACTTGCATGTCGTCAGCATAGTTTGTGTAGGCTATGCCTAGCGAGTCTAGCATGTCAAAGAGTGTTTTAGTGCATACATTGTAGAGGGTAGGTGCCGTACAGGAGCCTTGTGGCTTGTACTTGATGGGGTAAGCCAAACAAGGAGCTTCTTTTAAGTTGGTTAACTGCCTCAGATAGTTCCAGACCCCACTCCCACTTGACTCTGGCCTTTAATAAATGGACCGATGGTCGAGTGACCTCTGCATCGTCTTCAATTAACTTTTGATTATAATTAGCGAGTCCAAGAAGGCTTCTTAATTCTCGCAGAGTATTAGGGTCTTTTAATTTTAATAATGCTTCCACCTTCTTCACCTGGGGATTGAGACCCTCAGGGGTAATTTCATGCCCTAAGAATTTCACTCGGGCCTTTCACCACTGTGCCTTCTGAAAGGACAGTTTTGCTCCAGTTGTCTGCAACTGGATCACAACATTTCAGATTTCTGATATATGTTCCTCCACATTTGAGCTCTTCATCAGACATCATCTACATAGTCGAGGTTTCCCCTTTGACCTAGGTTGGGCATGGTTTTAAGCAGAAAGATGTTGAACTCATTACAAGAGTTTATGTATCCAAAGGGTGTTTGGGTCCACGTGTATTGTTGCCCCACACAGGTAAGGGCAAGCATGTATTGTCTTCCCTACTCACGGGTACTGTCTAGTAACCGTTCGTCAAGTCAATGGCTGCGTACACTTTTGACCCTTGGATCTGGGCCAGTCTTTGGTCGATGTTGGAGAAGTGTCCACAGTCCTATGAGTCTACTGAAAAGATATCCTGGAAGTCCAGCAATACCTGTTTCAGTTGCTGTCTTTGTTCCTCAGTATCACAGGCATTAGCATGATTGATCCATTCTTCAACCATCTGCTTGAAACCTGAAAAGACCTTGTGCTTGACTGTTTCAGCGGTATCCTCCATTTGGGTGGAGAGATCTCTTTTTATAGTGTTAACCTGGACAAGAGGTTCCATGGGTTCAATGTAGTTGTGATTCAATCTAAATACCACCCCGCCCTTCCTGATGTCACCTCTTCCATCCCAAAAGGTCGGGAAGAGTTCAACAAGAAATTCCCCCATGACCAGTGACAATCTTTTCTGGGGGAATACCGTCACTAGTGTCAAAACAGTTGATTGGAATTGGTCCAATGATTTCATTACCAAAATCAATAGAATAATGATGGGCATCAACCGCCATTCCAATAGATGTGTATACAGCAAAAGTGATACTTTGAGGGTTGCTGTTATCTACCAATATTCGAATGGTGTCATGATCTAGAGCCACTAGAGTGTAAATACAAGTATTGCTGTCGGAGATGAGAATTCAAATGCATATAAGTGTCCTGATGTTTGAGGTTCTGTCCTCACTTAATTTTGAGGTGAATCATGTATTGTTACACCTGCCCTGGGGTGGTAACCTCTTCTTGCACTTGAACTTCAACCACTGAGTCTACTACACATGCCTAGCTACCTCCTGTGCCATCACCTCTGAGCACAGCTATCACAAAACGTGTAAATGTAATCTGGAACAGTGGGCTTGTAAGTATAAAACATCCACTTCAGACACTTACCTCTCCTATCACTATGCTCACTTTCTACTCTACACCAACACACAAAAGAGCACAGCTACACCCCTCTATCAATTTCGGCCTAGCTGCTCACATATACGAATAATACTCCATGAACACCTCAACATCCTCCTACTAGAACGCAGCTATACCCCACAAAGCAAATCGGCCTAGCTGCACACATAAGCATCCTACACAGGCTTAATGCTGCCAGAATCCAGTCTCGGAGACCAACCTCTAGACTGTACACTTTCAACTGATCTCTCAATATCACCACACCTTATGTTAGGATGCAGCTACCATCTGTCAATCACATCAGCTGCTCATATATTGAGTGCACTCAAACAGCTTATGATTCCCTTTTCTCTCGACTGACCTGGACAATGGTCCCCGAGGGCATTCAACCCACAAGCTCTTTGAGGTCATACCAATGATATATAGAGTACGATATAAATGCCAATTAAAATACCGTAACTTAACATAGGGAAACAATTGAGCTGACCGGAATGCTTTTTCTGTGTTGTCAAAGCCAATGGTGTTATTACACCCCAGTCGTGGCCATACTTTGTTATTAATTAGATCCAAATTAATCAATTGATAATGTCACTACCTAAAAAAAAGCGGAAGGGCCATCCATCTCTCACGACCAAACAATTGTGTTGTATGCTTTTGTTGCCAATGGATTTCTCTTGCATATATCTGCTAGGCAGGAAATGTTTACAATTGGGGGATTCCAGACCCATTTCCCATGTATCAATCAATTTAAATGTGGGATTGGTCTGATATTTTGGGAGTTTCCCGAACAATCCTTCAATGATGTGTTTTCCATTATTTAAATATACTATGGTGAGCACAAGCTCCTCCCCCTCATTTATCTGAATGGGGAAGAACAAGGGTTTGCCCTTTTCCTGAATGTTGGTCACACTTTAAGCAGGTTCTTCATTGTCCTTTTTCATGGGATTATGTGCTTCTTCTGACTTTGGACTGGTGTAAAATTTCAGGGTGTTCCCTTCCAGTGTGGAATGGCACGTAAAACTGGGAGAAAGGTTGATTTTCAAGAAACGAGAAGAGTTCCCTACAACCCTCCTACAGAGATGAAGATGATGTCTGGGACATGATAATTATGAAAATGAAATTCCACTTTCTCAGAACGTTGTTCAATTAAATGGCAGGTGCCATTCAAACTCACATGATTTGTACTCATTTTTAGTTTTATAGGATGGTTAGGACCTGTGGCTTATCTGAGAGAACAGGCCCCAATACAATTCCTTGCTGGCCACTTAAAGAGTGTTCTGAATAGAAACAGACCTTCTCAGGAAACAGAAACTTAAAGTAATTTCTACCGTACTTGGGGGAGTGCAAATGTAATTCTGCCCCCAAGCCCAGTCCGTTCCTGGGTCTGGAGGGCTTGCACTTTTTCCTTTTCTCAGTCATTCTTGCTTAGCATGTGCAGGGCCTTCTTTGTGAAGGTAAGAAAACATGTATACTGTTTTATGCACACAAGATACCACAACAATTTGTACAGGAAATCTGCTTGATTAGAAGGACACTGGTCTGACCTGTTCTCAAGATAATGAAACCTTTTTGAATGAAAGGCCATTTTTGTGGCTATGTTGATGCATTCACTCAACTCAACACCTGTTTTCCTGCCATTGGGCACTTACTGCATGTCATCAACCTCATCCCTTTACACATTGAATATTTCAATTGCAGGGTACATCCTCTCACGTCTAAGACGATCAATAGTCTACCCGAGAGGCAACATGTGTCTGTATGATCTAACCCCTACAATCCCTTTGAATCATGATGACGCCTGTTTTCATACATCTAAATCAACGAGCAGATACTTGCAAGGTCATAGGCATTCTCAGATGGTCAAACAACAGCCAACACCTCTTTGACAAGGCTCCCCTTTGATTTTGGCAAATATTAAACCTTAGAAATACATCTCATTACGCTCAAATATGTGTTATCACCTAGAACAAGGACCCTGGCATCTGTACCTACCTTAACTGTTCACATCATATTATCCATTTCCAATGATGAAAGTGTGTCACTATTTTGTGTCACCAAATGGCATAAAGCTGAGTAGTCAATAAATGCTCAGAATATTCTTGAACCCCTCTTCCCAATCTCGCTAAAGGAAAACCACAGCTCGGAAGCTTTCAAAATTACCCCACTAGCCTCTCCATTCATGTCACAAATTTGGAATCTCGGCTTAGGGAGATTGGAGTATTTAGAAATGTATCCACTCACAAGTAGAACACATTCCAATACTTCGACTGTCTTTGAAGACCATGAGAACATAAAAATGTTGGTATGCAAAAGGAAGCTTAAAGAGGGGCTGTAAAGATGCACCTACTCCTCTGCAGATTTCCCATTGATTATTGTTATTATAGTTATTATTATTATTGGGGTATGTATTGATCACAGGCCCAGTTTCAGGAAGTAATGGAATGCTTTACAAGTCATCAGATGAAGTACATGGAGAGGAAAGAAGATCACAAATATCATTATAAGGGCACTGGGAGCTAAGAACAGGGACTGGAGGGAGGGCAATTTGGCAGGAACGAATCTGCAGGAAACCAGGGAAGGAAACAGTGGAGAGCAGTGTGCAAGGTCTCAGATTAGGTGGAAAGAGATGGGGTGTGGACCTAGGTTTTATGATACTGGAGTAAGTCATTAAACTGATCTTCTTTCAACAGAGTTTTGTAAGAATTGACATGGATGGGTTCATTACAAAAGAATATATTCTCTGCCAAGCTTTCATGCCAGGCTGGCTTGGGCTAAAACGATCACTTTGATCACGTTAAGTATTTCAGCTGGTTGAATGTCTGTGTGTGTCAGGTCAGCGTAGAGTCTGTGTGTCATGTATTGGAGGTAAACTAGATGGTCGTGCCATGCTGCCCTTGTTATAAGATCACATTCCAGTATGAAAGGCATGGCCATTTCAGTTCTAGAATCCTTAACACAAACATGTTTCTGTTTCAATGGTCTAACTGAAAGGGGGGTAGCTGCTTCCCATCCACAGAAAATAATAGTGTGCACATGCAAAACACCATCTGGCCTACAATCATTTTATGAGTGTTTTCCTTTATAAGTGCTTCAACCAATGTTTTTTCTGTGTAGTGCCAGGTAATGACAACACTTTAACAGTGTACTGCCATATAAAAATGCGATGGGACAAAGAGAGGCAAATGATGCATTAGGGTGCCAAGCAAATATCACACGCTTTTGCAAGCTATTATTTTCTGATGTGTCTGGAGTACGTCAATGTTATTCATAGGAATGTCTTTGTGACTCCAACAGCCCTCTCCAACCCTTTCTGTCTTACAGATTTAAATTAAACAAAATAGCCCTAAGAAAAGGTGTCCTGACTGAAAAATAATAACTCTGCCCAGAGCAAGGGAGGAAAAGGATTAGGGTGCTAGATTTCCCAAACCAAAAATCGGGCCAATTTTGCAAAATGAGTACAACAGTTATCGAATAAGACCATGAAAAGCCAAAGTTCAAAATGTAATCTATGTGTGATTTTATAATAAAGTGTATATTTGTTCAGTATACCAGTGTCGTGTATTCTCCAGAGGTAGCTGTGGGGAATAATTACACTTCACTGCCAACCTACCTCCTCCTTTGAGTTAATCCTGACTGCTCTAATTTAGATACCACTTTAGAGAGTTTGCTCTTTATTTTGGTTGGAAACCGTGTCTTCCATTTAGGTTGGATGTGTTTACATCCCTCACAAGAGGGCTGTGAAAACATCTCCCTATCCAAACATAAACAATGCCAGACTACATTGTCCAGCATTCCAGGGGTGGCCATTTTAGCAATCCATGCAAGCCATCAAAGCCAGTGTGAGATGGTGTTGTAGGAGCGATTGGAAAATTGTAATCTTAAATTGTCTCTGAAATGTAATGAGGCCCTAACAGTTTGCATATAGTTCACACATATTCTTTTCACGATTAAAAAGAGGCAATATTTATTTTTAACCTATATTTTAAATAATGCACAGATAACTGTTTCACTTCCACAAGAGAATATATTTCATTTGAACTTCTAATAAAACAAATATCATTATTAATACTATTTCAGTGAGTCCACTTCCTAAAAAGACATCATCATTATACAATTGCACATTAAGTCTTCTGGCCTGTAGGCTAATACTCATTTCTTAAACAACTTTTGCCCATCGAAGAGCACCAATTAGACTACATTCTCCAGCATTCCCTGTGTCACTTAATGCTATGTGTATTCTTACTGTGCCCACCAGGCAACAAAGATTTTAATCAGCGTTGGGTGCTCATGGGAAGCCTGTTTGGCCCTCTTTGGGATGTTTCAACCGGCAGGCCATATTCATGAAATCCTACCTCCAGACTTGAAGATGGTAAGTGGCAAGGGAAGACTCCACATACCTTGCCATTTTCTTTCAGCAAGGCGGTCTCTCTCTAGTTAAGGTAGGTGTTCTTTGCATCAGGCAACATGTTCCAGCAGTGTTCCGATTCTTTTATGGACCTATATATGGTTCCTAAAAATAAATGAGAAGCACTTCCTTCAAGAACTAACAGCAAAATAATTTTTGAGGACTTCAGTGAACATTCCTATGACTAAACAAATAGACCACTCACCTGTACTCGTGGACAGGAATTCTATTGCAGTCAGGTTGGCACATATAAATAATCCGGTCATCAGCACCAGATTAAACTGAGCACTAGTTGATTAATTTGAATTTAAAACGTACTTATGGCTAAGCACCGAACATAGTTCACTAACAACAGAACAAACAATTCATGATTAGAATAAAATGCAACCAGCATGAGGTAATTATCTTAAAAAATATGAGATAAGATAAGCTTTAAGAGTGGAATGAAAAGACAAAATGGAAGAGCCAAAATGAAGGTTTAGAGGAAAAACATTCCAAAGTTTAGGGGAAAGAAGTGGAAAAGAGCAGGATTGGGATTGGTCATGGGAAGCACAATGATGGTAATCAGAATAATGGAAAGGAACACATTTAGATCTGCAGCACAATGTGAGCTACTTCATGGCACACATTTGGAACCGAAATTCTAGATACAAATCTAAATATTGTATTCATATCCAAAACCGTGCGACATGGCACCTATGACCCAAAATATGTTTTTCACTGATCACATTCACCAGATAAATATTGCTTATCCTAAATGTTTTAAAGGAACTACATCGCCTACCCAGTCCTTTATCGCTCTTCTTCTATATTTGTATAACCACCACCTCAGTCAAAGATAAATGTATTCTGTAACCGACTATTGTACAGGGTTGTAATTTCACCAAAAATCCAGGAGTAGCAGAAGTGACATCACACAACCCTTGAAATCTGATGACATCACACAAAGTGATATCATTAGACCCCGCCCCAAGTGACATCACAGGAAGTGATGGCACATAACCTTTCACCCCTTGACAAAACAGGAAGTGGCATCGCATAGCATTGTTCCTCAGTATACTAAGTAAAATATAGTTACGATATCACTGTAATGTGATATATATTTCAAAAAGAATGGATCTCCATATGTAGCTTTATTATCAGTGTGTATAGGACCATATTACCAATTTACTGTGAATGTTAGCAGACGTACAACATATCAACCTGAACTATTGTACATTACTCTGGCTAAACTGTAAACAGGCAGAGCATCTCGAAGAGGACTAAACCCCAAAGCGCAGACATCCAGTGCCTTCCAAGTGTCTGGTCACACACTGGAAAGAGGAACTGACCAAAACAAGTCAAACCTGAAAAAGGATGGTCTGCAGGGTTGGTCAGAGCTGTGCCAGTGGTTCTGAATGATTTGAAACCTTGCAGTCACTGATGACGCCCGATGAGGCTGAAACATGTCTGGGGATGCATGTGGTTTCGTGCAGAAGGGATTTGACCAAGCAGTTTCGGCTGGACTGTCTATTTTGGGGTGGGGCCAAGCCTGATTTGCATATGCACGGTGCGAGGGACCAATCCCAGAGATTACTTTCACTTTCTGGAAACGCACCTGAGACATGGACTATGCGAGCAGACCCAACGGGGCTAACACCAATTCTGTCGCATTATAGTATTTTGAGACATGAAATTACAAACCTAGCCTTGAGAATGATGCTTGTGTCGAAACATGTGTCAGCTGTAATCAAGATTAACAGAACTAGCTAAATCTTCTATGAACATTGTTGATACATTTTTGGGATAACAACAGTAAATCTAACCTTATTACCATTGGACAATCGGACTGAGCACGAACAGCATCACACTTACTTCCTTTTATCTGTTATAGAGGGAGGGTGGGGGTTCACCACCCTGTGACTGTTACGCAGCTAGCCACTAAAACCAGACTCAAGGGTCTGAGCGCACTTACTCCACGTTCTCAACCCTTACTCGTTGTCTGATTTGCATGTGGTCTTTCCACTCCTGCAGTGGCTTGGTAGGCTGAAAAGCGATGGCCTGTATGGTGGCCCAGAGCTCTGCCACTGGTTATGAATGATTTGAAACCGTCCAGCTATCACTGTTCTGTTTTGTTTATTTGGTAAGTAACCCTCATTTCTTTTTCTTAGATGGGCGACAGAGGGGACATGTTGGAGTGTGTGTTGCAGGTCACAGTAATTGCAGGTTTTTTTTATTTTAAAATGTAAGCTGCAGCTCCTCGACATCACCCCAAGAAAAGCTTGCTGAACCTTTTGGGATGGGACCAAGCATGATTTGTATATGGTCTTTCCACTCCTTCTGTAGTGGCTTGGCAGGCTGAGAAACGATGGACTGGAGGGTTGCCAGAGATATGCCAGTGATTATGGAAGAAAATAACAAGGGGGGTCCTGGGAGACTCTCTGCCAGACATTAGTCCTGGTCACAAGAGCCTTACCCAGAGTCTTTAGCTCACTATCTTTCACAGAGGAGAAATATCCTAAACATATCAGTCTTTGTCCTGCCCTGGGACAGTCCAGAACCATAATGCTAGGCAATTCTCCTCTGAACAAGAGTACCAACAGCAACCCCAGACACGTGTTTCGGTCTGGTTGAACCTCATCAGTAGGGTGTAGCTGTGCCTCTCTAAGAATAGTGAGCAAGGGGTCCACGTCTGGATTCCCCTAGTAACTTAGGGTGAGACCCAAAGTTACCTTAAATATGCAAATAACAAGGGGGGTCCTGTGAGACTCTGCCAGACATGAGTCCTGGTTACAAGAGCCTTACCCAGAGTCTTTAGCTCACTATCTTTCACAGAGGAGAAATATCCTAAACATATCAGTCTTTGTCCTGCCCTGGGGAAGTCCAGCACCATAATGCTAGGCAATTCTCCTCTGAACAAGAGTACCAACAGCAACCCCAGACACGTGTTTTGGTCTGGTTGAACCTCATCAGTAGGGTGTAGCTGTGCCTCTCTAAGAATAGTGAGCAAGGGGTCCACGTCTGGATTCCCCTAGTAATTTAGGGTGAGACCCAAAGTTACCTTAAATTTGCAAATAACAAGGGGGGTCCTGGGAGACTCTCTGCCAGACATGAGTCCTGGTTACAAGAGCCTTACCCAGAATATGTAGCTCACTATCTTTCACAGAGGAGAAATATCCTAAACATATCAAGTCTTTGTCCTGCCCTGGGGCAGTCCAGCACCATAATTCTAGGCAATTCTCCTCTGAACAAGAGTACCAACAGCAACCCCAGACACGTGTTTCCGTCTGGTTGAACCTCATCAGTAGGGTGTAGCTGTGCCTCTCTAAGAATAGTGAGCAAGGGGTCCACGTCTGGATTCCCCTAGTAACTTTGGGTGAGACCCAAAGTTACCTTAAATATGCAAATAACAAGGGGGGTCCTGGGAGACTCTCTGCCAGACATGAGTCCTGGTTACAAGACCCTTACCCAGTGATTATGAAAGAAACCTTCCAGCCTCATCTTTCTGGTTTGCTTATTTGGTAAGCAACCCAACGTTTTTTTGTTAGATTTTATTTGTTAGATGGGAGATAGAGGGGAAGGGTGTGTTGCAGGTCACAGTCATTTCAGCTTTTTTAAATGTTTACATGTAACCAGCAACAGCAGCTCCATGAGATCACCCTTAGAAAAGGCCAATTTCATTATTTTCTCTGGTCCTTTATATCTTGCTTAATGCAAGCCTCCTCCATCTCTTAAGCACTGGAACTAGAACTGAACCCATGTTACACTGCATCCTCTTGTTCTGAAAGCAAGTGTGTTGCCCCTGAGCTATCCTTCCATACATATCTTTTTTTTTTTTGGTTGAGCGAGCAACAGAATGTTTACTTCAAAGGCAGAGGGAAAATTCATGTACACTAATGATCTCACCTTGCGTCTGTGTACAGTGTGCCAGTGATGCAGGCCTGGCAGATCTGGGTCAGGTCACACAATGCCCAGGCAGTATTGGTAGCAGAAGCCACTGGGGCACATCCTCCTCATCACAGGCCCAGTGCCTCACTGGATGTGGAAAGCAGACAACGAGAAACACTGATGAGATTTGCATTCATGCTGTGCTGTCACTGAGTACTTCAGGCTGCTCTTACCCATTCTCAGCTAGTCGGAACTAGCCCCCATACCTTTTCTGTAACTTAAGTAATGGGTATGAGCTGTCAGACAGCCCTGCCTCTGAACCTAACCATTCAGGCATTCTTCACTAATGGACGACCAACCTGGTGGTGATGGCGGCTTCATGGTTTTTCCTGCATCCCTGTTATTTCTCCAGTTTATGAGTTCTAGATTCCTGTTTAAAAAAGCTGTGGATCATTTATTTAAATTTACAACCACCTTTTTCAGGTACAACATAGATATCTACTCTTGGCACTGCCGCTTTGTCCAGTGGCCCATGGGTTGCAAGGACAGGTCTAGGGATAGCAAAGTGGGAGTCAGGGGTAGCACCTGATGTTGTATCCGGCTTGACTTTATTCACTGTGCATAATTTAAGCAATATTCTTTAACACTTGAGCTTCAATTTCAAGCTAATGATCTAGCCTTTTTCCTGTATACTCACAGGCCCCTCTTTGGACTAGCTGTTTCTCTAAGACCTGAACCATCCCTAATAATTTTGCTCAACTCTTAGACCTTTCTGATCACTTTATCATCAGTTTCTAACTTTATGTATTGACAATCTCTCTTGCAAGTAGACCCCTCCCCTGTTTAAATAGTCTCTGTCAGCAAAGATGCTTATATCACAACTGTTTACACCCCTAACTCAAGTGGCCTTTCCCAACATGCCATTCCTATGAGCCCAACTAATCCTCTACATAATTACTGACACACTTGCACCCCAAATTATTGGGAAACAAACTTGCAAAATACCTAACCAACTGTGATACACATCTTATAACCTCAGCCCGACCAAACTCAGTACAATTCAAAGATTTTGGCATAAATCTAACACATTCGAAAATAAATTAAAACTAACAAATACTCAGAAACAATATAAATCTGCCATGAAATGTGCAAAAATAACTATTGTATTCTTCTTCAGTGAAACAAAGCAGCACATTTCACTAAACAAATATTCTGTTCTTAAGTACATTGAAAATAAACACTGGTTTCTACTCCAATCCCGATTACTCCCAAAGGGCTACATTAAATCAGGATCCTGCTCTTGAGCTAGGTCGACAGTATAAACAATAAAATCCAATTTTATAATGACTTTGATCTAAATATTGCCGCTATTCAAATCAACATTTTAAACACAAATCTACTCCCTGCTCCATTGTTGGAAGCGTTGCCCCCTACCCCAATGGTCTTGTTGCCCGTAACATCTACTTATTAATCGTCTCCATAGATCAACTAAAAGTATAACTGAATACATGAAAACGATTAGCTGTTCTGGCGATCCTTGCCCTGCATCCTTTGCTAAAGACTGTTTTTCTGAACTACTGCCTTCCTAGACAGCTTATATTGAAAGCCTCTACCAACGTGTAGTACCAGACCCACTCAAGATATCTTGGATGACCTAGTTCTTAAAAATATCTTCTCAATGTGCTATTGTATTATTGGTAAATTGCAAACTCTAGATTTTAGGTATGATCCTGGAATGTGTGGTCACTCTATGACACCAGGACTTTGTTGACCAACATAAACCATTTGGAGATTAATAATTAGGTCTTCACCCCTACCATGGTGCTAAACTGGCTCCTATCGAAATCAGAGAAAATCTGCTGTTCACCTTTGACGACCACCAGGACACCTTACTGGTCATGCAAGACCTCTCCTCAGCCTTCCACACACTACAGAACTATTTTTTTTTTAGAAAGATTGTTGTCAGTTTCCTGAGTTCCTCAGTCATCTCTTTTTTCTCTTATTGATTTACCTATCTCAGTGCCAGTAACGGTACCACTGACAAATGGCCTATGATGACAGGTATCACTGCTAGACAGAAGAAACCCGGCTCTATTTGAAAAAGTCAACTAATCATGCTGCTGAAAATGGCAAGCGTAACTTCACTCTGGCCATCAATGAAATGTGGATAGAACACAATTACGTACATTTAAATGGTGCACACATCGAGTGTTCCATCATTGGCAAAGCATCACATTTAAAAAATGTCCAAGCTCGCATGAGTGTATTCTATAGTCTCAATTCAACTGCCAATTTTTTATAGGATCAATACTTTGTGCCTATTTTTACACAAGACCTGCACTCCCATAATTGCACTTGTAAGTTCTACTACATATTATGCTTATCTTTTTGGGAAAGTCCAGTATTACCTCCTGCATCACACAATAGGTATATCTATATGGGACACCACAGGAGCCAACATTGATCTAGCATTCAAAACAAACAACCAGATTAACAAATTTAACAAAATTCCATTGCCTGGATCATGACTCATACCCCCTTTCATTTCATATAACCCGTACACCGACTACGGGCACAAATTCAAATCAACTTCAAGAATGTTGTCCTTACAAATGCCTATTTCAAATTCCTTCACATTATTTGACATCCAGAGTCTCACCTATATACCTGCAAGGCACCTGAAATAATCTGGAACTCATATACTGCTAACCTTCTTGCTCCAGACTTGCCCGCTTTTGGAGCAGTGTCTCTTTGAATGCAAAAGAATCAGGCTCTATCTAAGAAAAACTCAAAATCCACCTTTAAAGTATGCATTTAAAGAAGCAACCGTGATGAGCTTTTTTCCATTGAACAATCTCGTGCACCCCCTTCCGTCCCTTAACGCTATTCAAGCTTGTATAACATATAACATAACCCATCTATGGGATGAGCCGGAACACTTATTTTCTTCATGTGAGATTGCCTTATAAACATGAAATTAAAGTATAAATACAACGAGTAACCTGTAAAGTGCATTGTCCAACAACTCTCACAGTGGCGATTTACCACGAAGAAAACATGTTTGATAAACACAAAATGAATAGGAGCCATTTTCTTCACAATCATTATTTTTCTACAATGCAAACGTTCTCAAAATGCATGGTTTGCTTTCACTAAACATTACACAAGAATAAGAGGATAAATATAAAATTCGCCATGTTATATCTGAAGGTGCTGTGTTTTTGACTGCAAGTAAAAAAGTCATACAAATTATGAATACAAATCCACTATTATGCACACAAAGAAAGAAATCACATTGCCATTTCACACCTACGGTATACTTATTCCAGAATGACTGGCTTTGGAAATTCTTGCTTTTCATTCTATCAAAGGGCCTGCTAACCCAGCCAATAAAAAATGCAAGCAACAACACAACTCCAGAAAACAGAAAGGGCTGGTTAAAGGCAACCTTCCCCTCTCTACTCTGTCTCTGCATTATATACAATAGACTTTGCACCTATACGAGCCACAACTAACATTGAAACAACATAACGAATCTGTGTACAATACGCAATTGACAGAGAGATAGAAGTGGAGAAGAACGATATTTAATTTGCAAACATCTCTGAACCATGAAGGTTTTCTCGTAAATCGAAAATGTCATGTTTTCCTTTCCACAGGCATTACTCTGGATTTACGCCCTGCCTCCTTGCAACTTTGTTTCAATTGGATCCCCACATCCTGACACTCACTGAGCGATTGTTCTGTTTTCGGTTCGTAGGTATTTTCCGAATCCCATTGAACACAGGTTCTTGTGGGCTTCACCAAGGGAATTCGGGGTTCAAGTTGTCTCACTAAGCATCACGTCCATCCACTCTTGTCCCTTTCCAGCAACATAGTTATTTCATACCTGAATAATTTCCATTCTCCCACGTGTGCAGACTCATCTATGTTACATTGTGCCCAGGATTACTGTATCACTACAACATCACCAGCGTTTTCACTCTTGCACACAAACGTTGTGGCTCTTCATCAAATCTCGGCAATCTTATTTAATTCGCCGGGTGTCAGATCAGATATACGAATCTTTGTTCTTGAATCCCTTGGCATTATATTGGCTGCATTGAATGCATGCATGAAACTGGTCAGCCCGTGTCAATTATGGCAGAAACAAATGGCATTTTGAAATGTTGAAATACACTTCCCCACCACCTGATTTAACAGATGCATCTGATTAAAATGAATATACTTCTTAAGTACCTTTGTCGCTTTCCTACATTTTCCATTTAGTTACCTGCTATTACTTCTCCACATTTCATTGCCTGGCGATTCTTCCTGGATGATCAAGCTCTCAGAAACAGAAGAAGAACCCTCTTCAACCTCCTCACCTCTATCTTCCGGGGATTCTTCCTGTAACTCACCCTTCTTTCTTCTTCGTTGTCTGGTCTTCTTTTCCTCCTTTGTGAAGACGTAAGGGCGAGTTCCTCCGGAGGCCACTTTGCCTGATTGATCCACAACCAAAGCAGTGTGGGCCCCGTGGAGCGAACCCTCTCCGATTAGGGAAAAAGACTTGTGGCAAAAGAAAAACGATTCCAAGTATGTATAGACTGTGTAGGATGGTTCGTAGTATGCGATAGCAAAGGGCTCCAAGGGAGGGACTGGGACTATAGATGGAACAAGTCCTTGTTACATGTGTTGGATCTGGTAAGAAGATGCAGTCGCATGGAGCCTGGAATCAGATGGCAAAGAGTACTTGAAAGTAGCGAGGAAAGTAGAATCCTAAATCAAGGAAAGGTAAGCAGCAAACAGGACCATGATCAGTAGGCAGCCAACCAAGTGAGGAAAGCAGGAAGCTGCAAGCGTACAGTAGCCGGTAAGAAAATAGCAGCGTTCCGACAACAGAGGCTCATTGAAGGAAAACAGGGAGAAAGACAGAAAGAGAAACACAAGGAAGCAACAGGGAAGGCAAGCGCAGAAAACACTCGGCAGCGTCTTACCCAGAGTGAAAGAAGGTTGCAACGCTCCGAGAGTAGGATTGGGTGCTACATAAACAGGCAGCGGCCATGTTGGAAAATTAACTAGAACGTTGTTGTCTGTTACTCCGAAAACATGATGGAAAGTTAGCTGTTCTGTCAACGTCGCCAAATACTCCATAGGCGAGTCATGACACAAGCACCCTGAAGGTCTAAGAGCATGGCAGTACTTACATCTGAAGTAGGATGAGAATTGAACATTTTATTCAGCACTTTCTATCTATTCTATCTATGCAGAGCATCTTAATATGTTATGATATGTTGTTATGGCCTTGAAGTGCAGGTGGTTGTCTGGTAATTCAATAGATTGGAGTATGAACATTATGTAATGTAACTGTGTATTATATTGCAGGAAAATAACTCTTGCTTTGGTAGTGCTGACTTTCACTGCCACCTTATCTTTCACAGCTTGCTTGTTTTGGGTGGGTAGTACTATGTGCTATGTGTTTGACTATGTCAGTTAATGCTATATTTAACAGTTGGTATGTGTTGGGTGCGCAATAACCGTGTCTTTGGGCCTCATTACAAGGTGGGCGTAAAGGGATACCGGGCACCGGTAAGGACACCGGTGCCGGTAATCCCTTTGCTCCCTATTCCGAGTTTCCTTAGCGGGTCCCTTCCTTAACGCCTGGTTTTACCAGGCGCTATGGACGGGACCCGTTAAGGGACTTTAGAGCTAATAACGGTACCGCAATTTGCGGTACCGTTATTAGCGCCTTCCCATTGAGCCCTATGGGGGCTCAAACTGGAATGGGGAATGGCTTTTCCAATGGGGATTTACCGGTCCCGCAAAGGTCGGAATAGACCGGTAAATCCCCATTGAAACAGGGCGGACTCGGTACAGGTATTGGAGGTAGTCATGGCGCAAATAGCGCCATGATTACCTCCATACTCGGTATGAGGGCCTTTGAATCGGTCTGAGAGCCGTCCATATATGCTGGAGAAATGAATGACAGCACAGCACACATGTGTCCTTGACGTCGCAGATCTGGACGCTTGTATGAGAGTGCTGTCACTTCACAGCTCAGGGTTCCTATACAGGGTGTTGTGTGTGTTTAAAGACTGTCACTATGTAAGGTTATGATAAATGTATTGCTTTTATATTGCTTTATGCCACAGTGAGGAGGGTGTCTTTGAAGCTGCGGGTTAGCAATGTAGACTCCAGTGCATCACAAGGTCTGCACTAGAGTGCCCCTCAGCTCCGAACTGACTCAAGCAACCGATTTATATTCTATATTATGGAGACGTGGGTGACCCTGAATATTCTTCCACTTAAGAGTGACCTTCTTTAGCTAGATTGAGAATGCAATCTTCCAGAGCAGTCATTGGGCCCTGCCAGAAACCAGTGTGAAATCCTGCCTGTCTGGTGGCTGCTGGGATCCTATGGGAATAATGATCATATGTGACTCCTTTTTGACAACTACTTCCTGGAGCAGATTTCTGGGTTGTTTAATAGTGGAAGTGCAGTGAACTCAGCTACCCTGGGAAAACAGCCTGTTCACTGGGCAACCAATTCATTGTATAGAACTGAACTGGACCAACACAATTTCTGGAGGGGGGAGAGGGAGGGGAAGACAAGTGCAAGGAGATGGAGGGGCCCCATAATCTGTGTTCCAAATGTACTTACAAACTAGGGGAAATGAGGATGGTCCTGGGAGTGATTTTGGTATATTCCACTGCAACAATGAAGGTTAATTGAAATTCTGTGTGGACTGGGTTCCAAAGTCTGCTGGACATGGGAGAGAGTAGAGACATTCTTCAGCCCTAAAACCAAGAAAAAGGAATTGCAGCACAAGTGAATGTACCCACAAATTGATTCACAGACAAGACGCAATACCAGGGGGAAGAGAAATTGGGCCTCATTACGACCCAGGCGGTCCGGAAATAACGGTGGCGGCAAACCCGCCGCCACCGTTGTTTCCGGACCGCCTGAGTCCGACCCCTGCAGGCGGGAGGTGATGTTCCCGCCAGGTCTGACCTGGCGGGTTTAACACCTCCCGCATGCAGGCGGACGAGGAAACACCGGCAGCATTACGAGATGCTGCCGGTGTTTCCATGATCCCCATTTCCATCGAGTCCCATAGGACTCAATGGGAATGGGGATTTACACCATTGCGCCTCCGTGATTCCCGGAAAACCGGGGTTGTAATGCCCCGGTAATTCAGGGAATCACGGAGGTGGAATGGTAATACGAGTCTGGCGTTAACCAGGTGGTTTTACCGCCTCGGTTAGCGCCGGACTCGTAATGAGGCCCATTGTGATTTGGGCAGCTTACACACTTGTGGAGAATAGCAGTCCAGAGCTGTTTACAACTTGTATCAGCACACAGTATAACCTACCAAATAATCAATCGGATACCTGCTTAAACAGAGACACCCGCAATTCTTCAAAACCAAGTTCTCCTAAAAATGGGCCACTCCTCAGCATCTCGTTTTTTAAGTATCAACTGATACGTATGCACAAAGCTCTATCAAAATGCATTTGTAACGGCGTCTAACAACCCTACTCAATGCTGCTACGATTATAGTTCCAATGTAGACAGCAAATGGACTGAAATGCAGCAAATAAGTACTGAGTATTAGCAGATTCACAGTACATGTTGAATAAATCACTCCCAAGTTATGGCTACTAGGCCTAAGGTCCTCAGCATTAGCATACCCCTGTACAATTATTTACAAACAAGGCTCAAAGTTCAGATGCATGCATGGGACCTGAACTTCACTGTGCATATATTCTTCCTGGGAATCCTGTCCTTCTTTTCAAGCCCATCAAATGAAGCAACAGCATTTCCAACTAATGACTAGAGTGCAGCTAATATCAACTATTAGTACCCGGCGAGGGCGCAATCAGAATGCAAGAGCCATTTTGATTGGCCCTTGGCGAGTCATTACCAGGCTGGGAATCCCTCTGTCGGCCTTTGTCCCCGGCGAGGGGCGTGGCAGCCTCTCAGCAAATCAGAGGCTGCCTTCACCTGCGCCGGGGACTCTGGTAAGCTTTTTTTTTTTTTTCCTACCCTCCCTCCTTGCCCTCCCCACTTACCTTTTTTCTGCTGCGTCCCGCTGGGGAACAATTGCAGGCTCCAGCTGTGTGGAGACACACGGCTGGAGGCTTGCATCGTCCCCTAGCAGGGACGCAGGTACGTTTTTTTTTTTTTTTTTTTTTTTTTAACCTTCCCCTGCCTCCCGCCCTCCCAACCCTACTTACCTTCTGCTTCTTTTTTTTTTTTCGGGAGCGGACGCGCTGGGAACACTTGTGTTCCCAGCGCGTCCGCTCCCGATGGCCGCCATGGAAAGGGAAAACGGACTCCCGTTTTCCCTTTCCCGGCGGCCATTTTCTTGGTCGTTTTTTTTTTTCCTACCCTGAAACAACGCGGCTTTTCGGGACAGAAAAAAATGCTTTTAGTGCCCCGGTCACGCACATAATGCGGCCCGGGGTACTAAAAGCAATATGACCCTCGCGGCAGGGGCATTACCGACTCAGGTAATGGCCCAGGGCCTTCGTTAAGGCCCTCGCTTCGCTCGGGCCTATAACTATGGGCCCCGGTGCATTACCTGAGTCGGTAATGCCCCCGCCGCTCGGGTCATATTGCTTAAATATGAACTTTATTTAAGTCTGTGCAAAAAGGACGAACATACTCGGCCTTAGCACTTAAAGGTTAAGAGGTACATAACTGAGTGACCACACCTTTATAGTGTTTGTTCATTTTTGGCCGTTGCTAAAATTTGTATCTGAATGGTATGGTTCAAAGATGCACCCCCAGAGCTAACTGCAGTTCCTAACTGCAGGGCTTTTGCTTGAGGAAAGCAAGGCGATATAAAACCTGCATCAAAATTTTCCTTTCAATTGTAGAGATGTACTGCGGTTTTATGTTAAATTTGCAAATGCGCAATCATTGTTTACACATGCACAATCACATGTTAATGAGAATGTGCATGTGCAAACAGTGAGTGTGAATGTGCAAATGAGAATATGCATGTGCAAACAGTGAGTGTGCATGTGCACATTTATCTTAATACTCCCTCTATATTCATAGGCCCCATCATGCTCTGTCATTGACTTGATCATATACTGCTTGTATTTTATTTCACTTTTCTCGCCTTTCTTTTCCTGAAAGCATTTGTAAGTCGTTTGTACAGACGTACCAATCAAAAAGAGAGTTTAAAAATACCTTCTATTACAGTGCCTGGAAGCTGGTGGAGTTTGGATATGACGTGTTATATAAGAGCCCAATATTATTGTAATTATTACTTAGCCACAAAGCAGGTTTATATTTTCGTAGCACCTTGTTTTGTACCACCTATTAGTAGAATGATGAGTCACTTATCAATGAGAAACAAAAAAGGTTTCTCGAATCATTCTTTGAGTGGAAATGGGGACATATATTTTTTCTCTTCAAGATATAATTTGAGGCCAATTTCCAACAGTTCTTAGCCAGCGGAATTACTGGGGCAGACTGGAACACAGCCAGCAGTCCCAGATAATTTTGGAAAAGTATGAGCTGTGGCCGATTACTGTAATGACAGCATTTCTGGGTGATCTCGGGATGGAGGTTGGTTCCATTAGAACAGGTGCATTGGTCCTTGTAGGGCTTTTAGCTGCCTCTCCAAGTTTTAAAACTAAACCCTAACAAAAAGGACATTATGCTGGGACAGGAGGTGGGGTACATCTTTGAATTGTCCCAGGCGAGATTGCTAAACACTTGGGGATTATACCCTGCCCCTGTAACGATTTTAATAGACCTGGGAATATACATGGACATTAATATGTGCACAACGACTCAAGTCTCCACTACTAGGAGAAAGCGTTTTTCAACCTTAGGATGCTCCACGGGTCCAGAAAGTACTTACACTGTTGATGCCAAACCTTGTGCATGCCAATAGAGCCTAACTGGGGCTTTCAAAATACGCCTTACATGACTTTCACTAGGTACGGAACACTGACTCCTGAACCCACCGACGTCTATCACAATGTGGTCACATTACCCATGTATTCTTGTCTTTGCTTTGGCTGCCTGTGGAGTCTGTGCTCCTATTTAAAAACCTCATTTAAAAATCTCTGTATAGTGCCCGCGGTGCATAACAATTGGGGCACAGTGTTTCTGATAGAGACCTTGGAATTATTTTCTCCAAATCTTAAGGGGGAATTGCTAAATATGCCCTACTCTAAATGGAAAGAGCTGACAGCCATGCATTTCTGGTACAGGCCACGAGGCCCGCAAACCGTCTGCTACTTGAGATAGTTTAGAAAAAATGAAGATTCCCCTTTTCTAGATTTAATATCGCGCCCCATGCGTTTTTGTGTTCATACCTTGACATTTTATCACCAGCTTCCCAAAACTCATTGTGTTCGTGGACTCTTCAAGTACCCAGTAACATGACATAACATTACATGAAAGCCTTCCCCCAACCAAGTACAGAGATTAAAATTGGTCATGACCAAAGATTAGAAATGTCAGCATAAGTCAACGGCCTACATTGTATTCATGACACATCTATCCAAAGTGTTCAGCAACACATGCATTGCTCTCATTTACTTACTTGATACCTTATTCACTCATTTATATAGGATAAGGGGGATCACTATGATCCCTGTTCATTATGTAGGGAAATGGCAAACAAACTTTGAAGTATGTCGCCTGACCCATTCCCTCTCCCCTTACCCTCCCTCCTTCCAAGTCATTGGGCCTCATCACGAGTTGAGTGGTAACGCCGGCGCTAATAGCGCTGGCGCTATTTGCCCTACCGCCAAACCCCCCGGCGCTATTAGCGCCGGATCATGGGTTTGGCAGTATTGGAAGTCCCCATTCCTCACTGAGCCCATTCGGGAATGCCCCATTCACCATTGGGCTCAATGGGGAATTTTCGCACTCATACCGCCGGCGGATTTCCCGCCGCTGGTATGAGCACGAATTTTCGGCAGATTTCCCCCCAGCTCAGAGCTGGGGAGAAATCCGCCAAAGCCCTGATTTGGCAGACCCTTAAATCCGGCGGTAATAGCGCTACTGCCGGATTTAAGGGTTACTGCCAAACTCGTGATGAGGCCCATTATCTGGAATGTAAACATGGCATGATCATTGTGCGCAGAAAATGGGGGCAGATGCCCAGAGGTGGTTCTGACACGATTTCAACATTATTTATAATAAAAGAGCATACCAATAATATATAAACCTGCAGATGAGTAAACTGTCAGCAACAGAAATATTGCACAGAGGGCCCACTGAGTGTTCTCTAAAAATCATGGAAAGGTAAACCCAAATTATCTATGATGTCCACCTGATTCCCAAGATTAAATGTTCCCTGTTGCTGATAGTTACCCACCTACACTGTGTTGTTATGTATATCTCTCCCAGTACCTATTTCCCATCCCCTTGCTTCCCCCGTGGACAAGTAAGGCAAGCAGTGGCAAGGGTAGACATAGGGAAAGCAAAGACAACATGGATGGTGTGAAAAGAAATACCTTTGCCATGCCACCCTGCCCCACCTGTCCCTCATATCTTCCTAATCTCATAACATCCTCGCCTTCTGACACCCCTTGTCTGCTCTCTTGTATGGGACATCTTGACCCATTCCAATGTGCCCCACTGCATCACTTCACAAATGGTGAAAAAAACAGCCTAAAATGGATGTGCTGACTCCTGTGTGCGCCAGAATCTTGAAACTGTGTTTGGGTCACAACCAGAAAAGGCTGCACACCTCACCACACAGTCAGGTGGGGTGAAAACAGAGTTATCACTGCAGGAGCATGCCAGTGGGCCCTGCCACATTCAACATGGAGCAAAGCAGCAGAATTGTACTGAAAACCAAAAATGCCTTTTAAAATGTTAGCTTTGCAACCTTAAAAAGTGCTGTTTTGGCGCTAGATACATTAATTTCCATTGAATTATTGAGATTAAAAGGGTACTGCAATGCCCAGAGACATCCAGTGTGGATCAGAGGAACCGGGCCTCATTGACTGACAGCTCTATAAAATGTATCTAATGAAAAAGCAGCCCATGCCTTGTTTTCATCTTCCATGGGAAAAACGTAACAACAAGTAACAGAAACAGTTGTGCAGAGAGAAACTCTGAACAAAGGTAGGATGCATGTATCCAGACTGCAAACAATCCCAGCACTCAAGGGAAGACCTAATGCTGGATAAAATGTGTGGGTGCTGCATAGGAAAATCGGATTTAAAGAAAGCAGTTTGATGTGCTTTTTATGAAGGAAGTGCAAAATCGCCTGTTGTGAAAGTATGCTTTTGTTTAAAGGCTTAATTCTTGAAGAAATGTCAAAGGATTGCTAATGTAAAAATCTACCTATAAACTGTGTTGATTCTATATATTTAAATGAAAGATTTGGGTGAAACTTAAACTTAAAACCCAGTCTTGAGTTAATTAACTATTTTAAAAAAACAATTCTGCTATGACAGTCCTTAGCCTGGGAAAGGTTGACACTTCACTGCTAGCAGGAAAGGCTAATTGCTGTGGGCAGACCTCGCATACTCAGGACAAAGGACCTCATTAGACATTCCTCTTTGCCCCAGGCAAAGACAATATAAGGCTTGGACAGAAGGGGAGGGGCAGGATGCTCCACTCTCCAGGAAGAGGCTTCTCATTGAACTTCAAAGGACTTGCCATTTGCTCACACTTGTGAAGGAAGAAGAAAAAAAACTGACTTGTGATTTTTGGATTTAAAATGCTTATTTGCCACTGAGTTACAAGACATTTAACTTGGCAGCCAGAATAAGTAAACGAGTGAAAAATACATACATATGAATCTGAACTTAGGCTAGCCATTCGACTAACTTGGTAGGATTTCTTACTGCATAAGGAACTGAAGTTATGAAAAATGACTAATTGCGGAGAAACTATTAATGCTGCAAATCTAATATTTTGTATCCATGTCCTAGGGGTGATTGCACATGTATGTACCAAATTAGGAATTGTTAGGCCAACCCTTTATGATGAAAATTGACAAATTCCACTGAAAGACAAAACCAGGTTCCACCGTCTTGGGAGTTTGATGTAAATGTGTCCCATAAAATATATACTTATGTATCCAATTTTCGTAGCGGGCATGAATATATAAAGTTGTATTTGTGAGAAAGCTACGTTTTGGTCGCAATAACTATGGGAGGTTTCCAAGTCACATCATAAAACATGACAGCCCTTTCTGTCATCCAACCAGCAAAGAGCAAGGCGGGAACTGTGCCTTTGACCAATCACAGCATTGTCTGCCCCTACCATGAACTGAGGGATGTCATTTGGCATGATAAATAAGGGAACCTCACAACACACAGACACACACTGATTCCTGACAACATCCTGATATCCGCGTGGCGCCCTGTTCCTGAAATCTCCATCTTGTTCCTGATTCCAGATTTCTTTGCAAAGCTAAGGCCTCAGCATTGCTGAACTCTTTTTCAGCTAGGCCCAAATCCTGAAACCATCCCAAAACTTAAGGGAAGACATTTTGATCCAGTTTTGCTTGCTACCACGAATGCTTGCCTGCTAAAACTCGCCATCCCTCTGATCTACAGTGTCCAGCAACCAGAAGGGCCAGTATAATCCAGTCCAGTCCAGTTTGAGGTGCCAGTCCGCTGATCCAATTCTGCCAGATGTGCCCTGCTGTCCTTAGATCCGATCGTGATGACCAGAGCTCTTGACGGTCCAAAATCTTAAATTAAAGTGGACTGTAAGTATCAATAGGAATCATAGTAAACCATATTATATTTGCCTTGCCTTGTCCTATCCCAATCTATGACCTGTCCCATCTTTAACTTAAGAACCTATAATCTTGTCAGAACCATTCTTTCAACTCTGTCTGTGATTCCGAGTGTTAATGATATTATCTTCATTGTTGTTTTACTACACCATAAGTCATTAGTGATTTGGATTAAATAATGTAATTCCCATAAGGAAAACGGGGAATCCACCACATGAAGGGTTACAGTGGCCAAGTACCTGTGGAGATTCACGGGTGGCATTCTCTTTTTCTTAGCCATTAAATCTAGTTTAAGTAAAAGTAACATGTCATTTTAAAACCGATTTTCTGCTTTTCTCTGTTCTATTTTTCTAAAAGCACCTTTCATTCAAACTTGCATAACTTCCTCAGTTTAATAGCTAGAGACTTCATTTGAACTCTGACTTAAACCTAAGACCATTAGCTACATCCCTACCCAAAACCACAGAAACAGTGTATTTGACCCGTTTTTCTTAAAAACCGTTTAGTGAAAATTAGGCCGGAATTTGCATTTCTGCAAATGTTTTATACTTGTGATTTCCAATCTCATCTATTTCCAAACTTCCATTCTGATTCATAGTGTTTACTGTTGCTCATACTAAAGATTAGGATTGTTAGCATCTTTTCAGTGTTCCCCCCATAGAAATGTATATCAATTTAAGGATCTTTGCACACTTTCATTGTTTTGCTCAGCCATTTTCAAGTGTCATTTTAAAAGTGTAAAATTTCCAAAATGTTTTTCTCTCTTGTTTGGGGAGGGAAGATTGCATTCAAACCCTGTCTACTGTTTTATATTCCTGAATACCTGCTGCTTACTTACATCTGTGTAGAAATTCTTCTTTGTGAGTTGAGAAATTTGCAGGGGGAAATCTTAACTTAAATGCTATCTTTTCAAAAAATTCAAAACTGTTCTTTTCTCTGTGTTTTATATTCTGAGTGCTAAAAAGTGAATTCAACTGCATTACCTACTTTCTCAACTGTATTGTCACCACATTGGTGATTGCTGCCCCATATATTAAAACATGTGTTTGATTTGAATTTTAAACAAATAAATAAATATTACCTTTACCAACCATTCTGATTCCTGGTCCATTGTGACCTGGGGGTATTTTGAGAAGGGGTGTGATATGAGTGGTATATCACTCAGAATATTGAACCTATAGACACAATAAATAAGTATTTAATGTGTGCATTGCATGCTAGGCTGAGACCCGGGTGTATTGCTTGATTGAAATCCTTAACAGATTTGGGGGCTCGTCCGGGATTTTGAGTTTGAGTTACCACCCGTGACAGTCTAACACAGCAGACTAACCTGCAGGGTACAGACACCTTGGGGGTCATTCCGAGTTGGGCGGTAAGGGGTTACCGGCCAAGGTAAGGATGCCGGTGCCGGTAACCCCCTACCACCATATTCTGAGGTCCTTTAGCGGGTCCCACCAGGAACGGCTGGTCTGACCAGCCGTTCTTAGCGGGACCCGTTAAGGGACCTTGGAGCTAATAACTGGCCCGTTATTAGCTCTAAGGTTATTAGCGCCTTCCCCATTCCCATTGAGCCCTATGGGGGCTCGAATGGGAATGGGGAATGGTATTTGGCATGGGGACTTACCGGGTCCACATAGGTCGGAAGTCCCGGTAAGTCCCCATTCCGCCTACCCGGACCAGGACCCGAGCTTGTAGGTAGCCATGGTGCTAGTAGCACCATGGCTCCCTCCAAACTCGGAATGACCCCCCTTGTGTGGTTGGTGTACTGTGCTACACTGTACAAGCACCTCTTAAAATAAATACTCCAAAATCGGGCCTGTTTGTAAAAGTAAAAGCAAATCAACACTGAAATAATTCATAAAGAAATTGATATTTCCAAAATGGTGATCCCAGTAGAAATCAATATGGCTAGGGAACACCCCCTGCACAAACTGTTTGTCAGGGGTGAGTGGCCAGAACTGAATGAACAGGTCTGGCTGAAGGAAATCAAAGAACAGGTCACTGCCATGGACCTGGATTACTGACAAGACAAGGGCCCATTACACCAAACTCTTAGTGAACTCTACATGGACCCAAAAGTGAAAGAGGAGCAGAGTAAAATTGCCAAAATAGCAGTCTACCTATGCCTCCACATAGGTCTAATGCAGGAAAAGCATGCCGAGAACACATAGCCCTGGCAAATAATCAAGTGGAAACACTGGAAAGAATCCAGACTGATCTAGATCTGCAAGTCAAAGGCTACAGAAGAGCCAAGAATTAGAGACAGAATCTGGACAGTATGTTACAAAATTAAAAGAAGATCTGGCTCTCCTACAGCAAGAGAAGGCAGAGCAAGATGCCCAATTACAGGCACTGAAAGAGGAGTGTCAGGAAAGGATGGACTCTTTACAACAGAGTCAACAGAAACTGGTGCAACAATTACAGTTTAATAGAGCCTGCACAGAGCAAATAGTTACCCTACAGGACCAGATAGACAAATTAAAGGAGGAAAATAATACATTAATTATTAACGACCTCCACTCTCAAGAGAATTTGATGAGGAGCACCAGAAATCCAGTGCATTCAAAAAACAAAGGGATGACCTGGCTGAACAGAGGGGCACCCTGAGTCAGGAGAGGGACACCTTAGGCCAGGAAATAAGCCAATTAAAAACCAAGCTAGAGGGAAGAAAGCTGGACCTCCAGGAGCTCAATGAATTAAAAACAGAATCTGAGAAGTTACTAGCGCACACCAGATGGGTGGGGGATGCTCTGGAAAAGAACACCCAGAACAATGATGCTAAAACTCAGGAGGTGAGTCTCCTGCAGCAGAAATTGGCCCAGTATATTCAGACCAGGCAGGAAGCGCAGAGAGACAATGAAGCTCTCTATGAAAAGAACAATGTGCTCCTCCAACAGATAGCAATGCAAGAGCGAATTATTTAGACCAGTAAGGCCCTGATAGAGGAACAAAAGGCTCAGATTTTAGCATATCACCAGGGAATAGGGGCAGAAAGAGAAAAGGTAGAGACGGATAGAACAACCCCTGATCCTAACATCAGGACCCCTGTAATCAGGGACTCTGACCCCTTCAGTACCATGGACCCAGCTTCATGTCCACTGGCTCATATGAACCAAGGGCCATGGGGATGGTAGACTTCAACATTATTGGTAAAATGGGACTGAAAGATCAGTGCCTCCCAGAAATTGTTGGATGGCGCCGCTGTACAGATCCCCAAATGTTAGGGCTAACCTCTCTGTTCAGGAACACTCCTGTGAGGGGAGAGTCAGGGAACTGGATCCACAAAACTACAGCCTTCGAAGAGATCAGTTTGTTAAATTTGGTGGGGAACTCCAGGAAATAAAGCCCAAAAATAGTATCCTAAAAACCTCTTCCGAGGTAGGGCAGTGGGGGGGGCTACTCTGCCATTCCTGGGAGCCGGGGAGAGTCAGAAGACTCTTCTGAGCACCACAGGCATAAGGAAACTAGGCCCCCACATTCTGCAAGCCCTTCTCAAGCTCACAGAATCAGGGAGTGCCTAGAGGATCAGATAGCCACCTCCGGTGGTAGTGCCTCCGAGTCATAGGATGAGTGGACGCGGGTGACTAAGACCAAAAAGGCAAACAAAATCAAGAGGGCTATGCAAAAAGATCCCCTGAAGCAGACCAAGGCCATTAGGAGTGTTACCTATCATAAAAATTCCAAGTATTCATTCTGGGAACACCTTGAAATATACAAACAGATGATGGATACTTTTCATCTGAAAGATAGTCAGAATTGCATCCAATATGTGAAATGGACATTCTCCCCTGAGTACTCCAGCTTCTTTGCGGGGCTGGAGGATCAGAACCATGCAAGATGGTCCACAAGGCGGCCTACAATCTGCAGTGTGGGGAAGATCAGGCCCCACAAGAATTTGTGAAGGAACTCAAATGCGCCTTTGTGCAGACCACCAGGAGGGTGCGCACAGATAGTAGGGAGTTCATTAACACCTTTTTCCATGCACTCCACAAATACATCATGACCCAGCTGGTGAGGGACTTTCACGAGAAGAGATCAATAGACTGGGTCATAGAACAGGTGACCTGTATTTCTGAGGTGCAGAAACCTGTAGAGAACAAGAACACCAATAAAAACCCCAAACCAGCCAACACCCCTGCTGCTGCTAAGGTGGCAGAGGTGAAGGTTGCCCGTATTTTAGATCTGAAGATGGGGGGGTGGCTAAAAATATACCTGTACAGAACCTATCCAGCCAAAGAACCAGAAGGCCCTCAGGCCAATCCCAGAAAGGTAGTCAGGGAGGTAATCCCACAAATGGGATCCCTAACCCCTGTGATTGCATTAGCTCCCGATATAAGGGCAACAAACCCATCCTGGGGTATGTGTAGACTCCCCCAGCCCAAGGGAGGGGTCGAACCAGGTGGGTAACAACCCAGGAAACTTCCCTCCTAACTTTTCCCAGGAGGGCAGTAATCCCCCAAATGCCTGGTTGAGTTTCTTTCCCTGGTACCCTGTAAACTTCAAACTACAAAAACAACCCTCCTTTCTTTCCCCACTTGCCTAAGCCCAGACAGCCCAATCCGGGAGAGGGGAGGTCGAGGGTGGTAGGTTACCCAAACTATCCAAACCCAGGCCACTATGGGAGAAGGGATAGTTACCTTTCCCGTGAGTCACCAAGAATGGACCAGAGACCCCCGTACCAGCCAGAGCGGGTGTCCCAACTGGAGTGCTAGGTCCAGAACGTGTCCCAGGATCTGGGTAGCATGTTGAGGGCTCACCAGAACCCTCAGATGAACATGGCACCTCAGAACTCCACAAACTAAGGGTCTGGTACTCCAGAACAATGGCGGGGAGAGAACCCCGACAACTCACCGGTTCCAAAGGAGGAGGCACAGGGGAACGGGGGTGGAAAGCCTTAGAGGAAGCTTCCTTCCCCACTTGTGAAAAACCCCTGGAAACCCAGGAACCGGAACCAAAATCTCCTGCCCCCGAAAGTCTGCAACCCAAGGAACAGAGGGCAGGTAGGAGAAATAAAGGACCTAAAAAGACCCATTTTGAGGAGGAGGTTAGTGTCCTCCAATTTGAAGGCGAGGGGTCCTCAGAGGACTCTGGGAAAAATAACTTCTCCTTCAGGGATGGGGGAACTCCCAAAGAAAAATGGGTCCCGAGAGATCCTAATGTAGACTGGGTTAATGGGGGGAGTGGGTTGGGATCAGCCACCATTGAACCCCAGAATGTTGATCCTGAAAGCCACCTTGCCCAAAAACATTCTGGTGACTGCCTCCAAAAAGTGGGGGGGACGGCCCAGAATCAGAACCAGGGGAGCCCAAAACTCCCCCAATATCCAACTGCCATATTTTCTTACAGATCCCCAAGCCCCCACACCGAATCCTGCCCAAACTACCCATGTGTCAGAATCAAGAATCAAGAAACTAACCCACCAACCTGCCCAAAATGCACATTATCTTTGCCCCCTTGAGAAGGAGGGAAGATTTTATGCCCCGGTCCAAGTACAAGGACAATGTATATTTTCGGCACTGGTGGACACTGGATTTCAAGTCACTCTTCTGTCAAAGAGAACCTTTGATCAGCTGAATTCAGGAAGGGGGGAGGGATACCAAATCCCTCTCACCCCTCTTCCTGGACAAATTCAGAACTTCGATGGGAATAAAATTCTTGGCGAGGGAACTGCGGATTTGGAAATTAAAATAGGGCGACACAAGGTGAAACACCCGATCATAGTCGTGACGCCGGAGGGCACACCCTGTCTACTAGGGAATGACATTCTGCAAAGGTTGTCTCCCCTAATAGACTGCGTGAACAAAGTCCTCTGGACCCAGACTAACCGACCAATAAAATTAAAACATAGTGTCAACCATGTTAGTTTAAATGGCACATGGCACATGGTTGAACAAAAACAGGATCATATTGAGTTCCATTTTAAAAACAACGAAATCCCTGACGTGACAGTAATTGCAGTAGGACAACAAACTGGTGATGGGAATTCCTCTCTATTTATGAAAATCAACCTTCCTTCCAGTTTCAAGTGGCATTCCACACTGGAAGGAAATACTCTGAAATTCTATACTAATTCACAATCAGGGAATCCCACTTCCATAGTCCAAAATGATGAGAAACCAGCTCAAAGCTTAGCTGACATTCAGAAGATTAGAGAACAGTTATACATCCCTATTCAGTTAAATGAGGGGAAGGAATCTGTTCTCGCCCGAGTGTGCATGAACTATGGTAAGAGCTTCATCAGCGAAGCCATGTTCCGAAAACTCCCAAAAGATCCAGCCATTCCCACATTTAAATTGATAGACAAATGGGAAATGGACATGGAAACTCCCAGTTAAAATCATCTCCTGGCTAGCAGGTGTATGCTCAAAATTACTATAGGCAACAAAAGCATAGTCCATAACTGTTGGGTCGTGCAAGATGTCCCTGCTGCATTTTATTTAGGCAGTGACATTCTCAATCGATTTGCCTTTAATTTGGACCTGACAAACTTCAAAGCCTGGTCCCGATTAGGGGGTAATCCCATAGACTTTGACGATTCAGAAAAAGCATTTTGGTCAGCTCAATTGCTGCCGTACGCAGTGGAAGTTCACATTGGAGAGGAAGTCACCATCCCAGGAAGGACACAACTAGTCCCATTTGAAGTAAAAATTAAAAGAGGACAGAAACTGCAAAATCCTGACGCATATCTTCACCTCAACGCACATCTCCAACAACAAGAGTTGGGATTAAACCCATTACCATTAGTCAATATGGAACATAACACAATTCCAATATTGGTGGATAACAGCACCTTAGGAGTATCACTCTGGGCGCAGGCACCATTATTGGAATGGCGGTTGATGACCAACATTTTTCCATAGATTTAGGTAATGAACTGATAGGACGGATCCCCAATGATTATTTTGACAGTGATAGCGACAATGACAAAACACCAGACAGGATCTTCACCTGGCATGGGGGGAATTTCCTGGTGTACTCTTCCTGACCTTATGGTAAGGAAGAGGTGACTTGTGCCTTCAGGAGGGATGAGGTGATCTTACAAGTCCACACAGACTGCCTTCCATGCCTGAAACCCTCTGTCCAGGTCAATACTTTAACCAGGGACTTCTCCACCCAGCTGGAGGAGGCCGCTGAGATAGCCAAACCAGAAGTCTTTCCGGGCTTCAGGCAGATGGTTGAAGAGAGAGTCAACCTAGCTGATGACTGTGAAACTCTGGAGTAAAAGCAAAAGTTGAAACAAGTTTTCTTAGATTTTCAAGATCTGTTTGCAGTGGACTCATATGACTGTGGTCGCACCGAAATTCATACAACAACAATTCCCACGGACCCTGGCATGACTCCAGTGTTTGTGAAGCAATATCGCTTGCCTCTCGCATCCATGGAGTCCCTCACAGAAATAATTAAAAACCTTTAGTCCCGTGGGATAATTCGTCCAGTCCACAGCACCTTTAATAATACGGTGCTGGGGGTTTTAAAACCGAACAGCCAGTGGAGACTCTGTGCTGACCTAAGGGAGCTAAACAAACTGGTCCATATGTCCCGATGGCCCCTCCCCTATATTGACCAGTGGCTGGCCCAGATCCAGAGGTCAAAGGTATACACTGCCATTGACCTGACCAATAGGTACTGGACCATACATGTCAGTAGGCGAGGACCAATACAAGCTGGCCTTCACCTTCAGGGGGCAGCAGTACACATGGACCTGGACTCCCTTAGGATACATCAACTCCGGCAATGAATTTAATATATTCTTACACAAGGCCATGCCGACTTGGGTGAAAGGGGTAAACTGGCCTATGTAGATGATGTTCTGATCAAAAGCTCAACTGTGGAGGAAATCTGTTATGTTCTGACACAGTTGAGGGTTGCCGGAGCAAAATTATCTTTCCAAAAGGCACAGTGGTGCAGGACCCGTGTCAATTTCTTGGGGCATAAGATAACTCCTGAGGGTCTCTGTCCCCAGGAAAAGAAAGTGGAAGCACTCCTGAAATTAAAAGGCCCCACAACTCTGCGTGAGCTAAGGAGACTCCTTGGACTGACTAATTACGGTAGAAAGTTCATTGAGGATTACGCAGAGATCACAAGACCCCTGATCCATCGGTTGAAGGGGGGATGAAGTGGGAGTGGGGTCCAGAACAAGCCGAGGCAGTAAAGCAACTCAAAAGAAGCCTCTCAAAAGCGCATTGCCTAGCTTACACTGTCAAAAACAAGGAGTTCTTCTCGGAGACAGGGTTCTCAAATACATGCTTGACTGCAGTATTATACCAAAAGCATGACAAGGTTAATAAAGTAATCTGCTATGCAAGCAAGACTTTATCCTCAGTGGAGGAAAAATTCAAGGATTGTGAGAAGGCACTCCAGGCAACGGTGTGGGTATTGAAAAATTACCGCCCGTTCATCCAGGGGGAAAACATCATAGTGGAGCCTCCACAACAGCCTCTGCAATATCTTCAAAGTGCCAGAATCCGGGCCGGAAATGTGAGCAACTCCAGAATTACTAGCTGGATCCTGTCAATGCAAGGCTTTTCTGTGGAGGTCAGATATGGCCAAAACAAAAAGAGTGCCCTCGCGCAAGGTGTGGCTAACTTGCATGATTGTGCCAGAGAAAACTGTCTCGAGGACGAAAGTCTTAAAATCCAGGACAACATGGAGGCGTACCTAAATTCCCCACACAAAGTCTATGAAGAAGACAAGTGTGAGGGAATGCCCACAATTTATGTGGATGGGTGCTCATACCATGTTGACAACAACGGGGAAAAGGAATTAGTGGCCAGTGTGGGTAATTCCTGGGTGAATGATGCCCCGCAACCCTCCGTTGGGTACAAAATCGGTCCCCGTAGTAGTCAGGTGGCAGAGCTGATGGCAGTTCATCAAGCCATCCTCACTGCTGTCCAACACCAACTCCATGAACTGGTCATAATCACTGATTCAGATTATGTCCGGAACGGGTTTGTGGAGCACCTGGTTAATTGGAAAACCAGAGGCATGCTATGTGCTAACAACAAACCACTCAAACATGGCAAGCTAATACAAAATTTTGATGATCTGGTCACCTCTAGTGGGATGACCATCTACTGAAAAAGATCAAGGGTCATTCCAAAGTAGAGGGACCAACAAAACTGGAAATGACCTAGCTGACCAACTGGCCAAAACCGGAGCCATCCAAGGGGATCTCCTTAAAATTGAATCCCTGTTGGGGTAAATCCAGGTCACTGCTATCACTAGGTCCCAGACAAATGCTCACAATAAACTCTCAACTGCCCAGTGGAGTAAGGAGTCCCCAGATGCTGATTTAATCACGGCTCAAAAAGGGGATCCAATCATTGGTAAGTTTTATCAACACATTGAGGATCCTGAGAACTTTCCCCTGATGGATACTGATTGCATTGGGAAAGAGAACCTCAGAGTGTTGATGAAATGTCCAAAAAATATTCAGAATCCAAGATGGTTTGTTGGTGAGGAGATCCATATCTGGCTGTGACCAGTCCCTACCTCATTCCGAAGCCTGATGCTAAGTCACGCCCATGATGCGGCCACAGCCGGTCATCAGGGTTTTCATACTACATTAGAAATCTTGCGAGAGGTTGCATACTGGCCACATATGGGGCAGGACCTCGACCAATACTTGAAGGGGTGTCTTGTGTGTGCATAATTTCAGCAAACATCACTCATACACCGTGCTCCCCTCCGAAAGAGGGGGATGACACTGCCTTGGTCAGATTTACAAGTAGATTTGATCAGGCCCGTAATTTGCTCCTCTAGGGGGAACAAGTACATGTTAACCGTAACATGCTTGTTTACTAAATGGGTGGAATGTCTCCCGGTCCCAAATTGCAAGGCAGAAACAGCAGCTGCCGTGATGATCAGACTGAGGTAGTCACTTCATCAGCAAGGTGATGACAAAGGTGTGGGAGATACTTGGGGTAAAAAGGAAACTACATATTGCATACCACCAGTCCCTAGTGGTGGTAATGGGAGGTACATTAAAACCATTGTGTGCATATTAAAAATGTTTGTGGCAGACTCTGGGCCAAGTTGGGATATTCGATTACTCCTTGTTCTGATGCCCATCAAATCTACCCCTTCTTCTGCAACTAAAATGTCCCCATTTGAGCTGATGACTGGACGAAGGATGGTGCTACCCCAGCATCTGCTCTATAGAACCCAAGAGCAGACATTGATAAATGCCTCCACAACTCATGAGTATGTTGAGAATCTGAGAAAACACCTTCAACATGCTTTTGCGTATGCTCAGCAGAATTTAGAAAGATCTGCAGACAGGGGGTGCTGTTGCGCCGAAGCAAGATGGCTGCCTGAGTGTAGAGCTCCGGACTATGAGAGAACACACTTGGTGATATATCCTTGCAGATACGGCTGAGCCATCCCCAACTTCTAGGGCCGCTGTGTGAACCTGTGTTCTATACACACGCCGAGAATCAGACCGGGAGACCCCCCGGCACCTCTGCTGTGGCCGCCAAAAAGACAGGGCAGCAGACGCCTTACCGGCCCCGCACCACGGCTCCAGCGAGTGCAGCTCTGCTCTCCCACACTACCCCCCGCTGTGGATGGCCTTTGTGGGGGAGGGGCTTCCTGACGAGATCACCCGGCGTTCCCCTGTGCCTTCCCTGGCTGGTGCGCCAGGCCGCCTGGACGCCGTGCCCTGGGATCTCCTCACTCTGCAGCAACCCAGAGGCTAGATCCTGTGCCTCCTGATACCCCGTGGCTCGGGGCCGGGCGCCGCGGGTGGACTGAGCCACTGCAGTTGTCTCCACACCGGACCACCGCTCGCCTGCCCTACTCCCGCTCCCCCCCAGAGGCGCACCGGTGGCGCGCGTGACAAGGTAAGGGGGCCAAGGAGTGTTGAGAGTGGGCTAATCCCCCGGTGCTGCAGCGCCGGCTCCTGCGGCGGTGGGCCAGCACTGGTCCCCCTCCCCTTCTGCTCACGGGGAGCATCTGCTGTGGTCGCCTGGCTCTCTGCCCGCACCGCTGGGAGACAGGCGTGATCCGGGCACTCTGTGTTGGGCGGCCGTTACCAGAGCACTGCAGCGGCCCAAGCCCTGGTGAGATCCCCCCACAGTACATTTACGGATCCTCCAGGAGAACCCCCGCGTGAGCCCCACCAGCGTTTGATACCCATCCCTCCAGGAGGCCGAGGCCCTGTGGGGACGCCATGACTTTGTGACAGGCCTGGGTGCGCCCCTCTGTGCACTTCTCCGTTGCTGGCGCTGGGAGTTGCTTACCCCCCACCCCCGAATTGCAACAACTAACGAACTCCTACAACTGGGGGTCCCCCTGCATTGCTGGGGTTTGTCGGGGTGGCAAGTACAGAAGCCGGGGTCCGCCCCCGGGGCCATATTAACCTGCAATCCGGCCCCGCTAAGTCGGCCTTGGGAACCAGCAGCAGCGCAGAACTTCTTGATTGCTGCACACGTACTGACCACAGGCAGGGCCCGGACCTGATCTCCACTACCTGTTCCACGCAGTACTGGGCCCTGGGGTCCTCCACCACCAGCAGTCACATTCTTACCAGCTCCACCCAAAGAGATAGCCTGCTGCTGCTGCCGCGCTCTAGGGTCTAGTCCATTGGTGATACCTCGGCCTGTGCCGACCCCGGAGTGGTGCGGAACTGGGGCGCTGCTGCTGCGGCACACACATATAGGTTTAAAGGAATCCTTGGTGCATAACCTAGTCCGCACACCTTCCCACCCTGATACCCCTGGTCCTACAGCTGCCGCCGGAGTACTCCACTCCCTCTGAACGCCCATACCCTCCCTGGCTCCCAGATCCCTAACCTCGAGCCTCACCATGACCAAGGGAGCCGGTGCTGGCAAAAAACAAAGCTCGTTAAATATGTTCACTAAAATGCCATCCAAGCCAGCGTCCGACGTCTCTGAGGAGGCACCTACCACCCCAGCCCCTCGGCCTCAGACAACTCACAGAAGATGCTGGAGTGTATCCGAGATGGTTTCACTACACTGCACACTAAACTGGACGACATGAATGGGACCATCTCCTCCATAAAAGCTCACATCGAAAAAACAGATGGACGAGTCGCTGAGGTGGGGGCAGCTGGGGATGATCTGGGCTCTCTCCGCGCTGCGGTCTCCACACTTACCAACAGGGTGTCGGCAGTGGAGAAGAAAAATGACGATCTCGAATCTCGCTCTAGACGTAACAACCTGCGCATTGTCGGAATACCCAAGGACAACATCGTGGAGCCCATGGAGGACTACGTGGAACGCATCCTCATGACACTCCTAGATTCCCCCAAGCTCTCCCCGCAGTTTGCTATAGAGAGAGCGCACCGTTCCTTGACCACAAAACCCAGACTGGGGGCTCCCCCGCGGCCCATCATAGCCAGGGTCCTAAACTTTCGGGAACAGGACGCCATCGTACGAGCGGCCATGATCAAGGGAGAACTTCTTCTTGGAGTGGCTAGGGTCCACCTGTACCCGGACTATTCTGTGGCTGTGCAAAGGGAATGCCAGACTTTTGCAGCTGTGAAAAAGAGACTCCAAGACTTGGGAGTTAAATACTCCATGCTGTTCCCCGCAAAATTAAGGATTGAACACTCCAACAAAACCTTTTTTTTCACGATTCCTGAGGAGGCCTCTAAGTTCCTTTATGAACATTTCCCTGGCTGATCCCTCGTCACCACAGTGGAAGTTCAATCTGTTATGATATCTGCCAAGTCGGCCTATGCCAACGATGGGCCGTACTCAGCTTTGCTTATAATAGTAACTATTCTGTCCAGGTTTACTATGGTTGTTGGTTTGGTTTCTTTTGTTCAGCTAATCCTTTGTTCTCCAATCTGCTTAGGATACATGATTTTATGGTGTTTAGCTGTTACTGATGCCCCAATGCTTCCCCAGCTCTACGATATGCACGTAAACAATTCACCTGAGCCCTGACGTTATATCGGGGACATGATAGTGTCCACAATTTTACAGTGTCATATCTGACACTTACGTGTGCAGTAACAGGTTGCTTTGAGCCCTTTGTGCTATACCATAATGCTCTGCATGTGTAAACTATGCTGAACACACTGGCTAATCCAGCTGTACGGGTAATCTCCTTAATCTCTCTCCAGTCCGCCGCGCCACCGCTAGGCCAGCTAACAGGCCCTGAGGCACTAATGCCGAGAAATTTGTTGTTGTTATGGTTGGGTCGGGGTTTCATTCCTCAGGTTGGGGGAGGGATGTGGGTGGGGGTAGGGTGGAAGGGAAGTTATGTTAAAAAAGTCTTGGCAACCACCAGAGAGTCCACACATGATACATTAAGACAACACAGAATCATAGCTAAGTTGACACACAGACCTAGGCCTAGATGGCATAGACCAACTCGAACCCATAGATTAACACTTATACAATTCCTACATGCCAATGTTGGATAATAGCTTAACTTTCATGAGCTGGAACGTAAGGGGTCTAGGCAACTACAAAAAGATGCGACAAATACAACTTTATGCTGAGCGCCAAGGTGTCCAAGTCCTATGCTTACAAGAAATCGACGCTCACTCTGAACAATGCGAGAGGTTTGCTAAGCAATGGAGTCCCCAGAGATACTACACTAATTACTCCACTCAGAGTCGAGGCACCCTCACCTTAATACACAAGGGCCTTAAATTCTATTGCTCCCACTCGCAAATAGACCCCCTTGGGAGATATATACTTATTATTGGCAAACTGCAAAATCAAGTGGTAGCCATCCTGAATATATTCAGCCCCAACATTGATGATCCCGAATTCTACCTACACCTGGCCACAGTCCCAGAGAGTCACCCCCAGATCCCGATCATATGGGGTGGCGACTTCAACACGATCCTAGACGTTGACCTAGATAGGTCAGGCTCCAGACCTCGCCAGCTCTCAAGGGCAGCCTACATGATCCTCATCACTCTCCCCAGACTAGCAGTTGTTGACGCTTGGCGCTTACTGTACCTTGATTCTCGCACATATTCCTATTAATCCTCAGTCCATGACTCGCACTCTAGGATAGACAGATGGCTCTTATCAGACATACTATTGAGGTGCCTCTCCCATCTGGCTATCCTCCGCAGAACACTGTCGGATCACTCTCCGGTGGTTATCTCACTGAATTGGGGGCATGACTTTGAGAAAACAAGACAATGGAAAATGAGACATCACGCCCTCCTAGACCAGGCCTTCGCTTCCGAACTTGAATCTTCCATTGAGGAGTTTTTTGAGGTCAAGGCAGGTTCAGTATCTTCACAAGCCGTCCTCTGGGAATCATTCAAGGCTTTTACCAGGGGTATCGCCATATTCAAAGGGAGCCGCATCCTGAAAAACATCAGGGAGGATATCGCAGACAGCGAATCGACCCTAGCCAATCTGGAGTCCCAATATGACCAGGACCACTCCCCCGATACACTAGCATCGCTGGGTTCTGAGCTTGACAGATTCCGTGACCTTGCAGAGCGGGAGGTTAAATTCTTAGACAGCCCTCGGGCGGTAAGACGATATGGGGAGGGTGAGAGGCCAGGCTGCGTACTGGCCAGGTTAATCCGCCACGAGTTCGGAGCCCCCAACATCCCGGCAATAGAAAGGTCCAACAGAACACTTGCTACCTCTCCTCAGGACATCAACACAGAGTTCCTGACGTTCTGTACCTCCCTATACTCGAAGGCTGACGGCCCCCATATCTCGGAAATTGACTCCTACCTGGAGGAACTTCCTCTCACAGTTCTATCTACTGATGCCTCTGCCTCCCTGGAAAGGCCCTTCACTACCGAAGAGCTAACAGAAGCCATTGACTCACTTATGGCAGGGACAGCACCTGGCCCGGACGGCCTCCCATGGACTTCTATAAGCGTTATAAATCTATTCTGGTCCTGCAATTACTGGCTCTCTGGGAGGAGGCATGCAAGATAGGTATACTCCCCCCCTCTCTCCGTGAGGCCATGATAACAGTCCTTCTCAAACCTGGTAAACCCCCCACCCAATGCGGCTCATACCGCCCCCTCTCGTTAATAAACTGTGACGTTAAAATATACGCTAAACTCCTTGCTAATCGTCTGGCTCCACTCATGCCCCACATCATTCACCCTGACCAGGCAGGTTTTGTCCCAGGTAGGTCCACATCCCTAAACCATAGAAGACTTTTCAATGTGATTAGCAGGATTAATCCAAATACGCAGGCAGTGGCAGCCACTCTGGACATGCAGAAGGCATTCGACTCAGTGTCTTGGGAGTATCTGTGGCGCTTTCTGGTAAAATGCAAATTTGGCCCCAACTTTCTGACCTGTGTCAGACTCCTCTACACCAACCCAGTCGCTAAGGTCCGCACCGAGGACAGATGTCCACCCTCTTCCAGATAGCCAGAGGGACGCGACAGGGATGCCCCTTTTCCCCGCTGATATTTGCGAAAGCTATGGAACCATTTGCAGACATGATGCACCAGTCACACTCCCACAGAGGCCTGCGCACGGTGGGACAGACGGATATTGTCTCCTTATATGCTGACGATGCCCTCCTTTGCATTCGCTCCCCAGAGACCTGTGGGATGTTTTTACCCATGCATCCGAGCCCTACCTCAAAAACTGTGCAGTACTGGCATTGAAAACATCATGATAGCCAGAGCTTCCCAGAAAATGCCCAGGGAAATGCATGAAGAATAGGCTGCCACCCATTTTTGCCGATGTTATGGGCACAGAAGGGCACTGCCTAAAACCACCATTGGACTACCCACACAGTAGCCTGAAACCATTGGGAATGGCAATGCTGATTGCCAAAAGTAACCTAGAACTGTGGGGAATTCATTTTCTTAAATCCCAAAAATGGTTGCATTACCAGTATTCACCACTATCAGAAAGCCGGCGTTTTAAAACCACCAGACTTTGGGTAAAACTGAATAAATGAACCCAAAGCAGGCCAAAGAAAGACTTATTAAGAGGTGGATACAATGTAAAGTTATATTCTGAAGTGACTTGAAGGTTTATAACAAGACTGGCTGAGCTCTGCAGGTCTGCAGCGGCTTAAACTGAAACTGGATTTAAAATTACCAAAAATCGAAATGTGTAAATAAACTGAGGGACAGACTTGTGACTGCCACATGGTTTGTCACTGTTAAAATGTCATAGTTTTGAACTTAGAATCAGCATTCTAGCTGCATATGTAAAAATTGTCTTGACTTAAACTGGGGAACAAAAAGTGACATTTTATCTGAAACCTGGCTTAATGAAACTGAATTCTGCCCACCAGCTACCCCCGACAGGAGTTGAGACTTGCACAACAGCTGTGTTCCCAGGCCTAGCTGCCTTTTGCTGTTCCCACCAAAAGGGATATGACACTTCTCTGATTGAATTACCTGGGCTCTGCAGGAAATTGAACAAAGCCCTGTCCTGACTCAGGCAAATGTTTTATTATGGGGGTCGTAAAAGTGGCTTCCTCCTGGAAGGAAAGTGGAGGAGCACTGCCTGTGAGAGCAAGCTGGCTTGGCAGAACTGGAAAAACCAGAAATTCAACCTTGTGCTGGGGGAAACCACACCCCTTTGGGGCCAGAACATAAATCTAAAAAGATGGATCATTCATAGAGCGGACTTGTGAAAATTTTATAAGTGATATCATTATTCTTGTGATTTTTCTGTGCACATTTGAAGACGTGGTAGGACCCGGTGGTATGTTCAGGGGGGGTTTAGCGGAAAAGAGGATATTACTCTAAATGTATGTATGTTAAAAATCTGACACTCCACCACCTAATGCCCACACACCATGGGCACATCTGTGTAAATGCGGGGAAAAATCCAATATTGGTAACCCGACTAAAAAGTGAAATATGTTGCCATTTTTTAACCCAAGCTCCTATGAAGAGCAGATTTGGGACAGAGACTACCTCATGTGATAGGTAATATCTACATGCAATGACAAACCACTATGTATTTGAGAAATGTGCATTTTGAATCAAATATAGATTTGTGGGCAAACTGACCAGGGGAGGATCCTCTGACCCCTAAAACCTACAGCATCACTCTGACTCACAGTTCCTTCCCCAATCATGGGAGAGGGGAGAATTGGGCCAATGACTAGTTGAAAGAGGGGCTGGCTAGTGATGCTGCACACACACCCACTTTCAAAACACATAAAAGCAGACAGTCAGGACAGATAGAGACATTCAATTCCATTTGCTGCGGAGCATGTTGATCGACGACTTCACATCCAGAGATCCAGACTTCAAATCCATCAATCTCCAGAAACTGTAGCAGTACCTAGAAAGCAGAGCAGTATCCAGAATCCAGAGAGGGTAGACCAGCAGAGCAGAGCTGACCCAGACCGCTGTTAGCAGAGAGAGCTGAACCAGATCACTGTGAAGTGCCGAGACCAGACCGGAGTCCAGCCCAAAACCTGACCAGATCCGTGGCGAGGCCTACTTCAAAAATATATTGTGAGTACCTAGCAGAACTGTGCAGAACCAATCTCTTAGTTAAAATAATATAATTCAATCTATTTTAATCTAACCAGAACTGCCTCCTAGAAGTTGTCACCTGTCATTTGCAAAGCTGTCACCTGTCATTTTCTAGCTGCAAACTGTAACCTGTCGCTTTGAACTTTTAAAATTTCAAATCCAAAAAAACTACCTTTATTTAATCGTCCGTATCTCTGGAACCGTTTGGGCTAGGAACTTGGTTTAACGTTCCTCTGAAAGCTTAGAATCTCAACTTTTCATACTCCTCATACTTTTGCCGTAATCACGTTTCTCGCACTCGCGAATTTTACCACGATTTGCGATTTGGTTAAAAATCCAGCCACGTGTGAAAACAGCAGCTTCCTTGCTTTCCTTGCTAAAAATTCGTTTGCCTCTTAAGAACCATCCCTGAATCATTGCTAGAGTGAGCCTGGACTAATATTAACTAGATACCACTCACCCTGAACCTCTATAGGGAATTAAAAGTATTTTAGCATATTTTTCACTTCATTGCCAGCACATATAAAAGCATTTTGGGCCTGTGTTTCTAACTTCTGTAGTCTAAGCTGGCTGGGGTGAACTGAATTACATTTGATTGCATTTCTGAGAACTGTGTGCTTTCCTTCCATTTCCTTGCATTGCATAAAGGGGGGAGTGGATTGCCAGAGAAAAGTGATTACATTATTTGTTGAAATTATATTGAGTATTTCTGTACTGCAATTTCATTCCACCTTGCATCCATTTGAAACCAGAAAAGTATTGTTGCTATCTTATCCATCCTATAACCACTCATCATTGATTATAAAGAAGTGTGTTAGTGCCAGACTATCCATTATTGATTACTGCTCAGATTAAGTGTGATATCCAATTATTAATTTATCATAAAGTGTGATATATATATATATCTATTGTTTAAATTATCAAATAAACCTTTTAAACTTGCAAAACAGAACTACTTCTTGGCTCAGTGGGGTCAGGGGGATTCCAAGAGAGGGGTGTTATATAGGGGTAGTCATCCAGAACGCATGAACTAGACGTAAAGATATATCAATAAGGGTTTCCATTCAGTATCCCAGACTAGGCATTGACTTAGCTGTAGTGTTGAATTGAATCCTCTTACAAAGTGGGGGCTCGAGCCGGGATATTCTGGGTTAGATTTACCATTTGTGCAGATTAATACAGTGTGCCAGCTGACCAGATACACATATCCGGTCGGATCACCACGCTGTGTTACGGTGTAAAGCACTCCTCAAAGGAACGCTCTAAGAAAAAGGTCTGTTTTGCAAAAATAAAATACTAATTTCTGTAAGTCAGGACAGAGACCAATCTCTAGAATGACGACCTTAGTAGATATGAAAATAGCCAGAGAACACTTCTTAAATAAGCTATTTGTGAGAGGTGAGTGGACTCATCAGGACCAAACGGTCTGGTTTCAGGCAATCGCGCAACAGGTCACTGAAACAGGGTCAGATATATGGGGAGATCAGGGTCCCCTACATGTGGCCCTGAGTGAACTATACATGGCTCCTAAAGCTAAGGATGAACAAGACAAGATGGTTAGGATAGCGGCATACCTGTACCTATATAAGGGAGACATGCAGGATAAATGTACTGAAAGCCAAGATCTGGCGAATAAGCGACAGATGGCGTTAGAGATGGTCCAATCTGACCTGGTCTCTTCTGAGCAGAGGATGCAGGGGAGCCAGGAGTCAGAAAATGATAGTAGGCAGTATATCATTAAAATAAAAGAGGACATGGATATACTGCAACAGGAAAAGACAGACCAGGATACCAGAATTCTGGCTTTGCAGAAGGAACGCCAAGACAGTTTGGACTCCCTACTGCAGAGCCAGAAAAAGCTGGAGCAACAGATCAATTTCAACAGGGCATGCACAGAGCAGGTAGCCACCCTGCAAATCCAACTAGACAGAGAGAAAGAGGAGAGCAATAAACTGATCCTGAAAGACCTAGATACCCAGGCAGAGTTTGATCAGGAGCGCCAGAAAGCTGGTGCCTTCCAAAGGCAAAGGGACGACCTGGCGTCACAAATTCAAGCTCTTGGTCAGGAAAGGGACACCTTAGGCCAGGAAGTCTGCCACTTAAGAAGAAAAATGGAAGAAAATCACCTGGCCCACCAGGGACTGGGTGACCTCCAAAAAGAACACCAGGACTTGCTAGAGCACACCAGGAGGGTGGATGAGGCTCTGGCAAGACAGGAGCAGGCCAGTAGGGATGGGACTCAGGAGGTAACCCTCCTGCAGCAAAGACTGGCCCAGTGCTCCACGACCAATCAGGAAACACAGAGAGAGAATGAGGCTCTCTGCCAGCACAATGATAGGCTCCAACAACAGGTAGCGATGCAGGAGAGACTGATAGAGTCTAGTAAGGCCTTAACTGAGGAACTGAAGGCGCAGGCTCTTGCATTGCAACAGGGAGCAGGGGCGGGTAGAGACCAGGTTCGCTGGGAAAGGGAAACTCCTGAGCATAACCTCAGGAGCCCTAGTACCAGAGGCCTTTATCTCTCTCAGTCCCTGGACTCTGCCACCCCCATGTCCCCTGGCGCACATAAGCACCGGGCCACAGGGATGGCAGATTACTATCCAGCCAGAAGCATGGGGCTCATAGGCCAGTACCTCCCAAAAATGGATGGGCGGGCATCCGGGTATGGGCACCCAAGCACAGTGCAATTTAGTGGGGAACCCCAGGAGAGTAGGCCCATTAAGGGCATCCTGAAAACCTCTGCCCAGTTAGGTCAGTGGGGGGGTACCCATCAAATCCTGGCAGCAAAGAGGAATCTGAAGACTCCTCTGAACGGTACAGGACACAGGAGACCAGGTCCCCACATTCTGCCAGCCATTCCCAGGCTTGCAGAATCCGGGAAAACCTGGAAGATCAGACAGGGACCTCTGGGAGCAGTGCCTCTGAGTCAGAGGATGAATGCACCAGGGTTACCCGAAACAAAAAGGCCAATAAGGCAAAAAGGGCCTTGCATAAGGACCCATTGAAGCAAATAAAGGCAATAAGGAGTGTTATCACGCCTTATCATAAGAACGCCAAGTATTCAGTATGGGAACACTTGGAGCTCTATGAGCAAATGATGGAGACTTTCCATTTGAAGGACAGCAGTAGCTGCATCCAGTACGTCAAATGGACATTCTCACCAGAATACTCCAGTTTCTTTGCGGGGCTGGAGGACCAAAATCATTTAAGATGGTCCACCTATAAGGCGGCCATCTTGAAACATTTTTCTGTTCACAGAAATCCTCAAGAGGCTCGCAAGGCAGCCTACAATTTGCAATGTGGGGAGGATCAGGCCCCAGAAGAATTTGTGCAAGAACTGAAACGTGCCTTTGCGCAGACCACCAGAAGGGTGCGCACAGACAGCAGAGAATTTGTTAATACTTTTTTCCATGCCTTGCCCAAATACATAATGACCCAGCTTGTGAGAGATTTTCATGAGAAAAGATCTTTAGAATGGGTCATTGAACAAGCCACCCGCATCTACGAGGTGCAGAATCTGGTGGAAAACAAAAACCAGCCCAAAAACCCCAAAACCAACAGCACCCCTGCTGCTGCCAAGGTGGCAGAGGTAAAGGTTGCCCCCGTTTTGGATTTGAAGATGGGGGGGCCTAAAAACCTACCTGCACCTAATAACCAGAAGGTCCTCGGGCCAGTCACAGACAGGGAGCCAAGGAGGCAGCCCCACAAATGGGGTCCCTCGCTCTCCTGATTATGTAAGTCCCCGTTACAAGGGAAATCGACCCATCCTGGGTTATGTGTGGACTCCTCCAGCCCAAGGGGGGGGATCCAGCCAAGCACCTAACCCAGGGAACTTCCCTCCTAACTTCCCACCGGAGGGCAGAAATTCTCCAAATCCTGGGCAGAACTTTTTCCCCAGGTATCCACCCAACTTCCAACCCCAAAATCATCCATCCTTCTTTCCCCAATTCCCTGTGCCCAGACAACCTAATCCGGGGAGGCCAAGGGTGGAGGGGTACCAAAATCTTCCCAACCAGGGGTACTACCAGAGAAGGGATAGCTACCCTTCCCCGGATCAGCCCAGGGGAGAAAATAGAGCCTCGTATCAGCCTGAGCGGGTTTCCCAGTTAGAGCGCCAGGTCAAAAATATGGCACTGGATCTGGGTCACATACTGAGGGCTCAACAGAACCCTCAGATGAGCATGCCACCGCAGAATACAACAAACTCTGGCCTGGTGCTCCAGAACAATAACGGGGGCAGCACCCCGATAACACACCGGTTCCCAGGCAGGAGGCACAAGGGGAAGGGGGGTGTAAAGCCTTGGAGGAAGCTTCCTTCCCAACTTGTAAAGAGCCCCTGGAAAACCAGGAACCGGAAACAAAATCTCCTGCCCCTGAAAGCCCGCCTCCCAAGGAGCAGAGGGGGGGTAGGAGAAACAAAGGACCCAAACAGACCCACTTTGTGGAGGAGGTACAGGTCTTCCAATTTGAGGGAGAGGGATCCTCAGAGGATCCTGGGGAAAGGACCTTCTCCTTCAGAGATGGGGGAACTCCTCCCAAAGAAAAATGGGTCCCAAGGGATGCCAATTCAGGCTGGGGAGATATGGAGACTGAGCTACCGCCGCCCATCATCTCATCCCAGAACCCACAATACCAAAATCCCCTGGTTCAAACCCATCCTGATGACTGCCTCCAAGAAGGGGGGGCCGGCCCAGAACTGGAACCAGGGGAACCCACAATGGCTCTGATCTCCAGTTGCCAACTTTTTCTTTCAGATTCCCAAGGCTCCCCACAGAATTCTGCCCAAATTTCTTCTCTTGCAATGTACAAAACCAGAAAGTTAGCCCACCAGTTGTCCAAAAATGTGCATTATCTGTGCCCCCTTGAGGAGAAGGAGGGAAGATACTATGCCCCGGTACAAGTACAGGGGCAGGGTACAATTTTGGCACTGGTGGACACTGGATCCCAAGCCACCCTTCTGTCCAAAAGGGCCTTTGAGGAACTAAATGCAGGAAGGGGGGAGAATTACCGAATTCCTCTCACCTCTCTTCCTGGACAACTGCAGAACTTTGACGGGAAGGAAATTCCTGTTGAGGGGACTGCAGACTTGGACATAAAAATTGGGCGAAACAAGGTGAAACACCCGGTCATAGTAGTGACTCCAGAGGGCACCCCTTGTTTACTAGGGAATGACCTCCTGAGAAGGTTGTCACCCCTAATAGATTGTGTCAACAAGGTCCTCTGGACCCAGACTAGCCGACCAATAAAATTAAAACAGAGTGTCAACCATGTTAGTTTAAATGGCACCTGCCACATGGTTGAACAAAAATCTGACCAAGTAGAATTTCACTTCCAGAACAACCAAATTCCAGACGTGACAGTAATAGCAGTAGGACAACAGACTGGTGATGGGGGGTCCTCTCTATTTCTGAAAATCAACCTTCCTTCCAGTTTAAAGTGGTACTCCACGCTGGAAGGAAACACTTTGAAATTCTTTACTAATCCACAATCAGAAACTCCCACTCCTATAGTCCAGAAAGATGTGAAATCAGCTCAGAGCCTGGCTGATATTCAGCAGATTGGAGAGCAGTTGTTCATCCCTGTTCAGTTAAATGATGGGAAGGACTCTGTTCTCGCTCGAGTGTGTGTGAACAACGGTAAGAGCATCATCAGCGAAGCCATGTTCCGCCAACTCCCAAAAGATCCAGCCATTCCCACATTCAAACTGATAGACAAATGGGAAATGGACCTGGAAGCACCTAATTCCAAACATCTCCTGCCAAGCAGGTGTATGCTCAAAATCTCCATTGGCAACAAGCGCATAGTCCATAATTGTTGGGTCGTGCGAGACGTCACTGCCGCCTTTTACTTAGGCAGTGACATTCTCAATCGCTTTGCCATTAGTTTGGACCTAATAAACTTCAAAGCTTGGTCCCGATTAGCGGATAATCCCATGGGCTTTGATGATCCAGAAAAAGCATTTAGGTCAGCTCAATTGCTACCTTATGCAGTTGAAATTCAGATTAAAGAGGAAGTCACCATCCCAGAAAGGACCCGACAATTCTCCCTGGAAGTGAAAGTTAAAAGAGGACAACATTTGAAAAACCCTGATTCTTACATACATCTAAATGCTTCTCTCCAACAGCAAGGGTTAGGGGTAAACCCAACACCATTAGTCAACATAGAACATGACACCATTCTAATAGAGGTGGATAACAGCGACTTGAAGAGTATTACTCTAGCCGCAGGCACCATTATTGGAATGGCGGTTGATGACCGACATTTTTCCATTGATTTGGGAAATTAACTGTTAGGACCAATCCCCAAGGACTGCTTTGACAGTGACAGTGACAGTGATGACAATACAACACCAGACAGGATTTTTACCCGGCATGGGGGGAACTTCCTGGTGTACACCTCTTGCCCTTATGGTAAGGAAGATGTGACTTGTGACTTCAGGAGGGATGAGGTGATTTTCCAGGTCCATGAGGGCTGCCTTTCCCACCTGAAGCCTCCAGTCCAAATCAGCACTCTGACCAGGGACTTCTCCACCCAGCTGGAGGAGGCCGCTGAGATAGCCAAACCAGAAGTCTTTCCAGGCTTCAGGCAGATGGTGGAAGAGAGGGTCAACCTAGCTGATGCCTGTGTGACTCTGGAACAGAAGCAAAAGTTGAAACAAGTCTTCTTGGATTTCCAAGATCTCTTTGCGGTAGACTCATATGACTGTGGTCGCACCGACATCCACACAACAACAATCCCCATGGACCCTGGCATGACTCCAGTGTTTGTGAAGCAATATCGTTTGCCTCTCGCATCCATGGAGTCCCTTACTGAAATAATTAAGAACCTTGAGTCCCGGGGAATAATTTGTCCAATACACAGCACCTTCAATAATCCGGTGCTGGGAATATTGAAGCCAAACAGCCAGTGGAGACTCTGCGCCGACCTCAGGGAGCTCAACAAACGGGTCCATACTTCCCGATGGCCTCTTCCCTACATTGACCAAGGGCTGCCCCAGATTCAGGGGTCACAGGTATTCACTGCAATAGACCTGACCTATGGATACTGGACCGTGCCGGTCAGTAGGGAGGACCAATACAAGCTGGCTTTTACCTTTGGGGGCCAGCAGTATACATGGACCCGGACTCCCTTCGGATACCTCAACTCCGGCAATGAATTCAACATTTTCCTACATAAGGCCATGCCCGACCTGGGTGCGAGGGGTAACCTGGCTTATGTAGATGATGTCCTCATCAAAATTTCATCTGTGGAGGAACACATAGTGGAGATCCGTTATGTTCTGACCCAGTTGAGGGCCGCCGGAGCAAAACTTTCCTTTCAGAAAGCACAGTGGTGTAGAACCCGTGTTAATTTCTTGGGGCATGAGATTACTCCTCAGGGTCTCTGTCCCCAGGAAAAGAAGGTGGAAGCACTCCAAAAACTGAAAGACCCCACAACTCTGCGGGAACTAAGGAGCCTCCTTGGACTGACTAATTACAGCAGAAAGTTCATTGAGGGCTACGCAGAGATCACCAGACCCCTGATTCATCTCCTGAAGGGGGGGGTCAAGTGGGAATGGGGTCCAGAACAAGCCGAGGCAGTAAGACAACTCAAAAGAAGCCTCTCACAAGCGCCCTGCCTAGCTTACCCTGTCAGAAACAAGGAGTTCTTCCTGGAGACAGGGTTCTCTAATACGTGCTTGACGGCAGTATTATACCAAAAGCATGACAAGGTCAATAAAGTAATCTCCTATGCGAGCAAAACTTTATCCTCTGTGGAGGAAAAACTCAACGATTGTGAGAAGGCACTCCTGGCAACGGTGTGGGCATTGAAGAATTACCGCCCGTTTATCCAGGGGGAACACATCATAGTGGAGACTCCACACCAGCCTCTGCAATATCTCCAAAGTGACAGAATCCGGGCCGGGAATGTGAGTAATTCCCAAATTACTTCCTGGATTCTGTCAATGCAAGGCTTTCCTGTGGAGGTCAGATATGGCCAAAACAAGAAGAGTCCCCTCGCGCAAGGTCTGGCTGACTTGCATGATTGTGCCAGAGAAAACTGTCTCGAGGACGAAAGTCTAAAGATCAAGGACAACACGGAGGCATACCTTAATTCCCCACACAAAGTCTTTGAAGAAGACAAGTGTGAGGGAATGCCCACTGTCTATGTGGATGGATGCTCTTACCATGTTGACAACGACGGGGAGAAAGAACTGGTGGCTGGCGTAGGGAATGCATGGGTGAAGGAGTTTCCAGAACCCTCTGCTGGATACAAAATTGGTCCCCGAAGTAGTCAAGTGGCGGAATTGATGGCTGTGCATCAAGCCATCCTCACTGCTGTCCAACATCAACTCCACAAACTGGTCATAATCACAGATTCTGATTATGTACGGAACGGGTTCGTGGAGCACCTGGTTAATTGGAAAACCAGAGGCATGTTATGTGCTAACAACAAACCCTTGAAACATGGGAAGTTGATCCAAAACATTGACGATCTGGTCACCTCGAATGAGATGACCATCTATTGGAAAAAGATCAAGGGTCATTCCAAAGTAGAGGGACCAGACAAAACTGGAAATGACTTAGCTGATCAGCTGGCCAAAACCGGGGCCATCCAAGGGGATCTAATTGAGATTGAGTCCCTATTGGGGGAAATCCAGGTCACTGCTATCACTAGGTCCCAGACAAATGCTCACAATGATCTGTCAACTGCCCAATGGAGCAAGGAGACCCCTGATGCTGATTTGATTACCGCTCAGAAGGGGGATCCAATAATTGGTAAATTTTACCAACACATTGAGGACCCTGAGAACTTTCCCCTGACGGATACCGATTACAACGGGAAAGAGGACCTTAGAGTGTTGATGAAATGTCCAAAAATGTTCCGGATCCAAGACGGTTTGTTGGTAAGGAAATCCAAAGCTGGCCACGATCAGTGGGTGGTTCCTACCTCATTCCGAAGCCTGATGTTAAGTCACGCCCATGATGCGGCCACCGCCGGTCATAGGGGGTTTCACACAACACTGGAAATCTTAAGAGAGGTTGCATACTGGCCACACATGGGCCAGGACCTCAACCAGTACTTGAAGGGTTGTCTTGTGTGTGCACAATTTCAGCCAACATCCCTCACACACCGTGCGCCTCTCCAAAAGAGGGGAATGACACTGCCATGGTCAGATTTGCAAACCGACTTTGTAGGCCCTGTGATTCGCTCGACTAGAGGAAACAAGTACATGTTGACCGTTACATGCTTGTTTACCAAGTGGGTGGAATGTCTCCCAGCCCCAAACTGCAAGGCAGAAACAGCAGCTGCCCTGATGATTAACCACATCTTTTCCCGTTTTGGTCTACCTCAAAGGATTGAGTCAGACAGAGGTAGCCACTTCACCAGTGAAGTAATGACAAAGATGTGGGAGATACTGGGGGTCAAAAGGAAGTTGCATATTGCTTACCGGCCAGCTTCTCCTGGGGCAGTAGAGAGATATAACCGAACCATTGTGAGCATATTGAAGAAGTTTGTGGCAGATTCTGGGCCAAGTTGGGATATCCGATTACCTCTGGTCCTAATGGCCATCAGATCTACCCCTTCATCTGCAACCAAAATGTCACCATTCGAGTTGATGACTGGACGCAAGATGGTGCTTCCGCAGCATTTGCTCTACAGGACCCAAGAGCAGACACTAATAAATGCCTCCACAACTCATCAGTATCTGGAGAATTTAAGGAAACACCTTCAACATGCTTTTGCCTATGCTCAGCGGAATCTAGAAAGATCAGCTGAGAGTATGAAGACCCACTATGACCTGAAAACTTCCAGGAAGGAATATGAGGTGGGGGACCGGGTCTATTTATACAACTGCCAAGGAAACCAGGCAAAACCGAGAAAATTCTTGCCTACATGGAAGGGACCCTTTGAGATTATAGACAAGATCTCCCCTGTGGCCTACAAGATCCGCATCCCCAAAGGCGGTTTGGCAGAGGGGGAAGACAAGAGGGTCCACATTAACCAGTTGAAGTGTTGCCATCCCAGGCACACTCTGCAACAACTGGAGGAATCCTCTGGAATCCTAGAGGGTACTGTCTCAGATTAATTCAGTTCTAACTTAAAATATCCTACATATCGCCTATCAAATTCTGAGTTTCTCAATGGGGGTGTTTTCGGTTTTGAATGCAAAAAGAAATGTGCATGTTCATATGTTTTGACTATAAATGTATATGCCACCCCACTATATCAATGGTGGGGGAAAAATGTCTATGAATAGGTATTGCCGCTCTTCCTTTGTCGTCCTAGGAGAAAGAAAACCTTGAGACTGGCCAGGGAGGACGATCCAGAGACCGGGAGCAGAGACGCAAGGGGCCCGGGGTACCGCCCAATCTTCCCATCAGGACCGGCGAGGAGAACCGATCGATCAGTACCGGATGGAGGAAAAGATGCAGAACTGTGCCATCTACCGGAAGAAGATGAGGGAAACATCCCAGATCTTGCGAGTTCCATCAGTGAAACAGAATGGCCATCGCAAGAGGGGGGCTTGTGGGATGTTTTTACCCATGCATCCGAGCCCTACCTCAAAAACTGTGCAGTACTGGCACTGAAAACATCATGATAGCCAGAGCTTCCCAGAAAATGCCCAGGGAAATGCATGAATGCTGCCACCCATTTTTGCTGATGTTATGGGCACAGAAGGGGACTGCCTAAAACCACCATTGGACTACCCACACAGTAGCCTGAAACCATTGGGAATGGCAATGCTGATTGCCAAAAGTAACCTAGAACTGTGGGGAATTCATTTTCTTAAATTCCAAAAATGGTTGCATTACCAGTACTCACCACTATCAGAAAGCCAGCGTTTTAAAACCACCAGACTGCCAAAGAAAGACTTACTAAGAGGTGGATACAATGTAAAGTTATATTCTGAAGTGACTTGAAGGTTTATAACAATACTGGCTGAGCTCTGCAGGTCTGCAGCGGCTTAAACTGAAACTGGATTTAAAATTACCAAAAATCGAAATGTGTAAATAAACTGAGGGACAGACTTGTGACTGCCACATAGTTTGTCACTGTTAAAATGTCATAGTTTTGAACTTAGAATCAGTATTCTAGCTGCATATGTAAAAATTGTCTTGACTTAAACTGGGGAACAAAAAGTGACATTTTATCTGAAACCTGGCTTAATGAAACTGAATTCTGCCCACCAGCTACCCCCGACAGCAGTTGAGACTTGCACAACAGCTGTGTTCCCAGGCCTAGCTGCCTTTTGCTGTTCCCACCAAAAGGGATATGACACTTCTCTGATTGAATTACCTGGGCTCTGCAGGAAATTGAACAAAGCCCTGTCCTGACTCAGGCAAATGTTTTATTATGGGGGTCGTAAAAGTGGCTTCCTCCTGGAAGGAAAGGGGAGGAGCACTGCCTGTGAGAGCAAGCTGGCTTGGCAGAACTGGTAAAACCAGAAATTCAACCTTGTGCTGGGGGAAACCACACCCCTTTGGGGCCAGAACATAAATCTAAAAAGATGGATCATTCATAGAGCGGACTTGTAAAAATTTTATAAGTGATATCATTATTCTTGTGATTTTTCTGTGCACATTTGAAGACGTGGTAGGACCCGGTGGTATGTTCAGGGGGGTTTTATCGGAAAAGAGGATATTACTCTAAATGTATGTATGTTAAAAATCTGTCACTCCACCACCTAATGCCCACACACCATGGGCACATCTGTGTAAATGCGGGGAAAAATCCAATATTGGTAACCCGACTAAAAAGTGAAATATGTTGCCATTTTTGAACCCAAGCTCCTAGGAAGAGCAGATTTGGGACAGAGACTACCTCATGTGATAGGTAATATGTACATGCAATGACAAACCACTATGTATTTGAGAAATGTGCATTTTGAATCAAATATAGATTTGTGGGCAAACTGACCAGGGGAGGATCCTCTGACCCATAAAACAGCATCACTCTGACTCACAGTCCCTTCCCCAATCATGGGAGAGGGGAGAATTGGGCCAATGACAAGTTGAAAGAGGGGCTGGCTAGTGATGCTGCACACACACCCACTTTCAAAACACATAAAAGCAGACAGTCAGGACAGATAGAGACATTCAATTCCATTTGCTGCGGAGCATGCTGATCGACGACTTCACATCCAGAGATCCAGACTTCAAATCCATCAATCTCCAGAACCTGCAGCAGTACCTAGAAAGCAGAGCAGTATCCAGAATCCAGAGAGGCTAGACCAGCAGAGCAGAGCTGACCCAGACCGCTGTTAGCAGAGAGAGCTGACCCAGATCACTGTGAAGTGCCGAGACCAGACCGGAGCCCAGCCCAAAACCTGACCAGATCCGTGGCGAGGCCTAATTCAAAAATATATCATCATTGATTATAAAGAAGTGTGTTAGTGCCAGACTATCCATTATTGATTACTGCTCAGATTAAGTGTGATATCCAATTATTAATTTATCATAAAGTGTGATATATATATATATATCTATTGTTTAAATTATCAAATAAACCTTTTAAACTTGCAAAACAGAACTACTTCTTGGCTCAGTGGGGTCAGGGGGATTCCAAGAGAGGGGTATTATATAGGGGTAGTCATCCAGAACGCATGAACTGGACGTAAAGATATATCAATAAGGGTTTCCATTCAGTATCCCAGACTAGGCATTGACTTAGCTGTAGTGTTGAATTGAATCCTCTTACAGACCAACCTTGCTCCAATCCTTAACGACATGGCCCGATTTGGACACATATCTGGACTGAAAGTTAACAGCTCTAAGTCGGCCCTATTCCCGCTCACTGACAACACACAACCACCCTCTGACCTAAGGGGTTTCACTTGGTCTCAATCCAACTTTATGTACCTGGGGGTGTTGGTGTCCCGACACACTGAAAAGTTACGCGCCGACAACTATCAGAATTACCTAACTAACCTGACCACCAAAACCATGAGTTGGGCTAGACTCCCTATCAACCTGGCTGGTAGAATCGGAATACTTGAAATGGTAGTGCTGCCCTAACTCCTATACTGATTCCCCAACCTCCTGCTATGGGCAGGTGAGGAATTCTTCAAGACGCTACGCGGCATAACTAACACCTTTCTCTGGCACTCCGGTGCAGTCCGCCTCAAGCTAACTACACTCACAGCCCCCAAGGAATTGGGCGGGTTCGGTGCCCCCGAGTTTCTCAGGTACTGGGCAGTAGCCCAATCCCAATTTGCGTCCCATTGGTTCAACATCATTGACCCCCCCTCATGTCTGACTTGAAAAACTGAAGGTCAGCGAACGTACGATTGGTTCCCTCATTCTCAAGCCCGCCCTACCCGATCTCGACTCAGCAGACCCTGTTATTAGCACATCCCTGGCACTCACTAAAGTATGGGCAATGGTCGCTACTCCTCACCCATTTCACGGTGACCTCTCGCTCTGGAATTTCTTCCCTGATGTTCCATACATCTCCCAATCCAGGGTGTCTCGCTGGGCCACGGCAGGTTTCTTGACTCTTTGTGATGTCTATGTAGAGGGCAACTTTCTGGAGTGGTCAGACATCCCCCTCTCCCTCAAGCGTAAACCATCAGCATGGCTACAATACTCTTCCCTCCGTCGGAATCTTAAAGCCAGATCCCCCGGATTTCCCACAGTACCACCAGACGATCCTATAATTGCTGAACTCTGTTCCGCCGATGCCTTCAGAGGGAAGGTATCCAGACTTTATAACCTGCTACAAACCGGAACCGCCCCCTCTTTTACCAAACTAAGGCTTAAATGGGAAGAGGATCTCGGAGTTGAGGTTACAGATGAACGCTGGTCCCGTATGTGTGCGCTCACCCAGGAAGTGTCCTACAATTCTAGGTTCAAATTACTTCAGTTTAAGGTGCTGCACAGATATCTCCACTCACCTACTAAATTGCATCATATGTTTCATGATCTCTCACATGCTTGCCCCAGATGTGGCGCCGATCAAGCAACTTACATTCACATGATTTGGCACTGTCCATACCTGACACAATTCTGGCGTGACATATGCTCCACAATATCAGACATAGTAGATTATACCATAGACCCTTCTCCTATGCGCTGCCTCTTCCACGATTTCCCCAGATTGAAGCGTGACTCTAGGAAATTGGCAGGGCTCTGCATGGTGCTGGCAGTTTGCTGCATACTGTTAGGTTGGCTTCGGCCTAATGCTCCCACTTATGGGCAGTGGCTAAGGGCAGTCACCTGGGCACACAACACCAAGGAGGCCTGGGGGGCACTTCAACATCCCCACTCGAGACCAAGGGACATTTGGCGGCGGTTTCGCAAATACATGTCTGCCTTGACCTCCAACTCAGATTCAGAGTTTTCCCCTCTCTCCCAATCCCCTCGGGGATTCCCCCTGTGATTTGTCCCTTGTTGGCCCTGGGCGCGCTACTTCCCTTATCATCTGCCCCTCTCGAGTTGCATGAGATCTCACACTGTACTGTAATTCGCCTTGTATAATTTGTAAATTGTTATCATGCTAAGCTTATTTCCGATCTGGTGTTGTTCTCTCATATGCGTTGTCAAGACGAATAAATAAAGTTAAAAAAAAAAAATAAAGATCTGCAGACAGCATGAAGACCCACTATGACCTTAAAACAACCAAAAAGGAATATAAAGTAGGAGACAGGGTCTACTTGTACAATTTCCAAAGGAATCAAGCCAAGGAGTGCACATTTTTGCTCAGCTGGTGCAGACCTTTTGAAATTGTGGAAAAAATCTCAACAGTCGCCTACAGAATCCGCATCCCCAAGGGCTACTTGACAGAAGAAGAAAAGTGGGTCCACATCAATCAGCTAAAGAATTGCCACCCCAGGGATACTTTGCGGAAAATAGAGGCGTCTACAGAAAAACACAGAGGGAGAGAATTTTGAAACCTAGGAAAGTTTTCAATTGTCATTGAATACAGGCAGGGAATATTGTAAATTGTCACTGAATGCATATGTATATCCCATGGCTGTCATCCCTATTGGAGGGCAGTAGTAGGAACATTTGTATAACTGGGTTGTGTTTTTTTTCCTAGTATTGGCAATGAGTGTACGAACAACCAAGGAGGGCCTCCTTGGGGACCCGGGAGGAAAAACCAAAGAAATCTGGAGTGTCGCTCCACACCGGAAAAGAAAGCATGAGAGAAGACAGGGGTATCATTCCTATTCTGACCAGAGCCAGCAAGGAGAGCATGTCGCATCATTCGCTGATGGAAGAAGAACTTACACCTGAAGAAACCTGTGTTCTTCACGAAAAGAAAGAAAAATCCCACATGCCCAACTTCCCCATGACTGAAAGTCAAGCAGAAGTCGTGGGGGGGCTTCTGTGGGATATGTTGACCCATTCCAATGTGCCCCACTGCATCACTTCACAAATGGTGAAAGAAACAGCCTAAAATGAATGCACTGACTCCTGTCCGCGCCAAAATCTTGACACTGCGTTTGGGTCACAACCAGAAAAGGCTGCACACCTCACCACACACAGTCAAGGGGGGCGAAAACAGAGTTATCACTGCAGGAGCATGCCAGTGGGCTCTGCCACATTCAACATGGAGCAAAGCAGCAGAATTGTGCTTAAAACTGAAAATGGCTTTTAAAATGTTAGCTTTGCAACCTTAAAAAGTGCTGTTTTGGCGCTAGATCCATTAATTTCCATTGAATTATTGAGATTAAAAGGGTACTGCAATTCCCAGGGTGATCCAGTGTGGCTCAGAGGAACCAGGCCTCATTGACTGACAGCTCTATAAAATATAGCTAATGAAAAAGCAGCCCAGGAACCCTTGTTTTCATCTTCCAAGGGAAAAACACAACAACAAATAACAGAAACAGCTGTGCAGAGAGAAACTCTGAACAGAGGCAGGATACATGTATCCAGACTGCAAACAATACCAGTGCTCAAGGGTAGACCTAATGCTGAATAAAATGTGTAGGTGCTGCATAGGAAAATCGGATTTAAACAAAGCAGTTTGATGTGCTTTTTATGAATGAACTGCAAAATTGCTTGTTGTGGAAGTATATTTTTGTTTAAAGGCTTAATTCTTGAATAAATGTCAAAGGATTGCTAATGTAAAAATCCAACTATAAACTGTGTTCATTGTATATGTTTAAATGAAAAATGTAGGTGAAACTTAAAGTTAAAACCCAGTCTTGAGATAATTAACTATTAAAAAAAAAAACAATTCTGCTTTGATAGTCTTTAGCTTGGGAAAGGTTGACACTTCACTGCTGGCAGGAAATGCTAATTGCTGTTGGGAGGCCTTGCATACTCATGTCAAAGGGCCTTCTTAGACATTCGTCTTTGCCCCAGGCAAAGACAATAGAAGGCTTGGACACTCATCCTTCCAGGGGAGGGGCAGGATGCTCCGCTCTCCAGGAAGAGGCTTCTCATTGAACTTCAAAGGACTTGCCATTTGCTCACACTTGTGAAGGAAGAAAAAATTACTGACTTGTGATTTTCGGATTTAAAATGCGTATTTGCCACTGAGCTTCAAGTCATTTAACTTGGCAGCCAGAATAAGTAAATGAGTGAAAAATACATACATATAAAGCTGAATTTAGGCTAGCCATTTGAAAACTTGGTAGGATTTCTTAATGCGTAAGGAACTGAAGTCATGAAAAATGACTAATTGCACAGAAACTATTAATGCTGCAACTCTAATATTGTGTACCCATGTCCTAGGGGTGATTTGATTGCTCATATATGTACCGAATTAGGAATTGTTAGGTCAAACCTTTATGATGAAAATTGGCATAATTTCACAGAAAGACAAAACCAGGTCCCACCGACTTGGGAGTTGGATGTAAATGTGTCCCACGAAATATAAACTTATGTATCCGATTTTCTTAGAGGGCATAAGTACATAGATATGTATTTGTGGGAAAGCTACATTTTGGTCCCAATAACTATGGGAGGTTTTCAAGTCACATCATAAAACATGACAGCCCTTTCTGTCATCCAACCAGCAAAGAACAAGGCGGGAACTGTGCCTTTGACCAATCCCAGCATTGTGGGTGTGGGTTGTAAGTCTGCCCCTACCATAAACTGAGTGATGTCATTTGGCATGATAAATAAGGGATCTTCACAACACACAGACACACACTGATTCCTGACTCAATCCTGATTTCCTCGTGGTGCCCTGTTCCTGAATTCTCCATCTTGATCCTGATTCCAGATTTATTTGAAAAGCCAAGGCCTCAGCATTGCTGAATTCTTTTTCAGCTAGGCCCAAATCCTGAAACCATTCCAAAACTTAAGGGAAGACATTTTGATCCAATTTGGCTTACTACCATAAATGCTTGCCTGCTGAAACTCGCCATCCCACTGATCTACAGTGTCCAGCAACCAGAAGTGCCAATCTAATCCAGTCCAGTCCAGTCTGAGGTGCCAGCCGGCTGATCCAATTCCTCCAGATGCGCCCTGCTGTCCCTAGAACCGATCCGTGATGACCAGAGCTCTTGGTGGTCCAAAATCTTAAATTAAAATGAACTTTAAGTATCAATAGGAATCATAGTAAACCATACTATATTTGCCTTGCCTTGTCCTATCCCAATCTATGACCTGTCCCATCTTTAACTTAAGAACCTATAATCTTGTCAGAACCATTCATGCAATTCTGTCTGTGATTCCGAGTGTTAGCAATATTATCTTCATTGTTGTTTTACTAAACCATAAGTCATTAGTGATTTGGACTAAATAACGTAATTCCCATAAAGAAAATGGGGTATCCACCACGTGAAGGGTTACAGTGGCCACGTAACTGTGGAGATTCACGGGTTGCATTCTCTTTTTCTTAGCCATTAAATCTAGCTTAATTAAAGTAACCTGTCATTTTAAAACCGATTTTCTGCTTTTCTCTGTTGTTTTTTTCTAAAAACACCTCTCATTCAAACTTGCATAACTTCCACAATTTAATAGCTAGAGACATGATTTCAACTCTGACTTAAACCTAAGACCTTTAGATACATCCCTACCCATAAACCACAGAAACAGTGTATTCGGCCCGTTTTTCTTAAAAACCCTTTAGTGGAAATTAGGCGGGAATTCCTATTTCTGCAAAGGTTTTACACTTGTGATTTCCAATCTCATCTAATTCCAAACTTCCATTCTGATTCAAAGTGTTTACTGTTGCTTGTACTAAAGCTTAGGATTGTTAGCATCTTTTCAGTGTTGCTCCCATAGAGATTTATATCAATTTAAGGATTTTTGCACACTTCATTGTTTTGATCAGCCATTTTCAAGTGTCATTTGCAAAGTGTAAAATTTCTAAAATGTTTTTCTCTCTTGTTTGGGGAGGGAAGATTGCATTCAAACCCTGTACACTGTTCTATATTCCTGAATACCTGCTGCTTACGTACATCTGTGTTGAATTGCTTCTTTGTGAGTTGAGAAATTTGAAGGGGGAAATCTTAACTTAAATGCTATCTTTTCAATCAAGTCAAAACTGTTCTTTTTTCTGTGTTTTATATTCTGTGTGCTAAAAAATTAATTCAACTGCATTGCCTACTTTCTCAAATGTATTGTCACCACATTGGTGATTTCTGTCCATATATTAAAACATGTGTTTGATTGGAATTTTAAACAAATAAATAAATTTGACCTTTACCAACCAGCCTGATTCCTGGTCCATTGTGACCTGGGGGTATTTTGAGAAGGGGTGTGATATAAGTGGTATATCCCTCAGAATATTGAACCCATAGACAGAATAAATAATTATTTCATTTCTGCATTGCATGCTAGGCTGAGACCTGGGTGTGTTGCCTGATTGAAATCCTTAACACTTGTATTTTCCGCCTCACACATCCCCCTCAAAAAAAACAAGGCACTACCTGCCTTTGCCCTACCTCCTCTCACCAACCTCATGTAGCTCCCAACCCACACGGCATCCTGCCTCCTTTGCCTGTGTCCTTCATCTTTCCCGAACTTACTCTCCCAGTGCTGTCTTGGTTTATAATTAAGCTGGAGACTCAGGCTTGTCACAGTAAATGCCCGCAGCTGCAGTCACATTTCAGAAGGAGGCCTGGGACACAGGGACTAGCTCTTTTCTGTGGGTATGGGAGATGCAGGCTTGTTCGGATCCAGCATTGTCACAGAGCAGACCTGTGCTCGCCATTGGGTCTTTCTGTACCAAAGCTTTGCTGCTGACCACAACCAGGTCTTTGGGAAAGGACAGGTGGTCCCCTCTGCTAATTTCTGGTCTGAGAAGTACTTGGGAGGCAGAGAAAATGCTGCATTCCCTTGCACTGACGTCACACTGGTAGACTCAGTTATCCTTATTCCACTGGCGGGAAGTTAAATCAGGAGGGTTTTTTAAGGATAATCTTTTGTATTTGCATAATGGCTGCCAATGGAAGCAGTACTTCAGCGATGCTAATCACACCTGTGAAGCCGCAGAAACCAGCTGCAGTTCAATAGGCTAAATTACAGCTCTCTTGTGGTCCAGACTCCCGGATTACTATCTGATCTGCAGCGTTTGGCCACAGCTGGCGAGAAATGAGCTGATTCAGCTGGCATCGACCAATATACAAATTCTCTTTTAATTCGTGGTCACAGTTTTCAAAAAGCCATATGAGATTACATGCCAGCATATGGGACAAGCAGAAGAAAATCGTCCATGGGAAAAACAACAAAGAACATGTCATGCCGTGTCGTCATTTAAATGGATTCCCTGGACCATGACTTAACTTAGAGCATTTCCGCTTCTGTATCCTAAAGATCCGTCACATGAAGATAAACTTCAGATGTGTTTAAGAGAATGGTGGGGAAAACAATCGTCCATAACATTAGACCGAAATGGTACTTGTCTGAATGTTTTGATGACAATATGGCAACTTTATGATTCCTACATACGAAAGTGGAAGCAAATGCAACTTTCTGTTGACGTTCATGTTGGCTGAGATTCACAGCGTCGTATTATGTCTCGGAAAAGGAGCTGCGTGCAACATAACAGTCCCTTGCTTACAAAGCACTTGCTGCCAGAGCTTGTCATTCTAAAGCACAGTAAGTGGCTTTAATCTTACCAAATGTGATAGTGATTAATGAATCAACATCAAAAGGATGCAGCATTGAGGCTTCCCTGTTGCGATTCAACCCCTTTTCATGGTCAAAGGTTTTTTTCTGCAGTAACTGCTTCGCTCACTGAGCTCTTTGGCCAACTTCAGGTGGTAAACTAATCTGTCTTTAAAAAAGCAGTTTTCTCTGCACAGACCAGTGCCTACTAGGAGATCACTAATATGAACCTTTGGATCTCCAGATGTTTTTCTGCGGCCACCCCCATCACCCTGTGACAATGTAGTTAATAGTGAGTGATCATTTGAGTTGAAGTCGGAAACCTATGGAGAGCAGCAGGTTGCATTTACTTGGTGCAAGTTAGAACAAAGATGGGCTCAAATTTGAAGCACCCATCTCTAGTGTACCGGTCACATAACATTCCCTGCGCATAACACAACATCAACACACAAAAGTAACACGGCTCAACACTCCCATTCCTGATCAAGAATGCACATTCAGCATCCAGTCATAGAGTGGAAATAACAGACCTCATCACTTATCATAGTCCAAACACACTCACACCCACAACTACACGCATCTTGGATACATTTATCTTGGATGGGTATAACATACTGGATCAGAGCCAGGCACCTGAAGCTGGAAGCAGCCTTGTAATCCAACACAATGAAACCAAGTCACTCGCCATACTGTCCTACTCATCAAACACTGACCTCAGACACTTGTAAGTACCACTCACACTCTTCCCCACCCACTATCTCACTTTTCACCTCGTTTACAGTCAGTGCAGTCCTACCAAAGAGGTCCAGGAGGAATTCATCAGTTTCACTATAATCACCACTGTGCCAGGCTTGAACCACAGTTCTAGGTTACTGTAACCTCCCTTTCGATAATTCAAGCAAAACTTTGAAAGATGCCTTCCTCTCCACTGCCACATTACTCGGTCTCCACTACCATGTGACTGCTCACACACATTCCAAAGACAGCACTCCCCTCCTCCAAAAACCTCAAACCTAAGCTTTCACTTTAATGGTAAAATGAGGGGAAGTATCCCTACAAGAGGAAAATAATTTGTCCAGGACCCTAAAAATGGCAACACTCCCTTCACACCACCCATCATCCCCTAATCAAGCCACACACTATCATATTTAATGAGGGGAATAAGTAACATCAGAAACAACATCAACCTTCCAAACAGCTCCACCCACAAAAAAGCACACTGTGGCCCTATGCAGCAACCATAGCACACCTTTAATGAACTCACTTGGAACATTCTACCCTAACTTAAAAATAACCTCATCCTTCTTTGAACACCTCTTCTCAAGGCTCTGTAACATCTCCTGGCCAGACTGCAGGAAACACGCCATAAATGATGACCATCCATATTGTAAATGATGATTAGTTTTACTCTGTGGCCAATGTTATAAAGAGCAGTATAACCATGGTTGCAAGTGGAAAATGCCATTATCTACTTTTCTGCACCGGATGTAGACTATGGTATTTGCTCAGTCAAGTTGTTTCAATGACCCAGAAATCATCTGGCCTGCCATCCAGTAAGGGGGGTTCTAATTTTGTAGTGCCTGAAATAGTACAGAGTGCTATAGTCCCTCCCTCTGTAGCATTTGAGGTAACGGGGCCAATGAAATTATTATGAGAGTAGGGATAACCATGCACCTAGAGGTTCCAGTACTTATTTACAAATGGAAATGTATTAATTCAGACTCCAATTAATTAATGATGACAGCATAAATGTGTTTATTTCTCATAGTGTTCTGGGGGTGTGATTTGGCATCTCCCCATTGGCCAATTCCAGGCTACAAATGTTGCACAAGTCCCCCAGTGTGCTCTCAGTGTGGTGCTCCCTCTCATTGTGGGAATACTGCTGCGAGTCCCACAGCCAGCACTGCTTCCAGTCTCATCTGGGACATGTCTTACAGACGCTGCGTGGACCCCCACTCCATCCCTCATATCGGGTATGCTTCTGGCATTTGTAACCTGGGTCTGTGGCTTCTCCCGACAGCTGCCACACTCAATCATTGCCAGGCAGGATGTGGCTATGCGGCCCGGTTTTCAGGAACCACAACCCTGACTGTCACTCAGTTTCTTTGATGGGCTGTCCCCAACAGATGCAGACTGGTTTGGTTGATCAAGACCAGCCTCTCCCCCTCCCCCCCACATGCTGCATGCACACAGACAACACATCCATTTCCCTTCAACAGCCCCAGGCAGATTGCCTCCCCACGATTTAAACAAAGATCCTTCATAGACCCTGCTCTCTGGCCATAACAGGAGTAATGGAGTTGTAAATGTTGTTGCGCTTGAGTCTTTAACTCAGTTTCAGGGCCATAACTCACGGTATAGCCTTCAGGATAAGTCTATAAAGCCTAATTATTACATGGAGTCCATTATAGACTTCCTCTTATCAAATCAGAATGCTTGGAATGCAGTCTATAAAATAATTTTATAGTCTTTGTTTCAAATATTTTGACTTGAACAGCAGACAATTAGCACAGACACAATTGTGGACAGCTGTGAAAAAGGTAGAGAGGAACATGTGCACTTCAACTCCCAAAACTAGCCAGTATAAACACACTTTACTGTATATTTGCACAACTCCACGTGCTAATACCCTTGAAGACCACAGAAGCACGAGATAGGGACTCCTCGGACGCTACTTACTGAGGTCCTTTTCACCCACAAGCTCTAATACCTTACCTGTCTCCTGGGGTTGCTGCACGTAAGAGCAGCTACTGAGTCCTTTCCACACTCTGAATTATGCATTGCAATCCCAGAGATACAGGCTAACTCCCTCAGAACGACGACCATGCCTAGGTTTGCAGGGGAAGTCAAGGTTGTGGGGGTATTGTTCTGGATCTATCCATGCTCAATCTCTTCTTCTTGGGGACATCGGGTAAACCTTCAATGAGATCAAAAGTGTCTATGCTCTCTCAGCAGCCCCTGTTTTCCCAATACCTCCCCGGCCAGCTCCTGTCATATCGGTGGCTGTGTAGTATTGAACACATCAACTGCAATTTTGGATGAAAAAGTAGATAGGCACTTGACTCAGATCTCCAGTTATGCCCATCTTTTGAATTCTCAGTTGGATGCATCCTGCTTTCTTCACCAGAACATCCCTGCTACATAATAATGTTTGCGTTGCTAATTCTACAGTCTTTCAAATGTCTCACACATGTACTATGTTCTCCTCACAAGCTATGCACTGGGTATTGCAAATCAACTAGAGGCCTAGAATCTAGAATGATGCAATAGTCTTCCTTCAAACGCAAAATGGGGATCCTCAAACTCCTCTGATTCTACTAATGTTCTAATAGCAATCTACAAAAATAAATGCAGCCACACATGTACAAAGGATGCATCCATCCATTTATTCAATCATTGGTGGTATATAAGTTCAAGACACTTGTTGGCAATTTCTAACATTACAAAAAAATATACATCTCAAAGAACATTTAGAGATCAATACATATTGTGACACCCCACACACAGAATCAAACAAACAACAATACCCACACACATCAAACTAATCATAACACTCAAACACTGTACAAAATATAACAATCTGTGCAATTTACGCAAACAACCAATATTGAATATGGTCAAGCACCATGTGCATAAAGAACCATGTGCCACTATTTAAAAACTGCCTGGCAGCTATGTGCTCAGTGTTATGTCCATGAGTCAGGCTTACTCAAAGGATACACTGGCAGGCCGCAGGTATTCTTCAAGTTACTTTAATCAGGTAGCTTAAGTCATCAGATCACATCAGGTACATTTTGGAGAAAAGGAAGTACAGAGGAGGGCCCATTGGCTCCCACCACCAAGGTTACATCTTCCAACTGCCCTGGGTGAAATCCCTTCACACAAAACATTCCAATCATTCCCCTAGCATTCCATTCATGACCTCCTACTTTGCATTCACACCTCATGCAACCAGGATGAAGGGATCAGGAAGGAAAGTCACTCACAACACTCAGCACCTACGGCTGAATGTGATTTAGGCAAAAGTAGAGTTTCAAATCTATTTCACCGATCATTAATTTGTAACCTACTCTTGTTTTGGCCCAATGATTTTTTATTTTCAGCAGCCCAGCCTTCCGCAGGGCTTACTTCCATTGGTCACACATGGGTGCTCTTATGAAGTCTGCAAAACAAGACATAAAATCCACATTTAATAGTTAGAAAAGTAACTCCATCTCCCACACGACATACAGTGCTAATAAAAATCTTGACGCTGTCGTTGTCAGAAATGTCTAACCTTTTGTGCACTTAAGATTGTTTCTGAGTAAAAATCCATCAAGACATTAGATCCTCAGTAGAAGAGTGACCTCCTCTCGACCCGTTGGGTGCACCACTTGTGCTAATGTTAATGCCATTAATATGGTGCTCCTACCTAGAGTCCTCTATATCATTCAATCTCTCCCACTTCAATTTCCGAAGAAATTGCTGGAACGGATTGATAAAGTCTTCCAGAAGTTTCTGTGGGGTGAAGGAAAGAGACCAAGAATATCTCAATATATCATGGTGCATAGTGTGCGTGAGGGTGAGTTTGATTACCCTGTCCTTGAAAATTATCATAAAGGATTCCTATTGAAGAAATTCTCTTTTTATTTTATGGGAAGAGAGGCTTCAGAACCACAATGGATGTCAATTGAAAGAGAAACATATTCGCCATATTGTCTAAGTGGTTTGTATTCCATAGGAAAAATGCTGAATATTGCTACCAAGTGACTGTCTATTAAAGCTACTAGGATTGCACTTGTGTCATGGATTATCGATAATGGCCAGAATTTATGGATACACTAGGGGGTTTCAATCTGGCATAATCGGGTTTACAGATTGGGAATAAGTAATTATGTTGGTGGAGTTGGATAACTAGGGGGATTTTGAAAGTCAGTGATGTTTGGCATGATGGTAGAATGGTGCATTTTGCTTCTCTGAGAAGTAACTTCGGCCTGGGTAAAAGAGAGGTTAGAAGATACAGTGATTCGGAGGCTCGCCTTAATTATCAGAAAGACAGGGGATGTTGGATGCCCCAATGAGGACTAAACCAGAGGTTTGTGATTTGTTTGACGCTTCGCCACAAATGGTTTCGACCCTTCTTAAAATGATGTCTATGGAGGATTTGCATGTGGACTCATGGGGAATATTAGGGAGGCATGGATTGAGGAGTTAGGAAGGGATATTTGGGCAAAAGAATGGGAAGGATTATTGAAAGTGGGGGCAAGGTCACATGTGGATTTGAGTTTGCGTTATACTCATCAGAGGATATTGGGTCGTTTTTATTGCACTCATATTAGGATGCATTGGTTAGGTTTGCAAGATGGCGAGTCATATTGGGGATGTGGACAAAGAAGAGGAACTCTATTGCACATGTTATGGGGCTGCCCAAGGGTTAATGGTTTTTGGAAGGAGGTGTTAGACCGGTTGGACACAATTCTGGGTGTGACTTTTCTGAGGTCACCTTACTCAGTGATTTTGCTTCCGGCACAGGGGATATGTAATGTGTCCCGTAGTTTCAAAAGTTGGATGACATAACCACTTGTGGTGGCGACCAAGCAAACATTGAGGGTATGGAAAGCAAGGAAAAAGCCGATGGTGGAGAGTTGGGTGTCAGATCTACAAATCTTATCTAGCTACAGGAAATACATGATGCAGAAACAAGATCAAGAAATGTCTTATTTGGACATGTGGGGACCGTTTAATGAGCTGTATGGTTGAAGGCAGGATTTTTGATAGTAGTAAAGAAAAACCTTATATTTGGTTGGGGTACTAGTGTGAATGAGGTGAGTGATGTGGGTGTGTGTATGTAGTGTCTCTTATGTCATTTTGTGTATGTATGTGTTTTAGTTGTTTTATTACTCATCTTACTTCAGGATGATTGTATATAGTTCATTCATGATAAGTTTATTCTTATAAATAGTTATTTAGCTTAAAATGGTTACTAGGATGGTATGTGCTTTCAATATTTGTGTATCCTTGTCTATGTTAATTGATTGATTCTATTGGAAATAAAAATAAAGAGTTAAAAATATGACACAGTCAGAACTAAGTTCAGATCAACCACTGTTTTTACTGTCACTCTCAGAAACCTACAATCAAAAGACAATTCACTTAATCTCATAAAATCCACTACACTCCTAATGGAAAGCATTTCTGCTGAAGAACATATCTCTCCTGCCTGCCTGCCATCCCCCCTGGATTTACCAGTGGAGGACTGGCGTATGTTCAAAGTCCAATGCACGTAACACACTGCGTCCTGTTTTTCTGCTGGTTAATCTTTCCAAAAATACACTTGTCTTGTCCAACACGACAAATCTGTGAACAAAGTTTGCAAATACATTCCCCTTAATCTCACAAGTGACATGTTCATAAGGATGCATTTTAGCCACTGAGCTCAACCAATATAACACTTACTGATAAAAACGTACTGATAAAAATATCTGGCCTGATCTTAATCCAGTCACTGATTTCCTTGGTGTTCTATCCACAGCTGATCGCAGTCATGTTGCTTCTGTAGTGAACATAGCACATATTATACAAACTGCAATGGTATATGCAGCAGCGTCTGCCATTTTAGTAGTATACTCTAATTCTGACTGACCTACTTAAGGCATATCCCATGTAATGTGTCTGCAATCTACATTTCCATTGCTAATGCATGCATATACAAACTGGGTATACCGGTGGCTATCTTGTGACAGATATCATCCACAGTTTCTTTGTATAGTAATTGAAGATTCTAATCATTCATAGACCTGTGTGATGGAAAAATATATATAACCACAAGTTCTATATGTTTAAACCAATCCTAATGTTGTCCTGTTAGGTGGCAACATTTGACCTGTTATTGATTATAAAACAAAAGAATAGGTATTAATGTAGTGCACATGAATGATAACCAGCTCTCTCTCATTGCAGAAAGAATTGCCTCCAAAAAGACAACTTCAACATTGCCAATATACAAAAGAAACAAATCAAATATCCTGCTTACATAGACCATTATAACCAAACCAAAACAATTTCCCTTTACCCCACTTCCCCCCTCACCAACTGTACCACACCCCCACCTCTAACCATACACCACGCCGCCTCTGTAAACCTGTGAAACCAAAGACCAGATTACTGAAACGCAGGGCATAGTGTATTACTGTAACATTTTGGAGACTTTCCAACAACTCAAATAATTCATTAATAACATTACAATTATCAACCATCTACTGGCGTAAGCCTCAGGTGGGCCTATCATCCGGAATATACAATAAACCATCCAACATAATCGGCCATTCAGGTTTGTTTGACAAATTAGTATCTGGGTACACAGCTTCTACATGTATCAATACCACCAATTCCACCCTAGCCCATTTCAGCCAATCTCTTAACCAGTGTTGTACCATGGGACCGGTCGGGATAAACCAACCCATAGCAATACATCTCTTGGCCAGGATGAAGGCCAAGCCCACCATCTTATTCAATTGCTTCTCTTTCTTCCGTCTGGAGAACTGTCCCAGCAGGCATCCACTCTATCAAACTCACTACCATTTCCCAGTCACCACTGCATCCCAAAAGAAATGCAGACGAGGGCACTGCCATATCATATGTAAAAACGAGGCTTCAGTAGCACCACATCTCGGACAGTCTGTAAATCTAGTTGAGTCCAATATATGCAATCTACTCAAAGTCATATATGTTCTATGTAGTACATTCAATTGATTTAATTTCAAACGGGCATTACGAGACACTGCACTTTAATACAAAAAAATGCGTTTCCATTGGCCCTCATCAAAAGTCAATAAAAAATCACCTTCCCAGTAGGTTCAAATTTTAAGTCCCACCTTCTTCCACTCATCAGATATAATCTTGTAAATCGTGGATCTGGGGCGGCCCCTCTTCTAAACTATAGAGGCCTTCCAACAAAGGGCAACCTGGAGGTTGTTCGGGCAGAGGATTCCACCTTACACGCACCCTTCCTGTCAACCCAGAAAAGAAGAGAAAGGATCCTATCTTCAAATCCCATCTCTCACAGAGCTCAGGTTATGGTATCATCCGTTTTCAAACAAATCACCCCACACTGCCAAGCCTTTCACTTCCCATTCCTCCAGGATGTTCCTGCCATAGGAGCCTAGGTTACCCATATCCATGCTTACGGAATATTGGGCGAATATGGTGTCTCAGATCTCACATGTTTACTTGCCTAATCCCAACAGCGTCTACCCAGTGCAATCATGTAGGGAAACTGTTTACCCTTACCGAAACCATAATATCTCTTTCATGGTATAAGGGTTAGTGGCACAGGCCAACAACCTCATTTCAGATGTAACCTTATCAGATAAGCATTGCGCAACAGATTGTGATTAGGCTGGCTAGTAATACAGTGCAAGGTTTGGTAATTGTAGGCTGACTGATTGATATGTACCTTGCAGTGTCTGTAGGGCCACTCTCCTCCGGCCACTACCCCATAAGATACATTTAAAAAAAAGTGCTCCTAGGAATATGAAATGGCAAGTTAGTAGCATAGTATAACAACCGGGAGAGAACCACCATTTTCACCAGTGATATTCTATCCATCAATGATAAGGCTAGCGTATTTTAAAAAACAGTGGATTTCTCGACCCCATCAAAAATGCAAGGTCCTCTCTGCCTCCTTCCTGTCCTCTGAAACCATCATTAATGTCTATCTAAATAGGACTGTCACGGTCTAGGGCACTCAGCCCAACCTCCTCTTCCTTGAAAGACATCTGCCACATCTTATCAAATTCCTCCCTTCTCCTGTTACGCTATCTACCACCTCTCCGGCCCCTCAGCCACCTTCCGCCTCTACCTCACCAGCTCCTCTGCAACTCCCTTCCACGTCTGCTGCCCCCTCTGTGGCTCTCCCCACTGCCTGCCCTCTCGGACCATTGCCACCTAGCAAAACATCTACTTCCTCTCTGGCTCCTGTGCCAGCTTCCTTTTCTAACGCTCCGGCTCCTCTGGCACTAACCTCCTCCTCTGCTGCCTCCTCTCTGGCACCCTCCTCTTCCTCCTCTCTGGACCACTTGCCCCATCCTACTACATCTGCCCTCTCCTGGGCCCCTCTGCCTCTTACACTGGGTGTACATCTCTCTTGTACCCCACCCCAGAAGTCTTTCAAAAGAGGCATCCTGGTTCACATAGCTACTCTCCACACTCGCTCGGCTGTCAAACACTCCTCTGACATCTGCCACCTCCTCGAAGAAATTGATCTGGAGGTTCTCACTCTCACTGAGACTTGCTTCGTGACCAGATCTGTCACACGTTTTGACACTCTTCTCCCTGAGGGCTACAAGATCCTCTCTGAAACCCAGGACCAATTGGCCCGGAGGTGGAGTGTCCCAGATCTTTCCTTAATGGGTCCCTGCCAGGCTTACTCCTCATTTGAATTCCTGGTGTGCAGGCTCTCTATCTCTCCTGGCCTCTCTCTGACTCTGGCCACCATCTACAGGCCACCTGGACAGGTTGCCCTCTTCCTCTCTGAATGGGCTGATCTCCCCTCCTCTCTCTTTGCATCTACCTGTAAGCTTCTCTTTATGTGGGATTTCAACATCCACCTGGGCTCCTCTGACCACCCTAGGCATTTCCGCAACCCTTGCAACTCTCTCTCCCTCTCTATTCTTCCCTCTGGTCCGGCACACTCAGCCGGACACAACTTGGATGATTGCATCTCCTCAGACATCCCCCTCTCTAACATTCTCACTACTCGACTCTCTTGGACTGACCACTTTCTGCTTTCCTCTCCCCTGAAACTGTCTGTCCCGCTGGCAAAACCTAACACAGCATTGCCACCTTCCTTAGCGGTCATTCAACCTAAGGGAGTTGCTGCTTTTGCCTCTATTTTCTCTCCTCCTTCCCCTGCAGATGACTCCCACTCTGACACAGCCCTCTCCACCCTTCATCTCTTCATCTACAATGCTCTTGATATCCTTGCCCCTGTCATGAGGATCCATCTGAATCCTACCTTCAAGTGCAATTCTTGGTATAACCTGGCTGCTCTGAAATGCAAGTGCAGAGTGGGCAAGCAGAAGTGGAGGTCTTCGGGCATGTCCTCTGACAAACTGTCCTGCCACCTGCTTCAAAGATAATACAGGCTCACCGTCTTTTCCAAGAAGGGGGTCAACATTCAAGTCCACGTTTCTCCGGCCTCTAACAGCATGGCTTAACCTTTTAAAATCTGAAAAGAGCTGGCCAATCCGACTGCAGTCTCTACCTCTCCTGTTCCTTCCCAGGCCCTCTGTATGGCTCTGGCCTCTCACTTCACCACTGTAACTCAAGGCATCCTGTTATTGCTATACTCCTCTCTGCATCTCTCTCCCTCTACCTCTTTCAAGTCCCCTCTGGCCAACTTTCCCCTCTCCTCTCTTTCCCCCCTCTCTCTCTCTCATATGACATCTCATGATGTTAAGTCTCATCCAAACAAGTGCTTCCCTGCTCCTCCAGAACCATTAATGACAACATTGTTTCCCTCGCTCCAACGTTGACCGATTTCTGCAATCATTCCTTTGACACTGGATCTTTCCCTTCTCTTCTCAAGCACTCCCTTTTGCACCCCCTCCTGAAAAATGCCTTCTGCTGATCCTTCCTGCCCGGCCAACTGTCGCCCGATCTCTATGAATCCTTTCCTAGGAAAACTCCTTGAGAAACTGGCCATCTCTCAGCTAAACCTCCACACTGAATCTGCTGGTTTTCTGCATTAACATCAGTCAGGCTTCAGCTTGCCCAGAGGCACAGAAACTGCTCTCCTGAACTCCCATGAAGATCAGCTCTCCAACCTTGACTTCAGCTCTCACTCTGTCCGCATCCTCCTTGACCTCTCCTCTGCCTTCGACACGGTCAATCACGCCATCCTGATCAACCATCTCAGTGTGAACCTTGGCATCACTGGTCAGGCTCTGGCATGGCTGACCTCCTTCCTCTTGGACTGACCCTCCCAGGTCCAACTTGGGTCCTTTCTCTCCACCACCTCTCTTTCCACATGTGGTTTAGCCCAGGTATCTAACCTCTCTCCCTGGCTGTTCAATCTCTATCTGGATCCCCTGGCCCACCTGATCTGTACTTGCTCCTCTAACTTTCAGTGTTATGCGGATGTCACACAGCTATCTTTCAGGCTACCCTCAGCCTCCTCGGCCTTCTCACTCACTCCTGACTGTCTATCCGCTATTCAAGGATGGTGCACCTCTATCTAACTTCTGCATTAATGCCAGTAAGACAGAGATTCTTCTCATTGGGACCCCTGCTCACCTTTTCCCGTCTCCCTGTGGCCCCCCTTATTGGGTCCCCTCCCCTCACCTAACTGTGAGGCAAAAACCTTGGCCTCATCTTCAAGTCACTCTCTACTTCTCTCCACACATCACAGACCTTGCCAAGAAGGCCTACATCCTGCTGCACCTCCTCAGAGGTATCCTACCTTTTCTCACCTTCCCCCAGAAACATGCTGTCTCCAGAGTTCTGGTTCTCTCCAAGCTGGACAACTGCAGCAGCCTCTTTCTCAATCTTCTTAACTCTACTCTTTGCCCTCTTCACCTAATCCAGAACAGGACTGCAAGACTTATCCCTGGCATCTCTCCAGCTATGAAATCTCTCCACTGGCTCCCGGTGGCAACGAGGATCAAGTTCAGGACCCTCTGCATCATTCACAAGACTTTCTTGGGCCGTGGTCACTCTTCCTAAATACCTTCCTTCTAGAGCCCTCTGCTCATCTCAAACTCTCTCCGGGTTAGACGCTTCTCCAAACAGAGACTGGGGGGGTAGATCTCTCTCCTCTGTAGGAGCCTCCTTCTGGATTGGCCTCCCTGGTCCTCTCAGACTTAAGCCAGAACACCTGAAGTTCCGGAAGCTGCTTAAGACCTTCCTCTTCTCTTCTACCTTCTCTCTCTCCCTCTCCACTGCTAATCTACCTGTCTTCTCATCCTGACTGATGGTGTGGTTGCCATCAGAGTCACACAGGGTACCACGGCCCCCTTAACCAGTCACCCTACACTCCCACTTCTGGCATGGGAGTACACCCGTGTAGTCCTCTGCTTCTGCTCGTACTTACTCAGAGCACTGCTGCCCTGACTGCACTTCCCCTCTTACCCCTACCTTCACTTTGCTCCACTCCTGTCAGGGAATCATGGGTTCCTAGTATCTTCCCTCGACTGGTCAGGATTCAGATCTGGATGGTTGCTTCTACCACATAGGCTGATTGCCCATGCAGCGTGTTTCCTTGGCACAGTCCAGCCTTTCTAATTCCAAGCTTGCAGTGTTGGGTCCCTTAGGACATTTATGTGGCTGTTCCACACCCCCTTCCTCTGGATCCTTCACTGGGTGTGTGACCAAGCCTTGCTGTTGTACTCATGCCATTGTGTCCTCCGGAGACATAAATAAGAGGGATTTACTATTGTGAAGTACCTTCAGTTTTGTCAGGAATAGTAGCATGTATTTGTGCTCCTCTCAACACTGCTTTGACGTTCTCATATGATCGCGTTGCACCTGCACTTGCCATTTGTAATCTGCAAAAAACAGCAGTAGCTTGTGACTACCACAGATCTGGCCCCCCTCTCTAGCATGATGTAGTATCCGCTCCTTGTAATTCATGATCCTCACAATAATAGCACGGGGGAGCACACCTGGTGGAGGTTTCTTATACAGATCTCGGTGTGCTCTTTCCTCCACAAAACCATGTGACAGGTTACAGGGCTCTATGCAGATGTTCCACATATTCTGTCAGGTTGCTCCCTTCCTCCCCTTCTGGAAGGCCAATGATGCGTATATTATAATGTTGCACTCTGCATTCCACATCCTACACTCTATTTTCAAGCACATGTGTGTGTTCCTGTATTTCCTTTATTCAAGCTTCCAATGTTTAAGTCGAGGTAGAGATGTCTGTAATGCACCAATTATGATCTTTCAATTCTTTTGAAAGATTGCGCAGGTCTTGCCGTAGTAACGAAACATCTTCTTTCACTTAATGTGCTTTGGTTTTCAGCGGTTCCACAGTGCAGATATCGCCTCCAGCAACACATGTTCTGACCCCTGGTGCTGCCCAGACCCTGTGGGTGACAAATACACCTTCTTTGACAGGCAGGGCGAAGGGGATTTCTTAGAGGGGAGACCCCCGTACGAACATCTACATCCTAGTTGGTTCATGTTTGGGGCCCATACTGGTACCCAGAAGTAATGCGTGAGAGCAGTACAGTAGTGACCCAGCCAGCCCAGTCCAGAAGAATCCACCCATATGACAGGGCCTGAGCGATGTGTTAGCAGTGATGGTGCCTTAGAAATAGATCCAGGATTATGCCTTTCACCGTCTCATACGTGGCAGTGACAGCATGCTGCACCCTTTCACCTCATCATGTCAGCTGTGTGGGGCTCGTACTGTCAGTATCCTCAACAGTGAAGGTACCCCTCTCGCACCACACATTTCTGGTCCACCTGCTCAGAAGTCTCAGTAGAACACCCCTGTGAGAGGCAACAACCCTTGGCCACACTCATCAGGCTCAGAGCTTCAGGGAGCCGGTCCTTTCTGCCTCCCGAGACTCATCTCGCTCATTCTCTACGGACTCAGTGTCGCAGCCATCTTGTTTACAGCATGAAAGGAGAGGGGGCACTGTTCTGTGCAGTGAAGCACCAGCCCACGGCCGATCTCTTTCCCCTGCAACGATCCAGCTGGTCCTAAAAAGTTCTTGAATAGGATCCTCTGTTTGAGTCTCGGTCGATCAAAGGTGGCTAATAATAGACAGGATCTGGCAGTCGATTGGGGAGCTTTGCACGATCACATCTGAGCGCCTACGCATCCAAGACATGCCCCACCAGATGGGGGTATCGTTAGTCATATTGTGCCTTTGCCTTTTAAAGCTGCGATGGTGTATGGTCCAATAATCCTTGGAACAAGTGGCTGTGGGTCCTTTTATGTGTACATTTTATTAGGACTAACCACAAACTGTTGCCTATTATATACTAAGTGGCTGGACTATGGTGCATATCTGAGTATATCTTCTAACACTCTTTTGGCTTGTTGTAGTGTATCCTTTAGAATTTTATATAGTGTTCTGACCCCAGTGACAAGGCTAATAACCTGGCATTGTCATATGGGGCAGAAACCACTCTCCGCATGAAGATGAAAGAGTGGGAGATATATTGAGAAGCCCATAGCCTGTCCTAAACTTGGCCGCATGAGAGACAGAAACCCAAAACACTATGTTTTCCCATTGTGCCGGAATAATGTGGTTCAGTGCACCTTTGTTTTATGCCATAAGATGCTCCCCAGTATATTTCCTCCTGCTAAATATTGTGGGAGGAGATGTAGTAGTAGAGTGGGAGCAGAGGTAACATCAAAGGGTGGAGGCAGAGGACAGGAGGAGTGAAACCAGGAGGGACAGAAGTTTGAAGGGAGGAGTTGGGAAGAGGAATGAGGTAGACTGTCTAGGTGCAAGTTTGCGGGATGGTTCATAGACGGATCCAACAGCCACTATGTCCAGCTCCCTGCAAAAAACTAAGCAGGGCAGTGTAGTGAGAGTTAGGAAGACCCTGAGGGAGATTAGTAAGCCAATATGTTATTCAGCTATCATTCGTTTACGCCAGCTATTAGTGAGTAGGGGCTACTGTTCAATAGCAATTACCGGGGGTTATGGGTTCCTGGGCTCGGAAGAGAATACCACGGGAGATAAGAGAGACAGGGATGACCTTAGCACCACTTCCCAAACCCCTTCTCCAGCGGGTGCTTGCATAGAAGCATCGCCTGTCTCTATCCTGAAGAATATTCATTGAACAGTTAAACTACCTTACCCTGTACTTCAGTAAACAACAACTTGGATCTTTCTTGTCAGCCAGCAAATCATTAAGACCATCTTTGACAACTGGTATGATTGTTAGTGTTTTCATGGGTCACTAGTGCTGTGTTTGCGGCTGCTCGGTGCAGACAATAGAATGATGGTGCCTTAAAGAAGAGCGTGGTGAGTTGTAGGCAAATTTAGCAGTGCAGAGAGAATCCAATCGTGTTCCATTTGTGTACTGAGATAACATACGTATTGCACTAGGACTCAGATGAATCTCTCGGTTTGCTTGTCCATATAGGGGTGGTAGCTGGTAGAGAGATGGCTTTCCATTCTTGAGCCTGAACAGAAGGTGACCAAAACCTAGAAATAAACTGAGACCCACTGGCAGTTTTAATTACTGCTGGAATGCCATGTAATCTGACTATTTCTTTCAAGACTATTTCTGCCAATTCCTGTGCAGTTGGTAACCGCTTTAAGGATATACATTGAGCCATCCTAGATAAATGGTAGACTGCTACCAAAACCTGTGGCAAAACCTTTGATGTTGGGTAATCCTACTACAAAATCCAGTGAAATGGCATGCCCGAATCTGGGGGTACTAATAGAGGCTGTAGGAGCCCTACAAGAGCTTATTTGGAAGAGCTGTTTTGTACATAAAGGGTACAGCTTGAAACATTGACATCAAAAGGCCATGATGACCACCAATACAAACCTCAGAACCAACTGAGTTTTATTTTCTGGTACCTGAAAGTCCTGCCAGGATTGAGCAGTGTTGTTTCTACATGGCTTGTAACTGTAAGGTATGGTGTGTTGTTCTGATAAGGTAACCCTTGGTGAATTAATTTTACGGGGTTTGCTTCTCCCTATCTTATCAAGAGGCATGGCATGAAGTGTGTCTTGATTTTATTACAGAATTATTGTGTGGTCTTATTTTCTGATATGCTTCTAGAAACCAATCTTGGAGAATAAAATCTGATGGTTGAACCTTTCAGAGGTCTGACTCGTCACATCCAAGCCTACACAGAGCATCAACCTTTTTGTTCTCAAACCCGGGAGGAAATATTGTGATAAATCATACTCAGACAAGAACTCTATCCATTGTAGTTGTGTAGCTGTCAGGTACCCGAAGGGTCTTAAAACTGTACATCCTAATTATCAATGTAGACAGACATGGCATGACTTGCTCCCAGAAGGTAATTGCTAGGTTTTCTCTATCAGAAAAAGAGCAATTCTGTGTTGTTAGGGTTAACCAGAAGGCTACTGAATGCAATTGGCCAGCATCTGGTTGATGTAGGGAGAGTACTGCTCCTGTGACTGCCTGACAAGCATCTGTTTTGGCTTCGTAGGGGTTGCCAGACTGGGATGACATGGCATGGGTGTTGCAGTGAATCATCTTTTCAGTTCAACAAAGGCTTACTCAGCTTTAGGTCTCCATGAATATGGTCTTCCTTTATTCAATATACTTGTAATTGAATTGGCAACTTTGGAGAACTGAGCAAATGCGTGCAAATCCTCCCAATCCTGTTTTTTTGTCTTCAGATTACCAGAGTACCTGGAGACCATGAAAATGGCAGCAGTGTGTAGTATAAATCAAATTAACATAACATACCCTGGTTTGCAATCTGGTAATTCTGACTCCCATAGTGTTTGTGGCATTTCTAGTACCTGCAACAGCCTGCCTAAGGACATTAGTATCTGCCCGTTAACCTTAATTCTGTCTACAAATCCTGGATAACCCTTGATAGTCTTTGATAGTACTAACCACTCAGCACACAGAGGAGAAACGAGATGTGGGCTTGCTGTTCTGTAATGCCCTACATGACTCCTAGGTGTGTTGTGTATGCGGACTGCTGCTGAGTGTTCTCCTTTACCTGCCAGTCCCATATATAAAGGCTAAGCCCCAGGGGGCAATGAGGATGCCCAGAGGTACTCCCGTGAAGTTGAGTTATGGAGGTATTTCAGATGTTTTTGTGCTCGGTAGAATCTGAAATGAGATTTAAAAAAAAGATGCTAGTAGTCTCTCAAGAAACCTCGTTTTTTCAATACCTGGCCTACTTGCCCCTGTGGCACTTGTTGATGGATGTGCGGCTGCCTAGTAGAGTGTTCTGCTGATTGCAAATGTCCCACTTCATTTTGGGTGAAGAAGCAGACTTGCCAACTGACTCAGATCCCCAGTTATGCCTCTTAAATTCTCTGTTGGGTGCACACTGGTTGCTTCACTAAAATGGCATTGCTACATTTGTTTTGCTGATTGTGGGGTCTTTTCCAATATTTTGTGCATATGCTATGTTCTACTCACAAGACATGTGCTGGGTTTTGCAAATGCACTAGAGTTCTAGAATCTAGAGTTATGTGCTGTTCCTACCTTGTGTGAACTGTTAGTCCAGAGTTAAGAGCGGGGAGCCCCACAGATTCCGATGCACTAATTAGAGATAGGAATGTTCATTGTGATGAGCTGATTGGTTGTTTTTGCTTACTTGTATTTGGTTGTTTTTTAATATTTCTTTTGCTTTTTTCTAGATCAGCCCTTTGGAGGAGACCAGTGCTGGAGAGTCTAGAATCCCTCAGGAGGCACTGAAAGAGGTACTGCAGGAGCCTCGACTGGAATGAGGATTTAGGGCATCTAAACATCACTGAATGCCAAGCATGCACATTTGTGATCAATAAAAACTATTAAAATAAAAAAACCATGCACATTTTGTGGGTGGAGTAGGATGGCATTGCAGAGGAAGAGGGAGCGGAAATCCCTCTCCACACCCTGCTGCATAATGAAAGGTGTGTGCTTCTGGTTGTCCAGAGACCCAGTGAAGGCTACTTGCGACTGGGAATGCTGCAGGCTGGAATCCACTATCCTGCAGCAGTGGGAAGCATTTCTGCTGGTCAAGTGGTGCACATTGGAACAGGAGGCATGGGAGAATCGTAAGCAGCCAGTCTGAGCCTGGAGGCCTGCTTCCGGGCCAAGTACTCCCATGCCCCTGCATGGGGCTTGGCAGTTTAAGATGCTGCAGATGCTGCAGCAAAGGCCTACTTTTGGCCCAATTAGGCAGGTTGCTTAGCTCGAGAGGAGAACTCTGCAGCAGATGCAGCTGCAGCAGCTGATGCCTGCTCCCGATTGAATCAGGCCTCTTCTCAGTCAGCAGTATAGACCCAAGAAACTGCAGCAGCAAGGGTTGGCTCCCTGGCCCATTGAGTGTCATCCCTGGTGCCAGTTTAAGCCTCTGTAGCAGCTTAGGGTTGTTCGGACCCTGGCAGAAGCCTAGGCCTCTGCATATGTCTGCTTCTATGCCAAGTGAGCATGCTGTCTTATTTCATGCAAAGCTACCAATAACTCCCGAATCAAATCATCCCCAGGGCCTATTGGCTACGGGCAACTCTTGGTGAACACCATCCAGGAACTAGTGTATTTCATCCATCTTAAACCCCAGGGAGGAACAGGCATCCATCTGTGCTATTCCATAATCCTCAACCCATGTATAGCCTGACTCCACGGCTGTTATTCGCTCTGAAAGCCTACAAGAAGAGTGACAGCCACGAGTGCAGGTGACAAGAGAACAGGAGGAAGAAAGGCCAGAGCTAATGTCTGTTCCATGGTGTCACCAGAATCATAAGTCCCTGGAGGTGGTCCAGCAAGATGCCTACCTGGACTGGGAAGGGTTTTATCCACAGGAGTGGTGGCGTCATCCCCCACAGTGAGCACAAAAAAGCATGCCCACTAGGAATCATTAAAAACTGATTTCTGAATTTGTGGAAGACTGAGGTTCCTGTACCTGCAAACAGAAGTTACAAGATTGCACCCCAATAGTGTTCAATCTTTTAAGAATTAATCAAAAACAAGATAAAAGACAAACATCATATAATTTCAACACTTATTAGTCATAATCAATGATATTTATTTACATCAGTATAAACATATTGAAAAGATTTAATCAAACAAATATCTAGAAAGACAGTCAATGAAAATAGGTATAAATACAGCCAAATTAACTAAATGTACGGAAGAATTAACAGGTACACAGGGATATACAGAGACAATTCATAATACTTTGAACGTTGCAGCTATTCAATGACTGTCTAAACTAGACACACGTGGGTCTCATCACGACTTCGGCGGTAACGCCGGCGCTATTAGTGCGGGGGCTATTAGCGCGACCGCCATAGCCCCCGGCGCTAATAGCGCGGGATCACGAGTTGGGCGGACTTAGAAGTCCCCATTCCCCATTGAGCCCATTCGGGAATGCCCCATTCCCCATTGGGCTCAATGATTCGGCGGAGCCTTAAATCCGGCGGTAATAGCGCTACCGCCGGATTTAAGGGTTACCGCCGAGGTCGTGATGAGGCCCAAAGTCTACAAGAAGAGTGAGAGTCAGGTGTGCAGGTGACATGGGAACAGGAGCAGCAAAGGCCAGAGTGAATGCATGTTCCTGGGTGGCGCCAGAATCTTGCGTCCCTGTAGGAGGTGCAGGAAGCTGCTTACCTGGCCTGGGAAGGGTGTGATCCACAGGAGTCGTGGCATCATCCCCCACACTGGCAGTGTCCATTGTGGCGACTGTTTTAATAGTAATAACAATTTGGCACTTATATAGCGCTACAAACCCTCAGGTATCTGAGCGCTGCTTATTATTACCCATGGTGTGTGGTGGTCATTTATCGACCTCGGAAGGATGAGTTTGGCTCTGCCGGTATTCGAACCTGCGTTAGCAGACTCTGCACGGATGTCAAAGCGAGCGCTCTACTCGCTGTGCCACTTGACCGGTGTTTTGGACGTGTCCTAGTCACCTTGGTTGAGCAGTTCTCTTCTTGGCATGCCGGAGGAATTTTATCATTATGTTGTTGAGTTCAGGTTTGAAAGGGGCCGCTGATTAGGGACGGTGACGACACATGCATGCACAATCATTGTAAGCGCATGAGCAAAGGATGTTATCCACACAATGAACAAAGTATATAAGGGACTCCATACGTGCTAGTCTGTTGTTAGCCAGTGGCCATTCCATAGCGTACGCTTGCTCTAACATATGCACCCATGCAATCATCACCTGCATGTTACAGTTCACAAAGCCACTTTCCTTTCTGGTGGACCTACTCAGACACCTGTGCAGGTGTCTCCAAGCCACATGTCTGCCTATGAAATTGATTGTTAGTTGCCTGCAAGTGGGACGCTTATATTATCAAATGTCCATTTGGGATTTGCTTAACACTTTCATCATGGAGAGTAATTTCACAGTGAAATAGCCTTTTAAGATGTTTGATGTGCATAAACATGAGTTGTTGCTATGCCACAGATTGACTTTTGCTAACAATGCTGAGATGGTAGGAAATTTAAGAAATGTGTTTTCTTCCCTCCCAGATGTTTCCACAGGCATGTATGCAAACAACTGATGGGCCACCTTTCCCTCTTCCTCTTCCCTTTATCGTCCTGTGCTATATTAGCACTCAGTATATCTAGTCAATTGTGGACACTGCACTGCTAACGTGATGTCTGCTCGATACAAATCATGGGAACAGTATGCAAGGGCAGTCCCTTTTGTCCAGGTATGCAATGGCATATTTGACAAACTTGGAAAACTGGGTACAACACTTCTCCATTGAAAAGAAATTGTGCATGCACGTGCATCATTGCTTTGTTTGTGGATTTAGGCGTCAGATTACATGCATGACCCACCTAAAATAAACCTATGGAGCGCGTTATCAACATGCTCTGAGTATTTCTGCATGCCTGTCGAATTGTGCTGGGTTTACATGCATGGTCACGCACATGCTACTCAAACCCAGGTCACATCAAGAGTATTGGAAAAGCATTTACATTGTTGACACAATATTTGGCTGTACCTGCACATGAAGGATGCATACAAGCATGACTGTTATTTCCATGATATTCACCTTGCATTGGGTTCCCAATGACCCAGCCAGCTTTGGGCTGCTGTGATGATTTAGTGCATACAAATCTAATCCTTCATAATTGCCAACCCACATGTGTCAATGGTGTGATGTACTGTCACCTGTCCAGCCATCGAAGTGTATGTGATTGAAAGAACATGCGCCCTGCATCATCTGCATGCTGCGCATTCATACAACATACTAGCCAATGTGTGCAGAGTGTATTACAGCTCATGTAAGGGTAGGATTGTACAGAGTTCTTCATCTAGTGGACACATGGGGAGAATTGTATATTGCAGGGGTTCTCCTATGTGTCCTTATTCCACCTGTTACAGGGTAATGTGTGGAAATACATCACAGTGTTGCCTTCACACACACAGATAGGCTCTTTGGTGTTGTACTGTCCTGTCGTATTATATCATCTTATTGCATGGAGAGAACAGTATTATTGAATTGAAATTAGGTGCTTTTGGAGCAACAAAGATCACAGACAAGGTTGTAAAGTTGGTTGCCTTTGCAATTTGAACCCACCTGGGTTGAGCAGGTGTGACCAATCTATTTGGTGGTAGAGTAGCGTGGAGAGGGTTTTGACAGAGACATGTATTGCATACACAAGAATGGACTGATGCTCTTACCGGATATTGCATGTGTACTTTATGGGCTTGCCTGAGAGATATTCACAATTGAAGCATTCTCTGGTAGCTGATGGTTTGTGCCACAATGGCAGGAGTGCGTTCCATGATCAGTGTTTGATGGTATCTAATCCAGAAGGATTGATGAGCTTTGTAGGTTACCTGAGGAGTAATGGGAAGGTGATTGTTCAGGGGTGGGCACAAGGATGCTGGGGACAGATAGATGCAGGATGCAGGAGGGAAACAAGGTACACGGTGGAGTGTGGAGGGAAATGTGGGCATCTATGTGTTGAGGTGTTTGTTTGTTTGTTTGTTTGTTTATTGATTTGATAATGCGCACCAAACCCTTAGGTAGCTGGGCGCAGCAATACAAAAAGTCTCAAAGCTTAGTTACAGCACCTGAGACAGGCGAGTACATTCATGTGCATACATACATATGATACAAAGCAGACAACATATTTACATGTTCAGGCAGGTGTGTTTCAAAGGTGTTCACATGCCTAAGGGTCCTACAAAAACAACACTGAGTGGGCTGTCCCTGGCAACCTGAACAGATGTGTATGACCGTGTTTATGTTTTTGTGCACCTGTTGTCAATGCATTAGACTACATTGTGCGATCCCTGCTGCACTAACGCAACGTTGCAGTGGGGATGGCTGTGCCCACTGGGCTCTTTGAAGCAACAAATGCATCATTTGACCATGTGCAGACAGAGTGTGTGCATTTATGGACCCGCCTTGGTCCAAAATGGAAGGTGGTATATGTCTTGGGGAAGATACGCTTGACATGACACATATTCCCAACTATGAAAACAATGTTTGTCTTCAGAATTGCGTACCACGTGTTAGTGCACACACTTTAGGGAACACAACATTGATCAGCAGCATGCATGCATACAGTGTACTTTCCTTCAGCCCTAGTCACCCCTCCTTAAACTCCTTCTAGGACTTTAACACCAAACATAGTCAGCGCTTGCTCCTTCCTCAGTGCATATCCAGTGGTGGTGCTGGTAAGCCACATCCCATGGCCAGGCACTTGCTGTGGTGTCTTGAGGCCGGACTCCAGACATGTCCCATAGGTCCTGAGAGTGTTCCTAGATCTGAGCTACCTACTTATGTGCCTTTGCCACTTTATTGACAGTCTATAGGATGGCGTTCGGGGGTGTGGAGCGAAAAGCCCTTTTCATTATTTTTAATAAAAAAGTACACTTAGAAAGACTGCTCCAAAACCGCTCAGAGCAGTCTTTTAAATCGAAATGCCACACTCCTCGCAGCATGCAAGTGCGTGCAGGGCCTGACAGGCAGTGGCTGCTCGGGAACAAGGGAGTCATGGACAGCTGAGATAAGTGAACATGTATGAATGTATGTATATTTATTAAATTTATTTATGTATTCATTTATTAATATACAGTTCAGAACAATTTCAATTGCAAAAGAAAATACAACACATAAGTATATATGTATGTATGTTTTTGTGAGTCTATAGTGAGGTGGGGAAGGGGCGGGTGATTGTGTGTAGAAAAGAAGAGAGTTGGAGCGAAAGTAGGTGTTAGTGTGTTGGTGTGTGCATGTGTGGAGGGGGCCTTGGAGTGGCCATATTTTTGTTGGGGTAGGGAGGGAGCTGGAGGAGACAAGGGAGGGTTCAGAGGGTGAAACCTCTATTAAAAGTATGTCCCAGTAGCACAGGTGCCGGTTGGGGCGGGTGGGGGATCGGGTGGCTTGGGAGCTCTCACCACCCCCCTCACCCAGAAATGTCATATTTCTGCAATTGAACGCTGCACAAAGTCAATTTAGTGTTCACCCTTCAATATGCAGAAATGTACACTAGCAGAATGGAACTCCTCCTACAAGACTCTCAGCTCATACTCAGAGAATGTAGTGTAACAAAGCCAGTTTTCTGCCATTATGAAGGGAGTGCAAATACCTTTCTCGTGGGGGCAGTGGGGAACAGAGAAGAATCTGAAGCTGGCACTTAGGCTAAGAGCAGAATCAGAACAGAGGGCTCCAACCCCTGTTCTCTCCCCTGGCGCACGTATGTATTTTTGCACAGCATTGTTGTCTCAAGCCCTACGTCAGACTCCAAGTACTGACCAGTGTCTCTTTTCCTTTTTAGGAACTACCAGTACAGAGAAAGGACCAGCCGGAAAAGCTGTATTCCGTAAGAAGAAAAGGAGGCCCTTTGATGTAAGCAAAAAGAAGGGAAAAAAAGAAAGACCATGCCCCTCAGAGGCCCAGAGACAGCGGTGCACTGCTGTGGTGAGAGAGAGCAATGAAGAATGGCATCAGAGCATGGCCGCCAAAGCACACCCAAAACAAGAAGACACAGAGCAGCGAAAAGGAGCAGGTCCCTGCACCCACCAACTCATAAACCCAGGATTAGAAGGGGAGAGGTATCCACCTTTGCCAAACAAACTTACCAGAAACCTCTTTAGCAATGGGAAGCAAAAACTGGAACTTTGTGTGTCCCGGGCTGTCAAGGTTGTCGCTCTATGGTGAAGCTGCGCAGGTCAAAGGGGTGGGGCTTAAAGCCAGTTTTAAGCTTATTTCTGTGCATATACATGCCTCAGATGTGGCGGAAAGGCATGGATTGGCCAGGGAGAGATAGTCAATTCCCACAGGGGGTTGGAAAATTAAGGTAGGATTAGGAAGCAGGAAGTGTGGGTTATTCGGGTGAGGTCAGCAGTAGAAGTGGAGGATGACCAGCAAGAGGAAGGTGGGAGTGATAGCTTGTGGAGGAGAGTGTTGAAGCAGGTGGGGTATTGGTTTAGGAGTGACACTAGTTCTCTTTTTTCAGTGTACATGGTTATGTGGCACGTGTGTAGGTAATTCAGTATAAGGAATGCATGTGAAGTGAAGGATACTGAGTGAAAGAGGGGTGTGTAGTTTGGAGGGTCTAACAGTAGGAGGAGAGCAGTAATGGGAGGAGAGTAGTAGTGGTGGGAGAACAGTAATAAGAGTAGAGTTTTAGTGGTGCAAGGAAAGTATTAGTATAATGAGACTAGTACTGCTGAGAGGAGAGTATTTGTATTAGGAGGACAGTAGAAGTGGTGGGAGGAGGGAATTACTAGGAGAAAGAGTAGTAGTGTGGGAAGAGCGGTTATATCGAAGGGTGGAGCGAGGAAAATGAGGAGTGAAAAATGTAAGGGGCAGAGAAGTTGGACAGAGTGAAAGTAAGATAATAAGAGTAGGAAGGAAATGGTGATTGGGCATGATTGACCCAGGCTGAAGAGAACAGAACAACAATTGTATGGTACTATTCAAACCCCAGTAGAATACTACTAACTGGATCAAGTAGGGACAGTTAGAAATTTCCAAAGAGAGTTAGATAGTCTGCATTTAGTGAAAACATCTCTAGCCTAAGACAGCAACCAGGCAGTGTCAATCTGCATTTTTTATGGTTAGCATGAGCTAATCCATTCATGCATTAATTAAACTCTGTTCAGCAACAGAGTTTGTTCTGAGCTTTCATGGATCAACATTTGCTGAGAGCCATGCAGAAAGATATACTTGTTATTTTGTAAAGCGCACATTTTGTTTCTCTAAGCGCTAAATGTGGTCTGTTTTTGTCCATTATGAATATGGCTTTGCTGAGTATGAAAGGAAATGTGTTCATGCTGAATGCAGCTTAACACAGCGAATAGATGTTATTGTAACAACTTGTCTCTTGGCAGACTGTCAGCTATCCTTTAGCCAAGAAAAATAGCCTTGACTACGTGAGGAAGAGATAGCATGACTGATGTTTTGCTTTCTGCAGAGTCCTTCTGTCTTGTGCGAGAGAAGGAATGTTGGCACAATATGCCTTGCTTTATTATACTACGTTGAAATGTATGCACGTAGGTAGAAGCATGCTGTTGTACAGGAGGGTGGGAAATTCACCGACGGGCCCATAGGTCAGTGCTCACCCTCTAGTACTTATAAGACAGGATAGCTGCACCAGGATTCACTTACTCCAACATGATTCAATAATGAGGACTCAGTAGTTTGGCAAAGGGAAGTCTGTTTAATGACAAGTACATTAAACAGGGAAACAAATGGGAATCAGCATTGTTGCAATCACCTGTCTCGCTTCAACTTCCACGAACTTCAGTTGAACAGCAATTCTTATAGGCAATGTTCATCATCTTGACGTCTAATTCTACAAAACTCGTCATGCAATATAATTGGTTAGGAAAGGTAACTTAAGTACGGGTGCTATATCTGTATATGATAATAGAGCATGCAGATTGGATAATTCTTATCGGGTGGGCGTCTACGCCCCTCCCTCTACATCACACGTGATAGACATCACTGCAAGTACGACGTCTCATTGGTTCTACGATATATAGGACCCCAGATAACTTGGTCCATTGTGATTGGGCAGGTTACACCCCTAGACATAAATGTCCACTTTTAATTAGCAGCATGCAGAATGGACACCCAGGTGCCTGGTGTCCCAAGTTTCACCCTGCCTCCCTTCCATCAATCAGTATCTTGGGCTATGTGTCAATTAGTTGGCTGGGTATTGCCTCGAAACTGTAGCCTCTCATCAGGAAATGTTATGGCATCCTCGGGTTCTGGGTGACATCAGGCGGTGGTACCTCCTCGCGCCTGGCTGATCACGTCCTAGTTCACCATGAATCTGCTTCAGTTTCCAGCTTTTAGTTTATTTAATTATGTTTCGGCCTCGCCACCTGCATGGGCCCCCCTTATCTTGACCTTCATGGGGCAGGCTGGTACGCTCTGAAGTCTGAGTCTTGTTAGCTGACACTCACCTCCCCTTCTCTGGATGACCTCGATTTCCTAGGCAAGAGCTGCTCTTTGTTGAGTTTAGATTCCGCTCCTTCTCTTGTCTCTGGCTGGGTTAAGAAACTTGGCCTGTCAGCCCTCTGGCAACCTGGGTGCATTTCTGCTTTTACAAAATGGAGTCACACTTGTATAATGTGTCTTATTGAGGTAGATATATGGTTGGCGCTTGCCGATCTAATCTTCTACTAAGCATTGCAAGCAGTATCGTTTTCTTTAGCTTCTTGCATTCCAAGCGTTTAACTGGTCGGTTCCTTCCATCTTGTCTCATAGCAACGCTTCCTCACGTTTTAACATCGTCTCTTCTCTGTGTCCATTACATTTATTTTCGTACCTACTCGCACTGGCGTGCTATCTTCGATGGCTGTTTTCGTTCATTTGCGGGTCTTTCCAGGCCCTTGTGTCATTTCCACTGGCCTTCCATTAAGGCTTTTTGGGTCTCTTCGTGGGCCGTCTGTATGTACTCTTAGTTTCGTATCAGCGGCTGGTACGGCTGTCTGATAGGGTACTGTGCTGCCCAGGGTTGTCTGGTTATGGGCGCTTCAACAGGTATGGATATTCTGATGTACACTAGGCAGAGCCCCAGTGCAGCTCTTTGTTGGTTCATTTGTTCCTCATACATCACATACCTTGGTGAGTACTGAGTACTCTCCTGGTACCTCGAAATGAGGGGCAGGGGTGCAGGCCATGTCTGGGACCTCCTCTACACTCCCCCCTCTGGTCGGTTCATCGACCAATTCTGCGATCTCCTTTGCATTTATTTCCTTTGATTCGTCGATGTTATGTTCATCATCTTCAGGGTTTGTACATGATAGTGTGAATGTGTGAGTCTTTGGAGTCCATATTTTTATCGCCCCTTTCAAACTCCCTGCTGCTTTCACATGCTCATCTTTGTTCCAAGTCATTAGCTGACATTGTCAATTTGGGCTGCAGATCCATTTTCCTTCAAACCTTCTTCGTTTCTTAGGATATGTGAACTTCGTTCCTTCTGGCGCAAATTTGCTGGCCTTCACAAAGTCTCTTATTTCTTCATCAGTCAGGTCTCTGGGCTTCCATCCTGGTTCGGCATCAACCATTATTTTCATCCCTATGGCTTTCTTTGCAGGATTCTGGCACTGTGTAATGATTATCTTGATAACACAGAATCCTAGCAGTACCATTGCTAGTAAAGCTCCCAGAAACTTGAATATATCTGCCATCCATTGTGGAACCAGCTTTTATTGTCCACTTCATTACTTTCATCGATCATCTGGTTTTTCAAGTTTGTCAACATACTTATGGCTTCTGTTAAGGTTCCGTTTTCTTCATCGTGCGATGGCACAAATGTGCAACATGTTTCTCCGATTTTTGCACAGACACCTCCATCCATTGCTGTGATCATGTCAAGCACATATCTGTTCTGGAGGGTCATCAGTCTGATTGCTCTCAGCTCTTCTTTGCTAGCGTTAAATCCTTTTATAGTAGTATTGATGGTCTGCAATAGCTCCCATCTGGTTATCTGCAACCATTTAGCATTCACTCCAATTTGGATGTGTGGCAAGAGCATTGTGGTGAATACTGTTGAGGTGAGGCTGAACAGCCTGTGTTCGTATGGGATTGCATGGAATGCCTCTTCTGATTTGGTAGAAAAGTAATTTTCTCTCTTCATTCTGGATGCCAATTCCACAGATCTCCTTCTCCTTAGATGAGCATCTGCTTTCGGGAAACTGTCCAACTTCAGGTCATTCTTAGGGATCACTAGCACAGGAGCGTGGACGTTCACCAGTGTGCATATGTCTCCCAGTTTTTCGGCAGCCTTATGTATGCCTTGGATCCACACGCCCAGTAATGGTCCATAATAACTGCGGTTCCTTGTGTCATTCCTGGGGCTTCAAAGATTCGTCTGCAGTTTACATTTTCTCCCATCTTCCACGTGCCATTATTTTGGAAGCATAGTTTTGGGCTTTCCAGTGGTACTATCTGCAAGGGTCCTCCTCTGTCTTCGACCCATGTTAGCAACTTTACAAGTTGTGGCCATAGAGGTTTGCACAACCTCTGCAAATTCTCTATTGCTTCTCGGCAGGCTCCAAAGACCATCCAAGCTCGGCAGATTACTACAATTTCTTCCCATCCATCTGGGGAGACCACTGTTCCCCAAATCTGCATTTGGCCTCTGTTCTTCCAGGTCTGCGCCTCTTCTGCAGTTTTTCCTTTAACGTTCAATCTTGGGTTTATTACCCAACATGTTCCTGATCCTTTGACGCCTGGATTCTCGTATCTGATCACTTGATTCCTTGTGTGCGCCCTGTTTCTTGTCTTAATGTCCTGGACGTAGCCATCTTCATCCGGGTAATACTTTTAGTTGGCCCATATCAACGAGTCTCTTCCCATAAATTGTCCTCTGGTGTTGCACATTGCCACATGTGATATACAGAGTGCTGTAAGTACATCAATTTCTACAGCCACGAATATCTTAGATTTTCCCGTACTATATGGTAGGAGTGCACAGACGAAGCATTCTCCTTCTGACTGTATTCGTCCTACTTCCTTCATGTGCTGGTACCAAATGTTGTTTCCGAGGTGGGCTGTGCTGTCCAGGTAATCACTGAGTTCATTGTTGTCTTCATGTGGGTTTCTCTTAATCCTCAATGTCCTTTTGTAGTTAGCTATAACTACGTCTCTAAATGCGTCCACATGACTCTTTCTTGTTGGAGGATTCTTGGACATGCTTGTTAGAGGAGCGGGTTTCATTACCTGTATTGCTGTGGTAGGACAAGGTTTTGCGTTTCTTTTCCTTTCCTTTTGTAATTTTTCATCGATGTTCTCTAACGGCCGTTGGCTCACCATCTCCCCAATGCTTGGCTGGGTTGTACGTCTGGTGCTTGTTCCTTGCGTCTGAGCTGGTGTGCTTACTGTTCTAGTCTCTGCAGTTCTATTTTTCAGCTCCTCGTGCAGTTTCCTTGCTTTGACTATGAATGGGAACAAATAGTCTATCAGTGTTTGTGTTTTCTCTGTGAGTTCCTTTGTGGCTACTTCTGTTCTTTTGAGGGATTTTGCTATGCCCTCTTTCATTGGTTTCTCACTTGGTTCTCTTCGGTCGCTTCTGCTATTTTCTGGAACTGATTGTTCAGCAGGCAGTCTCCCCTTCTCTGCATCCTTTGTTGGAGGCCCTGCAGCCATAGACACTTGCCCTTGTCTGTGTGCATTCTGTGTGTGGGTGCGTGCAGTGGTCAGTGCTGCATTTTCATTCATTCTGTGCTGACCCTGTCTCCAGCCTTTTTCTTCATTCATTACCTCAAGTGTGTATGAATCACTGCTGATTACATTTAGTTTTATCTTGTTTGTTTTATCATCAGCTTTTCTGGGAACTGGGACCACTATATAGGGTCTGGGTGCTTTTGTAGGCCCCAGACGTTCATTATCTGGTAGGTGCACTGAGATTGGGCCACTTCGTGCACCAATAAAGAAAGCAGTTCTGATAGTCAACGATAGAAAGACAATGATAAATACTACGCATATAGACATAATAGACTTGTAGGACATCTGGAAGCATTTCCTTCCAGGGAAACGGGGGCGCCCCTGTGCTGTTAGTAAAACCAAGTTACTGTTAAGTGCCCCCATTTCAAACAAGTCCATAGTCAGTTATTTATTCCTCTTCTTGCTCTGATCTCGTAGTTCAAGAGTTCATTACTACTAAAGTGATGAGTGCTTTTTCATGTGTCCCCCCTCTTGCTAGTGCTGTCGGTAATCTCTGGGTAGGCAGTACAGTTCTTGTGCTAGACTATGGAAAAAGGGTTAGGCTAGCAACTTTGGTATATCACATTCATAATGCATATTTACATATTTACAGTAGGTAAAAACTCAGTGCATTCCTCGACTTTGCCTTGGTCCTGAGGACATGCTGGAACCTGTTCAATGCGAAGGAATGAAAAGATGGAACTGCTAAAAATCACACAAAAATAAACATAGTAAAAATAAAAATGAAAATAAAAATAAAACTGAACATGAAAAAATAAAAAACAAAAAGTAAAAATATGGAAAATAGAGGAAAAAGCAAAACAAAAAAATAGAATGGTGAAGTTCTTGTCTCTGCTCTCCTCGATCTGTCCTGTGGTGCAAAATTGAAGAACTGTGACTCTGTCCTATGATTTGTTTCACAGCAAAAGATAAAGCACTGTCTCTCTGTCTCCACGATCTGTCCCATGGCGGAAAGTCTCACTGGAACCAACTAAGGTATTCTCGCTGGATGCTAGACAGCTCCACCTGGAGCATTATGCCGTGGAGGAGTGTGCCCATGTGTGGGACGTTGGCTGGATCTCTAAGGAAGGTGATGACGTCAACATCTGCAGGCCTCCCCACCATTTCCGGATAGTCTGTGACTAGTCTAAGTAGGACGTTATGAGCCAGCTGGGTGTCTTCGGGTGATAGGGACATTTGTCCTGTTTGGCGGGGTCCTTGTCATGAGATTTTCTTTTGATTCGCACAGTCTCTGCACCTTCCTGTTGCGTGTACTACCACGAGGCAATTTAGCTCAGTCCACAGTTGATTCAACTGTGCTAGGTTTCTTGGGTCTCTGATGAAAGTACGTGTGTCAGTTGTTCTCCCGATGAGTCCTGGGCATTTCTCGATTATTTGAAAGAACAAAGTAAAAGTGAGTTCATCAATGTCTGCTGCCGGTGGAAGCATTTGTGTCCTCTTCACTGTGCTCGGGTAGCTTGGCGAAGGCTCCCGCAATGACAGTCAGTAGTTGCCTGATTATTTTCTTGTTCGCAGGGTCTTGAATAAAGTCTCTGATGCTGGTTTCTCTCCCTATGAGTGACGGGTATATTACCACCAGTTGAAAGTACGTAAGCACATCCAACTTGAGGCTTCTGCTAGGAGATACCATGAGTTCTGTGAACAAAGTCTCGATACTGGTTGCCTCAGGATACTGTGTTATGCTCTCAGAAAATATTTTATTTGCAGTCTATCGGAGTCTTGATTCTTTGTACTACTTGGGCTTCACGTGCCTTCAAAAGTTTGTTTTATCAATGTTGTTGTGGCTTTTTGGATGTGCTTCTCTTTACCCTGCAACTAGGATGCACAGAGTGTTCATTTTATGTCCTTTAACATCTTTCACTGGTTTGAGAAAATGTCTTGTTTAAAAGTCACAAATTGAAACAGAGTTATTTTGTCATTGTTTTGCTGCTCATGTGTCCTTCTTCCTCACCATGGATCTTGTCTGCACATGCAGAGGTTCTTCCCCATTGTTTGTAGTTTCTTCATGATTGGATGCAGCTGGAGGGCTCTCTCCTATATAAGGTTTAATGTCATTTAGGAAGAGCCATGCCCTTCTGTCCTGGACTTTGACAGCTGAAGGAGACCAGTCCTCCACTATGAAAGGACTATTGAATCGTGGCTTATTCCACTTCTTCCTTGTAAAGTTCCTTATGAGGACAGCATCTCCAGGGAAAACGGGTGGCGCACATAGACTTTGCACGGAGTCTCTTCCAGCACTTCCTGTTGTGTTTTGTGCTGCGCTGCACCCTTTTCTTTGTCGCTGCAGCTGGCCTGAAATGACAGAGACGCTGGATGTGATACAATTCAAGTACTTCTGCATCTCTGTCCCCAGAACCTCACTGGTTGGCTGGGCATCACATCTAGCTCTATCACAGGGGGTAAGAGGGGTCCTCATCCTTCTGCCTGTGACTGTCTCGTGCGGCATGAGATAATGTCCAGAGCCTGGTTGGTTCCGAAGTGCATACAATGCCAGTGGTAGACAGTGCAACCATCCCTTTTTTAATGTGAGCTTCAACTTGGCTATCCTCTCCTTTAACAGGTCATTGAGCCGCTCACATATACCATTCCCCTCCGGATGATACGCTGACGAGAACTTGTGCTTTATACCAAGCAACAAGCTGATCTGTTCGAAAACTGCATTAACAAAGTGAGCCCTGTTGTCTGATCTCATTACTTCGCACACCTCCCATCTTGGGAACACTTCCCTCACTAGAAATTTGGCAGCACAGGTAGAGTCTGGGTGTGCACAGGGACCTGCTTCTATCCATCTAGAGAATGGACACACCACCACAATTAAATACCTGTACCCATTGCACACTTGAATCATGTCGACATAGTCCATATGCAAGTGCTGGAATGGTCCATTTGGCCGGGGGATAACTCTCCTCACTGCTTTTAACGTGTGCCCAGCGGTGAACTGTTGGCAGATAATGCAGTTCACCATGAAAAATGCAGTGTGCTCTGCTAAATTCTGTGTAAACCAGTCTTCTGCGAGCGTTGCAGCAAGATTTTCTTTTGTCATATGTATAGGGTAGTGTAACTGCTCCAATGCTACCTTTAGTAGGGCGACAGGCATTACTGGTTTACCAGTGTTGTCTTGCCTCCATAACCTGTCAGAGGGGTTTAAGGAACACCCTCGACGCTTCCACAAATTTTTCTCCGCCTGAGGTGCCTCCCCTTGTAGCTCCATTAGCTGAGTCTGCCCCATGTTGCTATAGGCTTCGGGTGTGGCTCGTGCTACCATCATCCTCTCATGGGTACGTGTCACCTCCACGTCCATGATTATTTTGTTTTTGGATGCCATACGCTTGTCTTCCATGTCCGCTTCATGATTTCCACGTGACACGAAATCTGTCCCCTTGGTATGAGCGGCGCATTTCACGACCGCTATGCCCACTGGGAGCTGTAGTGCTTTTATCAACCTGTCCAATAAGGCTGCATGTTGCACTGGTGTGCCATCTGCTCGGAGGTAGCCCCTCCTTTTCCAGCGCGCTAGACCTGCATGCACTGTGGACGTCACATAGGCGGAGTCACTGTACACCGTTATTTCCTGGCCTGCATGGTTCTCAATGGCGAGTATCAGCGCCAATATTTCTGCAGCCTGTGCTGAATAATGAGATGTATTTGTGCACTAAAAAGTACTCGAAACTCTCCATTCGATTGGTGTTTTACCACAGCCACGCCTGTATATCTTTGTCCGTCTTCTTGATCGATTCTTGAGGAACCGTCAATGAACACGATTTCACCACTTGCCAGGGCATTTTCCTTTATCCTGGGGATTTCATCATAGAATTCCTCATAATTTGCGCAGTCATGTACGGGTTCTCCCTCTGTGACCGGCTCAGCTATGAACGTAGCTGGATTCACAGTTTTACATCGCACTATTTTAATCGATGGGTTAGAAATAATCACTTCATATGCGGATGCTCTCTGAGATGCCAGTGTGCCCTTTGGCTTCTCTAGTATGGTGAACAATGAGTGCTCGACATACAATGTCATGGAGCACCCCATTACAATGGATGACGCCTTTTCAATGGCGAACGCGGCAACAGCTAGATTTTGTTCGCATGGGAAGTGGCCCTTCATGACCGGGTTCAGACTCCCGCTGTAATATGCTAGGGGCTTGTACCCCAGTGAGGCTCGCTGCGCAAGCACTGCCATCATAGAATTTACTGTCGGTGTGTGAGAACAGGTAGAATTCCTCTGCATAATTAGGAATTCCGAAAACTGGGTCCCTACAAATCGCCCCCTTGAGTTCTGCAAACCCCTTTTCCATTGCCTCAGTCCATTCTATGTTTTCCCTTGTAGCCTGGGCCTTCTTTAGGGCCTGAAGCAAGGGCTTGGTATACGAGCTGTAGTCGAAGACCCATGCTCTGACACAATTGCACAGGCCTAAGAAGCTTTGCATTTGTTTTATCGTGGGCGGTTTAGCCGTGTTCATGATAGCTTCAGCCCTTTCTGGGGTTAACTCTTTCCCTTCGTGTGAGATTAGCTGTCCTATGTACAGCACCTCTCGCTGACAGTATTGCAGCTTTTCCTTGTCAACTTTATATCCTTTCTCAGCCAGGATAGTCAATAGCTGGACAGAGTCGCGCCTGCATTGTTCCTCAGTGACGCTGCAGATCAGAATGTCATCCACATACTGCAAAACAACACTGTCTACTGCAATACTGCTTAGGTCCATCTGCAGGACTCTGTTGAAAATGGATGGAGACTCACAATATCCCTGTAGCAGCCTCGTGCTTTTCAGGTGCATTTGCCTGAAAGAGAATGACGTCAGGTCTTGTGAGTCACGGTGCAACAGGATTGACAAAAACGCATTTTTCAAGTCAATCACCATGAAATATTTTGCCTCAGCGGGTATGTTGCATAGAATTGTGGATGGATTTGGGACTAGAGGGAACTGGGCTTCAACTATATCGTTTAATGCTCTTAAATCTTAGAATAAACGCCAAGACCCTCCTTTTGATTTCTTGACAGGGTAAATCACTGTGTTCACCATTAAAGCTGATACAGAATCAGTCAAATGTATTTATAATTTTTACTTCAAAAAATCGATAGATATTTGTCCAAACAAGCAATTTTAACAAAATGAATTTTGACCAAAAAACTTCTGGTTAACATTTGAATATCAAAGAATTCAAACACTTAAATAAGGCCATCATGAGACAAAACAGTCTACAAATGTAATCTTCTTTGGAATGAAAAGAAATAGCAAAAAGCAATATTCTTGTGATGGACTGAAGGGCTCTACGCGTTTCGGGGAACACCCCCTTCTTCAGGAGCAAAATTATCTGGAATTATATACATTAGAGAACCATCAATTTCAGAAACTCAACGTGACATTTACAGGGTACACAGAAAGAGAAAACACAGAACATTTAATGTACACATTTTTACCTAATTTGTGAAACAAGTAATGAGCTGTCCACAACCATCCACATTTATTTACATCCAGTATATACATTTGAAATAAAAAAAACAGGTGTGTCCATCTAGCATCCTGTAGGTGTGACTCCAAAAAAGAACATAAATAGCCTCAAACGGCCACTAGAGTAGAAAAATGTGTAAAAACAAAATATACCTGATTAAGTAAACAACAAAAAACAGCGATGCTGGGCTCACAACATCAATAGATCAAAAAGTCTTGTTGGTTGGATAACACAAATGTAAGTACGGCATTAATGCAATGGCTCCAAAAGTATGGTAAATACCCTGTTAGGGAAAACAGAGATATATCAGTCAGTGATATTATGTCACTGACCTAAAACTCAAGAGGTAAAAGAACACCTTTTCGAAAAAAAATAAACGTGATGCTTACCAATGCTTGAGACCACGATCACTAAACAATTTGTCAGGCAATGCTAGGTCACCCTGTAACCCTCAACTGAATGGTGGATGTATTCACATATAAGTCCACTTTCACTGTGTACGGTACCATAAAGATACCGACACAGACAGAATAAACCACTATATATAACGAAAAAATTGAGAGAAAGAAAAAAAAAAGAGATAAGCCATTTGATCAGTCTATTCATGTAACAAGTGTACTAATTATAATCTGAAAGGGGATTCAAAAGGTCTTAGTTGACCCAAGAAAATGTGCAGATGGAAGAACTACATTATTCATGATATTATATAACCCAACAGGTAAGTATAAATAGACTCAACTTATAGTTAACCACAAGATATACAAACACAGAAATAACCTGTCTATCCGTCTGACTCACCTCAATGTGAAAGATACTGGCTCTGGTGATCACCACGGCTCGTACTGCATAACGTCTCAGAGAAACTGACGCTTATTTAACCTCTACTTGAAGTCATGTGACAGAGTCACGTGATTTGACAGCGTAACACGGTAGAAAAAAGGTTTGATCACTGTATGGCCCGTCTTAATGGCCAATTGAAATGCCTTAATGAAGAGTATAAATCATGTGACAAAAGCACATGTACGGAAGTAATAGCCTCATATAGTGACAGAGACATAATAAAGTAACTATAAGGAATAATTGTAGAAATGACGTGCAATGACCAAATGGTAGATACGTTCATCGAAAAGCTTATCTATCAATCAGGTAAAGAAATATAAATGTAATATTCAACACGTGACAGAGTCAAGTGCACGGAGATTCCAACCAAATATAATGAAAAAATCAACATTAAGATCAACGTGCAGAACATAATTATAGAAGAAACGGAAAAACAATGTGAATAAAAAAATAAAAACATGAATAAACTTCATGCCCATTCACACCGTATGGCCCAGATGGTTAATTAAGAGTTCCTGTCAATTGACATTTGTATATTAAATGTTCTGTGTTTTCTCTTTCTGTGTACACTGTAAATGTCACGTTGAGTTTCTGAAACTGATGGTTCTCTAATGTATATAATTCCTGATAATTTTGCTCCTGAAGAAGGGGGTGTTCCCCGAAACACATAGAGCCCTTCAGTCCATCGCAAGAATATTGCTTTTTGCTATTTCTTTTCATCCCAAAGAAGATTACATTTGTAGACTGTTTTGTCTCATGATGACCTTATTTAAGTGTTTGAATTCTTTGATATTCAAATGTTAACCAGAGGTTTTCTGGTCAAAATTCATGTTGTTAAAATTGCTTGTTTTGACAAATATCTATCGATTTTTTGAAGTAAAAATTATAAATACATTTGACTGATTCTGTATCAGCTTTAATGGTGTGCAGGGGACGGGAGTGTCTTTAGATTTCGACACTTTCTTTTGTTTCATGTTTTCCACAAGCCCCGTGTCAGGGCCTGTATTCCTCCCCAGCACCCGGAATTATTACATTTTTCCCTCACTAGATAATATTTTCTTCTCAATTGGTTGTGCACCTATTGATTCCTACTTTGTTTAAATCACTGTGTTGCAAGGTGATTCTGATATCACTAGGATGCCCTGCTCCATCATGGTGGAAATTGTCTTCGCAATCCCTTCCTCTGCCTGTCTGGACATAGGATATTGTTGTACTCTTGGTAAAATTGCTCCTGGTTTCAGTTTAATTTTCACTTCGCCTGCCCCCTTCAGGAGGCCTACATCATAGGGCCCTGTAGTCCATACCGCGGCAGGCACTTGGGCCATGTTGTCATCAAAGTATTCCGGACGTATCAGTGCCAACATCATTCTCTGTGGCACCTCCCGTTTGATCATTTTCACCCAAAATATGAGACTTAATTCCACCCTTGTCTCTTCTAGGTTAGGGTGTTCTTCAAAGAGATTGTCATCGGTGACGTCAGTCACTCGATACCCTTCTTCGATGGTGATAATCGCACCCCATTGTCTGCCTTCGTCGTCATATCCTTCAACCAATACCACTTTCCCTCATACTGCGGCGGATTGTATCATTAAGGGAAATACTTGTCCCTCCTCTTCGTGCATAGGTATTCTGGGTCTGAATAGAAACTCATCAGGTGTTCTCATAGTTCTATCTGCGAGGCCTGGCAATCGCCATGAGCACCCGCACGCCATATGCGAAGACTTCTGGCTCCAATGCTAAAGCTCACATGGCTATACGTCCGGAGTATGCTCTGATCATTTTGCACACGTTTGAATAATGCATTCCTGGAGTGGAGCATCGGTAAACAAGATCGTAATATTCAATTTAGTCATTAAGTCCCGACCCAGGATGTTTACAGGGGTCTGACGTGAATATAATAAGGGTACATTCATTTTGCGCTCTCCCACGGAGACTGGGAGCGCGTCTGTAAAGGGAACTCTACTGTGAGCTCCCGTGAAACTCTGAGTATCTATGGCTTCGCCGGACAAGGAAAACTTGCCTTCTCATATACATGAGCGTGTTACACCCGTGTCAACTAAGAAGGAATATTCTTTACCCCCTATGACGACAATCACCCTAGGTTCCCTATTAGGGTCTGGTGTCACTGATAGGATAGAACACATCAGAGTCCCCTGTGAGCTGTCCTATTTCATATATATGTTCGGCCCGCTGTATACTTGCTGATTTCCCCCATCTCCAGGGGTGACTTCCCCTCCGGAGCTAGTGCCCTGTGACATTTGTGGTGGTGCCTGCTGGGATTGTTCCTGCGGTACGTTCTCCATGTGCGGGGGTGGAACCGCTTGCTGTGCACCCTGCTGCAACTCTGGTGCCTGCTGCTGCACTGTGTGATTTTGTGCAACGCCCTGTTGGGGGATGGATGGCTAATTCACCACGCCTGTCCCCATCCCTTGGCTATTTTGCCACATACCTTGGCTTCTGCACACGGGCGCCACATGTCCTGTCATTCCACACAGCCAACACACTGGCGGTGGTCGGGCCATCTGTCCATCTGACGTAGCTGGACTGCCCATCTGCGTGTTCTGAAAGCCACTTTGATTATTCTGAAAGCCCCCTTGGTTGCCTCAAAACCCACCCTGATTACTCTGCCATCCTCTTCCCCCAAAACCCCTTCTCCTCGGGTAAAATCCTGTGCTACCTTGGTTATTCTGGGATCGGTTAGCTACTGATTGCTCTCTTGGTTCAGCTGGGCTTGTCAGCATGGCTCCCTCAAGAGAATACTTCGAGAGTTTCTTTTGAAACAGCTTCGCTTCCTCACCCTTACGAGTTGCCTCCTTCTTCCGATTCTTTTCTTGCAACAATCTACAGTAATGTGCAATTGACAACTGTATTTCAGCCCATGGTTTGGCTTCTATTCCTAACAATTTCTTAAGTTGTTTTTTCACTGGCTCGGGCAACCCCATGCATAATATATGGTAGAATACAGGGATAGATTTCGTCCAAGACTCATGCATTTCGAGCACCCACACGTCTTGAAAATTCTGGATATGAATCAACGAATCCTCTGACTCTTTCATTTTCCGAGTCATTATAGCCCCCAAATCAGAAGTGTCTGGATATAGCGTTTGCAGCACTTTCCACACTGCTGCTCTACAATTATTAAATGGTGCTCCGTCATGGGAGGTATTAATTAGGGTTACCCTAGGGTAGCCTGCCTGTTTCCATACATCGTCTGCTCTTTCACCAAGTATGGCAATTAAGAGGCCCTTAATGTCCCCTATAGCTAAGGTGACACCCCCCGTCATTTCTGCTAACTCATGTATCCACATGTCAGCATTGGAAGCTTATTTTTTAGGTTCTCTCAGTCCATGTGTGGCCATGGAATATATTGTGGTCTTGCTCCCCCATTTTCTAACAGTGGGAATTGGAATGCGCAGTCTTCCTTTTCTTTCCCCATAGCTCTCCTGTCTACCGCTGGGGTGGCATTTCTGCTTTGCCGTCTCCCTGGCAATGCCCTTAATCTATCTGCATAGGCAGGTGCTGACGCCCCCCTCTGACCGAGGGGTGTTCCTTCATGTCAGCTGGACTGCACGGCAGACTTCGGTGTCCTACCTGCAGACTCGCTAGCGTCTGATCATTGTATCCCTCGGTCCCCTGGGAGCCGTTTTCCACACCGTCTCCCTTCCTCGTGTGCCTCATACTCCGTTTCCTCACCGGAGTCTGATTCTTAATACTCCCAGCTTACACAACTCCTTGCATCTTCTTCATTTTGCCCAATCTCCAGCCTGTCTAGGGACAGTCCCCTGCCTGTCTAGGGACAGTCCCCTGCTCCCACTACTTCGGGTGACATCCTCAGTGTCATATAGCTGAGTGCTCTCCAGGTGCTCATTTTCCCTTCCCCCTTGGGATATTTGCTCCAGCCCCATAGCATATATTTTATCGATCGTTTCCCCGATACTTCGGGTGTCGAAGTCATCTTCAATATTTGTCCCACTTATGCCTTGCACCGAATCGTGTGCAGGAAAGAATTCTTCTATGTCTTCCCATTCTACAACAGGATTGGGTTTTTTAACTTCCCGCTCCAAATATTCAAGATCTCGTGCCCTCTGTCTGCGCTTACTTTCTGCTTCCTCATCTATTCCCTTGCGCTTCTTCGCTTCTTCTCTAGCATTGTCTACTTCCCTCATCCTTTCATTTCTACGTTCCTTTGCCCTTCTAATTTCCTCATCTTCTCTTCTCTTCATTTTATTCTCTCATGCTCTTTGCTCTTGTTCCGACCTTTGCTTATTATGTTTGTACTGGTCGTAGGCTGCCTCCTGGTTGCGATCGAGCTGTTTCTCTTGCTCTTCGCGATACAGTTGTTGTCGCTTTAGCTTATCCTTCCTGCTTGTCCTTTCGTCCCTTATTTCCATCTCTTTTTCTCTCTCTCTCCTTTGCGTCTCATCAGACCTCTCTGTAGGCCATATATCATCACTTCCTTTTCCATCCAACTTCAGCAATATCTGACCTCCCAACCATTCGTCTTTCGCGACTGCTATCTCATCAACTCTACCTTAATTTCCCTTTCATTTCTTTCCCTCTCTCTCCTCATTAGGAGGTGCACAACTGTGTGCCCGATCTTTTCCTTCATCTTCGCGTCTCTCCTTGTCCCTCGGGACCGCGGAGGCAATATTGTTTTCCTGTTCCTTTCCCTTATTGTCGTCACTACTGTACGTAGGCGACTCATATGCAGGGTTGCTATGCCCCATGGCTGCCTTAAGTTCTCTTAGCGGGTAAAATCCCTCTGTCTTACTCCCTTCAATGACTGGCTCAGGCGGGGCTGGTGGCGCGGTAGGCGTCTCACCCCCCTCCGTACATACATTTAGTATCCAGTTTGTGGGTGGTTCTTCCACCTTCATCTCTTCAAACATCTTCCACAATTCTAGAATAGCAAGACATTTCTCTAGCTTCTTGCCTGTATATGTGGCATGTAGAAAAGTCATCATATGTTGTAAGACGGCTTTAGATAGGGACCCATTCTGTGGCCATGGCATAAACATCTTGTGGGCAGTACCCTTAACCCACTCTTTGCTATACTTTTTTAGTTTAGGAGCATGCTTAGGTAGTTGCATGCACAGATGCGCAAGTGGGGTGACTGCCTCCATTTTCAATTCCGTTACCAGCAATATTTATACAGTTTGTTATCCTTCTACTAGTATGAGCGAGCACCAGATACGCAAGCTCCAATCCAATCTTTTCCCGCCAAATTTGTTTTTTATACTATCAATTAACTCAAAACCATCAATTCATTGGCGATTCCCTCTCAGTTACAGAATCACGTAAAACCAAATTTCATTTCGGACAATCAACGATACAGTTCTATTACATTTGACGTACAAAAGAACACATATGACAGACACTTCACAGACTAGACAGACACCAGCTAGTCATACATATACCTGCCTTCTAATCAATACCCCATCATGTAGTTTAAACAAACTCCTTTGATGCGTCTTTAAACATCACCGTAGTCTAATTGTCCCTTATTATATGGGCTATGAGTTCACGTTTCTTCTGACCACTGTATTAAAGCGCAAGAACAAGGCAAATCTTTACGTTTTTATCTCAGCTGCCCCCCTGGTAATCCTTCGTTTTTTATCTCAGGTGTCCCCCTGGTATCCCTTGTTTTTATCTCGGGTATCCCCCCGGTATCCACTCTTTATCTCTTATGCTCGAGTCATTACCCTATTTTAACTTTTTCTCCACCACCCTCCCTTATTTGTTCTAATGCCTACAAGACATTTGCCAAAGTAACGAGTTCACTGTTTCACTCACCGATCGTATCTTTTTCTCTCTGGAGCTTCGGAATCACCGGCCTTCTTCTTCAACCTCTTATGGTTTTTTTCATCCGATTCGCTGCCCGTGGGAATGAGAAGGGTTATGCTTGGGAAGGCAGGTTCCTTCAGACCCACTGCAGATTTTTTATGGATTTACTCTATCATTGTCCACGGGAAACTTCTCAGCCTACTCAGCTGGAATGACGAAAGGACTGGTGATATTGCCGAAGGCCTAGAGTTACTTCGTCCCGTCGGTCTATAGATGTCTTATAACTATATTAATCAATAATCCATAATCGATAATCAATGGCCATAACCATCCTCACGCTACCAAGTGTACAGGAGGGCGGGAAATTAACAGACGGGCCCATAGGTCAGTGCTCACCCTCTAATACTTGTAAAACAGGATAGAAGCATCATGTGAGGGATGGGGTGCAGGATTCACTTACTCCAACACAACTCAATAATGAGGACTCAGTAGTTTGGCAAAGGGAAGTCTGTTTAATGACATGTACATCAAACAGGGAAACAAATGGGAATCAGTATTGTTGTGATCACCTGTCTCACTCCAACTTTCACAAACTTCAGTTGAACAGCAATTCTTATAGGCAATATTCGTCATTATTGAAGTCTAATTCTACAAAACTCGTCATGCAATATAATTGGTTAGGAAAGGTAATTTGAGTATAGGTGCTATATCTGTATATGATAATAGAGCATGCAGATTGAATAATTCTTATTGGGTCGGAGTCTACGCTCTCCCTCTATATCACACGTCACTGCAAGTACGACGTCTCATTGGTTCTACGATATATAGGACCCCATATAACTTGGTCCATTGTGATTGGGCAGGTTACACCCCTAGATAGACATAAATTTCCACTTTTAATTAGCTGCATGCAGAATGGACACCCAGGTGTCTGGTGTACCAAGTTTCACCCTGCCTCCCTTCCATCAATCAGTATCTTGGGCTATGTGTCAATTAGTTGGCTGGGTATGGCCTCGAAACTGTAGCCTCTTATCAGGAAAAGTTATGGCATCCTCGGGTTCTGGGTGACATCAGGCGGTGGTACCTCCTTGCGACTAGCTGATTATGTGCTAGTTCACCATGAATCTGCTTCAGTTTCCAGCTTTTAGTTCATTTAATTCTGTTTCAGCCTCACCACCTGCATGGGCCCCCCTTATCTTGACCTTCATGGGGCTGGCTGGTACGCTCTGAAGTCTGAGTCTTGTTAGCTGACGCTCTCCTCCCCTTCTCTGGATGACCTTGATTTCCTTGGCTTGAGCCACTCTTTGTTGAGTTTTGATTCCGCTCCTTCTCTTGCCTCTGGCTGGGATACGAAACTTGGCCTGTAAGGCCTCTGGCAACCTGGGTACATTTCTGCTTTTACTAAATGGAGTCGCACTTGTATAATGTGTCTTATTGAGGTAGATATATGGTTGGTGCTTGCGGCTCTAATATTCTACTAAGCATTGCAAGCAGTATTGTTTTCTTTAGCTTCTTGCGTTCCAAGCCTATTTACACACGTTTAACTGGTCGGTTCCTTCCATCTTGTCTCGTAGCAACATTTCCTCACGTTTTAACATCGTCTCTTCTCTGTGTCCTTTACATTTATTTTCGTAGCTACTCGCACTGGCATGCTATCTTCGATGGCTGTTTTCGTTCATTTGCGGGTCTATCCAGGCCCTTGTGTCATTTCCACTGGCCTTCCATTAAGGCTCTTTGGGTATCTTCATGGACCGTCTGTATGTACTCTTCGTTTCCTTACAGCGGCTGGTACGGCTGTCTGATAGAGTACCGTGCTGCACAGGGTTGTCTGGTTATGGGCGCTTCAACATGTATGGATCTTCTGATGTCACTGGGCAGAGCCCCAATGCAGCTCTTTGTTGGTTCATTTGTTCTTCATACGTCACATACCTTGGTGATTACTCTCCTGGTACCTCAAAATGAGGGGCAGGGGTGCAAGCCATGTCTGGGACCTCCTCTAAAATATTGCTGTGGAATGCTTCTACGCATGTAATGTACGTCAAATGCCACTATGTATAAACAGTGAATTTCTGTTCAGTAGAAGGGCGAGTGAGCTCTCAGCGAGGACAGAGTGGGGTAGTGTGTGCTGGAGAGCTCTCATTGCTAGAGTGTGCTGATTGCTCATTTGCTAAAGCACTCATTGCTAGTGCTGGGGGCTTGGCTTGTTAGTGTGCAGCTGACTTCCCCTGCTGCCATGCATAATAAACTGTGTTCCGTTTAAATATCTATCTCTGTGATCTTATTTTGTTTCCATAGTATATATATATTTATGAACTTACAAATGGCACCCATAAAGGAACCCTTGCAAGGATGATCGAGGACAGTGTTTGGACCAGAGCGATCCTTGCCAAGTAGAAAGAAGTTCCTTGCAGTTGCTATTACTGATTAACGTGTTGGCCAAGATCATCTCCGGAGAGGGTTTTGTACCATTGCAGCCGTGATGCTGTTTTGCATTTTTTGAATGAAGATCACTGAGCACAGAAATTGAGTTGTCGATTGATGGGAGATAGCATTGCTTCTCTTTGATATTAGGTGAGCTTTCTCTGGGTTATTTGTTTGTTTGAAAAATATATGCATATATTTTGCAGGCTAGAATAGTTTTTTAAAGATGCCTGATGTTAGAAAAATTCACACAGTTAGAGAATGAAAAAATAATGACTCTGTACCTTAGTGAACTAAGTGCAATATGGGGGAGATTGAGGCGTATGTTGGACAATTGGTATGTGCTCCCAAAGCCAGTACACCAGTCTGTTCAAAACGAATTAGGAGATAGGAGTCACCCAGGAACAGAAGTTACCTAGGGCAGACTCATTTGTGATAGATACCAGGTCAGGAAAATGCTCCATTGACAGCTCACTGGTTCCAGATATTGCCCTGTCAGGGCAACAGAACGTTTCTGTTGGGTTTGCATGTACACCAGCAATATGCCCTGTGTCTCAGCCAGTACCCATTATTGTTGGTCCCTTTACAGATGAATACCACTTCTGGCTAAGATCCAATTATGGAGAGAACCTATTGGAATTGAATATGTTGAAAGACTTGTACACAATGATTAATTGCAGCACTGATGGTGTATACTTAACAGTGCCCTCGCACAAAAATGTTTCCACACAGTAATTAGCATTGCCTTCTGATCTAGTGAGGAAAGGTGTAATTGAGGAAATATCTGACAGCATTTGTAACAGCACCATTTTGCCATTTTTTAAAAAGGATGACAATATTTGGCCCTTTGTTTTGCAATTTATTTAAAGGACAGATTGACCATGATTCCTGCTCAGGGAACAGACTTTTCTGTGATTGATGCATTGACCTTTGCTCGAATACCACAAGGATACACTGGGAGTACTAGCATTTACAGTAGGGCTCTTAAGGAACAGGTTGGTAGATTAAGGTTGCCACAATATTGCACATTGTTACTATTTGCAGCAGACTCCTGTGAAGCATGCCAGAAGGGCACAATTGGTTTACTAAAGGATCTTACAATTATAGGTCACAAAGTTTCTTTGAGAAAGTACCAGAATTGTCAATATGAGGTTGCCTATGTAGGGTACCTCTTGTTGAAGCATGGCAGGAGCATTGCTCTCGAGAAAGTACATGTTGCATCACCATTGCCATGGGAAGCTCACTGTCAGAAAGCTTTTGCCATACTGAAAACAGTTTTGTGTGTGCTCCAGGTTTGGGGATCTCTAATTATGTCAAAAGGTTTGTCTTGTTTGTATATGTAAAATATGTGATGTGCTTTAGCAGTGCTAAACCAGGAACATGGTGGGACGAAGAGTCCATGCGGATATTTTTCTTTCACACTGGGTGCTGTTGCTTATGCGCTACCTGAATGTTTTAGAGCAGTAGCTAAAGCAGTTGCATCATGCAAAGAAAATGAAGGCATGGTTTTGGGCCACTGCTTAACCATGGCGCCTCACTCAGTTGATGTGTTAGTTACAGACACACATCACATCAGCTCGAATGATGATATTACTCTGTTCACAGCACACATTAGGATCACAAGATGTAACCTATTGAACACAGCTGAGTTATTACTTTTCCCAGAGCAAAATAATGGGAATGAGGACAACCATGATTGTGTGTACATCACTGAACAAGAGAGCAGATGAAGAATTGAGTTGGAATGGCCTGACACCCAGATTCTAACATTGCTGTCTCTAACACAGACTAGAACATCTTTCACATTGTATAAAATTGAATTGTGAAGGTCGGTGTTTACGCAGTATAATGCAGGAATTAATGGCTTTGCCTTGTTTGAAAACAGTTTAACGATATATACCATACCTGATACTGAACTTTTTTTGGTTTCTTGAGATACATCTGATGGAGGAAGACTGGCCTACTGATACAGACTGGCCTGCAGATGAACATCCATGCCAAGCGTCACTGAAGCCAAGCGGTCGCAGCACTGTGGAATGCGTAATGCCTCAGAGTGCCGAGCATGATAACAGCTTCACCTGAGAAGTACATCGAATTAAGCTGCTGGCTTGAATCCCAGAGTGCAAGCCTGGCTCATAGAAACTGTCTTATTTTAAGAAATGTATTTCCCTGAATGACTTCGATATACAAAATTTTTATCACACATACATTATACAAGCTGTTTGCATGGATGGCAAGAGAAGAAATTGGATCCATGCTGCACATCTGAAATGATTACCTTTGACTCTACCCGATGACAACTGGGTGAAAAGAGGAGGGGGTAGGGGACAGAGAAATATGTACGCCAGTTTGCCTTTCATTGAGAAAAAGAAATACCAACCCTGGTTTTGAGCAACCTGAGGGTCTGTTGAGATGTGAATATAACTGAATTGTTTGAAGATGACTCTGTGTCCGGAGTGCCACGATACAATTTGTACCAAGGTGAGGTAGGGAAAAACTTTTGGAGTAGGAAAGTGTTGCAGCAATTTGTGCAGCACCCACAAGAAACCAACGTGTGTTCCCTCTATTCCTGGCCAAAGATTCCTGAAAGATGCCGTAAGGCAGAGGGGGGCAGGCAACAGAACATTTGAATTGAGGAAAGACATATGGTTAAGTGCCACCCATGGATGAACATTTAGAGCCTATATCAGTGAGGTTCTTAATGGACACTGATAAACAATGCCCATGTTTGGGTTGCGCAGAAGTGAGGATAGGGACAATTTTGCCACAGAAATGATCAAGTCCAGGAGACCACGGCCAGCAAGAAGAAATATGTGAGACTTGGTCTGCTAATGACTGTGGTAAAAATTAAAATAACTGTCTTTTGGGTACTAGAGAATACACACCATCTCAGAAAACTGTTGCCCATGTCCATCCCACCTGCTATGTTAAGCTATGCTTTGTTTCTTTGAGTAAATACACACATGCTTGATAGTATTCATTTTGAGCACCAGATTAATACTTCTTGCACGAAGATAATATTGCATTGTCCATGTTACTGCCTTAGTATCTAGCTACACTACTTGCTTCTTGTTATCCCTGTTTGGACTGACATCTGTCATGTAACTAGCCTGATGTCATTGTACTGTCTCCTCCACACTACGGCCTAGTTTTACTGTCCTAGAATTGCTTAGCATATGCTAAAAGGACCGTTTGTCAACCTGCATTTTTTATGGTTAGCATTCATGCATTAATGTAAACTCTGTTTAGCAACATAGTTTGTTCTGAGCTGTCATGGATCAACATTTGCTGAGAGCCATGCAGAAAGATATACTTGTTATTTTGTAAAGCACACATTCTGTTTTTCTAAGCGCTAAATGTGGTCTGTTTTTGTCCAATATTAATTCGGCTTTGCTGAGAAAAAAAGGAAATGTTTTCATGCTGAATGCAGCTGAACACAGCAAATAGATGTTATTATAACAACTTGTCTCTTGGCAGACTGGTAGCTATCCATTAGCTTGGAAAATAATCCCTGAGTCCTTCTGTCTTGTGCGAGAGAAGGAATGTTGGCACAATATGCCTTGCTTTCTTATTCTATGTTGAAATGTATGCACGTAGGTAGACGCATGCTGTTGCCATGGAATGCTTCTACGCATGCAATATACGTCAAATGCCACTGCGTATGAACAGTGGATTTCTGTTCAGTACAGGGGCTAGTGAGCTCTTAGCAAGTATAGATTGGGGTAGTGTGTGCTGGAGAGCTCTCATTGCTAGAGTGTGCTGATTGCTCATTTGCTAAGGCACTCATTGCTAGTGCCGAGTGCTGGGGGCTTGGCTTGTTAGTGAGCAGCTGGCTTGCCCTGCTGCCATGCATAATAAACTGTGTTCAATTTAAATATCTATCTCTGTGTCTCTGTGATCTTATTTTGTTTCCATAATATATATATTTATGAACTTACACCAGTAGGTGCTACAATTCCTGAGTGTTAGGAAAGATTTCTTAATTGTGGGTAATTTTCCTTCCATGTGGCAACCCCTAAACTTTTTGCTGTTGTTTTCACCATGATCTAGACTTTGCCAGAGAAGTGCAGCCTTCTTCCGCACTCCTCTGGGCTTTCGCTCCATTCTTACGGGGAAACTGACATGCCCTTAAGACAGTCAGTACCGGGAAATGCTGTTTTCTGTAGTTTCTTTATCATGTTGCAGCTTTCATGCAACATGACACAAGAGGGCACTGTAAGCTAAATTACTGCTCTCTTGGGTCTCTAGCCTTCTATGGGACCTAGATATTCTTTTTGGATTGTAACTGATCGGTATAAGTGAATCACGGACGGGAATGGTGGCAGCGATCATTTCTTGTGTTTTTGAGCTCCTTTTGGCGTTGTAAGCGCATTTCTCGCACTTAGCCCAAAATGGTGGCCTGGCTCCCAAAATGGCCAGACCACAAGGCTCCTTTGTCCTGTCCGCTGACCGTCTTGCCCCTTTCACCTTCCCCAGGTCGAGCCGACCCAGGGCCTTCCTTATTTGGGCATGTACTTTCCCGCGAAACACAGATGCTTTTGCGGGCTTCTACAGGCCTTGTGTGTGCCTCCAGGATGTGGGCTGGGATGTCTGGTCCCAATACACATCCTGGGTGCCAGAGAGTCTAGTGTGGTGTGAATGCCTGGGACCACCGTGGTCCGTGATAGGTCCACGTATGATGTGAGTGATTTATGAGTGGATCTCCCATTGGGTCCCCTCCGTTTTGGCACGAAGGGAAAAGGGGGCTGGAAACGCCACTACCAGGTCGATCTCCTGAGTTCTCACGAATGAAGGAATACAGGAGCCAAGTATCCTGCAACCACGAGGCTGAACCGAGGAATCGCTGGTGACCCGCTGAAGGACTGCTCCTCTGCACTGCTGTCGCTTTGTGAATCCCTTTTTACCTCTGATCGAACCAGAAGGCCTGTACTGGTACTTCGACCCTTGGAATAGCGGGGACAGCTATTCTCGGCATCTTCACCATCTCCTGCACGTAAGCCTTCGGAAGTGTCTCTGGGCCATCCAGCAGACTGACTATCCTACCCAGGAGCCTTGCTCTGTAACCGCCGCCAGGTTGTGTTGTATTTCGAGTCCTTGTCACTCTCACACGATTCGTACACTTGGCATTCCCAGGTCTGAAGTGAGTAGTGTACATTTGGCTGAGATACACACGGGCGCTCCGTTGCCCTGCTGTGGTAACAAACTGTGCGGGTTCACTTCGTTTGGGACATCTTTAACTCAACTCTGCTGCTGCAGAATCTACACGACGACAAGACGTCCCCTGCTCCCCTGAACCTGCCAGCACTGAAACTGACGGGGAGAAGCCTTGGTCTGCTTGCATCGGGGATCGGTGAGTAGCATAGCTAGGAACTGGTCGCCCTCCTGCAGGAGCCCATAGCTTTTCCCCGCTGCGTCAAACAGCACGCCTTTCCGTACTCGCGCTCTGCTTCTGCCCACAGTGGATGCTGTGCTTGAGTCGCGGAACTCTGTTCTTCTTCATTTGTGCACCAAACTGAACTGCCTGATTCCCTCGAAGAGACTCCCCTTTTTGCCCGTTGGCACCAGCGTGTGGAGGTACTTTTGAGCACAAGGCTCCACTCTTCGTAGGGCTTGGACTTCCTTTTAGTTAGGTGCCTCTGAAGGCGGACTGGGTCTAATCATTATTTCGCACTGCCTGTTTTCCTCCCCTTCTAGGTGGACTACACATTTCGTGCATCTAACGCTTTAGACTCATTTGTATTTGTATATATATTGTATTGGTTTGGTATGTGTTGGTTTACTAGAGTTTTATCGCAATTTCTCGCTACGGTCATTGTTGCAAAGGCCTTGGAATAAATGTGTATATATTTTTAATATAACACCTGTTTGGAGTAATTTGTAAGTGTCCTTGCTTTGTGTGCTCATTGCGGGCTTTCAGTCAGCCTCACCCCTCTTGAGACCTAGTCTTGACCGCCGCGATCGCTACCCTGATTGGTCTGGCTTGTCCAGAGGTTACCCTGTTCCAAGTAATTAGGTTGGCCTTCTGAACCTCTGCGCCTCCAGGACAGAGTTCAGAAATCCATCTTAACACTGAGCACTAACTAGGGGTTACAGACATCTGGAATAGGGAGGAAATCCCATGCAAGATGAGAGCAAGAGGGACAGCCCTACATGCCAAAACATTTTTAATAAAGACCCTTGAACTGTCTCCAAGACTCAGAGTGTTTTTTCTGTGCCATCTGTGGCAGTTGCACCTTTGAACTGTGCGATGTCCTGGTGGGTGCAACTGGGTGTGGGGAAATGAGCAGACATGCTGGTCTGTGGTGGTGGTGCTATGTATAAGCTGGGAGGAGGGATTTGGCAGGTGCAGTGGGCCAGAAGGGTGATTGACTATGGGCAAGCAGTAACTCAAAGCAAACAAGGGAGATTGGGGCAGCAGACTGCAGATGATGGTGCCAGAAGTAGGGTGTGTGATGCAGGTTTAGTGCAATGTTTATGAGAGAAGTATAGGTGACAGTTGCTGTGAAGGGGGAGTATGGTACAAAGGGGGCAACAGTGGTTGGGGGCAGAAAGGCACTATGGTGGGCAAAAACAGTGGTGGGCAGAAAGGAACACATTTAGCCAGTAACAGATGCTGGCACGGCAGAAAGGCAATAAGAGGGCAACAGAAGTCAAGCAGGCAGAAAGGCTCAAAGGGGTCAGCAGGGATCATAGGGCATAAAGGAACAAAGGGAAAACTACAGTCTGGGTAACATAATGTTACAAAAGGGGGCAACAGCAGTCAGTGGGCAGAAAGGCACAAAGGAGTCAACTGCAGTCGGAGGAAGAACGACAAAAAAGGGGGCACCAATAGTAAGGGTGTACAGGGCACAGGGGCAACGAGAGCAGAAGAGGGCTGTATGGTAGTAGGGAGCTGCAGCGCACTAGGAATGAGAGTAAGGCAGTAGAGCACTAGGGAGGGCAGAAGGGTATTTTGGGGCAGCAGGGTCCAGGGAACAGAAATCCAATTTCTGTGATTCAGCTGCAGTCATGAGGGGTCTAGTTATGATCCTATTCCCTGTGCTTAGGGGAAGCTTGCAGGGCAAATATGTAGTTGGACCCGCTCACCGGCTTCATGGGATGGACAACATTATTTCCACTCAGGTCACAACTGACATTTGTTTGTGACCGGATGTGGAAATTATCCAGGAGATCCTTCCATAGATGCCCCACTTTAACCTCAGACACAGATTTCTGAAGTACACTGATAATATGATCTGGTATTTTATGGATGAAAATGTGGAGGTTTGTTGAACTAAATCTATTTATTAATTTTGTATGTTTAATGAAATGTACTAAGCTACGTATGATGAATGAGAAGTACAATTATGTAGGAACAGGACTTTGATAAAGGAAAAGGGCCAGGGGAAGAACAATAGCAAATGCTATTAAAAAGTGAAGGATTTTTATGAAGGACTATGATGAAGGGAAATGATGAAGGAGAAGGATCTGGACAAAAGTATCTGGGCACAGGAAAAACAGTATGACAAAAGAGAATAATGAATGTATGTGATGGAGAAGGAAGACTAGCATTAATGACTAAGTTGAAGGAGATGGACTTTGATGAAGGTGAAGGACTACAAAGAAGGGTCATGACAACTGAGAAGGACTATTGTAAATGACAATGATGAGAGAGTATGTTAAGGGTAAAGGACTAGGATAAAGGACTGTGATGAAGGATAACGATTAGAATGAAGGACTATGATGAAGGAGAAGGACTACAATGAAGGACCATTACAAATGAGAAGTGTTATTATAGAGGACTTTGTTGAAGGACCATGTTGAAAGCGAGGGTCTTCGATAAATGAATAGTGCCCACATGCATACCTCCCAAGTCCACCACACACCACTCATTATCTAACTACATCTAGTACAATGCTTCGTCAGTTCAAGATATTGCCATCAAAATGAAACTGCTTTAATACGAGCTGGCGGCTCTTAGGTAATTGGGATCACCTAAAAAATGTCCAAGTTGACATATCTGTGGTGCTCAAGAAGAGGGGAGAACACAAAACAAATCTTATATTAGCGACTATAGGGTGTGTTGAAAGGTAGGCCTCCACTGAACTACTGTTGGTTATAAAATAGCATGATCAAGACATAAGAGCATCACTTAGATCCCAGCAGTTGAAGCAGTGGTGCTAATGGCATCTCATGATGATATGATGGTCAGAGTTCACCCACACCAGCAGTCAATCACTAGAGCTATTTGCTCCAAAATCACATACCCACTAAACAACCCCACTCTACTTGTATGTGCGTGACTTGAAGAGGACGACACATCTTCATTATACCTGGTGTATTGGCAATGACTAGGCATCGCAACACAGTGTTCCTCAAGAAGTGCATTTTCATTTTATGGAATGTTAAATGCTCAACATTGAGTGATGTCAGGTTTCTCCTGCATCAGATACAATAGCCCCAGTAGCAATAAAGGTTTGGTAAGTCTGTGCATTAGTAGGGGGCAGCTTCGATATTCTATTGTATCTCCACAAGTGATTTTGGCCCGACAGATGGTTTACCAAACTGGTAATGTATTGGATTCTCATCTCTACTCATGTGTATATGTTTCCACACTCTGAGGATCACCATTGGAGTGAGGCATATATCCCACAGGCCCTCAGATTTTATCCTATAACTATCATTAATATTCACATACGATGGGGTCAGGTAGTGTAGAAAACAAGGACAACATACCCCCGGATGATGCAGTTGGCACACATGATTGTTATCATTTTCTCTCTTCCTGCCTCCCAAGAAGGGTTAGTGTTTTCTACACAAGCAACACATCAATGGACGGGCCACAAAAAGACAGTTACAGCCAATGTATACACTCTTTTGCCAAAAATGTTTTCTAAGACTTTGTATTGGCAAAAAGATTTCTGAGACTTTTCCATGCAAGCCGCAATTCTAATGACTGGCTGCACAAACAATGTGCTCTTATTTACAGGCAATTAATGTAATTCCTGCTTGCCATTGCTTCTCAGCAATCCTATAATACTATTCTCCTCAATTTGGCAAGCATTGGTGCAAGTATTTATGTCATGCAAGTTGCTCACCTGAGTTCTGTCTTCCCTGTGGCTGAAAAGGCATACTGAGTGACAGTCATTGAATATAATCTCTTCCTGTTCCCCAAGAATTCTAATGTTTTTCTATGCAACAGTCAAGAAATTGGACCGGCCACAAATGGACAGCACTCGCAGGTAGAGCAACGGAAAGTACATTCTTGCCTAAAAGATTTCTACAGCTTTTCATTTGCAAATAGAATTCTAAGAGTTGTCCAGGCACGCAACAAGCATGTGGACTGGCCGCACAAAGAGAATATACTTAGTTACAGACACCAAATGTAATCTCCTGGCTGCCATTGGCACCAAACAATTATTTCACCCTATGCTCCTCAATCTGTCAATCAACAGGTTGGGCATTTATTTCACGCAAACTTGAAATGAGGTTCACCCCACCCACACCCCTTTGTGCTGACACTAAGATGGCACACTCACATCCACTGAATATAAACTCTGCTGTCTCCCAAGAATTCTGGAAATGTCTACGCAAGCATCAGGTATGTGAACATGCCAGACAAAGATGGCATACTTAATTGTAGACACTGAAATTAATCTCCCATTATTGCTGCTCCCGCCAAACAACATTTTCATCCTATTCTCCACATTGGCATGTTCTGCTATCTCATGCAAGCTAAGCAGAAGCCACAAAAAATGGCCTATTTTACAACTGTATCCTACTTCAATGTCTGCCACTCCCTCAACCATAGCCTATTTTCTCAACTCATTGCAGCCTCCTCTGACTGCCTACACAAGACTGATTCCCAAAAATGGAACCACACAACCCGATGTGTAGTATATGTCCTGAGCCACCCAAATCACTCTGCCTACACCACCCACAAAATTGGGGAAAAGTCTGTTCCTCAAAAAAGAACAATAATTCAGCTGGTTTAGTTTATGGCTGAATATGTTCATCCAAAACCAATGCACATTAGGACTTGTCTAGGAAAAAGCAAGAAGCACCTAATGGGGAGCAAATTAATAACTGCAGGGATACTGTTGCATAGCCCAACATTACACATTTCAGTTTTGCATTCTCTTCAAGTGAACATGTCGAAAAATCAGCACACTGGAAAGTGACCAAAAATAAATAAAAAAGGTTTATTGACAGAGCACCTTGCTTGTACACAGAGTTCCACATTGTCCATGTGCGGAGAATTATTAGCGTTCCGATGACATTAGTAGCTACGTTTTGCAATATTTTTAACCCGGCCTGCACACACATGTGACTCTTCATATGTCTGCACATCTTTTCACAGGAAACTTTTTTTTTTTCACACCACAACAGCTTGGGGAGTTGATGTTCTCAACTGCCGAAAAGCATCTATATGCGAGAATAAATAAGTTAACAACTTTGAAATGTCCTTTGAGATTTACATCTCCAGGCCATTGACATGCAACACTTTTTTTCTGTTGACCTTTTACACAAGCAGCTGTACAATTAACTGAACCGTGGTAACAAATACCTGATATTTCAGCCAAATGTACTTAGAGAGGGCGAATCAAATTATAAAAATAAAGGTGTAGTTCCCGGGTGATAGTAATGATTTAATATAATCCTGAACACAATTACTCTTGCTTCTACTACCCTTCTCATATCATCACCCAATGTTCTTATCACTATGTATTTCCTGTGTCCCCTGAGCAGTACAATGTTTTTCTCGTTACCAGTTGTTCAATTTCCACTCATTCTAATGTAGGAGTTGCTCCTGACAAAAAAGTTAAGCCACTGCTAATCCTTCCTTTATATGTGGAGATCTGGTCACACATGCTTGTACATATTTATTTAGTTGTTTGTTTTAGCATGGCCCATGCTCCCAGGAGCAACACATTGATTGCTGTAGTGAGAGCATTTATTGCAGCAAGAGTATCTCAAATATGATGCCCCGTGCATAGAAGGATGTGGGCTGTGAGGTTTCATTGATACTGTATTATTTAGATCGGCATGTGGTGGGGAGGGTGGTTACGATATGCATTTGGGACAATGCTACAAAACACACTGTACGGTTTCTTTTTTCTACGTTTGCATTAAATTACACATTTTCAGGATGTATATAGGATAGTTAAGTCTACTGAATGGTTTTGCACTACAGCCAGTCGCCACTCTAGGGGAGCAGAGGAGGCCCGCTGAACATGGGCCACTGCATGGTCACTGGCCACTCCAGGGGTCACTCTGTTCACTGGCAATGGCTGCAGACCTTGCGCATTGGCTACCCTGGGAGATTAGTGGCCACTTCAAGAGGGGCCATGGTGTGCCTGAAGGACATGCCCTAGCCATAGAAGCACTGGCATGGTTGCAGCTGCAGCCAGTGACGACTTACGGGGCAGGCGGGCCACAAGCCCTGGCCACTTGCCATGTCACATGGCTATTTTACATCACTTTGGAGCATCTGAGGTAGACAAAAGGCACACCGTCCATGTCTGAGGGCCATGACTAGAGCCTACATGGTCCAACTAGTTACTGGGTAGACTGCAGGCTTGGGAGTGGGCTTGCATATTCGAGAAAGCCAAAGTCCCCACCTCGGTAAAAGTAGCCATTGGACATGGATTTAGATCCCTTTGTTTGTTTTTTGGTGCTTCCTTATTGGTGACCACTTAAGATGTCTCCATGCCGTGACCAGTGAGTCCTTCTGTTGGCTCCTAGATTTCCAGAGCAGGGTCAAAGTCCTTGTCTATGCCCAAGGATCCATGGTTGTGCCAAAGTGCACACCAGACATGGCCACAGTGTATCCCTGGTGTGTACTGCAGACACAATATTGTACATTATTTTTTTAAAAAAGCACTGAAATTCAGTGGGAACGCCTTTTGTAAACAGGTGGTATGGTTAAGTTTCCCTTATGAAAAATAAGTTTAATTCATTCTTAAACGGATGTTTTGGTTGCAACTGTTCTAAAGCAAACATAACTATGCTACCACCATCATTAAGCAGCCATATCTCAGCCACTGCTTTTATCATGGTGTCAGGTATGAGTACACAAATAACATGCATATAAACTCACTTCCAATGGGACTTGAGCAACAAAACAGAGATAAAGAAACATAGAAGATCAAGGCAGCGAAGAGTCAATTTAAATGTCCTGTCTGGGAGAGCACAACTATACCCAACCCCACCAGAAAACTGCAAAAATTAAATAGGAAACTTGATTTTCCAGGGGATTCACCAGACAGAGCGAAGTCAGGATTAGTGTATGGCAGTGGCTGAATTATGTTTTTCTATTTTTTTTTGTTAAATGTACACATATACACATCCCTATTCAATCATTCACATTAGTGCCAAAGGAAAAAATTGAACTCAAAAACAGTCCACAAAATGAAAAATGTTCTGCTAAATACTAATGCAAAACACACAAAACAGCCGCATGCCACAATACACACACACCCACAACAAGCACATATATAGACACACACCTGAAACATACACATACACACACCCCTATTCAGTCATGCATGGTTGAGTTAGAGGAACAAAACGGATTAGAAAATATACTACAAAATGCACAAAAACATCCTGGGACCCCAAAACACAGACACAAACACACGCACACACAATCACATGCTGTGAATTGGAAGGGCAAATGAGAAAAAAAACCTTTGTGAGCAGACATACAATATTCTGAAAAATGCACAAACTGATCTACCACACCAAACATCCAGTTAAGCCACCATAAGTGCACAACCGGATTAGAGGAACACATTGAAATAATAAAAATACTGAAGAATGAAAAACATTCTACATTTAGAGTGGTGTCAGCGGGACAAAAGACATTACTAATGTACCCAAACTCCTAAATGAAAAATATTCCAGGAAAATGCACAATAACAGCCTTTGCTCACACACGGCCGCACCCAGAAATATACACACACACACACACACACACAGTCATGCTCTCGCTAGTCAGAGGGACAAAACAAAATTATGAAGATACTACAAAAAGCAAAATATCTATGACAATGAATCCACACTAATGCACAACATAACAGAACTGAAATGATGATGATGCTGTGAAAAAACATAGACCACATCAACACATCACAGCATGGAAAGGTAAAATAAAATAAAACATACAAATATTGCCAAAAATACATGTCATCACAAAGCATATAACTCACAACAACACAGTGACACTCTTGCAGGGAGCAAATTAATCAAAAAATCTGTCATGCATCATAATGTCAGAGGGTCAAAACTAGATGAAGAATATAGCCTTGCAACACAAAAGGAAGATATCACTCAAGACATAATCTGCCACAAAACATCATTTGTCACAGTACAGCCTAACATTACAGCATGGTAATGAGGAGAATGCCATGTAATGAGGAAAAACAGCACATATTTTTAAACAAGACTGGAACATGAACATTGCAAAATAACATTCGCTATCTTAAATCATGCAAATCACAGTGACAGAGGAACACTGTTGCAGGAACCAACTAAAAAACATATAATGAGCTACCTATAGTCAGAGGGACACAATGAAATGGGGAATATATTTGATCAACAAACAAAACCATCCACAACAATACATACACAACATGGTAGCAAAATTAATTGTAAAAAATATATATTAAAATGACAATGTGCAACAGAAAACTCACATACATCATCACAAAATATAACTGTTTGCATCACACCTTCACCTTCAAGAAACTTGCAGAAAAAACCAATCAGTCACCCAGTCACATTCACACCTTCTGGAAACATGAAAAAACTAACAAACAATGATGATTGTTCAAGCATTGGAAAACATACTCTTCTAACAGAAATTATCTCTATGCTCTGCATAACAGAACATGTAGGCTCCAAATAAAGACTCCTACCAACATAGACATTGATAAGTCAATTAATTAACTTATCAATTAATCACAAAAAAAGCTTATTTTCAAGACCACAAACATAGCCAACAAAGCTGTAAAATAATATAAAAGTACTAGCTTTACATACATTATTGCAGTACGCACTGAATGTTTACCTGTTAGATACGGTGTCATGTTGGGTTTCCTGCATTGCAAACATGACAACCTCCATGCACACGCTCTTGTAGTCGCTACATTATTTTGTCATGCACCGCAAGATAAAACTTAATGTTGCAGCATAAAAAGCAGAACACATGTAAGGATTGTAACAACTCGCTCTACCAATCTGGATTGGTGAAATACTCATATGAACAATTTATACTACTAGACTGAGCAAACTCCATATAATGTAGCAATCATCACACAAATCAACAGCACATCATTTTACACTAGTCAATTCCCAAACAAGTAAAACCATATGTGTACACATAAGCATGTGAGCAATTAAATAAATGTTCCCCTTTAAAAAAACAAGGCAATAATTGAAGAATAAACACAATTAAGGTTACTATCTATAAAATGTTCAAATCTTTTACAACTAACGTTATCATAAAATTAACCAAAAACCTTTGGAAGTCGTAGAAACCAACATATATCTGGGGGTTCCAATTAACTCGTGCCCATACTGGGACTTTTATGGTGATATCGTCAGCCCGAGGGTACTGAGGAAATGGCTGGTGATGAAAACGTTCATTAGCAACAAGAGTGGACACAAAGTAGAAGGACTCATTAATATCTACAGGACAAGCATAGCCCAGAAATTCTATAGTCTTATGATAACTCCCAAAACCAAAACTAGGTGGATTGAAAAATCAGAAAGTAAACTTCTTTGCACCATATTTGGAGTTCCACCATCAATCCCAGTAGAAGCTGTAAGGTTAGAGCTTGGTTTGCCGTTACTGAGATCCTTATGGTTGTTATCTCTTTGTATTTTTTTATTATCCTTCTATTCCCCCCAACTGATGACCAATTTGCTTCTTGGACCGATTTCAAAATAATATAATTGCGAGCAAGCCAGCCATGTTCTATCGAAACTACGGGATACTGTCACAAATCACCTTAAACATCTAGGGTTAATGATGTATTTATTTATTTAACACTTATATAGCGCTAACTATTGCCCAGTGACGTCTTGGTGCAGGGGGAGGCAGTACAGCAAGAAGCACCAGATACAGTAAGAGGAAGACTGGTAGGCCAATCAGAACAAATTAGTTTTCAGAGCCCTACGAAAACAAAAATAGCCCTCAATAGCTCGTATTGATGGGGTAAGTTAGTTGCATAGTTTTGGAGCCAGAACCGAGAAAGACCAGCCCCCAAGCTGGGACCTCTGGTATCTTGGAACTTTTAAAAGCAACTGAGATGCCGAACATAAGTTTCTAGATGGACAATATTGTTCAATCTTTTTCTTCAGATATTCTGGTCCAGTGTTATACACATCCCGGTGAGTGATGCAGAGAATCTTAAACTCAAACCTTGCTGCCACTGGTAGCCAGTGAAGATGCTGCATGAGCTCTGTAGATTGAGTCATCCAAGGAGCAGTTAGCACCAGTCTGGCTGCTGAATTCTGTAGAACCTCCACCTGCTGAATTTGGTATTTTGGTTGCCCTAGGTAGATACCATTACAGTAGTCCAAAGACTCCATAATGGTAGAAGTAACCACCATAGTTTGACAAAGAGGGAGCAGGGAGAGAGTTTTCCTCAAACTTGTTTAGTTTCCCAAACCCTGCGCTGCAGATTGCCAAGATCTGTGCCTCTGTTGAGCCATTGGGGAGTAGCTTATCCCCCAGGCTCTTCACTGATGCAAAGGCAGCGGGGCATGGGATCAAAGAGTCAGGCCAATATTGGGTGTTCCAAAGGTTATCGGCCCTTTGTGAGTCGAATGCCAACACCTCTGTTTTATTCCTATTTAATTTCATCCAGTACACTTCCATCCATTTACTGATTTTATCAAGACAGTCCCGTAGTGTTCCTGGAGGGTCAGCCTGAGGGGAGTCCAGCTGAAACACTAGCTGAATGTCATCAGAATAAGTGTAGAAGAGTACTCAACAATCAGCAATAGGATTGGCTAGGAGGCGGACATACAGTTTGAAAAGAAGGGGAGATAGGGCCGAACCCTGTGGAACTCCGTACGTCAAACCCATGATGGGCACCAGACAGCCCTGAAAGAAGATGGTCTGAGAACACCGTTCAAAGAATGACCCAAACCAGGCTGACAGGGAGCCAGCCACTCCCGCTTGCTCCAGTCGGGTTAGCAATGTGTAATGATTAACAATATCGAAAGCCACAGAGAGATCAAGGAGAATAAGAACTCCTAACTCCCTGCGGTCCTGACAAAGAGCTGGGTCATCCAATAACGCTATCATCACCGATTCAGTACCCATAGATGGATGGAAACCAGACTGGTAAAGGTGTAAACAATGGTTGTCTTCGAAAAATCTCGAAAACTGGGGAATGATCACTGCCTCCATCAGTTTCATGATTGCAGGGAGAAGGGAGCTGGGGCGATAGCTAGCAGCCTGCTGGGGATTTGGATTAGCTTTTTTCAAGAGTAGGGTGACAACAGCATGCTTCAAGGAAGCAGTGTTAATCCCTTTGGTAAAGGAATATTGAAGGGCATTTGTAAATAGGGGAATCGATTTTTACAGAAGTGCTTTGAGAATCTAAAGTGGGCCGGCATCAGATGGTGAGGCCGATTTAAGGCCTCCCAGGGCTCTCAGTATGATTTCATCATCAACAGGATCATGGCAAAAATTACTTACAGATTGATTATTCATATTTGCTTGATGAATGTCGCAGATTTTCTTTAAGAAAAAAGCGCCAATTGCATCGCAGTGTAACTGAGCATCTAGCAGTATAGCTTGCTTCCTAGAGGCAGAAACAGACAGTTCCTTACCTACTAGGAACAGTTCCCTAGAGGAACAAGATGCATCCGATTTGCGTAATATTTAGATTTTTCCGCTACAATCATTGTATGATAGCAAGACACTGCTAGCTTGTAGGAAGCTCGGCCTTCCTCAGCATAGTTAAGATGCCACTTTTTTTCTCCAGGCGACGGCAGGCCTGTTTCTATTCTGTGAGATCAGAGTTGAACCATGCAGTCGTAGGTCTAGATCTCCCAAAGTGGGTTTCAGGGGGGCCAGCTTGGCGGCCACCTTAGTAAGTTGCTTCAGGAGAGAGGCGGAGGGGTCAGCACCATCTCCTCTATATTCCTCATTAGTTTGCAATAAGCGGTCAGTGAAGACATGCATTTCAACCTTATGCCAGGACCTATGAGACTGTGGGGCGTGAGAAACCACCAGACCGTAAGGTGGGGTTCTTTTAATAAATGGACCCAAAAAATGGTCAGACCAGATCACCAGGACTGGTGTAAAGCTGACCACCAGCACTTCATCTAAGAAAATCATATCAAGAAGATTGCCACTCTTATGAGTAGGGAGAACATGTTGGAGTCCCAAAGAGGGATCCAGTAAGCTGATAATCAAGTTACTTGCAACCGGATAGGAGGGATCATTAGGATACAGGTTAAAATCCCCTAACACAATTAGGTTGGAATAAGTCAGGCCTCGATTGGCCACCAACTGTGATAAATTGACTGCAAATTCCACTCGAGCGAACGCAAGAGGCCTATACACCATTTAGAAGTGAAAGGTCATGTTGTCACTAACCTTCACATGAAAGTGAGTGCTCAAATACTATCTGCTGGCACTGAAAACCAGAGAGATAGATTAAGGACAAGCCATCCCCTCTACCAGGGGGAGAGGCTATCAAGGCATAAAACAGTAGAGGCATCAAGGAGCAACTAACAGAGGTCAGGATCAGAGGTGTCACAGAATCAAGTCTCTGTAATAAATTAAAAGTCAGGAGCAAAATCAACCAAAAGACTATGGAGGTCAAAGCGATGGGCACCAGCAGATTTTGCATTGATCAGGACACACCTAATGGGACTAAGAGGCACCTAGCTCACCCTCTTAGACACACCCTTGTGCATGCCCACATCCATCCCTCTCATAAAGAATAGTTCCCTCAGGAGCTAAATCAATGAGTTCCTCACGTATGTATCCCAGGATGTGGGTTACCTCAAGATTGCGTAACTCTCCGGAATCGGCAGTGAATTGGCAAAGTGAGGGAGTTCACAAAACCTCCAGCACCTAGCCGTGCCTGCCTTTTGTGCACCCTTGGCGTGCTCCCGACACACCCACAGGACACGCCCTCTCCATTTCTGCTCCAGTCTGCAGTATTTTTGCAGTCCTGGAGGCGGGAGAACTCGAGCGGAGCAGACAGAGAAAGAGGACTCCCGATCCCCGACTCTAGCCAAGCGTGGAGGAGTACGGCAGAGCAGCAGATAACAGACAGGGGAAAACAATCTACAATTCATGTCAACAGTTAAGAATACTAAAAATTATCTAGTTCATACAGTCAAAAATAAAAGTCAGCAACAAAAAAAATGCAAATATTCATCTGGCACTATTTAATAAAATTCCGACCTACAATTAGTTTAAAAATACTAATTTAATTTAATTTAATAAATAAGCAGCAGCAGTTCGGAGCTTTGTCAAATGCTCTGGCCAAGAGCTTACAACCGCTCCTTGTCCGCTCCAGGCTGCAGTAATAAACGATGGCTCATTTGACTACACTTCCAAATGCACTGATTATACTAAATTTGAAAACAATGGCCTGGGATGTGAATAATAGTTTGGAAATACTATACAATAAGAAACATTACAGAACCTACAGCACCCAACGTTTTCGACCAAACTTACCCTGTAAATATTTAACGAGGATGTGTAGCTCTCACTTATGAAGATTCATTACTTGTATGCCCCACAACATCCTTCCTACTTTGGACTATGTTTGTAGTTGGCCTGGAACCCAATACGTTGAGAGAAAGTGCTGTTTATGTAAAACTATGGTCTAAACTATTCGATACATACTTACCTCTTGTCCGAGTTTGAATTGTGTATATCTGAAGGGTTACTCAACGATAACGCCATATGTTGACTTTATTGAAACAGAGCAATTCTGGAGTGGGCTTTACGGAGCCGAATCTATTGTGATCACTGCAGCGACCTTTTATGTTTGGAAGAAAACATTGCTTTTAATTCACTCAGTTGCAGCAATAGGATATAAGGCAGGCCCCTGAAGTGCTGATAGCCTGTAATATTTAGATGTTTATATTAAATGATCAATTTGAGACATTTTAATACGCGCAGTTATTTATTAATAATGAATTGGTGTTTTATGATTTACTTGTGTTTTAGGTTTTAATATTCTGCAAGTAATTTGCTAAATATGTTCTATTTTCTATTTCTAAATTTGTTTTTTTATGCTATGTGCAAAATGTGTTTCTTGAATGAACAAACACACTAATAAAAAAGCCATTAAAAAACATAAAATAAAACCGACATTGTTGGAACCTTAACCCAATCCCCCAAATAGCGGGTACAAAGTAGCATCATCTCATATTTATATCTTCATCAGAAAATATTGCAAGCAGACAGTACATTCTAAAAACACACAATCCTATATTTCCAATATTAATAGTATACGCCTTATATTAAATCACCTCAAAACATAAACACATACATACTAAAATAGTGTTCACAAAAACATGTTCTCTTTCTACCATCTTTGTACCGCATTTCATAACACTACTAATTTTCACATTTCGAGTACAAACAAGCACATGTGCAACAGCAATGTGCAAACAAATTTCAAGAGATAGGGGGTCCATCATGTCAATAAAAAATATGCAAATAAATAGGATAAAAATATGTAGTATGACACACAAATGTAACACATACTTTTATATATACTGGACTGGCCATCAGAAGATTATGGAGATTTTAGGTTTTGGCGAGGTATATTATTGAACTAATGTCACTCTTGTTGCATTGTTTTACAGTTTTATTTGGTAAACTTCAAAAATACCCAAGTCAAAAATAACTATACATTGTCTTTGCCAAGTGTTTTTTTGATTGTTTTATTAAAACATAGCAGGCAATATGGGAGGTTAGAACACCCGGGGCCACATTACAGAAACGTTTTCCTGGTGCAATTGCAATTTTGCACAATATTACCATTACGGCAAAGTTTTGCCTAGTGCAAAATACATTGGGAGCATATTAGAAAACCGTTGTACCATGGCAAGTGCAATTGTTTCTGGTAGTGGCACAAGGGCAAAAATTGTGAGATGAATTGTGAAAAAACAGTCCTTATACACAGAGGTTTTTCCAGTGGGGTTTTGTCATTATAAAACGCTTCTGTGAATTACTTTCAATGCATTTTTGCACCACATTTTGCCCATTAGCATTAGGACAAACTTTGCCTTGGAGCAAAAATGCATTGAAAGAATATGTTTCTGCCCATTGGCAAAGTTTGCCGTAGTGCTAATACCATGCCAAAGTGCACTTGTCATGGTGCGTAGGTTTTCTTACATGACCCTAATATTTTTTCACTAGGGCAAACTTTGCCATGGTGATAAAGCCGCACAACTTTGCACTTACACTGGTGCAACATTTCACTAACCTGGCCCATGTTTGGTGTACTTTCTGCATATTTTCAGGAAATGCACTTAAAAGTATTGAATATTGACCTTCTCGATCTGAGAACTAAATGTGTTTTCTTATTTTAATTGTCAGTCAAGTTGCTTTTGCAATACCGTTTTTGTTGTAGGCTTTAAGTTGTTTTTATTTGCAGCATAATAGCACTTTCAGAAGAGGCGCTATTCAATCAGGTGGCTAAGAACTCATATGATTTAGTCTATGGTAAGTCCCACGTTTAATGCAGGCAACTGGCACCTCACCCACAGGCTGCCGTTTTTTGGTACCCACATTTCCAACACCCCTGCACATGGTTGCCTGAATTCCCGCCCTCTGTCTCCCATCTACTTACCTCCTGCACCCCATGCCACCACATACGTTGCCTCCTGCTCACTCAACGGCCTGGCCCTCCCTGCTGCTGCCATGGACTTAGTAAAGGGACTCCTGAGGCAGCCATGTTTGCTATTTTGAGGGAACTTAGAGCAGGTGACGTCTAATTTCCTTTAAAACAAATCTGATATATGCATCAGGGCTCTCAGGCCAGAAGGGGTCTTTATGAGCTGGTAATGGCGAGGCTGGAGAACGTTCTGCCTCCTTGGTGTATATTGCTTGAATAGTAGAAACAAATAGAAAGGGAGTTCTACTAACGTTTAGAGTCCAAAATACCAATTCCAAGTGGAAACAGCATTGACTCGTGGGTCTATGTTAAAAGATATTTTGAAAATAAATGATAACACATTTTTTGTTGCAGATTAACATAGCCTGAATAGTTTGTATACTGCCAGGTGATTGCTTGCCCCACAATTGCGCTGCATAGTTAAAATGTTCTTTTTTTTTAATTAACCATACAAACAAGTTGATCATTTTGTTGTCTGTCGATGGGGAGAAGGTTGCCAGGCAAACACAAACTCAACATATTGCTTTATGTATGGTCTATAGGCTGCTATTTAAATGTGTGTCAGGTAGAATGATGATAATTCCTGGGAGTGGCGGCACAGTCTCGAAAACTAAGAGATAAAGAAAGCCCATTGAGCATAACAAGATGCAGCAACACATTGCAAGCTCACACCCAGGGGTATATTAATGGAATGTGCACAATTGTTTTTGTTAAACACACTTCATTTGTGAGTGCTGCAGATCTCATAATGAAATGCCTGTGTTTAGACTGTAGGGTTATATTATGCATGAGGCTCCTACAGTTCTCTACTAATTCTGCTGCATTCTATATTGGTGCAATTTACACCAATTGAATTAGCATAAAATATATATTTAAGCGGCTTATTCTAATCACATTAACTGGCATTGGTAGCACTCTGTCTAGGAAGACGGTGTGTGGCAAGACACATTTAATTTATTACGCATTTTCCTTTCATTAATATTTGGGACTCATGAACGTCTGTGATGAGTACTATACGTAGATAATGCATAAAGTACCCACAAAAAGAAATGAATATTTAGTGCAAACAATAAATCACCGGTCCCACGAAAATAAAATGGGACATGATGTGATCATTTTGGATAGATTGAGCACTGCCACTAACATGACTAATGGAATCCGCCATTGATTGATGAATGAAAGTCATATGCGAAAGGACATCCTCCCATTTACAACCATGGGAAATTAATGATGTGGTCTTGTGTTGCGGGAGGGCACGATGCCTCTATTCAGGAATGCTTTTGTAGCCAGGCAAACCTTGTGCTTGGATTGTTTTCCCTGAACACATTTCTTCTACAGCTGCAATTGATTGAAGGGGGTTTGGCCATGTTGTGGCATCTGTTCCACAACGCAACCTGCAGGATAGTGGAACAGAGAAAATTGGGCAATAAAGAGTCAGTCTGACTCAGATTGCAGATCTAGACCAGTCTGAATAAGAAGGCAGCATAAGATTCACTCACCCCAGTAAACTATGCTTGTCAAAGCACTTTCTTTGTAGCAACAGGTGGACATATTTAAAAATAGAACTGTGTTGGGTACACATATAGATTGACACACGTGATAAACATGAAGTATACCAAGCTCAGATCTTGTGTATGACCATCAATGTCCTTTTAATGTGCAATTGTTGCCCCATGGATGAGGCATTAGGGACTATGCCACTAATAACAGCAGATCATTTTCGCACGCTTTGTCAAACTCGAAGTGCTGTGTCTTGAGGCAATCCCGAACATCACATCAATGAGTCTGTAATTAGACTTGTTTAATTGTTATCTCAATGATGCAAAATTAGTGCGAGTCCATGATAAAGGAATCATGTGTTGTTGACTTCATATTTTAAATATTAGGTCTGCCAAAAAAAGATATGTTACTTGATCACTCATTGAACATGTACCCTTAATCTCCAGGTCTCACTTTGTAGTGCCAAGAAAACTCGGAATTGGTCATACCAGCGAATAGCATGTGGTCAGATGTTGCAGTGAGATGCAATGGCGAAGTGATACAGACCATCTTCAATGTTTTAAATACTGTTGACCTTCTATTGTCACAATCTCCCACCAAAGGTGCCTTTCACACCCCAAAGTTTTGTTTTGCTATAGGTTTGTCCCTTTCAATGAGAATGCTTACAAGAAGACTTGGATTTGCTTGCCATCCTTCCAACTGGAAGGATGGTTCCCTGGTCAGTCGTGAAAATGTATGCATTACAAAACTAAAATGGCGCCTGTCATCGCATTCTTCTCAGTGAACGTCTTCCTTTATGTCTTGAAACATTTAAAGACTTTGCACTTTTAAACATCATGTTGAGTGTGGTAATTCCTACCAATTACTCCTGGTGAAAGAATTTGCTGTCAATGGGAATTTATTGTTCAACCAGAGCGATTCCACCTGATCCCAGGTATAGTTGGTGGGATACTTTATGCTTCTGGTGAACATTATTACAGAAAAAGATTCCATGATAACCTGAGGATTTTATTTGAAAAAAGGCCAAGTGACCCTACTCGAGTTTGTGTGCCATTGGGACCAATACACATTTCTAACAAATGATTCATTTTGTATTTAGGACACCATTCTATTGCACATGGACTAAAGTATTTTAATCTTCATCGGATGGCTCCTGAAATTTATTTCTGGTTTCTAAGTGCAGGATAAAATGTGTATTTTTGAATAAAATCTGAATTTCTGGATGTGGGTGAATATATAGTTAAGTTGGCTTTTACCATGTTAACCAAGGATAATATTTAAGTGTTAAACCAAAAGGAAAAAAAATAAGTCAATTACTTAATTGGGCTAACAAAGTCATTTATTTGCTTGATTTCATGATTGTGGGGCCAATAATAGGAAGCTTTCAAAAACGTTACAGTTTAACCAGCCCCTCCTAGAATTCCTAATCTGGGCCAGTCTATGTACCAGATGTGCAACTTCTTCAGTAATGCATGCATTAGATGTTAAAAGCCCCCCACCCCCACATGGCAGTCTTCAAAGTGTACATGACACACTTTCTTAAGTGGAGCAAAGGTGAGTGGAACTAAAGAAAAGGAAAACAAAATAAAAACAACCCTGTTAGAGTGCACTCAGGAAGGCAGAAAGGGATGACATAGCGCCGGTCCTGGTAGGTTAGGTCATGTTCAAGATCAGTGCCTGTTAAATTTGCAAAATCAGGGGTGGCACAATCATTCACATATCAGACTTGCGCCTCTAGCAGGTGGTTAGTGAGGATGCACAACCAATCATGTGTTAGGACTTTGCATCATGAAATCTGTGTAGGTTTGTGTCAATTACAATAACGTGATTGTGTTTCAAAACACTCATGAACCAAGGTCAGGGGCTGACATGAGAGAGGCACTCTCACAGGCTGATGGAAGGTTGTGGGGCTGGGATATTTTGGGGACTAATAGGGCAGCAACTGAATGTGTCTGGAAATGAGCCATTACCTTACAGAGGAGGGGATGCTGGTGAAGCGTCAGTCAGATGCCATTGAAGGACTTTGGAAAATTGATAGAAAGTGTCAGGTCCAAATGTTATGACCCCACATCTCTGTGGGTGGAAAGAGGGAGAGCCAGTTAGTTGGGATAGTGACTCATGAAGGGTTTATAGTCATAATGTAGAAACCAATAATGTTGAAAGTCATTTTTTCGAAAAAAAAATGTCGAAAAAAAAATGTCAAATTTTTTTTTAATGCATTTTTTTTCGAAATGGGGGGTTCCCCCAACCCCCCTTTTTTAATTTTTTTTTTTTGTTTTACCCATTTTTTTTTATCCCGAACCCCAAAATAAATATATCATTTAAAAAAAAGGAATTCGAAAAAATAAATCGAAAAAATTGTCATTCGACATTATTTTTTCGAAAAAATTACCGACCACCCTCATGAAGCCTCTATGTCGGTTCAATCCTCTGTTAGTGTTTTGAAAGACTGCATACATTTGCATTCATCAGTTTTCCTGGATTTGTCAGTCCTGAAAATACCTACAGTACAGCAATTTCAAGATCATCAAGGATTTGTGAGTCCTGAAATTATCTACATTACAACAATTTTAAGATCATCAAGTGTATGATTTGGTTGTGAGAAATGTCTACCCAGTTCCGTTGTACTTCTCTGGATACTTGGTGCCGGTGGAGATTAATGCACTTATGTAGTTATTGACCAGTTTCCCTTACATAGTGGCCCTGACCGGGTCATTTTATGCACACAATGACGCATACAAATGTTCTTGGATGCACATGTGGGTTACCTTGGTGTATCTGAGCTGCCACTATGTGGAAAGTGGCTGGGTAAGATGAAATGTTTTCAAATACTTCATTTAATCTCTACCTGAGGAAGTTGTACTAAGATCAAAAAGCTTGCAAATATATGTCTTAGTTAGCCTAATTAAGGTATTGACTTATTGTTTTCTTTTGTATCAACACTGTATATGTACACATATGTTTGTATACATTCTGGGAAAAATTGTTAATTGAAGCAATGTTATGGTTGTATTGCAAACTCTAAAAACCAGAGAAATTTGCCAGCTATGGAAAGCTACAAAACCATAACTCTCGCCCCAACATGCACTGCCCACAGTGACACACATGACGTGCCAGATGATATCACGAATGTCATCATCAATAAAAACTCTTATGACATCACATAGATATCAGCAATTATATCATATGCAAATTCATCCCCTCCCTGATTGTTGCAGGCCTCAAGGAAGCACCGCGTTGGATACTGTGCAGGCAATCCTTCAAACTTTCCATCTGGCAGATTTGTGAGGGAGATGACCCTCTCCTTTGCTGCAGGTAGGGCCTTGCAACCCCCAAGCTGTGTTGGGTTTCTTTTTACACTGCGCTGCCCACACTTAACTTTAGGCATCCGTGCCTTCCTGGTGTTCCCCCAGCTCCTCCCTCCCCACACCCATCCCCCCAATTGACTCAGGCCTTGAGGAACCACAGCGTTGGGTTACTGTGCAGGCAATCTTTCTTCCTTTCCATCTGAGAGATTCCTGAGAGCGAGGACCCTCTCCTTTGCTGCAGGTAGGGCCTTGCAAACCGAGAGCCATGTTGGGTGTCTTTTTTCACCAGACTTCCCATGCTTTACTTTAGGCATCCATGCCTTCTTGGCGTTCCTCCAGCTCCTCCCTCCTCCATCTCCACACCCATCCCCTCTCTGATTGGCGTAGGCCTGGAGGAAGCACAGCATTTAGTGGAACACCGCAGGGCAGCTTTGCCTGGGTAGTTTGCAAAAGGCTCAAGGTTAAGTCCACCTCCTTTGCCTGTTTGCGCCTGTTCACCGTGTGCACCACTGCCAGACCGTGAAACTGATTGCAGCAGCACCGAGGTAAGAGACGACAACTATTTGGTTAAATACCCAGTGCTGTATTGAGGACTCTTATTTTGAATTTAGTTGCATTCTATGTATATATTACCTTGGTGTTGCAATTTAGCTGCAACTTAAGAATAGCCAATGTATTGAATCTAGGGAACATTTTGAACATAGCCACTATATTGAATTTAGATAAAATATTGAGCATAGCCACTGTATTGAATCTTAGTGCACTATTGAGCTGCATTGCATCTAGGTGAAATTGTAAACATAGTGACGGTATTGAATTTACTTGAAATTTTGAGCATAGCCACTGTATTGAATATAGGTGGATTTGTTAGCGTAGTCACTGTATTGAATCTAGGTGACATTTTGAGCATAGTCACTATATTGAATTTAGGTGACATTTTGAGAATGTCCACTGTATTAAACCTCAGTGCTTTTTTTTTAGAGCACAACACTGTATTGAACATAGGTGAACTTTTGAGCATAGCCACTATATTGAATGTAGGTGAAATATTGACCATAGCCACTGAATTGCATCTCAGGCAGACACCAGGCAGTCCAGATTAACTTGTTGCATTCTACCCGACTCCAAGTCTCCTGCAGAGTCCACCAAGACGCCATTCTCTCACCAATCCTTTTTAACCTTTACAAGGAGCCTCTGGGCACTCATCTCAAAGATCACAATAACGCCATCCACCAATACACAGATGATACTCCGTTGTACATGAGGAAATAGCGCGCAGGATATAATTCATCTTTGTGATTACCTATCCATCATCCAGTCCCGTCGACTGTCGCCCTCAACTAAACCTATCCAAGACTGAATTCGCCCTGACTTGGTCCACCCGCTAAAAAACAACTTGTCCAACAATGGCTAATTAATATGCACCTAGAAGGGTTTGATCCATAACTCTCAGACTCAACATAATCCTTAGGATTCACCATTGACAGCAATCTGTCCTTCCAAAAACAAGAATGCCCAAATATCCCAGCTCAGAACCTCTAATCTTCAAAAAATCAAACTGTTCATCCCACTGCGGGACTTCCCGACTTCCCTTGTGGGCTCGCGCATCGATGGGGGAAATGTTCCTCTGACAAGGCTCCCAGCTGCTCACTTTACTCCCCTAAAAGCAGTCCACCATGCTGCAGCATGTCTTATAACGGGAGCACGGACATTTGACCGAATTACCCCATCCTATACGAACGACATTAACTTCAACTCCAAGCCAGGATACTGTTCAAGGCTGCAAGTAACATCTACAAAGCAGCCATGAATAGCACACCATTGTACCCTGTGGCTAAATTCTGCATATCTGGTGGCACATGCTCCTCATGCAGCAAATCGACTCACAGGATTGAATCACAACTCGCCCACAGAGAGGATCCGCAATCAGTCCTTCTCTTGTCATGCACCCACCCTCTGGAACTCGATCCCAGTGTCAGCTCCGAATGCCCCCACAATTCTCCAATTTCGCAGAACTCTCAAAAAGTACTGTGCTACTATTAAAAGATGCCAGTCCAAATACCAGCTACCCACACTCTGTACAGCGCTCCACTGCCCTAGTACTAGGTCTGTGCTTTAAACAATAAATAAAATATATAAAATAAAATAAATGCATTTTGAGGATAGCCACTGTATTGAATCTAGGGGAAAGTTTCAGCATAGCCCCTATATTGAATTTAGGTGACGTTTTGAGCATAGCAACTGTATTGAATCTAGGTGCATTTCTTAGCATAGCCACTGTATTGAATCTTGGTGACATTTTGATTACCCACTATATTGACTGTAGGTGAAATATTGTGCATTACCACTGTATTGAATCTAGGTGAATTTTGAGCATATCTACTATATTGAATTTAGGTGAATTATTTAGCTTAGCCACTGTATTACATCTAGATGAAATTTTGAGCATCAATATATATGCAATGCTTAGGTATGTTTCAATTTATCAGTGTTAGGTTGTCCTCTACTGCCCAAATGGCAAAGTGCACCCACTTGAACAACAGCTATAATTGCAACATACACATGCAATTTAGCAGTCATATGTTGCCCTCTGCTGTCCAAATGGCAAAGTGCACCCACTTCAACAACAGCTACTATTTCAACAAACAAAATTAGCATGGTGCTACGTGGTCACCTTCACCTTCTACTATTGCAAACATTCGGAAGTTACTTGTTTCCACACCCACTTCTCTTTACACAGGGCTCTGCAGTTTCAGTGTCAATGAACAGTTAATTACCAGCTCAAAGTTTCAGTCTCTAAAAAGCAAAACGCTGTAGGACGATTGTTTCCTCACAAGCTAAAACTGAAAGTAAGTGCTGTAATTATGCTACTACGCAATCATATGCCATCACGGGGACTCTTCAATGGAACAAGGTTGACAATTACATGTCTACAAAAACACATCATGGAGACCTGTGTGATCGATGGGACTTAGAAACTTTTCTCATACCACGAACATCTCTCATTCCATCTGATACTTTTCGCCTTATAAATGACTTAATAAGTCAGAGCAACCTATGTCCCCTTCCTGGAAGGGATTGGTGGTAATTCCAATATTTAAGAACAGGTGACCCTATGAATTACCAACGGATATTGACCTTTAAGATATGCTAGAACGCCACATGTTATGCCGGGAACAGCTTGTAGCCATTATATTGAATCAAGGGTGAAACTTTAGCTACTGTATTGAATCTAGATGAAATATTTAGCATAGCCATTGTATTGAATCTAGGTGCATTTTTGAGCATAGCCACAGTATTGAATCTAGGTGAAATTTTTAGGGTAGCCATTATATTAAATCTATGTGCATTTTACTAATAACCAGTAAGCATCGTAGGATACGGCCGCACTTCGAATCCTTCCACTGTACGAAAGCTAGCCGCACTCTGAAGCTTTCCACTGTACTAACCACCCCTGCTCCTTACTCATCTCCTGCATACCTCCCGAGTACCATGCACGCCCAAAAGGGCCAGCAACACTACACACATAACACACATCTGTCACAACAAACAACCCAGACACTGGACCGTACCCCTCTGGTCACAACAAATCACACTCAGAAAGCTGACATGCACAGACACCAGTTTCTCCTGGTTCTGAAAACATTACCAGAAGAGCACAATCTTTATCCTATCCCTCTTCTCTCGCTAACCTACCCCAGCCCTTTTTTTTACAGAGCCTCGTGAGCGCCTGGAGACCAATCAAATGGTAACGGTGCACAATATAAAATAAGATAAGGTATCATAACATAAAATTGTGACACTTTAAGAATGCTATATCAAGAAGTTACACAATACTTTCGGGCCACACAATGCGATGGCCAATGCCGTTCTTCTTGTTAAGTGATGCTAAGCAAATGTCTTGACTTGTAAGTAGTGCATTGAGAACATGCCAAAAAGATATAATGTAAGTTCTGTATATGCAGCCCTTACCTTTGTGGAATGGACTTATGTCAGTTTCTTTGGGATTTAGCCTGAGCTCATGGTACACATACACTGAACTTAAAAGTAGCACACAGACATAAATCCATTGGATGTCTTAAATTAATTCTATGCTTATTCTATGGTCAACATGTGCCTAGGGTCAGTTGAGCTTGGAGGAGGCTGGCCTAAACCATTTATCAAAGCCTCTGGACATTTTGGATTTCACTTCACAACATGGTGAGTCAAGGAGAGTTGTTTGTACATTAAGGCTGCCCACCGATTGCTGTTGAAAAAGTAAGTATAGTTGGGGAAATCTAAAATGGCCAGCACATTTAATAAAGGTTTATGGCAGTCCCCTCCCAGCTCAAAGGAGCCTAGGAACATGGTCCAATCACAATGCGGACCAAACGACACATGTTCAGCCACTGAATGTAAGACCTCCATACAGCTCAGTCTGGCAGTGTGGTTTATTTGAGCAGGAGGCACACAATTGGCTTCTGTAGACTAGATAGAACTGGAGAGGGAGTAGATTGGAGACTGGGGAGTATGGAGCATGCTACAAGGACTTTGGAGAAGTGGGGACTATTAGCACAAGAAGGGGAGAAGTCAGCAGGCATTGGTGAAAGCTTTGAGAAGACAGTAACATCAGCAAGAGAGGCTGAGAGTTTGGCAGGGCTTGTCACAGTAGGATGAGGTGTGAGGTGATGAAAGCTTGGAGGATGTGTTTACATCACGAGGAGAGCATGACAGTTTGGAGGGGATGGTCATAGTAGGAGGTATGGTATCAATTAGGAAGAAGGGGTGTGAGCTTGGAGGAGGTGGGGATAGTAGGGACAGATGAGAACAGTATGTGTGAGGTGGAAACTTTAGGTGGAGGTGGTGTGAGCAGGGTGGTAACATCAGGAGGATTTAGATGAGCTAATGCTAATAAGAAGAGGTGTTTGAAGATTGTAGAAGGAGGAAAGTTCAGGAGAGCCGGATTTATACAAGGAAAGTCCAGAAGGTGGGACGAGATAAAAGCTTCTTGCAGGGAGACCGAAGCCAGAGGAGAGTGAACACAACATGAAACAAGACAATTTATCAGGAGCTGTGGTCACCTCCAACAACAGCAGGGTGAGAGACTTTAACTGGAAAGCTATTGATTGTGAAATATTGGCATCTTGGATGTAAAGTTTGTTTTGTGTGAGTTTTAAATAAATATAGGACTTTGAATCATACCCTTAGTGGGCAGTCATTTGTGTGTCCCTAAACGAGCTTCCAGACCTTATAATTTGGGGAATGTGGTGAGTGGACCTAGCCTTACATCATATCCAGTGGTTACCTTGGGTGGCATGCCATGCTCCACCAAATGTGGGCACTGGACATGGCCAGTGGCCACAGATCCATTATATGTGTAAAGCAGCCAATGGGACTGACTGACCCCAGGCAAGGCCCAGTGAGTACTCTGGGTGGCTTGGCAGGGCCTCAGATGTGGCTGGGGGCCGTTATCTGGGCAATGTGGCCACTGCCCGTGGACGCAGGCTATGGCCAAATACCCACAGGCCTGTTATGCATGAAAATGTGCCACTGGACCTGGTATCAGGCCAGATGAATTGGCTACTTTAAGTTGTTTCTAAGTAGATATAAACAACAAAGCTTCTGGACAGCATGTGCATAATGCTTCATAAAAATATTAAGTATTTGATCTGATATATGTTTGATTGAATTTGCACATATAAACAAATGTTACTACCTAACTACCTATGGGAATACATATATCACATACAAGAACACAAAAATAAGAAGCATTTAATTTCAAATGGCCATTCAAGGTTTTAAATCCAATGGTTCTAATGGGATCCACCATATATAGGGGTCATATAACAATTTACAATTTGTGAAAACAATCAGTCCATTTTAGGGAGGACACAGAGTGTCTCACAAACACATTTTCCTTAGTTCTTTACATTTTGTTTTATAGTTTTAACATGTATTTGTTAATAAAACCCATTGTTTAAACTCCTTGCACATTAGGTGAGTTTTCTGGGATGCAAGCAATTAATTGTACTTGATGTCTTCAGTCGGATGCTCTGCCAGAAATTCTTTTGCCCCCACTGTAACTCTAAAAATAGTTGTAAGTGAGCTCAGTCAAACAAAATTGGTGGGTCATGCACTCCCAGAACCAAGTACCCAGCCCTACTTTGAATTACAGACAAAGTGTGGTCCCTGAACTGCTTGCACCCTCAAAGAAGATGCACCAACTAATCAGAAAGTATTTCTCTGTCTAAGGCCACAACCCACTTAGCTTGTTTGTACTAATCTGCACATTATCATTTTAAAGAATTTGTCCAAGTACTTTTCCAAAATCCCTCAAATCTGGCAAATCTTACAAATTAAGCTGTTGATAAAGTCTGAGGTCATGCCACTAAATCGCAGAAGCATATCAAAAATGTGCCAGACTCACTGATTAGACACGGAATCTGAGTTACACCATCTGAATTTTTGAATAAATATGGAATAAATCATACCAAAACAAATCACTAAACCAAGTACTTGCCTCAGCTAAGCAAAGCCAAAACCATTGACATAGAAGAAGGAAAACACTTTACAAACCAAACAAATAGCATATTCAAACTCAGAAAAAGACGTTTATCACTCACCAATGTATACCCTCCAAACATCCAAGTTGATAATTGTGGAATATTTTTACCCATGCCACTGCACCCTTTGCCAATGGGGGAAAGAAACTACCAAAAATTGAAAGACTAACCCCTGTGCGCACCAAATCTGCAAAATTGCGCATGGTCCATAAACCACAAAAGAGCTGCATACTCTGCCACACAAAGTCAAAGTTGGTGTAAAAACAGGAATCACTGAATGTCACCTGTCACCTGAAGCAAGGCCACAGAAGGACTCAAATCCGAAAATGCCCTTAAGTACAGCTTTCTAATCAATGGCAAGCTTCAAAGTGCTGTTTTAGCAATAAATTCAGTCATTTTCCCAGTGAATTATTGAAAGGAAAAGTGTGCTGAAATCATAGATTCTCCAGGCAGTCAGAGGAATCCAGGCCTCACTGCCTGACAGCTGCTTAAGGAAATTAGCTGTCAAACCAAGTTTAAAGGTGTTTCTTTCTCTGGACGAAATTGCAAAATGCACCTATTTAAAAAATGTTTGTGAAGGGCTTAATTCTTTTAAATGTCCAAATCCCTTATAAACTGTGCTTATTTTTATATGTGTTAAAGAAAATACTTCATTGTGAATCTTACAGAGACCCAGTGGAAGTACCTGATTAATTCTGATTGGGCAGTGCCTGGCCTGGGAAAGTTGACATCTCAGTTTGACACTCCCTTGAAAACAAGAAGCCAAATGGTTCCTGCATAATGACAACAACGAGCAAAATGAGACCGCATTAGACATTTGTCTGGGGCTGAGCCAAGAACATTGGCAAGCTGCCCAACTGATCTCTACAGGGGAGCTTCCCTCTCCAGGAAGGGGACACACCTCCCTGATCAATGGACTGTGACAGCTGTTGCCTGTGAAGGGGAGGTACAAAAAACTGCTGGGACATTTTTAAATCCTTATTTGTGATTAAAGTTGAAACTCTTTAACTGAGTGAGCTAAAGAGGGATACATCTGAAAATTGGTAGACATTAACCTAATTTCAAGCTTTTGATTTGAAGACATTGATGAAACCTGTACCATTTAAGGAACCAACGTTACAAAAAAATCTCATTGTAGCAGAACGATTTATGTTGCAAACCTACGATTGTATGTACATGATCCACTGATAAGCGCCCAGAGATGTACCCAATTACAAATGATTAATCCAAACTGTTATGGTTAAAATTGATAAAAATCCATACAATGACAAAGACAGCTCTCACAAAGATGGGGCTTGAATGTGAATATAGACAATCAAATATGAAATATGTGTGTCCGATTTCATTACGGTACATAATTGTAGAAACGTACATTTGGACAAAGGTTATGTTTCGGTCAAAATCGATGTTGGAGTTCCTGAATCCCATAGTAAAGATGACAGCTCTGTTCTGACTGCCAACCAAAACAAAGCATGTGCCTGCAGCCACTCACAGCCGTGGGGTGTGTTTTGAAATTCTGTCCACACCATAAAACTGGGTGATGTCATTTGTTAGTATAAATATAGGAACTTCACTCCACATAGACAGACTGCTTCCACAACACATCCATATTTCCGCGCAGCATCTTGTTCCAGAACTCTTCATCTTGTAGCTGACTCCAGACTTCTTTGAAGATCCAGATTTCTTGGCAGACTCCAGACTTGCTGCTGAACTCTTACTAGCTAGACCCAATTTCAAACATCTGAAACTTAAAAGAATAATTCTGATTCAGCTTGGCTTGCTAACATTAAGGCTTGCCCGCTGAAACTTGCGTCCTGTAATCAACCCTGTCCAGTGACCAGAAGGGCCCATCCAAATCCAGTCTGAGGTGCAGTCCCAAGTGACCAGAACCGCGCCGCTGATCCAATCCCTCCAGAGGTGGCCTGCTGCCGGTAGACCTGACCCAATCCAATAACCAGAACCATGACGGGCCAATTTAATTACAATGGACTGTAAGTATTAATAGGAAGAACAGTGAACCATAGTATATTTGCATTGTCTTATCCCTAGCTCAACCCATCCCATCTTTAAATTCAGAACCCTAGTATTGTTAGAATCATTCCTGCACTGATTTTTCTCTCATCTGTGTTATTAAACCATAACCCATTAGTGATTTGGATTAATGAAAGTAATTCCCATACAGAACGGAAACTAGAGTATCACACATGAAGAGTTATGAGCGGCCGTGAGTAACTGTGGAGATTCATGTGTGGCATTCTCTTTTTCATAGTCATTAATAATGTGTAATAAAACCTATCTGTCATTTTAAAAACTGAATTTGTGTTCCATTTTCGCGTCTCTCTCTAAAACCTCGATAACTTCTTCAGTTTTAAAGATAGAAACACAATTTCAACTCTCACTAATACCTAAGACCCTTGGCTATATCCACAACTAAAGACCGCATTGCAGAACAGTGTATTGTCTCACATATCACATAGTAAAAGTTTGCCACAAATTTGCAGTTTTCAAAATGTTTCCCACGTGTCTTTTCCTATCCAAAGGTTTCTTCAATCCCATCCTGATCTAAAGTGTGTACTGTTGTTTATATTATAGCTCATGTGTGTTAGGACCTGTCTAGTGTTGCTTTCCTCAGAACTTTTCTCCATTTAAGCATTTTTGCACCCTTTTGCAATTTTTTTTACAAAGCCATTTTCATGTCAGTTTAAAAGTGTCATTTTCCAAAAACGGTTTTCTCTCTTGTTTGGAATGGAAGATTACATTTAAACTCTAGACATTATCTTTCATTCCTGAATACCTGCTGATTACTCACATTTGTGTACGTTTTCTCCTTTGTACTTCAGTACTTTGCAGGGGGAACTATTAACCTAAACGCTATCTGTTCACAAATAAAACTGTCCTTTTGCCTGTGTTTTCTATGCTGCATAATTATAAGTGAATTCAATTGCTTGGCTTATATTCTGAATTGTATTGTAACCGTTAGGTGATTGCTGTCCCATATATATATATATGTATTAAACTTATGTGTGATTTGAATATTAAATAAATAAAATAAATACTTACCTTTACAAACTAGCCTGATTCCAGGTTCAGTGTCACCTAGTGGGTATTTTGAGACGGGTGTGATATGAGTGGTATATCATTCAGAACATTGAATTTATAGACACAAATAAAATAAGGGTTTCATTGCGCACTATATGCTCAGCGAGACCTGGGTGTGTGCCTGATTGAAATCCTTAACATAATGCAGCACATGATGCACTGAAATACTTCTTGCGCCCCACTTACACCGTTGTTCTGTGGTCACGTTAGTGAATAAAAACCAACTTACACTGGAGAGTAGTGACCGCACTTTTTGCTGATACTCTCCTGATACACCCACAAATCAGCACGCACTCCCAGGGACACTCCCCAATGTCATGCACAAACCTCCAGACACACCTGCTAATTTCAGGCCACCCATCCCGACATATTCAGGCACCCGATGGCACACCCTTTCGGACAGAGGGACAGGTGCACATGTGCAATCGGATCTAACTCTGCAAAATGAAGTAATTGCCAATTCCAATTCAATGTTGGTCGACAAGGGTAATTGGCCCACATAAGTGTGAACATCAAATACGTATGCTATCATACAGTAACCACAACGATTATGACTCATACGTTTTCTACCAGTTGCCAATAAGGAGTAATCATAAGCAGTATCAAGCGCTCTGTTGGAATGGCAACTTAGGTTCGAGGCTCCTTGGTATGTCAAGGCATGGGCAGTATATCTGCCTCTATGAACATAATACTGAGCAAATGGGGTGAACCTCTTTTTGTTGGATCTATTTATGAGCATTGGGGAAGGATGCCCATTGTGGCCCTCTTTGCCAGTTTGTTCTGAGTTTAGAAGTGCTCACAGAGTAAGTTAGCAAAGAGGCAGAACTTGGTGAACATTGGAACACTGAGTATGTTGTTGGACAATGCCTTTGGAGCAATATGAATAGGAATCCCTTTACTTTTGAAGACCTGTTTGTGAACGCCAATGGCCCCTCCCTCACATTAGTCCCAGACACTTGGAGCCATTCTCTAGAGCTATTATTTTATGATCACAATTATCATCATTTTTATTTGGGCCATTAACCTGACATGTTTCCTTCTAGAGTGTACCAACAGGATAATATAAACCCTTTAAATGTATTCTTTGTGCCATTGGTCTCATTTCTGAGAACACAGTGGCAGTCCAGAGTTGATCTCTGAAAGATGAAAGAAGCCCAACCCATGGACTGCCTTCTCATACAACTTATGATTCTTATCACGGAACAGGGTGCTAATCAGACAGATTACTTTCTTTTACCCTTGTCATCTTGTTGTCAGCTCACAAACTGCATTAAGATGGGTCTGACTGTTTGATTTCTTCCCGTTTGTTAAAGGGAAAATATGTTAAAATAAAGCATTGGTGAAGATACAGTCTGTGACAATGTGTTCCCTTCTACTATGGGAATGGAAGCCTGTTGATGTCAGCCATCCACCTCTTCCTCCACCTGTGTGATTGGAGCAAGTCATTACGACTCTTTTCTATCGCTCTATATATAAAGCAAAACATCTGTTAGTTTGTTCCTTATACAATTCCACACCGTTACACCAATCTGCACCAAATTTTGCATAGTTACCTGTTAGGACCATCCGGACATTACTGAGTACATGACATTTGGAAACTCCACCCCGTTCCCCAGATTTCAGCCCTTCACACATGAGACGGTTGCATGAAATTAGTGAAACATCAATGTGGTAGTAGAAGGACCGGACCCTATGGTACCTTGAAAACCATGTTTCAAGGCCCTAGGATACACCATTTCTGAGATATTTGCACCGCAACGCAACACACTGCAGCATGCCAGGGTGAGGTAAAAGGTGGGGAGAGCGCACAGAAGATTCCATTATGCTGTAGCACGCCAACTCTCGCCTCCTCTCTATGTCAGCTCCAAGGTATGTCAGCCAATCAAACATACCCATTCTCGGTGCAGTTTACTTCAGAGTGCAAGCACGTCAAGCAACTCGGAACAACGACCTACAAGATCATTGATTTTCAACAATTGATGAGAGTGTTATCATGCCTGTCTACAAAACCCATGCAGAGTATGAGTACCTTTTGCTAGTAAATACATAAAAGGCAAATGCTCAATACTTGCATGTGCAGGCAGGCCCAATTGGTAATTACCAGCCAGCCCAAATTTGATTGGCTATTACCAAATGTTACTACTGGCTATAACAGCCCACTCTTTATCGTAATTAGCACACTGGGGTAACATTTGGGTGCATTAGTGGTCCTTTATTTGGTGGAGAAATGTATGACATGTGAAGAATATGTGTCCCAACTGACAAAAAAATAAATAAATTGATGCCACTTGAGAAGCAAAGAGAACACCAGGCAGAGTCCTTTCACTCTTTCCATGGTGCCGTACAGAAACAGAGTGAAAAGATTTTTATTTTAAATATTGAAAGTTGGAGTTCAGGGGATTGGGTGGTGGATGGGATTAAGGGAAGGGAATAAAGGAAAAGAGCAGAGGAGATGCAGATGTAGTGGTGAGGCATCGCTTAGCTTCTTTCACAGATTAGCAATGCCTGCTTTCTGAGTGTCCTGATTGGCCAGCAAACCCACCCAGGTAATCATTTTGAAAACAAAATTAAACAGTCTTCAGCTTCAAGGCTCCTTTGATTTTCAGCTTCCCCGTCCCGCAAATCAGGAATTTTCAGACCGGCTCTGCCAATAGCGCTTGTTTCTAAATGCTCCATATTATCTGACTTATTCTTTTGCATCGTCTTTTCCTGCACCGATTTCTGTGGTGAATGCTAATAATTTAGCGTGCCCCAATGATGGGAACAGTGTTATTTTTGGCTACCTGAGAAACTTTGTGCACTGTGCTGAAGAGCACAGAATACTAAGTAACTATTTATTAAATTAGCGTGTTCATGGAGACAGCACTGGGTAGCTGTAAAGAGTGTCAAGTACAATATTTGAAGAATCTGGGTTGGACAAAAATATTTGTCAAAAAAAACTCGAATCTGGAATTGTTTTGCCTGGGCAACTTCACCACCTAATTTATTAATGGATCCATGCAAACCATGCCCATTTGTGGCTCATGAATTTCCGGGTCTAATGTGAGGGAGGGGCCATCAGGGTTCAAAAGAAAGTGATCAAAGTGATCAAAAGAAATTGGACTCCTACTCGTATTGCTCCAAAAGGAGATGTCCACCAACATGCTCAGTGTTCTAATATGCAACAATGTTCTGCCTCTTTGCTAATTTACTCTGTGGGCAGTTCTAAACTCAGAACAAACTGTCAGAGATGGCCATAATGGGCATCCCTTCGATGTTCAACAAGTCCAAGGATCTAGTGACAAAAGCAAACCCAAATGTTCCATATCATCCCAAGGTCAAAATAAACAAAATTGTCCACACATATTTCTCTCCTAGAGATGTGTATTTCTTCTCCTCCTAGGGCTTCCACAGTAAGGGTTGTCTCGTTCTCTGACCATCTTCTTGTGCTGTGGGGTTCCCAAGCCATCGAACAACAATGTACAACCAGATAAGTTATTCTGGTGTATTGCTGACCACTGTTTCCTAGGTTTCTACCTTGTGGTCTCCCCTGGCAGTGCAGCAAGTGCTCTGTGCCAGAACCGGCACAAGGTCTGTGCTTCCAAGTGTACCTGTGTGCACCCAGATTGGATTTGACAGAGAGGCATGACCATACTCTCACCTTTCTCTGACTTTTCCTCTCAATGTTCCCTTTCTAGCGATTTTCCATCTTGGCAAGCCCTGGGCTCTCCTCCCTGCTCCCTGGCATTGCGGTGCAGCCTTGTTCTTCTATTCAGCTTTCCAATCTCCCCTGGACCAACACGGTCCATCTATCTTCCCGGTTCTCCCGTTATTGCCCAGGTCGGTGGGCTACCCTTCTACTTCTTTAATACAATGGTCCGACACTATGCACCTCAAATGTGGCTCAGTCCCTTACTCTCTCTCTCATGATGTTATTCCTTTTCATGTTCCTTCCAGCAATGTTTGCTCCTCTGGTGGTATCACCTCTTCTCAGTGTAATTCTCCCTTAACTCTAAGTATTTTGCTCGCCTCTATCAATAGTAATACTCCCCTCCTTGACTTTGATGATCCCCTTCACCCTAAGTCAACTGCCCACTCAGATTTCCTTATCTCTCTTCTCTAAGTTGGCATCACTATTCCTTATCTCCCAGTCAATATCCCTGTCATCATTCATCCAGATGGCATCTCCCGCCCTCCTCTCTCTAACAGTATCTCCCTCTTTTCTCTCCACATCAATATCTCCATCCTCCTTCAAACCACAATGTACTTTACCATAAACATTCAGGTTATATCTCTCTCCTGTCTACTATGTCGCTTCATCTCATCCCAGGTACTACACCTCAATTTCTTCTACACGGTGATACCCCTCTTGCTACGCTCCCAAACAATCTCTTTTCCATTCTACAATAAACTAGGCTCTTCTTCCTGCCACACAATACTGCTAGTCCTCCCTTACAATAAAACCGCTCTTACCAAGACAAGCTCTTCCTGCTTTCTACTCCACACTTATCCCTCCTTATGACACACAGCTGTCTCCTTCTTGCTGGTTTTCACCCTCATGACCTTCTCACTTGGAGAGTCCACGATAAAGGCATTACAGTATCTGGTGCTATCCTCCTGCCAGCTCTGCTCTCACTAGTTTTGATGCTCACTCACTGGGCTGGCTGCCTTTTAATGCCTCATCCCTTCTGGTGACACTGAGGGACATTGGTTGCACCTAACCTATGTGTGGTTGGGTTTTCTTTGAGTGGGTAAGGGCTTAGGGACAGGTGACCTGAAAGATGGTCAGCTTAAGCTTATATTAATCCTGCTCAACATTTCCGATTTTTAAATTGGCCTGAACCTATGGGTGCTATCCCCCCTTTCCTCTGAAGACCTACTGCTGCCTTCTTCAGTGTGGGACCTTCTGCTTTTCCAGTTTGTGAACCTGGAGAAAGAGAACCTTATGGTAAGCTTGTAAAGCTTTCTGATACATTTTAAACTTCTTCGTCATAGGGAAATTGCAATTTTATTTCTCCTGTGACATTCACCGGAGTGGATGAACGGTGGTTGTTTGTAGTCTTATGCATTCAACACAAATTTACTTCCTATTGTTTGTGCACAACTTTGAATCTGCAGGGCTTCTGTGGTCTGTGTAAGTGGGATTCATAATAGAAAAGAGTTGTCTGCTGCATCAGTGCAAAAGAAATAAAGGAATTTCCATATTGGCTAGTAACTTCTAAACATTTCAACTTTGTTTCCTTAAAGGGAAAGACATCCTTTCATACAATGGGTGCCTCAGTCTGGCTGGAGGGAGTTTCATGCTCCATTCATACTAACAGGTTTTCTTGTTTTGGCTTTTTCTGTGATTAAATATCTCAAAATCAACGATCAGGGTTCTGGATGGAGTGAGGGAACATGGCATTGAAAGAGACAATGCTTGAATAGGAAACAGACTTTATATCTTTGGAGGACAATATTATAGAATATTTGATGTGGGTCTCCACATTTTCTGGCAGTGCCTTTTAATGATCCATGCAACCATTGGAGTCTCTAAATGTGTTGATTATTTTGGCACCCAACTGTCTGTCCCTATGGTTAAAGTTTATAAAGCTAATGTTCGTCCCATAGCAATATATTGATCAATGGTTTAAAGATATGGTATGTTATGTTTATTTATACTGTGCACAACTTCCACCCAAGGGCAGTCTCCAAGCACTCACATGGCTCTGCAAGGAGGAGGATGGGGTTGGTTAGTCAGGTAAAAGTGATAGGATAGGTCCAGAACCAGGATAAACTGGCGTATGTGTGTGTTTCCTTGCGGATGATTGGTTGCATGCATTGGCTTATTATATCTGTACAGGTAAGGTCCAATGCCTGGGTTGTTTCTACTTGACTGCTTGTTATGTAGGATTGTCTATGTGTGTTTTATGTGTAAATTGGATGGTTTTTCAGGTTGGGCGCACTGGCTTGTTGGATCCATATGGGTAAGGAAAAGTGTCCATGTTTGCTGTTGTAAGCTTGTGTTACTTGTGTTGGGTGTGTGTTAGTGTATAGATTGGTTAGCCGGGTGGGCGTGTATAGTATTTGGAGGTGTGTTGGAGAAAGCAGGAGCGGGGTGGTTAGTACATTGGCTACTCTCTAAGTTCTTCTTCGTGGCTATTCTACACAATTCTACATAGTGATACAGATGGATAATTTCAAAGTCTAAGTGTGACACGTGGCTAGCTAATCTTCAGCAAACATATCTAAAAGTGGTGCATGGCTAATATTCACAATTCTATCCTAATGTGCTGCATGGCTAAACTTCACAATTTAAGTGTGACACATGGCTAATCTTGACAATTCTCGGGCCGATTCATGGAATTAATGTGCGCCGAAAATCTCCACGCAAGCGTGCGAATCGCAGCGCAAGTGCAAAAATCGCAGCGCAAGCGTGCGAAAGCCACGCACATCAATTCATGGAAGTCCATACGCGTGTAAATCCTGGTATGTGCACTAAAATCCTGCGTGGAGCACACGGGCACACACGTCATTAAACGGCGTGTGCTACGTGCACAGCGAAAGCGCACATGGCGCAGCGCACACAACAAAAGTGGGCGGAACATGGGGCGTAACACGCGGAATGGGGAACAAAGTGTGAAAATGTGGGCGTTACGGGGAAGTACAGGAGTTAAATGTGCAGAACGCCCACACGCGTGCCTACAACAAGTATTCATGGAATCGAACAGGGGAAACGCGTGCGCCAAAAAAGACGCGCTAATCCGGAAACACGTATGCCAGCAGGAAGCAGGTGCACGCAGCCCTGTGCAGCATAAAAGTGCGCGCAAACAACAAACAAGCTCAGACGCTACGATGAATATACCGTTCCTCGCAGCAGTGATCATGGGACACCGCAGGAGGAGGAGAATAGTCAGGCCCAGAATTTTTACACCCAGGACCAGCCTTTTTGGGATGCCTGATGACAAGGTGTATGGGAGGTACAGGTTTCCACCTCACATAATACTCAACCTGGTGAGTGAGTGGGAGGATGACCTCAAATCACCCAAGCACTGAGCCCCTTGGAAAAGGTGCTCAATGTACTGCACTTCTTGGCCACTGGTTCATTTCAGTGGACAAGTGCCATAGTGTGGGGGGTGTCACAGGCCACGCAGTCACGCTGCCTACACCAGGTGTTGGCCATCATGACTGCACGCTCTTCAGTCCGCAGGCACATATACATGCCCAGAACACCTGCAGAAAGGCAGGTGCCGTACAGGATTTGTACGGGGTGGCACAATTCAACAAAGTGCTAGCTGCCATTTATTGCACCCATGTGGCTCTACATCCTCCCAGGGCAACTGAGAACATCTATAGAAACCGCAAGCACTGGCATTCCATCAACTTGCAGGTAGTATGTGATGCCAAGGGAATCATCACCTCAGTATATGCCAACTATCCAGGGTCCACCCATGACAGTTTCCTTTACAGAATGTCACCCCTAAACCGGGACCTAGAAGCTGGGCGGCATGGTGATACATGGCTGCTTGGTGAGTATAAATGTCTCTGCAAATGCATGCATGTCAGATACTGAGTAATGTCACAACCTCACTAATGATACCCATCATCACGTCCCCTGGGGGCAGTGCCTACCCTCTGAGCACCCACATGATGACGCCAATTCGGAACCCCACCACACCACCCAAGGTAAGATACAACACAGCCCATATTGCAACCCGGGGCATAGTGGAGCGTACATTCGGAGTGCTCAAGCCACGCTTTCGCTCCCTTGACCGCTCTGGTGGGCAGCTGCTATATGCGCCCCCAGTAGTGTGCAGGATCATAGTGGCAGCATGTGTCCTGCACAACGTTGCAACCCGCCGGGGCCTGCCGATGGACATGGTGGTGCCCCCACATCCTCAACCACATGCACGGCCACTGCGCATGGGAGGGGAAAGGGCACGTGGTGAGGCAGCCCGTACACAGCTGGTGGCTAATTACTTCACCTAAAATCATACCCCTGTGGAGTGCACACAGCCCTGGCACATACCAGCTGACAATCAATGATGATGACATAAGGGACAGTCAACTGTCACAACCATACCAGCCTGAGATTTGTCACCTCGAAGTGTTACATTGTGTGCATCCCTACCTACCGAAAGACAACCAATGCTGGGTAACAAAAAGACACACATTTATGCTGCATGAATGACTACCCCCTTGCAAAATACAACATGAAAATAGCGCCATGTCACCCAACCCCTCCCCATCTCCGCTACCCAACACACCATGGCATGTCATGCAATGTGAAAGCAAACAAAGGAATGCACAACAGATGACACAAGTGTCACAAAGTGCACTGTCCCAAATGGAAACAGGCCACAGACAATATGCTCCTAGTAATCAATAACAAACAGCACACATGACCAAATTCTCACCAGCAACACAATACAGCAACACAGGATGAAACATTGCCAAAATATGACAGTGCAAAATCAAAGTAGTGCACGTCTTACAACCTGAATAAACCAGCACATCGACCCCTTCCAACTGCAGAGTGTTGCTGTCAGGCAAATGTGTCAGTGTACTGCATAAACATGAAATGCATCTGCAAAGGGGACGGCTTTGTGAAGACATGAAGAAGGTACCTGTGAATAAGGAGGAAGACATGGATGCACAAGCACATATCAATACACCGTGCAGTGTTCAATACAATAACAATCCCCACTAGGGATGTACACACAGTTTTGACTACAGACTGCCCACACAGCTCATGGGAGCCCAATGTCACTGTGTAAGTCACTGTCACTTGGTCACACCCTTTGCAAGCCCATGGAAAGGGGAAGCAGCAGGGATGTGTGTGTCAGGAACCCAAGCATCTATCCCAAACATAGGACAAGCCTGCATGTGCCCAGCTGGAATACACAGTGGATGCCCACGGGAGCCACACAAGGCAACACACTGTAAAAAAAAACAACTCAAAAATGGCCATGTGGGGGCAAAGGGGGGGAGGCCACCCAGGAGGTTCGAGGACAGGGTGCACACCAACACCCACCTGCGTGGATGTTGCTAAAACAAAATACCTCCATGGGCTCATGGCCTGCATGGCTACACCAATGTGGGAGAACTGATGTCGCTCTCTTCACCCTCTGCTGCTGCATCAGGAGGTGGTGGTGCTATGGGAGGCAGCCCAGACAAAGCCCTGGTATGGTCCTACATGGCAGCAAGCACGTGGGTGTTGAAGGTCTGATTCTGGAGGATGATAGTACGGAGATCCCCAACCTGCACCTCACGGGTTGCCTGCATTTCTGCACGCATGGCCTCGTGTGATGCCCGGATCTCCTCCCGAGTTGCCTGCAGCTCAGCTGAGAGCGAACGTGTGAGCTGCTCCAGCTGCTGTTCTGACCTTAAATTTCAGGAAGCCTCAAGTTCACTTAGAGTCTGCCTGAGGAACTGGAGTTCTAACCTCAGGGCTTCCATGTGGCCCTGTGACTCTACAGAAATGGCTTCCCGCAGAGTCTCCAGTGCCGCCCTTCGGTCCCTGTTGGACGCCAACATGTCTTCCCTGTGTGATTGGCAAATGGAGTCTGTTGCCTGCTGTTGTTGCTCCATCTGCCTTTCAGGGGGGAGAATGGAAGTGGCCACCCTCTCCATTGCCTGAGCCATCATTTCAACCGATGCTCCCTGTTGTGCTGCTATACCGTACATGGAGTTTTCCCATACAGTATTGCCTGGTGGCGTACCGCCACCGCGTCGGCGGGCACCACACCTGTTTGGGGCAAGGGGATCTGCACCTCGCTGTGCTGATACTGCCTGAGGCTGCAGGACTGCATTTCCCCTCTGATCTGCTGGCCCAGGAACAGGATCAGATGTTGTGGAGTATGACCCTGCATCCGTAACCGCCAAAGGCGGACTTACCAACACTGACATCCCCATAGAGGGTTCTACCCCTGGTGCAAGTGGGTTGGACAGAACAGAATCCCTGCCAGAAACACCCACCTGCAACAGCACATAAGTCTCATCATCCGATTCAGCACCTGAATCATAGAGGTCTGGCGAGGTGCAACCAGAGACACCCCTGGACAGTATGGTCTGCAGTAAGATTGGGTTTTCACCCACCACCACACCACGTCCTCCACTGGTGCCCGGTCATGGCTGAGATTCCTCCTGGGTCTGCACATCTCCTCCACCTTAACAGCATCAAGTGCGTCATCACCTGCAAAAACATGAAAGACAACAAATGGAAACAGGCATTAGCACCATAGCACACGCATAGGCCTGACAAGCCAGAGATCCAGTACATGAATTACACATGTCCCACATTACTATAACCCTGGCATGCATGCACTGTCAATGAGTTGGAAGGGGAGGCAAAAAGCAGACACTGATGACACCAAGATCGAAAAGCAACACATTTGCTGCATGCTGGGTAGCACTGGCATCACGCATTAGCCTGTGAGTGGCATGTCCAATACACATACATGACACATGCCAGCACATAGATGCCATGTAGCATAGCCATGGTACATTTGGCAAGTACAGCCTTATGTCAGTGAATGAGTACTGTCACCCATCCATGTGAGATGGACATGATGAGATGAACAATTCAAAATAGTGTGACAAAATATGCATGTGCCACACACTGCAACACATACAGTGTACAATGATACAGTGATGGCATGCAGATGGATACATCAATGGTTGGTCACTTCAACATGACACGAAAAGACTATCATTTTCCACATTCAAACAGGACCCAAAAATGTTTGTGAGCAGGCCCTTACTCAATCACCCTGAATGGTCTAATCATTCCCATAACAAGATAATAAAGGGGGCCCAATGTGAGGTGTAATCAATGACAGAAGCATGTCACATATGTGGCATTAGGGCTGAAAAATGCGTTAGAAAAATGGGATAATTGAAACAATCAGGCTGAATGAACACTGAAAAATTCAGAACAATGTTGTTGCAAGATGATAGTTCAAGGGCAACTGCAGTAATGTTGCACTAATTGGCTACTGTGGTCAGAAGGGATACTGTCATACCCAAATCCAAGGCCGCTGAATGTTTTGGAGGAAGCACATGGGTGACCCATACCACTCAGGACTACAGACCCTCACCTGGCATTCAATCTGAACACGTCACCCATGCAACATACACATGGATTAGACACACATGCATGGGCACCCACCGGACAATGCTTCGTAATCTGGTAGGTCACCCACGCCTTGGATCTGTTCCTCTGTGACGAAGGTTCCAGCAACAGACTCATGTTCAGTTTGTTGGTTGTCCTCTGGTGGAGACCCACTGCCAGTCACCAGAGTAGAGGCATGATTGGAAGCCAGCTTGTTCTTTGCTCTGCGTTTCAGGTCATTCCACTGCTTGTAGCAATCATCAGCTGTGCGCCTCACAAATCCAAGGGCACTAATGTGGTCCGCGATGGTCGGCCAGTGTGCCCTACGTTGACCAGGTGTGGTCTTGCACCCTGCAGTCACCAACATTTCGTGGCTATGTGCCGACATATAGGCCACAAGTGCATCAAGTTCGGCATCATTAAAGCTAGGCTTCCTTGACGTGCCGGAGTGTGTAGTCGTGTCTGGGGTCTCAGCCTGTAGTGCCAGATCACCCTTCTTCTTCAAAGGTGGTGCGGATCCTGAGTGGCTTACGCCACTCTGGTCAGTAGAAGCAGAAGCGCAGGTGGACTGGGTAACAGAAAACCATAGGTCTTGGTGCAGGCATTGGCTGCAGGGTGATGTTGGCAGGGCCAACGTCAGTTTGATGGGCCTGGACTGACACTGTCCCAGCTGGGAGACTCGGAGCTGGGGTGGATTGAGCTGCAGCTGCCCCTGCAGCCTCCCCACCCTGGCTACTTGGGGCAGCAGATGACATTGCTGTCCCATATCCATGTGGCCTGGTGACAGCAACTTTCACCGCCACACGTGGCTTAGACTTGCTGACCTGGAAGACAACCTGGGAGTCATCCTGTGCCAGTTCAGGTGCCAAAATGGGCGGTCCAACAAGGGCTGAGCTGGGATGGTGTCAGCTGCGTTTCCCACAACCATTGGGGGTGTCATGAGTGTCCCTGATTGGTCCTCCACACACATGGCTCTAGGGGCACCCTGCAAATCCTGGCCACGTCCCCTACCGTGCCCACCACGCCCACCTTTTGGAGGTCAGCCACCTTTGCCTCCCTTACTGCTTGGTCGCCTCCCAACCATGGCACTGATGATGCTGTGCGTATGGGAGTTGCAGTAAACAATTGTCCTGGGCAATTGGGGTGAAAGGGGTAGGGTACTAGATGGAATTCATACCCTAGTGCTCTGGCAAGGCTGTATGTGACCACTGGGGGAAGATGACGGGTCACGCAATGCACAGGCACCCCAAAAAAAAAAGCACACGTGCACGCAACCCCTGTTAGACCACGTGCGTGGAAAAATAAACCTGCACTACTCTGTGGCACCCGGAAATACAAAAATAAGTGTACGCGTGTTAAATGCAGCCTACAATGACCTCTGAAGGGGTACGCGACACACGGGGGCAACCACAGTTGGAAAATACGTGCGCGACTCACCGTCTGCCTTGAAAAAGAACGTGAAAAAGACAAGCGTGTGCGCATTGGCAACACCCCCGCCAAAAGAAGAAAAGAACGCAATCTGAGGAAACAGGGAGTACGAACTGGAAACGTTGTGAAGTAATCGCGTGTGAACCGACAAGAAGTACAAGATACACCTGCTCGCTCTCCACAAAAAGCACGTACAAGGAAATAGCGTGGCACTCGTACTTTTTAAGCCAGCCCACACGTGAAACGTCACTTAAGCGCTTACGCGCTAAGGCCCTTTCCTCCGATAGCACAGTGACGTGCAGTTTTCTCACGTGCTGATTCACTATGCACCCGTGTTGTGGGCAACGCCTGCATGCGTAACGTCACTGACGCGCTTATGCGCTAAGGGCCTTTCCTCGGATTTCACACTGACGTGCAATTTTTTCACGTGCCAAATCACTCCGTATCTAGCTGGCCACGCGAATATAGACGGAAGACCATGCTCCTGCCCAAAAGGCCATTTTCCTGCCCCCAAGACCCCGAGCACGCTCCCACCAGCCATCTGCTGCTGCCGGCCTCCTGCCCACGTGCCCTGCTATTTGGTGCCTGCACGTCAGCCATCTGCAGGGGTCCAGTTGCTGTGCCCACCCCTGCTGGAACAGAAGACTCCCAACTGGGATACCATCACTCCACAGCCCAGCCCCAGGACCCAGTTGCCCACCCACGCCTGCCTCGGCGGTCGCCATGTCGGGGCAAACACCATCTGAGACCACTGGCGACCCCCAGTCAGAGAGGCAGAGGGCCACCAGCTTCAGTGAGAAGGAAGTTGGTGTCCTGGTGGAGCATGTCCTGGTGCATTATGATGCCCTCTTCGGAACATCACGCGCCAACAAGGAAGGACGGTCGAGGATCTGGGAGGACGCAGCGGTTGCCATCAAGGCGGAGAAGGTGGCAACCTGCGACATCAAGCACATCAAGAAGTGCTGGGAGGACTTGAGGTCCAGGACCGTCTACAAGGCCTGGCGCCTTGCAGAGGGGGGCCGGGGCAGCAAGAGCAACATTCAGATGAGGGTCCTGGAACACGTAGCCCCAGCGCTCCACGCCCAGATCCTTCAGAGGCAGACCCATCTGAAGTTGAGTGGTAAGTGGCCAAGCATTGCTTTGTGAGACAGGGCATGTTGCAGTGTGCTGGTAGTCTGATACTTGCCTGTATGTGTGACATAGGCCATGTATGGATGTGTGTGTGCAGGGACATCATGGTCATGCATGTGAGACCAGTAATGTGTGAACCACATGGATGGTGCATGTGTTCCAATGCAACATGGGGAGCTGTATGCGGAATACACACATGAAAGCAGGCCAGTATCTGTTCTTGGACATGGAGGGGGTGTGAGGGATGGGTGCTGCTGTCATGTAGATGTATGGTGCACATGTGTGTGTGTCTGAGAAGTGTGTGTGTGACTTTGAAACGCCATGGATGCATGACACATGTTCCACTGTGTCTATCCACTGTGTCTGTGGTGTACAAGCCATGATGCATGACCCTCTGGTGATGTGTGTGCATGGGATCACTGTGAGCCATGATGCATGTGAGTTTGAAGGCAACATTTTGGTTAACAGAGGCCCTTGTACATGGATGCTGATGTTGATTGTAGGCGCCGGAACTGTTTCTGCATGTGTGTTGCCTGCATTCACCCATGTGTTGTGGAGGGACAGGATGGAAGTGACATTTGTCAGTGCCACTCATGTGTTATTGCTTCCTGTCTAGGGGAATATTGTACTGTACCCTGATGCTTGTGTTCTATGTCTCCCTCTACGCAGCGTCAAGTGAAGAAGAGGGTGGAGACAGCGCTGTGGAGCCAAGCGGCGGGGATGCCTCCACCGGGCGGTGACGCAAGTTCCAGCCACCCTCCCAGGAATTGGCATCATCTGGGAGCGAGGGGGCTGGTGCTGCATCTGCCACTATGGCTGTAGCGGAAGGGCCGGGTGAGCCCCCACATGGGCTTTCAATGGTGGAAGACGGTTTGGAGACATCCAGGTTGGTGGTCTCCACAGAGGAGGAGAAGCCCGCTACTGAGCCACAGATGGGGCCTGGTGGGGGTAGTACCACTGGTACAAGTGGTGCAGTCCAGGGCCAGGGTCAGGAGGCAGCACAGGTCACCGCGGAGGGGCTGTGCATGTCGCTGTCCTTGACCCTGTGACTGCACCACCATGCACCAGCAGGGATGCCCGTCCCAGGCCCGTCCGCAGGTAGGGGGGAGTGCCACATCATCTGCCTCTCCACTACCTGCGGACGAGGGGTCGCACGACCGTATGGGCTCCATCCTGGTTGGTGTCACGTTGCGCACGCGTGACATTCGGGATGACGTGCATGCTTCATGGGCGGAGCACGCACGCCATCACGAACAGCAGCGTCGCGGCGTGGCACTGTTGGCATGGGCCGTGGTCGGTGGGTTCCTACATGTGTCGCGCACTCTGGCGGACCTCTCCTGCTCTGTGGAGACTATGCGCCAGTCGTTCTCCCTGCCGTCTTCCGGCCCAGATTCCACCAGGGCCCCCTGTGGACCTGGCCTGACCAACACAGCCAGCTTGGTGGAGATCCCATCCCTGCCACAGTTGGGAGTCGGCGGTCCAGCATGGGTGGACACCCCAACAACTGGAGTCCAGCAGATGGAGGATGTGCAGGCATCGGACAGGGCACATGGACAGCAGCAACAGAAGCAGGCTCTAGGTGGGAGCAATGATGGCTCAGGGCCATCGACATCAGAGGGGCAGGCATAGGCCAGAGGGCAGGAGAACCCTGGAATGGGAGTGTCTTCCGTGTGGCTGTGGTTGGGCCAGCGCATAGATGTGGAGTGGCGGCAGGCAGAAGAGGCGTGGCTCACCATGGTCAGGGCGGAGTTCTCCATGCGTCGGGCGTTGAGGCGGGCAGAGTGCCTTGAGGCAACTCGCAGGGAGTTGGAACAGGCCATGAGTGCATCTCTGCGAGACCTCGGGGCCAGGGCAGAGGTCCGCCTCCGGGACATCGACATGGAGTTCGATGATGCCCTGGCCCGGGACATCACAGAGTGAGCCGCAGGACTTGCCCGCCGCCATTGTATATAATTCGATAGTGTTAGGTTTCCTTTGTTTTTCTTTTAATTTGGAGTTAATGGACATTGCTCCACTTCGTGTGTATATAGTTTTTTCTTCATAGGACTTTTTTGTAGGTTTCCTTTTGTTTGTGGATCATGGACCATTTGGACTTACATTGTATATAGTTGCAGACTTGTACATACTTTCTTATTCTATATTCCCATGGATCAATGTTTTTTTTTTAAATTTGGATTATGTTTTTATTATGGACATTGGCAATGGACCACTTTTTTATTCTACGTGATTTTTCTTTTTTTTAACTTCATTGGATTTACAATATTATTTTTCTACATCTGTCATTGTACATTGATTTCCATTTTACTATTCCTCCAAGTCAGTTCTTTATGTTTTTAATACATTTTTTATTACTTCAGAATTGGTGTTGTGTTCTGTAATTGGTTTTGTGCATGTCTCATTGAACATTCCCTCAGTCACGTGTTGCCACTGTGTGGCTACGTTGTGCATTCCTGCATGGGCATGGTGGTTCATTTAAACTATCATGGCATGGGTAATTTGGGAGTGGGTTCTGTGGATGGTTGCATGCTTGGATTGGGGGGCAAGGGGGATTAGGGTTGGCTTTAGGGGCATGGGTCTATTTTGTTAGGACATGTTGTTTGTTGGGACATGAGTCTGGGCCTGAGGCTCACTGCTGGGGGGTGGGGGTGTTGAGGGACATGAGTTGGGGCCTGCTGGCAGGTGCCCATCACTGCTGGGTGGGTGGGGGTGCTGGGGGACATGAGTCTGGGCCTGAGGCTCACAGCTGGGGGTTGGGGGTGCTGGGGGACATGAGTCGGGGCCTGCTGGCAGGTGCCCCTCACTGCTTGGGGGTGGGGGTGCTGGGGGACATGAGTTGGGGCCTGCTGGCAGGTGCCCCTCATTGCTGGGTGGGTGGGGGTGCTGGGGGACATGAGTCGGGGGCCTGCTGGCAGGTGCCCATCACTGCTGGGTGGGTGGGGGTGCTAGGTGACATGAGTCAGGGCCTGCTGGCAGGTGCCCATCATTGCTGGGTGGGTGGGGGTGCTGGGGGACATGAGTCGGGGCCTGCCGGCAGGTGCCCATCACTGCTGGGTGGGTGGGGGTGCTGGGGGACATGAGTCTGGGCCTGAGGCTCACAGCTGGGGGTTGGGGGTGCTGGGGGACATGAGTCGGGGCCTGCTGGCAGGTGCCCCTCACTGCTGGGTGGGTGGGGGTGCAGGAGGACATGAGTCGGGGCCTGCTGGCAGGTGCCCATCACTGCTGCGTGGGTGCGGGTTCTGGGGGACATGAGTCAGGGCCTGAGGCTCACTGCTGGGGGGTGAGGGTGCTGGGGGACATGAATCAGGGCCTGCTGGCAGGTGCCCATCACTGCTGGGTGGGTGGGGGTGCTGGGGGACATGAGTCTGGGCCTGAGGCTCATTGCTGGGGGGTGGGGGTGCTGGGGGACATGAGTTGGTGATCACTAGTGGAAGGTGACATGTGGGCTGGCTGGGGGGCATGCCCATGGTGGATGGGCAGCCTGCGGGACATGACCAGGGGTGCAGGGTAGTCCCCTGTGGTGTGGGTTGCCTGCAGGGGCCGTGGAGGGGGTAGAGGGAACACCTGGGAGGACCCACACTGCCAATTCACATGTTGGACTCCTCGCGCACCCCCGAAATACACATACCCTGCTCGCACAGGGCCAATCTCGTGTGAAACTTCCCGCGCACCCCCGAAATACACGTACCCTGCTCGCACAGGGCCAATCGCATGTGAAACTTCCCGCGTACCCCGGAAATACACGTACCCTGCTTGCACAGGGCCAATCTCGTGTGAAACTTTCCGCGCACCCCCGAAATACATGTACCCTGCTCGCACAGGGCCAAACGCGTGTGAAACTGCCTGCGCACCCCGAGATTCACTTAACCTGCTCGCACAGGCCCAATAGCGTGTGAACCTTCCCGCGCACCCCCGAAATCCACTTAACCCGCTCGCACAGGCCCAATCGTGTGTGAAACTTCCCCCGTACCCTGGAAATCCACGTAACCTGCTCGCACAGGGCCAATCGCGTGTGAAACTTCTCACGCACCCCCAAAATACACGTACCCTGCTCACACAGGTCCAATCGCGTGTGAAACTTCCTGCGCACCCCCGAAATACACGTACCCTGCTCGCACAGGGCCAATCGCGTGTGAAACCTCCTGCGTACCCCGGAAATACACATACCCTGCTGGCACAGGGCCAATCGTGTGTGCAACTTCCTGCGCACTCCCGAAATACACGTACCCTGCTCGCACAGGGCCAATTGTGTGAGGAACTTCCCGCGCACCCCCGAAATACACGTACCCTGCTCGCACAGGCCCAACCGCGTGTGAAACTTCCCACGCACCCCAGTAATACACGTACCCCGCTCGCACTGGGCCAATCGCGTGTGAAACTTCCTGCCCACCCCCGAAATACACGTACTCTACTCGCACAGGCCCAATCACGTGTGAAACTTCCCATGCACCCCAGTAATACACATACCCCGCTCGCACTGGGCCAATCGCGTGTGAAACTCCCTGCGCATCGGGGTACGTGTATTCGGAGGGGTGCGCGGGGAGTTTTACAGGCATTTTCATGGTTGGGGGCATGTGTGCCATGTACAGGATTTGTGCGCTGTACATGGCGCACGGGGAGGGGTTGGGGGCGTAACTGGCGCTGCTGCAGAGTCGCTGCGCCACTCTACGCCACGGCCGGTAATGGGTGTTAAAATCCATGAATACGCTGTGCGCGGAAATGGATTTTGGTGCACGCGGCTGGCGCAGACTGTCGCACGTGCACACTGTGCGCCAGCCGCGTGCGCCACTTGTGCGCTGAATTCTATGAATTACCCCCTCTATCTTAGACGAGTGGGTGGTTCTTGCAATCGCTAAATGCAGAGTGTGGCAACATGACACAATTAGGCTAAAAGAAGAGAATTACTTCCTGGCAAAATTAGGCTGAAAACAGAATACGGCTACATGGCACAAGTGGGCTAATAGCAGAGGATTGCTACCTGGCACAATTAGGCTAAAAGCAGAATTTCGCTAGCTGCCGCAACTGGTCTGACTGCATGTAAGCAATTGCTGATTGCTCCCAGATTCAGACAAAACAAAAGGTGATGTTCAGAATTAATCTTAACCTCTGCTGCAACTCTGGGCAACCCTCCAAACCATTGGGCCAGGAGTAGAGCTCAGGGGCACAGCGTTTGTCTTGGAAGCAAGACAACGCAGAGCAACTTGGATTAAATCTCAACAGTACAGTCCAAACTGCTAGGGCTCATCCCTTCTGCACAGGACCACAAGCATCACCTGACATGTTTCAACTGTGGGTTATGATTTCTTCAAATCCTTCAAATCCTTCAAGCCAACAACTTTCAGTTTTGCTTTAGTGAACAGAGTGGGACAGATACGCCGCAACGTGGGTCCTGAGCCTGCTGGACCTATACAAGGGCAAAACAGGTCTGGGGATGCTTGTAGCCTCATGAAGAAGGGATGTGAGCTAGCGGTTCGGGATGAACTGCCTATTTTGGGGTGGGACCTAGCTTGATTTTCATATGGTCTTCCCCCCTATGTAATGGCTTGGCAGGTTGAAAAACGGTGGTCTGGAAGGTAGCCCAGAGCTGTGCCTGGGGTTATGATGTATTCAAAACCTTCCAGCCATCAGCTTTTGGTTTGCTCTCAGATACAGCCAGTAGAAAATAATGTTCTAAGATAAATTATAGCTCTCCCATGCAGGGCCCCACTCTCCACTCTACAGGAAGAAACTGGACTTCACTTCTTAGAGCACATCAGTAAGATCTGTTCAATTATGCAATGGGCAAAATCTGTAACCGAAGTACCGAATATAGCAAGAACTGATATGTTGTCAAGTTATGTGAAGTTCTCTGTCAACTAGTATTTTTTTTTACAAAGAGTCTATGTAGCATATACTCTGAGCACTGGCTTAAAAATCCCCTTGTGCTCCCAATGAAGCAAATCCTATTCACTGGGATTTCCTATTCAAGTGTTTCTATTCCCCAGAAAAACAGAGAGTGTATTAAAAGCACCAAGGACTATGTAATATTGTACTATGTATTTGTAGGGGAAATCAAGATGATCTTCGAGATTTTTTATGACAGGTCTAAGATGTAGAATTCTTCCAATCACTACTTTAAAGAGGAAGTGGCCTGGAAGGGACTTTTCTAGATTGTCATTGTCTGCCGTGTTAAAATAGAAAATATGATTTATTTTCTCATTTTGTTCTTGCTACATTAGTCTAATTGGTCTCCTCAGGCTTGTTCCAGTGAGGAAAATGATTAGTATATGTTTAAAAAGTCCTTTAGTAATAAAATTTACTTTGGAATTGGAATCTCAACTTTTCCCATCTTGAAAATGAAAAATCCTACTTGATGGTGGGGAGACTTGCTTACTCATTTTTGTCACATCAAAAATATTTGATGGAATGCCCAGATATAAAAGTTATACAGTTAATTTTAAAATTATGCTTAAACCAGCTTCCAGTATTATCAATCATAGGCCCTCGATTGGGCCTGGATTATACCCAGAGATTGTGCAGAATGTGTACATTGTCACATATTTCTGAAACCGATAAACACGTAATGACTGGGTGTCTGAAATTAGGAAATGTGTATATGTCCAAATTGGGGATATTTGTAAATAACGATAATGAAATCAAGAGCAAACATATCTGGTTCTACTGCTTGAACTCTGGCTTGTTACAATTGCAGATTGCTTCATACCGAATCTGGGTAATAGTTGAACAATCTCTGAATTTAGAATCCTCTTGAGTTTATTTGGTGTATTTGTTGTATATTTTGTGACCTGTATTTTACTGAAGGAAATGTGTTATTAATACTGTTGTATTTGTTTATGTTCACTTTTATATGTTTTAATGAAGGATATGTGAAAAGTTTGATATGTGCTAAACACATTAAAATAACATTTTAAAAAATTAAAACAATTAGCCTAAGGAGAAATGGGGCCTCATTACGAGTTTGGAGGTAGCCATGCCGTTTTTAGCAGCATGGCTACCCCCAAACTCGGGTCCGGGTCCCGAAAAATGGGAATTACCGAGTCATTCCGACCTTTGCGGGCCCGTTAATTCCCATTCGCTAGACCCGGACCCGGTACGGACCCGGCACATCGTTAATGATGTGACCGTTGTTAGCATCCTGTTCTGCTAGCGGGTGCCCCTCTGCAAGTCTGGTCTGACCAGGCGTACAGGGCGGCCTGCGAGCAGAACTCCTAATGAGGCGGTGAGGCAACATCGGCGCCGGTAGCACTACCAGCGCCATCGTTGCCTTACTGCCAGGGTCGTAATGAGGCCCATTGTCTTTTTCCTGTATTAAAATATGGAAACCTCTCTCTACCACAGTTTACTTGTGTTCCTTAATTTGTTACTCGAAAAGAAAAGGTAGTTTCATGGCATCGACATGCTTATGCCACCAATGAATGGTCTATAAGGTAAAACATGATCACATATCTTGGCAAAGCTCAGGCTAAGTTAAAAATACTGCAACCATATGTGTACTAAACAGTATATCTGTATTTTCAATCCACCTGGTGAATTTTTTGGTGGTTGTTATATTTCTAGATAACGACTACCTGAAGGGTGATGGTCATTTTATCATCTACTGGTTTGCTATGCATATTAGAACATGGTGAGGGGGGTGTGGCGGCTTCCCAGCCAATGGAGAGGTTTGGAACGGAGGAATTACCACATGGTAACCCCCCCACTTCCTCTCACCACCCTCCCCTGCACAGATTTCCCTTCCCTCCACCACCTACATGCTTTTTTGCCCCTCTTCAGGAGCAGATGCACTGGAACCAATTCTGTCTCCAGCGTGTCCGCTCCCGATCTGCGACACCCACCATGGCAAGGAAGAAGGGACTATGTGTAGTGCCTTCTCCCGTTTCCAAGGTGGCCATTTTTTGTTTACTTTTTTTTAATGGCCGCCATGGAAAGGTAGATGGGACTATGTGGTCCCTTCTACTGGTTCCAGGGCAGCCATTTTTTGTTGGCTCTTTTTTTTTACTATTTACAATGGCCACCATGGAAAGGGAGAACAGACTATGTTCGTCCTTCCTTGGCGGCCATGTTGTTTACTTTTCGCTTCGCTCAAGCCTGTAACTATGTGCCCCGGGTCAGTACCTGAAGTGGTAATGCCCCCCCTGCTCGGGGCTTATTGCTTAATGCACAGTGTACTGTAACTGATAACATTTTAACATACTTTGTTAGACTAAATGTAGTCAGTGGCGGAGTCAGGGAGGGCTAGGGGTTGCCATCTCTGGCTGACTCTGGTGCCCAGTGCACCTCCAGTTCCCCACTGGTGCCCTAATATCTGGCCCCCCTGGCACCAAAAGCTGCCTCCACTACTGCATGTAGTATTTATCATGGTGGTATTAATATGTTGTTATACATACTCGTCCTTTTTACATAGACTTCAATAATAGCCTGGCACTTAAGGGGTACAGAAGTACGTTAGCTGGAATTAAATCATACAATTGTTTATGTGTAAAAGCAACCTTGTAAACCATGTATATCACACAAAGTAGATTAATTGAGATAAATATGTTTTGTTTATTTTGCTGATAGTGCGTATTTGCAATGCTGCTTATTATCTGACAACTCACCAGATAGGGTTATACTAGTTGGAAGTAGCCCAGCTCTTTCTTTTCATGTGCAAAAAGCAGCCTTGTGTTTTATGTACTAGGTTGTTACGAACGCTTGGCACTTTAAGGCTGTGTTTTATTTAATGTACTTCTTTTAACTTCTTATAATGGTATATTTGAGGTTTGTGTACTACACATTGAATGTAATTGTTATGAATTGTACTTTTCTGGGATTACATTTGACTGACTGACACTGCACTGGTGGAAATATGCACACTAGGTGTTGATTGTAGGATATCACTAAAATTTGAGAAATAACATAAATGAATGCATTCCAGAAACACACATGATTTACCTTAGCGATCTCAAATGGGACAATAGAAAGGTGACATAAAGTGCATCCATGAGTTAAAAATATAGCACGTGTGCAATCAGTGTGACTACAGCGTCGAGAGTGCCTTCCTACTATTGGTGTAAGGACATATAGGACAGCATCATGGATACCAAAACAGGGTCATTTCTCAGATATGGTTCATTAAGGCATACATCAAATCATATTTAGAATGGATAGCAGCCATAGACTGCAGTATTTCAGTGCTATGATAATATAAGTGGACCCAGGAAGAAAACATTCAAACCCTGCACTAATCCCAAGAGCAAGTGTAAACTATAGAGGACAGAACTGTGTGTTAAAAAAAACCCTGAAATATAGCACTTGATGAAGTCCTTAGCAGACACGTCGCTGTCAGAATGACATCGACTGTATGTCCAGCCGTGCTGATGTGGTCCGAGGTGTTGAAGAGCTGCAGCGCCCTGGAGCACCGCGGAGAAGATGCCATGTGCCACTTTTCACAGGCATACATCGGCGGCAGTGTATCACATACTTCACACTGATATCTGTCCAACACATGTGCAGAAGCATTTCTGAGAGACAGTTCGGAATTTCCTGCGCAAACGAGATTTTTCAATAATGTTGATGTTAACATTTATATATCACCTTAGTCGAGTTGTTTTTAACGTTTACAAGTGACATAGGAAGACATTGTTTTGGAGGTAGGCATTAAAGTTAGAATAAAGCATTGGGCTTGTATTAGGAAACGTCATGAAAGTGTCAGCTCTCATTTAAAAGCAGAAAGTTAGTTTTCATTTGTCTATACCTTAAGAATTGCATGTTTCCCTTACACTCCAAACTCCCTAATGGTTAACTTTGACTTCCCCATCGTTCCCTTATTGCAATTTTCTTTTTCGATTTGTCCGCAAAAATGTGATTATGTCCCTGTTTTGTCGTCCAGATTCTGAGTGATATCTTTAAGACATGTGTTTTCTTTTTCTTCTTTTCTTCTCCGTAATTAGCCTGTTAATACTACAAGGTAGGTTGCTGTTCCTTCCATTTACTGTTAAAAAGTTCTAGATGGATACCATGCAATCTAAAAAATAAAATCTCTATTTGGTTGCAATCTAATCACAAATGTAATGGTACCGAAGTTAATACCATGCTTGGTTCAAATCTACATGGTCTCCGTGAACTCTAGTGAATCTGAAAGAGGGGCAGTTGAGTTAGGTTAGCAAGGACAGAGGGAGCATGCAAGATAGCTTGTGTTTGTGTCGATGGATGCAGACTAGAAGCACCCTGGGCTCTGCATACAGGTCTGTTTCTAGGTGTTCTGTGCCCGGAGAATAGAGGTGTTTGTGTCCAGTAAGGAGCTTCATTGGCCTGTGGTGCTAGGTTATAGTGACCAGGGCAATGGTATGCCAGTTGGTTGTAGAGGTGTAGAGATTTGTTATTTAATGTTTGTTGGTGGGGTATTACATTGCTGTGTGTAAGAGGATTAGCCAATCTGAAAATAGTTTGTTTAAACATAGAGGTTGATAATGTAAGTGTGGGGAGGTTCTTGGTTGGTCTGTTGTGCAACTCAGAGCTTCATTCTGATTTGTAATATCTTGTTGCAGGTGGCCCTTGGGCGAGACCTCAGTAGTGGTTCCCTTTGAGGAAGGCACTTTTGAGGAGACACATACTGACGCACCCTGGTGTGGGCTTGTATCCCCGGCAGTGGACAGTTTGCAGAGTCCATTCCTGGATGAGAGTAAGGGTAGACAGTGGGGGGGAGGGGAGGGCTGGGGACTATGCAGCAGTGGGAACCGAGTAGACAGTGGGTGAGAAAATTTCCTGAGCAGTTTTAAGAATAGAGATTCCAGAGACTCTAGAGTCCTGGTGGGGTTGAGGTTCTTAGGAGCCACTTAGCATGCTATGAGGTCAGTTGCAATACTAGGAGCAAGTCACCAAAAATACACTGAGCATTGGGAACACATCACAGTAGGAAACAATAACCAATGTTCACAAGGGACATATCATATAGGGCACCCATTACAGTGGGACAAAAGGGGTTAAAATCACATTATGGCGACTCTTGATATGGACTACTAGAGGGCAGACATACTCTGGGAAACACAATTCCACTATAGTTCAGTTGGCCACAAGGAGCACAATTACTGTGGTACATCCTTCAGGGGGCAAAATAACAGTCTAGCACAAATTGAAGAGGGACACCAGGGGGCGAATTAGTGTGGGTCATCAGGAAGCAAAATCACAGTATAGCAGAGATAACAGTGACCCACCAGGGAGCAAAATCACAATATAGCGCAAATTGCAGTGGGACAGCAGGGGGAAACCTCTCAGTGTAGCATACATTACAACAGGGACACAGGCAGAAAATCACAGTGCAACACAGATTACAGTGTCACATAAGATGGTGAAACCTAATCTCCATACTGCTGCACCCTTTTACTTACGAGTCTGGTGCGCATAAAAAATGAATAAACAAACAAACAAACCACAGTAGTAGCACCAAATATGGTGGGACACCATGGGCGAAAATCACAATATAGAACAAATTACAGTAGAACATCATGGAGCAAAATAAAGTGCAACATGGACCCCAGTGGTACAACAGAGAACAAAATCAGAGTAAAGTACAAATTAAAGTGGGACACAATGGGGCAAAATTGTGTTGTAGTATAAAATACAGTGAGAGACAAGGGGGAATGCTTTCCGTAAGATGTTTTCTAAATCTAAATCTGGGTCAAGGATCATGGCAAGGCAGGAGTGGTACGGTGAACAGGCAAGCAAGTGTCATCCATTACCGTCAAACCATATTCAAGACACATGTATCTTCTAGGTATTGTGATGAGGGTTCAATAAAGATTCCCAAATTCAATCAAAAGAATCTACAAAGTAAACAAAAAACTCCCCACAAATATCCTCTGGTACAGACCAACCCTACAAGAGGAATCTTCTGGCATCGGACCGTCTTATTTGACTCACTTTGAGCAGTTCAACAAATAGTGAAATAAAGACAGGCTTTCAGATTTGTATAATTGCCAAATTCACACATTTCCCAGACAGCTTTCAGCACTCCCACCTGTTGCAGTTTCTAAAAACTACCTCAGATTTTTGGTTTCAAAACTGCTATAAATGCACCACTTAAATATGTGAATAATGACTGCTTGAATCATCTAACCAAAATGACCATGTTGTAGTGCCTTACCAATAACATGCAGTCATGGCTACCTACACCTGTTTGTCCCAACATCTGACAGAAAGCACCAATGCCTTGTACAGAGGATTCCAAGGAATAACAAAAAGGCACTTTGACTTCAGCAATTCACAAAGCTGAGTCTGAATACACAGGGATACTTTGTTTTGCAATAGTTTTACAGTTTTTTTGCTGGAGCAGCAACATTATCATTGTGGAGCACCAGGACAGTGCCTTTTATCGGAATGGGCAACAATTTCAACAAATTGTTGAAAAACATCTGTCAACAACTGCGCCTTGAGTGAGGAAAAGGCCATATATAAATCTGGTTGTTTGTGTTTGGTTCCCAAAAAGATTCCATTCATGTGAGCAATCACTTTAGCAATGCTAGTGAGCTTGTTGTACTGCCAGAAGGCTTGTCGCCCATGAATCACAAACCCTCCCCAGATTTCAATGTGCTTGGTCTACACAAAAGGCTAAAATTGAGGACAGCACTGGTTATTATCCAAAAGGTCCAGTGAGGATTTCTGAAGAGAGACTACCACTTGCCACTGACCCACTCGCCTTTGATTACTTGGAGGCCGGCTCTATGCAGACACCATCTCATCTTTATGCCAACATTCTGAGAAAAGCAAAGCAGACTGGTAGGAACAAGGTGACTGACTCCTGTGATTCCTAGCTCTATTATGTGGGATCTGGTTGAAAGACAAGTACAAACACCATGACTGAATTCTGGTGTACCTGGCTCCAGTACAGAGAGACTGACTGAAGTTCAAGTAGGGATAGGATGACTAGCTGCTGTACCAGGTCCCAAATGGATGACTGGTTCAAGGACAAGGTGGAACTGAGCGATGGGCTCCTGGCATCCCTGCTTCTGTTACAGTGATGCGGTTCATGGACTTGCATGGGACAATGGTGTTTTGGACCCATAGGAATAAGCTGACCGCTCCTTTTGTGTCTGGATCTTCTATATGCTGAAAGGAACGAAGGTGACTTATTGGTGCAGACTGGTTGCTTTCATATTTGCCCCCCTGTCTCCTTGTTCAGCCTTTTCCATGGGGCACAATTATGTATGCTTCCAAACTGCAACAATGAATTTATAGCTTAATTTAAAAAAAATACATTAGCCAGATTGTTTTAACTTTTTCAATAAATCACATCCAGCCAATGCACTGAGCGTCGAGGTTTTTGAATATAATGTACGTCCATGATGGGGGAATACCTCAGCTCATAATAAAGTAGAGAACATAATTTACAACTGCTTAGGCTTTCCTACATCTTTGGTTTAGTCCAAATACAATTTGAGAGCTCTGTTCAAATCCAAAGCAACTACGGATTGGCTCACTTGGGAAAAGGGATTTGGAAAAACCCTATCACCCAATATACATGGAAAACATAGCACACTTTAGGGAGAAAAAGCACACTTTAGGGAGAAAAGGAAGACATGTCCAACGTGTGTCTGTGAAATGATAAAATGGCTACTTACTACGACAGATGGTTAATGTCTACCGTGTGCAATGTGTGCAATGTCACGAAAGCGACCCATGAGTATAGACAGGGCTATGGTCAGCTCCCAAGAGATTGCCATCTCCTAACTGGGGGTAGACAATAAGCCCTTTTAAACATTCTTACTCAGAGGTATTACACGTGTACCTTCCTGGTAAGGAGTTGGACCTGATAATTTCTTATGGACCAGTGCTGTTAGCTTCCTTACTGCATGTCATGCTCGATAATTTGGTTCAAATACCGCAACTGGAAGAACCCTGGCTGCCCTTCCCAAAGAACTACAATTATTGGAAATCTTGGTTAAAATCTTTTTCAGGAACTATTCTCCCCAGGTGTAGGAATCAGCAGCAAAGGTATACTCCACTTTCTGTGTTCTTTCTCCTGGCATCACCTAATGTGTAGATGGGTGATAGGCTGGCCCCAATCCACGCTACGCTCAGCCAGCAATCATGTAAGAACACTATACACCCCTAGTGGCAAGAATACAGGGACAAGATTACTCTTTCTCTTGTGGTGAATCACAACTTCCAATGATTGTGAATTCCATGCTCCAGTTTCAAAACGTGTTCACTCGAATACAATGTTGTCAACAATGCTTTCATGGTACTCTCTGTTACCAAGCACCATAGGAAATGCCTTTTCTGGTGAAGGTGTCTTAATAGTTGATGCTGTATCGAAAGACGGCTTTAATCATTGTAATGTGCATGAATTATCCTTCCACATTGATAATCATTCATCCCCATTAAATTGTACAAAGGTGTTGCACATTTCGCAAACAAAGGGATGAATGTTCTGGTGAACACTAAAATACCCAATACTGACTGTGCAAAATAAAATGAATGCTGTTTTAAATCACTTCTGTTTTTATATATGGAAAGTTTTATCTGGAATTGTATAAATGTATCATACATGGTAGCTGGAGAAAACTTTCATTGATGGAGTAAAATGTTATTAATAGTTTTAAATTACTGTTGGTTTTATAAATGGCAAGTTCTTTTATTTTGAACTTGTAGGGTGTGTAAAAAGGGGGATGTTATTAATTGATGGATTTAATTGTTTGATTAATTGATGAGGTTTAGTTATTTGACATGTTGGAAAGATGCTTATTTGAACATTTAAATCTCTGTTTTATAGTTTGGAAGGTTGTTTCAACCATACCATATACACTTAATAAAGGGACAAAAATACCTGGGAAGTAGCAGTGTTGCTATTATCTGTATTCTGTCTTTATCATTGCTTGTAATCTTTGCTGATAAACATATTACTTCTTCCTTATTCCTTTGGTTAATCACTGAGTTCAGCTCCAACCCCATCCCTTCTATTCTTGTTAACACTTCCCTCAAATGTTTGCCATGTTCCTTCTCATTTTTACCACAAATTAGTATGCCATCTACATACTGAATCTTGTATTCATTACTCTGTGAAAAAATGTGGCACTGACCCTGAACCTCTGTGCCAATACTCCACAGAAAAGAAAATGCTTTGCCTTCCCATCCAATGGCTGTCTAGCTTTGACTGTGTTTGTGTGGGGGCATTTCCAGAAACCATTACCGCCATCAAGAATGGTAAAGGTGACACATTCAGGCCTCTTCCACCCGACATTTCTGGTAAAGATGTAACTAACTGTAAGGGGTCAAAATGTGTATTCAACTCTCTATAATCCAGCACAAATCTCCACACCAGCCACCATTCCTGCATATTGGTCAGATCGGGCTGAAAAACAGGATCTTTCCTGTTTCACAAAAATACTCCCCTCACCACTAAATCCTTAATGTTGTCCTTGACTGCTGCATCACTCTCCTCTGGCACTATGTAAGGTTGCACATGTGTTTGATTGTTGGCAATTTGCAATTTCTTTCAGTTCTTTGCAATTCCAAAACCTAGTTAGTAATTGAAGGGGTCCCCTTTTGTACAAGTCAAATTGTTGACAGGTGGACATGACCCCTGCTTACGGTCGTAGTCCCTTCCCCTTTTAATGTGCTTTGATATCAACTTAAAATAAATTTGATAACAACTCAATATCAAAAATGTCATCAAGCATAACAAATATGTTGCATACATTCATGTATATAAAAACAATATTAACAATCATATTTTTGATATCAAATTGAATATAAGAAAATATTAAAAATCATATTTTTCGATTTAGACATGTACCCGAAGATTTTGATATAAAAATGTACACCAACCTTATATGACCTGGCTCTGATACAGAGTGTAAATAATGATAAGCAGTTTACTTTATAATTAAAGTGTGCTTCCCCGAGCCTGTCCAAAGGACAGGTTGTTTGTAGCGGGTCTACAGCATGGAAAACATGTGGCCCTCTTTGACCCACCAAAGAGCTGTGAATCAACACTGCAGGGGTTTTATATTATCAGAAGGCCTGGCGAATCATGGCAATGTGGTAACTCATAGAGAGGTATTCTAGCCACTTTAGGTGAAAGCACAGATGGGGTTTATAGATAGAGCGCCAGAATTCAGGGTGTTGTGCCAGCTGTAGAAACAAACTGTCCATGTGAATACACATGAACAAAATTTACCAACTAAAACTAATGGTTTTTAGCACAGATATTTTCTTAACTTGTGACTGAAGGCCAGCACAGGAAGCAGCGGCAGGCATAACCTAAGTTTAGATGTTGCTATAACACATAGGAAGCAGTATGCAGGAAATACCATGCTCTGGTTCTGTTGATAAGAAACATTGCATTGGTCCCAGGAAGCATCTGCAGTGGTAAGGTTATTTTTAGATGTTGTTATAACACATAGCAAACAGTATGCATGAAATAGAATGCTCTGCTTCTTTTGATAAGCAACCCATTTCTGCAAACTAAACAGAAATACATACATCTGTGCATTGTTGATAATTAAACAACATTGAGCTTTCACCCCTTTAAAAGGGGTTATCGGACTACAGCAGGGATAGTGTCAACTCCAGTGTCAGAACGCCTGCCTGATGATCCCCTGCAGTTGCAAATAATTGACTTGGAACAGGTGATTGCAGCTCTGCCAGAGGTGGCTTGCTTCTCAGCTGGTTTTGATTGTATGTCTGGAAACACAGAGAGAACTCCTACAAAGCCTGCTGATTGGAATCTGGGCCTGCTGTTTATTTAGAGTTTTATTTCAACAACAGCAGAAACGTGAGTTTTGGGGATATTGTGATACTTTAATGCATTGTTTTTGTGTTTTTACAATTGATGTGGTTTTATTTAATCTTGATAAGGCTTTATTACTTTATTGATAGATAGGCAGGCCTTTTTGAGACAGGCCATGAGGCAGGCCCTTTCTGAGACAGTTCCTTTTTGAGACAGGCTGTGCATTTTTAAACTAAACAGCTATGTGCTTTTAATGATCTTTTTGCAAATGTATAGTTTTCTTAGAATATGTGGTGTTGCATTTCGGCTGGTATAGCGCATAGATGTTGGGTGCGCCCGATTCTATTTCTATGCATGCAACTTAAGTTCTACAATATTCAATACTTTAATGTATTGTTTCTGTGGTTTTTACAATTTATGAGGTTCATTTCAAGCTCAATGAGCCTTTTCTTTCACTGTATTTATTGTTAGGCAGGACTTTTTGAGACAGGCCATGAAGAAGGCCCTTTCTGAGACAGGCTGTACATTTCTTAACTAAACAGCTATGTGCTTGTAATGACTTGTTTGAAAATGTATAGTTTGCTTAGAATGCTCTATGGTTTTGCATGTTGGCTAGGATAGTGAATTGATGTTGGTAGCGCCACATTCTATTTCTATGTGTGTGTGTATGTGTGATATCACATGGACACAGAGCCTATGTTCTAGAACTGTTTTTGATATTTTGACTAAAACGCTTTGGAAGAAGTTGAAAATGTCTAAAGGGTTTTATAAGTGTTTAGTGTTTATAGAGCCCCTACACAAACATTCAGAAAATTCACTATTAAATCTTGGAAACTTCAGCCCTAATAACCATTCTGAACATTAAATTAAACATTAAATCAACCATGACTGCACTTTTGTGGTACTTGTCTTTTTCTGTTGCAGCATATTGGCAGTCGCACAATGCTTTGTTTCAGCTTCACAGCACTGATAAAGTTGATGAAATATTTTCAGTGTGTGAAATCTTAAGCACAGAGGGATCAGTATGTGCCAAAGAGCACACATGTTACTCAGAAGCTATAGCTGAGATGTATTTTGTACAAAATACTAGAGTTGATGACAGGGCTTGAGATGTTTGTGGATGTGTAAATGTTGGCTTCTGTGCCAGTGCATGTTTTAGATTGTGACAGATTTGTTTTGTGCTTCCAAGTAAATGCAACATTTTATTTTATTCTGCCTGCAGAGTGGCACAAAGTAAAACAAGATGTGTCTAATCTTTGTCTACAAGGGAAGTGCAGCGTCTTGCCCCACATCTTTATATGTGAAACTACAATGTGTGCTTTAAAAACACAGTTGTGAAGTAGAAGTGTGTCAGGACTTTTTGAAAATAAGGTTCTATGTTTTTATATAATCTTGACACGCCCAAAGATGCTGTGGATTTGATTTTTTGCCAAAGATCACACCTTTGATGAAGTGGTACCGCTGCGATTCTTTTATATATACAGATTGAAAATTCAATTTCTTAGGGACCTTTACTTGGTTGTTACATTGGATTTAATATGTTGACAATGACATTGCAAAAAGCGGTGTGTTGCTACAGTTGTAACATTGTTAGTGAATATTGTAATGCGCTGATGCTCACTGTGTAAAAGACGGCCTATCCTGATTGTATATTTTTCTGTTTTTTATAGAAATGTTTTCCGACAACTGGATGTTACAGCAGGCTAACCCTGAAAAAACAGCCCGTGGAGCACAGCATTGGATGCCCATTGGATTTATGAACATTTCAACACATTATTCAGCAATTTCTGGATGTTTTGATGGCCTGAGAATGGTGTTTGGGGGCCCGACAAACCATCTTGGTCTCTGTGCTGTTCCCACACTGTGTGGGACATGTGGCCTCTCGCAAGCAACATACACCGATGCCATGGATCTAGGGATACCCATGGATGTGTCTGATGGGTTCACAGAATCATCAAAGCTGGAATTGTATGACAATGAATTGTGGGGTGTCTCAGGAGGCTTCAAACCACAAATGCCTGGGGTTGCCACTGGCAATGGAGAATGGCTTTTGGGCTAGTTTAAGGGGCCCCTGTACCAGGGTTATGGAAATGTCTCAAGAAAAAAAACAGAGTTTTGGACCCTGTTGCTATCTGCAAGCACAATGTATAGATGGGGTGATAGTGCCCATTGCTTTGTCATTGCCCGGGGTTGCACACTAGAGAAGCTGCTGCTAACAAGATACCAATCACAGGGTGCTACAGATAGTGGTTCTGATCTCCAGAACCGGCACTACAGAATGTGAAGCATTGTCTTGAGGGCCTGAGGATGGACCATTTTTGTTGTTGATCATAAGGGACACTGGATTGCCTGGGGGCCCGACACTTGGCATTGGTCTTTTTTTTGTTTATGGTTTTTATACATAAAAGGGCCTGTGGAATACCTGGGGGGCCCTGATGAGCAGAGCTGTTCTTTCTTTATTTTGTTTTTGATTCATTCAATGGCCAGAGGAATTCCTGGGGGCCCTGTCGAGTAGATTTGTTATTTTTTTGATTCATCAAGGGCCATGGAATATCTGGGGGCCGTGATGAGTGGAGATGTTCTTTGGATTTATCATTGGCCATGGAATGCCTGGGGTGTCTGACAAACAACAGCATATTGTTTTTGATAGGGGAGATGGGATGGGTTGTATGACTCATTATAACTTCTTAAGTTATGTTGTGTGTGATATACACTGCATGGGTTTCATACAGATTTAAGAGGTCTATTTTATCATGTTTTTGTTAATCGCTTCTAGGTACACCAGATAAGTCCATGCATTTAATTTGTAGGTATTCACGTGGCACTTAAGCACTGAATATATACATGCCCAGATACAGCAGTTTTTGTTTTAACAACCCCTAGAAAGTTGAAAGGCTAACCACTCGCTGTGATGTAACCACACTATATATATATGTAGATGGTTTGTTAGTGCTCAAGTAGTTGTCGTTATGGATACCATGCTACAACATTAGTTTGCGTGTGTGCTTGCAGGGCCTTCCAGCTACGGCAAGTTTTTTTTCTGAAAATGTCTAGAAAACACCCAACCCGTGATATCATAAATCCCTGATAATGTATCTGGTTTTACAGCTGCTGGCAATCTCTTTAAACCACAATGCAACAGCAGTTTAAACACCTGCAGTTTGTACAGGGTATGCCCGACTGTGTCAATGGCGATCATTTACTTCTGCTTAGCATGGTGAGTATGAGCATCATGCACGATTTTATGACTGAGGCGGACCAGCACTCAGAGCTAGAAAAAGCCTTTACTCAATACTCACACCTCTGCAATCTAATCATTTGTTACATCGGGCAGAACTTGCTCAAAAAGGGCAAAAGTAGCAGATCTATAATGCTAAATGCTAGTTATAAAGTGTTATATTAAAAACCCTGCGATAAACAACAACTAGTCGTGATAGCCCGCCAGATGCATTTGTCCAAAGCGTGTTTCTTTATGGAGGCTTTTGAAGACACGCCCTACGGATATCTCCTAGTTGATTTAAAAACAACCACTCTAGAGGATTATCGATTGCGCATCGATATATTCCCACCGGGGCTACCCTCTGTGTATATTCCTAAAAAGACATCCAAAAAACAACATTAATCGCATTACAGCGTCAGTAGCCGGTCATGCTTTAACAATGTCGAAACACATAAGGAGAAACATCGAGCTGCACAAAATTCTTGTATACGCCACCCCTCAACAAGACAAAGCCATTCTAGCCATGGCCTCTGACTATCTGGTGGTCGCTATTCCAGAGATTACTCAGAACACTTTAAAGGAACACGTGCCCCTAACACACCATCAAATAAGTGTGTTGAAAAAGAAAAAGAAGGTCATCACAAATCTGTTCAATAAGCAAATATTGCTAAGGGATAAAAGAAAAACAGTCTTGCAGGCTGGCGGATTCATAGGATCTTTGATAGGCCTAGCCCTACACCTAATCACCAGCTTGCTTAGGGCCCAGTGATGGAGCACACCCGTAAAATGTATTTGGTGGACAAGCGTCAGTTGGAAAGCTAGACGACTCCCACACCATTGCCAGATTGGGGTAGATGAAAGGTTGTTTGCATGCTTCGCGATTCAAAAATGAAGAATGTTTTAAACAGACCTGATTTAGTAGTTCATGATAAAGACAAACTAAGTTTATCCATACCACCCGACGAGGCAGATCAAGGTTCTGGCTGATGTGGTGAAGACTCTTAGCTAACACTTTTAACCTAACGTGGAACTAGTGTTACATAAGATGAAACTTGCAAAGGATGGGGCCACTTGGACCGATAGGGGAGAGTTTATCTATGTAGACAGGGTTTTCAGGGGCTCTAACTTGCACAATCAAGTATGGGGTGTTACAAATCACCACCCCACTGCTATAATAAATGACCCCATCTGCTGGAAAAGTTTATGTAAGCGGTCGCTGATTTAAATATTCTGACTTCAGTCGTGGCTAAAAACTGGTGTTCGACAACTCCTCATCAACAGCACAGCCCTTTAGTCACCCCTATAAACAGTCCCCGGTCACCCAGCCCTGAAAAAGAATGGAATAACAGCTGGTTTAGGGAATCTTTACCCACCCTTTTCATGCATGACAATGAAACGTCTAGGCCACGCTGAAGACCCAGCAGACCTATATGGTTATCCGAAAAATGCAGGAGGGCCTCCATTGTTGAATGAATACATTTCTTTTTTGCTATATTGTGGCATAACATTTTTTTCTTTCTTTATTTAATATGACTTTTTTTTATCAATAAATGTTTTCAGTTCATAAAATCAACTGGTTCTTTATTACGTTGTATTATTTATTATGTATAATAACGCATGATGTATGATGAATTTAAAAAGAAACAAGTTATTTTATTGATACATGTATCACTCGATAGATGACCCACATTTACATTTTTGACACACTGTGAACATTTTGCGACATCTATACACATTAGGTAATGTCTTGTTACAGAATCTGACCACCATTTGATCGTTTTGATTATGATTGCTGAAATACATTTTCGAGACAGCCGTCAGCGATCGCCATCCAGATATTTGACTGATAAAATACATACAGTGCTGACCACAGGCCACAGCTTTAGAGTCTTGAACCGGCACAGTGGTATAACTTAAATATTTTCACATAATCCATTAAAATGCTGGCATATATGGGGCATTGTGGGAAGTGCACCAAACTATCAAACACCATTAGCATATCCCCCTCCAACCACAAAGCTATCCAATGTGTTCCACCAGGGGTCTGTGGATCAATGTTTACCACCTGGCTAACCGTCCAATTCCTGGGTAGGCGCTTGGGAAATGTTTTGCGGGCATGCACACCATGAATTGTTTTCTGAGTGTGTCTCCGCTTACGCAAAGTTCCTTTTATCTGAAGAGTATCCATTAATTATCAAAAAGTATGTTTCTTTGTGCGTTGATCTCGAGAACCCTATCAAAATCACTCCACACTAGCAGCAAGTGCATGGCAGTTAGGTTTCTTTCAAACTTAATTTAACTGCATAGGTTTCCGAGCCTCATGAGGTTGAAATGAGCCGCTGATGCGTTGTCAGGTTTTAGATCGTAGGGTATAGCCGAGAGCCTACTTGTTGCTGTAATTGAGACTGGTGCATCACGCATGTGCTTCCCCATGTCAGCCACTGGCCCCATGTATTCCCTGATTATGTTCAGAACTCCAAAGTTAGGAGCGTATGCTTTGGCAGGGATCAGGACACCGTCCGTATGCAGTGCCGCATAGTTTATGTTACAGTGTTTGAATTAAAAGTGATTTTGATATTACGTGCCAGTCATCGATACTGTTTCAACAATACCATGATGATTATTTTTGGAAGCTTGCCCAGGAACAGGCTGTCTTGACTGGTGCCCCGGCTACCAGTAGGAATGCTGAAGACTTTAAGGGTGACTCTCTCCACAGGATACTTCACGTTAGATGTCTGCAGTGCGTCTGTATGCGCCAGTCTAATGGTCGGCAAGACGCTTACATGTTTGACGAATTATCTAGTCAATATGATGACAAGTTTTTATTGTTCAGCATCTCTGCTCATAAAACAGAAAGCATCTGTGTTTCTGGATAGTTTTACTTTAAGATGAACTCCGTTGATCAATAGTTTGTCCTGGAAGAAAAGGTCAGCTTGTCAACAGCCTAGTAAATCGAATACTTTACTGGTTCTGGCATGAAGGGCTCTCTTCACAAACCCCTTGTTACCGCTGTCCAGAGCGGTGTTGTCGAAATGCCCTGCATTGTCATGATGAAAGAAACCCATTGAGAGCTGCTTATCCAGGACATTGTATGAAACAGATGGAGTCCATCCGCTTACAAGTTGAACATACCAGGATTGAGGTATGTAATATTAGTCAAAAGAGTCTTGGCTTGAATTAATCTGCCTTTAGAAACCATCACTATCCTGATTCTAGGTTCGAAAAGTCATAGGCAAAAAGGGTTAGTTATGACATATGCATTTATTTTTATTTTAGTTTTTGTTTTGGGGACTGCCTTCTCAAATTGGCTGTATCGTCAATTTTGTTACTGCTTTTAAATTGCAAACAGTAAAGTACAAGCTGATTGTTAAATTCTTAGCAAATTAACATGTACTTTGCTTAATGTGGAGATACATAAAACATAGATCAATACTAACACAATGATGAGTAGTACAAATGTGTAAGTCCAGCAAATGTGTTCAAAAAGCAGTATGTGTGAACATTGTAGTAAATGTAAAAGAAATTTCATAAAGCATTTTGACACAGTAAAAGGAACAAATAGACATAGTATAATGGTGCAACATAAACATTGTGTGTATATAATTGCCCTTATTCATGACCTGACATAGGTCAGGTTGCAGGCAAAAAATGACCAATCCAGGACATTGTGGCTATAATTTAGTAGGCTCTCTATATAGGGCTGGTAGGCATACATATTATCGCTCTGTGTTACCATTTGATCACCCAACGTCATGTTCACCTGGTTGAACATGCTGGCTATCAGGTATCATATGATATATGATGTGGTAGGTGATCGCGCCCACTCGCTCTGTACCTGCGATGTCGGTCCCATCCGCCTTTGTTATTTTACAGGTTAGATTCAGCAGCATGTCGTTCAAATCCAGATACATGTTGGTCGACAACGATACAAAGAACTCTATGGGGACTAGCAGTGATAGAGCCGCCAGAGGTGAGACCTCCATGTAAAAACTGTGATCTATGCTTGTTTGGGTTGGGGGTATGGTGAAGAGATTGAGCTCTGATGTCCCACATTCCCGGAGGCTCGGTGTAAGGAGGACATTGTTCTTTAAAAGATATCCCCACCCTTTTGTCTTCTAGTGATAACACGCTTCTTCTACTTACTCTGCAGTCCGCGTCAGGCTTTTGATCTGCTTTTTATGGTGGGTTTCGGTGGGCCATGCAGCAGGGATGCTAACCTCTTCCTATTAACGCTGATGCGGGTTTAAAAAAAAGGAGGCCTGATCCATCCTGGCACTCCTTTTTCTGTTTGGCGCTCAGCAACCCATGACGTCTTTTGCAATATTGGTGGCTGCCATTTTTATGTGCGGTTTAGCCAATTCAAAGCCGTGATTTAGGAAGGGCATTGCGCATCTGAAAAGACTTCTAAAGATACAGCAGAGCCCTGCACCATACATGACTGGGGTTCTGCTAAAATATGGCTGATTGCCCTCACCGGCCTGGTTTATGTAATATTCCATGTAGACCCTGTGGTCTCCTTAGTTCTTCACCACAGACATTATAACGTTGTTTTATTAGTCTTTCAGCTACAGAGGTCTGAAGTGCAAATGTAGCTTGGTCTTTCTGTATTTAAATGATAAAAACTCCCCCTGGTTATCTCTTATATGTATGATGACTGTGTTCAAATGGTTTTTACACATGTGGACGTATTCGGGCTTGTTGTATTGAATGTTCACAATATTGTTGTTGTTCCCTTTAATCTCCAAGGTTCTAAGCAGTGGGGAGTAACTATCCTCCACCCTTTGATAGTCCATGATATCTCTATAAACAGTAAGCTATAAAAAAAACTGTTAAACTGTTAATGTAGGTGCAGGTATTGCGCCACAGATATTTAATTCCAATGAACTGCATGCTTCCCAATATGTTGGAAAGTCTCCCTGCTGTTGAAAACCTCACTGATGTGTCTGGACCCTATAAAAAAACCTTACGCTGGTGTGGGTCTAGGTGTAGTGGGTATGGTTGATATAACTTTGTGGATGACTCTGAAGTTCTTGTATATCTGGGTAATGCCCCTCAGGGAACCCGCCCGGTGCATTGGAGGGTTTGTTAATTTCATGATAAACATGGCTTTCCACGGGACTAAAGTGTCCCACAATCGGACGTACTAAACTTGAGCGAGCGCCACCATCCATTGCCCTTGCAAATGTATGGGTTTGGTCCGCTTCACTGTAAACTTGAATATTTTGTTTGCTGAGAATGCCTCGGCTGAAGCGTTGCTGGGGAGAATAATATAGAAAAGTGCAGACTCCATGCAGCCCTGTTACAAACATGTGGCCTCTAGGGATCCGACGGGCACTGTGAGAAACCTGAAGGTGTCTCCTTAGCTAATACCTGGAGGTCTGCCATCCAGGTGGCCAGGACACGGCCATAGCTATTGGATACAGTTCCTGGGGGTGGACCAGTGAGGGAGCATCACCTAGATGGGGAGTGGGAGTGGGACACCGCCAGATGAGACACAGTATCCCCCTTCTTTCAACACCTTTTCCCCATCCTACAACGTAGGACATTCAAAACCAATGCACCCCCCTTTTCTGACACAAACACTTTCACACGACACACCAGAGAACAGATTAACACCAGAGCTGTTTCCTGACATGTCCCAATACAAGGGTCAGGCAAAGCCAGGCAATTGATCAAAACCACACACATACCTGATGGCCCTTTTCCTTCCCCACAGGGATAAAAGGTGGAGAAAGAGAGCACAGTACAAGCAAGGCAGATCGCACGACACCACAGCTATCCAGACCCAGAAGTTCAAGAGGAGGAGAAACCCATGCTAATAATTGTGGTACCACCCAAAGGGGAAAATAGAATAGTTGATCTCCTGGACTCTGACCGCGTATCCACACTGAAAGAGGTATTGTCATCCCAATAACTTATTCCATCTAGTCAATAGGATTTATTCTTCAAGACTCCATTTCTATACTATATACCCTTCCTCTATAGCACTATAAAATACAACCTTGGGACCGTATAATTCTAAATGTTTTGCTGGTCATTTCTTTCATTTGACTTAGTGCACTGAGTCCTCCTCCCTCTGAACCTTTTTTTTTCAAGCTGTTCAGCCTTCATCAGCGGCGGGACCGTCAGGGTTACAAATCAATCTTTCCCAATCCACTCCTTCGATAGACTCAGAATCAGAGGACTCTGACGATTTTGAAACCTTATTCAAAGGAGTCAAGAGTTGTTTCTTCTCTGATTCAGACACTACAGAGGGAACCATTACATCCCAGGAAGAAATCGCTGACCTAACTAATATGATTGCACAATTAGTGGCCAATCAGATACAGGCTGAAAACAGGCTCCAAGAGAATTTAATGAAACTCATTGAATTGCAAGCACGGCCTGCCCTACCCCAAGGCATACTCCAACCATATCTCAAAGGCGAAGATTTGGAAAACTTTTTTCTGAACTTCAAGCGCCTAGCTGAACAACTAGGGTAGGAGGAAAACCTCAAAAGATGCTATTTGCGACCTTTGCTAAAAGGGGAACTCCAAACTTCCTATCAGCTACTCAACCTTGCACAAGGAGCCTCCTTCCTGTCCATCAAGGAAGGCCTATTAAAAAGAGTAGGGCAAACATGCAACTTTTATCGGCAGAAATTACGAGCCATTAGGTTGAACCCATGAGAAACTCCTTTAGAAATTGGTGAACCGGTTAAAACGCGATGGCCCTATGGACTAGTAATACGACTCTAGATTAACTGATGGAGATGATTACCTTGGAACAAATTACCAACTCTTTGCCCGCTTTTTTACAAAAGTCTGTCCTTCAGTTCAATTGACCTACTCTAGCCATGGCCATCGAAACGGCACAAAACTCTTTGGATGCGGAAAATATTTCCACCTAGCCCACCAATGGGAAGATCGAAGTGACCATAAACCCATACATCGGCCTCTACCCCAAGGAATAGGTAAAACAGGAGGGTCATAAAAGGTGTCAAGGAAGGGATTCCCCGGGAGAGAATAGAGATCAGGAAAACTGATATGAGGAATAAAGAGGAATGTAGAAGGGAGGAAACTAGAAGAGAAGAATTAAAAGGAAGCAAACCACCTCCTCTGGTATGTTTTTCCTGTAGAGAAACTAGACATCTAGCCAGACACTGTCCAAAGTATATAAAAAATGCACATAGGTTGTTTGAAATGTGAAGAATGGGAGGAAGCCGAAGAAGAGTCAGAGACCTTTAGCATCTGCTTATGTCAAACCCCTACTTAGTTCATATATGAAAAGGCTTGGGTAAATGGGAAACAGGTAAGGACCGTAAACGACTTGCGTAGTAAGCAGACCGCTTATGGGCTGATTTAGTTACAGCAAAAGATCTAGACTACATGGCCCTAGTCCAAGTAGCTTGGGTACATGGAGACAATGAGGTATACCCTAAAATCCCAGTACATATTGACATCTGGGGTGCATCCTGTAAAATACCATCAGCCATCATTCCAGGACTCCCAGAGGAAGTTATTCTGGGACGAGACTTCCCCATCTTCTCTACTCTCTTACAGGAGTCTCCCCATCCATTCAGAGATTTTTTACCACAGAGATCCTGGTGAGAGACCTACGACTCCCAAAACTCACCTGTATGGGACTGGGAAAACTCAGAAACAACAAAACCCAAGGCAACCCTTGAAACAAAGTTCATAGGTTATTGTCGGGAAAGCGATAAGACCACTATACCCCTACCTGATGAAACTGATCAGTGGGATATGCGAGAATCCATGGACATCTCTCATCCTGACCAAAGAACAGGCCTAATAACAGAAGTAAATCTGGACTTCCTTGCCATAACGGAGTCCTGGGTACATAACGCTGCAGGACCTTCACTTATGCTAGCCATCCCAGATGGCAACACAATATCTAGGCAAGATAGAAACAGAACCCGAAGTGGAGGAATCGTCATTATTACCAGAGCAAGCCTATCACTGAGACTAACCCCCCTACAAACTATGCAATCATGTGAAATCCTTACTGCCAAACTTCCCCTAAACAACTCCCAGTCACTTACCATCCACCTACTTTACAGACCACCTGGCCCCCTTGGGACATTTGAGGAGGATATGCATACTATACTCGACAACAACCTTAAAACGACCACGCAACTAGTACTACTAGGCGACTTTAATCTAGACTTTAATGATCCAGCTGACAAGCATGCCTCTGAAATAGCCAATATCCTTACTGCACTAGGAATATCACAACAATTTAATAAACCCACCCATATCAAAGGAAGAACTCTAGACTGGGTAGCTGATCACAACTGCATTGTGTGCAGACCTCCTTCCACGGTCCCGCAAACGGTGCCACCCTGCTTAACCAGAAACAAAAAGAATATCACAGTGGACAAAGTGATCCCTGCTATTCTCTAAACTCTCTATCTGACAACCTAGACCCTAGCACACTGGTCCATGAATAAAACAAAATTATACTCACTACACTGGATACAATTGCCCCACTTAAACTGAGAGCAAGCAAACCAAAATCACATTTAAACAAATGGTTCACTCCACAATTAAAGGACTTACGTATCATGAAAAGAAAGTGTGAAACTGCCTGGAGACTATGCCCTTCTGATGAGAACAAGGGGAAATTAACTACCATCTCTATGCATTACAAAAATGAAATTTGGCTGGCAAAATGGAACTCCTATAACTAACGTATTGCTAACTCCAACTCAAGTATGAAGGAATTGTTCAATATACTAAAAGAACTAGAATCCCTGATTCCCATACCTGACATATGTATCAAAAATAAGACCTGGTGCACAGATATTCAACATGCACTAGCCAACAAAATAAACACACTCCAAAATAAAATAAAACAAAAAAAAAGATTTGCTGCATTTACAGCATCCCTCTAACATCCATCCTCCCAGTGTTATACCTACTGCCCAGACCACCATATTCCGCTTCACCAAAACCACTGCTGTAGAGGTAGAGAAAACTATTTTATCTAACAGACCTTCCAAATGCAAAGGCGAAATCTGCCCAGCGCAGATCATAAAAGATGCTGCTAGAGATCTGTCAGCATTTATCTCCAAATTGATCAATGCCTCCTTTTCCTCTGGCACCATCCCTGCCAACCTAAAACAATCATGGGTACTCCCACTCTTCAAAAGAAAACTCTAGATCCACTCATTCCTATTAATTACCGCCCCATCACGACGGTACCATTCTTACTTAAAATACTTGACAAAGTCGCATATACCCAGATTCAAAAATACCTTGAACTACACAAGCTCCTGGGAGCTAGGCAATCTGGTTTTTGCCCCTAAATGGGACGGAAACGGCCCTGATTGACTTACAAAAACAGGTTGATGAGCTGAGAGATAATGGGAAGACAGCTCTGCTCCTTCTACTTGATCTCTCAGCTGCATTTGACCTAGTGAATCATAAGGTCTTATGTAGAGACTTGGATTCAGCAGCTCACTTCTCTACAGAGGCCATCAGATGGATAGAATCCTTCCTGAGTGAGAGGACCATGAGGGTGTTCTCCCAATCAGCAGCAGAGGGCCCTACCTCTATTCAGTGTGGTGTACCTCAGGGCTCTTGTGTCTCCCCTACTATATACAACATATTCACCAAACCCTTGTTTGATGATCTGGACCTTCTGGGTATCACCTACACTAACTATGCAGATGATACACAGATTCTCCTCCCTCTTTCCGGGGACCATGGCAAAGGACCTGGTGTTCGTGAATGGGGTATATCTCATCATCCAGGCATGGATGGCCACTCACGGTCTACGCCTGAATGATGACAAGACCAAGCTGATAATCCTGGGTACACAATCTAACATCAACAAATTAGGCCATGAATACACCTCAATCACCATTGATGGAAACATCATCAGGGTATCTAAGGAGGTAAAAACCCTTGGATTATACCTGGACTCAACTATGTCCTTTGATAAACAAGTAAAATCTCTGGCCTCTACCATGGCGTACACTTGTAAGCTCATCAGAGCTGGTAAGCCATTCCTCTCAAATTACAGCTGCATGGTCCTGGCTAGAGCATTAATACTCTCTAGGCTAGATTATTGTAATGCTCTTTACAGTTGTGCTAACAAAGCCATCATCAAGAGACTACAAACCCTTCAAAACAATGCCCTAAGAGCTGCACTAGGCATAAACAAAAGAGCACATATCTCTATTATCAGACGTCAACATGAATGGCTCTACACCCACAATAAAATACTGCTAGAAATGATATCCTTGACCCATAAAGCACTAAACAATGCAGCCCCTAGCTACCTAGTAGATAGATGAACGTCTACTAGACTGACCAGAACAGATAATGCCAACTGCCTTGTGGTACCGAGATTCAGACTCACCAAAACTGGTGGCAACAGCGTTCCTGTGAAGGCGGCCAAGCTCCCTGCCTCATGAGCTTAGAGTAGACCATCCATACCTACTGTTTAGAAAGAATTATATCAACCTGCTCAACTCTACTGACCGCTAGCCACACTAGAGGAACCTGCCTCATCTGGCTGTCTTACTCTATCCTCGCAATCTAGTGAAATGAGAATCTAACCTGCTCATAACTTGCATACTGCTTGGCTCCTTTCTTGCATCAGTAAAGGGTTTCCCTTCTGTATATATTGATACCTCTGTATATATTTGTATATTTTGACCTTTCTGTATCTATGCAACTTTTGTATTTATGCAAATTTTGCAACCTGTGTTTGTAACTATGTAAGCCTTGCATCTTCATTCTGCTGCACCCTCTTACCTACGGGTTTGGTGTGCATAACAAATAAATAAACAAACAAACAAACAAACATATCTGTACCAACTTTGTAAATACTGCCATATTGCCTTTGTAATTTTGCCTTTGTAATTTTACCTGTAATATACTGTGTCATACTTTAAAATACTTTGTAACCTTGTAAGCTTTGCACCTTCGTACTGCTGCGCCCTGTTGCCCTTGGGTCTGGTGCGCATTAGAAATGAATAAAACAAACAAACAAAACAAAGAAACAAATCCAACTCGCATAGGGGAAGGATATGTGAGAAACCTGAAGGTGTCTCCCTAGCTAGTCCCCGGGGGTCTGCCATCCAGGTGGACAGGACATGGCCATCGCTAGTCGATCCAGTTCCCGGGACTGAAACAGTCAGGGAGTTTCAACTGGATCTGGAGTCCTCAGGGAGTGAGAGTGGGACACCAACTGGCGAGACGTGGTATCCCCCTTCTTTCACACCTTTTCCCCATTATTTTTTTTATTATTTATTTGTATTTTTGAAGCGCTCACACAGCCCGCAGGCATCCTACCACATAGGACATTCAAATGCACTGCAACACCCCCCCCCCTTTTTCTGCCATGAACACTTTCACATGACACACCAGAGAACGGATTAACACTAGAGCCGTTAACCTGACATATCCCCATACAAGGGTCAGGCAAAGTCAGACAATTGATCAGAATCACACACACACCTTATGGCCCTTTCCCGTCCCCTCAGGGATGAAAGGTGGAGCAAGAGAGCACAGTACAAGCAAGGCAGATCGCACAACGCCATACCTATCCAGACCCGCAGTTCAAGAGGAGGAAAAAGGCAAATATCGAGAGGCTAACAAGGAGAGACACGACCTTACCATATCCGATGCAGACCCGTGAATACTCCGCAGAGGGAATCGTAAGACAGGGGACAATAGCCCAAGTGTGCTGCAACAGGTCAACGGTACACGGAGCGTGTTAACGCTGATAAGCGGGAGCGAGGGAAACTCCTGCTACTATGGTACTGGCCTTGACTCCAGTAAAGAAGAAAGCCAAGCGGTTCATCACAGCTGGTGGGTCGAGGGGAGAGTCGATAAGAACTGGGCTGTGGTGAATGAAAGTCACTGAGTGGCAAAGTGAGAAAGTTCAAAGAACTGTAAAAGTATAAAGGGGAGGCCAGCTGCAGAGGGGGACCGGCACCACATGGGTGCTGCTCCAAGAAACTCTGGTCAATCCCCATTTTAGTAAAACTACAGAAACCAGAAGGCCATAGGAGAGCCGCCAAGTTAGGTCTAAGTGGTTATACAGGAGGTCAAGCTAAATCCCTGTACAGTCGAAAGCCTTTGACTTACGAACTTGAGAAAGCAAGGGAAGTGAATCTCGCAAACAGTTATGAATGTGAAGTTGGCAAGAGTGAACCCGACCGAGGGATGCAGAAAAAAGCTCCCTTGACCTACAACACCCCAGATCCTGCCTGGATGGAAGTCTGGAAGCCACCTGGAGCACTGTGATTGGCTCCCAGATAGTCATGAGACTGACTGAATGTATTTGCCTTTAGGTATTTCTATCACGTTTAGAATGCACCCTAGCCCCAACGGGCAATGTCAGAGGTGGCTGATGCACAAAGGGCAGTGGCATGTAGCCCCACCCATTATGCAGGAACTGTCACTTATTCTGTTATGCACGTCACTGCATTTCAGGAACACCATGCATGACAGAATTATATTCTTCTGTCTGAGAGCAGAGCCTCAATTGAGAAACTGTCCAAATTGGAGGCCTTCAAGGCCCCTGTTCCTGTATACAGTGGATGGCAGCATGGAATCACAGTCCATAGAAAGCCATAAGGGCGTCTAATGTGGATGATTCTCTCATTTTTTTCTATGGAACATGTCGAAGGTGGACCTCAGGGAGGGAAGTGTCAATCAACTTCCCTTCCTGCTACCTGCTTCCAGTATCTGCTGGCACCTGGAAGGAGCAGAGAAGAGGGGCCCGGTACAAACCATGCTTCAAGAAAAGGTACGTTAAAAAAATACTTTATTTTGGTATATTATGTGGATTTGTGTCTGCGTGAACATGAAAGCATATGTTTATGTTCGAGCATGTGTTCTTGTGTGGTCCATGGGGGGATTGAAAAGAATCTGTGTAGGATATTGGGAGGTTTAGAGGATCCGTTATGGGCTGTGAGGGGGGCACACAGAGGACCAGTGAGGGACTGGTTACTTTCAATGATATTGCTGTTCTAAGAATCTGACAAAAAGTGATGGTGCTAATATGGACTTGTGTTCTTACAGTTGTATCAAAGTACTGTAGGCAAAGCCAACATATTGGGCCTCATTACGACCCAGGCGGTAAGTTACCGCCTGGGCCGTGACTTTACCACCATGGCGTAAACTACGTTTACGCCATGGTGGTTGGCGGACTTACCGCCCCATTCCGACCTTGGCGGGGCGGTAAGTCCCCAATCCCCATTTACCCTTCCCCATTCCCATTTTTGCCCCATAGGGCATAATGGGAGTGGGGAAGGCGTTAATTACGCCACCGTAAATTACGGTGGCGTAATTAACTCCATGGTCCCTTAGCGCCATGGATTTTAACACCTGCTAAAAGCAGGTGTTAAATCCGCCATGGCGCTAAGGGACCTCGTACTCAGGCGGTAAGGGTCGGCGCTGTTTACGCCGGCGTAAAACCCTTACCGCCTGAGTCGTAATGAGGCCCATTGTGTGTTTGTACATCGCAATACTAGCATATATTGGTTCAACCAGCATGGACATGCTTTCTTGCTGTTGCATCACTGTACTATGGGCCAACATACATGTGTCTTCTTAGATGCAATATGGGCATATATTGGCACAGCAGGTCTGGCATGTTTCTTAAACTGCCATTAATCTCATTATTGGCAATGCCAACATATGTGTTCTTATGTAGCAATGCTAGTATATATTGGTGCAGCCCGAATTGTTAGTCTCCTTACTGTGGCTTTTGTGTACTATGGGCAAAGCCAACTTGCTTGGTTTTACATGGGAATTCTGGCTTGTAGGAGCAAAGCCAGCATTGACATGATTTCTTGCAGCCGCATTATGGGCATTATGGGCAAATGGGTAAATGGGCAAATGGTTGCCGTAGAAAACTGGTTGTAAATTGAATGGCTTTTTACACAGAATTTTCCTCGAAAGGGTGCTGTAAAATACACTACTTTCCCCATTAATTTAAACACGTTTTCACAGTGAGAACTCCCAGAAACAGCGTTTGTTGGATATGACTCCCTAGCTATGATCTGTTGGTCACACACTTGTGCAACATATTTATGCATCTTCAATTACAGCATAAAAAACAACACTGACAAGGGAAAAAACTCCTGGAAAATAAAATGAATCAGTTGACGGGCAACACAGTAGAAAAGAAGAACTGAAGCATTGAGGACACATGATGGCATGAACGGGCAGTTGAATATTATGTATTAACTATAAACTATAAGATCCAGGGAACAGCTGCAAAAGAGACCCCAGACAAGTTTGAATCTCAGAATGCTCAGTCGAGGAGAGTCCCTGCTATGTTTACATCTTGTCCTTCCCTTGATCCTAACTTTGCCCCTCAGCTCACCACCTGGCCGTTGATCAGACTCCTGAGTTGAGTGCAAACGCACGCACCAATTGGGAGCAGAGGTTCAGGGGCAGCTACTGGAGTGAAAAGAGGATTTGCGGGATATGATTGAATTTCTTTGCCCCTGTAGCTAATCATGCAGCAGTGTAAAGGACAGGCGTAGGGCCAGCTAGCATGGAAGGTGGGCGCTCAACAAAAAATGTGTTCCGGCTGTACTGTCTACAAAGGACTAGTGCCTGCAATGTGAACCGAAAATCAGAGAGGGTTATCTAGCTTGATCTGTTATAGCAGAGCACATTGAGAACAGAATGTCTGGGCTACTTTGATCACATGGCTTCTGGATTTAGGCCTGAATCAAGTATGAGTAAGCCTAATTAATTGACCCCAAGTCAAGACAGTGCAGCTACCGAAGAATGGACAGACGCCGCCAGATTTTCAAGGTTGTGCAGGCTAAGTGGAGGCATGATATGAGATTACTTTTTCCACCTGCCTTGTCCAGTCTGCCTGCAAAACTGCCTCATTTTACAGCAGCAGGCACTTTCATGTTGGCCTAAAACCAATGTATGGATTTAGATGAAATCTGCCTGTTTAGGGCAGACAGGTCTTTTAAATGAATGAAGAGCAGCGTGTATGCTTTATGCAAAATAGGGTGTAAAAAAGTGGTAAAGTGATTTTACCTGTTTAGCACGTTTTCTTAAACATTTTGCTAATATCAACAATTATAAGGCGGTGACCCAAGGGGGTGCAATTGGAAATGTTGACATCTCCTCCGAGTAATATATACTGTTCGAAAAATGACTGCGTATGTGTTTTCTAGTGCACATATTGGTGTTTTAGTGGATGCATACGTAGTTTGGCGTGTGCTTTTGTATGGTAGTGTTTGTTTTATGTCTTGTTATTTACTGCTATATAACAAAAGGTTGTCCTAATAGGTTTGTTTGAGAGCAGAGTGGTGTGCACTTATTCTTACTTTTCTTATTTCGCACTCAATGTCTCCAAGTTACTAGCACTGTTAGCAACAATAAAATACATTCACCACTTATGTATTTTTCAACTTATTTTATAAAATATATGTGAGCCGAGAGTGTTGGTCTATCCATTCCCAACCTCTTGGTCTGTTTCTTTTTCTGCTATTACTTTAGAATGATTGCTTTTTATGGACTATACAACATGCAGTGGTACAGTTACACAACACAGATCATTTAACAGCTCATGCCCTAGCAAACGGGGTACTGTAACCCGCCATAACATAACAACGCATTTCTGTAATAATTGTTCATAACGTACACATTGTGTATAATTCTGAAGGTACATACAACATCTAGTAAAATCCTGCTTTTTTCAGTGTTTTATGTGTAGCCCACATACCCCTAAGAGGTCTCTTGTGAGCGAGACCTAGGAGTTTCTGTGTAGGTCTGTGTTATTTACCATCCCTCACTCCATTTTCCAGGCCTCATTTTAAGATAAGTTGTTGATGACGGGGAGAAACTTCCACCACTAATACTTCTGTGCACTTAGGACACTGCCGTGCAATTGTCAACACTTCCAAGACATATAGTAAAAAATTGTCAGGGCAGGCGAAATCGCATGAACACCTTTTTTTTCCACTATGTTTTGGAAAAAGTGTGAATGCATGCCAACATTAATGATTGTGGGAGAAATTTATAATGTATTCGTATGGAATCCGCCTACTTTTAGAAATGCTAAATAGAAGCGATTCCATGGGAATCGATTGGACTTACACCTTCATGAAAATGTCATGCTGGCATAAAAGCAAATGTTCTTGTAGATCGGAGTGGAAAAGATAGGGTGACGCGTTAAATTAATTCCATGCACCCAATCAACCTGCAGTCCTTTTGAAAATCCAGCATAGTGCAAAAACAGGACCAAAGTCTGGCTTTATCTTTTTGACCAAGTGTATTCACCTGTCTGCACAACACACATTTAAAAAATGAACCCCAAATACATGTCAATTGATTTGAATTGCACATTGAATGTTGATATGTACATGTCTCCTTTATTGATTACTACTCAATGTGTAACTTCATATTATGGCAATACTATAGTATGTGTAGTTTTTCCTGTCTACTGAATGCTAAAACGTACTTGTTGAGTGTATGACACTTTTTGAATTATACGTATCTCTTACGGGGTACAATTTCCATTAAGGCAGCTTGCTTTCATAAACTATACAGATTATCTTGTATCACACCACACTATAATTGTGTACTGAGTTTCGGCATTAACGCCCTTAAAATGCAGAGAAACATAAATTAAAATAAAGCTGTCAAACAGTGTGAAGTATTGCAAATAGACATATCTTAACAGGTTTGCAGTGCAAAAACATTATCATTATTGACCCAACCAGATCGATATTCCTATATAAACTACTGACAACAAATCCCGCTAAATATACATACCTGGGGGGACACAAAATCCATACCCGCGCGCGCGAGCCTGTCTGTCATCGTTTTGCGTGCCGTATTTGTCCGGTGTATTATGTTAATATCTGAAACCTCCAGGAGTCACACAGTCACCTCATTTGAAGCTGCGATTCCACTGTGAAGTAACAAGGCTTTCGGACACCTGCCTCTCTGAAGAAGGCTGTGTTTAGGAAACAGCAGTCGGCAGCGTGACAGACGGGCTCTGCTCAGACCATCGCACATACAAACACTTTTTGCAGGAGCTGTTCTGCTCCATTTGCCCACTACCTGCTGTACTTGCATCTGGTTAACTATCAGTCTCGTAATGGCTGCTTACCCTTTATAGCTGTCAGACATCACATATTGCGCTGCTTCACCTGTGCTTCGAACAGATGTGCCAAGCTCCTCTCTTACCCCCACCCTCTCGACAGTTTTTATCACATCCTGAACATATATTTCGATTGTGCACTTTGGGCAATGTTTTGATGAAACATTATCTCAATAACCCATTCTTCTGCCATTAAGTAGCCAAGCCTGCTTGCTAAGAAAACCTCTTAGCTGAAAGCTGGGGAACCGTTTTTTTTAAGAACTATTAAATCATTGCATTCTGTAGTATTTCAGTTTCTTAGACAAATTAAATAATCCAGTTTCATTCACACCATTGCTTTGGGTATTAAATCAATTCATGAATATATGTATGTTTTAAATACATCATGCTATTACCCACTTGTGGAATTCGGTAGGATTGGATAACACTATTGAGACATTAACCAAAATGCTCAAATAGTGTGCATTTTTGACAACTTGACTCGTTATTGACAAAACTAGTGGTTTGAGAACAGTGTTTCAGATGGTGTGTGCTAAAACAGCACCAATACGGCTTTCGGGGTTTTAATTTCGGAACCGGCCTTATTGGGCAGGGTGAGATGGTTGGGAGAGCAGTTGGGGGAATCGGCTTTAGGTGAATGAGAATAAGTAAACAAACCGGCTTTAGTTGAGGGAAAGACAGACAATTCAAATAGGTTTTAGCTGAGCCACAGGTAGAAGGTGAATCTGTAACAATGGATTTGGGTGAAAGACAGTCAGCAAAGTGGTCTTTTACAGTGCCCTTCTGCCATTTGTTGGCCTGGCTGTACATGGATCTATAAGAAAATAGGGCGGTTGTAAGTGGGATAGCGGGAGAGGCAGATGCAAAAAGCATGTGGTGTTGATGGGTGCATTTCTGGAGTCCCCGGGTTAATTGTGTGCAGAATACTGCGATGGGTTTGCTGGAAACCTTTGGGAATATGTTATCGTTATGGCATAGCCCAAGATCTGAGCGGCTCTCTGTGCTTTGTGTAATGTCACCTATTGATGTGGGGGAGTGTAACAGGACTGAAGAGATTAACTTAGTAATAGCTTAAGAATGTTTGTGTCATGTCTTCTGTACCTGTGGTGGCTTTCTGTGGGGGGGGGGGGGGGGTGAGTGTGTAGAGTAACGTATAGCAAGATTTTAGATGGGAGTTGATTTGTCTAATGAAATAGACAATCAAGGACATGTGTAGTGGGGAATATACATACATGTTGGGCAACCTTCCTGAATGAGGTAGTATGTGTCTGTTGGTAAAGCAGATCAATTAGAGGTTGCCTGTGAGAAACCTATAATTTCGTTCTGATCATGTGCAATCTGACCTGCAGGACTACTTTTTCCAATGGCTTAGGTTGTGGGATGCATGGGTTCCAGTACATTTGAAGAGTGCTCTCCTTAGGCTGAAATTGGGACAAGTATGTGTATAGACGAGAGAGACTATGGACCTGGTACCATGAAGAGGTTAGTTGAAAAGTAAGGTTTCTGACTGTTTCCTGAAGGAAAGAGTGCCCCAAAGTGTGATTTCTAGGAAGGAGAAGGGAGACCCTTCATGACATTTTCAGTTGAAGTTCGGTGCCATTACCAGTGTGATGTTGCTGGATCACAGTGTTCTCAATGGAATGCAGTGTGAAAATGTCCTTGTGATGGTTTCTGGAACTCTGCACTAGTGAGAGCAGTGAGTGATATATGATGTTTTGAATGTGAAAATGTTTTGATAGGTAGGGCCTTGACATATGATATGGTATCCTTTAGTCGCAACTACTGACTTTCTAAATTTCAGTGACCAGCTTTTATGACATAATTATGTGTGGCATCTCTTGTCATTCAGAGGAGAGTAGCAGCATAGACATGTTTGAACAGGCAGAAGAGTAGATTATAATAGGTGCTTATGAGTAATTGTGCCATCTTAGCCATACCAAAGTTGCAGAGAAAAAATGCTTATATTTGTTGGTAGAAGGGAGCAGATTACATTCGATGTATGTACGCTAGTGTGTTGTCTTTCAGTGGCCATGTCAAATATTAGTTGAAGACTAAATTATAAAATTCCTTGGTAGACCAGATAGGATTACAGTACACAAGAGGCAGATGTTAGTTATTGCACCCCTCAGCACTTCCAAAGGCAAGCGATCATGTGGGCTAATAATATCCAGGCTAAAGCCTTCATTGATTCTGGGAGAAAACAAACTGCCATTCGCTCTGACTTAGTCTACCCGGAAGATCAAAAAAGGGAAAGGGGTGGTACAAATCACATGTGTTCACAGAGACATGGAAACCTACCCTAAAATTCCCCTCACCCTAAAGGTTAGGGCCCGCCCTACCGCCCTACTGCCCTTCTAAAACCTCGGCAGGTGAGTGTTGTGCCCCCGACCTCCATTTTGGGCCACAGAATCTGCCTGCAGAGCTTCCCCTTGTCCCCGCGCATGCATCCCTCCCCGAGCGTGTCCCTGCTCCCTCCCACCTCCCAACCCGCCCACCGCCCCTGATTGGCTCTTGTGCTTCCATGTTAGTGGTCTAGCGACCCACACTGCAGGCGCTCACCGCCCTTCTAAAACCTCGGCAGGTGAGTGTTGTGCCCCCGACCTCCATTTTGGGCCGCAGAATCCGCCTGCAGAGCCCCCCCTTTCCCCCGCGCACGCATCCCTCCCCGAGCGTGTTCCTGCTCCCTCCCGCCTCCCAACCCGCCCACCGCCCGTGATTGGCTCTTGTGCTTCCGTGTTAGGGGTCTAGCGACCCGCGCTGCAGGCGCTCACTGCCCTTCTAAAACCTCGGCAGGTGAGTGTTGTGCCCCCGACCTCCATTTTGGGCTGCAGAATCTGCCTGCAGAGCCCCCCTTGCCCCCGCGCACGCATCCCTCCCCGAGCGTGTCCCTGCTCCCTCCCGCCTCCCAAAGATTGGCTCTTGTGCTTCCGTGTTAGGGGTCTAGCGACCCGCGCTGCAGGTGCTCACTTCCCTTCTAAAACCTCGGCAGGTGAGTGTTGTGCCCCCGACCTCCATTTTGGGCCACAGAATCCGCCTGCAGAGCCCCCCCTTACCCCCTTGCACGCATCCCTCCCCGAGCGTGTACCTGCTCCCTCCCGCCTCCCAACCCGCCCACCGCCCGTGATTGGCTCTTGTGCTTCCGTGTTAGGGGTCTAGCGACCCACGCTGGAGGCGCTCACTGCCTTTCACCAACCAAGGCTCTCCTCTCCTCCCCTCCCACCTCCCGACCCACCCAGCACCGCTCTCATTGGTCCCCCCCAGCCTTTATCACCAGTCCCCCCAGGGCAGCCCTTCTGCCTGTGCAGCCCTGCGGCTAAGGGCCCTAAGGCCAAGGGCGGCTCCAACAGAGGCGGATCCAAGAAGTGTCCGCCGGTGTCCGCAGGGGAGGCAGTGTCCAGCCGTCAACCATCATCCACAAGGACCAGTAAGGTAGGAGTGGCCTGGGTCAGGATTAGAGCAACTACTCTACCCCAGACTCCGAGCCACTTACCAAACCCAAAAAAAAACAAAAAAAATTGACTGCATTTCATGACGCTTAGACTGCATTGATAGGCGTCTCCCCCACTATAGCAGGGGTTCTGCCTCCTAATTGCATTGTATGATATTTAGACTGCATTGATAGGCCTCTCCCCCACTATAGCAGGGGTTCTGTCTCCTAATTGCATTGTATGATACTTAGACTGCATTGATAGGCCTCTCTCCCACTATAGCAGGGGTTCTGCCTCCTAATTGCATTGTATGATACTTAGACTGCATTGATAGGCCTCTCTCCCACTGTACAGGTCTCTCAAATTTAGCGGGGTTTCTGTCTCCTAATTGCCTTGTATGATATTTAGACTGCATTGATAGGCCTCTCCCCCACTATAGCAGGGGTACTGCCTCCTAATTGCATTGTATGATACTTAGACTGCATTGATAGGCCTCTCTCCCACTATACAGGTCTCTGAAATTTAGCGGGGGTTCTGTCTACTAATTGCATTGTATGATATTTAGACTGCATTGATAGGCCTCTCCCCCACTATAGCAGGGGTTCTGTCTCCTAATTGCATTGTATGATACTTAGACTGCACTGATAGGCCTCTCTCCCACTATAGCAGGGGTTCTGTCTCCCAATTGCATTGTATGATATTTAGACTGCATTCATAGGCCTCTCCCCCACTATAGCAAGGGTTCTGTCTCCTAATTGCATTGTATGATACTTAGACTGCATTGATAGGCCTCTCTCCCACTATACAGGTCTCTCAAATTTAGCAGGGGTTCTGTCTCCTAATTGCATTATATGATATTTAGACTGCATTGATAGGCCTCTCCCCCACTATAGCAGGGGTTCTGTCTCCCAATTGCACTGTATGATATTTAGACTGCACTGATAGGCCTCTCTCCCACTATAGCAGGGGTTCTGTCTCATAATTGCATTGTATGATATTTAGACTGCATTGATAGGCCTCTCCCCCACTATAGCAGGGGTTCTGTCTCCCAATTGCACTGTATGATATTTAGACTGCACTGATAGGCCTCTCTCCCACTATAGCAGGGGTTCTGTCTCCCAATTGCACTGTATGATGCCTAGACTGCATTGATAGGCCTCTCTCCCACTATACAGGTCTCTCAAATTTAGCGGGGGTTCTCTCTCCTAATTGCATTGTATGATATTTAGACTGCATTGATAGGCCTCTCTCCCACTATACAGGCCTCCCAAATTTAGCGGGGGTTCTGTCTCCTAATTGTATTGTATGATATTTAGACTGCATTGGTGGGCCTCTCTCCCACCATACAGGTCTCTCAGATTTAGCAAGGGTTCTGTCTCCTAATTGCATTGTATGATATTTAGACTGCACGGATGGGCCTCTCTCCCACTATACAGGTCTCTCAAATTTAGCAGGGGCTCTCTCTCCAAATTGCTGTGTATGATGTTGAGGTTGCACTGATAGGCCTCTCTCCCACTATACAGGTCTCGCAAATCTAGCAGAGGCTCTCTCCCCAAATTGCTGTGTAGGATATTTAGACTGCATTGATAGGCCTCTCCCCCACTATAGTAGGGGCTCTGTCTACTAATTGAATTGTATGATGTTTAGGTTGCACCTATAGGCCTCTCCCCCACTATACAGGTCTCTCAAATTTATCAGGGGTTCTGCCCCCTAATTGCATCGTATGATATTTAGATTGCACTGATAGGCCTCTCTCCCACTATACAGGTCTCCCAAATCTAGCAGGGGCTCTCTCCCCAAATTGCTGTGGAGGATGTTTAGATTGCACTGATAATACTCTCACCCACTATACAGGTCTCTCAAATAATCTAACTGCGCTCAGTTCAGTACCCCACCAATCCCGGAATCCCACCACCGCCTAACTCATTAAATCACATACCAGCAGACCGCTAACACCCAACCCCCCCGACAGTCTACCCTTAGGAAACACCCCCCTCCCACTGACAGAAAGCAACACTGAGCCAGAGAACACCCCAGCGTACCCAGAGAAGGAAACCGAGGTCATTGCGACCGCACAGCATAGAGGACCAACTACCACACTACGCCTGCACCTAGACTGGAAAATGGCCCGTACCAGAAAAGGACGCCTAGAAAGAGAACAAGATCGAGCGACAAGAGACGCAAACACACAACACCGACAGAACCCACAAGAAACAGCCCCATCGCAAGAAAACACGCCTAAAGCAGCCACAATCGGAACAAAACCCTCAAGAGAAAAATCATTATACCTCACACCTTACCTCGCAACAACCACGGAACACCAACCCCAACAAGGAAACCTCGAAACATGCAAAGAACTTCCTGATACACATGGAAAAAAGATGGGGGCAATCGACAAGAGAGTGGGAGGGCTCTGACCCTGTCACCCCTTACATTACAAGAACAGAGGGACAACACCGATTCCCACTACGCCCTGCACAATACGGCGAAGTACCGACAACCAGCAACGCCACCCCCCACCCAACAATCGGACCCAATGAAGAAACCACCGCTGATCTTCATCCGAGCAGCATCACAGCAGAAACACCATGACTAATCAGCCCTGTTATCAACCTACTAGATCGCTTCAATGAAGAAGCAGCTGTCGCCGTTCTTCATCCTACCAACATCAACGCAGAAACTCCACGAACAGACAATCACTAACTCGAACAACAAATAACCTCAAAACAAAATCTCACCCAGAGAATCCACTGTAACCTAATAAATGCAAGGTCAATGTCCAAACACTCAACGGAAATATTCGACCTGCTGTCAGAAGGAGGCATAGACATCCTATTTGTAACCGAAACATGGCTAGACGACAACTACAAGATCACCCTCAACAACTGCCTGCCTGAAGCCTTCAAATGCATCCAAACAAACAGAAAATCCAAAAGAGGGGTCATCCACAAGGAACAACTGGCCATCAAAATGGAAGATCCACTAAACATCGACAAATGCAAATCCTTAATACTACGACTTTCAGTAAACCCGAAAACCAACCTGAAATTCATACTGATATACAGACCACCAACCCATGATGCGACTTTCATAGACGCTTTCATGGAAGCAATCACTACTCTAGCCATCAAGTACAATCATCTGATCATCCTCAGAGATTTCAACATCTGGTTCAACAAAGAAACCACAACCACACAAAAATCCTTAACCGCCCAACTAGCAACCATGAACCTACAACAACTAGTCAAAGGAGCAACCCACTCAGCAGGGCACACACTGGACGCAATCTTCGCCAACAAGGATCTCATCACCACGGCACCCCCAATTCAAATACTTTGGAGCGACCACCTCATTATTCCGTTCATAATCACAACGGCCGCTCCAACAAAAAAGCAACAAGAAAAACAACCCATCATGATGAAAGGAAATTGGAGAACCATAAAAAACTCCAACCTAACCAAGCTCCTAGAACTCAGCAAACCACAAGCATCAACCATGGAAGAAGCAGACCTAGACAAAAAAGTTGCCCTACTTCATACCTGGATCACAACAACCCTTGACGACATCGCCAAAGAAAAGCCCTTCAACCTATCACACAAGAAAACTACAGCAAAATGGTTCACCCCACTACTCAATGCCATGAAAAAGAAAAACTGAAAACTAGAAGCTGAATGGAGGACCAACAACACCACATCAAACAAATCAAAATTCCTACAACAGATCCGCACATATAAAAAGGAAATACAAAAAGCGAAGAGGAAACATTACGACAATCGAATCTCCAGAGCACCAAATGCTCAAAAAGAACTATTCAAAATCATAAACGAAATAAAAAACCCACCGGCCTGCAACAACACGCCAATCCCATCGACGAAACTTTGCGAGGACCTTGGAGACCACTTCAAAAACAAAATAACCTCCATCCAACACACCATACAAAACAAAACAAGCGTTCCCAGCTCAAACCCCACCGACACAGAAGAGGAACACACAAACAAGCTACGAAACTTCCCAGAAATATCAGTTGAGGCTTTCGTCAAACTGGTAAACCAAAGCAACAAATCGGGCTCTCCTGAAGACCCTTGCCCCCCGGACATATACAAAACAATTCTCAAACAAGGAACCCCCATGGAATACCACAGGAGTCTCCTCAACCTCTCAATCTCAACAGGCAAAGTACCGCAGGCCTTCAAATCGGCCTACATCATGCCACTACTTAAAGACACAACAGGAAACGTGGAAGACCCATCTAACTACAGACCCATCTCCAACATACCCTACATAGCCAAACTGCTAGAAACGTACGTCTACCAAATACCCCAAGAATTCATAGAAGAGCATTGCCTACTAGAACAGGCACAAGTTGGCTTCAGACCTATGAGAGGAACAGAATCGTCTCTCCTCTCAATATGGGACGACCTAAAAACAAACGCAGACTCAGACAACAGCACCGCCCTGATTCTCCTTGATCTGTCTGCAGCCTTCGACACTGTCAACCACGCCATCCTCATAAAGAGATTAGAAGGACTAGGGATAACAGACACTGCCCTACTATGGATCAAATCCTTCCTAACAAACAGAACAGAAAAAATATGGATGAAACCGTGTAAATCCAAACCCAGAGTCTCCACATGCGGACTACCACAAGGATCATCCTTCTCCCCACTTCTATTCAACATCTACATGTACCTATTAATCAAACTCATCAAAAAACACAGCATCACATGCTACAACTACGCCGACGATACTCAAATAATCTTCAACATACAAGACACCCGAGAAGAAAACACCACACTAGAGAATTGCCTTTGTGACATATTCAACTGGATGAACCTCAACCATCTCAAAATCAACCCAGGCAAAACAGAGATAATGATTGTTTCAAAAAAGGGAGGAGACATCAACTACATCCCCTGGCCAAGAGAGCTCGGCACCACACCAGAACCATCATCAACTGTAAAAAACCTAGGGGTGCTGATGGATAACAACCTCACCCTGGAGCCACAAGTAAACTCGGTAATCAAGAAATGCTTCTTCCTCCTGCGAGCAGCAAAAAGGATTCTACCCTTCCTGTCGTTCGCCAACAAAACACTTACCATCATCGCACTGATCATGTCCAGAGTAGACTATGCCAATAGCCTATACCTGGGCATGCCCGAACGACTTCTAAAAAAAACTGCAACGCATACAAAATGCAGCAGCCAGACTCCTCCTCAAGCTACCCAGAAGAGAACACATCACACCTGCGCTAAAAATACTACACTGGCTATCGCTGAAACAGCGAATAAAGTTCAAGGCCATGTGCATCACGCACAGAGCAATACACAAACAAGGTGAGGAATTCCTAAGCGACAAACTACGCCTACATCAACCGACAAGAACACTAAGATCAAGCACCGACATATGCCTGGAACCCAAACCCTACAACAGAAAAAAACTCGGAGGATCGTCTTTCTTTCACCAGGCACCCAAAACTTGGAACGACCTACCTAAGAATATACGGAATACAACAAACCACCTAGCATTCAGGAAACTCCTCAAATCATGGCTCTTCAAAGGGTAACCACTACGGAGACGCACTAGAGTGCCCATACACTAAAACAATGATGAAAATAACTCCAACCTCGGCCACCTCCAAATTGGACAAACACTCAAGCCAAAGAACCAACCACTCGACAGAGCATAAGACATGGAAACAGCCACCAAGGAAGGCTACAGAGACTGACCACATACCCAGACCCAGACGAAAGCTCTCTAGTGACTCTCCCACTCATACGTACCGGGCGAACACACCCAGATCGGCAGACGCATCTAGATAAGACGTTGGCCTGCGTCGCACCTGGATAGGATCGATTGAAGGATAACATGCCCGCGGCCAGAAAAACGCGAATGCTAGCATGCGCCACACTCAGAGCCGTGAACACCAGCCTGCGTGGCGTTCGGATGGAATTGTGAATGTTAACATGCCCACAACTGGACTAATCTCTAACACTAGCCCGCGCCGCGTCTAGATAAAAGTGTGAATGTTGGCATGACCACACCTGTATGGAGCCATAAACATTGGCCTGCGCCGTGTCTAGATGGGAATGTGAGGGCCAACAACTGCCACACTACTCAGAACTGCGAATGCTAGCATTGGTAAAGGTCAGGAAACCCACTAACCAATATACACTCAAACTCTGCATACCTATCTCACTCAAAAAACTCACACAACCATCTCTCGCACAATAAGCCGCACGCACTTCACAACACTGCAACAACACATAAGCCGAGACAACAGCACACGCGGCCTGACTCTGATCCGATACCTGCACCAAAGCTCAGCACCCGGGGTATACTGAGTTGAAGCTGCCAACAGAACACCGCTCCTCTCCTTATCCTACTCCCTTCTTCAAACTACTAACCCATCCCACCTTTATCGTTTACAGATCCGCCTGAGCGCCTGGGGACCAATTCCTTTGGTGACGGTGCATGGTACAAATACCTTTAACATTTAACATTTAACATTTAACAATAAAAGCAGCCATAGTGCCTGGCCTGCAGGAGGAAGTTATCAAAGAGACAGACTTCATGTCCTTCCCAGATCTCTTCAAATTCCCTCTTACCGAAAAATCCTCAAAGAAATACTCTCCCTCCACCTCCTGGGAAATCTTTGCAGGAGAAAAAGAAACATATGTGTGGACCTGGGAAATCAACCACCAACAAAGAGCAATAGACTTCAAAGAGGGAAACCTATTTGTAAACCATATAAAAGGGAAAGAAGAAGGGCATGTGGATGCCTTGAGCCATTTCCTGCTTTCCAATCAATTGGAAGACTCTTGTTCAACAGGAGGGGCATGGGATGAATCTGTACTATGTGTCGCTTCTCCCCAGAGCTGAGCCACCCCCTTTGAGGCTAATGAGGTTATCTCGCTTAGTAAGACCTTCCTGACGGATCTCTAGGATCTCACTAGAAGTGACTCCCTTCTTGGGGACAAGGACTCCCATTCCGGTAAGGTACTCCTGTTCCAAAACACATTATCTGGATCTGCCTACATGGGAATCAGAAAGACTGTTGTCAACCCTCTTTTGGATGCACCAAATAGTGACATTTCTCTCTTTGGCTTCAGCTAATGCTGGATATCACCTGAACTCCATAGTCAAAAAACAACAACCCACCCCTATTATTTGTGATGCTGTTTTGGACTCTCCCAAGGCTGGCATCCATCAATCTCTTTGGCTTTAGGTAATGCTGTATTCTGCCTGAATGCAACAGTCAAAGAAGAATAACACACCCCTTTTGATTGTGATAATGTGGATAAAACCACAATGAACATGGAAGCAGGGCTAGAGAATGCTATGCAGAGGAGTGTCATACGCAGCCGGGCCGATTGGCAGATACTTCCACATTGGAGGCTCCGGCGCAGACCGTAGTTCCAGCACGTTGCTTTCGCTTACGTGCAGCCGCGGTCTAGTTCTCCGGCAACATGGCGGTCGCTGGGAGGTATTTCAGCCTCTCACTCCCAGCGATCGCTGCGTTGCAACCCCGTAGTTTTTGCTTCCTGCTTTTGGGTTAGAACGCTAGTTTTCCCTTATCGCGGCTTAGTCCGTGCTATTCCCTTCGCCTCTCCTAGCTTCTGGGGAGGTTTTTTCCCCTCTCTCTCTCTCTCTCCTCTCCTTAGTTTCACTTTGGCTTTCTTTCAGCTTCCGCGGCTCTCTCAGGCCGCCTGCTCGAGTCTCTCTCGCTACTCATTCTTGTGAGGCGAGGGCTTCCTTGTCTCTGCCCCTATCAGCTACCCCTATCAGCTCATGTCTACCTCCTCCAAGCCTCAGTAGCCGACTACCCACTCTTCTGCAACCACTGGAGTCGACGTACTATCATCTCCTTGGAAGACTCCGGTGTGGCCTCGTTCCTTTCAAGGGTTTTTTCTCCCGTCAAGGCTTTTTCCCTTGTCGCCTGCTACGGGAGAGGAGTCCCAGGACTGCTTGTTGCAAGCATTCACTGTGGCTTCCTCTCGTGGTAGACAAGTGTCTTCGGCTACGAAGAGAGACTTCTGCTCACGTCGGCATCTCAATACAGAAGAGTTGGAGGATTACCGATCAGGTGAGGAGAGTGGGGAGGAGAGGGAGACAAAATTGGACAAGGAGAGCCTCCAATGGGAAGATGTCCTGGAGGGGCCAAGCAACGCTAGACTATGGAGCCAGCAGTAGCATGGAGAGCAAAAGAAATGCTTGCATTGTGCCAGAAGGCTGGAGTCCTGACCAGCAAAGAAGCCTGTGTCAAGGTGGAGAGGGTGACAGTAAAGTGACCATCTCATCTGGTAGCACAATCACACAGAAGTCATGGTGGGCCTGAGGCCCGTTAACTGATGCTGAGACTAGAGGACAGTGGAGGTGTTGGAGAATCTTCTGTCTTGTCAGGCTCAGAGACAGCACGAACACCTGCCTCCCCGTAAGGTCTTGGCACCTGGACCCGATGGGAAAAACAGGATACCGCAACCCATCGGGGAAAGAGGGTTAGGGTCCGTTGAGTGGATGGGTACGGGGCAGTAGGATCACCGGGAAAAGGATCAGGGAGAGGTTATGGATGGGAATGGGGAGATTAGGGAAAGATGCTCCTCAGCTCCTGCCGCCCCATCCACTGGTTATTCTTGTGGTGAGTTCTCCACCCACTCATGCTACACACATTCACACCGTTGACCAGTAACTGGGGGCATTTGTTGTGGAGCCTGGAACCACTACTAGAGCTTTTGCTTGGAGCTCTCAACCATGCTACATTGCACCCAAACACTGAGTTAGTATGAGCCTTTTTGCTGCCACTGCATTAGCTTCATGCAGTTTAAAGACTCGTGCTAACGTGCACTGTTACACGGCATCCTTGTCATTACATTGCACCTTGTGACATTACAGAGTACATTAGCAAAGGATCAGAAATGTACTTAGCTGCGGATCGTAGTCTTGTTCTCCTTAGCTCAACACACGGATGTCCCAAGTGACCCGTAGGAGGCTCTGCTGAAAATACCAAAAAACACAATAAGCGTGTGCTGGGTCTACTATATGTTCTCACACTATGTTTGTGCCCCTAAATAATGGGCCAACATGACCCGCTTATGTGCTTGAGTCGGGTTGTCTTCACCCGAGGCTCCGCACCCGCGCCTCCTGCCCTGCCCCGCTGGATCACCAGAAGTATACATTCCAGGTTGCCTCACCCGGAATGTACTTGAGCTACACTCAGTCTCCCCTATGCACTTTGCATGCGGGTTAATGTTCGATCATGCGTTGCGGACTGAGCCGCCAAGTATGTCTGCCAGGTCCGCAACCTCGATCGCTTCGTTAGTCTCTCTTTCCACACACAGTATTATTCAAAAGCACTTATCTGTATGCTGGTGCGGGGCCTGTGATGAGTTCAGGCGGGCGGAATGCCCCGCGTAGACTGGACCTGAGCGGAGCGCTGGGAAACACGTCCGATCTCCTCAGAAGCCGGAATAGCAAGCGATGAAGCGTGGGCGCAGCTCGCGCATGCGCAGTTTGTTGGGCGCGGCTCGCGTGTGGTTCTTCTTCTCCCGGCAGGCTTGTGAAGCACACGGCCTGCTGGGAAATGTAGTCTCTTTAGGATTCTGAGTCCCTGCATACTTTGCCTGCAACATGGATGGAAAATCCTGCTTATATACTGCATATAAGGTTTCATCAAATGATTCACAGGGTTTTGGTGATTGGGGAACATATGTTTACTACAAGAAGTGCTGCTAACCTGCCCAGCCCTGACAGTACTCCCCCTCCCTCTTGCAGGTCCGGGTTTAGTAGGGTTCTTACGATGAAACTGACGGAGGAGCCGAGGAGCATGCAGGTTAGAAGCCGGTTCCCAGGATTGTTCTTCCGGGCCATATCCTTTCCAATCTATTAGGTACCAAAGCTTTTTTGTGCTTAACACGTGGGTCCAAAATAGCTTTGACCTCAAACTCGGGGTTGTCATTGACAATAAGGGGTGGAGGTTTCTTGGGTTTCAGGGACGGGGGTGCTGCTTTTAGAAGGGATACGTGAAAGACTGTATGTATACGCATGTGCTTTGGTAGTGTCAACCGTACTGCCACTGGACTTATCACCTTTTCTATCGGGTATGGGCCGATGAATCTTGGTTGGAGTTTCCTTGGACCTTGGAGGTGTAAATTCCACATGGATAGCCAGGCTATGTCCCCAATGTGGTAAGGTGGGCTTGGTCTGCGCTTCTTGTCAGCGTATTTTTAATAGCTTTGCTTTGCTGAGGACAGATTGTTTTGCATGACTTGCCAAGTGCCGACAAGTTGTTTCCCTCATTCTTCCACAGCTGGAGCCATAGGCGCGAGGTCGGGTACTGGTTGAAACCTCGGGTGAAACCCGTATGTGCCAAAAAAAGGAGTCACTTTAGTGGATTTGTGGACAGCATTATTATAGGCAAATTCAGCTAGCCAAATTACCTCCGCCAAAGATTTTCCTGGACTGTGAATCATACATCTTAAATACTGTTCTAATGTTTGATTCAGGCGTTCGGTCTGACCGTCCGTCTCGGGATGATAACTTGTAGACAGACGCATTTCAATACCTATTGCTTTACAGAAGGCACTCCAGAAATGGGAGGTGAATTGTGGGCCTCTGTCTGAAACAATTCCCTGAGGCATACCATGAAATCGTACTATGTTCTTCAAAAACCACTCGGCGAGGTCACTAGCAGAGGGCGTCCCTGTACATGGTATAAAGTATAAAGCGTCCCATTTTAGTTAAGTAGTCTGTAACCACCAAAATAGATGTGAAGCCCAAACTTTTAGGTAGTTCAACAATGAGGTCCATTGAAATCGTATGCCAAGGCCTTGGTGGTGTTGGTAAAGGTTGGAGCAAGCCTGCGGGTCGTTGATGATCAGCCTTATTAAGTAGACAATGTTCACACTGATTCAAATATATTCGAACATCTCGGATCATGTGAGGCCACCAGAAATGTCTGCGGAGTAGTTTGAGTGTTTTAGTCGCCCCTGGATGACCCACGAATGGCGAATCGTGCCACCGCTGAAGAGCCTTTTTTTGTAGTTGGTTAGTGGGTAGATACAGGCAGCCTTTGTAGAATGGTAATCCTTCTTTTACAGTTCGGTCTGCATCCTGTATTTTCCATTGTGCTAGTTCTTGAGCGGTCATCGCCCTTCTGATATCTTGGAACATATCATCCACAGTAATGCTCCCGATTACCCGTACTGGATCTACTACGGGTTTTGTTTCAATTGGATTTTCTGCCAAGACCGATGAGGAGTCTGGATATCTGGACATGATGTCGGCCTTTTTATTTTCTGCGCCAGGCCGATACGTGACTACGAAGTCGAATTCAGCAAAGTACATCGCCCATCTTAATTGTCTTGGACTTAATGCTTTTGCTGACTTTAGGAATTGCAAATTCCGGTGATCAGTATAAATTGTGATGGTATGCCTGGCTCCCATTAAATAGTGTCGCCATTCACTGAACGCAGCCTTGATGGCCAATAGTTCCCAGTCAGCTATTATGTAGTTTTGCTCAGCTGGTAGCAAGGTTCTGGAATAATACGCTACGGGATGTAATTGTCCATGATCATTACGCTGCGACAAAACAGCCCCGTTAGCATAACTTGATGAGTCGGTTTCTACGACAAAGGGTTTAGCAGGATCTGGGTGCAAAAGCACTGGAGCTGTGGTGAAAGCCTTCTTTAGTGCCTGGAAACTTTCCTCGGCTGCAAAATCCCAACGGAACATCACTCCCTTCTTGAGCAGACGGGTGATTGGAAGCACTTTTTGAGCAAATCCATCTATAAAACGCCTATAAAAGTTGGCGAATCCTAATATGGTTTGGACTTCTTTAACAGAGCTAGGGGATGGCCAATCTACTATGGCTTGTACCTTCCTCTTGTCCACGGTGACTCCTTGGGGCGATAGGATAAACCCTAGGAATTCTACATTTGACTGATGAAATTCGCATTTCTCAAGCTTTGCATATAGTTGATGTTCTCTTAACCTTTGCAAAACAGTTCGTACATGCTTTCGATGTTCCTCCATATTTTGCGAATATATTAATACATCGTCGATGTATACAACTGCGAAAACATCTAGGTAACCCCGTAAAGCTTCATCAAGAAAGTGTTGGAACGCTGCTGGGGCGTTGCAGAGTCCAAAGGGCATTACTTGATATTCGTATAGACCGAATTTGGTCCTAAATGCCGTCTTCCACTCGTCTCCTTCTCTTACACAGACTAGATGGTATGCTCCGCGTAAGTCCAATTTTGTATATACCGTGGATCCTCTCACGTGATCTAACAACACCGGTATCAGTGGTAACGGGTAACGGTTTTAAATAGTTATCCGATTTATTGCTCTATAGTCTATGCAAGTGTGTAGATCTCCTGTCTGTTTTGGGACGAAGAATAAAGGAGAAGAGACTGGTGATGTTGAATGTCTGATAAACCCGTTTGATAGGTTGGTCTCTATATAAGCCTTGAGGTGTTCGTTTTCTGCCTCCGTGAGTGTGTAAATTCTGCTGCATGGCAATGCGGCTCCTGCTTCCAAATCAATGCGGCAGTCGAATGGTCTATGGGGTGGTAGAGTCTCTGCCGCGGCCTTACTGAAGACATCCCTATACTCAGCATATTCTTCGGGTAGCTCCATGTTCGTACTTCCTATGATCTGTGTGTTACGTGGTTCCAAACAGTGTTCTTCACAATAGCTTGATGAGAACTGGACTGAATTTACCTTCCAGTTTATTCCAGGATTATGTATTCGTAACCAAGGTAAACCTAGAATGAATCCAAAATGTGGAGCTGCTATGACGTTGAACCGTAACTGTTCTTGGTGATGATCCCCGCATGTCAATTTCAGATCTTGTGTTTGGTGCGTAATAAGTCCTGACGACAACGGAGATCCATCCACTGCCTTCACTTCTTCGTCCAGTCTTTTCTTGACCAGAGGAAGTCCAAGTTTCTGCGCTAATTGCGCATCAACAAAATTGCCCGTAGCACCTGAATCGACCGTGAGTATTATTGAGACCTGGCTGTCCTGCCAACGCAACTGCCCTTTCAGCAACACATGGGCTCCCTGGCTGTGATAAGTGTTAGCCAAGCTCTTCGGGGTGTCTTCTACTAAGCTCGCCTGGGCCACCCTCACAGGCGAGCGGTGGCGTTTCCCGAGGAATTACCTTTCGGTTTTGTGGGACACTCTCTCACAAAATGCCCTGCTTTTCCTCAGTATAAACAAAGCTTGTCTCGCCTTCTCTTGTCCTTCTCCTCTTTGGACAACAGTCCCCGGACCGTCCCGAATTGCATAGGCTCCTCTGAGCCTGTATTTTTTTCAGAGGGTTTACTGGTTATTTGTTGATATAAACGTACCATTGTCTTTGTATCCCACTTCCTTCTGTCTTGGCGCCGGTCGCTTTGGCGTTGATCTAGGCGTAATGCTAGGTCGATCATCCCTGAGCAGGTAGTTGGCTGCGGATCTACTTGCGCAATCAGGTCTTTGAGGTCTTCGCGAAGGCCTTGATAGAAAAGCACCATTCTTTTCTCTTGGGGCCAGTCCGTTTCTACGGCTAATCTATTGAAAGAAGTTACAAAGGTGGCCAGTTCCTTGCTTCCTTGGCGTAGGGTCAACAACTCCCTGTCTTTTTGCAGGGCGGCTGAATGTCGATTGAAAATCCGACCAAATTCCTCTAGGAAGTCTTCCCAAGAATACAAAAGGGCATCATCCTTTTGAACCAATGGTGTCGCCCATGAAGCCGCATCCCCGCTCAAGTACGATATCACAAAGGCAGTGCGAGCCTGTTCTGTCCGAGAAACTGTGGGTTTCGTTAGAAAATGTAATTGGCATTGCATGATGAATTGATTGTACCTTTGAGGGTCACCTTGGTATCGTTCTGGGGCAGCCAAAGGAAGCGGGGGTTCGCTTGACACCTGTACTTGGACGGGGGTCGGGGGTTCGCGGGGTAATGGAGTTGCCTGGGCTTGACTTTGAACTGTTAGGGCATGGACCTGCCCTGCTAGAGTCTGGTACTCTTGCCTGGTTGCTGCAAGCTCCTGCTTGAGCTCCTGTAATAAGACTACCATCTCAGCCATGGTTGATCGTGCTGCCCGGGCGCCTAAATATACGTGGGCTTGCTAATCTGTCGGGGAATCTTCTGTCTTGGCATGCGCAGAGGCAGCACGAACACCTGCTTCCCCGTAAGGTCTTGGCACCTGGACCCGATGGGAAACACAGGATACCGCAACCCGTCGGGGAAAGAGGGTTAGGGTCCGTTGAGTGGATGGGTACAGGGTAGAAGGATCACTGGGAAAAGGATCAGGGAGAGGTTATGGATGGGAATGGGGAGATTAGGGAAAGATGCTCCTCAGCTCCTGCCACCCCATCCACTGGTTAGTCTTGTGGTGAGTTCTCCGCCCACTCATGCTACACACATTCACACCGTTGACCAGTAACTGGGGGCCTTTGTTGTGGAGCCTGGAACCACTACTAGAGCTTTTGCTTGGAGCTCTCAACCACGCTACATTGCACCCAAACACTGAGTTAGTATGAGCCTTTTTGCCGCCACTGCATTAGCTTCATGCAGTTTAAAGACTTGTGCTAACGTGCACTGTTACACGGCATCCTTGTCATTAAATTGCACCTTGTGACATTACAGAGTACATTAGCAAAGGATCAGAAATGTACTTAGCTGCGGATCGTAGTCTTGTTCTCCTTAGCTCAACACACGGATGTCCCGAGTGACCCGTAGGAGGCTCTGCTGAAAATAACAAAAAACACAATAAGCGTGTGCTGGGTCTACTATACGTTTTCACACTATGTTTGTGCCCCCAAACAATGGGCCAACATGACCCGCTTGTGTGCTTGAGTCGGGTTGTCTTCACCCGAGGCTCCGCACCCGCACCTCCTGCCCTGCCCCGCTGGATCACCAGAAGTATACGTTCCAGGTTGCCTCACCCGGAATGTACTTGAGCTACACTCAGTCTCCCCTATGCACTCTGCATGCGGGTTAATGTTCGATCATGCGTTGCGGACTGAGCCGCCAAGTATGTATGCCAGGTCTGCGACCTCGATCACTTTGTTAGTCTTTCTTTTCACACACAGTATTATTCAAAAGCACTTATCTGTATGCTGGTGCCGGGCCTGTGATGAGTTCAGGCGGGCGAAATGCCCCGCATAGACTGTCCCTGAGCGGAGCGCTGGGAACCACGTCCGATCTCCTCAGAAGCCGGAATAGCAAGCGAAGAAGCGTGGGCGCGGCTCGCGCATGCGCAGTTTGTTGGGCGCGGCTCGCGTGTGGTTCTTCTTCTCCCGGCAGGCTTGTGAAGCACACGGCCTGCTGGGAAATGTAGTCTCTTTAGGATTCTGAGTCCCTGCATACTTTACCTGCAACATGGATGGAAAATCCTGCTTATATACTGCATATAAGGTTTCATCAAATGATTCACACGGTTTTGGTGATTGGGGAACATATGTTTACTACAAGAAGTGCTGCTAACCTCCCCAGCCCTGACAGGAGGGCTTGTATCCCCGAGAAATGCACTAGCTGCCGAGCGGCAGAAGGGAAGCAAACACTCCCGAATAGGTAACCCTGTTGAGAGGGGAGAACGGTGATATTGGAGGTTGGAGAACCCATAAGGTTTAAGGCAGCCTGATAAACCTGAGTGGGCAGATGCCCTACCTAAATCAAGATAAATCAAGCCGATCAGAGGGTGAAAGGGCCCTGGAGAGCCCTGAGAAAGTGAAAGACTTTATTATTCGAGGCTGGAGAAGCCACAAGTGTTACAGGAGCCAGATAAACCTGATCAGGCAGACGCCCTTCGGAAATGAAACAAAGGTAATGCTGTTAGAATACCAGGAGTCTCTGGAGAGCTCTGAAGCTCTGAGAAAGTGAAAGACATTAATGGCTGGAGAAGCCAGAAGTGTTAGAGGAACCAAAAAAAACAGAGCGGGCAGACACTATCGAAACTGAGCTAAGGCAAGCCTATTAGAGAGCCAGAGGGCTTCAGCGGGGCCCTGAGAGACTTTAACATTCAAGGTTAGGAAAGCTGTAGGGTTACGGGAGCCAAGATAACCCAAATGGAAGATGCCCTATCAAGATCGAGAACAAATCGAGGGCCAGAGTACTTTGGGAAGTCCAAGAACCCCAAAACATAATGAGCACAACTGGTGAAAGAGAAAACCTAAAAGGTTCCAGTTCTTAAGAATAAAACAAGAGCATTGTCCAATTGTGGAATTGTATAAGGAAAACCGTTTTTCTTCCTAGAGAGAGAGAATTATATCGAAATGAGATTTAATATGCAAAACATGCAGAGAGGATGTAAACTGTGTTGTGGGACATTGATGACATTTTAAACCTATTGAAGACAGATCCAAGTGATCGGGCCAGGCAGCAGCCAAGGACACAGGCTATTGCGCCGACCTCTCTTTTTCTGTTATATTGTCTTAAGTGGTATTAACTTGTTGAATAATAGGATTTGGACTAAGGACTATTTATTTTTTTATTTTGGACTTTGATGAGCACCCTTACTTTTTAGTTTGTTGGGCAGGGAACTTCCCACAAAGTATTAGGATTAGGTGGGTGTTTTATTTTTATTTAATCAAAACATCCTTAACCTGACACATCTTAGTCCGAGTCCTTTTTCTTGTTCACTACAACACCCAACCCTCACAAATACTCCACACTCCTCTTTACACCACTACACTCCAAAACTACATACCTTCCAATCACTCTAAACTTCCACACCTCTCCATGCTACCACTCCATGCTATCACAACACTTTACCCCACCACCCCACAACACCATTCTACCACTCCAACCCCACCACCTCACTCCACCACATGATTCCAACCCTCCTCACCAGTCAAACCTTAAACTACTCTAGCTACCACTCACTCTCACAACACCCACTATAAACTGCCCCAATCTAACCCCATGCCCCCACTATTCGTATGCATCCTACCTACCTGTTGTCCCATTTTAACCCCACCCCCACTGTATCCCCACCCTATCCACCACATCCAACCCCTCAGACCCACTCCTGTTCACATCTGCCACACCTCACTCCACCTCCACCTGCACATAGACACCCTTCTGTACCTTACATCCACCCTTTCTTCCTCACCCCTCTGCCCCAATAGTTCCTCATATGTCTACCCCACCAACTCTTCCTTACACCTCTCACCCAACCGCTAACCCTTCCTCACCCCTCTCTACACCACCCAACCATGCTTTCTCACCCTCCTCTAACCCACCCACCAACACTTCCTTACCCTCATCTACCCCATTCAACTTTATTCACCCTTCTCTAACCCACACAACTTTGCTCACCAATCTCTACTCCTTCTCCAAAATAATTTAAGCCCACCCAATGTTCCATGCACCTCTGTAACAACACCCACCCTTTGACATTCCCCACAAAGATGTCCACATACAACCTTCCACAACCCATCTACCGCCACCGACCTATCTATCAAAACCTTGCTTTAACTTTAGTCACCCTTCCCCAACACTCTCTATCCCACACTAGCTCACTCCTCTATACCACACCCCTCTCTACTCCATGCAAATCCACCAAATCTGACTGTACCCCAACCTACCCTCACTTCTCCCAACTCGACCCAACAGTACTGCATACTACCCAGGCCACTCTACTCACACCTTCCCTGTCTCACGACTTTGCACTCTCCCTACCACACCGTTGCCTTTACCTGTCATGCTAGCCACACTAGCTCACCTCATTCTGACCTCACTAATCCTATCGCATGCCTGCCTACTATGCTCAGCCCTGCCTATTGCCACCCACTTTAACTCACCCTTCTCCTTTAAAATGTCCAAACATTTGCTGACATGTTAGTAATGGACATAGTAAAACGACTTCTGTATACTGCAATGAAGAGAAGAAATAGATGTTTTTACTATGTCTAATACTAATGTTATTTGCCGGCAAGCCTTAATTGTCAGACATATTTGGAATGACTGGTAAAGTAGAGCCCAAGTATTTACTGCAGTCTTATCTATAATTGTAAAATGTAATAAACACATTCAAGCACCAAAACGTTTAGCTTTGTCATGCTTATTTGTATATAAGTGAGACAAGGAGTGGGTGCATGTGTAAATTGAGCTATTATTGTAAAATTAATAGCGTGCTGATCGATCTAGTCCATGAATGTTAAGGAGATGTTAGACAGTGTAACAGGCAGATTTATAGGACACTAATTATTGGTTACAGGTCTTTAAAGGTTTTACAGCCAAAACATGCTTTGACCTTTCCTGGTTCTTTATCAAGGCTAAGTAAATATTACTAGTGCTCCAAAGAGAAATTAGAAATATGTAGCCTGGCAGACAATCTAACACAAAAACTTTTTCGGCCAACATTAATTAGAAACAAGGTCTCAACATGTATATATCTTGCTAAGGCAGAAGCCCATGTGAAGCGTCAGAAATAATCACAGCTGAATGCACTGGCTCTGAAATTGTGAGGTTTCAAAAATAGAATTCTGTAGAAGTGCAAGATATATGTGTGAATTTGTGAATTAGCAGTGTAACATTAGCATCAGGGTTCTGGGACTAAGCCGAGTCGGGCCTGTCCAAAATCGGACAGTCCTGACTCGGCTTAGTCCCAGAGCCCTGATGCTAATGTTGCACTGCTAATTCACACGTGTTATTTCTGACACTTCACATGGGCCTCTGCGTTACCAAGAAATATACATGTTGAGACTTTGTTTCTAATTAAGGCTTCCCGGAAAATGTTTGTGCATCAGCGACATTCACTGAACAACTGAGTAAAGATATGGCTCTACACTTAAATAACATAAAATCTTGTCACCAGTATTATTTTCTCTATTTCTTTTGGCATTTGTTGCTGTAATTTGCATTTTCCAGGGTGCAAGGAGGACTGTGCACAGTTTTAAAGGAGGATGTGATAAGGGGCGTGGGTGTACAAGAGAATGAGAATAGAGCAAGGAAGGAAATGATTGACAGATGGTGCTATCGATGATGACCAATAGGAAATATGAGTGAGAACAATTGAGAGGGTGAGAAATAAAGCAAGAGTGTGAGAGGAAGGATGAGAAGGGTAGAGAGTGGGGGTGGTGTGGGTGAGTGGATTGTAGAGAAAGTTAGGTGGGTAGGGTAGGTTTGGGTGGGTAAGGAGTGGCAGTAGGGTGCGTGGATGGGTTTGGAGAGTGGTGGTATGGTAGAAAGAGTGGGAGTAGGGTGGATGGTTGTGGTAAGCGTTGGGGTAGGGTATGTGAATGGGCTAAAGTGTGAGATAGGGTGGGTGGGGGCAGGGAGTGGAGATAGCTAGGTTGGGTGGCGTGGAGACAATGAGGATAGAAACAATGGGGTTAGGGTGCGTGGGGTAGTGAGAATGGTGGTAGGGTCATTGGGAAGGATAGAGAGAGTGCAGGTAGAGAGCAGGGGTATGGTGGGTGGGGATAGGTTTGGGGAACGTGGGTGTGGGTAGAGAGGGTGTGGTTAGGTGGGTGGTGGTAGATAGGGTAGGATGGATGGGAAGGGGTAGAGGGAGTGGGGATTGGGTGGGTGGATGGCTTAGAGAGAGGTGGGTGAGGGTACGGAGGGTTGGGATTGGGTGGCTGGGGTAGAGGGAGGGGTTAGGGTGGGTGAATGGGTGGGGTTACAGAGGTTAGGGGTAGGGTTAGTGGGTGATGGTAGTTGGTTGGGGCAAAAAACATGAAGAGAGCCAGTCTTAGGAGGACCTGTCAAATGTAGCCCAAATACATCAAAATAGCCCAATATGAAATCATTGCGCAGCTGAGAACTGGAAAGCCAGGCACCCGACTTGCTCCTTACAAAGCTGCTGGCTGGAGCGAATATTGTAAGGGAACTTCTCATTGGGCAATGCAGTGGAGAATCTTGGAAAAAGGGATTTTAGTGATTTTGCGGTTTCATGCCATGGCATTGCCCATTGCTATGCCAACCAGATATTGCCAGGTTAGAACCCTCGTTCCCTCTCTCTCTTCTGTAACAATGGTTTAAGCAATTGTGTGGCACAAATGCCAAAAAAAGACAAAACCAAAAATGGATAGCTTACGTTTCTCATTAGCGCTCAGAGGTTTTTTGGTGCTTGCATCCAAAAAACAGCTGCAACCAGAAGTCAATGACACATGTTTAAATATGTGCTGCAGGTTAAATTAAACGAACGCGCACATTTCCCGCTTTAAGTGCATACAAAGACTCTTAAGCATGTAGAACATGTTGCGCACGTTGTCACTTGAAAACCCATTGTTGTGTTTTAGCCGTAAACCGTACCACACGAGGATGCCAAGCACGCCCACCCTTTACTTTACCAAGATCAAAGGTTAATTGGCCATAGACCTGGAACTCGTTTCCAGTAAACCTGACTCGCTACCAGCACTCCCAACGCAACATTACTTTAAGCGCTACATTCTAGGGTTCACGAAATCCATGGGTTTTAACTGGCTGATAAAGTGACACACACGCTTGCGTCGGACTTGTTTACTTCATTCCGTTTCCCAGCTCCTTGCATCCCTATATTTTGACTGAATGATACATTGCCCAGCAATATTACAACGGGAATGTGTTCTGATTCAGCAATCTCTCTAACATACTGGATCTGGAAGATACACTAAACTGACAAGTAAAAGTAACTCGGGACTATTCTCGCCAGTTAATGTTTTCTTCCGTCCAGCTACTAGCCATGTATGCGCACAAAACCATCTGTCGGTGTTACTAGGCAGTGAGCGTTTCCTTTGCAAAACCTGCCGGCAGATGGAGCAACGCAATAAGGCAGTCACGCGTTCTTTTTTATTTTTTTTATATAGTAACCGATCCATTAGCCAACATTTCACCCTATGACAAAGCTCCGAATGGGAAACAATGCTAAGTGGTAGATGTGCCAAGAATTTAAATAAATAAAATAAAGTGCATACTTCGATGCCATTTTACCCATTGCGCGTTGTACGCCATAGACATTTCCCACCTGGGTGGGACTGAGTAAAAGCTTAAGATATGAAGGAATGGAAGTGGGACTTTTTGGTTACCTGTACTCGGCAACAATCTTGCTTCTACGTGCCAGTGACTCCCTCTTCTAGATGCTCAGCTCATGGGCGTTTCCTGGGCCTTTGCCGTCTGTTAGTTTCAATCACCAGTGTCAGTGGTTTGCACGCATGGGGTGATGGGAAAAGTATGCTTACCTGCATGCGGTATTCAACTTCTTCTCTTTTAATGAATGAAGTATGAATAGCTCAGTCTACCATACCTGGGATTCGAACTCGTGCGATTAAGAGCCATCCGAGGAGAGAGGGTTGCGGATGAGCTATCAGTATAGCTTTCCAATTGACGAAATCGTTTGTCCTGCAACCCTTCATTACGTGGCATAGGCAGGCCGTGTTGAGCGCCGCCAGCATTTCCATCGTAGAATTCCGGGTTGATTCGCAAATAAGGCTTTGTGCGATCTGTTGGCGTAGCACCTTTCATCTTGAGAACATGCTAAGAAAGCTGTGTTCCCTGGAGGAAATTCCATCGTGATGAGAATCCATAGAGCTTTCAGAGCTACCAAGACCAAAGGGGTAGCAAATGGCGGCTGTAACTTCACATTCTCAGCCTCCACCCTAAATCTCCTAATGAAACAAATCACTCCACACACAGCAGTTGGGACATGGGAAACCCTGCCAACTTGCCTCTTACAAAGCTGATGATTGCAGCGAATCGTATTAGGTCGCACTGCAGAGGAGTTGGGGAAAAAGATGAGCTATCAGTATAGCTTTCCAATTGACGAAATCGTTTGTCCTGCAACCCTTCATTACGTGGCATAGGCAGGCCGTGTTGAGCGCCGCCAGCATTTCCATCGTAGAATTCCGGGTTGATTCGCAAATAAGGCTTTGTGCGATCTGTTGGCGTAGCACCTTTCATCTTGAGAACATGCTAAGAAAGCTGTGTTCCCTGGAGGAAATTCCATCGTGATGAGAATCCACAGAGCTTTCAGAGCTACCAAGACCAAAGGGGTAGCAAATGGCGGCTGTAACTTCACATTCTCAGCCTCCACCCTAAATCTCCTAATGAAACAAATCACTCCACACACAGCAGTTGGGACATGGGAAACCCTGCCAACTTGCCTCTTACAAAGCTGATGATTGCAGCGAATCATATTAGGTCGCACTGCGGAGGAGTTGGGGAAAAAGATTTTAGTGAGTTGGCCATTTCATGCCCTGGCATTTCTGGTTGCTATGCCAACCAGATATTCTCAGTTCAGAACCCCATTTCCCTATCTCTCTTGCGTTTATAACAATATTTTTGCCAAATGTGTGGCTTACGTGACAAAAATTCACCAAAACCAAAATGTGAGTACATAATTTTGCACCAGACTATAATTTTTTCTATTTCCGTTATCAAGATCCATTCAGAATGCATAGACGTACATATCTGTTTAAAGCAAAGCTTTTAGTTTTCAGGAGCCCTCATAACCTTAAGTGCTCTAAGGCTATTTTAATGGCTGGTAAGTGAGACACACATATCACATTCCAAAACAAAGATAACATGATTGTGTTAAGGCAATCTCTACATTCCAATACATGATAGAACTGTAGTCATGTATGGTGATTATCGAGTGCAAGAGTAAACTCGAAGTACAACATATCTTTGGAGAATAGAAGTATCTATTGAGAAAATACCACACTCCTTCCTTAAGCACCTCTCTCCAGTCTTTTATTTTACCAACACCCTTACACCAACCTTTCCTTCCCAGATGCACAAGCCCGGCCTTTCAGGACAAAAATCCAGCACTCTGGCAATTCCTTATTCACTCCCTCATACAGTAGGACACGAGTTCAGATGTGAAGGATAATCAAGCACTTGTTACTGACGAGAGTCCTAAAAAATGATACATTTGGTACCCTTTCTACTTCTGCTTCATTCTTCCCAGGCATAGGAGGTAGTTTTGGGAGGTGGAACAGGGAACAGGGACTGATGAAACAAGTGAAAACAATATATTGCTTCCCAGTCCCATCTTCAAGATTCTTCAATATGTGTGCAAAAGGATGGCAGGCCACTGTCATTTCTCCCATCCTTCTACTTTTACGTCCCTCAGTAACAAAGAGGCAATGAGATATCAATAGGACATGACGCCAATAGGACATATCCTCAGTGACACTTAGATTAAAGACAGAGAGTGGGACCACAGAGGCACAGATTCGGGAGTGAGATACATCAGGAACAGGTGCAAGTCATTTTGGCGACGCAAAGCCGGAAAAGCAATGTATCAGGGACTCAATGATGAGAAAGAGAAAGCAAGAGAAAGAGAGAGATAGAGAAAGACCTAAACGGCAAAAGATGAGAGGGGCAGGGGTTTGTGACAGGGACTAAAAAGAGGGGGGTAATAGACACTGGCGTGAAAGAGAGAGAAGGTCAAGGCATAAACAGAAGAGGGTCATTGGGGACTCAGAGAAGAGAGAGTCATCAGAGTAATGCAGATGAGCAGCAGTGTAGGGCACTTCAGAGACACAACGTTGGGAAAGAAAGGGATATCTCAGACAAAGATAGTTGAAAGAGAAACCTCAAGGACACAGAGATTAGAGACAGGGGTAAGCAAAGGACAGAAGTAATGAGAAGAGACCAAAGATGAAGGGATATAGAGTATTTAGAGACACAGATATCAGAGGTATTTCAAAGAGATTGGGCCTCATTATGAGTGTCCTGGTGCTGTAATAAGGTGCAGGTATTACCGCCTAATGGTACATTACCACACCAGAACACTCCAAGATATAAAATTATTAAAAAGATCTTAGAGGCACTATGCCAACAGAGGCTGCTCAGACAGGCAGAGGCCACTGAGTTGAGTGAGGGAGAGGTCTCAAAGCACAGAGATCTAAGAGAGAAAGAGAGAGAGAGAGACTGCTAAAGAGAGTGAGACGAGAGGTCTGAAAGCACAGAGATCTAAGAGAGAAAGAGAGAGAGAGAGACTGCTAAAGAGAGTGAGACGGCATCAACTGAGTAATGAGAAAAATAAAGAATTCATAGACACAGTGTAGAGACAGTGGTGTGAGGAAAGATTGTACAAAGGAAAGGGTCAGAAACAGAAGGAGGTAAAAGAGACAGAATAATGGATTTCTGGACATAATGTTGCAGCAATGCTAAGGGCACAGTGAACCATGTTTGTCTGTGACCATGCATTGTGGTCACTCCAATCGGGGCATGACCTTCGACCAGTGTTGGCTGTAAATCTTTTCACTAACGTGGTGTAAATATTTTCCCAGAAATAGAATGAAAGAAGTGTTGGGGCTTGAAGCAAGAAAGGGTTGTTTGGGAAAATGACAGAAACAATACTGCTCTTCAGGAGTACAGGGATATGAGGGGCCTAAACAGCCTACTCAGCCCCACACTACTACTAAACCAGCAGTAATCCAAATCATAAAGATGAAGCAAGCACAGTGCAAAAATGTGTACCCCCTTCAACTTCCATGGTAGTGGAGGCCGAGGGCAAGCTATATCTTCAGGAGGGATATGAGCGGATAGCAATCACAATCCAGTTTAAGTACAATAGTCCAAAATATAAAAACAAATCAAATGAATGCCTCCATGTCATTTTAAGAACACATTTTTATGCGGCCAATGCCCAATACATGACAGCATGTAAATATAAGAACACAATTTCATTCTGCTCTGGCCAAAATATGCACGATTTGCCCTTTAAATATACTGTTATGCAGCCAGTGTCAAACAACTTGCCAGATTGGTATGTAGAAATGTTATGTCACCTGTGCCAAATACTTGTCACAATTGTCAGGTAAAGACTTTGTCATGCAGCAAGTGCCCATACATGCCAAGATTTCCCAGTACAATTGTTGTCATGCTGCCAGTGCCTATATATGCGGAAAGGCACCCGCCCGCAGACTTTGACGATGCACCGGCACTGTTGCACGCAGTGCCGGTGCATGCATCCTCCTACGGACTCAAAGGGAAAGGGGAGTTACTTTTTCCAGCGCCTGACTTCGGGGACCACCCGGGCTGTAATGCCCCGGAGATTCCCCATTGCCAGGCACTGGAAAAAAAGCATAACTCCGGCAGCAGCCTACCATATTTACCGCACGGCTACCACCGGAGCAATGATGAGGCCCAAAGTCACGAACATGATAAAATACAATTTCTGCTACCCATGCTCGTACATACCTGTCTCCACATGCACATAAATACACTACATACACGCATTTAGATACGTAGACGTCACATTCACACTCAAGTACATACAGAAGCATGTTAAAAATATTTATTTATAGGTACATCATACCTTACACAAGATAAAACTAATACACATATATCAACTCTAAAATACAAAAATAAGATCTGTACATAAAACACAAGAAACACATCAAAATACAACAATGCATTATCTTAATTACATTATATTGCTAAAATCCTATTTAAAATCTAATTTCCTTGTTTCACAACAAGTTTCAATTCCTTACGAATGACCATTAAATGGGGCCTGGCCAGCAGCACCACCGATGTGGCAGCTCTGCTGAAGGCCTCCACATGAAGCCCGTCTGCTGGAGTAAATAAAGTGTTTCCTTTGAAATGCCAAAGTCCTGATTAGGAGTTTCAGTCGTCGGAAGATGTGCTGCACGCAAACTCGCTACCCAAAGAATCTGGACAAGCTGAGTTCCATGAGAAACACAGGACTCTGCGCTCCCGGGCTGCCTACGGCGTCCCTTCAAAATGGCGCTGCACTATAGAGTGGAGGAAAGTGGAGCAAATGAAGGTAGCACCCTGGTGCCATGAGTCAGGGGAGATGAGATAAGCCATTCAGCACTTGACCCTCTGAGATTGTGGGTTCCGGACCGCCCACAGAAGTGCCCCGCCACACTGGAAGCCAGCAAACAGACAGCAGAGGGGCAACCGACACGGAACGAACCTCAGGAGAGACGTCCTCCTTGGCACGCTCTAAGTGGCTGCGTTTCCTCCATCCCTCTCCGAGGCCCCCTTCACAATCGCTCGGCCCGGTCTGCTCCTCCCCGCTACATAACAGTGGCCCGAGTTGGTGCCCGCAATACATGAGAACTCAGTGGTCTCTCTCCCTGGGGCGACCCTGGGGCGACCCTGGGGCTCCTCCTCATGCCTCTGACCCATTGAGGTGGCTGCATCGGACTTTGAGCCCCTCTGGGCTCCAACACTGTTTCTTGCCTGTAGCGCTGCACGCCCGCCCCCCCAAGTCCTCAACAGCTGATCTCCATGGAGCAGGTGGCATGTGAGCCCACACCTCCTGATTGGGGAGAGGGACAAGTAACACCTGGCACGCCTGGGGTGCCTGGGAACCGGCTCCCTCTTACAGCTTGTCCCCCGGGGACCCCTGGACATCGGACCATTGCACAGGCCCCCTGCCTCCAAATCTGGCCACTTGGGGGTGGAGACCCCTCCTCAACCAATAAAGGGGTGTAGGAGTGAACAGCCTCCAGAGCCCAGTCCCTCCCCACAGCACCATACAGGGGACAAGACTCCCCAAGGACCTGCAAGCTCGCCAAGGCCAAAACGACCTTGGTCCAGGCACATTGATCAAAGGAAAACCATAAAGGAACCACTCTCCCTAAGCAGCTGCCTGCTGGAATTACCACATACTGAAATATTCTTTGATACATAAGAGGAGCTGGATCTCATCGGACACTGACCGCCAGCATGTCCAAACACCTGAAAGCTCAGAAAAGCCGGGATATAACCACATGCTGCTCCCGGCTGAGAAAGCAAAGAAGTTAGAAACAGCAAAATCCCAGCCACTAGCCTCTCCTGGTGCCTCAGGGCAACGGGCTACCAAGGAGGACATTCAGGCGTTTATGCTTCATATTAAGTCAGAGATCCGCAGCTGTATGACTGAGCTGACCTCCAAAATCGAGCACACGGACCAAAGAGTAACGGAGCTGGAGCAGAGACCGGGGCGACGTGGAGGAGCAAACCCAAGAGCAGGTGGCTACCCAAGTGGATGTCCAGCAAAAGATCCGGACCCTGGAGAACCAGAACGAGATCCTGGAGTATAAACAGGAGGACCTGGAAAACAAGGCCTAAAGAAACAATCTTCGGATTAGAGTAGGGCCTTCTTCAGTCCTGGATCGGGTCCCTGACAGAATACATAGGGGATCTATTCCAATCTGTCCTGCCACACCTGAAAAAATTGCAACTGCTACTAAATCGCACCCACAGGCTCTGAACCCAGAGGGAACTGGACTCGGAAAACCCTCTGGATGTTATCACTATGGTCCATTTCTATGCCTCGAAGCAGGACATTCTGATGGTGGCTCGTACCCGTGATGAACTGCTTTTCCAAGGCTCCCCCTGCACATTTTCCAGGACCTGGCAGCAGCAATGATGCAGAAACAGAGGGGCCTTCGCCCCTTGACTCTCTTCTTGTGGGACCAAAGGATCAGAAACCCCTGGCTGTTCCCCACAGCTGTACAGTTCTCATATAAAGGAGTTTCCCAGTCTACCTCAGGCATGCAGAGGAATTACTGAATACGTCTTCACAAGACAAAAGGAGCAGTTCCCCTCAGGCAGCTTACACAGACGTATAAGTTCTTCCACCAAAGGAGAGTCATCAGGCATGGTCAAAGATCCAGATGGGCCATACTCCGAACAAACTGTAATCACATTCCTGAAAGGTGGGGTTTAATCAGTAGTTCAACCCGACGTCCCCGACCTGAACACATAAACACTGGCAACCTCAACATTAAGGAAACATCAAATCTCAACTAACAAGACGATAAGATGGGCTACACGTGGCCCAAGCCTAAACTTCAAGGTGGATGACCCCTAACAATCCTTGGGGTGTTAACCGACTGTTTTTGGTATTGGGAAGGTTTTGGAGTCCATGGTTTGGACTCGGTTTACGTTTGTTTTTTGGTTGCTGGTTTAAAATATCAGCTGGAGCACAAATGCAGGAATTCACATGCTCAAGATGGTGGGTGCCGTGCACCTGTCCCCATGCCCCTCCCTCCCTTCTTCGACAAATGAAGGCAACCCAGAAATGCTTCACCTAACTCTGAATTTTGTCACGTTAAATGTCAAAAGCCTAAATTCCCCCATGAAGCATTAATCCATTCTGAAGCGTCTGAAGGATTTGGATGGTACAGTAACATTCTTGCAGGAAACTCATCTCCTACTAGGAGCCTTCCCCCACCTTCGATGCAGAGATTTTCCCAAACAATGTTTGGCTTCGGGGGTCTAAAAAAGGGGGGAAGGCAATCTTATAGCAAGAGTGTCCAGTTTGAGGAACTAGACATTAATAAAGATCCATGGGGCCGGTTCATCGGGATAAAAGGGATGCTTCTGGGCCGGCTATACTCACTGGTTTCGATTTATGCCCTGAACGAGGGTCAGGAACTCTTTTTTGGGTGTCTGGAGGACTCACTTCTTCCCTTTCTAGACGGCCAAATCATCCTTGGGGGGGATTTCAATGGCATCCCAGATCCGGACAACAACAAAACGAATGCCCCTTCCCCAAGGGATTTTAAGATAGCATTGAGCATTCTCCATCTGTTCAGATCGCTGGGGGTGGTGGATACCTGGAGAGTTCTGCATCCAGAGGAAAGGGGCTTCACCTTTTTCTCGCAGGTTCACCACTCCTCATCTTGGATTGACTTACTCTCGGCTTCACCCCAGCTTCTGTCCTTTGCAAATAAGGTGGACATAGCTCCGAAGGTCCTTTCAGATCATGACCCAGTACAAATTCAACTTAGGGACTGCAATCCTGCTCCGGGGGCCAGACCTCTGTGGCAATTGTATGACAAAATTTTGAATGATATGGCGGTAAGGGATGAGGTGGCAAAGGTGATTTCAAACTACTTTCGGGAGAGCCCCATGGAACTGACATTCACTGCCACCACGTGGGACGCCATGAAGGCAGTTGTTAGGGGTATTCTTATTTCCCACTCAGCAGCCTATTACAGATGTAAAAAACAAGCTAGGTCCCTCTTAGAGCAAGAAATCTCAGAAATTGAAGGTAAATATAAGCAGGGATGGTCCCCTAAAACACATACCACCCTCCGTACAGCCCAAAACAAATTTGCAGCCATCTACGCTGAGGAGACGGCACCCTCTTTAGTCTTGGTTAAACAGGGCTACTACGCAAAGAGAAATAAGGTCAATCATCTTTTAGCCAGAAAACTGGCCCATGCTAAAAAACGAAACTTCATCACAGGCCTCAAAGCCCTACACAGGGTGTACCAAGATGGGGAGCAGGATAAACTTCACCTAGCTCAGGCACATTTACTAGAGACCATGTCTAATCCTGGGAGATCAGCCTCAGCACAGGAACAATACATTGCGAGGCGGCTCTCCCTCACCTGGCACGAGAAGAGAGAGAGATACTGAAAGCTTCCGTTCAACAGGAAGAAGTAGAGGCAGTCATGAAATCACTAAAACACAGGGCCCCTGGCCCGGATGAGTTCTCACCAAAATGTTACAAACTTTTAAGTAAACAGTTGCTCCTCTACCTGACAGCCCCCTTCAACTCCTTTGGTGATGTGGGTAGTGTGACCCCCCTCTATGCAAACTGCCACTACAATTCTAATATTAAAACCTGGCAAAGATCCCAAGGAATGTGCCTCTTATAGGCAGATTTCTCTCTTTAACATTGATGCAAATATCTGTTCAAAGGTGCTACAAATCGCCTAGCTCCTCTCTTTCCTACACTAATTGATGCGAACCGAACTGGCTTTGTCCGGGGGAGAAATATGTAGGACAATATTAGACATGCAATAAACTTAATTGAATCCACCACCTTGAGTGATGGGAAGTTGGCCCTTTTAGCTTTAGACACAACCAAAGCTTTCAACAGGGTGGACCGGTCCTATTTGCACCTAACCCTGGAAGCTTTTGATTTTGGTCCAGAATTCAGGAAGATGATAATCTCCAATTATTGCTCTCCTCACACTATGCTTCAGGTTAACCAGATGTGTTTACCCCAGATTCCCCTGACTTGTGGTACACAACTGGGATGTCCTATCGCCCCCTTCTGTTTGCCCTCAGTATGGAGCCAATGGCTCAACACGTATGGAGAAACACCTCAATCCAGGGAGTGGAGACCTTGACCAGCTCCCATAAGGTATTTCTATACGCCAATGACGTGCTTCTCACCATCACCGACATTCAGTCATCCCTACAAGTGGCCTTACAAGAACTCAAGGCCTTTGGGGTTTTAGATAATGTTCATTTTGATCTCAGTACAGTATTGAACGTGAATACTCATCCACTGGGAGCGGCGTAAACTAGAGAGAGGAGCGGCGAGAACGGTCTGACTGGTCCAGAGTGTCGTGGATTGCCAGAAACATTAAAGACTTTCTATTTGGTTGATAAGTATTCACGTTCAATACTGTACTGAGATAAAAATGAGCATTGGGAGACTATGGCGACAGAATACTATACTGTGTAACTAACACAAAAATCATTCCTCTTATCTGGATCCTTTGGTAGGACACAGAAATAACCAGTGACACGTGGTCTAGATACTGGTGCACCCTTAGATGAAGACCAAAACAGAAACAGATGAGACCACTGACGTGCTAATGTGGTTGGACAGATACCACATGTATATGGAGCTGTAATAAACACAGGAGAGGCCATTGGGAAGCGATACCTGGGGATCAGGAAGAGTTTGAGCAGACTGAGGAGTCCAGCGCTCTCAAACATTTGGAATCTATTTCCGCATGACCAGTGCTATCTTCATCATTTGGCTAGTGGAGGTAGCGAGAAACCATAAGAAGGGCGAATATACCTTGCATCAACACATGAAAGACAGGAGTGAAGATACAATCACCCCTGATGTTTGTCCTGAAGAAGGTCGATTGAATACCAGGCCACATTTGATGGCCCATAAGTGACCAAAACATGTGTAGATGAGAGGAGCCTGTATGAATTATCATTGGACTTATGTATAGATTGAGAAGTCATTTTGAAGTACGACTAAAAAATCGGGTGTGTTGAGTGACAGGGAAGACTATATGAGTTATGATCTTCCCCTTCGCTAACTAGTGAGAGTATGTAAGTGGACATTTGCTGGTGTGAATGTGAATGAAAGGTGGAAGAGTTTTTTGTGATAAAAGTTACGATGGCCTGTATGGTATTTTGTATTTTTTATATTGTTTGAATAGCAATTGCACTAAATAAATATTTTTGTTAGAAATATATGAGCAATGTGGTAATCCAGCCTCACCATCACTGTTCATTGGGAAAAGGACCTGTGCCACCAAGTGGAAGATACAGAATGGCTGGACATCTGCGCTAGGGCGCACACATCGCCTAGGTGTGTGATGTGCAATGAATGTGCCTTAAAACTTCTGTTCTGGTGGTACTATCCCCCAACACAAATGCACCATTTCCTGGCCTCAAGTCCTCCGTCCTGCTGGCGAAACTGTGGGGTTCGGGGTTCCTACTTCCATATGTGGTGGGAGTGTCCCCGAATCCGCCTGTTTTGGGAAGCTATTTTGGACATCATAGAAGCAGTTACAGGTAGCAAGCTCTGTCCCAAGACCCTGCTACTGGGGGCCCCACTTGAGGAAATATATCCGAAATCTGGGGCATGCGCCAAGGTACTGACACACTTACTCCTAGTTTCGCGCATCACCATTGCCTGATGATGGAAAGCAACGGAAGGCCCACACTTGATCTTATGGTGGATTAAGGTCTGAGATGTGCTTGTAGCGGAAAAAGTGACCGCAGCGAGCGATGGGCAACTCCATCAATTTCAGTCGATCTGGTTGTCACTACTGGGATATGATTTTAAAAATCCTGCTCTGACCTACAAATCCCACCTGGCAAATCCATACCTGTGTCCGGGAGTGAACGGGTAATGGTGGCACTGCGGGGGGGGGAGCTATTTGGGGAGACAGGTTGAGGGCGTGGGGGCTTATGGTGGGTATTAAGGCCAAAGAACAAACTGAGGGAGGGTTGCTGAATGTGGCATTGGACTTATGTATGACGGCTGCCCTCTCCTGTTAAGAGGCTGTACTGAGTTGCTCCAACTGTTTAAAAATCTTAATAGAAAATATGTTTTTAAGTAAATAACCATTAAAAATCTTACCAGGGCATTTATAAAGGACACTTGTGATCCATTCATTAATCTATTGCACAAACCTTATGTAATTACTGCTGAAATTTAATGCACAAATAAACCCAGAAACTTTAGCCTGGAAGTTGACAAAAAAGGGCATTCCATAACAATATGAAACAAAGTCTTTATTCTTAAATCTTTAGCAATTTTCAGCCTGGGGCCAATGACCTCCAAAGTCAGTAAACCATTCCGACGGAATCTCATTTACCAAGTTCTAAATAACTGTGAAAGAAATTTCTTTAGATATAATTTGATTTGAGACAAAGTAAAATATCAGAAATATCTATTTTTATATAATTTCCGCCTAAATAGGTAATCACTGTCCACAATGTTATTCTGCCTTCTGAATTTCTTTTTCATAACCCATTTTGAGTCATTGCAGTTAAGATCTACTACTTGCGTGAAACCCTCACGATGTTTTCCTAAATTTCGAAGGTACACATTAAATTTCACTCTCATCGTCTCACCCAAGATAAACTCTAAGCTTGGACTTTCCATATTCCTAACTTTCTGGGGTAATACAATACATTTGCTGACATATGAGGACCACCAGAATTGCACACCCAACTCCAATCTTAAGAAACTAAAGAGATTTAGTCATGCCACGGACTTCTTTCCAAATACATACTTAAGGGTGTCAAAATGCTTCCTATTGGAAAAGGGAACTAATTCAATTCCATATAGTACCACGGCTGATACTTTAACTTGATGTAATTCAATTAGTGGAAGCAATGAAAAGGCACATAACTTATTCTGTATCGATTTCATTAAAGAAATGGAGGCTCTTACTTTGGACTGCGAAAATGAGTCCAGGATAGCACAGTGATGCTACCTCCTTTATTCTTACATTGTTTAAAGACCATAAGTACTGTTTTCCCTGCATCTTGCTACTTATTATCATTATCTGAGATTTCCCTGGATGAATTACCAATTTGTTATCACTCAGCAGGAGGCCACACCATTAAGTGAGCATTGTAGTCCTGCTGGCCTAAAGTCCAATAAAAGTACATCATCTGCATATGCTATGCTATTTACTCTCAAAGTATTACGTTTCGGAGGAAAACTGCACCACCTAAAACTTTCATCCCTTAAATCAGCTATCATTAAAAATAGTTGGTGCAATAACATAGCCCTGTCAGACTCCTTTACCTACTGTTATTGCACGCAAAAGCTCCCCCTCCACATTTATCTTATTCTAACATCATTGTTAGTGTCAAATAATTGAAGCATGTGTAACAAGCCCGGCGCAGTCCCCCACCTACCCAACTTCACCCATAATCTTAATCTGGCCACATAATCAAAGGCTGAGGACAGATCCAGGCTTTTCACATGCAATGTTCTCTCTATTGCTCTACCAGCTTGCACCATAGAAGAGGAAATTGCTAATCCACTAATCACAGTGCCTATACCTTTCCTGTACTCAGTTGAAAAAGGTGTAATTTCTGTTTACTTTCGGCGTGCTTAGCAAGATATTTTAATAATAAATAAGACACTATTGTTGAAGAGATATCAATAAGTGAGAGCGGGTGATAACTAGTGGGCAATTGCCTTTTACCTTTTTTAAAGATAGGGACAATAATTGCTTGAGTGAAAGATGCTGGTATAGTTAGAGAAACCCCTACTTGTGTAAACTGGTTGAATAGAACATCAGTCCATTACATTATAATATTTTCTAATAGACTATTTATCATAGAATCTAGTCCATTGGCTCTAGAACTGTTCATCCTTTGAATGGTAAACTTAATGTAACCTCTATCAAACCTGTATTTCCACCTTTATCCTAATATAAGGAATTGCTTTCCCAAATCCATATCCACTTCCTTATTGTCAAAAGTAGTGGAAAAATAATTCACCCAATCGTTTTCCGCAGTACACGAAGAATGAGATTTCGCTTGACCAGGGTTCCTATTATTTAATTTCCACCAGATAGCTCTGGCATCTTTATTGACTATATTTACAAAAACATCCTGATACCCTTTTGTATAATTCTGAATTTTGTAATTCTTAAACCAACTTTTGTGACTCTGTCTAAGAATATGTATTTTCTCTTTCTAATCTTTCCAATCAATAACAGTACATTTTATCACCTTCTTAATGTCTCTTCTCTTATTTCGTTTCTTAGTATTTACTACACTATCAATGATCTTCCCTTTATCCTGAGAAAACATCTTCTGCTTCCACGTTACTACTGTGTTCACCCTCACTTTCAGCATAATCCCTGTATTAGTAAACTCTTTAGGAGAACAATGCAAATTCCTCCTGTCCTCTGTTAAACTATCCCACTATTTATCCAAATATCTATTCACTTTTGTGTGCTTTTTAATAAATTGAGCTAACCACTTTCCTGAGGAATTAGTCACATTAGTACACACTGACTTTTATGCATTCTTTGTTCTTCCTGGTCTCACAAAATTTGATGTTAACATAGCATAATCACTAGACCTTGGTTTCACTATTTCAAAATTACATATAGTCAACATTTGCCAAATAAATGCAATCTATTTTTGATGTTGAGGTAAAGCCGAACTAGGTAGGTTAAGGATGATACCCAGTACTAAAATGTGCATTAAATTGAGAAAATTCCCACCTAGCATCAAATCTCGCCCAAATCCACCAATCCTTCAATATTTTCCCTGATGCCCTAGTTACAAGTTCATACCCCTCCCTTCAGTCCTCATCTTACTCTTCAAACGTCAGTTCAATTTTTCAGCATATAAAAATGAAATCACCAGTGATTATTATAGGTCCATCACCATTTTTACTAGACCAATCTATCATCTATGTCAACACGGACTGGATTGGCAAAGATATTTATCACAAAAATCCTGTTTTCTATTTCTCCTGATGAGTCTAAAATGCCAGTTGCTGACATCACCTCTGACACTGTCTTAATCTTTTTAATAACCCTGCCTTGAACATTTTCCCTGCTGTAAGAATACCTCCAAATGGTCTCCCCTTTTTCCCTTTATTTACCAATTAGATAGTAATAATTAAACCTTTTAAAATGGGCATAACATTCAACCAGGTTTCTTCGATCAACACCATATCAAATCCAGTGAACACATTTCTTATGTCAGTATTCAAAAAGCTGTTGTGCCCTTGTGAATTCTAGCACAACAATTTACATTCCTCTTTTCCAAAAACCTGGAGGATTCCCAATGGAAGTTGTGACTGAAGATGCCAACCAGGCCCAACTTGTCAGCTCTTGGTCGAAAGCAACCTGGCCCTGACCATCAATTTTGCATCTTATGTTCTTATTCTCTTTTACAGACCCTTTAACTTCATCATAAAACCCATCATAACTATCTTGCCGTTGCCTAGGGGCATACATTTCGAAACCTCTCTTAAGTATTTTGTGCACCAAAATTTTGATTAATTTTGAATAAAAATGTACTGCACATTTCCCTACCCACAATTCATTAAACAAATCAGCAAATATTAAGTATGTTGTAGAGATGGAAATCAATTTCGGTATAGTAATTAGTAGGGATACAATCCTTGACCTATTATTAGGATGTCGCAATCCTTCTCCAATACTGATTCAAATATCACTATTAATGAATTGTCTTCCTGAACTGGAGACAATTGCTTGTTCTTTTATTGCTTAACAACCCTGTCATTTGACATCCTTAGTTTGAGAACTGAGTTACATTCATCTGTCTCTCTTACACCCTTTTCTACCAATATTGTGATTACATCCTCCTTAGATTCATTTACAGGATTTCCATTTGCATCAATTGTGAAATCACCTCTGGGATCCATTTTTCTATTAATATCGTCTTCATTCAGTTTCGTATCTGCACCATCAAGATTATTACTTTCCCTCTTTAGATGACAAGAAAAATCTCTTAATATATTTCTTTTTGTTTCCCTTCTTCATTTTTGTTTCATTCCGACACTGAATTTCACTGTTGGAAGTTTGCAACACGTTAGTAGTATGCCCTTGAATATCAACTTGCACCTCTCCATTTACAGTCTCATTCAACTCAGATTTCTGTTGAGTATCCTTAATGACAGAATTGGTCCTTTTTCTCCTATCAGATAAATGATGTTCTCTCTGCTGTGTCGCACATAAGATATTTCTTGCGAAGGTTCTCGATCCTTTGTAACCTTTGCCCATCCTTTAGCATATTTAGATTTTTTAGTGTTAATTTCTTTTTGTAAGAGTCCGGCTGGTCAGATTGAGTCAGGTTCCCCTGCTCCATAATAACACTATCATTCCTTTCCAGAGCAACTTCCGGGTTTTCAAAAACTGCGTACACCCACAAATCACTTTCCGGGTTGTCCCAGACAACATTATTCCTTACTTCAGTCCACCCTTGATCTGGAGTTTTTAACAACTACCTCAGTTTGGTTAAAATACAGGTATTAGATCTCAGTTAAAGTACTATAGTATGATAGAGTCTTACAAATGACTGTAGGACCAAGTTCAAGGCAGCAAGAGAACCGCTTCTTAATTGGGAGGAACTTGATGGAAAGTAACCTCATGTTAAAGGTCAAAGGGCATCAATCACCTACCAAAGTGTGCTAATGCACTATGTCTTCACCAAATGTGTGCCCAATCTCTGCCTCCCTGTTAACTGAAGATTCAAACATATTTGGGGAGACACTCAATCAAGTAGGGGGCAGATCTAAGGCCTGAATTCCATCTTCCAGACTAAGGCATGCCTCCATCAATGACGTGTTAGCACATCTCTCAACGTCACTGAGCACCGGCCCCAAGATTTCAATGCCCTTATTCATTTAATTCTCTGCTCCCACAATTAATGTATCAAATATAGATTACACAGCCTGGCTGTATATCTTTGAGTGAACCTTATGAAAGAATGCAGTAATCTTCTCCTGATCCATGGTTTTACCTTCATCACCTCAGACCTCAAATTTTGTCCTACTTCATTATCTAGGGAAATAGGTTCTATACCTCTCAAATTATATCTTTTTGACTTTCCACGCATTCTCTAATAATGATCACTGCACAAATTCTTGACTGAAACAACGATTAAAATCAAGCCGGGTGTTTATCAAAATGCAAGCACACAGGTTGTAGCTGTTTAACTTTCTAGCTGCACTAAGAGTACTTCTAGAGCATAATCCAGCAGTCAGAAGTATCAGTCACGACTCAATTCAAATAGATATCCGCGGCTCTCCAAACAAAATGTCCAATCTCCAATGTTTATAGAACAAACTGCACTCTACGCCTCAGCATTTCAGATGGCAGTTTACAAATCAGCTGGAATGGGAGCTCAAAGGAACAAATCCCAAGCGTCACTGCCACACGCTGCTCAGACTGTTAGTACTCTAAGTCTAAAATCCACAACAAGCACCCAGTGAGCACAATAACAATGCTGCTTCAGCGTTCCAGGTGGGAACTTAAGAGTCAACTAGAATTCCCAACATTCACTGCCATATGCCACTCAGACTACTTCTACTCCAGGTGTAAAGTCACAACAAAGACTTGTGATTTCTCTCAGTCTGGGCCCCAGCCGTCATCCATCGGCTGACTGCAGTCACTTAATCGGCCACTTTGTGGCCACTTCGTGGGAAACCCAGTATTTAATGTTAAGGAGGGGAAGTCTCTGTTTGCTGAGCATGTTGTGTGTGCTCTGTGAAAATCCACTCACAGAGAAGGAAAGAGTAATAGTGCCGACTGCAGCCACTTAATCTGCCACTTTGCGGCTACTTCGCAGGAAACCCAGTATTGGAAGGTAAGGAGGCAGAGCCTCAGTTCGCGGAGCCCGTTGTGTGTGCCCTGTGAAAATCCGCTCACAGAGAAGGGAATAAAACACGTTTGGTTTTGTTCACTTACCTTTTCAGCATCGTGCCTCCACTCGCTCCACCATCTGGATGGCTTCGTTTCTCCAGTGACCGCACACAGAGAGAAAGGTTTTCAATATTTGTCAACTTTCCTCCATGAAACTTGGACTGTCAGGGCCCATAAAAAGCTGTAGGAGCATCTAAACAGATATCCTCATACTCTCTAATGGATCAGTGCTTCTCTAGAGCAAACACCCACCGCAAGGTCAGGGGGGCTGTGTGCCAAAGGTGGACCTACAGGACCTCTGTGCCAGCAGGCACTTGCCAGTTGAATTGTCCGTCGTGCAGAGATCTCCTACCTCACCATCCGCCACTGCCTCTGCCCATGCCCCAGGCACAGTGACTAAACCTACAGTGCAAACAGTGTAAGGTATGTGCGCATTCCCTACAGTCATAATGCCCGGGTCATGGCCCTTGGCAACATCCCATGTCCAGTGAACCTTACTGTGACAGCGGCAGGGCATGGACTGCATGGTTCCCTTAGAATATTGTTGCCAGGGTGTGGTCCTTATGCACAGTGTCCCTTGATCCACTCTCCAAACCCCCAACTTATTAGTAATTGTTGCCCCTGGAGTCTGCAGGACCCTGGGGTCACAATTATCATCCTAACCTTGAAGCAGGATGCAACACAAAGGCCTGCATTGAAGCATGGTCTATAATACATACCTCTGAGGAGTGCCCTTGCCTTCCCTTTTGTCAGTGCATTCCTCAGGGATGCCATCATATATGGCTTACCCCAAACAGTTTTTGCAGTGCAACACATGCTGACCATGATTGGGGTCTGCAAATTCAATGTGCCTGTCATACACAACGAACAACAGATACAAATGAAGCATGACACAATATATACATTTATAAGAACACCCACACACACACATGATCTCGTGTTTCATTGAACACATATATTTAATTTGATAAAAAGTGGATATTCCATACTTAGCATTGTGTCAAACTAACCAGTATGTAATGATATAGTTTTCAGTAATTCCGATTATGCATGTACACCTAAACATATCTATTAAGGGGACACATAACATTGTCCTCATTGGTTTGTTCATGTGCTAAGAAGGCCTAAGAAAAATGTCATATTTTGCTACTTTATACAGAAAATAGAGAATTGTGCTCCATGCAAGACCAGACCCATGCAATCTATGCAAATCTAGCATCACCAAATGGGGGTATAAATGCACATGGTGCACACATGCCTAGATACCATGTTGCTATATATGAGGAGAATCTAACAGGAAAGATAAATGTCTGCTTCTTGGAAGTTCAAGGCAAAAACACAGTAACCATATGTTCAATGCATTATCTTTGTCAATCAATTAGAAGTATAAAAGACTACCAAAGCAAACACTTTCTTTTCCTCGGTATAATCTTGTCACATTTTGGTGGTTATTTGTAAAGAAAAAGATAATTGAGCACTCCTATGAAATTAAACATTGGGAATCACATCAGTATTGTGTGGATGGAGGGCAGAACCTTTCCCTAATCTATACCTTTCTGATAACCCTATCATCAGGAGATGGGGGAACTTTGATTTGGAACATACAGATGTAAGGTGGTGAGAGGGTGTAGGGTATGGGAGAGTTAAGCAGATTAGGGTGTGTAGTGGATGTAGGGTCTGGAGCGGGTGTAGGGTCTGGAGCGGGTGTAGGGTCTGGAGCGGATGTAGAGTGTGGAGGAGCAGGTGTAGAGTGTGGAGCGGGTATTGAGTGTGGAGCGGGTGTAGAGTGTGGAGTGGGTGTAGAGTGTGGAGCGGGGTAGGGTGTGAAACGGGAGTAGAGTGTGTAGCGGGGGTAGAGTGTATAGCGGGGGTTAAGCATGCAGCATGAGTTGAATGGAATGGGTGGAGCGGCTGTTGAATGGAACCGGTGAAGTATCTGAGTAAACGGATGAAGTATGTGGATGGAAATGAGAAAGTGGGTGTATGGAACGGGTAAAGTAAGTGGATGGAACGGGTGAAGCAAGTGGATGGAACGGGTGAAGTAAGTGAATGGGGGTAAAGTGGATGGGGGTGTTGGATGGAACGGATGAAGTTTATGAGTAAACGGATGAAGTATGTGGACGGAAAGAAGAAAGTGGCTGTATGGAACGGGTAAAGTAAGTCGTTGGAACGGGTGAAGTAAGTCGATGGAACGGGTGAGGTAAGTGGATGGAACGGGTGAAGTATGGGGATGGAACGGAAGAAGTATGGGGGTGGAACGGGTGGAATGGATGGAGTGGGTGGAACGAAACGGATGAAGTGGGTAGAACGGATGAAGTCGGTGGATGGAGTGAGTGAAGTGGTTAGAACCGGTGAAGTGGGTAGAACTGAAGAATGTGTCGATGAAACAGGTGAAGTGGGTTAAACAGATGAAGTAGGTGGTTGAACAGATGAAATAGGTGGTTGAACTGATGAAATAGGTGGTTGAACGAATGTAATAGGTAGTTGAATGGATGAAGTAGGTGGTTGAACGGATGAAGTAGGTGATTGAACGGATGAAGTAGGTGGTTGAACGGATGACGTAGCTAGATGAAGTGGGTGGAACCGAAGATCGAGCATAAAACGATCGAAGTGCATAAAACGATCATAATGCATAAACGATCAAAGTGCATACACGACCGAAATCAATAGAATGGTTGGAGTGCATAGAATGACTGGAGTACATAGATTGACTGGAGTGCATGGAATAGTTGGAGTGCATAGAATAGTTTGAGTGCCTAGAACGGTTGGAGTCCATAGAATGGTTGGAGTGCTTAGAATTTATGGAGTGCATAGAATAGTTAAGTGCATTGAATGGTTAGAGTGCATGGAACGGGGTGGAGTACATGGAACGGATTGGAATGCTTGGAACGGTATGGAGTACATGAAACGGTTTGGAGAACATGGAAGGGTTTGGAGTGCGTGGAACGGTTTGGAGTGCATGGAACGGTTTGGGGTGCATGGAACGGTTTGGGGTGCATGGAATGGTTTGGGATGCATGGAAGAGTTTGAGATGCATGGAACGGTTTGGGGTGCATGGAACGGTTTGGGGTGCATGGAACGGTTTAGACTGCATAGACCTGATTGGGGTGCATGGAACGGATTAGGGTGCATGGAACGTTCGGAGTGCATCGAACAGTCGGAGTTCATGGAACTATAGGAGTGTGCTCGATCTCAAGCGCCTAAGGTAAACCTAAGGTAAACCACCATATCACATCTCCATGCTTACTCTCTTCTTCACACCATCACACAACTAGAACACAGCGATACTATGACACCATTCGGTATAGCTGTTCTCATACCAATCACTAGCCTCATACTCCCCATCATCCTAATAAATACAGCTGGTTACACACCCTCCAGCCTAGGCATTCTCCATAGGCCTACGCAGCCAGAATCGGTCTGTATAACAACCTGCCAGAATGAACACATACTCTTGATCTCCCAACCACCAGACCTACCGCTAAGAAGCAGCCATCACATGAACGGCACACCTGCTGCACACATATCCGGTGCGCACATGCGCCTTATGACTCTCTCTCTCTCTTTCTCTCTCTACTGACCTGAACTTCGGTTCCCGAGGGCGTTCAACCTACCAGTGCCTGGAGATCATACCAATGGTACATAAGGCGCTATATAAATGCAAAATAACATAACATAACATACTGTCCTGATAACATTTTACTTTAGTGTAAAAACAGCCAGAGGACTGTTAGCAACCTCCTGATGTACGGGAAAGAAGATCTGGGCCTTGGAAATCCCCTCCACCAAGAACGGAAGACCCAGCCATAGAGCAATGATCAACTGTCTTTATTACGCATTCAATTGCCAGGGATTGCAGCATAAACAATGAAACATTCTCCACACTCACTCAGTGTCTAGGTGGTTGTCAGCTGGTTTTGTTCACTGATGATGTCACAAAATGCAATACCATCCCAAAAACCTAACGTGAACTGGAATCGGTTAGTAAGGTGAGCTACATGAACATTTCTATAGGTGTTAGTGCACCCATTGGGTAACCATATCTTGTGACTCTTCCTGAGGCAACCTCCAAAAGTATCAAATACAAAGTAACAGGTTAGTGAAAGGTGGTTTGCCAGTGCAACGTTGTATAAACTCATCAGAGTAGGTGAATAGGGATTGGACAAATAGGGTCTTCTCAACTTTTGAACCTTGGACAGGTGCCAGGCCAATTGCAACACTCAAGGTAGTGAGAATGACTCTGAAGATACTGCTTGATCCCGATAGGTTACCTTCCCTGATCTCCTGTGCTCTGAGACAGAACATTTGGCTTTGAACCTGTGCTACATTTGTATATCCCTGTATTCAATCTGTTGGGAACAGCAATCTCTACCTAGCGCAAATGAATTAACATTGTCCACCAGGTTCAGGCGAGATGTGTAAGGACTGTGAAATGGCCCTCTTCTGTCTGTAATTATGAGGATTTTCTGCGTTGGCTTCCTGCAGGTCCCCTATTGTTTCTGCTTATCTGGGAACATTTCTCCCCTCTTTGTCCTTGGTTAACGGTGTGTGGCACCTGCACTGAAAGCCTGCTCTGTCAGCTTCAGCTCGATCAGTCTATCCTCTTTCTCTGTGTCTTCAATTCTCAAAGCCTCTCCCATTCACTCCAATGTACCTATGTAGCCCATCTTTATTTGCATGGTTGTCCCTGTTAGTTGCATTGAGCTTCAGCAAGCTGTCCATATGTATTATTATGCACCTTCTGGTTTTATAATTAGCAAAAAGTGTGTGTGTCAACCTAATGTGAGTCATAAGCATTTGCTTCCTGTCTATCAGCAATAAACCAAAATGTCTGCATAGCTTCAGGCAGGAATGCATATGTGCTTCATGTCTAACGCATCTATGTCATGATGGCAGTCGTGACGTTCTCGGCTCCATGTGACTGCAGTCAGTCGACTTGCTCTATAAAATGCAGGCTTGTCTCTTCTGTGAAGTCATCTGGATATGGTCTGAATGGCTGTCTGAGTGAACAGAGTCTCTCACACCTGTGATGCGTCATGGATGAATGTGAGGAGGAGGTCACGAGCGATGTACATCTCTCGTTTCTCTGTTGACAGGTTGAGAGCGTGATAGGTGCAAAGAGTGCGATGTTAAGTCCCCTTCTTCATAAGCGAGAGGCCTTAAAATCGTAAGCTGTTTGAATATCTAATGGAAAAAACAAAGTATCACGTTTTTAATGTACTTTCCTGGGCAGCAAATCAGGTGCAATGAACCTGCACCCATTTGATCATATTTTGCTAAAGTGAGCACAATCGGGAAATACCTAGTTTGGAATCTCGCGAAATAGGCCTGAGCTTGAAATCTGAAAGCCATTGAGGGTCCTCTGAAACCTTTGAAAATCACATGTGCACTTTTTATTTTGGCACAAGTGGAGATTCCAAACCTATTGAAAGCCCTCACTTGTCTTTTTGTAGGCACACTTCTAGACATAAGGTAAGAAATGTGTGAGTCAAATTTCTCAGTGACTTAAAATAAATATAACATTTTATAAAAATTTAAATGATCAAGGATATGGTCTCTGAGTGCTCCAGAAAGGCCAATGAAGCATATCACAGGGTTCCACCAGGGATGCAGAAGGATGCTAATATCAAAGTTATGGGTCACTATCTTCTGGGGGGGATTTGTCACAGGAATGGGGAAGTCAAATTAAAATGGGGTCTTTGCAAACAAACAGTCATATTGGTTCTCTGTTATGTAAGATTGGGTCATGTTGCTCTGTGCTATCCTCCCATTGAGGGTCTGTAGGCCTTTCCAGAATCCAAAGCAAACGTCTTAGTTCTTACAGTTCAAAAAGGATTATCTCAACTCTTTCTGCATTACATTTTTTAGGGTGCCCCGAACCCTTCTTCTTGGTCTGAGCTAGATGCTTGAATGTGCACTATGGTTTGCTTGGGTTTCTTCCTTTCACCTCTCTGTTTGCACAAAAGTCTCCTTGAGACTGATTTGTTCCCTCTCCTCCTGTCTTGTCATGCCTAGTCTTGTCTGGGCATGCTGTAACATTCCGGCTCTGGCTATCTATCTAGAAGCTAGCGCTCACCTCCTTCTCATAGTCATGGCATTATCTCTTCTTTCTTCACCTGGGATGTTACTGTCTGGACAGATCTGGTCGCTCTGCACGCTGCTGTTACATCTGAAACTCTGAGCATTACCCTCTGGGGCATCATCTCCCCCCAACCCCTGGGGTCGGGCACTCATGCACCTCTATACCACCTTGGCAACCACCTCACCTGTTACATTCTCTGCCTCACATTAGGCATCTGGTGTTATAACCTCCTCCTTTCCCTTAGGTTTTACCACTTCTACACGCATGCTCATTCCTACATCTCCTCCGGATTTCTACTCCCGGGTTTTTATGTCATCACTTCCACCTGCAGCCATCCTCCTTCTGGTGCTACCAAATATTCTGTGAATCCCATAAATCTCAACCCTTCATCCTGTTCTCTCCCTTTCTTTGTTGTTACTCTCTCCTCTTTCACAACTCCCAACACTTCCTTCAGTCTACTCTCACATTCTTATTGTATTGCCACCTCCTTGATCCCCTTAGATCTCATCACCACTTGCCATGCCTGTGGCCACCTCTCCCCTATTTCTTGCACCTCTCCAGTCTTTGCTCCTTCCGCCCCTCTCCTTTCTGCAGCCTGCAACTCACACTGAGCAACTGGGGTAGGGTGTTTTTAAACTGTGTTACACTCCTCCACCTTGGTGGGGATTGCAGTGAGGGTGTGCACCCCTGGTTTGCAATGGTGTGAGGGCTGGGTTGGCTGTTCTCCCAGAGTGCCACTGGGGTTGCTTTGGGCTCAAAGGACTTGACCAAGTCAACTACTGGCCTGTCTGCTATGTTGTATGTTAATCATCCTCCTCTGACCGCCACCGGTGCTCCATCTGCTGAGTTGCATTCTTTGAGATTTCCAGCATATGAAAAACAAAATGGGTATGCTTTCAGAGCCCTTTATTTCTACTTTCAGGTTGAATGCATGGAGAAATAGAAACATTGTGTCTCTGGCATGAGAATCCGAGACTGGGGAACAAAGATTCTGTAATTTTGTTTCTGCTGAAGAAATATCGGCGTATGGGACTATGTGCTACATCATTTTAGCAGAGCAAGGGAGTTTAGTGCAGATCCAGCAAATTACCGAAAATTACTTCTTTGGCATATTGTGTGAGATTGTGATTGTTTCTAAACATATGCTACCATCATCACGTGCAAGGAAACCTCTGTTTTTCTGTGCTGGAGCTTTTGGTCTGCTCAAGGAGGGTTTAAGAATCCAGTTGGTGAGGGGGTATGGGGGGGATGAACAGTATTTCCCTACAAGGTTTCACAATGGATTTGTACAGGTTTTAAGATGTTACGGCTAGCCTACCCTATGCCTCCCCTAGTACTATGATGGGGTGGGTATAGTCTGCAAATCCAAAACAACTGTCCTCTCATGTGCCACTGTGATTGTCCCCTAACATGCAACATGGATCAAAGTAAGGTGACTGGGGGATCCTCCTGCCTGCGTGCCCATCATTTAGTTTATTGGGGTGGCACATGACCCCTGAGTCACCACCTCATGAATCCACACATCCAGGCAGAGAATCTCATCACAAGCAGAAGAGAGGTTTCCAACAACCAATACCTTCTCTAGGTTGCACAAAACTGTGAGCAGGAAGACACGCAGCAAGCCTGTCGTTCTGAAATAGTTCTGTGCTCTCTTTGTTTCAGTGCCTGTGGAGAAAGCATATTTATCAAATTGCTTCTCATCTGTGACATTACTGCATGCAGGAGGTTGCGAGAAATACACATCTCGGTTTATCCAGAAACAAACCATTTTCTGCATTTTTCTGGTCAGCCGAAACAGAAAGATCAGACCATATATGGTTCAGTGATGCTTATTAGGGAGAGTTCTCTGTTTAGGCTGAGTTTCCCAAACTAATGAGTCCCCTTGCAGCTTTGCTGGATTTCTGGAGTTTGTTTTTTTCATCCTGCCAAGAGTGAGACTCTTTTTTCTCTCACTCTTGGACATGATTTGTGGTATTTCTTTGAATGTTAATGTGTTCTATGGGCTATGGGGTCTTTTACTCCATAGGGTCTCATGTGTTTTGCTATTGTGTTACACAGCACCCTCCGTGCCGTAACACTGGTGTGTCCTAGGAGACCCCCCATAGACTCCATACCCTGGGACTGACTACTGTCTCCCAGGGAATGTACTAGACCTAAATTTACTAACAGAACCAGTACAAACCATCCTATTGTGGACGTAATGGTAGGGGTAATCCGATTACCCCTGGGTCTGTTGTTCGAGGGGGCACTCTCCCGTCCCCCCTCGTCGGGGTTTGGCTGGTGGCAGTGGATACTACTTTTTATATTCGACCGCAAATATATTCCTATGGGATTTTCCCATTGTTCGAGGCTAATACTTTTTCTATGTAGCCTCGGTCATACCACCGGTTTATTAAATTAAAATGAATTCACCGGTTGGTATTTTCTGCCAGAACTCGGTTTTTAAATGGCGTATGTGTTCACCTCTGTAACTCCAAACCAAAGGTTGAGCCCTTTATTCCACTTTTGGCGGGGTGTGGGAGGGGGTTTAGGCACCTTGACTGAGTTGCCTTGCCAACTCAAGTCGCACTCTGGTGTGATTGGCCCAAGTGGTGAGCCGCCCCGCTCACCACTTAGCATGTTTGATTGACAGCTAGGCTGAATGAATGGGGGTTCTCTGCATAAAAGCAGGGCTTTGGGGACTGGAACTTCAGAAGCCGCCACAGGACCTAAGAATCCGACGAGGGAGAAGCTGAGATGACCTGCAACGACGACACCACCAGTGGAGCCCTGCTGAACCGACTCACCACTTCCCAACGACAGAGGAGATCTCCCTGCTGGAGAGTCTTCTTTCCTTTGACTGGTGGGAACAACCAGTCCCTTGATTTTTCTTCGCTTCCAGGACGGCTAGTGGTCGAATTGCCCGTGCTGAGCACCCCGGCATCCGGATAGCCACTAACCACTGTATCGCAACCAAAAGGTGGTGCCTTGTGACTGAGCACTCCGCGGCTGGTCTCTTCCCTGGTGGTGCAACGATCTTCACTTTCCTCTACGACGAGATCATCTCTTCTTCTGGCAAAGCCCCAACTTGCATCCACCACCAGGAACAACTACCCCTCCCGGAGCTGTCTCTCCACTTTCAAGGTACTGTGTCCACCTGGCTTCCCTTGAAACGGATAGCGTGAGGTGTCTTAAATCCTTACCTTTCCACTGGGTCGCCTCCAGACCTTCTTAACTTTTGTTCTAAAGCTGGTCCAACCTTTCTGTGACATTTTGCTACAAAGACTTGAAGTGCATTTCCACTGTGGTATTTTTGGGACATACCGCCTTGCCTCTCTCCGAGTGGGCCTGGCCTCTGAACTTTGTGATGTACAGTAGACCTTGCCTTGCTTGCCTTGCATTTGCTTCGTAAAAGTGTTGGTACTGAGTTGGTTTCATACCCTCCCTTTTTCTCTCCCTTTCTAACGAATACTAGAGTGCCATCTAGGTTAAGCACTCACCTCTGTCTGCAAATAAGTGGTGTCTTTGAACCTAGATTTGTCGGAATATTGATATGGGATTGATATATACTTATAGTAACAGTGATTGAAGTTGTTTGCCATATTAGTGCCAGTGTGTTTTTCATAGATGTGTTTTTTTAAATAAATAATTATATATCTTTACACCCAAGCTCTGATCAGTGTCTGCTTGTTCTACTGTGTAAATTTCCCTATCTTGTATACTCTATATACTGCCTAACTCGTCTTGAGAGAAGTCTGACTGCTCAGCCACAGCTACCAGGTAAATGTGGCTGGTGCAGACTGCTACCAATTGGATTTACTGCTAACTCCTGTTGTCTTAAACTTTTTGCAGTGGTCCCAGAGGGAACTGCACAGGTTTCTGCCTAACACTGGTGTACAGCGGTGGGATTTGTATCGAGTATACAGTTTAGAGTGTTTTTCAACACTTTAGGATAACTAACCACAAGGCTTAGCACTAAAAAAGCAACTTTCAAAAAACATGTCTACTATGGAGGTTTACAGCCAAGAGTCCTTGTCAGGTGAAAATACTGAAAGTTTGAGAGCTCTCTGTAGACAAGAGAATCTTTCTGTAAAAGGCAAGAAAATAGAACTGATTGCAAGATTGCTGGAAAACCAAAGTCTGGGTACTGGTTCAGAGAAACCAAATTCTCCAGCAAATGTAGATGACAGTAATGGTGTTGATCTAAATCAAAGTTCAGATGATAGTGATGAAGAGGCTGAAGAGGAAGGAGAGGCTAATGAAACTGTCTCCCCTACCCCTCTGTCTGCCTTACCAGCTGTACCTAGTGGGCGTATAGCAGGTCCCACACTAAGTCCTCAAGTCCTTGAACTAGAGAAAATGAAAATAGACTTGGAATTCAGAAGGATTACTGCTCAAACTGAACAGAAACACCAAGAAATGCAACAAATTCTTAGCTCAGAGAAATGGAGCTCAAGCATGAGTTAGAAATGAAAAAGTTGTCTGTTGAAACTGCTTCTGTCTCTGGCTCCTCTAGAAGTTCCAGTCCCAAAAGACCCCGGATGCCTAAGGAATTAATTGGTATGTATGAACCAAAGTTGGATGTGTTGGATTGGCTGAGTTTGTTTGAGTATAACCATGGGCTCCAGAACATCACAGGTAATGAGTTACTTACCTGGTTGTTCTCTAGGCTCCCCCCTGTTGCAACTGATGGATAATGGAGTTGGGGGAGGAGGATAGGAAAGAGTATGAAAGTGTGAAACTAGCTCTGATAGCTAGATTCGGGAAGACCCCTTCCCGGTATCTTAAGAGGTGTAGATCCCTCAAAAAGCATGATGGTACCCCTTGGGCTACCTGGGTGAGTGGAGGGTTGAAAAACTTAGAGGGGTGGATGGATTAAGGGTTACAAGGTGAACACTTATGAGGGTATGAAGAATCTTTTTATGTTGGAGTCAATTTATGATGCCTGTTCTCCTGAGCTCAGACAGCACTTGGCTGATTCAAAGGAATTGGATTCCAGGAAGCTAGCTAAGGCTGCTGACTTGTGGGTTGCCAACAGGGCTACTCATAAGGATTCTGGGGCAACTCAGAAAAAGGATGAGGGAAAACAACCTACAAAAGACTCAAAAGATAATTCTAATAACTCAAATTCCAAAGAGGGCCCCAAACAAAACCATAAGGGTAAGCCACAAGGAAAACCACAGCAGAATAGTGTACCTTCTGGTGCCAAACCAGAGGGAGGCCAGAACAAGCCACCATTCCAGAAAGCATTTGGTAAAGGCTTTGTTTGTGGCTCTACTGACCATGTGAAAGGAGATCCCAGATGTAAGGGTAAACCTACTGGGATCAGCACAGTCTCCTTAGCTTTCACTCCTGAGGAGGAAGTCCAAATGACTAGTGCTCACTTTGAAGTCTTTGCTGAAGAACCTTGGGTTCTTCAAGCAAGTGTATCAGTAGAGTCAATGGATCTGGTTAGTAATCAGAATAGGAGTGTGTATGACTCTATACCAGAAAACTCTAAATGTTATTATGTGGACAGTGTCCTTGTCAATGGCCAGGATGCTCCTGCCAGGCGAGACTCTGGGGCCAGCAGAACAGTAGTGGACGAAAGCTTTTTCAGGCCTGAGGATGTTGCTAAGGCACCCAAAGGTCCCACTAAGATGTCTGGAGGCCCTGTCCAAATGGTTCCAATTCTACCAGCCCTCATTCAGTGTAATGACATGACAGTGTTGATTCCTTTCAGTGTTCAGACTGAGGTACCTAGGAGAGTCCTGTTGGGGAATGATCTAAACACTCTAGGAGTAGGATCCAGTACCCCAGGCCTCCCAGTATGGAGAAACAGAACCAAACCAAATTGGCTAGAGAGGTTACTTTAAGGAACCAGTCCATGCCTGTGGGAACCTCTACTGAGACCCCCACTACACGTCCTGGTGTTGGTAAGTTGACCTCTGACCCAGGCACATTTCAGGTAAAAATGTTAGGGAAATGGGAGCCCCAACCATGCTCCATCATTGTTCCCCCAGTTTTAGAGTCTGTGACTCCCCCTGCTTCTGAGGAAGAGGTGGATAGACCAACTGGACCCCTAACTAGGCCTAAGAGAACTGGTAATTCTCAGTGCTGGTGGAAAACCAGAAAAGAAAAGTCTAAGGCCGAAAACCTTCAGACTGTGGGACCTTCCACTGAAGCCTCCCACTCCATTCCTAGCATTGGGAGTGAAACTCCTAAAGTAGCTAAGGTAAGATCTCAGAGGAAAGAGGAGCCTGTACCTGGTTTATCCCCATCCCCTCCAACCAAGAGGCCTAAAACCCAACCTTCTCTCCACAGAGAGGTAGGGAAGACCTCTGGAGGCCCCTCTAGATCTAAGGAGTTTCTTTATAAGGACTCCTTGAAAAAGCCTATCATAGGTAGTTGTATCAACTTCTGAAGGACTGGTCAACCAGATCCCCTATAAATTTAAAAAGACTGATGTTCCTAGGAAGGTTTGTAGGTCATATAGCTTACAAAGGAAAACCTTTGAACCCATTGAACACAGGTCAGGGTGTCACCACCAAAATGCTGATGGTCTCTCTAGGATGTATGTCATTGACTAGAGGTATGAGATTCATCCAGGAGTGGATTAAATCCTCCTGTCCCTTAGTCTGGGGGGGGGGCGAGTGTTAGGGAGAATTCTCTGTTTAGGCTGAATTTCCTAACCTAGTGAGTCCCCCAGCAGCTTTGCTGGATTTCTGGAGTTTGTTTTTTTCATCCTGCCAAGAGTGAGACTCTTTTTTCTCCCACTCTTGAACATGATTTGTGGTATTTATTTGAATGTTAATGTGTTCTATGGGCTATGGGGTCTTTTACTCCATAGGGTCTCATGTGTTTTGCTATGTGTGTTACAAAGCACCCTCCGTGCCGTAACACTGGTGTGTCCTAGGAGACCCCCCATAGACTCCATATCCTGGGACTGACTACTACATCCCAGGGCATGTAAAGTCACCATTGGCTTTACTAGACCTAAATTTACTAACAGAACCAGTACAAACCATCCTATTGTGGAACTACTGGTAGGGGTAATTTGATTACCCCTGGGTCTGTTGTTCGAGGGGGCACTGTCCCGTCCCCCCTCGTCGAGTTTTGGCTGGTGGCAGTGGATACTACTTTTTATGTTCGACCGCGAATATATTCCTATGAGATTTTCCCATTGTTCGAGGCTAATACTATTTCTATGTAGCCTCGGTCATACCGCCGGTTTATTAAATTAAAATGAATTCACCGGTTGGTATTTTCTACCAAAACTCGGTTTTTAAATGGCATATGTGTTCGCCTCTGTAACTCCAAACCAAAGGTTGAGCCCTTTGTTCCACTTTTGGCAGGCTTCTGCACAGAAGCCCTCCAGAGTGGTGCCATTCTGTCTGGGTACCACGGGGGGTTTGGGAGGGGGTTTAGGCACCCTGGACTGAGTTGCCTTGCCAACTCAAATCACACTCTGGTGTGATTGGCCCAAGTGGTGAGCCGCCCCGCTCACCACTTAGCATGTTTGATTGACAGCTAGGCTGAATGAATGGGGGTTTTCTGCATAAAAGCAGGGCTTTGGGGACTGGAACTTCAGAAGTCCCCACAGGACCTAAGAATCCGACGAGGGAGAAGCTGAGCCGACCTGCAATGATGACACCACCGGTGGAGCCCTGCTGAACCGACTCACCACTTCCCAACGACAGAGGAGATCTCCCTGCTGGAGACTCCTATTCCCTTTGACTGGTGGGAACAACCAGTCCCTTGCTTTTTCTTCGCTTCCAGGACGGCTAGTGGTCAAGTTGCCCGTGCTGAGCACCCCGGCAACCAGATAGCCACTAACCACTGTATCGCGACCAAAAGGTGGTGCCTTGTGACTGAGCACTCCGCGGCTGGTCTCTTCCCTGGTGGTGCAATGATCTTCACTTTCCTCTACGACAAGATCATCTCTTCTTCTGGCAAAGCCCCGACTTGCATCCACCACCAGGAACAACTGCCCCTGCCGAGCTGTCTCTCCACTTTCAAGATACTGTGTCCGCCTGGCTTCCCTTGAAACGGATAGCGTGAGGTGTCTTAAATCCTTACCTTTCCACTGGGTCGCCTCCAGACCTTCTTAACTTTTGTTCTAAAACTGGTCCAACCTTTCTGTGACATTTTGCTACAAAGACTTGAAGTGCATTTCCACTGTGGTATTTTTGGGAAATACCGCCTTGCCTCTCTCCGAGTGGGCCTGGCCTCTGAACTTTGTGATGTACAGTAGACCCTGCCTTGCTTGCCTTGCATTTGCTTCGTAAAAGTGTTGGTACTGAGTTGCTTTCATACCCTGCCTTTTTCTCTCCCTTTCTAACGAATACTAGAGTGCCATCTAGGTTAAGCACTCACCTCTATCTGCAAATAAGTGGTGTCTTTGAACCTAGACTTGTCGAAATATTGATATGGGATTGATATATACTTATAGTAACGGTGATTGAAGTTGTTTGCCATATTAGTGCCAGTGTGTTTTTCATAGATGTGTTTTTTTAAATAAATAATTATATATCTTTACACCCAAGCTCTGATCAGTGTCTGCTTGTTCTACTGTGTAAATTTCCCTATCTTGTATACTCTATATACTGCCTAACTCGTCTTGAGAGAAGTCTGACTGCTCAGCCACAGCTACCAGGTAAATGTGGGTGGTGCAGACTGCTACCAATTGGATTTACTGCTAACTCCTGTAGTCTTAAACTTTTTGCAGTGGTCCCAGAGGGAACTGCACAGGTTTCTGCCTAACACTGGTGTACAGCGGTGGGATTTGTATCGAGTATACAGTTTAGAGTGCTTTTCAACACTTTAGGATAACTAACCACAAGGCTTAGCACTAAAAAAGCAACTTTCAAAAAACATGTCTACTATGGAGGTTTACAGCCAAGAGTCCTTGTCAGGTGAAAATACTGAAGGTTTGAGAGCTCTCTGTAGACAAGAGAATCTTTCTGTAAAAGGCAAGAAAATAGAACTGATTGCAAGATTGCTGGAAAACCAAAGTCTGGGTACTGGTTCAGAGAAACCAAATTCTCCAGCAAATGTAGATGACAGTAATGGTGTTGATCTAAATCAAAGTTCAGATGATAGTGATGAAGAGGCTGAAGAGGAAGGAGAGGCTAATGAAACTGTCTCCCCTACCCCTCTGTCTGCCTTACCAGCTGTACCTAGTGGGCGTATAGCAGGTCCCACACTAAGTCCTCAAGTCCTTGAACTAGAGAAAATGAAAATAGACTTGGAATTCAGAAGGATTACTGCTCAAACTGAACAGAAACACCAAGAAATGCAACAAATTCTTAGCTCAGAGAAATGGAGCTCAAGCATGAGTTAGAAATGAAAAAGTTGTCTGTTGAAACTGCTTCTGTCTCTGGCTCCTCTAGAAGTTCCAGTCCCAAAAGACCCCGGATGCCTAAGGAATTAATTGGTATGTATGAACCAAAGTTGGATGTGTTGGATTGGCTGAGTTTGTTTGAGTATAACCATGGGCTCCAGAACATCACAGGTAATGAGTTACTTACCTGGTTGTTCTCTAGGCTCCCCCCTGTTGCAACTGATGGATAATGGAGTTGGGGGAGGAGGATAGGAAAGAGTATGAAAGTGTGAAACTAGCTCTGATAGCTAGATTCGGGAAGACCCCTTCCCGGTATCTTAAGAGGTGTAGATCCCTCAAAAAGCATGATGGTACCCCTTGGGCTACCTGGGTGAGTGGAGGGTTGAAAAACTTAGAGGGGTGGATGGATTAAGGGTTACAAGGTGAACACTTATGAGGGTATGAAGAATCTTTTTATGTTGGAGTCAATTTATGATGCCTGTTCTCCTGAGCTCAGACAGCACTTGGCTGATTCAAAGGAATTGGATTCCAGGAAGCTAGCTAAGGCTGCTGACTTGTGGGTTGCCAACAGGGCTACTCATAAGGATTCTGGGGCAACTCAGAAAAAGGATGAGGGAAAACAACCTACAAAAGACTCAAAAGAGAATTCTAATAACTCAAATTCCAAAGAGGGCCCCAAACAAAACCATAAGGGTAAGCCACAAGGAAAACCACAGCAGAATAGTGTACCTTCTGGTGCCAAACCAGAGGGAGGCCAGAACAAGCCACCATTCCAGAAAGCATTTGGTAAATGCTTTGTTTGTGGCTCTACTGACCATGTGAAAGGAGATCCCAGATGTAAGGGTAAACCTACTGGGATCAGCACAGTCTCCTTAGCTTTCACTCCTGAGGAGGAAGTCCAAATGACTAGTGCTCGCTTTGAAGTCTTTGCTGAAGAACCTTGGGTTCTTCAAGCAAGTGTATCAGTAGAGTCAATGGATCTGGTTAGTAATCAGAATAGGAGTGTGTATGACTCTATACCAGAAAACTCTAAATGTTATTATGTGGACAGTGTCCTTGTCAATGGCCAGGATGCTCCTGCCAGGCGAGACTCTGGGGCCAGCAGAACAGTAGTGGACGAAAGCTTTTTCAGGCCTGAGGATGTTGCTAAGGCACCCAAAGGTCCCACTAAGATGTCTGGAGGCCCTGTCCAAATGGTTCCAATTCTACCAACCCTCATTCAGTGTAATGACATGACAGTGTTGATTCCTGTCAGTGTTCAGACTGAGGTACCTAGGAGAGTCCTGTTGGGGAATGATCTAAACACTCTAGGAGTAGGATCCAGTACCCCAGGCCTCCTAGTATGGAGAAACAGAACCAAACCAAATTGGCTAGAGAGGCCACTTTAAGGAACCACTCCATGCCTGTGGGAACCTCTACTGAGACCCCCACTACACGTCCTGGTGTTGGTAAGTTGACCTCTGACCCAGGCACATTTCAGGTAAAAATGTTAGGGAAATGGGAGCCCCAACCATGCTCCATCATTGTTCCCCAGTTTTAGAGTCTGTGACTCCCCCTGCTTCTGAGGAAGAGGTGGATAAACCCACTGGACCCCTAACTAGGCCTAAGAGAACTGGTAATTCTCAGTGCTGGTGGAAAACCAGAAAAGAAAAGTCTAAGGCCGAAAACCTTCAGACTGTGGGACCTTCCACTGAAGCCTCCCACTCCATTCCCAGCATTGGGAGTGAAACTCCTAAAGTAGCTAAGGTAAGATCTCAGAGGAAAGAGGAGCCTGTACCTGGTTTATCCCCATCCCCTCCAACCAAGAGGCCTAAAACCCAACCTTCTCTCCACAGAGAGGTAGGGAAGACCTCTGGAGGCCCCTCTAGATCTAAGGAGTTTCTTTATAAGGACTCCTTGAAAAAGCTGATGGTCTCTCTAGGATGTATGTCATCGACTAGAGGTATGAGATTCATCCAGGAGTGGATTAAATCCTCCTGTCCCTTAGTCTGGGGGGGGGGGAGTGTTAGGGAGAATTCTCTGTTTAGGCTGAATTTCCTAACCTAGTGAGTCCCCCAGCAGCTTTGCTGGATTTCTGGAGTTTGTTTTTTTCATCCTGCCAAGAGTGAGACTCTTTTTTCTCCCACTCTTGAACATGATTTGTGGTATTTATTTGAATGTTAATGTGTTTTATGGGCTATGGGGTCTTTTACTCCATAGGGTCTCATGTGTTTTGCTATGTGTGTTACAAAGCACCCTCCGTGCCGTAACACTGGTGTGTCCTAGGAGACCCCCCATAGACTCCATATCCTGGGACTTACTACTACATCCCAGGGCATGTAAAGTCACCATTGGCTTTACTAGACCTAAATTTACTAACAGAACCAGTACAAACCATCCTATTGTGGAACTACTGGTAGGGGTAATTTGATTACCCCTGGGTCTGTTGTTCGAGGGGGCACTGTCCCGTCCCCCCTCGTCGAGTTTTGGCTGGTGGCAGTGGATACTACTTTTTATGTTCGACCGCGAATATATTCCTATGGGATTTTCCCATTGTTCGAGGCTAAATACTTTTTCTATGTAGCCTCGGTCATACCGCCGGTTTATTAAATTAAAATGAATTCACCGGTTGGTATTTTCTACCAAAACTTGGTTTTTAAATGGCATATGTGTTCGCCTCTGTAACTCCAAACCAAAGGTTGAGCCCTTTGTTCCACTTTTGGCAGGCTTCTGCACAGAAGCCCTCCAGAGTGGTGCCATTCTGTCTGGGTACCACGGGGGGTTTGGGAGGGGGTTTAGGCACCCTGAACTGAGTTGCCTTGCGAACTCAAATCGCACTCTGGTGTGATTGGCCCAAGTGGTGAGCCGCCCCGCTCACCACTTAGCATGTTTGATTGACAGCTAGGCTGAATGAATGGGGGTTTTCTGCATAAAAGCAGGGCTTTGGGGACTGGAACTTCAGAAGTCCCCACAGGACCTAAGAATCCGACGAGGGAGAAGCTGAGCTGACCTGCAATGATGACACCACCGGTGGAGCCCTGCTGAACCGACTCACCACTTCCCAACGACAGAGGAGATCTCCCTGCTGGAGACTCCTCTTCCCTTTGACTGGTGGGAACAACCAGTCCCTTGCTTTTTCTTCGCTTCCAGGACGGCTAGTGGTCAAGTTGCCCGTGCTGGGCACCCCGGCAACCAGATAGCCACTAACCACTGTATCGCGACCAAAAGGTGGTGCCTTGTGACTGAGCACTCCGCGGCTGGTCTCTTCCCTGGTGGTGCAATGATCTTCACTTTCCTCTACGACAAGATCATCTCTTCTTCTGGCAAAGCCCCGACTTGCATCCACCACCAGGAACAACTGCCCCTGCCGAGCTGTCTCTCCACTTTCAAGGTACTGTGTCCGCCTGGCTTCCCTTGAAACGGATAGCGTGAGGTGTCTTAAATCCTTACCTTTCCACTGGGTCGCCTCCAGACCTTCTTAACTTTTGTTCTAAAACTGGTCCAACCTTTCTGTGACATTTTGCTACAAAGACTTGAAGTGCATTTCCACTGTGGTATTTTTGGGAAATACCGCCTTGCCTCTCTCCGAGTGGGCCTGGCCTCTGAACTTTGTGATGTACAGTAGACCCTGCCTTGCTTGCCTTGCATTTGCTTCGTAAAAGTGTTGGTACTGAGTTGCTTTCATACCCTGCCTTTTTCTCTCCATTTCTAACAAATACTAGAGTGCCATCTAGGTTAAGCACTCACCTCTATCTGCAAATAAGTGGTGTCTTTGAACCTAGACTTGTCGAAATATTGATATGGGATTGATATATACTTATAGTAACGGTGATTGAAGTTGTTTGCCATATTAGTGCCAGTGTGTTTTTCATAGATGTGTTTTTTTAAATAAATAATTTTATATCTTTACACCCAAGCTCTGATCAGTGTCTGCTTGTTCTACTGTGTAAATTGCCCTATCTTGTGTACTCTATATACAGCCTAACTCGTCTTGAGAGAAGTCTGACTGCTCAGCCACAGCTACCAGGTAAATCTGGGTGGTGCAGACTGCTACCAGTTGGGTTTACCGCTAACTCCTGTAGTCTTAAACTTTTTGCAGTGGTCCCAGAGGGAACTGCACAGGTTTCTGCCTAAGAATGCTTCTGTTGGTCTTGGGGTTTATATATGTTACCCAATGAAAGTGTACATAAATCAATCATTTGAATTCATAATATACCTGTGCAGGCGGCATCCCTATCAAACTCGACCTATATTTGGAATGTTAACGCCCTCTAGGAAAATAATCTCCTTCGTTGCTGTCTGTGATCTATAATTGTGTGCCTGAAAATCATTAAGTCATCTACACTTGCCCCTTTGTATGCCTTTTTGTGCCTTCGTGTGTATTCCAGTAATGTACAATTGACATTTCGTCTAAATCATCACAAACTCTTGTTCTGGCCGTTAAAATGCTCAAACCCCCAATCTTTCAAAGCTATTTCTGTTTAAATGAACAAAGTTTTTTTTTTAAATGCTTTGCAAAGTTACAGGTCTGTGCCCTCGCTCACGTCACACCGTTTAGAGACAAACTTCATGAAGTTGCAACGTTCAGCTAAATGCCTGCAAATTGGCTTTTATGAGCATTAAAGTATGCATACGTGATTACCATCACTTTGAATGGTGTTATAGAGGTTCTGTGATTTTCCACTCTGCAAACAGCTGCAACCAAAGAACAAACTCTGTAACATGATATGAGCCAAACCACAGAAGCAGGGGTTGAGAGATGTTCCTGAAAAGCACCGTTTGCTGAAATTATTAGCTGGTCTTTTATGAAGGCTACTTCAGTTGCCTATTGTGATATTAAACAGAGGGCCACTCGATTCAATCATCACATTCTTCATACTAGACTAGATCTAGTCAACCTAAATAGCATGTTCTAGTTACTATTTGTATATCTATGCTTACTTGTATACACTGGTGTTTGCCTGGCGTGTGTCTCTAGATGCTTGTTGCATTAATTTGCTTTATGTGATGCAGGCTGTCGCTTTTTCCGCCTAACTGTAAAAACAACACAGTGGCTTCCGTTTTTCAAAACGATATCGGTAAACATTGAAAATGACTATAGAGTTTCTACTCTAGGTCCTGTGTACCTAGATCATTGGCCTTCCACAGGTACCGTTTGTAAATGGGTTTTGATTGTGAACTCTGCATGGTACTTAATCTCTAGAAAAGAAAATACACCTAATTTTTTTTTCATCTAATGGTTCCAGATCAAAATAATGTTGATGAATCATTTATTTATTTGCATTTTTGAAGCGCTCACACAGCCCGCGGTCATCGAGGCGCTGTTACAGGAATTCTTTGTTTTTAGTTGCGTGGAATTCTTTGTTTTTAGTTGCGTAGGTGTTTGTCTCAGTTGCGTATTTATAACGCACTTAAATACCCAGAGGTTTCTTAGCGCGGACCCGGGGATCGAACATGTGTTGCTTCATGTTGTCTTGCTTCCAAGGCAAGCACTTTGTCACTGAGCTATCCTCCCGGGAGATAATATATCCTTTGGTACTATTTATATGTGTTGGAATTGGTGGGGGATTAATTACTTTCCATTTAAACTCTAATATGTTCAAGAGTCCTCCCTTAAGGGTAAGGTGGTAAAAAGACTAGTACCACATTAATCTCTTCTTATTTCAGTGTATGCCATTATATGGCATCATTAAGGCCCTCTCTATGGCTATTAGTGCGAAAATAGGTTCCTGCGCTCTTCTGAGAAGTTTCTGGTCCTTTATATATTTATTTTGGCCAGTTATTTGTTGTATCACTGTCCATCGAAGGTCATCTCAATGATGTCCTTTTTCTATGGAGTGCTTAACCATAGATGCTTTATCAATTCTGTTTTTGAGACAACTACGGTGCTCACAAATTCTCATTTTGATTTTACAATTGGTCTTGCCCAAATATTGAAGACCACACGGACAGATAATCATCTAGATTACAGAGTCAGAATTACAAAGAGTGAATCTTTTTTGTGTCCATGGTTTCTCCAGTCCTATTTTAGAAGCCAGTTTGCAGATTCTGCAATACCCACAGGGGTGATGTCCTATGATTGGGTTCATTCCCCATGTTTCTACCAGTGCCGAGTGTCTCTGAATCGATTGTTTGATTGTGCTAATACTAACGATATTTCCCATTGGTGTGCTCTTTTGAAAGTAAAAACTGGTCCGGTCACTTGTTTGTCTATTCCAGGAAAAATGTTCACGTGTTTCAGAATTATATTTTGAACCTTAACATGTTGTAAACTCTGGTTTGTAAACGTCACGACACATAGCTTCTCTTCATTAGGTCTCCCTTGTTCTTCCAGTAGGGCCTCTCTGTTGTTATTAAAGGCTCTCTTTGCTGTCTTCCTGACTAGCCTTTTAGAAAATCATCTATTAGTAAGTTTGTCTGTGTTTGCTTATTAACTTTGATTACTTCTATTTTCGTTCACTATTATGTATGTCATTACTGTATTTTTCAAGAATGACTATCTCTTCTTTCATCTTCAATAGCATTATTATTGTTGATCAATACTAATGTGTATTTGTCAATATTTTATTTTTCATGAATTACTATTTTATTAACCTTGATTTAAATATATGGAATCAACATTAATGTGTTTGCCAGTAATTTATTTTTCATGAATGACTGGAACTGTTTTTTAGTAATATCAGCTACAATTATTTCCGATCAATATTTTTCACCACTGTTGTATTTTTATTGAATTACTACACTGAGTTTTGTATTCTTAATTATTATTGTTTCTGATCAGTGGTCATTGCCTGAATCACTGTAGTGTTTTTCATAAATTGTATTTGAGATGAGTGGGTATGGAGCTGGGCTGGATTTCATGAAATCGGCACAATTACTGATTTATCCATTTTAGCTTTCATCCAGCCTTTGCTTCAGTCATGGCCAGCAGCTTGCCAGATTCACAGACATATGCAATACATTCATACATATGCTTACAATATGAGAATATGTTTCTGAAAATGTGTGTTTTCTAACAAACTCTGATGAGTGCCTATTTCAAGTCTCTTATTTCATCTTTCTGCACCTCTACTAACATGACCAAAGCTTTAGCAGAGGGGGAGAGGAGAGGGGTTACAAATGTTTAAAAAACAATGGGGGTCATTCCGACCCTGGCAGTAGGGGGTTAATGGGCCAGTAGAGCTGCCGGCCCTGTTATCCCCCTACCGCCTCATTACGAGTTCCGCTCGCGGGACCCGCTAAGGACTCCTGGTTTTACCAGGCGTCCTTAGCGAGTCCCGTGAGCGGTCCAGCATGCTAACAGCGGGCCCGTTATCAACGGGCCCGTTGTTAGCATGTTCCCCATTCCCACTGAGCCCTATGGGGGCTCAAATGGGAATGGGGATGGGTTCCTGGAATGGGAAAATACCGGGCCCTCCAAGATCGGAATGGCCTGGTATTTCCCCATTCCAGGAACCCGGACCCGGTACTCGGAATGAGGGTAACCATGCCTCAAATAGCGGCATGGCTACCTCCAAGGTCGTAATGACCTCCAATATCTCTCCAAATAATATTCAGCTGGTTCTTAAAGGCAGGAATCCAGCCTTTATTCGGTATTGCAATGACGTATTTTGAGCTCCTCCTGTCACACATTTGGTTGTTCATAATATAGGGTTGGGCCCTAGGACATTGTGGTCATGTGGAGTAGCAGTGATTGATTCAACCCCATCACTCCAAGACCCCAGTGTCTAGACTTTTCCGTCTTCTGTGTTTCTTCCACTCTACTCTAACATGGATTGTATCCATTTCTCACTGCTGGAGGAAATAGAGTCAAGGCAGTCCGGGATCTGTGTGGGGGTCTGAGGAGGATTATTGCCCGACAGCAGAGGACAAGGTGTTGGTTGTATTGATCCACAATTTAGATTCAATCTTGGTTATTTCTGGTATCCTAATTAGCACTCTCAAAAATTCTGAAACAGGTTTTTCTCAGTGGGTTGGGTACTGATATTAACCTTCAACTTATGAGATTGTTACTGCTTATTAGTTGAGCTATGTACTTGGTATAGCGCTCAACAATATGGCAGTCTGACTTTATTCAGTCCACTCATACTCCTTTAACCCTCCTACAAGATTAACAGAATGAGGGGTTGCAGTTTTGGTGCCATTGCGTTATTCAGAAGGCACAATGGGAGTGGGGGCTTTCTTGAAAATCCTATTTACAGTGATTTCCTAAATGTTGCCTACAGTGACCATATCAGGCTGTAAGGAGTACCAGGCAGCCCTAATACAGTAAAACAAAAGAGGTGATGGCTGGGAGGTTTCAAATTAATCCTAACCTCTGGCATTGTTATGGGCAACCCTCTAGACCGTCGTTCTTCACCTGCCAAGCCATTACAAAAGGGTAAAGACCATATACAAATCAGGCTTGGTCCCACCCCAAAAGGGGCAGTCCATCCCACACTTCTTGGTCACATCTCTTCTGCACGAGACTACAAGCATCCCCAAAGATGTTTCAGCCTTGGTGGGCCTCATCAGTGAGGAGTAACTTGGGTCTCTAGGCCCAGCAGGCACGGGACCCACGTCTCAGCATACCCATCCCACCAGAGTTACCTATGCAAAAAAAAAGAGGCGATGGTTGGAAGGTTTCAAATTAATCCTAACCTCTGCCATTGCTTTGGGAAACCCCCCAGACCATTGTTCTTAAGCTTCGAAGCCATTATCAAAGGGGAAAGGCCATATGCCAAAAGGGGAGGTCCAGCCCAAACTGATTGGTCACATCCCTTCTGCACGAGATCACGAGACCACAAGCATCCCCAATCTTGTTTTGGCCTTTGTTTTTGAATCAGGTACAAATACACTAATAAAAAAATGAAAAATTACATGTTTCTAGTTTTACACCAATATTGATAGAGAAAAACGAACCTTTTTGTGGTAAGAACCTTTAACACTTAATAGTGGTGATATTTAATCTGATCAACAGACCGCTAATGACGTAGTTCAGGTGGTATATCATTTTCAAGTGCTTTCATTCCATCGCTGCTTGCTGTGGCACTGCATCTTCCTTTCTTCTTAACCCACATCCCAAATCAACCCACAAGCACTACATTACCCAGTAATTCTCCCCATGCTAATACATAGTAACCCTCTCACCTCCATAAGCACCCAATCCCAATGCTTGATGATCTCCAGTAAAACTCTACCCATGCTGCGTGGTTGCCCCCCACTCTGGTTGTCTACTCACTAGGACTTGATGATGCATGAGTCCACCACACATACTCACTCCCTGAACTGCGCCCCCTTCCGGCCTCCATTATAGTAGACATAATTAAAAGTGAAGAAGTGAAGAAGGAAACACCTGTGTATGAGCGCCATACAAATGTCCAATAAATAAATAAATACATACAATTTGGATGGAAAGTGGAGAGCCAAGCTAGTGAAGGATCTCTTACCTCTGTCATGGAAGGCTATAAGGGAAGCTAACTACCTGGTGGCCATCTTGGTTGGTATCTTGAAGCAGTATAAATTAAATGCAATATTCTTTCAAATGCAATATGTAGCAGAGCTAAGATGGGTCTACATGCAGTCAAGTCATCTTCGTGTGATGGGGCAGCTCAAAGACCCCTCACTAGTCTTCCAGTCATAGAGGGCTACTCTCGAGCAGAAGAGTTTTGCTCTACTACTGCACTTCCTCTCCAGCTGTGTGTCCTTGGAGTGAGTCGTTTCAGGCTGTGTGGTTTGGCCAATGTCAAGTGTCATTGACCCAAGGGAAACAGACGGCTTGGAACAGGCTACTCGTACTGCCTCATGAAACCAAAAAGGATGTCTAATTGGCCCATCCTCTCAGCCACACATGCCTACATATATACTCCAATAAGAGAAATCAGGTGAAGGTTTGGTGCTCGACTGGTTTTAAGATCTGTGAGTCCCTCTGCTTATTTTTTTTAAATCGCAGTGACATAGAAAGACATTGCAGGGAAAGACCTGAGTTTTTGATCCTCAAGGGAATTGTGGAAGTCATGGGAAGTTAGATATAAAAAACGTGCAAAGAACAGAAAATAAATGCAAGACCAAAAGGGCCATAGGTCATAATGTATTGCCAAAGGTATAATGCAGGATGCCACAAAAGGCCTCTCCCAATGATGGCAGGTGCAGGCACAAACCTAGCCTAATGCTGACTTTCCCAAGGCCAACCAGCCTCTCAGCAAATCAACCTGCTAGGAACGCTTTGAATATCACAGTAACACAGCCATACCACAACTGAGAGCATAGAAGGTATCGTTTTAAGTACTTTGGAAATGAAGGCTTCAAGCAGTGGAATTTCTGTTCACTGCAGTCTCCTCCATCGCTTGTCTGCCATGCCGGGAGCACAAGTCCCCAATTTTCCGCTTAATCTTAATATCTGGTAGGCAGGAACAAGCAACAGCAAGGGCAAAATCCATCTGCCATCTACTCTTTTCACTGCCTTACAGTTCTGGTGAGGTGCCAGCATGCAGTGACCCCCACGCATGGTTAACTTAGAACCTAAGTACCATGCCTTCCTTTACTTCCCCAATGCCCCTCCAGCAACCTGCTCCCTGCTAATACAGAAATCTCCCACATCAGTCATAGGCCCACAAGTATAAAAAAAACAGACTTGCCTCAAAACCTTCTCTCCCCTTAGCTTACCCAGAAGTAAAATCTCTCCAAAGTTCCCGGACTCCCATCGTACCTGTTTGGTGGCCCTTCAGGCCACCATGGCACCATAAAAACGGGCACATCTATTGACAATGAGAAGTGGCTCCCTCTCTGACTAGCACCTCCTCACTCATCCGTTCCTTCTCAGGATCTCCACATCTCGAGTGCTGGTGACAGACCCATTAACCTGCTGCCAGGCACCCTCAAGAGATCTTACTATTCTACGTATTCTGTTCCTCCTCAGCTGTGGCACCACATATCCACCCACCAGGCCCGTCCATACTCTCTAAGTCCTCAAGAGCGTAGTCCCTGGTGACTCATGTGGGTCTCAAGACTCTGTCTTTTCAACGAAATGTAACTCATTTTATTTCAGCATGTTTTAACTGATTATCATAGGCAAAAGGTAGCTGCCACATCAGGCTAAAGCAATATCAGATAAGGATTGTGGAAGTCAACGAGTGATTTTAGAAAACGAGGAGTAGAATTGTGATGAAAACACATAGATCTGGTCAAACACTCTCTCTTAACATGCTTCTGACAGTTCATGATATACCTTCTCTTGCCCCAGGGGGAACACCCCTGTCATCAAGAGTGACATCAAGCGCCTGGAAGCTATTGACCACATCCCAAATCAAGTGAAAACAGAGAGTGAAATACATGAGCCTTGATAAATCGTCTTCCGGTGGCTCTATAATATTCTCAGGGCATAGGAGAAATTCATTACATTTTCTTTTTCGAACGCACCATTACTGCGGATTGTAGGTAGGCGTTTTCGCCGGCTGTCCTTTCCGCTGAGTTCTTACCTGTAGGGCGGCACTGTATCACTTGATCTGATCTTGTGTCATCCGGTCGCCCCAGTCACTCGTTGTTGCATTCGCTCTTCCTCCCGTTGGCCCCGGTCACTACTCCAGAAACGTACTATGCAGTCGCGTCTTTTATGCAAATGGGCTGACAAAGGTAATCCCAGTGTAAATGAAAACAGATGGCCAAAACAAACACAGAGTTGCATACCGTTTTACATGAGGTAACAAGGGCATTTATTTTAACAGTTAATGGAGGATTTTTTCAACTCACTTCATTATAAAAAATATTTATTACAACATTCTGAAAACTATTATTGTTACTTTTTTTTATTTTTTTTTTTTATTTTTTTATTTACTTGATTCAATTTACAATAGAAATTTTTACAAGATAATAAATATTTTTTTTCCCCTCCTTCCCTCCTTCTGAATTGTCCATTCCAGCCTATAAAATAAAACGGGAGAATGTCCTCCTCTGACAAACAGTAGGCAGAGAAACGAGAGAAAGAGTGTGCAACGGTGCAAAAAGGGACAATACGATAATAAAAGTTGACCTTCCTGCCTAACACCAGACTAATTTACAGCTTAGTATATTGTAAGAGGATTTCCCCCTTGATTCATTACTGAAGTTCTAATTTCAAGTTCGTGAGGAATTGTGCAACCGCTATAACATGGGAGGTGTTGTCTCCCTCTATGAATTTATTCCACCAGTCCTCTTCACCACATGTTGTCGACTCTTTAAATATATGGCCAAGGTGTCTATCTCTCCAGTCCCTCAGATTTGTGCATGTCAACAACAAATGCCTCAATGATTCAATTTCATCTGATTTTTTACAAAAGCTACAACCATTTTCCAATGAGATCTTTCTTATCGCCCTAATTTCATTTGTGGGTAACAGGTTTAAGCGAAAACGCATGAAGATACTTCTTAAGTGTCTATTTGGAATTTTTCTAAAGTAATTTGGCATTTCATTTATGCCCCTTGTTGTCGGCGGTTGGTGGTTTATTATTTTACTTCTGTTTTGCAAAGACGTCGTCTGCATCCAGTCTCGTTCCAACAGTTTTTTTCTGACTTTATTTGGGTTTTGAATCAGCTCTTCTTCAGTGCTGTCAATATCCACCAGAGTGTTTCGATTTTCCATTGCCCAATTTATGAGCAAATTACTTCTCTGATCCTCAAGTTCTATATTGATGATGGTTGCTACACTTGGGCATTTGCTAATTTTGATTTTCCTGTATAGCATTAATGTATTTCTTACCACCATCGACTCTAATGACTGTAACCCTAGTTCTTGTCGTATTGTTGAAATAGGAGTCGATGTTGGTAACTTTAAGGTAGTTTTCCCAAAAAAGTCCTTCAATTCGCCTCCAGAATTTCCGTGGTATCGTTAGCATTGCATCGGCTCCGTAAATTAGGGATGGCACCACCTTTCCCTTGTAGAATTGTATCAAGGGATTTATGGTGAATTTGCAAAATCTTACATCAATCATTTTGGCTTGAGTCGCCAACTTCTTTGTTTTTTCCAAGAGATGATCTTGCATTGGAGACTCCTGACTGTTGTTACTGAGGATTACCCCTAGATACTTGAATTCCTTCACTTGTTCAATTTTTTCTCCGTCTAGTGTCCATATGAATTTTTCAGTACGAGAGTTGTGTTTTTCCATGATCATAACTTTAGTTTTACTTTTGTTGATTTCCAAGTTGTTCTTCCTCACATAGTCTGCCAGCTGATTGAGTTGTCGCTGTAGTCCAATTGGTGTCAAATCCAACAAGATGAGATCATCTGCATATAGCAGTCTTGCAATTTTTGATCTTCCTATTGTGGATGGAAAAACATGTGTCGCCTCCTCACCTTCTTTGATGTCCCAAAGATATGAATTAAATAGTGTTGAGGCGAGGGGGCACCCTTGCTTCACTCCCCTGGCCGTAGATATTTCTTCAGAAAGTAGTCCTGCTTGATTTAGACGTACTCTTATAGTAGTGCCTTGGTGAAGAGCTCTTATCGGTGCCAAAATTCCAATCGGACATTTTTTAGCTCTCAATTTGTCCCATAGTATTTCCCTGTTGACCTGGTCAAATGCCTGGACCAGGTCTACAAATACTTGATAGATTTTCGGGCTTCCTTCATGTATCTTGCTTTTTAAGATGCTTAGTAGCAAAATATTTACAGCTGTCCCTGCATCCTTTACAAACCCTGATTGTAAAGGGTCTTCATTGCCCGAATCTCTTTCCCAGTGTTGGAATTTTTCCAGAAGAAGTGAACCAAAGATTTTTCCAATCACGTCTAGAAGTGCTATTGGGCGGTAGTTCTTAGGCTCCTCTCTTGGTCTATGTTTATATACTGGCACTATGGTTGCCATTGTCCATGAGGTGGGTATGGTTCTATGGAGAGTGCACTTCTTTATTACTTCATAGATGAAATTTGCCCATTCTTCTTTATTTTCTTTTAAATCAGCATTTCTGATACCATCAGGGCCTGGGGCCCTCGAGTTGTTTAACCGCACCAGTTTTCTCATGATGTCATCCCAATCCCACGCTGTTTCCCATGGGGAATTTAGGGAGACGGGGTTATAGTGTCCTGCTGTCCAACTTTCTTGAACAAATTTCTAAAAAATGTCATCCAAGTCTCTCCCACAAAGTTGTTTATTATGTTCTCTCGGGCCCTAGAAGTTGTTCTTATCAGGGACCAAAAGTCTCTTGATTTCCTGCTACATATCGTCCGCAACATTGCGGCAGCATCTGCTTGTTCAATTGTTGCTCTATTGAGCCAAAGCCAGCTTTTATAAGACCTTACAGCATTTTTTACTTGGTTCAACATCTCCGGAGTGTTTTCCTTTTTTGCAAGACGTTTAAGTTTTCTTAATTTTTTTCTTTCTTCCACAATGCTTTTGTTGAATTCATGAATATGATCTTTTATCTCACGATTAGGCCACGTTTTTTTCTTTTTTTCATAGATTTTTAATAGAGGACGATAGTCGATGTTGTCTTTTCCTGTTCTAATTCCTGTGTCTCGGTTCAGTTTACATGTGTCAGTATAGATACTCGTCAGTTGTTCAACTGCCTTTGCTGGAAGTCTTAGTCTTGTGCCTCCACTGCAATCTTCAATTTTAGCCATCATAATTTTCCTGGGTGACCTTATGTTTGTCCACGTCGCCTTTAATAAATTATGGTCGCTGTTGAATACTACCTCAAAGTTGACCATTATCTTCAACAGTTCATTGGAAACAAATATGTGGTCTAAATTTGCTTTCTGATGGTTTCGCTCCCACGTCGGGATTGTTGGCCCTTCGCTGTGCATACATGTTTCTAGACTGTGGAGGTTCCATGTTGACATCATCTTCATCCATAGGTGTCCCCGAGCCATATTTAAGGGTACCTTTTTCATATTTCTCTTGTTAAATTGCTTGCTGGGGCATACCGCATTCAGGTCCCCACATACTATTACGTATTTTGGTGCCCAGTCTACGTGCATTTTTTCTAGTATGGAATTTCCTGTTTTCAAAAATACATTGTTCTTGATTGCGGCCGGATTCCAATAGGTGTTTATCACACCAATTGTTTCTTTGTTTTCGCTTTTTTTAATATTAGTGTCCGCCGCCGTTTTTGTCCATCTAAAAATTTTTACTTGAAAATGGGCATCTGAAAGTTCTGTTTTTATGGGTTCAATACCCACACCTGATCTAGTGGCAGTCATTAGACCTGACGTTGGGCGACCGTTTCCCGAGAAGTTAGCTGGTGCTAAGAAAGTTTCATATCCTTCTAGTTTATTTTGCTAATAAATGGGTGAAGCCTCTGGTGTTCCAACTACCCAGTGTGATGTCATTGGACTCTTCTTCTTGCCCTCCTCTTAATCTCTGATCCCAGGGCTCCTTTGTTTCTCTGGGTGGCCAGCTCTTTCTAGCTAGTGCTTCTGATGTTACTTTTTTAGTCATGAGAACTAAAACAATTAACAATGATAGTAGGATATAAGCAAAACCGAGGTAACATCGTATGTAAAGGATGTGGTTCAGGGACGTGGAGTTTGTGATAAAGGTTGTTAGGGTGTATTAGACATAGGGAATTGGGGACTGCGGGCTGTCCCCTGCTTCCTTAAAATGCTGAGCACTAGTCAGTTGACGAGTTTGCGTTTCCAGTTGATAAGTGAATATTGTTGTGGAAAATAGATTCTGTTACAAACAATCCCTACTTTCTGTACCAGCAATATTTAAAGGCAATTATTGTGGTGTTAACACCCCGTTCCAAAGCTGCAATGGGGGTAACAGCCCTGCAGCCCAAGTTAACGGCCCGAGGAAATCGAGGGCCGTTAGCGAGGGCTCCAGGCCATTACGCACCCCCTTGCAGCCCTTGGAACGGGGTGTTAAGGTCATTAGCACCCCGGGTTACCAAAGAGGTAAACCGAGTTGCTAAAATAAAAGTATTTTCATTCATTGAAGAGGACGCCCTGCGCATCCCATTCAATGACCATGGCGGCTGGGAAAGGAAGGCTGCTGCAATTACTTGTAATATAATCAGTTAAGCACAATGATGTGAATTGTTCCACTATTTCACTCATTTTAGCAATATTTTTGTTTAGATGTTTTTCGATGGTTTTGTACGTGATGAAATCATGTAGGCCCATTCTCAGAACTCTGCACGATATACAGAGCCCTCCCCTGCCTTGACACCGCATTACTAATGGCACTGTTGCATTTGCTCAATGCTCACACCGATCTGAACGTGTGCTTTCAAAACACAAACACTAAAGAGGAAAGTATGAGCAAATGCAAAGAAAAGTCGCTCAGACCAATCAAAGTCTACAATATAAAGGCAAGGGAAATCCATGCTGCTAACAGCTGTGTGTAAATACTCTATGCCATGAAAGCGAAAGGTGTTGGCTATGAAAGCATCAAAGCTCTGTCTCAATGCAAGAAATATCTGACAAATCCTGTACGGTACAAATTGAGGCAAATTAGGGACATGAGTTCAAATGATGTGAGAAACATAGCTAAGGATAAGTCGGGGACACAGACTACCGACCCCTCATTACACCTCCTCGTACTTTTCAATTGTAGTCTATGCCCTTGGAACTCCATGCTAGTGCCCGCGGCATGAGCCCTCAAGGAAAGAACCCACCACTATATTATTCTCCCCTGTCATCCTTAAAGCACCCACAGCACAGCATCCCTCATTCTTTCCAGACATTTAAATGGACCTCCGCACTCCGCCTCTAAGTGCCGATAAGCACTTCATTCCACCTACTCCACATGCATATTCCCTGAGGTGAGGCCATTTCACCTCTGCCAATAAGCCGAGCCATGAAGCTCCTGAAGCCTGGAGTCATGTTGGAACCTCCGCTGTGGTATTGGCCCCATCCCCCAATCTATTTCATCAAATTATTTTTATGTATTTGCATTTATAAAGCGCACTGGCATCCCAGGGGCATTGGGGCGCTGATACAAGAGAGTGACTTAGTTACAGGTTACTTATCTGTGTGGGAGAGTGGGCACACCTGGTTAAATTGTAGTGGCTACGTTCGTAATACGTATGTGCATTGTGTTAGTTCTGTTGGGTGCAGCCCACTGTCAAGTATCACTGTGCTGAGCACTTATAAATTAATGCAAGAAAATAGAGACCCAGGCTTGTGCGCCATCGGTGTGGGCCGCACACCCTGATGCCCAAAAAAGGGGGTAATGTGAGTCAAGCAATTTCTGATGATTTTAATTCTCCAATTTGATTTGATAGGTTATTTATAACCCGCTTAATACCCAAAGGTTTCTAAGCGCAGACCCGGGGATCGAACCTGTGGTGCTCCGTGTTGTCTTGCTTTCAAGGCAAGCACGTTGCCACTGAGCTATCCTCCAATAGCGTAGTGTAAAAAATACTGTCAGACACAGTTCCATCAAATGGTTAGTTTTAATCTGGTGGAATGAACCAAACAGAGGTTCTCATTCTTATGGAAAAACAGCAAAAGTAGGCCCTTGCATTTCGGACCGTTGGTCCTTCATCGGGCCCCGGCTTATCAGCAAACAAATCCTTAGAGTATGCAAATCAATCAGTCAAAATTACCCACATGTTGAGAGCCGGATATTATACAAGTTACGTCGTTGCTACTGGTCACAAGAGTTGTAGCAAGTTGGAGCAGGTTACATGTTTGGCATAGTACATACATAACAAAATGATGTGGATAGGAAGACGTGCTACATGAGGATAATTCAACACATTGAGAGTCCTATGGGTCGATGCTGGGAGATTACAGATGAACAGTCATGTTTTGATTTCTTTACGGAAGGCTTACTGGGATGAGGCCCCTCTTAGGGTGGGTGGAAGGGAATTCCACTCGGTTGCAGCGATAAGAGGAAACTGGAGCCTCCCGCCCGTGCTTTTGTAACCTTAGTTACTGAAGGTAGGTTGGTGTATGTGGTTCTAATTGGTCTTTCTGTGAGTGGTCTGGAGAATCTCTGAGACAGGTATTGAGGTCAATCACCAAGACCCAGAGCCACAAACCCCACACCAGTGTTTCCTGTCCATATCGCCAGCCATCTGGGAGACATCCATAAAATAAAGTCTCCAGCAAGTTCTCTTTCAAAAATCGAATAAGCAGCAGAAGAAAATACCCGTTCCACGAGTACTGTTATACAATACTGTAAAATTAGCAACACATAGCCCCTCATTACAAGTTTGCCGGTCTGGAATTAATGGTGCCGGGAAAACCGTACCGGCACCGTTTTCCCGACCGGCAAACTACGAGTTCAGCGGGCGGGTGCCGTACCGCGGGTGGAATGGCACCCGGCCGCAGAGATGCACAGAAACACTGGCTCCATTACGACATGGTGCTGGTGTTTCCGTGGTCCCCATTCACGGGAATGGGGATTAACAGAATTGCCGGCGCCGAATTTACCGGACCAGCAGGGTTGTAATGCCCCGGTAAATTCAGCAAGTCCGGCGCCGGTAATTCACTGCGGCATCCTGCCGGTTTTACTGGCACGGCTACCGCCGGACTCATAATGAGAGCCAAAGACGGGAGTGTGCATATTCACATTTAAAAAAACAATACACAGATTGCCATTATAACATCTTAATAGCTAACGTCAATGTGTTGAACCTAAAATAACCTAAATAAATTAAACAATTATTTTTAAAAAATCAGTTCTGCCCTTTCCTATGGTTATGGCTATGGTTCAATACCTAAATGCTGCACAAGAAATAATGAATCATGTCTTCACTAACTGCTCAATTATTAGTATAAAGACTGTAATTTGTATTTTATATGGACATCACAATGAATAGTAACTTTCAGGGCAGGTGGTATACTTAGAACATGCTTGAGTAGTAAATTGCACGTTGTATAGCAGAAAATGTATTTCATCGAATAACTCACACATGGTTTTTTTCTGCCACAACAGGGTTACTATGCAGCCAAATGTGTATATGGAACCCATTACATATTAGTTTCAACCGTCTATAAAACATCTGACTAGCAGTGCAGGCACTGGCAAGCTGCTCACTGAGAAGAATCTTGCAACAAATGGGTCATTTCCAAGATGGCCGACATTATTATTTCCCTGTGCATAGAGTCCCTGATAGAAACAGGGCAACGCTACGAGCACTTCCTGAATTCATTTGGGCCTCTGCGTGTCTATTAGGAGTTAGACCAGTTGCAGTACACTCTATCAAGGGGATTGATATCTGAGCCCCAGACCGCCATGTATTTTCTGTCCCCAGTTAAAAAGCTCTCCACCTTTTAAAAGTGCCATGGTAAGTGATCTGTTTCTAACGTACACACAATGAATTTAAGTTTGGGGCCCGTGATTTGCAATGTGTACCATGCTAGCACCCATAGTTTCTTCATTATCTACCTTTTCTTTCTTTATATCTTGCGTAAGTGGTCATAAATTGAATGTGTTTCAAGGAATTCAATGAACTGCACATCTCTTTTCCGGGTTTTCTTGGTCATCCATTCACAACGATTCCACAGGTTCTAATAAATCACCCTTTTGAATGAAACACATGATCTGCTAGGAGATCGGATAAACTCGGAGAATCCCATAGCGCAAGTCTTAACATTGTGGCAGATTATAATATTTCTTAAACTGCTGCAAAGATTTGAATTCTAATTTCCTTTGAAAAAAAATATACCTTGGAAATCGTACACTTCCTCTGTATTCTCCTATAGTAAGAATGGACATGTTGGTCTCCTTAGGTGTCGTTTATATATTTCAGTATTATATACAGTTTATCCTCATGTTTATTTTATGCACTTCCAGTTTGTAACTGATTCTAGTTTTTAACTTCCTTGAAAAAGATCTTCTTGTTTTAGAAAGAAAGTACGATTAAGATTGATTGGTGCTTTTAGAAAACTGACCTCAAGAGTATAGCCATTCTAACAGAATTTAGCTGTCAAGAAGCCGACCCCATGTGGAGGACGACCTATGCTAAAGAAACCACAATCGGTTATAGAAGCCATGATGCATCCCACTACAAGGTCACCCAACAGACTAATATCGATATTGATATTGATATTTTATTTGCATCGCGCTCGTACACAAGTGTTTCAGAGCGTGACAAGGCAAGGGAGGGGAACCTTTTCTTCTCCATTCAGTAATTCAATTTCTATCACGGGATACCCCCAAACCCCTTTGTTTGCCCCACTGGAACTTTCCACTAGTATGTCTGACTTCCTTGTCCAAAAATCACAGGAGTAAGGATCACATCATTGAGGCTCATAAACAGCGCGACACCTGTGATGTAGTGCCCTGCCATGTTTAAGAGGTTTGGGTTCTTGGGACAAAGGCGAATGGGTGCTACCATTCACTATGTTGTAAAGGACCAAGTGATTGTGTGTGGGGGGAACCCCTTTTCTACCCCACATCCACCTCTGATCTTGGCAGGCCCTTGTCATAACGGTCCACAGTCATTCATCATGGGCCCACTAAGATGTTTAATGCCACAGGAGAATCTCAGAGAGACGTAGAAAGGATACAAGTAGAGACTCCGTCCCACAAGACAGAGATTCTCAAGAGTGCAATTTTGTAGGCTTTTATGAGCTGAAGAGTTCTCCTCACACACACATTACTGCATGGCTTCAGAAAGTTGCAGACAATAATGTGCAGCCATTGCTGTCCACCAAATGCTCCCTCCAGGTTCATAGAGACTCTGTAGATCTAAGATGGTGGACCTACTATAAAAAGCCCTGATCCAGGCAGAGAATGAGGGCATGGTCAGCAACTTGGACCAGGAAGAAAACACTACTCAATAAGAAACTCTGGCCAAGAACAGATTCGTGGACTGGATGCCAGTGACCAGCAATCCGTCATATTAAGATGAACCCCTGGCGTGGGTTAAGGAGTATAAGATGCAGACAGAGAAACCAAGTAGTGTGAGAGTATGGAGTGATCACAAACTAAGACAAGGAGGGTGTTGAAGAAGAATAGAATGCGTCACAGGTGTCTTGCAGCCAGGAGAGGAGGTGACCTGGAGAGAACGGGAAGATAAGACAATATGGAGAAAAGCTGGTAAGGTAGCAAGGGATACAGAAGGAGTGGGGTGAGAGCATCAGATAAAAGATGAAGATAGAGATACCCTAGAGTTTGGGTAGACAGGCCCCAAAGGTTGTGGGGAGAGAGAGACCCCAGTTGTTGTGGAGTCACCCTAGAGGTTTTAGAGAGAGATACTAGAGAGTTTGAAGTGAGATGCCCCAATGGCTATGGTGATTGATAACCCAGAAATAGTGGAGAGAAGTACCCCGGAGATTGGGAAGAAATCCCCAGAGGCTAAGGGAAATCCAGAGAAGCAAAAGAAGTAGAAAGTCATATATAATCCCTAACAGTAAGAGACATAAAGAGTAAGTCCCGTCCATTAACCCTATATGTTGCAGACCAGTGTTAGTGGGACGAGGTATGAAGACACTACAGATGATTCAAGGAGGTGTTAAATGTTGAGCACAAGGAAGACAAGGGTAGTAAAGGGAAAGAAGAGCAAGCCCAAAATGCACAACTGGGAGATGGCCCAGAGCAGTGTAGCCCAAAGGGAAGGGATAGGCCAGTGATCCTAAGAATAAGAGATGTAAATCCCTACCTAAGACAATCTGCTACATTCAGGGCAAAGCAGGCTGCTAGTGATCATAATGGCACCCCTATTAGCAGTCACTTTGGATCTAGAATGTTTCTGGGAGAGGCTCAGAGACACCTCTAAGACTAAGAGAATATAAATATCCACAATGGATTTCTGGGTGAGAGGGTCCGGGACATTGATACTATTTTATTATTAAGAGACTAAATTACTATCCACAGAACAGTTCCACCATGCTCTACCTTGAATGTGGCTAGGGTTATCAAAAGAGCCCAACTCCAGAATGTGCAGCTTTGATCAATATAGTATGTCTCAAATCAAGATTGCTCCTAGAACCAGGTCCCTCTTTTCAACCAGACTTAGGATCCAGCATTCCCACGTGATCAATGGGAGGCTAGCACCCAAATCAGGCCTAGGTATCAAATTTGGCTTGTGGTAGGGACCGGAGTTGTGGACACTGATTATAAGCATGTTTACACAGTGCTGCTGCTCTTCAATCATGCCAAAATCTATGTTCAAATAACAATGGGGATCCTATAGGTCAAACAATATGTGTGATACCGTTGAAGCCCAGAATTCAAGAGGTGACAGCTGGAAGAGAGTAAGGGAAACTAGGGCTTGGGGTCTTCTCATCCTGGGCCTGGCACTAGTATGAGAGTGAATTATTTGGACATTCTTCCCCTGTGTCCTGAGTTAGCTGTGGCTCAGTGCTCTGCACTCTCTTTAGCATACCATCTCAGCCGAAGAAGGCAGAAATAGGATCAGGCCATTCTTAGTAGAGAGGTGGGGCATGTTATACCAAGCAAAAGATTATAGGAAAAAGTTGGGACAGACATGCTACCAGTTCTTAGCCTTGACACAGCTTAGAAAAGTGATGGTGGACCATGCCTGTTCTCATCCAAAGGCTGTCCATTAGAAGGTGACAAAGGTGTGCAAAAATCCTCTTGGGTTGACGTACAGTGTGAATCCAATGCTGATATTACAAATTATAGATGTGCCCTTCTACTGTATTGGGATGTATATCATTGGGCCAATCAGCCCCTCCAATGATGGGAATCTCTACCTCCTTGTCCTTGTAGACTATACCATCCGCTATCGCAAAGACCTTCTACTATCCTACTATTCAACAATACCACCCAATAGATTATTAAATATCTTGTCCCTATTTTCTCATGGACACATGTCCATCAGAAGATTGTCATGGGTCACGGTTCCACTTCAATGTCCAAAATCTTGACAGAGCTACACATTGACACCCTCTGTATATCAACCCCAGATGTATAGCCTAGTTGAGAGATTTAATCAGACATTGAAAAACTTTTTCTAAAAACTGGATGCTAGAAATTGGGACGACTTTCTACCATGGCCATTTCAATGACACTGCAGGCTTCTACAGGGATGTGTCCATTCAAAAAGGCTTGTGGAAAAAAACACTCAATGTTCCTGAACATGTAGGGGCCGCTGAGGGACCCTCAGATGTGGAAACAAGGCACAATCACCACACACAAACTGATACACCAGACATGAGGTTGTATTCCCAAAATCTAGGGTTTATTGCAAAACAAATAGTCCCAGTTGGCCAAATGGTCCCACGCCCAGCGACGTGTGTCTAACAGACCTCGGGGAACGCAAGAGAGCAAAAATTGTACATCAGTTACATATATACAAAATGAGCATCTCCTAATCAGTAATGATACATTCAATGTCGCTCCTAATTAATTCCCTTTGAATTGGAGGCGATGATTGACCTTGGTGACGAATATGACAGTTTGCAATCTCGAATTTACAGACACCATTCTTTATTTGAGAGAACACAGTGCTTCTGTTTTCATGGGCAAGCTGCGTGCAGGGGACTGGCACATTCCAGGCCTCACTATCTCCTGGTTCCGATTCATGCTCTAGAGGTCAGCTTGCTCTCTGGGGCCTCACAGTGCTCAGAAAGAGGGGCCGTAAGAAGAGCATAATTCAAACCTTTTAATATTAGTTTTGTACATTGCTATTCTTTTAAGGAGACTCACTGGCATCCGTGTACTGATTAAAATGCCTTGCTCCTTGCCTTCAAGGATATGTGAGGGAGGGAACTGGGCATTTCTGTCTGGCTCTCCAGTGTAATGTTTCAACATGTCTTTAGTAACCTTGGACCATTGAAGCGAAATAATATCTACAGCAAAGCAGTTTTACATGAGGCAAAGTGGCAACGTTAGAGAGAGCAGAGAGAGAAAACAAAATGGTGATTCTGGTCATCTTAAAATGGCCGCACTCTAGTTGAGCTAATAGCTACATAATGACTAATGAGCATATATTCTTAACACTTTAAATGAGGCGGTTGGTCTTCAGCCAACCAATTATCATGCATTACCTTCCGTTCGAGGGGTATCTAGTTTTTCTAGACTGACAAACCCTTCTCTTGGCCGTATGCCAAACGCCTCATCCATACATTGCATCTTCTTTCGACCAAGTGTTTAGATTAGACTCGGAATCTGATTCGAACTCTGACTCACATTCACTCCTTGTCTCCTCCTTATTATTTTCAAGATCGATTGTCATGAATTCTTTAATGGTTTTGGATTAATTTCTATTGTGAGTGTTTGGTCTAATAATGTTTTTTCGTTCTACTATTTGTACACATTCCTCACTAATTTCAGTGCATACTATGGGGAGACAACGTATGCAACAACAACATGTCACGAATATTCCCAGAATTGCTACTACGATTACAAATAGCTTCCATCCCCAGGACCGCAACACTTCCCAGAACCAGGAGCTTATGTTCAATTCCCAGCCTCCTTCAGAGGGGTGAAGATCAGAGCTTAATACATGCAATTTTCTTATCGCTTTGAAAATCGTTGGGGAGGAGTCACTAACAAACACGCAACACGCTGATCCCACAATTTTGTAAACACCGCTGCGATCAACTAAGATTATATCAAGGGCCATTCTATTCTGTAGTGCCATCAATCTAATTCCTTTTTCCTCAAGAGTCATGTTATATAATATGTTGGTTGTTCCATTCATTGTTTCTTCTAATATTCTGGACAGTCGTCTTATATTATAAGAGTTTATTGCTTGGCCCCAAAATGGTATAAATGATTTTGCTATATCTTCTACAATCAACCCGTCCTCAATATTCCGGCGAGGTCGTGACCTGGTCAATTTGGCTATATCTGCTGTTTTTGAAAGAAACACCCCAGGAAATATAAAACCTAAATAACAAGTACCTTCCCAATTTCTAGGTAACTAAGGATATGCTTTTTCCCCACATATAAAGTACACAGGATCTCCCACATATATTGGTTCCACTTCTTTATCAAGGAATGCTATATTTTTGCATCTAGTGAATGTCCCGACCTGAAAATAGCCCTTTTTCTGTAAACAAAAAGGGACAGAACGTGGATTATAATTTACTGTATAGGAAGGGGGCATTGCATCCTAGTTTCCTTCTGGGTTCATATGAAACGTGATCGCAGATGATTTATAGGGCACAGACAATCTATCCTTGGGCATTATTGCTGGTGTAATTAATCGTGTTTTATGGAATATGGAGCAACCCACCGGTTTCATAATTACTTCCTCGAAGCATTCATGTTTGTTTTGTCTAGTTGACCAGTTTCACTTCCGTTCCATTTCCCATAATATAAGGCACTCAAAGAGGCAGAGCATGCAAAGGTCAATGGCAGGGTCTGTACATACCATCCTATTCCCTTACCACCATGCTGGGGCAAGTGGGCACAAACCCAACAGTTGTTTTTTCTTAGTATTGAGTGTGTCATGTTCATGATCAATAGTAATGTGTTGTTCCCATACCCTTCCCTATGTCTCTCTTCCATTGGGGACAAGGTATAGGAAATCACATGAACTGGGCTTTCCGTCATCGAAATGTTCACAATAGGCAAGAGTACCTCTAGAGCAAGGTTGTCCAACATACGGCTCGTGGGCCACAATGCGGCCCTCCAAGCCATTTCATGTGGCCCGCGAGGCTGTACAGACAACATTGAACAAATAAAGAAATACACCGGGCCGTGGTGGAGGACTGTTACTGCCTCTGGTGCCCCATAAAAGGGGTGGGGGCACCAGAGGCATTAACAGGCCACGGCCCAGTTTATTTATTTATTTGTTCAATGTTCGTCGAGTCCGTGGACCCGATTAATTTATTTATTTCTGCAATGTTGGGCGGACACAACATTGCAGAAATAAATAAATTAATCGGGTCCACGGACCCGGCAAACATTGAACAAATAAATAAATAAACCGGGCCGTGGCGGAAGACTGTTGCTGCCTCTGCCACGGCCCGGTTTATTTATTTATTTGTTCAATGTTTGTCAGGTCTGTGGACCCGATTAATTTATTTATTTCTGCAGAAATAAATTAATTAATCGGGTCCACGGACCCGGCAAACATTGAACAAATAAATAAATAAACCGGGCCGTGGCGGAGGACTGTTACTGCCTCTGCCACGGCCCGGTTTATTTATTTATTTGTTCAATGTTTGTCGGGTCCGTGGACCCGATTAATTTATTTATTTCTGCATAAATAAATTAATAGGTGTGCACGGATGTAGAAGTACACCCAACCCAAAACGATTTTTAGAAATGGAGTCACAGATGCAAAGCAAGTCTGTCCCTCAATTTCTAAAAATCGTTTTGGGTTGGATGTATTTGTACATCTGTGCACCCCTCTTGGCAAGAGGGGTGCACAGATCTAGAGGTACACCCAACCCAAAACGATTTTTAGAAATGGAGGCACAGATGCAAAGCAAGTCTGTCCCCCAATTTCTAAAAAATTGTTTTGGGTTGGGTGTATTTGTACATCTGTGCACCCCTCTTGGCAAGAGGGGTGCACGGATGTAGAGGTAACCCAACCCAAAACGATTTTTAGAAATGGAGGCACAGATGCAAAGCAAGTCTGTCCCCCAATTTCTAAAAAATCATTTTGGGTTGGGTGTATGTGTACATCTGTGCACCCCGCTTGGCAAGAGGGGTGCACAGATGTAGAAGTACACCCAACCCAAAACGATTTTTAGAAATGGAGGCACAGATGCAAAGCAAGTCTGTCCCCCAATTTCTAAAAAATCGTTTTGGGTTGGGTGTATTTGTACATCTGTGCACCTCTCTTGGCAAGAGGGGTGCACGGATGTAGAGGTACAACCAACCTAAAACGATTTTTAGAAATGGAGGCACAGATGCAAAGCAAGTCTGTCCCTCAATTCCTAAAAATCGTTTTGGGTTGGATGTATTTGTACATCTGTGCACCCCACTTGGCAAGAGGGGTGCACAGATGTAGAAGTAACCCAACCCAAAACAATTTTTAGAAATGGAGGCACAGATGCAAAGCAAGTCTGTCCCCCAATTTCTAAAAAATCATTTTGGGTTGGGTGTATTTGTACATCTGTGCACCCCTCTTGGCAAGAGGGGTGCACGGATGTAGAGGTACACCCAACCCAAAACGATTTTTAGAAATGGAGGCACAGATGCAAAGCAAGTCTGTCCCCCAATTTCTAAAAAAGTCGTTTTGGGTTGGGTGTATTTGTACATCTGTGCACCCCTTTTGGAAAGAGGGGTGCACACATGTAGAGGTACACCCAACCCAAAATGATTTTTAGAAATGGAGGCACAGATTCAAAGCAAGTCTGTCCCTCAATTTCTAAAAATCGTTTTGGGTTGGGTGTATTTGTACATCTGTGCACCCCTCTGTGCACCCCTCTTCGTAAGAGGGGTGCACAGATGTAGAGGTATAATGTACCCAGCGGGATCGAACCTGTGTTGCTCCTGAGCTATCCTCCCGAGACTCCGAAGATCTGAAGTACATTTAATGATACAGAACCAGAACTATTGAGCAAGTCTAACATCATCTTCATCATCATCAGAATAAATCAACACTGTTGTGGTTATACAAGAGCTAATATATTTAAAGGGATGGAATTACTCCGAATGTAGCAGCACTATTCAATAACCCAAAGTGCTTAAGCATAGTTAATGTGAAAATATGACACTTCTCACCATTGGGACAGTACTGCCTTGGACAGAGATTCACAGTGAAGAAGTGAGCAAGTGATCCGGGGTATGCAGCCCACACACACGCATGGCATTCCCATGCACCCACTTGCGCGAATTGCACCAAATTAGTGAGATTGTGCTCCAAGGCACACGCACAGTCTTTGCTCTGAGGTTTGACACACTCACAGGATGGGACGACATTTCGTTCTCCCATCCTAGTTGTGTTGCACTGCTTTTTGAGGGCTACTACAACCTGGATGATTATAGAGGGGTGGAGTAGGGGCAGTATTGGCCTACTGGGATGCAACTGGAAGGCTTAAACCTCCTTCTTACTTGCCTTTAGTATATGCAATACATGCTAGCCAATGTTTCCACTGTTCTGCACCCCCCATCCCCCTCACACCAAGTTGGCGACTACATGCAAATGCAGTCATATAAGTGCTGGTTATGTCACTTCCTATATTTGGGCACCACCCGGAAAATTCATAAGTCGGCTCCCCTGCCCGATTTATTTATTCAATGTTTGTCTGGTCCGTGGACACGATTAATTAATTGATTTCTGCAATGTTGGGTCCGACCAATAAACCGGGCTGTGGCGGAGGACTTTTACTGTCTCAGGTGCCCCCTGGAATTGGATTATGCTTCTTTCATTACCACAGAAGTAATGAATGTGTATTACAGAGATAAGCTGGCATATGTATTGGGCACACTGCACATGCTCAGGCAGCATCAATCATGCCTTGTAGAGGACAATGCTGGCCTAAATTGGTAACAGCCAGCACAGACATGTTGCTACAGAGGCATATTTTGGGCACAACCAGCATGTCAATGTGTTACATCAGTGACAGTGCTGTCTTACACTGTGGACACATTGATCATTAAAATGTGTTGTGTTCTACAATGTTCTTTCTTGTCTGCTGTTAGTGACATGGAATGTACATGTTCCCCTTTAGAACTGATTGTAAACGTATGGCTTTTTGGTCACTTTTCCTGCTGTAAAATGCACAATTTCAGCCCCATATTTGAAAAAAAAATCTTGGGGGGGGGGGAGACCAGAAATATCAACACATACACACTGGAAGAAATCACAAGAAACTAACCTTTCATCACTGCCCCGACACCAAAAGCTATCTTTGGGACTGCATGGCTATGCCTTTGATGCTATTGTGTGAAAGGTCACACACCATCGCTTTTGAATATACTGCTTTGGGTGAGGGTGTTCACTTTTGGCTCGCCGGCCCTCCGGGTGACAAAAAGTGAATGCTTCGGCCCCACATTCAAAAAGGTTGGACAAGCCTGCTCTAGAGGGTGCATTTCCTCCAGGTACCATAATGCTGATATGGTCAATATTGGGGCTAGTATACTCATTATACACATTATTATTGTTAGACCCAGCATACAATTCTTTTGACTATGTCCTTTTTTCACCTTTCTATTGACTGCGTTAAACTCATTATCAGCATTGGTGCAGGAGGGGACGTTTGCTGGTTCTGGCATCTTCTCTCGTCCTTCTTCTTCCGCCCTGCTCGTCGTGGATATCTCCTGTCGATGCGCTTCTTGGAATGTTAGAGAGTTCGATAAATGTCTACAGTCTTTCCATGCCAGTTCTTATCAGCCTGGATTGTTTAGCTGCTTGGCAAGATCTCCATGCATTCGCACATTGCTCTAGAGTTTCAGAGCAGTTGCCTTTGTACCATGTGCGCCCCGCTTGTCCGCTCGGGTTCCGGACACATGGATTTAGCACCGAGGAGTTGCGTTTGTTGAGCTGTCTGGCTTGCACAACCCTCACACCACTCTCCTCTAGGCCTCCGGTTCCTACTTCATCCGAGAATAGGTAACAGAGGCGATAAAACCACAAAAAATTGAAGATGCGATCACTCCTTTTTTCTGCCCCGCAGATTATACCTATTTGCTCCCGGTATCGTGTGATCGACAAATAGTGCGGGTGCACTTCCGGTCTCAAGCTTGGAGTCAGCCTGGGGCACAATGGCAGATGATGATGGGTGCACAGGCGACGATGCAGGCTGTGGCGCAACGGAAGATGGTGGGCGCCACAGAGGTATGCGCTTGATGTCGGTCAGCAGTGATGCAGAATCTGCTGAACAACATTGGGACACTCTTTGCGCTTCCTCCTTTATGGCAATCTCATCAGGCTTTGTTTCAGGATCAGGCAGTTTCGGTGGCAAAGAACTGGCAATTGTATTTTTCATTTCTGGAACCGCTGTCTCTTTCTGGTCGTTCTCCCGATCAGTCAAAGTGTCAAGTGGTGCTGGGACTTTCTTGGCATGCGTGGCATGTATCCACGCCTTTCGTCCATCCACCCGTATTGCCGTCTGTGTAGTCAGGAGGATCTGGTAGGGCCCACGCCACCTGGGTGCTAATGATGTTTTCCGTTCAAAATGTTTCACTAGCACCCAGTTTCCTGGCTCCAATGCATATCCTGGGCCAGTGTATCTGATAGGCAGCGCCTCCCGCACCTGCTGATGAATCAAACGCAGTTTTTGCATTAACAGCTCACAATAAATGCTGAGTACAGGATATTCCACTTCCCTCAGCCTTTTCGGCTGAGGTGCACACCAAACATTCGCCGGTCTCCCCATGATAATTTTGTACGGGAAGAGCCCAGTTTTCACCTGCACAGATGTTTGCATACACAGTAACGCTATTGGCAATGCATCTATCCAACTTAGCTTGCTTCCTGCACAGATCCTGCTAATCTTGGACTTCAAGATTCCGTTGTGGCGTTCAATAAGACCGGCTGACATCGAATGTCTCGGACAATGGAATCGCTTATCAATAGCGTAAATTTGCAGTATTACTGCACCAACAAAATGCGGACCATTGTCCGATCATATGACACGGGCAGACCAAAGCGAGAGAAATACTCTTTCAACATTACTTTCGCCGTGCTCATGGCAGTGCAGTCTTTCAATGGATATGCTTCCACCCACTTGCTGAACGCACATATGACCACCAGAACATACTTCAAGTTTGGCATCTCTCCATTTTTATGAAATCAAAATGGATCAGCTCAAATGGCATAGAGGGAGGACCAAAACTACCTGTTGGAGTCACGGTTCCCTTCCCCACATTGTGTTGTAGACACGTGATACAATTCTGTATCAACCAATCGGCATTCTTTTTTATGAGTGAATTTTCCCAAACTGTGGCTAGATGTTGAATTATTTTCTTTGCACAAATATGGGTGGGACTGTGAGCCATTGTAACCATTGCATTTACATAGGCATTTGGCAACATCCAATTCCCGCTCTTCTTGTCCACCCAACAACCCTCCAGATCCAATTCTGCAGAGCCCTCAGCCCACCCTTGTATTTCATCTTCAGTGGCTTCCACCTGCATCTCTTTGACAGTGACAATTCCATTATCTATCATACAGGGTACTTCCTCTGATTGTACTGTTAACATTTTCATGTTCAAATCAGTGACAGTTTGTTTCGCAATTCTGTCTGCAAATGCGTTTCCCTCTCCCACCTTACATGTCACCTTTTTATGTGCTTCACACTTTACTATCGCCAAGTGCTTTGGACACGTAAGTGCAGACAGCATTCATACAGTCAGAGGACCATGTTGGATTCTAGCCCCATGTGATGTTAGAAAACCTCTCTCGGCCCACAGTCGGCCGAAATTATGAACCACGCCTACGGCGTATTGGCTGTCAGTGTATATGTTCACGCTTAGATTTTCAGAAATCTCGCAGGCTCTTGTTAAGGCAAGTATTTCCGCAGCTTGGGTGGAGTTGTAGGGAATTCTTTTACTTTCTACAATGCTTTTTAATGTGGTGATGGCATATGCGGCAGTTGATGTGCCGTCAGGTAATTTAAAGCAGGAACCGTCACAAAACAGTTCTCTATCTGGTTCTTTTAGTGGAGTATCACTTAGATCAATCCTCCCTTTTGTTTCTTCCTCAGTAACCATTAAACAATCATGGGGGGGTGATTAATTTCTACCAGTGTCTTCCTCGGGCATTGGTATCAATTCTGCTGGATTCAAAGCGCTACACCTCATAATTTGAATGTGGGGTGCGAACAACACTATTTCATATCTAGTTAATCTAGCAGAGGTGAGGTGTTGCGTCTGCGTTCTATTGAGTAGAACATCTATGGCATGTGGCACCATCAAAATTAAAGTGTGCCCCAACACCATCCCTTCTGTTTGTTTCACTAACAGAGCAGCCGCTGGAACAGCTCGCAAACATTGTGGTAGTGCGCACGCTACAGGGTCCAGCGCAGAAGAAAAATAACCGCACGGCCTCTTTCTTCCACCTTGTTCCTGCGCTAAAACAGATAACGCGCAGCCTTCATTCTCATGCACAAACAACTTTTTTATAATTTGGGGTGCCCAAAACTGGAGCAGAACGCAGCCTAGTTTTAAGCAAATCAAATGCTTTCTGACATTCTTCATTCCACTGCAACGGTATCACTACATCCTTCTTTGTCAACTCCACCATTGGCTTCACAATTAATGCAAAATTCATAATCCACTGACGACAATAAGAAGCCATGCCAATTACAGCTCTAACTCCTTTCTGTGTCTTTGGAATAGGCATACCAGAAATGCTCTCTATTCTCTCCGGCGTTAGTCTTCTCCCTTCTTTTGAGAGTAGGAAACCCAAATAAGCTACCTCCTTCTGACAATAATGAAATTTCTTTAGGCTCGCTTTATGGCCATGCACAGCTAGATGAGTCAATAACAAGACAGTACCTTTTTTACAAATCTCTTCCGTGTCAGCAGCAATTAATAGATCATCAATGCACTGGAGCAATACACAACCTGTCGGAAGTTCTAACATATCTAGCTGTTCTTTTAAAGCTCTACTGTATATACTCGGACTTTCAGTGTAGACTTGTGGAATGCGTGTGAATGTGAATGATCGCCCTCCTAACGTGATGGCGAACAAATATCTGCTTTCCTTGTGTACTGGAATGCTGAAGAAAGCATTCTTCAAATCAATAACACTAAAATATTCTGCTGAAGCAGGAATCATTGTCAAAATTGTGGTAACATCTGGAACTACCAGGAATTGGGGATCTACTACTTTGTTTAATGCACGCAAATCAATTATGAAACGGTACGGTACCTCATTACCCCCTTTCTTATACACTAGAAGAATGGGGCTGTTGCATGTGCTGCCTGTAATCTCTTCAATCACTCCCAATTTCATCAAATCAGAAACAATACGTTTCAATCCTTTCTCTCCTTCTGTTGAAATTTTATACTGCGGGATGCGTGGTAACGTTACCCCTTCTTTTAAAACAATTTTCACTGGCTCTATCTTCAAGCATCCCACATCATTGTCATTCACTGCCCAAATACAAGTTGGCACCTTACTCAATTCCCCTGTTAAAGGTTTAGTCACAAATTCAAATGGTGGCATATTCTGAGGAGAAATCATCAAGAATACCCCATCTGGTGTACAGTGGATAACTGCGCTTAGTTTATTCAATAAATTCAATCCCAGGAGATTTTCCCCACAATTCTCTGTTAAAAGAAATGGACAATGTTCAGTAAAAGGCCCTATTGTCACTGCTACTGATTTGGACTCAGGATTTATTACTGGGGTACCTGCAAACCCTACTGAGATATTTTCCCGCCCTGACAGAGGTATATCTGGAACCAAGTGATGGTCTATCGGGCACTTCTCTGCCCCCGTATTTACGAGGAATCTATGCTCTTCATTCCCGACTTTCATCTCTACGTAGGGACCTTTCTGATTCACGGGAATAAACAATGGTTCCAACCCCTTTCGTGGGCTGTCCTATTGCGGTAACAACACATCATCCGAAGTGTAGTCACTGCTATTATTGTAATATGCACCCGATTGAGTGCTGCTGCATATGGTTTCTGTTGTGGCCATTTGTTCGTGGGTGCCCTCTGTGCTGTCTTCTCTGACCATACCCTGCTCTATTTTGCAGATGTGGACATTGCGCTCGCCAGTGTCCTTCCTCTCTGCAATACGCACATTGATTTAATCCCAAAGTTCCTCCATGCATGTTAAAATTATTCCTGCCCTGTGCATTTCCCCTTCCCCTCTTGTGTCCGATACTTGCTGGAGTAACACCCTTGTTTTCAAATTTGTTCTATCCTTCGCTTCTCTTTCTTTCTCAGTATTCACTCGATTCTCGTAATATTGGGCCATGTGTAATACTTCTCCTAACGTTTTTGCTTGCCATGCACTTTCTGATGTCATTATTACATTTTGAATCGGGAGTATTAATCCTCTCACATATTTATCAATAAATAACCTTTTTCCCGCTTCCGTGCTTACATCCTGCCCGCTGAAATCTGTAAATACCTCTTTGAATCTGTTAAAATAGTCTGTAGCCAGCTTGTCCTTACCTTGAACACACGCAGTCAATTTGTCCCATTGAATTCTTTTCTCTGGGCCAATTTCTTTTAATTTTTGTACTATTCATGCCGGCACTGCTATCATATCCGGCCCTGGCTTCGCACCCACTCCTTTATCTTTATCTTCCTGTATTAAATTTGCCCAAGTGGCGCCATAGGCTGTCTAATCATCTACCTTCCTTATTCGTTTCCATATGTCCGCTGGCAGAATTACAGGGAATATTAGATCTATATCACTCATAGTGAACACTGAGGATTGCAATAAAGACTCTACTTCTTTATAGAAACACTATGGATTTTTCCGTATGTCAGGGATTGTTTGTTTTATATTATTCACTTCCTATCTAGAGAAGGGAACGTGCGCATATTGGGCTGTGTAATGTGCTGGAATTACCTGAGCTGGCGTAGTGCCTACCGCGGGAGTCTCTACCTTCGGTACAAAGGTAGGGGGCACTTCTCTCATGGGGAATGCCACACTCACTGTTCCTCCCCCTTCTCTCATATGCAACAATATCCCTAGATCGAGGGATAAGGCTGTTTCTCCAGTCCCTCGTTCCATTGCCCTTTTATATACTCCCATTGTCTCGGGGGGCTGGCTTTCTCCTCGCTTAAATCTCTGTTTATCAGATATTCAAACATCGTCTGCAGTGCTTTCCTTTTCATCGGTAAAAAATATTCATAAAATATTCCGTGTATTTCCATTGCGGGAATACTAGGATCTGAAATCCACTTTAACGCTTCACGTGTGCATACTTTTAATACACCACTAACTTGACATGGTGGCGGCGAAGATTTCTGTATATAAGGTCCCGCCGCCTTCTTCCTACCTCTCTCAATATCCTTACTCCTATACCCTGGTGTAGCAAGTACTTCGGAATATTCCTTATCAAGTTCATTCTTAAGTTCAAACAGTCTGCTCACATCTTCTTTTATTTCTTCATCTCTCCCTCTACAATGGGCTAATGCATTCAAATCCAACAATCTTTGCGGTGGTAACTTCCCAATCAACTTTTTCCATTGTGCTGACAAATATTCCCCCATGCATTCCAACAATACCTGTCTTTCATCGTTCCTTCTGAAGTCATACAGTGACGCTAGCGTGGATGCCCCATCATTCTCGTCTATATACATTTCCGCCTGTTCTTGCAGCTCACGCTTTCTCTCCTTGCTGATCGCGCTGCGGGTCACTCTCATACATTCACTTTGTTCAAATTCTCTCATGGGGGGGCAGTCAGGACAGAGGCACCCTCTTGGCCGGGAGGTGCGGAGGGGGCAGTGAGAGTGGAAGATGTCTGTTGGGGCTGTGGTAATTGCGAAACACTTGGGGCTGGCTGACTAGTGGGCAGTGCAATTACTGATGCAGCCTGTGGCTGTGCTGGGGTTGGGAGGGGCTGAGCAACGGGAGGGGGTTGAGCGGCAGCTACTGACGTAGTCATTTTAGTTTCTCCCCTCGGGCCTTGTTTTGTTTTAGTTAATATTTCGTTAATTAATTGGTCTGATGAGTGTAGCTCTCTTTGTGGATATATTTTTTCAATATTCAATTGGTTGCGTCTATTTGCCTTCCTCAAACTATTACTCCACTCCTCCTCCTTTTCCTCAGCTTTCTCCGCTTTTGATTTATGCCTGCATGCATGTTTCTCTCTATTTCTTAATCGGAGCATTGCTTCCCTCCTCCAGTCCCTAAGGATATCAAGTGCCGCAGGGCCTGCTTTCTTACTTATCAAAACATTTTCCAGGTTATCTATCCGATCCATCTCAAAACTACCATTACTCAGCCACTGAAGATCTTCCTGCTTTCTGGTTTGCTTATGCCAAATTTCACAAAACATTATTGTTCCCACACCATACTTCACATACATATCATAAGCCGGCGTTCCCCCCGGAGGCGTGACCTGGCCAGTTTCCAAAGATTGTTCGCTGCAGCGGAAAAATCCCGCTAAGGTGGACAATACCCCAGGCATGTTTTAGCCTTACCCTTGGCTAATCAAACGTACTCTGGGTGTGTGATTTTGGAAAATCAACTCTCAACCAATATCAGGATCAATTACGAATCGGGGCACGACTCACCTGATTAATCAATTTGTCTTTTCAAGACACAATTTGTCCGTATACTGACGCAACCAATGAAGTTGTGTCTGCGTATCTTGGCTCGGCCTTGTTTCGGGACCCTCGCCTCCTTGTTCGCTGGCAGGGGACGTCGATCAGGGATCAGCTGTGTGCAGATCTGCAGCAAGGAATCTCATCAATTATGCAGGACGCCCCGAACACCTCTTGATCCCGGCTCGATCGCTCCCGTCCTCGCCGTTCTTACCGCCTTCCTTCTTTTGCGACGCACACGATGAAACAAGTGGGGGAGGGTCCTTATTCGGGCGCCATCTTGAAGGGGCCCCTGAGGGACCCTCGGATGTGAAAACAAGGCACAATCACCACACATGAACTGATACACCAGACACGAGATTGTATTCCCAAAATCTAGGGTTTATTGCAAAACAAATAGTCCCAGTTGGCCAAATGGTCCCACGCCCCACGACGTGTGTCTAACAGACCTCGGGGGACGCAAGAGAGCGAAAATTGTACATCAGTTACATATATACAAAATGAGCATCTCCTATTCAGTAATGATAGATTCGATGCCGCCCCTAATTCATTCCCTTTGAATTGGGGGCGATGATTGACCATGGTGACGAATATGACACCTCAGACCACCATATTTAGTAACAGTTTGCAATCTCGAATTTACAGACACCATTCTTTATTTGAAAGAACACAGCGCTTCTGTTTTCATGGGCAAGCTGCGCGTAGGGGACTGACACATTCCAGGCCTCACTATCTCCTGGTTTCGATTCACGCTCTAGAGGTCAGCTTGCTCTCTGGGGCCTCACAGTGCTCAGAATGGGGGGCTGTAAGAAGAGCATAATTCAATTTTTAATATTAGTTTTGTACATTGCTATTCTTTTAAGGAGACTCGCTGGCATCCGTTTACTGATTAAAATGTCTTGCTCCTTGCCTTCAAGGATATGTGAGGGAGGGAACCGGGCATTTCTGTCTGGCTCTCCAGCGTAATGTTTCAACATGTCTTTAGTAACTTTGGACCATTGAAGCGAAATAATATCTACAGCAAAGCAGTTTTACATGAGGGAAAGTGGTAACATTAGAGAGAGCAGAGAGAGAAAACAAAATGGCGATTCTGGTCATCTTAAAATGGCCACACTCTAGTTGAGCTAATAGCTACATAATGACTAATGAGCATATATTCTTAACACTTTAAATGAGGTGGTTGGTCTTCGGCCAACCAAATATCATGCATTACCTTCCGTTCGAGGGGTGTCTAGTTTTTCTAGAATGACAAACATACTGAAAGAAGGGTAGGAGAACCAGGGGGAATCCGGGCAGAATGTCTCCCAACACAGACCACCTGGGAACAAATGCAGCAATTTAGAGACATAGTGCAACAAATACAAATCAGCGAAAACAAGCAGAAGCTGTTGCATGATCTACAGGCCCGCCTGAGGAAATTCAGTGTTATTATCAGCATTGGAAAACACGCTACTTGCACAATGCCATGGGACTAATCAGGTCATTGATATGCTGATTGACTGACTCTCCTTTTAGATAGACACAGACTCTGAAGTCAAATGATGATGTACCACTAAGCAGAAGCACAGCCCATCGAGACCAAGGGGCTGGCTAGTACAACAAACCATCACAGGACGCCATCCAGGAAGAAACTCAGACCAATGAGAGGGTCAGGGTCCAGATTACAGAGATACTCAAGCAGTTAGGGGGAGAGATACTGAGGGGCTGGGGAGAAAGGTACCCCGGTTTTGGGGGGAGCAACATAGCCCTGAGGTTGGGAAGAAGGGATACCAAAGAGTTTGGGGAAAGGGATAACCCAAATATTGGTGGCCAGAGATACACTACAGACTCGGCAGTCAGATACCCCAGAGGATGGAGAGGGAGTCACCACAGAGGTTGGGGAGAGGCAAATACCAAGGATTGTGTGTGTGAGAGAGAAATAGAGAGAGAGAAAGAGAGAGAGACAGAGATAGAGTTAGAGAGAGAGAGAGAGAGAGAGAGAGAGAGAGAGAGAGAGAGAGAGAGAGAGAGAGATTTCCCAGAGTTTGGGGAGAGAGATACCAAATAGGTTGGGAAGCGAGTTACCTTAAACTTTGTATCCCAGAGGTAGTAGGAGAGGTTGGTGAAAAGATTAACTGAGAGGTTGCTGAGAGAGATATCTCAGACATTTGAGAGAAAGATACCTCTGAATTTAGGGTGAGAGGTACCACGGATATTGAGGAGAGTAACACTCCAGAGCATTTGAGAGAGTCCCTGGAAATAAAAAGGAGGGAGATAAACAAATGGGCTAAAGGAGAAGGTCATTGGAGATATGCAGACAGATGGAGAGAGCTAGCAGACCATTGGAGCAGGAGGAAGTACAAGTACACCACTGAGCATCGAGGCAGTGTCAGGAGTTAAGCACTAGGATGAAGATATGAGTAAAAGGGAAAAGAGCAAGCCCAGAAGGGGTGACTGACCAGTGTTCTGGCAGAGGGTAGACAGCAAGGAAGGTTAGGAAGTAACCATCAGGCCACAGAATCGGAGTGGGAGGTCTCTCCCTCTGACTCCTCAGCCAACCTATTAAAGCAGGCCAATGACCACTAAGGCTGCCTGTGATGATCATAGCACTCTTATCAGTGTTTGACCCATTCTGGAAAGTAGCCAGGTGATGCAATCGGGCCTCTCTCTCCTATGCAGTCAGTAACTTCCTTTTTTTGTTAATCACCCCCAGTAGTGTGGTAATGTCCAAATGTGGTTATCCTGCCTTGTGTAGATCACGGATGACACCCAATGTGGTTGAAACATTTCTGAGGTCGCTTGTGGTTTCTTGCAGAAGGATTTCAACCAATCATTTAAGGCTGAACTGCCTCATTTGGGTGGGACCAAACCTGAATTGCAAATATGTTTCCCCTTCTGTAATGGTATGGCATGCTGCTGAAAATCAATGGTCTGAGGAACGGGGGTTGCCCAAACATTCCAATCATCACTTGTCAGTGTCGCTCTCTCTTAACTTCGAGCCGGTCACAGTTCTACCCATGATCACCCTAGTCCTTGGAATGTTTTCCTCTAATAGCTAAAGCACTTTCTGGATGCCCACTCCCTGTTTTAGATGTTTTAAGTGTTTTATTAAAACAGACTTTGGTCATTATTCCATTAGGGCATGAGAGCTACGTGAATTAAGAGCACAATTGTGGCAGAATATATTTCGTCATAGCCAGCTCAAATAGTAGTACTAGCGCAAATAGTTAACAAAGTCCACCCCAAAGAGACACGGGGAAAACATTTCAAAAATAGATGCATTTCATATTGTTAGAAATTGCAGCCTATGCTGTAGGTTGCCATTTTTCATTGTTTCCGCTGTGCTCATTCTTACACTGATAAACTGCTAGATACAGCTGCCTACCTTTAAACACACGATTTCGAATGACCACATGTACACATACGCGCTGCCTTTTATTATTTCTTTAACATTGCACCCTACAAACAGTGTCACAGCATACCATCCAAAACATCAAAGTGCACAAACACCCCTAAAGGAACTCAAATACTTAAATGCAAAAAGCACTAAATAAGTCACCTATTCTCCAATTCCTAAATTAATAAGTACGTACATCAATATAGCCCAATTCATAAGCAACTACTATGCATTTCGTAAAATGTTTTAAATGGATTATATTCACTTAGCACATGGAGATCGTTATTGCCCTCTCACTAATCAGAATGTGGAGAGTGCAGTCTATAACTACTGGTATTGACTGCATTCTGAACATTCTGTCTTCAGAAGCAGTGAGGAAAACAATTGAATCTCCAGGCAAGATGTATTTCAACAACACACTTGCTTTCTGGGGGACTTTTTATTGGCTGCAACATGCTATTTATCACATGAAAGAGGAAGCTAAATAATTTGAACATGCTCTCACTTTCTTATAGAGAAACTGCTTACGTTTATATTACACCTAGTACATGCTCACATTATACCTGTTCCAGTTCAACCAAGGTGCATTTAATATGCTTCATGACAACCATGTTATTTAAATACTACACAATAAAACCACATTCAATTTACTAACTCAGTTTATCTATTTACTTTACTCACTCTTAAACACAAAAACTCAAAAACCTGTATTGCCACTACGACATTGTGTTTATAGCCGCACACATCCCGTGAGGGGTCATTATCGCTTGGGATAAATAACCCATCCCCAGCTTATGGCCTGAGGCGAAACTTGGTAGCAGGTCATTATCCCTCGATAGCGACCACTCATTCAGTCTATAAGGCTATGTTTATCCACAGTCAAGAGTGAAGCACTCACAGCTAACATTTCAAATGTATGTCGACAAACCCTCAAAAGTACCCCTGTCATAGTGGGACCCCCAATTTAGGCCTTTAGCATATATTCATTCATAGGTCTGGGTATACAGAGAGTATATCGCAGAGTTCATTTAAAGAAAATCCTGGAGTGACATACCATCTTCCCCAGAAAACTTAGAGTTTTACAATTGATAACTTAATGCAAATGGACTGGACTAATTCCTGAAAAATACACATGCATACCTTACCTATGTGGCCCTTTGTAAGGCACCACCGCATCCAGGAAGAGTATAACCAACAGAAACCCTTTCCCTGGAGGTAAAATGCATAAGGGAAATCGTGTCCAATATATCTACATGGTCACTCTTCTGTTGCAGATGACATCTTTTACAGCACCACCATATCATAGTCATGGCAATTCGAGATGCTACTAGCCGTTCTGTAACTTCTTAACTGGTCTAAAATGTAATCAGGACAGCCATATCTAATAATCGTTATAACAGACGATTTCTATTGGTCATGCAGGAAGAAATACATACATACGTTCATCCATATTTAATTATTTTACAGTGACTCTCGCCCTCTCTCAGCTTCACGCCTAATTTCCATCCTCCAATACACTTGATGATCTTTTCTATCTCAAAAATTCCACAACATGCTAAGGACCTGTGTGACACTACTCAAGGCGAGTCTATATGACGCTTCTCATTCATTTGTATTCGGTTATTTGGCTTGTCATGCCATTAAGATGCTTATAATACCAAAATATACATTGGGGGGAATGGTGATGCTCTCCCCCTCTGAGGCCCTTTTTAGAGGCGTGGAATAAAAAATGAATGCATTCAAGTCAGTTGGTTTTAATTGAAAGCCGGTAAAAGCAAGGTAATTTTCTTTGTTAGCCAAAAGTCATATGTGCTTCTACCCCTTTGCACCTCTAACCCCATTTTTCCTCCAATGCTATTCAAGATAACGTTAGGGCATGCGGGTTTGCTTGGACTCTTTCCTGTCCTTGTGTCTCAAGTGAGCAATACTGTTGACACATTGGATTCTTTTAATTGTCCTGACTCAGGCTTGTCCTTCTTCCCCTCATTCACAAAGAGGACAGGGACAAGTGGGTGGGTGCTCTCTCCACTGCCCATTTGGATTATTAAAACACCCTTTACTGCTATCTGACAACCTGGTGCACCAAAGTCGGCTCACCGAAAATGTTCCTTTCAGCCTAAACTCGGAGCCGATAAGCAAGAGGCAAGTTTAGGATTAGTCTCAGATATGATCCATGCAATATGAGAATCAAGCCCTGATGGCGTTCCCTTATTTTAGGAATTCATATTTTTAAAAAAAAATATCTGGCTATTGTTATTACAAATGCAAGTAATACTGAATCCACAGAAGAAGAAAGAGTTCCTGGAATTCCAAACTCAACACCCTGAAATATGCAGCAGACAGGGAAAGCCTATTCAGCTTTGTGGGCATTTGCCCAGGTTTTCAACCAACACAATAATTGTTTCCAATGTCTTCTTTTTTGACAAATGGGTACAGAAGTGCTCCCAGAATAAGAACATTTGATTCTGTTTTGCTAAAGTTATTTGAAGAGCAAGCCCCAGATACTCCTCTTTAGCATTCATTTCCTAGGAAACTGTCAATTGGGGCAGAGGGTTAGGGGTCAGGCTTCATGGTGCAGAGACACAAGCCACCATCTTGGATGGGCAACGTCCTTGTACGTGCCCAGCTAGCATAATGAACACAATTACTGGGATTTGAGGTACCCGTGAAGTGCTTCAATCCTGAAATTATCAGACAGGAGGAGTGGGGATGGCACATTGCAGGATACAGTATGAGGTGATAACAGTGAGTTTCTGTCAAAGGTGTGTTTACGTCTAGGAATGTTCACGTAGTTGATACCCTCAAAAAGTCTTAATTCGTGTGAACAACTGTGTTTATTAAGTGACAGAAGGTGCTATTTCAAAGTGGGGGGGTATGTTTATTTGACTTCTATGGACAGTCGTTGCAAGGGGAGAGCACAAAGAAGAAGAAAGAACTGAATGTACAGATCACGCAGTGGTGAGTGTGACAGACAGAAAGGTGATGAACGGTTTTAGATTTAAGAGAGCAGTTTGGGGCGCACATCTCATGTTATTATTGTTTTGGTGTTTTCTAATGCGCTCATGTAAAAGATGCTTCAGAGCGCAAACACAGAAAGGGAGTTGTGGGATGTAGAGAGAATGAAGGGGTAGTGAGGGGTTTAGGTACATCAAAGTAGGGGGCTTCAAGGTTCTCACAGTGCTGGATAACAGCATATTCCCATCCGGAAACAAGCAAAATGTAACCTTCATATGTCAGATCATCAAGTTTTGTGGTAGCCTCCCATCTGATCGCAGGATTGCTAACTTATGGCGTGTCACTGTCTGGAAAGGCTTCTGTGAATAAAAGGGTGTGTTGCTTTTTGTCTGACCCTTTAGTTGTTTAGTTCAAGCCTTAAATCCAGGGTGAAGATGTGACAGAGAAGTGGTCCGGATACCGGTTGATTTCTCCTGCCGTCCTTTCCAGTGTGTAGGTGGATGAGATAAGCGTGTTGATGTGCTGGACCAACGAGATGTGGTAGCAATCTATCTATTTGATCCATTAGCAGAGTACATGGGGCTGGGGTTTCAGACCACTCTCCTAGGGATGCCTTGCACTTTAAAGTTAACACAGGGTTGGATTGGGAAACAGTGCTGGGGTTTTGGGTCTAAAGAGATGCAGCCATATTTCATCAGGTTGAAGATTCAAGAGTCGGTTGTATTCTGGATGGTTTGGAGGTGGATCATGAGGCTTTTCCCATCATCCTGTTTTTGCATCATTAGGGCGTGGATTAACTGGATTTTCTGATTCATTGATAGGACAGGGGCGGTTTTCTGAAATAACCTCAGAGTAAATTGGTCAGCTGGTGCAGGAATTCGATGGTTGAAAGAGAGTCCCTGATCAAAAGACTATTCACAGGTTGTTTTTTTATTATCATTATTTTTATTTTGGTACTGGCATGGTGGTTGGGCTGAGGTTGCTGGGCTAAAATCCTGGGAAGAGATTTGGAGGATGTCTGTTTCACCTAGCTTCAGGTGCAGCTGGCTTTCTTTTATCCTGGCTTTCTTTTATCCAGGCTTGGAAGGCTGAGAGGCAAATGGAGAAAATTGACAGGGTGGATGGGTGGTTAGCATCAAGGTTGACCTTTAATTGGGTGCCATCGCCTTAGATGTTAAAGGCCATGCCAAAGTGGTCTAGGATATACATTAAGGGACAGGGGTGATATGATATAATATTTATAACGTGCTTAATACACAGAGGTTTCTAAGCGCGGACCCGGGGATTGAACCTGTGTCACTCCACATCGTCATGCTTCCAAGGCGAGCATGTTGCTGCTGAACTATCCTCCCAGGACTGGGCATTGTTCATCCACAGAAAGAGTGAGGAGACCCGTGGATCCCACAGTTAAGGGACAAGGATTTACATGTGAATTGGCCCCATGACACCATGGCTGCTCTGTCATTCTGGAAAGAGGCCACCCTTTCTAAAGCTATGCCCCCCATACCCATATATGAGCTAATTCTGGTCAGCAGAAACGCTTGGACTACAGTGTCATAGGCTGTAATAAGGTCTGAGAGAATGTTTGTTGAGGGCTTGTTTTGGTTAAGGTTCAATAGGATGTCTTCTCTGGGATCGAAGAAGCAGGTTAGTGTGCTTCGACAAGGGTGCAAGCAGTACTGGTTTACGTGAAATTATCTCTGCAATGTGTGGGAGGCGGGGTATAGCTGTTGACATATTCAAATGCCAGATTCAGAGACTTGAATTTGGATCTAGGGTTGCTTGTACAGCAGTCCATTTGGCATCTAAAGGGAGAGCTGGCCCCCGGGCATGGGGGTTGAATAGAGGGTGGACAGTGAACATGGGGATTATCTGGGGGTTCTGGGGGCCAATGAAGATATATTGCAATGTTGCCATTTTCCTGAGGACTGCTGAATTAATGAAGGTGTTAGGAGAGTCGAAGATTAGGAGGGGCAAATCTTGAATACTTTAAATAGTTTGTATTGTGCAGAGTTGTCTGTGAATGTGAAGAGGGTGGAAATCATCATCTCACTGGGAAGGTGGATTCTAAGGGCTAGAACCAGAAATTATTCTGAAGTACATATTCCAATGCCATCATTAACACACAACAATGCATCTCTTTTGTAGGTGCAAAGTTATCACCTAATCTAACAAATAATTAGGCAGCTCCACTCAGGACTCATGGCTGGAATCAATCAATCGCTGTTTTGTTTGAGAAGATGGAACAAGCACATCTCACTGTGGCGTGGTTGTGGCTGCCTAGCAAACATTTCTGCTGCTAGTGATATTGACATTATCACAGGCCTTAAAACCAGCTGGGTTTGAAGATACAATGGCAGACGCAGGACAGTGTGCCAATGGTACTAGACCAAGTCATAGAAGGTTAGGGACTCTGCAAATTGTTGTTTTAAGTATCATGGTGATGTTTAGAGCATTGCAAAGGTTTAGAATTGTGGGGCTTACGGGGGTCAAGTGGAGAAATCAAGTAGTTGTGCATTTTCCTCAAGAATATTTTCAACTCGGCGAGAACAGGTTTTGATCCTTTGAAAACACTTTGGTTGGCTTTGTTGATTGTGTCCATATACATTTGTAGCAAATTAAACAATATGAACAAATTCTCTTTTAGCCAGATGCTGTTTCAAGTCCACCAGAACAGTTTATTTTCTCTCATAGACTTGCAGGTTATTGACGGAAAGCAATACCTGGATGGATGTTAATGGAGGACTGCTTTACTGGGAAGTTGACCTTGAAACAGGGCTTAAAGCCCATTAGAGATATGCTGGCACTTTTGAGTTCGAGATCTAGATTTCATTCAGCTGCTCAGGCATCAATACCCCCTCACCCCCCACCCGCACCTACATCCCTCCACTGCTGCTCCTATCAGGCGATATCTTTTTTGGCTTACTGCACAAAAACCCAGACTCATTTAAAAGTGGAAAAGGTCGCTTTAATATGACAGGCCAAAGCTTACAATCAAAACGCTTAACTGGCTCCATGGCCTAACAAACTAAAGAAATATTTTAACAACCAATTAAATAAATTAAACATTTTCCTTTTCATTTTCCCCCAACCATTAAATAAATAAATAACCCATATTCCTCCCTAATTATCCCTTGGACCCTACCGTCTCCTTGCCCCTTTTCCAGGCGTCCCGCTTTCTCCCAGGGGCCATGCCCCTCCAGGCTCAATACCTGTTCCCCCGGGGTGACCTGCTTGTGCAAACAGCGCCACCCCATCCTTTCCCGTGTCATTCCCCCATTGTGCTTCCCTCCCCCTACATCAAAAGGGGCCATGCTCCCGGCGCCCCGACACACTTCAACACCCTTCAAACTCCCCTCTACACCACCTGCAGCCAGCCTGACCTGCCACATCAGCAACATATATTGCACACAAACTTTCACAATGCCCTGACCTGTCACACAAAACTACCAACCCCTACCACCCTACAGACCCCAAAACCCATAAAAAACTCGCCATGTCATCTAACAACCCCCGCATAATCCCACGCACAATGGACCCCCCCATATTCCATAACCAGACACCACCCTAAAACCAAAATGAAGGGGTGGGAGGGTGGGACAATCATCAAGTCCTAACCGTCGCCTGCCTCCCGAACCTTCCCCGAGCCCTTAAATACCCCCGGGAGGCGCTCTGCCTCCCCACAGCCACTCGCTGGCCGTGTGCAGCGCCAAAAACTCCCCGGGGGGAAACGCTTCGCGTTCCCCCCGGGGGCCCCCTTTTGGCTTACTGCACAAAAACCCAGACTCATTTAAAAGTGGAAAAGGTCGCTTTAATGTGACAGGCCAAAGCTTACAATCAAAACGCTTAACTGGCTCCATGGCCTAACAAACTAAAGAAATATTTTAACAACCAATTAAATAAATTAAACATTTTCCTTTTCATTTTCATTTTCCCCCAACCATTAAATAATTAAATAACCCATATTCCTCCCTAATTATCCCTTGGACCCTACCGTCTCCTTGCCCCTTTTCCAGGCGTCCCGCTTTCTCCCAGGGGCCATGCCCCTCCAGGCTCAATACCTGTTCCCCCGGGGTGACCTGCTTGTGCAAACAGTGCCACCCCATCCTTTCCCGTGTCATTCCCCCATTGTGCTTCCCTCCCCCCACATCAAAAGGGGCCATGCCCCCGGCACCAGAAAAACCCTCCCCCGAGGAGTTCTTTCTGCCCCACCCCCCCAATTTTTCTACCTCCAACTTTTTACCCAGTCTCCCAGCCAAGAACCTAAGTCCGCCAGGTAGTGATTATTCCCATACACGGACAAGTGTACCCCATCCTCTCTAAAGATAAGGAGACCCTCATATGTTATTTCCTTATGGTCCATGACCTGCACCGCCATCGAGGCACAAAATTTAACCATTTCTCTGTTTATCCCCTTCCTGGTCCTCTCTATTGCTCCCTCACTTCTCGCTCCCCTCCAGACTCTTCGCGGCAACAACTTAGTCCACACCACCGCTGCTTGAGGCCACATTCCCCGTACCCACACTAAATCCCTCTTCATTTTCTTTAGCAGAGCCACCCCCGTATCTCTCACCAGGTCATTCGCCCCTGCATGCATAATCACCACCTCTGGAACCCCATAGCGTTCCCTCATCACTGCCAGTATAGGAAGCAGCTGATCCCACCGCAGGCCCCCCAACCCGTGCCATCTCACCACCACTTCCTTGTAACTGCACCCCAGTTGCCTGCCAAGCACCCTTTTCTCCGCCTCTTTCCTAGCCCACTTAACAATTGAATGGCCAACAATCCACACTTGCGCCAACTCCCCCTTCTTTCGCGGAGCATCTGAAAAAGAAAATTGCAAAATCACTGACAAGTAAAATATTTTTAAAAAAACAGTTGACCCCCAAAGTCCTACGCCACCTTTCTTCAACATTCCCCTTTATCAAACTCCCTGACGTACCCCTTGTATTTCCCAGACCTCCAACGCCCCAATCTTTTCACCTTGTCTTCTGAAAAACCTAGCCTAGTACCCTCAGATGCTGCGCCCATCCTAAAGGAATGAGTCCCAAAATCCTCTGCCTTTTCTCCCACTGCCACCAGCACCTTCCGCAATACCCCTAGCACATGGGCCGCTGAAACCGGCGATCCATCCGCATGCTGAAAAACCAAGCCTGTCTTACCCCCACAGCGCTCCTTCCATGCCCTGCCTGCCTGAACTGGGCATAAATCCTTGCTCCCTCTACCCAGCAGAACCCAAGAGCCCCTTCCCTTCTGGTCCGTCTTAGACCTTTTAATCTTGATGTCCAAACCTTCTTCTGTAATTTGAACATCTTCCCATTGCAGTCCCCCTACCCCCCTTTTCCCCCGACCAACTCAGAAACCCTGAAAGCCCCAAAGAATAACCACGTAAAACAAGTCACAAACAGTTCCCCTTCCCATACCTACCAGCAAACTCCCCCCACCACCTCAATCAACCTCCGCAGCAATTCCGCCGATATCGGCCTCCTCTTATCCTTGTCCCTCTTACTCTCCCTTGCCCATCCTCCCAACATCCTACTCGCCATTTCCCCCCCACTTGGCTGAAAACCCCAAAACCATTTCCCATAAAAGGCACTCCCTGCTAGCTTTCCCGCTATCGTTGCCCTTGACCAGCCCCTGTCCATGCACCTCAGGAGGAAATTCGTGACATCATCCCTCCTCCGCTCTTCTGCATCCCATCTACCCTTCCAACTACAAGCTCCTCCTCTAATAAAATCCTCCCAGGCCCTCCTGTATAACTTCTTAGAAGCCGAGGCCAATGAACCCTCCACCAAAGCAAGCAATCTCAGCTTCCTATCTTCCACAGCTCCTCCGGAATCTGCTGCCCCTCCTGATCTGCATCTGGAGCCAATCCATGAAATCTCTGCCATTGAAAACGAGATAATGCATCAGCGATGCCATTATCCTTCCCCGGCACATGTGTTGCCTTAAACACCACATTCCATTCCATGCAACGCAGAACAAATTCTCTCATCAGTCTTGCCACCCTCTGATCCCTAGCTGACTGCCTGTTCACCACATGGACCACGCATTCGTTGTCAACATTGAAGTTCACCTTCTTGTTTTGCAACTCCTTCCCCCACAACTCCAATGCCACTAGTAATGGAAAAAATTCAAGAAATGCTATACTCCTTCCTTCCTTCAACCACCGCGCTGGCCACTTCTCCGCACACCACTTTCCCCCCCTTAAACACTCCGAAACCTCCGGCCCCTGCTGCATCCGAAAATATCTGAACTTCCCATGTCACCGGGTCTCCCTGCAACCACATTGACACTCCATTGAAACTCTCCAAAAAGCGCAGCCATATTCTGCAATCCTCCCTCACTGCCCCCGATACTCTTATCCGATGATGTGGGCACTTTGCTCCCGCCATGGCCCTTGCTATGTTCCTGCAAAACGTCCGCCCTGGGGCCACCACCTTACATGCAAAATTCAGATGCCCAACCAATCTCTGCATTTCCACCAGCATCATTTTCTTGGCCCCCACCGCTTTCTCCAACAGTACCACCAATTTGCTCACCTTGTCGTACGGCAAGCGTGAGGTCATGGCTACTGAATCCAGTTCAATTCCTAGAAATGTTAACACCACTGCCGGTCCTTCTGTTTTGTCTTCGGCTAAGGGTACACCCAGCTCCTCCATCAATTCCTGAAACGACCTTAGCATTTCTTTGCAGTCCTCCTCTCTTTCTGTCCCGCTAATGAACAGAAAATCATCGAGATAGTGCAGCACACTCTCCCAACCCGAGCTAAATGAGAAAACCCACTGTAAAAAAGAGCTGAACCGTTCAAACAAAGCACAGGAAATTGCGCACCCCATTGGCAAGGCTTTGTCTATGAAAATGCGGTCCTCAAACTGCAAACCCAACAATCAAAAATCCTCCGGGTGCACTGGCAATAACCTGAAAGCCACCTTGATATCACACTTGGCCATGAAGGCCCCTCGCCCTTCCTTCCTTATCAGCTCAACCGCCTGGTCAACACTTGCATACACAACCCCACATTCTTCCGGGGCAGTGAAATCATTAACTGACATATCCTCCGGCCATGACAAATGATGAATCAGTCTGAACTCCCCCGGAGCTTTCTTGGGCACCACCCCCAGTGGGGATATCACTAAATCACCCGGCATGTCATCAAATGGGCCCACTATCCTTCCTGCCGCTATTTCCTTGTTCAATTTTTGTCTTACCACCTCAACATTCTCTCATGCCGACTTCAAATTTTCAGCCCACCGACGCACCCTTGGGCCCTGGTACCCTAATCTGAACCCCTGACAAAACCCATCACTCAAAATCTTAGCCCCCTCCCTATCCGGATAAAATTACAACCATTTTTCCAACACCCCCACTTTAATTGGAGTAAAAGCTTTTTCCCACAACCCCTTTTCCTGAACCTCTCCCCCTCCCCCTGTCTCCCTGTTGGAAACACTGAGCGAGGGGGTGTTTTCCACCACACTTGCTACACTCGTGCCTGAACCTACACAGGGTCCTTGTGCAGCCGTCCTTATTATACCCCCAGCACGCTGCTGAGGACTGACCCCTGCCTCCTCCCCCCGCCCCCTCATGGACGGGGCGACCAAGAAAGGGCCGGAAAGGCACGGGCAGCCCACTTGCTGTGTGCAATGTCGGGGCAGGCCTCGTTGGGGCCATCCATTGCAGCCAGAGATCCATGTCTATCTCCCCCCAGACCGCCTGACTGTCCTCTGCCATTCTCGCTCTGAAATCCTCATCATACCTTACCCAGGCAAAGCCCCCAAAAAATGTGAAAGCCTTCCTTATTACATCCATATATTTAAGCAGGGCCACGCAACGCTCCTGGAATTTTTCAGAATACACACTGGCATAAATGATAAACGCCGACGTCCAAGTCTCAATGGTCACCGGGACCCTTGGGCGTGAAGCCAGCTCCCTCTCTTCCTCCTTAGACCCCTCCTTTGCTCTCACTTCCCTATGGAGCAATTTAAAGACATCCACAAATTCCCCCGCCTGAATCTTCTCCCTGGTCGCTGCCATCAAATGCGCCCCCAATGGTTTTGTTATCCCCATGTATGGCAATTTTTTCTCCTTTCCTTTCACTTCAACCTCCTTATCTTTCCCAGCTTGCACTTCGAGCACCAATGGCTCCACCACCTTGTCCGTTTGGACCTCCACTGAGCAAATGCTCTTCTCAACCCCTGCGGCTCCAATGGCCTGCACACCAACTTCTTTCCTTACATCTTGCAGTCCAGACCCTTCATCCCCTGTCCCCTTCTTGTGACCCCTCTCTGCCATGCAGATGACCATTCCCTTTCCCGCTCACCTCTTTCCACACCTGCCGCCTGTGGTCTGGCGTCCACACCGATGCTCATCTCCTTTCTTAGAGGGCTCCTACTGCGGGGACAAAACATGTCAGCACACTCACCCAGCCAATAGTTCCCCTGACCACTTACCCCCCGTCCTCCCTGCACTTCCCTTTCCAGATCCCACCTCAAACTTCTTCTCTCCTCCCCCCTTTCCCTTTCTGCCCTATAATCTTCCACTTCCCATTGCCCCACATATTCCTCCCATCCAACTTCATCACCCCTTAAATACCATTGCGGATGCGAGCTCATGCCCGAGTTGAGTTGATGATCTTCTTGCGAGCCCGGGGCGTCCGCCCCGCCACTCCTTTGACGTCTTCTCGGCGGGGTGTGGAAACCCCTGCCTGGTCCTCCTCTCTCGGGTGAGGCGTTCCGTCCTCCACCCTGGAATCCTCATTGCTAGGGGCTGTGCTGCACCCTCTAGGCTCTCCTTGCGCTGACCGAGGAGGGGCCGTACTGAAACCCTCTACCTCCACCTGACCAGCGGGGGCTGCGCAGCGCCCTCCGCCTTCACTCCTCCTACCCGGGGGGGCTGGTCCGCGCCCCACTCTAACCTCCTCAATTGATGGGGACCTCTCCCTCCTTCTCCCACCTGCACTCTTCTGCAGGTATTTACCCCCTCTTCCCCTCTGCCCTGTCACCCCCTTCTGTGTCCCATCCCTGCCCCCACTGTTGTTCCCTCGAGCCACCTCCTTTTGAGCATTCCCAGCTTCCCTAGGGCTATCATTCACTGCCTCCCTCACTGGCTGCCCACCCGACATCATTTCTCCCCCGCACGCCCTCCTGTCTATCTCCTTCCTCATCTTCCTGCCCCCAGATTCCCAAACCTCCCCTCTCCCCGCCGCGGGGGTGCAAGCCACCACTGCCCCGAGAGCCCCATCTGCCGCAGCTCTACGCTGCAGCCTGCCCCCACCTACCTCTCCTTCTCCAGTTACTTCCCCTACCGCCCCTTCCAATTGGGCCTTAGATGCCCTGCTAATTATTTCCAGGGCCTCCCTCAGAGCCCTAGCATCAACCAAACCCTTCTTGGTGGCTCCCTGTCCCACCATAGTGCCCAAATATCTGGATGTGCACTAGAAATATACCCCTAGAAAATTAATCTAGCTAACCTAAGCTCCCGAGCCAAAATCTACCCGTGGACCTATACCCCCAATGACAACTATACTTTGCCCCGAGTTAACCACACACTTGCTATCACAAATAGCTAGTGTTTAATACCCAAAAAATGCTATTCCAAAAACTACTATTATTATATTTTTTTTGTTTTAGTTTTTTTTTTTTTTTAATTTTAATTACCCCCCCCTAAATACTGCCTATCCCTTAAAAACCCTTATCCTGGCAACAAAAAAGCCACGAGAAAAGGAAAGCCCCAAAAACCAACAGCCCAACCAGAAATGGGGCCGAGATGAGCCGTGTCACACTGCCCCCTGGATGCGTGTAAGCGCCACCACACTGAAACCACAATAGAACGGTCCCTTTAAGAAGAGAACACTCCCCCCTCTGTCACACGACGGCTACCGCGTGTATAATTCCCCTCGCAGACGCGCAACACGGGACCCGGCGCTCCCCAATTGAAATATCCCCACAACCCTAACGGAAAAGAGGCACACAAGCCTGGCTGCCCAATCTCCTGCCCGCTCCCCCTCCCGGACCACGTTCACCGGCACCTTAAATCCTAAACCCCACCCCTGCTGCAAGCTGGAAAAAATGCCGGGACAAAATGCCTCGAAAGAAAACCCCACACCGGACCGCGGGTAACGCTTGGACCGGAGCCAGATACAGTAAGGGGGGGTACCTTATCTACGGTACCCCCGGCTATACTAATAAACTTACAAAATTTGAACTACTGCTTGCTAACTATACCTAACCTCCCCCAATACTAACCAACTATCCCTCTCACCTACGCTACCCTGCAGCACCGAAGGCCCAGCTACTTCAGGGAAGGCTCGGGAGCAGGCGACAGGACCGATACACAATCATCAAGTCCTAACCGTCGCCTGCCTCCCGAACCTTCCCCGAGCCCTTAAATACCCCAAGGAGGCGCTCTGCCCCCCATGCCAAAAACTCCCCGGGGGCCCCCTTACCATCAAGAACAAAAATGAACCATTAGCATTGGATGACTTGATCAGTACCAGCATTAGTCAATTTATGTATTTGTTCTCCCAGTGAACAAACGCTGTCATGTTATATGTTGATGTGAGTATAACACAGGGGCATGTTGCTGGTCTTGGAGAAAAGACTACACAGAGCAACAAAGGTTCGAATCCCGGATCCGCGAAAAAAACAATAAAAAAGTGGGTCGCAAGTAGTCCACTACATAGAAAAGTTGTATTTTCTTGGTTGCTTTGAATTGCTTTTAGCCTCTCTCAAAGCACTCTGCATGAAGAGAGATGGGATATAATGTGGAGGAAGGGAAGGTCTCTCTTTCTAAAGGAAAGAGTCCCCATTTTTAAACCTAGCTTGTTTCTTTCAAAAACAGGGAGGCCCTCGTATTTTTCATTGTAACGGGAGTCGCTCGTTGTGAAAATGTGCCGTTCCAGACTAGGTCAGGAGTGTGAGAGTGATTGCAGGAACGGACCATCGGGCCCTGTATGTTGGGGGGGCGGGGGCTGTCTGGCATGAGAGAGCATAATGAAAGCGCTTTATCAGCCGTGCTGATTCCAGCGCTTTGCAACTGAGCGAGCTGCAAGAGTCATTAACATCCATCACTTTTAAGTTTCCCTTAAAATGTATACATATACTTCATGCTCCATAAAGTTATCCAGGATATTACCATTGGGTCCCAATTACCATCTACACATCTGTGCGCATCAACGTACCCATGCTGCAGCCCCGCGCCCCTCGCAAGTGTATTCACAGAAACACGGCTCGGAACTGATTGGATGGTACCTGCCTTTAATCATCACTTACGGAGAAGGTATTCCCCGCAGATAGTCAACAGGGCCTGCGATATAAAAAAAAAAAAACATAATTACTAAAAACCTGATTTCAGCTCGTCACAAGAACAGCCGGCTTTTATGGTGACCTATCCGCAAATGTCCCTATTTATAATTAAAATAGAGCGCTCCGCGGCAAGGATGGCGAAGCTGCTTCAGGAGTTCCGCTTTCCTGCGTAACATGTGGCACCCGCAATAATTAAAATGATACTAACACATGCACAATTTTATGGCCCTTATGCTGCAACGCATTATGCCAAATAAGGTCCTCTGTTTTCGCAGCATACTGCACATGGTCTCATCACACCCACTTTTTCTCTTCCTGTCTTCACACCGACAACTGTTAAAGTGAATCAACACACAAAACGCACGGTGACAGCTTACTGTTTATGCTACGTGCGCTGTTACGCAGTGAACGGGGACATCTAAACACGTACAGTACGCGGAACGAATGGCGCCGCAACTCGCGAGGCGGTAGCGTCTGCTAAGATCGAATTCAAAATCACATTTGCATTAGTTCGCTCACTTTCTTTCGTTTTTCCATAAGCGTGTTTTGTTTTTTAAAGGCGTGTCTTTAAATCCAGTTCACGTTCCACCACCTGCCTGTCCTTCAGTATTACGTAAGTGTTACACGTGCTGTACAATGCGTACCTGATTCCAACGACTCCACCCGGAAGTAGAATGCAGAATACGCTGCCACTGTGTAAACAAGACCTTCAAATATATACCAATATTAAAGTCAGAAGTGGCTTGATCATAAGCGAGCGTCATCGACGTATACCAAGTAATTAAAAGTTTCAAACCATTTTGAGCAGCAGTCCAACTCTTAAACTTTTGAGAATTGGTTAATTGGAAATTAGTGGCATATTATCATGAATAATTTTGCAATTAGGGGCCTGTTCTAGAAAGCTCCCGAACTCATTTTGCAGCCATCAGTTCGGAATGGCTTTCCACTTCTTGGGTCTGGGACAGCATCCAAGAGTAGGTCTCTTAGGTGGAGCACCACCGAATGCGGCCCAATCTTGCCTCTCTGCGTTTCCGATTGTGGCCGGTAGTGAGCGTTGATTGAAAGTTACATGGAATATCAGTCCCTTATTCTACTTATCCAAGTCTCTCACTTCCTTTAAAGAGGGGAAGGTGGAACGAGTGACTGCGCTCGTCCAAAAAAATTGCCACGAACGTGCCGTATTGAAATATGTCCTGTTTCAAAAGCTAGATATTCCCTCAGAACAATATATACATTTATTAGCATTCCGTGTCAAGGATGGTTCATAATAGGGACCACAATGCACAAAGAAGTGACCGAATGCTGTGGACGTGGACATAATCTGTGATCTGACGGAAGGGCAAACGCGGCCGCTCTGACGCATAAGGGGCCTGTGCCAATGTCACACAGACGGGCATTGGCAGGGCCAGCTCTGTGGAGCCCTGACCCCCAACTCAAGGGTCCAGGCACAGAAGTGTGCCGTCTGCCTCAAATGATAATGAAGCCGCACAACTGAGACCTCAGCAAATGGCCTGAGGAAACAAGCAAACTGTCAGTCCACAAAGCAAGCAGGGTTTGCCACCTTTCAACTCTGGAGAAAAAAAAAGGATTTTATGAGACGCGTGCGCTAAAACTACGTCAATGAATAAAGTTTGATGTTAACGCTAAACTGGTTCGCCTCCGTTCCTCGGCGACTCACGTGTGCTAAGACGTGGCTGTAGCACACTGTGTCACACAAGGGGGCACGAAGACCGGACATTTCCCCTTTGAAGGGCGTGCAGTCCAGCCCTGTCATCCCTTCCATTTGGTTAAAATGGCTGTTTGTGACCAGCGTTATTGTTTACCGCACCATGATCAGAAACAAATAATCCACTTGCTTTGTTTCTTGCCGCAAATGAATTAAATTAGCAGCCATTAGGAGCCCTGGCTGCTTCTCCCCTCGCCTCAGCCGTGTTACTATTTGAAGTTTCCTGTGGTAAGTTCATTACTCGTATTTTGTCCAGAATTAGTGAAGCGTGCTGAAAATTGCTAATGACAGATGTTTCTCCACTCTGTCACACTTCTTGTATCATTTGATTTGGAAAGCAACATACGGCGTTCTGCTCTATCAGTATGTCACAGACTGTCTGCAAACAGCTGGTCATAACTCAGTTCACTGAAAACCATTACTTTCCAATGAAGTGCTGGACCGCCTCCAAATTGTATTCTGGCATGGCCTGGGCTGCATAATGCACAAAGTTCTTCTGTTCCGAGGTTACCTAAGGAGGGATTTTTTCCACTTCACTTGTTTATTGTGTTTTAGGAAATAAAGCACTCTCTAAGCAGCTGATATGGGTTTCTCGGCATTTTAAACAGATTATTTCCCCCGTTTTCTCAAGAGCTCATGCAAAAGCAGTCTGGTGAAGGCAGCAAACAAAACAGTCCCTAACCTCACGGTTTATAACGGAGCGATAACTTCAGACGTGTGCACTGTAAAATAAAATGGCGGTTAAATAAATCAACTCTGTGACATTTGCTGTACTTGTGGTGACCAAACAGAACCTTCATAATAGATCTTTCAATGCATTCTAACGTTGCACTTTTTAAGCCTGGTTATCAGAGCACTTGAATTGGCAAACAACAGAGCTGCGCTATTACTTATAAATCAATAAATACAAATACAAATACTTAATAAATTGAGAATACATTATTTAATTCATCTGTGATACGCAATGTGCCATACATGTTCATACCCTCTGTTTCTACAATTTGTGACCCTGCAAGGACCACATTAATTAATTCATTTACTTTGGTGTGTAAATGGCTGGCGTGAATGCCCGTAGCCCTGCCCCTTCATTGAGCTTGACTCTACAGATGGTAGGAAAGTAGGAGTTAGCACAAAGAAGGCTGCAGTCCATCAGATGTTGGGTTCTTCCCTATGCATAACAATCTCCCAAGGATCTCCTCCGAACTCGTAAAAAAGCAGATTGGAACAATGAAACCGGGTACTTCCAACCACCACCGATCAACACCACTGATGACCCTCCATCCCACATTTTTCTTTCAGAGCCACACGCAGCAAAGTCACCAATATTAGCAGAAGGGCGCTATACAAGACCCCTTATATCACACAACATTTGTGTGTGCAGGCAGTTCAGGAGTTCTTGCCGTGAAAGTTAATACAGAAGGGCAGACTGTGCTATACAAGAACACTTTACATTGCATTTCCTTATATTTGTCTGGTCCATGGATGGAAAATGTGTGGGTGCTTTTTTCTGTGATAAAAGCATGGTTCTCAACAGGATGCAACGTCATCGGCAGGGTCATCGACAAATCCTATTACGGTAACTCTTGATATTTGGTACTGTGTCTTCCAACGGGGCCGTTTTCTGTGCTTTTTGTAGGGTCTACAGACTTCACCTTGCACCATACTAGAGCCTTTATGCTGGATACAGGTCAGTTTTGGGTCGGCAAGTAGACCATGGAAGTCCAAATTTAAGAGTAGGGAAGTAATGGTGGGCTAGTGCCTGTAAAGTTTTGGGTTCTTGTCTTTGGATGATAGGGACCTGAAGTGGCCTGATTTCCAGGAAAACAGGCAAAAGTGTGCGCAAAAATCTTAGCGACTGTGCTAGGATTGCACGGTGCAAATGCATCGCACAAGGAGGCGATTTACAGAAATAAGTGCTAGCAGGGACCTACAGTGGAAAGGAAACAGGATTGCACCAGACATGCCCACAACACACCCCCACTGCAAACCAAGGACCCACTGAAATAGACCATTTTGTGCAGAATGTGACCTGTGACACCAGATGCAACAAAAAAGTTACACATTTCATGGTGGGTACTCACAAGTAATAACCATTACTTGCGCCCATACCAACCATTAATTGTCCCAGGAGTGCCACACATCTGTGCCCTCCAAATGCAGTGTGTACCTACACCCACTATTCCTACTCCCTGTACTCCCACCAAACTGAGCTCCCCACGCAAGTGCACCTACACCCAATATTCCCACACCCTCTACACTCACCAGTCTCAGCCCACCACATGCAAAGTGCACCTACACCCACCATTCCTACTCCCTCTGCAACCACCCATCAGACCACCCCATGCAAGAGTCCCTACACCCAATACACCCCCCAATCTGAGCACCCCACATGCAAAGTGGACCTATGCCCACTAGTCCTACTCCCTGTACAACCACCAATCTTAGCCCCCCACATGCAAAGTGCACTTACATCCACTAATCCTACTCTCTGTACAACCACCAATCACCACACAACACACATAACCCGACACCCATGCATCCAAGGACCAGCACACACAAGGTGCACACCAAAACCGCACAACCCTACACCCATGCATCCCCCTGGATTAAAATAAATAGGGCACATGGTTCACGCATACACATTTGTCATGTGGCTGTCTCCATCAGCCCCCACTCTGTGAGGGCACAATGGTGGATGAGAACTGATCACCTCAGGTAGCGGCTGAGTGGTGCTGCTAGTGGATGCCCCCCGCACCTGTATGTGTGCAACTGATGGCAGGAAGCCAACAACCCCACCCCTTGCTTGGGTGCCCCAGGTGTAGGTGTCATCCAATTGCCCTGAAACTGGAAGCAGTGGGAAATGTGGGTCCCTGCCCCTGGCAGGGATCCCAGGGGAAGAGCTTGCTGGACACTGTGAGGTGGACCATGACACACTGCGCCATCAATCCTGACCACTGGGCACCCAACACGCTTAATAAAATGGGCAGAGTGGAATGTGAGTCCTAAAAAAAACCAACAGCTGGACGCACAGGCGAGGAGAAGGCAGTGAGGGTGGGACCGGGGGCCTAGACAGGGCTACACCAGATAGGGTCCTCCTGGTTCTGCACCCCACACAAACCCAGCCCTGTCACCAAGTTCCCAAACCTCCACCTGTCAGTACTCAGCCCAATACCCCATCAAACTCCACCAGAAGTGTCCCCACCTCCAGTTTTTAGCCAAAACACCCTACTGTATCTTGTGGAGGGACATTGTGCACATATTATTCAAACGTATTAGGTACGAAAGAAACATTTGGAACACATTGTCAGCTCAAGTGATTGGTTGTCATCTGAGGACTTTTGGGTGAGAATGACTTCTGGCCACGAAACGGCTCTGACTATAAATGTGGTTAGAGTCCTACAACAGATAGGATTTACTTGAAATTAAAAATGTTCATCTATTCATTTAGACAGAGACAGTGAAGCCTAGACATTTGGGAAACATGCTTCTTCTTATTGAGTTTTAAATATGATATGTACAATTGTAAATTTATTTCCTGAAAGTTTTTCTTTTGTATTTGTGAAAAAAAACATGTTAGGTTTATACCACAATAAACAAAAACAAAAAAAAAATATTCAAACTACAACCTGTGTAAGGTGTGTACAAAATGAGTGACCACAATTGTTGATGCAACTTGGATTGAGCACTACATTTATTACTGACACCATATGGCCTGTGTAACTACTAGGTCACCATAAAACCTCTCCTGAGGAAATTTACTTCACATGTATGGTGGAAGAATACCACCTGAGTGTACCTGTACATCCGCATGAATGTGTTGTCTCACCTTCCCTAGAAGTGTGAGGATTCAGTGGGCCGTTACATCCCCACTCACCCTTGTACACTGGACATGCAGATCTAAATCCTACACACATGTGTCTCCCATGATGTATGCCATGGAGTAATCCATTATTACATACATCGGTGGCCCCGTGATGCTGTTGACACAAATTCGTCTGAAGCACATTTACAGCTACATACACCCTTATACACACACACTCATCTGCCGTACAGATCTTGCAGTGACATCTGGTGTGTAACTAATGCATTAGCAGTCACGGTGCATGACATGAATGCAACTCTGCCCAAAAGGAAAAATCAGGCAGCACAACAGATTACATATACTGAGCATGACAGTGACCATCACTGGATCATCAAAATCACAGAGCAACAAACACCATCACTGGCAACATCACAACACCCAACAGACCTGCGACACACACTAGACATCGATAAAGCCTTGCCAATAGTAATGTCACCCATGAAAGCGCTTCCACATCCATGACACAATCACACTAACCACATCTCATGAACACATGCATGTACACTGCAACATCCACGCGTACTGCAAGACCCAGTCATTATTGTTCCACAAAGGCAACCATAGACCTGTACAGCCAACATACATGGCTACATGACCATATGTGCAAGGAAAGCAATGTAGGACAAACTTAACTACCACAATTATGAACCATAATAATACCCCACCACCACCAGCACCACCCTCACACAAGACAAATACATGCCCCAATCCCATGCACATGCATGTACTACATGCATGGACTGAGAAAGTCACAATGAATACACCTACACATGCTGATCCATTAGTGCATGGCTGTGAGCCTGACACCTGCATACAGCACACATGTTGCTTGTTGGCATGGACAAATGCTATACAGAATTTTGTCAACTGAAAACAATGATATTCTGAGTGAGAACTCATGAATCCCAAGCAGCATACCACATGAGTATGCAGCATGCACACATCTAAACAGCCCATTGTGACACGCACACCAAAAGGTGACTGCACACAGACATGAGCGTTGGAGAAAGTGAATATCACACGAAAAGACAAAATAACCACATGAATATGATTGAAAAAAAGACACAACTGTATTGTAATGCAAACCAAACTATAACCATGAAAACATTAGGCTGAAACAAAACATTAGGCTAAAACAAAATCACAGGAATCCTACCTTAAGTGTCAGGCTATTATGCAAGTCTATGCAAAAAGAAAGGATGAGCATAGTCATCCTTGGCACTTAAGGGGTTACACAAATGATGCCAATCCATAGAAAACAAAATATTTATAGTCACTGCTGCAGTCCCATTTCTGAAAATGCCTGACCCAAGGTTACTTCAGTCTTTGCCTCCACTTGCTGCAGGCGGACCTCAGTGGTATCCCTGAGGAGCTGCAGCCTCTCAGAGTGGTTGGTTCAATTTGTTGTGCAGCCCGCATGCTCTCCCCCAGAATTTGGCATCACGCAACTCCTCCATCCTTGCATGTGCTGCAGCCCTGGCCGTGGCAGCTGTCTCATCCATTGCCTGCAGCCTCTTTCATCCTGCTGCCTCATGAGTTGCAGTTGGCATGTGATGGCTACATGTATCCAGTGCCTTGCCACCTGCCTCTCCTGCCGGACTACGAAGTCCTACGGCGCACTCTGTGACATGAGTCACTGGTGTGCCTGCCTACGATGCCGCAACAGCTCCTGCTGCCTAGCATCCTGCCTCTGGCGCTGGGACTCCCTCTGGCGAGACAAACAACTCCTGGAGGGAGTACTGCCCAACCAGTCGCCTTGAGTGCCATGTTCACCTGCACTGCAGGATCCTGTGCAAAGACCATCCCAAATGGTGGAACCACCTGAATGGCCTCTGTGGCAACTTGCACCCTCAGTGACCGCGAAGGAGGCACCAGTCTTGCCGGCGGGATGACAGGGGCAGAGGAGCCTGAGGTGGTTGACAGCATGGAGGCCACACCTGTGGGTGCCTGGGGCACAGTTGATGAGGGAGGAGGTGGGTGGTATTGGTGTAGCCCGTGTCAATTGTACCACGCACAGCAGTGCCCAAGCCATCTGTGGCATGATATGGCACACCTGCCTGTGATGGCTGACAAGTTGGCCACTGATCACATCAAGGGCCTCAAGGGCATCCACCTACTGGCTATGGCCCAACAAGAACAGGGGCAACACAGCATCCCGTATGGCCTCGCCTGCACTCACTCAGAGGCTTGTCTGAGTTGTGGCATCACCAAAGGTGTGTAGCCCTGTAACCGGTGGGCCTGGGACAGTACAGAGACTTGACCCCACCACTCTGTCTTGCACAACCTCCTGTCCCAGGCCTATGTCAGATCCGAAGATGTACCCCCACCAGACACCATGTCCGGGCCCACAATGGCCCCCTTCCCCTCCACCACACCTGACCCTGACACCCCAGGCACCTCTGTGACGACCGGCCTTTCTGTGGGAATGGTGGAATGTCTGTGCCCCTCTGCCCCTGAGGACTCAACCTCCATGTCCAATGTCCTGTATGTCATCACCAGCACCATCCAAAGATTTCGCCTCTGCAGCCACCTGTCCCTCAGATGAGGTGTATGAAGGCAGTCGTGTCCCTGGTTTTCATAGCCCCTTGGAACACCTTGGCCTGGCCACCTGCTCCTTCTCAGTGCTGGTCTCCTCATCTGCATGCGACACTGGTTGAAAAGGGATAGAGTAGAGGCAGTGCAGCATAAGTGTGTACACATGTGCATGTCCGAAGATTGTCAAGGTACCATGCCACCATCTCACATACAAATGCCACGGCCCATCACAGCACGACTTCTATGAATCATCTTGAACACAGATATGTAAACTCATAATACAAAATATCATCCCCATCAATTGCATGCTTGTCTTTGCAGAGAATGAGCAGTCACCACACCAAGGGCATGATAGTTACCAAGGCCAACTGGGAACATGGATAGGGCATACATGAGGACTGCAGCATATTGGCAAGAAACTTAGCCATCATCATTGCACTATCAACACCATCATTCCTCACCCTCCACCGACCAATGACCCTCCTCCCGCTTTCAACTATGATACATGGCCATGGGTACACTGGATCTGGCAGACTCCATGCTTTCCTCCATAGACTCCCACAGCCTCCAGGTGAGTCAGCCATCCATCACCCATCTCAATAAATGCCCATCCAGGCCTCAATACCCCCTTACACATTGCACATCAGCCACCAACAGACCATGCCCCTGCACCAGATGTGTCACCCTAGAGCTCGAATCCCCCATAGGTAAACACACATCACACAATGCAGATGGCAACCTGAGCCCTAACTTCTGGATTGGACTGCATATGTCCATCAGTCAAAAGACACTGGAAAGTGATCCTGAGTGTGAATATCCCTGGATTTGTAACTCATGATCCAAAACACCATTGATGCCATCATGCAAGGTCTCAAGTCCATAGCAGAATACAAGGACCCTCTTTGCACATCCTCCTCAGGCCCTCCCACACCTAGGACCCACACAGTGTGAAACCTTGCATGCTCCATGGACACAGCATACGTAAGCCATGCCAATGGCACCAGAATAAAATGGCATGTCACATTATGTTACACTACATTGCAGTCACACCGACCAGCATCCTCCCAACATGCATCCTCTTCACATGGCATACCAATTCAGCCCCATTGTACTGACAGTGTTGACTCACCTGCAATCTGGATCTGGGCCTGCAGTACAAGGACGTGGACATGAAGAGCTGTGGTTTACCCTCTGCAGGATCCGGACATGGAGAGGCGAATCCGATTGCACTCGCCAGAGTGCATCCCTGCAGTGGGCCTTGCCCGGTTGGCACCCCTGGCCTTCTGGTTCCAGATCCTCATATCGTCCCAGCTTTTCAAATGATTTACAGGGTATGGATTGCCACCCTCTCCACATTGACAGCAGCAGTGATCTCCTGCCAGATCTTCCTACGTCCAACGGCCCAAGATGCTACTCTGGGTGGAAGAGGGCCTTGTAGTGAAGCAGCACCTGCTCCCCAAGGAAGGCAACTTCTGCCCACGAGAAGTAAGCAGCCCTCATCTGCACAATCTTGGAGGTGGAGGGGGGTGGCTGACATGATACATCTGATTCTGGTGGCCTGGCACTGGGTCTGGAACGCACCTGTAACAGAGATGTAAGTTTAAGAACCATCATTGGTATGCCGTACCACCACTCCGTTAGATCTCCACAGAGTGTGCCCACTATTCAAAGGCTCAAGAATGCCCCCCGGATGTTACACTTCATCCATGACCCAATATTGATTCAGTTGGGCATGGACAATCACACACTGCCGAAGTCAGAAGTGACACCCAGGCATGGACAGACACACACACGTGTAGACACAACGACCAGCTGTACATGGATCTGCAGCCTTACCACCTTAAGCAAATTGCAAACACAATAAATATATCTGAAGTAGAGGCTTCCATATACATGATGGTACAATTGGAAGTGAACTACTACGCAAAGCAACAGTAACCATGCCACATGAACATAGCAAGAAATAGGGTAGCACCGACCTGCCATGCACTGTGCCCCCCACAGCAGTACCCCCTCTCCATGAGTGCCACTATCCCACTCCCACCTTCTTGGATGCAGCCACAGAACCACCAGTTTCCCTTTTGCAATTCCTCCATTCACCTCTACTGTGGAGCAGAAATGAAGTAATGTCCCAATGTGGCAGTGTTCGGCAAACTGTCCCAGGACTTCAAACTGGAGGGATTGCAGGAGTGTGAAGGCAAGGCAAGCTGGATCTGTAACAGGTAGCAGGAAGCAGGCAGAGTAATTTTGCAGCACCAGCTGGCAAATAGAGATAGCCCGTGTCACGTATGTTATGCACGTCGCGCCGAGCGTACTGTGCATGTGTGTAATAGGGGGTGATGCGCAGGTTGCATCTGTGCTGCAAAATCATAACAGACAGAGAACATGGAGCACTTTTGAAATCGGCCTGACAGGTGGCGCAAGTGCAAACAAGCAAGATGTGCTGAGATCTATCTGCATCACCCCTATAATGGATGAGAGGGGTACTGGTAGGGCTGGGAGACCAGTGAAGGGGAAGGGACCACCACCAAAACGTGCCAGGAAGACAGCACCGCCACATGCTGGGGTTGCAACACTTGCACAGACAGGCAGCAGCACTGTCAGTGAAGGAGCCAATGGTACTTCCACAAAACAGGGACAGCTAACGGTCTCTGAGAAGGGGCAGAGCCGGAAGAAGAAATCTCTGCGGAGGAATTACTAATCCTCGCAAATTATTTGGATGAGCACGAGTTGGAGCTGTACCAATGGGCTGGGAGCACCCTGACACTAGCCCAGCGGTAGCGGAAGTGGCAAGAGGCGGCTGAATTATAAATGCCTGTGAAGTGGAGAAGCGCACTGGACCAGAAGTGCATAAGAGGATGGACGACCTCACCAGGTGTACAGAGAAAAAGCTGGGTGCAAATGTGTCCTCTGCACAGGCTACTGGTGGAGGTTCTCTGCGTATTGAGGAGGAGCTCACTATTTTTGAGGAAGTTGCCTCTGAACTCCTCAAGAGTTAAAAGGTTGTTGGCATGGGAGGCTACAACACATATGGACATGCTGCAGGTGAGTGACATGTGTGACTGATACATGTGATCATGACACCACTGTGCATACAAGGGATGAGTGATTTGGTGTTGCCCCAGGAGATTCTCATCAGGGGATTAACATTTGTGCTGTACAGATATGTGAACTCTGTCCACATGATATGCAGTGTGGCTATTGGATGTGTAAATGGTCATTGCACTGCACCATACAGGTGTATTTGTGAATGGTATTGGCTACATGGTAATATGTCCAGTTACTGCATGTCACTGCAAACAGCATTAGTGCCATGTCTGTGTAGTGTGTACTCCAAATATTCGGTGCACTCACATGGATCCTCCACCAGCAATGGGTCATGCATGTGTGTATCATTCACTGCTCCGGTCAGACATGGACCCAGAAAGGGGTGCAATGCCAGTGAAATGTATGGGGGTGACATCCACTGCAGCCCTTATGCTGGAAATAGACAGCATTGTCATGTTTTATCATGTTGCAGGTGCATTGGGAGTGTCCATGCTCTATTGTCCATGAATGTGCACACAGGTTATATCTGTGTCAGTCCTTGGCCAGCCAGCGCTGTGATGGATGTGTGCATTTGGCCCTTGATACACCCTTGACTGTAACCTTTGTAGGGAGGCTGCCTGTCACCTTGGCATTGCCTGTCCCCAAAGGAGTGATAGTGGGATTTTACAGGGCACTGACTGAACATGGCCACATCTACACATGGAGTTGTGCCTTTGTATTAGATGGGATACAGGGTTTGCAATCAACATGGCCGGTCTCTTGCCACCTTGGCACACAGACCTTGCAGTTGTAACTATGGCCCTGTCCAATTCCTATTCCTGCCTGCATCATTTGCCTACTTGCATGTCCTATTGATTAGAACATTTTACATTTCCAACAAATACCACACCTCACATATATTGGCCTGTCTTTTGCCTCTGCAACCACAACATCCATGTGTTGCGTGCTCTGTCAGTGCAGCTACATGATGATGGTCTCATGTGTGAATACTGACACCAACACATACATGTACATTCTGACATGCACATTCAATCCTGCAGGCAATGACTTGACTGCTAGGTATTTAATGGCAAACGAATGATGTCTACTTGAATGGGACATTGTACTTGCTTCACCAGAATATGTGACGCTGAAATATATGCATGCCACTGTCAGTGTGCAACATATACGTCCTGATGATTTATGTGACATGTCCAAGTTGCATGGCTACCACATTCCTCACTCATTAGTTTTACAATGCCATTCATGTCTGTCTGATTCAGGGTGTCTTGGGTGCCATGGTGATCCTACTAGAGTTGGCATGGATGTGGAACAGGACTATATGGCCAGTTTGGGAGTATGATGCAGGTGTGGGTAGGCTGTTTGTTCTGCATGCATTTCATGTGAAGCATACATGTAAATCCAGATGGAGCTCTGAATTTTGTTGTCTGCCTTTTTGTAGGTGATGCCACAGCAGAGGGGAAGCAGGTGCCAGAGGAGTCATCAGGGGATGCACAACCCTCACCAGCAGTGGCCGGACTGCTGCGCATGGTGGGAACCCGCTGCTGTTGCAGACCATCCTCAGCATGCCTACACAGGCATCATTGGAGGAGTATAACGATGCAGATGTCGCAGCCATATTGAGGAAGATGGTAGAACATCCACCACTCAGCAGTCCTTACCCCATGTCTCTCCTTGGGATCTTGGAGAAAACTGAGCCAGAGGGAGGACAGGTGACCATGGCCCTGCAAGTGGTGAGCTATGCTTCTTCTGACAGCACTGTGGCAGCAACATTGCCCAGATCTATCCTGGGGACAGCAGAGGTGTGTACTGGGAGTGGCCCATGCTAGTTCGCTCACTCAGACAGCGACGCACTGCCTCATCGTGTTTCTGTTGGCCACGCACAAGTGGGGAACTTATGCCGGCCTCCCGCTTTGACTGGGACGAGGAGGTGATACACAAAATTGATCAACAAAGTGATGTCATGCGGGAGATCGGCAGGGACATGCATCGTCTGGCAGAAAATATCATAACATCCAATACCACAATGTGTACAGAATTCCAACTGTTGCGTGGGGAGGTCTCTGCCTTGAGGCAATGCCTGCATGAGGAGGAGATGAACGCTTCAAGGAACCACCAGAGGCAGGTAATGGCAGACTTGAGTGTACTCTTGTATGAGCAGTTGGAGGCCTCAAGATAGTGTCACTGTCTTTAGATGTCCTACCTGAGGGACACTATCAACGTCCAGATGGATTTATTTTATTTTATTTATTGAACATTTGTATGGCACCTATACACAAGTGTTTCCAGGTGCCACAAGTCAAGTTTGAGGGTGGGGGGCGGGTGACAAAGGAAAGAAAACTACAAAACAACAATAACGGTTATACATGCCTTGTGACAATCCTACAGTGCAAGACAAAGGTGGTAAGTGCAGGGGTGGCAGGAGAAGGAGAAGTGCACAAGGGGGTGCCCAAAAAAGAGGGGATAAAAAGTGCTGTGGGGGCCAAGATGGCAAGTGCCAGGGTAAAGAGAGCAGGGATGGAGGATAAGTGTGAGGGGCAGGGTGGACCAGGTTGGGCTAGTCCGGGGAAGGGTGCTCAAGGGCAAGTGCTGATGAGGGATGCTGGAAGGACTGATGTTGGGGGAGAGGGAAGGAAGAGGAGGAAGGAAGGTCTTGAGAAGTTTTAGGAACTTAAGAAGCATCGGCTCAAGTCTGAGGGGTGCAGGAGGCTGTTCCAGATGGAGGAACCAGCTGAGGAAAGGGATCTACCTCCCACTCTCTGCTTGGAGAAATGTTTGACCAGCAGATAGTTTGAGCCAGAGAACCGATGAACTCTAGCAGGGAGGCATTTTGAGAGGGAAACCTGGATGTAGAGACGTCCCAGGCCCTAGACAGCCTTGTGGATGATTCCAAGGGTCTTGAATTTGGTCCTTGCCGTCACTGCAAGCCAGCAGAGAGACTTTAGTGCTGGAGAGATACAGTCCCTGGGCTTGAGGCCAAAGATAAGTCTTGCAGTCCTATTCTGGATTGGTTGAAGGGGGTGAAGGGAGGAAAGAGGAAGATTGAGGAAGAGGCTGTTGCAGCAGTCCAGTCTAGATAGAACCAGAGAAAATGTAGAATGCCTCTGAGAAGGTGGAGCTGAAAGTTGAACTTTTGGGCAAGGTTTGCGATGTGTGAAGAGAAAGAGAGAGATGAGTCAAAGAAAACCCCAAGGTTTTTTGCCTCACAGGAGGGTGAGGGGAGAGGGCCCAAGGAGGGTGGCCAGAGTGTGTGGTGGAGGTGGGGGGGGGGGGGGGGGCAAGGAGCAGGTGCATCAATGAGAAGGATCTCTGTCTTACTGGCATTAAGGCAGACATTATTGGCAGAGCACCATCCCTGAATAGCAGTCCGCAGTCAGGTATGACAGAGTAAGGAGAGGAGGAAGAGGATGGCAGCTTAAAGGAGAGCTGTGTGTTGTCTGCATAACACTGGAAATGAGGGGTGAAGGTGGAGCTAAGGTGGGCCAGAGGGACCAGATAGATGTTGAAGAGCCATGGCGATAGGATAAAGCCCTGAGGGATGCCACAGGTAGAGAATGAGGTGGAGCAGAGAAAAGGACTCATTTGCACTTGTGAGGGTCTGTTTTAAAGCAAGGAGGCCAGCCACACCAGTTCCCTGTGCATAATGCCTGGGGTGTAATGGATATAAACAAGAAAAAGTGGTCCTGCCTATGAGGTTTCTAATCTACTGCACTTTTATTCTAATGCAATTATTGTTTCTTATGGGCGTAATGGAGGCAGTTTATGAGGATGGAGTGGTTGCCTGTGTCAAAGGCAGAAGAAATATCAAAGAGGATCAGAACGGAGGGAGTGTTAGAGTCCAGGTTAGAGAGCAGGCCTTCACGGGTGTTCAGGAGAGCAGTTTCCATGCTTCTGGATGCCTTGAACCCAGACTGGTGGTCTTGGAGGCCGCCAATCATTTCAGTGTGGAGGGTCCATTGGGGGATGACCAGGCGTTTTCCCAAAAAAGGGGTGATAGTGATAGGGCAGTAGTTCTCCCGGCAAGAAGGGTCAGCAGATGTCTTTTTTAGGAGGGGGCGCACAAGAGAGTGCTTAAGGGGTTGTGGGAAGGAGACAGTGGCAAAGGAGTGGTTGCAGAGGTCAGGCAAGAGAGGACATGTTATCCATCATGGTTCTGGAGGATCAGGGGGACACCTGTTTAGAGGAAACTGTCATAGAGCAGTCAACTATAGAGATCTCATCAGGTGCATTAGGAGAGAAGGAGCAGTGTATGGGGGAAGAGTGGGGCCAAGTGCGGGAAGAGAAGGGGGTAGAGTGGGAGCAGATGACAGAGAGGCAGGATGTCCAGTGTTTTGCAGGAGAAGCAGGCGACCAATGCAGTGCAGAGGGCGTGGGAGGGAGGAGGAGAGGATGAGATGGCAGTAAGATTGGCAAGTTCCTTACAGATTTTAAAGAGCTCAGCTATGTTATTGGTGGCACCAGAGATGCAGATTTGGACATGAGCCCTCTTCTTGGAAGAGATGGTGAGACGGTATTGCCTTTGGACTAGGCGGTAGGCCAGTTTATCAGAGGATGAGCTGGCTGCCTGCCACTTCCACTCTGCAGCCTTGCACTTGCATTTCAGAACTGCCAAGTCAGAATCATTCCAAGAGATACATTTGGAGGCAGGCTTCATGTGGATCCTCATGGTGGGGGCAAGGATGTCCAGGGTGTTTGAGATAGAGAGTTAGAGGTTAGCAAGGACACAGTCAGAAGGAGAGTCCAAAGAAGGGGTGGGGAGGGATGAAAGAAGAGGCAAAAACGGACACTCGCTTCCTCAGTTGAATGGCAAAGGAGACTAGCAGTGCGAGCGTAGGCATCCTCAGGGGACAAGGGATGTCAAGGTGGGAAGAGAGGAGAGAGTGGTCATACCAGGAGAGATGGGTAGTAAGAGGGTTGGAGAGTGGGATGTCTGTTGAGATGAGAGCATCCAAGGTGTGTCTGGCAGAATGGGTTGGGCCAGAGGGAAGGATAGCGAGGGAAAGAGTGTTGCAGAGGTTGAGAAAAAGTACAGTAGGCACATCCGGAGAGTCAAGATGGATCTCAAAGTCCCCAAGGAAAATACATTTGTGGGAGGAGGCAAGAAGAGAGGAGGACAGGTCTCCCCATTCTGAGAGGAAGAGGGAAGTTGGTCTGGGGGGCTTGTAGATGGTATCAATACTAATAAAGAATGTAAGAGAGACAGAAAACCTGCAGACTAGGCTTTCAGAGGATGAGTAGGTTTGAGTGGGGATGATGGAGGCAAGCACAGATACAGGGAAGATCAGAGCCACTCCGCCGCCAGGCCAGAAGGGCCTGGGATTGGACAGGATCTTGTAGCCCTCAGGGAGAAGGGTGTCAAAGGCAGTGATGGAGCTGGCCCTGAACCACGTCTCAGTGAGAGCAAGGACGTCAAGGTCAAGGTCTTCAAGAAGGAGACAGATGTCAGAGTTGTGTTTGACAGTGGAGAGAGAGTTGAGGGTAGCTAAGTGAAGCTGGTTGCCCCATTTAAATGTTTTCAAAGGGGGGCACAGGGGTGGGGTGCCAACAATGGAGAAAAATGGGATATGGCAGAAGGGGAGGTGGAGAGAGAGGGGGGAAGAGAGATGGAAGACGCCTGTCAAGAAGGAGAATGTTGGGCTGGGAGTCATGGGCCATGATAGTGCCATTGTGATAAACATTAATGGTGCACTTGGAAGATGCAAAGTGAGGCAAGAGCACTTCCCATCTTGTGCCACCAGTAATGGTAGAGGAAGAGAAAGGGGAGAGTACAGAAAACATATGAGGAGTCCATAGGTCAGAGGAAGGAACAGCAAAGAGAATGTCGGTAACAGTCTGTTTGGAGGAAGCATTGATGTAGGTGTCTGCAATGGGCAGACCTGGGTTGGATTTTAGGAGTGCCTTTTTCTTCCTTGCAGACTTCGTGAGAGAGGGGGATAGGTGATGGAGAAGCAATTTGAATAGATAGTAGAGATGGAGAGCACCATGAGCACAGAGAGGTTAGGTGGGGAAAGGGGTTAGCAGGGGAGAGGGTTGGGGGGCAGTATGTGACAGTAGAATATCACCAGGAGGCCGATGCAGGAAGAAAAATCAATGAGCACACTAGAAGTGCTCCAGATTAAACGATCATTAGCAATTGCAAGTACATCTAGAATTTAATTTGCCAGAAAGCACTAAAAGGCAAATGCAGCAGAAAGTGGAGGGTGCACAGTTGAAAAAACACAGCCAGATTTGATTTTCACAGAAATACTTCAATGCAGCAGAAAATGGAGGGTGCACAGTTGGAAAACACACATTGGTAAACAGCAGATCAACATGCAATGCAAGAGAGAGGCATCTACATTAGAGTAACAGGCCAGCAGAATGAGGGAGCATGTGAAGATAAATAAAAGGAGAGTGACAAAGCAGGGATTAAAAGAGAAAATGGCATTGGTGTCTCTGTTTCAGGAGTGCATGGCCAAGGTGGCCATTAGTAAAAAAGGGGGGCAGGGGCAACCGACGGAGGCCTGCATGGAATTGAATAATCTGGAGAGGGCCGTAGTGGGGGTGCACATTTGTGATGAGCAGCGTCACAGAAAGTAACTCAAGTTAGGGGTGCCGGCAAAGCACATAACCAGTGGGTTTTAATCCAGCAGGAATCTGGCAGGCACAGGTGACCCAAGTTTGAATTTGAGGGTTGGAGGTTAGCCAGAGCTGCAATGGTGGTTCTGGGTGAAAAGCGCTTACCAGGGTGTAGCAGCTTGGTTGTGTGATGTCTTCCAGGGCGCCAAGGCACAGTCAGGGTTAGACAGGGAGGGACTTGGCCCTCAGGGGAGGCCCTTGGAGGAGGCCGGCGATCGCCTGCCAGCTCTGCCAGTTACGATGATGAAAAAGAAGTGTGCAGCCAATCAGGCAGCCAGGTGGCAGTGGAGGCGAAGATCAGCCAATGAGGCCGCCTCACCTGGTGGCCATGATCAAAGATGCACCTGGCTTTCACGTCCCGTTTTTTAACAGTTTAAAGCTGCCTCCTGCTCAGCTGTTGGGTGGAGTGCCCACGAGTCCAGGAAAAAATAATGCAACAAGGGCTGCCATGCAGGCAGACATGAAGGAGGCACACAAGGAGAGTCATCAGGGCCTGGTTGCAATTGATCGACTGCTGCATTCTTCTGTGTCACATGTGGCAGCTGCACAAGAGGACCAGGCATTGGCCTTGCATGGTCAGGGCCCCCATACCAGGATGATCCACAGGGTGGGTTTTAGCAAGGATGTACGTAAGTGATGCTTTTTGAGTTCCCTGTACTCCTTTCTTATGTTGCTTCTCACCTTACCACGGCCCTTCCTCATGACCCCTGCTGACTATGTGTAAAAGGATGCATTCTTTTTTGGGTATTTTTCTTTTGCGGTCCAAGGCGGACTCCTTTTCTTTGTTTGCCAGGCATTGCTATGATGCACCATGTGCAGGTGGCATTTTCATACTGACATGTTCAGTGCGGTTAACCAATACACTGATTTACAGAGGGACATGATTGGACATTCAGGTAATATTATGTTGGCTCATGATGTGCATTATTTGTGGAGTATGTGTGACAGGGTACTTGCACTCTCCTTAACATGTGTCTGTTTTCATTTCAGGTCACTTTGCACAGTCAGCTCACTCCCACCCTTTGAATGCAAACAGATCCCTCTCCTTCTATCCAATCCCCCATTCCCTCTGCTGGACACTGACCATCCTCACACAAATGAGGAGGCACATTGTTAGGTGGGGTGGTGAGGGATACACAGCATGAAAGCATTGACACGAGGCAAGGGAGTACACAGTCATGCCTATGCACTCCAGTAGTGTCTTAATGTGGCATAAGTAGGGTTGTGCATGAAGGTGTCAATCTGGTGATATATGGGTGATTCTCACAGTCTACGGACATGGGAGTGGTACAATTTCCATGATTGTGGACATTGTTTTGACATCTGCAGCATGCTGGTCTCAGTCTGTCCACCGAAGGTGCTTATGTGCGCGTGTTCCTGGTGCTGGGACATACACTGGCCTCTTTGTTTCTTGCTGGGTTATTAGCTGACATGTCCTGTGAGCCTTGCATACCATGTCCTGGCATGATTGTTGTCAAGTAGCCACTCCATCATGTATGTGCATCCTGTACACCTGAGTCTCAGCTTCCACGTGAGGGGAAGATTTCTGTGTCATGCAGTAGCAATATTTAGACTTTTCATTTGGTTGCATGTTCATGATGTGTGAGTTATGCTGTATTTCATGGATGGGTGCAGGGCAAAGTCCACCCTGTGTGCTAATTCACTGTCCCATGCCATGCTGAACGTGTACTGTGGCGATTCTCCCTGGCCCTGCAGTCCACTGCCCTGATAGGGGATTGCACCCCCCACACCATGGATTCAGGCCCCGGCAGCCCTATGAGCAGCACCTGAGAGGGTGCTGTGGAGGCACCTGCAGTCATGTGACCCTGCCGATGAAGCCCCAATGTGATGGGGAGCTGGCCTACCCCCTCCAGGTCACTCGCTGTGCATGCATTGTTGTGCTGGAGCGGCATTCATGCTGACCCCAGCCTGTCTTGGGTGGATGCTGCCTGCAGCTACCAATTCTCCCACTGTCTTGGCAGGTCCGGCCTGTGCAAGCCTGTGGTCACCTCCACCAGGAAAGGGTGTCTGTTTTTAGTGGCATTTAAATGGTACATTCTTTTTTATCGGGGAGGACATCACTTATTAACAATGTACGTATTGTGGGTGTATGCGTTTATAACGGGCAATGAATGTGGCTCAATGTTGGATGGTGTGCCATGCTCTTTGTTTGACATTTTTCGATGGGTCATGTCCATGTTACTTTCTTAGTTGATCTGTGTAGCCAAGCGACTGTGTTGTCTGTAATTTGTATGCTTTGGTGGGTGACTTGGGCAATGAAATGTGTAATACTAAGGACACTGCCCATGTTTTCAGTTGTAGGATATAGATGGAGGATATGCGTGTTTTCTCAAGTATGAGGCACACACCACATGTCCACCATGGTCTGCCATTCTCAGGTATTTTTTTCTGGCCCAACTGTACTTGCCATATTTCATGATCGAAGGCCATCAGGGATGTGGCCATGGTGTGACTTTCACACTGGATGTTATTCATGTTAAGTATGTGTGGACAAGCTGATTGCATATGTGCTGGCCCCTCACCCTTTGGCCTGCTAATGGTATGGGCACTGCCTGTGGCTGCGACCGCAACCCCTAATGCATCTCTATTGGTATGCCAAGACATGTGGCTATATTTATACAAGATGCAACATGCCAATATGAATTTACATGACACAGCTGGTGCATACAGCAGTACTCCACCTGAATGGTCCAGGCAGCGGAACCATGATTTCAGCACTCCAAATGTGCACTCAATTATGCCTATGGTGGCAATGTGGGCTACATTGTAGCGGGACGTCACTGGTGTGGTGGAATTTCAGCGTTATCAGGAATGGTGATAGTGGGTATGCACTTTCCCCTGTAAATGACGGTAAACACATTTTGTTATGGTATGTAATGGTATGGTGGTTTGTGCTGGATGTGATACCCAATCAGTGTGTTTTTGTGTGTCTGCTGGCTGATACTCACTAATGAGCCACTTGTTGCTGAATGTTCCTGATGCCAGTGCCAGGTGGATGGGGGAATGGTGTAATATGTAGCTGTCATGGGTGCATCCAGGGTAGTTTGTGTTCAAATACACGATGGGACCCTTTGCATCACAGATGGCCTGCACGTTCAGCGAATGCCAATTTTTTCGGTTCTGATATATATGTTCTGTGGCTCGTGGGGGTTGTAGTGCAACATGTGTGCAGTCAACTGCCCCAAGTACCTGTGGGAACTGGGCAACTGCTTAAAATTCTTGGGCCCCTCTTTGCCTTGCCTGCATGTTGCATGGTATGTCTATGTGGCTGTGTACAGGTGCTATGATGCAGCTTAGGACCTGTTTCAGACAGTGTGATTGTGTAGGCTGAGAAATACCCCCAACAATGGCTGTGGTTTGTTGGACTATGCCAGTCCCCAGGAAGTGAAGGGCAGTTAGGACTTTCAGTAAGTGTGGTATTGGCTTTGAGCACATGGCTGGGGACGTCAGGTCATTCCCTGAACAATTCAAGGATGACATGTGGGTGGAAGTGGTATGTGCCATATACTTCCTCATCAGGCATGCCGAATATCGTTGTGCATGTATGGTAGATGCCCCCCTTACTCCTCCTTCGCCTCCTCCTTCCAAGAATTAATAGGTATGCAAGAAATGCAGGAACGGGCATAGTGGCAATGTTTCTCTACGACTGCATGGCGTTTTTTAAAACTGGGATTGTATGGCGGAGTCTTACCTTGTGTGTGGTCACAATTGGTGGTAGAATTTATATCGTTTTTGGTTAGCGCAGATGCACAAGTGAATCTGTAAATTCGGGTTGGTTTGCTCTTTATGGGGTGTGTTTGTACATTTGCAACGTGCCTCCCTTCCCATGCCTAAGTTATCCCTCATTTCTCTACTTTAATGAGGGCATTTGCATATTCCGCTTCTTTCTTGCTCTTTGCACTAGCCATTCCCTCAAGCCTCAGTCAGGGTGCGCGAACATGGCGCACAGTGCTGGAACCTGTGCAGAGGCAGATCTGTAAATCAGTGGATATAGTTTTGAGCGGTGTCCAGAGCCTTTTTTTGGCACATGTATGTGCCACGCAAAGCCTTCTGTAAATCAGGCCCTAGGACTTCTACTTCCCAACAACGATTTTGAATTCGATTCTGTGCTCCACTGGGATGTGGTGTTGTCATATCAAAGCAGAGGATATGCATTTTTTTACATTTCAGATGGATTGTCTTGTATTTAGATTATTATTTGTCTTCCTGCTATTATATTTATTTTCTGAAGGCACACAGGTAGACACTATTACAGCAGTCAAGTCAAAATAGGATTAATACTCTGGTGATTTGCAGTCAACCGTCCTGATTTACAAAGCTTTTTTAAAATGGGCGTATCCGTTTGTAAATCAGACCCTAGGACTTGTGTGGCAAAGTGGGCCTTCTCTTTGAACATCAGCAAATTGCATTTAGTGGGTCCAGAGCCTCATCACAATGATTGCAGCTATTTGTTAAGGATTATAGGGATGTGCGTTAGGGCTTTTTAGTTTCACCTGCATGAGCAGATATTCTTCAATGGCAACTTGCTCTCCTTGATACTTGGGGCTGAGTTGCAATTATTCATTGTAGTATAATTTGTCAAACTGGAAGATTACCCGGTTTGTGCGAGCTGGGAGGTTCTGGGATTGTCGAGATGGGAATGTCCTGATATTGCAAAACTCCAGGTGAACTGGAATTAGGGAAAGTGGGAATGTATTTGGTTGGTCAAAATGGGAGTAGCCTTGGTTAGTGAACTGGGCGTATCCACTGGCATTTCATATGAGCAGCCTTTCATTCCATTGTTATTTTATTTTGCCTTATATTGCTTGTGACCTGATGAAGAAGGTGTGTGGCTTTGATGATTGCTCTGTGTGAGAACAATTGTTCTTAGCCCGGTGCATTGACTAATCCTTATAATTTAATAGGTGGTAAAAACGGTTGTGTTTGCAAATACCGTTTTGGACAATATTTGCAAACCCCAGCAGTTTTCAGGATGATTGGAAACCTCTTAATAAACAGCCTATGTCTATAGCTCTATTTTCAAGTGTTTTTATTCGTTTTTAATGCATTTATACTAATCATGTTTTTGGCATTTTTGGTATTGATTGTGTTTTTATGTTTTCTATTTGCTCATGGAATGTTTCATGGCTAGTATGTTTAAATAAAACTGAATTGGATGGCACTAACTGGGCTGGGCTCAATGTAAACTGGCAATGATGTGCTAACTAGGTTCAAACGTACATAGAAAACGGAGAGTCATTTAATTCACGAACATATTTGGCACCATACAGTGCCATTGCCACTTGGATTTTGGCTGTGTTGGCATTCTAATGGCAGATTTCGTTTGAAAGCCTGTAACTTACCACAATCCATTCAGGTCATTGTTTGACATGCTCAATTAGCAAAGGCCTATGTGAAGAGACGCCTAACTCTAAATGACTTCTGATTAGAGAGTACTAGGATCATGCTCACAAAATATTAATTTCTTGGGAATTCATACTAATGTCACTTGGGTATTTGTAAAATTCAAAAGGGCCACGTGTCTGCCCTTGTATGTCTGAGCGACATTCATCAGTGCACTGCTAACTAGGTTTTCGGAAGGCCTTAGTTTCACGTAGCATCCACTGCACAGGTTGTGACAGAGTGATTACAACAGTGAATCCCTCATTATAAGTTTCGCAATTAAAATGCGGAATTAGGTAATCGTCATTATCGTACGTGTTCTTTCTGGAAATCCGTCTAATCATGAGAAATCCAGCGGGTTGCCAGTCAGCGGCGCAGATTTCGTTCTTTTTCTCATGTTTTTTCATCCATTCCCACCCACATATTGAGGCCACGAATTCATTGCACACAGTTGTGAATCATACTGCTACTCCACATGCTTCAATTGCACAAAAGGAAATACTCTGACCCTTTTAGTATTAGGTTGCAACAGTGGTGAGAAAGTGGGCATCTTCATCAAACCCTCTTTTCAAGTCTGACTACTAACACCTTTGTTTGCTGACTTGAAAGGTCGCACTTTTGATTCCCTTTAGTACAGGAAAATAAGTTTAAAAACCTCTGGAGAGTTTTTACAATCGTTCACCACTCACCTTATAATATAGAGATATTGTAACTCATATGATGCTGTGTTTAAGACATGGAACATAGCATGAGGTAATTTCACCACTCCACTAATCTGATGAGGGGAAAAACAGACATTTTTTGCAGGAACCACATATCTTTACCATTTACTGCCAGAATATAAAGCCTAAAACCAATACAATAATGTGTATAGTCACTCTGTCAATCGCCCCTACCTTTCTCTAGAGACCAACAAGGTGGTGATTCAGATGAAGCGTCAAAACCTCGAGCCAGTGGATGTTAGGCTCAGGGATGGGATTGGAGAGCTCACCTGGGCAACCCACCTTGGTCCTCGGCCCGTGGCTGGAGCGACAGTCACAGTGGTGCATTACAGGACGGTACAGTGGCAAGCCCCTGTCAGGCCAAAGGCCTCTAGACCATGCAAAGATGCACTATTGGGCTGGGGAAGAGAGCACAGTGTTATGAACCCCACATGCAGTTATACCTTTTCCAAGACTGAATGCTCACTACATCAAATACATTACGGAGGGAAGCCCACTAGCCCCCCACGCCCCTTTTAAAGGAATTTCCAATCGTTCTTTTATAATGACCTAGGGAGAGCTAAAGATTCCAACATCCAGGCCCAATGTGAATCAGAATGTCTCTGACTCAGTTCAGAGAGACACTGGCATTTGAGAATTTCAGAGATTTCCTATTTCAAGCCCATGCTGAACTCACATAACAGAATTTCCAAAGAGGAATGTTTCTCTGGGAACAATCCTGAGAGCTTGTGGAGTTTAGACAAGGAAAGGGAACGGGTATATGCAAGCAGTCCTGGAAAACCACCATACCCTACAGAGGCAGGCAAACTACTGCAGGGCTCTCAGGTGGCCACGTTCCATGGATGAGGGGGCCGTCTATGCCTATTTTGTTTACTTTGAACGGTGGGAATTTTTTGCTCATATAGATTACAAACTGACGGACAGCATCTAATTTTGCCTTGCTCTACAGAGTCAAGTATTGTGCTCATTGGCAAAGACTGACATTTTCCCTGCTGAAGTCATGAAATCTTCCATTTGTTGCATGGAGACCAGCGTGCTGGAGAGTGTGTTAGGGTTATTGAAATGTAGGGGTGGGTGGACACAGTCTGGATTGCATGAAGACAATATGTTCTTCTTGTCTGTGTTCATCCTGCAGTGGTGCAATTGCAGATTTCACAAACCAACCTCACCGAAGATCGAGTCCTGAGTTTATTTTACCTGGCAACTCCTGCCATCCCCTCTTCTTTCAAACTGCATCCCCTCTTCTTTCAAACTGTAAGACCTGGCGGGCTGTCAGGAACCCGCAAGTAGAACTCATAATGGGGTGGGACGGTATGAACGGTGCCAGTGCCTTACCGGCACCGTTCATACCGTCACCGCCAGGGTCGTAATGAGGCCCAGTGATTATTTGCAAGTGCTTTTGCCTACAAATAGGAAACCATGACAAGTGTAGCTCAGTACTCCTCTTTAAGGAATAGCCTCAGTTTTCTCATGAAGCTGATCAAGCTGGGGAACATTTGGAAAACCTGCAAACCCAATTGTGAATAATGAACATAGCAATGCGTTGGACCTTAGGATCTAGAAACAAATCTCAAGTCACTACAAATGTCACCACCATTAAAAGGTACTGGTGTCAATTGAAATCCAGAGTCAGTGTCATGCAGAAGATGTGGGTAGAACCAGTAGTCTGGCACATTCTGAATGCAAGCATATTGCCAGGAAGCGTGCAGGAAACTGATCTTACTTTAGATCCAGGGAGGAGCATCATGGCCTCCAGTGGATGAAATAAAGATGCTTAACTTTGTAGTGCAGATGTAGGCTGTTGCTCTACCTCGGCTTCTGTGTCAGAATTCACCGATGATGAGACAGCACTCTCGGCTGAAACTGATGATGAAGCGAGTGCTGAAGTAACATCACCACTCTGAAAATTCTCTGAAGTCATGGCACTAGTTGCATGAGGATTGTATAAAGGAGACGTTTCGGAGGATAACGATGTTGCAATCCCTCCAAAAGCGAGCAAAGGAGGAGTATTTGGAGACAACATAGCCAACCCTAAAGTTTCAATTTGAGGCTAATCCTTATGGCAGTTTGAGGCATGAACCCACATTGAATATCCTGCACACCTAATGGCAAAATAAGTTGTAAGCAGGCTTGTAAATGATCTCTTGCAGCATGGCTGCAGCTTTGACTTTCACTCGTGCACGCACAGTTAAACCAAATCTCGGGGGTTGGGGGAATCCAGGGTCAGTCAGCAGGCTCCAAACATCTGATAGACTTTATAAGGGACTTACAATATCTTGTAATATCTTCATCCTTTAAATGGAGATTCAGATTGCCTGCCAGTGGAGGATGCATGGTAGCCATGCAGATAGGGTGTCTAGTCAGAATTTCATAGAGTTTTTGAAAGGTTGCCATCTGGTAAGGGAGTACAAGCTAAGCTTTTCTGATGTTTTTTTATATAATAAAATTATGGTGGTAATCCATTGAAGAAAGAGTGGTCTGTTAATCAGTCCTCCCTTTTATTAGGTTTGATACCAAAAGCATAGTATACACATGTCCCCTGCTGCATCAGACTCCTGATCGGCTGCATCTGCCCTTCAGTGGCACATGACAGGTTCAAAGGTTGCATGTGCCCTGTTAGCTGCTGTGACACACAGTCACTGCAGACATAGGCTGAATTTAACTAACATTTAATTCCTGCACCTTTGACACCAAAAAAAGAATAATTGTGGCTCAATCATTTGGTGGCAGCTTTATCTCTAAAAATAAGCCATACTTGTTTGGGGCATGGTGACTGATAGTGCACACAATTATAAAAGCTACTACAAACTGCTATCATACTCATGTCAACCCTGTTAGCTCATGTCAACTCTGGAAAGGGTATGTGAATTCATGGTCAGACTGCCTGTCTTGGCTTCAACATGCAAGACAAAAAGCAGGAAGACTCTTTTCGTCCTCGGGGAGGTTGGGTAAAACCTCTCCTCCAGTCCAGGAAGCTCTCAGCAACAAAGCTCCTGGGAACAATGCTTTAAAAGGACACACCCAAAACAAAGGCCAGCCTCACACCAGGTGTTGAATACCAAAGGGACTTTGTAGCTTCAGGATTGGGAAGTAGCAGGGTTAGAGTTTCCAGAAAGAGTACACTGGAACTGAGGGAAGGCTCTACGATTGTTCTTTACTGTAGGGCACTGTGGGTTTCTCTCTCCTTCGTGTCCCCTACATTTCCAGCAGGACAAATCACTCCGAGCATAACGCAAGAAATCAACGGTCCCCTAGCAGGAGGCTTGCTTTTATCTATCCCTTATGACCTTAACCTTTTACCTTTAAGTGGAAAGGGTATCCCATCTTATCTGTTCAATAATTCATATTGAACTTATATCAAGGCATGAAGAATTATTTGGATCAATATTAGATGTGCAGTCCATTACAAAGTCCTCCATTATGAGGTGAAGATGGAGATGTTCTAATGCAGAGGTGATCTTTGTCCTCTAACCATCCCCAGGAGGAAACATTGGGAGTGACTGCTGTTGGACCGATGTCTGGACTGCAACTGCACTGGTACCAAGTATGCTCTCTGGAGGTGAATGACAATTGCAGGTGCCAGCTAAGCACCCTGGACTGGGGTGAAGAGACAATGGACTCACCTTGTTCCTAAACCCCTGGATTGGGACCTGTAGCACCAGATAAGTCAATGAAGCTGGATTCACCACTTCAAACCATCCACAAGTCCAAGACGATGGCATTTGAAACCTTGAAAACATTCACGATCTGTGGTGCTGTTTCGGGAATCACTTTGAACCTTCTAAAAACTGTTGCTTCATTGACTCAGAGTTTAACATTGCTCTGGTTTGAACAAGAAGCTAACCACTGTGTCTTCAAACTGTTGCATCTTCAACAGCACCTCGAACCACCAAGATCTTCTCATGAAACCAATTTACTTCGAATCGAACTGCTGGTAGCATTGTCTTGCCTGTCAACTCAACCCAGCAGTACTCATTGTCTCGAACTGTCGAACATACCCTGGTGGACTCTTTTAACCGTACCATTCTGATGCCTCATCAAACTGCAGGGAGCATCACATCATGCCAGACTCGACACCTGCATCACCATGGCTCACTGCATTGGAATCCAGATCGGCCCACAAGCACAGTACTGAGAAACCCATTTTGATGTTGCCGAACTACTAATAAAATACTAAGGTACCTTTGAGAGGCCAAAATTCCCTGGTCCACTTTTAGAACCATGGTGATGGATAACCCACCATTTATACACATTTTCTCTCAAAGACCTATCATTTACAATGGATATTGTTGCAGTTTCTTGCTCTTAACCCATTCATTTCAGCAACATGCGCAGAGTCAACATATTTTAATTGACATGCTTCTAAAACATCAAACTGAGTACAAAATGTATAACCCAAAGAGTTTCTTCTTTGAGGATTACTCAAACAAGATCCATCAATAAACAGAATCATCTCATGCTTCTGCACTGGTACCTCTTTCAAATATACTCTGAGAGTCAAAAGCTTTTCAGTAACTAATAAACAGTTATAGGGTTTCCCATCAGAAGGCTTTGTTAGCAGGGAAGCAGGGTTTAAAATAGAGTCTCCCATCATAGTTACATTACTTGCATAAATGGTCAATTTCTCAAACTCAGTTCAATCGGGATTAGAAATATACTGCACCTTTTCCATCATAAGTAGTGGCAAAAGAAAACGCTGCAGTAAACTTGTAACTCACTTCTAAGGTGTCTGCTTTTTCGACTAACAGCAACCACTGAACGTAAACAAGGTGGCAAAGCAGTCATGACAATCCAATGCTGCACTGCAATAAGCAATAGGGCCTTGCTTTTCAACATACATTTGAGTAAGGACTGCCAGAGCAAATCCATCATGTTCATTGCAATAAAGGTTGAAAGACTTTTGATACTTTGGCAAAACTAATGCAAGAGCCTTTGACAGTTATTACTTGATTTCAATAAATGCCCATTCTCCCTAATTGGACCCAGGGAGCCGTCCAGGATTTAAAGGGAGTTAGATCAAGATTAAGGTTCTGTAAGGATTTCACAATTGAGTCATAGCCCTTTATCTGCTTGTGGCAGTGACCAGCCATTCCAAGTAATCCTGTCATTTGTTTTTGGGTCTGAGACTTGGGTATCTGAAGAATGATATTTATTTGGTCTTCAGGCAAGTGTCTACCGTCATCAAAGATATAGTTACCAAAACAATGGACTCGGGTTTGACACAATTCAAGCTTTTCATTCAAGGCTTCATGTCCTTTCAAAGTAAGAGCTGTCCGCAAATAAAATGAATATTATTTAGTGATTCTAAAGAGGGATATGTTATGTTATGTCACATGTTCCCTTGGAACACCAGAGAATCAAGATAGCATTTCAAATTCTTAGAAAAAAGAGTCAGACTGTCTACGAACCCCTGTGGGAAATAAATTAATTTGCATTGCAAATTTCAATAAGAAAGGGCGAGGTGTACAAGTTTAGAGAAGAATGTCAAACATAAATCTACTGCAGTAAAATGTGTTGGGGTTTTGGGAATATACAACAAAATAGTTGAAGGATTTGGAACTACAGTATATGTGAGCAAAACAGCCGAGTTAACAGCACAAAAGTCTTGGACAAATCAAATTGTGTGTTTGCCAGGCTTTTTCACAGATACATTTGGTGCATTATAATGGCTATGTCTAAGGATGAAAACTCCATGGTTGAGAAAATATTCAATGACATGCTTTATACCTTCTTCTGCCTCTTTTGAGATAGGGTATTGTGGGATACACGGAAGAGATTTGACTATGGTCAAAGTAACTCTTACAGGTTCCACATTCAATATGTGTCCAGCTTCATTTGCATGTGTTGAACATAATTGCTAAGGAACTTTGTCTAACAATCCCTCTTTTAACAAGGGAGTGTAATTTTACAGTTCCTTCCCCACTTTTAGAGACGCTTGCAAAACAGGGAACACAATTCTCTATGTATGCGATCATCCAAATAAATACCATCAGGACAACAATAAATAGTGCAAACCTTTTTACATATTAGAACCAATCCTAATAAATGATGGTCTGCAATAAAATCTCATTTGCTTCTGTAGAGGAGGTCCCAGACATGGCCTGCACCCCTTGCCCTCATTTCGAGGTGCCAGGAGCGTGCTCGCCAAGGTATGTGACGTATGAAGAGCAAATGAACCTACAAAGAGCTGCACTGGGACTCTGCCCAGTATACATCAGAAGATCCATACCGGTTGAAGCACCCATAACCAGACAACCCTGGGCAGCACGGTACCATATCAGACAGCCATACCAGCCGCTGATACGAAATGAGGAGTACCTACACACTGTCCACGAAGAGACCCCAAAAGCTTTAATGGAAGGCCAGTGGAAATGACACAAGGGCCTGAACAGATCCGAGAATGAACAAGAGCAGCTATCGAAGATAACACGCCAGTGCGAGTAACTATGAGATTGAATGGAATTGGCACAGAGAGGAGATAATGTTACAATGTGAGGAAACAGCGTTACGAGACAAGATGGAAGCAACCGTCCTGTTAAAAGTGTGTAAATAGGCTTTAAATGCAAGATGCTAAGAAATCGATACTGCTTGTAATGCTTAGTAGAAGATAGAGCGGCAAGCGTCAACCGTATATCTACCTCAATAAAGCACATTATACAAGTGCGACTCTATTTGTAAAAGCAGAAAGGTACCCAGGCGGCCAGAGGCCTGACAGGCCAAGTTTCGAAACTCAGCCAAAGGCAAGAGAAGGAGCCGAAACGAAACCCAACAAAGAGCGGCTCATGCCTAGGAAATCGAGGTCAACCAGAGAAGGGGAGGAGCGTGTCAGCTCACAAGACTCCAACTTCAGAGCATACCAGCCTGCCTCATGAAGGTCAAGATAAGGGTGGCCCATGCAGGTGGCCCGGCCGACACAGAATTAAATGCACTAAAAGCTGGAAACTGATGCAGATTCATGGTGAACTGACACGTGACCAGCCAGGCGCGAAGAAGTACCATCGCCTGATGTCATCCAGGACCCGAGGATGCCAGAACTTTTCCTGATAAGAGACTACAGTTTCGAGGCCATCCTCAGCCAACTAATTGACACATTACCCTGAAACACTGATTGATGGAAGGGAGGCAGGGTGAATCTTGGGACTCTAGGCACAGGGGTGTCCATTCTGCATGCTGCTAATTAAAAGTGGAAATTTATGTCTAGAGGTGTAACCTGCCCAATCACAATGGACCAAGCTATCTTAAGTCCTATAGCTATTGTAACCAATAGGATGTCGTAGTTGTAGTGACGTCTATCACGCGTGATGTAGAGGGATGGGCGTAGACGCCCACCCGATAAGAGATATCCAATCCGCATGCTCTATTATCATATACAGATATAACACCTATACTTAAGTTACCTTTCCTAACCAATTATATTGCATTGTGATTTTTGTAAAGTTAGACATCAGTAATGACGATTTCTGCCTGTAAGAAGTTCTGTCTGACTGAATTTCGAGTAAGTCGGAGCGAGACAGGTGATCGCACTACAGCTGATTCCCATTTGTTTCCCTGTTTGATGTATGTATCATTAAACAGACTTCCCTTTGCCAAACTACTGAGTCCTCGTTATTGAGTCGTGTCGGAGTAAGTGAATCCTGCAGCCCCTGTCCTCGCATGGTGCAGCTATCTTGTCTTACAAGTTCTAGAGGGTGAGTGCTGACCAATGGACCCGCCAGCGAATTCCTCTCCTCTTGAACACTTGGTAGCAGAGGATGGTTCTGGCCATCGATTATAGATTATCGATTGATATAGTCATAAAACACCTTTAGACTGAAGGCACGAAGTGACTCTGGGCCTTCGGTAAGATCACAAGTCCTTTCGCCATTCTGGCTGAGTAGACTGAGAAGCTCCCCGTGGACAACGTTAGAGTAATATTTCAAAAATCTGCAGTGGGTCTGAAGGAACCCGCCTTTCCAAGCATAACCCTTCTCATTCCCACAGGCAGCAGATCGGACAAAAACCTTAAAAGCAGGAAGAGAAAGGGGCGGTGATCCCGAAGTTCCAGAGAGGAAACAATGCGATCGGTGAGTGAAGCAATAAAACCCGTTACCTTGGAAAATGTTGTGTAGGCATTAGAGCCAGTAAGGGAAAGGTAACGGAGGGTGGTGGAGAAACAATAAAATAGTTAGAAGTAGAGAAGACTGTATATATATATATATATATATATAGGGGGTAATGACTTGAGCATAAGAAATAAAACATAAAGAATATCAGGGGGGCACCAGAAATAAAAAACATAAAGAATATCAGTGGGGCACCTGAAATAAAAAACGTAAAGAATATCAAGGGGGCACCTGAAGTAAAAACGTAAAGAATATCAGGGGGGCACCTGAAACAAAAAACGTAAAGAATATCAGGGGGGCACCTGAAGTAAAAACGTAAAAGAATGCCAGGGGGGCACCTGAAGTAAAAATGTAAGGAATACCGGGTGGGCACCCGAGAAGAATAAAATGTAAGGGATTCCAGGGGTGCACCTGAGCAAAAACGTAAAGATTTGCCTTGTCCCTGCACTTTAAAGAGTGGTCAGAAGGAAAGTGAATCCAGAGCCCACAGTGGGGGGACAATTTAGGCTATGATGACGTTTAAAGACGTCATAAAGGGGGATTCGTTCAAATCCCATGACGGGGTATTAATTAGAAGGCAGGTATACGTATGACCAGCTGGTGTCTGTCTAGTCTGTCAAACGTCTGTCATATATGTTCTGTTGTATGTCGAATGTAAAATAATTGTATTGGTGATTGTTTAAAATGCATTTTGGATTTACGCGATTCTGTAACTGAGAGGGAATCTCCACTGAATTGACGAGTTTTGAGTAAATTGTTGGTATCAAATTATGGCGGGAAAAGATTGGATTGGAGCTTGCGTATTTGGTGCTCGCTCATACTATTGAAAGATTGAAAGAGCTGTATGATCATTGTTGTGACGGAATAAACAATGGAGGAAGTTACCCCGCTTGCGCATTTATGCAAGCAACTGCCCAAGCATGCAACAAAGCTGAAGAAATATAGCCAGGAGTGGGTTAAGGGCACTACAAATAAGATATTTATGCCGTGGCCCCAGAACGGGTCACTCTTTAAGGCTGTTTTACAGCACATGACCACCTTCCTACATGCCACATATACCGTCAAAAAGCTAGAGAAACGCCTTACCATCCTCGAACTTTGGAAAATGTTAGAGCAGACGAAAGAGGAAGAACCACCCGCAGATTGGATATTAAATGTATGTACAGAGGGGGGGTGAGACGCCTACCGTGCCACCTGCCCCGCCTGAGCCAGTGATCGCAGGGAGTAAGTCAGAGGGTCTTTACCCGCTAAGAGAACTTAAGGCAGCCACGGGGTACAGCAACCCGGCATATGAGTTGCCTACATACAGTAGTGACGACATCAGAGAAAAGGAGCAGGAAAGTGATCTTGCCTCCGTAATCCTGAGGGACAAGGAGAGACGCATCGATGAAGGAAAGGATCAGATACAGAATAGAACATCTCACGAGAAAGAGAGCGAGAGAAAAAAGCGGAAAGGGGACGATGAGTTAACATTTGCAAAGGACGAATGGATGGGAGGACAGATACTATTGAAATTAGATGGGAAAGGAACTGATGACGTAAGGCCAAGGGAACGGTCCGATGAGGCACAGAGAAAGGAAAAAAGAAAGAAAAGGACATGAGAGACGAGAGGGTAAGAAAGAAAGATAGGTTGAGGTGAGAACAACTCTATCGCGAAGAGCAAGGAATACTGCTCAGTCGCACACAATACGCAGCCTAAGAAAGGAACAGGCAGAACATGCTAAAGTTAGAGGAAGAAAGGAAAGTGCAAGAAAGGAAAGTAAAGAAGCAGGAAGACGAGGAAAGTAGAAGGGCAAAAGAACGTAGAAATGAACGGATGAGGGAAGTAGATAAGGCTAGAGAAGAAGCGAAGAAGCGAAAAGAAATAGATGAGGAAGCAGAACATAAGTGCAGACAAAGGGTACGAGATCTAGAATATTTGCAACGGGAAGTTAAAAAACCCAACCCGGTTGTAGAATGGGAAGACATAGAAGAATTCTTTCCTCCAAGCGATGCGGTACCAGGTACAAGTGGGACAAATATTGAAGATGACTTTGACACCAGAAGCATCGGGGAAACGATTGATAAAATGTATGAGATGGGGCTGGAACTAATTTCCCAAGGGGGAAGGGAGGATGAGCGCTTAGAGAGCACTCAGCTATATGACACTGAGGATGTCACCCGAAGTAGTGGGAGCAGGGAACTGTCCCTAGACAGGCTAGAGATTGGGCAGAACGAAGAAGATGCAAGAAGTTTCAGAAACTAGAAGTATTCAGGGTCTGACTCCGGTGGGGAAACAGAGGAAGTGACATATGACGAAGGGAGATGGTGCGAAAAACGGCTCCCAAGGGACCGAGAGGTACGATGGTCAGATGCTAGTGGGTCCACAAGTAGGACACCGAAGTCCGCTGGACAATCCAGCCGACATGAAGAAACACCCCACAGTCAGAGGGGGGCGTCGGCGCCTGCCTATGCAGACAGGGTAAGGGCATTGCCAGGCAGATGGCAAGGCAGGAACGTAACCCTGGTGGTAGACCGGAGAACTATGGGGAAAGAGAAGGAGGACTGTGCTTTCCAATTCCCGTTGCTAGAAAAGGGGGGAGCAAGACCACAATATATTCCATGGCCACACATGGAACGAGAGAACTTCCAATGTTGACATCGGGAGCCGGAAAGTGGATACATGAGTTACAGAAAATGACGGCGGGTGCCACCTTAGCGATGGGAGACATAAAGGGCCTCCTAATCCCCATACTTGGCGAAAGAGCCGATGATGTATGGAAACGGGCAGGCTACCTTAGGGTAACCCTAACTGACACCTCCCATGATGGAGTGCCTTTTAATAACTGTAGAGCAGCAGTGCGGAAAGCGCTGTGTACGCTATATCCAGACACATCTGATATGGGAGCTGTAATGACTCGAAAAATGAAAGAGTCAGAGGACCCGTTGCTTTATATCCAGAATTTTCAAGACGCAGGGGTGCTCGAAACGCATGAATCTTGGACGCAATCCATCCCTGTATTCTATCATATATTGTGCCAAGGGTTACCAGAACCGGTGCAAAAACAGCTCAAGAAATTGGTAGAGATCGAAGCTAAACCATGGGCCGAAATACAGTTGACAATTGCACACTATTGTAGATTGTTGCAAGAAAAGAATCGGAAAAAGGAGGCAATTCGTAAGGGAGAGGAGGCAAAGCTAGTGTAAAGGAAACTCTCGAAGTATGCTCTCAAGGGAGCCATGCTCACCAGCCCAGCCGAGCCAAGTGCACAACACATGACTAACTCATCACAGAATAATCAGGGTAACACAGGAATTTACCCAAGAGGAAGAGGTGTTGGAGGAAGAGGTTGGCAAAATAATCAGGGAGGTTTTCGAGGTAACCAAGGAGGGTTTCAGAATGTTCAAGGTGGCTTCCAGAACACACAGATGGGCAATCCAACTATGCCAGATGGACAGATGGCACAACCACCGCCAGTATGTTGGCTTTGTGGAACGACTGGACACGTGGCGCGCATGTGCAGAAGTCATGGCATGTGGCAAAATAACCAAGGGATGGGGCAGGCATGGCGAATCAACCTGCCATCCTGCAACAGGGCGGTGCCAAAAATTACACAGTGCAGCAGCAGGCAGCAGGCTTGCAGCAAGGTGCACAGCAAGTGGTTCAACCACCGAACATGGGGAATATGCCACAAGGACAACCCCAGCAGGCACCGCGCAGATGGCTCAGGGCAATAATCCCGGAGGGGGAATTAACCCTGGAAATGGGGGAAACCCACAAGTGTACAGTGGACCGAACCTTGATATAAAATAGGACAGCTCACGGGAGACCCTGATGTGTTCTACCCTATCAGTGACACCAAACCCTAATAGGGAACCTAGGGTAAATGTCACCAAAGGGGGTAAAGAATATTCCTTCCTAGTTGACACGGGTGCAACATGTTCGTGCATACGAGAAGGCAAATTTTCCTTGTCCGGCGAGGCCATAGATACCCAGAGTTTCACTGGAGCTCATAGTAGAGTTCCCTTTACAGATGCACTCCCAGTCTCAGTGGGAGAGCGTGAAATGAATGTACTTCAATTATATTCACGCCAGACCCCAGTAAATATTCTGGGTCGGGACCTGATGACTAAACTAAATATTACCATCTCGTTTACCGAGGATGGTATAGTATGCTCCACTCCAGGAATGCATTATTCAAACGTGTGCGAAATGATCAGAGCATACTCAGGACGTATAGCTATGAGAGCTATACCGTTAGAACCAGAAGTCTTCGCATATGGTGTGCGGTTGCTTATGGCAGGACTGCTAGGCCGCGCAGATAAATCTATGAGGACACCTGATGAGTTTCTATTCAGGCCAAGAATACCCATGCACGAAGAAGAGGGACAAGTATTTCCCTTGGTAATGCGATCTGCCGCAGTGCGAGGAAAAGTGGTATTGGTTGAAGGATATGACGATGAAGGCAGACAATGGTGTGCGATTATTGCCATTGAGGAAGGGTATTGAGTGACTGACGTCACCGATGACGATCTGTTCGAAGAACAACCTGAACTAGAAGAGACAAGGGTGGAGGTGAGTCTCATATTTTGGGTCAAAATGATCAAACGAGAGGTGCCACAGAGAATGATGTTGGCACTGGTACGCCCAGAATACTTTGAGGACCACCTGGCCCAAGTGTCTGCCGCAGTATGGACTACAGGGCCCTATTATGTAGGTCTCCTGAAAGGGGCGGGTGAAGTGAAAATCAAACTGAAACCAGGAGCAATTTTACCACGAGCGTGACAATATCCCATGTCCAGAGAGGCAGATGAAGGAATAGCGAAGACAATCTCCGCCATGATGGAGCAGGGTATCCTAGTGACATCAGAATCACCTTGCAACACAGTGATTTACCCTGTCAAAAAATCAAAAGGAGGGTTTTGGCGTTTAATACAAGATTTATGAGCATTAAACGATATAGTTGAAGCCAAATTCCCTCTAGTCCCTAATCCATACACAATTCTGTGCAACATACACAACTGAGGCAAAATATTTCACGGTGATCGATTTGAAAAATGCATTCTTCTCAATCCTGTTGCACCGTGACTCTCAAGCCTTGACGTCATTTACTTTCAGACAAATGTGCCTGAAAATTACGAGGTTGCCACAGGAGTACTGTGAGTCTCCATCCATTTTCAACAGAGTCCTGCAGATGGACCTAAGCAATATTGTGGTGGACAGTGTTGTTTTGCAGTATGTAGATGACATTCTGATCTGCAGCACCACTGAAGAGCAGTGCAGGCATGACTCTGTGCAGCTATTGACTATACTGGCTGAGAAGGGATACAAGGTTTATAAGGAGAAGTTGCATTACTGTCAGCCAGAAGGGTTATACATAGGCCAACTGATCTCTCATGAAGGGAAAAAGGTTACCCCAGAAAGGGCTGAAGCTATCATGAACACGGCCAAGCCGCGCACAATAAAACAAATGCAAAGCTTTTTAGGCCTGTGTAATTATGTCAGAGTGTGGGTCTTTGACTACAGCTCGTACACCAAGCCCTTGCTTCAGGCCCTAAAAAAGGCCCATACAACAAGGGAAGATATCGAGTGGAATGAAGCAATGGAGAAAGGTTTTACAGAACTCAAAGGGGCAATTTGTAAGGCCCCAGTTCTCAGGATTCCTAATTACGCAGAGGAATTCTACTTGTTCTCACATACCGATGGCAGTTTTATGACGGCAGTGCTCGCACAGGGAACCTCGCTGGGGTACAAGCCCCTAGCATATTACAGCAGGAATCTGGACCCAGTCATGATGGGCCACTTCCCATGCGAACAAAACTTAGCTGCTGCCGCCTTTGCTATTGAAAAAGCATCATCCATTGTGATGGGATGCTCCATGACATTGTATGTTGAACACTCACTGTTTGCCATACTAGAAAAGCCAAAGGGCACACTGACATCCCAGAGAGCATCCGACTATGAAGTAATCATCTCTAATCCATTGATCAAAATAGTGCAATAAAAACTGTGAACCCTGCTACATTCATAGCTGAACCAGTCACAGAGGGAGAACCTATACACGACTGTGCGAACTATGAGGAATTCTATGATGAGATCCCAAGGGTAAAAGAGAATGCCCTGGCGAGTGGGAGATCGTCTTTATTGATGGGTCTTCAAGAATCGACCAAGAAGATGGACAAAGATATACAGGCATAGCCGTAATACAACACCTAGCGAATAGGGAGTTTCGAGTACTCGCTAGTGCACGAATACCATCTCATTATTCGGCACAAGCTGCAGAGCTGTTGGCATTGATACCCGCCATTGAGAATCATGCAGACCAGGAAGTAACGGTGTACAGTGACTCCGCCTATGTGACATCCACGGTGCACGCAGGCTTAGCAGGCTGGGAAAGGAGGGGCTACCTCCGAGCAGATGGCACACCAGTGCAACATGCAGCCTTATTGGACAGGCTGATAAAAGCACTACAGCTCCCAGTGGGCATAGCGGTCGTGAAATGCGCCGCTCATACCAAAGGGACAGATTTTGTGTCTCGCAGAAATAATGAAGCAGACATAGAAGCCAAGCGCATGGCATCCAAAACTGAAACAATCATGGACGTGGAGATGGCACGTACCCATGAAAGAATGATGGTAACACGAGCCACACCAAAGGCCTATAGCAACATGGGGCAGACTCAGCTAATGGAGTTCCAAGGGGAGGTACCTCAGGAGGAGAAGAATTTATGGAAGCGTTGAGGGTGTTCTTTAAACCCCTCTGACGGATTGTGAAGGTAAGACAGCACTGGTAAAATAGTAATGCCTGTCGCCCTCCTGAAGGTAGCATTAGAACAACAGCACTACCCCATCCACATGATAAAAGAAAATCTTGCTGCAACGCTCGCAGAAGTCTGGTTCACGCCGAATTTAGCAGAGCATGTTGCATTTTTTATGGTGAGCTGCATTATCTGCCAGCAATTCACCGCTAGGCACACATTAAAAGTAGTGAGAGGAATCATTCCCAGACCAAATGGACCATTCCAGCACTTACATATTGACTACGTCGACATGATTCAAGTGTGCAACAGGTACAGGTGTTTAATTGTGGTGGTGTGTCCCTTCTCTAGATGGATAGAAGCAGGACCCTGTACACACCCCGATGCAACCTTTGCCGCAAAATATCTGGTGAGGGAAGTGTTCCCTACATGGGGGTGTGCGAGGTAATAAGATCAGATAATGGGGCCCACTTTGTAAATTCTGTGTTCAAACAGATTAGTTAATTGCTTGGTATAAAGCACAAGTTCTCGTCGACGTATCATCCAGAGGGGAATGGGATATGTGAACGGATCAACGGCTTGCTTAAAGAGAGGATAGCCATGTTGAAGCTCACATTAAAAAAGGGATGGCTGCACTGCCTACCAATGGCATGTATGCACTTCGGAACCAACCAGGCTCCGACCATCCCATCACCTCATGCCGCACGAGATAGTTACAGGCAGAAGGATGAGGACCCCTCTTACCCACAGAGATAGAGCTAGTTGTGATGCCCAGCCGACTAGCGAGGTTCTGGGAACAGAGATGCAAAAGTACCTGAACTGTTTGACATCCAGTACCTCGGTCATTTCAGGCCAACTGCAGCGACGGCGAAAAGGGGGTGGCGCAGCACACAACGCAGCAGGAAGTGCTGAGGCAGACACTGAACATGGTGTACATGCGCCTCTTGTCTTCCCTGGTGACAGCGTTTTGGTGAAGAACTTTACCAGGACAAGATGGGACGAGTCAAGATTTAATGGCCCTTTACTTGTAGAAGACTGCACCCCCTCCGCCGTCAAGCTCCAGGGCAGAAGGGCATGGATCTTCCTAAATGACATTAAACCCTATATAGGAGAGAACCCTCCTGCTGCATCCAACTGCAAAGAAGCAACAGACAACAGGGAAGAACCTCAGCACGTGCAGACAAGATCCATGGGGAGGAAGAAGAACACATGAGCAGAAAACCAAGACAAAGAACCCGAATGCAAGTGTGGCATAAAACTGGACAAGTTCCCCAAGCAAAGGGGGATCTGTACATCCCAGTTGCAGGGTGAAGGGAAGCACATCCAAAGCCACAACAACATTGATAAAATGAACTGTTGAAAGCACGACATGCCCAAAGTGATACAAGAATCAAGACCCTGATAGACTGTAACCAAAACATTGCCTTAGAGTGCAACACAGTATCCTGAAGCAACCGGTATCGTGACTTTGATCACAGAATTCATGGTACATTCCAGCAGAGATCTCAAGAGGGATGTGCTAACCTACTTTCAACTTGTGGTGTTATCATAACCGTCACTCATAGGGAGAGAAGCCAGCGTCACAGACTTCATTCATCCTGCAAACAAGAATGTAATCCGGCAACTGCTGACTGTAATAACGGAAGCCTTCATCAAACTGCCCGAGCACAGCGAAGAGGACGCAAATGCTCCCACCTCAAGTGATCAGTGATGAACTTACATATACCCTATTTTTCCGCATCATAGAGGGATGCATAGGACTCGTCGGGACAACCACAGATACCTTAACCTTTATCAGAGATCCAAGAAACAATGAATTTCTCAACCAAGTATGGTACAAATTGAATTACGTGGTTGCAATCCACGCAGCAGGAAAGTACAAAGACTGTTCACATCAAAAGAAAGGGTTGTGACCAGGACCCAGCAAACAAGGCAGATGTCCCTGACTCCCGCAGATACCCAGCTAGCCCACATTGTCATACTCAGACTAGTCACAGACTATCCTGAAATGGTAGGAAGGCCTGCAGATGTTGACGTCATCACCTTCCTCAGAGATCTGGCCAACGCCCCACACATGGGCACGCTTCTCCATAGCATAATACTCCAAGTGGAACTGTCTAACTTCCAGCGAGAATTCCTAAGGAAATTCCAGTGAGACTTTTAGACGAGGGACAGATCGAGGAGACAAAAACTGTTAACGCTGAAAAAAGAAAATAGGGCCTTTGATCTAGAGGCTAGAAAATCAGAGCAAATGTCATTAACACCAGAAGACAGCCAATATGCATACCGTGTTTTCTTCCACCTCATTGAAAACTTTCCAAAACTAGTGGGTAGACCCAGCAATGTTGACATACCCGCATTTCTCGTCGATCCAGAAAAAAATACGCAATTGAATAGGCTCTGGAGGGATATCATAGCGCAACTAAGAAGCAATTATGGACATCCACTGCTGAGGAGAGCCTTAGAAGGAGGAAATCCAAAATAGAACTTTGTCGTCATTGTTTCACCGTGGAGCGGATAGAGAAAAGAGACACTGTTCCTCAACTTGTCGCCGAGAGACCGAACGAAAGGAGCAGACACAAGAACTTCGCCACATATTTTCCCTTTTCTGCATCCTTCTCATTTTTTAAATATTTTTTCATATATTAACTTCTGCTTTTATTTTTGTTCCTGTTGGTACACATCTCATTTATGCGATTTTTGACTCGTTTTCTATTTTTCCATATTTTTATTTTAATTTTATTCTCGTTCCTATTTTCACAACTTTATTTTTGTACGATTAGCTCATTGTTTCCTATTTTTGCCACACGTTCACTTTTTATTTTTATTTTTATTTTTTCAGCATTCCATTTTGTGTAATTTGTAGCAGTCCTTTCAGGTCTTCTTTCACATTGAACTGTTACCAGAATGTCCTCAGGACCAAGGCAGATTCGAGGCATCCACTGGGACCTCACCTACTTTAGATACGCATAAATAAATGTGATGTATCAGAACTGCTAGCCTAACTCTTTTCCTGTAGGCCTACCGTCGTCACTCACGTGAGGGGGACATTGGAGAAGCACTCGTCCCTCTGATAGTAACGTACTCTCGAAATATGAGACCAGAGCAAAAGAAGGAATAAATAACTGACTATGAACTCATTCGAAATGGGGGCCCAGAACAGTAACTTGGTTTTACCCCCAACAGAAGGGCGCCCCCGCTTTCCTGGAAGAAAATGCTGCAAACTTTCACTCAGAACGATTATGTGCATATGTACAGTGATCATAATTGTTTTTCTATCATTAACAATCAGAACTGCTTTCTTTATTGGTGCACAAAGTGTCCCCCTATCAGTACACCCACTAGATAACGAACGTCAGGGGCCTACAAGAGCACCCAGACCCTATATAGTGATTCCAGTTCCAAGAAAAGATAGCATTGAAGCAAATGATTTTAAATTAAATGTAATTAGCAGTGATACATATACACATGAGGTGATGAATGAGAGAAAACGCTGGAGAAAGGGTCAGCACGGAATGAATGATAATGTAGCACTGGCCAAGGCACGCACCCACACACAGAATGCACACAAACAAGGGCAAGTTCCAATGGCTACAAGGCCTCCAACGAAGGCAGCAGAAAAGGAGAGACTGCCTGCCGAACTTTCAATTCCAGAGAATAGTGGAGACAACCAAGAAAAGCCAAGTGAAATGGCAAAGAAGGAGGGAATAGCAAGATCCCTCAAAAGAACAGAAGTGGTGACAAAAGAACTCACAAAGAAGACCCACATGCTAATAGAGTATTTCTTCCCATTCATAGTCCAAGCAAAGAAACTACACGAGGAGCTGAAAAACAGAACTATAGAAACTATAACTGCAAACACACCTGCTCCAACACAAGGAACAAGCCGCACGCCTACAACACAGCCACAAGTTGGGAGGTTGATGAACCAATGGTGGTTACGGGAAGATTATGGCAGACTGCAAAAGGGAAGGAAAGGAAGCACAATTCCACCCCCTACCACAGTGATGCAGTCGAGGCAGCCTGCTCCATCGAGATACCCGAAGTGGAAAAGCGGCACAGATGCATTCAGAGACGTAGTCATAGCAAACTACAGAAGAACGCTGAGAATCAAGAGAAGCCCTCACGAGGATCACAATGAATTTAACGATTATCTGGACAGCACAGCCCATCTCGGAAACAACATATGGTACCAACACATGAAGGAAATAGGACGAAGGCAGTCAGAGGGAGAATGCTTCGTCTGTGCACTCCGGCCATACAGCATGGTAAAATCCAAGATCTTTGTGGCTGCAGAAATCGATGTCCAGACAGCACAAAGTATGTCGCACATTGCTCTGTGCAAGACCAGAGGCAAGTTCATGGGCAGTGATGCCTCCCTGAAATGGTCAGCGGAAGCAACGGATCCGGGTGAGGATGATTATGTTCAAAGCATACATAAGGCTGCCGAGAAACAGGGGAGGCATATGAACAATAGTGAATCTCCATGTTCCTGCACTAGTGATCTCCAAGAATGACCTGAAGTTGGACAGTTTCCCGAAAGCAGATGCTCATCTAAGGAAAAGGAGATCTGCAGAACTGATATCCAGAATGAAAAGAGAAAATTACTTTTCTGCCAAATCAGAAGAGGCATTCCATGCAATCCCCTACGAGCACAGGCTATTCAGCCTTACCTCAACAGTATTCACAACATTACTCCTGCCCCACATCCAAATTGGAGTGAATGCTAAATGGTTGCAGATAACCAGATGGGAGTTATTGCAGACCATCAATACCACTATAAAAGGATTCAACGCGATCAAAGAAGAGCAGAGAGCAATCAGACTGATGACCCTCCAAAACAGATATGTGCTTGACATGATCACAGCAATGGATGGAGGTGTTTGTGCAAAAATCGGAGAATCATGTTGCACATTCGTACCATCACACAATGAAGAAAACGGAACCCTAACAGAGGCTATAAGCATGCTGACAAGCCTGAAAAACCAGATGATCAATGAATGTGATGAAGTAGACGATGACAGCTGGTTTGGAGACCTATCTCATGGGTCCCACAATGGATGGCAGATATATTGAAGTTTCTGGGAGATCTACTAGCAATGATATTGCTAGGATTCTGTGTTATCGAGATAATCATTACACAATGCCAGAAAACTGCAAAGAAAGCCATAGAGATGAAAATAATGATTGATGTCGAACCAGGATGGAAGCCCAGAGACCTGACTGATGAAGAAATAAGAGAAATAAGAGACTTTGTGAAAGCCAGCAAATTTGCGCCAGAGGGAACAAAGTTCACATACCCTAAGAAATGAAGAAGGTATGAAGGAAAATGGATCTACTGCAGCCCAAATGGACAATGTCAGGTAATGACATGGAACAAAGACGAACATGTAAAGACAGCAGGGAGTTTGAAGGGAGTGATAAAAATATGGACTCCAAAGGCTCACACATTCACACCATCATGTACCAACGCAGAGGACGATGAGCATGATACTGAAGAAGCAAAAGAAATTAATACAAAGGTGATTGCAGAAGTGGTCGATGCACCAACCAGAGGGGGGAGTGTAGAGGAGGTCCCAGACATGGCCTGCACCCTTCCCCTCATTTCGAGGTACCAGGAGCGCGCTCGCCAAGGTATGTGACGTATGAAGATCCATACCGGTTGAAGCACCCATAACCAGACAACCCTGGGCAGCACGGTACCCTATCAGACAGCCATACCAGCTGCTGATACGAAATGAGGAGTACCTACACACGGTCCACGAAGAGACCCCAAAAGCTTTAATGGAAGGCCAGTGGAAATGACACAAGGGCCTGAACAGATCTGAGAATGAACAAGAGCAGCTATCGAAGATAACACGCCAGTGCGAGTAACTACGAAATTGAATGGAATAGGCACAGAGAGGAGATAATGTTACAACATGAGGAAACAGCATTACAAGACAAGATGGAAGCAACCGTCCTGTTAAACGTGTGTAAATAGGCTTGCAACGCAAGATGCTAAGAAATCGATACTGCTTGCAATGCTTAGTAGAAGATAGAGCGGCAAGCGCCAACCGTATATCTACCTCAATAAGGCACATTATGCAAGTGCAACTCCATTTGTAAAAGCAGAAAGGTACCCAGGTGGCCAGAGGCCATACAGGCCAAGTTTCGAAACTCAGCCAAAGGCAAGAGAAGGAGCCAAAACGAAACTCAACAAAGAGCAGCTCATGCCTAGGAAATCGATGTCAACCAGAGAAGGGGAGGAGAGCTTCAGCTCACAAGACTCCAACTTCAGAGCATACCGGCCTACCTCATGAACATAAAGATAAGGGGGGCCCATGCAGGTGGCTAGGCCGACACAGAATTAAATGCACTAAAAGCTGGAAACTGAAGCAGATTCATGGTGAACTAACAAGTGACCAGCCAGGCGCGAAGAAGTACTATCGCCTGATGTCATCCAAGACCCGAGGATGCCATAACTTTTCCTGATAAGAAACTACAGTTTCGAGGCCATCCTCAGACAACTAATTGACACATCACCCTAAAACACTGATTGTTGGAAGGGAGGCAGGGTGAAACATGGGACACTAGGCACAGGGGTGTCCATTCTGCATGCTGCTAATTAAAAGTGGAAATGTATGTCTAGGGGTGTAATCTGCCCAATCACAATGGACCAAGTTATCTTAAATCCAATAGATATTGTAACCAATATGACGTCGTAGTTGTAGTGACGTCTATCACACGTGATGTAGAGGGATGGGCGTAGATGCCCACCCGATAAGAGTTATCCAATCCGCATGCCCTATTATCATATACAGATATAACTCCTATACTTAAGTTACCTTTCCTAACCAATTATATTGCGTTGTGATTTTTGTAAAGTTCTGCCTATAAGAAGTTCTGTCCGACTGAAGTTCGAGGAAGTCGGAGCGAGACAGGTGATCACACTACAGCTGATTCCCATTTGTTTCCCTGTTTGATGTATGTATCATTAAACAGACTTCCCTTTGCCAAACGAGTCCTCATCATTGAGTCATGTCGGAGTAAGTGAATCCTGCACTCCCTGTCCTCACATGGTGCAGCTATCTTGTCTTACAAGTTCTAGAGGATGAGTGCTGACCAATGGGCCCGTCAGCAAATTCCTCTCCTCGTGAACACTTCCATTCTTAGTCCTTCAGCTTGATAAACGTTATGGAAGAACTAAGAAAAGAAATGAAGGATGTCCTCCTTTTGACCATGATACAGAATCGCTGTGTACTAGAATCATCCAGGACATGCCATTGCATATCATTGTGTGGACATTGGAAGAAGATCCCCCAACAGAGGCATACATGTGGGCAATCTAAATGTTGATTTTTTTAAAAAGTCATTCATATATAGTACTAATAATATTGTCATTTGGCATAGCCGTATAGAGGATGCTTTGCTAATCTGGAAAGGGGATGAAAGCAAGACAAATGATTTACTATTTTGGTTTAGTATTCAAAATACTTACTTTAAATGTACATCTACAGTGGATAAAGAACACATCCATTTCTTGGATCTAGCAATTTACAAGCTGAAGGATTGTCTGAGATTAAAACCATACCAAACACCCACGGACAAATACCCCATATTGAATTATGACTAAATGCATCCTAAACATTTTAGGGATAATATACCCTATGGCCAGTTCCTGAAATTACATAGAAACTGCATGAAAAGACGGATTTCCATGCTGGAGCATATCATTTCACACAAAAATTGAAGAAGAGGGGTTATCCAGGAAAAGACATTGGGAAGACTAGGAAACAAGCCTGTAATAACCATTGTTTTAGAAGAAAAAGTTAAACAAATAAAGATCTGATTGTATTTGTGAATACGTCCACAAGGATAATTCAAAAAGATTTGAGGATTATTATCAATGGCAATATACCAGTACCACTAGTACCGTTTGTGTATAGAAGAGGTAAGTCCATCATATCTGTGGGAAACACAATTGTTTGAGGGTCATCATATATGTGGCAACGGAAAAGCATGTAGATATGTAAAGGCAGGAAAGAAATAGACTTATGCCTATAAAACTCTGGGTACAAAAAAAGTTACCAACTGCAATTCCAAAATAGGGGTGTATGCAATTTGGTGCCCATGTGAATTAACATATATTGGAAAAGGTATGCTACCAGTAAGAACTAAAAATGTAGAATATAGGAACTGTGCTTATATGGAAAAATCTAGCAGCTCCCTTTGTGTCTCATTTTTTTTTATTAATGGGCGATAGTGGGAATGATCTTACTTGCACCGTTTTCAAAAAGGATTATCCACAAGGATGTGAGAATAGGGAAGAAAATCTTGACAATATGGAACAAACAAAAATCTTTAGAAATGAAAGTCGCATGCCGGATCTCAATGAGGCAGCCAAATGGAAGAGCCTGCATTAATGTAATCATTACCCATCTAAGATAATCCATTTATTATACAAATAATGATCCCGTTGAACTAATATACTTATAACCCTTCTAAAGCAATCTGTGTACTAAGGCAATAATGATCCGATTGAAAATGGCCTTAGTTATTTCCTAAATCCAATTCATTTTACATCATTGGAACCAAGCGTCAGCATTATGCAGACAGTCGAAATGCAATCTCTATTATTATAGATCAGTAAATATAATACGATTAGATAAAATAAATAGGGTCTATAATATATGTCTATTAAATCAAGGTACGGTGGTGTTGTAGTTGTAAGAAACAAGAAAGATGTCGGCGTAGACACTTAGCTGACAAGACTGCGTGGTTTGAGCAAGTTGGCATCTTACAAGCATTTGGATCAAAGAAATGCTACTACACACAGAGTAAATGAACTACAACCCCCTAAATGGTATCTGAAGACAGAGATTTCTGTTTTAGAAGGTCAGAGTAGATATTATTATTCTTCCAATTGCATTATTTCTAGGATACAGAATGAGTCATGGCTGTGAAATGGGGATAAACGTCAAGTAAGGAACCCAATTCCTCAATTGGAGTAATCAATTTTTTTAGGTCAATTCTATATAGTAATAAGTGAAAATGAATGAGGAACCTTGAGGTGAGTACTAACATATGGACCCAAGCGCACTTTTAAGCACATAGTGTCGCATACATATGAAACGTGGGACAGAGAAAATAGGTTCCTCAACTCCGTTTGAGAAAAATAGTACAAGTTTATTTCATATATTTTTGCGCCACAAATAATAAAAGTGTCACACTTTTATTTGCGTAAATCCATTCAAATTATTTTTTTTAATTAGTGAATGGCTGTATTCTTTCTTAGACATGCCCTTTATGATGACATGTGTTTCGGCGATTCTAACACCTTTTTCAAATCAGGGCTGATCTTTTAACCAACCTTACAAATTGACTTCATTGATTCTAGGCGTATGCCTTCTGTAGTCTCACTTACGCGGAAGTGAGACTACAGACGGCATATGCCTTGGACTTTTCAGGCAGGGATTTAACCCATGACTTTAAATTCACATGATTTGGGCAATACAGACAAAAAGAAATAGAATCAATGAAGTAAATGTGTAAGATTGGTTAAAGGATCAGCCCTGATTTGAGAAAGGCGCTAGAATTTTATTATTTGTGGCACAAAGATATATGAAAGAAACTTGTACTATATAGTAATAACATTTAACATATGTATTATGGGTTACCTACTATATAGTTTGTGAAGATATTTTAAGCATTTCAGCAGCTAAATGAGGTTAGTTATAGCAGGGAGTCACTCTAATAATTTAGCATTTCATATTTGGAACGTGTAGTGTTAACATATGCCAATAATAGAAGATCCAGTGAAAACTTTGTATGGCCACTATTGATTTACTGAAAGAGTGGGGGAAGAGAAAGAAATGTCACTGATATATGCAGCTGGCTACATTTGTACCACATTTTTGTTTGATTGTTTGTGATCGAGTCTAGCTGTGCTCTAGTGTCTCTTGAAGAATCTCCTGCATTGCGCTTTAGGAAAGAAACATGTTAGAAAATGTACGACATGCAGACTTAGTTGAAATGGAAACATTTCAAAATAACCGTAACAAATATGAATGTTATGGAATTTTATTGAAAAAAAAAGGAGCATACTATTTTGAATAACTGTCAATCTGAATATTTCTTTTACAATACAAGTCTCGAAGTGCTTTCAAAATAGGATGATAGATTTATGAATTGTGCAATCCTATTCAACAAGCGTATACAACGGGCATGGGCAGGGTACTAGTTATGATATGTTTGTGATAATCTACACATTTAGTCACTTATTGATATATTTAATTAAAAAACAAATATATTTTCTATATATTAGAGTCCCCATGAGTTTAATAAAGAGTAAAAGCACTTTATGTGAAGGAAACATATTTCAAATTGAGATTGAAGATCTGAATACATACATACTGATGTTACAGTTAGAGACTAAACTTGTACTTCCAATACTTGTTTACGTAACCTGTGCATTTACCTGATTGAGTTACCTAATTTAGCTTCTGTTTGTTTTTTCTTGGGAAATTCTTAGTTGATGTATTGTACTATCACTGATCAAGCCAAGGGCTTCCAAACATGTTAACTGGTCCCCATTCAGTAACATTAATGCTGGTGGGGTCCCATAACATTTTGGCCCTGACTATTTTCTATTATAAGCAGTTAACAATCTTGCCTCCACCCACTGGACATCCTCTTTTCCCCATAGTGGTCAAAGCCACAGTTTGAAGACCTCTAGCTTAGTGAAAGCAGCCATCATTCTCTCTTTTTAAAAGAGCTGTGCACCAACCAAATGGACATCATCAGCCAATAGTTTCAAGATTGCTGGTTAGCAACGATTGTTTTGTTCAGCTCATAGGAATAAAGTCAAGCTTCTTGTGAATATTCATCTTTGGTTGGCCTCTATCATGGTCCGGAGTCCAGCTCTTTTTCTTTTTTGGCTTCTCTGTAATACAACGGAAATATGTATTTTTACAGTTACATGTATTGTTAATTGTTTCAACATTATATTTGTAAATAAGGTCTTTAGGAAATGTTTTTGTAGCAGGATATGTCGTGAGCAGGGGAGTAGGGTCTGCAACCTTTGTTCTTCCTCTGCTTGGTGAAAGTGTTGTCTTTCCAGAGACATATCATATATTGCTTCTGTAAATACATATATGTCAATAAACATGTAATTTCTGACTTACCTTATGTTGGGCCTGAATAACAGAGAGTTTCTCGATGGAATTGCGCCACTACAATGCTCCAGTGAATCAGGCCAGTTGTCTTTTGTTTGTTTTGGACTTGTTTTGCAAGATTCAATATTTTAAAGTGTGCTGTGCTTTGTGGGCTGCAGGCGTGATGTTAGATCTAAATAACCTTTGAAATGAATGCTTCATCCACATGTTAGTACTAGAGAGTCACTGTGAGGATTCTCTTTTTGACCATAAGCCTCTAACGATCACTTTGTAATTGCCATGTATACATTTGGGAACCAGTAGGGAACTACAGCGTGTTCAATCTATGACTATTACAGGCCATGTACGAAGAGCAGCTAAGTGGACCAAGTGAGTCGAACACGGCAAAAAAAATCAGCACTCTATGAGGTGATCTTACCAAATTTGGCGAACATTTGTAATGAGGGGGTGTCTAACTATGATGTTTTTGGGGAGTTTGCAAAGTTAGTAGGGCAATACAGCCATTCATAACAAGTGCCAGGTCGGTGGTAAAAAAAGCATGCTACAACAGAAACTGTCTAGTATGACCACACATGTTCCACTGCACAAAAGTTGTTACTAGACAGCCTAGCTGCTGTACCAATGGTAGATAAAGAATGTTTGCACGCCTCCAGATTGAATTATCAAAATTGACTAAGGCTAAGAAGGACAAGTTTTTAAAAACAGAATGGCACTGCCTAACATCAGCTTGCGAAAGGGGGACACCATTACCTTTTGCAAACTGGTCATGGGAACAAATGTAAATGGGGCTCCCAATTTCCAAAGCAGTATTACACCAGATTAATGGCGTAGTTATTTCTCATGCTTTTACACCAGGGAAGGGCTTCTGGTACATTGGAATCATTATCGACTCTTGGGGAAGGCTGCACTGTATTTAACACTGGACTAAATTGTTACTTCTATTAATGCCGGAAAATAGGGGAAGGCTTCAGGGCCCGATTGAATTCTGGTGACATCTTAAAGGATGAGATCCTGAGTTGGTCCCCCGTCCTTTGGAAATTATTTAGAACATGTATTAACCTGAACAAACATTGTTCCTACCTCTTGTCAACATGCCATAATTGTTCCAACATATAAAAAGGTCAGGACAAAATATCCGGCCAACTCTCAGCCAATCTCCCTGTTGGATAGCACTGGCAAAATGTTTGCCAAAGTGATATTACAGCATATACAAATATGGGTTGATGATTATAACATAATTCACCCAATTCAGACAGGATTCCAGAAAGTTAAAGGAACTGTGGACCAGAGCTTCCATCTGTTTTTATTGGTGCAAAAGTATACCGTTTTGAAGAAGATGAATTCATATGCCATCATCGTCATTCTCAAAATGTCTTTCGATGAAGTTCCATGGGATTTACTTTGGCAGACTTTACACAGTAGGGACATGCTGGTTAAATTGGTGTCAATTGTAAAATCTCTCTACAACATAAACAAAGCCGTGGTTCTGTATGGCCTGACAGGGGAAATAACACCACCATTTGAAATGACTAAAGGTGTCAGACAGGGGTGCTTCCTGTCCCCCTTTTCTTTCTGTGTTTTTATTGAGGCAGTAATATGGGCACTCCTCGTGGAATGCCTGTATCCCCCTAAATTAGGCACAGAGAAATGTCCAGCTAGTTTCTTTACAGATGATGCCATATTGTTAACCACCACTCCACAAGGTATCAAGGCGACTTTGGCATTCTTTAAGAAAAAGTGTGGAGAACTTGAACTTACCCTTAATATAGGGAACATGAAATCCTTGGTATTTAAACCTAAGTTCTTCAAACAACACTGGGTTATTGATAAAGTTGAAGGTTGCATGCTTCAGCAAGTTACATTTTATGATTATTTTAGGATTAGATTCAACGAGAATGGGTTCTGATTGATAAACCTTGCATCAACCTGTCTAAATGCTCTGGTGGGATACTGAGGGCCCGATTCTCAAGTTGGTGGTAATTACCGAAAATGTCGTAAAAAGGGCTAACAACATTTTCGGTAATTACACCCTATTCTAAAGGTGGCATAATCTTCCGAAGTCGGAATGATTGCACCACTTTAGGAACATTGGCGCCGGTTGCTAGGAAAGGCTGGAAACCGACCTAGCAACCTGCACTCTCGTTAACTCTGCCTTTGCATGGTTATTCTTGTGGCACTCCTCCAATTTCGTAAGCGCTTGAAATTGGCACTGAACTACGATACACAATTGGTGCCGTTCAGAGGAGTGCCACAAGAAGCAGTTGTTTGTTTGTGACAGGTGGGTCTGATATATTATTTGTGTGCATGCTACCATACTTGCCAACATGTGTGACAAAAAGATGTAGGATTTTTCAAGTTTCAAAAATAATACTTTGCATAACAAATATATCACATGTAAATAAAAAACATACATTGTTGGCACCACTGGAGCATTCTAAAATACACAACCCAATCAAACAGCACAACATGGAAAGATGTTCAAATGCAGACAAATGCTTTAAAAGATGTAAAAACGCAGGCTGCCACAACCGTCACTCCGAACTTGCAGAGCTCCAGGCAGCACATGCTCTTGTTTTGATCTTGGCAGCAGTTTCGTTAAACAACGATTTCCTCGTTATTTAACGAAAGTGCTGCCGAGAATCTTCATCCGCCTGTTTCCAATGGAAACAGGCGGATAACAATGAAAGCACTTTCGTGCTTTGCAATGACGCCCAGGCCCACTTCAGAATAGCAGTGGTGCCTGGGCGTCAAGAAATGGTGCAGTGAATCGTGCTATTTAGCACGCTCACTGTGCCATGATGAGAATGGGGTCGTGAGTGTCTAAAAACAAGATGGTAGACAAGCTCCTTCCCTACAATTGAGTGAAAATGCATTTATTCAGGTTGGCCTGCATAAATAGCTCCTCCATTTGTGTTTCATAATTTCCATTCATTTTGTGATCTCCTATTTAGAGCTGGAAGGAATATGTTTGCTGCACAGAATTGTTGGAAACAATGAAGAGCTCACTGATTATATAGCCTTGGGCCCTGAACAACCAGGATCAAGCACGATAAGTTATACTGGGTGCCTTCCCGTCTGCACTTGCTAAATTGCATGGGTCTTACAAATGCGCATACTAATAATTTATGACACAGGAGATGTTTTGTATGTCCCAGGAACAGGTTATCCTAAATAAACTGTAAGACACACCAGTGCACAGTAAACCCCGGTCATGAAAATGAACATAATAGCGATAGAAATGTCTCCTTTCAGTGTATCTGAAGACTAGGGTGTTGTTACAGCAGGTAGCTAGGGGACTGCAAAGATATGCCCAAAATAGGGGACAGGTTAGCAGCACACTGGCATATTGAATGAGGACCAGTGTGACTACTGTAAACAGGAAGGCCAATGGAGGGTGCAGTGCCCAATACTCCAGCAGAAGGGAAACAGTATGTACACAAGACAAGGGAGAGAATGTAGTAATGGCATGCAGGGACTGAATAGAAACCAGTTTTCCCAGCATCCACATTTCAGCAATAACATAGCAAATGCAAACACACAACACCCGACTAAGCTCGCCAACATTTTCGATAACACTCTCCCACGGAATTATTTTTCAGAGAACTACACATCTGATGACATATTATTTGGCTAGGACAGGCCGAAAAAGGGGCTGGAATGTACCCCTATCCCTGTCAATCAAAAAGGACCCTATGTGACAATGAAAGTTAAAGTATAGGTTACACACATTTTTAGTTGATACTAGTGCACAGAAGTTCTCCATTGATCACCTATCGGTTCCAGATATTCCTCTGTCAGGGCAACAAAATGTTTCTGTAGGATTCGCTGGCACACTGTAATAAGTCCGGTCTCCAAAATGGTAGCTATTTCTCTGGGTCCATTCACTGGTGCATGTCCTTTTCTATTGACAACTAACTGTGGTAAAAACATGTTAGGTATGAATTTACTGAAGAAATGATATACTGTTATTTACTACTCACCCGATGGTGTATATTTCACTATTTCACTGCAGCACACTCCTACATCTCAGTTGCTAGCACTGCCACTAGCCATTGAATTGCAAAGTGTACCCACTCATTTATGGGCCCTTAGCAATAATGACGCGGGAATGCTCAGTGTTGAGACAAACTCATCCAGTGAAAGCAACATGTTACATTACCGCATATACCACAATACAAAGTTTCAGTCGATGGAGAAGCCGCACTGAAAGTGATAATTTCAGATCTTGTACCTCCAGTTGTCATTGAATGGATTAGGGGTAGCATTTGTAATAGTACCATACTTCCTGTATACAAGAAGGGTGACAATGCACTACCTTACCATTTTGTAATTGATTTACGGGCCATCAACAAAATTGTTTGACCAAATCTCCCATTGTGCTTGACATCACGACTATTTTGACTATGATTCCTGCCCAGGCCCCCATTTCTCTGTGGTGGATTTAAATAACACATCTTTCAGCATACCAATACATGCTGGCAGTAGGTACTTGTTTGCCTTTACTCTGGGGGGGTTGTCGTTTATATTCACTAGAATACTCCAAGGATACACTGAAAGACCTAGCATTTATAGTAGGACTCTCAAAGAACAACTGGACACTTTAGAATTACCTTCATCTTGCACATAGGTACATTGACGGCCTACTTATTGCCACAGATTGTGGGGAAGCTTGCAAGGAGGGCACTGTGTTGTTGTTAACATATTTGGCTAACAACGGTCGCAAGGCTTTTTTGATGAAATTCCAATATTGTCAACAGGAGGTTGCCTGCTTAGACTACCTCCTGTGAAAGGAGGGTAGACGTCTTGCACCAGAAAGAATACAGGCTATCTCTGAGATGGCAGTTCCAAGCACACAAACTGAAGTTGTAACTTTTATGTAACTTTTATGGGGATGACTTCAATTTGTAGGGAATGAATTCAGAATGTTTCCCTTGTTATTAAGCCATTGTTAGCACTAACCAAAGAAGATATAGCTCTACCTCTACCTCTAACTTGGAATGCAGCTTATCAGGATGCTTTTGATATGATCAAAACTGCTTTGTGTTATGCACCAGTATTGGGCACACCAATTACGCTAAGGAGTTTGTGCTATTTGTGCATGAAAAAGATGGTTGTGCTTTGGCTGTTTTAACGCAGGAACATGGGGAAAAGAACAGGCCATGCGGCTATTTTTCCTTCACATTCGACCCTGTTGCATGTGTTTGCCAAAATGTCTTGAAGCTGTGGCCACTTCCACTGCATCAGTAAAACAGAGCAAAGGCATGATTTGGGCCACTCCTTAATTGTCATGGTGCCCCACTCAGTGTATGTACTATTGAACAGAACGCAAACCCAACATCTCACATCTGCTCGTCTCACTAGATATGAGCTAATTTTGTTTGCACCTCACATCAAAATTAAGCGATGCGACATGTTATACCCAGCTGAGCTGTTACCTCGCCTAGAGGAGAGTAGCTTTCCTGATATCAATCATGATTGCATCTTTATCACTGAAAATGAAACAAAAGGAAGAATTCATTTGACTAACACACCTCCGCCATCCCCAAATGGAGAAATATTTTGTGATGGTTCTTGCTTTGCTTTAGACTTCCGGACAGTACTCCTACTACTGCCTATACAATCACCACACTAGATACAGTGTTAGAAACTAGGAGGATTACTTACAACTCTGGCCAAGCAGCAGAAATATTTGCCCTGACTCGAGCGTGTGGGGTATGTCAAGGGTTGGAAGTAAATATTTATACGGACAGTCAGTGTGCCCTTGGTGTAGCTCACAATTTTGGGAAACTATGGGCCGAATGGGGATTTCTAACCTCCCATGGCACCAAGATTCAGCATTGTCCCTTGATAGTGCAGCTTTTATCAGCACAAGCGTTTCCTAAACAGCTAGCAATAATGAAATGCTCAGCCCACCAGAAAGTCACTGACAGTATTAGAAAAGGCAATGATTTTGCCGACCGAATTGCCAAACGAACAGTCACAGACTTACAGTCTGGAATGTATGTATTGGGTCAAGCTAGATGGGTTACCGAGACTGGGATGATGGAAGAGGGCATTAGCAGTGTAAAAGAGATTCAGGCAGAGGCCACATCTGAAGAAATGAAAGAGTGGGGCTCGGGACCAGTCCGCATAGATGAGGAAGGTTGTTGGGTTGACCATGACAAACAGAGATGGATGTTACCTAACGCATATGTGCAAGCTATAGTGACCATGGCCCATTAGCCAGCCCACATAAGCACAAAAGACGTCTGTAAACACCTAGAGCCGGTATGGTGGAACTCAAACATACCAAAAAATAGTGGACCATCTTGTAAAGGATTGCATGATCTTTTTACAGCATAACATTGGGAAAGGAACACCAGTACCTAAGAGCAGCTTTGGTCCACTTTCCAGGTGATAAACTTTGATTTTATTGAGATGGAACAATGTCAGAATGTTAAATATGTCCTCGTTTTAGTTTGTGCATTTAGCAAATGGGTCGAAGCTTACCCTCTAAAAGATAACACTGCAATGTCCACTACAAACGTAATGCTAAAAGAGTACTTTCCCTTTTTGGTTTACCAAGGGTGATCTGGTCCGACAATGGCTCACACTTTATAGATGAGGTCACCAAGCATGTGTGTGAGGCATTACAGATAAGAAAGAAATTCCATTCTTACCTCTGCCTCTTATGAGGCAGGTCTTTGGGGCTACATAAGCACTCCCGATTTAGCTAACGCAGGAAATTCATTCTGAATAAGTTGTACCTGCTTTCTCATGGGTCACTGCATACACTTATACACATGGTGGTTGATTTATCACTGATTGCCAGTGAGTTAGCAATGAAACCGGCTGTGTGCTGGCTAAGGCTATGGTTTAACGTGGGGTTAGAGTTATACTGAGATGCTATTGTGCACTTGTTCAATTTGACAGGAGGGAAGAGCCTACCATGGGCTATACACATGAAGAAAACCCTGACCATTCTGAATGAGAAAGATCTCAGAGTCTATCAATAAAGCAACTTTAAAAAGGGCCAAGAAAGCTAGAATCTTCCACAATACATTAAATATGGTTACCAATTGTCAAAAATTGAAGCTGGCAGAGAAATACCTTGGAAGGAAGCCCAAATTCAGCTTTCAAGAGTACTCAGATTATATCGAACCTCTGTAGGCACGAGCCATATATTTTAACTTTCGTATGGGCCCATTGAGGTTTTCCTTATTCACAAAATCCTGGGCCAGCGGTGGTACAGATATATGCCCATTTTTTAGCTTGGATATAGAGACTGTACACCATTTTCTGTTTTTCTGCATAAGCCTTAAAATCTTGTGGTCTATTTATCTGAAGCCCATTTTGAGGAAGGCAAGTGTAGTGATTGTCTCTGATGCAATGACACATCTGGCTTCCATTTCAGAATGTTGTCATTGCATTAGCCAAAAGACCAAAGCGATGACGCTGGCCTATTATGGTCACTTGGTATGTTGTCTTTATCATGATACTGTTTTTGCGCTACTTAAATAACCTGCGCTTGTAGAGGGTTGTGAGTATCGTCTCCCTTACTACGTTATATTCCAAAGTATTTGAAGGGGTGCGAGTTATTTCTCCCTGCATTATACAATGCTTATTTCTGGGTGTCATTTGGTTGTACCGAATACTCCTGTATGTATGGGGCTGCAAGTGACTTTCTTTTTGTTTTTATTTGTATGGTCAGGCTGATGCTTGCTTTACCCTTTTTACTAATCTGTTTTATGAAATGAAATCATATTTTATTCATATTGTGCTCATACATAAGTGTTTCAGAGTGCGACCAGGCAAAAAGGGAGGGGAACAGGGGAGAACAACAAAACAACGATCTTAGTAGGCCCAGTGACATTAAGAGTGTGCAAGTACATGGGGAAGGAAAAAGGGGGAAAGTGCATAGAAGGGGGAGAAGAGGAAGGTGCGTCACAAAGGAGAGAACAGAATAAATAATAATATGTAAAAATAAATAAATAAACGCAACAAACGGTGGTAGTGCAGCCAGCAATTGGCAAAGTGCTAGGTCAGTCAGATAGGAGGTATCTGATAAGTGCAGAAGAAAAGTTGCTCGGGGACTGTATGGGTGCAGATGTCTTGTTTCTATTGTATTGTATATACAAGATGTCTTGTTTTTATTGTTCATTGACATAAAATATTTGTTTTTAATGTTTTGTTTTATGTGATTGACATGAAATATTCATCTCTCATTGCTTTCTTTATGCCATTCTGATGTATATGTATTTATGACAAACTTTCAAGTCTTTATGCCGAATGATGATGTTGATTCTCTTTTCTGTAAGGGGCTTGGGACGGTCCTGTATATTTTTCTAAACCCTGATCCAATTTTGTTATTAGATGATGTGTTTGGGTGAATTCCAGGTTAAGTTCTAAGAATGTTTACTTGCTTCATTCCATGAAATCATGAAAGGTCATACATGACTTACTTTGTTAGCCTAATTAAGGCATCAACTTGTGTTTTCTTTTAGATCATACTGTTTATATTACCATTTGTTAACAAGGTAAACAGAGAAAACATAAACTCTATTAATACAATAAAACAAATATTATATAAAAATAAAATATCATGGTAGCCTTAACTCACCCACACACTTAAAAGCATACAATATTACCATACAATTATAAAACTTTCACACATAAAGACATGTAATTGTATGAAATGTAGAATCATTAAAAACTACATAAAAAGTTGACCTACTCCTCTTGGTACAGGTCATGTGAAAAGTTTCTATTTATTCCATCACCTTAAAACCAACATCAAAGTCAGCTTTGGCTTGCCTTCGATGTGAGATTTCAGGCGATCTTAATTATGTAGCTTCCGCACTGTAAAACCCATCTGCTCTGTGTACAGTTTGTATGACTTGCCATTGATGTGTTATTATTATTATTATTATTATTTGTTTTTATAGGGCACAACTTGCCCGTAGGCCTTAGCGTGCACACATATCAGGGTATACAAAGAAGAAGTAGGTTAGCATTAAAATAAGGTCAGTAACTGAAAATCAGATAGGTAACTGCGTGTACTAGTCCTTAGAATTGAAAACAAGGGGTTTTTATTACTTTTTTTAAAACTGATAATTTTGGGATGTTCTTTATGTCTGACTGAACAGAGTTCAAAAGATTGAATGCACAGACATCAAAACAAGTGTCTCCAAATGTTTTCAAATTAAAATGCGGTACTCTTAGATTTCCATGTGAGTTTTCAGGAGATGTTCATTTTTTAATATACCCACTTTGAAACTCATGCTCTGTGTATGTGATTGCAGCGTGTGTTTTAGGCTCTTGTGTGATAAGAGTATGCGTTGTAAGAGAGTGTGTCATAGGACACTATGTTGTAGGAGGGCCTGTTATTGGAGCATGTGTTGTAGAAGTGTTTGTGTGTGTGTGTAGTAGGAGCACATGTAGTAGCTGCATGTGTCATAGGAGCACATGTTGTAGAAACGTGTGTTGAAGGAGTGTGTGTCATAAGAGTGTGTTGTAAGAGTGTTTGGCAAGTGTGCTTTGTAAGAGTGTTCCTCGTAAGAGTGTGTGTTGAAAGAGTGTGTGTCGTAAGAGTGTGTTTTTTTGGAACATGTGTCGTAAGAGCATGTGTCGGACGTCTGCATGTTATGTGTAGAAGTTGGTGTGTAGCAGGTGAGCATTTCATAGGAACATGTATCGTTGGAGTGTGTGTTGACGAGCACATGTTATAGCAGTGCATGTTGCAGTAGCGTGCATCATTAGTGTGTTGTAAGAGTGCGTGGTAGGTGTGTGTCCTAAGAGTGTGTGTAACAGGAGATTGTCTCATAGGAGCATGTGTCGTAAGAGCACATGTTGTTGCTGCATGTGTTGTAATTGTATGTGTCATAGGTGCATGTGTGCTTGGTGCATGCATCCTAGGTGCATGTGTCATAGGGGCATGTGAGAGCACGTGTTGTACATCCACATGTTATGTGTAGGCGCACATGTAAGATGAGCCCTGACTTTGATGAGCGTTTTCAGATATAAACTGTGTAATGTGCGAACTGTGAAACTCATGCTCCTCTTGGTACAGGTCATGTGAAAAGTGTACATTTATTCCATCACCTTAAAACTGACATCAAAGTAAGCTATGATTTCCCTTTAATGTAAGTTCTTAGAATATGTTAATTGTGTAATGTACAAACTGTACAAATCATAGGCTCTGTGTACAGATTGTAGGAAAAGTGTACATTTATTCGATTACCTTAAAACTGGCATCAAAGTGAGCTGTGACTTGACTTTCATGTGTGTTTTTAGGAAATGTTAATTGCGTAATGTACGAACTGTAAAACTCATACACTTTGTGTACAGTTCATATGAAATATGCACATTCACTCGGAGCATTCATCATATATAAATATATTTGAAACATTATTATCTCAAAATTGGCCAGGTCTATGTTAAAAAAAACAGTTTTTTGTACTCCAATTTCAGATGAAATGTAGGCACCTGCAAAAGATTGTGAAAATCGAAGCAGTCAATTTTGAGATATTTGGCCCAAAAAAATATTTTGCTTCCCACAGGAAATCCCCATGTTAAAAGCTGTTCAAAACACCATCAATGTAAACCTTTTAATACTAGGAAGTTGTTAACGTACAATTCTGAAATATTGCATGCACAGGCAGCTGCCTCAAACAAATGACTGTGGAATGTGTAAAAGTAGTTGAAGTCTGTAGACTTTGATTATATTAATGTTCAACTTAATCTATTATGACACATACAACCAACATCCACATTAAACATAACATAAAACAAAACAGCAATAAAACCAACATTGCTGCAAACATAACTGTGTGAATGTGTTGATGTCAGTAGTATTTTATATTTAATTTGCATACTGATGTTGTATGAGCAATTGTACTTGGTTATTAATGTTGGTTTTTGTGAGGTGTAATAAGAAGATGTTAGTAAAAGTATATTTTGTGAGCTAATTACTGTAACAATTATGGGTGTTAGAGGTGAGATTGTTTAATATAAGGTGTGATTGTAAGTCTATTCCATGAGTTTATTTAATCTAAGGTATACAGAACTGAATGTTTTGAGGTCATTTAATTTAAGGTTTGATTGTGGGTGTCTGTTTCAAGGTATTATTCATACTGCGTATATAATTAATGTGCATTATATGTATTTACGTGTTTAGTTTATTGTGTTTTAACATGTATTGCATGTGTGTTCTGTATTGTATTGTATTGTTTTGGTTTGATATATGAATTGTGAACATCGGCCTGCATCGCATCTGGATGGGATGGTGAATGTTAGCAGGTCCACACTTAGAAATTTGGATACTAGCAAGTGTCACACTTAGATAGAATTGTACACATTGGCCTATGTCACATCTAGATAGGACTGTGAAGGTTGTCTAGCATCACACTCAGATGGAATAGTGAATGCAAGCAAGTCCCACACTCAGAAAAATGAATACTAGCATATGCCACACCTTTATATAATTGTGAACGCTGGCCTGCGTCACATCCGGAAGGGACTGTAAAGATTAGCAAGCGGATACAAGAAACAAAACCACGCAGATTAAGAGAAATATAACTCACTAACCAAAACCTCAATTTTCTGGATACTTAACTCACATAAAAAGCCAGTAGGTGGGTAAAAGCAGTCGGAACACATGAAGAGGGCTCCATTTGTGAAGAGAAGGCAGGAGGAATGAAGGTAGGGCCTTGTAGTGGGCCTTTGTAGATTGGGGCCGGCTCCCGCCTCCCGGTTGCAGCTATTGGCCCTTCTGGACCAGTGCAACCCATGGGAGGGGGGGGGCCAAGGCCAGCCCAGGCAACAGCACAAAGCAAAGTGGTGTGGCCATCTTTAAGGTGAAGAAAACAATGAGGCTCCAATGCACATGAGTGCAAGAAGGTGGAAAGGCCAATCAGTGGCGAGGTCAATATATGACAAAATGTGCCAATTATCACAAACATTTCATAGCTTGTACCCTTCATATAGGTTTTAAGATTTGATTGGCGCCTCAAGATTATAGTAAAATGTGCATCATTTTAGTCATTTTTATGCATAATGTTATCTTGGTGTGTGCATTTTTTATAATGATCTGTGATTCTGCCTTTCAGGAGTAAGGGCTTAAAATAAGTAGGGGTAAAGAAAACCTTTACTATTTGTGTTTTCCTTTTTTTTTTAAACTGTTGTCCCAAACCTCAATGGTGATTTTAAATCTTTGCAAATTTGCAATAAAGGTTTCCAAAGGTTTCTAGGACATCCAAATAACAGGATCATTCTGATTCTGGACATATACATTGCTACTTGTCTTTTAACCAGGATGGTTGTTATTAAAAGGACAGTTATGCATTGGATATCTAGGCACTTTTACTTAAGAGATTGGTTGCAATGCTTCAGGTTGCAGAAAGGAAGCTCATGAGGTGATTACATCATAGAAGAACGTGCAGAAGGAATACAACACACGCAAAGTGCAAGAGAGAGTTCCAGGTGAGTACATTAATTGAGCCTAGCCCCATGTTGCAGGGCGGCAGCACACACAAATGCAAATGCCAATTCAGTGGGCAAATACATGGAGCCTAACCCCATGTTCCAGGGCGGAAGCACACACAAATGCAAATGTCAGTTCAATGGGCAGATACATGGAGCCTAACCCCATGTTTCAGGGCGGTAGCACTCACAAATGCAAATGTTGATTCAATGGGCAGATACATGGAACCCAAACCGAATGGTGCAGGGCGGCAGCACACACAAATGCAAATGTTAATTCAATGGGCAGATACATGAAGCCTAATCCCATGTTGCAGGGCGGCAGCACACACAAATGCAAATGTCAAATCAGTGGGCAGATACATGGAGCCTAACCCCATGTTGCAGGGCGGCAGCACATGAATTCAAGAAGGTGGAAAACCCAATCAGTGGGTAGGTTAAATGGAAGGAAATTGCTCTTCACACAATCACCATCCTGCAAACAATGTAAAGCACAATTTAGATAATGAAATTCTGAAAATGTCCGCATCCGGCGCGCTTCAAAAGCAATTCAGGGCTTACCCCAGGATGATGTTCAGGTACAGAATAATTGACTGTAGGTGGGTAAAAGCAGTCGGAGCACGTGCAGAGGGCTCCATTTGTGAAGAGAAGGCAGGAGGAATAAAGGCAGGGCCTTGTAGTGGGCCTTTGTAGATTGGGGCTGGGTCCCGCCTCCCGGTTGCGGTTATTGGCCCTTCTGGACCAGTGAAACCCATGGGAGGGGGGAGGACCGAGGCCAGCCCAGGCAACAACACAAAGGAAAGTGGTGTGGCCATCTTTAAGGTGAAGAACACAATGAGGCTCCAATGCATATGAGTGCAAGAAGGTGGAAAAGCCAATCATTGGGCAGGTTAAAAGGAAGGAAATTGCTCTTCAGACAATCACCATGCTGCAAACAATAGAAAGCACAATTTAGATGTTGAAATTCGGAAAATAAATTGCTGCATCTGGCGTGGATCAAAAGCAATTCAGTGTTTACCCCAGGATGATGTAGGTGGGAGGGGGTAGGGTTATTAAGAACATGACAGGTAAAACAAGCTTCATCACATTTGTTTTTAGTATTTTCAAATGTGTTTCCTTTCTTGAAGGCTCAGCAAAAACAAATCCAAACAACAATCTCTAATCAAACCCGAAAATAAATAGTGACACTGGGACTTGTGTCCCATAAACATCTCCACCCACTCCACAAAAGCAGGTGCCACCAGTAATAACTGGATGGTGGCACTAACACCTTGTTGTCATGACCCTTGTATGATCCATGTCATGAGAGATTGATCCGTTACAGTTGAACTGGAAGGATAGGGCCCTTCTCCTGCTTCCATCATTGTTGTGTCCACTACTGCAGCTGCTTCTGTGAATGCTGTGACTGATGATAGTGCTGCAACTTCTGCTGCTGATCTTAAATCTGCACACCAGTCTTTCATACCTCAGCACATGGACCCTGCAAAATGCATTATCTACCTTATGTCGGTATTGCCATATCACAGGAAGCGCCAGTGATGACTTTGCCAGGCTGAAAGTATTGCCAAAAATCAGACTGTAAATATGTTCACTTTGTGTACCAAACTGATGGTTTCAGATTCATCAGCCACTCAATCTTCCCCTCCACCTCAGTCAGCACCATGCCTCTTTCCTCCTCCTCCTCCTCTTAATGTCTGCTCCCATGCCTGTGCTTGCACACATGCACCTCTTCTACCTCAGGTGTCTGTTTCCCCTAAACCTCTTTCAACTCCACACTAAAATCGCCCCCTACACAAAACCAACCCCAAAAAATCAGAAATTAAATACAAACACTAAATGATCATGGAATAGAACAAACACATCGACATCCACCTAAAATGTTAAAACATAAAGCAAGTGTTGATGTACAGCACCATTCTGTCACTTTTGGTAACCTCACTGCATGTGGTGTATAGTGGGACATTGGGGGAGGTAGATGCAAAACCTGTGGTGCTGATGGGTGCATGTCAAAGTACCAAATTCCATAGTGCCAATCTGCTTTATAGGAGTTTGGTGGAGAAACTTGTGAGTATGTCATCCAGAGAGATGAGCCCAAGGCCTGATGGACTACAGTTTGTTGGAGCTGGTTAGCGGCTGATGTGCTCGTGTGTTATAGAGTTGAAGAGGAGAACATAGTCATGGTACAATCGTTGATGAGCCAATAGCTAGGCCTATGCGGGCCATCTGCACTGGATTTCTGTTGTCAGGGGTTTTGACCCATGTTCGAGTTATTATGCTGCAACATTTGGGGCTGTGGGCTCAGAAAATCCAAGATGGCTGAAAAAGCCCACATTGCGTCAGAATCCAGGAAAACCGTGCAGTTTTTGTGCACACCAAAATGGTCGCCTAACCTGCCTCCCACCAGTGCGAGCGTGGTGGGCCAGAAGCGCCATGAGTGAAACGTGGTGCCAAAGGAAAAACAGCACTGCCTGTTAGCTCAAAAAAAGCACTTTGAAATCACCCTTGTTTCTCTGAAATGCAAGCTAAAAATGCCTATTTTAAACATTGCAAGATATTCAAAAATCTCAATGAACACCAGCAGACATTTGGCAGAATGTAGTCTTGTGTGCATACACAATCTGGGAAAAGAAAGAGCCTAAAATAATGTTCAAAATGAAACTGGCTGAGCTGTGGATGTCGGCAGCTTAAGTTAAATTGGACTGAAAGCCACCAAAATCTAAATGTTTAAAATAAATGAGTGACCTACTGTTGAGTGTCACATAGTTTGCAACTGTTAAATGTCATAGTTTTGAACTTAGAATCAGCATTCTAGCTGCATGTGTAAAAATTGTAAGTTTGTTTTGAATGAAGAAAAACTGGGAACAAAAGTGACATTTGGCTGAAGCCTGGCTTGAAGAGAGTGAATTCTGCCCGGCAACTACCCCCGACAGGAGTTGAAAATTGCTCAGCCAGTCTTCCCAGGCCTGGCTGCATTCTGCTGCCCCCACCAAAAGGAGATGACACCTCCCTGATTGAATCAGGTGAGGAGCACCTAGGACTGGAGGGAAACAGAACAAGGAGCCTTCGTTGGCTCAGGCAAATGTTAAATTAGGGGGTGTCGTAAATGGCTTCCTCTTGAGAGAAACTGGTAGGGGCAGTGCCTCTGTGAGCAACTTGAGTTGGAGGAAGTGGACAAACCAGAAATTCCACCATGTGCTTTGGGAAACCACACCCCCCTGGGCAAGAGCATTATTCTTGTGATTTTTCTGTGCACATTTTAAGAGGTGTTAGGACTCTGTACCACGTTTTGAGGCAAAACCCCATGAATTATGGAGATTGCAGTCACGGGGTTCACGCTAGAAAAATGAAAATTTACTGGAATATGTGTAGAAAGGTGGTGTACATCTGTGTAATTTTTGGTAAAAATCCAATATTGGTAAACCAACTAAAAATGTAAATAAGTTGCCATTTTTAAACCCTGGCTCTTAGAAAGAGTTGGAACAGAGACCTACCCGAAGTAATATATGAAATGTACATGTAATGTCAACCACTTGTGTATTTGGGAAATATGTTTAGTTATGAAAATGATTTTCTAAGGTAAAAGCAAAGGGGAGTGTTCTTTCTTTGGAGCCATAAACATGACACCTGATGAAATAGGATGACTCACTGCTCCCTTCTCAAATCAGGTCAAAGAGAAATACTTGACCTATCCAATCATGAGTGGGTTGGGCATAGAAAGTTAGCATCCACACCCATTTTCAAAACACATAAAAAGGACCACTGAAATCCAGGTAGGGACATTCATTTTCCAACCTTCAACTGAATTCCTGCGCAGCACGCTGACGGAGAACTCCAGATTCTAGAATTGCAGAGATCCAAACTAACTCCAGAACAAAAACTCCAAAGAGCTGAACTCTTCAGCAGGCCTCAAAATCTTTTGCAAACTATTCAACCGCCGGGCTGTGCGGTTTGCTGCTTGCTAAGAGTCCTGTGTATCCAGAACAGAACCAGTACCCAGAAAGCAGGGCGGTATCCAGAATCCACTTGATCCAGACCAGCAGAACCAGAGACCCAGACCAGACCGCTGTGAACAGAACCGGTGCCTGATTGACCCACCGAGCAGAGAGAACCGCAGCTAAACTTGTTGACCAGATCCATGACGAGGCCATTCCTTTCGAATTTATAGTGTGAGTACCCATCCAGAACTGTGCAAAACCCATCTCTTAGCTTAAAATAGTCTAATTCAAACTATTTTAGCCTATTTAGAACTGCATCATAAGAAATTGTGTGTTCCTTCTGTTGATCCAAACCTTTCAAAGCGCATCTGTCATTCCGAAACTGTAATTTCATTTCTGAAAAACTACCTTTACAAAATCGTCTGTATCTTTGGAACCATGCATCCTAGGAACAACATTTTACTTTTATTGTAAAGCTAAGATTCCCAGCTTGCTACTTACAGAGCCTCTGTAATTGCGCTCGACGCACTCGAAAAAAAGTGCTGCAATTTGACATCTTGCTTAATTTCAACCACGTGGAAAAAGATCTGTCCTTTGCTTCCATTAATGAAATCCGTTTTCAACCTGATAATCCCTCATTAATCATTGTTAGTGTGGACCTGAACTGATTTAAAGTATCTCTCACTCACCCTGAACCTCTAGAGGGAATTAAAATCAATTTTAGCATATTTCACTCCCTTGCAAATCACCTGAAAGTCTTTCGCCTGTGTTTCAAAATCATCCCTGGTACTATGAGCTTGCTAGGGGGGAACTGAATTCGTATTGTACTGTGATTGTATTCCTGAAGACTGTGTGTGTTACTTCCATCTCCTTACATTGCATAAGGGGGGAGTGAATTGTCAGAGACAAAGTGATCATATTATTTTTTGCTGAAATCATATCAAGTTTATTCCTGTGTTGCTTCTTTTCCACCTTGCATTTCCTTGTACCATATAAAGCATTCTCAGCTACCTTATACTCCCTATACTAACTCTTAAGTAATTGAATCAGTGTGCTAGTGTAACATCACCCATCGTTGATCACTGTCATCTGCCTAAGTGTGATATCAAATATTAATTTATTATAAAAGTGTGATATATATATATATATATATATATATATATATATATATATATATATATATATATACCTACTTCTTGGCTCAGTGAGGTCAGGGGGATTCAAAGAGAGGGGTGTTATATAAGGGTTTATCATCCAGAGTATAACTTGTCATAAAAATATATAAATAAGGGCTTCCCTTGGGCGTCCCAGACGAGGCACTGACTTAGTGCGATTGCTTGATTGGAGTCATTTAACAGAATTGGGGGCTCGTCTGGGATTCTGGATTAGAACTATCACTTGTGCAGATTAATACAGTGTGCTAACTGACAGGATATATAAATCCTGTTGGATCACCACGCCGTGTTACACTGTAAAAACACCCCTCAAAGGAACGCTCTGAGGAAACGGTCTGTTTTGCAAAATAAAATACAAACTTCTGTAAGTCAGGAAGGAAATCAAATTCCAGAATGACGACCTTGGTAGATATCAAAATAGCCAGAGAACACCTCTTACATAAGCTATTTGTGAGAGGTGAGTGGGCTCATCAGGACCAGGCGGTCTGGTTGCAGGCAATCGCACCCCAGATCATTGAAACAGGGTCAGATACATGGAGGGATCAGAGTCCGCCCTGAGTGAACTATATATGGCCCCTAAGGCCAAGGATGAGCACAACAAGATTGCCAGGGCAATGGTATATTTATATTTACATATGGGAGCCATACAGGACAAATGTGCTGAAGGCCAAGATCTGGCAAATAGGCAACTGATGGCATTAGAGAAGGCCCAATCTGACCTGGTCTCTTCTGAGCAGAGGCTGCAGAGGAGCCAGGAGTCAGAAAATGATAGTAGGCAGTATATTATTAAAATAAAGGAGGATATGGATATCCTGCAACAGGAAAAGGCTGACCAGGATACCAGATTTCTGGCCTTGCAGAAGGACAAGTAGGTTTGGACTCCCTACTGCAGAGCCAGAAAAAGCTGGAGCAACAACTAGACTTTAACAGGGCATGCACAGAGCAGGTAGCCACGCTGCAATTCCGACTAGACAGAGAGAAAGAGGAAAGCAATAAATTGATTTTGAAAGACCTGGATACCCAGGCAGAGTTTGATCAAGAACGCCAGAAAGCTGGTGCCTTTCAAAGGCAGAGGGACGACCTGGCGGCACAGATGCAGGCTCTTAGTCAGGAAAGGGACACATTAGGCCAGGAAGTCTGTCAATTAAAAGAAAAAAATGAAGGAAATCACCTGGCCCTCCAGGGGCTGGGTGACCTCCAAAAAGAGCATCAGAACTTGTTAGAGCACACCAGGAGGGTGGAAGATGCTCTGGCAAGAAAGGAGCAGGCCAGTAGGGATGGGACTCAGGAGGTAAACCTCTTGCAGCAAAGACTGGCCCAGTATTCCAGGACAAACCAGGAAGCACAGAGGGAAAATGAGGCTCTCTGTCAACACAATGATAGGCTCCAGCAACAGGTAGCCATGCAGGAGAGACCGATAGAGTCTAGTAAGGCCTTGGTTGAGGAACTAAAAGCCCAGGCTCTTGCATTGCAACAGGGAGCAGGGGCTGATAGAGATGAAGTTCGCTGGGAAAGGGAAACACCTGAGCATAACCTCAGGAGCCCTAGTACCAGAGGCCTTCATCTCTCCCAGTCCCTGGACTCTGCCACACCCATGTCCCCTGGCGCACATGAGCACAGGGCCACAGGGATGGCAGATTACTATCCAGCCAAAAGTATGGGGCTCATAGGCCAGTACCACCCAGGAATGGAGGGGCGGGCATCCGGGTATGGGCACCCAAGCGTAGTGCAATTTAGTGGGGAACCCCAGGAGAATAGGCCCACTAAGGGCATCCTGAAAACCTCTGCCCAGTTAGGTCAGTGGGGGGTACCCATCAAATCCTGGTAGCAAGGAGGAATCTGAAGACTCCTCTGAGCGTCACAGGACACAGGAAACCAGGTCCCCACATTCCGCCAGCCATTCCCAGGCTTGCAGAATCCGGGAATACCTGGAAGATCAGACGGGCACCTCTGGGAGCAGTGCTTCTGAGTCGGAGGATGAATGGACCAGGGTTACCCGAACCAAAAAGGCCAATAAGGTAAAAAGGGCCTTGCTTAAGGACCCCTTAAAACAGATTAAGGCAATCAGGAGTGTCATCACGCCTTATCACAAGAACTCCAAGTATTCTGTTTGGGAACACTTGGAGCTCTTTGAGCAAATGATGGAGACTTTCCATTTGAAGGACAGCAGTAGCTGCATCCAGTACGTCAAATGGACATTCTCCCCAGAATACTCCAGTTTTTTTGCGGGGCTGGAGGACCAAAATCATTCAAGATGGTCCACCTATAGGGCGGCCATCTTGAAACATTTTTCTGTTCATAGAAATCCTCAAGAGGCTCGCAAGGCAGCCTACAATTTGCAATGTGGGGAGGATCAGGCCCCACACGAATTTGTGCAGGAGTTAAAGCGTGCTTTTACGCAGACTACTAAAAGGGTGCGCACCGACAGTAAGGAATTTGTTAATACGTTTTTCCATGCCTTACCCAAATACATAATGACCCAGCTCGTGAGAGATTTTCACGAGAAAAGATCTTCAGACTGGGTCATTGAGCAAGCCACCCACATCTATGAGGTGCAGAAACCGGTGGAAAATAAGAATCAGCCCAAAAACCCCAAAACCAACAGCACCCCTGCTGCTGCCAAGGTGGCAGAGGTAAAGTTTGCCCCCGTTTTAGATTTGGAGAAGGGGGGGCCTAAAAACCTGCCTGCACCGAACAATTCACAGCCCAGAAGGCCCTCGGGCCAGTCACAGACAGGGAGTCAAGGAGGTAATCCCACAAATGGGGTCCCTCGCTCCCCTGACTATGTAAGTCCTCGCTACAAGGGAAACAGACCCATCCTGGGTTATGTGTGGACTCCTCCAGCCCAAGGGGGGGGGGATCCAGCCAAGCACCTGACCCAGGGAACTTCCCTCCTAACTTCCCACAGGGGGGCAGAAATTCACCAAATCCTGGGCAGAACTTGTTCCCCAGGTATCCAACCAACTTCCAGCCCCAAAATCATCCATCCTTCTTTCCCCAATTCCCTGAGCCCAGACAACCAAATCCGGGAGAGGGGAGGACAAGGGTGGAGGGGTACCCAAATCTTCCCAACCCAAGGTATTACCAGAGAAGGGATAGCTACCCTTCCAGGGATCAGCCCCGGGGAGAAAATAGAACCCTGTATCAGCCTGAACGGGTTTCACAGTTAGAGCGCCATGTCCAAAATCTGGCACGGGAGCTGGGTCACGTGCTGAGGGCTCAGCAGAACCCTCAGATGAGCATGCCAGCGCAGAATGCCCCAAACTCTGGGCCTGGTGCTCCAGAACAATGACGAGGGCAGCACCCCGATAACCCACTGGTTCCCAGGGACGAGGCACAAGGTGAAGGGGGGTGTAAAACCTTGGAGGAAGCTTCCTTCCCCACTTGTAAAGAGCCCCTGGAAACCCAGGAACCAGAAACAAAATCTCCTACCCCTGAAAGTCTGCCACCCATGGAGCAGAGAGGAGGTAGGAGAAACAAAGGACCCAAACAGACCCATTTTGTGGAGGAGGTACAGGTCTTCCAATTTGAGGGAGAGGGATCCTCAGAGGATCCTGGGAAAAGGATCTTCTCCTTCAGAGATGGGGGAACTCCTACCAAGGAAAAAATGGGTCCCAAGGGATTCCAACCCAGACTGGGTAGATGTGGGGATTGAGCTGTCGCCGCCCATCATTCTATCCCAGAACCAACAGCATCAAAATCCCCGGGTTCAAACCCATTCTGGTGACTGCCTCCAAAAAGGGGGGGGGCGGCCCAGGACCGGAACCAGGGGAACTCGAATATCCTCTTTCAAGTTGCCAACTTTTTCTTGCAGATTTCCATGACTCTCCACAGAATTCTGCCCAAATCTCTTCTCTCCCAATGTCCAAAACCAGAAAATTAGCCCACCAGTTGTCCAGAAATGTGCATTATCTGTGCCCCCTTGAGGAGAAGGAGGGAAGAGACTATGCCCCGGTACAATTACAGGGGCAGGATACAATTTTGGCACTGGTGGACACTGGATCCCAAGCTACCCTGCTGTCCAAAAGGGCCTTTGATGAACTAAATGCAGGAAGGGGGAGAATTACCGTATTCCTCTCACCTCTCTTCCTGGACAACTGCAGAACTTTGACGGGAAGGAAATTCCCGTCGAGGGGACTGCAGATTTGGACATTAAAATTGGGCGACACAAGGTGAAACACCCGGTCATAGTAGTGACTCCAGAGGGCACCCCTTGTTTACTAGGGAATGACCTCCTGAGAATGTTGTCACCCCTAATAGATTGCGTAAACAAGGTCCTCTGGACTCAGACAAGCCGACCAATAAAATTAAAACAGAGTGTCAACCATATTAGTTTAAACGGCACATGCCACATGGTTAAACAAAAATCTGACCAAGTAGAATTTCACTTCCAGAATAGCCAGATTCCAGATGTGACAGTAATAGCAGTAGGACAACAGACTGGTGATGGGGGGTCCTCTCTATTTCTGAAAATCAACCTTCCCTCCAGTTTAAGGTGGTATTCCACACTGGAAGGAGACACTCTGAAATTATTTACTAATCCACAATCAGACATTCCCACTCCGATAGTCCAGAAAGATGTGAAATCAGCTCAGAGCCTGGCTGATATTCAGCAAATTGGAGAGCAGTTGTTCATCCCTGTTCAGTTAAATGATGGGAAGGACCCTGTTCTCGCCCGAGTGTGTGTGAACAACGGTAAAAGCTTCATCAGCGAAGCCATGTTCCGCCAACTCCCAAAAGATCCAGCCATTCCCGCATTCAAATTGGTAGACAAATGGGAAATGGACCTGGAAGCACCTAATTCCAAACATCTCCTGACAAGCAGGTGTATGCTCAAAATCTCCATTGGCAACAAGAGCATAGTCCATAATTGTTGGGTCGTGCGAGACGTCACTGCCACCTTTTACTTCGGCAGTGACATTCTCAATCGCTTTGCCATTAGTTTGGACCTAATAAACTTCAAAGCTTGGTCCCGATTAGCGGATAATCCCATGGGCTTTGATGATCCAGAAAAAGCATTTAGGTCAGCTCAATTTCTACCTTAAGCAGTTGAAATTCAGATTGGAGAGGAAGTCACCATCCCAAAAAGGACCCGACAATTCTCCCTGGAAGTGAAAATTAAAAGAGGACAAAACTGAAAAACCCTATGCTTATATTCATCTAAATGCTTCTCTCCAACAGCAAGGGTTGGGGGTAAACCCAACACCATTAGTCAATATAGAACATGACACCATTCCAATATAGGTGGATAACAGCGACTTAAAGAGTATTACTCTAGCCGCGGGCACCATTATTGGAATGGCGGTGGATGGCGGACATTTTTCCATTGATTTAGGGAATGAACTGTTAGGACCGATCCCCAAGGACTGTTTTGACAGTGGCAGTGATGACAATACAACACCAGACAGGATCTTCACCCGGCATGGGGGGGACTTCCTGGAGTACACTTCTTGCCCTTATGGTAAGGAAGATGTGGCTTGTGACTTCAGAGGGGATGAGGTGATTTTCCAGGTCCATGAGGGCTGCCTTTCCCACCTGAAGCCTCCAGTCCAAATCAGCACTCTGACCAGGGACTTCTCCACCCAGCTCGAGGAGGCCGCTGAGATAGCAAAACCAGAAGTCTTTCCAGGCTTCAGACAGATGGTGGAATCGAGAGTCAACCTAGCTGATGCCTGTGTGACTCTGGAACAGAAGCAAAAGTTGAAACAAGTTTTCTTGGATTTCCAAGATCTCTTTGCGGTAGACTCATATGACTGTGGTCGCACCGACATCCACACAACCACAATTCCCACGGACCCTGGCAAGACTCCAGTGTTTGTGAAGCAATATCGCTTGCCTCTCGCATCCATGGAGTCCCTTACTGAAATAATTAAGAACCTTGAGTCCCGGGGGATAATCCGCCCAGTACACAGCACCTTCAATAATCCAGTGCTGGGAATATTGAAGCCAAACGGCCAGTGGAGACTCTGCGCCGACCTTAGGGAGCTCAACAAATGGGTCCATACTTCCCGATGGCCTCTGCCCTACATTGACCAAGGGCTGGCCCAGATTCAGGGGTCACAGGTATTCACTTCAATAGAACTGACCAATGGATACTGGACTGTGCCTGTCAGTAGGGAGGACCAATACAAACTGGCTGTTACCTTTGGGGGCCAGCAGTACACATGGACCCGGACTCCCTTCGGATACCTCAACTTCGGCAATGAGTTCAACATTTTCCTACACAAGGCCATATCTGACCTGGGTGCAAGGGGTAACTTGGCTTATGTAGATGATGTCCTCATCAAAAGTTCATCTGTGGAGGAACATATAGCCAAGATCCGTTATGTTCTGACACAGTTGAGGGCCGCCGGAGCAAAACTTTCCTTTCAGAAAGCACAGTGGTGTAGAGCCCGTGTTAATTTCTTGGGGCATGAGATTACTCCTCAGAGTCTCTGTCCCCAGGAAAAGAGAGTGGAAGCACTTCAGAAACTGAAAGACCCCACAACTCTGCGGGAACTAAGGAGCCTCCTTGGACTGACTAATTATAGCAGAAAGTTCATTGAGGGCTACGCAGAGATCACTAGGCCCCTGATTCATCTTTTGAAGGGGGGATCAAGTGGGAATGGGGTCCAGAACAATCCAAGGCAGTAAGACAACTCAAGAGAAGCCTCTCACAAGCGCCTTGCCTACCTTACTCTGTCAGAAACAAGGAGTTCTTCCTGGAGACAGGGTTCTCTAATACGTGCTTGACGGCAGTATTATACCAAAAGCATGACAAGGTCAATAAAGTAATCTCCTATGCGAGCAAAACTTTATCCTCTGTAGAGGAAAAATTCAACGATTGTGAGAAGGCACTCCTGGCAACGGTGTGGGCATTGAAGAATTACCGCCCGTTCATCCAGGGGGAACATATCATAGTGGAGACTCCACACCAGCCTCTGCAATATCTCCAAAGTGACAGAATCCGAGCCAGAAATGTGAGTAATTCCCAAATTACTTCCTGGATTCTGTCAATGCAAGGCTCTCCTGTGGAGGTCAGATATTGCCAAAACAAGAAGAGTCCCATCATGCAAGGTCTGGCTGACTTGCATGATTGTGCCAGAGAAAACTGTCTCAAGGACGAAAGTCTAAAAATCAAGGACAACATGAAGGCATACCTTAATTCCCCACACAAAGTCGTTGAAGAAGACAAGTGTGAGGGGATGCCCACTGTCTATGTGGATGGATGCTCATATCATGTTGACAACAACAGGGAGAAAGAACTGGTGGCCGGCGTAGGGAATGCATGGGTGAAGGTGTCCCCAGAACCCTCCGCTGAGTACAAAATTGGTCCCCGAAGTAGTCAGGTGGTAGAATTGATGGCTGTGTATCAAGCCATCCTCACTGCTGTCCAACATCAACTCCACGAACTGGTCATAATCACAGACTCGTATTATGTACGGAACGGGTTCGTGGAGCACCTGGTTAATTGGAAAACCAGAGGCATGTTATGTGCTAACAACAAACCCTTGAAACATGGGAAGTTAATCCAAAATATTGATGATCTGGTCACCTTGAATGGCATGACCATCTATTGGAAAAAGATCAAGGGTCATTCCAAAGTAGAGGGACCAGACAAAACTGGAAATGACTTAGCTGATCAACTGGTCAAAACCGGGGCCATCCAAGGGGATCTAATAGAGATAGAGTCCCTATTGGGGGAAATCCAGGTCACTGCTATCACTAGGTCCCAGACAAATGCTCACAATGATCTTTCAACTGCACAATGGAGTAAGGAGACCCCTGATGCTGATTTAATTACGGCTCAGAAGGGGGATCGAATAATTGGTAAGTTTTATCAACACATTGAGGACCCTGAGAACTTTCCCTTGACGGATACTGATTACATTGGGAAGGAAGACCTTGGAGTGTTGATGAAATGTCCAAAAATGTTCTGAATCCAAGACGGTTTGTTGGTAAGGAAATCCCAAGCTGGCCATGATCAGTGGATGGTTCCTACCTCATTCTGAAGTCTGATGTTAAGTCACGCCCATGATGTGGCCACAGCCGGTCATAGGGGGTTTCACACAACACTGGAAATCTTAAGAGAGGTTGCATACTGGCCACACATGGGGCAGGACCTAGAGCAATACTTGAAGGGGTGTCTTGTGTGTGCACAATTTCAGCCGACATCCCTCACACACGTGCGCCTCTCCAAAAGAGGGGGGTGACACTGCCATGGTCAGATTTACAAATCGATTTCATAGGCCCTCTGATTCGTTCCTCTCGGGGGAATAAGTACATGTTGACGGTCACATGCTTGTTTACCAAGTGGGTGGAAGTCTCCCAGCCCCAAATTGCAAGGCAGAAACTGCAGCTGCCCTGATGATAAACCATATCTTCTCCCGGTTTGGGCTGCCCCAGCGAATCGAGTCGGACCGAGGTAGTCACTTCACTAGTGAAGTGATGACAAAGATGTGGGAGATACTGGGGTTCAAAAGGAAGCTACACCTTGCTTACCGACCAGCTTCTTCTGGGGCAGTAGAACGCTATAACCGAACCATTGTGAACATCTTAAAAAAGTTTGTGGCAGATTCTGAGCCAAGTTGGGATATCCGATTACCTCTGGTCTTAATGGCCATCAGATCTACCCCTTCATCTGCAACTAAAATGTCACAGTTTGAGCTGATGACTGGACGCAAGATGGTGCTTCCCCAGCATTTGCTCTACAGGACCCAAGAGCAGACATTGATAAATGCCTCCACAACTCATGAGTATGTGGAGAATTTAAGGAAACACGTCCAACATGCTTTTGCCTATGCTCAGCGGAATCTAGAAAGATCAGCTGATAGCATGAAGACCCATTACGATTTGAAAACTTCCAGGAAAGTATATAATGTGGGAGACCGGGTCTATCTATACAATTTCCAAAGGAACCAGGCCAAACAGCGAAAATGTTTGCCTACATGGAAGGGACCTTTTCAAATTATAGACAAGATCTCCCCAGTTGCCTACAAGATCTGCATCCCCAAAAGTAGTTTGGCAGAAGTGGAAGACAAGTGGGTCCATATAAATCAGTTAAAGTGTTGCCATCCCAGGCACACTCTGCAGCAACTGGAGGAGTCCTCTGCAATACCAGAGGAGGGCGACCCTAAGTAATTCAGTTCCAACCCTAAAATATTCCACATATATCCTATAAAATTCTATGATTCTTGAAAGCAAATTGTCTCCTGATTTAAAAAAAATGTATATGTTCTTGTCTCCTGATTTTAAAAAAAATGCACATGTTCATGTCTTTTGATTTATAAAATGTATATGCGGCACCAGTATATCAATAGTGGGGGAGAAATGTCTACGAATAGGTATTGCCGCTTTGCTTTGTCATCCTAGGAGAAAGAAAACTTGGAGACTGACCACGGAAGACGACCTGGGGACCGGGAGCAAAGATCCGAGGGGCTTGGGATACCGTCCAATACTCCCATCAGGACCGGCAAGGAGAACTGATCGATCCACCCTGATGGAGGAAAAGATGCTGAACTTTGTCATCTGCGGAATCGGAAGAAGATGCGGACATCCCAGCGCGTGGATCAAAACATCCTTTGCACCTGACTCCCTCTCGACTCGAAATCAAAGCGCAGTCGGGCAGGGGGGCTTGTCAGGGGTTTTGACCTATGTTCGAGTTATTATGCTGCAACATTTGGGGCTGTGGGCTCAGAAAATCCAAGATGGCTGAAAAAGCCTACATTGCGCCAGAATCCAGGAAAACCATGCAGTTTTTGTGCACACCAAAATGGTCACCTAACCTGCCACCCACCAGTGCGAGCGTGGTGGGCCAGAAGCGCCATGAGTGAAACGTGGTGCCAACGGAAAAACAGCAGTGCCAGTTAGCTCAAAAAAAGCGCTTTGAAATAACCTTTGTTTCTCTGAAATGCAAGCTAAAAATGCCTATTTTAAACATTGCAAGATATTCAAAAATCTCAATGAACACCAGCAGACATTTGGCAGAATGTAGTCTTGTGTGCATACAAAATCTGGGAAAAGAAAGAGCCTAAAATAATGTTCATAATGAAACTGGCTGAGCTGTGGATGTCGGCAGCTTAAGTTAAATTGGACTGAAAGCCACTAAAATCTAAATGTTTAAAATAAATGAGTGACCTACTGTTGAGTGTCACATAGTTTGCAACTGTTAAATGTCATAGTTTTGAACTTAGAATCAGCATTCTAGATGAATGTGTAAAAATTGTAAGTTTGTTTTGAATGAAGAAAAACTGGGAACAAAAGTGACATTTGGCTGAAGCCTGGCTTGAAGAGAGTGAATTCTGCCCGGCAACTGCCCCCGACAGGAGTTGAAACTTGCTCAGCCACTCTTCCCAGGCCTGGCTGCATTCTGCTGCCCCCACCAAAAGGAGATGACACCTCCCTGATTGAATCAGGGGAGGAGCACCTAGGACTGGAGGGAAACAGAACAATGAGACTTCCTTGGCTCAGGCAAATGTTAAATTATGGGGGGTCGTAGATGGCTTCCTCTTGAGAGAAACTGGGAGGGGCAGTGCCTCTGTGAGCAACTTGAGTTGGAGGAAGTGGACAAACCAGAAATTCCACCATGTGCTTTGGGAAACCACACCCCCCTGGGCAAGAGCATAATTTTAAAAAGATGGATAATTCATAGCACGGACTTGTCAACATTATATAATTAATATCATTATTCTTGTGATTTTTCTGTGCACATTTTAAGAGGTGTTAGGACTCTGTACCATGTTCTGAGGCAAAACCCCATGAATGGGTTGGGCATAGAAAGTTAGCATCCACACCCATTTTCAAAACACATAAAAAGTACCACTGAAATTCAGGTAGGGACATTAATTTTCCAACCTTCAACTGAATTCATGCGCAGCACGCTGACGGAGAACTCCAGAATCTAGAACTCCAGAGATCCAGACTAACTCCAGAACAAAAACTCTTCAGCAGGCCTCAAAATCTTTTTTAAACTATTCAACCGCCGGGCTGTGCGGTTTGCTGCTTGCTAAGAGTCCTGTGAATCTAGAACAGAACCAGTACCCAGAAAGAAGTGCAGTATCCAGAATCCACTTGATCCAGACCAGCAGAACCAGAGACCAAGACCAGACCGCTGTGCACAGAACCGGTGCCTGATTGACCCGCCGAGCAGAGAGAACCGCAGCTAAACTTGTTGACCAGATCGGTGACAAGGCCATTCCTTTCAAATTTATAGTGTGAGTACCCAGCCAGAACTGTGCAAAACCCATCTCTTATCTTAAAATAGTCTAATTCAAACTATTTTAACCTATTTAGAACTGCATCATAACAAATCGTGTGTTCCTCCTGTTGATGCAAACCTTTCAAAGCGCATCTGTCATTCCGAAACTGTAATTTAATTTCTGAAAAAACTGCCTTTACAAAATCGTCTGTATCTTTGGAACCGTGCATCCTAGGAACTTTTATTGTAAAGCTAAGATTCCCAGCTTTCCAACAAGCTCTAAACCAACTTGCTACTGCTTATAGCGCCTCCGTAATTGTGCTCAACGCGCTCGAAAAAAAGTGCCGCAATTTGACATTTTGCTTCATTTCAATCACGTGTAGAAAGATCTGTCCTTTGCTTCCATTACTGAAATCCGTTTTCAACCTGATAATCCCTCATTAATCATTGTTAGTGTGGACCTGAACTGATGTAAAGTATCTCTCACTCACCCTGAACCTCTAGAGGGAATTAAAATCAATTTTAGCATATTTCACTCCCTTGCAAATAACCTGAAAGTCTTTCACCTGTGTTTCAAAATCATCCCTAGTGCTATAATCTTGCTAGGGGGGAACTTAATTCGTATTGTACTGTGATTGTATTCCTGAAGACTGTGTGTGTTACTTCCATCTCCTTACATTGCATAAGGGGGGAGTGAATTGTCAGAGACAAAGTGATCATATTATTTTTTGCTGAAATCATATCAAGTTTATTCCTGTGTTGCTTCTTTTCCACCTTGCATTTCCTTGTACCATATAAAGCATTCTCAGCTACCTTATCCTCCCTATACTAACCCTTAAGTAATTGAATCAGTGTGCTAGTGTACCATCACCCATTGTTGATCACTGTCATCTGCCTAAGTGTGATATCAAATATTAATTTATTATAAGTGTGATATATATATATATATATATATATATATATATATATATATATATATATAGTTTAATTTTTCCAATAAATCTTTTAAATTGCCAAACAAACCTACTTCTTGGCTCAGTGAGGTCAGGGGGATTCAAAGAGAGGGGTGTTATATAAGGGTTTATCATCCAGAGTATACCTTGTCATAAAAATATATAAATAAGGGCTTCCCTTGGGCGTCCCAGGCGAGGCACTGACTTAGTGGGATTGCTTGATTGGAGTCATTTAACACTGTGTGTAGTGTAAAGTTGTAATAGATCTAAGAGGGAAGTTGGTTAGTTTTGGTAAGTGGGGATTAGCCCTTACATGGTAAAACAACCTGAAATACTGCACCCATTTCACTCGTTCATATTACCACTGTTGATCCCATTCACTCTCTATTGCGCCCTCTCCCTGTTTCAAGTAGACGCACTTTATCCCCTGTACAAACAAAAATAGGCACCTGCGATTTGGCAGATGATGTAAAGGGGAAATCTGTAAAGTTCACTCATTACCATAACCTATTTGCTAAGGGTTATTGGGGGAAAGAACATTTGGTTCAGAGAAAGAACTACTTGAAATTTGAGGACCGTAGACACACATTTCACCTTCCTTAGTATGTTGGTTGGGGGGCTGAGAGATGCTTCAAACCTCTCTCTAACATGCTCATTTGCTGTCATCATTGGCCTACTCAGGCTTTTGTCTGCCGGGGAAGGGGCCATCAGGGGGTACTGAAAGACGTTTGTCAGGTGCTCCTCAGGCAGTTGGGACAGAGGCCAGAATCCCTACTTGTTTCTACCAGATGTCTACCTTCTTGTCTCCCAAAAAACCCAAACACCTCTCACACAGGGCACACAACCACAGGCCAACATTTTATTTCCACCCACCAGCAAAGATCACAACTCACCAGGTCCTGAAGTCACACCAATACTTTGGTTTCAAAGTGATGCTGCTGCCCTGTAGATGATTTTTCAGGGAATGACACAAGGAGCAGAAAAGATAGAAGGGGGATTGTGGATTATTGGGAGTCCAGGACCTTGGCCTGAAAGGTGTGTGTCAGCTAGAGGAGAGTGAAGGGAATCATGCTGGCAGTGTAAGAAAGGGGTGTCAGTTGTGAACATTGACAGGATGGACAGTCCAACAATACTGTAATCTCGAGTGTGCAGTTTGTCTAGCCCATTGATAGATAAATGTCTCTGCCTTACAAAGTTTTGCGTTACAGCTAAATGAAACCAGTTCAAAAACAAACATCTTTATTAATACTGATTTTAAGGGACATCCTTCCAAGCATAGGGAGGGGCTGTCAAGGGGTTCTATGTTAATTCATCAAAAGTAGTTTTTTCTATGTTTTTTGGCAGATTTTTTTTTAACCCATCAGAAATGTTATTTTGTATTTTTGGGGGGTCCCCCTAACCCCATTCCCTATTAGTTTTACTATATTCCCTAATCTCCACCCCTTATATACCTTTACCCACCCCTCATATATTGTGGATGGGTTTTTTCAAGGAAAAAACACCTGTCGATGAATGAGCCTGTCAGGGATTAGCAAATGCACAGGGTGTGAGCTTTCCCTGTAATGGGGCTTATGGAGCCAGGAAGGTAGAGCCCCACACATTAACAGTTACCAAACACTACAAAAGAGAAGAAGGGGGTAGAGAAGCTGTCCTTCTGGAGTAAGTGGTTGTTAACTGATTTGTGCTCTAGCAAATACAACATTTACACAAATTGGTATGATTGCTGAGGATGAAATGTCAGAGAATGTTTTTTATGGTGTTTCAAACTACTTCCAAAACATAGGACAATACATATGTTATGGGATGGTGGGTTCCCTTTGATTGTCTGGTCATTTTCTACCTTGTTGTGGCATGTGAGCTCCTTATTTAGGGGGATAGCTGTGTAAATCTTGAGCATATTAGGTAAAGTACAGGCAATTTCATAGGATAGTTCTCTTGTCTAAAGTCTGACCATCTAACACATACTATAACAAGGTAAGAGGGGAAAGGACAAAGTATAAGGGATTTCAATCAGGCACACACCCAGGTCTCGCCTAGCATGTAGTGTGCGATGAAACCCTTATTTTTTTTGTCTATAAATTCAATATTCTGAATGATATACCACTCATATCACACCTGTGTCAAAATACCCCCTAGGTCCACTGGATCAGGAATCAGGGTAGTTTGTAAAGGTGAATATTTATGTATTTATTTAATATTCAAATCACACATCAATTATTATATATAATATATATATATATATATATATATATATATATATATATATATATATATATATATGGGACAGCAATCACCTAACGGTGACGATACAATTCACAGGAAAAAGAACAGTTTTGGTTTGGTTAGTGAACAGATAGCGTTTAGGTTAATATTCCCCCTGCAAAGTTTTTTTTAAATACAAATGAGCAATCCTACTCCGATGTAAGTAATAAACAGGTATTCAGGAATGAAAGACAATGGGAGGAGACCTGCGCCAACCTCATTGGAGTGGAATCCATAGAGGGAGTCGGGGCGATGGAGCATGCGTGGCAACCACTTCAGATGGAGGTGAGTGTACACATGAAAGCATGAATTGTGAATCTACTGGTCCCCCCAAATGTGAGCCCAGAATCACCTCATGGATGGCCAAACATCCACACATGCATCCAACCCTGGCCATGTCAGTGTCAGACCCAAACACACACACATGCACACATCACCAGAGACAAGTGCAACACACAACCATGCATGGATGAGCCGCTGAACTGACACATCACCTGCATCCTTTACAATGAAGTCCAAATGCCCACAACTGCATTATTGATGTATGCTGCATTAAGTACATAGAACCGTAACCAATGCCATCCCCCTTCTTGTCCCCGACAGGCTCACATACAGACAATGAGGATGCTGGCAATGCATCTCAGGCACCCCTTGCGCATAAGAAAACAAGGTCACAGGACACAGAGGACACCCCCACAACATCAAGGGGCAAAGGTAGAAGGGTCCAGATGCAGAGTGTGAAACATCGGTGGAGCGCCACTGCCAAGACACAAGTTGCCAGACCACCAACAACAGCCCCACCTCCGGAGGTTAACCTACCACCACCGATCCCAGCCACGGAGGGCCCACCCTCAGCTGCAGCTAGTTCCGCAGAAGAGGTGGCAGCCAATGCACCACTATCAGATGTGAGGACACAACCGATTTCCACATGGAGATGCACACCCCAACCCCCACTGGAACCCCCGAGCCATCACCACAGCAGACACCTGGCTCTAATGTCACTGGCGATGACAACATGGGAGCTTTTAGTAGCCCCCCGGTGGCTTCATCTGTTGACCTGGTTGCATCACAGGGCAAAGCAGCCACACCACCAGAACCCAACACTGCCCTCGACCTGGCCAGCATCAGCCAGCGGCAACAGGAAATAACTGTGCTGGTTGGGCAGCATGTGGAGGAGGCTGCCCGTCTCAGGGCAGAGATTATGGATACAGCAAGACAGGCTGTGTGGGGAGATTGTCCGAGTTAGGGAGGTCCTCACACGGATAGCAGACGCAATGGACCGCCATTTCCCATCACCACCACCAGGACAGTCAGCCACTTCCTCATCTGCCAGTTCGAGGCAGACAAGCCCCCTCTGCCGCTCCTCACGCCCCACCAGGCGCACGTCTAGGCAGCCTCCCAATGCTGGTGTTGGCAATGGCCAATAGGGAGTGCATGGTCAAGCTTCCGCGTGCATGGCTGGACGGAAACATTGTGGCAGACACATGAGGAACTGTTGTGGGGGGTGGGGGGAAGGGTGTTATGGGACTGTTGTGGGGGGTGGGGCAAAGGGCGTTATGTGACTGTTGTGGGGGGTGGGGGAAGGGTTTATGGGACTGTTGTGGGGGGTGGGGGGAAGGGTGGTGGGATGTTTGGGGACATGCACATTTTCTTCTTTACGTTCCTTAATACACTGGTGTTTGATCAAAACACAGGCTTGGACTTCTTCATTGTGTATGTGTACTTTATTGACGCCAGGGTCCATTGTGCGCTTCCAAACAGACACCAGTGCATTACTACCCATATCCATGTGACAGTACGAAACCATGTTACTCAGAATATTTGGTCAATCAGATGCTGGCTCACAGCACGTCCCTCCTGGCCATCCCCTCTTGCATGACCTGCATCCCCTTCACCTCCGTCCTCATCACCATCATCATCCTCATCAGGTGCTTCTATTTCAACGTCAGGGGGCAGTGGCACATTCCGTCTGATACACATATTGTGCAGCATGACACATGCCATGGTGATCTTGGCCACCTTCTCGTGGCCATACAGGAGAGCGCCACCAGACCTGCTAATGCACCTTAACCGTGTCTTCAAAAGGCCAAAAGTCTGCTCGATCACGGTGCGGGTACGGGTATGTGCACGATTGTATTCCTCTTCGTGCCTGTTCTGTGGGTTCCGTACAGGGGTGAGGAGCCACCTCTTCAGGGGAACGCCGCAATCACCTGTAAGGGGGGACAAATGGGGTCCTGTTACTGTTCACCTCAAGAGCGGCCTGTTTATATCACACAAATTGACTTTGCATTGTTATTGAAGTACACAATTAACAGCATACATGCAGATGGTCTGTGTGACTGCAATGTGCAAAGGTGAGTTCGACCCTGCAAGTAGATATGCCCCATTAATGCCTCCAACAGTAATTGACATGTCCTGGGTGAGGCCAGGTTTTAGGTGTCCCTGGGCCCAGGCAGATTTGGTACCACACTGCTGGTGTACTGCCATTCCAACATTGATGTTGCCATGCTGAGAGGCATCACTTCAGTGGTGCTATAGGTGGGTGGTGCAATGCTATGGCTAGGGGTGATCCCTTTGCATGCATTCAAGGGCACATTGCATTATTGATGTTGTGCTGGACTAATTCTGTATGACTATCTTGACGGCATGTATGACATTTGTGTATTTTGTGGCGTGGAATGTTGTGCAATGTGGATGTGGATGGATGTTTAATGTTTCTAGACCTGGATTGTCATCTATGTTGTGTAGCTTATACTTGCATGTCCGTTCATCTCAAGTATGGTGCGGCCTTCCCAGATGGACATTGGCGTACATCTGTATGTGCATTTGTCCGACGGACGACAAGCTACACACATTTCGAGTATGTATATCTCCCCCCCAATCACACCCAGTTGGAGTATGTATCTCCCCCCCAATCACACCCAGTTGGAGTATGTATCTCTCCCCCCCCAATCACACCCAGTTGGAGTATGTATCTCCCCCCCCCAATCACACCGAGTTGGAGTATGTATCTCTCCCCCCAATCACACCCAGTTGGAGTATGTATATGTCCCCCCCGATCACACCCAGTTGGAGTATGTACCTCTCCCCCCCAATCACACTGCCATGTGCTTGCCCTGCTACTCACCAAGTAGCCACGAACGTTGTCCGGCTTGTCGCTCCATGTAGCGTGGGATAGTTGAGTTCCGCAGGACCATGGAATCATGGGTTGATCCGGGAAATCGGGCACAGCAATGTGTGATTATCTTGTTGGCGTCACATACCATTTGGACATTGATTAAGTGGAATTGCTTCCTGTTTCGGTAGACTACTTCATTGTGATGTGGGACCACCAATTCCACATGGGTACAGTCGATGGCCCCAATGCAACTTGGGATGCCTGCCAGTGAATAGAACCCAACTTTGGTGTTTGCAATCTCCTGGGCAGTCCGTGGCATGAATATGTGTTCAGGTGCATGCTTCAGGAGGGCATTGAGTACCTGGTTCAGCATGCGTGAGAATACTGGTTGTGAGATGCCATGCATCTGCCCCACTGTATGCTGGTAGGTGCCTGTGGCCAGGAAGTGGAGCACAGTCACCACCTTGAGTAGAGGGGGGATGGCAGTTCGGATGCCTATGAGGCTCACAATGTCGTTGTGTATCATGTCCACGATGCGGGTGATGGTATCCCGGTCCAGACGGTACAGGGTGTGTAAAACCGTTTTTGGAAAGTGACACTTTTAAACTGACAGATGACAATCGCTTTGTAAAATAATGCAAAATGGTGCAAAATGCTTAAATGGATGGAAATTCTGAGGAAAGCAACACTAGACAGGTTCTAACACACATGAGCTATAATATAAACAACAGTACACACTTTAGAACAGGATGGGATGGAAGAAGCACGTTCAAATGGGAAAAAGACACGTGTAAAGGTTTGAAAACTGCAAATTTGCGGCAAACTTTTGCTATGCAATATAGGTCAAATACACTGTTCCGCGATTAGTTGTCGATGTAGCTAAGGGTCTTAGATATCAGTGAGAGTTGAAATTTCGTTTCTATCTTTACAATTGAAGAAGTTATAGAGGTTTAAGTGAGAGGCGTTTTTTCAAAATAGGCGCGAAAATGGAACAGGAATTCGGTTTTAAAAATGACAGATAAGTTTTATTACACTGTATTAATGACTATGAAAAAGAGGAGGCCACACATGAATCTTCATGGCTACGTGGCCAGCACAACCATTCACGTGGTGGATACTCGATTTTGTTCTGGGATTTACTTTAGTTACTCAAAATCACTAAGAAGTTATGGTTTTCTAACCCAGGGGAGAAAAATCAGCGCAAGAAGGATTCTAACAATACTAGGGTTCTGAATTTAAAGATGGGATGGGTTGAGATTGGGATGATACAATGCAGATATACTATGGGTCACTGTTCTTCCTATTAATACTTATCGTCCTTTGCAATTAAATTGGACCGTCAGCTCTGGTCATTGGGTCGGATCAGGTCTACCTGCAGCAGGGCACCTCTGGAGGGATTGGATCAGCGGCACGGTTCTGGTAAATTTTGGACTGCGCCTCAGACTGAGTTTCGATTGGCCTTTCTGGTCACAGGATGCAAGTTTCAGCTGGCAAACTTTAATGGTAGTAAGCCAAGCTGAATCGGAATTATTCTTTTAAGTTTTGGATGTTTTGAAATTGGGTCTAGCTAGCAAGAGTTCAGAAATGCTAAAGTATGGATTCGGCAAAACAAATCTGGATCTTCATAGAAGTATGGAGTCAGCTACAAGATGAAGATTTCTGGAACAAGCTGCTGCACGGAAATCTGGAGGTGTTCTAGAAGCAGTGTCTCTTATGTGTTGTGAAGTTCCTATATTTACACTATCAAATGCTATCACCTAAGTTTATGGTGTGGGCAGAATTTCAAAAACACACCCCCACGGCTGTGAGTGGCTGCAGGCACGTGCTTTGTTTTGTTTGGTAGTCAGAACAGAGCTGTCATCTTTACGATGGGATTTAGGAACTCCCACATTGATTTTTACGAAAACATAACTTTTGCACACATGTACAATTCTACAATTATGTACCCTAATAAAATTGGACACATACATTTCATATTTGACTGTCTATATTCCCATTCATCTCCCATCTTTGTGCGATCTGTCTTTCTCATTCTGTGGATTTTTATCAATTTTAACCATTACAGTTTGGATTAATGATTCCTAATTCGGTACATCTCTGGGCGCTTATCAGTGGATCATGTACATACAATCTTATGTTTGCAACATTAATCGTTCTGCTACAATGAGAATTTGTTCATAACTTTGGTTCCTTAAATGGTACAGGTTTCATCAATGTCTTCAAATCAAAAGCCTGAGGTTAATGTCTACCAATTTTCAGATGTATCCTTCTTTCGGTTGCACAGCTAAAGAGTTTTAAACTTTAATCACAAATAATGATTTAACATCAAAGTTCTCCTTGGTAACCTCCCCTTCCCAGGCAGCAGCTGTCCAGGCCTTTGATCAGGGAGGTGTGTCCCCTTCCAGGAGAGTGAAGGTCACCTGTAGAGATCAGTTGGGCAGCTTGCCATTGTTCTTGGCTCAGCCAGAGACAAATGTCTAATGCGACCTCATTGTGCTCCTTGTTGTCATTATGAGGGAACCATTAGGCTTCCTGTTTTCAAGGGAGTGTCAAGTTGAGATGTCAACTTTCCCAGACCGGGCTGTCAGATCAGAATTAAATATTTAATTAGCTCCAGACTGGGTTACTTTAAACTAAAGTCTTTTCATTTCACACATAGAAAATATAAAATATAGGCACAGTTTATAAGGGATTTGGACATTTAAAAGAATTAGTCCTTTTCAAACATGTTTTAAAGAGGTGAATTTTGTGATTTCTTCTGGAAAACAAAACACATTTAAACTGGGTCTGACAGCTAACTTTCTGATGCAGCTATCAGTCAGTGAGGCCTGGCCTTCTCTGCGCCACCTGTAGAATCTGTGATTTCAGCAACTTTTCATTTCAATAGCTCACTGGGGAAATGACTGAAATTAGCACTAAAACAGCACTTTGAAGGTTGCCATTGTTTAGGAAGCCGTATTTAAGGCATTTTTGGATTTTAACCCACTTCTGTGGCATTGATTCATGTGACAGGTAACAGCACCCACTGGCATTCTCCTTTAGGGAGTTCTGGTTTTGACATCAATTTTGCCTGTGTGTGGCAAGGTGGTGCAGCCTCTTTGTGATTTCTGAACCATGCACAGTTTTTGCAGATTTAGCGCGCACAGGGGTTAGCGCCTCCATTTTTGGCAGTTTTCTTTCCCCCATTGGCAAAGGGGTGTAGTAGGGTATATTGGCTTGGGTTGAAATATCCCACAAAGGAAAAGGATAACAAAGGGGTAGTTGCACTCCAGGTACTTTTTATTTGTGGGCTAACCAAAAGGTACCCCTCAGTAAAGTCCAATCTGTAAGCAATGAACAAATTAAGTCTTCCACAGCCTCTACATATGAACATCTCAATGCTCTGTGTAACATTCCAATTTCCACAAAGCATCCCCTAATTCCGTACCTCTTGACATGAACTTCATGATAGTAGATAACAGAATTGCAAACCCAGTAATTCACCCACTATTCATTGTTCCCCCAACTATCACTGATGCCAAAATGCATGCACTCTGATGTAATCTTTACACAAAATATCGTAATTCTGTGCAGTCCCATGGAATGAAAAGTATACCTTTCATATCTGCTGGAAGCACGTGCAAATTCACTGCACTGTAAAATTAACAAACATTGACAAATTAAGCATCTGTAATGTGTTTTACCCCTAAAGAACTGTTGTCCACTCGTGAACCACAGACACCTGTTTTAAATATATTTGTAAGACAAACCTTCTAGTCCTTTCCACACCAAGCGGGGTGTTCTAAATTCGCTAAGCTCCCTAGGTAATATATATGTTTGGTTACAAGGGAAGCTTGCAGACCCTGTCAACTCCTTCAATTAAAAAGTGTGGAAACAGGACTTGCAATGATTTCATATGAAATTATGGATGCAAATACACACTCTTACCACGTAAGGGGATAATAATTTTGTTTTACAGTATGATACAGTTTGCGATATAACATTGCAAGGTCAAACAGTCTAAAATAATCATTTCGAACCAATCTACAAACCCTAAATCTTCTAAAATCATATTCTTTTACTCTCTTTCCATTGTCTCTGTGTTCAGACATACCCTTTCCCCAGGTCTCACATCACTTTAAGCTCATTTTAATTTCATAACCCTTTATCACAAATATTGTGATATAAAATGGATTTCAACCCTAAAAATATTTTTTAGGAAAACCTGTTCAGCAGTTTGGCCTATGAGCATGAACACACAGTGTGCATTCCTCCCTATTGGAAAATCCACTGTAAAAAGTCAATAACACAACTGTAGCCCTATAATGTATGTATGCATTACCCCATAGACACCCTATAGTTAAAGTGAAACCTATGAGCCACTGACTTTCTAAAAAGGCAAATGTGTCCAATATTTTGTTATTTTTTTTAATTGTCTTTATTGTGTTTTTAGTCCACAGAGTACCTTACAAAAAGTAGAAACACATATGTCAAGTTTAAATATAAGTCACAAATAGTAATTGCACATAAAAGAATTATCCAATATCCAGTAATGGCCCATTCGCGGGTGCCAGGGCCGGTAGCGAGTTTGGAGGTTGGAGGTAGCCGTGCCCTTAATAAGTGCACGGGTACCGCCAAACTCGTAATGAGGTCCAATGTGTAGTAATATAAATACACAGACTCCTTGGCAAGTAACTGAGGAAGAGATGCTAACAATGCATCCCCTTGATCTAATACATGGTGAAGATTTTCAAAAATGTTTAAAAGGAAAAAGAATTTCTCCAACGCCAATGTGAAAGATTCAGGGGAGCCCATCATGAGTCTGTTCCATAAACTCTCAGACAGCACCTCTGCAGTGGAGAGAACATACAGTCCCAGGAATTCAATCCTTAACTTGGTGCAACTACTTAATTCGATAAGAACATGATAAAGGAATTCCAAGATCTTAGCCTTGCACAGTCTGCAATTTCTGAGTTCTTTTGGAATTCCCAATTTTGGATCTATAACTTCCAAAGTCGATAGGCAGTTTAGTTGAAATATTAGGAACCAAATTCTTAAAACTTTTGACAGAAATTTCTGGAGATACGGTCTGCTGCCTTTAGTGGGTGCATAGTGAATACTATTCTTATTGTACAGCTTAAGCCTCAGCAGATCTTCTTGGTCTATGATCTTGTCCCATCTTTCAATTACATTTTTTATGACCACACAGGAGTTGGTAACAAGTATGTCAGCCAACTTTCTAAAATCTTTGCAATGTTTTGGAAATTTACAAAGAAAAGGGTTAGAGGCAGTCTCGAATGTATCTCTCAAGTAAGATGCCAAATAGGATTTTTCTGCCTCAATAACCGTCCTGTAAAAAAAGATACTTTTTTTCATAAACTGCGCCCAACATGAAAGCAAACCCATCTCCAGATGAACAACACTGATCGGTACCTAACTGGACAGTCCAACAACTTCTTTAAGGATACGACTTTCCAATGAATCAAGATACTGTCTGCTTGAAAAAGAGAGCAACTCCATGCCATAAAGGCACATGGGGGTAACCTTCAGGCGATAAAACTCAAGAAGGGGAACCAAAGAAAAAGCACTGAGATTGTAATGTATCCTTTACATCAGGGGTAGACATGATCATAATTTCTCCTCTAGCTTCAGCTTTGCATTTACAAGAGACCTTTTCTTTGAAAAGATGAAACCAAGAAAACAGAAAAAGGATTCTGCTTCTAACACTCTTGAATTATTAATCAATTAAACCTTTTCTAATAGACATTACGCAAGATTTAAATGCTGCAAATGGGCTGTAACGCTATCCAATATTTCAAATGTTATATAGTGTGAAAAAGTGTGTGGGTTTATTTGTACTTTTTGCATTGGTTTTTACACAGGGAAATTGTGGTGTCTTGAAACAGGCGCACAGATTAAACCACAGCATGAATTTGCTTCCTTTTTTTAGAGCGGCACAAAGTGATGGATTTGTGCCTTTTGTTAATATGCTGGAAATCTGTCCAGTAGTTTTCTTTTATAATAGGTATAGAGGTAGTTATCCCAGCTTCAAAACCTTTTTCATATCACCCATGATGCAATTTATTAATTGAGTCTTTTCAGAAATGAAAAGTTTTTTTTTTTTTGCGCTGATTCAAGCCGTTCTTATGAGTTTTCTTGCTTGTATGGAAAATAAAACCTGATTCAAAAGATTTTAGGAGGGAGTAAATTGGATGTTTGTCTTGAAGGGGGATGAGGATTGTGCAACAATAGCAAATGGGAAGTTAAAGCGTTTGTGGATGGCTAGAGATAGTGTTACTTTTCATTCATTTTTGTCTTTTTGTGAGTATTAGTGGCATACTGGTGAGAATTTGATTTCCTTTTTAAAGTGTGACACAGGAAATAAGAACATACTGAAAATTATATTAAGAGGGTGCAAGCTGATGTTTGCCTTCAGAATGGATTTAGGGAGAGAAAGCCAGCAGCATTTGGGAAGTGTGAGAATGGGTAAAGGGTATAGGATAATATGGTTTTTCATCTTCGCTCAAGTATCAATTACATTTTGGCGCAAAAGGGGTTGGAATTTCTCCCAAGAGACATACTCCCAATCTACCGAGAAGTGTGTGTAAGAACATCTCAAAAAGGCATCTCAAATATCAGACACTTTCTGACCTTGATCCCTGTCCATCAGAAAGTGGACCCTTAAAGGGGGAAAACCAATGATGCATAGTTTGAACTTCAATGATTGATGGCTATGATGTACTGACCTGTGCAGCAAAAAAAGGGAAATATCGATGTCCATCTGAAGGTTTGCCTATAGCTGGCAAAAAAATATAAATGTGGGAATAATGTTGATCTCTGTTAAATTGTCCTCAAATTCAGTTTGATAGGAATTTTGAAACTTGGGATAAGGAGTCGAAGCCCATGCGTCTTGCTTGTAAATGTATATTGTAATTCTAAATTGGGGAGTGATCACGGGATCCTATCAGAATTAGATAACATTTTGCCCGAACATTTGAGTGAGAGGCCTAATCCAATAATAGTTGCTAGTGACTTTAATTTTTACTGGCCGAAAATGTGCAACATTCTAGACAATAAACAAAAAACGAAATCCTCTGTCAACAATTTGAAGTGTAAAAATGAAGTGTAAAAATTATCTCAAATCCTAAGGGTTTAGATTGGCACAATTTAAGAACAAATGGAATTTAACAAGATTAAACGACAATGTAAATGCTGTTTAATCTTGGCAATCCATCTGGCACAAATCCTCTTTTCACTCTACAATTGATTTTATTTACCTATCTACATAATTATTTGAAGAGGCTGTGTGGATAAATGTGAAAAGAAAAAAAAGAGTGACCATGCAAATCTCACTCTAGAGTTAGATCACTACATTTTCTCGCCTGGAATATGTAATCTTTGTTCAACAAACGTAAGCGTAAATAATGCAGACAATATACTACAACTATCTGCCAATAAGTTAAAATCACTTAGAAACACATTAAGAGTGAAATGGGAGTCCTGAAAACCACAGAACAAGTTGTGGTGGTGCTCTCTGGACATATTTTATGATATGTTAAAAGATTGGGGAAAATTCCTGTAATGATTATATAGTTATGTGTTCCCCAGCAAACAATCACACACATCCTTTTAACAAAGAGATCCATATGAGGAAAAAAGACATGAGAAAGCTACTCAGAGAAACTAAGCAATCTAGACATCTACAATAAGAGGATTTAAAAACACAACTCACTCAGGTACAAACCTGCTATAACAATTGGCTTTGAGAATATAACATTAATAAAAGGATAAAAGGGAATCTGTGTTACAATTCTTAATAAAAAATATGATAAAAGCATTTGGAGCTTATTAAACAGCGATGTTAATACATCTGAACTAGAACAGATTAATCCCATTCCAGAATCTGAGTGGCATTCCCATTTCTAGGCAGTTTATTATCAACCTGACAAGTATATTTCTGCAAAGTATTTTTCTACAACTTTTATAATCGCATACAGAGCTGGGCTCCGAACTTTGATACTGAAGATTTTTATTTAGCGATCAAAAACCTGAATAGTTCTCGGGCTGCCGGCCCAGATGGGATTTGAAACATAAGATGTAAAATGGACCCAAAACATTGTTCTATAGTTTTTTGGCCTCTTTTTTCACAGATTGCACATACCATGCTATTGTGGTAACCATTTATAAAAATGACGTTCGTACCTCACGGCCAATAAGTTTGATAGAGTTGTCTAGTAAAATACTAGCCTCCTTTATTTTAAAATACCTAATCAAATGAGCTCAGGAAGAATTGACATGCTTCAAACAGGGTTCATAAGAAATATGGGGACCAATCTTAATGGTCTTGTCTACAGACTATGTGAACAGAAAATGTGTAGATCTAAAAACTTGGCATTATATTCTGCCATGTTAGACATGACAGCTGCAATCGATTAGGTAAATAGAAATGTTCTGTGGAACAAATTGCAGCAGTGGAATTTTCCATCAGGGCTGCTAAATATGATGGTCACGTTCCATTCTAACAACTCGCTGCAAATTCGCTTAGACACGGGTGGCACTCTTTCTGAAAAGATTGAAGTAAATACAGGATTGTGACAAAGATGCATTTTCACACCCTGTCTATTCAACTTTTATATCTCTCATAGTAAGGAAGCCTTATCAGAACCTGTATCCTCCCATTTGAGGACCACTTGCCTTGGGTTGGCTTTCCTATGCAGATAACATAGTGTTATTAGACTCAACTCACATAGGCTTATAGTGTAGCCTATATTATTTTTGTGAATTTGCCAAAAAGAATATATTGGAGTTGAATCCCTTGAAGTCTAAAATTATTGTGTTCCAAAAGAACAGTAAGAACAAGAAGTTAAAGCTTTCCTGGTTTGTGAATGGTAAGAAACTAGATGAGGTCAACCATTTAGTCTAGCTAGGATTTGCCATATCAAATAACCTTTTGGAAATAGTTAAAACCAGAGTAAGAGCTACATGTACAATATTCATACATCAAATAAGGATTATACTTCCACAGTATTGTTACTATTCCCTCAAACTCCATATCGAATTTTACAAAGCCCCAGTTTCAAGCGTGACTTGAAGTGCTTGATTGTTCGTCTTGGGAATGGTTAAACATTATAGAAGGTGTACTATGGTGGTCAGACTTGAATCTACCATCCACAGTTCCTATTGCCTTAATTTGTCTCGAATTTGGCCTAAATTCATGGCAACTCACAGGAACCTTCAATTTATATAGTAAAATATTGAGTGCCAAAACAAACAGATTTTATAATGCTTTAAACATAAGTCTAATACAAGAGAGTGATAAGGGTCTTGTGTAATTTAAGCGAGCGTGTGATATTGACTTGGAAGCTCAGAATGTACATAGCTCTAATCTGAAAGAGAACATACGACTAGTGAAAAAGCATAATAAAGAACATGATAACATCAAGAACGAAGATCATACAGGTAGGTTAAAATTTTGTTAATTAATATGCAGAGAACTTCCTATATTTACGTTCACCAATGCCATATGTAATCAAATGTTCATAGGCAAGGGTTATTAAGATTTTCTTTTAATTTGCTAAATACATTAAAAATTGGAGGTCCACGTCTTCAACTTCCGCCGTAAGAACGAGTCTGTAGGCTATGTGATTCTGGGACAACTGAAATGCTACAGCATTTGATTCGCCATTCTCCAACCCTTATGCAAAGAAGTTATTTTTATTTAGAGAAATGTGTTCACTCTGGGGCTGAGGTTTGAGCAGAGGCACTATGGCAACGACTCATGAGTTGTCGTCAATTATCGTTATCATTTGCACTAGAGGCCCTTTAAGGGAAATAATGGAATGTTTAGGTCCTACATTAATTGGCCATGTTGACAAATTTTGATATAGTTCCATTTGGAAATAATATTTGCTATTTTTCGCTTAATCCAAGAGGCTAAGTACATGATTCTACAGTGAAGTTTTAATATTGCAATAGTTAACATATTTGCTCTAGGTTTGAAATGATGTTTAACAATTAATGTATCTTATGAAATAAAGCACTTCTTTCCGTGTTGTAATGATGTTTATGGATAATTGTATTATAAAGTGCAAAAAATTTATAATTTGTATCTCAAATGGAATAATAAAAAAATATAAAATAGTTTTGAAACACTGATTATATTGAATATGACATCTGAGAAGATGTGAAAAAAATACAATACTGCAGATGGTGGGAGATATAGCATAACACAACTCTTGACATTCAGTGAAAAAGTATTTAGTTGAGATACAGTTAAGTTGAATCAGTTCAATGAAACAAAACCCTTGAAATTCAGTGAAATGCTATACTTGAAGTGGCGTTAAGATTATGGTTTAATGCAACCCAGCAATTGAAATTCAGAAAGTGTTGAAAGCTACACCCAGGGCTGTCAAAAGGTGGGTTGGGGCCCAGGCAAAACATCTGGTGAGGCCCCCTTATGATTTTTTACACTGGACACCAGCGGGAACGCCACTGCAAACCAGAGACACAAGAAATATCTCCTTCAGTTTATGCGTGGAGGAACCCAAACATGCTTTATCATTACAACTGCAAATCAACTACAGCAAAGTTGTGTTTCTCTACTGAAGAAAGGTTAATTCCAGACTAACTCTTGTACCATATGCATAAATATATATATATAGGATGGCATGACGGTGTGTGATGCGTGATTCCAGCATTAAGGAGCACCATGACCCTGTGTGCACCTTAAAACATACACAGTTACAGGTAGGTGATATTTAATGGCGGCTGGTGAATTTTTTAACTGTAGAGTCTTAAATGTTTGTGCCAATTATGCAGGATCAACAGAGCACAGTGAGGGAGCCCTAACCCAGCAAGCGGTGCTTTAGAGGGTTTCTCGCCACCAAGAAAGGTTTAGAAACACTGGGTTCAAATGTTGCCATACAGTTTGCAATTCATTTGGTATGGTAGTAAATAGTAAATCCCAAAAGATGCATGTCACCAACCGTGCACTGAAGCATTTTCAATGTTGCCTCAGCCCACAAATTTCTTTTTTTTTATGTAATTGTATTTGGTTTACAGTCTATATACAATAGATTTAAAAAAACCTTTACAATTTAATGTTCAACATTCCACAATAAGATGTAGGAATCATTTTCAGTTAATCTTGCTCGTTTCGAATGATAAGTTAAAAAATAAAAAAAGAAGTAGATAAAATAGTTTGAAAAACCAAAGAGGAAGATGAGGAGAGGGAGAGAAAATAAAAATAAAAGAAATGAAAAAATAAAAAGAAGAAAAAGGAAAGTACTAATCAAAAAGATAAAACGTTTCTGGAATCCGAACTTTCCTCCCTTCTCTTTCACAGTTCATTAAGGTCAGTTCATACTGAAATAACTGTTTCACTCATTTCCTTTTGAGTATCCCTCTCCCCCTCCAGGTAATACGTATATTAATGTATTTGGTTTTTTATTACACCGACCGGTCTTCTGGCTGATCCTTAAATTTCCATGCCGGATGTGCCCATAGGTGTCCATGCCGGCTGCACCAATATATGACAGTATTACCATATAAGGACTCCCAGCCAGTAAAAAATGCCATGCCACAGAAAGTATATCAAGACTAGCTATGCACCATAAGTATTATTACTGGCTAGACTGGCCTACATTCACAGTCTAGCCACATGGTAACACTTACATTTGCTTTACCCAGGCCTAGCTGGAGATGTGTGGGGGCCCATTTCAACGTGATGGTTGGGGGCCTCTCATTACTAAAAGGCAACTAGGTGATAACATTTCTGTATACCCCATGGAAGTGACAGCCGGAAGTGCTCCAGCAAACGCAGCTTGTAAGGTGAGCACTTCAAAGCACACATTTCAAGTCTGAGAACAAATTTAATATAGAAAGGAATATGTTGATGTGTTTTATAAGACTGCTGACTGGCAACATGGGGGAGTTGCTGGGGGCCACCATGTGGCTTAAGGCCCCTTTCAACTGAAAAGTGTGAAAGGCCCTGATGCCATCCATGGCTTTACCCTTGGTGCAGTTACTGTGAATCAAGGATAAAATAAACATGATAAGTGTTATTAAATGGCTAGACTGCCCTACATTCAATGGGCTCCCTTGTATCCCTGTATTAGCACTTATGTTTGCTTTACCCTTGATGCATGGTTCTGTGCATCAATGGTAAAGCAAACCAGCAGCCCCCACCCCTTAATTTAGTGGCCAATGGGGCCACTAATTTTAGGGTTGGGGCTGGCACATCCACTCACATACAACATTTTCAGCCATGCATTCATCCACCATTCACACAACTCCATGAATACATGCAACAAAACAACAAACACATCATTGACACCAAAATAAACATCATGATACACACACACATAAATACACATAGATAATTGAAATACACATATATTTATACACATAACATTTAAAAACAAAACACTTACCTTACCTTCATGCACCGTTCATACGCACCCGCGCAGCCACATAGGGACCGGATAGCCCTCCCTCCTCTCCGGCACATTGAAACACTGCTTGACAGGAGCAGAGGCCTCTCTTGTCTGTCTGCATGTTCACGTTGTGGCTCTCTGTAATGTGAACACGCTGTCAGGTAAGGACTTCTTGCCTGTCATTCAACTTGTCTATGTTGTCAGCGCAACAATGAGAGGTGGCAGAGCTCACTTGTGCACCCCGCTATCTCTCACTATCACACTGTTTGTTGGGGAGCTGTGCTCCACATCCAAACTAAAAAATAATAATTGCATGGGACACGCCCCTGCTGAAAGGCAGGCAACCCAGTCCCCATGTGAATAAAGGACAAGGGTGGACTGTGCTGCCTTCCGCTCGGCTGAGGGAAGGGTGTATCTAGTCCCTCCCAGGTGTGAGGCCCGGGTGTAGTTTGCCCACTCCGCCCGCAGCTTGTGATGGCCCTGGCTACACCACCTTAACTCTAAGTGCCTAATGGCATCACATACGATATCACGTATGACATTACTTGATATAGCATCAATGATATCACTAACAACTAGAGTAGACTGATGTCATCACAGATGGCATCGCTGATGACATCACATATGACATTATGTGAAACAACCAGTCAGATTACGAACATTCTCACGTTCTATTTCAAGATACAAGACAAGCATTTCACCGGTTTTGGTTCCAAAAGCAACCATAACTGCACAGCCACCATGTTAAAACAACCATAGCTCGGCACTGACAAGCAATTTCCCAATCCCAGTTAAACATCGCATCACCTTCAAAACAATGTGCATAACGCACAGGGCAATCAATGGACAAGGAGCAGAATTCCTACAAAAGAAAATAACAGTCTACAAACCGATCGAGCAACGAAATCCGCCTGGAACTCAAACCATACCTCAAGAAAAAACTTGGAGGCACCTCCTTCTACCACTTAGCCGCAAAAACCTGGAACAACATCCCAAAGGAAATAAGAAACACTGAAGATCACCTAAAATTCAGGAAATCACTAAAAACCTGGCTCTACAACACCACAGACTAAACCTGAAAAACGAAACTGGTAAAAAAGGATAACTAAACCGAAAAGACACAGACATCCCTGACTGGGGAGAGTAAAGCCCATGGCAGCTGGACGGGTGACATCGGATAGACAGGAACACAGGTGGCACACACGGAGATTGAGTCAACTGACCCAGACAATCCCACCAACTCCTTCGCCCGCACCGTAATTTAATTACCGCCAAGTACCACGTTGGGGTGGAAATATAGAGACATTGACAATCCCCACACTACCTGAGAGGTTGTCATTAGCAGAAGCACTGGCCACGAGAGTCTAAATGGAGGATAAGGGGGGCCACAAGAGAGCATGTTAGAGGTGGGGGCCAGAGGAGTAAGGAACCTGTAGACCAGTCAGACCCAGATCAGGACAGAGTCGCAACAAGGGAGACTACGCAAGCCGAGCGCTTCTATTCAGGATAGAGATGCAAACTAACCAACCCTACTAACAACTTCCCTTTCTGCATACACCTCTCAAACCCAAAACCAAACACAACCAAAACCTACAGCACAACAAACCGCACAAACTTCACTACATTGCAACAACAAAACAAAACACACATAGCCTTGCACAACAGAACACGACGACTACCGGCCGCAAACACCCCAGGCCCAGCCAACGGACCCACCGGGCTGAGGCCGCCAACAGCACATCACTGCTCTCTTGCATTTTCCCTGCTTTCTCCCACTAACTCAACCCCCCCTCTCCCTTTTCAGAGCCGCCAGAGCGCCAAGGGACCACTACGGTGGTGATAGTGCGTGGTACAAATGTCCTTTAACATTAACATTAACATTAACAATAGTTCCGACCAACTTGCTTAAAATAGGCTGCCAACACCGATATCGGGAAGAAAATGCAGGAACCAAATCTAAATACCACTAATTAATTTGTGCCTTCTTTTGGACACTTATAAAAGAAACATCGATACAGATTTACACCAAATTTATGAAAGCAGGCTTTCAGGACCAAACGTCCCTTATCGCAAAGGTTTTTACACCAATGCATTCAATGATTTGGGCAATTGGTGTGAACAAAAGTTTGCCTATGATAAATGAATAGTCTCCCGATAAGGCCCCATTCACAGCACCTCACACACATGCTTGAAATAAGCCTGAGTTAGCTATATATTTTCTTTGGAAGGTGCATAGGGTTGCCCTCGCCGACTGTGCAATATAGTACAGAGTCCGTTATAGCTATGTCCTGGGCAGAGTGGTCACTGGAAGCTACAGGGTCACAGTGGTCACGGGCAATTGCAGCAGGCCATGGGTGAGGGTAGAGGAATAAGTCTTGTCTACCAAAGGGACCCTATTCAACACCTGCTTTTTTGTGCCTGCACATGGAGGCCTTGAGGCATTGGCCACTTATGGGTGGAAATATCAGCATCTTCACACATTCATTTCTTAGCTTAATGCTTTCCACCAGGGTGCCCCTCTCTAATTCTGACGAGAGGACAGCCTGCTACGCTGATAGGCAACTGCGCGAACCACTGTCTGCTACTTCGATGTTCACAAGGGTGGGCCTTGTTTATCCACTACACACAGAATAAAGCTGCATCCCACGCTAATTTGCTGGTGTAGCCTTAAAGCATGGCTGTATGTTATTTAAACATTCTCACAGCCAGGAGACAGTGGGAACTCCCCGGCATCAACCCGCTGCCAATTTCCTGCATGCTAACGGTGAGAGAACTACAGGTACAATTCCGAGTGCTGGAACTCTTCCAAATAAAACAAATGAATCATAAGAAAACGCTGCGCTGATATACATTGGAATGTTCGTAGACATCCTTTTTTTCTAGATAAAACATCGGATACTATTTTTTGCATAACAATAAGTACATGCTACTTTTGTCCAATAATACCAACCTGAGGTTTGTATGCCAGGTTGCTTCTAAGCACTGTAATACCAGCTGTTAAAATTACCCAGTTGGACGGTTCACAGGGCCTGCTCTCGTTAACAAGCATCCACGTGCAATGTGTCCTAAATAAAAGCTATACTTAAGCTCACAAAAGGTTTCCGATGTTTTCATTGTTAGGCATATTAGTTTCCTTTTTAAACAAACAGTGCGTAAACAATCCTTACACGTTCCTTTGCTGAACACATGGCAGCCGCAGCTGTCAGGAAAGGTTACATGGAAATGGGACTTTGTGTTTGCGCAATGGAAAGAGGCTTGGGGGGCAGGGAAGAGAAATCCCGACGGAAGTCGAGAGTACGGGAGGCATGGAGATCCCCGAGTAGCACAGATGTCTGAAGCACAACCGAACCTAAAGGGAGGGGTGGCTGCCTGTCACAGCTGGAGGAAATCCTCCAGACGCCCAGCTTTAGAGCCAGTGGTGATGCACCCAGCCCCAGGGGGTGCAGGCCACCTTGCACCCACAGCCCTGCATACCAGAATGTTAATCCCAGGGCCCTCCGGGGAGGCAATGCATGCTAACCCCAAGCGCCGCAGCAGCTTCTGCTCTGCACGCTCAGCTGCTCGTCAGCTGTTCTGAAGTGGAAAACCGAGTCAAGGAATATTAGTCAAACATGTTGCTGTTCGGATCCAGGCTTACCCTCTGCTGCAATACACTTTATTTTTTTGAAATGGTCTCTCTAGTTCTTATTTAATGTGTTGCATGTTCTGATGAAGCGTGAAAACCAACAAATATCAGTTCTCCCAAAGTGTTTGTCCTTTTCAATCACAAAATAAAGCAAGCACTGGCAATGTCAACAGTTTGGGCTTTTGTGTAGGAGTGGGAAAGGCACTTGCCAGGCACTGCCGTAGTGGTAGTAACTGACGAGTGATGGAAGTAGCAGCAAAATGGTGTGAGTACCTGGGCATAAAATAACAGTGTCTGGCAAATGCCTAATACTTATACACAAGACAAAACGGTTGGCTTTGCCAATGCATGTGTTTGACAGGACTTCCGTGAAAGACACAAAATAGTACTTACAAATCGAGTGGCTGAAGGCAGAGCTGGTTATGACATTTTTATTACACCAGTAGCATGTTTACTGCTTCAATAAAGTCATTACCTTTCAGAAGATGCTTTGAAAAGCACTAAACATCATCTAACAGAGAATCTGTTTAATATGTTTCATCAGCACCTTTGGCAGGTGTCAAGCCAATCCGGGTGCTCGGAATGCAGGCGGTATTCTCGTATAAGCCTGCGTTTTAGAGCTCCCCCATGGCCCTATGCCTCACTTGCTCGCCCCCTTCTCCCCCATACCGCCATTAGCAACCGCAAGAAAACACACGTGGGTGCTAACTGCTGGCAAAAGTTTTAAAAATGTAAATACTTACCTTTCTCCTGTCAGGTGACACCTCATCTGCTACATGTATGTTGCCAATGCGACCTACAACCACATGTACTCACTCGCGGGTGCTAATGGCGATGTACATCGTGGAGGCGCACCGACCCTGCCGCTAACAGCACCACCCGCCCACGTTAAAGGACCCTCGCTTCGCTCAGTCCCTTAATTTGTGCGCCTGGTCGTTAACAGCAGGGTCTGGCCGCCGCCTGGGTCTACATTGCCTCAATATTTACACATTTGTATTATGTTAGCACATTATTCATATGTTGATGGCTTAGATCATGTAGTGATACAGGGAGGGTTTCAAAACATGCTATGCTAACACTATCCGTTTATTCTTATTGCTTCCAAGATTGCATTTGTTTAGGAAAAAGCAATATGTAAACACAAGTTCCCTACAGATACTGGAAATACACATCTTCGTATAAAATGTTTTAAAGCTTTTGAAATCAAATTCTCTAGTGATGCAGACCTGTGGGATCTGGCATTTGCACCAACCAATCAGTGAAAAAAGGCGTTTCCACCAAGAAATGGGAAAGGTACTGTTGAGGCCCCAGCCCCCTTGGTCCACTTGTGGGGCCCTAGTGACTGCTTAGCCAACAACGTGCACCTTTTATCAACAAGACATGTCCTTTTTGGTGTCGTTCCTGACTTTCACCCCTCCTGCGTTACCCAGAGTGCTTTGCATCATCTGCATTCTGCACACTCTTTGTTCTTTCCAAAGGGATTATTTATTTTTTATTAGCATTTTTAAAGCACTCACACAGCCCAGAGGCATCGAGGCGCTGTTAGAATTTTTGTTGTGTTGTCTTAGTTACATATTTATAATGCGCTTAAATACCCAGAGGTTTCTAAGCGTGGACCCGGGATCGAACCTGTGTTGCTTCGTATCGTCTTGCTTCCAAGGCGAGCACGTTGCCACTGAGCTATCCTCCCGGGACGATGGGTTTTTGTACTGTTTTATAAACATGTATCATTGCATAGTGGTATGTTTAATTAAACATACCGTTTTTATAGAACCTTGATTAGACACTCCATTATCTTGGATTGCTGTACTATTGCTGTTTCGGTTGCTACCGTTATCAGATTTACACCTCTCCTAAGGGTACACATTACCACAAAATGTCTTACTCTTTGATCTTTCAGCTGCCTTTTGACACAGAGGCCACTCTATCCTCCTCCAACGCATCATGCGCATCATGGTAGGAGCTCTGAAATGAGTGGAATCCTTTCTCAAGCAGAAGCCCTGTCAATCAACTTTGGTCCAACAATACTCACATAATGGACCTGCCCTTGCAGAGTTCCTTAAAGCTTGTAGACATCACTCTGGCATTTCAATAACTGCATTAAACCTTTAGTGAAGATCATCGACTCCTTCAAGCGTGCTGGGGGGATAACTCATGTGCCATGCGTTCGTCTCGGTAACAAGACATCGCCAAGCAGAACAGGTTTGAAACCCGGCCCGACGCCTGGAGGATGGAATCAGGTAAGAAGTGCAATACAACAATGCTACTAAATTTCAAGGTTCCATCCCAACTGTATTATGTTGATGTCTACGGGATGATTTAATTAGGTGCATGTAACACCTAAGCCCTATGCCCCACCAACCTTATTGGGAAAATTCAGGATTGGATGACTCGCAGCTTTCTCTACCTAAACAGTTACAACACAGAGGCCATTCTGATTGGTTTTCCAAGCATCAATATGCTGCATTTTCCCTACCGCTTTCCTCTGGCTTCCTCTGGCTTTTCACCAACCCATGCAGTGAAACGCTGGAACCTCGAGATCAATTTTAATCCTGATTTTTCCTTGATTTTGCAGGTGTACAGGGTGGCCAAAAAAGTCAACTTCATTTACGAATGCTGAAATAAACCTCCCCATATTGGACCACCGATGACACGTTGATCTGGTGAGAGCCCTTATCTTCCCTCATATAGAATGCTGCTCAGCAAATATCTTAATTCTCCAAAGAAACTCATCAGGCAACTCCAGTTTATCCAGAATAGCGTGCCCACATATTATTGGATGCACAAGAAAAGACTAGAACACATATCCTCTCACCTTAAAGACCTCAGTGAGCTCCTAGTTGAAAAAAGGATCACCTTCAAGATTATCTGGGACACAGGGTCACTTGGAACTCATGCTCTAAGTATCTGAACTCCCTCCCCTTTCCATACCCCACACCATAAGCCTGCACTTAGTCAACAAGGTCAATATCCAGAGGTCTGCCTCCAGAAAGATCTGGACTGGAGGCAGACTGCTCTACTGCTCTAATCAGTGACCCCTGACATTAGAATGAGCTCCCAGAGACTGTGACTTCAGAAGAAACACCCGTAAGTCAGAAGAAGAATTAAGGCCTACTTGTTCACTTACAACTTCCACCACATCCTAAACTAACACATCCCTGTCCTGCCTGCCTCCTGTAATAAAGCCCACCTTTGGGCTGGCTGTCACGTCCTACCTTCCCCTTAACTCTAAGTATTATAGGTATGCGTAGGAGGGTGGAGTGGCTAGATGAGGGCATATGCAGCTTACATTCCATGTAGACCTGTGCCTACTAACACTATGTTGTGTCTTTGATGTAGTTCCAAAAATATTGTGATTGTGTTTAGGTATGCTTTTGTACTGCTCTGAATCCCCACCTTTGCAGTTTGAAAGTGTGATGATCCATTCCCTGCTCTCTACTTTCCTGCCTGAGAACTACATTGTTCTCATGAGTGGGACATATTTAGCCTCCAATAAATAAATCAATATGAATGAATGTATTTATTTATTTATTTATTTATTTAGCATTTGTAAAGCTCGCCTAACCCGTGGATATCTGGGCGCTGGAAAGCAGACAATATAAATTCCAGGTGTTACCACAGGCAACAGTGATATAGATAAGCGAAGATATGTAGCAAGATTAAGCGTATTTTATTTCATAAATATATACATAAATATATTATTGTGTCTCCCCCTATGTGCACATGGCAAAGAGGACTTGACTCACACCTTAAATGAATGTATCTTCTGGATTGGCAAACAGTGTCCGCTTATGCATGTTGCATAAGTGCATACGTACATTTGACAGTGTGAACCATGACATCCTTAAGGAGAGGTTGTCCTTAGTTGGCATCTCTGGCCAAGTGTTGGTCTGGTTCAAGTCTTTTCTATTTTGGATGCTCGCAGTCTCTTTATCTTTCCCCTTTTATTTCGGTGGCTAAGCCTCTCACCTGTGGTGTTCCCCAAGGCTCTGCACTTCAATCTGTATATTCAACCTTTGGTTAAACTGATTCACTCTTTTGGTTTCCGGTGTTTTTCTTACACTGATGATACACAGATTCTGGTGCAGCTCAATCTTTCTATGCCATCTAGTGCTGAGCAGTGTCGCTCTTGTCTTTCTGTGGTTCATTGTTGGATGGGCTCTGTCTTAATGGAGAAAAACAGAGGTACTTATAGCTGGCTCCCCACCTGGTGGTTGTCAGTTTATTGTCCTCTAGAATTGAGCCCTTTGCCCTTGCCCTCCCCCAGTGGTTAAGAACTTAGGTGTGAAGTTTTCCGCCTCATTGTCCATGCACGAACAGGTTAGTGCAGTCTGCCAGACAGTTCATTTCAAATTACACACCCTTTGGAAGGTGCTACTGTATCTCCCCTGTCCTCTTTACCCCTTGGTCATACCTTCCTTAACTTTTAGCTCATTGGACTACTGCAATGCCCTGTTTCTTGCCCAGCCTGCTTGTCTCCTTCAGCGGCTGCAAGTCCTCCAAAACTCGTCTGCGAGGCTTACTGTAAGGGACTCTTGTTTGTCCTCAGCCTCTCCGATTCTGAATACTCTGCACTGGCTGCAAGAAGCTAAGCTTATTACGTTTAAGGCCCTGTACATGGTTTACCGGGCTTTCTATGGAATGGACCTGAATATTTACAGGCCAAATGTAGTGATTATGTTCCTTCTCGTCCTCTTCATTCCTCCACCTTTTTGAGGATTGTTGTGCCCCACTTTAAATAAGCCTGTGTGGGTGGTGGAGCGTTTTCGGTCACGGAAGACCTACTTTGGAACTTTAATCCTCTGTGTCTTCATCAGACAATCAACCATCTTTCTTTTAGAAGGGCGCTTACAACCTTTCTGTGTTCAATCTGAACTTGTTTTGTCTCTTTGCTTGTCTATGTGCTAGTTCTTACCCCCCTGTAGCGCCATGATGCCCTTGATGGTGGCAGTGCGCTCTACAAGTGCAGGTAACATAACAAGAAATTCATGCAAGCTCATTGCTGTCCAGCGACTACATTCTAGCCTTTTGCTGCATAATTGTCCCCTTTGGAGGTTAGACCACTTTTGATCTTCGTTACTAAGGAAGGTAAAAGCCTTTGATGGACATGGTGGAATCTAAGGCCCAAATGGCTTTGGGAACTGCCCCACAGCGAAAAACAAGAAGAACACACAAAACAACAGATTTGCTGGTCTGCGCCCCAGATTTTGCCTCTGCTATGTCATTATTTTCCTATATGCCTTGAAGCAGCCGCACCTCATTCTACCCCGGCAGGCAAAGGCCTCAAGGGCTATACATAACCCAATAGAACTTAAGCTAAAATGGAGGTAGACAACATAGCACCGACAACATCAACTTCAAAGCCGCCTGCTCTGAGAACATACTAACAGGGAAGGATTTCAAGGGCAATGTCCAGCAAAGAATCTGCTGTATTGAGAAAATGTGATTTGATGGGGTCCAATTAATACTGTGCAAATTCTAGAACAGACGGAAGTAGACAAGAGGCGAGAACAAAAGTAATTGGACAATTTGCCTAGACAGCTAAATGCCTTTGTCTGTCCTTCAAAGGAGCAAACACAGGTTCCAAAGTCTGTTGAAAAGACAGTGGAAGTTAATTCTACAAAAGAAGAGATTCACAAAGAGGTGCATGGGCACAATCTTATGAAAGCTGCCTCCATGGAAATGGGCATGTCGGCTGAAAATAAGCACACACAAAATATGAAGAACAGAGAGGCTTTGGAGATGCGGAAAAGCATGACAGCCAGCGAACAAATGATGTATTTATTTGTTTAGTTATTTATACGCAGAGAACAATGCTGTTTGGACCACAACATAATGTACAGTAGATAAGATACCAGATTTGATGGGAAGCAGTGAGCTTCTTACAATGGGGTGAGTTTGAGTGACATTCTGACTAGGTTGTGGTGGGGAGTAAATGGAACAGTCACTGTGGACAATGCATTGATCATAGATTAAGGGCAATCAACATTTGACATTTTTAAGTGCAGGTAGGTGATGCAGCCGGCCATGTTAGTGATGTGACCATGGTTGATGAAGTGTAAGAGAGGAGGTCGAGAAAGTGAGGCACAGAGGCAGGTTAGAGGTCAGGGAAAAATGTTTGCACAAAGGCAAATGAGAGGTAGGTTAGGAGGATAACTCTGAGGCGAAGAAGCAGGCTTGCAATATGATGCTGTAAAACGGTTTTTACTGATATCCTTTTCTCTGTCCCCCTCCTGATCTCTTGAACCCCCATCTCATCTCCACTCTCTCTCTCCTTCCTCACACTTCTCTATTAATGGTGGTCCCAAGTGGGAAGTCCTCTTGGTGGCTTTGCATCCTCTCGCTGCTTCGCTAATGTCCATCACACTGGCACCATTTGGTTCAGGGTCCACAACCCAACCTCCTTCTCTTTGACCACATTTTGCCTTCTCTCATTAACTTCCTTCCTGCACCTGCATCGACCCCTTGTACACACTCTCGCCCTCCTCTGAATGGTGAACCACACTCCTCAACCCCACCTCAGAAAACTTTCAAAAGCACTGAACACCTTCACCTGACGATTCTAAAAACCTGCTCTGCCAATAAACACTCCTCTGATATCTGTCTCCTTCTTGAAAACATTGACCTTGACATTCTCGCTTGTACCGAGACTTGGTTCAATGCCAGCTCAGTCAGTGCCTTTGACTCCCTCCTCCCTGATGGCTTCAAGATAATCTCCAAGCCTCGACCTCACCGCACTGGCAGGGGGTTGCCTTAATCTATCCTGAGTGGGTTCCTGCTTTCATTTTACCTACCCATACCTATTTCTCTTTTGAAAGCCTGGTTTGCAAGTTGGCCACCTCTCGCAACTCCACCTTGTCTATTGCTACTATCTACTGATCTCCAGGCACCACCTTCCTTTAACTCTCTTCTGGGCAGACTTCTGATCTTCTTTACTCTCTTCCACCCCTAACCCTCTCCTCCTGGGTGATTTCAACATTCAACTGGACTCCTCTGGCTCTGCATCCACTCTATTCGCTGACATCTGCTCCTCGCTTTGCCTTTCCATTCTCCCTTCTGAGCCAACTCACACAGCTGGACACACTCTGGATGCCCTCATACACTTTGACCTCTCGATCGCGCCCCCATTAGTCACCCCTCTCTCCTGGTAAGAACACTCTCTCCTCTCCTCCCATCTGGGTCCATTTGCCCTTCTTCCACTCCCCCCGTTCACTAACACCCGACCGATGAAACGAGTGACAGCGCTGCATTCGCCTCGACCTTCACCCCCCCTCAACTCCACCACCTCTGACTCCACCTCTGATTCTGCCCTCACCAACCTCTGTCTTTCCATCACCAACACTTGGTACGACACCGAACTTGCAGCCCTGGAACGAAAGTGCAGGGCAGCAGAATGGAAGTGGCTAACCTCAGGCTCATCCTTTGACAAACTGGCCTGCCGCCTGCTCCAAAGACAATACAGATTCACCATCCATTCAAAGAAAAGAACCCACATTCGGGTACAGGTCTCCAGCGCATCCAATAACTCGGCTGAACTTTTTAAAATCTGCAGGGGACTAGCCAAACCCTCCGCAGTATCCTCCTCCCCTTCTCCTTCCCGGGCCCTCTGCAATGAATTGGCCTCACACTTTGCCACCAAAGCTCAGGACATTCTCACCACCCTTTCTACACTCCCTCACAAAGCATCCCACACACACCCACACACATCCCCTTCCTGCTCATGCCTCCTTCTCCTCCTTCACCCCTGTCACACCTGAAGAAGTTACCAAAGTTGTCCGCTACATGAAGGCCTCTTCTAAACAGGCCTCCCCTTGCTCATCCAGGACCATCAAAGATAACATTGGCTCTCTTGGCCCTGCTCTCGCTGACGTCTGCAAATACTCCTTTATCACTGGGTCTTTCCCCTGCCACCTTAAGCACCCCCTTGTGCACCCACTCCTGAAAACACCTTCCTCTGACCCTATATCACCTTATATCCATCACCCCCTTCCTGGGGAATCTACTTGAGAAGATTGCCTTGCCCCAACTTAACTCTCACACCAAAGTTGTTGGTGGGCTCCACAACCATCAATTTGGATACCAAGCATCTAGAGGCATGGAAACTGCTCTTCTGAACACCTGTGAAGAACTGCTTGCATCTCTGGACTCCAGCTCCCCAGTTGTCCTTATTCTTCTCAACCTCTCCTCTGCATTTGAGACAGTTAAACATTCCATCCTCATACAAAGGCTTCACAATACACTTGGTATCTGAGAACGTGCACTGGATTGGCTGTCCTCTTTTCTCACTAACCGCTCTTCCCAAGTCATCCTCGGCCACTTATCCCTTCTCCACTCTTACTTCTTTCTCCTCCTGTGTGTCACCCAGGACTCTATACTCTCCTCCTGGCACTTTAACATCTATCTTGCCCTGCTTGCACCCCTCATATCCACCTTCTCCTCCAAATCCAGTGTTACGCAGAAGACACACAGATTTTCTATAGACACCCTGCTGATCCTCTTGCACCATCCACCATCCCTGACTGCATATCTGCCATCCAGTGTTGGTGCACCTCCAATGATCTCTGCCTCAATGCCTGTAAAACTGATATCCTTCCCATTGGGAATCCCACTCCTTCCTTCTTCCCCTCAGTCTAGCTTTCATCCTTGTGCTCTCCCCCTGCACCTTCAACTGAAGCCAGAAAACTTTGAATCATCTTCGACTCATCTCTTTCCTTCCTCCCTCACACTCAGGACATTGCCAAGAAGTCCAACCATCAGCTCTTCTTTCTCAAAGGAATTCTACCTTTTCTCACTTTCCCTGAGAGGCTCAATGTGACTCAATCCCTGATTCTCTCCAGACTTGACTCCTGTAACAACCTCTTCCTGAATCTGCCTTCTTACACTTTGCGACCCCTTCAGCTTATCCAGAATAGGGCAGTGATACTTATCCTAGGCCTTAAGACCAAGGGCCGCATCTCTCCTGAACTTAAAAGTCTTCACTGGCTCCCAGTTGCTGCACAGATTACATTTAAATCCCTCTGCATCATCCACAAGGCTGTCTGGGCCAAAGGACCACACTATCTTCTACTTTATTTAACTAAATACTCTCCCTATAAACCATTTCACTCCTCCTCTTTGTGTGTAAAGCATTTTGCTAAACAGAGTGCAGGGAGTCGCTCACTTTCCTCAGCGGGCTCCCTCCTTTGGAATAGCCCCCCCCGCTCCCTGTGCCTTGAGCAGGATCTTCTCAAATTCCAGAAGCTCCTTAAGACTTTCCTATTTTCCTCCTCCTTCCCTACTTCTCTCCTCTGGTAATCCCACAGTTGCTGAATCAGTGTCCTTGGCTCTTATGCATCTTCAGGGTCTTGACCTCCCACACCAGTTCTTCCCAGCTCCTGTCTATCCACAGCACTTGAATCTGTATTCCCTGCGCTCTGGAGGCTCGCACTTACACCTCCCGCAGCCCAAGCCGTGTAGCACTCATTATTCCTAGCACTTAGTTCATGGCTTCCCACGAGCTCTGACTCCCCAGCACTTACCCCTCTTACCTCTTCCTTTCTGCACTTGTACGTTCTGAATACTCACAAGGCATAGTAGGTTTGTCCCTCTCCGTCCTCCCCCTCTGCGCTTAAAATTGTCTTGTAATTTATTTCCCACACTCCCACCATCCCGGCCCTGTGGGCGCTTTGAAACAGTATATTATTACTGTATATGCTCCTAACAAGCAAACGATAAATAAATAAATAAATAAATATAACAAGGGATGGACAAAGGCCAAGAGTCACTAAACCTGGGAAGAGTCAATTTGAACCCCACCGTCCGTGTTTGCATATTCTGCAATAAAGCCACTCAAAGGGATGCCCCCACTTGTCTAACATTACAGATCTGTATGCAGACTATCAGGCTGCCGCTTTTCTGCTGGCCACCAACAGACGTGTGCGTATGTGCCATGCACAAAACATGTGGGCAAAATCTCATCTCTGCCAAACGCACGTTGTGCGAATTGCTCCCCTGTGTGTTGCCTTCATCTATCACTGTCACATACATTTAGAGGATGTCTCACATATTTTCGGCTGTGAATCTAACACCTGTCATGTCCATGAGTCCACTGTAATGTGGCAGATAACTAAAAAGCTACTATCTGTTCCATAATTCTGTACTTTTAGATTGGACGGCTAGAACATCTTTGGTGTGTTCCTTTGAGAGTACATGATCAAGGCAGCCATCCTGGGTGTGAGCCCTATATAGCATTAGGCTACCAGTTACCAGGGACTTTATGTTGTTCAAATAAATTTACAGCTAAAGGGTTAAATCCACGCGTTCTTTCAAAGAATTTTACAGATCCAAGCGATGCGTGATTTCATGCTGGAGATTGTGTAAATATTACTCACGCACAATTGCCAATCGCTCCTTATCTCATCACAGAAACGTTATATGCGTTTTGTACGCTTCCCGTGCTATACGGTTGCAGTTGTACGTTACGTTCAAAATCTCTTTTTTCGGCTCAAAGTAAAATTGCCGCTTTTCTTTCATTCTAATATTGGGCGAGGGGAGCGAGTGATTCTCTGTTTCAGGAAGATCGCCAGCGGAGGCACAAGGGCTTTCTCACACGGCAGGGCACGTATATGACGTTACATTCTCACAGGTGCTCCTTTCAAATGTAAAATACACCTTAAACACAAACTCAAGAGATGTGCTCATCTTCAATTTCGCAAACATCCATCCATGTGCACTGCTAGAAATATGCAAAAACGCAACAAGGGTGCACCATAAAAAAACACATTGCAAACCATACTTCTTGAGTACCTCAATATAAATTCTCCCTTCAGAGCAGCATCACTAAGATACAAATAATAACTTTAACTTGCTGCACATAATTAAACAAAATGGTGTTATTCAGGCACAATGGCGATAAAGTCCCAGGTGGCAGGGTGTACTGGCTAGTAAGGTCTGCAATCCCGAGGTAATGGCGGGCTATTATGGAGGGCTAATGGCCATTACTGGTTGGTACAGCCTTCCACAAAGTGCTTCATCACCATTAGTTCGCCAGGGTAGTAAGTGTCTAGTTAGAGTTTCAAAATAGGCTGGGTATCCTGTGCCCTTTTTGGGCACCATAGAAATGGAAGACGGGACTCAATTCAGAGCCCCTCTTTCGAGTCAGTGAAGGGGCCTGAGAGGCAGCAGTTTGTGTGTGAGGGAATTTGATGTGGGCGGAGTAGGGCGAGGCCTCAAGCAGCCTACTGTTTGCTCGGCACTCATGCAGCCTGCTCTTTGCTCGGTACTCATGCTACTAAACCCCTCAACCCAAGCAACTTGTTTGGTTGCTTGCACACTGAACTATTTAGTGTTATTTATCCTAATATAAAATGCAGCTGGTGAATCAACCCACAGACACCCCCACTGCACCTATCACTGCACAGCACACTGCCCCAGTATGAGGATGCTCACACACAACCCTAGAATAGCATGTGTGCGCATAATAGGGACAAACCACAGCACAACACTGTACATACACGTCACACCAGCCATGCAGGCACAAAGACATACATACCTACGTTTCTAAGATCAACTCTGCTCTCTCTCTCTCAAACACACACACGCACAGTTCCAGCAACACACACACACACACATGAGCTCCCCCACACACATCTCTCCCGACACTGCAAATCACAATCCACAGCACTGCACACCTCATCACTGATACAAATGCAGCAACAATGAAATCTAACTGGACATTTTGGATTTTGGGATTTCTAGGTGTTATGATATAATGATAACTGTCTTTGCTCTGATAACCATGAATAAAGGAATGTGACCAGACTGAACTAATTGGGCATAATGGAATCTGGCACTGCTGTTGTAATTGGAGTTAATTTAATCTGGCCTTACTAAGGTAAGTGGGCAAAATCAATGCTTAAGTGTTATTAAAATGCTTAGCTTTAAGAAAAAGTTTAAATTATTGTATTGTTTTTGAGGCTCTAACTGCACTCCGTATTCATATTTCTCAATGATGTATATCTAATTACATACAGTTTCTAAACTGCCCCCACAGTTTGTTTATTTTCAAGATAGAGATTAAAGCTCTTCTCATAATTATTAACAATGGCGTGACCAGTGCAGGATTCTCTCTACGGGTAGTTACTTTCACAATTCCCGTTCACGGGGGATGCCCATTAAAAATAGGTCGACACTGAGTGTTTCGGCCCCTTAGTAGAGATCCGCCCATCCCAAAGGGCTCTGTTTTGGATACATGCAGGCTTTCATCATGACAGCAAAGACAGTTTCACACAGAAAAACATTCTCTTTGCTACCGATTTGGTTTTGCCACAATTCTGTAGAGAGGCAGAGGTACACATCATCTCTAGTGCCCGCCCCCTCACCTCCATCATACTGGAATAACAGCAAGAGAGCACTATGTGTGACACCGGGTATCACCCCAATACAGCATCGAAGATATGAGTGACGTTATGCACTCAGGCAACCGTATTGAATGTACCCTAGTACTGACATGGTGGAAGGATGTCTGCATACACCACTGAACATAGAATAGTTATAAGTGAAATCAGACCAGAGTAAAGTGATGTCATGAAGAGAAGACACTAGGATGCACCAAAATGATATGCGAATATTCAAAGATGAATATGTAACTCAAGTAACAAGAGAAACATGTAAGCAAATGTAAAGAAATCATATATAATAAAAAGATAAGTAAGAAGAGAATCAGCAAATGTACAGATGCAGAAACGCAAGATAGATGAGACATATAGAAGCTTGCTGCAGGAGAAAATATAACGCGGGTAAAGCGGCCATGATGGAAAGATGGATGTCAGTTTCGTATAATAGTGAGCTAAGAAGCTTTGAAGGGAGAGACCAGAACTGCAGAGCTGACAGGTTATAGAAAACAGCTTTGTGCAAAGAACAAAGCATATCTTTTTGGCTTGGGATCACGGATGCCACATCAAGCAGCAACTGCAAGGCACAAGGGGAGTCAAAGACTATAAACTACAAATGCAGGACATATTTATCTTAGATTAAGTGAAAGAGAAAACATTTGTAAGTGCCAACTAGTGACCAATTAAAGATGCAGAAAGCATATGCAAGACAGAGCAGGCAAGTCTCCAGAGGCCAAGAGGAGTAAGAGCACTCAGCTAAATTGAATTAAATAGCACTAAATAAAAGGTCGAAAAGGACAAAATCATGGTCTCACACGTGGTGCAAGACTTGAAAACAACATCTATTCGTTATGCTCCAACTGAGCATAGCTATGTACCAACATTCTCTTAAAAGTCCCAAGGAAGAGCACAGGCAGCCAAGTCAACTACAGAGACAAAGCCTTGGTTTAGGGCCTAACTGATGAGAGATGGTAGGCTAATTGACCAAAGTGGGCAGTGGTCTGACGTTCCACGCACCTTGGTTTCGTTTGACTTACGTGCTGCTAACGAGCCGAATGTCCAAGGTTGGGAGAGAAGGCCAACCAATCATGAGGGCCTATGAATCAGTGTACCATACATTGTTGCAGAAGCCAATTTGTTGCTGTTATTCTGCTATTAATATGTATTATACCTAGTAAGAGGCAGTTCAAGGCGTGCCTACCTTATAGGGAGCAGCACATTTAGCTACTAACACATACATAAAGTATAGGGATATATGCGTCCTTAACCAATCCCTCCTTTTGATAGGTTTTCCTGTTTGCCACATAGGATGATGTCATAGCTGATGTACATTGAGGTGTAAAGCCTTTCTATAATCGAACTGTAGATGAGAGTGTGTGAGCTGCTATCTGTTTGTTCACCAGGTTTCCCTACTTTATTTGAGCTGATAATAAAGTAGTATTTTGCCATATCTTTGGAGTCTGTCCGGTTATTTGGGTCTGAGATCCTTTATTGGTAATTCTATCTGGCACTTGGAAGGCTCCAGGAGCTACTGCACATTTTGGTAGCAGTGGGAATGATTCTGATCCAGTCTCCTGTGCCCAGATCTAGACTCTTGGATTTTCAATGACTTCCATCATTAGCCAGATGATCGCAGAGTTTCCTGTGGAGAACAGAGAAAAAGTCCAGCGTGTGAAAAAGAGTCGATTGGCAGGTGCCCCTTTGAAATTCCTGTCTGGTCCGTGCAAGCACCCCACAGACAGAAGGCAAAGTGGTTAATTGGGGAAGAGTCGATACCGAGGGACTTGAGCCGAGTAATGGATGTAAGTAGAGCATCGAAAGTAGAAAATAAGGGGGGAGGGATTGTTTTGTACGTGTAAATATACATAGTAACATGATTTGGGTTAAAAGAAAGAGAGAGATACCTTGATTCTTGGTTCGAAGGGGGCAGAAGGACAAACATTAAACTCAAATGTTGGTGTTTTTAGGGATTCCTGACACAAGGCCAAGACGAAGAATGTGTGTCAAACTCGAAAATGGGGTAAACTTGGGATGAGATACATTTACTAGAGAAAGTAAAGGAAGGCGATCGCAGAAAATAAAAGGTGCACATTTGTTTGGGGTTATAAATATGTCAGCAAAAAACTTTTATTGTGTTTAAACTAGGAGGCATAAAACAATAGTAATAATGAAGCGGGTTAGTACACTCTATAATTAAGTGATTGACGTCAGTCAGAGATGGACAAAAGTCAAGGAAAAATAATAAATAAAAGAAGATTCTTAGAGTGTTATTAACAAAACAGCAGGACAGCAAGAATCAATAGGACTATAAATGAAGGAATAAAGAGAACATTATTATTTGTAAAAATTGGTTGAAAACATTTGGTAATGGGCGGCGATTGATGGCGCTTGCCCAAATTGATTAATTTGGTGTATTTGATTGAAGTAATAAAGGAATAAAAAATCTGGTAAGTATTGACAGTCAAAAACGACTTGTCATCATGGGGGACACACCCATGTTACACCTGTGTAAGAAACTACCGAGATACACACCCAAGGTTAGGAATTGCCATTTTGAATGGGTAAAAGGCACGGCTGACAAAATGTATATGCATTGGCCTCAAGAAGGTCCATTGTTACAGAAAAGCTTAGCCATCTTAGAGCTATAGCAAATGTATCAGAGCAAGAAGGAAGACCCACCAGAGAAGGAATGGATGCTTAATCAGAATAAAGGGGAGGACGAAACAACCTCTGCTCTTCTTTCTTCTTCTGAAAATAATAGTACAGATACAGAGAAACAGGGATTGTATCCTTTAAAGGAGTTAAAGGCCCCCAACTTATAACAGTGAAGACAACGTGGAAGAAAGCAAGATTAAGGATGGTAAATGTATGTCAATATGCAATGAATATAGAAAGCGTGATGAAGGAAAGGAGCGACAGATTGAGATAGAGGAAGAACCTAATAGACAAAAAGAAGAGAAGGGCAAAAGTAAAGCAGTAACAATAGTGCAGAACGAGGGCTGGGAGGACAGATATTTTTTTATTTATGCATTTATTGAAGCGCACCAAGCCCACAGGCATCAGGACGCTAGTTACAGTAAGTGCAAAGTGAATTTCTTTAAAGTGCATGATCAAATAAACAGGTTACAAGGTGTTTCTGAGAAGCATGATCTGTCAAAGCCATGCCTGAAGTTACGGTGGGCTACCTCAGGTATACAACTACATGAGAGACAAGAATTAAGGTAAATGTACAATCTATCAAAGCTTTGCCTCATGTTGTGGCAGGCTACATCAAGTGTAGAGATACATGCAAGACATAATTAAGGTACAAATACTCAAGTTAGCCGCAAAGGACCTTGATGGTATTAGAGAAAGAGAAGAAAGAAAGCAGTGTGTGACATAAAAGGCCTGCTAGCAGCTATTCTAGGTGAGAGAGCTGATGACATTTAGAGACGAGCAGGGTACGCAAGTGTAACAGCACAAAAAACAACACATGATAGACCGCCATTTAATAATTGCAGAGCAGATGTATGGAGGACGCTTAGAGCTCCATATCCTGACACATCAGAAATGGGTGCGATAATAACAAGGAGAATGGGTGAGGACGAAGATCCTGATGCCATTATTCAAGAGATTCAAGAATGTTGGCATCCCGGGATGAGAGAAATGTGGGGATAAAACGGTAGGATTATTCTATCATATTTTCTGTTAGGGACTGCCCGAGCCAGTGCAGTGGCAAATGAAGAAACAGGTAGGGATGCAAGCAAAGACATGGCCCAAAATACAGTTGCTATTGTCCATCATTGTCGATTCTTACAAGAAGAGAATAAGAAGAAGGCACAGAGTAGAAAGCAGAAGAAGGCAAAGTTGGTTCAGAAGAAATTTCCAAAAATTGAAAAAGAAGGAGCAGTGTTGACAGGCAGTGAAGGTGTGACAACAAAAGAGGTACACCCAGGATATGGAGTATGACCATGGTAGGAGGAAATGCTTTCACAGGTACAGGAATGAATTTATATCCACGAGTGGAAAGCCAACAGAGCAACTTGATGTTTTCAGTACTATCAGTGAAACCAGACCCCCCAAGAGGAACCAACGGTCTGGGTATCGATAGGAGGGAAGACATTTTCATTTCTTGTAGACACTGGAGCTACTTGTTCCTGTGTTCGGGAGGGGAAGTACCCAATGACTGGTATTGCCATGAATGTGCAGGGATTACCTGGGGGCTATGAGCTTAGTTCCTTTCACTGTCAAACTACCAATTTCTATAGGAGAGCATGATGTATCTGTGCCACTATTGTATTATCGGCAGACACCAGTTACCATATTAGGACATGATTTGATGACAAAACTTAACATGACAATGTCCCTCATTACAACTCTGGCGGTAGCCGTGCCGTTAAAAACGGCATGGCTGCCGCCAGAGTTGCATTTTTTCCGGCACCCGTGAATGGGCAAGAACCGGGTCATGCCGAGTTAGGCAGACCCGGTAACTGCCCATTTTTGGGTGCCGGAATCAAGGGGCTCCCCATCCCCATTCTGCCCCATAGGGCTGAATGGGGATGGGGACATCGGATGCACCAGCATATTCAGAGTTCTGCCGGTGCATCCGATGTGCTCTGCTCACGGGTTCTGTTACACCCGCCAGAAAAAACCTGGCGAGTGAAACGGTTCCCGCGAGCAGAGCCGTAGTATGGCGGTCCAGGAAGTACGGTACCGACATGCTTACCTATACCGTACTTCCCAGACCGCCATGCTCGTAATGAGGGCCAATATCTTTTACTGACAAAGGGATAATGTGTTCCACTCCAGGAATACATTATACAAATGTAAGAGACTTTATATTAGCAATTGCAGGCCAAAAGGCATTACGAGGAGTTCCTTAAGACCCAGGAGTATTTTTATATGGAGTAAATATTTTGTTGACATGGCTTCCTAGATTGGTAGGTAAAGTATTGAGAACACCTGAAGAATTTTTGTTTATGGCAGAAATACCTATGGATGAAGAAGAAGGACAGGTTATTCCTTTAGAGTTAGAAGCAGTGGTAAGAGAGGAAAAAGTGGTTGTCCATGGGACAGATGATGAGGGAAGAAGATGGAGTGCAGTAATAGCTCTTGGTGAATGATACAGACTAACAGATTTGACAGAAGAAGAATTGTTCAGAGATGGTTATTCAGATGATGAATTAGTATTTTTCATAAGAATAGCATTAGTAAAACAGAAACCGTAATTTTTCCAGGAAGATTTAGAGAAAGTACCAAGCATCTTGTGGACTAGTAGTCCATATGACGTGGGCTATTAAGTGGAGCAGGAGCAGTAAAAATTAAGCTCAAACCAGGAGAAATTTTCCCATGAGCAAAACAGTACCCCATGTCCAGAGAAGCAGATGAAGGTATATTCAAAACCATTTCTGCTTTAGTGCAGCAGGGAATATTGGTACCATCAGAATCCCCATGTAACAGAGCTGTGTACCCAGTGAAGAAATCAGCAGGGGGCCATGGAGATTTATACATGATTTCAGTCCCCTAAACAATATAGTCAAAGCAGAGTTTCCTCTGGTTCCGAATCAAGCTACGATATTGTGAAATATTCCAGCCACAGCCAAGTATTATATAGTAATAAATTTAAAGGATATAGTGAGTCCCTCTCAATCTTTTATAGGGTTCTCTAGATGGGTAACGTACAACTCGAGAGCACAATAATTCAGTACCTACATGATATATTAGTGTGCAGCGAGTCAGAAGAAAAGTGCAGAAAGGACTCAGTTCAACTAATGACCAAATTAACAGAGAAGAGATATAAAGTAGACAAAGGCAAATTGTAATATTGACAGGAAGAGGTCCTGTACATAGGACAGCTAATTTGTCAAGAAGGGAGAAAAGTGACACCTGAGAGAGCAGAAGCAATCATGAAAACTCCAACACCAGAAACAGTGTGGGAAATGCAACAATTTCTAGGCCTATGTATTGTAATAAAAAACCCAGGCCCGCAATAGTGCAGGGCATGGGTTTTTGATTACAGTACATATATTTGACCACTTTTACAAGGACTTAAGGAAGCACAGGTAGGCAAAGTTAAGATAACATGGACAGATGAGATGACTGAAGGATTTTGAAGAATTAAAAACTGAAATTTGGGCAGCCCCTGTGTTAGGAATTCCAGATTACAATGAAGAGTTTTACCTATTCTCACACTGAGAGAATTAATGATAGCAGTCCTCACACAGAAGACAACATTAGGACATAGGACATAAACCATTATGTTATCACAGTGGGATTTTAGACCCAGTAATGAAGGGACATTATCCTTGCGAAAATTCGTTAGCTGCTGCTGCTGCTTTCGCGATTGAAAAGGCTGCAAGTGTGTTCATGGGGTACTGAATGACATTATTTGTCGAGCATTCCTTATTTGCCATTTTAGAGAAACACAAAAGTACATTGACTACGCAAAGAGCCTCAGATTATGTGGTAATTATTTCAAACCCAGCGATCAAAATCGTTAGATGTACTGTAGTGACTCCAGCAACGTTCATTGCAGAACTAGTGGGGAAGGAGGACTATGTACATGACTGCACAACATATTCAGAATTCTATGATGACATTCCCCATGTTAGAGAAAATGCTCTTGGATGGGGGAATGCTATTTATTGATGGGTCTTTGAAAATTGACCAAACAACTGGAGAAATGCATACAGGAGCAGCAGTAGTGAAGCTAAACGGGAGTGGTACATTTGAAGTAGTGACAAGAGCGAGACTGCCTTTGCATGCGAGACTGCCTTTGCATTGATCAGCAGAGGCTCATTCTGCCTATCTGACGTCAACCGTACATGCAGGATTTTCACGCTGGAAACGGAGGGGCTTCCTCTGTGCAGACAGCACTCGAGCGCAACATGCGTCTCTATTAGGTAAACGCATTAGCCAATAAAACTCCCATCGGCTATCGCCATGGTGAAGTGTGCAGCCCATACTAAGAGAGGAGACATGACTTCTCACAGAAACAAAGCCACAGATGTTGAAGCCAAAAGCGCAGCATATTTCCCAAACATTTCTGATTTTGAAGGAGAAAGTGTTAAGCAAATGTCAGGGTGATGTATGATGATGCAGGAAGGTTTTAATATGTTATCCATTGTACATCTAATTAAGTTACAAGTCGAGCACCACAAGAAGAGCAGGATTTATGGAAGAGACAGGCTGCCTGATTCATGGAATTATTTGCGTGAAAAATGCAGATTTGCACGCCTTTCTGCCGGAAAATCCCCATACTTCAAACAGGGATTTTGGGGGAGAAAGGCGCGCAAATCTGCGTTTTTCACGCAAATAATTTCATGAATTAGGCTGAGGGTTATTCTTTATCCCTCACTTAAGCTTTATGGAGACATGACAGTACTGGAAAGCTAGTTATGCCTCTAACATTATTGAACATGGGGCTGGAACCACTTCACTACCCTGTGCACACAACTCGAGAGAGTCTTGCTTCCACTATTGCAGAAGACTGGTTCTCGCCAAAGATTTATTACAACATGTGGCACAGTTTATTGTGAACTGCATTGTATGCCAGATGTTCACAGCAGGGCACACTTTGAGAACAGTGAGAAGAGCAATCCCCAGACCTAATGGTCCTTTTCATCATCTACATATAGATTGTCTGGATCTGTTACAAACATTTAACGGATATAGGTATATGCTAGTGGTAGTATGTCCCTTTTCCAGGTGGATGGAGGCAGGTCCATGTATGCAAACGGACACCCCATGTGCTGCCAAGTTTCTTGTACATGAGGTGTTTCCTAGATGGGGTGTGTGCAAAGTCGTGCGGTCTGACAATGGGCCTCATTTTCTAATTGAGCTATTTGAACAGGTCACTCGTTTACTAGGTATAAAGCATGCGTTGCCACCTGCCTATCACCCACAGGTGAATGGTGTATGCAAGCGAGTAAATGGATTTCTTAAAGAAAGAATAGCTAAAGTCAAGATAACTTTGAAGAAGGGCTGGCTTCATTTCCTACCCCTTGCATTATTTGCACTTAGAAAGCAGCCTGGCTCAGATCACCACTTGACTAGTCATGAGTTGGTGACTGGATGCTGCATGAGAGTACCTCTTGCTCCTCCCTATCAAATCGAAACTGATGCACATAGTGTAGCAAAAACATTATGTGACGAGATGCATGAATTTGAAACAAACATGACCGCTAGTGTTTCTTTTATTTCCCAACAGATCAAAAATTAGAGGGAAGGGTCAAAGAAGACTAAATAAGACAACCAACCTAGTGGCTTACTGAAACAGCCTAGTTTGTAACCAGGGGACCAAGTGTTTGTAAGGAGTTTCATATGCACTTGGAATAAGCCCTGCTTTGAAGGACCGTACCTATTAGAGTGGGTCATTTCCACTACAGTGAAACTTGAAGGAAGAAGAGCCTGGCTGCATTTGCATTATGGAAAGAAGTATGAGAGTCCCCTACTTCTCCTGAATCCGTTGACAGTGAAGCAAGAGAAGAAACCCAACGGATGATGATGAGATCGGCTACCAAGAGCCAATATAAAGACTTACCAAAATAAAGACAATTTGAATGTTTAAAAGAAATTCCCAAATTGAAGGGGAAAGGACGAATAACTTTTGCAGCAGTTCCAGAACTATTCTAGATAAGGCACAAGAAACAAAGTGTTGGTGATTAAATGCAAAGAAGAAGAGTATGTGCAGTCTTACCCAGCTTTAGTAAGATGGCATGATGATGTTATAACATTGCTTTGAAAAATTTCAAAAAACAGTCCTATTATTTTAAGGATAATCATTGCGATCATTTTACAATTTCTGATATAACAAAGTGTGATTTATAAAAGTGACAAAATGTACACATTGAATTAAAGAATGGACGTTTTCCAAGGTATTAGAGAATCCGTGCAAGCAAGAAGATCAATATGTTTCTTTAGAATACTTCTTGTAACCTCATTTTATACAATGATTTTTCTTTTCTTCCTTATTATCATAGCATTACGCCATATAATGATTAACAATGCATATTAATTATTGAGCAATGAGACATCTCCTTTTATCCCCAACAAAAGCACAAGTATTATTTCCCCTGATATCGCTAAACAAATTACGCGGCTTAAGAGAGATGATGGGGAAGATTATGAGTATGTAAATGCATATCTTGATAATTCAGCCCATTTAAAAGATAACATGTGGTATCAGCACATGAAGAAGGTGGGGAGGAGAACGTCAGATGCAAGCTGCTGTGTGTTCTCTCATTCCTTATGCCATGATCACAGATAGAACATTTATTGCAAGAGAAATACCTAGGCATGATGCAAGGTGCCTCAGCCATCTAGCAGTATGCACAAGAAGAGGACAATTTGAAGGAAAATTGGCAACCCTAACATGGAGGTCGAGGAAGACATTCCCATATGAAGGTGAATACATAAAACAAATGGAAAAAGAGCCAGCATGGATAAGTAGAATGCTCATGTATTCCCTTAGTGGTCTGACTGGAGACCAGATAAAGATTGCTGAACAAAAGAGACAGGGTTGTGCAGATGCATGGGAAACGCCAGAATTACCTGTATGCTGGGAAAGACCTCAGCTGTTAATATATGGATGAGCAGAAACCAGCACAGGATGAAAAGCGGATTGCTAGCCTGTAGTGCACACTTATTGATGACAGCACCAGTGCAGATAGTGCAGGTAGTGAATGATGAGTGTTTGAAGTCATGGGTCAAGTATGTGAAGTTATTAGCATGGGTCAAAAATGAAGCATGACCTGTATCCATATTACCAATGAAGAATGCCTCAATGTGCTTTAGGAACACGGGGTTGACCAAAGCTGGAGAAAACAAGGAATGCAAGCAGATAATTGACTTACCAAGAATTAATGGATTAAATGCTGTGGTGATGGACCATTATTGGGCTTCTAGATCCAGAGCTTATATGCAGTTGCCTAATAATTGGGGAGGAATGTGCTCTATAGTGTCGTACATGTTCCTGCATTGGTGATTCCCCAAAGTGATCTCCATATTCAAGAGTTTCCGAAGATGGATGCACACCAGAGAAAGAAGAGATTGCTTAACCTCCATTGGCTGAAGAAAGAGAACTACTTCTTAACAAAATCAGTAGCAGCCTATGGTGACATTCCAACTGAGCGCAAATTATTAATTTAAATGGCAATGATATTTACAGCAATATTCATGCCAGGAATTCAGACTGCAGTGAACGCATATGGTTACGAATAACCAGTTGGGAGCTGTTGCAAACAATAAACATGACAAAAGAAGGATTTAATGCAATTCGAGAAGAATTGAGGGCTATCAAACTCATGAGCCTCCAGAACAGTTTATGTTGGGCTTAATTACAGCACTGGAAGGCTGCTTGTGCACCAAGATCAGGCCTTCCTGCTGCACATGCATACCTGCCCATGATGGAGGAAATGGCACCCTGACAGAGGCAATTACAGTGCTGTTGATCCTGCATACAAAGATGGACGAGAGGTAGATGAGGCTGAAGAGAATAACTGGTTCTCGTCCCTGTTTTCATGGATCGGGAAATGCCTTTAAGTTGCTTGGAGCAATAGTGTTAGTATTACTGGGATTCTGTCTCGTAAGAATAATCGTTGGACAATGTAAAAGGACATTAAAGAAAGCTATTGGGATGAAGATAATGATCGATGTGAATGCTGTGAATGACGAGCATACACAGACTGAAAGTACCACCAATGAGCACCTGAAAGGAAGTCCCCTGGCACCACCAAGAACAAAGTTTTATTACCCCCAACGATCATAAGACCAATGTAGGATGTTGGGTATTCTGTCAACCAACTGGGGAATATTGCCATATGACCTGGAGTGTTGATGAGCACATAAAAAATGCAGGTGAACTGAAGGGGGTGACAAAGATATGGATTCCAAAGAAACCAAAATATGAAGAAAAGGTGCAGAAGATTGAGGAGGTGATAGAGGACTCAACTAGAGGGGGAATGTAGAGAGGCAGATGTACACATCATCACTAGCACCTGCCCCCTTCATCTCTGTCATATTGGAAAGATCCATAGATATTTTCTCAGGTCTTTTGTTCAAAAAATGACATCATATATATGTGACCCCACAGAAATTATTACAATCCTACCAAAGATCAAGGTAAAGCAGCATCATATCTTGGTAATGATAGATCTTGAGGTGTTTAATACCAGTATCCCACAAGGGGGAAGCATAGAAGTAATGAGAAGATATACGCCCAGACATACTTGACAAAGTACCAACAGCATTCATTTTGGAGGGCATCAGGCTAGCTCTCACCAAAAACATTTTTCTGTTCAAAGATAGACACTTTAAACAGACACATGGTACCAGCATGGGTGCGACCTTCGCACCAGTTATAGCAAATCTAAATGTGGCCAATTTTGAAACTAGCTTTATATACTCTGAGCAAAACCCTTATTCTGTGCAGATGTTATGCTGCTATAGGTAAATTGGAACAGAAGTGGATAAGGTACCTTGACACAGTCAATCATGGCCCCAACACCAGTATCGAATGGGCATTGTTTATGTAACTGTAAAAAATGGTAGCATGTATCTATGTGTAAACATTGGTTTGCCCCTCATGGTGTCTTTTGACCTTAATTTTCATCCATAATATTGAGTTAGGGCCATGATTAGGGGTGCTCTCCAATATGGCCTCTGTGCTTAGATTGCGCCTCATTGGATACTTTACACATACAGACCTGAACACGCTAGAGTGTACACCACCCATGAACACTATACAGGAATAATGTCTATTGACCCAGCAGACAACATATGGAAGCCAACAGAAGAGGGGCATGGAGCCCGATAGATTTTTTTGTATCCCTAAAACATATAAAATCAAGAAAGTCAAGTGTTTCTCATGGAGTAGAACACAGAGATGATGCGGAATGCACATGATGCCATTTATGAAAAAGTACTGTAACCCACGACAATGGTGTAGGGTTTGAGAAGAGATTGAATTTGCAATTGAGATGCGTATGCTAGTCAAAGTACATTTTGAATATTGAACACCATCAAGAATGGATAATGTTAGGTTTGCTGCACATACATGGATTGTGACCGTTTGTTATTATGCTCCACCAAGATGGAGTGCATGAATAACTAGTGCAACTGGATAGATAACTGTATACTCAAGATTATGGAGAGGTAATGAATGTTAACGTTTTTAATCCATTATTACGAGACAGGCTTATTAACAGCCGACATTCATAATCCCTTTTTTCTTATACGATAAAGGAAATGCCAAATTTACATGGGCTATATAAATTGGGCTCAGCTGAACATGAAAATAAACAACAACAAAACACTAAGGTTAGTGAAGTACCTCATCACTCTATTATCACAAGAAATGAGTCAATATGGTTTAGCTCCCTAATCTGAGTATTTTCTTTTCAGAGAAATCATTTTTGTTAGTAGTTGTTCATGCGAAGTGAGGAAATAATATAAAGAGATGCCCCAAAATAGCAGTAAGATTAAGGTTAGCAGCAACCTGATTATTAGATATAATGAATAGACATCACATAAGATCTTCATCTCACATTTATTTTTAAAGTTTTCTGTTGTTGAACCATGGCAAAACCAGAGGGGTCAGGAAGAGGATGTTTTTCTGTGTTAGATTGTCCTTTCTGTCCTGATAAAGGCCTGCATATATACAGAAGAGAGCGCTTTGTGATGGTCGGAACTCTACTGAAGGGATGAACCACCTGGTGTTGACACATTTTAAATGGACATCCTCTGTGAACAGGAATTGTGAAAGTAACTACACGTAGAGAGAATCTTGGACAATGCACTCCATTGTGGATAATTATGAGAAGATCTTTAAGCTCAATGTTGACAATAAACAAACTCTGGGGGCAGTTTCGAAACTGCAAATGGTTAAATATACATCATAGAGAAATATGAACATGGAGTGCAGTTACATCCTCAAAGGCAACACAACACAGTAATTTCAATGTTTTGTTAAGGCTAAGCACTTTATAAGCACTAAAGCACTTTACTAACCCCAAGAAAGCACTTTACTTTGCGTCTGTTTCCACTTTCTCTCTGTTGTAATGTGCTTGGATGGAGTCATGGATCTTATGCTGTAAGAGAGAATGCTGAGAGAATGTTGTGGTATGAGAGAGAGAATGTTATTTGCAACTGTTCTCCACTTAGGCAGTTGAAGGGAGCTTGTCTGCGTGATGGGTGCAAGTGGTTTCCTATGAGATATCTTACTTTATCTTGATGTAACTTTGTAACCTGATGTAATTTCAATAAAGTGATTTACTGGTAACTAACATAAAGTGTCTGCGGATTGCACATAAGCGTGGTAGATCATAATTTGTCCAAATTGTATTTAATTCTTTTTTTAATCTCCTTTGTTGTTATGATAAAAATAAATTGTGTGTTTAGTCTTGCAATTGATGAAGGTCTGCTTACACAGGGACTGAAACCCACCCACACAATTATTTCAGGTTGTGAAAGAATACTGAGAAGGCGGGGAAGCCTGTATCTTTGTTGTGCTGTATTTCTTATATCCGTACTAACAGGGAAAATCTAGTTGCTGTCTTGCTTTAATTATTTTTACATGTTTTACCATATCCAAAAGAAGAATTTGCAGCCAATTAATGCGTGCATCGTATAATACCAAGTCACAACATGTCATCTAGCCTGGTAAAACTACTGTCATGAGAGTGAAGTTATGTATAACACATGATGGCCTGCAAAAACTTTCTACAAACCTGTAAATAATTATCATAGTTCGGTCTACTTGTGGTATCACTATCACCTGCCTAAGTCTATTCCACCACAACCCAGCTGTAATCATTTTCTGCAGTTGGGTTGTGACATCACAGTACTGAGCAGAACAGAGCAGAATGCCAGCAGCCATTAATTAAAGCAGTGACTCGTTTTTCAGATTATTTTTTCTGAAATTGCTTTCTCTGACACTTTGCAGTCATTAATGAGTATGTAACAGTTCATGAAAGTAAGTTCATGTTGTGCACTGCGGGAGTTTAGCCCAGAAGAGCAATCATCTATTTGGATGTTGTAATTTATCTTGAACGATGAAACTACTTTTTTAAATTCATTGTATTCAATGAATTAAAATATGTTCACAGCATATTTAAGCTACATATTTATGTTTTATAATCATATTCTTAATACACATGGACACTGCTGACTTGGAAGAGTTAGTGCACATTCCATCAACTCTGCAGCAGTTACTCTGAGGAAGGCTGCACCAGAGAATTGACCAATAAGGGGTGCTGCTGCTGGTAGGAAGATAGACCTAGAGAGAAGCCCCTAAGCCACACAATAAATATTCTGAAGGCAAAGGCATCCCTAAAGCCTTATCAGAGGAGGGGCCTCTAATAGCATGATGACCTAATATCATCCTCCTGAAAAGTTCCCTGATTGAACAGAGAAATACCCATTGTTATTCAGGTTAATTCTGAAGAAACCCATGGTGTGGGAGAGACCTATTTTCTCCCCAAATGGATAAATGGATTCACCAGATCTAGTTATCAAGATGTATGTTTATTCAGTAATTTCTGCACAAAAGCTGCAGTCCCTGCTCACGATCCCCCTAACCCTTTTTCTTTCAGTTTCTCTCTCCTCATTCTATTGGAAAGTGAACAAGAACACATAGCATAACATTCTACAACATCTATTAATATCTCAAAAGAAAATCTACAGTGCTATAACTAAATACATACACCATTTTTTAAGACATACCAACCACAAGTGAATGTTGAAGAAACCCAAAGTCAGGAATAAACCTCAAGTTTATTCAGAAGAAACCCAATGTCTGGGAGAGACCACAAATTCATTCTGAAGAAACCCAGGGTCTGGGGGACACCTTAAGCAAATGCTGAAAAACAGAATCCCACCAGGAGTACTATATCAGTTTCCACTTCTCCCTTCCCCCCTGCACTTACCCCCCTCCCTCGCGCCTGCACTTGCGCATTCTCAACATCGCTGGGCCTAGTAAGATCATTGTTTTGTTCTCCCTTGTTCCCCTCCCTTGCCTGGTCACGTTCTGAAAAACGTGTGTATGAACACAATACCAATAAAATATCATATCATATAATATCATAGGACATCCTGTTCAAGATGGAGAAACATAATAGTAGGGTAATGCCTCAGAGCAAGAGAACCTGAGGAGCCGCATACCTGGAAGAGGTCTTAAAGCAGGAAGACCAAAGAGGGATCCATACTATGGGTAAATCTTCTAATGCACACTTATCTGATGTGTGGTGTTTTGTTTTGTTAGACTAGGCCAAGATATTTAAGGATAGGATTTCTGAACTCCTCTGTTGGCCACTCCTCTGAACATTTGTGTTGAAAGCATAGGCATACTAGGAGGCTAAAGGCTCATTCAGATTAGGATTTGGAACTTTTTGTTGGACAGGTTTTATAGATATTGATTTGTAGAATATAGTTCCCAGGTTGTGACACGTATTCTTAAGAATAGGTCAAGAATGTTATGATTTGGACACTCCCCCTCGAGATGTTGAAAACCTAGAGAATACTCCACTTGATATTGACTGATGCCAGACGCCATTTGCTTTAGGGGCATCTTATTCTTTGTAGAGATTTCAATAATTCCTAGAAAGGTTTTGTCCTGCCCCTTCCCTGATCAGAATCTAAATAAAGCCATCCCTTTGAACCACTATTGTTTAGTGTTGTGTGTGTCATTACTCAATCTTACTAAAATTGGAAGTACTGTTCCATGGCACCCAACGGTAACCTAACCAAAAATTAATTTTAGAACTAAAGCATTCAAACCTGTGGTCTATCCAACCTCGTCACCCTAGGCTCATTGCTGCTCAAAGACTTATCTCTTTTCCATGCTTGTACCCATACCCAAAACTGCTCTGAGACCCAATCCTGCCCTGAGAGATATACTTCAAAGATTTCCATCTCTGCCTCAAAATCAATCCCTGCCTTGAGACCTATCCCTTTCAATGGGCCAGTTTCTTACCCAAAGCCCATCCCAGCTCAGTATCCATCCCTGCTCCGACACTGGCTATACAGCCATATCTGCTCTGAGGCCTATCCCCTTACGAGTTCCTCCAATGACCTAAAGTCTATCCCTCTTCTGAGGCCCAAGTCCTCACTGAGACACTTACCACATAATCACCTGCAGCGCATGCATGATCCTCACCAGGGGGCCACCCACATGGCCCGCTCCAACTGATCACCTTATTCACATTATCTGCTGCTCACTAGGAGACTATCCATGTCTTCACTAAGGGTAGACATTTTTGAACTATGTAAAATGCAGATTGATCAAAAACATTCAATTCAAATGTCTTCAAAAAGGTTTGCATTCTGAATAATCACAAAGGGCAATGGGCCTCATCTCAAGTGGGTTGTATCCCAGTGGAAAATCTGCCAGGATACCACCCAATGCAAATAGCGTTACTGCAACTCTGGCCGGTGCTATTAGCACCAGATATTGTTGCAGTGTGGCGGTAAATCCCCATTCATATTGGGCCCATTGGACCCAATGGGCAATTTTCAGTGCTATTACCGCTGTGCTAATAGTGCCACGGTAATAGCACCAAAATAGGTAGAAAGTGGCCGGATTTACCTCCAGCTAAAAGCATGTGGGCTTTATATGCATTAAAGAACCAACCAATCACACGTTGAGCTATATGGACACAGCTATGCCCACGCCATATGACACCACTGTATACAAAACTGTCCAATCAGAAGGCGCAACAATCTGTAGCTGCAAATAATCACCACACCCGCAAAAAAATCACTTTACATTAATCATTGCTTTTTGTACTTGCCAGTGAAAAGGTTTCTGTGTAACTACCAGCACTTTTGGCACTGTACTCTTTCAACTTATCATACTTTTCACCCAATTTTCCTCTACTCCTATTTTCCTTTGTCTTGTGATTTGTTTGGTTTGTCTATTTTTTTCTTTAGTTTATTGTTTATTTTCTTTTTACTTTTTCATTTTTTGTAGCATATTATTTTTCATCTTGTCATTTTTATTCTTTTATATTTTACTCCCCGATTGGACATACCAACATGTCTGACCACCAGAATAGGAGCTGTGAGCACATGTCTGACCACAAGAATAGGAGCAGTGATGATGACATCATCATTTGGGTTCCGAATCCTTCACCACCAAGGAAGAGGCAAACTGGTATGAAAAAAACTACAGACAGTTGGCGCTTCTTTAAAGTAAAGGAACACTGCTTGAGAAAAGAGGCGTAGGACATACTGTGCACCATTTGCAACAAAACTCTATGCCGTGGACCATCCGGTATCCTGTCTCAAAGTCTAGGGACACCGATAATGATAAACCATATTTTGCGAGTCCACTGGGATGACGTTGATGATGATAACTGGAAAGCCCATGAATGCCACAAAAGAAAGATGCACAGGGCTCATTCCTTGCACAGACGAACATCAGCAGCACCTGCAGAACCTGCCTCAACCAGTGCATCACCAATGCCAACTGGAAATGCACTGTCTACATCAGCACTGGTATCCACTAAACTGACTCCTATTTTACCGACACCCGATCTAAGCATGATGAAAGTCATGTGTAAAAGATGTTGCGAACGGGTAGTCCATGGAGATGCCATAATTGAGCAATGGCTGCAGCTAATAGCCCAACATCAGTCTACCTGTCATGCCTAGTTTTCTTTTAGTAAGTGGCAATTCTTTTCCCCCCGTTTTTTCTTACAAATATATAAACAAACACAATGTTTACAAAAAAGACATATATGTTGGATTTTATTTTAATTCCTTTTGTTATATGTTTCATCCTTATATATGTTCCTCCCCTATTACACCACCCTCTTTCCATCCCCCAAAACTGTTCTTTTAAGGGCTACCTTTTTATGCTCGTGTAAAACCACTCCTGCCATTGTTCACCTTGGCTGTGTAAAATCACTCCCGCTATTCATTGGCCAATACCGTAGCTGCGGCTAGAATTTCTTTTTTTTTACACATATTTGTTTGTGCACATATGTGCATTACATATATATATTTATTAAAATTCTTACCAAATACCTTAATAGATGCTTGACTTTTTCTTTCGTATTTGGTCTGTAAAAGAAAATGAAATATACTTCATATTATTGATAAATGCCATTTACAACAGACACTATCATCACCAGAGTTTTCATGAAGTGACACAAAATAAATACAAAATCATTTATGTTTTTGTCTCATAATGATACTAAAAGAATACTGATTGTATTCCAATTACCACGTTGCATTCATTCATCATTCTGTAGATGAAAAGATCTTCTCATTGGAGAAAAAAATATCTCTGTTCTGCTATTTTAAATATTCAACAAGTTAAATATTCAATTAAGTTAATATGAACTAGTTTTTGCATCAGCAAATTTGAAAAGGAATTGCCTACAATATCCATAATTCGTACACTAATAAATGCATTTAAGTGCAATGCACAAATGTTACGAAACTATATAAACATTACTTTATGCTACATTTTGCTGATTAGTTTATGCAACCTTCACCAGGGAAACCAAGACATATAGCATAACCAGTTCTTCAGTTTTACAAATAAATAATTTAAGACATGACAAGACTGTAACATTATTTCGAGTATTCATCTTTTTAAATTATAGTCATACCTATATTATCAATAATAAGTAGACAATAAAAATTGCTGTGAATAAAGATATTAATACTTAGCAAAAACGACACTAATTACCTAACAAATGTAATTTCCATACTTCTTATACAATCTGTGTGGGTCCTTTGTTTGGCCATCAACACACATAAGAAGTTAATAATGACATTTTATATTATCCACGCCATATTTTCAAAATGTTTAAAACTACAAATTATTATATAAACTTGGTTTAGTGCTAATAATGCTACACAGTGTTAAAACACTTTTTTTACTACACCATAATGTATTTTAACTCATAAAAATTATATCTACATTAGAATTTCTTAACTTCTTTTATAATTTGCTGTGTGTCCTTTTTCTGGCTACCTACACAGCTTAGAAACTAATCACAATAATCTTAAACCTACCGTACAAAATGAAAGAACATATATGATTTAATGACCAAATAGGTTATCTGACTTTCTAAAAACTCCCCACTGCACATAGAACATATTTCTACATTTAACAAACTAACCTGTTCAGTAAGTTATTTGGATTTTGTATTTTAATAGCACTATACATTGTTTTATCTACAACCTACTATTTACTTGTTTCATATGTAAACAGGCATCAGCTTCTAAACTCTGTCAAATCCAAAATAATGTACATGAAACCATTTATGTAACCTAGAACTTATTGGAAAAACTTTTAAATATTAAAATACACAGTGTTTTACACAATAAACCAAAACTAGAAGATACCAGAATGCTATTTTCTCTTCTAAATTATATAATCCGCACAATATTACCTCTACAGTTATTTAGAACTGTTTTAACAAAACATCCTAGTTACAATCCACATCGTACTTTACATAAAAGACTTATTAGCTTATTTTTCTATTTCAAACTTTATTTTGCATGTTTATGTCCACAAACAATATTACACATATGTTTTAAAACTTTGCTTCTTACTACATTAATTAAGCATTCTTTAAACCCTTTGGCAATCTAGCTTGATATGTGACTATAGTGTCATTACAAACAAGCCAATCTATTTCTGTACGCACCCATATCATGAAATGTCCAGATTCAATAGATGCCCCCTCATGAAAAATAATTGCACATGTTTTAAAAGTTTTCTTACTAACAGAAACTTACCTATTTACACAATTCATTATTGAAATGTTAATTTTCCTACCATCTACATTGTATCTTTGAAACATAATCAATACATACTTATTAAAAACTAGATTTTGCAGTGGTGATTGTAAATTACAACCACAGTCACCACATTGTATGTCATGGAATGCTTTAGTTACAAGATCAGAAAATGTTACACTTTTCTGATCAGGCACATGCACATACACAAATCTTTCACATACATCTGAAGTACAATAATCGCTCTTACTTTTTGGACACATATGATTCCCCTCATAACTAATTCCTGCATACCAATCTACATTAACATTTTCCTTCACTAATAACTCAAAGACAGTCATTACAAATTCTTGACCATTTTCCTGTTTATTTTGAGAAAATTGTTGATTTCCACTTGCAACAGCTACTACATTTCGGATTGACATTGCTGAATGTAAACTATGTGGATTTTCATCTACAGATGTTTTAAGAGTTGAAAGTTCCACACAAAGTTGCTTCTCTGCTGTGGAAGCTATTTGTTCACCAATGGAGTCATTTGAAACAACATACACAAAGCTGCATTACAGTAACATTCAACTCCTTTTTGATTACTAAACCTGCAATGGGAGTATGTTAGAGTTGAACAACTCTCCAACACCGCTAATGCCTGTTGCTTTACAGTCTTACCAGAACTGATTTCATGTGAATGTGCTTTCACTGACTCCATACATTTCCTGGATAAGTGCTTCGCAGGTACAGGTACAAGGTCCAGGTGAGGAGCACACATTCACGCAACCTATTATATTTTTCAATACAAGAAATGTCAGCTGTCATTTTCCTTTCATCAAAGTTAATTAAAAACAAACCTTCTATATTTTTTACATTTGACAAAGCTACATATGACATTCCTTCTTTAAACACTGTCTGACCAATGTCAATAAGTGCTGTTTCTAAAGTCAAACCTTGTGATTTATGAATAGCTATTGCATAAGCAGAACACAATGGAAACTGCGATCTTTTCACAAAGGTTTTAAAAAGTATGAAATCTGCAGAGCTCTGACAAATCAAGTGAGTTGCTTCCACACCATCAAACTTAACTTCAACATGTTCAATAGGTGTACTGTGAGGAAAACTATGAAATGCAATCAGTCTTCCCATTGCTCCATTCTCTAGACCAATTTCTACATTCAAGTTCTGCTTTAACATAACTTGTGCATGGCTACTTAGTTTTAAAACTATTTCCAGACCTGCTGTTTTAGAAATTGAATTCTCTAATTGAACAAGCTTTTGCTCTCTTATCCAACTCTAAAGGCATAACTTGACCATATAAAACATCTCATGATTTTATGTCCAGAATATTTTGATTCCCTGACAATAGCATTGTAGATTTAAACTTGTTACACTCTGCAAGTGTGCACATCAAAGCAACACAAGAAATGTTTTTTAAGAGTCAACATGACCTCAGACGCACTGCAATCTGCATGAAACATATTAGAAATCAGCCTTCCTTTCAAAACTGCTTTTACATTTTCCTCAAGAACAACTATACAGATCTTGTTAAGCATTTCTGCATACTCTAAGTCTCCAAATTGCTTCATATTAATGGTAGGTTCTTGGAATTCAAAACAATTCCAAATGATAACATTACCAATACTTCCTATGCTTTTTTGAGCATCCTTAGATTGCAGCATTCTGAAAATTGGTTGACCTCTCACTGGAGTTAATTGTAGCAAGTCTCCAAAAACAAGTACATGTTTACTTCCAAACAAAATGTTGTAGTCAGTCTTCAAAACCTCTTCCATGCACAAGTGAATGAAAGTTAGCATCAAGTTAGATACCATACTTACTTCATTAAGAGTCAACATGACCTCGGACGCACTGCAATCTCCATACTTACTTCATCTGTAATCAAGGTATTTCATTTTTGAAGAACTTTTCCTACTTCTTGTGCTGCACTTGATACGAGTTTCCAATACTCTAGTTTGTTGGCATGCTCCACTGGTAACATCAACAGTCGATGTAAAATAACACCTCCTACATTGAATGCTGCTAAACCTGTTGGAGCAGTTACAATACATGACAAAGAGCAATCCATTTAATTTTGGATCATAGCTCTTATTGTGTTTATTCAAAAAGATGTACCTGTTCATGCTTGTCCACTAACATACAACAATACAGGTTTGCATTGCACACATGAGCATTCACGCTTGTCAGCAAACCATGTAAGAACATATCTTTAATTTTATTATAAACTTCATTTTGCTCTGTATTAGGATTACTGACCATTTCATCACAATTCACATCTGCACATTTACTTTGTTGCATTGCAATGTCTACTTCCTCCATAGCAAGATCAACATCAGTTTGAATAATTGGCTCAACAAGTACATTTTGACTTCCTGCTGCAGAATAGGAGTCTCTTTTGCCAATTCAGCTGCCAACAATTCTTCTTGATGTAGTTCTTTTTCCAGTAACCCCAAGAACTGATCACAATTTGGATATGTAATAAAAAAATTGTTAGCAAAAAATGATGCTTCAAAAGTTTCAGAACTTCAAAATTAATCACTCTGCATGCCAAGTGAAAATAAAACTGCAAAAGACAAAAATAAAATAATTCCTTTTTCTCTGCAGTTTGGCGCAAATGTTTCATGTGGTTAATGAGACTTGGCTTTTCATGTCTCACTAGACAATCACTACAACCATGTACTTTAAACCGTCCTCTGTCACTGTTTGGTTCAATATTTCGTTATGAGAAGCGTTGTGCTACTTCATATAAACAAAGATCCTCCAACATTTCACAGCAATTTGGATAATATGTATCAATCAAGTTGTTTTTCAAAATCTCTGTACTGTCAAGTGCTGCTTCAGCTAACTGCTCAATTTTAGTCAAAGGCTTCAATACCCAATTTCTACTACTAGCTGGTCTAAGACTTAACCAAACGAGTAAGCTGATCTGTAGCTTCATAGCTGCCACACTCTCTATGTGAAAGCATCTCCAAACCAGGAAAGCAAGCAAGGAAGTGCAAGGTAGAGAAGAGAGGAAAACGGAACACAAATGCTCCAAGTAAATGCAGCCAGCGCAGCACGACTCTTGGTAGTGCACAGAGAACAAGTGACTTTAGAATTACAGTTATAGCCCATAAGTGGGTAGTAAGCCCATATACACTGAAATTATGACTAATCAATAAAGAGCCTGGTACCCAGTGAGAGTCTAAGAATAGCTAACCAACCAGTTGCTACAGCATAAAGATAACAGGGAACAGGGAAAGGGAAAAGAGAAAGCACAAAAGAAAATAAATGTTTTGAGCTGCTTCCAAAACTTCAGGTGGTGCAGCTCAAGTTTGAGAGAGGCACAGAGGACATTGCAGAAAATTACCCATCTACAACTCAACTTTAACTACTTAACTAATACAACTAAACAGCTCATATACCATAGAACATTTACAAAAAGTAGAATATCATTAACTGACCATTAAGCTTGCCAAGTTGTAATATATCTGACCCTGGGACCAATCATTTTTCAATAATAAAAACAGAGCTAATCTTTCAAAGCACACTACCCTTTTCTTACATAACATAACAATTCTTAATGTACTATCAAACCATGCACACTTAGACAACTGTAACACAGTACAAAATCGCCACTTTAGAGTCACAAAAATACAGCTTAATATCCAAGTAGACAGCACACACACACAGCCACAATATTTGTCAAGGATACAGTTATACTGATTGTTTCACACTATGATTTCTTATGCACCCTCATTCATATTATATCTACCAATATCACAGAAAAACAACTTTTATTTGCAAATGTATTTTCTACAAACATAAGCATAGCATAACGTGTGATACTTCTTCATCACTTTCCTAAAAACACTGAAGTAAAATATAGAAAACCCTACTTTCCAATCAATACTTATAAACTTGACCAAACGAGACACCTCAACATACTTCACTTATCTTACAAATACAATAATTCAAACTATATATAACATATATAAAAACAGACTATCAAAACTCATCTTCAGCTGCTCCAAATAATGAATAGAACTTCACTATAAACAAACACAGCACATGTGCACACTCTGAGCTCTGGTATCACACTGTCGAAACTTCTGAAAAATGTCACTTGCATAACTTTCACAATTCAATACCATAAAAAGAGGACTGTAGAAAGCAAAGAATTAAAATAGCAAACACATTTTTATTACAAGCAATTTCAATAAATAATCCCAAACACAATTCTCCAAAGAATACTTTATGCATACACACTACATTAAAAACATCTTTTATTTTTTCCTAATTTTCCCAAATTACATAGGCGCTGCTATAACCCCGGCGACAGAACAAAAAGCTGCCTCTAGTCACGGCTAAATGTACATTTTATCAGATGTATTGAAAAACACATATTACAAAGAATTGCAAAAAAACTCACACTGCCTGTCAGGTAAGAATATCCAAACAGAAACACATGTACAAATCTGTGCAAAAACATCCATAATCAAATTTGTTCACTGCACCACAATACAGACAAGTGTAGCCATGGGTACAACAATTGGGTTCATACACGCGGCTAACAAAGCCTGCCACAAAGTACGATGTACGACTAGCAAATTCGTAGCCACAGGTTAAGTAAACCGTCAGCAGTTGCGGCTACCCGTAGCATTATGGCACGTTCAACAAGCCATTTTCCCAAAGTGTATTAATTGAAATAGCACAAAGGTACACATAAGGACATAGACTCATAAACACATATGAAATTGTGTGCTGTAAAATCAATGCAACAACATGATCAATGCACAGTAACTAGAATCGCTATACCCGTGGCTGCAGCAATAGTCACAGACGCGACTACACCTGCCAAAAATCCACTGTGTCCCATTGGCTTGCTCATAGCCACGGCAATAACCCATCGTATGATTAGTATCCATGGCTATAAAACACCCGACAGGATACGATGTTTCATTGGCTGCTGTCATAACCACGGCTATTATTTTAAAATAAAACTTCAAAAGGTATTTTCTTTTTTCCAAAATACTTAAAAGGTTATGTAGGTGGCTCTTAAAAGAGCCTTTGGGTTCTTTTTCCAACATATTATGAAAAAATATACGTTCAATTATAAAAATAATCTTCACATCTATGATGATGCAAATTATTTCGAATAAATGCTCTTTTTTTAGACGATTAATTAATTTCCTTTTCCCAAAGAGAAAAAAACCTGTGCTCCATATCAAAAATATTTCTCCACAAAGACAGCATATAGCTCTCATTTCAAACAATCCATCTAAAACAAAATTTTAAAACCAAACAAAACGTTGTAAACCAATACTTTGCCAACTCATCACCTATGTCCACAACATGACTATGAACCCCATTAACAAAAACATGTCCACAGTCTGCTGAAGAAACACATTCCTCTCCTTCTTAAATTGTTTCCATTTTCAAATATCAAATAAAACCATACATATACCCCAAAAACTCTTACTATAATAATACAATATAATCTACAGTTTTATTGGCATATATAAACATCACTCAAAAAATACATACTCTGATAGGTTCAACATTCAACAGCATCTGAGGTACTTGATAGCCTATTGGCAACCACCCACCACACAGACAAACAGACAAACAACTAATCAGAGAGTAAAAACAAGAATTCCACCTTCTCTCCTTATGTAATGTTCCTCCATTGCTAATTCTAATATCTGAGGTGACAACAGTATTTTTCTTTATCACAGTACAATGGAAAATGTCACGAATGGCTTGATTAAAACTATCCAACAGAGGAAGAAATAAAAAAGAAGATACTCAAGAAAAGGAAGCAGAGGAAGATGCATCACATTCAAGATAAACTAATAAACTCTAATAAACTCCAAATCCCTCTCTGATTCTGAGGGACAACCTAGACTTTCTCGCCATCACCGAGACATGGTTACACGCTGCAGCAGGCCTTATGCTTATGCTAGCAGTCCCAGACTCCTGTACTATTTTGAGACAAGACAGACAAGGAATTAGAGGAGGAGGTATTGCCATTATCTGCAAATGTAGTCTCGCCAGGAGACTAGCCCCCTTACGATTTCCAATCGTGTGAAGCACTGTCAGTCAAAGTACCTTCGAATAATTCTCAGACCCTTAATATACACCTGATATACCGTCCCCAGGGCCCAATTGGAACATTTGAGGATGACATTAACACGATCCTAGCTAACAACCTCAAAATTTTGTCGCAGTCATTACTATTAGGAGACTTCAATCTGGGTCTCAACGACCCATCGGATTTGCCTGCCCTGGCAATAGCTAATATACTTGCAGAATTAGGCTTCACCCAAATAAGCACTACCCCTACCCACAACAAAGGTAGAATACTAGATTGGGTGGCAGACTACAACTGCCACACCAACACCCTCTTTATCTCACCATTAGCCTGGACCGACCACTGCCTTATCTCATTTACACTCTCCACCAATAGACCCCCATCCACTCCTCCCCCTATGGCTCCTCCCACACTTACTAGAAATAAAAAGAGCACCACAGCGGATAGGCTTATCCATGCCTTACTCCCTACCCTTAATGCACTTCCCGACAACGCCGACCCAGAGAGCCTGGTTGAGGAGTTGGACAAAATTATGGCTTCTTCCTTGGACCAGATCACCGCTCTTCAACTCAGACCAAATAAACCTAAAAGTCATCTAAACAAATGGTTTACACCCTTCCTAAAAAACCTAAGGCAACAATAAAGAAACTGTGAGGCTGCCTGGAAACTACTACCTTCGGAAACTAATAAATTAAAGCTCTCTAAACTCTCATCCTTATACAAAAAAGAAATCTGCCTGGCTAAGCGGGCTTCTAACGACACTCGGATCTCCCAAGCTAATTCCAATATGAAAGAATTATTCACTATCCTCAAAGAATTAGAGAGCCCAATAACTATACCAGATACAAATAACAAAGATAAAAAATGGTGTCCAGACATCCAACATGCACTGGCTAACAAAGTATCTACTCTACAAAACAAAATATCCCAAAAAACTCTTTAACAAGCCCACCATCTCCCAAAACCACTGGATCACAGCTGAAGCCCAACTTACCCGATTCAACTTCTCTAAAGTCTCTATTCTTAAGGTAGAAAGAAATATTCTATCCCTCAAACCATCCAATTGTCAGGGTGATATTTGCCCGGCACAGCTCATCAAGGATGCAGCTCGAGACCTATCACCCTTCATATCCAAGATCATTAATGTTTCTTTTACCACCGGCACTATACCCACGTACCTCAAACAATCAATGGTACTTCCACTCTTAAAAAAATCAATGCTAGATCCCTCAACACCTACCAACTACAGGCCAATCACAACAGTCCCTTTTCTCCTAAAAATATTAGACAAGGTAGCCTATACACAAATTAAAAAATATTTGTAATTAGACCACCTACTAGGAGCTAGACAGTCAGGATTTCGCCCACAACATGGAACAGAGACTGCCCTCATTGATCTCAAGACCCAAGTAGATGAACTTAGAGACAACGGAAAATCAGCCTTGCTCCTCCTCTTGGACCTCTAAGCTGCATTCGATCTGGTGGACCATGCAATATTATGTAACCATCTCGACACAGCAGCACACTTATCTAAGGACGATGTAACCTGGATTAGGACCTTCTTAAGTGGCAGAACCATGAAGGTCTTCTCACCCTCAGCAGCTGCAGACCCCATACCCATCACTTGTGGTGTTCCACAGGGATCCTGCATTTGACCTACACTGCACAACATATTCACCAAGCCCCTTTTCGATTATCTGGACCATCGTGTATCACCTACACTAACTATGCAGATGATACTCAGATCCTCCTCCGACTTTCAGGGAAGTCACTTCAAAAAACAAACTGTTATATATAAACTGGGTGAAAACAAACAAAGAACACTACTAGTTGCATGCAGGAAAAAGAATAGAAAGGTTAAGTAAACTTGGAGAAGAAGCAAAAATAGGGTTGGATAAGTAAACTTGGAGAACAAGTTTATCTAACTATTTTTAAATGTCTATGCAACAAACACAAATGTTTTCAAACAGATGAAGAAGCCATTCAAGTCTCAAGTAGTGACAACGTCATCATTTGGGTCGACATTCCATCACCATGTAGGAAGAAGCATGATGGTATGAATACAAATTTAGTCAATTGCTACTTTTTTAGAGTATAGGAACACTACTGGAGAAAAAAGGCAGAAGAGGTATTGTGCACCTTCTACAACACAACTCTATGCTGTGGACCTTGCAATATCCTGTCTCAAAGTCTAGGGACATCAATAATGATTAACCATCTAATGAGAATAGACTGGGACGATGTCGATGATGAGAATCATAAAACACTTGAACATCATTAAACAAAAACATGCATGGCTCCCAATAATTCCATAGACAAAGATCTGCACCACCACCAGCACCTCCCTCCACTAGTACATCACCAATGCCAACTAGAAATGCACCCTCTATATCCACTACACTGATACCTATTTTACCATCATCCAATCTAAACATGATGAAAGTCATGTGTATAATATGCTGAGAATGATTAGTTAAGGGAGATGCCACAATTAAGGAATTGGAAATATCCCACTGCATGTGATAAATCATTACACATACTAGAAATCTCGCTAAGAAAGCTTTCCATCAATCTCCTACTTCTAGCTGCAGCGGTACCACAGTCTTTTGACTATAGGTTCACCTTTCATGGGAGTTAAGTGTACAACATCTACTGCAAATCCCCTGGGAGGATCATAACAATGCAGCTATAAGAAAATACAAAAATAAGCACATTACAAAAATAAACTTGCATAGAACCATCAATCGAACCAGCTCACAAAACACTCTAAACACCCACAAGGACTTCATAACGCAAAATGCATTAAAAGTACAAGAAATAAAATCAAACAACCTTCAACCTCAATAACCAATACAAAAGCTACATCTCCACATGAAAAAATGCTAGTCACGCAATCACACCAAATGAAAAAATAATAAAGAACACCATTGAATAGCAGTGCACTCTACAACTAACACACACAGCACTGCAAATAAACCTTCAAACATGTAAATGGTGATCAACACTTACTTTCACATCAGCCACACACCTGCAATGTGCACAGTGAGAGTTCAAAAATCAAAAGGACAAAACTGCAGAAAATTGTGGCTTTTAAACTTTCCAAAATGAATACTGAAAAAAGAGGACTATATACCAATAAAACTACTAAGATGGCTGACACATTTTCAGCACAACCTATCACTAAGCCCTGCACAAATGCAAAAGTAACAAAAACCAATAGCAAACAATGAAACTGACAGAAATCTGTTTTCTTCCCACCTACCCTCTTTCATAGCCACGGCTATTTGACGCGGCTAAAGATTTTGATTTGTACCCACAGCTACACAAACATTTTTCTGCAAGCCCAAAATCAAAATAAATTGCCCTTCAAACCTTCAAAGGAAATAAATGAACAACTAAGTACATAAAATAACCTAGATAAAGAAAAATCTGTACTGTATCATCCACAGGAACATATGATTATTGCACACAAAATTGATGGTTATAGACTCAGCCACAAATATAGCCATGGATACTACACACAATGGGGGTCGCTAGGAGGTTGCTGGTCCGGAAACAACGGTACCGTAAACTTGCCGGTACCGTTGTTTCCGGACCGGTAAACTACGAGCTCTCCGAACGGGTGTCTTTTCGCCCACCAGGTCTGACATGGCGGACAGAACAGCACCCGCTCACAGAGCTTGATGGATGCACCGGCACCATTCATAAATGGTGCCGGTGCATCCATCCTCCCCATTCCCATTGAGTTCAATGGGACTTCAATGGGAATCAGGAGTCATTTTTTCCAGCGCTCGGTAGGTGCGACTATTCTAATGTACAGTAACACTCACTGTGCACACCGATCCATGCTGGTGTTCATTGTCTTGTACTGAGGGCCGATAGCTATCTGTTGTTTTGTCCTTTGAAACTGTTCAGTATAAAATAAAGATCTTTGTATGTTCCTTTGTAACCCGTGTTCGGTGTATTTCCCTCTGGGTGTACCCAGCCTAAATATTTTCTCTTTGTTTTCACAGTTGGCGCCTGAATAGGGATCCTCAAGATTGATGCCGGATTGTCGAAGGTTGACACACGCTATCGGACCAGGATCGGACGGTCTGACAAAATAAAGGGGCCCCTTCTGAAAGAGACGTGACACCTCAGCAGCGCTGCACGGCCTGATCCCTGGACGATTAGCTTGTGGTCCGAGACGGCATCTTGACGAGGGTCCACTTATCAAGGCGGGCAGTTTTGCTGAAATCACCAAACACAAGGTAATATTTGTTAGAAAAGAATTTTGAAATCCGATTGGACCTCCTTAGGATTGATCAGGTGAGTCGTGACCCGATTCTTAAGTATCCTGATCATTTGATTTGGCGCATTGTATCTGAAAATACAATTATTGACCAGGTAACACCAATATTTTGATATGCCCGGGAAATTGTCTACCTGCTTCAGGGCGTTATTCCACAGCGATAGGCAAGCTTTAGAATTTAGCCGTCCGGCACCTCAGGAGGGTTCGCCGGCTTGTACTATGTACTGTAAGCATGGCATTGGAAGTATAGTGTTTAATGATATTTGGCACAGACAAACTAGACATGCTTCCGAACTTCAGTGGCCAATCAATGGTAGTTTTGAAATCCCTTGTATTGAGTATTTAGAGTCAATTTTGGTAAAGAAAAAGGCTAGACCTGCAGCATTCGATGTTTTGCAGAATTGTAAAAAAGAGGCTTTACAGCAGCTTAAGAGTAGAGAGAAACATGCGCGCCATCATAAAATGAACGCCGAAAAAGCGTTGTTATATGACCAAGATAAACAGTCCGTGTCAGCTAGGAATATGGACAGGGCATTCTCACTTGGCATTCAGAAAATCTATCCTTCCAAAGACCTCCATGTTTCCGATGAATTCATTGACAAATTATTAAATGAGCGAAGAGGAACCGTATGTTCCTCTTCGTGCTGTTTTGCCTCTTCCTGCTGTTATTCCTGTTGTTCCTGCTCCTCCTGTTGTTCCTTTTCCTCTAGTTGTTGTTCCTCCACCTGCTCCGCCGCCTCTTCCTATTGCACCAGTAGTAGTAGCTCCATTGAATTTACCTGCTCCCCGTCTTCCATGTGGTCCTGTGCCGCTTGTAGTCGATCAGGGTGTGGGGTCAAGGGTTGTCACTCGTAATACTGTACCCCCAGAGACGAAGCGGAATTTGATTGCATGGGCTAAGCATTGTATGGAGAGAGATGATCGAGCTAATGTTCTTGCCACACTTTCTAATATGGATAATTTTCCTGAGAAAAATGTTTTTATTGAAGGTTTAGGGATTCATTTATGTGTAATGTGGGGCACATTAAATAATGCAGATCTCCCACAAGGGTTGAGAGATCTGAACACTTTAGCATTTTTAAGAGACACTGTGGAGAAAGTACATGAGCATGTCGAGAGGATATTTGAGTATAGAAAGGAGTTGGAAAGGTTACAGAATGAGGATGACGACGAGGATAGTATGTATGTACAGAAACGTTTCCTTCCTTGTCGCAAATCGATATCCGAAGAAACACGAATTTGTACAAAAGATGCGATTAGATGGTTCTCAGATATGTCGATTACTCCAGTTGAGGTATATGACACATACAGTCAGTATGCGCCAGAAATGCAGAGGAAAGTGATACAGGTAATTATAGAGTACCTGCAGGATGAATGTGTAATGAGAAAGATTAGTTGTCCCACAGAGTTATTGAGTATTTATAAGAGAGCTTTTTCACCTGACACTTCTTCGACTGCTTTAGCGCTCGACTTGGCTCTGTTGCTTAGTAAGTGTTCGGAGTTGCCTACTTCTCAGTTGCCTATGAGAGAGGTTCCTCCGACATTTGTCCCGAAGGTTGAGGTTGCGCTAATCCAGCAACGAATGCAGCTGCTGTGAACACTCCCGCACATTATGTATCACAGTTTGTTCACGTGCCGTTCTCAAGACAGGAAGTGAATGCCATTAGACAGTCTATTCCTGACATTAGGAAAAATCTGACAGGATTCTATAAAGAAATAGAGTCTGTCTTCCAGTCCTCAGTATTCACCTTGGGTGATATTGATCTGTTATTTCCTGTACTCCTGCCCGTAGATTTGTGGAAACAGGTTAGGACTATAGATGACGTACCAGGGTTGGGAGATACATGGGCTAACATAATTAGACTTGATGGAGAAAGGCTGGATGTCAAGAGACTGCCTCAGGTAATACTAACTTTACCGGACACGATTATCGCTAAATTGAAAACCATAAATCCTGAAAAGAGAAGGTACGGCCTGTGTCCAAGGGAAGTCTGAGGTTACTACCGAGTTCTCTAATCGCTTCGAACAGGTATTCTCGGATTTCAGTGGACAAGACTTAGGCACAGAGTCTGGGAAAAGATTATTTGTGGGCAAATTAGTGTGTGTATTGCTGCCTGACATCCGGTCACAAATTATGTCTTCTGAGAGTGCTTGGCAGGGGGAAGTCCCAATCAGAAGTACTGCACATGGCTCAGTACTATGAGAATCGTGTCAATAATGAAAAGGAAAGAGTTGAGAAGAGACAAGGTGATTTGAAGACTAAAGTATTATTACAGCAAATTTTTAGAGGCCCTAGAGGGGGTAGTTCGCAGATTAGAGGTCAGTGTGTTCCACCAGGAAATGTGCTCTTGGGTCCTGTGAATATTAACCGGTGTGCCTATTGTCAGCAAGAGGGTCATTGGCGTGCACAATGCCCCGTCCTTCAACAAAGGTCGAATAACACATTTGGAAATATGGGTAGATGATCCAGAGGTCGCCCGGGTGTAGGGGGCCGTGGTAGAGGTCAGTTTGCACAGGATCCTCAGCAACCTTTTTTGCAGGATAATCAGACTCAGAGTGTGGATACGAGAAACATATTTGATCATCCTTCTGCTGCATATCTATCTGAAGAACTTCCTTTTGATGACATTCTGTTTCGTTAGGATTGCCCGAAGCAGGGTTTGGAACCTACGCCTATTCCCGTTAATCAGAAAGGTCCCTACGTTGAAATGGTGGTGGGAAATAGGAAACATCTATTCTTGATAGATACTGGGGCACAGAAGTGTTCCATTGATCATTCTCGGGTTCCAAACATTCCACTGTCAGTGCAAACCAAAGTTTCCATAGGGTTTTCTGGCACACCAGTTGTTTGCCCAATTTCTTCGCCGGTACCTATTTCTTTGGGTCCCTTCATGGACCATCACCCATTCCTTTTGACTTCAAATTGTGGAGAGAATTTGCTGGGGTTGAATCTGTTGAAAGAATTAAATGCGGTAATTCATTGTTCTTCTGATAGAGAGCGTTTGACGATTTCACCACAGCAACTCTCTGTCTCTCAATTCTTAACCAGACCTTTGCCGGCAGAATTCAGTGATGTACCAGAGTGTCTATGGGAAATTGACAACAATGATGTCGGTGTTTTACAGATCGAGCCTGTTAAAATAGTCTTGAGACATGGGATAAAGCTGCCACGCATTCCACAATATAAGATTTCAGTTGAGGGCGAGCAAGCTTTGAAATGCATCATTTCCAATTTTGTGCATCGAGGGGTGATTGAGGAAATCGCAGGTAGTTTGTGCAATAGTCCAATTTGCCCGTGTACAAAAAAGGCGATAATGCAATTCCTTTTCATTTCATAATTGATCTACGTGCCATCAACAAGGTCGTCGCTCCGCAATTTCCAATTGTGCCTGATGTGACGACAATATTAACTATGATTCTGGCTACAGCTACTTACTTTAGTGTTGTGGATCTGAAGAATGCTTTCTTTAGTATTCCTATACACAAGGGCAGTAGATACTTGTTCACGTTCACTTTAGGGGGACACTCGTTCACCTTTACCCGTGCACCGCAAGGTTACAAGGAAAGTCCTAGCATTTATAGTAGGGCTTTGAAAGAACAGCTTGATACTCTTGAATTGTCCTCTACTTGTACACTGCTTCAATATGTTGATGACCTGCTTTTAGCTGCCGACTCTGAGAGTGCTTGTAAGGAGGGCACTGTGTTACTGCTTATTCATCTGGCTAAACATGGTCACAAAGCTTTGTTTAAAAAGTTTCAATACTGTTGTCAGGAGGTCGCCTATTTAGGCTATCTCCTGTCAAAGGAGGGAAGAAGATTGACACCTGAAAGGATCAAACTAATTTCTGGCATGTCTGTCCCAAATACGCAGAAAGAAGTTAGAGCCTCGATAGGTATGGCTTCTTACTGTAGGTTGTGGATCCCAAACTTCTCACTAGTGATTAAGCCGATGTTGTCTTTGACGAAGAAGGGCATTTCTTCGCCATTGCCGTGGAACGCGGAACACCAGCAATCATTTGATCTGCTCAAGACTGCATTGTGCTCGGCACCAGTTTTGGGCACACCAAACTATGAAAAGGCCTTTGTGTTGTTTATGCATAAATGTGATGGATGTGCTTTGGCTGTATTAACGCAGGAACATGGAGGGAAGAATAGGCCATGCGGTTACTTTTCTTCTGCCCTTGATCCTGTAGCATGCACTTTGCCAAGATGTTTGCGAGCTGCCGCTGCTGCTGCTGTGTCTGTAAAACAGCGTGAGGGAATGGTCCTAGGCCATGATCTACTCCTGATGGTGCCTCACTCTGTAGATGTTTTACTGAATAGAACCCAAACGCAACACCTCACTTCTGCACGGTTGACGAGATATGAATTGATCTTGTTTGCTTCTCACATACAAATTAAGAGGTGTTGTGTTCTTAATCCGGCTGAACTCTTACCTCTCCCGCAAGGTACTGCTTGCAGTGATGAAGAGTCACATGACTGTCTGTATACTAGCGAGCAAGAGACAAAGGGTAGAACTGATCTAAAAGACACTCCTTTGAACAATCCACAAGGGGAGCTGTTTTGTAATGGCTCCTGCTTCAAACTCCCGAATGGCACATCCAAAGCTGCTTATACAATCAATACATTGAGCACAGTCGTGGAAACCAAGAGAATCACACATAACTCTGCGCAGGCAGCAGAGATTATAGCATTGACCCGAGCTTGTGAACTTTCCGAAGGGCTTACAGTAAACATATATACTGATAGTCAGTATGCCTTTGGGGTGGTTCACAACTTTGGTAGACTTTGGTCAGAACCTTAACCTCACATGGTACAAAGATTCAGCATGGCTCCCTAATCATACAACTGCTCTCAGCGCTTGCGCTCCCGACTGAGTTAGCTGTCGTGAAATGTGCAGCACATCAAAATATTATGGATGATATAGGAAAAGGGAATGCTTTCGCTGATCAGATAGCTAAACAGACTGCCACCAATCTTTTTACGGATATGTATGTTTCAAGGGAGTTGATTTTATTGAAATGGAACAGTGTAATAATTTGAAATATGTGTTAGTTGTCTTCTGTGCTTTCAGCAAATGGGACAAAGCTTTCCCTGTCAAAAACGCTACAGCCATGACTACTGCAAAAACCATGTTAAAAGAATATTTACCCAGGTTCGGGCTACCAAGAGTCATCTGGTCGGACAATGGTCCACATTTTGTCGCTGCTGTAATTCTGCAGATATGCGCGGCATTACAGATCAACAAACGGTTCCATTCGGCCAGACACGCCCAGAGCGCCGAACTAGTAGAAAGACACAATGGTATCGTCAAGAACAAGCTTGCTAAGACGTGTGCCGTCACCAAATTAAAATGGCCGGACGCCTTACCGATCGTGTTATTAGCCATGCGTACAACCCCTCAATCTAAGACTGGTCTCTCTCCATTTGAGGTGGTAAGGCATTTGAGCGTTCTTCTTACCTTGCACCTCGTTGGCGGGGCCCATTCCAGGTCCTCCTGGTCACACAGACGGCGGTGCGTGTCGCAGGCAGGAAACATTGGACCCACGCGACGCATGTCAAGAGACTTCCTCACCAAGTGCCACATGATACAGAAGAAACAGAAACCCTTGCTAACGCTGCAACCAACGATCTCGAAGCAGTAAATAGCGTTGAGAGTGCATCAGAGAATCTCTCTGAGCCCGTGAGGCTTGGGGAACCCGTCATTTCATCTCCACACTCTCCAGAAGTTTTGCTTCCGGAAACTGTCGTTCCGGATCTTGCATCTTCACTTGCTTTTGATACACTGCTTCCGACGGGAAGTGATGACACATTGTTCTTGGATCAATCAGTACCGGGGACAAGAAGGTACAATTTGTGTCCAAGAAAATAGACTTATGGCACAGTTCAGCTGTGCATCCAAAGAAGAAAGGAAAATCATCAAGGGCTTGCTTTTTGCCCAAGTAATTGTTTGAGAAAAAGGGGATTCTGTTGGCTAGGGTTGTGGAAGGACTAAGAAGTCGCTCGGCTTGGAGGTCGCCAGCAAAACAAACATTGGGGGTTTCTGTTTGAAGACTGCAATGCCTGCTGTAAGAGGATTCAATCCAGCACTACAGCTAAGTCAATGCCTAGTCTGGGATACTGAATGGAAACCCTTATTGATATATCTTTATGTCCAGTTCATGAGTTCTGGATGACTACCCCTATATAACACCCCTCTCTTGGAATCCCCCTGACCCCACTGAGCCAAGAAGTAGTTCTGTTTTGCAGGTTAAAAGGTTTATTTGAGAATTTACACAATATATATATATATATATCACACTTTATAATAAATTAATAATTGAATATCACACTTAATCTGAGCAGTAATCAATAATGGATAGTCTGGCGCTAGCACACTTCTTTATAATCAATGATGAGTGGTTATAGGATGGATAAGATAGCAACAATACGTTTATGGTTTCAAATGGATGCAAGGTGGAATGAAAATGCAGTACAGAAAAAAAAAACTTGATAGGGTTTCAGCAAAAGACAATGTAATCACTTTCTTGGACAATTCACCCCCCCCTTTTATGCAATGTAAGGAGATGAATATGAAGATGACACAGTTCTTAGGAATGCAATCAAATGTAATTCAATTCAATTCCCCCCCCCAGCAGCTTATACAACAGATAGGAGTTTTGAAACACAGGCAAAATGCTTTGAATATGGTGACAATGCAGTGAGAAATATGCTGAAAATGCTTTTAATTCCCTTCAGGTGGTTCAGGGTGAGTGGTATCTAGTTAATATGAGTTCAGGCTCACTCTAGCAATGATTCAGGGATAGTTCTTAAGAGTCAAACGAAATTTAGCAGTTCAGGCAAAAGCAGCTATCTTTTTACAAGTAAAGAAATCGGGCCAAATCGCGGCAAAATTCACGAATGCGAGAATCGTGATTGCAGAGAAAATATAAGGAGTACCAAGTCAGTTCTAAGCTTGTTGAAAGGCTGCGATTCTAAGCTTTCGGAGGAAAGTTAAACCAAGTTCCTAGCACAAACGGTTCCAGAGATACGGACGATTAAATAAAGGTAGTTTTTCGGATTTGAAATTGTAAAAGTTCAAAGCGACAGGTTACAGCTTGCAGCTAGAAAATGACAAGTGACAGCTTTGCAAATGACAGGTGACAGTTAGGAGGCAGTTCTGGTTAGATTTAAAATAGATTGAATTATATTATTTTAACTAAGAGATTGGTTCTGCACAGTTCTGCTAGGTACTCACAATATATTTTGAAATAGGCCTCCCCACGGATCTGGTCAGATTTTGGACTGGACTCCGGTTCTGGTCTCGGCACGTCACAGTGATCTGGGTCAGCTCTCTGGTTCTGCTAACAGCGGTCTGGGTCACTCTGGATCTCTGGCCTCTGGTTCTGGATACTGCTCTGCTTTCTCTGGGTACAGCACTGCTTCTGGATCTTTCTGCACAGCTTTCTCTGGACCCAGCGCTGATCTGCACGGCTCCTGGATGCTGCTACCGCTGTTAGGTTTGCTGGATGCTGAGGCCTACTGAGAAGAGTTCTCAGTTTGTGGGTTTAGGCCCTTGCTTTGAGTTCTGAATCAAGTTCTTTGGAGTTTTAAAGTCTAAGTGTTGAATCTGGTATCTTCTGGATGTTGTATGGTCCGGCAGAGCGCATTGCAGCAACTGGCTTTGAATGTCTCTACCTGTCCCAGCAGTCTCTTTTTATGTGTTTTGAAAGTGGGTGGAGAGGCTAGCTTTCTAGGCCCAACCCCGTCAGAGTTCTGATAGGTTGGAGAATTCTTTGCGTTCTCACTGGAGAGCAGGATTGTGTGTCAGAATTATGTCATTTAATGGCTTGCAGAAAGGATACTCCCCTGTCAAATTGCACACAAGTTTATATTTGACCCAAATACATATTTGCACAGGTACACATTGGTTTGAAATTACATGCACCCATCACGTATCACATGAGGTATACTCTGTTCAAACTCTGATGTTTCTAAGAGCTTGCATTCAGAAACGGCAACATTTTGCATTTTTTAACTGGTTTTGCAATATTAGTTTTTCAATAAAAATTATACACATATACACGGCCTGTCCATACATACTCCAGTAAATTCCCATGTCTCTAGCTTAAACACAGAGTCTGTAGTATCAATAAATGGCGGGGTTTTGCCCCAGAACATCACACAAATTGGAGTTTGGGCTTGAATCGAAGGTACATTTTTTAAATTAAGGCTCTCAAAGTTATACATTCCTGTCATTTGATTACAAAGAGTTATCAGTGTTTCTGTAAAATATATATTTTGCTTTCAATTTAGTTCTCAGAGTGTTGGAGTCCGCCTCCAAGACTTGGGTGGGTCAGTGACCATGCCTCTGCTGGCAGGCAGGCCTTTGTTGACAGGAAACAGTCAAAATCAACATATTCTATTCAAGTGCAAGAGCCTACTGTGTGGTCTCCAGGAGGCTCCCAGCCAGTCTGCCTTCTATCAATCAAGAGGTCGTGTGAGATTCTAACTCCTGGTGTGAATCTCTGGAGGTGAGAGGTTTCCCAGCCTTTGGCCTGTTAATTAAATCAGATTGTCTTCTGGGAACAGCATGTGGTTAAGATTTTAATTAACTCCCAGCCTTTGATGTAAAGGCCTCTCCTGCAACTCCTGACATGCAGTTTCCCTGTCAGAGTTTAGACCGCTAGCGCCGCCCTCAGTCAAAAGCAGGTACAGCATGCATTTTTGGGATCTTTCTTGGATTAATGCATTCTAAAGAGGAATGGCTCTTACATGGTAGTAAATAATCCTTGCTTAACATTGTTTTGATGGGGCTCCTTACAGTAAAATGGTTATGTGGAACCCCACAAAAGGGTTGAATCTTTAAAGTGGTCCGATGAGCCACGATTTCAGCAACTTTTTGACATCCGTAACAGTGGATTTTGTTAACAAAGATCTGTCTTTACACTGGTGGGTGGCAAGTTAGGTAACCATTTTGGTGTGGGCAAACTGCGTGGTTCTCCTGGATTTGGGCGCACATGTGGGCTTTTTGGCCATCTTGGATTTTCTAAGCCCACAGCACCAAATGTTGCAGCCTGATAGCTCAAACGTGGGTCAGGACACCCAACACTGCAACCGCTACCGCTCGTACTGGAATGATAAATGATAGTGTGACCGGCCGGGAAAATAGACAAATCATTTGGGCCCCGAAAACGTATTGCTGTCTTTTTATAATGTCAATTGGTTTTATAATAATCACTGTCTTAGGCTTCTGGAACGTCAAGGAAGTACATCCATTAGAGTTCTTGTTACCGACTGAAACGGTACCCACTGTTTCTACTCCCTTCGTGCATTTGCATACCCTGTCCCCTAGGGACTCCCAGCATAGACAAAGATATCACAACAATACATTGTTACTTATCATGAATGCTACACATGCCATTTTTAATAGGTCCAACTGTTGGGCCTGCTCGCATTTACCGCAACATGGGGATAAGGGACTAGGTTGGTATATTCATCCTTTGCCTTTTACAACTGCTTGTTATGCTTCTCTTAGAGCACTGTTCTTTGGCTGTTGGAACGATAGCATCTCGGGGAACTTTGATGGTACTAATTTAAATAATTTTGAGAAACGTGTTCTTACGCCTTTGGGATGCTCGCTTTTCGCAAATAGGAGCAAGCTCAACGTTACTTCTATTAGGCCTTCTGATAGACTCTCCTTTTCAATCTTTGATTTCTTTTAAGATGGCTCCGATAGGCAATAAGGATGCCATGCCTCCTCCGTACACTGTTAACCATAGCCCCGATTCAATTTCTTTCTGCAGGTAGAGAAATGGTACTCAGTCAATGGGAAATTTTAAAGGTTGTGTCAACGTTGTGAATTTGACTGGGGAAGACAGACCTTTGTATGTAGGCTAACCTGTCTACTTTGTTTGTGGAAATGTAGCATTTCCATGGTTACCCAGGGATTGGCAGGGAACTTGTTATTTAGGGATCCTGTTACCCGGGTTGTTCATAACTAGTACTGTAGAGGTTTCAAAGGCTCGTTCTCGGTGGGATGAGGATGGTGACACTCCAGCACAGGCCTTGGGAAATGTAGCAAAATCATTTGTGCCATTTTGGGGGCAGATAGTGAATTCCGAGGACATCAGGAGACTTGCGAGAGTACTGGAGAGAACCATCAACCGGACCACAGACATACTATACAATATGACATTAGAACAAAAAGCAATAAGGTTAGTAGCACTCCAGAACCGGATGGCATTAGATGTCATGCTGGCTGAACGTGGTGGAGTGTGTAAATTAGTGGGGTCCGCTTCCTGTGTTTTCGTGCCAGATTCCTCCCCAACTATCTTCAAGGCAATACAGAATCTGCCCGTCCTTAGTTCAGAAGTGCATGTTCCCGAGGGAAACTGGGAACTTAGCGCTTGGTTCTGGGACTTCTTGCGATCTTGATGTTGGAAGGTGCTGTCGGTCTTACTGATCATTTTGGGAATTCTGTTGTTTCTTTGCTGTTGTATCCAGTGTTTACCTTGTATATGTTCGATGCTAGGGGGATGTTGCGCACAGGCGATAGGTACAATAGGACATAAGGTACATGCCTCAGATAAAAACTCCAAAGAATATATGCTAAAAAAAAATCTTAGCAACTGATCTAATGGCAATAGTTATTTCCGACAGTGATTCAGGGTGCATGGAGGATGATACATGGAGTTGTTTGCAAGAAGATCAGAAATAGTTTAGCACTTGTGAAGTGGGAGAATGGAAGAACAGGCTCCCGCCCTTCCCCTCTCGCGCCTGGCCTAGAGGATCACGGCCTAGACACCCGCCACGAGAGGAGTTTGCCTATCTACCAGACGACCTAATACCCTGGTACAGGAACATACGGATGTGCCCATCTACCTGCCCAGCAGCCCGCCCTGTCCATGCCAACACCTGCGGCACGGATCAACTCGACTAAACCTACACGTCGTTAGAGATGCCATGACGACCTAGCCAACGGTCAGCACACCTGTGCAAACATGCACACCGGACACTCCCACACCAATCCACACGAAGAATATACTCAGTGCTATGACGTAGGCGACAGACATACTCACGGACGTGCATCTTTATTATTTTCCACATATGCTCTCAAAATGCAGAAACGCAAGACGCATCATGAACTTATCTAAAAAGGCTTGCTCACGCTTCTTCTAAGAACCATGTACCATAATGAAGAATATAACGGAGGCACGATAATGAGGATAGAGCAATATGATACCGTAACCTAAAGCGCTCTGCATCAAGCGGTTCCACCTATGCACCAGGCCCAAGTAGGCCACAAGCAAAAGCTTCCATGAACATTGAATGAGCAAGAACTGGGTTGCTGACCCTGCAGAATGAGCCCGGCGAAAGCACACCGCTAAGGGCACGATGTTGCAATCTCGCACGCTGCAAGCCAACGCCAAGGTCGCACCTGCAAGATAAACCAGGCACACAGTAGGAAAAACAATATTAATTGTGTTGAATTTTGCCTCAAACACGGTCCCACCTCACGTGACAAAGCCAAACCTGACAAGATGCCAAGCCCAGGAGGAAGGAGATGCCTGAATCCCACGTTTCAAGACACAGGCAGATACAATTAAAAGACTCATTGGACATCTGCAGCAGTGGGAGTAGTCGACCTGCCAACATATGAATAAATCCTCACATTGTTTACACCTACCCATATTAAAACATTGTTGCAAATGACAGGTGCACCGCTAGCTGGGAACAGCGATAGTCCCAGACTGGGAGGCTCACGAGCGGACCAATCAGAACATGGGGCTCCTATCACTGACGCCATTAACATTAATCAATCCTCAGAGGTCTTCATGTAACAATTTTCATGTATCAAATTGAAGGGACAGCCCAGGTATACCACCTGACTAACCCTCAACCACTAATACCGTTCTCTATATGTATGCTATACTAACCCTACCACTCGAGTAACCAATCCAGAGTGGAGATAGGTTTTTTGCTAAACTTTCCAAGTGACGCAAGTAGCGCGTCATACTAAGGTAAAAAGGGCCTGCGAGCCCCACGATTGTGTGTGTGTCAGGACGGACGCGTACGCTCCTTGACCCATCCCTGCCGTTTTGTCTAATAAACAGCAGAGTCACCTTGCTTCTTGCGTGTGTCTCATACTCTATCTCTTTTGGGATATACGGGAGGAGTTGGGGCCTCCCTGCCCGGAGGTCTGCGGACGGCCCGGCCGACCCCGGCAGAATTTCCCACCGACAAGTTGGAGGCACTGCTGAGATCTGTTTAAGATCTGCTTTTTTATTTTTTTATTTTTTCCAGGTACTCCCGTTGCGAGGAGGCCCGGCGGCGCGGCCCCCTCTGCCGTTGCCCCCTTCTGAGGACTACAGGACCATCGCGGAACTGCGAGAAGACCGGACAGCGCAATCCGGATATTGGCCTTCGGGAGCCGGTTGAGAAGTATCCCGCCCGCGGTTGGCGAGTGTCCAGACGTGGTCCAGACGAGGGGAGGTGGCGAGCCGCTTGGAGGGGTGCACGCAGTCGAGCGGCCCCACATCAAGAGAACTTGGTGAGCATGCCACGCACAACAAACAATGTGAAATTGTGAGGGAGGGGGGAGGAATTAAATACGGGAGGTGGGAGGTGTTGGACAGGTGCGCGGCGAAGGTTTGACAATTTAGTATTGGCAATGAAATGAATGGTAGCCGAACGAGTGCGAGAGCAGTCGGCTACGTTGTGCGAGAGAGGGGGGTGGAGCACGAAAACATCACGTGCGGCCGCTCGTAGACATTGATTGGCCTAGGTCGCGACTACGTGTAAGGGTGTGTGTGTGTGTGGTTTCCTACGATTTGGCATTTATTGATCAATGAGTAGATGAGGATCCCTATTGTTCGAGCAAGAAACTTGATAGGTAGATGACGTTTCCCTGTAGGCGGTAGCTAGTTAGTTGCCCAATACGGAAGATAATTGGCTGGTTAAGCCCTCCTGTCGAGGGGCGTATCACACGCGAGGCGACCTTGTTCCTTGTTCCAGGAGTGACAGGAAGACAGCTGTGAGGTTAACGGGGGTAGATTGCAAGTGTATTTTGAACTTAAAGAATATATGAAGAACTTACCAGTAGCTCGAAGAGATCGGTGACGTCACCAGTAGGGCTTTCATAGGATATCCCGAGCACAAGGCATCTTTCTTTCTGAGAGTGGTGGGGAAGAGAACTGTGGTAAGGGAGTGGAAACGGAGATAAACGGTAATGAATTGATCGAGGAAAGGCGAAACGGGGGACGTGACTGCGCACGGAGAACGCCGGCCACAGCAAGTGTAGAAGAAGGAGGAGGAGCAAGTGAAAATAGGACGACTGTATAAGAACGTCATAAGGGGTACGCAGCCGCAGGGGGCTACGTGCGCCTCGGCCGCAGGGGGCCGTAAGGGTGTCGTATAAAGGAAGAAAGACATAAGAAAATATACAAATGTAAATACTATATTTTTATAATTTTCCTTAGCGGACTATCGCAAGTCCCCAAACTTACGGGGCCAGGTAACGATATAAGGCTGTATATTGTAAACTGCTAGTGAGATAACCGCTACCAAATAGGGTAGCAAGGGGAGCGCTACTATGTCACACGGGACAGGATCGGGAGGGTGGGGGAACACCCTCACTACCCCACTACAACACATATGTACCACACTGTCACCCAATAGGGAGAAACTGATCAAGTATAGCATAGAATGGACACAGGGGATGGACAACAAAATGATAACACCATGGCCGCCTAATGGTAGCTTCGATCCATATACCCAACATTCACTATTAAACCATTTGCATAATACGTACAAAGGGAAGAAGTTGACAAACCACATGGAGGTGTTTAACTTATGGAGGATGTTCCAGGGGTCCCGACCAGGACCAAATGGAATGTTCACTGTGGGGGAAATACCGGAAGAAAAAGAGATCAAGGAGGAAGGAGAAGATGGGAAAAAGGGGAGTGACGACCCAAAGAACACGGGGAACGGACAAGAGGGAGGAGAAAAGAATAATAAATCAAATGAAATAAAAAAGGAACCGAGCAACGATATACCCCTCGTAAAGGTAGTGAAAACAGAGGGAGAGGGGTTGTACCCTTTAAGAGAATTAGGAGAAATAGGAAGAGGACAGTTAAGGGCGGCTGAGGGGTACTCGAACCCGGCATACAGCCCTCCACCATATGTGGCTCATAGGAAGATGCCAGCAGGGGAGGGGAGGACTGGAGAAGAACAAACTGTGGAAATAGGACATGATGAGTGGGTAGCTGCACAGATACTATTAAAATTACGAGGTTCATTAACAGGAGAAGAGAAGGAGGTAGTAAGGAAAACAGGCGAGGATAATACCAGGGAGAGTGGAATGAGAGGGGAAGAGCTGTTACGACAAAAGGAAGAGATTTTGGAGGAACGACTAGCAGAGTTAAGGGATGAGTAGAACGAACTGATCAAACAGCTCGAGAGGGAGGAAAGAGGGAGAGCGAGGGAAAGGAAAGAAGGTAAGAATGAATTGGAAAAAATAAGGGAACGAACTGAGGAGCAAAGGAGAGAAGCTGAAAGGGTAAAAGCAGCAGCAGAAAGGGTATCAAGAGCAGTGCTGTGAGAGAGGATAAGGGAAGAAGAAGAGAAAGAAAGAGAAATGGCAATATGGAAGAAGAGATTACTATCAGAAACGACTAAGAAATACAAAGAAGGGAGGGTGATAGAGAGTATATTAGAAAGGGAGAGGGTGAGATGGGAAAGGAAGAAAGAGGATGAAAGGATATTGGAAAAGGTGAGTAGTGAAGTAATGGAGGAATTAAAAAGGAAAAGGGAGGAAAATGGTAGGGAGATGGAGGAGAGAAATGAAGGAGAAAGAGAAGATAGGAGAAGGGAGAGTGAAGTAAGGGGGGAAGTATGTAGAGACACAGAAGTAGCAACAACATCAGCGCAAAGGGGAGCGGTTGGTAAAGGAGAAATTGGAGAACCGGACCTGATGGACTTAAAAACAGTAACAATCAAGGGAAAAAAGACAGAGTGGGGGCTGCCGTTTATGAGTGACTTTTGTAGTGAGGAAGAAGAAGGAGTGGAGAAAGAAGGAAGAAACAGTGAAAGGGAAAGCCTAGATAAACTATACATCACTCGGACCAACACAGACTCACCATGGATCCGTAGGAGAAAGGATGAACTGGAGAGAAGTGAGGAGGAAGAGCAAGGAATAGCGGAAAGAGAGACACATGAGGCCTCACCGTCCACATCATGCCCTCTCCCACCCCACCCTACATGCTCAACCACCTCACGCTCATTACGTACAATAAAACTTGCGCCCTTCACAGACGAACTGACACCCTATGCATATCGGCTTAGAGACCTCCCTAGACGCAGGCAGGAAGGACGACTACACACGCCCACATTAAATACAGGAAATGATGGAAGAAGGGGACAGGATGGAGAAGAAAGAGTTACGAGCAGGGGAAATACGGATGAAATTGACGATGTAGAAGAGAGGGAAGAAGAGGAAGTGTGTGAGGACTCGATTTTATGGAACACAAAGGGTAAAACGAGACATAACTTAATGCCACTTCTGGAGAGGGGAGGAGTTAGACCACAGTACGTCCCTTGGAAGCATACAGACAAAGAGAATATAAAGTGCAGGCTCCCATCACTAAGTGGAGGTGCGGGTAAATGGATATATGAAATGGAAAAACACACCGCAGGACAGAAACTGGCAGTGGGAGATGTAAAGGGTCTTCTAATATGGATATTAGGGGATGCAGCGGATGACATTTGGAAGAGAGCGGGATTCCCTGGGGTAACAATAACAAACACATCGCATGATGGGGCACCATTCGCAAACTGCAGACATGCAATATGGCAGGCATTGAGGGTACAGTACCCAGACACATCAGACATAGGAGCAATTACCTCACGCAAGATGCGTGAGAACGAAGATCCTGTTGATTATATCCAGGAAATCCAAGAGAAGTGGCGCATGGAAACTAGAGAACAATGGGACAACACACCAGCAATATTTTCTCATATACTAGTACAAGGGCTCCCAGAAGGAGTTCAGAAACAACTGAAGAAAGTAGTGGGAATGGAAGCAAAAGCATGGCCAGAAATACAACTGACAATAGTGCACCATTGCAGGACATGGCAAGGAAAAATGAAACAAAAGGAAGAGGACAGGAAAACGGAAGAGGCTAAACTAGTACAGAAAAAACTTACTAAATACACAATGGAAGGGGCACTAATAACTACGCCTACAACAATGACCCAAAGCCCCACACAAGTAGTGGCCGCACAAGATCCCTCCCAAATACCACCCTCACAGACTATAACACAACAGGTGCCGCCACTCCAACCATACACGACCAACATGGGAGGAGGATACTCAATGCCAGGAGCTGGGTATTATAATTACAACAGGGGAAGAGGAGGAATTATGAGGGGGAGAGAATACAGATATAACACACAACAGCAGGTGGGAGGACTTAGAAATTCCTACCCCACAGGGCAACCAGTATACCAGGACAACATAGGGAGCTTTCCATGGCAGAGTAGGGAACCACCGGTGTGTTGGAGTTGTGGATTAGTAGGGCACATGTCACGCACGTGTAGAGTAAGACCAGGAACACCATCATGGAATGAACAGGGACAACCGAGGCCCACACAGGAACAGCAGGGCATACAGCAACAGCAGACGTTGCAACAGGGAAATGAACAGCAACAACTAATAACACAACAACAGCCACAGACATATTCACTGCCACAACAACAGGTAGCGATAACACAACAACCCCAAGCACAACAAACACAACTGGGTAGGGTGACGGTCCTGGGACACAACCCTTACACAGGAAATGGTCAATCGTTGTACCCTCAATAGGACAGCCCACAGACGGCCTTCGTGTGTCCCATCCTGTCAGTAACACCTAATAGTGCGGAGGAACCACGCATAGAGGTAACGATAGGTGACAAAAAATTATCATTCCTTGTTGACACCGGGGCGACCCGGTCTTGCATAAGGGAAGGTAAATTTAAGATGTCAGGCGAAGCCATGAACACCCAAGGATTCTCTGGGGCTAGAGGGTTGGTTCCTTTCACTGATAACATTCCCTTATCTATAGCAGATTATGACATGTCAGTTCCACTTTTATATTATAGTGCCTCACCAGTAAATATACTGGGGAGAGACATAATGAACAGGTTGAATATGACGATCTTCTTTACTGAGGACGGCATAATTTGCTCTACTCCAGGGATTAACATGCTCACAGCACGACAGATTATGCAAGCATACTGCGGACAGACAGCGATTAGGGCGGAGCCAGTAGATGGCGAACTCTTCCATTACGGGACAGACATGGCATTTGCATTGATGCCAGGGATAGAGGGAAAGATCTGGAGGAGGCCAGCAGCCTATTTATTCAGACCAGAAACACCAGTCAATGAACCAGAAGGAAAGGTGGTTCCAGTGTACATTGAGAGCATTATAGCAACAGCTGATTACATTGCTGTACATGCCCAAGACAGAGAAGGAAGAGCATGGAGGGCAGTGATAGCACTAGCAGAAGGATGTAGGCTCACCCAGGTGTCAGATGAGGAGCTGTTCTCAGAAGAAAAGGAGGAAGGTGAAATGGTGTTTATGATGAGTGTGGAAATATGGCTAAGAGTGGCGTACAAACAAGTAGCACAGAAAATTGCAATGGCACTTGAGGCACCCACATCCACCCCAGTTCCCTTCTTTAAGGAGGATATGACAAAGGTACCCACATCATTGTGGACTACTAGCCCCTATGATGTGGGGTGCATAAAAAGTATAAGGGGAGTAAGGATAAAATTGAAAAAAGGTGCAATACTCCCCAGAGTGAAACAGTACCCACTATCAAAAGAGGCAGATGAGGGCATATATGAACCATAACGGCCCTTATAGATAATGGCATGTTTGTCCCCTCAGAATCACCATGTAACACGGCTGTATACCCAGTGCGCAAGGCTAAAGGGGGGTCTTGGCGCTTCATACAGGATCTCAGGCCCTTGAACAACATAGTAGAAGCAGAATATCCCATAGCCGCAAACCCGGCCACAATATTGTGTGGCATTCCAGCGGAAGCATCACGATTTACGGTGATCGACCTTAAAAATGCTTTTTTCTCAATACCATTGCACCCAGACTCACAAGATCTGACAAGCTTCACTTACAGAAACACAAAGCGGAAACACACCAGATTACCACAAGGGTACTGCAAATCACCCTCAATATTCAACAGAGTGAAGTGGAAAGCACAGTGTTGCAGTATGTCGACGACATAATAATTTGCAGTACAAACGAAAGAACATGCAGAGAGGACTCATTAAAGATGCTGACAATATTGGCTGAAAAAGGTTACAAGGTAGATATGGAAAAGTTACAGTACTGTCAAGAACAGGTACTTTACATTGGTCAGCTCATATCCCAACATGGAAGAAAGATTGCACCACAAAGGGCACAGGCCATTTCAAAAACGCCAATCCCACAAACAGTGAGGGAACTGCAGCAGTTCCTGGGTCTGTGCAACTACTGTAGAGCATGGGTATTTGATTACAGCTCATACATAGGACCCCTGCTTGAAGGGTTAAAGGAAGCTAATAAAGGGGAGAAAAAGTTGGGGTGGACAATGGAAATGAGAGAGGCTTTTGATGAACTGAAAGATGCGATATCAACTGCTCGAGTACTGGCAACCACAGACTATGAGCGACAATTCTTTATATTTTCACATTGCGACTCAGCAGTAATGAAAGCAGTGTTGGCTCAAAAAACAAGCATGGGCTACAAACCAGTAGCATTTTACAGTGGCCACTTAGACCCTGTGATGTTAGGTCATTTCCCTTCTGAACAAGGTCTCGCTGCAGCTGCTTTTGTGGTAGAAAAAGCATCAGCAATAACCACGGGGTGCCCAACTACACTGTTTGTGGAACATGCACTATTTGCAATATTGAATAAACCTAAGTCCACCCTAACCACGCAAAGGGCATCAGGTTATGAGATCATCTTATCCAGAGCTGAACTATCAATTGTTAGATGTAGCACGGTCAACCCTGCAAGGTTCCTAGCAGAAGTAATTTAGGAGGGAGATTATGCCCACGACTGTACGCAAATAACTGAAATGTACTCATGTACTAGAAAGGTTGAAGAAAACGCACTAGAGGGAGGTGAGCTCCTGTTCATTGATGGGTCATCAACTATCGACCAAAGGGATGGTATAAGGAGGACTGGGGCAGCAGTGGTAAAAATGATGGAGGTACCGGTGTGTGTGGCAATGAATTGTGTACAATTACCACATCATTACTCCGCTCAAGCACAGAATTAGTTGCACTGATTTTGGCGTTGAAGGAAAGCTTTGATAAACGAGTGACCATATATTCCGACAGCGCATATGTTACGTCCACTGTCCACTCAGGGCTGTCGAAATGGAGAAGAAGAGGGTTTAGGAGAGCTGATGGCACTCCAGTCCAACACGCCCTCCTATTGGCTGAACTAATTGAAGCAATAAATGACCCCCAAGAATTAGCTTTGGTCAAATGCACCGCACACACCAATGGTGAAGACCACATCTCAAAAGGGAATGCAGCAGCAGACGCACATGCGAAGTATGCTGCATACTTTGGTGAGATATGGAACCCCCCAGAGTCACAGAGAGGGAGAGGGAGGGGAATGGCTAAGGAGATGTTGATAAGAGAAGGGTACACCCATCTCCCAGCCACACATATTATGGAGCTGCAAGCGGCTGCACCAATGGCCGAAAAAGAAATATGGGTAAAAAGAGGATGCACAATGTCACCAACCGACGCACTATGGCGCCAGGGTGACACTGGAAAGATTGTAATACCACTGGCACTATTGAACCCCGCCCTGAGCCAACTACATCACTCCGCCCACACAGGCAAGGAAGTAATTGCAGCACGAATTAGGGAAGATTGGTTCTGCCCCGAGTTAAATTCTCATGTGTCAAATTTTATCAGCATGTCAACAGTTTATGGCCGGTCACACTCTGAAGGTGATAAGAGGTACTATACCCCGGCCAGAGGGACCTTTCCGACATCTCCATATTGACTATGTTGATATGATCAACGTATGTCAAGGAAATAGGTATATGATTGTAGTAGTATGCCCATTCTCGAGGTGGATTGAAGCGGGGCCCTGTTCACACCCAGATGCATTTAGAGCAGCTAAATTCCTAGTGAGGGAGGTCTTCCACAGGTGGGGAGTGTGCGAGGTACTGAGGTCAGACAATGGCCCACATTTCGCAAACGAAATGTTCCAGCACATCACATCCTTACTGAACATCAAGCATAAATTTGCATGTGCATACCACCCACAGGCCAACGGTATATGTGAACGCCTGAATGGCCTATTAAAGGAGGCAATTGCAAAAATACAGCAAACAACAAAGAAGAGTTGGTTGTATTGCCTTCCGCTAGCCCTATTTGAACTAAGGAATAGACCAGGTTCCGACCACCACCTCACCCCTCACGAGGTGGTTACCGGACGTCAAATGCGCCTTCCCCTAACGCCAACATCAAGAGCATTTACTGACCATGAGAGTACTGCAGATGTCCTTGGTGATGAAATGTACCAATATGTGTCTTCTTTGATTACTAGTGTAGCGTTTGTGTCTCAACAGCTCGAGCGCACGCGGGGCGGGTCTAACAGCGATCAACAAGAGGACGTGGATACAGAATTGGAAAAGGAAAGACTGTGCAAAGTTGCTAAAGGTGACCACGTACTACTTCGCAATTTCAACAGAAAGTGGAACAGTCCACGATTCACTGGCCCCCATCTGGTAGAGGAGGTATCAACGAGAGCAGTAAAACTACAGGACAAACGTGCCTGGAACCACCTACACGACGTAAAGATCTACAAACTCCAGACCCGCCCCAGCGCCACCGACAGGGCCACTGAAAGAACAACAGCAGCGTCACCAACGAAGGAAGAGACTTCTACCGCAACTAACGGCCTAAGTGTCCCCATACCCTGCCACCCCCCAGATTCCCCAGAGACAACTATTAGAAAAGAAAGGGGTGATCCCCATACCGCCCACCCCATGGTTACACGATCAAAGGGTAAAGAGACTTCCGCCAGTTGAGCCCCAAACCCTCTGCCCATTGACCCCCTACCCACTGTAGTAATAACGGAACTGAAGGACATTGTTTTGCACATATACACATGTAAACACCTGAATGTTCTCTTTCTTTTCTCTCGCACATGCAGGTAAAGCGTATTATTGTACTGTTAAGAAAGTAGATAACTAACCAATTCACTGCCCAGGAGTAGATGGTACCCTCAGACGATAATTACCTAGGAGAATTGTCACACCAATTTGTATATGAAATAAAACGGCCAACGTACCTGAAAAGAAGGAGGGTACGTGTCTACGACACAGCATTCCTCTTGGCCATAGAACATTCAATGCCCCACCTCCAACCATACTTGCCTGCCCTAAGAGATAGATCGCTTAGTTTGGCGTGGGAACAGCTCTTCGCCTGGGCACTGAATGACTACTTGATAGGGAGAGCTTAATAACAATAACTAACCTTAATAACGAGCATATTAAGAATTTTCAGGCGGGCAACTGTAACGTCGCAAGAATAAGCTGCCGGACTGCAGCAAGGTAAGAGCGAAATGCCGGTGAAATTAGCATTTGTAATAAAATTGATAGGGATTTTAATGATCACCGGGTTCTTGGCTGCCTCTGTATGGCAGTTCAGCTATGCTATTGATATTATTGCTGTACCCAAACCTAATATACCCCCACCCCCAGCTGCAACAGGTGTTATGTCAGGTGGTACTAGTAAAATCCCACACAAGGAAAATAGAGTTAAACGCAGCACATACTCAGATAATAAAGGCATTGACAACTATGTACAAGATTCAGCACACGTCTCTAACAACATATGGTATCAACACATGACCCACATAGGTAAGCAGACAACAGAAGACAGCTGCTACGTTTGCTCATTGATCCCATACGCCATGAGCGCTTCTCGAACATTTGTTGCCACGGAGATAGATGGAAAAATAGCACGATGTATAATATACCTGGCACTGTTCCAGAAGAAAGGAAGATTTCAAGGGACAGTGGTGCATCTGGTGTGGAAAACACGAGATACATATCCATATGAAAACAACTTCCTTAAGACTTATTTGAGTTACCACAAGAGCAGTTTACATGCTGAAGGATTCAAATACATAACAAGTGGTCCTGAAAAAGGAGAAACAAAGAAAGTAACACTGCAATACCTATCATGTGATTGGTACGCTACTGAAGTCCCTGGTAAAAACGGAAGTTGGGAAAGACCACTGATGATAATAACAGGGAAGGTGTACATGGACAACAAATGGGACATAGGAGTGGTTGGCAGCAACATGGTAACAAGAGAAAATATTTCAACTATTGATGGACATAACCATAGATGTTGGATGACTTGGATCAAGTACGTACCCATGCTCACGTGAATGGAGAAGGATGAAGACCCAATATCAATACTGCCGCTAACTGCGCCTAAGGTATGCTACCAACATAAAGGAGAGGTGGATGTAGGATACAACACCAACTGTGAAAGCGTGATGGAGCTACCTGAGGGGGGAGCAGGAACAGCAGTAGTAATGGACCATTACTGGGCCTGTGGAGACAAGGCGTACCACACACTGCCCCCTTTGTGGAATGGTGTATGCACTATAGTAAACGTTAATGTACCATCACTAGTGGTACCCCAGAAGCATGTGAATATGGCGAATTTCCCCAAGATGGATGAAGGGAACAAAAGGAAGAGGAGATCTGCACAGCCTCGGAAAGGGCCAGAGAACCGACGCAATGGCAACAACACTGTCCTCAACAGAAGGAAAAGACAAGGAGAACCTCTGACAGGGAATTACCTGTGGGGAAGGTCGGAAACAGCACTCACCTCAATTCCGCCGGAACACAGACTATTCAGCAGAGCAGCTATGTTCTTCTCCTCAATAATACATCCTGGACTGCAGGCCTACGCAAACGCGAAATGGCTCCAGATAACTAGGTGGGAACTAATGATGACAATTAACTCTACAGTAAATGGATTCAACGCAATAAAAGAGGAATTGCGAGCAGTAAGAATGGTTGCACTACAGAACAGATATGTACTGGACCTCCTCACAGCAATGGAAGGAGGAGTTTGCGCAAAGATAGGACAATCATGCTGCACATTCATTCCTGCTAACGATGCTGACAATGGTACACTCACGGAAGCTGTGTCACAATTGGCCCAGATGCACTCAAAAATGATGGATGAAAGTAAAGGTGTGAAAAAGGATGAGAGCTGGTTTTCAATATTATGGTCATGGATGCCATCTTGGCTGTCAGATGGACTGAAGATTATAGTTGGATGTACTATTTTGGCTGGAGCTGCACTGATCATAATAAGATTTTGGAAGGCCCGGAAAGCACGCACCACAGACGAGATGATCGAAATGGTTGGTATACACCTCTTGATGCCAACAGATGACGGCCAACACACAGGCACAATCATAAAAGAGAGAGAGAAGTTGCGCAACCAGATCATTACCAACCACCTGGACCCACCATCTGTGAAGCTCGAAAACCCAAGAAACCCAAGGAGCTACATAGGGAAATGGGTATACTGCACTCCTGGAGGAACCTGTGAATATATGTATTGGTCATTTGAAGACCATGTTAACCACTATGGACATTTGGGAGGAATAACTAAAATATGGAGAGTAAGAGGAGATAAAGAAAAGGATATGTTTGTGGTCGACAAGTCGACCAGAGGGGGGACTGAAGTGGGAGAATGGAAGAACAGGCTCCCGCCCTTCCCCTCTCGCGCCTGGCCTAGAGGATCACGGCCTAGACACCCGCCACGAGAGGAGTTTGCCTATCTACCAGACGACCAAATACCCTGGTACAGGAACATACGGATGTGCCCATCTATCTGCCCAGCAGCCCGCCCTGTCCATGCCGACACCTGCGGCACGGATCAACTCGACTAAACCTATACGTCGTTAGAGATGCCATGACGACCTAGCCAACGGTCAGCACACCTGTGCAAACATGCACACCGGACACTCCCACACCAATCCACACGAAGAATATACTCAGTGCTATGATGTAGGCGACAGACATACTCACGGACGTGCATCTTTATTATTTTCCACATAGGCTCTCAAAATGCAGAAACGCAAGACGCATCATGAACTTATCTAAAAAGGCTTGCTCACGCTTCTTCTAAGAACCATGTACCATAATGAAGAATATAACAGAGACACGATACTGAGGATAGAGCAATATGATACCGTAACCTAAAGCACTCTGCATCAAACGGTTCCACCTATGCACCAGGCCCAAGTAGGCCGCAAGCAAAAGCTTCCAGGAACATTGAATGAGCAAGAACTGGGTTGCAGACCCTGCAGAATGAGCCCGGCGAAAGCACACCGCCAAGGGCACGATGTTGTAATCTCGCACGCTGCAAGCCAACGCCAAGGTCGCACCTGCAAGATAAACCAGGCACACAGTAGGAAAAACAATATTAATTGTGTTGAATTTTGCCTCAAACACGGTCCCACCTCACGTGACAAAGCCAAACCTGACAAGATGCCAAGCCCAGGAGGAAGGAGACGCCTGAATCCCACGTTTCAAGACACAGGCAGATACAATTAAAAGACTCATTGGACATCTGCAGCAGTGGGAGTAGTCGACCTCCCAACATATGAATAAATCCTCACATTGTTTACACCTACCCATATTAAAACATTGTTGCAAATGACAGGTGCACCGCGAGCTGGGAACAGCGATAGTCCCAGACTGGGAGGCTCGCGAGCGGACCAATCAGAACATGGGGCTCCTATCACTGACGCCATTAACATTGACCAATCCTCAGAGGTCTTCATGTAACAATTTTCATGTATCAAATTGAAGGGACAGCCCAGGTATACCACCTGACTAACCCTCAACCACTAATACCGTTCTCTATATGTATGCTATACTAACCCTACCACTCGAGTAACCAATCCAGAGTGGAGATAGGTTTTTTGCTAAACTTTCCAAGTGACGCAAGTAGCGCGTCATACTAAGGTAAAAAGGGCCTGCGAGCCCCACGATTGTGTGTGTGTCAGGACGGACGCGTACGCTCCTTGACCCATCCCTGCCGTTTTGTCTAATAAACAGCAGAGTCACCTTGCTTCTTGCGTGTGTCTCATACTCTATCTCTTTTGGGATATACGGGAGGAGTTGGGGCCTCCCTGCCCGGAGGTCTGCGGACGGCCCGGCCGACCCCGGCAGAATTTCCCCCCGACACTTGGCATAGGCCAAAAGGAGGGTTTGTCAAACGGGAAATTATATTGTGCCTCCTATTGTGATGAATATATTTATATTGGCCTACGCCAAGCTGCTTGTAAGCCACTTGTGAAGAAATCTGTGTTGCAAGGTCCCAACCTTAGAATCAATGTAAACCACCATTTTAGGTCAATCCGCCATTTTAGGTTCTCTGCAAAGTTACCCTGTGAGCTAAAATGGTGGACAGTGTCATTCCGAAAATGTAACATGGCCGTCTTGACCTCTATGTATAAACTAATGTGTAACTTGCCTGCAGGCCACTTGTTAGGGTCATGAGCTGAGACCTTGTCCTTCATTGACCTGTGTGAAAAGGATTACTCGTGCCCATGAAGCTAAATCCGTGAGCATATGTTACGAACAATGTATTCAAATACTGAACTGAGAACATTTGTTTAAACTACATTGTATAGATGTTTGAGAAGGTCTCTATAAGAAATCCTAAAGTACACTGTTGCCATTGAGGCTTGTTGGCGAATGTATTAAAGGCAAACCCTAAGTGTACAGATGTGTGAACTCGGCACAATCCCTAGATCTGTAATGTATTAACCAGTATTAACCCACATTAGGGTTAGACATCATGTTTTCAAAGGTATATAAGGTGCGACTATTCTAATGTACAGTCCCACTCACTGAGTACTCCGAACCATGCTGGAGTTTGTTGTGTTGTACTGAGGTCCGATAGCTATCTGTTTTGTCCTTTGAAACTGTTCAGTATAAAATAAAGATCTTTGCATGTTCCTTTGTAACATGTGTTCAGTGTATTTCCTTTTGGGGGTACTCAGCCTCGATATTTTCTCTTTGTTTTCACAACACATCCACCAACACATGATGTGTCATTTGTCCTAATATAGCCGCGGCTACAGAGGGGTGCTCTGCATGTCAACTGCCAAATAACATTGTGGCAAATAATATCCAAAGCACCATCTACTTGAAATTCAAAGTAGGAATCATTTTCCTGGACACAGAGAAACACTGCAGATATCATTGTGGCTGCAATGAAAACTGTGTGTCTGGTTGGATACCGTTGACTGTTTTGGTTGTTGGCTTTGTGCGAGAAACTAAGGGGCTGATTCATAGAAGCGTTTTATAATGATGCAATCCCATTGGAAAACACTCTGTGAATCAGTCCGTAAATATTACCATGGACCTAGGTTTGACATGTTTAGATCTGAGAAGTACAAGGCACCCAGAAGTCATACTCATTCATTCTGGAGGCAATGACTTGGGAAAGATAAGAGGAGTGTCCCTTACTTTAATGATGAAACAAGACATGAAAAAACTAATGGAACTATTCCCTTGCACCATCTTCATATTTTTCGATCTAACTCAGGTAAAAATGTTGATGGATCACCAGATTTAATGGTAAAATAGAGAAAATCCCAGAGAAATGTTAATAAAGCAGTTCCAGCAGTTTCAGTGTTGATGACAGACCACAACCAATTATGGATTTCACACAACGACATACAGTTCTACATAGCCAATTTCTATAGGCATGACGGAGTACCACTAACCGATGAAGGAAATGCAGTGTGCCTTCATAACATCAAAACAGTACTCATGATGTGCTAAAGTTCTACAATCAGTGTACCCCAAAACAGTCCTTTTCAGGATTACTTATCATATATAAATGCAAATAAACAGTCCTTTTCAGGACTGCTTATCATATATAAATATACAAATACAAAAAAATAATAACAAAAAACATTTGTTATTATACCTGTGGCTACAGTTCACTGACCTTTATCATAGCCATGGTTACAAAATTTAGGGGACTGACTTTAACGTTTATACTACTATACAACTTGAATAATCAGTACAGAACAACAATAATGCTCAAGTACTTGTATGAGATAACTGAACAATAATAAAAATGTGTAACAATAAACTAGGTAGGCTAACATTCCACAGCCACACAATATAAAACCCTAATTGAAAACACACACCCTAACATACATTCTATTGTACATCTAAAACAACACTACAATTTCTCCTTTTCATATACATTTTGTTAAACAATGTTCTTCTATTTCTTTCCAAAGTCTCACATGCTCAAAAGTTTGAAAACACACATCCAAAATAAAAAAGACTCTAATACCTACCAAATCTCTGACCATGGCCTTAGGCCATGGCCATAGATTTTTCACCCCCGGCAAGACTAGACAGAAACCAAGAACTTTAAAAAAAATATAACGCACTGACACTCCAAACTATATAGCCAGGCATACCGAACTACACATACCCACGGCTATCTGTAGTCTTTTGTAGCCTTGAATATAGCTGCGTATATCATCAAAACGGCAGAAAGAAATTCTTCCCTGCCCCCCAGGAACCTCGGCAGTTGCCCCTTCATCTGTTCCAGCTCCCCGAATCCTCAGATTGCCTCCTCACCTCCTCTGCCCTCTCCCTTTCACCCCAGAACACATGCTGCGTCAGTGACGCAATTTGCATCGAGATGTCAGCTATTCACGGCTATAGCTGAGCCTACAGAAAGCTTTGTGCTGCAAACTCAGTCCTTACGCCCCCACTAACTCCCACATTTCTCCAGTGCCTCTGGCCATCCCCCACCTCTACCCTGATGACATTTGTAGGTTTTTCGACCTACAAATAGCTTTTACTGCAGTTAATTTTCCCATAACCTCAGCTATAGCCACAAATGTCTCCCGCATCGAGAGAAACAAAAGATGGCTGTTGTTTCATTTCTGAAGAGCATAATCCTGCAATGCACCATGGGATATATAACTATAATTTTTGGGGGGTTGAGGGCACCTCCTTCTCCGTAAAATTTTAAAATAACTACTGCATGGAATAACCCCAAGCCACAAAAGGATTGCGAGTCAACTCTTCATGCCCAAGTTGTTTTGTACTTGGTCCAAATCCATCCAGCGGTTTAGGCTGTGCACTTTGGCATACATTGAACTTTTTGTCTATGGGAAAATGAATGGGAAGTAGGCCACACTTTTGGAAATGAAGGAACCAAATCTTGGACCCATCTGTGCCCAAATTGTACACTCAGAGGATAAGTGTTGTCATTTGTACTTTTCAATGTTTATGTGGGTGTGGTATGATAAATGACACACCATGGAATTACCAAGGATCCTTCATCTGCTGTTAAGGAGTGTTTAAGGTATTAAATGTGTACAATCTGTCTGATGCTTAAGAAATATTGGATGTACAATGTGCCTGAACCATTTTTATGAACGGTCATTTGCTTCTTAAGATTTCTTCAGGGATTCCAAAGATTGTATGTGTGCTCTCTGGTAGCTAATTCAGTCTACTATTGCAATGTTCCCTTTTTTCTGCATTAGCAATGTATTTCTCGGATTGAAATTAAGACTGGGTAAGCAGGAGCTAAATGCGGCTTCTGGATATACTGCATTGACCAGGAGCTATCACTGGGAAACAGATGTGTCCAAATGTTTACATAAAGATTGTCCCAAACGCACAAAGTTAAATTCACATGCGCGTGTTTGTTTAGCATCAGTTGGCCTAGGAAGTCAAATGTAGCTTCTGGTAGCTGTTGGTGTCAAGCTAGCCAGGCTTTTCTAGGCTACAAGCAGGAGCTAAATAGCTCCCCTTAACTTTGAACCCTATATTTTGTCTCCATCAAAGAGACTACATTCAGTACCCTTTTTATCTCCTGTCGCTGTATACCCGAATGGTTTTGTATGGAGATTCTACTTTATTTAAGGTTATCTTTCTTGATCTTAACAGATCGAATTGCTGTCTAGAGCAGATGCAATCTTAGGCCCTCATTATGAGAGGACCGATAACAGTGAAAACATGGACATACATGGACATAATGTGGGCATACTATATGCTTTTACCACCTGGTGGAATACCTTCATGCTGTATTCTTAGAAATATCATTTTTCACAGACATACAAGTCATATCTTGAAAACAATAGTACTATGTCACTTATTTCACAAGCAAACATGTGATTGAGCATCATACAAATCAGGGGAAACTACATCCTCATGAACCCTTTGTGAAATAATGTCTATTGACTTTGAAATGTTTTAACACAAAAATAGAGAGATGTATGTTAACATATGTGCATTCATACTTGTTGGCTTTGAAATATATTGCTTGCAAATGCAGGCAACATAAAAACGAATTATTGAGCCATTTTTCAATTGCATTTGATGCTGATTGACGTTAAACAACGTCTGCTGTAAATGATATAGTAAATGCTGATGGAGCCAGAAAGCAGTTACATTTAAAATGCATTTTTCTATGCAGGCGGCATAGTGCATGACGTAGGCAAAGGATTTTTACTATTTTGTATTGCTTACAAATTTGTCTGTGAAATCATTCCTTTACGCTAAATGCCAAAAAGAGTGCATACTGAGCAAACGTCAACAGCTATGCTCATTTTATTTTTGAATCCAAGAATGCAAAGATTCAAATACATAGTGAGGCCATTTGTTGAACATGATATGTTATTTTAAAGATTTCATTGCGAGCTTATGAAAAACATTCCATTATCTGATTTATTCTGTTTGTTTTTATCAAACCATACACACTGTAAAATCCTTATACAACAATTTTAAACAAAAATTATTTCTAATTTCATTCATTACCATACCTATAAATAACTATTAACAAAGCAACCTGTTGGTCCTCCCCACCCCCCCCCCCCGATAATCAGGCCCAAAATTCATTAGTACATCAAAAGTCCCCATTTGCTACAAATTGTTTAAAACTTAATTTCTCAAAGATAAAAGACCAGGTCACTCAATGTAGAGCTGTTGCAAAGCTTTTAATGTATCTACATTTTTACAGAATATACAATAATATATTTGAATTTAAAGCATCTTGAGGACCTTGAATCTCTAGAGTTTATAACATATTAAAACGAAAATGCATACACTTTCTCACAATCTGGTGATTGGGGAACTTATAACTGAATAGTGCCAAGTGCTGGAAGAAAAAGCACATATTGCTTAAACAATTGTTTATTTTTGAGATGACTCATCTTGAAACCATTCCCAAAGCCAAAGCTTTTGTTAAGGTCTACAATGAGACCTAATAAAGAATCTTTTGTCACGTTGCTGAAATTGCAACTGATTGTGCTCAGAAAAATCCTTAGTCGTGGCAAAAGATGTCATAGCCTTGAGGCTGATTTTTAAATTCAATTTCTTGTAGATAGATGTTATATAAGGGACAGCTAATCTTAAAATAAAACCTGAATATTGTGAACATCACAACTCGATTACAGGAAGACAGGCCCAGTTCTGTTTGAATAGCATGACTAGGCACTGACTTAGGAAGTTCTACTTATACCTCCACATTCATCTTTCTTTCTTATCCAATCTTGCTCTAGCTATATGAGGATACATTTCAATACTACATAAAAGGGGTTGGAATTCATTTATTTGTTAATAGTAAGCAAGTAGTGGCAGCCACGAAAAGCTGTCATGTTCATGGTTAAACTTCTTTAGACATGGAACAATCTTATATTTTATTTTACCATATAGTTGAGCATTAACTTTCTGACTGTTGAAAGGAAAGCCCAGACACAGGACTGGTTGCATTACGACTAACAAACGATTTTGTAAACCAGAGTTAAAATGTTCTTTGTTTATCTCTGTCTTAGATTGCCTACATTTCATTATGTGGGTTTTCCTTATAATGTCGACAGATTATTCAAGTTTGCATGGCCCTTAAGGGCATTTGAACTGATTTGCAATCAAATGGGGTTTGATATATTCTGTTTATCCATGTTGGACATCTTGGATTGTATGTAGTTCTTTTGATCTAAAGAGCTGAATTCCCCCTATTAACATCCTGTTACTGGTATGCGTGGTGAAACATAATATGGATTAACCAAACAATTGAGACCAATGGTACCGAGTCCACATTTCTTTAAACATGGGGTACAGAATCCATGATTTGGAGACATTTGCAACTATCTAAATTGGAAAGCAAGTTAATAGTGAAATGTACAGAATCTTGATGTTTCGCTGGTGCAAAAATCATGTCAGCACACACCTGGCACACAATTTCTTAGCAAGTCATTGATACATTATTTTCCTGTGATACAATGTTTTTGTACAATTTTTGTGAAGATATGAATATTGCAATGACTAAATAGTATGTAAACTATTAACTTACTGGAGACTTTGGAGTGCTGTAATAATCATCTACGTTCGGGTGAGTGCATGGGACTTGGCAGATAAACGATGTTAGATATAATAAATGTTAGATAATAGATGTTGCAATCTGGTTTGAGTACCATTTCCAATTCTATATCATGCTAGTTAACTCTATAACCTGAAGGAATCCTAAAATTGACTCATTTTTCATAAATGTTTGAAAGGCTCTCCTCAATATCTGAAGTGAAAATAACACATCATCTGAATAATGGCTAATCTCAGATGTGTTAAAGTATATATGCATTAACTTCTAGAGGGCCCTTATGTCCCATGCCAAGGGCCACATATACAATGTAAAAGCATTGGGGACAGAGGACATCTGCATTGTATTGTTGAGATATCTGTTGACATGTCCCTTTTTTCATTAAATGGCATTCCCTGGGGTGACACTCCCTGGTATACAATTATACCCCACAATTCTGGGACAAGAAACAGTGCATTTTAGGAATCTACATTTCATTTTATTAAAATAAAATCAATGCAAAGATGGGAGCCTACATTATGCAGTGCAATTGACCTCACAATAGCAATCATACATAAAGACAGTCAACCTTGTGTACAAAAGAAAATCCACAAAACTATGATTTTCACTAATATTTAATACATACACACAGTCGCTCTATACATCAATATATATAGTTCCTAATATAAATCTTCAGTAAGACAAAGTAATATCGAAGTAATACAATTTGCTTCAATGATGATATTTGCTACATATTGGCCAGTGTGTTAAAATGTTTTTCACTACTTATGCATCACATTCACTTCCTCATAATCAAAAACACATTTTTGAACACTGTATTTTCTCCAGTATCAATAACATGTATAAAAGTTGTGGAAATATCAACATCATTGTCATTTAAAATAAACCAACCCCCCTCTGTAAACATGGTGCAGTGGGTTGCAAGTATGTGCATGCAATTTGTACACAATCAGTGCTGGCAATGTAAATGATTTACTGTGGAGGGGTGCGGGTGTAGCACAGTGTCCGGTGGTGGCACAGGGCACTGTGGTGGGGAATGAAGAGGGGATGAAGAGACTTTTTTCCGCTGCCCCCCACAATTGAACATTCCTCTAAGCTCTGCCATAAATAAACATTTCCTTTCAGTAGATCAGTCATTAACACCTGCAAAATAAACCAGAGAGAATGAGCCTTTCCTATAACATTGCAATTAAAGTATAAAAGGTGCACACCTTTAAAACTGTAGCTGTACTCAAATATGTTCTGCAGAGTACAATCCTAATAGGCATATTCCCATATGTTTTGACCAGACATGCAAGTGGTCTTGCGGGTAAGTCTCTCTACATTTGTCCTGATGACATGAGTTTGAATCCCGGCTTTGGCAACAAAGCAGATTGCAATGCTTGAAGAGTGCAAATGATTTTCTGAGATCCAGGAAGACATTGTTTGCTGGATCCTGGTGCATTTCAGCCCAAAGATTAGCATTGAATGCAGGCTAAATTGAGTGGCTTGTAATTCTGCAGGTTCCCGATAGGGCAGCAGTGCTATCAATTTAGAACACACCAGTTACTGGTTCACCCACATGACAAAGGAGAATGGCTTTATGAATTTTTAATAAAGAGATGAGTACCCCTCCAAGTTCACTTTGCAAATCTTTCTTATGCAGGATTGTTTCCATACTGTTTAATTTCAAAAGTAAGGGGTGCATGTAATTTCCATTGCCATCATTTTCCATGGGAATGGAAGTGGCATACCTAAACTCGCTTTCATCTCACAATTTTCTTTTTAAATATCTATGGCTTTTGCAAGTTGCAAATTGTCAGTCAATTCTCTATTAGAATATTAAACATGTTCATTCGAATGGCAGCCTAAGAGGTTGACTACATATGTGAAAACACACTGGATACAATTAATTTGGTTTAATTTACAAACGAACTACACTTTATCTGTGTTTAAATGTTACAGTTTCTACAATGCACACACCACAGAAAATGCTATATGTGTTCATTGAAATCAAAATCTGTTTTGGGATTGAATGCAGTAAGAAAACAAGGTGCATTCCCAACTACAAAATTGGTATATTTCCCTCAGAATGAGCCCCCCTTTGGATAGCCTCCAATCCGCCTACTTCTGGGACTTGGCAGAGAAATGATTCTCTGAGCCAGCTACACCCCGCTAGGCCCTGCTTCTAAGAAATCAGATCTGCTTCAGGTTCTCTCCGGGACAAGGCCCATTCATCTCCAGGTATCATCCAAGCCCAACACTCATCCACTTGTACAGAGTCCCTCTTCCGCAGCTTTTTAAGATGCCAGCTCTCCAGTTTGTGTATCTCCAGCCCTATTCGCTGTGTGTTCTTTTATAATTGGCATTGTTTTCATACTATGTTATTGTGACCCCACACTTTTTGTTTGGTCAAGTCCTTTGGCTTGCTTAGTAGGCAGACGTTCCAGGAGAATGCATCCCCAATCTAAATAGGTTGATCATTTTTCTGGATACATGAAAATGTGAGGGCTATGTGATCTAGTAGTTTTGAATTCAAAATAATATTTTATCGCAGCAGCCTGACACATTAATGAAATCCAGATTTCTGTATTTTCATAGACACCCTGAATTCAGGGATACCTGACATGAATGTGTACGATTATTTTTAAAGGAATGATTACTATTATTAATTGTATCAATTGTTAATAAACAGTAGTAAGGAAGTGCATTTGGACTCACTTTGTGGTGGAGAAGCTCCCGGTTGCAATGCACTTTTCCTTTTTATTCAAGGTCATGTTGTTATAATGTTACATAGAATATACTGTTTTGGATTTGAAATGCCATTTTAATTCTAAATGTTCATCTTTCTTTTTAATGCAGTTGGCTACAAACATACCTGAGATTGCTTGTAGCTAATGATGAACCTGGATCAGATGACAGGGTCTTCTTTTGTTTGCAAAGCAATTCATAGCCCCAGCTGGAGAATTTTATTGGAAGGCTGAGTTCAAAGTTAAAACCTTAAGTGCAATCATCTTTCTTTGAGCTGGTGAGTTTGAAAGGCAGGCACTTGTGGTCAGCTCAGATTTTTATCTTTGTAAAAGACTGTGGATTGAGCTTTGCTGGAAGGCAGTTTATTTCTGAACAATCCTTGAAATGCATGTCAAAGAGATTGAGCCCACAGACACAGTAAGGAGAAGAGTTTGGCAACCACAGTCATGCTATGGGAGGAGGTGCAGTGCTTGATTGGTTGGGTGTTCATATCATCATCCTGAGCAAAAACCTGGCTGTCACAATGTTTATGTGTAAGAATTTGTATAGCACAAAGAACTGTCTGTATTAAAATGCTTTTTGAGGACACCTGTTAACTAGATCAGGGGCTGGATGGACACATTCTGCACATCTAGCAGGGGTTAGCCTTAGGCAAGCTTCCAAAGGAGAGTCCACTGTCCCTCCATAAGACTAGGTTTACCAATGTGCACACAAAATACTGGAAGTCAACATGTGCAAGAGTGGGAAGCTTAAGTAATGCCTCCATCAGCTCTCTCACCAACTGTTCCTAACATGATTCCTCTTTTTTTCTATGCAAATTTACAAAAGTGTTCCAGTGCTGGGGTAAGCTGTCTTTGTTGGATGCAGAACACTTGTTTTTTTAGATGGTATAAATGGGAGGGTTGCCTTATTTTATTGTATTTATTTATTGATGATTTGTTAGGCACCTATATAACAGAATTTTGTTTCAATGGCAAAAACAGTAAATATATAATCGTGGTCCTACTAGGCCTTGTGACATTCGGATGTGCAAGTGCAGTGAAGAGAAGTCCTGGAGTTAGGGAAGGGAGGGGTTGGGGGGAGCAAGATATGGAAAGTACTGATGGTAGCCTGGTAAGGAAGTGCAAGGGGAGCCAGGGAGGAGGCCACTGGCTAAGTGGTAGGGTGGAGGAATCCCAGGCAGGACGTATAACCTCCAGGCAGGGTGCCCACAGGGGCAGTGCCAAGGGGGACGGGGTGCTGGTGTTGATTGGGTCAAGGGCCTGGAACCTAAGAGATTCATAAAGGTCCAGACTGGCAGTCTCAGTGGGGTGATTACCAGGGAAGGGAAAGAGGTAGAGAAAAGCATGGTTTTGAGAAGTTTCTGAAATTTAAGGAGGTCTGGCTCAAGTCTGAGAGGGGCAGAGAGGCAGTTCCAAAGAGAGACACTAGCCAAAGAGAGGGATACACCCCCTACTCTCTGCTTAGAGGAGCATTTGACAAGCAGAGAGTTGGAGTTAGAGGAACAGAGAGTTCTAGCAGGGAGGTATTTAGGGAGGGAAAGTTGGAGATAGTGTGCTCCCAGGCCGCAGAAAGCCTTGTGGATGATACAGATGGTTTTGAATTTGATACTCACGGCCACCAGTGGAGATATTTTAAGGATGAAGAGATACAGTCCATGGGCTTCAGGCCAAGGATATGCCTTGCAGCCCTGTTCTGGATTAGCTGAAGGGGGCGTAGGGAGAAAAGGGGGAGATTGAGGAAGATGCTGTTGCAGTAGTCCAGCCTGGAGAGGACCAGAGCTCTGCAGATGTTGAGATTCTGGGGAAGGTGAGAAAAGGGAGAATGCCTCTGAGGAGGTGGAGCTGAAAGTGGGCCTTCTTGGCAAGGTTCAGGATGTGAGGGAGGAAGGAAAGAGCGGAGTCAAATATGATCCCCAGATTTTTAGCCTCACGGTATGGTGAGGGTAGAGGGCCTTGGGAAGGTGGCCATATAGTGCGACGGAAACAGGGAGCGGTTGTCCCAATGAGAAGGATCTCAGTCTTACCGGCATTAAGACAGAGATAATTAGCTGAACACCATGCCTGGATGGTGGTCAGACAATCAGGGATGAGAGAGGAGGAAGAGGAGCTATTTGAGGGAAGTTTGAAGGAGAGTTGAGTGTCATCAGCATAACACTGGAAATGAGGTGTGAAGGATGAGATGGGGTGAGCAAAAGGGGCGAGATAGATATTAAAGAGTCATGGCATAAGGCTAGAGCCCTGGGGACACTGCAGGTGGAGACTGAGGTGGAGGAGGAGAAAGCACCCAGTTGCAACTGAGAAGGATAGTTAGTGAGGAAGGAGTGGTTACAGAAGTCAGCAAGACCAGGGGCGAGAGAGTAGATGTTGTCCTTCATGGTTCTAGATGACCAGGGGAACACCTGTTTGGATGAGACCTTCATAGAGCGGACAACTTTAGAGACCTCATCAGGTGCTATGGTCAGGAAGAAGGATAGTGAAGGGAGTGGGGAAGGTGAGCCAAGGGAGGCTGGCAAAAAGGAGTAGGAGTGGGGGTGGAGTTTTAGAAGTGTAATTGGAGGCCAAAACTGCACAGGGTGCCTGGGAAGGAAGGAGAGAGTTGGTGACTGCAGTTGGATTTTCGAGTTCCTTGCAGATTTTGCACATTTTTGCCATATTATAGTGGCTCCAGAAATGTGGGTTTGGATGTGGGTTCTCTTCTTGGAGCAGATAGAAAAACGATATTCAGCGACTCTGCACTTGCATTTCAGAGGGGCTAGATTATATTCATACCATCCATTACACTTAGAGGCAGGCTTCAGGCAGATCCTCACACCAGGGGCATGGATGTCAAGGGTGTTAGAGATGGAGAGGCGAAGGTTAGCAAGGACAGAGTGAGAGGAAGAGTCAGAAGCAGTGGAAGGAGAGGGGATGAAAGTGGAGGCAAAGGCAGGGACTGACACTCGCTTCATCGGTGAAATGACGGCAAAGGAGGCTGGAAGTGCACGAGGTGGCACGGACAGAGGGCCGAGGTGCTACACGTGGGAAGGGAGGAGAGAGTGGTCGGACCAGCAGAGGGTGGTGGTGACCGGCAGGGGAGTTGCTAGGTCTGGAAAAGACCCGGGGCTACACTGATGTTGAAACTGTTGGGACTGGGGGCTAGCTAGTCTTTTGGCTGTAGCTCTTGAGATTCTATCCGGGGCTACAACCAAAATATCAGGGGCTATAGCCCCCCTAACCCACCCCCTAGCAATGCCCCTGGTGACCGGTTATTGATAGGGATGACTGCAGAGAGGACGGAATCCAGAGTGTGTCTGGCTGAGTGGGTCAGACCGGAAGGAAGAATGGTAAGAGAGAGGGAGTCACAGAGGTCAAGGAACTGTGAAGTGGATGGTTCAGAGGAGTCGAGGTGGATATTAAAGTCAACTAGGAGGAGGAGTTTGATAGTGGAGGCAAAGAGGGAGGAATAGAGGTTGTCCCATTCAGTGGGGAAGAGAGGGATAGGGCCAGGGGGCCTGTAGATGGTAGAAAGAGTGAGTGGGAGAGTAGGTGAGACCCTGAGCCTACAGACGAGGCATTCAAAAGAGGTATCGGATTGAGTAAGTATGATAGAAGCAGAGGCCCACTCGTGGAAAATCAGTGCTACTCCACCCCCATGCCAGTTGGACCTGGGTTTGGAGGGTGTTTGTAGCTGTCATGAAGGAGAGTGTCAAGAGCAGTGACAGAGCTGGCATTGAACCACATCTCCATAAGGGCAAGGACGTTGTGGTCAAAACCTTCAAGAAGGAGACAAATGACAGAGCAGTGTTTGACTGCAGAGCGAGAGTTCAAAGTAGCTAAGTGAAGCTGATTAACACCTTTGACAGTTTTCCAAGAAGGGCTACAGGGGCATGGTTCTCCCATTAGTGTTGATGAAGAGGTTGGCAAGGAGAAAGGGGGAGTAGCAGGAGAAGAGAGGAAGTTAATGAGAGAGGGCAGGCACCTGTCAAGGAGGAGGATAGGTTTAGAGTGTTGGCCATGATAGTACCATTGTGATAGACATACATAATGCACAGCGAGGATGAGAAGTATGCCAAGAGTACTTCTCATCTTGTGCCACCATAAATGGGTAAAGAGGAGAAAGGGGAGAGAAGGGATGCCGAGTGGGGAGTCCATTGGTCCAGGGAGGAGACAGAAAAAGGGGATGTCAGTAATAGTCTGAAGTAGCATTGATGTAAGATTCAGCAATAGGAAGGCCTGGGTTAGAGGTCAGGAGAGGTCTTTTGAGCATTTTTCTTCCAGACGTTGTGAGAGAGATTGTATAGGTGCTAGATTAGTAGTTAGAGTAGATAGGGAGATCAGAGTGGCATGTGAGTAATGGGGGACTGAGTGCTAAAATACAGCAGAAGCAATCAATGCCCAGGTTTAAATGTGCAATTAAAAGCAACTTTCAACAAACACTAAAAATGTAGCCGAAACAATTACTTTGAGATGTGGTTTCCCACCAGCATACTATCAATGCAAGGCCAAGGTTGTTGTGCAGTAGGACCTTGGAACGTATCTCATGCGCAGAATGGAATTGCCATAGTAAATTACCTCAGAACCAAATAACTGCACAGACTCAAAGAATATGGCAAAGTACTACTTTGTCAGCTCAAATAAAATAGGGAAATCTAGCAAGCATAACAAGTCGCAGCTTACTCACTCTCAGTACTTTTCTCTTACACAAAGACTTTATACTTTGATGCATGTCAGCTATGATGTCATCCTATGTGCCAAACAGTAAAACCTATCGAGGGGAGGGATTGGTTAGGGTAACACATATACCTATAGTATGTGTTAATAACATGAGTGGGTGCACCTTATCAATCAGGCATGCCTCAGAATATGTATACTGCTGATTATAAAAATGAAAAATAGTGGATTGGCTTCTGCAACATTGTATATCATGTCACTACATAGCCACTCATGGTTGGTTAGCATACTCTGCCAACCTTCGACATTCAGCTTGCTAGCAGTACGTGGAACTAAACCCAGGTGCAGAGAACGTTAGACCATTACCCACATTGTCCAATTAGCCTACCATCTCTCGTCAGCTAGACCATGAGCCAAGGCTTCTCCTTTGTAGTTGACCTTGCTGGCTGTTTTCTTCTCAGGGATTTTTTAGGGAGTCAGGTTACACAACTATCTTAGTCTGAGGCGTAATGACTAGACCTTGTTTTCGGGTTCTGAGTCACATGTGAGGATACCACGATTTTGTCAATCTCAACCTCTTATTTACCGCTATTTGATTTAATCATGCTGGGTGCTATTACTCCTCTTGGCACACTGTTGATTGTCCAATACTTGGCACCTGGAGATGTTTTCTCTTCTTCTTAAGCTAAATGAAATGTGCCCTTCATTCATAGCTTATCCTGGTTAACTCACCTTGTACTTTCCAATTATGTCTTGCTGTGTCATCCTTAGTCTTAGCAAAACAGATACTATTTGTTCCTTGCAGGAAGCTATTTTCTGCAGCGTTTCTGATCTGCGGCCCGGTTTGTATCTGAGGCAGTTTTGACACGATCTGATGTCCATCTTTCCATCATGGCGGCTTTACTCATGTTACAGTCTCTACTGCAGTAAGCTTCGATGCAACTCATCTACCTTGCATTTCTGCATATATACATTAGTTGAACTTTATCTCACTTGTCTTCTCGGCATAGATTCATTTTTCATCTCTTTATACATGATTACTTTGTTACTAGGATTACACCTTCATTCTTTAAGTATTCTTATATCGTTTCTGTGCGTCATGGTGTCTTCCCTTTATAATGTCACTTTAATCTCATCTGTTTGCACTTACAGCTCTTCTATGTCTGATGGTGTATACTGACATCCTTCCACCACTTTGGTGCGAGGGTACATTCGTTGTCTGAGTGCATAACGTCTCTCATATCTTTGGTGTGGTATTGCAACGATACCTGGTGCCATGCACAGAGTCTTCCTGCTTTGCTCCCAGTATGACAGAGGTGAAGGGCTGGGCACTAGAGCTGACATTATCTGCTCCTCTACATTGTAGGGTGCCTAGTGACTGCATCGAATGCAAAATCATTGAAAAGAAATGCATCGAAAAAATTAATTTTTTTAAAAGAAATGTAATGGGTGGTTCCACCCACAAGCCTTTGTTTATTTACCTCTTAAATCCCATTATAATAAAAAAACTTTACCTACAAAAAAATGCATTTTTTCGATGCATTTCTTTTCGATACTTTTGCATTCGATACTATGTATTTGATGCAATGCCTGGATACCCATTGTAGCTAAAGGCAAGGGTTATGAAGTACACGTGGGAAATGGCAGCATTTTACAGGACAGCAGGTGCAAAAACACACCTAGATTTGAAAATCGAATACACGTGGAAAATGGCAGTATCTTATTGGGTAGTAGGTGCAAAAACACTCCTAGAATTGAGATGCACACATGCACGGAAATAACATTTCGACACAGCAGTAGATGTAAGGCACGTCCAGATATGAAGTTCACAAGTGGGGAGGTATCTGAAAATTAAGTGATGGGTTGCAAGGAGCCTGCAAGATGGTTAGGGCAAGAAAATATGAAGCAAGGGAACTCTAGAGGCCGGAGATTGGCTAAACAAGCCGATAAAGAAATGGCCGTCATGGAAACGACCCTTTTCATAGAACTTCTTCGCCCTTTCCAGATTTGTTTGTCAAAATGTAACTTGTAATTTTATGACTGGGTAATGGTGTAAGAAGTCGGAAGGTTCTGAAAGTCTCAGTGAAGTGAAGCTCATATATACTCCAAAATGCATTTTCATTCATGGAACACCATACCTGCATCCAACGACTTGCACAACGGTTAACTATGCATGACACCATGGGACTTATAATCTTCTAGCTTTCTTTCTCTCACTAGTTTTCTAAAGGGATTCCAAAACTGACACACCTACGCAGATTGTGCATTGGAACAGACGATGTGTATAAGCTGAAACCGAATTTCTCCTACGAAAGATCAGCCAGAAGGAAATTACAAAGAAGAATTAGTTTACATATCAATTTCAAAGAGCCCTCCTAATGTAATTACAGATCATGTCATTGATAGCTTTGCCACTGCCAGCACTGTCGGATTTGTTCTACGGAAGAAGAAACTGCTGTGCCAACCAATAGTGGAACAAATATCTTTTGTTCGAAGTGGTAATTGTGTTATTGACATGATGTGCATCATCGATGATGTCATGGCTGATGTCGTATTTAATGCTAAATATGTGATTTATTGTATGATGTAGAGAAAAATGCATAGTGTGAGGGTGGTTCTGTAGCAATATTAATGGTCATTTAAGCTAACTTCTGAGGTTGAGCATTTTTTTATTATATCCTTGAATTATGCTTTCAAAGACGTTAAACAAAAAGTAATTTTGAGTGCAATCATATGAATATATATTACTCAAATAATACGTATTTTGAAGACCACTGAAGTCATTTGGATATATGCAATTAAAGCTTGGATTCGACCAATGAGAGGAACGGAATCAGCTCTCCTCTCAATATGGGACAACCTAAAAACAAACGCAGACTCGGACAACAGTACTGCCCTGATTCTCCTTGACCTATCCGCAGCATTCAACACTGTTAACCACGACATCCTCATAAAGAGATTAGAAGGACTAGGAATAACAGATACCGCCCTACAATGGAACAAATCCTTCCTAACAAACAGAACCGAAATCGTATGGATGAAACCTTTTAAGTCCAAAGCAAGAGACTCCACATGCAAAGTACCACAAGGATCATCTTTCACCCCATTTCTATTCAACATCTAAATGTACCTAGTAATAGAAATCATCAAAAGACATGGCCTCACATGCTACAACTACGCCTATGATACTCAAATAATCTTCAACATAGAAGACACCGGAGAAGAAAACACCACACTAGAGAATTGCCTTTGTGATTTATTCAACTGGATGAACATCAACCACCTCAAAATCAACCCTGGCAAAACAGAGATGATGATTGTTACAAAAAAAGGAGGAGACATCAACTACATCCCCAGGCCAAGAGAGCTTGGCACCATGCCAGCGCCATCATCAATTGTAAAAAACCTAGGGGTCCTGATGGACAACAACCTGACTCTAGAGCCACAAGTAAACGCTCTACTCAAGAAATGTTTCTTTCTCCTGCGAGCAGCAAAAAGAATCCTACCGTTCCTGTCATTCACCAACAAAACACTTACCATCATCACTCTGATCATGTCCAGAGTAGATTATGCCAATACCCTATACCTAGGCATGCCTGAACGACTTCTAATAAAACTGCAACGCATACAAAACGCGGCAGCCAGACTCCTTCTCAAGCTACCCAGAAGAGAACACATCACACCCGTGCTAAAAATACTACATTGGCTACCATTAAAACAACGAATTAAGTTCAAATCAATGTGCATCACGCACAGAGCAATAAACAAGCAAGCCACAGAATTCCTGAGTGATAAACTACACCTACACCAGCCGACAAGAACACTGAGATCAAGCACCGACATCCGCCTGCAACCAAAACCCTATAACAGAAGAAAACTCATAGGATCCTTTCTCTCATCATGCACCGAAAACCTGGAATGAGCTACCAAAGAATATACGAAACACAACAAACCACCTAGTATTCAGGAAACTCCTCAAATCCTGGCTCTTCACAGCGTAACTACAACAATGACACACAAGAATGCCCACTCAGCTAAACAACGATGAATAAAGATACCGACCTCGGTCACTCCCAAAAATGGACATGCATAGAACCCAAAGAACGGACCCCATGACAAACCATAAGACAGTATGAGAAATAGCTGCAAAAGGAGGACACTAAACAATGATCACATACTCAGACCGAGACGAAAGCCCTTAAACAACTCATCCACAGCCTCCCGGCCTGTACCATATCCAAACTCCCAGAAGACACATTCAGATAGAAAGTATTGTAAGAAGATACCACAACACCTGCTCCAACTCCCAAGGAGGAGAATGGACACCCAACCCCACATTACTTACTCCATCAGAATTACAACACCCACAGAGCATGTTAGAATAGAACAGCAAGTGCGTTGCACCATCCTAAACCCCAACCCACAATACTTACTCCATCAGAATTAGAAAACCCACACAGCACGTTAGAATATAACAGAGAGCGCGTTGCACCAAAACCTAAACCCCTACCAGGCGTAGCCCTTTCGCCCATCTTGATGGGATTGTGAAGGGTAGCGAGTTCCACACTTGGACAGAATTTTGAATGTTAGCATGTAAAACATCATATAACCCACTAACCAAAAAAAAGCTCAACATTTCTGCAGACTTATCTCACTCAAAAATCTCATACAACCATCTCTCGCACTACAACCAGCACGCACTTCACAACACTACAACAACACATAAGCCGCACCAACAGCACACGAGGACTGACATTGATCTGATACCTGCACCAAAGCTCAGCACCCGGTGTATACCGAGTTGAAGCTGCCAACAGAACACCACTCCTCTCACTATCCTACTCCCTCTTCACCTTACTAACCCATCCCACCTTCTCGTTTGCAGATCCGCCAGAGCGCTTGGGGACCAACTCCATTGGTGACGGTGCGTGGTACAAATACCTTTAACATTTAACAATTTAACTGAAGGGGATGTTCAATGTTATGCAAACAGGCACATGTTTGGAACACTGAAGATGCTGCAATTCATAAGTAGGAGAGTAAGGTAATGATTATTGCAGTAGCCGGATAGGAGTATATGATTACAGTGATCACCCAATAGAGATGCGATGAGGAAGAAGACATATGTATACCCACTTGAAAATGTTCAATTGACTGAGAGATTTGGATGAAGTCGTCCTGGAAATCTGGAAGGTCTACCATAACAATTGCATTGTATTTCATTCTGAGGATGTCAATATATATTATATTTGCTTTTCTTTCTTTTTGTCTCTCCCTTCCTATTGTGTCTAGCAGTCGTTAGTAATTCTGCACTGAAACTGATTGTGATCTCGAGTTAAGTGAACATATGATTTTCTGCATGGTCAGGGTAATGAGCTGCAGCTATCTTGTTATTCAGGAACCAGGAACCATGTCACCATTGAATTGGAACAGCTCGGTTGATTTCCAATGCATGGCCAAGTACTGTTAAAATGTGCCTATCTGACTCATGAAGTCATTTATACAAGTCTATCATGGATTTCGGCTGGCCAAATAAAAATCTTAGATCAGTTGGGAAGGCTCTGTAATTGCAACCGATTTTGACTACAAGCCCCTCGACACAGCAACACCAGACAACCTTCATAACTATTGCCCTATTAGTCACTGCCTTAAGAAAACCACAAGGCATCAGAAACACATTTACAGGATAGGATTAACCACACCAATCTCCTCCTTCCTTGCCATTCTGACATTTGACCTCCCTACAATCCCAAAAATCTACAACACCTTGAGGATCATTGGTAAGGGTGGAAACTGTCACCTGGTCACCCTTGTATCACTGAGCAGCTTTTGGGATTGGCTGTTCTGAGGCCCTGCCCACCACACTGACTACCTGTAGGTTAATGACCCACAAAGTTCTTAGATCAAACATCACAATACGTCTGAAGGGATTGTCCCTGAGCTCTCTCCCTCTCAATAATATGATGTATCACTAAAAGGTCCATATTATCCGCAAAGATATTGTTGTGAAGTTCTATGCTGGAAGCGGGGTAGTGCGGAATGCTTTAGGTCAGAGAGAATGTTGGAAAGTGAGAGTGTTGATGTATGAGTTTGGGAATGCTAGTGTGCTAGTGCCAGGCAGTTGGAAGAAGTAGCCTCGGTTGTGGGAGCCAGTGGGTTCCTCTCATGTAATCCTGTCGAGTTAAGAGCAACTTGAGTAAAAGGATCTTACAGACGTGCCTGTGGATCTTCTTTACAACACTGGCGATGAGTTGGTTTTCAAGCAGGACAAGGCAACAGACTCAGGTGTGCAGAACCTGGGAGATAAGGTGCTGCAGGGGTTGCTGAAAGCGAGGTCCCACTGCCCCCAAGTATGGCCCCATCACCCAGAGTGGCCTGCATAAGGTAGGCTGAATGAGGAAGGGATGTTTTGGAGAGGAAAGGATGAGCTGATTGGACTGGGAAGCCCAAAGTTATGTGTTACTGACAGGCAGGTGAGGGGCTTTGTGGAATTGGCAGACCGGCGGACTGTAAGAAGAATGGTGTGCCCTGTGTGTGAAGAGTGTTGCTAGAAACCCAGGGTGGCCTGAAAAAGCGACATGGAATGCAAAGGACTGCAAAGTGATACCTGTGAGGAGTGAACAGCGACAGAAACTCACAATAAACAAGCTGTTGATAGGACAGGCCCCACAGGAAGTGAAGAGGCGGAGACGAGTAAAAGGATGGATACGCAGCCGTGGACTGTGGCTCGTGCAGCTGCACGGATGCAGCAGAGGAGCAGCCTGTAGAGGAAAGTATACTGTGGCAGCGTTGCATGGAGAGAACGAAAGAGGATAATGATGTTAATTTCCAGGGGTCCCAGGAAATGAAAGCGGAGCAGTGCTCGCCTGTAAGAAGTGCAGCCAAAGGGTCCTCTGGGTCGCGAGGTGATGGAGCCGTTGAGAGCCTGGGGCTCCGCCGTCAGTGAGTGCCCTGGGAAGAACAATGAGTTGCCTCGGACAATAAGACCAGCACATAACATGTGTGAAGATGCTTTGTGACAGTGTGGGTCTGTTCGGAGGAGGTGAATAAAGGACAGAGCAACAGAGATGTGATAACTTGTAGGTACAATTACATGTGATGGATATGCTCTTACACCATTTTGAACCAAAGACTTTGTGAGACTGAATTACAATGTGCATTGCACCTTGAGAGATGTTTAGAGAAAGCATATTGAGCATCGCAGTTTGATTGCGTGTTGTTCACTGCGATATTTGGCGATGGAGGAACTATGGCTCTTGTTAGTGTAGCTGGGTCAGGGATGTGATCATTTTCATAGATATGGGCATTGATAAAAATACCAACCACGTTCTGTTTCTCATTGATGCCTTTTTTTGAAATAGGAAGGAAACCTACGATGTGCTGCGGGAACACAAGAGTATGTGGTGTATGCAGGAGTACACAAAGTGTGGATGTATTATGGAGAGGAGTGGAAATAACGAGTAAGTGAGTTTATGTAAAGTGGTTAATGTTAGCAACTAACCTTTCTAGGAATTACAGGATTAAGGCTGCAGAAGAGTAGCTAGGACTTTTAGGACAGCAATGTATAGGAAAACAATGTTATGGTAGTATTTTAGTGGACATATGTAGGAAACATGTGATTTGCATGTTATTGCTACGGAGCAGCAATGCTCTTTTAGGGCAATGTGACAAAATGCCACCCTTGTAGTGGGATGTATTATAGTCATTATTTGTCTTGCGTCTCTATGGAAAATACGCATGAAAGAGCTGAGTGTTGTAGTGTTGTAATGTAGAATGCGTATGAATTAGTTGTGAATAAGAATTGTGAAGCATTTGATGTGCACTGTATGGACTGGATGCAAACAGAGCTGGTATTGCTACCAGATGTACAAATAGGGCAGTTTAGAGTTTACAGTGATATTGTTGTACCAAGTAGTGCCGGATGTTGTTTATTGTGCTAGAGAGAGTAGTTTGCTTATTTGTTTATTGTGCAATAGCCAACATTTGACTTTTAACACTCCAACAGTGAAACATACAGAACAACAAGATTAAACTAGAACTAAAACATTTCATAGAATTTACAAACTCCCTTCAATAAAATCTCCAATAAAAAGAAAAGCTATATCCCCAGACCTAAAACAATACCTGAACAACATGAATGATATAAACAAGAAGGAAAGAAAGCATCTGGCAAAACATATTCCAAAATAGGCAAGCAAATAAATCTCCAGGAAGCCAACTTTATGCAGAAAGACTCCATTGGCCAAGACCGAGAGAAAAGGGAATGCAGTGGCTCGGACCTGCACAACTACGATTGCCAGTCACTTCCTTCTCCCCATTTCTCGACTCAATCACTAATCAAATTGAGTTCTCTTAGGGCTTTAACAAGTTCCATTGAGAGACCAGACTCCTGACCTGAAGATAGTCTCCCCCAGAATTCGCTGGCTTTTTAGCCAGGATACGTGATGGGCAAACCTACCAAATCTTCTAGCCCTCATACTCCAGGTGCCCCGGAAAATTAGATAATAAAGGTTTAGATGTTTGTAAATCGTGTTAGGGCACATGTCACAGTATGGTGCTATTTTCCCTTCACTCTCTCTAATGGCCAAAACCTCTAGAGTAGGGAGTAGGTTTAAACGAAATCTAAGGAATGATAAACCAAGACGCAGATCAGGTGATTTTTTTTAGATAGGAGGGAAGCATAGATAGCTGCTTATCAACTACTGTAAAGGAGGCAGATTTCTTCCCCCTCCTAATACTATCTATGGTATCAATCCAGTCACACTGTTTCATCTTGTCTTTTACCTTATCTGGGTTCTGGAGGAGCATATCAGCATTACAGTTCGCTCTCTCTAAAATTTCAGAACATCTCAGCTGGAACTTGGTCAAACACCCATTTTTACCAAAATGCATTTCTCAATCTATTTCCTCAAAAAGTGAATTCTTAGGAGAATCTAAGATTGATCTGTACAATGTCAGCCATTTCCATTGGAGCCATGATCTAAAGGACAAAGACCTAATTCATAGGAAAGAGAGACTATTGGGACGCCAACGGGCAGTCCAAGTGTACGTTTCCACAACTTTGCTTCTACTAAGCCCCACTCAATGTCCATGGCTAAAGAATTATAGTCCAAGCCAAAAAGGACTACCAGAATTACTTTGCCTATATAGAATCTCACAAGCGGCACAATAGAGAATTTTCAGAATTGGGATTTGATTTTTTTAATTTGCGCTCCCAGCTTTACCACTTTTAACTCTATTGAATGCAACAAACTGCATTTCGTTAGGAAGGAAAGGACTGTTGCTCCCAAATAGGTCAATTCTGAAACAGTCTCAATCGGGAGTTGGTCCAGCTTCCATACATAATGTTTTACTATCTTTCTTGGATGTTTGAATCTAATTATCTTGGATTTTGCCAGATTGATGGTAAGGTTGTTATTACGGGCATCATTTTCTTCTGCGGACAGAAGACGTTGCAGCCCCACTTGAGAATGATCCAGGACTACAACGTCATCCGCGTATGCCATCCAATTGATTTTTGTTTTTCCAAGTACCGGAGATATCAAGCCCATGTCCTTCAACCACCCGACTAGGTCTGCCATGAACAAAATAAACATAAAAGGAGCTAACAAGCATCCCTGGTGGACCCCTCTCTCTACCCTAATCAGGTTTGACAGTAGGCCTGATCTACATAGCCTCACCTGCATAGAGTTGTTATGGTGTAATTCTCTCAAGATTGACAATAAAATCGGTGAGATACCCCAACCATCCAGTTTTTTCCATAGGCGATTACTGTCAATAGTGTCAAAAGCTTGGGAGAGGTCTAACCAAGCCCCATAAAGGGGAGCACCCCCTCCTTGGACAGAGGACTCAATCAGACAACTCAGAACCAGCCCATTAAGGGAAGTGGATAGGCCTTTTCTGAAGCCCGATTGTTGCCTTGGTATAACACCCTTCTCTTTTGCCCAAGATTCCAATTCCTCTAACATGAGACCTGTAAAGATTTTGCTCTCTGCATCTAAAAGGGAAATTGGTCGGTAATTAGCTGCCAGCAGTCTGTCCCCCTTTTTATAGATCGGAATAACTATGGAGTTTTTCCAGGAATCTGGGAAGCTCTTCAGCAAGATTATGTTCACAAAAATATTTTTTTAATATCCTTGCCCATTGGGGTGGGTCCCTTTTTAAAATTGAATTACTCAAGCCATTCAGACCCCAGCTCTGGAAGCTGATGATTTTCTTACCAGCCTTTCCAGGTCCGAGGCAGAGAAATTCAGGGACCACTTGATTCGATTATTTCTGTCCCTGACTATGGCATTCGGGGAGTCATAGACCATAGCAAAATGATCACACCAGACCTGTTCTTGAATGACTGCATCCATTTTTTGATTCTGACCTACCTCATTCAACCCTACCATAGACCAGAAATGTCTTGAATTACCCTGCGAGAGAGCCGATAACATTCTCTCCCCATCCTGCTGCCACATAAGATGCTTATAGGCTCTGAGCCAGTTTCTATAGTTGTTACTAAGGAGTCTCAAACCTTCCTTAAACTACTCCAAGTCTGTACAAGATCTCTTTAACCTCCCTCTTTGTGTTCTAAAATACTTCTTGTATTCGTTTAATTCTACATTATAGGTGTATATGTATCCTATGTGGTTTCTGCAGTTTGGAATCAGGGGGTGCCAAATTGGAGAGAAATAGAGAGAACTCGCTAGGGTTACAAAGGTTTGAAAGTTGCTGGTCTGAATGTTGTTACATCAAACCCCTCAATTCACAGTTTAACACTTTAACCCTCTTGTGGAATCTCCTTACCACGTTATCCGCTCTATTTGTAAAGAGTTTCTGGACGTAAAACAGTACATCGGGAACCCCTTCCATCTCCAGAGTTGCTCTTAGGATTACATGGTCATCACTATTCCCCTCCCCCAAATAGAACCCAGAGCAAGTTTCAAAAATACATTTCAAGGCAAAGAGATAATCAATAGTTGAGAATGCTGGTCCTCTACGCAATGATGGGGCATTTGGTATATCCCCCCTGATGTTACCATTAAACATTTGGAGATCCCATTCTTGCATGACATCTACCCAGATGTTTCCATTGGTGGTCTTCTGATGGGATTTTCCCGACATTGGATCCACGGTGGGAATACATTGAGAGTTGAGATCACCCGCAATAATAAGATCATCCAACGGGAACTGCTGAAAACACTCAACCAGGCCATCCGAGAAATTGTAGAGAAGATCAGATAGAGAGATAACATTGGGGTTCCATTAAACATTTACAATGAGCCAGCTAGTCCCCCTGGCTACCCCTCTCTTTCTCACCATAAGTATACCTTCACTTACATTTAGTACACTTTTAGAAGACTCAAAAATCTCATTACTGCATGCCACTAACAAAACCCCCATTGGCTTACCCCCTACTGAACCTCGAGCCATTTGCTGGAAAATGGAGAAACCATCAAACCCAACTGATCATGTTAACCAAGTCTCTTGGAATAATATTAAATCTGATGACTTAAAAATGTGTGGTTTCCTTGGTTCGTTGGAGAAGGATGTATAACCTCTGGTATTCCAAGATAGTACATTTAAACGTTTCTTCCCTAGAATCTCTGCTGGGACATGCCCATTTTAAGGAAGACTTGTGAGATTATCTCTGGTACCATCTCCCACATATTCTTTGGGTTGGAGGGATTTCCTTCTTTTTTATTGATTACTGTCTTCTGATTTTGGCTCTCTGCATATGCTCGATTGGGAGTTATTGATGCTGGGCATATCCGGGTTGTCGCCAGACCTCTCTGGTCCCATGCCACTGTCTCACCCAAGATTAGGTCCACACCCAATCTTGATTTCAGAGTAATTTCAGCAGTGTTTCTGTCGGGCCTTAAAGGAAAACTCACTACATCAATGTCAGCTGTTGTGAAATATTTTAAAGCGGGGATCATCTTCATTTCCCTCAGGATTGTTGATCGATTTAATAAAAGGAAGTTTTCTCGTGAGAAACACTCTGCAAACCATTATTTGATTGCAAGAATTGGAAAGACTCTGCGATCCTCTTAGATGCTTAGTGTTCTCAGACAAGCCTTCCAAAGGATTGCGTCCGTTACCCCTGGATGAGTTCTCCAGAACCTGAATCTCCTGAGAATTTGTTTCAATATGTTTGATCGGGTGCCCTCTGACCTCTAAATTTAAAGCTGCAGCTATAGTAGAGTAGTACTGGATGTTGAAGTGTGTGCTACGTGATTAGTGCCAGATGTATTTTGTGCTGTTTCAGTGGTACCGGATGTGAGTTTGTGCTATGTATGTAGTACCTTTTGGTGATGATCTGCCCAGTGGTACCTGATGTTTGGATGTTGGGATGTTTGGTCTGTAGATATCATGCAATGTTATGTACTGTATTGTACCAGATTTGGATGAGGGTGTGCAGAGTCATGTACTGATTGGGTACCGGAGGTGTGGCTATGTGGCGTGCTTTGTCATAGTTATAGAACAGCGTAAGTGCTCACTTAGGGTAAATAACGACTAGATGTAGAGGTGGACCGAATGTGCGTGACTGCATGTGCAGGTGGGTCAAAATGAGATGGGACTACATGCGGAGGTGGGTCCAGAGGCATCTATTTATACCAAGTATTTACAGAGTACAATTGATCTTTAAAAGTAAGAGTGGGATGTGGTGTGTGTGGTGTATCGAGGTATACTTGATGTGTATGTGGAACGAGTAGTTAGTTTGTTTGTTTGTTTGTTTTATTATTTCTATAGCACACCTTAACCCGGAGGTATCTGGGCGCATTTGGCATTTGCATATGTTACAGGAATACAGGGTCATGGCATACAGACTTACACGTATTACAGATGTCATACAGAATTACATATATTACAGATGTCATACAGAATTACACATATTACTGATGTCAAATTACACATATGTACATCATAAGGGCGACATTTAAGGACAATGCAATACAGAGCAAAGGTCAACTAGGGGATCCAAGGTAATGCAGTAAAGGCCTAAAGTTAGTGCTTCTCAACTAGCCATTTGATAGACTTACTTTTGAAGCTTGCGAATGAGTTGGTAGTTTTAAGGAGGGGGGAGTGAATTCCAAAGCTGAGCAGCCATGACTGGGAAGCTACTCCCCCCTGATTTTTGTAGTTTGTATCTAGGTACTAGCAAGCTGAGGGTTCTGGAGGATCTGGTGACTCTTGTTGAGGGTCTAAGGTTAAACTTTTCTGTTAGGTAAGGAGGAGCTGCGTGGTTCAGAGATTTATGCGTGAGGGACATAGTTTTAAGTTGGATCTTATCATTGATCGACAGCGATTTGTGCTTTTTGAGATACTTAGAGCCGATCTCAAGGTGTTATTTTGCAGGGTTTGTAGTTTATTGATAACATATTTGCTTGCTCCCAGGTAAAGTCTGTTGCAGTAGTCCAGCTTGGACAGTATTAGTGCTCTGGCGAGGGTAATGCAACTTTCCTTGGAGAGCAACGGTTTACAGTACCTGATCGGTTTCCCTGTATAGGCAGTAGCTGAGGCTGTGGCATTCACTTGTTTGTGCAGATTTAATGTGGCGTCGAGGTAGAATCCTAGGGTTTTTACCTCTTTGGCTACAGTGATTTTGTTTCCATCAATATTGAAGGAGGCACAGTCTGTGTTTAATTTCTTCAAGTTGGCTGATGAACCCACAATCAGCAGCTCAGTTTTATCATCATTCAGGCACAGGCCATGAGTGGCCATCCATGCCTGAATGATTAGATACATTTCATTCACTAATAATACATCATCATCATAAACACCCATCAGTGGAAGGAGATTCTGAGTGTCATCTGCATAGTTAGTGTAGGTGACACCCAGATGGTTCAAGTCATCGAATAAGGGCTTCGTGAAAATGTGTTACATAGTGCGTGATACACAGGAGCCTTGAGGGACACCACATGTAATGGGAATAGGGTCTGCTGCTGCTGATGGAGAGAATACCCGCATTGTCCTATTATTAGGAACAATTGTATCCAAGTAATGACATTCTGGGAGAAATGGGCTGCCGAGGCAAGGTGATTGTATAATACTTTATGGTCAACCAAATCGAAGGCCGCCGATAGGTCTAAGAGTAGTAGCATGGCCATTTTCCCATTGTCCTTAAGTTCATCTATCTGAGCTTTTAGGTCAATTAATGTCGTTTCGGTTCCATGTAGAGGTCTAAATCTGCATTGTCACGTTCCTAAGAGGTGGTTAGTCTCAAGATATTCCTGGATTTGTAGATAAGCAACCCTGTCCAGTATCTTCAGTAAAAAAGGGACTGTGGTAATTGGCCTATAGTTTGTGGGGATGGTGGGATCTAAGGTTTGCTTTTTCGCTCTGTGTCACCTCTATTTCACGGATTCCAGATTTCTGTCATTGTTAGGCTTGGAGCTGTGTGCATGATGGTGAATGATGTGTGTGTGTCTGGTAAGGAAAGGAGGTGTGGTGTGAAGTGGTGTGTGCGTGTGTGTGTGTGTGCGCGCGCCCGATAAGGAAGGGAGGTGTGTGGTGAAGTGCTTTGCTGGATGGGTGGATGCAAGCTAGTCAGGAATGCATGAGGTCAGAGAGAATGTTGGAAGATAAGAGTGTTGATGTATGAGTGTGGCTATGTTAGTGTGCTGGTGTTGCAACCCAGGCAGCTGTAAGATGTAGCCTGTGTGATGGGAGCCAGTAGTTTCCTCCAATGTAATCCTGTTGACTTAAAAGTAACTGCAGATCTTCTTTACAAATGATATTCAATTTCTACATGAAACCTCTGTGGTGTCTACTTTCCAGGTTTGAAACTACTATGCATGAATATGCTGAAAACACAGAACTGTATAATAAAGTGTCAGCATGCGATGACATATTTGATTTAAGGTACTAACAGGATACCATCCAAACCTGCATGCCTGCAGTTTGCAACAAGTTCATCCCAAAAAAGAAAACGTTCATCCTTCTCAACTGAAGCAAATATCAGACACTAAAAGAAGATTGCCTTGCCAAAATAGACACTGGGGGCTTCTCCCTTAGACTCCCCGCTAGTGCCAAGTCTCCTGGCTCCTACATAGCTCTGAACATGCTGTTGAAGAAATACATAAAAACGGAAACCCATGTGGCTTTGTACCAATAAAGTGTTCAGCAAATCAAACTTCCTCCTCATTAGCTACCCAAGACCTAGCCCTGTCTGACATGCACGCGGCGGCACACCCAGCTCTTCCTCCCAGCACCCGAAGCTGACTTTTACACTGCAGCAATCTTGATCTCAGAATAGTGTAGATGCAGCCACATCATTCTACCCTAATGGACTTCCACCGGCATTCCCTTCCGCCGTGCAGCCAAAAAAAATGTCTGTGAGCCATCTACAAACTATTAGACACAGCAAATTAGACCATATCAAGAGCTTCAGGTTCTTGTGCAAACTTGAACCATCTACAACTGAAATAGTTTTCTACTGGAAACAAAATAGCAAAGGAAAGACCAGGGAATAAGTGGTTTCCACCAAAGCTCTCTGACATTTCATCTGAGACTGGACCCCTGCTACATTGATACTGTTTATCATTAATCATCCAACACTCAGCTAGCCCGTCTCGCTCCACTAGAGCATCCTGGCCACCAATCACAAGAGAGCTGAACCAATAGACCATTGTGAAAAAACTGGCAACTGCATCGCTGTAGGCCATAGTTGCATGTAAACATCAATATGCCCCTATGAAACCAGCAAATCTGTGGATGTTCTACTCTTCTAATCGACAGGGAATTGCTTTGCAAACCCAATGCATTCTCTGACAGCATCTCATAGGTCTCTTTGAACATGTTGTTAGATATACTGTTCACATGTATTGATTTATTTATTTATATTTTTAAAGCGCTCACACAGCCCAGGGGCATCGAGGCGCCATTACAGGAGAATGGGCCTCATTACGAGTCCGCCGACCCGGACTTAACGACACCGGTAAAACCATACCAGCGTCGTTTCCATGGCCGTGCAATCACGCCCCACGGACCCGGAAAAACGACCACCACAAACCGCCGCTGTGGAGTTAAGGGATCCGTAGAATGCGACGGCGGCGAAACCACCCAGTTACCGGCAACACGAAACACCATGGGCATCACGAGTACCACAGACATGGAAACACCGCCACAAAAATGGCAGAAAAACCTTGGCCGCGGAGGCGGTATCGACGCCACCACGAACATGACGTTAAACAGTACCAGGTGAGGTGAATCAGGCCACAGGTGCCCCAAATGAGGCCAGCCGGACCCTGCAGGTCACTGGGATACTACAAAAGGGCCACACCCACACCCAGGCCAACTCCAAACACAACAATGCAGGCAGCATTGGGACTGGGACTATTGAACCTACAGGCAGCGGTGCACATGGTGGCAGCAATGGTGCAGAGGAGGATGAGGCAGAGGCGCAGGAGGCACAGGCGTCAGTTAGTAAACCCTGCACCCAGGCCAAACCCAATTGCGCAGCCGGCACGACCCCGCAGGCAGCCTGCAATATCCCGCATCAGGGCCTCACCCTGGAACCTGGCCCCAGGATTGATCGACACATTATACCGGCTGGACCGTCCAACAATCATGTACATCACCGCCATGATTGAGGACATCAGCAGCCACTTTGCCATCTCGACCGCAATCCCACCCGTCCTGAAGGTGGTGTCAGTACTGCATTTCCTAGGCACCAGACTTATCAGCACACAGTTGGTGAGCTGCACTGGCTCTCACAACCCTTTTTTTCAAAAATATTGGGACAGCTACTGGATGCTCTGCTGCACCATGTGTCGGAAAACATCGCCCTACACCGTACACTTGCAGAGGTCATTGCAACCAAGTTGGCATTCCATGCCATTGCAGCCATGCCAAATTGCATAGGTGCATTAGACTGCACCCACATAGAGCTGACAGTACCACGTGCAATGGAGATGGTGTACCACAATAGGAAACAGTACCACTCACTGAATGTACAGATGGTATGTGATGCCCGACTGCTGATTAAACATTGCTGCGCACGTTTTCCAGGGTCAACACATGACTCAATGGTCCTGCGGATTTCCACATTGCCACGCTACATGGAACGCTACGCTGGACAAAGCACATGGCTATTGGGTGAGTACAACTGCCAATGCATCGGCCCTGTTGAAGTGTGTTGAGTGCCCAGGCCAATGACCGGTGTAAGTGGGCTGCTACAACTGCACATGCATCACCCCCTGGCCCATGTAATGGATGGTCAGCATAACCCACACATCACATATCTACACATGACCGGTTGCCACAGTACACACCCTGCCTAAGGAGACATACTACCAAAGCTACCAACAGGCCATACAAGTTGATCCACTCAATCCAGCCACCCACACTTAGGACCACTTCCCCCCCAAAGCACATGACGGCTGCACATGAGACATCCTGCAACAGCCAAATCATCACAGGCCATGGAATGACTCCCCCAATTGTGCTTGTCATTGCACAGTGCCTTACTTACCAACCACTATCCTGTATAAGGTCCACTTCATATGCACAGCAAGTAATAGTACAATGTCCAAATGCCACATCTACAACAATTACCCATGGATGGCAATCACCCGCCCTTCCGACCACGGCTAGGCCCATATGGATGAATGTATGATGACACAATATTTCATTGCATCAGATCGTGAGATGAACCACAAACACTGACATGTCCCACACACTTACATCCCATGTAGGTGATGCTGGATATGCACTCATGCCATGGCTGAAGACACCTGTACGGAGGCCAAGGAACAGGCATGAGGAGGCGTACAACAGGGCACACGTCCGCACACGTGGAATGATTGAAAGGACATTTGGCCTACTGAAGGCCAGGTTCCACTGCTTGAGCAGATCTGGAGGATCACTGCTCTACAACCCAGTGAAGACGGGTAAAATTGTGCTTGTGTGTGCCATGCTGCACAATCTGTGCTTGCGCAGGAACATTCCGCTGCTCCCAGATGCAGAAGATGAAGATGGGAATGGAGATGGGGATGGGGTGGCAGCACAACCTCCCAGGGGTGCACAAGATGGACAACAAGCACGAGATGCACTCATTCGCATTTACTTTTGAGAGACTGCACATTGACAGCAAAGCATGGATATGACGATGCCAGTGAATAAATGTTTTTTGTCTGCTAATGAAATGACAGATGTCCACTCGTTATGGTAGTTTTCAAAGGTTTTGTATTATCAATTAAACAGGGAAGAAAGTGCATTGGGTAAGGAAGCTGTACACCCATGCCCACCCACCACTCAAACCACCCAAACGTTCCCACCCCCAACCAGACCCCTAACAACTAACCACCTAATGGGCAACCTCCACCACCCCCACCACCCAAACGTTCCCACCCCTCCAACACCCATGGTGTCCCCAAATGTCATGTTGATTGGCATCCCCACATGCCACTATTTTCGGGGGTGCTTGTGCGCAGGTGTGTCCTTGCTGGTGGATCCAGTCAACCGACTTGAACGCCTCCGTGGGCTGCCAGTGGCAGAGCTGGATGGGGTGGTGCTGGCTGAGGTGACTGTCGGTGTAACTATGGGCAAGCGTCCTTAAAACGCCTGCTGGGCTACCAACACTGACTCGGCAATGCTGGACTGCACACTGTTCCCTTCCCTGACATGGCGTGCCAGGGTGAGAATTGTGGCCGCAAATCGTCCAATCAACCTAGTGAGCCGACGCACCGATGTGGCATTGATCTCCCGCTGCAGCCTGGCCTCCTCCCGCTGCAGCCTGGCCTCCTCCCGCGGTTGCATGGCCTCCTCACACTGCAGCCTGGCCTCCTCCAACTGTCTTTCCACCAGCTGCGTCAGGGTGGCCTGTTGTTGCTCGATGTGCTGTAATCGTGTACAGAGCTCGCCCATGGATGGAGTTGGGGAGCGCATGGGGCTGTGCAGTTCTGGGAGGCTGAACTGTAGGCCATAGATGGGTGACAGGCCATCCATGTTGTCCACTTCACCCTGTTGTACTGCTTCGGCCTGCATGGCTGGGGCACTCCCATCACTCAATGCAGCCTCCTCAGCTGTGCAGATGGGTTGCGAATCATCATCCGAGGCCAGGGTGGGTGGCTGCATGGGGTTGGTGTCGTCTGCTGGTGTGCCTGCTGCAGCCGGTGTGCCTGATGTTGCCGGTGTGCCTGCTGCAGCCGGTGTGGCTGATGTTGCTGGTGTGCCTGCTGCAGCCGGTGCCTGTGTGCCAGAGCAGCTTGCATCATCCTCCTGGACATGAGTGCTACATTGTGCACCTGCAGGTGGCCGCTGCATAGCCTCTTGTCCGTCGTTGCTGTCACTTGTCATGACTGTGGGGATACAGAGGGCATGCGGTTAGTTGTGTGGTGTTACGTAATGTGTCCATCACATGCATCAAACATCACAATCCATGTCCACTTGCAATTCAACACTTTTGACTATTGATACACACAGGTGTGTGTCTCTGCTTCCAGTCAGGCACGCACTGTGTGAATTTCGAGGGATTGTGCTTTGGGGATGTGATACTCGTCGTTTGGCCAGTCAGTGGGTCCATTGGGTCACTCCTGCCCTGTTTGGGGGGAGCATTGGGAGTGGGTCTATTGGGTCACTCCTGCCCTGTTTGGGGGGGGCTTTGGAAGTGGGTCCATTGGGTCACTCCTGCCCTGTTTGGGGGGGGGGCATTGGGAGTGGGTCCATTGGGTCACTCCTGCCCTGTTTGGGGGGGGGCATTGGGAGTGGGTCCATTGGGTCACTCCTGCCCTGTTTGGGGGGGGCATTGGTAGTGGGTCCATTGGGTCACTCCTGCCCTGTCTGGGGGGGGCATTGGGAGTGGGTCCATTGGGTCACTACTGCCCTGTTTGGGGGAGGGGCATTAGGAGTGGGTCCATTGGGTCACTCCTGCCCTGTTTGGGGGGGCATTGGGAGTGGGTCCATTGGGTCACTCCTGCCCTGTTTGGGGGGGCATTGGGAGTGGGTCCATTAGGTCACTCCCAATCACACGTATGGCTTTGTACTTTGTGCACTTACCAGCATCTGCAGGTGGGCTCACTTCTGCCTCTGCCTCTCCTATGCCGTGGATGCCTTCGAGGTGCATGACACTGCTGCAGCGCTCCTCCCACGATTGCAGCTTCAGAGGGGATGTAGGGCCTCCACCAGTACCAGTGCTGTGTTGGAGGTGTGCTGTGATGAGGTTGCACACCCGGAGCCTGAGGTCATCCCACCTCTTGTGGCACTCCTTCACTGAGCGTGTGGTCATGCCAACCGCTGTGCACTTGCATGCTGCCTCTGCCCACACCTCCTTGCGGCGTTGCTGAGTAGCGTGCTGCTGATCTGCACTAAAGAGCATTTCAGCATGCTCAACAATGTGCTCCACCAGTACTGTGAGCTCAGCCTCACTGAAGTGCTGCTTTCTCTGTCTGTGTGCTGGTATCCTGGATGCCATGATGTTGTTGGATGGTTTGTCAGTCTCAGGGAGGTGATCTGACTTTTGGTGTCTGAGGATGGCAGTGGTTTGTGCTTTATATAATGGCCGCCTCTCTGTTTTACGTTTTTTTCCCTGCGGTCATGGTATTTCCGCTTCTGGTGTTTCCGTGTCGGCGGGGGCGGACACAGTTCTAGCGTCGTTTTCTGTGGCGCTAAGTCAGCACGCGTAGGTGTTTACGTGATGGCGGTGACTCCGTTTCCGCCTCGCTGTGTTGCGCGCGACCCACGTGCCGTAATCGCCCCTTCTTTCTGCAACCTTGCGGTCGCGGAAGCGGAGTCACCGTCGACGCGGAATCACCGCATTCCAGCAAAGCGGACTCATAATGAGGCCCTATGTCTCTTAGTTGCATATTTATAACGTGCTTAATACCCAGAGGTTTTTAAGCGCGGACCTGGTAATCAAACGTTTGTTGCTTGGTGTCGTCTTGCGTCTAAGGTGAGCACGTTGCTGCTGAGCTCTCCTCCCGGGACACAAATGCAATATAATCTGCTAAACATTCCCAATCCCTGTGTCAATCATATTTAATGTATTATAGAAACAATTAACAATTTTGTCACACAGTTTCTGGAAGTCATGTCATAGGATTTTTTAGTTGCCAAGATTGGCTAGCTTTTAGTACTGCACGAGCAGCTCTACCGGTGATTTTGAGGTCCATTCAAAATATGTTTTGTAAAATCATTATTCTTGTGCATTCAATTAAAAAAAGGTTTCTGTTTAGGACAGTAGCACATGTGCTTATTATTCCCTGCAAAACAAAATATGATTTTACAATGCAGTTCTGGGGTATACCAAACATTAGGAATAACGCCCAAGAAGGATACGCAGTGACTGCTAGAGCTTGTAGCTCAAGATAGCCACAGCTCTGTGCCTCTCCTCGAACCACACAGCAGCCTAAGTTAGTGTTGCCCTATGAGTACAGCTGAATATGTTGTGAACACATTCATTAAAGGCGTGAATGATCCTGCTGACAGCAGGCACAGCCTGGCTCCATTTGGTACACTTGCTGAGGACTGCACTAGTTCTATGGGATCGCAAGCTCATGTGCACGGCCGCACGGTCACTTAGCTGATGTATACAATGTGCCAACAAGCTTCCATACATGATATCCACCATGCGCAACCTTACCATCGTGCAGCAAGTGTGTGCCATCAAGAGTGGCTGACGTTAGTGGCGCTGCACTGGGTTCAGGTCTGTGATACGACAAATTACTCTGTATATGTGCCAGGTGGTGGAAGGCAGCCCCTGCTAGGAGAGCAGTGGAAGCCTAATGGAAAAAGTCTGTATCGGAGGGAAGCTGCATCCGTGTCACCACATTGTGTGTTCGAATCAATCCTAGTCCTCAGATTACACACAGAGCTACAGTGCTAAGAAGAATTGTTGAGTCGGCCATTTAACAGCACTTTATTCCTCTCAAACCTGGGGGCAAGGGTGCTGTGTTGGAGTAGCTTGTGTGATAGTTACTCAAATGCCCTGAAGCCGAAGGATGCCGTAGAACACACAGCCACTCATTGTCTGAGTCTACAACCTCAAGTCTACTGCCACCCCCATCTGAGAGAAGTGTGCATTTACAGAGTGCCGTGCAACTTTCACAGGGAAAGAACATTTGCTGCAATATCTTACACAGTGTACAATGCACAAAACGTTTAAGAAGCAAAAGGTTCAGTGAATCAACAAGGAAACTGCGCAGTTTTTACTAAACACCTGTGCCAGAAAATCCCAGTAACACCTTTGAAAATTGTCCATTAGCTCACAGGCCACAGGATAGACACAGTTCCAAAATTATGTTTGTGGAAAAGTCATGCACATTATCATTGTCGATCTCATGGCAATGCTGCAACGCTCCATCCTGTCGGCCTTTGATGCACGATACTTTGAACAGTATTATTTCTTCCAGGTAAGTCCTCTCTGCCACCATCCGTCATTGACCTGATATTACTGTAGCTAATTAAAGGACCTCATCACTGAACACCAAACATAATCAATTGTATTAATCTTATATTTTGTATTGAGAAAAGGATACAATGTGAATAGACTCATTGAGGGAACCAGGGTGGCAGGAAAGGCACGAGGCAGGGGAAGACAGCATGCTATGGTGGATGGAGTGTGGCTAACCTCTTCCCATGTGTCCCCTCTTCCACACGAAGGGCAGTTCTCGAAGCCATTAGTGTGCCGCCCTTGCATAAACATAGCCAATCTCTGAATAATATCGAAAGAGTGAGAAGGCGTTGTTCTCGGTAGGTGCACGTTACTGGTGTGGAAAGTGTGATGACTAGGGGTGGGCGAAACAGTCGTGTTTCTCACCATAAAATGCCTGCCAGAAATCCCCTGTGTTCCTCTTTCAACTGTGCATGCATTGGGAGGGTGGCATGAAGTGAAAAGGCAGAGTGAAGGTATGGCAAATGCAGCAAAAATATTTTGTATGGAATGCGCATGGACAAAAAAAAGCACATGCGCAATAGCGACAACCCTTCTTTTTTGTCTATGTGCCTTATGTGACGTCCATAGCGAAGCGTATGCTTATTCTCCTTGCGCATGAAATTTGCCTCATGCTTCTCTTCGACAAAGTGAAGCAGGCTTTTCTCTTGCTTGTGCACGCGCTAAGCGTCGCACTTTGCTTCAGCCAAAGTGAAGTGTGTGTTCCTCTTACTTTTGCATGCACTTTCCAGACTGCTTTTAATGAGATGCCCTTCCTCCACCAGCAGTACTGTGCTACTGTATTAAATGCTACACACATTGATCAAAATGCCACTAAAACAATAAATAACAAAGCCCCCCTTTGACCCAAAGAAAGAAAAACAGCATCCCAACTAGAAACATCTACCCACACACTAGTCTATGGATACAAAGAAAACGAATACACCAAAACAGGACAGTGATAACAAAGCAAAACACAGACCACCACACCTAAATTGCCTAATCCCTTGTCTGACACAACAATTTGAGGATGATATTTAAACCATGGTATTTTCAGTTCAGCATGCAAAAAAATAATGACTGTCAATGATGGGAATAAAAATCAGTGAGAGCAAGCCCTGAGACTTCATAAGTAACAAAAACAATGTTTTAGGGTAACTCATTAGAACTCATTACAATAAGACAAAGTTTTAGATACGGTTATGTTCTCCTGATTACATAAAAATCAATGTTTCCTTATCATCTTATCATCTGATTAAATATAAATTATTGTCTGACAAATATTTAAGACTATGTGTGTTCCCATCTCTGTCCTCATAGATCAGACCATAAGGGAAGGCAAAGAGAGAAAAGGCAAGGGGCCTGATTTACAGAAAAATGTGATAAGATTGCGTAGCGTAATGCAATGTGGGGAGGAGGCGATTTACAGAAATAAGTGCAAGCAGGGACCCACAGTGCAAAGAAAACAGGTTTGAACCAGACATGCCCACAACTCGCCCCTAGTGCAAACCAAGGACCCACTGAAATAGACAGTTTGCGCACAATGTGAACCGTGTCAATAGATGCAACAAAAATAATCCAATAATGCAGGATGAATACTCACAAGTAATAACCATCACTTGCACTTATTCCAACCATTCACGGTCCCAGTAGTGTTACAAATCTGTACCTGCTAAATGCAAATTGCACCTATGCCCACTATTCCTACTCCCTGTAGAGGCACCAATCTGCACCCCCTCCAAATGCAAATTGCACCTACGTCCACTATGCCTACTCCCTGTAGAGGCACCAATCTGCACCCCCTCCAAATGCAAATTGCACCTATGCCCACTATTCCTACTCTCTGTAGAGGCACCAATCTGCACCCCCTCCAAATGCAAATTGCACCTACGCCCACTATTCCTAGTCCCTGCACAGCCACCATTCTGCACCCCCAAATGCAAATTGCTCCTATGCCGACTATTCATACTTCCTGTACAGGCACCAATCTAATCTACACCCCACACACATAACACTGCACCCACACATCCCCCACAAAGTATAAGCACCCACAAGGAGCAACCCAGAACTTCTTGACTCCGCACCCACGCACCCCCCTCAAATTGATACATAGGATCACTGGCCTGTCACCTTTGACCCAACTCAGTGGGGGCATGATGGTGGATGGGAAGTGTCCACCTAAGGTAGAACCTGCGTGGTGCAGTTGTTGGACGCCCCCCTGTGTCTTTCCATGTGCACAAGGAAGGCAGCAAGCCACCCATCACTGAGTTGGCATGGGTACCCCGAGTGCAGGCGTTGGCCAATGGCCCTGAGCCCAGAGTGAGGCTGAAGTGAGGCCGGAAGCTGTGGGACATGTGGGCATGGGCTCAGGAAGAGGTCCCAGTGGAAGAGCTGGCAGGGCACTGTAAGGTGGACCAGAACACACTGGATTGTCAGCCCTGAGCACCAGGCTTCCACCAAATGGAACCAAAAGGTTGGAGTGGAATGCGATTCCCACCGAAGCCCAGCAGCTGGATGCACAGGTGTGTTGAAGGCATTCATAGTGGAACCTGGGTCCTGGACAGGGCTCCACAAGGCAAGCAGTGATGTCCCGGGTCTGTACCCCACAAGAGCCCAGCCCTGTGTGCACCAGCCTACGATTCAGGGCGGCAGCTCACCGTTAACACAGCTCTGGTCCTTAGGTGCCAAGGCCTTCACTGGAGAGAAAAATACAACATTGCCGAGCACAGAGCACTGGTCCTTGGGCAACAGACTCATGTGACCCTGCTGATGAGCCCCTAGCCCACCCAGTATGATGGGGAGTTGGGTCACCGCCACCAGGCCACCTTCTGTGCATGCATTGTTGTGCTGGGGTGGCCTTCATGCTGCCCCAGCCAGTCTTAGGCAGCTGCTGCCTGCAGCCGCCAGTTCTCCCGCTTCCCTGGCACCTCTTGCACCACCCAATCCTGCGGCTCCTCCACCGGGGTGGGGGAGTCTGCTTTCAGTGGTATTTAAATGGTTTGTGCTTATTATCAGGAGACAGTCAATTACAATGTACGTATTGGTGTTTTATGTTTCGGTAACAGGTAATGGATGTGGCTCAATATGGGATGGTGTGCGATGCTCTTTGTTTGACATTCTTTAATGGGTCGTGTCCATGTTACATTTGTGGTTGATCTGTGTAGCCCAGTGTCCCAGGTATCTGTATTTGTATGCTTGGTTAAGTGATTTAGGAAATGCAATATGTAATACTAAAGACTCTACCCATGTTTTCAGGTTTTCATGTGAAGGATGTAGATGGAGAATGTGTGTGTCTAATGAGAATGAGGCCCACACCACATGTCCAACCTGGACTGACATTCTCAGGTTGTTGTTATGGCCCAACTGTACCTGCCATGTTTCATCATCGGCAGCCATCAAATATGTGGCTATGGTGTGACATTCACACTGGATGCTATTCATGTGAAGTATGTCTGGACGAGCTGATTGCGTATGTGCTGCACCTCACCCTTTGGCCTGCTAATGGTATGGGTACTGCCTGTGGCATGCACCTCTGTTAGTATGTCACGACATGTGCATATTTTATGCAAGATGCAACATGCCAATATGATGTTACATGACACAGCCGGTGCATACAACAGTACTCCCCCTGAATGGTCCAGACAGCGGAAGTGTGATTTCAGCACTCCAAATGTGCACTTGACTATGCCTCTGGTGGAAATGTGGGCTGCATTGTAGCAGGCCTCCGCTAGTGTGGTGGGATTTCGGACAGACGTCATCAGGAATGGTGATAGTCAGTAAGCGCTGTCTCCTATGAATGACAATCATCAAATATTGTTATGGTATGTGATTCTATAGTGGTTTGTATTGGATGTGATTTGGTGTGTGAGATGGCTGATACTCACCACTGAGCCACTTGTTGCCAAACATTCCCAATGTCAGTGTCTGGTGGATGGGGGAATGACATAATATGTAGACATCATGGGTGCATCCAGGGTAGTTTGCGTTCACATGCATGATGTGACCATTCATTAGCATCACAGATGGGCTGCACATTTAGCGAATGCCAATTTTTTCATTCCGATATATATGTTCTCTGGCTCATGGTGGCTGTAGTGCAACATGTATGCAATCAATTGCCCCAAATACCCGTGGGAACTGGGCAACTTCATAGAATTCTTGAGCCACTCTTTGCCTTGCCTGCCATTGAATGGCATGTCTATGTGGCTTTGCACACATGCTATGATGCAATTTAAGACCTGTTTGAGGCAGCGTGATTCTGTAGGCTGTGAAATACGACTGTGGTCCATTGGAATGTGTTAGTCCACAGGAAGGGGAGGGTAGTTAGGACTTTCACTGAGGGTGGTATTGGCTGTGAGCACATGCTTGGGGACAGCAGGTCATTCTCCCACTTCCTGACCAATTCAAGGATGACAAGGGCGGGCGCAATATGTACTTCCTCCTCAGGTATGCCCAATATCGTTATGCGTGTATGGTACATTCTGTCCCTCCTACTCCTTCCTTTTAGCAGTACGTATGCGAACAATGCTGGAACGGGCTGGTTGTGACGTTTCTCTATGAGTACATGGCAGTTTTTTTACCTAAGATTGCATAGCGTTTTTTTAACTAGGATTGCATGGTGCAGTCCTACTTTGCGGCTGTTCATGGGTGGCGGTATCATCTGAGTCCTTTACAGTTTGCCCGGATGCACAATTGAATATGTAAATACGAGTCTGTTTGCACTTCATGGGGCGTGTTTGTATATTTGCATGGTGCCTGCCTCCCATGTTATCATTAATTTCCCTACTTTAATGAGGATGTTTGCATATTGTGCCCTAGTCTTCTACTTTGCACTGGCCATTCCCTCACACCTCGTGCAATGTGCGAGGGACCACCTCAAAGTCAGATCTGTAAATCGGAGGATATAGTTTTGTGTGGTGCAAACTGCACTTTTTTGGCACATAGTGCATTTGCGCTTTGCAAAACCTTTCTGTAAGTCAGGGCCAAAGCCTCATAAAACAACCACGTAGGTATCACCCCGTTCACAGAACCAGCACAAAAAAACAATTAGCTACAAATATCTAGTGCAGATCCCCACCCGGAAAGCGGGTTATCCAGTTGCTCATGGACACTGAAAAAAACACAAACACACTCACAAACACACAAACCAAAACCAGAACATGTGGAAACAGCCAGATTGCACACTGACCAAAAAATCAATAGCGAGAAACTGTTGGAAATATGTTTATTTTCTGAGGAGATTATGTTACTTTAAGCCGTCTTCATTATTTCCTAAATCAAGAAAAGTACAAACTGATCTCACATGAGTCCGTAGTATATTAAGTGTTGGGGGCTGTCCCGGTCCACCGGGCAGCCCCATATTCGTGTCGGGTTGCACCCGACACGACACACTTCAGTGCGGCGATCACGCCGCATACTCAGGGGTGGGGGTTCCGCCCACCCCGCTCCAGATCACCGGAGCGCCTCACACAGCCGGCTGGCCACCGGCTTACCGCGGCCCCGGCTCTGGGGGCACCCAGGCCGGGGTCGCCTCCCCAACCCGCCTCACATGGTTGGGGGACTCACAGGGACGGCGTTGCCCGGCAGGGGCACCGTCCGGACGGCGTTGCCCGGCAGGGGCACCGTCCTCCAGCTGGGCCCCGACCTTGGGCCCAGCACACGTGGCGAGGCACCCCCCAGGCACCACCACAACACACCACGCGGAGTCAGGTTCACTCGTGACTGCCGAGCCGGAAGCGGCTCGGACCTTTTATTAGGTTGGTCACATGGGTAACCATGTGACCACATACCTCCATGGAACGTACCTGTAGTGATACACGAAATTGCAACCTTGCCAATCAGGGCTTTAGATGACAGCATTAGCCGCTGAAAGCCAATAGTGTATTCAAAGTATGTGCTAAAAATGCTGACAGTAGTCTGTTGTAGCACTTCCATTATGCAGTAGTGAGCTACAAGGAATATGCAGGCCTAGTATGAAATAGGTCAAATTAAGCATTGTTGATAGACAGGCAGGGAGGGCCCCCAGCTATGTAGCTAATAGGTTTTTGGAGTGTTTGGAACATCATGGCACCTATATAGCGCTTAGATAGCCAGTCTTAAGCGCTATAAACACTAAGCTATGAGTGCATGCCTTTTAGAGCTTGCAGATGGGGTTAATACATCCCTGCTTCCCTTAGAATATTCAGCCTCACTAACGTTAGCCCTGGCTCCAAGCTAATCTTCCTTTTCTCTGGGAAGGTACTGATAAGACATTCCTCAGCCAGCGCAGATGGGAACAAGGGAGGGGGTAGGAGCGAGCAGGGAGCATCTCAGAGAGAGCTGGGTTTTTTCCATGAGCCAGTTGCACAGGGAAAGTTCTGGAACTGTGCGTCATGGTGACTGACAGCAAGAGGGTATAAAATATCCATGCACACATGGATCAGGGGGAGATCGCCTGTGGACTTGATTCGTGTACAGTCAGGTGCCCGGGATTGGCTCTCACGGTGTCCTCCAGCCTTGTTTTTCTATGAGAAACCCAGGTCTCCCAGGGCTGAGATTAAGGGACGTAAGACTGTGTTTCTCTATGTTTCTCTATATTTCTCTATGTTTCTCTATGTTTATCTAAGTTCCATGTTTCACTATATTTTGCATTGCTCTTTGTTTTATGCTTTGTAATATTCTCTAACTTGAATCCCAAATGTATATGAAATTCACTGCTTAGAATAAATATGCTAAAGCTTTGAGGGTGTCATTTGTCACTAGCATGAGATCACTGCTCAGCACAATAGAACCTGTATTTTGGGCTGAATTGGGTATTTTTGCTCTCAAAGGGCTGGCCCCGAGGAAGATTTTGCCCAATATCAAGACATTTGGTGGCAGCTTTGTGGGATTGTGAAGAGCAGTGCCATGCTGACATGACAAATGGTGTGAGAGAACACAGTGTAGAGTGGGGAGCAGGCTGTCGCATTTCCTTGATGGTCTCACTGCAGCTCTGAGACTTCAAAAGGCAGCAATGTTGTGTCGGCTTGCCGTGGCCGATAGCTTGTGTGGTTAAGACTCCCTTCAGTAAATCAGTCGTGACTGACTTATTGCATGGGATTGGTGCCAGGGAGTACAAGGCAATAAACGAGCGGGAAATGGCTTTGTTTAAAGCACTCCGATGAATGGTTAAGAAAGATGTATGCTCAATTAGAAAAAGAATTTTATCATGTGGTTTCCCAAGTTTAAAGTTGTAATTTGGAATGCATAATGAGACGGAGTTCTCATCTCTATTCTGTCATGAGGGCAGGAAAAAAAAAAAATAATTGCAGGGATTTGACATGCAAATTGTGAATAGTGATTTAACCATTGACTCAGCCCCAGTGTGCTAGCGAGTGGGGGCTGTAATGTTCGGAGGCGAAGGTTCGTCTTTTTTGATATATGCTTTTGAAGGGTTGGCATTCCTGAATAATGAGGAAGGGGAATGAGCCATGCTTAGGAGAATGAGTAACATCTGTGCTGAGAGCCTAAAGAGTTTTTTCTTTCTTTTGGCAACTGTAAAATTCCATGTGCTAATGGTGGCAAATTCTGTTTAAAGGAAACACACTAAAATGGTTATATTGCATTTTAGGCTGTGCCATGCTTATATTGGGTGAGAGACTCACTTAAAAGGAAAGTGAGTGAATGTTATTTGGATTTTCGATTTTTGTGTACTGATTTGAAATTGCAGAATCAGTTTGCAATGGTTGGGGGGAAAAACAATTTATATTTTTCTAAATTGCCCCTGGAGTATTTTTGACTGTCCCTATGCTATGCCATGGATTTGTGCTGTTGCCTTATAAGTGATGTATGATTTGGAAATAGTGTCCTGTTGACTGTGATACATGGGGAAAAATGTTGTTGACACATTAAACAGCCCACAAGCAATAGAGTGTGGGTTGTTCTTGCAGAAAAAAAAAACGTGCAGGGAGCTGCACTAAATATGGCATTTTTATTTTTTAAATGCACTGAACTGAGTGGTTATAGTTTGGCAATGGTACAACAGAATGAAACATCTGTGTGTGATAAGATAGCACAAAGATTTAATGGGTTGTGAGTTCTCTTGAAAGATCGCACATTACAAGAAAAAAAAAGACGCTTTGACATTTTGCAAAATTACATGGAGTAGAAAAATGACAAGAAAAGTGCCGCTTTTGAAAACAAGAGTCTTGCTGTGTGTGCAGAGCTTGTGCCTTGAAGCTGTCTTGGGCGAGGTGCGTGAAGGCAAACAAAAGCAGAAACAGTACAAGAAAGAGTTAATCTGGATGAATTGTCTGAAACGAGTGAAGCCGCCACAGTATAAGAGTTATAGGCAAAAGAGATAAGCTGCGTGCTAATGGCGCTGCCAGGTGCACACGAAAGATAAACATGCCTGCATTCCTGAGGAAGGGGGAGCAAAAACAGAGAGCTGTTCAAAAAGTAAAGAATTTGCCCAGTAAACTGTGGTACGGAGCAAAGGCTTCATGCAGGATGGCAGACGGGCACATCACATCTGAACATTTACCTATGCATCTGTGAATGGGCCAAGAAAAGACAGCTGCCCATTCCAACAGACATTACTGTGCAAACCGCATTCCCATGTGATGTGAAGTGAAGTAAAGCGCTATTGCTGTGCAAGCTGCATTCCAATGCTCCATGTGATGTGAACTGAAGTAAAGCGCTGTGCACTGGAGAAGAAACCTCTAGGCGCTTTGAGAAGAGAAAATACACATCTGGCAAACTGCAAGCTACATTGCCAGGGGATGGAGTAACTGACAAAGACATTATGGCATTCCAGATGGAAGCAAAACTGACAAAAGTGCTTAGCCGTTTTGCAAGAGACAACATGCAGAGCGGGGCTTTGAAGTACAACATGAACACTGCACATTAGCCATGATCCAGAAGCCACATGGCTTAGTGCAAGAATGAATGATTTGTTGAAGCAACAAAAGAAACTGGGTTAGACTATCGCACTCAAAGGGGTGGTTCAAAAAGCAGCAAACGCCCTTTGAAAAAATGACAAGTGAAAAAACCAGAGGCTTGAAAAGACACTGCTAAGAAAAGAAAGATAAATAAACAAAGCTGCTCGTACAACTGCAAGCGGTATTGGACTGAAAGACTTTACCTTTGAAAAATGGAGTGATGCCAGCAGGGCAACCTAAACCAAGATCATGAGACACTGGAAGCAAGTTGGCGCCTGGCATTGGTGATCGCTTTGGTGAAAAAAGAAAAGCATTGTGCGACCTGGGTACTTACTATATGGCTTTGTAAAAGCACAGATCAGTCTGAGGTACCATTGACCAGCTATGATTGCATTGCACAAATGAGTTTGTGATTAGGCAGTTACACCCCGTATGGTTGAGTGTAAATAAGCCCCCAGAAACATGCAGAAAGGTGATAAATAATTGCAGTAGCAATGACAAAGTGTGTAGTTACCTGATGAGACTTTTTGAAGATGGGGGTGGTATTATGGGAAGGGGTGGATAACGCTGATATTGAAGTTTTGATGAAATCCTAACATTTCTGTTTGTATTTTGCCTAGGCAAAGCACGACAAGACATTTCATAATATCAGAAATTAATATGCAGTTTGTGGGTGACACTGATCAAAGAAGGGTCAGACGCATTCTCAGAGAAAGCGAGCCACTGCGACATGCTATTTCAACTTTAACGTGCCCTGCACCGCACTCAATGCTGTAACCTGCGAATAGTGTCCAACAGAGTAATAACTTTTGCTGAACTGGCACGATGCAGACTTGGCTAATTATCAAGTATTTGATGCTACACATTTAAATGACATGTTTTGCCCTTTCTTGTTTAAAGGACTATGGACAATGAATTGTGGACTGTAACATCAGGCACCACATACAGCTGTGTGACACAGCAATTGAATGCTAACACATTGAAAAATGGTTTTTAAATGCACTGTTGAGATGAATCTGAAAAAACCAAATGGTTTTACTCTTCCAACTGAATGGCTTTAACCAGAGATGTTTTGTTTTTTGAAAATAAAATATTCTACATTGCACGTAGGCAGGAGAATGATTTATGAACTGTTGGGGCAGCAGAATTATGCAAGCAGGAGTGTAATTAATTTTGAGATAAGATGAGTGCGCACATCAAAGTCACCTGTGCGTAGGTTAAGATTCTTAATTGAAGTAATGCTGCCAAGTGTATGAGCTATAATTTGAAATGGTAATCTTTGAAACACTGGATACTTTTACAGCCAGCTTAAGGCAGGTAAATGAAACCATGACTGACTTGATGTTTGATTTTATGACACAGAGTGTGACACGGTTTTTGTTAAACCAACCAGTTTCATGTTTTTGTGGGGACAGCTGTCTCCAGCACACTAATGCAAAGAGTCACCTTTTGATTGTAAACATTTGGAATAATTCTTTGGAAAAGCGCTACAAATGAGTATCCACATGGAATTGCTAGTGTACTGGCCTGGCACATTGTCAGGCATCTTTTGTCACTGAATGGATACCATTTGTTTAATTTGTCTAATGTGATGTTTTTCTGACCAAGAACTGCAGCGAGTGTTCTCGCCAAGATCTTATGAACTATAACTTGACTAAATGAATTTTTTCCATGGTGTGATGAAACAGCCACTGCCGGATAGTAGTATGGTGTTTGTGGCTAAAGTTAATATTGTATATGGTAGATATCCCACTTGAAGAAGGGTATTCTCCAAGTCACAGAAGGTAGACACTGTGAACCTGTTAGATTTTCCAGTAGTAAGACAACATGTAAATTGTAGACTGGTAATGCACACCTTCATTATTACAGTGCTACACTTAGACATAGATTTATCATGAGGCAATGTTTCCTTAGTACTACCAAGCTGCTACAAATGGAGTCCATTTCTATGGCCCATCACTAGAGTGCGCGTAGCTAGGGAGCTAGATTCATTAATTGCAGGAGCTTTATATGCTTGTGACATAGAAATGTGCACAATAAGCTAGCCACTATGGGTTCTGATGCCAGCTCTGCTATAGAACTTCTGGCCTAGTGGGGCCCATTGATATGCCCAGCACTGCTACAAGTATTGACAGCCAATTGAAGATGACAGAATTTTAGACATGAAGACATTTTTGTCTGCCATAGGGCAGGTCAACAAGAATGCTAAATACACACAATGCATTGTATGGCAAACATTGTTAAATCAGCAGGTGTTGGCTTTTTACTGGGTGGGGGCGACCATCCTCCACACACTGGCACGCAGAGCTACAGTTACCAGCATACATATGGATTGAATTGCTTGCTTTTGATTGCATGAATAACACATGCCATGCTTTGATGTAAATTAGTAGAATTGTTTTTATATAGATAACCTGGTGCACATGGGTTCACCTTATTCACGAAATTAGATGGTTTCTGGTTGGGTTCCACATACATGGGGGAAGTGTCTAATCACACAGCCCATAGTCACGCTTGAATGCCCTGGGATCAGGGGGAGGGTAGGCCCTTAGGGTGAAAGGCTGCCAGGTTTTAGAATTGGTAACCATACATAAATGCAATAGTGCATTATAGATTAGACTACACTGGATTGCCTTGACATTTTAACTGCATGCTGCTTTTTAACTGACAATCAGTTATACAAAATTGATTTAGGTATTTTTGTGTAGGCCAGGTTTTGGCTAGAGTAAATGTCCATGTTCACTTTGTGTAGGTATTTTTGTGTAGGCCAGGTTTTGGCAAGGGTATATGTCACTGTTCACTTTGTGTACATTTTTGTTTAGGTAGTGTTTTACCTTGCATGCCACGCTAACTAACCGCTATAAGATAGTTTGCTTAAACCTCTTGCAAAGCCCCAAGGTCTTTATCGCTGCACTAAATACTATATTGATAGGTATTAGTCAGCATTTTGTCGCACACACGTTGAATAGGGGTGGAATGTAGTGATACACGAAATTGCAACCTTGCCAATCAGGGCTTTAGATGACAGCATTAGCCGCTGAAAGCCAATAGTGTATTCAAAGTATGTGCTAAAAATGCTGACAGTAGTCTGTTGTAGCACTTCCATTATGCAGTAGTGAGCTACAAGGAATATGCAGGCCTAGTATGAAATAGGTCAAATTAAGCATTGTTGATAGACAGGCAGGGAGGGCCCCCAGCTATGTAGCTAATAGGTTTTTGGAGTGTTTGGAACATCATGGCACCTATATAGCGCTTAGATAGCCAGTCTTAAGCGCTATAAACACTAAGCTATGAGTGCATGCCTTTTAGAGCTTGCAGATGGGGTTAATACATCCCTGCTTCCCTTAGAATATTCAGCCTCACTAACGTTAGCCCTGGCTCCAAGCTAATCTTCCTTTTCTCTGGGAAGGTACTGATAAGACATTCCTCAGCCAGCGCAGATGGGAACAAGGGAGGGGGTAGGAGCGAGCAGGGAGCATCTCAGAGAGAGCTGGGTTTTTTCCATGAGCCAGTTGCACAGGGAAAGTTCTGGAACTGTGCGTCATGGTGACTGACAGCAAGAGGGTATAAAATATCCATGCACACATGGATCAGGGGGAGATCGCCTGTGGACTTGATTCGTGTACAGTCAGGTGCCCGGGATTGGCTCTCACGGTGTCCTCCAGCCTTGTTTTTCTATGAGAAACCCAGGTCTCCCAGGGCTGAGATTAAGGGACGTAAGACTGTGTTTCTCTATGTTTCTCTATATTTCTCTATGTTTCTCTATGTTTATCTAAGTTCCATGTTTCACTATATTTTGCATTGCTCTTTGTTTTATGCTTTGTAATATTCTCTAACTTGAATCCCAAATGTATATGAAATTCACTGCTTAGAATAAATATGCTAAAGCTTTGAGGGTGTCATTTGTCACTAGCATGAGATCACTGCTCAGCACAATAGAACCTGTATTTTGGGCTGAATTGGGTATTTTTGCTCTCAAAGGGCTGGCCCCGAGGAAGATTTTGCCCAATATCAAGACAGTACCATGGCCCCTCACAGGGGTGCCATGCAACATTAAGTAGCTTACATCAACACTATATCTAAAATGTATCTTTTGAAGTAGGGGTGTAGTGTGAATTAAGGTTTTATATGTTGTCAGATGTACCTTTCTTATATCCGTGAAATAGTTCATTTGAACAATTACAGTAACATTAATAAGCCCCAGCCCGGGACGTCATTTCACCAAAATGCCAGGGGTAGCGGAAGTGACATCACACGACCCTTGACCCCCTGATGACTTCACAGGAAGTGATGTCATTTGACCCCACCCCGAAGTGATATCGGGCGAAGCGATGGAACATGACCTTTCACCGGTTGACAAAACAGGAAGTGGCATCACATAGCATTGTACACTACGAAAAATATGGTTACGATATCACTATAATGTGATGCACATTTCATACAAGAATGGGTCGCCATATGTATCTTTAAGATCAGTGTGTATAGGCCCATATTACCAAATTACTGTGCATGCAAGCAGACGTCCATGACATAATGATAATGATGTGTTATTATATAGCACTTAAGCGTAAGCGCTTTATATAGAAATAATATACACCCAATATCACCCAACCTGTGTTGGTACTCATTTATTGACCTCAGAAGGATGAAATGCTGAGTTGAGGCGTTTAAGAACAGACTAAATCAGTGACTCACCCCCTGAAGTGTGCCTGAAAGAAACATTTAATGAGTCTAGCAATTATTGTACAGAATTCCAGAAAGACACATTATTTGTTATTCCTACTCTTTCTTATTTAGGGTCAGTACCGAAAGTGTTCGACTAGTGGCACTCTGTTCTTATTTTTGTTCTTTTTCTTAAGGAGCCTGAACAAGAAAGCCAGCTACTCTAGAAGTAAAGAGCCACATGGTGCTGGCCACAACCCAGGAACTTGCAAAAAAAAAAAAGGTCGCAAGTGAGACCACATAGGTCGCAAGGGAAACCTCAAAGGTCCCAGTTGCGACCTCTGGCGACCCCTAAATGACGTCCCTGCCCCCGACACCCACCCAACCATGTTGGAAATATCAACATTTGTGAACCTAGTTATTTCATTAAATAACTGTTGTATCTGAGAAATGTCTGTATATTCTTTTGCAACCAAGGGGCCAGATAATCGAATTGTTGCCTCTGAGCCAAAAAATTGAGCAAACGAATTTAACACCATAGTAATGTGCTAATTAGCTAATACGGAATATAGCAAACAGGTGTAGTCCCAATCCGTATTATCTGAAACATTTTAAAATGAAGCTATTCCTCATATTTGCGCCGTAACATCAAAAGTAATGCGGTAAATACATTACTTTTTATGTTATGCAGCAACCTTGTGCAAAAACATTCTGACAGCCTGATTTCCAAAGAGGTTTTGACTGTGACTTTCCCACTGAAAAATGTTTTTGTAGATTAGGCCCTCCGAACAGTGGTCGAAATGGGCGGGAGCAGTTGGGAGCAGTGCTCGTCTGTGTTTTGTAATTAAGTTTAAGTTACTGTTACTATACTTTTATTTTAAAAAGAAACCAACCGTTCTGGAATGGTTTCGTTTTGGAATAAAAGTGTAGGAAGCAGTTGAAACTTGCACTTCAGTGCACTGAATGTTCCCTTAAACAGCGGACACATTTGTTTGGGGGGTTTGTATTGTGAATGGGGGGAGCACAGCAATGGGGTTTGTGGGGAGCGTGGACAGGCCAGCAGGGAACATAGTTTCACTACTTCTTTTCATACACTTTGCCCACTGCTTCTGAGTCATTTTAGTCCTAGTTCAAACGTTTTCTGTGACTTTTCTCTTCGAGACTAAGGTGAGCGCACTGCCTAACTCGACCCTCCTGGGCCTCTTAATTTAAATTTGGTCATTTTTTGTGCCTCAGCCCTGCTGCGAACACGTTCTCTAGCATTATCCCTCCCCGGATTCCTTCCCTCCCGCCTCCCAGCCCGCCCTTGTGTGCCCTTATTGGGCCATCCAGCTGCTCTGTGTGTCCGGGTTGCCTGCAGCAGACCTTGTCTCGCCATTTTTCTCAGCAAGACTAAGGTGAGCGCACTACCTAACTCGACCCTCCAGGGCCTCTTAATTAAAATTTGCTAATTTTTTGTGCCCCAGACCTGCTGCAATCCCGTCTCTACCCTTACCCCTCCCTGCATCCACTTCCCCGGTCCCTTCCCTCCCGCCTCCCAGCCCGCACTTGTGTGCCCTGATTGGTGCATTTCCTGGTCATAACTGACCCACCCAGGGCAGCCCCCTGCCCGGCAGACCCCGCAACTAAGGGCCCTTAGGCAAAGGGTGCTTCCACAGTGTTGGCTCCATATCATGTCTGCAGGTGTCCACAGGGGAAGCCAGTTGCCAGCCATCAACCAGCAGAGCCAAGTAAGGTGGGAGTGGTTTTAAAAAATTGCATTGTGAAACCTAGGCCTTTTCCCCACTTCCAGAACTGGGTGTGTTTTCTCCTGTTTTTAAAAAATTACAGTATGCCTGACGGACAACGGCAGCAGCCATGAATTATAACAAGACTCAACCAATTACACCATACAGCACCTACTGAACTACCTGGGACAACAAACCCTTTGAGCATCTATATCCAACCTGCCTCGATAAGGACCCTCCAGGGTCGAAACACGTGTCGGCTGACCGCTTTTTAGACTATGGGCCTCATTACGAGGTTGGAGGTATTGGAAAAACGATGCCGGTAAGGGATTACTGGCATCGCTTACCGCTCCGGTGTATTATGACCCGGAAACCCGCTATTAGCGGCAACCTAAATAACGGTGCCTCTAATAGCGGCATGGGGATTCAGGGAGCAAATACTGGCATGCCGGTAATAGGAGGACATCCCAACCCACGCGGACATGCAAATACCGGCATCCAGAAGCCGGTAATCATGGCCTGCACGATGCCGGCCATACAGGCATTGCGGACCACCTACAAACAGCAATCAGCAATCAAGCCAACTGCCACAGGTGCACACAATCACCACAGGTGGAGTCAATGGAGGCTGGGCCAGTATTAAATGAGTACACTCACACACCACACCCCTTCCAACACCAAAATGTTCCACTTCCTGGCCACAGGCACCTATCAACACACAGTGGGCCAGCTGCATGGCATTTCACAACCACTATTTTCACGCATGTTGAACCAAGTGCTGGATGCCCTCCTGAAGCACGCAAGCACCCACATATCCCTACCACAGACTGCCCAGGAGATAGCCGACACCAAAGTAGGCTTCCATGCACTGGCAGGCATGCCCAATTGTGTTGGTGCCCTGGACTGCACCCATGTGGAATTGGTAGTCTCCAATGCCATAGAGGCGGTGTACCGCAATCGCAAGCAATACCACTCCATCAATGTGCAAATGGTATGTGACTCCAGCAAGATCATCACACATTGCTGCACCCGATTTCCCGGATCAACACATGATGCCATGGTGCTGCACAACTCCACGCTACCCTGTCAGATGGAGCGACGTGTTGGACCACGTGCCTGGCTGCTTGGTGAGTTGCCCAACTGGCCCATGGCAGTGCTTTGGGGTACTGATGTGTAGGGAGGCATACTCCACCTGGGTGGGAAAGGGGGGGATGCATACTCCACCTGGGTGGGAAAGGGGGGGATGCATACTCCACCTGGGTTGGAAAGGGGGGGTGCATACTCCACCTGGGTGGCAATTGTCAGTGATTGGAGAATGCATGCAGAGCTAAACGCTCCTGACCTGAACCTCCCAAACGGAACATGACACATCACTGGCACACATTTTACCAATTATGCATATCGATGACTACAAGTAAGAGGCACAACCAGGCCACCATGGTGATGGCAAGCAATGCATGACTGAACAGGATTGCAACTGTGCCAATGTGGCTAGTGTGACCATGCACTGTGTAGAATATTGTCGTACTACCACAGTACATCCGCCTCAGCATGCATTATTACACCCTGCATCATCTATTGAACGCCATCCAGACTACCACACCTCATTACAGTAGAGTATGCATCTAGGTAACAATTTTGCATACGTACAGGGACATGTGCATGTCCACACCAAATAGCTACGGCCATGACTGTGCTTCCTGAAGGTGGCAGCTCAGAGTGACACACACCTATTTGTATTTTCATGCAGGTGATGGAGGATATCCCTTGAGGCCATGGCTACTTACCCATGTGTGGAAGCTGCAGAACAGCCATGAAGAGGAGTACAATCGTGTGCACACCCGTACCCGTGTTGTGATTGAGCAGACCTATGGCCTGTTGAAGGCCTGTTTCCGCTGCCTAAGCAGGTCTGGTGGGGTACTCGTGTATAGTCCTGAGAAGGTGGCAAATATCACCATGGCCTGTGTCATGCTGCACAACATGTGCGTCCGGAGAAATGTACCACTGCCACCTGACATTGACATGCATGCCCTGGGTGAGGATGATGAGGCTGGAGACTGAGGTGAAGTAGCCCCCTTGCCCCTGTACGCCAAGCACTGATTCACAAATACTTCTGAACCACAGGGACTATGATAGACATGTGTCAGTGACACACAGGCTCCATGTGGACATGCACACTGGGATTGTTGGGAGTTGGCCACTGAACACCATCACACATTAAATGGATATACACAAAATGAACAATGTCCAGCCATTGAGTTTTTTTGCACACAACGGGTGTATTTTTTCAAACAGGGAAAAATGTGCCCACTCCCCTCCCCAACCCCCAGAGAACTCCCTAACCCACCCTACAAACCCCAAAAAACCCCAGTGAACTCCCTAACCCACCCTACAAACCCAAAAAAAAACCAGTGAACTCCCTAACCCACCCTACAAACCCCAAAAACCCCCAGTGAACTCCCTAACCCACCCTATAAACCCCGAAAGTCCCCAAATGTACTCTATGAAATGGTTCCCTTCACCCACAACCATGTGTCCCACTCCCATTGTCTGGGCACTCTACTTCCTGGACTTTTTTTGTCTGGGGGTGGCATCTCCGAGTGCTGTGCACTCCTCTGGGTCAGCCGCACAGGGCTTGCGGGGGCTGAGGATGCAGGTGTTGTGGCAGTGGATGTGTCCGAGGCAGGTTCCACGCCTGCTCCAAGGTATGGCCGCTTCATATGGCGCAGGATGGAAGTTAGGACTTGGGTTACTGCCCCCAGACAGTCCCTCATGAGCACAGCCGATGCATTCACGGCAGCTGTGTTCGCTGTGATGGCCTCTGTGGTCTCTCCTTGTCTCCTCCCCATCGGCAATATACTGCCGCAGGAGTTCCTGCATTGCCTCCTGTCGTGCCTCCACCCTCGACAGGCGTGACTCCAGGGTGTTGGTGGGAGCTGGAGTGGTTGGAGCTGGAGTGGTTGGAGCTGGAGTCGTGGATGGTGCATGCACGGGGCCTACCTCCTAGGTGCTGTCCTCCTCGAAGGGGCACAGGTCCGAATCCCTCAGGTCAGAGTCATGGAGGCAGGGATCATCAATGCTGTACGGCTCCATATGGGGTGGGGGGTGGTCAGGGGGCTTGGGGTGGGTGTAGAAGTCACTACTGTGACTCCCTCGGGGTCCACATTGGCATCCAAAACTTCCTCGGTGGTGGGTGCTGCAGGAAGGGACTCCCCTCCGACTGTTGTGGGTGTGTGCTGCTGGTCCTGAAGTGTGTCGGGCACACTGGCAGCAGGTGTTGTTGGCTGGCTTTCCACCCGGTCAGGCACACTGCCTGTGGGTCCGGCCTGTTTGTCTGGCTGGGTGGTGGTGGTGGTGGCCCTTGTCTTATGGTGTGATGTGGATGCCCTTGCGGTCCTCTCCTGACTGGCATCTTCCTCATCGGTGCCTGAGGGTTAGAAGAGATGCAGGTCATCAGTGATGGTGTCACATGCCAGCGGCATACAATTGTGCTGTTCAATATTCATACATTCATGCATCCATGTCTTACAGGTGTGTGGCACTTGGTGTTCTGAGGGGACATATTGGCAATCCCTGCATGGCAGGTGGCATGCCGTTTATATGGGGTTTGTGTGATGGGTTGCATGGGCACGGTCCTGGTGTGTTGCCCGTTTGTTGGTTATGGGATTGGCACTCAGCATGCATTTCTGTGTGGCAGGGTTTTTGCCGCAATCTGGACTTGGATATGTTGATGTGGGTGTAGGGACATGCATTGCCTTGCCTAGTCTCACTTCCATGTCACTTGTGCTACGTCATGGTTTCCCCTACAGGGATGTGCAGGGTCACTCACCTCCTTCTGGGGATGATGCCGCACCCATCTCCATCTCTCCAAATACCTCAATCGACTCAGGATTGATGAATGTGCGGGCAGTCTCCTCCCAGGGCATTAGCTTTGCAGGTGAGTGGGGACCCCCACCTGTCGCCATGGCCGCCCCCCTGTTGCTTGACAGGATGTTTCTCACCCTCAAGCGGAGGTCGTCCCACCTCTTGCGGCAGACACGCACAGTACGTGGGGTGGTCCCCACGGCCGACACCTTCTGGGCAACCTCCTGCCAGATTTCCTTTTTCCTCATCTGGGCATCATGCTTCATGTCATTGGCTGTCATTATGTCTGCATGTGCAGCCAGAGTGTCTGCCAGCATATTTAGCTCTGCGTCAGAGAAACGCTGTTTCTGCTGCCGGGGGGTCGTCTTCCGGGTGGCCTTGGACATCCTCAGGGTTTTTCAACACAACACAACACGAATAGACTGGTGGTTTTGGAGGATTGCAATGGATTGTGTTTTTAAAGATGGCCGCCGGCCAATTTCCCGTTCCGACGCGATGACGTTATTTCCGGCTCCAGTTTTACGAGCCCGGTATTAGCATGTCGGCATTACCAGGTCGGTATTTAGGGGTTCCTCCTAGGCGGTGCCGGTATCGGCGGGTCCCGTGATGCCGCTATCTGGGGGTTGGAGGGCCTTTTGCGGCATGCCGGTATGGCCATTACTGGCATGGGAGCTCGTGCACGCTTGCGCACTCGTAATCACCCGCTATTTGCAGCATCATGTGAGCACGGACCCGCTCTTACCTCCATGCAGGTAATGTCCCTGTTTTTACTGCGCTACTTGTAATGAGGCCCTATGTGTCTACACTATGGACAATAAAGAAACACAATTTGAAACACTGCATCCAGCGTGAGAATCTTTTATTAACAAGATTCAACACAAAAACTTTCCTTTGCAAGGTAACCAGGACTTTTCCACTATCCCACTATAAGAGGTGTTGGGTTCACCTCTTCCCACCTGTGGCCTTGCACAGAACTATCAAAACCAACAAACTATAAACAGAGCTCAGCACAGGAGTGTTCAATTCTAGAGCCCGCCCTTCCCCCCTCTTCTCTCATATTTAAAACTTCATTCTGAAACCTATGTCTTTTCCCCACTTTAAGGACTCTCAAAACTAGGTGTGTTTTTCTCCTGTTTTAAAAATTGCATTGTGAAACTTAGGCCTTTTGCCCACTTTCAGGACTCTCAAACTTAGGTGTGTTTTCTCCTGTTTTAAAAATGGCATTGTGAAGTAGTGTCGATCGCTGGCTTGCCTCCTAGCAAAGCACTCATCTAGCGTACCTTTCTACCAACTGCTTCTCTATTGACTATCCTGCTCTCCTCACTAAATCTGGTAGGAAGAAGTTTAAAAAAGACATCTTGGTCTCCAACCCAGGCCTCCCTATCGCTGACACCTATACCAGTGCCTCCTCCAGGCAAACATTCACTGATATCTTCTTTGTCGTTCCCTCGCGGGACCTATGGACTATACATATCGTCTGTGTGCTCTCTCTCTTTTCTCCTCTCCTCCCATTAATGGTGGCACCTGGTGGGAGGCCCTCTTGGCCTCCTTCCACTCCGCTAAAGTCATCATCAATGTTTGCTTGAATTATACCGTCCTGGTCCAAGGCGCTCAAGCCAACCTTCTCCTCTTTGATAGATGCTTCCTGCGCATCATCAATTTCCTTTCTTCTCCTGCTGTCCCCTCTCTCCCCTCCATGTCTTCCTTGACTACCCTTGCTGTCTCCTCATTGGCTACCTTGCCCTCTCCTCCTTCCTCTTCTGCCACCCCTCGGGCTGCTTCTACACCTCTGCAGGGCATACCTCTGATTTGTACCCCTCCCCAGAAGTCTTTCAAGGACAGCAACCTTCTCCATATTGCCACTCTAAACTCTCACTCAGCTGTCAAACACTCCTCTGACGTCTGCCGCCAACCTGGAGGAACTTGACCTCGATGTCCTCGGTCTCACCAAGACATAGTTCACAGCCAGCTCTGTCACGAGCTTTGACACTCTCCTCTCTGATGGCTACAAGATCCTCTCTGCACACAGATGCAACCGTTCTGGAGGGGGTGTAGCCCTGATCTTCCCTGAGTGGATTCTGGCTTCTGTCATTCCTACGCAGGCCTACTCCTCTTTCAAATACCTCCTCTCCAGGCTCTCTCTCTCTCCTGGCAATTCCCTTACTGTGGCTACCATCTATCGGCTACTTGGTCAGATCTCCTCCTTCTTCTCTGAGTGGGTGGACCTCTCCTCTTCCCTCCTGGTCTCAACCACTCAACTCTTCCTTCTTGGAGACTTCAACATCCACCTGGATGCTTCCTGTCCTTCCACTGGAATCTTTCGAGACCTCTGTGACTCTTTCTCCCTCTCTATTCTCCCCTCTGGCCCGACTCACTCTGCAGGGCACACTCTGGATGTTCTGATCTCTTCAGACCTTCCCCTTTCAATCCCTCTCACCACTCCTCTCTCCTGGAGTGATCACTTTCTCCTTTCCTCCCATCTTACCCCCTCTACCCCTCAGCCCAAGCCAACTGCAGCACTGCCACCTACCTTCTTGGTAATCCGACCCATGAAGGGTATGTCAGTTGAGGCTTTCGCCGCCACTTTCTTCCCCCTACCCCCCTTGGCTGACTCACACCCTAACAAAGCCATGCTTCACTCTGCTATATCTGATACTCTCTATGTTCTTGCTCCTGTCATGAGGATCCGCTTGAAGCCCAAAGCCAAGTGCAACTCTTGGTACTACTCAGACCTCGTCACTCTTAAACACAAGTGTAGGGTGGCTGAGAAGAAATGGCATGCTTCCGGTGCATCCTCTGACAAACTGGCCTGCCGCCTGCTCCTAAGGCAATACCGGCTCTCTGTCTGCACCAAGAAGAGAGCGCACATCCAAGCCTGCATCTCTGCGGCATCTAACAACTCGGCCAAACTCTTTAAAATCTGCAAAGAGCAGGCCATTCCTGCTGCAGTCTCTACCTCTCCTGTCCCCTCCCAGGCCCTCTGCATGGCCGTGGCTTCTCATTTCATCTCTAAAACTCAGGACATCCTGTCTTCTCTATCTTCCTCCTCCCTCCTTCCTCTACTCCCTGCTCTTCCTCTTGCCCTTCTTCAGCCACATCTCCTCCGTCCTTCTCTGACTTTCCCCTGTTCGCCTCAGAAAAGGTTTCAAGACAAGTCCGATCTATGAAAGTCTTGTCAAAACAGGTTCATCCCTGTTCCTCCAAAACCATCAAGGACCACATTGACACCCTGGCTCATGCTCTGGCTGATTTCTGCAACCACTCCTTTGCCACTGGAGTCTTCCTCTCCCCCTGAAGCACTCCCTTGTGCACCCTCTTCTTAATAAACCCTCTGCCGATCTCTCCTGCCCGGCTAACTATCATCCAATCTCTATCACTCCTTTCCTAGGAAACTCCTGGAAAAGCTGGCCATCTCCCAGCTCAATCTTCACTCTGAATCTGTTGCTTGTCTCCATGACCATCAGTCTGGCTTCAAAGCTGCCAGAAGCACAGAAACTGCTCTCCTGAACATCTGTGAAGACCTGCTCTCCAACCTTAATTCCAACACCCCATGTGTCCTCATCTTACTTGATCTCTCATCTGACTGACGATCAACCATGCCATCCTGCTCATCCGATCAGGCCCTGGCTTGGCTGATCTCCTTCCTCTCCGATCGACCCTCCCAGGTCCAACTTGGGTCCTTCCTCTCCTCTATCTCTACCTGTGGTGTTCCCCAGGTGTCTAACCTCTCTCTCTGGCTGTTCAACCAATACCCTGCACTTCTTGCCCACCACATTGCTGCTCTCTGCCCCAACTTTCAGTGCTGTGCGGATAACACTCAACTCATTTTCCGGCTCCCTTCTGACACCTCTTCTGCCTTCTCTCATCTCTGACTGTCTGTCCGACATCCAAGAGTGGTGTGCCGCCAATGATCTCTGCCTTAACGCCAGTAAGACTGAGATTCTCCTCATCGGCACACCTGCTCCCTCCTTTCCTGTCACTCTCTAGCTGGCCTTTCTTGGCCCTCTTTCAGCTCCCACCTGTGAGGCTAAGAACCTAGGGGTAATCTTTGACTCTGCACTTTCCTTCTTTCCTCATATCTCTGACGTCTCTAAGAAGTCTCACTACCAGCTGCTGCTCCTCCTCAGAGGTATTCTTCCTTTCCTCTCCTTACCCCATAAACTCACTGTCTGCAGAGCTCTGGTTCCCTCTAGGCTGGGCTACTGCAACAGTCTCTTTCTAAATCTGCCTGCCTCTACTTTCCGCCCTCTGCAACTCATCCAAAACAGGACTGCAAGATTTGTCATTGGCCTCAAGCCCAGGGATCATACCTCTCCAGGACTGAAATCTCGACACTGGCTCCCAGTGGCGGCGAGGATTAAGTTCAAAACCCTCTGCATTGTCCACAAGGCCTTCTTTGGCCTCAATACCTTCAACTCTCTCTTCCTAAATATCTTCCTTCTCGAGGTCTTCGCTCATCCGCCTCCAACTCCCTCAGGGTTAGTCGCTACTCCAAGCAGCAAGTTGGTGGTAGATCTCTTTCTCCTACTGGGGCCTCCCTCTGGAACAGCCTCCCTGCCTCTCTGAAACTTGAGGAGAACCATCTCCGGTTCCAGAAGCACCTCAAGACCTTCCTCTTTGCTTCTGCTTTTTCTCCTTCTCTCCCCTTCTAATCTCCTGGCTGATTCTGAAACTGCACTGGTTACCTGGCTACCCTCTAATCTCTGACCCAGGTCCCCTCACCACCAGTTGTACACCTGCACTGCCCCTCTGGCAACCCTTGCACTTGGGGACTGTTTCTGTATCCCTACAGCCTCTACTAGCACTTGGATTCCTGATGTCTGAACTTAACCTTGCACTTGCCACCAGCTGGCCGCAATTTTATTTAATATTCATTGTCCTTCTTTATTTTACTGCTATCCCATGTACTGCTCTGCCCCCTCCCCCTTTCCCCCACATTTTCCCCTTCCTCCTCCCCTGCACTTGCGCAATCTCAATGCCACCTGGCCTAGTAGGATTGCTGTCTCTGTCTTCCCTCCGTTTCCCCTCCCTTGCCTCGTCACGCCTTGAAACACTTGTGTATAGGCGCATTATAAAAGCCATATTTTATTGTATCTTATCATATCTAGTGCTGCAGGGTGATGTGAATTACAAACATTTCTCTTTTCTAAACTTACAAATTTGACATGGAGTAAAAGCTTTGGTACTCCTGAAGTTGCTTTTCTTATCAGAAATGTATTGAGATAATATAACCTGTGGTAGCAGGCCAACCCTGCCGGCAATGGCCCGCCGCTCAAGGACCGAGCAAAGTTTCCTTAGTGGGTGCTTATTGTGTTTAATTTATATTAGAAAAATAAGCTTGCCGTGTGGCGCGGCCAGTTCCGTGCAGTAATTTCTCAAGTCCATTTTCAATGTTGATAACCGTGACGTCATCAGCAAGGAAACAGACTTGCAAGAATATGTGACGTCATCAGCAAGGAAACAGACTTGCAAGAATATGGTGCCTCGCAGCACCGCAAGGTAAGTTTCTTTTTTTTTTAATTAAAAACTCTTAGCACCTGTGTACAAAAGTACTTAAGTGCTAAGAGGTGAGGAAGGGTGGGGAAGAGGATGGGTGGAGAAGGGAAGTGGGCACTAGCTTGCAGCACTCCAGCTGCCCGGAACAGAGAATACAGGCCACGTTCCAGGCTTCCTGATTGGAGAGCACCCCCTTCCAGGATGTTAATGATTCAAATGGGCACATTTGGACCACAGGATGGTTTCACCCTGTGCACAGACCTAGCACAAAAACAATCTAAAATATAGAGAAACCGAAATGGCGTTGTGAGCACATTCCATAACCCATAACCTATACGAGTATCGATGTTAGCTATTGATAAATGATGTGATTTTGTATTTGCGTGCACCACTGTACGGAGTTATTTGGCAGGCATTTAGGTCTGCGGCCAAGTGCATGGCACTGTTGGGGGATGCAGCAGGGACTGAGAATGCTTCTTGTAATGGGTGCTCTGAAAATGACGTCTTCATATTCTTTGTATCTGGCACACAAGTCTTTGTGTAGTTTCCTTTTTTTTAAATGTCTTTATTGAATTTTATTAAATAAACCATCAAAACAAGTAATATGAACACCCCCAACTGGCCTCCTACCTCCCCCCTGTCCCTGTGTAGTTTAAGTTGGACAAATGCGTTATGGGCGCATGCTCTTTCCATTTGACTTTTAGCTATACTTTAATTTCACAATCTTGCAGCCGCTACACTTCCTACCTGCGCTTGTTCCCTGAGCGATACCCTTCAAGTATACGCCCACGCAAACAATGCAAATAGCATGTTGGTGAGCAGTCATAACAAAAAAAAGAGTTATTCACCGAATATCCTGTGCTCTTTCCTTGTAGTGCCTAAATATCATTTCTGTTTAATTTCATAGTTTTTAGTTTCAAAATCTACCTTTCAATATTCTTACATTTCCGCAAATCTATACATTTGTATACCACCTTCTACCTCCCAGTACCTTCTTTTATGCACTGTAACAGTACTGTCCCTTAAACTGTGGTGCTTCCAATACATGCATTTTGCAATCCTTAGTTCATGTTTTAGTTTTGCGATTTGCCGCTCAAGTGCTTTGAGCTTTCATTTCTGCTTTCTGTCGTTTCAATGTGAGTTTCAAATCAGCTCTGCCAGTTCGAAAGTAAAACGCATTTTACAATTCTCGGGGGGAATATGTAATTATTGAATTGATCATCTATTAAATCTATTTACTCTCTTGCTGAATAGGTTTATAGCGGCACCTCTGACTCGTGATGAATATTTTAGCTCCACATCCCGAATTTGTTTAGAAGTAACATCTGCTGAATTATATGTATATCTTTTTTCAACCATCTGTTGTAATTGTGGGACGACAGAAGTGGTAAGGTTGGCTGTGTTGATTCATGCTGCAATCCCGACTCTAAGATTTGTATATTTTTGCAGCAATCTTTTTCAAAGTATTTTTGTTGCAATGCCTCCCAATGGTCACTATTTCTTATGTTGAGATAACAGAATAAATGAAATGTTAATTTCAAGAGGCTCTCCTGTAAAACAAATCACTGACCACTACATGCATTGGTGGTGGCGTGTATTGTGTTGATTTCATAATTCCCCCACAGCCAATTCCCAACATGCCCTGTCCACTTTTCGCCTTCCCATGGCATTTGACCCAACTGGTGATCATTTGCAGGGGTATTGGGCCACTGCGCATTAATTTAATCGATGCTTACAAGCATTCTCCGCCATAACATTTGCCCTTACAAGGACAAACTAGTTTGTTTTAAGACACATCTTGGTCAGATAACATGTCACCCTACATCGAAACAAAACCATGTATATTATCTTGTAAACAATCCACTGCACTCACTTTTCCACATTAGTGGATGGCCGGTTTCATGAACAGTGACACCCTTTAAAATCAATATATCTGTTAAATGCACATCAGCGCAGATATTGGGCCTCATTACACGTTGTGCAGTAAAAATCGGAATTTACCCGCATGATGTAATTAGCGTGTCCGCCCTCGCAAGAGGCCGCCATTTGCGTGCCATTACGAGTTCGCGGGCACGAGCATAGCGCCATGCCGGTAATGATCCTACCGCCATGCCGCAAAAGTCCCCAAAAAGTCCCTTAACGGCATCCTAGAAAGCGCTGTTAGCACTTCCGACCTGCCGCCACATGCAAATAGCGGTCACCGCAATTAGCGGACATCGGCATTAGCGGTCACCGCTTATAGCGGTGAACGTTATTTTGCGGAACCGGAAATAGCGTCATCGCACAGGAACGGGAAACAGAACGGCGGCCATCTTTAAAAACACAATCCATTGCCATCCCCCTTATCCAGGACACCTTACCAGGAAACACGTTCGGAAATCCTTCCAGGACACTGTAAAGATGCCCAAGGCTGTTAAAAAATCGTCAGAGCGGCAACGCAAGGAGAAATTCAGCAAGGAGGAGCTCATAATGCTCACTCACACACTAGCAGAAAATGCACAGGTGGTCTTCTGCAACGACATGCGGTGGGAGACCATCCTGAAGAAGAAGGCCATCTGGGAAGAGGTAGCCCACAAAGTCAGTGCGGTAGGCACCACCACCCGCACAGTTAAAGACTGCCGAAAGAGGTGGGATGACCTCCGGCTACATGTGAGGAACATCCTATCCGTAAACCGCAACCTGGCTACGGGCACAGAAGGAGGCAGAGAATCGCTGATTAAGCTCAGTGAGTGAGAGGAGACCTGTGCATCGACAATCGGTGTGGAATCCATCGAGGGAGTTAGACAAATGGAGCATGGCGTGGCCATTTCGTCTGATGGAGGTGAGTGTATGCATCAAACAATGCACAGTGAAGTGTGATCGTCCCCCCAATCATGTGTTCATATGAATGCCGTGGATCCAGCCACAAACATGCATGCATCACCACATACCCGTTCAACACAGAGCCATTCATGCATGACCCACCCAACATCCTCATTACCTGCATCCACACTAAAGAGCCCTAAATGCATAGAACGGCATGACGTATTCATTCAGCATAAGGCAGGTCGACCCATAAATGACAATTTTCCCCATTTCTCACCCGTACAGGATCACACAAAGTACAGGATCACACACAGAAACTGAGGAGGCACGCACTTCCACACCTGCTCCCACATCCAGCAAAAAACCCAGGAGGGATGCCACAGAGGACACCGCCACATCCTCAAGGGCAGCCAGGAGGAGTGACCATGACCACAGGGACAAAGGCAGCAGGAGCACCAGTTGCACGCAGCCACAGGCCATGCCTGCTGCTGTCGTGGCATCCACGGCAGTGTGTCTCCCAGCAAGTGAAGGCAACATTGAGGGAATGCACTCTGCTGCCACCAGCTCAATGGGTGAGGCAGCAGCCACTGCCCCACTTTCGGATGAGGAGGAAGCACCTGTCATTGAGGATCTAAGCCAGAGCCCCAGACCAACACGCTCCTTACTGGCAAGCCTGAGGTTGTCATCAGGTCTGGGTAGCCAAGGAGAATCACCCACCCCCACCCTTGAAGGGCCATGGAGCTCCCAGGTATTCTCACCTGATGCAAGTGCCATGGATCCAGGCACATCAGCCATCCCACCAGCACCCTCCATGCGACATGACCTATCATCCATCTTTCAGAGGCAGACCAAGATGACTGGTCTAGTAGGGCAGCATGTGGCTGAGACAGGCCGCCTGAGGGAGGACATTGGTACATTTGCACAGCAGACGAGGGAGGCCGTGGAGGCATGCACCAACATAATCTGCAATGAAATGGCCCAACTCAGGCAGGCCATGAACCGCATAGCAGACACAATTGAGCGCCGATGCCCACTCCCAACCCAGGATGAACCGGGCCCAACCTCCTCTGGGAGTTCACGGCAAAGTAGCCGCCTACGCCGGTCTCTGCGCAACCTGCGGCGCACCACTTCACAACTTCCAGATGACGGAGCAGGCACTGGCAATTAGGGCCAGCAAGGACTGGGTGCCACATGTGGAGAAGGACACATTCACGCCATGAGGCTCACATGGGGGTGTTGTGGGGGAGGGGGGTAAGAGTGATTTTGGGAGTGTTGTGGGGGGAGGGGGGTAAGGGTGATTTTGGGAGTGTTGTGGGGGGAGGGGGTAAGGGTGATTTTGGGATTGTTGTGGGGGGAGGGGGATAAGGGTGATTTTGGGAGCGTTGTGGGGGGAGGGGGGTAAGGGTGATTTTGGAAGTGTTGTGGGGGAGGGGGGTAAGGGTGATTTTGGGAGTGTTGTGGGGGTAGGGTGTAAGGGTGTTTTCACAGTTGGGGCCCTGCACTTATTGTTGTCTTTTGTTCCCAATACACTGTTTGAAAGTTTACACTGGCTTGGTATTCATCATTGTGCGTGTGTACTGTATTGGGGAGATGGTTCTTTGTGGGACTGACCACATGCATCAGGGCAGTAATAGCCATCTTTATCCATTACAGTCATACCTTGTATGAAATGCAATCTGATGCATCAGATGCTGACGCATATCGTGTCCTGCCTGGACATTGCCACTTGCATGTCCCTGCGGGCCTTTTGAGCCATCCTCATCACCATCCACATCATCCTCATCTTGTGCTTGCATGTCAGGTGGCATGGTCACATTCCACCTGATGTAATTTCAGTCCTGCAACACACATGCCATGGTTTACTTCGGCACTTTGTCATGGCCGTACAGGAGGGCTTCACCCAGCACGCTTAGGGACTGGTGCTGTATGTTGTAGAGGCCGGATGCCTGCTCCATCACAGCGCAGGTACGGCTATGTGCAATTTTCTTGTCCTCTTCCTGCTGGTTCTGTGGTATTTCTGGGTGCCCTGCTGGTGCTTGCTGCGCCTGTCTTGCCCTACTCCTACTCCTACTCCTCCTGCGTCTCCTCTGTGCTTCGTGTTGTTAATGGTGCTGCACTACAATCACATCCTCCAGCCCATGTAATGCGGGCAGTATTGGAGGCATTGTGTGGGAAGGGGTGTGGTGTGCCCTTTTGTGCTGCCAAAGTCTCCATCCCCTACACCTTTGCTGGATGTGTCCACCTGTGGCAGGTGGACTGCTCAGGTCTCTTAACGGGTGGTTCGCGATGCCGGTATTAGTGCCATGGCGGTAGGGTGTTTTGGGGTCTTTACCATGCCGCTGTTACCATGTCCACCTACCTTGTGATGGGATGCTGCTATCGACATGCCGCTATTTCCGACCCACCGTACTTAACGATGCCGCTAATAGAGGCAAGTCCGGGTCGTAATTGGATAGGAAATTTAGCGTTACCGGTATTCACTTACCGGTAATGTTATTTCCTTACCGCCGTCCGTGTAATGAGGCCCATTGTCTGGATTGTACTTTTTAAAAGAATTTAGTCCAGCACTTCTTGTATTACAAATCACTCTCTCTTAAACGCTTGCTTGCTTTCACTGAGATGTGCTCTCCACGTGATACAGGGCAGGAAAGGAAAACACACCAAGCATTCTGGGCCACAATCCCTGTCTTAAACAAATGGATTGAAAGACTTCCCTGAGTAAGATATATCAACTGGAATGGGCACCTAATCACCTGTTCCTCACCCTGACCTACCTGCCATAAACAGAGAGGAAAGAGTGGAGCATAGACTTACCTTGCATGTTGATCTTCAGCTCAATATCTATGATAAACACAAGTTAAAGTCTGCGTTATCACTTACTTTGCACCCAGGCCTTTTCTGCTGTAAGGTTGGCCCAAAATCTGATTAGTCAAAAACCAATCCAATGAGCCAATAAAAGTGCATGAATAGCAGGAAAAAAAGGTTTATTGAATGCTGCCTCGGCTGGGTAAAATAGAAAAAATCATTAAACATTTCTTCACTAAATGGTGACTTTTAAGGGAATGAGTGACATCATATCTGTGACTATGTTTCAAGATACATGTAAATTCACATTCACTGATTGGACTTTGGCTGCTATCCCCTATATATGCATGTATACAATACCTAGCCCTATTGGCCTATCCTATTCCTCATGACCATTTCAATGACCTCCTCTTGACAATGACCTAATAATAGGGTTATCCAGTTGCTCCGTTTCTAATTGGTTGCGGTACAGTCTTAGATGTTTGCAACATACAAATCAGTTCCCCATTGGCTATCCCACCTCAAGTGTTCCATGGTTGGTTTCTTCCCCCTCAGTTGACCAATCATTTTGTGAGATGTAGACAGTGTGGCAACAACAATGAATACTTCACTTTCTCATGCGACCCAAATGTTTGCACCATCTGAGCATTCTCAGCCTTGTGACTGTACAAATGACATCTAATATTGTGACTTCTCTTCAGAAACATGTTTCACCTTTTAGTGCATTTCCATCCTTTCCCATGATGGGACTGCATGACTTCATGGGGCTTATTTCTTAGCCCTTGCTCCAAGACCACGTGTGAATCTGTAATGTACATTTGTGTGTGGATATGTGAATTAGTGTAGTTTCATACATATAATTGCTTTTGAGCTTTCAGAGTTGCTTCTTTTGCCCACCCTCCACCAGACTCTACTTTATTTGTACAGGTATCACTGTCTTCATTATCAATGTTCCTCTCTTCCCATTATTTTCAATTAGAATGTCTTTGTTGCGTGTTACCTGTGGCTTCAATCCAAGTGTCAATTTTCCAAAAGGGCCAGTGTGTTTCCTTGCTATGATTGTCCATTACTCAGTGCACTACTTCGTTCTCACTGAAATTGTGACCTTGATCTTGCAACTTCTAACTCATTTCATATGAACACTATTTGTTACATTTTATTTCAAATTGTGCTTGGGAGCCTGCGTCACCATAGGCTTCTGACTAATCCTTTTGTAGCTTTTCACCCCAGTGCAGCATCAGTGATAAGTTGAAATGGAGTATGTTTTCACCATGCTAATATCTGAATGTTTCTCTGTGGCCTAGTATTCTATCTACCACACAAGCTGCTTTTCCTAAATGTGTTTCATTTTAAATGGGCACAAGCATCATCTCCAATTACTATTTTTCCTGCTCAAGATTGTATATGTTCTCTACAGTGCTGTATAATCAATCTCTATTGCATTACCAAGAACAACTAATTTACTTCTACAGATGTGCCATGTGCCACTCCCTCTAGCTATATGCTAATCTTAGTTCTAATGCACTGCTGCATACTAGTAACCTTCTATAATACTATACACACTTTGCACTCTAAATATTTTAAATGCTTTGGGTTTCTACTCTATATTTCTTCATTGACTGCTCCCAGAAATTCATCTATCCCTTGAAAGCTTCATATGAGGCCTCTATGTCATGCATAAGAACAAGATGGATGACCTTCTGTGTGGATCATATCACATACTGAAGAGATTTGGGTATGCATCCCAACATACCCCCTTTCGTTCCTTCCGGAATGAATGCTTGCACAAATTCTGTATCCCTGTCACGTCTCCCGTTGTTCGCCCTACCAGGAATCACACGATTACACGCCCCGCACCACACCTACCCGCAAGAGCAGTCCCTGAACACAGAGTGAACCGGCAGTTCGCCCAGCGTAGGAGGACACCAGCCTGCAGCCCTGGCGTCTACCGCCCTTCGTCACTCACGGCTGGCCACGCCCACGGAGACTCCCACAGCAACCCCGAACATCCGGCGTCTCGTGACCACGTGATCATCTCATGCCTCGCACGTCCGTGGGACACATCACGTGACTGCCTAACGAATTCAAAAGCATCCTGACAACACAGGTGCAGCGCTTCACAGCTGATCTCTTGAGGATTGTTTAGCGCTTCTGGTTTACCTTTTTTGATCACGGACCTTGCGATCTCGGACTGCTCAACGGACTTGTCTTGCCTGCTCCTTGAATTTCTGCCTCTTGGATCCCCATCTTGTTTCCCCCGGCTCTTCGACCTTGGAACACTCTCTCTCAGACTGCCTTTGATCAAACCCTTTGAACCTTGAATCTTGGAACTTGTTTTCGACTTCCTTTGCCTTGTTGGTCCATCACATCAGACCCAGGTGTGACACACCCACGAGCCGTGCAGAACGTCTCTTCTACCACCATCAGCAGACTGCTGTCCTCGGCACGCTTAGGGTACTGCCTACAGCACACTTGGGTAAGCCTTGTTACTACTGATTGTTACCTGTACCATCCGCACTGCTCCTATTTAACCCTCACCCATTGCCTTACAGTGGTCAGGGGGTCCTTCCGGCGTTCCTGCTACCTGATTGACGGCTCACCACACCTGTGGCCTCAAAGATTGCACAGGCAGTGTATCATTTCTGCCTGTGTGGTACTTGGGGATGGAGGTACATTAATCTGCACGACCATCAAGATCAGAACAGACTGTGAAGCCTTCCTGGTCATCCAGATTATGGATACCTCCCCCGGGGACCCTGTGACCGCTCTAATGCAAGCAGTTGCGGCCCTTAGGACCGACATGGCCACAGCCACAACGGCCATCCACCATAGACTCGACGCCCTGCAGAGTACACGTGCCCCTTTAACCGCAGAGGCCGAGTTCGGCAAGCCCATCCCCCCAGCTCCGCCTCCACCTCCGCCCACAGCACCCACAGTCCCCACTCCAGTGGTCCTTCCAACCTCCTTTCCTCTTGCTGCCCCCGAGCGCTATTAGGGGGATCCCAGGAAGTATCGCACCTTCCTCAACCAGTGCAAACTTCACTTCTTGTGTAGACCTCAGCTTTTTGCCGACTCCATTACAAAGACAGCTGTCCTTCTTTCTCACCTATCGGGTGTAGCGGCCATTTGGGCGAACCCATTATTAGAGTGCGATCACCCTGCCCTGTACAATTTTGACCTACTAGTGACAGAGATGGCAAAGGTTTTTGACACCAGGTACAAGGCGCAATCTCGAGACCTGGAACTGCTTGATTTTACACAGGGAAAGCAAACACTGATTGATTACCTCACCGGTTTCAACCAACTGGCTGCAGAGACCTCGTGGCCTGAAGAAAAGAAAGCCATAGTGTTCTATCGCGGTCTCTGTAGCCACATGAAAGACGCTCTTTCTGTGGTTCCGGCTCTTCCTTCCATCTTCTCTGAACTATTGGACCTGGCTCTACAGGTGGACGCTCGTAGGTCCGAGCGTAGGGGGGAGACGGCTTTCTCCAACCAGGCACTCCCAGTCACGCCCGTCTCTGCTCCGGAACCCATGCAAATCGGCGGGACCCGGAGTCCCATCACCCAGGCCGAGCGGGAGAGTCGGAGAACCGACAACGCCTGTTTTTACTGTGGTACACTAGGGCACTACGTTAAGGAATGTCCCCGCCGCCAGAAGAACAAGGCATCGGGTTTTCAGAAGGCTCGCCCCTAAGAATGGGGGTACGGGCGAGTCCTTCTCTGACCCCCACTGAACCCGTATTTGGTCCCATCAGACCGATTACGGTCCAGGCCCAGCTGAAACCAACCAGAGATCTGGCACACTCAGTACAGATCGTGATTGACTCCGGGGCCACTGGCTGCTTCATTGATATCTCACTGGTTCACGGCCTCAACCTACCCTTGATCAATAAGAAGTATCCGGAGCTGGTACAAGCAGTCGATGGCACCTCCCTTGCCTCTGGTCCCATTGAGTATCAAACCGCTCCCATGTTAGTGGGGATTGAGGGCACGCACCAAGAGACGCTAACGTTCGATCTCATCACCACTCCGCAGTTTGGTATCATTCTGGGCATCCCGTGGCTGAAACAGCACAACCCCTTGATTAACTGGGGCACTGGGCAGGTCACATTTGAATCCGAAGTCTGTCAGCACTTCTGTTTGATGGAGTCCACTACGTTTACATCCCCGGCCACCGTCCTTGGGGCCATGGCCTCCGCCAGCCTTGATGAGACAGACCCATCTGCGAACGTCCCACACACTGTGGGGGCCGTTATAGCGGGGATCCCCGCTGTCTATCATGGATTCCTAGAGGTGTTTAACAAAGTCACGGCAGAGGGCCTACCACCACATCGACCCTATGATTGCCCCATTGATTTGGTTCCTGAGGCAACAATACCAAAGGGCAGGATATACTCCCTATCTCCATCAGAGGAGCTGGTACTCAAGTAATACATCCAACAGGCCCTACGCTTGGGTCACATACGACCCTCTTGCTCCCCGGCTACCAGGCCGATCTTCTTCGTGCCCAAGAAGGAGGGTGACTTACATCCCTGTATCGATTACAGACGGTTGAACGCCGTTACCGTTAAGAATCGGTATCCCTTACCCCTTCATCTCCACGCTTCTGGACAGATTAACGCGGGCATCCATCTTCACTAAGTTGGACCTTCGGGGGGCATACAACCTGGTTCGTATGCGTAGCGGAGACGAGTGGAAGATGGCGTTTTGTACTCAACAAGGGCTGTTCGTGTACACTGTAATGCCTTTCGGTCTCTGCAATGCCTCTGCTACGTTTCAACGCTTTGTCAACGAAGTGTTCTGCGACGTCTTAGACGTTTTCGTCGTGGCCTACCTAGACGACATATTGATATTCTCGTCCTCACTGGAGGAACACATAGGCCATGTCACAGAAGTACTAACTCGACTAAGGAAACACTCCTTGTACGCCAAACCCGAGAAATGTGTGTTTCATACTAGAGAAGTGGGATTCCTAGGCTTTCTTATTACACCCGGAGGCCTATCCATGAACATGTCCAAAGTCCGTGCCATCACAGAATGGCCCGCCCCAACCAGCCTCAAACAGCTGCAATCGTTTCTTGGTTTTGCCAACTTTTATCGGCGATTTATTGCCGGTTTCTCCTCCATTGTCTCTCCACTGACTGCTCTGACCAGTCCTCGGGTCCAGTTCTGTTGGACCTCTGAACACCAGCGTTCTTTTGAGACACTCAAAGCCAGATTCACCACTGCCCCTGTACTACAGCATCCCGACCCCGAACTCCCGTTTGTTTTGGAAGCCGATGCCTCTTCCTTTGCATTAGGCGCAGTGCTCTCCCAACCTTGTCCCTCCACGGGTCAGCTACACCCCGTAGCGTTACACTCAAGAAAGTTCACACCTCCCGAGTCTCATTACACAGTCACCGAGAAGGAGTTACTGGCCATTAAGGATGCACTACAGAACTGGCGACACCATCTCATTGGGGCCAAACACCAAACCGTGGTTTACACAGACCACAAAAACCTGCAAGACCTGGCCTCCCTTAAGTGCTTGAACAGCAGACAAGTGTGTTGGCACCTGTTATTTGCCGCTTATGATTTCGTGGTAAAACACAGACCAGGGCTTTCACATGGTAAGGCCGATGGCCTATCCCGTTCGCCCGGGTGGGATTATTTGCCCCTATACCCTGACATTCTTCTAAACGAAGGTCATGTCATATGCATGTGTACTCCTCCTCCCTCCATGCTAGCCCTCATCCGACAGTGGGTTTCACATCATCCACATGCACTAACGGAATGGGATTTGGTACTCCAGGAAGGGTTGCCGTTCATACAAGATAGGCTGTTCCTCCCCACTAGCGACGTACGTAACCAAGCACTCGCTTGGTCCCACGACGCGGCCATCAATGGGCACCCCGGACAGCATCGCACCTTGGAATTACTGAAGCGGTGGTGTTGGTGGCCATCGATGGGGCGCGACATTCAACATTATGTAAACACCTGCTCCATCTGTGCACAGTGCAAAACACGCAGGGGTCATCCCGTGGATCTCCTTCAGCCCCTACCTATTCCTCCCAGACCATGGCATACGGTTTCTATGGACCTCATTACAGATTTGCCTCGCAAACAAGGGTACGACTCCATCTGGGTGGTCGTCGATTCCTACACGAAGATGGCCCGTTTCGTTCCATGTCACGGGATACCCTTAGCCCCCGCTCTGGCCCAACTATTCTTTAAATCGATCTTCTGTCTCTTTGGTCTTCCGCAGGTCATTGTATCCGACCACAGCTTGCAGTTTACATCTCGTTTTTGGCAGGCCCTTACCAAAATCCTTGGCATTGATGCCCGCTTCTCCTCAGCCTACCATCCAGAGAGCAATGGCCAAACTGAGAGGGTGAACCAGGCCCTCAAACAGTACCTGCACTGCCTCACCCTTCAGTATCAGGATACATGGTTGAACCTGCTCCATTTGGCCGAATTCGCGTACAACAATGCCTGGCATTCCTCCACTGGTTTCTCTCCTTTCTATTCACTCTATGGGCAACACCCTCGTTCTCTTCCTCTCCCCGATTTTGCTTCCTCATCCACTTCTGCCGCCAGTCTCTGTGCTCGCGATCTGCACTCGATCCATGCCAAAACACTGATCCATTTGCGGGAAGCCCAAACCTCTATGAAAACCAAGGCCGACAGGAAACGGGTAGCAGCCCCTGACTATTGGGTAGGTGACCGTGTTTGGTTATCGACTCGCCATTTGCGGATCCCTGGTTGCCGCAAACTGCTGCCCCGATTTGTTGGTCCCTACAGGATTACCCATGTTCTGAACCCGGTGGCCTTCCGGCTCTCTGTTCCCTCTACCTGGCATATACACCCGGTGTATCACACCTCCCTACTCAAGCCCTGTCTTGCTCCCACCCGGATGGTCCAGTCTCCTGCCCCTGTTTCTGTGACCTCCCCGGATACGTTTGAGGTCAGTGCTATTCTGGGTTCTCGTCTCTGCAGGGGTCGCCTCCAGTATCTGGTTGACTGGTTGGGGTATGGTCCTGAAGAGCGCTCTTGGGTTCTCTCCCGGGACGTCCATGTCCCGCGTCTGGTTGTTCGCTTTCATTGGGATAGCCCATCCAGCCCACGGGGTCATGGGCCTTTGAGGGGGGGCTCTGTCACGTCTCCCGTTGCTCGCCCTACTAGGAATCACACAATCACACGCCCCGCACCACACCTACCCGCAAGAGCAGTCCCTGCACACAGAGTGAACCGGCAGTTCGCCCAGCATAGGAGGACACCAGCCTGCAGCCCCGGCGTCTACCGCCCTTCATTTCGCTGGCAGTTGCCATGGAAGGGCACTCACGGCTGGCCACGCCCACAGAGACTCCCACAGCAACCCCGAACATCCGGCATCTCGTGACCACGTTATCACGTCACGCCTCGCACGTCTGTTGGACACATCACGTGACTGCCTAACGAATTCAAAAGCATCCTGACAACACGGGTGCAGCGCCTCACAGCTGATCTCTTGAGGATTGTTTAGCGCTTCTGGTTTACCTTTTTTGATCACGGACCTTGCAACCTCGGACTGCTCAACGGACTTGTCTTGCCTGCTCCTTGAATTTCTGCCTCTTGGATCCCCGCCTTGTTTCCCCCGGCTCCTCGACCTTGGAACACTCTCTCTCGGACTGCCTTTGATCAACCCCTTTGAACCTTGAATCTTGGAACTTGTTTTTGACTTCCTTTGCCTTGCTGGTCCATCACATCAGACCCAGGTGTGACACACCCACGAGCCGTGCAGAACTTCTCTTCTACCACCATCAGCAGACTGTTGTCCTCGCCACGCTTAGGGTACTGCCTACAGCACACTTGGGTAAGCCTTGGTACTACTGATTGTTACCTGTACCATCCGCACTGCTCCTGTTTAACCCTCTCCCATTGCCTTACAGTGGTCAGGGGGTCCTTCTGGCGTTCCTGCTACCTGATTGACGACTCACCACACCTGTGGCCTCAAAGATTGCACAGGCAGTGTATAATTTCTGCCTGTGCGGTACTTGGGGACGGAGGTACATTAATCTGCACGACCATCAAGATCAGAACAATCCCTCAAATCTTGTTCCCTTACCCAATCATATATGGTTTTTGGCACCCATATCTTGCAGACATTTCTCAAATGTCCTTCCTCCTTTACATAATTCTATGGTCTACATCCTAGGAAACTACAATCTGCATCTGCTGTGGGATCTACGGAGCATTAAAGGTAATTTTATGGATCCGGGGGTGGTGATCAAAGTATTCCTGGGGGGCCAATTGGGCAGTACATTTGTACCATCTTTATCTTTGCTTTTATCTCTACCTTATTGAGTGTTTTCATCTTTGCGAAGAGAAGTGGAATCTCCTGTTCTTACTGTAAGTATTCTTTGTTTACCTTCTCGGGACACAAAGCAAACCAGTATTACTTGGCACAGGCACAAAAATAAAATGAGGGGAACATGAATTTGGAAGAGTACGTTGCACATGTGTGTCAGCCAGTTTGGCATCCACGTAAATATTTTGTCCAACCAGTCTGATTCCTTGGTGATTCCTCCTTCTATCTCTATACCTGTCCACAGATTATGGATGATCTTGAAGGCTATAATCAATGAGCCATTGTCTTTGCCTTTCGGGGGCACATAGATACAACATGTTACACCTAGAGTCTTGCAGACCCCTTCTTCCGTGGTTGTGATGAGATCTAATACCATGTGACTTTATAATGTCATGATTCATAGGGATCTTAACTCTTCCCACACAGAATTGAGGCCATTTTCTGTGGCATTCGCCAGTTGTACCACATTCCATCTGACAACAATCCTCATTCTACATCACCGGAGGACTAGGAGCAGGAGCTCCTGCAACACCGCTGGAGCAGTGCCACGTGCAGGAGGAGAAGCTGGAGCTTCTTCCAATATTGCAGTAAGCCCGCAAACTTATTTAGCTGCCTATGAAACCCTTTGTTTCTGATCTCTAGGATGTGCAACTACTACATGCTGACTAATTACTGCTGCAGGCTGCAGATCAACGATTTGCAGTGCTAAATCCATTTGTTTAAGTGCTCCCTTGTGGAGGTGCACGCGAGCGCCCTTCTAAGATGGCGGCCTGACATTCGTAGCCATCCACCATTCCCTGCCTCACACCCACCTAGGTCTGCTGACGTCCCCCATTGGCCTTCCTTGCCTACTAAGAGGCCAATCACTCGCCAACAGGCGTTAGCTGGCACTCCCTCACTAAGGCCCACCGAACAAAGGCTGCATCCTGTCCAAGCCTCTCCTAGCCTTCCCAGCCGTCTGCCAGAGAGCCTGCACCGTGGTGTTTCACCACTTCTGGACAACCACCTTCCTCAGGTACTTTGTTTACCCCATGTACTTAATCTCCTAAGGCGATTCATTGTGGAAGCTACTTTGCTTCACTGTATGCGCATAGAGTCACCAGCGCTCTAATGAGCCCATTAACATTCACTTGTCTCCGAACGCCCCATGCAAACCTTGCAACCTCCACTGCCACCGCTACTTGACCCTTTATGTTACGGCACCGGGAGGCCCCTCGACCCCGCTCTAGTGGACGGCTTGTAACACATGCGTATATGGACTCTGTATCTAATGACCTCATGACACTTGATGTATCTTGGGCATAACGTTCTATATTGTTTGCACTGTGTCATGAGTATTAATATGGTGTATTTGGATGTATTTCTTGCCGCACCCTTATGCATTACCATACTTGCCACCTAAATAACAAATGTTAGCACCCCCTGCGCATAGTGTACCCTCTACGGACTCTGCCCTTACAATGCACTTGAATTTCTGCTATTGCTGTCCATGTTACTGCCGAATATATGCCTGATAACAACTCTTGATCCCTATCTTTGGTACAACTTTCGACCATCTCACACTATGTACTATTGCCTGTAACCTTTGCTACATAACCACTGCTAATTGCATACTGTATGCAACACTTCTTTATTGGGCCAAGGACTGCCTTTATCTTGAAGCTAGCTCCCACCCACTTTATAATACTTGTCCTTAGTGCTATATATGACTCACATGCCTGCACATCTCTGAAGTGTCTATTACCCATGTCCACAAAGTTGCTATCCATTTGATGGCCACTGCCATATGTGATTTGTATGCTGCAAATTATTGAAGTTCCCATCCCCCTCCTCCTCAAAACCATTCTGCTGCCATATGTGATTTGTATGACGAGTATGCAGTGTATATCTTGGACTTATCTACTTTCATTCAATTGAAATCCTGCTAAAGTGATACTAGCCTATTTGATGTCAACTGAAACATTGCTAATGTGGGACTAGCATACCCGATTTAACTGTAATCATGTTAACATGGGATTAGCCTACTTGAGTTCGCTAGCAACTATGTTTATGTGGGACTAGCCTATACGCACTCACCTATAACTGGGCTAAGGCAGAACTCGCCTACCAGTAGCAACCACACTGCATTGGACTAGACTACCTATCTGTTCACCTAGGAGGGAACAGCCCATTTCTTTTCTCTGACTTTATATGAAAGACTAGCCTTTCAAGCGCCACTACCCTCACAAGTTAAACGTGGACAAACCTATTGCTTAGCACCTACCTTACCATATCATACTAGCCTTATTTGACCTGCCTGTTAAACAGTGAAATACTGCAGCCAAATAGAATTATGCACACTAGAAAGGCCCAACTGACCATTATACAACTATCATTTCTCTGCACCTTCATGATAATGGCCAGCATAATCCCATGCCCTGCTCCTTGCAGGAATGAAACTTCAGACTATGAGCAAGACTACCCTGTCTTTATGAACCTAAAACTAGTCACCTAAACCCCTACCCAATCAAAACACTACCGCTGCAGCGCAGAAAGCTTCCACATCAGGTGCAGAAACCCTGCAAAAAACACAAAACTGCACCGTCCCCTCCTCTCTGCACACACATGGGAGAATCAATCATCCTAAACGCAAACCCTCCTCTATCCAAGGGCAGGGGAACATGACAACAATCTCAGGAGCTCTCATTAATGCTAGATCTCTCATGGCACATACTACACAAATTGCTAACATACTATCCATTGATGACCTAGATTTCACGGCAGTTACGGAATCCTGGCTACATAATGCAGCTGGCCCCGCCCTCATGTTAGCCATTCCAGATAACTACCAAATACTTAGAGTAGACAGACCCATTGCCAGAGGAGGCAGCCTAGCTATTATAGCTAAAACTAACCTGGCAATAAGACTAACCACACCTTCTTAAATAAAATCTTGTGAAATATTCTCTGCCAAAGTACCCATATCCAATAACTGCATGTTAACTATCTTCCTGCTATATAGACCTCCAGGACCAATAGGCACCTTGAGGAGGACCTATCAAGTCTCCTTACCAAGGATTCCACACAACTTTTCCTCTTAGGAGACTTTAACCTGGGCTTCAATGACCCGAGGATAAACACACCCAATCAATTGAAGCCATCCTGACAGAACATGACCTGACCCAAAAAGTTCTTGCCCCCACTCACACCAAAAGGAGAACACTAGACTGATTCGCCAACCTAAACTGTTTTATTACTATCACTAAAATAACACCACAACCTTGGACCGACCACCACCTAATTGGTTTCTCCTCCATAATAGAGCCCTAAAAGCTGACAAAAACAGTTATGGTACCCCCCACCAGAAGCATAAAAGATATCACAGCTGAAAAACCTCTTCCTCACCTCCTCTCCATCCTCTCCTCTCTCAATAATGAATCCACCCCTAACACCCTAGAAGAGACATTTAACTACACTATGACCACTGCCCTTGACATTATTGCACCTGTCAAACTACGCAAAAGTAAGCAGAAAAACCATCTTAACACTTGGTTCACCCCCAACTTAAAGAACTATGGGCCTCATTACGAGGTGGGCAGAATGGGTTTAACGGCACTGGTGATGGTGCTGGTGCCATTAAACCCACTCTGCCCTTTTATGAGGTTCCCTCGCTGGACCTGGAAAAGACGTCTGGTAAAACCAGACGTCCTTTCCGGGTCCCGCGAGAGGACCAGGGAGCTAACAACGGGCCCCTATGCGGCTCAAATGGGAATGGGGATTCATATTTACCGGGCCCATGGAATGGGCAATTACCGGGTCCACCAAGGTCGCATGACCCGGTAATTGGCCATTCCATGGGCCCAGTAAAAGTCATTACCGGCGGCAGCCATGCCCTTAATAAGGACACGGCTACCGCCAGCCTCGTAATGAGGCCCTATGACTTCAGAAAAGAAAACTCCAAGTTATATGGCAACACTCCCCCACGGTCGAGAACAAAACCCTCCTAACCAACTTTGCCAATATGTAAAAAAAAAAATAATCCTAACCAAAAGGAATATGTTCAATGACAGAGGGCCTCATTAAACGGTAGGCGGTAAGGGTTTACCGGTACCGGTAAGGGCACCGGTACCGGTAAACCCTTACAGCCTTACTACAAGTTCCCTTTGCGGGACCCGACCTTAACGGATGGTTTTACCAGCTGTTAAAGTAGGGTGCCACAAAGGGACCTCGGTGCTAATTACGGTACCGCAATTTGCGGTACCGTAATTAGCACCCTCCCCATTCCCATTATGCCCTATGGGGGCAAACATGGGAATGGGGAAGGGCCTTGGTGAATGGGGAATTACCGGCCCCGCTCACCTTGGAGTAGGGCGGTAATTCCGCCATCCACCAAGGCGGACACGTTAAAATATCGGTGGCAACCATGGCGCTAATAGCACCATGGTTACCGCACAACGTGTAATGAGGCCCAGAATCTCCAAGGCCAATTCCAATACCAAGGAGCTATTCACCATCCTCCACGAAATGGAAACCCCTATCCCACCTACAGACATTGGGCCTAATTACACGGTAGGCGGTAAGGGTTTACCGGTACCGGTAAGGGCACCGGTACCAGTAAACCCTTACCGCCTTACTACGAGGTCCCTTTGCCGGACCCGACCTTAACGGCTGGTGTAGACCAGCCGTTAAAGTTGGGACCCGCAAAGGGACCTTGGTTTAAATTACGGTACCGCAATATGCGGTACCGTAATTAGCCCCTTCCCAATTCCCATTGAGCCCTATGGGGAAAAAATGGGAATGGGGAAGGGCCATGGAGAAAGGGGGAATTACCGTCCCGCCACCCTTGGAATAGGGTGGTAATTCCCCTTTCGTCCATGGTGGTACCGGTATGGTACCGGTGGAAACCATGGTGCTAACAGCACCATGGTTTACCGCCTACCGTGTAATGAGGCCCAATGTCCCTAAAGATGAGCAATGGTGCACTGGCATCCAAAATGCTCTATCTAATAAAATAGTGACCCTGCAGACCAAAAAAGCCAACAAAAAAGCGTCCCTGCTAACATCCAAAATGCTCTATCTAATAAAATAGCCACCCTGCAGACCAAAATAGCCAACAAAAAAGCGTCCTTGCTCTCCACTGAAACCCAATCTACTCCATCTACTGTAATACTTAGCACCGACATACCTTTCAGATTCACTAAGATCTCTATACCAGAAACTGAAAAAGCCATACTATCCCTGAAGCCCTCAAATTGTCAGGGTGACAGCTGCACAGCACACATTTTTAAGGATGCAGCCAGAGAATTAGAACCATTTATCTCTAAACTTATCAATGCATCCTTCAAGGCTAGTACTGTCCCTAACAATTTCAAAGAATCCTGGGTTCTCCCGTTACTCAAGAAACAGACATTAGAAAGCCTGCCATCCCGACGAATTACAGACCGATCACCATGGTCCTCTTCTTCCTCAAAATAATTGGCAGAGTAGCTTATCTCCAAACTCAGAACCATCTTGAAACTAACCATCTACTAGGCCCCCGCCAATCTGGATTCAGACCTCAACACGGCACTGAAACGGCATTAATTGATTTAAAGACTCAAATCAATGAGTTGAAGGATAAAGGTAAAACAGCTATGCTACTCCTCCTCGACCTATCAGCAGCATTTGATGTGGTGCATTCTGCAGTGTTATGCAAACACCTGGGGTCAGCCGCCCATTTTTCGAGTGATGACCATAGCCTGTGTACAATCCTTCCTAGCGAACCGCACGATGAGAGTATTCTCCTCTTCAGCATCCACAGACCCAATCCAAATCACCTGTGGTGTCCCACAGGGATCATGTGTCTCACCGACAATGTATAACATCTTTACCAAACCCCTCTTCGACAAATTGGACAAACTGGGTGTCACCTACACTAACTATGCAGACGACACCCAGATCCTCATACCACTTTCGGGCAATTTCGACGCAGACACAGCTTTGGTAAATAAGATATACCTCCTCATTCAGGCATGGATTGCCACACACGACCTCTGCCTGAATGACGATAAAACAGAGATTCTGATACTGGGCTCGGCCGCCAACCTAAAAAAACTCAACCCCAGCAACGCCTCACTCAATATTGATGGTAATGTAATTAAAGCAGTAACTGAGGTAAAAACATTAGGATTTTACCTTGACTCTACATTATCCCTAAAAAAGTAAGTTAGCGCCATGGCATCTTCAACGACCTACACTTGTAACCTTATTAGGGCCTGTAGATCTTTCCTTTCCAAAGCTAGTTGCATCATCCTCGCCCACACAATAATAATGTCTAAATTAGACTACTGCAACGCTTTATACATAGGGGCTAACAAATAAATCTTAGACAAAATGCAAACACTACAAAACAATGCCCTCAGAGCAGCTCTGAACATACCCAACAATGAGCACATCTCTAACATCAGAAGAGACCAGCACTGACTAAAAATAAGTGACAGGATCCTTCTCAAAACCGTATCCCTCACCTTTAAATGTCTGAAAAATGCGTTGCCCCCTATCTCTCAGACAGAATCATCAGAAGAACCTCAACCCGCTCTATGAGATCATCCAACTCCCAGGGTCTAGTAATACCCAGATTTAAATTTACCAAATCTGGGGGAGCCAGCTGCCCAGTTCAAGTGGCTTTATCCTGGAACGCACTCCCTTTAGCCTTCACAACTGAAAAGCCATACCTTAGATTCAGAAGCAATGTTTTAAACTGGCTTCGAGCCAATGATAACTCATATGTGCCTGCTTTTGTTGTACGCATATGCGCACGCGACTACTTGACTATTCTCTTATCTCCTCAGTCATCTACTGTAACAGGTGACTGTATCAACCATCGCATTTGTCCTTGCTCCCCTCCCAATGTGATTACTGTACCTTTCCCATGTTGCAACTAAGCTTCAAGTATACCTGTAACTGCTGCACCCAGCTACCCATGTGTTTGGTGCGCATTACCAAATAAATAAACAAACAAACAAACAAACTTGAAGCCACTTAGAATTCATTGCTGTTTGTACACCAGGGGCTAGACAGGATGTAAAAAACAGTTTTGTCCTTAAGAACACTCTGTACTGTGTTGGTACCTAATCTAGGGCCTCTTCTGCTTCTTTGCTAGAGTAGTTTGAGCTCCTCCTACAGGGTAATGTCAGTGGGATTTTCTTGTCTCGCATAACTGGGGGCACTGAGGGGAACTGGAGGTGTATATTTGTGATTCAAAGATTTTTCTCTGGCATTAGGAGTACTGATACATGAAGGGTTACTAAGGAGCGTACCTCATTCTATTATGTCAGTAAATGAAAATAAGCCTTGCTCCCACATTGCTAACATATGTCAGTTAATGTGGCCATTCCATCAGGTAAAGCTGGCATGGCAAGAGTTCTGTTGCAGTTTACATTCTGACCCACAGGTTCATCATGTTGCTGGAAACTTGTCGATCTACCAACATGTGAAGCCCATATACTTCTGCATTATTTATGACATCTTCAGTATACCCTCCCAGTCTCTCTGCTTTGAACACTGCATGCCCCTTCACCAACTTCATATTCCAGTAGATCACTCCTTCAATGTACATTTGCAGTCTGATAGCACCGCATATATAATTGTGTCCTTATTTTCCTACACATTTAGCTTTGTTTACTTTTTCCAATCTTGCCTGTACTGTGTGTCCCTGAAACTGCCCTTGTATCATACTCAGTACTAAGTGTGGTAAGCACTGTTCTCTAATGTCAACACGTCCTTGGGTATGAACAGATGGGGGTGCCAACCTCATGCAGAATTAGTCCTCAGACATAATATGAGTCATTATACTGGGTCCTGCCTATCTCTTTCATTGTGTCATAACAAATATTGGTCCCTTCCAAATTAGGTGCATCTATGACATTTGCATGTATGTTTTCTTCCATTTGAATTTCTTGTCTGTGTCTGGTCACAAGGTTATTTCTAATTGCTATTACATTCACTACTTTAGTTCCATTGATTCCCCTACTTTCCACCCCTAAATTCATTATTTTCATCATACAATACAAAAAGAGAAGAGAAAAGAACAAACAACGTATCCCTATGTAAAATGTCTTAATTCTCTTACTATTTTATGTTTGTGCCTCAGCCATTTGTGCTGACCACCCTGTTCCTGTTTTCCCAAACGAGTGCACTGATTCCATTAGGTTTTCAAAGTCTCTAACTTTGGTTAATGGTACTTTCTTCTGTGTCTGCTTCTTGCTGAGGTTTCAATGTTGTGCTGGTGTCACTTTGAACATCTGTCGAGTGAACCCAGGCGTGTCTGTTGTTCAGCATCACTGTAGTGGGTGTGGCATATATCACCTCATGAGGACCCGTGAACTTTGACTGTTCTGTGTTCTCACATAGACTCTCTTCCCATGGTGGAGCTATACAGGCTGTGGCATCTCTATGCTGCTTGTGTTATGTGTGGTTTGTTGGTGCACTTGGGGGATTACCTGGTGGGACATAAGCTTGGCACGTATTGACAGGTCTCTAAGGAACACATTAGGTTCTTCCCCCAGGATCTCTGTTCTCCTAAGAGCGGCTGTTGCTGTTCGCATTAGGGAAACCAGAGTATGCATCCTCTGACCCATCACCACCTAGTGCAGTGACAGGTGGCAGTCCTTGCTCGGCTGGTTGCAAAAACTGAACACTTCTAAGGGAAGGACATATAGCCAGCTCTTTTTTTTTTAGCATATTACATATTTTAACTAGCATTTTCTTCAGCAAACAGTTTAATATTTCCACTATTCCATTGGCTTGGGGGTGGTATGCTGAGAACTGCTGTCATTAACTGTCCATTTGGCATGTGAGAACAAATAGAATGGCTTGCTGTAATCTGGTATTGCTAACAATGGAGCACTACTGATTGCTATTTTAGGATATTCAAAACATGTTGTATCTTGTATGCCCATACAAAGGACCCCTTTCTCTTTTGTGCATCTTGTAATGCTTGTAGTATGGGCCTGACATATGTAGAGAGAAATCAAAAATCCATGTCCTGCAATACTTACATAACCCTAGGAACTGCTTCAGCATCTTGATTGTGGCAGGCTGGGGTGTATTGCACACTGCTTCTGCTCTGTATGGGTTGACTCTTCTCCCTGCTGTGGATAGTATGTATATGTACACTACCTCCTTTTGGCAGTACTACAACTTCTTGTTGTCTACTTTGTATCCCTTGTCTGCTAGAAGTCTCAGGAGCTGTAATGTATCTTTGCTATACTGTTCTTCTGTTGTGCTGCTTACTAACAAATCACCTACGTACTGTAGTACTAAACTTGGTATTTTCATGTTTCCTAAGTCAATCTGGAGTACTCTATTAAAAACAATGGATGACTCACAGTACCCTTGTGATTAACAAGTGTGTTGGTATTGTTGTCTGTGGTAGGGGAATGCAGTGAGATAATAGCAATCTGGATGCAATAGCACCAAAAAGAATGTAGATCAATAGCAGCGACCTAAACTGCATCTTTGAGGCTGGATTGGGCACTAACGGATATTCTGCCTCCACTATACTGTTCAGAGGGCAGAGATCTTGTATGAACCTCCATGATGAACCTTTTGCTTTTTTCACAGGGCAAATAGCCATTTTACATGGGGAAGTAGATGGTACTCTAATGCCTTGCTCAACTAGTGCAGGAATGTTATTGCATATTCCTTCATCTGCCTCTCTTGACAATGGATACTGTTTTACTTTGGGAAGTGCCACACCTGGTGTGAGTTTGATTCTCACTGCTCCTATGCTGTTCAGTAGCCCTACGTCATGAGGGCTGTTGGTCCATTGACAACTGGGCACTTTTCCCATGTCCTCATATAACCGTGATGGTGGTGCTGTGCCAGTCAATATTGCATTTGGTATTTCTCTGTGCTGTATTACCATGTGACAAGATATAGATATTTAAACCATTATCTCCCCTCCCTCTTCTCTGTCTGCGAATAATCGCGTATCATTTATTTCTCTTAATGGCAGTGTGGGGCCTATGCCCAGTACTGTCTGCCATTCTATTCCCTCCTCATCTGTGCTAGAACGATTGCATCTTTTCTGGTGATTCCTGCTTCTATGTGTAGGATGAACATTGTTGCTGGTGCTCTTTCTTGTGGGACCGCTGGTCTAAACAAAAATTCTGCTGTCAGATGAAATATGTTTTCTAACCCAGGAAACCATCATATCAGGATGGTCACTCCATACATGAACATTTGTTCATGGATAGGAAGTGCTCGATCTGCGCTGGTGCTACATAGCACTTAGACTACTGCCACTATTCTGGTATAATGCATGACTGGTGTGTAGCCAACTATCCTTTTATCTGTAAATGAGATGGTCATATTCAATTTGCTCACAAGGTCTCTTCCAAATAGGTTTAAGGGTGTCTCTGTGCTGTATAGTGTTGGTGCCAACACTTTCTGTGTCCATACAGTGATAGGTAGATCTTCAGTGAATGGAACCATAGTGATAGCCCCAGAGTCCCTGCATGTTCACACTACTTTTTGTTAAAAGAAACCTCCCTTCCCTTATACAGGATATTGTGGCCCCTGTTTCTACCATGAGGGTTGAACATCGTGTCACCTGTCTTCACTCCCACACTGGGTTCCTTTTCTGGGTCCGGGGTGACTGATAGGATTGGACATATCAGGGCTCGCAGTGGGCTGTCCTATATTTGGATACATGTTTGTCCCTGGGAGTAGGAAATGCTTGCATCCCACAACACTTGCTACAGTGTAATGTGTCATTGTCCCTCGTGGTAGTCCATTCTGTTCCCATGGCAGTCTAGTAGCTTGGGCAGGCACTTGCTGTCTGATGTCCTGCATACAATTTGGAGTTGGATATTGTATAGGCTGTACCTGTTTGGGGGCTGTTACCTATATCAGGCCTAGGTGCTGTGGTTGTGTGGACCATAGGGTGTATATGGGTTTGGATGCTGCTGCAGGACCTGGGACATATGGGGTTTGTGCTGGCGCTTTGTACAGTAGGGCATAAGTGGAATATAAATGCTGGAGGTGCACCTGGATGATATTGCATGGGATGCCTGCCTTGGCTTTCTCGTGCCATATGTCTTACTTTCCCACATGACTGACAAGGCCATCCAAATCGTATTCTTAATCCTCCAAACTTCCATCCCTGTCCTCTTTGGGAGTTTCTAATTGCCCCCTGGAGCATTCCCATGTCCCTTCTGCCATCCCCTGATCCTCCTGCCCATGCTTACAGTGGTTCTTGTTCACGTCTTCCCCATATGTGGCGCCGGTGACTACTGCACCTTCCATGCTTGCTTTTAGTAACTCTTTCTGTACTAAATGTGCTTCTTCTCTCTGTGCTTGTTCTTCTATCTCCCTTTCTTTGCTTCTGCTTACAGTAATGCACTATGTGTGCTTGTATCTGACCCCATTCCTTTGCTTCAATACCCACTATTTTGTCCAAGTCAGCCTGTACCTCTATGGGAAGACCTCTGTGTACCATATGATTCAATATTGGTATATTTGTATCCCAAACTACCACTATCTCTTTTTCACCACATCTCCTGAATTGAATGAATTTGCAATGCAGGTTCTTCAAATTGTCTCATTGTGTGGGCCATGAATGATCCTATGTCAGGTTTATCTGGGTATGCTCTTTTCAATGCCTGCCAGACATGGGCTTAGCAATCATTAAATGTAGCCCCATTGTGCATGGCAATCTCTAATTGAACCCTTGGGTACCCTGTTTTCTCTCAAATTGTATTTGTTTGCTCTTTTAATATGGTGGTGAGCAAGCTCTTCAATTCTCCTACTGCTAAAGTGACACATGCTGTCTATTTTTCTAAGGTGTAAATCCACTTTCCTGCTCCTGTTGTGAGTGTAGGCAATGTCTTATTTAGATAATTTTTGTCCATGTACGGCCATGGCACAAAATGCGACCTCCCTATTCCTTTCTGTATCAAGGGGAATTGAGTCCCATTCCTTCTTTTTTAAATGCTTTTGCTCTGTGCTTTCCCCTTGCTACTGCCATTCATCTTGAGGGAGGTCTAAGCCTCTCACCCCATGGTCTTCTCACCCTCAGCTCTTCCTCTGTTTCCCTGTGTTCTTCGTCCTCCTCCTGTTCCTCTCCGCTCTCTGAGGCTTCTGAATCATAATCAAAGCTCTCTGCGTAATACATCCTCTCCATCCGTTCTTTCCACTCAGTTTCCCTCTTCTGTCTCTATTTTAACATCCTTATTCATGTTGCTATTCATTTTTAACAGAACCTCCCCTGTTGTCCATGTATCAGCAATTATCAATGGGCAGAGTGTCCCCTCTCACTTCCCCTCGTCACCCTCTCGAGCTCCTCCTCTGTTTTTTGGATTGCTGCCTCTAGATCCCTAGACACTTTATTTTCTATCTTTGTTATAATCGGGCCTCAAACTTTGTTATTTTCTACGGTGTCCTGTGATGTCTTAGGTTCTGAATCTGTTTGGGGCTTATACCAGGCATTTGTGTATCCTGTGGCAGGCTGTACGGGATATGTTCCCAGTGTGGGTGGGGCTGTCAGTTGCACAGGGGTTGGAGCCTCTGCTATATTGATGCTCTCTTCTGGAAGGGGCAGGCCTATTGACTGTGCAGGCATTTGTAGGGTCTGTGACACACTGGTGCTTTCCCTTGGAAGGGGCGAGCATATAGCCAAAACTGGTGTCTTATGGCCTTTTTCATTTCTACTCTCCGAGTCCCCCTCTAGTTCGTCGTACAATTTCCATAACTCTAATATGCTCTCTCTTTTCTTTAATGTTTTACCTTTATATGTTGACAACAAATGCATATACATATGTTCAATGATCCCCCTCCTGTGCGTACCTTCCAGAGGCCACGCATTAAACATCTTCCCTTCTGGGCCCATCACACATTCATTGTGATATTTTAGAATGTTCTCCCTATATGGCGGGAGCTCCTTACACATATGCTCAACCGGTGTACACATCTCAAACAACAAAACAATCACAATAACATGATAGCCAGTAACAAATCGTTAAAACAAAACAAAAACTCTTTCCAACAGCGACCTCCAGGGGAACCCATTACGGCGTACCCCTGATTTACCACAAAAAACACAAAGGGAAACAAAATATCACTGTTCATCTCCGCACAACAACACTCAATATGTCCTCCTCCCACAATACGTTCTTCCCCCAAATTGTGCTCTCAATCTTCCATGTACACCAAACTACTCTTCCTTAAAATCAAAAACACAACTCTATATCCAATTCCTTCAACAAATTCCAAATCACCACTTATGTACACAATGGTTTATTTTTCCTCCTCTTGCCCCCTCACATTTGGACAGAGGGAAACAGTCCTCTTCACTACAAGACTTTCAACTTCTTTTTTGAAGCAGCGCTGCTCTCCTTCCTCTATTAAGGGATGTTTCACGTTGATACATCTTTATAGCCACTACTATTTCTACTTTGACATTACTGCCCCCCTCTTCAGAATCCCTCTTCTCTGTTTCTACTAAAACTTAAAAGGATAAAAGAATGCACACCATGAGGTTCACTCCCTCACATACTCCTCACTCATTACAATACTCACTCACCCAACGGCTGTTCTTGCGTCTGTTGATTTCTTGTTTCGTATGTTCTTCCAAGGACCACCAATGCCATCTCTTACCCTCACAGAGCCTACTCACCTGGGGGCTGCACCAAATCTCCAGCCATCAGGCAAGCCTTTGGATAACCCTGGTGCTTGCAGTCCCAAAAACCTGATTAGTCAAAAATCAATCCAAGGACCCAATAAAAGTGTACAAGTAGCAATAGCAAGAAAAACAAAAGAGTATTATATGCAGCCTTATCCAAGAACAATTCAAAAATCATTCAATATTTCATCACTAAATGGTGGCTTTTATAGGAATGACTGACATCTTGTCTGTGACTATGTTTCATGATGTATGTACATTTGTGTTCACTGATTGGACAGTGGCTCCTATCCCATATAGACATCTATTGCAATACCTATCCATATTGGCCTATCCTATTCCTCCTGACCACTCTAATGACCTCCTCTTGACACTGCCCTTATAATCGGGTTATCCAGCTTCTCTCTTCCTAATTGGCTGTTGTACATTCTTACATTTTTGCAATATTTCCCCATTGGCTATTCCACTTCAAATGTTTCATTGTGGGTTTCTTCCCCCTCCATTTACCAATAATTTTATTAGTTGTAGACAGTGTGGGGAAAAAAATGAATACTTCATCGCTTTCTCATGATACTCACATGTTGGTACCATCTGACCATTTTCAGCCTTGTCACTGTACAATTGCCTGCTAAAAGGGCTACTTCTCCATGGAAACATGTTACACCTTTTAGTACATTTCCTTTATTTCCAAAGATGTGACTGCATGACTTCATGAGCCTTATTGCTTGGCCGTTGACCATGTGTGAATCTGAGTGTAAATGTGCATGTGAATATGTGAATTAGAGGGCTTTTATACATATAATTACTTGTGAGTTTGGGCTTTGGGTGATTCCGACCTTGTATCCTACTTGTGACAAGTGGATAGCGGGTTCCTGGACTAGATGGGGCATTCCGTGTCTGGGAGACATGTACCCTGAGGGACTGTTTGTTTTGCAGCAGATGTTTAATGATAGACTTGAAAGTGGGCTGGGTTACATTTTCCAATATCAACGAATGCGAGAGGCCTTTATCAAATGGGACACTACTTTCCCTGCTAAACATGCACCATCCACTCTATTGAAATATATAATGTTGTCAGCTGGGTGTGAGCATGTAGTCCCTTCGCTGTATAAACTGGAGCAATGTCATCTGCTGCGGTGCCATGTTAGTGCTAAATTCAAATGGGAGCGAGATCTACAGGTATCATGGGATGCGAAACTATGGGGAAGAAAGTGTACATATACCCGTAACGTGGCCATTAATGCTGGGTAAAAGCTTATACTTTATAAGATATTACACCGGGCCTATATGACCCCTGTGAGACAAGACAAATTTGATCCTATCCACAAGAATGCCTGTAGGAAATGTGGTGTTGTGGGTACAAGATTTTTCCACCTGATTGTCCACTGGTACAGCTTTACTGTTAGGTTGCCTTGGAAGTGATGAGCAAAGTGGTGGGTAAAGCTGTTCCTCCTCAACCCTTGGTGTGTATTATTGGGGGGAATTGCGATTTGCCTAAATCATCCAGCAAGGAATTCTGTTGACATGGTCCCACCAGACTCCTCTGACGATGGACGAGTCTCTGATGGGTCTTGTTTGGACCACTGACATGGAGATAAATGAATGGAGCCAGGCACCCCTAGGAGTATGACAGCCACGTTTATGGTCTGAATTCAGAGTGTCACTTGAGACTACGTCACGGGCTGCGCAAGGCAACAGGACTGATGAAGAGCCAACTGCTACCCCTCAGGCCGCAAAATTGTCTTGTCCTATTCTAAACTAGATGCATGGTGCCCAGGTCCTTGTTGTGGTTGCTGCCTAGTGACAAAACGGTATGTTTCTCCGAACGCGCTAATTATTTCTTGTTTCTCTTTCATTCGTCTTTGTTTTAACTTTTTGTGCTATGACTGCAAAAATAAAATATCGAAATAAAACTATGGGAATATGTTCAAACAAAGGATTCTAAGTCACTTCTGATTGCAATCCCCAGCAAAGCTCAAGTTGTCTGTCACCTCACTAAAAAGACAAGGTAAAACACACGCCCTACTCATAAGGTACGCATATATAATGTGTCATTGCATATGACATGCCATTGATCATTTTCCACAACAGCATTGAAGGGGTGAAAATGTGTTTGATGAAAGAACGACATACAGCATAAAAATACAATTATTTTCTGACCCCTCATCCAACATCAACCCAGAGTAGAGAACAAAAGTCTAACATGCAAAAAGCTATCTCTCCCTCTCTTGACTTCAATGTTAATCAATCTGAATTCATAATCCTTTGCCATGACATCACAGTAGGATGATACAATATTTGGAAAGGTAGGTAGTTAAAATACTTTCCCATAAAGACATAAACAACACTGATTCTTCACTAAGACACCAAGTCATAATATATGCACAATTCTGTCAAAAGCAGAAACTATCAAGAATTAATATCAAGTCTTCTTTTAATTTGTTCTTCACAATTCTTTATGTATATCATAACTACTTCCGTTATATATCTCAAAAAGGTAATTACTCTAAACAAACACTTTGTATCACTTTGTATCAAAGTTCCAATCACCCTGTAAACCTAATAGATAAAGTCCATATAAGTTTATGTACCGACATATGCCATCATCCTCTCTGTTCTACATACACATTCATGTAGACATTCAATGCAAAGATGCTTTATTTTCTCAGATTTTCCATCTCAGACTTACCTTTCTGTGGGTAACTTGACCAAATACTTTCAGAATGTTTGGTACACCAATATTCTAAAAATTAAGGTACTCTCTCTGGTACAAACGAGTCATTTTATGAATGCAAAATAAGACATATTGAATTCATTTTTCTGTGCTAATTTTATATTGTTTCACTTTATTATCTTTCCTTTCCTTCTGTCTTGTAATGTATGCCTTGTTTTTTCATTGTGCCTCTCCTTCACAATTTGAACTATTTTCTCACTCCTCTTCACAAATGTATAATAACTGTGTCACATTACACATTTCGTTTCAATGTAATGTTCAGTATTAAAGTTTCTGCATGTACTCTTTTCCTAATTTGTTATACTAACTTCCAAGGAGGAATTCACAGACACATAGGGTTATATCTTCCTTATGCAAAGGTTTTCCATGTTATTCACTGCATGAATAAATAGTCATTATTTAATTTGACATATATACAACACAATGATACCTTAATTAGGCTAGCACAGTCATTTATTTGCAGGCTTTTGAGATCTACACCCACTTTCTCAGGCAAAGATGAAATAAGGCTTTCGAAACACCACGAAATGTTAACCATTCCCTTCGGGAATGCCTTATCTCTTCATGTCTGTGTTCTTGATTTGTAGTTTGTCAATGAGCAGTCTGACTTCAGAGTTTGACCCTGAAATGTGAATCCTAAATGGCACCCTATGAACTATTTGGAGGCACGAGAGTAAAAGACATTGTCAGTTAACGTTCAGAAAGTCTTGAAGGGATAATGTAGTGTCAATCTTAGTTGGTGCTGGCAGGATAAATGCACAGCCAGTTGTACATCCATTCCAACTGAGTCTGTTGCCTGCTATGCCCATCTATGTTTAAGCTAGGGATAGGAGGAACACAGTCACATGTAAGAGAGTTGCATTAAGAGGGTCAACCAGACTGCTGTCACATTTCAGGCCAGGTTGAAACACAGTCAGCCATTTTACAGGCTAGTCCCTTTGCAAGACTAGTGGTGGCCCAATCATCCACAGTTTACACTTTTTTACTGGGTGGCATGCAGTTAACAAGCAAGTTTAAGTCCTAAGGATATTCCTCCTCCCTAATTACCTGGAGGAACTTCCTCCACACACGTTTTGGCATAACATGAATGAAATGAGTGTGTCAGGGGGTGTGGCTTGGCTTTCAAGGGTGTGTTGGGTTGGCAGAGAAACCAGGCTCACTCATCAATTTGGAATGATGACACACAGAAACAGTTTCATTATTGTCTTGTAAGACAAGAAAACCAGCACCCTACGTCTATCAGGAACTGGCTTCTCTAATCTGTTCACCCTCCAGAGACATCATCATTATAGGTCATCACCTGACTGATTAAACAACTAAGAATATTCTCAAAATCAAGACTAGGCAGTCTAGAAGAAGGATCCCACCTCATACCAATATAATAATTCCTTATATCCACTTTTAGTGCTTTCTCAAAATCAGCTTTCAGTTACCAGGTCACAGGATGAGTCCTCCTCAGAGGCGCCCTGCCAAGAGGCATTTATATCCTTCCTATTGTGTCATCATTCATGCTCTCTGAGCGATCCCTTTGTCCATACAGGACCTAGATAATTTATGAAGACACATAGTTGTCCTGGGCTGTAGTTTATGCAAGAGAGCCCTTTTCCAGCCCTAATGTATACCCTTGCTTTGGAGTCCGATAGGAAACAGCCCATGTCTAAACCAACTTAAACATTAGAGCAATGCAATGCCTGTTAGGAGGAAAGTAATATCATAATGGTTTGCTAAAGTGGTGTCAATAAAAGTGTGATTGACTTTTCATTTTACTCATAGATTCCTTTATCTTTTTACTCATTAATTTCATTTGTCCTATCTGCCACAGAGGTGTGTTTAGATGTGCATGACAGAGACACATCCAAAGTGAAAGTGTGGTGGTAATTAATAAACCTTTGAGCAGCTTCCAAACCCCATCTCCTGTGTCACAAGTTATACCTGAAAAATCATAGTGGAAGTGTGCTGTCTGAAGGGTGAAAGTAGGAATCTGAGGGTGGAAATGAGTAGTGGATGGAGAAAGTGTAGAAGTGTGGGGGGAAATGTTTATTTGTGTGAGAAAAGGAATTTGGAAGCGTTATAAGTAAAATGTTCTTTTCACGTTCACTTACACCACCATAAGTTACACTACTGGTCTTGTGACATGAGTGTGTTTTCTCCGTGAATCAGGTGGGCGTTAAAACAGATCTTGCATGTGGTGTATCTACAGCCTGGAAACAAAAACGTATCTTAGTGAATACAGTGTTATGATGTAAGTTACACCATACTTCATAAAAATTAGAACGTGTTTAACATATGCAACAAAAAAGGTGTAGTTAGGATATCAGCCTCGACGGGTTTTGGAGAGAGGGTGCTCATTTTGGGATTGAGGAAGACGCATTTTCCAAGAAATATCTCTGCAGTGGGGTGCTTTTTCAACTGTGTAAAATATGAAAAGTCACCCTTTCACCAATTCTTATTAAGACAGATAAAGACCTTATTCTGATATTTTGCTTTGAATGAAAAAAGCCACAAAGACAGTCCCTGGATCTGAAATATTTGCATTGTAAATCATGTTGATTCACAACAGTGCCTCTGCGACACACAACTGCATCTGCATTCAGCACTTCCACTTTCATGATTTAGCATGATTCACATGCATGCAGCCCTAAAAGGGGCTATAACAGGATCACTTCAAAGTGCATCCCCAAAACCTATTGCACATGTTTTGAACTGCTCCTGTCACTGCTCAGCGCTATTTCAACGCTTCTTCCAGGCAGACTGTCATTGACATCCTCTTTATCGTTCCCTTTCTGGAACTAAGGATTCCCCATAAGAAGTATATGGAGCCCTGTTTTTTGCAATGTTACATTTTTGACATGTGAGAATGCCCTCTTGGTGTCCTTAGTTCCACCCTCCTATTGATATGTGATTGATATAAACTTGATATAAATGTAATATAAAAATGATATCAAAGATGACATCTATTTTATATCAAATGTATATTTCTTGATATACATTGTCTTTGTAGTTTGATATTAAAAAGAATATAATTTATACCAGTTTGATATAAAGTGAATATAAAGTTTATATAAAAATGTGTCTGGGAGGTCACGTGTGCGCCGCTGCCTGTTGGAGGGCGAAGCGAGTTGTGAAGAGAGAGACTGCGAATGTTAAGGTTTTATCATGGCAATTCTTTGATGACGATGATATTTGTTTGGTTTTTAAATATATAGATAACGCCATGATTTTATAATACTTTTTATAATGATTCAGTATAATTCAAGGCGCATTAACTGACATTAAAATGTTATAACAGATTTTATTTCAAATTTTGGTAAGAACCTTAATCATTTTATATAATTGTTACATATGTTTCATATTGTTTTTATAACATCAGTACGCCCTTATCTGCCTTTAGGAAACGTGGGCAATGGAAAACATCGAGCTGCAGGGGTTCAGCAACTTATTATCTAGCTGCAACAAAAGGCCCCAGAGGCAGACCAAAAGGACGACTGGTAACCCTAGTTAGTTCAGGACTGGATTTGTAGGTTAAGGAGTTGACAACGGACTTGGATGATCTCCAGTGTCTGGAGGGGATCAATCCGAACGGGAAATATATATTGTTTTTCAGTATTTATAATAGTAAAGAGGGGAGTGCGCCCATGAAAAGGATTAGGGTTATGTGTCATATGATCTAGTATATTAAAAATAACAACACATATTCCCCTTTAATTATGGCGATGAGGGATTTTAATGTCCAATATGAACCCATAGAAGTGTTGGATGGCCCACACCCACAAGGCTACACCCCGGCGCTATTGAAGTGGCCAGATTAATATTTGAATTGGGATTGCACTTCTGTAACGGAAGGGTTTCCCTGGATAAGCCAGCAGCAGCAACTTATGAAGGGTTTGAGGCCATCTCACAGATAGATTGAATTCTGATTGATGTGACTAACTGGATGCAGTCACCAGCATGGAAATAACAAGCCGATCTGAAAGAGACCACTACCTTGTGAGCTGTGTTTTGAGTTTGAAGTGGAACGGGAGGTATCCATTTGGAGATAAAGGGGGGGGGCAGTTCAATTACTATTACGGGTAACTTAAAACGGGTTGTCAAATGGGCATTGTTGGATCAAAGTGTGATGAAGCTAGGTAGTTATGTGAATATATCGACCAATAAATTGTGGGTATTTGTCTGGCAGACTCTGTGTCACCACATATTGGAGAACTATATTGTAACATGGAAGAAAATACAATTTGAACAATAAGGGCTGGTATGATGAAGAGTGTTCACTGGCAAAGCAGAATCTGCTGAATTATCTTAAAAATGCAGGTGCACTCGATAAGAGTTATCTTAGGAGCCTCAGGCAAATTATTAGGTAGTAGTGGGAGGGAAGAAAGTGCAATATGCCAAAAATAAGTGGGATGAACAGTTACTATATAGTAAGATTAAGCTACACATACCACGCCTAAAGAGAGCCACAGCGGGAGGTCTAGGCTTCTCCTATATTGCACCGAAACTCTGGAACTCACTCCCTGCCACGCTTAGAGCTGAAACTGCCATCTCTGTCTTCCACAACAACCTCAAGGCCACTCTCCTCAACTAGCAAGTGGAGGACTGCCTCCTCCACGTCTGCCATGTATATTGTAATATAACACAAATGTAATATAACTATATTGTAACCTGTATATATACTGCTAATGACTTTGTAACTATATTGCAACCTGTATATATATTGCTAATGACCATGTAACTAAGTAACTAAGCTTTGTACTGTAACAAGTGCCACGATGTCCTCGGGCTGTTGTGCACTATATAAATACTAATAAAACAAACAAAAACAAAGAATGCTGACTAGACAAACATTTGGAGGTTGGTTGGAGGTGCAGAAGGGAAATCAGTGGGTCCTGTTTGTAACCATATTTTACTGGCTGAATGGTTTAAGCATTTTAGTAATCTTTACATAAAGTGACAGGGTGATTTGTGTGTTCAACCTCAGTACCAGCATCCTGGTAAAAAAATAATGAACAAACTCCACACACATTTCCGATTACCGAAGTGGAGGAGGCCATTGTGAGTCTGGGGAGTGGGAAGGTACCAGGACCAGATGGAATTCCCATGGATCTGTTAAAAGATGAGCCCTCCATCTGGGCCCTTTTGTTAACCTGTGTATTTGATTATGTTACAAGAATGGGAGATGTGCCCCAATCATGGCATGAGGCAGCTATTATTCCATTGTATAAAAAAGGAGAAAATAAGAACGCAGGGATTTATAGACCGATCACTCTTCTAGATGCAGTGGGGAAGGTCTATGCAAAGATATTGTTAAGGGACTTCAATTCAGCACTCCAACTAAGTCAATGCCTGGTCTGGGATGCCCAAGGGAAGCCCTTATTTATATATTTTTATGACAAGTTATAATCTGAATGATAAACCCTTATATAACGCACCTCTCTTTGAATCCCCCTGACCTCACTGAGCCAAGAAGTAGGTTTGTTTTGCAAATTAAAAGATTTATTTGAAAATTAAACTATATATATATATATATATATATATATATATATATATATATATATATATATATATATATATATATTACACTTTTATAATAAATTAATATTTGATAGTACACTTATGAATATAATGTTGATCAACAATGGGTAATGTTACAATTGCACACTCTTTTCAATTACTTAGGAATGAGTATAGAAATGATAAGGTAGCAGAGAATACTTTTATGGTTTCAAGGAAATGCAATGATGGAAAAGAATGCAACACAGGAATAACCTTGAAATGATTTCAACAAAAGACAATGTAATCCCTTTTCCCCCTTTTGGAAATTCCCCCTCCCCCCCCTTATGCAATATAAAAAGATGGAAAGGAGAGCACCCAGTTCTCAGGAATACAATCAAATGTAGTTCAGTTCCCGTTCCCCCAGCAAGCTTAGATAAATAGGGATGATTTTAAACACAGGCAACAGTACTTTTAAATGTGGTAGGCAAAGAAGGGAAAAATATGCTAAATATTATTTTAATTCCCTATAGGAGATTCAGGGTATGTGATAGCTACTTAAGATTGGTTCAGGTCAACACTATCAGTGATTCATGAGGGATTATCAGGTTGAAAACGAATTTCAGCAATGCAAAGCAAAAGACACATGCGGTTCCAAAGATACAGACGATTTTGTGAAGGTAGTTTTTCAGAAATGAAATAATGATTCAGAATGGCAAAATGACACTTTTACAGGTTTAAAATCGAAGAAGGGACACCCGATTGCTATGATGCAGTTCTGGACAGGTTAAAATGGTTTGAATCAGATTATTTTAGACTAAGAGATTGGTTCTGGCACAGTTTTCAGGATACTCACTCCTAGTCTTGGAAGGAATGGGCCTCCGTCACCGATCTGGTCAACAGGTTTATCTGTGGTTCTCTCGCCACGGACGGTCTCTGGTACCGGTTCTGCTCACAGCGATCTGGGTCAGCTCTGCTCTGCTGGTCTGGATCTCTAGTTCTGGCAAAAGTTCTTGGCACTGCACAGCGGTCTAGTTGGGGTCTCTCTGGATACAGCACTGCTTTCTGGGTTCTGGCACAGGGTTCTAGCCAGAATTAAACAGCACAGCCCAGCTGTTGAAGGGTGGAGTTAGGTTGCAAAACATTTTGAGGCCTGCTGAAAAAGGATTCAGCTGGTGGTTCAGGCCCCTCTGCTACAAGTTCTGGAGTCTGGATTCTAAGTTCTGGTTCTGGAGTCTTCTGGATATTGTCTGGTCCGGCAAAATGCTTCGCAAGAAATCAGTTTGAAGTGGAAAGTGAATGTCCCTTCCTGGGTCTTAGTGGCTCTTTTTATGTCTTTTGAAAGTGGGTGGGGAGGCTGACTTTCTATGCCCCGCCCTCTCATGATCCTGATAGGCTAGAGAATTCTCTGTGCTCTCACTGGGGAACTAAGTAGTGAGTCAGGATGAGCCAGAGTGATGCTATTTTTATGGCTGGCTGAAGTCCCTCCCCTTTGCATTTACTTAGAAAAATGATTTTTCATAACCACACATGCTTCCCAGATACACAATTTGTTGAAATTACATGTACACATTGCAGATGAATTAAGGTACATTCTTGCCCAACTCTGATCTTCCTAAGAGCTTGGGTTCAAAAATGACAACTTATTTCCATTTTTAGTGGGTTTGCCATATTGGACTTTTACCCAAATTTACACAGAGGTACACCCCCTCTCTGGGCATATTACAGTAAATTACTATGTCTCTAGCATAAACACAGTGTCTACAATATTCATAATTCCTGGGGTTTTGCCTCAGAACATCACAGAGCGACTGTTACGCTCACCTGGCTCCCACAGGGGCGTCAGTCGGACCCGGACAGCTGCGGTCTCCACCCACGTGATGCGTAGTGCAGCGATAACTGACTGGATCTGCCCTCCTAATCTTATCTCCTTAACCCGTAGAAATATTCTCTTGCAAGTGGAGAGATGGATTTAGCCACTTGTGGATTCAAGTGATGGCACCCCCACAGTCCTCCCCAACTAATTACCTCTGAAATGCCCTCACAGCAATCTCACCTTATATTCTTGAAAGATGAGCTCTCCATCCTGCGTGGATTTGCAGGGGCGCGTCGATTCCAGTTATTTCACTGGCTTGAAGGCTCGGGAGAGTTCCGGAGAGTATTGACTCTGAGGTTCCTGGTGAGGACCAGTAAGTATTCAGTTCATAGAGTTCAATATGTCCGATGTTCACTCTTTTTCCCCCCTTCCTTTCTTGTCTTGCAGCTGGCTCGTGAAATGATGCTCTTGTGGCAGCTGGTGGCGCTCAGGTAAGAGTCTGTATTACCCGGCGCTGTCCGGTAAATGTTGCACGTGGAACACGTGTTGTTTTGTCTCTCTTTACAGATGCAGCACGTGAAAATATGGAGAGTCACAAAAGGATTCCTCCAGTGGTAAATCAGCTAAGTCTATGGTGGTAAGAATTATATTTGTTGGTTCCCTCGGCTCACCTTGTGGTTTTCTTTTGTCTCCTAGGTGATGAAGTTCGGCGAAGAAATGATGGAGGCAGCGCCGACCCAAAGGATGCAGTGAAGACTGGTGAGTATGGCGCAGCGCTGCAGCTGGAGGTGCGGCGCGTGCAGAAATGATGTTCTTTACAGGTCCGGAGACGAGATGGATCCAGAATCAGGTGTGGAATAGAAATAAGTTTGTTTTCTAACCTTGTCCCTTTCTTTCCTCTTTGTTTTAGGAGCTCCGGATTCAAGGCAGGCGTGGCAGAAGACTGGATGCAGGCTGCAGGCACAGTGAGCGTTACGCTGCTGGATGCAGAATAACGCGAAGCATGTGTTGCTGGTCGGGCGTGGTTTAAATAGCCTCAAAAGTAGTCCCAGGTAAGAAGTCCCTAGAACCACACCCGAGTAAAAAAATAGTCCCTGTAGAAAAATAGTCCCTTTCAGGCTTCATGTTGGATTGGAGTCATTTGCAGCATGGTCTGCCTGAGGTAAGTAATGACTGTGAGCCTGGCGCCTTAGGCGCCAGGACTGATTTCTACTATGAGCCTGGCGCCTTAGGCGCCAGGACTGAACCCAGATAGCCCCTAGCCGGGGTTGCTGAGGTTTTATTAAATGTCTAGATGCCTGCTCCCGGGGCTGATGGGCTTGGTCCGGATGCCTGGGGGTAGGCATCATGACAGCGACCAGCTGAGTCTTGAACCGTGAGTAAAATTGTCATTTTAAGAATCTCAAAGTTGTACATTTCTGTCATCTGGTTACAATTAGTTATCAGTATTTTTATAAAACATATATTTGCCTTAAATTCAATTCACAAAAGTGTCTGGGTGCGCCCCCAGAAGCTTCGTGAGTCAGATGGTCACATGGCCTGTTTCCTGCCAGAGCACTGTTTACAGTTAACACCCAAATCAGCATATCCTATTCAATTGAAAGGGTCTATTGTGTTGTGTGCTGCATGTGGCAGGGAAGTCCCCTCCCTCCCAATCAACAGGGCGATTTGATATCCTGGGCTGTTGCTGGGAAGGGCAGGTGTGAATGTTTCCAATGGACAGGCAAGTCTTTTGAACTTTTAATTACATAAGACCACCTTCTGATCAATGCACAGTTCTGCAAGACGGCTCTCCTGTCAGGATTTATAGAGCGCCAGCGCCGTTCAGTGGCGTGCAATGGTACTGCACTCATTTTTGACAGCTGTCTTGAATTAATGTCTTTCAAAAAGGGGATTTAGCTTGACAGCATATGATTTTAGCTGACATTGTTTTGATGGGGATCCTTGCAGTAGAGTGATGTGGAACACCCCACAAGAAGTTTGAATCTTTATAGCGGTCTTGTGGGCCATGATTTTAGCAACTTTTGACACCAATGAAACTAATTTTTGAACAGCTCTGGGTGCAACCAAAGGATGGGTCTGGGAATTGTCAAAAGTGGATGGTGGCTTATCTGTCAGGTTTTCACTGCGCTTTTTCTGGTGGGCAGCATTTCTTTTTATGCTATCAGCAACGCACAGTGATGTTGTAGGGCTCGGATGCGTGGGTGAAAACATCCCACAATATTGCTGACCCGCCTACAGGTCGGGGCAACTGGGGATGAACATATAAATCACCTACAGGCTAGAGGTCAGACAGGTATAGGCATTGTGGACCAATTTCTTCAGCTGAACGCTGCTTTGGCTAAGCATATTACCCTGCAACACAATAGGATATATGCTGTTTTCTTAGACTTAAGAACAGCATTTGACAGTGTGTCACGAGGCAAGCTATGGTCAGTATTGAGAGGTAAAGGGGTGCCAGGTGTGCTGCTGCATAGCATTCAATCAGTTTACACCAATAACAGAGCTTCCGTAAGGTGGTGTTGGGCGGGCAGACCCTGATACCTTCTCGGTAGAGAGGGTGGTGTGACAAGGGTGCATGTTGGCCTCCTCCTTTCGAGTTTATACATAAATGTGTTTATTGAAGAGCTGTTGTCCTGTGGTCTAGATCCCTCTACATTTGGAACAAATGTTTTTCTAGCTCTTTTTTACGCTATTGATGTGGTGCAGTTATCCACCTATGGGCTTAAAACATGATTTTAAAAAATGTGTCAAAAAATGTGAAGAGTTGTTGATGGAGCTCAATAAAGAAAAAACTTGATGGTGTTTGTCCGCAAAAATAGTAAGAACATCTATTTGAGGATATCAGTAGAAGGGTGTTCATTGGCGCAAGTATGTTCATATGACTATTTCTGGATTAGATTTACAGAAGATTTAACATGGACAGCCCACTGCACTAAGGCAGAGACTACTTTAGAAAAATATAGCAGTGGAATACAACGCTTTTTCAGTACACATGGGAGAGGTGCAATTTCCCCTACCCTTAATCTATTCACATCCCAATGATGGGTTGGAGCCCTTTTTGGGGCTGAATTGTGGGGCTATCATGTCAGTACACAGATCAATGTGGCAGATAACCACTTTTTGAGGATGCTACTCATGCAACCAAAGGGTGCCCCGTTGGCTAGCTTGCAATGGGAGTGCAATCTAAAGCCCCTGTCTGAAGTTGTGGTAAAATGACCATTACTATATTGGGCTAAATTGTGGAGCACACCGACATTAGTTAACTACAAGGAAGCTATTGTTAGCCTGAAGAATGTCCTCGGAGCAAATTCACTCTCATGGTTTAAAATTTCTGCAGTGGGTTTGAGGATCTCAATTTATCAACTTTTTGATCCAATCCAGTGGAAATGCCACCTACATCAAAAATGGTGGTTAAAAAACTAAATGTAATGATGTTATGTTTGGGAATATGGTCAGGGCATGTGCTGAACTGAAGACTGGTATACCATACTTAATGTTGAAACAAACTGAGGGCTTTGAGCCGTATTTCGATTGTGTGGTACCAGGGTATGCATGAGCCCTGTTCTTTCAGCTCCATACAAATACATTAAAGGTGGCCTCTTTTACATCCAGGTGGACACGTTCCTCAAATTCTTACTGTAAAGTCTGTGGTAACCCAGAGGAAACAATACATTTTTTTTTTGTCCTGGGTACATGGATCTTAGGAAATGTTATCTTGTTTCATTACTAAGGCTAAAAGATGTTAGACAAGTTGACGCAGCGCTGACACTTTGTAAAAGTACTAATGATGTGAATGCAGTCTATTTTATCACAACATTTCTTTATAGGGCGTGGTTAAGAAGAGGGAAGATGGTACTATAAGAAAATGTAACCAGTCAAATATGGAAGACTGTTTTTTAAATAGTGTGAATATTATTAGATTTTCTTTTGCATTTTAGCTGCACTCTTATTGTATTAGCTGAAAATGAATTCTAGCTCTTTTTTAAAATTTGTTTTCATATTTTATATTTCATTTTATTGTGATAAAATAATAATTTAATGCTTTTATGGTTAATATTGCCGAATAAAGCTTGTTTTTAACATTATCTTTATATAAAGTCGGTGTACATTTTTTAAGACTTTAATATTTTTATATAAACTTTATATTATTTTTTATATAAAGTGGGGGTGCATTTGATAGGACCATTAATACATTTTATATAAATGGATATAGTTTAAGAATTTCAAGAATGTTTGACATAAATTTTGATTGAAAGGGCTGTGATGGCATTGGGGGACGGGCTTTACAATCAGGATATATAGCTTTTGCGGTTGGTTGGAAAACACTATGTTTTTTATCTTTACAGGGGCTATTCTGGAAACAGCTATTATGAACAGCTACAGGTATGAGAAGGGGAGAACATCCCCAGGAAGCCCACCGGATTTTATAGTGTATGATGGGATGGAGGATGCTCAGGATTTGATGGCCGACTATGAACCCGAAGAGTTTTGGGACAATGACGATGCAGTTGTGGAGCAGCCATTGGCAGCCGATGCCAGCTCTGAAAACAAGGACTGTGAAGCTATAGCTTTGATGCAACTGCTGACACAGATAAGGATTGGTGCAGGAACATAACAATGTGTATCTAAAACATTATGGGCTATAAAATCGCAAATAACCCTCCTTTAAAAATGAAGCAGTTTAGACGTCTTCTGTCCGACTGGTGTTAGAAACATCATTGAAAAAACAGTTCACAACTGGGCGGAGATAAACTATATATAAATTAGTGCCTAATGGAGTGTTACGTGCTTGTTTAATGAAGTGGTGTCATGCATTCAATGTATTTGTGCAGTATTCACATGTAATATGAAATCTATAACAGGTCCGATTGCTTTAGTGTTTTAATGTGAACATATTTTAAATACAAATTGTAGTTTTAAATGTGAAAAAAATCATTTTTTTAATAAACACTGACTGTATCTTTATATTCAACTGTTATGGGTAAACATGGCTGGCCTGAAGCTGTCGAAAATATATCATGACGAAGGAGGTGTAGATAGTTATGGAGGGCTTGACAGCCTGTGCCGTGAACTGCAAAGCGATGGGGCGAAGGTGTCATGGAGAGCCGTCAAGACGTGGCTTGCAAGGGAGGATGCTTATACTCTACACAAGCCGGCCCGTAAATATTTTAAACAGCGAACTACCATAGTATGTGCCATCGATCAACAATGGCAGACAGATATTATGGATTTGAGTCAGTTTTGCAAGATAACAATAGCCATCATCAATGTTTTATCAAAATACGCCTATGTAGAGGCTTTAAAGAACAAGACGTGCCATGCTGCATGGCTATGGATTTTAAGCACAAAGGCAGAGTCCCCGCTAAACTACAGATGGATGCTGGTAATGAGTTTTTAGATAATCTGTTGCATAATCTTCTAAAGCAACACAGGGCACATCACTTTGTTACATACTCTGAAGTTAAAGCATCTATTGTAGAATGTTTTATACGCAATTTTAAAACACAGCCCTGGTGATTTTTTATAGGTAAAAACCCAGTAGATATGTGTAGGTGCTACCCGTATTTATAAATGTGTATAACAACATGCATCATAGAGCTATTAAAATCACCCTAGCTCGTGTAACGCCACAGAATTCTTTGGTGGTCTTGAAAAAACTGTACGGCAAAAGACTTTTTGAAAAGACATCATTTACAAAAGGGGGATCATGTGTGGATCGCAAAACACAATGCCATCTTTACAAATGGGTACGAGCAGAACTACAGCGACAAGATCTTTATTATAGATGGAGTTGTTCACCGGGAGGGTCTTTATATATACAGATTAATTGATTATTTGGGGAAGCCTGTTCATGGTGTTTTTTTATGGGGAATAGATCTAAAAAGTCAGTAAAACCAGCAGCAAGTATATAAAATCAAAAAAAGTCATAAAGAGTAAAGGTTGTAGTGTCAAGAATAACTATCTAGTTAAAAGGCTGGGTGGCCTGACAAATTCAACAGTTGGATGCCAGTCAGATCCCTAGAGACCACAGGTGTGTAACAGTGGGTTTGAAATGGAGTCTGCTTTTTTATATTATGCTTCCCTGCAACACCTCAGCCGAGACATTTCCAGGCAATAAAATATCCAACTTTCCCATGAATCTGGTCAAACACATTGTCACAGAATTCCCCCTTTCTCACCTGGGAGCGATCCTTGCAGGATTTCTTGGGCGGTGTCTTCTTACGCACGGACCTGGTCTTGTATAAGCCCACGCGAGCCTCTTCTGGCTCCAGCGTGCGTTCAGAGCTCCAGGATTCAGACACTCCGGGATCCAGGAATGAAGAAGGTAAGCACACAGCACACAAGTCCGGGAAACAAGGAGGAAGGAAGAGGGTAATGGAAATGGAATTAGGAGGTCCAGGAACAAGGACAACATTGTAGCGAACTACGGGGCACACGTCTAGTCGCTGCTTGCAGTAGCATTGAGATGCGCGGGCCCGCGGGCGCACGGCCTTTTTGTAAATATGCTACGTCTGACGTAAGGACAAGGAAGATGTTGCATGTTAGACGGCCATGTTGGGAGTATCAAGGAGTGCAAGCCCCGTTGTGACAAGGACCATGAGGTCCAAAAGGGGCGTGTTATGTGGATCATGACAGCATGCCTCCTCCGAAGACTCGTTCCACCGGGTTTCCCTGGGTGTATGAGATGGTATCTTCTGAGCAATCGATGGGTATTCAGGTTAGAAGCTGGTTCCCAGGTTCTTTCACTTGGAGGATATCCTTTCCATTCAACCAGGTATTGAAGCTGACCCTGTTTATACCTGGAATCGCATATTCGGGACACTTCATATTCCACTTGGTCGTCCACCACCACCGGAGGGGGTCTGCAAGATTTCCGGGAAGATCGGATGTAGGGTTTTAATAAAGAAGTGTGAAAAACTGGGTGAATCTTCTTCCAGGTGTCGGGTAGCTTGAGTCGGTATGAGGCAGGATTTATGATTTCCTTGACAGGAAATGGACCATAGTACCGGGGGGCCAGTTTGTTTGGCCGTAAGTGTTGGGGTAGTAGCTTCGAGGACAACCAGACTTGATCACCAACTGCATATGAAGGCCCTGGTCTTCTTTTAGAATCAGCATTTTGTTTAGTTCATATTCTGGCCTTCTCTAAGTGTTCCTTGGCTTCCTTGTGTACATTGATGAGTGTTTCCATCCAGGAGTCAACGGTAGGAACGGGTGTGGGATGTGGAAGAACAGAGGTAACACTGATGGATGGAATCCTTGACTGCAATAAAAAGGGCGGTGTTGATTGCCAAATGATCAGAATTGTTGTACGCAAACTCAGCCACGGGTATTAGCGGCGACCAGTCGTCCTGAACCTTTGTGGCGAAACAGCGAAGGTATTGTTCCAGGGTCTGGTTTATACGTTCCGTAGCTCCATTAGTTTGTGGATGATAACCTGATGAGAGAGCGCGTTGGATTGCCAGAATACGACAGAGATGTTTCCAGAATTGTGAGACGTATTGAGGTCCTCGGTCTGATATAATCTAGGAAGGAAGTCCATGTAGGCGGAAAATGTGTTCCGGGAAGATTCCAGCTAGCTCTGATAAGGACGGTAGTTTATGCAGGGGTGTAAAGTGAGCCATGTGAGTGAACAAGTCAATGGTAACCATGATAGTCGTGTACTCCCTGGAAGGTGGCAATTCCACAATGAAGTCTGTAGCGATGAATTCCCATGGTCTTGTTGGTATAGTAGGTTGTAGTAGGAGACATGCTGGTCTCTTGTTATCGTGTTTGTTCTGACTACAAATAGAACAGGCTTGGATGTACAGTTGTACGTCTGTCTTAATTCCAGGCCACCAAAACTGTCTTTGTATAAGACGGAGGGTGTTGGTGATGCCAAGATGTCCGGAATGAAGGGTATCGTGGCAGAGGTTGATTATCCTTTGTTGTAATTTCTATGTGGGGATGACTAGAGCATTATCCTTGAACAAGGATCCATCCTTGATTCTTAGATTCCATTGATTCTTCCTTGAAATATCCTTCCAGAGCTCAGAGCATTGGGTTTGTATCCGAATTTCTTCGAGGAGACTGACTGCTTGAGCTACAGAAATCGTGTGGGGAAACATCTTGGGATAGGTCCGATCTTCAATTGTTTAGTAGTCAGGACGTCGGGATAAGGCATCAGCAATTATGTTCTGTGATCCGGGGACATGATGGATGTGGAACTGGTACTGGGCAAAGAAGAAGGCCCAACGGGCCTGACGACTGTTCCTACACTCCAAGGATTGTAGAACTTGAAGATTCCGATGGTCCGTGCGGACCTGGACTGGATGTCTCGCTCCCAGGAGTAGGTGTCGCCATTCGGTGAAGGCTTGACGGATGGCTAACAGTTCCTTTTCCGGGACAGAGTAATGTGTCTCACTGGGAGTCAGAGTTCTTGAAAGATAAGCAATGGGGTGCTCCATCCTGTCCTCGAACTCTTGCTTCAGCACTGCTCCTATGGTGTAGTTAGAGGCATCCGTCTCCACTATGAATGGTTGATTTATGTCGGGTTGGGCTAGGATGGGGGCTTGAGTAAACTCTGTCTTTAAATGTGGGAAAGCCTTGTCTTGAGGTGTAGACCAGAGAAAGGGAGTGTCTTTCTTCAGGAGTGCAATGATGGGCTTAACAATCTCAGAAAAGGTGGGTATGAACTTCCGGTAGAAATTGGCTAACCCCAGGAAGGATTGAACTTGTTTCACAGAAGTGGGAGCCGGCCAGGATAATATGGCTTTTACCTTTGACTGATCCATACCAATTCCTTCTGGACTAAGGACAAATCCTAGGTAATGAACAGAGGTCACATTAAACAGGCATTTCTCGGGTTTGGCCACGAGTCTATGTTCACGTAGTCGTTGTAAGACAGCCTTAACATGTTCTTCATGCCTTAGAAGGTCCTTGGAATATATCAGGATATCGTCCAGGTAGACGATGACGAAGATGAACAGCATATCGGAGAACACCCTATCCATGAAACATTGAAAGACGGCAGGGGCATTAGCAAGTCCAAAGGGCATTACCAGATATTCGAAGTGTCCAAACGGTGTTCGAAAGGCTGTTTTCCATTCGTCTCCTTCCCTGATACGGATCAGATGAAAGGTACCCCTGAGATCCAGTTTCGTGAAGATTACAGCTCCTCTCATCGCTTCCAGGATATCCGAGATCAAGGGTAAAGGGCAGCGGTCCTTGAGGGTGCATTGATTTTATCCACGATAATCAAGGCAAGGTCTAAGTTCCTTGGTGTCCTGCTTGGGAACAAAAAACAGTGAGGCTCCAGCTGGGGATTTCGATGGTCTTATGGTGCCTTTTTCAAGGTTGGTATCCAAGTATTCTCATAAAGCTCTCTTTTCAGGTTCAGATAGGATGAACATCTTCCCAAAGGGAATCACTGCTGAGGGTTCTGTGTCTATGGCGCAGTCTTCAGGTCTGTGAGGGGGTAGAGCCTGAACTATGGCAGTTGAGAACACATCATCATAACTCTGATAGGCCTTTGGAACCGATACGATATTGGAAACCATGAGTGGAACTTGCTGATCTATTGATGATTCTTTGGAAGGTGTCACGGATGATTCCAGGAATAGACAGTGAGACATACAAAACTCAGATCCAAGAAATAAGGATCCTGCTGCCAGTTGATATAAGGATTATGCTTCTGTAACCAGGGCATACCCAGGACCATGGGATAATGAGCAGACTTAATGATGTCAAATCTGATCAGCTCATGGTGATGGTTTATTGAAATTTGGATCTCTTTAGTCTGCAGGCTTATAGGCCCTGAAGTGAGGGGTCTTCCATCAATCGCTTCCACCGGTTGCATGGTACTTCGTGTCTCGTATGGAATGTGGTGACACGTAACCCAATCTTGATCAATGAATACTCCCATAACTCCGCAGTCAACCAAGGACAAAATGGAGTAGGTCTTATTCTTGGAAGGCGATAGAAGGGCCTGTACAATCACTAGGCTGTTTTGTCCAGGAGAGTTCAAGGATGGAATAGACGTGGAGCAAACATCTCTCTCCTGAAGCCTTGCTCCATCTAGGATCGGGAGCTGGCGTTTCCCGAACGCCGAGGAGGGGCAAGAGGGCATTCTCTAACCAGGTGTTTATCCGAGGCACAGTACATGCATAACCCTGTATGAATCCTTCTCATCCTTTCTTGCAGGGATATGGGTCCACGGAAGGCTCCTATCTGCATAGGTTCTGGTTCAGCAGCTGACCCTGGATTTGTGTCAGTCTTGGAGGTGATCTCGAAGAATGCCTTCGGGGGGGGTTATCTTGGTTTTCCTTTTTTCTGCCTTTCTTTCCTGGATACGAAAATCTATTTGCATGGCAAGGTCCAAAAGAGCCTGGAACGAACTTGGGCGAGCCACTCTGGCCAACTCATCTTTGATCTCCTCATTCAGTCCCCTTCTGAAAAGTGTAAAGCTTGCCTCAGGAGACCAGTCAGCTTCCTTGGTCAATTGCTTGAATCGGGTTGCATACGTAAGCATATCCTGGGATCCTTGTTGAAAGTCTAGCAGGCGCTCCTGGGCACTATAGACCTGCTCAGGGTGGTCAAACATGTTTTTAAGGGCTTGTATGAAACCGTCATAGTCATCCAGGAGGGCATCAGCAGAATTGACAAAGGGCGGAGCCCAAGTTAGAGCACTTCCAGAAAGGTGTGAAATTATGAAGCCAACCTTAACCCTAGGGGTTGAAAAGTAGTAGGGCTTAAAAGTAAAATGAACCAAACAAGAATCAAGGAATCCACGAAGGGTTTTTGCCGACCCATCGTATTTGTCAACAATGCCGCCCAGCAATACGCTTTCCTTTGTGGCAGAATCACGGGATAGAACTAATTGTTTGAGAGCGGCATTTTCTGCCTTTAAATTTTGTACCTCGGTCGTTAGTTCTTGCATGCCACGCATGAGATCCTGAACAGCCGCTTCCATGTCGGCTTCGACTTCGGTCGTTTGGAATCTCAAACTATCACGGAATTCCCCCTTTCTCACCTGGGAGTGATCCTTGCAGGATTTCTTGGGCGGTGTCTTCTTACGCACGGACCTGGTCTTGTATAAGACCGTGCAAGCCTCTTCTGGCTCCAGCGTGCGTTCAGAGCTCCAGGATTCAGACACTCCGGGATCCGAAGAAGGTAAGCACACAGCACACGAGTCCGGGAAACAAGGGGGAAGGAAGAGGATAATGGGAATGGAATTAGGAGGTCCAGGAACAAGGACAACAGTGTAGCGAACTATGGAGCACACGTCTAGTCGCTCCTTTGCGCTAGCATTGAGACGTGCTGGCCCGCGGGGGCATGGCCTATTTGTAAATACGCTACGTCTGATGTAAGGACAAGGAAGATGTTGCACGTTAGACGGCCATGTTGGGAGTATCAAGGAGTGCAAGCCCCATTGTGACAAGGACCATGAGGTCCAAAAGGGGCGTGTTCTGTGGATCATGACACACATAGATTCAGAGGATCAATGGGCAGTGGCGCTCACTGAGGTTCAGTACGTCTGATCGTGGCATACTCTAATCCTTGGGAGAAGCCACCTTTATCATAAAACGAACAAACCATCCATGGCTCTGGCCAGGCGGATTTCCCCAGGAGCATTATGCATATATACAGGAATTTGTAAAATTCATCAACAAAGCTGTATCAAATATACCAGAGTATGGCGATACAATGCTACACGTACTACCGCATCAAAGGAATGTTTTTCGTAGAGGGTACCAGACCCATTCATTAGGTTTTCAATAGTGGGGAGACTGCACAACATATTGGGGATGGTGCAACACATTGGATGTAAAGAACCATGGGCTAATACATGCGCCAACATTAACACGGTTTTTTATAGCTTATTGCTTTACAGGAATATCCTGGAATATCAACAGGTTGGGGATAGCTACGCCCCTCTACTTAGAACCGTGGAGACTAAAGAGAACAACAATGATATTGTGAACATTCAATACAATAAACCCGATTATGTCCCTGTGTGCAAAAAACATTTTGACACCATCAACAGATAGATAAGAGATGAACAAGGACAGTTTGTATCATTTAAATACAGAAATGTCTGGCTGAGGTTGCACCTTAGACTGCTCCGGCTGAAAGACTAATAAAACAGCATTATAAAGGCTGTGGCAAAGAATTATCGAAAGCCCAGTGCCTAGATGGAATATTATATGAACCAGGCTGGTTATGGCGATCAGACCTATTTCAGCAGAATACCCGTAATGTATGGGGCGGGACTCAGCGGTATCTTTAAAAGTCTTTTTAGATGCACAATGCCCTTTCTACATCGTGACTTTGAACTAGCTAAACCGCATGCGTAAATTGCAACAAGCAATATTGCAAAAGACGTCATGTGAAGTGTGACAATGGCGGTTGCTCTGCGGCTCACAAAAACAGAAAAAGGAGGGGCAGGATTGAATGATATTTTATTTCTATCGCAGTCGCACACAAGTGTTTCAGAGCACGACAAGGCAAGGGAGGGGAACAGGGGAGAACAAAACAGCAATCTTACTAGGCCCAGTGACATTGAGAACGCGCAAGTGCATGGGAGAGGGTGAGGAGAAAAGTGCATGGAAGGAGGGAGAAGTGGAAAGTGCGAAGCAGAGGAGAAACAGATAAATAACAATAAATAAATAATAAAGGCAACAAACAGTGGTAATGCAACCAGCAAATTGCAAGTGCTAGGTTTAAGGCAGCAGACAGGATAGGTCTGATAAGTGCAGGAAGAAAAGGAGGGGCTGTATGGGTACAGATACAGACCCCAGTGCAAGGGGTGGCCCAGAGGCAGTGTGGGATGGTGGCAGGGTGAGCAGGTACCTGGGCCCGAAGGACAGAGGGTGGCCAGGTGCACAGTGCCAAGAGAGAACAGATCAGGAGGGGAGAGGGGGATTGTAGGCAGAAGAAAAGAGGAAGGTCTTGAGGTGCTTGCGGAACTGGAGATGGTTCTCCTCAAGTTTTAGAGTGGCAGGGAGGCTATTTCAGAGGGAGGCCCAGCCAAAGACAGAGATCTACCCGAGCTCGTTTCTTTGAAAATCGACTGACCCTGAGGGAGTTGGAGGTAGAGGAGCGAAGAGCTCGAGAGAGGAGCCTTGTGGACTTAAAAAAAAATTAAAATAACCTAAAAAGGGTTCCAAGAAGGGCTCCGTTGCCCAGACTGCCAAAGGACAGTCTGGGGTTTTGAATTTAATCCTTGCATCCACTGGGAGCCAGTGGAGAAATTTCAGAGCTGGAGAGATACAATCCCAGGGCTTGAGGCCAAGGACAAGTCGCCTTGCAGTCCTGTTCTGGATTAGTTGCAGAGGGCGGAGAGTAGAGGCAGGTAGATTTAGAAAGAGGCTGTTACAATAGTCCAAGCTAGAGAGAACCAGAGCTTGGGATACCATGAGCTTCTGGGGGAAGGAGAGGAAAGGCAGAGTACCTCTGAGGAGGTGCAGTCGGAAATATGACTTTTTAGAGACCTCAGAGGATGGATCAGGACTCATTTATAAACCAGGTTGGACTGTTAAGAGGAAGAGGTCAGCGCCTCTGCTGCATGGTCCTCCAAAACTGACCAGGAAAAATAGATCATAAACAAAATGAACACAGTCAAATAGGAAGCAGAAGCGTGTTATTTATAAAAGACGTTAGGGCTGTGATATTTATTAAAGAACAATGGCCTTCTTACATGGAGTCTCGGAAGAATGTGAAAAATCAGAACTCGATCTTTTTACTGTACCCCAGACACAGACCAGCATCAATAACAATTTCTTTATCGAGGTCTGGCCTCAGGCGGCTCTATCACTGCTAGCCCCCAGAGAATTTTTTGTATCAGGCTCGACCGACATGTATATGGATTTGAATGATACGCTGCTACATCTAACTTGTAAAATAAGAAGAGAAATGGCAACTTGAAACTTGCGAGCCGTGGGAAACAAATGTGCCATTATTATACCACATTTTATGTCATTGATTGCCTGAGCCAGTACAGAGGCAGATGAAGAAACAAGTGGGGATGGAAGTGAACTGAATAACCTCAGCCCTTTAAGATGAGTAGAAATTACCCTGGATATGGTTGTGGATGCAGAAGTTACTCAACATCAATAATCAAGATGACTCAGTTTAATTGGTAAAAAGGATAACTGTTTTATTTTCAATTGTCTAAAACAGGGAGCATAATGAACATCAACGAATTCGCTCGATCCTCTTACTCAACAAAATTCATAAAAAACTGTACTTTTATATTCAAAACTTGTCATCATTGACGTTGACCTGTGCCACTACCAACATCATCGTACGTGGCAAACTACAGAACCTATTACTGTTCTGAGTGAACATCTACATATATGATCTATACTAGTATGGGCTAGTAAGTGAAAGTGATAGGTTTCTTAACATCAGGTGGGACAACTTAGCCCTTCCCTCAAAATGGCCACTATGGACGTCACTAAATACACAACGTCCCATTGGCTACACAAACTATAGGACCCCTAACTACGCAGTCCCCTACAATTGGTTGGCACTCTAACCTTGCTCAGTACTTTTTCACCTACATCTAGCAGCAAGCAGATTGGACTTCCACGTGCTGGGGAGCTTGTCTTACCCCAGCTTCCCACCAATTAGCATATCAATCTATCATCACCTCAGTGGTCAGCGTAGTCAACTAGGCTTTGAAGCTCGGCATTGAGTTTGTTCTATACTATGGAGAATCAGGGGAGTGAAGGCACACTCTGCCCTCATGCGCAGGTGTGAATATCTTGCTCGTTCAACTTCATACTTCCACGTGACTGTAGACAATGATTTCGAGCTCTTACTGTCTTTAAAATACTATTTTTAATAGACCTCTGACGTCTTTGTTTTTTGTTCATGCCTTCTGAACAGGAGCTGCTCTTTCACACGATTTTGCATCCACTGCTAGTTAACGTCATCCTGATAAGACCTTGGCTTCTTGGCTTGACTTCATGGTTCATTCAGCCCCGTCTTTCCGTGATTCACTTTTAATTCATGTGTTTTCTTACTGCGCCACAATGAAGATGAGTCCTTCCATTTTTAGTCAAACTCTGCTATAACACGTAGTGGAAATATCCATCGTTTATCCTTAATGCATATATGTATATAACGACGCATTCCGCAATCTATTCACTATAAAGCCAGCCTCAAGAATACTTTGTCTGCTTGTGTTTCTTTTGCATCTGTACACCTGTAAACTAACTGGATTACTTCATCCATTTTATGGCATAAGCTTCATCAACTTGATCTCAAGATGTCACTTATCCTTGATACTTTCTTCATGCCTTATAGAATATCTGCATTCTCTAGTCTCTGCATCTGTTCTAGTCACATCAACTCTGCTCTGTGTGATGTTATCATTCGTCTTGACCATTCATTTGCTCTGCTTCTTCCAGGATTTCATTCAGACGACCATCATATTTTCTTTCATGCAGGTATGGTTTTCTCAATGGGAAACTTGCTTCCAGGATTCTCTTAGATATCAGTATTTTCACTAGTACCACACGTGTCTCACACTCTGGTTCCCAACATATATGCAATAAAGGTGAGGTGGTTGAGGTGGGGGTACTTGGCTCCTCCTCGAAAGAAGGGAAGCCTTTGCCTGAGACACAGCTGATGATAGTGCATCACTGTCGGTTTTTACAAGAGAAAAACAGGAAGAAAGATGAGACTAGGAAAATCGAGGAAGCCAAAGCAGTTCAGAAAAAATTGTACGAAGCAATGTGTACATCACAGGCGAATAATCAGCACCCCATGGACCACAGGGATATAGATTTGTGCCATTAGGCAGAGGTAGAGGCTATAGTGGAAGAGGAAGAGGATTCCAAATAATCAAAGTGGGTTTCAGAATACACAGAATGAGAATCAGAGTAGCCATGGAGGTTTAACCAAAGGGGGCTTGTCAGACAAGCACCCCCTGTATCTTGGACTTGTGGGATGACAGGGCATATTGCACGTGCAGGTGGCAGCCAAGGGAATGTGCAAAATGGCAAATTCTCATGAAGGGGGGACAGTTTATCCTCCACCATATAGCACACAGACTAGAGAAGGGTTCACCCAAGATCACACATTGTATCAGACTCAGCACTGCCAGTACAGTAGCAAGAGCGAATGAAAATGAATCCATCACAAGGGCAGTCGCAACAAGTCCCCATGCAGACACAGAAGTATGCAAACACAGGACAAGTGCTGACACCCAGAATAGGAGGTGTCACTGTTGTAGGAGGAAATTGTTTCACAGGGATGGGGATGAGCCTCTACCCACAATAACACTGCTCACAGGGTGACTTGTTGTGTTCAGTACTATCGGTGACACCAGACCCCCAAGTGGAACCAAGGGACGATGTGCCGATAGGAGGCAAATCTTTTTCTTTTCTAGTAGACACCGGAGCTACTCATTCAAGTATATGAGAGGGAAAATATCCAATATCAGGAATTACCATGAATACGCTGGAGCTATGGTTCCATGTGTTAAAATCACAGCAAAAATGGCTGTGGAAACAAAATATCGTGGCAAAAAGGCAGTGGTTTTGCCACTGCAATCCATGTAAAGGATGCGGCGGACACCTCTGCAACCCCTGCTCCCATTAAATGGTGTAATGGGGTACACCTTTAACAGGTCAAACCACAGCATTTTTGCTGTGATTTTTTTTGTACAGGTGACATTTTTGCAGTGATTTTATCACTGCATATAGAGCTATGAGTCGAGTTTCTTTTACTAATGAATTACCATTCTCTAGAGGAGAATGTGACAGGCAACAGTTAATATTTTGGGAAGAGATTTGATGACAAAACTTAACATAACGATTTCATTTACTGACCAAGGGATAGTGTGTTCAACTACAGGAATACACTATTTAAGCATGGATGAATTTATACTGGCATTCATAGGGCCAGTGGCTCTGCGAGGCGTTCCAGTAGATCCAGACATTTTTCTATATGGAGTGAGCATTCTACTGACATGGCTACCTGGCTTAGTGGGAACAATTGTAAGGATACCTGAAGAGTATTTGTTTAGACCACGAATACCTATGGATGAAGAGGGGGGACAGACTATCCTTATAGAATTTGAAGCTGTTATAGTACAAAGGAAAATGGTGATGCTCGAAGGAGTAGATGATGAGGGTAGACCATGGAGGACAATAATAGCTTTCGAGGAAGGGTATAGATTGACTAACATTACTTGACGACGATATGTTTAGGGAAGACCAAACAGATGATGAAGTGGTGTTCTTTATGATCATCACATACTGGATAAGGATAGAGAAAAGGGAAGTCCCACAGCGAATGGCGACCGTGCGGCAGCGACCTGCATATTTTCAAGAAGACTTGGAGAAGGTGCCAAGCGTCCTTTGGACCACAGACCCTTAGGACGTAGGTTTATTAAAAGGAATAGGGGAAGTTAAAATAAAGCTGAAGTCAGGAGAAATTTTACCTCAAGCAAAGCAGTAGTCCATGTCTTGAGAAGCTGATGAGGGTATATTCCAGACTATCTCGGCACTGATGCAACAAGGAATTCTAGTGCCATCGGAATCGTTGTGTAATACCGCAGTGTATCCGATCAAGAAATCTAAAGGTGGTTGTGGAGATTTATACAAGATATGAGACCGATTAACCAGATTGTAGAGGCAGAGTTTCCTTTAGTTCCTAATCCGGCGATGATCCTATGCACTATCCCGGTGGAAGCTCGATATTTCATGGTGAGCGATTTGAAAAATGTGTTTTTTTCAATTCCATTGCACAAAGACTCACAAGGCTTGACTTCCTTTATGTTCTGTCAAACTCAACTGAAACATACTCGTTTGCACCAGGGGTACTGTGAGTGGTTGAAGTGGGCAGGAGCGGTTGGAAGCGATGCTCCTCTACTTTTATTAATTAAGTTTTGCTGTTCCTATATTTTTATTTTAAAAAGAAACCATTCCGGTATGGTCTTGTTTTAAAATAAAAGTGTAGGAAGCAGATGAAACTTGCACTTCAGTGTACTGCACTGAACGTGCCCCTAAACAGCAGGCATGTTTGTTTGGGGTTTATATTGTGCAAGGGAGGGGGCGTTGCAATGGTGTTTGTGGGGAGTGGGGCAAGCCAGCAGGGAGCATAGTTCCACTACTTCTTTTCATACACTTCGACCACTGGGTAATGTGAGTCCCCATTGATCTTTAACAGAGTCTTACAGATGGATTTAGGCAATATTGATCTTAAGAGTGCCGTGATACAATAGTTAGATATCATTTTAGTTTGTAGCACCACTGAAGATGAGTGCAGTCAAGATTCTATTCAGTTAATGACTATTGTAGCAGACAAGAGATATACGGTAGACAAGGAGAAGTAACAATACTGTCAAGAAGAATTGTAACATAGGGCAGTTGATTTTGCATGAAGGAAAGAAGGTGACACCTGAAAGAGCAGAGTTGATTATGAAAATGCCAATACCAAATACAGTGAAACAGATACAAAGGTTCTTGGGATTATGTAACTATGTTAGAGCCTGCGTGTTTGATTATAACATGTATACAAGACCACTTTTGAAAGCTTTAAAGACAGCACAGTTAGATAAAGTGAAAATAGAATGGACTGAAGAAATGGAGGAAGGGTTTGAAGAACTGAAAAAAGCTATTTGTACAGCCCCTGTTTGAGGAATTCCCAATTATCCCAATTATGCTGAGGATTTTTTATTTTATTTTTTGCACACAAATGGGACAATCATGACAGCGGCGCTTATACAGAGAACTACATTGGCGTATAAACCTTTGGCATACTATAGTGTGATTCTAGATCCTGTTATGAAAGGACAATTTGCTTGTGAACAGTAATTGGCTGCTGCAATATTCGCAATTGGGAAGTCTACAAGTATTGTTGTGGGCTGCTCTATGACTCTCTTTGTGGAGCATGCTCTGTTTGCTATTTTAGAGAAACACAAAGGCACATTGACATCCCGAAGAGCTTCAGCTTATGAGTTAATGATTTCTAAACCAATGATTAAGATTGTAAGATGTAAAATAGTGAATCCTGCCAAGTTTATAGCTGAGCAAATAGAAGAAGCTGTTCATGTGCATGACTGATCTAATTATGTTGAATTTTATGATGATGAAACCTGCATGAAGGAGAATGCTTTCGCTGGAGGGGAAATTCTCTTTATTGATGGTTTTACCAGACGTCCTTAGCGGGTCCAGCGAGCAGACCTTGTAATGAGGCGGTAGAGGGTTAACGGGGCCGGCAGCTCTACCAGCGCCATTAACCCTCTACCGCCTTCCTCCTAATGAGGCCCTATATCTTTAAATTCTTTCTTTTTCACAGTATCTATCATACTAGTATTTCCACTGAGGCAGAGGCCTCTATGGTTCTCCCTACTACGAGGACTACTTTGAATTTGCACACTTCCACTGAGCCAGAAACCCCTTTGATCCTTCCCATTGAGAAAACTGTTTTTGATTTGCTTCATGATTATTATATAACCTTTATCTTGTGAGAGATAAGAGAGATGCAATGGAAGATAATGAGGAAATAAATACCCATCTAGATAATAAGGGGGTAAATACCTATTTAGACAATGTAGCACACTTGGGTAATAACAAGGTATCAGCACATGAGTATGGTGGGAGAGAGAACATCTGAGGAGAGTTGCTACGTCTGTGCTATCATACTCTCCAGAGAAGTTCCAGAACATGATGCCAGATGCCTCGTTCATCTTGCAGCATGTATGACCAGAGGACAATTTCAAGGAAGTTGGTCCACTTTGCGATGGCGATCTAAATAGTTGTTTCCATTCCAGGATGATTATATCAAAACCACACAGCTGGAAAAGGAACCTGGGTGGGAGATGCCTGTGTATCCTTCAGAAGGACAGGGAGAGGCAGTCATTGAAGACATGAAGAGAATGGAGTGTCCTGATATAACAGAGACAGCCGGATCACCTGGATATTGGGAACGAACTCAAGTCTTAGTCTATGGACAAGTGAAGTCCAAGAAAGAATGGGAAGGAAGACTGATGCCCTGTGCAGCTCATCTATTGAAGTCAGAGTACGTACAAGAGGTGCAGAGAGTGAACAATGGATGTTTGAATTCATGGGCTAAGCATGCCAAACTTCTGACATAGGTAGAAGATGAATCGGGTCCAATGGTTGTGGTTCTATTGGCAAATGCAACATTTGCTTTCGAAGACATGGAAAGAATCATGTGAGAGATAACAAAGGCTCCAAAACTACAGTTGATGTTTCCAGGATGGGAGCAGGGACAGCCGTCCTGATGTATCGATAGTGGGCTTGTGGGCCTACGGCCTACATGAAGCCGCGCAAGGATTGGGGAGGAACGTGTTCCTTGGTGCTCATCCATGTTACAGCATTAGTGATTCCTCAGTGTGACCTGAACATTGGAGAATTTCCAAAAGTGGATGCCCATTTGAGGAGGAGACGATCGCTTAAATTTCTCAATCGAACCAGGAGAGAAAATTATTTTTCAGCCAAATCAATAGAAGCATTTGATGCCATTCCCTATAAGCACAGGTTGTCCAGCAAGACCACTTCAATCTTAACAACTATCTTCATCGCTGGGATCCAGACTATGGCCAATGCCAAACGCTTGCAGATTACTAGACGGGAGATCCTGCAGATGATCAACACCACCATCAAAGAAGAGCTGAGGGCCATACCACTGATGACCCTACAAAATAGATAATGGACCAAATCGTGGTCTCCAGTCACGTGAGCCAAGGATGGAAATAGAGTTGAGCTTGGCGTTTTAGAACAATGATAGTGCATGCTCTCACTACCTTATATTCCCAGAAACAAGAATACTTTGCAAAGCCTAGTTCAAAGACAATCTTCATGGCAGAAGGCATGGGTGATGAGAGATGTTGGCTTAATTGGTTGGGGAGGTAAAGTCAAGTCCACCCCCTTGTACCTGGGTATGCGCTTACGTGCTGCTAAGTGAACGGAACATTCCAGATATGGCATGAGTGTGCCAACTAATTACATAGGGCCGTAGCATTAAGGGCCTTATAGTTTGAGAGCCACTGATATACCGTGTACTTGATAGTTTTGGTGATGACATGTTTTAGAGGTATGCATAAGTCATCCACCTGACAGTAGACAACCAATCACAATCCCACCCCTTATAGAAAGTATACTTAGATGTTCCCCTCGATCCTATCACAATCCCTTGTAGGTTTTTCTCATATGCTTCGTAGTATGACGTCCCGTCTGATGTATTTTTTGTATGAAATGCTGTTCTTATGTGAAATGTTTGAGAGCTTGAGCAAACATCCGTTGATGTCCTTTGTAGCTCCCTATTTCAAATAATTGATATTAAAACAGTAACCTTTGCCATCTTCTTGAGTTGGTTCGATTATTTGGTGTCACAGTTATACTGCATCCCCATCCATTGCATGCACGTTACCCAAAGGGCTATATGCTCACCTGGATAAGCAGCTCTCGGCAGGCCTCTTTTATCACAACAATGCAGGGCATTTTACAACACCGCTCTGGACAGTGATAACAAGGGACTCGTGAAGAGAATCCTTCACACCAGAATCAGTAGAGTATTTGATTTACTAGGCCATCTACATGCTGACCTTTTCTTCCTGGATAAACAGGATAAACAGCGTTCATCTTAAAGGGAAACTATCCAGAAACACGGATGCTTTTTGCCTCATGAGCGGGGACTCCAGGCAATACAAACTAGTCATCATATTGGCCAGTTTATTCGTAAAATGTTTAAGTGTCTCTCCGACTGTTAGACTGGTGCATACAGAGGCAATGCAGATATCAAAAATAAAGTATCCGATGGAGAGAGTCACTCTTAAAGTCTTCAGATTTCCTACGGGTAGCCGGGGTACCAGTCAAGACAATGGCCCTCATTCCGAGGTTGGTGCTAGTCATGGCGCTATTAGCACCATGACTAGCACCAATACCGGTACTGCCACCGACTTGGTGGTATGGGGACTTACCGGTCTATTCCGACCATTGCGGGACTGGTATGTCCCCATTTGAAAAGCCATTCCCCATTCCCATTTGAGCCCCCATAGGGCTCAATGGGAAGGGGGAAGGCGTCAATAACTGTACCAAATTGCAAATTGCGGTACCGTTATTGACCCCGGTATCCCTTTGCGGGTCCCGTCCATAACACCTGGTAAAACCAGGCATTAAGGGAGCGACCTGCAAAGGGACCTTGGAATAGGGCGCAAAGGAATTACCGGCACCGGTGTCATTACCGGTGCCCGGTATCCCTTTGCACCCAGGTTGTTATGAGCCCCAACCTATTTTTGGGGCAGCTCCCAAAAAGAATCATCATGGGAATCGTTGAAACAACGGCCCTTAGCGGGGTATATGATAAAAACCCATTTGAGTTCACACACTGTTACATGAAGTATGCGGTGCAGCACAAGGACAGTGTTCTAATTCCCGCTAAAGCATATACTGACAATTTTGGACTTCCTAACATAATCGGAGAATACATGGGGCTGGTGGCTGTCACATGAAAGCAAATGCTTGCTGTACCGGTTTCATTCACACGCAACGAGAAAGCTCTTGGCTATGCCCTACTGGCCTTTGATCTAAGACCTGATAACACTTCAAGGGGACATTTCAACCTCATTAGGAGCAGAAACCTACATGCTGAAATAAAGTTTGAAAGAAACCTAACCACCACACACTCTAGTTTGGAGCATTTTTGATAGCATTCTTGAAATGAACACAGAAAGAAACATACTTTTTGATATTTAATGGATACTCTACAGAGAAAAGGATTCATGCGTAAGCATAGACACAGTCAGAAACTATTTTACAGTGCATATGCCAGTGATACATGTCCCAGATGCCTACCCAGAAATCACCTGGTTAGTCTGGTGATAAACACTGATCCGCAGGCCCGGGGTGGAACACATTGGATAGCTCAGTGGCTGGAGAGAGATGTGCTAACAGTGTTTGACAGTTTGGGGCACTTCCAGCAATACCCCATATACGCCGGAACTTTAATGGACTGTGTTAGAAGCATAGGAAAGTATTTACATTATATTACTTTACCGGTTCAAGACTGGTAAAGCCATGACCTGTGGTCAACACTGTATATTCTTTATCAGTCAAATGTCAGAATGGATATCGCTGTCGGCTGTTTTGAAAATGTATTCGAGCAATCGCATGCAAAAGGATAAAATGTCAATCAGATTTGTTAACAAGACGTTACATAATGTGTATAGATCTCACAAAAGATTTACAGTGTGTCAGAAATGTAAATGTGGATTGGGTATACAGTGATACATGTATCAATAAAATAGCTTTTTTTCAAAACAAGCATTGTGCGTTATTAAACGTACTAAATAATATAACATAATAAAAAAACAGTAGGTTTTAGGAATTGAAAACATTAACAAAAAAAGACATATTTAATACAGAAAGAAAAAATGTTATACTGCAACCATCTCAATACAAACAGAAAATAAACGTATACATTCAACAATGGGGGATAACCATATAGGCCTGTCACATTATCGGCATGGTCTAAACATTTCAGTGTCATGCATGATGGTGGTGGGTAAAGATTCCTTAAACCAGATGGTATTCCTTTCCTTTTTGGGGCTGGGGGAGGGGTGACTAACGAGCTGTGTTCTTGGCTAGGAGTTGCAGGACCCCTAGTTTTTACCCACTCCAGAAGGAGTCATTGGGGGACATTACCCATGACTGAAGTCGGAATATTTAAATTAGCGACCGCTTGCATAAACTTGTTCCAGCCGATGGGGCATTTATTGTAGCAATGGGGTGTCAATTCATAACATCCCATACTAAAACCCTGCCTTTGTAAATATACTCTCCCCTGTTGGCCCACATGGCCACATACTTTGCAAGTTTAATCTTTTATAGCAATAGTTCTGCGCTAGGTTTATAGCTTTGGCTAAGATTTTTTACCACATCAGCCAAAACCGGATTTTCCTCTGGTGGAGTCTTCACACCGCTAGATTCTTCAGGCAGCATGTATAAAGTTAGTTTGTTTTCTCTGTATCACGGTTTCGGGCATGGTTTAAGTATTTATGCAGAATATTCGAATATAAGGCTGCTTCATGATGCGCCGCTAAATCATATCTGTTTAAAACATCCTTAATTTCTGAGTCGAAATGCATGGTAACAACTTTTCATACATCCCAATCCGGCACACGTGTGGGAGTCGTCAGGCTTTCTAACTGATGCTTGTGTACCAAATACATTTTATGGGTGTGTTCCATTATGTTCCCCAAGCAATCTGGTGTTTAGTGGTAGGGCTATGCCTATGAGCGATCCTATGAGCCCCCCGGGCTGTGAGACGACTTTTCTTTTTGCACTTAGTGATATTTGCTTATTGCTCGGTTTCTCGATGATGTTCTTTTTCTTTTTCAGCACACTTATTTGATGATACGTTAGGGGGACGTTCCCCTTTAAAGTGTTCTGAGCAATCTCCGACATAGCGGCCCCCAAAGCATAATAAGCAGTGGCTAGAATGGCCTTTCGTTGTTGAGTGGTGGCACATACAAGCATTTTCAGCAGCACAATGTTTCTTCGTATGCGTGTGAACGTGGTGAAAGTGCGACCGGTTACTGATGCGATATTGCACTTAATGTTTTTTGTTAGATGTCTTTTGGGATATAAACAGCAGGTACTTCTGGCGGAAATATATTGGTGCGCAATCTATAATCCTCTACAGTGGTTGTTTTGAAATCAACCAGGAGATATCCGTAGGGCTTACTAGTCGCGTCTTCAAAAGCCTCCATGAAAAAATGTGTTTCGCTCGGATACATCCAGCAGGCTATCAGTGCGAATTGTTGTTTATCACAGCAGTTTTTAAATAATACTACATATTTAGCATTTAGTGTTATAGATCTGTTCCTCTTGCTCTTGTTAAATAGGTTTCACACCATATTTCAAATGCACAGATTACAGTGATGTGAATATTGAGCAAAGGCTTTTTCTTGTTTGGCATTTTGACCCCCCCTCATTCATCATATCTTCCACATTAATCATATTCACCATGCTCAGCGGCAATACACAATTGTTATTGGGACTGCCGGACATACCCTCTACAAACCAAAGGTGTTTAAACAGCTGTTGAAAGGTGTTGTAAGGTTGCCAGCAACTGCAGAATCAGATAATATTATCGGGACTCATGATATCACAGTGTGGGTGTTTACAAAAGGTTTTTTGACAAAATAACTCTTGCCGCAGCTAGCAGGGCCAGCCAGCACACATGAGAAGGGTTGTTGTAGCCTGATATCCATAATGACAAATACTTGAGAATGAACAAAACATGTACAGATATCTAAGTGTGAGATTCTTGGATGAGGTTAAATCACAATGGGTGGTTAGCCTTTCAATCGTCTAGAAGTTGATAAAACAAACATTGCTGTATCTGCACATTTATATCTTGTGTTTAGCACTACGTAAAAACCTACAAATTAAATGCACGGCCTCCTCTACATAGCTAGAAGCTGCAAGTTAAAAACATGATACACCTCTTAAAAACTGCATAAAACCCATCCAATATATACCATATACAGCATAGCTTTAGAAGTTATAAAGAATCATTCCACATATAGCTTCCCATCATACCTGTAAAAAATAATGGGTTGTCATTTTCAGCCATCCCATGACACCTGTTCTTGAGGACTGTTGATAAATCAAAAGTACAACTCCACGCTTCGGAGCCACCCAGACATTCCTTGGGCCCTATTATGAATCAAAAACAAAAAAAATAACAACTCTACGATTCAGGGCCCCCTAGACATTCCTGTGGCCCTTTGACAAATTAAAAAAGAACAACTCCATGCTTCGGGACCCCAGGACATTTCTCAGGCCCTTTGATGAATTAAAAAAATAACAATTCCATGTGTCAGGAGCCCCCCAGACATTCCTTGGGCCCATTAATAAATAAAATAAGAACAAATTCGATCGTTGGGGCCCCCAACCATTCCTCTGCCCATTGATAAATAAAAAAAACATCTTGACTCATCGGGGCTCCCCAGACATTCCTCTGGTCCATTAACACATTTAAAACAAATAACAACTTCGATCTTTGGGGTCCCCCCACACATTCCTTGGGACCATTAATAATAAATACGTGGTTCTTTGGGGCCCCAGAGACATTCCTTGGGCCCTTATGATCAACAACTAAGATACCCCATTAATGATAAAAAAAACAATGCTTCAGATTCTATAGTGCCGGTTCTGGAGATCAGACCACTAGCTGTAGCACCCCATGATTGCTATCTTGGCAGCAGCAGCTCCTCTGGTGTATAGCCCCTGGTGATGATGAAGCAAAGGGCACCATCACCCCCTTTATATCTTGTGCTTGCGGATAGTGATGGGGTCCAAAAACCCTGCTTCTTTCTTGAGACATTTCCATAACCCTTGTCGCTGGGGCTCCTTAAACTAGCTCAAAAGCCATTCTCCATTGGCCGTGTCAACCCCAGACCTTTGTGGCTTGAAGTCCCCTGAGAACCAGCGAATGACATACTCCATGAATCCTTGCTATGCAGATGCTATGCAGATCCACACTCGATAATTAAGTGAACTCATCAGACATATCCATGGGAATTCCAAAATCCATTTCCCCATGCCTTGATGTTTGCAAAATTGCACAATCTGCAATACATCCCAGATCCATGACATAAGCGTCCAACATTTGCAAGGGTCCACATACCATACACAGTGCTGGAACAGCACAGAGACCATGATGGTTTGTCGGTCTACCAATTACCATTCTCAGGCCCTCAAAACATTCACCTCTACATCCTGTTTTTCCTGAAGCAGCCTGCTGCAACATCCAATTGTTGAGAGACATTTCTATGAAAAACATAAAAAATATAAAATCAGTATAAAACATATTTTACACCTTAAACTTCAGCATATCACAATATTCAACATCTTAAACCCTTATAACTACCAACAATTCAGCAAATATGTGACACATTGGCAGAACCCTCATTATTCTATGAAAAGTTGAATATATATCTTAAATTTGTGGCACACAATTATGAAAACACACTGCATCCCAAGAGCCCAAGGTCTAAATTAATATAATATAATTATTAAATAAAATAAATAAATAAATACATACATTATTACAAAAAAATCCGCTAAGGCCCCATTTATAAATTGCACTCTCCAACCAGGCCCAGAGTCTAAATTAATATAATACACCACATTTGTAGAGCTTGCATACAATGTATTTTCTGTGCACTCAAATAAAACCCTGGTTGTAACATTCTCCATGCCTATGTGGTTACTTTAAGCAAACTTAACTATGACTATATAAAAGTCACTGCTATTAACTTTGTCAATGCTTTTTTTCTTCTAAAATTTAAAAACATATCTTTAACTCGTGGCACACAATTAGGAAAGCACCCAGCACAAATGTTAAATATACCACCTTGGTGCAGAATTTGTTTCACAGTGTGTCACTTTGCTTGTGCTGAACAAAAAAGCAATGCTTTCTGGGGGAGCTGTTGAGCAGCCTAGAAAATGGCTGCCTATCTTAGAGGCTCCGTGCACCATCGACTGAAATCCGACAACAACGGCGGCTTTCTCTATCATTCTCTTGCCAGCTTTACCTCTGCGTGCAGCCGACATCCTGAATTGCATCTGCTCCCAATTCTGGAGAAAATCTGAGCTCCAGGGCCCTAATACGGCTGGCTACTGATCTGCTGTGTGTACGGCCTTGTTCCCTGGAGCCGATGAGCGTTTGCCCCTGGGACGTGGCTGTACCGTGCCGGTTCAATCGGCAACCCGGTGCTCACTGAACTGCTGGCGTCTAAAACACCTTCCTACCATCTCCTATAATCTCTGTGCTGGCTGTCGCCGGCTGCTTCCATTAAGTGGGTGGCATGGGGGGACTGAGCTCCGTCTGCACTGCGGCCATTGCCGGGAGGCCTCGCCGGTGTGTGGCGCCCTACGGCTGTTGTCGTCCCTAGACTGGTGGGGCATCTGGGACTGCTGGCCCGTCTCTTTACGGCACCTGTTGCGCCGCCGTGCACCGTGGCTGATGCCCGGTAGTAGTGACCGCTGCAGACCGCAGGCACTGTCCTCTTGAGCCCTGGAGCATCTCTGTGTCTGCAGCATACACGCGTGGCTTCTTTGGAGAGACGCTGCCACAGGCTGCGCGGCCATGCTGCGGTGCCACGGCTGAGCCCTTCCTAAACTTGAGATATTCCTGGAATCCTATGGACATACCCCTGGTCTCCGGGTGGAATCTGGCCCACCGCCAGTGCAGGTGAGGAGCTGGGTGGTGCCTGCTTCTGATTCTCCGGGTCCCTGGGGTGTCGGACCTGTGCCGGTCCCTGTTATCCCCTCTGGCGGTTCCCAGCCGGTGCTCCCCCCGCCCTACACACCCTCTATAAGTGGGGCATACACAGACCACCGCTGGCCGGTGTGGAACTATCTTAGACAGACCCTCTGCCGCCCATAACACCAGTAACCTCTATGCGATCATCGGTCAACGTGTGGGGTTCCCCCATGGTTTGGATGCCCTGAGATTTGTAAAACATCACTGTGCCTAAACATCGGCTGGGAGAGACTGGTCATACCCCTGTAAACTCAATCATCACTGCTCCTTGTGCTTCCATGGGAGATTGTCTGGGGATTCACCTATCACGACTACAAATGACCGGGTGCTAGATATAGTCAATAGTGTGCACACATATATTATCCATACTACCACCTCTTTCTTCATTTGTATCACCATGACCTGCCTCACCCCTACTGTTACTGACCCGGTGATTGAGGATTGACCCACTTAGGTGTGCTCATCTGCCTGGCGAGGTGCTCCTCCTCGGGCCCCGCGGCGGCCCTGGTCCCTTGCCAAACCTCACCACCACTACATTTCACCATCAGGCCATTGCCCTGCTCCGAGATCCGCTGCTTTCTCCGACGGGCTTGGAGTCCCCTACTTCTACTGACCTTTCCTCTCCTCGGCCTCCAGCACACAGGTGTCCTCCTCTGCATTGGGGCCTCAAAATCTACGTATGCAACGTGGAAGGAAGTGTTGCATTTGATCTAGCAGTCCATACAATCTCTTTGTGATACTACTGGATGCACGCCCCACACATATGCCTGCGCACCTTTCCACCGCACCTCCACCGTAGTTAGCTGTACAACTGGAGCTGTATGTAAAGACATATTGCTCATACCCTTACTGTGGAGTGGCTACATAGGGCCCGTCAGAGATCCATGTCTCCTATGCTCCCACCTAGCTAGATCTGCTGTCTTCAGATGGATCACACCGCAGTATTACTACCTCACCCGTGGCCGGCCCGGATAGCCGTGGACCTGCGGGCCAGCTGACCCCCATTGGCACCACCAGTCAACTGCACCTATGTTCAGAGTTTCTATGCCACCTGCTGTGACCGTTAAACGCCAACTACTCCTGTGAACCAGCATGCGTTGATACATCCACAGGCCACTAGCACTCAGAGCTCCACTGTGCATTCAATTCAACTGAGATTTCGAACAGATCCCTGGGGGCCAAAAAGTAGGCACCATGGACAAGTTTACCAAGGCTGCGCCCAGATTGCATCAAGGTCATTCCTCTGCCGTTCTGGAGGAACCTCCTTTGCACTCAGACCTACCTGCTCCTGACCTCACTGTGATGATGGAGGCCAAGAACTTTGCTTCCTTTCACGAGAAGCTAGACGATATCAACGCCAACGTTGCATCATTTAAATCTCAATTGGATCAAGCTGGGGCCAGGATCACTGAAGCTGAGTCTAGAATTGGTGTAAATGAGGATACATTGCATGTCCTACAGGACACCATGTCCACCCTCACTAGCGATATGAAGTCTGCGAAAGTGAAATGCAATGATTTGGAATCTAGGCCACGCAGGAACAACATACACATTATAGCGGTTCCAGAGAGTGCTCTTAAGGGCTGCATGGAGCCAGCGGTCAAGAACTTGCTTAAGGAACTACTGGACAATCCTGACCTATCCCCCTTTTTCACTGTGGAGGGAGCCCACCACGCCCTATCTACACGACCCAAGCTCAGCGACTTTCCCAAACCCATCATCGCCAAAATCCTGAGTTATAGGGATAGGGATCTCGACCTCTGCCTGTCACGCGAGACGGGGAACTGCGCCTTAGCTCTCAAACAATCAGGATCTTCACCGACTTCTCATTTGGAGTGCAACAGGAAAGGCATCAGTTTATAAGTGTGAAAAAGGAACATCCCCTATGCAATGCTGTTTTCCGCACGCCTCAAGTTCACTTTTAAGGAGAAACTATACTTCTTCACTGTTCCCGACGAAGCGGTGAAGTTCATCGAGGTGCGTATACCACTGAACAATCCAGCTGATGACCTTATGGATAATGACTGACCTAGCATGAACTGCCACCGGTTTGCCTGACCCTTGGCTAATGGTATCCTTTGACATCTGTGTTGATAGTAGCTCTGTATTTGTTGGCTCTTCATTACTCATGTGCCCTGTGCAATGCGCTGAGCTGCGCCTAGCCATGCAAGTCGGGGGGGTCAACCTCCCAATTTCAACAGTACCTTACATGATGTTACATGGGTTGGCCCTTTATGCCTGTTGATGCGTTATATTATGTTTACAATGATCAGAACTGATAGGCTGCCTTTGACCTGCTAAGCACTGTTTTTCATCACTACATGAGATGGCGAGATAACACCGTGTTGTGGTGATGTCCGCCGCCGGTCCCTAATACCAGTTCTGGTATTTCATTGATTGTACTAAGTTGATTGCACGGCAGCAGCGTACCCCACTGCGGTTGCAATTGTCACTCCTGAGGGTTGGTTGGATGCCCTGTTGGGCCTGCAATGTGGTTGGACCAGTTCTGGGTTGGCCCACCGTTACCTGTTTAGAGGGGTCAGCTGGACTTTGTGGTAGGGGGGTGGATTGGGACACTGCCAGTTGGGGGCGGTGAGGGAGGGGGCAGGACTTGTTGGGGAAGTTATATAGAAAATGGCAGAGACAGAACAGTATTTCATGCTGTGAAAGGGCAATGTATCAGTAACAGCACCTCCGATGGGCATGCGCCAGGTCGTACCTGCTGGGATGTACCCTAGTATGAAGAAATGGCCATTAATATAATGTCCTGGAATATCCGAGATTGCTTGGCTATGGGTATCGCTCCATCCTGGGGGTGCAACAGATTCTACACCACCTACTCTACACAGGCTAGAGGTGTGCTAACGCTAATTCATAAATCGATCAAATTCATACTGCACAAGAACTATACTGACCCCGAGGGTAGATATATGATCTTGCACTGTACTATGGTAAACAGGGAATACCTCATTGTAAAGACGTATGGTCCCAATGTGGATACCCCAGAATTCTTTGATGCTATTGCCTCGATCCTGCCAGGCTATGTAGGGAACCAGATCATCTGGGGAGCTGATATGAACCTAATTCTTGATACTGGCTTAGATAGAATGGGAACGGCCTCCAGAACCTAGTCACGTGCAGCACGTAGACTAAAATTGCACTGCACGACACTTGCATCTGTGAGAATATTTGTATTATTCATCAGTGCATGATAGCTCCTCCAGGATTGATCTCTTCTTAGTATCTAGGGACTTAATGGGGAAGCTTGGGAAGGCCCAGATACTCACCCGGACGCTATCTGATCATGCCCCGGTCGCCCTGACTGTTGAGTTGGGTTTGCCTGTGCCTATGTGCCTACGTGCCTACGTGCAGCACATGGCATTTCAAATCGGCTGCCCTCCTTGACATAGTTTTGAAAGCTGATATACTTGTCGATATTGTGACATTCTTTGAATGCAACACCCTAAATACCACCACTGATGGGGTCCGCTGGAAGGCTTTTAAAGTGTACATTAGGGGAATGTCCATCTCGAGGGAAGCGGGAGTACTGAAAGTAATAAGAAATTACCTGAGTCGGTCGGAGTCTAAACTGTGTAGGCTGGAATCGGACTGTACGTCTGCCACCGACCCTATTAAACTTGCACAAATAAGGGAGGAGCTTGATGTATTTGATACACATAGCTTGAGGGAGGTTGGCTACTTAGTCGACTGCAGGCCACACGGAAATATGGGACAGGTGAGAGACCGGGTAAAACACTTGCTAACTTAGTGAAAGGGGAATGGGGCCATGTCCAGATAGTATCTGTTAAGGACACATAGTGTACCCCGCAATGGTTACATCATAGGATATTGGAGGTTTTCACTGAGTTTTACACTGACCTTTATGCATTGGCCCCGAAACACAATGAGCATCAAATGAGGGACCTCCTTAGTCAGATCCCCACAACATGTATCTCCCACTCTACCCGGGAGCAAGTAGACTCCCCGATCCTTCTGGAGGAAATTGTTAAGGCCACCTTGGATCTCCCAAAGGGTGGAGCCCCCGGACCGGATGGACTCAGCCCGAGTTCTAACAGGAACATATTGCAATCCTTGCTCCTAAACTATTGGAGGTCTGGGCTGAATCACTGCAGGCATCCATTCTCCCTCCCACCCTACGTGAAGCCGTCATAACGGTACTGCTTAAGCCTGATAAACCCGGCGATGAGTGTGGCTCTTACAGGCCTCTCTCGCTCCTGAACATCGACACTAAGGTTTTTGCAAAGGTCACAGCTAATTGCTTCCTCCCGAACATGACACACCTAGTGCATGAAGACCAGGGTGGCTTTGTGCCCGGGAGATCCCCTTCTCACAACATCCGGCGGCTCTTTAATGTTATGGCTAGAATCCACCAGGATGCCAATACTGTAGCGGTCACACTGGATGCTCAAAAAGTGTTCGATATGTCTCGTGGCGGTATATTGGGTTGGTCTTGCAGATTGCAGAATTACAATGCTCCAAACCACAGAGTAGCAGCAATCCTGCGTAAGTTCAAAACAATATGATGGCTGGCTTGCAAAGTTTGCTTTAAAGACCTCCATTAGGTCCCCAGATCCTCTGTGTCCTGTTATCAGCTGCCTAAACCTTGCATATATTGCCAAATAAATATGTCTCAGCCCTCTACAAGTTCATTAGTCATGCTTACTCTAACACATTGGCACTTAGGTAACCCATTAAAGTGAAGCAAGCATTGTTCAGAGTTTCACTCTTCATTTTTTAATGTCAGAATCCAATGCAACAACATTTTGTTTCTGCATGCATAGGACAGTGTTTTGCAGCCATGAAAGTTTCAAATGCTCTAACACTTCTGGCTGGGTAGCATGTGCAAAATTCTGTCACACTGTAAAACTACATTTTACACTGCCAATGAAAACAGTTTACAACTTGTTGTTCCCAACCTTTTAAAGCACCCTTTGCCTTTTTTTTTACCATCTTCTATTTTATTCTATCAAGTTTTAATGTTAGTAAAATATATTTGTATTCATTCTACAGCTGTACTTTGTCATCCTATATTTTAAATGGTTTCATGCCTGCATTTGGGGCATGAAGCTGTGTTTTTGTGAACATGATAGGATAAGATATGAAATGGCATTTATAACGTGCCTATACACAAGTGTTTCAAGGCACAACAAGGCAAGGGAGGGAAAACAGAGGGAGGACAAAAACAACGATTTTACCAGGCCTAGTGACATTCAGATTGCACAGGGGAGCGGGGAGGGGGTCCCCAAGGTGTATTTAAAATGCAGTTTCAACCATGCTTATGTAGGAAAACCTTTACTTCTCCCTGAAAGTCTGGATCTATGATGCCTGCTAGGACATCTAAACCAAACTTCCAGACTAGGCTGGATTTTAGATAAATCTTATGTAACAACCAGCATGGGGTATTCGTACAAAGTGCATAGGAACCATCCCTTTTTTCCCAGAGGGGATAGCAGCTTCTCTGCTACTACAGATATCAAAGCCCATGGATTCTTTTGTGGCGGTAGAAGTGTCGGACGATCTGTGACTGAGTTTCTGGAATTTTTGGGTCCCCCAATTTGTCTCAATTGAGTCGTATCCCACTCTGACACCATGGGCCTCATTACGACCCAGGCGGTAAATTACCGCCTGGGTCGTACCTTTACCACCGTGGCGTAAACTACGTTTACGCCATGGTGGTTGGCGGACTTACCGCCCCATTCCGAGGTTGGCGGGGTGGTAAGTCCCCAATCCCCATTTACCCTTCCCCATTCCCATTGTTGGCCCATAGGGCATAATGGGAGTGGCTAAGGCGTTAATTACGCCACCGTAAATTACGGTGGCGTAATTAACAACATGGTCCCTTAGCGCCATGGATTTTAACACCTGCTAAAAGCAGGTGTTAAATCCTCCATGGCGCTAAGGGACCTCGGAATCAGGCGGTAAGGGTCGGCGCTGTTTACGCCGCCGTAAACCCCTTACCGCCTGGGTCCTAATGAGGCCCCATATATAGGGAATGTATGGTATCACAATTATGACACTGAAACAATGGATAACTTTTGTAAAACCTTTATTGAAAATGCTGGGGTCGGAGAAACTCCTATTTTGTCCTATAACTAAGATGCGAGTAGTCTCGATCATCACACGAATAAACAAAGCAGCCCTAGTGAAGTCCGTCAAATCAAAATGGGATATGCTAACAAAAACATTATGCCTGCCCTATCTTTTGTACAAAAAGTGTACAAAGGAAAAAAATCAGTTTTCAAAAGAATAAAGGTAGTTGAACCAGCTCTCCTCCTCGCGTTAAACCTCACAGAGTAGGGCTGTTCTTGTAGGCAGGATGGCACACGCTGGCTCGGGTTCTCACACTCTAAGCAGTTCCAATCCGTGCAATGAGGCCCATCTGGCCTTCCATGTTAAAGTCTTTTTCTTCACTTTCAAAATTGTATTCCAACATAAAGTTCACAAAGGTCCCCCTCTGCCGGGCTCAGATCTTACAGCACACAGATCACGCAGGTCCCCCTCCGCCGGGCTCAGACCGCTCACATCACAGTTCAACACAAACTTCCCGGGGGACTTCCTTGCCCAAGCTTATCACAGTTCAACATAAACTTGCGGGGGGCTCCATTCCCCCCAAGAATGTGCGTCGCTCTCTTTACAGAGCACTGCAGGACCACTTCGATGTTCACGTTTAATCAGACTCAATTCACTCTTGCTGTATAACTTTAAAAAATTTACATTTCACAGAGACTGTTGAGTGGGCTACTTCCTTTTGTTGGACTACTCTGTTACTTTGTATCACTGATCTCACAGCTGCCTTTTACTTCAAAGTTCATTCACAGGTCTGCCTTTTTTCACATCTCATCCACACCCGTGCAGCTTTCACTTGTGATATAATGATGCTTCTTCATTTGCCTTAACACATGCCGGTCTCTCAGGTCACTTGCCAACTCACCGGCTGTGTGTGTTTCTTTCTTGTTTTTCTATTTCCAATTCAAGAGTCACGGTTAGTACCACAGGCTTGGCGTCACCTCCCCAACTCTGCCTTTCACTCAGGTGGGTTGCTGGCATCCATGAAACACAATGCAATCTTCACTTGTGGGATCTGGTCTTCTCCTCGTGTCTTACGCAGTCTGTCAGAGGCAAGACCTCCAGTAGGGAACCCTTGGGGTTTTCATCCCACTGCTCTCGTCCCTTGTTCCGATGCTCTGCTCCAGTAGATGTGCCTTCGTCCTGGATGTTCTGCTCGTACTCGTGTTTCTGCCTTGCTCACAGTGTTCTCACAGTGTGTCTGTAGGTGTTGCCTTTTATTTGTGTGAGGAGAGCAAACTGGTATCAAGTGTATGCACTTAGTATAAAGTGTTCCACTTTGCCTGACCCGATTAGCGGGACATCCAGTATGATGTGAGACATGTAGCTTGGTTACTCTCAGTTACCCGGCTCCTCGGCCCAAAATAGGATGGGGTCCATGAACAAAAAAGCAGGGAATACTGCATCTCACCATCAGCTGTCTCACCCCCATTCCCTGAAGAACCCTCACCCAGGTGATCCTCCCGCACTGATCCACCCCCAGGGTTTGGATCCAAAGGCAATGGCCGTGCCCTGGCTACCTGAGAGAGAGATCCCCGGAGACTAGCGGGTGAGACACCCTCTGGTTTCTCACAACCGGCAACCAGTGGGCATTCCGTCTGGTGGTGGAGATATGCTCTTTTTTTGGGATGTTCCAGGCTGCTCTTAAGGCATTGTTTTGTAATAACTGGAGTTTATTAATTTGGCTGGGTGGTCGACCCTCCAAAGAAGGCATTGCAGTAGTCGATTCTTGATAGGATCAGTGCCCTGGCTAGGGTGATGCAACTCTCAGTAGTCAGGAAGGGTCTGCAGGCATAAATAAGTGATGTTGTGTAAATTGCCGTAGAAGCAATAGCGTTTACTTGCCTTGTTAGGGAGAGTGAGGAGTCCAAGTAGACCCTTAGCATTTTCACTTCTTTGGATACTGGGATAGGGTTCCTGTCAATGACGAAGGATTTGAAGTCATCATTTAGTTTATTTAGTCATGATTGGGAGCCCACCAGGAGTAACACTGTTTATTCATTGTTTAGGCATAGTTAGTGTTGGGCCTTCCAGGTTTGGATGATTTGGTACATTTTGTTCAGTGCGATAGCTTCAGCAATGTAGTCGCAAGAGATGGGAATGAGGACCTAGGTGTTGTCCGGGTAGTTGGTGTAGGCAATACCCTTCTTGTCCAATAAGTTGAAAAGAGGCTTAGTGAATATATTCTACTGTCTCGGGAAGGCACAGGATCCTTGGGGAACTACACAGGTGACTAGGGCTGGGGGAGCCACAGCAGTGTTAGAGAAGACCCTCATTGTACGGTTAGACAGAAAGCATTCTATCCAGGATATGGCTTTGGAGGAGAAGTAGGCTGCTTGAGAAAGGTGTTGGCAGAGGATTTTATGGTCCACTAAATCAAAGTCCGCAGAGAGGTTGAGTAGTAGGAGAGTGGCTAGATTCACACTTTCTATAATTTCATCCATTTGGATTTGTAAGTTCAGGAGTGCTGATTCAGTTCTGTGACCTGGCCAGAAACCAGATTGGCACAGGCCAAGGTGGTTTTTGGTTTTAAGATATTATATTTGGAGGTATGCTGCTCTATCTAGTATTTTGAGTAAAAGGGCACTGTCGTAATAGGGTGGTAGCTTGCCAGGATGTTTGGATCTAGTGTCGGCTTCTTTAGTAGTGGAAGTACCCATGGATCTTTTAGGTTGGGGGATGATACTGGAGGAGAAGGAGTTATTGATGACTGATGCGATGAAGGGGTGAGTTCAGCTGCACAATCTTTAATGAGGGAAGCTGGGTATATATTGCCTTGGTATTTGGAGGGCTTCAGGCCTTTGATGATAGTTTCAACTTGTTGCGTAAAGACTCGGTGGAATTCGAATGGTTCACGAGGTTGAGGTGGTGGTAGAGGGGCGGTGGACATGGACAGTGTTTCATTGCTTGATAATTTGTTTTTTTGTCTCAGTTTTGGTTTGAAGTATGGCAATTGTATCCAATATTGCCTTTTGGAGCACCAAATTATGTCTTTGATGCAGCTATCTGGGGAGCAACTGGGGATTCAGGTTCTCGCAGGATGGTGAAGAGCTCTCTAGGGCCAGAATTAGCATTTTCTCTTCGCTCGTTGTAGGTACAGCTTTTGGCTAGGAGGACATCCTGTTTGTAGGCTTTGTCTGATGTGATGAAGTGTTCTTTGTTGGAGGCTGACAGGGTCTTTTTCCATGCCGTCTCAGCAGCTCGCTTGGTGGAGCGTAAGGCTTTGAGATTTGGGGTATACCAGGTAATTAGGTGGGCTAGAGGTTTAGATTTGCAAGTCCTCAAGGGAACTACCTTGTTAGTAGGAGTGCTTGGTTGTAAAGCTCCACCATGGGCTTGTTGTCGCTAGATGAGTGTTGATAGTTTATTATGGGAAGCAACAGGGGGAGCATGATTGCAGGAGGGATATTGCAAGAGTTTTTTGAAAGGGCTGCTGGTGCAGCTAGCGCAGTTGCACAAATATGTTTTTTTATGGGGATACTGAATGCAACACCATTGTGGTCGGATCACGGGCAAGGGGTGTTGGATATGATGTTGGTGTTGCAGTTCACATCCGCCAACCAATCTAGAGTGCAGCCTTTGTTGTGAGTCTGTCCTGTGATACGGTCGGTGAGACCCAGAGCTTCAATATAGTAGGCTAGAACCAGTGCATGGATGTCAGATGGGTTGTTTAGTACCAGGTTTATCGTCACCAATGAGGATAATTCTGGAGGATGTTTAGTGTCATTTGAGAGGAGAAGTGCAATGTCCTCCTCTAAGAATAGCATGGAGTCAGGAGGTCTATAGATGGTATGGATAGTCAATGTGACAATGTTGGAGGGGGTAGATGGAGAACAGTTCTCTGGAGTGGAAAACCTGGTTGGGCATTTCTCTGATAGCCAAGTGGTTCTTGGCTATGATGGCCACACCTCCTTCTTTGGTGAGCAGTAATTGTAATTGTAATTGTAATGGGTTATTTATAACACGCTTAATACTCAGAGGTTTCTAAGCGGGGACCCGGGGATCGAACCTGTGTTGCTCCGCATCATCTTGCCTCCAAGACGAGCATGTTCCCCCTGAGCTATCCTCCCTAACCAAAGTCTAGTGTAATTGTCAGGGATGGCGAAGTAGAGGGATGAACCAGCTGAGTGCAGCCAGGTTTCCGTAATGGCTATTAGGTTTAGATTGTTTGATATGATCAGATCAGCCATAACTAGGGTCTGGGCCAGGAGGGATCTAGTGTTGATTAGTGCTCCTCTGAGTTGAAGGGAGGATGCATCTGCATTGGCTTCGTTGTTTGTCAGGTTATCGTGACGTCGACCATTGCGCCTAGATTTATATTAAATCTATATAAAAACTCTTATAAAGTCGTGATGTCGGCTACTGTGCCTAGAATAATATATTAAATCTATACAAAAAGTATTATGAAATCATGGCATCAGCTATGTATTTAGAAACCAACCCGACTTCTGTGTCATCAACATGTCACCACGGCAAAACCCTAACATTCGCAGTCTCTCTCTTCACAACTCACTTCACCATCACTTTGCACACATGCGTGCTCCCATACACATTTTTATTTAAACTTTATATTCACTTTATATCAAACTGATATACATTTTATTCTTTTTAATATCAAACTACAAAACAATGTATATCAAGGAATATACATTTGATATAAACTAGATATCTTTAATATCAATTTTATATTAAATTCATATGACGTTTATATCAATAGCAAATCAATAGGAGGGTGGGACTATGGACACAAAGGGGGTGTTCCCACCTTTCAAAAATGTAACATTGCAAAAAAGGGGGCCCCATATACTACTCCCATGTGTTATCAGTGCTCTCCCTTATCTCTTCTTTGCCCATTTATGGTGGAACTTGATGGGAAGTTCTCTTGGCATATTTCCTATCCACTAGTGGCATCATTAATGTCTACCAAAATGGCACTGTTATGGTCCATGGCTCTCAGCCCAACCTCCTCCTTCTTCACAGGCATCTTCTGTCTCTCATCAACATCCTCCCTTATCCTGCAACTCCCCGTTCTACCACCCTTGTGACCCCTTCACCACCACCGACAGGCGCACAACATTCCGGTACCCCTCCTCTCATGACCATCAAAGGTGGCAACTATCTCCACTGAGCTACCCTCAACTTTCGCTCTGCCATTAATCCCTCCTCTGACATCTGTCACGTCCTTGAAGTCTTCGATCTTGACGTCATCGCTCTCACTGAGACGAGGTTCACGGCCAGCTCTGTTACTAGTTTTGACATATTCCTTCCGGGGGGGCTACACAATCCTCTCTAAGACCAGGCCTAACCTGCCTGGGGGTAAAGTGGCCTTGATCTTCTGTAAATGGGTCCCTCATACCCACTCATTCCAACCTTTCCTTTGAATGCCTCATCTGCAGGCTTGGTGTTTCTCCTATCCTCTTACTGACTCTTGCCCTCAGGTACTTTCTCCCTCTTGCTCTCAGAGAGGACTGACCTCACCTCCAAGCTTCCCTTCCTCTGAGACTTCAATATTCACCTTGGCTTCCCTGATGTGGCCTCTGGACTCTTCGGCAGCCTCTGTGACTCTCTTTCCCTCACCCTTCTTCCCTCCGGTCCGATACACCCATCCGGACACACCTTGAATGTTCTCATCTCAGCAGATATCCTCATCTCACACCCTCTCACTACACCTCTCTCCTGGTCTGATCATGCTCTCCGGTCCTCTCAACTTGATCTCCTGGGGCTCCTGGCCAAGCCTCTGCCCGCCCTGCCAGCCTCCTTTGTCTTCATTTGTCCAATGAAGTGAGTGTCAGTAGCTGCTTTTGCAGCCACTTTCATTCCTGCTCCCACTCCAACCACTTACTCTCACACTGACACAGCCATTGCTAACGTTCACCTCTCCATCCCCAACACTCTGGACATTCATGCCCCTGTCATGATGATCCACATGTAGCCTGCCTCCATGCGCAACACCCAGTAGGATTCTAATCTAGCCTCTCTGAAACGCGTGTGCAGAGCTGCTGAGCAGAAGTGGTTGGCTTTGAGCACATCCTCTGGCAAACTGGCCTGCTGCCTGCTCCAAAGGCTATACAGACTCTCCATCCACTCGAAGCAGAAGGCTTATATCCAAGCTCATGTCTTTGGGGCTACTAACAACATGGCTGAACTCGTCAAAATCTGCAAGGAACTCACCAATCCTGCAGTCTCCACTTTTCCTCTGCCATCCATGATCCTCTGCACTACACTGGCCTCCCACATCCTAACCAAAACTCAGGCCAGTATGTCCTCACTCTCTTCTACACCCCCTTCTCTCTCTCCTGCTCTCAGGCCTTCCTTGACCCCCCACCCTCATTCCCTCCTACTCTACTCTTTCTCTCCCACATCACTGGATGAGATCTGTAGATAAGACAAGTCTTCAAAACAGGTGGCCCCATGCTCCTCCAGAATGATCAAGGACATAATTGCCTCCTTGCTCCAGCCTTGGCTGATTTCTGCAATCACTCCTTTGGCTCTGGCTCCTTCCCGCCACTCCCCAAGCAGTTCCTTGTGCATCCTCTCCTCAATAAGCCTTCTATCGTCCCCTCCTGCTCGGCTAACGACTGCCCTATGCCCATTACAACCTTCCTGGATAAACTCTTGGAGAAGCTGGTCATCTCCCAACTCATCCACCACACTGAATCTGCTGGTTGTCTCCATGAGCATCAGTCTGGCTTCAGAGCAGTCAGAGGCATGGAAACTGCTCTCCTGAACACCTGTGAAGTCTTTCTCTAAAATCTCAATTCCAACTCTCCCTCTATTCTCATCCTTCTTGACCTTTCCTCTGCCTTTGATACGGTCAATCATGCCACCCTTATATACCGTCTCTGTGATATCCTTGGTATCAGAGACCTGCGACTGGACTGGTTGACCTCCCTCCTCTCTGCGGACCATCCCAGGTTCTCTATCATCACATGCTCCACCTGTGGCGTCCCTCAGGGCTCTATCCTCTCGCTGTGGCTCTTCAACATCTACCTTGCCCCTCTAGCCCATTTGATGTCTGCCTTCTCTACTCTCTTCAGTTGTTATGCTAGTGAAATGCAGCTCTTCTTCATGCTTCCCTTCACTGCCTCCTCTTCTTCTTCTCTCATTCTCATGACTGCTATTCAGGCATGGTGTACTGCTAACGATCTCTGCCTTAATGCTAGTAGGTCTAGAATCCTTCTTATTGGGACCCCATCTCCCTCCTTCCCTCCTACTCTCTGGCTGCCATTGCAGGCCCCCACCTCCTCTCTAGGCTGCACTACTGCAACAGCTTCTTCCTCAATTTGCCTAAATCCCCCATTTGCCCCCTTCAGCTAATCTAGAATAGGAATGCAAGACTTATCCTTGGCCTCAAGCCGAGGGACCACATCTCTCCAGCCCGAAATCTCTCTGTTTTGACAAGTACATTCTGCCTTGATCAATTAATCATGTAATGCTTTCTATGTTCACTGTGGAATACAAAGTGTGTGTGTTCCATACTGCACAACTTCTGTAGCATTCTTTCCTTCTTGTGGGAATTATGTTGATCATGTGCAATAGCCAAAGTTGAAATCCTTATTGATAAATTGAGTGCCACAATGGTTCAGACGTTAGCTTAGTGTTTTAAGCACGCATTGCAGAGATGTGTGTTCATATGAAAGATTAGAAGAGCACATTCCAGCAAGGCTGGCTCAACCTTTCCTATGTCTGAAGTTTATAAACCTACCTGCATATGTACTTGGTTTTGCAACATAATATGTGCAATTATCAGCAATGCTCCTGCACCAGATAGGGGTTGCTATAAAAACTAACATGTCACTCGTATGGTGATGGTCTATAAATTGGTTTGTTCAGATGGGGCATTCTAAAACCTAGGCAATCCCCTCCAAAGATATGCATAAACTATTAGCCCAAAGGGTGAATAAAAGACTGTGGGACCAAAGTGGTCATGCTTGTATCCAGGCTTTGCCAGCAGATGATACAGTGATCCTGCTCAAATCATATATCTGTTGCATTTCTGTGCTGTCTTCTGTGAGGTTTGCCTTCTTGCATGCTGGTGGCATCGTTTAGCCCATTACTTGATCTTTCTTCTTATGTAGGCCATTTGAGTGGAAGGGGCGGTAGACAGAGAGAGCGGATCAGAGGTTGTAGGCATTGGGCAACCATATTTTAAGGTCTGTTCGTTTGACACAAATTTTTTCTTTTTGTATAAAAGTCAAAGGTTTTTCTGCGCGTTTATGAATGACAATTTCACAAGCCATTGTTTTGAAAGTATTTAAAACTTAAAAGTACAAAAGACATACCTAGATTAAATCTGTTATATTACATTGAATGGTATGCTGGTACTTATATACTTCCCTTGATGATGGAAAAAATGTAGGTAGAATCATTGCCATTTTTACGTAACACCCTTCTGTAATAATTTGGTTTTAAAAATGGTCAGGTTTGGAAATGTGATTTATGTACTTTTCAAGTCAGTTTTATAAAATGAGATAGTTTAAGTACATGGTAAGAGCTGGAAAAGAAAATATTCAAATACAGAAATTGCAGAGTTGGTACAAATCCCAGCTTCACCCCGTAAGGCAATATGTGATCCTGGGCATCTCATTTAATCTTGTATTGCCTTACCTCTCAGTGTTGCGAGTCCTTAAACCTTTCAAAATTGTCAGACCCTCAGTATGATTTCCTTCTCAGGGTATGATCTTCATAAAAGCCTCACTCATGGTTTCACTGGCTATATGGTTGCTTCCACTATAATAGTGAGCATTGATATACTGCACACCACAGGCACTTGTTCCCCTGAGCTCTAATGGCAACGCTATTTGAAAACCATGTTGCACTTCTAATCTCAGTCTGTCTGGATCGAGGCACCTTCCTGGTAGCTTCTAATCTGCCTCCACTATCCATGCTATGGTATGTGTAGCTTTCCCCTTCCTTACAATTGGTCTACTCTATCCATGCTTGAGCACTTTTGCATGCTCTGAGTCAGCTAATGTGTGGTCTCTGCCTATGCTGGGTTACATGTACCTTTTCCATACAGTACTGCATTAATACTGCAGGCTGCATACCTTCCCGGATGATATTGATAAAAAGTATCCTGTTTCTATACTAGAAGAGAAGTAACCTCTTCGTAGATTGCTAATGTTGGCCTTCAAATGCTACTTGTTTATCAATCTGATCAGAGCATGAATGAAGAGGATAGGGGGATTTAAAGGGAGTAAACATGCTTATTTTGAATGCTGCGAGGCGGCATGTCTACCTATGGGTTTTGCTCACAGTGGGGTGCCACCAGATATACTTGATCACTTAATTCCTTTGGTTTGATTGAGGGGGGGGCCCAAAGATGTCCATGCCCAGGGCCCCAAAAAAACTTAAAATGGGTCTGCCTAGAAGGTGCTCCGTCTGCATTGGCGTTTTTAATTAAAAATAAATAAATATATGAATACATCTAAGAGAATTCTTAACAGTTCAAGCATTGGTCCCAACATTTCATTGAAGAAAGTTCCTCAGACTCCTCTTTTCGTACTGTCTTTCAGTTTAGAGGATGAAAGTTCGAAAACCACACTTTAAATATTCAGATATTCAAGGGTAAAAGTGTTGTCAAGACACTGAGCATACGTCAAATCAGAAAAATATAATCTCACACAGGAATACATAGAGTTTAACTCTACCTAAAAAGGATACATGGGCACTGGTATTCAATTATAGTTCACAACTCTGACGTCTGGTGAAGCTGCTTTCTCTAGGCTAAATAGTGAAGTGGCAGGTGATCCATGCAGTGTAGTGCCACTACCCTTTTTTCTGTGTTACCCCACACGGCCCACCAGTAGCACCTGCCCCACGGCCTAATGGGAAATACGGGCACTTATGAGCTCAGATGTACTCCTTATTCACCTTCACTTTGCTTGGCCCATAAATCAGGCTTCCCAGCACATAAGAGATTGTGTTGCTCGCAGCTGCATGAATGAATGCTTAAGTGGCATACAACTGGCGCGAGAGCTTCTTTGTTGCAGCTGTAACATATTCCCTATCAAAGTAGGTGACCCTTCTGGTTCGCAGAGCAAGGAGGCTTAATGGGGTAGGCCTCATTCAAAGAAGCAAACATAATAAGCAGCGCTGCTATAGTTATATAAGCAAACTCTAGTCCTAGAATATAGGTAGAAAGTGCTGCATAGTGGGAGACAAATACACTGTCCGCCAGAGAACGATTCTTACTAGTGATAATATCTCTGTACACTAACCATAATCACAATCATCAGTGAATCTCCACTTTAAAGTGATCAGACACATTTCTAATGTTTTGGGCAATATTTCTGCACCACACCCAAAGGGAATCGAGGGCTAATTGCAGCTGTGACACACATTGTTGGCCTCACCGTCAGAGTAATTCCCATTAACGTTAATGTGGCATGTGCTGATATAGTTTGTTCTGTAATTTGATTTATCACAGAAATCTTTCTCTGGCAACATGGTTCATTGCAATAGTTATGCTTTGCACCAGATGGTCGTTGAGCAGAAAACGACTGAGCAGGCACAGTGATGCCAGAACCAATACCCGAAATGGGCTTAAAACTAACTGTACGAATGCTACACTTATTGGTGGTCCCCTTTCCAATGAAACATTATCATTACAATGTGCAGTCTAGGACCTGTTAATGGAGAACATAGACATAGCTCAATAAATAAATACAAAAATGTCAACTGTGTAAGTGTGGGTGGGTGAGCATGTGTATGGAGATGGCATGCAAGTAGTAGACCACGTTAAGATGCTGCATATATGTGTGAATGCAGGTAGGTTATTCAGATCTAATGCACCTTAAGAGCTGGAATGCACTTGACATGTACTGAGCATGTTAGGCCAGGTGAGTGTCCTTGCTCCCCCAGCCCCATAGGCATGTTTCGGTAACATCTTGTGCCCACAGTGCTTTTAAAACCTTCACATAGTGTGCACTGTGCGCGTGGGCCTGCTTCCCCTGCCACCTTCCCCATACGGCCTACTCCCCGCCTCCCCGCCTCCCAGCCCCCCATCCGGCCTGACTGGCCATCGCTCTCCTCCCTCAACACAGGCCTAATGACCTGGCGTTTCAGCATGGCTCCAGCGCCATTGCCATCACAACCTCAGGACAGGTGAGTGTCCTTGCTCCCCCAGCCCCATAGGCATATTTTGGTAACATCTTGTGCCCACAGTGCTTTTAAAACCTGCACACCTGCTTCCTGATATGGCCTACTCCCCGCCTCCCAGCCCTCCCATCCCACCTGATTGGGCTTTTACACCCTCATAACTGACTCCCCTGTGCATCCCTCTGCCCTGCAGCCCCTGCGGCTAAGGGCCCCAAGGCAAAGGGTGGCTCCTACATTGGCGGCTCCAAGGTGTGCCTGCAGGTGTCAGCAGGGAAAGCCAGTGGCCAGCCGTCAACTAGCAGCAAAAAAAAAGTAAGTATAGCATGGGTGGGGAGTAGAGCAATCACTCTACTCCAGAAAGCCCTGCCACTCTACATTACCTTACCTAAGAACATAGCTTGCCAGGCTAATATCACCTGCATCACTCCCTCAGGGAATACTCAATACTAGCAATCACCCGTTAAAAATGTAATCCCAAGTATAGGTATATCAAACAATATGTGTCTGCTATAAAACGAAACCCAACATACTATATTCTGAAAGCTGCTGCATTGTGGTACCTAGACCTTTCTCCCACTATGCAGGACTCTCAAACCTAGGCGTAGCCTCCATCTTTACATATGGTTAATATATGACTAACCTTCAGCCTGCATCGCACCCAGACAGAATTGTGAATCTTAGCAAGTGCCACAGTTAGACAGAATTGTGAATATTAGCAAGTGCCACACTTAGATAGAATTGTGAATATTAGCAAGTGCCACACCTTGATAGAATTGTAAACATTAGCCTGCATCACACCCATTCTACAGGACTCTCAAATCTAGGTGTAGCCTCCATCTCTGTCTATTGTATGGTGAAACGTAATGCATTATGAAACCTGGGCCTCTTTCCCACTGACGGGAAGCTCATGTCTAGGCGTAGCCTTCATCTCTGTCTATCACATGTTGAAACCCACTGATTGTGGATCCTAGGCCTTTCTCCCACTATACAGGACTCTCAAATCTAGGTATAGCCTCCATCGCTGCCTACTATATGGTGAAACACAATGTATAATGAAACCTAGGCCTCTCCACCACTTGCAGAACACTCAAATCTAGGTGTGGCCTGCATCTTTGTCTGCTGTATGGTGAAACGTAGTGTGTTGTGAGACTTGGGCCTCTTCCCCACCATACTATCAAATCTAGGCATTTAGCCATACTGCGAAGATTAGCTGCAAAAAATATAACCCACTAATCAAAAAGCTCAAAATATATGCATACTCAACTCACACAACAACTCACACAACCACCTTTCGCACAGCAAGCCACACACACTTCATCACACTGCAACTACAATCAAACAACACATAAGCTGCACTAACAGCACACGAGGACTGAAATCGATCCGATACTCGCACCAACGCTTGGTGTAAACAGAACTGAAGCTGCCAACAGGACATCACTTCTCTCACTATCCTACTCCCTCTTCACTTTACTAACCCACCCCGCCTTCTCATTTGCAGAACCGCCTGAGCCCCTAGGGACCAATTCCGTTGCTGACAGTGCGCGGTACAAATACCTTTAACATTGACATGATCTCACAGTATTCTGTATTTTGTTGTAATGCTCTATGTGATGCTTCTAGGATCCGATAAATGTATAGGATAAATGTGCACTGAGCACTCAATAATGCAGGTAGGATATTCAGATCTAATGCACCTTAAGAGATGGGATGCACTTTATATGCACTGAGCACTTTAGATGTCCATTTTGGGTACACATCTTCTATATACAGTGCCATTGATTGCAATAGCGCATCGAATATCATGTGGCATGATACAGTTTGGAGTCTGAATGTGTCATTGTAGCCATAGCACCACAGAGCTAATCTGTTATTATTAGATGTATTGCTACTGGACGGTATGCAGTTCAAATGCTCCACTTACTCATATACATTATGCTTTTTAAATTTGGCGTGTCCAGTGAGCATATGGTAGCCATGAAACTGGGGGATGTACACACTGCAGAACTACCATGGACTGTACTTTGTAAAGTATGACCAGCGCTTTTTATTTCTCCATCTGGCTCATTTACTTGAAAAAGTGACAATCTGGTGCACGTCTTTACATTAACACAATGGCTGATTCACGGAATTATTTGCGCTGAAAAACTGAGATTTCTGCGCCATTGTGCCCGGAAATCCACATTTGTTAAACAGGGATTTGCGGGCAGAATGGCACACAAATCCCCGTTTTTCGGCGCAAATAATTCCATGAATCAGCTGTAATGACTGTCGCATTTAGCATGGCAGCAATAGAAATACATATGGGACGATGTTCGTATTGGTGAAAGTAAATACCTACTTCTCTTTCTACTATCTTGGAGTCATAGGTACCTGTTAAATGGGTGGTCACACAAATGCAAAATCATGTGACCAAGCAACTAGGCGTTGCGAAACGCGTCTGTTTTAGTTATTGCCATTTTTGACTATGTTTGGAGCTAAACATAAAATGTTAACATTTGTAAAACTTGAAAAAAAGCAAAGATTTTAATTCGAGTTTATGGATTGCGGTGCTGTTCATTTTGACCGTGAACTGCTACAGTGTTTACATCCAGACTGGGAGTGCGACTCAAGCTTGCTAGTGTTGACACACTAGCGAATATTAGATATATATATAGAGAGAGAGAGAGAAAGAGAGGGGGGAGAGGGAGATAGAGAGTGAGAGATAGGGAGAGAGAGAGAGAGAGAGAGTTAGAGAGAGAGCGAGATGCATTCATGTGTGTGTGTTTGTGCACGCGTGTGTGTATTTGTTTGGCTACCGTGTTTTTTTAATAGTGTACCCTTACTCTTTTATTTTGCATTAATGAACCTCTCAAGGCCATGCCTTTTTTGGGACCTGAAAAGCTTTTCCATGCATTACTTTGTGCATGGACATCACACAGTTGTGACCTGTGCCAGTGGTGTGCACTGTGCTGTGACAACATCCCAGCCTCCCTCCTTGCAATCGCCTCGTTGACGTGGGCAAAAACAAAAAGAATATGAGAACTGTAGAGATGTTTAATGTGTAAAGAGGACCAACTACTGCGTGCCTGCTCAGCTCCATGCCCGAGGCGCAGTCCCTTGATGTGAGATGGTGATTCAGCTGTCAAGGTGCCTGAGTGGACTTGTGGTCATCGTGATGATTGGCTGTGCTCTGATTCCTTTTCCACAAGGAAGCCATACACAAGGAGGGAAAAGGTCACATTTATTCAAATGAATCAACAGCCCTTTTTGGTGAAATGGCCATGCTTGTTAATCCAATTCACATCTTTTGTGTCAGTTTTCTAACATACCGTGCAGCTGGAAGAAGGCACTGGTTTGCTAAAGACATAATGTGCCTTTTATTTACGCTTACACTTAATAGAATATACTGCTGTTCTGCAAAGCGAAATAACAGGATGTTAAAATGCGACCGTGAACAGCAAAGACGATGCCACACAAACATGCACTCACAAGGAAGGACTGTACTGTGGTGAATTGAGCAAAAATGGGCAAAGGGCCTAAAGGTTTAAAATACATCTTTGAAGGTTTCCCAATACGTAACGGTTACCACTTTATACTTAGGTCCAGTAACGATTTAAACATTATTATTGAATAGATGTAACAACACGTACATAAAGGCCTACTTAATGACACGAAAATGCTATGTTTTGTACAATGTAGGTAATAATTAACACCTTGAGACTGTTTAATTAATTAGAACATACCATTATAATTTGAATGTAATAATGCATTTTTAATGTGATCATATCCTCACAGGCCTGACATCACAAAACACACAGCACAAATTAGCATTATTACAACTTTGTTTTATTCTCATATGTTCTTGGCAATTTGGTGCCACATTTTTTTTAAGCAATATGGAAAAGAAATTGTTTTCTAGATAGATTCACACATTGGGCCTCATTACACGGTAGGCGGTAAAAAATGCGATTTACCGGCATGGCGCTATTAGTGTGTCCGCCCTCGCAGGAGGCCGCTAATAGTGTTCCATTACGAGTAAGCGGACACGCGCATAGGGCCATGCCGGTAAATGACCCTACCGCCCTGGCGCAAAAGCACCTTTCCGGCTCCGACCAAAGTGCTGATAGCACCTCCGCCCTCATGCTGCATGCTATTAGCGGTCACCGCTATTAGCGGTCACTGCTATTAGCGGTCACCGTAAAACACCGGAACCGGAAATAGCGTCATCGCACAGGAACGGGAAAGAGCCCGGCAGCCATCTTTAAAAACACAATCCATTGCCATCCCCTGCACTCAGGACCTGCAGCAACACCACAACTGGCAAAACCACTTCCCACAATAACAAACAATGCCCAAGGCCCTAAAGAAAGCTGATGTGCGCCAGCGCAAAGAACACTTTTCAAACGACAAATTGAAAATGCTGGCAGACACCCTGGCTGCAAATGCAGACGTAGTGTTTGCTAGCGACATGCGGCGCCCTGCACTCCTGAGAAAAAAGGAGATCTGGGCTGAGGTGGCGCAGAAAGTCAGTGCAGTGGGTTCCACCCCCCCGCACCATAAAGGACGTGCGCAAGCGGTGGGATGATCTGCGCCTCCGTGTTCGCAGCATATTATCGGCCAACAGGAATCTGGCCATGGGCACAGGAGGCGGAGGAGGATCCCCGATGAAGATGCAGGAGTAGGAGGAGACATGTGCCATTGGCATTGAATCCATCGAGGGAGTGGGCCGAATGGAGTGCGGTGTGGCAACAACGTCAGACGGAGGTGCGTGTCCACGCAAAACACTGCAATGCAAAGCATGAGTTCCTCCCCCAAATGTGAAATGGGAATTAGCTAATGGATGGGGTCATCACACACACATGTACACAACCCTGCATATATGCCGTGCATATTCCCCCTCAACCACATGCATGCAGCACCTCACACACGTGTCACCCTGACTCATGTCCGGATGACCCACCCATCTGGCCAACAACCTGCATGTCCAAACTAGATGTCCAAATCCAAAGGACTGCAGCAACAACAACATATGCATGATGCACCTTGACCCATCACTGATGCTATCCCTGTCTTGCTCCCCCACAGGGTCACATTCTGACAGTGAGGAGCTGGACTCTGCAACGCAGGCCCCACCACCCAAAAAGCAGGCCAAGGGAAAGGATGCAGGCACCAGACCCAGTACATCGAGGGGCACTGGGAAATCTGGAGTGGCCCAGCGATCACAAGCCACACACGCACCGACCACACCAAGGGTCGAAATGCCATCCGACACTGTGGTAGCACCCACACCACCCACCCCCACCACTCAGGAGCCAGTGCCAGAAGGCACGCCGTCCGCAGCCAATAGCTCCGTCGGGGAAGCAGCAGCCACAGCACCCATTAATGATGTGGACGACCCATGTCTGACACCGGAAGGGCAGCGTACACCCAGCACCCAGCTGTCCCCACATCACAGCCCATGCAACACATCCAATGGCAGCATCCATGAGGTGCATGCCGGAGATTCAATGGATGGGACATTCAGTCCCATGGCAAGCTCACCTGATGTCGGCCACATGCAGCAAGCTGCGCCGAGGAGTAACAGGGGCAGGGCCGCAGAAGACAGCATGAGCCTGATACGACAGCGCCAGGAGGAGCTCAATGCCCTGGTTGCCCGGCAAGTGAGCGAGGCTGCCTCGACCAGGGAGGAGATCCGGGGGTTATCAAGGGACATGAAAGCTGCCTTGGATAGCAACACGACGCGCCTATGTGACGAGATGGCCGCTGTGAGGCAGGTCCTAACGCGCATTGCTGAGGCGATGGAGAGCATGCGTCACACACAGGGAGCAGATCAACCAGCCACCCCCTCGTCTACTAGCTCCGACCAAACAACCATCCTGCGCAGGTCCAGCCGGTCCTTGCGGCGGTCAGACTCACAACCCCCCAATGGTGGTGGTGGAGAAGGGAAGTAGGGCCCGCCTGTCACTGTTGACACTTGGAGACTAATGCAGCACTGATGTGCACACCATGTTTGGTGGAGTTGTGGGGGGAGGGGGGTGAGGATGTTTGGTGGAGTTGTGGGGGGAGGGGGGTGAGGGTGTTTGGTGGAGTTGTGGGGGGAGGGGGGTGAGGGTGTTTGGTGGAGGTGTGGGGGGAGGGGGGTGAGGGTGTTTGGGGTGGAGGGTACATGCACGTTTGAATGACATAATGCTCAATACACACGTAATGGCATGGATAATCACATGACTGGACATTGATTATTGTGTATGTGTGCTTTATTGTTGAAGGGTACACTGTGTTAATATCCTCCATACACCCCGTGCCCTGAGCTCCACATCAATTGCACCCTCCTAATCCATGTGCATCAGAAACAATGGTCTATCAGGTGCTGCCGCAAAGCACGTCCCTCATGGGCATCGCCACCTGCATGACCTGCAGCCCCCTCTCCTCCATCCTCATCCCCGTCATCATCCTCAGACGGTGGTTGCAGTTCAATGTCAGGGGGCATTGGCACATTCCGTCTGATACACATATTGTGCAGCATGACACATGCCATGGTGATCTTGGCCACCTTCTCATGCCCGTACAGGAGTGTCCCGCCCGACCTGCTGAGGCACCGGAAGCGTTCCTTCAATAGGCCGAATGTCTGCTCGATCACCACGCGGGTACGGGTGTGTGCATGATTGTAGTCCTCTTCGTGCCTGTTCTGTGGGTTCCGCACAGGGGTAAGGAGCCACCTCTTCAGGGGATAACCTGCATCACCTGCATGGGTGCAACAATGGGTATGTGTAAGTGTCTACATAAAGTGGAGCCTGCACATATCACACAAACAAACATAGCATTTTCAACGACATCCACTGATCCAAGCACGCATGGCAATCAGGGTAACTGCAATGTGGGAAGGTGAGGTGGTCCTTGTAAGTGGACATGCACCATGCATGCATACGTCAGGGATTGCCATGTCCCGCCTGAGTTTAAGTAATTTGTGTTTCCTGGCCCTGGCAACGTTAGTGCCACACTGCTAGTACACTGCCATTCCTTAGTTGATGTCCCCATGCTGTTCAATGGCAATTCAGTGGTGGGGTACGGGTGTGGCTCACTACAATGGCTACAGGAGATCCATTTGTACGCACTCATGTGCGCGGATAATTTCTGATGTTGTTCAGCATACATTTCAGATGTGATTTTTATATGCATGTTGCTGATTTGTGTAATGGGGGGAATGGTGTGTTGTGCGGTGTGCATGTTGTTTGGAATGGCCTCTTTGGCGTAATGGATAGATATGTTTGTCGTGGCACTCACTTCTAGCATGTGGTTTTGTGTCTGGTCCATTGTGGGCTGCCTCACTGTACAGTGATGCAAATATGTATGTCCATTCTTCTCCTGACGCCAGTTCACACCCAGTTGGAGTATGCATCTCCCCCCCCAATCACACCCAGTTGGAGTATGCATCTACCTCCCCACTCACAATCACATCACACTGCCATGTGGTTGGCCTGCTACTCACCAAGTAGCCACGAACGTTGTCCAGCATGTCGCTCCATGTATCGTGGTATTGTCGAGTTCCGCAGGACCATTGCATCATGGGTTGAACCGGGATATCGGGCACAGCAATGTGTGATGATCTTATTGGAGTCACATACCATTTGGACGTTGATGGAGTGGTATTGCTTTCTGTTACGGTACACTACCTCATTGGCATGTGGGACCACCAGTTCAACATCGGTACAGTCGATGGCCCCGATGCAACTTGGGATGCCTGCCAGTGAATGGAAGCCAACTTTGGTGTTGGAGATCTCCTGGGCAGTCCGTGGCATGTATATGTGTTGACTTGTGTGCTTCAGGAGGGCATTGAGCACCTGGTTCAGTGTGCGTGAGAATACTGGTTGTGATATGCCATGCATCTGACCTACCGTATGCTGGTAGGTGCCTGTGGCCAAGAAGTGGAGCACAGTTACCACCTTCAGTAGAGGGGGGATGGCAGTACGGATGTCAATGAGACTCACAATGTCGTTGTATATCATGTCTACAATGGTGGTGATGGTATCTCGGTCCAGACGGTACAGGGTGTGTATCTGCTCAGGGGTTATGTTGACTGGACTGGCTCTGATCCTGGGAATTGGTGGCTGCCGTGTGGTATCACTAGGTGCACTGGTGGTGCTTGCTGCGCCTGTCTTGCCCTCCTCCTCCTCCTCCTGCGTCTCCTCTGTGCTGCCTGTTGTTGTAGCTGCTGCACTGCAATCATGTCCTCTAGCCCATGTAATGCTGCTAGTATTGCATCCATCTTGGTGTGGGAATGGGTGTGGGAAGGGGTGTGGTGTGCTCTTTTGTGCTGCCAGTCTCCATTGCCTCCACCTGTGCTGATTTTGTCAACCTGTGGCAGGTAGGAACACTGCTGTGCTCTTTTAACGTGTGGTTCGCGATGGCGGTATTAGCGCCTTGCCTTTAAGGGGTTTTTGGGTCTACTACATGCCGGTATTGCCATGTCCGCATGGCTCGTGATGGCGTGATATTAGCGCTATGCCGCTATTTCCGGACTGAGGGGGCGCGCGCTCACGGACTTGCCGCTAATAGTGCCACCGACTTAGCGGTGCCGCTAATAGCGGTATGTCCGGGTCGTTATTGGGGAGGGGATTTACCGATACCGGTAATCCCTTACCGGTAACGGTAAATCCCTACCGCCTAACGCGTAATGAGGCCCATTGTCTTTTCAACATTGATTGCTTCAGTTGACAGTGCTTGAAATTCCCCGGAATTTCTTTAATTGGGTGATAGAATATTGTGAAGACTGGCCAAGAGCAACACAATTCAACATATATTTCTGTGGACTGTGGTTGGCAGATATTAAATGATGTACTCATTATTAAGGGTATCCAGAGTGCTTTACACACTGAGATGGCTCGTGGTGCTAACAGCTTTTGTTACTGTCACCCGACTAAATAATAATCATTTTATGAACCTCCGAAAGAAGAACTCAACCTATGACCTGCGGACTATATATTGGATAAAGTACCCCTACTCTATGTCATAAGGAATGCCTGGAGGAGTTCTGTGACAGAACAGGTGACTAAGCCTACGCGCTGAGTTCCTTTCTAGACTCAGAGGTGAGGTGCAATATCCCTTTGAAGTTTGCTGGGGCTATTTTATTCTTCATAACATAGTCACACGTCATTTCCTGGAATACCTGATCTCTCACTCCCTCTGATGCAAGAGATCTGTCACCTTTTGAAATGTGAAATAAAAGTGGAATATCTTGAGCATATACATCTTGCAATTGCTGCAAACAAATATTTCAAGTAATTTAATACAAATCCTTTAAACACATCCTTTGTGGTTTAGAAATGATTTAACCAGTAGGTTCGTGCTCTGCTGTGATAAATTGCAGCAGTACACCAAATTAACATATTGGGCCTGAATTTCAAAAAATATTTTTTTTTTGTAAATCAGGCCCATTATCATAAATGACTCCTTGTTTATCAACTAATGGATGTGCCTTGACAAAACAATTAGTTCCGAAGAAAGGAATCTGAAACTTTAGCCTGGCTTTAATTAGGTGTTTCCGTGGCAGGTAGAATTCTGCTGAACGCTGCCTTTCACAGAGTATTCTGGCTCTAGCAGAAGGCATTGTGATGCCACAAATCAGCATCAACAAATAAAGGGTGCCCGATAAGATCTCGTTTGTCCAGGCTCACATGCATATACAACCTACAAAATTGATCGACACCTATTTGTCGGACAGAATGGGCTACGTTCTCTAACAGCTAAATTACTCAATATAGATTTGTATTCTTCATTTCAATCACAATCCCCCAGAGGCTCAATGTTACCCGAGCCCTGATTCCATCTAGGCTTGACTATTACAATAGCCTCCTCCTGAATCTTCCATCTTCCACTCTGTGACCTCTCCAGCTAATCCAGAATATGACAGAAAGACTTATCCTTGGCCTTAATAAGCCCAGGATCCGCATCACCCCTGCCCTAAAAAGTCTTCACTGGCTCCCGGTTGCTGCACGGATTAAATTCAAATCCCTCTGTATCATCCACAAGGCTGTCTGGGCCCAGGGACCACACTATCTTCACGTTTATCTTACTAAACACTCTCCCTGTAGACCACTACGTTCCTCTGGCACCAACTCTTTGTGTGTAAAGCGTTTTGCTAAACAGAGGGTAGGTGGTTGTTCTCTTTCCTCAGCTGGCTCCCTCCTATAGAACAGCCTCCCTCTGTGCCTTGAGCAGGACTGTCTTAAATTCCAGAAGCTCCTTAAGAATCTCCTCTTTACTTCTGCCCACCCTTCTTCTCTCCTCTGCTAGTCCCACAGTTGCTGTGATTGGTGTCTGGGGCCCTTATGCATCCTCGGAGCCCCTGACTTCCCACGCCCAATCAGCCCAGCTCCTGTCTACCCTCAGCACTTGCATTGTCACACCCTCCGTCCTGGACATTCGCACTTACAACAAACCCATCTCCAGGCCGTGTGGCACTCAACGATCCCAGCACTTCATCTGTGGCTCACTCATGAGCCCGGACTCCGCAGCACTTACCCACTGCACTTGCACGTTCTGAATACTCACAAGGCATAGTAGGTTAGTCCTTTTTCCTTTTTCCCTCCCACTGCTTTTACATATTGTGTTGTGTAATGTGTTTCACTTCCCTTGTTCCATCCCTTCACCCTGTCAGCGTTTTGAAACAGTATTTTACTTGCTGTATAAGCGTCTAACAAGTAAACAATAAATAAATGTTAAAAACCTTTAAATTCCTAATTTCATTTTGGTGCACCAAATCAGCAGTCATGAGAGCAGTCCTGCAATAAGAATATACGTATAGGCTTTTCTGCGTTTAGTTTAGGCTTTCATGGTGTATACAAATATATCTAAAGTGGATAGATTTCTCCATTCAACTATCTTACTGACCAATTGCATTATGCTTTCAACTATGCCATGGGAAATTAATCAGAGAAAACGCTGAACCACTAGAATTTCCGGTTTGTTAACCTTTCAATATTTTGAGAAAAGGGCTCTGCGAGGGAGAGCAGTCTTCTGCCATATCCTACAAGACCCTATAACATGACACATCGCCTATGGGGACCTGGAACACTTTTATTTATTTATTTATTTATTTATTTATTTCTTGCATTGGGTATAGAAAATAGCACTCAGCATTACTGTTGGCACCAACTGAAACAGTCTAAAAAGTTGGACTGGGGTCAACTGAATGCACACATTTCAATCCAGTTGACTTCCCTAAATGACCCAAAATCTGAAATAATCTCTACTGAAATTGATGTATGTAAATTGTTCTCATGCAAAGTCATTTCGTATAGCCTGAAATATTTAGTGGACAATCCCTATAATAAGGTGTGTAATACTTGTCTGGATGTGTTGCAAATTACACTCATGCAAATGTTCCATATATAGTCAAATATCTTTACAGGATTGTGTTTACCAGCGGTGGGTAAAAAGCTCTTGTCTTTTCTTCCACCCTAATTAGCAAAGACTTTCTTCCGTAAGTCTTGCTTGAGAGGGCATGCGCTTTCTGCTAAAGGTCTTGCTGCTGCATGCAGTCTGTCGTTGGTGCTAGGGAGCTGCTCTGTGATGCATGCCTCTGTTATTTCTGCTTCTTTTTCTTCCTCTCTTGACACTTTCTATCCACTTTCAAAATGTTCTCCTTCTCATAAGCCTTCTCAGCCTTGGCTTTTTCCATATTTCGCTCAATACATAAAGCTCCCCATCACCTGGAGTGTTGCTGGCATAAATCTTGATCTGTGACTGACGGTGTGTCCTTATCTTCCTACCATATTTTATATTATGAGGCACTTCTTTCTTCTAGACTCTCAATCCTCCCGCCCTCACCGTCTTTTCCAATCCCTCTCTCGCCTATTGTCTCCCCCTTGCCTGACCTCCCTAATCTTCTTCCACCTCTTCTACTGCTCTTCCGTACTCTTCGGACTTCCTACTTCTCACCTTGCCCCTCTTAAATCCATCTACCACTCTGCTGTTCACACCCTCTGTCTCCTCACCTCCCGTGACTCCATCTCTACCTCTCTCTCCTACCTTGGCTGGCTTCCCTTTCACTCCCAACTTAAATTCCAATTTCTCTGCCTTGTCTTCAAATCTCTCCATGGTCTTGCCCCCCTTATCTCTCCTCCCTTCTCTCCTTCTACTCCCCCTCCCGTTCCCTTCGATCCTCTGACCATTTCCTCCTCACTTCACCCCCACCCTCCTGTGCCTCCTCCCGATTTCGATCCTTCCAACTCTTAGCACCTCTACACTGGAACTCCCTTCCTCTTGATATCTGTTCTTCCTCCACCTTCACTTCATTCCGCACTTCCGCACTTCCCTTAAATCTCTCCTTCTCCATTCTCTGCCTTGAAACCCCTTCCCCCTTCTACTCCCACCCCTTCCTCACTCTTTTCCCCAACTATCTCCCCTCCCTTCTTCTACCTTCCCTCCTCCACCCTCCCCGTTCCTCCTCCTTCCCTCTTCTTCCAGTCCCCCCTATCCTGTCCCTCTCCCTTCCTCCCTAACCCTCTCAGTTAATTGCTCTTCTCACTGTTTATTGCTTGATCGATTCATATTGTAATTGCTTCACTGTTATATAGTTCATGTTTTATGTATTGTTGTTCCATGCACATCGCTTTATAAATAAACAAATACAAATACAAATACAAATACAAATACACTCCCCTCTCTCCACACTTACTGCATCTGATCGCTAATTTCTTCACTTCTAAATTGAATTCTCTCCGTCTGCCATTCCCCTTGCTCGCCAGTCTTCATCCTGCTCCGTTTCCCCACCATACCCCTCTGTTCCCAGTTCCTTCCTCTTTCTAACCTATCTCTAATTCTGACACTTCCTTACTCATCTCTCTGGCACATCCCACTGCTTCTCCTAAGGATCCTGTTCCATCTGGTCTCATTTCTAAAATATTTCCTTCCCTCGATTCTTCTATTACCAGTATTCTTAACATTTCTCTCACTAATTCTACCTTTTCTCTTCTATTTAAACATGTTATCATTCTTCCGGTTCTGAAAATCTTTATTTGGATCCTGCCATTCCTTCGAATTTCTGTCCTTATTCTATTCTTGCCTATCTTTCTAAATTACTCGACCGTCTCGTCCACTCTCAGTTTTCCTCCTTTGTTACGCTTAATTCTATTCTACCTTGCTTTCAATCTGGTTTTCAAGCTCTTCATTCTATGGAAACTGCTCTTTGATCTGTTTGAGACTCTCGCCTTTCTGCCCGCTATGCAAAACACTCTTCTATTCTTATACTTTTGGACTTATCCGCTGTTTTTGACACAGTGGTTAACACATTACTTCTTCTTTTCTAGCTCTGTAATTTCATGGTTTCAATCCTATTTTGCTAACTGTACCATTATCAGTATCCTGGGCTGGTGTTTATCCTAATTCCTTTCCTCTTCTACACTGTGTCCTACAAGGGTCTGTACTTGGTCCATTACTCTTCTCTTTGTATACCTGTCCTTTAGCTAAGTTTATCTCTTCTTTTGGGTTGTCTCATCACTTTTATGCCGATGACACCCAACATTTTCTATCCTTTTCTTCTTTCACGTCTGATATACATTTGAATCTTTGTGCTTGTCTTTCCGTGATCAGAGCTTGGATGATGGACCATTTTCTCATGCTTAATCCATCTAAGACTGAAGTTCTCTTTTTTCCCGCCAATACTATCCTCCCTCCTGTTTTCCCTCCATTTGTTCTTTTTTCCCCTTTGCATCTGCCCTTTTCTCTGACTGCCCGCTACCTTGGTCTTCATTTTGATACTAATCTTTCCTTTGCCCATCATATCTCAATTACATCTTGTTCCTGCCACTTTGATCTTTTTAACATCCGGAAAGGTAGACCTCTTCTTACCTTCAGTACTACGAAGATTCTAATTTCTTCCTCAATTTTCTCTCAATTATTCTACTGTTCTGTTCTTCTTTTTGATCTTCCTGCCTCCTGTCTAGCTCCCCTTTTCTATTTTCAATGTTTCTATCCATCTCTTGTATTCCCTACCTATCCGTGACTCTATTTTCCCTTCCTTGGCCTCTCTCTGATGGCTACCTTTTCAATCTCAGCTTAAATTCAATTTAAATATCTTTATGGACTTGCTCTCTCTTGTTTCCTTTTATGTCCCACCCACACTCTTCATTCCCAAACCAACTTTCTTTTAACTGTTCCTCGTGCCCTTTGTGCTTCCTCTCGTTTAAGATCTTTTTCTCTTCTGGATCCTCCTTACTGGAATGCTCTCCCTCTTTCCCTTTGGTCTATTCATTCTTACTCCACCTTCAGTTCTGCCCTAAAGATCTTCTTCTGCCTTAATTGTATGGTGAGTTCTACTATAATCAATATTATTTTATTGTATCCACTTGCTCATTTTTATTGTACTGTAAAATTAGTTTTGAACAGCGCCTTGGCATAATGTGCTATATAAATGACAAATAAATACAAATACAAATATAAATACAAATCCAACCCCTAGATTTATTCTGACCTCCATACTACACCAACATCACCAGCCCTCTTCAACCTCCCTATCACTTTCTTTAACACTTAAACAATCCATGACTCCATTAGCCCTACCCTTAACATAAACCCAACCCAAACACATACCCAGACACTTAATCTATCCTATCCACTAACCAAACCTCAACATGACCAGCCCTCCAACAACCACCCTGGCTCTAACTCGTCCTAATTCTAACCAAAATCTATACTCTTAACCATATCCTTACCCCAAGCCCTACCCCAAACCTAAACTAGGCTATCACATGCCTACTAAACCCTCCTTAACCCTACAATGTACACTAGCAGCACTGCATGGCTAGTTGTCAGCTCCATTTTTTTGCTACTTTTTGTTGGTGACTTTTTCACTGCAGACGGGGTTTCAGCACAATTTTTGACCGACTACATTTTAGTTGGCATCATTTTCACAGTTTAATAGAAACACTCCCTTATTAATCAAACTACTTTTTTAAATATTGAATATTAAATAATTATATGAGATGTATGTAGTGCTTATATTCAAAGAGATTTACAGATCAGATCATTTTGTCATCACTTGTTGGCTAGCTATGTGGTTGGAGCATTGTTATTTGTTAAATATGCCAGACTATACTGTAGTGATGATATCTAGTAAGGGTGAATCCAGATATACTGTTGTCTGCAGCTTTGAGAACTGTCTTGGGTTGATCAAGCTATTTATAAAATTCCACTGCCCTGTAAGACAAAGGGAATTTCCTGGAAAAAATACTTGAATTTGCACTAATTTGCATACCCACAATGCTTTTCTCATGTTGTTTTGACCTGGAGGTGAATGTCCATGATGGCTACTGGGTGGCATAGGGGCAGGTGTACGATTTCTTTTTCCCACGCCTTTTTAAACACCCCATAATTTGTCTGGTGTTTGCTCTATACATAGCTATATATTCAGTGAATACACTTTAGTTAATAGAGTTAAGCGGATCCAATTTATCGCACCAGAGCCAATGAAATGTTGTGGGTGTCAGAATTCTGATGACTCCCATGATTACATTTTTTATATCTCATTGTTATTCCCTGCTGTGATGTCATGTATTTGCTCATGGGCTGCAAAAGGGGGAAGGGACTTCACGTTATGATGGTTTTTATTTTCACTGAATTGCAAGGGTTCTGTTATTCTATACCTTCTCCAGTGCTCACTGGCCATGGTCTTCTGCCCTAGAAACAGCTGTTTTAGTACAAAATATTAGAATCACTGTGGCCCCACGTCCTTCTACCTGTTAAGTCACCAGATACCACCGGCTGTGGCCTTCTTCCAACTAACCACCTGTGCATCACAATCAGCAGACAATTATTGCTGTTCCATAAATTTGCTTTCAATTCCACGCCAATCCATAACGAGTATATGAAATGTAAAATGTTTGAGAGCTATTTATGCCGAAGTATTGTTATTGTTTTTGCTTCGTAAATGTCATTCCACCATGTCCGAAATGTCCATTATCATCTGTAGCAACATCCAACATTCTGTATTCCACAAAACTGAGTGAAGACAACCTATTTTCATTCTGTCGACAGCCAACACTGCCATGGTGTGCTATTATTTGCTGGTTGTCTTGATGTCTACTGCTGAATCTTCAGTTCTCAATCAACTTCAGCCCATAAATATAAAATCCAGAACATTTATTTTCTCCTTTATCTATAACAAATATTGGTACCAGTAAAATGTGCACAGTAAAATCACATTTATTTACATATGTTTACAACACTTTGCCCCATGCGTGAATGTGGGATTGTGAATTTCTGATCTATGTGCATACAATGTACATGCAGGCACAAATCAATTGCACCAGATGTCTTCTGGTTTTGGGAAGAAAAGCAGAGCTATCAATTTAGAATGCACGGGATGTCAGTCCACCCACCCAAGATAGGAACATGGTTTTGTGATTCTCTAATACAAGAATGAGTGCCCATCCCACTCAAAGGTCTCACGACTGCAGAGCCCTTTCCCTACTATGCAACATCAAGAGAGAGAAGAGGGTGCTTTTATATTGGGATTATTTTACATGAGAATGAAATTAGGATGGCTGAACTCTGTTTCATTTAACGTTTACTTTTTAATATCTATGGCATTCACAATTCTGAAATTATTAAGCAATTTTACATTTAGACTATAAGGCATGGCCACTGATTTACAATCCAAAGTACTAGACTGTGCCTTGGAATACCAGAGTAACTCTCTCTTACAAAATGCTATACTGTCAGCGCAGGGAAGTGTTCCTTGGTTTACACAGTTCAGAAAGCATTTTTGTATTTATATAACTGTAATTTTCCTCATGTTTAAGTACAATAAAAACAGGATGTAATTCACACGAGAAAACTACAAGATTCTATTCTCATTCGTTTCATAATATTTTGTCAGGCCCTGCGCTCTGTGAGCAGAAAATGCTACAAGGCAAATTTAACTTAAATACAGTGAAAAACAAACTGTGTTTATTTATTTATTTTAATCATTTTATTTATCATTTTAGAATAAGCCGTACAAAGAAAGGTGACATCAACATATCCATAACTTCAGGAATTTGCACTCAGATTACAAAATGCATCAAACAATCAAATATAATCACATTGAGATACATAAAAGCAAGTCCTTAATAAACTACTACAAATCTCTATCCCACCGTAAAATTCTAAAAACCGATTACAACAGACAATACAACATCAACAAACACAACACAAAACTCTATATAGAAAACACAACAATCCCCCAATTACATCATATAGAGAACACATAACGTGGTTAATGAGTATCAACTATTTAATTCATTAAAAGAACCCCATGTTCGAAGATAATGCTCGTCTCGCTTCTGTTTCATTAACATCACTTTCTCATAGTAAGACAAGGTACGGAGGCCTAACAGCCAATCCTCCACATTTGGCTTTTTCCTTGATTTCCAAACTTTTAATATTTGTTTAGTCGCTATTACCAATACCCTGTTGATCCATTCCGTCCCTGCTTTGGCCTTATCTCCCCTCTCCTTGCTTGATAACACAATCGTCGAATAACATGTACGTGGTAGCGAGTCCTCCAGTATAATAACCAATCTATTCAGGACTTCATCAAAAAGGCAGATACCCTTGAGCATGTCCATAGCATATGAATCAAGGTACCCTCATGAAGACCACACCCCCAACAGACATCATTATCTAGTAGTCCCAGCTTGGCCATTCAAGCAGGGGTCCAACACAATCTACTTAGAATCCTTTGCCTAACATACCTTAGTACCAAATCCATTTTCGATTGCACACCTACACGATGCAGACTCTTCTATTCTTCACTCGGAATGTCCATAACCAGTTCCTCCGCCCTAGCCTGGCAATGTTTTTCCCAAGCCTCCCTATGCAAGTTTTCCTTTGGCATTAGTCTCGTGTACGTTGAGACTGCACGTGGCAGAGAACGGACAACCTCACAGACCACGGGTCTCTCTTTCATGGGATCACCTAGCATTCCCTGCCGTTCCGTCAAAAGAACTTAACATCCCCATAACGTGCACGTTCCCTACCCCCATCCCAAATGATTCTCTAAGACGTTCAAAGGAAATCATATGACCACCTAGACATCACGTATCCTCAGTATACCTTTTTTGATCCAGCTTTGCCAACTCAAAGTTTTACTAGCTATCTTTAGACCTGCATTATACCATATGGATCCATCGTAGTGTATCCAGATATTTTCCCCTTTGATTGCCATAACATTTTGCAAGTACCCTCTAGTAGTAATCATGGTGGGTAATCTCACTGTAGAGTTTGGCATCTTAGAACTAGAGTACATATCCCGTAATGCATAAATTGAGAATTGCTCACTCTCAATAATATGCCAGTATGGGACATACTCGCTAGCCTCAGAGAAATAAACCGTTGATTTTTTTAAGAACAAACCCAGTGCAATAATGAACTAAATTAGAGTATCCAAACCCGTCCTTCCTTCACAGAGCATGTTAAAATGTGTTTGGAAATCTTAGGCTTGTTACCTTGTGGGATATATTGACCTACTAAATGCATTGCCCCACATTACTGTGCTGCATTGGTCAAGGAACAGAAAAATGGCTGCTCTGTGCCCGCCAGGATCTCAAAATTGCGTTTTTACAACCACCAGAAAAATGGCTGCACCACCCCGCCACACACATTTGAGGCGAGGAGAACAGAGTACACACTGTTGGAATGTGCCAGTGTGCTCTGCCACATTTAACATGGAATTAAGTAAATAGGCAGCATTGCCTTGCTGAAAAACCCCAAAATTCCCTTTCAAAATTAAACTTTTTCACTCTTTGTAAAAGCTGCGTTGACGCTAATTCCATCAATTCATTTTGAAACAAACCACTGTGATTAAAAATTCCATGCCATGCCCAGGACCATCCATTGTGTCTCAGCAAAATCTCAGCAAAATCGGCCTAATTCCTGGATGACAGGCCACGTCATCTTAGCTTGGAAAGAAATCAACCAGGGGCTTTGTTTTCATTTTAAGGCGAAACGCGGGAAACGTGGGAAACGCGTTCATTTTCTTAGGAAACGTATCTAAAACTCAGCTGTTCAGAGAAAGACTCTCAATAGCTGAGCCACGCCTGTTACAATGTATCCATGCTACAGAACAACTCCAGCATTCAAGAGAATAACTATAGCTGCATGACAGTGTGTGAATCTGCTGGAGATGAAAAGTTGAATTAAAGAAAGAAATATTGGCTGCACCACGTGTAAAAAAATGGGCCTTTGCAAAACTACAGAAAAAAAAGGTCTGTTTAAAAAAATAAATTACTGAATGAAAGCTTGCATTGCCTAGCAATGGGAAAGGTTTGTTGCTGTTGAGACTATATAACATGGATTATTTAATGCAATAGGCTTGTTTTAATTCTGGATTTAAGAGCATAAATGAAGGATTTTTAAAACAAGGGTGCTGGAGTTGCAAGTTGAAAAAAAAGGTTTTCTGCTTGGAGGAGGGCTCTCTCTCTCTCAGCAGCTCCTGGCAACTCCCTGATAATTACAGGGTTGGACAGACTTTCGTCTCTATTGAGCCCATGGACAATGGAACTCCCAGGGCAAGGAAGTTGGAAGTGTGAAAAAGCAATAAAATCTACAATCAAGCTGAAACCCCCATCCTGCTTTGAAGGAAATGCCAGTTGGTGTCAGCTGACAAGAAAAAAAAATGGCCCAGCCCCTTCCATTTGCTTTAAAAGATTATTTCATGAATACATTTTAAAGACTTCTATCTCTGCAGCAAGACTTTGAAAAATTGTGAAAACTTCCCAGTTTAAAATTGACCTTGTGTGCTTTATTTTGAAACTTGGTAGAATGTCTTGACACACTCTGGACAGAAATGGTGAAATATTGAGAAAAGTATAAATGTTTCAAACATACATTTTTGTACATATCTCCCTCATGACAGTACCCACATATGTATAAAATTATGGAATTTTAGGCCGAACTTTTCATGCCTAAAATGATGAAAAAGTATTAACCGTCCAAAATAAGGTCTCACAGATTGCAGGATTGGACGGCTGTACTTTACATACAATATGTGACCTGATTATGCAATTTATTAAGCTGCTACCATTGTACAAATGTTTAAATACTGATATGACCGATTTTTGGCAAAAATGTCTGTGGGGAGTCTTTTTACCTCATAAAAATACAACTTCCTAAACTGGGTACCGCCCAGAGGAGGCCTCTAACATTGATTGCCCAATCCAGTTGTTTAAAGGCGTGTTTAGCTAAGGCAACCCAGCAATATAGTCAATGATGTCACTATGCTCTATATAAAGGGTCCCGGACACCAAACTCAACACACTGATTCCTGACTGATTCCTGATTTCTTGCTTGGCGTCCTGTCTGTTCCTGTCTTCTTGCAATTATCCATCTATAATCTAGATCCCAACCACAAGGCCAAACCTTGCTGATCCTGCTTCAGCTAGGCCTCCATTTTTAATTATCCCAATAACCAAAGGGAAGCTGTGGTATTTTTAGAAAGCATCCTGAATTTAACCTGGCTTGCAGCCCACTAAATGCAAACCTGCCATCCAGCTGATCTGTAGTATCCAGTACCCAGAAGTGCTACCCGGTATCCAGTCCATGCCTGCTGATTTTGTCCAGCTGTCCTGTGTTAGACCGGATCCGTGTGGAGATCCAGAGCGCTGACTGTCCAAAATCCAAACTAAAAGTGGACTGCGAGTATCAATAGGAACCATAGAAAACCATAGCATACCTTGCCTTGCCTTTTCCGATCCCAATCGCTAAACCATCCTATCCTTACCTTAATAACTTGTAACATTGTCAGAATCCTTATTGCGACCCTGTCATTGATTTCTAGTGCAAGCGCTATCTATTTAGTAATTCTTGTAATTTAAATCCTAAACTATCAATCCTATTTTGAGTGATCGGACTGGTGGGACTGGTTCCGCCAGGGCAGGCGCTGGGGAACTAGGGTTGAACTCATGAATCAACCCTGGAGCTAACTGTGTCCCTCTTCGGTATTCTAGCCTGAATGCTCTAGTATAGAGTAAAACTATTCTTGTCCAAATTGATTTTCTTTTCTACCCTATTTTTCTAAAATCGCACCTCATACTACCTTGCATATCTCCATCAGTTTAATAGCTAGAGACTTCATTTCACCTCCTGATTGTACCTAAAATCTATAGCTACACCCCAACCAAAGGACTGCACTCCACATTTTTTATCAAAAACCGTTTGGTTAATTTCAGGCGGGGATGAGCATTTTTGCAAAGTTTTTCATGTGTTACTTTGACTATCAATTGTTTTAAACCTTCCATTCATTTTCTAATTGTATGCTATTGCTCAATCTATTTCTTATGACTGCTTGTAACTTTCCAGTGTTGCTCCCGTAGAGAATTTTACTTATTTAAGGATTTTTGCACACATTCATTGTTTTATTCAGCCATTTCCGAGTGTCATTTTAACATTGCAAGGGTTTCAAATCCGTTTTTCTCTCTTGTTTGGGGAGGGAAGGTTGGATTCAAATTTTGTTTCATATTCCTCATTCCTGATGACCTGCTGCTTCCTTATATCTATTTAGAATTGATTATTTGTGGGTTGAGGAATATTGCAGGGGGAAATCCTAACTTGTGTGCTATCTTTCTAAAAATTCAAAAGTGTCTCTATTCTCTGGTGTTTTGTATCTGTGTTGCTAATGGGTTAATTTAAGTGCATTGCCTACATTCCTATTGTTATTGTTACCACATTGATGATTGCTGCCCCATATATTATATGGTTTTCTTGAATTTTAAATAAATAAATAAATATTACCTTTACCAACCAGCCTGGTTCCTGGTCCACCATGACCCGGGGTTATTTGAAAAAGGGGTGTGATATGAGTGGTGTATCTCTCAAATATTGAACTTACATATATAACAAAATAAGCATTTCAGTTGTGCGCTGCATACTAGGCTGAGACCAGGGTGTATCGCTGGATTGAAATACTTAACAACCTTCCCCCAAAGGAACTCTTGAAAGATCTTATCAACTCTACCGATGACCTTCTTGGTTAATTTCAAGGGGATGGATTGAATAATGTAGAGTACTTTCGGTAAAAGAACCATTTTGATGGCATTCATTTTTGCCCAAAGTCCCATCGTTAAGCGACCCCATTTGGAAATATCTCTCCGGATCTTTTCCAAGATTTGTGAAATATTATATTCTGCCATCTTTTTCAGGTTACGGACTAAGTAAATCCCCAAATATTTCATTGCCCCTGTCTCCCACTGACAATTTCAAGAACCCATATCGCTCCTTGGATGGCCGACATCTAGGGGAAAGACCACTGTCTTCCCCCAGTTTATCTTATGGCCAGACAATGATCCCACTTCTTGAAACATGCATTTCAACTTTTCACTCCCTTCCAACGTGTTTGTCAAAATGATAGTCATATCATCCGCATAGCACACGATTTTAATTTCACTACCCCCAAACGTAATTCCATGTAGCCTCTGCTCCTGTTTTATATATATCCAATCAACGGTTCTATTGCTAAGTTAAATAGGTATGGCGACAATGGGCAGCCCTGTCTAGTGCCTCTGGACAGGAAGAATGGAGAAGACATAACACAATTGACCCAGACTCTAGCACTAATAGATGAGTTCAGCATTTTAATTACTCTTATAAAGGGATCCCTGAAACCCATTTTCCTAAGTGTATGATACTAAAAGGACCAATTAACCTGATCAAAGGCCTTTTCCGCATCCATAAAAATGAGAATCGCATTTCGAACCTTTTCCTTCGGGAGTCCCATTACATCTATTAGTGTCCTCACATGGTCATACCCATATCTGTCCATCATAAAGCCAACTTGGGATCTACTAATCAGTTCTCCAATACACTTATCCAGCCGATTAGTCATTATTCATGTAAATATTTTGAGATCAACGTTCAACAATGATACTGGTCTATAATTTTCAAATTTTGTATGATCTTTGCCTGGTTTTGGAATCACCACAATGCAAGCTTCTTTCATCGTAGGGCATACAATCCCATTGGACATAAAACTATTATATAGGGTGCATAAAAACGGTGACAACACATGACCCAGTGCCCAGTAAAACTCAACCGGAAAACCGTCCAGGCCTGGTGATTTACCTATATTAAGCTGTTTGATGGCCATCATTATTTCTTCCCCTGTAATGGGTCCATCAACAGCTACAGCTTGGTCATCAGACAGCCTTGGCATAGTAATTTTATAAAAAAAAACCTATCCATATCTGCAGATGCCGGTAATTGATCCTCCCTATATAATGACTCATAGAAGTTCCTAAACTTTTACAAATCTCACTTTTCCTGGTTATATAATCTCCCCCACCTCCCTCTACTTTCTGCACAAAGTAATTATCATTTAAACCACGCAACCTATTTGCTAATAGCTTACCATTCTTGTCCCCTTGCTCCCAGAATTTCTGCCTCATGAAAAACATACCTCTCTCATACTGGGAATCCATCCCCTGTTTAAGGCGTTCCCATAATCCCCCCACAACAGCCTTATCCTCGCTACTCCTTGTCAATTGATATTTCTTCTGACAGGTATTCAACTCACTCTCCAGCATCTTAAGTTCACTCATCCCCTTCTTCCTCATGCGTGCTGTGATGTTCATCAGTTCCCCCCTAATCAATGCCTTAAAGCTATCCCAAACCATTAAGTTGGAGGCAGATCTTTCATTTATGCTAAAGAAATTCTTAGTAAACTCATGGAGAGACTCAAGTACTCCTTGTTCTTGCAATTTATAAGTCTTCAAGCGGCACCTAGTAGTTCCAGACCATTCCATTCCCATGTTCAGCTGCATCGTCATTAAGGAGTGATCTGAAATACCTCTTTCCTTAATTTCTACACTGGAAACATTTTCAACAAGCCTATCCGAGATTACGAAATAATAAATCCTCGAGTAAGAATCGCGGGCCAGTGAAAAAAAGGAACATTCTTTCATCCCTGGATGCTTGAATCTCCAAACATTAACTAAGTCTAGGCTATGTAAGAACTCATTAAACACTTTGCTTGTGCTCTCCACAGTGTATCTGCAGTGAGCAGAGCAGTCCATTCTTCCATCAAGAACACAATTGAAGTCGCTTCCCAGGACCATATGCTCCCCATTCATCTCACCCAAAAGTGTCAACACCTTCCTAAACAAATCACTTCCACCTGTACACGGACCATAAATAGACCCAATTGTGATTAGTCTGCTGTCATATTTAGCATTTATCAGGATCGCCTTCCCATCCCCATCCATTAATATTTTCTCTATGCTCAGATTCAGACCCCTATGTAATGATATGCCCACTCCCCTCGAGTTGGAACTATGACAGTTTAAACAAATTCTAGTAAACAGAGTTTTCTTAAGGAGATGCTTGTGTTCTTCTAATAGGTGAGTCTCCTGCACAAGTGCAATATCTGTATTCTCTCTTTTCAACCTGGTCAGAACTTCCCTCCTCTTCCTAGGAATGTTAAGGCCCTAAACATTCCACAAACAGATATTCAGGTCACCCAGCTAATGTCACTCACTGAAATGTATCCAACCACCCATCCCCATCTTCTTTCTTCAAGGCAGGACATAAGAGGTATGGTAGTCTACAAAAGCATGAGAGGAGTCAATCATGACAATATTCCCAAAAATGCAAGCCTAAATAGGGGCGCAATAGCATAACAATGTCCAATTTTAATAAAGCATTTATATATCAGAGGATTACGTATCACAACAGTATATACAAGACAACACATAACAATGACATACACAGACAAACCACATTGACACATCTAGTGTATATAGAGCACTACACCTCGCCACCCAGCAAGGTGATTCTGAGATACAATATATACAAAATCATCACTATTCCGAACTATAGGGACTCCAAAGCCTGCACATATGTTCTACAATCCCAAAATATTAATCCCCACTCTACTATTATTGCCAGACACTTAAGACAACCAGAATGCATTGAATAGGATTGAGACCAGCCAACCAGTAAAAACAACAAACACATCAATTCCAAAAACATCTCAATAGGGTAGTTTAGGCTACAAAGATGCCTCTATAACTTCTGTATATTCTACTACTCCATTATATAATACATAGCACAATCCATACGAGGTGGCCTCGTCCCTTGTAAATGGCTAGTTTTCGCTAATGGTCATTACAGCTGGATTCTCTCAACACTCACATAACAAGAAGGTCATACCTTCCTATCAACTCTGCAGATTTTGTTGCAGCACACAACTCAGTGTTACGCATATTCACCAACCCTTCAGCTAGCGCATTCTGTCATTTGGCAATTAAATACTTCTAAATCTACCCACCAACCTAGGACTAGTTGCATGCCAATGAGACCCAACATTTGTTTACATTCTCCAATAAAACCGCATCGCCCAGTCTGTAAATATACATTACAGCGTAGGCGTGAAGGTAGTACCCCATGTACCACATCAAAGTAAACATACCCCAACAACTACACAACTGACTAGGTTGAAGCGGTGTCAAACCAAACATCCATAACCCAATCCCAAGTTAATAACGCTTTAAAACCACCCGAAATGTCAGTATCAGCTAGGACTATGTCTGTAAACTATCTCAGATGGCAAGATGTGTACCCTCAACCGATTGAAGCCAACTCATTTGAACCCTTGGCAGGGCTAATTCCATCAGCCTCCCTGGTACTCCTCCAGACCACAGCAAGGTGAGCAACACTCAGTCGCTAAATTGGTATTGCAGACATTCAAAATCTATCAAGACATTTTCATGTAATTATGAATACAGAAGTATTCTGCACCCCACGCCACGGATACATTAGAAGGCATTTTGCATAGTCCCCTTCTAGATTTTCGTATCCCCTTCCCATTTATTTTACATTTTTTTATTTATTTGATGCCTGATATTGCTGGCATCTTGAAGAGTGTTCCAGTGGAGAATAAAAGTAAATCTCTAAGCATTATGGCAGCAATGAGCAAGCAGGCCCACTCAAAATCTATGAACGCTCACTCAGCGGCGCTGTGCTGGCATTTGCAGCATTAATGTCACTGTGGTGGGCTCAACTACAGTAGCATTCAGGCCACGTCTCTAGTGAGTGCTAGTGTGGCTTGAGCTGAATTTACAGGCAGTTTCTTTGCAAACATGAGAGGGCAAACAAGTATTTCAAATGTAGGTGCATTGAGCTGCCCGTTGCTTTCCCAAGCTGGCACCTGTGGTTCCTGAACTTAAGGCAAAAAAGAGCAGAAGCACACTGCGGAGGACACCACTCAGCATTGCAAGAGGGATGTGGATGTCAGAGCCAACACAGTAGAAGAGGCTCGGAATCGGCTGACTTGTAGAGCAGAAACACAGTGCATTTTTCCACTCTATTGTGGTATTTTATTTGGAAGCAGGCTCCCTAATAACACCACCACCCAGTTCCCTCCTAAGTCAGGAACAAAGCAGAGCAATGGTTCTTGGGGACATATCTCATTCCTTTTGGGGATTCTTTATACTGACTTTGAATATTTATTTTAAAGTGCAGCAATAACAGAGAGCTATGGAATTCCCAGCCAGCAGGCCTCACTTGATCCAGTACTTCTTTTTACAGGAAAGTAGGTATATCTCAGGTTAAAAGGGTTCAGAATCACTCATTGACATAGCCCCATTTTCGGTTCTATGTGAAAATGTCGCCTGGGAAAAAGACACCAGGTAGGCCATTTCATTCCATGCACCCCTAAACGCCTTCCCCCACATACTCTAGGACGGGTATTCATTACTATCATATACTACAGTCCTAGAATATTTGGGGGAAAGTGCTTGATTTTCTTGTGAGTGCAAATTTTGAGAGGCAAAGCTGGTGTAAAAGAAGCTCTCGAAGTATGCTCTCGAGGGAGCCATGCTCACCAGCCCAGCCGAGCCAAGTGCACCGCATGCGACCAACCCATCGCAGAATAATCAGGGTAACGCATGATTTTACCCAAGAGGAAGGGGTTTTGGAAGAAGAGGTTGGCAAAATAATCAGGGAGGGTTTCGAGGTAACTAAGGAGGTTTTCAGAATGTTCAAGGTGGCTTCCAGAACGCACAAATGGGCAGTCCAACTATGCCAGATGGACAAATGGCCCGACCACCGCCAGTGTGTTGGCTGTGTGGAATGACTGGACATGTGGCGCGCATGTGCAGAAGCCAAGGCATGTGGCAAAATAACCAAGGGATGGGGGCATGCTTGGTGAATCAACCTGCTGTCCCGCAACAGGGGGGTGCACAAAATTGCACCGTGTATCAGCAGGCATCAGGCTTGCAGCAAGGTGCACAGCAAGTAGTTCAACCACCGAACATGGGGAATTTGCCCCAGGGACAACCCCAGCAGGCACCGCCACAGATGGCACAGGGTACTAATTCCGGAGGGAGGATTAACCCTGGAAGTGGGGGGAACTCACAAGTTTACAGTGGGCTGAACCTATATATAAAATATGACAGCTCACGGGGGACTCTGATGTGCTCTATCCTATCAGTGACACCAGACCCTAACAGGGAACCCAGGGTAAATGTCACCATAGGGGGTAAAGAATATTTCTTCTTAGTTGACACGAGTGCAACGCGTTCGTGCATACGAGAAGGCAAGTTTTCCTTGTCCGACGAGGCTATAGATACTCAGAGTTTCACTGGAGCTCATAGTAGAGTTCCCTTTACAGACGCACTCCCGGTCTCAGTGGGAGAGCGTGAAATGAATGTACCCCTATTATATTCACGTCAGACCCCAGTAAACATTCTGGGTCGGGACCTGATGACTAAGTTAAACATGACCATCTTGTTTACCGAGAATGGTATAGTATGCTCCACCCCAGGAATGCATTATTCAAACGTGTGCAAAATGATAAGAGCATACTCAGGACGTGTAGCAATAAGGGCTATACTGCTAGAACCAGAGGTTTTCGCATTTGGCATGCTGGTGCTTAAGGCGGGATTTCCAGGCCTCGCAGACAAAACTATGAGAACCCCTGATGAGTTTTTTTTCAGACCACAAATACCCTGGCACAAAGAGGAGGGACAAGTATTTCCCTAAATGATACAATCTGCTGCAGTGCGAGGGAAAGTAGTATTGGTCGAAGGATATGGTGACGAAGGCAGACAATGGTGTGTAATTATCGCCATTGAAGAATGGTATCGAGTGACTGACGTCACCGATGACGATCTGTTCGAAGAACACCCTGACCTAGAAGAGACAAGGGTGGAAGTGAGTCTCACATTTTGTGTCAAAATGATCAAAAGGGAGGTGCCACAAAGAATGATGTTGGCACTGGTACGTCCAGAATACTTTGATGACGACATGGCCCAAGTTCCTGCCGCAGTATGGACTACAGGGCCCTATGATGTAGGTATCCTGAAGGGGGCAGGTGAAGTGAAAATTAAACTGAAACCATGAGCAATTTTACCATGAGCGCGACAATATCCCATGTCCAGAGAGGCAGATGAAGGGATCGCCAAGACAATCTCTGCCATGATGGAGCAGGGCATCCTAGTGACCTCAGAATCACCTTGCAATACTGTGATTTACCCTGTTAAAAAATCAAAGAGAGGGTCTTGGCGTTTAATCCAAGATTTAAGAGCATTAAACAATATTGTTGAAGCCAAGTTCCCTCTAGTCCCGAATCCCCCTACAATTCTATGCAATATACCCACTGAGGCAAAATATTTCATGGTGATCGACTTGAAAAATGCTTTCTTCTCTGTCCCGTTGCACCGTGACTCACAAGACCTGACGTCATTCACTTTCAGACAAATGCGCCTGAAAAGCACAAGGTTGCCACAAGGGCACTGCGAGTCCCCGTCTATTTTCAACAGAGTCCTGCAAATGGACCTAAGCAATATTGCAATGGACAGTGTTGTTTTGCAGTATGTAGATGCCATTCTGATCTACAGCACCACTGAAGAGCAATGCAGGCGCGACTCCATCCAGCTACTAAATATACTGGCTGAGAAGGGATACAAAGTTGATAAGGAGAAGCTGCAGTACTGTCAACAAGAAGTGTTGTACATAGGGCAACTGATCTCACATGAGGGGAAAAAGGTAACCCCAGAAAGGGCTGAAGCTATCATGAACACAGCCAAGCCGCGCACGGTAAAACAAATGCAAAGCTTTTTAGGCCTGTGCAATTACATCAGAGCATGGGTCTTTGACTACAGCTCATATACCAAGCCCTTGCTTCAGGCCCTAAAAAGGTCCAAGCGACAAGGGAAGATACCAAATGGACTGAGGCAATGGAAAAGGGGTTCACAGAAATCAAGGGGGCAATTTGTAAGGCCCCAGTTCTCGGGATTCCTAATTATGCAGAGGAATTCTATCTGTTCTCACATACCGATGGTCATTTTATGACGGCAGTGCTCGCGCAGCGAACCTCGCTGGGGTACAAGCCCCTGGCATTTTACAGCGGGAGTCTGGACCCAGTCATGAAGGGCCACTTCCCATGCAAACAAAACCTAGCTGCTGCTGCATTCGCTATCAAAAAGGCGTCATCCATTGTGATGGGGTTCTCCATGACACTGTATGTTGAGCACTCACTGTTCGCCATACTAGAGAAGCCAAAGGGCACACTGACCTCTCAGAGAGCATCCGCTTATGAGGTGATTATCTCTAACCCATCAATCAAAATAGTATGATGTAAAACTGTAAACCCTGCTACGTTCATAGCTGAGCCAGTCACAGAGGGAGAACCTATACACGACTTTGCAAACTATGAGGAATTCTGTGATGAGATCCCCAGGGTAAAGGAAAATGCCCATGCGAGTGGAGAGATAGTCTTTATTGACGGGTCTTCGAGAATCGACCAAGAATACGGACAAAGGTATACAGGCATGGGCGTGGTGAAACACCTGGCGAATGGGGAGTTTCGAGTACTCGTTAGTGCACAAATACCATCCCATTATTCGGCACAGGCTGCAGAACTATTAGCATTGATACTCGCCATTGAGAATCATGTAGACCGGGAAGTAACAGTGTATAGTGACTCCGCCTATGTGACGTCCACAGTGCACGCAGGGCTAGCGTGCTGGAAAAGGAGGGGCTACCTCCGAGCAGACGGCATGCCAGTGCAACATGCAGCCTTGTTGGAGAGGCTGATAAAAGCACTACAGCTCCCAGTGAGCATAGCGGTCGTGAAATGCACCGCTCATACCAAGGGGACAGAGTTTGTGTCACGTGGAAACCATGAAGCGGAAACGGAAGCTAAGCGTATGGCATCCAAGAGTGAAACAATCATGGACGTGGAGGTGGCACATACCCATGAGCGGATGATGGTAGCGCGAGCCACACCAGAAGCATATAGCAATATGGGGCAGACTCAGCTAATGGAGCTCCAGGGGGAGGCACCTCAGGAGGAGAAAAATTTGTGGAAGCATCAAGGGTGTTCTTTAAACCCCTCTGACGGGCTGTGGAGGCAAGACAGCACTGGTAAACCAGTAATGCCTGTCACCCGTCTAAAGGTAGCGCTAGAACAGCTTCACTACCCCATTAATATGTCAAAAGAAAACCTAGCTGCAACGCTCGCAGAAGACTGGTTCACACTGAATTTGGCGGAGCATGTAGCATTTTTTATGGTGAGCTGCATAGTCTGCCAGCAATTCACCGCTGGGCACACATTAAAAGTAGTGAGAGGAATCATTCCCCGACCAAATGTGCCATTCCAGCACTTACATATCGATTATGTCGATATGATTCAAGTATGCAACGAGTACAGGTATTTAATTGTGGTGGTGTGTCCATTCTCTAGATGGATAGAAGCAGGACCCTGCACACACCCCGACGCTACCTGTGCTGCCAAGTTCCTCATGAGGGAAGTGTTCCCTAGATGGGGGATGTGCGAGGTAATGAGATCAGACAACGGGGCTCACTTTGTTAACACAGTTTTCGAGCAGATCAGCTTGTTGCTTGGTATAAAGCACAAGTTCTCGTCGGTGTATCACCCGGAGGGAAATGGCATATGTGAGCGACTCAATGGCCTATTAAAGGAAAGGATAGCCAAGCTGAAGCTCACATTAAAGAAGGGATGGCTGCACTGTCTACCACTGGCATTGTATGCACTTAGGAACCAACCAGTATCCGACCATCATCTCACACTGCACGAAATAGTTACTGGCAGAAGGATGAGGACCCATCTTACCCCCGAGATAGAGCTAGATGTGATGCCCAGCCAACTAGGGAGGTTCTGGGAACAGAGATGCAAGACTATCTTAACTGTATGACATCCAGTGCCTCTGTCATTACAGACCAGCTGCAGCGACGGCAAAAAGGGGACAGCACAGAAAAAAACACAACAGGAAGTGCTGAAGCAGGTGCAGCTCAAATCCTTTGTGCCCCCCTCATTTTCCCTGGTGATGCAGTATTGGTGAGAAACCACACAAGAAAAAGGTGGGATAAGCCAAGATTTAATGGCCCCTTCATCGTAGAGGACTGCACCCCGTCTGCTGTCAAGCTCCAGGGCAGAAGAGCATGGATCTTCCTAAATGACATTAAACCCTTTATAGGAGTGATCCCTCTGGCTGCATCCAGCTGCAAAATATCTACAGACAATAGGGAAGAACCTCACCGCGTTCATACAAGATCAATGGCAAGGAAGAAGGACGCATGAGCAGAAAAGACAAGACGAGAGCTCTTTGTGAAAATGTCAGCCATACACTGAACATTTCCTCTAAACACTAAAAGGAATGAAAGACAAAAAAACGGACACTCTGTGCAGCCAAAGGTGCAGGGGAAAGAAGAGAATTGCACATTCAAAGCAGCAGTAACGCTACATATACGAACGTTCAAAACCACACAAAGCATTGAAAAGGCCCTAAGACTCTGAAAAAAAAGGGACATTTCTGAGAACCAAAACGATATCCTGAAGCAACTAGTACCAAGACTTTGTTCATAGAACTTATGGTATCCCCCAGTAGAAATATTACAAAGGATGTGCTTTCCTGTTATCGGCTAGTATTAGAGCCATATCCATCACTTGTAGGGAGAGAAACCAGCATCCCAGATTTCATTAAAAATCCAGCTAACAGGAAGATAATACAGCAACTACTGACTGTCCTCGCGGAGGCTTTTGCCGAAGTGCCAGAGTACTGGGAAAAAGGACAAATGCTCCCACCTCAAGTGATCATCGATGAACTGACATACACCTTATTTTTCTGAATCATAGAGGAGTGCCCAGGACTTGTAGGGAGAACCACAGATACCCTAACCTTCATCAGAGATCCAAGAAACACCGAATTCCTTAACCAAGTGTGGTACAAATTGAACTACGTGGTTGCAATCCACGCAGCAGGAAAGTGCAAAGGCTGTTCACGTAAAGGGAAAAACCTGTAACCTCGAACCCAGCAAGAACAGGTCAAATGTCATTATCACCACAAGACAGCCAATATGCATACTGTGTTTTCTTTCACCTCATCGAGAACTTTCCAGAACTAGTGGGTAGACCCAACAATGTTGACGTATCTACATTCCTCAGAGACCCAGTAAAGAACGTACAAATAAACAAGCTCCTGAGAGCCATCATAGCGCAACTGAGAAGCAATTATGGTCATCCACTGCTGAGGAGAGCCTTAGAAGGAGGAGATCCACAATAAGACTTTCCTCTGAGGACAGATCGAGAATAGCAAAAGCGAGGACTACGACATCTTTTTCCTAGTTTATTTTTGGTTTTTCCTCAATTTTCTCTTATTGTTCTTATTCGCCATCCTTCCACCATGGAGCAGATCGAGCAGAGAGACACTGTTCATCAACGTGTCACCGAGAGACCGAGCGAAAGGAGGGACACAAGAACTTCACCATCTCATTTTCCTTATTCTTCATTTTTCTCATCTTTTCCTATTTTTTCATATGTTCACTTATGGTTTTATTTTTGTTCTCATTTTTATAACATTTTAATTTTTGTGTGATTTTTAGCTCATTTTTTCCTATTTTTACATATGTTCACTTTTATTTTTATTTTGTTTTATTTTTACAACATTTCATTTTTTGTGTGATTTTTGCAGTTCCATTGTTTTATTCCTTCACTGTGAACAGGTTCCAACATGACCTCAGGACCAAAGCAAATTCGAGGGGTTCACTGGGACCTCACCTACTATAGATACGCATAATTAATGTGATGTACCAAAGTTGCTAGCCTAACCTTTTTCCCATAGTCTAGCAAACGGAACTGTGCTGCATACTCAGAGACTATCGTCATCACCCGCAAGAGGGGGGACACTTAAAAAGCACTCAACACTTTAGTAATAATAGACTTTTGAACTGTGAGATTGGAGAAAGAAAAAAATAAATAATTGACTATGGACTCGGTTGAAATGGGGGCCCAGAACAGTAACATAGTTTTACCCACAGCAGAAGGGCGCCCCCACATCCCTAGAAGGAAATGCTGCAAACTGTTGTTCCGTATGATAATGTGCATATGTACAGTGATTATTATTGTTTTTCTAGTATTAACAATCAGAACTGCTTTCTTTATTGGTGCACGAAGTGTCCCACTATCAGTACGCCCACTGGATAATGAGCGTCAGGGTCCAACAAAAGCACCCAGACCCTATATGGTATTCCAGTTCCAAGAAAAGCTAATGATGGAGCAAATGATTTAAAATTGAATGTAATTAGCAGTGATACGCATACACATGAGGTAATGAATGGGGAAAAAGCTGGAGACAGGGTCAGCGCGGAATGAATGAGAATGTAGAACTGACCACGGCACGCACCCACACACAGAATGCACACAAACAAGGGCAAGTGTCAATGGCTACAAGACCTCCAACGAAGACAGCAGAGAAGGAGAGACTGCCTGCCGAACATTCAATTCCAGAGAATAGAGTAAATGACCAAGAGAGGCCAAGTGAATTACCAAAGACGGAGGAAATAGCAAAATCCCTCAAAAGAACAGAAGTGGCCACAAAATAATTCACAGAGAAGACGCACATGGTAATAAATTATTTGTTCCCATTCATAGTCCAAGCAAAGAAATTGCACGAGAAGCTGAACGACAGAACTAAAGAAACTATAACAGCAAGCACGCCTGCGCCAATGCAAGGAACAAGCCGCAGGCCTACAACACAGCCACAAGTTGGGAAGTTGATGAACCAATGGAGGTTAAAGGAAGTTTATGATAGACTATAAATGGGAAGGAAAGGAAGTACAAATCCTTCCCCTACCACAGCGATGCAGTTGAGGCAGCCTGCTCCACCGAGCTACCCAAAGTGGAAAAGCAGCACAGATGCATTTAGAGAATTAGACATAGCAAACTACAGAAGAACGCTGAGAATCAAGAGAAGCCCTCACGAAGATACCAATGAACTTAACGACTACCTGGATAGCACAGCCCATCTTGGAAACAACATATGGTGCCAGCACATGAAGGACGTAGGACGAAGGCAGTCAGGAGAAGAATGCTTCGTCTGTGCACTCCTGCCATACAGTATGGGAAAGTCCAAGATCTTTGTGGCTGTAGAAATTGATGTCCAGACAGCACACTGTATGTCACACGTAGCAATGTGCAAGACCAAAGGCCAGTTCATGGGTAGTGATGCCTCCTTGAAATGGGCAACAGAAGCAATTGACCCCGACAAGGATGATTATGTTCAAGACATAAAGACAAGAAACAGAGCCCATACTAAGAATCATGTAATCAGATACAAGAACCCTGGAGTAAAAGGGGCTGGAATTAGATGGGAAGTGAATCAGAGGTTAAACGTTCAAGGAAAAACTCCAGAGGAGGCTCAAAGTTGGAAGAACAGAGGCCAAATGCAGATTTGGGGGACAGTGCTTTCACCAGATGGATGGGAGAAAGGAGTGGTGATCTGCAGAGCCTGGATGGTCATTGGTCAATACTAACCTACCATCAACATAGTGCGGAACGGATGCAAGCCATTATGGCCAACACTTGCAAAATTACTCACATGGGTCGAAGACAGAGGGGGACCCCTGCAGATAGTACCACTGGACAATCCAAAATTCTGCTTCAGAAACAATGGTACAAGGAAGATGGGAGAGGATCAGAACTGTGGATGAGTCTTTGACGCCCCAGGAATGATACACGGAACCGCAGTGATTATGGACCATTACTGGGCATGTGGATCCAAAGCATATATAAGACTACCAAAGAATTGGGGAGGTATATGCACAATAGTGAACGTCCATGTTCCTGCACTAGTGATCCCCAAGAATGACCTAAATTTGGACAGTTTCCCGAAAGCAGATGCTCATCTAAGGAAAAGGAAGACGCACATGCTAATAGATTATTTGTTCCCATTCACAGTCCAAGCAAAGAAACTGCACGAGAAGCTGAACGACAGAACTAAAGAAACTCTAACAGCAAGCACGCCTGCTCCAATGCAAGGAACAAGCTGCAGGCCTACAACACAGCCACAAGTTGGGAAGTTGATGAACCAATGGAGGTTAAAGGAAGTTTATGATAGACTACAAATGGGAAGGAAAGGAAGTACAAATCCTTCCCCTACCACAGCGAGGCAGTCGAGGCAGCCTGTTCTACCGAGATACCCGAAGTGGAAAAGCAGCACAGATGCATTTAGAGACGTAGTCATAGCAAACTACAGAAGAACGCTGAGAATCAAGAGAAGCCCTCACGAAGATACCAATGAACTTAACGACTTCCTGGATAGCACAGCCCATCCTGGAAACAACATATGGTGCCAGCACATGAAGGAAGTAGGACGAAGGCAGTCAGGAGAAGAATGCTTCGTCTGTGCACTCCTGCCACACAGTATGGGAAAGTCCAAGATCTTTGTGGCTGTATAAATCGATGTCCAGACAGCACACTGTATGTCACACGTAGCAATGTGCAAGACCAAAGGCCAGTTCATGGGTAGTGATGCCTCCTTGAAATGGGCAACAGAAGCAACTGACCCCGACAAGGATGATTATGTTCAAGACATAAAGACAAGAAACAGAGCCCATACTAAGAATCATGTAATCAGATACAAGAATCCTGGAGTAAAAGGGGCTGGAATTAGATGGGAAGTGAATCAGAGGTTAAACGTTGAAGGAAAAACTCCAGAGGAGGCTCAAAGTTGGAAGAACAGAGGCCAAATGCAGATTTGGGGGGCAGTGCTTTCATCAGATGGATGGGAGAAAGGAGTGGTGATCTGCAGAGCCTGGATTGTCATTGGTCAATACGAACCTACCATCAACATAGTGCGGAACGGATGCAAGCCATTATGGCCAAAACTTGCAAAATTACTAAATTACTCACATGGATCGAAGACAGAGGGGGACCCCTGCAGATAGTACCACTGGAGAATCCAAAATTCTGCTTCAGAAACAATGGTTCAAGGAACTTGGGAGAGAATCAGAACTGTGGATGAGTCTTTGACGCCCCAGGAATGGTACACGGAACCGCAGTGATTATGGACCATTACTGGGCATGTGGATCCAAAGCATATATAAGACTACCAAAGAATTGGGGAGGTGTATGCACAATAGTGAACGTCCATGTTCCTGCACTAGTGATCTCCAAGAATGACCTAATTTTGGACAGTTTCCCGAAAGCAGATGCTCATCTAAGGAGAAGGAGATCTGCGAAACTAGTGTCCAGGATAAAAAGAGAAATGTACTTTTCTGCCAAATCAGAAGAGGCATTTCATGCAATCCCTTATGAACACAGGCTGTTCAGCCTAACCTCATCAGTATTCACAACAATACTCTTGCCACACATCCAAGTTTGAGCAAATACTAAGTGGTTGCAGATAACCAGATGGGAGTTATTGCAGACCATCAATACCACTATAAAAGGATTCAACGCGATCAAAGAAGAACTGAGAGCAATCAGACTGATGGCCCTCCAAAACAGATATGTGCTTGACATGATCACTGCGATGGATGGAGGTGTTTGTGCTAAAATCGGGGAATCATGTTGCACATTCATACCATCACACTATGAAGAAAACGGAACCCTCACAGAGGCCATAAGCATGTTGACAAATCTAAAGAATCAAATGATCGATGAAACGCATGAAGTGGACGATGACAGCTGGTTTGGGAACCTATTTTCATGGGTCCCACAATGGATGGCTGATATATTCAGGTTCCTGGGAGCCTTGCTAGCAATGGTGCTGCTAGGATTCTGTGTTATCAAAATAATCACCACACAGTCCAGAAAACTGCAAAAAAAGCCATAGGGATGAAAATAATGGTCGATGCTTAACCAGGATGGAAACCTAGAGACCTGACGGGTGAAGAAATAAGAGACTTTGTGAAGGCCAGCAAATTTGCGCCAGAAGGAACCAAGTTCACATATCCTAAGAAACTAAGAAAGTATGAAGGAAAATGGATTTACTGCAGTCCAAATGGACAATGCCAGCTAATGACCTGGAACAAAGATGAACATGTCAAAACAGCAGGGAGTTTGAAAGGCGTGATAAAGATATGGACTCCAAAGACACACATGTTCATGCCATCATGTACCAACCCTCAAGACGATGAACAAAACACTGAAGAATCAAAAGAAATGGAGACAAAAATTGAAGCAGAAGTGGTCGATGAACAGGCCAGAGGGGGGAGTGTAAAGGAGATAGCAGACATGACCTGCACCCCTGCCCCTCATTTCGAGCTACCAGGAGGGTACTCGCCAAGGTGCGTGATGTATGAAGAGCAAATGAACCAGCAGAGAGCCGCTCTGGGACTCTGCCCAGTGTACATTAGAAGATCCGTGCCTGTTGAAGCGCCCATAACCAGACAACCCTGGGCAGCACGGTACCCTATCAGACTGCCATACCAGCCGCTGATACGAAATGAGGAGGGCCCTCTTGTGATCCATGAGGAGACCCCAAGAGCCTTAAACAGAAGGCCAGTAGAAATGACATAAGTGCCTGAACAGACTCGCAAATGAGTAAAATGGCTATCGAAGATGACACGCCAGCGCGAACAGTTATGAAAATAGATGTAATGGAACACAGGAGAAAGACGATGTTAAAATGTAAGGAAACGTGTTACAAGACAGAATGAAAGTAACTAACCTGTCAAACGTGTGCAAATAGGCTTGGAACGCAAGAAGCTAAGAAAACAACACTGCTTGCAATGCTTAGTAGAATAATAGAAGCAGCATGCACCAACTATATATCTACCTCAAGAAGCACATTATACAAGTGCGACTCAATTTTGTGAAGCAGACATGTGCTCAGGCTGCCCCAGGCCTAACAGGCCCAGTTTCACAACCCAGCCAGAACAGAGAGGAAGAGCGGAATCGAAACTCAACAGAGAGCGGCTCACGCCTGGGAAATCGAGGTCATCCAGAGAAAGGGAGGAGAGCGTCAACTCGCAAGAATCAAACTCCGGAGCATACAAGCTCGCCCGTGAAGGTCAAGATAAGAGAGGCCCAGGCAGGTGGCAGGGCCGAAGCAGAATTAAATACAATAAAAGCTGGAAACTGAAGCAGATTCATGGTGAACAGACAGTTGACCAGCCAGGCACGAAGAAGTACCATCGCCTGATGTCATCCAGAACCCGAGGATGCCATAACTTTTCTTGATAAGAGGCTACAGTTCCGAGGCCATACCCAGCCAACTAATTGACACATAGTCCTAAGATACTGATTGATGGAAGGGAGGCAGGGTGAAACTTGGGACACCAGGCACCTGGGTGTCCACTCTGCATGCTGCTAATTAAAATGGGGATTTATGCCTAGGGGTGTAACCCGCCCAATCACAATGGACCAAGTTATCTAGGGTCCTATAGATCATAGAACCAATGGGACGTCGTAGTTATAGTGACGTCCATCACACGTGATGTAGATCGATGGGCATAGACGCCCACCCGATAAGAGTTAATCAATCCACATGCTCTGTTACCATATACAGATATAACACCTATACTTACCTTTCCTAACCAATTATATTGCATGATGATTTTTTATAGAAGTAGACGTCAGTGGTCAGTTTTGCCTATAACAATGACTGTTTGACTGAAGTTCGACGAAGTCGGAGCGAGACAGGTGATCGCAATGCTGCTGATTCCCATTTGTTTCTCTGTTTGATGTACTTGTCATTAAACGGACTTCCCTTTGCCAATTTACTGAGTCCTCATTATTGAGTCGTGTTGGAGTAAGTGAATCCTGCACCCCCTGTCCTCACATGGTGCAGCTATCTTGTCTTACAAGTTCTAGAGGGTGAGCGCTGACCTATGGGCTCTTCAGTAACTTCTTCCCCTCCTGAACACGGCCATCTTCTTTTTTTTTTCTCAAGAAATTGGTATCGCGCAATATGTGCAGCCCATTGCCCGAAAAATAAGGATTATACTATTTGCACCCCGAGCACACTCTGGGGTGTGAATAGCTATCACCCCATAGTCGGGGGTGCGTAAATGGCTGGTAACGACCAGCAGACTCTCGCTAAGGCCCTCACTTCGCTCGGGCCTGCATTGGCTTGCACTGGTGAGCCATTACCGGCCATGTACGCCCCTCGATACAGGGGTGATTAATATAGTAATGACTATGTGTAGGACATTTCCAGCAAGCAACATTTAAATGGCTGCATTCATTTGTGCTGATCATGTTCTAAAACAAAATCATTTTGCAATTTAACTTCCCATAAAATATAAGAATTATAAACTGTGAGGCTTAATTTTGAAGACATATCATCAATTAAGTTTATAAAATGACACATGAATGCATAGGCTAGTTTTATCTTCCAAATTAATGTATTCCTGGTTTGCAGTTGGTGCCGGTTTTCTTCAGCTTTCAAAACATTCTTCCAATGTGACTAGGCACCACTTCAAATGAATGCAGACAATGTTTCATCATTAATGTTTACAGCACTTCTGGCTGTATTTAGTTCCAAATGTTCTCGTTGTGTGGCAAACCCTGGACTATTTGTCAGGTGCTATGTTATTTGTCAAGGGAGCACATAACTATTTGTAGCCCATTAGCGCACCCTTGTTGTGGTAGCTGTTGAGAAACAGAACTCATAACTTAAGTAATGCATATTCTGGCACCTCTCCACTTTAAACTTGAGGCTGTCTCCATTTGTCTTTGGGTTTCTCCTACATTTCTTAGCATACATGTACAAAGGTCTGTTCTATATGGTTTATACAGTTTGATTGTATGTCTTCAATCTCCTGGGCGTCTTCACGAATTGTAATACTTTTTCTACTGTACTCGGCCAATAGTATTTGAATCTTTTGTTCATCATTTAGTTATGGGAAGCCTCTGATTTATATTGTGAAGTCTCTAAAGTTGTGTCTTCTGATACCTTTACATTTGGTCCAATTAATGAAGATGCAAGTTTCATCTTGAATACGGTGCAAATTGCGTATTTATATATTATCCTGCTTTCGTTTTTCTGTCTGTTTTCATCTTCCATTTTCAATCACAAGTCTATGGTCACTCATCCTATATGTGTTCATTATTTTTGTTCTATGTTTAATATTTTTCTTTGTCTATAAAAAGTTGGCAAGGCTATATTTCTGTGTTTTATAGTTGTAACATTTCATCTTGCTATGTTTTCCTGTTTGAAATTCCCAAAACATGTATGTATTGTTCTTCTTGTTTTTACATCTTGAGGTTCATAGTTTCTTTTCCAGTATTTTCATCATGTATTGCGTGCTCTTTAGTTGATTCACAATGTACTTTATAATGATATGTCTTAGTATCACTTTCCCATGACGTGGTTGTAGAATTCGGTGGTTCTTCTTTTTATTTCTACTATTAGTCAGAGTGTTTCTAGTTGTGCTCTACAGCCCTTTCTGTGCATATTTCTGTGGACTTTGAATATCTGCTTACAGGCTAATAAACGCATCTTTTTAGTGGGTGATTTATACTATTTGGTGGAATCTTCATTTTGGGTAGGTCCCTTTACTTCACTTCCTTTTAGCAGGTTTGGTTTAACTATTGCATTAACTAGTTGTTGCCTTAGTGGTACACAAGGGGAAATATATACACCTCTCTATGTCATAATCCACCATCTGTGCATTTTCTTGAGGGCTTTCTTATGGCCAGTGTAAAACCTCCATAGTCACTGAAGAATGTTTCTGGTGGGTCGGGTGCATGTCAAGGGACACAGAGACCGCCGAGGGTAGTCTTATCACATTTCTCCACAATTTCCCTTCAAATGTGTCAAACCACAGCACCTGTTTCCCTGCAAGATCTTCAAGGCCATAGAGAATGCCCGGGATGACACTCATACACTTGCAAATAACCTTCAAGAGAGTGCCCACCCTTCCTCACGAGGAACCCTTTAATAAGATTCCATTTCAATATAATGTTCCCCATTAGTATTTGCTCGTAATAAGATTTAATTAGAAATGTCTTAATAGGAATCCCTGAGTAGAGGTATGCGTCAACAATCTCTAATGATACTCCAGCTATTTTCCAATTATATAAAGGCCTGTTCCACGTCTTACCACCAATAACCAATCTTGGTTTTGTGCAGATTAATTCTTAAGTGATTCCTGTTCGCATAGTCATATGCCACAGCCAGAGGGTATGAGGTATTAATATCGCCACATATATGGTCGCCGCAAATAATATTGCCAGGAAAATGTCCTGGCAATATTATTTGGGTGAACATATATGTGGCGATAGGGGAAAAAAATAAAAAAATAAAAATTCAAATAAAAAGAAAAACATTTTTTTGGGGGGGTGCGGGGTGTCCCCCGCATATTCCATGCAATAATGTCGCCACAAAAAACGACAATTTTTCGGTGATATTTTTGTATGGCGATATTTTTGTGGCAACATTATTACATGGAACCATCCAGAGAATGCTGCAAACCAATAGGAGAACAATCAAGGAACACAGTATTATCTGCCTAGGAAAGCTATATTTAGGGCTCTATGCTAATCTTTGGAGGAACATTGCGACATCCCTTAAATACAGTATCCAGATATGCAACATATAGGTTATAAAGAATGGCAGCGAGCATGCAGCCCTGTTTCAATCAGTGATTGGTATAAATGGGTTTGGTGCGAGCCCCATCCAAGTCCAGTCTAGCCTGGACAGTAGTATCAGTGTACATTTCCCTTATACCATTGAGAAAAGTAGAATCAAGCCCCCAGTCATTTAACTGACTCCACAATTCCTCACGAAGTATGCAGTTGAAATCCCATGCATAATCAATGTAACAGAGATACAATTTCTTCCCAATATCCATATGGGTGTCTGCATTCAGATAATGTAAAGCTCAAATATTATCCAACCTACTGTGACCACTTCTAAATCCTGTCTGTTTCCAGTATAGCAAGTCCTTCTCTTCTATCCACAAGTTACCTCTGTGTAATAACAATGTAGGGAACATCTTTCTTGCAACTGGAATCAATCATTGTCGAAAGGCAGTAGTTCTGGTGGTCCGCCCTATCACTCTTTTTTCAATACGGGAACTAAAATAGATTGCTTCCAGCTTTCAAGTATTTCCCCACTGTAATAAATGTATACAGAGATCTTGAATAATAAGTGTGGCCACAACTCCAGGTTATGTTTGATCACCACATTAGCAATACCATCGGGACCAGGGGCACTAGAGGCCTTCAATCTGCTGATCACATTCAAGAGGTCATCCACATCGAATATGGCTTACCAGGTCTGAGTCCCGATGCAAACCAAGTGTGCATGTATCCACTATCCCCGGGCCAATGTAGCTCCCTAATGTAGGTGACCCACTTATTTTCCAGAATGGGATTAACATCTTTGTATCTTGGCCACACCTTCTGATAAATACGTCCTATGTAGTTGCCAACATTTCTTGCTATCATAGGTCTTCAGCATACCAATACCACACAGTTAAATCATTATAACAGTTCTCATAATGAGGCCATGTTGTTTTATTCTAACATATTTAAGCCTGCATTGATTCAGCCTTATGTTGTCATTGCATTTTACATCTGGGTGTGCTCTATTAGAAGGGGGAATCTTTTTCCAATTTAAATATTTAGAAAGTACATGTGGAAACCCTGGATAGGCATTGCCACTGGCTACATTGTGTATCATATGTTTGGTCATAAATGTCAGTCATTTTAGGGCATTGCATCCTCTCCAAACCCAGACCCAACAGGCCCGGAGGTGGAGTGGCCCTGATGTTCCCAGAGTGGGTCCCTGCTTCCATCATACCTACTCAATTCTACTACTCCTTTGAATGCCTCGTCTGTTGGCTTGGCGTCTCACCCTCACCACCATCTACAGGCCTCTGGGCACTATCTCTCTCTTTGAATGGGCTATCTTGCCCTTTTCCCTCTCAATCTCTTCATCCAAACTTCTCCTCCTTAGTGACTTCAATTTCCACCTCGACTTCCTTGAAACAACCATCTCAAAGTTCCGTGCCCTCAGGCTAGACTGACTACCTCTCTCTCACTATTCTTCCTTCTGGCCCGGCCCACTCAGCCAAACACACTCTGGATGCCCTCATTTCTGGTGACATCCTTATCTCTGATCCGGTCACCATTCCCTCTCCTGGTCTGACCACTCTCTCCTCCCACCTGGGGCACCTTGGCCCTCTATCCAAGCCACCCCCCGCACGGCCAGCCTCCTTTGCCGCCATCTGACCGATGAAGTGTCAATCGTTGCTTTTGCTTCCACCTTCATCCTCCCTCCAACCCCTGCCTCTCCCTCGGACTCTGTCCTTGTTAACCTGCACCTTTCCATCTCTTATACCCTTCACATCCTTGCCCCTGCCATGAGGATCCGCATAAAACTTGCCTCCAAGAACAACGGTTGGCATGACTCCCTTCAAGCATCTCTGAAACACACGTGCAGAGTTGCTGAACGGAAGTGGCAGACCTGGGGTTTACCCGCTGGCAAACTGGCCTGCCGCCTGCTCCAACGGCAATATTGTTCTCTATCTGCTCATAGAAGCGGGCCCACATTCAAGCCAAGCTTTTCAAAATCTGTAAGGAAATCGCCAATCCAGCAGCAGTCTCCTCCTCTCCCCTTCCTTCCCAGGCCCTCTGCACAACTTTGGCATCCCATTTCACATCAAAAACTCAGGACATTCTCTCCTCATTCTCCTCCACCCCCATCTCAACTTCATTGCCTGGTCCCCTGCCTCCCTAGGTTACCCGCCTTCTACCCCCTGCACTCTCTTCCTTCCTGTCCATAGCACCGGACGAGATCTCCAAAGTTGTTGGCTCTATAAAGGTCTCCTCCAAACAGATGCTCCCTTGCTCTTCTAAACCATTAAGGACACCATTTCCTCTCTCACCCCGGCTCTTGCTGACTTCTGCAACCACTCCTTCACCACTGACTCTTTCCCTCTATCCCTCAAGCACTCACTTTTGCACCCTCTGAAAAAAGCTGTCTGCTGACACCTCCTGCTCGGCTAACTATTGCCCTATCTCCATGCCCCCCTTCCTGGGTAAACTCTTGGAGAAGCTGCTCCGCACCCAACTGACCCTCCACACTGAACTTGTTGGTTGCCTCCATGACCATTAACCTGGATTCAGGGAATTCAGAGGCATGGAAGCTGCTCTCCTGAACACCTGTGAAGTCATGCTTGCAAACCTCGACTCTAACTCTCCCGCTGTTCTCATTCTCGTTGACCACTCCTCCGCCTTTGACACGGTCAACCATTCTATCCTCATAAAACGGCTCTATGATACCCTCAGCATTACTGACCAGACACTGGGTTGTCTGATCTCTTTCTTCACTAATTGCCCTCTGCGACTGGGCCCTTTCGCGTCCACCACCACAGTTTCTACCTGTGGCATCCCCCAGGGCTTTATCCTATCGCCACGACTCTTCAATGTCTATCTCAACCCTCTGGCTAACTTGATCTCCTCTTTCTCCCCTCATTTCCAGTGCTATGCCGATGACACACAACTTTCCTTCAAACTTCCCTCTACTACCTCCTCTCTCATCTCCGATTGTCTGTCCGCCATTAAGGCATGGTGCAGCTAATGATCTCTGTCTAAATGCCGATAACACAGAGATCCTTCTCATTGGGACACATGTGCTCTTCATTCCTCCTACTGTTTGGCCACCCTCTCTGGGCCCTCTACCCCTACCATCCTGTGAGGCCAAAAACCTCGGCTTCATCTTCTATTTCGCTCTCTCCTTCACTCCTCATGCATGGACCTTACCAAGAAAGCCCATTTCCAGCTCCACCTCCTTAGAGGCATGCTCCCTTTCCTCACCTTCCCCAGAAGCTCAATGTCTCCAGAGCTCTGGTTCTCTCTAGGCTGGACTACTGCAACAGCCTCTTTCTCAATCTCCCTCTTTCCTCCCTATGCCCCCTCTAGCTAATCCAGAATACGGCTGCAAGATGTATCCTTGGCCTCAAACCCAGGGACTGAATTTCTCCATCCCTATAATGTCTCCGCTGGCTCCCAGTGGCTGCAAGGACGAAATTCAAGACCCTCTGCAACATCCACAAGACTTTCTGGGGCCTAGGACCATGCCATCTCCAACTTTTCCTCCCTAACTATTCCCCTGTTAGAGCTCTCTGCCCCTCTAACTATAACTCTTTGATTGTCAAATGCTTCTCCAAGCAGAGAGTGGGGACAGCTCTCTCTCCTCAGATGGTGCCTCCATATGGAACAGCCTCCATGGCCCTCTCAGACTTGAGCCGTACCTCCTTAAGTTCTGGAAACTGCTAAAAATATTCTGCTTTTCTCAACTCTCTTTCTCTCTCTCCCTTCCCTGCTAATCACCCCACTGCCGCTGAAACCGGTGGCCTGGTCCTCATGAATCTAACAGGATACCAGACCTTTCTACACAGTCAATACCAGCACCACCCCCATTACCGCACTGCCCCTGCGGGCCCCTGCTGAAGGCTTTGTATCCTATCTTTGGGAGTCGCATGCACTAGCACTTAGACTGAGGCCTCCTGCTTGTTCCCCTTGGCAATTCTTCCCGGGTCCCCCACCAGCACGTGTCCATTCCTTACCCCTTCCCACCCACCTCTCTCTCCTTCACTTCTTCTCACTGCACGTGCACGTGTGAATACCACAAGGCCTAGTAGGACCACAACGGTATATTTACTGTTCTTGCCAATGTTTTTTTTTCTCTCCCCTGTTCCCTTTCCATTTAGCTTTGTGCTGCTTTGAAACACAATTCTGTTGTATATGCGCCTAACAAATGCTCAATAAAATAAAAAATAAAAAATTAAAGTTACTGCATTCCTGTGAAGGCTGGTGATTTTTAAAATTTGAGGTGCATATATGTTTCCCATGAATGTGCATTTTCAGTCCAGTCTAGCGAAGAAGCCCAGACCAAACTGGAGGTGTTCGGGAAGGGCTTGGCGATGGTTCTCCCCTCGAGAAACCTTTATAAATAAAGGGTCCAAAGGTGCATTTCACAGGAAAATTTCGGAGAAAAATCCGGTTAAAAAGCCATGCAGTAGGCAATTGGTTTTGTAGGGTAACATGAAAAAATCCAATAGATGCTAAGTTACCAACAGTGCACAGGAGCATTTTGCAAAGCAGTTGCATGGTGTCTTTGCCCACAATATATACCAGGATAGCAAGTTCTTCGCCCACAATATTTACCAGGATAGCAAGTTCTTCTCTTGTATCCACAAGTTAACTCTATGCAATAACAATGTAGAGAACATCTTTCTTGCAACTGGAATCAATCATTGCTGAAAGGCGATGGTTCTGGGGGTCAGTCTTATCACCCTTTTTTAAACACTGGAACTAAAATAGATTGTTTCCAGCTTCAAGCATTTTCCCCCTGTAATGAATGTATACAAATATCTTGAATAATAAGTGTGACCACAACACATTTTCATGCTAGCTGTGCCCATACATGTCCATGCTGGTTGTAGCGGTATATGCCAGTATTCCCATATAAGAACAAACTCATATTTGTGTTGCCCATCCTGTCATGTATTAAAAAGCATGTTCATGCTGGCTCTCTCAATGTATGCCAGTATCTCAATGTAAGAACAAACTCCTGTTGGTGTTTCCTATAAAATGTACTGTGCCAGTAAAAGAAAAAGGCCATCAATAAAGGCCAGAATGTCTGCATAAAAACACTCAATGTTGGCTTTAGCCTTGATGTCAACAAAAAAGAAATAATATGCCACAATAATAAAACATGTCTCTCCAGACTGGCTGCACTAACATAGGTCAACATGGCCACATAGGGACAATCATCATGTTGACTTTCCACTTCATGTCAGTAACAAATGGCATGCCACAGTAAGGAAAAGCATGCCGAGTCTGGCTGCAAAAATGTAGGCCAGTATGGAAACCTAAGGACACTCCTCATATTGGTTGTAACCCTGACGTCAGTTAACAATGGTTAACTGGTTGGAGCAATGTATGCTAGTTTGGCCACATAAAACACACATCAACTTGGTGTTACCCTTAATGGCAGTAGAAATGCCATTGTACAGTAATAAAACATGTTGAGAATGGTTGCAAAAAATGTAGGTCACTATGACTTAGCTTTACCCTTGATGGCAGTAAAATATGCCATGTCACATTAAGAAAATATGTTCAGACTGGATGCAACTATGTAGGACAGTATGGCAACATATGAACACTCGTTATGTTGGTTTCTACCTTAATGCTAGTAGTAAATGCCATTACAGAGTAAGAACTCATGTACAGACTTGATGCACCAAAGAAAGCAAAGAAAGTCATGTAAAAGCCTGTATTATGCTGGTTTTATCATTAATGCTAGTAGAAATAGCATACCACAATAAGAATGAAGACGTAATGTGCCAATGTAGGCCAGTTTGACCAAAAGGACGTTCATCATGTTTGACCAGTGATGCCAGTAAACTATTTCATGCCACAATAAGAAAATGTGTTCAGTCTGGCTGCAGCAATGGGGGCCAATATGACCATGTAAGAACACTCATCATGATGGATGTAGTCTTCATAACTAACACTTCGCTGTGGTATGCATTCCTATTTAAATGGAGCTAATTAGTGTGATTCAATAATGTAAATAACACTTATAACTGGATTCAGGGTGTGAGGGAGACCATTACAGCTCTGACACAAAACGCTGTTACTAGAAGAGAAACAAAAAAGTGTCCTTTAGTGTTGGACACTCCCACCACTGCACACCATCAATAATGAACTTGTCAGTCAATAATTAGTTAGGAAAGTCAATGCATTTAAATATATCTTACTATGTACATCAGTGAGTTAAATGACAGTATACACAATGTTGCTTCTTTTTTCACCATCAATTTAATAAATAAACAATAAAATAATGAGTTCTACGCATTTCAGGTTCAACCCTTCACCAAGAGCATGTATCTTTGTGGTGATTCATAATTCTTCACACCGTGAAAACATTTGGAGAGCAAGTAAAAGTAAACATACTGTAAGTCAGTTGTTCTTGTATGAGTCTCAATATTTGATCTAATAAAGTACCTGTAAATCTATCATTGAGGACTGTGTAATTATTCACCTGGCTGACCTCATGTCTCTCAATGTGTCAACAATTTCTGCTGTTAAATTGGTGGCCGTTTGTCTCACATCACTCAAAGAGCATCCTACAACTGATGGAGTAACATATGGTTTGACTCAATCAATAATTCGACTAGTGTCAACTTCTGATACATAGCTTATTCTTTTTATATATTGTGTCCTTGCCCTATGGCGATGGATGCATACCCTGCAAGTAGATGGGAACCCAATCACCCCTATTGGAGTGTTAGATGGACTCCTATAAATAAATAAATAAATATGGGTTTTTCTTGCGATTCCAAGACTACCCTGATGTTAGCGCGCATCCTAACACTAAACAAAAGAGCAGCCTGTAGTCAATCCACACTTTCCATACCACGATATGCAAAAGAACACATTACAAGGTAGTTACCATAATCTGCAAAAGGGAAAAAAGAAGCCTTCAAAAGCAGTATGATGCAGATATGCCAGGGACACGGGCGCAAACACGTAGAGTTGCTAGGTTTTCAAATAAATGCATGTACTCAGTGATGAAGAACGGAGGTATCTGACGTCACAACCTCCCACGTGTTACATGCTCATTTGATCAGCCAAACACCTCTGCTATTCCCTGGAGATGTCTAGAGCACACGGTTTAGTCAGTGAAGCGGTAGAGTGGTCCCACCTATTCATGCTGACTATGGGTCTTGTGTCACTTGTTCATAGGCTCATGCAACCACTGAGAACCACCAAAGGAAAGTGACCAGCCTGCCATCCTTCCTGAATGGTCACCCCCAGATCATCATCTTTCTAGCACCAGGTTTAAAGGAAACACCAACCAGACGCCAAACCAGTCTCCAAATCTAAAGTAAGATAAGTATGTAAGGAGTGCAGGGAACATGCTGTGTGCCTTGAGGACTGTCTGAGTCTGCTTCCATCTCAGAGGGTTCAACGTCCATGCTGTCACCTGCTCTCTCTCTCTGCGTTCTTGTGGATCTCGTGGCTCTTTCATGCCAGCCTATCTCTATTTTTTTCAGACCTCCTCTTTCAATCATTCCTTCCAGCACTGGGTCTGCAGAACTCTCTCTTGTGTCTACTTTCAAGAGGGTTGATGAATCCCCTGTAGATATTGTAGAAATAGGAAAAGAAAGTCAACATTAAAGCATACTTGACCTCACCCATTCCCAAACCTCTTGCCTACAAAACATGTAAATGGGGATGACTGTGGGTGTTGCACATTATTTTATTTTTATTTCAAATATTGAATGTAGAGCATACCAGACAAACAGACAGCATTATATCACTTTCCATAACAAATGTTTTGTAGCAGGGGAATCGCAAACTTGAGATGCTGTGAGCATGTCATTGCAAGAAGATTAGCTGGTACGCTGCGGGGCTATTCCTTTAGTACTTTTACTGCAGTATGCATATTTAAAATGTTAGGAAAGTGGAAGGCCTGTGCATTTTCCTATGTAATTACCCCGTGCCTATATCACTTACTTACTGATTGCTGCCCATGCGAAACATGGCAAAGAGTGTATCCTGTAGCGGGGGACCCTTATTCGCACTTGCCTTTGAATCATTGTTGATTTGCTTGGGACACGTCAACCAGGAATTCGAGTTTTTCAGTCTGTATTTGTATCTTTCTCATGAGACCTCCTTGTTTGTTTTGTCTGTGATCAGAGCCCAATGCACGCGCCTCTCTTTGATCACACAGTACTCGCAGATTCATGTAAAATAGTGTACACACATTCATGGCACGCTTAGAACTATCAGAACAGTTCTCAAGGGCCTCAGAGCAGGTGATATTCGCAGATTTTTACCACTCAATTATCTGACTCACAAGAGTAGAAGCTGAGAGGACTCCCTGGTATTCAAATCTATACTCTGCAGATGGCACACAGATTGCTTTAATCCTCCCCACCATACCTGAGACTGGGTGATATGATCCCCACTGTTTCCTCCCCTGGTTACTTGGAGAGCCATTGCTGACAATTGCCCTCCCTCTGCTGTTGTTAGATCCCCACTCCCTTGTTTCTCTGCTCCCTAACTTTGTTCTTCCCTCTATTATTGCAAAGAGCTCAGTTGCTTCCTGAAGCTATGCCCATGTTCAATAAATAACTTAATAACAATTATAATAATAATAAAAATGATTATTATAATAATAACAATCATTGCAGCAGTCCACTGAGCCAAATTCTAAACTGTGATTATTTATAAAGATAGATGAATGTATTCTGTCTTATTCAGCACAATGGCAAGGACGATGAGCGTGATTTTCCCTAGGTGACTATGCATTATCAACACCACGCTTGAAGCCAATTTAGCATTTTCTACTCAACCAAACGATGGTATAAGCAAGACAAGAGTAAGTGCACTGGTGGTATCTATGACTTATCTTATAAAACTGCATGTGATTTGGATGTCGACTGCATGTTAGCCATCAAGGCAGGTGTCCAGCACATACCACACAGCAGAGCCCTCAACTGGAGACAGTTGCCTTAGGGATTGACAGACTTTTCACTTCACCTTCAGCCTCTCTTACACTACAACCCATAGAATACAGCTGAGTCCCATGAATAATGTGGTCCAGCTGTCACATAGCCACTAACACAGCACGCTTCCTTATGCCTTTGCAATATGTACGCATGACTAAAAAACAATTGCTCTAGAGCTAGTCATTCTCTGCTTATCACCGATTTGGCAATACATGTACGCATGCAGTTTACCGCTCCTTTGATAGCCATGTCTGTGCAGACCACGGTTTTCCAAAGGGCGTTCATCCACACAGCGCTTGGAGGCCATACCAATGGCAGTAGGTGCTATACAAATATCAAATAACATAACATAAAGCAGTATATTGATAGCATACACTGGAAAGTCTGTACATCAGCACAAAGAACAAGTGATTAAATGTTACTGCCCACAGCTGCGGGAAACACAGGCTCTTATAAAACTGAGAGAACATAAGGAGTTCATTCGGGTTTGTAATAGCCTGTATTGCCTAGCAGCTGCAATAACACTATTAGGACTATTGGCACCCCGGACACATGGGCCAGCTTCTAACAGGTGAGACTACAGCTGAAAAAATGGAGACCAGGATACTGATTTTATTTTTAAATGTTTTTATTGGCATTTATATTGACAAAGAGCAGTTAAACATGGATGCACAACAACATCCGGCTTGTCGCGAGTTCGCCCAATAAACATTACATAACAGCAACAAAAAAAAGGAAGAAAGAAGAAAAAAAAAAAAAAAAAAGGAGAAAAGGGAAAAAAGGGAGGAAAGAAAGAGAAGAAACCAGAAACAAACAATAAACCATAACTTTGACCGTCCCGCCTCCCTCCACTGCGTGGGTACCTGCCGGCCCCGCTTCGGGCCTCGCTCCAGGCACCATCCGGTTGTCTCCTAAAGTCCCAGGGTTAGGGTTGTTGTGGATGTGACTATTAAGTTTGCATCAGGGCGACAGTTCGTAACTGAGGATGCACTCAAGGGGGCTTAAAATCCGTCAGGTAGATCATGTCCTTCAGGAGGGTCTTCCAGGACTCCAGTGTTGCGCTCACGTCTTCGCCTCCCCGGTTGTTCCCCTCCTCCCAGGCTTTGGTCTCGGCGCTGGTCCATCTCTCCATTTCCCTGCTCCATGGTTCGTATCTGGGGCCTCCTGGGGATTTCCAGGCCATTGCTATCGTTCTTTTTGTTAGAATGCACGCCATGTCCATTAGTTTCACCGTGTGCTTGATTTTGCTCAGTCTGGGATATGTGCCTAGGAGGCACTCCTTGGGCGTCCACTCGTACCCTTCCAATCCGGCTCCCCTGCAGGTCCTCTCGACAGCGGACCAGAGTTTCTTGGTTTTGGGACAGGTCCAGAACATGTGGATTAGGTCTGCATGCTCGCTGGTGCACCATGGGCACACTGGTGGGGTTTTCCTGCTGAATGTGGATACCCTCTGTGGGGTCATGTAGGTCCTATATAGGACGTTCAGCTGGATGAGCCTGAACCTGGCGTTGCGGGACACTTCCTTCGGGTGTATCAGGGCCCTGTCCCACTCGCTCTCCGTGATGTCTGTCCCCAGGTCCGCCTCCCACCTTTCCTTCAGGATTGCACTCCTCGGGTTGCGCCTGTCATTCAGTTGGGCATACAGCCTCGCCGTGGGTTTCCAGCCGTCGCTTAAGTTGTGCATCTCTTGCACGAGGGGGTGGGTTTCCGGTTCCTCTGGCCATGTGCTCCATGTCTCCTTAGCGACCTGTTTCACCCTTTGGTACCATAGAAATTGTCCAGCAGCAAGCCCTTCTTTCATCTGTAGTGAGTCAAATTCTCTGAAGCTTCCATCCTCATACATGTCCCCCCAGGTGTGTAAGCCAGAGTTCTCCCATTTCCGCATTGCTGGTAAATCGGTGGGTGTCTTACAGACGTTAGCGAGCATGGGGATTTCAGGCATGTATGGTTGGCCCAGGTCGAGCGACGTGCGTGCCGTGTTCCAGACTTGTCTCCCCAGCCTCACCAGCATGGGCGGGTCGGGAGGCCCAACCTTTGAGTTCCATACTACTTCTTTGGGGTGCATTGGGGCTATCAGCTGGCGAAGGAGGCCTGTCTCAGCTGTTGGTTCGTCGGACAACCACTTAACAACGTGTGTCAGTTGCGCTGCGAGGTAGTATTTTTGGAATTCAGGCAGCTGGATTCCGCCCTCTTTGTGTGGGAGAGTGAGGGTGTGCAGCGAAAGCCTGTTTCTGGCCGGGCCCCACAGGAAGTCCCTGATGAGAGATTCCAATTTTCTGAAGAAGGGGGGGGGGGTATATAGTGCGTTATGTTGGTGAAGTAGTACAGGAATCTCGGTAATATTATCATCTTCACGATGGCCGCTCTGCCCATCACGGAGAGTGGGAGTCGGGACCAGAATTTGGTGGATTTGCGTACCCCTCGCATTGCTGCTTCCGTGTTGCTTTCGTGTGTGGAGGCAGGCGTGTGCATGATGGTGAGTCCGAGATAGCGGAATGCTGCCGTCTGCCATTGGATCCCTATGTCCGGTAGCTCTTCTGTTTCCTTCCCCTGAAGCCCGGCCAGGGGGAAGGAGCATGATTTCCGCCTGCTGAACCTTATCCCGGAGTATGTTGCGAAGTTGTCGAGGATGTCCAGCGCTGTGGGTGCATTCATTCGGGGGTTGCGCAGATAGAGGAGGACATCGTCTGCATACAGCGAGATGATGTTATCGGTCTCACCCGTTCTGATCCCTGCGTCGAAGAGCTGCTTCCTGAAATAGATCGCTACCGGTTCCAGGCCAAGGACATACAGCATTGGTGACAGTGGGCATCCTTGCCTTGTTCCCCTTTGGATGTCCCAGGATCCAGACACCACGCCCCCTGTCTTCACCCTCGCCACTGGGGTGTTGTAGAGCACCTTAATCCATCGTATAAAGCGCTCGCCCAGTCCGAACTCCCTCAGAGTCTCGATCAACCATTCCCAGAATATTGAGTCGAACGCCTTTATGGCGTCCAGTGAGAGCACAGCCAGGTCTTCGTTGCTCCCTGCAGATTATGCTATGACATGTTGGAGCCTCCTCAGATTGGCTGTGGTGTTGCGCCCCGGGACAAAGCCGTTTTGGTCCTCGTGTATTATAGACCCGATCACCCTGGACAGCCTCTTAGCCAGTATGGTTGTAAGGATTTTGCTGTCGTAATTCAGCATTGCCAGGGGACGGTACGAGTCGCACTCATCAATGGGCTTGTCAGGTTTAAGCATAGGTATTATGAGTGTCTCTCTCATGCTGCCAGGTAGTATGCCGGTCTCATATGCCTCTACATATACTCCATGTAGAACCGGGGCTAAGATCTCCTCGTAGGCTTTATAGAATTCTGGTGTGAGGCCATCGGTTCCGGGGGTCTTGCATGTAGAGAGGGACCTGATTGCTTCCGAGATGTCCTCCTTCGTGATGGCTTCTCCCAGCATCTCTCGCTGCTCCGAGCTCAGTTTGGGGAGACCCACTTCATCCAGGGTGTCTCGAATGTCTTCTATTGGGACCAGTTCGTCGTGGGCATAGAGCTTAGCATAGAAGTTTGAGAAGACATCGTTAATTGCCTGCTGTGTCCTCTGGGTTACTCCGTGTTCGTCTTTGATTTCCTTGAGGGCTTGTCTCGGTTGCTCTTTCCTGCACAACCAGGCCAGTATCCTGCCCGGTTTGTCCGCCTCCTTGTGTGCCTTAGCTGTGCGTGTGGAGAAGTCGAATTTGGACAGCCTGTCCCAGGCGAGTCGGCATTTGTTCCTGATTTCTGCCAGCTTGGGTTCCCTCTCGATGGGTGGGGTCGGGCTGTTTTCCAGTCGCCTGATCTCCTCTTCCTTGGCCTCAAGTTCCCTCTTCAGTTGCCTCCTGATTCCACCTGCCTCTGCTATCACCTCGCCTCTGGTTACTACCTTCATTGCCTCCCAGAGCGTGCTCCATTTCTCAACTGACCCAGTGTTGATTCTTACGTATTCTTCCAGTTTTTCTCCTAGGGTGTCCTTGAAGGAAGGATCCGTCAGGGTCTCCGTGGGCATACGCCACATCGGGAGGGGGGGCCTAGGGCCCTGCAAGCGTAGTTGCATGAGCAGGGGAGAGTGGTCCGAGATCGACCTGCCCAGGTAGTCCACAGAGTGCACCTGTGGGGTAAGTTCACCGTTGATGAAGAAGTAATCTATCCTGGTGTGGAGGCCATGCGGGGATGAGAAGAATGAGTAGGACCTATCGGCTGGATGAAGATCTCTCCAGATGTCGACCAGGTCCAGGTTTTCCACTGCGTTGCGAAGTGCCCTTGAGACAGAGTTGTTAGTGGTTTGTGGCGTCTTGGACCTGTCCATCTCTTCATTCATGACACAGTTGAAGTCGCCTCCCCACAGGAAGGCGTCTTCTCTGTGATGCACTATTCTGGTGCATAGTTGTTTCAGGTGGGAAGGGACCCCGTGCTGGGGGAAGTATGAGTTTACTATACATATCCGTGTGTTCTCCAACATGCCCCACACCACTACATATCTTCCGTCCTTATCTGCTTCTGTTCCCATTTGGTGGAATGGTGTGTGTGGGCTTATCCATGTGTATACCCCCCGTGCATATTTGGAGTAAGATGCGCCGCTGCCCTGCCCTCCCCAGTAGTCTGCTAGTTTGTGTGTGGCTTCCGCCAGGAGGTGTGTCTCCTGGAGCAACGCAATCGATACCTTCTTGCGCCTCAGGTAAGAGTGGACGCGATTTCTCCTTACATAGGATCCCATCCCCCTGACGTTCCATGTGATTATGTTAAGTGGTGATGCCATTGCTGGAGTACAGTTTCTGTCCTGGGCGGTCCCTTGCCTCTCCTGCGCTCGATCTCGTGTCGTTGGGTGCCGTTGCTTGCTCTAGTTCTGCGGATCGGCCGAGTGCTTCTCTCAGTGTCAGGTAGTCATTCGTTACTTGGGTTGTTTCGGGTAGCGGGGCGGTCTCAACAGTAACACATACAAAATAACTATAACTGGTGCACCCAGCTCCTGCCGGTGAGGTGCAGTGCTCAGGTGCTGTCGCGCAATCTGGCCCCATCTGGGTTTCCGGCGCGAGCAGGGTCGTGCTGGCAACGGGCCAGCACTGATCTTTCGGGGGTTGTCGTTGCGTGTCCATGTGTGGGAGGCCCGGCCGGCCCCGTAATCGTGTTGCACTCTCATGTCATGCTGAGGTCCAGCATGCTCGTTGTATTGTGCTAGGTTGAAGTTCTGTGCGCGGATCAGGAGAAAAGGCGCTGGCTCCAGGTTATCGTGCTTTGCGGGCTGAGACGCTGTTGTCAGGGATAGGCTCTTCAGGGGCCTCAGCCAGATTGTTGTGTTCCATCCACATGGTGGCCGCGTCCGGGGTTTCAAGAAAAATCGCTCTCCCTTTGTAGATAACCTTTAGTCTGGATGGATACAGCAGCATGTATTTCAGGTTCAGTTGCCTCAGTCTGGCCTTGATTGGGACAAAAGAGTTCCTTGCCCTCTACACCGACTGTGTATAGTCCGGGTAGATGGTAATTTTGGAGTTGTTTCTGTTGATCTCTCCGCCCTCCCTGGAGAATCTCAGGATCACTTCCCTGTCTCGGAAGTTGAGAACCTTCGCTATGATGGGTCGGGGATACGAGCCTGGGGGAGGCTTCTTCTGGAGTGATCTATGGGCTCTCTCTATAGCGAAACCCTGTGACAACTTCTCTGCCCCGATCTCCTGCTGAATTAGGGATTCTACAGGATACTGATAAATGGCCACATAGCAACAATACTCTGCAGCCTTTCAGCAGATGTCCCTTATCTCTGCTCATGCCGCAGGATTAGCAGTGTGGATAGGCGCATGGAGAGCGTGTGTGGCGATGTATGGCGATGATGAAGAGCCCATAAGGGATCCTCAGGAGGACAGGGAAGTCAAGTGGGTGGAGGGGAAGGGGTGAGGGTCGCGGGAGGAGATCTGGCGAGGTGCAGAGAGAAGGAGCCCAGGCAAAGCCGGCGTGGCACAAAGAATCATATAATGGTTGAATATTGCCTGCAAGCCCTGGATCCTGATTGGCTATCTGAATTCCAATGTTCAACCCTGTTTCTAACTGTGAGATTAAAGGCATGGTCTAGTAAAAATTTTTATTGTCCCAACGGGTCGGCCATGTTTTTTTAAGCCTAAGTGGCTCGATTTTAGAAAACTTTCCTATGGACCTTACCCGAGTTTTCGTCCATTAAACGCACGCGAAAACAAGCACCAGGGAGCCGCCATTTTCTGATAATCCTATCTTTTCCCCCATCGCCCTGGCTGACCTGCTTTTGCGGCACTAAATCAATTCCCCCCCCTGAGCTTGACATTATCAAAACATTCATATTCCCCGCCTCTCCCCGTGATGTTACTGTGCTGCGTAGGCAAACGCGCCCAGTCGTCTTCTGCGCGACTCCACACAGAACCCGGAAACCAACAGAGATCAACTCACAACACAGCGCGCCACAATTCGGAATATGAAACTGTACTTTACAATGAAACAGCAACACGGTACATTTGGTAAAGTACATTTATTTGACATTAAATGTTTAGAGAATATTCAGCAATTGCCATATGAACTCCGGAAGCCATTTATTTTATTTTATCTGTATCCGCAATAACTGTTCCGTTTCATCTTGAGTCACGCGGTGTTCCTTTATGGTACACAGGGTGTTCATTTTCGTAAAAAGAATCACTTTGGAAGCGCGGTGAACCGCAAGGCTGTTCCATCAAATAGGCACTAGTCCAGCCTAAAGGTTGTTATGTTGCTTCTAGCCACTAGTACAGCGTAAGGGCATGTGGGCCCTTGGCGATCGTCCCATAATATGGTGATCGTGCTCCAGTTGTTGACACGAAGCTGCAGGTGTCTGCTGAAGAATCCATTCGCCGGTGTCTCAAACAGATGGCAGTGGCAGAAAGGGATCAAATACCTGTTATGAAAACAAAAAAATGATAATTAGTCTCGCTAGCCGAACTTCATTAATATTACTCATTTTATTTATTACGGCCGATCAGAAACTATTTGCTTGCAAGGGTAGTTCAATGGAGTATGTTCTTCTCTAAAATAAATGCGAAAAGTAACGAGATAAATTGAGGCCAACACACAATGATAAACGACAGTCTACATGCGTGAGGAATGATATGATATATGATGTGGCATTTGTAACGCGCCTATACTCAAGTGTTTCTAGGCGTGACGGGGCAGGTGGGGAACAAGGGCAGACAGACAACGATCCTACTAGGCCAGGTGTCTTTCTGATCGCGCATGGGGATGGGCTGTACAAGGTTAGTTGAATACAAATTAAATAATAGGGCCAGCTGGTGGCAAGTGCAAGGTAAATGCCGGGAGAAGGGGCTGAAGGATACAGAGACAGTCCCGTAGTGCAGGGAAAAGTGGCTGGGCAATGGAGCGAGATCGTTGAGACCAGTGGACCTGCATGCCCATGTGCCCACTACGAGCAGTTTTACTTGCTTTTCCTAGCTCTTCATTCATTCATTTATTCATGCATCCATTCATTAAATCTTCAATCCGGTATAAAAGCGTGTAAAGATTTACTTACATTATATTTGAAATTTCCATTGTGTCTCTTCGTAATGCAGTCTGTAAAACGGACCGTGCTCTTAACAATGATTTTTCGGATACTGACCTAAAACTGAAACTCGGTCTAGTTTCTGAATTTTCTGCCTTATCGTCTCTTACGTTATTGCGCACTCCCTTCAAATGTAGTTCTTTCGGCATGGTCCCTGTCTCAAGGTCAAAAAACAATAGACCCTTATACTTCCAGTGCGACTTGTGGGCCTCATCTGGGCGCTGTCCTTCGCATTCTTTATTTGCAACTCTGGCTACGCAGTCACCATTCACAAGGTCTTACCCTAGATAAAGCATTGATAGATATTGGAAACATAGTCTTTAAAGAAGGCATGAGCTACGTAGCACTATCACGCTTACATACACTTGACAGATTATTTCTAATCAACTTTGATGCAAGTAAAGTAAATGCTGATATTCCTTGCATTCTAGAATACAATAGACTACGTTCACTGTACACCCCCATCTAAAAACCTATCCTGTTCACAAAAAGCAAAACGTTGTAAAAGAAAACTACTTCAAACAGAAAGGCAACAGGATAGTAGTATAGGCATCTATAAGAACTTGAAGTTTAGAATCCGTCTATGTAGTGCGCCTCAATGTGCAAATGGGAACTGACTTCTCTCCCAAATGCCATGGCCCGCTTGGCTGGCGCGTTCTAAGTGCCCCAATTTTGTCACCGTTGTCTGCGAGCTTTGCAGCCCAAATTGAGACATTTAATTATTGGCGGAAGGTCAGGGAAAGTATAAAGTACCACAGGAGTTGAGTGAGATTTATTGTTTGTTTGTTTTATTATTTGCAATACGCAAGCCTCCCCTCCGTAGCATTTACATTTACATGAGATGAGACATGAGAAAAATATATACATACACATATGTGAGGTGAATAGAGAGAATTCAAAGATGACACCCAGCTTGTTCGCCACCCATGATGGTGAAGTTAGCGGTTAGGTTTACAGGTACACTGTACAATAACATTTATTTACAAAAAGACAATCGTATTGCAATTATTTAAACCGGGATTTGTACTTCACAATCAGCTGTGCATCGGGTGGGCATGGCACAGTCGCAATGTTTGGTGGCAATGGATCACTGCTCTGTACAGAAACGTCCAAAATTCCATATCTGTGCATCTCTAACACAGCAACAATAAGGCCTTTCACAAAGTCGAACTGCATTTCATCATAGACTGGTTTGATCACCCATTGCTTACTTCGTTTTGAAAACACCTTAGTGTAGCGAGGCATCCTTACTTTACCCCTAGTCCTAGATTGTTCACGTCCGACATTGCTGTTATGGGCCAAGACCGCTAGTAGAGTGCGATGTTTCATGCCCCGAAAGCTAAAATGCAAGCGCTTTGGCCTGTACTTTAGGCACATATTGTGGAACACCTCCAAATCTCCTGTGTGACAGAATTCTGTCAGTCCTCTCAAATCTCTTGATAGAGTTTTGTCGAAAACAATCTTCTCAATGGCTTTGTGTGTCGGTGAAGATGGAATCAACCACTTCTTCTTCCGTGCCTCCTCTGGGGACAAAGGGCCATGTTCACATTGGTGGAAATGTTCATTTGCTGTCCAGCGGTGAACGTTGGTACAGTGGTGCATCAGTGACCGCCATTTTTCAAGTAGTATTTCCACTCGCCCCTCACAAGTTTTTGAGCTCCACCAAAGATGGTTGGTGATAGAATGTGACCACTGCAAAATACTTTCAAAACCTTTTTTTTTTCCTGCAGCCGAGATTTTCTTATTGATTGATTTAGCAAGATGCCATACGTCAAATTGATGTTTAATATGTGGGAACTGCTCTCTCATTGTCTTGGCAATTGAAACGTGTCTATCCGTGGCTATGAGGTCGATGTGCATCCCCCTCGATTGTAGATGTTCCACTGATTTTATAAATCCTAGTTTCTCCATGGCCACTGAGGATGTACATTGTGTTACCTGCACGACCTCCGAACTCACAATTTTCTTACTATCCATGTCCTGAAAGTGGTAGGTGCAGTACTTGGCAGAAAATCCAGGGCTATCGCACTGTCCATCGCCGGCTAGCCTGAATCGTTTGCCTTCGAATGTACTTGCTAGAGACAATTGTTCAATTTTCCAAGCATCACTAATGGCCGGAAACAGATAATCACGTTGGTATGTGTAGTACAGCGCTTTAGAAATGAAATGGAGTCCCACAAACTGAAAGAAAGCCTCTAACTTTCTAAAACTGGAGCCACTAAAAAGTGATGCAGCTGCACACAGTAGATTGCCTGCTGGCATTTTCCCCAGCATTGGTTGTGCAGACCATGAGAACCTATGATTTAATCTACAGGCGGCATTTATTTTGACGTTACTGCCTTTTATTTGACGAGTCACATTAATCAATGGCTTCCCACATACATTCCCTCTAATGGAACGCACACATTTCAGCATTGTTATAATTTCCATCAAACAACTGTCGAATACAATGTATTTGCTCTCTTTCATTATACTGTCATCCTGCGTCAACGTTGTTTCGGCCTTTGACGTTGTGGAGATTTCAACACATTGGAAAGTAATATCGCTGCTATCAAGTATTGTTGCGTCTATGGATGCTGCGGCTGGTTCATTCTCTCTCATTTCAACATCTGCTAATTCAACATTGATGGGAGAACACAACAATGTCGACATGTTTTTTGGTGGCAATTTTTTGGCGGGTGTAGATTGTATAAATTGATCTGCAACTACTTCAGAGCTATCTTCAATACATTCAATAACATCTTCTTGTGGTGGTCCGGTCGCACTGTAGCTATGGTCCAATGCAACTTTGCTGTAGTCTCCAAACACAGTTAATTCATGTTCTGGCCATTGGACATGAACATCTCGAGCCTGAACACGCCTCGCCTCAATTAATAGTTCCTCCATAGTGTACATGGTCTGGCAAGCCACATCTCTCATTCGCTTCACTGTCTGTGTGTGTATAGTTCTGACGCCCACGGGTAACTGGAGGAGAGATTGGAAAAGGGATGTTCAGTTTAAACACAAGATGGAGTGTAGTAGAATTGACTGGAAAAAAACATAAAATAGTCCCCAGCACAAACATTTTTTAAAGTTATGAACTGTTTGTAACTAACCTTTTTTTGTTTTTTTTTCTTTGCAACTTTTTTGACTCGACCTTCAACATCTGCACGCTGTAGCTCCGATTCGTTTCCGCATGTCCTCCCTTCCTCTTTCGCTGCAAGGACTATATTTTCTGTATCCGCATAGACAGCACGGAATGAGGCTCCATCGTCTCCCTGAAACATAGTACTTTCATTACTATGTATCAAAATATTGTTACCATACCATGTTCGTGAGGACGAACACACAGGTACATCTCAATAGCCAAATATGATTTAAACATTGTGTGCAACAATCAAAGGACAAGTATTCGACCAGTGACGATCTATTTCGATGGAACTGTCAGTATCCATACCTCTGGCTCTGCATGGACTGCCAGGAATGGTTGTATTGGAGAGGAGGCATCCGCATCTCCCTGAAACACAGTACTTGCATTAGTATGCTTTTCAATATTGGAAACACAACACACACTTGTGGTCGACGGCACAGGTACATATAAAGAGATAACCGCAAATGATGCATTGTCCAAAAGAATGAAGGAAAATCCAAATATGATCACATTTCATCGACTTATTTCAACGATTCCTTTACATCTGCATCATCTAAATGAGATGTTGTGATTGTGGTGGAAGCTCCGTCGTCTCCCTGAAACACAGCACTTGGATTATTATGGTTTTCAATATTGGAAACATAACACACACTTGTGGTCGAACGCACAGGTACATATAAGGAGATAACCGCGAAAGATGCATTGTCCAAAAGAATCAAGGAAAATCCAAATATGATCACATTTCATCGACTTATTTCAACGATTCCTTTACATCTGCATCATCTAAATGAGATGTTTTGATTGTGGTGGAAGCTCCGTCGTCTCCCTGAAACACAGCACTTGCGTTAATAGGGAAGAAAGTATAGCAAATGGAATCACGTTATACGATCACGCATGATGGAGCTGTCATTATCCATACCTCGTGCTGCTGAAGAATATCTATGGATGTTGCAAATGTAGTGCGCACTTCCGAAAGCTGTTGCGCCGATTCGTATACTTGAATGTCAGGCTCTGCATCAAGTGCAGGGGTTGACGCTCCATCAACTGCCTGAAACATAGTACTTGCATTAGTGAGGATTACAATTGCGAAAACATAAAATACACCTGGGGTCGACAGCACAGGTACATATCAACGGCTAACCACGAATGAAACATTGTGTAGAACAATCAAACGACAAGAATTCCAGCTCTTATGATGACGCTCGATGGAGCTGTCAGTATCCATACCTCCTGCTGGTGAGGAACATCTAGAAACGTTGTGGATGTGGCGGACGCTTCAGCATCTCCCTGAAAGACAGTACTTGCATTAGTATGGATAACACTAATTATAACTGAAAACAAACACCAGTGAACGATAACTAAGGTGTATATTAATTGGAAAGCAGTAAACAAACATTCTGTAAAATAATTACACGATAGAATGAAACTATTACTTGACATGCATAAAACAAGTCTGTAGCGGATTAGCCTAGTAAGATTACCTGATACGCGCTAGAAGTGGTTGATAACTGCGACCACGTCAAGGATGTAGAATGTTCTTGCTTCAGATTCAAGAGATAGTCAAGAAGTTGTAAAGGTCAATTAATGATTGATAATGAAATGCCAATATTAAAAATAGCCATGTAAGCCGACAGAATACCTGAAAAATGCTCAATCCAGCAGATTTCCCTCTCCCCATATATATATATACATTGCGTTTGTGGGTTATGAAATCGAAAAAGAATATATTGATGAATGTCATTATTCAAAAAAGTATACACTCATATCAATATCGAAATTATTACAAGGGATAGAACACCTACAATATCTATTAATCCATTCGGCTACACACCACCACAAGGCCTAAAGCCAAATCCGGACATTTGACTCACCGGTGGCGGAATGTGGACGAATAGAGTGGGAATAGCATTTTCGCGCAATTTCCGTGTCGTTCGCCGTTTATTCTTCTTTGTTACCCAAGAAGTTGTGTACATGTCCAAGGAAAAGTGCCGGCTGCAGATGCGGTATCGATCACCCCTCTTGTCCTCTAAGACTTGTTGGACTCTACTTTCCAGCTCATCCAGTGGATATCCGCAATGTCTGACCCATTCTCTGATTCGATCAACAGTTTTCGGGAATACATGCATTGTAGTTCCTTCAGATTTCGCATGGGTCTTCGAAGGGCAACCGCTAATCTAACAGGCAGGCATTGTTGATGAATCTGAAAAGTAAATATCGACATTATTATACAATCTTCAAGAGTAAAGATTTGATACAAAAGTAAATGAATCATACAATGATCAATGCAAGGTTTGTTTTGGTCGCAGGAACTATACCAGTTCATTATGTGCTGCTTAGTATTTGCATAAGTTGCAGAAATGTATAATTGATGTGTCTGAAATGTGAACATGCGACTCGTCCCTTGGATGTTCTGTCTTGCACGAGAAGGAAACATGCTAACATTATTGACTGGACCCCCGAAGGATGCAATTCAATCACAATAGTCACAGATGAAAATAAATAGATCTATTGATAGCATAGCAATGGAAACTGAAGTCAATACCAATGAGACCAATGAACATAGCACTATTTTGTACTCTACTGGAAAATAGATAGAAATTTAAAAATCTGCGAAATATAACCAGGATACATGGCCTTACCTTGACCAACAAACAGTTGGGTTCAGCAAGCAGAGCAGTATGTTGCGGGAGAATAGGTGGATGGCCACAGGTAGCGCACTGATGGGTATGCTCGAAGCGGTCGGTCACAGAGTTCACGGATAGCACGACGACAAGCAGATTAGCATAGATCTCAGTGGTTCCCAGGTAGCATGTTCAAGAGTTGAGTTGCAAAGCACAAAGATGTTCTCATGAGACATATCGAGTGGTTTTTAAAGTATTAGAAACTGGGGTGTGTTTGTGAATGAATGACGTATGTATGTTGTGGTATTAGGGGGGCGGCCTGCATCGGGGGAGGCCTGCCTGGAGACACAGGGTCTGAGGAGGCCATGTGACCGATGGCCCCTTGGCGTGGGACACCTTTTGAAGTGTACATGCAGTTTGGCACCTTGGCCTTTCGCCCCCGTCACAGCCCCCCATGCCAGCGCGCATCCACCGGCGCGAACTGCCTTTATATCAATATACAGTATATCGCCTTTATATCAATGATAGTATATCGTTGCTTATCAATAACAAATGCCACATACCGGAGATTCTTGTGAGCACAGACCCACACTTCAACCGGTGTATTATAGTGGCCAAGACCCTAGGGCCTGTATAATCCAATGGTAATTGTTAGTATAGATATATGTGTGACTTTTATAGAGACATAACCTACTGAAAGACTTTGAACAAGTGTTATTTAGTGCATGCATTATCGAGAATATGTTATGTTAGCTTAGACAGATAGTGACCACCCTGCACAGGTGTCTGACGTCCATCCTTGAATGGAGACACACTTGATTCATTTAAAAAATCGAGACAAACGTTGTTAAAATATATGTGGTGTTTTATTTTGTATCTTATTTTCATGACACAAAAATAGAAGACTTTAAAGATTATACAGGTTGCAGCACAGCGAGAGAAAATCCCCTGTACTGACCGCTGTCACTCGGGAACGTTTCTCTAATGGCACGAACGGCACAGGCGGGTATCACTCTTCGAACGCGGTGTCCAAGCTTCCCGTGAAGCCACCATGTAAAGGAAAGATAGGCCACCAGCCTGTACCACCTGTGAAAAGGAATGAAACAAACGCTCCGAACTTGTACCTGCAAGATAAAAGGGACAGTTAGTGCGCATCGTGAAGCAGGCTACAAGCGCTTACTTACGTGCTTCCAGGCGCTTCTATTCCTCACGCGGGTTCGATCCTCAACTCTCATCAGCCCGCCATCCGCCATCGCCGGAACCCTGCAAAACAAGAGATATCATTACAAAAGACTTTTAAGACATTTGAAGTGCCCAGAACTTACAGTTCGTGCAGTTAACGACGGACAGCAGTCCTCTGAGGTCAAGAGGCCTGCACCCTTAACCAGTGAAGAAACTGGTTACGGCACCCTGCCCCGAGGCAGATGGAGAGCTCGGCGTTCACTTACCTAAGGTGAGGGCGTTAACCTTTGGGGTTCTACAGGAGAAGAGAAAGGGAAGAGGAGAGAGGCACCCAATAACCCCAGTTCATTAATCCCATATTTTCTATCTGCAGACATCTTACTCTTCGAGTCAGACATACAGTGCACAGAGGTCCAGCCCAAAGAGCCAACCGTGTGTTACACATCACCTTTGAAGATACGGCATTCACCCAGTCAAGACCGGCGCCTCTGCCGGAATCAGGTGAGCGTTACAGAACACAAAGCCTACCGCAAAACTCCCACCCAGGCGCTATGGAAACCTCGGATACCGACCAGCTAGTCCAGTTACTTGGGGAACTAAGAGCAGAAGTGCATGCAGCCCGTCAGGAAACGAATGCTCTAAGAAGGGAACTGATTATTTCCAAGGAGCGAACAGACGATCTCGCTAGACAATTGCTACAGTCACAAGCCGGACAAACTCCGTTACCCGCATCAGGGGCAAATCTTCCTTCAACATCCTCTACGAACCCAGTGCAGATCAACCTACCTGGGAATGTACCTCTGGCTCCGCCCGGACGATTTTCTGGTGACCCAAAGAGGTTTGCAGTATTTATTAATCAGTGCCGGTTGCACTTCTTATGCCGGCCAGCAGCCTTTCCAACTGATCAAGCTAAGGTAGCTTTCGTGCTTTCGTACCTTAGTGGCAATGCGGCAGACTGGTCGATCCCTCTAGTTAATCAAGATGATCCGGTTCTCCATGATTTTCAAGCTTTTCAGCTCAGTATGGAAAAACTGTTTGCAAGACATTCACAGGGGCAGGCCTTGGACAATGAGCTCCTTTCATTGCGACAGGGTAATCAAGACCTTTTGGCTTATATTGCGTCTTTCAACAGACTGATAGTGGAAACTCGATGGCCTGAGGACAAAAGGATTACGCTGTTTTATAGAGGTCTACGTGGAGAGCTCAAAGATGTGTTAGCTCAAGTAGTGAATCCCCCGCAAGACTGTTCGGACTATATTGACTTAGTCGTTCAAATTGACCACAGACTGCAGAACAGGAAGGCCGATAGTTCCAAGTTTGATGCTCAAGAATTTTCCAAACCACCAACTCCTACCAAAGGAGTAGACTCCGGGGAACCCATGCAAATAGGGGGCCTGAAAGGACCACTAACACAAAAGGAGCGGGAAAGGAGAAAACAGCTGCAATTATGCCTCTATTGCGGAAACTCGGGGCACTTTCTTCGAGACTGTCCGGTGAAACCAGCCAAGAAGGCAGTAGGAGCTGCAGTTACCAGGGTCACAAACTCTGAGCAGGGAAACGACCTCGCCCGACAAGAATAGAGGTCCTCTTGCCGAGCGTTAAAACCAGTTCAGTGACCTCGCATTTCGTGATACCTATGGTCCTCATTAGCCCTGAACATCCGGATCGATTACATGCGATTGAAGCTTACGTCGACAGCGGTGCCATCAGCAATTATGTGGATCATGAAATGGTTTTGAGGATGAATCTGACTCTTTGTCCAAAGGCTGTAAAAGACGTCATTACTACGGTGGATGGTACGGAGATAGCCTCCGGACCAGTAACGCATACCACCCAAGAAGTGACGCTAGTAAGTCAAGATGGAAACCATGAGAAGATCGTGTTCGATGTGATCAAGGCCCCTCAGTTCCAGATTATTCTAGGAATTCCTTGGTTAGAGAAGCACAATCCTCAGATCGATTGGCGAGCAAGAACGGTTCAGTTTCCAGAATGTGTCTCTACTTGTCACCCTCGACCTGGTGTTGCACTGGCAGCAATTTCCTCGGAGGCTCCCCAGTTACCTCCAGAATACCTATAATTCCAAGATGTTTTCGGAAGGATCAGGCTAACTCTCTACCTCCTCATAGGTCTTATGACTGCCAGATAGACCTGATACCTGGATCTACTCCTCCTTGTAGTAGAATTTATGCCCTCACCGAGCCTGAGAATCTTCACCTCCGACAATACCTGGATCAATACCTAGCGAATGGGTTTATTCGTCCTTCGAAGTCCCCTGCTTCCTCAGCTTTGTTCTTCGTTCCAAAAAAAGAAGGGGACCTTAGAACTTGTATAGATTATCGCGCCCTGAACCAGATCACCGTTAAGAATAGATATCCGTTACCTTTGATCCCTGAACTCCTGGACCAAGTCAGAAAAGCATGCATATATACAAAGCTGGATCTTAGAGGAGCCTACCACTTGGTACGAGTAAAAGAGGGCGATGAATGGAAGACGGCCTTCCGCACCAAGTATGGGCTATTTGAATATCAGGTCATGCCCTTCGGACTTTGCAATGCCCCGGCCGCCTTTCAATATTTTATGAACGATGTCCTCAGAGAGCTCATAGATGTGTGTGTTGTTGTTTACATTGACGACATCCTCGTTTATTCTTCATCGGAAACTGAACATCGGAAACACGTGAAAATGGTCCTCGAGAGATTGCGTCAACACAAACTTTTCGCTAAGTTGGAAAAATGTGTTTTCAACGTGACTGAAGTTGAATTCTTGGGATTCATATTATCACCTAGCGGAGTGCGTATGGATTCAAAGAAGGTCGATGCAATTCTCAAATGGCCATCGCCATCCTCCGTAAAAGGTGTTCAAAGCATGTTAGGCTTCGCTAACTTTTACCGCAGGTTTATCCCCGAATTCTCTCGAATAGTCCAGCCCATCACCGCCTTGTTAAAGAAAAACAAACGTTTTGAATGGTCTACCGAGGCGGAACAAGCTTTCCAGAATTTGAAGACTAGATTTATCTCTGCACCGATCTTAAAACATCCTCGCCCAGAACTCCCCTACATCGTTGAAACTGATGCTTCGAGCCTTGCCATGGGGGCAGTTCTATCACAAAAGGACCCAGTAACCAATCAGTTGCATCCCGTGGCATTTTGGTCCCGCAAATTCTCGCCTCCTGAAATCAATTACACTATTACTGATAAGGAACTTCTAGCTATCAAGTCCGCCTTTAAGGCTTGGCAGCATTATCTTCTGGGGGCCCGACACACCGTTACTGTGATTACAGATCACCGAAACCTGCAATATTTGAAAACCGCAAAAGCTCAATCCTCTAGGCAACTCCGTTGGGCACTATTCTTTGCCGAGTTTGACTTCATAATTACCTATCGACCTGGTACAAAAAACGGTAAAGCTGATGCCCTTTCTCGGATGGGAGTGGAAGAACATTTGATCAATCCTAAACCTGTACCTATCATTCCCGAACAAAGAATTCTAGGTGTAATCGCCACACAATCCATAGAGGAAGTTAAGGATAAAGCCAGGCTACTGGTAACTCCAGCAGACATACAGAATTGGCATCTGCAGGGAAAGGACTTTACGGTGAAGGACAACCTATTATATTTCCAAGAACGGTTATACCTGCCCAGCACAGATTTACAGAAAAAGGTAATCTCTTGTTATCACAATTCTTTAATGGAAGGACATCCCGGTATGACCAAGACCTCGGAAAAGATCAAGCGCTACTTCTGGTGGCCGTCTTGGAAAAAAGATATCAGAGACTTTATAATGTCCTGTGGAGTATGCGCCCAAAACAAGAGTCAAAAGGAAAAACCAGCCGGCCTCTTACGCCCTATTGACATCCCGCCTCGCCCTTGGCATACGCTTTCTATGGACTTCATCACCGATCTACCTCCATGCTCCGGATACAATACGATCATAGTAATCGTGGACCTATTCTCCAAGATGGCGCATTTCATTCCACTCAAAGGCTTACCAACAGCAGCAACTCTGGCCCGAGAATTTCTCGAAAACATCGTCCGACTGCACGGTTTTCCTTCAGTTCTAATTTCGGATCGAGGTAGTCAATTTATTTCTAATTTTTGGCGAAGTTGCTGTCGGTCAGCTCAAATTGATGTGAGACTTTCGACCAGCCACCACCCTCAAACCGACGGACAAACCGAGAGGACCAATCAAACTCTGGAACAGTATTTGCGCTGCATGCTACAACAAACTGAAAAAACTTGGAAAGATATCCTTTGGATAGCCGAATATGCCTACAATAACTCTGTCCACTCGGGAACTGGGAAGACCCCGTTTTTTCTTTTATACGGTAGTCACCCTCGAACCTCGGAGTTGGATCCACTCCAAGATCTTGGAACACCAGCAGTAGACCACCTGCATTCTACAATCACCCAAGCCTTTAAGGAAGCCGTTTCTCACCTTCAAAGGGCTAAAGAACAATACAAGAAAGGAGCAGACCAACATCGGAAGGAAGCCCCCCAATATCAAGTAGGAGATCAAGTCTGGTTATCCACCAAATATCTACCTCTAAAAGGACCACGCACATTCAACCCAAGATACCTTGGTCCCTATTCCATCACTACCATAGTAAATCCAGTAGCGGTCAAGTTGGACTTGCCCCCTCACATGAAGATACATCCGGTCTTCCACGTCTCTCTATTAAAACCCGTGCAACCTCAAACCCGACTAACTACATCTCCAAAACCTATTCTAGTTGATGGAGAACTCGAGTTTCAAGTCAAAAGCATCCTGGATTCCAAGATCTGCAAATCTAAACTATTTTACCTGATTGACTGGAAAGGCTACGGTCCCCAAGAAAGATCCTGGGAACCTGCAGAATATGTCCACGCGCCTCGTCTAATCAAAAGATCAAACCCCGGAGAAGCCCGGTTTGGGAGGGGCCTTGAGGGGGGGGTGCTGTCATGATCTCTGCTTCCAAAAGATCAGGACTTGCCCGACTCCCTTGGAAGCAGACCCATAACCCCGGTTCCGAGTGCCAGCCAGTCCCAATTGGGACCTTTTGGACCCTGTCCTGGCGCCAGTGGCACCAGGCTCATAAAGATGCCCAGTCCCAGCGCTGGAAGCGCCGGGCTCATAATGCTTGGGTGGACTTACCTGCAGCAGACCATGCTGCTTACTTACCTGCCAGTTGAACCCCTGATCCTCTTCTGTTTGGGACTACTTTTCCTGTTGGGTGGGGCAGGAGCCACTCCCTAGGTTCAGAACACTGGAACTCTTCTGGAAAGCAGGAACTCTTTTCTTACCTAGGCGTGGCTGTGGAAGGAGACACCTAAGCACTACAGGAGGCTATTTAAACCACACCCGATGGATGAATCTTGCTTTGTGTTATTCTGCATTCTCTGCAGCAGAACGCTCATCGTGTCTTCTGCTTCTGATCCTGGGCCTACGGGAACAAAGGCTTACCATCCTGGAATCCAGTCTTCAGCAGCACCTGTAAAGACAAAGAAAGAACAGGTTAGCACTACGGTCGTCAGTGGCAGCGCATCTCTTACCTGGTCCATCGGCTGTCACCAACGCCTCGCGCTGCATTCCGGCATCTGAAAGACAAAGGCTTACCTACTCTTCGCATGCTCCGGAGGTCTTCGCACTGCATTCCGGCATCTGAAAGACAAAAGCTTACCAGCTCTTCGCACGCTCCGGAGGCCTTCGGCGCTGCATCCCGCATCTGAAAGACAAAAGAAGGTGCGTTTAAAGACATTGGGCAACTTTATTACTCACGTGCCATTACTCCTTCCCACGCCGAATCCAGTGGGTATTCCAGCACCCTTCAGCTTCTCTAAAGCTCCGAACTTGTACCTGCAAGATAAAAGGGACAGTTAGTGCGCATCGTGAAGCAGGCTACAAGCGCTTACTTACGTGCTTCCAGGCGCTTCTATTCCTCACGCGGGTTCGATCCTCAACTCTCATCAGCCCGCCATCCGCCATCGCCGGAACCCTGCAAAACAAGAGATATCATTACAAAAGACTTTTAAGACATTTGAAGTGCCCAGAACTTACCGTTCGTGCAGTTAACGACGGACAGCAGTCCTCTGAGGTCAAGAGGCCTGCACCCTTATCCAGTGAAGAAACTGGTTACGGCACCCTGCCCCGAGGCAGATGGAGAGCTCGGCGTTCACTTACCTAAGGTGAGGGCGTTAACCTTTGGGGTTCTACAGGAGAAGAGAAAGGGAAGAGGAGAGAGGCACCCAATAACCCCAGTTCATTAATCCCATATTTTCTATCTGCAGACATCTTACTCTTCGAGTCAGACATACAGTGCACAGAGGTCCAGCCCAAAGAGCCAACCGTGTGTTACACATCACCTTTGAAGATACGGCATTCACCCAGTCAAGACCGGCGCCTCTGCCGGAATCAGGTGAGCGTTACACTCACTGACACTATCTCAGCACATCATGCCATGTGCCCAGCCAGCCCAACCAACATATTTAAATGTGGGGGCCCCACGTCAGGATCCCAGGTGGAGCACCCCTCCAAGGATCCCAGGATGGGGGCCCAGGCCACATGCCACTTTGGCCCTCATAAAGACATTTTTGCCACCAAGAACCTCGCAAAAAGGGACTGTTGACTGCTAACTGCTACCCTTGGTCCATTTCTGGGCCCTAGAGACTGGTTAGTTCACATTTATCTAATTTGAGCCAAGAACATATCCTTTCTGGCAATTGTGGCCTTTGCCTTTTCTCCCCCTGTCTCATTACCCAGAGTGCTGTATCTATCTTTGCACATTCTGTGTTCATTCTACAGGGGAGGGTGTTTTGTAGTGTTTTCTAATTAGTATTGTACATTGTATGTTTGATTAAAATCTAGATATTTTTGCTGAACGTTTTTGGATGGACATTCCTTTATTTTGGACGGTTTTACTTCGCTGTTTGGGTTTCTATTGAACCACATTCACACCCCTCTTAAGAGTACAGCCTTCCCTTGGTCCACGTTACCACAAAAGGCGAAGGAGGTATATCTCATAACTTTGCCTGTTTTACATTTATGATTGTGTTGGCTCTTGGTGTGAAGAAGTGTGAGGGCCGAGTAGACACTTCAGTCTCTGCTCATACTTGTACTCCTGCAGGGCAGAAGTCAATTTGTTATGCAAACCTCAACTAAATCAAAATCTGAGACAGATTTATTTCTTTATCAATTGAGTGTGGTGAGATTCAGAGTCAATTGGAGGCAGGCACAGCAGTGGACCTGTGGACTGACTCTTCAGTGTCTATGACTGGCCCTATTAAAAGAAGGTAAGGTGCTTGTCTTAATGGGGATCTCACTGAGTAGAATACTGCATGAGTGCTGAGCACCTACTGTGTGTATCTGTTGGTCTGTCCATCCATCATTCCCTTTACCCTCTCTTTTGTGCAACCACATACCCTTTGCCTCAGCCTGCAGAGCTTTGGTGAAGAGTTTAGTTTCTGCTCTTCCTAACCCAGAAAACAAAACTGATCAGGCTTTCAGCTTCTCCCCCTGTGTGTGTAACATCCATCTTGATCCCATACCCTTTCTCTGGAATGTTATTGAATTGGGATATAATGGAGGCAATAAACTATGCTCAATGCTACTGCTTGGGGCATGAATTGGGGAACTGGGAAATTAACATGTTTATTTTAATGTGGAGCAATGTTTTTTGAGCAGGTGCATGAGCTGTGTCAGGTGTGATGATGTCTCAGCACTGTAACGAGCGGCATTATAAAAGAGTGTCACTGGCTTCCACTGTAAGCCATTCATCGACTTACCCTGTCAGAATGGAATCAGCTAGATCGAAGCAAGTGTCAATTCCCCCTAAGGTAAGTCCAGTTAATTTCATGTATAAACATTATTCAACCAAAACCTGTACGTTTCTGAATAAATTGCAATATTTTACTTGTTGCGGACCCTACCAGGCAGTTCCTTGAGGGAGGTACATTTGATGTACTGATACTAATGCTACCAATTTCCTTAAGCATATACATCGTCATTCTTATGTAAATCCTAACCTACAATTTTTAGACTCTCCTATATCCGCTAATGAAGTACATAGAGCTATTAATGATCTTAAGAAGAGTAAAGCTCCAGGCCCAGATGGTTTCTCAATTGATTATTTTTCCCATTTTAAAGACATAATGGTCCCTAAATTTAATTAACTTTATACCTCCTTTATTGTGCACAAGAAAGCTGTTGGATCCTTCTCTGAAGCAATGATTATTATGTTCCCTAAACCCAATAAAGATTCAGAATAGGTTAAAAAATGATAGGCCCATTTCTTTAATCAATACCGACTGTAAGATTTTTGCCAAACTCCTAGCTAATAGACGTATCCCCTTTCTTCCACACTTCATTCAAAATGATGAGGTGGGCTATGTCAAAGCTAGATCATCTGCCAACATCAGACTCTTTACGAATATTCTTAACATCATTCAAAACTCCCCAAATCCATATGTGGCAATAGCACTTGATGCTGAAAAAGCTTTTGACAGAGTAGAATGGAACTTCATGTTTGAAACCCTTACTTGGCCCGGTATTCCCAATTCATTTATATCCATGCTTGAAGTACCCTACTCTAATCCCACTACATCAGAATTTATAAATAAGCATATTTACATTTGAAAGGCACAGCATAATCTTCTCTTCACATACTGTATAAACAGAAATAAGTGCACTCCATCCACACAGCAATAGTTACATAAGGAAGCAATATTCAAATCTACACCAAATGAAATAGGCTGTCATTTTATATGCTGAAATTAAGTCTCTTTCCTCCTGATTAATGTACTTTCACTTTATGCCCTTCAACAGCAGTATTCCTCCTTTTTAGCTTCCAAATGCACAACTATTTCTTTTCATCCCATGTGCACAACTGCAGTTTTTAAATCTGTCCATGTGTAAAGTATTTGATTGTCAGTTTATTTGTGAAAAGTAAGTGTCTTTCTCCACTTGCACACTTGTCCATTACAGTAGACTGTAACTAGGCCCATTTCCTTCTATGTCATTAGGCTTTAAGTCAGAAAAATAAGTGTTTTGGACTGGCCTGAATTTTCCAATGGATGACACCAGCCAGCTTCACTCTTAGATACTAGTCTGGCCTGGCCTCTTTATTTTTGGCATTCAGGGGCTACATTTTACCCCGCAGATCCTCTTTGATTCTGGCAACTGAGAGAAAAGAGCAAGGAGACAGTGTTCTTTTTTTGTTCCTTTTGGCTTTTGGTTCATTCCATGAATTTCCTCGTGAGAGCACGTCCGCTCTTTTCCCGTCCTGGTGGAGTGGCGCTCTGGTTTGCACTCCACTCTTTTTGGATTTTGGTCCTGGACCCCTCCCTTTCCGGTAGCTTCACCTGTGGGCTGTAGAGGCAAGGAGTGATTTAATCTGCCGAGAGTAAGAGAGGTTAAGTGTTTTATACAGTACTAATTTCCCCGGTATTATCGACATACGAATTGACAACAAACAACAAGTAACACATTACTTTTCACTTGATATATACAATTCACAAAATGATTTTTACATTGGGTACATTTCTTATAAGTATATGTTGTTTTACTGCCTGAAATGTGCGATTTTCTCCATCCAGGTTTCCATTCTTTCCTTTTATTCTTCAGATGGTTCCTGGCTCTACCATCACTTCCATGGCTCTACCATCACTTCTTTCTTCAATCAGTCACAAAGTCTGTCTGGGGTGACAGCTTTTCAATTGATTGATATGGATCGATTTCTCTTCCGTCTGTTCTTCTAGGGATGCAGATCTTATAGGCGACATGTGAGATTTTATCGACAATTTCAAAAGCATCGCACCAAGAGGGGATGAACTTCCGCTCTTTGGTGTGGTTCCTTTGGAAATTGTGCAGTAATCGAGTCTGCATCTGGGCTTTCTTTACTCCACTGAGCAGTACATTTTTTGGCATGGGTTTGGGACTTGGTGGACAGCAGCGAGCTGGATTTCCCCCAACAGGAATTTGGTTTCTAGGAGATCCCCATGAATGGCTCTGGTTTTGCCCAACTGGTTAGCCATGTAATTTCCAATTTTGTCCTCTTTTTTGGAGTGACCTCTGATCTTTTTCCAATAAATGGTCATCTCATTAGAGGTTACCAGATGATCAATTGATTGGATTAATTTCCTTTGCTTGAGCGGTTTGTTATTCTCACACAGCATGCCTCGATTTTTCAAAATAATCAGGTGTTCCACGAACCTGTTCCTGACATAATCTTAGTGATTATGACCAGTTCTTTAATAATAATAATAATTTTGCATTTATATAGCGCTATGAACCCTCAGGCATCTGAGCACTGCTCATTGTCACCCACGGTGTGTGGGGCTCATTTATCGACCTCAGTAGGAAGAAAGGCTGAGTTTGGCCCTGCCAGGATTAGAACCTGCATCAGCAGGCTCTGCATGGATGTCAAAGCGAGCGCTCTACTAGCTGTGCTATCTGACCTGCTCTTTTAGTTGGTGTTGCACAGCAGTGAGGATGGTTTGATGTACCGCCATCAATTGTGCCACCTGACTACTTCGGGGACCTATTTTGTACCCAGCACAGGTTTCTGGGCCATAATTCACCCAGGCATTCCCAACACCAGCCACTAGTTCTTTTTCCCCATGTTTGTCAACATGGTAGGAGCACCCATCCACATAAACTGTGGGTATTTGTCTTCCTCATAGACTTTGGGTGGGGAAGTAAGGTATGCCTCCATATTGTCCTTGGTCCTTAGACTTTCATCTTTGAGACAGTTTTCTTGAGCAGAGTCATGTAAGTCAGCCAATCCTTGTGCTAGAGGACTCTTTTTTTATTTTGGCCATATCTGACACCCACAGGAAAGCCTTGCATGAACAGAATCCAGGAAGTAATTCTGGAATTACTCAAGTTCCCTGTTCGGATTCAGCCACTTTGGAGATATTACAAGGATTGGTGAGGAGACTCCACGATGATGCGCTCCCCCTGGATGAATGGGAGGTAATTCTTCAACGCCCACACCATTGCCTGGAGTGCCTTTTTTCAAATGTTGAATTTTTCCTCCACAGAGGACAAAGTCTTGCTCGCGTATGAGATTACTTTGTTGACCTTGTCGTGCTTTTGGTATAATACCGCAGTTAAGCAAGTATCTGAGAACCCCATCTCCAAAAAGAATTCCCTGTTCTTTTTGGGGTAAGCCAAACAAGGGGCTTGGGAAAGGCTTCTTTTTAGTTGTTTTACTGCCTTCTAAGTTCTCGCAGAGTAGTAAGGTCTTTCAATTTCAATAATGCGCCACCTTTTACGCCTGGGGACCGAGGCCCTCAGGGGTGATTTCATGCCCTGAGAAGTTCTTGCGGGTCTTACACCACTGTGCCTTCTGAAAGGAAAGTTATGCTCAGGCTTTCTGCAACTGGGTCAGAACATAGCGTATTTCAGCTATGTGTTCCTCCACAGTTAAGATCTTGATTTAGACATCATCTACATAGGCCAGGTTTCCACCTTTGCCCAAGTTGGGCATGGCCTTATGTCAAAAGATATTAAATTAATTGCCAGAGTTTATGTATCCAAAGGGGGTTCGGGTCCATGTGTATTGCTGCCCCCAAAGATAAAAGGTACGCTTGTACTGCTCTTCCCTACTCATGTTGGTCAGGTCAATGGCAGTATATACCTTTGACCCTTGCATCTGGGCCAGACCCTTATCTATGTAGGGCAGGGGCCTTATTGACACGTGGACCCATTTATTTAACTCACTAAGGTCTGCACAAAGTCTCCATTGGCCATTGGGTATGAGTAGTCCTAGTACCGGGTTGTTAAAGGTACTGGGACTGGACAAATTATCCCACAGGATTCAAAGCTTTCAATAATCTCTGTGAGTGACTCCATATATGCGAGATGTAACCGGTATTGCTGGAGCCATCTCGAGGTCCGTGGGTGTGGTGGTTGAATGTATCTCTGTGCGTCCACAATCATAAGAATCCACTGCAAAGGATTATACTGAAAATCCCAAAAGACCTGTTCCAGCTTCTGCTTTTGCTCCTTAGTCTCAGAGGCACCATAGAGGTTGATTCTTTGACCATCTGCTTAAAGCCTGGAAAGACCTCGGACTTGGCAATTTCGGCAGTATCCTCCAGCTGTGTGGAGAGATCTATTGTTATGGTGCTGGCCAGGACATAAGTTTTCAAAGTTAGGAGGTAGTCAGTGTTGATTCCTGATCTCACAAGTCACCTCTTCCACACCATAAGGGCAGGAAGAGTGCACCAAGAAATACCCGCCCTGCCTGGTGAAAATCTTTTCCATAGGGAAATCGTTGTTCAAATTGTAGCAGTCATTTGGAATTGGTCTAATGATCTCAATACCTAAATCAATCTTATAATGTTGAACATCAACCACTATTCCAATAAAGGTGCCTGCACCCAAAGTAATACTTCGAGGGGCGCTGTTATCAACCAATATTTGAATGGTGTCATATTCTAGGTCAGCTAGAGGTGTCAGATGTCAATATAAACCATGTTGTTGGAGTTGATCATTCAAATTTATATAGACGTCTTTGTTTCAGAGGTTCTGTCATCGCTTAATCGTTACGATAATTGAACATTTTTGCACCTGTCCTGGGGTGGTAACCTCTTCGCCCACTTGAACTTCAACTACATACGGCAGCAAGTGAGCCAACCAAAATACTTTCTCAGTGTTGTCAAAGCCCATGGAGTTACCCTCCTTTTGGAACCAGGCCTTGTGACTAATTAGGTCCAAATAAATTGCAAATCGATTGAGAATGTCACTGCCTAAGTAAAAGGCAGAGGGGGCATCTCTCATAACCCAACAATTATGTTCTATACTTTTGTCACCAATGGACATTTTTAGCAGCATACACCTGCTAGGCAGGAGATGTTTGGAATTTGGAGTTTCCAGGCCAATTTCCCCTTCATCAATCAATTTAAATGTGGGAATGGTCTGATCTTTTGGGAGTTTCCTGACTAATGCTTCGCTGATGAAGCCTCTTCTGTTATTCAGGCATACTCTGGTGAGAACAGGCTACTCCCCCTCATTTACCTGAATGGGGAAGAACATCTGTTCACCCTTCACCTGCATGCCGGTCAAACTTTGAGCTGGTTTTTCATCTTCTTTTGTCATGGGATTGGTTTTTCTTCTGATTGTGGATTGGTAAACAATTTCAGAGTTTTGTCTTACTGTGTGGAATGCCATTTAAAATAGGTAGGGAGGTTGATTTTCAAAAATGGAGACGGGTTCCCATCACCAGTTTGTTCTCCTACAGATATGATAGTGATGTATAGGATGTGATTGTTCGTAAAATGGAATTCTATTTTGTCAGACCGTTGTTCAATCATGTTGCATGTGCCATTGAAGCTCACATAGTTGGTACTTTGTTTTATTTAGCTAAGCCGGTTAGTATGAGTCCAGAGGACCTTGTTCATGCAGTCAATCATGGGTGAAAATCTCTGAAGAGGTCATTTCCCAGTATACAGGGGGTACCCTCTGGTGTGACGACTATTACCAGGTGTTTCACCCTATGTAGCCCAATTTTTATCTCCAGATCCACAGTCCCTTTGACGGAAATATCATTCCCATCGAATTTTTAGAGTTGTCCAGGAAGAGGTGTGAGGGGAAGTTGGTGACTCTCTCTCCTTCCAGAAATAAATTGGTCAAAGATCTATTTGGACTGGAGGGTGGCTTGGGATCAAGTATCCACCAGAGCTGATAATGCACACAGACCCTGTACCTTGATGGAGGCATACAATCTTCCTTCTCTCTCTTCAAGGGGGCAAAGAAAACATGCGGTCTGTGCCATCTTGGCTGTTCACTTTTTTATATTGAACTCCAACACTGTGTGATCTTGGAAAGTTTTCTGTGTCGGGTGAGTCGGTGTCACTGTGTCGGTGTGAGTCTGGGAATCTGCAAAGAAGATTTTGCACCCAGAAACAAGTGGAATTGGGAAGTCCCCTTGTTCCCGTGATTCTTTGCTGTCCCCCTGAAGACAGTTACCCGTACCTGTTTGGGGGATTATACGTCAGTGCTTTCCAGGTCATCTGGGTGACATTGTGGGGGCTTAAGAATGTGTTGCTCTGGGTCATTCTCCATAATTACCAAGTCTAAATCAGGGTCTTTTGGGAACCATTTTTCCTTGGGAGGGGTCCCTTCATCCCTGAAAGAGAATATTTTTTTCCAGGAATCCTCTAGGGATTCTTCTCCTTCAAACGGGATGAGGCGGACTTCCTCCACCAAATGGATTATCTTTTGCTTTTGATTTCGCCTACTTACCCTCTGTTCCCTAGGTTCCAGATTTTCGGGGGTAGGAGATTTATGATCGGATTGAGAGGTTTCCAGGGGTTTTGTTCTGTTTGGAAAGGAAGTTTCCTCTAAAGCTTTCCATCTCCCTTCCACCCAGGACCCCTCCTCTGGAACCTGTTGGCTGTCAGGGGTTTCTTGCTGTCATTGCTCTGGGGCACCCGACCTGGATGTTGAGTTATTCGGGCAGCAGTTTCCAGTGGAGGGTTTGAACCCTCAACATGCGACCCAGGTCTTGTGTTAAGTGTTGTCACTCCAGTTGACTTTTATCACACACTAGTCAAAGGTTAATTACCAATTCTTAGAGTTATTCATAGACATCTACAAACATGTAGCCTATAACTAAAGTTGCCCTCCAACATTTCTTACTAAGCCCTTGTGATTTTACTACCCCTAGGATGCGCTGACGGGCCGCTTATCTAGGCTTAGGGGATAGGGATAGAGGCTGGCCCTATCTCACGCTATTCATCAATAGTTGTAGAGGATTCACTTAAAGAGTTTGCATTGCCAACACATTGCTGATGAATTATATAGCTTTATTTTAATTCTCAGCTCAGTATGGTCACACTTCTAATAAAAAGAAAAACAAAAACTGTTTTTTTTTTAAGTTTTAGTGTTAAGAACCCCAGCATGGGTATTTTTTGTAAAAAGGAGAAGGGAAGGACAAGTGATAGGTGGTGTCCTTTCCGCTTAATTATTGTGTAGCTGTTTCTTAGTGCAGCTATACTCGTACCCAGTATGGGTGTTTTTCAGGCAAAGAAGGCTTTGCATGGATTGTTTTAAGAAGATGTTGCCCCCAGTGGCGGCTGCTATTATAGGGCGGAAGGGCGCCGACCCCCCACCAGGTGTGAGTGTTAAACAGATTCAGAAGATTAGATTAAGTTCTTCTGAATCTGTAGCAGCGCAGATGCGCTGTGGGAACCATTACCTTCTTGTTGTTGCAGCCGGCCCATGAATATGCTTTCTATTCATGGGCAGGATGCAACAGCGGGGCGCGTCCCATTTTACATTGTTCTTGCCCATAGTAAAGTGCGTGGAGCTTGTAGCTCCACGCACTTTACGTAACCATTTTAAGTAGGAGGCTGGCGGGGCGCTTCAGGGGTGGCCCCGCCAGCATCACTATTTGCGCAAACAGCGCACCAAAGATCTATCTAGTCTCCCTCCCTCCGTCCCTCCCTCCCTTCCAAAGATACAGTAATGTCATTGGCTATTTGCCAATGGCTGGCAAACAGCCAATGACATTACTGTATCTATGGAGGCAGCCAATCACTTGAGTGCGGGGTGGGCCGATGATGACTCATGGGGGCACACTTCTCCCCCCATTCTTTCATCCTCGTGATTACGTCTTGGTGTGTTTATGCTGTGCTGCCCTGCCCTGCCCACGCTCAACCTGAGAGAAAGGCAGCGCAGGTCAAGTTTTCCCTGCGACTCGCAGTAAGTAACTTCTTCAGCCCGGCCCTGTGTAATAGCTCAACTTAACCATAACGTCCCTTTCACAACGTTTTATGTTAGGGAATTTCATAGGTTTTTAGAACGGCACCATAACCGGAACGTTGCTTTAGCATAGTGTTTTGTGTAAAGCCGATAGGATTTTGATACCGCAACTGAACCATAACCTCCCATTAACAACATTTTTTCACGATTCCTTGGCTGCCCTAATGACGGACTTGGTAAAAGCCCAAATTCCCCTGTTTATGTATCCATTTGCACTACCCCTTCCCTTTCCTAATAGTGTTGGTGTATCTTAGAAATTGAAGTTGTACATGTGAGTTGTTAGTGAGTGTGTGAGTGGTTTCTCTTTTTGTGGTAACAATCCATGGTTAGTCTATGCCGCACATTACTTTCCGAGATGACTACAGGTAAGCAATATGGAGGTTTCCTAGGAAGACTGCACCTGGCCGGCGTGTGTGCAATCACAATGCAAGTATCCGTAGGACTCCAGTACTGGCCGCATGACCACATCCTCTAAAGCACTTTTAATTAGTTGTGGGAGCGCAAGTCTGTCCATTGCACAGCTATGCGCATTCGCAGGGAATCCTCTGTGTGCCGGTAACAGCAAGGAACAGCAACCTCCAGTGTATGGTGGGCATGTTAAATGTTGCATTAATTTGATTGATCTGCCATTAGCCTTTCCATGACCTGTGAAACAGACACCGTCTCTGCACTGAGTACTGTGACGGAAAGTGGCAAAGGTTTCCATGTGGGTTGTAGAGTTGGAGAAAACATTTAACTGCAGGAGTGACAGATTGTAGTGAGATTGCAAAATGGCAAAGCTGATGCGGCTTGGTCACTCACATAATAGTGCAAGTAAAAAAAAGTAAGTGCAAAGAATATCAGTGGTGGTTAGAAAACTACTGTAACCGCATGGGTGTCGCTGAATAATTATCTTCCTGCTCCACGTAATGAAGCTGCGTTTCTCGTTGTTGGAAGCATTCTCGTATTTCAGATTTTATTATTCTTCGTGATTGCTGGTCCTACGGCTAATGCAGTACCATGAAGTGTCTGAACTGCATGTGATGAGAAATGAAATCGAAGCACAAGGGACCAGTGGGCAGGGTAGTGCCCTTGCAACAATGCAGTATGGTAATTTCAAGTACAGCAATCTCCACATCTGCGGCGGCCAACAACAGGGACACTCCTGTAGGGCTTAGAACAACCTTGCAGAACATATGCTGAACTACAGACCCTTGCCTGGCAAAGGGCATTGTATTGTGCATGTACTACGACACGCTACTCTACAGAGAGAAGCTACTTGGAAGTACTTGCGAGGGGTGGGGTCAGGAGCATCACAATGACTGACGCATATTTAAGTGAGGGTAATCCAACATTTCCCTCTCTCTGCACGTCCTCTATGTTATCCCTGTAGGTGGTACCCCTTCCGTACCGCCCCTTGCCTTCCGTTCCTTCTGTGTCACAAGATCAAAATAATTAGAAATGAACTGGAACAGGAATGAAGCAAAAAACAAGAAAGCTCCTTTCTGAGTTGAACAATGGAATTGGCAATGAACGGATGCAGGGAACAGTTTAGGACATGTTACCGGAATCTCTTTGAGAGATGTTGGCATGTACTCCCTCTACAATGAAAATATTACGTTTCGTAGCATGAACATTTTTTGCAGAGATGGAGTCTATCTTAGTGATGCTGGCAATCAGCTTTTTCTGCAAATATCCAAAATGCATTTCAGCCCTTTTTGCAAGTAAAGCAAGCATTTTCCAGTAGGTGTTGGCCACTTCAACCCTTCCAAAAACAAACACTACAAAAAGGCTCTTTTCAGAGCCACCACTTTGTCCTCGAAAAGAGTGCAATGCTTTTGATGGTGCCACCCCCCAGATTTATTAGATGTCCACAGACTTTACAGGCTGCGTTAGGGCCTGCATCATTTCATTGGCAATTCTATTTTTAAACTGTGAACAGTCGCTCTGGTTTTTGTTGTTTTGTATTTGTTTTGGTCTTTTATACACAGCACACAAGGAAAAGAATGGAAGGGAAAGTAGGGAAGGGGCACCAACCACAGGGATAAGAAAGGGCAGGTGGAGAGAGGAAGATGTTGTGTGGGCCTCACTTAGGTAGGTAGCAGTTTTTCTCAAGCTACTGGACCATAGCCTCCAAAACAGTGTGAAATTGCTCCCCCCTGCAGAGTACTGTGTCTCAGTACATGCACAATACAGTGACCCTCAAAAGGTAAGGGTCTGCTGTGTGCGCATGGCCTGCGAGGCTGGTTCAGGGAACTGCTGCCCCAAACGAGTGTTCCTTGTGGTGGCAGGAGCAGAAACAGAGCATGCTGCAGAGGAATTCAACCTACTGCCTTGTTCGAAGGGGCCGACCCTCCGAACTGCCACCTTGTGATTCGACCTGAGGTGTGGCCGCATGGAGGTGGTGCCAAAGCTGTACAAGCCTGGTTTGCCATGACTGAGCACCATCTTGCACTCATTGCATTTCACCTTGTTTGTATGAGCTTTGGGCACATCTCCAACAGGGGGTGGATTTGGTGCTGAGGAGCCAGCAGCAGCCATGTTTGCCATTAGTATAGCACAGCTCCAAAAGTAGTAGAGCACAGCAGAATTGAGCAGAAAGAAATTCCAGCAAGGAGCAATCTGGAACACCATTCTGGCACAGCAGCAAATGTATCACAGCACAGCAGATTTCAGCAGAAAGAAATTGCAGCTGCAAGGAGAAATCTGGAGCACTGCTCTGTCCTGGACAGCCGAAAACAGAATGAGGTGCATGTCACGCTCACCTGAATCTCCGCAGGAGCGATGGAGTCCGCCAGCCCCAGATCTACTTCCTACACCACCTGGAAATATGAGGAGGATACCTGTCAAGCGAGTGAAAGATCAGGAAGTGGTACCAGAACACTCCCACCCCGGAACACCTTCTTGTATTCCCCAGGATATTGGAAAGCTGTGATTGTGTGGAGAGGACGTGGCTCACCTTTTAGATTAAGATGGTGGGCTCTCCCAAGGGGTGCTATGGTCCGAACCCTGTGGCTGGTTACTTCACTCAGCGAAGGGTCTGTTTTGCTGTTACTGCCATGCTGCTGTCGGGTTGCGGCGAGAAGACTGCTGTGGAAGAATGCAGCCAAATTAGATAAGGTCTGTATTCCCCTGATTGCCGCTTTCAGGTAAGAGTCCCCGGAGACCAGTTACTGCACTGGTTGAAAACAGTTGACTCACTGGATTCAGTGTCTGGCATGCCAGGTAAGTTGGGTAAGTTCAGGTTCCCAGTTACCTCAATGGGTCTACCTTTGTTCTTTTTCTCCTCTGCAGGTATCCAGAGATGCTGTGGAGCAAGATCACTGCAGACGTTTAAGAAACGGCAGAGCAGAGAAGACTTGAGGGTCCGCGCATCCAGGTGGAGTCAGCTGGAGTCCCGGAAGATGTCAATTCTGCAGGCGGCCGTCGGAGAAGTGAGTATGGAGGCGCAGGTACTTCTTCCTTCTTCTTTAGATGCCGGAGCTTGCAATGCGAGTGAGCACTTCGTTGGGCCGTGGAAAATACTCACTGAAGACACAGGAGTTCAGGACAGGTAAGCGTGTGCCAAAGGCATACAGAATGCACACGAAACACAGATTGCTCTCTGGGCGTGGCTTATATAGACAGCCACACCCAGAGACTAGAGCGTGCAGATTAGTTCTGATTGGGCTATCCAGAACCATGTTGAAGGGAAACAGGAAGTGCTATTCTACTTTACTGGCATCGAGGTGCCTATGAGATGAGAGGATGATAAATTATGTCTGAATCAAGAAGGAAAAAGGCCTAGATTTGGGACTTAGACCAGTACCCATGACAGTCCTCCTCCCTCAAGGCCCCACCCAATGGTGGGTTTCCTGGACCTGGTTTACTGGGGTTGTTTTTATGAAACTTGCGTAATAACCAGGGGGCATGCATGTTTTCACTTGGTTCCCAAGGTCTATCCTGAGGCTTGTATCCCTTCCAATCCACTAGGTAATACAGAGTGTTCTTCACTACCTTGGAGTCTAGTATCTGCTTAACTTCATACTCTGGTTCGTCACCCTCAATAACTATGGGATCATGAAAGGACCCAAGAACTTGGGTTGGAGTTTTTTGGCCCCTTTTAATGTGATGTACTTTGATGCTAGCTATACCGAATCCCCCGCTTGGTAGTTTGGGGCTCCCCTCTGATGACGGTCGGCATACCTTTTCTGTGTTGCCTTTGCTGTCTCTAAATGCGCCATTGCATCCTTGGTTACCTGAGAGATGCGTTCATGTAGGGTCTTGATGGCTGGCATTTCGATGACTTCAGGTGGGATATATGCAGCGGTCCGTGGGTTACGCCCATACAGTGTGTAGAAAGGTGTCAAGCAAGTGGAGGAGTGTGTGGAATTATTATATGCAGGAGAAGCAAGAAGCCAACAACAAGTAAGTGTGGCAAGGGCGGGGCCAGAAGCAACTACTTCAGGCCATACTACCCTACCACTCATCTAACAATGCATCACCACCGTAAATTCATTATAATTGCTTTCAGAAACTCTGTCCTTTGCATGTGAAAAGTGTCCCTAATCACATTTAGAAGCAGTGACCAATAGCCTCTCTGTGAATTTAGAAGTGTGCCCGATAGCCTCTCTCTGAAAGTTGCATCTAGAAGTGTGCTAATATCCTCTCCATGAAAGTTGCATTTAGAAGTTGTGACCAGTAGCCTCTCTGAGAAAGTTGTATCTAGAAGTGTAACCAATTGCATTTAGAAGTGTACCCAATTGCATTTAGAAGCTGTGACCAATAGTCTCTCTGAAGAAAGTTGCATTTAGAAGTGTCCCCAATTGCATTTAGAAATTATGACCAATAGCCTCTCTCAGAAAAGTTGCATTTAGAAGTGTCCCCAATTGCATTTAGAAGTGTACCCAATTGCATTTAGAAGCTGTGACCAATAGTCTCTCTGAGGAAAGTTGCATTTCGAAGTGTCCCCAATTGCATCTAGAAGTGTACCCAACTGCATTTAGATGCTGTGACCAAAAGTCTCTCTGAGGAAAGTTACATTTAAAAGTGTCCCCAATTGCATTTAGAAGTTGTGCCCAATAGTCTCTCTGAAAAACTTGCTTTTAGAAGTGTACCCAATTGCATTTAGAAGTTGTGCCCAATAGTCTCTCTGAGAAAAGTTGCATTTAGAAGTGTCCCCAATTGCATTTAGAAATTATGACCAATAGCCTCTCTGAGAAAGTTGTATCTAGAAGTGTCCCCAATTGCATTTAGAAGTTGTGCCCAATAGTCTCTCTGAAAAACTTGCATTTAGAAGTGTACCCAATTGCATTTAGAAGTTGTGCCCAATAGTCTCTCTGAGAAAAGTTGCATTTAGAAGTGTCCCCAATTGCATTTAGAAATTATGACCAATAGCCTCTCTGAGAAAAGTTGTATCTAGAAGTGTACCCAATTGCATTTAGAAGTTGTGCCCAATAGCCTCTCTGAGAAAAGTTGTATTTCGAAGTGTCCCCAATTGCATCTAGAAGTGTACCCAACTGCATTTAGATGCTGTGACCAAAAGTCTCTCTGAGGAAAGTTACATTTAAAAGTGTCCCCAATTGCATTTAGAAGTTGTGACCAATAGCCTCTCTGAGAAAGCTGTATCTAGAAGTGTACCCAATTGCATTTAGAAGTTGTGCCCAATAGTTTCTCTGAGAAAAGTTGCATTTAGAAGTGTCCCCATTTGCATTTAGAACTGTATCCAATTGCATTTAGAAGCTGTGAGCAATAGTTTCTCTGAGGAAAGTTGCATTTAAAAGTGTCCCCAATTGCATCTAGAAGTGTACCCAACTGCATTTAGAAGCTGTGACCAATAGTCTCTCTGAGGAAAGTTGCATTTAGAAGTGTCGCAATTGCATTTAGAAATTATGACCAATAGCCTCTCTGAGAAAAGTTGTATCTAGAAGTGTACCCAATTGCATTTAGAAGTTGTGACCAATAGCCTCTTTGAGAAAGCTGTATCTAGAAGTGTACCCAATTGCATTTAGAAGTTGTGCCCAATAGTCTCTCTGAGAAAAGTTGCATTTAGAAGTGTCCCCAATTGCATTTAGAAATTATGACCAATAGCCTCTCTGAGGAAAGTTGTATCTAGAAGTGTACCCAATTGCATTTAGAAGTTGTGCCCAATAGTCTCTCTGAAAAAGTTGCATTTAGAAGTGTACCCAATTGCATTTAGAAGTTGTGACCAATAGCCTCTCTGAGAAAAGTTGCATTTAGAAGTGTGCCCAATAGCCTCTCTTTGAAAGGTGCATTTAGAAGTGTGCCCATTAGCCTCTCATTGAAAGTTGCATTTAGAAGTCTGCCCAATAGCCTCTCTTTGAAAGTTGCATTTAGAAGTGTGCCCAATAGCCTCTCTGGGAATTTAGAAGTGTGCCCAATAGCCTCTCTGTGAAAGTTGCATCTAGAAGTTGTGACCAATAGCCTCTCTGAGAAAAGTTGCATTTAGAAGTGTGCCCAATAGCCTCTCTTTGAAAGGTGCATTTAGAAGTGTGCCCATTAGCCTCTCATTGAAAGTTGCATTTAGAAGTCTGGCCAATAGCCTCTCTTTGAAAGTTGCATTTAGAAGTGTGCCCAATAGCCTCTCTGGGAATTTAGAAGTGTGCCCAATAGTTTCTCTGAGAAAAGTTGCATTTAGAAGTGTCCCCATTTGCATTTAGAACTGTATCCAATTGCATTTAGAAGCTGTGAGCAATAGTTTCTCTGAGGAAAGTTGCATTTAAAAGTGTCCCCAATTGCATTTAGAAGTGTCCCCATTTGCATTTAGAACTGTATCCAATTGCATTTAGACGTTATGACCAATAGCCTCTCTGAGAAAAGTTGCATGTGAAAAGTGTACCCACTTTAGAAGCAGTGACCAATAGCCTCTCTGTGAATTTAGAAGTGTGCCCGATAGCCTCTCTCTGAAAGTTGCATTTAGAAGTGTGCTAATATCCTCTCTGTGAAAGTTGCATTTAGAAGTTGTGACCAATAGCCTCTCTGAGAAAGTTGTATCTAGAAGTGTACCCAATTGCATTTAGAAGTGTCTCCAATTGCATTTAGAAGTGTCCCCAATTGCATCTAGAAGTGTACCCAACTGCATTTAGAAGCTGTGACCAATAGTCTCTCTGAGAAACGTTGAATTTAGAAGTGTCCACAATTGCATTTAGAAATTATGACCAATAGCCTCTCTGAGAAAAGTTGTATCTAGAAGTGTACCCAATTGCATTTAGAAGTTGTGCCCAATAGTCTCTCTGAAAAAGTTGCATTTAGAAGTGTACCCAATTGCATTTAGAAGTTGTGACCAATAGCCTCTCTGAGAAAGTTGTATCTAGAAGTGTACCCAATTGCATTTAGAAGTTGTGCCCAATAGTCTCTCTGAGAAAGTTGAATCTAGAAGTGTACCCAATTGCATTTAGAAGTTGTGCCCAATAGTCTCTCTGAAAAAGTTGCATTTAGAAGTGTACCCAATTGCATTTAGAAGTGTACCCAATTGTATTTAGAGTGCGTGAGTGTGTTGAGCAGACAGGAGTGTGTAGGGCAATCTTGAACGCCGGAAATGAATAATAATGCATAGAACGGACCTGATCGCATAGAATTGCGTGACTTACATAATATGTTTTGGAATGCAGGGAACATCTGAAAGAGCATATATCATACCACACCCCACGCTTACTCTCTTCTTTACACCACCACTCAAATAGAACACAGAGATACTATGACACCATTCGGTATAACTGTTCTCATATCAACATCTCCCGCTCACTCCCCAATCACTCTAAGTAATCACTGCTGGTTTCACACCCCCAGCCAGGCGTCCTCAGGCCCAACGCAGCCACACTCGGTCTGGACAAATCCTGCCAGAGCGAACACATACTCCCGATCTCTCAATCACCACACCTACCGCTAAGAAGCAGCTACCACACGAATTCTGCACCAGCTGCACACATACCGGTTGCGCACACGCACCTTAGGACTCTCTCTACACTCTCTACTGACCCGAACTTCGGTTCCCAAGGGCGTTCAACCTACCAGTGCCTTCAGACCATACCAATGGTATATAAGGCGCTATATAAATGCAAAATAACAATAACTTAAGGAAGTGTGACGACCACTTCTTATTAAAAGTGACATGCTGGCACGTTTTTATTTGCTCTAAAGATAGTTGCGGGATCTAAAAGAAAGTTCTGTTTACCCGGCGGGAGGAGGTAAAGCTATTTCAAACACACGTATAATCCGGGTCCTCGGCGGCAGTAATGACTATGAATGCAAACACTGCCTGCACAGGTTCTATAATAATCGTTTTGAGCCACGTACTGTACTTAGTGTCACTAAGTACAGTAAGTGGCTCAGATCGTTTTGAGCCACGTACTGTACTTAGTGTCACTAAATACAGTACGTGGCTCAAAGCGATTATTAAAGAACCTGCGCAGGCAGGCGCGGGATAGATGGCAGTATGTAGCTTCTTCTGGCATATAAATAGTGATTGTGTCAGGAATTCTATACATTGCTTATTTTCATCGTGCGTAATATGAAGCGTACCTCTATCTGTACATGTGTGGGGTCAAATAGCAAACACTTGCGTTTACACTCTGTATACGTGTTTCCATGCACTCACTGCAAATCAAAGTGCGGTATGTTACATGCGCCTAGCCTATCCGTAATGTGCATTCTCGTCATTAGTGTTCTTATATGGAATAGACTTTTTGAGGGGGCATTCTTTCTTTATTTAAATGTTTGTTGTTATTTTAAATCATGATTTATTTTTGCTTTGGTTTTCGTCATAAATATTCTGCTGCAACGGCTGTATTTTGAGAAATGTATTGTTTCAATCCATAGACTGTTCGTTCCCTCCATCTCACATCCTCCTGCTGGCAGATAGTTCAGGGGCAACGTGCTTGCCTTGGTAACAGGACGACACAGAGCAACACAGGTTCGATCCCCAGGTCCCTGCTTAGAAACCTCTGGGTATAAAGTGTGTTATAAATAACCTATCATATCATTAATGCTGCCTGTCCTGGCCCAATACTACTGGGCCTGGCCATGGCAACTTTCAATTGTTGCTTGACAATCCATTATTGGCCTACTCGTAGTGTTCTAGTTGAGTGGACCGAGCTCCAGAAGCCAGTGTGCTTGCCCACGAAAACAATTGGATGGAATTCTGCACCAAATGTCCCCTGACAGGCCCGACACGTTTTGTTTAAACAAACAACACAGCCCACCTTCCTTTCACCGGTCCCAGGGCCAGCAGGTCTCTACCCTGACTGGACTGACACACGGGCCTCCAACGGGGGGATACATTGCAGGTGCTGTAATCCCCAGCCCTGCAAGCACCCCAGAGTAGGTCTGCTATCTGGCCCCTTACACCAAGGCACACCGATGTGCTCCAGGCTTTTTTCATTTGTTTCATTCACTTAACGGAAACCAGGACTACAGCTCCCAGAAAGCAATATGCAGCGTGGGACACAAAAGCCAAAGACTGAAAACACGCTGTTCCCGTGTGCAAAAAGGTACTAAAAGCTGATAAAGCTTCAATATGAAAAGCAGTTACCTCGCTATAATGTCTGAAATCACACACTTAAGTACTGCTGTAAGAATGAGCTGTCTACTGTCCCCTTCTTCTCTTTCAATCACTCCCCTGACATGCAAGTTCTAACATCCCATCACCATTTTAGTTGTCTAAAAATGTGTGCATATGAACACAGTTGCAAACAATGAAATGCTTTACATTTGTAATTGTCGGGCCTTTGTTAACAGTGCACAGCAGACCCAAGTACCGCTTATCCCCTGCGTCCTGTCCTGCCTGCCAATGGCCCTGTACCTGAGCCAGGTCAACTCAACACAACATTTCACGGGGTCTAAAGCCCTGTTTGCCCAGAGATCCACATATAGACTAGTAAGTGAGTAACTATAATGAAGTTGTGCCTGGGGGGCGGGCAATGCTAGATCACTTGACCTGAGGTAGTGTTAAAATTGCAAATTTTGGAGGCCATTTTTCAAAAGATTTCATGGGGGGGAGAACGCTCCCCCTTGGGTGGTGTAGGCTCACGCGCTGCACACACTCGCTCAAAAATTACCCCGGGGAAATGTGCGCCCCACCAGCTTTCAAACTCACCAGCCGTCCCTGGTTGCCCCTTTCTCTTGTTGTCTATAATTCTGGAAGAGAGAAAGGGGTCACATCTGGCCTACCGGTTTCAGTGGAGATGGTGGTTAACCCACTTTCTTCAGGGCCACAGCACCTATTGGGGGTGTTGTCATAACAAAATCCCTGTGAGATTTGTAACTCTTTCTACACAGGGCCCCACCTGCAGAGGAAACATAAGAGGTGGGGGAGAGAGGAAAGAAAGAAACATTTTATGTTTTGTCACTGTAACACTAAGGGTTCAGCATGCACACTATCTAGTGCTTTTATAATACTTTCATAACGCCATAGTCTTACCCTTGTGCTTTTTATCATCAGCTTGAAACTTAATTTGGAAGGGGGTATTCTGTTATCTATGGCTGTAGCACGGATGCCTATTGATCTCCAGCATTCTGGCGTGTCCTGCAAAAAGCATATTTCTTTGAGCTATTTGCAGGGTACAGAGAAGAAGAAGGGACTTCTGAGTTTTTATCACATACTTTAAAAGCAGAGTTCCTAGTGTAAATTTAAAGTACAACCAGCCCCCTATGTGTTGTATATATGAGACAGTTGAGAGGAAACCCAAATATCCCAGCAGTTACTACTGCTGTGTAGTGCTGTTGCTTACCCGTGGTTTCGAGAGTAGCAATCGTCTTGTTCCGGGTTCTGCATTCAAAGAGAGCGCCAGGTGTATACATCAATGTACGCGTAAATCGCGCATGCGCAATGTGCATGTCTTGCACCAGTTGTTAATGTTCAGCAACTCCATCTTGGAGTGTTGTGCGCCCGTATTAAGAGATATAAGTGTGTTAAGGAAAGCATATATTTGCCTCAATACGGGTAAGTCTTATCATATAAGATTATTTACAGAGTTCAGATGTAGATGAATTCTGAACAAAAACATTCAGACATTATCAGAAAATACGTGAACATTCGCAAACATTTTTTGGAAAGATTTTTTTGCAACGATTTTTGAAAAAAAGGAATTTCTCAGGAAATTCTCGAGAGACTCGTGAAATCAGGCAGTTTACCAGGGACAGTGCCGAGGTTGTGAGGATCAATCCTTTGATCTATAATGTCCTGCAGGGATGGAGATGTGGTGCGGGTGCACTATTGTTACCACCCCTGATTTGGGGAGTGGTTACTAAGAGCCCAGCAGAATACAGGGAGGGGAGTATCTGTGTATTCTTAGGACGTGTCACAAAGTTGCAGGCAAATGTTTAGACTATGGGTAAGACTATGGCATGAAAGTATTATAAAAGCACTAGATAGTGCGCACGCTGAACCCATCGTGTAACAGTGACAAAACATTATCAGGCCGATTCATGGAATTAATGTGCGCCGAAAATTCCGGCGCAGAGGTGCCAAAACCATAGCTCCCAACCTTTTTTGTCACCAAGGCGGGTGAAAACACCCGATTTTCTTTTTGGCGGGTGAGAGGCCCATAGAAGGAAATGGGCGCATGAGGGACTTGGCGGGTGATTCACCAGCTTTCAAGGCGGGTGACACCCGCCAAAAGCGTGTGAGTTGAGAGCTATGCAAAACGTGCGAATCGCAGTGCAAGTGCGAAAATCGCCAGAAAACCAGCGCACATCGATTCATGGAAGTCTGTGCGCGAGAAAAATATTGGATGTGCGCTGAAAAAGTGTGCGGCGCACGCCGGCGCACAGGTCATCCAACGGCGTGCGCCACGGCCACAGCGAAATCGCACATAGCGCGGCGCACATAACAAAAGAAGGCGGAACACGGGACGTAACACTAGGAATGGGGAACAACGCGTGAAAATATGGGCGTCACGGGGGAAGTACAGGAGGCAAGGGCGCGGAACGCCCACACGCTCGCCTACAACTCGTATTCATGGAATCGAATAGGGCAAACCAGCGCACGGGCAAAGACGCGCACAGGGCCAAACAAGTCCGCCACAAGAAAGCAGGCAGTAGCGTCCCTGCGCCTGAAATAAATGTGCGCCAAAATGTGCGCTAACAAAAAGCACCTATATACAGCTATGATGAATGATCCATACTGTGGCCCTCTAGGACAAATGACGTGCAAAGGGGTACGCGACAAACACGGACACCCGCTGTGTGAAAAATAGCGTGTGCGTGTATTTCGGGGTGCGCGGGAAGTTCCACACGCGATTGTCCTTGGTACGTGTATTCCGGGGTGCCCGTGAAGTTTCACACGCGATTTCAGCAGGGTACGTGTATTCCGGGGTTCGCGTGAACTTCCACACGCGACATCAGCAGGGTACGTGTATTACGGGGTTCGCGTGAACTTCCACATGCAATATCAGCAGGGTACGTGTATTTCGGGGTGCACGTGAAGTTCCACACGCGATTCCAGCAGGGTACATGCACTTCTGGTGCGCGGGAAGTTCCACACGCGAATACAGCAGCCTACGTGTATTTCAGGGGTGCCGGGGAGTACTACACGTGAATTGGCCGTGTGGCTCCTCAAAGGTGTTCCCTCTACACCCTCCACGGCCCCTGCAGGCAGCCCACACCACAGGGCACTACCCTGCACCCCTGCACATGTCCCGCAGGCAGCCCATCCACCATGGCCATGCCCCCCAGCCAACCCACATGTTCACCTTGCACTACTGCCCACCAACGCATGTCTCCCAGCACCCCCACCCCCAGCAGTCAGGGGCACCCTCCACCAGACCCCCACTCATGTCCCCCTAGACCCACACACCCCAGCATCCAGGGGCACCTGCCAGCAGGCCCCCACTCATGTCCATCTCATGTCCCCCTGCACCCCCACCCCCCAGCAGTCAGGGGCACCCTCCACCAGGCCCCCACACATGTCTCCCAGCACCCCCACCCCCCAGCAGTCAGGGGCACCCTCCACCAGGCCCTCACTCGTGTCCCCCTGCACCCCCACCCCCCAGCATCCAGGGGCACCCTCCACCAGGCCCCCACTCATGTCTCCCAGCACCCCCACCCCGCAGCAGTGCGCTTGGCCTGGTTACGTGTATTTCAGGGGTGCGCGGGTAGTTTTACATGTGATTTCAGCAGGGTACGTGTATTACGGGTTTGCGTGAACTTCCACACGCAATATCAGCAGGGTACGTGTATTACGGGGTTCGCGTAAACTTCCACACGCGACTGGGCCTGGGAGAGTGGGGTACGTGTATTCCTGGGGTGGGCGGGAAGATTTTCACGTGACTGGACCTGGGAGAGCGTGTTACGTGTATTCCTGGGGTGGGCCAGAAGATTTACACGGTCGCCTACAACGCACCAAAAAAGACGCTCCAATCCGGAAACACGTACGCCAGCATGAAGCAGGTGCACGTCGACTCGCAGGAAGCAGGCGTATGTCGACCCGCGCAGCATAAAATTGTGCGCAAACAACAAACAAGCTCAGACGCCAGGATGAATATACCGTTCCTAGCAGCAGTGGCCGTGGGATACCGCAGGAGGAGGAGGAGGATAGTCAGGGCCAGAATCTTTACACCCAGAACCAGCCTTTTTGGTATGCCTGATGACCAGGTGTATGGGAGGTACAGGTTTCCACCTCACATAATACTCGACCTGGTCAGTGATTGGGAGGATGACCTCACATCACCCACCCTGTGCTTCTAAGCACTCAGCCCCCTGGAGAAGGTCCTCAATGTACTGCACTTCTTGGCTACCGGATCATTTCAGCGGACAAGTGCCATAGTGGGGGGGGTGTCACAGGCCACGCAGTCACGGTGCCTACACCAGGTGTTGGCCATCATCACTGCATGCCCATCAGTCCGCAGGCACATATACCTGCCCAGAACACCTGCAGAAAGGCAGGCTGTCATCCAGGATTTCTACGGGGTGGTACAATTCCCCAAAGTGCTAGGTGCCATTGATTACACCCATGTGGCTATACGTCCCCCCAGGGCATCTGAGCACATCTATAGAAACCGCAAGCACTGGCATTCCATCAACGTCCAGGTAGTATGTGATGCCAAGGGAATCATTACCTCAGTATATGCCAACTATCCAGGGTCCACCCACGACAGCTTCATTTACAGGATGTCAACCCTAAACCGGGACATGGAAGCTGGGTGGCATGGCGATGCATGGCTGCTTGGTGAGTATAAATGCCACAGCACACGCATGCATGTCAGATACAGAGTAATGTCACTACCCCACTAATGATACCCATCACCACCTCCCCAGGGGACAGTGCCTACCCTCTGAGCACCCACATGATGACGCCAATTCGGAACCCCATCACGCCTCCCGAAGTAAGATACAACACAGCCCATATTGCAACCCGGGGCATGGTGGAGCGCACATTCGGAGTGCTCAAGTCACGCTTTCGCTCCCTTAACCGTTCTGGCGGGCAGCTGTTATCCGCTCCCCCAGTAGTGTGCAGGATCATAGTGGCAGCATGTGTCCTGCACAATGTTGCAACACGCCAGGGCCTGGCTGTGGACATGGTGGTGCCCCCACATCCCCAACCACATGCACGCCCGCTGTGCATGGGAGGGCAAAGGGCACGCGGTGAGGCAGCCCGTACGCAGCTGGTGGCTAATTACTTCACATAGAAATCACACCCCTGTGGAGTGCACACAGCCCTGGCACATACCATCTGACAATCAATGATGACTCAATCTGACAATTATGATGAATGAAGGGACAGCCAACTGTCAGAACCATAGCAGCCTGAGATTGTTCACCTGGAAGTGTCACAATGTGTGCATCCCTACCTACACAAACACCACCAATGCAGTGTCATCAAAAGACACACGTCTATGCAGCAAAAATGAATACCCACTTGCAAAATACAACATGAGAACAGTGCCATGTCACCCAACCCCTCCCTGGCACCGCCACACAACGCACCATGGCATGTCATGCTATGTGAGAGCAAACAAAGTAATCCCCACAACATGACACAAGTGTCACAAAGAAGATTGTCCCTAATGGAAACTGGCCACACATGAAATGCTCACAGTAATGCAGGACCAACAACACACATTACCAAATATTTAGCAATAATACAAATCACCTACACAACCTCAAACCTACCATAAACATGACAGTACGGATTTAAAAAATTGGTAGTCTCACTACCTGATAATGCCAGCACTTCGACCACTTCCAACTGTACAGTGTTAGCGGCGCTACGCAAAAGTGTAGGTGCACTGCTTACAACATGGACTCCATTTCCAAAGTAGACCGCCTTGTGAAGACATGAGGAATGGACCTGCAAATTAGGAGGATTTGATGGATGCAGAGGCACATATCAATACACCATACAGTGTACAATACAACAACAATATGCACTAGGAATGTATACACAGTATTGACTACAGACTGCACACACATCAAATGGGAGTCCAACGTCACTGTGTAAGTAAATGTCACTTGGGCACACCCTTTGCAAGCCCATGGAAACGGGAAGCAGGAGGGGTGTGTGTCACACAAACCCAAGCATCTAACCCAAATTCAGGACAAGCCTGCATGTGCCCAGCCACAATACAGCGAATGCCCACGGGAGCCACACAAGGCAACACACTGTAAAAAAAATCAAAAATCAAAAATCAAAAATGGCCATGTATGGGCCAGGGGGGTGGGGGAGGCCACCCAGGAGGTCCGAGGACAGCGTTCACACCAAAACCCACCTGTGTGGATTTTGGGGAAAAAAAACACCTCCATGGGCTCATGGCCTGCACGGCTACCCTATTGTGAGAGAATCACTGCTGTCGCTCTCCTCACCCTCTGCAGCTGCATCAGGAGGTGGTGGTACTATGGGAGGCAGCCCACGCAAAGCCATAGTCTGGTCCTCCATGGCAGCAAGCATGCGGGTGTGGAAGGTCTGGTTCTGGAGGATAATTGTGCGGAGGTCCCCATGCAACAACTCACAGGATGCCCGGACCTCCTCCCTAGTTGCCTGCATCTCAGCTGAGAGCATACGTGTGAGCCACTCCAGCTGCTGTTCTGTCCTCGTGTCAGTTGAAGCCTCAAGCTCAACAAGAGTCACCCTGAGCTGACGGAGTTCCACCCTCAAGGCTTCCCTGTGGCACTGGGACTCAATAGAAATGGCTTCCCGCAGAGTCTCCAGTGCCGCCCGTCTGTCCCTGTTGGACGCCAACATGTCCTCCCTGTGTGACTGGCAAATGGAGTCTGTTGCCTGCTGTAGTTGTTCCATCAGCCTTTCTTGGGGGACATTGGAAGTGGCCACCCTATCCATGGCCTGGGCCATCATCTCAGATGATGCTGCCTGTTGATTTGCCATACCGTATATGGATTGCTCCCATGCGGTATAGCTAGGTGGCGTACGGCCACCGCGTCGGCGGGCAACACACCTGTCTGGGGCAAGGCGAACTGCGCCTCCTTGCTGTGCCTGCACTGCCTGAGGCTGCAGGACTGCATTCCCCCTCTGATCTGCTGGCACAGGAACAGGATCAGATGTTGCGGAGTGTGACCCTGCATCCGTAACCACCAAAGGCGGACATACCAACATTGACAACCCCATTGAGGGTTCTACCCCTGGTGGAGGTGGGTTGGACAGTACAGAATCCCTCCCAGAAACACTTACCTGCGACGCCACATAGGTCTCATCATCCGAATCGACACCTGAATAGAGCTCGGGGGAGGTGCACCCAGAGACACCCCTCGAGAGAATGGTCTGCAGCAAGTGTGTGTTCTCACCCACCACCACATCACGTCCCTCACTGGTGCCCGGTCGGGCCTGAGACCCCTCCTGGGTCTGCACCATCTCCACAACCCCAGCAGTATCAAGTGCGTCATCCCCTGCAAAGACATGAAAGAAAAGAAATGGGAACAGGCATTAGCACCATGGCACACAATTAGGGCTGAGAAGCAACAGAACCAGTACTTCATTGACACATGTCCCACATGACTATAACCCTCCCATGCATGCACCGTCACTGCGTATGAAGGGGAGGCAAATGGCACACATTGATGACACCAAGATGGAAGACCAACACATTTGCTGCATGCTGGCTAGCAGTGCCATCACACATTGGCCTGTGATTGGCATGTCCAATACACATACATGACACATGCCATCACACAGATGGCATGTACCATAGCCATGTCACACATGTGACAATAGGACTGAGAAATGCCTAGTGAAAGTGGTGGAATGCAAACAATCAGCCTGAATGAACACAGAATAATACGCAACAATGTTGTGGCAAGATGACACTTCAAGGGCAACTGGTGTGAGGTTGGGCTAAATGTCTACTGTTGCCAGAAGTGTTAGGCGGAAACCTGTGCAGTTCCCTCTGGGACCACTGCAAAAGATTTAGGACTACAGGTGTTTGGCAGTAAACCCACTTGGTAGCAGTCTGTACCACACATATTCACTTGGTAGCTGTGGCTGAGCAGTCAGACTTCCATCAAGAAGAGTTAGGCAGTAGGTGGAGTATACAAAATAGGGCAATTTATACCATAGAACAAGCAAACACGGAACAGAGTTTGGGTGTAAAGATATATAGGTATTTATTTATAACAACAAATCTATGAAAAACACTCTGGCACTGATACGGCAAACAACTTCAATTACAATTACTATAAGTAAATCAATCCCTCTAACAATAGTTCGACAAGTCTAGGTTCAACGGCACCACTTATTTGCAGACAGAGGTGAATGCTTTAACCTAGATGGCACTCTAATATTCGTTAGGACGGGAGAGAAAAGGCAGGGTATGAAATCAACTCCGTACCAACACTTTTACGAACAAATGCAAGGTAAGTAAGGCAGGGTCAACTGTAGATCGCAAAGTTCAGAAGCCAGGCCCAATCGGAGAGAGGCAAGGCGATATGTCCCAAGAAGTATCACAGTGGAAATGCACCTCAAGTCTTTGTCGCAAATTGTTATAGAAAGGTTGGACCAGTTCAGAACAGAAAGTTAAGAAGGCTTGGAGGCGACCCAATGGAGAGGCGAGGATTAAGACACCTCACGCTAACCGTCAAAAAGGGAAGCCAGGCGGACATGGTACCTTGTATGTGGAGAGACAGCTCCGGCGGGGGCAGTTGTTCCTGGTGGTGGATGCAAGTCGGGGCTTTGCCAAGAGAAGAGATGCTCTCGTCGTCGAAGGAAAGTTGAAGATCATTGCACCACCAGGGAAGAGACCAGCCGCGGAGTGCTCCGTCACAAGGCACCACCTTTTGGTCGTGGTACGGGTTAGTGGCTATCCGGTTGCCGGGGTGCTCAGCATGGGCAATTCGACCACTACTCCCTGGAAGCGAAGAAAAAGCAAAGGGGGACTGTTGTGCCCACCAGTCAGGGGAAGAAGACTCTCCGGCGGGGAGATCTCCTCTGTCGTCGGGAAGTGGTGAGACGGTCCAGCAGGGCTCCACCAGAGGTGTCGTAGTTGCAGGTCAGCTCAGCTTTACCCTCGTCGGATTCTTAGGTCCTGTGGCGACTTCTGAAGATCCAGTCCCAAAAGCCCTGCTTTATGCAGAAAACCCCCATTCATTCAGCCTAGCTGTCAATCAAAACATGCTAAGTGGTGAGCGGGGTGGCTCGCCACTTGGGCCAATCACACCAGAGTGCGACATGAGTTGGCAAGGCAACTCAGTCCAGGGTGCCTAAACCCCCTCCCATACCCCCTGTGGTACCCAGACAGAATGGCACCACTTTGGAGGGCCTCTGTGCAGAAGCCCGCCAAAAGTGGAACAAAGGGCTCAACCTTTGATTTAGGAATCACAGAGACGAACACAGACGCCATTTTAAAAACCGAGTTCTGGCAGAAAATACCAACCGATAGATTTATTTAAGATAAATAAACCAGTGGTATGTTAGAGATTAACGAGAAAAAGTATTAGCCTCCAACAATGGGAAGAATCCCATAGAGTTATATTCGGGGTCGAATATAACAAGTAGTTTCCACTGCCACCAGCCAAAACTCGATGAGGGGGGACCGGACAGTGCCGCCTCGAATAACAGACCCAGGGGTAATTGAATTACCCCTACTAGTACGTCCACAATAGGATGGTTTGTACTAGTTCTGTTAGTAAATTTAGGTCTAGTAAAGCCAATGGTGACTTTACATGCCCTGGGAGACAGTAGTCAGTCCCAGGGTATGGAGTCTATGGTGGGGATCCTCTAGGACACCCCAGTGTTACGGCACGGAGGGTGCGGTGTAACACACATAGAAAAACATATGAGACCCTATGGAGTAAAAGACCCCATAGCCCATAGAACACATTGACATTCAAAGGAATTAACCACATTCATGTCCAAGAGTGGGAGAAATAGAGTCTCACTCTTGGCAGGATGGAAAAAACAAACTCCAGAAATCCAGCAAAGCTGCTGGGGGACTCACTAGGTTAGGAAATTCAGCCTAAACAGAGAATTCTCCCTAACACTCGCCCCCCCCAGACTAAGGGACAGGAGGATTTAATCCACTCCTGGATGAATCTCATACCTCTAGTCGATGACATACATCCTAGAGAGACCATCAGCATTTTGGTGGTGACACCCTGACCTGTGCTCAATGGTGAAATCAAACCCTTGCAGGCAGATCGACCATCTCAGTAGTTTTGTGTTTTCACCTTTCATTTGCATTAACCATCTCAAGGGTTGGTGGTCAGTCTGAATGACAAAGGTAGAACCATACAAGTATGGCCTAAACTTCTTCAGAGCCCACACGATAGCAAAGCATTCTTTTTCGATTGTTGCCCACCTTGTTTCAGGATCCTTCAGCTTGCGGCTGATGAAGCAAACGGGGTGCTCCCTACCTTTCCCATCCAGTTGACTGAGTACGGCACCTATTCCTACATTAGAAGCATCTGTCTGCACAATGAAAGTTTGGTGGTAATCAGGAGCTCTGAGTACTGGGGCTTGGCAAAGAGCCTTTTCCAGGTTTTCAAAAGTCTGATTGCACTCCTCGTTCCATCTAACCTTTTTAGGAAATTTGGGAGAGGAGATGACATTCAGAGGAGAAGCTATGGTCCCATAGTTCTCAATGAAATTCCTGTAATACCCAGTGAGGCCTAGGAAGGCTCTCACTTGGGTCTGAGTAGTAGGTGTTGTCCAATTTTGCACAGCTTCAATCTTACTGAGCAAAGGCCTTATTTCTCCACCTCCTACCTCATGTCCAAGATAGACTACCTTACTCTGTCCAATTTGGCATTTACTCGCCTTTATGGTCAGATTGGCTCATCCAAGAGCCTGCAAAACATCTCTCAGGTGGGTTACATGTTCTTCCCAGGAATTGCTGAACACTGCTATGTCATCCAAGTATGCCATGCAGAAGTCCTCCATCCCATTCAGAACCTGGTTTATCATCCGTTGAAATGTAGCAGGTGCATTTTTCAATCCAAAAGGCATTACCTTAAACTGGTATAAGCCAACGGGGGTAGAAAATGCAGTTTTCTCCTTGGCATGGTCTGTCAGGGCTATTTGCCAATAGCCTGACATCAAGTCAAATGTGCTGAGGAACTTGGCTGCGCCACGTTTATCCACCAACTCATCTGTTCTTGGCAAAGAGTGGCCATCAGTCTTGGTAACTGCATTAAGAGCTCTATAATCCATGCAGAATCTAAGTTCTTTAGATCCAGCCTTTGGTACTAACACTACTGGGCTAGACCATGGACTAGTAGAGGGCTCTATTACCCCGAGATCAGGCATCTTGCTGACTTCACCTTTGATGTGGGTTTGTACGTTTTCTGACATTCGGTATCCTCTGCTTTTGACTGGCAGAGAGTCACCAGTGAGTATGTCGTGCTGGCCCCAAGGGTTCAAGCCTGGTGAAAGCGAGAACAGAGAGGCAAACTGATTCAACATAGATTTGCACTCTTCTTGTTGCTCGGGTCTCAGATTTGAAGAGAGATTTACCCCTTCAATTATTTTGTCTAAAGGTAAGCCTCTGAGGAGATCCGGAAGAGCTTCACTCTCTTCTTCTTCCTCTGATGATGCTAGAAGCAACACTCCTACATCAGGTCTTGAGACATACGCTTTGAGTCGGTTGGTGTGGAAGACTGTCAGAGCCTCCTTGGGATTGCCCAAGTCCACCAGATAGATGACCTCTCCGAGTTTACCCACAACTCTGAAGGGTCCCATCCATTTGTCTTGCAAGGCCCTCTGCCTTGTTGGGATCATAACGAGAACGAGCTGGTCTTGAGCGAACTCAACCATGTTAGCCTTTTGATCATGCCAGTGCTTGACCAATGTTTGTCCAGCTTTCAAGTTATCGCTTGCTTCTGTCATCATGTGCGACATTCTCCTCCGGAGACCTATCACGTAGTCAGTCACTCTGACTGGCTTGGGGGAAGGAGCACTCTCCAACCCCCCCTTAATCAGGGCCAATGGACCTCTGACGGGATGACCATAGAGAAGCTCAAAGGGAGAATAACCTACTCCCTCCTGAGGGACTTCTCTATAAGCAAAGAGAAGGCATGGCAGTAGAAGGTCTCACTTTTGTTTAAGGGGTTCTTCTAAAGCACTGTCATGATGCCTACCTCCAAGGAGCCAGGTCCGACCCAGCGACCCCAGAGGCAGGCATCATTTCCCCCAGGGGAGTGCCAGCGGGCCCAAGCTGGGGCCCTTTGGACGCAGTCCTGGCACCTTAGGCGCCAGGCTCATGTTGGACCTCTGTCCTGGCGCCTTGGGCGCCAGGCTCATAAAGCTAGACATGTGTTCAAGTGTTTTCAAGTGCACTTACCTGATGCAGACCATGCTGCCACATCCAGGCCCTCTTGAGGCCTGAATGGAACTACTTTACCTGTGGGGCTATTTTCCACCCGGGTGTGGTCGGGGAAGGACACATACCTGATCGGAGGAAGAATACACACTTGGGACTTCTTCCAAAGCTATTTAAACCACACCCGATCAGCAACTCACGCTTCGCGTTGTTCTGCTCCTCGCAGCTGGACGCTCACCGTGTCAGCTCCTGCATCTGGACTTCAGCCACGCCTGTCAGCATCCTGGGTCACCTGCAAAGGGAGACAAGAGACCTTACCAGCTAAATCTGCACCACGGAGACATCACCGACGATCCTGAAAGGGAAGACATTATTTTTAAAAGCATTTTGTTACGATCGCTGCAGCGCTGCATTTCACTCACCTTTCCTGGGTTCCTCCATCTTCAGCAGCGATCATCCGGATACACAGCCACTACCCAGAGCCTAGAGAAAAAGACAAGAATAAGAGGTGAGAGAAGGAAGGGAATAAGACTTACCTCATTTCATTTCGGGTCTTGCCGCTTCCAGGCATTTTCCGGACCCCGGCCCCTATGGGGAAAAAAGACAAAGACATTGAATGAGCGTATGCAAAGTCAGTTCCCGAGCGCTCATCCAGAACTAACCTGCCATTTACTGGAACTGGAACTGCACGTTTCACTTCGGGTCGGTGCCATATCTCCGGCATTCCGAACCCCGGCCCCTAAGGGGAAAAAAGACATAAGCATTAGCGCTTGCTGCAAAAAGACAATGAACATTATTATTAAGCTTGGACTTTTGAACTTGCAACAGAACTTTTACAGAGCCTTACCTGAATAGTCAAGCTTACCTGAACTCCCATCAATCCTCAATCCAGTGAAGTAACTGGGTTTCAACGCGCCCCTGCATCAGAAGCAGGATGGAGAGCTCATCCTTCCTGACCCTAAGGTGAGACTTCACGGGGAATCATGGAAGGGTATCGTGGAGGGTTGGAAGAGAGTGGGAGGCTTGATCATAACTCAGTCAGTAGGTAATACTCCCTTTTCACGCACAGGGGAATATTCCTGCGAGCCGGAGAAGCCAGAGTAGAGGGCCCTTCCTGTCCATCTTCAGAGTCCTGCGCTTCACCATTGAAGAAGCATCAGCACTCGAAGCCAGACCTGCGCCTCCGTGGGAATCAGGTGAGCGTTACAGAACGCGAAGCCTACCCACAATTTCCCACCCGGGCGCTATGGAGACTTCCGAGACTGACCAGCTGGCCCAGCTTTTGGGGGAATTACGGGCAGAGGTGCACTCAGCCCGCCAGGAGACTAACGCTCTCAAAAGAGAACTGATCTTATCCAAGGAGAGAACAGATGACCTAGCCAAAAGGTTATTACAGGCCCAGGCAGGGCACACTCCTTTACCTAATTCCGGAGACATTTCCAGATCAATGGGTTTGAGTAACCCGGTACAAATTAATCTACCTGGACACATGCCTTTGGCCCCGCCTGAACGTTTTGCGGGGGATCCCAAGAAATATGCCGTCTTTATGAACCAATGTCGTTTACACTTTCTATGCAGACCCGGATCCTTCCCTAACGACCAGACCAAGGTAGCCTTTATACTATCTTACCTCAGTGGCAGTGCTGCCGATTGGTCTATTCCATTGGTAAATCAGGATGATCCCATTCTCCAGAATTTTCAGGGCTTCCAGGCCAACATGGAAAGATTGTTCGCTCGACACTCTCAAGGACAGGCCCTTGATAACGAACTGCTATCCTTACGACAAGGTAATCAGGATCTTCTGTCCTACATAGCCACCTTTAACAGACTGGTTGTGGAAACTGGATGGCCAGAAAGCAAAAGGATCACATTGTTTCATCGAGGCCTGCGCGGAGAGCTTAAGGATGTTCTAGCTCAGATAGTAAACCCACTCCAGGTCTGCGCAGACTACATTGACTTGGTGGTTCAACTTGATCACAGACTTCAAAATAGAAAAGCAGATCGGTTCAAGTATAAAAACCGAGCACCGATCAAAACCCACGCTAACTCCGAGAGTACCGACGTATCTGAACCTATGCAAATCGGTGGGGTTAAAGGAGCATTAACGCAGAAAGAACGAGAGAGAAGGCGGCAAATGCAACTTTGTCTGTATTGCGGGACTTCCGGTCACTTTCTTCGAAATTGTCCAGTTAAACCACTTAAGAAGGTGGTTGGAGCTACTGATAACGAATTAGCGACACCTGATTCGGGAAACGACCTAGCCCGGCAAGCGTAGGGGTCCGCTTGCCGAGCTTGAAAACTAACTCTTTGACCTCGCATTTTGTCATGCCAATGGTGCTCGTGGACCCAAAACAGCCTCAGCAGTTGCATGCTATAAAAGCATACATCGACAGTGGAGCTATTGGAAATTACATAGACCGTGAATTGGCTTTCAGGATTAAGCTTCCTCTCCGCCCGAAAGTAACCCAAGATGTCATTACTACAGTAGATGGAACCCAAATAGCCTCAGGGCCTGTAACGCATTCCACTGTTGAAGTGACACTGGTGGGTCAGGATGGACATCAGGAAGCAATCGTGTTTGATGTGATCAAGGCCCCACAATTTCAAGTAATTCTTGGAATTCCTTGGTTAGAAACACATAATCCCAGAATTGACTGGCGAGCAAAGAAGATAAGTTTTCCTGATTGTGAACCAACTTGTTATCTAAGAAATCCAGCTATGGGTCTAGCCTCAGCAACTTCCACCCCTGTACAGCTACCGTCAGAATACCAAGAATTCCAAGACGTTTTTCAGAAAGAACAGGCTAACACGTTACCTCCCCATCGGTCTTATGATTGCCAAATCGATCTAGTACCCAATGCTCAACTACCTTGTAGTAGGATTTATACTCTTACGGAACCTGAGAACCTGCATTTGCGTCAGTATTTACATCAGTACCTAGCCAATGGTTTTATTCGCCCGTCCAAGTCTCCTGTCTCTTCAGCTCTGTTCTTCGTGCCGAAAAAAGAAGGCGACCTTAGAACGTGTATAGACTATCGCGCCCTAAATCAAATAACGATTAAGAATCGTTATCCTCTGCCCTTGATCCCTGAGCTTATCGACCAGGTGAAAGACGCTTGTGTGTACACCAAGTTAGATCTCCGAGGAGCTTATCACCTGGTGCGCATAAAAGAAGGCGACGAATGGAAGACTGCATTCCGCACCAAGTTTGGGCTCTTCGAATATCAGGTGATGCCCTTCGGTTTGTGCAATGCACCTGCCGCCTTTCAGTACTTTATGAATGATGTTCTTCGGGAACTTATCGATGTCTGTGTCATTGTTTACATTGACGACATCCTGGTGTACTCTTCTTCAGAATCTGATCACAGAAAACATGTTAGGGCAGTTCTTGAGAAACTGCGCCAGCACAGATTATTTGCAAAACTCGAAAAATGCGTTTTTCATACCACAGAAGTTGAGTTTCTCGGATTCATCCTGACACCTCAAGGAGTCCGAATGGACTCGCGAAAGTTGGACGCCATCCTCAAATGGCCATCTCCAAGCTCGGTGAAGGGAGTTCAGAGCATGCTCGGCTTTGCCAATTTCTATCGAAGATTCATCCCGGAATTTTACCGAACAGTCCAACCCATCACCGCTCTCCTAAAGAAAAACAAACGCTTCGAATGGACTCTTGAGGCCGAACAAGCCTTCCAGGACCTGAAAACCAAATTCACCTCTGCACCTGTATTGAAGCACCCGCACCCAGATCTCCCGTACATAGTGGAAACCGATGCATCCAGTTCAGCCATGGGAGCTGTCCTGTCGCAAAGAGACCCAAAAACTAACCAACTACACCCAGTGGCCTTTTGGTCCAGAAAATGTTCTCCTCCTGAAATCAACTACGCAATCACTGATAAAGAGTTACTGGCCATCAAATCTGCTTTCAAGGCTTGGCGTCACTACCTTCTCGGGGCAAGATACACCATCACCGTAATTACGGACCACAGAAATTTACAGTATTTAAAAACGGCCAAAGCTCAATCTTCACGACAACTCCGATGGGCTCTATTCTTTGCGGAATTTGATTTTGTAATTACCTATCGCCCTGGCTGCAAGAATGGAAAAGCGGACGCCTTATTCCGAATTGGCATGGAAGAACCTAATTCCAGCTTAGAACCTGTGCCCATCATACCTGAGCAAAGAATCTTAGGCTTAACTTAATTGCAAACTATTGAGGATATCCAAACGCAAGTAAAACAACTTCTAGACTCTTCAACCTTACTGGAATGGAGTCAAAAGGGTCCTCATTACACCGTTAAGGATGACTTACCCTACTTCCAGGAGCGGTTGTTTCTGCCAAGTAAAGAATTGCAAGAACTTGTTATTGCCCATCATCATGAATCTTTAATGGAAGGACACCCTGGTATCGCTAAAACGGAGGAAAAAATCAAACGCCACTTCTGGTGGCCTTCTTGGAGAAAAGACATAAAGTCTTTTGTACTGTCTTGTGGAATTTGCGCCCAAAACAAGGCTCAAAAGAAAAGGCCAGAAGGCCTACTTCAACCCTTGGATATTCCACCGGCGCCATGGCACACCCTGTCAATGGACTTTATAACAGATCTGCCTCCTTGTGCTGGTTACAACACAATCCTTGTAATTGTGGACCTATTCTCCAAAATGGCCCACTTTATCCCTTTAAAGGGTTTGCCTTCAGCTTCCACCTTGGCCAAGGAATTCCTGGAGGATATAGTTCGCATACATGGTTTCCCTTCCATATTAGTCTCGGATCGTGGAAGTCAATTTATCTCACATTTTTGGAAGAAGTGTTGCCAACTAGCACAAATAGATGTGCGGTTATCCACCAGCCACCACCCCCAGACCGACGGACAAACCGAGAGAACCAATCAGACTCTCGAGCAATATCTTCGGTGCATGTTACACCAATCCGAGTTAAATTGGAAAGACATCCTTTGGATCGCAGAATATGCATACAACAATTCAGTGCATTCTGGAACCGGACAAACCCCCTTTTATACTTTGTATGGTCACCATCCTCAGACCTCTGACCTAGATCCACCTCTGACCCTGGAAATGCCCGCAGTAAATCATCTGCATTCCACAATAACCCGAGCCTTCAAAGAAGCTGCAACTCATTTACAGCAAGCCAAGAAAAAGTATAAAGAAAACGCTGATTTGCACCAAAGTAAAACTCCTCCTTACCAAGTAGGAGACCAGGTATGGCTAGCAACTAAACATTTACCCCTCAAGGGCCCGCGAACCTTCAATCCCAGATTCATAGGACCTTATCCCATCAAAGCTATAATCAACCCAGTAGCCTTTAAACTGGATCTACCGTCCAACATGCGTATTCATCCAGTTTTTCATGCATCACTTTTGAAGCCAGTACAACCAGGAACCCGATTGTCCAAGCCTCCAGATCCAGTTCAAATTGAAGGGGAATTAGAATTCGAAGTTAAAGACATTTTAGACTCCAAGGTGGTAAAGTCGAAACTCTTCTATCTTGTTGACTGGAAGGGATATGGACCTCAAGAGAGATTGTGGGAGCCTAGTAACCATGTCCACGCACCTCGATTAGTACAAAGGTTTCACCAGAGATTTCCGAACAAGCCCAAACCCCCGGAGGGAAGAACCTTGGGAGGGGCCTTGAGGGGGGGTACTGTCAAGATGCCTACCTCCAAGGAGCCAGGTCTGACCCAGCGACCCCAGAGGCAGGCATCATTTCCCCCAGGGGAGTGCCAGCGGGCCCAAGCTGGGGCCCTTTGGACGCAGTCCTGGCACCTTAGGCGCCAGGCTCATGTTGGACCTCTGTCCTGGCGCCTTAGGCGCCAGGCTCATAAAGCTAGACATGTGTTCAAGTGTTTTCATGTGCACTTACCTGATGCAGACCATGCTGCCACATCCAGGCCCTCTTGAGGCCTGAATGGAACTACTTTACCTGTGGGGCTACTTTCCACCCGGGTGTGGTCAGGGAAGGATACATACCTGATCGGAGGAAAAATACACACTTGGGACTTCTTCCAAAGCTATTTAAACCACACCCGATCAGCCACTCACGCTTCGCGTTGTTCTGCTCCTCGCAGCTGGACGCTCACCGTGTCAGCTCCTGCATCTGGACTTCAGCCACGCCTGTCAGCATCCTGGGTCACCTGCAAAGGGAGACAAGAGACCTTACCAGCTAAATCTGCACCACGGAGACATCACCGACGATCCTGAAAGGGAAGACATTATTTTTAAAAGCATTTCGTTGCGATCGCTGCAGCGCTGCATTTCACTCACCTTTCCTGGGTTCCTCCATCTTCAGCAGCGATCATCCGGATACACAGCCACTACCCAGAGCCTAGAGAAAAAGACAAGAATAAGAGGTGAGAGAAGGAAGGGAATAAGACTTACCTCACTTCAATTCGGACATTGAATGAGCGTATGCAAAGTCAGTTCCCGAGCGCTCATCCAGAACTAACCTGCCATTTACTGGAACTGCACGTTTCACTTTGGGTCGGTGCCATATCTCCGGCATTCCGAACCCCGGCCCCTAAGGGGAAAAAAGACATAAGCATTAGCGCTTGCTGCAAAAAGACAATGAACATTATTATTAAGCTTGGACTTTTGAACTTGCAACAGAACTTTTACAGAGCCTTACCTGAATAGTCAAGCTTACCTGAACTCCCATCAATCCTCAATCCAGTGAAGTAACTGGGTTTTAACACGCCCCTGCATCAGAAGCAGGATGGAGAGCTCATCCTTCCTGACCCTAAGGTGAGACTTCACAGGGAATCGTGGAAGGGTATCGTGGAGGGTTGGAAGAGAGTGGGAGGCTTGATCATAACTCAGTCAGTAGGTAATACTCCCTTTTCACGCACAGGGGAATATTCCTGCGAGCCGGAGAAGCCAGAGTAGAGGGCCCTTCCTGTCCATCTTCAGAGTCCTGCGCTTCACCATTGAAGAAGCATCAGCACTCGAAGCCAGACCTGCGCCTCCGTGGGAATCAGGTGAGCGTTACAAGCACCTATCATGCTCTTCATGGTTCGGTTGAACCGTTCTACCAACCCATTGGTTTGGGGGTGGTAGGCTGTTGAGAACTTTTAAGTAACTCCACAGGTTTTCCACATGGCTTTCATTTAGTGGGACATAAAGTTTGACCCTCTGTCAGAGATTACTTCCTTAGGAAACCCGACCCTGGTAAAAATACCAAGGAGGTCCTTAGCCACAGCCGGAGCTGTAACAGTCCTCAAAGGAATTGCCTCAGGATACCTAGTAGCATGGTCTACTACAACAAGTATAAACCTGTTGCCTGAGGAGGTTGGAGGATCAAGGGGACCAACAATGTCAATCCCTACTCTCTCAAATGGGACTCCCACAACTGGGAGAGGCACTAAAGGTGCCACATTCTTGGAGCCAACCTTACCAGAGGTCTGGCAGGTGTTGCAGCTCCTGCAGTGTTTTTCTACTTCGGCCCCCATCTTTGGCCAATAAAAGTAGAGAGAGAGTCTATCCTTAGTCTTCTTGAAACTCAAGTGACCAGCCAAAGGAATCTCGTGGGCTAACTGCAAGAACTGTGGTCTGTTCTCTTGGGGTACTACAAGTCGTTTGTAGTCTCCAGGTGCAGGCTCGGTCGGTTCACTGTAGAAGAGGCCATCTTCCCAGTGCAACCTGTATTTCCCAGGCTCTTGCCCTTCAGCCTGAGCTTCTGCCTGGTGGCGAAGACCTTCCAGAGTTGGACATTCTCTCTGTCCCTTACTGAAGTCTGCCCTGCTGGGTCCACCTTCTGCCAGTAAAGACTGCAGCTCAGGATGGTCAACGGGATCCAGATCACCAATGAGTTCCTGGCCTTCCATTAGCTCTTCTTCAGAGTCTAATTCTGCCACACAGGGTTGTACCTCCCTCTCAGCCGCAGCTGGAGGGGGAGTTACGGGTGTAACTTTGGACAACCGCGGGGAAGTCCTTGTTGGCTGCACTGAAATGCTGGCTGCTGGTTTCGGTATAGAAGTCTTAGGTTTCCCTTTCGCTTCTGATTTCTTTGAGACAGCAGCTGACAATTCCAGTGGAGCAGGAGTGATATCTTTCTTCATCATCTCCTGGAGAGTTCCTCGCATGGTTCTCTCCCTTGCAGGTCTGGTTAGCTCCTGTAACCGTTTACTAGGAGGTCTGGGGGTATGCGACACAACTCAGAGAGTTTTCAAGTCGTTACCCAACAGAACGCGTCCTGGCACCTCACTCTGTATGCTGACAGGTTTCTTCACAGTCAAGTCGTTACACTGGATGAGAACTGGTAATTGGGGAAGCATCTGCACAGGCCCTCCAGCTAACTTGGTGAGGCGTTTGGGTGCCTTAGCAACATCCTCAGCCTGAAAAAACGATTTATCCACCACAGTTATGCTGGCCCCAGTGTCCCTAATGGCAGGAGTCTCCTGACCATTCACCTGGACACTGTCCTTATAATACTCTTTAGTATTATCGGGGATAGAATTATAGACATCTAAATTCTGTTGGTCCCACAACCCCAGAGATACTAAAGAAACACTGGCTGAGACTCCAATGGGTTCATCAGCCAGCAGTAGAAAGTTTCCACTTGCCATTTGGACTTCCTCCTCTGGAGCGAAGGCTAAGGAGACAAGCTGGACCCCTGAAGTTTTACCCTTACATCTGGGATCTCCTTTCACGTGGTCACTCAAGCCACAAACAAAGCATTTACCGAATGCTTTCTGGAATGGTGGCTTTTTCTGGCCTCCTTCCGGTTTGGCACCAGAAGGCACACTATTCTGCTGCGGTTTTCCTTGTGGCTTACCCTTCTGGTTTTGTTTGGGGCCCTCTTTGGAATTTGAGTTATTCGAATTCTCTTTTGAGTCTTTTTTAGGCTGCTTTCCCTCATCCTTTTTCTGAGTTGCCCCAGAATCCTTATGAATAGCCCTGTTGGCAACCCACAAGTCAGCAGCCTTAGCTATCTTCCTGGAATCCAATTCCTTCGAATCAGCCAAGTGCTGTCTGAGCTCCGGAGAACAGGCATCATAAATAGACTCCAACATAAAAAGATTCTTCATACCCTCATAAGTGTTCACTTTGTAACCCTTAATCCATCCCTCTACGTTTTTCAACCTTTCACTCACCCAGGTAGCCCAAGGGGTACCATCATGCTTTTTGAGGGTTCTAAACCTCTTAAGATACTGGGAAGGGGTCTTCCCGAATCTAGCTATCAAAGCTAGTTTCACACTTTTGTACTCTTTCCTATCCTCCTCCCCCAACTCCATTACCACATCAGTTGCAACAGGGGGGAGCCTAGAGAACAACCAGGTAAGCAGCTCATTACCTGTGATGTTCTGGAGCCCATGATTGTACTCAAACAAACTCAGCCAATCCAACACATCCAACTTTGGTTCATACATACCAATTCATTCCTTCAGCATCCGGGTTCTTTTGGGACTGGAGCTTCTAGAGGAGCCAGAGACAGAAGCAGTTTCGACAGACAACTTTTTCATTTCTAACTCATGCTTGAGCTCCATTTCTCGGAGCCTAAGAATTTGTTGCATTTCTTGGTGTTACTGTTCAGTTTGAGCAGTAATCCTTCTGAATTCCAAGTCTATTTTCATTTTTTCTAGTTCAAGGACTTGAGGACTTAGTGTGGGACCTGTTATAGGCCCTGTAGGTACAGCTGGTAAGGCAGACAGAGGAGCAGGGGAGACAGTTTCGTTAGCCTCTCCTTCCTCTTCAGCCTCTTCATTGCTATCATCGGAACTTTGATTTAGATCAACACCATTACTGTTATCTACATTTGCTGGAGAAGTTGGTTCCTCTGAACCGGTACCCAGACTTTGGTTTTCCAGCAATCTCGCTATCAGTTCTACTTTCTTGCCTCTTACAGAAAGATTCTCTTGTCTACAGAGAGCTCTCAAACTCTCAGTATTTGCACCGGACAAGGACTCTTGACTGTAAACTTCCATAGTAGACATGTTTTTATAAGTTGCTTTTTAGTGCTAAACTCTGTGGTTAGTTATCCTAAAGTTTTGAAAAGCACTCTAAACTGTATACTCGATACAAATCCCACCGCTGTACACCAGTGTTAGGCGGAAACCTGTGCAGTTCCCTCTGGGACCACTGAAAAAGATTTAGGACTACAGGTGTTTGGCAGTAAACCCACTTGGTAGCAGTCTGTACCACACAGATTCACTTGGTAGCTGTGGCTGAGCAGTCAGACTTCCCTCAAGAAGAGTTAGGCAGTATGTGGAGTATACAAAATAGGGCAATTTACACCGTAGAACAAGCAAACACGGAACAGAGCTTGCGTGTAAAGATATATAGGTATTTATTTATAACAACACATCTATGAAAAACACTTTGGCACTAATACGGCAAACAACTTCAATTACAATTACTATAAGTAAATCAATCCCTCTAACAATAGTTCGACAAGTCTAGGTTCAACGGCACCACTTATTTGCAGACAGAGGTGAATGCTTTAACCTAGATGGCACTCTAATATTCGTTAGGACGGGAGAGAAAAGGCAGGGTATGAAATCAACTCGGTACCAACACTTTTACGAACAAATGCAAGGTAAGTAAGGCAGGGTCAACTGTAGATCGCAAAGTTCAGAAGCCAGACCCACTCGGAGAGAAGCAAGGCGATATGTCCCAAAAAGAATCACAGTGGAAATGCACCTCAAGTATTTGTCGCAAATTGTTATAGAAAGGTTGGACCAGTTCAGAACAGAAAGTTAAGAAGGATTGGAGGCGACCCAATGGAGAGGCGAGGATTAAGACACCTCACGCTAACCGTCAAAAAGGGAAGCCAAGCGGACACGGTACCTTGTATGTGGAGAGACAGCTCCGGCGGGGGCAGTTGTTCCTGGTGGTGGATGCAAGTCGGGGCTTTGCCAAGAGAAGAGATGCTCTCATCGTCGAAGGAAAGTTGAAGATCGTTGCACCACCAGGGAAGAGACCAGCCGCGGAGTGCTCCGTCACAAGGCACCACCTTTTGGTCGTGGTACGGGTTAGTGGCTATCCGGTTGCCGGGGTGCTCAGCATGGGCAATTCGACCACTACGCCCTGGAAGCGAAGAAAAAGCAAAGGGGGACTGGTTGTGCCCACCAGTCAGGGGAAGAAGACTCTCCGGCGGGGAGATCTCCTCTGTCGTCGGGAAGTGGTGAGACGGTTCAGCAGGGCTCCACCAGAGGTGTCGTCATTGCAGGTCGGCTCAGCTTTACCCTCGTTGGATTCTTAGGTCCTATGGCAACTTCTGAAGATCCAGTCCCAAAAGCCCTGCTTTTATGCAGAAAACCCCCATTCATTCAGCCTAGCTGTCAATCAAAACACGCTAAGTGGTGAGCGGGGTGGCTCACCACTTGGGCCAATCACACCAGAGTGCGACTTGAGTTGGCAATGCAACTCAGTCCAGGGTGCCTAAACCCCCTCCCACGCCCCCTGTGGTACCCAGACAGAATGGCACCACTTTGGAGGGCCTCTGTGCAGAAGCCCGCCAAAAGTGGAACAAAGGGCTCAACCTTTGGTTTAGGAGTCACAGAGACGAACACAGATGCCATTTTAAAAACCGAGTTCTGGCAGAAAATACCAACCGATAGATTTATTTAAGATAAATAAACCGGTGATATGTTAGAGATTAACGAGAAAAAGTATTAACCTCCAACAATGGGAAGAATCCGATAGAGTTATATTCGGGGTCGAATATAACAAGTAGTTTCCACTGCCACCAGCCAAAACTCGACGAGGGGGGATGGGACTGTGCCCCCTCGAATAACAGACCGAGGGGTAATCAAATTACCACTACTAGTACGTCCACAATAGGATGGTTTGTACTAGTTCTGTTAGTAAATTTAGGTCTAGTAAAGCCAATGGTGACTTTACATGCCCTGGGAGACAGTAGTCAGTCCCCGGGTATGGCGTCTATGGTGGGGATCCTCTAGGACGCCCCAGTGTTACGGCACGGAGGGTGCTGTGTAACACACATAGAAAAACATATGAGACCCTATGGAGTAAAAGACGCATAGCCCATAGAACACATTGGCCCTCATTAGGACCCTGGTGGAAAGGGGTTTACGCCAGCGTAAAGCATGGCGTACCTTTCCGCCTGACTACGAGTTCCCGTAGCGCCATGGTGATTTCTACGCCTGCTTTTTGCAGGCGGAAAAATCCATGGCGCTACGGGACTTGTTGTTAATTACGCCACCGTAATTTACGGTGGCGTAATTAACGCCTTCCCCACTCCCATTATACCCTATGGGGCAAAAATGGGAATGGGGAAGGGTAAATGGGGATTGGGGACTTACCGCCCCGCCAAGGTCGGAATGGGGCGGTAAGTCTGCCAACCCCCATGGCGGAGTTGGCAGCTTTGCGCCATGGACCATGGTGCAAATTGCACCATGGTCCTCCGCCAGGGTCGTAATGAGGGCCATTGACATTCAAAGGAATTAACCACATTCATGTCCAAGAGTGGGAGAAAAAGAGTCTCACTCTTGGCAGGATGGAAAAAACAAACTCCAGAAATCCAGCAAAGCTGCTGGGGGACTCACTAGGTTAGGAAATTCAGCCTAAACAGAGAATTTTCCCTAACAAGAAGGGATACTGCAATACCCTAATCCTGGTGCGCAGAATGTATTGGATGAAGCACATGGGTGACCCAAACCACTCAGGCACACACACCCTCACCTGGCACTCAATCAGAAGTCCTCACACACACACCATGCACATGGATGACACACACATGCATGTGCACTCACCAGACAATGCCTCGTAATCTGGCAGTTCTCCCACGCCTTGGATCTGTCCCTCCGTGACATAGGTCCCAGCAACATACTCATGTGGAGTGAGTTCAATGTCCTCTGCTGGAGACCCAGCTCCAGTCACTAGAGTAGCGGCATGACTTGAGGCCAGCTTTTTCTTTGCCCTGCGCTTCAGGTAATTCCAGCGCTTGTAGCAATCATTAGCTGTGCGCCTCACAAATGCAAGGGCACTTATGATGTCCGCGATGGTCTGCCAGTGTGCCAGACGTTGTGCAGGTGTGGTCTTGCATCCTGCAGTAATCACCATTTCGCTGTCATGTGCGGACACATACTCCACAAGTGCATCAAGTTCGGCCTGATTGAAGCTGGGCTTCCTTGGCGGGCCGGACTGTGCAGCCGTGTCTGGGGCAATTGGGGGTCAAAGGGGTAGGGTACTAGATGGAATTCGTACCCTAGTGCTCTAGCAAGGCTGTATGTGAGCCCTGGGGGAAGATGACGGGTCACGCAACACACAGGCACCCCAAAAAAGGGAGATAATGTGCACGCAACCCCTCCTAGACCACGTGCGTGGAAAAATAAACCTGCAATACGCTGTGGCACCCAGAAACACAAAAATGAACGTATGCGTGTCACACGCAGCCTAGAATGACCTCTGAAGGGGTACGCGACACACGGGGCAAGCACAGATGTTAAATACATGCGTGACTCACCGTCTGCCTGGAAAAATAGCGTGAAAAAGCCGCGCGTGTCCGCGTTGGCAACACCCCCGCCAAAAGAAGAATTGTACTCTGTCTGAGGAGACAGGACAACAGAAGAAGTGAACGCTGTTTGACGAAACAGGCCCAGGAAAAAGACAAAAAGAGAAAAAGCTGTCAGAGGTAACAGGGAGTACGAACTTGGAACGCTGTGTAAATCGCGTGTGAACCGACAAGAAGTACAGATTTCACCCACTCGCTCTCCACAAAAAGCACATACAAGGAAATGGCGTTCTACACGTACCTTTTAAACATGCCCACTCGTCCAGCGTCACTTCCGCGTGTACGCGCTAAGGCCCTATCCTCCAATTACACGAGCTGACACTCTGACGTGCAGTCATTGGACGTGTAACATGCAACCGGGTACAAGGAAACGCCTGCGAACGCACGTCACAGATGCGCATACACTCTGAGGCCCTTTCCACCAATTACACGCTATGACACTCTGACGTGCTTATTTTTTCTACGCGCCATGGAAAATGCACGTGTGCGTAACATCATAGACGCGCTTACGCGCTAAGGGCCTTTGGTCCAATGGAATCGCGTATGCATGCTGACGCGCTTACGCGCTAAGGGCCTTTCCTCGAATTACACGCTGACGTGCAGAATTTTCACGTGCCAAATCACTCCGTATCAAGCTGGCCACGCGTAAGCACACGGAAGACCACGCTCCTGCCCAAAAGGCTGAATTACTGCCCCCCAGAGCCCCGAGCAGCCTCCCACGAGCCATCTGCTGCTGCCTGCCTGCCTGCCTGCTGCCACCGTGCCCTGCCATTTCGTGCCTGCACATCAGCCATCTGCAAGGGTCCAGTTGCTGTGTCCACCTCTGCTGGAACAGAAGACTCCCGACTGGGATACCATCGCTCCACAGCCCAGCCCCAGGACCAAGTTGCCCACCCACTCTTGCCTCGGGGGTCGCCATGTCGGGGCAAACACCATCCGAGACCACTGGCGACCCCCAGCCAGAAGGGCAGAGGGCCACCAGCTTCAGTCAGAAGGAAGTTGGTGTCCTGGTGGAGCTTGTCCTGGGGCATTATGATGCCCTCTTCGGATCATCACGCGCCGACAAGGAAGGACGGGACAGGATCTGGGACGACTTTGTGGTTGCCATCAACGCGGAGGGGGTGGCAACCCGCAACATCAAGCAAGTCAAGAAACGCTGGGAGGACTTGAGGTTCAGGACCCTCATAAAGGCCCGGCAGCATGAGTACCATCCAGATGAGGGTCCTGGAATGCGTACGCCCAGCGCTCCATGCCCAGATCCTTGAGAGGCAGACCCGTCTGGAGTCGAGCGGTAAGTGGCCAAGCCGTGCTGTGTGAGACAGGGCATGTTGCAGTGTGCTGGTTGTCTGATACTTGCCTGTATGTGTGACATAGGCCATGTACGCGTGTGTGTGTGCAGGGACATCATGGACATGCATGTGAGACCAGTAATGTGTGAAGCACACGGTTGGTGTATGTGTTTAAATGCAACATGGGGAGCCCTATGCGGAATGGACACATGAGAGCATGCCAGTCTCTGTTCCTGGACATGGGTGGGGGTGAGGGATGGGTGCTGATGCCATGTACATGTATGGTGTCCATGTCTGTGTGTCTGACCTGTGTGTCTGTGACTTGTGAATGCCATGGATGCATGACACATGTCTGTGACAATGTTCAGAATCACTGATGCAGCCTAGTTATCCTTGCATCCACTGTGTCTGGGGTGTACGAGTCCAGATGGATGAAAGTACGGTGAAGTGTGTGCATGTGATAGACATGACCCATGATGCATGTGAGTTCAAAAACAACATTGTATGTTTCAAGAGTCCCTTGGACATGTTTGCTAATGTCCATAGCATGCGCCATGCCTGTTACTGCATGTGTTTTGCCTGCACTGACCCATGTGTTGTGGAGGGACATGATGGAAGTGATCTTTGACAGTGCCACTCATCTGCTATTGCTTCCTGTCTAGGGGACCATTGTACAGTACCCTGATGCTTGTGTTCTATGTCTCCCTCTACACAGCGCAAAGTGAAGAAGAGGGCGGAGACGGCGCTGTGGAGCAAAGCGGCGGGGATGCCCCCACGGCTGCAGCGGAAGGGGTGGGTGAGCCCCCACAGGGGCTTGCAACGGCGGAAGACGGGGTGGAGCCATCCAGGTTGGTGGTTTTCACAGAGGAGGAGGAGGCTGCTACTGAGCCGCACATGGGGCCTGGTGGGGCCATCCCTGCTGGTGCAAGTGGTGCAGTCCAGGGGCAGGGGCAGGAGGCAGCACAGGTCACCGTGGAGGTGCCTGTGCATGTCACTGTCCCTGACACTCTGACTGCACCACCATGCACCAGCAGGGATGCCCCATCCCAGGCCCATCCGCAGGTAGGGGGGATGTCCATGTCATCTGACTCCCCTCCACCTGCGGACGAGGGGACCCCTGGCCGTATGGAGAAAGTCCTGATTGGTGTCGCGTTGCGCATGGGTGTCATTCGTGATGAGGTGCGTGCTTCCTGGGGGGAGCACGCACGTCATCACGAAGAGCACCGTGCCAACGTGGCCCAGTTGGGAGCGGCCGTGGTCGGGGGTTTCGTACATGTGTCGGGCACTCTGGCGACCCTCTCCTCCTCTGTGGATGCTATGCGCCAGTCGTTCTCCATGCCGTCTTCTGGCCCAGTTGCCACCAGGGCCCCCTGTGGACCTGCCCCGACCAACGCAGCCAACTCGGTGGGGATCCCATCCCTGCCACAGTCGGGAGTCGGAGGTCCAGCAGGGGTGGACACACCAGCAACTGGACCCCAGCAGATGGAGGATGTGACAGCATCATCGGGCAGGGCACGTGCACGACGGCGTCGGTGGATTCCATCAGCCTGGATGCCGTCGTGCTGGCACAGGCAGTTGCGTCGGAGGCAGCGGCAGGCTCGACGTGGGAGGCATCATGGCTCGGGGCCATCAACATCAGGGGGGCAGGCATCGGCCGGAGGGCAGGAGAACCCTGGAATGGGAGTGTCTTCCGTGTGGGAGCGGTTGGGCCAGCAGATAGGTGCGGAGCGGCAGCGGGAAGAGGAGGAACCGCTCATAATGGTCAGGGCGGAGAACTCCATGCGGAGGGCGCTAATGCGGGCTGAGTGCCTCGAGGGTATTCGCAGGGAGTTGGAGCTGGACACTGCATTATCCCTGCGAGACCTCAGGGCCAGGGAACATGCCCGCCTCCAAGCCATTGAACAGGAGTTCGATGATGCCCTGGCCCATGACAACAACCAGTGAGCCGTCGGACTAGCCCGCTGCCCTTGTAAATAGTTATGTAGTTAGTGTTAGGTTTCCTTTGCTTTTTCATTTTTTTTGGACCTTTTGGACAATGGACCACATTTTTGTATATAGTTTTTTTATTAGGTAGTATTATTAGATAGGTTTCATTTCTTCAGTTGGGATCATGGACTCTGGATTGTTTATCTGTATATAGTTGACTGTTGGATTTTATTATTTTTTTTGGATTTACCCATGGAGAAATGGTTTTCGGTTTTGTTTTTCCCTTGGATTTACTTTTTGGAACTGACTTTGGACACCTTTCCTTTGGATTATGATTTGTGGTTTTTCATTATTTTACAGACATGCTGCTTTTGGTTTTTAATTCCCATTGTCGTTTGTTTATTTTTAATTCCATTTATGTTGCTTTTAATACATTTTTTTCATCAAACTTCAATGTGTAGTATCATCTCATTGGTTTCATGCATATCATGATATGGGTTTTGACATTCACTTACACCCATTGTGTGTATGTGAGGGACAAAGGCTGCTGGATTCGCGTGTGGAACTTCCCGCGCACCCGAAGTGCACGTACCCTGCTGAAATCGCGTGTGGAACTTCACGCGCACCCCAAAATACACGTACCCTGCTGATATCACGTGTGGAAGTTCACGCGAACCCCGTAATACATGTACCCTGCTGAAATTGCGTGTGAAACTTCCCGCGCCCCCCTGAAATACACGTACCCAGGCCAATCGCGTGTGAAACTTCACGCGAACCCCAGTTATACACGTACACCGCTCCCCCAGGCCCGATTGCGTGTAAAACTTCCTGCGCACCCCAGTAATACACGTACCCTGCTGAAATTGCGTGTGAAACTTCCCGCGCACCCCAGTAATACACGTACCCTGCTGAAATCGCATGTGAAACTTCCCACGCACCCCAGTAATATACGTACCCTGCTGAAATCGCGTGTGAAACTTCCCGCGCACCCCAGTAATGCACGTTCCCTGCTGAAATCGTGTGTGAAACTTCCCGCGCACCCCAGTAATGCACGTACCCTGCTGAAATCGCGTGTGAAACTTCCCGCGCACCCCTGAAATACACGTACCCAGGCCAATTGCGTGTGAAACTGTACGCGAACCCCAGTTATACACGTACACCGCTCTCCCAGGCCCGATCGCGTGTACAACTTCCCGCGCACCCAAGTAATACACGTGCCCTGCTGAAATCACGTGTGAAACTTCCCGCGCACCCCAGTAATATACGTACCCTGCTGAAATCGCGTGTGAAACTTCCCGCGCACCCCAGTAATACACGTACCCTGCTGAAATCGCGTGTGAAACTTCCCGCACACCCCAGTAATACACGTACCCTGCTGAAATCACGTGTGAAACTTCCCGCGCACCCCAGTAATACACGTACCCTGCTGAACTCGCGTGTGAAACTTCCCACGCACCCCAGTAATACACGTACCCAGCTGAAATCGCGTGTGAAACTTCCTGTGCACCCCAGTAATACACGTACCCTGCTGAAATCGCGTGTGAAACTTCCCGCGCACCCCAGTAATACACGTACCCTGCTGAAATTGCGTGTGAAACTTCCCGCGCACCCCTGAAATACACGTACCCAGGCCAATCGCGTGTGAAAACACCCGCGCACCCCTGAAATACACGTACCCAGGCCAGTCGCGTGTGAAAACACACGCACACCCCTGAAATACACGTACCCAGGCCAATCGCGTGTAGAACTTCCCGCGCACCCCTGAAATACACGTACCCAGGCCAATCGCGTGTGAAAACACCCGCACACCCTTGAAATACACGTACCCAGGCCAGTCGTGTGTGAAAACACACGCGCACCCCTGAAATACACGTACCCAGGCCAATCGCGTGTAGAACTTCCCGCGCACCCCTGGAATACACATACACCGCTCCCCCAGGCCCGATCACGTGTAAAACTTCCCGCGCACCCCTGAAATACACGTACCCAGGCCAATCGCGTGTAGAACTTCCCGCGCACCCCTGAAATACACGTACCCAGGCCAATCGTGTGTGAAAACACCCGCGTACCCCTTAAATACACGTACCCAGCCCAATCGTGTGTAAAACTTCCTGCGCACCCCTGAAATACACGTACCCAGGCCAATCGCGTGTGAAACTTCACGCAAACCCCAGTTATACACGTACCCGCTTGCACAGGCCCTTTCGCGTGTGGAAGTTACCGCGAAACCCGTAATACACATTACCCGCTTGGCGTTTGCTGTTTGGCAGTCTGGTAAACTGGTTTTGGGTTGTCGCAGACCTTTGCGCTGGATTGGGGATTTTGATGCCTTTTCCTTGCGCGAGGGCGTTCTTGGGGGCGTAACTGGCGCTGCTGCAGGGTCGCTGCGCCACTCTGCGCTACAGCTGGTTTTGGAGGCTAAAATCCATGAATACGCTGTGCGCTGAAATGGATTTTATCGCACGTGGCTGGTGCAGTCTATCGCACGGGAACACTGTGCGCCAGCCGCCTGCACCACTTTTGTGCGAATTTCCATGAATTACCCTGTAAATGTTTCTTTCTTTCCTCTCTCCCCCACCTCTTATGTTTCCTCTGCAGGTAGGGCCCTGTGTACAAAGAGTTACATATCTCGCAGGGATTTTGTTATGACAATACCCCCAATAGGTGTTGTGGCCCTGAAGAAAGTGGGTTAACCACCATCTCCACCGAAACCGGTAGGCCAGATGTGACCCTTTCTCTCTTCCAGAATTATAGACAACAAGAGAAAGGGGCAACATCTTCTTAAAACAATCCATGCAAAGCCTTCTTTGCCTGAGAAACACCCATACTGGGTACGAGTATAGCTGCACTAAGAAACAGCTACACAATAACTGAGTGGAAAGGACACCACCTATCACTTGTCCTTCCCTTCTCCTTTTTACAAAAAATACCCATGCTGGGGTTCTTAACACTAAAACTGTAATTTAAAAAAAAAAAAAATGTTTGTTTTTCTTTTTATTAGAAGTGCGGCCATACTGAGCTGAGAATAAAAATAATAATTCATCAGCAATGTGTTGGCAACGCAAACTCTTTAAGTGAATCCTGTACAACTATTGATGAATAGCGTGAGATAGATCCAGCCTCTCTCCCTATCCCCTAGCCCTAGATAAGCGGCCCGTCAGTGCATCCTAGGGGTAGTAAAATCACAAGGCCTTAGTAAGAAATGTTGGAGGGCAACTTAAGTTATAGGCTACATGTTTGTAGATGTCTATGAATAACTCTAGGAATTGGTAATTAACCTGTGACTAGTGTGTGATAAATGTATTGGGGAAACTCACAGGAATATTCTCCATTAGGAGTCCAAGTAGTGTGTTTTTGGTCACTCCAGTTGAGACATCCTTTCTGGTTAGTAGGGAGGTCTTGAGTCATACCTTTGCTGCTCCCGGAAAGGATAGCTGTCCCTTATCCCAGAGTAGCTTTGGTATTGGGAGTTACCCTGATAACCTTCCATCCTAGGTCTCCCTTCTCCCGGATTTGGGAATCTACTGTCCTGGAAGCTGGGAGAGAGAGTAGGATTGTTCTGGAAAATGGAATTTCAAGGGTTTCAGGGAAGGAAACTGAGGTTGGGGCGTGGAGTATTTCTTCCCTCCAGAGGGAAGTTCTGAGGGAGGTTTCCTTGGGAAGTACTTACCTGATTGAGCCCCCTTGTGCCAGGGAAGTCCATACATACCCCAGGATGGGTCTGTTACCCTAGTATCTAGGGCTGATATAGGTGTCAGGGTCAGATGGAGTGTTGGTCTGATACCATGCCTGGCTACCACCCGATTGGGTTGGATCTGAGGGTCTTCTCTGCCTCTCATAGTGCTTGTTGGTGTTATTGGGAGGAGTATTTTTTGCCCCCCCATTTCCAATCCAATATGGGAGTATTGTTCAACTCCACTACCTTTGCAGCAGCAGGAGTGTTAGACGGTTTGGGGTTTTTAAGCTTGCTTTTGTTTTCAGAGGGCTTTTGTATTTCATAAAAGTCCAGGTGGCCTGTTCTATCACCCAATCCAGGGTCCTACATTCATGGAAGTCCCTTACTAGTTGGGTCATTATGTATTTCGGGAGTACATGGAAGTAAGTGTTGATGAACTCCCGGCTATTGGTGTTCAACCGGCAAGCGGTCTGTGCAAATGCTCACTTTAGCTCCTGCACAAACTCTCTAGGCGCTTGGTCTTCCCCACACTGCAGGTTGTAGGCCACCTTTTGGGCCTCCTGAGCATTCCTGTGGATGGAGAAGTGCTTTAAAATGGCCGCCTTGTAGGTGGACTATTTTTGGTGATCTTGGTCCCCCAGCCCTGCAAAGAAGCTGGAGTAATCAGGGGAAAATGTCCATTTGACAAACTCCAGGGAATTTGTATCATTCTTTATAACAAGAATAAAAGAAGTCATCATTTGGTCATAAAGATCTAGATACTCCCATACTGAGTATTTGGTGTTCTTATGGTACGGAGTCATAAAGCTCTTTATGGCCTTTATCTGCAGAATTGGGTCTTTCACAAGACCTCTCTTCTGTTTGGCATACTTTAATTTCTGCTGCACCTGAGTCCAGTCGCCCTCTGACTCAGAGCTGCTGCTATTTGTGGTCCACTCCCTGTCCTCTAAGCACTCCCTACCTCTATGAGACTGGGAATCCCTCCCAGAATGATGGGGTCTGGTCTCCTCTCCCCTGTGGTGCTGTGGACTATCAGGGTCATTTCCCTTGTACTCCCCTTTTTGGACGGGGAAGTACTCATCCTCCTCAACCCTCATTCCGGATATTGTACGGAATTCCCACTCCCTGAATGTGTGGAGGTTTTTAAAATACTCTTTTGAGGCCTGGACTCTAGTTCTTCTCTGTCTGCAGAATGGACAAGGTGGTCCTTTTGTAAATTCAATTTCTGCCAGTCCAACTCCATGATCTTTTCATCATAGGAGCCCTCAGAAGTACAAGCTAGAATATTTTTTACATTTGCGGAGCCCACTGGTCCGGCCACCTTCCCTTGTATTGGGTAGGGATAAATATTTATCAATATCAATATCTGATAAGGACCGGCCATCTGGCTCAGTTCGACCGTGCTTGGGTGAGTCCAGCTGCCTCATGTTTCCCTGTTCTTCAAAACTGGCAGGTACAAAGTTAACAGCACCCTACACATATGAAGTGGTGAGTTGGCTTGAGTTACCTGGTAGAGAGATCATCACAGGGTTCCTTTCCATACCCTGATTGGTGGGGATACCTCAGAGCCTGTTTGTATTTGGCAATTTCATTTTCCAACCTCTCTCATTTGTTTTTCTCAGCCCTTACCAGAGGCCTGAGTTTTTAATTCTGACACTAGTGCTTGAGTAGCTTCTAGCACTTTATTTCGTGCCATCACTCGGTCTCTGAGTCCCTTGTTCCCTTCACAATTTGACTCATGTTCCTTCTGTGAGGCTTGTTATGTCTTTGCATATTCAGACCTCTTCTTTTTCAGGAGACTGATCTCCTCACCTTGTGCAATTCTGGCCTGTGTTGCCTGCTCGATGTAAACCTCTGCTTGTCACACATGTTCCCTTAATTTTTCATTTTCTACCCTCATGTCAGTCAGTTCCTGCGAAGATAAACTTTTCTCCATGTCCGTCCTTAACTGACGCACTTCCTGGAACAGGGTACTATTCTCTTGACACAATTTGCTATTTTCTTCCCTCAATTGCTCTCTCTGCTGTTTCAAAGTGTTCAGATCTTGGTGCATCTGATCAAATTCACCCTGAGAATTGACATCCCTCATGACTAACTGGCTGTTTTCAGCTTTCAGTTGCTTAATCTGTGCTTGAAATGTGAAAATATCCTCTATTGTGAACAACCTGCTCACTTAATTTGTGGTGACTTGTGCTCAGGTTTTCAACACATTCTTCATACTCCCCTTGCAGTGTATAAAATTGAACCACTCGCTTTGCATTCGCTTGCTGTTGTGTCGCTAGCTCATATTTCAGCTGCTGACTAATATTTTCTCATTTTGACTCTGAATTCTGGCTCTGTTGTGCTTTTTCTTCTAATTGTTCAAACTCTCTCTGGGCTTGATTCAAATGCTCAGACTGGTTTTGCACAGAGGCTGCACTATCCTGGTATCTTTCTTCCATGATCATTATATGGAAGTAACTATATGCTGTGAGGGGAGCCATTTCAATGTTCTCATCTTTGCTGGTCTGTGTCATGTAGAAGTTTGTCAAGGCCTGATGTAACAGCCCATTATCCTGCCACATATCAACATTTGCAGAGGAAACATCCTGCATCATTCTAGCTCGCCACATTTCATGTTCTTGTTCTAACCATTCGCCTTTAATAAACAATTTGCATAAAAGGTGCTTCCTGAAAATATTTATTTCTACAGTGCTCATTTCTGAAATGTGTCCTGCACCTGATATACTCTCTATGCAAGGGCATACATCCCAACCCTGTTCCTGCTTAGTTGCCGCTCACAATGACAACTCAAATCAACACTGTTTTATCTATACACCACCCTGGACCCCAGGGTACAGCTCTGAATGGCACCTTCACAATGCAACACAACTTTCCATCCACTGCAATGCAATTACACCCAAATACATAGTCTGCTGCTACTGCTCTGTCACACGTGAAGACTCTCTACAAATCTGGGATGAGCCCCCAGTTTTGTCACAGTTTAGTATGCAGTCACTCTCAACTCAGGGAGTTCCTTCCCCCCCAAGGAAGGAGCCACACAATAAAGCACTTTTAATTATTTCAAATTTTGGCCTCCAACCTGTCTCGCACCCAACCCCAAGAAATACCCTGTGTCACCAATGGACTAGGAACCAGGCTGGTGTATAGTAAGAATATATAGTTATTTATTTAAGGTTTGACAAAAATGCTAACATCAACGGTGAAACTTCCCCTCACCAACTTGCACACTATAACAATGCATCTAATCTATAGACCCCCGGCTCCTTTGAAGAAGAAATTAGCACACTGCTCTCCACTAACACAAAGCCCTCCTCGCAAATCCTCATATTAGGCAACTTCAACATAGGATTCAATGACCCTACAGACCAGTCCGCATTGACTCTGGCCAACTCCTTGGCTGAACTAGGCCTCACTCAGAGAGCCCTACTACCTACACATGAAAAAGGAAGAATCCTAGACTGGGTAGCAGACCTCAAATGTGTAACTAACATAACCTCAATTGAACCACAATCTTAGACTGACCATTTCCTATTGACATTTAATCTGCAAGATTGCATACTTCCCATTAGAGAATACCTTTTTGCTCCACCCATTCGGACCAGGAAAAAGAGAAATATTACAGTGGACAAATTTAAGCCTTTTCTCCAACCTCTAATTAAACCTCTACCAGCTTCCTCCTATCCTGCCGAACTTGTGGATCTGTATAACCAAACCATTAGCACAGCCATAGACTATTACACCTCTATAAATGCGCAAATGTAAACCCATAGCACACCTGAACACTTGGTTCACTCCCAAACTCAAAGACCTAAGAAATGAGAAAAAAAAGGAAATGTGAAGCTAGCTGGAAAAATAACTCCTCCACAACCAACAAAGCTATCCTTCTAAAAGTCTCAGCTAACTATAAAGACGACATTTTTTCTGCAAAATGCAACACCCACAAAGATAGGTTTGATAAAGCTAGTTCTAGTACCAGAGAACTCTTTACCATTTTAAGAGAACTCGAATCCCCCACCCCCCAATAGACAACTGCATCAAGGAAAAAAACTGGTGCACCAAAATTCAAGATGCCTTATCTAATAAAATCACCATGCTCCAAGAACAAATAGCTGCCAAAAAACTCAACCTGCCTCCCCAGGCAAATTCCCAGAAACAGAGCCACCCTCCATAAACCGTCTCAGCATTTCAAATTCACCCCAGAGTCCTCCCAAGAAGTACAAAATATTATAGCCTCTCTCAAACCTTCCAACTGTCAAGGCGATACCTGCCCAGCAACCGTCATAAAAGAAGCTGCTAGTGAACTTGCTCCTTTTAACTGCCATGGGTTTTCCCTCCCCAGTGCCAAGGCCTTTTTTGGTGATTTCGGTATTTCACCATTCAAAGTCTTCTAACATTTTCTCCTTTATTAACCCCTTAAGTGCCAAGGACGAGCTATCTTGTCCTTGGGATACCTCGTCTTTGGCACTTAAGGGATTAACACCTCCTTCCGTACATGTACTGTCCCCACTAACTTGAAGAATTCATGGGTACTCCCACTCCTAAAAAACATCATTGGACCTGAGCATCCCCACTAACATTAGACCCATTACGACAGTCCCTTTTTTACTAAAGATCATCGACAAAGCAGCATACAATCAGATAACCTGGAGACTAATAAACTACTTGGACTCCATCAATCTAGCTTCAGGCCCCAACACAGCACAGAAACGACCCTGAACGACCTGAAGATCCAGATTGACGATCTGAAAGATGAAGGAAAATCAGCACTCTTGCTTCTGTTGGATTTGTCAGCCGCTTTTGATCTGGCTGGCCACAAGGTTTTGTGTAAACACCTCTCTACAGCAGCCCATTTCTCAACAGAAGCAACAGCATGGATCCAATCCTTCTAAAACAACAGATTCATGAGAGTCTTTTCAGCGTCGGCAGCAGCCGATCCTATCCCCATATCCTGTGGAGTGCCACAAGGATCTTGTGTATCGCCTACCATGCACAATGTGTTCGCTAAGCCAGTGTTTGATGATATGGACCATTTGGGTGTCCTACACGAATTATGCAGATGACATGCAGATCCTCATACCTCTGACAGGCGACTATGATAAAGACAGCTCTTCTAAACAGAATTTACCTCATCATTCAGGCCTGGATGGCCACACATAGGCTGTGCCTGAATGATGGGAAGAATGAGCTGCTACTCTTAGCCACACCCAGCAATACAAAAAAACTGAGTATCCAATACCTTGCCTTTAACATTGATGGAAATTATATCAGGGTGGCCAAAGAGGTAAAAACACTGGGTTTTCTACCTAGACTCCTCCTTGAATCTGTGCAAACAGGTCAGTGCTGCAGCCTTGGCAACAGCTTACACCTGCACTCTTATCCACGCCTGCAAACCCTTTCCTTCCTTAAAAAGCTGCACCACCCTTTCCAGAGCCCTAGTATTGTCAAAAATCGACGACTGCAACGCATTTCACTTAGGTGCCAGTAAACACATTATCAACAAGCTCCAGATTTTGCAGAATAATGCACTTATGCCTTGGCCATACCCAGAAGACAACATATTTCTGCAACTAGACGTGACATCAACTGGCTCTCCATCAAAGAGAGGATACAACTTAAAACAGCGTCCTTGACCTACAAATGTCTCAACAATTCTGCCCCCCAGTACCTCTCTGAAAAAAATTCACAAAAAATGATCCCGCCCGACCTACTTGGACAGCTAACTCTGGGTGCCTAAAGGTTCCTAGGTATAAACTTAAAAAAGCAGGCGGCAGTAGCTTCCCAGTTATGGCTGCCCTACTCTGGAACTCCCTACCCACCACATAAAGATCTGACCAGTCCTTCTATAAATTTGGGAAAGACACTAAAATCTTGCTCATCTCCAAAGATGCATCATACTAGACCCTATTAGCCTCCCTGAATTTGAACCATATATGTTAAATCCGTGTCACTTAGACTGTCTATAATAAGTAACTGTATTTTCCTGCATTGGATGCCTAATTGTATATTGCCAAGTATGTAAATAACAAAAATTGCATTTTTAAATTTACATGTAAGAAATTGTATGGTCCTCTATTGCCTTACTGTATATTGCCCTGTGTGTAACTAAGAATATGCATTTCCTTGCAATGCGCCCAGATACTCTTGAGTTTGGAGAGCATTATAAATAAATAAACAAACAAACAAACATCAGCCACCAATGATGTGGCAACATCCTATATCCCAACAATAACTCTGTTATTCAAACAACACAAATGGAATTTTGAAACATGCAATAACAACTTAATGACTTAATTTGAAACAATAATTTTTTCCCAGCAACCCCCACCCTCCAAACCTCAATTAAATATGACCTCTTTGATTTAAAGGCGAGGTGCAGCGAGTGAGCACGATGGAAAAATCATTTTGGCTACTTGTAGAAAAATGCACTGTTTGGGAAGGGCATTCAGTGGGAAAAATCATTTTGGGCTTGATACTAGAAATGCAATATTAGGGAAAGGAATTCAATGGGAAGAATCCTTTTTCCACTTTAATTTAAAAAACAAGGTTGGGAAAAACGGAATCAAATCTAAATCGTTTTTCAACACACATGAAAATAAAAGGCAATACATGGTAGTATGGGGTCAGTGAAAAATGAAAAAAAGCAAAATTTTGTTTAGTAACACACATACAGATGAGATGCAATACTTTTTAATTCTGGTTTAAAATGAACGGGGAATTTCGTTTTGCAACACACACACAGAGGAGATGCAATATTTTGTAATTCTGATTTGAAATGAAAGAAGAATTTCGTTTTTCAACAGACTTGATTATGATTGGTTATATATAAAATGCTTAATACCCGGAGGTTTTTAAGCGTGGACCTGGGGATTGAACCTGTGTTGTTCTACATCATCTTGCTTCGAAGGCAAGCGTGTTGCCCCTGTGCTCTCCTCCCAAGACTTACAAAGAAGATGCAATATTTTGTAATTCTGATTTAAAATGAAAGAGGAATTTTGTTTTGTAACAGACTTGATTATGATTGGTTATATATAAAATGCTTAATACCCAGAGGTTTTTAAGCGTGGACCTGGGGATTGAACCTGTGTTGTTCTACATCATCTTGCTTCCAAGGCAAGCGTGTTGCCCCTGTGCTCTCCTCCCAAGACTTACAAAGAAGATGCAATACTTTGTAATTCTGATTTAAAATGAATGGGGAATTTTGTTTTTTTTGCACCCTCCAGACAGACTTGAAAGGTGGAGTTTTGTGGATTACTTCTTTTTGGGATTATGAATCCCCCCCCTTCTATGTAAAAGTCAAAGATTTACGAAACAGTTAACCAAGTCCTTATGGGCTATACCGGCTCTAACACACTGGGCATGAGCTTTGTTGGTTTGGAATTCTAACAAAAACCCATCCCGTGATTTTCTGTATGGGAATGAATTGATTTACTTTAATCAAATGTGCTAATGGTCTGCAAAGGGTCCCACAGGGTCACACAATTTAATGGAAAAGATTAAGGTAGGCAGTTCCCAACCTAATGCGATTTCAACAGAGGAGGCGGTTTCTTATGGGAAACTAAGTTGAATGACATTTAATAAATTGTGCAATGGGCACACCCAGTTTCAACCCCCCCCTTTACCCACTAATGGAAAGGGATAAAGGCAGGTGGCTCCCCATGTAATTGATGGCTTTGGGATATCTACTTACATGGTAGCTCTATGCTATTTGCTCAGGAGGCCAGACAGATTTTCAGGACCCTCTTTTGGTAGGCAGCTCACACCAGGCCTCTCCCACAGCCAGGTCCCTCCATACAGGCTTTTCTCAGATACAGCTCCCAGGTTTCCAAGCAAGGTTTACCCTGCTGGCCTTGGTTGCTCTCATTGCCTTTCTGCTAGTGGTTCCATGCTTTAGTCCAACAGCAGTCTGTGCCCTGGAATAAAGTCCAAGAAGCCCCATTCTGATGCCAGCCTGCCCTCTTATAGCATGGATGACACCGCAACATGGTCATATTTCCTTCAGTCCGGATTGGCTAGCTTGCTCCCCTCACCTCCCACCAAGATGGCCACTGGCTGCTGATAGGACCAGAAGTTGGAAGATATGTATGATGTAGGCTGGGGGAGGAGAATAGATATATAATTTCAAAATGACAGGGAGTTTCTAAATATTTTGTTCTGAAAAATCTCATGGTGTAATACCTCTCTTGGTCTTTCAGATAACCCCGTGATGATATATATATCTGGGTTCTATATTTTATGGCGAATCAGACCATACTAATTTTATTTTGGCACACCCTTCCTGAGAGGAGCTATTATTTTTGCAGTTTTCTGCCGCACCGAAATCGCTAAAAATGGGACCATTTCCAATTTAAACCTTATTTTCATGATCTGCCACTTTGACAACTTTCCCATTTCTCAGGTGTATGAAAATGGCAGAATCATTATTTCCCCGATAGCATAAATGATGTACATCACGAAAATGTCCTTTTTACAGGTTGCCAAAGGCCTTTTACTTCTGTTTAATTTGAAACCAGGGTGGCTCGATAGGACACACAATGCTCCTTTTTGTTTAGGAAAAACTGTATTCAATGTTTAATCAATGGAAATGCATTACATGTGTCAGTAGGTTTCAATTCTCTTAAGACAAGTGACCAGCCATCTGGTTTACCTTAACCTTTTCCCTCCTTTGTCTTCAAAGCCTTGCCGAGTGCTTAATGTAAAGTTTATGGGAAGCTTGACCTTAAGGTCACTTCTGCAGGACATTTTATCAGCAACTTCAATAAATCCACTCTACTTCTTTGTATATTTTAGCCTTTAAATTGACAACCAGACATTCTTCTTGGTGTGCCCAGCCCCCAAAGGTCTGGAGTTCAGATTTTCAAAGGGTCTTTGTTCTTAGCTAAATGAACTTTATATGTGGTATCTGACCTTAAAAGTTGTTTCTGTTGGTAATGTTATCACAAATTCTCCACAAATTTGATCTCTTTATTTGTATATTTTAGCATATATTTGAAACCAGTCCTGCAACGGGTTGCGAGGTCAGGATCCAGCCACATTTCAGTGCGGGATTTCAGCTGAGAGGGTAACACAAGGGGCAGTTTACCATTCTGAAAGGCTAGCATATTACATTCAGCATATTTACATTTGAAAGACACAGTATAATATTCTCTTGATATAGTGTATAAACAGAAATAAGTGCACTCCATCCACACAGATAGGCCATAGTTACATAAGAAACAGTATTCAACTCTACACTTAATGAAAAAGGCCTTTCTTTGTACATGCTGTCATTCTATATGGTGAAATTAAGTCTCTTTTCTCCTGATGAATGTAATCTGTCCTTCACTTTATTTTGGAATTGCAGCAACATTATTCCTCCTTTTTAGCTTCCAAGTGCACAACTATTTTTTTTCATCCCATGTGCACTGCTGCAGTATTTTAATCTGTCCATGTGCAATGTATTCCAAAGTCAGTTTATTCGTGAAAAGTAAGGGTCTTTCTCCACTTGCACACTTGTCAATTGCAGCAGAATGTAACTAGGTCCTTTTCTTTCCATGTCACTAGGCTTTATGTCAGAAAAAGAAGTGTTTTAGACTGGCCTGCATTTTCCAATGGATAACACCGGCCTGGCCTCTTTATTTCTGACATTCAGGGTTTATATGTTACCCCACAGTTCTAAATAAATGCTACTGTTTTAAAAAATAGTGCTTCATTTATTTTCATTACAATAGATTCAGAAATAGTGCAGAAACAATTATACTTTGTTCTATCAATATTTTGCAGGTGAACACCTTTGGAAGCCATGTCATAATAAAAATATTGCACGTTTTCAGATTGAGTCTCATAGCTCAATGGGTAGTGCAAGGTTCTAAATCTAGAAAGGTTTTGATTTAAACTCACCTACGAATCCTGAAAGGTCCTGTGTATGAAGATAAAGTATTAGAGCAAGTAAATGCATTTTAATATTTGAAATTGTTTTCGTTTTTTTCATTTCCATTACAATACTCAGAAATAGTGGTATAAACAGTAATACTCTCTTTCATTGATATTCTACAGGTGGACCGTCATTCTTGTCACCTTCGGTAGCCAATAATGACACATATCTGATGTATTTAAATTGGAACCTGATACATCAATGGGTAGAGCATGTGCCTATCATTACCAAGATGTTGGGTTCAAGTCATATATCACACACATGAAGGTGATGTGCCATAGAGTACAGAGACAAACATCAATCTTTCATTCTCCATGCATTTTTCTGTTTAAAAAAATGTGTTTTGTTTTTATTTCCATTACAATAGAATGGGAAATAGTGGCAGATCAAGTGATACTTTGTTCCATTGATATTTTGCAGGTGAACCTTCATTCTTGACAGCTTTGGTAGCTATGTTATAATGACAAATATGTGAAAGTCTGTTTTTTGTTCTAAATGCAATTTAGTATTTGAAAATTTTAGTTGTGTGATTATGTTCATTACAAGAGGCTCAGAAAAATTGGCGGACACACTGACACTTTGTTCCCTTGATATTTTGGATTTGGACCTTCATTCTAGGCACCTTTGGTTGCCATGTCAAAAGGAAAATATCTTAGGATTTGAAAGGGCTCCCTGGTAGTTCAATGGACAGGGCATGGGTCTCCCTCAGCAAAATACTGAGTTCAAGTCACCTATCACACAAAAAGGTGCTGTCATAAGGTAAAGTGCCATAGTATAGCAAACATCAATTTTTTGTTGTTCTAAATGGATTTTCTATTAAAAAAGTGTTTTGCGGTTATGTTCATTAGAATAGACTCAGAAATCAGGGCAGAAACAGTGATACTTTGTTGTAGTGATATTTTGCAGGTGGACCTTCATTCTTGCCAGTAACCCGTGTCATAATTGAAAATATCTGATGCTTTGACAAGGGATCCCAATAGCTCAATGGGTAGAACATCATCTGCCATCAAGAAGCTGCTGAGTTTAAGCCAGTTATCAGACAAGCAAAGGTGCTATCCCTGAAGGTAAACTGGCATAGGGAAGGAAACGTAAATATTGTAGTTACAAAATGCATTGTTCTATTTGAAACAACAGTTTTGTGTTTATTTTCATTACAATAGACTCCGAAATAGTGGCAGAGTCATTGTTTCATTGATGTTTTCCAGGTGGACCTTCATTCATGACACTCATGACACCTTTGATAACCATGTCATAATGAAACATATCTAAGATTTTACCAGGGGAACCTGTAAGCTCAGTGTTTATCAGACACACAACCACACTGTGGCAGAGGGAGGCAAAGCCATTTTGTTTAGTTTTAAATGTATTTTTCTATTTGAAAAAATAATGTGTTCTTTCCATTACAATATACTCACAAATAGTCATGGAAACAGTGATACTTTGTTGCATTGATATTTTGCAGGTGAACCTTCATTCTTGACACCATTGTCATCATAAAAAATATCTTAAGTTTTGGAAGGAGAACCTGATAGCTCAATGCAATGCTCAATGGGTAGAACATGGGTCTATGCGATATTACCTGATTCAACTACACTCGTCTTTTCCTCCAGACTCGACACAAAAATCTGATGCATGGTCCTACACTTGTTTCGACTCCGCTAAACCAGGCCACCCACTTCTCAATCTGCAACCTGTTCAAGCAACTACAAAACGAGCCCTGGCAAGCCCCAGAGGTCATCAAACTCATAGATCTGCACCTGGAGCTACTACCAACCCTGGACTGCACATTATGCCTTAAAGATATACTGGATGCACAGCTGCCAGAAACACATCCCACACTGACTGTTGGTTTTAATGATTCCAGGCTGTATGGACATCCCAGACAGATCAAGATGAAAGAGTTGGTTTGCATTTATTTTCATAACCCTCTTTGGCACATGATATTTAACAAAAGCACAGGAATGCACAACTTATGCTCATCAGCTGGAAACTCTACAACTTCCCTCTGGCCTCTTACAGCATTTAGAGATACCTGACAGACCACTGGGTGTTGTGAATATAGATGTTTGTTCTGTGTTGCCTATGTCTGGAAGAATACTGTCATCGTGGCGGTATTCAACAAATATTTGAAGATCAGGCAGGTCATTTCACTCACAGATCTACCAGCTTCTGAAAACCATCTATTGTGCAGGACATTGGGAGGTAATTTGGAACTAAATCCGCCAATATTAGCGCCGAATTAGCATTGAATTAGCACCAAACTCAATAACGCCACTTTGTCCCATGGGTTTACCCCAAGATTACAAGTGCTGGTAGGGTGGTGTCAGTAGGGCAGTGTAATTCTCTGTTTTCTGAAGTCCATAGGACTCCATGGGGATTTTGGCAGATTGACTGCAGCATTGTAAATCCGCAGAATGTTTTAGGCAAAGTGGCAGTAAATCCTCCGCTTCAACTCCTAAATTATAATTCAGCGGTGTGGGGAAAACAGCATTCATTCTGTTACTGCCGAAAAACTACTGGTAACAGAATTACCACCACTTCTTTTATTCCACCACCAATCCTGTCTGCCTTCATGGCTTGCCTGTCAAAGTGACCTAGAGCAGGGGACATCAGCTCAAGCTACACGTTGCCACTCACTAGGCGATCAGCTACATATGTGGGTGCACCATGCCAATGCTTTCCACCCACAAGACAATGTGAAATGGAACAGCTGCATTAGACAACTGGCTCGTAGCCACATTTCCCTGGGAAGACCATTATCACATATCTAGTATCATGTTCCCTTTCTGCTGCTGGACATGTTTCAGGTGGTCATCACTGCATGTTCACTGTTCTGCTGCCCCCAGCCAGACCCATCCCCGCAGCACAAAGGTTAGTCAAAAAAATGGGGTCTGCATTCCACATGACCCACTACAAAAGGACAGTCCACCCTGGTAAGTCTTTGGTTTGTGAGTGGTCTGAATGCCTTGGTGTTGGGATGAGACTAGGCAGGTCTAAGTGTTCCTTGTCTCTCCCCAGCCTCACTGGTTTCAGTGTGTGGCTGCTGTCCCAACCCTTCCTGTCTCTACATCTCACACACGAGGAAAGACATGTGACATTTTCAAGCCGGCATAAAACTGATGTAGTCCTATAAAATGCACCTCGGTTTTGCACCTGCTAAAGATCAGGTGGATTCCATAGGAATCTACAAGTAAACGCAGGCTGTAAAGATGAATTTGTAAACAGCATTAACATTTTCACAAGATGCATATGAAAATGAAGGGGTAAAAGCACGTTCATGTCACTTTACTCCTTCCTTTTCCCCTCCGTCTTGTGTAGTTTTAAAATTGCCCACAGGGGACAAAACAGCACATACGTGCAAATGTGGGTGGTCCCCTGTTTGGAAATGACTGGGAAAGCCTTTGGAGAAATGACCTTAGTTTCAGGGCATGATCTTCACAGGGACTTGCTCTGTGTGGTACCATTCGGTGTTTTGAACTGCAGCCTGACAATCCTGCCTGTTTTTATCGAATTCATTCCAATGACCATAAACATTCAAACACATGAAAGCACCTATGAATGACTATCCTAGACACATGATTAGCGTTCTCTCCAATTCAAACATACACATTGGCATTGCATCTTTTGTTTTAAAACGGCGACCCTTCTCAGAATACCACTTGAAACAAAACAATGTACTTAGTTTTCTCTGAAACCATTGACAAGTGTTGGCATCATAGACAAATGTTGGCTTATCATTTGACTGTCTTATTCTGAGACTTTTTCAACATGTATAAGTGTTTCTTTACTGCTGTATGAGTTGATAATGCATTACAAGAAGACTCTGTTCTTGCAATATAATGTATTGTCCTTCAGCAGATACAGAACCCACAGGAGTCTCAGGTTGACATTTTCATCCCCATTCACAAAGAGTTGCACATGTGCAAATCAGGAGATGCCCAAGACCACTTCAGGTTTGCAAACGCGGACTCATTCCTGCTTGATAAAGCCTACCCCTGGAGCAAATATGGAGCAACAGAGGAGCAGAAATTCAGCAGGGAGCAGAAAAAGTGGCAGGAGGATTTTAACTTTGAGGATGGGGTAGGTACCTCTGGGGGACGACTAGAAAAATGGTCAGTCTGAATATTAGGAGTATGGGACAGGCTAAATATGGAATTAGCAAGGAGCTCAGAATATGTCCTAACTGTGACCGAATAAGGGACGTGATTTGAAGTTTATAAAATAGCCGGAGAATAAGTAATTATCAGAGCTAAACAGTTACAAACTAGGGAACGTACCAGAGAGGGAAAAAATCAGAAAACCAAATTATACAATATTATATATAATACTATATTATACAAGTGAAAACAACAGGTGCAAGCTATATTAGACATGCGTGAGAAAAAAGAGAAAGTGACGGAAGACACTAAGGTTATGAGCAGAAGAAGAAAAGGAATGAAGAGCAGGGGAAAGGAGGGAGGGGAAATGGAAGACAGCCGAGGAAGGGAAACAAAGAACTTCTGTTTTAGTTGCATTAAGGTGAAGAAAGGAGTTCATAAAAAATCAGAGAAAGGGGCAAAGATCTGAAACGTATCAGTGTAGAAGTGGAATGATGCAGTATTAGAGAGAAGGGGGAGTGTAGAGTGACAACAGCAAGAGTCCAAGGACAGATACTTGAGTGACACCAAATTGAAGAAGTGTGGGAAAGTGGCTACCAGCCAGGACACAGAAATGGTTTGATTAGCTAAGTAGGCACAAAAGCATAGTGTGATGGATTCAGAAGAAAACAAGAGAGAAAATATGGTGCTGGCTGGAGCTTCTTTGAGATGCCCTTGAGAAAACCTTTGTTAATCATGTTTGCACCTGAGCATCTCAACGATGCTCAAGGCATCTAATATTTGCTACAGCTTTAGGCTTTGCAAAGCAGCTATATGGGTCCCAGAATCACAAAGGTGTAAGATAGCAGGTGCGCATCAAAGATTGTCACCAGCATCTCCTCATTTGCTCAGAGCAAATCTTTGTGAATAAGGTTCTTTTGGCCACATTAAGAGTTGGGCAGAATGTGTCATGGTCATTCCACCAAACCTGGATACTGTTAACACCATGGGATGTGGTTGTGAATTCTCTTGTTTCAGAGTTCAGATGGTTATTTCTCTTTATGACCCAGGGGGTGATGTGGCAATCCCACTATGGCCAATTTCCGACCTTTGCAAACTGGCATTGCTCGGAAATACAAAAAAAGGCGATCATAGTAGCTTTACAGACCTCGCGCTCAGGCCATACCTGGAGTTAAGGACCTCTAAACCTCGTTAAGACACCCTCGCTATGCTCAGGCCTTTAACTCGGTCTTTAGGGCCCATAATTCCTGATACCGCCTACGAGCTACGTCTATAAACTTTAATGTATTGAAGAACGGATTAATTTTCATCAGTGGAATTACAGTCAACTCCAATTTTTTTGAGGAAATACCTTCAGCTAAGAGTTGAAGGTATTTCCTCCGATGTTCCTCAACTCTCGTAAACAGGTGCAGTGGTAAAAGTGGCAGTATTGCTGTTGCCCCATTATTCAACCACTATTGTCATGCTGAGCATGAGGCCCATGGTACTTAAACCGGATTACTTTTCAGCATCAAGGTAGCTCAGTGAGTTACATCCCTGCAGGATTAGGTCAGTGTTTAACCGACACAGGTTTGAAACATGGCTTATCATGCTTCTCTCTGGCCAATTCTCTGAGGAACATTACATTTGGCATTTGCTGTGCGATAAACGTATTATTATGTGGGTCTTTCACTTGTGAAAACAGTTCTTAACTTACTTTTTGTAGCAAAGGACTGTCCCATATTTCAAGACCAAGATTTTCACAGATTTGCATGGTGTCCTTTTCAATACACTTGATAATATGAATAACTGTGATTTTAATAGTGCTCCATATCAAATTCATCCAGTTTTTCAGCCTTATAATATTTGGTGCCACCAATAACACCCTCTCGTGGTATTCCATGTATCGACAGGAAGGTAAGTAAGTGGGCACCACTTGTTTAAATTCACTTTCAAACAGATCAAAAAAGGTTGAGGTTATAAATCATCTTTCAAAAAATTCACAGGAGCTGGCTACGATGAGTCTGGAGACACCCTGACTCGTGGAACACAAAAATATGCAGAAGACCAGGTAACAAACCTGGCCACACAGCCGCTCTCTGTATAAGCCCTACCAAGGGCAGTGCAATTTGCAAAATTAGAATCAACTAGTAAATGTTCACTGTATTTACAGAATGTAACTCATCCAAATAAATCTCTTAGTCGGATCCAAAAGTAATATGCGTTTATCAAAAAGAAAATTCCAAGTTGGTCACTAATAAAATCTTAGTGAGGCCGCGGCTAACTCATCCCATAATTGTTATAAACATAAAGTGCCAATGCATTTCGGAGCATACAGCTCCTTCATTAGGGCAGGTCTAATTTACACAAACTGTGGAACATTTATACAAAAGCATCAAATTTTGAAAAACATAAACAAAATCGTGATTGTGTTACAAAATATAACCATGCGTGAAAACAATATAAAAATAACATACCAATTTTCGATGAGTTGCAAGGTAAATGGAAAAGGTGAATGAAGCCACACAGTAGGGAAAAGAAAAGATGCCAAAATAAATAATGTGTAAATGAAATAACACAGTTAATTTGAACATGATCAGAAAACCAAGGAAAGTTACCTTAAGAGATCGAGGTAGCCCGTGGAAAAAATGTGCGGGGAGTTGACAACAACTTCACGCAAGATCAAAGGTCTGGAAACCAGACCAAATCAATTCTTCAATCTGTAGGTGCAACGACATGTGTTTTAGTGGGTTGTCTCAGAATTTGTCATAGACACTAGTTGTAGAGGTCTGCAGGCTTACCTGTACTCGTAAAGCTACGAGTGTACTGAGGCTGGGATTGCAGTCAAGCAGGGGACGCCATTCCGCATAGCCAGGGAACAGTGTTCCCAAGGTTACTCATACTAATATAAACACGTGACCCAAATGTGTCCATTGATCGACACGATGCCGATAGGCAGTTGCACTCTATGCAATCAGGCAATCAAGGCTAAGAATCATGGAAATAAAGAATTTGCAGTAGAGCTGATGATAATTACGGAATTATATTCCATGTATCGACCACAAGAGGATGAAGGGCAGAGTTAATCCATCCATCAAGGGTATCCAATCAATTTCGCATGTACTCCTCCTCCTACCAAAGGGAGCAGTTGTGCTCAAGTTATCTGCCCGACTGCCCACCATCTAAGTTACAAAGTCAACTACAAAAGCAAAAAACGTGAAGTGTATCTTTCACGTCCCCATTGTAAATCTAGGAAAGCTGCGTGTTCCAAAGTTCCAAGGCAAAAGCTGATGGCCTTTTCAAGCATACGCAAGGGGAACTTGAGAGCTCTGAAAACCCCACCCCTAGCGTGTGTTTGAATGCCCTGATCCAGATGTGTTGCATGTAGGATTGCCAATAATAGCGCCTTCTACCCAGTGAACCAAAACGAACATGAACATAAGAGTCGGACTAGCACTCAGATCCAATCATTCCGATGAGCATGACTGGTCTGAAGAGGGGGGCCTTGCGGGGCACAGTCGGAATAGCCCCTTTGCCTGAAAAAATGGGTTTCTTCAGGGCAGGTGAGACCAATCATTCTAGCCAGTACCTTTATAATTAACCCGTCATGTATTATCAATCATCATTAATTATCAGTTAATCACCTGTAATGAGGCATTCTCGTGTTTGAAGAGCATTGGCCTCAATTGTCACGTAATACCTCGACTTTCTTCGCAGTTTCCGTGTTCGAATCGTTGATCTGCCCTCCTTCATATCGTCATAGCCGAGGATCCGAATATATTGTTCCCTTTCCTTTAAAAAAAAAAAAAAGAACATTTGATTGAATTGCTTGTTTCAACATACTTTAGAAAACGGGTTAAACTACTAATTTTGAAATGTTGAACTTTGGTTGCATCTAGATTCACGTATTTGCAGTGCTGTTTTCCACGTGTTTCCAGTGCTGTTTTATTGAATAAAATGTGGTTTTCTTCGCCCAAAATATTCCTGTAGACACAGATGCAATACCTCTCTATGCATGCGCACAGGATCAGAAATAGACTTTATGAAAAATATGACCATTGTATTTGCCATCTGTAGAAAAGAATCTGCCAAGACTGATCGTCTGTAAACAATCCATATGCATTTTTTTTTTTTTTTACAAATCTCCATTAGGTCAAGCACCATTCCCGAATTGCAGTTTTGTCTGTGCCTATTAAAGGAACGTGTGCTTGACAATAAAATGAAAATCGCATTTTCGTTTTGTTTTCTCCTTCGTACCATTCAATAATGGTACTGGTCGCTAGCCACATGAATCACTGAGTAAACGACTCGACGCTTGACAAATGGTAGGAGGGGCACCGGATTTCAACCTATGCTCAAAGTTCAATTTCCACACAGTCTTCTCAGACTGACTCACTCGCCTGTGTGGATTCTGATTTCAAAATCTCATGGTTTACCATACCCTTGATCAAGTGCTCAGGTCTTGTGTTTGCTGCTCCTTTCAAGTTGCCCAAAATCACACGTGTTGTAACGACCATTGGAGCTGGTGATTTCTGTTTTATTCAACGAGCATAAATATTTCCTACAAGTGTGTGCGAGTGACAGAGCAAAGTGATAGCGACCGAACCAAACAATGGGGATTTGTGGTGGTTGTCCACGTGTGCCATTTTAAAATAAATATTTGGTAAAATTGTGCGTTTTACAGCACATTTGTATTAAGAATTGGCTACAAAGCAATTTTTACGTAGAATTAACAGTGCCTTTGGCTTTACTATGAAAACCTTTCTCACGATAGATTAAAAATACAGACATTTTACATAGTCAAAGCAAATAAATTTGTCAGTCATATGGCAATACAATATAAATGATTCCATACCAATACAAATTGCTTAAGTTTGATTTAAAAACTCACACAGAGATGTACACTGTAAAATAGATACTAAAAAACATGTTAAAAAAATCCTCATCCTCATGTTTATTCGGGTAAATATCCATTAAACCAACACACAAATAAAAAAATACAACATCCAAATAACATAATAATAATTACAAATAATGCATCAAATAATATAAGAACACGCAGAATGTCAATTACAATCGAATATAAAACTAGGTCAAAACTAAATCAGACATAGAGGGCCTGATTCATGGAACGTTTTCCTATGGGATTGTGCCATTATAAAACACTTCCATGAATCAGGCCCATACTTTTACAGCCGGTTGCTAATTGCAGCTTTTCTGACAGACATGCCCTTCTTTAAAAAACAAAAGAAATCCCACGATATATATGGAAAATCAACCAAAATAAAATAAAAGAAGGCAGGGCGACATTGTGGGAAATGAAAATGCCTGAGGACAGGAAAAATAGGAACTCGTCCGATGTGTTGGTAAGCAGGACACAAAAAATCACCAGATGCAGAATCTCTTCAACGGGTTCCTCACACAATGGGCAACCCGTACTATCTGGGAAGCCATGCCAGCTGACCGTATTTGCCCTCAACATCAAAGAGTAAACATCGACCTGGCAGATAGCTGTTAAAAATCTATTAGCGTTGAGCTGCAATTCTATAGACTTGCGCTGACCTTGGCTCTACGATTGAGGAAGGTCTTATATGTATTTTTTTGAGTAGCAGGTAAAACAAAGCTGGGAGGAAAAAATACTGGTGACCCAACATGACACAAACAAACAGACCCAGCTTCCCCTCCAGGGCTACTTCTAGAATGTTCGCATTGTTACCAGTTGTTCTATACTGGTTGAGGAGAAGGAGACAGGTGACAAGCCCTGATCAATCTCCTGAACATGTGTCGGATCCCCCAGACCACCCTGCATGTTAACCCTACACTCAGGTATAGCCTTATCGGTTTTAATATTCTATGGTGCCAATGTCATCACAGAGTCCGGACCACAATTACAAATGCTCTCCCTAACTATTGAGCCTACCTACCTCCCCCCTAAATTTCTCTTAGTCGAGCCCTCCAACCCCTGAGTGGGCACTTCTATGGCCTTTTCTGTAACAAAAATGTGTTGCCCACTTTTTCCTGGCATATCCGTAAAATATTGATCCAAGACGGATTGGGAATTGTCTTTGGACTTTTCTGTGCTGTTTTTTATTTGTTTAACTTGTCTGTTGCCTGGAGGATCAACTCTTGCCTTTCTTTTGTCATGGTGAGACAATGAACAGATTTAAAAACACATAAAAAATACCTAGGATAAAAACAATAAAAATTATTTATACAGAACAGTACAGAGCTATAGTGTAAAGTGCAATACAATCATTCTCAGAATACGATGGAATACAAAAGCATGCGGCATAAAAACCTTAAAACCCTACCAAAGTGTAATCTGCAATATGCAATGTGCAATATGCAATGTGCAAAAATCCATAGAATGCCCGAAATACCAATAAGAGAAAATTTAAATCAGAAAAGTGTAATGGTGTCATACAAGAACTGCACTCATCTATAATAAACTGTCTTTATGTGTAAGGCGCCTGGTGAAAAATAGAAAAGGTGACGCAAAGTTGGGTTTGTCCTCAATGTCCAGATCCAGGTCCACGCTCCTAAACCTCTTTCCCCTCTATGCACCTCTATGTGCCTCTATGCTCCACACAGCCAGGTCCACTGTAATACCTTGCAAACGTTGGACTTGCAAAATGACAAAGATGTTATTCCCTTAACCTAGAGATAGAGTCCAGACGCAAAGCCCAGACAAGCACTGTAGAAAGGTTCAACAGGGCGCTAGGGCACAGGAACAAGGAACGCCCGACTGGCTCTGGGGGCATCCAAAATCCAACACCCCCCTAACTCTCTGCGCCTTCCACCATCCACTGAAGGGCATGAGCTCAAAGCCTCGGGACCACAACAGAGTCAAAGTACACTGGGTACACTGGCTAAGCAATCAGCAGCGGTCAGTTAATGGAATCAGGCAGCAATCAGTTAATCCTGGAGGGTTGCCCAGAGCAATGCCAGAGGTTAATATTTATTCTAAATCTTCCAGCCATCACCTCTTTGTTTTTGCTTTGTCACCCCAAGTGGCATGGTATGCCCTGCCAAGATGTGGTTCCCGTGCCTACTGGGCTTAGAGACCCAAGATATTCCTCACTGATGATGCCCAATGAGGTCGAAATACGTCTGTGGATGCTTGTGGTCTTGTGCGGAAGCAATGTGACCTAACGTTTCGGGAAGCACTGCCCCTTTGGGGATGGGACCAAGCCTGTTTTGCATATGGCCTTCCCCATTTCTGTAATGGTTTGGCAGGTGAAGAATGATGTTCTGGAGGGTTGTCCAGAACAATTGCCAGTGGTACCTTCCAGTCATCACCTATTTGATTTCACTTTGACAATAATGGCAGTAATGCTGTTGTAAGAAATCATGTGGCATAGCCAGCCCACTGTATGGCCCTGAAGATAGATGAGTTAGTGGCATTGGGTGCTGGGTACCTCCCCAAGCAAGTAGAAAAAGGGTGAGGGGGCATAATGGGAGGACCTGTGGCACTCTATACCTCTATCCAGGTCACTTGCAAGGGGTCACTCAGTAGCAATAACAAACCTTTAACCCTTTCCTAAGACTACTAATAGCAGCACCCTCTTACAAATCAGAACACCTGAAAAGGTCAGTAACAATGGTGATACCGCTACCTCTTCTAGAAATAGGCCAGCCAACACAAACCCTGTCCCCCATAACAGAACCCTGGGAATGCCCTACGGTGGTCCACTGGACCTGCTGAGAAAATGCTGAATCATGCACCCCCTCAATCTAGGAGGCGGACATCCCAACATTTGTGGGTAATATGAGTTTGCACACTGGTTCGGGTCCACAGAGCCATGTACAAAGTTCTCACGCCTGAACAAATTAGGAAACACTGCTGCAAAGGAAATTGGTAAAACTCCCCAGCCCCCTCCACCCCCCCTTAATCAACCTTGCCAAATTGGGGCTCAAAGACAGATTTGTCTCACACATTGAAAGCTGTGCATTTCCAAGATGGCCAGTAGGATTTAAATAAATTTAGGCTTGCCCCTCAGCCTCATTCTGGTTAGTAGGAATCTGGGACACACAGTCCAACTTCCTGCTAATCAGTGGAGAAAAGGTGGGAGGAGGTATCACCTGGAGTGAGTTGGAAAATCTGATAACAATGCATATGGAAAGGATGGAGGAGGGAATATCAGGACTAATGAGAGAGTAGATGGTATCAACAGAAACAGTGGTGAAGGAGGTGGCAATTCCAAGGTGGAGTGAAAGGAGGCAGGTATAGCAGGAGTGAAAAGGAAGGAGCGGTAACATCAGAGGAGAGTAAGCATAAGGGATGTGGTAGACTAGGAAGTGCTAAGATTGAAAGCTCAGGCTTGGAAGGAAAGGAGATCAGGAGGATGCAACAAGAGTCCTAGGCGAGGAAGAGGAGAGGTCACCTGTGTCTGGGACTGAGCAGACTTGCTTGCCCTCGGGGAGCAGAGGTGCCCATGTGGGCTCCGGAGGCACTGCAGTTGTCAGCAGGCTTCTTCTCCCTCCTGCAGTGAGACATGTGGTGTCCCGGCCAGTAACATTGCTCCTTTCAACTCCCCCGGGCTTCCGCTCACTGCACTCCACTGCCCCCTGCATCAAGACTCTGCTGTGCAACACCGGCCTGGGGACCTCACAGGCGTCCCATGGGTTCTGCAGGCCGGTGCCGTCCTCCCTGGGTTAGAGGTGGTCATCTTGCCTGGGGTCACTGATAAAGCAGACCCGCCTGAAAACCCTGCTCAGCGGGTGTGCGGGGTGTGCTCTTCGGATGCCTGGAGCTGCCTGACTAGAACTCATGGGACACACTCCTCGGCTTACAGGCATTAAAAGGTGTGGGTGCACACAAAGGAAATTCCTCTTGCTGAACATTTGAAATCATTGACACCCTGAAGAACGTGCCGAGATGGTGAACTCTAAAAAACAATCTAAGCTGGACCAGTTTGCCAAAATGGACACACCACCTCCGCCTCAACCCTTAGCCCCTCCCAGCTAGATGTTGCAGCCCTCAACCACACGCTATCGGCTCTTAAAAAAATCACAGACTCCCTTGGCACTGAAATTGATGTCTTGCCATCCAAGGTGGAAACGTCTGTGGTGCAAATTGAAAAATTGTGCGGACGCATGACTGAGACAGAGACCAGAATCAGTGAGGGGGGGACAAGGTATCGGGCCTGCAGAGAGAGGATTCCCTACTACAACAAACAGTTAAGAAAATCACTGCAAAAAACGACGACCTAGAGGGGAGATCACAACGCAATAATGTCTGCACCCCTGGTATTCCCGAGTCCACTCCTATAACAAACATGAAACAATTTGTCAAAAAAAACCCTTATGGAGGTGCTGGCCAACACCCCTGTGTCCATGATGTTTCTGGTGGAAAGAGTGCACCGCTCCCTGGCTGCTAGACCTCTACCCGGCGCCCGTGAGTACCCGATTATTGCGCGTATTTGTAATTACAGCGACAAGGATGTTTTGATGATGGCGGCCAGGGAAAAAGGGTGAACTTCGCTGAGGGTCTTCCACGATCCGATTATTCCCTGACTTCTGTCCTCAGGTGCAGGAGCATCGAAGGACCTTCCAGGCAGCGAAGAACATCCTAAGGTGAAAGAATGTCCAGTATGATATGATATTACCAGCCAAGCTCCATGTGCGCCACCTGGCCAAATCCGCCTACTTCACATCACCTGAGGCCACGGAATGGTTTGCAATGGACTTTCCAGACCCTTGTAACTCGCCAACACACTCTCCTTGACCCCCTCAGACCTTATGGTTATGTTTTCCGAGAGGGGTCTGGCTCCTGTGCTGGGCCTCATGTTTACCAGGAAAGCATCATTTGTCTTGATTAGGAGCCCAAGCCATACAGAACTGTCCGGCTGCCAATGGCACCCCGTTTCCGCAGTAACTGTGGCTTTTGTAGTTTCCAAGTTCTGGTTAGTTTATTGTGGGGTGGAGTAGGCCTGTATATTTTGGTTTCTGGCATGGGTGGGGGTGGGAATGGACCTGTGTTGGGGGGGCCCGTTGGGGGAAGTTGCTACGACTTGAAGGGAAAGATTATGGCAGTCTGAGTATCTCAATCCACTGTTCTCATGGTATCCATCAGTAATTAACGGCTGGCCCTCAGTGCAGCATGGAGCCACCGGGAGGTCACATGAACTGGCACTGTTATATATTCAAAGGGAGTCAATGTCTTCATATAGCACAAACGTAGGAGATAATATATTGCTGTTATCCTGGAATATACAGGGGTTCACAAACCACAAGAAGTCCCGGTTTATAGAAAACTATGCCAGGAACCACAGGATAAATGTCATGTGTTTACAAGAGACGCATCTAGCACCTAAAGTCGAACCTCCTAGTATGCCTGATGGGGGTAAACAGATATGGTTCATCCTACTCCACACACTCTCATGGAGTCTCTATATCGATCACTTGCCTTTAAACTCCTTGAAAAAATTGACGACCCTGACGGGCGATTCCTACTTTTGGAAGGGGAGGTCCTGGGTGTTAGTATTCTTATAATAAATATATATGCCACGAATCTGCACTCTCCAGGTTTCCTTCAAAGCTGTGCTAAGCACCTACATGGATTCCCAGACTATGATATCATATGGGCAGGTGATTTTAATATAGCACTGACGCTACAACTGGATAGATCCACGACAACAGAGCACACTGCCCAAAGAGATGATAGCATGGATTGATATTGCTGAATACTGTTAAGATGGATTTCTGAACTCTGACCTGGTGGCCAGATGATCAGAAGGCCAGCCTAGTTTCTTGGAACAGTGTAACCTTCTGGACAAACCAGACCAATCAAGGTACCATTGGTGGCGGTCAAGACTAGGTCTCAGGAGGGGTGAGGATGATCGAAAGCCCACAATGAGCACACATAGTAAACAACACCACACATTACTCCAAGTCAGGTGTATATATATTAAAAATACATATACATTTATTAAAGGTCTTTTAAGTCAAACACAAAGTAATTATTCAGCAGTATTAACAAAACCAACACAACACTAACTATGAAACATGCAAACAGTAACCAAGGGCCTAAAGGAATATTACACAGTACAGATCCACAACCTGCAAAGAAAGGTGTCATCCAGTGCAAATATCTTTTAGGCAGCCCTTCACAGTTCAAACCCTAGCTAAGCAGCAGTCCAGTCCCTAAAATGAGTGGAGCCTTGAGCTCAATAGCACATTCGGTGCGGGTGCACGAGGTTGTGCGGTTAAGTTCAAAACGGGTCTCTTCAAGGGGCTGTAGAGACTCAGGAAGGTGGGTGAGGCAGTGAAGAATAAGTTCCCACTATTCGAAGAGGGTCTCCCCAAGAGGGCAGAACAGGATCCAAGAATTGGGAATAGCTTGGTAGCGCAGGCTACCTCGATAAAGAAGAGTGGCCCTCAGGGGAAACTCGTGCATAAAAGTCTATGAATGTGCCAGGGGCCACCGGTAAGGGATGAAAGTACTTACCGACCCTCAGCACACTCTGGACCAAACTTTGCCAGTCCAGTCCAGATCGGTTACAGGTTTAAATCCTGCAATTACACGGCTTTGCGACTTTCAGGGGCTGCATTCCGGAATCAATTCTGTGGCAGGACAGTGGCGATTTCTCCGCTCCTGGTGAAGGGATCAGGCCAGTTCCAATGCAGCAAGTCTGAGGGTACAGGGGGGCACAGCAGTAAGGCACCCACAAAGTTTGTCACCACAGCTGGGCAACACAGTGATTGCATATGCTCGGGTTCACACAAACTCTCCTAATTTCAGACCTAGGAATGCTACGTGTACAAAACAGCGGGAGAGTGCCTTATACCCAGAGCTTGCAGTCTCTAAAGGCTCAAGTCGGAACTTGAGACGGTTGCTGTTCCAGGGCAAAGGTCCCATATGAGCTGGTCAGTTCACTGGGAGGTCCAGGAACACTTTCAAAAAGGCTCGCTTACAGATTATGCAGGAGGTGCCGAGAATAGTTGGTCCCACTATTCCAATGGGTTGAAGCACCCTTGCAGGCATTCTAGGTTCGATGAGAAACAGGGGGTCTGATGGGACAACAGCAGGATCAGGGTTCCAAACCTTCCAGCGGGTCACCAGCGGTTCCACTGAGCTGCATCTTCATTTCAGGATACATGGCTCCTTTACTAAGTTCTCTGTGAACTCAGAAGATCGATCTGGGATGGGAGTCCGATGCTTTCTCTTATTCAAAATCTCCATTGCGCCAAAACAAAGAGAAACCAATGGGAGATACACTCAAATGCAGCTATCCCAGACGTGGACCAATCACGGACCACGGTGGTCCCAGTAATCCCAGCACACCAGACATTCTGGCACCCAGGATGTGTATTGGAACTAGACAGCTCCAGCCCAAATACTGGGCGTGAACACCCAAGGCACACAGAAGCCCTCTAAAGCTTTGTTTGCATCGGGGTCCAAATAAGGAATTTCCCAGGTCTGCTCGACATGGGGAAGGCAAAGGGACAAGATGGCCAAAAGAAAGAACAGAAGACCTTGTGGTATGGCCATTTTAGGCACTGGCCATTGTCCTGGGCCAAACGTGGTAAATGCAGTATGGACCATAAAAAAGAGTTAAAAATATGTCAGAAGTAACAACTGCCACCAGGGCACACTTGTACATTCACCAAAATCCTTTGAGGGTGTCTAGGGCCTTAAAAATGAAAAAGGGACCCCATTGCACTGTACTGTGAGGTACTTTGTGCACTGATAAAATGTTACTAAAGAATAGCAACAAAGTGAAAGACTAAGGAAAACAAAGTCTCCCAGTACTGACAGTCTTAAGGGCAGGTCAGTTTCTGCATAACAACATGAGCAAAAGCCCAGCGGTGTACAGCAGAAGGCTGGGCTGCAGTGGCATAAATCAGGCTAGGATGGTCAGACTACAGCAAACAGTTGGGGGGTTTACTACTGGAGGGAAAATTACCCGTAAATGGAAATGTTTCGTAACAAATACCATAGACTCCATGACGCATGGAGAGTGCGTCACCCCACAACAAGGGAATATACTTTTTTTCTCTGGGGTACATGGCAGCACAACAAGGATTGACTATGTTATGGCTACAGTGAACTTGCTATGAGCTGCCACTGACGCCCAGATCCTGCTACGCTCTTTATCAGATCACTTCCCAATGAGGATCCTATTCACTTGCTCCTCTCAGCCACAAAAATGTAGGTGCTAGTGCTTTAGGGCCCGGGGCCTTGAGGATGCTTTCTTCCGGGAGAGCATCAGGCAGGATATTTGCACCTTCTTTGAGGCCAATGTGGGATCTGTCCCTGACACTAGGACTGTTTGGGCGGCCTTTAAAGTGTTTATTTGGGGATGTTGCATGTCAAGAGAAGGAGGGGTATTGAAAACAATCTGCAGATCTATTTCCAACAAAGAGCAGGAGACAAAGGACCTTGAAGTTCTAATGGGGGTGGGGCATTCCCAGCCGACCCGGGAAGCTATTCAAATCAAACAGGAAGAACTGTGTATTTTTATGGACAGGGATGAGAGATTTCTGGGGATCCTATTAGGGCAACCACATACGGGGATGAGGATCGTCCCAGTCACAGGTCCTCAAACAGGGACCCCCTGCAGATTAATGGGATATTCACTAGTTACTATAAACAACTGTATACATCGCAACTACATATGGGGCTTGATTCCATAGCTCAGTACTTGTACCAAGTTGCCTTGGGTTGGTTGGATCCAACACAGGGGGAAATGCTTAATGCACTTCCTTCAGAGACAGAAATCTGCAAAACTATCCTATCTCTCCCCAATGAGAAGGCCCCCAGAACGGCTGGGATCACTATATAGCTATATAAAGAATATGCAGAATTGCTAGTCCCACACATAGGCAGTATGTATGATGAAGCATTCGCGCAGGGAGTTCTGTCCGAAATTCACCAGAATGGATATCGTGATGGTGTTGTTGAAACAGGATAAGGACCCAACAAAGTTCTCCTCCTATCCCCCCCTATCTCTAGTAAATACAGATAATAAAATACTAGTCATAATCTTAGCTGACTGACTTCTCCCATAAATACTTGGATTCGACCTCCCGGACCATGCAGGCTTCATCTCTGGTAAGTCCACACGAAAAAAAAGCTCAGGTGGCTATTCACGCTTATACATACAGTGAACCCTGAGATCCCCATTGCTGCTCTGGACGCTGAGAAGGCTTTTGACTCAGTGGAGTGACCCTTCTATTTGAAGTCCTGAGATGCTCCGGTTTGGACCTGTACTATCGCTAGTGGGTTTGACTCCTATACCATGCGTCGCAGGCGGCGATTTATACAAATAAGATGTTATCTGACTGTATCGCCCCATCCCGGGGCACAAGACAGGGTTGCCCCCTGTCTCCTATCCTCTTTTCCCTTGCCATTGAACCTCTTGCATGCTTTCTTAGGTAATCCCACATTTGCCGTGGGGTTGAGATCCACTCCCATGTGTCCATTGTATATTTATATGCAGATGACATGTTGCTGTACATAAAACATCCAAGGGAAAACCTAACACCAGTAGTGAGTTGCTTCAGCAATTTGGGGACATCTCAGAGTTAAAGATCAATTGGTCCAAGTTGAAGGTATTACCCCTGACCCCTGGGGTGTATCAAGGTGATATAGGTATAATCTTTAGGTGATGCCTGGAGGAAATGTGATATTTGGATATACGCTGGCCCACAACTTCATGAGATCTGTTTGAAAATAACTATATGACTGTTTTAATGAAACTCGAGAGCTGAGTAGAATCATGGATCCTCCTCCCCATGCCTCTTCTCGGCTTCTCGGCTGCCTCTTCTCCTTCTCTTACACTGGATTGTCTGCCTGCAATCCAGGAGTGGTGTGCCGCCAATGATCTCTGCCTGAATGCCAGTAAAATGGAGAACCTCCTCATCGGCACACCTGCACCTTCTTTTCCTGCCACTCTCCGGCCGGCTTCCCTTGGCCCTCTTCCTGCTCCCACATGTCAGGCTAAGAACCTTGGGGTCATCTTCGACTCCACACTCTCCTTTTCTCTTTGCATCTCTGATGTCTCTAAGAAGTCAAACTACCAAATGCACTTCCTCAGAGATATTCTTCCTTTACTCTCCTTCCCCCAGTAGCTCACTGTATCCAGAGCTCTGGTTCTCTCTAGGCTTGATTACTGCAACAGCCTCTTTTTAAATCTGCCTGCTTCTACTATCCATCCCCTATAATTCATCTACAACAGGACTGCAAGACTAGTCCTTGGCCTCAAGCCCAGGGATCGTATGTCTCCAGCCCTGAAATCTCTGCATTGGCTCTGAGTGGCTGCAAGGATCAAGTTCAAGACCCTTTACGTTGTCCACAAGGCTTCTGGGGCCTGGGACTGCAACACCTCCAACTCTCTCTTCGGAAATATCTTCCTACTTGAGCCCTTCACTCCTCCACCTCCAACTCCTTGAGGGTCATGCGTTTCTCAAAGCAACGAGTCGGGGGCAAATCTCTCTCTTCTGCTGGCACCTACCTCTGGAACAGCCTCCCTGCCTCTCTGAAACTTGAGCAGAACCATCTCCTGTTCCGGAAGCATCTCAAAACTTTCATCTTTGCTTCTGTCTTCTCTCTTCCTGACTGATCTCCTGTCTGATACTGCACTGGTCACCTGGCTACGCTCTGAACTTCAGGCCCAGATCCATGCTCTCCCAGTTGCACACCTGCACTGCCTCCTGGCAACCCTTGCACTTGGGTTTGTATCTGCAACCCTATAGTCCTTTTACCTGCACTTATCAGACCCTTGTTGTCTTTACTTAACGCTTGCACTGCCACCTGCTGGCCGCACTACTTGTTTTTCAACCCTTGTCCTGCACTTGCCCTTCCTCCCCTTCCCCTGGCACTTTTCCCCTCCCCTCACCCCTGCACTTGGGCAATCTCAATGTCACTAGGCCCAGTAAGATTGTTGTCTTTGTCCTCCCTTTGTTTCCCCTCCCTTCCCTCATTGCGCATTGAAACACTTGTGTATAGGCGTGTTACAAACGTCATATCATGTCATATCATTCCAGAGTTATGTGGCCAGGGATGATGACAGACAGATTGCCTGGCCATGAGACGTCGGAAAGTAGACACTGCCTGAGTGGCTGGACCCAAGGAAATATATGCACGTAACAATGACTTTCATGTTATATGTTGATAATCTGCTACTGTGGAAGTTTACACTGTTTCCTTGCTGTGATTGACTGATGTTCTAAGCTGCCATGGGTAGAGGGGAGGGGTGAGGGAGAGGGAGGCATCATGCCTATATGTTTGTTTACTGAAACCTAATAAAAAGATGTAAAGAAAATCAGATGCTATTGGATGTCAGATACTGTCAAGAACCACATCCAGGTTGAGGTCCCCAAGATGTTGGATCTGGGTGTAATTGAACTCTCAATCAGTCCCTGGTCCAGCCATGTGGTTCTTGCCCCCAAGGCAAGTTCCCAGACAAGTACCAAGGATTGGAGATTCTGTGTGGACTACCGAGGAGTCAATGCTTTCACCAAAACTGATGCTCACTCATTGCCCAGGGCTGATGAGCTTGTGGACACCATAGGTGATGGCAAGTTTGTATGCACATTTGACCTCACCCAGTTTAGAGTCATGCCTTTTGGGTTGAAGAATGCACCTGCCACCTCCCAAAGGTTGGACAATCAAGCACTCAGTGGGCTGGAGGCCTTTTGTGTGTCCTATCTAGACGACAATGCTGTCCACAGTTCCACCTGGGGTGAGCATTTGACTCATTTGGACAAGGTGTTTCAGGCCTTGAAAAGGGCCAACCTCACTATTAAGGCCACCAAGTGCCAGACAGCTCAGGGGAAGGCCACTTCCCTTGGTCATAAGGTAGGAGGGGGTCCAATCCAACCTCTCCCCAGTAAGTTACAGGATGTACACAACTGGGAGACTCCCACTACTCAAACCGTAGTGAAAGCTTTTTTGGGCCTCACTAAGTATTACCAGTACTTCATGGCCTACTATGGCACCATAGCTGCCCCTCTGACAGCTCTGACATCGCCCAAGCAACAGAGGAAGGTTAATTGGACTGAAGACTGTCAGAGGGCCTTTGTTGGCTTGAAGGAAAGTCTGTGTAGGGCACCTCTGTTGTGTGCTCCTGAATACAGCAAACCCTTTATCATTCATACTGATATGATATTTTATTCATATCGCGCTCATACACAAGTGTTTCAGAGCGTGACCAGGCAAAGGGAGGGGAGCAGGGGAGAACAAACCAGCGATCTTACAAAACCCAGTGACATAAAGAGCGTCAAGTGCATGGAAAGGGAAAAGGAGGAAAGTGCATGTAAGGGGGAAGATATGTGCGGAACAGAGGAGCGAACAGAATAAATATTAATAAGTAAAATAAATAAGTGAATAAAAGCGATAAAAACAGTGGTAGTTCAGCCAGCAAGTGGCAAGTGGGAGGTTAGTTAGAGTATTATCTGATAGTGCAGAAGAAAAGTGGGTGGCGGACTGTATGAGTACCGATACAGACCCCAGTGCAAGTGGTGGCCCAGAGGCAGGGCAGGAGGGTGGCAGGGTGAGCGGGTACCTGTCCTGAAGGACAGAGGGTGGTCAGGTGCGCAGTGCCAAGAGAGAGAACAGATCAGCCGGGGAGAAGAGGGGAAAAGGCAGAGCCTAAGAGGAAGGTTTTGAGGTGCTTCCGGAACCGGAGAAGGTTCTCCTCAAGTTTTAAGGTAGCACAGAGGCTGATACAAAGGGAGGCCCCAGCTGAAGACAGAGATCTATCCCGGCACGTTTCTTTGAAAAACGACTGACCCTGAGGGAATTTGAAGTAGAGGAGCGAAGGCCCCGAGAGGGGAGGTATTTATTGAGGGATAGTTGAAGATATTTTGGACCCACGCCCCAGAAAGCCTTGTGGACAATGCAGAGGGTTTTAAATTTAATCCTTGCATCCACTGGGAGCTTATGGAGGGATTTCAGAGCTGGAGAGATACCATCCCAGGGCTTGAGGCCAAGGACAAGTCTTGCAGTCCTGTTCTGGATTAGTTGTAAAGGGTGGAGACTTAGAAAGAGGCTGTTAGAGTAGTCCAATCTGGATAGAGCCAGCAATTGGGAGACAGTGGGCCTCATTACGAGGTTGGAGGTAGCCATGGAGCTATTGGCTCCATGGCTGCCTCCAAAACCCTTCTGACTCTGCCCTGGTGAATGCAGCAATTACTGGTCCATTCCGAGGTCGGAGGGACCGGTAATTCCCCATTTACCAGGGCCATTTCCCATTCCCATTTGAGCCTCTTTAGGACTCAATGGGAATGGGGAAGGCGCTAATAACGGTACTGCAAATTGCGGTACCATTATTAGCTCTAGTGTCCCTTTGCGGGTCCCGTCCTTAATGCCTGCAAAAACCAGGCGTTAAGGAAGGACCTGCACAGGGAACTTGTAGTAGGGAGGTAAAGGATTACCAGCACCGGTGCCCTTACTGGTGCCGGTAATCCCTTACCTTCCACCTTGTAATGAGGCCCAGTGAGATTCTGAGGGAAGGAGAGGAAAGGCAGAATACCTCTGAGGAGGTGCAGTAAGAAGTTTGATTTTTTAGAAACATCAGAGATGTGTGAGGAGGACAGTGTAGAGTCAAAGATGACCCAGAGGTTCCTAGCCTTGCAGGTGGGAGTAGGAGGAGGGCCAAGGGAGGCTGGCCAGAGACTATGGGGGAAAGGATTGTGAAGGTATACCAATGAGGAGGATCTCGGTCTTGTTGGCATTTAGACAAAGATCATTGGCGGCACACCAATTGTGAATAGGAAGCCTGAAAATGAGTTGGGTGTCATCAGCATAGCACTGGAAATTTGAGCAGAAAATGGAAATGCAGTAGGCGAGAATTGACAGGTATGGGTTGAAAAGCCAGGGCGAGATGCCTGTGACACTGGAATTGGAGCTTTCTTGTCCCAGTTAGATGACAAAGGGAGGGAACATCCTATCATCTTCATCACTAGGCAACTCAAAGGTAGAGAACGTAGGTGGGCTACTGTTGAAAAGGAATGTTTCAGTATAGCATGGAGCCTTAGGTGTTTTAGGCCTTGCCTCACAGGGTCTACCTTCAAGGTCCAAACTGACCATAAATCCTTAAACTGTCTTATGCAGATGAAGGGTGAAAACCCTAAACTGCTCAGATGGTCCATTAAACTGCAAGGGCTCGACTTCACTATTGAACATAGCCCAGGGAAGAGTCATGATAATGCAGATGGCCTTTCCAGAAGGTATGTTGACCGTCTGGATGAGGATGTCAATCTTGTGGGAGATTATACCACCCTAACGTCAGTCTGAGAGGGAGGGGCGACTGTGATGCTGGAAAAGCATTGCAGGGACAGGGCCTCTATGTCCCTGTCCTGTAATCCCTCATCATGTGTGTTCTGTGTTGTTTTCTGCACAGGAGTCCAGTTGGGACTCCTGGCAGTGCGGCTCTTCCTCTTGTTGGTTGTGGTGAACAGAGACCCTTGGGATATCCTTATGGCACCCATGGGTGGGGATACAATCCTGTACCCCTAGTGTACGTTTTCGGGCACCTGTGTGTTGCCCACAGAGCAGGATATGGGGTGGTGGCAGCTCTATGGTGAATTAGACAGGTGCTCTGAGTATCCTCCATTTTGGGACACCCACGCTCTTCCAAAAGAATAGGTGGATTCCTGATAGAAGGCAAGATGGCCCCTGGGGCCTCTTGGTTTCTTTTGCCTGTTACCTTGTTTTCCCAAAGTCCCGTGAAGCCCTGACGCTGTCCCTTCCCTGACTGGCTGCTGGGTGGAAGAACTATATATGGTATTGTGGGGAAGTCCAGGCCAGACAGACTGGAGCCTTCCCAGTGACTGTATGTTGTGGTACAACCTTGGGGTTGGACCTAGGTGAATAGTGTGTGTGACCAATATGCATTCTATGTTATGGGTGTCTGGTTTCTGTGTGTGTTTATGACACAGTGAATGAGACAGCCCTGCCTGAAACTGACATGAATGAAGTGTGGTGTGCTGAAAGGCTGGGTGCTTGCCCCAATTCACATTCCTTGTTATGGGTGTTTAAGTGGAAGTGAATAGCCTGAATGCCTGTGAGCCTGATCGGCTGCCTGCCTGCATGAATGCCATTCTGTGTGATTGGCTGACTGAGCCTGGCTCATTCAGAGTGAATGAAGGACAGATGTGTATATCTGTGGATCTCTGACTTCCCAATTTGTTCAGAAGCTGAAGTTGAAACTTGAAGCTTATCCTTGAAGCCCAGCTGGAAGAAGAAGAACTGCTGCTGCTTTCCTTTTACGAAATCTAAAAGTGTCAAGTCTGTCAAGAACTGAACCGAGAGAGGACCTGGCTAGGAGACCTCTCCGCGAGCTACGAGGGACCATCGTGCAAAAGCTGATCTTCATCGAGGCACCCTGGAACCCAGTCCTGAAAGGCTGTTAACCGGAAAAGGGTCCCACCGAGAATCTTGAAGTAAAGCGCTGTGACACCAAGGCCATCGAATTGCATTGCCAGCAACCAGGGTACATAGGATTTTCGTAACCGCTAAAGGTCAGTTCAGTTATGTCGCCCAGCAGTGGGGACAGCTTGACGCTGTGCTGCTCGATGACCGGAGCCGCAACGCTCCACCTTTGCCTAAGAACAAGAGTCACCGTCGAACGCTTTGTCACGCCTGAGAAAGTCGAGGTCCTCGCCTTCCGAGGAAAGTCTGCCCAAAGCCACCAAAGACGCTGACAGAGTGAAGATCCGTTGTCCAGCCCGAGGTCGAGTCCCGATCACCAAAGCTATCCCGAGGTACGTGCTGCGGCTGCAGCACCGACATGCCCGAGGACCGCCAAAACATCTCACAACACCGGACGCCCACTGCTGGGCCTATAACCATTACTGAGTCTTCTTTGCGGCACCAAATAATTTTCATTGAGGTGGACCGCATGCTTCATCTTCCCAGAACTTCCTCGAACGATCATCGAAGAGTGCAGCGAAGCTCGAAGCTGCTGTCTCGATGCCAGTGTTCACTTTTCTTTGAGGAATCTCAGCGCGCTGTGGCTCCTGCTTTAAAGGGAGTCCACCCTTGAGGGATCTGTCGACGAACTGTGGAAGAAACTTTTCCATCTCAGGTACATTGGGGTAGTTGAACTTTTTTACCAGGAAACAAGACTGATTAAACATTTATGGACTGGGCATGTCAATATCTATTATTTCAGGTTGCCCAGGTGGATGGGATCCTCACTTAGAACTGCGTCTTAGTAGCAAAAGAAACATTCTGCCATTGTTTAAGATAACCTGCCTTCCTTCCTATGATCTATGCTGTGACACATTGCATGATTTGTATGCCATCATAACTGTCGGCAGTTGATGCACTTTAAAGGAATCTATAGCTAAGTGTGGTACCACATAGACATTGTATATATTTGCTACATTAGAATTACCAGATTAAAAAGTGTGTTATTAATTGTGTATTTATCACTGAACCTTATTTGTATATAAAGATCCGTGTTAGCACATAACATAGTGTGTGAGCATTCCTTTGTGGGGACTTGGGGACTCACTGTATGTAAGTACCCTGCATCACTTCCTGAGAGGTTAAGCCTTGGTTGCTCGCGCATTGCTACCACAATAGAGAACCTTGGCTGGTGTGCTCTGTGCATCTGCTCTGCATGTAGAGGGCTTAAGTACAGATAGCCCCCTCCAGTCTTAACAATGTTTAAAATAAAGATTGAACTCTTATGGGGAAAAAGCTGAGCCCTGTGAGACCCCATACTTAATTTCAGTGAATCCAGAATTCAGTGATGAGTTCACCCAGATAAGTCAATAGTGGTCATTAAAAAGAAAATTGGTTAAGAGGCTCAGTGTGGACTCTGAGAGCATTGGTGTTCAAGAGTGTCGAACGCTTCAAATAAATCAAGCAATATTAAAATGAGTCGGTATGGTTATCTATATTACAGAGAAGACCATCCCTAACATAAACTAAGGCAGTCTCAGTGCACTGCTGGAGTCAAAAGCAAATTGACGTTTGCCAAGTAGTTTATGCACCTATATAAATTCTTCCAGTTGAGTGACCACAATATTTTCAAGAATTTGAATGAGACAATTAGTGATAGAGTGATAATTGCATGGCAGGTCGGGGTGCAAGGTAAGTTTATTCTGCAGAGGAGATACCCATGATAATGTTAAAGGAGTAGGAACAAAACCATTGGGAAGGGAACTATCCACAAAAGCATCAAGAATCAGTAGCAACGGTTCAATGCAACCCTGTATAATATGGGTTCCCTGGGTAGAATGAAAGTCGTTATATAGTGACAATTTGTTGAAATTGTTTGGATGATGTATCTTTAATACAAACATTAGAGGAGCAGAATTGCCTTCAGAATCAATGTTAACCATAACTCGTGCCACCACCGTGCACTGCTAAGACTAACACCCACAACATCAAGATGACATCACAAATGTCATTATTGACATCACTGATGACATTACATGTGTATGTACTTTTCATGAAAAATGTGTACAAGGGATTCTTATTATAATGTTGCGAAAAAAGTGTCAAGGATCATTGCAATAAATATCATACCCTAATTAGTGCATTGAATGATGCATTGATATAAATAACATTCTATTATGGAGTTCAATCTAGTATACTAAGCTACTCATGCAGAAACATAGCATTGTGTGCAGCGTACAAGATGAAGGTATAATATTCGTAATGTTAATATGTTGAATAATGAAATGATAATTGTTTTCTTAATAGATTTTTGTGTACTGTGAAATATGTAATAAATAGCTAATAAAACCCATGTATTACATTATTGCATTACTATAGGCAAAACACAAAGAGACAAGAACACATACCAATATGGGTATATACAGGGAAAGTGAAGTTAGCAAAAAAGCACAAGAAGTAGCAGAAACAATTCATAACCTAACTGATTATTTTCATGCAAATAAATGATTGCTCTGTTTCAAAGCTGATATTTACCCTATGTATATGTATGACTTGATGTGATTGGACCCTAAGGAAAGTAGTGTGAGTACAATGTATACAAATATGACCATATACAGGGAAAGTACAGCCATAAAAAAACAACAGAACTATCAGAAAGTGCTGATAAGTCTATTGATTATCTTTATGCACAAAAAGGATTGCTGTCTTTGAAGCTTGTGTCTTCCCATATGTATATGTTTCATATGATGTGACTGGACTCTAAGGAAATTACTGTAAGAACCTACTTGAAGGATACGTCTACAAATAAAATAACATTTTTAGTTTCTGACTGTTACTGAAGAAAACCATGTGGCCTAGATATGTCACCAAAAGAAAAAAGAGTGAGCCAGACATGTGATGTCATCAGTGATGTCATCAATGACATTTGTGATGTCATCTTTGATGTAGTGGGTGTTAGTCTTAGCAGTGCACGGTGGTGGCGCGAGTTATGGTTGCTTAGCTTAACATAACTGGCGAATTTCAAGGGTTTTTCAGTTTTACTTGGAACCATAACGTCCCTTTAACAAAGTTTTTTCACTGAATTTCATAGATTTTTAGTAGCGCAACTTAACCATAAAGTCCTTTTAACAAAGTTTTTTCATTGAATTTCATAGGTTTTTATTAGTGCAACTTAACCATAACGTCCCTGTAACACATTTGTTTTTACTGAATTTCATAGGTTTTTATTAGTGCAACGTCACCATAACATCCTTTTCAATAGATGAAGACCACTAGCATTTTAGGTCTTCAAAGTGGGAACCCCAGGTGGTAAAAAAAAGATTTTTTGTCCCAAAATCTTTTACCAAGATAGCCACCATGGAAAGGGAAGGCGGGTGTATAAAGAGAACACAACAGGGCATCAGCGGGGGGTGGGGGGGAAAAGGAGGGAGACACGGGGCATGAGCAGGGGGCGTGGGGGGAGCAGTAGGGAGACACGGGGCATGAGTGGGGGGTGGGGGGAAAGGAGGGAGACACGGGGCATGAGCGGGGGGTGGTGGGGAACAAGAGAGAGACACGGGGCATGAGCAGGGGGTGGGGGGGAACAGGGGAGACATGTGGGCATGAGCGGGGGTTGGGGGAACAGGGCACACACGGGGCATGAGCAGGGGGTGGGGGGAACAGGGGAGACATGGGGCATGAGCGGGGGGCGGGGAGGAAAAGGAGGGAGACTTGGGGCATGAGCGGGGGTGTGGGGGGAACAGTAGGGAGACACGGGGCATGAGCAGGGGGTGGGGGGGAAAAGGAGGGAGATACAGGGCATGAGCAGGGGGTGGGGGGAGGAAAAGAGAGACACACGGGGCATGAGCAGGGGGTGGGGGAACAGGGGAGACAAGGGGCCATGAGCGGGGGGTGAGGGGGGAAAAGGAGGGAGACACAGGGCATGAGCAGGGGGTGGGGGGGAGGAACAAGAGAGAGACACGGGCCATGAGCGGGGGTGGGGGAAACAGTTGGGAGACACAGGGCATCAGCAGGGGTTGGGGGAAACAGTAGGGAGACACAGGGCATGAGCGGGGGGTGGAGGGGAACAGGGGAGACACGTGGGCATGAGCGGGGGTGGGGGGAACAGGGAAGACACGTGGGCATGAGCGGGGGGTGGGAGGGAACAGGGGAGACACGTGGACATGAGCAGGGGTGGGGGGAACAGGGCACACATGGGGCATGAGCAGGAGGTGGGGGGAACAGGGGAGACAAGGGGCATGAGCGGGGGGTGGGGGGGAAAAGGAGGGAGACACAGGGCATGAGCAGGGGGTGAGGGGGAACAAGAGAGAGACACGGGCCATGAGTGGGGGAACAGTAGGGAGACACAGGGCATGAGCGGGGTGGAGGGGAACAGGGGAGACACATGGGCATGAGTGGGGGTGGGGGGAACAGGGGAGACACGTGGGCATGAGCGGGGGGTGGGGGGAACGGTAGGGAAACACGGGGCATGAGCGGGGGTGGGGGGGAACAGGGCACACACAGGGCATGAGCAGGGGTGGGGGGAACAAGGCACACACGGGGCATGAGCAGTGGGTGGTGGGAACAGGGGAGACACGGGGAATGAGCGGGGGTGGGAGGTAACACGAGGGAGGCATGGAGCATGAGCGGGGGGTGGGGGGTAACACAAGGGACACACGAAGCATAAGCGGGGGGTGGGGGGAACAGGGGAGACACGGGGCATGAGCATCGGGTGGGGGAACAGGGGAGACAAGGGGCATGAGCAGGGGGTGGGGGGAAAGGAGGGAGACACAGGGCATGAGCAGGGGGTGGGGGGAACGGGAGGGAGACAGGGGGCATGAGCGGGGGGTGGTGGGGAACAGGGCACACACGGGGCATGAGCGGAGGGTGGGGGGTAACAGGGTACACACGGAGCATGAGCGGGGGTGGGGGGAACAGGGCACACATGGGGCATGAGCAGGGGTTGGGGGAAACGGGGCACACACTGGGCATGAGCGGGGGGTGGGGGGGAACGGGAGGGAGACACGGGGCATGAGCGAGGGGTGGGGTGGAACAGGGGAGACAAGGGGCATGAGCAGGGGGTGGGGGGAACAGGGAAAACACAGGGCATGAGCGGGGGGTGGGGGGGAAAGGGAGGGAGACACGGGGAATGAGAGCAGGGTGGGGGGAACAGGACACACACGGGGCATGAGGTGGGGTGGGGGGAACAGGGCACACACGGGGCATGAGCAGGGGGTGGGGGAACATGCCACACACAGGGCATGAGCGGGGGGTGGGGAGGGGTAGGGTACTCACAGGGCATGAGCAGGGGGTGGGGGAACAGGGGACACATGGGGCATGAGCAGGGGGTGGGGGAATAGGGGAGACACGGAGCATGAGCGGGGGGTGGGGGGGAAAGGAGGGAGACACTGGGCATGAGCGGGGGGTGGGGGGAACAGGGGAGACACGGGGCATGAGCAGGGTTGGGGGGAACGGAAGGGAGACACGAGGCATGAGCCGGGGGTGGGGGGAACAGGGGAGACACTGGGCATGAGCGGGGGGTGGGTGGGAACACGAGGGAGACATGGGGCATGAGCAGGGGGTGGGGGGAACAAGAGAGAGACACAGACCATGAGCGGGGTGTGGGGGGAACAGTAGGGAGACACGGAGCATGAGCAGGGAGTGGGGGGAACAGTGGAGACACGGGGCATGAGCAGGGGGTGGGGGGGAACAAGGCACACACGGGGCATGAGCAGTGGGTGGTGGGAACAGGGGAGACACGGGGCATGAGCGGGGGTGGGGGGTAACACGAGGGAGGCACGGGGCATGAGCAGGGGGTGGGGGGTAACACAAGGGAGACACGAAGCATAAGCGGGTGGTGGGGGGATCAGGGGAGACACAGGGCATGAGCAGCGGGTGGGGGGAGCAGGGGAGACAAGGGGCATGAGCGGGGGGTGGGGGGAAAGGAGGGAGACACAGGGCATGAGCAGGGGGTGGGGGGAACGGGAGGGAAACACGGGGCATGAGCGGGGGTGGTGGGGAACAGGGCACACACGGGGCATGAGCAGGGGGTGGGGGGGAACAGGGCACACATGGGGCATGAGCAGGGGGTGGGGGAACAGGGCACACACTGGGCATGAGCAGGGGGTGGGGGTAACACGAGGGAGACACGGGGCATGAGCGAGGGGTGGGGTGGAACAGGGGAGACACGGGGCATGAGCGGGGGGTGGGGGGAACAGGGAAAACACAGGGCATGAGCGGGGGTGGGGGGGAAGGGAGGGAGACACGGGGAATGAGAGCAGGGTGGGGGGAACAGGGCACACACGGGGCATGAGGGGGGTGGGGGGAACAGGGCACACAAGGGGCATGAGCAGGGGGAAGGGGGACAGGGCACACACAGGGCATGAGCGGGGGGTGGGGAGGGGCAGGGCACACACAGGGCATGAGCAGGGGGTGGGGGGAACAGGGGACACACAGGGCATGAGCAGGGGGTGGGGGGAATAGGGGAGACACGGAGCATGAGCGGGGGGTGGGGGGAACAGGGGAGACACGGGGCATGAGCGGGGGGTGGGGGGTACAGGAGGGAGACACGGGGCATAAGCGGGGGTTGGGGGAACGGAAGGGAGACACGAGGCATGAGCGGGGGGTGGGGGGAACAGGGGAGACACTGGGCATGAGCAGGGGGTGGGGGGAACACGAGGGAGACACAGGGCATGAGCAGGGGGTGGGGGGAACAAGAGAGAGACACAGACCATGAGTGGGGTGTGGGGGGAACAGTAGGGAGACACGGGGCATAAGCAGGGAGTGGGGGGAACAGTGGAGACACGGGGCATGAGCGGGGGGTGGGGGAACAGGGGAGACACAGGGCATGAGGGGGGGTGGGTGGTAACACAAGGGAGCACCATGGGGCATGAGTGGGGGGTCGGGGGAACAAGGCACACACATGGCATGAGCAGTGGGTGGTGGGAACAGGGGAGACACGGGGCATGAGCGGGGGTGGGGGGTAACACAAGGGACACATGAAGCATAAGCAGGGGGTGGGGGGGAACAGGGGGGACACGGGGCATGAGCAGTGGGTGGGGGGAACAGGGGAGACAAGGGGCATGAGCGGGGGGTGGGGGGGAAAGGAGGGAGACTCGGCATGAGCAGGGGGTGGGGAGAATGGGAGGGAGACAGGGGGCATGAGCGGGGGTTGTGGGGAACAGGGCACACACGGGGCATGAGCGGGGGGTGGGGGTAACAGGGCACACACAGGGCATGAGCGGGGGTGGGGGGGAACACGAGGGAGACACGGGGCATGAGCGAGGGGTGGGGTGGAACAGGGGAGACAAAGGGCATGAGCAGGGGGTGGGGGGAACAGGGAAAACACAGGGCATGAGCGGGGGGTGGGGGGGAAAGGGAGGGAGACACGGGGAATGAAAGCGGGGTGGGGGAACAGGGCACACATGGGGCATGAGGGGGGTGGTGGGGAACAGGGCACACACGGGGCATGAGCAGGGGGTGGGGGGAACAGGGCACACACAGGGCATGAGCGGGGGGTCGGGAGGGGCAGGGCACACACAGGGCATGAGCAGGGGGTGGGGGGAACAGGGGACACATGGGGCATGAACAGGGGGTGGGGGGAATAGGGGAGACACGGAGCATGAGAGGGGGTGGGGGGAACAGGGGAGACACTGGGCATGAGCAGGGGGTGGGGGGAACACGAGGGAGACACAGGGCATGAGCAGGGGGTGGGGGGAACAAGAGAGAGACACAGACCATGAGTGGGGTGTGGGGGGAACAGTAGGGAGACACGGGGCATAAGCAGGGAGTGGGGGGAACAGTGGAGACACGGGGCATGAGCGGGGGGTGGGGGAACAGGGGAGACACAGGGCATGAGGGGGGGTGGGTGGTAACACAAGGGAGCACCATGGGGCATGAGTGGGGGGTCGGGGGAACAAGGCACACACATGGCATGAGCAGTGGGTGGTGGGAACAGGGGAGACACGGGGCATGAGCGGGGGTGGGGGGTAACACAAGGGACACATGAAGCATAAGCAGGGGGTGGGGGGGAACAGGGGGGACACGGGGCATGAGCAGTGGGTGGGGGGAACAGGGGAGACAAGGGGCATGAGCGGGGGGTGGGGGGGAAAGGAGGGAGACTCGGCATGAGCAGGGGGTGGGGAGAATGGGAGGGAGACAGGGGGCATGAGCGGGGGTTGTGGGGAACAGGGCACACACGGGGCATGAGCGGGGGGTGGGGGTAACAGGGCACACACAGGGCATGAGCGGGGGTGGGGGGGAACACGAGGGAGACACGGGGCATGAGCGAGGGGTGGGGTGGAACAGGGGAGACAAAGGGCATGAGCAGGGGGTGGGGGGAACAGGGAAAACACAGGGCATGAGCGGGGGGTGGGGGGGAAAGGGAGGGAGACACGGGGAATGAAAGCGGGGTGGGGGAACAGGGCACACATGGGGCATGAGGGGGGTGGTGGGGAACAGGGCACACACGGGGCATGAGCAGGGGGTGGGGGGAACAGGGCACACACAGGGCATGAGCGGGGGGTCGGGAGGGGCAGGGCACACACAGGGCATGAGCAGGGGGTGGGGGGAACAGGGGACACATGGGGCATGAACAGGGGGTGGGGGGAATAGGGGAGACACGGAGCATGAGAGGGGGTGGGGGGGAAAGGAGGGAGACACGGGACATGAGTGGGGGGTGGGGGGAACAGGGGAGACACGGGGCATGAGCGGGGGTTGGGGGAACGGAAGGGAGACATGAAGCATGAGTGGGGGGTGGTGGGGAGACACTGGGCATGAGCGGGGGGTGGGGGGAACACGAGGGAGACACGGGCCATGAGCGGGGGGGTGGCTGGAACAAGAGAGAGACACGGACCATGAGCGGGGTGTGGGGGGAACAGTAGGGAGACACGAGCATGAGCAGGGAATGGGGGGAACAGTGGAGACACGGGGCATGAGCGGGGGGTGGGGGGAACAAGGCACACACGGGGCATGAGCAGTGGGTGGTGGGAACACGGGAGACACGGGGCATGAGCGGGGGGTGGGGGGTAACACGAGGGAGGCACGGGCATGAGCAGGGGGTGGGGGTAACACAAGGGAGACACGAAGCATAAGCGGGTGGTGGGGGGATCAGGGGAGACACGGGGCATGAGCAGCGAGTGGGGGGAACAGGGGAGACAAGGGGCATGAGCGTGGGGTGGGGGGGAAAGGAGGGAGACACAGGGCATGAGCAGGGGGTGGGGTGAACGGGAGGGAGACACGGGGCATGAGCGGGGGTGGTGGGGAACAAGGCACACACGGGGCATGAGCTGGGGGTGGGGGGGAACAGGGCACACACTGGGCATGAGCAGGGGGTGGGGGGTAACACGAGGGAGACACGGGGCATGAGCGAGGGGTGGGGTGGAACAGGGGAGACACGGGGCATGAGCGGGGGGTGGGGGGAACAGGGAAAACACAGGGAATGAGCGGGGGGTGGGGGGAAAGGGAGGGAGACACGTGGAATGAGAGCGGGGTGGGGGGAACAGGGCACACACGGGGCATGAGGGGGGTGGGGGAGCAGGGCACACAAGGGGCATGAGCAGGGGGTAGGGGGAACAGGGCACACACAGGGCATAAGCGGGGGGTCGGGAGGGGCAGGGCACACACAGGGCATGAGCAGGGGGGGAACAGGGGACACACGGGGCATGAGCAGGGGGTGGGGGAATAGGGGAGACACGGAGCATGAGCAGGGGGTGGAGGGGAAACGAGGGAGACATGGGGCATGAGCAGGGGGTGGGGGGAACAGGGGAGACACGGGGCATGAGCGGGGGGTGGGGGTACAGGAGGGAGACACGGGGCATAAGCGGGGGTTGGGGGGATCGGAAGGGAGACAGGAGGCATGAGCGGATGGTGGGGGGAACAGGGGAGACACTGGGCATGAGCGGGGGGAACACGAGGGAGACACGGGGCATGAGCGGGGGGTGGGGGGAACGGGAGGGAGACACAGGGCATGAGTGGGGGGTGGGGGGGAAGGAGGAATACATGCGGCATGACCCGGGGGTGGGGTGGAACAGGGGAAACATGGGGCATGAACGGGGGTGGGGGGAACAGGGAAAACACAGGGCACACACGGGTCATGAGCGGGGGGTGGGGTGCCCAGTGTCTCCCTCCTGTACCCCCCACCCCCCGCTCATGCTCCGTGTCTCCCTCCTGTACCCCCACCCCCTGCTCATGCCCAGTATCTGCCCTGTTCCCCCACCCCCCGCTCATGCCCTGTGTCTCCCTTGTGTTACCCCCCACCCCCCGCTCATGCCCTGTGTCTCCCCTGTTCCCCCACCCCCCGCTCATGCCCCATGTCTCCACTGTTCCCCCAATCCCCGTTCATGCCCTTTGTCTGCCCTGTTCCCCCCACCCCCCGCTCATGCCCCGTTTCTCCCTCGTGTTCCCCCCACCCCCGCTCATGCCCCGTGTCGCCCCTGTTTTCCCCACCCCCCGCTCATGCCTCGTGTCTCCCTTCTGTTCCCCCCAACCCCGCTTATGCCCCATGTCTCCCTCCTGTACCCCCCACCCCCTGCTCATGCCCCATGTCTCCCTCTTCCCCCCACCCCCCTCTCATGCCCCGTGTCTCCCCTGTTCCCCCCACCCCCCGCACATGCCCTGTGTCTCCCCTGTTCCCCCCCACCCCCCGCTCATGCCCTGTGTGTGCCCTGTTCCCCCCGCTCATGTCCCGTATCTCCCGCATGAGCGGGGAGTGGGGGGAACAGTGGAGACACGGGGCATGAGCGGGGGGGTGGGGGGAACAGTGGAGACATGGGGCATGAGCGGGGGTGGGGGAACAGGGGAGACACAGGGCATGAGCAGGGGGTGGGGGGTAACACAAGGGAGACACAGGGCATGAGCGGGGGGTGGGGGGATCGGGGCAGATACTGGGCATGAGCAGGGGGTGGGGGGTACAGGAGGGAGACACGGGCATGAGCAGTGGTAGGGGGTACAGGAGGGAGACACGGGGCATGAGCGGGGGTTTGGGCGAACAAGAGAGAGACATGGGGCATGAGCGGGGGTGGGGGGTAACACGAGGGAAACACGGGGCATGAGCGGAGGGTGGTGGGGAAATATGTATGAGACACGGGGCATGAGCGGGGGGTGGGGGGCAACAGGAGACACACGGGGCATGAGCGGGGGGTGGGGGGGTACACGAGGAAGACACGGGGCATGAGCGGAGGGTGGGGAGAACACGAGGGAGACACGGGGCATGAGCTGGGGGTGGGGGGTAACACGAGGGAAACACAGGGCATGAGCGGGGGGTGGGGGAACACGAGGGAGACACGGGGCATGAGCGGGGGGTGGGGGCCAACAGGAGACACACGGGGCAGGAGCGGTGGGTGGGGGGTACATGAGGAAGACACGGGGCATGAGCGGGGGGTGGGGGGAACACGAGGAAGACACGGGGCATGAGCGGAGGGTGGGGAGAACACGAGGGAGACACGGGGCATGAGCTGGGGGTGGGGGGTAACACGAGGGAAACACAGGGCATGAGCGGGGGGTGGGGGGAACACGAGGGAGACACGGGGCATGAGCGGGGGGTGGGGGCCAACAGGAGACACACGGGGCAGGAGCGGTGGGTGGGGGGTACATGAGGAAGACACGGGGCATGAGCGGGGGGTGGGGGGAACACGAGTGAGACACGGGGCATGAGCGGGGGGTGGGGGGTAACACAAGGGAGACACCGGGGCATGAGCGGGGGTTGGGGTGGAACAGGGGAGACACGGGCATGAGCGGGGGTGGGGGGGAACAGGGGAAACACAGGGCATGGGGTGGGGGGGAATGGGAGGGAGATACAGGACATGAGTGGGGGGTAGGGGGAACAGGGCACACACAGGGCATGAGTGGGGGGTGGGTGGGAACAGGGGAGACACAGGGCATGTGCGGGGGTGGGGGGGAACAGGGGAGACACGTGGGCATGTGTGGGGTGTGGGGGGAACAGGGGAGACACATCGGCATCAGCAGGGGGTGGGGGGTACAGGAGGGAGACATGGGGCATAAGTGGGGTTGGGGGGAACAGAAGGGAGACACAAGGCATGAGCGGGGGAGGGGGGGAACAGGGGAGACAAAGGGCATGAGCGGGGGTGGGGGGAACACGAGGAAGAAACGGGGCATGAGCAGGGGGTGGGGGAACAAGAGAGAGACACGGACAATGAGCTGGGTGTGGGGGGAACAGTACGGAGACACGGGGCATGAGCGGGGAGTGGGGGGGAACAGTGGAGACACGGGGCATGAGCGGGAGGGTGGGGGGAACAGTGGAGACATGGGCGATGAGCGGGGGTGGGGGGAAAAGGATGGAGACACGGGGCATGAGTGGGGGGTGGGGGAAGAGGGGAGACATGGGGCATGAGCAGGGGGTGGGGGGTACAGGAGGGAGACATGGGGCATAAGCGGGGTTGGGGCGAACAGAAGGGAGACACGAGGCATGAGCGGGGGGTGGAGAAAACAGGGGAGACACGGGGCATGAGCGGGGGTGGGGGGAACACGAGGGAGAAACGGGGCATGAGCGGGGGGTGGGGGGAACAGGGCAGACACAGGGCATGAACGGGGGTTGGGGGGTACAGTAGGGAGACACGGGGCATGAGCGGGGAGTGGGGGGAACAGTGGAGACACAGGGCATGAGCGGGGGGCTGGGGGGAACAGTGGAGACATGGGGCATGAGCGGGGGGTGGGGGAACAGGGGAGACACAGGGCATGAGCGGGGGGTAACACAAGGGAGACACAGGGCATGAGCGGGGGGTGGGGGAACAGGGCAGATACTGGGCATGAGCAGGGGGTGGGGGATACAGGAGGGAGACACGGAGCATGAGCGGGGGGTGGGGGGTACAGGAGGGAGACACTGGGCATGAGCGGGCTTTTGGGCGAACAAGAGAGAGACACAGGGCATGAGCGGGGGGTGGGGGAACAGGAGGGAGACACGGGACATGTGCGGGGGGTGGGGGGTAACATGAGGGAAACACGGTGCATGAGCGGAGGGGGGGAAACATATATGACACACGGGGCATGAGCGGGGGGTGGGGGGGGTACACAAGGAAGACACGGGGCATGAGCGGGGGGTGGGGAGAACATGAGGGAGACACGGGGCATGAGCGGGGGATTGGGGGAACACGGGGGAGACACGGGGCATGAGCGGGGGGTGGGGGTAACACAAGGGAAACATGGGGCATGAGCGGGGGGTGGGGGGAACACGAGGGAGACATGGGGCATGAGCGGGGGGTGGGGGGCAACAGGAGACACACAGGGCATGAGCAGGGGGTGGGGGGGAATGGGAGGGAGACACGGGGCATGAGCGGGGGTGGGGGGAACAGGGCACACACGGGGCATGAGCGGGGGGTGGGAGGGAACATGGGAGACACAGGGCATGTGCGGGGGTGGGGGGAACAGGGGAGACACGGGGTATGAGCGGGTGGTGGGGGGATTGGGAGGGAGACACGAGGCATGAGCGGGGGCTGGGGGGGAGCAGGGGAGACACAGGGCATGAGCAGGGGGTGGGGGGAACGGGAGAGAGACACGGGCCATGAGCGGGGGTGGGGGTAACGTGAGAGAGACACGGAGCATGAGCGGGGAGTGGCGGGAATGGGAGGAACACACAGAGCTTACTGTGCAACGCTCTGATGAACCAATGAACAAAGATGGTGGGCGTCTCTCACAATACGACGCACTGCACGCTTCACGGCAGCCAATAGTAAAGTACGTCAGATGTCCGCGGACATCATGTAAGCGCTTGTCCAATCCCTGACCTGTCCGCAGAGCGAACAGGGAAGTGTGTCCGCGAAGCAGACACATATATCACACATTTTTTTCACTTACATTTTGTCATTTTAAAAAAAACTACTGGATTTACACCAACAGGGGCATGAGCGGGTGGTGGGGGGAACGGGAGGGAGACACGGAGCATGAGCAGGGGGTGGGGGGTAAAGGAGGGAGACTCGGGGCATGAACAGGGGGTGGGGTGGAACAGGGGAGACACGGGGCATGAGCAGGGGGTGAGGGGAACAGGGAAAATCACGGGGCATGAGCGAGAGGTGCGGGGAACGGGAGGGAGACACGAGGCATGAGCGGGGGTAGGGGGGAACAGGGGAGACACGAGATATGAGCGGTGGGTGGGGGGGAACGGGAGGGAGATACGGCCATGAGCGGGGGGCGGGGGGAGCAGGGGAGACACAGGACATGAGCGGGGGGTGGGGGGAACAGGAGAGAGACACGGGCCATGAGCGGGGGGTGGGGGGAACAGGAGAGAGACACGGAGCATGAACGGGGGATGAGGGGAATGGGAGGAACACACAGAGCTTACTGTGCAACGCTCTGATGAACCGATGAACAAAGATGGCGAGCATCTCTCAGAATACGACGCACTGCACGCTTCACGGCAGCCAATAGCAAAGCACGTCAGATGTCCGCGGACATCACGCAAGCGCTTGCCCAATCCCTGTCCGCGGAGCAAACAGGGAAGTGTGTTTTTCACATACATTTTGTCATAAAAACTACTGGACAGATTTACACCAACAGGGGCATGAGCGGGGGGTGGGGGGGAATGGGAGGGAGACACAGAGCATGAGCGGGGGGTGGGAGGGAAAAGGAGGGAGACACGGGCATGAGTAGGGGGTGGGGTGGAACAGGGGAGACACGGGGCATGAGCAGGGGGTGGGGGGAACAGGGAAAATCACGGGGCATGAGCAAGAGGTGGGGGGAACGGGAGGGAGACATGGGGCATGAGTGGGGGATGCGGGAACAGGGCACACACAGGGCATGAGCGGTGGGTGCGGGAACGGGAAGGAGACATGGGGCATGAGCGGGGGGTGGGGGTGAACAGGGCACACACGGGGCATGAGCGGATGTGGGGGGACAGGGCACACACGGGGCATGAGCAGGGGGTGGGGGTAACAGGGGAGACACGGGGCATGAGTGGGGGGTAACACAAGGGAGACGCGGGGGGTGGGGGATGTTAGGGAGAATTCTCTGTTTAGGCTGAATTTCCTAACCTAGTGAGTCCCCCAGTAGCTTTGCTGGATTTCTGGAGTTTGTTTTTTTCCATCCTGCCAAGAGTGAGACTCTTTTCTCCCACTCTTGGACACAAATGTGGTTAAATTCCTTTGAATGTCAATGTGTTCTATGGGCTATGGGGTCTTTTACTCCATCGGGTCTCATATGTTTTGCTATGCGTGTTACACCGCACCCTCCGTGCCGTAACACTGGGGCGTCCTAGAGGTTCCCCACGATAGACTCCATACCCTGGGACTGACTACTGTCTCCCAGGGCATGTAAAGTCACCATTGGCTTTACTAGACCTAAATTTACTAACAGAACTAGTACAAACCATCCTATTATGGACGTACTAGTAGGGGTAATTGGATTGGCCCTGGGTCTGTTATTCGAGGGGGCACTGTCCCGTCCCCCCTCGTCGAGTTTTGGCTGGTGGCAGTGGAAACTACTTATTATATTCGACCCCGAATATAACTCTATGGAATTCTTCCCATTGTTGGAGGCTAATACTTTTTCCTGTTAGTCTCTAACATACCACCGGTTTATTTGTCTTAAATAAGTTTATCGGTTGGTATTTTCTGCCAGAACTCGGCTTTTAAAATGGCGTCTGTGTTCGTCTCTGTAACTCCGAACCAAAGGTTGAGCCCTTTGTTCCACTTTTTTGGCAGGCTTCTACACAGAAGCCCTCCAAAGTGGTGCCATTCTGTCTGGGTACCATAGGGGGTGTGGGAGGGGGTTTAGGCACCCTGCACTGAGTTGCCTTGCCAACTCAAGTCGCACTCTGGTGTGATTGCCCAAGTGGTGAGCCACCCCGCTCACCACTTAGCGTGTTTTGATTGACAGCTAGGCTGAATTAATGGGGGTTTGCTGCATAAAAGCAGGGCTTTTGGAACTGGATCTTCAGAAGTCACCACAGGAACTAAGAATCTGACGAGGGTAAAGCTGACCCGACCTGCAACGACGACACCTCCGGTGGAGCCCTGCTGAACCGACTCACCACTTCCCAACGACAGAGGAGATCTCCCCGCCGGAGAGTCTTCTTCCCCTGACTGGTGGGCACAACCAGTCCCCTTTGCTTTTTCTTCGCTTCGAGAGCGTAGTGGTCGAATTCCCTGTGCTGAGCACTCCGGCAACCGGATAGCCACTAGCCCATACCGCGACCAAAAGGTGGTGCCTTGTGACGGAGCCCTCCGCGGCTGGTCTCTTCCCTGGTGGTGCAACGATCTTCAACTTTCCTTCGATAACGAGATCATCTCTTCTCTTGGCAAAGCCCCGACTTGCATCCACCACCAGGAACAACTGCCCCCGCCGGAGCTGTCTCTCCACATACAAGGTACCGTGTCCGCCTGGCTTCCCTTGTGACGGTTAGCGTGAGTTGTCTTAATCCTTGCCTCTCCATTGGATCGCCTCCAAGCCTTCTTAACTTTCTGTTCTGAACTGGTCCGAACTTTCGGAGAAAATTTGCAACAAAGACTCGAATTGCATTTCCACTGTGGCACTTTTGGGACATATCGCCTTGCCTCTCTCCGAGTGGGCCTGGCCTCTGAACTTTGCGATCTACAGTAAACACTGCCTTACTTGCCTTGCATTTGTTCGTAAAAGTGTTGGTACCAAGTTGATTTCATACCCTGCCTTTTCTCTCCCCTCCTAACGAATACTAGAGTGCCATCTAGGTTAAAGCATTCGCCTCTGTCTGCAAATAAGTGGTGCTGGTAAACCTAGACTTGTCGAACTATTGTTAGAGGAGTGAGATACTTGTAGTAATTGTGATTGAAGTTGTTTGCCGTATTAGTGCCAGTGTGTTTTTCATAGATTTGTTTTTATAAATAAATAACTATATATCTTTACACCCAAGCTCTGTCCCGTGTTTGCTCGTTCTACTGTGTAAATTGCCCTATTTTGTATACTCCACATACTGCCTAACTTTTCTTGAGAGAAGTCTGACTGCTCAGCCACAGCTACCAAGTGAATCTGTGTGGTACGGACTGCTACCAAGTGGGTTTACTGCCAAACACCTGTAGTCCTAAATCTTTTGCAGTGGTCCCAGAGGGAACTGCACAGGTTTCCGCCTAACACTGGTGTACAGTGGTGGGATTTGTATCGAGTATACAGTTTAGAGTGCTTTTCAACACTTTAGGATAACTAACCACAAAGCTTAGCACTAAAAAGCAACTTTCAAAAACATGTGTACTATGGAAGTTTACAGTCAAGAGTCCTTGTCAGGTGAAAATACTGAGAGTTTACGAGCTCTCTGTAGACAAGAGAATCTTTCTGTAAGAGGCAAGAAAGTAGAACTGATAGCGAGACTGCTGGAAAACCAAAGTCTGGGTACTGGTTCAGAGGAACCAACTTCTCCAGCGAATGCAGAAAACAGTGATGGTATTGATCTGAATCAAAGTCTTGATAATGAGTCAGAGGAGGAAAGTGAACCTAATGAAGTTAGCCACTCTGAGCCTCTGTCTGCCTTATCTACTGTACCTATGGGGCCCATACCAGGTCCCACATGTAACACTGCTTATTTTGAACTTGAAAAAATGAAGCTCGAGTTAGAATACAAGCGTTTTTTAGCCCAATCTGAAAGAAACCAAGAGCTAGATTTCAGACGGATGAATGCCCAGGCTGAGCAGAAGCAAGCTGAATTAAGGCTAAGAGAAATAGAACTTAATCATGAGTTAGAGATGAAAAAGTTATCTGTGGAAAATGCTTCTCTTTCCTCTGGTTCCTCGAGAAGTTCCAGTCCCAAAAGACCCCGGATGCCTAAGGAATTAGTGGGTATGTATGAATCGAGATTGGATGTGTTGGATTGGTTAAAACTGTTTGAATATAATCATGGGCTCCAGGACATCACAGGGAATGAGTTACTTCCCTGGTTGTTCTCTAGGCTTCCCCCTGTTGCGACTGATGTGGTAATGGAGTTGGGGGAGGCGGATAAGAAGGATTACGAAAGTGTGAAACTAGCTTTGATAGCTAGATTCGGGAAGACCCGTTCCCAGTATCTTAAGAGGTTTAGAACCCTCAAAAAGCATGATGGTACCCCTTGGGCTACGTGGGTGAGTGAAGGGTTGAAAAACTTAGAGGGATGGATTAAGGGTTACAAGGTGAACACTTATGAGGGTATGAAGAATCTTTTTATGTTGGAGTCTATTTATGATGCCTGATCTCCTGAGCTCAGACAGCACTTGGCTGATTCGAAGGAATTGGATTCCAGGAAGCTAGCTAAGGCTGCTGACTTATGGGTTGCCAACAGGGCTACTCATAAGGATTCTGGGGCAACTCAGAAAAAGGATGAGGGAAAACAGCCTAAAAAAGACTCAAAAGAGAATTCTAATAACTCAAATTCCAAAGAGGGCCCCAAACCAAACCAGAAGGGTAAGCCACAAGGAAAATTGCAGCAGAATAGTGTGCCTTCTGGTGCCAAACCAGAGGGAAGCTAGAACAAGCCACCATTCCAGAAAGCATTCGGAAAATGCTTTGTTTGTGGCTCGACTGACCACGTGAAAGGAGATCCCAGATGTAAGGGTAAACCTTCAGGGGTCCAGCTTGTCTCCTTAGCCTTCGCTCCAGAGGAGGAAGTCCAAATGGCAAGTGGAAACTTTCTACTGCTGGCTGATGAACCCATTGGACTCTCAGCCAGTGTTTCTTTAGTGTCTCTGGGTTTGTGGGAACAACAGAATTTAGATGTCTATAATTCTATCCCAGATAATACTAAAGAGTATTATAAGGACAGTGTCCAGGTGAATGGTCAGGAGACTCCTGCCATTAGGGACACTGGGGCCAGCATAACTGTGGTGGATAAATCTTTTTTTCAGGCTGAGGATGTTGCTAAGGCACCCAAACGCCTCACCAAGTTAGCTGGAGGGCCTGTGCAGATGCTTCCCCAATTACCAGTTCTCATCCAGTGTAATGGCATGACTGTGAAGATACCTGTCAGCATACAGAGTGAGGTACCAGGACGCGTTCTCTTGGGTAACGATTTGAAAACTCTCGGAGTTGTGTCGCATACCCCCAGACCTCCTAGTAAACGGTAACAGGAGCTAACCAGACCTGCAAGGGAGAGAACCATGAGAGGTACTCTCCAGGAGATGATGAAGAAAGAAATCACTCCTGCTCCTCTGGAATTGTCAGCTGCTGTCTCACAGAAATCAGAAGCGAAAGGGAAACCTAAGACTTCTATACCGAAACCAGCAGCCAGCACTTCAGTGCAGCCCAAACGGACTTCCCCGCGGTTGTCCAAAGTTACACCCGTAACTCCCCCTCCAGCTGAGGCTGAGACGGAGGTACAACCCTGTGTGGTAGAATTAGACTCTGAAGAAGAGCTAATGGAAGGCCAGGAACTCATTGGAGATCTGAATCCTGTTGACCATCCTGAGCTGCAGTCTTTACTGGCAGAAGGTGGACCCAACAGGGCAGACTTCAGTAAGGGACAGAGAGAATGTCCAACTCTGGAAGGTCTTTGCCACCAGGCAGAAGCTTAGGCTGAAGGGCAAGAGCCTGGGAAATACAGGTTGCACTGGGAAGATGGCCTCTTCTACAGTGAACCGACCGAGTCTGCACCTGGAGACTACAAACGACTTGTAGTACCCCAAGAGAAAAGACCACAGTTCTTGCAGTTAGCCCACGAGATTCCTTTGGCTGGTCACTTGAGTTTCAAGAAGACTAAGGAAAGGCTTTCTCTCTACTTTTATTGGCCGAAGATGGGGGCCGAAGTATAAAAACACTGCAGGAGCTGCCACACCTGCCAGACCTCTGGTAAGGTGGGCTCCAAGAATGTGGCACCTTTAGTGCCTCTCCCAGTTGTGGGAGTCCCATTTGAGAGAGTAGGGATTGACATTGTTGGTCCCCTTGATCCTCCAACTTCCTCAGGCAACAGGTTTATACTTGTTGTAGTAGACCATGCTACTAGGTATCCTGAGGCAATTCCTAGGAGGACTGTTACAGCTCCGGCTGTGGCTAAGGCCCTCCTTGGTATTTTTCCCAGCGTCGGGTTTCCTAAGGAAGTAATCTCTGACAGGGGGTCAAACTTTATGTCCCACTACATGAAAGCCATGTGGAAAACCTGTGGAGTTACTTACAAGTTCTCAACAGCTTACCACCCACAAACAAATGGGTTGGTAGAACGGTTCAACCGAACCATGAAGAGCATGATAGGTGCTTTAGAAGAACACCTTAAATGAAAGTGGGACCTTCTACTGCCATGCCTTCTCTTTGCTTATAGAGAAGACCCTCAGGAGGGAGTAGGTTATTCTCCCTTTGAGCTTCTCTATGATCATCCCGTCAGAGGTCCATTGGCCCTGATTAAGGAGGGGTTGGAGAGTGCTCCTTCCCCCAAGCCAGTCAGAGTGACTGACTACGTGATAGGTCTCCTGAGGAGAATGTCGCACATGATGACGGAAGCAAGCGATAACTTGAAAGCTGGACAAGCATTGGTCAAGCACTGGCATGATCAAAAAGCTAACATGGTTGAGTTCGCTCAAGACCAGCTAGTTCTCGTTATGATCCCAACAAGGCAGAGGGCCTTGCAAGACAAATGGATGGGACCCTTCAGAGTTGTGGGTAAACTCAGAGAGGTCAACTATCTGGTGGACTTGGGCAATCCCAAGGAGGCTCCGACAGTCTTCCACACCAACCGACTCAAAGCGTATGTCTCAAGACCTGATGTAGGAGCGTTGCTTCTAGCATCATCAGAGGAAGAAGAAGAGAGTGAAGCTCTTCCTGATCTCCTCAGAGGCTTACCTTTAGATGAAAAAATTGAAGGAGTAAATCTCTCTTCAAATCTGACACCTGAGCAACAAGAAGAGTGCAAATCTATGTTAAATCAGTTTGCCTCTCTGTTCTCACTTTCACCAGGCTTGACCCCTTGGGGCCAGCATGACATACTCACTGGTGACTGTCTGCCAGTCAAAAGCAGAGGATACCGAATGTCAGAAAATGTACGAACCCACATCAAAGGGGAGGTCAGCAAGATGCTTGATCTAGGGGTAATAGAGCCCTCTACTAGTCCATGGTCTAGCCCAGTTGTGTTAGTACCAAAGGCCGGATCTAAAGAACTTAGATTCTGCATGGATTATAGAGCTCTTAATGCAGTCACCACGACTGATGCCCACCCTTTGCCAAGGACAGATGAGTTGGTGGACAGACTTGGTTCTGCCAAGTTCCTCTGCACATTTGACTTGACGTCAGGCTATTGGCAAATAGCCCTGACAGACCATGCCAAGGAGAAAACTGCATTTTCTACCCCCGTTGGCTTATACCAGTTTAAGGTAATGCCTTTCGGATTAAAAAATGCACCTGCTACATTTCAACGGATGGTAAACCAGGTTCTGAATGGGATGGAGGACTTCTGCATGGCATACTTGGATGACATAGCAGTGTTCAGCAATTCCTGGGAAGAACATGTAACCCACCTAAGAGATGTTTTGCAGGCTATTGGACGAGCCAATCTGACCATGAAGGCGAGTAAATGCCAAATTGGTCAGAGTAAGGTCATCTATCTTGGACATGAGGTAGGAGGTGGAGAAATAAGGCCTTTGCTCAGTAAGATTGAAGCTGTGCAAAATTAGACAACACCTAGTACTCAGACCCAAGTGAGAGCCTTATTAGGTCTCACTGGGTATTACAGGAATTTCATTGAGAACTATGGGACCATAGCTTCTCATCTGAATGTCATCTCCTCTCCCAAATTTCCTAAAAAGGTTAAATGGAACGAGGAGTGCAATCAGGCTTTTGAAAAACTGAAAAAAGGCTCTTTGCCAAGCCCGAGTACTCAGAGCTCCTGATTACCACCAAACTTTCATTGTGCAGACAGATGCTTCGAATGTAGGAATAGGTGCCGTACTCAGTCAACTGGATGGGAAAGGTAGGGAGCATCCCGTTTGCTTCATCAGCCGCAAGCTGAAGGATCCTGAAACAAGGTGGGCAACAATCGAAAGAGAATGTTTTGCTATTGTGTGGGCTCTGAAGAAGTTTAGGCCATACTTGGATGGTTTTACTTGTGTCATTCAGACTGACCACCAACCCTTGAGATGGTTAATGCAAATGAAAGGGGAAAACCCAAAACTACTGAGATGGTCGATCTGCCTGCAAGGGTTTGATTTCACCATTGAGCACAGGTCAGGGTGTCACCACCAAAATGCTGATGGTCTCTCTAGGATGTATGTCATCGACTAGTGGTATGAGATTCATCCAGGTGTGGATTAAATCCTCCTGTCCCTTAGTCTGGGGGGGGGGGGGCGAGTGTTAGGGAGAATTCTCTGTTTAGGCTGAATTTCCTAACCTAGTGAGTCCCCCAGCAGCTTTGCTGGATTTCTGGAGTTTGTTTTTTTCCATCCTGCCAAGAGTGAGACTCTTTTCTCCCACTCTTGGACACGAATGTGGTTAAATTCCTTATAATGTCAATGTGTTCTATGGGCTATGAGGCCTTTTACTCCATTGGGTCTCATATGTTTTGCTATGTGTGTTACACCGCACCCTCCGTGCTGTAACACTGGGGTGTCCTAGTGGATCCCCACCATAGACTCCATACCCTGGGACTGACTACTGTCTCCCAGGGCATGTAAAGTCACCATTGGCTTTACTAGACCTAAATTTACTAACAGAACTAGTACAAACCATCCTATTATGGACGTACTAGTAGGGGTAATTCGATTGCCCCAGGGTCTGTTATTCGAGGGGGAACTGTCCCGTCCCCCCTCGTCGAGTTTTGGCTGGTGGCAGTGGAAACTACTTGTTATATTCGACCCCGAATATAACTCTATGGGATTCTTCCCATTGTTGGAGGCTAATACTTTTTCCTGTTAGTCTCTAACATACCACTGGTTTATTTGTCTTAAATCAGTTTATCGGTTGGTATTTTCTGCCAGAACTCGGTTTTTAAAATGGCGTCTGTGTTCGTCTCTGTAACTCCGAACCAAAGGTTGAGCCCTTTGTTCCACTTTTTTGGCGGGCTTCTACACAGAAGCCCTCCAGAGTAGTGCCATTCTGTCTGGGTACCACAGGGGGTGTGGGAGGGGGTTTAGGCACCCTGGACTGAGTTGCCTTGCCAACTCAAGTCGCACTCTGGTGTGATTGGCCCAAGTGGTGAGCCACCCCGCTCACCACTTAGTGTGTTTTGATTGACAGCTAGGCTGAATGAATGGGGGTTTGCTGCATAAAAGCAGGGCTTTTGGGACTGGATCTTCAGAAGTCGCCACAGGACCTAAGAATCCGACGAGGGTAAAGAAGAGCCGACCTGCAACGACGACACCTCCGGTGGAGCCCTGCTGAACCGACTCACCACTTCCCAATGACAGAGGAGATCTCCCCGCCGGAGAGTCTTCTTCCCCTGACTGGTGGGCACAACCAGTCCCCTTTGCTTTTTCTTCGCTTCGAGGGCGGAGTGGTCGAATTGCCCGTGCTGAGCACTCCGGCAACCGGATAGCCACTAGCCCATACCGCGACCAAAAGGTATTGCCTTGTGACGGAGCCCTCCGCGACTGGTCTTTTCCCTGGTGGTGCAACGATCTTCAACTTTCCTTCGACGACGAGATCATCTCTTCTCTTGGCAAAGCCCCGACTTGCATCCACCACCAGGAACAACTCCCCCGCCGGAGCTGTCTCTCCACATACAAGGTACCGTGTCCGCCTGGCTTCCCTTGTGACGGTTAGCGTGAGGTGTCTTAATCCTTGCCTCTCCATTGGGTCGCCTCCAAGCCTTCTTAACTTTCTGTTCTGAACTGGTCCGAACTTTCTGAGACAATTTGCAACAAAGACTCGAATTGCATTTCCACTGTGGTACTTTTGGGACATATCGCCTTGCCTCTCTCCGAGTGGGCCTGGCCTCTGAACTTTGCGGTCTACAGTAGACCCTGCCTTACTTGCCTTGCATTTGTTCATAAAAGTGTTGGTATCAAGTTGATTTCATACCCTGCCTTTTCTCTCCCCTCCTAACGAATACTAGAGTGCCATCTAGGTTAAAGCATTCGCCTCTGTCTGCAAATAAGTGGTGCCGGTAAACCTAGACTTGTCGAACTATTGTTAGAGGAGTGAGATACTTGTAGTAATTGTGATTGAAGTTGTTTGCCGTATTAGTGCCAGTGTGTTTTTCATAGATGTGTTTTTATAAATAAATAACTATATATCTTTAGACCCAAGCTCTGTCCCGTGTTTGCTCGTTCTACTGTGTAAATTGCCCTATTTTGTATACTCCACATACAGCCTAACTTTTCTTGAGAGAAGTCTGACTGCTCAGCCACAGCTACCAAGTGAATCTGTGTGGTACGGATTGCTACCAAGTGGGTTTACTGCCAAACACCTGTAGTCCTAAATCTTTTGCAGTGGTCCCAGAGGGAACTGCACAGGTTTCCGCCTAACAGGGGGTAACACAAGGGAGACACGAAGCATGAGCGGGGTTGTGGGGGTACAGGGGAGACACGGGGCATGAGCGGTGGGTGGGGGGAACAGGGGAGACAAGGGGCATGAGCAGAGGGTGGGGGAAAAGGAGGGAGACACAGGGCATGAGCAGGGGGTGGGGAGGGACGGGAGGGAGACACGGGGCATGAGTGGTGGGTGGGGGGAACAGGGGACACACGAGGCATGAGCAGTGGGTGGGGGGAACAGGGGAGACACGTGGGCATGAGCAGTGGGTGGGGTGGAACAGGGGAGACACAGGGCATGAGCGGGGGGTGGGGGGAACAGGGAAAACACAGGGCACACATGGGGCATGAGCAGGGGGTGGGGGGAAACAGGGCACACACTGGGCATGAGCAGAGGGTGGAGGGTAACACGAGCGAGACACAGGGCATGAGCGGGGGGGTGGGGTGGTACAGGGGAGACACGGGGCATGAGCGGGGGTGGGGAGAACAGGGAAAACACGGGGCATATGAGCGGGGGGTGGAGGGAATGGGAGGGAGACATGGGGCATATGTGGGGGTGGGGGAGAACAGGGCACACACGGGGCATGAGCTGGGGGTGGGGGGGACAGGGCACACATGGGGCATGAGCCGGGGGTGGGGGGAACAGGGCACACACGGGGCATGAGCTGGGGGTGGGGGGAACAGGGCACACACGGGGCATGAGCAGGGGGTGGGGGGGAACAGGGGACACACGGGGCATGAGCAGGGGGTGGGGGAACAGGGGAGACACGGAGCATGAGAGGGGGTGGGGGGAAAAGGAGGGAGAAACGGGGCATGAGCAGAGGGTGGGGGGAACAGGGGAGACACAGGGCATGAGCCGGGGGTGGAGGGGTACAGGAGGGAAACACGGGGCATGAACCGGGGTGGGGGAACAGGGGAGACACAGGGCATGAGCTTGGGGGTGGGGGGTAACGCAAGGGAGACACGGGGCATGAGCAGGGGGTGGGGAGAACAGGGCAGATACTGGGCATGAGCGGGGGGTGGGGGTACAGGAGGGAGACACGGGGCATGAGTGGGGGGTGGGGGGAACAAGAGAGAGACACGGGGCATGAGCGGGGGGTGGGGGAACAGGAGGGAGACACGGGGCATGAGTAGGGGGTGGGGGGTAATACGAGGGAGACACAGGGCTTGAGCGGGGGGTGTGGGGAAGAGGGGAGACACGTGGGCATGAGCGGGGGTGGGGGGAACAGGGGAGACACATGGGCATGAGCGGGGTTGGAGGGGAAAAGGAGGGAGACACGGGGCATGAGCGGGGACTGGGGGGAACAGGGGAGACACATGGGCATGAGCAGGGGGTGGGGGGAGCGGAGGTAGACACGGGGCATGAGCGCGGGGTGGGGGAAAAAGCAAGGAAACACGGGGCATGCGCAGGGGGTCGGGGGAACAGGGGACACACGAGGCATGAGCAAGGGGTGGGGGGAACAGGGGAGACACGTGGGCATGAGCAGGGGGTGGAGGGAACAGGGAAAACACAGGGCATGAGCAAGGGGTGGGGGAACGGAAAGGAGACACGGGGCATGAGCGGAGTGTGGGGGGGAACAGGACACACACGGGGCATGAGTGGGGCGTGGGGGTAACAGGGCACACACGGGCCAAGAGCGGGGGGTGGGGGGAACAGGGCACACACGGGGCATGAGCGGGGGTGGGGGTGAAAAGGGCACACACGGGGCATAAGCAGGGGGTGGGGGCAACAGAGCAGACACGGAGCATGATTGGGGGGTGGGGAAAAGGAGGGAGACATGGGGCATGAGCGGGGGGTGGGGGAACAAGGGAGACACGTGGCATGAGCGGGGGGTGGGGGGTACAGGAGGGAGACATGGGGCATAAGCGGGGGGTGGGGGGGAACAGGGGAAACACGGGGCATGAGCAGGGGTTGGGGGAACATGAGGGAGACACGGGTCATGAGCGGGGGTGGGGGAACAGGGCAGACACGGGGCATGAGCTGGGGGTGGGGGGTATAGGAGGGAGACAAGGAGCATGAGCAGGGGGTGGGGGAACAAGAGAGAGACACGGACCATGAGCGGGGGGTGGTGGGAACAGTAGGGAGACACAGGGCATGAGAGGGGGGTGGGGGAAAAGTGGAGACACGGGGCATGAGCAGGGGGGTGGGGGGAACAGTGGAGACACGGGGCATGAGCAGGGGGTGGGGGGAACAGGGGAGACACAGGGCATGAGCGGGGGGTGGGAGTAACACAAGGGAGACACGGGGCATGAGCGGGGGGTGGGGGAAATAGGGCAGATACTGTGGATGAGCAGGGGTGGGGGGTACAGGAGGGAGACACGGGGCATGAGTGGGGGTGGGGGGGTACTGGAGGGAGACACGGGGCATGACAGGGGGGTGGGGGGAACAAGAGACAGACATGGGGCATGAGCGGGGGGTGGGGGGGTAACAAGAGGCATGAGCGGGTGTGGGGGGAACAGGGCACACATGGGGCATGTGCGGGGGGTGGGGGGAACAGGGCACACACGGGGCATGAGCAGGGGGTGGGGGGGAACAGGGCACACACAGGAAATGAGCAGGGGGTGGGGGGAACAGGGGACACAGGGGGCATGAGCAGGGGGTGGGGGGGAACAGCGGAGACACGGAGCATGAACGGGGGTGGGGGGGAAAAGGAGGGAGACACGTGGCATGAGCGGGGGGTGGGGGTACAGGAGGGGTACACGGGGCATAAGCGGGGTTTGGGGTGAACGGAAGGGAGACACGAGGCATAAGAGTGGGGTGGGGGAACAGGGGAAACACGGGGCATGAGTGGGGGGTGGTGGAATATGAGGGAGACACGGGGCATGAGCGGGGGTGGGGGGAAAAGGGCAGACACGGGGCATGAGCGGGGGGTGGGGGAACAGTAGGGAGACACGGGGCATGAGCGGGGGGTGAGGGAACAGTGGAGACATGGGGCATGAGCAGGGGGTGGGGGGAACAGTGGAGACATGGGGCATGAGCGGGGGTGGGGGAAACAGGGAAACAGGGCAGACACGGGGCATGAGCGGGTGGTGGGGGTACAGGAGGGAGACACGGGGCATGAGCGGGGGGTGGGGGGAACAGGGCAGACACGGGGCATGAGCGGGGGGTGGGGGTACAGGAGGGAGACAAGGGGCAAGAGCGGGGGGTGGGGGGAACAGTAGGGAGACACGGGGCATGAGCGGGGGGTGGGGGAAACAGTGGAGACACGGGGCATGAGCGGGGGTTGGGGGAACATTGGAGACATGGGGCATGAGCGGGGGGTGGGGGAACAGGTGAGACACAGGGCATGAGCGGGGGGTGGGGGGTATCACAAGGGAGATACGGGGCATGAGCGGGGTGTGGGGGAACAGGGCAGATACTGGGCATGAGCGGGGGGTGGGGGAACAGGAGGGAGACACAGGGCATGAGTAGGGGCTGGGGGTAACAGAAGGGAAACACGGGGCATGAGCGGGGGTGGGGGGAAACACGAGGGAGACACGGGGCTTGAACGGGGGGTGGGGGGAAAGGGGAGACACGTGGGCATGAGCGTGGGTGGGGGGGAACAGGGGAGACACATGGGCATGAGTGGGGGTTGGAGGGGAAAAGGAGGGAGACACGGTGCATGAGCAGGGGCTGGGGGGAACAGGGGAGACACTTGGGCATGAGCAGGGGGTGGGGGAAGCAGAGATAGACACGGGGCATGATCGGGGGGTGGGGGGGAAAGCAAGGAAGCACGGGGCATGAGCAGGGGGTGGGGGGACAGAGGACACACGAGGCATGAGCAGGGGGTGGGGGGGAACAGGGGAGACACGTGGGCATGAGCAGGGGGTGGGGTGGAACAGGGGAGACACAGGGCATGAGCGGGGGTGGGGGGAACAGGGAAAACACAGGGCACACACGGTGCATTAGCGGGGGTGGGGGGAACGGGAGGGAAACATGGGGCATGAGCGGGGGGTGGGGGGGAAAATGAGGGAGACACGGGGCATGAGTAGGGGGTCCGGTGGAAAAGGGGAGACACAGGGCATGAGCAGGGGGTTGGGGGAATAGGGAAAACACTGGGCATAAGAAGGGGGTGGGGGGAACGGGAGGGAGACACGGGGCATGAGCGGGGGTGGGGGGAGCAGTGCACACACGGTGCATGAGCAGGGGGCGGGGGGGAACAGGGCACACATGGGGCATGAGCAGGGGGTGGGGGTAACACGAGGGAGACACGGGGCATGAGCGGGTTGTGGGGGGTAACACGAGGGAGACACAAAGCATGAGCGGGGGTGGGGGATAACACAAGGGAGACACAAAGCATGAGCGGGGGGTGGGGGGTACAGGGGAGACACGGGGCATGAGCGGCAGGTGGGGGGAACAGGGGAGACAAGGGGCATGAGCTGGGGGTGGGGGAAAAGGAGGGAGACACAGGGCATGAGCAGGGGGTGGGGGGAATGGGAGGGAGAGACTGGGCATGAGCGGGGGGTGGGAGGGAACAGGGCACACACGGGGAATGAGCGGGGTTGGGCGGAACAGGGCACACACGGGGCATGAGCGGGGGTGGGGGATAACAGGGCACACACGGGGCATGAGCAGGGGGTGGGGGGAACAGGGCACACATGGGGCATGAGCAGGGGATGGGGTAACACGAGGGAGACATGGGGCATGAGCAGGGGGTGGGGTGGAACAGGGGGGACACGGGGCATGAGCAGGGGCTGGAGGGAACAGGGAAAACACAGGGCATGAGCGGGGGGTGGGGGGAACGGAAGGGAGACATGGGGCATGAGCGGAGTGTGGGGGGGAACAGGACACACACGGGGCATGAGTGGGAGGTGGGGGTAACAGGGCACACACGGGGCATGAGCAGGGGGGTGGGGAAACAGGGCACACACGGGGCATGAGTGGGGGGTGGGGGGGAAAGTGCACACACAGGGCATGAGCAGGGGGTAGGGGGAACAGAGGACACAGGGGGCATGAGCAGGGGGTGGAGGGAACAGAGGAGACACGGAGCATGATTGGGGGGTAGGGGGAAAAGGAGGGAGACACGGGGCATGAGCGGGGGGTGGGGGAACAAGGGAGACACGTGGCATGAGTGGGGGGTGGGGGGTACAGGAGGGAGACACGGGGCATGAGCGGGGGTGGGGGGAACAGGGCAGACATGGGGCATGAACAGGGGGTGGGGGGTACAGGAGGGAGACACGGGGCAGGGGCGGGGGGTCGGGGGAACAAGAGAGAGACACGGACCATGAGCGGGGGTTGGTGGGAACAGTCGGGAGACACAGGGCATGAGAGGGGGGTATGGGGAAAAGTGGAGACACGGGGCATGAGCAGGGGGTGGGGGGAACAGTGGAGACATGGGGCATCAGCGGGGGGTGGGGGAACAGGGGAGACACAAGGCATGAGCGGGGGGTGGGGGGTAACACATGGGAGACACGGGGCATGAGCGGGGGGTGGGGAGAATAGGGCAGATACTGGGCATAAGCAGGGGGTGGGGGGTACAGGAGGGAGACACGAGTTATGAGCGGAGGTGGGGGGGTACTGGAGGGAGACATGGGGCATGACCGGATGGTGGGGGGAGCAAGAGACAGACACGGGGCATGAGTAGGGGGTGGGGGAACAGGAGGGAGACACGGGGCATGAGCAGGGGGTGGGGGTAACACAAGGGAAACACGGGGCATGAGCGGTGGTGGCGGGAAACACGAGGGAGACACGGGGCATGAGCACGGGGTGGGGGCAACAGGAGACACACGGGGCATGAGCGGGGGGTGGGGGGAACAGGGCACCCACGGGGCATGAGTTGGGGGTGGTGGGGAACAGGGCACACACAGGGCATAAGCAGGGGGTGGGGGGAACAGGGGACACAGGGGGCATGAGCAGGGGGTGGGGGGACAGCGGAGACACGGAGCATGAAAGGGGGTGGGGGGAAAAGGAGGGAGACACAGGGCATGAGCGGGGGTGGGGAGAACAAGGGAGACACGTGGCATGAGCGGGGGGTGGGGGTACAGGAGGGAGACACGGGGCATAAGCGGGGTTTGGGGGGAATGGAAGGGAGACACGAGGCATAAGAGGGGGTGGGGGAGAACAGGGGAAACACGGGGCATGAGCGGGGGGTGGGGGAACACGAGGGAGACACGGGGCATGAGCGGGGGGTGGGGGGAAAGGGCAGACACGGGGCATGAGCGGGGGGTGGGGGGTAAAGGAGGGAGACACGGGGCATGAGCAGGGGGTGGGGGGAACAAGAGAGAGACACGGACCATGAGTGGGGGGTGGGGGGAACAGTAGGGAGACACGGGGCATGAGCGGGGGGTGGGGGAACAGGTGAGACACAGGACATGAGCAGGGTGTGGGGGTAACACAAGGGAGACACAGGGCATGAGTGGGGGGGTGGGAGAACAGGGCAGATACTGGGCATGAGCGGGGGGTGGGGGGTGGGGTGTACAGGAGGGGGACACGGGGCTTGAGCGGGGGGTACAGGAGGGAGACACGGGGCATGAGTGGGGGGTCGGGGGAACAAGAGAGAGACACGGGGCATGAGCGGGGGGTGGGGGAACAGGAGGGAGACATGGGGCATGAGCGGGGGGTGGGGGGTAAAGGAGCGAGACACGGGGCATGAGCAGGGGTTGGGGGGAACAAGAGAGAGACACGGACCATGAGTGGGGGGTGGGGGGAACAGTAGGGAGACACGGGGCATGAGCTGGGGGTGGGGGAACAGGTGAGACACAGGGCATGAGCAGGGTGTGGGGGTAACACAAGGGAGACACAGGGCATGAGTGGGGGGGTGGGAGAACAGGGCAGATACTGGGCATGAGCGGGGGGTGGGGGGTGGGGTGTACAGGAGGGAGACACGGGGCTTGAGCGGGGGGTACAGGAGGGAGACACGGGGCATGAGTGGGGGGTGGGGGGAACAAGAGAGAGACACGGGGCATGTGCGGGGGGTGGGGGAACAGGAGGGAGACATGGGGCATGAGTAGGGGATGGGGTAACACAATGGAAACACGGGGCATGAGCGGGGGTGGGGGAAACACGAGGGAGACACGGGGCATGAGCGGGGGTGGGGGCAACAGGAGACACATGGGGCATGAGCGGGGGGTGGGGGGTACACGAGGAAGACATGGGGTATGAGTGGGGGGTGAGGAGAACACGAGGGAGACACGGGGCATGAGCGGAGGGTGGGGGGAACATGAGGGAGACACTGGGCATGATCGGGGGTGGGGGAACAGGTGAGACACAGGGCATGAGCGGGGTGTGGGGGTAACACAAGGGAGACACAGGGCATGAGTGGGGGGGTGGGGGAACAGGGCAGGTACTGGGCATGAGCGGGGGGTGGGGGGTACAGGAGGGAGACACGGGGCTTGAGGGGGGGTACAGGAGGGAGACACAGGGCATGATTGGGGGGTGGGGGGAACAAGAGAGAGTCAAGGGGCATGAGCGGGGGGTGGGGGAACAGGAGGGAGACATGGGGCGTGAGTACGGGATGGGGGATAAAACAATGGAAACACGGGGCATGAGCGGGGGTGGGGGAAACACGAGGGAGACACGGGGCATGAGCGGGGGGTGGGGGCAACAGGAGACACATGGGGCATGAGCGGGGGGTGGGGGATACACGAGGAAGACATGGGGTATGAGTGGGGGGTGAGGAGAACACGAGGGAGACACGGGGCATGAGCGGAGGGTGGGGGGAACATGAGGGAGACACTGGGCATGATCGGGGGCTGGGGGTAACACGAGGGAGACACGGGGCATGAGCGGGGGGTGGGGGGCAACAGGAGACACACGGGGCATGAGTGGGTGGTACACGGGGCATGAGCGGGGGGTGGGGGGAACAGGGGAGACACAAGGCATGAGCGTGGGGTGGGGGGTAACACATGGGAGACACGGGGCATGAGCGGGGGGTGGGGGGAATAGGGCAGATACTGGGCATAAGCAGGGGGTGGGGGGTACAGGAGGGAGACACGAGTTATGAGCGGGGGTGGGGGGTACTGGAGGGAGACATGGGGCATGACCGGATGGTGGGGGGAGCAAGAGACAGACACGGGGCATGAGTGGGGGGTGGGGGAACAGGAGGGACACACGGGGCATGAGCAGGGGGTGGGGGTAACACAAGGGAAACACGGGGCATGAGCGTTGGTGGGGGGAAACACGAGGGAGACACGGGGCATGAGCGCGGGGTGGGGGCAACAGGAGACACACGGGGCATGAGCGGGGGTTTGGGCGAACAAGAGAGAGACATGGGGCATGAGCGGGGGTGGCGGGTAACACGAGGGAAACACGGGGCATGAGCGGAGGGTGGGGGGAAATATGTATGAGACACGGGGCATGAGCGGGGGGTGGGGGGCAACAGGAGACTCACGGGGCATGAGCGGGGGGTGGGGGGGTACACGAGGAAGACACGGGGCATGAGCGGAGGGTGGGGAGAACACGAGGGAGACACGGGGCATGAGCTGGGGGTGGGGGGTAACACGAGGGAAACACGGGGCATGAGCGGGGGGTGGGGGGAACACGAGGGAGACACGGGGCATGAGCGGGGGGTGGGAGCCAACAGGAGACACACGGGGCAGGAGCGGTGGGTGGGGGGTACATGAGGAAGACACGGGGCATGAGCGGGGGGTGGGGGGAACACGAGTGAGACACGGGGCATGAGCGGGGGGTGGGGGGTAACACAAGGGAGACACGGGGCATGAGCGGGGGTTGGGGTGGAACAGGGGAGACACGGGGCATGAGCGGGGGTGGGGGGGAACAGGGGAAACACAGGGCATGAGCGGGGGGTGGGGGGGAACAGGGGAGACACAGGGCATGTGCGGGGGGTGGGGGGGAACAGGGGAGACACGTGGGCATGTGCGGGGGGTGGGGGGAACAGGGGTGACACATCGGCATCAGCAGGGGGTGGGGGGTACAGGAGGGAGACATGGGGCATAAGTGGGGTTGGGGGGAACAGAAGGGAGACACAAGGCATGAGCGGGGGGTGGGGGGGAACAGGGGAGACAAGGGGCATGAGCGGGGGTGGTGGGAACATGAGGAAGAAACGGGGCATGAGCAGGGGGTGGGGGAACAAGAGAGAGACACGGACAATGAGCTGGGTGTGGGGGGAACAGTACGGAGACACGGGGCATGAGCGGGGAGTGGGGGGAACAGTGGAGACACGGGGCATGAGCGGGAGGATGGGGGGAACAGTGGAGACATGGGCGATGAGCGGGGGTGGGGGGGAAAAGGAGGGAGACACGGGGCATGGGTGGGGGGTGGGGGGAAGAGGGGAGACATGGGGCATGAGCAGGGGGTGGGGGGGTACAGGAGGGAGACATGGGGCATAAGCGGGGTTGGGGGGAACAGAAGGGAGACACGAGGCATGAGCGGGGGTGGGGAAAACAGGGGAGACACGGGGCATGAGCGGGGGTGGGGGGAACACGAGGGAGAAACAGGGCATGAGCGGGGGGTGGAGGGAACAGGGCAGACACAGGGCATGAACGGGGGTTGGGGGGTACAGTAGGGAGACACGGGGCATGAGCTGGGAGTGGGGGGAACAGTGGAGACACAGGGCATGAGCGGGGGGCTGGGGGGAACAGTGGAGACATGGGGCATGAGCGGGGGGTGGGGGAACAGGGGAGACACAGGGCATGAGCGGGGGGTGGGGGGTAACACAAGGGAGACACAGGGCATGAGCGGGGGGTGGGGGAACAGGGCAGATACTGGGCATGAGCAGGGGGTGGGGGGTACAGGAGGGAGACACGGAGCATGAGCGGGGGGTGGGGGGTACAGGAGGGAGACACTGGGCATGAGCGGGCTTTTGGGCGAACAAGAGAGAGACACAAGGCATGAGCGGGGGGTGGGGGAACAGGAGGGAGACACGGGACATGTGCGGGGGGTGGGGGGTAACATGAGGGAAACACGGGGCATGAGCGGAGGGGGGGAAACATGTATGAGACACGGGGCATGAGCGGGGGGTGGAGGGCAACAGGAGACACACGGGGCATGAGCGGGGGTGGGGGGGTACACAAGGAAGACACGGGGCATGAGCGGGGGTGGGGAGAACATGAGGGAGACACGGGGCATGAGCGGGGGATTGGGGGAACACGGGGGAGACACGGGGCATGAGCGGGGGGTGGGGGGCAACAGGAGACACACAGGGCATGAGCAGGGGGTGGGGGGGAATGGGAGGGAGACACGGGGCATGAGCGGGGGTGGGGGGAACAGGGCACACACGGGGCATGAGCAGGGGGTGGGGGGAACATGGGAGACACAGGGCATGTGCGGGGGTGGGGGGAACAGGGGAGACACAGGGTATGAGCGGGTGGTGGGGGGAATGGGAGGGAGACACGAGGCATGAGCGGGGGCTGGGGGGGAGCAGGGGAGACACAGGGCATGAGTGGGGGGTGGGGGGAACGGGAGAGAGACACGGGCCATGAGCGGGGGTGTGGGTAACGTGAGAGAGACTTGGAGCATGAGCGGGGATTGGCGGGAATGGGAGGAACACACAGAGCTTACTGTGCAACGCTCTGATGAACCAATGAACAAAGATGGTGGGCGTCTCTCACAATACGACGCACTGCACGCTTCACGGCAGCCAATAGTAAAGTACGTCAGATGTCCGCGGACATCATGTAAGCGCTTGTCCAATCCCTGACCTGTCCGCAGAGCGAACAGGGAAGTGTGTCCGCGAAGCAGACACAGATATCACACATTTTTTTCACTTACATTTTGTCATTTTAAAAAAAAACTACTGGCTGGATTTACACCAACAGGGGCATGAGCGGGTGGTGGGGGGAACGGGAGGGAGACACGGAGCATGAGCAGGGGGTGGGGGGTAAAGGAGGGTACACGGGGCATGAACAGGGGGTGGGGTGGAACAGGGGAGACACGGGGCATGAGCAGGGGGTGAGGGGAACAGGGAAAATCACGGGGCATGAGCGAGAGGTGGGGGGAACGGGAGGGAGACATGAGGCATGAGCGGGGGTAGGGGGGAACAGGGGAGACACGAGATATGAGCGGTGGGTGGGGGAGAACGGGAGGGAGATACGGCCATGAGCGGGGGCGGGTGGGAGCAGGGGAAACACAGGACATGAGCAGGGGGTGGGGGAACAGGAGAGAGACACGGGCCATGAGCGGGGGGTGGGGGGAACAGGAGAGAGACACGGAGCATGAACGGGGGATGAGGGGAATGGGAGGAACACACAGAGCTTACTGTGCAACGCTCTGATGAACCGATGAACAAAGATGGCGGGCATCTCTCAGAATACGACGCACTGCACGCTTCACGGCAGCCAATAGCAAAGCACGTCAGATGTCCGCGGACATCACGCAAGCGCTTGCCCAATCCCTGTCCTGTCCGCGGAGCAAACAGGGAAGTGTGTTTTTCACATACATTTTGTCATAAAAACTACTGGACGGATTTACACCAACAGGGGCATGAGCGGAGGGTGGGGGGGAATGGGAGGGAGACACGGAGCATGAGTGGGGTGTGGGAGGGAAAAGGAGGGAGACACGGCATGAGTAGGGGGTGGGGTGGAACAGGGGAGACACGGGGCATGAGCAGGGGGTGGGGGGAACAGGGAAAATCACGGGGCATGAGCAAGAGGTGGGGGGAACGGGAGGGAGACATGGGGCATGAGTGGGGGATGCGGGAACAGGGCACACACGGGGCATGAGCGGTGGGTGCGGGAACGGGAGGGAGACATGGGGCATGAGCGGGGGGTGGGGCTGAACAGGGCACACACGGGGCATGAGCGGGTGTGGGGGGACAGGGCACACACGGGGCATGAGCAGGGGGTGGGGGTAACAGGGGAGACACGGGGCATGAGTGGGGCGTAACACAAGGGAGACGCGGGGGGTGGGGATGTTAGGGAGAATTCTCTGTTTAGGCTGAATTTCCTAACCTAGTGAGTCCCCCAGTAGCTTTGCTGGATTTCTGGAGTTTGTTTTTTTCCATCCTGCCAAGAGTGAGACTCTTTTCTCCCACTCTTGGACACGAATGTGGTTAAATTCCTTTGAATGTCAATGTGTTCTATGGGCTATGGGGTCTTTTACTCCATCGGGTCTCATATGTTTTGCTATGCGTGTTACACCGCACCCTCCGTGCCGTAACACTGGGGCGTCCTAGAGGTTCCCCACCATAGACTCCATACCCTGGGACTGACTACTGTCTCCCAGGGCATGTAAAGTCACCATTGGCTTTACTAGACCTAAATTTACTAACAGAACTAGTACAAACCATCCTATTATGGACGTACTAGTAGGGGTAATTGGATTGCCCCAGGGTCTGTTATTCGAGGGGGCACTGTCCCATCCCCCCTCGTCGAGTTTTGGCTGGTGGCAGTGGAAACTACTTGTTATATTCAACCCCGAATATAACTCTATGGGATTCTTCCCATTGTTGGAGGCTAATACTTTTTCCTGTTAGTCTCTAACATTCCACCGGTTTATTTGTCTTAAATAAGTTTATTGGTTGGTATTTTCTGCCAGAACTCGGCTTTTAAAATGGCGTCTGTGTTCGTCTCTGTAACTCCGAACCAAAGGTTGAGCCCTTTGTTCCACTTTTTTGGCAGGCTTCTACACAGAAGCCCTCCAAAGTGGTGCCATTCTTCTGGGTACCACAGAGGGTGTGGGAGGGGGTTTAGGCACCCTGCAATGAGTTGCCTTGCCAAATCAAGTCGCACTCTGGTGTGATTGGCCCAAGTGGTGAGCCACCCCGCTCACCACTTAGCGTGTTTTGATTGACAGCTAGGCTGAATTAATGGGGGTTTGCTGCATAAAAGCAGGGCTTTTGGAACTGGATCTTCAGAAGTCGCCACAGGAACTAAGAATCTGACGAGGGTAAAGCTGACCCGACCTGCAACAACGACACCTCCGGTGGAGCCCTGCTGAACCGACTCACCACTTCCCAACGACAGAGGAGATCTCCCCGCCAGAGAGTCTTCTTCCCCTGACTGGTGGGCACAACCAGTCCCCTTTGCTTTTTCTTCGCTTCGAGAGCGTAGTGGTCGAATTCCCTGTGCTGAGCACTCCGGCAACCGGATAGCCACTAGCCCATACCGCGACCAAAAGGTGGTGCCTTGTGACGGAGCCCTCCGCGGCTGGTCTCTTCCCTGGTGGTGCAACGATCTTCAACTTTCCTTCGACGACGAGATCATCTCTTCTCTTGGCAAAGCCCCGACTTGCATCCACCACCATGAACAACTGCCCCCGCCGGAGCTGTCTCTCCACATACAAGGTACCGTGTCCGCCTGGCTTCCCTTGTGACGGTTAGCATGAGTTGTCTTAATCCTTGCCTCTCCATTGGATCGCCTCCAAGCCTTCTTAACTTTCTGTTCTGAACTGGTCTGAACTTTCGGAGACAATTTGCAACAAAGACTCGAATTGCATTTCCACTGCGGTACTTTTGGGACATATCGCCTTGCCTCTCTCCGAGTGGGCCTGGCCTCTGAACTTTGCGATCTACAGTAAACACTGCCTTACTTGCCTTGCATTTGTTCGTAAAAGTGTTGGTACCAAGTTGATTTCATACCCTGCCTTTTCTCTCCCCTCCTAACGAATACTAGAGTGCCATCTAGGTTAAAGCATTCGCCTCTGTCTGCAAATAAGTGGTGCCGGTAAACCTAGACTTGTCGAACTATTGTTAGAAGAGTGAGATACTTGTAGTAATTGTGATTGAAGTTGTTTGCCGTATTAGTGCCAGTGTGTTTTTCATAGATGTGTTTTTATAAATAAATAACTATATATCTTTACACCCAAGCTCTGTCCCATGTTTGCTCGTTCTACTGTGTAAATTGCCCTATTTTGTATACTCCACATACTGCCTAACTTTTCTTGAGAGAAGTCTGACTGCTCAGCCACAGCTACCAAGTGAATCTGTGTGGTACGGACTGCTACCAAGTGGGTTTACTGCCAAACACCTGTAGTCCTAAATCTTTTGCAGTGGTCCCAGAGGGAACTGCACAGGTTTCCGCCTAACACTGGTGTACAGTGGTGGGATTTGTATCGAGTATACAGTTTAGAGTGCTTTTCAACACTTTAGGATAACTAACCACAAAGCTTAGCACTAAAAAGCAACTTTCAAAAACATGTGTACTATGGAAGTTTACAGTCAAGAGTCCTTGTCAGGTGAAAATACTGAGAGTTTACGAGCTCTCTGTAGACAAGAGAATCTTTCTGTAAGAGGCAAGAAAGTAGAACTGATAGCGAGACTGCTGGAAAACCAAAGTCTGGGTACTGGTTCAGAGGAACCAACTTCTCCAGCGAATGTAGAAAACAGTGATGGTATTGATCTGAATCAAAGTCTTGATAATGAGTCAGAGGAGGAAAGTGAACCTAATGAAGTTAGCCACTCTGAGCCTCTGTCTGCCTTATCTACTGTACCTACGGGGCCCATACCAGGTCCCACATGTAACACTGCTTATTTTGAACTTGAAAAAATGAAGCTCGAGTTAGAATACAGGCGTTTTTTAGCCCAATCTGAAAGAAACCAAGAGCTAGATTTCAGACGGATGAATGCCCAGGCTGAGCAGAAGCAAGCTGAATTAAGGCTAAGAGAAATAGAACTTAATCATGAGTTAGAGATGAAAAAGTTATCTGTGGAAAATGCTTCTCTTTCCTCTGGTTCCTCGAGAAGTTCCAGTCCCAAAAGACCCCGGATGCCTAAGGAATTAGTGGGTATGTATGAATCGAGATTGGATGTGTTGGATTGGTTAAAACTGTTTGAATATAATCATGGGCTCCAGGACATCACAGGGAATGAGTTACTTCCCTGGTTGTTCTCTAGGCTTCCCCCTGTTGCGACTGATGTGGTAATGGAGTTGGGGGAGGCGGATAAGAAGGATTACAAAAGTGTGAAACTAGCTTTGATAGCTAGATTCGGGAAGACCCGTTCCCAGTATCTTAAGAGGTTTAGAACCCTCAAAAAGCATGATGGTACCCCTTGGGCTACGTGGGTGAGTGAAGGGTTGAAAAACTTAGAGGGATGGATTAAGGGTTACAAGGTGAACACTTATGAGGGTATGAAGAATCTTTTTATGTTGGAGTCTATTTATGATGCCTGATCTCCTGAGCTCAGAGAGCACTTGGCTGATTCGAAGGAATTGGATTCCAGGAAGCTAGCTAAGGCTGCTGATTTATGGGTTGCCAACAGGGCTACTCATAAGGATTCTGGGGCAACTCAGAAAAAGGATGAGGGAAAACAGCCTAAAAAAGACTCAAAAGAGAATGAGAATTCTAATAACTCAAATTCCAAAGAGTGCCCCAAACCAAACCAGAAGGGTAAGCCACAAGGAAAATTGCAGCAGAATAGTGTGCCTTCTGGTGCCAAACCAGAGGGAAGCTAGAACAAGCCACCATTCCAGAAAGCATTCGGAAAATGCTTTGTTTGTGGCTCGACTGACCACGTGAAAGGAGATCCCAGATGTAAGGGTAAACCTTCAGGGGTCCAGCTTGTCTCCTTAGCCTTCGCTCCAGAGGAGGAAGTCCAAATGGCAAGTGGAAACTTTCTACTGCTGGCTGATGAACCCATTGGACTCTCAGCCAGTGTTTCTTTAGTGTCTCTGGGTTTGTGGGAACAACAGAATTTAGATGTCTATAATTCTATCCCAGATAATACTAAAGAGTATTATAAGGACAGTGTCCAGGTGAATGGTCAGGAGACTCCTGCCATTAGGGACACTGGGGCCAGCATAACTGTGGTGGATAAATCTTTTTTTCAGGCTGAGGATGTTGCTAAGGCACCCAAACGCCTCACCAAGTTAGCTGGAGGGCCTGTGCAGATGCTTCCCCAATTACCAGTTCTCATCCAGTGTAATGGCATGACTGTGAAGATACCTGTCAGCATACAGAGTGAGGTACCAGGACGCGTTCTCTTGGGTAACGATTTGAAAACTCTCGGAGTTGTGTCGCATACCCCCAGACCTCCTAGTAAACGGTAACAGGAGCTAACCAGACCTGCAAGGGAGAGAACCATGAGAGGTACTCTCCAGGAGATGATGAAGAAAGAAATCACTCCTGCTCCTCTGGAATTGTCAGCTGCTGTCTCACAGAAATCAGAAGCGAAAGGGAAACCTAAGACTTCTATACCGAAACCAGCAGCCAGCACTTCAGTGCAGCCCAAACGGACTTCCCCGCGGTTGTCCAAAGTTACACCCGTAACTCCCCCTCCAGCTGAGGCTGAGACGGAGGTACAACCCTGTGTGGTAGAATTAGACTCTGAAGAAGAGCTAATGGAAGGCCAGGAACTCATTGGAGATCTGAATCCTGTTGACCATCCTGAGCTGCAGTCTTTACTGGCAGAAGGTGGACCCAACAGGGCAGACTTCAGTAAGGGACAGAGAGAATGTCCAACTCTGGAAGGTCTTTGCCACCAGGCAGAAGCTCAGGCTGAAAGGCAAGAGCCTGGGAAATACAGGTTGCACTGGGAAGATGGCCTCTTCTACAGTGAACCGACTGAGTCTGCACCTGGAGACTACAAACGACTTGTAGTACCCCAAGAGAACAGACCACAGTTCTTGCAGTTAGCCCACGAGATTCCTTTGGCTGGTCACTTGAGTTTCAAGAAGACTAAGGAAAGGCTCTCTCTCTACTTTTATTGGCCGAAGATGGGGGCCGAAGTAGAAAAACACTGCAGGAGCTGCCACACCTGCCAGACCTCTGGTAAGGTGGGCTCCAAGAATGTGGCACCTTTAGTGCCTCTCCCAGTTGTGGGAGTACCATTTGAGAGAGTAGGGATTGACATTGTTGGTCCCCTTGATCCTCCAACTTCCTCAGGCAACAGGTTTATACTTGTTGTAGTAGACCATGCTACTAGGTATCCTGAGGCAATTCCTAGGAGGACTGTTACAGCTCCGGCTGTGGCTAAGGCCCTCCTTGGTATTTTTCCCAGCGTCGGGTTTCCTAAGGAAGTAATCTCTGACAGGGGGTCAAACTTTATGTCCCACTACATGAAAGCCATGTGGAAAACCTGTGGAGTTACTTACAAGTTCTCAACAGCTTACCACCCACAAACCAATGGGTTGGTAGAACGGTTCAACCGAACCATGAAGAGCATGATAGGTGCTTTAGAAGAACACCTTAAATGAAAGTGGGACCTTCTACTGCCATGCCTTCTCTTTGCTTATAGAGAAGTCCCTCAGGAGGGAGTAGGTTATTCTCCCTTTGAGCTTCTCTATGATCATCCCGTCAGAGGTCCATTGGCCCTGATTAAGGAGGGGTTGGAGAGTGCTCCTTCCCCCAAGCCAGTCAGAGTGACTGACTACGTGATAGGTCTCCTGAGGAGAATGTCGCAACTGATGACGGAAGCAAGCGATAACTTGAAAGCTGGACAAGCATTGGTCAAGCACTGGCATGATCAAAAAGCTAACATGGTTGAGTTCGCTGAAGACCAGCTAGTTCTCGTTATGATCCCAACAAGGCAGAGGGCCTTGCAAGACAAATGGATGGGACCCTTCAGAGTCGTGGGTAAACTCAGAGAGGTCAACTATCTGGTGGACGTGGGCAATCCCAAGGAGGCTCCGACAGTCTTCCACACCAACCGACTCAAAGCGTATGTCTCAAGACCTGATGTAGGAGCGTTGCTTCTAGCATCATCAGAGGAAGAAGAAGAGAGTGAAGCTCTTCCTGATCTCCTCAGAGGCTTACCTTTAGATGAAATAATTGAAGGAGTAAATCTCTCTTCAAATCTGACACCTGAGCAACAAGAAGAGTGCAAATCTATGTTAAATCAGTTTGCCTCTCTGTTCTCACTTTCACCAGGCTTGACCCGTTGGGGCCAGCATGACATACTCACTGGTGACTGTCTGCCAGTCAAAAGCAGAGGATACCGAATGTCAGAAAATGTACGAACCCACATCAAAGGGGAGGTCAGCAAGATGCTTGATCTAGGGGTAATAGAGCCCTCTACTAGTCCATGGTCTAGCCCAGTTGTGTTAGTACCAAAGGCCGGATCTAAAGAACTTAGATTCTGCATGGATTATAGAGCTCTTAATGCAGTCACCACGACTGATGCCCACCCTTTGCCAAGGACAGATGAGTTGGTGGACAGACTTGGTTCTGCCAAGTTCCTCAGCACATTTGACTTGACGTCAGGCTATTGGCAAATAGCCCTGACAGACCATGCCAAGGAGAAAACTGCATTTTCTACCCCCGTTGGCTTATACCAGTTTAAGGTAATGCCTTTCGGATTAAAAAATGCACCTGCTACATTTCAACGGATGGTAAACCAGGTTCTGAATGGGATGGAGGACTTCTGCATGGCATACTTGGATGACATAGCAGTGTTCAGCAATTCCTGGGAAGAACATGTAACCCACCTAAGAGATGTTTTGCAGGCTATTGGACGAGCCAATCTGACCATAAAGGCGAGTAAATGCCAAATTGGTCAGAGTAAGGTCGTCTATCTTGGACATGAGGTAGGAGGTGGAGAAATAAGGCCTTTGCTCAGTAAGATTGAAGCTGTGCAAAATTAGACAACACCTAGTACTCAGACCCAAGTGAGAGCCTTCTTAGGTCTCACTGGGTATTACAGGAATTTCATTGAGAACTATGGGACCATAGCTTCTCCTCTGAATGTCATCTCCTCTCCCAAATTTCCTAAAAAGGTTAAATGGAACGAGGAGTGCAATCAGGCTTTTGAAAAACTGAAAAAAGGCTCTTTGCCAAGCCCGAGTACTCAGAGCTCCTGATTACCACCAAACTTTCATTGTGCAGACAGATGCTTCGAATGTAGGAATAGGTGCCGTACTCAGTCAACTGGATGGGAAAGGTAGGGAGCACCCCGTTTGCTTCATCAGCCGCAAGCTGAAGGATCCTGAAACAAGGTGGGCAACAATCGAAAGAGAATGTTTTGCTATCGTGTGGGCTCTGAAGAAGTTTAGGCCATACTTGGATGGTTCTACTTGTGTCATTCAGACTGACCACCAACCCTTGAGATGGTTAATGCAAATGAAAGGGGAAAACCCAAAACTACTGAGATGGTCGATCTGCCTGCAAGGGTTTGATTTCACCATTGAGCACAGGTCAGGGTGTCACCACCAAAATGCTGATGGTCTCTCTAGGATGTATGTCATCGACTAGAGGTATGAGATTCATCCAGGTGTGGATTAAATCCTCCTGTCCCTTAGTCTGGGGAGGGGGGGCGAGTTTTAGGGAGAATTCTCTGTTTAGGCTGAATTTCCTAACCTAGTGAGTCCCCCAGCAGCTTTGCTGGATTTCTGGAGTTTGTTTTTTTCCATCCTGCCAAGAGTGAGACTCTTTTCTCCCACTCTTGGACACGAATGTGGTTAAATTCCTTTTGAATGTCAATGTGTTCTATGGGCTATGGGGTCTTTTACTCCATTGGGTCTCATATGTTTTGCTATGTGTGTTACACCGCACCCTCCGTGCTGTAACACTGGGTTGTCCTAGAGGATCCCCACCATAGACTCCATACCCTGGGACTGACTACTGTCTCCCAGGGCATGTAAAGTCACCATTGGCTTTACTAGACCTAAATTTACTAACAGAACTAGTACAAATCATCCTATTATGGATGTACTAGTAGGGGTAATTCGATTGCCCCTGGGTCTGTTATTCGAGGGGGAACTGTCCCGTCCCCCCTCGTCGAGTTTTGGCTGGTGGCAGTGGAAACTACTTGTTATATTCGACCCCGAATAAAACTCTATGGGATTCTTCCCATTGTTGGAGGCTAATACTTTTTCCTGTTAGTCTCTAACATACCACTGGTTTATTTGTCTTAAATCAGTTTATCGGTTGGTATTTTCTGCCAGAACTCGGTTTTTAAAATGGCGTCTGTGTTCGTCTCTGTAACTCCGAACCAAAGGTTGAGCCCTTTGTTCCACTTTTTTGGCGGGCTTCTACACAGAAGCCCTCCAAAGTAGTGCCATTCTGTCTGGGTACCACAGGGGGTGTGGGAGGGGGTTTAGGCACCCTGGACTGAGTTGCCTTGCCAACTCAAGTCGCACTCTGGTGTGATTGGCCCAAGTGGTGAGCCACCCCGCTCACCACTTAGTGTGTTTTGATTGACAGCTAGGCTGAATGAATGGGGGTTTGCTGCATAAAAGCAGGGCTTTTGGGACTGGATCTTCAGAAGTCGCCACAGGACCTAAGAATCCGACGAGGGTAAAGAAGAGCCGACCTGCAACGACGACACCTCCGGTGGAGCCCTGCTGAACCGACTCACCACTTCCCAATGACAGAGGAGATCTCCCCGCCGGAGAGTCTTCTTCCCCTGACTGGTGGGCACAACCAGTCCCCTTTGCTTTTTCTTCGCTTCGAGGGCGGAGTGGTCGAATTGCCCTTGCTGAGCACTCCGGCAACCGGATAGCCACTAGCCCATACCGCGACCAAAAGGTGGTGCCTTGTGACGGAGCCCTCCGCGACTGGTCTCTTCCCTGGTGGTGCAACGATCTTCAACTTTCCTTCGACGACGAGATCATCTCTTCTCTTGGCAAAGCCCCGACTTGCATCCACCACCAGGAACAACTGCCCCCGCCGGAGCTGTCTCTCCACATACAAGGTACCGTGTCCGCCTGGCTTCCCTTGTGACGGTTAGCGTGAGGTGTCTTAATCCTTGCCTCTCCATTGGGTCGCCTCCAAGCCTTCTTAACTTTCTGTTCTCAACTGGTCCGAACTTTCTGAGACAATTTGCAACAAAGACTCGAATTGCATTTCCACTGTGGTACTTTTGGGACATATCGCCTTGCCTCTCTCCGAGTGGGCCTGGCCTCTGAACTTTGCGGTCTACAGTAGACCCTGCCTTACTTGCCTTGCATTTGTTCGTAAAAGTGTTGGTACCAAGTTGATTTCATACCCTGCCTTTTCTCTCCCCTCCTAACGAATACTAGAGTGCCATCTAGGTTAAAGCATTAAGTGGTGCCGGTAAACCTAGACTTGTCGAACTATTGTTAGAGGAGTGAGATACTTGTAGTAATTGTGATTGAAGTTGTTTGCCGTATTAGTGCCAGTGTGTTTTTCATAGATGTGTTTTTATAAATAAATAACTATATATCTTTAGACCCAAGCTCTGTCCCGTGTTTGCTCGTTCTACTGTGTAAATTGGCCTATTTTGTATACTCCACATACAGCCTAACTTTTCTTGAGAGAAGTCTGACTGCTCAGCCACAGCTACCAAGTGAATCTGTGTGGTACGGATTGCTACCAAGTGGGTTTACTGCCAAACACCTGTAGTCCTAAATCTTTTGCAGTGGTCCCAGAGGGAACTGCACAGGTTTCCGCCTAACAGGGGGTAACACAAGGGAGACACGAAGCATGAGCGGGGGTGTGGGGGTACAGGGGAGACACGGGGCATGAGCGGTGGGTGGGGGGAACAGGGGAGACAAGGGGCATGAGCAGAGGGTGGGGGGAAAAGGAGGGAGACACAGGGCATGAGCAGGGGGTGGGGAGGGACGGGAGGGAGACACGGGGCATGAGTGGTGGGTGGGGGGAACAGGGGACACACGAGGCATGAGCAGGGGGTGGGGGGAACAGGGGAGACACGTGGGCATGAGCAGTGGGTGGGGTGGAACAGGGGAGACACAGGGCATGAGCGGGGGGTGGGGGGAACAGGGAAAACACAGGGCACACATGGGGCATGAGCAGGGGGTGGGGGGAAACAGGGCACACACTGGGCATGAGCAGAGGGTGGAGGGTAACACGAGCGAGACACAGGGCATGAGCGGGGGGTGGGGTGGTACAGGGGAGACACGGGGCATGACTCCCTTGTGTTACTCCCACCCCCCGCTCATGCCCTGTGTCTCCCCTGTTCCCCCACCCCCTGCTCATGCCCCGTGTCTCCACTGTTCCCCCCACCCCCCTGCTCATGCCCCGTGTCTCCACTTTTCCCCCACCCCCCTCTCATGCCCTGTGTCTCCCTACTGTTCCCACCACCCCCCGCTCATGGTCCGTGTCTCTCTCTTGTTCCCACCACCCCCCGCTCATGGTCCGTGTCTCTCTCTTGTTCCCCCACCCCCAGCTCATGCCCCGTGTTGCCCCTGTTCCCCCCCACCCCCCGCTTATGCCCCATGTCTCCCTCCTGTACCCCCCACCCCCGCTCATGCCACGTGTCTCCCTTGTTCCTCCACCCCCCGCTCATGCCCCATGTCTCCCTCCTTTTCCCCACAGAAACAGGGAAAACACGGGGCATATGAGCGGGGGGTGGGGGGAATGGGAGGGAGACATGGGGCATGAGTCGGGGTGGGGGAGAACAGGGCACACACGGGGCATGAGCTGGGGTTGGGGGGGACAGGGCACACATGGGGCATGAGCCGGGGGTGGGGGGAACAGGGCACACACGGGGCATGAGCGGGGGGTGGGGGGAACAGGGCACACACGGGGCATGAGCAGGGGGTGGGGGGGAACAGTGGACACATGGGGCATGAGCAGGGGGTGGGGGAACAGGGGAGACACGGAGCATGAGAGGGGGGTGAGGGGAAAAGGAGGGAGAAACGGGGCATGAGCAGAGGGTGGGGGGAACAGGGGAGACACAGGGCATGAGCCGGGGGTGGAGGGGTACAGGAGGGAAACACGGGGCATGAACCGGGGTGGGGGGAACAGGGGAGACACAGGGCATGAGCGGGGGGTGGGGGGTAACACAAGGGAGACACGGGGCATGAGCAGGGGGTGGGGAGAACAGGGCAGATACTGGGCATGAGCGGGGAGTGGAGGGTACAGTAGGGAGACACGGGGCATGAGTGGGGGGTGGGGGGAACAAGAGAGAGACACGGGGCATGAGCGGGGGGTGGGGGAACAGGAGGGAGACACTGGGCATGAGTAGGGGGTGGGGGGTAATACGAGGGAGACACAGGGCTTGAGCGGGGGGGGTGGGGAACAGGGGAGACACGTGGGCATGAGCGGGGGTGGGGGGAACAGGGGAGACACATGGGCATGAGCGGGGTTGGAGGGGAAAAGGAGGGAGACACGGGGCATGAGCGGGGACTGGGGGAACAGGGGAGACACATGGGCATGAGCAGGGGGTGGGGGGAGCGGAGGTAGACACGGGGCATGAGCGCGGGGTGGGGGAAAAAGCAAGGAAACACGGGGCATGCGCAGGGGGTGGGGGGAACAGGGGACACACGAGGCATGAGCAAGGGGTGGGGGGAACAGGGGAGACAAGTGGGCATGAGCAGGGGGTGGAGGGAACAGGGAAAACACAGGGCATGAGCAAGGGGTGGGGGAACGGAAGGGAGACACGGGGCATGAGCGGAGTGTGGGGGGGAACAGGACACACACGGGGCATGAGTGGGGGGTGGGGGTAACAGGGCACACACGGGCCAAGAGCGGGGGGTGGGGGAACAGGGCACACACGGGGCATGAGCGTGGGGTGGGGGTGAAAAGGGAACACACGGGGCATGAGCAGGGGGTGGGGGGAACAGAGCAGACACGGAGCATGATTGGGGGGTGGGGAAAAGGAGGGAGACATGGGGCATGAGCGGGGGGTGGAGGAACAAGGGAGACACGTGGCATGAGCGGGGGTGGGGGGTACAGGAGGGAGACATGGGGCATAAGCGGGGGGTGGGGGGGAACAGGGGCAACACGGGGCATGAGCTGGGGGTGGGGGAACAAGAGAGAGACACGGACCATGAGCGGGGGGTGGTGGGAACAAGAGAGAGACACGGACCATGAGCGGGGGGTGGTGGGAACAGTAGGGAGACACAGGGCATGAGAGGGGGGTGGGGGAAAAGTGGAGACACGGGGCATGAGCAGGGGGGTGGGCGGAACAGTGGAGACACGGGGCATGAGCAGGGGGTGGGGGAACAGGGGAGACACAGGGCATGAGCGGGGGGTGGGAGTAACACAAGGGAGTCATGGGGCATGAGCGGGGGGTGGGGGAAATAGGGCAGATACTGTGGATGAGCAGGGGTGGGGGGTACAGGAGGGAGACACGGGGCATGAGTGGGGGTGGGGGGGTACTGGAGGGAGACACGGGGCATGACAGGGGGGTGGGGGGAACAGGAGACAGACATGGGGCATGAGCGGGGGGTGGGGGGTTAACAAGAGGCATGAGCGGGTGTGGGGGGAAAAGGGCACACATGGGGCATGTGCGGGGGGTGGGGGGAACAGGGCACACACGGGGCATGAGCAGGGGTTGGGGGGGAACAGGGCACACACAGGAAATGAGCAGGGGGTGGGGGAACAGGGGACACAGGGGGCATGAGCAGGGGGTGGGGGGAACAGCGGAGACACGGAGCATGAACGGGGGTGGGGGGAAAAGGAGGGAGACACGTGTCATGAGCGGGGGGTGGGGGTACAGGAGGGAGACACGGGGCATAAGCGGGGTTTGGGGTGAACGGAAGGGAGACACGAGGCATAAGAGGGGGGTGGGGGAACAGGGGAAACACGGGGCATGAGCGGGGGGTGGTGGAATATGAGGGAGACACGGGGCATGAGCGGGGGTGGGGGGAAAAGGGCAGACACGGGGCATGAGCGGGGGGTGGGGGAACAGTAGGGAGACACGGGGCATGAGCGGGGGGTGGGGGAACAGTGGAGACATGGGGCATGAGCAGGGGGTGGGGGAAACAGTGGAGACATGGGGCATGAGCGGGGGTGGGGGAAACAGGGAAACAGGGCAGACACGGGGCATGAGCGGGTGGTGGGGGTACAGGAGGGAGACACGGGGCATGAGCAGGGGGTGGGGGGAACAGGGCAGACACGGGGCATGAGCGGGGGGTGGGGGTACAGGAGGGAGACACGGGGCAAGAGCGGGGGGTGGGGGGAACAGTAGGGAGACACGGGGCATGAGCGGGGGGTGGGGGAACAGGTGAGACACAGGGCATGAGCGGGGGGTGGGGGGTAACACAAGGGAGATACGGGGCATGAGCGGGGTGTGGGGAACAGGGCAGATACTGGGCATGAGCGGGGGGTGGGGGAACAGGAGGGAGAAACAGGGCATGAGTAGGGGGTGGGGGGTAACAGAAGGGAAACACGGGGCATGAGCGGGGGTGGGGGAAACACGAGGGAGACACAGGGCTTGAACGGGGGATGGGGGGAAAGGGGAGACACGTGGGCATGAGCGTGGGTGGGGGGGAACAGGGGAGACACATGGGCATGAGTGGGGTTGGAGGGGAAAAGGAGGGAGACACGGTGCATGAGCAGGGGCTGGGGGGAACAGGGGAGACACTTGGGCATGAGCAGGGGGTGGGGGAGCGGAGGTAGACACGGGGCATGAGCGGGGGGTGGGGGGGAAAGCAAGGAAGCACGGGGCATGAGCAGGGGGTGGGGGGGAACAGGGGACACACGAGGCATGAGCAGGGGGTGGGGGGGAACAGGGAAGACACGTGGGCATGAGCAGGGGGTGGGGTGGAACAGGGGAGACACAGGGCATGAGCGGGGGTGGGGGGAACAGGGAAAACACAGGGCACACACGGGGCATGAGCGGGGGTGGGGGGAACGGGAGGGAGACACGGGGCATGAGTGGGGGGTGGGGGGAAAATGAGGGAGACACGGGGCATGAGTAGGGGGTCCGGTGGAAAAGGGGAGACACCGGGCATGAGCAGGGGGTTGGGGGAATAGGGAAAACACAGGGCATAAGAGGGGGTGGGGGGAACAGGAGGGAGACACGGGGCATGAGCGGGGGTGGGGGGAGCAGTGCACACACGGTGCATGAGCAGGGGGCGGGGGGGAACAGGGCACACATGGGGCATGAGCAGGGGGTGGGGGTAACACGAGGGAGACACGGGGCATGAGCGGGGTGTGGGGGGTAACACGAGGGAGACACAAAGCATGAGCGGGGGTGGGGGATAACACAAGGGAGACACAAAGCATGAGCGGGGGGTGCGGGGAACAGGGGAGACACGGGGCATGAGCGGCAGGTGGGGGGAACAGGGGAGACAAGGGGCATGAGCCGGGGGTGGGGGAAAAGGAGGGAGACACAGGGCATGAGCAGGGGGTGGGGGGAATGGGAGGGAGAGACTGGGCATGAGCGGGGGGTGGGAGGGAACAGGGGACACACGGGGAATGAGCGGGGGTGGGCGGAACAGGGCACACACGGGGCATGAGCGGGGGGTGGGGGATAACAGGGCACACACGGGGCATGAGCAGGGGGTGGGGGGAACAGGGCACACATGGGGCATGAGCAGGGGATGGGGTAACACGAGGGAGACATGGGGCATGAGCAGGGGGTGGGGTGGAACAGGGGGGACACGGGGCATGAGTAGGGGCTGGAGGGAACAGGGAAAACACAGGGCATGAGCGGGGTGTGGGGGGAACGGAAGGGAGACATGGGGCATGAGCGGGGTGTGGGGGGAACAGGACACACACGGGGCATGAGTGGGAGGTGGGGGTAACAGGGCACATACGGGGCATGAGCAGGGGGGTGGGGGAAACAGGGCACACACGGGGCATGAGTGGGGGGTGGGGGGGAAAGTGCACACACAGGGCATGAGCAGGGGGTGGGGGGAACAGAGGACACAGGGGGCATGAGCAGGGGGTGGGGGGAACAGAGGAGACACGGAGCATGATTGGGGGGTGGGGGGAAAAGGAGGGAGACACGGGGCATGAGCGGGGGGTGGGGGAACAAGGGAGACACGTGGCATGAGTGGGGGGTGGGGGGTACAGGAGGGAGACACGGGCATGAGCGCGGGGTGGGGGGAACAGGGCAGACACCGGGCATGAACAGGGGGTGGGGGGTACAGGAGGGAGACACGGGGCATGGGCGGGGGGTCGGGGGAACAAGAGAGAGACACGGACCATAAGCGGGGGTTGGTGGGAACAGTCGGGAGACACAGGGCATGAGAGGGGGGTATGGGGAAAAGTGGAGACACGAGGCATGAGCAGGGGGGTGGGGGGAACAGTGGAGACATGGGGCATCAGCGGGGGGTGGGGGGAACAGGGGAGACACAAGGCATGAGCGGGGGGTGGGGGGTAACACATGGGAGACACGGGGCATGAGCGGGGGGTGGAGAGAATTGGTGCAGATACTGGGCATAAGCAGGGGGTGGGGGGTACAGGAGGGAGACACGAGTTATGAGCGGGGGTGGGGGGGTACTGGAGGGAGACATTGGGCATGACCGGATGGTGGGGGGAGCAAGAGACAGACACGGGGCATGAGTGGGGGGTGGGGGAACAGGAGGGAGACACGGGGCATGAGCAGGGGGTGGGGGTAACACAAGGGAAACACGGGGCATGAGCGGTGGTGGGGGGAAACACGAGGGAGACACGGGGCATGAGCGCGGGGTGGGGGCAACAGGAGACACACGGGGCATGAGCGGGGGGTGGGGGGAACAGGGCACACACGGGGCATGAGTGGGGGGTGGTGGGGAAGAGGGCACACACAGGGCATGAGCAGGGGGTGGGGGGAACAGGGGACACAGGGGGCATGAGCAGGGGGTGGGGGGACAGCGGAGACACGGAGCATGAAAGGGGTTGGGCGGAAAAGGAGGGAGACACAGGGCATGAGCGGGGGTGAGGGGAACAAGGGAGACACGTGGCATGAGCGGGGGGTGGGGGTACAGGAGGGAGACACGGGGCATAAGCGGGGTTTGGGGGGAATGGAAGGGAGACACGAGGCATAAGAGGTGGTGGGGGAGAACAGGGGAAACACGGGGCATGAGCGGGGGGTGGGGGAACACGAGGGAGACACGGGGCATGAGCGGGGGCTGGGGGTAAAGGAGGGAGACACCGGGCATGAGCAGGGGGTGGGGGGCACAAGAGAGAGACACGGACCATGAGTGGGGGGTGGGGGGAACAGTAGGGAGACACGGGGCATGAGCGGGGGTGAGGGGAACAGTGGAGACACGGGGCATGAGCGGGGGGTGGGGGAACAGGTGAGACACAGGGCATGAGCAGGGTGTGGGGGTAACACAAGGGAGACACAGGGCATGAGTGGGGGGGTGGGGGAACAGGGCAGATACTGGGCATGAGCGGGGGGGGTGGGGGGTACAGGAGGGAGACAGGGGGCTTGAGCGGGGGGTACAGGAGGGAGACACGGGGCATGAGCGGGGGGTGGGGGAACAGGAGGGAGACATGGGGCATGAGTCGGGGATGGGGGTAACACAATGGAAACACGGGGCATGAGCGGGGGTGGGGGAAACACGAGGGAGACACGGGGCATGAGCAGGGGTGGGGGCAACAGGAGACACATGGGGCATGAGCGGGGGGTGGGGGGTACACGAGGAAGACATGGGGTATGAGTGGGGGTGAGGAGAACACGAGGGAGACACGGGGCATGAGAGGAGGGTGGGGGGAACATGAGGGAGACACTGGGCATGATCGGGGGGTGGGGGAACAGGTGAGACACAGGGCATGAGCGGGGTGTGGGGGTAACACAAGGGAGACACAGGGCATGAGTGGGGGGGTGGGGGAACAGGGCAGGTACTGGGCATGAGCGGGGGGTGGGGGGTACAGGAGGGAGACACGGGGCTTGAGGGGGGGTACAGGAGGGAGAAACAGGGCATGAGTGGGGGGTGGGGGGAACAAGAGAGAGACAAGGGGCATGACCGGGGGGTGGGGGAACAGGAGGGAGACATGGGGCGTGAGTAGGGGATGGGGGATAACACAATGGAAACACGGGGCATGAGCGGCGGTGGGGGAAACACGAGGGAGACACGGGGCATGAGCGGGGGGTGGGGGCAACAGGAGACACATGGGGCATGAGCGGGGGGTGGGGGATACACGAGGAAGACATGGGGTATGAGTGGGGGGTGAGGAGAACACGAGGGAGACACGGGGCATGAGCGGAGGGTGGGGGGAACATGAGGGAGACACTGGGCATGATCGGGGGCTGGGGGTAACACGAGGGAGACACGGGGCATGAGCGGGGGGTGGGGGGCAACAGGAGACACACGGGGCATGAGTGGGTGGTACACGGGGCATGAGCGGGGGGTGGGGGAACAGGGGAGACACAAGGCATGAGCGGGGGGTGGGGGGTAACACATGGGAGACACGGGGCATGAGCGGGGGGTGGGGGGAATAGGGCAGATACTGGGCATAAGCAGGGGGTGGGGGGTACAGGAGGGAGACACGAGTTATGAGCGGGGGTGGGGGGGTACTGGAGGGAGACATGGGGCATGACCGGATGGTGGGGGGAGCAAGAGACAGACACGGGGCATGAGTGGGGGGTGGGGGAACAGCAGGGACACACGGGGCATGAGCAGGGGGTGGGGGTAACACAAGGGAAACACGGGGCATGAGCGTTGGTGGGGGGAAACACAAAGGAGACACGGGGCATGAGCGCGGGGTGGGGGCAACAGGAGACACACGGGGCATGAGCGGGGGGTGGGGGGAACAGGGCACACACGGGGCATGAGTGGGGGGTGGTGGGGAAGAGGGCACACACAGGGCATGAGCAGGGGGTGGGGGGAACAGGGGACACAGGGGGCATGAGCAGGGGGTGGGGGGACAGCAGAGACACGGAGCATGAAAGGGGGTGGGGGGAAAAGGAGGGAGACACAGGGCATGAGCGGGGGTGGGGGGAACAAGGGAGACACGTGGCATGAGCGGGGGTGGGAGTACAGGAGGGAGACATGGGGCATAAGCGGGGTTTGGGGGGAATGGAAGGGAGACACGAGGCATAAGAGGGGGTGGGGGAGAACAGGGGAAACACGGGGCATGAGCGGGGGTGGGGGGAACAGGGCAGACACGGGGCATGAGCGGGGGGTGGGGGGTAAAGGAGGGAGACACGGGGCATGAGCAGGGGGTGGGGGGAACAAGAGAGAGACACAGACAATGAGTGGGGGGTGGGGGGAACAGTAGGGAGACATGGGGCATGAGCGGGGGTGAGGGGAACAGTGGAGACACGGGGCATGAGTGGGGGGTGGGGGAACAGGTGAGACACAGGGCATGAGCGGGGTGTGGGGGTAACACAAGGGAGAAACAGGGCATGAGTGGGGGGGTGGGGGAACAGGGCAGATACTGGGCATGAGCGGGGGGTGGGGGGTACAGGAGGGAGACACGGGGCATGAGCGGGGGGTGGGGGAACAGGAGGGAGACTTGGGCATGAGTAGGGGATGGGGGTAACACAATGGAAACACGGGGCATGAGCGGGGGTGGGGGAAACACGAGGGAGACACGGGGCATGAGCGGGGTGGGGGCAACAGGAGACACATGGGGCATGAGCAGGGGGTGGGGGGTACACGAGGAAGACATGGGGTATGAGTGGGGGGTGAGGAGAACACGAGGGAGACACGGGGCATGAGCGGAGGGTGGGGGGAACATGAGGGAGACACTGGGCATGATCGGGGGCTGGGGGTAACACGAGGGAGACACGGGGCATGAGCGGGGGGTGGGGGGCAACAGGAGACACACGGGGCATGAGTGGGTGGTACACGGGGCATGAGCGGGGGTTGGGGGGAACACGAGGGAGACACAGGGCATGAGCGGGGGGTGGGGGGAACACGAGGGAGACACGGGGCATGAGCGGGGGGTAGGGGGGTAAAACGAGGGAGACACGGGGCATGAGCGGGGCTGGGGGGAACAGGGGAAACACGGGGCATGAGCAGGGGGTGGTGGGAACGGGAGGGAGACACAAGGCATGAGCGGGGGCTGGGGGGAACAGGGCACGCATGGGGCATGAGCAGGGGTGGGGGGGAAAGGAGGGAGACACAGGACATGAGCGGGTGGGGGGAACAGGGGAGACACGGGGCATGAGCGGGGGCTGGTGGGAAAGGAGGGAGACACAGGACATGAGTGGGGGTGGCGGGGAACGTGAAGCAGAAACGGGGCATGAGCGAGGAGGGGGGAAAAGGAGGGAGACACGGCACATGAGCAGGGGGTGGGGGGAAAAGGAGGGAGACACGGGGCATGAGCAGGGGGTGGGGGGAACAGGGGAGACACAGGGCATGAGCGGGGTGTAGGGGGAACAGTGCACACACGGGGCATGAGCTCAGGTGGGGGGAAAGGAGGGAGACACGGGACATGAGCGGGGTGGGGGAACAGGGGAGACACGCGGCATGAGCGAGGGCTGGTGGGAAAGGAGGGAGACATGGGACATGAGTGGGGGGTGGGGGAGAACGGGAAGCAGAAACAGGGCATGAGCAGCGGGTGGGGGGGAACAGGGGAGACACGGGACATGAGCGGGGGTAGGGGGAACGGAAGGGAGACACGGGCCGTGAGCGGGGGTGGAGGGGAACAGGGCAGACTCGGGGCATGAGCGGGGGTTAGGGGGAACGGGAGAGAGCCATGGGCCATGAGCGAGTGGTGGGGGGAACGGGAGAGAGACACGGAGCGTGAGCGGGGGGTGGGGGGAACGGGAGGAACACACAGAGCTTACTGTGCAATGCTCTGATGAACCGATGAACAAAGATGGTGGGCGTCTCTCACAATACGATGCACTGCGCGGAGTCCCGTAGAGTCCCAGTCAGCCCAGGATTCTGAACCGAGAGGAGCTGCTGCTACATCGTGCTTTGCTGGAGACTTTTTCAAACTGTTCTACACTGGCCCTTTACCTGGTTGACTCCACCTTAAATAGGTGTTGCAGGCATGAAGCACCGCGCGGAGTCCCGTAGAGTCCCAGTCTGACCAGTCGCCATCAGGACGCATCAGGACGGTGTAAGGACGGTGATTGAAAGAAGATGGTCATCAGTGGTAAAACGGCGGTGCCGGGCCCACAGACAAGGTTGAAAACGTTATTTGAGCGCCGTCAGTCGAAATTAACAAAATATTTCGGCATCACCACAGCTCCAAAGATCGTCGTTGAGGTAAGCGTTGGAAGTGCAGAAATGGTTGTAATAAATGACAAGCAAACGAGCATACCTTCTTTACAGGCGCTGCGTCTGCCCAAGTAACCACAAACGAGGAGGAAATCGCTGATACAAAACTCACGAGAGCGCAAGTGCCTTTTGTTGAACTGCTTGGTCAGCCCGAAGGAATTCTCTGTCCCGTGGGACAGGCGAAATCTCAACCAGCCCGCTCTCTACTAACTACTTCACCTAGAATCGAAGCCAGCGTCTTCAACGGCGATAGAAGTGATTTCATGTGTGAACTGCATAATGGAATAACCATAGACCCCACGCAATTCCTTTCGCCGTTTGATGTCACGGATGTTGAATTATTGGAGCTACAAGTTACAGCGGGCTCCTTTGAACGGAGGGAAGTATCTTTCGAGCCCCAGTTGCCACAGTTGCCGAGTGAGCAGACGAATTGCATCATGGATATTGATGTACGTTAACCTCATATCCAAACCGACCCAGTGGCTGCTATACTGAATACGCCTTCTCTACAATCAGCAGCACGGGTTTCGGTCTTGGCTCCTCCCTCAGTAGCAGAGGCAGTGAACACGCCTCGTACTTGCTTTGTAAATCATCTGTTATCCAATCAAACGGGATTCGTCTTTCCTGACAGGCAAATGGACCGAATCCATAAAACCAACGTGCCTGGAACGCCGAATGCTAAATGCACAACAAACTGGGAATCAGACACTACCCAATTTACATCGAAGGCGGTGTTAACTGGACCCCCGGCAGACAACGCAGCAGTTGTTTAGCTCCGGGTAGTGACTTGATCAATCGGCCTGAATGTGACCCAATTAAAGTAAACTGAACAGGAACCGAGTCTAATCAAAATAAAATGACGATTTTCCTAACACCGAGGCGCGACGCTACTGAGCGTGAGGCTCGCATATCCAAGCGTTTATCTGATGACTATGTGCAAATTAAAGACAGGCTGACCAATAGCTTTTTACAACCAGGCAACACAAAGAGGGCGATGTGTGTCACAGAAACAATTCACAGCCTAAAAAATGTAAGCTTGGCAGAAGCCGGCTTGGTAATGAAAAATAAAGAGAGAACAAGTACTCCTCAGAAAAAAAACTTGCAAGTAAATGACATAGTAATCGGGTTAAGTGATGCACTAAACGACTCGGTGCTACAAATTCGTGATGATGCAACATCGGAGCAGTGACACACTAATGGTGAAGTCTCCGAGATTGTAAATGGGGATCAATCATAGTAACGTGATAAAGAGCAAGCATCAAAAGAGCAAGAAAAGGATACTGTCCAGAAAGCTAATCTATCAGTAGCTGCGTCAATCCAGATACATAACAATGTGCTAGCCGCGACGTCCATGGTTTTAATCCCCTTTGTAAAATTGTACGAATCATGATTCAATACGGACCAAGGCGCAATACTGACAAATATGGAAAACAAATTGTCCAATCTGACTCACAGCTACTCCCTATTGCAACAAAAAAGTGAAGTGGAGGCTAACCTTTCGCTGCAATGGCAACATAGATTAGGTGATCTGGCAATGAAAGAGCACACTAATTCTGCTGACCTTATGCAGGCCATTTTAGAATGCATGAAATGGTTTCGCCATTTAGACAAAAATCGCTTGAACGACCAGTTGTGCTACAATAATCCACAAGAAGAACAGCATTCAAAGGGCATCCCCAAACTGGTCAATACAGTGATTCATGCTGAAGAGACATGTATCATGAGTCAACCAATACCTTCTGGAGCACCGGCAGTGCTCCCAAACGCAGTACAAAAAGAAGTTGGATCAGCTGACGCATCCAAGACAAGTGTAAAATCTGTTGAGCAGGCTTTACCGTCAGTGATTGTTGATTCAATCATTCCGGCAAATCTACCAGAAGTGCAAATGCAGGAGCCCACAAAGGGTACCCAGTGCAATACCTTCGGCATATTTCAGGGGAATGCAAAGGCACTGGACCTATCCATAAAATAAAGCGATGGAAGTAATAAGACGATCGCCGGTACAAAGAAAAGGCTTTGTAAGCAGCTAACAGCAAAAACCAAACAATTCATTCAAAATTTGTCTACACCCCGAAAAGTGGGACTATTTCAGCGAATGACGGCTGATAAGACACTTGAACCCCAAGCCGACAAAGGTACCAATGAAGGGTTATCGAAAGAAGCCGAACGACGAGACCAGCTTCCGGAACCAATTCCAAAAAACGCCCCAGGTTGGATGGGGACCCCTGCTCTGGAGAGGCTACAAAGGAGTTACTGGCTGTTGAGGAGTGGTCCACGTACTCAATTGACAGTGACGACGAATCAGCAAATGAGGAAAATGAGGGCACTACTGGTGTGCCCCTCCGGGCGCAGTCGTATAGGTCCTCGTCATCAAAACACTCGCCCTGTGGATGTAGAGCGAAAAAAGGCAAAATGACTCACCTCCCAAACGGAGATGAAGATCAAATCACTGTACCAAAGAGTGCACCGTCAAGTTCTATCACTCGACCTAAGGAGGACTCTAAAAGTAGAAACGAGATAAACAAATCTCTAAACCCAAGACAAACACAAGCGCAAAGGTCAAAACAGACAGGTCAACAACCTCGAGAGTGTGCCGAGAAACTTCGTGTGCATTCAGGTGCGACAGGGAAAATTCCGATTGTAAACATCTTTCCAGATGGGAATGAAGTAAACCTGAACAGAAATAACGTGATGCGTTTACTTCATGTAATTCCTCCACTGCGCACAATCATGTCAGATGACACCCTCTCGTTGAATACATTTTCGGAGACCTGCTTTGACCAAGTTTTCTTACACATCCGCTCACAAGCGGTAGAAAAAAACCATACTAGCAGCGAAAGACGAGCTTCTTTCATATGGTTTTGAGGTTTCATTCCAAAGAGAAGAAAGTAAGAAACAGCGGTCATTGAGCAAGTCCATGGCTGAAGACAGCAGCACTACTAACGAAAAGAGGAGAGACATCCTAAAAGAAGTATTTAACATTCATCCCGCAGGAATTGCCAAAACAGCCCAGAATAAGCTGATAGATAATACGACTGGTCAGCGCAGGAAGTAACTAGTCTCGCAGAGCGGAAAAGTGCTCACTGGACTGGTGTCATGGAACACACAGGGTTTCACCCATCTCTTTCGAGATCTTCCTCTTTCGCTAGACAACAACCTAGCGCCATGTCTACAAGAAACGTGGCTACGAGAAGAACCAATAAGAGATGGGTATTCCATAATACTAAACCCCGCAGGAAAAAATCGCCTTGGTCGCCCATTTTCGGGGCTGTTAATAATGTTGAACAATTCCTTTGGTTGGGAAATAAAAGAAACCTATATGCCCAACCTATTTGTTCTAGGGATCTTGATGGATTTTAAACCAACGGTCTTCGATGTCCCAACAATGTTACTTTTGATAAACACGTACTGGAACCCGAAGATGATATCTACGAGCTGTTATTTGAAATCAATAACAATAATCATAGACAACAATCTGTTGAAATGGCACTCACTGCAGATAATCATATGTGGCGATCTAAACTGTTCCTGGTTTGATGACATCCAGTCAACAATTTGCGGAGAGAAGACACCTATGGTATAGTGCTATGGAATCCCGTGACTGTGAAATGCTGAATGGGAAGACAAAGAGTGATGATCCGCCCAAGCCAACCTGGCATTGCGGGACAACGCATAAACCGCTAGACGATATATGGATCTCAAATAACGTATGGGCCGACATCGAAGATCTTGAAATACGTAAAAGTGATAACAGGGACCATGATCCATTGGTGTTACATTGGATGTGTGACAAAATTTCATCTGACAGCATCTATGTAACCGCCGTTGAGGTCAATCAAGGTGGGAATAGGCTTCGAATCAATGCGGCCCAAGTAGAAAAGCTATCACAAAATCTCTGAGAAGGAAATTTGTCACCACGAAGCAAAATAAATTTTGCACCAATGCTTACGAAATTTCGTGCCGCAATTAAGTCAAGAGGCAGTTTACCTAAAGAACCGAAACACGTCTTCATCTGTACTGTGTGCAACGAAAAAAAGAGTCTGCGTAAAGACATTAGACTCCTTAAGAAATTACAATGTCACAACGTTGCCCTAGAAATTAAAAAGAGGAAGTTGAAATACAGGAACTGGTTGAAGTCTTTCATGTGCTTAAGAGATCAGGAAAGAGGCGAACAAATATTAAAGTTAATCTTGACCCACAATTCAAGAGAAACTTGGAAGATCTTAAATAAAGGTACGCTGATCCAAGAGTTATCGCAGTCGAATGGCATCTCAAAGGCGAATTGGGAAGATCATTTTCGCAAAGTATTCGGAGCTGCCTTCACATGCAGTACTGCGCTGACATTAGAAGGCAATGTAACTTGGGATGTTATTGAGAACACGGAGGACATTGCACTCATAATCCAGCATCTAAAAAATTCTAGAGCTGCAGGGCCTGATGGCATAACTAACATCATGCTGAAAGAAAAAAAAGAGCAATGGTCCAATTTCATTGTCTACTTATTTGAATTAATCGCATCGTTTAAAGAAATACCAGACTCTTGGCGATCAGCGGTTGTCGTACCAGTGTTCAAGAAGTGCAGTCGGGCCGACCCCACAAACTATCGGCCGATTGCTCTTCTTGACACTATTGGAAAAATCTTCGCAACCTGCCTACAACGTAAACTAACGAGATGGGCTAACAAATCAGGTTCGATGGACTGTAGACAAACAGGTTTTACCGAAGGTGTGGGAACCGAGGTAAACCTGATGATACTAACTCTGTTAAAACTGGAGACGTTGAAGAAAAAATCAAAGATCTTTTTGGCATTCATTGACATGCATCAAGCATTTGACTCAGTTAATCGAGACAAATTGTGGAGAAAGCTATTCAAGTGGATTTGCCCAGCGTCGCTGTTACATCCAGTGATTGCACTACACTCGAATACCACAGTGTGTGTGCGGATGAACTCCCAAGGTGAGCTAACAAATAAAATACTGACTAAAAATGGAGTTAAACAGGGTTTCCCCCTTGCGGCGTTACTGTTTAAATTGTACATTGCATATATTCCATCAGCGTTTAGAGTCGTCAAATGCTTCCCGCCAAAGGTGAATGGACAAAAGATTAGCTATGCAATTTACGCCAACAATATTGTGTTAATGGATCTTACACAAATCGGGCTCCAGAGGCTGCTCAGTAGCTTCCAAACGTATTGTGAAGCAAATTACTTAATAATAAACGAAAAAAAGACAAAGATCCTGGCAATCGGTAAGGTGTTCACCAAGAAGGAACGAGCATTTAAATGGTCCATCAGTCACGAAAACATTGAAATTGTCTCTTCCATACGTTATCTGGGAATACTTTTTAACAACTCAATAAGAGAGGCGGACTGGATGACGGATCTAAAAAATCGCATGAACATCTATGCTCTACAAGGAGCCCGGATTCATGCTGAATATGGTAAATTTACAACAATCCCAGTGTTGACATTTTACAAACAGAAGGTCGTCCCTGCGATCAGCTTCGGCTCGGAAACTGGGTGGAATCTGAGCGTTAATTGCTGGGAAACACTGGAAGGCAAATTTTGGAGACGAGTACTTAGGCTCCCTGCACACGTCTCAGTAAAATCAATTAGACATGAGCTAGGCCTCGACTCCTTATATACAACAATGTTATGGAGATCAATCGGTATGGTAAGGAAAATATATCTGACCGATCCAGCACCGGCATATAAGATTTTGTCTGTATCAATGCTAAGACCGCATGAAAGGCTGCTGAGTTGTTGGGTCAACAAAATAAAGCTAATAGACGACTTGGCCGACATCAAGTGGGAAACAGTGATGGCTACTCCACAAATAGCCAAAATAAAATGACGTCAATGGAGTTGGATACAGAACTCAGAAAACCGAGCTGTCTTGAAGACCACATTGCATTTAGGATTAGCAGAAAACAGCTTGGATCATTTACCCAAATATCTAAAGCAATTTCCCTCCGGAATTCACCGCAATAAATTCCTGTGATTACGGCTAAACATATATCACACAAAAGATGTGCTTTGGGCTAGACATGACGAAAAAACAATGGACAATATTTGTAGATTTTGTCAAGTGTCAGAAGAATCCCTAAAACATCTAATAATGGAAAGTGAGGAGTTGGTTGAAGTTCGTTCACTGTTTTTAGGAAAGTATGCGCCTGTAAATGACATTGTTGACGATTGGTGGTTCAGGATGCTCTCTAGCAACAATGTTCATTTAACATGTGCAGTGATTAATTTCTTAGAAAAGATTATACCAAACGAAGTAATGAAATCAGCAACAGAATAGGAAGGATATTGTTTTGCTTTTTTTTCCATCATAATTATCTGTTTTCTGTTTCTCTGTCTGTGTTCTGTATTGTAATAAAAGTTTGAATAAACTACAAATTACAAATAAAAAAAATGCAAAAAATACGATGCACTGCACGCTTCACGGCAGCCAATAGCAAAGCCCGTCAGATGTCCGCGGACATCATGCAAGCGCTTGCCCAATCCCTGTCCTGTCCGCGGAGCAGGGAGTGGGGGGGAACAGGGGACACACGGGGCATGAGCGGGGGTGGGGGAAAAGGAGGGAGAGACGGGGCATGAGCGGGGGGTGGGGGGAACAGGGGAGACACGGGGCATAAGCGGGGGGTGGGAGGTACAGGAGGGAGACATGGGGCATAAGCAGGGGTTGGGGGGGAACGGAAGGGAGACACGAGGCATGAGCGGGGGGCTGAGGGGGAACAGGGGACACACGGGGCATGAGTGGGGTGCGGGGGGGAACACGAAGGAGACACGGGGCATGAGCGGGTGGTGGGGGAACAGGGCAGACACGGGGCATGAGCGTGGGGTGGGGGAACAGTGGAGACACAGGGCATGAGCAGGGGGTGGGGGGAACAGTGGAGACACGGGGCATGAGCGGGGGGGTGAGGGGAACAGGGGAGACACAGGGTATGAGCGGGGGGTGGGGGGTAACACAAGGGAGACACAGGGCATGAGCAGGGTATGGGCGGAACAGGGCAGATGCAGGGCATGAGCGGGGGGGTAGGGGGTACAGGAGGGAGACATGGGGCATGAGCGGGGGGTGGGGGGTACAGGAGGGAGACACGGGGCATGAGCGGGGGGTGGGGGGAACAAGAGAGAGACACGGGGCATGAGCGGGGAGTGGGAGAACAGGAGGGAGACACGGGGCATGAGCAGGGGGTGGAGGGTAACACAAGGGAAACACGGGGCATGAGCGGGGGTGGGGGGAACCACGAGGGAGACACGGGGCATGAGCGGGGGTGGGGGGCAACAGGAGACACACGGGGCATGAGCGGGGGGTGGGGGGTACACGAGGAAGACACGGGGCATGAGCGGAGGGTGGGGAGAAACATGAGGGAGACACGGGGCATGAGTGGGGGCTGGGGGTAACACGAGGGAAACACGGTGCATGAGCGGGGGGTGGGGGGACTCGAGGGGGACACGGGGCATTAGCAGGGGGTGGGGGGCAACAGGAGACACATGGGGCATGAGTGGGGGGTGGGGAGGTACGCGGGGGGTGGTGGGAACACGAAGGAGACACGGGGCATGAGCAGGGGGTGGGGGGAACACGAGGGAGGCACGGGGCATGAGCGGGGAGTGGGGTGGAACAGGAGAGAGAGACATGGGGCATGAGCGGGGGGTGGGGTGTAACACAAGGGAAACACGGGGCATGAGCGGGGGTTGGGGGGAAACACGAGGGAGACACGGGGCATGTGCGGGGAGTGGGGGGCAACAGGAGACACACGGGGCATGAGCGGGGGGTAGGGGGTAACACAAGGGAGACACAGGGCATGAGCGGGGGGTGGGGGGAACAGGGCAGATACTGGACATGAGCGGGGGGTGGGGGTTACAGGAGGGAGACAGGGGGCATGAGCAGGGGGTATAGGAGGGAGACACGGGGCATGAGCAGGGGGTGGGGGGAACAAGAGAGAGACAGGGGGCATGAGCGAGGGGTGGGGGGAACAGGAGAGAGACACGGGGCATAAGCGGGGGGTGGGGGTAACACGAGGGAAACACGGGGCATGAGCGGGGGGTGGGGGGAAACACGAGGGAGACACGGGGCATGAGTGGGGGGTGGGGGGCAACAGGAGACACAGGGCATGAGCGGGTGTTGGGGGGGCACACAAGGAAGACACAGGGCATGAGCGGGGGGTGAGGAGAACACAAGGGAGACACGGGTCATGAGTGGGGGTGGGGGAACACGAGGGAGACACGGGGCATGAGCAGGGGGGTGGGGGGAACGGAAGGGAGACACGGGCCATGAGTGGGGGGGAACAGGGCTGACACGGGGCATGAGCGGGGGGAAGGGGGAACGGGAGAGAGACATGGGCCATGAGCGGGGGGTGGGGGGAACAGGAGAGAGACACGGGGCATGAGCGGGGGTGGGGGGAACGGGAGGAACACACAGAGCTTACTGTGCAATGCTCTGATGAACTGATGAACAAAGATGGTGTGCGTCTCTCACAATACGATGCACTACACGCTTCACGGCAGCCAATAGCAAAGCACGTCATATGTCCATGGACATCACGTAAGCGCTTGCCCAATCCCGGTCCTGTCCGCGGAGCAGGTGGTGGGGGGGAACAGGGGACACTCGGGGCATGAGCAGGGGGTGTGGGGAACAGGGGAGACACGGAGCATGAGCGGGGGTGGGGGAAAAGGAGGGAGACATGGGGCATGAGCGGGGGGTGGGGGAAACAGGGGAGACATGGGCGTAAGCGGGGGGTGGGAGGTACAGGAGGGAGACACGGGGCATAAGCGGGGGTTGGGGGGAACGGAAGGGAGACACAAGGCATGAGCGGGGGGCTGGGGGGCACAAGGGACACACGGGGCATGAGCAGGGGTGGGGGGAACGGGAGAGAGACATGGGCCATGAGCGGGGGGTGCGGGGAACGGGAGAGAGACACGGAGCATGAGCGGGGTGTGGGGGGAACGGGAGGAACACACAGAACTTACTGTGCAATGCTCTGATGAACCGATGAACAAAGATGGCGGGCGTCTCTCACAATACGATGCACTTCACGCTTCACGGCAGCCAAATCCAAAGCACGTCAGATGTCCGCGGACATCACGCAAGCACTTGCCCAATCCCCGTCCTGTCCGCGGAGCAGGGGGTGAGGGGGAACAGGGGACACACGGGGCATGAGCAGGGGGTGGGGGGGAAGAGGGAACACACGGAGCATGAGCGGGGTGTGGGGGGAAAAGGAGGGAGACACGGGGCATGAGCGGGGGTGGGGGGAACGGGAGACACGGGGCATAAGCGGGGGGTGGGAGGGAATGGAAGGGAGACACGAGGCATGAGCGGGGGGTTGGGGGGGAACAGGGGACACACGGGGCATGAGCGGGGGGTGGGGGTAACACAAGGGAGACAAAGGGCATGAGCGGGGGGTGGGGGGAACAGGGCAGATACTGGACATGAGCGGGGGGTGGGGGTTACAGGAGGGAGACAGGGGGCATGAGCGGGGGGTATAGGAGGGAGACACGGGGCATGAGCAGGGGGTGGGGGGAACAAGAGAGAGACAGGGGGCATGAGCGAAGGGTGGGGGGAACAGGAGAGAGACACGGGGCATAAGCGGGGGGTGGGGGTAACACGAGGGAAACACGGGGCATGAGCGGGGGGTGGGGGGAAACACGAGGGAGACACGGGGCATGAGTGGGGGGTGGGGGGCAACAGGAGACACAGGGCATGAGCGGGTGTTGGGGGGGCACACAAGGAAGACACAGGGCATGAGCGGGGGGGTGAGGAGAACACAAGGGAGACACTGGTCATGAGTGGGGGTGGGGGAACACGAGGGAGACACGGGGCATGAGCAGGGGGGTGGGGGGAACGGAAGGGAGACACGGGCCATGAGTGGGGGTGGGGGGAACAGGGCTGACACGGGGCATGAGCGGGGGGTAGGGGGAACGGGAGAGAGACATGGGCCATGAGCGGGGGGTGGGGGGAACAGGAGAGAGACACGGAGCATGAGCGGGGGTGGGGGGAACGGGAGGAACACACAGAGCTTACTGTGCAATGCTCTGATGAACTGATGAACAAAGATGGTGGGCGTCTCTCACAATACGATGCACTACACGCTTCACGGCAGCCAATAGCAAAGCACGTCATATGTCCATGGACATCACGTAAGCGCTTGCCCAATCCCGGTCCTGTCCGAGGAGCAGGTGGTGGGGGGGAACAGGGGACACTCGGGGCATGAGCAGGGGGTGGGGGGAACAGGGGAGACACGGAGCATGAGCGGGGGTGGGGGAAAAGGAGGGAGACATGGGGCATGAGCGGGGGGTGGGGGAAACAGGGGAGACATGGGCGTAAGCGGGGGTGGGAGGTACAGGAGGGAGACACGGGGCATAAGCGGGGGTTGGGGGGAACAGAAGGGAGACACAAGGCATGAGCGGGGGGCTGGGGGGCACAAGGGACACACGGAGCATGAGCATGGGTTGGGGGGAACGGGAGAGAGACATGGGCCATGAGCGGGGGGTGCGGGGAACGGGAGAGAGACACGGAGCATGAGCGGGGTGTGGGGGGAACGGGAGGAACACACAGAACTTACTGTGCAATGCTCTGATGAACCGATGAACAAAGATGGCGGGCGTCTCTCACAATACGATGCACTTCACGCTTCACGGCAGCCAAATCCAAAGCACGTCAGATGTCTGCGGACATCACGCAAGCACTTGCCCAATCCCCGTCCTGTCCGCGGAGCAGGGGGTGAGGGGGAACAGGGGACACACGGGGCATGAGCAGGGGGTGGGGGGGAAGAGGGGACACACGGAGCATGAGCGGGGTGTGGGGGGAAAAGGAGGGAGACACGGGGCATGAGCGGGGTGGGGGGAACGGGAGACACGGGGCATAAGCGGGGGGTGGGAGGGAATGGAAGGGAGACACGAGGCATGAGCGGGGGGTTGGGGGGGAACAGGGGACACACGGGGCATGAGCAGGGGGTGGGGGGAACACAAGGGAGAGATGGGGCATGAGCGGGGGGTGGGGGGTACAGGAGGGAGACACGGGGCATGAGCGGGGGTTGGGGGGAACAAGAGAGAGACACAGACCATGAGCGGGGGGTGGGGGGATCAGTAGGGAGACACGGGGCATGAGCGGGGGTGGGGGGAACAGTGGAGACACAGGGCATGAGCAGGGGGGTGGGGGGAACAGTGGAGACAAGGGACATGAGCGGGGGGTGTGGGGAACAGGGGAGACACAGGGCATGAGCGGGGGGTGGGGGGTAACACAAGAGAGACACGGGGTATGAGCGGGGGGTGGGGGAACAGGGCAGATACTGGGCATGAGCGGGGGTGGGGGTATAGGAGGGAGACAGGGGGCATGAGCGGGGGTGGGGGGTATAGGAGGGAGACACGGGGCATGAGCGGGAGGTGGGGGGAACAAGAGAGAGACATGGGGCATGAGCAGGGGGTGGGGGAACAGGAGAGAGACACGGGGCATGAGTGGGGGGTGGGGGGTAACACGAGGGAAACACAGGGCATGAGCAGGGGGTGGGGGGAAACACAAGGGAGACACGGGGCATGAGCGGGGGGTGGGGGGCAACAGGAGACACACAGGGCATGAGCGGGTGGTGGGGGGCACACGAGGAAAGCACGGGGCATGAGCGGGGGTGAGGAGAACACAAGGGAGACATGGGGCATGAGTGGGGGGTGGGGGGAACACGAGGGAGACACAGGGCATGAGCAGGGGGGTGGGGGGGTAGCACGAGGGAAACACGGCGCATGAGCGGGGGGTGGGGAGCAACAGGAGACACACGAGGCATGAGCGGGGGTGGTTGGTGCACGAGGAAGACACGGGGCATGAGCGGGGGTGAGGAGAACACAAGGGAGACATGGGGCATGAGTGGGGGGTGGGGGGAACACGAGGGAGACACAGGGCATGAGCAGGGGGGTGGGGGGAACACGAGGGAGACACGGGGCATGAGCGGGGGGTGGGGAGCAACAGGAGACACACGAGGCATGAGCGGGGGTGGTTGGTGCACGAGGAAGACACGGGGCATGAGCGGGGGGTGGGAGGAACACGAGGGAGACACGGGGCATGAGAGGGTGGTGGGTGGAACATGAGGGAGACACGGGGCATGAGTGGGGGGTGGGGAGGGTAACACAAGGGAGACACGAGGCATGAGTGGGGGGTGGGGTGGAACAGGGGAGACACGGGGCATGAGCGGGGGGTCGGGGGAACAGGGGAAACACGGGGCATGAGCGGGGGCTGGGGGGACCGGGAGGGAGACACAGGGCATGAACGGGGGGTGGGAGGGAACAGGGCTCACACGGGGTATGAGCAGGGGGTGGGGGGAAAGGAGGGAGACACGGGGCATGAGCGGGGTGTGGTTGGTACACGAGGAAGACACGGAGCATGAGCGGGGGTTGGGGGGAACACGAGGGAGACACAGGGTATGAGCGGGTGGTGGGTGGAACATGAGGGAGACAGGGGGCATGAGTGGGGGGTGGGGAGGGTAACACAAGGGAGACAGGGGGCATGAGCGGGGGGTGGGGTGGAACAGGGGAGACACGGGGCATGAGTGGGGGGGAACAGGGGAAAGACAGGGCATGAGCTGGGGGTGGGGGGAACGGGAGGGAGACACGGGGCATGAGCAGGGGGTGGGGAGGAACAGGGCACACACAGGGCATGAGCGGGGGGTGGGGGGAAGGAGGGAGACACGGGGCATGAGAGGGGTGTGGTTGGTACACGATGAAGACACGGTCATGAGCGGGGGGTGGGGGGAACACGAGGGAGACACGGGGCATGAGCAGGTGGTGGCTGGAACATGAGGGAGACACGGGGCATGAGTGGGGGATGGGGAGGGTAACACAAGGGAGACACGGGGCATGAGCGGGGGGTGGGGTGGAACAGGGGAGACACAGGGCATAAGCGGGGGTGGGGGGAACAGGGGAAACACGGGGCATGAGCGGGAACAGGGGAGACACGGGCCAAGAGCGGGGGTGGGGGTAAAGGAGGGAGACACGGGACATGAGCGGGGGGTGAGGGGGAACAGGAAGGAGAAACGGGGCATGAGCGGGGGGTGGGGGGAACGGGAGGGAGACACGGGGCATGAGAGGGGTGTGGTTGGTACACGAGGAAGACACGGGGCATGAGCGGGGGGTCGGGGGAACACGAGGGAGACACTGGGCATGAGCGGGTGGTGGCTGGAACATGAGGGAGACACGGGGCATGAGTGGGGGGCGGGCAGGGTAACACAAGGGAGACACGGGACATGAGCGGGGGTGGGGTGGAACAGGGGAGACACAGGGCATGAGCGGGGGTGGGGGGAACAGGAAGGAGACACTGGGCATGAGCGGGGGGTGGGGGGGAACAGGGGAAAGACGGGGCATGAGCGGGGGGTGGGGGGAACGGGAGGGAGACACGGGGCATGAGCAGGGGGTGGGGAGGAACAGGGCACACACGGGGCATGAGCGGGGGTGGGGGGAAGGAGGGAGACACGGGGCATGAGAGGGGTGTGGTTGGTACACGAGGAAGACACGGGGCATGAGCGGGGGGTGGGGGGAACACGAGGGAGACACTGGGCATGAGCGGGTGGTGGCTGGAACATGAGGGAGACACGGGGCATGAGTGGGGGGTGGGGAGGGTAACACAAGGGAGACACGGGACATGAGCGGGGGGTGGGGTGGAATAGGGGAGACACAGGGCATGAGCGGGGGTGGGGGGAACAGGGGAAACACGGGGCATGAGCAGGGGTGGGGGGAACAGAGGAGACACGGGCCAAGAGCGTGGGGTGAGGGGGAACAGGAAGGAGAAACGGGGCATGAGCGGGGGGTGTGGGGAAAAGGAGGGAGACACAGGGCATGAGCAGGGGGTGGGGGGAACAGGGGAGACATGGGGCATGAACTGGGGGTGGGGGGAACAGGAGGGAGACACGAGGCATGAGAGGGGGGTGGGGAGGAACAGGGGAGACACGGGCCATGAGCAGGGGGTGGGGGGGAATGGGAGGGAGACACGGGCCATGAGCGGGGGTTGGGGAACAGGGGAGACACGGGGCATGAGCAGGGGGTGGGGGAACGGTAGAGAGACACAGGCAATAAGCAGGGGGTGGGGGGAATGGAATAAAGACGTGGGCCATGAGTGGGGGGTGGGGGGAACGGGAGAGAGACACGGAGCATGAGCGGGGGCGGGGGGAATGGGAGGAACACACAGAGCTTACTGTGCAACGCTCTGATGAACCGATGAACAAAGTGGCGTATCTCACAATATGACGCACTGCATGCTTCACTGCAGCCAATAGCAAAGCACGTCAGATGTCCGCGGACATCACGCAAGCGCTTGCCTAATCCCCGTCCTGTCCGTGGGTTCACTTACATTTTTGTCATTTTTAAAAAAACTACCGGATGGATTTACACCAAAATAAAAAAGCACGCTTTCGGGACCAAGCCGCCGCTCCCGCCGCAAATTTGGTGTAAATCCGTCCAGTGGTTTGGGCTGTAGGCGTGTCTATGGGAAAAAAAGAAGTTTTGGGACTCCCCCTATAACTTTGCCCTCCCTTGACCAAACCTCACCAAACTTTGCAAAATAATTCAGAGTGGGTCATATACTTTTTATGCAAAGTTTGGTGAGGATTCGTCCAGGGGGAGCGAAGTTATAAGCTGCCCAAAAAGTGCTCTTCCTATGGAAACAGCAACTTAGCCATAACTACATGGCCACTACCGTGGCCCTGTAATGCCTATAATATGCCAGGACAAGGAGCTAGATTTAAAATGTATCCCTTTATCTGAAGTTCATGATTCTCAATCTCTCACCCACTCCCCATGAAATACATAGAGGAGATAGAGTGGGGAGGTTAATGTATGATGTGGCTTTGGAATCTTGGAATGTGGAGAAAGTTAAACCTATAAATCCTCTAATCGAGCACAGACATTTCTTTCTGCTTGTAAAGTGATTAAAGAGAAAAAGAACAAGGAAAACATGCTTTATTGTTTTGAAAGGGAAGGCTTCTGTCCCAATCTTTAACCGCTTGTCAGAGACCATCTAGATGATACTTGGAGTTTAGAGGATGAGCAAGATCTTTACCCTAATATGAGAGCTAAAAGATATGGGGATATGATAAGAAATGATTTCAAATCTTCCTATCTGGACAGAATTTTGTTTTTCACCTGATGATTATTATATAGTGTTATCTCCAGGTTTAAATACATCTCAGAAGCCCATTTTAGGAACGTATACCATCCACAAACTATTCCAAGAGTAAGGAAGAAAATCAACGAGATGTGATGTTTTATACTGGAGACAAGAATAGTTATCAGGTCCCTGAAGCACTCCAAGGGAAAACAATTTGGGATCAGTTGGATGCTGGAAGTAAAGGTTCTGCTGTACAAGCTAACATTCGTCCACCCAATTTTAAACCCTCAGGTATAACAGAAATAAGTTGTGTCCATGCTCAAAAGGAAATAAATCCCTTGACTACACTTGATGTTACCATTCTTGGGAAGAATGTATCAGTATTAGTGGCAGTAATGTATGATCTTCCTAAATCTTGGGAAGTGAAATTCCCTATTTTTATTAATGTATTTTTTGAGTGTCACAGATACAATTGAAAACTATGGTGTGGAAGGTTGCCCAGAGCAATTGCCAGTGGTTTAGATTCATTCGAAACCTTCCACCCATCACTTTTGTGGACAATTGAAAACTATGACATCTTTTAATAGTCAAGTAAGGAAGAACAATTATGTGTACTCCCCTCTTAATTCATGGATTTAAGAAGAGGGAAACCTGTAAACTTATTATGAATACGGGGAGGCAGGTAGAGGAGAAAAGGAACAGGAACCTGGATCGGGAGGTCAGGTCTTTAGGGGAAGAGGAGGTGATGAATACTGTGGATCCCTCACTAAAACCCTGCCTAAAGTATCTGCCCAGGTAGCCAGGGAAAGGCAGATGCTTCCTGAGCCTTGCGGATGGTGCTCTGCAGGAGGGTCACCTGGGAGGAGACAAGGCTCATGGTGGTGAGGATTTTCTGTGGGACGAGACAGTGTTTGTCTTTAAAAGGCAATAACCTTTTATAGGTACCAAGCATGTAATGGCTTATTGTCGTTAAGATGTATCTGAACCACACAGCTTTTTGATATGGGTAAAGCTGGTATGAAATCTCTAAACATCCTAAGAAATGAAAGACCTTTTGAGACTTCTAAGGTTAAACATTCCCCTTAATCCCAGAGGTACAGTGAAAGAAAACCTATAATCAATGGCTTCAACAAACTTCCTTCCCCTTTTCAAATAAACTCTTGTGATGTTTCCTTAAATGCATTTAAGAGAAGTAAATCTGCATTCAAAAATAGAAAGCTGAAAAAAAAGTCTAATTCTTTTGGTTGGGGACTACAAGTCCCATAATCCACTAAATACTGGCATGAGGAAGAGGGCTCAAGAGCAATGTGACAGGTGTAGTCAGGTTGTTAAGCATAATAACCCACACCTAAGGGAAGCAGAGAGGCTTAAAAAGCCTCCTCAGGTGCATACCATTAGATGGAGATGGAGCTGGAGTAGTTGCAGCAATACTTATAGCAGAAGGCCAGCAGATTGTTGGCAGTCCAAACAGAAGGGATGCTGGGACTTTAACCAAGCAGATTTCAATTGCCTGTCCTGAGAGGGCCCTGTTCCCCCTAAATCTAAAATGCAGAGGCTGCATAGTGGATGGCGCAACTGAAGACTGCTTTTTCCCATTTGAACCTGATTGCAAAGATTGCTCAGCATGAAGTGAGACGAGCTCCGTGACTGTGTGGCAGGAACAAAGATACCTTTACCAGGGAACTGTGTTTGTTCAAACAAAGCCAGAAGCAGTTATAAAGTTCTGCAGAACACGAAGGAAGCAAGACAGAATCTGGTGAATGTTACCTAGCATTCTGATCGAAGGCAAGCAACTGTAGCCAAGCAAAATCACTCGCAAGCGAATTAAAGCAGTATTAAACCAAAAATTGATTGTCAGACAATGGGAAGTCATAAAAGTAGCACTCGCATAGGAGTTAACTTTTTTAATAACATTCGCGTAAGAGTTATGCCCTCAGAGCCACGTTAATTGAATCCTAAAACTGCAAAAAACAGATGAAAGACTGGTTGCATGTGCTTAAAAGTGATTCTGAAATAAAGGTTAACAAAAGAGTAAATTGTGAAGCCGTTGGAAATAATTTAGCACTGAAATTAAGTGACTGAACATTGAGAATTGTGAGTACTAGGAAACAAGCATTGCCCAAGCCAAGAGTGAATCAAGCACTGCCCAAGCTAAGAATGAAACAAGCACTGCTCAAGCCAAGAATGAAACAAGCATTGCCCAAGCCAAGAGTGAAACAAGGATTGCCCAAAGCCAAGAGGGGTATAAGTATTGCCAAAGCCTAAAGTGTTGTACAAGCACGGTTTACAGCCATTGAGACTAACAACAAAGCATACAGTTAAAGTGCTCTGGTTGGCAGCAGTCTAAGGGGCCAATGCAAGATTGTAAAAAGGTGAAACTTGCTAATTGTGACAGCTTCCTAAAAGTTGGTATTCCTCACATTCCCAAGACCAAAAGGAGGAAAGGTAGAATGACATCCTCAAAGGCATTTTGGTTGTTTTGCAAGAATTGCAAAGAGGCTGCCCTTCTGGAAAGTGAAGCTTCAGAACAAGAGTGCCTTGATTACTTGGAAATGTTGAGGGGCACTAAAACGAATCTCATCTTTTCTAAAAAGTTGTTAAAAGTCACAAAGGTGCAAACTGCTGAAGCTTTGGTAAATATTGATGTTGCAGAAAGACAAGTGGCAAAGAGGCTGCCCTACTGAAAGGTGAATGTTCAGATGAAGAATGCCTTGCATACATGAAGGTGTTGAGAAGCACTAATGTGAATATTGTCTTTTCTTAAAAGTTGCTAAATATTGCAATGTTGCAAACTATTGAATCTGTGTTAAAAACGTTGGTTGTCTGTAGATTTAAAACTTCAGAAATACAGTTGAATGAAGAACACTATCGGACAGGCGAGAAGACCCAAATGTTGAAACCTTGCAGAAGTTAACCTGATATGAGAGTTATGCAGGGGTAAGCAGAGGTGCTGTGAAGTCATCCTGACAAAGAAATAAACTGTGATTTATGGTGCTAAGAAGAGAGGATTGAGAAAAACTAACCAAAGCTGTGTTTCTTTAACATTGCCAGAAGTTGTGTTTCTTTGAACATAATAAGTAGCTGTGTTTCTTCTTTGACATTCATAAGTTGTGGCAAAGTATCTTGACCCAGAACATCATTGATGCTATTTGATGAAGTGAAAATCATTATTCAAGGAAAACAATCTTTCTGCTGGTTGAACATTGGTTAATAGAATTTTCTTTTGACAAAGTAAAGGAGCCGAGAAGTGAGTTGGAACTTAGTTGCAAAACCGTATTTCCTTGTTTCTTTTTGTTGAACGATGGAACTGAATCTAATTTGAAACCTGGGAAGGATAGTTCAACCAGGTTATAAAAATAGACTGTAAATATATAAGAAATTCAACTGTCGGTGCTGTTGTGAATTGCCATATATTTTCTTGTGTATTTTATGTTTAAGTGTGAGGACCAGATATCCTTTATTAGAGTGTTACATTTATTTTTTGATAGACAGGGAAATCCTCACCAGGGCAGGGACAATGAGGCATTTGTTGAAACTTAAAATTTATCCAAACCGTGTCCGCCTCATATTTATGACCCCTCACTTCACCCATTGGTGAAAATTTAAGAGTAAACATTTTTGGTAAAATCCAGTCAGGTTGGTGGCCTTTGATATGTGTAGGACCAGAATTCAGTAAGGTAAACCAAAAGTTTGCGTGAAATTCAGTAAATAGAAAGCATGGGTGCCTAAAGGGTCATCTGCCCAGATACTAAAGTTGCCTATAACCCGGCATTTATAAGAGTAGAGATTGATCACAAATATCAGCCAATGGTTCTATAAAATCACTTTTTGAGGATAGTGGTGATTCATAAAATATGGCAAAAGAAATAACATCTGTAGATGAAAGGCTTAATTTACCATGTAAAAATTCACAAGAGGATATTTTAGTAGACATTATTTGGTGACGGTTGTGCTTACTCTTAAATACGATGGCAAGACCACTGTCTTTTTTCTCCAGCTCGGAAGGGATAAGGTCAAACTTAGAAGGACCATAAGCACCATTAAGCCATGATTCTGTGATGAACAAGATGTTTCAAAAGGAACCCAAAATAAAATGTTGGTTACAGCTACCATGAGCAACTGAGAAGCAGACATTGCGTAGAGCATATTAAGCGACCAGAAGATCTTAACTTTGAGTAAGGGGTAGGTTCCTGTACGGGAAGACTAGGAAAAGGTTTGTCTGAATATTAGGAGCCTAGGACAGGTTAGTATGGAATTAGCAAGGAGATCAGAATATGTTGTAACTGGACTTGAATAAGGAACATGTTAAAATAGCCAGAGAGTAAATATTTACCAGAGTTAAATAGTTAAAAACAAGGGAATTTACCACAGAGTAAAACATCCAAATAAACTATGCAATATTATATATATAATATAATACTCTATTATACAAGTGAAGATGACAGTTGCGAGAGATATTAGAAATATGCAAGTCGAGAGAGATGGATCAAAGAAGACACCAAAGGTATGAGCAGAAGAAGAAAAGGAATTAAGAACAGGGGAAAGGAGAGAGGATGGTTGGAAAGACAGCTGAGGAAAAAATAAACGTATGTTTTAGCAGCGTTAAGTTGAAGAAAAAGAGGGTGCATCCGGCTTGTATTTCAAGGAGGCAGGCAGAAAGGTACGACTGTAGAGTAAATGTAAGAGGCAAAGATCTGTGCGTCATAGACATGGAAGTGGAATCAAAGGTGAATGATACAATAATTGAGGATAGAGGGGAGGTGTAGAGTGAATATAGGAGGGGTCCAAAGACAGATACTTCAGGAACACCAAATCAAAGAGGGGGTGAGGGAGAGTGACTATCAGCCCAGAAAACAGAAACCGCATGATTAGCCAAGTAGAAACAAAACTATGCTAGAACCCAGTTAACCCAGAGAAGACCCAGACAAATCCAGACAAACTCTGCTGGTATCCAATCTTATTTGATATCCCTATGAAGTACACCGACAAAGTAAAACAATCTGTTTTTTATTGGCAGCAAGTTTTAATTTGGATGAGCAAATTAGCTAACTGCTGAAATCCTATTTCTACACACCGCAGCTAACACAGAGAGCAGCTGCTCCTTTCATTGAGTCAGATTACTTTACAGGTTTGGTCAAACCAACACTCGGTGGAGACCCTGGGATGGATTAATAGGTAATTGGAAGCAACTCCCCCTGGGGAAATTATCTGGGCTGGGGGTTTCAATGCAGTGATGGCTCCCAACCAGGACAGAAGGGGTGTGATCCACTGATCGGTATCCAAGATGACAAACAAGTCGTAGGACATGGCTGGTAATAGGAATTGAGCGACATCTGGAGGCTAAGACATCCAGAGGGAGGAGGATACGCATTTCAGTCCTCAGTAAACGGCTCGGCCTCCAGATTGGACTATTTCTTGATTTCCCAAACATTAACAGGTGGGGTGGTTGACATCACCACATTAGCACGCACTTTATCAGATCATGCACCATTACTCCTGAGCCTCACACTACCCGATAGAATAGCGGGGAGCCCGACCTGGGTGTTCAAGAGCGAAAGCCTGACAGATGGGATGTTCCAGGATGGGCTGTCCATAGCCATTGATAATCATTTTGAAGTGAATGCCGATTCAGTGAGCTTGCACTCGACCCGATGGGAATGATTCAAATGCGTAAACAGGGGATATAGTATCTCTAGAGAAACAGGAATGCTTAAACTAATCAGGCAACATCTATTTGAGACTGAGGCCCAAATACAACAGCTACAGTCAGAATCAACAGGGACAAGCATAGCCGAACACGCAGGACTTAAGAAGCAACTCCAAGTGTACAAAGAGCTGGCTCAAAGAGAGGTGAAGTTCCTCTGGGGTAAGACATCAGCATGCCAATATGGGGAAGGACAACACCTAGGTAGGATACTAACAAAGATGGTCAAATTGGAAACGCAGAAGTGTCTTCGTATCAACCAATATCCTTAATAAACATGGATAATAAAATACTGCCCAAAATCTTGGTGTCCAGACTGGCCCCACTGATGAATAAATGTGTCAGAGTGCACCAATCTGGGTTTATCCTTGGAAGATCCACCTCCTATGGGCTTCGCAGAATGTTCGGGCTGTTGTCAACTGTACAACAGGACCACTCCATAGTGCCAGCATTGCTGGATGCCACAAAAACATTTTATTCAGTAGAGTGGCCGTTCCTGTTCATGATTCTCAGCAGAATGGGCCTAGGCAAGAAATTAATCGCCATGGTTCTATTACTTTACACCTTACCCAGCGCTAACATGCAGGTGAACAGCCTACTAACTCCGGACATACCTTTGGGCAGAGCCACATGACAGGGGTGTCCACTCTCACCACTATTGTTCACAATAGCAATCGGGGCATTCGCGGAGGGGATTAGGGACCGACATATCCACAGGGGCATACAACTATACAACCACAGGGTGGTCATCTCTCTTTACATGAAGGACATAGTGCTTTACATCAGGGATCCGGAACAGACCCTGGGCCCTGTCATGTCGGATGTGGTGACCTTCAGACTCTACTCTGGACTGAAAATCAACCCCACAAAATCTGTACTATTCCCACTCGCAGCGGGCACCGCATAGTTTGCTGACAATCTGGGATACCAATGGCATGACCTTCACACCAGGTACCTGGGAGTTTACAAAGCCAGGTCCATAGAATAACTATATAGGTGAATTTATCGCAGGGTACTAGAGCACCCATAACCTCAGTGAACAGATGGATGGGAATGCCACTTAATCCATACAGGAGAATATCGCTGGTCAAAATGGTACTACTCCCGTGTTTCCTATATGTGTTTTTCAATGTGCCAATCTCACCCTCAAAAGAGTACTTTCGAGAGATATGGTCAGAGATATTGTAGTGTATATGGGCCAGGAAACAGGCACAGGTGTCCTGGGAGAAATTGGCAGCCCCCTTGGAGAGAGAAGGTATGGCACTCCCTGACTTTGAGGTATACTACGAGGCAGGGCAAGCGGTATTCCTGTTGTACTGGCACATGATAAGATGGATTGAAGACAAATTGAGGTGGAGAGGGCGCTAGCAGCCCCATATCTCCTAAGGGCAACTATATTGACATCCACAGACAGATCTATGAAGGTGAAACATTTGATAGAATTAACTTGCAAATCATGGGCTTGCATCGAACGTAAATCAAAGGGAGAAGTTGTTTACTCCCCACGTTTCCCGGTCATGCACATACCAGTAGTGCCTCTGACCTCCGAGAAGGGACATGTTGACCTCATGAGGCACCTGAATATATCCAGCCTCTGGGACTTGGCAGGGCAATTCTTGTCTATGGAGGAGATGAAGCGTAAAGGGGAACTTACGCTGTTGGATGTGTTTATGTATTTTCGTCTGAGGGACTTCCTGAAGCGCATCTTTCACAAGTTTCCAACTGAACCTGACTCAGCCCCTATCCTGGCCCAGATTCTCTTGAGTAACGATAGTAGGAGGGTGGTATCTACACTGTATAATACATGCATGGATGCCAGAATGGGGAGGGACAACACATCTCAGGTGAAGTGGGAACCATCACTAGGGGAGGTGCTGAATGCAGAGACGTGGGGCTACTGTTGTGGGGAAGCAAGAGGGTGCCTCTTAATGCCAGGTACAAGCTGATACACTTTCGTACCTACATCAGTGTTATTACACCCCAGCAATGCTACACAAGTTCTTCCTTGAGACTCCTGGAAACTGCCCTCGATGCACCACATCAACTGTAGATCTTTTTCACATGGCATGGGGTGCCCTAAGGTTAGACCGTTTTGGACGCAGGTTTTTGTAATACTAACCAAAATAGTGCAGCAGGAGCAGTCACCACTGGTAGCACTAGTGGGGTACACCAGGCGTATCCCTAAACACACAAGAACATTGGCTGACCTATTACTTCTACTAGCTAAAAGGCGGGTGGCACTGGTGTGGGGAAGGACTCAGGCCCCCAGGCGGCGGTCAGACATCCAATGCTGCAATGAAATGGAGATGGAATTTGTGGGATTAACGCATCAAAAGAATAACCCCAAAGACATATGGATACCATACCCACATTACCTTATAACACAAACCAGCCAGGAGGGGGAGAGCAACTGTGATCACCTCACAACCCCGCCACCCCGCTACCAAACTGAAGCAATGATCTAAAGCAACAAGCCAGTAGCGAGCAACAGTCCACAATTATTAATATAGGGCTACAGGTGTCTAGAGAAAGAATGTTATGTACCAATGCACTGCAAGTATTGTTGGGGGGCGGGGGGATTTAATGACGTTTTTGAAGCCGTTCTCCGTTTTTATTTCGAAATGGGGGTTCCCCCCAAACCCCCCTTTTTTCATTTTTTTTTATTTTACCCTTTTTTTATACTTACCTGAACCCACAAATACATATAAATAAATAAATAAATAATTCGAGATTTTTTTTTTCGAGATTTTCAATTCGATATTTTTGTAATTCGAGATTTTTTTTTCGGTTTTTTGACCGACCACCGTAATTGCACAGTTTTTGTGAAGGAGTAGTGGTGTTGCTGCATGTAACATATCTGCATATCTTTGTGATAAAGTACAAGAGAAACTACTATGCCTGAGCACCTGAAAGGCTTACTATTCGACAGAATTATTGTTGTGGATTTACCTTCTGGGTGAATCTATGTGTCATTGGGGATTACCCTTGTATGTATGATAAACATTACTATTAGATACTATCAATATCTTCCCTGCAAAGTTCCCTATACAGTTGTATCACTCACCCAATACATGTTTGCATTTGCTAAATAATGTATTTTATACTCATATATAGAAACAGATTATTAATGCTCTAACTAAATTCTGTAGAAGTGATATAGGACATCAAAAATATAAGTCAAACAATGTAGAGTCCCTTATATTCGCAATAAAGTACTTCAGTAGATACCCAGCTTCCTACACCTCTATTCACTTCTAAAATATTAAAACAACCATTCAACAATGTGTGCAGCCTTTGTGGCCCCGTACAATTTCATAACATACCCATAATTGTAATGCTGTGGGTTGGAAAGCCAGGGGACAGGTGAGATTAAACAGATCAACCTATGGCTAACTCATTAGGTGGAAAGGGTTGAACATTCTGCTGAAATTCATGGCTTTGATAGACAGTTAACCATGAACAAACTAAAATTGATCTACAGGCAATTATCAAAGCATGATTATAGGTACAAGTGACACAATCAAAATACAGAGGAAAGGTGGAAGAAAGCCTTTGTATGGGTATTTAAAATGATTTACCTATGATCAGTGATGTCATCAATGACATTTGTGATGTCATCTTTGATGTCCTGGGTGTTAGTCTTAGCAGTGCACGGTGGTGGCGCGAGTTATGGTGCTTATCTTACCATAAATGGTGAATTTCTGAGGTTTTTCAGTTTTACTTGTAACCATAAAGTCCCATTAACAACGTTTTTTCATTGAATTTCATAGGTTTTTATAAGTGCAACTTAACCATAACGTCCTGTTAACAATGTTATTTCAGTGAATTTAATGGGTTTTTACCAGTGCATGCTAATTTCCTACAACTTACTAATATCATACTTCCCCCAATATAGCAACATTTCTGTCCAATGTACAAAGTTTCACCTTAAAGCTCTGCCATTTCCCACCTTCTAGCATCATTTTTAACACTTCTATACACTTTTTGTAACTTTTTTGTGTTTGTCGAAGTCCGTGAATGTCCAACTTCACCGTGGACCTTCAAAACAGTGCCTGTGACCAAGCAATCACGCATGGCTTCATGAGTTGTCTGTGAACGCAAACTTCATGATTGGGTCTGTGCTTCGAGGACAGTTTGGAACTGCACTTTCTACTGATCTAGCAACTTTGAACCTACACCTATGTTTACTCATTATCCACTAACAATCTAGCACACAACGCATCCTTGGAAGAATATTAGCAAAACTGCTATTTATCTTTAAAATGGCGTCATCTACTGCCATCCCTCCTCCCCAATAGCCACCATCACCACTACCAGCTGCAAGAAGAACACAACAAAAGAAACTCTGCACTACCAAAGATAAAGAAGAGGAACAAGAAAATGAGGTAGTGGAAGTGCCTACCTCTACCACCAAGAGACAATCATGGGTGTGGCAGTTCTTTACCACTGTTGGGAATGTACCAAAGGCGAAAGCTACCAAAGTGAAATGCCCCGAGTGCAACGTACTTCTCAGTTGTGGTCTACCTGGACAATACTCCTATGGGACCACATCCATGCGCCGCCACACCCCATCCAACCTCTGCAATGCTCTCAGAAAGGCTGTTCCTTTGTTAGCAAGTAGTAGCCTGTCTTCCTCCACCTCATCTTCGTCAACCAGTACTATAACCATACAGCCTAGTTCTATGGGACACAAAATTCCACCAGCTACCTTTCAAGCAATGAAAGAGCCTGTTGATCCATATCTCTAGAAGACAACCATCTTCGATATATACTGCAACACACCACTCTGCCGGGGGGAGCAATTTCGAAGTCCTTTTGAAGCTCTGATCAAAGGGCATGAAAAACGCTGCCACCTACCTTAGATGTAACAGACGTGCAACATCTTCCCCTCTCCACCTGCCGCTCTATATTACTGCTTGGTGCCTGCTTGGTTCCTATTCCCTCATTTCCCACCCCATCCTACATTGTGAACCTTTGTTAAAAAAAAAAGAAAAAGAAAAGAAATGTTACGGTACGAACCACCTTACAGAGTTAAAATAAATTTTGTATAAAATTACTCTACTTTGCATGTTAAATAAACTACATCAACTCAGTAAGATTCTATTGGCCAAACTTCAAAGAGAAGCGCAGCACTGGTTACATTTGCACGCCCCTAGCACTAACATAACTATATGCTCAGAATGAGCTCCACCTACTTCAATGATGTTAGTGGGCAGCATAGCCAAATGTACACAGTCATCACCAACGTCATAAAGTTATGTTACACAGAACAAGGAAGTTAAACACAAACATTCACAACAAAAGCAAAACCTTGGTCTTTTTTTAAGGAAATCATTTTGAAGAAAACTGCAGTACTTTTCATTTTGACACAGCGATGAAAACATTCACTTAAGTCAACAAGAAGTTTGTTAACTTTTTCAAACAGAGTTCATAGTAACCAAACGTCGCAGCGTTTACATTTTCACTGAAACTAACAACTGTAATCTTCTACTGCCAAATCCAATAATCGATCCATCAATGCAAATCTTTGCGTTCTCCACCAACAATTATTTTCCATAAGCGACGAATAATCTATGCACATGCCGCTCCATTACGTAGGACAAATTACTGCTTTCAAATTGAAATAAATGCAATACTTTCACATCCGTACTTTTCTGGAACCTGTATAGGACCATGTTGCTTTTTGTTTCTGCAACTGCAAAAGGACAAATTGTTGTCTGGCGATCATCCCACACAATGTCTATGGCACATCCTTTGTTGATAATTATTGTGCATACACTGTTGAAAAAACTGTCGGATGGTAGACTGAACCCATGACACACAGCGGGAGTATTTAACTATGTGAAATAGAAAACAGAAAAACAAATTTCAATAACCAATTTACAATTCAATATAGAAATACATTCATGGTTTGATTATAAATAAAAGTTTCTCCAACATGTACTACGTCTACTCTACAGCAAATTCAACATTAATGCGTCACAGCGTTGATGATATGGCAGACAGTAAACTTTGCACACTTCAATAGCTTTCACGGAAAATGTTGCTTACAGTGCGTTTTGCGAATCCATTTTTCCATTGTTGTATACGACAAACCGCTTCTCAACACAGTTTTCTGAAATGCAAACTTTACTTTCCAATGTCTACTTTTAATACAGTGAATCTTATAATTTCTTTGCGGATTGTCAACACATTTACTCTCACAAATTCTTAGTCCACTGTTTTGAAGTACACATAACAATACCACCCTTCATGTATCAGTCACAGCGTGCCTGAGTCAGTTTAGTGTTTGGAAGCACATGCCAAACAGCCTTGTCAATAACACAATGATCTTCAATTTCATCCTTACAGCGACCACCAATGCCACCTACAAAGTACCATTGCTCTGCACATGTTCAGCTTCTAGATAAAAGTTAGAAGAGGACTATAACAAGGGCCAAGCGCCACGGAATAAGGGCACCATATGCAGCTTGATGGCCCAGGAACATAAGCAGGGGCTGTGGGGACCCATATGGCAAGTACAGCGGCTCTGAAGCTGCACAATATTAATACAGCACACTAAGTACAGAACACCGACAGTGGTTGTTATCCCCCTTTTCCCGCCTAAGTTCCTGTTTACTTGTCATCCCCTCCCCTTTCCTTTAGCCACAATACGAAAAGGTGACCACCGGGGGAACCAAAAGGCAAGTTAGGATCTCTCTTATAGCGACTGCTCAACTACTAAGTGGAAGATGTACTAAATTTTTGCATTCAAGATTTGATTATGAATATGATTGATAATGTATAGCGATTTGCTCGAATACAAAGTGAATGATAAATTCCATTTCCTGTATTTAAACACATGAGCCGAACAGTGAATAATTCTCAGGAAATCTACACACACGTGATCAACGGGGAGCAGCGCATAGTAATACCCACTAATATATGGTACAAGGTGTAAGGGTCACGCACACCTACAGTTTTATAAACATAACAGCACTATGGCTGGGTACACATAAACGAGCAGAAAGCTAAAGTAACTATCCACGCACAACCTGCGCATGCGCGGGTTGCTAAGTTACAACAGTCAACAAGCTAGAAAAACAGTGTTTGTCACAGACGCTGGTTTTTCGCAGCGAGAGCCACCACGGAGTATGTAGGGGCGACGAAAGTAAGCCAGAGGGGGATAGCTAAGGGAGGCGAGTTGGTCAGTAATGAAATAACACACGACTTTGTGAAAAGCAATAGTAAACACGTCTGGGTTACTTTTAATTGAACTAACAGATTACTTCAATATACCACGGGGACTAGAGTTAACGGAGGCTTAGTGCAGTGACAACACGTAGGACACAGGCAGTGCCCTTTTGGAATACAGGTACACAGAATACACACTATGAGCTAAATTGACACCCAATTGCATTTTGTCATGTCACTGAGCCAATGGACTCATTATTCTTCATTTCTATTTGTTTATGTTTGTTAGTCTATTTTCTTGAATTTGGACAATCTGGCTACGGTATGTTACCACATTCATTTAATGAAATTCTGCATATTCATTTCACCTAAATGCATTCATCATGGCCTAATATGGGGAAATGACATTATATTGTGTCTTTCCTTTGGGATAAATTATGTGAATCGCTTGATTGATGATGTTAAACATCTACTTTTGTTTGATTGATAAAATGTGATAAATATATAGTGCCTAGAAGCCCTGAGGACGGACACATGTCCGAAATGCATGGGCAAAGACATTTGTTGGCACTATGAAATTAAGGAATGCCTATGCGTTATATATAAAGTGGAAGACAAGAATCTTCATAATGTTACATAAACAATGAATCTAGTTTCTAAGATGTCAACATTATTGAAGACAGTCACAATTAACGCAACTCCAATCAGGAGAGCTGGGAGCGAGCACACCTAGGATCAGATTAAGTTCTGATTCTTCTTTTTGTTTTAAGTTAGGATCCCTCACCGTTGTGCCAAAAGGGCCCAGGTGTCACTCTGCAGAACAAGAAAGGAAAGGAAGCAAGTGTGGCATAGGAGGATTTGGGGGGAGGGAGGGTAACACACGCATATGCAAAATGTTCAGCACCAGCCAGACGGCAAGGGCAGCAAGGCCACCAACAAACGAATGGCCTAAGGCCACAAAAAGCTAATAAAAGGAGCCCTGCCAGTAAAGGTCTCCAATTCGCACATTACTCCAAATGGAGCACAAAGGAGTCATTCTGTGACCACTTCTACTTTTTCACCCAATCCACCCACCTGGAAAAATAAGAATTAAAAAACAAAACACGGACGCAAAAAAGAATGACAGTACAACAACGTTGTCACACAGTTGTGGGAAAAGAAAGCGGCACGGGCCAGCGGTACACCCACTGCCCTCGTGCCCAAAAGGACTTTTTCATGTGTGTAATGTACAATGTTATCAATTAAATGTTATCATAATATATGTAATTGTGCAGTAAAATCCACAGCCATTTGTGGCCAACAGTACCTACAAACGTGTCAGTAGTCGTTGGATAAACAATCCAACAAAGTTGGGATTAGGGGGTAATAACACAAGGGGCCCAGGGGGCCATCACTGCTCCTCAGTTTATGGGTTAAGTGCAATAGGCCTGGGACAACATTCAATGAACTCATGCATATGTTCATTGCAGCAATGAGGTCTTCAAAGGAGAGTATGCACACACCAGCACTGTAGTGTCCATTTCCACGATAATGACAATGCATAAGATACCTTTCTGGTGCACATGGGGTAGCACACCTTAAGCGTCTCCATCAACCCCTTTCAAGCACACCATCACAGGTGCCAACTGCCATTGATACTAGATGGGGTGTATGTAAGAGTAAGGCGAGTGCCATAGACCAATGCATGTGTTATTGCACACCAGTATGTAACAATACGCTTATGTGTTTGACCATGTAGTGCACTTACAGAAGTATTTCACAAATCTTTACCTGCAACTATTTGTAATATTTTTATTTAATTTTTTAATTTTTGTACCCAATAAGTTGTTTTTTCCCCCAATGACTCAATTTCATAATACCTCATATTACAAACACTTTATACTCCCACTACATTATGGACAATTACTTTTCACATATTGCTACTATGACCATTCTGGCCATAGTCCTACTAAATTACCTATAATTACAAGACACATACTACTACTGTAGTCATTGTATCATACACAGTGAACTAATTAAATGCACCCCCACCCCCAGACCCCTGCAAGCAAAATGATATCTGCATGATGTTCATGGAGATCAGAGAAAAAACACGCCTGTTTTTTTACTTTTTAAGGGCATATCCCACCCCAGCCTCATCAACCCTCACCTCCCCAGATATTGTTTCATTAGTTTGACAAGTGCAATGTTGTGCTTCTTAATATGTTTGTACCGCGATGTCCGTGGACACCGGCAAATGTCCACAAATCCAACATGGCGGCATCTCCAAAAATCTGACGTACCCCACACTCTTCACCATTCAATCAGCGACTGCGTCCAATGTCCACGGACATCACGCCTGCCCCTTGGCCAAACGGGGTCCCCGTCTGCGGACCGAAGAGGGAAGTCAGTTCGCGGACTGAACCCTCATTAATTCTTTTCACCTTCTTTTTGGTTGGTTCAAAAGAAACTACTGGATGGTTTTAGACCAAATTTACAAAAGCATGCTTTCAGGACCAAGCCAGCACTCCTGCCGCAAATTTGGTGAAAATCCGCCCAGTGGTTTGGGCTGTAGACATGAGCAACATTTTTTCCATAGCGTCTATGGAAAAAACCATACATTTTGGGACCCCCCTATAACTTTCTCCCTCCGCCCCCCCTTGACGAAACCCCACCGAACTTCACAAGATCGATGTGACGGGGCCATGTACTTTTCGTGAGGATTTGTCCGGGGGGCAGGGGAGTTATAAGTCGCCAAAAAAGTGCTCTTCCTATGGGTTGATCAACTTAACGATAACTACAGGGCCGCTACCGCAGGCCCTGTAATATCTCACATAAGAAGTGACCTTATTCAGACTCTCAGTCACAGCACCCATGGTTAGTGGAGTGATCCCACCCCACCACCTGCTTATGTGTTTGGCACTCCCACCACTCTTCCTATTGCCTTCTAGGCCTTTTGCATCACTCCTCGGTATCCCTAGTCACTGGTGTGGGGTAGAATCCACCCAATCTCAAATATCGTTGCTGCCACAGTGGCCATTGTTCTATGCATGTTGATTGTGCTTTAGTTAACATTTATTTATTCATTGTGCATTTGTTAGGTGCTTATACAGCAAGTAAAATGTGTTTCAAAGTCATACATTTCAAGTAAAAAAACGTGGAAGTCATACCATGTTTTTGAAATTCAAAATACATTTATGCTTAAAATGCTGTGAGTAAACAATATGGAAGTCAATTGTAAGGTGAAAAAGACAGCTACAATTATCCTGCCTTTATTTAATCAAGTCTGAGAATTAAATGGAAGGTCAAGTACCAGTTGAGTTTGTAAATGTCACAATCCAGCCACACAGAAAGATTAAGTAACTTTGTGAGATTTCCAAGAAATACATAAATGCCATCAACAAATTTAAATCTGAGGCTCCAGAACAGGAAGTCATATTTTAGACACTGTAAAAAACTATTGAAGGTTTACATTTCTTGGCCCCTAATTTCTTTGAGATTTTTGATCATTTTCTAGACTTTAAACCATCCAAAATGCATTGGCATGCCTTCCCCTTATGATGAAATACAAGCCCAAACAGGAAGGTCCACTTAGACCAGTGCCATTTTAGGGTTGGTGGTCTGATGTCCTGGAAACAGTAAAAGTGGCTCCTAAATATCATAATTTGTTATCTCCCCTTTCTCTGTTCCTTTTGAGCAATGAAAAAGAACTTAAAGAATATGTCCCTTGTTTTCTTCAATGAAGAGGTCAGTCTTGGTTCCATCGTGTGCAACCTGCCCAGCACTACAGCATTGAGTAAAGCCAAATCACATGAGCCTTTAAGCCTTTAATGATATTCGTGGTGTGTGGTCCTTCCATGCTCTCCACCAGACATTTGATTTGCATTTATCATCTTGTTCTTGCCTCTAGTCACTTTGATGAGGCCCAGCCCGTTTGTTTTGGAACCACCACATTGAGCTTCCTAGCTCCCACCTTTGAGGCCAAACACCAGGAAAACCATTTTCTGATTTTCACAGGTCTGCAGTTGACTGACCCTCGGCAAAAGTCTGAAAACCTTCAAACTGGCAGAAAGCATCAAAATATTAAAGACACATGTTAAGCATATTAAAAACAACCCCAACCCCAGAATGTTCACAGATTCATCATAAGCACCCAGACATCATAAGAAGACTGGCAGCCCCCCTGCCACTCGCTGACCTGCATATTTCCTTCTAACACACCAGGTGATCCAGTGCACAAAACCCAGTCAGGGAACAGACCAACCTCTACTGCCCAGGTGCAACCAATAATGCAAGAAAAGAGCAAAGGACAGAAGGCACTCTCCTTTACAATCAGCCATGGTGGACAGAGTTGGTCAGTCCATTGCAGAGCTGAAAACAGAAAGACTAGAATTCCTGGTAGACCCCAAGCAGAAGGGAGCCTAATAACCAAACACTGATGCATGGAAAAGTGAGAAAAGCATGAGACATGTTATAGTTGGGGAATAGAAATATATTGAGGATCGGGCGGGGGAGATTTTGTGAAGAAACAGTTTAGCCTTGGAAGAAAGTTATTGAACGGATGTTGTATGGGAAGATGGACACAAATATGGTTGAAAGGACCAAGAGAGAACGTAAGAGAGAGTTGGTTGTAAAGAAGAACACAGGATTGGATGTTTTAAAAACAGGTTCATTGGAGGATGAGGAGGGAAAAGGTTTTGAACAGGCAGCAGTATATCGGACTCAGGAGAAAGATACAGAATTTAAAAAGGACAACATCTTTTACCTAATCAAAAGAAAGATACCTCATGAGAGAGAGAAAGAGAAAAAAGAAAGCGAGAAAGTAAGGGAGAAAGAGAGAAGAGAGAAAGAGAGAGAGAGGGAGCGAGAGAGAGAGAGAGATAGAGAGAGAGAGAGAGAGAGACGAGGGATATCTCCTGGCAAGAAGAGGAGACGACAGTAAAGGCATAAGCGGGGCTACTAGAACAGGAAAATAACAAATATTGTTCATAGAATGACAGCAGAACATAAGTCAGAGATTGGAGATAGATTTAATCAGAGTAACAGAAGTATAAAGTACAAGAGCTAAATACCTTGTAAAAAATATTGAAGAGACTAAATGTCATGATTGAGGTGGAAGAGGGCCAAGGCTTATGTTCAATCTGTAGTATCTGGGAACATTAGATAATCAGCCAGCTCGCAGGAAACATGCAGAAGTCAGGCAGGTACAAACAGGAAAGGTGCTTTATTGCTTAGACCTCAAGGTTTAAGGTTACAGGGAAGAGATAGGGCTAGATAGCCCTCTAGTACTGGTTCCTATCTCCGAGTCCCCCAACCGTCATCTCTAGAATCCCACCTCACACCACATTCTATATTCCCTCTGGCATTCCTAAGGTAGCTGGCCCACACAGACAGCTAGGAATCATTCCCTCAGCACACAGCCATGCCTAGTAAACATGCCAGACACCACACAATCAATACCTTTTTGCCTTTTTGTAAAGCTTTACATTTTCAATTAACGTTACCTAATTCTTTCCCCACTACTGTTTTTTATTTCATGGTTTGTTATTATCACCTGTGCCCAGATGCAGTTGAATCTGCCCGGTTATGCGCATTACAAATATAAATACAAGGCAATAGACGAGGAGGGGAGTGTTGTAACAATAAAGAGAGCAATGGCAGGAAGTTGGAAGAGAGTGGTGATTTGGAAAGCAGGTGACCTCTAGAGGTATCAGAGTGGATTGAAAGCATAGAGAGGGAGATCAAGAGAGACACTCAGAGAAAACAGAAGAGGGGCGAAGCACCACATAGATAAGATACAGATATGTCCCAGAGGATCACGTTGAAGCAGGGGGGAAGTATAAAGGCAAGTGGAGGAACGAGAAGACATGTTCACGCCATGGGATGGGAAGGACTGTATAGGACTAGATGGGGCAGGAGCAGGGCCCAGGGTAATCCCCAAGAGGAGCAGGAGTAGTAACAGAAGGGTAGGGACACACTTTTCCATCAAACACCACTAGTGTGTACTAAATCTTCACTGAAGCACCAACCTGGGGCACAGCCTACCAGGTGGTGGTGGCCCACCAAAAAACTGAGCGTACCACAGAAACCACCTGGGAGGCTGTGAGCAAGAGGACCCCGAAGGCATCACGAAAAACTGTGGACCTGTGGCTGGAGAAATTCGACATTCCGATTCAAGGGTTGGAGGAATGAAAGCCCCACAAAGATCCCACCGTGGGAGGAGCAATGGCATTGTTGGATTTTACATTTTATATTTTGTGAGAGTTTAAATTATTTTGGAACACTTTGATTTGCGCCTTTCAGTTCGCTAAAATTATTTGTAATTTTCAGGAATTTGAAGAAAGTGAACACGCTTTGATGGACTCTTTTTGGGCAAGAAGGGAGAACCATATTTTGGTGAGAGTCTGTTCCCTTCCTTCACCTCACGCCCTGACACCTGAAGACACATTGTTTATTACACGATATCACTATCCTGACAATCTTTGCTTTAGTTTGTACAGTGAAAGGGTACCAGAATGGGTTATAATGATACCTTTGTGTGTCTGAGTCTCACTTTTCAGAACATCATTGTAAACTGACAATCATTGTCATAGTATAATACAACACTTGCACCGCAGCATTTAGATTTAAGATTCTGAATCTGACCAGGCCTTCAAGGGCCTTCCTCCATATTTGGTTTATTTGTGTATTTGGTTATTTCTTATGCGCACCAGGCAGAATAAACTGCATTCGGGCGCAGCTGTTAACTAAGATTCGACTTTTAACTGTGAAGCGCTGTTCTCGCCCTTCCCTCTTAGGTTCACTTAAATAAGAAGGTTTTAAGTTCCTTTCAAAAACCTTCTAATGAAGGGCATGATCGTATGGTAGTTGGTAACTGGTTCCATAACTTTGGGCCAAACACAGAGAATCTCCTGTCTCCCTTCGAAATCAGTTTGGCCCGGGAAATATCCACCAGTAGTTTGTCTCCTGACCAGAGATCTCTAGTTGGCTGGTACTGGTGAGCATGGCAGCACAAGCCTGATTTTGCACTGCATCAAACCCATGTGACGTTGTGCCTCACCCAGTATCTTTCCAATGAAATCAACACATTTTCCCATCTGAACCAAATTCCCTGCTAGGTCCTATTGCAGCATCTGGAGTCCATGCATGAAATCATCTTTTATGTCTTGTCTCAGCTTAATCATACAACATGGGAGATTGCCTGTAATGTGGACTCTGTAAGGTTGTTGTGTTCCAACTGGCAGCTTGTCTTTATTGGCCCTCGTCGCAGAATCTTTTACAGGATTCACCCTCCTGGAATGAGCACCCGCTTTGGGCATTGCTGGGAGGTGTCCAGATCTGCAGGTAGGCTGGGAGCTCTTTCAGCAACTGCCTTCTATGTAAAACAGACTTGTTTTGCATGTCTATTGAGTGGGCGGTCCACATCGGTGTCTGCATGTAGCAGTGCAATGTGCCAGTTGCACCTCTGGATGTGCTGTCTGCCGCTGTTGGCAAAGAGTACAGTTTGTAGCTCTAATAACTCCATAGATGCTTCCCAATAACGCAGCCCTACATCCTCACTCAATGTCACTGAGTGAGCCCAGTTCATGGGTCTGTCTCTTATATGACGACTTAGTGAGCCGCAGACCGCCCCATGCATTCATGGCACTGTACCCACATGTGATTTATTCCTGTTGTCCAAGCAACCACCCACATTTCCATAGTCATAAACATCTGGATTGTTGTCTTCTCTGGCTGCCATGGTAGCCCTATGTGTAACTGCACAGCACCAGACAATGTGCACAGGACCACACCTTCTTTCGACATCTCCAGACATGTTCCAACAACAGCTCTGTGGGTCCTCTAGAGAGAGCAGGGGTAATGCTACGTCTGGAAAAGATCTGGGGCTATACTAATGTTGGGAATGTCGGGACTGTCAGGACTCGGGGCAAGATAGCCTTTTAGTTGTAAACCCTGAGCTTCTATCCGGGGCAACAACCAAAAGATATGAGGCTATAGCCACCTCAGGCCCCACTAGTAACGCCTCTGAGAGAGAGCAAGGCACATTCTCCTTTTTCAGCACTGCAAATCATGGGTTTAACCTTCTCCATGGGACAGCTCTCTCTGCCATTTTCCTCAGCAAACGTCTCTCTTTGCCAATCAATTACCACCCTGCAAGTATCGACACCAGGTCTGAGGCTAACGCTGCGGCTATCTCATCAATGCCAGATCTCTTTCTGCTCATGCACTAGACATTGCTGACCTTATCACGACTCAAGAACTTGACTTCATTGTGATATCTGAGACTTGGCTACATGCAGCCTCTGGACCATCTGTCCCTGGCTATACCTCCAGATTACTCCATCACTCGATGCGATCTCAACACCGCACAATGTAGAGGGGGTGGAGTTGCCTTCATTCATAAAAACTCCCTTGGCTTGAGAGCCATACCTAATGTCAAAATTGAGTCTGCTAAATTACTCTTCGTCAAGTTACCACTTTCTCCTAACCAAACGGCCATCTTACACCTTATCTATAGACCATCCAGCCCGGCAACATCTTTTGCTGATGAGATCACATCCTTATTACTAGACAAATCTAAAACTAAATCGCAAATCATCCTCCTAGGGGACCTCGACCTGGGACACCAAGACCCGAATGACCTCACTGCAATTGACTTTGCCAACTCGGAATGAGGCCCTTCATCTCTCAGAGTCTCCAAAGGCAGGCATTGAAATTGTGAAGGTTCTTATTCTTTAGGGACACTGCCTTGTAATGGGAATCTTATCTCAATCATCATTAAAGCCATTGTTGTCAATGGACTGTAGAAACTGAATTTGTTTAACATAAAGTGGAATCTTTATAATAGAGTCAACAATAAATGTTTTATGCGTATAAAAAATAAAAGATAGCAATTGGTGTGCAAATATACAGACAGCTTTACTGGATACAATTGCATCCCTCCTATCTAAAATCAAAGACAAACAAAATTGTCTGCAGATGGATAATCGTCAGACCACTCCACTGAGGGCCGCCCCCCTGGCAACCACTAAGGTCAAACCTTTTGCCTTCTCTCCACTCTCTATTGCTGAAGTGGAAGGTATCATCAACAGAATGAAACCATCTAACTGCCAAGGTGATTCATGCCCTGCTCCTATTATCCAGGAAGCATCTCATGACCTAGCACCATTCATCACGGCCTTTATAAATTCATCCTTTAAAACAGGTATTGTCCTGGACAATCTTAAGGACGCTTGGGTTATCCCTCTGCTCAAAAAAACGTCCCTAGACACGAGAATACCAAATAATTACAGACCTATCACCACCGTCCCTTTCATGCTCAAAATACTAGATTGTGCAGTTTACCTGCAGATTCAGGACTATCTTGAAGCTAACAACCTCCTTGGTCTGAGACAATATATGACTTCCGTCCCAGGCATGTGACCGAAACGGCCTTGATAGATCTTAAAACACAAATCGAGGTTCTGAAAGACAACGGGAAATTAGCCTTGTTATTACTTCTAGACCTATTCTCTGCCTTTGATTTGGTCATTCTCCAAATCCTGTGCCAGCACCTCATATCTGCCGCCCACTTTTCTGACTCGGCCACTGCTTGGATCAGCTCCTTTCTAAGCAATAGATCCTTGAGGGTTTTCTCCTCCTCAGCCTCTGTGGACCCTGCTCGATTTACTGTGGCGCCCCTGAAGGCTCCTGTGTGTTTGCCACACTTTACAATGTGTTTACTAAACCACTCTTTGATGTTCTTGACTATCTGGGTGTCTCATACACTAATTATGCAGATGACACCCAGATACTCATCCCCATCATGGGTGACCACATTGTCGACACTAAAGCCCTGAATGACGTCTATCTGGTCATTCAGGCCTGGATGGCAAAACATGAACTTTGCCTCAATGATGACAGTATGGAGCTCCTTATCCTAGGTTCCACTCAACTCCTCAATAAACTAGACCACTCCTTTAAGTCTTTCATCATTGATGGCAATGTCATTAAGGTCTCCAAGGATACAAAAACACTAGGTATCTATCTCGACTCTACACTTTCCTTGACGAGACAAACTAACTCAATTAGGCCAGCGTCGGCGTAGACCTGCAAACCTATTACGGCTTGTAGACCATTTCTGACCACTCCCAATAGTATCACTCTGGCCAGAACTCTTATCATGTCTAAGATAGACTATTGTAGTGCCCTCTACCTGGGGACTAGCCAGTCCAACCTTAACAAATTGCAAATTACTTAGAACAATGCCATCAGAGCGGCATTAAATATTCCTAGAAGCCAACATATCTCTGACTTCTGAACCAATTTACATTGGCTTCCTGTCAAGCATAGAATATCTCTGGAAACTCTTGTCCTGACACACAAGTGCCTGGCCAACAAGGCCCCCCTCTACCTATCCAATCGCCTTACTCTCCACACTACTACCCGGCCTCTGAGAGCAGCCCAAACACACAGTTTATCCCTGCCCAGATTCAAACTTCAAAAAGCTGGGGTTGTGAGCTTCCCTGTCTTGTCTTCTAAGCTCTGGAACTCGCTCCCCACTGCCATTAGATCTGAGCCTTCTTTCCATTCTTTCAAGCAAAAAATGAAATCATGGCTCTTCGCACAAACTTGATTTACTCTCCTTCTATCTCTGATACCGCCCGTGGTCCTCAGCTTTGAGCAAGAGATCACTGGCCTTACCGTCTTATTGCACATTTTGCCTTGTATTTAACTTATGATGTCTTAACTGTTAGATGGCTCGAGTCTGTATGTTTATGTAAACAGGTTGAGTCAAGTTCTCTCGCTACTGTATGTAACTGCAACTGTGTTCTGCAAGTTTACATGCCCTGATGCCTGTGGGCCTGGTGCGCGCTACAAATAAATAAAATACAAATACCTATATATCTATCTTCGACAGTCAAGGCCTCCACCACTTCTGCTCTTCGGTCATCTACACAGCTCAAGAAGCCATGTCCATATCTGGGAAGCCATCTTGATGACAGACGCAGAAGGACCCAGGAAGACGAAAGAAGAAATTGCCCGTCCCCCAAATCAAAAACAAACGTTCGAGTTCATGGGATGTCAGGTGAGTCACAAGGGGTTGCTACAAGTCAGATGGGCTGGAAGTCCATGGGGGAGGAAGGCAGTCAGATACCTCAGGGGCACAAGGGGCTCGGGAAGGCTGCCATGACTAGGCTCTCCAATTAATAGGTTTGAAAAGAAATCGAATGGTGGTGGTCCCCTGAAAAGTGCAGCTAAAACACAAAAGGTATACACTGAACATGTGTTTGCCAATAAGTATGTGTATATACGGTTTTTCCATATATATGTGTGTGAGAGAGAAAATGAATACATCAATAAACGAACAAACATGCTCGCTTGCTTAGGCCAGAGTGTACAGTGAGCCAAGTCTTGCCCTTCACCTATATAAGAATATGAGTATACAAATGTACATAATTATTTTACGAATATGCATGAAAATTCATGCATTGCTATTGTTTTATTTTATTTGTATGACCGAATAATACTATATTTTCAGGGGCCCAGAATAAGCATTTGAAGTGAACACCGAAAGTATAACAAAACAAGACCCTTCACGGCTAAAGGGCGAGTTTTATTCTTCTAATCATGTCTTAAATAGCTATTTTTTGTAAAACAGTTGAGCTGTTAAGTTCTATGCTAAGGCACGTATGCACTTTGGAAAGGTAATTTGAAAGCGAGTTGAGCCATGACAAATGGGGACAGCCGGCCTAATTGAATCATTTGATCTAAGACAGCTCAACTTGGTTATCCTCACTGCAGCCCACATTGATATTAGCGAGTGAATCATTAGCCATGAAATCATGTCGACTTTGCCGACTGCAGTGCTCTTGACATGACAGGGAACGCAGCCCGCCTTTCATTAGAACGCCAGCGAGTTCTTCACTCTGTCATGGATGAAGATGGGAGTGATGAGAAAGTTTGAGGCTTGGCGATGGAGGCTAATTTAGTCCAGCACACATCATATAGCGGCGATGAGAAAGACACGTTTAGGCTCCGCTCCTGTTCTCGCTTAGCTGAACCAAAGGGTATCCGTGTGTGCTCAGCCAGCCTTGCAGCATTTAGCAGTCTACCAAATACACAATCTTCTGTTTAACTGCACGTACGCAATTGATTTAATAGTCTTGGCCTTTCTTGGAAAGTGAAAGGCTAGCTTGTAACCGCACTAACACACAAACCAACGTGCTCTTTTGAGCCATTCGTTTTTTATGCGGATTCGAGTTTTTCTTGTAATTTCTGTCACACTGTCTTGAATGTTGAATGTAAAGAAGTAAATACGGAAGTAAATTGCTCATTGACATGCACTCCACGCTCTACGACCTTGAGCGGTTGTTGCCTGCAAGGTGCAGTATCTCCCCCCAAATATCCTCCCTTCCTCACTCCAGTACTTGCAATTTCGAAGACACTTCCTCTTCCAAACAGTTTCTCCCATTCTAACCCCCCTGATCAGGGCATAACTCCCTTTTACGCAGTGACTTCTGGTGTCGTTTTCTATCCATTAGAAAAGGGTTTAACCCGCGGGCCTCAGATCTCCAGTGGGTCTTGCCGGTGGCAGGCCCAGCGAAATATCTCTGGTAAGTGGACAAGTTTAGCAAAATCAAAATATGAGGGTGCACAGCTGATTTGTTATCAAATTTCAATAAATGTACTCAATGACTTTAGACAATTCTGGTGTCTTGGGTCAGTCCCTGGCTATAGAACCTGAAATATTGCGAAAAGAATGACCCATTTAACACAATGAGAAACCCATTGGCATTCTGGTCATATATACTTTCCTTAAAAAATTCCATTCAACTAAATAGCCTTAAAACTTGTATTTAACACATTGCAGAGAAAGGCAAAGGTGCATATACATTGAATTACACATATGGTTTATTGCTCGACTCACGCACCTGCAAGAGTCCCAATAAGGGTTCATCCTGCAACCAGCACTTCCTCGTTTACATGCACCCAACGTCAAACGTCTCCCACTGAGAGTCTTTAGCACAGGAGGTCCTCCTCCCGACACACCAATCTACAAAGGCTAGAAGAGAAGTGTTGCAGTGTTGAGGGCTTTGCCACCATGAGGGGGGGGGGGGGGGGGGGGGGTGACCCAATCTGCATATTCAATAAAGGGACTTGTTGTATATTGCCCTCCTTAAGTGAAGACAGGAGCCGCAATGGAATTGTACCAGTGGTTTATTTATGCGGGAGTGCAATAACGTAACGCGCGGGGGCGGAGCCGTGTTTGCGAGCGAAGTCTTGCGAGAGCGGGGCTCTCGCGATCGCTCTACACACCTCCCTTCTTCAATGCAGAACGAGTTCATTGTAATACATAGTCATTGTATCTCACCGGTCTTCTGTGTTCCCTTTGGGGTCTCTCACCAGTTCCAGGGCAAGGTCCCTGCTGCTCAGGTTCTGGGTTTGGATATGGTTCTTCTGGTTCTGTCTCGGTTTCTTCTCTTTCTCCGTCGTTTCCTTCGGGTTTTCGTTCGTCGTTTCCCCCATAGTCCTTTTCGGCTTCTACATGTGGTGTCTCTGGGGTTCTCGCCTTTTCTTGCCTCCGCTGGTATAATGCTACTCTTTCAAAGTTCCATGCGCGCCCGTCTTCTGTGCGGACATGATTGGTCCCTTTGTGAGTTACTTTTATGGGCTGACTATACCGGGATCCTGTGGTTTGATCTTTTCTTGGTAGTTTTATTTTCACCCAGTCCCCTTTTCCTATGTCGGGCGCTTGCTTTGTCCGCCTTCTTTCGTCGCTCCACGATTTCATGCGTGACTTGTTTTTCTCAATGCGCCATACTACTTCCGCCATGTTCACTGCTTCATCTTCCCTTACTTTCGACAGCCATGGTGGGATGAGCGTAGATGCAGCACTCCTCCCTCTCAACATTTTGAACGGGGATATTTGTGTAATTCCGTTTGGCGTGAGCCTGTGGGCCGCTATGGCTTCTTTGGTGGTTTTGAGTGGGTCCATGCCGGAAGCCGTGGCCAGTTGGATGGCGCCCTTTATGAATCTATTTGCCCTCTCGACGAGTCCATTGGCTTGGGGGTGATATAGGGCCGCTTTCTTTTGTTTAATGTGATTCCTTTTTAAAAATTCTTCCATGTCTTTGGAAACTAGTTGTACCCCATTGTCTGTGACGACCTCTTTGGGGAGGCCTTCCCTTTGAAAAATTTCTGTGAGCACTTCTATGACTGTCTCAGTAGTTATGTTTGGTACAAACTCTGCTTCCACCCACTTGGATAGATAGTCGACAAGTACTATGCCATATCTGTGTTCTGTCGCCATCGCCTCCAGGGGCCCTATAAAGTCGATGCCCACTTTGGACCATACTGCTTCTGGATCTCGGTGGGTATGAGGGGTGCCTGGCGAACCTTAAGTCTTTTGTCGCTATTCAGGCATTCGTGGCAGCGTTCTATCATAGCACGAATTTCTTGATCCATGGACGGCCACCAGTAGGCTTCTCTCACCCTGCGACGTGTCATCGTGTTCCCCAAATGTCCCGCATGGGCCCTACAGAGTATAGTGCGTCTCATTCCTGTTGGAGGGATGATTTGGTCTGTCTTTAAGATTATCCCCTCTGTTTCCGACAACTCATCTTGCACTTTCCAATATGGTCTCATTCCTTCGGGCAGCGTTTTTTCATCGGGCCACCCTTCCCTGATACATCCGCGAATCTTTGCCATGGTGGGGTCTTTCCCATCTTCTTCTTCCCAATGTCTTTCGCTGAGTTCCAGGTACTCTGGTGCCGTTAGGTCTGTGATAGATGAAACTATGCATTCCCCATGTAGGAACGGGGTAGCCTCCTCTTTGCCCACCGGCTGCCTCGACATGCAGTCGGCTTGGGAGTTTTTCCAGCCTGAGATGTGCTGGATTTCAAATGTGTACTCCTGTAGTTTAGCTGCGATGCGGGCTAGTCTGGGCGTGGATGCCTTGGTGCCTCCTGGACTGAGCATGTGGATGAGCGGCTTGTGATCTGTCACCAGCTTAAACTTTGTGCCCCACACGTATGTTCGGAAATGTTTGACTGCCCATGCGCATGCGAGCATTTCTTTTTCAATGGTGGAATAGTTCTGTTCTGCCTCTGACAGTGCCTTTGAGGCAAAGGCCACTACATGTTCGGTGTCATCTCTCTTCTGCGTTAGCACTGCCCCCAGTCCGTACGCACTGGCGTCTGTTGTGATTACTGTTTCCCACTCTGGGTTAAAAGGTTGAAGACATGGGGCTTTCACTATGTGCTGTTTTATGGTTTCCGTCGCCCTCTTCTGGGGCTCTCGCCACGTGAATTCCGACCCTTTCTTGAGCAGATCTCGGAGAGGTGTGGTGATTTCTGAAAACCTGGGTATGAATTTTGCATAGTATTCGGCCAATCCTAAAAATGACCTCACCTCTTCTTTAGTGGTGGGTTCCGGAGCTTTGGTGATGGCCTGCAGGAGGTTCTGTTTGGGACTGATCCCTTTTTCCGATATCTTGTACCCTAAGTATTCGACTTCTTTCACCCCGAATGAACATTTTTCGTGGCGTAGGCGCACTCCTGCTTCTTGTAACTTGTTGAGAACTAATTGGAGCGTGGCATCGTGCGTCTGTTCATCTCTGGCATATACCAGGATGTCATCCTGGAAATATACCACGTTTTTAACTTTCCGTAGCAGGACATCCATCACGCGTTGGAAGGCAGATGCAGCTGACGACAGCCCGAAAGGCATTTTGGTGAATTGGTATGTACCAAAAGGAGTAATGAATGCCGTAAGGGGTTTTGATTCTTCGTGCAGCTGTATTTGGTGGTATGCATTTCTCATGTCCAGTTTAGAGAATATTTTGGCTTCTTTCATTAGTAAAATGAGTTCATTAATGCTCGGGAGCGGGTAGTTGTCCGTAATGACTTCTAGGTTTAAACTGCGCAGGTCTATGCACACCCTTATTTCTTGTGATTGGGGTTTCTTTATGAGGACGACTGGGCTCAGCCATTCGGATGCTTCAATTTCTTCTATTACCCCTTCCGTTTTCATTTTGTCCAGCTGTTGCTTTAGGGTGTCTCTTGCTGTGGCTGGTACTGGTCTCACCCGGTGTTTGACTGGGACCGCATTCCTTTTGAGCACAATTTTGTGAAGAAAATTTTTGATGTGCCCCGGCTCCTCCGAGAAAAGTGTTGGGTAATCGCTCTTGACAATTGACCCGTTCCTTGCACTGACAGACAGGACCTGATCTTCTGTACTGGGGTCAAGTTTGATTTTTAACTTGTCTTGGTCATCCCAACCCAAAACCGCTGGACCTTCGTGACTGAAATAGACTCGGGTGGTGGTTTCTCTCCCTTTGAATTTGACTTTTCCATTAATGTAACCTAACAGTTCCACTGACGCCCCTCCAAACACAGTGGGCTTGTGTCGCGTGGTGAGAACTTGCACTTTCTCCTTTCCCACCATTTCTTTGTATGTGCGCAGGGGTAAAATGGTGAGATCTGACCCGGAGTCTGCCATGACTCTTGTCTCTTTTCCGTCGATTTTGATTAGGCAATGGGGCTTCTCTCTCCTGGCCCGTGTGCTGTTCACCATAATGACTGTGGGTCTTCCTTCATCTTCTGAGGAGGATTCTCTTGCCACCGTTCGATCTGTGGTGAGGCTGGTGACTTTCTTGTTTCTCCATCGAAACACTATGGAGAAGTGCCCGATGCGTTTGCAGATGGAGCACTCCTTGTCTCTGGCTGGGCACTCCCGGTCAAACGCCAAGTGCTTCGTGCTGGTGCACCTGTGGCACTTGAGTGGTTCTTTCTTGTTTCCTCTCACCTCTCTCGTGTCAGCTGTCGACTTTTCTTTTCTCATGTGGAAGCCCACCGCTTGAATTTCGGCGGGACCCTGGGCCCCTGCATATTCTTTTCTTCTTCCCGCCGTTTCTTCTACCGCTCTGGCGATCTCGACGGCTTTCTCTAACTGTAGCTCCTTTTCGAGGATAAATTTATCTTGGACCTTTCAACTGTTAGTGTGTACGACCAACATATCGCATATGCGGTTCTCTGCATCGGTGCCGAAGTTACACAAGGCTGCTAATTCCCTCAATTTGGTGACATAGTCATCGACGGGTTCAGACTGTTCCTGTTTCCGAGTGTAAAACCGTATTCTGTGGAGCACTGTGTTCTCCTTACTGGTGAATCTCTTAATGATTCTCCTGACCGCCTCTTTGAACACATCATCATTGTCATCGTTTACAGGAATCGGGGTAAGGCCCTCGAATATTCTTTGCCCTTCCACTCCTAGGGCATTGAGTAACATGGCCCTGCGTCTTGCCGCCGAAAACCCTGCTCCGCCCATAGCCTCCACGTATGTCATAAACAGGGGCTGCCATTGCGGCCATGGAATAGCAGGCCTACCTGGCGTTTGCAGAAAGGGTGGCGGTGGCGTGGCTCCTTGCATGCTTCCGTGCGGGTTGTGGTGGTGATCCTCGTCGCCAATTTATGTTGTATATTGCCCTCCTTAAGTGAAGACAGGAGCCGCAATGGAATTGTACCAGTGGTTTATTTATGCGGGAGTGCAATAACGAATTTAAGCTGCAACAACAATGGCCAACGGGCCTAACCTTGCTGAGGTTAAGGATTCCTCAGGATACATGAATAAGAGGCTTTAAAGTCCCGTGCTCGGAGGAGCCGGGGAGACGCCTCTGCTTGCGTCTTGAGCTCGTCCCGTAATCCGCACGTAACGCGCGGGGGCGGAGCCGTGTTTGCGAGCGAGGTCTCGCGAGAGCGGGGCTCTCGCGATCGCTCTACAGGACTCCAAACAGGCCCATACCTAGAATATCTGCCTTCACATGTTGCAGAGATTTTTTCTGCTTACCAAAAAGTCTCCCAAGCTTTGACCCACCACAATCGGATTACTGGGCCATCAGGGCTTTTCCAGGCATGGGCCATAGTTAATTTAGCTGCAAGCAAAAGGTGACCAATTAGGGAAGCTACTCTTCCTGAGACTGGGAGCACTCCATCACCCGTGACTCCCATCGACACTACGCAGGGTCCCATTGCTCCAGTTGAAGCCCAGTAATATCTTTGATGTACCCGAAGACCTCCTTCCAAAAGATGCTAGCTTTTTCACAAGTCCAAATCAGATGAAAGAGGCAACCCACATCTGTACATCCCCGCCAGCAGGTGGCTGAATAGGTTGCATTCATATGGTGCAGCCGCTGCGGCGTAAGGTACCATTGATAGCACATCTGGTAGGCATACTCTTTGTCAGAAACACATTTGGGGAATGTATAAAGTCTACTCCAGATGCACAACCGGCCATCGTCGTCTATTTCACACGGTAGGTCCTCTGTCATTTCTGCATATATGGTGAACGCATCAATGGTTCCCTCACATCCAACAATCTGTACCTCTTCAATATTCTATCAGTAGGGGTTCAGCCCTACAGGGAGATTTCTAGTGGGTACAGGGGCCCATTAGCCCCATTCCTGTTAGGGTGTATTGCCCAGTGGCACAGCTGAGTGTAGCAAAATAGTTCTGATCCGGCGAGGGAAAATTCCTCCTTACATTCCACAAATGACGGGGTTTATAGAGCTCCTAAAGTGTTGCCGGTCCCCCCTTTGCATGCCGGCTGAGCCCCCTCGCTGGCATGGCCTTTTTAAGATATTGGAGGCTATTTCTAGTAGATGTTAGCAGCGTGGAGCCCCCATCCCCTTCTGCTCTGCGCGAAACCATGTATTTGAGCTGAGACAAAGGCATCAGTGATTGTTCCTGCTCTATCTTCTTCCACCTAGGCATCGATTCCTCCCTGCCCCAGGTGAAAGCATAGGAAACCTGCACAAATGCAGTGTACCGGAATACATAAGAGACCCCAACCCTCCCAGCCTCATGGGCCTAATCAGTACCCTCTAGAGATCCTTGCACGCTTAGTCCCCCAGATAAATGTCAAGATCTGATCCTGTATTTTGCGTAATTCCACATCCGGGATCCTAACTGGCAGCACTGTACAGTGATACAGCAACCTGGGGACAAGGTTCATTTTGATCGCTGAGATCCTCCCAAACCAAGACATTTCCCGATCCCTACCCAATCTGGTTAAATCCTTTATCATTTCCCTGAACAAGGGTGGAACATTTTTCTGGTAAACCTCAGAGCTCTAGCAGGGAACTTGAATGCCAAAATAGAAAATGGCCACCCGGATCCACCGTATCGGGGAGATCAGTTCCAATTGGTTTATATCCGATGGAAGCACCATAACATCTGGCCCACTCAATTTGTAATAGTTAATTTTAAAGCCAGAGACTTTCCAGAACTTGTTCAGCTCACGCAACATAGACTTCAAGGAGACGCAAGGATCCAGCAAAGTGAGAAGATTTTTGTCTGCGTATAAAGACAGTCTATGCTCATGGGCCCGCCCGTAACCCCCATTATTTCCAGATTTTACCAGACCTGGCCGGCAAATGGCTCCATAAACAGTGTGAACACCAGTGGGGAAAGAGGGAACCCCTGTCTGGTTTCTCTGGTTATGGTCATAACAGGTGAGTACTTGCAATTAACCTGTGGTTGATTGCTCTTGGTAATTGGTCAGTATGAATTTGGTGAAATTGGGACCAAAGCCAAATGCTCCCAGGATGAGGCGAACATAATTCCAGTCCACCCTGTCAAATGCCTTGTGGGCGTCAAGTGCTACCACCCTCAGGTCCTCCTCGAGCCAGCCCAATCTCAATCAAACTCTGGACTCTTTGCTCATTATCATGGGTGCTTTGCCCATATATGAATCCTGTTTGGTCCTCATCTACAATCTCAGGTATGACCTCCATCGTACTGTGCGCCAGAATCTTGCAGAACAGCTTGGAATCATTGTTAGTCAGTCTGACTGGGTGGAGTGAGCCGCAGTATGTCGGGTCTTTCCCTGGTCTAGGAATCAAACCGGTAGTGGAGGTCCCAATATTAGGAGTGGTTCTGTCAGATTCAAGGAACGAGTTGAACAGAGCTGTCAAGTGGGGAACCAGAGTGAGTGGAACTTCTTAAAAAGGAGGCTGTGAAGCTGTTGGGGCCAGGTGCTTTGTTCTTCAGTGTTTCGATTGCCCAGTCAACCTCATCAGATGAAATGGGGCCCTCTATCGAGTCCTTCAATTGTTGTGGTAGCTGCAGCACTTCAGCTTTCCTTTAATATGTGCTTTGCAAACATTCAGAGGGAGTGCCCCCTCAGAACACTGCCCCAAAGTGGTCCATCAGTATTCTCATTTTATCAGGCTCAGAGTGGCATAAAATTCCCATTTCATCATGCAGGCCCATTATGTTGTTGTGCATTTTAACTTTGTTTAGGTTGGATACCAGCATGAGGTTAACCTTATTGCAATTGATGTAGTGAAAGTGGTTGGTTTTTAGAAGTGCCTGCACGGATCTGTCCGCCAGATGCACCTGCAACCTTTTGTGCACTACAGTCAGAGATCTCAGTGAAGCTTGCAAACCCCTTTTCGGTGTCCAGTCAACTCGTCGAAAAAAAACTGGTCGACTGCAATTTGGTCAACGCAATTTGGTCGAAAACCAAATGGTCGAATTTTTTTTTTTATTTATATATTTATTTTTCGGGTTTTCGTTTAGTTAAAAAAGGGGTTTTTAGAGAAAAAAAGGGGGTTGGGGGGGGACCCCCCCCCCAAAAAAAAAAAAAGGGTTAAAATAAAAAAAAAAAAATTTCGACCATTTGGTTTTCGACCAAATTGGTTCGACCATTTGTCTGGTCGACCAATTTTTTTCGACCAAATGTCTGGCAACCCCCCTTTTCTTGTGTTCCCACTCAGCTGTCTCAAATTCATGTTCCAGTTGCAGTTGAATCGGTTTGCGTTCCCTAGATTAAGCCGCTGCACTACTAATCAGTTCCCTGCGAACCACTGCTTTCATTGCATCCCACTCCGTGCTGCCCCAGACTGCTTTTTTCCAGAAAGTAGTTTTTGATGACTTCACTTATTTTTGTACAAAGCACCTTATCCTGTAGTATTGGCTTGTATATCTGCCACAGATGCTTAACAGGTGCGGGTCGACCTTCACTTGCCAATGTGAGGGACACTGGTGCATGGTCAGAGAGTATATGCAATTCTATCTCCATCCCCCACCGACATATGGTTATAGTAGGCTGTGAAGCAGTAGTATGTCGAGCCTCGAGAAACCCTTGTGAACATGCGAATAAAAGGAGAAGTCTTTGTCCTCCCCGTGGAATGATCGCCAGGCCTCCACCAGCCCCAGTCCTCTCAGTAGCTCAGTGAAGGAAATTGCATGTTTATAATTTATCCTCGAGGTCGGTAGAGTTTTTACCAAGCAGAGGGTCAGACACTAGGTTAAATTCGACCCCTATCAGTATGTGGCCCTTGACAAAAGCTATGACTTGGGATGAAAAACTGTCCAGAAACCGATCTTGCCCCTCATTAGGAGAATACCCAGAGACTAGGGTGATTCGACGCTCCCGTAGCAGCACCTTAACACAAATATATTGTCCTTGTGGATCTCTCATTTCTGAGATCTTGCTTATTGGCACATCTGCCCCCAGGTGAATGGCTACCCCCTGTTTTTTCACCCTTCCAGATGCATAGAACTGTCCCAGGATCACAATCTCTTCTCATAGTGACGCAGCAGATGGGTCTCTTGTAAGAAGATTTTGGAGCAAGCCACTTCCCCAATCTCCTGAGAACTGACTTCCTTTTCCTGGCAAAGTTCAGGCCTGGAACATTCCACGTCCCCATTTGTATGCAATCTTCCCTATTATTTGTCACATCACCCGTGGACATAACCTAATAACAACCCGGCTCAGGGATTCCGAGAGGCACCACCCTCGTCTGCCATTTGCAAATTGAGAACATACCCACCCCTCTCCACAATAACATTTTGTAAATTATCACAACTCTAACCCCTCACACCCCCATTCCAACATAAACAGCAGACTACAAATTAGGAAACACATAAATCAACTTAAGACCTCAGACTGTGAAAGACCCAACTTGGAGGGATATTTATGGCACACTTTTAGTGATACCCCTCCCCCACCTCCCACCAGCGTGCACCCACATGAACACCATCCCAATGCCAACCAATTAAGTGCAATGAACCCCCCCTCCACTCCAACTCCCGCCCCCAATCACCCCAGCAAGAAATTTAAACAGATACACAGTCTCTCCCTAAATATCTATTTTTAAGTATTTAATTATTTAGTTAGGGATATATATCTCATAAATCATCCTAAGAAATATTTTCACAAATCTCATTTATTTCTCTAATTAGTTCACATTTATACTGATGCTAAATAAATCTACCATATCAACTAGACATGGTCCCATATTTTTCATAATCCAACAATGACTGCATTTACTCCTAGATATATATTTGAAACTAGTTACTGTTAGTTTCAACATTCAAAGATAAAGTTTAAGTTTGCAAATCTCACATAATTCACAGTACTATTGATTATATCTTGACAATGACCATATGATTACACATCAGTAATACACCTCTTACCCTAAACACACAAGTAAACTACATTTTTGCCAACCATGTATATAACAGATCCCATATAGTTCAAAGTACCATTGATTATGCCAGGAGCATGTTGTTGTGCATCAAGTAATGGACGTCTTCAGTAAATTCACAAGTAAACCACATTGTTACAAGCCATGTAAATAACACTCAAATAACTGCAATTAGAGAAACCATGTAAGGTCCCATTCCATGTTCATCCCCTTGGGGGCCATTGCATCTAGCTTATCTATCCAGTGTATTTCTTTTTTAAGCAGAATTGTATTAATGTCAATGCCTCTCCTTTTGGCTATAACCTGCTCAAGAATATAATAACCTACATTTGTGCAATGGAGGGCCTAGCTTTGCCAAAGTGCAGAGGTACAGGTGATTTTTCACTTTTGATTCTAATATAAGACTTATATTCAGTCCATCTAGTCTTTTCTTTCTGTGTGGTCATTCCCACATAAAATATGCCACAGGGGTATTTCAATCCATATACAAAATTTCCAGAATCACATGTGGCTGAGTGGTCTCATTTTGTTAAAGGGGTCATTCTTTTCACAAGTAGTCAAGTTTACCAGAATGCAGTTCCGAAAGGCATTACAAAAGGGAATAACCTCACAGTGTGGCAGTTCTGAATAACAGTGAAGAAGGGGCTGCCTTTGAGTAAGGGAACTAAATTGTGGCATCTTACGGACCGTAACCATATATTTCCGTGCCAAGATTTATGTCCAAATTGTTCCCACTGACAGGGGAAGACAAATCTCTCTCTACATCTTTAGAGGTGGATCAACAGTGGATCGTCCATAATGGGCAACAGCGCACCGGCCTGTCAGCACTGTCACCCATTATAGAGGAGCCATACCAGCCCATTGTACACAATGGATATACCATGAGAATAGGGGAGTAACAGTTTGTGGTGCGCTCAACTTCCTTAAATCAATGATTGTCAAAATGCATCAGAAACTACACATGAGGTTACCACTCGGTCCCTCATCAAGAAATGAACAATACAAAATTGGGTGTGTAGTTATACCGTGCAAACAGACTGCTGCAGTTGACGGTATGCTCATGAGCATGCTTAAACTGTCAAAGGGAACATATGTTTCCCGTTGACAGTGTTTATTCCCCAGTTTGCATGACCATGCAAGGTAGGGGGTATTTTGCTTTCCCAGCCATGCATGACTCATTGGGATGCACGCTGGGGAATTTGTGTAGGAGGTGCTCCTGTGCCTCCCCAAAAATTCTGACTGCCAGAGGCGATGAATTTGTAGGGCTCCAATGCCTGTGCACGTGTACCTGGAAGCATTGTTTCCTTCCTGGTTCCTGTTCACGCGGGGCAGGAGCCGGAGGGCTTTCGTGGGAGGCACTTCTAGTGAGGAGCAGATTCCGGGGCTGAAGGTAAGATGAACATTCATGAATGTTATGTGTGTGTTTATGCATGTGTTAATGAGTGAGTGTATGATGTATTGGTGGCTGGGTGAGCATGTGAATGAGTGAGTGAATGCTATGTGTGAATAAGCAAGTGAATGCTGTGTGCGAATGAGCAAGTGAATTTTCTGTTATTGTTTGTATGCTTGTGTTTGTTCCGGGCTGCTGATTTTGGTGCTTGACAGGAAGTCCAGGTGGGCCTAATGCAGCAACATGGAAGCATGTTAAGTGTTACTATGTCACTAGACTGGCATTTTGGTGCATGTCAGTCTCGCTATAATATTTTACTATACCATGGCATTTTGTCTGGGTACCTACGATAAAGCAAACATGATACGTGTTATTACCTGGCTAGACTGGCATTTTGGTGCAGCCACTCTAGCTATACTTTCTGACTTTGGCATGGCATTTTTCACTGGGCATCTATGATAAGGCAAGTATGATAAGTGGCATGAGGTGGCTACACTTTCATTTTGGTGTACCAGTGTAGTTATAATTTCTTAAATTACCAGGACCATTTTTACTGGGCCTCTATGATAAAGCAAGCATGGTAAGTGTTAATACATTGCTAGACTGGCATTTTGATGCAGCCACATGAACACAAACATTATCCCCTCACTACAAAACAAAGGAAGAGGAAGGCAAAATATACCACTGATAGGCTATACGTGAACAAAGTGTATGATAAAAGCTTATAAAAATATATAGTTTATTAAAGCTTCATAAAAAGCCACACTATTTAAACAATATTTAAATTAAACAACAATATTTAAAAAAAAACAGCAAGGCTATACCTGTATATGCCATATGTGATCATAAAATACATATCACAAAAGAGAACAATCAATATCCAACACCACACCCAGTGACAAAGTGCTACACCATAGAATAAAATGACACCAAAAAGGTGGGGTTGCATACCTTGGAGAGAACACCATCACTAGTGTGTTCACTATTGCAACCACCCTTTGCCCAGTCCAGACAACAAAGTGAAGAACCTGGGGGTTATTCTCTCTGCCTCCCTATCCATGTCAAATCAGGTAACGGCTGTTTGTCAGTCCGCCCATCACCAGATCAGGGTTCTAAAGAGGGTCCTCCCTATGATTCCGGAAGTCATGCGTCCTCCCGTGGTGGCTGCGCTAGTCCTCTCACGCTTGGACTATTGTAACTCCCTGTACCTGTCTCAACCGATTGGCCTTCTCCAACGGCTACAACGTATGCACAACTTGGCAGCCAGACTAGCCACTGGCTCTCCCCATGGTGCCCACATCTCGCCAGTGCTCCGTCAACTCCATTGGCTCCCAGTGGCGCAGCGAGTTAAGTTTAAGTCACTGTGTATTGTCCATCGGGCAATCGATGGCTTAGGAGCTGAATTCCTTCAATCCAAATTCTTTCGATATATTCCAGAACGTAAACTCCGCTCCTCGGCCACCAATCTACTTATTGTTCCCAGGTTTAACTGGGAAAGACTTGACGGCAGAGCCTTTTCCATTGCCGTGGCCAAGCTTTGGAACACCCTCCCACTGCCACTCAAATCTACCTCCAACCATTTGGTCTTCAGAACATCTTTGAAAACCACTTTATTCTAATTCTCTGGCTCTCTGCTGATCTCCTTTAGCCAGTAGCTTCCTCACCAGCGCCATGATGCCTTTGGGCGACCGTGCACTTTACAGATTCAGGTAACATAACATAACATAACCCTCAACTGTATATGTAACGCCAGATGTTATACTGCTCTAAAAATAACTCAACATGTTTCTGTTCTTCTTATTAAGAACATTCTTCAGGGGTATAACCATATTTACCATCATAAATTATATCACTTCTCACGACTAGATGGAGTCGGTGGTGCATTCGAAGGCCGTAACCTGTAAATGTACCAACATGTGTCAGTGGACATGATCACTTCCGTACCCGCATACTTCTTGCATGTAATTACTAGTTCGTTTTTTCAACTTTTAATGTCACCATTTACCTGACTAGTCCTTCAAAGCTCACTGGATTGAGCGGCCCTGACAGGGTAGTCTTCCAACTTGCAAATAAAACTGTGAAAAAATGAAACACATAATTGTAAATATATGTTTCAAAAGAGAGCCCATGGAGATCAAATGGGAGCCTTAAACACCTCTAAATATATATATACTGACCTGACTATGTACTGGCCGCAATTCATAGTGTTGTTACATGCGATGGCAGCTAGAATGGCAGAATTGGAGGGAGGAGGCTTACTGGATCCCAGCGTGCCAAATGTCCTGGGGGGTGCAACCAGATGCAATCTGCAAGTATGAGACAAAAAGTAAATGTAAAAAATCTGAACATGAACTGCTAAATGTTCGTTTAGAAACAATGCTTGTAGAAAGGCAGTGCATTACCAACTAAATTACTGAGATGAAATGTGTGAGTATGGGCAATTCTCTTGGAAAAGGCAGGTGAGACGTCAGATAAAGGAGGCATTAGTTTAAACTCCTGAGTGCTCTTAGAACTGATAGGTTTCCTATAGACAGTATTCTGGAGACCTGTATCAGTTAGCCATACATGTACATCAAGAAAAAACAAGATCTGTTTCACTGTGAGTCTCAGTAAATTGTAAGTTGATGATTCAGGACTCACACAAAATTCAACTAGTCGTCCACATCTGGAACACTGCACCCAGCTCACATTCATATTGCAAAATTAAGGGAACAATATTGAGATCTTATTTTTATAGAAACAGAAAAAGAAAACAACATAGGACAGGGAAGAGGGGCTAGGATTAGGTTTTAGGAAGGAGGCAAGGTTGGGGGTACGTGTTTTTGCAGCTGGAGTGGGGGCACAGAAATTACTACCATGTCCACCTGCCTTTTACACTTTACCTGTGAAAACCACCGTTTTTCACCAGCATGACATTTTCATGAATGTGTAAAAGCAATGGATTCCAATGGCTACTGGCTGTTTTAGCACATGCTAACAGGTGGATTCCATAGAAATCCAATATAGATGCTGCCTGTCATATTTCGTCTTTTGTTCTTTCACCACTGACCATTTGCAAAATATGTAATTTGCAAAAATTGACCAAATTACAAAGAATCGAGCAGAAACATTGGGTTTTAGTGACGATGAGGCCCGGAGGATTCTGGGACTAACTAACACCACTGGCGATGAATTGACCACATCAAAGAAATCTGAGGCTGTAATTAAACAGTTAGAGTGGAAAATACGATGTGAAATAAATCTGAAACTTCGCGCTTCAACACTTGAACAATACCATAAGACTCAAAGAATTCCCAGAGGCCTACGGGTGAGTCTTGAGCCCGCTCTATGCAAGGAAAATCCGACATTTGGTAAAAGGTGGCATCAGATACTCAACAAATGCTCGTTGGACCTTATTCTTTTAACAATCGAAGAATTGGCACACAACCTTTGAACTTTGGAAGACGAGATCAACACTATCAAAACAAGCCTTTACATTGGATTCACTGGGGACCAACTGCAAAATGTTCTCAATGACAAAAACCTCAAATTGGCCAGATACAAGCAGGAGCTTGAAGTCAAAAAGATATGGTAATTTAGGTGTGATACACAGGACTATCAACTAAACATAGTGTATTTGTGGCAAGAATACTATGGACAATGGATTCTGAAGACTTTTCAACCAAAGGGATTTGAAAAAAAAAGAACCCAAATATGGAACCCTCATCCTCAGAGGCATACTGCCTAATGTATGTATGTAAATAATATATTATATTATATGCTATATTATTATGTGCACCTTCCATTGCCTACCACATGAAAATGACAACTTGTATGTATGTACCTGTAACACCAACGTCTGTATTTATCTGTAACCGTAACCTTGAAACCTTTGCCTCCTGCATACTAATGTAACTGTAACCCAGTTTCCTGTAACCAGATCTAAACTTTTGCGCCCTTATGCCCCTGGGCCTGGCTGCGTTTTATAAATAAAACAAATACAAATACAAATACAAATCCAGTACAGAATTAGATAACATAGGTATACCACAACCTACAGGCGAACCCTCCAAGTCCACACTGGAGGATAGAGAAGGAGAGACAAGCCATTTTTTAGAAAAGGCCCTACAAGAAGGGGAAAGAGACAAAACCTGCCAAGAAAGAAAATTCCCCCCAAGATAACTTAGTAGGGAACATCTCTAAGTACAGACTCTCCCAGTTAGAACTGAAAGTATTACAGAAAGGCCTATCCTTTGTTCCACAATACTCGAGTACTCTTTTGCAAGAAAACATCTACTTTTTCAAATTATTAAGGAAGATGAAATTAAAACTATTTTTTGACTCATTAGAAGACCCAACAGTTATGGAGCATTCTTCCTGCTTTCTGGAGTTATCTCCAAAGAGCACATTCAACCCCCTATACCGAATCACATCCTCCATACCTTTGAGAAAAAAGTTTTGGACGAATTGAAGAAACTGCCATTTTGCAAAAGAAAATATGCCAATTTCTCTAAAGCAAAAAGTAGAGTGTTAAAAAGATTATTGGACAATCAGGACATGGTATTTAAACCTGCTGACCAAGGGGGCACACTCATCGTAATGGACAAAATTGATTGCCTGGAGGAAGTTAACAGACAACTCAGAGACAAAGAAACGTACAAAGAAAATAAGCATTAACCCCACTGAGAAAGTATGTGAATTAATTAAGGATGCACTAGAAGAAGCGGAAGAGAGGGGAGTTATCAGTAGAAGAACGCACGCTTTTTTGGTAAACGAACATCCAATAACGCCAGTATTTTATATACTTCCAAAAATACATTAGAGCTTAGAGAAACCCCCTGGCTGCCCAATTATCGCAGCCATTGACAGTATCCTAGAACCACTGGCTAAATATCTCGATCAAGTTCTGCAACCTCTAATACAAGACAGTCTTACTTGCATCAAGGATACCACACATTTTTTGACATTACTTAAAGACGTACGTTTTGTGAAAGACCGTGACATCCTTTTTTACAACGGATGTCACATCATTGTACACAAATATTGTGCATGAATCTGGCTTGGAGGCCATTGAATGGTTATTATTACAATCAGACTCTTGTCTGGGAGATAGACTCTTCATCCTCACGCTTTTGAAACTTGTACTCACAAATAATTTCTTCAAGTTTAAGGATACATTTTACTCACAACTATTGGGTACCAGCATGGGGGCGGCCATGGCCCCCAGTTAGGCCAATGCGTTTATGTGATATTTAGAAACTGAGCATATTTTGAATTCCCCACGTTGGCTAAGGCACTTGTCTATGTTTGTACGTTATATAGACAATGGGCCTCATTACGAGTTTGGAGGCAGCCATGCCCTTAACATGGGCATGGCTGCCTCCAAACTCGGGTCTGGGTTCCCTGAATGGAGAAATACCGACCCATTCCAACCTTGGAGGGCCCAGTATTTCCCCATCCAGGGAACCTGGACCCGGACCATCCCCATTCCCATTTGAGCCCCCATATGGCTCAATGGGAATGTGGAACATGCTAACAACGGGCCCATTAATGACGGGCCCGTTGTTAGCATGCTGGGCCACTCACGGGACCCGCTAAGGACGTCTGATAAAACCAGGCTTCCAGAGCGGGTCCCACGAGCGGACCTCGGCATAGGGCAGTAAGGGTTTAATGGCTCTGGCACCTTTACCGGCACCGTTAACCCCTTACCGCCCACCTCGTAATGAGGCCCAATGTCTTTGGAATTTGGACTGGTCCACAAGAAGAACTGGAAGATTTTTTTCAGAATGGTGAACAACATGAATTCAAGAATCAAATTTACTACACAGACCAGTTACACCACCATCAATTTTCTGGGCGTGCAGATATACTGGGAGAATGACCATTTGAACACCAGAATATACACAAAAACAACGGACAGGAATAGCCTGTTGTTGGCCACGAGTGTTCACCCGAAGCGAACTTTGGATAGTGTACCACTTAGACAATTTCTGAGATACAGAAGAAATATTTATGACATGGGGAGTACAGACTTCAGTCAAGGACATTGGAAGCCAAATTCTTGCAAAGAGGTTATAAGCCTGCCACCATTATCGCAATAGCAACTAAAGTGGAGGCAATTTAACGTGACACCCTACTGGAGCCTAAAACCTAAAGTGGTATGTAACCACCCACTCATTACAAAGTACCAAAATAAAGAACATCATCAAGAAGAATTGGTCGATCTTGCAATTGGACCCACAGCTACAAAACCTGTTCCCTTGCATACCAAATTTCGCTTATAAGAACAGTAAATCCTTACGCAACAGTCTGATCAAAGCAGAACCATCGGAAGAACAGACAGGGAGCATAAAATACTGTGGCACTCAACCATGCCACAATTGTCAACACTGTGGGAACATTATTATGGGACTAAGATGTCACTTCCATACTCGGGAAGGAGTATTGAATTTAAGCATTCGTGTACCTGCAATGCCACAAATGTGGTATATGCACTGAAATGCCCCTGCAGGCTATATTATGTTGGGATAACCACTCAGAAGGTAAAGCTCCGATGGACGGAACACAAGTCCAACATTAGGACACAGAGCACCAAATCACCAGTTGCAACACATTTTAAAGAGTACCACCACACTGTAATGCGTGCTTTTAGAACAAATCAGATTAGGAACCGGGGGGGGGGGGCTATCTACTGAAGAAGTTACAACAAAGAGAAATTGTCTGGATAGACAGATTAGACTCATGAGTCCTAAAGGTATGAAATGCGAATTTGATTTCATGCGCTTTGTGTAATGGAAATGGTCAAGAGGACAGATTGTAAGTGGGCAGGCACCCACGAGAAAACATTAAGTCTTCATAGATCTATTGCTCAACGCGTTAATATGCATTCTGATGTGTTACTGTAAATAAGCAGAGGCTATCTTTCAGAGACATTGTGTAGTGGTAGCAATACACATCTGAATGTCAAGTATACATTTGTAATGTAAATGGCCCTGTAACATATGCTGGGTACGCTTCCTAATTTGCTCTCCTGAACGGATGGTCAATTGTTCTTACATAATTGCAGGTATTTATTCCATAGGACCTTGGTACACTTTGAGACTATACGTATGGCTCCAACGCAGAAAACCCCAAACTAGAAATAGCACTTTTTGCTGTGGAGCACACGGCTAGATTCTCACAATCAAATTACTGACATTAAGATTCTTAGAATATAAAAGACACTACAAACAGGGGTGCGCGGGAGGGACCCAGGCTCCTGGCATTCCCTCCCACGTTTCACACTCCCAGACGTACTACCCACACATATGGTTGCAGTTGGCATCGCATCAGGCATTCGATAGATGGAACCATCATCCATAGCAATTATTTTGTGCAATTATTCTTATTGATCATATGCACATCGGTATTTGTAAATAGCGAGTGATACATCATACAGTTTTGGTTACCTTGACTACCTTTCTTAGCATTTTTCCCAAACCAAGATGGTGACCAGACAAAACGGTGTTTCCACACAAATGCGTGTGGTCACCTAGGTTACCACAAAACGTTCCGAAGTCTGAGGAGACACGTTTACTTGCTTGGCGTGTTGAAGCTACATTGCGGTAAGTTTTTACTGCGCGTAGCCTTGACATCTGATATTGTGGAATTTAATATTTTTCCTTAGAAATTCCTCAGTAAAAATCGAGCATCGCTCTCACTGACGTTACAGAACAGGCTCACGCACTGGGGTCACATGCATCACTAGATTGGTGTAGTCTCATACATTACAGGTATGCCGCCATACAAGACGGCTTAGCCTTGTTGATATTATGCCATTTTGGGCCCTTTTAAGTCCAAGTGTCACACGCATCACTAGATTGGTGTAGTATAACACATTACAGGTATGCAGCCGAACGAGAAGGCATAGCCTTGTAGATAGTACACTAGTATGGGCTCTTTTTAAGCCGCACGAGTATGTTTCCTCAAATACTTTCATTGAAATGAGTTGGACACGCTACACAGATGCTGTTTTTTGAATTCATAAATACAAATCTGTATATTGAAACACTGCTATGTTCATGTTTCATTCATAGCACCACGTGAGTCCATCAGGAACTTGCAGCATTACTTGCAATTCCGACAGATACTAGACACTCACACATGCCTTGGGGTGAGTACAAGCTTCTACTTACCTTTCCATAACTGCATCAATCGATGACCTACATGCACGGCTATGTAAATGATTTTGAGAATCTACTCACAACATGTGAAATGAGAGCGTGACTGACAAGGGCATACCTATGGTTTTCTCTCATTAGGTACTTGCTCAATTTCCTGCACTGATACACAGATGAAGGTTCAGTACACCTTTTTACTTTAACACACCTAAGAGGGAGTAACATTTCAGAAATTCACACTAAATACACATACCTGTTGCTTTCACAGGATGAACATTTGAATATGGAACACATTTCTCAAATGCCCTGAAGATGAACATTGTGTTCGAAACGCGTTAGCATTACTTGTTGTCACAACATTTTGAGTTAATTTGGACAATTGACATGCTTTATCTCGTAGAGCTTTATTATTTTTCTTTTGGACAATTATCACTGAGATATATAATGTTGTTATGAAGTCATTTTCTACTTCTAAAATTATGCTTCTCTGTACTAATTCATTTTTGTCTGAATAAGCCGGTGGCATTCAAATTGATTTGTATGTGGGCTTCACATTACATGGGTTAACTGTGAAGGCCCATAATATTCAAATGCAACACTGTTATGAAAATTGTATTAAAAATACCTCTATGCACATTTTGGAACTAGCATCGATGAACTCTTTGCTTATATATTACTTGATTGTATTCACAACAAGGGCATCTTGCTGTAAGAGTTGCTGAATGTTGTTGTAGCCACTTTGAAATTTTGAAACAGTGCAATCGTGCATGTATCATTATTGTAGTTTGGGCAGTGTCCCAGGAGGAGTGCAAGAAGGTTTCCCAGTTGGCAACAACGGGCTCACTGTTTTCTTAGCATTATTTTCCAAAAGTCTTTTTGTGGCCGACAGACCTTCTACTTTCTTGCACCTGAAACATTTCTGAATTATGTTGATTTACGTGACCTTTGAGAGTCTAATTCTCACCCATTGAACATTGAAACTTGTCATCTAATTAATGTGTAGTGCCCCTCACCTCCTCCTCTTTCGATGACTATGGATAAATAAATGTCAGCCTTTTCACTATTTTCATTAGGAGGTGCAAAGAATGGTATTAAAGCGATTTCCCATAAATTACAAACACTTTTAAAGATTTTTTATAATTTTTGGCTTGGTACAAAGGTGGAAATAAACAGGGCAAAGAACAGAGGAAAAGGTGTAAATAACTACTACACCTTCAAAAACTCAAATGAAACGCCCAACGTCCAGTAAAGTACACCATATTCCCCCTAAACTGCATAGCAAAAGGAAGTTCCTATTATCAGAAGACATTTTAAATCACCAGTCACAAATGGGATTCACTCAGGGACATATGAATATCGTAAATAACGACATATGTCTTACACAAAGAAGAAACATAGAAAGTACAACAAACAACTTCTGAAGACAACAACTGTCAGGCGAGGCCTAACAGGGATGAATGTAGCTGAATGAAAAAGGGTATGAAAGACCAAAGCCCAGGAAACACACAGTTGAACAACATGTATGGAGCTGTCTATCAACAGGCAAGTGCAGGAGTTAATGGTGGGTTTTGAAGGAGTTGTGGAAGACAGAAGAGAGGATGGGAAAATGCAGCATGTAGGAGGAGGATGAGACAGAACCATTTTCCAAGAGAAAGACGATCTCCTTGGCAGGTCAACAATGTGCACATCCTATGATTGTACAGGCTGAACCAGGAGACAATCATATGTCTCTGGTATAATTTACGAAGACATATACAGCAGCACCTGCATATGGATTGCTCTTTAAAAAAGTTGCTGGCAGTGTGCTACTTCAGTGCCACAGCAACATTCGAATATACCTCTGGACTGCTTCAAGGCAAAGGAGCAAGTATTCAGAAGTCCAATCCATCAGCACACCGACAATGTAGAGGGGACCTGCGATGCTAGGATGTGCATCACACACCACAGTGCCTATTTCCCTGGATAAACCCACAGGGCACATGGAGCCACTCAACCAAACTCAGATCTGTGTGACAGGGGCAAAGACCACTCTTCTACCCCTTCCCGCAACACCTCAAATTCACACACACCTTCCCTTACCACCCCCTCCTACCTACCTCTACACATCCCTGCACTCCTTCCCATGCTATCACTTCCACCCCCTTCCATGGTGCATATCAATGGTAATAATGTGAATGTCATGCACAAGGATGAGTGTCATAAAATAGAATTAGTTCACAGTCATTCCATATGGCCATGGGTGTGTCTTGCACCATTAGGATTATGTTCAATTCTGAGTCACAGGAGATGCTGAATACCCACTTCTGGCATGGCTCCCAAATCCCATCGGTGATCCCAGAGCTAAACATGAGGATAACCATCACTAGACCCGTATTTGGATGCATGCATGGAGGGGGAATTTGGGCTTCTGAAGACACAGTTAAGGTATCTGCATCATGCAGAGAGTGGCATACAGCACATCCCTGAGAAAGTTGGCAATATTTTCATGCTGTGCCAGATGTAGAGCAACAGGATGCAGGCACCAAAAAGGAGAAGGTAGACCGAACTAGCATGATGCAAGAAATTGCCAGCATAAACTTGTGCCCACTTTCCTTTGAATACATTGTGCCCATTAAAACACATGACAGGAAGTCAATATGTTCCCATGATGCCATTCCCACCAGTCCCATTCACTGTAAATACAACCAGGTATATCATCATTATGGGTAAGTGATATTTATTTGACCAATTATTGTAAAATCCACAACACCTAGCCCCTCCCCTAAGACACAAAACACTCATCACCAAACAAACTCCCTCAAATATCCAACAAAGCCCAACACCTCCATTAAATTGAAAAGCCCTGCTTTATCACAAGGACAATAAATATACTTCTTTACCCACAGCACCTACCCAGCTCGACATGCAGGGTGACACTGGCTGCCCGAAAGTAAGACCAATAAGAACTGGTGGAGTCCTTTGTTGAGATAGAGAAGATTGGCATGAATTTGAATAACACGTCCTCCCTTATCCTGTAACTATGGAGAGCCTTTTCCAGTTGTTCCAGTCCCCTGCACGATGTACTGGTGAGTGAGATAACACTTGATTCTCCTCTCCAGCCTCACCACTGCTTTGTGGATTCCAAAGATCTCCTTGATTGTCTGATATTCCAGATGTTTTTAGACATCCTGCCTATTCACCTGTACTGCCTGGGGTTGTTAGTAAGTGGTGCGCCCCTCCCTTAGCAGCACTTGACGGGTCCCTCTGGCCCCTGCAGGTGGCATTGTGGAGTCAAAAGTGTGTATCTGCACAAGCTGCACCATAGACAGCATCCACACGATGTCAGGATGTATTAGGCGGTCACTCTCAGCTCAGGGAGTTCCTTTCCCCCCCAAGCAAGGTGACACGCACCCAAAGTGATTATACAGATTCAACTTTAGCAAGTCCTACCATCTATCTCACACCACCCCATCAAATACCCTCTGTACCACCAATGAACTAGGAACCAGGTCAGTGTATAGTAAGAATATATATTTATTTAAGGTTTGACAAAGAACAATAAAACAATCAAAACATCAGCCACCAATGCCGTGGCACAACACGATATCACAATTTCAAATTACTTGCACCAATTGACTGACCTGTATTTCTAATGAACTTACAGATACTACATCACACAGGTAACATTTTAGAGACTTTACATCAATACACACACAGAGGATCTCTTGCACATTCACAATTATGGAATTTGAAACAACCGCCAGTGATTGCTTGGGGTTATCACAATGCTCTTCTCTCCCAGCAACTCCCACCCCAGGCATCAGTTATATATGGCCCCTTAATTTGAAGGCAAGGTACAGTGAGTGGGAATACAGTAGCAAAATCGTTTTGACTTTTTATTAAAAAGGCAAATTTTAGGAAAGGAACTCAATGGGAAAATTGTTTTGGGCTTTCTATTTTCATAAAATGCAGAGCCTTGGGAAAATCGTTTTGGGATGCAAGTAAATAAATGGGATTTTCTTTTTGTTGCACACTCTACATTCACTTGAATGGCAGAGTTTTAGGGTCACTTTTCTGGGATAATGGCCATCCCTGTTCTGTACCAGAGACAGGGGTTTCAGAAAGGTAGTTTCACCCAAGTGCTTTATTGTCTATACCGGCACTAACACACTGGGCATGAACTTAGTTTCGAACTCTAACAACACTCATCCAGTGATTTTCTATTCGGAAATTAATTATTTTAGCTTCAACTCAATGCGCTAAGGATCTACACAGCTCTCCCCCTACCCACAATTTAATGGAAAGGATTAAGGCAGGCAGTCCCCAACACAATTCAATTTAAATGGAAAGGGTGATTTTCTATTGTGGAATTAATTTGAGTAAGATTTAACAAAATGTGCCCCTACCCGCTATGCGAGATGGAGATTAAGGCCGGCAGATTCCCCCCCCACACTTTTGTTGGCATTTGGATTAATCTACTTACATGGGAGGCCTTGGTTATTTGGCATCCAGGAAACAGCAGGGTTCCTCTGAGGACAGCATAGATCTGGTCAAAGGCTTCGATCAAGGGTAGTCCCCAGCACTCAGATTTCCTCTGGCTCCTCAAATGGCAGGGCCAGCTAGCTTCTAGATTTCCCAGTTTCCGTCTCCCATGCAATGTTTAAGGCCTTGGTAGCTCCCTGTCTCTCTGCTAGTTGTTCCTTGCAAGAGTTCAGAAGCAGTCTACCTCCAGCGATACAGTGGGAAATTCAAGGGAAAAATCAAAAGTCCAAAGTAATATCCCAAGAGTCAAAAAGTCAAAGAAATATTCCTCTCAGATTGAAAACTGCGCTCTTATAGGGCTGGTGACACTCCATTATTATCATAATTCCCACGCTGTAGATTGGCCAGCTCTCTCCCGCCCCCTCTCCCAATATGCCCACTGCCTGTTGATTGGACAAGGAGTTGGGAGGTGTAGATGATGGAGGCTGAGGGAGAAGAAAGATTCATCATCCCAAAATGACATGTGGGTTTAACTTTTAGTGTTCCTAAAAATCTAACAACATGGAAGCTATCCTCATTTTTCAGATAACTGCAGGCACATGTATATGTTTGAGTTTTATATTTTATGGCAAGTCGGAAAATACTAATCATATCTCGGCACGCCCTTCCTGGGTGGAGCTACTGTTTTTATCGATTTACTCCTGAGCCGAGATAGTCACAACTCATAATTCAAACCTAACCTCCATAACCTATCACCACACCAAATTTCCATTCCCTCAGAATTATGAGAAGGCTGTAATCATAATTGTCTTCATAACTCAAATTGTATACATCACACAGGATTCATATTTACATGATATCAACAGGCTTCTTATCCCCTTTAAGATGAGTCTGGGGTGAGCTCACTTGGACACACGATTCTCTTTTATTCAGGAAAAAGGAGTCCAATGTTAATCAATGGCAAGGCATCACATGTGTCCCTCAGTTTCACATAGCCCCCACCTATTCCTAAATTTAATTTCTCCAACATCACCTGACATGAACATCTGCTTATCTGTTTCATACACAATGTTTAATCATCCATTAGTGGCTCTGAAGCCATTTATTGATGTCAAGTCAGCCCTGAAAAGGTTATTTCTGTTTGCCACTAATGCACAGTTAAAGGGGAGACCTGGACCTAACATTAACGGTCATTTCTGCTGGCTGTGTTATCTACAACTCGCACAATTAGGATCTAATTCTCTGTTATTTGTTTGTATTCCTAACTGAACAAGGCATGCTTTTCCTGGGGGGCCCAGTCCAGGTTTTGAGTTCTGATTTTCAAAGTTCATTCGAAAATTTCAAGGCCTAAGAATTACTCTGTATTCCCTTGTTCCCTTCCCGCCTTAAAGTACTTGAAGCACTTAACTTGTGTAGAAGCGCTTTACAAATAAACAATTATAATTACACAGAAGCAGACTTTTCAGTTCAGTGGGGAAAACACCAGCTGCATCCATACTTCAGAAAATACAGCTTTAAATCGACAAGATGTGCTTACATGTAATATTTAACATTATATCTGGGCATTTTGTTTATCATACAATCTTTCTTACATTCAGTTTGGACAGATACAAGTTCTCTTTAGGCATTAGTCACACATAGGCCACAGTTACAAAGAAAATACAACAAGTGGGCCTTTCCATTTGAATGTCAGTTTATTTGTGAAAAGTAAGTGTCTTCCTCTGAAATATTGTTGGGTGCACTTTCATAAATCTGTCGTTGATTTCTAAGTATGGAAACCCGACAACAAGGAACTTGGATAGTTTAAATAATCAATTCTATCCCCTGAATTTAGTGTCTTCTCTTTTAATGTATGCAGGGCACACTTTCTTGTTGACATGTTTCTCTGAAATATGTCACTTGGATTCACTTTTTAAATGTAAGGCACAATTCCTCCTTGGTATTTTTCACATGCCTATCATTTCAATGTACATTTTCCCATGTGTACTGCTGCAGTTTTCACACTTTCAAAAAGGTGCCTTTTTCCAGTTTACACAAAGTCAGCATTTGCAGCACCACATATTATTTCTTATTCCTTGGGCATATCCATCAGTGTTAATCTCTCAGGTAGATTCCCCTTCACTTGCACACCCGTCCATTTTAGTGGAGTTGACTAGGCCCATTTCTTTCCATTTCACTAGGCCTGATGTCGTAAATCACTGTTTTGCACTGGCTTTTATATTTCAATGGAACACCACATTAGCCAGCTTCACTCTCACAATAGGGGCCTATCATGGCCTCTCTATCTCTATCACGCTGGAGCTGTATATACACCCCACAATGACATCATTGTTTTTTTGCTGGTTATCACCCTGATGAGGGTGATAATGATGCCCGTCCTATGCCATACATACTTCTGGGTACAAACGTCTGGGAACCTGGGCTTGGCTCCTCCTCCGCAACAAACTCCACTGGCATTCACCTCCCCATGCTTCAGGTGTCTGAGCTCCCTTTGGAAAACTCCAGTGTGGTTCACGATATTGGAGGTGCAAGAAATGGAGTGGATGTGACCCAGAAATATATACCATCGGCTCACCTGCTGTGTCTGGTGCTGCAGGATTTTGATGGCGGCTGAGTAAGAAGCAGTGATTATAGTAGTGCTACAGGAGTTGAGACAATGGAGTAGGTGATGCATGTGGCACTGCCAGTTGCGACAGTGGTGGCAATGAGGGTAGGTGTGATGCATGGAGCAGTGCAATTGATCTGCAGTGTCCTGGTGCAAGCTCTGGTGGACAGGTTTTATCCAGTGCTGGTCCTTACAAAGTTGCTGTCACTGGTAGTGGCAACACCTGTTGGGATGGCTGATAACATTGGTTGTACCCACATGGCTCTGAGTGTCCCTCAGTAATTTGTTTCTGCATTTCTGGTGCACTTTTGTTGTGAAGGTCAAAATGTTGCTCTCAACATAACTGTTCTTTAATGTTGGATCCATTGACAATTCCTGTGTACATTTTTACATGAACACTACAAGAGGGTGGTCTAACATGGTGATCATTTAGGGACTCCAGGGTTTTCTCCGAAGACAACTTACAAATTAAATGTGACATGTTGTTTCCAGGCAGTGACATTGCCACACAAGCATACTTTTCAGCAACATGTTACTGAGCAGTCTAGGACTTGTAGTCCCACTTGCTAGTATCTTGCTAGGCAATATACATCCGAGTATATCATGGGTGAGTGTGTATAGCAGAAACATACCAAAACTGCGACTCTAAAATGCAGACTGGACTTTTACTGCGCTGTCAGCATTTTAGAGTATCCTGACTCCCATTACTGCGCCCAAGTGTAGCCGATGTTATCGGGGTGTACCATGCTCTCGTTGGTCACAGTAATGGTAGTCGGGGGTTGCAGGGGTATGCCCCGCTTACCATTACGGTAAGTTGGGGACAGGAAAAAGAAAAAAGAAACATTTAAAAAGGACCCTGCAGTGTCAGCCTCGCCCCACGTAAGTGGGAGGAACTGATGCTGCAGGGATACAAGGGAGCCGGCGGTGCACACAGAAGTGTACCACGGTAAAAGTAAGTGGGGTGGAGGTTGGAGTATTGCGGGGGGAAAGATGATCTATCTGATCACTGTTCTGCGCCGTAATTGGTATCGATATTTTCATCGGCACAGTTACAGGTGGCGCATTGATGATATAGATTGTGTATAATAAGGTTGATTTAGACAGGTGATTGCCACTTAGGGTGATGTTAGACACACCTGCCATAAGGCTTTCCAGTTGGCAGGTGGTCAGAAGCAACCTTTGGTGAAATAACCCAAATAACCCTCGCTAGGTTTAAGTTACAGTTACTCATAGTGATTCCTTTGTGAATGTGCTCCATTGTTCGGTTCTGCTTATTATGTGCATTTTAATTTAAAGTGTTTACTACTGAAAAACATGCTTTGTGAATTGGAGTGATGATTAAGTTCCTTTCAGAATAAAATGTCAGTTGCTTGATACCCATGCAGCTTAAATATCTGAGGAACTAAACCATGTGTAATAATACAAAAAAACGGCCTTGCAGTTCATTATTCATCTATATCGTATCTTTGCATAGTAAACAAAAAAAGGGAAAGGAATGAAATGTAAATTACTTCAGCAACATTTAAAACTTTAGAGTCTCAACGAACAAACTTTATTTTGGAATATTCAGCGCACGGAAATGAAGGCGGGAGAGGGGTACAGACATGTGCAGCCTTATGTTCCGTCTGTTCTATGTTACTATGAAACAAAAGAACAGATTGTTTTGGAATTTAATTTGATCGCAGAACACGTATTTGGAAAAACGAGAAGTTGATTCAATTGGTAGCGCAACTGAAGTCAAGAGAACTGTTAGAACACACACCATAACAGATAACCAAAATTGCAAACACCAGTCTTGAAGGCCTTATGACACATACATGTATATACTCCAAGACACACCAAAGCATTGTCTCATAATATAACACTGCTTTCAAGTGTTTCCATTTACTGAGATTTCGGCAACATTGAAGCATATTGTGCTTGTGGATTTGGCAGTACATGCATCGTACCCTTGCATCACGCCAATGTGGATAGCCAAGGCGGTATCCCGCTGTGGAGGCTGTGCAAAAGCAAGTCCTCGTGCATCAGGAGCATCAACTAAGCCGACTGAGGTACATACATGGTGTATGCAAGTGGCAATATAATTCCTTATGCATGTATGTTGGATGTTGGATGTTAGCATGTGGCACACTAAGAATTGAGAACATTAGCCTGCACCGTATCTAGACAGGATTGCAAATGTTAGCATCTGCCACACCTGGATGGAACTTGGATGTTAGCATATGCCACACTTAGAATTGAGAGCATTGTCCTGCCCCGTATCTTGATAATTATTTTGAAGGTTAGCGAGTGCCACACTTAGACGGAATTATGTAGATCAGCAAGTACTACACTACAGGACTGTGAATGTTAGCATGTTAAATGTCATACAACCCACTAACCAATATAAGCTCAAAATCTCTGCATACTTATCTCACTCAAAAAACTCACACAACCATCTCTCACACAACAAGCTGTACGCACTCACCCACACCGCAACAACACATAAGCCACACCAAGAGCACATGCCGACTGACACCGATTCAATACTCGAACCAAAGCTCAGCACCCGGTGTCTACCGAGTTGAAGCTGCCAATAGTACACCACTCCTCTCACTATCCTACTCCCTCTTCACCTTACTAACCCATCCCACCTTCTCGTTTACAGATCCGCCAGAGCGCCTGGGGACCAATTCGGCTATATAAGTACCTTTAACATAACATAACATAACATAACATAACATGTAGGCCTAAAATCTTCCCTCTGAGCATTGCAAATTGATGGATCATGGCCGGCTATGGGTGCATCAATGTACTTTCTGGAATATGCATTTTTTCATAGTGCAGCTTGAATTAATAAAGCAGTTAGATACTGGACCCATTGACATAATTACAGAAACTTGAATGCTGGTGCCGAGGTCTGGTTAACAATGAAATGCTCTGACCCGGACAGTTAGAAAGCAGTAGACTACCTCATCATCTGGCCTGATAACCAAACCAAAAAGTGACCATAGTGTAGTTTTGGTTTCCGAACACAAGGACATCATAAACATTTCTGGCTAAATCTTGCTCTTGTGGTCAAACCATTACCGGATACTTTTCAGAGGCAGGGGCGGGGGAGGCAATAAGCTCCACCACTAACCTGAATTTAAAAGCCAAATACATCATTCATCGACACACAGGGACGTCAGTGATGTTTCAACAGTTGCCTTCAGCCACGCATACATTCCAATAAAAAACAAAAACAGGCTGTTCACCAGTTGACATTGCAGATGTCATTGCATTGAAAAATGCATAACCTTTTTTAACTATCCTTCTTATTATCCCTCACCATTGACTATGCTGGCTAGGGCTGTCAGGAGGTGTAGTCCAAACCATATGGAGAGTCAAAGGATGGAGACGCCTAGACTTTCAACATGGCGTCTTCCTTCAAATTCCACAGGTCCAAATCAAACAAAACTGAAGCAAAATAATGTTTCAATGGTAAACCTTGAACACAATAGCTTGGAAGAAGATTCGTGAAAGGCATAAGAGGGAATCTCAATGAGTCTCTGAATGCAATCAATGGAACTTGTTTACTGAATGAAGAAAACAAATTATTTAATTTCAGAACAGAATTTCCAACTCTGACAACTGCTCAAAGAAAACGTTTGTATTTGCACGTTCTGAATGCTCACAAGACCTAGTAGGTAGCCTCTCTCTTTCCTCATGTCATTATATTTGCCTTCCATCCCCATGTTACCTCCCTGTTGCCATGTGGGTGCTCAAAAACACAATTTACTTGATCTAGAAGCACCTTACAAATGCACAATCAATAAATAAATATATCTTGAAAGAGCTGTCATTCCCACCCAGGATCCTGCAATAGTGTCACCTAGCAATGGCATATATAACGCTGGCGCGACTACCACATTTCTTTGCCAATCGCACCTTTGTCACACACCTCATTTTACATCCTGGATTCACATTGAAATACCCAGCATGTTAAACATGGCATTGTCACCAAAGACGTGCATGTGGTTGGCTTCCTAAAAACGTCTGGAGTTACACCTGCCGGAAGAAGCTCGTTAGGAGAGTAGATTTCATTACCGCCAAGGCTTCTCCTCTGAAGCTGCTGCATCCCCATCTAAATTCTTGCTGAACGAAGGCCAGACTTAACTGCTCCTCTCTCAGTGCCATCCTCTTGTACTCTTATCTCACTATCTTCCTCCATCGCTCTCCTTCTGTAGTGACATCGTCCTTGCTTTAAAGTGCCTACTGGCTTCATTCAATGCTATTTAAAATCACAAATATAATAAAATAAATGTCATGAAATAAAAACTTATATCCAGGTATAACGCCATCCTTGTCCTGTCAGCTACTGTGTGCTGTTACCTGGCACCACTGAACACATTAAAACATGGTATGCTCTGCTTTGTGCCCATTATCAGAAGATTGTGGTATGCACACACTCCATCACTCAGACTTCCTGTGTGTATTATGATGAAGCCCCTTCCCTGAGGCTGGGAAATGGGGGGCAATAGGTCTGGCGGGCCACAGAGGAGCTGTATGAATAATCTCCAAGGGCCTCTGCCCATTCCAACCTCTACAGCGTAGTCACCTGCACAGCCCAACATCCATTCTGAACGTTGCTTAGACAGTGAAAGACTTCCCTTGCAAGGACGGGTCGCTATTCCTGCTCAAATCACCTTCAGAGCCGAGGGATATGCATGTGTTCTGCAGACCCGACTGGGAGTGCAAACGCACAAGGCAGTCCTGGGTGCGGAGAGGGGAGCAGACATTGTGAAAACCACCAGTAGCAGTCTGGGAAGGCAGGTGACATAGATGCTAGCAGAAGTTGACAACGGATGGCAGAGTCAGGCAGCTGCATTGATTGGCTGCCTCATTGCAAAATGACAGAATTGACTCAAGTCACAGCGCAGTGTGCTTCCTACTGGTGATTCAGATGTTAGCCGTCACACAAGATTGTTGGCGGAACTTAGAATGCATGTCAAATCTAGAGAGAAGGCCAATTATCCAGAGCACGTGACCCCATCGAAGCCCTCATTGCCTCAATCCCCAATAGTATTTCGACCAAATAGGAGAGCCCATATCTGCTAGGAACTGGGTCAAAATAATTCTAACAAACAAAAATGTGATTATAACAAACAGAAATGTGTTCTTAACCCAATAAATGCTGAGCTCTATGCAAGTCTATGCAAATAGGATGAGCATACTCGTCCTTAATAATTAAGGGGAGGAAATATCAGAAAATATCATATTTACAGATCCACACACACAATCACAACAGTGATAGGAAAAACAATGTTTAGAAAACAATATTTTTAAAAAGATGCTCACAAGGTATGCCTAATATATGCAAAATATATTATGTGACCTATATACATGTATTTTATGCTTTCGTGCCAGAGCAACACACAGTTTAAGGTTAAGATGAATTCTCTATGGCGTTTCAGAAAATGACTTTTCTTTATAACTTTCATACGCTTGCATGAAATGAATCTGAAAATATTCCAGAGTAATATTGTGAGGCAGTCGCATGTGCATGCAAAATTTCAGATTTCTAGATTAAGGCCTTCATAGTTTAAACATTGTTCACTTTGACTGCATTTTGAACAGCTTTTAACATATGGTTTTCCCATAAGAAAAATTTAATTGTGCCCAAATATCTCAAAATTGGCAATTTCGATTTTCCAATTTTTTTGCAGACGTCTAGATTTCAGCTTGAATTAGTGCACTGGAAAAGAACAATTGAAAATCAACTAAGCCCATTTTTAAATAATAATGATTGAAAATGTATTTATATATGATGCATGCACAATGGCAATCACGTTTTTCATGGAAAAAAATACTAAATGACTTAAAAACCCATGCCAATCATAGTCTGAGCAAACACGCAACCCACATGCACAGAAGCTATAACCACACATAGCATACACACTCACCCCCACTGCGTACACATTAAAAACATACGAACACGCAATAAAATACAATTCAAGAAACGATTTTCAGACAACACGATCAGGACCAAACACAAAAAAGGCCACCGCTCCCTATGTACATATTACAAACTTACACTCAATAAGTAAAAAATACATGACAACCACACATTCAGCAAACACGTCACCCATACGCAGAGCAGCTATAACCACACTCAGAATCTGCACTCACCACACTATGTAACACATTCCAACTTACACCAAAGCAAAAAGATTAATAATTCCAGCAACAATATGCAGCCAGCATTATGACCACACATAACATACACACTCGCCCCAGTATCATGAGACACACTCACCACTTAACATATACACTCAACCTATCCTTGTAACCATACACATCAAACACACTCACCCTATTATCACAATGGTGCCTCAGGATGTCTCCTCAAAATTACCTTGTCCAAAGGCCACCATCACCACGATGTCGCCAATGAGGCACCGTAACGAGACGGCGCCTTGCCCATGCGCCAAGTTGCTGCTCGGAAACTTCCACTAAACTCTGCCCACGCTAACATTCTGAACCACTACATTCAAACACGCCATAATTACACTAACTGAGCTGTTCACACATAGCAATTGAATACCCACTCCATCAGACCTCTAATATCAGAACCAGGGGTGGACTGGGAACCAAAAGAGGCAATGGAAATCACTTTCAAAATGGCACCATTTCAGCAGGCCCAACCCTTTTCCTATGACAACAGGCAGCTGGGGAGCAGGTGTAAGTGGATCGAGGTCACCTGGCCTAAGCCCCGCCCACCTGGTGCCTTCCTGGTTGCCACTCCTTTTCACCACTTAGCAAGCCCCGCCCACCTGGTGCCTTCCTGCTTGCCACTCCTTTTCACCACTTAGCAAGCCCCGCCCACCTGGTGCCTTCCTGCTTGCCACTCCTTTTCACCGCTTAGCAAGCTACGCCCACCTAGTGCCTTCCTGCTTGCTGCTCCTTTGCACCACTTAGCAATCCCCGCCCACCTGGTGCCTTCCTTCTTGCCACTCCTTTACACCATTTAGCAAGCCCCGCCCACCTGATACCTTTCCTGCTTGCCGCTCTTTTCCCTACTTAAAGAGCCCTCAAGCCTCTTTTCCTTTGCAGCTGGGGAGCAGGTGTAAGTGGCTCTAGGTCACCTGGCCTAAACCCCGCCCACCTTCTTAGCCCTGCCTCTTCCTTCCTGCTCTTAACTCTTAGATGAAGGGTGTCTCTCGCCCGGGCGTCCAAAGTGGAGGGCTATTGCTGTTTGGACCTGTTTGGACCAGGAGGATCCAGGGTCCGACCCCCTGCCAAGTCAGTAGGTAAGCATGCACCAACATGTGTTTACACTCTCTGTCCCAACAGGCCACCCCCACCCTCTCTGGTACCCCCCATGTTGTTCCCTTGTGCACACCCCCCTTCCTGCACACAGGAGAATGTCCTGATACACTCTGGTTTCACCATCACCGTCTTGTGGACAATGTTGGATTTTACTTTTATGGACTTCATTGATTCACGGTGTGTCACCCTTTCTCAACTCTCATGCTGGACTTCCTTTGCATCTTGTACTCATGGTGGCCCTGAATCATGCTGTTCCATCTTCATCTTGTATCCTGGCTTGCAACATTATGTGTTACTACTGACTTCTGCAATTGTATTCGCTCTCCTCTCTTGCTTCTCCACTCTTTTTGACTGCTTACTCTCTGTTCTCTCCTCCCCTCCCCCTTTTCCTATCTCCTCCCCTCCTCCCCTTACTTTCTTCTATGCACTTGCTCTATCTTAATTGTCCCAGGACCTACTATGATAGCAACCTTGTCTGTCGCTCCCCTATACCCTTACTGTTGCCCCCCCACCCTCCAGCACTATCTGAAACGTTGTCATGCCTAGTACGATAGTCACTTGTTTTGTTCCTCCACTACCTCTCTGCACCCCTCTCCCTCACCTTTTGTTTTCCTCCGGCTCTGCCAGAAATGTCATCAGGCCTAGTACGCTAGTCACCTGTCTGTTTCCATTTCCTTCCCACTCTCCCCCTCCCTTATCTATGTCTTAGCACTTGCACTATCTGAAATCTCGTCAGGCTGAGTACGATAGTTCATTTCACATCCTTACTGTTCATGGCCTGTAAGAATGTTGTTGTATTTCCCCTTGTTCCCTTCCTTGCCTTGAAGCGCTTTGAAACACATTGTGTATAGGCGCTATATAAATAAACTATCATATCATCATAGCCACATACAACATATGCAGACACCCCCGCGGCATGTGCATTACAATCTATCAAATACCTTTATTTGATAATTTGTCATTAGGCACACAATAGAAAACAATAATACACTTAGTATAAAATCTTGATAAAAACTGCCATATGGAAAAACATACTAAAACAATTAAGCCCATAGTTCATAAATAATGAAAAAGAATATACCGTGCTAAGAGTGTCATTTAAATAACATTCAAATTTGATTTGGAATCATGTCACCAGCTTTAGCATATCATTCTTTTAAGCCATAATGAGAACACATATTTGGCAACAGCAAAGACCATGGCATCTGTTGTAGACCTTTTCCCATTTTGAAGGAATCTATGCCTCAAATACATTTTATGGTAGTGAATGTATAAGGGAGGAAATGTTTGACTGTTTCCACCCCTGTTTTAAGTGGGTACATTTGTTTGACTTAATTGCATCCCATTTGCTCATCATCTGGGCAACTGGCAATATACCAAATTTAAATTTGGTGTAAAATGAGCGCAATCGTATGACTTCATAGTGTTTAGATAGGGTTCATATCCACGTTTAACCTTGTTGGAACAATGCATATACAGCATTTACGACTCTCCCATTTTAGTCACCTCCACTGCACGGTTGTCCCAATATTTCTGCTTGAAGATTCCCAAAGAGCTTGAGTCAATACTCTCTGGGAGATCCTAAAATTCAACACACACAATTAATGCAAAAGTTCATTTAACATGTTGGAACCATGCGAGTGCAGGGCCTCCTTCCTGAGTGGGCACATCAAGAGCTGAATCCTTGAAAATAATCAGTTCTGTATACTCTATAATCTCAGACAAAAAGCTAACGGTGTAAAAGCCACCATTTGGCTGAGATTTTAGAGCCCCAGCTCTTAATGTACCAGTATGGTAGAAGTAGTACGAGGGAGAACCAAGATTCGAAGTACCCAATTTGACTGAAAAAAAAACAATTGAATGGTACATTTGACCGATTTCAGACAGTACCCTTCGATCGATTTTTTTAAATGTTGTAATGTGGAGCATGTGTGGCGGGGTGTCCCCCGCTCCCCATGTTTGGTATTTTTGGTCTTAGGGGGCTGCAAGGGATGGATCTGACACCACAAGGGTGCAGAAGAAGTGGCGACAAGCAAACAGGTAAGTCGGGAAGGGGGCGGGGTTGGTGTAGGGCAAGATTATGTTTGTTTGGTTGAAGTAAAAAGCGATTTGTGGCGAAATTGACTATGGTCAATTCTGGCATGAATCATTTTACTGCGGTCAAGCAACCCAAATCCCCAAGATTCGCTTAACAAATGTGTTTTCAATCGTGCACAACTTTTTACAATTGTAATAGCTCCAAATCCCAGCCCCGTGCAAGTATGCCCATCTGTCCTTTAACTTGTAAGCTACTAACACCGACTAATGCTCCATTTCCATGACTGTGTGAAAAATGTGAAATGGCACTTGAATATCTTGACAGAACTAGGCCTGCTTTCTCTAGCTGTGGTTCCCATTTCCCTGTGTCTGCGAACCTCACCCCCAAATAATTAAAGGTTTTGACTTGTTCTATGGTGCCTCCCTCATCATCGAGTTGGCCCACCCTTTGCTTTTTCTTGTTAGAGAATACCATGTGCTTTGTTTTGCTGTTGTTCATTTCTAAATCCTTCATCTGGCGAAAGCTTTTATAGCATTAAAATTGAGTGACAGAAATATGGTATCACCGGTGAAAAAAAGGGCTGTACACTTTTATGAGGCCAACATGGGGGCATCTATCGGAATAGCCAGCAAATCTTCAATAGCTCTGTTAATATATAGGGCAAAAAGGGTCAAGACCAAAACATAACACTTCCGAACACCTTTTGGCACTGGAAAAGGCTCTGTAGTCTCCCCGCCCAACCCACATTTTACAGCTGCCTGATTATTGTGGTAAAGCAAGATAATTAAGGACGGGGGATCACTAGGGATGGGCCCCTTGATCTACAAGTGAGTGCCATAGCTTTGTCCATGGAATGCCATCGAATACTGTGCAGGGATATATAAGAGATGCCTATATTACACGGCCGACACTAATGGCGGTGTAGTTATGGCTAAATTGCTAATCCCATTGGAAGAGCACATTTTGGATGGCTTATAACTTTGCACCCCTTGGACGAATCCTCACCAAACTTTGCAAAAAAAGTATATGCAAAGTTTAGTGAGGTTTGGTGCAGGGGGGGCCTACAGCTCAAACCTCTGGATGGATTTGGACCAAATTTGCAGCAGGAGCAGCAGCTTAGTCGCGAAAGTGTGCTTTTGAAAATTTTGCGTAAATCCGTCCAGTATTTTATTTTAAAACAAAGTAGTTCTCAAGAAATTTGTGATATCTATGTCCGCTCCGTGGACAGGATACCGATTGGCTAATCGGCTTGCGTCATGTCCGCGGACATACGATGTGTTCGCTGATTGGCTGGGTTGAAGCGTGAGGTGCGTTGTATTGTTTTGATGCGTCTGCCATCTTGGATCGGAGGAAATCCGTGGACAGCGTGGCGACGAAGGGGGGAAAATACAACTTTGGGGAGTGTGATGGTGTGTAAGAGTGCTTGGGGAGGGTGGGGGAGTAGGAGATGAGTCAAATGCCCCTGATGTGTTTGTCATGTCCGCGGCCACTGCGGCTGTCCACGGACATAACAAAATGCACTACTGGCTATTTTACTTTAGTATGATATTGGTTTTGGGTTGTTAGTACAGTGTTGATTGTGTTTAATATCCTGTATAAGTAGCCAATATAGCTCAGTTAAAATGTTTGATTTTATGGGTGTGTTATGCTGCGGTGGTTGTGACCAGGGCCCAGAGTCTTGGGTGCATGGCCGAATCAAACGTCCATCAAATATCCACAAATCTACAGTTTGTGTATTATTTGATTTGTATAGTTTGTATGCGAAGTTTTGGCTAAGTCATGCAATTAAGATTGTAGCGTTTGGTAACAAGCAGTGCAGTATAACATATCCATGGAAGTAAACATTTTGGATTGTGGTGTATGGTCAGATGTTTGCTTCAATGGTTGTGTTATGGAGCAGCATTTGTGAGTTGAATTATTATATACTTACTGTTTGATTTTTTGTGATTGGATATATTTTTTTCAAGACTTGGATAACTGGAGCAGATATTCTTTTTCAATTTCTGTGATAAAAGAAAAGATCATGTTAGTGTAGGTAGTTCATAATGAGTTATTGCATTGCATAATAGACATTTCTGCATTATTTCGACCCTCATATATGCAGGCCGATTCATGGAATAATTAGCGCGGCGCAAGTGGGCAAAAACGTGCGAATCGCAGTGGAATAGCGAAAATCGCAGTGCAAGTGCGAAAATCGCACGAAAAGCAGCACACATCGATTCATGGAAGGCCGTGCGCGAGAAAACCATCGGATGTGCGATAAAAAAGTGCGCGGCACACGTTGGCGCACAGGCCATCTAACTGCGTGCGCCATGTCACAGCGAAAATCGCACAGGCCACAGCGAAAATCGCACATAGCGCGGCGCACGCAACAAAAGTAGGCGGAACACGGGGCGTAACACTCGGAATGGGGAACAACTTGTAAAAACGTGGGCGTCACGGGGGAAGTACAGGGTACAAGTGCGCGGAACGCCCACACGCTCGCCTACAACACGTATTCATGGAATAGAATAGGGCAAAAAAGCGCACGCTCAAACCAGCGCACAGGCACAAACACGACCGCCACAAGAAAGCAGGCGGTAGCGTCTCTGCGCCTGGAAGAAATGTGCGCCAAAAGATGCGCCAACAAATAGCACGTATATACAGCCATGATGAATGTCCTATACTGTAGCCCTCCAGGACAAATGACGTGCAAAGGGGTACCCACAAACACGGACACCCGCTGACAAAAAATACGTGTGCGTGTATACCGGGGTGCGCGGGAAGTCTCACACGCGATTTCGGCAGGGTACGTGTTTTTCAGGGGTGCGCGGGAAGTTCCACACGCGATTGGCCCAGTGCGAGCAGGGTACGTGTATTCCATGGGTGCGCGGGAAGTTCCACACCCGATTTCGGCAGGGTATGTGTATTTCAGGGGTGCGCGGGAAGTTCCACACGCGATTGGCCCAGTGCGAGCAGGGTACGTGTATTCCATGGGTGCGCGGGAAGTTCCACACGCGATTTCAGCAGGGTACGTGTATTTCAGGGGTGCGCGGGAAGTTCCACACACGATTTCAGCAGGGTATGTGTATTCCAGGGGTGCGCGGGAAGTTCCACACGCGATTTCAGCAGGGTACGTGTATTTCAGGGGTGCGCGGGAAGTTCCACACGCGATTGGCCCAGTGCGAGCAGGGTACGTGTATTTCAGGGGTGCGCGGGAAGTTCCACACACGATTTCAGCAGGGTATGTGTATTCCAGGGGTGCGCGTGAAGTTCCACACGCGATTTCAGCAGGGTACGTGTATTTCAGGGGTGCGCGGGAAGTTCCACACGCGATTGGCCCAGTGCGAGCAGGGTACGTGTATTTCAGGGGTGCGCGGGAAGTTCCACACACGATTTCAGCAGGGTATGTGTATTCCAGGGGTGCGCGGGAAGTTCCACACGCGATTTCAGCAGGGTACGTGTATTTCAGGGGTGCGCGGGAAGTTCCACACGCGATTGGCCCAGTGCGAGCAGGGTACGTGTATTTCAGGGGTGCGCAGGAAGTTCCACACACAATTTCAGCAGGGTATGTGTATTCCAGGGGTGCGCGGGAAGTTCCACACGCAATTTCAGCAGGGTATGTGTATTTCAGGGGTGCGCGGGAAGTTCCACACGCGATTGGCCCAGTGCGAGCAGGGTACGTGTATTTCAGGGGTGCGCGGGAAGTTCCACACGCGGTTTCAGCAGGGTATGTGTATTTCAAGGGTTCAGGGGAGTATTACACGTGAATTGCATCCTCCCAGGTGTACGCTCCACAACCTCCACGGCCCCTGCAGGCAGCCCACACCACGGGTGACTACCCTGCACCCCTGCTCATGTCCCGCAGGCAGCCCATCCACCATGGGCATGCCCCCCAGCCAACCCACATGTCACCTTGCACTACTGATCAACAATGCATGTCTCCCACCACCCCCACCCCCCAGCAGTGCAGGGGTAACCTCCACCAGGCCCCCACCCATATCTCCCACCACCCCCACCCCCCAGCCACCAGGGGCAGCCTCCACCAGGCCCCCACTCATGTCCCCCTGCACCCCCACCCACCAGCATCCAGGGGCACCCTCCACCAGGCCCCCACTAATGTCCCCCTGCACCCCCACCCCCCAGCATCCAGGGGCACCCTCCACCAGGCCCCCACTCATGTCCCCCTGTACCCCCACCCCCCAGCATCCAGGGGCACCCTCCACCAGGCCCCCACTCATGTCTCCCACCACCCCCACCCCCCAGCCACCATGGCCAGCCCCCACCAGGCCCCCACTCATGTCTCCCGCCACCCCCACCCCCCAGCAGTGCAGGGGCACCCTCCACCAGGCCCCCACCCATGTCTACCACCACCCCCACCCCCCAGCCACCATGGCCAGCCCCCACCAGGCCCCCACTCATGTCTCCCACCACCCCCCAGCAGTGCAGGGGCACCCTCCACCAGGCCCCCACTCATGTCTCCCACCACCCCCACCCCCCCAGCAGTGCAGGGGCAGCCTCCACCAGGCCCCCACCCATTTCTCCCACCACCCCCACCCCCCAGCCACCATGGCCAGCCCCCACCAGGCCCCCACTCATGTCTCCCACCACCCCCACCCCCCAGCAGTGCAGGGGCACCCTCCACCAGCCCCCCACTCATGTCTCCCACCACCCCCACCCCCCAGCCACCAGGGGCACCCTCCACCAGGCCCCCATTCATGTCTCCCACCACCCCCACCCCCCAGCAGTGCAGGGGCAGCCTCCACCAGGCCCCCACCCATGTCTCCCACCACCCCCACCCCCAGCCACCATAGCCAGCCCCCACCAGGCCCCCACTCATGTCTCCCACCACCCCCACCCCCCAGCAGTGCAGGGGCACCCTCCACCAGGCCCCCACCCATGTCTCCCACCACCCTCACCCCCCAGCAGTGCAGGGGCACCCTCCACCAGGCCCCCACCCATGTCTCCCACCACCCCCACCCCCCAGCCACCAGGGGCAGCCTCCACCAGGCCCCCACTCATGTCCCCCTGCACGCCCACCCCCCAGCATCCAGGGGCACCCTCCTCCAGGCCCCCACTCATGTCCCCCTGCACCCCCACCCCCAGCATCCAGGGACACCCTCCACCAGGCCCCCACTCATGTCCCCCTGCACCCCCACCACCCAGCATCCAGGGACACCCTCCACCAGGCCCCCACTCATGTCTACCACCACCCCCACCCCCAGCCACCATGGCCAGCCCCCACCAGGCCCCCACTCATGTCTCCCACCACCCTCACCCCCCAGCAGTGCAGGGGCAACCTCCACCAGGCCCCCACTCATGTCTCCCACCACCCCCACCCCCCAGCCACCATGGCCAGCCCCCACCAGGCCCCCACTCATGTCTCCCACCACCCCCACCCCCCAGCAGTGCAGGGGCACCCTCCACCAGGCCCCCACCCATGTCTACCACCACCCCCACCCCCCAGCCACCATGGCCAGCCCCCACCAGGCCCCCACTCATGTCTCCCACCACCCCCACCCACCAGCAGTGCAGGGGCACCCTCCACCAGGCCACCACTCATGTCCCCCTGCACCCCCACCCCCCAGCATCCAGGGGCACCCTCCACCAGGCCCCCACTCATGTCTCCCACCACCCCCACCCCCCAGCAGTGCAGGGGCAGCCTCCACCAGGCCCCCCCTCATGTCCCCTATCACCACCACCCCCCAGCCACCAGGGGCAGCCTCCACCAGGCCCCCACTCATGTCTCCCACCACCCCCACCCCCCAGCCACCAGGGGCAGCCTCCACCAGGCCCCCACTCATGTCTCCCACCACCCCCACCCCCCAGCCACCAGGGGCAGCCTCCACCAGGCCCCCACTCATGTCCCCCTGCACCCCCACCCCCCAGCATCCAGGGGCACCCTCCACCAGGCCCCCACTCATGTCTCCAACCACCCCCACCCCCCAGCAGTACAGGGGCACCCTCCACCAGGCCCCCACTCATGTCCCCCTGCACCCCCACCTCCCAGCATCCAGGGGCACCCTCCACCAGGCCCCCACTCATTTCCCCCTGCACCCCCACCCCCCAGCATCCAGGGGCAGCCTCCACCACGCCCCCACCCATGTCTCCCACCACCCCCACCCCCCAGCAGTGCAGGGGCAGCCTCCACCAGGCCCCCACTCATGTTCCCCTGCACCCCCACCCCCCAGCCACCATGGCCAGCCCCACCAGGCCCCCACTCATGTCTCCCACCACCCCCACCCCCCAGCAGTGCAGGGGCACCCTCCACCAGGCCCCCACACATGTCTCCCACCACCCCCAGCCACCAGGGGCAGCCTCCACCAGGCCCCCACTCATGTCCCCCTGCACCCCCACCCCCCAGCATCCAGGGGCACCCTCCACCAGGCCCCCACTCATGTCTCCCGCCACCCCCACCCCCCAGCAGTGCAGGGGCACCCTCCACCAGGCCCCCACTCATGTCCCCCTGCACCCCCACCCCCCAGCATCCAGGGGCACCCTCCACCAGGCCCCCACTCATGTCCCCCTGCACCCCCACCCCCCAGCATCCAGGGGCAGCCTCCACCAGGCCCCCACCCATGTCTACCACCACCCCACCCCCCAGCCACCATGGCCAGCCCCCACCAGGCCCCCACTCATGTCTCCCACCACCCCCACCCCCCAGCAGTGCAGGGGCACCCTCCACCAGGCCCCCACTCATGTCTCCCACCACCCCCACCCCCCAGCAGTGCAGGGGCACCCTCCACCAGGCCCCACCCATGTCTCCCACCACCCCCACCCCCCAGCCACCAGGGGCAGCGTCCACCAGGCCCCCACTCATGTCCCCCTGCACCCCCACCCCCCAGCATCCAGGGGCACCCTCCACCAGGCCCCCACTCATGTCCCCCTGCACCCCCACCCCCCACCATCCAGGGGCACCCTCCACCAGGCCCCCACTCATGTCTCCCACCACCCCCACCCCCCAGCAGTGCAGGGGCACCCTCCACCAGGCCCCCACTCATGTCCCCCTGCACCCCCACCCCCCAGCATCCAGGGGCACCCTCCACCAGGCCCCCACTCATGTCCCCCTGCACCCCCACCCCCCAGCATCCAGGGGCAGCCTCCACCAGGCCCCCACCCATGTCTCCCACCACCCCACCCCCCAGCCACCATGGCCAGCCCCCACCAGGCCCCCACTCATGTCTCCCACCACCCCCACCCCCCAGCAGAGCAGGGGCACCCTCCACCAGGCCCCCACTCATGTCTCCCACCACCCCCACCCCCCAGCAGTGCAGGGGCACCCTCCACCAGGCCCCCACCCATGTCTCCCACCACCCCCACCCCCCAGCCACCAGGGGCAGCCTCCACCAGGACCCCACTCATGTCCTCCTGCACCCCCACCCCCCAGCATCCAGGGGCACCCTCCACCAGGCCCCCACTCATGTCCCCCTGCACCCCCACCCCCCACCATCCAGGGGCACCCTCCACCAGGCCCCCACTCATGTCCCCCTGCACCCCCACCCCCCAGCATCCAGGGGCAGCCTCCACCAGGCCCCCACCCATGTCTCCCACCACCCCCACCCCCCAGCAGTGCAGGGGCACCCTCCACCAGGCCCCCACTCATGTCTCCCACCACCCCCACCCCCCAGCAGGTCAGGGGCACCCTCCACCAGGCCCCCACCCATGTCTCCCACCACCCCCACCACCCAGCAGTGCAGGGGCACCCACCACCAGGCCCCCACTCATGTCTACCACCACCCCCATCCCCCAGCAGTGCAGGGGCACCCTCCACCAGGTCCTCACAATCCCCAATCATGTGCGTTATGGTCAGCCTCCACAGCCAAAAAGCCCTACCAAGTAACCCATTCACCCACATGGAAATGGAAATTACATGTTACACCCCCAATGTTCATGAAGCTAATGAACCCATGTCCGTCACACACAATGGTTGCAATTGAATGGGAAAACACCCAACATGACATGCATGAAACCAATGAGATGATACCACACAGTGAAGTATGAAAACAAAATTGTATTGAAAAAAAGAAAGAATGCTAAAGAAATGAAACAAACTACAATGGGAATGAGAAAAAATAAGCTGCATGTCCGTATAAAAAAAAAAAAACAGCAAATCCGAATCCAAAAAAATGTCGTCCAAAGTCAAATGTAAAAAAATATCTATCCAATTAAGACCTATGTAAAAAACTTCCAAGGGTCCATGAAAGTGGAGCAGTGTCCGTCGACTCCAAATCATAAGAACAAACAAAGGAAACCTAAAACTAAAGAACTATATACAAACGCGGCGGGCAAGTCCAGCGGCTCACTCCGTGGTGTTCCGGGCCAGGGCATCATCGAACTCCTGTTCGATGTCCCAGAGGCGGTCCTGTTCCATGGCCCCGAGGGTCCACAGGGACGACGCCGTGTCCTCCTCCAACCCCCTGCGGATTGCCTCGAGGCACTCGGCCCACCTCAGGGCCCTCCGCATGGAGTTCTCCGCCCTGACCATTGTGAGCCGTGCCTCTTCCGCCCGCTGCCGCTCCGCATCTATGGCGTGGCCCAACCGCTGCCACACGGAAGACACTCTCTGTCCTGGGTCCTCCTGCCCTCCGGCCGATGCCTGCCCCTCCGATGTCGAAGGCCCCGAGCCTTCATGGCTCCCACCATGTTGCTGCTGCTGCTCTGCCTCTGCCCATGCACTGCCTCCTGCTGCCTGCACATCCTCCGCCGGCTGGGGTGCAGTTGTTGATGTGGCCACCCCTGCTGGACCTCCGACTCCCGACTGTGGCAGGGATGCCTCCTCCACCAGCCTGGCCGCACCGTCAGAGGCAGCTCCACAGGGCACCCAGGTGACTGATGGGTGGGAAGATGGCACAGAGGACGACTGGCGTGTAGGGGCTCCAGTTGAGGAGGGGGTCAGAGCAAGCCCCATCAGACGGAGGAATCCGGCCTTGGTGACCTGTCCCAGCAGGCTGACGTGGTCAACGAGCCATTCGAGATGACGTGCAGTCTCTCCATGAAAAGACTGCAGGTCACCTCGCATGGCCCGTTGACGCAACGCCACACCAGCCAGGACAGGCTCAACCCGGACCTGGATGGCCACGTCCGCAGGCAGAGGAAGGCCAGTTGACGTCAGCTCATCCCCTGTCTGAAAACGGGTCTGGACGTAGGCATCCCTGCTGGTGCAAGATGATGCAGGGACAGGATCGGGGACAGGATTGCACACAGGCACCTCCGCGGCGACCTGTGCTGCCTCCTGTCCCTGGTCCTGCACTGCACCACTAGCACCAGTGGGATCCCCACCTCCAGACCCCGTCTCTTGTGCTTGCACGGCCTCCTCCTCCACCAAACCCCCCACCAACCTGGATGACTCCGTGCCATCTTCCCCTGTTGGGCCCTGTGGGGTCCCAGCTGCCCCTTCTGCTGCCGAGGAGTCCAACTCCAACCTCCGCCTCTTGGACCTCCCCCCGGCAGCTGCGGCCTTGGACGCGGCACCGGACTCCTCACTCCCCGACGAGATGACAACACGGGAGGGGAGCCGGGCCTTGCGTCTCCGGCTGGCGGTGGGATCCCCGCCGCTGTGCTCCACAGCACCTTCTCCGCCCTCTTCATCAGTTGACGCTGCAGACAGGGAGAAACAAAACACAGGCATCAGGGCACTGTACAATGGACACATACACACATGAAAGTTGCACATGGGTGGCATTGGCAAACCTCAGACATGTCATCACAATCCCCAACACACATGTCATTGCAAATCGCACACATGAGCCATACCACAGCCATATCGCAACTGCCACCACCATCCATACACATACAACAGCATGAGCAGCCAAAGGTGAGCCAGACATCACATGCAACACAGGAAGTGCACCACACATGTACACACACCACCACACTTGCATGCATGTGTACGCCTCTGCCAAGTGTCACACTGTTCAGACGGGCATCCATGTCACACCTGCCAATCAGGCTTCCACATACCGCTGTCACATGCATCCATTTTGCATCACTGTTGCACCCTTGTCAAATACACATACATGCACATGTACACAGTGCTCATACATGCAGCCGAAAACAACATACATGCGTGACATCACGGACATGTCTACTTACATACACATTCATCCAAACATGTGTGCACGCACAACTGCATTTGGCATGCAAGCCTACACACACAAGCACCATCCATGTCTCACACATTACAGCCCTCGCATGTGTCAGCCCCACGGCCCTGTACACCCCCACCCATACTCGACCCCATACAAACAGATGTGCAACCTGCACACTACCGAATAATCACCACACGCACTGCTCACAATCAGGATGCATGTACACTCACCGCTCGACTCCAGACGGGTCTGCTTCTCCAGGACCTGGACGTGGAGCGCTGGGGATATGCGTTCCAGGACCCTCATCTGTTCTTCCGACAAGTGGCCCCGGCGCCCCTTGGCATCCGCTTGCTTCAAGAGGCGCCGGGCCTTGTTCAGGGTCCTGGACCTGAAGTCCTCCCAGCGCTTCCTGACATGTTGTAAGTCCCGGACTGCCACCCCCTCAGCGTTGATGGCAGTCACGATGTCAGTCCAGATCCGAGTCCGTCCTTCCTTGTTGGCGCGGGAACTTCCAAAGAGGGCATCATACTGCCCCAGGACTTGCTCCACCAGGACACCAACTTCGGTGGCACTGAAGCTGGTGCCCCTCTGCCTCTCTGGACGGAGGGTTGTCAGTGGTCACAGATGGTGTTTGCCCCGACATGACAACCCCAGAGCGATGGAATCCCAGTCGGGAGTCTTCAGTTCCAGCAGGGGTGGTCACAGCAACAGCACCCCTGGCTGATGTGCAGGCAGCAAATGGCAGTGCACGTGGGCAGCAGGCAGTCAGGCAGCAGCAGATGGCAGGTGGGAGCATGCTCAGGGCTCTGGGGGGCAGTAGTTCGGCCTTCTGGGCAGGAGCGTGGTCTTCCGTGTGCTTACGCGTGGCCAGCTTGGTACGGAGTGATTTGGCACATGAAAATCCTGCACGTCAGCGTGAAAATCGAGGAAAGGCCCTTAGCGCGTAAGCGCGTCAGCACGCATACGCGATTCTATTGGACCAAAGGCCCTCAGCGCGTAAGCGCGTCTGTGACGTGACCCGCACGGGTGTTTCCCACACAGCACGTGATGACAGAGCACACGTGGAAAGACTGCACGTCAGAGTGTCATCGCGTGTAATTGGACAGCACGTCAGAGTGTCATCGCGTGTAATTGGTGGGAATGGGCCTAGCGCGTACACGCGGCAGTGACAAAGCGTGTAATTGGTGGAAATGGCCATACACGCAGAAGTGACAAAGCGTGTAATTGGTGGAAATGGCCCTACACGCAGAAGTGACAAAGCATGTAATTGGTGGAAATGGCCCTAGCGCGTACACGCCGCGTAAGTGACGCTGGACGTGTGGGCCTGTATAAAAGGTACGTGTAGAACACCATTTCCTTGTACGTGCTTTTCGTGGAGAGCGAGTGGGTGAATTCTGTACTTCTTGTTGTTTCACACGCGATTTACTTCACGGCGTTTCAAGTTCGTATTCCCTGTTACCTCTGACAGCTTTTTCTCTTTTTTCTCTTTTACTGGTTTACCTGGGCCTGTTCCCTCAAACAGTGTTCCCTTCTACTGTTGTCCTGTTTCCTCAGACAGCGTACAAATCTTCTTTTGGCGGGGGTGTTGCCAACCAAACGCGCTCCTTTGTCACGCTCTTTTACCTGGCAGACGGTGAGTCACGCACGTATCTAACATCTGTGCTTGCCCCGTGTGTAGCCTACCCCTTCAGAGGTCATTCTAGGCTGTGTGTGACATGCATACGTTCATTCTTGTGTTACTGGGTGCCACAGCGTAGTGCAGCTTTTTCTTTCTGCACACATGGTCTAGGAGGATTTGCGTGCACGTCATCTCCCTTTTTTGGGGCTCCTGTGCGTAGCGTGACCCATCATCTTTCCCCAGGGGTTACATTCAGCCTTGCAAGAGCACTAGGGTACCATTACCATCTGGTACCCAACCCCTTTGACCCCCAATTGCCCAGGACAATAGTTTACAGCCACTCCCATATGCACATTTACATCAGTGCCATGGCTGGGAGGCGAGGATTCCGTAAGGGTGGCAAAGGTGGAAGAGCCACAAGTGGTGGCCGTGGTGGATCCGGTAGGGGACGTGGTCGTTACTTGCAGGGTGAGCCTGTCCCCCCATGTGTGGAGGACCAGTCAAGGGCACCCATAATCCCCCCCCACCCCTGTTGAGGCTGATGTGGCTGACACCATCCATGCTCAGCCCTTGTTGGACCAGCCCATTGTGGCACCAGACCTGGCTGACTCCATGGCTGACTTCCAGGTCAGCAGGCCTATGACACGTGCCCTGGTGCACATTGATGTCACCATGCCACGTGCATCTGGAGCAGCAAGGTCATCTGCTGCCCCAAGTAGGCAGGGCGGAGAGGCTGCAGGGGCAGCTGCGGCTCCATCCACCCCAGCCCTCACACACCCAGCCAGGACAGTGTCGGTCGTAGTCCATCCTTCTGACATTCCCCCTGACACCATCACACTTGAGCCAATGCCTGCACCAACTCCCATGCTGAGTGTGCAATCCCACACTCCTGATACAGAGTCCACCAGGGCTCCTGCCACTAGTGTCCAGAGCGGCGCAGGACACTCAGGATCACCACCACCTTCCAAGCGGAAGAGGAAGAGTGCTCGTCCGGCACAGGCTGATGCCCCAGACACGGCTACACAGTCCGGCCCGTCGAGGAAGCCCAGCTTCACGGATGACGAACTGAATGCACTTGTCGAGTATGTGTCCGCACATGACAACGAGATGGTCATTGTTGCAGGATCCAAGACCACACCTGCACAACGCCAGGCACACTGGCAGACCGTTGCGGACATCGTAAGTGCCCTTGGAATCGTGAGGCACACAGCCAATGATTGCTATAAGCGCTGGAATGACCTAAAGTGCAGGGCAAAGAGTAAGATGGCCTCAAGTCATGCCACAACTCTAGTGACTGGAGGTGGGTCTCCAGTAGTAGACATGGAACTCAATCCACATGAGTCAGTCGCTGGGACCTACGTCACGGAGGAACAGATCCAAGGCGTGGGAGATCTGCCTGATTACGAGGCATTGTCCAGTGAGTGCACATGCATGTGTGTGTCATCCATGTGCATGGTGTGTGTGAGGGCTTCTGTTTGTGTGCCAGGTGAGAGTGTGTGCGCCTGAGTCGTATGGGTCAGCCATGTGCTTCATGCAATACATCCTGCGCAGCTGCATTTGGCCATAGCAGTATCCCTTCTGCCAACAGTAGACATCTAGCCCAACTGCACGCCAGTTGCCCTTGAAGTGTCACCTTGCCACAACATTGTTGCTTATTTTTCACTGTTCATTCAGTCAGATTGTTTGCATTCCACCACTTTTACTAGGCATGTCGCAGTCCTCTAGTCACATGTCTGACATGGCTATGGTAAAGTGGAGTGACTTTGTTACCTGGATATCATTTGTTCACACATGTCCCTGTGCAATTGGATCATTTCGGACTGGCAGCTCCAGGTGAAAAATCTGACCTGTTTGAATTAGAAAAGCTATTACATGCGGGAACTGGACTGAATGAATAGGTGCTGCCCTCCTCTCCATCTTCACTCAATAGCAATGGTACATGCCATCTGTGTGATGGCACGTGTGTTTCACCTGGCAATCACAGGCCAATGTGTGATGCCACTGCCAGGCAGCATGCAGAAAATGTATTCATCTTCCATCTTGGTGTCATCAGTGTGTGCCATTTGCCTGCCCTTCATATGCAGTGAGGGTGCATGCATGGGAAGGTTTTAGTCATGTGGGACATGTGTCAATCAAGTACTGGTTCTCTTGCTTCTCAGCCCTCATTGTGTGCCATGGTGCTAATGCCTGTTTCCATTTCTTTGTTTTTATGTCTTTGCAGGGGAAGACGCACCTGATACTGCTGGGGTTGTGGAGATGGTGCAGACCCAGGAGGGGTCCGAGGGCCGACCAACCACCAGTGAGCAGGGCTGGACTGGGAACTAAAAGAGGCCCTGGAAATAATTACTGGGGACCAAAAGAGGCCCTGGAAATAAAGTTCAAAGTGGCCCTGTATGACACCTTTTCAGCAAGCCCAATGCTTTTCCTATGGGAAAATTTAGAAATACCACAGAAAAGAGGCCCAGGGTGCAGAGGCCCACCGGGAAATCTCCAGAGTTCCCTATGGGCCAGTCCACCCCTGCCAGTGAGGGATGTGGTGTGGTGGTGGGTGAGAACCCACAACTGCTGCAGGTCGTGCTCTCAAGGGGTGTCTCTGGCTGCACCTCCCCCGAGCTGTACTCAGGTGTTGATTCGGATGAGACCTACGTGCCGTCGCAGGTGAGTGTTCCAGGGAGGGATTCTGTTCTGTCCCACCCACCTGCACCAGGGTCAGAACCTTCAATGGGGATGTCAGTGTTGGCAGCTACGCCTTTGGTGGTTACGGATGCAGGGTCACACTCCGCGACATCTGATCCTGTTCCTGGGCCAGCAGATCAGAGGGGGAATGCAGTCCTGCAGCCTCAGGCAGTGCCGGCACAGCAAGGCGCAGTTCGCCTTGCCCCAGACAGGTGTGGTGCCCGCCGACGTGGTGGCCGTACGCCACCTGGCTATACCGCATGGGAGAAATCCATTTACGGTATGGCAACCCAACAGGCAGCATCATCCGAGATGATGGCTCAGGCCATGGATAGGGTGGCCACTTCCATTGTCCCCCCTGAAAGGCTGATGGAGCGACTACAGCAGGCAACTGACTCCATCTGCCAGTCACACAGGGTGGACATGTTGGGGTCCAACAGGGACAGGCGGGCGGCACTGGCGACTCTGCAGGAGGCCATCTCCATTGAGTCCCAGGGCCACAGGGAAGCCCTGAGGCAGGAGCTCCTTCACCTCAGGACGACTCTTGTTGAGCTTGAGGCTTCAACACACCAAAGGACAGAACAGCAGCTGGAGCGTCTCACCCGTACGCTCTCAGCTGAGATGCAGGCAACGAGGGCGGAGGTCCGGGCATCCCGTGAGTTGTTGCATGGGGACCTCCGCACACTCATCCTCCAGAACCAGACCTACCACACCCGCATGCTTGCAGCCATGGAGGAGCAGACTAGGGCCTTGCGAGGGCTGCCTCCCATAGTGCAACCACCTCCGGATGCAGCTGCACAGGGTGATAATAGCGACAGCAGTGATACTCCCACAATAGGGTAGCCGTGTGGGCCATGAGCCCATGGAGGTGTTTTTTTTCCCCAGGATCCACACAGGTGGGTTCTGGTGTGCACCCTGTCCTCGGACCTCCTAGGTGGCCTCCCAAACCCCCCCGGGCTCATCAATGGCCATTTTTGATTTTTTTTTATTTTTATTTTTATTTTTATTTTTAATTATTTTTTTCCCAATTTTTTTGGGACAATTTGTTGGCTTCCGTGGTTCCTGTGGGCATACGCTGCATTGTGGCTGGGCACATGCAGGCTTGTCATGTATTTGGTTCAGATGCTTGGGTTTGAGTCACACATACCCCTCCTGCTTCCCGTTTCCATGGGCTTGCAAAGGGTGTGCCCAAGTGACATTGACGTACATGGTGACATTGGACTCCCACTACATGTGTGGGTAGTCTAGTCAATACTGTGTATACATTCCTAGTGCATATTGCTGTTGTGTTGTACACTGCATGTTGCATTGATGTGTAACTCATCATCTGTGTCTACCTCCCAATTTGCAGGTCCTTTCCTCATGTCTACACAAGGCCCTCTAGTCTGGAGATGGGGTCCATGTTGGCAGCAGTGTACCTACAACTCTACATGGCGCCAACACTGCACAGTTGGTAGTGGTGGGAGTGCAGGCATTTCCAGGTGGTGAGACTACTAATATATAACATTTGTGATGTCATGTTAATGGTAGTACCTGCTCAAGTTTGTTGTTGGTCCTGCATTACTGTGAGCGTTTCAGGTGTTTCAAGTTTCAATTAGGGACACTCTACATTGTGACACTAGTGTCATGTTGTGGGGATTACTTTGTTTACCTGCAAATAGCATGACATGGCACGGTGTGTCGTGTGGCGGTGCTGGGGATGGGTTGGCTGACATGGCACTGTCCTCTTGTTGCATTTTGCAAGTGGGTATTCATTTTAGCTGCTTGAATGTGTTACTTCACAAAACTCCATTGGTGGTGTCTGTGTGGGTAGGGATGCACACATTGTGACACTTCCAGGTGAACAATCTCAGGCTGATATGGTTTTCACGGTTCATTCTCCAGACATTCAGGATCAGTGTCATGTTGAGTCATCATTGATTGTCAGATGGAATGCGCCAGGGCAGTGTGCACTCCACAGGGGTGTGATTTCTATGTGAAGTAATTAGCCACTAGCTGTGTATGGGCTGCCTCCCCCTGTGCCCTTTCCCCTCCCATGCGCAGCGGCTGTGCATGTGGTTGGGGATGTGGGGCCACCACCATGTCCACGGCCAGGCCCCGGCGTGTTGCAACGTTGTGCAGGACACATGCTGCCACTATGATCCTGCACACTACTGGGGGAGCGTACAACAGCTGCCCGCCAGAACGGTCAAGGGAGCGAAAGCGTGACTTTAGCACTCCGAATGTGCGCTCCACTATGCCCCGGGTTGTAATGTGGGCTGTGTTATATCTTACCTCGCGTGGCGTGGTGGGGTTCTGAATTGGCGTCATCATGTGGGGGCTGCGAGGGTAGGCACTGTCCCCTGTGGAGGTGGTGATTGGTATCATTGGTGGGGTTGTGACCTTGCTCAGTATCTGACATGCATGCATGTGCAGTGGCATTCATACTCACCTAGCAGCCATGTATCGCCATGCCGCCCAGCTTCTAGGTCCCGGCTTAGTGTGGACATTCGGTAAATGAAGCTGTCGTGGGTGGACCCAGGATAGTTGGCATATACTGAGGTGATGATTCCCTTGGCATTACATACTACCTGCACGTTGATGGAATGCCAGTGCTTGCGGTTCCTATAGATGTGCTCTGATGCCCTGGGGGGACGTAGAGCCACATGGGTGCAGTCGATGGCACCTAGCACTTTGGGGAATCGTGCCACACCGTAAAAATCCAGGGTGGCAGCATGCCTTTCTGCAGGTGTTCTGGGCAGGTATATGTGCCTGCGGACTGATGGGCGTGCAGTGATGATGTTCAAGACCTGGTGTAGGCAGCGTGACTGGGTGGCATGTGATACACCACCCACAATGGCACTTGTCTGCTGAAATGATCCAGTGGCTAAGAAGTGCAGTACATTGAGGACCTTCTCCAGGGGGCTGAGTGCTTGGGAGCACAGGGTGGGTGATGTGAGGTCATCCTCCCACTCACTCACCAGGTCCAGTATAATGTGTGGTGGAAACCTGTACCTCCCATGCACCTGGTCATCAGGCATCCCGAAAAGGCTGGTTCTGGGTGTGAATATTCTGGCCCTGACTATCCTCCTCCTCCTCCTTTGGTAGCCCACGCCCACTGCTGCTAGGAACGGTATGTTCATCCTGGGTCTGAGCTTGTTATTTTGTTAGCGCGCAAATTTATGCGTTGCGCGTGTTGTAGGCGAGCGTGTGACTCGCGCACCCCTGAAATCCAGTACCCAGTCCAATAGCGTGTGGAAATTCCCGCGCACCCTGGGATACAGGTGCGCTGACGTACTTGCGTGTGTAAGTGCCCGCGCACCCCTGATATACATGTACATAGGCCAATCGCGTGTACGCGCACTTTTGTCCAATTACACGCGATGACACTCTGACGTGCTGTCCAATTACACGCGATGACACTCTGACGTGCAGTCTTTCCACGTGTGCTCTGTCATCACGTGCTGTGTGGTAAACACCCGTGCGGGTCACGTCACAGACGCGCTTACGCGCTAAGGGCCTTTGGTCCAATAGAATCGCGTATGCGTGCTGACGCGTTTACGCGATGAGGACCTTTGGTCCAATAGAATCGCGTATGCGTGCTGACGCGCTTACGCGCTAAGGGCCTTTCCTCGATTTTCACGCTGACGTGCAGGATTTTCACGTGCCAAATCACTCCGTACCAAGCTGGCCACGCGTAAGCACACGGAAGACCACGCTCCTGCCCAGAAGGCCGAACTACTGCCCCCCAGAGCCCCGAGCACGCTCCCACCTGCCATCTGCTGCTGCCTGACTGCCTGCTGCCCACGTGCAGTGCCATTTGCTGCCTGCACATCAGCCAGGGGTGCTGTTGCTGTGACCACCCCTGCTGGAACTGAAGACTCCCGAATGGGATTCCATCGCTCCACAGCCCAGCCCCAGGACCCAGTTGCCCACCCACTCCTGCCTCTGGGGTTTTCATGTCGGGGCAAACACCATCTGTGACCACTGACAACCCCCGGCCAGAGAGGCAGAGGGGCACCAGCTTCAGTGCCACCGAAGTTGGTGTCCTGGTGGAGCAAGTCCTGGGGCAGTATGATGCCCTCTTTGGAAGTTCCCGCGCCGACAAGGAAGGACGGACTCGGATCTGGACTGACATTGTGACTGCCATCAACGCGGAGGGGGTGGCAGTCCGGGACTTACAACATGTCAGGAAGCGCTGGGAGGACTTCAGGTCCAGGACCCTGAACAAGGCCCGGCGCCTCTTGAAGGCAGCGGATGCCAAGGGGCGCCGGGGCCACTTGTCGGAAGAACAGATGAGGGTCCTGGAACGCATATCCCCAGCACTCCACGTCCAGGTCCTGGAGAAGCAGACCCGTCTGGAGTCGAGCGGTGAGTGTACATGCATCCTGATTGTGAGCAGTGCGTGTGGTGATTATTCGGCAGTGTGCAGGTTGCACATCTGTTTGTATGGGGTCGAGTATGGGTGGGGGTGTACAGGGCCGTGGGGCTGACACATGCGAGGGCTGTAATGTGTGAGACATGGATGGTGCTTGTGTGTGTAGGCTTGCATGCCAAATGCAGTTGTGCGTGCACACATGTTTGGATGAATGTGTATGTAAGTAGACATGTCTGTGATGTCACGCATGTATGTTGTTTTCGGCTGCATGTATGAGCACTGTGTACATGTGCATGTGTGTGTATTTGACAAGGGTGCAACAGTGATGCAACATGGATGCATGTGACAGCGGTATGTGGAAGCCTGATTGGCAGATGTGACATGGATGCCCGTCTGAACAGTGCGACACTTGGCAGAGGTGTACACATGCATGCAAGTGTGGTGGTGTGTGTACATGTGTGGTGCACTTCCTGTGTTGCATGTGATGTCTGGCTCCCCTTTGGCTGCTCATGCAGTTGTATGTGTAGGGATGGTGGTGGCAGTTGCGATATGGCTGTGGTATGGCTCATGTGTGCGAGTTGTAATAACATGTGTGTTGGGGATTGTGATGACATGTCTGAGGTTTGCCAATGCCACTCATGTGCAACTGTCATGTGTGTATGTGTCCATTTTACAGTGCCCTGATGCCTGTGTTTTGTTTCTCCCTATCTGCAGCGTCAACTGATGAAGAGGGCGGAGAAGGTGCTGTGGAGCACAGCGGCGGGGATCCGACCGCCAGCCGGAGACGCAAGGCCCGGCTCCCCTCCCGTGTTGTCATCTCGTCGGGGAATGAGGAGTCCGGTGCCGCGTCCCAGGCCGCAGCTGCCGGGGGGAGGTCCAAGAGGCGGAGGTTGGAGTTGGACTCCTCGGCAGCAGAAGGGGCAGCTGGGACCCCACAGGGCCCAACAGGGGAAGATGGCACGGAGTCATCCAGGTTGGTGGGGGGTTTGGTGGAGGAGGAGGTCGTGCAAGCACCAGAGACGGGGTCTGGAGGTGGGGATCCCACTGGTGCTAGTGGTGCAGTGCAGGACCAGGGACAGGAGGCAGCACAGGCCGCCGCGGAGGTGCCCGTGTGCAATCCTGTCCCCGATCCTGTCCCTCCATCATCTTGCACCAGCAGGGATGCCTACGTCCAGACCCGTTTTCAGGCAGGGGATGAGCTGACGTCAACTGGCCTTCCTCTGCCTGCGGACGTGGCCATCCAGGTCCGGGTTGAGCCTGTCCTGGCTGGTGTGGCGTTGCGTCAACGGGCCATGCGAGGTGACCTGCAGTCTTTTCATGGAGAGACTGCACGTCATCTCGAATGGCTCGTTGACCACGTCAGCCTGCTGGGACAGGTCACCCAGGCCGGATTCCTCCGTCTGATGGGGCTTGCTCCGACCCCCTCCTCAACTGGACCCCCTACGCGCCAGTCGTCCTCTGTGCCATCTTCCCACCCATCAGTCACCTGGGTGCCCTGTGAAGCTGCCTCTGACGGTGCGGCCAGGCTGGTGGAGGAGGCATCCCTGCCACAGTCGGGAGTCGGAGGTCCAGCAGGGGTGGCCACATCAACAACTGCACCCCAGCCGGCGGAGGATGTGCAGGCAGCAGGAGGCAGTGCACGGGCAGAGGCAGAGAAGCAGCAGCAACATGGTGGGAGCCATGAAGGCTCAGGGCCTTCGACATCGGAGGGGCAGGCATCGGCCGGAGGGCAGGAGGACCCAGGACAGAGAGTGTCTTCCGTGTGCAGCGGTTGGGCCACGCCATAGCTGCGGAGCGGCGGCGAGCGGAAGAGGCGCGGCTCACAATGGTCAGGGCGGAGAACTCCATGCGGAGGGCCCTGAGGCGGGCCGAGTGCCTCAAGGCAATCCGCAGGGGGTTGGAGGAGGACACAGCGTCATCCCTGCGGACGCTCGGGGCCATGGAACAGGACCGCCTCCGGGACATCGAACAGGAGTTTGATGATGCCCTGGCCCGGAACACCACAGAGTGAGCCGCTGGACTTGCCCGCCGCCTTTGTATATAGTTCTTTAGTTTTAGGTTTCCTTTGTTTCTTATTATGATTTGGAGTCGACGGACACTGCTCCACTTTTTGTATATAGTTGCATTTTAGTTAGGGTTTTTTGTAGGTTTCCTTTGTTCAGTTGGGCTCATGGACCCTTGGATGTTTTGTACATAGTTCTCCATTGGATTGATTTCATTTTTGATGTGACTTTGGACAACATTTTTTTGGATTTGGATTTGTAGTTTTTATTTTTTTAGACGGACATGCTGCTTCTCTTTTTTTCTTTGCCATTGTAGTTTGTTTCATTTCATTTCCATTCTTTTTTTTAATACAATTTTGTTTTCATACTTCACTCTGTGGTATCATCTCATTGGTTTCATGCATTTCATGTTGGGTGTTTTCCCATTCAATTGCAACCATTGTGTGTGACGGACATGGGTTCATTTGCTTTATGAACATTGGGGGTGTAACATGCAATTTCTATTTCCATGTGGGTGAATGGGTTACTTGGTAGGGCTTTTCGGCTGTGGAGGCTGACCATAACGCACATGATTGGGGATTGTGAGGACCTGGTGGAGGCTGCCCATGGTGGCTGGGGGGTGGGGGTGGTGGGAGACATGAGTGGGGGCCTGGTGGAGGGTGCCCCTGCACTGCTGGGGGGTGGGGGTGGTGGGAGACATGAGTGGGGGCCTGGTGGAGGGTGCCCCTGCACTGCTGGGGGCTGGGGGTCGTGGTAGACATGAGTGGGGGCCTGGTGGAGGGTGCCCCTGCACTGCTGGGGGGTGGGGGTGGTGGGAGACATGAGTGGGGGCCTGGTGGAGGGTGCCCCACAATGCTGGAGGGTGGGGGTGCAGGGGTACATGAGTTGGACATGGGTGGGGGCCTGCTGGCAGGTGCCCCACAGTGCTGGGGGGTGGGGGTGCAGGGGTACATGAGTTGGACATGGGTGGGGGCCTGCTGGCAGGTGCCCCAAAGTGCTGGGGGGTGGTGGTGATAGGGGACATGAGTGGGGGCGTGGTGGAGGGTGCCCCTGGTGGCTGGGGGGTGGGGGTGGTGGGAGACATGAGTGGGGGCCTGGTGGAGGGTGCCCCTGCACTACTGGGGGGTGGGGGTGGTGGGAGACATGAGTGGGGGCCTGGTGGAGGGTGCCCCTGCGCTGCTGAGGGGTGGGGGTGGTGAGAGACATGAGTGGGGGCCTGGTGGAGGCTGCCCCTGCACTGCTGGGGGGTGGGGGTGGTGGGAGACATGAGTGGGGGCCAGGTGGAGGGTGCCCATGGTGGCTGGGGGGTGGGGTGGGTGGGAGACATGAGTGGGGGCCTGGTGGAGGCTGCCCCTGGTGGCTGAGGGGTGGGGGTGGTGGGAGACATGAGTGGGGGCCTGGTGGAGGGTGCCCCTGCACTGCTGGGGGGTGGGGGTGGTGGGAGACATGAGTGGGGGCCTGGTGGAGGGTGCCCCTGGTGGTTGGGGGGTGGGGGTGGTGGGAGACATGGGTGGGGGCCTGGTGGAGGGTGCCCCTGCACTGCTGGGGGGTGGGGGCGGTGGGAGACATGAGTGGGGGCCTGGTGGAGGGTGCCCCTGGTGGCTGGGGGGTGGGGGTGGTTGGAGACATGGGTGGGGGCCTGGTGGAGGGTGCCCCTGCACTGCTGGGGGGTGGTGGTGATAGGGGACATGAGTGGGGGCCTGGTGGAGGCTGCCCCTGCACTGCTGGGGGGTGGGGGTGGTGGGAGACATGAGTGGGGGCCTGGTGGAGGCTGCCCCTGCACTGCTGGGGGTGGGGGTGGTGGGAGACATGAGTGGGGGCCTGGTGGAGGGAACCCCTGGTGGCTGGGGAGTGGGGGTGGTGGGAGACATGAGTGGGGGCCTGGTGGAGGGTGCCCCTGCACTGCTGGGGGGTGGGGGTGGTGGTAGACATGAGTGGGGGCCTGGTGGAGGGTGCCCCTGCACTGCTGGGGGGTGGGGGTGGTGGGAGACATGAGTGGGTGCCTGGTGGAGGGTGCCCCACAATGCTGGGGGGTGGGGGTGCAGGGGTACATGAGTTGGACATGGGTGGGGGCCTGCTGGCAGGTGCCCCACAGTGCTGGGGGGTCGGGGTGCAGGGGTACATGAGTAGGACATGGGTGGGGGCCTGCTGGCAGGTGCCCCACAGTACTGGGGGGTGGGGGTGCAGGGGTACATGAGTTGGACATGGGTGGGTGCCTGCTGGCAGGTGCCCCACAGTGCTGGGGGGTGGTGGTGATAGGGGACATGAGTGGGGGCCTGGTGGAGGGTGCCCCTGCACTGCTGGGGGGTGGGGGTGGTGGTAGACATGAGTGGGGGCCTGGTGGAGGGTGCCCCTGGTGGCTGGGGGGTGGGGTTGGTGGGAGACATGGGTGGGGGCCTGGTGGAGGGTGCCCCTGCACTGCTGGGGGGTGGGGGTGGTGGGAGACATGAGTGGGGGCCTGGTGGAGGGTGCCCCTGCACTGCTGGGGGGTGGGGGTGGTGGGAGACATGAGTGGGGGCCTGGTGGAGGCTGCCCCTGCACTGCTGGGGGGTGGGGGTGGTGGGAGACATGAGTGGGGGCCTGGTGGAGGGTGCCCTTGCACTGCTGGGGGGTGGGGGTGGTGGTAGACATGAGTGGGGGCCTGGTGGAGGGTGCCCCTGCACCGCTGGGGGGTGGGGGTGGTGGGAGACATGAGTGGGAGCCTGGTGGAGGGTGCCCCACAATGCTGGGGGGTGGGGGTGCAGGGTACATGAGTTGGACATGGGTGGGGGCCTGCTGGCAGGTGCCCCACAGTGCTGGGGGGTGGGGGTGCAGGGGTACATGAGTTGGACATGGGTGGGTGCCTGCTGGCAGGTGCCCCACAGTGCTGGGGGGTGGTGGCGATAGGGGACATGAGTGGGGGCCTGGTGGAGGGTGCCCCTGCACTGCTGGGAGGTGGGGGTGGTGGTAGACATGAGTGGGGGCCTGGTGGAGGGTGCCCCTGGTGGCTAGGGGGTGCGGGTGGTGGGAGACATGGGTGGGGGCCTGGTGGAGGGTGCCCCTGCACTGCTGGGGGGTGGGGGTGGTGGGCGACATGAGTGGGGGCCTGGTGGAGGCTGCCCCTGCACTGCTGGGGGGTGGGGGTGGTGGGAGACATGAGTGGGGGCCTGGTGGAGGGTGCCCATGGTGGCTGGGGGGTGGGGGTGGGTGGGAGACATGAGTGGGGGCCTGGTGGAGGCTGCTCCTGGTGGCTGGGGGGTGGAGGTGGTGGGAGACATGAGTGGGGGCCTGGTGGAGGGTGCCCCTGCACTGCTGGGGGGTGGGGTTGGTGGGAGACATGAGTGGGGGCCTGGTGGAGGGTCCCCCTGGATGCTGGGGGGTGGGGGTGCAGGGGGACATGAGTGGGGGCCTGGTGGAGGGTGCCCCTGGTTGCTGGGGGGTGGGGGTGGTGGGAGACATGGGTGGGGGCCTGGTGGAGGGTGCCCCTGCACTGCTGGGGGGTGGGGGTGGTGGGAGACATAAGTGGGGGCCTGGTGGAGGGTGCCCCGGGTGGCTGGGGGGTGGGGGTGGTGGGAGACATGGGTGGGGGCCTGGTGGAGGGTGCCCCTGCATTGCTGGGGGGTGGGGGTGCAGGGGGACATGAGTGGGGGCCTGGTGGAGGCTGCCCTTGCACTGCTGGGGGGTGGGGGTAGTGGGAGACATGAGTGGGGGCCTGGTGGAGGCTGGCCGTGGTGGCTGAGGGGTGGGGGTGGTGGGAGACATGAGTGGGGGCCTGGCGGAGGCTGCCCCTGCACTGCTGGGGGGTGGGGGTGGTGGGAGACATGAGTGGGGGCCTGGTGGAGGGTGCCCCTGCACTGCTGGGGGGTGGGGGTGGTGGGAGACATGAGTGGGGGCCTGGTGGAGGGTGCCCCTGCACTGCTGGGGGGTGGGGGTGGTGGTAGACATGAGTGGGGGCCTGGTGGAGGGTGCCCCTGCACTGCTGGGGGGTGGGGGTGGTGGGAGACATGAGTGGGGGCCTGGTGGAGGGTGCCCCACAATGCTGGGGGTGGGGGTGCAGGGGTACATGAGTTGGACATGGGTGGGGGCCTGCTGACAGGTGCCCCACAGTGCTGGGGGGTCGGGGTGCAGGGGTACATGAGTTGGACATGGGTGGGGGCCTGCTGGCAGGTGCCCCACAGTGCTGGGGGGTGGGGGTGCAGGGGTACATGAGTTGGACATGGGTGGGGGCCTGCTGGCAGGTGCCCCACAGTGCAGGGAGGTGGGGGTGGTGGGGAACATGAGTTGGACATGGGTGGGTGCCTGCTGGCAGGTGCCCCACAGTGCTGGGGGGTGGGGGTGCAGGGGTACATGAATTGGACATGAGTGGGGGCCTGCTGGCAGGTGCCCCACAGTGCTGGCGGTGGGGGTGGGTGGGAAACATGAGTGGGGGCCTGGTGGAGGCTGCCCCTGGTGGCTGGGGGGTGGGGGTGGTGGGAGACATGAGTGGGGGCCTGGTGGAGGGTGCCCCTGCACTGCTGGGGGGTGGGTGTGGTGGGAGACATGAGTGGGGGCCTGGTGGAGGGTGCCCCTGCACTGCTGGGGGGTGGGGGTGGTGGGAGACATGAGTGGGGGCCTGGTGGAGGGTGCCCCTGCACTGCTGGGGGGTGGGGGTGGTGGGAGACATGAGTGGGGGCCTGGTGGAGGCTGCCCATGGTGGCTGGGGGGTGGGGGTGGGTGGGAGACATGAGTGGGGGTCTGGTGGAGGGTGCCCCTGGTGGCTGGGGGGTGGTGGGAGACATGGGTGGGGGCCTGGTGGAGGGTGCCCCTGCACTGCTGGGGGTGGGGGTGGTGGGAGACATGAGTGGGGGCCTGGTGGAGGGTGCCCATGGTGGCTGGGGGGTGGGGGTGGGTGGGAGACATGAGTGGGGGCCTGGTGGAGGGTGCCCCTGGTGGCTGGGGGGTGGTGGGAGACATGGGTGGGGGCCTGGTGGAGGGTGCCCCTGCACTGCTGGGGGGTGGGGGTGGTGGGAGACATGAGTGGGGGCCTGGTGGAGGCTGGCCATGGTGGCTGGGGGGTGGGGGTGGTGGGAGACATGAGTGGGTGTCTGGTGGAGGCTGGCCATGGTGGCTGGGGGGTGGTGGGAGACATGAGTGGGGGCCTGGTGGAGGGTGCCCCTGCACTGCTGGGGGGTGGTGGTGATAGGGGACATGAGTGGGGGCCTGGTGGAGGCTGCCCCTGGTGGCTGGGGGGTGGGGGTGGTGGGAGACATGAGTGGGGGCCTGGTGGAGGCTGCCCCTGCACTGCTGGGGGGTGGGGGTGGTGGGAGACATGAGTGGGGGCCTGGTGGAGGCTCTCCATGGTGGCTGGGGGGTGGGGGTGGTGGGAGACATGCATAGTTGATCAGTAGTGCAAGGTGACATGTGGGTTGGCTGGGGGGCATGCCCATGGTGGATGGGCTGCCTGCGGGACATGAGCAGGGGTGCAGGGTAGTCCCCCGTGGTGTGGGCTGCCTGCAGGGGCCGTGGAGGTTGTGGAGCGTACACCTGAGAGGGCCCACACGGCCAATTCACGTGTAGTACTCCCCAGAACCCCTGAAATACACATACCCTGCTGAAATCGCGTGTGCAACTTCCCGCGCACCCCTGAAATACACGTACCCTGCTGAATTCGCGTGTGGAACTTCCCGCGCACCCCTGAAATACACGTACCCTGCTGAATTTGCGTGTGGAACTTCCCGCGCACCCCTGGAATACACGTACCCTGCTGAATTCGCATGTGGTACTTCCCGCGCACCCCTGAAATACACGTACCCTGCTTGCACGGGGCCAATCGCGTGTGGAACTTCCCGCGCACCCCTGAAATACACGTACCCTGCTTGCACGGGGCCAATCGCGTGTGGAACCTCCCGCGCACCCCTGAAATACACGTACCCTGCTCACACTGGGACAATCGCGTGTGGAACTTCCCGCGCATCCCTGAAATACACGTACCCTGATGAAATTGCGTGTGGAACTTCCCGCGCACCCATGGAATACACGTACCCTGCTCGCACTGGCCCATTCGCATGTGGAACTTCCCGCGCACCCCTGAAATACACGTACCCTCATGAAATTGCGTGTGGAACTTCCCGCGCACCCATGGAATACACGTACCCTGCTCGGACTGGCCCATTCACGTGTGGAACTTCCCGCGCACCCCTGAAATACACGTACCCTGCTGAAATCGCGTGTGGAACTTCCCGCGCACCCCTGAAATACACGTACCCTGCTTGCACGGGGCCAATCGCGTGTGGAACTTCCCGCGCACCCCTGAAATACACGTACCCTGCTTGCACGGGGCCAATCGCGTGTGGAACCTCCCGCGCACCCCTGAAATACACGTACCCTGCTCACACTGGGACAATCGCGTGTGGAACTTCCCGCGCATCCCTGAAATACACGTACCCTGATGAAATTGCGTCTGGAACTTCCCGCGCACCCATGGAATACACGTACCCTGCTCGTACTGGCCCATTCGCATGTGGAACTTCCCACGCACCCCTGAAATACACGTACCCTGCTGAAATCGCGTGTGGAACTTCACGCGCACCCCTGAAATACACGTTCCCCGCTTGGCGTTTGCTGCTTGCCAGCCCGGTGAACTGGTCCAGGGTTAGCGCAGCCCTTTGCGATGATTTAGCGATTTTGATGGCTTTTCCTTGCGCGAGGGCGTTCTTGGGGGCGTTACTGGCACTGCTGCAGGGTCGCTGCAATTCTCTGCGCCACGGCTGGTTTGGGAGCCTAAAATCCATGAATACGCTGTGCGCGGAAATCGGTTTTAGCGCACGTGCCTGGCGCAGTCAATCGCACGCGGACACCCTGCGCCAGCCGCTTGCGAAACTTTTCTGCGAAATTCTATGAATTACCCTCTTAGTAGTTTACAAACCAGTGTACTTTGCAATTTGCTCAATTTCTGTGTTTGTATATTAAATCCTTGGGTCTGTGGGAAAAAAAACATGCTGGATTAAAAAAAAAATGTTTTTGTTATGGCACAATATATTTCTTTCTTTGTTTTCATTGTTTATTTGTTGTTTCTGGCTAATGTTCCATCTGTTGGCTTGTTGCAGATTCTTTGGGGCAGTTAGATACCTGTTGGGATATTCTAACTGGTTATAGTTGATTATTTATATTTTTAAGATATTCATCTATCTGTTGGGTTGTTGAAGATTTATGGGCCATTTAGATACCTGTTGGCATATTCTAACTGTTTATTTCTTCTTATAGTTTAGTGGTATTTATTTAACTGTTTGGTTGTTGCAGAATCTTGGGGCATTTAGATACCTGTTTATAGTTTTCTAATTGAAGTTTTGTTAATGTTTATGCACAGATTGGTTATTACATTTTGGCTTTAAGAATATTAAATAAACATTTATAAGATTTACTGGTAATCTCTGCATTAGAGTAATGGTACTATCATTACATTCGAACCATCCACAATTCTTTTTTATATATGCAGCGTAGTGACCTGCATTGGTTGTGGCTCCTGCATGGTAGATTATACCTATTGTTGTGAAGGTTTTCTTACCAAGTGATAGTTGACCATGTGTGAATCCAGTCAGCTTGCAGTAGTTTTTGGTACCATCTGCATTGTAACGTAAAAGCATTAGCATTACGTATTTACTATGTGTTTATATTTGTAAGGTGGAGTGATTATCTGAATTGCAGGTAGAACATAATCTGCCATGGTTTGCATTTTGTACAAGATGCTGAAATGGAATGGATTCAAAGTTAGGTGTTGATACATACACAAAGCATTCATTAGGGATTTGTTCCTGTGCCACATGGTTGCAGAGAGTGCATGTATGTTTCCACGTGTATGAAATCTGTAAGATTTCATTTATAGGTATGTTTATTTTGTTTTCCAGTACTTGTAGTAAGTACATTAGAAATTCTTTTGGATCTTTTTGTGAGTTTATAGTGAATTTGACCATTCCAGCACAGTAGTCCAATTCTTGTTTTATCCATGAACACTGTAGGTGTTGTTAGGATTGTTGGTTGCATTTCTATGAAGGACTAACATTTGCAAACAAAATTGGTCTGTATTGTAAGTAAATGTTGTCAATAATTGGTGGCAATTGGAATAGAATATTTATTGATACATTTACATAGCAATTCACACCAGTTATATTTGAAAATTTGAATGGACCTGATAGTTCTCTGCCCAAGTCATTTTTTTGGAGTGTGTGCTGCTTCTCTGAAGAAGTATGTGAGTTAGTTTGAGCAATAGATTCTTCTTTGGTTGTAGTAATTGATGAAGTATTAGCTTCTTTTACTCTTTTTGGAGGATCTACAGTGAGATCCTGTTTTGTTTCTGTTTGAAGTAGTTTTCTTTTACAACGTTTAGCTTTTTGTTGAACAGGATAGGTTTTTAGATGGGGTGTACAGTGAACGTAGTCTATTATATTCTAGAATGCAAGGAATTTCAGCATTTACTTTACTTGCATCAAAGTTGATTAGAAATAGCCCGTCAAGTGTACGTACGCGTGATAGTGCTACATAGCTCCTGCCTTCTTTAAAGACTGTGCTACCAATATCTATTAATGCTTTAGCTAGATTAAGACCTTGCAATTTGTGAATGGTGACGATGTATGCTAGAGTTAGAGAAAATTGTTCTCTGCGTACATACATGTCTTTGAAAAGAAGGAACCAGGCTGTTGAGCGTCCTATCCTTTTAGCTTCTGATAGTTTGTCAAAGAGAACATTGACAAACTGAATGTTGTTGTCACGTGGGTATGTTTGAAAGCCAACAACTGTACCAAGTGCTCCATTAACTAGTCCTTGCTCCAGGTCAAGGTTACGTTTGAGCATTATTCTACAGTTTAAAGATAATTTTAATATTTTTTTCAAACCAGATGTACTAAGGTAATTAGTCTTGTTGTGGCTTGTTGACACATTGGTAGTGTCATACCATGTAAATCCAGTTTGGCTGTGGAGCAAATTTCAATTTATTGGTTGCAATTCTTTTATTAACATTGTTTCATTGAATTTTGAACAGCTTGCAAGAGTTGGCATCAAGGACATACAATTGACATTTGTGTGTGCTAATTTTTCCATGACATCAGTAGCACGTGAGTTATGGCTATAAAGTGCATGGATGTGTCGGGTTTTTAATATTGATTGTGCTTCTTGAGATAGTACACCAACTCTAATACTTTTAAAATGTTGGTGTATGTGATGTCTGCAGACTGGTGCATGTTTTCTATTAATTCTCTGTGTTGGAAATGTTGCCAAAGGTTGACATTTCCTATGCTGCCAACAGTTTTACGGCAGAGTTTGTGCCCTAAGGTTTTAAAAATAGGTTCACCTTTCACTGGTGTCAATTGAAGATCTCCGAAACAATAATGTGTTTTCCTCCAAAGAGCTCTTCGTAGTTTGTTTTGAGTACTTCTTGTAATCTGAGGTGAATCAAAGCCAACATTAGGTTGGAGACCATTCTCACTTCATCTATTAGTAGAATTTTCATTTGTTTCAAAACTCTGTGTAGTTCCATTGCAGCTTCTGTAGAAAGTTGTAATAATCTCATTTGTTTTGGTGTTCTACTGAAAGGAGTAGTAATCAGTGTAAAGTGACACCACCTATGCTGTTGGTAGCTACACCTGTGGGGGCAGTTACAACAGCTGACAGTTTGTTATTTGTCAATTGTTGAAGGAACTTGCTGTTGATTTTGGTTAAGAATGTTTTTCCTGAACCAGCTCGACAACTGACGTATATCAGTATAGGTTTGTAGTCTTGGCAGGTACACTTTTTATTTTTTATTGTACACCATGTTCAATATCTTTTGTTACTTCGTGGAAAATGCTACGCTGCTCATTACTCAGTTTTGATTTCAGTACAATGAAGTCTTCTGTATCTTCTTCATAGTGAGAAATTGTTTTTTCTACTTCTGTCATAGCTAATTCTGCCTCATTTGCTATTAGTGGCTGTCTCAGTGGTTCTAGGCTTCCTGTTACAGAAGGTTGACTACTGTCAGTAGTGTCCTTATCTAATTGGGCCTGGAGTTCTTCTTTGTGTTGCTGTTCATTGTGCAAAATTGTTTTGAACTGTGTAAAATTTACATCTGTTACAGTGCTTTCATTTGCTTTGAAAGCGTCTTCATAGGAGTCATCGATATCTAGTAACTCTTCTTCTTTTCTCCATGGTTTAGCAGGGACAGGTAATATAGTTCTTTATGTTGAGGAGTTTATAATGACAATTTGATATGATTAAGCTTCATTTGGTAAGTTTCATTAAGCTGCCTTCACAATTTGTCACTCTGTATCTACCTTTGTTTTCATCTGGTTTTATATTATTTTTGTATGTGAAGTTTTGGGCTATGTGGTATAGACACATGGTTTCCAAAGTGGTACTCCTGTTTGGGTAGTATGTGTCTAGTAAATTGTTTTTCAAAATGTCTTGGCTGTTGGAATCATTTTTGGCTATTGTTTCTATGTCCTCGTATGATTTGAGAACTCTTTTTCTAGATTTAGCAGGACCAAGACTTAGCCATACTATATTTTCAGATTTTCCATACAAAGCAGTACCGGTTAAACAGTCTGCAGCTTCATAGCAGCCACATTCTCTATCAGAGAGCATTTTTATGCCTAATCTGTACAATTTCTGAGACAGTGTTTTGTCCGATGATAGGTCATCCCAGAGGTCTTGAAGCTCTGTTTTTTCTGCTTTTGTTAAGTAGGCTGTAACATATCGTGCAACTGCAGTAGAATTGTCTGCTATGTACTGCACATCTATGTTTGCATTCCATAAGAGGGCAATAATTGCATTGTAATTATAGATATATGTTGCTTCTTCTGTTCTTTTTATGTAATATGTGTTCTTAGGTGATTTACCTTTAACACTATGTCTAACTGAAGACATGAAGTTGTTTACTTGACCTGTTACTGTAACTGGTCTAGGGTAACCATAGATGCATTTTGTGTAGTATTCCCCTTTATTTCTGTATTTGCAACAACAATATTTCCCACATTTGTGTCTTTGAAATTTTAACATTTGTGCATTAAGGTCACTATTTGTTGTTTGTGAAGGAATTTCACAAGTGACATATTTTTTGATAAACTGTAAAACAGTGGCATCACAGTCTTGACCAAATTCAGGAGCATCTTTAATCCATAAAAGCATGTGGATATGTGGTGCTCCTCTGGCTTGGTATTTTGTTCTCCAAAATAAGTGTTGCACTTCTCTCATGGGAGGAACAGTTTTACTACAAATAAAGTGTAGCATAGCAATGAAGCGATGAAGGAAATATCTTGAAACATGAACAGTATCTAGAGAGCAGAGTTCTCCAGGTGTTAGTATATCCATGTTTGTTTTGTTTTTGTTTGATATGCGTAGGAAATCATGTAAATCTTCCCATGCATATTCTGCACAACTTAATGTAACAAACCAAGTGGGTGGGCCAAGGTTTCTTATCATACAACGTAAATCTCTGTGACGTTGGAACCAGTATTCTTTTGTACCACGCATGCTTGCTAACAGATTTGTAATGCTTGATTGTAGAAACTCCTCTTTTTCTTGCACTTTTTGTAGTAATTGCGTAGCTGACATATTTTAAAAATGGGTACCTGATTTCAATGTGTGTGCAACTCCATAGCATAGAGTTGCTAGTTCACTTTCAAAGAGTAGGTGGAATATGTATTCCACATTTTGTCTAAATGTGGGATCTTCAGAATACATTCGTAATGAGCGGTATTCTGATGCTGTTATCTGAGTGGGTCTATCATCGTACCTTCCTCCTTTCCCAGTAGGAAAGAGTAGAGGAAAGGCACGCGCTTCTATACTTTTCCCCCATATGCTGTTTGGTGATCCTTTGGTTTGTTGCATTTGGTGCGTTTCTAGTGCATCATCTATGGTGCCTTTAGAATGTAATGGATGAACTGTATAATGGTCTAAAATATTGGATACTGTAACAGGATCTAGAAGTTGAAATTGACCAGTTTCTGGTGACTCTTGAATTATTTCAGTGGTTTCTCTCAGGTTTTCTTCAATATTAATTTATTTGTAGTATTCATTATTGTCTTTTAGATATTGCAAGGCTTCTCTAACTTTATGTAAGTCCACGAGTTGTTGCCAATTTTTGTTGTCTTTTGTAGGTACACCATTTACTAAGACAATTGAAGATTGATCTATTGGACATTGCACTCCCACCCAGAGTGTGTAGATTTTCTTTCAGATCTAATGGTAAATAAACTATGAATACCTTTCCCTAATTCAGAAGGAGGTCATTTTGATGTTTTTGGTTGAAGGCGTATTATTGCTTGAAATGTGTGCACTGTTTGAATTATGATGCTCTCTTATAAATTGAGTTGTTGCAGGGGTTTTGGTAGTGGGAATAATTCCAAGTTATTTGTGATAACACGTGAAGGAGTTAGGTTGTTGTCAAGTTTTGCATTGCAGTAACTGCTAAGTATTAAGGGGCCAGCTATTTGGTATTTGTTTTCTGCTATAAGGTTGAGAGCTAATTAAAACCATTTTGAATCTTCATTGTCTTCTATTTTGTAAGTTATGTCTACAGTTTTTGTGCTACTTTTATAAAGAAATTCTGCGGCAACACACACACACATCATATGGTACTTCAGTGGATGTACTTATAAATTTTAGTATTTCTTTTTTGTAAGTGTGTAGTAGAAGATTGCCATTTGTACAACTATTCCTAGTCTGTTGTAAAGCTATTGCCTTTTGTAAGTGGCTTTCAATTCCAAAACAGTTTCTCTAGATATACTCTATTTCTTCGAGTAGATCTTTGGCTGTACCATGTAGGAAATTGTTATTTAAATTGCCTAATGCTAAAGCAGGACTTTTAGTATAGTACAGTTTATGGCCTAGATTTCTTATAGTTGAATGATGTGTTGATATTATTTTGATAAGATGGAAGGTGCTTTTGCAAATAGGTCCTGAAATGCAGACTAATGAATGTCCTTGTAGTCCTGTGTATTTGCACACTGGACAGGTATCCATATTTTGTAGGAGTTTCATTTTGAATTTGTCTTTGTCTTTCACATACTGTTTGAGTAACTGGCGTAAAGATTTGAAAGATTTTTTGTCAATGTTACACATTGACGTTCACGGCATTTGTACACTGGACATTTTGGTTCAGTCGGATGGCGAGGTGACACTGAGTTTTCTGGGTATATTTTTGTAAGCAGCATTTCTTGTTCCATTATGGTATTATTAAGTTTTTCATACCCTCATCCACTACTCTGTATGGAAATTGTGTTTGTTTGCTTTTGTTTGTATGCTTCCTCATTGAAATATGGTTCTGTGCTCGTGGTGTGACTCCATTCACCTCCTCAGATATTTAAGAAGTTATTTTTGTTGACATTCCGTTTATTGAGAAGTCTTAAAAATAACTTCCTTCTGAGACGAATTGCACTGTCTATGAGAGTTTCTAATATTAATTTTCTATGGTAGGTTTTAAGGGTTGTGCATGATTTCTCTCCTGTTTTTATAAGATTCTGAAGGACTCTCTGGTGGAACATTTTTTGTAAAATATTTTTTTTGGTATGGTTACTTGCCACTACCTCAAGATTTATAGGCGCAGTGTTAGCAGTAGTCATAGCTGAATTCTTGTTAATCACTTTCTGTTTCGTTTTACATTTTGAAAGAGGAGGCAACGTTTCTGTACTGGAAGCTTGTTTTGTTTTGCTTAAGGACTGTATTAGATGTTTTGTTTGAGCTTTTTTTAGAAATTCTGCTAGAGATGGATGCTTATTTTGGACACTTTTATTTTGATTTGCTCTACTTCTGTGTTGCTTTCTATTGACTTGCTTTTTGGTAGGCATTCTTTGGGGTCTGTTGGAAAAAAAAGAAGGCATGGGTTGGGCTGTTCTGCAATGTATATGTGCTGTGTGCATGAGTGTCTGAGTATGATGGTAAGGATGTATGTGGAGGTGTGTGATTGTGCAATAGGCAGCTGCAACTAGTTGGAAGGCTATTCTTGTATTTGTGTGTTACTATACTGGGGTTCACATGACAATAGAAAGTAAGATAGTGGTGAGGAGAAGCACTAATACTAAATCTAATGGTATAGAATTAAAACAATTCTTTGTTCTGCAATACTAACATTCTAGGGGCTGATTCATGGAATTTGTTCGCTGAAAAATGGGGATTTGTGTGCTATTCTGCCAGCAAATCCCTGTTTAACAAATGGGCATTTATGTGCAGAATGGCACACAAATCTCTGTTTTTCGGCGCACAAATTTCATGAATCAACCCACAGTGTGTTTGAGTTACAGTTAGAACATTATGGTAGTATTGTACTTACTTTTTTTGTTTGGAATGAGCAGGTTTCTTCTGAGCTGTTGTTTGTACTTCATATTCTGCTGCTTTTCAGGAGAGCGGTCTTCACTGCAATTGTAAAAGAAAGAAGTTAGTAATTTTGTGTGTTTATAGCACTGTTGTTAATTTAGATGTTGATTTTTATGTTTTTGTAGTAGTATTGTTTGATAACTGAACATAATGTGTGCCTTCAGTTTCCTTTGACTATGTGCAGCCTGTGTGTATTATAAAGTTTAGAAATCTATAAGAAAAATTAAGTTTACTTACTAGTTTCTGGTAAGTTTTGTTGTTACTGTTGTGTAGGTCTGCTGTTGCTTCTTGCTTTGCAGTTTCTGTGAGGTAATTATGTTGGAGGCATATCTTTTTTGCTTTGGTATATTCCATTTTAGTACATATGCTATTTAAATGGACGGTTGATGTGTTACATATATAGGTTGCACTTCTTATTTATTATTACATATAATGTGTTTATGTGCTGCTTTTTTAACTTGTTCAGTGTTTATATGGCATGATAGAATAATCTAAGATACCCCCTGAATTTTTGGGTAGTGTTGATGTTGGCCGCGTCCGTCAGTAAGGGAATCCTAGTAAATATCTATCAAATTCAAACTATGTATATGTATAGTCACTAAAACATTTTTTGATAAAGGGAGGTTATGGTTAAATTGCGCTATTAAAAACCTATGAAATTCAGTAAAAAAATGTTGTTAAAGGGACGTTATGGTTAAGTTGCACTTCTAAAAACCTAGGAAATTCAGTAATACAACATTGTTAAAGGGACGGTATGGTTCCAAGTAAAACCGAAAAACCCCTGAAATTCGCTAGTTATGGTAAGTCAAGCAACCATAACTCGCGCCACCACTGTGCATTGCTAAGACTAACACCCAGGACAACAAAGATGACATCACAAATGTCATTGATGACATCACTGGTGACATCACATGTGCATTTACTTTTCATGGAAAGACTGTACAAGGGATTCTTATTATAATGTTGACAAAAAGAGTGTCAAGGATCATTGGAATAGATGTCATGAGCTATGTAGTGCATTAAGCAATGCATTGATATAAATAGCATTGTATTATGAAGTTCTTTACAGTATAAGCTACTCATGTATAAACATAAGTATTGTGTGCCGCATACATGATGGAGGTGCAATATTCATAATATTCCCATTTTGAATAGTGAAATGATAAATTCTTTCTTATTAGAGTTTTGTGTACTGTGCAACATGTAATAAGTAGCTAATAAAACCCACTTACTATATAATTTCATTATTACATACAAAACACAAAGATACAACAACACATACAAATCTCAGTATATACAGGGAAAGTGAAGTATGCAAAAAAGCAGCAATAGAACCAGAAAGTGTTCATGACCTAACTGATTATCTTTATGCACAGAAATGATTGCTCTGCTTCAAACCTACTATTTCCCTATGTATAACTATCACATGATGTGACTGCACCCTAAAGAAAGTAATCTGAATACAAATATGAGCATATCCAGAAAAAGTACAGTAATAAAAAAACAGCAGAATAATAAGAAAGTGTTGATAATCTTATTGATTGTCTTCATACACAGAACGCATTGCTATCTTTCAAGTGTGTATTCTCCCTATGTATATGTTTCATATGATGTGAGTGAACCCCAAATGAATTACTGTAAGAACATATTTGAAGTATAAGTCTACAAATATAGTACTTTTTGATGTTTTGGTTCTTAAGTATTACTAGCCAAGATATATCACTAAAGGAAAAAAGAGGGAGCCAGACATGTGATGTCATCAGTGATGTCATCAATGACATTTGTGATGTCATCTTTGATGTCCTGGGTGTTAGTCTTAGCAATGCACGGTGGTGGTGCGAATTATGGTTGTTTAGCTTACCATAACTAGCGAATTTCAGGGGTTTTTAGGTTTTACTTGGAACCATAACATCCCTTTAACAAAGTTTTTTTTACTGAATGTATATATACACTAACAAAAACATTGTTAATGGGACGTTATGGTTAAGTTGCACTAGCAAAAACCTATGAAATTCAATGGAAAAATGTTGTTACAGGGACGTTATGTTTACAGGTAAAACCGAAAAACGCATGAAATTCAACATTCATGGTAAGATAAGCACCCATAACTCATGCCACCAGGGTGCACTGCAAGGACTAACACCCATGACATCGAAAATGGCATCACAAATCTCATTCATAACATCACTCATGACATCACACTTCGTGGGTTTTTCGGTTTTACCTGTAACCATAACGTCCATGTAACAACGATTCTCCATTGAATTTCATAGGTTTTGGCTAGTGCAACTTAACCATAACGTCCCTTTTACAATGTTTGTGTTAGTGAATTTCATAGGTTTTTAGTAGGGTACTGTAACCAGAACAGTTTTCTGTAAAGAGGATCGGTATTTGGTATGGCAACAAAACCATAATGTCCTGTTAACAACAGTTTGTTACTGATTCCTTGCCTGCCCTCATGATAAACGTGTGGATAGGGTAAATTGTCTGGTGTATGTATCTATTTGCACTACCCCTTACTTTTCCGAAAAGAGTTGGTGTATCGTACCAATTACCGATGTACATAGTAAATGTTGTTTAGTGTGTCAGGAGGCCCTTTTTTCTGTTAACAGTGCATGATAAATCTGTACTGCACACTACTGGGTGAGATAACTACAGATGAGCAATATGGACATTTCCTAGGGACACTGCACCTAGTTGTCATATGTGCAATCACACTGCAGCTGTCTGTAGGATTGCATTAGTGGCCGCATATCTGCATCTTCGAATGTACTGGTAAGCAGTTGGGGTTGGGAACGTGTTTCCGTTCCACACCTAGACCCATGCATAGGTAATCCACTGTATGCAGGTAAAACCGCCCCTGGCGCTAGCCATACAGATTCATGCAGTAGGCTACCACATGTAAAGTACTGTTGCCGACTTCCTGTGTGGCTCTGGGTAGGAAAATTAAATGGATTTGGACACAGTATCAAACTCAAGATGGAAGTTGTGCTGAAAGTACACAAAGTGAGAATGGTCCCTCAACAACTGTGAAACAATGTCAAGGAGGATCTAGAGACACGATTTCAAAAGGGGATAATTGAGAGAATTGAAGGTTCGGGAATGGTTGTCTCTGTTAGTAATTGTAGCCAAACCTAATGGTAACATTAGGCTCTGTATAGACCTAAGGGACATAAATAAAAACATATGGGTGGATCGTCACCCACTACCAGTTATCTCGGAAAAACGGTTGACCCTGAGCAATGCAAAGGTATTTTCGGTTATAGACTTGTCCTCGGCATATCACCAAGTACCTCTATCGAAGGATTGTCAGCACCTTACAGAATTTGTGACAACAGAATGGACATTTAAGTACTCTCAAATGCCTTTTGTCTTAGCCTCAGTGGCAGCAGTATTTCTAATAGTTATGGAAAAGGTGTTAGAGGGGGTGCCAAACATTGTGGTGTTTCATGACGATATTCTAATTTATGCTGAATCAAATGAAAAGCATGATGATCTTTTGAGAGTTGTGTTGAATAAACTGAAAAGTGTGGGGTTGACAGTACAGAGGAAAAAGTGCAAAATTGCTGTGGAAAGTGTGGAATATTTAGGTCATGTGATGGCATCAAGCCTAAACTTAGCCTAGTGGAAGCCATTGAAAAAGTTATAAGCCCTACATACTAGCAGCAATTACAATCGTTCTTGGGGCTGGCTGAGTACTACCACAAGTTTGTAAAGAACTTTGCTGTCATTTTCATGCCCCAAAGGTTATCGTTGAAAAAGGGGGTCAAATTTGAGTGGTTGAATGAGTGTGAGGAGGCAATTTCGGAAAATAAAGGTTGACATAGTTAAGACAACTTCTTTAGAGAAATGCGTTTTGTCTGTGGATACCAGTATTTTGGGGTTGGGAGCAACCCTCACACAGTACGATGATAATAAAATGGAAAGAGTGATAGTATTTGCATCAAGGACTTTGAAGGGTGCTGAAAAGAATTATTCAGTCATTGAAAGAGAGACCTTGGCGATGTTTTGGGCAATATTTCACTTCAAGTTTTTCTTGTGCGGCAGGAGATTTATAGTGAGATCGGACCATAAACCCTTGGCCCAAATGTCTGAGCGTGGAAATTGGGCTGCAGGATCACCCAGGATTAGCAGATGGTGTTTAGGGTTCCAAGGATATGATTTCGGAGTATGTTTTTTTTTACCAGGGAAGTACAATGTGGTTGCAGATTGCCTGTCAAGAATGCCCACAATGGGAAGAGAGGAGGAAGTGTGTAGTGAATCGAAAGAGGAGAACATTGTGGCAGAAGTTGGGACAAACGGAGTGGGAGCAGAGTGAACAAATGGATAAAGAAATGAAGATTATCATAAGGTGGACAGTAGAGGGATGGCCCACTAGAGAATTATTGGAGAAAAAGTTTGAAGTGTGGTGGTAAGTTAGCGCTGAATTGAGCATCATTGATGGAAGGCTCAGGAAAGGAATGTGTATTGTGCCTCCAGAAAAGGTTAGAAATGTGTTAGTAGAACTGGCCTATCAAGGACACTTAGGGGAAGGGGCTACCAAGAGGAAGCTGAAAAATAGTGTCTGGTGGCCAGGAATGGAAACAGTGGCTGAGAAGTTTGTCAAGAATTGTGTTCCATGTAGGATGTGCAATAAAAACAAGGTGGTGAGAGAAACCCCTCTTATTCCAAATGTTGTACCTGACCAACCTTGAAAGAAAGTAGTCATTGATATTATGGGACTCATTGTGGGGTTAGGTGATGGGTTAAAGTTTATATTTGTTTGGGTGGATTATCACACTAAATGGACAGAATGGGGTGCTGTCAGAGAAGTGACAGCAAAGGAAACTCACCAAAGGGGGTATTCAATTAGCTTTATGTTCAAGACTACCATGGAAAGAAGTGCTAGATCACATGATGTGGGGCTACCTAACCACACCCCATTCTGTAACAAAAGTATCACCATTTGTATCTCTAAAAGGGATGGAACCTGGCACGAAATGATGCCCGGGGTGGTTGGGTTTAGCAAGTTTGGTAGTTGTGGACAGGGAGAGAATAATGAATTATGTTAAACAAAGCCAAAAAGCATGCAAAGATACTTTTGACAAAAAAGGGTGTGAAGGATATTGAATGGAAAGTGAGAGATTGGATTTTCATTAAAAATCCCAGATTCACCCATAAATGTGTATAAAGCAGATGTATTGGTCCCAAGAGGATTTCTGCAGTGAGGAAAGGGGTAGTCCTAGTAGAAAGGGGTGAGGTGTGGTCAATGGGCTGATTTGCAAAAGTTGACTATGGTTACAGTGGGGTACAAGTTGAGTGCACAAAGCGAGGATGAGTTGAGTGATGGAAGGGTGTCCTCCAAAAGGTTTATACAGGAACCCAGATGGTTACAAGATGTTGTACATGAATAGTGGGTAGTGGAGTGTCTGGGAGATCAAACCAATGATTTAATTTTGAGTCTGAGAGAATATACAGGTTGGTGTAACAGTTCTGTCATCTTCAACAGTTGCATCTCACATATGAGATAATCATCTTGTTATATGTAAGATAATCCTGTTGTTATTGTTATCACATGTTCAATTTTATGGTTGAGTTTTCCAAATGTTCTTTTAAATGTTTGTAAGGGGGAATATATGTAGTGATCCGTTTCCCGAGCCTTCTCACTCAGGAACTTGGAAGGCTCGGGAGACAGGATTTGGAGAGTAGACTGAGGATGGTTGCAGAGAGTAGTCGAGGCTCTAGCAGCACCCTGCAGGCCAGTTAATAAAGAACAGTTGAACTTCTCGCCGTGTCACTGAATTCTTTCATATTCCAGTGGCAAGGGGGGAGAATAAGCAACGATACAGGGATGCACAGGGCTAGGGAGACCAGATAAAAAATAAAAACGGGACAGGACATAGAAATAGAAGTAGGACTAAAGTAAATACAAATAAAAGTTTTGTCCTACTTCTAAGTCGCTGGCCTGTTGCAGGGGCCGGGGAGGGGGTGTGCTCCTACGCACAAGAGTTGCTCAAGAATTGCTTAAGAGTTTGGTTAGTTCTCTGCGTATGACCATCGGTTTGTGGGTGATGGCTGGTGGGTAGTCTGATTTCAATTTGCGCCTTCAAACTACAACGCTTCCAAAATTTGGATATGAATTGACTCCCTCGGGCCGAGATGATTACGGATGGAAACCCATGTACTCGTGCAATGTTTGTTAGAAAAACTTGAGCAGGAGTCCCTGCATTTCGTAACCCTTTCAGTGCGATAAAATGCACCATCTTGGTTAGGAGGTCTAGTACTACCAGGATGATGTTGTACCCGTTAGAAAGAGGTAATTCGGTTATAAAATTCATTGATATTGTATGCCATGGAGCAGGTGGTATGGACAATGGTCTAAGTAATCCTGATGGCTTTGTTTTGAAGTCTTGTTGCGGGCGCACACATCACAAGTCTTTACATATTGGATGATGTTCTTTTGCCACTTAGCCCACCAAAAATGTTGCCAAATTTTAAGTAGGGTTTTGATGATTCCAGGATCTCCAGCGGTTAAAGCATGGTGGTAGTTGTGTAAAACTTTGTCTTGCATGGTCGGCTCCGATAAGTACAGGCGCCCTCGATAGTACGGTAGGCCATCTTCTATGGTTCGTTAAGGGTCTTGCGACACCCAAACCTGTAACTGTTCTGGTGTTAGATATTGCCTTATTTCAACATACAGCTGATATAAAGGAGGCAGCGTTGAACACGTCAATCCCAACAATTGACTTCCTGGGGTTATAGCCACGGGGTCTGGAACAGCATAAGCACTTCTTCTGTCCAGATTCCATCCAATGCGGGAAAAGGCATCTGCCTTTCCATTTTTGACTCCTGGACGGAAGGTTATGATGAGGTCATATTCCGAAAAAATAACTAGTCCATCTAAGCTGACAGGGAGTTTGCGTCTGTGATGTTCACAGATATTGCAGTTTGCAACGGTCGGTGTAGACAGTAACTGCATGTTTTGCCCCTAACAGATGATGACACCATTCTTTGATAGCCACTTCAATGGCAAGCAACTCTTTGTCAGTTATTGTATAGTTCAGTTCCGCAAGGGAGAGTTTCTTGGACCAAAACAGCACAGGATGTAATTGGTTAGTGGTCAGATCTCATTTTGATAATACAGCTCCCATCGCCACGCTGGACGCATCATTTTCAATGATGAATGGAAGTTCAGGATCTGGGTGTTTCAAAAAAGCGCTGAGGTAAACTGTGCCTTGAGTTGTTTAAACACTTGTTCAGTTTCATCGGTCCACATGAAGCTTTTGTGCCTTTTCAATAATGACGTGATAGGGTGTGCAATGTTCGAAAAGTGGGGTATGAATCGCCTATAAAAGTTAGTGAATCGTAAGAAACATTCCACATTTTTCACTTAGGTGAGGGCCACTTTACGATTGCTTCCACCTTGTGATTGTTCATTTGGATGCCGTGCGGTGTTGAGAAGAATCCTAAGAACTCCACTGTGGTCTTGTGAAAGTAACATTTGTCCAACTTTGCATGCAAACGATGTTCACAGAGTTTTACTAGGACAGCTTTAACGTGAAGCACATGTTCTTCTTCAGTGGCTCAGTGGCTGAGTAGATCAATACATCATCGATATAGACCATGACACAAACATCCAGGAGTTCTTGTAAAACGTCTGTCATAAAGAGCTGGCGGCCGCCAGTGCATTACACAAGCCAAAGGGCATGACTGTATATTTGAATTACCCAAATTTGGTGCAAAAAGCAGTTTTTCACTCACCCCCTCCTCTATACGGTCTAAATGGTATTCTCAGTGCAAAACCAATTTGGTGTATATCTTCGCCTCTTTAACTTGGTCCAACAATGCTGGAAAGAAAGGTAGAGGGTACCTATTCTTCACGGTTATCTTATTGAGTCCCCTATAATTGATGCAAGTTTTGAGGTCCCCTTCCTTCTTTGGTATGAAAAAGAGAGCTGAAGAAACGGGGAACTTGGAGGGTCGAATAAATCCGTTTGCCAAGAACTGGTCCAAGTACTTTCGCAAGTGCTGGATTTCTTTATTTGGAAGAGCATGAATGCGGCTACATGGAACCTGCGAGCCTGGTATCAAATCAATTTGGCAATCATATGGTCTGTGAGGAGGGAGGGTATTGGCTTGTTCTTTTTGAAACACGTCTTCATATTCCTTGTATATAGCAGGTAGTTTTCCATCCATTGGGCTGTCTCACAGCTCCCAACTTTTGTGTTATAGGCATGCCGATTCTCTGCGCCACTTTCATATCTATGTAATTACTAATGGCACTGCAGTAGGTACAGGCTTCCAAGGCATACATCTTTTGGGGTTGTTCTGGTCTGATAAGGATGACAGGTACTGTAAGGGTTGAGACCGTGGTTGATTTCTCCTCCCTCGACAAGCTGATCCCTACACTTGTCGAGTCTTGGAGTTTTCCGACAGTGGAGTGGGACATTTTGGGTACACTGGGAGCACCTCAGCTGCTCCCAAGGGACGTTTGCTTCATTTGTTAGTAAAGGCCTTCAGAAAGTGGCCTGCTTTGCCACAATATAAGCACAACTGTTGCTGGCGACGTCTCTCTCTTTCCTCCTTGGATAGTGGCACCCTCAAACTACACAACTGCATGGGCTCCAGGATATTCTCATGAGCACAGGGTTGCGTTTTTCGTGGGCGGATGTATAATGGCCTATTCTCCAACCGGACGCGATCTGTCTTTCTCTCCTGTAATCAGTGGTTTAGCTGTACTACTGAGTCTATGGGCCGCATTACGAGTCCGGCGGTAACCGAGGAGGTAAAACCACCTGGTTACCGCCAGACTCGTATTACCATTCCGCCTCCATGATTCCCGGAATTACCGGGGCATTACAACCCCGGTTTTCCAGGAATCACGGAGGCGGAATGGTTTAAATCCCCATTCCCATTGAGTCCTATGGGACTCAATGGGAATGGGGATCATGTAAACACCGGCAGCATCTCGTAATGCTGCCAGTGTTTCCTCGTCCGCCTGAAGGCGGACGGTGTTAAACCCGCCAGGTCAAACCTGGCGGGAACATCACCTCCTGCCTCCAGGAGTCGGGATCAGGCGGTCCGGAAACAATGGTGGCGGCGGGTTTAATGCCACCGTTATTTACGGACCACCTGACCTGTATTGACCACTTGCGCCAACACATCTTTAATTTCCCCACGCAGACCCCAATAGAACAGGGTCGCTCTTTTTTCTTTGGGCCAAATGGTTTCATCAATGAGTTGCTTAAATGCAGTGATGTATATTAGCAATTCCTGTGGTCCATGACGTAAGGCCAACAACTCCCCATCTAATGCTTGCCCTTGGCTTCTGTGAGCGAATAGTTTGTCTAACTCCCATTGGTATTCACCAAAAATATGCAGGGTTGTGTCATCTTGACTCACTAAATGCACTGACCAATTAGCCACCCAAATATGGCAACACAAAAGGCTCCTTGATTTGGTCCGTAGGAAAGGCCCCTGGCCGACACAAAAAATGTAATCTACACTGGTTCATAAAAACAGCATACTGTTGTGGGTCCCCTAGAAATCATTCAGGAGGGGCCAGGGGAACGATAGTTGAGGTGGTTACATGGATATGAGGCAGCCCAGCTACGATCCCATCAGATGAATCAGGTAGTGGCACCTGGCCTGTTTGCGCTACCAGGTGTTTGACCAAGTCATCATTTCTTTCTCTATTAACTACTACTTTCCTTCTCACTGAGTTTGTTTCTGAATGGGCTGCACGCACCTCTGCTCGCAAGTCCCCCAAAAGGGCTACTAACTGGTCTACCCCTGATTCCATGAGACTCGGGCAGGGCTTGTGACGCGGGCTTAGTGTTCTGGAATGCTTTCCTCTGGTGCCCTGCAGGAGTGCCTGGTCAGGACTGTTCTAACACGTTGTCCCCTCACTCAGGTTAATTCTGCACTGAAGAATTCCCCAGCGGTCTGCCGGTGGCTTAACCTCCAGGGGACCGTGAGGCTGGGAGGGACCTAGATGAACTTTGTTCCTCTGGAAAATGGTGTTCGGTGGGTCTGGATAACCTAAAGGTAAGTGTATGTATTTAGCATTGGTTTCTATTGCTTTCTCTCCCACCTCCCGTCTCTTCCCTTGCCTGAGGTAGGTGGCTGGCTGGCGCATCGCGGCTTTTGCTCACCAGAATGAACTGAGGACTGAAGGCCAAGGTTAGCTGGTGGGTATCCGACTCCAGTTACTTCAAGGAAGACTAGTGGTCCAGGCGGGCTGAGATGCACTGGATACGGATCATGAGCAGGTAAGTTCTGGTGAGGCGTTATTCTAGATCTTGGCCACTTCCCAATGTGACCGTACCAAGTTGCAGTTATCTGTGGACAAATGCACACCCTCCTAATGCAATTCATATGCTAAAACGCCACAAAGTCCCTTCCAAAACAACCCTATTTAAAGGATATGCATTCCAAACAAAGGACAGTGTATTTGTTAAAGTTCATTTTTTATTATTTTGTTCATCAGCTAAATATCATCATTATGAAACTACATCTACAAAATATAACATGAGACACATTGACTAATCATATATTAAAAGCCAACTATAAAAAAGACATATATCACACCAACCAGTGATCACATATCACACATCTGTTTCACCCCCATTCATACAAACAACCATTTGTACTTGTGCAATGACCGCAATGTTGATAAATCTGTTCTGTAACCAGAACGTTTATCTATGTCTTAGATTTTTTACTGCTAGGATTTATTCATTGTCTACTAAAGTGCATAAATGTTAATTTTAGAAATGGTATATGTTAACAAAGATTATTTTAACATATATTCATTACCACATTTCTCTGTGCAAACCCAAGTCAGAGCCAACTCCTGTTGGAGTGGGATCTACAGTTATGTCTTCTCGTGTTTCGGGCAGCTAGACAGATTTTTTCAATTTCCATCTAGTGCACCTCATCAGGACATATACATTTTAAAAAAAACGTTTTGTAACAATGATTCAAGTTGGTGTGTATTAAATCTTGTCCAATGCTCAACGTGTAAATTCTTCCAGTTTATAAATTCCAATGCTTCTGTAAATCAGATGTATTACTGAAGAGGCCGAATGAACCAGAAAAGAGGGAGAGAGAAACAAAACAAAGTATTTACCATCATTCTCTACAACGTCCTCCATATTCTAAACATGTATTATTGCTAAAAAATCTGTGGCGGTGCTCAGGGAGTTTGGCTTTGGCCCCGGGTTTATCAGGTGGATTAACATCTTGTATGCTAAGCCTAAGGCAAGGGTGAAATCTGGGAAGCACGTGTCGGAGGCCTGGGATATATGCAGGGGGACTAGACAAGGCTGTCCACTATCCCCAATGCTTTACATTTTGGGACTAGAACCCATAGCTGTCTACTTTAGGAAGCAGTTCTTCGATGCAGGCATAAGGCTGGGAGACGTGGACCATGTCATCTCACTCTATGCGGACGATGTTCTCATATACGTCAGGGACCCACACCTCAACGTACCAACCATGCTAGAAGTATTGGACAATTATTCCAAGGTCTCTGGGATGCACTTTAGCAAGTTGAAGTCCTGCATGTTCCCCTTGGTGGCCCTGAAAGATGTGAATTTGGAGGCACTCCCTGAGGTGGGGATCCAGTGGCAGAATACGTCATTCCGCTACCTTGGAGTGCACATAATGCATACCCCCGAGTTAATGCACGAACACAACACAAAAGCAGCACACCCAGCTCAACACAAATCAATGACGTTTTGGGCAAAACTCCCCCTTTCGATGATGGGCAGAGCTTCGATAATCAAAATGATCGTTCTCCCACGATTCCTTTATGGGTTCCAAAATGTACACTACTATATACACAAACTCTTCTTCCAACTGCTTGAGACCATACTGCGAGAGTTCTTATGGGGGAAAGGAAGGCACAGAATAGCGTTGCAGTTGCTGACCCTACCATATAGTCAAGGCGGTATTCAACTTCCGAATCTGGAAAGGTACTACCTAGCAGCACAGCTTAGTTTTGTGACCAAATGGCTAGAAGATGAACCCACATCTGAAACACCACTGCTACAGGCCATGCTGCCCCAATTCCATCTGAAAGAGCTAGTCTGGGCACCATCCAAATTGCTGGGAACTTTACCCTTTTTGGCTGACCTAGGGAGAAAAATTTGGCACAGGGTGAAAACGCTCACTAACTCACGGAACCCCTATACCCCACAAGTTCCCCTGATCGCAGACTTATGCACAACACTTTCTGACTTTAAACACATCAGGCTGTGGGAGAGGGAAGGGGTCTACACCTGGGGAGATCTGCATGACGAGAGCACTTCTAGGGAGTTCACCTCGCTACAGGAGACGGAGGGCATACATTCCAGCCAATTTCTATGGTATCAAAGAACCCGTGCCGTGGCCCGACACAAATGGGACTCGTGGCCTGAAGAACCAGCTACGGACCCATTCCTCACTTTGATGTACAACTTAGGAGAGGGCGGAAGACCCATATCGCAAATATAGGGCCACCTGATCAACATGCCAAATCCTCGGAGTATGGAAATGAAAAGCAAATGGGAGGTGGACATAGGGCAGGAAATGTCTGAGGGGAATTTAACAGAGCTCTTACATTCCCCAAAGCGGTATCCAGGAATCATAGATTCAGACAGATTCAGCTAAACATTCTGCATAGAACTTACCTGACCCCGTGCCGAATAGCTACGTTCAATCCCCAGGCACAATCAACCTGCAACTGGTGCATGGGGGAAAAAGCGGATCTGATCCACATGCTATGGGAATGCCCCAAAACAAGGTCTCTGTGGGATAAAGTTCAACAAACCTGCGAAAAAGCAGGCCTGAGCAAATATAACTGGACACCCGATGAGTGCCTCTTGGGAACCTACCCCAGACCAACCAAGCTCAAGCATGCAACATGGACATATCGTGCATACTGGCCAAAAGAACTATCGCAATGGCTTGGAAAAAACCTATGGGCCCACAGTTCAAGCTATGGCACAAAGAGACTGAACGATGGGTGCTAGCCGAGACCGTGGCATGGGAGGACTGTGTGGCCAGATCCACGGATGACTCCAGTATGACACTCGAGGCATGGAAGGAACTCACCAGACACATGTTTCACCCTTCGGATGACAAACCCCTTGAATTAGAACTCAAGCTAGGCCCATGAGGGACCTACCATAAAGCCAGCAGCAGCTGAAGGGCTGCGGATGATGGAGACCTTTCGGAAGCCCTCCCCCTTTGAAGTTACCAGATGGTTCCCCTCCACTCTCACCCTCGCCCGTAGCAGATGACGCTATATGATACGAACAGAATATGGAGACAGTTATAGTTGTTTTGTTTTGTTTTGTATTTGTATATTCTTTACGTTAAGTTAAACACATGGCTATTGCTATTTGAGTAAGGCATTACTGCACATAATTTGTTTGATATTAATGAAAATGCCAATAAACAAATTTGAAAATAAAATAAATTGCTAAAAAACCTAACACTGTGCTTTGTCTTATCAATGTCTCTAGACATCTTTAAGCATCGTCTCATCTGAGTCATTAAACTCATGCTAATGAAAAGAGAGACACTGTCCTCTCCTTGTAATTTACAGAAGGGTGTGTGACTAACCATTGCTGACATCAAAACCCCCCCAGGCACACAAAAGATTCGAGAATACCGCCTCTCAAACGGAGATCAACTCTCTGCATCAATCACTGATTACCCAGCCCAATGTATATTTGTGAAGTTATGACTCTGACAATTAATCCCAGTCCCATTTGTATGTTACATGGTTTTCTGGGTAAATAGTTGAAAACATCCCATTGACTTGTAGATGTACTAAAACAGATGTATCCAACTTTAGTTGACATTCCTGAGAAGAAAATCCATGCTGTTGTTCAATCCAGGGCATAGCGGCAATTACTACTTCCTTGGTTTGGAACTCTGTTTTCATCTACAAGATAAGCATAAAAATGTGGTGTGATGGTGTTGTACATGTTTTGTACTATTACTATGACCTTTGCTACGGTTGGGTATTTTGTTAAATTGCCGAATGGTATAACAATTTTAATGCATTTTCCTGTTGTTTTATCTTGAAGTGACCACAGCGCGCAGTTGGGGCCAGGAGAACAACGGCTGGCACAAGGACCAGAGTATCTGCCGAGTGAAAGAAAGAAACACAAGTTCTCTCAGTCAGATTACAGTGTGACCGCTGCCCCAGGATAACACGATAACCACCTACCTCACAAAGTGCCGTTTGCTGTGTCAGATCCAGGCACTGTGTGTCCTGCTCTAGTGCCGCTTTGCTGTGATTAAATATCTGACGAATATTTGCCAATTTACCACGTTCGCAGACCACGCCTAGTGCCGCTTTGCTGTGATTAAATATTTGACGAATATTTGCCAATTTACCACGTTCGCAGACCACGCCTGGGAGGGGCCATTGCCTCCATCCCAACCGTGCCTCGTAATGCATGTCTTCCTTTAGAGATTTGTTAAAGGGCCAGTGTGCATAAGAACGGTTCATCACCTAGTGCACCGACAAACCTCTGTCCATGTCACAAACAGTGATGGGAATGTTCCTAAAATTGGAGACCCACTGAAACAGTGCGCACCTAAAAGGAAGATCAACAAAATTTTGTAATACCCACTTAAATAAATAATGGTAAAGCCCATTGGACTAATTCTTGTGGTTGATTGCATCTATGATGTATCTAAGGGAGATAGTAGGCACAAACCCAACAGTGAGAGAGACAATAAGGATCCCATTAACATTGCAGTAGAACAAGCAATTGAATATCCTCAATGAGGCCAGTTTCGTGAGTCCTGAGTCTATAGATCAATTTTTGCTCTAATTTAGTTAGTCTTTATTGCATCGAATATTGACTACTTTCAGAAACCAGTTGATCAATTAACACCCACTGTTTATCTTCTTCCATGTGATTTTCTGTTATATAATGTTGGACCAAAGGAGCGGCCACACATTTGGTGCGGATATGTGACCTATGTTCACTAATCCGGACCGAGACTTTCCTTGTTGTCACACCCACATATAATAGGTTACACGGGCACCATATGGCATAGATGACATTACTGGATAAACAATTTGTAAATTGTCGAAGTTACATGTGCCGTGTCTGAACCTAGTCGTTTTTGAAGTTAGATGTCAAACACTGCACTTGCCGCATGGGTAGTGACCCATAATGCATTCTTTATCATGGCTCCAGGCGGCTCTCAGGCTGTTCTGTGAGAACTTAGTCCCAACGGTTTGCAGCTTAGATTGAACTAAGTGGTCCCACAGATTCTTAGATCGTTTTAACGCAAATAGAGGTAAACTACTGGTACATTCTGTGCTAGTGACCAAATTCCAATGTTTCTTGATTAGTTTTTTAATCTGCACAGTTTGTGGTGAAAAAGTTGTTACACATACCAGACGGTCCGTGTCCGTTTTTTTCTCCCTTGCACTCAAGAGATGTTCCCTCGGTGTCCAACGAGCCATTTTTGCCAAACTCTTGATCAATTTGTGAGGATAACCCCTCTCCAAGAGTCTAGTCCCCAAAATTTCAGCATGTTGTACGTAGTCGGCCAAATTCGTGCAATTCCGTCGGAGCCGAAGGAATTGCCCATAATGGTAAATTATCCTTTTGGGAGTGCAGGTGTTGACTAGAATATTCAAGCAATATGTTGTGATTGGTTTCCTTTATGTATAAAGATGTAAATATACAGCCTTGTTGCTGTGCAATGATCAAGTCTAAGAATGGTAACTGCACGGGGTCCCAATGACCTGTAAAGGTAAGATTGGGTTTGCACTCATTTAACCAAGATAGAAAAGCCTTCAGTTCTTCAAAAACTGTCCAGACAAAAAATATATCATCAATATATTGTTTTCAATGGGAAACGTAATTGCAGAATGGGTTGTTGTCATACACAAACTGATCTTCAAATAGCGCCATATAGATGTTTGCAAGTTCTCGGGGCAACAGCTTCCCCCATGGTGGTACCATGTTTTTGGATGCAGATGTCGTCTAGAAATTGAAAAAAGTTGTTACACAGAGCGATCTCTAGTAAGTTCAATACAAATTGTGTAGGTATCCCTTGTGGTGTAGGACGTCCATTCAACCTCTGCTCGATACCCGCCAATGCGTTATTCTGAGGAATATTTGTATAGAGGACGGTGATGTCTAATGTCACCAGCAAGTTGTGATTGACATTCACTAGAAGTCCCTCATAGTGATTAATGGTTGCCATGTTATCTTTTATAAAAGATGGAGAATCTTCAGCTAATGCATGGATAACCTTTTCAATATATTTCCCTACTGGTTCCAAAACAGAGCCACACAGCGAAATGATGGGTCTCCCCAGAGGGTCTACACTGTCTTTGTGCACTTTGGGCAGTGCATATATGGTAGGTATACGGCACTCTTTAGGGGTTAGGAAGCATGCCTCTTCTGATGTTAGAAAGCCGGCCTCTATACCTTGGGTTCACAGATCTTGCAAAGTTCTCATGAGTTTGTCAGATCAATATGTACCTTTTCATAGTGGATGTGTTATTAATTAAGGAATATACAATCCTTTCGTATCCTTGTCTATCCTTCACCACTATTCACCCCCCTTTATCGGGGGATTTAATAACTATGTTTTTGTTACTGGCCAAAGTTTTTAAATCCTGATTTTCCTCCAATGACAAGTTGTGTTTATGTTGAGAAATTCGTGATTGGTTCATAAATTCAGGTTTAGCCTTCAGGACCATCCTTTCAAAGGTGACAATCTCTGGTGGTACTTCATTAATACCTAGTGTGAAGGAAGACTTGGGTCTAAGACCTGTTAAAGATTGGTCAGGTCTGTCTGATTTTTGGATGAAAAATGCCCTAAGCCTGATGGTCCTGAAAAACCTCCTAAATTCAATCTCCAAGTTGTGTGTGAATGGGGTTGTATGCTGATGGCACAAAGCTTAACCCTTTCTTTAAAACACATTCTTCTATGGGATACAAGGGATGTTTGGATAGATTCAACACTGCTGTTACATTGTGTGTTAATGGGTATATCCTCATTGTCTTGTGTGGAATGTTTGCTGTTGTCCCACCGGTGGGCTGTTGCGTTGCCCCTGTTGGGCGGACGTCTGCCTCTTGGTCAGCCACGGTCGAAAGAATTCTGGCCTCTGTTATTTGTGTTTTGCCCACATGTAAGGTTGCCTGGGTTGCTCCCAGTGGCACTTATGTCAGAAAATGTTAACCACTGTTTGTTATTATTGGGCCTACTTTTGAACCTATAGTTCCAACTGGGTGCTTTGTAGTCTTTGGCTAGATAGGGATATACCTTTTCTTTTGAGAAGGCAGCAATGTCTGTTTTCAATTTGTTGGATTTTATTAACAAATTACATTTCTTAAACTCATCCCATTCTAACTTAATGGCACTCAATTGATTTTTAGCTTCTAACAAGGTACCACTTGCCAAAAAGGTTGCTTCCTGCACCTCCAGTTATTGTTTTTGTTTGGTTGCCAATCGTTCTGATGTGTTAATCGTTAGCAACATCAGATCCCGGCTACACTTAGTTGAAATTTGACTGAAACAGACTTTGTACTCTTCATCTTCAAGGAAGACTGCTGGAAGAACATGTATTTGCAGCCCTAAGGGTATAGTGGTGGCCTTCAAATATTCTTTGAGCAAATGTCTGTGTAATTCGGTACGAAATCCCTTTTTCTTTTCTCTTAGTAATGTTTCTGGTGTTAGCAAGTAATCTGCATATTCTGCTTGAGGTATGTCGTCAAAAATAGTGGAGCCGCTGATGGCTTCCTGAACCTGTGCCTCCGTGTAGCTCAAGGTTTCCCTTTCAGCCATAATTCTAAGTTGTGCAAGAAGAGAGGGGGTTGTGTGCGTGCCTGAGTAATGATGCCAGCAACGGTCAGCCTATTTTGTTGCTTACAAACCCTGAAGGGTATTTTTAGAAAAACAGGATCACAACAGATAAGGGCTGTACTAAGTGTAATATAACCCACAAACAAAGTGGTCAAGCCTAATATACATTTTTAGGGGTAGGGAGGGTATCAGGCTATCAAAAACCGTACAAAGTTGCAAAGTACAAAGTTGTGTTGTTCTATCTGTTCACCTCGGGATAAAGGTGAAGGGAAGAGAACAAGAGGGAAGCCTTTAAATTCACGTGGTTTCAGGTCCCAGCACAACTCATCGTGCCCCGCCAAGTTGTTCCTGCCGGTAACCCTAGACCCACCGGCCGTGGTCCACCACGTCCGCAAGTCTCCCAGGGGGTTAGAAACCAGGCTGCTGTCAGCCCGGGAGTCCCAATTTGAAACATAGCTTGTATGTACAATGTCTTTGTTGATGCATTGATTATTATTAGTCTCTTTATTTCTTCACTTCTAGACGAAACACCGTCAAGCTGTATGGACTCAGAGCCGATCGAAGACTCTGGAACTTGTATACAAGTGCGTCCAAGTTAAACCGGGTATAGGAACTGGGAGGTACATGGTATTTCAGTCTCTTACTATTGTCGTTCTCTGATTTCAGTCTCCCAGGAGCTGTGATTACTGTGGACTGCAGACAAAGGACCAGAGACACCGGGTTACCATGATGGATGCCTCAAGTCTACCAAGGGCAAGGTAAGAATCAAGACCAAACACAAACCCACCGGAGCAAGTAGTTCTTCAATTCCGGGTGAGAATGCTGCAAACTCACGTACGTGCCAATCGCACGTGCAAAAGAAACAGGAGCAGCAAGGGTAACACTGCTCTGCTAGGAAGCAGAGGAAACGCTAAGTGTAGGGTGTGGTCTGGGGAGTGGTTTTATAGCCACGGACCAAGCCCTGTCAGCAGTAGACCACCAAGGATGCCAGATCCATGTATCTATCCGGTGCCATCTTGGGTTGCACAGTGGGTTCCTCTTTGGCAGCCAAGTTGGGATGGGTTGACACCTTGTTCCATATACGCCTCTGCCAGCCAGCCATCCCACAAACCCTTTGTCTGCTAAAAGTGTCATGGGGGGAGATCCTCCTGGCCATGACCCATCTGCATTGTACCCACACTGGAATCGCCAAACCAGTAAAGAAACAGTGCTACAAAAAGGAAGCAGATAAACATTTACAAAACACCAACTGCTATAGAACACCACCCATTCTACCAACATGTATATGCCAGAAATTGTAAACCATTACATTTCCTCCTACTTCAAGAGCACACCTTAATAATTGCTGTAACCACTGCAAACGTTACTGTAAATCATTGTGCACCATAGAAGCAAAGAAATTTGGAAGGCTTGTTTTTAATCCAGCATGGATTTGTTTTCCCCACAGACCCAATGATTATGCAAAGACACACAGGAACTGAGCACATTGCACAGTACACTGGTTCAAAGCAGAGTACTTATGAAGTACTAGTTATAAGGGTCCACAAAGTAATTAAATATATCCAATGTTGTGGACTGCAAAGTAACAAAATACCTGCTCGAACATGTGCTCTTCTCTTTTCCCACAGATAATGCAGCAACGAATACTACACCATTTCACATTCCATACACAAAAAAACAGCACAGGCCCTCCCCAATCCAAACAGTAAGTATGAAATTATTGGTATCATACTTCTCTACAATGTTCACAGTACAATGTGTGCACTTATTTCTGCAATGCATATAGCAATGTCACAATATGCAATGTACACCTATGAAACACTACACAGCTTGTTCCTACGCCCTACACGCTTCACTACACCCAGTACAGTGTACGGGCTCCAGCCATGCACTCATTATTGTAGATCCTGCCCATAACTACCGCTGCACTGTAACAACTGCATACAAACATCTATCCAGGTGCCAGAAACCCCACACATAACACAGCCACCTACCCCTCTTCCACTACAGTTGACATTACACTATTCACCTAAGCCTATAATAAGTGGATACACTGAATACACAAATGTACAGTAACCTTGCCTCCTCACATTCCACTGGCACCGTTTAGGGCATTACGTCATCTTCATTGTTATGTACACCATTTCAAAAGAAGGTATACAGTACAGATTTCACTGGAGCACATAGTACATAGCTCGACAGCCATATTGCAAACACTGCATTACTCCTTAAACTTTCAAACTTGTGATTTATTTTCCTGTTGTGTAATGAAAACACCATTTGAACACCATACCCCCCTTACAATGTTTGAAGGAGGTACAAAGTAATTCCTTTTCTTTGATCAATGACAGTCCCAAACATGTTAATGCTGCAAGACACCAAACTGCGTACGATGGCCCAGCCACCCGTGTATGCTGATCCAGCTCACACACAGCCTTCCATCATTCACTGTTGCCTCGTAACACACTGCACATATAAATGTTCCTTAGGGACTATAAATGCACATGTTATGCATGTTTCCATCTGTGCATTCAGTGCAGCATGTGTACAGCACCATCATTTCGCTTTATATGTCGTACTAACTTCACAGTAATGACACTACCAACATTCGCAAATGCATTGTACAATTGAAACACGTTGCGGCCTGGATCCTTTTTTTTCAGCATCATCTCCGGAAAGCTAAACCTAACATACTTCTCGTTCAACAGGACAAATGCTCATTGTAAAACAGCCTTGACTGGGAAGCATGATTAGTGCCAAGGGCAGACATTGTATGGAATTGTAGAAAAAAAAGAAAGATAACTTACAGAGCAGTTGCTCTGCCCATGTACCCCATAGATAGTCTGCAACGATTCAATACACTGTACACTGCCATTTGTCATCCACCCAATACAAGCATGGAATTTGCCGAAGTTATGTAAGTACAACTTTACATCACATGTGTATTAGGATAATATTTGGTAAACCAAGGGGGGTTCTGGGAATCCCTCTACCAGCAAGAACACAGCCCATTGACCTGTTTTTGGGTGGATGGCCCCTGGGAGAGACTCTACCAAGTCTTTAGCCAACTGTCCCTTTCACAAAGGAGAAATGTCCCTTCATATCAGTCTTTGTCCTGCCCAGGGGCAGTCCAGCACCGAAATGCTTGGCAATTCTCCTCTGAACAAGAGTACCAACAGCAACCCCATACATGTGTTTCAGCCTTGTTGGGCATCATCAGTGAGGTGGAGCTGTGCCTCTCTAAGAACAGTGAGCAAGTGGTCCACGCCTGGATTCCCCTGGTAACTTAGGGTGAGACCCAAAGTAACTTAATATGCAAAACAAGGGGGGTTCTGGGAATCACTCTACCAGCACGAACACAGCCCATTGACATGGTCTTGGGTGAATGGCCCCTGGGAGAGCCTCTACTTAGTCTTTATCTCACAGAGGAGAAATGTCCCTGCATATCAGTCTTTGTCCTGCCAAGGGGCAGTCCAGCACCAAAATTCTAGGCAATTCTCTGAACAAGAGTACCTACAGCAACCCCATACACGTGTTTAATATTTGGTAGGCGACAGTTCTGTATGCATAATTATGAATTAACTTTACCGCACACTTTCTCTGTGTGCATTGTAAGGATGTTTGTGACAGCAGTAATCACATGCCGTTACAGTGCCATGTCTCCACCATTCCCTGGACATTGCAACTGTGATTGTACTTCGTTTTCTTGCCATTCCTCCCCAGCTCCCGCAATTCCAGACATAAAGGACAAGACGAAAAGGGAACGCAATTTGTACTGTGAAACAACACACTTTATGCTCACTTGTGAAGTGCTACATTCCCTGTTTTGACCTTACAATGCCCTTTCACACAATTAACAGTTCTACAGACCCTCATTGTATTGAAAGTAATAACGACCACAAGTGCACACAGCAGTCAACCGGCACACAAACATTGGCAACTCACATATCAATGTTGCATTTTTAGCAAACCAGCACCCGCATTCTGCTGCAATTCGAGGGGACCCCCATGAGGGTTGTTTTTTCTTTTTTTCTTTGGACACGGACAGAGACATTGTGCCGTGTGTCTAACAACACTCGCTAGCACTGTCATTTTGTGTAAAAGGAAACACATGAAAGGAGCATCTGGTGGCAACGTTTCAAAGACATTTGCTTGTGTGGAGCCGTACAAGAACAGTATCACCTACAAAACAAAGAGCAAGGCAGTGGGTTAACATATGATGCTACTCAATAACACACAGTACATGGTCTATGAGGCAGCCACCTATTACGACATCTTTCCTGCAAACTCTTGTCCTGTACGCTGCCACTAACAACGGCTACTTACATCTATTCTTATTCCTCTTTCTTCTCAGATACCTTGCACCTTACTGCACATGTCACCCTTCCACATTCCACCAGACGGGTGGTGGACCAAGCATTGCAAGAATACCATAAGCAATGTGTTTTCCGTTACTTTTAATGTTAATTAATGTTAATGTTAATGTTAAAGGATATTTGTACCGTGCACTATCACCACCGGAGTGGTCCCCTGGCACTCTGTTGTGCAAGTCTATGTGCGTTTTTTGTTGTTGTTGCTGTGTATGATATGATATGATATGATATGGCATTTGTAACGCGCCTATACACAAGTGTTTCAAGGCGCGACGAGGCAGGAAGGGGGGAATAGGGGGAGGACAGACAACGATCCTACTAGGCCAGGTGTCATTCAGACCGCGCAAGTGCAGGGGTAGGGGGAAGGGAAAAGTGCAGTACAAGGTAAGTAGAATAGAAATAAATAGATAAATAAATAAATAGGGCCAGCTGGTGGCAAGTGCAAGAGAGGTGCAGACAAGTGCTGGGAAGGGGGGGCTGTAGGGATACAGAGAACAGTCCCGCAGTGCAGGGGTTGCCAGGGAGGCAGTGCAAGTGGAGAGTGGCTGGGCCCAGGACCGAGGTCGGTGATAGTGGCCAAGTTTCAGATTCAGTGCAGAATTTAGTGAAGAATTAGCAGGGGAGAGGGAGAGAGAAAGCAGAAGCAAAGAGGAAGGTCTTGAGGTGCTTCCGGAACCGGAGATGGTTCTCCTCAAGTTTCAGGGAGGCAGGAAGGCTGTTCCAGAGGGAGGCTCCTGCCGCGGAGAGAGATCTACCCCCAGCTCGTTGCTTCGAGAAGCGGCTGACCCTGAGGGAGTTGGAGACAGATGAGCGAAGGGCTCGGGAAGGAAGATATTTAGGAAGAGAGAGTTGCAGGTATTTAGGCCCCAGGCCCCAGAAGGCCTTGTGGACAATGCAGGGGGTTTTGAACTTAATCCTCGCAGCCACTGGGAGCCAGTGTAGAGATTTCAGTCCTGGAGAGATACGGTCCCTGGGCTTGAGGCCAAGGACAAGTCTCGCAGTTCTGTTCTGGATGAGTTGCAGAGGGCGGAGAGTGGAGGCAGGCAGACTAAGATAGAGACTGTTAAGAAGTCCAGCTTCGAGAGAACCAAGGCTCCGGAGACAGTGAGCTTCTGGGGGAAGGAGAGGAAGGGAAGAATACCTCTAAGGAGGTGCAGCTGGTAGTGTGACTTCTTAGAGACGTCAGATATATGAGGAGAGAAGGAGAGTGTGGAGTCAAAGATGACCCCGAGGTTTTTTGCCTTGCAGGTAGGAGCAGGAAGAGGCCCAAGAGAGGCTGGCCAGAGAGCTGCAGGGAAGGAGGGAGTGGGTGTGCCGATGAGTAGAATCTCAGTCTTACTAGCATTAAGGCGGAGGTTGTTGGCAGCACACCATTCCTGGATAGCAGACAGACAGTCAGAGATGAGGGCAGGAGAGGAGGAGGCCGAGGGTAGCCTGAAAATGAGCTGGGTATCGTCCGCATAGCACTGAAAGTTGGGGCAGAGGGCGGCGATGCAGTGGGCAAGAAGTGCCAGATACTGGTTGAAAAGCCAGGGAGAGAGATTAGATCCCTGGGGAACACCACAGGTGGAGAAAAAGATGTCAGAGAGGAAGGACCCAAGTTGGACCTGGGAGGGTCGATTGGAAAGGAAAGAGGTCAGCCACGCCAGAGCCTGACCAGTGATACCCAGGTTATCGCGGAGACGGTTGAGCAGGATGGCATGGTTGACAGTGTCAAAGGCAGAAGAGAGATCGAGCAGAATGAGAACACACGGAGTGTTGGAGTCGAGGTTCAGGAGCAGGTCATCACGGATGTTCAGGAGAGCAGTTTCCGTGCTTCTGGCTGCTCTGAAGCCAGATTGGGGGTCATGAAGACTACCAACAGCTTCAGCATGGAGGTTAAGCTGGGAGATGGCCAGTTTCTCCAGGAGCTTGCCCAGGAAGGGAGTGATGGAGATTGGGCGATAGTTAGCCGGGCAGGAGGGGTCGGCAGAGGGTTTCTTAAGAAGAGGGTGCACAAGGGAGTGCTTGAGGGGGGATGGGAAGACTCCAGAGGCGAAGGAGGGGTTGCAAAAGTCAGCCAGGGCAGGACCCAGGGAGTCGATGTGGTCCTTGATAGTTTCGGAGGAACGGGGGTGAACCTGTTTAGACGAGACTTTCATAGATCGGACTTGTCTGGAATCTTCGTCAGCAGAGAAAAGGGGAAAGGCAGAGAAGGAGGGAGGAGGGGTGGCTGCAGAAGGGCCGGAGGAAGAGCAGGGAAGCGAGGGAGGGAGGTGATAGGAGGAGAGTGAGGACAGGATGTCCTGAGTTTTAGAGATGAAGTGAGAGGCCAGTGCAGTACAGAGGGCCTGGGAGGGGATAGGAGAGGTAGAGACTGCAGCAGGGGTGGCAAGCTCCTTGCAGATTTTAAAGAGTTCGGCCGAATTGTTAGATGCCGCAGAGATGCGGGCTTGAATAAGGGCTCTCTTCTTTGTGAGAACGGAGAGACGGTATTGCCTTTGGAGCAGGCGGCAGGCCAGTTTGTCAGAGGATGAACAAGAAGAACGCCATGTCCTCTCTGCCACCCTGCCCTTGCGTTTTAGGGTGACGAGATCCGAATCATACCAGGAGTTACATTTGGCTTTGGGCTTCGGGCGGATTCTCATGACAGGGGCAAGGATATCAAGAGTATCAGAAATAGCAGAGTGGAGCAATGAGAGGGCTGTGTCAGGGTGGGAGTCAGCCGAAGGGGGTGGGGGGGAGAAGGTGGCAGCGAAAGCCTCAACTGACACGCGCTTCTTGGGTCGGATGACCGAGAAGGTGGGTGGCAATGATGAGGGTGGCTTGGCCTGTGGGGTAGGGAGGGTGAGGTGGGGGGATAGGAGAAAGTGATCACTCCAGGAGAAAGGAGTGGAGAAAGGGACTGAGAGGGGAAGGTCAGAAGAGATCAGAGCATCAGGAGTGTGCCCTTCAGAATGAGTAGGCCCAGATGGGAGAATAGAGAGTGAGAGAGAGTCGCAGAGTCACGAAAGAGTCCAGTGGGGGGACAGGAGGCATCTAGGTGGATGTTGAAGTCACCAAGAAGGAGGAGTTGAGTGGTAGTGGACAGGAGTGAGGAGGAGAGGTCAGCCCACTCGGAGAGGAAGGAGGAAATTTGACCAGGTGGCCGATAGAAAGTAGCCACGGTAAGGGAATGGCTAGGAGAGAGAGAGAGTCGGCAGACAAGACATTCAAAAGAGGAATAGGTCTGCGTAGGAGTGACAGTGGCAGGAATCCACTCAGGGAAGATAAGGGCAACACCCCCCCTGCACGGTTGGGCCTGGGCACGGAGAGGATCTTGTAACCGTCAGGTAGGAGTGTGTCAAAGCTGGTGACAGAGCTGGCTGTGAACCATGTCTCAGTGAGATCGAGGACGTCAAGGTCCAGTTCCTCAAGAAGGTGACAGATATCAGAGGAATGCTTGATGGCAGAGCGAGAGTTAAGAGTGGCAATGTGGAGAAGGTTGCCATCCTTGAAGGACTTCCAGGGAGGGGTACAGATCAGAGGTACGCCCTGCGGAGGTGTAGAAGAAGGAGGTGAAGAAGGAGCAAGAGAGGGGGCAGGGAGGGAGGGTAGAGGCAAGGTAGTCGAGGACAGAGGAGGGGGGACAGCAGGAGAGGAGAGGAAGTTGATGAGGCGAGGGAAGCGTCTATCAAAGAGGTGAAGGTTGGCCTGAGGGCCTTGGACCAAGACGGTCCCATTAGCGTAGACATTAATGATGGCCTTAGAAGAGTGGAAGGGGGCCAAGAGGACATCCCAGCGGGCGCCACCATTAATGGGAGAAGAGGAAAAAGGAGAGAGCACAGAGACCATATGAAGGGTCCATAGGTCAGGCGAAGGCAGAAAAAAGAGGATGTCAGTGAGAGTTTCCTTAGAGCAGGCACTAGTGTAGGTTTCAGCGATAGGGAGGCCTGGGTTGGAGACCAGGATGTTCTTTTTAAACTTTTTCCTACCGGATTTAGTGAGGAGAGCAGGATAGTCAATAGAGAAGCAGTTAGAGAAGATAGGCGAGATAAAGAGCACCATAGAGTAGGAGGGAGGGGGGGGGAAGACAGACGATGTGAGAGCCTGCAGACAGGAAGAGAGCGGCAAGCACAAGTTTACCACATTTAAGAACAGCAACAGTAATGCGTTTTAGGTACACAGTGGAGAGTCCACCTAAGTTTGAGAATCCTGCGAGGGGAGAAAAACCCTAGTTTACCACATTTAAGAACAGCAACAGTAATGCGTTTTAGGTACACAGTGCAGAGTCCACCTAAGTTTGAGAATCCTGCAAGGGGAGAAAAACCCTAGTTTATCACATTTAAGAACAGCAACAGTAATGCGTTTTAGGTACACAGTGGAGAGTCCACCTAAGTTTGAGAATCTTGCGAGGGGAGGAAAACCCTAGTTTAGCACATTTAAGAACAGCAACAGTAATGCGTTTTAGGTACACAGTGGAGAGTCCACCTAAGTTTGAGAATCCTGCGAGGGGAGAAAAACCCTAGTTTACCGCATCTGTGGAACACAGTGAGGTGAAGACACCATGCAAATGCAGTGGCCAGGTGTAGGTGGGGTGGGCAGGGAGAAGGTGGTGAAGGCAAATTGAACTTGCGTCTTGCGTCCCCTGCAGACACCTGCAGACACAAAGGGAGCCGCAACTGTAGGAGTCGCCCTTGGCCTTGGGGCCCTTAGCCGCAGGGGGCTGCCGGACAGAGGGCTGCCCAGAAGGAGGTGGTTATAGGAAGAGGGAGGAGAGGAAGGGGAGGGGGGGTGTGGGCGGGCAGGGAGGCGGGAGGGAGAGGAGAACCAGGAAGTGGGAGGGGAGGGGAGAGCAGGCACAACAACGCGCTCTGAGCGCAGATGTAATTTCACTATTTTTTTTTTGTTTTTTTAAAGGAGCACACAATGTACTCAGTGAAGTTTGTGCAGTTTGCTGAATCTAAGGCTTGTGGTTGTGTTTAGTTAGCGTTTGAGAGGTGTATGCAGAGGGATGAAATTGTTAGTGGATTGGTTAGTTGGCATAGCTGTGCTTGCAATTATGTCTGGGTGTGGTGCCTGCTATCATTCACTATTCCGTCCAAGTGTGGCACATGCTGAGATTCATAATCCCGTCCATGTGTGACGCAAGCTAAGGTTAAGATTCCAGCTTAGTGTGGCACATGCTAACATTCACAATCCCGTCCAGATGCGACGCAAGCTAAGGTTAAGACTTTCACTTTCAGCTAAGTGTGGCACATGCTAACATTCACAATTCTGTCTAGATGTGATGCAAGCATAAGGTTGAGAATTCCATCTAAGTGTGGCACATGCTAACATTTATAATCCTGTCTAGATGTGACACAAGCTAAGGATAAGACTTTCAGCTAAGTGTGGCACAAGCTAATACTCACAACCCCGGCTAGATACAGCGCAGGCCAATGTTGTCGATTCTAAGTGTGGCACATGCTAACATTAACATTTGCAGCCAATGTTGTCATTTCTAAGTGTGGCACATGCTAACATTCACAATACTGTCTAGAAACGGAGCAGGGCAATGTTGTCAATTCTAAGTGTGGCACATGCTAACATTCACAATAATGTCTAGGCGTGACGCAAGCATAAGGTTGAGAATTCCATCTAAGTGTGGCACATGCTAACATTCACAATCCTGTCTAGATGTGACGCAAGCGTAAGGTTGAGAATTCCATCTAAATGTGGCACATGCTAACATTCATAATCCTGTCTAGATGTGACGCAAGCACAAGGTTGAGAATTCCATCTAAGTGTGGCACATGCTAACATTCACAATCCTGTCTAGATGTGACGCAAGCATAAGGTTGAGAATTCCATCTAAGTGTGGCACATGCTAAATTCACAATCCTGTCTAGATACGGCACAGGCTAATGTTGTTGATTCTAAGTGTGGCACATGCTAAATTCACAATCCTTTCTAGATAAGGCTCAGGCAGTGACATAGGCTAATATTGACCGTTCGCTATAGGTTAGTTAAAATTGGCTTTGCAGACCTACCAATGATATATAAAGTGCTATACAACTGCCAAGTAACATAACATAACAGTATGTTAGTGCGTAGTGCAGTGCAACATTTATAGTCCAGCCAAGAATGTATTCAAGTTGGTGGTCACTAATCTAATTAAGTATGCGTGTTGTAATTCTATGGCAGTCAACCTTATGGAGAGTCAAGGTAAAGTGGAAAGGGTTTTCTGGAGTAGAGTGATTGCTCTAACCCCCCACCCATGCCACACTTACAGTTTAGTTGGTGTCTGTTGGTGGCTGTCTTCCTTTGCTTCCACTGCGGACACCTGCAGACACTATTTCGAGCCGTCTCTGTTGGAGCCGCTCTTTGCTTCGGGGCCCGTGGCTGCAGGGGCTGCCGGGCAGAGGGCTGCCCTGGGGTGTCATTATGAGGGTGCAGTAGACCAATCCCGTCCAGAGGCAGGGTTGGGAGGTGGGGAGAAAGGCACCAGGAAGCGGGTGGGCATGCTGGGGAGACCACACGCCGAGTGCGCGTTGCGTGCTGTAAAGCACAACAAAAATTACTTTTTTGGGGAGTTAGACTATGTCAGAGGGGCCAGGGGCTCTTACCTCGCTGAGGGATTCCAGGAATGGCGTGACTGCGGAGGGGTGGCGAGCAGGTCTTGAGGCCTGTGTTTGCTCTTTTTTTTCATTGGCCAATCCCGTTCCGGAGGCAGGGTTGGGAGGGGGGGAAAAAGGCACCAGTATGTCCATTTGCAGTTCCGGCAATACGAACCAACACCAAACGTTTATGATGCAAGGCATCCCAGAGGCAACAGCTGCTACCTTCTCTACCTTGCAAAGAAAATGTGTTCTTCCACACTGCCCACCAAGGACCACAAAGTAATAATCTAGATGACAAAAAAAAATACAGAAGTGCACAGGCGGCATTGCACACTGGATTTTGTTTGCAAAATAAAAGAGCGGTGATTGCAGCCACCGTACACATTCTCATGAACATTCTGTAGCAAAATAAAGCACTTCCAACAATTCAGTGTTATTGGTGCAGTATGGGAATGTTCTGGAACCGTATGCTCTGTGTACGCATGTCTGCTTTTGCTTTTGTTTATGTTGTTCCTTTGCAGAGATAGGTGCTCACATGACAGGGTGCGCTACGTTTGGCACGCACGTAACAAAAATACCTGGAGTGCACACCGTGAGCAACGGCTCTCCACAACTAAAGTCTGCTATGCCAGTGACTGTTGCAATGGTGTATGCCGCCCACACGTATGGTAATGGAAGCGAGGCACACATTACAATTGCACACAATTGGAATGCCAAGCGCGTTCATTGGTGATCTCAACAAGTACGCAAAAGAAAACTAACAGTAAGATGGCCTGCTGTCCTGTATATGGCGGGACTTAATGGCTTTGGTGGTTTTGTCTGGTGCAAATGTATGTGGGTCGGTCTCTACATTATCCATACTTTCAATGTGTAATGCTTAGTAACTCGTGTCATGTCACAATATCTTCCTTCACTCTCAAAGCACAGGGTATTATCAGGGGCACACCATACCAAACACAAATGTTGCCATGTCAGTCCGTGAACAGCAACACGTCCAATGATGTACACCATATGCAAGTGCAGGCACTTCACGTCAGCTCTGGTGGTGTAGCAACTGCAAAATGTCCTCCACAACCATTCTGTAACGGTGAGCACCCACAGGAGACATGCATTATTTCAAGAGTGCATGCTGGAGTTACATATCAATATAAGAACGGACCCAAAGAAGGCAACATACTGAAACCTACTTCTAACCAGTGTCCAGACTGTTAGTTCAAAGGGCCCTAGCCATGCACACATGGCAATAGGGCCTTGCCACTCCAAACTCAACATAGTACACCAAATGGAACTATCCCGATACCATCTGAAATACTCTCCCCATCCCCAATGGGCTCTGAAGTTAGACGGTTGTGCAGCTACCCGACAATGAATTATTTGTCAGTAGCTGCATACATGGTCCATGTCGCAAATGTCTGACCTTTAAAAAATCCTTTCATGTCCCAATGTCTTACTACATTCCACGAAGCAAGGCTCTGTTCATGGCCACACCATTCCAAATGTTAATGTTGGCATATCTCACCAATGCTGCTGCAGCAAGTCTAACATGTCCTCCACAATGATTCTACAATTGTAAGGACATGTCCTTAGGACATTCACATATTTAAAAGTGTGTGGGATGGAACAAGGTATGGTTATAATAACTTACCAACATTAGCGTAGACAAATGAAATGCACTCTGTATACATTTGTGTGCAATCGAGATACTATTATCACAGTGCTCCCATGCATGTTGCAATGTCTTACTGCACTCCCTGAAGCAAGGCTCTGTTCACGGCCACACCCTTTGAAAGGAAAATGGTGGCATGGCTCACAACTGCTGCTGTAAGAAGCCTAACATGTCCTCCACAATAAAGCTGCAAACATGGACACTAACATATTTAAAAGTATGTGGAATGTCAGAAGGTATGGTTACACTAACTTATCCAAATGAGCTAAGGCAAAGGAAATGCACTCTTTATACATATGTGTGCAATCCACATACCAATATCACAAGTAGTCCCATACATGGCTGCATTATGTTGCGGGGTTTGTGGCCAAGCCCTGCGCTCATGGGTACATGCGGAGGCCTTTGGCCTCCGCCCATGCACCCAAGAGCCCAGTCCTTGGACACACCCACTCGAAGGCGATAGAGCTATGCATGGGAACATGTGGCCACGTAGCTTTCCTGTCTACAGGTACATATTGGTATAGTAACGGACCCAAACAAAGCAACAAACTGAAACCTACTTCCAACCAGTGGCCAGACTGTTAGGTCCAAGGGCCATAGCCATGCACACAAGGCAGTAGGGGCTTTGCAGGCACAACACAACATAGTACACCAACTGCAAATATCCTCATATTTTCTCCAATGCACTCCGCATTCCCAATGGAGTCTGCCTGCACTCACCAAAAAATGATAGTCACCTATGCAGCTATCCGCCAATGAAGTATATGTGAGTAGCTGCGTAAAGGGTTCAATATCACAAAACTGTGATGGTAAAAAAATCCTTCCATGTGGCAATGTCTTACTGCCCTCCCTGAGGCAAGGCTGTGGCCAATCTGTAGCCTCTTAGGTACATGCGGAGGCGCACAGCCTCTGCCCATGCACCCAAAAGCCTAGGCCATGCCCATAACCACTACAAGGCAGTGGAGGCATGCATGGTAGCATGGCGCCATATACCATACTTCACAAACGTCCCACAGCCACTGACACCCCTACCCACCACCACAACACAATGGGAACCCACAACATCAACATAACCACCGGCACCCCTAGCCAATAGCGGGATATCAGAATGTATGGCTATAATAACTTATCCAAATGAGCTAAGGCAAAGGGAATGCACTCTTTATACGTATGTGTGCAGTCCACATACAATTATCAAAATGGTCCCATACATGGCCTTATTGCGTTGCAGGAGTTGTGGCCAAGGCCTAGGCTCTTGGGTACATGCGGAGGCCTAAGGCCTCCACCCATGCACCCAAGAGGCTAGTCCTTGGACACACCCACTAGAAGGCAATAGAGCCATGCATGGGAACATGTGGCCACGTACTTTTCCTGACAACAGGTACGTATGGGCCTATGTCCTCCGCCCATGCACCCAAAAGCCTAGGCCTTGCCCACAACCACTAGAAAGGCAATGCAGGCATGCATGGGAACATTTAGCAACATACCATACTTGCCACACCTACCACTGCCACCGACACCCCTACCCACCGCCACGACACAATGGAAACCCACAAAGACAACATAAGCACTGACAACCCTAGCCAACAGCACAACACATTGTCAATTTCTTTGCATCATCTTTAATGCAGTCCCCGTTCCCAATGGAGCATCCATGCAGTTGCCACAGAAGGTAGTCGCCTGAGGAGCTACCTGCAATTTGCCGCTTTGCTCACGTACACCCCTCGCACACCGCCGTCTTCTTTCACCTAAACAAATATATCATATTTTATGCTTTTCACTCCCCCAAACTTTTCTTTCCCTCTTTCACCCGCCTGATCATGCAAACCATGATTTTCAACCCCTTCTGGTGCGGCACCATCCTCCGATACACCATGGTGGCGTTTCCCAAAAGCTTTGATGCACAGCACGCTTACCTCCAGCCAACCACCGGCCACATCCAATCGGCGCGACATCACAGCATACTGCAAACCAATGAGACTTTTGTCTGTGGAGCTAACAGGGAAATGGGTCCGCAGAGCAGAGCCAGATATCACAACATTTTTGAGATGTACATTTCAGTTCTTTGCAACAAAAGTACTGGTCGAATTTCCACCAAACACACAAAAGCACACTTTCTGATCCAAGTCCCCACTCCTGCTGCAAATTTGGTTAAAATCCGTCCAGCCGTTTCGGCCTGTAGCAGTGTGCAAAGGTTTTCCCCATTCAGTCTATGGAAGAAAAACAAAATATGTGGGACTCCCCTATAACTTTGCCCCCCCTGCACCAAACCTCACCAAACTTGCTGAAAAAATCCAGAGCGGGCCATATACTTTTTTTTGCAAATTTGGTGAGGATTCCTCCAGGGGGAGCGAAGTTATTAGCTGCCGAAAAAGTGGTCTTCCTATGGGTTTAGCAACTTAACCATAACTACATGGGCGCTACCGCAGGCCGTGTAATATTACACGGCCCACAGTAGTGGCACAATACATTTCTTTCTTTGTTTTCAGTGTTTATTTGTTGTTTCTGGCTAATGTTCTATCTGTTGGCTTGTTGCAGATGTTTGGGGCTGTTTCATACTTGTTGGTGTATTCTAATTGTTTATTTCTTCTTATATTTTAGTAGTATTCATCTATCTGTTTGGTTGTTGCAGAATTTTGGGGCTGTTAGGTACCTGTTGGCGTATTCTAACTGTTTAGAGTTTTCTAATTGAAGTTTTGTTAATGTTTATGCACAGATTAGTTATTAAATTGTGGTTTTAAGAATATTAAATAAGCGTTTATAAGATTTGCTGGTAATATCTGCCTTAGAATAATGGTACTATCATTACATTCGAACCATCCACAATTCTTTTTTATATATGCAGTGTAGTGACCTGCATTGGTTGTGGCTCCTGAGTGGCAGATTATACCTATTGTTGTGAAGGTTTTCTTACCAAATGATACTTGACCATGTGTGAAACCAGTCAGCTTGCAGTTGTTTTGGTACCATCTGCATTGTAAAATAAAAGTATTAGTATTACGTATTCACTATGTGTTTGTATTTGTACGGTTTAGCGATTATCTGAATTGCAGGTAGTACATAATCTGCCATGGTTTGCATTTTGTACAAGTTGCTGAAATGGAATGGATTCACAGTTAGTTATTCATACATACACAAAGCGTTCATGGTTGCAGAGAGTGCATGCATGTTTCCACATGTATGAAATCTGAAAAATGTCATTTATAGGTATGTTTTTGTTTTCCAGTACTTATAGTAAGTACATTAGAAATTCTTGAGGATCTTCTTGTGAGTTTATAGTGAATTTGACAATTCCAGCACAGTAGTCCAATTATTGTCTTATTCCATGAACACTGTAGGTGTTGTCACGATTGTTGGTTTTATTTCTATGAAGGACTAACATTTGAAAACACAATTGGTCTGCATTGTGTAAGTAAATTTTGTCAATAATTGGTGGCAATTGGAACAGAATATTTATTGCTACATTTGCGTAGCGATTTACACCAGTTATATTTGAAAATTGGAATGGACCTGATAGTTCGGTGTCCAAGTAATTTCTTCGGAGTGTGTGTTGCTTCTTTGAAGAAGTACCTGAATTACTTTGAGTAGTAGATTCTTCTTTGGTTGTAGTATTTGATGAAGTATTAGCTTCTTTTACTCTCTATGGATGATTTGCAGTGAGATCCTGTTTTGTTTCTGTTTGAAATAGTTTTCTTTTACAACGTTTTGCTTTTTGTGGAACAGGATAGGTTTTTAGATGAGGGTGTACAGTGACCGTAGTCTATTTTATTGTAGAATGTAAGGAATAGAGATAGACCGTCAAGTGTACATAAGCGTGATAGTGCTACATAGCTCATGCCTTCTTTAAAGACTGTGTTCTCAATATTCATCAATGCTTTATCTAGAGTAAAACCTTGTGATTTGTGAATGGTGACTGTGTATGCTAGAATTAGAGAAAATTGTTCTCTGCGTACATACATGTCTTTGAAAAGAAGGAATTGGGCTGTTGAGCGTCCTTTCCTTTTAACTTCTGATAGTTTGTCAATAAGAATATTGACAAACTGACAGGGTAATTCATAGAATTTCGCACAAAAGGGGGGCACACAGCTGGCGCACAGTGTGCGTGCGAATGTCTGCGCCAGCCGTGTGCGCTAAAATCGATTTCCGCGCACAGCGTATTCCTGGATTTTAGCCTCCAAAACCAGCAGAGTGGCACAGCAACCCTGCAGCACCGCCACTGGGGTTCGCGGAAAGTTTCACACACAATTGGAGCAGGGTACGTGTATTACGGGGTTTGCAGGAAGTTTCACACGCGAAAGGGCCCTGTGCAAGCAGGGTACTTGTATAACTGGGGTTCGCGGGAAGTCTCACACACGATTACACCAGGGTATGTGTATTACGGGGTTTGCGAGAAGTTTCACACGTGAAAGGGCCCTGTGCGAGCGGGGTACGTGTATAACTGGGGTTCGCGTGAAGTTTCACACGCGAAAGGGTCTGTGCGAGTGATGTACATGTATAACTGGGGTTCGCGGGAAGTCTCACACGCGATTGGATCCGTGTATGTGTATTTCAGGAGTGCGCGGGAAGTTTCACAAGCGAAAGGGCCTGTGCGAGTGGGGTATGTGTATAACTGGGGTGCGCGGAAAGTTTCACACGCAAAGGGCCTTTGCGAGTGGGGTATGTGTATTCCTGGGGTTCGCGTGAAGTGTTACACTCGAAAGGACCCTGTGGGAGTCGGGTACGTGTATTCCCGGGGTTCGTGTGAAGTTTGACACGTGAAAGGGCAATGCCCGTGCACGAAACATCACAGACGCGCTTACGCGCTAAGGGCCTTTGGTCCAATGAAATCGTGTACGTGTGTTGACCCGCTTACGCGCTAAGGGCCTTTCCTCAAATTACACGCTGACGTGCACATTTTTCACGTGCAAATCACTCCGTATCAAACCGGCCACGCATACACACACTGAAGACCACGCTCCTGCCCTGAAGGCCATTTTTCTGCCCCACAGAGCCCCGAGCACGCTCCCACTTGCCATCTGCTGCTGCCTCACTGTCTGCTGCCCACGTGCCCTGCTATTTGGTGCCTGCACATCAGCCATTTGCAGGGGTCCAGTTGCTGTGTCCACCCCTGCTGGAACAGAAGACTCCCGACTGGGATACCATCGCTCCACAGCCCAGCCCCAGGACCCAGTTGCCCACCCGCTCCTGCCTCTGGGGTTGCAATGTCGGGCACATCTCCATCTGGCACCACTGCAACCCCCAGCCAGAGAGGCAGAGGGCCCCCAGCTTCACTGCCACCAAAGTTGGTTTCCTGGTGGAGCATGTCCTGGGGCATTATGATGCCCTCTTCGGAACATCACGCGCCAACAAGGAAGGACGGGAGAGGATCTGGGACGACGTAGTGGTTGCCATCAACGCGGAGGGGGTGGCAACCCACGACATCAAGCACGTCAAGAAGCGCTGGGAGGACTTCAGGTCCAGGACCCTCCACAAGGCCCGGCGCCTCGCGGAGGGGGGCAGGGCACGCATGACTAACATCCAGATGAGGGTCCTGGAACGCGTAGGCCCAGCGCTCCACGCCCGGATCCTTCGGAGGCAGACCCGTCCGGAGTTGAGCGATAAGTGGCCAATCATTGCTTTGTGAGACAGGGCATGTTGCAGTGTGCTGGTAGTCTGATGCTTGCCTGTATGTGTGACATAGGCCATGTATGGATGTGTGTGTGCAGGGACATCATGGTCATGCATGTGAGACCAGTTATGTGTGAGCCACATGGTTGGTGCATGTGTTTTAATGCAACATGGGGAGCTCTATGCGGAATGCACACATGAAAGCATGGCTGTCTCTGTTCCTGGACATGAAGAGGGGGTGAGGAATGGGTGCTGATGTCATGTACATGTGTGTGTGTGTGCCAGAGAAGTGTGTGTGTGACTTTGAAATGCCATGGCAGCATGTGACTTTGAAGGCAACATCTTGGTTTACAGGGGCCCTTGATGTTCATTGCAGGCGCCAGGACTGTTCCTGCATGTGGGTTGTGTGCATTCACCCATGTGTTGTGGAATGACAGGATGAAAGTGACATTTGACAGTGCCACTCATGTGTTATTGCTTCCTGTCTAGAGTATTTTGTACTGTACCCTGATGCTTGTGTTTTATGTCTCCCTCTACGCAGCGTCAAGTGAAGAAGAGGGCGGAGATGGCGCTGTGGAGCCAAGCGGCGGGGATGCCTCGACTGGGCAGCGACGCAAGGCCCAGCCACCCACCCAGGAATTACCATCATCCGGGACTGAGGGGGCTGGGGCTGCATCTGCCACAACGGCTGTGGCGGAAGGGCCGGGTGAGCCCCCACAGGGGCTTCCAAAGGCGGAAGATGGTGTGGAGACATCCAGGTTGGTGGTCTAAACAGAGGAGGAGGAGCCCGCTACTGAGCCGCACATGGGGCCTGGTGGGGGTAGTACCACTGGAGCAAATGGTGCAGTCCAGGGCCAGGGTCAGGAGGCAGCACAGGTCACTGCGGGGGGGCCTGTGCATGTCGCTGTCCCTGACCCTGTGACTGCACCACCATGCACCAGCAGGGAGGCCCCGTCCCAGGCCCGTCCGCAGGTAGGGGAGAGTGCCATGTCATCTGCCTCTCCACTACCTGCGGATGAGGGGTCCCATGAACGTATGGGCTCCGTCCTGGTTGGTGGGTCCCTACATGTGTTGCGCACTCTGGCGGACCTCCCCTCCTCTGTGGAGACTATGCACCAGTCGTTCCCCACACTGTCTTCCGGCCCAGATTCCACCAGGGCCCCCTGTGGACCTGGCCCGACCAACACAGCCAGCTTGGTGGAGCTCACATCCCTGCCACAGTCGGGAGTCGGCAGCCCAGCAGGGGTGGACACCACAACTGGAGACCAGCTGATGGAGGATGTGCAGGCACCATCAGACATGGCACATGGACAACAGGAGCAGGAACAGGCTCTAGGTGGGAGCAATGATGGCTCCGGGCCATCAACATCGGAGGGGCGGGCATCGACCAGAGGGCAGAAGGCCCCAGGACTGGAAATGTCTTCCGTGTGGCAGCGGTTAGGCCATGCTATAAATGCGGAGCGGCGGCGGGCAGAAGTGGCACGGCTCACAATGGTCAGGGTGGAGAACTCCATGCGAAGGGCCCTGAGGTGGGCCGAGTGCCTTGAGGCAATTCGCAGGGAGTTGGAGTAGAACATGTCGTCGTCCCTGCGAACCCTCGGGGCCATGGAAGAGGACCGCCTCCAGGACATCGAGCAGGAGTCCGATGATGCCCTGGCCCGGGACATCCAAAAGTGAGCCGTCGGACTAGCCCGCTGTCCTTGTAAATAGTTTTTAGAGTTAGGTTTCCTTTTCGTTTTCCTTTTATTTGTGGTCAATAGACAATGCCACCCAAATTTGTATATAGTTATATTTTTAGGTAGTTAGGTAGGTAGGTTTCATTTTTTTGGTTGGGATCATGGACCCTTTACATCCTTGGACAATTGATTGTATAGAGTTTCATCATGTATTCCTTATTTTGTTTTGTATTGCATTATGGACATGGAGCAATGGATTTATTTTTTCTGGACAATGGATTGTAAATAGTTGGACTATGGATTGATTTCTTTCATATTCTGTATTATGAACATGAAGCAATGGTGATTTTCTTTACATTTCCTTTGGATTTGCGTTGTTGGAGGGTGACTTTGGAATGTGCTTTCAAATTTTTTTGGATTGGTTATCATTTTCATTCCATCATCTTTTTCACGTGATTTCCATTTCATGTTTCATATTTTGGTATGCTTTCATTTCATTTTTGATTCCATGTACATAATACATTTTCATGTTTTAGTTCCATGTGTGGGATTCGCTCATTGGGTTGGTGCATGTGAAAATGTGGGTTTACACAAGCAATGTCAACCAGTGTATGTGTGTGACGGACATGTGTTGATGTACATAGTTGAATTTTGGTTTGTGTCATGAGATCAGCATTTCACTGCTGGGGGGTGGGGGTGCTGGGGGACATGAGTGGGGGCCTGCTGGCAGGTGCTCCTGACTGCTGGGGGGTGGGGGTGCTGGGGGACATGAGTGGGGGCCTGCTGGCAAGTGCCCCTGACTGCTGGGTGGTGGGGGTGCTGGGGGACATGAGTGGGGGCCTGCTGGCAGGTGCCCTGCACTGCAGGGGGTGGGGGTGCTGGGGGACATGAGTGGGGGCCTGCTGGCAGGTGCCCTGCACTGCTGGGGGGTGGGGGTGCAAGGGGACATGAGTGGGGGCCTGCTGGCAGGTGCCCCTGACTGCTGGGGGTGCTGGGGGACATGAGTGGGGGCCTGCTGGCAGGTGCCCTGCACTGCTGGGGTGGTGGGGGTGTTAGGGAGAATTCTCTGTTTAGGCTGAATTTTGTAACCTAGTGAGTCCCCCAGCAGCTTTGCTGGATTTCTGGAGTTTGTTTTTTCCATCCTGCCAAGAGTGAGACTCTTTTCTCCCACTCTTGGACGGGAATGTGTTTAATTCCTTTGAATGTCAATGTGTTCTATGGGCTATGGGGTCTTTCAGACCATAGGGTCTCATATGTTTTGCTATGTGTGTTACAACGCACCCTCTGTGCCGTAACACCGGGGCGTCCTAGCGGACCCACACCATAGACTCCATGCCCTGGGACTGACTACTGTCTCCCAGGGCATGTAAAGTCACCATTGGCTTTACTAGACCTAAATTTACTAACAGAACTAGTACAAACCATCCTATTGTGGACGTACTGGTAGGGGTAATTCGATTACCCCTGGGTCTGTTATTCGAGGGGGCACTGTCCCGTCCCCCCTCGTCGAGTTTTGGCTGGTGGCAGTGGAAACTACTTGTTATATTCGACCCTGAATATAACTCTATGGGATTCTTCCCATTGTTGGAGGTTAATACTTTTTCTCGTTAGTCTCTAACATACCACCGGTTTATTTGTCTTAAATAAATCTATCGGTTGGTATTTTCTGCCAGAACTCGGTTTTTAAAATGGCTTCTGTGTTCGTCTCTGTGACTCCTAAATCAAAGGTTGAGCCCTTTGTTCCACTTTTGGCGGGCTTCTGCACAGAGGCCCTCCAAACTGGTGCCATTCTGTCTGGGTACCACAGGGGTTGTAGGAGGGGGTTTAGGCACCCTGGACTGAGTTGCCTTGCCAACTCAAGGCACACTCTGGTGTGATTGGCCCAAGTGGTGAGCCACCCCGGCAGAGGCACAGCAGCAGCAGCAAGAAGGTGGGAGCCATCATGGCTCGGGGCCTTCGATATCGGAGGGGCAGGCATCTGCCAGAGGGCAGGAGGACCCAGGACTGGAAGTGTCTTGATTTTCATTTCATGTTTCATATTTTGGTATGCTTTCATTTCATTTTTGATTCCATGTACATAATACATTTTCATGTTTTAGTTCCATGTGTGGGATTCGCTCATTGGGTTGGTGCATGTGAAAATGTGGGTTTACACAAGCAATGCCAACCAGTGTATGTGTGTGACGGACATGTGTTGATGTACATAGTTGAATTTTGGTTTGTGTCATGAGATCAGCATTTCACTGCTGGGGGGTGGGGGTGCTGGGGGACATGAGTGGGGGCCTGCTGGCAGGTGCTCCTGACTGCTGGGGGGTGGGGGTGCTGGGGGACATGAGTGGGGGCCTGCTGGCAAGTGCCCCTGACTGCTGGGTGGTGGGGGTGCTGGGGGACATGAGTGGGGGCCTGCTGGCAGGTGCCCTGCACTGCAGGGGGGTGGGGGTGCTGGGGGACATGAGTGGGGGCCTGCTGGCAGGTGCCCTGCACTGCTGGGGGGTGGGGGTGCAAGGGGACATGAGTGGGGGCCTGCTGGCAGGTGCCCCTGACTGCTGGGGGTGCTGGGGGACATGAGTGGGGGCCTGCTGGCAGGTGCCCTGCACTGCTGGGGTGGTGGGGGTGTTAGGGAGAATTCTCTGTTTAGGCTGAATTTCGTAACCTAGTGAGTCCCCCAGAGGCTTTGCTGGATTTCTGGAGTTTGTTTTTTCCATCCTGCCAAGAGTGAGACTCTTTTCTCCCACTCTTGGACGGGAATGTGGTTAATTCCTTTGAATGTCAATGTGTTCTATGGGCTATGGGGTCTTTCAGCCCATAGGGTCTCATATGTTTTGCTATGTGTGTTACAACGCACCCTCCGTGCCGTAACACCGGGGCGCCCTAGCGGACCCACACCATAGACTCCATACCCTGGGACTGACTACTGTCTCCCAGGGCATGTAAAGTCACCATTGGCTTTACTAGACCTAAATTTACTAACAGAACTAGTACAAACCATCCTATTGTGGACGTACTGGTAGGGGTAATTCGATTACCCCTGGGTCTGTTATTCGAGGGGGCACTGTCCCATCCCCCCTCGTCGAGTTTTGGCTGGTGGCAGTGGAAACTACTTGTTATATTCGACCCCGAATATAACTCTATGGGATTCTTCCCATTGTTGGAGGTTAATACTTTTTCTCGTTAGTTTCTAACATACCACCGGTTTATTTGTCTTAAATAAATCTATCGGTTGGTATTTTCTGCCAGAACTCGGTTTTTAAAATGGCTTCTGTGTTCGTCTCTGTGACTCCTAAACCAAATGTTGAGCCCTTTGTTCCACTTTTGGCGGGCTTCTGCACAGAGGCCCTCCAAACTGGTGCCATTCTGTCTGGGTACCACAGGGGTTGTAGGAGGGGGTTTAGGCACCCTGGACTGAGTTGCCTTGCCAACTCAAGGCACACTCTGGTGTGATTGGCTCAAGTGGTGAGCCACCCCGGCAGAGGCACAGCAGCAGCAGCAAGAAGGTGGGAGCCATCATGGCTCGGGGCCTTCGATATCGGAGGGGCAGGCATCTGCCAGAGGGCAGGAGGACCCAGGACTGGAAGTGTCTTGATTTTCATTTCATGTTTCATATTTTGGTATGCTTTCATTTCATTTTTGATTCCATGTACATAATACATTTTCATGTTTTAGTTCCATGTGTGGGATTCGCTCATTGGGTTGGTGCATGTGAAAATGTGGGTTTACACAAGCAATGCCAACCAGTGTATGTGTGTGACGGACATGTGTTGATGTACATAGTTGAATTTTGGTTTGTGTCATGAGATCAGCATTTCACTGCTGGGAGGTGGGGGTGCTGGGGGACATGAGTGGGGGCCTGCTGGCAGGTGCTCCTGACTGCTGGGGGGTGGGGGTGCTGGGGGACATGAGTGGGGGCCTGCTGGCAGGTGCCCCTGACTGCTGGGTGGTAGGGGTGCTGGGGGACATGAGTGGGGGCCTGCTGGCAGGTGCCCTGCACTGCTGGGGGGTGGGGGTGCTGGGGGACATGAGTGGGGGCCTGCTGGCAGGTGCCCTGCACTGCTGGGGGGGCGGGGGTGCAAGGGGACATGAGTGGGGGCCTGCTGGCAGGTGCCCCTGACTGCTGGGGGTGCTGGGGGACATGAGTGGGGGCCTGCTGGCAGGTGCCCTGCACTGCTGGGGTGGTGGGGGTGTTAGGGAGAATTCTCTGTTTAGGCTGAATTTCCTAACCTAGTGAGTCCCCCAGCAGCTTTGCTGGATTTCTGGAGTTTGTTTTTTCCATCCTGCCAAGAGTGAGACTCTTTTCTCCCACTCTTGGACGTGAATGTGGTTAATTCCTTTGAATGTCAATGTGTTCTATGGGCTATGGGGTCTTTCACCCCAAAGGGTCTCATATGTTTTGCTATGTGTGTTACAACGCACCCTCCGTGCCGTAACACTGGGGCGTCCTAGCGGACCCACACCATAGACTCCATACCCTGGGACTGACTACTGTCTCCCAGGGCATGTAAAGTCACCATTGGCTTTACTAGACCTAAACTTACTAACAGAACTAGTACAAACCATCATATTGTGGACGTACTGGTAGGGGTAATTCGATTACCCCTGGGTCTGTTATTCGAGGGGGCACTGTCCCGTCCCCCCTTGTCGAGTTTTGGCTGGTGGCAGTGGAAACTACTTGTTATATTCGACCCCGAATATAACTCTATGGGATTCTTCCCATTGTTGGAGGTTAATACTTTTTCTCGTTAGTCTCTAACATACCACCGGTTTATTTGTCTTAAATAAATCTATCGGTTGGTATTTTCTGCCAGAACTCGGTTTTTGAAATGGCGTCTGTGTTTGTCTCTGTGACTCCTAAACCAAAGGTTGAGCCCTTTGTTCCACTTTTGGCGGGCTTCTGCACAGAGGCCCTCCAAAGTGGTTCCATTCTGTCTGGGTACCACAGGGGTTGTAGGATGGGGTTTAGGCACCCTGGACTGAGTTGCCTTGCCAACTCAAGTCGCACTCTGGTGTTATTGGCCCAAGTGGTGAGCCACCCCGCTCACCACTTAGCGTGTTTTGATTGACAGCTAGGCTGAATGAAAGGGGGTTTTCTGCATAAAAGCAGGGCTTTTGGGACTGGATCTTCAGAGGTCGCCACAGGACCTAAGTATCCGACGAGGGTAAAGCTGAGCCGACCTGCAACGACGACACCTCCGGTGGAGCCCTGCTGAACCTACTCACCACTTCCCAATGACAGAGGAGATCTCCCGGCTGGAGAGTCTTCTTCCCCTGACTGGTGGGAACAACCAGTCCCCTTTGCTTTTTCTTCGTTCCAGGACGTAGTGGTCGAATTGCCCGTGCTGAGCCCCCCGGCAACCGGATAGCCACTACCCACTGTACCGCGACCAAAAGGTGGTGGCTTGTGACAGAGCACTCCGCGGCTGGTCTCTTCCCTGGTGGTGAAACGATCTTCAACTTTCCTTCGACGACGAGATCATCTCTTCTCTTGGCAAAGCCCCGACTTGCATCCACCACCAGGAACAACTGCCCCCACCGGAGCTGTCTCTCCACATACAAGGTACCGTGTCCGCCTGGCTTTCCTCGTGACATTTAGCGTGAGGTGTCTTAATCCTCGCCTCTCCATTGGGTCGCCTCCAAGCTTTCTTAACTTTCTGTTCTAAACTGGTCCAATCTTTCTATAACAATTTGCGACAAAGACTCGAAGTGCATTTCCACTGTGATACTTTTTCAGACATATCGCCTTGCCTCTCTCCGAGTGGGCCTGGCCTCTGAACTTTGCGATCTACAGTAGACCCTACCTTACTTGCCTTGCATTTGTTCGTAAAAGTGTTGGTACCGAGTTGATTTCATACCCTGCCTTTTCTCTCCCATTCTAACGAATATTAGAGTGCCATCTACGTTAAAGCATTCACCTCTGTCTGCAAAATAGTGGTGCCGTTGAACCTAGACTTGTCAAACTATTGTTAGGGGGATTGATTTACTTATAGTAATTGTAATTGAAGTTGTTTGCCGTATTAGTGCCAGAGTGTATTCCATAAATGTGTTGTTATAAATAAATACCTATATATCTTTACACCCAAGCTCTGTTCCGTGTTTGCTTGTTCTACTGTGTAAATTGACCTATTTTGTATACTCCACATACTGCCTAACTTTTCTTGAGAGAGGTCTGACTGCTCAGCCACAGCTACCAGGTGAATCTGTGTGGTACAGACAGCTACCAAGTGGGTTTACTGCCAACACCTGTAAGCCTAAATCTTTTGCAGTGGTCCCAGAGGGAACTGCACAGGTTTTCCGCTTAACAGGGGGTGCAAGGGGACATGAGTGGGACATGAGTGGGGGCCTGCTGGCAGATGCCCATGACTGTTGGGGGGTGGGGGTGCTGTGGGACATGAGTGGGACATGAGTGGGGGCCTGCTGGCAGATGCCCTGCACTGCTGGGGAGTGGGGGTGCTGGGGGACATGCGTGGGGGCCTTCTGGCAGGTGCCCTGCACTGCTGGGGGGTGGGGGTGCAAGGGGACATGAGTGGCACATGAGTGGGGGCCTGCTGGCAGGTGCCCTGCACTGCTGGGGGGTGGGGGTTCAAGGGGACATGAGTGGGGCATGAGTGGGGCCTGCTGGCAGGTGCCCTGCACTGCTGGGGGGTGAGTGGTGCAAGGGGACATGAGTGGGGGCCTGCTGGCAGGTCCCCCTGACTGCTCCGGGGTGGGGGTGCAAGGGGACATGAGTGGGACATGAGTGGGGGCCTGCTGGCAGGTGCCCTGCACTGCTGGGGGTGGGTGGTGCAAGGGGACATGAGTGGGGGCCTGCTGGCAGGTCCCCCTGACTGCTCCGGGGTGGGGGTGCAAGGGGACATGAGTGGGACATGAGTGGGGGCCTGCTGGCAGGTGCCCTGCACTGCTGGGGGGTGGGGGTGCAAGGGGACATGAGTGGGGGCCTGCTGGCAGGTGTCCTTCACTGCTGGGGGGTGGGGGTTCAAGGGGACATGAGTGGGACATGAGTGTGGGCCTGCTGGCAGGTGCCATGCACTGCTGGGGGTGCAAGGGGACATAAGAGGGACATGAGTGGGGGCCTGCTGGCAGGTGCCCTGCACTGCTGGGGGGTGTGGGTGCAAGAGGACATGAGTGGGACATGAGTGGGGTCCTGCTGGCAGGTGACCCTGACTGCTGGGGGGTGGGGGTACTGGGGGACATGAGTGGGGGCCTGCTGGCAGGTGCCCTGCACTGCCGGGTGGTGGGGGTGCAAGGGGACATGAGTGGGGGCCTGCTGGCAGTTGCCCTGCACTGCTGGGGGGTGGGGGTGCTGGGGGACATGAGTGGGGGATTGCTGGCAGGTGCCCTGCACTGCTGGGGGGTGGGGATGCAAGGGGACATGAGTGGGACATGAGTGGGGGCCTGCTGGCAGGTGCCCTGCACTGCTGCGGCTGGGGGTGCTGGGGGACATGAGTGGGGGCCTGCTGGCAGGTGCCCTGAACTGCTGGGGGGTGGGAGTGCAAGGGGGCATGTGTGGGACTTGAGTGGGGGCCTGCTGGCAGGTGCCCCTGACTGCTGGGGGGTGGGGGTGCAAGGGGACATGAGTGGGGCCTGCTGGCAGGTGCCCTGCACTGCTGGGGGTGCATTGAGTGGGGGCCTGCTGGCAGGTGCCCTGCACTGCTGGAGGGTGGGGGTGCAAGCGGACATGAGTGGGGGCCTGCTGGCAGGTGCCCTGCACTGCTGGGGGTGCAAGGGGACATGTGTGGGACATGAGTGGGGGCCTGCTGGCAGGTGCCCTGCACTGCTGGTGGGTTGGGATGCAAGGGGGCATGAGTGGGGGCCTGCTGGCAGGTGCCCCTGACTGCTGGGGTTGGCGGTGCTGGGGGACATGAGTGGGGGCCTGCTGGCAGGTGCCCAGCACTGCTAGGGGTTTGGGTGTAAGGGGACATGAGTGGGGGCCTGCTGGCAGGTGCCCTGCACTGCTGGGGCGTGGGGGTGCAAGGGGACATGAGTGGGGGCCTGCTAGCAGGTGCCCATGACTGCTGGGGGTGGGGATGCTGGGGGACATGAGTGGGGGCCTGCTGGCAGGTGCCCTGCACTGCTGGTGGGTGGGGGTGCTGGGGGACATGAGTGGGGGCCTTCTGACAGGTGCCCCGCACTGCTGGTGGTTGGGGGTGCAAGGGGACATGAGTGGGGGCCTGCTGGAAGGTGCCCTGCACTGCTGGTGGGTGGGGGTGCAAGGGGACATGAGTGGGACATGAGTGGGGGCCTGCTGGCAGGTGCCCTGCACTGCCGGGGGTGGGGGTGCTGGGGGACATGAGTGGGGGCCTGCTGGCAGGTGCCCCTGACTGCTGGGGGTGGTGGTTCTGGGGGACATGAGTGGGGCCTGCTGGCAGGTGCCCTGCACTGTTGGGGGGTGGGAGTGCAAGGGGACATGAGTGGGGGCCTGCTGGCAGGTGCCCTGCACTGCTGGGGGGTGGGGTGCAAGTGGACATGAGTGGGACATGAGCTGGGGCCTGCTGGCAGGTGCCCTGCACTGCTGGGGAGTGGGGATGCTAGGGGACATGAGTGGGGGCCTGCTGGCAGGTGCCCTGCACTGCTGGGGGTTGAGGGTGCAAGGGGACATGAGTGGGGGCCTGCTGGCAGGTGCCCTGCACTGCTGGGGGGTGGCGGTGCAAGGGGACATGAGTGGGACATGAGCGGGGGCCTGCTGGCAGGTGCCCCTGACTGCTGGGGGGTGGGGGTGCTGGGGGACATGAGTGGGGGCCTGCTGGCAGGTGCCCTGCACTGCTGGGGGGTGGGGGTGCTGGGGGACATGAGTGGGGGCCTGCTGGCAGGTGCCCTGCACTGCTGGGGGGTGGGGTGCAAGGGGACATGAGTGGGACATGAGTGGGGGCCTGCTGGCAGGTGCCCTGTACTGCTGGGGGTTGGGGGTACTGGGGACATGAATGGGGGCCCGCTGGCAGGTGCCCTGCACTGCTGGGGGGGTCGGGGTGCAAGGGGACATAAATGGGGGCCTGCTGGCAGGTGCCCCTGACTGCTGGGGGTGGGGGTTCTGGGGGACATGAGTGGGGCCTGCTGGCAGGTGCCCTGCACTGTTGGGGGGTGGGGGTGCAAGGGGACATGAGTGGGACATGAGCTGGGGCCTGCTGGCAGGTGCCCTGCACTGCTGGGGGGTGGGGGTGCTGGGGGACATGAGTGGGGGCCTGCCAGCCGGTGACCTGCACTGCTGGGGGGTGGGGTGCAAGGGGACATGAGTGGGACATGAGTGGGGGCCTGCTGGCAGGTGCCCCTGACTGCTGGGGGGTGGGGGTGCTGGGGGACATGAGTGGGGGCCTGCTGGCAGGTACCCTGCACTGCTGGGGGGTGGGGTGTAAGGGGACATAAGTGGGACATGAGTGGGGGCCTGCTGGCAGGTGCCCTGCACTGCTGGGGGGTGGGGGTACTGGGGACATGAGTGGGGGCCCGCTGGCAGGTGCCCTGCACTGCTGGGGGGGTCAGGTGCAAGGGGAAATAAATGGGGGCCTGCTGGCAGGTGCCCCTGACTGCTGGGGATGGGGGTTCTGGGGGACATGAGTGGGGCCTGCTGGCAGGTGCCCTGCACTGTTGGGGGGTGGGAGTGCAAGGGGACATGAGTGGGGGCCTGCTGGCAGGTGCCCTGCACTGCTGGGGGGTGGGGGTGCAAGGGGACATGAGTGGGACATGAGCTGGGGCCTGCTGGCAGGTGCCCTGCACTGCTGGGGAGTGGGGATGCTAGGGGACATGAGTGGGGGCCAGCTGGCAGGTGCCCTGCACTGCTGGGGGTTGAGGGTGCAAGGGGACATGAGTGGGGGCCTGCTGGCAGGTGCCCTGCACTGCTGGGGGGTGGCGGTGCAAGGGGACATGAGTGGGACATGAGTGGGGGCCTGCTGGCAGGTGCCCCTGACTGCTGGGGGGTGGGGGTGCTGGGGGACATGAGTGGGGGCCTGCTGGCAGGTGCCCTGCACTGCTGGGGGGTGGGGGTGCTGGGGGACATGAGTGGGGGCCTGCTGGCAGGTGCCCTGCACTGCTGGGGGGTGGGGTGCAAGGGGACATGAGTGGGACATGAGTGGGGGCCTGCTGGCAGGTGCCCTGTACTGCTGGGGGTTGGGGGTACTGGGGACATGAATGGGGGCCCGCTGGCAGGTGCCCTGCACTGCTGGGGGGGTCGGGGTGCAAGGGGACATAAATGGGGGCCTGCTGGCAGGTGCCCCTGACTGCTGGGGGTGGGGGTTCTGGGGGACATGAGTGGGGCCTGCTGGCAGGTGCCCTGCACTGTTGGGGGGTGGGAGTGCAAGGGGACATGAGTGGGGGCCTGCTGGAAGGTGCCCTGCACTGCTGGGGGGTGGGGGTGCAAGGGGACATGAGTGGGACATGAGCTGGGGCCTGCTGGCAGGTGCCCTGCACTGCTGGGGGGTGGGGGTGCTGGGGGACATGAGTGGGGGCCTGCCGGCCGGGAGTGGGGGCCTGCTGGCAGGTGCCCCTGACTGCTGGGGGGTGGGGGTGCTGGGGGACATGAGTGGGGGCCTGCTGGCAGGTACCCTGCACTGCTGGGGGGTGGGGTGCAAGGGGACATAAGTGGGACATGAGTGGGGGCCTGCTGGCAGGTGCCCTGCACTGCTGGGGGGTGGGGGTACTGGGGACATGAGTGGGGGCCCGCTGGCAGGTGCCCTGCACTGCTGGGGGGGTCGGGTGCAAGGGGACATAAATGGGGGCCTGCTGGCAGGTGCCCCTGACTGCTGGGGATGGGGGTTCTGGGGGACATGAGTGGGGCCTGCTGGCAGGTGCCCTGCACTGTTGGGGGGTGGGAGTGCAAGGGGACATGAGTGGGGGCCTGCTGGCAGGTGCCCTGCACTGCTGGGGGGTGGGGATGCTAGGGGACATGAGTGGGGGCCTGCTGGCAGGTGCCCTGCACTGCTGGGGGTTGAGGGTGCAAGGGGACATGAGTGGGGGCCTGCTGGCAGGTGCCCTGCACTGCTGGGGGGTGGCGGTGCAAGGGGACATGAGTGGGACATGAGTGGGGGCCTGCTGGCAGGTGCCCTGCACTGCTGGGGGTTGTGGGTGCAAGGGGACATGAGTGGGACATGAGTGGGGGCCTGCTGGCAGGTGCCCTGCACTGCTGGGGGGTGGGGGTGCAGGGGGTCATGCGTTGTTGATCAGTAGTGCAAGGTGACATGTGGCTTGGCTGGGGGGCATGCCCATGGTGGATGGGCTGCTTGCGGGATAGGACCAGGGGTGCAGGGTAGTCCCCTGTGGTGTGGGCTGCCTGCAAGGTCCATGGAGGGTGTAGAGGGAACACCTGGGAGGACCCACACTGCCAATTCACGTGTAGGACTCCCCTGCACCCCCAAAATACACGTACCCTGCTGAAATGGCTTGTGAGACTTCCCGCTAACCCCAGTTATATACGTACCCCGCTCGCACAGGGCCCTTTCGCGTGTGAAACTTCCCACGAACCCCAGTTATACACGTACCCTGCTGAAATCGCGTGTGAGACTTCCCGCGAACCCCAGTTATACACGTACCCTGTTTGCACAGGGCCCTTTTGCGTGTGAAACTTCCTGCGAACCCCATTTATACACGTACCCTGCTGAAATCGCGTGTGAGACTTCCCGTGAACCCCGTAATACACGTACCCCGCTCGCACCAGGCACTTTCGCGTGTGAAACTTCCCGCGAACCCCAGTTATACACTTACCCTGCTGAAATCGCGTGTGAGACTTCCCGCGAACCCCGTAATACACGTACCCCGCTCACACAGGGCCCTTTTGTGTGTGAAACCTCCTGCGAACCCCAGTTATACACGTACCCTGCTGAAATCGCGAGTGAGAATTCACTCGAACCCCGTAATACATGTACCCCGCTCGCACAGGGCCCTTTCGTGTGTGAGATTTCCCACGAACCCCGTAATACACGTACCCTGCTCGCACAGGGCCAATATTCCTGGCGTTCGCGTGAAGTTTCACACGCGAAAGGGCCCTGTGCGAGCGGGGTATGTGTATTACGGGGTTCCGGGCCTTGTTGAGGGTCCTGGACCTGAAGTCCTCACAGCGTTTCTTGACATGTTGCAAGTCGCGGACTGCCACGCCCTCCGCGTTGATGGCAGTCACGATGTCCATCCAGATGCTGGTCAGTCCTTCCTTGTCAGCGTGCGAAATTCCAAAGAGGGCATCATACTGCCCCAGGACTTGCTCCACCAGGACACCAACTCCGGTGGCACTGAAGCTGGTGGCCCTCTGCCTCTCTGGCTGGGGGTTGCCAGTGCTGCCAGATGGTGTAGTGCTGGACAAGGCAACCCCAGAGGCAGGAGTGGGTGGGCAACTGGGTCCTGGGGCTGGGCTGTGGAGCGATGGAATCCCAGTCGGAGTCTTCGGTTCCAGCAGGGGTAGTCACAGCAACTACACCCCTGGCTGACGTGCAGGCAGCAAATGGTAGGGTATTTGGGCAGCAGGCAGTCAGGAAGCAGCAGATGGCAGATGGCAGGTGGGAGCGTGCTCAGGGATCTGGGGGGGCAGTAATTCGGCCTTCTGGGTAGGAGCGTGGTCTTCCGTGTGTTTTTGCGTGGCCAGCTTGATACAGAGTGATTTGGCTCGTGGAAATCTTGCACGTCAGCGTGTAATTCGAGGAAAGGGCCTTAGCGCATAAGTGCGTCAGCACATGCATGCGATTCCATTGGACCAAAGGCCCTTAGCGCGGGTGTTTCCCTCATAGCACGTGATGACAGAGCACACATGGAAAAACTGCACGTCCGAGTGTCATCGCGTGTAATTGGAGGAAAACGCCCCCGTACACGTGTATCTGACGGGTACGGGTGGGCCGGTTTAAAAGCTACGTGTAGGACGCCATTTCTTTGTACGTGCTTTTCGTGGAGAGCGAGTGGGTGAAATCTGTACTTCTTGTCTGTTCACACGCGATTACTTCACAGCGTTTCTAATTCGTACTCCCTGTTACCTCTTACAGCTCTTTTCGGAATTTTTGTTGGGCCTGTTTCTTCAGAGTTCACTTCTCCTTTTGTCCTGTCTCCTCAGACAGCGTACAATTCTTCTTTTGGTGGGGGTGTTGCCAACGCGCACACATGCATATTTTTCACGTTCTTTTTCCAGGCAGACGGTGAGTTCCGCACGTACTTAGCAACTATGCTTGCCCCATGTGTTGCGTTCCCCTTCAGAGGTCATTGTAGGCTGTGTGTATTACGCGTACGCTTATTTTTGTGTTTCTGAGTGCTGCATCGTAGTGCGGGTTCATTTTTTCACGCACGTGGTCTATGAGGGGTTGCGTGCACGTTAATTTTTGATTTTGGGCTGCCTGTGCATTGTGTGGCCCGTCATCTTCCCCCAGGGGTCACAGACAGCCTTGTTAGACCACTAGGGTACGAATTCCATCTGGTATCCTACCCCTTTGACCCCCAATTGCCCAGGACAATAGTTTACTGCAACTCCCATAGGCACAACAACATCAGTGCCATGGTTGGCAGGTGACCAAGCGGTAAGGGAGGCAAAGGTGGCCGAAACTCAAGAGGTGGGCCTGGTGGGTGCGGTAGGGGTTGTGGCCGGGATTTGCAGGGTGCCCCCATGCCCCCATGTGTGGAGGAACAATCAGGGACACCCATCCCCCCCATGGTTGAGGAAAACGTGGCTGACACCATCCAAGCTCAGGCCCTGTTGGACCAGCCCATTGTGGCATCTGACCTGGCACAGGATGACTCCCTGGCTGACTTCCAGGTCAGCAAGTCTAGGCCACGTGTGGTGGTGCAAGTTGTTGTCACCAATCCACATGGATCTGGGGCAGCTATGTCATCTGCTGCCCCAAGTATGCAGAGTGTGGAGGCTGCAGGGGCAGCTACAGCTCCATCCGCCCCAGCTCTGACTCTTCCAGCCAGGACAGTGCCAGTCCTGGTCCATCAAACTGACATTCCCCCTGCTAACATTACCCTGCAACCAATGCCTGCATCAAGGCCTATGGTCATTGTGCATTCCCACACTCCTACTACCCAGTCCACCGGTGATTCTGCCCCTACTGATCAGAGCGGCGCAAGCCACTCGGGCTCTGCTCCACCTTTAAAGAAGAGGAAGAAAGGTGCTCTGGCACGACAGGCTGAGACCCCAGACACGGCTACACACTCCGGTACCTCAAGGAAGCCTTGCTTCAATGATCCGGAACTTGATGCACTTGTGGGCTATGTGTCGGCACATAGCCACGAAATCCTGGTGACTGCAGGGTGCAAGACCACACCTGGTCAACGTAAGGCACACTGGCAGACCATCGCCGACCGCATAAGTGCCCTTGGATTTGTGAGGCGCACAGCTGATGATTATTACAAGCGGTAGAATGACCTGAAACGCAGAGCAAAGAACAAGCTGGCCTCATATCATGCCGCTACTCTGGTGACTGGCAGTGGGTCTCCACAAGAGGACAACAAACTCACTGAACATGAGTCTGTTGCTGGGGCCTTCGTCACAGAGGAACAGATCCAAGGTGTGGGAGGACTACCTGATTATGATGCATTGTCCGGTGAGTGCCCATGCATGTGTGTGTAATGCATGTGTATGTTGTTTGGGTGACAGGTTCTGATTGAGTGCCAGGGCCTTGGATTTGGGTGTGACAGTATCCCTTCTGCCCACATTAGTAATTTTGCGCAACATTACGGCAGTTGCCCTTGAAGTGGCATCTTGCAACAACATTGTTTGTATTTTTCAGTGTTCGTTCAGGCTGATTGTTTCAAATTCTCACACTTTTGCTTCATATTCCTCAGCCCTATTGCCACATTTGTGACATGCTTCTTTCATTGATGAACCCCACATTGGCCCGCATGTGTTACCTTGTTAGGTGAATGATTTGACCATTCAGGCTAATTGTGTATTGGCCTGCTCACAGGAAGTTTTGGGGCCTGTTTGAATGTGGAACATGATAGTTGTTTCCTGTCATGTTGAAGTGCACAACCATTGATGTGTACATCAGCCTGCAATCACTGTATTTTTGTATACTGGATGTGTTGCAGTGTGTGGCACATGCCTATTTTGTCACACTATGTAGCATTTTTCATCTCATCATGTCCATCTCACAGGGATAGCTGACAGTATTCATTCACTGACATATGGATGTACTTGTGGAATGTACCATGGCTATGGTACATGCCATCTGTGTGATGGCATGTGTCATGTATGTGATATGGACATGCCACTCACAGGCCAATGTGTGATGGCAGTGCTACCCAGCATGCAGCAAATATGTTGCTCTTCCATCTTGATGTCATCAGTGTCTGCCTTTTGCCAGTGCATGCATGGGAGGGTTTTAGTCATGTGGGACATGTGTAAATCATGTACTGGTTCTGTAGCTTATCAGGCCTATTTGTGTGCTATGGTGCTAATGCCTGTTTCCATTTTTTGTCTTTCATGTTTTTGCAGGAGATGACGCACTTGATGCTGTTGAGGTTGAGGAGATGGCGCAGACCCAGGAGGAATCTCAGGCATGACCGGGCAGCAGTGGCGGACGTGGTGTGGTGGTGGGTGAGAACCCAATCTTGCTGCAGACCATTCTGTCGAGGGGTGCCTCTGGGTGCACCTCCCCAGACCTCTATTCAGGTGCTGATTCGGATGATGAGACATATGTGGTGTCGCAGGTAAGTGTTTCTGGCAGGGATTCTGTTCTGTCCAACCCACCTGCACCAGGGGTAGAACCCTCTATGGTGATGTCAGTGTTGGTAAGTCTGCCTTTGGCGGTTACGGATGCAGGGTCACACTCCACAACATCTGAGCCTGCTCCTGGGCCAGCAGATTAGAGGGGGAATGCAGTCCTGCAGCCTCAGGCATTTCCGGCACAGCAAGGCGCAGATCGCCTTGCCCCAAACAGGTGTGGTGCCCGCCGACACAGTGGCCGTATGCCACCAGGCAATACCATATGGGAACAATCCATGTACGGTATGGCAAGCCAACAGGCAGCATCAGTTGAGATGATGGCTCAAGCAATGGAGAGGGTGGCCATTTCCATTGTCCCCCCTGAAAGGCAGATGGAGCAACTACAGCAGGCAACAGACTCCATTTGCCAATCACACAGGGAGGACATATTGGCATCCAACAGGGACAGACGGGCGGCACTGGAGACTCTACGCCAATCGATATCAATAGAGTCCCAGGGCCACAGGGAAGCCCTGAGGGTAGAACTCCATCACCTCAGGGAGACTCTTGTTGCCCTTGAGGCTTTCACTAACTTGAGGACAGAACAGCAGCTGGAGTGGGTCACACGTTCGCTCTCAGCTGAGATGCAGGCAACTCAGGAGGAGATCCGGGCATCACGTCAGGTGCTGCATGGGGATCTCCGCACTATAATCCTCCAGAACGAGACCTTCCACACCCGTATGCTTGGTGCGTGGAGGACCATACTAGGGCTTTGCGTGGGCTGCCTCCCATAGCACCACCACCTCCTGTGGCAGCACCACCCCCTGTGGCAGCAGCAGAGGGTGATGAGAGCGACAGCAGCAGTTCTCCCACAATGGCATAGCCGTGCAGGCCATGAGCCCATGGAGGTGTTTTTTTTCCCAACATCCACACAGGTGGCTGTTGGTGCGCACCCTGTCCTCGGACCTCCTGGGTGCCCCCCCCCCTCTGTCCCCCACATGGCCGTTTTTGATTTTTTATTTTTGATTTTCGAATTTTTTTTTTTTTTTTTTAACGGTGTGTTGCCTTGTGTGGCTCCCGTGGGCATCCACTGTATTCCGGCTGGGCACATGCAGGCTTGTCCTGAGTTTGGGTTAGATGCTTGGGTTCGTGAGACACACACCCCTCCTGCTTCCCGTTTCCATGGGCTTGCAAAGGGTGTGCCCAAGTGACAGTGACTTACACAGTGACGTAGGACTCCCATGAGCTGTGTGGGCAGTCTGTAGTCAATACTGTTTATACATTCCTAGTGGATATTGTTGTTGAATTGTACACTGCATGGTGTATTGCTATGTACTTGTGCATCCATGTCTTTCTCCTAATTTGCAGGTTAATTCCTCATGTCTTCACAAGGCTGTCTACTTTGGAGATGGAGTTCATGTTGTAAGCAGTGCACTTAGACATTTGCGTGGCAGCAGCACTATACAGTTGGAAGTGGCCGATGTGCTGGCATAATCAGGTTTTAAGACTACCACTACTTTAACTTAGTACTGTCATGTTTATGCTATGTTTGAGGTTGTGTAACTGCATTGTATTGTTGGTAAGTATTTGGTCATGTGTGTTGTTAGTTCTAGATTACTGGGAGCATATTGTGTGTGGGCAGTTTCCATTAGGGACACTGTATTTTGACACTTGTGTCATGTTTTGGGGATTGCTTTGTTTGCTCTCACATAGCATGACATGCCATGGTGTGTTGGGTGGCGGTGCTGGGGAGGGGTTGAGTGACATGGCACTGTTGTCATGTTGTATTTTGCAAGGTGGTAATGATTTTAGCAGCATAGAAGTGTGGCTTTTGATGACACAGCATTGGTGCTGTTTGTGTAGGTAGGGATGCACACAATGTAACACTTCCAGGTGACCTATCTCAGGCTGGTATGGTTGTGACAGTTGACTGTCCCTTATGTCATCATCATTGATTGTCAGCTGGTATGTGCAAGGGCTGTGTGCACTCCACAGGGGTGTGATTTTAGGTAAAGTAATTAGCCACCAGCTGCATACGGGCTGCCTCACCCCGTGCCCTTTCCCCCTCCCATGCACAGCAGGCGTGCATGTGGTTGGGGATGTGGGTGCAATACCATGTCCACGGGCAGACCCCGGCGTGTTGCAACGTTGTGCAGGACACATGCTGTCACTATGATCCTGCACACTACTGGGGGAGCGTATAACAGCTGCCCGCCAGAATGGCCAAGGGAGCGAAAGCGTGACTTGAGCACTCCGAATGTGCACTCCACTATGCCCCGGTTTGCAATGTGGGCTGTGTTGTATCTTACCTCGGGTGGCGTGGTGGGGTTCTGAATTGACGTCATCATGTGGGTGCTCAGAGGGTAGGCACTGTCCCCTGGGGAGGTGATGATGGGTATCATTAGTGGGGTTGTGACATTACTCAGTATCTGACATGCATGCATGTGCTGTGGCATTTATACTCACCGAGCAGCCATGTATCGCCATGCCGCCCAGCTTCTAGGTCCCGGTTTAGGGTTGACATTCTGTAAATAAAACTGTCGTGGGTGAACCCTGGATAGTTGGCGTATACTGAGGTGATGATTCCCTTGGCATCACATACTACCTGGATGTTGATGGTATGCCAGTGCTTGCAGTTTCTATAGATGTGCTCAGATGCCCTGGGAGGACGTAGAGCCACATGGGTGCAGTCAATGGCACCTAGCACTTTGGGGAAGTGTGCCACCCCGTAAAAATCCTGGCAGAGAGCCTGCCTTTCTGCAGGTGTTCTGGGCAGGTATATGTGCCTGCGGACTGATGTGCGTGCAGTCATGATGGCCAAGACCTGGCGTAGGCAGCGTGACTGCATGGCCTGTGACAACCCCCCCCACTATGGCACTTGTCCGCTGAAATGATCCAGTGGCCAAGAAGTGCAGTACATTGAGGGCCTTATACAGGGGGCTGAGTGCTTGGGAGCAGAGGGTGATGATGTGAGGTCATCCTCCCACTCACTGACCAGGTCGAGTATTATGTGAGGTGGAAACCTGTAACTCCCATACACCTGGTCATCAGGCATCCCAAAAAGGCTGGTTCTGGGTGTAAAAATTCTGGGCCTGACTATCCTCCTCCTCTTCCTGCGGTATCCCACGACCACTGCTGCTAGGAACGGTATATTCATCCTGGCGTCTGTGCTTGTTTGTTGTTTGTGCGCACTTTTATGCTGCGCGGGTCCACATATGCCTGCTTCCTGCTGGCGTATGTGTTTCCTGATTAGCGCATCTTTTTTGGAGCACGCCTTAGCCCCGTTCGATTCCATGAATACGTGTTTTGAACGTGCGTGTGGGCGTTCCGCGCACTTGCCTCCTGTACTTCCCCCGTGATGCCCACATTTTCACGAGTTGTTCCCCATTCCGCTTGTCACGCCCCCTGTTCTTCCTAGTTTTGTTGTGTGCGCCGCGCTATGTGTGATTTTGCTGTGTGCGTAATACACGCTGTTTGTAGACGTGTGCGCCAGCGTGCGCCACGCATAATTTTGGCGCACATCCTGGGATTTACCCGCGCACGGACTTCCATGAATCGCTGCGCGCGGGTTTCGCTGCGATTTTCGCACTGGCACTGCGATTCGCACGCTTGCGCAGAAAATTTCAGTGCACATTAATTCCATGAATCGGCCTCTGAATATTGCTGTCACGTGGGTATGTTTGAAAGCCAACAACTGTACCAAATGCTCCATTAACTAGTCCTTGCTCCATGTCAAGGTTACGTTTAAGCATTACTCTACAGTTTTAAGATAATTTTAATATTTTCTTCGAACCAGCTGTGTTGGAGATATAGTTTTCTAAGGTATTTAGTCTTGTTGTGGCTTGTTGACACATGGGTAGTGTCATACCATGTACGTCCATTTTTTCTGTGGAGCAAATTTCAATTATTGTTTGCATTTCTTTTTCAACATTGTTTCAGTGAATTTTGAACAGCTTGCAAGAGTTGGCATCAAGGACATACAATTGACATTTTTGTGTGCTAATCAGTAGCACATGAGTTATGGCCATAGAGTACATGGATGTGCCGGGTTTTTAATAATGATTGTGCTTCTTGAGATAGTACACCAACTCTAATACTTTTTAAAATGTTGGCATATGTGAGTTCTGCAGACTGGCGAAAGTTTTCTGTTAATTCTCTGTATTGGAAATGTTGCAAAAGGTTGACATTTCTTATGCTGCCAACAGTTTTACGGCAGAGTTTGTGCACTAAGGTTTTAGAAATAGTTCACCTTTCACTGGTGTCAATTGAAGAAGATCTCTGAAAACAATAATGTGTTTTCCTCCAAAGAGCTATTCGTAGTCCGTTTTGAGTACTTCTTGTAATCTGAGGTGAATCAAAGCCAATATTAGGTTGGATACCATGCTCACTTCATCTATTCGCAGCATTTTCATTTGTTTGTTTGTTTGTTTATTATTTGTATTGCACAGACATACCCTGAGGTAACAGTGCGCAACAGATACATGAATATGCAAAGCTTAGTTACACAATTTAAAGTTACAGACAAATAATCAAGTATACATCAAGTCAAGGAGCATATATACAATGGCATCAAAATCGTAAACAAGTTTACAGTAGAAAAATTTACAAGTTTGATGGGAAATCATTTCATTTAGCGCTGTATTAGTAAGCATTCAATTTCACCAACAGGATAGTGTTGGTCCTGAAGTTGTGATAGGGAAGGTCAGCTCTTAGAGTATGGGGTAGGGAGTTCCATAATTTGGCAGCTTTCACCGGGAAACTGTTCCCACCTATAGTAGGCCTGTTGAATTTAGGGATAGCGAGGCAGTCTTTGTAGGCAGTTCTAGACGGTCTCAAGGAATGTTTTTTGTGGAATTTGTTGGCCAGGTAAGAAGGCACAGCGTTATTAAGGGATTTGTGGGTAAGTGACAGGGTTTTTAGTTGGATTTTATCCAAGGTAGGTAGCCAGTTATTCTGGCGGCTGATCTCAGTGATGTTGTCTCTTCTGGAAATGCCCAATGCCGCCCTGAGGGTGTTATTTTGTAAGATTTGGAGTTTCCGAGTGACATCTTTGGTTGCCCCGAGGTAGAGAGTGTTGCAATAGTCTAGGTGAGAGAGGATAAGGGCTCTGCACAGGGTAGTACAACTAGAGTCAGATAGGAATGGTTTGGCTGTACAGATAAGTGAGAGTTTTGAGTCTAGGTAGAAGCCTAGTGTTTTCACTTCATGGGCTACTTTGATGTTGATGCTGTCAATTAAAAATGTGGAGTAGTTGGGTCCTAGTTTTTTTAGGGTGGGGGTGGTGCCAAGGATGATGATTTCAGTTTTATCATCATTCAGGCATAGTCCATGCGTGGCCATCCATGCCTGGATGATGATGTATACTCTATCACCAAGACAAAATCCTTTTCATAATCCCCAGAAAGAGGGAGGAGGATCTGGGTGTCATCTGCGTAGTTAGTGTAGGTGACACCAAGATGATCCAGATCATCGAAAAGGGGCTTGGTAAAAATGTTATACAAAGCAGGCGATAAACACAAGCCCTGGGGGACGCCACAGGTGATGGGTATAGGGTTGGCCGCTGCAGTGGGCGAGAAGACCCTCATGGTTCTGCCATTTAGAAAGGATCTAATCCAAGTGATAGCCTTATCTGAGAAATGTGCTGCCGAGTTGAGATGGTTGCATAATATAGTGTGGTTGACCAGGTCAAAGGCGGCCAATAGGTCTAAAAGGAGGAGAAGGGATGCATTACCTTTGTCTCTGCACTCGTCGACTTGGGTCTTGAGGTCGATAAGAGCTGTCTCGGTTCCGTGTTGGGGACGGAAACCTGATTGTCTAGCTCCTAGTAAGTGGTGAACTTCCAAGTGTTTTTGGATTTGTAAGTAGGCAGCTTTATCCAGAATTTTCAGGAGGAATGGTACTGTTGTAATCGGCCGGTAATTGGTCGGTATGGATGGGTCAAGAGTAGGTTTTTTTAGCAGGGGAAGTACCCAGGATTGTTTTAAATTAATGGGTATGGCGCCGGTGGAAAAGGAGGCATTAATAAGCTTTGCAATGAAAGGAGAGAGGTCTCGAGCTGCATCCTTGATAAGGTGTGCGGGGCAGAGGTCACCCTGACTATTAGAAGGTTTTAGGGACAGGATGATTTTTTCCACTTCCAATATTGAGACTTTGGAAAAGTAAAATTGAGTAGATTTGTTTCCAGTCATTCTTTCCATTGTTAAGGGTGTGGACAAGTTATTTAGGGATGCTCTTTTGCTGAGAATCTTGTGCTGTAAGGTGGAGATTTTGTTCGTTAGAGCATTTTGAATCTCTGAGCACCATTTTTTATCTTTGATACTTGTATCAAGTGGTTCAATGGGGGTCTCTAGTTCTTTAATGATGGAGAATAGTTCCTTTGTATTGGATTTGGCTTGGGAAATATGTGTGTCAAAGGACATTCGTTTTGCTAGACATATTTCTTTTTTGTAAGCTGCTGAGGGTTGCTTTTTCCAGGCAGACTCGCAGTTTCTTTTTTGTGATCTGAGGTTTTTTAGTTCAGATGTGAACCAATTATTCAGGTGCATCTTGGATTTGCTAGATCTACGTTTGGCGGGAGCGATCAAGTCAAGCGAGGTAGTCATAATTTTGTTATATTCTTCAACCAGGGTCTCAGGATCTGTGTTGTCTGGGAGTGTATTAAGAGTCAGGAGTAAGATAGGGATGAACCTATCCATTGTAATGCACTTTTTGTTTCTCGTTAGCGTGGGGGGGGCCCTGGTGGTTGATGAAGGTAGGGGTCTGTTAGTGGATAACATAAATGACACAAGGTGGTGGTCAGTCCAGGCTAATGGTGAGATCGCGAGGATATTGGCTTGACAATTGAAGTCTGCCACCCAGTAGAGTGTTCTACCTTTAGTATGTGTGGGTGCGTTGCTTCTTTGGGTGAAGCCTAGTTCAGAGAGAGTGTTGTGTGTGGACAGGGCGAGCTGGTCTAGGGGGTCATAAAAGCCCATATTCAGGTCACCGAGTAGAAGTACTTGTGTAGAATTTTTAAGATTGCTAGAGAGGATTTTGTTAATGTCGTCCTCAAATGAGCCAGGGGGGCCTGGGGAATGGTAAATCAAATGGATGTTCAGCGTTTGGGCATTACAGATAGGTACCTTCACAGAGAGCAATTCACAAGATGGGACATAGATCGGCGTAGACAGTCTCATTGCCAGGCTACATTTGTAGATACTGGCGATACCACCCCCTCTGGATTTAAGTCTGTCATGTCTGAGTATGGAGTAACCGTCCGGGACTGCGAGCATGAGCATAGGGCCAGCTGCAGGGTATAAACATGTCTCGGTGAACGCTAAGAAATCAAGGTCCTCAATTAGGATAAGGTCGGCAATTTCTGTAGCATGTGCTACTAAGGATCTAGAGTTAATTAGGGCACCCTTGATCTGGGGGTTCAAGGTAGGGGTTGGGTAGTGGATTTGCAGCCCTTTGGGTTTGCTGTTCGTTGTTAGGTTCTTTATGGGCCTGTGGTTGTCGTTAAGGGCTAGGATCACATTGGGTTGGTGAACCAGGGATGTCGGGTGTCTTGGTCCTGAGGTAAAAGCATTGATCTGAGGGGGGGCTTGTAGATTTTAGCTGGTCTGGCTCTGAGCTGAAGGTTCCTGGCCGAGGCTGGGAATGGGTAGCTTAATATAGTAGATTTCGGATCCACTGTGTCATAGAGTCGTCTAGGTGAAGTGGCCTTGTGATTGTTAGGAGTCAGTACCAAGGAAGGTATGTGTGGTGCCAAAGTGAGGAGTTTGATGCTTAGTAGGTAGGCTATGATGAAGGCGATATGGCTGGCGGCTAGAGGGGTCATATTAACGTAGTGACGGTGTACCTATGTGGTTATAGGGAAATTGCCTACTGATAACTTAGAACAACATTCAGTCATGAGTTCTGGAAAGTCAGAGGAGTCGTCGGAAAGGCAGAAACAACATTATCTGATGGACACTCAATGAGTATAGGTTAGATTCTGCAGGATCAATGTTTGGCGAGATACGCTCACTATCGATATGTTTCAAAACTCTGCGTAGTTCCATTGCAGCTTCTGCAGAAAGTTTGTAATAATCTAAGTTGTTTTGTTGTTCTACTGGAAGGAGTTGTAATCGGTGTAAAGTGACGTCCACGTGTCATTAAAGATTTGTGATTGGTAACTGCTTGGAGGCTGGAGCCACGGTACCCGATTTCTTGAGTGGACTGATTCCTGCAACTGCTGATGAGCGCTGACAGAAGGCTAGAAGTTATAACACAGAACTCTAATCAAAAATTGGGATAAAAAGGCAAACTCTGAAAAAATAAAATAACCATCAAGTTTATTTGTTCATCTATTTTGAGCCTGTCAAAATTAGCTGGATATATGCTAAAATCACAAGAATGTAAATACACTTCCTCTCCTGATGAACCATTGTTAGCAACAATGGGGAAACACGTGTTGAGAGAGATATAGTTAGGCACAGATAATCAGATTAACAAAAATATTTTTTCTTGAAGAAGCTACTAAACTATAGGTGTGAAGCTAATACCTAATATCAAGTTGTATCAAGGATTGAAATGATGTGAAGCAAACACAAAATTGGAACAATTTTTCTTTGAATGTTCTTTAATCTATTGTGCAAAATAAAAACAAAATTGAATTGACTCACCTTGAACATATTCTTTGAATAAGGTTGGCGCATTTGAGTAACATTTCCAAACTTCTCTTTTTTTACTTTCGGTCTAAAGTGACACCGCCTATGTTGCAGGCAGCTAAACCTGTGGGGGCAGTTACAACAGCTGACAGTTTGTTGTTTGTCAATTGTTGAAGGAACTTGCTGATGATTTTGATTAAGAATGTTTTTCCTGAACCAGCTTGACCACTGACATATAGCAGTATAGGTTTGTAGTTTTGGCAGGTACTTTTTATTTTCATGCTGTACATCATGTTCAATTTCTTTTGTTACTTCTTGGAAAATGCTACACTGCTCATTGTTCAGTTTTGATTTCAGTACAGTGAAGTCTTCTGTATCTTCTTCATAGTGAGACATGGGCCCTGATTCATGGACTATTTGCCCAGAAAAAAACAGGATTTGTGCGCCATTCTGCCCGCAAATCCCCATTTGTTAAACAGGGATTTGCAGAATGGTGCACAAATCCTGTTTTTTTCAGCGCAAATAATCCATGAATCAGTGCCATGGTTTTTCCTCTTCTGTCATAGCTAATTCTGCCTCATTTGCTATTAGTGGCAGTCCCAATGGTTCTTGGCTTCCTGTTACAGAAGGTTGGCTTCCTGTTACAGAAGGTTGAATACTGTTGGGAATATCTTTATCTAGTTGGGCCTGGAGATCTTCTTCGTGTTGCTGTTCATTGTGCAACATTGCTTTGTACTGTGTAAAGTTTACATCTGTTATAGTGCTTTCATTTGCTTTGAAAGCGTCTTCATAGGTGTCATAGATGTCTAATAACTCTTCTTCTTTTCTCCATGATTTAAAAAGTTGTAGCAGGGACATGTAATATAGTTCTTTATGTTGAAGAGTTTTTAATGACAATTTGATATGATTAATTAAGCTTTGTTTGGTAAGTTTCACTAAGCTGCCTTCACAATTTGTCACTCTGTATCTACCTTTGTTTTCAGCTGGTTTTATATTATTTTTGTATGTGAAGTTTTGGGCTATGTGGTATAGACACATGGTTTCCAAAGTGGTACTCCTGTTTGGGTAGTATGTGTCTAGTAAATTGTTTTTCAAAATGCCTTGGCTTTCGGGATCACTTTTTGGCTATTGTTTCTATGTCCTCGTATGATTTGAGAACTCTTTTTCTAGATGTAGCAGGACCAAGATTTAGCCATACTATATTTTCTGATTTTCCATACAAAGCAGTACCGGTTAAACGGTCTGCAGCTTCATAGCAGCCACATTCCCTATGAAAGGTCATTTTTATGCCTAAACTGTACGATTTCTGAGACAGTGTTTTGTCTGATGATAGGTCATCCCAGATGTCTTGAAGCTCTGTTTTTTCTGCTTTGGTTAAGTAGGCTGTAACATATCGTGCAACTGCAGTGGAATTGTATGCAATGTACTGCACATCTATGTTTGCATTCCATAAGAGTGCAATGATTGCATTGTAATCATTGATATATTTTGCTTCTTCTGTTCTTTCTATGTAATATATGTGTTCTTAGGTGATTTACCTTTAACACTATGTCTAACTGAAGACATGAAGTAGTTTACTTGACCTGTTGCTGTAACTGGTCTAGGGAAACCAAAGCGGCATTTGGTGTAGTATTTCCCTTTGTTTTTGTATTTGCAACAACAATATTTCCCACATTTGTGTCTTTGAAATTGTAAAATTTGTGCATGAAGATCACTATTTGTTGCTTCTGATGGCATTTCACAAGTGACATATTTTTATTTTTCGATAAACTGTAAAACAGTGGCATCACGGTCTTCACCAAATTTAGGAGCATCTTTAATCCATAAAAGCATGTGGATATGTGGTGCTCCTCTGGCTTGGTATTCTTTTCTCCAAAAGAAGTGTTGCAATTCTCCGAGGGGAGGAACAGTTTTATTACAAATAAAGTGTAGCATAGCAATGAAGTGATGATGGAAATATCTTGAAACATTAACATGATCTAGAGAGCAGAGTTCTCTAGGTGTTAGTATATCTATGTTTGTTTTGTTTTTGTTTGATATGCGTAGGAAATCATCTAAATCTTCCCATGCATATTCTGCACAACTTAATGTAACAAACCAAGTGGGTGGGCCAGGGTTTCTTATCCTACAACGTAAATCTCCATGACGTCGGAACCAGTATTCTTTTGTACCACATATGTTTGCTAACAGATTTGTAATGCTTTACTGTAGAACCTCATCTTTTTCTTGAACTATTTGTAGTAATTGTGTAGCTGGCATATTTTGAAAATAGGTACCTGATTTCAATGTGTGTGCAACTCCATAGCATAGAGTTGCTAGTTCACTTTCAAAGAGTAGGTGGAATATGTATTCCACATTTTGTCTAAATCTGGGATCTTCAGAATACATTTGTAAAGAGTGGTATTCTGATGCTGTTTTCTTAGTGGGTCTGTCATCGTACCTTACTCCTTTCCCAGTAGGAAAGAGTAGAGGAAAGGCACGTGCTTCTATATTTTTTTCCCATATGCTGATTGGTGATCCTTTGGTTATTCGCATTTGGTACGTTTCTAGTGCATAATCTATGGTGTCTTTAGAGTGTAATGGATGAAAGTTATAATGGTCTAAAATATTGGATACTGTAGCAGGATCTAGAAGTTCAAATTGACAAGTTTCTGGTGACTCTTGAATGATTTCAGTGGTTTCCCTCAGGTTTTCTTCAATATATATTTTGTCTTTTGTAGGTACACCATTTACTAAGAGAATTAAAGATTGATCTATTGAACGTTGCGCTCCCAGAGTGTGTACATTTTCTTTCAGATCTAATGCTAAATAAACTACTGCCACAAATGCCTTTTCGCTAATTCAGAGGGAGGTAATTTTGCTGTTTTTGGTTGAAGGTGTATTATTGCTTGAAATGGGTGCACTGTTTGAATTATGATGCTCTCATACAAATTGAGTTGTTGCAGGGGTTTTGGTAGTGGGAATAATTCAAAGTTATTTGTGATAGCACGTGAAGGAGTTTGGTTGTTGTGAAGTTTTGCAGTGCAGTAACTGCAAAGTATTAAGGGGTAATTTATTTCATATTTGTCTTCTGCTATAAGGTAGAGAGCTAATTCAACCATTTTGAATCTTCATTATCTTCTATTTTGTATGTTATGTCTACAGTTTGTGTGCTACTTTTATAAAAAGTTCTGTGGCAACACACACACACACATGCTTTGGTACTTCAGCGGATGTACTTTGAAATATTAGTATTTCTTTTTTTGTATGTGTGCAGTAGAAGGTTGCCATTTGTCTGTTGTAAAGCAATTGCATTTTGTAGGTGGCTTTCACTTCCAAAATATTTTCTCTGGATATGCTCTATTTCTTCGAGTAGGTCTTTGGCTGTACCATGTAGAAGATTGTTATTTAAATTGCATAATGCTAAAGCTGGACTTTTAGCATAGTACAGGTTATGGACTAGATTTCTTATAGTTGAATGATGTGTTGATATCATTTTGATATGACGGAAGGTGATTTTGCAAATAGGTGTTGAAATGCAGGCTAATGAATGTCCTTGTAGTCCTGTGTATTTGCACAGTGGACAGGTATCCATATTTTGTAGTAGTTTCATTTTGAATTTGTCTTTGCCTTTCACATATTGATTCAGGAACTGGCGTAAAGATCTGAAAGATTTTTTGTCAATGTTACACATTGACGTGCACGGCCATTTGTACACTGGACATTTTGTTCAGTCGGATGGAGAGGTGATACTGAGTTTTCTGGGGATATTTTTGCAAGCAGCATTTCTTGTTCCATTATGGTATTATTAAGTTTTACATACCCTCGTCCACTGCTATGTATGGCAATTGTGTTTGTTTGCTTTTGTTTGTATGCTTCTTCATTGAAATATGGTTCTGTGTTCGTGGTGTGACTCCATTCACCTCCACAGATATTTAAGAAGTTATTTTTATTGACATTCAGTTTATTGAGAAGTCTTTTTTGTAGGTTAGTAGTTAGCTTTGTTAGTGGTTTCATTCTGTTTAACACTAAAATAAATAACTTCCTTTTGAGAAGGATTGCTCTGTCTATGAGATCTTCTAAGATTCATTTTCTATGGAAGGTTTTAAGGGATGTGCATGATTTCTCTCCTGTTTTTATAAGATTCTGAAGGACTCTGTGGCAGAATATTTTTTTGTAAAATACTTTTTTTGGTATGGTTACTTGCGCTGTCCAGTCATTTGGTCGACAGACAAATGGTCGACAGACAAATGGTCGACGCCATTTGGTCGAAAGACAAATGGTTGAATTTTTTTTTAATTTATATATATATTTTTCAGGTTTTCGTTTAGGAAAAAAAAGGTTTTTTTAGCAAAAAAAATAAATTAATGTGAAAATGCAAAAAAAAACATTCGACCATTTGTCTTTCGACCAATTTGCGTCGACCATTTGTCCTGTCGACCATTTATTTTCGACCAAATGACCTGCAACCGTTACTTGCCACTACATCAAGATTTATTGGAGCAGTGTTAGCAGTAGTGGTAGCTGGATTCTTGTTAATCACTTTCTCTTTCATTTTACATTTTGAAAGAGGAGGCAACTTTTTTTTACTGGAAGCTTGTTTTGTTTCGCTTAATGACTCTATTAGATCTTTTGTTTGAACTTTTTGTACAAATTCTGCTCGAGATGGATGCTTATTTTGGACACGTTTATTTTGATTTGCTCTACTTCTGCGTTGCTTTCTACTAACTTGCTTTTTGGTAGGCATTCTTTGGGGTCTGTTGGAAAAAAAAGAAGGTATGGGTTGGGCTGTTCTGCAATGTATGTGTGCTGTGTGCATGCGTGTCTGAATATGATGGAAAGGATGTATGTGGAGGTGTGTGATTGTGCAATAGGCAGCTGCAACTAGTTGGGAAGGCTATTCTTGTATTTGTGTGTTACTCTAGAAAGTTGTGTTTTGTAACCAAAATAAGCTCAACCTTAGCAACATCAATTGTTAAGCTGAAATGATTGTTTTTTACTAAAAGAAAAGAATTAAAAAATAACTGAAGTCGTCAGCATGGGCGCCACGCATATATAATTGTGTGACTACTTCACAAGCTAATTGCATTAAATGGTTGATATGCGAGAAATTGTCACTCTAATGCGCCAACTCTTGGACTTATTAAATAAAGACTTATTTATTCTGTGTGGTGAGTCAAATCAAGTTTATTGCCTCATTGTTATTTTCACACTGGTCAGGATTCCTCAGTGTTATTGTCACACTGATCAGGATTTGACTTAAGGTTCTATTTCCAAAGTACAATATTATTCAACTTCTGACAATATTATTCAACTTCTCGACACATGTTTCCCCATTGCCAATCGCAATGGTTCCTCAGGAGAAAAAGTTAAATGGTTTTGGTCTGTAGACAAAAGGAAAATAAAAGAAACAGAAGAAAACAGATGGAATATTGGAGTTTCCCATTTGTTTTAAAACAAAGTATTTAATTTAAAATGAAGACTGCCGACTTAGCCTATTATTGTGTCTGTTAATGCTTAATATTCATGTTTCATTATGATTATCCAACAAATTGTTAATATGTTTAATCTCTTCTGAAATAGATAACCATGTTTTCTGGCTGTAGGGAAGAGAAAAGTAAAAAGAAGAAATGTTTTCTGTTTTAAATGTTTTTAAATGTTTGGGAAGAGTACCTCCCACTTTGGTATAGGAGAAAAATGTCTTGGTTGTAACAAATAGTATAGTTAAACCTAGTTTTAGTTGGGGTTCAGAACTGGGGTTCAGATGACAATACAAAGGGCCTCATCACGAGTTTGGCGGTAACCCTTAAATCCGGCGGTAGTGCTGTTACCGCCAGATTTAAGGGTCCGCCAAATCAGGGATTCAGCTGATTTCTCCCCAGCTCTGAGCTGGGGGGAAATCTGCCAAAAATGTGCGCTCATATGAGCATGAAATTTCCCCATTGAGCCCAATGGGGAATGGGGCATTCCCGAATGGGCTCAATGGGGAATGGGGATTTCCAAATCCGCCAAACCAGTGATCCGGTGCTAATAGCGCCAGTGGGTTTGGCAGTAGGGCAAATAGTGCCAGCCCTATTAGCGTCGGCGTTACCGCCCATACTCATGATGAGGCCTAAAGTAAGCTAGTGGTGAGAAGCACTAATACTAAATCTAATGGTATAGAATTAAAGCAGTTCTTTGTTCTGAAATACTAACATTCTAGGGGCTGATTCATGGCATTTGTCCGCTGAAAAACAGGGATTTGTGTGCCATTCTGCCCGCAAATCCCTGTTTAACAAATGAGGATTTGTGGGCAGAATGGCACAAAAATCCCTGTTTTTCGGCGCACAAATTCCATGAATCAACCCCACAGTGTGTTTGAGTAACAGTTAGAACATTATGGTATTATTGTACTTACTTTCTTTGTTTGGAATGAGCACGTTCCTTCTGAGTTGTTTTTTGTACTTCAGATGCTGCTGCTTTTCAGGAGAGTGGTCTACACTGCAGTTGTAAAAGAAAGAAGTTAGTAATTTTGTGTGTTTATAGCACTGTTGTTAATTTAGATGTTGATTTTTATGTTTTGTAGTGGTATTGTTGTTTGATAACTGAACATAGTGTGTGTATGCAGTTTCCTTTGACTATGTGCAGCCTTTATATTTTACTTACAATCTGTTAGTTCAACATGCTTTGCAAATGAGTATAATACTAAGCGTATGACACTCACTTGGCTTCTTAAGGCTGTGTTATTGGATGTTAGGAGATAGAAGAAATAATCTTATATTTATTTTGCTATTTTTATAGGGTAAATGGCAGAAACGGTATAGAAAAGCATGGAATGTATGTATTTGTGATGGTGTGGGTAATAAAGCAGAAGGATGTGATGTAGAGGCAGTGATGTTATTTCAGCTGGGAGCTTTTTAATGATAGTGTCTATCTGTGTGAGTGTATAAAGATGCATGAACTTATCCTGGCTGTGTGTAATTTTATAATACACTACTAAGTGTTTTTTCTACAATTATACTGTTATTTCTCCCGTATTTTAATATTAAATTACACTTTTTTATATAGCTGTGTGTATAAAAAAAGAATTTAGATAACAGACAGGTTTGGAAGTGACATTTGATTATATCAGATTGGAAAAATGACAGTAAGGGGCCGATTCATAGAATTCAGCGCACAAGTGGCGCACGCGGCTGGCGCCCAGTGTGCGCGTGCGAATCCCTGCGCCAGCCGTGTGCGCTAAAATCCATTTCCGCGCACAGCGTATTCATGGATTCCAGCCACCAAAACCAGCCGTGGCGCACAGTTGCGCAGCGACCCTGCAGCACCGCCAGTTACGCCTCCAAGAACGCCTCTCGCGCAGGGAAAAGCCATCAAAATCCCCAACCGAGCGCAAAGGGCAGCAGCAAACGCAGAGCTGGGAGCGTGCATTCCAGGGGGGTGCGGGTGTTTCCATACGCGACTGGGCTGGGTACGTGTATTACAGGGGTGCGCGAGAAAGTCTACACGCGATTGGCCTGGGTACGTGGATTTCAGGGGTGCACGAGAAAGACTACACGCGATTGGCCTGGGTACGTGGATTACAGGGGTGCGCGAGAAAGTCTACACGCGATTGGCCTGGGTACGTGGATTCCAGGGGTGCGCGAGAAAGACTACACGCGATTGGCCTGGGTACGTGGATTTCAGGGGTGCGCGAGAAATTCTACACGCGATTGGCCTGGGTACGTGGATTTCAGGGGTGCGCGAGAAAGACTACACGCGATTGGCCTGGGTACGTGGATTCCAGGGGTGCGCGAGAAAGTCTACACGCGATTGGCCTGGGTACGTGGATTTCAGGGGTGCGCGAGAAAGTCTACACGCGATTGGCCTGGGTACGTGGATTTCAGGGGTGCGCGAGAAAGACTACACGCGATTGGCCTGGGTACGTGGATTTCAGGGGTGCGCGAGAAAGTCTACACGCGATTGGCTTGGGTACGTGGATTTCAGGGGTGCGCGAGAAAGTCTACACGCGATTGGCCTGGGTACGTGGATTTCAGGGGTGCGCGAGAAAGACTACACGCGATTGGCCTGGGTACGTGGATTTCAGGGGTGCGCGAGAAAGTCTACACGCGATTGGCCTGGGTACGTGGATTTCAGGGGTGCGCGAGAAAGTCTACACGTGATTGGCCTGGGTACGTGGATTTCAGGGGTGCGCGAGAAAGTCTACACGCGATTGGCCTAGGTACGTGGATTTCAGGGGTGCGCGAGAAAGTCTACACGCGATTGGCCTGGGTACGTGTGTTTCGGGGTGCGCGGGAAGTTCCACACGCGATTGGCCTGGGTACGTGTGTTTCGGGGTGCGCGGGTAGTTCCACACGCGATTGGCCTGGGTACGTGTGTTTCGGGGTGCGCGGGAAGTTCCACACGCGATTGGCCTGGGTACGTGTGTTTCGGGGTGCGCGGGAAGTTCCACACGCGATTGGCCTGGGTACGTGTGTTTCGGGGTGCGCGGGTAGTTCCACACGCGATTGGCCTGGGTACGTGTGTTTCGGGGTGCGCGGGAAGTTCCACACGCGATTGGCCTGGGTACGTGTGTTTCGGGGTGCGCGGGAAGTTCCACACGCGATTGGCCTGGGTACGTGTGTTTCGGGGTGCGCGGGTGGTTCCACACGCGATTGGCCGGGGTACGTGTGTTTCGGGGTCCCGTGAACTTTCACACGCGATTGGTTGGGATCCACGTGTGTACTGTCATCACGTGCAATGAGGGATACTCCCTCGCACGTCACGTCACAGACGCGCTCACGCGCTGAGGGCCTTTGGTCCAATGAAAATGCGTATGCGTGCAGACGCGCTTACGCGCTAAGGGCCTTTCCTCGAATTACACGCTGACGTGCAGAATTTTCACGTGCCTAATCACTCCGTATCAAGCTGGCCACGCGTAAGCACACGGAAGACCACGCTCCTGCCCAGAAGGCCGAACTACTGCCCCCCAGAGCCCCGAGCACGCTCCCACCTGCCATCTGCTGCTGCCTGACTGCCTGCTGCCCACGTGCCCTGCCATTTGCTGCCTGCACATCAGCCAGGGGTGCTGTTGGTGTGACCACCCCTGCTGGAACCAAAGACTCCCGAGTGGGATTCCATCGCTCCACAGCCCAGCCCCAGGACCCAGTTGCCCACCCACTCCTGCCTCTGGGGTTGTCATGTCGGGGCCAACTCCATCTGTGACCACTGACAACCCCCGGCCAGAGAGGCAGAGGGGCACCAGCTTCAGTGCCACCGAAGTTGGTGTCCTGGTGGAGCAAGTCCTGGGCCAGTATGATGCCCTCTTCGGAAGTTGCCGCGCCGACAAGGAAGGACGGACTCGGATCTGGACTGACATCGTGACTGCCATCAACGCGGAGGGGGTGGCAGTCCGCGACTTCCAACATGTCAAGAAGCGCTGGGAGGACTTCAGGTCCAGGACCCTGACCAAGGCCCGGCGCCTCTTGAAGGCAGCGGATGCCAAGGGGCGCCGGGGCCACTTGTCGGAAGAACAGATGAGGGTCCTGGAACACATATCCCCAGCGCTCCACGTCCAGGTCCTTGAGAGGCAGACCCGTCTGGAGTCGAGCGGTGAGTGTACATGCATCCTGATTGTGAGCAGTGCGTGTGGTGATTGTTCAGTAGTGTGCAGGTTGCACATCTGTTTGTATGGGGTCGAGTATGGGTGCGGGTGTACAGGGCCGTGGGGCTGACACATGCGAGGGCTGTAATGTGTGAGACATGGATGGTGCCTGTGTGTGTGGGCTTGCATGCCAAATGCAGTTGTGTGGGCACACAAGTCTGTATGAATGTGTATGTGAGTAGACATGTCCGTGATGTCACGCATGTATGTTGTTTTCAGCTGATTGTATCAGCGCTGTGTACATGTGCATGTGTGTGTATTTGACAAGGGTGCAACAGTGATGCAACAATGATGCATGTGACAGCGGTATGTGGAAGCCTGATTGGCAGATGTGACATGGATGCCCGTCTGAACACTGCGACACTTAGCAGAGGTGTACACATGCATGCAAGTGTGGTGGTGTGTGTACATGTGCGGTGCACTTCCTGTGTTGCATGTGATGTCTGGCTCACCTTTGCCTGCTGATGCTGTTGTATGTGTATGGATGGTGTTGGCAGTTGCAACATGGCTGTGGTATGGCTCGTGTGTGCAAGTTGTAATGACATGTGTGTTGGGGATTGTGATGACATGTCAGAGGTTTGCCAATGCCACTCATGTACAACTGTCATGTGTGTATGTGTACATTGTACAGTGCCCTGATGCCTGTGTTTTGTTTCTCCCTGTCTGCAGCGTCAACTGATGAAGAGGGCGGAGAAGGTGCTGTGGAGCAAAGCGGCGGGGATCCCACCGCCAGCCGGAGACGCAAGGCCCGGCTCCCCTCCCAGGTTGTCATCTCGTCGGGGAGTGAGGAGTCCGGTGCCGCGTCCCAGGCCGCAGCTGCCGGGGGGAGGTCCAAGAGGCGGAGGTTGCAGTTGGACTCCTCGGCAGCAGAAGGGGCAGCTGGGACCCCACAGGGCCCAACGGGGGAAGATGGCACAGAGTCATCCAGGTTGGTGGGGGGTTTGGTGGAGGAGGAGGCCGTGCAAGCACCGGAGACGGGGTCTGGGGGTGGGGATCCCACTGGTGCTAGTGGTGCAGTGCAGGACCAGGGACAGGAGGCAGCACAGGCCGCCGCGGAGGTGCCTGTGTGCAATCCTGTCCCTGATCCTGTCCCTGCATCATCTTGCACCAGCAGGGATGCCCATGTCCAGACCAGTTTTCAGGCAGGGGATGAGCTGACGTCAACTGGCCTTCCCCTGCCTGCGGACGTGGCTATCCAGGCCCGGGTTGAGCCTGTCCTGGCTGGAGTGGCGTTGCGTCAACGGGCCATGCGAGGCGACCTGCAGTCTTTTCATGAAGAGACTGCAGGTCATCTCGAATGGCTCGTTGACCACGTCAGCCTGCTGGGACAGGTCACCCAGGCCGGATTCCTCCGTCTGATGGGGCTTGCCACGACCCCCTCCTCAGCTGGACCCCCTACGCGCCAGTCGTCCTCTGTGCCATCTTCCCACCCATCAGTCACCTGGGTGCCCTGTGGAGCTGCCTCTGACGGTGCGGCCAGGCTGGTGGAGGAGGCATCCCTGCCACAGTCGGGAGTCGGACGTCCAGCAGGGGTGGCCACGTCAACGACTGCACCCCAGCCGGCGGAGGATGTGCAGGCAGCAGGAGGCAGTGCAGGGGCAGAGGCACAGCAGCAGCAGCTCCATGGTGGGAGCCATGAAGGCTCGGGGCCTTCGACATCGGAGGGGCAGGCATCGGCCGGAGGGCAGGAGGACCCAGGACAAAAAGTGTCTTCCGTGTGGCAGCGGTTGGGCCACGCCATAGATGCGGAGCGGTAGCGGGCGGAAGAGGCACGGCTCTCAATGGTCAGGGCGGAGAACTCCATGCAGAGGGCCCTGAGGCGGGTCGAGTGCCTCGAGGCAATCCGCAGGGCTTTGGAGGTGGACACGTCGACGGCCCTGCGGACCCTCGGGGCCATGGAGGAGGACCGCCTCCGGGACATAGAGGAGGAGTTCGATGATGCCCTGTCCCGGCACATCCAGAAGTGAGCCGTGGAACTAGCCCGCTGCCCTTGTACATAGTTATGTAGGTAGTGTTAAGTTTCATTTTTGTTTCATTTGGACCTTTTGGACATTGGCCACGTTTTTGTATATAGTTTTTTTTATTAGTTAGTGTAGTTAGTTAGGTTTCCTTTATTTTGTTGGGATGATGGACCCTGGCTTCTTGCTTTGTACATAGTTGTGGACTTGTACATACTTTATTTTTTAAAATTATCCATGGATCAATGGCTTATGTTTTTTTTTCAAATTGGATTTTGTTTGGTGGACATTGACTTTGTAGTACATTACTTTGGATTTCTATATTCTTTGATTTTTTCTTTGTTTTGGACGGACATGCTTCTTTTCATTTTTTTCCATTCACATTTCAGTTTCTTCATTTTTGTTTCTATTCATCTTTCCTTTAATACATTATTTATTTGTTGCACTTCAATGTGTGGTGTCTCATTGTTTTCATGCATTTCATGTTATGTGTTTTGAGATTCACTGACACCCATTGGGTGTATGTGAGGGACATGTGTTTGTTTTGGAACTTGCAATTGGTGTTCTGTGATGTAATTGCAGAATATGAGTGGGTGGATGCAATACTCGGGTGGGTGTTTTGCATTTGGGGGCTGACCATAGAGACCAGGGATCTGGACTGTGATGACATGTTGGGTGGGGAACATGAGTTGGACATGGGTGGGGGCCTGCTGGCAGGTGCCCCACAGTGCTGGGGGGTGGGAGACATGAGTGGGGGCCTGGTGGAGGGTGCACCTGGATGCTGGGGGGGTGGGGGTGTTGGGAGACATGAGTGGGGGCCTGGTGGAGGGTGCCCCTGGATGCTGGGGGGTGGGGGTGCTGGGAGACATGTGTGGGGGCCTGGTGGAGGGTGCCCCTGGATGCTGGGGGGGGTGGGGGTGGTGGGAGACATGAGTGGGGGCCTGGTGGAGGGTGCCCTGCACTGCTGGGGAGTGGGGGTGATGGGAGACATGAGTGGGTGCCAGGTGGAGGGTGCCCCTGGATGCTGGGGGGGTGGGGGTGGTGGGAGACATGGGTGGGGGCCTGCTGGCAGGTGCCCCACAGTGCTGGGGGGTGGGAGACATGAGTGGGGGCCTGGTGGAGGGTGCCCCTGGTGGCTGGGGGCTGGGGGGTGGGGGTGGTGGGAGACATGGGTGGGGGCCTGGTTGAGGCTGCCCCTGGCGGCTGGGGGGGTGGGGGTGGTGGGAGACATGAGTCGGACATGGGTGGGGGCCTGGTGGAGGGTGCCCCTGGTGGCTGGGGGGTGGGGGTGGTGGGAGACATGAGTGGGGGCCTGGTGGAGGGTGCCCCTGGATGCTAGGGGGTGGGGGTGCAGGGGGACATGAGTGGGGGCCTGTTTGAGGCTGCCCCTGCACTGCTGGGGGGTGGGGGTGGGGGGAGACATGGGTGGGGGCCTGGTGGAGGGTGCCCCTGGAGGCTGGGGGGGTGGGGGTGGTGGGAGACATGAGTGGGGGCCTGGTGGAGGGTGCCCTGCACTGCTGGGGAGTGGGGGTGATGGGAGACATGAGTGGGTGCCAGGTGGAGGGTGCCCCTGGATGCTGGGGGGGTGGGGGTGGTGGGAGACATGGGTGGGGGCCTGCTGGCAGGTGCCCCACAGTGCTGGGGGGTGGGAGACATGAGTGGGGGCCTGGTGGAGGGTGCCCCTGGTGGCTGGGGCCTGGGGGGTGGGGGTGGTGGGAGACATGGGTGGGGGCCTGGTTGAGGCTGCCCCTGGTGGCTGGGGGGGTGGGGGTGGTGGGAGACATGAGTCGGACATGGGTGGGGGCCTGGTGGAGGGTGCCCCTGGTGGCTGGGGGGTGGGGGTGGTGGGAGACATGAGTGGGGGCCTGGTGGAGGGTGCCCCTGGATGCTAGGGGGTGGGGGTGCAGGGGGACATGAGTGGGGGCCTGTTTGAGGCTGCCCCTGCACTGCTGGGGGGTGGGGGTGGGGGGAGACATGGGTGGGGGCCTGCTGGAGGCTGCCCCTGGTGGCTGGGGGTGCAGGGGGACATGCGTTGGTGGGCAGTAGTGCTAGTTGATATGTGGGTTGGCTGGTGGGCATGGCCATGGTGGATGGGGTGCCTGCAGGACATGTGCTGGGTAGGCCCCTGTGGTGTGAGCCACCTGCAGGGGCCGTGGAGGGTGTAGAGGGTACACCTGGGAGGACCCACACGTGCAATTCACGTGTGCTGCTCCCCGCGCACCCCCGGAATACACGTACCCGCTCAATCGCGTGTGTCACTTCCCGCGCACCCCCGAAATACACGTACCCCGCTCAATCGCGTGTGGAACTTCCCGCGCACCCCTGATATCCATGTACCAGGCCGAATCGCGTGTGGAACTTCCCGCGCACCCCCGAAATACACGTACCCCGCTCAATCGCGTGTGGAACTTCCCGCGCACCCCTGATATCCACGTACCCGGCCAAATCGCGTGTGTCACTTCCCGCGCACCCCCGAAATACACGTACCCCGCTCAATCGCGTGTGGAACTTCCCGCGCACCCATGAAATCCACGTACCCGGCCAAATCGCGTGTGGAACTTCCCGCGCACCCCCGAAATACACGTACCCCGCTCAATCGCGTGTGGAACTTCCCGCGCACCCCTGAAATCCACGTACCCGGCCAAATCGCGTGTGGAACTTCCCGCGCACCCCTGGAATCGTCGTACCCGGCCAAATCGCGTGTGGAACTTCCCGCGCACCCCTGAAATCCACGTGCCCGGCCAAATCGCGTGTGTCACTTCCCGCGCACCCCCGAAATACACGTACCCCGCTCAATCGCGTGTGGAACTTCCCGCGCACCCCTGATATCCACGTACCAGGCCGAATCGCGTGTGGAACTTCCCGCGCACCCCCGAAATACACGTACCCCGCTCAATCGCGTGTGGAACTTCCCGCGCACCCCTGATATCCACGTACCCGGCCAAACCGCGTGTGTCACTTCCCGCGCACCCCCGAAATACACGTACCCCGCTCAATCGCGTGTGGAACTTCCCGCGCACCCATGAAATCCACGTACCCGGCCAAATCGCGTGTGGAACTTCCCGCGCACCCCCGAAATACACGTACCCCGCTCAATCGCGTGTGGAACTTCCCGCGCACCCCTGAAATCCACGTACCCGGCCAAATCGCGTGTGGAACTTCCCGCGCACCCCTGGAATCGTCGTACCCGGCCAAATCGCGTGTGGAACTTCCCGCGCACCCCTGATATCCACGTACCAGGCCGAATCGCGTGTGTCACTTCCCGCGCACCCCCGAAATACACGTACCCCGCTCAATCGCGTGTGGAACTTCCCGCGCACCCCTGATATCCACGTACCCGGCCAAATCGCGTGTGTCACTTCCCGCGCACCCCCGAAATACACGTACCCCGCTCAATCGCGTGTGGAACTTCCTGCGCACCCATGAAATCCACGTACCCGGCCAAATCGCGTGTGGAACTTCCCGCGCACCCCCGAAATACACGTACCCCGCTCAATCGCGTGTGGAACTTCCCGCGCACCCCTGAAATCCACGTACCCGGCCAAATCGCGTGTGGAACTTCCCGCGCACCCCTGGAATCGTCGTACCCGGCCAAATCGCGTGTGGAACTTCCCGCGCACCCCTGAAATCCACGTGCCCGGCCAAATCGCGTGTGTCACTTCCCGCGCACCCCCGAAATACACGTACCCCGCTCAATCGCGTGTGGAACTTCCCGCGCACCCCTGATATCCACGTACCAGGCCGAATCGCGTGTGGAACTTCCCGCGCACCCCCGAAATACACGTACCCCGCTCAATCGCGTGTGGAACTTCCCGCGCACCCCTGATATCCACGTACCCGGCCAAATCGCGTGTGTCACTTCCCGCGCACCCCCGAAATACACGTACCCCGCTCAATCGCGTGTGGAACTTCCCGCGCACCCATGAAATCCACGTACCCGGCCAAATCGCGTGTGGAACTTCCCGCGCACCCCCGAAATACACGTACCCCGCTCAATCGCGTGTGGAACTTCCCGCGCACCCCTGAAATCCACGTACCCGGCCAAATCGCGTGTGGAACTTCCCGCGCACCCCTGGAATCGTCGTACCCGGCCAAATCGCGTGTGGAACTTCCCGCGCACCCCTGAAATCCACGTGCCCGGCCAAATCGCGTGTGTCACTTCCCGCGCACCCCCGAAATACACGTACCCCGCTCAATCGCGTGTGGAACTTCCCGCGCACCCCTGATATCCACGTACCAGGCCGAATCGCGTGTGGAACTTCCCGCGCACCCCCGAAATACACGTACCCCGCTCAATCGCGTGTGGAACTTCCCGCGCACCCCTGATATCCACGTACCCGGCCAAATCGCGTGTGGAACTTCCCGCGCACCCCCGGAATACACGTACCCCGCTCATTCGCGTGTGTAACTTCCCGCGCACCCCCGGAATGCACGTACCCCGCTCAATCGCGTGTGTCACTTCCCGCGCACCCCCGGAATACACGTAGCCCGCTCATTCGCGTGTGTAACTTCCCGCGCACCCCCGGAATACACGTACCCCGCTCAATCGCGTATTTTACTTCCCGCGGCGCCACTTTTTTGATGCGCTGGGACTCTACCGCCTGCCTTCGTGTGGCGGACGTGTTTCAGCTTGTGCGCGGCTTTGGCTGTGCGTGGGTTTGCCCTATTCCATTCCATGAATACGTGTGGTTCGTGTGCGTGTGGGCGTTACCTCTGCTTCCGTGCAGTGCATCCCCAGTTACGCCCTTATTTTCGCGTGTTGTTCCCCATTCCGCGCGTTACGCCCCATGTCCCGCCCACTTTCTGCTGTGTGCGCTGAGGTTGTGCGCTTTCACTGTGCGCGTCGCGCACCGTCGCGCACGCCTTTCGCGATGTTGCAGTGACTTGTGCGCCATGCACGGGTTTGGCGCACATCGCGCGGTGAACACGCGCAGGGACTTCCATGAATCGCACGCGTGCGCCTGTTTTTTTCCGCTTGCGCCTGCTTGCGCCTGCTTGCGCCTACTTGCGCGTAGATTTTCGGCGCACGTTTGTTCCATGAATCGGCCCCTATGTTCATTTTATAGGTTATACAGGTTAAGTGGCAGTTACTCTGTTCATATGCATTTATAAGAGTTGTACATGTACTGTGCAGAAAATATGCATACCTGTAGTTTGTATTCATGCATGTGGATATGCATGCAGCTGCAAGAAGAAATCTTGGAGACGTGCACAGTAGTTTTTGTAGTAGGTGCTTTCCAATAATATGAGACTTGTACTAAGAGTGATCAACAGTACATTTGAAGTGCTGGACTATGATGATGGAGTTAGATGTATAGGTATTGGATGTGATTGGTGGATGGTTGTGTGACTGCTTAGCTGTAGCCAATGAGGGAATGGCACAGAGAGTGAAGTGGAAAGGGTGGAAGGGCTGTCTAAGAGTTACCTGCTCTGTGGACAACGCGGCTGTCCACGGACAGGGCGTGCCACATCTGGGGTTTACCAGCAAATCCAGCATGGAAAGGGGACTATAGGGATTAGCCATTCAGGTGTTGAGGTTGTGGATTTGTGTTGAAAGAGGCTGTGTGTAGTGAAGATGGCAGAGGTGGAGAAAGTCAGGGTGTTGGTGGTCGGAGATATGTTTGTGGATGGTTTACAGCAGTATGCTAAATGCAGGAATGTGGCAAACAATTTTGATGTTAAAGTAGTGGAGGTGGGGTGGAGCACTGTGCCTGATTGCAATGCACGGGGAATTGTACAAGTTTGTGAAGATATGGGTAGGATGAACAATCTCCATGTGGTAGTTTTGCACTGTGGTGCTTTGCATTTGGGCTATGTCAGTGCCCCTACTTTGTTGGCAGATTTGGAGCACTTGGTCATGCAGTAATGAACGTCCTTCCAAATGCCAAAGTAATTTTTTCTAGTTTAGTACCTAGGACAATATGGGACGATAGTTTTGCTAGGTGTGCAATCAACCGAGGCATGTTTGCTTTCATGCTTAGAGCTGTTATGTTCTTCTGCAATAATGAAAATATTGATTCCAGTAATGCTGTTTATTTGAAAGAAGATGGCATTTCTTTATCTATTATGGGAAATGCCAAGCTGTTTTGGAATGTAAGGGTTGCTTTGGAGAAACTTATATGAAGATTTTAGGAGTAAAGAACATATTTGAAGTATAAGTGTACAAATATAATACTTTTTGATTTTTTGTTCCTAACTATTACTGGCCAAGATATATCACTAAAGGAAAAAAGAACGAGTCAGACATGTGATGTCATCATTGATGTCATCAATGACATTTGTGATGTCATCTTTGATGTCCTGGGTGTTAGTCTTAGCAGTGCACATTTTTTTCACTGAATATATATATATATAGTCAATAAAAAAACTTTGTTAAAGGGATGTTATGGTTAAGTTGTGCTACTAAAAACCTATGAAATTCGGTAAAAAAACACTTTTTTAAAGGGACGTTATATTGATGTCCTGGGTTTTTAGTCTTAGCAGTACACGGTGGTGGTGCGAGTTATGGTTGCTTAGCTTACCATAACTGGCAAATTCCAGGGTTTTTTCGGTTTTACTTGGAACCATGACGTCCCTTTAATAAAATTTTTTTCACTGAATTTCATAGGTTTTTAGTAGCACAACTTAACCATAACGTCCCTTTAACAACATTTTATTCACAACATTTCAGAGGTTTTTAGTAACACAACTTAACCATAACGTTCCAGTAACAAAGTTTTTTCACTGAATATAGATAATGTAAATTTGATACATTTTTACTAGGATGCCCTTCGTTTATGTACATATAACATACAACATACTAAAATCCCTACCTCTGCAAGTGGGTCTGATGTCTGGGGACCATGCGCCTGTTCGCGGACGGACTCAGACAACATCAACACAATCCAAAAATTCAGGGGGTATCTCACATTGTTATATCATCCAAAAAAACACTAAACATGTTCAAAAAGCAGCACATAAATAAATTGCATTCAATAATAAATAAGAAGTGAAACTTTGTATATAAGACAGTAACAGTTCAATTACATATCATATGCAACATAGTGGAATATACCAAAACCCAATAAATATGACTCCAACAAAATTAGCTCACAGAAATTCCGCAGCACAAATCAACAGGACACCTATGCAGCAGTAACAGCAAAATTTAGCAAGAAACTAGTGAGTAGACTACATTTATTGTACACTAAAACTAATATTTCTTTTTACACAGAAATGTCTATTACATTGGAATGCTGGATGAAAATGTTCCTCGAGAAGAAATGAGTGAAGACAGTAATACTAATGGTAGACACTAAACTTCTTTATATAAGCCAATTAATAACCATTACTTTATGTGTACTTAACATGTTTTTGTTAAAGACCATACAGACATTAAACATAATATACCAAGAGAGACATTGGAAGATCCTCTGAAACAAATGGAGCTAAAAATTGATTTGTTAATGAAAAATGTCATTCTTGTAAAACACTTTGTGGAGGACTGTATAAGAGAAAAAAAATAGATATCACTGTCATACATGTACCTGTACCCCCTCTCCATGTTCCACCCAACTATCCCCAAAAACTCCCCAGCAAGAAAAACATTACAATGAGACTTCACTCCCTTCCTCCCCTACCATCCATTATGTCCAACCCCCTAATTCCCCTGTTTTTGTCTCTGTTTCTGCTTCTCCCCTCTTACATAATTGTTTTACTTTTATACAATACTAAAATATTAAGTGTGTTGTTAGTATCTTCCTGTGTCTTATTATTTTTAAGAAGGCAGTTAGGGTGTCCGCGGACAGCGCAACTGTCTGGGATGTCCTCAATGAACCAAAATGGGGTTGTCCTAAGGACACTATACCTGTTCGTATTGTTGGCAATCAAAATGGAGGTGTCTTTAGGACACACAAGATCTCCGCCTGTCCACAATTAACCACATTGGGGGTGTCCTAAGGACACTATACCTGTTCGCACTGTCCTCAATCAAGATGGAAATGTCCTTAGGACACAAAAGATGTCCGTCTGTCCGTAATTAACCAAAATGGGGGTGTCCTAAGGACACTATACCTGTTCGAATTGGCCGTAGTCAAAATGGAGGTGTCCGCAGAACACTAAAGATGTCTGCATGTTCCTAGCTATACAAAATAAAGTGTTCTAAGAACATTCCCCCTGTTCGCATTGTCCGCAACCCGAACGAATATGTCCACAGAAAACATAGCCTGTCCGCCTGCCTGCAAAGTTGTGACACATATTAGTTTTCTTTGGGGACCTAAACACTGTCTGTAGAACACCCGCGCATATTCTTAGCACACCCTTTCCCCTACGAACATCGTGCCTGTCCGCAACTGTCTGCTGCTCGTGTGTCACATTTTTAATTAGTTTGCGGACTACAACACTGTTCGTAGAACACCCGCATGCATGCATAGACCCGACCCCATGTATTTGGTGTCCTACGGACAGCCATCCCATTCGCCAATGTGTCCTCGATGTCATCATGTGACCGCACCCGCGCTAAGTGCAACAAACACAGTTCGGGCCCCCAGAGACCTGAAAAGTGTTTTTTCAGCAATCCAAGGTATTTGCCTTGGAAAGTTCACCCTTGCACATGTCCCACACTATGTCCCTGGCGATCTGCATACTTTATGGAATTTCTTTAGCCTTTTCTTGGTGTTCAAAGTGTCCTGGGACAGCGTGGGTGTCCGCGGACACATCGAAAAATCAGAACGCAGGGAATTTAAATTTAAATACTGTGCCCCATTAACCCGTTGAGGTTTGCTCTGAAAAGAGCCTTTTTTTGTTTTCTTAGCAGATGCTTCAGAAACACCTTTTATTTTGTATTTTTTGTGTGTTTCTTTTCCTTATTTTCCTCCAAAAATCTTCACATTTGCTTCTCCAAAGCAAACCTTAGGTTCCAAAATAGCATGGCATTTCCCAAAAAAGATAAAGACATGCCATCTTCCTTAAAGTAATCAACATTATCAGAGTCAAAGTTGTCATTGTTGGAAACCAACATGCCAGCTCTAGTCATAAAATAAAACATGCCTCGGTTTATTAAGCACCTAGCAACATTTTGCTGAGGACAAAAAACAGAACTATTGTCCCACATTGCCCTAGGTATCACACCAGAAAAGATTATCTTGGCATTTGGAAGTACTTTCATGGCTGCCTGAACCAAGTTTTCCAGATCTTGCAACAAAGTAGGGACACTGACGTAGCCCAAATGCAAAGCACCGCAGTGTAGGACAACATGTGGACTATTAAACCTAGCTATATCCTGACAAACTACAAGAATTGCCTGCAAATTCAAATCAGGCACAGTGCTCGAAACCACCTCCACTCCTTTTAAGTCAAAATTGTTAGCCACATTCCTAGATTTAGCATACTGCTCCAAACCATTCACAAACATATCTCCAACCACCAACACCCTGACTTTCTCCACCTCCACCATCTTCACTACACACAGCCTCTCTCAATACGAAGTAGAACCTCAACACCTGATTTGCTAATCCTCAAAGAACATTGCCATCCCCATTTCATGCTCGGAAACCCTGGATGTGGCACGTAAGTAACACTGGGGCAGCCCTTCTACCCTTTCCACTTCACTCTCAGCATCATTCCCTCATTGGATACTGTTAAGCAGTCACACAACCATCCACCAATCACAAGCAAGACCGCTACATCTAACTCCATCATCACAATTCAGCACTTTAGATGTAATGTTTATCATTCCGAGTACAATTGCGCTGTTACTGCAAAGCACCTACAGAAACTACTTGTAAACTCTCCAGCATTTCTACTTGCAGATTCATGCACATCCACATGCATGAACACAAAGTACAGGTATGAATATTTATTACACAGTACATCCATACATGCCAACATTCCGATCAACCTGGGAGGGACATTTCCTCAGAAAAATTCGGAGACATTTGTGTCATAAGAATGCATTGGGCAAAGGTGTATTTTCGGCAGGCGAATGTGATAATAAATAACAATATCTGGAGGATTGGAATGTATGCTACATGTACATCTCTTGTTTGAATGCATATAAACAGAGTAACTACTACTTACCCTGTGTAACCTGTAAAACAAGCTAACTGTCACTTCTCCCATCTGCTCTGATAAAGAGTCACTTACAAAGTGGTCTGCTCTCCAAATTTGTATTTACCAATATTATTAACTGCAATGGGCAAACTGATATTATCTTCATTCATTCTATCATTTCTATAACCACTGCCACGTATTTAACCACATTTCAACCATGATAGCATTTAATGCATTATAGTGCATAAAATGTACATACAATTTCCTTTCTATACATTATGCCTATTTCACATACATTCTATTATTTCAACTTCCTTTACAAATGACTATATTAGTAATCAGTCACAACACACACAGCTATCTAACAAAGTGTCATTTCATGTCAAAAGATGGGAGACCCGAGCCAGGGTGGGTACACCTTTTTTTTCACCCCCACATTGCACCTACACCAGAATTGACCTTTTGTTAATCTCGGAAGAGGGGAACTGGGTGGCACAACAGCCGAAGGTGGAAGCCATAACTTGGTCGGACCACAAACTACTCATAGCTAATTGGTGACTGCCCATCTCCCCAAGATCTTCCCGATGGCGCTATAATGATACACTTCTCAGGGACCCGGTATTTCGTGATTTCATGAGACAAGAAATGTTGGCCTACTTTGAGACAAACAACACCGGTGAAACGGATATGTCCATGGTGTGGGATGCCGCAAAAGCCACTTTTCAGGGGCCTTCTTATAGCGGAGGGCTAGAGACGTAAACGGGAAAGGGGCCTAATCGAGGGTAAACTCCTCCCAGAGCTGGGTGCTCTGCGAGCCAGACTGGGCCTCCCAGGGGTTGATCGTGGGGCTCTCTTGGAGGAGATGCAGGGTAAAAGACAGGAACTCCATACGGTCCTCATAGGGGAAGTTATCAAGAAAATTAGGTATACTAAGCAGAGGTACTACGAACGGGGAGACAAGGTGGGGACCCTACTGGCACAGAGGGCTCGGGGCTGTAGGGTTTAGAGAGGAGTCACTCGTCTCAGGGATGGAGTGGGCGGGATTCACGGGGGCCGTGAGGAAATAGCTGATTATTACAGCAAACTCCATTTCAAAGAGGCAGGCGAATCACTGGAGGACATCCGCGCCTACCTAGCAGAACACCCTCTGCCTAGGCTGTCCAACATTGAGCTAGAGGTCCTCGAGAGAGAGATATCGGAGGAGGAGGTGGAGGGGCCATCAAAAGACTCAAGGTGGGAAAGGTACCGGGAGATGACGGCTATACAGCCGATTTTTACAAGCAGACCCAACCCGTCCTGCTGAAGCCCCTGGCCAAATTGTTTAACCAGATCAGAAATCGGGAGTCCATCCCACCGACATTTCTGCAGGCCCTCATGACTGGTATACCCAAACCCGGCAAGGACCAGACGGAATGTGGGTCCTATAGACCCATCTCACTCCTCAACCTAGACGCTAAAATCTTTGCTAGAATCCTGGCCACCAGACTTGAGGGTTGCCTCCCGCGCCTGGTACACCCCGACCAAGCGGGATTTGTCTTGAACAGGCAGGGTTCCGATAATATGCGGAAGACGCTCCATGTACTTGCCTCGAGAGGGGTCCACGACGAAGGCGCGCTTCTACTGGCCCTTGACGTGGAGAAGGCCTTCGACAGGGTCAGCTGGGCTTTTATGAGGGAGGTATTCACGACTCTGGGTATGGGCCCGAGGTGGCTAGGTTGGATCTCCGCGCTCTATTCCTCCCCCTCCGCTAGAGTGGTGGCAAATGGGACTGAGTCAAGGACATTCCCCCTCGAGCGTGGTACACGGCAGGGATGCCCTTTGTCCCCACTAAACTACGCACTCATGATGGCACCATGGGCAATCTCGATCCGTAACGATGTGGCCATCAGGGGAGTACAGGTCGGAGAGATGCAGTGAAAAATCTACCTTTTTGCAGACGATGCACTACTCTATATCACTAACCCATCCCAAACAGTCCCCCGAATGCTGCAGGGCCTCTCGCGCTATGGGGACCTATCGGGGTACAAAGTCAATCTTGAGAAATCGGTGGCGTTCATAGGGGGAAACTTACCAGATTCAGAGATGGCTTTTGTTAACGGGCTCCCCTTTAGGCTGAGAGATGACGGATTCCAGTACCTCGGGGTCCAGATCACCCGTGATCCCGAGTGCTTATACCCAGCCAATTTCCCCCCCTCTGGTCAGCAATCAGGAAAGACATAGAGCGATGGTCAGGGTCGGGGCTCTCCTGGATGGCACGTCTCAACCTCATAAAAATGGTAATCCTTCCCAAGTTTTTATTTCTCTTTCAAATGCTCCCAGTGCTGATCCCCAAAACATTTTTCAAGGAAACGAAGCGAGTCCTCCTCAACTTCCTCTGGTCAGGTAAAAAACATAGAATCTCCTACGAGGTGCTGACCAGACCGAAGGAGGATGGAGTGGAGGGAAACCCTGACCTAGAAACATACCACAGAGCCTCCCAAGTGAGGGTCCTGGTCGACCACTTTGCCCCGGGTATGAAAAAACAATGGGTAGCCATGAACAATGGGCCACTTGCACCTGTCACCATAGAGGAATGGCTCTGGGTCCCAAGGAGGAAGATCCCTAGAAGTGTCTTGTATCACCCAGTCCTAAAAGTGCTGTGGTCCCTATGGAAGGAGGGAGGGGGTTACTACTGCTGGCTCACAACCTGGCCCTTCCCATTGAGCTGTATTTGGCCCCCCCCCCTTCCTGGCCAAGATAGCAGATCCAGCAGCGTACCAGACGTGGTTCGAGGCAGGCCTTAGCAGGACTGGTCACCTTTGGGTGGGGGGCTCTTTCTTACCCTTGAAACATCTGGAAGACGCCCTGGGGATAGGCACCCTGTCCCCCTTTCGCTATCTCCAGCTTAAGGGAGTCCTAACTGAACCATCCTTGGGGGACACCCTTAGGAGAGACCTCACAGACTTTGAAAAACTCCTCCTTTCGGCAAGGGTCTCCAAGGGAATAATAACCCGCCTCTACAAGCTTTTCCTCTTTTCTGTCCCAAGAGACCCCCCACCTGCACGCACACAATGGGGAAAGGACCTGGGCGAGGAAATCGACGACGAGAGGTGGGGGGATATGTGTAGGCGGGCCAATCGCTCCACGGCCTCACTCCAGTATCGCCACCAGGCCCTCAAGGTATTGCATCGCTGGCACTACCCCCCGCAGAGGATTGCTAGTATGAGGCCAGGGTACGACCCACATTGCTGGAAGTGTAAGACCAAAAGGGGGGATTATATTCACTTGTAGTGGAGGTGCCCGGTGGTCCAAAAGTACTGGGAGGAGGTATTGTCATGGATTAAGGGGATAGACGGGGTGGAGCGGCCTTCCTGCCCCTTGCTTCTCCTTTTCGGAATTAACATTGGAGATGATCACGAAAATACCCATGACCACATGCTGCAGGTTATGTTGGTGGCGGCCAGGTGCTGCCTGGCACAAAAATGGAAGAACCCCGGAATGCCCGGGGAAAAAGCATGGGCAGCCAAGGTACGGGCCATTTACAACATGGAATTCCTCACACATCTACTTGACGAATCTAGATCCAACATCGAGGAAATATGGCTCCCCTTCTTCGAAAAATACGGCCGCTCAGTATAATCTTAAGCACCAGACCCAGAGAACTCCCCCCTGGGGGCCTCGGGCCATCGTACACTAGTCCAACTTCAAGTCCCTCAAAGCTCGGCCCATGACTTCGGCGTGCTAAGTGCACATCATGTAGACATTGCTACACTCTTTTCGGAACCCGTCAGATATGCAATTATTGAGAACTTGAACTGGTGGGGGGTGGGGGGTGGGAAGTGGTGGGGGGTGATGGGTTATAACTGGTTTCCTGTTTATTCATGTTTAAATATGTTCTGGATTGTTGTAACACATGTGCGAAACCTAATAAAACTTGATTTTCAAAAAAAAAGGTGGGAGAAATAACAGTATAATTATGGAAAAGGGCTTTCTGGTGTGTTGTAAAATTACACGCAGCCAGGATGAGTACATGCATCTTTATTTATGCACACAGATAGCCAATATCATTTGAAAGGCTCCCAACTGAAACACCACTGCCTCTACAACTCTTCTTCCAATCTGCACAGCTCTCCCACTCCAGCTGGTTGCCCATTCCGTTCTAGATTTCACAACAGCATTCAACTATGCACAGGTGCAGTCATATCTATCACATCATCTACAACTATGTACAGTGTTGTAAAGCAAGACATACAACATCTCCCCCCTTCCCTTCAGTCTGCAACACAAGCACCAGGTCCTTACTTGCAACCCAGACTCTCCATCTCTAAGCACCACAGAATCACCCAGTACTTAGTAACCACCTACTGAGTAATAAGCTGCTGACCCCATCAAATCCTTCTGATTTATTTCCCACACCTTCCCAAATACATACATTGCATACTTTTCCATACAGTTCCTGCCATTTACCCTGTACAAATAGCAAACAAAGCATACGATTATTTCTTCTATCTCCTAACATCCAATAACACTGCCTTACAAAGCCAAGTGTGCTCTATGCGCTTACTATTGTACTAATTTCTAAAGCACATTCAACTAACAGATTCTAAATACAATATACAGAATACACATAGGCAAAGAAAAGTGCATGTACATGCTACGCAAAGCTATCAGAAAGCACTACTACTGCAAAAACTAAGAAATCTATGTCTACATTAACAACAATGCTATTAACACACATATTTACTAACTTTTTTCTTTCACAATTGCAGTGAAGACAACTCTCCTGAAAAGCAGCAGCGTCTGAAGTACGAACGAGAACTCAGAAGAAACCTACTCTTTCCATCCAAAAAAGTAAGTGCAATACTGCCATAATGTTCTGTCACTCAAACACTGTTGAATTCTAGTATTCTAGAACAAACAATTGTATTAACCCTGCAACATTAGATTCAGTATTAGTGCTTCCCCTCACCAACTCCATACTTTCTATTGCAATCTGAACGCCAGTATAGTAACACACAAATACAAGTCTAGCCTTCCTAACCTGATGGAGCAGCCCATTGCACAATCACACACCTCTACATACATCCTTACCATCATGCTCAGAGACTCATGCACAAAGCACACATACACTGCACAAGATCCCGACCCACACTTTCTTTTTTTCTCCAACAGACCCCAAAGAATGCCTACCAAAAAAGCAACTCTGTAGAAAGCAACGCACAAGTAAACAAAATCAAACAAAAATTCTCCAAAATAAGCATCCACCTCTAGCAGAATTTGTACAAAAAGTTCAAACAAAACAGCTAATACAGTCATTAAGCGAAACAAAACAAGTTTCCAGTATAGAAACTTTGCCTCCTCTTTCCAAATTTAAAATGAAACAGAAAGTGATTAACAAGACTGCAGCTACCACTAGGGCTAACGCTACACCTATAAATCTCGATGTAACGGCAAGTAAGCATACCAAAAAAAATCTTTTACAAAAAATGTTCCGCCACAGAGTCCTTCAGAACCTTATAAAAGCAGGAGAGAAATCACGCACAACCCTTAAAACCTACCGTAGAAAATTAATCCTAGAATCTCTCATAGACAGTGCACTCCTTCTCAAAAGGACATTTTGTAATTTAATTTTAAACAGAATGAAACCACTAACAAAACTAAGAACTAAACTACAAAAAAGACTTCTCAAGAAACAGAATATCAGCAAAGATAACTTCACAAACATCTGTGGAGGTGAATGGAGTCACACCACAAGCACAGAACCATATTTCAATGAAGAAGCATACAAACAAAAGCAAATAATCTCAATTGCGATACATGGCAGTGGACGAGGGTATGAAAAACTTAGTTATACCATTATGGAACAAGAAACGCTGCTCACAGAAATATCCCCAGAAAACTCAGTATCACCTGTCCATTCCACTGAACCAATACGTCCAGTCTACAAATGGCCATGCACATCAATGTGTAACATTACCAAAAAATCTTTCAAATCTTTACGCCAGTTCCTCAATCAGTATGTGAAAGGCAAAGAGAAATTCAATATTAAACTACTACACAATATGGACCCCTGTCCAGTGCGCAAATACACAGGACTACAAGGACATTCATTAGCATACATTTCTGGACCTATTTGCAAAAGCACCTTCCACCATATCAAAATGATATCAACACACCATACAACTATAGGAAATCTGGTCCATAAACTGTACTATGCTGCTTTAACACTAGCCAACTTAAATAACAATCTTCTCCATGGTACAGCCAAACAACTACTCCATGAAATAGAGCATATCCAGAGAAATTATTTTGGAATTGAAAGCCACTTACAAAATGCAATCGATTTACAACATAATAATAATAATAATCATTTAGCATTTATATAGCGTTACAAAACCTCAGGTATCTGAGCTCTGCTTATTATTACCCACAGTGTATGGTGCTCATTCATCAACCTCGGAAGGATGAAAGGTTGAGTTTGGCCCTGCCAGGATTCGAACCTGCATCAGCAGGCTCGGCACGGATACCAAAGTGAGCGCTCTACTCGCTGTGATATTTGATCGGCTACCACCAAATTACCAGATTGGCAACCTTCTATTGCACACATGCAAAAAAGAAATACTAAAGTTTATAAGTATATCTGCTGAAGTACCCAACCATTTGTGTGTATGTTGCCGCAGGACTTTTGATAAAAATAGCACAGAAACTGTAGACATAAAATACAAAATAGAAGACAATGAAGATTCCAAATGGTTCCAATTAGCTCTGTATCTTACAGCAGAAAGCAAATATGAAATTACTGACCCCTTAATACTTTGCAGTTACTGCACTGAAAAACTTGACAACAACCAAACACCTTCACGTGCTATCACAAATAACTTGGAATTATTCCCATTACCAAAACCCCTGCAACAACTCAACTTATATGAGAGCATCATAATTCAAACAGTGCACCCATTTCAAGCAATAATACACCTTCAACCAAAAACAGCAAACCGACCTCCCTCTGAATTAGTGAAAGGCATTCGTTGCAAAGTAGTTTACTTGCCCTTAGATCACAAAGAAAATGTACACACTCTGGGAGTGCAAAGTCCAATAGATCAAACTTTAATTATCTTAGTAAATGGCGTACCTACAAGAGACAAAAAAAATTGGCAACAACTCGTGGACTTACATAACGTTAGACAAGCCCTGCAATATCTAAAAGACAACAACGAATACTACAGAGAAATTAATATTGAAGAAAACTTGAAGGGAAACCACTGAAATAATTCAAGATTCATCAGAAACTGGTCTTGAACTTCTAGATCCTGCTACAGAATCCAATATTTTAGACCATTATGCAATTCACCCATTACACTCTAAAGACGCCATAGATGATGCACTGGAAACGTACCAAATGCGACAAGCCAAAGGATCTCCAATCAGCATATGGGAAAAAGGTATAGAAGCATGTACCTTTCCTCTACTCTTTCCTACTGGCAAAGGAGGAAGGTACAATGATAGACCCACACAAATAACATCATCAGAATACTGCTCTTTACGAATGTATTCTGAAGCCCCCAGATTTTGACAAAATGTAGAATATATATTCCACCTTCTCTTTGAAAGTGAACTAGCAACTCTATGATACAGAGTTGCACACACATTGAAATCAGGTACCCATTTTTAAAATATGTCAGCTATGGAATTACTACAAAAAGTGCAAGAAAAAGATCAGATTTTACAAAAGTATAACAAATCTTTTAGCAAACATGTGTGGTACAAAAGAATACTGGCTCCGACATCACAGAGATGTACGCTGTATGATAAGAAACCTTGACCCACCCACTTGGTTTAACTTGGTTAACTTGCTAAACCCATAGGAAGAGCACTTTTTAGGTGGCTTATAACTTCGCTCCCCCTGGACGAATCCTCACCAAACTATGCAAAAAAAGTATATGTCCCACTCTGAATTCGTAAAGTTTGGTGAGGTTTGGTGAAGGGGGGGCAAAGTTATAGAGGGGGTCCCAAATTTCTTTTTTTCCCCATAGACATAATGGGAAAACATTTCTGTTGCTCCTACAGCCCAAACTGCTGGACGGATTTTCACCAAATCTGCAGGAGGGCACGGCGGCTTGGTCCCAAAACAACCAAAACATAAGGCAAAAAAAATAGTGATATATATGTCTGCTCCGCGGACAGGACACCGATTGGAAACACAACATGTTCTCTGATTGGCTGGGAGGAGGCGTGAGGTGCGTCAAATTGTTTCGATGCCCCCGCCATATTGGACGTGCAGCCACGTGCTGGAAGTGAGCATAAATCCAATTTTGGGGACTGTGTTGGTGTGTATGAGTGCTTGGAGAGGGTGGGGGAGTAAGAGATGGGTAAATGCTGTATTTGTTTAGGTGGGAGAAGGCTGTGATGTCTTTGCAGTTTTCACGGTCAACGCGGTTGTCCACGGACATACTAAACACTGGGCGCACTACTGGCTATTTTAGTTCAGCATGTGTTGGTTATGGGTCGCTAGAAGAGCATTGGGTGAAGGGGGTATGTATTGAAGAGTTTGTAGTTGGTTGTAATTATTTTTTTAGTATGTTAATTGAAGTGCATAGTTTTGAGGTGAATGTATTATGTTTTTGGGTTGTGGTCATTATTGGATGTGGGGATGCTTTGGTGTCATGTGCACAGGGTTGAAGATATCCCAACGACCGTGCAAACAATGCGTGCATAACCGAACATGCTTTTTTTAATCTTGAGAAAAATGCAACATGCTTTCTCCAGTGATGTGTTCCTCGCTATCTCAGAGATAAAGCTTTGATACGTTATGCTGACACCTTCATCATCCTGGTTATCTCAGTTAGAATAATGTATAATGTATACATGCACATATCCACCATTAACCTTTTGGTTATACTTTTCCGTATAAAGAAATATCCAACACAATGCACCTCAGTCAGCACTAGTGGGTTTAATACACATCATTCAAATCACTCTGCTGTCATTGCTTATGTAGGTATAAACACAATCATTTACGGTAACCTGCATTAGTCTTACTCTGTAATTTCAAATCACTGTTAAAAGAGTCACAACAGAAGTAAACAGGTGGAGGCAAGCTTTTTTAACGTTCTCGGTCATTTGACAGGTATTCCTGGACAAACTTGGGTAGAGAGTGAAAACTTTGCTCCACCTGTTACCCCTGCTCCTTGCAGGTAACCAACAGGAGCTCATTTTTATCAAATTAGTAAATTTGTGGCCGGGAGCTATTACATGTTGAAATACTCATAGGTGACTGCCCGCCACCAGATATTTGTCATTTGCCAAGCACTTTTACACTCTGCTTTCCAAAGTGAGTAAAAGCATGGCAAGCGGCAATCACAATTACACTTACACTTGAAAGCTGCCTTACATGCTTGCATGTCGCGCAGAATTACATTTTTATTGTGAACACTGCTTACCATGTGAGCATGGCAACCAGCCCTCACAATACAATTAAATACTGCTTGTCATGCTCGCATTTCGGGCAGAATTTGATTTTCATTGTGAACAATGCTTACCATGCATGCATGGTAAGAAGTGTTCACAATTACAAATAAACGCTGTCTCGCATACAATAGATCCCTTTGGTCTCCTCCTAATTTATGCTGATGGATAAAGCTGGCTGGCCCCATAGGGATCTCCAGCATTTGTGCCGACATGCAAATCCATTCCTGTGCAAATGTTGGAACATTTGTATGGCGGAGTGGAAGGGGGGTGGCAGAGACACAAATGTAGTTCTGCCCCTCCTCTCCACCATACAAATGTATGAAAATGTGGTGTGGCATGATTGAAAGGCATTATAGCTTTAATTAAGGTTTTTACAGCTTTCAGTCACATTATGCCATCCATGAACATGAGCTCCCCAGTGTCTCCCCCCAATTTAGCTATAACTAAGGCAGAGCGGCTGAGGTCCCTAGGGATAATGCCTATATTTTACACAAATCTAAAGCAGATGGAATACACAGATATTTATTGTAATACCTGCCATGCAACACTTGGCATATGTCTTCTTTAGACTATCCCTACGAAAATAATCCAAATCCCATAGAGTGGTCCATGTAAGTCTTGGAAGATACAGTCCGTTCAGTGGAATTTGTAGCTCATTCAAAATGAAGCTCTTGGTCTGCCCTGGACACAGGTACCAATACCCTAAACAAAAAAATCACCTGTACGTATCTGAGTCATTACCCTCCAACCACCATCAGTCTTGCACTCCCTATTCCTAAAGAAAAAAGGCTGTAACCTTGTCACCTACCACCCATGTTGATTTACTTAAAGCTAGTTCATCCTTTAACGACCTAATTTCACAAGATATCAATGCTGGGGCTAACCATTTTCTTCTATTGTCTTTGAATAATTGGCAAATAAACAAAACATGAGAAACACATTTCTTAATTATTGAACAATTTGGACAATGATCTAAAGAGGCATGTTTTCAGTTAGCAAATAGGTCGGCACATGGTAAAATGTTTAACCTGAACTTACCCTGAATGCTTTTTTGACCTGCAGTTTTATCATGTTCAGCTATAACTCGGGATTTGCCTTTGTAAGGTAAATATTTGAAGAATTGGGGGCAGCCTAGGGACCTTGCTTTGAATGTATACATGACCCTTGTCTACTGATGTTATTGTTGACTGGTTACGGCTGTGTGTAGGGGCAAACGTACACTTAAACAAATCACAGATAATGGCCATGAAGTACCAAGACAAAGACTTGGTGTGCTGTGATAGTCCAACATGTCGGCCCTACGTGCACCATGCCCTGCTAGCTAGCATACTGAGCTATGTGAGCAGCATTTGTATTTGTCCATCCTTGGCAGCAGAAAATAAGCAGCATCTTTCTTTAGGGTGGAATATACTTTCCTGCCTCTGGTGTGTCCTCTTCTTGCTGTCCGCTTCCCCTCACCCTTTACCACATTTCTCCTCTGATCCACCTACCCCTGCACTCAGTCTTCTACCACCACCCCTTCTTATTCTGTATACACTATGCAGCTAGAGTAACCATGACACTATTGAGGTGATATTGAGGTGATATTTATCCACCCCTCCAAAAAGAAGAGAGTTTAGAACAAAGGTGTTGTCCCAGAACAATAAATGGTGGGAGCATATTGTGGCGGGGTAGTAGTAAACCATAAAAAATAAAGCACTGTTTAGCCACTTAAAACATCACAAGGAGAGAAAATCCATACAGTAGTCATTTTTGCAAACTGTTGTTAAGTGCTTGCTTGTGAATGAGAGACCCCGTGATGTCATGTGGAATGTTCATGTGTGAATGCTGTATGAGTGTTCTACCCGAGGTCAGTTAAGCCTGGGTGATGGGACCCAGTGTTTATCCTTATATGTAGCTTAATGTAACTATGTAATAATGTATGGGTAAGAAGCCCAAGAAGACCACCGAAGTTACATTATTACACTGGCAACGAGGATTACTGAAACAAAGAACCTGCGCAAAGAAGACTGCTGAGGGGGGAGCAGCAGAGGAAGGCAAGGAACCACTGCCCCCCAAAGATAAGAAGTAAGTCCCATCACCCAGGGGTGAAGAGCGCAAGGGGCATAGAAGTAAAGAAAGACCCAGCGCAGGCCCAGGGCTCAAATAAAGAGGACGGGGTAACCCAGCACAGAAGCAGAGGGGTTAAGTCTTGTAGTGAAGCCCCAAATAGTAAAGCAGGCCCCAAGGAGAAGTGTTGAAGCTTGAAGTAGAAGCTGCAGCAAAATGACTGGGGAAGTGAAGCCCCAATAGCGAAGCAGGCCCCAAAAGTGTGAAGTGTGAAGCAGAGGCAGGGTGCGGTGTTATGAAGATAAGCACCTGCGCTGTGATATTTTGAAGCAGAAGCAGGTTCCAAAGGGCAGTGTCCAGGGGGTTGTAAAGTGGAGAAAGCCCCAGCATGGGCCCCAGGGTGCAGCGTGATGAAGATAAGCACCTGCGCTGTGATATTTTGAAGCAGAAGTAGGCTCCAAAGGACAGAAGTAGAAGCAAAGTGAAGGGAGAAATAAAGTGAGGAAGACGGTCCCAAAAATGACAATTTGGGAAAGCAGATGCAGCGTGGTAACCAAAGGTGTGAAGAAGTCACTGCAATGTTGAGCCCAGTGAAGTTCCCATAGCGAAGGGAGGAAGAAATAAGTGGGAAGGACCTTTGGGCAATGAGAAATTATTGTTTTGTTTTGGCAGAAGCGCTATAGAGCGAAGTGAAACCACATGACTTTGGGGGATTTGGTGCAGTATAACTTCCCCAAACTTTCTTAGGCCAGACTAAAAGAAGTGATGGGCATGAAGAAAGAGCGCCATTATATGAAGCGTCATCATATGCATGTATCCTTTTAAGTTATGAACTTTACGGATGATTTGTATTTCAGTAGAGTCACGTTATTAAGGCTACGTTAATGCAAGAAGATACTGTATTCTTATGAGAATGCAAATGATAGTGAGACTATGCATATGTGGTCTACAAGTATTGAAGTTTAAAAGTTACTGATTGAAGCCTAACCTTTTGAGGGTTTGCAGCTATAAATTGACTTTTATGTACTTTATAGAATACAGTTATTGTCTTAAGTGAGAAAGTTGGAGGTGCATGATGCATGCCTGGAGTTGCAAGAAAGAGAGCCTGAGTGGGCTAGAAGTAACCTTTTGAGGCATTTCAGGGTTATGTTGTCTAGTGCAACATGGATTTATAGAAGTTTAGAGGTATGCACATGAAGCAAAAGTAGGCTCATGAAGGCGGCATGGACTTTTAGAGATTCATAGATTTGCAGATTTTACTGTAATAAGGTATTGAAATTCAAAATGTCCTATTTTAGAAGTGGGTCGCCATTGTTGAAGGTTGGTATGAAGTGCAAATATACAAGAAGTGTGATAGTGCAAATATATCAGAAGTGTGATAGTTGAAGTGAAGTGTAGGGTGATAACGTTCTCAATAGAGGAAGGTAGCGGCTTCCCTTTTTAGTGAAGTGTGAAGTGAAGAGTAGGAATAGCGTCCCCAATGGAGGAGGGTAGTGCCTCCAATCAGCAGTGAAGTATAGGGATTGCATTCTCAATATAGGAAGGTAGCACCCCAATCCCAAGTGAAGTGTAGCGCCTTCTATGAGAAGTGAAGTGTAGGCATAGTGTCCCTTTCAACCTGAAGTGAAGTGTAGGGATAGCGTCTCTTTCAACGTGAAGTGATGAGTAGGGATAGCGTCCCGCAGCAGAGTTGGGATACTGTCCCGCAGTGGAGGGATAGCGTCTTGCAGCAGAGTAGGGATAGTGTCCCGCAGCAGAGTACGGATAGCGTCCTGCAGCAGAGCAGGGATAGTGTCCCGGAGCAGAGTAGGATTAGCATCCCGCAGCAGAGTAGGGATAGCGTCCCACGTCAGAGTAGGGATAGCGTCACTCATAAAAGTAAGGGATAGCATCCCTCATCAGAGTAGGGGTAGCGCCCCGGACCGGTATAGAGATAGCGTCCCTGAGTAGAGTGGGGATAGCGTCCCTCATCAGAGTAGGGGTAGCGCCACAAACCACTATAGGGATAGTATCCTGCATCAGAGTAGGGATAGCGTCCCTGAGCAGAGTAGGGATAGAGTCCCGCAGCAGAGTAGGGATAGCGTCCCACAGCACAGTAGGGATAGCGTCCCGCAGCAGAGTAGGGATAGCGTCCTGCAGCAGAGTAGGATTAACGTCCCACAGCAGAGTAGGGATAGCCTCCCTCATCAGAGTAAGGGATAGCATTCCTCATCAGAGTAGGGGTAGCGCCCCGCAACAGTATAGGGATAGCATCCCGCATCAGAGTAGGGATAGCGTCCCTGAGCAGAGTAGGGAGAGCGTCCCGCAACAATATGGGGATAGCGTCCCTGATATATTTTCTTTAGAGCTGCATCTCTCTATAAAAAGATGCATGGTGTGGATGTCCTGTATGAGTGCCCTGTATTATGTTGTGTTTCCCAGGCCAGTGGCGGTTGTAAAAAGGAAAGGGACGTGTTGTGATGTGTTTGTTGGTGTGGTGTGGGAAAGGAAGGAGGTGTGTTGTGAAGTGCTTGCTTGTATTGTGAATGAGAGACCCTGTGATGTCATGTGGAATGTTGATCTGTGAATGCTGTATGAGTGTTCTACGGGAGGTCAGTTAAGCCTGGGTGATGGGACCAAGTGTTTATCCTTATATGTAGCCTAATGTAACTAGTAATAAAGTATATGTAAGAAGCCCAAGAAGACCCCTGAAGTTAGATTATTACACAAACAATCATGTGTAATTGTCATTTCATGATTTTACTGTCTACTCTCACTCTGATGAGTGGGAACTGTTTGTTTGTTTGTTTGTTTATTTATTTGTATGGCGCACCTTACCCAGGGGCAACAGGGCGCAGGCAAAAGATAATTCGAAGCTTACAATGTTGCAGAAATATACACTTTGAAGTAGTAATAAAAATAATCAGAATTACAGGAATAAAATATACAAATCTTCATACATACAAAGTCAATATCTATGCAGGGGTAAATATACAGATATGTACAGGGCTGTTAGAGGCGGGTAAACCTAAAAGAATATTCAGGATTACAGGAATAAGAGGTATACAAGTCTTCAAACATTAAGAGTCAATGGGCCTCATTACGGCCCAGGCGGTAAATTACCGCCTGGGCCGTGACTTTACCACCATGGCGTAAACTACGTTTACGCCATGGTGGTTGGCGGACTTACCGCCCCATTCCAACCTTGGCGGGGCGGTAAGTACCCAATCCCCATTTACCCTTCCCCATTCCCATTTTTGCCCCATAGGGCATAATGGGAGTGGGGAAGGCGTTAATTACGCCACCGTAAATTACGGTGGCGTAATTAACTCCAAGAGTCCCTTAGCGCCATGGATTTTAACACCTGCTAAAAGCAGGTGTTAAAAGCTCCATGGCGCTAAGGGACCTCGTACTCAGGCGGTAAGGGTCGGCGCTGTTTACGCTGCCGTAAACCCCTTACCGCCTGGGTCGTAATGAGGCCCAATATCTATACAGGAGGTAAGAGTACAGAAGTGTGCAGGGCTGTTAGAGGCGAAGGCAGAATCACGAACAAGAGTATCACTATCTATACATAGGTGTAGAAAGTGCAGCTAAATACAAGGGTTATTGGAGTTAAGGTGACTGATGAGGTGTCTTCTAAAGTGCAAGTATGGTTGGTCAGCTCTTAGGTTGTGAGGCAGAGAGTTCCAGAGCGTGGCAGCTTTCACCGGGAAACTGTTCCCACCAATGGTGGAGAGTTTGAATCTGGGAATTATCAGACGGTTGGAATTGATAGTTCTTGTTTGTCGGATGGAGGACTTTCTCTTTACCTTGTCCATCAGATAACTGGGGGCGGCATTGTTGAGGGCTTTATGGGTTAGGGAGGCCAACTTTAGTTTGATTTTGTTGTCTGTAGAGAGCCATTTCTGTTGGCGTCTAGTGGTTGAGATATGATCTCTCTTATTAATGCCGAGGGCCGCTCTCAAGGCATTGTTTTGTAGGATTTGGAGCCTGTGGATAATGGCTTTGTTGGCACCGCTATAGAGGGCATTACAATAATCAAGCCTAGATAGTATGAGTGCTCTTGCCAGGATCAGGCAGCTGTCATTGGATAGGAATGGTCTGCCTGCCCTTATTAATTTGCAAGTGTACGCAGTGGTAGATGCTAGTGATTAACCTGTTTAGTGAATGACATAGTGGCATCCAGATAAAAGCCAAGGGTTTTTACTTCCCTGGATACTCTGATGAGATTACCATCTATGTTGAATTCGGCGTATTCAAGGCCTAGTTTGTTGATATTAGCAGGGGTACCTAAGATGATGAGCTCTGTCTTGTCATCATTCAAGCATAGACCATGAGATGCCATCCATGCCTGAATGATGAGATATACCCTATTCACCAACTCACTGTCCTTACTGTGATCCCCTGAAAGTGGGAGGAGAATCTGAGTGTCATCAGCATAATTAGTGTAGGTGACACCCAGATGGTCCAGATCGTCGAACAGGGGTTTGGTGAAGATGTTATAAAGTGTGGGGGAGACGCATGAGCCCTGCGGGACTCCGCAAGTGATAGGAGAGGGGTCTGCTGCTGCTGAAGGGGAGAAGACTCTCATAGTTCTCTCACTCAGAAAGGATTCAATCCATTTGATAGCTTCTGGGGAGAAATGAGCAGCTGAGTCAAGGTGTCTGCAGAGGACCTTGTGGTCGACGAGGTCGAAGCCGCGGAGAGGTCGAGTAAGAGGAGGAGTGCTGTCTTGCCCTTGTCCCTCAGATCATCAATTTGGGTTTTCAGATCGATGAGGGCTGTTTCCGTGCCGTGTAATGGGCGGAAACCTGATTGTCTGGCGCCTAGTAGCTTGTGTAGTTCTAGGTATTTTTGAATCTGGACATAGGCAACTTTGTCCAAGATTTTCAGTAGGAAGGGTACCGTTGTGATGGGTCGGTAGTTGGTGGGGATGAGGGGATCGAGCGTCTGTTTTTTGAGGAGGGGGAGTACCCAAGATTGTTTTAAGTTGGAAGGGATACTGCCTGAGGAGAAGGAGGCATTTATAAGTTTAGAGATAAAGGGTGACAGGTCTCTGGCTGCGTCCTTTATTATGTGTGCAGGGCAGATATCGCCTTTACAGTTTGATGGTTTAAGAGAGAGGATGATTTTCTCAACCTCAAGGGTGGTAGTTTTAGAGAAGGTGAATGAGTTAGTGTGTGTACTTGGTGAGGCTTTGGGCGGAGATGTGGGAGGGTTAGTGAGGTTTAGGGAATCTTTTTTTAGATGAATTTTATTTTGCAGGGTGTTTATTTTATTTGCTAGTGCTTGTTGGATGTCTGTGCACCAGGTCTGGTTCTTGGTGCAGGTGTCGGGTGTGGCTATGGGTGACTCAAGTTCCTTCAGTATGGAGAAGAGCTCCTTCATACTTGAGTTGGAGTTGGCAATGCGGATGTTATAGGAATTCCGTTTAGCTAAGCAGATTTCAGCTTTGTAATGACGAGAAATCGTGTCCAGGATGGCTTTCTTTTCACTGGAGGGGCATAATTTCCAATCAGCTTCACATTTGCGCTTTTTTAGGCGGAGGACTTTGAGTTCGGGTGTGTACCATTTGTTTAGATGGGTTTTAGGCTTACTGGTGCGAAGTTTGAGTGGGGCAATTTTGTCCATGGTAGTTAACATGATTTTATTATATTCGTGAACTAGTGTGTTGGGATCTAGATTGTCTGGCAATGCGTTTAGGGTTGGAAGGATAGCTGGGATGATTTTTTCTATTGAGATATTTTTCTTGTTTCTTGTGAGGCAGGGGGGTGCCAGTGACACAGTTGTGGTAGGTGATCTAGAGGTCAATAGGTTAAATGAGACCAGCGAATGGTCGGTCCAAGGTAGTGGTGTGGTGGCGGAGATGACCGCTGAGCAATTGGCATCAGCAACCCAGTCTAGGGTTCTACCCTTCAGGTGGGTGGGTAGGTTGACTTTTTGTGAGAGTCCGAGTGATGAGATCGTATTGGCTATGGTAGAGGCATGTATGTCTGCTGGGTCGTTGAACCCTAAGTTAAGGTCCCCTAGTAGCAGTAGTTGTGAAGTGGTTTTCGCATTGTTAGAAATTAGGTTGTGTAGATCTTCCTCGAAGGTTCCGAGTGGACCTGGTGGTCTGTAGATCAGGTGGATAGTGAGGGATTGGGTATTGTTTATGGGGAGTTTGGCGGTGAGGGATTCACACGATTGCAGAGTTTGGGTCGGGGCTAGTCTGAGAGCTAAACTTACTTTCGATATGATGGCGATGCCACCGCCCCGGTTACCTACCCGGTCCTGCCTGTTGTTTAATCTACTGTTGGATCCGAGTGATCCCATGTTTGCACAGAGTTCAAAGAGACTTCAGTTATATGTCCTCCTGAATATGTTAAACACACATGTAGCAGAACCCGTTTGATTGTGACATCACTAGACAAGCGCCAAATATAAATTTGGCACCAGTCTACAAAAGTAATTTTTAAGTGGGCTTTTTTATCTTCAAACCCTGGTGGAACAGTGTGAAAAGGTATGCCAAAGGCTGAGATTCTTGCTACACAGTCACCCTTCAGCAGAGTGCCCCAGGCCCAACAAACCCTCCCCCGGCAATGACAGAGGACTCAGCCAAGGGCAAGTTAGAACTGTCCTTTATTTTCCATAACGGACAGGGATCATACAGGAAACCAAAATCTCCAGCAATCACAGCTCCTGGGCCTATGTCACAGGATTTTGTTATCAAATTACATCACAACTGGTGACCTTTCCCCAAAAACCTAAAAGCTCATTCTATTGGGTGACTGGGGTGGTAGTACCTATAGAAGGCATCTATATCGGTTAGTTAACTGGTACTTTGATATCCGGTGGTTTCGCCTGAGACTTCCCCAAAAACTATCAAGTAAATTGTTGCAGGGTGGCAGGACTACCATTGGCTGTTGCCCATTACCCTCCACCCCAGGATTTGGCCTCCATGATTGGCTGGAGCGGGTCTCCCCGGGCCTGGGACCCTGCACTTGCATAATATCCTGGCAGTTAAGGGGTTAAGATGCCCCTTGGATTCGGCATTTGGCAGATTCGTACAGATTATAGGAGAGACTATGCTTAGTTGTTTATCAAGGCGTCCAAATTGTGACTGTAGTACATTTATAGGACATGTGCAGGCTTTAGTATTTACTTGGGTTACATTTGATTAAAGATAACTGAGTGCTTTGAGAATTGTTTGTTGGGCGTATTTATTTTTCTCACTAATTTGTCCAGTTCATTAAGAATTTGTGTTCTGTTAATAGACAAAATGATCTCCTGTGATAGACAGTTATTTCTGAAACCTTTTGGGCATTATTGCATGGTACATTATTTGTCCATTGTTTCCCAGCATAATGTCAATTCAAATAAATTGATGAACGTTTAAAGAGCAAGATCTGATGTTTAACCAGCACCTAATTGAGACAACGTAATGTGGCCTTACTGGCTTAATATTGGCCCGCAACAGTTGTGGCGACAGCACCAAGAGAGTGAGTGGATTGCGCAGCCCAGCAGCTGTGAGGGGAAACAGAGGAGCAGAATCCTGGGTATGAATGTGACGAGGAGAAGTAAAGCCGAGACTGGCAGTTTTCCAAATCGCTGGACCCATTAACTCTGCGTGTGAAGCGGATAGCCTCCCTAGCGCTCAGTAGGAGATTAGCCTGCAAGGTCTCCCTACAGTGGAAGGAATATAGCCTGAGCTTGTTTTGTCCTTCATTTATTATTTACGTAGGTATTATGCACCGAAAGCCCACAGGCATCGGGGTGCAAGAAACATTTACGCTAAAGACATACATCAATAACGGGATAATTATCCTTCTAGATTAGAGGCAGCCCCAGCAGTTTAGGAAGCACCTGGTTTTAACCCCGCTCACTGAACTTATTAACTTCAGACAACAGTGATACATACATATCTTCTGTCCACCCTGATATTGACAAAGCCATCATGAATGAGGGTTGACCATGGAGTTAGTTGCAGGAAAGTGCAGATGAAAGAGGCTATCTTGTGGTTACTTGAGCCAGTACAATGTTAGGCCTATTTGCTCTGCTAACATAGTGAGGGTTGTCCCTTGCTGTTTTTTCTTCAGATGTTCAATTTGAATTAATCCCATAACATCACTCGTTCTGTATAGAATCTCAGGAAATAACAGCTCAGTGCATTGTGGGTGCTGTTTGACTGGAGAGCAGTCTCCCCAATGCCAAAATATGGTTGGTTATCATAGCTCTCCTATACTAATACAAAGGCAGGAGAATCAGGCTAAACCAAATAGGCAAACCAAAAGGGATGGATTTGCAAAGAAAGGTCCCTCCATCAGTGGTCAAAATGACACCAGTGAGAATGACCCTGCTAATAAGGCACTAATACAAGTCTCTGTCAACACCATTGTAAAGGTGACCAGATTTAAAAAGTAAAAAAACGGACAGGACAACTAAAATAAAAGTTGGACTAACTATTAAAAGTGGCTGTCAAGGCACTACACTTCAGTAGCGTTTGGAGGAAAAGGGGGTTTAAGTGTTACTGTTCAAGGAAACACATATTATAATTAATTTATCACAAACAAACACTATCCTAAATTGTAAAATGCAGCATTTCTTCTGTGCAAGATTGTGAATTCCTGCCTGTCGCCTATGTAGACATACTACAAAAAACCGGGACCTCTTCAGTTTCCAATGGAAACAGAATCTTGAGAAAGGAGGACAGAGCAGCAAAAACCGGGACAGTCCCGGCAAAACTGAGACGTCACGTCACCCTAACCATTGTGGATTACCTGCATAATCTAAAGGAGAGCATTGGATCTATGGATAACAAACTCAATAACCTTAAAGCAAAGGTTAAATTGTCCAGCTCCAAAATTGATCAGCTATGCTCCAGAATAAGTGAGTCTGAATAGGGGCATTCAACAACAGAGGATAAACTGCAGCACCATGAATCTTCTGTAACTGCACTTAAATCTGAACTAGGGAAGGTGCAAGCCAATAATCTTGAACTTGAAATTTTCTTCAGATGTAATATTGTTCGTATACTCGGACCCCTAGAGCTATTTCTCAAAATGATCCAGCCTGAGTTATTAGGGAATCCAGTGTGTTCTGCACACTTTCCGATCGAATGTGCCCATAGAGCACTTGGTTTGTGCCCGGCTCCTGGACTACCACTGCACTCGGTCATTGCTAGAATTTTCAACTGAGACAGAAACCTTATCCTTCATGATGCTAGAGACAAGGAGCAATTGAAATATCAGTCTACCGATATCCTGATGTTTCCTGATTACAGTCTGTTGGTGCAGGCCTCAAGGAAATCCCTCAATAATGTCTGCATGCTTCTACAAGACTGCCAAGGCAGTAAGAAGGAGATCCTTTCCATTGGGGCCCCAGCTCCTACCTTCCCACACTCCCACTGCCCTTTATGGGCCCCCGCCCCTCACCCTCTTGTGGGGCAAAAAACCTTAGGGTCATCTTTAATTCCTCTCTCTCCTTCTCTCCTCACATTGCAGACCTTGCCAAGAAGGCCTACTATCAACTGCATCTGTTCAGAGGTATTCTCCCTTTCCTCACCTTCCCCCAGAAACTCAATGTCTCCAGATCTCTGGTCCTTTCTAGGCTTGACTACTGTAATAGCCTCTTCCTTAATCTCCCTTCTTCCTCCCTTTGTCCGCTTCAACTAATTCAGAATAAGAACGCAAGACTTCTTCTTGGCCTCAAGCCCAGGGACCGCATCTTTCCAGCCCTAAATTCTCTCCCCTGGCTCCCTGTTGCTGCTAGGATCAAATTCAAGACCCTGCATCATCAGACGGATCTCCTTAAGTTCCGGAAGCTCCTCAAGACCTCCATTTTTTCCTCCTCCTACTTCTCTCTCCCTCTCTCATGCTAACCCCCCCTTACCCCCTCTAAGACTGGATCCTGGTTCCGTCTGAATATTGCAGGGTCCCAGGCCCTCTTTTGCCCAGCCCTCCCAAGCCCCCTTCCATCTTTTTTCCCTGTGCTTACCTGCTCTCCATGGCAGTTCCCTTTGGGTCTACCTGTAACACCTGCACTTCAGCCTTCACCTTCCCTCCCACCTTAGCTGTTATTGCTCAGACACTTCCCCTTGCTTCCCTTGCATTTCTTGTTCAGCACTTGTACGATCTGAATTTCACAAGGCATAGTAGGACAGTTATTGTATCTTTCTCCCTCCCCGTTTTGTCTTGTGGTGCCCTGAAATACCTCTTGTATAGGCACCTTACAAATTTCCAATTAATAAATAAATAAACAACTTGATAAATCCTCCCTGAGGGTGAAGGTCATCCCAATGCATGACCTTCATAGATGTGATGGCATATCTAAACTTAATTGACATTTGGTGGAAACTACATGAAATGTGAGTTCAGATATCTTTCTTAAGCTCATGACTCATATTCCAGATTGGGTATGTGGTTGGGCCCCTCCAGTATCCATAGTAAACACTGTTTGTTATGAGATTCTAGCTAGGTCTCTGTCTAATCACTGACTAATTACTATTAATATTATGATACCATAACGCTGTCAGTGGACTTGTGGCAATTTAAGCCAGATGCCCTTACTAACTTGACTTTTAAAAGGCAGATATCAGAGAAGAGATTTATTTATTTATTTGTACATTTATATAGTGCACCAAGCCCTGGGGCATCTGGGCACTTAACTTAGGAAAATGGTTACAGGTTGGTTTGTTGTGGTAATAGGTTACAGTCGAACCACACGCTTACATAACTGTTTGGTTAATTACAGGTTGTCATAGTAGGTTTTTTACAAGTTGTCATGGATCTAGTACATTGTTACATATACATGTTTGCCCTAAACAGTTGCATTACTTGCATATAGTGTAGAGTAAACCCATGTTGTGGTGCATACCGGGTTAGACATGGTCAGGTTGTTGGTGCTTTAGTCGTCTTGGGTGAAGAGCCAGGTTTTAAGACTTTTACAGAAAGACCAGAGAGGATCATTCTCTCTGAGGGCTAGTGGCATGGAGTTCCACTGTTTCGCTGTGATCACTGGGAAGCTACAGCTTCCGTATTTTTTCTGTTTGAATCTGGGTATAGTAAGGAGGTGTGAATAGGAAGATCTGGTGGGTCTTTTAGACTGGGCTTTTGAGATTTGGTTGGCGAGGTAAGCTGGGGTACCTTTGGACAAGCATTTATGCATTAGCGAGAGAACTTTGAATTTAAAACGATTGCCTACAGAAAGCTAGTGGAGGTTGCGGTTGGCTGAGGAAATATGATCCTTTTTGGGAATGTTGAGGGCGGCTCTGATTGTGTTATGTTGAATTATTTGCAACTTGCTGATTTTACGTTTGTTTGAGTCTGCAAAGAGAGAGTTGCAGTAGTCGATTCTGGATAGGTTGAGTGCTTTGGCTAGGGTGATGCAGTTGTCTGTTGTTAGAAATGGTCTGCTAGCTTTAATCAGTTTGGCAGTGTTTGCTGCCGCTGAGGCAATGGCATTGACTTGTCTAGTGAGAGACAGTGATGAGTCCAGATAAACTCCTAAGGTATTTACCTACTTGGCCACTGCAATGATGTTGCCATCAATATTGAATGATTTGTAGGATTGAGGTAGGGAGTTTAGTGTAGGGAGGTTGATGATTAGGAGTAACTCTGTTTTTTCATCATTCAGACAGAGCTAATGCTGTGCCATCCAGGCTTGGATGGTAAGGTAGATTTTGTTCAGAAGTTTGGTGTCAGTGTTGAAGTTTCCAGAGATTGGTAGGAGTATTTGGGTGTCATCAGCATAGTTGGTGTATGTGACGCCTAGTTTGTCAAGGAGGTCAAAGAGACGCTTGGTGAGCTCATTGCAGTGAGTGGGGGAGTCACAGGATCCTTGTGGAACTCCACATGTAACTGGGACAATGGGTGCTACTGCAATAGCGGAGAAAACTCTTGTAGTGCAGTCTCCCAGGAAGGATTTGGTCCATTTTATGGCATTGGTCGAGAAGTGGGCTGCATGTGCCAGGTGTTGGCATAGGATATTGTGAATGACTAAGTCGAATTCAGCGGACAGGTCTAGGAGGAGGAGAATTGCCAGTTCACCTTTATCTTTAATTTGATTCATTTGGATTTTCAGGTCCAAGAGGGCAGTTTCTGTGCCATGACCCAGGCGGAAGCCTGATTGGCGGAGACCTAGGAGGTTGTAATTTTCCAAATATTTTTCAATTTGTAGGTATGCGACTCTGTCTAGAATTTTCAGAAGAGACTGCACTGTAGTGATTGGGCAGTAATTGGTCTGGATGTTTGGGTCTAGGGTAGGTTTTTTTTTAGCAGTGGGAGCACTCAAGCCTCATTCAGGTTTTCAGGTGCATTGCTGGTGGTGAAGGAATTGTTAATCAGAACGGTGAAAAATGTGGCCAGCTAATCAGCACAATCTTTGATGAGGGTTACAGAGCAAATGTCGCTTTGGCATCTGGATGGCTTCAATCCCTTGATGATTTTTACAGTTTCAGAAGTGGAAATAGGGTGAATTCAAATCTGGGGATTGGGTTATTGGGGAAGGAGGGGGGCAGGTTAAGGCGTGGGTTGGCTGGGGCAAGCTTAGATGATTTGGCTTTGATTTCTGTGTGGAGTGAGGCTACTTTGTCAGATAGGGCTTTTGGATGTTGGTGCACCAGGAGAGATCCTTGATGCAGCGGTCTGGGGTGGGGGCTGGGGGCTTGAGCTCTGATAGTATGATAACAAGTTCTTTGTTGTCTGAGTTGGCATTCTCGATTCTGGTGTTATAGGTGTTGCCCTTTGAGTGTATGGTGGCTGTCTTGTATTTAGTAGCTAGGGAGTTGAACAGACATTCAGATAGGTCATTTAGGCCTAGGCTAAAGTCTCCCATGATGATAATGTTTGATAGGGGTTTGGTGTTAGTGGTGAAGAGGGATGCTATATCTCCCTCAAAGGAGGTCAGGGGGCCAGGCGGTCTGTAGATAAGGTGAATAGAAGGGTGGACGTTGCTGAGAGTGAACATTTTAGCAAGATCAGTTCCCCTGATGGGAAGGTCTGGTTGGTGATTACTCTTAGCTGTAGGTTGTTTTTAGCATTGAGTGCTACTCCCCCTTCTTTTGATCCTATTCTATCTTTCCTACGGATGTTGCAGCCTTCAGGGATGGCCATGGAAAGGATAGGACCAGCTGCTGCGTGGAGCCAGGTTTCTGTTATTGCTTGGAAGTCGAGGTTGTGGGTGATGATGAGGTCAGTTATGTCCTAGTGTCAGGAGGGATTTAGCATTGATCAGGGTGCCCTTGATGTTGAAAAAATGTGGTATTTGACCATTATCCTGCAGGTTAGATATAGGCTTTCCTGATTTTTTGTTTTCCACAGTGTTTTTTGTGGTTAGGATATGGCGGGAGGCTAGGTGTTTGTTTCTAGGTTTGATGGGTAATGGAATTGTGTGTGTCACAAGGTTTAGAGTTAGGGGTTCATTTCTGTGCTCTTTGAGGTCCGATGTTTTCTGGTCAATGGTAGTAATAGGTGTGGTGTGCAGGTCCATGGGGCTAGGGAAGGGCCGTGTCTTGGGGAGGAAGTGGAAAGGAGGGATGTCCCGTGAGTCAGGGAGCACCAGTGCTATTTGCACAGGGCGAGTGGTTTATGATTTGCAAGTTAGGTTGGTGAGGCGATTATATGGTCCCCCTGCGTGTGTCATGGTGATCTATGTTAACCCTAGTTGAGTGGGTCGCTGAGATCTATCTACTGGAGGACGGTAATACTTGACGCTGCTTGTAGCGTTTGCAGAGGGCCTAACTAACTTTGTGTACAAGCAGTGGACAAGTGTCACAATGGGGCAAATTTACATGTGTCTTTCAGTATTTGGCCAGGGAGCGCAGTGAGGGCGCGTCTAATTTTGAGTCACATACCCATCTAGATATGAGGTTCAGTCATGAGACACATATTGCAGTAAGAGCATGCCTGGATTTGATGTACAAACTCATCTAACTATGAGATTTAGGGCCTCATTACACAGTAGGCGTTATGGATTTACCGGTAACGTTAAATCCCCATGCGGATTACGACCCGGCACCGATAAGTACGGTGCCACTAATAGCGGGCAGGCCGCGGCGCGTGACCCTCCATCCCGTAAATTACGCCATGCCGCTATTAGCACAGCATCACAAGGCTAGTGGACATGCCAATAGCGGCATGGTAAAGCCCCCCAACCCCCTTACCGCCATGGTGCTAATACCGGCATCGCGAGCCACCCGTTAAGAGAACTGCGCAGTGTTCCCACCTGCCACAGGTGGACACAATCAGCACAGGTGGAGACTGTGGCAGCTCAAAAGGAGCACACCACACCCCTTCCCACACCCCTTCCCACACCAAGATGGTTCCAATACTGGCAGCATTACATGTCCTGGAGGACCTCATTGCAGCACAGCTGCAACAACAACAGGCAGCACAAAGGAGACGCAGGAGGAGGAGGAGGGCAAGACAGGCACAGCAAGCACCACCACGGCACCTAATCATACCACAGAGGCACCCACCAATCCCCAGGATCAGAGCCAGTCCATTTAACCTAACCCCTGAGCAGATACACACCCTATACCGTCTGGACCGGGTTACCATCACCAGCATCGTGGACCTGATACATGACGACATTGTGAGCCTCATAGACATCAGAACTGCCATCCCCCCACTACTGAAGGTGGTGAGTGTGCTCCACTTCCTGGCCACAGGCACCTACCAGCATACAGTGGGACAGATGCATGGCATTTCACAACCAGTATTCTCCCGCACGCTGAACCAGGTACTCGATGCCCTCCAAAAGCATGCACCTGAACACATATCCATGCCACGGACTGCCCAGGATATTGCAAACACAAAGTTGGCTTCTATTCACTGGCAGGCATCCCAAGTTGCATCAGGGCCATCGACTGTACCCATGTGGAATTGGTGGTCCCACATCACAATGAAGTAGTCTACCGAAACAGGAAGCAATTCCACTCCATCAATGTCCAAATGGTATGTGACGCCAACAAGATAATCACACATTGCTGTGCCCGATTTCCCGGATCAACCCATGATTCCATGGTCCTGCAGAACTCAACTATCCCACGCTACATGGAGTGACACAACGGACAACGTTCGTGGCTACTTGGTGAGTAGCAGGGCAAGCACATGGCAGTGTGATTGGGGGCGGGAGAGATACATACTCCAACTGGGTGTGATTGGGGGGGAGATACATACTCCAACTGGGTGTGATTGGGGGGAGAGATACATACTCCAACTGGGTGTGATTGGGGGGGAGAGATACATACTCCAACTAGGTGTGATTGTGGGGGGGAGAGATACATACTCCAACTGGGTGTGATTGGGGGTGGAGAGATACATACTCCAACTGGGTGTGATTGGGGGGGGAGAGATACATACTCCAACTGGATGTAGCTTGTTGTCTGTTGGCAAAATGCACATACAGATGTACGCCAATGTCCATCTGGGAAGGCAGGCAACGTACTTGAGATGAACCGACGTGCAAGTATAAGCTACACAACACAGATGACATTCCAGGTCTTGTAACATTAAACATCCATCCACATACACATTGCACAACATTCCAGGCCACAAAATACAAACATTTTGCGCATGCCATCAAGATAGTCATCCTGAATTAGTCCAGAACAACATCAATAATGCAATGTGCCCTATAATGCATGCAAAGGGATCACCCCTAGCCATAGCATTTCACCATGCACCCATACAACCACTGAAGTGATGCCTCTCTGCATGGCAACATCAATGTTGGAATGGCAGTACACCAGCAGTGTTGAACCAAATCTGCCTGGGCCCAGGGACACCGAAGACCTCGCCTCACCCAGGACATGTCAATTACTGTTGGAGGCATTAATGGGGCATGTCCACTTGCAGGGTCGACCTCCCCCTTGCACATTGCTGTCACACAGACCATCTGCATGTATGCTGTTAATTGTGTACTTGAATCACAATGCGATGTCAATTTGTGTGATATGAACAAGCTGCTCTTGAGGTGAACAGTAACAGGACCCCTGTGTTTTGTTCGTTCCCCCATACAGGTGATGCGGGCTATCCCCTGAAGACCTGGGTCCTCACACCTGTAAGGAATCCACAGAACAGGCACGAGGAGGAATACAATCGTGCACATACCCGTACCCGCACCGTGATCGAGCAGACTTTTGGCCTTTTGAAGTCACGGTTTAGGTGCATTAGCAGGTCCGGTGGCGCTCTCCTGTATGGACATGAGAAGGTGGCCAAGATCACCATGGCATGTGTCATGCAGCACAATATGTGTATCAGACGGAATGTGCCACTGCCCCCTGACGTTGAAATAGAAGTACCTGATGAGGATGATGATGGTGATGAGGACGGAGGTGAAGGGGATGCAGGTCTTGCAAGAGGGGATGGGCAGGAGGGACGTGCTGTGAGACAGCATCTGATCAACCAAATATTCTGAGGAACATGTTTTCGTACTGTCACATGGATATGGGTAGTAATGCACTGGTGTATGTTTGGAATCACGCAATGGACCCTGTCGCCAATGAAGTACACAAACACAATGAAGATGTCCAAGCCTGTGTTTTGATCAGAAACCAGTGTATTGAGTAACGGAAAGGTGAAAAAGTGCAAGTCCCCAAACATCCCACCACCCTTCCCCCCACCCCCCACAACAGACCCATAACACCCTTCCCCCCACCCCCCACAACAGACCCATAACACCCTTTCCCCCCACCCCCCACAACAGACCCATAACACCCTTCCCCCCACCCCCCAGAACAGTCCCTCATGTGTCTGCCATGTTTGCGTTGGCCCATGCACGCAGAGGAATCTCCATTAATCTCCTATTTGCCATTGTCTGTAGCAGCATTTGGCGGATGGGCAGACGTGCGCCTGGTGGTGCGTGTTGAGCGCCGGAGGGGGCTTGTCTGTCTTGAGCCGGAGGATGATGATGGGGCAGACTGGCCTGGTTGTGAGAAGTGGCGGTCCATTGTGTCGGCCATGCGAGTAAGGACCTCCCTGAGCCTGGATATCTCGTTACACAGCCTGTCAGTGTTTGCGTCCATCCTCTCAGTGGAGTACCTCGCCGTGTCCACAGTATTCTCCCTGAGATGGGCAGCCTCCTCAGCATGCTGGCCAACCAGCACAGTCAGTTCGTGTTGACGCTGCAGGATGGTGGTCAGTTGGAGGGCAGTGCTGGGTGATGCTGTACTGGATGCTGTGCCCTCAGATGCATCCACTGCAGCAGGTGAAGCCACCATGGGGGACATTATGGCTGGATTGTTGTCCTCAACAGTCACATCAGACCCAGGTGTCTGGAATGGTGCTGGCTCTGGGGTTCTAGGGGGGCTTGGGGTGTGCATCTCCATTGGCCCAACTAGGTTGTCCTCAGGATCAGATAGGGGGGCAGTGGGGGCTGCCTCACCAGCGGAGCTTGCCGCAGCTGATGGTGGGCCCTCGGTGGCTGGTATTGGTGCCTGTGGGTTCACCACCGGTGGTGGGGCTGCAGTTTGTGGTGCAGCTACTTCTGCCCTGGCAGTGGCACTCCTGCGATGTTTCCCGCTCATCAGGTGTGACCTTCCCCCCTTGCCCCTGGATGTTGTGGGGGTGTCCTCCGAGTCCTGTGCCCTTGGACTCTTACTCGTAGCTGGTGCCTGGGATACATTAGCGGCATCCTCACCATCTGTATGTGAGCCTGTCAGGGACAAGAAGGGGGATGGCATTGGTTGCGTTTCAATATACTTAATGCAAATTACATGATTGATGCAGTTGGGGCCATTGGGACTTAGTAGTTGTGGATGCAGGTGATGTGCCAGTTCAGTGCCTCATCCATGCATGGTTGTGTTTGGAACTTGTCTCTGGTGATGTGTGCATGTGTGTGTGTTTGGGTCTGACACTGACATGGTGAGGGATGGATGCATGTGTGGATGTGTGTCCATGCATGAGAGGAGTCTGTGCTCACATATGTGGGGAACAGTACATTCACATCGCATCCTGTCATGTGGTCACTCACCTCCATCCGAAGTGGTACCCACGCCGAGCTCCATGGTGCCTACTCCCTCAATGGATTCCACAGCAATCAGGTTTCCACAGGTCTCCTCCCATTCTTTTAGTCTGATTGGTGAACCAGCTCCACCTGCACTGGCAATGCGGTGGTTTTCTGCAAGGATGCCCCTCACCCGCAGTCTGAGGTCATCCCACCTCTTCCTGCACTCACGCACAGTGCGGGTGCTGGTGCCCACTGCACTGACTTTGATTGCAACTTCCTCCCAGATGGCTTTTTTTTAGTAGTGTTGGCCGCCGCATGTCATTGGCAAAAACAACCTCTGCATTCTCAGCCAGGGTCTGTGTCAGCATATTCAATTCCTCTGCTGTAAATTTCTCCTTGCGCTGCCTGTCAGTGCTTTATTTTAATGCCTTGGGCATGATGCAGGTGTCCCGGATGATTTTGAACTGCTAACGACTCAAAACGGGTCCAGGGGGCAGAGGATGGCAATGGATTGTGTTTTTAAAGATGGCCGCCGTGCTCTTTCCCGTTCCAGTGCGATGACGCTATTTCCGGTTCTGCAATTTAACGGTCACCGCTATTTGCGGTGACCGCTATTTGCATGCAGCAGGAGGGCAGAGGTGCAATCTGCACTTTCGTCGAGGGCGGTAGGTGACTTTTTTGGGTCTTCACCGCCATGGCGGTAGGGGGTTTACCGGCATGGTGCTATGCTCGTGTCCGCGTACTCGTAATGGTGCGTTATTAGCGCACTCTTGCGAGGGCGGACACGTTGATAGCGCCATGCCGGTATTTTGGGATTTTTACCACACAACGTGTAATGAGGCCCTTAGTGTTAAAAGGTAAAAGGTATGATCAAGCACCTTGCAGTTCAATACATCTAACTATGATATTCAGTAGTCAGGCGAAGCACAGATTGCAGTGAAGGCACGTCCAAGTTTAAATTACAAACACATCTAGCTTTGAAATTCAGTAGTCATGTACAGAGCGCAGTAAACGCGAGTTTGGAATTGCAACACAAAATCATCTAAGTATGAAATTCAATCATGAGACACAGACTGCAGTGAAGGCACGTCTAAGTTTGAATTACAAGCATAACAAACGATAAGATTCAGTAGTCATGCACAAAGCCTGGAAACAGCAGATCTGAATTTGATTCACAAGCACACCTAACATTGAGATTTAAATGTGAAACATGGGAAGCAATGAAAGTATGTCTGATTTGATTTACATGTGCATTTGGGAATGGAACAGTCATGCGCAGTGCGCAATAAGAGCGCGTCTAGAGTTGCGTCTCAAGTGCACCTAGATAAAAGAGGCATTCGTAAAACACGAAGTGCAGTGCGAGCATGTCTGAGATAAATTATGAGCACGTCTCACTATGAGATTTTAGTAGTCCTCCACAGGGCGTGGTAAAAATCGCACCTGCATTTGAATTTGCATGTCATTCAGGCATATGATGAGTAGGCTACTCAGTTTGTTTACCTGTCGATGGGGTATGTGATCACTTCAAAGGTTTGTTGAACTGGGAGTTAGTTGTGGATGGTTTAATGCACATCAGGGCTTTGCTTGCCATTAATGAGCATGAGCGAGATAGGTAGCTAGATCATAAGGGAGCGCAATAGCCATGGGTCCTGCAATAGCCAAGGTGCTACAGTGGACGTTTCTCTTAGGGCATTGGATCAACTTACATTTGATTGCACTATGGGCGTATCTGCAGCAAGGGTGTGGGCGACTCTTGGGCAGTTAGACTGGAGGGAGATTGGGCAGTAAGGCCCTGCATCAGGGGTTTGGGCTTACTTGTGATGTAAACCTGTCTGCCGTGTCATGATCCTCTGTGCTCAGGCAGGCTCAGACAGGGGCCTTAGCTATGGGGCCTTTGCATGGGGGGCCGGAGTTTCACCTGCCCGATTAGCTATTGACTGATTTGTACAGTGCAGGAGCCAATCACTGCAGCGTTGACTTCCTGTGTGTGTCTGGGTCCAGGATGAGCATTCAGTCGGCCATCTTGGATAATATGGTCCACAGTAACAAATATATGGTGGAATCAATTTCTAGCGCTTGCATCAGACGGCGCTCTGCTTTAATGTGGTTGGCGTTAAGATCGCATAAAATACAGGTTATTTTTCAGATGAATTTCGCATATTCTGAGGTGTGGCAAATGCAGGGGGCTTACCTGTTATTTGTGACATTAGATTGCATAGATGCAGGGAGCTGTTCTTTCTGTTGCGAGGGGTGCTCACTGCGGCGAAGCTCCGGTATCTGGTGCAGCAGTGAAATGAGAATCAAGGAAGGAGAGGCTTAGCAGCCTTAGCTATGCGGCTTTTGTGTGGGGGGGGCGGCTTTTTGCCAACCGGCTTAGCTATTGGCTGATTTGTATGGTGCAGGGGCCAATCACTGCAGCGTTGGCCTCCTATGCGTGTCGGGGTCCAGGATGGGCATTCAGTCGGCCATCCTGGATGTTTCGATCCACATTAACAAATATATGGTGGACTCGATTTCTAGCGCTTGCATCAAACGGCGCTCTGCTTTAATGCTTGTCGTGGTTGGCGTTAAGATCGCATAAAATACAGGTTATTTTTCAGATGAATTTTGCATATTCTGAGGTGTGGCAAATGCAGGGGGCTTACCTGTTATTTGTGACATTAGATTGTATAGATGCAGGCAGCTGTTCTTTCTGTTGCGAGGGGCGCTCACTGCGGCAAAGCTCCGGTATCTGGTGCAGCAGTGAAATGAGAATCAAGGAAGGAGAGGCTTAGCAGCCTTAGCTATGGGGCTTTTGTGTGGGGGGGGCGGCTTTTTGTCAACCGGCTTAGCTATTGGCTGATTTGTACGGTGCAGGGGCCAATCACTGCAGCGTTGGCCTCCGATGTGTGTCGGGGTCCAGGATGGGCATTCAGTCGCCCATCTTGGATGTTTCGATCCACATTAACAAATATATGGTGGACTCGATTTCTAACGCTTGCATCAAACGGCGCTCTGCTTTAATGCTTGTCGTGATTGTCGTTGAGAGTGAATAAAATAAAGGTTATGCTTCAGATGAATTTCACATATTCTGAGGTGTGGCGGATGCAAGGACCATACCTGTTATTCGTGACATCAGATTATATAGATGCAGGCAGCTGTTCTTCGTGACGCGAGGGGAGCTTGCTACGGTGAAGCTCCGGCATCTGGTGTGGCGGTGAAAAGAGATGATTCATTTTTCTCAAGTCAACACTCAGTTAATGTTATATTTCCATTTGGGAGGCTTTTATGATTAAGGGAGTTTGTATTTCTAATGAACATGGAATAATTAAATCTGTGCAAATTGAATTGGAATAGTGTGAAATCAAGTGAAGTGACTTGAAATTGAGCTTTCCTCTAAAGCCTCGTCCAGCACATTGAGGTACCTGCAGTCTATATTAGCTAGTTTTTCAGCAATTTGTGGATATGGACATTAAAATGTGTGCCTGAAAGACAATGGCTTGTAGATATGCAGATTCTGACCAACCCGTGTGACTCTTAGCCTAAATGGTGAGGCAGGGTAGGGGATCATCAGAAATTGACTCCATACTATAGCCTGATAGTCTGCCTATTATTGATTGCACAGGAATAAACTTGAAATTCTTTCAATACTGAACCCGTGTACCCAACGCAAGGCCCTTTAAGATGAGGTAGCAATATTTTGAGATGGATGGGATGGAGAATATACTCAAATATCAATAATCAGACTGACTCAGGAAGTTTGCAAAGTACATCTATTTTAATATCAATTGTCTAAAACAGGGAGTATAACGAACATCAACGAACATCTGCTCGATCTTCTCACTCAGCGAGTTTAATAAAAAATGCAGGTTATATAGCAAAAAACTCTTCATCATTGATGTCAATCCACGTGGAATACTACAAAAACCTACTTGTGAAAGTGATAGGCTGAAAGGGAACATCTAGGTATACGTTCCATACTTGTTCAGGAAAGTGATTGGGCCTCTAACATCAAGTGGGGCAACTAAGCTCTCTTCTAGTCCAAGTCACTACGAACGTCATCAAATCCACAACGTACTATTGGTTATAAAAACAATAGGGCTCTATATGACGTGGCCCTCTACAATTGGTTGGCACCCTTGTACCCCTCTGTAATATTCCACACACACTAGCAGCACAGAGGCTAGCACCCAGGTGCTGGTGGGCTGGTCATAACCATAGCTTCCCACTTAATTAGCCTTACATCTAGCATCACTATTGCCATCTGCCAGTCAATTAGCCTTTGAACATGGCCTTGGAAATGTTCTCTGTGCCTGAGAATAAAAGGGAGTATAGGCATACTTTGTCTCTTGGTTTCGATGTAGCTCAACTCAGTATCTATTTTCATCCGATCATGTGACTGAAGACCATGTTTCAGAGCTTTTCTGTATTTGAAATACTATTAAATGATGAATCTCTGACATCTGCAATGTTCTTGCTCCTCGCCTCAGACAGGAGTTTGTTCTTTTCACATGTTTTGTAGATACTGCACGAACATCTAAGCTCACAGTGGCCTTGACTTCCTGGTGCTGGGCCAGCCATGCTTCTCTCAAATTTACGTCTGTCCTTAAGTCATTTTCCAACTGCGCCAGACTGAAACAGCGTTTCTATTTGCTGGGGTCAAGCTCTGTTAAAGTGCGATGTGGAACATCCATAGTCTATACATTCCTATGCACATAGATTGGCTCATCGCCGCAATCTATACACTACTTAGCCAGCTCTTTTTTTTAAAACTTTTATTTTTGGCCGCATAGGTTTACAAGGTACACACATCAAGGCAACAAGCATGACTAAGCAACATAAGGTGGAGCAATACATAAAACATGGTACATTAGTAATAGCATTGTCAGGTAATGGTTACATATGATTCATACGAGTACGGGATCTTTTCCAGCTCTGGAGAATGCATTTTTTGGCTATCATACACCCAATATTGAGAAATCTAGCCGAGCGTCTGGTGTCATCAGTATTCCAGGCTCCAAACAGGACGGCCAAAGGATCAGGGTCAATAACCGTTTCAGTGATGGCCATGAGTGTTTCTAGGATACTTTCCCAAAATCAAAGCAACTTGTCACAAGACCAGAATATGTGTAAGTGGTCCGCTTCTGTGGCCCCGCAACGGGGGCAGAGATGTGCCGTAGTGCGAGTGAAACTCGAGGTCCTATGCGGAGTATTGTAGAGTCTATTTAAAAGTTTGTACTGCATGGCGCGAAAACGGAAATTGAGGGAGACCTTTTGGGTGTGTAGGCACATATTGCCCCAGGCCCCGTCTGATAGTTCTAGGTCTAGTTCACTAGCCCATTCAACACGTGCCTTGTGAGTGGGAGTAGGGGTAGCATCATGTAGGATCTTGTAAAGTGAAGAGACTATTCCACGGGCACCGCCCGAGTTGGCAATATATGCAATGGCCGAGTTATCCGGGGGCTCAGCAGGGAATGTGGGCCATTTGGTGCGAAACGCGCCCCATAATCTATAGTATTGAAGGGTCTACAAGGCGGTCCCGGTGTGTCCCGGTTTCCAGGTTTGGGGGTCAATGAACCTGCCATCGGGGTAAAAGTCCGTCAGTGCTTGGTATCCCAGCTTCCCCCAGTGTCGGGCCAGCGCCGCATCATGAGTGGGTTCTAGGCCGGGGAAGGCCCACACAGGAAGCCATTTGTAATACGGGGAGGCTTCAGGTGTCTGAGATAGCAGGTGAGCCCAGGCTTGAAGGGTCGTGTTGATTGGGTCAATGGGAGAGTCGGGCGTGTATTGCCGATGTAGTATGATGGACATTAGGTCGATACCAGCAGCTGCCAGTCGCTCCAGTTTGATATGGGGACGCACCAGAGTACCAGGGTACCAGTGAGTGGCATGTTGGGCCTGGACCGCGTGCCAATAAAGTGACAGATCCGGAGCCGTGAGTCCCCCTTGTCTGTAAGGGAGTGTCATGTCCGTCCACTTTTTGTGTACTGCGCCAGAGTGCCAGAGGAACTGTGCACAAAGTGTGTGTAGTCTAGTAAAATATTCCCTCCCGGGCCACACGGGTACGTTACTAAACGTGTAAAGGAGTTTGGGGAGTAGGATCATTTTGATGAGGGAGAGCCGTCCAGCGATGGATAGTGGAAGGGCACGCCACCGTAGGATTTTTGTCTCAACTATTCGTGCTATCGCGGGGTAATTATCAGCAAGGAGGGTGGATTTGGCTAAGGGTATTTGCACACCCAGATATCTAACGCCATTCGGTGACCAGCGAAGGGGGTATTCGGTGGTGGGCTGCTGGGTGGATTCAGTGAGCTGGAAGATCTCTGATTTTGAGTAATTAATAGTGAAGCCGGAGTGAGTGCCAATGCGAGTGATATCTCTCAATATCGGGTCAAGATGAGTTGTGGGGTCTCTGATATACAGCAGAACACCGTCCGCATACAGAGATATAATTTCGGGGCTGTCTATCAATCTTATTCCCCTGCGGGCGTGATGAGCACGGACATAGTCTGCCATCGGCTCTACTGCTAGAGTGAATAGAATCGGAGAAAAGGGGCATCCCTGTCGGGTACCCCTGAAGAGTGTGAAAAGATCAGATGTCAATGTATTGGTTCTAACCCGCGCCACAGGAGAGGTGTATAACAATTTGATGAACCTAAGCATGTTTGGGCCAATGCCCATAGTCTCCAGCACCAGCCATGTGTATTTCCAGGAGACCATATCAAAGGCCTTCTGGGCATCCAGCGTGACCGCCACCGCTTGCACATCCTGATCAATGCGGGACATCACGTTGAACAATCTTCTGATGTTGTGGGAGGTAGACCTTCCAGGTACAAAACCGGCCTGGTCTTCATGAACTAAGTATGTCATAATGGGCAGAAATCGGTTCGCTATAATTTTTGCAAAGATCTTCGTGTCAAGATTCATAAGGGAAAGGGGTCTGTAGGACCCGCATTCATCACCAGGTTTACCAGGCTTGAGCAGCACTGTAATGGCTGCCTCGCGCATGGAAAGGGGAAGGATAGAGAGTCGGAGCGATTCATCCCAGACCTCAAGTAGCCTGGGAGCGATTATGGCGACGTGTTCTTGGTAGAAATGAGCGGTTAGGCCGTCAGGTCCCGGGGCTTTGCCTTTGGTTGAGAGTACAGAGACCTGTAGAACTCAGTGAATGTGTCTAGGATTTGTTGGTCAGCCCATTGAGCGTTACCATGTTTGTCTTTAATAGAGGTGATTTGCGTTCGGCCAGATTCCCATTTGATCAGTGTCGCTAACGTTTTCCCAGGCCTATCCCCCTCCCCATATTTCCTGGCTGCTTGTGGGCGGCTAAGGTATTGTATTTCGCTGACGGCGAGTTTGTTGAATGCCTGGAGTTCATCGGAGACCTGTGCAAGTATGGCAGGGTCAGCCCTAGCGGCACATCGCAGTTCCAATTGCTTCAGTTTGGTTTCAGATCGACCCAATGCGGCTCTGATTGTTTTCAGCACTCCAGCCTCCCGGGAGATGGACATACCCCTAATATACACTTTAAAGGCGTCCCACCGGACTGCAGCCGAGGTGTCCCGAAGAGTGTTGTGTTCAAAGAAAGACAGAATGTCAGCAAGTATTTCAACCCTAAACACAACATCCCTAAGGGCCTCGGATTTGAAACGCCAGGTGCTGAATGTCGGGACAAGTATCCCCAACTTCGCCGAGATTGTGATCGGGGCATGATCAGACAGTGTGCAAGGTAGGATCTGGGAGTCCACCACCCAGCCCATGACTCCCTTTGACACAAAAAATAGGTCTATCCTAGAAGAGCTATCGTGCACTGATGAATAGTAAGTGTAATCCCTCAGTTGGGGGTGTAACGTCCTCCAAACGTCGCAGATGTCAAGGGTCTTAATGTGGGAGTGCAGTCTGCGTGCAGCACTGGACAAAGAGCGGGGAGCAGTTCCAGTCCTGTCTAGGACCGTGTCAAGAATAAGATTTAAGTCTCCACCCCAAAAGATCGGTATGCCCACATATCCCAGCAATATGGTAGTGATATTATCAAAACATTCGGGAGAGTCCACATTGGGGCAGTAGGTGTTGACAAGTAGATATTCTTTGTTAGCCAAAGTACAATGTAGTATTACATAACGTCCCTCTGGGTTGGTGTAACTTTTGTGCAATGTGAACTTAATGGATTTATGAATCATCGTTAGTACTCCCCTGGATTGAGTGGAATAGGAGGTAAAGAATCTCGCAGGTCCCCATGCCGGGGCCATAGTTCTAGGTATGTGGCCATTGGAGTGTGTCTCCTGTAGGAGCAGTATTTTACAGCTGTGTCTGTTGGCATAAGCTATGATTTTGCAGGCCTTGGTATGATTTCTTAACCCACGGACATTCCAGGACATTATGACGGTAGACATTGCAGTGACAAATAAACCATTATACCACACATATTCTCAGTGGACATCTCGGATCCAGCAATAGTATGTGCCCCAAAGTTTGGAGTCAATCCTGCAATCGTGTCCCTTCAGTGCTCGCACCATGCAACCTCGTGTGCCTTTTTTAGATAACATCCCGTACCCACCCCCCACCCTCACCACCAACCCTAGTTTAGCAGTGTGACCCCCACCCATCCTTAACTGCACACAGTCGGATCGACCCCAACATTATCCAGCCTGTGCAGCAGCCCAACAGGGGCTAACCCAGAACAACGATATGAAGAACAGTGCAATCGCAGTGGGGTGCGCTATTGCCATGTGCTAGCACGCTTGGAACCCAGTGGGATCCGTGAAAAGACAAGCAGTGTTTGCGGTTTGGTAATGCATATTGCTGCATCTAACAGTGGCCGTGCCAGGCCTGAATGTGAATCAAAGGAACGTTACACTAAACAACAATAAGAAGTCAACATGATCACGATGAGTAGTTCAAAATGATGGTAATTTAACAGTGCATATCTGAGAGATTAGGTGCTGTGAGTACAGCCCGGATTGCATGGGACATGTGAATGTGACAGCAGGATAGTTGTGGGGGAGGCTAATGAGCGATGGAGCCAGCAGACCGGCTGGCCAAAGGACGATCAAGGGGAGCAAGCTTCGGACAAAGTTCAGTCATTCTCCATCATATCCTCAGCTGGTGGATGAGGGGGAATATGCGCTTCTATGAATTTCACCGCTTCCGAGGGCACCGTAAAGAAGTAAAGTTTGTTGTTGAATGTGAACTTTAGACGTGCAGGTAATAGGATGGCATAAGGAATGCTTCTCTCCCTGAGCAGTTTCTTAACTCCAAGAAATTGGCGGCGCTCCTGCTGGACTCCGGTCGAGAAGTCAGGGAAAATTCGGATCACCTGCGAGTCCACTCTGAGGTCACCCTTCTCACGTGCGAGGTGGAGAATCTGGTCACGATCTCTAAAACTCTGAATTTTTGCAATAATGGGCCTCAGAAAGTCACCAGGTTTGGGACGTGGGGCAAGTGACCTGTGGGCCCTTTCGATTGTGAAGAAGGGAGACAATTCCGGGTTGCCCAACAGGTCTTTCAAGAGGTTTTCGACGGCCAATTCGAGTCGGCCCTTCAGCGCATTTTCCGGGACCCCAATAATGCGTATATTATTCCTCCTTGATCTGGATTCAAGGTCGTCACACTTAGCCTTTACTGATTTCATGTCCGTGACAAGGGTGGCCACTGTACTCTGCAGTGTAACTATATTGTCCTCACTGGCACCGATTCTATTTTCAGCCTCAGTGATCCGCGTCCCCTGTTGATCCAGTTTGGCCCTAAGAGATGCCACATTAGCATTTATATCGTCTAACTTTTCGTGAAATGCAGCAAAGTTTCTAGCCATAGACTCCATCATGGCCGTCAGGTCCGCAGGAGGCCCCTCCGTAGGGAGTGGTGTGTCGGTCTGGTCACAAGAAGAATGGGCCGACTCGGATCTCGGGGTGGCTTTTGCAAATTTATCCATAGCCCCAGTCTTACTGGTATTCCTGGATCTGTTAGACATTGTGTAATATGAGTAAGTAGAATACAGGTGCTGTATATGACCTGGGGCTGTGCAAAGCAAAAGGTCAAAGGAAGGAGATCTGGCTTTTTGGATGATGTAGCAGTAGCCCACAGGGTTAGAAGAAACGTATTATCCAGGCTCCTGAGCCAGGGTGTAGGGGAGGCAGTGTCTGGGGAGACAACCATGCAGCACGCCTCAATGGATCATATGAGGCAGAATGGGTAATCGCCGTGGAATCCCAATGTCGTGGAGTGCAGCGATGAGGGAGCGGGGGGTATCAACCAGAGCGGAGGGGTCGCGGGAGAACCCGCCCCCAGTATCCTCCCCAGCTCCTCACCTCACGCTTGTGCAGGATCCGGGTGGCGGAGTCTCCAGTGAGCCCGCGCGAAGTCCGCGGGGGGATCCCACGCCGTCAATGGCACAGTTTCAGTGCCGCGCTGAGGGGCCCCCCGGCCGTAGGTCCAGTGGGGGCGATGTCCGCGGTGGGTCCCGCGGAGACACGGGGGCCGCAGGAAGAAGTCAGGCAGCGGCGCCGCACGGGCGCAGAGTGGCGGACAGCCGCAGGGGGATCCCAGCGGCAAGGCCGCGACGTCTGAGGCAGGATTCGCCCACGCGTATCAGCGCAGGTCGTGATGGCGGCCTCCACGCTCCCGATCAGCTACAGCCCCAAGGCTCCGGTAGGCCAGCGATCGAGCCAGGGAGGCGGGCGGCGAGAATAAGCGAGCAGTAGGGCCGCAGGCAGCGGTGGGCCCCGGCTGCGCAACCCGTCCCCCGCCCAGCGGCAGAGCGGCGGCCCAATCAGTCCAACGCGGGGCCGCGCCACTGGCCGAACTCAGGCCCAGGAGGTCCGATTCGGGCCAGAGTTTCACGGGCAGGTGAGGCGAAGTGCCTGCAAGGCAGGAGCCGGTTTACAGGATGGGGCAAGATGTTACACCGCATATGAAGGCAGATATAGAGCGGCGGCACACGGAGCTGGAAAGCTAGGCAGCCATTTTGTTGGCTGCTCAACAGCGCCCCGTACTTAGCCAGCTTTTAAGAATACTTTGTCTACTTGCGTTACTCTGTCTGTACAATTGTAAAATGACTTGGCATTTTCTTCATCCTTTCTGTAGCATGAGCATCTTCATCTCGAGCCTGACATGTTGCTCATCTTTAACACCTCCTCCTTAGATCTAATAGAATGGTTATTGTCTTCAGACTCTTTTCTGGATGCATCAGCTCTTCTTTCTTCAATCTTCTTTCTTGCTCGTTGTTTAAACTTCCTCCAGGATTTCATTCAAATGACCAGCATATTGTCCTGAGTGCATGTATGGTTTCCTCAATGGGTACCTCACTTTCAGGATTCTTTTCAGTATAGGTATTTTCAATGGCCCTGCACATGTCTCACACTCTGGCTCCCAACATATAGGCATCATGGCGGAGGATCTTTGAGGGGGGGTACTTGGCTCCACCTCTACAATGATACTCAACTCTTCATTCACCCAAATCTAATAAATCAGATTCCCAATTTCATAATTATTTAGACATGGCTACCTTGATCTGGTTGAGTGATGAACAAAGGGCATCACTTAACAATGGTCACACTACTGCTGAAACCATTGAAACAATCAAAGACCTCAAGTCGGGCAAAGCTCCAGGTCCAGATGGACCTGTTATTTAATTCTAGAAATTAATGTGCAGATGTGTTTGTAGGGGAGAGTCAGAAAATGGAGATTGGCTGAATCTAAAGTGAGAGGTGCGGAAACAGTGCCTTGCTTCATTTAAATGTTGTGTTTTTCACCTGAAAGACAATATCAGACAAATGATGCAGATTTCCCACCCACAAACTATGAATCAGTATTGAAACTGCCTGGAACGAAAACTCAAGAAATCCCAATTACTGAATCCTGTTGAGTTTTAACCTCCCGATAAAGGATGCTGAAAACGACTTTCATAAATTAAAACATTTCATTATAATTTAAAAACAGTACCTTATTGCTCTAAAGCAATGTACTTTACAGGATGGAATCTGTTAAATGCAGAACAGCGCTTCTCAACAATATAGCAACAGCTCTCACAAAAAACAGAGAGCAAAAATGAAAGAAGACCAAGGACTTGGTTTGGACCAACTTTGAATTAACAGCAAGAAATGCTTATTTCCGCTTTTCTAAATAAGACTTTCTGTATTTACCTGGACACTGTTCCATGTACAATCAAATGATGCATCATATTGCAACAGGATTTGTTTAACTTTCATTATCTATTTTGGCACATGTGAGGTGATGTTAAATGTACATAAAGGGCCAAATTACAAGTATGGAGATAGTCATGGTGCTATTAGCGCCATTGCTGCCTCCATACCGGGCTCCAATACCGGGTTCCTTCAATGGGGAATAACCAGGTCATTCCAACATTGGAGGACCCGGTAATTCCTCCTTGAAGGAACCATTCCCCATTCCTATTGGGGAGGGAGCTAATAACATTACTAACGTTACTAACGTTACTAACAGCCCATTATTAGCTCCCTCTTCCCCTCGCGGGACCCGGAAAGGATGTCTGGTTCTACCAGACATCTGTTCCGGGTGACATGAACCACTATTGTAATTCCCATTCACAAACTGTGACTGTGATACAGTGTACATTTGAATAAACCCTCCCTTATCACCTGTGCTTTTGTTTTGTGGAGCTCTCCATCCTGTATTCTACAGGGGCAAATTGGTTAGGTAACGTTTAATATGAAGGGGCCATGGTGTCAAAAGATTCTTAACTGAACAATGTCCAAAACTTCTTCTAGAGGTATATTGGGCAAGTCTTTTGGTGAAAATAACAATTATATACAGTTCATCAGCTTCTGAGTGGTCCCTACGTTCGAGTGATCTCTCTTGCTAGAATGTTTTTTAATTTCTGCAGGTTTGTGGTTCCCTAAGAAGGGGCTGATGCTGTGGTATGTCTGCAGCTATATTCGTTTTGAGGAAACATTAATTTACGTCAGTTCATCGAAAAAACAGAGTAATAGCTGCCTTCGGAAACAAGTGCGGTAAGAAACAAGCAAAGAAAAGTCTGGCTGAGACTTCAGGTAAGAACATATTTAACATCTTCCTTCTTTCCTTTTTACAAGTTCATTCATTCATTAAATACCTTTGTTTTGCAGGTCTTCGGGGAAACTGTTAAAGAAAATACCTTCGGACGATGCAGAGACTGGTGAAGAAAACTTTGGGATGAATACACTGCGACCGCGGATGAAAGCTGCTGCGAGAAGAAATGCTGCGGCTGCAACGGAACAGCTGACAGAAGATGCAGAGACTACGAATATAACAGTGGACTGAGGAAAATACTTGGAAAAAACTTCAGTTCGGTAAGTTTTTACAATTCTACTGCTATTCTGCTGATTTTGCTGTGGAAATTAATATCTTTGACTCGTTTCCTTGTATTGACAGGTTCTGTCAGGAGATCGTTGAAAGCGTTACCGCTGTCAGTGGAGAAGACACGAAGAAAGAGCTTAGGCGGAGGTGGGGCTTAAGTAGCTCCCTCTGCAACAGGTGTAGAATGCACTGTGAGTTATCTATGGACTTAGCGGCAGCCATGTTGAGGGTAGGGAAGGCAATGTAAGTGTAATGAGCCTATGGGTACAATGCTAAGAGTGAGGCAAATGTCTCTTGCGCCAAGTCTGAAGCCACTGTTGACCCACTGATGGACATGAAGTTCCTTGCCCCCCTAGTGCTTCTCAATGGGATCTGTATTCCTGTGCTGGGATCATGACATTTGGTAATAGAATACACCAGATGTACAACTAATGGAAAAACACAAACAAGGAGCCCCTATCAGCTAACCATATTAATCATTGACTGAAGGCTTCATTAAGGGGCATTTGAGAACTGTTCATCTGATGTGCTGTCCTAGCATGAGATTTCACACTTACAATTCATGAAATTAAACTCATCATGTAAAAGGCCTTAAAAATGCATTTTAAAACAATTTTGACAAATATCCACAACATTATGAGGTAGAGCCAAAAGAAAAGGTGTTCTGACATTGTGAGATTCTTCCGAACATTAGGAGATATTATTATGATATGTATCATACATTAATAAAAACATATAAATTAATAACTTCCTCATATTGCACCACTCAAAGTAATGCCACATATCCCAGAATGTGTGAGGATTGTGGGAATCTAGAAATACATAATACGTTGATGTGTGTTATTGCTATGAGGAGATATGAACGAAACATGATTGAGTCCACAATTGTTCATAACATTGTTCATCACACATCCCATTCACAGGCTGAAATATTCTTACCTATTAAAAAAAGGGGGTTGCATTACATGGCAGTGTCACCCTATTAAGATAGCCAATCGAAAAACTTGACCAATTCAAAAGTTTGATGTCGATATGACATAGTATAGGAATATTAGACCTCTGATAAAGAAAAACACACATGAAGAGTGGGTACCATGCTAGGATTGTGAAGGGTGTCCAAAGGGGAACCAAGTGCTGAGCTCGGATAATAACTGAAGGTTATCGGGCCTTGCCCATGAGGAAACCTGGAGCAGATTTGACCTGAGGCAGACTTCATGTTCTAAAGGTAAGATTAAAGAGACCATAAGGGTCCTAGCTGACTCAGAGATGACCTGAAAGCTGTGAGGCCTCATGCTGGCATTGTGATTTAAACAATTATCCAAAGTGAATATGCAAAATATCTTCAATGGAACATAGGTCCCTTAGAATTCAGGAACCAGAAACGTAGTTCTTGCAGGAACCGGGCATGTAGTTCTGTTGCTGACAACACATTTGGACATTCCATGCCAGACAAATTGCTGCTCGAAAGGCTTAGAATTGCCTCAACAGAGATTGTGTAGTGTAGGCTGTATCAGTGACACTGTCAATGGACTCATTTTCAGCGGCATAATTTCTAAATAATATCAAATCTTTGAGGCTAAAGGGCTTAAGAAGTGGCCATCAATGGTGACTGGGGATAACTGAATGTTGCAGGACACTGGAAGGTTATGACTGAAATGCTTTGAGCGTGTCATGCTATGCCAGATTGTTAAGGCCCATAGCCTTAGCCACAGCCACTTCCTTCCATACATTGTTTAAAGGTTGTGAACAGCCCTATGCCTTATATAGGATTGGATTGGAGGAAGTGTTTGATACTTGACAAACATTACATTTTCTTAGTGAACCATTACAGGAGCGAAAAAGTGAATGTATTGTTCATATATTGCAGAATTGTAAAGTATTGGAATCCTTCGAACTGTTCACATTTAACTAATTGCTGCACTTCGAGATATTCAGTACCAGCCTAGGCTTCCTCACCACGGCCTTGTAATCTGGAAGCCTCATATACCAATAAGGATTCTGTAATTTCTCAGTAGACCACTTGCCTTAAAGGTCTCCCAGGCATGATACTGGGCACGAGTATGAGTGTCCTTGGGGGAAGATATATGACACCCCTGGCATGAGGTGTTCCTCCTAGATCAACATCTGATGGCTCATAAACAAAGCAAAATCTGTTAGGAAAGGCTTCCGTGTCACCTACAAGACACAGAGGGCCTCATTACGAACCTGGCGGAATGGGTTTAACGGCGCCGGTAAAGGTGGCGGCGCCGTTAAACCCATTCCGCCCTATTACGAGGTCCCCTTGCGGGACCCGCTCTGGACGTCTGGTCAGACCAGACTTCCTTTGCGGGTCCCGCGAGGGGATTAGCATGTTAACATTGGGCCCATCATTAACGGGCCCGTTGTAAACATGCTCCCCATTCCCATTGAGCCCTATGGCTCTATGGGGGCTCAATGGGGATGGTCCGGGTCTGGGTTCCCTGAATGGGGAAATACCGGGCCCTCCAAAGTCGGAATGGCCCAGTATTTACCCATTCATTAACCACGGACCCGAGTTTGGAGGCAGCCATGCATGGCTACCTCCAAACTCGTAATGAGGCCCAGAGTAGAGTCCCCAGAAACGGGTCAGTCAATGGAGAACCCAAGTTCTGTAAACATTCATGCATACATACATAGGCAAAGGCTTGCTGTGACTGCTAAAGCAAGGTCTCAGAACTGGAGGGTGAAAAAAGGCAAACAATGTTGTGCAGATCCTGACATGAGCAGGCAGACATTGCACACAACTTCCTGTGCTTCCTTCCCTCTAAGAAAGAATCTTCAATTGACTAAAGCAGGAACTGAAACGCTAGAGCCAGGCAGACTCATAACTACCTATAGATCTACTAAACCAGCACTCAATTCCTAAGTGTGTTCGTAAAGAGCAAGCAAGCCATAAAATAATGCAACTAAAGGCCTCCTTTCAAGTTTGGGGATGTAGAATCTGTCTTCTGCCAGTTAAATGTTAAATGTGCACTCAATACCAGGAATCCGCAAGTGGAAATCTAGCAGAAAATCTGCCAGTCCCTAAACATGCCAATTGGAATTATCAGGTTTTCCCTCAGATTTCCGCTTTTGGATTTCCAGCCTGAAGCCATGACTGTGCACATTTTAAACACCATAATTTTGCTGATGGGAAGCTGGCTGAAAAACGACGTATTTTCAATCAGTCACACTCTAAATGAGCCTAAATACTTTTTTTTGTACCCAATGTCAGGGTTCATATGTTGATGAAAGCCAGGAACAACATTTATTATGGAGGGTGCTGCCCGGACCTAATGAGACAGGGGCCAGGACATATGAAACCAAGAGATTTTGAACCAAAACAAAAAAATGATTTGACTAGCTGTAGAGAATATTGATGTTCTGTCTGCAGTTTGCAAATACTGTGCAATTGTATGCCTGCTTTTCTGCTTTTCTGAAGCCCATTCTATTTACATTTCACAAATGTCTGCATCGTGCTTTTTTAATAATTCTGCAACTCACCGAATTTACTGTTTGTTACCCATAGCATCATTATTCATTAATTCATCTTTATATCACATGTTTCTGAATATGTTTAATAAAAAAAATGTTTAAATGAAGTCTTCCTCCTATATTGTGTCCTTCAACGTTGATTTTCTGGAATTCTTTGAAGCAGCATTTTGTATGTACGCCATACATAGACACATTATTTTTCTTCCCTTGTAAACCATCTTGTTTTCCTATGAGATGGCATACAATTGAGTGTTCAGTCATCTGGATTTTAGTATCAAAATGTATATGGAACTTCTGTTTCTCATGAACGGTGTCAAATCAGGTTTTTTTTCATCATCATAAACATCATGACAACTCTGTCTTTCTGGAATTAAACATTTCACAGATGTTCCTGCGACATTAACAGTGAATACATCCATAGTTTATCAGACAATTCCATCAGTGTTCAAATAATGTCTATTTTTGTATACATGAAAATGCAAACAAGATATTTTCTTTATGCCCGGTATTTTAAGATGGGTTGATGAAAAGTTGTTAGCAGCTTTTCACATACAAAACAAGGTTCAAGCTAGTCAAGCAACATTGGGTCGCTTATGTATTTTGCTTTGTCTTTTTCATCTTGCTATGTTTTCCTGGCAATGCTTAGTCCTGCAAACCCTGTAGTAAATAAGAAGCCGATTTCCAAAATGAAACTGTCAATGGTACGGCACGTACGCTGAGAGATGTTTTTATGGGAGGGTAAAAGGGGCACTTGCCCAGGGCCCCCACATGGCTTCCTGATCTGAAGAAGTAAGATTCCATTGTTCACCAGTGTTAAATAGCACATCAGAATATTCTATGGGGTGCTGCTGAGACTCCAAACCTATTGCCTTTCTGTTTTCACAAGTACATTCTGCCTTGATCAATTCATCATGTATTGCTTTCTGGGTTCACTGTGGTATACACAGTTTGTGTGTTGCTTATGGCACAACTATGTAGCATTATTTCCTTCCTATGGGAATTATGTTGATCATGTGCAATAGGCAACAGTGAAATGCATATTGATATATTGAGTGCCACAATGATTCAAAAGTTAGCTCGGTGTGTGAAACACCCATTACAGAGATATGTTTTCCTATGCAAAATTAGAATATACGTACTGCAATTATCAGTAATGTACCTGCACCAGATAGGGGTTGCTGTAAAAACGAACATATCACCCGTATGGTGGAGGTCTAGAAATTGGTTTGTTCAGATAGGGTGTTGTAAAACCTAGGCAATCGCCTCCAACGATAGCATAAACTGTTAGTCCAAACAGGTGAATAAGTATCCAAATTCAAGACTATGGAACGAAAGCGTTCATGCTTGTATCCTGGATTTCCCAGCAGACAATACAGTGATCCTGGTCAAATCATCAAATATATCTTATATTACTGTGCTGTCTTCTGTGAGGTTTGCCTTCTTGCATGCTGCTGGTATCGTTTAGCCCATTACTTGATCTTTCTGCTTATGTAGGCCATTTGGGTGTAAGGGTTGGTAGACAGAAAAGAGCGGACCAGATGTTGCAGGCCTCAGGCAAGCATATTTTAAGGTCTGTTTGTTTGACACAAAAAACGGTTTGCTTTTTGGTAAAAGTCAAACGTTTTTATGCACGTTTATAAATGAAAATGTCACAAGCCATTGTTTTGGAAGTACTTAAAGCTTTAAAATACAAAAGACAAACCCAGAATAAATTAGTTAAATCACATCGATTGGTATGCGGGTACTTATATACTTCCTTTGACGATGGAGAGAATGAAGCAAGAATCATTCCCATTTTGCATAACACCCTTCTATATTATTTTGTTTAAAAATGTGCATGTTTGGTAATGTAATTTGTGTACTTTACAAGTCCGTTTTTATAAAATTCAATGGTTTTAGTTCATGGTAAGAACTGGAAAAGAAAGTGTTCAAATGTAGAAATTGCAGAGTTGGCACAAATCCAAGCTTCACCCCTTAACCAATGTGTGATCCTGGGCATCTCATTTAATCTTGTATTGCCTAATCTCTCAATATTGCCAGTTCATAAACCTTTCAGAATTGTCAACCCTTCTGAGTGATTTCCTTCTCATGGTATGATGGTCATAAAAGCCTTATTCATGGCTTCCCTGTGATAGTGAGCATATTTATATCGCACACCACAGGCATTTGTTCCTTTGATAATTAATGGCAACACTATTTGAAAACCATATCCCACTTCTAATCTCAGTCTGTCTGGATAAAGACACCTTCCTGGTAGCTTCTAATCTGTCTTCATTATCCATGCTATGGTATGTGTAGCGTTCTCATTCCTTCCAATTGGTGGTCTCTATCAATGCATGAGCATTTTTGCATTCTGTGAGGCAGCTAATATGAGTTCTCTGTCTATTATGGGCTACATGTACATTTTACATACTGTCCTGCATTAATACTACAGGCTGCATAACTTTCAGGATGCTATTGATAAAAAGTATCCTGTATGTACTAGAACAGTAACCTCTTAGTAGACTGCTAATGTTGGCCTTCAAATGCTACTCGTTTTTTGAGCACGATGGGTGGGGGGCGGGGTATCCAACTGTATTCTTGATCCCTTAATTCCTTTGGTATGGTGGAAGGGGGCCCCAAAGATGTCCATGCCCAGGGCTCCAAAAGTGCTTAAAATGGGCCTGCGTTCGCCCCAGTAATCACAAATCTTGCACATGCACAAAATGTGGTTGACCTAAAAAAAAAGGTTTAAGAAAAACTGCCCCCATGTAAACCTTTGTGCTACTATTACGTAAATAGGGCAATGTGTCCAGGCGTTGCCAGTTAACAAAAATGTCAATGCATAACGAATGGCTGGAGGGGATGGAACAATCATTGCAACTAAATTCTGAAATGGCAGCGGCAAAACCAGTGGCCAAAATGAGCAATGTGAGATAGGGCCACTCTTACACTGAAGAGAGGAAGACAGAAAAGTACAGGGAATGTTTTGTGATTCACAATGGGAGCAAATTGTTGGCTTCTGTATACTGTTGTCATAGTTGTACCCTTTGATTATTCGGCACAGCACTAATGGGCAAGGAGAGAATACTGTGTTATGGAAAGAATTGTGAGAAGATGCAATGAGCAGGTGGAAAGAAGAGTCTCTCAAAAGGGTTGTATGTCATCCTCGTGAGCTACATAGGTTCTCTACTCTGATTCCAGAGCGGAGAGAGCATAGCATGAGTGGCAGCTTGATGTGAAGGATGGTAGGTAAGGCGAGGCATCTTGTTGTCAATGTCAATCAACTTTAAAGAGCTACCTGAACCGCCAACAGTGTCATTATTTATTTCAGGTTGGTAATGGTTAACTGTCAACTAATGCAATTAACTCTTTCCATTGCACTATTACAGTTTGGGCTCACTTTTGCGACACCTATTGGAGCTCAAATGAATAGCCCCACAAAGGGCAGATGTTAAATGTGTTGGATTAAACATCTGCCTTATTGATGTATCTGTTGTCCTACACTTTGGACTGCTTGAAATGTGAATGCCCTGTGTATGCCTTTGTTGTCATTGCTTGTCATTGTTCTTTTGTTTGACGTGTGTGCCTGTTTTACTTTTAAGTACTATCATGATATTTGTTTATAAAGATTGTTAAAACTGTTTGTATTGGAACACACCGCCAACAACACATGGCCTACCTTCCCACGTCCCCACATGTGTCCCGATGAAAACATGAAAACGGTACCTCACATGTGTAGGTGCACCTACCGGAGGAGCTAAAGGAAAAGGGTAACCCAATGGTAACCCCAAGCCTTTCGGCATAGCACATTTAGGTCATGTGGGCAACCTACAGATTTGGGCCTAGGGTGTCGAAGCCAGCAAGGAAAAGAGGGAACCCCATGCATTTCTGAAAAGAAGACACCCGTGGGAATCCACAAAGGTCTGACTTACGCAAATCAACCCAGAATTTATTACCCAGAACCCCTGGCAAAGACTCACATGGGAGAAGGGTGCCCAAGGCCAGGGATATTACCATCGACTTTGCTGGAGCCCTGGCTGCCCTGCATTACAGCTTCTCCCCACCAGAGAGTCCCAGCAGTGTGCCAATACCTCCCCGAAGGGAAAAGCTGTAATGCAGCCCAGCCACAACTCCAGGACGGTTGGAGGTGATATCCCTGGCCTTGGACATCCATGTACCATGTGAGTGTACCGTCCCTTAAGCACAGCAGCAGCTCCAGGGAGCCCCGGCAGGATCCCCTTTCCTCCCCAGAGGTGACATCTGTAACATAGCACAGCCAGAGGTGGAGCCTGGGCTTGCAGATGGACAACCCACATGGGAGGGATCCGCTGCCAGGAAAACACCAATGTTCTGCTGGCATGGGGGCAATTTGTGTCCTGCCCCTGCAATTGTGTCCCAGCTCACCAACATATCTGCCCAGACGGCCCATTGCTACCCACACCACCAACAATCCAGCCCCAGTCCCACCCACCCCACTGACAGTGGGCCCTAACCATAGAATAATAAAAAACAGTACTCATATAACGTTGGAGCTGCTCGTGTAGAAAAAGCTGTAAACAAAAGAAAAAACATGTGTTACCTACGGTCACACCAACAAAAACAAATAAATCATTTTCAAACATGCCCTCTCTTTGCAAGCCATCCCTGGTGGTCTACCGAACCTCACCCCCTCCAGTAAAACCCCATTTTCCCCTTCCTACAGGCAGATATCTGCCTCCAGGCAGGCCTGCATGAGGTACCCCTGCCACCTATTTTGGGTGAGGGGGCAGAGGGCCCCCAAAATTTTGGGACAGGTCCCCTAGTGGGTGGGGCAGTAAGGTTTAGGCAGCCTGGGCCAGATTGGCACACCAATGTGCCCCTCTGCGCCAAGGCAGGTTTAGTAAACAAAGAAAATAATTCAAAATGGCAGGCTGCCCTTTAGCGGGGGCAGAGGGGCCCCCTGCACCACTGGGGAATTTTCTAATGTGAAGGTGGGTGCACCTCTCCAACCCCACCCCAATTGGAGGGGCGGTGCATCTCATGCAGCCCTCCCCAGGGGCAGATAAGGGGGGCTATCCTGCACTCCTCCCTGGGCTCAGGCGTCCCTTCCTAGGAGCAGATATCTGGTCCCAGGGAGGGCTGCATGACATGGCACCCACTCCATTGTGGGTGGGGGGGTCATCGCTCCCTCCCATTAGAAAATTCCCCAACCCTTTGGGGTGCCCCACAGCCCCCTATGAAACGGTAAATATAAAGTGCCTCCTTTGTGATTAATGTTGGCCTAAGCCTAGTGCTCTACGAGGAAAACCGTGTTGCAAAGTTCAGATTTTGGATTGACTTCACTGCCATTTTAGGAGTCATCCGCCATTTTGATTTGTGTTTGTACGATTCTCTGTTCTAAAATGGTGGACTGTGTTTTCAAGTTGCAACCAAGCCTTCCGACCTTTGAGTCCTGTTAATGTTTAGGTTGTCCGAGAGCCAACTGTTTAGACTAGGTAAAGAGACCTTTTGCTCCATACGAACTGCCATCTGAGTATTGTCTGCGCACATAAGACTCATCCCTGTATAAACGTTGAAACAATGTAAAGTAAACCTCAAGCATAGACACAGGCCAAACTGCATTGTGTTGGAATATAGACTAAGGCTTACCGCAGGATCCGAGAACATACACCACCATTGTACCTTCATGGAAATGCAAACTTATTTGATCCTTTTGCATATTATTGTATAAACTGTATGTGAACGAGGCACGAACTCTAGACTACAGATTATTAACATGAAGATGGGCTGGACAATATTATTTGAAATTGTATAAAAGCACACATTTTTATATGTCCAGCACTCTCTCACCTGTCATTGTCAGGCTGGTATACGTTGCGGGGTGTTGAGAGCCAGATAGCTATCTGTGTTTCTTTGTAAACTGTGCAGAATAAAAGATCTGTGAATCTTTTCAGCCCGTGATTGGTGTATTTTGTTTGTGGTACTCAGCCTCGATTTTTCTTTGATACTACAGATGGCGCCCGAATAGGGACCCTCAAGATTGATGCCACCTCGTTGAAGAGTTGATGCGGCTATCGGACCGGGATCGGACGGTGAGAAAGGGGGCCCCTTCTTGGATGAGACACGACACCGCAACAGTACTGCATGACCCGATCCCCAGACGGTGAGCACGCGGTCCGAGATGGCATCTTGATGAGGGTCCATATATCAAGGCGAGCAGTTTTGCCAAAATCACCAACCACGAGGGTCCTTTGTTGTCCTTAGTAATCCAATCAGACCTCCCTTAGTCCTTTGCATCAGGTGAGTCGTGCCCCGATTCTTAAGTATCCTGATATTTGATTTGGAGCATTTTTCTCGCGAGTACAGTTATTGACCAGGTAACACCAGTAATCTGACATGCCTGTGAAATTGTCTGCCTGTTTCAGGGCGTTATTCCGCAGAGGCAGACAATCTTTGGAATTTGGCCACCTGACACCAGAGGAGGGGTCGTCGGCATGTACTATGTACTGTAAGTACGGCATTGGTAGTATAGTGTTTAACGATATTTGGCACAGACAAACTAGACATGCTTCCGAACTTCAGTGGCCAATCAATGGTAGCGTTGAGATCTTTTGTATAGAATATTTAGAATCTATATTGTTGAAGAAGAAAGCTAGACCTGCAGCATTTGATATATTACAAAATTGTAAAAAAGAAGCTATGCAGCAGCTTAAAAGGAGAGAGAAACATGCAATAGACATATGCCAAATGCAGAGAAAGCGTTATTGTATGATCAGCAAAAACAGTCAGAGTAAGCTAGAAACATGGATATGGCTTTTCAACTTGGTATACAGAAAATATATCCGTCTAAATATTTTCAAGCATCAGATGAGTTGATTGATAAGCTTTTAAATGAACGGAGGCCTGATGCTACTGCACCTCCACCTTATGTACCAATTCCTGTTGCCTTACCTCTTCCTGCTGTCGTTCCTCCCCCTGTAGTAATTCCTACTACTCCTGTTATTCCTCCTACTGTTCCTCCGCCTTCAGCTATTGCTCCGGTTCCTATTGTTGTTCCTCCACCTATACCTCCATCTTTTCCCGTTGTTGTGCTTCCTGTAGATTTGTCTTCAACACCAGTAATGGTACCTTCATTACTTATTGTACAGGATTTCTCTACATTTTCTCTTCCAAGTGGTTCTGTTCCGCTTGTAGTTGATAAGGGTGCTTAATCAAAAATTGTAACTCGTAATACTGTTTCTAAAGAAAGAAAGTGAGACTTGACTGCATGGGATATACAATGCATGGAGAAAGGTGAACAATCTGATGTTTTCGCTACGCTCTATAATCTAGATAGTTTTCCTGAGAAAAATGTCTTTATTGAAAGGATGGGAATCCATTTATGAATAATGTGGAACAGACTGAATGATGTAGATGTCCCACAAGGGTTAAGGGATCTAAATGTTTTAGCATATTCAAGAGATACTGCGGTGAAAATATATGAGCACGTCGAGAGGGTATTTGAGTTTAGAAGGGAGTTAGAAAGATTACGGAATGATGAAACAGATGGTGATAGTTTGAATGCTATTTTTGTACAGAAACCGTTCCTTACTCCTTGTAAGTCGATGAGTGAAGAAACGCGAATTTGCACTAGAGACGCACTTAGATGGATTTCAGACATGTCGATATCTCCCGTAGAAGTATATGACACGTATAGTCAGTATAGGCCAGAAATGCAGAGGAAAGTGATACAGGTAATGTTAGAATACCTACTGGATGAATGTATAAAGAAAAAGGTTTGTTGTCCTGCAGAATTATTGAATATCTATAAGAGAGCTTTTTCTTCTGACACCACTTCTGCTGCTTTAGCGCTCAATTTAGCTTTGTTGTTCAGTAAGCGTTCGGAGTTGCCTGTTACTCAGTTACATATGAGAGAGGTTCCTCCAACATTTGTCCCTAAAGTTGAGCTACCGGCTAATGCCGCAACAGGCGTTGCCACCTATGATATTGATGCACATTATGTATCACAGTTTGTTCATGTCCCGTTCTCAAGACAGGAAGTGAATACCATTAGACAATCTATTCCAGATATTAGAAAGAATCCGACAGGGTTTTATAAAAAGATATAATCTGTCCTGCAGTCGTCAGTGATCACTCTGAGTGATATAGATTTGCTATTTCCTGTGCTCCTACCTGCTGATTTGTGGAAACAGATTAGGACTGTAGACGATAGCAGGGTTGGGGGACACATGGCATAATTTGGTCAGACAAGATAGAGATAGACCAGCTGGGGAAAGACCACCGCAGGTAATACTGACTTTGCCTGATAGAATAGTGGCAAAATTAAAGACTTTAATTCCCGAAAGAAGGATAGTTTGGGACAAGCTTACTGCTTGTATTCAAGGAAAATCTGAAGGTGCTACAGAATTCTTTAATCGTTTGAACAAGTATTTTCAGATTTTAGCAGACAGGATTTAAGTACCGAGTTCAGAAAAAGATTATTTGTGGACAAATTTGTGCGTGGATTGTTACCTGACATCCAGTCGCAAATTATGACTTCCGAGAGTGCCTGGCAAGCTAATCGCAGTCCGAAGTATTGCATATGGCTCAGTATTATGAAAATAGAGTTAATAACGAGAAAGAAAGAATTGAAAAGAAAAAAGGAGATCTGAAAACTAAGGTATTGTTACAGCAGATAGTCAGAGGATCTAGAGGGGGTAGTACACACTTTAGGGGTCAGTATGTCCCACAAGGTAATGTGTCGTTGGGTCCTGTACACGCGAACCAATGTGCCTATTGCAGACAAGAGGGTCATTGGCGAGCACAATGCCCGATCCTCCAGCAGAGGTCGAATAACACATATGGTTTCATGGGTAGACGACCCAGAGGCCGCCCTGGGGTAGGGGTCTTGGTAGAAGTCAGTTTGCTCAGAATTCTCAGTCTTTTTCGCAAACTAACCAGCAATCTAATGTAGATAGCAAAAATATTTTCGATAACCCTTGACTGCCTATCTTTCTGAAGATCTTCCCTTTAATGATATATTGTTCTGTTAGGACAGCCCGAAGCAGGGTCTTGAACCAATGCCTATTCCCGTTAATCAGAAAGGACCCTACATTGAGATGATAGTGGGAAATAGGAAACATCTATTTTTGATAGATACAGGAGCACAGAAGTGTTCCATTGGTCATTAACGGGTTCCAGACATTCCACTGTCAGGGCTGACTAACGTTTCAGTAGGGTTTTCTTGTACGCCAGTGGTTAGTCCGGTTTCTTTGCTGGTACCGATCTCATTGGGTCCATTCAGGGATCACTGTCTGTTTCATTTGACAACAAACTGTGGAGAGAACTTATTGGGGTTGAATCTGTTGAAGGAATTAAATGCGGTAATTCATTGTTCTTCGGATGGAGTGCGTTTGACGAGTTCACCACAGCAATTTTCTACCTCACAGTTTCTGACTAGACCTTTGCCACCGGAATTTAGTGATGTTCCAGAGTGTGTATGAGCAATTGATGACAATGATGTTGGTATTTTACAAATTGAACCTGTTAAGATTGTTTTAAAACCAGGAGTTAAGTTGCCACAAATTCCACAGTATAAGATTTCAGTTGATGGTGAGCAAGCTTTGAAGAGTATAGTTTCTGATTTTGTACATCGTGGAGTAATTGAAGAAATTGCAGGAAGTTTGTGAAATAATCCGATTTTACCAGTGTATAAGAAAGGGGATAATGCAATTCCTTTTCGTTTTATTATTGATTTACGTGCTATCAATAAGATTGTTGCTCCACAATTTCCAATTGTGCCTGATGTAATGACGATATTAACGATGATTCCAGCTTCTGCTACACATTTTAGCGTTGTGGATCTTAAGAATGCCTTCTTTAGCATTCCTATACACGAGGATAGCAGATACTTGTTCGCGTTCACCCTAGGGGGACGCTCGTCACATTCACCCATGCGCCGCAAGGGTACACGGAAAGTCCAATCATTTACTGTAGGGCTTTGAAAGAGCAGCTCGACACACTTGAGTTGCCTACTACTTGTATATTGTTTCATTATGTCGATGATCTTCTTTTGGCTGCAGATTCAGAAAGTGCTTGTAAAGAAGGCACTGTTTTATTGCTTATTCATCTAGCAAAGCATGGACATAAAGCTTCACTGAAAAGGTTTCTATATTGTCGACGGGAGGTCGCCTATTTAGGCTATCTCCTGTCAAAGGAGGGAAGAAGACTGACACCTGAACGGATTAAAATCATTTCTAGAATGCCTGTCCCAAATACACAGAAGGAAGTCAGAGCCTTCATAGGAATGGCTTCTTACTGTAGACAGTGCATCCCAAACTTCTCACTATTGTTCAAACCAATGTTGGCTTTGACAAAGAAGGGCATTTCTTTGCCACTGCCATGGAACTTGGAACACCAGAAAGCTTTTGATCTGCTTAAGACTGCACTGTGTTCAGCACCGGTTTTGGGCACACCAAATTATGAAAAGGCCTTTGAGTTGTATGTGCTTGAACGTGATGGATGTGCTTTGGCTGTGTTAACGCAGGAACATGGGGGAAGAATAGGCTGTGCGGTTACTTTTCCTTCACCCTTGATCCTGATGCATGCGCTTTGCCGAGACGACTGAGAGCTGTCGCTGCTGCGACTGTAAAACAGAGCAGGGTATGGTCTTAGGCCATGCTTTAACCTTGTTGGTACCTCACTCTGTAGACGTTCTATTAAACAGAACGCAAACACAACATCTTAATTCTGTACGATTAATGAGATACAAATTGATCTTGTTTGCACCGCATATCCAAATTAAAAGATGTTGGGCCTCATTACGAGTCCGGCGGTAACCGTGCCTGTAATTCTGCCAGGTTACCGCCAGACTCGTATTACCATTCCGCCTCCGTGATTCCCAGAATGACCAGGGCATTACGACCCCAGTGACCTGGGAATTCCGGAGGTGGAATTCAGTAAATCGCCATTCCCATTGAGTCCCATTGGACTCAATGGGAATGGGGAAGTGGAAACACCGGCACCATCTCGTGATGGTGCAGGTGTTTCCACGTCCGCCTGCAGGTGGGTGGTGTTAAACCCGCCAGGTCAGTCCTGGCAGGAATGACACCTCCGCCTGCAGGACTCGAGATCACCTGGTATGGAAACAACGGTGGCGGCGGGTTTAGCGCCACCGTCATTTCCTTACGGGGTGACTCGTAATGAGGTACGTTGTGTATTAAATTTGGCTGAATTGTTACCTCTTCCGCAAGATATTGCTTGCAGTGACGAAATGTCACATGACTGCCTTTATACCACAGAGCAAGAAACTAAAGGCAGGATTGATTTGAAAGTTACATCTTTGAACGATCCACAAGGGGAGCTGTTTTGCGATGGCTCCTGCTTCAAACTTCCGGATGGTACATACACTGCTGTTTATGCCATCACTACACTAAGCACGATCGTAGAAACCAAGAGAATTGTACATAACTCTGCGCAGGCCGCAGAGATTATTGCATTGACTCGAGCTTGTGAACTTTCCGAAGAGCTTAGAGTAAATATATATACTGATAGTCAGTATGCCTTTGGGGTGGTTCACAATTTCGGTAGACTTTGGGCAGAACAAGATTTCTTGACCTCACATGGAACAAAGATTCAATATTGTACCTTGATAGTTCAGCTACTCTCAGCGCTTGCACTTCCCACGTAGCTAGCGATTATGAAATGCACGGCACATCAGAAAATCATAGACGATGTATGAAAAGGGAATGCTTTCACTGACCAGATAGGCAAACAGACTGCTACTGATCGCTATTCAGAAATGCATACCACAAGGGAAACCACAAATGTCTGTACTATAGATGAAGGAATTGATTCCCTAAAGAATATCCAAGCCGATGCCACTTTAGAAGAAACCAAACAATGGGCTGAGGATTTGGCGAGGTTGGATGATGATGGGTGTTGGGTGGATAACTCAGAGGGAAAATGGATGTTGCCAGACGTGTGCGTCACTATGATGGTTCCAATGGCTCATGGTCCCACTCACATATGCGCTATGAAAATGTGCAAAATGTTAGAAACTGTCTGGGTAAATGTTAACATCCCGAAAACTGCTGAGCGTTTTGTCCAAAGCTGTATGATCTGTTTACAGCACAATGTGGGGAAGGGTACATTGACACCAATGGGTAGTTTTGGCCCACCTTCTGTCCCTTTTGAGGTAATTCACTTTGACTTTATTGAAATGGGGCGCTGTAACAATTTTAAGTACGTTTTGGTTTTGTGCTTTTAGTAAATGGGTTGAAGCCTTTCCTGTGAAAGATGCCACAGCAATGACAACGTCGAAAACCACGCTTAAGGAATATTTTCCTAGGTTTGGTTTGCCGAGGGTCATCTGGTTGGATAATGGTCCAAATTTTATCGCTGCTGTTATTTTTCAAGTAATCGCGGAATTACAGATCGATAAACGGTTCCATTTGGCTAGACACGCTCAAAGTGCTGGACTTGTAGAACGCCACAATGGTATTCTGAAGAATAAAATCGCCAAGGATTGCGCCGGCACCAATTTGAAATGGCTGGACCCCTTACCTATAGCTCTTCTTTCAATGCGCACAACCCCACAGACTAGGACTGGGCTCTCCCCTTATGAAATAATTATGGGGAGGCCAGCTAACATTTGGAATCAGCCTAAACCTAGATATTTAAGAGATGTGGAGCATTTACTTCTTTCTGAGTATTGTGAATGGTTAACTCAAAATCTGTATTTGATTTGTCAACAGGTGCGAGAAGCTCTCCCAGTTAAATATGAGGGGCCAGGTCATAGAATTCAACCCGGCAACTGGATGCTCGCAAAGTCATTTGAGAGAACATCCAGTCTCGCACCACGTTGGAGGGGGCCCTTCCAGGTCCTATTGGCCACATAGACTGCCGTACGAGTAGCCAGAAAGAGACACTGGATACACGCGAAGCTTGTCAAGAGGATACCTTTCTCTTAGCCACACGACGGAGAAGACAAGGAGAAACGTACTTGGTCTGTTCCCAACGATTGATTAGCATTGAACAGCACCGAGGGTTTTTTTTGGAGACATTTCCTGAGCCGGCGGGGCCTGGGGAAATTGCTGCTTTGTCTCCAAACTCTTCTACACATCCTTTTGCACCCTTGTCCGGTTCTGTTGCCAATTCATCACTTCCATCAGGAAGCAACGACGCACTGTTCGCAGATCACACAGTACCAGGAGTCACAAGGCACAATCTGCATACACGAAGCTGGACTTACTGTACAGTTCAGCTGTGCCTACAGGGGAACTACAGAGCTTGTCCTTCACCGCACCTTTTGCACCGAAGGAAAATTAGGTGGCCGGGGATAGGGAAAGACTAGGAAAACACGTGATCAGGATATTACCAGCAAACGGACTACGGAGTTTTTTCGCAGGAATCTTTTCAAGAAAAAAAGAGCTTCAAGGAACAATGCCTATTATTGTCTCTACTCGTGCGGAACAAACAAGTGACTGTGTGACCAACAAAGACATTGGACAATCAAATACATGGTCCATGAGGACGTATTGATTTCTCATAATTGTATTAACCAGTTGCACTGTATTGATTGCCTCCGGATTTTGGTATATGGAAGAAGTGCGCCCACTTGAAACATTGTTGCCTACTGAGAATGTTCCTGCTATGTCTACACCTTTCGTGCATCTGCACACTCTATCTCCTAGGGACTCTCAACATAGACAGAGCTATCATAACAATATGTTAATAATGAATGCAACACATGCGATATTGAATAGGACAAATTGCTGGGTATGCTCTCACTTACTGAAACATGGAGAAAAAGGGTTTGCCTGGTATATTCATCCTTTGCCTTTAACTACTGCATGTTATGCCTCTTTAAGGGCACTATTCTTTGGCCAGTGGAATGATAGCATCTCAGGGAATTTTGACGGGACGAATTTGAATGAGTTTGAAAGGCGAGTCCTAATGCCTCTGGGATGCTCACTCTTTGCAAATAGGAGCAAGCTTAATGTTGCTTCAATTAGGCCTACTGATAGACTGTCCCAACTTGTCCAATCACTCATATCTTTCAAGATGGCTCTGGCAGGCAACATGGATGCCATGCCACCTTTTTGTACTGTTAATCATAGCCCCAACTCTGTTTCTTTCTGCATACAAAGGAATGGTACTGATCCAATGGGCGATTTCGAGGGTTGTACCAAGGTTGCAAACTTGACCAGTGAGAACAGACCTTTGTATGTAGGCGAACCTGTCTACTTTGTTTGTGGTAATGAGGCTTTTCCATGACTACCCAGGGATTGGCAGGGAATTTGTTATTTAGGAATTCTGCTAGCAGGGGTATATGTAGCCAGTACCACTGAAATCTCTAGGGCTTGTCCAAGGCATGACGAGAATGGTGATACTCCTTCAGAAGTTCTGGGCGATGCAGCAAAATGTTTTGTACCATTTTGGGGCAGATTATGAATTCCAAGGATATCAGGAGACTAGCAAGAGTACTGGAGAGAACCATCAACTGGACCACTGACATATTCTATAACATGACTCTAGAACAAAAGGCAATTAGATTAGTGGCACTACAAAACCGGATGGTATTAGACGTCATCTTGGCTGAGCGTGGTGGAGTACGCAAATTAGTGCGGTCCGCTTGTTGCATTTTTGTACCAGATTCCTCCCCGACCATATTTAAGCCAATACAAAATCTGCATGTCCTAAGTTCAGAAGTGCACGTTCCCGAGGCAAACTGGGATCAGAGTACTTGGTTCTGGGACTCTTTATGGTCTTGGGGATTGGAGCTTCTCTCAGTCTTAATGGTAATCCTTGGCATTTTGCTGTTTTGTTGTTGTTGCATGCAATGTCTTCCTGCCATGTGTTCAATGCTATGGAGATGTTGCGCGTAAACACTAGTAACACTAGGACCAAAAGTACATTCACCTGAGAAAATGACTAATGTATATGTGATGAAAGATATCACAGAGAAAGACATAATGTTGATTGATATATCTAATGAATGTGATTCAGGATGTATGGACATTGAAACGTGTAGCTACGAGTAAATTGACTGTTTCTAGTAAAGCTCTTGGCTTAGGCCAAAAGGAGGGTTTGTGAAACGGTAAATATAAAATGCCTCCTTTGTTATTAATGTTGGCCTAAGCCTAGTGCTCTATGAGGAAAACTGCGTTGCAAAATTCAGATTTTGGATCGACTTCGCCGCCATTTTAGGAGTCATCCGCCATTTTGATTTGTATTTGTACGATTCTCTGTTCTAAAATGGTGGACTGTGTTTTCAACTCGCAACCAAGCCTCCTGACCTTTGAGTCCTGTTAATGTTTAGGTTGTCCGAGAGCCGACTGTTTAGATTAGGTAAAGAGACCTAGCGCTCCATATGAACTGCCATCTGAGTATTGTCTGCGCACATAAGACTCATCCCTGTATAAACGTTGAAACAATTTAAAGTAAACCTCAAGCGTAGGCACAGGCCGAACTGCATTGTGTTGGAAAATAGACTAAGGCTTACCGTGGGATCCGAGAACATACACCACCATTGTACCTTCATGGAAATGCAAACCTATGTAATCCTTTTGCATATTATTGTATAAGCTGTAAGTGAACTAGGCACGAACTCTAGACTACAGATTATTAACATGAAGAGGGGCTGGACAATATTATTCGAAATTGCATAAAAGCACAAATGTTTAGATGTCCAGCACTCTCTCACCTCTCATTGTCAGGCTGGTATACGTTGCGGGGTGTTGAAAGCCAGATAGCTATCTGTGTTTCTTTGTAAACTGTTCAGAATAAAAGGCCTGTGAATCTTTTCAGCCCGCCATTGGTGTATTTCATTTGTGGTACTCAGCCTTGATATTTCTTTGATCTTACACCTTTTTCACTTGCGTTCCACCATTTTCACTTTTTTCCTTTGGTAACCCAGCTCCCCTTGGTGCAGAGGGGCACATTGGTGTGCCAATCTGGCCCTGGGGTGCCCAATCCTTACTTCCCCACCCACTGAGGGGCCTGTCCCACCATTTCTGGGTGCCCTCTCCCCCATTACTCCAAACGGGTGGTGGGGGCACCTCATGAAGGCCTCCCTGGGCCTTCTACAAATGGCTGTATGAGGGTCACCCACCCTCCGTTTGGGATGGGGGGAGAGGGCCCCCAGTAATTGTGGGACAGGCCCCCCTGTGGGTGAGGTAGTAAGGTTTGGGCACCCCAGGGCCAGATTGGTACACCAATGTGCCCCTCTGTGCCAAGGCAAGTTTTTTAAACAAAGAAAAAAATGGAAAATGGTGCACTACACTTTAGGGAGGGCTGAGGGGCACCCTAAACTACCAGGTAATTTTCTAATGTAATGGGGGTGACCCTCTCCCCCCACACCAAATGCAAAGGGGGTATCTCATTCAGTCCTCCCTGGGGGCAGATAAGAGGGGGGCATCTCATGCAGCCCTCCCTGGGGTCAGATGCCCCTTCCTAGGAGCAGATATCTGCCCCCAGGGAGGGCTACAAGGGGTGCCCCCATTCCCCCTTGGGGTGAGGGGGAGAGGGCCACCCCCTTTTCCATAAAATAAATACCTGGTGGCTAGTGGTCCCCCACTCCCACCCAAAATTCCCTTTTGTTTTTTTTGTTTTTTTCTTTCATTTTGCCCCCTTCCCTGGGGGCAGATGATCAGCCACCTGCCCACAGGGGGGGCCTAACCTGCAGGCCCCATCCTTTGGGGGGCCTGCACACTTATTCCTGGTGGCCCTCCCCCCCTCCAATTGGATGGGGCGCCACCTCATGTACACCTGCCTGGGGGCATAAATCTGCCCCCAAGGAGGGCTACAAGGGGTGCCCCCCCTTTCCACTTGGTGTGGGAGGGGGAAGGCCACCACCCTTTCAGGGGAGCAAAAAAATCCCAGGCCCCCCCAACACCCATCCCTGTTGATTTCCTTTTTTTATATATTTTTTTTTTGTTGCCCCCTTCCCTGGGGGCAGATGATCAGCCATCTGCCCCCAGGGTTGTACACATATGTGCCCCCATGCTTTGGGTGCCAGGGGGGTGAGGGCTGCTTACTGTAAGCAACCCCCACCTCCCCCTGGCATTAAAAGACATCTGTGGTGTCTAGTGGGCAGGGGGCACGATCCGCAGGCAGCAATGCTGTCACAAAGGATGTTGTTGGAATGAGGAGAATCTCCCCTTTCCAATGACACCGCCCTCGATCTCCGGCTTGAAATACAGCCGGAGATCGAGGGGGAGAAAGGTGAACACTCACCTTTGATTTTCACCGCAGCAGCCATTTTGGGCTTTACGCACGCCGACGTGAAACTAAAGGTAATCCAGCCCCCTAGCAGTGAGGGGGGACCTGCTCCTCGCATTGCCCAGGGGTTGGATTACAGTTTTGTTTTGTGTTTTGTGCTTTGCAGGATCACACAAAACGAAGTGCCAAAAAGGACGAGCTATCTCATCCTTGGCAACAGGGAGGTAATCTCAAGGACGAGATACCTCGTCCTTGGCACTAAAGAGGTTAATCCTGCACAGGCAGTATTTAGACCTGGTAGAGGCACCGAAAGCGTGTTTGTGTCCATGCAGGATGGCATGTCCGGGTTGGTCGACTCAGGTGGGGTTGGAGCACTGATTCTGTTGGATCTTTCGGGTGCGTTTGACACGGTCGACCACCCCATCCTGCTGTCACGCCTGGAACAGATCGGAATATCTGGCCAGGTTCTTTCTTGGTTCACTTCGTTTCTATCAGAATGCACTCAGACTCGTGCCATGACTCCGTTCCTCTCTTTGTCTTGTCTTCTCACCTGCAGTGTCCCGCAAGGCTCTTCACTGTCCCCGATCTTGTTTAATATTTATATCTGGGCACTGACATGCCTCATCTGCGCCCACGGCCTCAATTGTTACTCGTACGCCGACGACACCCAAATCCTGATCCGCTTGGATCAGGATCAAGCTGAGGTCTCGTCGTGCCTCCGTGACTGCTTGAGGGCCGTTGGCGATTGGATGGATCAGAACTGGTTCAAGCTCAATGGTGACAAGACTGAGGTGCTGGTGGTGGGCTGCCCCCCAGATTCCTCACTGTGGACCACTGCCTTTTGTCCCTCATCCCTGGGTCCCTTCCCCAGCCCAGTAAGCAAAGTGAAAAACATGGGCGTTATTCTCTTTGTCTCCCTTTCCATGTCTGATCAAGTAACGGCTGTGTGCCAAGCAGGTCACCACCAACTCAGGGTTTTGAAGAAGGTTCTACCTTTAATACCTGAACCTATGCACCCTTCAGTAGTCGCAGCACTAGCTCTTTCCCGCTTAGATTACTGTAATTCGCTATATCTGTCGCAGCCTTTTGGCTTGACACAATGGCTACATCGTATATAGAATCTGGCCACTAGGCTGGCAACAGGCACCCCGTATGGAGCCCATATCACCCTAGTGCTGCTCTCACTCCATTGGCTTCTAGTCTGCCATTGTGTCTGCTTCAAGTCCCTGTGTACAGTCCATCGGGCCATCCACGGTCAAGGGGCCGAGTTTTTGCAGGACAAATTCTCCCGTTATCTCCCAAAGCGGGACCTACGCTCATCCACTGCGGACCTCCTTGTTGTCCTAAGATATCATCGTGCTAGGGTCGGAGGCAGGGCCTTCTCCATAGCTGCGGCCACCCTCTGGAATGGTCTCCCCTCCACAATGAGGAATATTCCCAATCATCTTGCCTTTAGAAGAGCGCTTAAGACCACTCTTTTCTAGCACCTTACTTTATGTCTCTCTGTTAATTGGTAAGCCCTCCCTTTCCAGCGCCATGATGCCTTCAGGCGACTGTGCGCCTTACAAGTGCAGATAACATAACATAACATAACATGGCTACATAGGCCCTAATGAATGGTTGGCATTCTCTCCAAACCTTGGACATTCGGCTTGTTAGCAGCACGTAAGCAAAATGAAACCCAGGGAGCGGGGAACAATGTCAGGCCTCTGCCCACTTGGCCAATTAGCTTACTGTCTCTCATCAGTTAGGCCCTAAGCCAAGGCATATTCTCTGTAGTTGACCTTGCTGACTGTTCTCTTCCTTGGGATTTTTAAGGAAGTGTAGGTACATTGCTATCTTCAGTTAGAGCTTAATGAATAGGCCTTGTTTTCCAGTCCTGCACCACGTGTGAGGAGACCACGATTTTGTCCGTTTTGACCTTTTATTAAATGCTGTTGGATTCAATTATGCTTGGTGCTATTAGTCCTCTTGGCCTGTGGAGACTTGATTGCTCTGCCTGGCATATGCTTTATTCCCTTTTGATTGTTCAATACTTGTCACTTGCAAATGTTCTCTCTTTTACTTACTCTAAGAGAAATATGTTGTGTGTATGTAGCTTATCTTCTTTGACTCCACTTGCGCCTCTCATTTACCTCTTGATGTGTCATCCTTGATCCCAAGCCAAACAGATACTCTTTGTTCTTCCCACAAAGCTGCTTTCAAGCACCTGTTAGCTCATGCAGCCTCAATTTCTCTCCTCCAGGCTTCTCAGCTAACTATTATATGAAAACGATATTCATCTTTTCATCATGGCCGCTTTACCCGCGTTATATTTTCTACTGCATCAAGCTTCTATATTTCTTACCTACCTTGCATTTCTTCGTTTATACTGCTACTGCATTTCTTCTCACTACTCTTCTTAATGTACATGATTTTCTTTGTATCCACATAAATGTTTACTTTGTTACTTCGGTTACATCTTCCTTTTTTTAAGTATTCGCATATTGTTTCAGTGCAACCTTGTATCTTCTCTTTATGACATCACTTTACCCTGGTCTGATTTCCCTTACAGCTCTTCTGTGCTCAATGGTGTATGCAGACATCCTTCCAACACATCATTGTTAGGGTACATTTGATACGGTTGTCTTAGTGCATAACGTCTCTCGTATCTTCGCAATGCAGTAATGGAATAATACCTGGTGTCATGCACAGTGCTTTCTTGCTGTTCCTCCAATGTGACGGAGGGGAGGGGGTGAGTACTAGAGATGAAGTGTACATCTGCCTCTATCCAGTGGCATAGATGGTAACGGGGAGGGGGTGAAGAAAGTATTAAATGTTGTGTAGGCAGGTGATACATGTTATGATGAGTACTTAACTTAGAAGCCATGTTGCCTGGCAATTTGTAGCTGCATGAGCCACAAAAGAGTTCTGTTGTGCAATTCATTGGCATCATGGAGTAACCCACGTGTCATCTGTATGTTGAGGGTCTAACTATTGTTTAAGTTCCTGTAAACCAGCTCCCTTGCATTTGTCTCATGGTGTCCTTGAACGTTATAAAAGAGCTGCAGCGTGAAAGGTGATTACGCAGTACTTGTTTTGTTCTGCCTTTTTAACAGGAGTGTAAGTCGATACTGAGATACTATAACACAATGCATCAGGAGAGAATACAGCTATTCTCCAAAGTTTCGTCTCTCAATCCCCAGCACCAGAGAGCACCAAAACCCCCTATTCTCTGCCCACGTCTGTTGTGTCCCGTGAGGCCTTCTGAGGACCAACAGGAAAAGGTTCAGGATGCAACAGGTGCTTGTCTTTCCACCCTTGGCTGTGTGAATATCCTTAACCCTTTTCCACAGGGTGAGTGTGTGTGTGTGCTTGACTTATTGTCTGTGTCTGGTCTATGTGTGTCTGAAGTCCAGGGCAATAATGCCGTTGGAGAAGCTTGTAATTTGATATAAATCCAGCCTTTGAGTTATTCATGGCCTCCTGGGTCGTGGGGAGAGAAAGGTCGTTGCTCCACATGTTGCAGAAGTGATTCAAGCATCTGTGCCTGGACCACAGAGAAGGCAAGTAGGGACATTAAGCAACATACAGTGTTGAAATGTGTTGCTTGCACATTGAAAGACTGGTACCAACTTCCACAGTGGGCGGACGGCTTTGCACATATTGCTTGCACTTTGGATGCCCACCCCTATGACCTGCAAATGCTATGTGATGTTGTCTCTATCAAGCAGCTGCAGTGTGATCAGTTAGTTGCATGCACATCAGACTTCGGGGTGATGGTCTGAGCCTGGGGTGTCTGGCTGCCCCGGTCCTCCTTCTCTTCCTCGTCCTCAGTTTGGCTTCTCTCCTTAACTATTTCTGAGGTGGTTTATAACACGCCACAGGCATACCAAACTGCATCAAGGCACCAGCAAAAATTACTTGGCTAAAGGGGTTAACAGAATAGGACGGTTTGGGGTAATTTACGAAGTTTGGCAAAGTTTTATATATATGCTTTATAAGAAAATGCCTGTCTCCCTTGAACAGCAGGATGATCTCCTTAAATATTTGGCCTGGCTCCCACAACAGTGATCTGTGCTGTATGTTCATATCCTGTGAGGCTTTTGTGGTTTGGCTGTGACTGTTTATGGCGCATGCAGCTATCATGGTTATTATTGTCCTTCTGCTGGCATAATGCAGCTAAGAAGCCAACAGCAAAGTTTTATTGCATTCGTTTTTGGGTAAGTGTTTTTCTGCGAAGAAGTAAGGTGGTATTTACTACCAGCATATTTAAAAGTCTGGAGTTACACTGGCGGCATTTCTGTGATACTGCTGCTGGTGGTGCTGACAGGTGTTTTTTGATGTATGCCACATGTTTTACCATTACCGCTAAGGCCAGAATGGGGCCCTTGGTCCTTTGAATACTTTGTGCAGAGTTGACATCTTTACTATTTTTGGGTTTCCCGTTTGTATATCATCTAATGGGTCAACAGGAGGTGGCAATATACTATCCTAGCCCACCAAAACTATTCCCAACAACAGGTATTTCCAGAGTTCACTGACCTTTATAATTTACCGCCTGATTCAACTGCATTATTCCATTGTCTTTCACTCACCCTCATTCTAGCTGTTTCCAATCGATTGTAAGGTCGGGATAATCGCATATGATAGGACATTCTGAGAAGAAATGTCCACTCCTCACACAAAGAAACATTTCTTCTGAGCCAGTAGACAGATTTCTACATGTGCAGACCATCTTAAAGGTTTTGCTGATTTAAAGAAATTCTGATTTTACATTCTTTTACCTTCACACCTGTCATGCTATAGAGAAACTCAGTCTAGGGTCATGTTTGAGAAGACTCTCAAAATTTGGTGGATAAAACTTGAACAAAGGTGGTCCGTTTCTTCTCCTAGTGATGATGAGAAATCGATTTATTAATAGTACGGTCAGTCGCTGACCCTGCAGCATTTTGTCCCTAATTTCTGAAGTAACAGACAGTGGGCCTCATTACGAGTGAGGCGGAACCGGTTAACGGGTTCCGCTAAAGGGGACAGACCCGTTAAACCCGTTCCGCCTCATTACAAGCTCCCCTCGCGGGACCCGGTAAGTAACACCTGGTCAAACCAGTCGTCCTTACCGGGTCCCGTGAGGGGAAGAGGGAGCTAAGAACGGGCCGCTCGTAATCGGCCCGCTGTTTGCACCCTCTCCCATTCCCATTGAGCCCTATGGGGGCTCAGATGGGAATTGGGAAGGTCCGGCCTGGGTTCCTGGAGGGAGGAATTACCAGGCCCTCCAAACTTGGAATGGCCCGGTAATTCCCCATTCTGGGAACCCGGACCCAATTTCCGCGGCAGCCATGCCGCCAATAGCGGCATGGCTACCGCTGAAGTCGTAATGAGGCCCAGTATTTATGAATTACCAATGCAAACATATTGGTCAAAACATCCAGGGTTACAAAGGAGAATGTACGTCTTCATCTGATTCAACTAATTTAAGTATAATGGGTAAACTGCCACTTTAGATGGCCTCTCTGGTTGGCTGGCTTCAGAACTTTTTCCCTCCTCCGGTTTCCCTCTATGTTGGCTGTTTTGTCTTGTGTGTGAGCACTGACGTCGTTTGGCGAGTTGCACGTTATAAATAATAAATAAATAAAAACGTGCCTCACAATAAGAGAAAAAAAACCCTAACAGTAAGGGGACTGGCAGGTTGTTCTGTCGAGAATTCACATTTCTTAATGAACACCGTTTTTCAAAATGTCCTGCAGGTTTTACAAATCAGTTGCAGATTGTGAACATTATGGACAGTTCACACAGATTTTCTCTCTGTGCACATGGAATTGCTCAAAGGCATATATTGACTGGAGTCCCGGGGACTTGGCCAGGTGCCAGCTAGAGTATCCACTTTGGTAGCGTTTATATTCCGTGCAACCCAGGAAAGTAATTCTCTTGTAATGCATGCACATGTGAAAGTGAGAGAAGTACCGCAGACGTTGTAGGTTAAACAAGAAGACTGGTGATTGGCTAATTCCAGTGCGGTGGTCGGTGCCTTCTGGGTAAAGGACTGGGGTGTTGCGGATGACAAAGGGAGGGCAGCATGGATGCCGCATTGCTCTTGATGGGGTCCCAGGACCTCTATGTGGCTGTTACAGACCCTGTCAATTACTATGTGGTGGAGAGTAGACTTTGGGGATTATTTGGGACAGATCTCTCAAAGGTTGAGAGATGCAGAGGCCTGTGGCTGACTGGTGTCTTAAGGGCAGATGTGCTGTTTAGCGCTGCTTAAAGTGACTGTACGAACAAGGACTGAAAATTGACTCTTAGAGAGAAGGTTTGAGCCAACTGGGATTCTATGGTTTGGGCTAAGTTCCACGGCTCAAGTACTGAATTTTGGTGATATGACTGCAGCCACCTTTCTAAACTGGAACGGTGGTTTTTTATCAGACGGTGCTTGTTACCCTTACACAGACAGCCATTCTGATCGAGTGTTTCTCCTTACCCCTCTTCTTACCCCACACAGGCCCCCCCAGCCCCACCCGCAGCATCCCCCTACTTAACACCCCTTTCCCCATCACCTACTCGCTTGCATCCTCATCAACTCCAAATCAGTCGCCAGAAACAAACACATGATTTGTGACCTTATCTCTGATGAAAACCGAATATCCATTTCATCACTGAAACCTGGTTCTCTGATGACATCCTCCCCTCTGCGCATGAGGCCTTCCCCCCAGGCTACTGGCTGATTACCCACAACAGAGCCAGAGAGCAGGGGGTATAGCCATCCTCACCTCACACCCTTACAAGTCGAGAAACAACCCCTGCAAGGATGACTGCAAATCCCTGCTAGTTAAATTCCATTCATCTCCTTCTTTCTCCCTCAGCTTTGTCCTCCTTTACAGACCCCAGGCAATAACAGAAAATTCACAACACTCCCTGAGTGACTCTGTATCAGCCATACTAATCTCTCACCATACCTTCACTTTTCTTGAAGTCTAAACATCTGGTTAGACACCCCCTCAGCCCCATAACCCGTCATCTCATTAACAACATGCAAGCCCTCAGTCTGACCAAACCCATATCAGGCACCCCCCACATTGCAGGTCACACCTTACCTGTAGTGTTCAGCTCTTCCAACCTGATCTCCTCCTCCCTTGTCCATTCTCTCATCTGGTCTGATCACTCTGCTTTCATCTTCTCAGCCCTGACTTCCACGCCTCCTTTGCCTCCCCGCCTTCGGTCCCTGTCGCCTCCCCCGAGGTAACCATCTGCCCTTATCGTTCCTCCACTCTACTCTCCTCCCTTCCCAATCTCTCCATCCAGAGAGGAACCCCTCCCCAGACCTTTTCGACCAATGGTTCTCAGATGCTCTGTCCCCTTCACCTCCACAAAACCCCTGCCCCACCACACAGGCCTTTCCCCCGGTGGTTCAGTCCATGCCTCAAATTCCTCCAAACTCTCAACCATCGCCTGTTTTGCTTACCTGGTCTCTGCTGAGGCATTGGGGCACGGTTGCAGGCCTCTCCCTCAGTGGAAAAGCTGTGAGCGGTGGTACGTGGTGATACTGCTCCTGCGTGGAGATAAGATTGTGTGAGTGCGCCAATCTGTGATTGTTGTACCTCTCAAACCCTTCACCCCAAAGTACAGTTTCTGTGAGCATACGCCGGCCCATAAAGCTCACCTGTGAATTATGGAAGATAAGCTCTCCGTCCTGCTACTTCTGGCAGGGGCGTGTTGAATGGGATCTAGTTCCTTCACTGATCCCTGATAAGGATTAGTGCAGTCCAGCTGCGACTATGCTTCTCCTTATGATTGGTAAGTCTTTCTTGAGCTCTTGTGATGCTGTTCGCTCTGTTTAATGTCTTTATATGTTGCTCCTATTTATGCCCGCAATAATGTCTCTCTTCTGTTTTCTTCCCTTAGATGAAAATGCAGCCTGTATGCAGCTGTGAGACACGAGACACAGCGGATGGAAGATGGATGCTACCACAATGTTTGACAGCAGGTAAGTGACGGTTTAAGAAAGCGCGAAGTATGGCGAAGCGCAACCTTGAACTGACTGTTTTTTCGATGTCTAACCTTGTCTTCTGTTTTCCTTGCAGGCACTGCTGTCGACGATGGAGCGTGTTGTGCTGCGGTGCCAAGATGAAGATTTCTGCGTTCCAGAAAGTGTAAAGATGAATACTTGGTTCACCGAAGAGATGTACAGGTAAGAACAGCTTCCCCCAGTTGGTAAGTATGCTGGCAGGAAGCAGGATGTCCAGGAAGCAGGATCTTCAAAGTGTGGGATGTTTTTACCCATGCATTCAAGCCCTACCATAAAACTGTGCAGTACTGGCATGGAAAACATCATGATGGCCAGAACTCCCCAGAGAGTGCACAGGGAAAACATGAAGAATAGGCTGCCACCCATTTTTGTCGATGTTGTGAGCACCGGAGGGCTCTGCCTAAAACCACCATTGGGCTACACACACAGTAGCCTGAAACCATTGGGAATGGCAATGCTGATTGCCAAAAAGCAACTCAGAACTGTGGGGAATTCATTTTCTTAATACCAAAAATGGTTGCAATACCGGTACTCACCACTATCAGAAAGCTGGCGTTTTAAAACCACCAGACTTTTGTGTAAAACTGAACAGAGGAACCCAAACCAGACCAAGGAAAGACTTGCTAAGAGGTGGATACAATGTAAAACTATATTCTGAAATGACTTGAAGGAAGAAATTATTTAATGTACAGGTAAAAATTGTAAGTTTGATTTAAACTGGGAACTAAAGTGACATTTAGCTGAATTCTGCCTGACAACTACCCCTGACAGGAGAAACCTGCTCAGCCACTCTTCCCAGGCCTAGCTACATCCTGCTTCCCCACCAAAAGGAGTTGACACCTCTCTGATTGAATTACCTGGGGACTGCAGGAAACTGAACAATGGACTCAGGCAAATGTTATATTGGGGGGCCGTAAAGTGGCTTCCTCTTGGGAGAAGTGGGAGGAGAAGTGCCTGTGAGAGCCAGCTGAGCTTGGGGGAAGTGGATAAACCAGTTCTTCCACCATGTGATGTGGGAAGCCACAACTCTTTTTGACCAGGGCATACGTTAAAAAGATAGATAACTCATAGTGCGGACTGGTCAAAATTATATAAGTAATATCATTATTCTTGTGATTTTTCTGTGCACGTTTTAAGAGGCGTTAGGACCCTGTGGTGTATTCTGGGGGGTTGCTAGCGGAAAATAGGGTCTCACTAAAAATGTCTGCATGTTAAAAATCTGACACTTCATCAATTAATGTCCACACTCCTTGAGCACATGTGCGTAATTTTTGGTAAATGTCCGATATTGGTAAACCAGTCAAAAAGCGCAAAATGTTCTCATTTTTTAATGCAAGCCCCCAGGAAGATCAGAGCCGGACAAGCATGGACCATAAGGAATATATAATGTGTACATGTAATTTCAACAAATTGTGTATCTGGGAAATATGTATTTGAATCAAATATAGATTTGTGGGCAAATTGACCAGGGGAGGATCCTCTGACCCATAAACAGACCTCATCATGATGACAATCCATTTCCTTCCCCCAATCATGGGAGAGGGGAGAATTGGGCCAATGACAAGTAGAGAGGGGCAGGCTCAGTTATGCCACGCACACACCCACTTCCAAAACACATAAAAAGAGACTGCTGGGACAGGTAGAGATTCAATTCCATTTTCTGCGGGACGCTCTGCCGGGAGACTCCAGACTTCACATCCATCAATCTTCAGAGACCAGAAATTTACTTCAGAACTTAAAGCAAGGGCCTAAACCCACAAACTGAGAACTCTTCTCAGCAGGCCTCAGCATCCTTAAAATCATTTGCAAACTATTCCACAGCCGGGTGAGCTGTCTGAATTCTTTTGCCAAGAACTTTTGCTAGTACCCAGAAAGCAGTGTTACATCCCGAATCCACTTGATCCGACCGGAAAGCAGAGCAGTATCCAGAACCAGAGGACGCTGTATCCAGAGAGGTTAGACCAGCAGAGCAGAGCTGACCCAGACCGCTGTGAGCAGAACCAGAGATCCGGATCGCTGTGAGCAGAACCGGTGCCTTGATTGACCCGCCATATTTATAACTGGAGGGAAAGCCCTAAGAGACGGACAGGATATAGTGGGCTAAATAAACAGAGTATGTACACATTGGGTGGTCCTGTCCTCCCTGAGTTCTGTGTGCTGCACACAATTTAAGGCAGCAAATGAATCAACCTTCCTGAAGAACCCATGCAGAGGTACAGAGATCCCGAGCATGGGATGAGAAAACAACCATTAACAATATCTGTTTTTTTGAAGGTAGCCTTATTTTATTTCTTAAGTGGCTTTTTCTTGTAACTTTTTTGTAAAAACAGACATTCAATTAGAATAAAGGATATAGGAAAAGAGTAAAGCATGGAAAGCACAGTCAAGCATCAGAGTTTTAACGTCACATAATTTCAATCAAAAACTTGGTAAAGAACTGTGTTATAGCAGTAAGAAGGCAATTTATCACAAGTCTGTGTAACTAATATGCAGAAACACCTTATGTTTTAGCAAAAGCATGGAATAGAGGTATATGTCATATTACTTCATATTGAAACATAACCTTTTAATTAAAATGGTATCCAGTATTATATTTTGCAATTCAATTCTTTTACAATAGTTTTAATAATGATGGCCAGCCGCGGCTGGTCCAAGACCGAGAGAGACTGGTCCGACGTCTGTTTAAAGAATAAAGATAGTTCTGTGTGTTCCTCGAAGGTGGTCTTGCAATGGGGGACCACGGGGGACACTGACGTTTCGATTGGTATTTATTCTCAATCTTCTTCTGGGGCCTTAATAATGAAGGTCTCCCTGGGGAAAAAGAAGAAAAGGGTCCACTTAGAGTGGGGTACCAGGTGTTTTCCTAGGGGATCACATGGTATATGGGGAAGGTTAAAAAGTGAATGCATTGGGTGGAATGCTGATAAAAACAATTAGTGAAGGGCTGTAAGCCCTGCCAGTCCAGCCACTGACCTGTACCCGGAAGCTGTGTGGAAACTCATGGACTTCCAGTGGTCGATGGGGGTGCATGGTGCAGTTAGTGTCTTGCAGGAGTAGTCACTGCATAAATGTGGGAGGCATCCATGTTCGTATCTGGTTCCCAGGTTCCAGTGTCTGGATCAAACCCTGTGGTACAGGGGTGACAAACGGGGGGGAGGCGATAATCAGGGATATGTCCTCGGTCATTGTAATCATCTGGTGTTTGTTGGGAGCGCAGTGGGTGGTCATAATGCCTATCCTTAGGGGGTCTCACCTGAGTGAAAAAAGGCTCGATTACGGCTTGGCTGCATCCGCCGTCTCCGTGTAACAATCACGATGTGTTGCAGAGCGAAGCTGTAGACGTTCCTATATGTGCGCCTGTGCGCTAGCGAAGTGTCTAGTGGTGCGCGCATGCGCAGATGCTGTGGATGCTAAATTTGTTGTTGCTTCGGGTTGGCATCCGAGTCGATCTGTTGGGCAAGTGAGACTACCCCCCAGTGCGCATGTGCAACGGCGCTCCTATGAGCGGTTGCTAGCTCTCGCATATGTGGACGAATGCGGAAGGGCAGCGTCCCTGGCAACCATGTGTCCTTAACAACTGGGATCAAGTCCTAGTGTGCAGTGGCCTTGTGTAGACGCCAGTCCAGGCTTACAGTATCCTGGTGAGGATTAGCTGTACGTAGATGAAAGGCAAGGTCTTTGTTTGTGGAAGTTAGGGTTGGGGCCCTACTTGAAGGGGAGTTTGGCAGGTGAATAGTGCCTTCGTGTGGATCTTCAAAGGAGGCCGGGGGGGGTAGGCAGGACCTCCCCAAGTTTGAAAATCCATAGGGGCCGCCTCGTTTAGACCCGCGGCCAGGGTGTTGAGTTTAAATATCCACCAGGATTCTTTGTAGTTCAGCAAGTTCGCAATGTTGGTGGTGCCTAATACGCGGTCAATAACCCACCATTTGAATGAGTCATGGGGGTGTTGTAGTTCCATGAAGTGTGGTACCAGCGGTGCAGTGTGTATTTTACACCTAATCCTTGATTTGTGCTCGCTAATTCTTTTGTGCACCGGTCTGGCCGTTTGGCCTACATATCTCAGTTTGCAGGTGCATTGAATGAGGTAGATTACGTTGGTGGGTTTACAATTGGTAAATTGCCGTAGTTACATTCTTTATCTCCTATTTGGAAGGATTTCATTTTGTTTGTCTGGTTGCATGCTTGGCATGTACCACATGGGTGGTGCCCTCTAATTTCCCGCATGTTCCAGAGTGTGGATCTTGTAGGTTTTCGTCGGGATCTGGCATGAGTCAATAAATCTTTTAGGTTTTTATTCCTTTTCAGTGCCATCCTGGGCAATGGTTCCTCCGGTAAACTGAGACGGATGATGGGCCAGTATTTTTTAATCAAGTGTCTGAATTGTGTTGTATTGGCTCCAAACGTCGAAATACAGGCCAATGTATTCTCTGTCCCTTGGTCATGTATTTTGGGAGTTAACAGCGTTTCTCTTGGTGTGTAGAGGGCCCTCTTCATGGTATTTTTGAGTAATTTCTTGGGGTAACCTCTGTCGGCCAGTTTCTGTTGCAGAAGGTTCGCGTAGAACTTGAATTCTTCCGTATTGGTGCAATTCCTTCGTATTCTCAGGAATTGTCCGTAAGGCAAGTTATTTCATAAGTTTTTGGGGTGGTGGCTGTTGTAATGCAGGATGGTATTCCTGTCTGTTTCTTTTTTGAAAATGGCGCATTTCAGTTGGTTGTTTTCGGCACTGATAATGAGGTCCAGAAAATGAATGCTCGTGTTGTCATGTTCCATTATAAATTGTATGTCTTGTGACCTTCCATTAATCCAGGTGAAGAAGTTCTGTAGTTCGCTGTTTTCTCCTTTCCAAATGAATATAATGTCATCAATGTATCTTCGTCATGAATGGATGCTTGCCTTGAAGGGGTTATAGTCATTAAGGACAAAACTTTGTTCGTATTCGGCCATGTAAATTATCGCCATGCTGGGGGCGAAAGCTGCGCCCATGGCAGTACCGCAGACTTGATTGATCTGCCGAGCAGACAGAACCGCCGCCGGACGCGTTGACCAGATCCGTGACGAGGCCTAGTTCAAATTTATATTGTGAGTACCTAGCAGAACTGTGCAGAACCAATCTCGTAGTTAAAATAATCTAATTCAAGCTATTTTAACCTAAGTAGAACTGCCTCCTAGAAATCGTGTCATCTGTCATTTTTAAAGCTGCACAACTGTCACCTGTCAATTCTGCAGCTGCAAGCTGTCACCTGTCATGTTGAGTTTTACTTTAAATCCGAAAATCTACCTTTATTAAATCGTCCGTATCTCCTGAACCGTTTGGGCTAGGAACGAAATTTTACTTTCATTTTAAAGCTGAGATTCTAGGCTTTGCAACAAGTGGACTTTCTACTCCTTATACTTTTACCGCAATTGCGATTTATGCACTCGCAAAATTTACCGCGATTTGCGATTTGGCTCAATTTCTCCACTTGTCAAAATAGCAGCTCCGTTCTTTCCTTTGTTAAAATCTGCAACCTGGTAATAATTCATAGAGCATTGCTAAAGTGAGCCTGAACTAATACCAACAAGCATCTCTCACTCACCCTGAATCTCTAGAGGGAATTAAAATCAGTTAGCACATTTTCCCATCCATTGCCATCACATTTAAAAGCATTTTGGGCCTGTGTTTCAAACTTCTACCTGTTTCCTCTAAGCTTGTTGGGGGGGAACTGAATTTCGTATTGTGTTTGATTGCATTCCTGAGAACTGTGTGCTCCTCTTTCCATCTCCTTCCATTACTTACATTGCATAGGGGGGGGAATTGCCAGAGAAAAAGTGATTATCTTATCTTGTGCTAAAATCATATCAAGTATTGCTGTACTGCATTTTATTCCACCTTGCATTTCCTTGAAACCATCAAGCATTTCAGCTACCTCATCCTCTATACTACTCCTAAGTAATCAAGTGTACCACTGTAACATTACCCATTGTGGATCCACATCATATGTCTCAGTGTACTATCAGATATTAATTTATTATAAAAGTGTGATATATATATATTGTTTAATTTTTCAAATAAACCTTTTAAATTTGCAAAACAGACCTACTTCTTGGCTCAGTGGGGTCAGGGGGACTCTAAGAGAGGGGTGTTATATAAGGGTTGTCATCCAGAGTACATGAACTGGACCTAAAAATACATCAATAAGGGTTTCCCTCAGCATCCCAGACTAGGCATTGACTTAGCTGTAGTGTGGAAGTGAAGCCGCTTAACAAAGTGGGGGCTCGTAGCCGGAGATTCTGGGTTAGATCCATCACTTGTGCAGATTAATACAGTGTGCTAACTAACAGGAGACATACATCCGGTCGGATCACCATGCTGTGTTATGCTGTAAAGCACTCCTCAAAGGAACGCTCTAAGGAAACGGTCTGTTTTGCAAAAATAAAATACAAACTTCTGTAAGTCAGGAAGGAACTCAAATTCCAGAATGACGACACTGGTAGACATCAAAATAGCCAGAGAGCACTTCTTACATAAGCTATTTGTGAGAGGTGTGTGGACTCATCAGGACCAAACGGTCTGGTTGCAGGCAATCGCGCAACAGGTCACTGAAACAGGGTCAGATAGATGGAGAGATCAGGGTCCCCTACAGGTGGCCCTGAGTGAACTATATATGGCCCCTAAAGCCAAAGATGAACATAATAAGATTGCCAGGATAGCGGCATATTTGTACCTATATATGAGAGCCATGCAGGACAAATGTGCTGAAGGCCAAGATCTGGCAAATAGGCAACAGATGGCGTTAGAGAAGGCCCAATCTGATCTGGACTCTTCTGAGCAGAGGCTGCTCAGGAGCCAGGAGTCAGAAAAGGACAGCAGACAGTACATCACTAAAATAAAGGAGGATATGGATGTGCTGCAACAGGAAAAGGCTGACCAGGATACCAGATTTCTGGCCTTGCAGACGGAGTACCAAGAAGGTTTGGACTCCCTACTGCAGAGCCAGAAAAAGCTGGAGCAACAGTTAGACTTCAATAGGGCATGTGCTGAGCAGGTAGTCACCCTGCAAAGCCACCTAGATAGGGAGAAGGCAGAGAGCAATAAACTGATTTTGAAAGACCTGGATACCCAGGCAGAGTTTGACCAGGAGCGCCAGAAAGCGGGTGCCTTCCAAAGGCACAGGGACGACCTGGCGGCACAGATGCAGGCTCTTAGTCAGGAAAGGGATACCTTAGGCCAGGAAGTCTGCCACTTAAAAAGGAAAATGGAAGAAAATCACCTGGCCCTCCAGGGACTGGGTGACCTCCAAAAAGAACACCAGAACCTGTTAGAGCACACCAGGAGGATGGAGGATGCTCTGGCAAGAAAGGAGCAGGCCAATAGGGACACAGCTCAGGAGGTAACCCTCCTGCAGCAAAGACTGGCCCAGTACTCCAGGACCAATCAGGAGGCACAGAGAGAGAATGAGGCTCTCTGCCAGCACAATGATAGGCTCCAGCAACAGGTAGCCATGCAGGAGAGACTGATAGAGTCTAGTAAGGCCTTAACTGAGGAACTGAAAGCGCAGGCTCTTGCATTGCAACAGGAAGCAGGGGCGGATAGAGATGAGGTTCGCTGGGAAAGAGAAACTCCTGAGCATAACTTCAGGAGCCCTAGTACCAGAGGCCTTCATCTCTCCCAGTCCCTGGACTCTGCCACCCCCATATCACCTCACGCACATGAGCCCAGGGCCACGGGGATGGCAGATTACTATCCAGCTAGAAGTATGGGGCTCATAGGCCAGTATCTCCCAGGAATGGATGGGCGGGCATCCGGGTATGGGCACCCAAGCACAGTGCAATTTAGTGGGGAACCCCAAGAGAGTAGGCCCATTAAGGGCATCCTTGAAAACCTCTACCCAGTTAGGTCAGTGGGGGGGTACCCATCAAATCCTGGCAGCAAGGAGGGATCTGAAGACTCCTCTGAGCATTACAGGACACAGGAGACTAGGTCCCCACATTCTGCCAGCCATTCCCAGGCTCGCAGAATCCGGGAAAACCTGGAAGATCAGACGGGCACCTCTGGGAGCAGTGCTTCGGAGTCAGAGGATGAATGGACCAGGGTGACTCGAACCAAAAAGGCCAATAAGGCAAAAAAGTGCCTTGCTTAAGGACCCATTGAAACAAATAAAGGCTATAAGGAGTGTCATCACGCCTTATCACAAGAACGCCAAGTATTCTGTTTGGGAACACTTGGAGCTTTACGAGCAAATGATGGAGACTTTCCATTTGAAGGACAGCAGTAGCTGCATCCAGTACGTCAAATGGACATTCTCCCCAGAATACTCCAGTTTCTTTGCAGGGCTGGAGGACCAAAACCATTCAAGATGGTTCGCATATAGGGCGGCCATCTTGAAACATTTTTCTGTGCACAGAAATCCTCAAGAGGCTCGCAAGGCAGCCTACAATTTGCAATGTGGGGAGAATCAGGCCCACAAGAGTTTGTGCAAGAATTAAAGCATGCTTTTGCGCAGACCACCAGAAGGGTGCGCACGGATAGCAGAGAATTTATCAATACGTTTTTCCATGCCTTACCCAAATACATAATGTCCCAGCTCGTGAGAGATTTTCATGAGAAAAGATCTTTAGACTGGGTCATTGAACAGGCTACCCGGATCTATGAGGTGCAGAAGCCCATAGAAAATAAAAGTAATGCGCAGAAAAACCCCAAAACCAACAGCACCCCTGCTGCTGCCAAGGTGGCAGAGGTAAAGGTCACCCCCGTTTTGGATTTGGAGATGGGGGCCTAAAAACCTACCTGCACCTAATAATGCCAAGGCCAGAAGGCCCTCGGTCCAGTCACAGACAGGGAGTTGAGGAGGTAGTCCCACAAATGGGGTCCCCTGCTTCCCTGATTATGTAAGTCCCGCTATAAGGGAAACCGACCCAACCTGGGTTATGTGTGGACTCCTCCAGCCCAAGGGGGGAGATCCAGCCAAGCACCTAACCCAGGGAACTTCCCTCCCAACTTCCCACAGGAGGGCAGAAATTCTCCAAATCCTGGGCAGAACTCTTTCCGCAGGTATCCACCCAATTTCCAGCCCCAAAATCATCCATCCTTCTTTCCCAAATTCCCTGAGCCCAGACAACCTAATCCGGGAGAGGGGAGGCCAAGGGTGGAGGGGTACCCAAATCTTCCCAATCTGGGGTATTACCAGAGAAGGGATAGCTACCTTTCCCGGGATTAGCCCAGGGGAGAAAAGAGAGCCCCGTATCAGCCTGAGCGGGTTTCACAACTTGAGCGCCAGGTCCAAAATATGGCACGAGATCTGGGTCACATACTGAGGGCTCAACAGAACCCTCAGATGAGCATGCCACCGCAGAATGCCCCAAACTCTGGACCTGGTGCTCCAGAACAATGACGGGGGCAGCACCCCGATAACCCACCGGTTCCCAGGGAGGAGGCACAAGGGGAAGGGGGGTGTAAAGCCTTGGAGGAAGCTTCCTTCCCAACTTGTAAACAGCCCCTGGAAAACCAGGAACCGGAAACAAAATCTCCTGCCCCTGAAAGCCTGCCTCCCAAGGAGCAGAGGGGGGGTAGGAGAAACAAAGGACCCAAACAGACCCACTTTGTGGAGGAGGTACAGGTCTTCCAATTTGAGGGAGGGGGATCCTCAGAAGATCCTGGGAAAAGGATCTTCTCCTTCAGAGATGGGGGAACTCCTCCCAAGGAAAAATGGGTCCCAAGGGATATCAATTCAGACTGGGGAGATGTGGAGACTGAGCTACCGCCGCCCATCATCTCATCCCAGAACCCACAATACCGAAATCCCCTGGTTCAAACCCATCCTGGTGACTGCCTCCAAAAAGGGGGGGGTGGCCCAGAACCGGAACCAGGGGAACCAACAATGGCTCTGATCTCCAGTTGCCAACTTTTTCTTTCAGATTCCCAAGACTCTCCACAGAATTCTGCCCAAATCTCTTCTCTCGCCATGTCCAAAACCAGAGAATTAGCCCACCAGTTGTCCAAAAATGTGCATTATCTGTGCCCCCTTGAGGAGAAGGAGGGAAGATATTATGCCCCGGTACAAGTACAGGGGCAGGGTACAATTTTGGCGCTGGTGGACACTGGATCTCAAGCTACCCTTCTGTCCAAAAGGGCCTTTGATGAACTAAATGCAGGAAGGGGGGAGAATTACCGTATTCCTCTCACCTCTCTTCCTGGACAACTGCAGAACTTTGACGGGAAGGAAATTCCCGTCGAACGGACTGCAGACTTGGACATTAAAATTGGGCGACACAAGGTGAAACACCCGGTCATAGTAGTGAGTCCAGAGGGCACCCCTTGTTTACTAGGGAACGACCTCCTGAGAAGGTTGTCACCCCTAATAGATTGTGTAAACAAGGTCCTCTGGATCCAGACTAGCCGACCAATAAAATTAAAACAGAGTGTCAACCATGTTAGTTTAAATGGCACCTGCCACATGGTTGAACAAAAATCTGACCATGTAGAATTTCACTTCCAGAACAACCAAATTCCAGACGTGACAGTAATAGCAGTAGGACAACAGACTGGTGGTGGGGAGTCCTCTCTATTTCTGAAAATCAACCTTCCTTCCAGTTTGAGGTGGTATTCCACATTGGAAGGAAACACTTTACCAATCCACAATCAGACACTCCCACTCCTATAGTGCAGAAAGATGTGAAATCAGCTCAGAGCCTGGCTGATATTCAGCAAATTGGAGAGCAGTTGTTCATCCCTGTTCAGTTAAATGATGGGAAGGACTCTGTTCTCGCCCGAGTGTGTGTGAACAACGGTAAGAGCTTCATCAGCGAAGCCATGTTCCGCCAACTCCCAAAAGATCCAGCCATTCCCACATTCAAACTGATAGACTAATGGGAAATGGACCTGGAAGCACCTAATTCCAAACATCTCCTGCCAAGCCGGTGTATGCTCAAAATCTACATTGGCAACAAGAGCATAGTCCATAATTGTTGGGTCGTGCCAGATGTCACGGCCGCCTTTTACTTAGGCAGTGATATTCTCTATCGCTTTGGCATTAGTTTGGACCTAATAAACTTCAAAGCTTGGTCCCGATTAGCGGATAATCCCATAGGCTTTGATGATCCAGAAAAAGCATTTAGGTCAGCTCAATTGCTACCTTATGCAGTTGAAATTCAGATTAAAGAGGAAGTCACCATCCCAGAAAGGACCCGACAATTCTCCCTGGAAATGAAAGTTAAAAGAGGACAAAAATTGAAAAACCCTGATGCTTACCTACATCTAAATGCTTCTCTCCAACAGCAAGGGTTGGGGGTAAATCCAACTCCATTAGTCAACATAGAACATGACACTATTCCAATAGAGGTGGATAACAGCGACCTAAAAAGTATTACTCCAGGCACCATCATTGGAATGGCGGTTGATGACCGACATTTCTCCATTGATTTAGGAAATGAACTGTTAGGACAAATCCCCAAGGACTGTTTTGACAGTGACAGTGATGACAACACAACACCAGACAGGATTTTCACCCGGCATGGGGGGAACTTCCTGGTGTACACTTCTTGCCCTTATGGTAAGGAAGATGTGACTTGTGACTTCAGGAGTGATAAGGTGATTTTCCAGGTCCATGAGGGCTGCCTTTCCCACCTGAAGCCTCCAGTCCAAATCAGCACTCTGACTAGGGACTTCTCCACCCAGCTGGAGGAGGCCGCTGAGATAGCCAAACCAGAAGTCATTCCCGGCTTCAGGCAGATGGTGGAAGAGAGGGAGAACCTAGCTGATGCCTGCGTGACTCTGGAACAGAAGCAAAAGTTGAAACAAGTTTTCTTGGATTTCCAAGATCTCTTTGAGGTAGACTCATATGACTGTGGTCGCACCGACATCCACACCACAACAATTACGACGGACCCTGGAATGACTCCAGTGTTTGTGAAGCAATATCGTTTGCCTCTCGCATCCATGGAGTCCCTTTCTGAAATAATTAAGAACCTTGAGTCCCGGGGAATAATCCGTCCAGTACACAGCACCTTCAATAATCCGGTGCTGGGAATATTGAAGCCAAACGGCCAGTGGAGACTCTGCGCCGACCTTAGGGAGCTCAACAAACGGGTCCATACTTCCCGATGGCCTGTGCCCTACATTGACCAAGGGCTGGCCCAGATTCAGGGGTCACAGGTGTTCACTGCAATAGACCTGACCAATGGATACTGAACCGTGCCTGTCAGTAGGGAGGACCAATACAAACTGGCTTTTACCTTTGGGGCCAGCAGTACACATGGACCCGGACTCCCTTCGGATACCTCAACTCCGGCAATGAATTCAACATTTTCCTACATAAGGCCATGCCCGACCTGGGTGAGAGGGGTAACCTGGCTTATGTAGATGACGTCCTCATCAAAAGTTCATCTGTGGAGGAACACATAGCAGAGATCTGTTATGTTCTGACACAGTTGAGGGCCGCCGGAGCAAAACTTTCCTTCCAGAAAGCACAGTGGTGTAGAACCCGTGTTAATTTCTTGGGGCATGAGATTACTCCCCAGGGTCTCTGTCCTCAAGAAAAGAAAGTGGAAGCACTCCAGAAACTGAAGGATCCCCCAACTCTGCGGGAACTAAGGAGCCTCCTTGGACTGACTAATCACAGCAGAAAGTTCATTGAGGGCTACGCAGAGATCACCAGACTCCTGATTCATCTCTTGAAGGGGGGGGTCAAGTGGGAATGGGGTGCAGAACAATCCGAGGCAGTAAGACAACTCAAGAGAAGCCTCTCACAAGCGCGTTGCCGAGCTTACCCTGTCAGAAACAAGGAGTTCTTCCTGGAGACAGGGTACTCTAATACGTGCTTGACGGCAGTATTATACCAAAAGCATGACAAGGTCAATAAAGTAATCTCCTATGCGAGCAAAACTTTACCCTCTGTGGAGGAAAAATTCAACGATTGTGAGAAGGCACTCCTGGCAACGGTGTGGGCATTGAAGAATTACCGCCCGTTTATCCAGGGGGAACACATCATAGTGGAGACTCCACACCAGCCTCTGCAATATCTCCAGAGTGACAGAATCCGGGCCGGAAATGTGAGTAATTCCCGGATTACTTCCTGGATTCTGTCAATGCAAGGCTTTCCTGTGGAGGTCAGATATGGCCAAAACAAGAAGAGTCCCCACGCGCAAGGTCTGGCTGACTTGCATGATTGTGTCAGAGAAAACTGTCTCGAGGACGAAAGTCTAAAAATCAAGGACAACATGGAGGCATAGCTTAATTCCCCACACAAAGTCTTTGAAGAAGACAAGTGTGAGGAAATGCCCACTGTCTATGTGGATGGATGCTCGTACCATGTTGACAACAACGGGGAGAAAGAACTGGTGGCCGGTGTAGGGAATGCATGGGTGAATGAGTCCCCAGAACCCTCCGCTGGATACAAAATTGGTCCTCGAAGTAGTCAGGTGGCAGAATTGATGGCTGTGCATCAAGCCATCCTCACTGCCATCCAACATCAACTCCATGAACTGGTCATAATCACAGATTCGGATTATGTACGGAACGGGTTCGTGGAACACCTGGTTAATTGGAAAACCAGAGGCATGTTAGGTGCTAATAACAAACCCTTGAAACATGGGAAGTTAATCCAAAACATTGATGATCTGGTCACCTCGAATGGGATGACCATCTACTGGAAAAAGATCAAGGGTCATTCCAAAGTAGAGGGACCAGACAAAACTGGAAATTACTTAGCTGATTAGCTGGCCAAAACCGGGGCCATCCACGGGGATCTAATAGAAATAGAGTCCCTGTTGGGGGAAATCCAGGTCACTGCTATCACTAGGTCCCAGACAAATGCTCACAATGATCTTTCAACTGCCCAATGGAGTAAGAAGACCCCTGATGCTGAATTAATTACAGCTCAGAAGGGGGATCCAATTATTGGTAAGTTTTACCAACACCTTGAGGACCCTGAGAACTTTCCCCTGACGGTTACCGATTCCATTGGGAAAGAGGACCTAAGAGTGTTGATGAAATGTCCAAAAATGTTCCGAATCTAAGACGGTTTGTTGGTAAGGAAATCCCAAGCTGGCCATGATCAGTGGGTGGTCCCTACCTCATTCCTAAGCCTGATGTTAAGTCAGTCCCATGATGCGGCCACCGCCGGTCATAGGGGGTTTCACACAACACTGGAAATCTTAAGAGAGGTTGCATACTGGCCACACATGGGGCGGGACCTCGACCAATACTTGAAGGGGTGTCTTGTGTGTGCACAATTTCAGGCATCATCCCTCACACACCGTGCGCCTCTCCAAAAGAGGGGGATGACACTGCCGTGGTCAGATTTGCAAATCGACTTTGTAGGCCCAGAGATTCGCTCATCTAGAGGAAACAAGTACATGTTGACCGTTACATGCTTGTTTACCAAGTGGGTGGAATGTCTCCCAGCCCCAAACTGCAAGGCAGAAACAGCAGCTGCCCTGATGATTAACCACATCTTTTCCCGTTTTGGTCTACCTCAAAGGATTGAGTCAGACAGAGGTAGCCACTTCACCAGCGAAGTAATGACAAAGATGTGGGAGATACTGGGGTTTAAAAGAAAGCTACACATTGCTTACAGGCCAGCTTCTTCTGGAGCAGTGGAGAGATACAACCGAACCATTGTGAGCATATTAAAAAAGTTTGTGGCAGATTCTGGGCCAAGTTGGGATATCCGATTACCTCTGGTCCTAATGGCCATCAGATCTACCCCTTCATCAGCAACTAAAATGTCACCGTTTGAGTTGATGACCGGACGCAAGATGGTGCTTCCCCAGCATCTGCTCTACAGGACCCAAGAGCAGACACTGATAAATGCCTCCACAACTCATGAGTATGTGGAGAATTTAAGGAAACACCTTCAGCATGCTTTTGCATAAACTCAGCGGAATCTAGAAAGATCAGCTGAGAGCATGAAAACGCACTATGATTTCAAAACCACCAGGAAGGAATATGATGTGGGAGACCATCAAAGGAACCAGGCCAAACAGCGAACATTTTTGCCTACATGGAAGGGACCCTTTGAAATTATAGACAAGATCTCCCCTGTAGCGCATAAGATCCGAATCCCCAAAGGTAGTTTGGCGGAAGGGGAAGATAAGTGGGTCCATATTAATCAGCTGAAGTGTTGCCATCCCAGGCACACTCTGCAACAACTGGAGGAATCCACTGGAATCCCAGAGGGGGCCGCTCCAGAGTAAGTCAGTTCAAACTCTAAAATATTCCACATATCAAAAATATAGTAACGTAATGCAAATGTTCCCTGTTATATATTGTTTTTAAAATCAGACGGCAAAATGCATTCGGATGTATAAAATGTACATGTTCGCCAGACCATTAATAGTGGTGGAAAAATGTCTATGAATAGGTATTGCCGCTTTCCTTTGTCGTCCTAGGAGAAAGAAAACATGGAGACTGACCACGGAACACGGAAGGCGACCTGGGGACCGGGAGCGAAGATCCGAGGGGCCCGGGGTACCGCCCAATCCTCCCATCAGGACCAGCAAGGAGAACTGATTGATCGACTGGAGGGAGGAAAAGATGCTGAACTGTGCCATCTATGGAATTGGAAGAAGAGGAGGAGTACATCCCAGATCTTGCGAGTTCCATCAGTGAAAGGGCAGAATGGCCATCGCAAGAGGGGGCGCTTGTGGGATGTTTTTACCCATGCATCCAAGCCCTACCATAAAAGTGTGCAGTACTGGCATGGAAAACATCATGATGGCCAGAACTCCCCAGAGAGTGCACAGGGAAAACATGAAGAATAGGCTTCCATCCATTTTTGCCGATGTTGTGAGCACAGGAGGGCACTGCCTAAAACCACCATTGGGCTACACACACAGTAGCCTGAAACCATTGGGAATGGCAGTGCTGATTGCCAAAAAGCAACTCAGAACTGTGGGGAATTCATTTTCTTAATCCCAAAAATGGTTGCAATACCGGTACTCACCACTATCAGAAAGCCGGTGTTTTAAAACCACCAGACTTTTGTGTAAAACTGAACAGAGGAACCCAAACCAGACCAAGGAAAGACTTGCTAAGAGGTGGATACAATGTAAAACTATATTCTGAAATGACTTGAAGGAAGTAATTATTTAATGTATAGGTAAAAATTGTAAGTTTGATTTAAACTGGGAACTAAAGTGACATTTAGCTGAATTCTGCCTGACAACTACCCCCGACAGGAGAAACCTGCTCAGCCACTCTTCCCAGGCCTAGCTGCATCCTGCTTCCCCACCAAAAGGAGTTGACACCTCTCTGATTGAATTACCTGGGGACTGCAGGAAACTGAACAATGGACTCGGGCAAATGTTATATTGGGGGGGCCGTAAAGTGGCTTCCTCTTGGGAGAAGTGGGAGAAGTGCCTGTGAGAGCCAGCTGAGCTTGGGGGAAGTGGATAAACCAGTTCTTCCACCATGTGATGTGAGAAGCCACAACTCTTTTTGACCAGGGCATACGTTAAAAAGATAGATAACTCATAGTGCGGACTGGTCAAAATTATATAAGTAATATCATTATTCTTGTGATTTTTCTGTGCACGTTTTAAGAGGCGTTAGGACCCTGTGGTGTATTCTGGGGGGTTGCTAGCGGAAAATAGGGTCTCACTAAAAATGTCTGCATGTTAAAAATCTGACACTTCATCAATTAATGTCCACACTCCTTGAGCACATGTGCGTAATTTTTGGTAAATGTCCGATATTGGTAAACCAGTCAAAAAGCGCAAAATGTTCTCATTTTTTAATGCAAGCCCCCAGGAAGATCAGAGGCGGACAAGCATGGACCATAAGGAATATATAATGTGTACATGTAATTTCAACAAATTGTGTATCTGGGAAATATGTATTTGAATCAAATATAGATTTGTGGGCAAATTGACCAGGGGAGGATCCTCTGACCCATAAACAGACCTCATCATGATGACAATCCATTTCCTTCCCCCAATCATGGGAGAGGGGAGAATTGGGCCAATGACAAGTAGAGAGGGGCAGGCTCAGTTATGCCACACACACACCCACTTCCAAGACACATAAAAAGAGACTGCTGGGACAGGTAGAGATTCAATTCCATTTTCTGCGGGACGCTCTGCCGGGAGACTCCAGACTTCACATCCATCAATCTTCAGAGACCAGAAATTTACTTCAGAACTTAAAGCAAGGGCCTAAACCCACAAACTGAGAACTCTTCTCAGCAGGCCTCAGCATCCTTAAAATCATTTGCAAACTATTCCACAGCCGGGCGAGCTGTCTGAATTCTTTTGCCAAGAACTTTTGCCAGTACCCAGAAAGCAGTGTTACATCCAGAATCCACTTGATCCGACCGGAAAGCAGAGCAGTATCCAGAACCAGAGGACGCTGTATCCAGAGAGGTTAGACCAGCAGAGCAGAGCTGACCCAGACCTCTGTGAGCAGAACCAGAGATCCGGATCGCTGTGAGCAGAACCGGTGCCTGATTGACCTGCCGAGCAGACAGAACCGCCGCCGGATGCGTTGACCAGATCCGTGACGAGGCCTAGTTCAAATTTATATTGTGAGTACCTAGCAGAACTGTGCAGAACCAATCTCTTAGTTAAAATAATCTAATTCAAGCTATTTTAACCTACGTAGAACTGCCTCCTAGAAATCGTGTCATCTGTCATTTTTAAAGCTGCACAACTGTCACCTGTCAATTCTGCAGCTGCAAGCTGTCACCTGTCATTTTGAGTTTTACTTTAAATCCGAAATCTACCTTTATTAAATCGTCCGTATCTCTTGAACCGTTTGGGCTAGGAACAAAATTTGACTTTCATTTTAAAGCTGAGATTCTAGGCTTTCCAACAAGTTCCTACTCCTTATACTTTTACCGCAATTGCGATGTATGCACTCGCAGAATTTACCGCGATTTGCGATTTGGCTCAATTTCTCCACTTGTCAAAATAGCAGCTCCGTTCTTTCCTTTGTTAAAATTCCGTTTGCAACCTGGTAATAACTCATAGAGCATTGCTAAAGTGAGCCTGAACTAATACCAACAAGCATCTCTCACTCACCCTGAATCTCTAGAGGGAATTAAAATCAGTTAGCACATTTTCCCATCCATTGCCATCACATTTAAAAGCATTTTGGGCTTGTGTTTCAAACTTCTACCTGTTTCCTCTAAGCTTGTTCGGGGGGAACTGAATTTCGTATTGTGTTTGATTGCATTCCTGAGAACTGTGTGCTCCTCTTTCCATCTCCTTCCATTTCTTACATTGCATAGGGGAGGGGGGGGAATTGCCAGAGAAAAAGTGATTATCTTATCTTGTGCTAAAATCATATCAAGTATTGCTGTACTGCATTTTATTCCACCTTGCATTTCCTTGAAACCATCAAGCATTTCAGCTACCTCATCCTCTATACTACTCCTAAGTAATCAAGTGTACCACTGTAACATTACCCATTGTGGATCCACATCATATGTCTCAGTGTACTGTCAGATATTAATTTATTATAAAGTGTGATATATATATATATTGTTTAATTTTTCAAATAAACCTTTTAAATGTGCAAAACAGACCTACTTCTTGGCTCAGTGGGGTCAGGGGGATTCTAAGAGAGGGGTGTTATGTAAGGGTTGTCATCCAGAGTACATGAACTGGACCTAAAAATACATCAATAAGGGTTTCCCTCAGCATCCCAGACTAGGCATTGACTTAGCTGTAGTGTTGAAGTGAAGCCGCTTAACAAAGGGTAAGTCTGACCTCAGGCGACGGTGAGCGTTACGCTGCTTGCAAGTGCAGAATAACGCAAAGCATCTGTCTTGAGGACCGGGGCAGCTTATATAGCTGAGAACGTGGGCACGCCCATTAGGGCCGGCATACCAGCCACACCCTGCCACTCCTAGAGAGTGAGCACATGCAAAAGCAATCCATTAGCAGCCACACCAAAGAATACACTTGGGGCTGCTTAATGGATGGAATGTTCAAGGTTAATGCATCCTGCTTAATGGATGGAATGTTCAAGGTTAATGCATCTGAAGTGCTATGTCCATAATAAAATCTTTGTTGGTGTTAAATGGATGTTCTTGTTTACTTTTGTTCATGAGCCTGGTGCCAAAGGCGCCAGGACAGTGTCCACCCAGGTCTCCTGTGTATGCGACCCCTGCATACCTGTTCCCCTGACTTCATGACCATGACACGCCTGGAACGACACTGGCGGACCAACCCTTCCACCCAAAACAAAGTCAATCTGGCTAGACAGGCGAAAACCTACAGATTCAAAATTGGAAAATCAAACATACCTTCTACACCTCCTGCATCACCAATGTAAACCACCCATGAAAAGAACTCCACAAGATCATCTTGGAACTCCAAACCTGCCTCTGCTCTTGCTCCTTGCCCCCGTCTCCCAGGCACTGTGCGACACACTTTCCAACCATTACTTCAACATAGCCATTGAAATGAACCTCGCCATCCATGCCGAATTACTAACCCCTTCTGCCCCTATAACAACAGCCCCCATTCCACTGCCCCCTCTCTAACACCCCTTAGCTCCTTTTCTGCGATCTCCCATACCAAGTTCTCAAGACCTCTATCCCAAAGCCACCTCTCTGGTTCCCTGGGAGATACCTGCACCCCCAGCCCTCTTCACCAAGGCCCAAGGCCTTCTTGACCCTGCCGAGTCTGGCTTCAGACCCCTCTGTGAAACTGAATCCTCGCTGATCTCTATCTGGCATAAGGGACTCTGCCCTGAGATGTATCTCGTCTTTCCTCTCCAACAGCTCCCAAATCATCTCAAATCGTCTCTCCCCATCCTTTCTCCTCTGCCCCCCATCCAGTCCCCCACAGGTTCCCCCAGGGAGCCTCACTCTCCCCCCTCCTCTTCAACATCTACCTTTGTCCCCTCCCCAAGTTCATCCGTTCCCACAATCTCACCTGTTACATTTATGAAGATGACACCCAGATCATCCTCAAGATTCCCAACTCCCCCTCCACATCCCACCCAGACCCGGCATCTTACCTTTCAGACATCATCAAACTCTGGATGATGAACAATCACCTACTCCTCATCACGGGAAAAGCCAAAAGCCAAAATCCAAATCTGCGGCAAAACAGCTCTCGTTCCCCAACCTATCCATTGGCTGCATTCATTACAACCTGCGCCCTCTGCATCCCCCGCAGTCAAAAACCTAGGATGCACTTTAAGCTCAGACCTCGCCCTCTCCTTTCACATCAATGCAGTCTCCAAATTGTGAACCTTCCACCTCTGCATCTTCGAGTGGATATTTCCTTATCTCTCCTATCCTGAGAGAGTTTCCACCATCATGGCCAATATCCTCTCACGCCTAGACTACTCTAACTCCCTCTGCATAGGCGCGCCTACATATCAACTGATAAAGCTCAGACGTATTCAAAACTCTGCAGCAAGACTCCTCCTCACACTCTCCCTCAATGAACACATCTCCCCACACACTCGGGACACTCCACTGGCTGCTCATTAGCCAATGGGCCTCCTTCAAAGCCATGTGCATTACCCACCGTGCAATTCACAAGAAAGGCCTGGAATTCCTCCAAAACAAACTCACTCGCTACTGCCCAACCAGAATCCTCAGATCAGGCTCCGCACACCTCCTGGTAGTCCCTCTTTTCAAGTTCTCCAGAATAGGAGGTGCCTGTTTCTTGCACCCACTTTCTGCAACTCCCTCCTCCTCATGCTCTGCCTCATAGAGGATCACCTACCTTCAGGAAAGCTCTCAAAACATGGCTGTTACCCTGACTTCCGTATCCCTCCGCCTTCCTGCGCCCACTCTCTTCCTCTTGCACACAAGTTTTATTGGAATCAGGTAATAATATCCCTATATATATGGTCACCGTATATAATGTCGCCTGGAAAAGGTTGTGGCAACATTATATTGGTAACCATATATATAGGGACAGGGGCAGGCGGGGGTTGTGTCCCCTGGTCCCCATGAAAAATTAAAAAAGGGTTTGGGGGTTGCAGGGATGTCCCCTGCATGTTCCGTGTAATAATGTCCCCACAAAAAACAGCAATTTTTCCATGATTTTTTTGCATGGCGATATTTTTGAGGGGGTATTGGGCCTCATTACACGGATGGCGGTAGGGATTTACCGGTACCGGTAAAATACCGGTACCGGTAAATCCCTACCGCCTTACTACGAGGTCCCTTTGCGGGTTGGGGGATTTAACGCCTGCTTTTTGCAGGCGTTAAAATCCAACCCGCTAAGGGACCTCGGAGCTAATTACGGCACCGCAAAATTGCGGTGCCGTAATTAGCGCCTTCCCCATTCCCATAGAGCCCTATGGGGCAGTAATGGGAATGGGGAAGGGCAATGGCGGAAGGGGGATTTACCGCCCCTCCAACCTTGGAATGGGGCGGTAAATCCCCTTTCTGCCAAGGCTCTGCCGGTATTTTACCGGCATGAGCCATGGCGCTAATAGCGCCATGGCTCACCGCCTACCGGGTAATGAGGCCCATTATTATATGAACCGTTTTATCCTGCAGCCCGCCCATGCCCACAATCCCCCCTCCGGCCCCTTGTCGTGTACTAGCCGCATTGCTCTTCAACCAAACCTTCCTTGTGGGACACTAAGCGCACATGGAGGACTCTGGTAGTGACTCTAGCAATTCGCAACTGGAATGAATCCTGACAGTGGCCCAGATATTGCACTCATAAGGGTTTGGAAGTTGGCCAATGCATCACACTTAAAATGCACCCTGGGAAAATCACACTGATCATCCCATAGGCATCTCTGACCTTGCTCGTGGTTGGCACTGCATGCAACTCTAAAGCACAGGAGGATGGGCCATACAGCTGCTAGTAATCATGAAATGGGGACCTTGTTTTCATATTAGAAGGAACTAGGCATAGCAATCTCTCACTCTGAGAACCTCTCAGAGGTTGAGTATTATCCATTTATTGGTTCGATGTGTTAAAATCATGGCAAAAATGGCTGTTTACATAAAAAATTGCGGCAAAAATGCTGTGGTTTTTCTGCCGCAATACATGTAAAGGATGCTGGGGACACCCCCACAACCCCCAGACCCATTATACCTTTTAAGCGGAGCGGGGGACATCCCCGCAACCCCCGCTCCTCTTAAATGGTATAATTGGGTACACCTTTACCGGGTCAAACCACAGAATTTTTACTGCAATTTTTTGCAAAAGCAACATTTTTGCAGCAATTTTATTACTGCATACCAATTTATTTAGCACTTAGACTTTGTACATAGATAGAAACCAAGAAATAGACATTGTTGTGTGTACAGATAGTCCATTTATCCTCTCATACATCACACTTCACAACTTAGTGCAAGGCACGGTCTCACTCCACACACTTTGTACTCACATATAACACAAAACTATTGCACATCACCTCTGCCGTAAGAATGAAGCTACTTGTAACAACACAAATTCGAATTGTAGCTTCCCACAGAACTCTCTATCTCCTTAAACACAATCCTCCTTTTAGTCCATATTATACCTGTGCTGTGCCCATATACACTCCATCTAGACATGGGTGACTAGCAGGGTCTTGGCCACCTTTGCATCCTTTTAATGGCTGAAATGCACACACACATAATAGCACCTCCCAAATTCTCCCAAATTTGTGGACTCCGGTCCCTCCAAGGGCGCTCAACCAAAAGTGCATTGGGACCATAATTATGGTGAAATACACTATAACAAATGACAAAATGAATGAAAATGAATGAAGTGACAGGTGGCATCTTGGTAGCTATTGGTGAGTTATCTAACCCATAGTCTGAATGATACACCATTTGATATAGCAGCTGAATTCCTATGCGCATTTATACTTTTGGTGCCCATACTTAGCAATGTGCATTGACAGGCATCAATTGTCTTTCCTCGCTCTTAACTGCATGCACTCTCCATTATCAAAGTGTGTTTTACCCTTTTCTCATCTCCTTCCTGTTTCAAACTCTTTTTAGGTATTGTGCAATCGCATGTTCAGGAGCAATTCTGTTGATTCTCTTTGTTAATGGCTATTGCCATGTTCATAATGCCAAGACCTCATGGCGAAGTGCTGCTGGTTTGTTGCATACGCATTCTAAACATGTAGGCTACCATTGAATTTAATTATGGCCAGAATACCCCTCCATCTTGAGGAGTTCTGACTGTCTGTGTACTACCATGGTGTGTCAGTGGCCCAGTAAAAAGGCAAAATGTGCTCGCTCATCTCAAGATGCTGATGGCAAATGTGATATGTCTGCAGGAAACACACCTGTCTAGATCCAAAAGCAGACAAAATTAAGCATTGCTGCATTCTGGATGTTTCTTTTTCTGAAGATGATGGGGGATACAATGGCGTCTCCAACCTAATTAGTAAGTCCTGGTGGACAACTGGTGGGCTGAGACTCTGACTCCATTGATGAATAAGCAGAGTATACACTGTGGATTGGCGATCAAGTAGAGAATGTGATGATTGTGTATTTTTCAACTTCTCCCAATGCAGGTTTTCGGAATACTTGAAGGGGTGACTCATTGGCCCAGACGGAAAGGACCTGCTTTTAGGTTAACAATGCAATACGATCATGGATATGCCTATGAATATTACATCTTCCAATAGGTTTTTAACTCAAACTCTATGAAGGCCTTTCTTTGTATGGTTCCGGAGCCGGGCACGTAGGACTTTTGGAGATTCTGTAAACCCGCTACCCATTATTACACTTTTTGTCTGAATGCCCCAGTATGGTATTCATGATTGATTATATTTTCTTCAGCAAGTCCTTCATTCTGAATTTCGTGCCTTGAAACACTTGTTTATAGGCGCATTTTAAATGCCATATCATATCATATCATATCATATTATAGCATATCATTATGCCCTGCATTATGCCTCTGCTTATTTCAGACCATGCACCACTGATTACATCCTATGAGCCAGAACGAGAGCAATAGATGGAGGTTTAACTCCTCTCTACCACAGGGATGCATATCCGGTTTCTCTAGTCAAGTCTGCAGGACCTTCTTTCAGATGAATGATCCCTCAAACACTTACAATTATGATAATACGGAAGCATTTAACACGACCTTGTGGGGGGTCCAATATTAAATCTGTTGCTAACAAAGGAAAGACTTTTGGGGGGAATTCTCTAGGTTCCTGTGTGATATTAAGAAATTCAACTAGAGAAATAAATAAATACAACAAAATTATAACTGAAAAAGCAAGCAGTTCCCTTTTGGAGGTTGAATTCAAATAGCATGGCGGCAATAATAAGGCAAGTAAATTGTTACAAACAAGGGGGTTCCTGGGAGTGTCTCTCTAGCGGCCTATATCCAGGGTTAGAGTCTCAACCAGAGTTTTTAGCTCACCATCCGTTCACAGAAGAGGAATGTCCACTACATATCAGTCTTTGTCCTGCCCAAGGGCAGCCCAGCACCGAAATGCCAGGCAATTCTCTTCCGAACAAGAGTACCAACAGCACTCCCAGACACGTGTTTTGGCCCGATTGGGACTCGTCAGTGAGGTGGAACTGTGCTACTCTATGAACAGTGAGCAAGGGTTCCACATCTGGATTACCCTAGTAACTTAAAACCCAAAGCTACTTAATATGCACAAACAAGGGGGGTCCTGGGAGTGTCTCTCTAACGGCCTATATCCCGGGTTAGAGTCTCAACCAGAGTCTTTACCTCAACATCCATTCACAGAAGAGAAATGTCTACTACATATCAGCCTTTGTCCTTCCCTTTGCCAGTCCAGCACCGAAAGGACAGGCATTTCTCTACTAAACAAGAGTACCAAGAGCAACCTTAGGCACGTGTTTCGGACCTGGTTGGGCCTCATCAGTGAGGTGGAGCTCTCTAAGAACAGCGAGCAAGGGTTTCACGTCTGGATTAACCTAGTAAATTAGGGTGAAAACCCAAAGCTACTTCATATGCACGAACAAGGGGGGTCCTGGGAGTGTCTCTCTACCGGCCTATACCCCGGGTTAGAGTCTCAAACAGAGTCTTTGGCTCACCATCGTTTCACAGAAGAGAAATGCCCACTACATATCAGTCTTTGTCCTGCCCAATAGCAGTCCAGCACCAAAATGCCAGGCAATTCTCTTCTGAACAAGAGTACTAACAGCAACCACCACAGACAAGTGTTTCGGCCTGGTTGGATTTCTTACATCTTTGCAGCGTTTAAGAAAAAAAAGCTGTATACCTCAGAATCCCAGGTAGAGATGTCTGATATTATTGGTGCTCTGGGTGTGATGGAATACCCCAGATGAGAAGTGGCTGATCTGATATCACTGGTGAGGCAAAATATGTTTGTGAAGGTAGAGTAGGCATTCAGAGACATGAAAGCGGGGCAAGGACCTTGATCCTGATGGACATCATATCAATTTCTATAAATGCTTCTTGGGCATTTTTTAACCTGCGGCCCCTGGTTGATAAATTCCTAGTGTTGGGATTAGCTTCAGGCCCATCTTATGAAGGTCATGCTCACATTGATCCCCCCAAACAAAGGAGAGACATGGCCCTTGAAAAGAACTGCTGTTCTAAATCTGTTATTAACTCTGATTGCAAGACCTTCGGGAAGATTTTGGCAACTAGTTTTCACAAATGTGGTAAGTCAGTGATAGGAGATGTACACACAAACATATTCTCAATATGTTCAGGTTTATTAAAGTAAAGAAATGTCTGTCCTATCCCTACCTCTTTGAGGGTGGTTGCCTATCCTATAAAATAACAAAAAACCTGCTCATCAGAATGTCTTGTGAAATAACTTTAATCTTCTGCCCCATATTTACTCTGTTCTATGGCCTGACCCTAACGCTAATAAAAAATAAACATAAATTAGCCTATAGAAGTATCCTGCTCCCCTCTTGGCTCAGGCTGGCTGGTGCATGACAGTCACTCAATTATATTTCCAGTGCTTTCCTTGTGGTTCAGGCCTCAGCCTAGAGCTACAATTCAAAACAGGTTCTGTGTTACGCTCTGTAGAATGGGACTACTGACCTCCTCACCAAGGTTATACTATGCTCAAAATGTTCTGTATTAAATTGTGATAATGTTTCTTGTAGTTCGGTCATTTGTCTGATTAGTATTCTTGGTCAAGCCTGTACCTTCTGATTCGATTGCTCATTGCAATTTATTGTGGTTCCCAACCCCCACCTGGGTCACTCTGTTTCTATGCTGTGGCTGGGCTCTCTGGTCCTTCATACTGTCTGGGTCTCTTGGGTCTCTTACCCACTCATGGGGTCTTGGCTACAAGTTCACCTCTTTAGGATATGTTGATCTTTCATGTCTCTCGCTTAGCACTGCATAGGCTAGCTGGTGGGAGGTGTTGTGCAATGTACTGACCCCCCTAGGGTTAGTAGATATCTCAGCCCAGCATGGGCTATGAAGCCTCCCTGGCTGTGTGTGTGATCCAATGTTCTCCTCCCCTCCAATGGTAATGGCTCTCTTAGCCCATCATGAGCTATTTGGGCTCACTGGCTATGTGTGTGATTCAATGTTCTCACTCCCTCCAGGGGTACTGTGTCTTCCAGCCCATCGTGGGCAGTTTAATCTCACTGGCTGCACGTGTGATGCCAGTGATCTCTCCTCCTCTAGGGGTACTGGGTCTCTGAGCCTGTTGTGGGCTATTCAGCCTCACCTTCTGTATGCATGACACAATACTCTCATACCCTCCAAGCGTACTGGACCTTAGTTGTTGGCTATTCAGCCTCTTTGTTATCTCTCTGTTAGCTCTGCATGGGATATGTGGCATAATTGGTTGTAAGCATGGTAATGTAGCCTCTCCCCCTCTAGGGTTACCATGTTTTTCAACCCGGCATGGGCTATTTGGCCTTACTGACAGCTTGCGTGATACAATATTCCCGCCACCTGCAGGGGTAATGGGCCTCTCAGCCTGTCTTGGGCTGTTCAGGCACTCTGGTCTTCTGCATGATATAATGCCCTCATGCCTTCTTGGAGTCGCCTCAGAGCTTCACAATCATCCTCCCTTTTCTCTGTATCGACCGTATACCTGTGTTGTGGTGGTGGTGTTCATTGAAGGAGGTGGTGGCTCTGGTGGATGAGGACACCAACTGTGCGGTCATTGGCTCTCTTACAGCAGAACCTCAACTCGGCATCATTGCTCTGTAGCACTGGTGCATCTCATCTCTGATGGCTTGGTCTCCCACTTCAGGGGACCTGGGATCATCTGGTGCTCTTCCCCCTGGGATAGGCAGTGTTCCGCAGGCTCTGGGATTCCTCTACCCACCATGTATCTGATGTACTCTTGCCTCCAGGATCGATCATCCTAGTGGTACAAAGCATGCTTCCAGTGCCCCCAGGCTGGCTCAGGCTCACTCTTCCCTCACAGGTAGGGTCTTTAGCCCTTTTACATGCTCCTTCAAAACAAGAGAGGTAACAGGATGTGTCCTGAACAAAGGTGAATAGAGTGGGGACAGACCCCAAGCCGTTTACAGGGCCCTGACATTATAACATGGTTCAGACCCATGTATCCCATAATAAACAACAGAGATTTTGTCTCACGGGAAGGTATAATCACAACCTTACTTGGGACTTCCTTGTCAACTAGGGGGGGTGTCACCTCGAGGAGATCTAACTTGCCCTGTCCCCTAGTGGGTATATTGCATTGCAGGCTCACCTCCCTTGTCTCAAAAGGGGTAGTTCCCCCTTGAGGAGAAGGGACAGATTTCCTGGATTCGTCACACTCATTTGTGCCCTCATTCATTGGACCTGAGCAGAGCTATTTTGTTGAGAGTAGGGCAGGGACAGTAAATACGAGGGTAGTCTTTGATAATTTGTCAGGGATCCCATTGCTGACCAAGAGCCGGGCATTTTTTGCCTTGGATGCTGAGAAGGCTTTCAACAGGATTCGCTCACCTTTTCTTATGAAATCGCTACCCAGAGTACAAGGAAATGATGAGTATATTGTGCTCAGACCTCAAAAAATAGGCGTGTATGAACAGTTGCTCTTTCTCCTTTTTCACCTTAGCTCTGGGTACAAGTCAGGGGTGCACTCTGTCCCCAATGCTCTGTGTTCTTAATTTAGATCCCCTGTTAGACACTATTAGGGATCATGAGGGTATAATAGGTTTTAGATCAGAGTGTTCAGAAGTAAAATTGTAGGCTTATGCTAATCATAGTTTTATTCACCTAAGCAATCTGAGCTCCTCTGTTAAACACCTACTGGATGTTATCAAGAGTTTCTTCGGGTTTCAGACTATAAAATATATAGAGTTCAGTTGGAGAGAATGGTGCCTATTCATAATTGTACTCAGAAGGAAGTTATCGGTTGTGCACTGGTCCCAGCGGCATCCCAGTTTAATATCTACAGATTTGATTTGCTAGAGTTTTACTACAGGCACTATATCTGACTCAAAAGGAGATTTGTGGCAGGATAGATGAGACCTCTAAGTCTTTGTCACCACTGATGTTTTAACGGTGTGGTCACCACTGATGGTTAAACGGTGGAGGTGGTAGGACAACACTTAAATGATGCTGATGTGCATCATTTTATGTTCTATAAGCATGATTTCAGTTGCATTTCACAACAATGTGGATAAGATTGTGGAGACCAGACTGGTCAAATTCCTGTCATCTAGAAACGCCCACAGTAAGCTGAAAAACCTCTATTGGAAGGGAAGGATCAACATACCCTGCTTTAAATTATGACATATTCCCTTCAGAAATTAGCAGATTCCATATCATTTTAAAAATCAAGTGTCCTCCCACATTCCATGACTTCAGTAGGAAAATAAATTAGTGAGCCCACTAGTTGTTCTGGAATGGGATCTCTCTGTGGGGATGGAAGAAAGTATAAAAGGTACCCTAGATGGAGATTTTCTAAGATAGCCCTGATCAGTTGCATCAGGTATTGGGTGTTCCACGAGTCTGAGATGACAATCTGATGCAGTATAATAGAAGGATGACAGTCAGTAGGAGCATGTATTTTTGGAATAAATTGGCATGGCAATGGGATTCAAAATGTGGGTCTATTATGGCATGAAGTTAGATTGTGTTTGTTCTGTGATAAAAGGATATTTCTGGGTTTTCACCTGCAGAATGTCTCTGTCTTTTTGTTCTGATTGTTATTTTTTTGTTTTATACATAAAATGAAATTTCCATAAACACACACAAAAGGATACATTTAGGACACCCTTCACTGAAGCCCCTTTCAGCATCACAGCAATCTTAGTTGAACACACTTTGTCACAATTCTTCCATATAGGCTGCTCGTTCAGTCATAGCTTTCAATGTAGCTTCCCAAATAGCCTTGAAACTTCCGTCTTGATAATGAAAGAGCTGGATAATCCTCTCCACTGTGCCCAGCTTCAACATCACAACCAGCCACTAATCAATCTGCATATTCTTTTTTTTTTTCTTCCATTGACATGGTATCGTTTTTTGATAACCCTGAATGTCGAAACCCAGGAGTGGGGTGTCCAGAGCTGTAGCTCTGGCGGCTTGCTGTGGCGTAGCATCAGCATCGCCTGGCCTGGGTGGTAGCGGACGCAGAGAACACCGCTCTGTTTCTGGATGCACCCCCTACATGTGTGCGTTTAGGCTCCTGGAGATCTGGATTGGCCTCGGATAAACTGACTCTGCAACCCATTACACAGCAGGGTTGGGTGAGGAGGGTGTGGACCAGGTGTGGGACTGCAGCCGAGAGACTGGAGATGCAACTGGGAAAACATGCTCCATACCACATCATACCGTGTGATAAGCGACGAGGGGGAACAATACATGAATATTCCATTATCCTTCAGAGCCTACTTCTGCGTGAACCATGTAACGGTAAGCAACTTGTCACTGCTGCAACGACGCCTATAGAATTTCCTCCTTATTTGAGCTATGCAGAAGACAACCATTCTCCACATCAAGCACAATGCATTCGGTGGGCACTGCTATTACTGGAAGTCAGCTGAGTTGCTTGTGTCTTCCAGATTTTTTTCAACTGAATATCTTTGATAAATCTTCACGACATTCTCCAGAATGTTTTCACACTCCGTTGTGGATGCCCTGATGCCTTGAGCTGCCCCTTCCACGACGCACAAGGAAGGAGAGCCCAAAGCCTGTGGAAGGTCGGCCTTGCGGAGAAGCCCTTCGCGGTATAGGGAGCTGCTGTTGAGGACTGTGGAGGTCTCCAGGGACACTCCCCCGCTCCTTTGACAATGTGTACATCATGTTCTTTGAATCGATTCTTAGAACAATCTCAAGAGGAACAGCTTTCTTCTTATTTTCTGTTTATATTGGCTGTAGTGTTGGAGTGGGACCTGCTGCTGTCCTTGTCAAAGTGCTTTTATAGGGTAGACGGGGGATGGGGGAGTTGGAGTCTGTTTGTCCCTAATGTCCCACTGGCATTTTCCTCAGCTTTTTAGTTCTTCAAAACAGTGGTATTTCTAGGGCGCTGAACTACTCTGACAAACCAAAACAGTACAATGGAAGCGAAAGCAAAGTCCTGCCTACTACGTGTTGCAGCAACATGGAAGAAAAGAGATACACCTGCCCTGTTACTGTTAGAGAAAGCCAACGAATGATTGCATGATAAAGAGATCCTTTTCAATGTCTTAGATCCAAATAATAAAAATATGAAAATGGGAAAAGCAAAGGGTTGACCAACAGACTCTTTTAATAAAGACAATCGCCAAATGATTGTGTTAGGTTTAAACAAACCAAACTTTCTTTGAGTAAATCTCAAGTCCCTCACACCACAAATGAGACTTTAATTTGACCAAATCTTGATGTTGAAGATTTTCCTCATTATAAAACACAAAGTGTCATAGAACAATTAGCGGGGGGCGGGCAATTACACCATACCAGTTATGATCTACAGCCCTGGTAAAGATCCAGCTAATTGTACTGGCTCAAGAACTCGCCGCAAGTTCTGAATTTAAACACATGATTTCTTTAATTTGGAAATACAGAAAAAGAAAAAGATAGCTCTGCTGTTGCAGTTATTCTTGAAATACGAAAAATTATAATATCTCTTCAAATGATACAAAACAAAAGTACCGGAACAGTGATAGAAATCTCACGTTCCTAATTAGCCTCCCAATGGTTGAACAATAGTCTGTTCCCAGCGGAAACAAAGTGCTTGCAGACCTCAGCGTAACTGTAGCAAAAACGGGAAACAAAACAGTTCAGCTTGTAAGTTCAAAGGGAACTTCAAAAGTATGCCTGTCTGATTGCGAGCTGGGAAATTTGGGGGGGTCAGCAAACGTTTGAAAGTCAAAGGGCCTCATTATAAGTGTTGTGGTAAGGCAACAACGGCACCGGTAGTGCTACCGGCGCCATTGTTATCTTGCCACAACATTATGAGTTCTGCTCGCGGGGGGGGCGCTTTGCCCCCTCTGGGGGCTCAAATGGCAATGGGAAAATACTGGCTCAGGGTCCCGTGAATAGGAATTACCAGGCCCGCAAAGGTCAGAATGGCCCGGTAATTCCCATTTTTCAGGACGAAAAAGCGGCATGGCTACCTCCAAACTCGTAATGAGGCCCAAAGTATTTGCCGTATGCAGCAAACTTTCCAAAGCACTCCCGGCAGCCCAACAACAGAAGCCTTACTTTCACAGCTACAGGACTGTCATGGCGAAGGAGCTGGACAACAGGAAAGCAAACGAAAACGGCAGTGGTTTCTTTCTGAAGTGAAGGCAGCTGCAGCAAAACACAGAATAGGCAAATCCAAGTAAGAGAGTAGTTGCGAAGTCGCCATCAAAGGGGAAGGAGACCTTTTATACGCATGTCAGTGTATGTTGTGATTAACCCGACAGGTGCCACCATTTCAGCCAGATTTTCCAAGAAGCATTCTGATAACGTGTAGGTTTCCATAGAGGATTCCTGACACTAATTCATGCACAGCCCAATCAGGAAATATCAAGACAAATATCGCATTTGTAGATTCCCTTGTTAACCCATATATCACTCTTTGAAAGAGGTATTCCCTATCAGAGGATATATCGGCATCTTCATCTAATCCCAACCTCCCGGATATTCCACTTATACCGATAGGCTTTTTACATAGGGGACACCCTTCTGATAAAAACCATGAACTTATCCAACCGCCTGGTGATGCTTCTAGCCTAAGAGGAAAAACCTATTGAAAAGCTCCAAGACTCAGTACTAGAGGTGAGGTCTACATATCCATTCACAAAACCTGTTATCTGCTACCAAATGTTCATGTGACTGTAACAGAACCATTCTCTGACCTTGGTGCCAGAGATATCCATTCCACAAGACCATCAAAGATCTAAATTCTGTTTACAACACTCTGTTGTGGGAATAGCCAGTACACTGCATTGCGACAGTGGCTTTTTACCAGTCCAACAGAAAGAAAGGAAAAATGGAGGTCAGTTGTGGTTGTACCCACCCCCCACCTTTATCCTGTCTGAGTGCTGGCCAAGCTGCTGGTAATTGTAAGATGGAAACCATCTTGCCCTTCCCGAATTGTGAACCCACTATCACCCCATTGCTTAGGGTGATTAGTAGCTATGAGTCTGCCAGGTTATCAACACATCCACAGAGCGGCATGACAGACAATCCATCCATGTTCAAAGGGGTAGTTGGCAAACCCATTTTGTCAAAGGTTTGAAAACCGCCAGGAGGTGCACAGTTTCGCACCGAGACGAACAGCGACGAACCTTGATCTTCTATCAGAGCATGGCATCCCATTAAAGAAGACTGAAGTACTTGATGCATGTTCACTTAATTGTTTCTATATGACAAATGTCCCCAAATTGACAAAGGGAGCAAGAGAAAACAGCCATTCTCTAAATAATAAGGTTACCCATGGGCTGCTCCACGGGGGTTTTTGTCAGTCAGAAGATGTAATATATAGTCTAAAGACCACAAGACCCACGGACCCCAACTTCAGATATGATCAAAATTGGTTTGAAATAAAAGAGCTGGTAGATGGCCTTTAGATCATTGCCCCCGCTGTCTACAGTTGTTACCCCCACAGACCCATCAACTGAACCCACTCATCTGGAGCAACCATATTCACACCCTGGGTTCTTGCAATACGAAACGGCCTGACATCCTGGATCCCATGCTGCATACCCCCGGCTTGAAAGGTTCTTTTTACAGATCCAGCTGCCCCCTAAGACTGCAGAGTTGCCTTCTGGAGCATAGCAGGCATGCAAAGCAAAATGGCGGACCAATATTTGCATCTGTTTTTGGACCAGTTTCAGATTACCTGTTTCCAAGAGTCTTGGGCATTCAAATGCTTTCATAAAGTGGGATATGCCATTTTTTTTTAAGCTGTAAGGGCTGCAACAGTGGGGGTTTGATAGCATGGACAGCCATTAGGCTAAATGCTGCTGTAGAGTGCATTGGAACAGGGTCTAGACAATCATTATATCTTCAAATGTGTTTTTCCACTGGTTACACAATTTTTTCTTAAATATGTATGCTGGAAGTAATATCACGGGGAAAAAAAATCAGGTTTTAAATAAGCTTAAAAATGTGGTTACCGAGCACAATAACCTTGGAAACTATCTCGCTATGTATGGAGGTTTGGGCGCATTCTGTAATTTTATAGCTGACAGTTAACCCCTTTTGTAGTGGCTGTGCCTACCCATGGTCGCCAGAATAAAATATCGCAAAAAGATGTTTGGAATGTAAGAAATTGCCCTGCATTTGGTTCTGCCATCAAGCATGTTGAGCAAGATGCATTCTGTTCATTTGCTTGACAAAGATGTTCATATCTCTGAGGAAACTTACAGGGTCAGCAGTGCAGACTAGATATTTCACAAGTAAAGATAGAAATGTTTGCCTCTGCAACTCTGACAAGGTTTCCTGGATATATTGTGCATAAAACTGATTTTACATCCGAAAGTTATTTCAACAACATTTTTCCTTTTTACAATAAAGTTTCGCCTGCACATTTTTCCGGTAGTAGAGTACTAATACAGATGGTCCATTAATTCCACCACATGTTGTCCTTTCTGGCCTGCTGTGCCGGAAACTCCATTTTCTTTTGGATTGCCCGGAGTATCTGCTCTTACGGAATAGGTGGATACTTCCGGTTCTCTTTAAATGTCAAGCCTGTGCCCCTTGTGACGGAGGCTCTTATTATCTGGAAATTGACGCGTTTTAGAGAAGTTGTTTTCAGTTTTGGGCTTCCTATCTAGCGCATGGTGTTTAAGATCAAAGATAACTTGCGAATGATTTGCTATTAATTCACATATTTGGCCGCACCTTTTTGCCACTGTGCGCCTTTGGCAAACAACAAATGTTAATCTACGTTTATGACAAATGTATTTAAGTCATTCCGTCCTAAACTTATTTTGAATTCAATGTCTGCAATGCTGACTGTATGTAGATATGTGTTCTATTGTATCGTGCTTTGCAGTTTGGATGATTTGTATGTTATTTACACTTGCACCTTTTTGGTCTTCTTGCTGAAATAAAGTTTTTTTTTTCTTTTGGATTTGAATGCATTTAGGTTCCAGATTCTTTCACTTTTTTGTATTTTGTGAATTGGTGGTATTGATCATGCACCTGCTCTAATCCATTGGCCTGTTAACACTTTGGTGCTCTGAAGAACTTCCATTGAAAGGTTCTCCATTTTGGTGTAGTTAACAAAGGGTTGGGCACAGTTTCATGAGGTTGTCCCACATTTCCAAATGAGGACATTGGTCGATAAGCAGAGCTGATTCAGCCTCACAGGCGTCCACTACAGCAGAGAGCATAACTTCTGTCATATCAATTCTGGTCTTTGGTTTGTCCATGAGTATCAGAGGCCATGTTTCAGAAGATATCTCTATCCTCAGTGCATTCTGCTGGCTTGCCACATTCTTTAAAAAGCACTCAGTGTTTGGTTGATGTAAAGATGGATTCATCATGCGTATTCCTTGTATTTCAATTTGGGCGTTTGTTAAAAATGAATTTATGTGTGAGAATCATCTATTAATCTTTTAAGCCACAGCTAATTCCAAACTATTCTGTCCTGCGGGCTATATGTCATCCTTATTCAGGAGAATGTCACTGTTTCCATGTACATCTTACCTGACCTCTGCAAACAATCCCTTTTTCCAGCTATTTATTTCAAATACCAAATACCTCAAGCACCTGTGTTCTTTCTGTTATTCCATAATGGCATGAAAATATCCACTTGAATATACATTCTACTCATTCTTGATAATGCGTTCGGCCTATTTTGTATCTGGAGAGATGTCTGCGAGGTCCTTCCTGTTGATTTCATGATCCCACCCAGGATATATTTCCTCATTTTGTCAGCTGTCATAAACTCTCCTTCAATTCCTGACCATAAATGTTTCTCTGCAGGATGCAAATCAAGAAGAGATCCAACTTAAAGAAGAGGAAAGTTGACATGATATTTGTGCAGTACCAGGAGCTAACCCCCCCCACCCTCCCCGACTTCTCACTGGGGTGTTCAACGTTTCAATCAGTAACTTTGGTTTCCTACTGTTGTTCAAAACAATAAGATCTTAGGTTCAGGTTTGCCCACAGGCTGACAGCAAGGCTGCGATCATTGCACTGGTAAAATTAAACTTTTCAGTGGGGGTCTTTGCCTTGTTCCCACCTCTCTGTGTGACCTCTAAGTGGACTCAACGTTTGTACATCTGAGAACATAGCACCCATTCATCTTTCAAAGCTCCCCTGCAGCAGCAACTGCCTATGTGTGTGACGTCATAACCTAGGTGCAAGATCTGTGTGTGGGCTTTAGTAAAAGACCAATTCTCACTTGGCTACAAGTTCTTCCTCTTGGTGAGATGCATTATCTTTGACTTTTCCCTGTTTCCCTTATACACCACCACCCTCCTGAAACATGAAATCTTTGTTGATGGTTTTGATGGTGGATACAGATTTGTTCAATTGTGTGTCATGCAGGAGAATGTCATTAGCAGAGGCCAATGACTTATATTATTTAAATTCCATTGGTTATCGTTTGAACACTCAGTTTTTATCATAGAGCAATGAGGAGAACTCAATCAAATTCTCAAATAAGAATAACAAGGGCAGCCATGTTTTGTCCCTCTCTCAATATTACATTTTCTGGAAGTTAGCCAAAGGACACCACTAATGTGCTAATTAATACCCTGGAGGAATAGTCATTCTCCAAACCTCTGACCAAAGTAAAAATGTTTCAGCACAATCCTTAGGAATTTCCAATTGATCTGATCAAAGGCCTTCTCCATACCTATATATGCTGCTACAGTTTCCTCGTACATTAAGCTTGCATGATCCATGAAATTTTTGTTGAGCTTCTTGTGTTACCACGTGCATGCTCTGACCAGATAAATCCAACCTGCTTTTTTTTTCCAACAAACCACTTATCAACCTTTTTTAGCTTGGTGGCCCATACATGCATCAGGAACCTAGCATCAACATTGATTGATTAGTGTGATTGGGCAGTCATTGAGGCTTTGTTGATGCATCAGGAACCTAGCGTCAACATTGATTGATTAGTGTGATTGGGCAGTCATTGACGCTTTGTTGATGCATCAGGAACCTAGCGTCAACATTTATTGATTAGTGTGATTGGCCAGTCATTGACGCTTTGTTGATGCATCAGGAACCTAGCGTCAACATTGATTGATTAGTGTGATTGGGCAGTCATTGACGCTTTGTTGATGCATCAGGAACCTAGCATCAACATTGATTGATTAGTGTGATTGGCCAGTCATTGACGCTTTGTTGATGCATCAGGAACCTAGCGTCAACATTGATTGATTAGTGTGATTGGGCAGTAATTGATGCTTTGTTGATGGTCTCTTCCATGCTAAAGGGTAAACAATATTTCGACAATTTACTTTAACTACTGTATTTTTCAGTGCAGGACGGGAATAATTGTACAATTCAGCAAAAGTGAACTTTTAAGCAATGCAACACAGTTTAGTTACATTTAAAGAATGATTACTTTACATGTTGTTTAAGTGTATTTGTTTTTAACCTTTCAAAGCTTCAAAACATTGGGCGGTGTTATGGTTTGGCTCAGGTGCAATATCGTTACTCTCTGTGCGAGTACATTTGCACTGTATTTGGACTTCTGATAACGCGGTTGTGCTTGCACTAACTGTGTCTGTGCATGCACAAACGGACGATAATAGTGTATTTACTCTATGCCATACAGACAATATGTAGCCCAACAGATGGCTATTTTAAATAAAATATGTTCAGAGTTGACATTATGCTGCACTCATTGCCAATGTAAAAAAGGCATTTGCAGATAAATGGAATGAAGACCAATGTCTGTTTTTCTAATACCGTGTACAGATGGCATGAGCGAATGACAGTAATTTTGTATAAAAAGATATAAATAAATGTCTAAATATACATATATATTCTGAGTAATGTACAATGTGCATAATGTTAATACATATTTTTGATGTTTGAACATTTAACATTTGAATAAAAATGTAAATGAGTTATTTTAATTATTTGTATTTTTCAATTGTTCACTCTTAGCCATGTTGCATTAAAGCATCGGTCACAATGGATTCTTCCTTTTAAAAAAAATGGAGAATACTGAGATGAAACAGAAAAACAGAGATTAATGGTTAGCACAATAAATATATGCCTCAATTCAGTACATTCAAAACCATTGAGCAACATCTCAGTGTTTACAGAGATTCTATGGGGTTGCTTTCTTTATAGGGACAATTACTTGGAGGGGATTTGATATGATATAATATGGCATTTATAACGAGCCTATACACAAGTGTTTCAAGGCGCGAAGAGGCAAGGGAGGGGGAACAGCGGGAAGACAAACAACGATCCTACTAGGCCAAGTGTCATTCAGATCGCACAAGTGCATGGGAAGGGGAAGCAGGAGAAATGCGGGGGGACAAGAGGGAGAGGATAGTGCAGTGCATGGGATATAAATAAATAAATAAACAACAGTAAAGGTAAGGCCAGCAGGTGGCAAGTGCAAGGATAAAGGCAGACAACAGGTGTCAAGTGCTGGTAGTGGGACTGTAAGGATACAGAAACAGTCCCCAAGTGCAGGGATGGCCACAAAGGCAGTGCAGCAGGGTGACTGGCGGGAGGGGACGGGACCTGGGCCCGAGATCAGAGGGTGGCCAGGTAACCAGTGCAGTTTCAGTGTCAGCCAGGAGGTCAGCAAGGGAGAGAGGGAGAGAAAGCAGCAGCAAAGAGAAAGGTTTTGAGGTGCTTCCCGGAACGGAAGATGATTCTCCTCAAGTTTCAGGGCACAGGAAGGCTGTTCCAGAGGGAGGCCCCATTTTAGGAAAGAGATCTACCACCAACTTGTTGCTTGGAGAAGCTACTGACCCTGAGGGAGTTTGAGGTAGGTGAGCGAAGAGCTCGAGAAGGAAGGTATTTAGGAAGAGAGAGTTGAAGGTATTGAGACCCCCGGCCCCAGAAGGCCTTGAGGAATATGCAGAGGGTTTTGAACATAATCCTCACAGCCACAGGGCACATGAATGTGTGCACTTCTGTACACTTGGGTCATGTCCGTGCGGTTTTCTTCCTTTGCACTATGGAGTACAACAGAATTGTGTTATACCGGAAGAATCCATGTTACCACGCTTTTTAAAAATTGTAATTGCTTGAGCCAATTACACATGGTAGTCGGCATTTAGAGTGGATTCCTAGGCGAAATGGTTTTCAGCCAGCATGAAAATGTGATACTGCGTCATTCGGTTTTGAAAGGTTGAGTGGCAAAGTTCATACTGATGCGTGTCCCCACTTCACACTGAAATTCCAAGACAGTTCACTTGTCAGAAGATACAGAATCGCCACAAGTTGTAAAGCAGTTGGGAAAACAGGTGTACACCTTTTACACCTGTTTGTAAGATGGTTTTACTGCTGTGGATGATTAGAAAATTACCCCTACGAGTGTACTTACAATTAGCAACTCCCGCAGGAAGAGGAACATTTCACACTGCTCGAAAAACACAGACTGAATCCAATTTCTTTAGCCTACCTTTCAAGCAAGCTGTTGGCCTTTCAGGATTGCTCCCCTCTGCACTATGCTACTCTCTCCCTCCCCCCAATTTACTACCATGAACTAAAGTTGAACAATGTTTACTCCCCTGCCACCGTGCCCTCGCCTTGCCTACATCTATGCTGTCGTTTTCCCAGCATTCCACCATGGAACAAGAAAAGGGGCTCTTCTTCGATTCCCTTTGCCATTTCCCTGGCAGTCATATTCATTGTAGTTTTTATTAGTAAATAAAAAATGTTCACTTCTTTTTCACCAAAATAGAAACAGTATCTTGTGTCAGGGTGCGAATAGCCATACCTGCTGCGGTGGCAGGCTCAGGCTGTATGGAATGGTAATAGCATCAACGCCCTTGTTAATGGCCCTTGCTTGACATGTAATTATCACCTAAACAGCACAGAGAGTTGAGAATAGTCTGTAGAAAAAACTTGGGAAAAGGGAAAATAACAGGCTGTTTCTTTGACCATGGATGCATGTGAGTGAAAAAACAACTGATAAAATGGGAGAAGCATGATAAAGGTTCTGAACAGTGAGAATACTAGAGCCACTAGGGGAAGTTACAATCTGTGGTACATGTGAACAAAAACAGACATCAGGAGTCAGCCCGGAAAGCAGTGTGTGGGTGATTTTCAATAATCTCTAAATTGCACACATGTGAACATCTCTTCATTTGCACTATAACTTCAAACAATGCACATTAAACTTGATGAAAATAGGTTAACAGACATTGTTTGTGCTTGTGAGGGTTGTGCTCTTAACCTTGCATGTTCATCAACACATAGGCTAAATGAAAAACAACCATGAATACCTCCTGGCCTTATTTCTAATCCCACCTTTCAAGTTGAAAGTCACTGCCTTTCACATGTATTAGATCTCTGGGAACCAGCAAATTGAGAGCGAGTTCAGATGGGCACAGGTGCACTGATACAGTGGGTAGAATTAAACTGTGTTAAGAAGAGAGTCAGGAAGAAAATACAACAATCCCTTTGCTCAACAAAACATCAACAGAGATGTCAAGATCATTGTCTTCCTCATCATCAGGGAGTAGGTTGTTCTTGTCACGTACACCACTTGACCCGTCTTTGTTGAACATTACTCACTATAGTGATAGACCAGAGACAATGAAACCCATTGGATTCTTCCCTCACTCAGGATTCGTCAGATGGTGGGGAATATCTGGAACCTTTAAGTTGTCAATAGAGCATTTTTGTGCTCCCGTATCCACCAAAATGTTGTGCCCCCTATCCCCAACTTTCATTTCTATGTAGGGTCATTTTTGGTCTACTGGGATAGGAGCAGGTTCCAGACCCTGCTTCAGGGTATCCTAGCGGAACAAAACATCGTCGGATGTAAAGTCTTCTGAAAAATACGTATGCGTAGCGTTGTCACAAACATTTGTGTTTCTAGTATTTTTTTGCCCATCTTGATTACCTGCATTGTTATCATATTTCTGGTTTTGAGAAAACTGATTTCTGTTCGGTCCTTGCATGCCATTGCTATGTGCTGTCGACCTTCTACCTCGTATTCCATTTGCCTTTTCCCGGAGGATCGGACATTGTGCCCTCCAGTGGCCCTCTTGCTTACAATATGCACATCGGTTTACATTTACAGTCCCATTTTGTGGGGTAAACTGTCCTCTCTGTTGAGCATTTCCTCTATGTGGTCCTCTTGCAATTTGCTGCAAGAGCACCCTAGTTTTTAAGTCAATCTTTTCCTTGTCATTGTTCACTCTATTTCTCTATTCTCGTAATACTGAGCCATATGTAAAATTTAAGATTGTGACTTAGTCTGCCATGCAATTTCAGAGGCCGTGATTTGAGAGTGAGACTGAATGTCGGGCAATAGTCCTCGTACAAATTTATCAACAAACAATCTCTTTCCTGGTTCCTTACTCAAATCCTGACCACTGAAGTGCTCCTTTGTTTTCAGCGGATTTTGAATGAGGATATCAATGTTACTTTCCGAAAGAGTGAGTTATTGCAAGTAAATGAAGAACACACCAGTCACGAAACAAATATTTTATTCTCGCTTGAAGCGGGTCTCAGGTTCAGCTATGTCCACGAACAGCCATAGAGAAACTGAGCATTCATATGGGGGACAGACAAAGCATTCTTTACAGAGATGCATTCACCAGCCCTGCAGGCTACAATCATTATTCTTCAGGCGACATGAAAACAGCATAAGTGAGCAAAATAACCAGAATGGAGTCTGAGGACCATACTTCAATGTGTGCACCTAGGATAACTCAAAATGACAGAGAATGGATGCATTCTCATAGGGAGGCAGGACATTAAATGCACTTTCTACAATACACTCCCTCCACTGTCCACCCACCAGATGACCTGCCATAAGGTACCCTGACAGCCCTTTGGGAAATATTCACAAGGATGGAGTGACATCAGGCATGAATGAAGCACCTCAGAACTCCATTGTTAGCATGCATAAGAAATTAGTGATGTAATGCAGGGGTATTCTTGCAGGGTGTAGGGGAACTTAGTCACCAATGCAGATACCTCACAGAAGGCACAGCCTTGAATATCGTAGTTTGCAAGATATACTATATAGTCCCTTATATACTATGATAAGGCTTATGACCTAAATGCAATGGTATGCAGTAATACAATCACGGCAAACATGTCGCCTTTACAAATAATCACAGCACAAATGCCGTGGTTTGACCTGGTAAAGGTGTACCCCATTATAGCATTTAAGGGGAGCAGGGGTGTGGGGGTGTCCCCACTCCCCTTAAATGTTATAATGGGTCTGGGGGGTGCAGGGATGTCCCCTGTATGGTTTACATAGATTGTGGCAGCAAAACCACAGCCTTTTTGCCGCAATTTTGTGGCCATTTTTGCCGTGATTTTAACACATGGAACCAATGCAATGAGCTGCATAGTCAAGAGGTGGCAAGGCTTAAAAACTCTTATCAATCCTCCCTATCCCCTCCCTTGTGACACCCCTGGAGACAGCTGATTGGCTAGGGAAAGTTGGTCAATACTGGGAGAAGGAAGGACATTTAAGGAAGCGAGAGAGTGTAAGTCAGTGTGGGGTTAGAAGGGTGAGGTCAGGAGGGGGAATGAGGAGGACCAAGAGACCAGAGGAGGACAGATGAAAGGAGTGTGGGGGTGGTGCAGAGAGGGGTTTGTGCAATAAAGAGAGGAGTGAATGAAGTAGTAGTTATAAGTGGAGTTATTGGTAGCAGTGAGTGGAAGTGTGAGCAAAATGTGGTGGTATGGAGTGGTAGCTGTGGTGACAGTAGTAGAGTGCGGTAAAGAGAAGAGAGAGAAAGGGGAACATAGCTGTAAGAGTAGAAGAGCACTAGTGATAGTATAGATAGAAATGGTGGAAGTAGTAGTGCAGTAGGAGTAGTGGTCGGAGTGGAGCGGTAGTAATGGTGAAGAAACAAAGTAGTCATAGAGAATGAAGAAAGAAGAGGGGTAGTAGTAGGTGGAGTAGCAGAGAGGCAGTAGGAGGGGGTGGTAGTAGTGAGTGAAGGAGTTGAGAAGGGAAAAATATGAGAAAGAAGGAAGATAACTTCTATTGGTTGAGGTACGAAGGAAGGGTTCTGTGTCCTTTTGCCGACAGGTCTTTTTTTTAAAGTAATTTTAAAAAATTACTTTGAAAAAACTCACTTTTTTATGTTGTGGGGGGCAACCTCCCTTTGCCTATGATATTGCTCTTCTCCCAACCCCCTCCACACCACTTTAAACCCCTTATTCCCCCCTATATATTCCAATGAGGTTTTTGGGTCAGTAAAAATTACTTTTAAAAAAATCGGGTCGGCAAAACAACACGATACCAGAGGCCGGGTTCAACATCTGAGAGGCAGGCAGCAGGTGGCAGAGGCCTTAATGCATACCTAATTGGGGCTGCATTCTGTTAGAAAATGTGTTTGGGATAGTTCTGTGCCTTAAATCTACTGGCAGCACCGGTGGTTCATGGCCTGCACCAGAATGATTTTACCTCCACATTTGGGTTGGAGGCAGCTTCACTGGCTTCTGGGGGTGATTCTATCCGTTCTGGAGATGTTTCAGTGGCATTTCATCTCGTAATACTGTGAAAATATGGTTTGCTTTTGTGGGGTTCATGCTGACTAATTCAGACAGTGTGGGAAATACTTGCATGATTTGTCCGTTTTTTTTCCCGCAGAGTTAATTCCTCCAGTGGAATTAGCATCTGAAGGCTAGCCATCACATTTATGGGACTCAAGATTGGGCAGACTCGTAATGAGGGCATTGGCTTAACGTTAAAGAAAGTATTATTACAAGGATAGTTCACGTATTGCCACTCAAGCCTCATGCTTGGGTCCTTGCGAGATGAAAACATGCCTCCACATGAAGAAAGATGCATGACGTTAGCCTCATTGGTAGATACATTGATCATTCTCCCTTTATGAGGGTAGACCAAACCTTTTGTAATTGGGAGGACAACATGATAAAACTATTCTCATGTGAGCACCTAATACATAGGGCCTATGATCGGGTTTCATTACGAAATGGTAAAAGAAACAGTAACGGAACTACTACCACTTTTACCACTGTGCCGAATTAGAGGTCCCAGAAAATAGGCGCTAATCCCACATGCAAAATTAGCATTGAAACCCGGCGAAGTTAGCCCCAGCAGTAATTCTGTCCGCAGAATTAGCTCCATAACTAAAAATGGTCATTCTGCCACGTTACAGGTGGAAATACTGGCGAACTAGCCCCAAAAATTGGCAGCAGTTCCCCAAGGACACAGTGCAGTTACCTCCACCATATACATGGAGGTAAAAGCATTCAGGTGAAGAAAATGAATGCACAGGTGCCGATATATAGCCACCAAGATGGTATTTAAGGCCCACACATTCCCCAAACATACTTCCAAGGAAAAGGCCAGCACAACCAGACATGAACTAAGGCATCCACAAACTCTTAATTAATTAATGAATTATTCTTTTGAAACGTGCTTAATACCAGAGGCCAGCCTCTAAGTGCTACTGTTCATTAAGCCACAGCAGCATGCAAGGCCACAGCAGGGAAGAAGACAAGCAACACAAAGGCGGTGGAGACATGTGTTGCAGGGGCCGCCGCCCAAACCATGTGTCTGCCCTTCCACCTGGGCACTGACTGAGAAACAATTAGTCACATTGTATCACTTGGACGGGCACACCATTGCAGACCTGCTGGCATTGATTGAGGCCAATCCTCATAGTGCCATCGCCATGAGAGCTGCCCTCCCACTCCTGAATAAGCTGGTGTCAGTCCTCCACTTCTGTGCCACAGGCACCTTCCATACACTGGGGGGACGCTGCCTGGCATGCCCCAGCCAACTTTCTCTAAAGTGCTGGAGCAAGATGTGGATGTGCTCACTCATGCACATTTCCCTGCCCACCACACAGGCCCAGTTGCATGCTGAAATGTCATGGTTTTATGCCTTCGCCCAGTTCCCCAATGTGACAGCAGTACTAGATTGCTCACATGTGCCATTAGTGCCTCCCACGCAGTGGAGCCAGCATATCAGAATCGCAAACAGTATCATTCCATGGACATGCATATAACATGTGATTCAGATCGTACCATCAGCCACTTCTGCACCCGATATCCAGGGTCCACCCATGATTTCCTGGTACCGAGGAACAGCACCATCGCAGCTTACATGAACACACAAAGAGAGCAGCGTACCTGACTGGTGGGTAAGAGGACAATCTGATTTTGCACAGAGGCACATACGGGGGAAGGAATTGGAGCAAATGTGTGCAGGAACTACAATTCCCATAATAAACCAAGATGCATGAAATAGGCCATGGCCCTTTACCCACCTTTCACTAGCCCCAAAGTGAATTGAGAAAACTTCATAGGCTATCCTAACATGCATGAAAGCAGGCTCATGAATCCTAGCACCAATCAAGCTGCCTGTCAAATCCAACTAGCCATTCTCAGTCAATGCACGGGGATAGGCCAGTAAATGTTAAAACCCCATTACAACAGCATCACCTACATAGGTGATCCCCAAACATACAGAAAGCCAGGATCAATGATGCAGGACAAATTGCACTCTTCTGCTTGTGCCCATTTAAAGTCACTAAACTCCCCCACCCCTCGTACCGGCTATCAACTACAAACACATATGAGCACACAATGGCCACCAGAAAAACCGTAATAGTAACAAGTAATTTGATAGTGAACTGCCATATTCAACATTGTCCTTTCTACCTGTTGTGGTGGACTCAGGCTATCCGCAGTTACAGTGGATGATGACACCTTTTAGGAACCCCGGTACACTGCAGGAGGTAGCCTATAATGATACACACAAGAGGGCCTCAACATGCATTGAGCGCACATTTGGACTGCTAAAGGGAAGGTTTAGGTGCTTCCATCAGACATGGGGAGCACTCATGTACGGCCCAGTAAAAGTAGGGAAAATCATTGCCACATGCGCAGTGCATCACAACATGTGTGTACAGCAGAGCATTCCAATGCGCCCTGATAAGGAGAATGCACCCACTGGGTTTAATAATGAAGAAGGTGCAGGTGAGAACAGGGAACCTCAGGATAGGAATGAGCGAATAATAAAACATTGCATAGTCCACCACTTTGAGGTCATTCCACCTCTTTATAATGCCTTCAATGTCTCTGGGTACGGTCCCTATTGCCACTGCCTCTGGTGTGTTGTCATTTGACTCTGTGCCCCAAACAGCTCTTCTGAATGGCCCACAACCGTCTCCGCCAACACTGTGAGCTCAGCCTCTGTATGCATTTCAGGCACTTTATCTTTGTCATTTCCCCTGACATTTTGCCACCCTCTTTCACCCTTGGATGGTTGCAGGAATTTAGTGATATTCAATTGACTGTATTTTTGAAGATGCCCGTGATGCAGCTTTCGTAATGAAGCTATTTCCGCCAGTGCTAATTCCGCCAACATTTGCCAGAATTACCAATTGGTAATTCTTCAAAATACTATGGTGATAACAGTATCTGTGCCAAATATTGGCAGAATTACCACTTAGTAGTACATTTTGGTGTTAATTCCACTAGGCAGAATTACTGTTACCGCTGATGGTTGTTGTGCGCACCCATCCACATGCATTGTGGCAGTTATTTATTCTGTCTAACATGTTGGCATTTCTACATGTCAAACGGGAAACAGACATACTTGCAACTACAGGAAATACAAGATCTTTATCGACAGCTGAGCACACTCTACACACTAACAACGTAGATCATTGCTTAATCTCTGTACGACAGAAGAGGCACAACAGACCCAACAAATCAATGGTCTCCAATAGGTGATGTATTGTGACATCCCATGAGGTACTGTGAGGGGTCAGAAATGAGAGACGGACACAAATAAGTAATGTTTTCAACATTAGACATTTTATGAAAATAAAAAGGTTTGGATAAAGGCATTTCTGTCCCTATCCCAAAGAGAGTTTCCCTGCCTAGTAAATCAAAACTAGGGATCAGTCTGTTTCTCGTCGTCCAAATTGGGCAAACTGTTCTTGTGTCCAAAATGTATCTGACACTCACACTAAAAAGGAACTGCAAAAGTTGCAAGGTAAATCTCTCTGCTTTAAATTCTGTGTAAACTATGCAAATACTAAGTATGTAAATCCAACAAAACAATCCTAATCAAGGGGTTGAATCTTTTCCCCTGAACTGTTTCAGGTCGAATATTAAATATGTTCTGTTCAAACAGTGGTTCTTTAAGAGTGGTATACACGTCTCTTTCATTTAACATTTTTCTTAAAGATGATGAAAAGAGTCTTTTTCCAAGCAATGGTGTTTTTAGAGATGGTAATAGGATCACTTATCAACTTAAGTAATGTTTTAATACTTTCTTGAGGACGATGAGAAAAAAATATTTTCCAAACAAAGGTTCCATAATAGTAGTAGAAATGTCTCTTTTTACACAACACTTTCTTAAGAGTAGAAATGTCTTTTCCCCATAACACTGTCTTAAGGATGATGAAAGTATATCTTTTCCATGTTATGGTGTGTTAAGGATGGCAAAAGAGTCTTGTTTTTAAAGAAACGTATTAAAGATGGTCTCCTGGTGTACTCTTCTGCCAGGAATCCTTTCACAATGTATTTTCCTTTCACATACTTTAAATGGATTACCTGGTGTACTCCCCTGCCAGGAATCCCTCTCTGGGCTTGGTAGATCCCCTGGTATACTCTCCTGCCACATATCTTTTTCCCAAAGGCATATTGCCTGATGCACTTCTTTCACCAAGTCTTCTAGCAATCCTTTCCTTATCTTTCAGTTTTCTTTTTCTTTAAGTATAACACAGTTGTACCCCTTACTGTTTATATTGTATTGGCTCCAGGTATAACTTTTTCACGCTTCCGCCATATAGTCGTCTCACTCAAGGAGACTTGTTCAAGTTTTCTTTGTTAACATCATTGTTAGTATTCATTGGCGTGTGGAAATGCGTGTTACATTCTTTCCCATATTAACATCTCATATATGAAGATTTGTACAGATCTTGCCTTTCAATTGCTTCATTCATTTTCATTTGTTTGTGACAACATTTACTCCAGTGTTCCCCATATCGACATCTCTTATATTGAGATTTGTGTAAATTCTGTCTTTCTATATCATTTGGTTGATATTCAAAATAAGTTTCTAATTGTTTCTCTGTGGTTGCCATTGTTAGCCTCCGGTGCAGGGTTGCAAGCATCTCACTTGCAAGCATCTGAGCTTCCGCTCTACTTTAATTTAAACTGTTGGGCATTAATGTTTCAGAGCACTTCCTTGTTCCTCCTTCCCTCCTCCACTCATCCCACCCTAGACACCTGACTGGGTGAGCAGCTCCACTTTAGTGAACTCAGCAGGGAAGCCCCACTTCACGTGCCAGCCCTGTGTTGTGAAGGGTCCTGAGGCAAAGGGCAGCAACTCCAGTAGCAGCTTCAGACTGTGGTTGCCTGGTTCGACATGGGAGCATGAAGCACAGCCGTCAACCAACAGTGACTCACAATGTAACAAAGGTTTAAGCAGTGCAAACAGCCATTACTGCTTTCTATGTAACTGTCCCTCCTCACTTATTACGCCTATTAGATATGCTTGCAGTCTGCTGCATGTCGTAGTTGGATGTTATCCATGTCTGGCATTAGGTAAATTGTCAGATTTAGCCACTGGGGCTTTTCCGTCTATGTAGGAAAGTCAAACTGTGTTTATGCATTTGTTTTTGGGTTTGAAAATCATGCTTTTCCCTATACCCCTCTTTTAAGGATCTTATCCATCTATCCAAAAAATGTGTGTCTAAGTGCCTTGTTTTTCTGTTGTATGCTGAATCCTCAGATGTTTCCCCTTATCCTGGACACTTGATTCTAGATTGTTGCTTTGTTTTGTGTGCTGTAGTTCGGTGTTGTGCACTGCAGTTTCTCCCTCCCTCCCCTCCTCCTTCTCTCTGCAATCATTCTGCAATCACTCCTTTGCCACTGGATCCTTCCCGTTACTCCTCAAGCACTCCCTTGTTCATTGTCTCCTCAAAAAGCCTTCTACCAACACTACCTTTCTGGCTAACTAGCGCCCTAGCTCCTTTACCCCCTTGCTGGGCAAACTCTTGGAGAAGCTAGTCATCTACAAGTTTATCCACCACACTGAATCTGTTGGTTGTCTCCACAACCACCAGTTTGGCTTCAGAGCTGCCAGAGGCACGGAAACTGCATTCCTGAACACCTGTGAAGACTTGCTGTCTAATCTCGATTCCAACTCTCCTTCAGTTGTCTTCCTTCTTGACCTTTCCTCTGCCTTTGATAAGGTCAATCATGAGATCCCTATACATCAGCTCTGTGATACCCGTGGCATCACAGACCTGGCTCTGGACTAGTTGACCTCCTTCCTCTCTAACTGACCTTCCCAGGTTCAACTGGGTCCTTTTCTCTCTTCCATTTCACTCTCCACCTGTGGTGTCTCTCAGGACTCTATCTTCTCACCTTGGCTTTGCAACATCTACCTTTCCCCTCTAGCCCATATGAGCTCCACCTTCTCTCCTAACTTCCAGTGTTATGTGGATGACATGCAGCTCTCCTTCAAGCTTCCCTCCTCTGCCTCCTCCTCTTACTTTCTCATTTTTGACTGCCTGCCTGCTATTCAGGCATGGTGCACTGCTAACAATCTCTGCCTTAATGCCAGTAATACAGAGATCCTTCTTAATGGGACCCCTGCTCCCTCCTTGCCTCCCACACTCTGTCCTCCATGGGCCCCCACCCTCACCCTCCTGTGAGGCAAAAAATCTTGGTTTCATCTTTGACTCCTCTCTCTCCTTCTCGCCTGACATCACAGACCTTGCCACAAAGGTCCACTTTCAGCTTCCCCTCCTCAGAGGCATTCCCCCTTTCCTCGCCTTCCTCCAGAAACTCAATGTCTCCAGGGCTCTGTTCCTCTCCAGACTGGACTATTGCAACAGCATCTTCCTCAATCCGTCTAACTCCTCCCTTTGCCCCACTGAACGAATCCAGAATAGGACTACAAGACTTATCCTTGGCCTCAAGCCCAGGGACTGCATCTTTCCAGCCCTAAAATCTCTCCGCTGGTTTATGGTGATTGGGAGGATCAGGTTCAAGACCCTCTGCATCATCAATGTCCTGGGACCTCGCTACATCCAACTCTCTCTCCCGAAATACCTCCCTGCTAGAGCCCTTCGGTCTTCTACCTCCAACTCTCTGCAGATCAGATGCTTTTCCAAGCAGAGAGTGGGGGTAGATCGCTCTCCTCTGCAGGTACCTCCCTCTAGAATGGCCTCCCTGCCCCTCTTATACTTGAGCCATAGCTCCTTAAGTTCTGGAAGCTTCTCAAGACTCTCCTTTTCCCTTCCGCCTTCCCTCTCCTCTCCCCAGCTAATGTCCCCTCTGCCTCTTGACTGGCTGCCTGGTTCCTTCAGATTCTTAGAGGATCCTCGTCCAGTCTACCCCTGCACTTGGTCTCTCCTGACCCCCCTCAACCTGCACTTGCCCTTTTGGGCCCCCTTTCCCTGCACTAGCCGGGCTGGGCCTGCACCCTTGAGCTCTTCCCCTGCACTCTCTGCATTCCCCTTGCCCTGTCCACCTGGTCTCCCCTGGCACTTGCTTCCCATGGGCCCTTCCGCCCTGACTGTCACTTTCCCTCTTGCTCTCTCCCACACTTCTAGTTACAGCACTTCCTTGTCCAAATGTCACAAGGCCTATCAGGACCATTTTAGTTTTTGTCATCTCTGTTCCCCTCCTCCTCTTGTCTTGCTGTGCCTTGAAACACTTTGTATATAGGCACATTATAAATACCCAATAAATTAAATAAATCAATAAAAGTACATTGATTTATAGCAGAGGATCGACACTTGCTATCTAGGCATTCAAACAATGTTGTATGACAGCTGACGCGAGGTGGCGGGGGCCAGCTCTCCTCTATTATCCAGCGGGTCCACTGTCGTTGCTTAGCTTCTCTGAGATTCAAATGCCAAGCAGACTCTGCTCCTGTGTTTGCCATAAAATCTTGAACAGTCCTAAGCACTGAGCCTTTAAAAGGATACTATAACTGCACTTCAGTTTGTTGGGTAGTTAGGGTCATCTAATAGGGGTTCATCAGTAGTTATGATGCGCTCTGGGGAAGTTGGGAAGGTCGGGACAATGAGACCTAGAGCACAGGTTAGAAATGGCCTGTGAAGCATGGCAGACTGTGGGATATATTGACCCAACTCAGTTGTGCTTCCCCACATTACAAAGCTGCACTGTCACAATCCATGCCCCTGACCCCCTCCGATATAACAGCTACCTGGCAGCAGTGGGGCTAAAGACCTTCACACTGGCCACAAGGGCCTTAAAACTCTATCAGAAACATACTTGGAGTCAGGAATAAAGCAATACCAGTTTTGGACCTTAATTCAACATAGAGGCCTATCACACAGCTCAGTTTTTTAGAACCAAGCCATGCAGTCTAGTGTTTTGGGTGTGGCTGGGCCTGGAACTACTCGGCCTGGAACTACCTGGGCTATTTAAACCACACCCAAACAGCAGAAAACGCTTTGCGTTATTCTGCACTCCTGCAGCGTAATGCACACCGTGTCCAGCTCCTGCTGATCTGCTTCTGTGGTGACCCGATCCTGAAGCCCTAGATCTGGATTCCATTAATAACCTTGAAGAACAAGAACAGCATTAGCGAGCAAGAACACTTACCTGCGAAGTAACCAGTCTTGAATCCATCCTACGCTTCGCTTACCTCACCCATCTCCGGAGTTCACCGCAAGGTAAAGAAACAAGGACAGCATTAATAACAATTCTTACTTGGGCAAGCAGCGAGTCCTGGCAGCACCCTGCACTTCTCTTACCTCGCCTATCTCCGGATTTCACCGCAACCTGCAAGGGAGAAGGAACAAGGTCATCATTAACAAAGCACTTACCTGGGTAAGCAGCGCTTCGATCGCTCATCACTCCAGAACATCACCGCAGCCTGCACAAAGAATGGAAGAGAACACAGGTTAGCAATTAACACCAATAAACAGTGCAGCGCTCCACGTATTAATAACTCACTGTGTGGTCTTCGCCATCAGCACAGCAACTCCGAGATCACAACCATCCCTGTGAAAACAAAAAGAGACATTGTTAGGGAACAGCAAGACGCCGAGAAGACAGAGAAAACAGACGGAAAGAAAGAGACAGAATAAAGATGGAAAAGACATCATAACTCACCTGGAAGACAGCAAGCAGAGTCAGAGTCACAGCCAGTCTGGACCCGACATAAGGGCACACGGACCAGTGAAGCAACTAGGTCCACAGAACGCCTGCACCAACCATGCACCCCTGCACAGAGACGCAGGACGGAGAGTTCAATGCACAAAAGCCTAAGGTGAGCAATAACCCCAAGGGAGGGGATTTGGACCAGAGGGAGGTGGGAGTCCAGCCATCACAGAACCAGTATCTTAACCATACAGTCTTCTGTTATAGGCGCTACCCACCGTCTGGCACATAACCAAGCAGAGAGGAGTCCGGTACTCCACCCAGTATCGTGTGACGCCCCCGTGGATACCAGGTGGCGTAACAGCACTTCAGCAGAAACATAGCTGTTCTGGCTACTGTGAGCTCCATAGCCTCAAAACTGCGTTTTGCAGCAACAGAAAGATGGCTACACCGTCTTGCCAAGCACACATTGGGCAGGATGGAACAAGGGGACACACTGAGGGAGTGTGCCAGTGTGTTCTGACATATAGAAATGAAATAAAGTGAAAAAGCAGCATTGCTTTGCTGCCAGCCCAAAATCCCAATTAAAAAAGAAACTTTTTCACCTTTAAAATAATGCTGCTGATGCTATTTTCATCTGCTCTTCCTTAAACTACTGTTATTAATAAGGCCCTGCCATGCCCAGTATATCCCATTGTGCTTCAGCAAAACCAAGCATGATTTCTAATTGACAGGCCCTATCAAACCAACTCTGTGAAAAATCAACCAAGGAACTTCACTTTTACCGGCACAGGGAAACACGTTAATTTTCTTCACAAAGTATCAAATATCAGTAGTTCAAAGGAACTCCAGCTATCTGGGCCATGTCTATTTCAATGCATCTGTGCTTCAAACAAAACTCAGGCATACAAGAAAATAACTATAACTATGCAAAACAGTGTGGGAATCTGATGGAAATGCAAAACCAAATTTAAACAGAAATGCCAGCTGTCACCACACGTGTAAAAAAAAAAGGAGGGGCCTTGCAAACTAAAGGAGAAAATTGCCAGTTGAATGAAAGCCTGCCATTACCTAGCAATTTGGAGGGGTTTGTTGCTGGTGAAAATACACCCATGGGCTATTTTATTCCACAGGCTTTTTTTAATTTAGGACCAAATATAAGAAAATAAAGGTTTCAAACCACTTTGGCTGGATTTTGCAAGCTCTCAAAAACAGGTTATTCCAGTTGGCAGAGCTAAGGCTTCCCTCAAAGAAAGGGAACTGCCATAAACTCTCAGCAGATACTAACACCCCAGTGATAATTATTAGTTTGGACAGAATCTGGTCTGGGCTGAACCCCCTGACAATGGAACCCCCGGGATAAGGAAGTGTGAAGTGGGGAAGGGGCAATAAACCTTCAATCAAGCTGGGAAACTGCCACCTAGCTCTGGAGGAAATGACAGTTGGTGGCAGCTGAAGAGAAAAAAAAATGGTCCTGTGATGGACAAAGGACTGCCATTTGTTTCCAAAGACTATTGATTAATAAAAATGTAAAGACTTTTATCTCTGCAGCAAGAATTGGTAAAAATGTAAACATTTTGCAGTTTAAAAGTGATTTTGTGTGGTATAATTTGAGACATTGTAGAATTCACTGAATCCATGATCCCATTGACAATTTTCATACTTACCTCCCTTATGATAATCCACACACATAAAGTTATGTACTTTTAGGCCGAATCTTTCATACTCAAAATTACTAAAAAGTATTAACCGGACCAAACAATATTGCACGGATTGCAGAGTTGGAGTGTGATGCTCTATATAAAATATGCAACCCTTTTATGTAAGTTGCTAAGAGACTTCAACTGTATAAATGTACCATTTGTGGCAAAATCGAATTTTAGCTAAAGTAACTGTGGGAGATTTTTGAACATTGTAAAACTCACATCACAAATAAAAAACTCACATTGTAAAACTCACATCATAAATCTGACATGTTATCCTGAAATTCAACCAGTTGAGAGCGAGGCGGAGACTAGCACCCCTGACCAATTCAGTTGGTTAGAGGTGTACTTAGTTAAGCCTGACCAGCCATATACTTTGATGATATCACTATGCATTATAAATAAAAGAGTCTCTGACAAGACTCTAGATAGACACTCCTCCTGATTTTCCTACGCCAGCGTTCCTGTTCCATTCATCCTGCTGAGTCCAGATTCCAACTACAAGGCCTACGCATTGCTTACCCTTCCAGCAAGGCCTTAATTCTAAAATCCCAAATAACCAAAGGGAGAAAGCTGGGGTATTCTTTGGGAAGCATCCTGATATCTCTAATTGCTGCCCACTAACTGCATCCAGCGGTACCTGTGCCATCCAGCAACCAGAATTACCATCTGGTGACCCGACCTTGCCCAGTTATCTTTTGCCCAGCTGTCCTTTGCCAGGCACGCTTCCGTGTGGCGACCAGAACCTGTTGACGGTCCAAAAATCCCAATCTAAAAGTGGACTGTAAGTATAATCCCTACCCCATAGAAATCCATAGTCTATCTTGTCTTGCATTTGACCTTATCCCACACTTTAAGCCATGCTATCCTTATCCTGATAACTTGTTAAAACTGTGAGAATGATCTGTTCAACCCTGCACTTGATTCTAGTGCTAGCGCCATCTCTCTTTGCATTTTTGTTTGGTGTAAACTATAAGCCCTTAGTTATATTTCGAGTAATCCAACTAATTTCCATATCTTTTATTATTGGGGTTGAACACTGGGGTGGTAAATTTGACCTTGCGTATCAACCTTGGTGCTTACTGTGTTCCTCTTCAACAATATAGTCCAGAGAATTCATTTAAAGTTACATTTGCCTTTCTTTCAAAACTGAAGTCTTCATTTTGACCACTTTGTTTTCCTAAAACTGAACCCCATTTCAACCTGAAAATTTAATTAAAAACTGCAGCTACACCCATTCTTTCACTTTTGTAATATCCATGTGATGTACCTCCATTCCCCAGACTAAGAACTGCATCACGATTTACAATATTTCACCCATTTCTTTTAAGAAACCGTTTGAGTAAATTTACACAGAAATTAAAAGGAAATGCAACTTTTACACGGGTCATTGGGCTGACATCCATTTTATACTGTCTACTTGTTTTTCAGATTGCATGCGCTTGGTAATCCATTGTTTGTGATTGTTAGTATCTCTGCATTGTGCTTTAATGAGGAATTGTAGTTGTTTTAAGGTTTATTACACACATTCATTATTTATTCGTCCATTTCCAAGTGTCATTTCATAACATTGCAAGGGGTTTAAAATCTGATTCTGTTTCCTGCCTCTCATTCCGGATTACCTGCAGCTTCTTTATATCCACCCAGAATTGATTATTTGTGGGTTGAGGGAACACTGCGGGGGGGAATCTTAACTTGGGTGCTATCTTTCATAAATCCAAAAGTGCTCCTATTCCCTGGTGTTTTGTATATGTTCCACTAGAAGGTTAAACCAAGTGCATTGCTGACATTCTCATTGTAATTATCACCCCATTAGTGATTGCTGCCCCATATTAAAAATTGTATGATTTCTTTTGAATTTTAAAATAAATAAATAAATATTGTATTTCACCAACCAGCCTGTTTCATGGTCCATTGTGACCCGGGGTATTTAATACGAGTTGTGTACCATTGCAAATTGAATCAGCATAAAATAAGGAGAAAAGCATCTCAGTTGTGCGCTACATACTAGGCCGAGACCAAGGTGTGTGACACCTGATTGAAATCCTTAACAACACCCTCCCTGTACCTTCTCTAAATGTTACAAATATATGCTTTTATTCAAGTACAGTCAGGCCTGACCTTGTATTTGAGAGCACGCTGTATTCTGAAATGTGCACATTTGTCAATCCATTGTTTATATGTCCTTCTACTGAATATGTCTATTCACATAAAATATGCTAGAATGTGTGTCTGCTATGTTTGTCGTTTCACCTCAAGTCGTATCCATAACGTATCTCTGTTGGTGAGAGCTACATTCTAAGTTGCTCTTGATTTCCTAGAGGCATCCAGGGGAAATTCTGTTGCTAGTTTGTGTCCCCCTAGCACAGAGTGGCTATGCTTTATTACCTCCTAAACTCCTGGGTTGCATTGTTGGTGAGTGTCTATTAATGTATTCATTGCCTTGAAGTGTAAATCATTGCTCAAGCTGATCAAGTTTAGGCCCATCTGTGATTCTTGGGTGTCTGTGCACTTTGGTCTGGGTTCTAGTATTAAGAACTCTTATTGTGAGTTTCTCTAGCTGGACATTGAACCTGAGTTTAAATCTGTAGGGTATTGGGGGTGGTCTGGTAAAGCAAGATGGGTGGTTGTGTTGGTGATACGTGATAAGTGAAATGTGTGGGTAGGGTTAGGTGGGGCAAGGAATAGGTTGAGGGAAATCAATGATGGGTGAGTGTGAGGGACTGTGGCAAGTGAGAGAGGGCATGAACTGAAGGGAAAATAAGGATGAAACAGCTGTTGATGGGAGGTGGAGTAGGGACGGCATTGGGTTAGGCATGACAGTGGAATGAATTGTGGAGGAGAAATAAGTGATCGTGAGCAGGAGGTGATATTGAGATGGGATAAAAGGGTAATGTTGGAAATGATGGGCAGATTAGTTGGAACTGAGAATGGTGAAAAAACAGGGGTGAGAAATGACGGGTTAAGAAGTGAAAGAGAGTGGGAATGATGAAATATGGAATTGATGTATTGTGGAGGGAGGGTGGAGTGGATCATGATGGGGCAAGAGTCAAGGTTGTATGGTAAAAGTAATGGTATGCATAGTGTTGCTTGTCCATAATGATGGTCTGCAGAAAGATGGTGGATTGGAAAATGCATGGGGAGTATGATTTGTGAATGGTGAGGAGATGTGTGTTGTGGTGTGTTGAGCTGTTGAAAGGTGTGTTCTGTGTGTGTGACTGGTGATAAGGTGTAGAGCTGGGGGGTGGGTGAGGTGAAGCATAGATATGCTTTTGGCAGTGATCCATGTTTGTAAGCCAATCTGGCAAGGGTGATCTTAAGTGTGGTTGGGTGGGGTGTGATCAGTGTCTGTGGAGCATGCTGTGTGATCCAGCCTTTGATGGATGATGTGTTGTGTAGTTTGCAAGCTGATGTGTGGCTCTGTACATAAAGGGTGAAAAGGAAGGAGCCAAGAACTGATCCTTGAGGGACTTCATGGTGCAAGTGGTGGGGAGAAGAAGTACAACTAGACGAATAGCCTGAGTAAGAGCTGTCGGTCAGGTAAGAATTAAACCATTTAAGATCCAAGCATGTGTCATCAAGTGGTCTCTCTTCTTCCGATTCACAAGCCACTCCCTCCTCACATGTGTCCGAAGAGTCAGTGTTGTAGCTTTCCTTTAGGGTTCTTCTTCCAGAGCTGAAATTTCGCCTTTTTTTAATGGCCAGGGGTCTGCCTCGAGAGGAAGCCTCCATTACAGTCTGCTAACAGACTGTGATCATATGCCCCCCTTCCGGAACATCTGGTTGGGGAAAAAGCCATTCGGCACAAAAAAACCCTGTAGATTTGCAGTAATGGATGTTCCAGGTGACCGGAGAGTGGGAAATCCAGAGAGTGTAAACAGAGAGGAGCAGCAACCCTAAACACTCTCAGAATGGTCTGAGATCCAGCAATAGTACAGCCCAAATGGAGGGAGACAGGGAAAAAACAGGAAAACTAAAACAAAGAAAAAAATAAAGCAAGGCAAGCCGGAGCAGGGGGCAGAGGAACAAAGGCAAAGCCTCCGCGGAACGGAGAGCGCGAGGAGGGAGAGCGGAAAGCAAACAAATGTGGTAACCAGAGGGTGGAGAAGAAAGGACGAAAAGTTCACGAGAGTGAACAAAAAGAGTGGAATCACTTACGTTGCAGTCGCAGAAGCAGAGATACTGCAGTTGCAACGCGTCGGCTGCAAATGCGGAAGTGAAGATAAACCTCCGGCAAGCCGACAAAAAACAACTAGACTGCATGTAGAGCTATGTGAGGAACGTGGTGGGAAATTTCAATGGCGGCGTCCCTCCTTCAACTTATGCCATAGTTTCCATGCACATGGGTGCACGACAGCATGAGAACCCAAGGGAAGAAAGAGAGGAGGTCAGACGATGAGAGTAATTGAGAGTGCCAAAAGCTGCAGGCAAATCAATAAGAAAAAGTATAGTAGATTGCCTGGAGTGACATATAGAGAAAGAAAAATTGGTGACATGGAGAAGAGCAGTCTCAGAGTGAGCAGGACAGAAACCTGATTCAAGAGAAGGCAAGAGTGAATAGGCGTTTAGATAGGAAGATAGATGCGAATAGACAGGGCACTATAAATGTTTGGCGAGGAAAGGAAAAAGAGAACTAGGTTAAACATTTTCCACAATGGTAGCAGTAAGATTAGGGTTTGTGAGGATGGGTATAGTGGTAGCATGTTTGAACTTGAAATCTGGGTGATGATATGCTGGTACAAGTGTTGTGGATGTGTGACAGTTGTTCTATTTTTATTCACAGTTGTTTTTTGTCCAAGTAAATCTCTATTTTGAAATGATTTACGTGGTATTGTGATGAATCTCCAAATTCTGCAAACATTTCTGTCATAAATGTATACACCTTTTCCTAGTTACTAGTGTATCTCAACAGATCATTAGTATACAGTGCTATTTTCAGGGACGTCATTTAGGGGTCGCCAGAGTTCACACTGCGACCTCTGAGGTCTCCCTTGCGACCTCTAAATAAAAACATGTTTGTAATGCAAGCTCCTGGGCTGTGGCCAGCACCATGTGGCTCTTTAGTTCTGGAGTGGCTGGCTTTCTTGTTCAGGCCCCTTAAAAAAAAGAAGAAAAATAAGAACAGGAGTGCCACAAGTCTAACACTTTCAGCACTGACACTAAATAAGAAAGAATAGGAATACCAAATAATGTGTCTTTCTGGAATTCTATACAATAATTGCTAGACTCATTAAAGGTTTATTTCAGGCACACTTCCGGCGCTGAGTCACTGATTTAGTCTGTTCTTAAACGCCTCAACTCAGCCTTTCATTCTTCTGAGGTCGATAAATGAGTACCAACACAGTGAAATGGTGTGTATATTTTTTCTGTATAAGCGCATAAGCACATCCTTATCATTTGGTCATGGACGTCTGCTTGCATGCACTCTAATTAGGTAACATGGGTCTATACACACTGATCCTAACGATACATATGGTGATCCATTCTTGTATGAAATGTACATCACATTGTAGTGATATCGTAACCATATTTTTCGTAGTGTACAATGCTGTGCGATGCCACTTGCTGTTTTGTCAATGGGTGGAAGATCGTGTTCCATCGCTTCCCGCAATATCACTTTGGGGTGGGGTCAAATGACATCACTTCCTGTGATGTCATCAGGGGGTAAAAGGTCGTGTGATGTCACTTCCGCTACCCCTGGCATTTTGGTGAAATGACGTCCCTGGCTATTTTGTCTGTCAAATATTTAGAACTGATTCCTCCGTTTAACTTTCTGGTTTATATAAATGTGTGGCAAATAACTGCGGGCTTGAGTATAAAAACTGCCTTGAACCATGTTCTTCAGTTAACCTTTTTAGAGAGGAAGTCATACAATTCCAAACCTAAAAATGAACCCTGTGTTCCATGTTTTTGGAGGTCAAAATACTTTCATGCTTCAAATTTAAGGAGTGAAGTCAATTGTTATGTAAAACAAAATCCTGTTAGCAAAACAGAAGGCAAAGCAGCAAATACATTTGTTAATATTCCCATTTGACAATAGGGAGTGGAAGGAAGCATTCCAAAATGTGGGCAAGAAAAATGTTTAAGAATACTTCTGATGCTCCACAACTGGAAGTCATATGTTAAACACAATGCACTTAGTAGACGTCTTTGACTTCCTGGCTCCTGCTATTGGGGCGTTGTGTGGCTTTTAATGGGGTAATAACATCCAAAAGGGGCCCAAATGAAGAACTACTTTTACTTTGCTTGATTGTTAATATTGGCATTGGAAATTGGTAAGCACTTTTGCTTTGTCTCAATTCTTGCATAAAGGTTCTATCATGCCCGAAAAATGTTGGTGGACATTCCATTTTTTCAAGAACATTCCAGAAATATTGGAGGTTTGTGCTATGCTATGCAGATGTACCCCACATTCTCCTGACATTTAAATTGACTCCAGACCTGCTGGTTGCTCTTAAAGAAAGTAGTTAGGATTAGGTCATATATCTGTGAGGAAAGATGCAAGATTGATGTGCTCTTGTGTTGATGCATGCAGACTGGAGGTACCCGGAGGTACATTGAGCTCTGTGTCTGTGTGCGTTTGTTAGGTGTTTTATGCTTAGATCACTTAGAGCATCGAGGTATTTTTGCAATAAAGAGTACTTGTATGCACATAGGGCAAACGTGCATGGGATACGGCTGTAGTGTATACGTTATTTGTAGAGGAGTAGTGTTCTGTTGTTTGCCATCTGTTGAGAGGGCTATTGAGAAGTTGTGCATGAGTGGTGTAGTTGCTTTTCATGTGTCACGTTTGCGCATGAAAATTTGAGTGGTTAGTGGGTAGGATCAGCAGAGACTGAGTTAAAACATAGGAAAGTGAATGTAGTTTCTTTGTCAGTATTCTGTGAGATCCCAGGCACCAGTCAGGACTTTGAAGAGTATAAGTTGTGGCACTTGGGCGAGTCCCGCGATTGTACTAGGGCAGAGATTCTTAAGACCTCTCATGATGTGGCTTAAGACTGATAGGCATTGGGCAGCCAGGAGTGACAGTTGAATAGTGATGGTGGGGTGAGCCATCATTCCCCTGAAGTGGTGTGGTGGTGATTGGTATGAGTTTGCCTTGAAGTTGAGTTGGGAGACAAAGGTAGGTACCTCTCTTGATGCTTTTCCTGATTGATTGTTTCTGTGAAATGACAGCAGGGTGGGCTTGCTGTTGTTGGGTGATTTCACAGTTTCTTAGGAGCTAAGAAAATAGGTCTTTCTTGATTTAGTCTGTGATCCAAAGCTGTTTTTAAATCAACTGTAATTCCAGCTAAAGGTATCTGCTGTTCCTGAGCTACATGTATATATAGGTATTATAAAGTCAAGTACATGATTGAGTGCATTCTGTCTCCTAACGAAATCATGCTGTTCTTCCCCAACAAGTTCTGGTATAATTACATTCAGTCTTTTAGCCAAAATAATTATCAAAAGCTTCCGTAGCCTTCAGCTCGCAGATGTTTATGAGTTCCATGCTGTGTAAGTGTGACTGGAATGGGCTGCATGCCAGGTTAGATCTGCCTAGATTGGGCTTTCTTTGGAAGACTGTCTTGGTTATTTGAATCCCTATGTACTTACTTGACTGCTGTGTATCCAGCATTCACTTCTCCCCTATTCATGTTGCTTGCACTTAAGTTCTGCATGTGTGTGTGTGTGTCTGTATGCATAGTTTGATGTGGCTGTATTTGCTGTGTGATGTGGGCATATGCAATTTGTTAGCGCATACAGTGTCTGATGTGTGTACATGGAGTTTGGGGTGTAGGTTCATGAACTATCTGGTTTGTGAATATACTCTGAGGTAGACAAAATAGTATTTCACTGTTTGGTGGATACCTGCATTATGCAACACACTGTATGCACTTAGGTATATGCATTGTGTGGTTTGCTTGTTGTATGATAGTTGCATTGGATTGTGCTATGTGCATTTTGTAGTGCTGTGTTTTTATTATATACATTGTTTTGTCATGTGTGCAAGTTGATGTGACATATGCATGATCCTATGTGTGTTATGGTGTAATATGTGTGTTGTGTTATATGCATTGTATGTTAAATGCCTTATGATACATGTGCTATATTATGTATTCTGCATGTTATGCACATTGTGTTGTGTTGAGGTATAAGTGTTGTGTCTAACATGCGCAATGTGTTGTAGTATCTGGACTGCTCTGCATGTATACTGTGTCAAATACACGTTGTTTGGTGTGGTATTCAGGGTATATGTTGTATTATGTGCATTTATTGTATTTGTGATATGTGAGTTGTTCTATTAGCATTGTGTGGAAATGCAATGTGTTGCAATGTGGCATGTTTGTTGTGACGCATCATGTGGCATTCTAGTATTTGGTTATTAGTATGTGCATTAACTGTCATGGTATATGTGTTGTGAGTTATGTGAATGCTGTGCTTTGTGTGGAAGGTGTCTTGTGATATGTTTTTGTGATAAGTGTATTGGGTTGTGCCATTCGCATTGTTTGGCAGTGTGTTGTGTTGCATTGTGGTGTGTGTACTTTGTTGCATTAAGCTGTTTGTGTTGCATAATGGTATGCACATAGTGTGGTTTGTGTATCTTCTGTTGTGCTATTTGTGCTATTCGGTATGTCCATTTTGTGCTATGTGAGTTGTATGGTATATGTGTTCTGATATGGGATTTTTGTGGTGGTCTGTTTTATTATGTGCGTTATGTGTGGAATGCGTATTATTGTGCTGTGATGTGTGATGTACATTGTGTTGAATTGTGTTGTGGTGGGTACTGTTGGAATTTTGTTGCTTGTGTTGTTATGTTACAGAGTTTTATATAGTTTTGCTGCTGTTGTGCAAGCACGTTCTCAGTTACTGTTGCTTGTGTAGAGATGGATGTTAATCTTGTGTGCAGTGTCTGTTCTATGTTTCACTGGGTGTTGGTGCCCAGCAGACCAGAGCTTGTTGTCTGCATGTGGGCGGGGGTAGGGTGGTATACCTGATATGTATTACCATTATTAACTGGTGCAGTCACTCAGCAATCCAGAAGCCATTGCCACAGTGAAGGTAACTCTGGGCAGTATGGAGAGGATTGGGAGTCAGTGGGAGCAGACTGGAAATGTTTTGGTTCAAGTATTCATGGTCTGTGTGCTCTGGGTTGTGTGGCTCTGGGCAAGAGCCATGGTCGAGTTGCATGAGTGTTGGTTAAGTCATTAGGGTGAGAGCTAGATGCTACTCTCAGAGTGCAGTTCTGTCAACTCATATCAAAACATCACCTCACTAACAACTCATTGAGAAGTAGTTGTGGCCCAGTGGCAACGTAAGCCACATTTAGTAATGCCTTTACAGTTCAGAATAGCATAGCTACTTGAATCATGACATAAGAATCAAGTTGTCGCACAGCATGCATAAGCAAAACATATGATAATGTAGTTCATCGCCAGGCATTGAAGCAAGTTTTGTTGCACATGAAAGCAAGCTAGAGCTGCACACTGTAGCATAAACATAGCAGAACATCACAGGATGGGCTTAACACATGGAAAGTTGATGAGTAGTTACATTGTGTTACTGGTGGTATCACTTAAAGGCATTTTGTTTATTGTAGACTTCCCCATTATATTGTGGCTTGACACATCATAGAGGTAGCAGAGCAGATCTGCTGTTTGGATTGAATGTCTGAGCAGGCCACTGATTTCCATTGCCTTTGAGTATGTAAGTGTAGGTCATAAGTGTGATGTGTAATCAAAGTTTATCTGGCATGTGGTGCTGTGGCAGAGAATGTCTAACTCTGCGGATGGAGTGCCTCACCTATCTAGTGGGTAATGGGCCAGCATTTTATGTAGTAGGATCCCCACTTATTCCCTTACCCAAGGCAGTGGAGCATCTCATGAGGCCATACAGGGTGTGACAAATCTGGACATTTCGTTCCTTCTCCCCAGAGGGGATCCACCCCCTTTAAGGCTAGGGGGGTGAGCCCACTAAGCAGGACCCTCCCTATGGGTCTGGGCAAGTGGGACCTCACTGCGAGTGATCCCCCTATTGGAGACAAGGACTCAGAACTCCCAGAACAAACCACCCTTTCTGCTATATGGATGCTGGAAGGATTTTGACATCTCCTGTTATGACTATATTCAACAAATATCCATATTTGTTTCTATTGGCTCCAGGTACTGCTGAACGTCGCCTGAATGCTATGACCAAGGAAGAATGACACAATTCTTTTTGTTCCAATGACGAGTATAAGGAGAGAGCGGAACGTGAATGGAGGAGAGACTCCCATGGAGGGAGGAGAGCAAGCGCTATGCAGAGAGAGAGTCGGTAGCAGCAACATCCTGGAGTCAGCAGTGAGGGAAGTGAGAAGCTCTAGCTGGAGGATGGGTGGAAAGTCCTTTGATCGAGTGAGAAGCTCCGCTCAAGAGGAGAGAGACAACAGGAAGGCAACCGTCTTTTCTGGTGGCATGACCACTGAAGAGCAGTGTTGGACCTGATGCTCAGCAACCGAGGCTGAGATCAGCGATAGGGAAGGAGCCTAGTGCTCTCACTACACCCAGAAAGCACCTTCTCTGCTGAGAGAGGAATCAACAGAGAAACATACGCTACCGACTTGTAGAGGAAAGCGAGGCCTTTGACTTCTGGTTTCCTGGAATACCAAAGCCATCTCAGGTACAAGAAAGAGAGAGAGTGAATGGAATGGGCACAAGGCCCCACTAAAACAGACTGAAATAGATACGAAACACTGCAAATCAAGGCTGGGAATAGCCACCAAAGGCACGACAACTTAAGAAAATTTAACAGACATATGGCCCCACTAAAACAGAGTGAAAGAGATGCATTTTGTGATTTAGAAACAATATCCTTACCACAGAGCCAAAGGACTGTGGGGAGTCCCCGTACCACAAAGGCGGGAAAGAAATAAGTGTTTTTTCAAGTATTCCTGGAGGAATTAGGACTTTTAAAAATAATAGAAATAATGTCTTTATCAAGGGAACATGAAACCCATACAGAAGATAATTATAATGTGTAACCAAGAGACTCTATAAGAAGATTGTGCAGATTATACCATTATATCTAGCATTATATCCAAAAGACAATTTAGAACTGAGAGCAAGTCAATTACAAGTTGGGCCAGGCAGAAGCCCATAGAGAGGCTATTGTGCACGGTTCCCTTTTTCCTTTTCATTAGGTATTTTCTAAATTGGTCAGGCTAGTTAGTTGTTTAGGATTCAGACAGAAGACCTTTTGGCACCCTTAGCTTTAGTTTTGTTAGGTAGGGTATTTCCCTCATAGTGATAGGGCTAGTTAGGCATTTTTCTTTTATTTAAAAAAAACATCTTTAACTATGACCCAACGTAGTCTAAGTCCTTCTTCTGGTTCACTACAAAGGACTCTGTTCTATTAAGGGAGACAGTTCCCAGACTGATGACATCGTGTTTATCGGCAGCACGGAATTAAAGAACTTCTGAGGGAAAATGCAGTCAAGTCATTAAGTGTGTTTTCTTTGCTTACCGTCTCCTGATTCTCCCACGGAGTATAAGCACCAGCTCCTTGGCATTTATAGACACGAAGAACTTGGTAGAAAGCCCACTGCTGCAGCTTTTCCGCAATTGATAAAAGTGACAACTAAGATGGCAGATTAGCCTTTGTAAGGCTTGGTCATGCCCAAAGCCCGAAATCAAGCACTGGTGAAACAATTAGAAGTGGTCAATCTCAGCTCTTCACTGATTCAAATTCACAGGTGCAGATCTTCACAGACAGGCTAAACCAGGTAGACAGGTTTCATGCCTGTATAAGCACAGAATACCAGTCAGACACTGTGGGTGTTTAAAGTATGGGCTGGCGGCGGGAATTTAGAGCAAGTTGGAGAGTGAGGTAGGAATGTGGAGGACGAGTTGCAAGAGGAGGAGGTTGAGGGAAGATGAAGAAACAATAGGAAGAGAAGATGAGAGTTAAACATCAAGTTGGAGACAGCAGGAGGAGGCTGGATTTAAAGTTCAGGAAGTGGTTAGACGAAGGAGGAGGAGCTTGGAATTAAACATATTGGGCCTCATTACAACCCAGGCGTTAAGGGTTTAACGGCGCCGTCGGCGCCGTTAACCCTTAACGCCTGATTACTATTTTAACACCTGCTTTTAGCAGGCGTTAAAACGCAAGGCGCTAACTCACCTTGGTGCTAATTACGGCACCGTAATTTACGGTGCCGTAATTAGCGCCTTCCCCACTCCCATTATGCCCTATGGGGCAAAAATGGGAATGGGGAAGGGTAAATGGGGAATGGGGATTTACCGCCCCACTCACCTTGGAATGGGGCGGTAAATCCACCATCCACCATGGTGTAAACAGAGTTTACACCATGGTGGCAAAGTAGGGAACTTACCGCCTGGGTTGTAATGAGGCCCCTTGAGGGGGTTGGAATGAAAAGTTATGAGAGGAAGGATGCTGGCATGGATGGTGAAATCAATGAGGAACAAGAGGACGTGGCTTTGCCCAAGGCATGGGGTAAGGGCAAGTCCCCCATGAAGAGTCCAAACCCATGTTGGGATGAGGAATTAACATGTGACATGGGGTCAAGAAGGAGCATGACCAGAGCAGAAGTAGAGAGATTGTGGAGGGAAGAAAGCAGGACCCTAAGGAATGTTGCTGGTTGACCCTCTCAGATTTGTGTGTGGAAGCTGGGCACGTAGAAACAAGATAACTATCTAAAGGTTGCTGAATTGCTCCACTGGAATCTACACCTTGTGGTAGAGACCCAGGGGCATCTGCCAGAGATTTACAAAGGATTGGAACTGGTCCTATTCCAACATCAAACAGAGACATTTAGCTGGAAACACAGGGAGAGTATCTTAGATACTGTGAGTGGTGGGAAGTTACTCTGACCCTTGTAATCCTAATAAGGAAACCCTTGTACCATCGGAACTGTTTAAAAGAGATTGTCCTTTGTAAATCATGCTCCTGAAAATGCTAATTGCACGTAGAAGACCAGCTGCATTTGTACTTTTGTGCAAAAAGTTTCCCTTGATTCCTAATTTCCACCACATAGTCCAAAACTGAAGCGTAATGCAAAGGTGAAATTTCCTTTACTCATCACATTTTCACTATGTTGATGTAAAAGGGTAAATGCCTCCCTCTGTTAATGACTGTGACAGGCATTTACAATAGATTCTTATGCAATCTGCCTGCTTTTACCAGCTGTTAATTTCAAATGTATTTTATAGGAATGCATTGTATTGCCAGCAGCAAGAACATACATACATTCAGTAACAGAGAAAACCTTTCTTGCCACTTGCAGAGTTCCACAAGGCTCATCACTCTCGCTGCTGCTCTTTAATATCTACATGACCCTTCTGATCAATCTCATCAAAATACATGGACTGATGCGCTACAACTACACACACAGCACTCAGGGCTGCACTGAATATCCCTAGGAGAGAACATATTTCTACAATTAGAAGATAACACAAATGGCTCTCTACAGGGGAAAAGATTGAGCTGAAAACCTTGCCTCTTACATTCAAATCCATGAATCACACGGCTCCACCTTATCTAGCTGAAGATTTCACTATCAGATCATCCACACAGGTCACTAGATCGACTAACACGTCCTGCCTGGTGGTCCCATGATATAAACTAAACAAAGCAGGGGAGAGCAGATTCCCTGTCTTGGCGCCCCAATTGTGTAACACACTTACACTCGCACTTACGACGACCCAGACCTTCACTAACTTCAAGAGAAAATCAATCTCCTGGCTTATCAGTAAGAACTAACTTCGACTTCTGTGTAATGAGATGAACGCATACACTCCACCCTCATTGAACCATCCTACAGGATGTAACATGTCATCTGCTGCACTGACCCTTGACTTAAATGCATATGGAAACCTTCTCAATTTATGTATGCAAATCTGTAACTTGCCTGTATGAAGTACTTCTGTATTGTTACTCATTACTCTGGCTGTAACAATTGCATTTTCTGCTAAAAAAAAATGCCCCCAGATACCTCAGGGTCAGGTGCGCTATAAAAATAAACAAACAAACACATAAATCATCTATAAAATCAGCACGAGTGAAGAACCGAATTTAACCCTTACAAACTGGCTCGCAGAAATAAAAGAAGGTATGAGCACCAACCTTGAACTCAACCTGAACAAAACAGGAATCTTAATCATGCCCAACAACCCGTCGAACCAACTCCGCATTCCATAGCCTATGTAAATGGGAAATCAACCAGAATACTGCAAAGTGGTTAAAAACCATGTGTTACTAATGCCTAATGACTTGACACTAAAACCACAGGTCTATGCAGTAGTAAATAAATGCTTCTTCCACCTACACACAATCAAACAGATATACCCTCCAGCATAGAACACTAGCTGTCATCTCGGCCGTTATGTCAAGAATAGGCTATGCAAACAGCATCTATCTCGGAATGACGGAGCACCTCACCAAAAAACGACAGTGAATCGAGAATGCAGCTGCAAGACTACTGCTCAGACTCCAAGAAAGAACAAATCAAACCAGCACTAAAAATCCTACACTGGCGGCCATGAAAAAATATATATCTTAAAGACTCTCTGCATAACTTACAGAGCAATCCACATCCAAGGAGTGAAATTCATACAGAACAAAATCTCCATTTACAAATGAAATCGAGCACCGAGATCGAGCAATAACATTTGCCTCAAACCAAAGCAATACTTGAAGGTGAAATTTGGTGGATCATCATTTTCCTGCATTTGGCAAAAACTTTGGAAGTCACTCCCGAAGGGAATATGAACAACAGACTAACAACTAACTTTGAGAAAATTACCAAAAACACGTGTCTTTATCTTACCTAGCTAAACAGGAAACTCTGGCAGAGAGAAAGAGCCATCACAACAGAAGAGAAACACCCAAAGCAACCTAAACCTAATGAACCGAAATCTGGATACCCAAGGATACAAAGCACTTTAATGCAGGCCACCATAGAAGAATCTGAACTCTGTCAAACCAGCATAACCCTCAAAGAGAAGGGCACAAACCACCTTCATCACTAACATTCCAATTTCATGCATACTCACCCTCAAACACCAAAACAAGATACACAAAAACCTGTACAGGAGCAGAAACTTAAAACCGCCAAAATTATCTGTCAGATGGTGTGAAGAGATGGAAATAAGAGAAATCCATCTGATGAATGGGAATACCACGGGAGACATACCAGCTTATCCAACATGGAATCGAGACCATCAACGATCAGTTCTTGATTACTTCTTTTTTCTTCCAACCTTGCCAAACATGCCACAAAAATGCTAATCATAGACACACCACAGAGTGATCATAACCTTGTCACGATAAATTTCGCAGGCACTGAATGCACGAAAATGATTAGCAGAGGGCCTGAACTTGTAGTCGACTCTAGTAGGATTCGACTAAATCTAAGAGAATCGGAACCGAATACTGTGCTCAACACGTACAGACGCCAAGTTAACAAATTAGAGTATGTGAATTCGTTAAAACAATTTTCTGTGCGCAACCAAGGGCTGAGGAATCTCTCTTTTAATCCAAAAAAAGTGTTTGATTTGACAATTGTGCACTGGAAAAGAGCACTCCGACAAGAACTCAGGCAATGTGCACACCTAGAGCTGCCCAAACGACTCACACAAGCACGAGCTGCTAAACAGAAATATAAGAACTGGCTGAAAGCTTACAAACCTCAGCTCGAACAACAAGATGCTGAAGCCATGCTGACGAGACTTGCAAATAAAGATGCTCGTGAATTTTGGAGGATTATAAAAGAAGAGTCCTGCCCGATGCAAGTCAACATGGTAACAGCAATTTATTGGGAGCAATATTACACTGAGCTCTATGCCAAGAAGGGCAATCTAGTTGACTGTGCTGATTTAACAACTGACAAATGGGATCTAACGTTTAATGAACACGATATTTTAGGTATTATCAATAGGGCAAGTTCATCAAGAGCCCCAGGCCCCGAGGGTTCGACACACTTTACCCTTAAACAACATCCGGAAAAATGGGCTGAGCTGTGCGGTCATATATTTGCAAGGATTGTGTGAGGAAAATCAACTCCAGCATCATGGAAGTCCGCTACAATTGTCCCAATATTTAAAAAGGGCAATAGGTTGAATCCTAAGGACTACAGACCAATTGGTCTTCTGGACATTTTGGCCATGGTCTATGCCACACTGCTACAACATAAACTGTTGGTCTGTTACCAGGAGGTTTGATGTCAGACAAACTGGTTTTTTGAAAGGGGTAGGCTGTTGGCTTAAGCTTCTCATTCTGAATATCGTGAAAATGGAAGCTATAAGGGCAGGGAAACATGTCTATTTAGCATTCATTGATCTCTCCCATGCGTTTGACAGCATCAACCGTGAGCTCTTAGCGGAGAAGATGAGCAAGTGGAATTGTCCAAGTAGCCTGCTGGCGGCAATTAAAGATCTGCACGCCAATACCAACATAAAAATCAGGCTGGATCGGAGAGGCACCTTATCTAATCCAATTAAAACCTATTGTGGAGTTAAACAAGGATGCCCCTTGGCCGCAATCGTATTTAACCTCTTCATATCCGACATAGGGGACGAGTTTGACACCATCACCGCATTCCATCATAAAATTGGCACTAAAGAAATAAGTTGGATCCTCTATGCGGATGATTTGGTGGTGCTGGACTCTATGCCAATAGGTCTACAGCGAAAACTAAATTTAATTGAAAAATACGTTGTCAAAAACAGCCTAACTATTAACACCAAGAAATCTAAAGTCCTGACATTGCAAAATCTGGTAACACACAAACTCACTGCAAGGAAAAAAAATATAAATGGTATTTGGGAAAGGAACAGGTGAGGTCGGTCTTAAATACTAGATATCTAGGTATGCAAATCAGTGCCAGCCCTAATGATATGACCTGGGTTAATTCCACCAAAGCCAATTGCCGTCACCTAGCTGTACAGGCATCAGCCCTACAGAAAACATATGGGAAGTTCTCTCTGCTGCCAGCCATATGATTTTACAAACAAAAAGCAGTACATGCAATGCTATATGGTGCGGATTGTGCCTTGGGATGTCCTGACACAATTTGGAACACACTGGAAAATATGTTTTGGTCAAAGGTACTGTGGCTGCCCAAAGGGAAACCAACGGTGTGCATAAGACACAAACTAAACTTGACATCTCTAAGTTTGAGAGTCTCTTGGAACATGTTGGCTCTCTATAGCAAAATAACCATCAAGCCAACTCTACCTCAATTTCAGATACTGCAGTTTTTAGTTGGCCTAGACAAGTCCAATATGTTTGCACAGTGGATGACACAATGTGAGCAAGTAATGGAACACTATGACCTAGATATGGAAACACTTTAGACAAACCCAAATAAAGTTAGGGAAAAACTTTTTCAACAAGACTACTATGAAACTAGCGAGCTTAGACGCAAAAAAAAAACGGATGCTGTTGTCTCCATCAGAAGCAAACAAAGGTGCCGAAATCCAGAAATACCAAGTAAAATTTCCAGACAAACGACGAAGAGACTTATTTCTAAAATTCAGTTTGAATGCATTTAAAACTAAGGAAGTACTGGCACTTTGTGCCAAGGGTCCGCTAAAAGATAACAAATGTCGCCTATATAATATTGACTCTGAGTCCTTAAAGCACTTGACTTTATATTGCTCTGCATTGCTAGAAGCGAGAACTATTCACTTGGGCTAGTTTCTAGGTGATCATCAAACACTGAGGGCCTCATCACGAGTTGGGCAGTAACGCCAGCGCTATCTGCCCTACCGCCAAACCCACCGGCGCTATTAGCGCCTGATCACGGGTTTGGCGGATTTGGAAATCCCCATTCCCCATTGAACCCATTCAGGAATGCCACATTCCCCATTGGGCTCAATGGGGAAATTTTGCACTCATACCGCCGGCGGATTTCCCGCCGGCGGTACAAGTGCACATTTTCGGCGGATTTCCCCCCAGCTCAGAGCTGGGGAGAAATCCGCCAAGGCCATGATTTGGCAGACCCTTAAATCCGGCGGTAACAGCGCTACCGCCGGATTTAAGGGTTACCGCCAAACTCGTGATGAGGCCCTGAGTGCTGAAGATCTGTGGGCCACATGTTTTGAAGACTCAAAAAGAAAACTAACGGTTGCACTAACATCTTTCTTGGAAGTCATTGTTAAGAGATTTAATGAAAAATCTATCGTCATCTAAGAAACTCTTATGTTATGTAAATTGAATAGAGCTGCAAATTGCTTTGTTTTTGTTTGAGATCACTTGTGGCTGTTGTTTTAGCTCAAATAGGTGTGAAATAATTGTTCTATATTTACCTTTTTCCTTTTTAAAGTTTTGTAACAAACTATATAAAAATTAAAAAAATAAAAAACGCCACAACTAGGCACAATCTGAAATCCTCCTTTAAACCAAAAACACTAAAGAAAGCCAAACCACAACCACACAAACCATCCCATACATATTAATTCACAAAACATCACCAAACCATTACACAGTAAAAACAAACTCAGCACACAGTGACTGTTTTTTCCGAATTGAAGCTACCAACAGCACATCAAAGCTCTCTTGAACCTCTCAAAATCCCACTATCCAACCCTCCCAAACCATCCTTGCTTTTCAGACTTGCCAGAGCACATGGAGACCATAACAATGGCAGTGTTGCGTCGTATAAATCAAAATAGCATATTTTCTGCTTTCCCCATAGTACACAGTCACTTTTCACCTCATCTACATATCACCTATGCCCAACACCACCTTCATAGAATATGCCGTGGACTTGCTCACCACCATGTCTCTCATGTATGCCAAAAACATCTTCCTCAGTGACTTCAACATCCCTGACAATCCAACCACCAAGTCATTGAGCGAAGATCTCCAGTGCCTACTCAACACTCTGAACCTCACACAGCACACAAATGACCCATCTCACAGGAAAGATAATATCCTCAACCTCATCATAATGCCCTGCCCACCCTCAATCACAGCTCGCCAATCTCGCTCAAGTGGTCGGATCATCGGGCAATCCCCTTTGACATTAGTCACACGACCTCTGTCAAGCACACCCATCGGAAACCTAGGAAACAGACCTACAGATCATTCAAGAACTTTCCAATGGAGGCTGTTATTTTTTTTTTTTATTTTTATTTTTTCCAAAGTATTTTATTGGTTTTGTGGCAAAGGTGAAACAATTCAAACTTATAGATTAAAACAAACAAAGAGAATAACAACTTAAACAACAATAGTCTTCGTATGATGTAACATGTGGGGTCCGAGATGGTGGTTCAGACAAAGTTTTCACTTCTCAGGAAGTGGAGGGGAACAGTTTCAGGGGACATCTACATTGTGTTAATGCAAGGAATCTGTTACTACAAAACACTACGGGTGCTCAGGGGGGCTTATGGTCTGCGTCGAAGTGCATATCCCTCAGAAGAGCCTTCCAGGAGTCAAGAGTGCCGCTTGTAGCGTCCCCACTGGATGTGGTTCCTTCCTGCCAGGCTCTGGTTTCTGCGGCTGTCCATCTCGCCATTTCGTTTAACCAACGTTCGTGCCTGGGGCCTGCGGGTGTCTTCCAGGCCATCGCTATGGTTCTTTTAACAAGTATACATGAAATGTCCATTAACTTCACAAGGTGTTTGAGTTTGCTTGGTCTGGGGTATGTACCTAGCAGGCATTCTCCGGGTGACCAGTCGTACCTCTCCATTCCGGCGTCTCTACAGGACTGCTTAGCTTTTGACCAGAGTGTCTTCACTTTAGTGCAGGTCCAGAACTTGTGGATCATGTCTGCCCTGTCGTTCCCGCACCATGGGCACACCGGTGAGACCTTCCCGTTGAACGAGGCAACTCTGTGGGGAGTCATGTAGGTCCGATAAAGGACATTCAGCTGTATTTGGCCAAATCTGGAGTTTCTTGACACTTTCTTGGGGTATATTAATGCTCTTTCCCATTCCTTATCAGTGAGTGGGGCTACGAGATCTGCTTCCCATTTCGCCCTCAGCGCCGCTCCCTTAGGGTTAGGTTTGTCGATGAGCTTGTTGTACAACCTGGAGACCGGTCTCCATCCATCGGAGAGGTCATACATTTCCTGTAGCAAAGGGTCAGGGGTGGGTTCCTCTGGCCAGGAGTGCCACTGCTTCTTGGCGGTTTGTTTGAGCCTATGGTACCAGAGAAACTGGCCTTTGGATAGTCCTTCGATGACTTGTATCGACTCAAAGTCCCTGAACTCTCCTCCTTCAAACAGGTCTCCCCATGTATATATACCAGCTTCCTCCCACCTCCTTGCTATGGGGAGGTCTGCCTCCGTTTTGCACACGTCTACCATTATGGGGTTGTCTGGGGAGTACGGGTGTTGCACCTTCCTAATGTAGTAAGTCCTGGCCCATATCTGTCTGCCAAGCTCCACAACTAAAGGGGTTTCCAAGGAGCGGCGGAGGGGGTTCCATAGGGTTTCTTTAGGAATTAGGTTGGTGTAAGGTTGCTTCAGTAGCCCCAGTTCAGCTGAAGGTTCGTCTGATAGCCACTTCGTGATGTGACTGCGCTGGGCAGCCAGGTAATAGAGCTGGAGATCTGGGAGTTTTATTCCACCTTCTTTATGTGGCAGGGTTAACGTGGCTAGTGTTAGTTTGTGCCTGTGGGGCCCCCACAAAAAGTCCTTAATGATGGCCTCCAATTTCTTGAAGAAGGGAGGCCGTACGTAGTGGCAAATGTTCACAAAGAAGTACAAGAAACGGGGGAGGATTATCATCTTGGCAATCGCCGCTCTCCCCACCATTGCCAGTGGGAGTTTGGACCAGAATTTTATAGATTGCCGGAGGTTGGTGATAGCGACTTCTGTGTTGTGCTCATGTGTGAGCTGCGGGGTGTGGCCGACATTGATCCCCAAGTACCTGAACTTCTCGGGTTGCCATTTTATCCCTATATTTGGGAGGTCTTCTGCTAAAACGTCTCTCAATCCGGCTAGGGGGAATGCTGAGGATTTGTGTCTGCTAAATTGGATTCCAGAGTATTTTGCGTAGTTGTCGAGTACCTCCAGTGTTGTCGGTGCATTGAACTCGGGGTCTTTTAAGTACAGAAGGACGTCATCTGCGTACAATGATATTATGTTATAAGCGTTGCCCACCTTAATGCCGGCGTCGAAGAGCTGTTGACGGAAGTATATGGCAATCGGTTCCAGTCCCAGTATATACAGCATGGGCGAAAGTGGGCATCCCTGTCTCGTGCCTCTCTGTATTTCCCAGGGTTCCAAGACTATTCCGCCTGTCTTGACCCTGGCCACTGGAGAATTGTAGAGAACCTGGACCCATCTGATGAAGCCATTTCCAAAGCCAAAACCCCTCAAGACCTCCACTAGCCACTCCCAGTAGATGGAGTCGAAGGCCTTGATGGCGTCAAGCGACAATATCGCTAGGTCTTCCTCGGAATCGTAGGTTTCGGCCATGATGTGTTGAAGCCTCCTCAGATTAGCTGTGGTGTTGCGCCCTGGAACGAATCCGTTCTGATCTTCGTGAATTATAGATCCCACCACTCTAGCAAGTCTGCCAGCCAGTATTGAGGTGAGGATCTTGCTATCGTAGTTGAGCATGGCCAGAGGTCGGTATGAGTCACAATCAGTGGGCTGTTTGTGGGGCTTAAGCATGGGGATGATTATAGTTTCTCTCATGGTGTTGGGGAGGATCCCGTTTGCGTAAGCTTCCTGGTAGACTTCGTGTAGGATGGGGGTGAGGATGGCTTCGTATGTTTTATAAAATTCCGGCGGAAGTCCGTCGCTGCCAGGGGTCTTGTTGGTAGCAAGCGACCTGATAGCCCCTCCTACATCGTCGAGAGTAATTTCCATGTCCAGTTCTGTTCTCTGTTCGCTGGATATTTGGGGTAGACCAATCTCTTCCAGGGTATCTATTATTTCTGTGGTGGGTGTCCGGGCTTCATGTGCGTATAGTTTTGAGTAGAACTCAGCGAATGCTTTGTTGATCCCCATTTGTGTCCTGTGGGATACACCTTCTGCGTCTATTATTTCCGTTGGTAGGTGTTTAGGGTGCTCTCTTCTGCACAACCAGGCCAGCAGCCTACCTGGTTTGTCTGATTCTTTGTGGGATCGGGCGGTGTGCGTGGCAAAGTCGAATTTTTCCAGCCTGTCCCAGGACAGCTGACATTTTTCACGGGCTACTTTCAGTTTCGTTTCGACCTCTGGGGAGGCGTCAGAAGTGGTCTCCAGGCGAGTAATCTCTGATTCTTGGGCCTCAAGTGACGTCTTTAATTGCCTGCGGGTGCCACCAGCTCTTGATATAATTTCTCCTCTGGTAACCACCTTCATGGCTTCCCACAGTGTGCTCCAGGTGGACACCGATCCTTTGTTGATTTCGACGTACTCCTCTAGTCTCTCGGCAAGGTCTTCTCTGAACTGTGGGTCCTCTAATGTCGCAGAAGGCATCCTCCACATGGGGATCGGGGGTCTGGGTCCCCTCTGCCGCCATTGCATGGTTAACGGAGAGTGGTCGGAGATAGATCTCCCCAGGTACTCTGTGGCTATCGCCAGCGGGACCTGGTCCCGGTCAATGAACAAATAATCTATTCTTGTATGGACGCTGTGTGGGGCTGAGTAATGTGAGTAGGTCCTGTCAGCTGGGTGTTGTATCCTCCAGATGTCCACCAGATTGAGTTGGTCGAGTGTCTCCGCCATAGTGCGGGTTGCGGGATTGCTCGGTTGGGGGGGAGGGAGTGATCTGTCCATAGCTGTATCCATGACACAATTAAAGTCTCCTCCCCATATGAAGGTTTGGCCTCGATGGTGTGCCAGCTTGGGACTCAGTGCACTGAGGTATGATGGGATTCCATGTTGTGGAAAGTATGTGTTAGCCAAGCAGATCGGGGTCTGTTCTATAGTTCCCCACATTATTACGTATCTTCCGTCCTTGTCAGATTCGCATCCGTGTAACTGGAAAGGCACATTCGGGTTTACCCATATTAGCACACCCCTCGTGTATTTGGAGTATGGGGATCCTCTCACAGTCCCTTCCCAGCGGTCTGCTAATTTGGACAGAGCGTCCTCGGTGAGGTGTGTCTCCTGTAGCATCGCAATCGAGACTTTCTTCCTCCTAAGATAAGACTGTATGCGGTTCCTCCTGAGGTACGAGCCCATTCCCCTCACGTTCCATGTCATCACGTTGAGTTGTGATGCCATTGGTTCAGTGTTCTGGGTTTGGCGTGAGGCACAATCACGATGGCCTGGTACGACATCAATGCGTGGTTGGTGGGCTGTAGGCGATGGGCCTCTGATTCGTCAATTCCTGGATCGTATCTTGTGACCATCTCGATTTTTTCAAGCATCAATGGGACGAAGACTGTAAAACTAACAAAACTAATAACATAACACAGACTGGTGCGCCCAGCGACTACAACACTGTCGCGGTGCTCAGGCGCTCCCGTGCCGTCTGAACCCATCCGGGAATCGGGCGCGAGTTGGGTCGGGCAGAAAAGAACGAACTAGCCCTGTTGGATTTTTCGCTGGGGGCGGGGCTGCTGCGAGACGGCGAGGCCGAACGAGGGTCGTTTCCATACGATATACTGTTAATTGGATTACCTTTCTGGGTCTGGCTGTTTATGCTTCATGTGTGGGTGGTGTGAAAGGTCCCTGGGGTCCAGTCATCCTCCCTCGGGGTTCAGTCTTCCTCCCCTAGGTTGTCCCCGCCGTCAGTGAGGTTATTGTCTTCTAGCCACATGTTGGCTGCTTCCGGGTTTTCGAGAAATATTGCTCGCCCTTTGTGGATGACTTTTAGGCGGGACGGGTACAGCAACCTGTATTTGAGGTTCAGTTGACGGAGCCTTGCTTTAATCGGAACAAACGAGTTCCTCTCCCTCTGCACTTTCTGGGTATAGTCAGGGTATATAGAGATCTTAGAGTCGCCCTGTACGATAGGGCCTGTTTCCCTGGAGTGTCTTAATATAGTTTCTCTGTCTTGGAAATTTAGTATCTTAGCTATTGTTGGCCGTGGATGCGAGCCAGGGGGAGGTCGTTTCTGGAGGGACCTGTGGGCCCTTTCCACCGCAAATCCCTGAGTCAGCTTGCCGGCCCCAATCTCCTGTAGCAGCAGGGTTTCGACATAGGACGTGGTATTCAGGCCTTCATTTCCCTCCGGGATGCCCAGGATCCTGATGTTCCCCCGTCTAGCCCGACCTTCGGCTTCCTCTGCCCTTTCTTCTAGGAATGCGACCTTCCTTTTCAGGTTCGAGACTTCGGATTGTAGGGCTGCATTGGCCCCGGACTTTTCCTCTGTTGAATTCTCCATGGCCGTCACCCTCTCCGTTAAGTTGCGGGCATCCTGGCGAATGAGTTGTATGTCTATTTTGAACTCGTCTATCTTGGAGTCTATATGAGTCTTTAATGAGGCAATAGCGTCCATTATCTGGGAGTGATTATCATTGGGCTCCGTCTCGTACGAGCGAGTGATTTCAGTGGAGCCAGCCCTGGCTTGGGTGGGAGTCTTTGCCCGGGCTGAGCCGAAGGAGTCCATGGTGGCAGCTCTAGTTTTATTTTTGGCGGTCATGTTGGAGGCGCAATAGCAGTTGCCCTGGAGCTCTGAAGCTGGTGGGGTGGGAGTGAGGGCCACTCGCTTATGTGGCCTGGAATGGGGTTCTAGAGTGGACTGTGCCCCGAGAGTTTATTATTGCCAGTCCGGGGCGCAGCTCTCTGGTGTTGTGTGTTCCACTGTACGTTCGAATGATTCAGCCGCTACCTTGGCGCCTATGTCGCTGCCCCTGGACTCGGGCGTGTTGGTGTTGGAGCGCTTAGGGCTCAACCGTAGGCCGCAACCAGAGGGCAAGAGTTGTCGCCCCTTGATGTGTGAGCCTAATTGGGTGGCCCAGCCGCAGAGTTAATGCAGGCTGTAGCTGGGGGGGGGGGGGTGACAGGGGCCGCACTCACGGTTGTTTCGTGGTTTGACTCGTCCCCCAGGGCTCCACCGTCGCAGCTTTCCGTGTCGTTTCTGGTTTCTGAGCCGGAATCCGATCCTTCGGGTAAGGCGGCGGATCGCAGTGACCCAGCGGCTGTTGCTCCTCTGACTCTGCTTCCCGGTGGTGGCCTCGTTGAAGTTGGATGTGGGCAGAGGCTAGTGGTGCCGCCGTGTGATCTCGTCCTCGGGATGTGTGCCGTGCTTTTTGTGTAGGTCGCCGGCGCTTAATGTCGGCCGGGGCAGTCCTGCACGGCGATGGGGAGGAAGGACGAGAGTCTGGTGCGGACTGCGGTCGGATGTTGCGTGGAGACCCTCTCCGCCGTCCCCGGGATGTGCGTTGTGCAGCAGTGGAGCGGAGCTCCGGGGATACGGCGGCTCTCGCGTATTGTGCGAGGTTCCGGCGCGTAGTGTCGACCGGAGCAGTCCTGCGTGATGAAGGGGGAGAAGGGCGAGGGTCTGGTGCCGACCGCAGTCGGATGTCGCACGGAGGACAGCTCCGCTGTAGTACGCCTCCTCAGTGCTCCCAGCCGTCACCACGTCCCAAGAGTGTGCTGGTGGGGGTGCTCCGCACGGAGGCCCCGCTAGGCTGTGTGGGGCGCCATCTTGGGTCCAGGCACGGCAGGGGGGGGGAGCGCGTTCCAGGGCCTGCGCTACCGTCCAGGGGGCCAGAGATTCCGACCCCTCGAGCAGGTTTTGTGCAGGATCGCCTCTCGCACCACTGCTTGCTTCTCAGCGGGCTGCTGTTCCACTTAAGCCGGAGAAAAAGGATTCGGAAACGGCGTCTCGGCCGGAGCTCGGCGGATCAGCCTCTGCACGCCATCGGCTCCAGGCCACGCCCCCCAATGGAGGCTGTTATAGTAGACCTTGCAAGCCTCCACCTCATGTTTCCAAAAACTCAACGCTGTCCTCACAACCAACATCAGCTGCCATGCCCCAGTGAAATAATGCACCGTCAAACCTAAACCTTACGCCAGTGACAACTGGTGAATTGTTTAACTGGGGGAGGGGCAAAAATATATTTTACAGATATGCCACAGCAACCAAGTGTGGCGAGAGAGCCAACACCAATAAAGAGTGGGTCGGGGGGTGGGGGTTTCTCCCCCCGAGATTCTTTTTAAATTAATGGGTTCAAATGGTGTATTTTGGAGCACACTTTTTAGAAAAATTGGGTAAAAAGCTAAACAATTTGCAATTGTTTTTGTAAGATAACTCCTGAAAAAATACAATAGATACAAGTCACCAACAGTGCACAGGAGCATTTCTCCAACACGTTTTCATGATGCCTTTTCGCACAATATATGCCAGTATAAAACATTTTCACACTAGCTGTGCCCATACATTTCCATGCTGACTGTGCCATTACACCCTTGTATTCCCATATAAGAACATACACTTGTTTGCTTTGCACATAATGCCAGTAATTATACTATAAGAAAACATGTCAATGTTTGTTCTGCCAATATATGGCAGTATTCCCACGTAAGAACATACTTCAGTTGGCTTTAACATTAAAAATGCATGCCAAAGTATGAAAACATGTCCAAACTGACTGTACTAAAAAGCCAATTGAGCTACATAATAACACTTATCATGCTTGCTTTATCACAGATGCCCAATATAAAATGTCATACCGCAATAAGAAATGGCTAGACGGGTTGTATAAAAGTGACGTCTTGCCTCATAATAATGCTTATCATGCTTGCTTTACCAAAGATGCCCAATACCAAATGTCATACCACAATAAGAAATGACTAGACTGCCTGCATTGAAATGCCAGTCTAGCTACATAATAACACTTTTTTTTGTCAAAGATGCCTAATACAAAATGTCATGCCAGAGTAAGAATATTATCACTGATCCTGCTTGCATTATCAAAGATGCCCAATACAAAATGTCAGGCCTAAGTAAGAAATGGCTGGTTGCAAAGAAAATGCCAGTCTTGCTTCGTGCTAACACTTATCATGCTTGCTTTAAAAAAGATGGCCAATACATAATGGCATACCACTATAAGGAATGGATAGACTGGCTGCATTGAAATGCCAGTCTAGCTACATATTAGCTGCATATTAACACTTATCATGCTCGCTTTATCAAAGATGCTCATTACAAAATGTCATGCCACAGAAAGAATACCACTGATCGTGCTTGCACTGATCATGCTTGCATTATCAAAGCTGCCCAATATAAAATGTCATACCACAATAAGAAATGGCTAGACTGGCTGCATTAAAATTCAGGTCTAGCTACATAATGACACGTATCATGCTTGCTTTATCAAGCATGCCCAATATAAAATGCCATGTCTGCTCCATGTTGCGCCAGTGTCTTGTACTCAACATAATCAGATTAATGATGAGTGTGATTATGTGTGATTGGGAGATGCTGGCAGGCCCAGGGGCCAAATGGATGTCAGGAGCTGGGGTCCCAGGGTGCAGCCATGGCTTTTTTTATTGTGCATAGATGCCAAGGAAAAACTGAAATGCCCACCCCCTGAGGCCTGGAGCGCCTGTGTTTGTGAGAGGAGCTGGGTGGCCCAGTCATGGTATTTTTTACTGGGCATCCATCAAATGGCCATTGATAAATTGCATTCCTTCCCTCATTGACCTCCAGTGCCTCACATGGACAGATAATCTAGTTTGTGTACATGTGAGGTGCTGGAGGGCTGAGCAGTCAGGATTGACATTGAATGTGAAGCACTAGGAATCCCGGTGTACTGGGCTGGAATTCTTTTTTGGGCCTACCCTGCCTCCTGGCCCCAGTGCCTCACACACAATGAATGTGATTGTCTGTATGTGAGGCGCTGGGGGGCACTAGGGTCAGGCATGGTTTTTGTACTGGACATCTATCATAGGTGACACGCCTGTCACCTGCATCCCGTGCATCTCACACATGCACACAATCAATATGGCGATGTGTGTATGCCAGGCAGTGGTGTTCCAGGGGGCAGAGATTGTATTTTTTACTGGACATCTATCATAGATATCCAGTAAAGCATACCATGCCTTTCTCCTGGGCCTCAGAGCAGCACACACATGCAAACAATCAACCTGATTATGTGTGTATGCAAGTTGCAGGGGTGCCCAGTGGGCAGGCATGGTATTTTGACTACACATCTATGATAGATGTCCAGTAATAAAATGCCATCCCTTTCCACTGGACCCCACAGTGCCACACTTACAATCAAAGTGATTATTTGTGTATGAAAGGCAGTGAGGGGCCACGGGGGTAGGTATGGTATTTTTTATTATACATCTTTCATAGATGTCCAGTAAAAAAGTATCATCCCTATCCCCTGGGACCCACAGCACCTCAGTCGGAGAGTTGGTTTTGGCCGGTGGGGAGGGGGATTGTGCAACAAAGGCATTTTTAAAATGCCTTTGTTGTACAAACTTCACTATCCCCACTCCCCAAAATCAGCTTGAACCAGCACAAACAAACACACACACACACACTTACACAACATACACACAAGCACCCATCATGCTCTCACTCATAACACAAGCATACATCCATCCATACACATATTTAAATAATAAATAAATGATCTTACAAACACACACATTTACACAACATGCACACATAAATCACACTCTCATTCACACCAGAATCCATTATCACACATTCATTCACCTAACAACACAAGCATGCACGCATCCATACACATATTTTAATTAAAAAAAACATGAACATAAACAATCTTACCTTCTGCCATGGGTCTTTCCTCTTCAGCGCTCCAGCCCCTGCTAGCATGAACAGGAATCAGGAAGCTTCCTGGTTTTTGCACATGCGTGCAAGCACCTGAGCATGGGTGACGAGATGCCCCACTCCAGCCTGCTCTGCCTGTATTTGCGAGGAGGCGCAGAAGCACCCCCTTGCACATACAGACATGCAGTTCCCCAGCCAGCATTACAATGATCCTCGCAAGGCTGGAGAAGCAAAACGCCCCCAGCTTTGCGTGGCTTATTGGGTTAACAAAGAGGGGTTTGTTCTGTCGTGTAACATTATAGGAGCGGGACTACTTTCTGATTCTAGTAGGCCCAAGTAATTTCTATTGTGTCCAGGGAAATACAAAAACACTGTAAATGTAAAAATGTACATGAAGTAGTTCAGACAGAAATAGGTATTATATACAGCTTATAAGTTTATTTTGCTGCTTGGTGCATTTAGTAAATCATGCATCCATATTGTTGATACAAGACTGTTTTTCATTCAGAGATACTTGGTGTGCAGGAGGTTAGAGCACAGTGTTAGCCCTGTCCACACATCATTATGATGGCCAAATTAATTGGCAGAATGCAATAAAACAAAGAACAAAGTAACCATCACCATTAGTGACAAGTGATTATCATGTGTTCAGATGCGAGACAACCCAAAACAAACACATTAAATGGGAAAATTCTTGGTTGTCTGTAGCCAGGCTGAAGGGTGACCTAACACGTGGTCGACGTCTAGATTGAGATCAAAAAGGTTTTTGGGACCAGGAGAGGTATGCAGATATTGGTCCTAAAGACGTTTCGGCTGGTAGCCTTCATCTTGGGCCTGGAATAGGTCTCCCTAAAATAGAGATATGGGGACTATTAGTGTCTGAATCAAAAGTAAAAAACTGTTGTTATAATTAAAAAAAACACAATATGTTCCAAGATTATGGTACACCACAATAAAATCTGGGGCAAGGGAGAGACAGAACTGACCTTGGGGGCTGCGATGCTGCAAGATTCTATGGATTGTTTGTGCCAAGACAATTAGGGTGCAGAGTTGGGTGGGCTTCTGGGCGTTGGTGGCAGGCTGTGAAGGGCTGCAGGAGTCAGAAAAATATATGTAAGAGTCAAAAACATGTAGTCCAGCGTATTTATGAGCTGTGGTAGTTGGGGAGCGTGCGATTGTGGAGCGCTCACCTTGCTGGGTATTTACTGTGCCCAAACAATGCTGGAAAGTCATAGGAAGCCGGTAAGTCGGCCAAGGTCAGCAGAAGTCTGACTTCAACTTGAAGATTGCTGAATTAGGGCCAGGTTCGTTGTCTGGTCTGTATTAGTAAAAGAGAAATACATAAGAAATAAGGAAAGGGAGTGAACGATCCCGATATATTGTGTATGTAAAGTGTTACAGAAGTAACAGGAGGTTCTGATTACCTTTGGTATGGTTCAGAGTGGGCTGCAGTCTGGCGAGTAAGTTAGCGTGGGCAGCTTGCGAGCAAAGCGACTTGTTCCCGTAGGGAAGTTCTTAACAATAAGTGGAGAAGATGCCGCGCTGTGCACAGCGGTACTTGGTGCGCATGCGCACCGCGAGTAGTATTCAGCGATCGCGCATGCCTGTGCCGGAACTTCTGTAGCGTTACTGAGTGAGCCTGTCAGGAGGTGGAGATGCTAATCGCTGGCGCATGCGCATTTGGGAAACTCGGTGCACATTGCTGTATGTGCGCGACTCGGACTAGGTCCTTGTGGTTTATGTGAGTGGCAGCAAAGTATGGGGAACAATTTTGTACAACATACAGTAAAATGAGCCAAGTTGTCACCGTTCGTGGTCTCATCTGGAGGACAGAAGAGTTCATGAGGGGTCGCAGGAGGAGAGTAAGACTAAAGTTAATGTGTTTATCTGCTGAAGTGTATGGGATCTATCTCATTGAGGCCGTTGGTAGTGCTTTTGAGTTTAAATATCCACCACGCTTCTTTGTGGTTGAGTGAGTTGGTCACGTTATTTGTGTTCGGTACTGTGTCTGCTATCCACCACAGGATATCGTCCGGACCATGATGGTTTTCGATAAAATGTTCTACCATTGGGGCAGATGCAGACTTACATCGGATTCGAGATCTATGTTCTCCGATCCTTTTGTTGATTTGTCGGGTAGTTTGCCCCACGTAGCGAAGCCCACAAGGACATTCAATGATGTAAACTACATTAGCTGTTTTGCAGTTTGTAAACTGTCTGAGTTGCCAATCTTTTTCACCTATTCTGAATGAGGACATTTTCTTGGTGAAGCGGCAAACCGTACAGGTGCCACAGAGGTGGTGCCCCCTTATTTCCCGCATGTTCCAGAGCGTGGATCTTTGTGACTTCTTTTCTAGTCTGGCATGTGAAAGCATGTCTTTTAGGTTCTTGGATCTTTTGAGCGCCATTCGTGGAGATTTTTCTTCAGGCAAGCTCAATTGTACCAAAGGCCAGAATTTTTTCAGTAAACCTTTGATTTTAGTTGTGTCAGGGCCAAAAGTAGAGACAAAAGTGATGATATTCTCTTGCTCTAGATTTTTGACTCTGGGTGTTAGCAGGCTTTCTCTTGGTGTATATTTTGCTCTTTTTATGGTCCGCTTAACAAGTTTTTTGGGGTATCCTCTTTCTTGAAGCTTACTTTGTAGCTTGATGGCATGTTCTTGAAATTTTTCCATTTCTGTGCAGTTGCGTCTTAGCCTTAGGAATTGTCCATATGGGAGGTTGTCCCTTAGATTTCTTGGGTGGTGGCTATTGTAGTGAAGCAGAGTGTTCCTCTCAGTTTCTTTTATGAAAAGATCACACTGTAGTTTGCCATTTTTGACTAGGATGGTGAGGTCCAAAAAATCGATGGCGGTATTGCTCTTTTTCATGGTGAATTTGATTTCTTGGGTCTGGGTGTTAATCCATTCAAGGAATGAGGTAAGACTACTTTCATTCCCATTCCATATTAAGATGACATCATCGATATATCTATACCATGAGGAGATTTGGTCTTGGAAAGGGTTGGAAGTGTTAATGACGTATTGCTTTTCAAATTCTGCCATAAAGATTATAGCCAGACTCGGGGCAAAGGCGGCTCCCATTGCTGTCCCACTTGTTTGGAGATAATAGTCATTATCAAAGGTGAAGAAGTTGTTGACTAGTGCAATTTCTAACAATTCCACTATAAAGTTGGTTGGAACTCTTCTCTGGGTCATAAAATGGGTTAAGTGATGTCGAATACACTCTATAGCTGCTTCTTGTGGGATGTTAGTGTAGAGGCTCACTACATCCATGGTTACTAGGATTTCCTGTTCACTGTTGAATTGGCGTTCTTCAAATTTTGAGATAGTGGACATAGTATCTCTTAGGTACGTCGGAGTTTGTTGGCTCAGGGGCTTCAGGAAGTGGTCTATAAATTTGCAGATAGGTTCAAGGATTGACCCACAACCAGACACTATCGGCCTGCCCGGAGGATTTACGCTGTCTTTGTGGAGTTTTGGAAGAGCATAAAATGCTGGTATTCTATTTTCAGAAGTGTTGAGGAAAATTTCTTCCCTTTCTGTAATCCACTCTTGCTCTAATGCAAATCTAGTTGTTTCCTGAATTTTATGTTTTATGGCACATGAGGGATCTCTCCTTAGTCTTTTGTAGTTACCTTCTGTATTTAATAATTGCATCACCATTCCTTTGTATTGTGTAAGATTCTGAATCACAATTCCTCCCCCTTTGTCCGCTGTTTTTATAATCAAATCCTTGTTTTCTGCTAGTGTTGTTGAAGCCTTGCGTTCCCCAGCAGTCAAATTCTTTCTCATCTGTTTGGGATTGGTTTGAAGTTTTCTGATTTCTTTTGATATACATTTTTCGTGGCTTATTGAGCTTGCACATCTAGGGAACTGTACCGACAAAGGGAAACATGGTTTCCCTTTGACAGTTAAGAGCGCTCCCTCAGCTAAAAAAACAGCGGAGAAAGTGCTCGTATTTCACTGGGCTGGCTCCTCCTTAATGGGTGAGAGAGGACCAAGACCAAGTGGGCCGATGCACCCTCGCCCATTAGTGATGAGCCGCCCTGCCTTCCACACCCTGCTACACTCAAGAACTCAACTTCAACAAATGAACAATCAGAAAACAAGATAGCAAAAATACTGCATCACATCCAACTTCATCCACCTCAAGGAACTCTGTGCTACACACAGGTGAGTGATCACTACTTTCAAGGCCAACTACTACCAAAACACAATAGCCAAGGCTAAAATGAAAGCAGGGCTCTCTTCAAAACCAAAAAACACTACATCAACCTGTTGGGGTAGTCGATAATTGTCTCAATGGCAAAGAAGGGTTCGCGTTGTGCACTCCCTATTGGTGACTGCAGTGACTGATTGATTGATTGATATTTTATTTCTATCGCGCTCATACACAAGTGTTTCAGAGCGCGACCAGGCAGGGAAAGGGAACAGGGGAGAACAAAAACAACAATCTTACTAGGCCCAGTGACATTGAGAACGTGCAAGTACATGGTAGAGGGAGAAGGGGGAGAAGTGCATGGAAGGGGGAACAAAAGGAGAGTGCGGAGTGAGAAGGAAAAAAAACAAAAATAATAATAAAATAATAAATAAAAAGGCAACAAACAATGGGAGTGCAGCCAGCAAGTGGCAAGTGCTGGGTTTATGGCAGCAGGCCGTGTAGGTCTGAAAGTGCAGGAAGAAAAGGGGAGGGCTGTATGGGTGCAGATACAGACCCCAGTGCAGGGGGTGGCCCGGAGGCAGTGCGTGAGGGTGGCAAGATGAGCAGGTACCTGGGCCCAGAGGACAGAGGGTGGCCAGGTGCATGGTGCCGAGGGAGAGCAGAATCAACAGGGGAGAGGGGAGGAGAAGGCAGAAGCAAAGAGGAAGGTTTTGAGGTGCATCCGGAACCGGAGATGGTTCTCCTCAAGTTTTAGAGTGGCAAGGAGGCTGTTCCAGAGGGAGGCCCCAGCCGAAGACAGAGATCTACCCCCAGCTTGTTTCTTTGAGAAACGACTGACCCTGAGGGAGTTGGAGGTAGAGGAGCGGAGTGCTCGAGATGGGAGGTATTTGCAGAGGGGTAGCTGAAGGTATGTTGGACCCAGGTCCCAGAAAGCCTTGTGGACAATGCAGAGGGTTTTGAATTTAATCCTTGCACCCACAGGGACCCAATGGAGAGATTTCAGAGCTGGAGAGATACGATCCCAGGGCTTGAGGCCAAGGACAAGTCTCGCAGTCCTGTTCTGGATAAGTTGTAAAGGGCGGAGAGTAGAGGCAGGTAGATTAAGAAAGGTGACGGCGATGTTAGTGCAATGTTGCTATTTAGCATGTATCCAGTGTAGTTAATGACAATGGGATAGGTGTTACTATTTGGGTTACCTTGCGTAAAAGTTGATACATTTTAGATCTACACGCAGGTAGCAACATAATGACAAGTTTGCTGACACAATATTAACACAATGTAGTTGTTTGGCGTGCCATGTAGCACCTACAGATGGGAAGTGAGGAGCTTCATATGTGCATGAGAGAAAGGAGATTTGTGGATGGACCAGTCAATGCGCGGAGATGCAATAGTCTTGAATATCCATGCACAGACACATATACATGGGGGGTTTCAGGGGAATATGTTTGGGATAGTTGGGGAACAAGGGGTACATGGGGAATGCATGAATCTGTATACCATGTATCCCTCATGATTTGTGTAGGCCGCAGATACCTGGGGTGGCGAGATAAACTCTGTGTGGTTTGAGAAGCTGGTTCAGTGCGAAGGCTGGGGAAAGGCAGCTAGCTGCATTTGGGCAGCCGTGATAACAACAAATGGTCAGTTGCGGCCAGGCAAGGGCTTTACAACTTGGTGCATTTGTGGAGAGGAGATGTCATCAGGTACCAAAGATTCCTGGCAACCCTGGCAACAATCAAATGACGTCCATGCCTGTGCGCCACATTTAGCAATTAGTAAAAGTAAATAGGACTCTTTTGATAAGGGGCCTTCTCCCTTTCCACTGCCTTCATCTTGAAATCACTTTAATTTTCTTCAGTGCCATTGACCCCTACATGAAATGTCACATCATAAAAATCATTTTCTAATACCAGAAACGTTCTAGTTGCATAGCAATTGTATGTGGTCTGGTAATTTGTCTGCTAATTTGCCCAGCAAGTTTACCAATTTGTTAGTGCTGTTATACTGGCTTCATTAGCCCTCCCCCTACTTCTCTTGTTATCGTCCCAGGAATAGGAGTCCCATCTAGCTTAGTACTTAGTACATGAATGTTCCATTCTATGAAAATGACTGAGTGTCCATTACTCGCCTTTCTATTTTATTTATCGTCTCTATTGTCCCCAGCCCTAGTCCTAAACAGCTTTTCTTTATTCCCATCGGACTCTCATGTAGCAGCCATTACTATATCACCATGTCTCATGTCCATCATCTTGGAGTAAGATTAAAGGGATGGTCTAGTAAAAATTTTTATTTAAAAAATAGATAGGCCACATAAAACAAAAAAATACTAGCATCCTCCGTTTTAAAACTTCCTATGTAAAATTTTGAGCTATTCAAGCTCAAAATTCGAAAAAGCAAGCACAGGGGCGCAGTCATTTTGTGAAAAAGCGATCGCAAACATAAATACAACGTTTTTAAAGCTGCGGTTTTATTTCTAAGTTTTCCGGGCTCCTCCAGCCCGGAAAACTTAGAAAAAAAACCGCAGCTAGTGCTTATTTTTTGTAAAAAAAATAAATAGCACTTACCGAGATTCAGCTGCAGCTTTCCTGCTCTGGTCTCCGGTCCGCGTCCTCCGAGTCCCGGCACTAATGAAGGGAAAGCCACCCAGCGGTAGACTTTGTTTACTACAGCTGGCTGGCTTTTCCTTCATTAGTGCCGCAAAAGCAAAAGCCAGCACAGGAGGGCCTCCATTTCACAAAATGGCTGCGCCCCTGTGCTTGCTTTTTCGAATTTTGAGCTTGAATAGCTCAAAATTTTACATAGGAAGTTTTAAAACGGAGGATGCTAGTATTTTTTTTTTATGTGGCCTATCTATTTTTTAAATAAAAATTTTTACTAGACCATCCCTTTAACATATTGTGCCTCATCACGAGTTGGGCGGTAACGCCGGCGCTAATAGCGCCAGCGTTATCTGCCCTACCGCCAAACCCACCGGCGCTATTAGCGCTGGATCACGGGTTTGGCAGAACGGGAAATCCCCATTCCCCATTGAGCCCATTCGGGAATGCCCCATTCCCCATTGGGCTCAATGGGGAAATTTCACGCTCTTACCGCCGGCGGATTTCCCGCCGGCGGTATGAGCATGAAATTTCAGCAGATTTCCCCCCAGCTGAGAGCTGGGGGGAAATCAGCCCAAGCTGTGATTTGGTGGGCCCTTAAATGCAGCGGTAATAGTGCTACCGCCACATTTAAGGGTTATCGCCAAACTCGTGATGAGGCCCATTGACAGAATATTGATCCCCTCATCCACCCCGCTGCCTTACACCATCATCAAGGGTCTTTTGCCCCACACCACACCCGATTGTCATAGGCACTCCGGGCACTTAGCCCCACCACTCATTGAAACCGCTGCTCATAGGGAAGTAAAAGGGTCAGACCGCGGAGAACACGGGAGGATGTTTCCAGGCAGAGCAGATCTCTGGACTGCGGCAGAGAAAAATGAAGCACCCACAAAGCAGAGGAAAGACAAATCTCACCAGTACTAGCGTGGCTCTAGACAAAGATGGCGCATTTACGGTTGGGCTAATGTCAAAGTAATATTTACATTGTGAGTATAGAGCAGTTCAGATAAAATAACAGTTCAACTACAACAGAGTGCACAGTCATAATTTATTAAGCATCTTCCCTAATGTACGTGCTAACCAAATTTTGTGATCACGTCTTTCTGGGTTGCCGCAAGGCATATTTGGGTCCGACATACTTAAATGTAGTCACGTCATGTGCTGTGGTTTACTTTACATTAATTCCAATTATAAATGAGGGGAATAGTATTGGAGTTTTCTTTACAGCTAACCAAAAATAAAGAAAGAGAATGGAAGGTTTTTAATAAATCATTGTTTTTAAGTCTGCCATTCCATTACAGAAGGGGAAAGACCATATGCAAATCAGGATTTCTGCCACCTGACCAGGAGCAGATCACTCTGAAATGCTGGAGACCTATTTCTACCTCGAGGTGATCATTATTAAGGTGTAGATTGGTAATCTAGGCAGAGCAATCGCAGGATTTACAGCACAGTGTAACCGCCCCGATTAGGGTGACTTAATCCAAACTGAAGAGTGATGGATGGATTATGTTGAATAAATCATAACCACTGGCTTTGTTAGGTGTCTACCTCCAAGTGGCCCTCATTACGACCCTGGCGGAAATCGAAAAACGATGGCGGAAATGCAATACCGCCATCGAATAGCGCTCGGTGCGACTATGACCCGTCACCGCAAAGTACGAAGCCATTAGCGACACCGTAGTGAACGCCAACGCTAACTGCACCAAGCACGCGCGCGCGCGCCATGCCAAACCGCAAACACCACCATGGTGCAACGGTACGCCAATTCCGACCCTAGCGGACATGTACCTAACGCCATCAGGCATGGCGGAATGTACCATTCCGCCATGGCGAGAAGTACGGCATCGCGAATCAACCGTAAACGGCCCCACTGAGTGCCTGTACACCGCTCCCTGCCCACAAAGTACAACTCCCGGTAGGTGCAATGAAGTCACAATGCAACCATTGAAATGTACAAAGCACCCATGCATGCCAACGAACAAAAGCAACACAAGAGGGGCCAATGGGAGCTGCAGGTCACAGATGGCACGAATACAGAAGCCATCCCAATGGACATGACCACAGTCCCCCACCAAGAAACGCACGCAAACACAGGCACCTGTGCCCAGCAACATTCCGAAAATCACATCATTCCACCAGTCCACCTGGCTGACCGGCATCTGTTACACAAAACCCAATCCCCCGCCCCTGAGCATGACAACATTCAAACTGTCATATAGGCAGCCCCCATCCCTGACCTCACGGGCTTAGTAGGCAAACGCGCCCAGTACAGTACCACGCAACTAAACCCCGAAGCTGGAACCCAATGCAGATCTCCTCACAATACATCGCCCCCCAAATAGGCATATGCCACATCACTTGCAAAGAAAAACGCTACACGGGCCAAATCAGAATAGCAATTTATGCACATCAAAGACACCAAGCCCATACAGCCATCAGGCCATGAACTCCAAAACACTAATCACCATTGTGGGCTGCATCCGCAAGAAATGACCAGCCACTACTTGTGTGTCGCCCTGTACCCCCATGGTACACAGAGCCACATTCACGTACGAAAAGGCAACATGGAAGCGCACAGAACCGCAGGGCTGTCCCAATGGGGAGGCACTAGTCCAGCTGAAAGGCCGAAATGTTGCTCCGAGACACCAGTACTGCGTAAGGGCATGTGGGCCATTGGCGATCGTCCCATAAGATCGTAATGCTGCTCCACCGATTAACACGAAGCAGCAGGTGTCGGGAGTAAAATCCATCTGCAGGAGTGGCATACAGATGGCAGGGGCAAAAGGGGAGGAGATACCTGTCAACCAAAAGAAAAGAAAAAGAACAGAATGGCCATCAGAACTACATTCGAACAACTCACTTCAATGATCACACGAAATCCACAGCCATATGCATGCTAGCCCACTCAAAAGGATCATCACCACCCCAAAACCACTTGCGACTCATAACCATCTATATCGAGGTGCAAACACCATCACAAACGAGTGTACCTGTGCATGCGTCTGTCAAAACAGAATCCATCAGATGGGAATGTCAACGTGCATGGACACAAGTGTCTGAGGGCGCCTCGAGACAGGGAGGGCTCAACAAGGCCAGATAGACGATGGTCCCACTATGGCAGGCCTGCATCACATAGCGTAGGGGAGGCGGATAGATCCCAAGAAGCCCTGTACATGGCAAACTCTGTATCAAATCACCTGCCCATGCATCCATTCATCATTCCCTCATCCCGGGATCAAAACGCCTGAATATTTACTCACATGACATTAGAAACATCCATTGAGTCTGTGCGTTATGCAGCCTGCAAAATCCACAGTGCCCCAGCCCGTAATTCAAGTGTTGTGAAGTAACATGTATTTGGGAACGGCCGGCCTCATCGGCCACGTAGCTAATGCGCATCCCAAACTATTCATATCAATCATTGCTCCCTCGCCATGGGCCCTGTCTCAAGGACATTGAACAATAGAACGTTATATTTGCAGTCAGACCTGTGGGCATCTCCTCGCCGCCAGCTGATAACCGAAAGCGCCGCCCTTCGAATTCCTCATTTGCAACATCACGTCGAAAAGGCATCTGTGGCCGTTTGAAATCACTAATTATTCCATCGAGTGCGGCTGTGTGTGAAAATGGCAACTGCCTTCACCCACGAATGGGACGCCCCGCCCGTCGTTGCAACTCGGTACAGTGATGCATGAGGGCCCACCGTTACTCGAGTACTACGTTCCACTGACCCTTCACAAGTCTGTTCGCGACTGCACAGATAGAATGGGAAACAATGGGACCATAGCCGAATGAACATAACAACCAATCCAACACGCCCATCGGGTACAAATACATGATAGCAATAGCAAGATACCATTCCCCGAATTGCAGCGTTGTGCACGTGACGTGCTCGGCCAAAGGGGAGAGCAGTTTGCACAGGTGGAATGAATCACCACAGGTGGAGGCCATACAGCCTGAAAACACATGAATTGCACAGCCAGTCTCCTCCCACAACCACACCGAAATGCTACCGGCAGGACTCGCGATGTTGGCCCTGGGGGACCTGATAGCACTGCAAGTGCTCCAACTCCAAGAGGAAGACGAACACCAACTACAACCGGCCGCACGGAGGAGACGCAGGAGGAGGAGGAGGGCAAGGCAGGGCCAGCAAGGCCCACCAGCACAGCCACTACCACCACGCAGGCAGCCCGCAATCCCACGCCTCCGAGCACATCCGTTCAACCTCACTGATGAGCAGATCCACACCCTCTACCGTTTGGACCGGGACACCATAGCCGCCATTGTGGACATGACACAGGCTGACCTTGTCAGCATGATAGATAGCCCAACCGCCATCCCACCCCTACTGAAGGTGGTGTCTGTACTCCACTTCCTGGCCACAGGCACCTACCAGCACACAGTCGGACAGTTGCATTGCATTTCTCAGCCACTGTTCTCACGGACACTATTGCAAGTGCTCGATGCCCTCCTGCAGCACGCAGACGACTACATCTCCCTACCACGCTCGGAGCAGGAAATTACAAACACGAAAGTGGGATTCCATGAACTTGGCGGCATACCGGGTTGCATTGGTGCCATCGACTGCACCCATGTGGAATTGGTCGTCCCACATGCCATGGAGGCCCAGTACCGCAACCGAAAACAATTTCATTCCCTGAATGTACAAATGGTGTGTGACTCCAACAGGATCATTACACATTGTTGTGCCCGATTCCCTGGATCAACCCATGATTCTATGGTCTTGAGGAACTCTACAATACCACGCTACATGGAGCGACACGCAGGAAACAGATCCTGGCTACTCGGTGAGTCTCATTACATGCATGATGATGTGGGGTATGTGAATTGGCAATGACCTGGCAGGAAGGGGGGGGGGTGTGCGTACGTATCAATGGCATTCCACATCATACGTTTCTCGTCCACATACAGGTGATGCTGGATATCCACTGAAGAGATGGCTCCTCACACCAGTCCGGAACCCACGGGACCAGCATGAGGAGGACTACAACCATGCCCACTCACGTACCCGTGTAGTCATAGAACAGGCATTCGGCCTACTGAAGGGCCGTTTCCGCTGCCTCAGCAGGTCTGGCAGGGCACTCCTGTACCGCCATGAGAAGGTTGCAAAGATGGTGATGGCATGTGTCATGCTCCACAACATGTGCGTACGTAGAAATGTGCCCATGCCCCCTGACGCAGAACTGCAAGCACCTGATGATGGTCATGATGAGGGTGGGGATGTGGCAGCACCTCATGGAGTCTGCGAGGCACCGGAGGCCCGTGACATTCGTCAGCATCTCATTGATGTATGCTTCTAGCACTCACGCCTGGTGGCTGATACATGGACACGGGACTCGTGGCACTGCGTGTGTCTGGGACATGCACAATATGGACTGTACGCCTATGATGGCCTAGTACACAAAGATCAATGTCCACACATCTCATTGGTTGATCGTGCACTTTTTATGGCATATGTGATGTCATGTTGAACACCCTATCGACCCGCCACCCAAGTGAGCCCAACACACCCCCTCCACCCCCCTACCTCCCCCCCGAACACCAGTGTCCAAAGATGCTCATTGTCAGTGGGCTGTCGCTATTGCAAGCCCCCTCTGCGGGTATCAGGGGCACCCCTGCCTGTGGAGCGCAGGTTCCTTCCAGATCTACGTTGGGGGCTGCCCTGGACGGAGCTTGCAACGGATGATGTGTCTGCCTGCTCACGTCCATGCATGTCCCTAAGGGTTTGCGAGAGCTCAGTGAGCACACGGCGCACTGCGGCAAGTTCGCCACATACGTCCTTGGCCGTCGCATGCAGTTCCCCCCTGAGGCTCTCGGTGCTTCTCTCCATTTGGACTCTCAGGCTCTCGGTGCTACTCTCCATTTGGACTCTCAGGCTCTCGGTGCTACTCTCCATTTGGACTCTCAGGCTCTCGGTGCTACTCTCGATTTGTGCCCTAAGTGTCTCAGTTGATGTTTCTATGTCTGCCTTAGTGCCCCCACATTCATCAGCATGGTCCTTGAGGAGCGTGGCCAGTTGCTGCTGTTGTTCGATCAACTGGTTGAGGGACTGTTGCCTCTGCTGGGCCAAGGCCATTTGCGGGGGTGTCACAGAGGGGCTGTTGTCCTCATGTTGCATTGCCACAGGGCTTGTGGGGGATGGCCAGTCGTCGTCTTGTGGGTGCCCCTGCGTGGTATCCTCATGTTGTACGGGATGGGACAGACAGGGGGATTGGGACAGGTCATGGATGGATCTGACTTCGGCATCCCCGTTTTCTGTGTCGGAGCATGCTGCCATCAATGGGGTGTCACCTATGGTGCTGCTGCCACCGGAGGCAGTGCCTTCTGTGGCATCCATTGGGGGGACCTGTGGTGGTGGTGGTGTGGGCATGCTGGCTGCTGGGGTGCCTGTTGATGTTCCCTCCTCTGTGCTGCCACCTGATTTGTGCTGCTGCCGTGTCTTGATGCGTGCAGCTGAGGTGGAGGGTCTCTGGCCGTTGGTCTTGGCCCTCTTTGCAGGTGTGCTGGTAGGGGTGTCCTGTAGCTCGTCGTTTGGATCGGACCCTGTGGTGGAGTAGAGGAGGGCGAGGGTTATTGGTGGGTCTGTGGGAATTGGAATTGCATTGTGTCACATGCATTGGGGTGGTACCTGAGGGTGATTTGGGCCGGGCCCTTGGAGGTGCTTTGATTTGTGTGTGGAGTGAGGGTGCAGTTGTTTGGCAGCCTGCAGTTAGGGTGTGCCTGCTGCACGTGTAGTGCGTGTATTAGGGGTTTTTAATTATTTATGTATTTATTGTGGGTTTTAACGTGCGCTATCAGGCCGATGTGTGTGGACGTTCTCCTGGACATGTGTTTCTGTTGCACTATGTGGACGCATGGTACTTCACATGGATGGACTGTGTGGATTTGGCATTGTTTTTCCTGGCCCACCTACCTGTATCTTCGGATGTCTGCACTCCTTTCTCCATCCCTCCGACTCCCTCTATGCTCTCCATTCCGATGGTGGAGGCACAGATTTCTTCCCAGGGGGTCAACTTGATGGGTGATTCAGGACCTCCCCCGGTGGCTGTGGCAATGTTGCGGTTGGCAGAGAGTATGCTGCGGACGCGTATCCGCAGGTCGTCCCATCGCTTGCGGCATTGCTGTGGGGTGCGGGGTGCGGTCCCCACCGCACTTACCCGCTGTGCCACCAGAGCCCATATGGCCTTCTTGTTTGCAAGTGCCGTCCTGGTCATTTGCGTGCAGAAGACGACGGCAGCATTCTCCTGGAGGGTCTCTGTTAGCACGGTGAGTTCCTCACGGGAGAAGTGGACCTGCCGCTTGCGGTCGCACGCTTTCTTCGCTGCTTTTCCCATTATTCTTGGTTTCGCTAGGGTGGTTGACGGGTTGGGGTGTGTTTCAGGGTAGTGATTTTAGTGGTTGTGTGGTTTTAGTGTATTTATAGGTGTACGCCGGGTTGTTTCCCGTTCCGGGCCCATGTTTTAACTTCCGTTTCCGTATATTTCCGGCCACCGTACTTTCCGGTAGGCGCACACTGCGGTGACCGCTAAGAGGGGTGGCGGTATTGCACCTGGGGCGCCGTACGGCGGCGGTGTGGGCCGTTTTGGGGTCATTTCCGCCATCGCGGACTTTGCACTTCCGCCATGCCGTGGTGCTCGTGCCCGATGGGTCGGAATGGGCCGCACTTTGCTCCTTCGTGCAATGGCGGAAACGCTATTTACGCTGTGGCGCTCCGGTCAGTCGCTTTCCGCCAGGGTCGTAATGAGGGCCACTGTGTTTATGCCTGCATGCCATTACAGAAAGGAAATGGCATATGCAAACCATGGCTGGTCCCCTTCCAAAATGGGCATTGCATCCAGAACTGCTACGTCCAATGCTTGATGCGCAAGACCACAAGTAACCGCGCACAGGGTTCAGTCTCATTGGGCGTAAGGAGTGAGGTGCAACTTGGGACTCTAGGGACCGGAAGCTCAGGACCCACATATGGGCCTTCCCCGTCAACATTGGGGTGACTGGTTTAAACAACCTACCATTAATAGATCCTTCTGTGAATGATACATCCATGCGCCACATTTTATTTGTTAATTCCGTTTTTTGATTTGTGGAACATATCGTTTGAGAAGTAAGGTTTGCAAAACGCCTCCGCGATAGAACATTTTGACAATCCAACAATACATTGCAGACGTATTTAGTGAACTGCTGTCTTGTTAGTCATTGAAAAAACAATACTCCATGTCTACATGTCTTATGAGTCTGACCCCACTGCTCATTTGCAGTTCTTGCAATCTGGGTTTAATTTAATGGGAAGGAGAAAGGTGTGAATGAGTAGGTGTGCCTACTGTTCTTTGGAGAGATATACAGTGCTATCCTGCTGTTAGAAAACACACTGAGATAACAGCCTATAACTTGGGCCCGGGTCTCTTCTACCGCATTAGAATACAAACATAATTAAGGACTTCTGTCTTGTGAAATAGAATTAATGCATGTTAGCGAGTATGTCCAAAGCTGCAAAATAAATACGGGCTGCAGTTTTAGAACATAAGGTTCACAAGTAAACGCATAGTACACGTATGGCATGTGACCGAGCATGTCACTCTGCACCATCCGATGAAGAAGTGATGTCATGTGGGGTAATGTTTTCAATGTTAACATGAAACGGTGTCACATTGAGTGTTGGGATGGAAAGCTACACGTCCAATAGGGGTAAATGAGGTTGCTGTAGCACAGCTGGTCTTGGCCGGGATAGATAATGCAATGGGTAGGGGTGTGCAGTTTGCCACGGTGATGCTGTGGGATTCTGTTGCAACACACACAATGACAACAGAGGGGGGTTGTGGAAGTTCCAGTGAGGTCAGTGTTTGCTTTCTTCTAGATATGGTTTTCTTTGCAAAGGATGAGATGTACGGTTCTATGGGATTTTACCGAATTAAGGCCCTGATTCGTGGATTATTTGCGCCGGAAAAAACGGGATTTGTGCACCATTCTGACCGCAAATCCCTGTTTAAAAAATTGCAGGCAGAATGGCACACAAATCCCGTTTTTTTCAGCGCAAATAATCCATGAATCAGGGCCTAAATTACAGAGAATGATTTTACAACAAAACGTTTATAAAGAAAAAATGTTTTTTTATTTTTTTATTTGGGGGGTCCCCCGAAGTCCCCCGTTTCCTTATGCTTTTAAACCCACTCAAACCCCCTCCCCACCCATTTTTAACACCTTTCCCCATACCCCATTTTTTAATCAATATTTTTTTGTTATTATTATTTCGTTGTTAAAGTCATTCTCTGTTTTTTATTTGTTAAAATCACTGGATATCGAGATGTACATTTGATGCCCTGGGATGCTATGTCGTTAGTGTTGGATCTAAGAGAGTACGTTTCCCCATGGCCAAGAGTTTGTTGACCTTTGCCTTGTAAAGCTGAGTGTGTTTGCCCTGATATGTCACTGTACAAACAATGGATGTTTCGTAGTGAGTCTAGAAGGTAACTCAGATTTTGAAGTTGCACTGCTGAAATGAGCCTTTTTCGGTATTTTCCAAAACTGGCTAACTGAGGCCAGATGTTTGAACAACATGGATCCATTTCACTTGAATGGCATTTCACTTTGTCAATCCTACGCTAGGGACAGTTTGGCAAAGGAGGTTGTGGTGTGTCACAAGATGGTAGATGGGTTTGTGTTTTTCGGATAGAAAATAGACCTAAAGGCTCCCAGAGGACCGATGTGGCCAGCACTGCCTCATAGGAAATAGGAAGATTCCTTCTAGTGAAACTATGTGACGAGTCGGGGGAGGGGGCAGCTGCTGTCATAAGTGCAATATGGGGGAAGGGTGAGAGGATCTGTATTGGCGGAAAAAGACCGGCGTATTCTAATATTATTAGTTGAGTGTGTGTGCAGCAGATCTTTGTGGGTAAGGGGTAAAGTTGAAAATGATGATTAGTGTACAGATCAGACCAGCAGAGACTCTGGCCGTAGGGGCTTTGGGCTCTAAGTTAGAGAATTAGAGAATGTGGAGGGGAACACACTAGAGGCAAATTCAGAGTGATGCCATAGAGTGCTGATGTGGTGTTCAGGTTTAAAAGTTCTGCAGCGCCTTGCTTCCTGAAAATAAAAAGGAAAAAGAGGGGTATATGGAATAGTGCATCAAAACTCTCCACTTGCAAAATGATGTCAGATTCCCATCCTTGAATGTGTCAGATGCTATTTCCTTTGTTTGTAGCTGACAGAAGGCAATGGATGTAGTGATCAGTTCAAAGTCAACAGTGTAAGAAGAAGCCTGTTGGTGGTTTGCACCTAGTCCATGGCCACAGGTGCTGAGGCTGGAATCACAATCTGTTTGGTTGGAGCAGCTCAACACATCAATGTGTGACACTCAGCTGTTCAGTGAGTGCTATAATGCTGCCTGAAGCCTTGTGGAAAGCAGTAGGGTGCGTTGGGCAAGAGCAGTAGCAAGTTCTAATCTGTCGACTGGTGTTGGTGGCATTACTTATTTTGTAGCTGTTAGTGTATACATTATTCCTAGTTGCAAACTACTAGCCAGCCATAAAAAGTTACTTGCCACCTCAATTCTATACACACATTTCTTACCCCCCAAGAGTCAATTATCAGTAGCCAAAGGCTAGTGGCGAGTGCAAATTTGGCTCCATAAAGGAAAGAGTCTATTTACTTCATTGCCAAATGGTGGAGTGTGAAATGCACAGGCCGGGTCAGGGCGGCTTTAACATTGGGTTCTAAAGGATCCGGGGCAATACCAATATTTTCAATTTGACATCAGAGTGTTTGTATCATGTATTGTGTGTAATAAGGGTGTAATGTTTACGAAGGTTAATCAACATTCCCATAATGCCTGTTCTCATTTTTTTTAGGGTACTCATTTATGTTTCTCACGATTACCCGAGATTTTGTGCAGTGGTTGCCATTTCTGTACCTTACAATATCCTACTTACTTCTTGTATCTGTAATGTGCATATGCGTTAAATTCCGTTAGCCCATAGAACAATTTGTGGACCTCTAACCTGGCTTATTACGAAGAGTGTATTGTTTGCATAATGATGTGTATTTTACACATTGTTTTGGTATATGTCATGTTTATATGTCTGCAGTATGCGAGTACAGGGTAAATATAATTGAAAAAGCAGGAGCTCATTTGAATTGAGCCAAAACGTAAACAAAATAAGTAAAAACCTTGCGTAAAGCTTTTAGGCATTTCGTTTACACCAGGGCTCATTTTCATTCATTTATGTGGGAGAGAGTAGGGACGTAGTGTAACTTACAATTCTGGACTTCTTCCTCTCCGCCATACAAATACTACAGCATTGGTGCTGGCATGGATTTTCATGACGGTGCAAATTATGTGGATTCCCATGGGGTGCAGCTGCTTTTTACACAAGCAAAAAGCAGGCGAACTCCATAGGAATCCATTATAAATGTCACCTACCATATGTACATGGCAGGCAGCATTTGCTTAATTTGCACAGCAAATGCAAAAAGAAGGCATACAAGTGTGTATGCTGCCTGTTGACACTCCCCTTTTGCACTTGTTTGTGCAAATGAGGAAAATTGCACAGCAGGGACCTGTGTACGCTAAAGTGCAAACATAACAGGTCCCCACTGTGTAATTATGGGGACTTGCAAAATGAGCCCCATAGTATTTTGTCTTCACAAGTACGAACCCCGCATTTTTTAATAGTTTACTAGTCCACCAATATATTCATTTATATTATTATTATGTCTCGCTGAAATTGGATGGGTGTGTGGATTATTTTGGAAGACTGTGAAAATGAAAGTGTATGTACACTGTTGCCTCAAATACAGTGTGATGTGTTTGGCAAATTAAGTGTATTGTTATTTGGATTGAATAGTTTTTTGTTGTTTGTTTTTTAACTTTGTATACTGACATATGCATAGTCTCTGAACCCACTGCTTAGCTTCATGGGTTGCCAGTTCTTCAGTAATGTATTTTGCTAAGGATTCTAATAGTAGGTGTTTGCTTTTCTGTTTGCTTTTTATTCATTGAAAGTGTATGTTGTTAATGTAATACACATGGATCAGTGATGTTTTAAATATGTTAGGTGTGCTAGTTGTGCCGCTTTCCTCTTTTGGCTTCCACTCCTAGAACTCCTTTAAAGTACATGCAAATATAGCACATGTGCTATAATAGCCTTTTTGTAGGGTGGCAGCAAATAATGCAGAATTCGCAATGGGTAAAATGTGTGTTTTTTTTTTTTGGTTTGTTCTTACATGTAGGATTTCATGGCTGACTTCAGCTTATTTCATGGCAAGCATTACTGGCATTACTCATTTGCTTGAATGTTGGAATAATTTGCATACTGAAAGTATTTTGTAGCAAGAATGTATAAAGTCCACAGCCCTTTCACATGTGGATGGAATTATTATGCATGCTGTAATCCACTTAGTGGATTGAGAGTTTTAAGTAATGTTCATATTGAAGTCCATCCCTCACCGAAATAGAAGATCTTATTTTCATCTATTTTTTGTCGTCTCAGTAGTGATCAATAGTGGTGATATAGTATTCAATACTAAAGGAAGAATAAAAGACTAGAAGTTTTCATATATCATGCTGATTAAAACGAATTCTATGGAATACTAAAAAAGACTAGCTATAGTCTTCGAATATTATAAAAAGACAAGTTAAAAACTGGTAACTTACGTTTTATATGGGATGTGTAATGGATATTGTATCTGTATGTCCAGTATTAGCACTCATAAACATTAGTACACTATGTATGAACATTGGTCATTAATTGTAATGTAAATTGTAAACACATAATGTTTGATTAGTTTTTGGTGTTATGGAGAGTTGCAGGATCAGAATCCATGTTTTCCACAAAGCACCAATAGTTGTTTATCAAGTACTTTCAAATGTTGAATCTTGGTTGTCCCTGATGTATATATGTCCAACCATATATTGTCCCTGGTGACTGTTCCATTTACTCCCCTCCGCAACCTGGTGGAACTCTCCCCATTGCAAGTTGCTCACTGCATCCCATCAAATCGGATTTCTTATCTATCGTACGTTCTTTTGTGATCGAAAGAGCATTGCTCCTCCCTATACATAAATCATTAAATACTTGAGCATAAGTATCAAACTTATGTAATGGTATTTTTAGATGGACACATACGTTCATGCAGCTGATCTCCTTGAACACAAAGAAAAGATGTATGTAAACTAGTTGGCATTCCAATTGGCTTGGGTCAGAACAGGACTTTTGATATTTCAGACGGAGGGACTGGCTATATTTATTACAGTTTCTGGTAGTGATGCCAGGTGAGAAATGAACAAAACATTTTCCTTCATTTACATTTTCATTTTTAAATACCAAACTCTGGTTCTTTAAACTTTTCTGTAAATTCCAGAGACTCTAATGTTCTGTTTTTTTTGATGTTTCAACTGGTGCTAACTGATTTTCATCAGCGGGACATTAGGAGGATAGCCCAGGGGCACCACGCTCGCCTTGAAAGCAAAACAACGTGGAGTAACACAGGCTCGATCCCTGGGTCGGTGCTTAGAAACCTCTGGGTATTAAGCACGTTATAAAGAACCAAATGCAATTGCAATCATTCTAGTACAGGCCTTTATTTCTCTGGCAGCAATGCAGAAAGGCACTGTGGAAATTCTACATCTCATCTGAGTATTTCTCTTCCTTTTGGTTGGGAGAGATTCAGGTTGGGGAACCATCAATGACATGGAATAATTGTGTTGTGATTGGGGTGATTGTGGTTCAGTGAGTTTGTGTCTGTCGCTGGTTGTAAGTTTTGGCTCTTTTCTGTATAGTGGTTGAACATGTGACTGATACTGTTATATTGTGTTGAAAAGCACTTATAATGCTAAAACATCACTCTAGTGGTCTCTGAGCAGGTCGGCTAGTCTGGAGGTAGGCGTTCTGGAATATCCAGACCTTTGTCTCTAGAGCCAAACGAGAAGGGGACGATGGTGTGGTAAAGATAGTGGAAGGGCCACAGATAGAGCTATAGGAGGCTGCAGATGGGGAAGATCCACTTAGTTGTAGCTTTGGTTCTTAAAGACCCATCTACGGTGGACCAGTTATCTGGAAGGAAGAGAATAAGGTATAATCTAATATGTTTGGAATCAAGCAGGCTGCCTCTGTGTGGCATAAGCACTTAAGAACAAGTAGTGTTTGGCTGCAAGATGGATTTGAGCTGTACTTAGGCGGGCATGTGAAGAGTGGTGGCTGTTTTGCGCTGGATTACCTTTACATTTTTCCCAGAGGTGAAAGTGCAGAGTAGTTAGTCTGTGACTACTAAGCCTAGAGGCCGACTGTGACCCCCATCAAGTATTGACTGTGTGAAGGTGAATTTAGGTGGAAAGCAAAGAGAAGGAGGAGCAGGTATGATCTGAGAGAAACCCTGCCACCCCTTGAATGTGAGACGTGCAAATGATTAGACCAAGCTGCTGCTGGAAATGCCCAGCTTCCAAATGGAGCTGATGAAATGGTGCAGTTCACTGACATGCAAACTCAACTCAACTGTCCTTGGCCAAGAGCTTCCTATTAGTACATGTCTAATTGTGCTATATTATTATCCATTAAAGGATATAGATGATCAGTGGAGCCCAAAGGACACGTAATTTATGACACACAGATGCAGTACTATTGGGGCCACACTGACGTAAAAGATTTCATGAACTAATACATTCTCCCCCCAACTTGGCAGAACAAGGTGTTGATACAAAGTTGTGGGAACATTAACTACTAGTCAGTACTATACCTTATCTGCATGTCTGGATGACATTGCATTACCTTACAGGTGAACATGGTGGTCTATCGCAAATGTTAAACTGCACTCTCTAGACAATAATGAAAGGTGAAGTAAGTGCCTGTAAATACCCTTTTACATAGCTAGGGGAGTTTAATGTGTAGATGTATGTCCAAATTATTATTTTTAGTATTATTATTATTATTATTATTATTATTATTATTATTATTATTATTATTATTATTATTATTATTATTGTATTTATTGAGCACAGACCTAGCATAGCTTCGAGAAGTAACTGAACGTTTTACAGCGGTATACAACAATATAAATACACAACGCAGTGCTTTACAGAGGTATGCAACAGTACAGATGCATAGCTGAGTGCTTTTCAGAGGTAACAACAGAACAGATAAACAGCGGGGGTAGGATACAGAGAGGCACAGAGGAAGGTACAGCTGAAGAGGTGGGTCTTGACTTCTTTTCTGAATTGTAGAAGTGTGGGGCAAGTCTGATGCTGATGGGGAGGAGGTTCCGTAATCTTGGTGTGTGGACAGAGAAGACTTGTTTTCTGGTCCTTTCCTTTTTTCAGCGGTGGATTTCAAGTCTGCACGTCTCCTGACTTCTAGTGGCCGGAGATGCTGAGTTTCTCTGTGAGGTAGCTGGGTGACTTGAGGGCGACTGCCTTATAGATGATGCAGCAAGACCTGAAGGAGATTTGTGCATGCAGTGGGAGCCAGTGAAGGTTGATGAGGGCTGGGGTGATGCAGCCGTATCTGCGTAGACTCTTGATGAGGCGTGCATCTGCATGCATGACATGCCTCAGGGGCACAAGAGAGGATGATGGTAGGCTTTCAAGGAGGGCATTCCCCCAATGAGTTGGGATAGGACCAGTGCTTGAACGGTGAATCTAAAGCTGTCCATAGGGAGGAGGGTGTTGACTTTCTGCAGGAGGGAGAGCTGATATGAAGCTGTCTGAGTTTCCTTAGCTCTGTGTATCTTGAAGGAGAAGTGTTTGTTGATGTGAAACCCGAGGACCTTGGCGCAGGAGGTGAGCTCAGTTGTGAAGACTGCAGGGTTCATGGATGATAGCCAGGTCTGTATGTGTGGGTGTTCATTGTTATTGGTGAGGAGTAGGAATTCGGTCTTGGAGGGGTTGAACCTCAAGTATGCACTGGACATCCAAGACTGGATCAGCGAGAGGCAGGGTTTGAGTCTGTGGATGTCCTTGATGGAGTCGATCTTTAGGTATAGCTGTGTGTCGTTAATGTATTGGTGGATGTTGTGTGTTGCTAGGAGGGTTCCCAGCGGCTCCATGTATAGATTAAAGATCTCTGGGGAGAGGATGGAACCCTGTGGGAACCCAGAGGTGACGGATAGCATTGGCGAACTAGAGGAGCCTATAAGAATAAACTGCTGGCAGTTGGCATGGTAGGACTTAAACCAGCACAGGACAATGTTTCTGATCCACTTGCACCAATGCAGGGTGTCCATGAGTGCCTGTTGGTATACTGTGTAGAAAGCGACCGAGAAGTCGAGAAGAACCAGCAGGCAGGGGTGACCATCATCAAGGATATTGAAGGCATTGTCGACCAGCTGTGTGGATGCCATCTCCCTGCTGCATCTGGGTCTGAATCCAGATTGGTCTGTTTGGAGGAGATTGTTGGTGTCGATGTGTTGTTGCAATAGCATGGCTACCGCTTTATCGATGATCTTGCCTAGGAAGGGAAGATGGGTGATGGGGCAATAGTTACCTAGGTTGTCGGGATCCAGAGTGGATTTCTTTAGTAGAGGCAGGATTTGTCCTGTCTTTAGGGTTGATGGAATGGTGCCTTGAATTAGGGAGCTATTAATGATATGATCTGCAGGTGAGAAAGGAGAGCTTCTGTGGGGATGGTCTAGAAGATGGATGCTGGGAGGATGTTTTCTGTATATGATGTGGCTTTGAGGGCAGCCAGGTTTTCTAAAAGGTGATCTGTAGAGAGTGTCTTTAATGTTGACCAGAGTGTGAAGATTTTACTGAGGAGGGACATGATGTGGATCTGTGGATGCAGAGCTGGTGTCTATATGCTGGTGAATTGTGCTGATTTTGTCAACGGTTTTAATTGCAATGGATTTATCGGTGGAGTGTGGTATGGCAGGGTTGGGTGCTTGACTGCGTTGAAGAGGGCTCTGCTTTTTCTGGCCTTAGCTGTTATGATTAGTTGTCGGCAGGTTGCTCGTTGTTCCTTGAGGAGCGCCTGGACCGATGCGGTCCTGAACCCAAGGTTACATTGCTTTCCTACCAGTCATGCAGGTCTGCTCTTGAGCAGAAAGGCCTTGTGCTGTGGCTCCACCTCTCAGGTTGTGTGCCCTTGGTCAGGGTCAGTCAAGAGAAGCCAGATAGGTAGCCTGAGTCAGAACCCCTTGCCCTCCACTAGTGCCTGCAATGGCTCTCTTCTCCTCTTCTGCACACCTTCCTTTCTGGTACCAGTGCACAACTCCCACTCTAGAAAATCTGTCACCATCTTCCATAATACAAAAGAAATGCTGTGATAGCTCCCTCATCCTGCAAAATGATAAAGGAGTAGGCAATGGGATAGTGGACAGTGAGCAACCTTCCCTCATGACTATACCATACATTTGTGGATTGCATCTTTAAATCTGTTAGCATCCCCGGGGTTACAGGTCAAGTCCTAATGAGGCTGAGAGAATTCCCACTCCCCGCCCGAGATCGGTAAAATAATGACCATTTAATTGTTTAATAACAACAGTTATCATTAATCTCAAAATAGACATTAAGTAGTATGTGTTCTTCAGAAATGTTCAATATTATGTCAGCCGATTTAGTAAAGCTGACCTTGCACTTAAATTGGACCAGCAAAATATCTCATTATTTCCCTCCTCTATGCATAAACCTATAAAGAAATATCACTACTAGTGTGTGGACCTAATGCCTTTCAATGTCTAGTAACAGTGTGAGACTTAGATACTGTGGCCCCTTCCTCTCTCAAAGAACTTAATGCAGTATCAAGATCTCGATGGTTTTCAGCCCATACATTGTATGGGAAGGTGAGCTTCATGATGTAATAACATCATTGACAAAATGGCAGCCAATTTTCATAAGCATTTCAAACAAGAAGTGCTTGTCATAAGTGGCCTGCACGATTATGTGGATTTGCGATTTAGGCTACAGTCTTCTTCTCACATCCAATGAATCATACATGGGCTTCTTCACCACACTCAAAATCCAGCTATCTCAGTGAAATCTCCCAGGACCTGTGCCTACTACACTGGACGACTGAAGCGTTACGTGTAGGTCCCTGGTCTTCACCCTGTCACAACCACAGATAGCAAAATAAAGGACTGAACATTGAGGACTCCAGCAGTTGTACTAAGACCTGTGATCTCCATGTGATGAGCCTGCTACAACCACTCTTCAGCAAGCCACACAAAGTTGGTTACACAGAGGACCCAAAACTCACATCCCTCCAGTGCCTTCCACCCAGCTTGTGGCTCAGTCAACAAGCCTCCCATCCAGCCAGTCTTTGCACTATGCAATCCCTTCTTCCAAAAAAACATGTACCTAGCCACATGTCCCATGTTGTGCATGCCCTGCAGAACACACGATGCTTAAACACACATGTACCCCGCCTCTGGAATGCAGCTCCATCGCCAACTACACTGTATGGTTACACTGATACAACCCCCATAATAATCCCAGTGTTTGTGTGAGTTGTGTGGAATGTGTCTGTGTGTACTGTGGTGGCTTGCATTTGGCTGTCTATCCTCCTGGTTTTGGTGCTAGTTGTGTTTTGAATGCCAGCATGCTGGATTGATTGTGTACACCAACATACAACCCGTACCAAGGATATTCTTACAGTTATAATCTCCCTGTAAATTTCTGGTACAGACAATCCAAATGACAGTTTGTGCCAATTTCACATCTTCCTGATATCCGACAAAACCTAGGAGTTGAAGTTCACCAGAGGAGCAGCACAGGTGACTGTAGCAGGTGTTTCAGTGTTGAATGTGTTTCTGCTTGTTTGTGTTTTGGTTCTTGTGTATGCTGCCATGAGTGTACAGTGTTCTAAGTAATGTATTTATCAGTGTTCATTAACAAACCAAATGTTGATGTACTTTGTTATAAGTGTTTAGATGGTGTTTCTAGATGTACTTGTATGAAGTACGGTTGTTGTTGCATGTGTGGTTATTAGTTGGAATATTGATTATTTGGTTGTTGTGAGTGATGCTTTAGGTAGGAGGGTCTTGGTGATGGCGGGATGTACTTGGGGCAGGGTGTGTTAGAGATGAGTTGTTGAGGAAGATGAGTGTCAGTGATAGTACTGCTTTTTGGAGTGTTTGACCCTTGAAACTGAAAAGCAGAACTGCTGTGTTTGTTGTTTAATGTTGCTGTGTCACTAAGTTGTATCATGCTTTTCTAGTTAATCAGCTTTCTGAATATTGATTTAACCTCTTCAATGTTTGCCTATGACAAGGTCTCATCAGTTTGCGTGTATTGTATATGGCAGACTATGAGGTTTTGTTGAAGCAGGTACTGTAAATTCACATCGAAATATTTTAACAGTAGTCTGCATATATTGCTGTGCTGCGGTGGGGCAAGGGCGCGGTGTTTGGGCTGCAATCAGACCCCTCCTGTGTCTGTCCTTGATGTTTCCTGCCTGAGGCCATGCCCCCCGGAACATAAATCACCGTCCCTGACCCCGCAACGGTGAAGCGCACGGCGGGGCAAGGGCACAGTGTTTGGGCTGCAATCAGACCACTCCTGGCTCTATCCTCGCTGTTTCCTGCCTGAGGCCACGCCCCCAGAACATAAATCACCGTCCCTGACCCCGCATCGGTGAAGCATGTGGTGGGGCAAGGGCGCAGTGTTTGGCTCCGCAGGTGTTGTGTGCTAAGAGGTGGTGTGCTTGTGAGTTGGCAAAAAGAAGAGGTGGCACCATTTGGCACCACTGAAGGATCTCAACGCTGCAAGGTAGGGCGGGCAGGTCTGGTCTGACTGGCCTGCTTGGGAGCTGCCTGAAGTACTGTTGGAAAACGTTGTCTCGGTGACTGCACCCCAAACTGCACCCAAACCCCTGTTATTGATACTGGCACTGATCCCCCTCTACCTGAGCCTAACCAATGGAGTCCTCACCTCCTTCCCTTCTTCCCCCATCCCTTTTCTGTACCTTGCCTGGCACTCAAGATGAAGACCCCCCCCTGGACCTAAATCAAAGCGCGGGCTGGTGGCAATGAGAAGGCTGAAACATGGAGGACTGCCCCAAACATTGCGCTGTGATCCTGATCTTGGGTGTCAACATATCTTTGGCCAACATGGGGTACCCGACCAAGATCTCAACTATCCCAGTGGGGGATGTGCTCCTGCTCATTGATGAAATCTATCAATTTCTGGGGGAATCACGGGAAGGTTGCCTATAGACCCTGCAGTACCTGCTTGTCAAGTTAAACTCTGTAACCCATAGGGTCGACTCACTACCGTTACTAGGGCTCAAGAGCCCATGGATACTATTGGACCACTGGCGTCACCTGAACCTCGAAATACAGGCCCAATGACGCTTATGTCCCCAGAACCCACACTCAAAACGGAACCCACAAGGGAGGATGCCAACTTGGGAGCACCTACAAGTCAATGCTTGGTCCTGAGTCACTTTTTGTAAAGCCCGCACCTGGCCTCAGTCTCTACCCCCGTCCAAGTCCAAGCACCTGACCTCTCATCAACGCATGCCCAGTTCCACCAAGAGGGACCAGGAAGAGTGACCACTGACCCCCAGGCTACTAAATCCCCCTCCGGATCCTCTAGCAGCATCGGGAGTGACTACCTACCAACTCCCTCTGGGGCTAGCTCCTATCTTCATCTATCCCAAATCAGGGCACTCAAGCGACATCAAGCTGCAATCCAATTGGGCGTGGGGCCTGTCACTGACTCATCCCTTGAGTACGATTGCTCCACCCGAGGGTGCAAGTGCACCCAAGTACTTGCTGAGCTTGTAATCATAAAGAAAATTCTTCAATCTCTGTTGTCGAGGTGTGGCGAGGAGCTCCCGGGGAAGGAGGAGCCCTGTATCATTTCTACTGTGGGTAGGGAGTCTTCCCTCCAACTCTTGGAACTTGCAGCTGTACGTATGCCCCCAAACCTATGCAAATCTGCTTTGGAAAAAACTGCCACACAAGGGTCCTTGGGAAACTAAGCCCACCTACCACAAAAGCTCCCAATGTTAAAATAGTTAAAGAGGGGGAGGCTGGAGAGACGCTCTATCGAAAGTCAAATGCCACTCAGCAGGTGGAACCCTATTAAGTCCAGCGGCCCCAAAACCTATATGATTAAGGGTAAACAGACCTCAAGTCCCCTGCTCCAAAAGGTATAGGTGTAAGCCTACTAGTCAGGATCTGCTTGGTAATACCGTGATCTATCTTTATGGGGTTCCAAAACCACTGCTGAATAAACCTGAACCAAAGAAAGCTCTACTAAATAAAAGCCTGCACTGGCTACAGACAGTAGGTGGTTGCGACTTTGTCTCAAGGGATACCATGGCGGGATGCCGTAGGCTCGCAAGTACTAGCCCGAGCGCCCCTTACACCGTCAAAGTGACCCTCTGGAACTGGAGAGTGGCTCAGGCGGTTTGGGAAAGAGGGGGGAGGGATGGTCGGCCTTCCAACAGTGGGATCAGAATTAGCCAGCACCCTGGTGCAGCTGGCCTTTTTCGGCAAAAACAGAGGAACATCCCCCTAACTGGTGCAAATCTCACACCTCTGGGCAGAGGAATGAACGGGGCTAATTGAGGGTGTCTCGGGAATGCTCAGTTTGCTTATTTCTGTTTTGTTCCATGATGTGCCACACTATGGGTCTCATCACGAGTTTGGCGGTAACCCTTAAATCCGGCGGTCGCGCTATTACCGCCGGATTTAAGGGTCTTCCAAATCAGGGCTTCGGCGGATTTCTCCCCAGCTCTAAACTGGGGGGAAATCTGCTGAAAATTTGCGCTATTACTGCCGGCGGGAAATCCACCGGCGGTAAGAGCGTGAAAATTCCCCATTGAGCCCAATGGGGAATGGGGCATTCCCGAATGGGCTCAGTGGGGAATAGGGAATTCCATTACTGCCAAACCCGTGATCCGGCGCTAATAGCGCTGGGGGGTTTGGCAGTAGGGCTAATACCACCGGCGGCAATACCACCGGCATTACCACCCAACTCGTGATGAGGCCCAATGTCTGGTTATTGTAAATTGTATTAGATTGTAGTGTGTTATTGTGTTAGGATGCACTTTGATGGCCGCACGGCCGAATAAAGTTTCTTGATGTATGTAAATAGAATGTAGTTCTATTTTATCAACAGCCCTTTGCTATTATATTATCAACACGTTGGGCCTCATTATGACTATTGCGAATGGGTTAACGGTATCGCTAATGGTGGCGGCGCCGTTAAACCCATTCCGCAATATTACGAGTCCCCCTCGCGGGACCCGATCTGGACATCTGGTTTCACCAGACGTCCATAGCGGGTCCCGTGATGGGACCAGGGAGCTAACAATGGGCCGATGAGGGCTCAAATGGGAATGGGGAAGGTCCGGGCCCGGGTTCCCTGTAGGAGGAATTACCGGGCCCACCGAACTCGGAATGGCCCGGTAATTCCCCATTCAGGGAACCCGGACCCGATTTTGGAGGCAGCCCTGGCTCCCCTAAGTTTAATAATGGCATTTGCATTTTTCATTGCTAACATTGTTTTCTGTAATGTTGTCCTAGCATTGTTTTAGTGTTCCTTATAGGAGCATTTACTTACTTGGGTGTTGGCATTCACGCTTTTTGTGAAGTTAATGTCAGTGTCAGGTTGGTTTCGGTTGGTTGGACGTTTCTTCGTTACGCTTAATGAAGGCTGCTATGTATTTTCACATAAATGACCATCTCGTTTTGGATTTCATTTATGTTGGGTACTAAGTGAGTATTTTACCAAAGTTTAAACATCCTTGGTAGAGTTGAGGTGTCCTGTGTGGTGTGCCGGGGCTTTGACTGAGATCTTCCTATCAATGTAATGTAATGTAAAGTGGTCTTGTGTAGCATCCTTCTGCCTTTTTGGTGGCCTTGGTACATGTGGCCCTGTAAGGACAAACATGGATAATGAGTGTTAGTGGGATAGAGGGAAAGGCAGATCTGAAGCCTGGATTGTTGATGGGGGCAAGCCAGACTTGTGAGTGCCAGTATAGGGCTATGAGTATGTCAATGGTGCGTGATTATGTTTATTTCCATATGGGACAGCCCGGTATCTTATGAATTACAGTGCTGTGAATCTAGGTTAAATGCTAATTTGGGGTTGTGTGACAGAGCTAAAGAAGAGTGCTTTGTCATAGCTGTAGTAATGTTGATGGTGGTAACTGATAGACAGGAGGTTGCCATCTGGGAGAAAGTTGAGTGTGTTGTGTAAGGTGGTAGGAGATTTTAAAGTTGAGTCTAGGTGTCAGGAAGGACAAAAGAATAGGCATACTAAAGGTATATGTAGTGGGGGAATTGGTCAATATAGTGGAGTAGAAATGAAACCGAAACCGAATGAGTCCAGTATGCAGTAATCCTTTGGTGAAGGGTTGTCTGGGAGCTCGTAGCAAGTTTGTATGATTTTGAGTGGAGGTTCTGAAATGTGCATGATTTAGTTGATGTTTGCATTCTGGTCTCATGCTAGTGTTATTATTGCTTTATTCGTATAAGTTATACAATGATTTTACTAACACAATTTTATTTTTATAACATTTCTTGTGTTGTGTTCAGTCGATATGGTATTTGTTTTCGTATGGCTATTTTGCAAGTTGTGTTTTTCTCATGTGAATAATGGTTAACATGTTGTACTTACTTGGGTGCTGGTGATGCGTGTTCGTTATGGGGGCGGTGCTTGGGCAGTGTGATAATGCTGGCCATTTCCGGTTGAATGCTGATGGTGGGCTGGATTTGTAGTAGTGACTCTACAAAAGGAAGTATTGTTTTACGTAATCATGTTGTTTCTAAAACGTTTGTGTTCTTTTCTTGGAATTCTGTTATTGTTAAATGAGCTTTATAATGAGGTGTTTGACTTACTTGGGAGGTGATAAGGCTATGTCTTTGATGTCATTGTGGGTTTAAGGAACTAGAAAGTGTGGTATTGCAGGCACCTTTCAGTGGAATGTGGTGCTGGGAGGTCTGTTGTAGTAGTCGACATTGCAAACGAAAGTGTTCTTTTAAATACACGTTGTTTCTGAGACGTGTGTGTTCGTCTTTTCTTGGAATTCCATTTTTTGTTCATTGGGATTAATTGATGACATGTTGTACTTGTGTGGTGATCATGCTATGGGCCTCATTACACGGTAGACGGTATTTTACCGTGTCTGCCTTGGTGGATGGCGGAATTACCGCCCTACTCCAAGGTGAGCGGGGGCGGTAATTCCCCATTCACCAAGGCACTTCCCCATTCCCATTTTTGCCCCCATAGGGGTACCGTAATTAGCACCAAGGTCCCTTTACGGGTCCCGTCCTTAACGCCTGGAAAAACCAGGCGTTAAGGGAGGACCCGCAAAGGGACCTCGTAGTAAGGCGGTAAGGGTTTACCGGTACCGGTGCCCTTACCGGTACTGGTAAACCCTTACCGCCTACCGTGTAATGAGACCCTATGTCTTTAATGTGGGGGGAGGGTGGAAAGGTCTTGTGCAGCACACTCTGTGGAATCATGCTACTGTGATGGTCTCTTGTAGTAAGTGTCTCTGACAGAGAAAGTGTTATTTTAAGGTAATGTTAATTCTACTGCATTGGAAAACGTGCACATTTTCTTATCACTTCTTGCAGGTTATGGTTATTAAATGTGTTTAAAGGGCAAGATGTAAGACTTTCTTGGGCGGTGCTGAGGGTGAGTCTTCATTGTCTGGGGTAATGTATTGGGAAGAGTGGCACTGCTGGTCATGACCAGTGCAATGGTGGTGGGGAACTACCTACCAGTAGGTGCCTCTCCAAATTAAACTGTCCTTTTCAATAAAACATGTGGATTCTTAAACTAGCTGTTTATTGCATTACTTCACAAATGGGCGTGGCACCACTCCATGTTCTCTTTACTGCCGCACAAACTACTGCCTTTAGCCACGTGACATTTACTTGGTTGCTGAGCATTGTAAGTAGTTCTTGTGGTGTGGCGCCTTCCTCTTAAAACAAAAAAGAAAGTAAACATGTTTGCAAAATACTGTTTTGGTGTGTGTGAGTGTGTTTGTGTGTGTGTTGTTAATTCAATTTTTATTAACTACTGTTGGGCTGGTGCATGTCCCTTCACTATGCAAATTACACATGTGATCCTTTTGCGCATTGAGGCTGCAGGTATTCGGAGCATATTGTATGTGCCTATACATAGTTGGAGAGATTATTGTGTGGGTGTTGTATGTGTGGGACAGCTGGTGTGTTTGTGGGAAGAGTATCTTTAGAGAACTTTGTGTTGGGGTTAAAACATGTGGTGGATGAGGCGGGAGTTAGTGTGTTTGGCGTGTGAATTCATGTGTATGTGGGGGGTTTAATAACTCACAGTATGGGGACCTCATTTTGGTAACCTCATTGCAGGTTTCTATGTTAGGACCAGACGAACACTATAATTGTGAGGACCGAGTCCGGAGACTGATCCACATAATGCTTAAACATGTTTATTAGACATACAGATGAGTGAATTATTAATGTTAAAGTGCAAAAATGGTGTTTGATCAGATTCAATAACTCCCTGCTATACAAGTGTGTTGAGGATGAACTCCCAGGTAGGTTTGAGGGCTACTAGTAGTCTGCAGACCCATAATCGTGGACGGCTCAACTCCTTCCCTTCCCAAAAGGAACGCAGGCTCAGACAGACAGCAATTTCAAACTGCGTTTTATCACAGCCAAAACCAACAGGGATTAGTACATGGACAGAAGAATCAGTGGACATCTCAATGAGCTCTGGCTCACAGGTCAGTTTTGATAGAATATTGCATCATGGGGATGTCACAACCTGGAACCTTCTCCAGAAAACCTATCAGCCTTCAGGATTGGGTGTTGAGTGGTAGTTCCCTTATAGCAGACCCTATATGTGTTAGTTTACTGGCTCTACCATGTCAGATGTCAGGCCTGGCCCATTCCAATGTTGCTGTTACTAAACAATGTTTCAGTGTGAGGGTCCGATCATTGGTTCTTGCCCATTGCTACCCACCCCTAGGGTCCTGAATTGTGATTGGCTAGAGCTGGCATCCCCAGGCCTGGGATCCAAACTGATCCCCAGCTCGAGGTGTACCTCTTCAAGGTAATAGGAACAACTATGTGTCTGCATTGTAACATGTGTGAACCACCAAGTCTATGCGAGTGCCAGTTCACATCATGCAAACCTTGTCTCTTGCTGTAACGACTTTGTTGCAAGCTCCTGTCTGGAGGCGTGAGACCGTTCCTCTTTCCCAGTGCTGGTTTCAGTTCGTCCTTCATGCCGCCAAGCCACATGTTCAGAGACAGTGTTTTGGGCTTCTGGAGCTCTGACTTACGCCAATTTATGTGGATTTATTCATCTTTATTTCAGCTGGTGTTACTGCCATTCAGGGAATGGAATGTCACTCGTATCTTGGTGGCCTTGGCAGCTGGCCCTATTGCACACAGTTGATCTTCTTTTCAGTCTGAATTCAGCTCAGCTCAGCTCTTACAGAGACAGTTGTGGCCTACTGTAATTTTCCTAAGCCATAGCATGTCTTCTACATGTTCACGTTATTATATAGTTCTCTATATGTTAGTAACACATTGGTCATGTCAGGTCCCGTAGGTGCTCCTTCAATTCCATAGGTTATTTGCATGTAAGCATCTGCAAGCTTGTTCCGCATCTTATGCTTCTTGCGGTTTCTGTGTTGCTGCAGTTAAGCTAATGAAAAAATAATAAAGGCCAAGGCAGTATGTATATCTATCTGTCTCTAACTTATAGAACTGTTCCGCATATGTTCTTCATGTATTCGAGTGCGTGTTTTGTGCATGGCTTCTTGGTGCTTACCGTCCTTGGATATCATCTGTCCAATGAAGAGCACCTCCTACTGAGGGTATTGTAGTTTGACCTTGTCTTCCTTGTACCCTTTGTCAGCTAAAACTGTCAGCAGTCTGTCCTGCACTGATCTTCTGTCTCACTGAAAATCAAAATGTTGTCCACATACTGCAGAACTGTGCTTTCTGTCTCTATGTTGCCTAGATCCACCTGGATCACTCTGTTAAAAATAGATGGTGATTCACAGTACCCTTGTGGTAAACAAGTGTGTTTCCACTTCTGGTTTCGGTACATAAAGATGGTTAGATCATGTGAGTCTGGGTGTAGTGGCACTGAAAAGAATGCATTCTCAAGGTCAAACACTGTGAAGCAGGCGGCTTCCGCTGGAATACCACACAGAATTGTGGCAGGGTTTGCTGCCACAGGATACTCTGCTTCTACAATGTGGTTAAGAGGTCTCAAATCCTGAATGAAATGCCATGACCCCAGGTTGTCCTTGCGCACGCACACTGCTCTGTTGCATGGAGATTCTGAGGGTACCAGAATGCCTCCCTCAATGAGGGCATTGATGGTCTCATAAATGCCCTCATCTGCTTCCTTGGTCAGGGGATACTGTTTTACTCGTAGTAAAATTGCTCCTGGCTTCAATTTGATCTTTGCTTCCCCTATGCTCTTTATTTTTTTTATTTGAATTTGTATTGTGTATTGTAGTTTACTAACAAACCTTTTACACATTCTTAACATCAAAGTCATTTCAAATTAAAAGGATGCCCTTTGGCCATAATTGAACTCTCGCATGAGTGTCCTTATTCCGTGCCATGTACTCCTCTTAAACAGTGCTTTACAGAAGACACGGGCCAATGATTTGACCATCAATAACCATGTTGCTACCACAGTCAGGAGCATCATGTTCTCCCCATATCGTCTCTAGAAAGTTAATCCCTGCACAAACCAATCCTTGTTTGCGCCCTTCTAGGAATTGCGCCCACCATTCGTCGGCGGTGAGCGATAAACAATTTTCAATATATTTAACAAGAAACTGGGATCTCTCTTCAGTTACTCCTTTACAATACATTATTAGATGTTTCACTGTTTCCATGTTTGCATGATTGTTGCAGAACCTGCATTTCCTGTTGGTTTCCCCACATCTCCCTGACCTATGGAGGTATTTGTTAGTTGGATAAATGTTTAGTCTTAACCTTAAGAATGTGTCGCAATGGGATTTGCATGAAAACTTTTGCAGGTATCGAGGAAGTGTGTTTCTTTATTAGCCATGTTTCTCAAGGATGACAATTGTGTTTTCACTTATTGTGTATTGATCCAATCCAGTCTCTTTAGCTTTTCGTTCACTTTCTCAGGATTTTCAATCAACTTTATTACTGACAAATCCAAATCCTTCAGATGTTTCTCACACTTTAGTTTCCATTCACTTAGGGTTCTAGTTCCTTTACCTTTTCCATCTTGTTTTAGGAAGGAGAACCCCGGTGCTGGTTGATCTTCCAACAATTTCCGTAGGAACCCCAGCGATTTCCAGAGAACTATGGAATGGGTGGACTGTAGGCCAAACTCTGCACGGATCACAACCATGGCTAGACTTCTGGGAAGTCGTAGCATTTTCTTCTAGAATTTGCCTTCTACGACTTCCCACAACTTCTTCGAAAGGTTTAGGACCGCTTCTCTTCTGTATGTCAAAATGGGAATTTGACTTTTATGGACTCATTCACGGTGTGTTACTCTTTCTCAACTCTCATGCTGGACTTCCTTTGCATCTTGTACTCATGGTGGCCCTGAATCATGCTGTTCCCATCTTCATCTTGTATCCTGGCTTGCAACATTATGTGCTACTACTGACTTCTGCAATTGTTTTCGCTCTAAACTCTTGCTTCTCCACTCTTTTTGACTGCTTACTCTCTTTTCTCTCCTCCTTTCCCTTCTCCCTTTTCCTATCTCCTCCCCTTACTTTCTTCTATGTACTTACTCTATCAGAATTGTCCCTGGACCTAATATGATAGCAACCTCGTCTGTTTCCTCCACCCTCTCATTACTGTTTTTTTCCTCCCCACCACCCCTCCAGCACTATCTGAAATGTCGTCAGGCCTAGTATGATAGTCGCTTGTTTTGTTCCTCTCCGCCCTTTCTGCACCCCTCTCCCTCACCTTTTGTTTTTCTCCGGCTCTACCAGAAATGTCATCAGGCCTAGTACGGTAGTCGCCTGTCTGTTTCCATTTCCTTCCCACTCTCCCCCTCCCATCCTTATCTATGTCTTAGCTCTTGCACTATCTAAAATATCGTCAGGCCGAGTATGATAGTTAATTTCACATCCTTACTGTTCATGGCCTGTAAGAATGTGGTTGTATTTTCCCTTGTTCCCTCCCTTGCCTTGAAGCGCTTTGAAACACATTGTGCATAGGCGCTATATAAAAAAACAATCATATCATATCATATCTTGTTCACATAAAATGTCTGCAGGGGCACCATGGAAATGTTGCCGTAGCGAGCGTGCAGTATGGTGCTTTGGGAGGCTAGCAGGGTGGCTTTTTGATATAGTTTGCCTTGCCTGGCATTTCAGCCACAGAGGTGTTCAAGTTGGTGTCCGGACATTTCATCGACAACAATTGGTCGACAGGACATTTGGTCGATGTATTTTCGTCGAAAACCAAATGGTCGATTTTTTTTTAAAATTTATATATTTATTTTTAAGGTTGTAGTTTAGGGAAAAAAAGAGTTTTTTAGAAAAAAAAGGGGGTTGGGGGACCCCCCCCCCAAAAAAAAGGGTAAAAATAAAAAAAATAAAAATTCGACCATTTGGTTTTCGACGAAATTGGTTCGACCATTTGTCCAGTCGACCAATTTTTTTCGATTAAATGTCTGGTAACCGTTCAAGTTTATACCCAGATATGGTGTTGCATTTACCCTTTCCAGTTTTTACTCGCCAATTCTCCAATTAAAAGAGTTGGAACGTTTCTCTTGTACTGCCTCAATCAGCATGATTTTTGTTTTTGCGCTAATTATGGCAAGATCGTTTTCATCCATGTACTCTTGAAGTTTGTCCAGTAAGCGCTGCAGGCTGATCTGGGTATGATCCATTATTACCAGGTCATCTGCATATGCAATAACTGGGATCTCTGTGTTGTTCAATTTGGGAGGAAAGTGATGTATCTGTAGAAAGGTTTCCAGTAGGTCTGCGATGTATAATCTGAACAGCATGGCTGCTAGGTGACACCCCTGCTTTACTCCTACGCTGATTTGAAAGGCTGCTGTGCAAGTTCCTTTTGTGTCAAGCCTGACACAAGATGTTTTTTTCTGATGCAAAGACTCAATGGGCCCCAGCAATACCTCTGGACATTTCCACGCTCGTAGCTTTGACCACAGTTTTTGGCGGTTTACGCCATCAAAGGCCTGTTTCATGTCAATGAAAGCTATGAAAAGTGTGCCTTTTGTTTGGATGGTGTCTAGTTTTAGTAACCAGAGAATAAATAGGTTTAAATCTGTCCCTGTTCCCTTCGTGGAACTGATTGGCGTGGATCTGTGATTCGCTCATGCTCTGCCCATTGCGTTAACCGTGTTTGTAAGGTTTATGCGAAGATTTTCCCTATCACATCTAATAACGCAATGGGCCTGTAGTTCGCTGGGTCTTATCTTTGGCATAATGAGCCAACGAGTTATTATCTGTAACTCTGTAGCTAAGCCGTCCTTGCTGGTTCAGCATGGTTTTATTTATGATGGACCACATGTCACGTGTGTTTAGATTAGCCATTGCTTTTATCATTTCTTTGCCTTGTTCCTGTTCTCAAATAATTCTACAGCTTATCATCTAATTTCGATATTGTTGTTTTCTGGCCTTGATCAATCGCTTTAGTTCTGTTTCATTGATGTTTAGAATTTTCCTCTTAATGTCCCTCATATCTTTTCTTAGGATTTTCTGTTGCTCCACTACTGTACCTATGATCTTTATGCACCCTACTTCATAAGGGCTTGTGGTCCATAGGCTGCTGGGGACCTTCGCCATGTCTTCCTCCTAAAATGAGTGTGGTGCTTTCAGCGCCATCGCCATTCTCTCTGGCACCTCTCTGTAATGAATCTGTAACCAGAACATATCAATCATTTCAAGCATCATTTCCAGTTCCAGTCTTTCTGCTCCAAAAAGTTCATCATCTGACACTGTTGTTAGCCTGCACCCTTCTGAAACTGCAGTGATTGCTCTCCATGCCCTCCCCGTTTCACCTGTAGCATGCACTGCAATCTAATCTTCTCTAGCTAGCACTGCCTCAATCTTGATAGACACTATCGCTCCCTCTGGCTCATCTAAGTTTGTCTCTGGTCTGAACAGGTACTTGTTTTGTACTCGACACACCTTTACTACAATGCCTGGGATCCATGCAATGGCAATGTCGGCCCCATATATATGGAACATCTCGGGGTCCACTGGCACCCCCCCTCTGTACTGTGCGTCCGCACTAGGCCTGGACAATCTGCCTTAAATTCATCATGCCTGCTGTTGACCATATTATGCCCTTGCCTGTGAATGAAATTGTCATGTTTAGTCTGCTCATTATGTCACGTCCCAATGTGTTTACAGGTGTCTGTCGAGAGTAGAGTAAAGGTAGTGATAACTTGTGATCTCCTGTGGATAATGAGATGTTATCGGTAAAAGGAACCACTTCCCGAGCCCCATGGCATCACCTGACAAAGCAAATGTCCCTTCCTGGATCCATGACCTAGTCGCTCCAGTGTCAACAAGAAAAGAAAACGTGTTGTCACCTATTGCCACCCCTATGCGAGGTTCCTCCGCAGGATTGGGTGTGACCAACAGGATGGGACACATCAAGTTCGTCTGTGGCTGTCCTATTAAGCATACATCAATAGTCCATTCCCTGTGAAGGGGTTATTCCCCACCATGGTGACCCCTCCCAGTTGCCTGACTGGTATTGTCACCACAGTGTCCATGGATTCTGTTGAGCAATCGTCCTGTATTTGGGCTAGCTGTTGCGTGCTTCCCCTAATCTGTGGTGCTTGTAAATACTGCGGTAGGGGTGCTGCCATTTGAGATGCCTGTGTCTGTAGCTGTGCTGGTTCCTGTGTTTGTGGCACCTCTGATATGTGCCTTGTATCTGTCCTTGTTGCTGTTGGCCCTGAACATCATAATCGTCTTGCCCCCATTGATAATCCTGCTGCCATTGATCTCCCCAATTCTGTTGTGCCTCTCTGAATCAACATGCTCTTGAAATGTGTCCTAGCTGCCCACAGGTCCAGGACAGTGGTAGTTCCCTCTCCTGTCCTTGGAAACCTCCTGAAAAGTCCCCTGCGTTCTGAGGCATTTTTTGTCCATATCCCCGAAACCCCCCCTTGATTGTGATGTGCCTGTGGCCCAAAGCCATGCCCCCTTTGCAACCCTTTCCTCCCTCGGAATCCTGGCTGCGGGCCACCCCACCCCATGTACCCTCCCATGGGTGGTGCGTATTGTTGTGGTAGTTGACATTGTGGCTGAGCTGCTGGTGCTGGTTATGACCGCCTCTTCCATCGCATACTTTGATAGCTTCTTTTGCACTAGTTTGGCCTCATCTGCCTTTCTTTCCCCTGCTTTCTGTTTAACTTTCTCCTGCCACAATCTGCAATGGTGCACTATTGTGAGCTGGATTTCTGCCCATCCCTTTGCTTCCATCCCCACCAACTCTTTTGTACTGGCTCTGGCAGGCCCTGTACTAGAATATGATAGAATATAGTTATCATTTTGTCCCAAGGATCTCGAGGGTCAAGGCACCAAAGCTCTAAGATCTCATGAATGTATTGAACAGGGGCTTCGTCCTCATGCATTTAGCTTGACGTAATCGCCCCGATTTCTGACGTGTCTGGGTATTGTGTTTGGTTCCATGTCATTTCATCACGGGATGTTTTTTCGCAGGGTTTTTTAACCGCAGATTTTTTATTTTTGTGGGAGTTCCCCCAAACCCTCCACCCCCTTTAATTTTGTATATTTTCCTGAACACCCACACCCAATTTATATATTTTTATAACCCTCCCCCAAAAAATTAGATGAGGTTTTTCGGCAAAGAATGTGTGGTAAAAAACCCCACGAAAAAACATCCTGTGATGAAAGGACGTCATATCATTGTGTTCGTAGTACCTGACAAACTGCTGCTGTGCAATTTTCAAATGGTGATCCATCATGTGCTGTGTTCTATATCGTCACCCCTGAGAACCCTGCCCTCTTCCATATGTCATCGTCTGCGTCACCTAGTATCGAAACCATTAGTCCCTTTACGTCACCCACTGCCAGCCTATGACCTGCTGTTAGTTTCTCCATCTCATAAATCAATTTCCCAGCTCCCGCAGTTAAGGATGGTAACCTGCATTTGACATTTTCCTTGTCAGTGTGTTTCCAGGGCACATACTGAGGCGTCACCCCTCTCCTCTCTAGTAAAGGCATCTGCCAATATGCTGCCCTCTCTTCTTGTGTCCTTCGGTACTGTCTAATTTGTATTGGCCCTCTCTCATCCTCAATGTCTGTGCATATGTCTACTGGTTCTAGGGTAGGTACTTGCTTGCTCTCGTCATAAGCCCTAGACAATCGTCCTCTTGAATATGCTATGGCTGTGTCTTCCCTCCTATGTCCTGGGAAGTCCCTAAGTATGTTAACATATATGTTGTGTGTGGTACACCTGTCATTTTCCTGTTGTGCTTGGTGGTCTGCATTGGCCCCTCTTTCTTCCTGCCCAGGGGACCTACACTCCCATGATGCCCACTGATCTATCCTCGTTAATGGGGACTTGCTCCGCTCCCCCCTCTCATCTCCACTGTGTTTGTGATCATTGTCATATCCCGTGTCCTTGTTGCAACAGAAACCTTCAGAAAAGGTTAATCTCCTTGACGTTGAGTCTGTTTTGGGTTTTATGCTGAGGTCAATGTCCACTACATTATATTTGCTACCTCCTGCCCAAGCCCCTAGGCTTACTCCGCTGCCTCCTGTCGCGCTCCTGCCTCACAAATTTGTGCTGTCTGGTTATACTCGCCTTTCGTCCTCATGATTATTTCATCCCCTGTCCAGTGCTACCTGTGTTTTCACTGTTCTTATTCTCACTCGTTCTCCTCCCTACATGCTTGCTCTCTCGCCAGTCTATCCAATTACAACTTTCTCTGTTCCCTCTCTGCTAACTTGCATTTTTCTAGCTCTGCTATCTCCCTTCGTCTCTCTGCCTTTTCTATTTCTCTCTCCCTCTTCTCTGTCATCTCCCTTTATGCTCTCTTTCTTTCCTTTCTATCTGTTCCTTGTGCTCCTTTTCCAACTGCTCCTTTTCTTCTTCGCTCCTTCACTCCCTATCTTCCCGGTCTAGTTTCTCCTCTCTCCTCCTCTCTCTATCCTCCCATTTTAACCTCACCTCGCTCTCCTTCTCCCTTCTCTCTTTCTCCTCCATTATGTCTGCCCAGTCAGGTGTATCGCGATCCTTTCCCACAATCTTGATCGCCTTGGTTGCCCCCTCTGTATCCCCATGGCCTTCCCTTTTAGTTTCAAGAGTATCTGCGCTGCTATGCATTCGTCCGTACTTATGCCTTCAAACTCTTCCTTCATGTGCTGTAGTCCCTCCTCGCTTGCTCCAGCACTGCTAGCTGGCTTCCCTGCGCCTTTCAGCTTGTCCTCTTTAGTGTATTGTGGTGGCTTGCATGTCAGCTTTGAATACCCCTCTGCTGCTCTCAGTTCTCTAATTGGGTGCATCCCTTGTTCGTCGTCTGTGTCATCAGATACTACGCCCGGAGGGGGAGGGGGAGCTGCGGAGGGTTGATTCCCTTCCTCCTTCACCTCATGGTGGTTCAGAATCCACTGATGCTTCGCTGCTTCCTCCTCTCCCTCCTGGAACATGCGCCACAACTCAAATGTAGCCATTAGTTTAGCCAATTTCTTCCCCTTGTAAGTACCCTGTATGTGTGTCAAAAATGATTGCTGCATGTCTTTGGAGAAACTACCACAAGGCAGCCACAGTTTTGTTAATTTATCTTCAGTATTTTTGGACCATTGTATGCTATACTTGCATATGCGTTCCTTGAAAGGAGGAAGTGTGTTACACAAATGCTGAAGGGGAGTGACCCCCCACTGTTCCCTTGATACATGATAATACCTTGTTACCTGACCTTAAGTCAAGGCTTTCGATAACCAACTGTTCAGGAATAAAGGGTCAGAGTACAACGATAATATGTTCTAATCTCTACAGACCTTTCAGCTCTGGCCCTTACAAGGACTGCTCTGTGGACCGCCCCTCCTTCACAATCATTGCCTTCCCCGGCACACCACCACAATCCTGCGCATGCGCCTTCCATGCCCTGCCACTGTTTCACTTCATCTGCCAATCCCAAGTTCACAACACTAGCTCCTCCCCGTCAAAACTCTCCATCCTATGCACCAACCTAAGGGTGACGTCACTGAGCTAAATTCACAATACAAATAGATGAGCGATCGTGATCACACATCAATGACCCATTACTCCAATCCCAAAGCTGTCTTCCCACTCTCTAGAGCAGAGTATACCAATATGCTCTTGAGATCGAACTACACCCATTGCGTCGGCAAATGTGTGAAATGCCTCTCTCCAGGAGACTTAACCAGTACATTCACCATCCGCCATCTAGGATGGCCCCAGCTAACCCTCACAGGGATACTGTCATCTATGACCCAAGCTAAAACGCCCAACCCACAGGAATACTTTATTCAAAAAATGTCGTCATCCAAGCCCTCTACACCCAAATATGACCTAAACATAGAAAAGGGGTACTTCTCCCTCCGCTCCAGTCCCTTCTAAAATAGTAGACAATACTCTGACAGGACACCATAACAATACACAATGCTTCATAATACTCAACACCCTCCCTTACACGCACAATTGATGATCGTCAAGTTCAATACTTTTGTTCCGTGTTGCACTGGTGTTGCTCAGCTGCCGGCTCCCCCGTCAAGGCGCTCATCTCTGTGTCCTGGTCTGCCTGGACACTCGCCGATTCCTGGTGGGATGATGGCTCCCGATGGCCTTTAAATGGGTACGCATTTCCTGTTTTTCTCCAAATGCACACAAGGGTCCCACAGCCTCTCAAGTTCAGTGGCGAAGGGGTCGGCTTAGTGCCAGGCTGGCGCAGCCAACCATCTCTCTGCAACCAACTTGTTGAGTATGAACTCCCAGGTACGTTTGAGGGCTACTAGGAGTCTGCGGACCCACACTCATGGAAGGCTCAACTCCTTTCCTTCCCAAAAGGAATGCAGGCCCAGACAGACAGAAATTTCGACTGTGATTAATTACAGCCAAACCAACAGGGATCAGTACAAGGACAGAAGAATCTGTGGACATCTCAGTGAGCTCTGGCTCGCAGGCCAGTTTTGATAGAGTATTGCGTCATGAGGACGTCACAACCTGGGCCCTTCTCCAGAAAACATATTGGCCTTTGGGATTTGGTGTTTAGTGTTAGTTCCCTTATAGCAGACCCTATATGTGTTAGTTTACTGGCTCTCCCATCTCAGATGTCAGGCCTGGCCCATCCCAATATTGCTGTTTCTAAACAATGTTTCAGTGTGAGGGTCCGATCATTGGTTCTTACACGTTGCTACCCACTCCCAGGGTCCTGAATTGTGATTGGCTAGAGCTGGCATCCCCATGCCTGGGATCAGAACTGATTCCCAGCCCGAGGTGTACCTCTTCAAGGTAATAGGAACAACTATGCATATGCATTGTAACTTGTGTGCACCACCAAGTCTATGCGAGTGCCAGTTCACATCATGCAAACCTTGTCTCTTGCTGTAACGACTTTGTTGCAAGCTCCTGTCTGGAGGCGTGACACTGTTCCTCTTTCCCAGTGCCAGTTTTGGTTTGTCATTCATGCTGCTGAGTCACGTGTTCAGAGACCGTGTTTTGGGCTACTGGAGCTCTGATTTACACTGATTTATGTGGATTTATTTGTCTTTATTTCATCTGGTGTTACTGCCGTTCAGGGAATGGAATGTCACTCGTATCTTGGTGGCCTTGGCAGCTGGCCCTATCCCACATGGTTGCTCTTCTATTCAGTCTGAATTCAGCTCAGCTCTTACATAGACAGTTGTGTCCTATTGTAATTTTCCTAAGCTATAGCATGGCTTCTACATGTTTGTGTTATTCTGTAGATCTCTATATGTTAGTAACACATTGATCCTGTTAGGTCCCATAGGTGCTCCTGCAGTTCCATAGGTTATTTACATGTTAGCATCTGCAATCTTTGGATCTCTTGCTTCTTGCGGTTTCTACGTTGCTGTGGTTAAGCTAATGACAACATTACGAAGGCTAAGGCAGCATGTATATGTATCTGTCCTCTAACCTATACAACTATTCCACATATGTTCTTTATGTATTCGGGTGCGTGTTTTGTGTCTCGATGTGTGGATGGCATGTGTGCTTCATGTCTAATGCTGCTATGTTGTGGTGTCTGGAACAATGTCAGGCATGGCTTCTTGGTGCTTTAGTCAAGGCTGTCAATTGAGGTGTCCTTAGTCGCATCCTGATGCTCCTCATCCACCCTACGTAGTGTTTGCACAGCTCCTGGGCTGTATGGTTGGCTGAGTGGGTACCTCGCGACATACTTGTCTTTCATAGGAGCAGAAGGAATCACTCTGAAATAGTATGGGCGATCATGGTATCTTCGGTTCTTCTTCCGACTCACTTGTCTTATGGGAGGGGGAGTGGGGTTAGGATTCGACCACCCTTTTCAAGTGCGTGCACAATTCAGATAGTAATGATAACTTGCATGACAGTCAATGGGTGTGTGTGTGTGTGTGTGTGTGCGTGCGTGCGTGCGTGCGTGCGTGCGTGCGTGCGTGTGTGTGTGTGTGTGTGTGTGTGTGTGAGAGAGAGAGAGAGAGAGAGAGAGATAGAGGCAGACTGAGAGAGAGAGACACACAGACAGAGAGAGAAAAGTGGAGTGCATGTGAATGTGTGTTTGTGCTGTCATTACTTGCTTGGTCATTGTTGGTGTGTATTGGTTGTGCATGAATTTTGGGTTGGAAACACCAGGGGAACAAGGAAAGTAAATAAATAAATAAATAAAGTATATCGTGCTCACCTCTGTGCCATTAATAGAATCTCAACTCTGCTGTCATAACTACTGGGAATAATCGAAATTCCTAACATTTCCAATCCTGAAGTTGAAAATGCAAAAATAAATATTGGCAGTGATGTGTAATTTAAGACCCATCACTGCCAAGTTGCACCCAGCACCCGCCTGACATGAGTGCTCACCCTAGCTCTCGACTCCTATCAGTTCTAAGTACCAATCTATATGTGAGTTTTGAGCGGGCGCCAACACAAATGTACAGATGTTTGCGGGTTCCTTGCACCCACAGTCATACCTTCTACTTGCACTGTTCTCCTTAGTAAAATGGTGGCCTTGCATGCAGAAGATGTAGGAGCAGAATGCAAGGATCCCTTTATTCCTTGCTCTTAGTATTCAGCACCTGCATATTTTTTGTTGATTAGACACTTATTAGAAAGTTCTTAGAAACGTACCTATTCATAACTGTTGTGCTTTTTATGAAATGGCAGAAGGGTGCCACATGGCTGTGCTACATGATACAGATTTGGTGGTCAGTTTATCTAATTCCCCATGATTAGCGGAGACAGAAAATATGTTTAATCTGGCAGTTGCTAGTAAAACATGAAGTTGTGATACATAACTAGTTTTTGCCAAAAAGTTGAAAGGAGAACAAAGGATGATGACAAATGGGAATTGCCATATGTTGCTCCAGACCCCTGAACTAATCCTGACTTGAAGGCGGGATGTGGGAAGAAAGAGAAGGGTAAATGTCCAATCCTAGTGGGGGGGACTATTGCATGCTACTTCCCCAAGATTGTAAAATTGGTGATGTCATCACTTCTATATAAGAGGGACTGCACGAGGACAGGACACACAAAAAAGGAGAAAGACAGGGGGGCAGAGAGAAGAGACAGACTATCAGGAAGGCTGCTGAAACTTACCATCTGACAGCTCTAAGGAGACACCAGAGGAGATTGCTGAGAGTGCATCTGGGTGGAGCTGTCTATTTCTAGGAAGGCCCCAAAGCTGACTGGGTCCTATGGTGGAGAGCGGGAGGTCATCTTTGAGAGAGCAGTGACCAGACCTACCCTATCTTTCCAGAGTTTCCTGAGATGCAGCTGAACCTTAAACAGAGGCTTGCTATGTAAGTAGAACTGAGCCCGGGGAAACCAAAAGTTGGGGGAGTTTGCTTGCCTTAAATAATTTCCCTTTATAGTGGGTTGGTGGGGGGGGATAAAATTGTGTAGATTGTTAGCCTATGTAACCAAAAATATTCATCTATTTAATTCCTCATTTGGCAGAACCCTACAGGGTGAATTTTGTTAAAATTTGAAATTAACAAAGCTCACTTCCCAGTGTGTGCTGAAAACGATAGCCTACACATTAATTGGGTACTCCTTGTTCTCCAGCTCACCCCGACTTCTTTAAGGAAGATTGTTGTCTTTGTTCTTAAATCAGTCCAACCTTTTTATCCATCTTCCCCAACCCAGGCCTATCAAGTAAGGGTGGTCTGAAATCCAGAATTCCCCAAATCATTCAAATTTTTCTGTCTGACGCCCCCACATAGTCCAACGCAAACGGGTTCTGAAAAACAAAGCAATAAATAACCCTGTGTTTATTTTAAACCAAAAGTGTGGGTGCAATTATAATTGCCATATATGTTTTACCAATCTTGAAATCCTACTGCTACCCTTTCAAGCATGCAGGAAAATCAAAATCGCACAACATTACTAAGTGCCCGTGTTAATGATCAGTGTAATTATTTCGTAAAGTGAAATGAGCAGAAAGTAAAGAATCAATATTGTGTTCTTTTTAACTCACTTTTGTGATTTATTTATGCTGAGAGAAGTTGCTTGTGTTGTGTCACGGATAATGTGTTTTTTGACTTTTTCGTGCTAATTTCAATTACTTTTAATTTAAATAAATACCAATATATTTCCTGTACACTGGCCTGGTTCTAGGCTCATTGTTAGCTTGGGGAGAGGGATCCAAGGGGCATGATATGTGTCTGAGATAGAGCTAAAAAAAGAATCTGTTGAACAATTTGTTGCATAACCATGTTAGTGGGAAGGGAAAGAACTTCCCGTGTTGAGGGTGGCTTCTCAATAAACCGTTACACGATTATGGATAAGAGTATTTAAAAGAACAAGCAAGTGTTTTTGTTCATTACAAGCATTTATTCATTCAGCTACTGAAAACCATTAAGAAGAACATGGCACAAAATAAACTATAGAACCACTTTAAAGACACATTGATTTGGTACAATTAAAGATTTCAGAAATTAAATCGACATTTATAATTTTACTCACACAGACTTTTATGGGGAGTGTCCAGTTTTGCCTGAAGTACGTATTTTCATCGTTGCAAGTGCACCATGGCATAAAAAGGAACTGTGGATAACGTGCGTTGCATTTATCAAGTACTTAAAGACCTTAGTTGCTTCCCCGGGCTGCCCCCAGTGGTTAATGAATTGGCTTTTGAAGTTAAGGAGACACACCAGACAGAAAAGCATTCTTTGATTGCTGCTGCGTGAAAGGGTGCAGATGGCTGCAAATCCAGCCACAAAGGGACATTGCCATCATTAATCACTAATCCCATTTTAAACAGATGATTTCCTAACATGATTCTAGTCATCTGAATGTGTTCAGATTTTTGTCTGCGCAAAAGCCTTTGATGAGCAATAGACTAATCTGTACGATTTTCAACAGTGCCTAATAGCTTTCTACATTATTTACACATAATTAGCTCCTGTTAGCCAGTGTAACATTCAAACCGTTTCTGTCTACAGTTAGAAGATGGACACTTCTATTATAACACAGCCGCCATTCAGTTACCATATGCAGACTTAATGTAATCTTTAGAAATTTTAGTACTCGGGCATGTAGTTAGTCATTATCCTGTTTGTCTCTCATTTATTTTCTCCATTGTTTTCATGCAAAATATCGATATAAGGTTCTACTGAACCCAACACATCAGTCATTCAGATGCAGTTACTACACATATGTTTAGGAAGATTTCTATAGCACACACCTAGCAAGCCAGCAACGGAGTGCTGGAAAGAGGGGTAAGCCAGAAATTATCAATTGGAGAGCAGGAAAAAGGGGAATCATGGTTTGAGTGTCTAAGGGGAGCACTTGGGAAAATGTGCAGGTGATTCATCAGCATTAGCACCCTGGCAGGGGGAGCCAGCCAATCAGGTGGCGAGGAACACAGGCTTGAATCAGCAATTCCACCACCTCCATCTTCACTCCCTCCAACCTTCTTTTTTTTTATTTCACACCCCCCCTACTTACCTTATTTTGGCAGCGGCAAATGTGCCGCCGCCGCAGCCGCTCCTTCCACTTGGCTCCTGCAGGCTGCCATGGAAAGGGAAGAGGGGCTCCCTGCAGAGCCCCGCCTTCCCTTTTCATGGCGGCCATCTTAAAACAGTATTTTCAGTCATTGAACGGGATGCACAAGGTTAGCACCCTGGCAGGGGGAGCTGGGGGTATCCCGTTCAATTACTGAAAACACTTTTTTTTAGCACCCGGGGTTACTGCTTTGGTAGCCTGGGGTGCGCATGACCTTAAGCCCCCATTCCAAATGCTGGAACTGGGGGTGTTGTCCAAGCAGCACAAGTTAACAGCCCGAGCGGCACCCTACAGGGTACTCTTTAAAGAAGTGAGTCTACATTTCTTTCCTGAATTGCATGTTGGTTAGTGCTCTGATGTGTAGTGGTATGGTGTTCCAGAATCTGGATGCATTGCAGGAGAAGACAGGAGTTTTAGTTTTTCACCATTTTTTTAATTTCTTCGTTTTTAGCCTGGCAATGTGGTGGCTTTGTTTTTTTTGCTGTAAAAACATGTCCAAAAAATGGACAAATTATTTGTTATCCATGACTTTTGTTTAAAAACCATAAGACCCAAGAGCTAAATCTAAACCTAGCAGTTCACTGATACAACGTCACAAGAGTGTGCAACCAAATTGTTTCTGCAGTGGATTGAGATACTTAATCCTTTAAGTGTGGAGGACGAGGTATCTCATTCTCCGCACCACTTTTCAATTTCAGGGGACATGATAACTCGTCTTCCGCACGTCTTACCTTTGGGGTGGTGGATCACCTCCCCACCCCCCGCTGCAGCTCCCATTTCCCTGACCCTTAGCCAGTGAAGGGGAGGACTTTTCCATCCGTGCCTGGGGTATCGGGCGATGGCCATGATGACGTTGGCGCACGTTACATGGGCGGACCTCATCAGGAAAGGATATGTACATGCTGAGGCGTTAGGCTTCATTATGTCAATGTAGCAGACAGGGTTTTTCATGCTGCTTGGGCATTTTCTGCCCGATTTGCATGGGGGAGGGCGCATTGGAAAGGGGAGACACTCCCCTTTCCAAATTGCCAGTCGAGGATTGTTCAATCCTCGACCAGCAATTCCACTGGACCACCAGGGAGCTGATTTTAGGGATAGGCACCCCCCCAACCAGGCCAAACAGCCCGCCACCCCACCAAAAAAAAAAGTATGCCACTATGTTTTGCCTTCTTTGGGGGCAGATGGCTGCTGTTTTTCACCCATTTGCCCAAAAGGAAGGCAACAAAATCACAAAAAGGGCACACTTGGGGGATTGTGTTACTGACCCTGTGCCTGTGGGCCAGCCCCCCGGAAATCCCCCCAGCGAGGAGCACATTCATGCTGCTTCCCTGGGGGGCAAAATTGACAGTTTGCCCCCATAATGTTGTTTTGCCTTCTTTGGGAGCACATTGGTGCAGTTCTGCACCGATTTGCCCCCAAGGAAGGCAAAACAACATTACACTCCACATATAGTGGAACACCTGGGGACACCAGGGTGCTGGGCACGTGCCTGTGGGCCAGTCCCCTTAGCATTCCCCCCAAGGATGGGAAGACCCTTGCGGCTTCCCGTGAGGACACAATTGGGGTTCTGGACCCATTTTACCACCCCTGGGAAGCAGAAAGGACCACAAGGCCACCACCTATATGATCTTGGGGTGGGCTACTTGCCCCCCAGGTCAATCTGCCCCCCACCCTCACCCTTCAAAAATGTCAACAAGATGGCATAATGTTGTTTTGCCTTCTTTGGGGGCACATTAGTGCTGTTTTGCACCCATTTGCTCCCAAGGATGCAAAACGACATAGGGCAATTTTGGCAGAGGCCCACTAGGGGGCATCAGTGGGCTGGCCCTATGCCTCTAGCCCCCCTCAGGAATCCCACATGCAGGGACAGATCCTTTCTGCTTGCCTTTGGGGCAAAATTTAAGGTCTGGTCCCATTTTACCAACCCTGGGAAGCAGTAAGGAGCACTAAGCCACCAGGGAAAAGATTTTGGGGTTGGGGGGCTGTTTCGCCCATTGCCTTTCGCAGTACACCTGGCTATCATGGATGTCTAGCAGAGCCATATTAGAGCTTTTTCCATCCTGGGAGGGATGGAGACCCTGTGGGGGCTCCTTGGGACCGTTGCTGGGCTGGGGGGCGGTTGACCCAAGTGCACAGCAGACGCCCAAGGCCGGGGGCAACATCCCCAGCCACCATAGAGCTCTGGCTGGGCTACGTTACAGCTTTTCCCTCAGGGGAGGGATGATGACCCTGCCGGGGCTCTCTGGGAATGCTGCTGGGACTGGGAAGAGGCGACCAACATGGGAGACAGGCGCCCAAGGCTGGGGCAGCAATCCTGGCTTTCCTGGAGCTCTGGCTACACTGTGTTAGAGTTTTTCACTCAGAAGAGGGATGTGGACATTGCTGGGGCTCCCTGGGACCCTCGCTGGACTTGTGGACAGTCAACCCACACTGGCAGCAGGTGCCCAAAGCAGTGGGCAGCACTCCTGGCTGTCCTGGAGCTCTGGCTGGGCTGCATTACAGCTTTCCCCCTCGGGAGAGATGGGGACCCTGCTGGGGCTCCATGGGACTGCCGCTGGACTTGTGGACGGTTGACCCACATTGGAGACAGGCGCCCAAAGCTGTTGTCATCACCCCCGACCATCCTTGATCTCTGGCTGTGCTCCATTACAGCTTTTCCCGCAGAGGAATGATGGGACCCTACAAGGGCTCCCTGGGACCGTCGCTGAAATTGGAGATGGTCGACCAACAAGGGAGACAGGCACTCAAGGCCCGGGACATCACACCATGTTTTGGAGTTTGCCAGGCCTTGTGGGTAATACATTCAAGGGTGATTGGCGAATTTCAGACACCTTTGCATTTCCTGGGTGTCTTTTTTCAGACATGTATGGGGTTCCCCATTTTTCTTGGTGGCTGCGAAACCCCAGGCCCAAATCTGTGGGCTGCCCAGACAGCAAAATCCTGTCTTCCCCAAGGTGTTTGACATACCAATTGTTTAGCCTTTTCTCTTTGTGCCCAGGTAAGTGCAACCACACATGTGAGGTAGCGTTTTTGTCAGTGCACCTTTGGGAACATGAGAAGGTAGGACATGTGTTGTTTTACTCCACTTTTTTGAGTTTGCCCGGCCTTGTGGAGAATACATACTAGGGCGATTGGCGAAAGTCAGACCTGTTTGGATTCCCCCAGGTGTCTTCGACATTCCAGAACAAAACCTGGAGTGTCACAACATACCATAAGATTTTCCGCTTCATAGGCCCTTTGTTGTACCAGTGGTTTAGCCTTTTCCCTTTGCGCCCAGGTAACTGCACCAACACATGTGAGGTACTTTCTTTTTCAGGACACTTGTGGAAAGGTGGGAAGGTAGGATAAGTGTTGTTGCAGTCATGTTTTGGTGGTTTCCTCGTGCAAATGTCTGAAAATTGTGTTTTTTTCTCTTCACCACTTTTTGGAGTTTGGTCTTTTCTCTTTGTGCCGAGGTAAGTGCAACCACACATGTGAGGTAGCGTTTTTGTCAGGACACCTTTGGGAACATGAGAAGGTAGGACATGTGTTGTTTTTCTCCACTTTTTTGAGTTTGCCCGGCCTTGTGGATAATACATTCTAGGGAAATTGGCGAAAGTAAGACATCTTTGGATTCCCCAGAGGATTCCTCTTTTCAGAACTGTATGGGGTTCCCGGTTTTCCTTGCTGACTGAGACACCCCAGGTCCAAATTGGTGGGTTATCCACAAGACCGAATACAATACAAATGTGGCTTTCCCCGGCACTTTGGTGTACCAGTGGATTAGCCTTTTCCCTTTGCGACCAGGTGAGTGCACCCACACTTTTGAGGTACCGTTTTCATTGGGACACCTGTGGGAACGTGTGAAGGTAGGACGTGTGTTTCCAACATGTTTTCGTGATTTCCTGGTGGAAAATATCTGAACATTTTTTTTTCCTCTACTTTTTGGAGTTGCTTGTGGGTCATGAATTCTAGGGCGATTGGTGAAAGCCAGACTTCTTTGGACTCCCCTGGGTGCCTTCTTTTCAGAAATGTATGGGGTTCTCCATTTTCCTTAGTGGCTGCGACATCCCATGCCCAAATCTGTGGGTTGTCCACAACAGAAAATACAGTGAGAATTTCCTCTTCCTCAGACATTTGGTGTACCAGTTGTTTAACCTTTTCCCTTTGCGCACGGCTAAGTGCACCGACACATGTGAGGTACTGTTTTTGTTGGGACACCTGTGGGAAGTTGGGAAGGGAGGACATGTGCTGTTGCCAGCGTGTTTCAGTGTTTTTCTGGTGGCAAATGTCTGAAAGTTCTGTTTTTTGCGCCACTTTTTGAGTTTGTTGGGCTTTGTGGGTAATACATTTTAGAGTGATTGGCGAAGTCAGACCTCATTGGATTCCCCCGGGTGTCTTCTTTTCAGAAATGTATGAGGTTCCCTGTTTTCCCTGGTGGCTGTGGCAACCCAGGCCCAAATCTGTTGGTTGTCCACAACACCAAATCTGCATAAGAATGTTCTCTTCCTAGGCCCGTTGATGTACCAGTGGTTTAGCCTTTTCCCTTTGCGCCCACATAAGTGCACCAACACATGTGAGGTACTGTTTTCATTGGAATATCTGTGGGAACATGGAAGGGTAGGACATGTGTTGTTACTGGCGTGTTTCTGTGATTTCCTGGTGGGAAATGTCTGAAGATTGTATTTTTTTCACCACTTTTTGGAGATTGCCAGGCCTAGTGGATAATACATTCTGGGATGATTAGTGAAATTCAGACCCCTTTCGATTCCACTAGGTTTCTACTTTTCAGAAATGTATGGGGTTCCCCGTTCGGCTTGGTGACTGCAACACCCCAGGCCCAAACCTGTGGTTTGCTCAGACTGCAAAAATCCAGTCTTCCCCAAAGCATTTGACGTACCAGTAGTTTAGCATTTTCCCTTTGTACCCACGTAAGTGCACCCACACATGTGAGGTACCATTTGTGTCGGGACACCTGTGGGAACGTAGGAAGGTAGAACATGTGTTGTTGGTGGCATGTTTCGGTTGTTTCCTGGTGGCAAATGTCGGAAAATGTTTTTTTTCTACACTTTTTGAAGTTTGCCGGGCCTTGTGGTTAATAAATTCTAGGGCGATTGGCAAAAGTCAGACCTCTTTCAATTCCCCCGTGTGTCTTCTTTTCAGAAATGTATGGGGTTCCCCTCTTTTCTTGGTGGCTGTGACACCCCAGGCCCAAATCTGTGGGTTGTCCAGACAGCCAAAACCAGTATTTCCCAGGGCGTCTGATGTACCAGTGGTTTAGCCTATTCTCTTTGCCCCGGTCAGTGCACAAACACATGTGAGGTACTGTTTTTGTCTGGATACTTGTGGGAATGTGGGAAAGTAGGACATTTGTTGTTTTCTCTTGGTTTTCTTAAGGTTTTCACACATTTCCTACTGCACTTTGTTACACATCCCTTCCATTTCCCAAATGTGACCTACATTTAGTCGCTGCTTTAGGCACACTACGCTTTTGTGACCTGCACAAGTCACCTATCCTTCAAAAGGTCTGCCTGTGCTCTTTCAAAAAATGTGTGCTTGCTATTCTTCACCACATTTGTTTTCCTTATTTTCAGCATAGAATTCCTATAATCCATGGCTCTGTTTTTGGCTCGTGGTATTGCTTGTTTTGTGATACATTACCAAAAATGTGTGATTTCCTAACTAGATGAGTCGGGGGAATGTAGCCATGCATTGCTTTTCTCAATTATTTTGACAGAAGCCATTATGTTACCAGTCCAAACATGTCCAGCGCATACTTTTTTTTCACTCACTTTTCCAATTTGTTCCCAAATTATAGAAATGTTAGGTACATAGTTGTTGCCTGACATGCTCAAATCGCCCCTTCCAAAACTTAGAATTGTGTCTACTTTTCAGAAATGTATGCCTTTTTGGGTTTCCATCGAGCTTTTGTACCCTCCCCTTCTATTCCTTCCAAGCATTTCCTATTTTAAAAAATGGAACAATCTCCTATCTCGCACAAAACTGATGGTAACCTTATAATAAAATGATTTTTTTTTCACTCAAACTGTTCTTGAAAGCTTGGAAAATGGCTAATTCAGAACTGCAAACAATTTGTTCCTAGCTCTTACAAGACAAAAACCACAACCTTCTTTGCACATTATTTTATTGGCATTTTCTGAAAAAACACGAAATGTGCTCTCTTTTTTACGGCAAACTATGATTCCTTGGTGTTGTTATGACTGCCTGCAGGTTGGAAGAAAAGTGGCAATATTTGGCCAAGATATCTCTTGTAATATAAAAGTTAAAAGGGATTGAATGCGACATACCAAAATCTCCATAAAAGGGCTCAGCAGTGGGATGGATAACCCTAAGCAGTTAAGAGGTTAAAGAGTACAATGTATCCTCCTTCAGTGCAGCCACAACTTTGACACCTTTGTGAACATTATACCACAGTAACACAAGCTGATTTTGTTAAGAGTCAGCTGCCACTGGACAACAGAAGGAACAGATCCTGCTGCATCAGCATAACCAATATGGCAGAAAACATTGCATTGTAGTTAGGTTGGTGTCAACAAAGGGTTGTTTTTCATCCCAGGGTTCAAAGATACATTATAGGTAGCTTCTCATTTGTTGTTAAGATGTCATTCAGACAATCCTTTGTTCAAAACAACCATGTTGTTGATATCGACCACAATATATTTCTCTGTTTTCGAAATCATGTTACTTCAACTGTCAATCTTCGGTGATGAAGAACGTTATACATAGGGGTGTACCGAATAGTGAATTTAAGTATTCGGCCGAAGACCGAACAGTTGGTCAACTATTCGGCCAGTGTCGAATACGGAGCCGAAAAGTTGCCTTTTTAATAAATAAAGTTATGTAGTCAAGAAAGATACTTTGTAAATGAAAAGCATACTTTAAAATATGTATTTCTATTCCCTATTGCGTTTCTTTTCTTTGTTTTATACAATAGATGTTTGTATAAACCCTGAAAGGAATACATTATCAAAAAATAAACTGTTCAATAACAGTAAAGTTTGTATTTTTGTGTATTCATAGGCGTCACTTATGGCAGGGCCCAAGTAAGTGAGATGAGTCCAAAAGTATAGTATGCATGTGTGCCATCACTGTGAGGGGGGACTGGGCTATGTCTTCTTGCACTTTCAAATGTTCCCTTCTCACCTTCCCATCTTTAGCCTTCGGGCACAAGCAAGAGACTGAAACACAAAAGGAGTGATTACATCAATAACACCTTGCTGACTGCTGAAGTGCTACTGAATACAAAACTTTGGAATACTAAAGCCATGCATTCGACTTGTGGGTCTGAGTAGGGATGAGGCATGTGAAAAATGTCTTTTCATTAATAGATGGAATTTTCTTTCTATTGCAGGTGGGGTATGTTTGTAGTGTTTTGGGGCATGGTAAAAGACACCAGACAAAAATGTACCAGGAATGCTGACCATGATTTTCGGCTGAGCATGTAGGGAAGGGGCAGTGCTGATTTTCAGTCTTTAATGTCCACAAGCATGTCTGTTTAACTTATTTGTTTCACTTGTACCTCCATTTGGTCCAATGTTTCTAAATTTTAAACTTGTATTTCCCTGTCCTTTCTTACACAAATGCCCCTCTTTTTAACTCCCTAATGTTGGAGGAATATTTCTGCTGCCACAGACGTAAGCATTTGGTTTAAGTTTAGTAACATCTGTCACTTTTACTAAATTCAAAGGGGCTAATTTTGGCAACATGAGAAAGTTGGAGGTCAGGAATTGTAACCTATGTTCCGATATTATAAGCACATCTCTGCCGCAGGCACACTTCCCACTGAACCTTCTTGCTCACTTTATAACCTGAGCTTGCAGGGTGAATAAAGTTCTTTGATGCAGGCATGCTACCTCCTGAGCTATTTTACTCAGGGTTTGGAAATTACTGGGATCTCTTCAACAGCTATATTAATCCACTTAGTTATATTATATGGACTGGCAATTGGTGGGATTTGAACCTGTAACTTTGGGATTTTTCAAACAGGTCATCAGCAAATTATTAAACGCCTAAAGAAAATACTATTTTCAATAGAGACTTCACAAGCTACTAATCCAGATCAATGGTTTTCAACTGCAAAATATAGGGGAGACCAGAGATACATTAAAAATATTGAGAGTTTTCGTTCAGCTCAGCCCTTTCCAGTAAATCACCAGTGGAAAGTCTGTCTAGCCAGCTCATGAAGGACAGCGGCTTTGTTTGCATTTTCACACCTCTTCTCTGCCTGTACTCAATCAAACACGTGACCGCAGCATTTGTTTAATGATCCTTTTAAAGGATGAACGTGACATACCTGAATGATTCAAGGCAGGCAGTAAAAGCAGTACTTAATCTATTTTCGGCTTCGAGTGATAATTAATAAAGTATTCGGCTGAAGACGAATATCTCATTTTCAATTGGACTTTGGCTGAATACTTACTAGGAGCCTGATTTCGGCACACCCTTCGTCATTAATAAAATCTAACAAAAACACATGAACCTCATTTTAAGTTAGCACCTGGGAGTGAAGAGCAGACAATCAGGTGGCCCTGGCCACGGGCATTACCAGAAGGTACACACCAGCATTCCCAAGGACCCTGCAAGCTGTCCAGCACTCTCCACTGCCTTCTTTGGGCTGCCATGCCAATAGGATCAGGGCTCATTCTTGAGCAGGAGTAGAGGGAACTACATTGCCCTTTCAAGCACTAGTAGCTGATAGCTGTGGGAGTGGTCCGAGGAGGAGGGGCAGAGTATCTGTAAAATGTTGTGTTGACTAAAGTAGCAAAATCAGTCCACTGCCAGTTGTTTACATCAAGGGGCTCCAAGTCCAACACACCCAACGCTAGTTTTTTTCAGGATAAACAATGACTGTGTCAGTAACTCCCATTTAGATACACTTCATTCAAATGTTTTTGTGTGGATATATTGAAAACATAGTGTGGATTTGGCTAGTCAGGACTGCACTTGAAGATCCCTGGACTTCAGATCATTAGAGGAAATGTTCCTGATGTCCCTACAGCAAACCAATACTTCTTATTAACTGCAGGTCCTGTTTTCATCTCTGCAACAGGTTTAATAAATACAAACAATATAGGTGAGCAACCTCTCCTCATTCTCTATATGCCTAAAAATGGAAATAGATATCTGTTTAGAGAGACCAACCCCCGTTTATCAGCAAATAGTGATTTAGAAACGTTATATTGATCGAAGACATTTTGATTGGGCAGAGCTTGTCTCACCTAAATTGTTGTGTGGCTCAATGCTCTGAACTCATATATCCAATGCACAAAAGAGGAGTCCCATACAAAGAATATCAAAAATGTAAAACAAATATTCAAATTGCACTGGTCTTTTGTGCAACTAATCCTAATGAAAGCACATTTTCCAATGTGTGCACTTAAAATGGGGTAACATACTTAAGGACCATTTGGGTAATTCAAAGCATTATGGCAACAGCAGAGTCGCCACCAAGAGGCATTGAGCCTCATTACAAGTTTGGAGGTAGCCATGCCTGTAGTACAGGCATGGCATAATACAGGCTTCCTCCATGCCTGTATTATGGATTGCGGAATCAACCAATCAAGTTTCTTCGGTAGCTCGGGAGTGTGCGGAGTAGTGGTCAATGCACAAAGGCAAGATGCATTTTTGATAGCAGAAAGAGAGTTGGTAAGGACGCCCCCTAAAAAGGTTATTGGGTAGGCTAGTGTGGGTGGCATCAATGCTGGTTCTAGGCAACCTAGGAAATGTGCACATATGCTCATGAGACAGGGGAATGTTTGACATACTTAATCCTATATTCGTGAGGCGAGGCTGATGTAAAGGCCTGCAGTGGAACCTTATAACTGTGGCTTTGTCTGGGTATGTCACGTGGTCCATTTTGGTTTTCTTTTTGTTTCTTTCGCGATTACAATGGTTAGGACCACATGAGATTGCAACAAATGTTCCTGGTGTAAGAGGCATGTTCCTGATGGGTAGTAAACTGTTAGTTGGGCCATTTGTTGTGTCCAACTACGTTGGGTCACTGGTTGTATCCTACAGGATCACCCATTAAGACCTTTGACTGGCAGGGTTGATGGTAATTTGTATTTAATTTCTTCCATAATTTCATTTAGTATTTTTAATTTATAGTTGAATGCAATCAGGTTATATCAATTAGCTTGGACCATAATAGTTATCGATATTTACTGTAACCAGTTGATTCAATCAATGAAAACACTATCTTGTGTCATCTTTGCTGGGTTCATAATGGAAAAGTATATTGGGCAGGTCAGTCTATGAATCTAGACACCTGTAGGGTGCTCATCATGCAAAACAAGGTAATGATGTATACTTTGGCTTTTCTCTAGAGAAGTAGCTTCCCAATATAGTCATTCATTATTAGTATTGGAGCTTGAGTTAAATACATGTTTTCGTCATTTCATGACTGCAGATGGCGGGTGAGTGATTTGAAAACTGACCAGACCTGCTCTGGCGAGGCACATATCTCTGTCACTAGGAACACTGAGGTGCTGACCCTGAAGGAAGGGGAGGAGGTGGTGAATAAGTAAGGCAGTAGGACTTAGGGTAACACATGAGGCACTGGTGTGCCCATGGAAATATGTTGTTTAGCCCCAGTATGACTATATGCTTGAGTCCAAGTGATTGGGTGTTAAAACGGATTTATACTTGGATGCTTCTAAGTAGTCTAGTTGGTCATGGTCATGGCGGTGGGCTTATTGGCAGTAGGTGTGAGAGAAGAATAATACAAATGGCATTTACATTTTGCATATTGGAGGAGGGTTATCATTTTCTACGTGTAAGAGGTGAGGTAGGTAGGTGAGTCAACGTTATGGCTTTTAATACATGTGTGTATTATCTTAGAATATCTAAGTTGCATGGAGGTGGAATACCTAGATGTTTTAAATCAGTTCTCATGTATTTCCTGGATTTAGGGGATTATCATGTATGTGTTGGCAGGTTAGCTGCATCTGCATCAATGCCCTTTATGTATGTGTTGGATTTATAAAGTGCCACCCTAATTGTGACACATCAGAGTTCTACACATAGGGTACACAGCCAGGAGTACGAGATTTGGTGAAGGGGTAGCAGAGCCATTAGAATTAGTAGGGCAAGCAGGGGACGTATCATGAGCAAATATATATATTTATTTATTCATTTACATAATGAGATAGTGGCCTCGATGGTAAGGTGAATGGTGGGATTGAAAAGTTATAAAATACTTTCACCACTCCAAGAACAACACTTTTACTTGCAGTTGTTTTAGTGAAGATATGGTCCAGAATGAGAGCTAAGCTTCCACGATGCAAATGGTCCTGAATGTTAGAAGGGCTAGATGACCTGGTTAACGGGGTGACAGGTCATTATTTACACTGCATGGAGACCAATTTTCTGTTGGGGATATGGTTCAGATTACTGTGGCTTCACATATATAGCAAGGAACATCTATCACTGGAGCAGAGTGCCAGGAATTAGGAGAATGGATGCACTGGGCCCTACAAGTAAGGGAGGTGGGAAGCAATCTGAGACCCTGGATCTATTGCCTGAGGCATTGACACGGGTTGGTGGGGTCATATCTAGGGCTGGGTGAAATTTTGAAATTCTGTTCTGCCAGCTGTAAAAGCAAAATCTGTAAGATTTCAATAGTTTTGCAGGAATCCACCGTTCCACCACCCCTGCATATCGAAAAGAGTGGAGCAATATTTCTTGTGCCGCTGCGCAAACCTAGCATGGATCGGAAAGAGTGGCACAAAGTTTCTTTTGGCACTGCATGAACCTAGCATGAACCGAACAAAAAGCGGTGCAATGTTTCTCTTGCCACTGCACAAACCTAGCAAGGTTAAAAGAAACATGCCAAGTTTGCTGTGCCGCAACAGAAAACTGACACAGATCTAAAAAGCCTGCACAAAGTTTCTTGTGGCGGTACAAGAAACTAGCATGGATCGTGGAAAACCATGCAAAGATTCGTGTGCTGCTGCACAAAACTACCATGGATCAAAAAAGACTTGCTTGCAGTTTCTCATGTCAGAAAGCTAGCACAAATCAAAAAAAGACCTGCATGAAGTTTAGCATTTCTCTGAACAAGCCTATCAAGAATCGAAAAACGTGCACAGTTTGGAAAAACCTGCACAAAGTTTCTCGTGATGCTGCACGAAACTAGCACAGATTGAAAAAAAAAGACCCACGCAAAGTTTCTTGTTGCGCTACATGGAACTAACATGGGAGCGAAACACCATGCTCCATGTGAACCCCCACAAAACCAGGCAACATTTCTGTGTTGTCAGAACCATATTGGTGATTTCATGGAACGGGCGTAAGCGGATTCCAGACCGGATTCTGCTCTTTTCACATTTCACTCACCCCTAGTAATATCTACAAAGGCGGAGCCCAGCGTTGAACAGGGATGGGTGGAGGGCTAGTGTCACGCGTGGGAAGGGGGCATGCCAGGGATCAGTAAGTGGAGCCTAACAATTTGGGCCAAAGGCAGCACAGGGACACTTAAGGGGCAGAGTAGTGGGTAATGGAGTGGGCCCAATGAGAAATCACACAGAATCCACGAGGCAAGGCCAGTGATAGTGAACAGATATTCAGTCTTCACTGCACTAGATGTAAGTGGGTTACCATATCATTTATTGTACCTCAAAGTGTCAAAGGAATTAAGGAGACTGTGCTGAGATAATGGTGTGAAGGCCGACTGGCGTTGCTTGTCCTGATATTTGATGCTGCACTGAGACCCTGGTGAGCATCTGCCATTTCTGCAGTTTTCTGATCTGTGTTGGAGGGGCCAGTTGAACTAACTGCAAATGCTGCACCATGCTTCAGGCTTGGCAGCTGCTTCATGGGGGACCGGTAATAGGAATTTTCCCAGTGTCTGTTTGAATTAAATGTAAGGCTCTGCTTTTTAAGGAGCCTCATTAGTGTACTTAAAGATGAAACTATAGGCAGGAGCTCTGGGGAGGAGATACCTATCATCTAGTATTGAATGCTGGATTAGCATTCCATGATCTTATCTCTGTCACATATTAATTTTCCCATATGAAAGGTACTTGCCTCATGCAATTATTGTCTAGCAATGTAGCATTACTGCATGATGCCACTTTTCCAATCAGCTGGAGCAATCACTCTGTTAGGATGTTCCAGATTATACAACCCACTTATTCTAATACATTCCCATTTAATCCATCATCCCAAATGCCTTTTGAAAGGAAACCAAAACGTATTTCTGCTTAAATTAAACATACATTCGCTGAAATTTCTTGGGCAATGCTATTCAGATTACTATAATTTCCATAACTAAGTTTTCCAACATGTTTGTGACACAAAAGACCCTCGGTTTCTGAAAAAGCAAACCAATTGTTTGCCCAGTCAGTCACTCGTGAGTTAAAAGTGGCTAAAACAGAAAGCTTTAACAAAGAAGCCAAATGAAGGAAATCGGCCACCAGAGAATCATCTTATTGTAAAGGAGGCTCTTCGAGAGACTGATCATTAAGGCAAGAAGAACTTTTCTCCAACTGAAGATCTCATCCACAGACATCAGTCCAAGATAGACCTATTACATCTTCGACAATGCTCTTGCCCAATCTAGTGCTCACAGTAACATAATTCCATCCCTGCAATTGCTTGAACATTTAAACAGTTTTTTCGTCAATAAGGTTGATGGTATCCAAATGGTTATCAGCAATAATGTCACCAACAATTACGCATATATTCCTGAAGATACACCACCGGGAATCTCTTTGTTCAATTTTCGCCCTGTTTCTAGTAATACAGCCACCCCATCTTGATGGCACGTTGCCCAACTTAATGGAAGATGCAATATTTACTCTTGCAGCAAGAGAGCATGCAGAAGTCAGTTTCCTCTTATCAACAACATCGTCATTTACCCTCTCGCATCTGAACGAAGTAGAAATCAGTACATTGCTTAAAAAATCCTTTCTGGATCCAGCCATACCTGAAAATTATGAACGAACTGGCAGCATAATTCGACTAGACACATTGCTTGAAATTGTGGTCACAGTACAACTCCAGGCCTTAGTAGAAAACCAACAAGTTCTTGATACAATTCAATCCGGGTTCTATCTTGGACTCAGAACTTGGTCAGCTTTGGTCTTCCTCTCTGTGTGATGATATCCAGCTCATGACAACAAGGGACAACTTTCTATTTTGATAATGTTTAACCACTTGGCATCAGTCAACCGTGTGAACCACAAAATCCTGGTTCCTTAGCTGATTGCTAATTTCCAATCTCAGGGAAAGCTGCCTCTTATTTTTTCGTTCATTGAGACCCATTCTTTACAGCTTCTGATGACATTATCTATGTAGTGACACAGGGGTAATTCTTGTCACTTATAATTGTTTAATGTCTATATGAGTCCCAAATTAATATTTCTATGAAATAAAATCTCTAGTGCTTTGTGTGTGATGCAGTTTGCCTTAAAACGGATCATGTCCTTTACTGGAAGCTGGTGGAGGCTTCTCTGGGCTGGGGTTGTGCGTTTCCCCCTCTACAGTCTCAGTAGAAGTCCTGCTGCAGGGTTTTGACTCATTGCAGGTTCATCATGAGGTAGCATGTCATCCCTGTTTGCATAGTCGATTCTTGAGAGTATTAGTGAAATTATGGGGAGTATACTGTTTGGGGAAATTGAGAAATGAAATGAGAGAAATGAAACGATACATCTGATAGAGTGTAGGTTGTGGAAGCACTACTATAGTGTTGACTTGTGCTTCCAATGTGATTCCGTCCACTGTCCAAGACAATACCAAGAATTTGTATCACTGTTGTGGTTTTTCATCTCGTTCCTATTTAGCCAGGGAAGTGGTGCCTATGGTACATTATTGTGGGAACAAGCATAATTGCCATTTAGTTTGGGTTCACTTTCAAGTTGTGTTTGATCATCAATACATTTATCTCGATAAAACAGCTGGTGAGGGAGTTTCTTAACTTGATATCTGGTGTAATCTTGTATATTAGTTGAGTGTCATTCACATATTTGTAAGACGTTAACCCATGCATTTTACTAAGTTTCACGAGGAAGGACCATATGTTCAAAAGAAATGATAAAACACTAAGGGGGTAATTCATAGAATTCAGCGCACAAGTGGCGCACACGGCTGGCGCACAGTGTGCGCGTGCGAATCCCTGCGCCAGCCGCGTGCGCTGAAATCCATTTCCGCGCACAGCGTATTCATGGATTCCAGCCACCAAAACCAGCCGTGGCGCACAGTGGCGCAGCGACCCTGCAGCAGCGCCAGTTACGCCCCCAAGAACGCCTCCCGCGCAGGGAAAAGCCATTAACATACCCAATCCAGCGCAAAGGGCTGCGCTAACCCTGTACCAGCACAGCAAGCGGGCTACGTGTATCACTGGGGTGCGCGGGAAGTACCTCACGCGATTGGCCCCGTGCGAGCAGGGTACGCGTATTTCAGGGGTGCGCGGGAAGTTCCACACGTGATTCCATCAGGGTACGTGTATTTCGGGGTGCGCGTGAAGTTCCACATGCGAAATCAGCAGGGTACGTGTATTTCAGGGTGCGCGTGAAGTTCCACACGCGATATCAGCAGGGTACGTGTATTTCAGGGGTGCGCGTGAAGTTCCACACGCGATATCAGCAGGGTACGTGTATTTCAGGGGTGCGCGGGAAGTTCCACACGCGATTGGCCTGGGCGCGTGTATTTCAGGGGTGCGTGGGAAGTTCCACACGCGATTGCCCTGGGCACGGGAAGTTCCACACGCGATTGGCCTGGGCGCGTGTATTACAGGGGTGCGCGGGAAGTTCCACACGCGATTGGCCTGGGCGCGGGAAGTTCCACACGCGATTGGCCTGGGCGCGTGTATTTCAGGGGTGCGCGGGAAGTTCCACACGCAATTGGCCTGTGTGCGTGTATTTCAGGGGTGCGCGGGAAGTTCCACACGCGATTCCATCAGGGTACGTGTATTTCAGGGTGCGCGTGAAGTTCCACACGCGATTCCATCAGGGTACGTGTATTTCGGGGTGCGCGTGAAGTTCCACACGCAAAATCAGCAGGGTACGTGTATTTCAGGGTGCGCGTGAAGTTCCACACGCGATATCAGCAGGGTACGTGTATTTCAGGGGTGCGCGGGAAGTTCCACATGCGATTGGCCTGGGCGCGTGTATTTCAGGGGTGCGCGGGAAGTTCCACACGCGAATAGCCTGGGCGCATGTATTTCAGGGATGCGCGGGAAGTTACACACGCGATTGGCCTAGGCGCGTGTATTTCAGGGGTGCACGGGAAGTTCCACACGCGATTGCCCTGGGCGCGGGAAGTTCCACACGCGATTGGCCTGGGCGCGTGTATTTCAGGGGTGCGTGGGAAGTTCCACACGCGATTGGCCTGGGCGCGGGAAGTTCCACACGCGATTGGCCTGGGCGCGTGTATTTCAGGGGTGCGCGGGAAGTTCCACACGCAATTGGCCTGTGCGCGTGTATTTCAGGGGTGCGCGGGAAGTGTATTTCGGGGTGCGCGTGAAGTTCCACACGCGATTCCATCAGGGTACGTGTATTTCGGGGTGCGCGTGAAGTTCCACACGCGATTCCATCAGGGTACGTGTATTTCGGGGTGCGTGTGAAGTTCCACACGCGATTTCCGCAGGGTACGTGTATTTCAGGGGTGCACGTGAAGTTCCACACGCGATATCAGCAGGGTACGTGTATTTCAGGGGTGCCAGGGAGTCCTACATGTGATTTGACAGTGTGGGTCCTCCCAGGTGTTCCCTGTACACCCTCCACGGCCCCTGCAGGCAGCCCACACCACAGGGGACTACCCTGCATCCCTGGTCATGTCCCGCAGGCAGCCCACCCAACATGGGCATGCCCCCCAGCAAAGACACATGTCTCCTTGAACTAATGAACACCAACTCATGTCCCCTTGCACCCCCACCCCCCAGCACTGTGGGGCACCTGCCAGCAGGCCCCCACCCATGTCCAACTCATGTTCCCCACCACCCCCACCCCCCAGCACTGTGGGGCACCTGCCAGCAGGCCCCCACCCATGTCCAACTCATGTCTCCCACCACCCCCACCCCCAGCACTGTGGGGCACCTGCCAGCAGGCCCCCACCCATGTCCAACTCATGTCTCCCACCACCCCCACCCCCCAGCACTGTGGGGCACCTGCCAGCAGGCCCCCACCCATGTCCAACTCATGTCTCCCACCACCCCCACCCCCCAGCACTGTGGGGCACCTGCCAGCAGGCCCCCACCCATGTCCAACTCATGTCTCCCACCACCCCCACCCCCCAGCACTGTGGGACACCTGCCAGCAGGCCCTCACCCATGTCCAACTCATGTCTCCCACCACCCCCACCCCCCAGCACTGTGGGGCACCTGCCAGCAGGCCCCCACCCATGTCCAACTCATGTCTCCCACCACCCCCACCCCCCAGCACTGTGGGGCACCTGCCAGCAGGCCCCCACCCATGTCCAACTCATGTCCCCCACCCTCCCACCCCACCCCCCCAGTCACCAGGGGCAGCCTCCACCAGGCCCCCACCCATGTCTCCCAGCACCCCCACCCCCCCAGTCACCAGGGGCAGCCTCCACCAGGCCCCCACCCATGTCTCCCACCACCCCCACCCCCCAGCAGTGCAGGGGCAGCCTCCACCAGGCCCCCACTCATGTCCCCCTGCACCCCCACCCCCCAGCACTGTGGGGCACCTGCCAGCAGGCCCCCACCCATGTCCAACTCATGTTCCCCACCACCCCCACCCCCCAGCACTGTGGGGCACCTGCCAGCAGGCCCCCACTCATGTCCCACTCATGTCCCCTTGCACCCCCACCCCCCAGCACTGTGGGGCACCTGCCAGCAGGCCCCCAACCATGTCCCCCTGCCCCCAGGTCCTGACGATACACAATCATGGCAGTAATGGGCAGCATACCCAGCACAAACACCCAGCCAAGGATTGCATCCACCCACATAGCAAATGCAATTACATGATACAACCCCAATGGCAAGTATGTAAATGAACACATGTCCGTCACACACACATACACAATGGGTGCAAGTGAATGTCAAAACCCATATCATGACATGCATGAAACCAATGAGAAAATACCACAAAAGAAAGTTATAAAAACATGTATTCTCGAAGAAAATGAAGTAAACAAATCAAACATACAACAATGGGGATAACAAAATAAAAAGCAAAAAGCAATGGCTGCGAACTCTCAGTGTGGTTAATAACCATTGAACAGGTTATCATGCCTTGTTCTTTCGAGAGAGGGGCGCCTGCTACCTTTTGTATTTTAAAAAATCCAACTATACACAAGAATATTCCAGGGTCCATGAGCCCAACACTATAAATGAAACCTACTACTACCTAATAAAAAAACTATATACAGGAAAGTGGCCATTGTCCGAGCGGTCCAAAAAAATCTCAAAAAATAAAGGAAACCTAACACTAACTAACTAAAGAACTATATACAATGGCAGCGGGCAAGTCCTGCGGCTCACTCTGTGATGTTGCCGGCCAGGGCATCATCGAACTCCATGTCGATGTCCTGGAGGCGGGACTCTGTCCTGGCCCCGAGGTCTCGCAGGGATAACCCCATGTTCACCTCAAACTCCCTGCGAGCTTCCTCGAGGCACTCAGCCCGCCTCAACGCCCGACGCATGGAGAACTCCGCCCTGACCATGGTGAGCCGCTCCTCTTCCGCCCGCAGCCGCTCCGCACCTATCCGCTGGACCAACTGCTCCCACACGGAAGACACTACCATCCCAGGGTTCTCCTGCCCCCCGGCCGATGCCTGCCCCTCTGATCTTGATGGCCCCGAGCCATGATGCCTCCCACGTCGAGCCTGCTGCTGCCTCCGACGCCACTGCCTCTGCCAGCACGACGGCATCCAGGATGATGGAAACCACCGACGCCGTCGTGCACGTGCCCTGCCCGATGATGCCGTCACATCCTCCATCTGCTGGGGTCCAGTTGCCGTGTTGTCCACCCCTGCTGGACCTCTGACTCCCGACTGTGGCAGGGATGGGATCCCCACCGAGCTGGCTGCATTGGTCAGGGCACGTCCACAGGGGGCCCTGGTGGCATCTGGGCCGGAAGACGGCAAGGAGAACGACTGGCGTATAGTCTCCACAGAGGAGGAGAGGGCCGCCAGATTGGCCGACACATGCAGGAAACCCCCGAACATGGCCGATCCCAATTGGGCCACGTCGGCACGGTGCTCTTTGTGATGACGTGCGTGCTCCTCCTGGGAAGCACGCACGGCATCACGAATCACAGCCGTGCGCATCGCGACCCCAATCAGGACCTTCTCCACACGGCCAGGGGTCCCCTCGTCCGCAGGTCGAGGGGAGTCAGATGACATGGACATCCCCTCTACCTGCGGACGGGCCTGGGACGGGGCATCCCTGCTGGTGCAAGGTGGTGCACCCACAGGTTCAGGGACAGCGACATGCACAGGCCCCTCCACGGAGACCTGTGCTGCCTCCTGCCCCTGCCCCTGGACTGCACCACTTGCACCAGCAGGGATGCCCCCACCAGGCCCCATGTGTGCCTCAGTGGCGGCCTCCTCCTCCTCTGTGGAAACCACCAACCTGGATGGCTCCTCGCCGTCTACCGCCGTAGCAGGCCCCTGTGGGGGCTCACCCACCCCTTCCGCTGCAGCCATGGGGGCATCCCCGCCACCTTGCTCCACAGCGCCGTCTCCGCCCTCTCCTTCACTAGCCGCTGCGTAGAGGGAGACATAGAACACAAGCATCAGGGTACTGTACAATGGTCCCCTAGACAGGAAGCAATAGCAGATGAGTGCCACTGTCAAAGTACACTTCCATCATGTCACACCACAACACATGTGTCAGTCCAGGCAAAACACACACAGTGACAGTCATGGTGCGTGCCATGGACATTTCAATGCATGTCCAATGGACTCTCGAATTATACAATGTAATGGGACTCACATGCATCATAATAATAATAATAATTTAAATATCATGGGTCATGCCTATCACATGCACACACTTCACCTCCATCTGGCCCCGTACACCCCAATCACAGTGCATACAAGGATGACTAGGCTGCATCAGTGAATCTGTACATTGTCACAGACATGTGTCATGCATCCATGGCACTCACAAGTCACAGACACGCAGGTCAGGCACACAGACATGGATACCACATATGCATCTGGCATCAGCACCCATCCCTCGCCCCCACCCATGTCCAGGAACAGAGACTGCCATGCTCTCATGTGTGCGATCTGCACAGGGCTCCCCATGTCGCATTCAAACACATGCAACAACCATGCGGTTCACACATTACAGGTCGCACATGCATTCCCATGAAGTCCCTGCACACATACATGCGTACATGGCCTATGTCACACATGCAGGCAAGTATCAGACAACCAGCACACTGCAACATGCCCTGTCTCACACAGCAATGCTTGGCCACTTACCGCTCAACTCCAGACGGGTCTCCCTCTCAAGGACCTGGGCGTGGAGCGCTGGGTGTGCGCGTTCCAGGACCCTCATCTGGATGGAACTCATGCGGCCCCGGCCCCCCTCCACGAGGCGCCGGGCCTTCATGAGGGTCCTGGACCTCAAGTCTTCCCAGCGCTTCTTGACCTTCTGGATGGTGAGGGTTGCCACCCCCTCCGCGTTGATGGCAACCACACAGTCGGCCCAGATCCTCTCCCGTCCTTCCTTGTTGGCGCGGGACGATCCGAAGAGGGCATCATACTGCCCTAGGACTTGCTCAACCAGGACACCAACTTCGGTGGCACTGAAGCTGGTGCCCCTCTGCCCCTCTGGCCGGGGGTTGCCACTGGTGCCAGATGTTGATGTGCCCGACATGGCAACCCCAGGGGCAGGAGTGGGTGGCCAACTGGGTCCTGGGGCTGGGCTGTGGAGCGATGTCATCCGAGTCGGGAGTCTTCTGTTCCAGCAGGGGTGGACACAGCAACTGGACACCTGCAGATGGCTGATGTGCAGGCACCAAATGGCAGGGCACGGTGGCAGCAGGCAGGCAGGCAGCAGCAGATGGCACGTGGGAGGCTGCTCAGGGCACTGGGGGGCAGTAATTCGGCCTTCTGGGCAGGAGCGTGGTCTTCTGTGTGTTTTCGCATGGCCAGCTTGATACGGAGTGATTTGGCACGTGAAAAATCTGCACATCAGCATGTAATTCGAGGAAAGGCCCTTAGCGCGTAAGCGCGTCTGCACGCATACGCATTTTCATTGGACAGAAGGCCCCTCAAGCGCAAGCGCCCCTGTGACGTGACGCGTACAGACGTGCATGCGCATTTCAGCGCGCGTGAAAAACTGCACGTCCGCGTGTAATACGAGGAAAGGGCCTATGCGCGTAAGTGACGTGACGCGCGCAGGTGTTTCCCTCAATGCACGTGATGACACAACACACGTGGATTTCCACCAATCGCGTGTGAAAGTTCCCGCCACCCCGGAACACACGTACCCAGGCTAATCGCGTGTGGAACTTCCCGGGCACCCCGAAACACACGTACCCAGGCCACTTGCATGTACGCACACTCCCCTCCGATCACACGCGATGACACTCGGACCGTATCCGAACACGGGAAACACGCGCACGGCAAAAGACGTGCACAGGCGTCAACGCGTCTGCCACGGAAGCGTCCCCGCGCACAGCATAAAAGTGCGCGCAAACAACAAACGCGTATATACAGCTACGATGAATGCCCCATTTGTTGCTGCACTGATCGTGGGACACTGCAGGAGGAGGAGAATAGCCAGGGCACGCATTTTCGCAACACGGACAAGCCTTTTTGGGATGCCTGACGACCAGGTCTATGGCAGGTATAGGTTTCCACCCCATATCATCGTAGACCTGGTCAGGGAGTGGGAAGATGACCTCACATCCCCCACCCTTTGCTCCCAAGCATTGAGCCCCTTGGAGAAGGTGCTCAATGTCCTGCATTTTTTGGCCAGTGGGTCATTTCAGCGGACCACTGCCATAGTGGGGGGGTCTCACAGGCCACGCAGTCACGGTGCCTACACCAGGTACTGGCAATCATGACAGCGCGCCCCTCAGTCCGCAGGCACATATACATGCCCAGAACACCCGCAGAAAGGCAGGCCGTTGTCCTGGATTTTTTCAGGGTGGCACACTTCCCCAAAGTGCTCGGTGCCATAGATTGCACCCATGTGGCCCTACGTCCACCTAGGGCCATTGAGCACATCTACCGAAACCGCAAGCACTGGCATTCCATCAATGTACAGGTGGTATGTGATGCAAAGGGAATCATCACCTCTGTCTATGCAAACTACCCTGGCTCCACCCATGACAGTTTCATATACAGAATGTCCGCCCTGAGCTGGGCCCTGGAAGCTGGGCAGCATGGCGACACATGGCTCCTAGGTCAGTACAAATGCCCTTGCACATGCATGCAAGTCACACACAGACAAATATCCAAACCCTAATAATCTCAACTATTATCATCTCCCCAGGGGACAGTGCCTACTCTCTGAGCAACCACATGATGACACCAATCCGGAACCCCACCACACCACCCCAGGTAAGATACAACGCCGCCCATATTGCAACCAGGGGCATAGTGGAGCGCACATTCGGAGTGCTCAAGTCACGTTTCCGCTCCCTTGACCGCTCTGGTGGGCAACTACTCTATGCACCACCAGTAGTGTGCAGGATAATTGTGGCAGCATGTGTCCTGCACAATGTTGCAACACGGCAGGGCGTCCCGGTGGACATGGTGGTGCCCCCACATCCCCAACCACAGGCGCTGCCCATGGGAGGGGACAGGGCACGTGGCGAGGAAGCCCGGACCCAGCTTGTGGCCACATTTTTCACCTAAACTCCCACCCCTGCGGAGTGCACACAGGCCTGGCACATTCCAGGTGACAATCGATGATGACAAAGAGACAGTCAACTGTCACAACCTTACCACCCTGAGATAGTTGCCATGGAAGTGCCACATCGTCTGCATCCCTAGCTACTTAAACACAAGCTATCCTGTGTGACCAAAAGGCACACATATGACATATGACATGATATGGCCCATACACAAGTATTCCAAGGCGCAATGAGGCAGGGAGGGGGGAACAAGGGAACACAGAGAACGGTACTACTAGGCCAGGTGTCATTGGGATGGTGCAAGTGCAGGGGTAGGGGGAATGGGAAAAGTGCAAGGGGAAGGGTGGGGGGGAGTCCAGTACAGGGGAAGTAGCCCAAAAAAATAATACATAGGTCGCCTGGTGGCAACTACAAAGGTGAGTGCAGACAAGTGCTGGGAAGGGAGGGCTGTAGGGATAGAGAGACAGTACTGCAGTGCAGGGGTTGCCAGGGAGGCAGTGCAAGTGGAGAGTGGCTGGGCCAGGGACCGAGGTCGGTGAGAGTGGCCCAGTTGCAGCTCCTGTGCAGTTCCAGTGGAGAATTCTGCAAGGGAGAGGCAGACAGTAAGCAGAAGCAAAGAGGAAGGACTTGAGGTGCTTCCAGAACTGGAGATGATTCCCCTCAAGTTCAATTCAGGCCGGAAGTCTGTTCCAGGGGGAGGGCCCTGCTGCGGAGAGAAATCTACCCCCAGCTAGTTGCTCTGAGAAGCGGATGACACAGACATGCAAGGTGTGCATCACACACACCTGCAAACCAGGCCATGGCCATCACTGTCATGTCACACAAACCCTCCCAAACATCAACATGTGATGGCACGCAATACCCATACACCATTGCAGTAACGATAAGGTACACATTGCCATGTCCTAAATGCACAGTGGCATCGGACACTGCTGCCTGACCCGGGATCAGATGAAATGACAGACCAACAACCTCCCACCCAAAATAAGTCATTTCAAAATGCATTACAACAGTCGTAGACGTAACATCACAATGAATGCCTATCTACATGCACATCATGCATTGCAAAATCAACACTGCAGCTCATGTGTGCAGTGTCCTACTCCTGCATCACACTGCTCAGCGCACAGCACAGTGAACAGCCATTGTGTGTGATGCACACCCTGAGCATCACATCTAAGTGACAGACCACGTCAAACATCAAATCAGGCATGTACTGGATCCATGATCGGTCACAGAACATGTGCTGCCGGGACACAGTGGGCACCAGAAGGCAAACAGTGTACACGTGTATATGCAAGGGTGGGAGTACATGTAGTGCATCAGAGTGCAAGTGTGTGGTTCTGCAAGGACATGCACTCCACATATGCATGTGCACTCAAGTGACCATCAGTGTTCCCTACACATCACATGTGAACATCCACCATGTGTACACCCCAGCATGTCAAACCACAACTATCCCCTCGCACCTGAAAGGAAAACACAACACATGAACAGGCATTGATCAGCAGAACACAACATGTACATGGGATACCACCATTACTATGTCAGAGTTCCCATCACACTGCAGGGCAAGGCAACAATCAACAACAACCCCCCCCCCTCCCTCACAAATGACCATGACCCACTGAACAACTGCACCTGGGTGATGGAGCCCCCAAACCTCAATTCCACCTGGCCACAGGATCACCTTTACCCTTCGTCACCATCTCCCAACTTGTGTGTAAAAAGATGCCTGAACCCTCAGAATACACACTCATTTCCGAAAACACAAAATCCAAGGCATAAAAACAAACCCAAACACCCTCCAGTAGATGACTTGATGTAGCAGTACCTCACAAAGGCCAAGTACTACCACAATGATGCAACAACCAAGGTAGCACAGCAAAACAATGTCACGACAGGATGTGAGACATGTGTGGTACATGACATAGGATGATGCTCCATGAATGGATGTGTACTGTCAGAGGTCCCCTGTACAGGCGCGGGAGTGCCACGAAACAACCACCCCCACCATGTCCCGGGTGCCTGCAAGGTCAAACTCACACAGGCCCCTGAGACCCTGGTGGGGAAGGAGGTTCAGGGATATGCAGTCGGGACAGGTGTTGACACACTGGATGACTGGAATGAGCGGCAGGAGAGGGGAGGTGGAATGACACATGAAACTAGGGAATGCACGAAAATGTACAACCTGCATGAACACATACACAATCCAAACAGACTTGGACATCATTGTCATGGCCTTCTGTAGTCCAGGCTCAGGAGTGGTACGAACCAACCACCCCCTCTAGGGTTTTGGCGCCTGCAAGTTCGGGGCTTACACAGGCATCCACAACCCCAGTGGGGAAAGAGGGTCAGGGAACATTACTTGGATAGGCACGGGAAGCAGGAACACCGGGTAGAGGGTACAGGTTTCAAAATTGCATAGGATCACGGGTGATTAGGGAGAAAATAACATACCAAATTGAACCACACATACATCCATGCATCAGTACACTCCCCAGAAAGCCTATGCAGAGCAGTTTGTAAGAAAAACAACAAGACACTTAGCTCTGGTTTTGAGTGCTGGCCTCCTGCCTGCGCACTCTCAGGTCCAGTTACAGGAGCACTGCAATGCTGCAAAGAGAGACACAGTCAACAACCTGTACGTGCCAATTGCACAAAAACACAACACCAAACATGCCCCATAGCAACAGACTACTCTACAAACAGACAATCCGTGGTTGATGCTTCGTACCCATATATAACATCACCCCTGTGACGGGTCATACACAGTCAATGCAGTAAGGCAGCCGCTGCTGGGTGCGTGGCAAATGGAACACCAATGTGTCACAATTCACACAACATGCAATGTTCCCAGGGTAAGCAGACAGACCCATATAGCAAGCCATGACTACAGAGCAAGTTGCGTACCACCATGACCGAAACAAGTTGGCCATGCATTTATCATGAAGTACGTGGAAAAGACATGCACTGCACCCGAGTATGTCCCTTGCTGCATGTCCCTGTGAGCTGCCCCTTTCCATGTCTCGGAAGACTACATGGTTGATACAAGTGGCTCAATGGACCTTGGTGTACCGGAGGGTATGTGCCACTGCCCCTGCATGTGTCCCAGACAACCCTACTATCAGCAGCCATCAGTCCACAAACACATCTGAGCTGCATTGTGTGCTTCAACACCAATATTCGTCTAAGCTCACCCTCAGTGCTGTGACTAAGCCTGCATGTGCAACTCGCCTGGTGCAAGCTTTGCTGTGTCGTGGCCCCCCTGTGATGCTCACCTTGCCTGGAGTTCCTTGGAACATGTCAGCAGTTCTAGGATGTGGGTCTGCAATCACTGTGCCTCTGCTTCTGCACACATGTGCATGTGGGCACCAACAAACGGGTCCAGAATTCCGTCGTCCAATGGGACATGTCTGCTGGCAAAGGTGCTCTGGAGGCTCATCCCCCTGCAGAAAGGGCATGGAACACATGATTAATGCTTCAGAGTCATCTGTGTGTGTCTGATCAGGCATCTCATTACTTGACCATGTCAGAGAGTCACATCACAAATCACACCATCAGTCCGTCTTTCACCTACAAAGTGTGGAACACTATCTACAGCATGAATTGCAACAAGCACATGTACAGGAAAGAAATGAAACATACTACACAATGCATAGCAATCAATGTCCACATTAATCATGATACACCCCATCTAGCAAAAGCTGAACAGTGGACAATGACACCTAAATGATCCCCACTAGGGGTGTCAACACAAGTCACACAGCACCAGACATGCCACAGATATGACAGTCCAATGCCCTTGTGTAAAATGCTGTAACACCGAACCATCCTTGCGAGCCCATGGATAAGGGAGGCAGGAGTGGCATATGTGAGTCAAGGAACCCAAGCAGCAAACACATACACAAGACAACCATGAAGGGCCCAGCTGGAACAGACAGTGGATGCCTTCAAAAGCCACAAAGCACCGCACCGTCACATGAAAGCACAATAGACTAGCAATTTTAAACTAAATGAACTATTAACTAATTACACTAACTATGGAAAACCTACATTACCTATTTAAACTAACTATCAAACAGAAACTTAACTAACTAAACTAAAAGAAAAATCAAAAATGGCCACATACGACCCGGGGGGGAGGGGAGGCACCCAGGAGGGGGGAGGTACAGGGTGCTGCTCAACATTCACATGCGATGATGCTGAGCCAAAAAAAAAACCTCCATGGGCTCAACGCCTGCACAGCACGACCTTTGTGGGAGATAGATGGTCGTCCGAGTCTGGCTCATCCTGGAAAGGAGGACGTGGCACAGTAGCCTGGCCACGCCTAGCCGCAGCTTGCCCCTCATCGGCAGCAAGTCTGCCGGACGGGTGAGCCTGGTTCTGTGTGGTGATGTGACGTAGGTCTGCATGCAGAACCTCCCGTGATAAACGTGCTTCCTCTTGCAAGGTAGCACGTGTAACACAGAGTGTTCCTCCTGCAAGGCCTGGCTGGACAACCGCTGCACCTCCCGGCAAGCCTGTAGCTCAGCCGAGATGGTACACTCAAGCTGTGCAAACCTCTCATCTGCCCGCTGCCTCTGGGACATCATAAGGACACCCAGAGTGGATCTGAGGGAAGCATACTCCTCCCTCAAGGCATCCATGTGCGCCTCTGCGTGAGCAGCAATTGCTTGACGCAGAGACAACATTTCAGCCTGGCGTGCCCTGTCTGAGGCCGCCATGCCCAGCCTGAGCGAGCGGGCCGTGGACCGCGCCGCCTGCTGCTGGAGAAGCACCTGCCTAGCAGTGGGGAGCACAGATCGGGCCACACGCTCCATGCTCTCAGCGATGTTCTCCATTGCTGCCCCCTGCCGTTCGGAATTGGCAGTCATGTCTTGCTCCCACTCAGTATACAGCGGTTGCGCGCGGCGACCGCGTTGCCGGGCTTGACCCCTGCGGGACCCAAGGACCGGGGGTCCTCGCTGTGTTGGCACCGCCTGCGGCTGCACAACTACATGCCCCCGTCGACGTGATGTCCCAGGCACATCAGTGACTGGTGTGGAGGGTGACCCTGCGTCCCGATCCACCACGGGCGGAGGAACCAAGACTGTCTGATCCCTCAGTGCAGGTGTCTCAGACAGAGGAGTGTCCACATCAGAATCACTCACCCCTGACACATGGACTTGATGGTCATCCAACTCAACATGGACGTCAGAGTCGTCATCAAGGCTGGACTCATAATCAGCCAGAGAAAAGATGGACTGCAGCACTTGGGGGTTTTCGTGGCCTACCACCCCACGACCCCCACTAGTGCCGGGTTGATGTGGTGTTACCAACCCTGTGTCTGGCATGACAACACCATCCTCTGCCTCCATTGCGTCATCACCTGAAAAATAGAGAGGAAAAGGTCAATACACATGTCAGAAGCACACGACACACACACAGACCGACAGCAAAGGCATCAGGCAGACATGTGACACACAACATATGACCTGGCATGCATGCTAGCTTCTGTGATCAGACCTGTTGAAAGGTGGCAGTTTCCATGGAAATGGGTCTATGCAGTGCAGAAAATGTGTACGCCACTCACTACCTACATGTACAAGCACTACATGGTGTGTGCCAGGAAATGTGAAGGCAGTGCAATGTCAAAATCAGACATCACGGTCATTGTGCATTCAATGTGTACCATGTCCAGAAGCCAAGCAAACACCCCAGTACCAAAGCAGGGATGCTTATCATGGTATCAAAAGGCTGACCATACACCTGTGTATTGACTGGCAGTGTTGACTGGCATCAACAGCTTCATGTGATTCAAATTACAACACTGCAAATGATGCTGGGACAGTGGGCAGGACACATGATGGAAACTCCGGAGGCAGCCCACGTGTGAAGAAGACACAACAAGAGTTGGACAGAGTCATTGGCCATTGAACAGGCTGAGGCCTGTGAGCCACACAGATTGTCAGAGCCTAGACATGTGTGCAACGCAGGACTGAGGCACAGTTGACATGGGAAGGCTGATGAGATGGCAGGCAATGTATGTAACCAAGGACTGATATTACAGTGATCATCCAGTCAGGGATACATAGGGGCATGCGTGCAATGCACATGGAGCATGAATGGGCACTCATGTCCCTGCGGGACATCTGACCCATGCACAGTACAAGTGAGATACCCTGCATCGAGTACTAAGGCTGTACGACATGGCATATGTCTGGCAGATTCTACGCTGGAAGTTAGCATCTACACAGGACACATGGACAAGAAACTACACATTGGCAAGATTGGAGCAGACCAGTGCAAAGGTGGAACTGGGGTGCAGAGTGGCGGAGGAGGGGCAAGGGAGCATGCCTACATGGAGTCCCGCATGCAGGCAGAGGAGACATGCATGACGGTAGCATTGCATTACTTACACATCAGAACCATGTACACGTCACATGTAGCAGCAATCATGCACAACACATCCCACAAGTGAAACACACACGTCCTCAACAAACACGCATCAACACTCACTGGACTGGGCATCAAAGTCCAGCTTCTTTCCCACTCCTTCTACCAATTCAGGTGGTATGAACTCCGCAACGAGAGCCTCATGCGGAGTGAGTTCTTCCTCCTCTGGTGCAGGCCCACCGCCAGTCACCAGAGTCAAGTTGTAATTTGAGGCACGCTTGGCCTTAGTGCTGCGCTTGATGTCATTCCAACCCTTTTGCACTCCTGCGCCGTCCGCACCTCATGGCCGAATGAACTGACATGTTCCGCAACATGCTTCCAGTGGGTGTCACGTTGGGCAGCCGTGGTCTGACTATTGGCACCCACCAGCATGTCACGGCTGTGGCCCTGCACGTAGTCCACGAGGAAGTCCAGTTCCTGCTTACAGAAAGGCTTCTTCCTCGACGTGCAGGAGGTCGTGGCTGTGTGTGGGGTCCCAGCCTGTGCTGCAGGTGCAACCTTCCTCCTCTTGGACTGTGGCGCAGACCCTGGCTGGCTAATGCCGCCCTGACCAGCATGGCCAGTGGGTTCGGTGGATTGAGCCAAGGGAGTGGCAGGTGGAGGGATGACCAGAGGCCTGACTTGTGTCAGTGGCAGCTGGGTGCCCACTAATGGACCCTGCGCAGCAACATCAGCTGTGGCAGGGTCATTGACCGCAGCGGTCCTGGTTGGCAGACTCACAACCAGGGTGCTGTTGGGTGCATCTGCCCCTGCACTTGCCAACACCCGGCTGTTCGGGGCAGCAGATGACATGACTGCCCCAGGGACACGTGTCTTGGTCTGAGCAGCCCGGCGTGCCCCTATGGTTTCCCCCCCGGCCTGTTGGAGATCTACCAAGGGCTCTTCAAGTGCCAACGCAGCCTGCGCTGGCAGACCCTGAGCCTGGGTGGCGGTGTCCACAGCTGCACCTGCAGCTACCACCACCCTTGGGCCCGTGGCAGTCGATGGAACGGACTGCCGGGTCATATGGGTGCCAGTGCCAGATGCAGGAGCTGCATCCCCCGGAACCACAGGGGGTGGTGGCATGGCTGCACCGACACGTGGCACAACATTGTGCTCAAGTGGCGCACCCCTGCCTCTTCCCCCTCTGTGGCTGCCCTGGACACCCTGGAGTCCCCCTACTCTCTGGTCACCACGGCTACTCACCTTTGGTGGCCTCCCAACCATGGCACAGATGTAGTAGTGCTGGCACAGATGGAGTGGTGCCAATGGGAGGTGTACACCACAATTGACCTGGGCAATTGGGGTGAAGGGGGTGGGAAGCAAGATGTTAACAGCCCCCCTGCACCTGCAAGGCTGTATGTGACCCCGGTGATGTGGTGACGGGTCACGCAACGCTCAGGCACCCCAAAACCGCAGTAAAACCGTGCACGCAACCCTGCAGCCTACGTGCGTGGATTGAACCTCCCGCAGTACGCGGTGGCACCCAGTAACACGAATAACACGTACGCGTGGGACACGCAGGCTACTATGACATCGAAAATGGGTGCGATACACAGGGGCACCCGCAGTGGGAAAAAGAGCGTGTGTGACTCACTGTCTGACTAGCGCGATGCAGAAAAACACACGTAGCCAATACCCCTGCCAAAAGAAGAGCTACGTCCTTGATAGCTGTGAAGTTGTGATGGCGCGCGAAACAACAGGAAGCAGCAACACACGTCGGTCTCCACGAAAGGCACGTACAGCGAACTGCTGGGCCCGCTCACCTTTAACCCGTGCTGAGGGAAACGCACGCGCGCGTCACGTCACTTACGTGCATAGGCCCTTTCCTCGTATTACACGCGGACGTGCAGTTTCCACGCGCGCTTACGCGCATGGCCCTTTCCTCGTATTACACGCGGACGTGCAGTTTCCACGCGCGCTTACTCGCATGGCCCTTTCCTCGTATTACATGCTGACGTGCAGATTTTTCACGTGCCAAATCACTCCGTATCAAGCTGCCCACGCGTATGCACACGGAAGACCACGCTCCTGCCCAGAAGGCCGAACTACTGCCCCCCAGGGCCCTAGCACGCTCCCACCTGCCATCTGCTGCTGCCTGACTGCCTGCTGCCCACGTGCACTGCCATTTGCCGCCTGCACATCAGCCAGGGGTGCTGTTGCTGTGACCACCCCTGCTGGAACCGAAGACTCCCGACTGGGATTCCATCGCTCCACAGCCCAGCCCCAGGACCCAGTTGCCCACCCACTCCTGCCTCTGGGGTTGTCATGTCGGGGCAAACACCATCTGTGACCACTGACAACCCCCGGCCAGAGAGGCAGAGGGGCACCAGCTTCAGTGCCACCGAAGTTGGTGTCCTGGTGGAGCAAGTCCTGGGGCAGTATGATGCCCTCTTCGGAAGTTCCCGCGCCGACAAGGAAGGACAGACTCGGATCTGGACTGACATCTGACTGCCATCAAGGCGGAGGGGGTGGCAGCCCGCAACTTACAACATGTCAGGAAGCGCTGGGAGGACTTCAGGTCCAGGACCCTGAACAAGGGCCGGCGCCTCTTGAAGGCAGCGGATGCCAAGGGGCGCCGGGCCCACTTGTCGGAAGAACAGATGAGGGTCCTGGAACGCATATCCCCAGCGCTCCACGTCCAGGTCCTAGAGAAGCAGACCCGTCTGGAGTAGAGCGGTGAGTGTACATGCATCCTGATTGTGAGCAGTGCATGTGGTGATTATTCGGTAGTGTGCAGGTTGCACATCTGTTTGTATGGGGTCGAGTATGGGTGGGGGTGTACAGGGCCGTGGGGCTGACACATGCGAGGGCTGTGATGTGTGAGACATGGATGGTGCTTGTGTGTGTAGGCTTGCATGCCAAATGCAGTTGTGTGGTCACACATGTTTGGATGAATGTGTATGTGAGTAGACATGTCCGTGATGTCACGCATGTATCTTGTTTTCGGCTGCATGTATCAGCACTGTGTACATGTGCATGTGTGTGTATTTGACAAGGGTGCAACAGTGATGCCACATGGATGCATGTGACAGCGGTATGTGGAAGCCTGATTGGCAGATGTGACATGGATGGCCGTCTGAACAGTGAGACACTTGGCAGGGGTGTACACATGCATGCAAGTGTGGTGGTGTGTGTACATGTGTGGTGCACTTCCTGTGTTGCATGTGATGTCTGGCTCACCTTTGGCTGCTCATGCTGTTGTATGTGTATGGATGGTGGTGGCAGTTGCGATATGGCTGTGGTATGGCTCATGTGTGCGAGTTGTAATGACATGTGTGTTGTGGATTGTGAGGACCTGGTGGAGGCTGCCCATGGTGGCTGGGGGGTGATAGGGGACATGAGTGGGGGCCTGGTGGGGGCTGGCCATGGTGGCTGGGGGGTGGGGGTGGTGGGAGACATGGGTGGGGGCCTGGTGGAGGCTGCCCCTGGTGGCTGGGGGTTCAGGGGGACATGCGTTGGGGGGGAGTAGTGCAAGTTGACAAGTGGGTTGGCTGGTGGGCATGGGCATGGTGGGTGGGGTGCCTGCATGACATGTGCTGGGTAGGCCCCTGTGGTGTGAGCCACCTGCAGGGGCCGTGGAGGGTGTAGAGGGAACACCTGGGAGGACCCACACGTGCAATTCAAGTGTGCTGCTCCCCGCGCACCCCTGTAATACACATACCCTGTTGATATCGCGCACACCTGTAATACACGTACCCTGATGGAATTGCGTGTGTTACTTCCCGCGCACCCCCGAAATACACGTACCCCGCTCAATCGCGTGTGTCACTTCCCGCGCGCCCCCGAAATCCACGTAGCCCGCTCCCCCAGGCCCGATCGCGTGAGAAAGTTCACGCGAACCCCTGAAATACACGTAGCCCGCTCCCCCAGGCCCGATCGCGTGAAAAACTTCACGCGAACCCCTGTAATACACATAGCCCGCTCCCCCAGGCCCGATCGCGTGAAAAAGTTCATGTGAACCCCTGAAATACACGTAGCCCGCTCCCCCAGGCCTGATCGCGTGAGAAAGTTCACGCGAACCCCTGAAATACACGTAGCCCGCTCCCCAAGGCCCGATCGCGTGAGAAAGTTCACGCGAACCCCTGAAATACACGTGGCCCGCTCCCCCAGGCCCGATCGCGTGAAAAAGTTCACGCAAACCCCTGAAATCCACGTAGCCCGCTCCCCCAGGCCCGATCGCGTGAGAAAGTTCACGCGAACCCCTGAAATACACGTAGGCCGCTCCCCCAGGCCCGATCGCGTGAAAAACTTCACGCGAACCCCTGAAATACACGTAGCCCGCTCCCCCAGGCCCGATCGCGTGAGTAAGTTCACGCGAACCCCCGAAATACACGTGCCCCGCTCGCACAATTGCTGTATGTTGCCACTTTTGTAATGCGCAGGGACGCTACCGCCTGCCTTCGTGTGGCGGACGTGTATCGGCTTGTGCGTGTCTTTCGCTGTGCGTGGCTTTGCCTTATTCGGTTCCATGAATACGTGTGGTTCGGGTGCATGTGGGCATTCCGTCTGCTTCCCTGCAGTACATCCCCAGTTACGCCCTTGTTTTCGCGAGTTGTTCCCCATTCCGCGCGTTACGCCCCGTGTTCCGCCCACTTTCTGGTGTATGCGCCGAGGTTGTGCGCTTTCACTGTGCGCGTCGCGCACGTCTTTTGGGATGTTTCAGTGACGTGTGCGCCATGCACGGGTTTGGCGCACATCCCGAGGTAAACACGCGCAGGGACTTCCATGAATCGCACGCGTGCGCGTGCGCATGTTTTTTTCCGCTTGCGCCTGCTTGCGCCTGCTTGCGCGTAGATTTTCGGCGCACGTTTGTTCCATGAATCGGCCCCTAAATCCTTGTGGACATCACATTTGATGGCTTGTGTTCTTGCGGTGTAAGGTGATTGGAAGGTCCTTTTGGGTCTGTATGTGAGGAAATATTTCATCTATTTCAGAATGGTGCTGTAAATGCCAGATTCTTGCAGTCTCTTGATTAAGTTTGTGTGGTTAGTGGTGTCCACGGCTGCCTAATTGGCTAGTAGAATGATGGCTGAACATATATATTGTCAGCATTAATATTTAAGCTGTGCATATGGAGAGAAGTACAGATTCAGTTAGACACATAGGTCTAAATCATACCTGTGATTGGTATTTTTTTCCATTTGATTGCACGTGTTCAAGGATGTCCTTGTATATGTAACTTTTCAGAGTTTTGACTGTTTGGTTGGTTGAATATCTGTCTGTAGCTGCTCTGGTCATTCGTTCTTCCTGCAATATTCTTGAGTAGTGGTTTAATGCAGGTGGCTTTGTTGGTTTTAGGGACAACACCAGTTTCTATTGTTCTGTTCATCAGGTTTTGGAAATAGTATGATGAAGTTTCCTTGCTGAATATGTTTTGGAAGATGTTTGGTGTGCAAGGGTTATTGGGTGATCCATCCTTATTACTCTCTTGCACAAGTTTGATAAAGGTTTCTCTGAGTCCGAAGTGTTTGAACTCGTTTACAGGGTAGCTGGTTCCGTGGCTTGCTGATGTTATTGATTTTGTTTCTGAAGTGGTCCAAGATATTATTGCTGGGAGTCTGGGAGGGTGGGAGGCGTTGTTGAATGAGGGAGGGTTTCCTATTGTATTGGTGATTCTGAACATGTCTTTGTGTGGGTTAGCTGTTGCTCTGATGCAGTTTCTTGGCTTTTAACACGGCTGCTTTGTATAGATACATTTGGTGGATTACTGCATGTTGTAATACAGAGTCCATAGTTTGCCAATATTCTCTCCATTACGTTGCTTACTACTAGGAGTCTGGTGGGAGTTGGGGTTCACAGATAAGGACCCTGGGACACGGAAGTAGTCCAGCTATAAGAAACACGCATTGCATCACAGTGGTCTCTTATCTGCAAAGTCTTTGGGCCACAGAGGTTCCCCTCTGAAGTGAATCAATGTGCCATGCCTTGCTCGCTAAGCTCTACATGCACTCCTGTTAAGCCTCCTCTACGCTACATGCTCATTTCTCCTCCCCGCCATCTCACACATACTGTAGGCTTGGGTGCCTTTATTCCTCTCTCTTCTTCTTCCCTTCTCCCTTTGCCAACTCGTCCTTAGTGTTTCTCTCTACTACCTACCCCTTAGCTCTCTCATCCAACTCTTCCTTACATCTTCTCCCCACCACCTCCTTGCTATATCTCCTCTCCCCCTCCTTCTTGGGGCTTATATCCAGTACCTCCACTTTGCTCCCCTCTCTGCTCCCTCTTACGCCTTTCTCCACCTGCTCCTTCTTTGGGTATTACACATTTTGCTGGTAGGCCAATGTGTTCAAACCTGGCTTACTGCATTTTACTGCAAAATATGGGTTGGTGTTCGGTATTTTCATTAGTGGGCTGTTTGAGAAAGGGTCCAGGTGGACTCCCCCACATGTATTGCAGTACAATGCAGTGAAAGAAAGAGTGGAAATGGGATTCAAGCAAATGGCTGCTACTAATTGCAAAGATCGCCTTCTTTGCTCTCATCGCCCCCTCTTCCTTGGGTCTTTCATCCACCACCTACTTATTAGCTCACCTCACCCCCTTAGGTATTCTCTCCAACAGCTCCCCATTAGCTGTCCTGTCCATGTCATCCTTATCTCCTCTCATCAACTTCCTCATACTACCTATAATAAATCTAGTTCCAAACCTACTTCGAAATGCTCAAAGTCCCCAGCATGAAACCCTGATCCTTGGATCTCTCTGCCTTATACAGGCATCTGATCCCAACCCCTGGGCCAGGCATCGTGGCATTGTGTGCACCTGGATTAGTTCATAGCTCTTGATCGTTGATTGATGATCTACAGAATAGAAATTATTACGTTTCTTTCACTAAGCAAGATGACTGCTTTCCTCTCTTGTGCACACGGATGATTACAAGTGTCTTGACCACCATCATTGATTATACAAGTGGTAAGCACATTCATGAGAATTGGCGGCCCTATCTACCGCTGCTGTCTTGGTGCCCTGCTTCACAGAACACCTCTCCCACAGGAAACAAAGCATAGGTTTACTTGGGGACAATGATTTTTCTGAATGACCGGGCACATTTTCTTGGAAAACATACGAATTAAAGGGACAGGATGCATTTCTGGTGCACGTCTTTAATCCCTTAAAGGGATCAGTCTCTTTGAGGGTCCCATGTGGCGAGCTGACGGCCCTGGCACTTAGCATGGTGGGGTTGGTGGATCCTACCCAGGCTCTGCCTGGGCCTAGAATGACAAAGCTTAGCATGCACTAGGTCCTCTTGGTAACCCCCACCCTCAATGTGGAAGGTTAGGCAGAGGACTTCCTCACAATATACTCTACAACAAAATACTTGCGTCTGGGGAAAATCTCCTCAGTTTTCTCCTTACCTTAGGCAAACAGAAAAAAAAAATCAATGTTCAAAACACAAATTCTCTTTAACTATCAACTCTTGACATTCCAACCGATCAGCATATGTCTCAAACTCACTATGTTCAACATGTCACACAAAACATTCTGAATGAGGGCACAAGGCCAGGTGATTAACTATAGGGACTCAGGACACGTTGCTTGAAGTATGTAGGGTGGTGCCAAGAAGTGGACTTATGGAACACCTAACTTTGTTCGCTTTTTTGACTCAATGGGCCTCATTATGATATTGGCGGTAGCCGTGCCTGTAATACTGGCACGGCTGCTGCCGGTGTAATTTTTTTTCCCCTGACGGCCGCAAATGGGCATTTACCGGGTCATTACGTCCCTGCCGGACCCGGTAATTGCCCATTTGCATGCGGCGGAAAAAAAAAAAGATGCTCCCCATTCCCATTCGGCCCCATAGGGCCGAATGGGAATGGGGAGGTCGGACATCTGACATGCTGTGCTCGCAGGTGCCTTTCTGGCCGCCAGGTCAAACCTGGCAGGCAGAAAGGCACCCGCGAGCACAACTCATAGTTTCCCGGTCCGGGAACTACGGTACCGGCATGCTTACAGGTACTGTAGTTCCCAGACCAGCAAACTTATAATGAGACCCAATGAATTGTCATGTTATTCACTGGGACCGAGTATCAAACTTTGAGAAAACAAGGTTATGACATGCTAGCAAATGGAAGACGGTTTGAAAGTGGAAAAGCGAACACACAGAAAAACTCACCAAGAAAAATTGATGAGGAATGGGAACAGCAAGCAACGTCTAAGAAAAGTTAGCAAAGTTCAGGGACCCATCAACTAGGCCACCAAAGCAACAGTTTATACAAAAAGCCTAAAAAATCAGGGGGCACAGAACATGACGCAGACAAATCACAAAGCATTGAAACTCTGGGTCTAGGCCCCCCAGGACCATTGAGGTACAAGGGGCAAAACCATCTGGAGAGCAAAGAACATCCACCACTGAGCAAAGGAGACTCCAGATCTTTCAATCGAAAGCCCCTGATATTTTTGGGGACCACTTTACTGCATGGTTTCTGGGATTAATCTCCACATTCAGGGATTTTATCTCAGTTTGTTTCACCCCGGAAATCACCACTTCACAATAAACCATGGAATGATCCCTTAAGTCTGTATGATTAACCTTCAAAATTCCACCTTTGTGAAATAGATCGGCAGACATGAAGATATAGAGCCTCATTATGAGGTGGGTGGTAAGCGGTTAACTGTGCCGGTAATATGCCTGCGCCGTTAACCTCTTACTGCCCTATTATGAGCCTGCTCGCGGGACCCACAAAGGGCGCCTGTTAAATCCAGGCACCTTAGCGGGTCCAGCTATCTCCCTCCCCATTCCCATTGAGCCCTATGGGGGCTCAAATGGGAATGGGGATGTACCGGGTCCGGGTTCTTCGAATGAGGAATTACTGGGTCCTCCAAGGTTGGAATGGCCTGGTAAATCCTCATTTGAAGAACCCGGACACGGTATGCGGTAATAAGGAGGTAACCATGCCGCAAATTGCGCCATCGTTACCTCCAACCTCGGAATGAGGCCCATAGTCTAAGGTAGAATTCAATGTACCAATATGCCACGTGAAACTGGGGGGGGACATCACCTGAAGAAATTCCATTTAATGGCAACAGGTCCCATGCATCTATCTCCTGTTGTCTTATTTGTCCCCTCCTACGAGCTTCAGCTGATGTTTTTTTTCCTAATCGAGGATTGATACCAAACGTCATACAAGCATTCTGCAATAAAATACCCCACGATAACAACAGAGGCACCCTCTTCTGGGGTTACCCCCAAGAGTAAGAAGGAATGAGCAGTCAGAGCTTCCTCATTTTAACAGGATTTGGGTTCAAATACACATTCACCAACACTTGTTGAACTCCCCCACTCCCAGATCTGGACTTTCAAGCAGGACTGCTAGCATATCTCTTCTTTCCAAATCTATTTTTTGTACCATGAATCCCTGGTTTCCCCTAATGGCCATTAGTATTCCACCAAAAGGAGGACTGCTTTGATCGTGTTCTGCCTTGATATATGCAACAACAAAACCTTCTATAATCGGGGTGTCCATCAACAGAGTTTCCTGCAAACATACAATGTCATATGAGATAAACAGATCTTGGTTATTTACAATGTTTACGAAGCCCCTACAGTTCAAAGATACCATAGATACCCTCATAATTCAGGTTTCCTAGCCTATGATGTTGTCACCAGTAATCCCAAGATACTGCCCATTGTTAGCCTTATTTTGTGGGAAATAAACCTGATGCCACAAAGGATCTCTCACTTCTACTCGCATAGCAGATTGGAGTCCCACCTCCTTTTGTCCCACCCAAGGTTGCAGGGGAGCAAGTCTGGATATAATTGAAGCACCTGCATCCACTACTTCGAAGCCTAAAGTAAGAAAGCATTCATTTTTGGCCAAAATCACATTTTTGATAATCTGTGAGTGAAGGTGTAGTTTGACAAACATCAGAGACACAATATTTAGTGGAATTCTGTTAGAGCTTTCAAAAAGGCGCCTTAAATAGATACATGTCAGATCTTCCACCAACATCTTTTTAGCACTACCACCCATTGACATTTGAATATCTCCATTAACTTGCCCGCCCTTCGTTTGAAAATTGGGAGCAGAAGCAGAAGCGATACCCGCTGGTAACATCTTACTCTTGGGTGCCATGTGTACCCTCAGCTGGTAATTCGCCATTCACAATCATTGGTCTAGCAAAAATAGAGTACAGCTTCTGCTCCGTCACTGGCACCAATTAATCTGTCACCTTATTCCTCTCCACCACTGACTTCAAGAGCTTAGGACCAAGTCAAGGTTTAGGAGTTGAATCCCACACTTTACCACCTCCCCTACCCACTATCATGTCAGCCTTGATTAAATCCTTAGGCTCCCTACCCCTTCATCCACCCTGTCCATTTCATTCTCCTCAAATGAATATGTTGAAATGTTACTTAATTCAAAAGAAGGACTATCATCAACTTGATTAACTTTCTTAGGAACATTCAAACTAATCCCCGGCCTCTCACCTTGTAACTGGTGACAGGTGCCACGGTCCCCTTTGTCTTCCTTCTTCTGTTCCAAATCCAAATCCCTGCCCTGCTCGACCTCCCTCTTCAACATTGCCACACATTTCCATTTGCCCCTGTTGTTTTGCTTTGGGGGTAACTTACAGTTATTAGATTTATTTTTTTCAGCCACACTCTTCTTTTCTTTTTGGCCCTTTTACAGGCAGCAGCACCTCCATAAAGCTGCTGCACAAAATTATGCAAAGGTTCTTCAACTAAAACCTGAGATGACTCTACCTGGGGTTTATCTCTCAAACCCTCTGTTCCCACTTTAATCACCTCTAATGCATTCCCAGCATGGATGGGCCTCAAAGGTGGGTCAATCACTCCACTTGGACCTTTGGCACCAACTCAGGTCCTAGACCCTTGATGAGGCAACTATAAACCCTTCTAAGAAGCTAACTTTACCTGCAAGCTCTTTCAGGGTTTGCCTTACCTCGCATAGTTCGAAATTCAATAAGCCATATCCCCTAGCAATAGATTTCAACATTTGTGGCAATATTGGGAATGACAATTCATCAACCACGCACAATAGGTCCCCTCCTGCCCCAGTTCGAACAACCCCCCTGAGGTGGCTGGCTCTCAGGTGGGGACACCAGTCTGTCCATAAATTCCAAGGCCCTCCGGTTACCATCTGGAACCCCCAGTTTCCCACACACACAATACATCGGTAGGGATGAGCAAGAAGCATCCACTCTGCCTGGGTTCAAATCTTCCAACTGATACAACATTATTTCAGTTAATCCTTGAGCCCTTGATGGTGACTCACGAATAGCCCAATGATTCCTTTTAAAATCCTATTTCATGTGATAGAATTGGCACAGAAATAGACACATCAGACGCCTAATCCTTAGCCGAACCAAAGTCGTCTTCCACCATATTATTTATCTTGCTTTCGATTCTTGTCAATACTCTGTCGACTCCTGAAAGGAAGCACACTAACTCATTGGTTGGGGAGCGAAACCAACACTAGCCCACCCCTTACGGTACAATGCGCACCTCCCACAAATATAAAGAATGGGCTGTCTCGAGAACCGGGAAAAGCGAGGGATATGCACACTGGCACATATGCTCCAAGAAGGGCGCCTACTAGAGTTTGAAACCCTGGACGACAAATTTGGCCTGACGCCCATGGAGCGGTTCAGACACGCACAACTTGCGCATGCCATACACACCCAATCCCGGACATGCTGCTATACCTCCTTGCTCCCCCCTAGAGACCAACATTCTCCCGCAACGCATCACCTCCAAAGTCACCTCCATGCTCTACCAGGCCCTTAACTCTTTCGGAACTAAGGAACTTACTAAATTGAAAGAAAAGTGGGAAAGGGACTTGGGCATGCTTGAACCAGAGGACTGGGTAGACGCACTGATGTTCCCCCGAGAGATAGGTATTGAGGCTAAACTGAAGCTGATACAACTCAAAATACTCCACCATTCCTATTATCCTTGGACAGCCCTTGCCAAATGGGGAGGGACCGGGATTGAGACTTGTCTCCGATGTAGACGCGGAATGGGCACCTTCTTTCATATGCTCTGGGACTGCAATGTGTTACAGTCCTTCTGGGATGAATGCACCAATAAGATGTCCCACGTAATAGGAACATCAATCGCGAAGGACCCCAAAATGACACTTCTGGGAATCTGGGGAGAGGTAGAACTCACCAAATAGGAAAAACTGTTCCTAGCGGTGGCACTGGGAGCCGGGAAACAGCTGATCGCCGCAACTTGGGGCTCGGCAGAACCAATATGCCTGAACCAATTGATCAACGAAGTGACCAGGTGTGCGTCCATGGAACACCGCATTTACAATGCGAGAGGCTGCCCCCGGAAATTTGAGAAAATATGGGGGAAATGGCTAGAGGCGTACTGAGAAATGTCTCTCTCTTGATCCCCCTCCATCCCCTCTCACCTCCTCTCCCCCCCTCTCCTTGGACATCCGATGCACTTGCTGATATATCCAATGTACCCACTTGACCCCGCTGCCTCTTACTGTCATTACTGCCGCAACTAACAGTTGAATGCCTATACTTATGTTGTGTCTGTTTTTGTTTATGTTGTATAAACCCAAATAAACAGTGTTATAAAAAAAGAAAAATACTCTGTCGACTCTTCCTGTTACCGCCTTCAAAGAATTGTCTGAAATAACCTTGGGACTCAACATTGGCACGGTTCAGCAAGTCGGGGCTATACCTTCTTGGTCTCCCCCCTCCTGATGCAGCATTACAGTGATTTAGTGTCCCCAACTGATGACTTTACTGTCCATCCCATACTTCTAAGGGTTGCCATCATTCTATATAGGCTTGTAGTGTTTGCCTCTGTTCACCCAAAAACTCACCAGAGCTTAAACTAGTCAAAAGTACCTATGACCCGTTTTTCAATGTTCCTTCTACAGGTAATTTAATTTAATGGAGGAGCAGCAGTTCAGGGCTGAGTCGTCTCAGTCACTTCTTTCCGTCACAGCCTTATGCTAGGGGGTTCAAAGGCCAACGGCCCGCAGTCACCCCAGACCTAATTAGTCTATTTTAAAGACTGTTCCTGGCCACTGACACTCTTCCAATCTCCAAGGGACTTTGTGTGCCTCTCGTAGAAAAACACAGCAGAAATTAAGCGCTTAAGGCGGGACTAAGGCACATTTTCTGCAATAAGGGCAGCGCTCTGCAAGAAAACTTTTCACTGAGCACACTAATGCCTTTTACCTGAACATGCACCAGCCAGGGCAATCACTGCCGCAGCCTCAGTCCGCACCCCCGAACACACACAGCTGCACACTGCTACGCTCCATCCAGTGTGAGAGTTTTGTATTCTCCTCCTCTTCTTCCAGTAGTGTAAACAATGTAGACAGACTTAATTTGGCTCCAAAGGGAAACAAATACCTCCTTAGGTACAAGGCACACCAAACACACTTCTGCACACTGCTGCGCTCTGCACAGTGTGAGAGTTTTTGTATTCTCCTCCTCTTCCTCCAGCAGTGTAAACAGTGTAGACAGACTTAATTTGGCTCCAAAGGGAAATTAGTAGATTTACAGGAACAAGGCACACCAAACACACTTCTGCACACTGCTGCGCTCCGCACAGTGTGAGAGCTTTTGTATTCTCCTCCTCTTCCTCCAGCAGTATTAACAGTGTAGACAGAATTAATTTGGCTCCAAAGAGAAACGAGTAGCTCCACAGGTATATGGCACACCAAACACACTGCTGCATGCCACCTGCGATCTATGCAGTGTGAGAGTTTATTATTCTCCTACTCTTCATCCAGCAGTGTAAACAGTGTAGACAGATTTAAATTGGTTCCAAAGGGAAATGAGTAGCTCCACAGGTACACGCAGCACTAAACACACTGATGCACACCTTTTCAAACTTCTGTGAAGGTGAATGGATTCACACAAGCAGCACAGAACCATATTTCAATGAAGAGGCTTATATAAACAACAACAACAAAAATACAATTGCCATAGACAGTAATGGCGGAGGGTATGAAATGGTAGGACACACCATTATGGCACAAGAAACCCTTATAGAAAAACAGCCCCAACAACATTGAACCAAGTGTTCCTCTTGCCCAAACAATCCGTCCAGTGTAATAATGGACATGCTGGTCAATGTATGCCAACAATCCTTCAAATCTTTACGACAATTCCTCAATCACTATCTGAAACTAAAAGACAAAATTAGAATGAAAACTTTACAAACCATGCACTCCTGTCCAGTGTGCCGCCACACTGCACTTCGAGGTAATTAATTAGCCTGCATTTCGGGAACTGCTTGCAAAAGCATGTTCCACCACATCAAAATGTTAGCAACACCATTCCACTATACAGAATCTTTTTCATATTTTATTGTATTTATTTTAATTTTATTTATTTACATTTACATAGTGAGCACACAGCCCAGGAGCATTGAGGCGCTGTTACAGGATAGCTGCTTAGTTACAATACATAAATATGGGCAGCTAGGTTACATTAGCCCGCAAAATAACATGGCTTAGTTATAAAACTTAGATAGGTGGCTGGGTTACATTAGCCCCTAACTGAGTTAGCTCCAGTTGTCGAATCAGGACACACATAGTACAGTGTCAATAGTGTGAATTTGTTTGAATTTGACATATAGCGGTAGCTGAGTAGGTGCATTGGAGTCAGTGTGTGTGATGTTTTAGGTGAATAGTCTGTATACATTGTACTATGCAAAAAGTCCTGCTTTCAACTGCAAAATTTAAATAACATTCTCCTACATGGAACAGTCAAATAATTCCTTCAAGAAATAGAGCCTACATCCAAAGTAAATATTTTGGAAAGAAAGTTAACTTAAAAAATGTAGTACCTTCAGAAAACATTAGTGAAAACTTACAAACAACAACCTCCTAACAAATACATACAAAAAAGAAATAGCAACATTTCAAAACACATCTGCTGAAATACCCGTTGTTGCAGAACGTTTCCTAAAAACAGCACAAATATAGATTTCCCAAAAATAGAGGACTTTGAGGAATGCCAATGGTTCCAATTAGCTTTATATCTAACAACAGAAAATAAATACAAAATAACCGACCCCTCAATAGTTTGCACGTACTAAAATACAAAGCTTGACAATAACCAAATGCTATCAACTGCTGTCACTAATAACTGAGAAATATTCCCACTTCCCACTTCCCAACTTAACTTGTATGAGAGCATTATAATCCAAATAGTACACCCATTTCAAGTTATAGTACGCCGTAAACGTCCAAAGTGCCTCCTTCTGATTTACCAAAAGGCATTTGTGGCGCAGTAGTATATTTCCCATTAGATCTTAAAGAAAATGTAGAAACTCTAGCAGTACAACGAAGACAATAGACTAATCTTTGATTGTACTAGTTAATGGTGTACCAACAAAAGACAAAAGAATTTGGCAACAACTAGTTGACTTAAACACGGTTAGACAAGCCCTACAATATCTAAAAGAAAACAATGGGCCTCATTACGACCCTGGCCGTACTGCCTTATTGCAAGTTTCCCTCGTTGGTCTCTGACAGCCCACCAGGTCTCTGCAGCACCCGCGAGGGAAACGCGTGATTGCACCGACACTGTTATCAACGGTGCCGATACAACCATGCTCCCGACCCCAATTGTAGTAAGTACATGAATATGTGAAAATGTATGCAATTAAACATTTCAAACTATCATGCTTAACATAGTTTACTATGTTGTTTTCACAGACAAAAGACCACAGATGTCTAATTCATCACCATCTGCAACTAAGTAAACCTACCAAATGCAATCCTATTTGTTATGTTTACAAACAAACAAATACAAATTACATAGCCACTACCCTTAATTGTACTGCACTCCAAATGTATTTTGCCACCGTATTACAAATGTTGTATACTCCCCCTCCAGTATCTATAATTACAATACACAGACTACTATACTGTATGTAGCCAGTGGCCAGATTCTTGGAGGCATGGCCACTACCCTCAATTGTACTGAACTTCAGTTGTATTAAGCCACCATTTACAAGTGTTGTATTCTCCCCCGACAGTGCCTATAATTACTGTACACATATTACTATAGTGTGAGTGGCCAGTGCCTGGATTCTTGGGGGCATGTACATGCCCCCAAGAATCTGGCCACTAGCCACAACCAGCACAATATAATGAAACCATATAACAAGTACATACAATACATATTGAAATAACCAAACTCGACCAGAACTCCCCTCCAAAGCAAACTATGTCCGTAGACACCAAAATTGACCACAGATTCGGCCCTACAGCAGCTATAGTTACTATACACATATTACTATACTGTATTTAGCCAGTGGCTAGATTCTTGGAGGCATGACCAATACCCTCAATTGTACTGCAATTCAATTGTATTATGCCACCATATTACAAGTGCTGTATACTCCCCCTACAGTACCTACAATTACTGTACACATATTACTATAGGGCCCAGATTCTTGGGGGCATGGCCTATGGCTAATGGCCTTGCCCCCAAGAATCTGGCCACAACCACCCCAATATAATGAAAGCATATAACAAGTACATACAATATGTATTGAAATAACTAAACTCGCCCAGAATTCCCTTCCAATACAAACTATGTCAGCGGACACCGAAATTGACTCGGCAGCATCTGCAAACCCCTTTTCCACCTATAGAAACAGCTCAATATAATCTTCATTCCAATTCCCTAACCCCCCTCTTTCCACCACCAAATCACTCCAAATGTGTTTCCCAAACCGTCCGTTCACTGTGCTATCTCCGTACTGCCGTGGTGTCTGCAGACTACCATAACACCTGCATGCCTTTTTTCCACCTATAAAAATAGCCCCATGTTATCTTTTTTCACCACTTTTCCCAGCCCCTCTTTCCACCACCAAACAACCCAAAATGTGTTTCCCAAACTTTTTTCCCACGGCCGCTAGCCGCGGATACACCATGGCCAGCGTTTCAGAAAATATGACGCACCTCACGCTTTTCACCATCCAATCAGCGGGCACGTCCGATGTCCACGGACATCACTTTGTCCTCTGGGACAGTCAGAGGTCTCTCCAAGGACTGAACAGCCAAGTGAGTATGTGGACCGAACCCATATATTACTACTCTTTTTGTACCTCTTTTTTTCTGTTTAAAAAAAAATACTGGATGGTTCCATACCAAATTGACAAAAGCATGCTTTCGGGACCAAGCCGCCAATCCTGGCGCAAATTTGGTGAAAATCCTTCCAGCGGTTTGGGCTGTAGGCGTGAGCAAAAATCTTTTTCCATTGTGTCTCTGGGAACAGCCACACATTTTGGGCCCCCTATTACTTTGCCCCCCTAGACAAAACCTCATCAAACACCGCAAACTCAATCCGAGGGGCCATATACTTTTTTTGCAAAGTTTGGTGAAGATTCATCCGGGGCGGACAAAGTTATAAGCCGCCCAAAAAGTGCTCTTCCCATGGGTTGAGCAACTTAACCATAAATACATGGCCGCTACAGCAGGCCCTGTAATCAAATACCAAAAGACTGGTGCATGAGCACCCTGCTTGTGAACTCCTTTGACTTGCGCCTGTGAACTCACCATTGTGAATTTTGATACAAGGTCCTTTAATAATGAATCCCCACGTAAGGGAGATAAATATATACGTCAGGGAGGTATATATATATATATAAATATATATATGACACACCAAAATGCCCTTAATGGCACTCCTACTGTATACCCAATATAGAAGAACAAACAATGTTTCTTCATCACTGTATATGAAGAGACAAAACACACACGGGCACGCATAGGTTTATAAAGTGATTATAAAAACTTAGTTGTAGTGACATTAAGATGTTAAAGTGATGGTTTTACGTAACAAATCCCTTGAAATTTGGCAAGTGTTGGAAGCTATGTCACCTTAACTCTGCCCCCCCATTGTCCAGCCTATAACGAACACTGATGACATCACAGATAATATCACCTATGACATAACATATTACATCGTCAATGACAATGGGATGTTCACAGTTAAGATGGCATAGTTTCTAACACTTGCTGAACTTTGAGGGTTTTGTTGTGTTAAACCATTACCTTACCGTCAATTCAACTAAAGTTCTTTCCTTGAATGTCAAGGCTTTTGTTATGCCATATCCCTCACACCTGTAATACTAAAGTTTTTTTGTTTTCATATCATCACAGATGTTACATTCATAATTATCAGTATATTTCTAAGCTGTGCGCCAAAGGATTTTTTCTCTTTGCGGGTACCCGACCCAATGACCCTGGACAATGGGCTATGGCCATTGGGTCATGGTAAGTTGGTACTTTACGATAAGCATGAATCAAGAAGAGAATAGGTGCAATTTTGGTGAGGCATTTTGCAAGCTGGGCAGTGCAAAAAAAGTTGTAAAAGCAAGGTGTATCAAATGTTACACCATATGCTTTACTTTTACACTACTGGGCATTTTAGTACCATTATCTTGGCGAAGAAGGAGCACCAGACAGAATAACATTTCTGTTTTTTTTTTCTTTACCCAGCTTCAAAGAGTACATGGTTTAATGCCAGTGTGAGATTTTCATGTAGGCATTAAACCAATGAATTCTTATGGAATCAGCTTGATTTTAGTTAGCACTTGATGGAAGCATGCAAATTTCATGCAAAGGTCATCGGCAAAGCATAACTTGCAGGCATCATTTACAAAACAGAGAGCGAAAGTGAAGAATAAAGGAGATTCGCTTGGTTTTACTCTTCACTTTTAAACTCTGTTTTGCAAATGTTTAAAATTACAAGCAGGGCACCTAACAGCATGTAAGTGCTAACGTTGGTTTTCCCCTACATGCATGCATAACATTTAAAAAAATTATCCCATTACGGGCAGATTACAGAAATGTTGCATCAGTGCAAGTGCACAGTTGTGTATCAGGGGTCCTCTAGGGCTTGTAATAAATAAGTTACCAGTTGTCCAAAAAGGAGCGCACACCGGGCAAGAAGTAACGCTGTTTGTTGAAGCTGGGCGAGCGCAAATCAAACAGCACAGTAGAACAGAACTGATTGATGAGAGCTGATAAACTGGCTCACAGCAAACAGTAGTTCTATACCGTTAATACAATGTTTGCTCAGTTAGATACAATTGCAGTTCAAGCTTCGCATCTTCTTGGTTCCCAAATAGCTAACTGGATGGACTATGTCATACCCCTATTGCAAGTCATACATTGGTTAGACATAATTGGAGCAAGCAGATCTACCCCCCCTTTCAGCTCATCTCTTCCCCGTGTGATGACACATTGCTTCCTGCTCTATCCCACAAACAGTGCGCAATTAGGAGTCACATAATTGTGCTGACCTCTGTTTCTTTATTCAACTGCCATTGGTCAGCATCAGGAAGCAAGGAACACGAGACACCCTGATCTAGTGGGAAGGGAGACATTCACACGGCACCTGCAAGATGTTTAAAAATTACAAGCAGGGCACCTAACAGCATGTAAGTGCTAACGTTGGTTGTCCCCTACATGCATGCATAACATTTAAAAAAATTATCCCATTACGGGCAGATTACAGAAATGTTGCATCAGTGCAAGTGCACAGTTGTGTATCAGGGGTCCTCTAGGGCTTGTAATAAATAAGTTACCAGTTGTCCAAAAAGGAGCGCACACCGGGCAAGAAGTAACGCTGTTTGTTGAAGCTGGGCGAGCGCAAATCAAACAGCACAGTAGAACAGAACTGATTGATGAGAGCTGATAAACTGGCTCACAGCAAACAGTAGTTCTATACCGTTAATACAATGTTTGCTCAGTTAGATACAATTGCAGTTCAAGCTTCGCATCTTCTTGGTTCCCAAATAGCTAACTGGATGGACTATGTCATACCCCTATTGCAAGTCATACATTGGTTAGACATAATTGGAGCAAGCAGATCTACCCCCCCTTTCAGCTCATCTCTTCCCCGTGTGATGACACATTGCTTCCTGCTCTATCCCACAAACAGTGCGCAATTAGGAGTCACATAATTGTGCTGACCTCTGTTTCTTTATTCAACTGCCATTGGTCAGCATCAGGAAGCAAGGAACACGAGACACCCTGATCTAGTGGGAAGGGAGACATTCACACGGCACCTGCAAGATAGTAACTTTGCAAACAATACTATGGACACTCTGAGGGCTTGTTACTTTTCAGTTCAGGGACGCCAAAATGTACCATCTGATTGGCTCTTCTTGGAACGCCCCTCGATTGTGCAACCTTGTTCCCATACCCACCAGCCCAGGGTGAGTTGACACTGCCTTGGTGTTATGCGAGTACCTTCGTCGCTAGGTAGTTTTTCCCTGCTTCCACGAGTAGCCATGGGACTGGCTCGCTGACCTTAATTATGTCACTAGATGCATCGTGAATAGCGCTTACCTGCAGTTCAACACCCTCGCCTGGACATAAAATTATCCCGTTAGGGGCAGATTTCAGAAACAGATTACAGTCCCTTGTGCCCATATGGAGTTTTATTCAGAATGTCCTCCCTTGTTACCCTCCATGCATGGTCCTTGAGGTTTGGCACAGTTCCCTGGTGTCCCCGTGTTCCAAACATATCACCGTTATTCCCTCAATTGATAACTGCACTCCCTGTCTTGCGCTGAATCAACACCTTCCTTACATTTGCACGGTATTTGCACTAGGGCAAAGTTTGACATATTTCTAAAAACACTGGGTATATTAGAAAACCATTCCAGATGACAAGTAAAGTTTGGCATGGTGTAAGCACAAGGCAAAAAATAGCCCTTGAGCAAAAAAAGATGCATGTTTGTACCATGGCAAGGTTTGCCATAGTACTAATACCATTCCGTATCAGTACTAGGGCAAACTTTACTCTGGTGCAAAAATGCAGTAAAAATGTATCTTGTTCGCACTATGGCAATTTTTTGCCTGGTGCTTGTAACATTCCAAACTGCACTTGTCATGGTGCAATGGTTTTCTAATATGTCCCAGTGTTTTAAGAAATAGGGTAAACTTTACCCTAATGCTAATACTGTGCAACTTTGGACTTTCACCAGTGCAAAGTTTCTGTAATCTGGCTTTTGATGTTCTAGCATACATTTTGAAAGAGTTTTTGGGACACTCCCTTTTGCTCTTGCATGAATTTACCATGAAATTGCTGCATCATCACTGTGAAATTCCTACTGGAGCGGCTTGCATCTATAAAAAAGCTGTGACGGCTTTTCATTTCTGAAATGCATCAGTTGCTGCATTGTACCATGTGAGATATATACATTTTTTTTTAGGACAAAGCCAAAACCTTCTCTGTCAATTTTATTAAAAACTGCTCAACAGACTTGACTTACGCAACCTCACCAAAGGGCACATCTGCACCATTTTGTGCATGTCTTGTTTATCTCCGTCCAGTGATGTTCGTTGTGCTCGTGTCTAAAGAATGCACATTTTTGCCTATGGAAAAATAAATAGGTTCGGTCCAAAAACACTTAATAACTTTGTAATTATTGGAAGAAACTGACACAAATGCATCAATTTAAGGGCTCCATGTCAGGCAATTATTTTGTAAATGTCATCCACTTCCGTCAAATGAGTTAAAGGTTATTATCAATAGAATGTTCGCAAAAGTCAATGGTTCATAGGTTCCAGCTTAAATATAGGGTGGCGGTCATTGCTCTATAATATAAGATATAGATGTGCAAATCTAGTCTTGGGGCAATAGTTAACCCCTCCTTGCCATCTTTGCTTCTCATTCTGTTTTCTTGCATGTCTTATTGTCCTTTTTTCTGCTTCACCCTACATTCTTCATATCACAATTCTTCTCTTACTTTTTCCTTAATTCCCTTCTGCTTTTCCGCCTTTACTTTTCCTATTGCTTATCCCACACCTTCTCTCTTAATTTAATATTTTCCTCCCCTTTCCCACCATGTTTGGTTCCTTTCTAGACTCACTTTCTTCCATTTTACACTACAATTTCCCTTAATTACCATTATAGCTCCTTCATTGTATCCTGTCTATTTTCTTGAACTTTTCTTTTTTTTCCCTTCTGCTGACATAGAGCCCACTTTTCTCTTTTTTCTCCATCTTTCTCGCCCAATCTCTATGGTTACTTCCATTTTATTATACATATGTGTCCTTTTTGAACATTGCTTCTTTTTCGATTTTCCTACTACTTTTCCTTTTTTTATACCCTTGTCCTTCAACACCCCTTTTTGTGTTCTTGTTTCTTGTTGTTTACTGTCACCTTTCTTACTCTTTATCTGTTCTTTATTTCTCCTTTTCACTCTCCTTCCCCTTCTTTTGTCTTTCCTTTTCCCCTCATGTCCACTTCTAGCCCATCTTATTTTTCCTCGATCATTTCATTTCCCCATTGGTCCTGTTTTACCTCTTTATCCTCATATGTCTACTTCTGTTAAAAAATCCTCCTAGTCCTCTCCCCCTTTAACTATCTTTTAACAGGGATGTCAATTCACCAAAATGCCAGGGCTAGCGGAAGTGACATCACATGACCCTTGACCCCCTGATGACATCACAGGAAGTGATGTCATTTGACCCCACCCTGAAGTGATACCGCGGGAAGCGATGGGACATGACCTTTCACCCGTTGACAAAACAGGAAGTGGCATCACATAGCATTGTACACTACGAAAAATATGGTTATGATATCACTATAATGTGATGTACATTTCATACAAGAATGGATCGCCATATGTATCGTTAAGATCAGTGTGTATAGGCCCATATTAGCAAATTCTTGTGAATGCAAGCAGACGTCCATGACCAAATGATAATGATGTGTTATTATATAGCACTTACGCTTAAGCGCATTATATAGAAAAAATATACACCCAATATCACCCAACCTGTGTTGGTATTCATTTATCGACCTCAGAAGGATGAAAGGCTGAGTTGAAGCATTTAAGAACAGACTAAATCAGTGACTCACCCCCTTAAGTGTGCCTGAAATAAACCTTTAATGAGTCTAGTAAGTATTTTATAGAATTCCAGAAAGGTACATTATTTGGTATTCCTATTCTTTCTTATTTAGGGTCAGTGCTGAAAGTGTTAGACTTGTGGCACTCCTGTTCTTATTTTTCTTCTATTTGTTATATATATATATATTTAGAGGTCACAAGGGAGACCACTGAGGTCGCAAGGGAGACCTCAGAGGTCACAGTTGCGACCTCTGGCGACCCCTAAATGACAGCCCTGTCTTTTAATTTCCGTTGTATTTCAACCTTCATTCCTTCCTTGTGCTTTACTTTGTCACTCCCATTTTCCAACCCCCATCGTATTTTTTGCTTCAATTTTCCAATCCATCCACCCGCCTTACAGCCCATTTTCACCTTCATTTCCTTTTGCAAACCCCACCCTTTTCTTTTTGCTTTTGTATTGGTTGTCCCATTTGTACTTGCACTATAACTTTTCCTGCTTTTCATCTATAGTCCTTCACCCTTTCCTTAATCATTTTATTTCCCTTTTCCACTACTTAACCGTTTCCCGATCATTTTGCTCCTCCTGTCAACTATTTGTAGGCATCCTTTTGCCTCTCATCTTCTGTGTCTGCTTTCTTCATCCTTCTCTTTAGCTTTTTGTTCCCCTCTAGAGGGAAGGTTCTCTGTGTAATTAAGCACATCCATCCGATTATGAATGGATTTCTTGGATTGAGTGAGGAATCTACTCTGTCACTTTGTCCACTTTGTGCAAGGATTCGAATACATTGCAGTCCACTTCACATTGTCATGGGGTTTGATGGAGCTGAGAGGATAGCTCAGGGGTAACATGTTTTCTGGGAAGCAAGACAACAGAGAGAGACTGGTCTACTGTAATTAGCGTGTTACAAATGATTAATCCATGCAATTAATTTAAAAGGCACGGAATCCTACGGATTTTGCTTCCCTTTTTGCATGTGTGAAGGGCAGATGAAGTCCTTAGGGAATCATGGCAATGGTAGCTGCCATGTTTTTCCATGGAGGATTCAGTTATCCATCGCCACTGTTCATTCATTGTCAATGTCAGCAATGTTGTTGCATTCACAGCATGATGTGTTGTAAGCCTTGCTTATGATTTGTTATCTCTTGTCTAAGGTAGAAAAACACCAACTATGAGACCTGTGTTTGAACAGCAACTGTTTGGAAACTTAACATTTTAAGTAATGAACAGTAATTCAGGTGGAAAAAAATGGACCCATTTAATGGGCAACTTTCCAATGCCACCAATATGTAGAACTGTGTGCAGCAAAAATCTAAAAACCGAAGCCTGGGAACAAATTGCAGCTCCGCCCAACTCGACCCTGACAAATCACCTTCCTTGTACAGAATTGCACACACAGACTGCTCTCATATCTCATTCAACAATGGAAGCATTTATGAGTTTGCTGTGATTGATCTGAGGGTGTTTAGAATTGAGGAAGATGCCCATCATTGGTAACAGAAATGGAGTAAGGTCCCCACTCTGAAATATTATACAGTTTCATACTCAGGCCATGTAACAGATTCTACCAGAGGGTGAGTTTATCTCTAATACAGAGTATCCACCGTCAAAGGTGTGTGTTCTGATACAGTTTCCCTCTACAAGGAAGAGTGGTGTCTCTGATAGATAGTTTATAGCTCTGATAGATAGTTTATAGCTTCATTGGGTGATATTATTGTGATAGAAGTGGGGAGTTTATTGTAATATATCTCCCCCTTAAGCAGGATAGTTTATTCTTCTACAGAATCTCTTCCTTCAATGGGGAGAGCTCATTCTGATATATAGTTCCCCCTTGTAAAATAGATGGTTTCTTTGAGAGAGGGTTATTCTGATGTAGAGTCTCTCCCATTGAAGAAGAACATGTATTCTGATATAGAGCAGTTACCTACCCCCACATCTCTCACCTTCACCACATGAAGCTGCACATAGAATCCACCACACCTCACAGTAGTTTAGAATAGGAAGCTTCCAGGAATAAAAGTTCGAGGATGGTCAGTTACTGGATGCTGGGGAATGGGGAGGACTGCTGTTGCTCTGTGTACTTGTGAGGAATCAACTTCCAGGGCACCAGTGGTCCAGGGATGAATATCTAAACCATCAATCAACCCCACACCTCTAGTACACCAGAAGAGATCCAAACAGATTGGAATACAAGTAAATTATAAGACCTCCTTGTCCAATTTTGTAATGTGGATGGAACGAGAGGCTTATCTCTGCAAGGTTGTGGATCACTGGTCAGCTGCAACACAGCGGAAATACAATTACCCAATGATAAAAGGCACTGTCCAGTCAAGGTTGTATGAACATATCTACTTTATTGTTACTACAACAGACAGTTCTAGCACACTACAAATACAACTCACACTATAAAGGAAAACAGAGGACAGAGAGTTTCACGAAGGAAAGGGATGCACTCTGGATAATGACAGGAGGGTAGTTGGTAAAGTAATTAGTCTTACAGTACAAGAATATTTGGTTTCAACACCAAGGGCGCAAAGGGTTGTAACTGTCTCTAGGGGCCTTCGGAGAAGGACAAGGTGGGCAGAATCACAATGTACCTGGTGCTGAAGAAGTTCTTGGTGCTCGACAGCATCAGGCAGGTTCCAGGTCGCTTCGCAGCCCGTAAGACAGAGTTAGTGGCGGGAGACAGCTGCGGATACCAGGCGGCAGGCAGTTCGGCAAGCAAGGCAGGACGGACATCTGCAGGCTGTCCGGTGTGGCAACTTGGGTCAGGAATTGTCTCTGTGCTGGTTGGTGGATCTGGAATGCTGGTCGAGGCACCTCGGGCGGCTCTGGTGACTGCGGCATGACACCAGTCAGTGGTGCAGCTGAATGTGGTTCAAGGACTCGACTGTATCGAAATTGTCCTCAAAAAGATGGACGCTGGATGATGCTTGTGTGGCACTCCACCTAGCCTCTTCGCATGGCCTGTGTCCTTTCAATGTGGACAGCCCAAAGCTCAGGAGAGTGATTTCAGGCAACAATCTTATCCTTTGACCAGAGACTCTCCGGCACTTCCTACTTAGGAAGCTTGCTGTCAGAACCAAGCAGGGTACGCTGTGTGCTGACTGGGTACCAGTTCTGGAGCTGCTGGAAGGGTCCTCTGAGTCTGGTATCTCCATCTGTTCCCTGGGAGATGTTTAGAGAAGGGATCTTGCTTCCCTCTTTGAACTCCTGGCCTTCCTTCACTAGCAGAAGATGTAAGGAAGACTGGACCTTCAGCTCGGGTCCAAAATAGTCCTTCTTCTTACTCCTTTTGAAGTCTTCAGATGATCTGATCAGGGAGGGGCCCAGCCCTCTTTTAAAGCCAAAGAAGCTCCAGTGATTGGTGCAGGCTAAGCCCACCTTAATTAAACAATCCTGGGTCCTCACCAACAATCTTCATTAATGCTTCAGGTCAGAATCAGAGTGCTTGGCAACAGACAGGGGAATGATGACAACATATACTTCTTCCCACCCATATTCCTGTCTGCTGTACATCAAGGTGTCTCCCTAATTAACTGAGCCCTATGCAGCACTTGGTCACAACATGGGCATATTTTGAAGTAGGGGGTTGCAGGCAGACTTTCGTCACCTACAATTCACATGCTTCCCTGCTCTGAAAGGAGTGGTTCCGGACAGGACATTCACTATCCTTTCATACCAAGGAGGGGTGTTAGTAACAAGTTGACACATTGCAATACAAAGAGGTGTTGGTCTGTGATCTCCATTGTCACTTCCTGCACCCAGGCCTCCGTGAGGCCTGGTGATTAACATTCTTCAGTATTCACCACCACCAGCAAGGTGTAACAATGGTAATGCACATCCACGGGGCCTTGAAATGCTAATCAGGCTGCCCACGGCCATAGGCTTCTGATGTACCCACAGCTGTCAGCTGTCAGCTACACATGACAGGGGAGTGTGGCGCTGGTAAATTGTGTCCTCCCAGAGTACATGACTATTTTCTGCTGTGCAGTGTGTGTGGGAAAATATGTGTGGAAATGGCCCGACATATTTTCCTGGGGTTGATCTCCCATCATTCATTCTTTTAAATAAACAAAAATCAAAAAGCCCAGGCTAGCGCACTCTCGCTGTGCGGATGGTTGAATTCCTCAAATGCCCTCCATCCTCAACATGTGAACCACCGCCCTACTGAGAGTCTGGTTCGTCATCAATGCAAAAGTACCGGCTGAGACCATATGCATTTCCATGCTGGTAGCCTGACTTGTGCTGGTTGTCCATATCTAATCCCTGTAGGGATATGGCCCACTGAAAAAGCTTAGGGTTCTCCCCTTGCATGGCCATAAACCATCATAGAGGCCTGCGGTCCACCTGGATCGTAAAGTGAAACTCAAAGATGTAGGGTTTCAGCTTCTTTATGACCCACACGACTGCAGATGCCTCATTTCTACGACAACCCAGTTCCTTTCTCTTTTTGTCACCCACCTGCTAATGTAGGTGACAGGTTCCTCTACCCCTTCAGAGTTCAGCTGCGCTAACATTGCTCCAATCCCAAAATCACAGGCGTCTGTCTGAATAATGAATTCCTGACCATAGTCTGGCACTTTCAGAACTGGGGCCCTGCACAATCCTTCCTTTAAATCCTGAAGGATATTTGACAAGTGGGGGTCTAAATTTCCTTTTTTGGCATCTTTTTGGACATTACATCATTCAGGGGCTTCCATGCCCTCTGTTGAATGATGGGTACTACCCGGTGAGACCTAGAAAGGCTCTCATCTGTGTCTGCTTGGCGGGGTTGTCCCAATCCTTCACAGCCTGCACCTTCACTTCAAGGGGTTGTTTCTTAGCTCCACTGACCAGGTAGCCTAGATAAGTCACCTGGCCTTGATAGTCAGGCCTGCATTCTGCAGTGCCTAAAGCACTTGTTTCAGGTGGGATACATGATCCTCCCAGGTGTGGCTGAACAAAGCAATGTCATCTAGATAGGCAATGCTAAAGTTTTCCAGTCCAGACACAACCTGGTTAACCATCCTCTGAAAAGTGGCAGGCACATTCTTTAATTCAAAGGGCATCACAGTCAACTGATAATGTCCTTCCGGGTTTGAGAATGCTGACTTCTCTTTCGCTCCATCTCTCAAGCTGACCTGCCAATACCCTGCTGTGAGGTCAAAAGTACTCATGTACTTGGCAGCGCCGAGCTTTTCAATGAGCTCTTCTGCCCGAGGAATGGGGTGAGCATCTTGTCTTCGTGACAGAATTGAGACCCCTTTAGTCCACACAAAAGCAAACATCAGTCTTCCCACTACTGGTCTTTCTAGAGACCAGTACCACTGGGCTAGCCCAGGGGCGTTGGGATAGCTCTATTACTCCTAGGGACAACATCTTGGAAACTTCCTCCTTGATGGTGTCCCTGTCCTTATCGGACATCCAGTGAATTCTACTCTTCACTGGCTTCCTGTGTCCAATGTCCACATCATGGGTGGACCAATCTGTGCGACCGGGAGTCAGCGAAAACAGACTGCAAACTGTCCCAGTAGACTGTGACAGTCTGTCAGTTGCTGTTCTGACAGGTCCGTTGCAAGGTTTACACCTTCAACTGACCTATCTGTGGCTTCAGTGTGCAGGAGGTCTGGGAGTGGATTGGTCTGCTCCTCAGTCTCTCCGTCAGTCACTAACGCCATGACCAAGCCATCCCGGCTATAATGGAATTTTTAGCCGGTTGACGTGAAAGACCCTGCACATCTGTTTAGGTCCTTTCACACCAATAATTCACCTCACTGACCTTTTCCCACACACAGTACAGCCCAAACCCTTGTCCTGAAGGGCACTGGGTTTGACAAGCTCCATAATACACACCCACTGGCCTGGAGAATAGACTGTGACTGTCGCCTTTTGGTCGTGCCAGTGCTTCATCAGCTCCTGACTGGCCTTTAGATTCTTAGTTGATTGTTCCATGCCATTCTAGACCGAAGGCCGAGTACATAGTCCACCACATCTCATGACGGGATGAGGGTTTGTTTCCCACCCCTCATTAACTAGACTTAGAGGACCTCATACAGGGTGTACAAACAGAAGGTCAAAGGGGCTAAACCTTACTCTGTTCTGTGGCACCTCCCTGTAGGCAAACAGAAGGCATGGCAAGAGAATATCCCATTTTCTCTTCAGGTGCTATTCCAAGCCACCTATCATGCCTCTCAAAAAGCCCATTGGTTGGTGGACCCACAATATCCATGCGTATTCTCTCAAAAGGCCACCCAACCAAAGGTAGTGGGAATAAGGGGGCCCTTGTGGCACCACCTGACTTGCCAGAAGCTTAACAGGTCAGGCAGGACCAGACAAATTCCTTAACTTTTACGCTGAACTGTGGCCATTAAAAATGCGCAGACAACCGATCCAATGTCTTAGTCACTCTCTTCTGATACAGAATTTCCCCTATCAATGAAGAGGCATTGTTCTGCTACATATTCTTCCACCTGTAAAGCAGAAATATGCTTCAAGAGAAGAATGTATTATTTGTTCATTAAACTTTGTGCTATGGTTTATAAAACCTCTCACATTACATACATTTCATACAATCAACAAAAACATGTTTACTAGCAAAACACTAGAAGTAGTAAACGTTAATCCTTCTATGTAATATGACCCTCAGACATCAGCATTATAAAATAGAAATATGCTCCTGGTCTAATTTACTTAATTTATCTAATAGTGCACTCAAGAATCTAGCAGTGGCTATGATTAGAGAAAACAGCACCCCTGCATGGAGATGCTCCCAAAATGATTCCGACACAATTGTTTTTATGTTTTGAACATATTGACCAAAGTGACAGATCTTCAGAGGAGCTAACCTCGGACCATATAATGTTAGGTCTTTCAAGGTTTCCAAACCATCTTTACTTCCACATAAATGACAGGGAAGCCTGTCCACCAGCCAGCCTGTTCTTATTCCAACAATTTGTAGAGAGGGTAGTAAATTAAGTTGAAACCCTAAGTACAGCATACAGGCTTTTGGACATGGAAACATTAGTAGGTATTGGGAGGGACCATTTGTCTCTCTCCCTCACATACACACCCATAGAAAAGTTACATGATTTTATTCATGATCATCATCATCATCATCATCAATAACCTTATTCCGCCATTAGGCCGTCAATGTATATCAACGTATATCCTAATACACAACATTTATTTAAATTACCGTAATACATCATGCCTTGTATCATTTTAACAAAACAAAAGAAAAATAAATGTAATCTCTAAGAGTATGTTGACACAAAATGGAGCGGGGGTCAGACAAAATAGGGCTTCAAGGATCCATATCCAAGTTAGTTAATGGCCTTGACCCCAAAGGTGTATGATTTGCACCATATAGGGGTGGTCGATTGTAGTCCTTCCAGTTGGACCACCAGTTCCTCAGCAAATTGCACAGCCCATCGTAATACTTGTGGACTTTTCAATTGCAAGTGCGATTGTTCAAATGGAAAAATGTCCTCTCATGACTGGATCTAAAGTTCCATTGTAACACGCCAAAGGTTTATACCCTAGTGTTGTTCTTTGTGTGAGTACTGCTGTCATTACTGATCCACTAGTGTGCGAAAACAAATACAGTTCTTCACCATAATTGGGGATTCCCAAAACTGCGCTTTTCAATTCCTCAAATCCTCCCTCCATTTCTTCAGTCCATTCTACCTTTTGCTTACCAACATGTGCTTTCTAAAGTGCTTGCTAGAGTGTGTTTGTGTATGTGCTGTAGTTGAACACTCAGGCCCTACAATACTTGTATAGGCCCAAAAACTGCTGCATTTACCTCACTGTCTTTGGCTTTGGTATTTTCATGATAGTCTCAGCTCTCTCAGGTGTCAACTTCTTTCCTTCATGTGAAATTAAATGGCCTATGTACAATATCTCTTCCTGGCAACATTGTAATTTCTCCTTATTTACTTTGTATCCCTTGTGTGCAATACAGTCATTAACTGAACAGAGCCCTGCCTACATTCATCCTCTGTTTCACTACAGATTAATATCTCATCTACGTACTGAATTATCGCACTTTTGACCCTATTAAAAATTGACGGGGACTCACAGTACCCCTGAGGAAAACAAGTATATTTTTGTCTGAGTGTAAAGGAAGCAAGGTCTTGTGAGTCTTTGTGCAACAGGATCAAGAAACACATTTTTCAAATCGATCACCCTGAAATACGTAGATTCAGCTGGAACTATACAATAATGTTGCAGGATTCGGAACTAATGGAAATTCTGCTTCTACAATCTGATTAAGAGGGTCCAAGTCCTGGATAAATCTCCACAACCCTCCATTTGATGTTTTAATTGGATACACTGTGATATTGCACTGAGACTACGATGGCAGTCGGATTCCCTGTTTCATCAACGCTGAGCTAGTCTCAAATATGCCTTCATCGCCTTCTCAAGACATGGGGTACTGTTTTGCTCGGGGTAAAATTGCTCCTGGGTTGAGTTTTATTTTACCCTCCCCTATTCCTATCAATAGGCCAACGTCACATGAGCCCATAGTCCAAAGGACACTTAGCACCTTTTCTATGTCTTTCCGAAAGAACGCTGGTCTTTGCTGCATCAGTGCCATTTGCTGTGGGATTTCCTTTTCCTCAATCTTTATCCAATATGTAATGCTTATGAAAAACACTAGTTCATCATCTATACATTAATCGCTGAACATATATTCATCTGTTATATCAGTCAATCTGTATCCCTCCTCAAGAGTTATCACTGTTCTCCATGCTCTGCATTCATCATCTACTCCTTCTAGCATTGCTATTTCCCCTCATACTATGGCGGCTTCCAATTCTATGGGAATAATCTGCCCTTCTTCCTTATCCATAGGTACTTGTGGTCTAAATAGAAATTCATCAGGTATCCTCACAATTCTCCCTACTAATCCAGGTAGCCATGTTAATAAAATGCTCAGCCCATACATAAAGACTTCCGGATCTACCGGACCCTTCGTAGATCTACTTGTCCAGAAAATGCCAGTATAAACTCTCCTACATTTAAATAGTGTATTCCTGGAGTGGAGCACACTATTCCTTGATCATTGAATGAAATCGCCATGTTAAGTTTTGTCATCAAATGTCTACCCAAAATGTTAACTTGCGTTTGTCTCAAACATAACAAGGGGACAGACATGTCACATTCCCCTGTAGAAACAGGTTATTTATCAGTAAAGGGAACTAAATGAATAGCTCCAGAGAACTTTTGAGCATTAATGCAAATACCTGACATTGGGTATTTTCCCTCCCTTATTCAAGAGTGAGTCACTCCAGTGTCTACAAGAAAAGAAAAAGATTTGCCTCCTATCATCACATCGACCATTGATTGGTCTTGCGGTCTTGCGGTTCTGTTGTTACTGATAATACTGAACATTTCAAGTCACCCTGTGAGCTGTCCTATTGAGGGTACAAATTCATCCCGATCCCTGGAAAAGGATTCCCTCCTACCACAGTGACACCCCATATCCTAGGTGTTTGTGCTTACCCTGTGTTCACATTCCATTGTGTCTGCATAGGTGCTTGTTGCGATTGCCTTTGATGTGGGTTCATAGGTGCTTGCCCCTGCTGTTGTGCCTGCTGTGCTTGTGGCTCTTGTGTCTGATAGGATGTGTGATCCTGGGCACAACCGTCTTGTGTTTTTGTGATGTATGGCGGTGGATGACCTGTCCCCCTCTTGAATTTTGTACATTTTGTTGTATGTTTCCTCGACTTCAACATACACATGAAATATGTCCTACTATCCCACAATTCCAACACAATGGGAGTGACTCTCTGGCAAATCTACCATTATATTCTCCCTCAGTGTTTTGACTTCCATCCTGGCCATTTTAAAATCCACCTTGGGTGTTCTGAAGTACACCTTGAATGTTCTAAATTCCACTTCCTCTTTGTCTAAATCCTCCACCTCTACCTCGTGGCCAAAACCCATACCCACTTTGATCCACTGTGTGTGCATTATTCGCCTGCGGTGCACATGGTGTTTCTTGCAGGCCTCCTCCTCCACTTGTCAATATTGTCTCTTCCATAGAAAATGTTGACAATTTCTTCTGACCTAACTTAGCTTCCTCAATCTTCCTGTTCTCATCTTTCTTTTTATTCTTCTCTTGTACCAGTCGGCAATGATGCACAATTGTCAACTGTATCTCAGCCCATGGCATTTCTACATTTCTACTTGTTTTTACATGTGTCTCTGTACTTTTTGTGGAACTCCCTGACACAAAATATGATAGAATAATGCCCCTGTTTTTTCCCCCAAGACTCATATGTCTCAAGCGGCCATCTCTCTTGAATATCCTGAATATAAGCAATAGGGTCTTCATCTTCTTTCATTTTGCATGTCATGATTACACTCATATCTGACGTATCGGGATACTGTACCCTGAGAGCTCTCCAAACATCTGCTGTGCAATTATTTAATGGTGCTCCATCATGCGCCATGTTTTGTGCTGTCATACTTACATATCCCGTTTGTCTCCATGTGTGGTCAGCTCGCTCTCCAAGAATAGTTGTTAGTAGACCTTTCATGTCGCCTACGGCCAACCTATTTCCCCCCCCTGTCATTTTCCCTAATATGTATATCCATTTCCCAGCCCCTGAACTCAAACTGAGTAACTTAAATGTTAAGTTATCCTTATGCATCTTGGGCCATGGAATATATTGCGGTCTTGCCCCCCCCCTTTTCTAACAATGGGAACTGTGTGAACCCATCCCATAACTGGACCCCATTATTCCTTTATTCAATCCAGGGGTAATCGCCCCTGTTCATCTTTGCGCTGGTAACGATCTTAACCTACTCACATAGCGTGGGGGTTCATCTCCCACTCTACATGATCATCTTCAGGAAAGTTTGGGATATGGCATAGGATCTGGTGTTCTTTCCTTAGGGTGTTCCAGATCTGATCACCTTACCTCCTTATCCAGATTTTGACTTCCCATTGGGACGCATTTACCCTCCCCTTCTATTGTACGACATGACTCCCTTTCTTCGTCTGACATTGCTACACCCCAACTGGTGTGACTATCATCCTCCTCTTCTCGATCTAAATCTAATCTACTCAGAGACAATGCTCTGTGTTCATCACTGAACATGTTTTGCTCCTCATCCAGTGTTTTCAGTATCAGGGATCGTCCGCCGCTCCCTTGAGTCCCATACTTGCAGTTCTGTCTTATTTGCTGATATTTCTTATTGATCCTCTCTCCAATACTTTCTGCATCATATCTTTCCTCTTCTTGTGCTACTTTAGGCATTTCTTGCGTAATTTCTCTCATTCAGAAACCTTTTCTTATCATTTTCCATCGCCCCTGTATTTTGCCGTTCGGTCTTATTCATTCTGGCGTCAATATCTTGCTGCCTTATATTCTGTTTTATTTATTCTTCCACTTCCCTTTGTTCTCTTGCATCTCTTCTTGCCCTCTCTTCTTCTTAGTTTCGTGTGTTGCTTCCTAGTTCTTGTCTTCGCTCTTTTTCTTCTCTTTAATTTTTTTTTCTTCACTTGTTGTGCCTCTTCTTCTCTCTTTCTTTCTCTCCTGTCCCTTTCTTCCTTTTCTTTCTTCCGACTGTCATAATTCCTTTTGTTCAACTGTCTTCTTTTCGTCTTTTTCTTGTTCTTCTCTACATATCTGTTCCTGTCGTTCCCTGCTTTTCCTAACTTGCTCATCCTCACTCAACCGCTTTTCTCATTCCCTATCCTTCTTTTCTTGCTCGTCTTCATCTTTCTTTTGTCTAACCTCCTCTATGCTTTTCCCATCTAACTTGAGTAATATCTGTCCTCCCATCCATGAGTTCTGTACAAGCGTTAACTCATCGGCACTATCCTTCTCTCCTTTTCAGCTCTTAATTTCCTTGTCTATGTCTGTTGATATATTTGATCTCTCGCCTCATTCCTCTTTATCTCATATGAATCTACACTTGTCTTCCTTCTTTTCACTCTCTTCTAGACTGTCATCGCTACTATAAGTCGGGGGTGCATATACCTGAATAATATACCACGCCGCTGCTTTGAATTGTTTTAAAGGATAAAATCCTGTCTCGTCTGCATCGACATTCTTAGGTTCAGGCGGAGTAAGAGGAGCCGAGGGCTCGATGCCCTCCCCTTTATGCTGATTAAGCATCCACTCTTCTGGTGGCCTGTCCTCTTTCTCCTCTTGATACATTTTCCAGAGTTCTAAAACTGCCAGTCTTTTCTCTAATTTCTTTCCTGTGTAAGCAGCGTGCACATATGTGGTCATGTGTTGTAATACTGCCTTTAACAATGATCCCCCTAGTGCCCATGGCATGAACCCCATGTCCCCATCATCAGCGTGAGCTCCTCCCAACTCAGAGCGGGTCCAGATTCCTCTTTCATTGGTGTCTCTGTACAGCTTCTAGGATGGCCACCACATCCTGGACCTACTGCTGCCCAACTGGCACTGCTCTACCGTTTCTCCGCGCTCTCTTTACATGGTGATCCAAGTGCCTCCCATGTCGCCTCTTTCTCCCAGTGAGGTAATGAGGGGTTCAGAGGGAGTCTTCTACCAGACATCCAGGCACGAGCTTGGGAGGGTTTAGGGTGAACCCCCCCACCCGCCCCAGTAATTACCACGGGAAGCAGGCACCACCTGTAGTTTGTGGGAATAGATTTTGTCTTGTTTATTAAATTTGTTCGTATATTTGGACCATGACAGTAGACCACCATTGCAGACAGTGGTAAAACAATCACTTATGAGTCTAAGGCCAGGAGAGAAAAAATCCTAGTGCTGTCTGTTCACTTGCACACATATCACTGCTGAATTATCTCCCTGTTATATCTTCAAAAATGTGTATGCGTATCCGCGTATATGGGAAACAATTCAAATAATCTTTAAAACGTGTTCATTATGTGGAGACAAAACTAGCAGAAATGGAAGTCCAATGCATTTCAGACTATTATAAGGCCTTCATCAGGGAGTCAGGGACCAAGCCTGCAATGCCACGGACAAAGACAGAACACAGAGAACAAAAACAATATGTGAGTATTACTGCCTTTTCTCCCACTCTTCCATGCCAGCAAAAAAGACAGAGCACTACTGTACCCGTTGACCTCTTTGTCATTTTGCTCCACAGTGTTGATCTGTTTATAAACATGAAAATCCATAAAAAACAGTCACCACCGACCTTTTTGCCAGACGCTGTGTCTTCCCATTATAATACCTTTTACATACTGTAAAACTGAATGACTTCTCAGCAGGCGAATGAATGCGTTCATGTCGGTAAGAACCGAAATAGCTACATTTATAATGTCTAAAGTATTTGCCCACAAACTGTCATACTTCAATCACAGCTAAGTAATACACCGGTGTATCTAGTAATGTTATGTGAATGACTGGAGGGCGCCTTCTTTAGTGCATAACAGATCATGAAACCTTGTTTTTGATACCTGCAGAGGTTGTCCATGGGGAGAATAAAAGAGTCGTTTGTAACCCCTGAAAGAAATCAAATGAAATTTCTAATCTTAGCTACCCATGCACGCGTGGGAGAAAGACTATTCAGAAAAATGCATAAAAAAATTAGAAGAAAAAAGCTGAACAAATGGAGACGAACACTTACTTCCTTTGTGACAGCAGAAGATGCCTCCCGGGTTCCTCATAGCTAATAGCATGGCATATTTAAATGTAGGTTCCCGCGGCGAAAGTGTAGCATGAACGTAGTGACGCCATAGGCGGCGATGTCATGACGTCACACTGTTTTGTTTGCGTGTTTGTCACGGTCAGATCCACGCATCATAATAACCCTGGCATCTGTCCATTCATAACTGTAGCCAATACATACCCATAACTCATTCCCCCTTTCCCCAAGAAAAGTGCGAATGAGACCTGGTAGTTTGTTGGCATAAAAAGGCTGCAGAATTTATTCCACAATAACAAAAAACCACACTGCACACATTTGTGGAAAAATTGTTCGCAAGATGCGTCGACTGCTCCGTGTTCCCAGGACATGCTTCCCCCTTTCTTTCCTGAGAGTCCGTAAGTAGGCCCAACTCTCCCCACCTTGTTGTCCGAGCCTCACCTGCCCATGCAGGTGCCCCTGGGTGGGGAGAGTGCTGTTTCCTTTGGGGGAAGCTGAGCCGTAATTGTTCCTCCCCGGCGCTGGGTCCAAGAAGGGCGAAGACCCTTCCTGCTTTCTCCTGGCTCCTCCAGAGTCTTTCTCCTGTGTTTGTCTGGCCAAACAGCGCCACACCGCCTAGTCGCCCTGCAACGCTGACGACCAGGTGCCTTGCTTGTTTTGTTCGTAGGGTTGGTGGGTGGGAAAACAAAACCTTCCGTAGTCCACGAGCGGGGTCCACAATTGCAGCTGGATGCTGCCTTCTGTGAGAGCCCCGGCTCCCTATAAAGGGGGAAACCTCTTGTCCCAGAAGGCTTTAAGTCCCTCAAGCTGCTCACAAGACTCGGCTGGGACACGTGTAGCTTCTTCACTTCCTATACCCGCCCAAAGTCTCCCCAAGTTTACAGTGCAGCTCTCAGGCTCTGTGTTCCGCTTTCTTTTGGCAGTTTCGCTGAGACCGAACCGTAGGGCAGCCTTCAGGCGGAGCCGCCCTCCTGCAGCAGCTCACCGCCGTCGATGCCCCCGGGTGTGCAAACAGCTGATCCGGTCACTTCCGAGGGGCCCGCTCTGCAATGACGCACCGCCTTCACGCAGCCGCTCACAGCCGTCGATGCTTCCGGGTGAAAACAGCTCATCCGGTCACCTCCGAGCCCGTGCTGCGCCGACGCACTGCCTTCCTGCAGCCGCTCACCGCCGACGATGCTTCCTGGTGGTAACAGCTGATCCGGTCACCTCGGGGTCAGTGCTGCACCGAAGCACCGCCTTCCAGCAGCCGCTCACCGTCGTTGATGCTTCCAGTGGACGCAGCTCCTCCGGGCCCGTTCTGCAATGAAGCACCGCCTTCCTGCAGCCGCTCGCCGACCGACCGAGCGGGAGGCTCCAGCAGCTGATCCCCGCACTCTCTAGGAAGTTCTTCCAGCTCCGTCGGTAAGGTAAGTGAGCCAGTAATCTTCTCCTGCTGGCGCCGCAACGGTTTGCGAAAACTGCAGCCGCTCGTGTAGCGCGCGTAACGTAGTCCTTTTCAACGCAGTTCTCCTGGCAGCAACGAAAACGAAACCTTCCGTAGTCCACGAGCGGGGTCCACAATTGCAGCTGGATGCTGCCTTCTGTGAGAGCCCCGGCTCCCTATAAAGGAGGAAACCCCTCCCCTTTCTTTTGTTTGCCCTTTCGCTGGCTTTCCCCAGTAGCTGCCGCGCTTACTGGTTTCGCGGGCTTTTCCCGCTTTTGGCGCTCTCCTTTTCGCGGGCTTCTGCCCGTTTTGCCGCCTTGTCCCCGTGCCTCCCCCATTCCGCTGAAGGGAAGGGGGAGGGCGAGGGACCCACCAAGGAGACACTGTCCAGGTTATCGAGGGTGCCTCCTGCATTTTGCAGGGCCTTTGTCGTCGGCCCTTGCATAACCCCGGCATCTGACCATTCATAACTATAGCCAATACATACCCATAACTCATTCCCCCTTTCCCCCAGAAAAGTGCGAATGAGACCTGGTAGTTTGTTGGCATAAAAATGCCGCAGAATTTATTCCACAATAACAAAAAACCACACTGCACACATTTGTGGAAAAATTGTTCGCAAGATGCGGCGACTGCTCCGTGTTCCCAGAACATGCTTCCCCCTTTCTTTCCTGAGAGTCCGTAAGTTGGCCCAACTCTCCCCACCTTGTTGTCCGAGCCTCACCTGCCCATGCAGGTGCCCCTGGGCGGGGAGAGTGCCGTTTCCTTTGGGGGAAGCTGAGCCGTAATTGTTCCTCCCCGACGCCCCTGCTGCTTAGGCTCCCAAGGGGCGCTGGATCCAAGAAGGGCGAAGACCCTTCCTGCTTTCTCCTGGCTCCTCCGGAGTCTGTCTCCTGTGTTTGTCTGGCCAAACACTGCCACGCCACTAGTGGGTTTTCCGCCCACCGTGGTTCCCCCCTCTGCTCCTCTCCTTACATTTCCAAGATGTTTGTACAGATGTTCCACAAAAACAAGTCCATGCCTACCGGTGATAGGTGTACCCCATCCTTCAAAAAGTATTCTGGCGATTTCAAATTGATTGGGCCATGCCTGACCTGTCCAAAACCCCTGCCCCTACAGAATTTCGCCATTGCACAATTAAGCTTGTGCCTGGACTTCTCCATTGCCGCGTGGTTATCCGCACCCCTCCATACCAATTTAGGTATGATTTCCGACCAAACTACCTCTGTTTCCCCTAACTGTCCCGCAAGCTCCTGTAATTATTACATCATCTCGCACATGAGAGCCCTTCTCCCTAGGCTAGTTAAGTCATTACCCCCCAGGTGAATGATCAGTATTTCAGGCTTACTTCTGCAGGCTAGGAGCTTGTGCACCTGGCCCTGCAGTTGTGCCCATTGCATGCCAGGCACCCCATGCCACCTGATACTGAAATTGCCTGCCATCTGCTTTTCTTGCTCCGCTGTCCAGCACGCCCCAGCCCTAGACACAAAGGAGTGTCCTACTACCCAAACCGATATCTTCTTCTTCCGGGCTGGTGCTAAGGGAGGAAAAGAAGAAGTCATGTCACCCTTACATTTTTTCTGGCCTAATGTATCTCTTAAAGCAACCAGATTTCCATCTGCCAATCTGCTTGATTGCAACATCCCCCATACCCATGGCCGCTGCGGATGTCGCTGCCCCGATCCGGAACAAATGCGTCCCAAAAACCCCTTCAGTTTCTAGAGCCAGTTCCATCACCCTCCTGAACTGAAAGCGACTTAGCGAGGAGCCGTCTTCGTGAATAGGAAACGGCGCCTTGGTCCCTGATGCAGGTCTCACCCTGAGGAACCCTGCTACCGCCGCGACTGGGCAGACTGTACTCCCCGCAATGTGTTGCAGGGAGACTGTACATCCTTTCCCCTTCTGATCTGTTTTTGACCTTTTTAACCATAGCGTTACCTGTCCTTCGGAATATCGTACATCCTGAATCTGCAGATACCCTGTGCCTTTCGCTTTTTTATTCTCAGGGATCAGTTCGCTTACCCTGAATGCCCCAAAAAATGCTAATGAAAACGCTGACTTAAACAGTGCAACTTCGAACTGCCCATGACAGATTTCATCCAAACTCACAACAAACTTCTGTAATTTGACATAATCAATGGGTCGCCTTGCATCTGCTTTGGGTTTTGCCTGCCTGGCCCAACCTCTCATGGCCATACAAATATAGTGTTCTTTTGTGGGGTCAGGCAACCCTTGCAATTTAGAGAAATGAGCGATGGCAGCCAAGTGGTGTGCCATCCATGACCTGGATTTTCCACCTTGCCATCCCCATCCCACAAAGGCCCTTATTGGCCTATCCTGACTGTTTGACACCAGTTCCTGCTTGAATTTTTGGTACCGTTCCCAGCAAGCCAGATACCTTCTGTTTGTGCCTGGTGACAGCGCCGTCTGAATCAGGGAACTCAGATTGCCCCAATCATGTCCCACCACTTTGGATTGAATGGCGTCATCCCTTTTTCTGCTCCCGGGCAACTCTCTCAAAATTTCTCCCACTGTAAACGAGAGAGAGCATCAGCTGCTGTGTTCTGCACCCCTGGGATATGCCTCGCTCTTACTTCAATGTTCCATTTCAGCATGCATTTGTAGAGCTCTCTCAGTAACCGCAGAACCCTAGAGGTTCCGGCGGATCCCTGGTTAATTATCTGGACCACTGCTAGGTTATCTGACCACAGCATGACTTTCCTGTCCCTCAACTGCTCCCCCCCATAGCTTAAATTCCACTACAATGGGGAATAGCTCTAACAGTGTAATATCCTTGGTGACCCCCCCCAGCATGCCACTCTTCGGGCCAGGCTGCTCCACACCACTGGCTATCCAGGATTGCCCCAAACCCTAGCGCCCCAGATGCATCTGTAAATAACTTGCGCCTCTCCTCGCTGTTGGTCAAGGTTCTCCAAACACGAACCCCATTAAAACCGTCCAAAAATTCATCCCACATAGCCAAGTCCTCCTTCACTTCAGCCCCCAATCTGATGTGTTGCCCTGAATGCTTTAGGCCCACCATTCTCAGCTCAATACTCCTCGCAAAGGTTTTACCTGCTGGGATAACCTTGGCTGCAAAATTAAGATTACCTGCCATGACTTGCAGCTCTTTTAGAGTAGCCTTCTTCTTTGACCTTAACTCCTTGATGCATGCCTTCAGTTTGGTGACTTTGTCCTGAGGTAGCCTACACACCCCCTCCACAGAGACAATTTCAATCCCCAGAAAGGTTAAACACGTCACCGGGCCCACAGTTTTCCCTTCAGCTAGAGGAACCCACATCGCCCCCATCAGTTTTTGAAACACTTGCATGATCTCCTGACATCCTGCCGTACCTTTTTTCCCAATGAATAAAAAATCATCTAAGTAGTGCAGGACTGTCCCCGAATCGCATTCCTGTTTTACCTTGAACTCAAGGAATGAGCTAAATGCTTCAAAGTAAGCACATGAAATGGCACACCCCACAGGCAGGCATTTATCAAAATAATACATATCCTTAACCTTAAAACCCAAGAAGTGCTGGCTTTCTTCATGTATGGGTAACAACCTGAATGCTGATTCAATGTCTGATTTCCCCATGAGGGCACCCTTCCCCGCTGTCCTGACCAATTCAACCGCATCATCCAGGGAGGCGTAGTGCACCCTACATTTCTCTTCCACAATCCCGTCATTCACTGAACCACCCTCTGGAAATGACAAGTGATGTATTAAACGGTACTGCCCCTTCTCCTTTTTCGGTACCTGCCCCAGCGGTGATATTACCAAATTAGTTAGAGGGGGATGTTTGAAGGGGCACGCCACCCAGCCCAAGTCCATCTCCTTGGATACTTTCCGTAATACAACCTCTGGCATTGCTAAAGCTGACTTCAGGTTCCTTACATCGCCCCCCCTCCAACCTGTCTGCACATGGGATCTTGAACCCCCACCTGAAGCCCTCCCATAACAACTTTGCATCTTCAATATTATGATACGCATTCAACCACAGAGTCATAGCTTGTAATTTAACAGGGGTGGGTAGCCCGCCTTTAATCAATTCATTACATGTTTTGCGAGGGGCTGCTCTCGACAGTATGACATTGACTTTATTCACTCTTGCCCTTGCTTTTGCCCTGGGGGCTGCCCTTGCGTCTACCTTCTCCACTAGAGGAACCATGCTCCTTGTTGCTATTTCCTCTTGGATGTTTGAATCTGCAAGTTTTGCCAAATGGACAACCTTCCTTTGAATTGACCCTCCAGCACTCAGCCTGCTCCCCCTGGTAGCTGGTCCTATTGTTCCAGGAGGAGTGCCCGCGAAAGGACGCCCTTCCACGTCTAGAATAGCCACCTCTGCCCCTCCATACCTGAGTTTTTTCAACTGCTGGCTTCTCCCCCACCTTCGTTCGAGAGTATTAGTTTGTCCACAACACCCCCAACATCCATTTCATCCCAAGCCAAGGCAGGCCACACTTGCATCTTTAACCGAAAAGGCCCTATCATACTTAAGCCAGCCTTCGCCTCCCTTCTTTAAATAAATATCCTGAATGTAATGACAGTAGGCTAACATAGCTGAAGCATCCTGGGGGTGCTTTTCAATCATTATAGAGGCATAAATCAAAAATGCTTTAATCCAATTATGAATGGACGCCTCAGTTTTGGGTGTCTCCTTCTCCCTCTTCTCCTTCTCTTTTTCGGATAATTCTTTTAACCCGTTACCCAGAGGCTCCATCTCCACAAATTCCAGGATTTCCACAAATTCTTTCCTCCATACCCGCTCCTTTATTGATATTGGAATATGCCATGACAAAGAGTTCACTGACACCCTGACTGGTGCAAAACCCCCTGTCCCCCCCTGACCAATGACGCCAGTTTGAGGTAGCCCCAGGTTAGCTAAACCTTGGCCCCACCAAGCACTGGTAGGTAAAGGAGGCTGTTCAAGTGGAGCCTGGATTGCGGCGAGATTAGCCATGACCCCAGTACCCACACTTTGGCCCATGACTTGTTGACTCCCTCCACTAAAAGTAGGCGTATTCGGCCAACCTCCTGGCCATTGTATCCCTGGACCTGGCAGCACACCCGCCGGAAAGCCACCCCCTATTTGACCAGTCCCCGTGGCCCCCGTCGCCGGGACAGGCGTCACTTCCTTCTGTTGAATTACATTTGCCCCATTGCCCACTTGATTAAAAGCATTAACATTCCCACTTAGCATTGTGCCATTGCCCCCCTTCCCCCATGCTTGCATACACTGTAGCATCATACCTTTCACCACCTCCATGCAAGGTGGTCCATTCTCCATCACTGCCACCGTTCTGGCTTCAGGCGTGCTGGGTGCTACCTGGGATGTGGAGGCTGGCATAATTGTAGGTGCCGGTACTGCTTCAACCTCTTGCGCCTGCACCTCGCTTCTAGCGGGCGCTGCCTTCCCCTTCCTGCTGCCCGCTGCTTGCTCCCTGCTTGCCTTTGCCCTCTGAGTCATCACCCTCTTTCTCTTCCTTGTAGGTTCTTCCTCTTCTTCCAGCAAACTTTCCACCTCCTGCTCCTGTAATTCTTTATCCTCTGAGAACATCAATGGCGATTCTGGGCTGCTGCTGGTGCTAGGGTGATTTCCCCTTGGCTGGCTCACCAGGGAGTGCATCCAGTCGCTGCCATGCTTAGCCATGACCACCTTGGCCATAGCCAGGAACGCCTCCATGTCCATGCTTGCCCTGGTATCCCCTTTGCAGCACACCTCTTGTCCCAGAAGGCTTTAAGTCCCTCAAGCTGCTCACAAGACTCGGCTGGGACACGTGTAGCTTCTTCACTTCCTATACCCCCCCCAAAGTCTCCCCAAGTTTACAGTGCAGCTCTCAGGCTCTGTGTTCCGCTTTCTTTTGGCAGTTTCGCTGAGAGCGAACCGTATGGCAGCCTTCAGGCGGAGCCGCCCTCCTGCAGCAGCTCACCGCCGTCGATGCCCCCGGGTGTGCAAACAGCTGATCCGGTCACTTCCGAGGGGCCCGCTCTGCAATGACGCACCGCCTTCACGCAGCCGCTCACAGCCGTCGATGCTTCCGGGTGAAAACAGCTCATCCGGTCACCTCCGAGCCCGTGCTGCGCCGACGCACTGCCTTCCTGCAGCCGCTCACCGCAGACGATGCTTCCTGGTGGAAACAGCTGATCCGGTCACCTCCGGGTCAGTGCTGCGCCGAAGCACCGCCTTCCAGCAGCCGCTCACCGTCGTTGATGCTTCCAGTGGACGCAGCTCCTCCGGGCCCATTCTGCGATGAAGCACCGCCTTCCTGCAGCCGCTCGCCGACCGACCGAGCGGGAGGCTCCAGCAGCTGATCCCCGCACTCTCTAGGAAGTTCTTCCGCTCCGTCGGTAAGGTAAGTGAGCCAGTAATCTTCTCCTGCTGGCGCCGCGACGGTTTGCGAAAACTGCAGCCGCTCGTGTAGCACGCGTAACGTAGTCCTTTTCAACGCAGTTCTCCTGGCAGCAACGAAAACAAAACCTTCCGTAGTCCACGAGCGGGGTCCACAATTGCAGCTGGATGCTGCCTTCTGTGAGAGCCCTGGCTCCCTATAAAGGGGGAAACCCCTCCCCTTTCTTTTGTTTGCCCTTTCGCTGGCTTTCCCCAGTAGCTGCCGCGCTGGTGTCGCGGGCTTTTCCCGCTTTTGGCGCTCTCCTTTTCGCGGGCTTCTGCCCGTTTTGCCGCCTTGTCCCCGTGCCTCCCCCATTCTGCTGAAGGGAAGGGGGAGGGCGAGGGACCCACCAAGGAGACACTGCCCAGGTTATCGGGGGTGCCTCCTCCATTTTGCAGGGCTTTTGTCGTCGGCCCTTGCATAGTATGTGTAATGTCTAGCTATAATACGGGCAATGAGAGGGTTGGAGTTCGGTTATAAATTATGGAAAAAGCTACAATTACAATGTTGATATACTGTGGGTTTTTGAGCACAGTAAACATGGGCATGCAGTTGGGGCATGGTGAACAATTCAGAGCACCATAGGCCCTGGATCAACACTGGCAGATTCATTTCACAAAAGGAACCATTCTATCAGTTGTATGAACTACAATTCTGAGATGCCCTGAGCATTCCAGGGCCTCATGGAGTGACAACGTAACATCAGTCTTTCAACTAAAACATGTGAAATCGTGTTCTTCATCCCGTGGGGATATGGTGAGTCCAATAAGTCAACTCAGAACGTCTCTCTCTATTCAATGCATGTTTACTGCCCATGTGTACCTTCATGCGGCCCACGACCTCCAGGATTTGGAACCTCATCTGTGCGATGCTGTGTCTTGAGTCGTAGACATGCGTTGCCACGGGTTCACGTGTGTCATGCGTTCTTCCATTTGACCGCTGCGCATTCCATCCTGCGTTTGCTTTCCAGCTTGCAGGTGGCACAGGGGCATCCCAGACTATGACAAGGCGCTGGCCTTGTCACATTCCTCTGCAGTAAGCTTAGAGGGGGTCCCAACATGACAGCTGATGGATGTAGTGTCGCTGATGATTGTAAGGGGGAAGTTAGTGTAGATGGGGATTTTATTAGGGCAGTGCTGCTCATTAGGGGAAAAGTCAAGGACTGGGAGCCGATTCTTACTTGGCCTGTTTTTTTTTTATTTAAATAATTACCCCTCCTCCCCCCCCGCCTCCCTTTCTGCCTTCGAGAACAATTCCGTTATTATCGTTGTTTTATTGGTCGGGACTGCAATGACATCAGAGGTAATTGGGCACTGGCGAATTGCAGAGATGTTTGCACACTTTGCTGATGTTCAGAATTGCTCGGACACTTTTGCAACACCATTGTTTTTGCTTCTTAGTTTATACATAGTCCGCAGATCTTACTCTCAGACAAAACGAAAAGGGGTATTCAAGATCTCTTGCACTCTCACAATGTTGCAAGTTTGATGTTTGATATTCAGTGTCAAGGAAACTCTGCATTTCTCTGCACTCAACTGCACTTAACTGTGCACTTTGCATGTCCGCTTTGTGCATAGCACGAGATGAGGGAGTGCTCCTCATCCTCCTCCTCCTCCTCCTCAACCAGCTGTTAGGTGGACGAGCAGCGTGCACTCTTCCACTTCTTCAAAGGAGGGCAAAGCATGAATAGCAACACGCTCTCACACAGTGACTGCACTTTACTGTAGTCTAATACATGTACTACCGCTTCAAGTGCAGATGCTATTCTGATACCGAGTCTTCCCCTTAATGGGAGTGTTTTGTTTGGCTAGCAGGTGTTTCCCTTCAAAGGAAAATAGTTAAATCTGATGTAGAGTCTCCCCTCTCCAAGGGCAGCATTTATTCTGTTCCATAATTTCTCTTTTAATCAGGGTCCAGGCCTAGTAGATATAGCCTCTCCTCTTACTAGTGTCAAGGTGGCAGTGGCTCTCCTTGCAGTGCTCTATTGTTTGTCACACATCCCCTTTCCATCGCTTGCTCTTGGGAAGGTTGGATGCATACATCTGCATGCAGTACTGTGGGTGTGTATGTAATATTATAGATTATGGTTTTGGGAAAAAGTGTGCACTTTTCATTAGTGAAGGCTGTTAACACTTATCGTTCTTATTCTTAATTCACAATTAGATAGCATTCGCTTGCTGCACTTTTTAATTTAACAGTCGTAATTGCTATTAACATTAATTCACCTGCCAACTTTTTATTTTAGCTTCTAAGTTTTTATTATCTTTATTTCAATTCTCGTCATGTTAGCACTAAACGCCAGTCTCGTTTTAAAATTAGGCATTTAAAGTCTTTTGTCACCTTTGTAACATTTATCACCACAAGTACACTGTAACTCATTTGTTGGTATTCACTGGTCATTCCCTGGAGTCATGAAATGTCCTACACCAGCGATTTCATTGATGTTATATTTCAAAAGGTATTATGATTGTCTCCCAACATGTTGCACACTGTACTAGACTCTATGCAATTTGATTGGGCATTCCTTTCATTTAGGTAGAACAGAACTGGAATTCTAGCACTCTGTATGGATGATTAGTACACAGTGAGGGCACAATCAGAATGAAAGAGCCATTCTGATTGGCCTTCGCCAAGGCATTACCCGGCCGAGAATCCTTTGATTCTTGGCCAGGATTCCAGCCGCCTTGTCCTCACCAGGGGGCAAGGCAGCCCTTCAGCCAATGAGGAGGCTCAAAGCGGGGCCATCCCCCGCTCCGAGCCTCCCCATGGCTGAGAGGCTGCCTTCTCCCACCGCCGGGGACTCAGGTAAGGCTTTTGTTTTTTTCCCCTTTCCTCCCTCCTCCCACCTCCCTGCCCTCCCCACCCCACTTACCTTCTATCCTTGGGTCCCCAGTGGGGGACGATGGCAGCCTCCAGGCGTGTGGAGACTCGGAGCGGGGCCATCCCCGGTCCGAGCCTCCAAACGGCTGGAGGCTTCCATCGTCCCCCGCTGGAGAGGGAGTTATGTTTTTTTTCTTTCTTCTTTTTTCCCCTCCCTTCCGCCCTCCCAACCGGACTTACCTTCTTTTTTTTCCGGGAGTGGACGCATTGGGAACGCTTCTGTTTCCATCGCGTCCACTCCCGATGGCCGCCATGGAAAGGGAAAACGAACTCCGTTTTCCCTTTCCCGGCGCCCATTTTCTTTGTCTTTATTTTGTTTCTCCCAAAACGCTGCAGCGTTTCGGGACAAAATAAAAGCTTTTAGTGCCCCGGTCACACAGTTTTTGCGGGCCGGTGTACTAATAGCTATATGCCCCTTGCGGAGGGGGCATTACCAACTCAGGTAATGTCCCAGGGCCTTCGTTAACTATGGGACCCGGGGCATGACCTGAGTCGGTAATGCCCCCCCCCGCTTGGGGCATATTGCTTAATTAGTTATTTGTATTATTGATGTGTTTATCGCAAGCTGTGAACAGTGTTGCTTGGTGGTGTCCCAAAGTGGTGGAGAGAGGCAGACAAAAGGAGAGGGAATTACAACAAATGGGATCTTTCGAAGACCTTGGTATATTCAGATCATATCAATGTGTGATGAGTAAGTGAAGGCAGAAGAGCATTCATTGGAAACCTGCAGGGCTTGAAGTGCTGTAGAGCTGTTCTGCTGAGTAGAGGCATTCGTGGAGTGCGTGGAGTACTCCAGGAAGCATTGAAAACCTGCAGGGCTTGAAGTGCTGTAGAGCTGTTCTGCTGAGTAGAGGCAGTGCGTGGAGTACTCCAGGAAGCTCATGTTCCTATGAGCCGTAACATAAATGGAAGGCGTAAAAGCTTTAGGTAAGACTTTAATGCCTTCCATTCACACTGCATCTAGTTTTCAATTATTTGGATGGGGGAGAGGAGAGGTGAAGCACAACTTGCATTTCCGATGCCTCCCTTCCTCTCTGTCTTACCAATGCTCCAGCATTTGCACCGCCATGGATTTATTTTCATTCCGGCACAAATTCTGGAGATACCTATGGAGTCCACCAGCTTTATGCACCAGCATTAAGCAGGTGGGCCAGATTGGGATCCATTGTACATGCTGCTAAGCAGCATGCGCATAATTAAACCCTGCCCAACATGCTTACCATGCATTCCTACCAGTCAAAGCTACATCAAACACAGGAACATTTTGAATAGGCAGCTTCATGTTTGCATTGCAGTAGCCTTTCCCTTCAGGTAGCGATGGTAGCCAACCATAAGAATGCAAGAATTTGAGGTGGAAGGAATAAGGGGATTTACACAATCATCCCCTATGATTGATATAGCAACCTTTCCAAGAGCAATCAACACATCCACAAACAAGGCTCTGACATGTACTGCCCAAGCCAGGATGACACATCGGATTAGTCATGGACTCTGGTTATGAGGAAGGACTCCACAAGCTAAGAAAGAAGTTCTTTTATTACATGTTGATGATTTTGTTGCACAAGCAATGCCATGTTATTTTCAATTTCTAGGCAGAAGCTTTTCCAAAATCATAATTTGAACCAGCTTTCCATAATGCCTATTACATAACCGAGGGTTTTGATAATTTAAATATAGTATTCTCTCAGGTGTGGTCATATCACATGCAGGTTACTATTCAGTGCCTGAACATGTCAGAAAATCTGGACAACAAAATGCAGACATTCCGTGTAGAGGTGAGGCACTTTAAGAATCTAAGACCCACTTCCACAATGATAGTCTCCAGGGTTGTCATGATGCCAAGCTGCGTTAGGGGCAACCTGGCGCTGGTCTGAAGCAGGTTTGGAGATGTGAGTTTCAGTATTGAAAAAGAGGAAATTTAGCTGGGTTCACAAGTCTTCTGCACACAGTGTTACAGCTTGCGGCTATGATTCGAATCTACGGTGCTGTCTGGGATTTATCTTTAGACATTACAGGCTTGTGTACATTTTTTCTTTTTAGCTGTCTTTTATCATGTAAGTATATGTCTTGGCTGGTACGAATCCTTGGCCACCATCATGACCACTGAACATTTCCTTGCTATCAAGTGGTAATCTGACAGTGTCAGGGGGCCAATCGAGATGGAAACATTTTCCACCCTTCCTGTTTCTTCACCTCCATGGCAGCTGTGCTAAGATGTCTTACACTGTCTTAGTTGGATCATTCATGCATTATTAAGCAGACTGAGGATTTTCTTTGCTTAGTGATTTTTCCTCCAGCAAGGAGTCTTGCCCATGGCTTAGTCCACACACTCCTGGCTGGTTCGCCTCAGTGGGTTGAAAGGGGGGTGGCCCATTTCTATGTATCTAGAAGGAAGGCGGCGGGTGCAGTCTTCTCTATCCTAGCACAGAACCCATACACCTACGTACAATGAACACCTGCAGTCATCATGGTCCCGAAGACCTGCTTGCATCTGCTTTCAAATGCTCCCGGCATAATGTCGACATCGAAAAGGAGAGCCAAAGGATAGAAAGAAACGGGACCACAAGTAACTTAATGTAATGTAGCATTAAGTGCTCTTTTATGGAGCATCTCTGCTATTTGGAGATCTTGTTGCACGAAGACCTGCTAGAAGAGAGAAAGAAGGGGGCTGGTTGTTGGTTCACTAGAGAGTGAGGCAATTGCATATCCCCAGGTGTTGATGCATGCAGGCTGGAAGTTCTCAAGTCTTCATTGTTGGTATGAGGCCACGTGGGGAAACTTGATGTGTCTTTCTTCAATTGCATTGCCCCTGAGCTATCCTCCCGGTGACAAAAAGGGAGAGCCCCAAGAGCCCCAGGAGCCTCAAAAAGGGAGTCACCAAATGAATCAGTTTGGAAGTCAGCACTGCAACACCAGGTTAGCCACTGAAATAAGTAGGTGTGTTTGTTTGATTGCGCTAAAAGAGAGAGCAATGGCGTTGCTCCATTATTTTGGTATGTTTGTGAGTAGCTAGCTGCCCTCAGAGAAGGTTGTCGTTGTGAGTAGTGTAAGGTGGTAAAAGATGAAGGTGTGAGAGGTTTGAGGGGGTCTGGTTGGAGAAATGCACTGGGAAGTAGAGTTAGCAAAACCTGGTCTCTTAGTTCTGGATCATTGCTCAAGTCACACTGACATTAGTTTGAATCGTTGTCATTGGGTGAAATATTTCCTATTGTTCTGATTCACTTGTAAGGAAAGTGAGGGGACCAACCTGAAATCCTTGGCTGAAGCATTGTATTGATGCATGTCACGTGTTGTTAAGAGTAAGCAGAGAGGGTTCCTTCTGGATGAAGTCTCCAGGGATGGAATATGTGTTTGGTGGAGTTGGACCTGGCTACTTAGGCTTGGTAGTATTAGTAATGGTCCCATGATAGTATGTCATTTGAATAGTCTGGTTTATAGGGTTTTTCGCCAAAGGTTGGGTGTTTTTCCTGTAGATGTAGCCATCTGAGAATAGAGTTCCAGAGCATGGTTGAGAGAAAAGATGTATTTGGCTCTCTGTGCCATTTCTGACTTCAGCTTCGCTTCATTCCTAAAGCTGCATTACTGGCAGAGGCATTGCTAGGGAGTGGTGGGGGGCTGAGGGGCTTATAGCCCCTGGTCAATTAGTTGCAGCCCCGGGTAGAATCTCAGGGGCTACAACCAAAAGGTTAGCCCTGAGTCCCAACAGTCCCCACATTAGCGTAGCCCCTCATCTTTTTCCAGACCTAGCAACACCCCTGATTACTGGGCAATAAGGTTCTGACTGACTTGAAATTGATCAATTTCCTTGTGATCACATCTGGATCTCTGGTGTGGAAGACATGATGAAAGATTCAAACGACACTGCGATCGTATATGCTCCACTCTGTATATGCATCAGTTCTATCTAACATTTGCAATTACTCTGAATGCAGCGACTTTGTGCCTTAGCCCTAGGTCTTTGCATCCACTGTGCTAGTGCCTAGTACCAGTGTGCTTCTGCCGATTTTAACTGCCTGTGCACACACTGCACAATCCCAGCTATCTATGCCTATGTTATACCTAGCCAGCACTGCTCCTAGTCATCTATGCCCTGCTCACTGCCCGCGCCTCTGTTGATTTCGTTGCCTGTCCATTATTCTCTTGAATACCTATGCTGATCCTAACTGCCCATGCATATACTGCACCTAGTTACCACTGCTCCTAAGCATTTATGCCTCTGTCGATTTGTTGCCTGCACCTCTGTTGATTTTGCTGCCTGTGTACTGTTAACTAGCCTTTGTTGATTTGTTGACTGCACCTCTGTTGATTTTGCTGCCTGTGTACTGTTAACTAGCCTTTGTTGATTTTGTTGCCTGCAACTCTGTTGATTTTGCTGCCTGTGCACTGTTAACCAGCACTGCGCCCACTCTTCAGTACTTATGCTGATCCTAATGGCCTCTGCATATATTGCACCTAGCTACCACTGTTCATAGTCATTTATGCTTGTTGATCTCTCCGCCTGTGCCTTTGGTGATTTTGCTGCTTGTTCAGTACTCTCTTTAGTACCTATGTTGATCCCAATTGCCTACGCACATACTGCACCTAGCTACCACTGTTCCTAGTCACTTATGCCCCTGTTGATTTTGCTGCCGGTGCATAGTTAACCAGCACTGCGCTTACTCTTCAGAGCCTATGTTGTTCCCAGCTGCCCATGCATTTACTGTACTCAGCCAGCACTGTCCATAGTCATTTATGCTTTGCCAATCTTATTTCACAGACATTTATGCTTTGCCAATCTTATTTGCCAGTGACTACCTAGCCAGTACCACTCCCAGCCTATGCAGATCTCAGTTGCGCAGATCTTAAGTTGCCTATGCTAATACTGTAATTAGTCACTACATTTATTCTGAGCCCAACTATACGACTCCCACGACCACTGTGACAACACTATTCTGAGCCCAGCCTGGTGACCATTGCGCCAGTACGGCCCCTAGTCATCTGTGCTCACCCTATTCGCGTCATTGGCGCATATCCTGAATCTAGCGACCCCATCCAGCCTGACCTCTGTTGACATACCTAACCAACCTTATATTTCACACACACCAGTAGCTAACCACCCACATACAAACCATGTATATGCCTGCAATTTACACTGTCCTACTGAGGACTATCCTATACTTACTTAACACATTAGACCTCATTATGCTACATATTCTGCTTCCATCAGTGCACGCAACCACCATTAACATACCCACCAACTATCACGACTTGGTCACAAGGCCATGCAACCTCTCCCAGAGAAACCTGAACCACCCTCTGGAAATGACAAGTGATGTATTAAACGGTACTGCCCCTTCTCCTTTTTTGGTACCTGCCCCAGCGGTGATATTACCAAATTAGTTAGAGGGGGATGTTTGAAGGGGCCCGCCACCCAGCCCAAGTCCATCTCCTTGGATACGTTCCGTAATACAACCTCTGGCATTGCTAAAGCTGACTTCAGGTTCGTTACATCGACCCCCCTCCAACCTGTCTGCACATGGGATCTTGAACCCCCACCTGAAGCCCTCCCATAACAACTTTGCATCTTCAATATTATGATACGCATTCAACCACGGAGTCATAGCTTGTAATTTAACAGGGGTGGGTAGCCCGCCTTTAATCAATTCATTACATGTTTTGCGAGGGGCTGCTCTCGACAGTATGACATTGACTTTATTCACTCTTGCCCTTGCTTTTGCCCTGGGGGCTGCCCTTGCGTCTACCTTCTCCACTAGAGGAACCATGCTCCTTGTTGATATTTCCTCTTGGATGTTTGAATCTGCAAGTTTTGCCAAATGGACAACCTTCCTCTGAGTTGACCCTCCAGCACTCAGCCTGCTTCCCCTGGTAGCTGGTCCTATTGTTCCAGGAGGAGTGCCCGTGAAAGGACGCCCTTCCACGTCTAGAATAGCCACCTCTGCCCCTCCATACCTGAGTTTTTTCAACTGCTGGCTTCTCCCCCCCCTTCGTTCGAGAATATTAGTTTGTCCACAACACCCCCAACATCCATTTCATCCCAAGCCAAGGCAGGCCACACTTGCATCTTTAACCAAAAGGCCCTATCATACTTAAGCCAACCTTCGCCTACCTTCTTTAAATAAATATCCTGAATGTAATGACAGTAGGCTAACATAGCTGAAGCATCCTGGGGGTGCTTTTCAATCATTATAGAGGCATAAATCAAAAATGCTTTAATCCAATTATGAATGGACGCCTCAGTTTTGGGTGTCTCCTTCTCCCTCTTCTCCTTCTCTTTTTCGGATAATTCTTTTAACCCGTTACCCAGAGGCTCCATCTCCACAAATTCCAGGATTTCCACAAATTCTTTCCTCCATACCCGCTCCTTTATTGATATTGGAATATGCCATGACAAAGAGTTCACTGACACCCTGACTGGTGCAAAAACCCCTGTCCCCCCCTCACCAATGACGCCAGTTTGAGGTAGCCCCAGGTTAGCTAAACCTTGGCCCCACCAAGCGGCTGGCTGTGTTGCACCGCCGTCTGCTGCATCCCATTGATTCCCTGTGCTGTTCCCTCCCACTGGGATCCCAGCACTGGTAGGTAAAGGAGGCTGTTCAAGAGGAGCCTGGATTGCGGCGAGATTAGCCATGACCCCAGTACCCACACTTTGGCCCATGACTTGTTGACTCCCTCCACTAAAAGTAGGCGTATTCGGCCAACCTCCTGGCCATTGTATCCCTGGACCTGGCAGCACACCCGCCGGAAAGCCACCCCCTATTTGACCAGTCCCCGTGGCCCCCGTCGCCGGGACAGGCGTCACTTCCTTCTGTTGAATTACATTTGCCCCATTGCCCACTTGATTAAAAGCATTAACATTCCCAATTAGCATTGTGCCATTGCCCCCTTTCCCCCATGCTTGCATACACTGTAGCATCATACCTTTCACCACCTCCATGCAAGGTGGTCCATTCTCCATCACTGCCGCCGTTCTGGCTTCAGGCGTGCTGGGTGCTACCTGGGATGTGGAGGCTGGCATAATTGTAGGTGCCGGTACGGCTTCAACCTCTTGCGCCTGCACCTTGCTTCTAGCGGGCGCTGCCTTCCCCTTTCTGTTGCCCGCTGCTTGCTCCCTGCTTTCCTTCCCCCTCTGAGTCATCACCCTCTTTCTCTTCCTTGTAGGTTCTTCCTCTTCTTCCAGCAAACTTTCCACCTCCTGCTCCTGTAATTCTTTATCCTCTGAGAACATCAATGGCGATTCTGGGCTGCTGCTGGTGCTAGGGTGATTTCCCTTTGGCTGGCTCACCAGGGAGTGCATCCAGTCGCTGACATGCTTAGCCACGACCACCTTGGCCATAGCCAGGAACGCCTCCATGTCCATGCTTGCCCTGGTATCCCCTTTGCAGCATGCCTCTTGTCCCAGAAGGCTTTAAGTCCCTCAAGCTGCTCACAAGACTCGGCTGGGACACGTGTAGCTTCTTCACTTCCTATACCCGCCCAAAGTCTCCCCAAGTTTACAGTGCAGCTCTCAGGCTCTGTGTTCCGCTTTCTTTTGGCAGTTTCGCTGAGACCGAACCGTAGGGCAGCCTTCAGGCGGAGCCGCCCTCCTGCAGCAGCTCACCGCCGTCGATGCCCCCGGGTGTGCAAACAGCTGATCCGGTCACTTCCGAGGGGCCCGCTCTGCAATGACGCACCGCCTTCACGCAGCCGCTCACAGCCGTCGATGCTTCCGGGTGAAAACAGCTCATCCGGTCACCTCCGAGCCCGTGCTGCGCCGACGCACTGCCTTCCTGCAGCCGCTCACCGCCGACGATGCTTCCTGGTGGTAACAGCTGATCCGGTCACCTCGGGGTCAGTGCTGCACCGAAGCACCGCCTTCCAGCAGCCGCTCACCGTCGTTGATGCTTCCAGTGGACGCAGCTCCTCCGGGCCCGTTCTGCAATGAAGCACCGCCTTCCTGCAGCCGCTCGCCGACCGACCGAGCGGGAGGCTCCAGCAGCTGATCCCCGCACTCTCTAGGAAGTTCTTCCAGCTCCGTCGGTAAGGTAAGTGAGCCAGTAATCTTCTCCTGCTGGCGCCGCAACGGTTTGCGAAAACTGCAGCCGCTCGTGTAGCGCGCGTAACGTAGTCCTTTTCAACGCAGTTCTCCTGGCAGCAACGAAAACGAAACCTTCCGTAGTCCACGAGCGGGGTCCACAATTGCAGCTGGATGCTGCCTTCTGTGAGAGCCCCGGCTCCCTATAAAGGAGGAAACCCCTCCCCTTTCTTTTGTTTGCCCTTTCGCTGGCTTTCCCCAGTAGCTGCCGCGCTGGTGTCGCAGGGTTTTCCCGCTTTTGGCGCTCTCCTTTTCGCGGGCTTCTGCCCGTTTTGCCGCCTTGTCCCCGTGCCTCCCCCATTCTGCTGAAGGGAAGGGGGAGGGCGAGGGACCCACCAAGGAGACACTGCCCAGGTTATCGGGGGTGCCTCCTCCATTTTGCAGGGCTTTTGTCGTCGGCCCTTGCATAGTATGTGTAATGTCTAGCTATAATACGGGCAATGAGAGGGTTGGAGTTCGGTTATAAATTATGGAAAAAGCTACAATTACAATGTTGATATACTGTGGGTTTTTGAGCACAGTAAACATGGGCATGCAGTTGGGGCATGGTGAACAATTCAGAGCACCATAGGCCCTGGATCAACACTGGCAGATTCATTTCACAAAAGGAACCATTCTATCAGTTGTATGAACTACAATTCTGAGATGCCCTGAGCATTCCAGGCCTCATGGAGTGACAACGTAACATCAGTCTTTCAACTAAAACATGAGAAATTGTGTTCTTCATCCCGTGGGGATATGGTGAGTCCAATAAGTCAACTCAGAACGTCTCTCTCTATTCAATGCACGTTTAATGCCCATGTGTACCTTCATGCGGCCCACGACCTCCAGGATTTGGAACCTCATCTGTGCGATGCTGTGTCTTGAGTCGTAGACATGCGTTGCCACGGGTTCACGTGTGTCATGCGTTCTTCCATTTGACCGCTGCGCATTCCATCCTGCGTTTGCTTTCCAGCTTGCAGGTGGCACAGGGGCATCCCAGACTATGACAAGGCGCTGGCCTTGTCACATTCCTCTGCAGTAAGCTTAGAGGGGGTCCCAACATGACAGCTGATGGATGTAGTGTCGTTGATGATTGTAAGGGGGAAGTTAGTGTAGATGGGGATTTTATTAGGGCAGTGCTGCTCATTAGGGGAAAAGTCAAGGACTGGGAGCCGATTCTTACTTGGCCTGTTTTTTTTTAATTTAAATAATTACCCCCCCCCCCGCCTCCCTTTCTGCCTTCGAGAACAATTCCGTTATTATCGTTGTTTTATTGGTCGGGACTGCAATGGCATCAGAGGTAATTGGGCACTGGCGAATTGCAGAGATGTTTGCACACTTTGCTGATGTTCAGAATAGCTCAGACACTTTTGCAGCACCATTGTTTTTGCTTCTTAGTTTATACATAGTCCGCAGATCTTACTCTCAGACAAAACGAAAAGGGGTATTCAAGATCTCTTGCACTCTCACAATGTTGCAAGTTTGATGTTTGATATTCAGTGTCAAGGAAACTCTGCATTTCTCGGCACTCAACTGCACTTAACTGTGCACTTTGCATGTCCGCTTTGTGCATAGCAAGAGAAGAGGGAGTGCTCCTCATCCTCCTCCTCCTCCTCCTCAACCAGCTGTTAGGTGGACGAGCAGCGTGCACTCTTCAACTTCTTCAAAGGAGGGCAAAGCATGAATAGCAACACGCTCTCACACAGTGACTGCACTTTACTTTAGTCTAATACATGTACTACCGGTTCAAGTGCAGATGCTATTCTGATACCGAGTCTTCCCCTTAATGGGAGTGTTTTTGTTTGGCTAGCAGGTGTTTCCCTTCAAAGGAAAATAGTTAAATCTGATGTAGAGTCTCCCCTTTCCAAGGGCAGCATTTATTCTGTTCCATAATTTCTCTTTTAATCAGGGTCCAGGCCTAGTAGATATAGCCTCTCCTATAACTAGTGTCAAGGTGGCAGTGGCTCTCCTTGCAGTGCTCTATTGTTTGTCACACATCCCCTTTCCATCGCTTGCTCTTGGGAAGGTTGGATGCATACATCTGCATGCAGTACTGTGGGTGTGTATGTAATATTATAGATTATGGTTTTGGGAAAAAGTGTGCACTTTTCATTATTGAAGGCTGTTAACACTTATCGTTCTTATTCTTAATTCGCTTGCTGCACTTTTTAATTTAACAGTCGTAATTGCTATTAACATTAATTCACCTGCCAACTTTTTATTTTAGCTTCTAAGTTTTTATTATATTTATTTCAATTCTCGTCATGTTAGCACTAAACGCCAGTCTCGTTTTAAAATTAGGCATTTAAAGTCTTTTGTCACCTTTGTAACATTTATCACCACAAGTACATTGTAACTCATTTGTTGGTATTCACTGGTCATTCCCTGGAGTCATGAAATGTCCTACACCAGCGATTTCATTGATGGTATATTTCAAAAGGTATTATGATTGTCTCCCAACATGTTGCACACTGTACTAGACTCTATGCAATTTGATTGGGCATTCCTTTCATTTAGGTAGAACAGAACTGGAATTCTACCACTCTCTATGGATGATTAGTACACGGTGAGGGCACAATCAGAATGAAAGAGCCATTCTGATTGGCCTTCGCCAAGGCATTACCCGGCCGAGAATCCTTTGATTCTTGGCCAGGATTCCAGCCGCCTTGTCCTCGCCAGGGGGCAAGGCAGCCCTTCAGCCAATGAGGATGCTCAAAGCGGGGCCATCCCCCGCTCCGAGCCTCCCCATGGCTGAGAGGCTGCCTTCTCCCCCCGCTGGAGACTCAGGTAAGGCTTTTGTTTTTTTCCCCTTTCCTCCCTCCTCCCACCTCCCTGCCCTCCCCACCCCACTTACTTTCTATCCTTGGGTCCCCAGTGGGGGACGATGGCAGCCTCCAGGAGTGTGGAGACTCGGAGCGGGGCCATCCCCGGTCCGAGCCTCCAAACGGCTGCAGGCTTCCATCGTCCCCCGCTGGAGAGGGCGTTATGTTTTTTTTCTTTCTTCTTTTTTCCCCTCCCTTCCGCCCTCCCAACCCGACTTACCTTCTTTTTTTTCCAGGAGTGGACGCATTGGGAACGCTTCTGTTTCCAGCGCATCCACTCCCGATAGCCGCCATGGAAAGGGAAAACGAACTCCGTTTTCCCTTTCCCGGCACCCATTTTCTTTGTCTTTATTTTGTTTCTCCCAAAACGCTGCAGCGTTTCGGGACAAAATAAAAGCTTTTAGTGCCCCGGTCACACAGTTTTTGCGGGCCGGTGTACTAATAGCTATATGCCCCTTGCGGAGGGGGCATTACCAACTCAGGTAATGTCCCAGGGCCTTCGTTAACTATGGGACCTGGGGCATGACCTGAGTCGGTAATGCCCCCCCCGCTTGGGGCATATTGCTTAATTAGTTATTTGTATTATTGATGTGTTTAGCGCAAGCTGTGAACAGTGTTGCTTGGTGGTGTCCCAAAGTGGTGGAGAGAGGCAGACAAAAGGAGAGGGAATTACAACAAATGGGATCTTTCGAAGACCTTGGTATATTCAGATCATATCAATGTGTGATGAGTAAGTGAAGGCAGAAGAGCATTCATTGGAAACCTGCAGGGCTTGAAGTGCTGTAGAGCTGTTCTGCTGAGTAGAGGCATTCGTGGAGTGCGTGGAGTACTCCAGGAAGCATTGAAAACCTTCAGGGCTTGAAGTGCTGTAGAGCTGTTCTGCTGAGTAGAGGCATTCGTGGAGTGTGTGGAGTACTCCAGGAAGCATTGAAAACCTGCAGGGCTTGAAGTGCTGTAGAGCTGCTCTGCTGGGTAGAGGCAGTGCGTGGAGTACTCCAGGAAGGTCATGTTCCTATGAGCCGTAACATAAATGGAAGGCGTAAAAGCTTTAGGTAAGACTTTAATGCCTTCCATTCACACTGCATCTAGTTTTCAATTATTTGGATGGGGGAGAGGAGAGGCGAAGCACAACTTGCATTTCCGATGCCTCCCTTCCTCTCTGTCTTACCAATGCTCCAGCATTTGCACCGCCATGGATTTATTTTCATACCGGCACAAATGCTGGAGATACCTATGGAGTCCACCAGCTTTATGCACCAGCAATAAGCAGGTGGGCCCGATTGGGATCCATTGTACATGCTGCTAAGCAGCATGCGCATTTACAATTAAACCCTGCCCAACATGCTTACCATGCATTCCTACCAGTCAAAGCTACATCAAACACAGGAACATTTTGAATAGGCAGCTTCATGTTTGCATTGCAGTAGCCTTTCTATCAGGTAGCGATGGTAGCCAACCATAAGAATGCAAGAATTTGAGGTGGAAGGAATAAGGGGGTTTACACAATCATCCCCTATGATTGATATAGCAACCTTTCCAAGAGCAATCAACACATCCACAAACAAGGCTCTGACATGTACTGCCCAAGCCAGGATGACACATAGGATTAGTCATGGACTCTGGTTATGAGGAAGGACTCCACAAGCTAAGAAAGAAGTTCTTTTATTACATGTTGATGATTTTGTTGCACAAGCAATGCCATGTTATTTTCAATTTCTAGGCAGAAGCTTTTCCAAAATCATAATTTGAACCAGCTTTCCATAATGCCTATTACATAACCGAGGGTTTTGATAATTTAAATATAGTATTCTCTCAGGTGTGGTCATATCACATGCAGGTTACTATTCAGTGCCTGAACATGTCAGAAAATCTGGACAACAAAATGCAGACATTCCGTGTAGAGGTGAGGCACTTTAAGAATCTAAGACCCACTTCCACAATGATAGTCTCCAGGGTTGTCATGATGCCAAGCTGCGTTGGGGGCAACCTGGCGCTGGTCTCAAGCAGGTTTGGAGATGTGAGTTTCAGTATTGAAAAAGAGGAAATTTAGCTGGGTTCACAAGTCTTCTGCACACAGTGTACAGCTTGCGGCTATGATTCGAATCTACGGTGCTGTCTGGGATTTATCTTTAGACATTACAGGCTTGTGTACATTTTTTCTTTTTAGCTGTCTTTTATCATGTAAGTATATGTCTTGGCTGGTACGAATCCTTGGCCACCATCATGACCACTGAACATTTCCTTGCTATCAAGTGGTAATCTGACAGTGTCAGGGGGCCAATCGAGATGGAAACATTTTCCACCCTTCCTGTTTCTTCACCTCCATGGCAGCTGTGCTAAGATGTCTTACACTGTCTTAGCTGGATCATTCATGCATTATTAAGCAGACTGAGGATTTTCTTTGCTTAGTGATTTTTCCTCCAGCAAGGAGTCTTGCCCATGGCTTAGTCCACACACTCCTGGCTGGTTCGCCTCAGTGGGTTGAAAGGGGGATGGCCCATTTCTATGTATCTAGAAGGAAGGCGGCGGGTGCAGTCTCCTCTATCCTAGCACAGAACCCATTCACCTAAGTACAATGAACACCTGCAGTCATCATGGTCCCGAAGACCTGCTTACATCTGCATTCAAATACTCCCGGCATAATGTCGACATCGAAAAGGAGAGCCAAAGGATAGAAAGAAACGGGACCACAAGTAACTTAATGTAATGTAGCATTAAGTACTCTTTTATGGAGCATCTCTGCTATTTGGAGATCTTGTTGCACGAAGACCTGCTAGAAGAGAGAAAGAAGGGGGCTGGTTGTTGGTTCACTAGAGAGTGAGGCAATTGCATATCCCCAGGTGTTGATGCATGCAGGCTGGAAGTTCTCAAGTCTTCATTGTTGGTATGAGGCTACGTGGGGAAACGATGTGTCTTTCTTCAATTGCATTGCCCCTGAGCTATCCTCCCGGTGACAAAAAGGGAGAGCCCTAAGAGCCTCAAAAAGGGAGTCACCAAATGAATCAGTTTGGAAGTCAGCACTGCAACACCAGGTTAGCCACTGAAATAAGTAGGTGTGTTTGTTTGATTGCGCTAAAAGAGAGAGCAATGGCGTTGCTCCATTATTTTGGTATGTTTGTGAGTAGCTAGCTGCCCTCAGAGAAGGTTGTCGTTGTGAGTAGTGTAAGGTGGTAAAAGATGAAGGTGTGAGAGGTTTGAGGGGGTCTGGTTGGAGAAATGCACTGGGAAGTAGAGTTAGCAAAACCTGGTCTCTTAGTTCCGGACCATTGCTCAAGTCACACTGACATTAGTTTGAATCGTTGTCATTGGGTGAAATATTTCCTATTGTTCTGATTCACTTGTAAGGAAAGTGAGGGGACCAACCTGAAATCCTTGGCTGAAGCATTGTATTGATGCATGTCACATGTTGTTAAGAGTAAGCAGAGAGGGTTCCTTCTGGATGAAGTCTCCAGGGATGGAATATGTGTTTGGTGGAGTTGGACCTGGCTACTTAGGCTTGGTAGTATTAGTAATGGTCCCATGATAGTATGTCATTTGAATAGTCTGGTTTATAGGGTTTTTTGCCAAAGGTTGGGTGTTTTTCCTGTAGATGTAGCCATCTGAGAATAGAGTTCCAGAGCATGGTTGAGAGAAAAGATGTATTTGGCTCTCTGTGCCATTTCTGACTTCAGCTTCGCTTCATTCCTAAAGCTGCATTACTGGCAGAGGCATTGCTAGGGAGTGGTGGGGGGCTGAGGGGCTTATAGCCCCTGGTCAATTAGTTGCAGCCCCGGGTAGAATCTCAGGGGCTACAACCAAAAGGTTAGCCCTGAGTCCCAACAGTCCCCACATTAGCGTAGCCCCTCATCTTTTTCCAGACCTAGCAACACCCCTGATTACTAGGCAATAAGATTCTGACTGACTTGAAATTGATCAATTTCCTTGTGATCACATCTGGATCTCTGGTGTGGAAGACATGATGAGAGATTCAAACGACACTGCGATCGTACATGCTCCACTCTGTATATGCATCAGTTCTATCTAACATTTGCAATTACTCTGAATGCAGCGACTTTGTGCCTTAGCCCTAGGTCTTTGCATCCACTGTGCTAGTGCCTAGTACCAGTGTGCTTCTGCCGATTTTAAATGCCTGTGCACACACTGCAAAATCCTAGCTATCTATGCCTATGTTATACCTAGCCAGCACTGCTCCCAGTCATCTATGCCCTGCTCACTGCCCGCGCCTCTGTTGATTTCGTTGCCTGTCCATTATTCTCTTCAATACCTATGCTGATCCTAACTGCCCATGCATATACTGCACCTAGTTACCACTGCTCCTAAGCATTTATGCCTCTGTAGATTTGTTGCCTGCACCTCTGTTGATTTTGCTGCCTGTGTACTGTTAACTACCCTTTGTTGATTTTGTTGCCTGCAACTCTGTTGATTTTGCTGCCTGTGCACTGTTAACCAGCACTGCGCCCACTCTTCAGTACTTATGCTGATCCTAATGGCCTCTGCATATATTGCACCTAGCTACCACTGTTCATAGTCATTTATGCTTGTTGATCTCTCCGCCTGTGCCTTTGGTGATTTTGCTGCTTGTTCAGTACTCTCTTTAGTACCTATGTTGATCCCAATTGCCTACGCACATACTGCACCTAGCTACCACTGTTCCTAGTCACTTATGCCCCTGTTGATTTTGCTGCCGGTGCATAGTTAACCAGCACTGCGCTTACTCTTCAGGGCCTATGTTGTTCACAGCTGCCCATGCATTTACTGTACTCAGCCAGCACTGTCCATAGTCATTTATGCTTTGCCAATCTTATTTCACAGACATTTATGCTTTGCCAATCTTATTTGCCAGTGACTACCTAGCCAGTACCACTCCCAGCCTATGCAGATCTCAGTTGCGCAGATCTTAAGTTGCCTATGCTAATACTGTAATTAGTCACTACATTTATTCTGAGCCCAACTATACGACTCCCACGACCACTGTGACAACACTATTCTGAGCCCAGCCTGGTGACCATTGCGCCAGTATGGCCCCTAGTCATCTGTGCTCACCCTATTCGCGTCATTGGCGCATATCCTGAATCTAGCGACCCCATCCAGCCTGACCTCTGTTGACATACCTAACCAACCTTATATTTCACACACACCAGTAGCTAACCACCCACATACAAACCATGTATATGCCTGCAATTTACACTGTCCTACTGAGGACTATCCTATACTTACTTAACACATTAGACCTCATTATGCTACATATTCTGCTTTCACCAGTGCACACAACCACCCTTAACATACCCACCAACTATCACGACTTGGTCACAAGGCCATGCAACCTCTCCCAGAGAAACCTGAAACTTCGTGCCAGACGTCCTAAAATGTACGAACCTCTAGCCAAATCACTTTATCCCATCTTCAATAACGCTCCCAGAAACTTAAGAGACATTCTTCCCATTACCACAACCTCTCTTCGTAAAATAACTAACACCCAGCATTCACTCCGGCTCAACAGCCGACTCACTCGAGGCCCTACTACTTAACCAAGACACCACCATAACTCCTTAGTATCTTCAATGGTGGCTACACAAACTGGTATAAGAGTAGCTTTAATAAACGCCCGCTCCATGGTGACACAATCCACAGAAATAGCCGACCTACTCCTAACAGAAAGAATTGACCTCCTCGCCATTACCAAATCTTGGCTTCATTCAGCAGCTGGCCCAGCGATTATGCTAGCCATCCCTGAGGACTACACCCTCTTAAGAGCAGACCGCACCGCATCCCGCGGCGGCGGCCTTGCCATAATTGCTAAAACCTGCCTAGCATTGAGACTCACGCCTCCACCAAATGTAGACTCTTGCGAAGCCCTGACTGCTAAACTGACCACCTCGGACACCCTGACCATATCTTTCCACCTCATTTACAGGCTCTCAGGTCCTCTAGGTTCCTTTGAAGAAGATATCACCAATATCTTATCTAATAACCTTAAAAATGCCACACCATGCCTTTTCCTAGGAGACCTTAACCTAGGCTTCAAAGACCCCTCAGATCCTAACGCCTCGCAGATCAACGACACCCTTGAGGAATTAGGGTTTACCCAAAAGGTAACTGGCGCCACCCACACCAAAGGTACAACCCTTGACTGGATAGCAGAGCACAACTTCCATTACATCTATAATACCTGTGCCTTGGTCTGACCACCATCTCATTTCCTTCTCCTTAGAAGCCACAACCCCCCAACTCGCTGACAGTATAGCTCCTGCCATCCCCACTAGAGTTAAAAAGAATATCACAGCTGACAAACTCATTCCTTTAATCCTTCCTACTCTTAATTCTCTCCCTGCCCTCACAGACCCATTCACACTGATTGAAGAGTATAACAAAGTAATGCCATCTGTTCTTGACACTATAGCACCGCTGAAAATTAGAAAGTGCAAACAGAAGAAACATGTGAATACATGGTTCTCTACTCACCTAAAAGCTATTAGACTAGAGAAACGCAAATGCGAACAAATTTGGAGACTAGATCCATCCGATACAAACAAAAATAGCCCCATTAAATTAGCCTCACTGTACAAAAAAGAAATAATCCTTATCAAACAAGAATCCTACAACCTACGCATCTCCCAAGGCAACTCTAACACCAAAGAACTGTTTACTATTCTTAAAGAAATAGAAACACCTATCCAAGCCCCTGACACCTGCCTTAAAGACAAAAACTGTTGCACGAGCATTCAGAGCGCCCTAGCCAACAAGATAACTACCCTGCAGGCGAAGATTAACAATAGAAAAGACTCTGCTCCATGCTTCTAATCCCAATATAATCACCGCCTCTACACCCCTGACCCCCTCACCTCCCGCCACTCCCATGCCATCCACACCCCGCTTCAACTTCAAGTAAGTATCCACTATAGAAGTTGAAAAAGTTATCTTAACTCTTAAACCGTCCAAATGCCACGGCGACCCCTGCCCAGCACAAATTATAAAAGATGCGGCACGGGACCTCTCCACTTTCATCACCAAGCTTATAAATGCCTCTTTCTCCACAGGCATCATTCCCACCAATCTGAAAGTCGTGGGTCCTCCCACTTCTAAAAAAAAAAACACTTGACCCATCCATACCTACTAACTATCGCCCTGGTGATCAGTCATTTTTTCGAGAAAAAAAATGTCGAAAGACAATTTTTTCCAAAAAATAATGTCAAAAAGAAAAGTCGAATTCCTTTTTTAAAAAATTATATATTTATTTTGGGGTCCGGGAATAAAAAAAAAGGGTAAAACAAACAAAAAAAATTAAAAAGGGGGTTTGGGGGAAACCCCCCCCATTTCGGATAAAAAACGTATTAAAAAAAAATCCGACTTTTTTTTTGACATTATTTTTTCGAAAAAATGACTTTCGACATTTTTGAATTCGAAAAAATGACTATGAACCTATCGCCCCATTACTACAGTTCCGTTCCTGTTGAAAATTCTAGACAAGGTGGCATATCTACAAATCCAACAATACTTGGAATGTAACCACCTTCTAGGAGTACGCCAATCAGGCTTTAGACCTCAGCATGGAACAGAAACTGCACTGATCGACCTCAAAGCACAAATAGACACCGTGAGAGACAATGGCAAAACAGCACTTTTACTGTTACTTGATCTCTCAGCGGCGTTCGACCTGGTCGACCACAAGACCCTCTGCCACCACTTAGATTCTGCCACAAACTTCTCACAAGAAGCTATAGGATGGATTAAATCTTTCCTCAACAACAGAACGATGCGGGTGTTCTCACCCTCAGCAGCTGCCGACCCGATACCTATTACTTGCGGTGTGCCCTAGGGTTCCTGCATCTCACCTACTCTGTACAACATCTTTACAAAGCCCCTTTTTGATGATCTAGATGGCCTGGGTATCACCTACATTAATTATGCGGATGATACACAGATCCTCATCCCGTTGACGGGAGACTACAACAAGGATTCGCCTTTGTGAATTAGAGTGTATCTCATCATCCAGGCATGGATGGCATCTCATGGTCTATGCCTGAATGATGACAAAACGGAACTCCTCATTGTCGGCACCACGGCTAACCTTAACAAACTGGTCCACCTACACTCGAATTTCATAATAGACAATAACAACATCACAGTAGCCAAGGAAGTCAAAACCCTTGGATTCTACTTAGATTCTACTCTCGCCTTCAAAAAACAAGTCAACTCCGTGGCATCAGCTACTGCTTATACCTGTAAGCTAATTAGACCAGCTAAGCCCTTCCTTTCACCTAACAACTGTATTACTCTAGCAAGAGCCCTTGTACTATCGAAATTGGACTATTGCAATGCCCTATATGCAGGGAGCAATAAATACATCACCAATAAGATTCAGATCTTACAAAATAATGCCCTGAGAGCAGCCCTAAATATTCCCAAGAAAGCCCACATATCTGACCTTAGAAGATCCTTCAACTGGCTTTCCATAAAAGACAACATTTTCCTCAAAACAGCTTCCCTGACACATAAATGCCTACACCAGGCCGCCCCCCAATACCTTACTTCCAGATTCTTGAAACAATCCTCCAACTGCCCTTCTAGAACAGCCACTGCTAACCTTCTCATAGGGCCCAGATTCAAACGCATAAAAACAGGCAGAAGTAGTTTCCTGGTTAAAGCCGCCCAGAACAGGAACTCACTCCCACCTACTTAAGGGAAGACTTACCCTACCCACGCTTTAGATCCAACCTCATCCACTGGATCAAGGAAAACAACATCTGACCCTGACCATTACCGACCCACACCATTTGCCACTGCCTGTATTTATTGTATATAATGTTCTTGATGCTTTTTGCCTAATATGTTCAAACTGCGTGACGCCACACAGTATTGTACGCTATTGTACGTATTGTAATGTAATGTATTTTAACATATACTTTTACAGCATTGTAACCTAAGCTGAACAACCCTCTTTATGCTTTCTGCGCCCTAATACCTACGGGTCTAGTGTGCATTATAAATAAAATAAACAAACAAACAAACACAATACATAATTCAAACATATCATAAAGCATGCATCACGCCAGAAGCATCCATGCACAACCACCTAGCATGTCCTAAAACATCTTCCGCTTTATAGTGCATGACAGAAAAGTATGAACTCATACAAAAATGATTTGCGTAGCAAAGAATGAAAACCCTCTTTCAAGCATCTGCCACACACCATGAAGCACAATCAATTCTATACCACCAGAAGAAGGAACGCTCAACAATAGCCCAAACCGCAGTGCACCATTGCCATCAATGGATGACAGCATACACAACTGTGAACCACCGGGGACGCAAACCATCAGATGTTTTTACACCCCACATGAAGCAGGCATATTATATCAGCACTTTCCATTTCCACGCCTGGAAAACCCACATGCATCCTCATTTTCATTCCTCAAAGCAAACATGCCATGCACTTTTGGGTGTCTTGACCCACATTCAAGTTATTAGGCTACAACATTTGGTGCTGTGGGCTTAGGAAATCCAAGAGGGCAGAAAAGCCCACATTTGCGACAGAATCCTGGAGAACTGTGCAGTTTTGCGCACAGCAAAATGGTCCCCTGACCTGCCACCCACCAGTGCGAGCGTGAGGGGCCAGGAGTGCCATGAGTGAAATGTGTGCCAGAGGAAAAACAGCAGTGCCGGTGGCTAAAATAAAAAAAGCGTGTTGAAATCACCTTTGTTTCTCTGAAATGCAAGCTAAAAATGCCTATTTTAAACATTGCAAGATATTCAAAAATCTCAATGAACACCAGCAGACATTTGGCAGAATGTATTCTTGTGTGCATACTAAATCTGGAAAGAGAAAGAGCCCAAAACAATGTTTATAACAAAACTGGCTGAGCTGTGGATGTCAGCAGCTGAAGTGAAATTGGACTGAAAGACACTAAAATCTAAATGTTTAGAATAAATGATTGACCTACTGTTGAGTGTCACATAGTTTGCAACTGTTGAAATGTCATAGTTTTGAACTTAGAATCAGCGTTCTAGCTGCATGTGTAAAAATTGTCAGTTTGATTGAATGTAGAAAACTGGGTACCAAAGTGACATTTAGCTGAAGCCGGCTTAAAGAGATTGAATTCTGCCTGACAACCACCCCCGACAGGAGTTGAAACTTGATCAGCAGCTGTGTTCCCAGGCCTGGCTGCATTCTGCTGCCCCTGCCAAAAGGAGATGACACCTCTCTGATTGAATTGGGGAGGAGCACCTGGGGACTGCAGGAAACTAAACAAAGCACTGTCCTTGGCCCAGGCAAATGTTAAATTAGGGGGGTCATTAATGGCTTCCTCTTGGAAGGAAACGGGGAGGGGCACTGCATGTGAGCAAGCTGAGCTTGGGGGAAGTGGATAAACCAGAAATTCCACCATGTGCTTTGGGAAACCACACCCCTTTGGGGCCAGAGCATAATTTTAAAAAGATGGATAATTCATAGTGCGGACTTGTAAAAATTATATTAATAACATCATCATTCTTGTGATTTTTCTGTGCACATTTTAAGAGGTGTTAGGACCCTGTGGTATGTTCTTGGGGATAGTAGCGATAAAAAGGTTGTTACTCCAAATGTATGCATGTTAAAAATCTGACACTTTATCATCTGAAACCCATATCCCTGGTGCACATTTGTGTAAAATCTGGAAAGGTTTAGAGGTCGTTATCTGGATGAAAAGGGCAGAATTCTGTCATAAGTCGACACAACATCTTACAAAGACAGGGATCGGATGTTTTGGTGCTACAGAAAATATGTTAACTGGACGTATAATATTAGAAAAATGGTACATAGATAAATATGTATTTGGATCAGAAATAGATTTGTGTGCAATTTGACAATGGGAGGATCCTCTGACCATAAACCTACCTCATCACTCTGACTCACAACCCAGTTCCCCCAATCAAGGGAGAGAGGAGGAACTGGCCAATGATAAGTTGAGAGGGTTGGGCATAGAAGATGAGCCGACCCTCCCACTTTCTAAACACATAAAAGGAGACTGTGCAGGACAGGTAGGGACATTCACTTCCCACTTCAAGCTGATTTCTTGCGGAGCTTTTTGCCAGAAGACACCAGATCCAGCACTTAGACTTCAAATCCAGACAGAGACCAGAACTTTGAATTCAGACTTCAGAATTTGTCAGCAGGCCTCAAAATCGTTTGCAAACTGATTTACCCCAGACTTCCAAGGGGCACATCAGAGTAAAACAGCCGGGCTGAGCTGTTTGATTCTGGCCTAAAACCCTGTGCCAGAAACACCCAGAAAGCAGAGCTGTACCGGTAACCAGAGACCAGACCGCTGTGCAGTGCCAAGAACTTTTGCCAGAACCAGAGATCCAGACCGCTGTGCAGTGCCGCTAGCAGAGCTGACGCAGATCGCTGTGAGCAGAACCAGGCAGAGACCGTCCGTGGCGAGGGAACCGCAGTCCAATCCTGACCCAATCCGTGGCAAAGTCGCATTCCTGTCCAAAATATAGTGTGAGTACCACCAGAACTGTGCAAAACCCAATCTCTTAGTTTAAAATAATCTAATTCAAACTATTTTAACCTATCGAGAACTGCATCCTAGAAATCTTGTGTTCCTTCTGTGATCTCAAACCTGAAAACTGTCATCTGTCATTCTGAGCTTGACTTTTCTTTTGAGAATCTACCTTCACGAAATCGTCCGTATCTCCGGAACCATTTGTCCTATGAACGAAATTTAACTTTCTCGCGCTCGACGCACTCGGAAAAATTGCAGCGAATTGCGATTTGGCTCAATTTCTTCACTTGGCAAAATAGCAGCTCTTTGCTTTCCTTTGCTTTCCTTTGCTGAAATTCGTTCGCAAACCTGACAATCATTCATAGAGCATTGCTAAAGTGATCCTGAACTAATTTAAAGTAGCTATCACTCACCCTGAACCTCTAGAGGGAACTAAAATAATTGTTAGCATATTTTTCCCTTCTTTGCATACCACCTTTAAAGTACTTTGCCAGTGTTTAAAATCATCCCTGTTTCTCTAAGCTTGCTAGGAGGGAACTGAATTTGTATTGTACTGTGATTGTATTCCTGAAGACTGTGTGTGTCATTGCATAGGGGGGGGGGGTGAATTGCCAAAAGGGGAAAAGTGATTATATTATGTTTTGCTGAAATCATATCAAGTTTATTCCTGTGTTGCTTCTTTTCCACCTTGCATTTCCTTGTACCATATAAAGCATTCTCAGTACACGAACTGGACATAAAAATATATAAATAAGGGCTTCCCTTGAGCAATCCCAGACAAGGCACTGACTTAGTGGGACTGCTTGATTGGAGTCTTTAACAGCACAAACATCAAAAGCAACGTGTACCAGCGGGCACCCTATGGCAAAAGCATGGAACAATGATTCAGCGTAAACCATGGTGAAAATATGCATGTAAATATGTACCTGTGGGTCCCATGTCATTTCTACAAAGTAAATTACTTCGTGGTAATTTACTCAATGGTTATTTCTTCAACAGTTTACTTTGAAATGTATGGTCTCCCTTCCCCCTTCACTATAACCCTTACCCCACACCCCTGCCCACCCCCCCTTTACCCATTAAGCCACAAAAAATACATTTTGAAGTAAACTGTCGATGTAATTTCCACGAAGTAAATTACAACGAAGTAATTTACTTCATGGAAACAACGTGAGACCGACCTTGGACAATCCACAGTGCCGCAACAACCCATGATAACATGTGCAAATGTGCAGGAGTATGCATACCACTGTGCAACACAGGGCAACCAACATGTAACATATGCCCTAAAAGAGCTAAAAGAAACATGTGCTTTGCTTTGCACATGCTGCGGGGTCACCCAATCTGGCCGCACACAGGCCTAGCCATTGTGGCCATCAGCCCCCAAGTGATTTAGCACACTAAGCAACTGTCTACCCTGCACCAAATGAGACAAGATCCAGAGGACGCACCACTGCAAGGCAGAGTGTGTAGCAACAACCACATACCATAATCAGACATTTGATGGTGAAAGGTGTAAAAGGAAAGGCATTGCTCTGGGCAACCTATCACACCTCCATCTTTTAGCATGTCTGCACAATTGCAGATTACCAGCCATATACAAATCAGTATTGCACTGACGGCATTGGGAACTGATAGGCTTTGTCCGCTGTGCATAGAAAAACAAGCAACTATAGTCATGTTTTGGCTTTGTTGAGCCTCGATATTAGGGGGAACATTGCTTTCCTCTGGCCCAAAGAGCAAAGCACCCACCTCTGTGCATAGCCTCTCACTTAGGGTGACAAACTATAACCCAAAAATGAGATGGATGGAGGATTTAGAATTAATATTAACCATGGGCGTAGACAGACAAGCGAATCCTTGACATGTTTCCACCTTTTTGGGGCTCAAAAGAGAGATGAAGCTTTGTTTCCTAATGCCAGGTGAGCCAGGGAGGAATGCCTGGCATACTCACTCTCTCTCCCTTAGGGAGAAAAACTCTAACTGGAAAATAAGAGGGGTGGAAAGATTGGAATTAATCTTAATCATTGGGCGTGCTTTGGTCAATCACATGCCAAGCATACACCGTCAACAGCTTATCTCTGCATGCCAACGGCAAGAGTCTGGTTGCTATTGGCCTCAAATGGCAGTCAGAACTCCTATCAAAACTAGCACACCCAACCGCTGCTCTATAGCATCAGCAGTGTGAGATCACCAGCATCAGCAGTTTGAGATCCCTAGCATCAGCAGTGTGAGAACACTAGCATCAGCAGTGTGAGATCCCTAGCATCAGCAGTGTGAGAACACTAGCATCAGCAGTGTGATATCCATAGCATCAGCAGTGTGAGAACACTAGCATCAGCAGTGTGAGATCACCAGCATCAGCAGCGTGAGATCCCTAGCATCAGCAGTGTGAGATCCCTAGCATCAGCAGTGTGAGAACACTAGCATCAGCAGTGTGAGATCACCGGCATCAGCAGTGTGAGATCACTTACATCATCAGTGTGAGATCACCAGCATCAGCAGTGTGAGATCACCAGCATCAGCAGTGTGAGATCACTAACATCAGCAGTGTGAGATCACCAGCATCAGCAGTGTGAGATCCCTAGCATCAGCAGTGTGAGATCACTAGCATCAGCAGTGTGAGATCACCAGCATCAGCAGTGTGGGATCCCTAGCAACAGCAGTGTGAGAGCATCAGCGGTGTGAGATCACTAGCATCAGCAGTGTCAGATCACCATCACAGTAGAGTAGATACATGTCCAAGAGGCGGCAGAAGAAGATTTGGAAGGAAGCATGATTTCCAATCTACAGCTTTAGTTTGGTTTTAGTTTATCCATTAAGCACAAATGAGAAAACATTTTTAGGAAACAGGTTGGTTTTAAGTAATTTCCTAAACGTCTAAGCTTGTCCGGTAAACAGTAAAAAAAAAAAACAGCTTCCTATAGATAGATCGTTTTCCTTCCCCTTTTTAGCATTTGCGCTCTGGGCACCAGAAGCAAATACTGGCCTTCTGATAGAAGAGATTGAGCAGGTTTGCTGGGGATGCAGAGAGAAAACTGAAGAAAAGGTAGCCAATAAACGTGCTCAAGAGTAGGATATGTATGAACTCTCTTCAGGAGCTCCAGCAGAATTCTTTCCAATGAGTTCTACACTTTTTTCAATCATAGCGTTAGAGACTTAGGGAGACCCAAGTAAATTACATGGCAGAAATTGATCGGAGAGCAGGACCTCTTTTGGTTCCGAGTCCCCCACTGTCGGAGAGGATACAAATGAGGGGACCCAATGAAGGCGATGGCGAAATGAAAACACGCGTAAACATTTTCTAAATTGCTGAACATGCATACAACATATTTCTAACACCTTGTTGACATGTGCGATCAGTGACTGCTGGGGGTCAAGCGTGATAGCCACTCTGCAGATTTTGACTACAGGAGGAGCGGGGGAGGGTAAGAGGAAAGAGCCATAAAGAGGGCTCCCAGTTAGTGTCATGTGGACCACAAGATAAGAACTAGCGTTCTATGCACCCAATTACCAACTAATAACAAGGTGGTTTTAAATCATGTTTGCCATATGTTCAGGGCTCAAGGCTGTTCCTCAGCTCTGTAAGGGGCTGGGCCCTGTGGCCATTTGATCATTAAATCCTTTAAAGCGTTGGGAAATACTTTTCTGAAAACCCATCTGTATTCACGAAATCGAGCTCTGAAGTTACCAATACGTATGGAGTTTTGCCTAAGGTGAACTGGCTAGCAACAACACGACCTCACTCAACCCCTTAATATATTGGGTTAGATCGGTTTTCTCACTGCATCTGCAGCCATGCAGAGAGTCAATTTTAGGTTTGATCTGTATTGTGGAGGGAAGGCCGTAGGATTGGGAGAATGGTATAAGTATATTAAAAAGATGGTAACAACTTCAACCCTGGAGCATTTGTTAGATACTCTCTGGGGGCTCTGACTGAATCATTTAAGAGAGCATATTAGCAATGGGTGGAAAGTTATATATTAAGTCTAAAGTCACGCCGGGTGGAGGTTGGTGATTGGAAATTGAAAGCACTGGTTTTATTAAAGATTATCGTGATAGTATTGTCCTCACACCCTGGACAACTCTCTATTTGAAGTTCTTTTTAAACATTCAATGGTTTGCCGATTTCCCTGCTTCATGAAGGCCAGGCAGCTTGCATTCGTGATGCTAAAGGATGTTATCACCTTTCTCTTTTTGTCCTGTGTACGATGGCATCAGATGGAAGAGGCTATGTCTGTTTTTGAGGGCAGATGATCTGTCACCGTGTCGATTAGCAACAACCAATATGGCAATTGGCTTTGCCAATAGTTGTTTACTCAAAGCATGGAAAACACGGAATGCAAAGCTTAGTCTACTCCACACTTAGGTATCTGGAGTGTTTGTTATATCACTGGTGAAATCATGATCTCGTACCTTTTACGTTTTTTATGCGATTGTAATGTTTTTTGTTTTGTAATGTGTATTGGTTTTGTAATATTTATTGTATGTTGTCATTTTATGGATGTGTGTTACTCGAGATGAAGTTATAAAACAAACAAATAAACAAACATGGCCTGCTAAAAGGCCAAATTTGTTGTAAAAGATACCCCATCTCGATGAAGTAAGATTTGGGTAACATTGCATATGTGTAAAAATACACAACTATTAAATCTAACAGTTTAGTGCTTGCAAATAGTTGAACAAAAGAGGTGAATACAGGAGCCCATGTGGGCATTACCGGTCAGGTAATGGCCCTGGGCTAAAGTTACAGGCCTGGCTCTGGTTTTACCATAGGCTCTGGCACCCTCACCTGAACTGCCTGTTCACATAGAGGGTTAATAGCTATTAGCACCCTCATACAATTGCCGGCTTGCTTTTGTTAGGTTGAGAAATGGCACAGTGGCTGTTTCTCAACTTAAGAAAAACTACAGCTCTAGATAGCCATCATGGACGAATGGAGAAGGAATCTACAGATAGTCCCTCCTCCCTTTCATGGCAGCCGTTTCAGGGCTGAGGAAGGGCAGACAGCATGGGAAGCTGGCATGAGGCACAGTAAGTGTGCGCTTGCATGGAGGATGCTGGATGGGGGATAGGGTTGTGGGGAAACAGAGGAGGTGGGTGACTGAAGGCCAGAGCACCGGTAGAAGAACATGGTGGACTCCCACTGTTCAGGGTCACAGAACATGGCTAATACCATGAGACAAAGCGTGCCTTCTGAAAACCCTCATTAGATGGAAGGTGCCATGAGATCACTACCGGCTGCTAATAGAAGATATTGCTAAGGCCGATTATTAAAAAGAAGCTACGGCTCGTAAGTGGGATCTTTCAGATAAAACCTCCGCCATCCAAGCACCATACAGGAGAGGACATAACATTAATCACTTAAATGAAGCAATTGATCAGACAAGGAAAATTATCTTGAAGCTGTAAAAAAAAACACAAACTGCACGTCAAGAACCACTCACCCATTTTAATATATAACTTTGAAAATCACGGATAATAAAGTGAATCATTCTTATTCACCACCCGGCTCATTCCCCCGCAATTCCCTGGTATCACACATCTTGGCGTCATCGCTACTTCTTCAAGCCCATGGAGGTGGATACGTTGAAGAAATGACCAAGTCCTTTGTTCTGCCACCAAAGGGCCATATCCTCGCTTTGGCAGCTGAAATGACGAACATCCTCAAGGAATCCCTCATCAAGGGGCCAGTCTCTGCCAGAATGAAAGAGTATCTGGTAATAACGTCCCCATACATAACGTCACTGGGAAAAGCCATGGGCGACATTATATAGGGTGACATTAATGTGTGGGGATGGGTTGCGGGGATGTCCGCTGCTCCCCTTGTAAAAAACTTGTTCAATGTAATAATATCTCTGCAATAAACGGCAACTTTTTTTGCCAGGAGACATTTGTGCCGTGACATTATTAAATGGAACCAATAAAAGTAGCAATAATCAACCCACTCATGGAGAAGCCCTGAAAGGACAACATGGTTGGGTTGCAGCCAACTGCAGGCCAATCGTTAGCCTCCCACCCAAAGAGAAATATTGCAGAGGGATGTTACAAGAGAACTTCAGAAGTAAACAATCATCTACTTCACGAGCAACAGACAGGTGTCAGGCCCATGACAGGTACAGCGAGAACTGCAACACATATATATGGAGATCTCCTTATGACTGGGATATAGGGCGCCAAGTCTCCTCACTCACATCAACCTCTGTGACCTCTGATGCTGAAAACCACAGCTCTAGGATTAAAGGAGTAAAGAAGTGGATGTGATTCGGCTGGAAAAAGTCCTATTACCCCTCTGCATTTGCAGACAAAGTACAGGGCGAAGTCCATAGAATTTCCCAACTGGAAGGCCCCTCACGAAATGCCTAATGTTTCATCCTTATTCTTCCCATTGTTCAGTATCAGAGTGCACCTGTTGCCATAATACTCCAAAACTACCAGCTTGAATTTCAGTTTGATGCAGATCATAAACAAATCCATCTTCATCTGAAAGAGAAGAGCCTGTAGCAATCCATCAACACCAGGGCCCAGGATCACATCTTTTCTGTGATTCTGTGTCTCCATGGCAAAAGACAGTGACTCCAGCATCACCCACTACCCAACCACTACTGACCAATTAACTGGGAATGGCTCTGGCCCAGACCAGAAACGTCAGAAATCTCGACATTATTTGCAACCCTGTGTACTCCACTCCACTAAATGCTTAGTAAAAAACAAAATGAATACCTACCCATGCTTTGCTAAATGTATTCAGTCCTTAAGAATAGCTGCCAGGTGAAAGTTACCAGATCCATAGCAAGGGCAAAATATGGCCACTGTGATGTGGTTATCCTCCACCTCCCCAAAAATCTAAAAGTCAAACTGCAGATTGAAAAATCAGGCAGCAAGACTAACCCTTAATTTAAAATAAAAAGGAACACATCCAACTGATCAGAATTTCCCAGGTGTCTTCTTATAGCCTCAAAAGTGATGTTTTAAGTCGTATGCACGGTTATGCAGTATGAATAACTTTCAATGCTGCACTCTCGAATGTCTGCTAAGTGGATCCAGGTGGTGCGCCACACAATGGCAGAGAAAAACTATTTCTTTGGAAGATGGCTGGTCGATATGGGTGTAGGGAGCAGATGCTGTGGGGCCATGTTCGGAATGGCACATAAGGTCAACAAGTTGTCTCTGGGTGGTTGGGAAGGGGAGAGGGTAGGGGCATATTAGAGAGGCATAGACCAATGATGGAGCTGACCCTCAGAATGAGCATTTGATTTGAATGAAGGATTTGGCGAACAGTACCATTTAATGGTAGGGTCAATTTGTGGACACTGGAATTCATTACATTATTTATTTATTTCTGCATTAAACATTCTTGTATCATCGCACCACATGCCCATGGGACTCAGGGCCGGCACACATAAAACAACAAGAAACTCAGGGTCCAAATTGGGAGAAAAGCTCATAAGTGAAAGCATGAGTAACTGGCCTAGTCAGGTGGCAAATTGAAAAGTGGCGTTTTGAGCTCTTTCTTGAACTTAGCTTCTGTCTCTGCCGCTCTAAGATTGAGAGGCAATAGATTCCAGAAATGGGGGTCTTGCACATTAAAGCTGCGCCCACCTGTTTTCTCTAATCTGAATCTAGGTTTAACCAGTTTAAAGAGGTGTTGAGATCTAAGAGAACGGGAAGGAACGTGAGATTGGAGGCGTGCTGAAAGATACTGAGGTACTGTAATTAGTTTCTCACAGTGTCAACAGCGGAGTGTAGAATAGCGTGAAACACATACACCCGAATACATTATTCTAAATAAGGGTCTAGACCTGCACAAATTGGCCTTTCGTTGTGCCTCAAACAGGAACCTACAGACCAAAAGCCAACATTAATTAAAATTACAGAAACATGTGGTTAGGCCCTAGGGTTTCAGGGGAAAAAAGCAATGGAATGCTCCACCCCACTCAGAGAAACCAAATAAACTACCGCACTTTCACGAATATGCTGAATGCTGAACTTTTTAAGAAAGTGTTTGCTGAGCCGACTCTGGGAGACACAGCATAGGAGTAAAGTCAACTCACCTGGACCCTGACCACAGATGACAAAAAGTGGCTGATTGTCCCTTCACCCCACTCCATCTCCTTGCTGTCCCCTACGTGGCCCCCGAAGATCAACCCATGTAAAATGACTCTTGCCCCCCCCAAGTGTTGAACTGGATAGACAAGATCAGGCTTGATTTGATCGCAACCAAGCCCCAGAAACCTTTTCCTCCTGACGTAACCAGTCACTTATGAGTGCCACTTCTTTGCATGACTCCATGCATAAAAGTGGGCTGAAATTGCTTCTTTCTAAATAACTTCACATTCTCCACCTGCACAGCTCTCCCGTCTCCTCAAGGTGCACGTTTCTACAATTCTTCTTTGGGTCGAATTACTATGATATCACAGCTCCGCTGTTTCCATGCTGCAGCTATGTCTTTCCATTGGAAAGCTCAATGATGTAGATAGGCAGCATGTATGGATCTTGGCATTCAAATCATGCCTTTCCGGCTCTAAGCATCATGTGAAAAGGCTGTTTGGTTTCAAGGCCAGTTCCCATAAGGATCGTAGTTCACAAATGGGGTCTTCTTTGGGAATTTCCTAACTTCATTGACCTAAAAAAAAAGAAATGGTGGCATTCCCGGCATCCAAAAGATATTCCTTAGTCAAAAGGCCTTTCTCCCACATGCCGGGTCCAGTTATGTTTATACCGACTCCTGGATCTCCTAAAATAAAATGGACACACTGGAAGAAAGGATTTCTCCATTATAGAGGGGCGGCATGTGGATCTTCATTCTCCAATGAGAGAAAAGTATCGTGCTCCTTATGCACTTTCTGGGGTATGAAGGGCAGAGAATCCATAAAATAACACTTTCAGATGTAGGGGAAGAAGTTAGTAGTTAGTAGAAATTAACTAGAATTGGCTCTATACAAATTGGATGCCCATTTTAGATTGTCAGTTCAGTTGAGCCTTGGCATTGGAGGTGCTGGTCCTGTAGTGGAGCTTGCTATGTTTTAACCTAATGAACATCGTTCCAGCTCACATGTGCCGATTCCTGGCTTTACATTACTGGCGACGAGTTGTCTATGCCTGCAAGCCCCAGTCCGTGTTGTTGTTTAGTGCCATTGTTCCGCGCTGCTCTGTTAGGCCCGGAGCTGACACCAGGTGAGAGAGGAAAGAGCACTAGGTGAGGAATATAGATTGTTCCATGAGGCCTGTGGGTAATTAGCTCTGCCTTATAGGAAGAAGGGTATAAACTGAATCAATTTGGTTCAACAAGCAGTGCGAGCGCTAGCGTGCATCTGAGGAAAGAACCCCATGGATGTGACACTCTTGTGATTGGTCCCCTATCTGGTTGGCACAAGTCCGCCACGCGGGCGGCCATACTGGGTTTGGCACAGAGATCTGAACGGCTCGGCTATATTTGGATTGGCCAATTATCGCTTAGAAACGCTGCAGACGTTCCCTATACGTGCTGCAGGACACTGTGTTAAAGGAGAGCAGCAATCCACAAAAAGTCCTTCTGGATGAGTAGCGATTATAAAAGACCAGACGTGAAATGATGTGTGTGTGACAGGAGTCTGACAAATGGTCCTTTCAAATACAATTATAAACTGTGTTACAGTTTAGACTTTGTTGCCAGCACCACTGGATTTGGAGAGGAAAATTGCAGAAGTCAAGCTATTACCCGCCATCATGGCCATGCCTGGTGTTCCGGGTCCAGTAACCTGTGTCGGCTGTTGTTAGGCAGAAACCTGTGCAGTTCCCTCTGGGACCACTGCAAAAGATTTAGGACTACAGATGTTTGGCAGTAAACCCACTTGGTAGCAGTCTGTACCACACAGATTCACTTGGTAGCTGTGGCTGAACAGTCAGACTTCCCTCAAGAAGAGTTAGGCAGTATACAGAGTATTCACAATAGGTCAGGAGCACACAATAGAACAAGTAAACACTGACCAGGGCTTGGTGTAAAAGAGATATCATTATTTATTAAAAACCACATCTAGAAAAACACACAGGCACTAATAATGAGCAATTCAAAAACACGGTCACTAAAAGATATACACTCCCTTAAAAGAATATTAGACAAGTCTTAAGTAAAGCCCCACTTATTTTCAGACAGCGGTGAGCGCTTAACGCAGATGGCACTCTAATAGTTTGTTTTAAAAAGGGAGAGAAAAGCAGAGAACAAATTGAAACAGATCCCAACACTTTTTCAAGAACACAACAAGGGAGGAAGGCAAAGTAAAACCGTGAAGTTAGAGTTCAAGAGGCCGGATCCACCTTCGGAGGATCCAAACGAAATGTGTCCAAGGTCACACGGTTGCAGTGCACAAAGGTCTTGTAAAGGTTAAAAAAGGAGTTGGACCACAGAAAGGGACAAGTTAGAGGGTGAAGGCGGCCAGCCCAGTTCAGAAGGTTAAGGAGTTATTATTACCTTGTAGCAATCTTTAGAAAGGGAGGCCTGGCGGACACGGTACCTTAAAGTGGTGAGAACGCTCCAGCGGGGGCAGTTGTTCCTGGCAGCGGGTGCAAGTCAGTGCTTCGTCCGGGGGAAGAGAGGATCTCGTCGTGGAGGAAGACAGGAGTCTGTTGCACTGCCAGGGAAGAAACCAGCCATGGAGTTTCACAGGTGCAAGGAGCGGTCCGGTGATTCGCGGTTCAGTGGTGAGTGGCTATCCGGCTGCTGGGGTGCTTGGCACGGGCAGTTCAACCACAAACCGGGCTGGGGTGCGAAGAAAGAAAGGAAAACTGGTTGTGCCCACCAGTCAGGGGAAGAAGCCTCTCCAGCCGGGAGATCTTCTCTGTCGTCGGGAAGTGGTGAGTCGTTCTGCAGGGCTCCACCGTAGGTGTCGTTGTGGTAGGTCAGCTCAGCTTCTCCCTCGTCGGATTCTCAGGTCCTGTGGCGACTTCTGAAGTTCCAGTCCCCAAAGCCCTGCTTTTATGCAGCATACCCCCATTCACTCAGCCTAGCTGTCAATCGAACATGCTAAGTGGTGAGCCGACCGGCTCACCACTTGGGCCAATCACACAAGAATGCGACCTGAGTTACCTAGGTAACTCGGTCCAGGGTGCCTAAACCCCCTCCCACACCCCCTGTGGTACCCAGACAGAGTGGCACCACTTTTGGAGGCTTCTGTGGAGAAGCCCGTCAAAAAGTGGAACAAAGGGCTCGACTTGGGTTGGAGTCACAGAAGAGAATACAAACGCCATTTTAGGATCGAGTCTTGGCAAAAAATACCAACCGAAGAATTAATATTAATTAAATAAACCGGCGGTATGTTCGAGGCTATGAGAATTAAATAATTAAATTTGGTAGCCTCGAACAATGTGAAAATTCCATAGGAAAATATTCGCAGTCGAATATAAAAAGTAGTTTCCACTGCCACCAGCCAAAACTTGATCAGGGGGGACGGAGACATTCCCCCTCGACTAACAGACCCCGGGGCAATCGAATTGCCCCGACCAGTACGTCCACAATATGATGGTTTGTACTGGTTACTGTTAATAATTTGGGACTAGTAAAGCCAATGGTGACTGTACATGCCCGGGGAGACAGTAGTCAGTCCCAGGGTGTGGAGTCTATGGTGGGGTGTCACTATGACACCCCTGTGTTACTGCACGGAGGGTGCTGTGTAACACACATAGGAAAAACACATGAGACCCTATGGAGTAAAGGACCCCATAGCCCATAAAACACATTACCAATCAAAGGAATACCATTAGTCATGTCCAAGAGTGGGAGAAAAAGAGTCTCACTCTTGGCAGGAGGAAAAAAAACAAACTCCAGAAATCCAGCAAAGCTGCTGGGGGACTCACTAGGTTAGGAAATTCAGCCTAAAGAGAGAATTCTCCCTAACAGCTGTATAGCAGTTGCTGTACTTTGGTGGCTGAGTCGTCTTTCTGTTGTATATGTTGCACATCAAAAACCCCTCTGTGTAAAGCACGCAGTGGCCTCTTGTATCACTCAGCGGATGTCTGTGATGACCTCGACTATGAGCTAGTAGTGGCTATACACTTATTTCAGGGTCATTCTGAAGAAGGTTATCCTCGTGCTAGATAGCAAACGCGCAGCATGTAACGAGACCCCTGTAAGACACGGGACTCTTTGCAATTGCCTTAACGTGCTTTGCGAAAACCTATACTGTATTTCGAGGTGCGACAGAAAGGTGTTAATCTGGAGCTTGCTTGAAACTAATAGCTGGTCTTCATTTCAGTTTTAATGATTTTAATTTCAATTTTTCCTGCCATGGTTTTTCAGATAGATCTCCTTCACTGATTCGAGGTAACCTGGGGTAATGCACCTACAATCAGAGGGGCTGAGTTTACTTTAAGGTTGGGGAGGGAGACGTGTCAGGGGAGGGGCCTGATGAAAATGAAAGCATATGATTTACACCTCCCTATGACTTTCACCAAGTTCTGATGTTATTTCCCCTTTCTAATTCAATATTGGAACATATATCCTAACAGCACTATTTCATAAAGCATTTTCCAGAATGGGCTCCACTAAGTCCTTTGGCTGTCTTGTGTTTTAGCACACTGTGGTTTTAGAAACGCAGCCATTTAGGGGAATGCCATCCTGATAAATGTGCTGAAGTGCTGCTTTTATGGTATTTTTAACGAAATAAAGCTGAACTGAATCCTGAATGCATCCTGATAAATTGTTCCAAAAAAGGTAGCAGGCGCTCCTCTCCAGAAAGAACATGGCATGATAACCTGTTCTGAGATGAGAGTTTGCAGCACACGCTTTTTGCTCACTGTACCTTTCACAAATGGGAAATATCCATTTGCATATCAGTCTTTGTCCCGCCCACATGGGCAGTCCAGCACCAAAATGCTAGGCAATTCCTCTCTGAACAAGAGTACCAACAGCAACCCCATTCACGTGTTTCAGCCTTTTTGGGCCTCATCAGTGAGGTGGAGCTGTGCCTCTCTGAGCACAGTGAGCAGGGAGTCCACGTCTGGTTGCGCCCATGTAACTCAGGGTGACCAACCCCAAGTTCCTTGCAAATATTTCAAAAAAGGTAGCAGGCGCTCCTTTCCAGAAAGAACATGGCATGATAACCTGTTCTTGATGAGAGTTTGCAGCACACACTTTCTGGGGATATGGGGTTGCTGTTGGTACTCTTTGTTCAGAGAGGAATTGCCATAGCAATTTGGTGCTGGACTGCCCATGTGGGCGGGACAAAGACTGATATGCAAATGGTTATTTCCCATCTGTGAAAGGTACAGTGAGCAAACATCGTGTGCTGCAAACTCTCATCTCAGAACAGGTTATCATGCCATGTTCTTTCTGGAGAGGAGCGCCTGCTACCTTTTTTGAAATATCCTGATCAATTGGCCCGCTAATTAGGAATTGATGGCCGTGATGCTTACTGATGGACATCCAGTGTTACTGCTTCCTTGTGTGGCTCCCCTTGCCTGCAAGAACAACAGACAGCATGTGACTTTTCTGCCACTCATCATGCTTTTAACCACGATCTTCTCTTCTGGTTTCCTCCACAATAGATGCCACAGTTCTCCATCAGTCACTGAAATGTCACTCCCCAACGGGATGGCAAAAAGGAATGTCAACAGCTGGGGGGGAGACTGAGAAAACATAGATCCAAAACAGCAACATTTTGAAGAACGGAGAAATGACCAACAAAATAAAAAGAGCAGTTCAGGTCTGAACAAAATCAAAAGCAATTGCCAAATAACAAAAAATGCCAGTTCTAGCTAATATAAAAAAATTAAACAAATAATTCAAAAAGCAGATAATAGCATAGAACATCTGGCATCCCTTCGCTACAGACACTCCTTTTCTCTAAACTCCTTTCATTAAAAACAGACTCTTTGCCCATATTTACTTTAGTGACTGAAAGTCAATGGGAGGTTCTAGTTGTTGTTATATATAAAAAAAACATGAACCCTTTACAAAGTAAATGTCTCTATTCTGTGTCGTTTTGAACAATTCTGAAAGGCATACGGACCTTTGGAACAGCTCTTTTAAGAACTGGTCCTGCCCCTTCATAGAATGCTGTACAGATGGAAGATTTAGGAAACAGAGGTAGGAAGAAAAGTGCCTGGGGCACTGGCGTCCTTGAGGGGGCTAGGCAGCAGGATGTGCAGCATCCAATTAAGGACTGTTCAGCCATTACCGGTAGGCCTTCTCCTAATTGGTGTAGCATGCTGAAGAGCTTAGCACACTTAAAACAAACAATACATATCCATGGGTACTTCTAATCCATTCTTTCATGTTTCGAGACCAGAGATTTATTCGCAAGCCAGCTGGAGAAAAAGAAAAAGGTACAGTGAAAGGGGATGACTGTGTTCCCTTATCCAACATAATAAGGTGAAACCTTCAGATGGACCAGACCTTCCACGCAGCCCAAATTCCCAATCTTGGCACGGGACCTGCTGAAAATGTGTTTTTTACAGCCAACCAAATGTGTTTGTTGCCTTCTTTGTTAAGAAATGCCAATTTTAATAAACTAAAGTTAGTTTAAATGGAACAGCAAAGGAAAAGTGAACGATTCTCTCATTTAGGAGGAGGGCTAAATTAACATGTCGTGGCAATTTAAAAGGGCATTGCTTCTTAATCTGACACTGCAATGCATTTCTTTACTGTTACATACAATTGCCATGTGGGTAGACAGAATGATTTTCGATGGTAGTACATTCAATTTAATGTATTTTAAGTTGTATTATTAGATTTCAGCTGTTCAGTTCAGGTGCATGTACGTAAAGACTGTACCTAATACGGCCATACCCTTAACATGTTTTTCGAGTACTTCAACCCTAACAAAACTGTACTTTTTGTTGATGACATTCCCTTTCACATCACAAATAACTGAGGAAATTGGTGGTGATGTCATACGTTCTTCGCAACACATAGCTGATACTGAAGGAGGGCCGTAACGATTGGTAGCGACTGGTCACGGTGCACACTTTCCTTGGCAAACTCTCGTTATGCCCACCACATCTTCCCAATGTTGATGGACAATGAAAGCTGTGAAATGAAGTGATGAGTTTTGAAACATTGTTACTATTTTTAAAATGTTTACATTTCAGTTTTTGGTGAAACATCTTACATATGATATTACTGTGCTATGAAATATAACATTTCTGATGACATGACAAATTATATCCGAAATGACATCCCAAATGACACCAGTGCTATTGCATCATGCAAATGATTGACAAAGCAGCACATTACAATACCCGTTCTCGTCATATACTATTCCAAAGGGGAGCGAGGTAACTAAACTCATTGGATCCTAACTTGCAGGATAGCGTATCTATGTGTTCACCAACGGAAGGGTTACTTACCAATTTCTTCATATTGGAAGCCCTCACGGGGCATTTCTCTATGGTCCCGAGACCGATAGGCTCAGCAGGAAAACGGGGCTGGTTTAATGAAAAATGCAGGCTGGCAAAAGTAGAACTTTTGGCTGCACTCAAGCACCCTACGGTGGATAGACGTAGCATTGTATTGGCACGAGCTGCCTTCCAGAGGACGCTTTAGCAAAGGAAATGGGAACTGGAGACCACAGCCTGGGAAGAATTGTTGGAGGCTATAAGGGCAAATGATGCAAAGGGCTTTTGGGAATTTGTATCTAGGGGGTCTCGTGACAGCCCTCTGGGGATACATGTGGGGGCCTCAGACTGGGCCTCTTATTTTGGTACTCTGTATGACAATGGAGAGACTCAGTGTGGGGGAGTAGCATTACGTTTCTCTCTGGAGGAAGTAATCAAGGCAATTGGGGCACAATCTTGTAATTGAGCTCCTATGAGCCAGATCGACTTTTGGGCCCCGTTGCTGAGGAGAGCCTTCAATGCCTGTCTAAGCTCGGGGCATTATCCCCATCATGGAAGACACCAACAATATTCCCCATCTATAAAAAATGGGACATCACCAAACCTCCTCCTATCGCCCCATTTCTCTGTTGGATACAGTATTTAAAATCTTTGGATGGGTTTTGCTGGGGCACTTGGAGTGTTGGATCACTGAGAGCAATGTCCTCATGGACATCTGCTAAGATGGATTTCTGAACTCTGACCTGGTGGGCAGAGGTTCAGAAGGCCAGCCTAGTTTCATGCAACAGGGTAACCTTCTGGACAAGCCAGACCAATCAAGGTAACGATGGCGGTCGTCAAGACTTGGTCTCTGAGGGGGTGAGGGTGACTGAAAGACCTCAGTGAGCACACAGAGCGAAGGAAACTTACAAATCACTCCCAGACAGGTGTGGATATATCAAAAATATAAACACATTGATTACAAGGCCTTTCTACCTTCAACACACAGTAGAAAAATCACAGCAATACTATCAAACCAACACAATCCTATCTATACACATATCTACAAGACATTGGGGTCTGATGGATGAATTGCACCAATGGGTCCACAACCTAGGCAGGGAAGGAAACAGGCAGTGCAAAAACTCTTCAGACCCAAATGCATCAAATAGTAGTCTAACTGAAAGGCAGTCCAGTCCCTAAAATGAGGGGAGCCTAATGCTCAAATGTACTTGCAAGCTTTACGCACGCGGTAGTTCAAATGGACAAAGTAGGGTCTTTTATAGGGGCTGTAGCAGCTAAGGAAGGTGGGTAAGGAGATGCAGAATAGGTTCCCACTATTCGAGGAGGGCCTACACTTGAGGGCAGAGTTGATTCCAAGAGTTGGGAATAGATCCTAGTTTGCACAAGCAGTGGAAAGAAGAGGGGCGCCCAGGGGCTACTCGTGCATAAAAATGGATGGAGGTGCTCGGGGCCACTGGTTAGGGTTGCGATTACTCACTGACCCCTGGTGCACTCCAGACCAAACTTCAGCAGTCGAGTCCACTTCGGTTGCAGGTTCAAGTGCAGCAATTTGATGGCTCTGTGGCTTTCAGTGGCGAAGATATGACTCCCTGACGGGACAGTGGCAATTTCTCCGCTCCTGGTGGATGGATAAGGACAGTTTCACTGCAGCAGGCTTCAGGGGCAAGAGGGTCACAAATGCAGTGCACCTGCAAAGTTCATCACCAGGGCTGGGCAACACGGTACCAAGAATGCTCCAGTTCTGGCACACTCATCTCACTTCAGACCTGGGAACGCAAAGTGTACGAAATTCGATGTGAGGGTGCACTCCAGACTCTCTGGCACCCAGGATGTGTATTGGATCCAGACGTTCCAGCCCACATCCTGGAGGCACACACACAAGGCATGCAGAAGCCCACCAAAGCTTGGCGTTTCGCGGGAGAAGGCATGCCCAAAAAAGGACTGACCCGGGTTGGCATGACCTGGGTAAGGGGAAGGGGCAAGATGGACAAAGGACAGGACAAAGACCCTTGTGGCATTGCCATTTTGGAGCCAGGCCACCTATGCATGCCAAAAGCGATAATCGCAGCTTGCCAGGTGGAAAAGGGTTAAAAATACACGAAAAGATAAGCTGCCATCAGCCCTGTCCGTGACATATCTGCCCATCTCCTAAAAAATCCTTCGAGCGTATCTAGGGCCTTTGGAAATGACTAACAGACCCAAGTGGACTGTACTGGAAGGTACATTGTACACTTGTTACAGGTTGCAGAAAAGTTGCAACATTGGAAAGGACTAAGGGAAACAATGTCTACCAGTACTAACTGTCTTAAGGGCATGTCAGTTTCCCAATAAGAAGTGAGTGAAACGCCCAGAGGAGTGCAGCAGAAGGCTGTGCTCCTCTGGCAAAGTCAGACTATGGTGTGCAAAATCAGCAAAAAGTTGGGGGGTACACAACTGGAGGGAAAATGATCCATAAAGTGTAAACCTTTCCTAACAACATCCAATTTGGTTTTCGCCCTGGTTTGGGCACTATGGAGCAGGCCCTCAACCTGTATCTCTTGATATCTAATGTTTTTTGTAAGGGTGAAACAGTCTACCTTTCATTCATGGACTTAAGCACGGCTTTTGACAAGGTAGATCGCTCGAAGCTGTGGGCCGTGCTTGAGTCCATGGGTTGTCCGGTTTATATTGTGTCAGTTATGCGGGAGATTCACTCGATCACTAAAGCTCATGTTCGGTTTGGACCAGGGGGAGGTGCACCGTGTGGTTTGATGTGATATTGAGAGTATGCAAAGGGTGTGTATTGGCACCCATACTCTTTACCTTATATGTCAATGGGTTGCTGCATGTACTTTAGAACACCGCTGTGGACTTCATGCGAGTGGGGGGTAGGCCATTTCCGTCTTGGCGTACGCCTACAATACAGTGCTCGTGGCCAGAACACCCATGGCCCTACAGGTCTTGGTGGGTGCATACGCATCTTCCATGACCACCTTAAGTTTAAAAATACATTCTGTAAAATCAGCGGTTATGAGCTGCAGTGGTAGCAAAAAGACGATTAAGATGCGGTCCATTATTTGCATAGGGGGTATAATCCCGAGGGTAAACAAGTAAGATTACTTGGGTGTTAGATTCTCTGAGTGTTTTTCGAGTAAGGCACATGTAACTAAACAATCTTTGAAAATGTGCCAATATCTGGGAGGTCTCTATCGTTTCTCCTCTAGGTGTAAGGATCAACATCTGGAATCAGCATTCAAGGTTTATTCCATGCAGGTCAAGGCAGCCTCTCTTTATGTAGCAGCACTCTGGGGGTTTCAAAAGCCAGGTGATATGCAGGCAAGGGAAAACCGCTACTTTAAGAAGTTACTTGGACTCCCTGGTTCTTCTTCTTGTGCATCTGCACGTAGAGAACTGGGGATGCCCTTTTTGGTGGATTAGTGGGCAGCTGCCCCTTGTTTATTATGGCTCAGAATTTGGGGAAATCTCAAAGCTTTGTTTTGCCATTTTATAATCAAAGAAACCATAAGCAGGGATTTGTGGCATAAGATACCCTGGTAAAATGTGTATGTGAGTACCTGTGCAGGGTAAATATGTCGGTTATGCCACCTGCTAGTAGGCTGCTTCAAGTCAAGGAAGTAAATTCCTCCAAGAATGTGGCAATTATGGAATTAGTAGCCATTCACACTAATGTAGTGCTGCCTTTGCAGGCTGAGGTGTTTCGTCAGCGTATTAGCGGTTTTTCCTCTATCCAGCCATATCTCACTTGGGCTAGGGTGGGTCATCACAGTTGGTTTATTACCAGGTCTTGCTTCAATTGTTTGTGTTTGAGGGGGAATACGGCAAAGTGGGCAGGCTACCCGGATGATCCTAGCTGCCCGGTTTGTGGTGCCCCCCTTGAAGATTTGGCTCATTTTATCTTGTTCTGTCCTGGATATGGAATGATCAGAGAGTGCACCATATTTCAAGTCTTGAGATGCACTGATCTGCGCCAACATAGGCCAGCATTGCTGTTGTCACTAAAGGCTGAAACAAAATGTTCAGCCTGGGCTTTGTTATCATATCCGAAGGTTGCAATGTCTCTGAGAAGGGGATCTCTAAGAAGGTGCGTTCCAGTATTATAAATTACCTTGTAATGTGTGACTATGAATTGTACTGACCATCTCTGTATTTTAGAAGACTAATGCACTGTTTTATTGTGATATGCTGTGTGTGGTTATGAACTACACTGTATACTTTTGTATTTTAGAGATCAAGGTATTTTTTCTATTGTGATATCTTATGCATGTATTTAATGGATATTGCTTTGTCCGAATAAAGTTTTCAAATCAATCAATTTCTTAAAGAAAATGGGGAGGCGTCTGAAATTGAAAGCATCATTATGAATAAAATAGTATTAAATGTCAAATGAGATGACTTTATCAGTAAATATTAGTGTCTGAAATAGTTGGGTATAATAGATGAAACTGTTCAGATAGTGCCATATAAAAAGCTACTTTGAATAATTTAGATATTTGTTTGTACTATACTTTATTTTTTTATTTGCATATGGTTTTAACAAAGAAAATCTTTACAATATTGCAACACGTTTTAACAGAATACATTTTTAAAAGCTAATTTACAATTTCAAAAATGTACAAAACTTCAGAATAAAATTTTACAATCTAACATCCAACGTGCATAGTGTTTAACAGAAGCAACAGAGACAATATATCAAATATAAACCAAAACCATAAAAAGAGAAAAGCACAATCAAGGTACTTCGCATTCCATCTTAGACTATGTTAGTGAAATAAAAAAAAAAAATTAACTACATGAAGTTTAATATAGTAAGTACATACCACCTCTTCCTACTATAATTTAAAAAATAGTCTAATATAATGAATGTTAATACAATCTTCAAAGAAAAAGCATTGCATCGTGCCATCCAGTCAACAGTTTAATATCGATTATACAAACATTCACTCAGGGAAGAGAGTACTGGAAGAGAAAAGAATGCCACCATCGGGGAACAGCTGTATTTATATCCAGTGGTATAAGATGTCAACGCCTACAATCACTCCCATTTGGGTTATATTTAAATTGAATCAGACCACATGTGTCTATCAGAAATCGAACCACAGCAATTTTGAGCCCCACGGTATTGCCATCTAACATTTGCCAACATACTGAGTCCAACAAGACCATGCATGGATTTATTGCAAACTTTGCAAAGCTGGCAGTCCGTTGGGATATTAGAGCAGAACAATCTAATAATAGATGTTTGAGTGTATCTTTCACATTATTCTTCATACACAATCTACATAGAATGACTGACTTCTCTTTACCTGGGCTTATCTCCATTATTTCCCCAGTCAGTAAAACATTGAAACAGAATCTCATATAAGCATTTCTCCATAGATGACCCGGGAAACACATCAAATACCTTTCCATGTTACCCAACTGCTTCCAGTGTGTGATTAACTGATTATATAATTTGGTCTTGGAGACTATCTCCATAGTGGCAGCCCAATCGGAAAATTGCATTAATTGTTTAACACGGAGGGGATTTTGTCTTAGCAAGTCCTCCCCTATCCCCAGAGTGTCAGCTACGTCCTGCCAAACTCTCTTAAGAGCAGTGAGAAGTGCCGCCTCTTGACCATTCGCTGTCAGTTTACCACCCAATTTGGTGTAAATGTTGATTCCTAAGTCTAGCAAGAGTTTCCTGTATAAAGCGACTTTTTTCCAATTCACAAGATTTGTCAAAGATTGTATGCCTAACTCGTATCTAAGAGCCACTAACGGCATGCATTTAGGTAGCCAAAACGGTAGTGCTTGCCAGATTCTGGCTTCCATCATGACCAAATCAAATTGCATACGAGGCGGAACAACCTCCAGGCCATACAGAAGCTTCGGAATAACCTTTATTTTATAAATGTCCACCAAAGGATACATAGAATACTGACAATATTTCCCCTGAACTTTCCTCATTTGCAATATCAGGATATCCACCTTTTCTAGAACGTAATATAAATAAGCCTGTTTTCTTGGGTTATCAAATACTGAGAACCCTAAATATTGCAGAGAGGATTGAATTGCCAATTTTGCTGCACCTATAAACCATCTATAAGAGATAGATTTTTTGTGATGACTCAGCCGCATGACAACTGATTTGCCGGCATTCACCACAACACCATTCAGTGACATATATTTGGAGAATGCCGTTAACAAATGCTGGAGGACTAATGTAGTGCAGTCGATTAAGAGAAAATCATCAGCGTAAGCAAACCTGCACAGTTTCATCCCCTCTATTCGAGGAGAAATAAAGGCAGCTTTAACCAGAGGAGGGCCCACATCTGCTACAAAAAGATTAAAATGAGTGGGAGCAAATATGCACCCTTGACGTAGTCCATTATGAGTTGCAATTGCACGTGATAGAAATCCCCCTTTCTTCATCCACACTTGAATTAGAGAGCTATTATGAAGATGAACCAGAATGGACAAAACATTGTTGGGTAGACCCCATGAAGATAGTTTTGACCAAAGCAGGGATCGATCAACAAGGTCAACTGCTTGTGATACGTCCATTGCTACAACATATATGAGCAAAGCATTTTTCATCCATGACCTTTTTTGTAATAGGGACATAATCAGACCACCAGCATCAGTGCCCACACCTTTGCGAAAACCAAATTGGTACCCCAGATAATATGGCATTTTCATCTGCCCAATAATTAATTTTAGAAAGAACAAGCCCGGCAAACAGTTTGGAATCTGCATCTAGTAATGCAATTGGGCGATAGTTATGCTGTGAAGAACGTTCACCCTTTTTATGTAATTTGTGTGAAAAATGCCATGTGTATGGAATGTGTATAGTGGTTATGATATCCGAGAATAGTATGGCCAACATTTTGGCCCAAATTACTGGATTCGCCTTAAATGTGACATTGGTCAGGCAGTTCGGTCCTGCTGCTCTCGAGGCACTAGATCTTGGAATTAGCCTTGTGATGTCATTTACCGAAAAGTCAAGGTGCCAAAAGTGATTTATGACTATCACTGACTACACACCCAGACTTACTAGGAGCGTAAAGTGTTGCAAAGTGACCTTTCCATATTCCCTCCGGAATAGGATTTGTTAGATCCAGAACCTCCGGAGATTCAATATTATTCATCAACTGCCAAAAATTGCAGGAGGAGGCTTCCCTCATTGCACAAAAGATTGCTTCACTATCTGCTTATAACAAGAATACCTTGCGATGTTTCAGCCAATTTTTCAAGCATTGTTTAAGCTTATGTATGGCCCTTAATTTATCCATCAAAGATAAAGAGCTCTTCTGTATATGTCTGACGTCTTTTCTAAATTGGCTTTTCCTTTCTTTCACTCTGGCGTCGTACACATGTTTGTGTTTCTGCCTCTGAGATATGATCACTAATGAACTACTGTTTTTGAGAATCATATCTTCCAGGTATCTGGGGAAATGACATTGGGGAAAAAAGACACCGCCTGATCTCTATTGGGTTTAGATGAAAGTCTGAAATGAAGGCCTTATTCACATTTGTTATGTTATCCTTGTCCCAGACGATATGATTTTTGGGAAAATGTATAGCCAGATTGGGTACCATCTTAGTCTGCAAAGGAAGAAACATTGTAAATGCAAATGAAACTTCCAACGTCCTGTGATCACTCAACGGTGTGGATGTAATAATAAATTAATGGGAATGTTCAAAGAGGTATCCTGACATGTACATGTAGTCTATGATATAGAAATGGAGTCCATTTGACCAGGTGTGTGGGTCAAGGTGGGCTTCTAGAGTACAGTTTATGGATGTAAGACCCCAATTAGAAAATAGATTTTTTTTATTGCACCCCTGTGGACCCCATTTATTCGGCTGCTGCCTTCCTCTATCGACGGTGTCAAATTACCCAGATCTGCATCTCCCTTGTACCAAGTTCTATCTTTATTAGATATATCTGCATTGAAGTCTCCAACAAACACCAATTGCAAGCCCTGGTGTCTCAACATAACCTCCAGAATCAGGCTGTTAAGTTCTTTAATAGTGCTGTGGAGAATTTCATGAGGTGACCAGTAGACATTAATAAGTAGCATAGATAATGAACCTTGCGCTATATCCACCTTTACTATAGTGGCCAAAACACTAGGATGTAGTGTAAAGGTGTCCATTATTGAAAGTCCTATGACAGTTTTAATAGCCATTAAAAGACCACCTGAGGGACGCCCCCTACAGCCTTGGGTTGCTAAAAATTGGCATACTTCATAACCATCTAGATAATAATGCTTAGTCATCCATGTTTCTTGTAAACAGATAATAGAACAAGAAGAGAGTCTAGCACACAAGGAATATGGGGAGGCAAGCTGTGCATAGCCACCGGAATTCCAAGATAACAATTTTGCATTACACGTTTGGTTAAAGGTTTTTTGTAGGGATTTCAATTGAGAAAAAGAATCACGCAAGGTTAAAGCTAACCAGTGCCAACTATTTTGTTTGTCCCCTTCTTTTATGCCCTCAGGCTGAGTAGATCGAAAACCCACATCTTCTGCAACCACCTCTGGAGAAGCTCTTAGTTCCCGCTCCCGGTTAGAATTTAGAGCACCGGAGCTGAAAATTAAGACATTGTACCCCAATCTGTTAAAAGGTGATATTTCAGATAGAATTGCATCAAATACTATTTTTGAATTCAGTACCAGTCTCACATAATCCAGCCGATCCGGGTGAATAAAGTCCACCAATTTCAAAACTTCTGAAGACAGTAATCGCAACACAGGGATCTCATTAAATAGGGCCAGAATTATAGGCATATTTAGGGAGAAAGGAGCACCATAGTCAAAAAAATGATACAAAAAGAATACTTGGATGCTCCGGAAGACACAGAATTCTCCATTGCACATCATTCAATTCGGTATGAAGTGGAGAAGTATCCCTTACATTGCAATCCAGATCCGTTAAGTCAACTCTTGCCAAATTATTCCCTCTTGAAGTAACATTAGCACTAGCCCCATTCAGTACAGGCTCTTTCTCCCCGGAGCCCAAAGGAGTATCAGAGAGTATTCCATCGTGGAACTTATCTTTTATGGAAACTCTTGTAGGCAAATTTTTATCACAGCCGCTAGACCTAATAAGGGCTTGAATCTGCATCTTACTTTGTGGCACTGTTTCTTTATTGATAATATCTAAATTTGGCAAGGGCGATTTTGTAGCCTGTGTCCTGGGTACACTTCTTATTTGCAATTGATGGAAATTTTGCTGGACCAGCAGATAGTCTTAATTGAGTCACTTCTTCACCTATTGTAATGTTGCAATTAACTGAGTCAGATGACTCCCCACAGGAATGGGATGCACTCTTATTCAAGGCTTGGTCCCCTGCAATCACCCCCATACTGGATCGTTTAGGTGGAACCTTTTTTTTGGAATATGTGTTACAGTCCTTTCAGGGAAGCACTAATTGTATTGGATGATGGAAGAGTCCCATAGAGTCCCTTACGATCTTTATGCCGCATCTCCTCCATAAGAGTGTTAGTTGCTTCACTTCCGGCCCCTGAATCAATCAACTCATTTTCGGATTCATTATCCAAACCATACCCCAACTCATTAGATATTTCTATCTCCTCACCAATCATGTTACGCCAATGATTACGTGGAAGGTTTTTCTAGGACCCATGTGATTTTTGAAAATGTAGCAGTTTTTTTCTCCGTTTCTTTTTATCTTGCTTTTTGCTGCTTTAATCATCCACAATTTTAGGGGCCCCCGAAACATCAGGGGCAGTGTCTGTAGACTTCACTTCCTTAGGAATTAAGTTTAGGTCTTCCCCAGTGCAGTGTAGGGTGGAGGGAGGATAAGACAGTTCCTGCATGGTCTGGACATCTACCCCCACCACTGAAACCACAGTAGGCGCTACATGATGTGGTTTAAAGATAGGCGGACAAAGACTCCCAAGTCTGTTAGTTTGGCCAGATGGATTAGTATAACCTTTAGACAGACAGTGTGTTCTCTCAATTCATCACATATACCCAGAGGATCGTTGCCAGAGCCGCCATTAATTACTTACTCCTGAGCTGACTGAAAGGGAGCATCCCCATAATCCCCCAGGCTTATGGGATATTGAGACAAATCCAGTAGATGAGCATTTCCGTGGGAAAAGGCAGAAGGAATATCCAAAAGGGATTTATCAGCCTCAGATGAAGTCTGCCCAAGTACTAAATCCCTCTGAATTGGAGGACCAAGCGGTGCCTCTACGTCCCTGATCTCAGGCACCCCTGACTCAATCAGAATCAGGAAGCCTCCCCTGCCCCCCAAACCCAACATCAAAGAGTCACTAGGACTCGCAGGTGAGGGGGCAAAGGTAATGCTAGTGCCATTTTTACGGTATTCTTTACTGGTGTGAAGACCAGGGGAGCGGATAGAATGTCGTCATACATCCCCGTCCCTGGTTTTAAGGAGCTCCAGGTGCGGGGCCCAAATGCTACCCACTATGAGAGTCTCCAAACATTGTCCTTCCTGTGTACTTACAGGTGGAAGTAGTTAATTCCTGTGAGATTAACTGTTGCCCCAAAACTCTGTTTATATAAACGTACATAAAGACCAAAAACAATCCAACAGAGTTAAAGTCAAAAAGTAGAGCCGCACTTTTTTAGTACCCCAACAAGATTGTATAGAAAAGGATTAAGCCACAATAATAACATCGTCATAAACAAAACAAAAAAACAAACTGTGTTTATATGAATACCGGCTGAAGAGTATCCCTTTAGAACATAAAGATGCCGCCTACCGCCCGGGCGGAGAGACAACTGAGGCGGGACCACTAAGTAGAGAAACAAAGAGAAGAAGGAATTGTCAAAGCACTCTTGAAAAGTTACAAAGTCCCAAAAAGTAACAAAGACCCAGCACAGATAAAAGGGAACTCTTACAAATTCCGAATGGCAGTCACTTTTTCGCAGCGTTACGGCTCCAACTAGGTTTCCTCTTGCCGACGCGAGTAGAGGCGGAGAGAGGCAGAAAGCAGCAGATGCAGAAAGCAGCAGAGCATCCGCCCAACAGCCCCTTTGCGTGCGCGCGCAGGTGCGGGCCCGGGGCGTGAGTATATTTGAGCTTGCTGGGAATGTGGGGCGGAGAGACAACTGAGGCTGGACCAAAATTCCGAATAGGTGTGACTTGGTTCGCCGCGTTACGGCTCCAACTAGGTTTCCTCTTGCCGACACGAGTAGAGATGGAGAGAGGCGGAAAGCAGCAGAGGCAGAAAGCAGCAGAGCATCTGCCCATCAGCCTGCTTGCGCCCACTTGCAGGTGCGCGTGTTTATGATTCTTTTTGCGTTAGGTGACATCATTCCTATGGTATGAAGTCCCCTGCATTTGGGCGGTGGCAGTCAAAGGCAGGCTCCATGCCTCTGCCCGTCCCAAGGGCCCCACAGCTAAAGAAAACCAAGGGAAGAAACCCTCACAGTATGCAGCGAGCCTGGCGCTACTTCTAGCCAGACCCAAACAACCAATAATGAGAAGGAAGCCTTTGCCGTTAAGGAAACACAGTTGAAACATTGTTAGCCACTTGCAAACTGGGAAACACTTTTCATCCTTTGGCACTGATGATGAAAGGTATATTTACTATTACAAGGCACACTCCCACAGACCAGGAAATACCCATGGACACAAAGTTGCATGAGGACAAAGAGAACATAACTTTCATTGGAAGCGAACAAAGAAAAATGAAGCTCAATCTCTAGCCCTAAGGAACAATGCAGATGTTAGAAAATCGCTATTTCCATGTGAAAAAAGAGTTACACTCCTACCAAACAGTCATGCAAGGTTACCAGAAAAATGTTAACTGTATGTTTACATGTTGGGAAGGCAGAGGGCGCAATATGTAAACATGCAATGGTAGCAGGCATTCAGGAACAGGGAAAGGAAGCTTCATACATGTCCAGGAAACTTTAAAACTAAAATGAGAGTGTCCCTTAATGTAAGAAAGTGCACGCACCTCCCCAACCCACCTAGCCGCAAGCACAAAGCCCAATCAGTGAGAAACCCAGACCGCACAGCCTAGGTGCAACCAATGCCCCTAAGCACCACCACAGGGCAGGAGAGAAAAGACATTAAAATCCAGCTACCTCAGTCAGTTTGTGTCAGTCCTTGAGAGTACCAGCAGGAGGAGGGCAGCAAACACTGAAAGCCCCCTGCCCTGGAGACCGCAGGTGAGGCGAGCACCAGGGCATAGTCCAGGAAGAAGGGGACACTGGTGTATGGTGAGGTGGCAGAAGCGTGGAATGGAGAGAAGGGAGAGATTGGCCATCATTACACGGACGGCGGTAACCATGGCGCTATTAGCTATTAGCGCCATGGTTGCCGCCAGTATTTTACCGAGTCCGCCTTGGTGAATGGGGGAATTACCGCCCCATTCCAGGGTTGGCGGGGCGGTAATTCCCCATTCTCCAAGGCCCTTCCCCATTCCCATTTGAGCCCCCATAGGGCTCAATGGGAATGGGGAAGGAGCAAATAATGGTACCGCTATTAGCGGTACTGTTATTTGCCCTGAAGTCCCTCAGCGGGTCCCTTCCTTAACGTGTGGTCTGGCCACACGTTAAGGACGGGACCCGCTGAGGGACCTCGTAGTATGGCGCTAAGGGATTACCGGCACCTGTGCCCTTACCGGTGCCGGTAATCCCTTAGCGCCATCCATGTAATGAGGCCCATTGTCTTTGAGAGAAAGTTTTTAGTGTTAAATAAGGGGAGCAGTGTGAGTGTGGAGTAGGAATGAGGGACTGATTTATTGGAAACAGAGGGAGAGGGAATAGAGAAAGAGATTACCTTGGAAACAAAAGAGAAGAGTACCATCCTGGATAAGAAGGAGAGAGATATTCTGAGAGGGAGGATGGAGACACTGCTAGAGTAAGAAGGGAAGAAGCACCATCTGGGATAAGGGCAAAAGAGAGATTGACTGGAAGAGAATCAAGGGAGAGGTCAACATAGAGGAAAGAGAAGAGGGAAAACTGATTAGACAGTTGTTTTAGGGATTGGGACAAGAGTTAAACTCTAGGAGGAGATTATTGTTGGGGTGGAGGAGAAGATCTGGAGTTGAGGGAAAGCTGTACTGAAAAGAGGGCTACCATCAGAGAAGAGACCATTGTTGGCAGGAGGAGAATAAGGAATTCGATCAGGAGAGAAAATAAGACTGAGCTACTAGAGAGGGGTATAGAACGGGATCATTTTAGGCCACAGAAAGGAGAGAATGCTCCTCTTAGGTAACCAGAATAGGGAGGTTCATCTGGTGGGGTAATGAGACACTGCAACTACGCCTGGGAGCAGGGAGGACAGTCTAGGTATAGAAGAATGGAGAGAGCCAGAGAGAGTACCTCGAAGGGAGAAGTAGTTGGAAGTTGAGAGTAGGGCCACACTTCTCTGCTCAAACCTATCAGCACGTGCCAGAACAAACGGCAAGTGCTGACCTTGAGACCAGCCTGTCAGGAAACCTTTATACCGACACCTGGATATAGTTCCAACGAAAACCCTAGGAGGCAAATGACAGGAGACCATCAGAAACATCCGCCTCCTTAGAGCCATAGCTTCATGGCTGGGGAAAACATGCAGCTTGGGAAAAGGGTCAAAGGACAGGTTAATTGGATTTTTAATACCAATAAAGTGATGCAGGGAATTCTATCACAGAAAGGGCTGCCTGATAACATGACCACCCTTACAGCAAATGTAATGCCAAAATCATAGTGTACACATTTTCCCTGGTGAATCAGTATATTGATCTGCAGCACCTGCTCTTCAGTGGCACAGAGCAGGGCCAGAGGTCACAAGTGCCCTCTTGACAGCTGCCATAGCAGCCAAGTCACTTTGGTGCAGGGGGTTCATTTAAGACATGCACAGATGTTCCCAAACCACTTAATTACAAGAGTTACCATCCTTGTGGCAGTTGTAACGTTTAAATATAAGTAAGGCTCCCGATTTTCCATTTTCACTGATTTTTACCCATACATATAGATGGAAGTCACTGCTTTCTATATTTATTTGTAAATAATTGATAAAAACGGAAATTCAGGTCTCTTGGTTGGATCTTTAAGTTGGCAATCATGTATTGCAGGGCAATCGATGTTCAAAGAAACATAACAGAAAAGTAGAAAAAAGAATGCAATTCCTTTTAAGTTGCTTAAATGGCTGCAACTATGCATACCTTGACTTATTGTGCAAAGAACGAAGATCTAGGAGCTTCCTACTACGGCCATCTAAGTTCTAACGTGTATCTTCCATGACAATAAATGTGGGAAAATGCTAGTTAAAACGTATTTCTTTACATAGCAAAAAATTAAGTTGGATAAATATTGATCAAATGGCCCAAAAAATAAATATGGATAAATACAGGTGGAAATGGTACAAAAATAAATACAATGAAAACGGGAGCCTTAAATATAAGCCAATTGAAAAGATGACCAACGGGAAGGCAGTACGAATCTTTATTGGACCTGCGGACCCCACCTGCAGAGCACAGCAACTGCTGCTAGCTAAACCAGAGCATAAATGACATTCACACACCAAGGCAAACAGTTCTAGAGTAGGAACACTAGAGAGAATGTGGATCCCAACACCAATACCTGAGTTTAAGGTATGGTGGATAGTAACTCTCATAAATAATGACGAAATATTAAATTGATATCATACTAATGTCATCCCTGTGAGCTCAACCAAGCAATGAACACACAATGTGTATTCTGCCTAGACTAGCTATCTTTCTGCACCGAGCAGGAAAGGATCCAGTGGGAGCTGCCTCTCATGTGATGCTTTGTGAGGTCAGGAAACACCTTTCTCCAGCAAGACACCCCTTCAGCAGAAGCTATCCTGGGAAACAGAAATCAAAAGCCCTCGCCTTACACCAGGGTGCTGCATAACTAAAGGGCCTTTTATGCTACGTACAAGGGAAGAGAGCCGAGGTAGTGTAGAAAGAGGGAGCTCAGAATAGTTGGAGGAAGATTCCACCATCTTGTTTCTCTCCATAGCTCCCTTTCCTTTCTGTCTCCTCTACTTCCTTTAGCACATAGCAGTTTGGGTATGATGTCAGAAGGCAAGGACCACTTATCTCAAGGACAAATATTAGACCACTTAAAGCAGGCATGCTTTTGTCCGATCACCTGTTGGTTTTTGCCACTCCTGCTTTGATTCATTTTTGGACAAATGCATAAGGAAGAACTCATTTGGACCTCTTTTGGGAGAGTTGACTTTTTCAAAACCGTCATCCATTGAGGCTAAGAAGGCGAGATCTGCTCCCTACTTACTCCTAGGGTACATTGGGGGTGGCTCTTGCTGAGGACTAGGATCTGCCACTCTGAGCCAAGCCTCCCCAGGCTAGGAGAACAGACCCTAACTGACTCATCCTGTCCTAGAGCTCCTGGTGGACCAGATCAGCCAAAGCTCCTGGTTCTGTCAGATTGAACCGGTTGAACCACATTCAAATGGGCATCACTGCACTTGCACCTGTCAAACAGCTCATTGCCTCATCATGCTGAGCACAGCACATCACCTGTTCAGCTCAAACATCCGGCTCGTCACTTCGGACCAAACTTGACTTGCTACCTCTTTGAACCCTGCATCAGAGAACCAAGGTTACAGCATGAAACTGACAGACATCAACTCGAACCACTAGGGCATTGTGTCACATGCTGACCCAAACCAGCGGCTACCAATGTCTCAAACCACTCCAACTACTGATCCAACCCTGGTGAACCATCCAAACTGTACAACCTGAATACTTCACTCGAACCACCTGATTCATACTGACTAGACCCCTGCTCTCTACTTGACCCAGCTTGACTCGCCACATCCAAACCTGGTTGAACCCGCTGTGCAGCACACTCAAAGCCTGGTTCAACACTATTGAATTTACGTTAGAGCAGAGGTAATATACTATTGTCTCATAATGACCCTACTAGTCCATCTTCGGACCCAAGAGACTGGTTAGGTCACCATTTTCTTCTGAACGAGATATGCTTTTAAATTCATTGTGCTTGTTTATTGCCTTTTCACCTCATGATTATCAGCCACAGTGCTATTCTGTGTTCTTTCCAGAGTTCTTTCCAGAGTGGTGGGTTTTTTGATATAGTGTTTTTAATAGTTATTTGTGCATTTATGTGTTTAATTTAAGTAGATATATTTTGTATAGAACCTTGATTCCTTTATTTTGTACTTTGCTGTTTGGGTTTATACTGGATCACATTCACACCCCTTCCTAGAGTAAAGCTTTCCCTCTGCACACAATGCCACAAAGGACGAAGGAGGTATATCTCTTTTGGCTGTGCCTGTATTACCTTTTTGATCGGGATCCCTGTTGGTTTGTAGGCGGCTGAGTAGGCAGTTTAGCCACTACGCGTACTTATACTCCTGCAGAGTAATTTCATCACAAACCCCGATCAGAACCAATGTTGTAAGTGACAAAGACAACCTCTTTGAAGGGGGAATACTTTCTTTCCCACTTTTGTATTTTGGGAGAAACATTTGACATTATGATTTGCACCCATCACCTAGTATGGATTATTTTGGCTTACTGAACTTTTGAGACAGACTGAACCTTCCGTTTATGAAACCGGTTGGAAAAAGAGAGGAAGTCCGTATTTCTGTTGCACCTTGATGTTCAGAGACATTGGACCTTCCCTCATGTCACAACTGGACCCTCAGAGTAATAATCCTGACACACGTATTTATTATTCACTATTGCCATCAAGGCACTTATCGGTTTACAAGCAGCCAGAGAATTTCTTCAATATAAGTCCTTTAAACGTATACTGTGCCTGGTCTCATTTCTGGGCACACCGTGTCAATCGCTCTAGCAACCTGTCACAGTGATTTCACATGACTAACACAATCTTGTCAGACAATAAGACATGATAATGCAACATAGATTCAGTTTCTAAATGCATTCAGAATAGTAGTTACATTTTCAATAGAAATAATCATTTCAATCATACAGCTGCATAGCTACTATATAGCTTTTTTATGTTTTTAAATGTACTTTATATTTTGACAAAATGCCCTGCCTTCAAAAATATTGACTTAAAATATGTTTCATCCCAAATAACTAAAAACACATAAAAGCATTAACTTTACAATGAATCCCAAAATAAATAGCAGTAGCAAGAGAATAAAAAAAGTGATGCATTACTTCATTGATTTGTCTAATCCATTGTCACATGGCACATTTGATATATAATTCATGTTTTATTTCCCTCTAAATGCCTGTTTTAATGAAACTGATCACTACTTTTTTGGCTCCAAATTTCTCTGAGATGCCACTGATATATCTGTGACTTACTCTGTCTTTCATATTGCTACTCCCAACATAATTGAATTGCTTGTGGAAAAGTTCATGTTCACATGTTAGACCTAATACAAAAGAATTTGCAGTTCCTCTTCTTTGCGAGATCTGTAATGGGTGTTGCCATTTTTCTGCTGCTGTGTACAGACAGCTCTTAGACAACAGTAGTGTATTCATTTACATTGGACAACACTAGCGTGCCTCATAGCAGCAAGAGTCTGGTAAAGAAAGATAGTAGAGCCATGTACTGTTTTACTGTATGCCCTGGTGAGGATGATGCTGGGGGCAGTGCTTTGGCCATTTCTGCTCTGCACTAATGTATGTGTTGATGTTTAGTGATTTTGTTGGTCACTTCTATTAGGGCCTTTTTCAGTTTTTTCACAGGTACAATCCTTGGCCCTTGTGTGTACATTGATAGAACACACAGGGCCCGATTCATGGAATTATTTACGTGGATAATCGGGGGATGTGCGTACCATTCTACAAGCAAATCCCTGTTCGTCAATTCATGGAATCGACTGCAGGGGACCTTTCTGGGACTTGCGTGGAGTTGTCCATGTAGTACACCCAAAAGCACACAGCACAAGCAACAAGTTCCTGACTATCATCACAGGGACAACAACAAATATACTGCATGTAGACACTAAACCACCCAAATGAGACCACAAGTAGGAAGGCATAATACACAATTGATGGTAACAAACCAATGTGAGGACAACCCTCAACCCAAAATGCGTTTTACACAACAATAAACAGGTTAATTGACTAACCCATTTCCTGACAACCACTATGCACACAATACACAGTCACATCAAAGCAGTCATGTTGAATCACAGAAAAAAGGTGCACTACAAGAGAAATGCAAATCTTAGTTCATCCAATGTGAGCCCGCAGCAGCTGGACTGTGCAGTCCATCAAACTCCCCCTCTGTCAGCCTGGAAAGCACCCAACACATGCTGTTTCCTGTGCACACATACAGCATCAGCTTCCACCACAATTCCTGCATCCATCATTACATGAAAAATTCATCTGTAGAGAAATACAAATCAATGTCAGCACAGGCAATACATCCATGCACCCAATCATACAGCAACACGTGCCCCCGTGAATGACATGCACAAAATGCATACAAAACCTCACCAGCCACCCATCACCATATGTCCTGGAACACATGTAGCCACATCCTCCCACTTTATGCCAATGCTACATGAACAACCCACACAGTGACAGCTTACCCACAACAGCTACACTGTCTGCCCCCACCCCCGAGTGCCATGCAGTGAAGGACCATATTACACATACCCATTATCATGCTGATGGTACCTCTCCCACACACGCATCTGGCCAAAGTCAGCATGACACTGATAGGACCCACAAAAAGAGCACACTGAGAGGATGGAAACCCAGTAGCACCTTGGTAGTATTTTCAATGGGACAATATGCCATTCCCTCATCAATGTGGCAGTGGGACAGTGCAGTACACACTGGCAGTACACACTTGCAGGGGAGCCGATGATGCTAAGCCCAAGAAGAGGTGAACCAGAAATCTCACCATTTGCACAGAAGACAGGAACTTGCAGAAGGCAGCACTTCACCGAGAGGCAGCTGTCAAACTGGAAGGCAGGACACTGAGGCATCATGCACGAAACACACAAGCAGACATGAGAAAGCCATGAGAAACCAAGGTCAAGGACAAGAGAGCAGACAACAGGGAAGTGGAAGGGAAGGCAGGCTCCACTGGGACGGGAATGAATTGTAGAGAATGTGCTTTGAACTGAACGGAGCAATTAGATGCACTCAGCTGCTGTCAACAGTCGTCTGGAAATGTGATTGTGTACTGTGCATGGTACATGTTCACCATGGCAAACAACAACCCCTGGGCAATGGTGTGTGCCTGGTGTCTGTGGAGAATGTGTAAATCCAGAAATGGCCAGCAATGCTGTCATGTGTGTGGACTTGTCTTGCGAGAAGGACCAAGATTGGACTGCCTGTGTGGGTGGACATGACTATTCCAAAATCATTGCCTGGGATGCAATGTGGCTGGCAAGACATGTGTGAAAAGTGCAAGGAAGCATTCACCACCACAACCATCACCATGTGTCACAGCACGCAAACATCTGTGTCTGACACCCTCATGACCACTCACCAACAAAGGCCCTACAGCGAGAGCCCCCTGAACAACAAGGAGCCCGCAACCAGTGCCATCCTAATTGTCTTCTGAAAACAGCATGCATAAAAACACCAGCCTACCATCACCATGTCACATGCACCCACAAACACAAAGCCGGACCCGTTCACCTCAATCCAAACCAAAGAAAAGCGATCCCACACAGTGACAGACTCCCTGCCACAAATAACACACGTGAAACCTTGAGTGGCCTTCACTTACCTGCACAGGGTACCCACCTGGCGTGCATGCACAGCATCATACTTTGAAAGACAATTTAAAATCGCAATGATGCATTGCAACAACATAAAGATACTGGACATCCATGACAAGTCATGCAGGGAACTCGAAAATAGGCATGGACTACACAGTGCTGAAGGATGACAGAGGAGACAAGGGAGATATGACACAGAGTGATGATTCCCTAGCAGTGGAGTAAAGCACGAGAGAGAGAGAGAGGGACAGGTGAAAAGCACTGCAAGGAGGAGACTGGCAGGAGTGGATATGAGGATGAATATGTGTGTGAGGGCAGAGAGAATTTGACCAAGCGAGGAAGACAGCCACATGAATACCTTTGCAAGAAGCAGCCTGGTCACAGATCCTGGAAGGAACAGAGATGGAAAAGTACAACATGTAGTGGGCCATGAATGGCAAAAGTGGGTGACCGCGAAGGGCAGACTAGCAAAGAATGTGCACACGTGAAAGGTCAATCATCAGCTCTACATCAGACAAACCACCGGCAAAACCCACCATGAATTGCAAATCAGAAAAAGAGACATGTACGTTACATGCCTGCAAAGAAGTGCCTACAACCACATACCCATACCCTACAGCAAGCAACATTCACCCCTGTTGCACACCAGTGCAAATGGACCTCAGGACAACATGCAGCTGTTCATTCACCCCCCAACAGACCACACACCGTGATTGAGACTGTCACAGTAAGCGTGCATGTATCCCAGGTTGCACTTGCAACTCACACGAGGAGAACACATTAAGAAAAGCTGTGGGGAGTGGACGATGTTACACATGCATGGGCACACAATGTGCACTCACTGGCAGTGCTGGTTAAGATGAACAAGGAATGCAAACAAGGAAACATGCAATACACCCTGTTCTAGAGAACAAACATAAACAAACACTGTACAAAAAGTGACCTCATTGGGTAACACAGAAGCAGTCAGTCAGATGTACACATGCACATATCTGGCAAACCCTACATGCAGCAAGTCTGACAAACCTGGCCTGTGGAGTGAATGTACATAAATTGCCAGAATTGTGCCACCAGAGTCTACGTCATGAGGCAGTGCTGCAGAGGATGAGCATACCTGACATTCAACGTGTGTCGTCCATGTGAAACAGTGGCAGGGCAGGGCAGGACATGTAAGTGGACAAGGCAGTGGATGGCAAAGAGGCACAGGTCAATGAGTAGTGTCTGCAGGGAGTACATCTGCAGTTCCCGGCATGATACATGGTGCCAGGGGAAGGACAAGGGTGTCAGTAACGTGGCATCAGCATTGGCAGTGAGGCAAGTGTGGGAGAACCAAAATACACAGAGTGCACATGCACAGAGAAAGCATGCCCTCCATTAACAGAAACATCTGGAATTAATGAAATCTTGCCAATGGCTAAAGTGTGACAAGTGTTGCACAATCACTTCCATGAATTGCAACAATTGTGTGAGTTCCCCAAACAAAACAATGCACCTGCATCAAAGTGTAGCTGCACATATACACACATGCATGGGGACAGACACACATCTGGACAGACACTCACCATGACTCAAGCCCCCTCCGTCCCCGCTTGTAAAAATGTGTCAGGCATGCAAAGTCCATGTCAGCAAATAATACTGACACAACAAGAGAGACAGTGGAAATGCTCACCAGCAGACAGAACTGGCATGATGTGATTCCCTCATCACCTCCACTGGGAACTGAACCCCCAAAAATGTGAAAGGAGGGCCAGTGCCTGGCAGAGGGCATGGAGAATAGGGACGTGAAAGGGTGCAGGGTGGACCTCCCATTGAGTGCTGTCACTGGATGCATCAGGATCACTGTAACAACATGTAACATTGCATAGAAACAGCCATAGTTCTCAATGTTATGTTATGTTATTTTATTTATAAGACGCCAAAGCCCGCAGGCGTCCAGGCGCCATGAAGAAGAGAGAATAGGCCCTAACTAATAAGAAGATGGTTTGGTAGAGTTATGAGAACAAAAAGGTCTTTAATTGTTTTCGGAAGACCAGAAGATTAGCTGTATTATGTAAAGAGGCAGGCAGAGCATTCCAATCCCGTGCGGCCCGTACATGAAACGCACGTCCATTTCCACATGCTCTTTTGACTCTGTCCACTTGTAGGGAGCAGGCCTTAGCTGATCAAAGAGATCTACTAGGAGTGTATAATCTCAGCCTGTTCTTAAGATAAGTAGGTGCATCACTGTAAACACACTTGTGACAGATAGTCATCAGCTTGAATTGTACTCTGGCCGAGACTCGTAGCCAGTGGAGAGTCTTCCTGGCTGCCGAAGTAGGCTCTGAGCGCTTCAACTGAAAAACAATGCATACCGCTGCGTTTAGAAATTTTTGGAGTCTTTGAAGGTCTGCCTTCTTAGCTCCTCCCAGGAGGGCATTACAGTAATCTGCTCTAGGTAGGATTACAGCTCGGACCAATTTCTTGCAGTTTTCTTCTGAGACCAGAGGGGCCACTTGTTGAAGCACTTTCAAGTGATAGATGGTACTTTTTACGATTGCGTCAACATGGGCGCTATTGTCTACATTTGCCTCAAGGTAAGTACCCAGGGTCTTAACCTTGTGTACCACTGGGATCTGACATCCTTCAACCAGGAAGCTGTCATACCGGGGATCCAGCTTCTCTCTGGCTTGTTTGGGGCCATATAACATTAGCTCAATCTTTGTGGCGTTAAGGCAGAGCCAATTAGTCGTCATCCACCCTTTCACCATCAAATAAACTTGATCCAGTGTTTGTTGGTCATTATTGTGGTCTCCACTGACCTCCAGTGCCAACTGAAATCACACATACAGCACATATGTGGCAAGATTACATATACCCCTTGTTACCTACACATCCCATCCTCTCCACCTCAAGGCAGCCATGTCAGTTGACAACACTGTGCATGGCTGCATGTCCACAACTGCATTCATCATGCTATTGAGAGGTCAACTGCACATCCCAATGGAAAAATAAAATAGAACAAACAAAGAATTCCTCCTTGGAAAGGACAAAAAACAAACAAATACCACCATCCGGTCCAGGGATTTTGGAAAAAATAAAATAAACCATGGTGAATCAAGGGGCCTATAAAAACATATAACAACACACCAGTCATGTACAAAAATAAAGAAAAAAGTCCATCCTGTACTTGGGAGGGGCGGGGTCGAGCATGGAGGGGAGGTGGGGGGAAGATGCATGTCAAATGAGTGGAACGCCCCCCCCAATAAAACCTCCATGGGCTCATGGACCTCACGGCAATGATGGACCAGGAGGTTGGTCAATCCTGGCACACCCATCCTGCGGTCGATCTGCAGGTGGCTGTGGTGTAGGATCCCTACCACACAGTGCCAAGGCCTGGTCTTCACTGGCCATGGGCAACTGTGACACGGTTGAATGCACCAGCACAGTAAGGGCAGTGAGGTCTCCATGCATGTCCTCACGGATGGCTGCAGAGTCTGTATGTGCGCTCACCCGTGATGCATTGAGATGCTCAGAGAGTGTCTGCCTGAAGGCATCCACCTTTCTGTGGATCAGTGTCCTTGTGGCTGCAGGCTCATCATGGATTGAAGTTCTCATGGGCAACATCTGATGCCTCAGGGCATCTATCTGTGTCTGAGCATCTTTATGCAGGGTCCCTTGCAGACACCTCAGATCAGCCCATCGGCCCTTGATGTTGGCATCCATGCACAGTCTGTGGGAGTGGTATGAGAACCGTATGACCTGCAGCTGTTGCTCTACCCGGGCCGCTGATGGGTTCATGGTCTTGGGCATCTTATCCATGCCCTCTGATATTTTGTGCAACACATTGCTGTGTCAGATGGCGGCACACAACATCTGCTGCTCCCACTCTGTCTCCCCAGACAGCACGTGTCCATCACATGTGCGGGGGCCCATGGCGGCCTGATGCAAGAAGCCATGGCAGTTGCTGTGGTGGCCCTGTCATTGGCTGCAGGTCTGTAACCCTCCCTTGGACATCAGCCCCAGGACCTGATGCCAATTCATTGGAGGGTGGCCTTGTAGCTGTAACCACGGAAGACAGCGGGACCACCGCTGACTGGCCCTGTGAAGCCAGATGCACCACGACAGACTCCTGGGCCACATCTGATCCGCCCATTGGGGCACTCACCCTCGCCCTCTTTGAGGCATAAACATCTGATTTAGCATCAAACCCAGCTGAGTCCAAAAAGAGTCAGAAGAGTCTGCAGCGCGATTGAGGATGGTCTGGAACACCAGTGGGTTTTCATGACAGACAACACACGTCCTCCACTGTTGGTCTGACGCACCACTGACTCTTTTTCCTCCTCCTCCTCTTCCTCTGCACCTGGTGCATCCTCACCTGCACATGGAGAGAGAAAGATGTATTGATCCATGTGCATTGACACACAAATGTACATTTTCATCAACTCACACAACAAATGCCAGTACACTCATGCATTACACATTATGTATTGACACACTTTGAGCTGCAAGCAAGGTATGCATGGCATTTGCTGACCAGTGCCCTCCCCCCTCTCCCGGTCATGTCCATGCCATTAGTGGAGATATTTACATACAAAAGTGGCATAAACCCACAATGATGGGCCATGCAACTGTTATGTGAGCAGACATACCATGGAAAAAAACAGCACATGTGAGATTGCAATGCTGAAGGATATCACATGGCAACAGTCATCCAACCATATTCACAGACACCACCATGGCCAACACATGGCACACAAATCAGGATTGGGAGAGTGAAGTGGACACCCTGAGGTCCATGGCGAAGTTGAGGGGGAGTGAAAATACCTGAGTAGGTGCAGCTGAAAGTGGGTTATCTAGGCAAGGGACGTGAAGTGAAGAGATAAGGAGAGAGGAATCAAAGATGACAACAAGATACATTGACCGACAAGAGGGTGAGGGGGCAGGCCCATGGTGTGGGGCCATGGTGTGGGAGGGAAAGAGGGAGCAGATTTCACAAGGAGTGGGCTCTCTGTGTCAATGGCATTGAGGCAGACTAGTACCAGTACACCATGCCAGTTTCGCAGCAATTGTTCTCCATACAGTCTATGGTATAACCCCTTACTACACCAATTAGTACAAGCAACTACATCATACCTGTAACTTGGGGCAGTGGTTTGTGGGCACTCATGCACCTTCACTTCGGGCACACTTCAAGGCATAGTGACAGATAGCTCAGATATACATCATGACAAGGCATCAAATAGAACCAGGTGTGAAATATAACATGCAACTCAGCATGACATGATGTGATAGTTCTACATTGATCACATGCACCTGTCTAGCACTGCAGAGTGACAGGCCACATGAATGTAGTATACAACAGTACATGTAGGTGTCTCATGGTGCACATGTACCAGGGGAGTACTCTGTGGGTGATGTGTAATGTCACACAGACATGTGCCACACAAGCCCGCCACACAGGGTACTCCCAGTATGATGGCCATGGTGACATGAGTCTGTATGTCAGAAAACCTGCATTACCCAGGGATGTCTTACAACTACAGCCTGATGTGGCACTGACCAAAAAGCTGGCTCATGCATGACAGGTAAAAAATACATTGAACAATGACTTCCACTCACCAGATGTGTCCTCATAATTCTCCAGGCCGCCCACGCCTTTCACCTGCTCAAGGGGGATGAATTGTCTCATTGCATATTCATGCAGTGTCAGCTGCTCCTCCTCTGGTGGTCCCCCTCCAGTTGCCATGACAGAGACGAGGTTGACACTCAGCTTGTGCTTAGTGTGGCGGGTGTGCTCATTCCAGTGCTCCTGAACCTGTTCAGTAGTGCGCATCTCCGCCCCTAAGATGTTGATATAGTCAGTGACATGCTGCCAATGCACCAAAAGTTTTTCGGTTCTATGTGTGCTCCCCGCATACAGGCACATATCAGAATGGTGATCAGTGATGTAGTGAACGAGGATCTGGAACTCCTCATCAGTGATGTTCTTCTGCCTCTGCGAGCCAGTGTCCTGTGCCATGTCTTAGGGTTGAGCCTCTTCCTGCTGTGTAGGGCGCCCCTTCCTGCCACGAGTGGCACAGGTTGTTGTTGCTGCCCCTATATGGCTGGGACCAAGTTGGCGTCGAGGTGTCGGGCCACCTGTGGACTGGGGCCTGCCACTTCCTGTGGGGCTGGTGCAGAGGTCTCCACACCACGTCTCTGACCCTCTGGGGCTGGGGCAGATGTCTCCACACCATGTCCCTGAACCCATGGGGCCGGGGCAGATATCTCCACATCACATCAGCGACCCCCTGGGGCTGGGGCAGATATGTTCTCACCACGTCCCCCACCCGACCCTGTCTGTTCCCTTTCCCTCTTGGGGCCTTTCCACTCATGTCACAGGTTTACAGGATGAATAGTAAGCACACCAAGTTATTGTCCTGGGCAATATGAGTGAGGGAACAGTCTACATGATGTGCAACATAGATTAGTGGTCCAGTAAAGCTCACATGTACCCCAAAAGGGAAAAAATAAGTTACGCGATACTCAGGGCCACACAGGGACCAAAAAATTGCATAAGCGTCACCCGGAAAGATTCCGTAAAGTCAAAAAAAGTGATGTGCTATACACACAGACAAACAGAGATTGACAAATTGCCTACTCGACACACCCAAGGCCTAAAATAAAGAACAAAAACATGCACGTATGCACAGAGACAAAACATTCAACCCAAAAATAGAATGCAGTATGTGGTACCTGAAGGGAAGGATTGCGTAGCACAACAATGTCTGCAAAACTCTTCAGGATTGTAACTTTCACATGCACAACTAGTGATGCGCGTCACAAGACCTATATCACCCTGTCATTACCGTGAGCCGCGTAGGTGTGCAGTGTCACAGCATGCAGGAAATAACTTTTACATTAAGGGCCTTTACTCTGCTATCGGCTGCTGTGGATGCAAGATGCACACCACTGTTCCTCCTGCCTACCTGCTGCTGAATTTGCCTCCTCTGGGCCTGCTTTGCCTCACTCACTTTTATAGTGCTGCTGCCTGCTCAGGAGTGAGTGACTGCCTGCAACCAGCACTGTCTTGGTGTGCCAGCTGCCCCACTTTTGCCTGGACTCCTGTGTTGGACCTGCAACCACTTCCTCTGTACTTTCCAGGACCGAACGCATGGGGCCGGGGCAGATGTCTCAACACCACTTCATGGACCCCCTGGGGCTGGGGCAGATATGTACTCACCACGTCCCTAACCCGACCCTGTCTGTTCGCTTTCCATCTTGGGGCCTTTCCACTCATGTCACAGGTTAACAGGATGAATAGTAAGCACACCAAGTTATTGTCCTGGGCAATATGAGTGAGGGAACAGTCTACATGATGTGCAATGTAGATTAGTGGTCCAGCAAGGCTTACATGTACCCCAAAAGGAAATAAATACATTACGCGATACACAGGGCCACACAGTGACCAAATAATTGCATAAGCGACACCCGGAAAGATTCTGTAAAGTCTAAAAAAGTGGTGTGCGATACACACAGACAAACAGAGATTGACAAATGTCACTGCATGCAGGACATAACTTACACATTAAGGGCCTTTTCTCTGCTATCGGCTGCTGTAGATGCAAGATGCACACCACTGTTCCTCCTGCCTACCTTCTGCTGAATTTGCCTCCTCTGGGCCTGCTTTGCCTCACTCACTTTTATAGCACTGCTGCCTGCTCAGGAGTGAGTGCTTGCCTGCAACCAGCATTGTCTTGGTGTGTCAGCTGCCCCACTTTTGCCTGGACTCCTGTGTTGGGCCTGCGTCCACCTCCTCTGTACTTTCCGGGACTTCAACCTCTGCCAACACCACCTGAGCTCCACAACACCTACCCAGGAAGCCCCTACCTGCCTTGTTGGTGCCATGCCTGCCCCATCCATGTCATCTGGGCAGGGGAGCAGCCCCACATTGGGGCAGAGGGCTGCCAACTTCACCAACAACGAAGTTGGCATCCTGGTGGATCCGGTCCTTGGCGCCTATGATGCCCTCTTCAACCCAGCTACGCAGCTGGGCACAGACACAAGGCTGAGGATCTGGGACGACAGCACCGCTGCCATCAAAGCAGAGGGGGTGGCAGACCACCCCAGGAACATGGTCCAGAAACGTTGGGATGACCTCAAGACCCATAGCCATACCAAGATGGTGTCAGCCCTTGACCCAGAACCCACCAGAGAGGTGTACAGTGCTGGCTGACACCGGTTCCCACAGATACAGCTGCAGGTACTTGAGAGGTTCTATCCGGACCTCCACTCCCAGTACTTGCCCTGGAGAAGTCGTCTGGATGCTGCTGGTGAGTACCCATGTGGGACAATGTTTGCAGATGCATCATCCTGTTTGTGGCTTGTGTGTGTTTTGAGATGCAGCTGATTACTACCTCATGCCAATTCAAGCCATCTGTGGCATCAGACATCATACACTGGCATTTGCGTGAGAATTGGCAGATTGCGCATTCATGGCTTGTCACATGAAGTGTGTGAGCATGGAGCAAGTTCTTGGACATGAGCGATGTGGACATGTTATGTGGTGGGCATGTGAGCGACGGCATGATGTCCAAGTCCATGTGTAGCACACCTGACAGTGCATCCATGAAGGCACATCTGCTAATAGTGACTCATGTCCATTGATGCCTGCGTATGTGGAGTTCACACATTGACAACTCCAGGCCTTCCTTGTGGATGCCTCCACCCAGTCTGGGCCCTCCTTTGGGGGCCACTGAGATCACCCCTGAGGTATCGCACGCCTTGCTGGCTGGGATTGGAAGACGGACGGGCACGATTTGTGATGATGTGAGTGAGATTCGTGCAATGCTCTCACATCATCACAACTCGATGTGCTTCTACCTGGGCCAGCTGGCACATGCGCTGCTCTCGGGGTTTCTCTGTGCGCTGGCACATTCATCAGCCCCCTCTATTACCTCAGTCGTCCTCCAGGTAGCCTTCCTTGCCAATTTCCATCGCAACCCCCTCTACTCCTGTCCTACCCACACTGCCCAGTATGGTGGTCAGCACATCCCTGCCTCAGGTGGATGTCCCAGAAGGTACAGTAGAGGTGGTTGCTGTGCCTGTCCAGGCACCAGCACAGGAACATGCATCAGTGAGGAAGTTGGAACATCATGACAGGGCTGGTACTGTACCCCCCATCATGCAAGATCCAGGTGGCTGGGGTGCATGTGCAAGGTACGCTTGGCCAGGCAGCAGCATTATAGGAGTGGCCAGAGGCAATCATCACAGGTCCCTACAACATCGGGGAGGCAAGCAACACAGCGAGGTTCGTACACCTGGCAGGAGGAGGGCCGCTGCTTTAGGCAATTGGTGTGCATCCGGGTGGACCCCATGGAGTTCAGGATGCAGCTGTTGGTGTAGAGGCAGTGGGCTAGGATGACAAGGGTTGCCAGGGCAGAAGTGGTGGAGCAAAGGACACAGAGATGGGTTGCCATCGTGGCGGAGGCTTGTAGGGATGCAGGGGAGAAAGAGAGTTGGATGAGGGAGAGCCTGCAAGCCATCCAGGATCGAATGGCGGCTGGCCTCCAAGTGGAGGACGAAGAATGCGACTCTGCCCTGGAGGACATCATGGCAGACTATTGAGCCTGCTGACTATGTATATAGTTGATTGTGTGCTTTTGTATTTTTGTTCATGTTGTCCCTTGGTCATTTCCCCCTTTCCACATAATCATTTTTTGGTAGTGTAAATATTATTAATACAGTTTCTGGTTACTCATCACACAGTTGTTGTTGTCTCTTTCTTCATTTGCTACATCTGGTTTACTATGATTTTGCTATGCAGTTGTTATGTGAGTCTCACATGGGTTGGGGCAAAACTGTGGTTGTTTATTATACGCTCATCAATTATGCAGGGGGAGGTTTTGGGGGGTGTGCCTCACAATGCATGGACACCCACCAAAACACATCAGCTACCGAACAGTGGGTGCTCTCATGTAATGCAGCACATCTGCCACTGTAATGCTTCTTCATCACATGTGAGTTTGTATATGTGGCCAAACCCATCATCCATCTGCTTGGCTCACATACTCTCAGACGTCCTTCGCATTACCCCAAAACATTCCTGATCAACTTTTGTTGCTTGCAGGGGATTTGAATGCTATGATTTCCTACATGAGTGCCTTCATTCATTGATCAATGTTTGCTACTATGCAGTGACATTACATGTGACTCTCCTGTCAGTGGTGTCTTGGCCTAGTGTCCTCCTAGGTCATTTACCTAAGGCAGTTTAAGGCAAGTTCAATGGCACATGGGCACAATGATAGTTCACATTGCATCACATTTCGTTGCTGTGTGACATGTACATGGTGCTTTCACTGTGTAGCTGCTGCTAAATGCTGGTGTCCTGTTGCTGTGCCACTGGTTGTGATGTACCAGGGTGTCATGTGATGAGCTACAGACATGGAGTCTGCATCAGTGCACCCAGTTGTTGGGTATATGGGTGGGTATGTGGCCTGTGTGCTTCATGTTGGTGGCAGGACAGGGGAGTTGAGGTAAGTTGGGGTTCAACATTGCACTAGTATGGGGGTGATGTGGCAGGGCCAGGCTCGCTAGTGGCGGAGGTGAGAGGGGCTGGTGAGAGGTGGCTGGACCTGAGCGGTCGGTACAGGGTAGTGGCGGAGGTGAGGGAAACTGGTGGGTGGTGTCTGGCCTTGATGGGGGATGCTTGAGGTCGTGGCGGAGGTGAGGGGGGCTGGTGGATGGTGTCTGGCCTTGAGGAGGTTGCCTGGGGTAGTGTCAGAGGTGAGGGGGCTGGTGGGTAGTGTCTGGCCTTGAGGGGGATGACTGAGGGTGGTGGCAGAGATGAGGGGAGTTTGTAGGGCGTGTCTGGCCTTGAGAGGGTCGCCTGGGGTAGTGACAGAGGTGAAGGGGGCTGGTGGGTGGTGTCTGGCAATGAGGGGGCCGCCTGGGGTAGTGGAGAGGTGAGGGGGCTGGTGAGTGGTGTCTGGACTTGAGGAGGCTGCCTGGGGCAGTGGCAGAGGTTGTGGGGGGCTGGTGGGTGGTGTCTGACCTTCAAGGGTCCGTCTGAGGTAGTGGCAGAGGTGAGGGGGGCTGGTGAATGATGTCTGGCCATGAGGGGGATGTCTGGAGGTGGTGGTGGAGGTGAGAAGGGCTGGTGGGGGGTATCTGGACCTTTGGGGACTACTTGGGGTAGTGGTGGAGGTGAGGGGGGCTGGTGAGTGGTGCCTGGCCTTGAGGGGGATACCTGGGGTGCTGGCAGAGGTGAGGGGCACTATTGGAGGGTGTCTGGACCTGAGGTGGCCGTCTGGGATTGTGGCGAAGGTGAGGGAGGCTGGTGAATGGTGTCTGGCCATGAAGGGAATGCCTGGGGTATTGGCAGAGGTGAGGAGGGCTGGTGGGTGGTATCTGGCCTTGAGGGGGCCACCTGGGGTAGTGGCAGAGGTGAGGGGGGCTAGTGGCTGGTGTCTGGACTTGAGGGGGCTGCCTGCGGCAGTGGCGGAGGTGAAGGGGCTGGTGGGTGGTATCTGGCCTTGAGGGGGCTGCCTCGGGTAGCGGATGAGGTGAGGTGGGCTGGTGGGTGGTGTCTGGCCCTGAGGGGCCCTCTGGGGTAGAGGCCGAGGTGAGGGAGGCTGGTGGGTGGTGTCTGGCCTTGAGGGGGATGCCTAAGGGTGGTGGTGGAGGTGAGGGGGGCTGATGGGGTGTGCCTGTACCTGAGGGGGCCATCTGCGTTTGTGGTGGATGTGTTGGGGAGCTGGTGGGTGGTGTCTGGCCTTGAGGGGGATGCCTGGTGGTGGTGGCAGAGGTGAGGGGGGCTGGTGGGGCGTGTCTGGACTAGAGTGGTCCATCTGGGGTAGTGGCGGAGGTGAGGGGGGCTGGTGGTGGTGTCTGGCCTTGAGGGGGATTCCTTGGGGTGGTGGCGGAGGTGAGGGGTGACAGATGGGTGGTGTCTGGACCTGTGGGGGATGCCTGGGGTAGTGGTGGAGGTGAGTGGGCTGAGGGTGGCCGGTGCTGGTGTGTGGACCTGAGGGGGCAGTTTGTGTGTGGTGGGTGTAGGGAGGCCGGTTTGCAGTGGTGCAGCGATAGTTTATGTGGGACATCGCAATGAGTAGCTGGGGTGCAGCCGTTACTTGCATGGGACATTGCGCAGAGTAGCTGGGGGTGCAGCCGTTACTTAGGTGGGACCTCGCGCTGAGAGCTGGGGTGCAGCCGTTACTTACGTGGGACCTCGTGCAGTGTAGCTGGGGGTGCAGCCGTTACTTATGTTAAACCTCACGCAGAATAGCTGGGGGTGCAGCAATAACTAATGTGGGACCTCGCGCAGTGTAGCTGGGGGTGCAGCCGTTACTTATGTTAAACCTCACGCAGAATAGCTGGGGGTTCAGCAATAACTTATGTGAGACCTCGTGCAGAGTAGCTGGGATGCAGCCATTATTTACGTGGGACCTTGCACAGAGTAGCTTGGGTGCAGTCGCTACGTGGAACATCACGCTGAATCGCTGGGGTGCTGGATGTTGGGTCAGAGGTGGGCATGGTGCTTTGCGGAAAGGTTGGTCAACGGTTATGTTTTTGGTTTGCGTGGGGGTGTGTTGTGGGCGTTCCTCACGCAGCTCGATTCCCTTTGCGGATCGGCTAGGACTGTGTGTTTGGATCCATGAATACGTGGAGCACGCAGATTTACTTATGTGCGCAGTCTCGTGTAGTGTCGTTCTCAACACGGACCCACGCTGTTTTATGCTAACATTATATTGTCTTGATATATATTTCTCCGAGCAAATCCAATCACCTTGGCACTTATGTGCAAAAGTTACGAGGAATGGGGATGTTCAGTCGGAGAGAATACTGTTGGTGCTGCAGCAGTGATGGTATAGAAGGTTGTTGAAGGTTGTATGTATGAGTGTTGAATGAGTGTGGGTGATGAAGGGCTTTTCTGGCATCTGCTAATAGGTGGCAGAATCTGTAGTGATCTAGTGTTTTGGCATTACTTATAATGCAGACCTCTCATGAATAGATAATTCTTTGTTAATCCAATGAGAGGAGAACAAATGTGTACTTGAAATTTTCAGAGAGGTAAGTAACATAGAGCCAGACACCCATGTGGCAGGCAAGAACATGCAATAGGATAGGCAGAATGGCAGTGAACATCTGAAAAAGTCTAAAGGCTTCATTAGCGTTAAGTAGGTAGCTTTTGTAGAATGTTCGTAACGAAGTCAAATGTGCAATATCTTAAACAATATACATGCTATTTCAAATTCACAGAATACCAGCAAACAATGTGAAAGTTAAGACGTTATTAGAGTACATGTGTAATGCAGTACTGTTTGCACCTTAACGCAGACCAAAGGTGGATTGCCGAATTCATGAGCCAGATAGCCCATTGCATACCTAAACCAAAGAACCAAAAGAGATGGCAGCAGACAGAGCAACATGTTCTAGACCTGAAATCAGCAGGGCCACTGTGCATCTTTTAATTAGCACTTGCACCATCAAAAAACACATGAATGCTGCTATTAGGCGGTTTGGGGCAGCAGCATGGACCTGGTAATCAAGTACTGTATATGGTTCAGCTCTATGCAGCAGTGTAAATGTCAAGGCAGCAATGTCCAAGGTTACCAGCCATTACTGCACCAGACATTGAACACAGTTCTATAACTTCACAAAACGACCTGAATAATTAATTGTGTTCATTTCCTACTTTTGAGAAATGCATGCCATGTGAATGGACTCATTATGGGGGCACAGTCTTGTGTGGTAGATCACATGTGAATACAATTTGACTGGACAGTGCTAACTTACACTAAATGAGTTCTTGTGGACCGGGTTGGTGCCATATAGCTTTTTGTTCTGTGTAAACGTATAGATATTGGAAGAGCGGGAACATCACAAGAGTCCAGGCTCAAGACAGAATCAGGAGGAGAGGTGCCATTTATTAGCAACTGGAAGCACTGGTAGGTGTATTTCTACTGATTGAAGGCTCAATATAATGTTTTATTTGTAGCTATCATTTATTTGCCAAATGCCTTGAGCAAGATATGTTAGCAAATTGAATACACTGCAGTAGTTGTCCTGCCCGGGTTCAAATTCCTGATAGTGGTCAATTCAGTTGGGTTTAGTGTCCCTACTTTATCAAGGTGGGCTAACACACAATTTAGCCAAGAAACCTTTGTATTGTACACCACTGTGATGGATAACCAGGCCTTTTCATGCAACATAATACTCAAATAATTGGAATTGGGAGCAAAGGAAATCCCATTGTCCAGATACCCTAGAATGTCCATGTGCATAGCAAATATTGGGGAAGAGTTGGGATGCCCCAATAGTCATCTACAAAACTTGTTCTACGCGAAGTTTAGTTGTGTTACATTATTATAGCTCCATATCCCTATGCCGGGTAGACCAACATTTTTTTAACTTGCCCGTGTACACCCTAATCACATGGCTAAGTGGTTGAACCTTAAAGTTAGTGGCGAAGGTAAAGATACCACCAATCGCTTGGGCCATATGTGTTTCTTGTGTATCAGTATGGACTATGTGATTTACGCCAGAAGAAAATCGAATGCCTAAGTAATCAAATGTTTAAGGTTTTCGATCCCCTCTTTCCCTGCAATAAAGCGGAATTCCCATGAGGTTTTATTTAAATCAAAAGTTAGACCGCAGATGTTGAGGCATTAATATTGCATCCTAGGGAATTCATATGGTAAGCAAACACATCTATCAATTGTTGCAAAGAATTCTGCCTCCTTGCAATGAGGTTGATGTGGTCTGCACAGAAAAACACCGATTATAAAAATGTTCGACTCGAGGGACATCAGCCCCGATACTAGACAGATGGTTGTATAAAGAGATGGTGAATAGGATGAATAAGAGGGGGTGAATGCACAACCCTGATGCACTACCCTCTTAATCAGAATAGAAGCTGTTGTCACAGCCCCTCTAGTTGTCTTAGCCCCTCTAGCATATCTTACTTTATTTTCATATACCAATTCTATAACTGCTCGATCTCTGGGGATGCCTCGTCACGTGAGAGCGAACCAAAGTTTAGAATGATCTACAGATTCGAGTGCTGCAGGTAGATCCACAAAAGCAACATGTATATTTTCTCTCCTCACAAACACAGAGGGGGTAATTCATAGAATTCGGCGCACAAGTGGCGCACGCGGCTGGCGCACAGTGTGCGCGTGCGGCAGTCTGCACAAGCCGCGTGCGCCAAAACCCATTTCAGCGCACAGCGTATTCATGGATTTCAGCATCCATAACCAGCCGTGGCGCAGAGTGGCGCAGCGACCCCACAGCAGTGCCAGTTACGCCCCCAACCCCACCCTGCGTGCCATGAACAGTGCACAAATCCAGTACATGGCGCAAAGGCCAGTGCACAAGCACACAGCCCCTCAACCACGAAAACGCGTGTAAAACTCCCTGCGCACTCCCCAGAACACACGTACCCCGCTCGCACTAGGCCAATAGCGTGTAAAACTCCCCGTGCACGCCCCAGAACACACATACCCCGCTCGCGCTAAGCCAATAGCGTGTAAAACAACCCGCGCATGCCCCAGAACACACGTACCCCGCTCGTGCTAGGCCAATAGTGTGTAAAAGTACCCGCGCACGCCCCACAATACATGTACCCCACTCGCGCCAGCGAAATCGTGTGTAAAACATGGGAAAAGTCCCACCTGTGGAGTGGGCTGCCTGCGGGGCATGCCCAGTGTGGATGGGCTGCCTGCGTGGCATGCCCAGGGGTGAAGGGCTGCCTGCAGGGTATGGGGAGGGTAGATGTGCTGCCTGCGGGGCATGCCCAGGGTGGATGGGCTGCCTGCGGGGCATGCCCAGGGTGGGTGGTCTGCCTGCAGGGTATGGGGAGGGTGGATGGGCTGCCTGTGGGGCATGCCCAGGGGTGAAGGGCTGCCTGCGGGGTATGGGGAGGGTGGATGGGCTGCCTGCGCGGCATGCCCAGGGGTGGATGGTTTGCCTGCGGGGTATGGGGAGGGTGGATGGGCTGCCTGCGGGGCATGCCCAGGGGTGGATGGGCTGCCTGCGGGGCATGCCCGGGGTGAAGGGCTGCCTGCGGGGTATGGGGAGGGTGGATGGGCTGCCTGCGGGGCATGCCCACGGGTGAAGGGCTGCCTGCGGGGTATGGGGAGGGTGGATGGGCTGCCTGCGGGGCATGCCCACGGGTGAAGGGCGGCCTGAGGGGTATGGGGAAGGTGGATGGGCTGCCTGCGGGCCATGCCCAGGGGTGAAGGGCTGCCTGCGGGGTATGGGGAGGGTGGATGGGCTGCCTGCGTGTATTCTGGGGGTGCGCAGGGGAGAATCACACGTGATAGCCCTTGGGGAGTGGGGTACGTGTATTCTGAGGGGTGCGCAGGGAGTTTCACATGCAATAGGCCTTGGCCGAGTGGGGTATGTGTATTACTGGGATGCGCAGGGAGAATCACACGCGATAGCCCTTGGGGAGCGGGGTACGTGTATTCCGAGGGGTGCGTGGGGAGTTTCACACACGATAGGCCTTGACCGAGCGGGGCACTTGTATTATTGGGGTGCGCGGGGAGTTTCACACGCGATATGCCTTGGCCCAGCGGGGTATGTGTATTACTGGGGTGCGTGGGGAGTTTCACAAGCGATAGGCCTTGGCCGAGCGGGGTACGTGTATTTGGGGGGGTGCGTGGGGAGGTTGACACATGGTTTCGCTGCCACGGGAGGGGTACGTGTACTCCTGGTGTGCCCCAACATGAATTGGCAGTGTGTGACCTCCCAGGTGTGCCCTCTCACCCCTCCCCAGGCCCTGCAGGCAGCCCTCAACAGAGGGGCCTACCCTGCCCCCCTGGCCATGCCCCGCAGGCAGCCCATCCACCCTGGCCATGCCCCCCAGCCACCCCACATGTCACCATGCACAAGTGAGCACCGACACATGTCCCCCTGCACCCCCACCCACCCAGCAGTGACAGGCACCTGCCAGCAGGCCCTGACTCATGTCCCCCTGCACCCCCACCTACCCAGCAGTGACAGGCACCTGCCAGCAGGCCCGACTCATGTCCCCCTGCACCCCCACCCACCCAGCAGTGACAGGGACCTGCCAGCAGGATCTGACTCATGTCCCCCCACCCACTCACCCACCCAGCAGTAACAGGCACCCGCCAGCAAGCCCCGACTCATGTCCACCCACCCACTCACCCACCCAGCAGTGACAGGCACCTGCCAGCAGGCCCCGACTCATGTCCCCCCACCCACTCGCCCACCCAGCAGTGACAGGCACCTGCCAGCAGACCCTGACTCATGTCCCCCTGCACCCCCACCTACCCAGCAGTGACAGGCACCTGCCAGCAGGCCCGACTCATGTCCCCCTGCACCCCCACCCACCCAGCAGTGACAGGGACCTGCCAGCAGGATCTGACTCATGTCCCCCCACCCACTCACCCACCCAGCAGTAACAGGCACCCGCCAGCAAGCCCCGACTCATGTCCACCCACCCACTCACCCACCCAGCAGTGACAGGCACCTGCCAGAAAGCCCCGACTCATGTCCCCCTGCACCCCCACCCACCCAGCAGTGACAGGCATCTGCCAGCAGGCCCCGACTCATGTCCCCCTGCACCTCCACCCACCCAGCAGTGACAGGCACCTGCCAGCAGGCCCGACTCATGTCCCCCTGCACCCCCACCCACCCAGCAGTGACAGGCACCTGCCGGCAGGCCCCGACTCATGTCCCCCCAACACCTCATGATGATCCACAATCATGGGCCTTATGGCCACCCAAACCACACCCCACGCCACCCCAGTCCAAACACACAACCAGGTATGACATCCACCCCACAATGAAATCCCCATCACATGATACATCCCAAATGGCAAGTATGCACATCAACATATTTCCGTCTCACCCACACAATGGGTGCATGTGATAGAGAAAACACACATTGTGACATGCATGAAACCAAAGCGAGAATACCACACATTGAAGCAGGAAATAAAAATGTATTAAACACAAAAGCAAGGGAATGAAATGAAACACACAAAAATGGAAATAAATAATGAAAAGCTGCATGTCCAAAATATAAACCAAAAATGCATGATAGCAAAATCCAAAGCAATCTAAAAGCACGTGTCCTAAGTTTCAGTCCGGCAAAACAAATCCAAAGTGCAAAAACAATAAAAAACCATTGATCCATGGAAAAAAAAGAATAAGAAGCCAAATCCATTGTCGAACTATTTACAAAGTACAAATCCAGGGTCCATGTGCCCAATCATTGAAATGAAACCTATAAAAAAAACCCTAGCTAATGAAGAACTATATACAAAAACGTGGGGCATTGTCCAAGCGCCCCAAAATAAATAAAAACAGAAAGGAAACCTAACACTAACTAACTATATACAATGGCGGCGGGCAAGTCCTACGGCTCACTCTGTGATGTCCCGGGCCAGGGCATCATCGAACTCCATGTCAATGTCCCGGAGGCGGGCCTCTACCCTGGCCCCGAGGTCTCGCAGAGATGCAGTCATGGCCTGTTCCAACTCCCTGTGAGTTGCCTCGAGGCACTCAGCCCGCCTCAACGCCTGGCGCATGGAGAACTCCGCCCTGACCATGGTGAGCCGCGCCTCTTCCGCCTGCCGCCGCTCCGCATCTATCCGCTGGCCCAACCACTGCCACACAGAAGACACTTCCATTCCAGGGTCCTCCTGCCCTCTGGCCGATGCCTGCCCCTCTGATGTTGATGGCCCCGAGCCATCATCGCTCCCACCTTGAGCCTGCTGCTGCTGCTGTCCATGTGCCCTGTCCGATGATGCCTGCACATCCTCCATCTGCTGGTCTCCAGTTGGTGGGGTGTCCACCCCTGCTCGACCTCCGACTCCCGACTGTGGCAGGGGTGGGATCTCCACCAAGCTGGATGTGTTGGTCGGGCCAGGTCCACAGGGGGCCCTGGTGGAATCTGGGCCGGAAGACGGCAGGGAGAACTACTGGCGCATAGTCTCCACAGAGGAGGAGAGGGCCGCCAGAGTGCTCTACACATGTAGGAACCCTCCGACCATGGCCCCTCCCAACTGTGCCACGTTGCCACGCAGCTCTTGATGATGGCATGCATGGTCCCCCCAGGAAGCACGCATGTCATCACGAATGACACGCGTGCGCAACGTGACACCAATCAGGACGGACCCCATATGGTCATGGGACTCCTCGTCCGCTGGTAGTGGAGTGCCAGATGACGTGGGCCTCCCCCTTACCTGCGGACGGGCCTGGGACGGGGCATCCCTGCTGGTGCATGGTGGTGCAGTCACAGGGTCAGGGACAGCGACATGCACAGGCCCCTCTGCGGTGACCTGTGCTGCCTCCTGCCCCTGGCCCTGGACTGCACCACTTGCACCAGTGGTACTACCCCCATCAGGCCCCATGTGCTGCTCAGTAGCGGCCTCCTCCTCCTCTGTGGAGACCGCCAACCTGGATGTCTCTGCACCGTCTTCCGCCATTGCAAGCCCCTGTGGGGGCTCACCCGGACGCTCCGCTACAGCCGTAGTGGCAGATGCGGCACCAGTCCCCTCGCTCCCGGATGATTGGCAATTCCTGGGAGGGTGGCTGGGCCTTGCGTCACCGCCCGGTGGAGGCATCCCCACTGCTTAACTCCACAGCGTCGTCTCCGCCCTCTTCTTCACTCGACTCTGCATAGAGGGAGACATAGAACACAAGCATCAGGGTACTGTACAATAGTCCCATAGACACAAAGCAATAACACATGAGTGGCACTGTCAAACGTCACTTCCATCCTGTCCCTCCACAACACATGGGTCAATGCAGGCAACACACATGCAGAAACAGGCACGGTGCATGCAATCAACATCAGCATCCATGTACAAGGGCCTCTATTGACATAAAGGTTTGGCTTCAAACTCACATGCATCATGGCTCATACTGATTCCATGCATACACATCACCGGAGGGTCATGCATCAGGGCTCGTACACCACAGACACAGTGGATACAAGGGTGACTAGACTGCATAAGTGAATTAACACATCATCACGGACATGTGTCATGCTTCAACGGCGTTGCAAAGTCACACACACGCTTCTCAGGCACAGAGACATCTACACCATGCATGTACATGAGAGCAGCACCCATCTCTCACCCCCCCATCCATGTCCAAGAACAGAAACAGGCATGCATTCATGTGTGCATTCCGCATGCTGCTCCCCATGTTGCATTGGAACACATGCACCATCCATGTGGTTCACTCATTACTGGTCTCACATGCATTACCATTATGTCCCTGCACACACACATCCATACATGGCCTATGTAAAACATACAGGCAAGTAGCTGACTACCAGCACATTGCAACATGCCCTGTTTCACACAGCAATGCATGGCCACTTACCGCTCGACTCCAGACGGGTCTTCCTTTGAAGGATCTGGACATGGAGTGATATGATATGATATGATATGACATTTGTAACGTGCCTATACACAGGTGTTTCAAGGCGCGACGAGGCAGGGAGGGGAGGAAACAAGGGGAGACAGACAGCGATCCTACTAGGTCAGGTGTCATTCAGATCGCGCAAGTGCAGGGGTGGGGGAGGGGGAAAAGTGCAAGGGGAAGGGGAGGGGGGGAAGTGCAGTACAAGGTAAGTGGCGTAAAGTAATAAATAAATAGGGCCAGCTGGTGGCAAGTGCAAGGTAAGTGCAGAACAAGTGCTGGAAAAGGGGGGGGGGCTGTAGGGATACAGAGACAGTCCCGCAGTGCAGAGGGGTTCCAGGGCATCAGTGCAAGTGGAGAGTGGCTGGGCCCAGGACCGAGGCCGTTAAGAGTGGTCCAGTTGCAGAATCAGTGCAGTTTCAGTGAAGAATATTAGCTGTTCAGCAGGGGAGAGGGAGAGAGAAAGCAGAGGCAAAGAGGAAGGTTTTGAGGTGCTTCCGGAACCGGAGATGGTTCTCCTCAAGTTTCAGGGAGGCAGGAAGGCTGTTCCAGAGGGAGGCCCCTGCCGCGGAGAAAGATCTACCCCCAACTCGTTGCTTCGAGAAGCGGCTGACCCTGAGGGAGTTGGAGGCGGATGAGCGAAGGGCTCGGGAAGGAAGATATTTGGGAAGAGAGAGTTGAAGGTATTTAGGACCAAGGCCCCAGAAGGCCTTGTGGACAATGCAGAGGGTTTTGAACTTTATCCTCGCAGCCACTGGGAGCCAGTGTAGAGATTTCAGTCCTGGAGAGATACGGTCCCTGGGCTTGAGGCCAAGGACAAGTCTCGCAGTTCTGTTCTGTATGAGTTGCAGAGGGCGGAGAGTGGAGGCAGGCAGATTAAGGTAGAGGCTGTTACAGTAATCCAGCTTCGAGAGAACCAGGGCTCGGGAGACAGTGAGCTTCTGGGGGAAGGAGAGGAAGGGAAGAATACCTCTGAGGAGGTGCAGCTGGTAGTGTGACTTCTTAGCGACGTCAGAAATATGAGGAGAGAAGGAGAGTGTGGAGTCGAAGATGACCCCAACGTTTTTTGCATTGCAGGTAGGAGCAGGGAGGGGGCCAAGGGAGGCAGGCCAGAGAGCTGCAGTGAAGGAGGGAGTGGGTGTACCGATGAGTAGAATCTCAGTCTTACTGGCATTAAGGCAGAGGTCATTGGCGGCACACCATTCCTGGATAGCAGACAGACAGTCAGAGATGAGGGAAGGAGAGGGGGAGGCTGAGGGTAGCCTGAAAATGAGCTGGGTATCGTCAGCGTAGCACTGGAAATTAGGGCAGAGAGCGGCGATGCGGTGGGCAAGGAGTGCCAGATACTGGTTGAACAGACAGGGAGAGAGATTAGATCCCTGGGGGACACCACAGGTGGAGAAAAAGATGTCGGAGAGGAAGGACCCCAGTTGGACCTGGGAGGGTCGATTTGAAAGGAAAGAGGTCAGCCACGCCAGAGCCTGACCAGTGATACCCAGGTTTTCACGGAGACGGTTGAGCAGGATGGCATGGTTGACAGTGTCCAAGGCAGAGGAGAGATCGAGCAGAATGAGAACACACGGAGTGTTGGAATCGAGGTTCAAGAGCAGGTCTTCACGGATGTTCAGGAGAGCAGTTTCCGTGCTTCTGGCAGCTCTGAAACCAGATTGATGGTCATGAAGACTACCAACAGATTCAGCATGGAGGTTAAGCTGGGAGATGGCCAGCTTCTCCAGGAGCTTGCCCAGGAAGGGAGTGATGGAGATAGGGCGATAGTTAGCCGGGCAGGAGGGGTCGGAAGAGGGTTTCTTGAGAAGAGGGTGCACAAGGGAGTGCTTGAGGGGGGAAGGGAAGACTCCAGAGGCGAAGGAGTGGTTGCAAAAGTCAGCCAGGGCAGGAGCCAGGGAGTCGATTTGGTCCTTGATAGTTTTGGAGGAACAGGGGTGAACCTGTTTAGACGAGACTTTATGCGTTCCAGGAACCTCATCTGGATGTTGGTCAGGCTGACCCGGCACCCCTCTGCATCCTCTGCCTTCAAGAGGCGCCGGGCCTTGTTGAGGTTTCTGGACCTGAAGTCTTCCCAGCGCTTCCGGACGTGCTTGATGTCACGGGTTGCCACCCCCTCCGCGTTGATGGCAACCACTACGTCCTCCCAGATCCTCTCCCATCCTTCCTTGTCGGCGCGCGATGGTGTGAAGAGGGCATCATAATGCCCCAGAACTTGCTCCACCAGGATACCAACTTCCTTGTCACTGAAGCTGGTAGCCCTCTGCCTCTCTGGCTGGGGGTCGCCAGTGGTCTCTGATGGTGTTTGCCCCGACATGGTGACCCCCGAGGCAGGTATGGGTGGGCAACTGGGTCCTGGGGCTGGGCTGTGGAGTGATGATATCCCAGTCGGGAGTCCTTCTGTTCAGGCAGGGGTGGACACAGCAACTGGACCCCTGCAGATGGTTAACGTGCAGGCACCAAATAGCAGGGCACGTGGGCAGCAGGCAGGCAGGCAGCAGCAGATGGCAGGTGGGAGCATGCTCGGGACTCTGGGGGGCAGGAAAATGGCCTTTTGGGCAGGAGCGTGGTCTTCCATGTGTTGACGCGATGCCAGCTTGATACTGAGTGATTTGGCACGTGAAAAAAGTGCACGTCAGCGTGTAATTCGAGGAAAGGCCCTTGGCGCATAAGCGTGTCTGTGATGTAATGCGCACGGGCGTTTCCCTCAACACGGGTGCATAGTGGATCAGCACGTGAAAAAACCACACGTCTGTGTGTGAATGCGTGCAATCCGAGGAAAGGGCCTAAGGCGTAAGTGACATGATGCACGCAGGCGTCACCCTCAGCATGGGTAAAAGGTGAGTGTGGCCAGCAGTTTGCTGTATGTGCCTTTCGTGGAGACCGACGTGTGTGTTGCTACTTCGTGATGTTTTGCGCACCATCACAACTTCACAGTGGATCAAGGACGTATCTCTTCTTTTGGCGGGAGTATTGGCTACGCGTGTTTTTCATCATCACGCTAGTCTGACGGTGAGTCGCGCACGCTATTTTTCCCACTGTGGGTGCCCCTGTGTATCGCGTACCCGTTTTCGAGGTCATAGTAGCCTGCGTGTCCCACACGTACATGTTTTTCGTGTTCCTGGGTGCCACCGCGTACTGCGGGAGGTTAATTCCACGCATGTAGGCTGCAAGGGTTACGTGCACGGTTTTACTGCAGTTTTGGGGTGCCTGAGCGTTGCGTGGCCCGTCACTTAATCACCGGGGTCACATACAGCCTTGCAGGTGCAGGGGTGCTGTTAACATCTTGCATCCCACCCGCTTCACCCCAATTGCCCAGGACAATTGTTGTGTACACCTCCCATTGGCACTTCTCCATCTGTACCATGGTTGGGAGGCCACCAAAGGTGAGGAGCGCCTCAGCTGGGCGTACTCCTCATGGTGGGCATGGTCAGGGATGTGGCCGGGGTGACCAGGGAGTAGGGGGACTCCAGGGTGTCCAGGGTGGCCGCAGAGGGGGAAGAGGCAGGGATGCGCCACTTCGGCACGATGTTGTGCCATGTGTTGGTGCAGTCATGCCACCACCCCCTGTGGTTCCGGAAGATGCAGCTTCTGCATTTGGCACTGGCACCCATGTGACCCGGCAGTCCGTTTCATCGACTGCCACAGGCCAAAGGGTAGTGGTAGCTGCAAGTGCAGCTGTGGACACCACCACCAAGGCTCAGGGTCTGCCAGCGCAGGCTGCGTTGGCACTTGAAGAGTCCATGGAAGATTTCCAACAGGTCAGGAGGAACACCGTAGGTGCATGCAGGGCTGCCCTGACCGAGACACGTGTCCCTGGGGCAGTAATGTCATCTGCTGCCCCGACCAGCCAGGTGTTGGCAAGTGCAGGGGCAGATGCAGCCAACAACACCCCGGTTGTGAGTCTACCAACCAGGACAGTCGCAGTCAATGCCCCTGCCATAGCAGATGTTGCTGCGCAGGGTCCATTCCAGGGCACACAGCAGCCACTGATGCAAGTCAGGCCTTCGGTTGTCCTTCCACCTGCCACTCCCTTGGCTCTATCCACCGGTGCCACTGGCCATACTGATCAGGGCGGCATTTGCCAGCCAGGGTCCGCGCCACTATCCAAGAGGAGGAAGGTTGCACCTGCAGCACAGGCTGGGACCCCACACACAGCCACGACCTCCTGCACATCGAGGAAGAAGCCTTTCTGTGCGCAGGAACTGGACTTCCTCATGGACTACGTGCGGGACAACAACCGTGGCATGCTAGTGGGGCCTAATTGTCAAACTACGGCTGTCCATCATGATACCCACTGGAAGCAAGTTGCGGAACATGTGAGTGCATTCGGCCATGAGGTGTGCACGGCACAAGAGTGCAAAAAGCATTGGAATGACCTCAAACGCAGCGCTAAGGCAAAGAGTGCCTTAAATTACAACATGGCTCTGGTGACTGGCAGTGGGCCAGCACCTGAGGAGGAAGACCTCACTCCGCACGAGTCACTCGTTGCGGAGTTCATACCGACTGAATCGGTCGAAGGAGTGAGAGAGATGCCGGACTTTGATGCCCAGGCCAGTGAGTGTTGCTGCGTGTTTGTCGAGGCCATGTGTGTTTTACTTGTGTGATGTGTTGTGCATGACTGCCACTACATGTCATGTTTCCATGGTTCTGATGTGCAAGTAATGCAATGCTTCACTGATGCATGGCTGCTCTGCAGGATGGTGGACATGTGGAGCAGACGGGGACTGTCCTCAGGGGCATTGCTGGGGGGGGCTAAGGGGGCTATAGCCCCTGATCTTTTGGTTGTAGCCCCGGATAGAATCTCAGGAGCTACAGCCAAAAGACTAGCTAGCCCCCAGTCCCAACATTTCCAACATCAGCATAGCCCCGGGTCTTTTCCAGACCTAGCAACTCCCCTGACTGTCCTCATCACCACACTTGCACCCTACTCACATGCTGGTCACCTGGATGCTCCTCCGGTCCATGTTCCAGCTCACTGGCCCTTCTGCATGTAGCCTGGGGTGTCCTTCCTCTCTGCACTGGGACTATGTCATAGCATGACTGACGTGCATGTGTCCTCTGCCTGCATCCGGGTACACCAGGTAGGCATGCTCCCTTGCCCCTCCACCCCCCCCTGCACCTCAATATCACCTTTGCACTGGTCTGCATCATTTTTCATTTTACCATAATGCAATGGCCTGTTCATGCATCCTGTGTACATGCTTACTTCCACCAGCCAACCTGCCAGACACATGCAGTGGGGTACATCCTTTGTACTTGATGCAGGGTGTCTCACTTGGACTGTGCAGATGTCAGATGTTCCGCAGGGACATGAGTGCCCATTCATGCTCCATGTGCATTCCATGCATGCCCCTATGTGTCTTTGACTGGATGATCATTGTAGTACGTTTCCAGGGTGACCTACATTTCATGGCATTTCATCAGCCTTCCCATGCCCACTGTGGCTCAGTCCTACATCCCACACATGTTTAGGGTGTGAAAGTCTGTGTGGGTCACAGGCCTCAGCCTGTTTCAGGCCCACTGACTCTGTCCAACTGGTGTAGTGTCTTCTGCACACGTGGGTGTACTACTGAGGGTTCATCATGTGTCCTGCTTACTGTCCCATCATCATCTACTGTGTTGTCAGTTGACTCAGATGATGCAATTGATGCTAGTCAACACTGTCTGCCAATACACAGGTCTCTGGTCATCCTTTTGATACCATGCAAGGCATCCCTGCATTTCCACTTAGAGGGAGGGGTGGGTTGCTTGTAGCCATGCAACCCATTGCATGCACATTGCACGTGATGCCTGAACTTGACCTTGCACTGCCTTCGCGTTTTCTGATACACATCATGAAGCACTTGTACATGTAGATAGTGAGTAACGTACAAATGTTCTACACTGCATCGAGCCACTTCTGAGTGGTATAACACCCTTCTGCATGCCTAATCACAGAAGCAATGTCAAGTTGACCCGGCATGCATGGCAGGTTCTCTTTTGTGTGTGACATGTCTGCTTCAAGTGTTGGCTGTCTGTGTGATGTCTATGTGTGTGTGTGTTGTGTGCTTCTAACATGTGCAGTGATCTTTTTTTCTCTCTACTTTTCAGATGATGATGCAATGGAGCCAGAGGATGGTGTTGTCACTGTTGTCATGCCAGGCACAGGCTTGTTATCACTACAGCAACCCAGCACAAGTGGGGGTCGTGGGGTGAAGACCACGAGAACCCACATGTGCTACAGACCATCTTGTCTTTGGCTGGCAATGAGTCCAGCCCAGATGACCACTCTGACATCCATGTCGAGTTGGATGTGCATCAGGTCCATACGTTAGGGGTGAGTGATTCTGATGTGGACACTCCTCTGTTCAAGACACCTGCACTGAGGGGTCAGACAGTGGTGGGACCTGTGCCTGTGGTGGATCAGGATGCAGGGTCACCCTCCACACCAGTCACTGATGGGTCTGGACCATCATGTCGACGGGGACATGTAGTCGTGCAGCCGCGGGCGGTATCAACCCAACGAGGACCGCCAGTCCTTGGGTCCTGCAGGTGTCAAGCCCAGCAACGCGGTGGCCATGCACCACCGAGGTATACTGAGTGGGAGCAGGACATGACTGCCAATTCAGAATGCCAGGGGGCAGCAATGGTAGACATCGCTGTGAGCATGGAGCGTGTGGCCCAATCCGTGCTCCCTCTGCTAGGCAGGTGCTTCTCCAGCAGCGGGTGGCAAAGTCCACAGCCCGCTCGCTGAGGCTGGGCATGGCGGCCTCAGATGGGGCACGCCAGGCTGAAATGTTGTCTTTGCATCAAGCAATTGCTGCTCACGCAGAGGCACACATGGAGGCCCTGAAGGCTGAGTATGAGTCCCTCAGTTCCACTCTGGGTGTCCTCTTGATGTCCAAGAGGGCGCAATCAGAGGAGAGGTTTGAGCAGCTTGAGTGTACCAACTCGGCTGAGCTACGCACTTGCCTGAAAGTGCATCAGTTGTCCAGCCAGGCCTTGCAGGAAGAACTCCGTGTTACACGTATTACCTTGCAAGAGGAAGCACGCGTATCACGGGAGGTTCTGCATGCAGACCTACGTGTCATCGCCGCACAGAACCACGCTCACCCGTCCGGCAGACTTGCTGCCGACGAGGGGCAAGCTGCGGCTAAGCATGGTCAGGCTCCTGTGCCACCTCCTCCTTTTCAGGATGAGCCAGATTCGGAACGACGAAGTATCTTCCACAAAGGTCGGGCTGTACAGGTGTTGAGCCCATGGAAGTTTTTTTTTCCTCAACATCATCGCATGTGGGTGTTGAGCTGCACCCTGTACCTCCCCCCTCCCGGGTGCCCCCCACCGGGTCCTATATGGCCATTTTTGATTTTTCTTTTAGTTTAGTTAGTTAACATTCAATTTGATAGTTAGTTTAATTAGGTAATGTAGGTTTTTTATAGTTAATGTAATTAGTTAATATAGTTTAAAATTGCTTGTCTATTGTGCTTTCATGTGACGGTGGGGTGCTTTGAGGCTTTTGAAAGCATCCACTGTCTGTTCCAGCTGGGCACTTCAAGCTTGTCTCGTGTATGTGTTTGCAGCTTGTGGTCCTGACTCACATAGGCCACTCCTGCTTCCCTTATCCATGGGCTTGCAAGGATGGTTCGGTGTTACAGTCTATTTCACAAGGGCTTTGGACTGTCATATCTGTGGCCTGTCTGCTGCTGTATTACTTGTGTTAACACCCCTAGTGGGGATTGTAGGGGTCTTATTGACGGCATTTCAGCATTAGAAATGGGTGGTTACAGGAATCAGGTGTCCATTGATTGCTATACATTGGGCCTCATTACGACCCGGGCAGTAAGGGATTACTGGTATCGGTAAGGGCACTGGTACCGGTAATCCCTTACCGCCCTATTACGAGTTCCCTTTGCGGGTCATCCCCTTAACGCCTGGTTTTACCAGGCGTTAAGGACAGGACCCGCAAAGGGACTTTGGTGCTAATAACGGTACCGCAATTTGCGGTACCGTTATTAGCACCTTCCCCATTCCCATTGAGCCTTATGGGAGCTCAAATGAGAATGGGGAAGGGCCCTGGTGAATGGGGAATTACCGCCCCCGCCAACCTTGGTATGGGGTGGTAATAGCTCCATTCACCTGGGCGGAGTCGGTAAGGATTTGGAGGCAGCCATGGCGCTAAAAGCGCGATGGTTACCTTCAAACTCCTAATGAGGCCCATTGTGTTGTATTTTTATTTTCTTTACTGTACATGTGCTTGATGCACTTCATGCTGTAGAGAGTGTCTGCCACCCTTTGCCTGTCAAAGTCACAATGATGGTGGGATGGAATCTGATGGACGTCTCTGACATGGTCCAGTCACAACCAGCATGAAGAGACACACACAGGTGACTTTCCTGCATTAATTGTGTGTTGTGTGCCCTTTCTGCAGGAGAATGAGCCTCCAGACCACCTTTGCCGGCAGACATGGACCAGTGTACGTCTGGCAGCTGGCCACGTTTGGTGGTACAGACATGCACATGTGTGCGCTAGCAGTGCCACAGGCTTGTGCTCATACATCCAACAGAAGTGGACGTGTTTCCAGGAACTCCATGCAAGGTGAGCAGCACAAGGGGCACACACCACAGCCAACCTTCCACCAGGCCTGTTGCACATGCATGCTAAGTAGCGCCACTGACGGTGAGCTTGGACAGTTATTGGTGTTGAAGCGCATAGTACAGCTAAAATGAGTTGGTGGACACATGGCAAGTTGCTTTCCAAGTTGTCAGGGGCACATGCAGGGGCTGTTACACATATCCTCCAGTCCACCATGCTCCATTGAAGCAGATGTATTAGCCCATTAGCGTTTAAAGCCTGAAGAAATAGAGCTGCGTAGAGGGACACCTAGCGAGGGACAGACTGGTGTGCAGTGCATATCATTTGCATGTTCGAATTGACACATGCACTACCTCTTTTATTTGGGGGATGCCAGAACACTACTTGTACTGAAGTCGTACCTCGCTATATGCGTGCAGCTGCTTACCCAGGGACCATTGCATGATGTGTGAATCTTGACACATTAGTCTTCCATTTGCCACGCGCCCATGTGCGCCTGACTTACTGCATTGACAGCGTATGAACCATCACAGGGGGAGTCTTACGTATGGGTACGAAGCAGCAGACAAGAGTGTTTGTTTGTGGAGGATTTACTTGCTTTGGGGCATGTATGGTGGTGTGTGTGTGTGTTATGGACACAAACAGATTAGTAACTCTTACTATCTTTGCAGCATTGAACTGCTCCTGTTACCGGACCTGAGAGTGCACAGGCAGGAGGCCAGCACTCACCCCAGAGATAAGTCTCTCTTTGACTTCCATTTGAGACATTTGGTACAATGTGCATGATGTACATGGTTTATCTCATTGAGTGTGTGTTATTGTGAGTAGTAGATTTTTGTCTTTTCCCTAATTTCCCTTGACAATCCAACTCCCCTCTCCTGCCCCTCTTTCCGGTTATCCAGAATACCAATGCCTGTCCAGTCAACATATCCCTGATCCTCCTTCCCCACCGTGGTCTCAGAGGCCTGTGTAAGTTTGACCTTGCAGGAGCCCAGACCACGGAGGGGGTGGTTGGTTCGTGCCACTCCTACGCGTGGACACCGGAGCAGTGACACTACCCATTAGTTGGTGCTGCATAATTGTATATTATGTACCAAACATGGTACACATCCTGTTGTAGCATTGTTTAAGTGTGCTAACTTGGTTGTTCCATCATTGTGCTTGTACATGTGCTTTGAAATTTACTGCTACTTCAAGTCATCTACTGGAGACTCTTCAAGTGTTTTTTGCTGCCTACAGGTTTTTTGCCTGGCTTGTGTGTTTGGCTCCTTTGAGTTCTCTTCGATTTGGTATTTTTTGCCAGTCAAGGTGGCCTCTGAGGGTGCTGGACACTATTTACACGCAAGGTGGAAGATGGAGACAAAGGGGTAGGGTGATCCTGTGGCCAGGTAGACTTCAATGAAGAAGGCTACATACCCCAGACACAGTTGTTCAGTAGGTCATGGTGATATGTGAATAAGGGAGGGTGTTTGGTTGTTGGACAGTTGTCTTGACCTACAGTGTGATGGGCACCCTGACATTGTTGTTGTGGTGTCCTATGTACATGATGTGTTCTGCTGGTCAATGCCTGTTCCTGTGTTGTGTTTACCTTTCAGGTGTGAGGGGATTGGTGTGGTTTGACATGCTGGGCTGTGCACATGGGCAATGTTCACATGTGATGTGTAGAGGACACTGATGGTCACTTGATTGGACATGCATGTATTGAGTGCATGTCCTTACTGACACACACAGTCGCACTATGATCCATCACATGTACAGCCACACTTCCATGTCCAAATGTGCACACAGTTTGCCTTCTGGAGACCACTGTGTCCCTGCAGCACATGATCTATGATCATTTGTGAATCCTGTACATGCGTTAATTGTTTGTTTATTTATTTATTTTGTCCTTTTCATGTGATGCTCCAGGTGTGTCTCTGACACAATGGCTGATCACTATGCTGTGTGCTGAGCAGTGTGTTGGAGGAGATACACAGAGCACACGTATTCAGGAGTAGGGATTTTGCCTTGGCCAATGTGCATGTGAACAGGCATTGATTGTTATGTTCATGCTACAACTGTTAGAATGCATTTGGGTATGACTTGTTTTGTGTGGGGTTGTTGGTCAGTCATTTCATCAGATTCCATGACAGGCATCGATGTGTGAAGCCAATTTACATTTATCGCATGTCACTTCGTATATTATTGGTAATGTGTTGGCCTTTTTCTATTGCTTGCCATGTCATGGTGTGGGAAACAAGGGTGATGTGGTTTAGGAGGGTTTGGATGACATACCAGGGATTGTGATGGCCTATTTTGCAGGGATGTGTGATGCACACCTTGCATGTGTTCCTTTTGGTCACACGCGATTGTTCATGTTTTAGTAGCTAGGGATGCACACAATGTAGCACTTCCATGGCAACATTCTCAGGGTGGTAAGGTTGTGACAATTGGCTGTCTCTTTGTCATCATCGATTGTCACCTGGTATGTGCCAGGCCTGTGTGCACTCCGGAGGGGTGGGAGTTTAGGTGAAAAATGTAGCCACAAGCTGGGTCCGGGCTGCCTCGCCACGTGCCCTATCCCCTCCCATGGGCAGCACCTGTGCCTTTGGTTGCGGATGTGGGGGTACCACCATATCCACCGGTACACCCTGCTGTGTAGCAACATTGTGCAGGACACATGCTGCCACAATTATCCTGCACACTACTGGGGGTGCATAGAGTAGCTGCCCACCAGAGCGGTCAAGGGAGCGGAAGTGTGACTTTAGCACTCCGAATCTGCGCTCCACTATGCCCCTGGTTGCAATATGGGCAGCATTGTATCTTACCTGGGGTGGTGTGGTGGGGTTCTGGATTGGCGTCATCATGTGGTTGCTCAAAGGGTAGGCACTGTCCCCTGGTGAGGTGATAATGGTTGTGATTATTGGGGTTTGTGTATTTGTCTGTGTATGACATGCATGCATGTGCACAGGCATTTGTAATCACCTAGGAGCCATGTGTCGCCATGCTGCCCAGCTTCCAGGGCCCGGCTCACGGCGGACATTCTGTATATGAAACTGTCATGGGTGGAGCCTGGGTAGTTTGCATAGACAGAGGTGATGATTCCATTTGCATTGCAAACCACCTGCACGTTGATGGAATGCCAGTGCTTGCGGTTTCAATAGATGTGCTCAATGGCCCTAGGTGGACGTAGGGCCACATGGGTGCAATCTATGGCACAGAGCACTTTGGGGAAGTGTGCCACCCTGTAAAAGTCCTGGACTACGGCCTGCCTTTCTGCGGGTGTTCTGGGCATGTATATGTGCCTGCGGACTAAGGGGCGCAGAGTCATGATTGCCAACACCTGGTGTAGGCAGCGTGACTGCGTGGCCTGTGAGACCCCCCCACTATGGCAGTAGTCCGCTGAAATGACCCAGTGGCCAAAAAATGCAGGACATTGAGCACCAAGGGGCTCAATGCTTGGGAGCAGAGGGTGGGGGATGTAAGGTCATCTTCCCAGTCCCTGACCAGGTCTAGGATGATACGAGGTGGAAACCTATAGCTGACGTACACCTGGTCGTCAGGCATCCCAAAAAGGCTAGCCTGGGGGGAAAAAATGCGGGCCCTGGCTATTCTCCTCCTCCTGCAGTGTCCCACGATCAGTGCTGTGACAATTGGGGCATTCATCGTAGCTGTAAATATGTGTTTGTTGTTTGCGCGCACTTTTATTCTGTGCGCAGGGACGCTTACGCCTGCCTTCCTGTGGCGGACGTGTTGATGCCTGTGCGCTTTTTTTAGCGTGTGCTTGTTTCCCGTATTCGAATCCATGAATATGAGTTGTTCGCGTGCGTGTGGATGTTCCGTGTATTTCCCTGGAGTACTTCCCCAGTTACGGCTTCTTTGTCACACGTTTTTCCCCATTCTGTGTGTTACGCCCCGTGTCCCGCCCCCTTTTTGGTGTGTGCGCCGACGTTGTGCGCTTTCCCTGTGCGCGTTGCGCACAGCGTTTGGGTTGTTGCAATGACGAGTGCGCCCGTGTGCGCCACGCACGGATTTGGTGCACAACCAGTGGAAAACACGCACAGGCCCTTCCTTGAATCGCACGCGTGCGTGCGCTTGCTTTTTCACGCTTGTGCCACCTTGCACCAGCTTGCGCTGAGAATTTCAGCACACGATTGCTCCATGAATCGGCCCCAAAGTGTGATAGCACCAAGTACAAATGAAGTGCTTGCAGTTCTGTGCGTGCCCAAACCTGCTCTGAAACTCCATCCAAGACTGGACTCTATCACACACAATTTTCCCAAATATCTTGAAAGAATTCTCTAACAGGGAAATTGGACTGTAACTGTTTGCACAGCCTTCGTCCCCCTTTTTTTAAGAGCAGACACATGATTGTTTGTTTCCAGGTGGCCAGGTAATCAGCAGTGTGAAGCATCAGTAAGGGAAACCAAATGTCAGTGTGTCAACGGTGGAAGTGTACGAAAAGAAGTAGTGGAGCTATGTTGCCTGCTGGCCTACCTAAATTACCCACAAATCCCATTGGCGGGCCCCTTCTACGCGCAATCCAAACCCCCAAACAAAAGTGCATGCTGTTTAAGGGAATGTTCAGTGTAGTGCACTGAAGGGCAAGTTTCAACTTCTTCCTACACTTTTATTTTGAAACTAAGCCATTCCGGAATGGTTTATTTTAAAAATAAAAGTAGAGGAACATTAAAACTTAATTTAAAAAGTAGAGGAGCACCTCTCCCAACTGCTCCCGCCTACTTCGACCAATGCAGTGTGTGATTTATATAAGTTTGGGATCAGAAAGTTGGGCCCTTGGACTTTTGCTGAGTTTAATGCGCTTAACAGCTGCTTGTACCTCTTAAAGTGTGAAAGAAGGGGGATTATTTGAAAGAGTTGAGCTCGCCAAATGCATATTTTATTTTTCCAACAAGATGGTATCTTCAACCGATGGATCCCCGTATAGTTGTTCGAAATACTGATGACAAGAGGAGTCTTGTAAATGTGGTTCCACCTTGGAGATCTGCATAAAAGTGGACCTATGGACCACCATGTTCCAGAATGTCTGTGATTTAGACTAATATGCTGCTACAATAAGCTCATTCCATGCTTTATGTTGTAGATATTCTTTCCAGGGTTTTCCCAGTGTTTGACAGTATCCTTGTAAGCTTCCCTCAATGGGGGAACATTTTTATATCTCACACTTGGGATTTTAGTGCCTCAAATAAGTGATTCTGTAGCTAGTTTACAGTCCTTGGGGGAAATTTTGATTGCATTTTCAATGGCTTTGAAGTGGAAAGTACATTATATATATTGTTACATAATAAACTGTAGCAAAATTATTTTACATTGTGAGGATTCTAAGGCCAAGCAAACTTCAATAAATTCAAATTTCTATATTGGATTTGTCTAATTGTGGGAGCATAATCTCTCCTGGGTAAACCAATCTGGAGGGTCGTTTGATTGAGGGTTCGGGGGCATAATGTAACTGCAAGCTCTGGGGTTTATGGTCTCTTAGATCAGTAGCTTCTGCCTTAAAATCCTTCATTCGAAGCCAAGCGAATGCTGGAAACATGATATCATCTATGGTAGAACCCCTTTAAATGTAGGCGGTCCCGGCACGTCACTCACAGCACTAACATTGACAGCTCTGAGACTCCACTCCCAGAGTATTGTACAGAGTTTGGAGCTAGCCTGGTCCAACGGTGGATCCAGCATAGGCATGTTTGGGATGTTTAGTAAGTCATCTTCTTTGGGATGAAACATGGCCCTGGACAGGCCATTGCCAAATTTCATATTTAAATCACCCCCCAAGACAAGTAACATTTTGGATGCTGTGAAATGTATGAATATATTGCTGATACAATGTTCAAGATTACCCGAAATAAAATCAGAATGTGCACACTTTCAGGGAGCAGTATAACAATTAAATACCCATAAATAATAGCCCATATACATAGTCATGGTACATATCTGGGCGAAATCGCTGTCTTGACCAGAACACAGATCTTATGAGAAATCAATATGCAAATCCCTTCTGCACTTCTGCCTCTCACACTCCGTGTAAATATTGTTGTGAGTCCAGGTCTGGCAAAAGGAGATAACAATCATATTTCCTGCATCATGGTGATGTCATGTTTATCCAATACATTCAAAAAGTATTTTTCAGACTCTTTACTATGGAGTCAAGGGATGGTCCAAGACATCATTTTTATAGCCGAATTAGATGGTGAATTAGTTATAGTGGATAAACACTAGAGGAGACCAACACTGTTAGTCGAAGACCAGGGGGGTCTGCCCATAAATCTGTTGTAACACCCAAAGGGACCGAACAACCCACATCAAATATTAGGACAACACCAACACGTCTACTACAGTCATACTATATGTATTGAGACACTGAGGGCTCGAGAAGAGTCCAAAACAACAGAGACAGACAGCAAATTCTAAATGTCCCTTTTCCCACCTCCACTTTTCCTAGGGGACGGTGGTGCGTCACCTATCTACGAATGGATGGACAGACTAAGAAGAAAGGTATATTGTACACCGCGTGTCTCAATGCACATACTACATTTACTATTTATAGCTCTACAGGGCATTTGTACACCAATCATACACACAAAAAGGAACCAGTGTCACTAGATCCAATAAAAAGGTGCCTTTGCCACCAGGTGTATACCAGTTTATTCGTCCTGGGGTGTAAGACACTACATTTAAAAATTGCAGCACAAAAACACACTTTACAGCTGCGTTATTCACTACAGAGACGTATTATGGTGTAAAAGAAGAAATGCTTGCTGTCACCCAAAGGTCAAAGGTCTGCCACCATTTGGCTTATTGCCTGACTGTCGGCTGGTGTCAATGGCATGAATCTATTAGTGCCGTCTTCATCGGGACTGTCTTCAGTTTTGATAAGCCAATAATTTTTAGATATCATTAATATGGAGTTGTGTTTTCATGCGAACTGGACTGTGTGCAACGGCTGCACCTAAATAAACAAAAAGATACCCACTTTAGCATCTGTGAGTTTGTGTCAGCAATGATTTCTATTACAGCTGTGTTCTTGCCGCCAACCCAGCGTACTTACAGTGAGCACTACATCACCACGTCTAACCATCCCATAGTCGAGGATCAGCTGCTATGCTTCCCCTGTAGAGCACAAACCTTTCTGTTAATTCAGCATGGTGCCCCTCTGCCCCACCATTTTCATGTGTTAGCCTATATTATTAAGGGATAGTTCCTACAATTTTAGAAAATTATGATTTTAAAAGTTTGCCCAAACAACCTACCGTTTGAATCAATATTCACTCGTACAGCGCCCAGTCTGCCCGCACCCTCTCTGTTAGAGTCACGCACACTCACTATTTGAAATAATAGCATTAGCCCCAGCGTGCCTGCGCACCGACCGCGTCATTCTACCGGAAGCTGGTGAGCGCTTTAATCAGGTGGCCATCTTGGAGTGCACCACATTCCTTGCACCAGCGAGGTGAACGGAATATTTATGGAATTAGTTATAGCTAAAAGAAAGTCTAGAGTAACATTTTCAGAGTTCTTAGAATGTTTAGGAGGTTCCGCAATTGATATATCTGCTGGGTAAGATGTAGGGTCATGATCTGGAATCATAATGTTCTGGAAATCATTGTGATGGGTTGTGGTTTCTTTAAGTCAGTCAATGTCCTTCAGTGAGTTCAGCAATTCGAAACGGTTAGGATGAATTAAAGTAATTGGAGCAAGAATTGTGATGGTCCCTCATAATGCACACATTTAATGTGCAGGTAGTAACTGTCCTGGTAGAACCACTGTTTATGTGTTCCTTGTGTTTATGAGGAGCAAGGTGGCGATGCGAAGTAGCTTGATAAACTGTTTCCTCGTGCCCATGTTGTGGCTTAAATTGGACTTCAAAATAGGGTTTATCACCTACTCCTTGCCTCTCCTCTGCCTCCTCTGCCTCCTCTGGCTCCTGGCCCTCCATCTCACTAAGTTGCACAGGGATGGGCAGTTTGGTACTGGTTACTGGTAGTCATGACATGAATTCCACGAGTCCAGGCAGGCCATCACTATATGCTGACAATAGGTCGAGTTGTTTTATGGGATAGAGGGAAGGAAGACCAGGTTCCTAAGAGAAGCTGACCCTGTCATACATGTTCGAATACCCCACGACTCGGGCACAGTTAAACCTAATCTCCCTGATTTTCTAGTATACCTAACAAAGAGAAGAAACTGGTACTTAGGCTTCAAGTTGTCCAGTGACCGCTACCGCTATCCTGACAAGAGTCATGCAGAGGTTGCCTTCCTGCCCTCTAGAGTCTTCCCCTCAGACAAGCTAAAAAGGTTCATGGCACATGATCAGTTGGCAATATCGGCCCTGCAGGGTTGTGATCACCATGGACCCACCTGACAAAGAACTTCCTTTGCCTGACTTACCCTTCCGCAGGTGTGGCGTCCTCAGCCTCTTTCTCCTTCTGAGGCATCTGCTGGAGCCCACCTTTGTCACCTCAACCTGTTGCTCTTTCCTCTCCTGCTTCTCCACAGTCTTCATCCTCTCCTCACCTGTCTTTGGGCAACTCCACACCTGCACACTCTACCTGCATTACCAACACTCATCTCAAACTGTAAAGTTGAATAAGGCACTTGTAGCCTCATTAAGAATTTGTCTCTAATTTGGTGATGATTCTGCAGAATTACCGCCAAATTCCATTACGGTTACCGCCACTTGGTCCCGTGAGTTTACCAAGTGCTTACAAGTGCTGGTAACACCCCATTTTTGGAGTCCATTGGACTCCATGGGGATTTTTGGTAGATTTATCGCCAGCTAAATTACTGTGTCATAAATCCGCAGAGTTTTAGTCTTAAGTGGAGGAATTACCCACAGCAACCTGCTCGAGGTGAATCTGACACTTTAGCTCTGAAAGTCGTAGGTTTACCACCCAGTAATTCCACCAGTGGTAACTTCACCAGAATCATAATTTAGCAGTGTCAGAAAAGTGTTGGTAATGGAATTATAGACACGTTTTTCCTGCACTGCCAAACTTGTATTGAGGCCCTAAGTCTATTGTATCCACTGTTGTCACCTGTGGCAAACCCTCCATTGTCAGCCCTTCCTCCTGTCCTGCTCGTGAGCCTTCCTCCAATGGCTCTCCAAGTTGTGTGCCTCCGGTACCTATCCTCACCAGCATAACACGGACACCATTCTCCTCAAATGCCTGGTCATTAACATCCTTGTCTGCCAATAAGTGAACGCCCTCCCCCACCTTGACCAACAAATACAAATCCCTAACTTGCTTCATGATTAAGAAGGGCTACCACTAGATAACTATAACAACGACAAATGACATACTAGTACTTGCACAGCATTCTTGCGACGTTCTACGAAATGCAAGAAAGATGAGGTGACTAAAACACAGGAAGGATGTTCAGGTTCAACAAATGGGACACGTTTTATCAACTTCGTAACCATTGGGGATAGAAAAGGGAATTGTTTAGTATTTGTTTTTTTATTTTTATTTTACCTGGGTCAAAGGCAAGACAAAGGAGACAAAATGAAGACATCACAGAAGGCCTCATAGGTGAAACACACCGCCATATAGGGAGAGGAATGCAAAAGAGAAAGAGACGTTTATTTACTATTTAAAACTTTTTGTGATTACGAAACAAAGATAATGAACAGGGCAAAGGACCAGGAAACCACTTTTATTTTTATAGGGAAAATAAAGATGAAAAGTGGGACGTAAAAAACACAGAACGTAAAAAAGGATCATATAGGGATCTACAAACACTAAAACATGATGTTCTGGCAAAAATATCACCAAACTCCCAACAAAACTCCTCTGAAGCTCATGTTGTTGGCTTGCCCATTCGTCACATGCTTATACAGCTTAACAGAAAGTGAAAGTGATCTGATCCTTTTATGGGTATCCTGAACCTCCCATAGCACATGCAATCTTGCCGGAGGTTTCAGTGATTCTGATTGGCTTGCCCCCAAGCCCGAACCAACAGTGTGTGTTTGGGCTCCCAATGAGTGTTGCGTGTTCTCACAGGAACACGTTTTATAGAGGGTTCTACTATGCTCAAACCGTAGCAAAGTTGTGCTGAGGTTCTCCCAGTCTCAATTGCCAGTTTCTACAATGTTTGAATGATTGCTGTGTCATTCACATCTCCTACTCACAACTCTATGTGCAGAATGAGTTGTGCAGGCCTTATTGCACCATCAAACTTTCCCCATGCAGCTTTATCATTTATTCCAAAGGTGAGTATTTGATAGCAACATCAGCTGCATCTCCATGCTCTTTCATAACAACCTCGGAAGACAGCTCAGGGGCAATGTCGCAGAGCAACACAGGTTCAATCCCTGGTTCCGCGCTTAGAAACCTCTGGGTATTAAGTGTGTTATAAATAACTAATTACAATTACAACCAATGCAATGAGGAATACAAAACTACCAACACCACACACAAACATCCCTCAGCATCATGTAGCCGTAGGACGACCAATTCATGTCTTCCACATATGTCGTTGCCATGAATAGACAAAACATTTGCTCAGTTAGATATCGGTTCATGTAACTTTTTATTCCACGTCTTCTGCACCCCCCATCGCCATGTCTGTTATCAGACTCCTGTATTGTGCAACCTGCTGTAACCCTGTCAGCTTCTGCATCACGGCACCATCGCTCTGGAATTCCCTGCCTGCACACATTAGAAACAAACAATCGTTCACCACCTTAAAAAAAAAACTAGTCAAGACATGGTTGTTTGATAAATATGAGTAACATCTGATTTATGTTTCATGTCTATGCTGTCACTATATGTGCTTTTTTCTCCTGCCTATGCACTGCAAAACACGCTGTGATACCGTTGTGTCTGGGCCTTACAAAAATGTTAAAAAGAAAATAAAGAAATAAAATAAACCCATCTAGTTCTCTTGAGTGGTTGGAGCCTTTTCCTAGAGCCCATGCAGCCGTGCTTCATCAGCAGAAACACCCACCCTGCCAGCCTTGCCCATGTGGCAGGTCATGATTGCAGAAAGCCACTGGCCTTTTTTGCCATTGGTCGGCCATACAAATGGCAGGATTGCGAATTTAATGGAAGACTGTTCTCTTTTTTTTATAAAAGAATAGGAAGAAGTAAACCAGCATAAGGGCATGAGGATTTTCCCCCCAGGTGGCTGAGGTGGATTACTCTGGCCATAATGGACTACTGGAATATTCCAGGCAAACAGCACTTTTGATCACAATTGAGTGAAATGGTGCATTTCACTTTACAATGTTCCTAAGTCATTGGATAAAAGGCTTTGAAGTAGGATGTAAAGACAATTCTGAAGAGGGATAGCTGAGATATCTCAGACCTTTAGAGCCCAGGTCACCACCATATGCAAAATCATTTCTTAGCAGCAGGAAATTATGTGTGTACCTATGAGAACATTGTGCAACCACCATCAACTCTGGATGCACAGTTGAACAAAATCTGTGCCACATCGCTGAAGCACTGTGTGATCCACTACCGCAATAGGAACAAATGCATTCATACATCCTATGATAGAATTTGTAGAATTTACAACAGTTTTATAAAGTTTTGCAAATTGATACAACTACATCAGTCTTAAATACTGTGGACATATTGTTTTTATTTTTTTTATTTGATTGACATATGGTTTCAAATAAACCTTTTATCAAACCTTCCCATATGACATGCCAACATGCAACATCGGTTGATTTCCACGTATGAACAATTCAAATTCAAGACATTAATTAATTAGTTCAAAGACACATTTCAAAAACTGCAACAGGCACATGGTATTTGATATACTTTCTCCTCTCAGTAGGAGGGACCAAATCTCTTTCTCGTGTAAAGACCCATATGCTTCAAAAGTTTTTATCATATGTCTGGTTTAATGATTCCTCTTGTGTCTTCATTCTGGCAAAATCTGCATCCCTTCGCGATATCTCGCATCGATATTTAGCAGTTGGTTAGTGGGATACAAGTCAAATCTAAAGCGAAGGAAACGAACTGTGCACCAGGCATTAGGAGCGATGACCAGGTACTTCGGGAGGACGCCGCAAGATTTCATTTCTTCAGCTAGGGAGACCGGAGCGAAATATATATAACAATGTCAAGGTTCCTGTGTTAGTTTATTAGCATTTAGACAAATTAAATATAATCAACATTGTAATTGTAGTCCGGAATGCCACCAGAACATGGCAAGTTACTTCTAAAGAATATCGGAGTGTTGCAAAAAGAAATCCAGAGCGCTCTCAATAACAGTTTTGTGTCACTAAAACAACCTGGTGCACTGCTAATGATATGTTGCTCAATGTGCCAACATGCCAGGGGTCTACCAAAATATTCTGTGAGGCTCTCCAACATGGTAGAGCACAGGTGCAAGCATTTCTATTTTTATATTGCCATGCTAAACTCCCATTGCCAAGTTAATCCCTGAGTTTTCAATGCCAGTTTCTCTTTGCCCACAGACAACTGCTATGCCACGTACACCCTGAACCTAGACAATTTCCATTCTAGTTTCTCACATGCTGTGGAAAATTGGTCAATTACCTCTGGCATGTGTTCATGACAATTGCAGTAGTACTAAGCTAGTTGCACAGTAATGCAGCTTGGCAAATTGTGATGCTGGGTCATTGCCGCTGAAACTTACCATGCCAGTTTCACAATGCATCTAGAAATTCCCCATAGGAGTTTCTCATTGTGCTCACACCCTTCTCTGTGCTTGCATTGATCTCCTTCCTGTAGGCTACTCTTTCTTGTGTCCATGCTCATGTGTACCTTATGGGTATTCCCCACAGGGTCCAACCTTTGATGTCATCATTCATCTCAAGCCTTCCTGGGGAGTGAAGCTCACTGTACTTGACAAATGCAACCCCCAGCTCATCAGAACTGTGTTGGTGCTCCCCGATGCAAGATGGGACATAGTCTGGGCAAGGTCACTGAATATTAGGAAGGAAGGTGTGGACCCAAGCAACTATGGTACACTATTTGGCACGTGGTATATTCCATTTGGTGCTGTGCCTTCCCTGAACTGTGTGTTCCACACTTATAATATCAAGTCGTCACGCTCACAGTATGGTAATGTTCTTATTGGCTGCTGACATTCTATTCCTTGGCTCTGTAGAACTGTAAATGCATTTATCTGTAACAAATGCTGTCATAGAGTGCAATGGTGATCTGCTGCTTAAGCCTCCTTCTGAATGGGTGATTCTGAACTTCTCAGTGCAGCAAAGGCACTCGGCTTTAGGCCTATCTAACCTTGAAGGCATCTCTGGGTGGGGGGACTTCTTCTGGGGGCAGTGGGTCCTCTGTTGGATGCTCCCCTTAATGCAACACTCGTGGTCCATTTTAGGGCCCACCAGTGCACACCTTACTACCAGTAAAATATTGAAGAGATATATGGAGCCACAGCTAGGTTCTTCAGATAAGTCCCTTTATTAAGTTATGTATTACATAAGATCAAAGTACAGTTAAGAGGACCCACCGGTGCACACCACCCAATTAACTCTCCCAACAGTCACTCTCAGAATATCAGCGGTAGGGACAATTCACATTCACTCGCAATCCATATCATGACATCACATACTCTAACCTCAGACAGCCCAGGCATACACACATTAATAGAAAGGAAGGAAAGGATAAACCAGATACCTCAGTTCTAGTCCTAAATAACCAGCAGTTTACAAGCCAATCGTCAAGGGGCAATTTAAACTGGCTTCATTTTTGTTCTCTACAAGGCAACGTGAAGCACACATCTTATTCTCAATAAACATTATGATTTTATGAACACAAAAACGACATAGTTCATCTTTCTAAAGTTCACCCTTCTATTGCTTCACTGTCATGGCTCTCAAAGACCTACGGTATTTGTGTTTTTTCCAGGCTCTCATTCAGTTGCCTTGTTCAGGAAACCTTTACCTGCGTTTCAATTCCTTTTGTATTATTGCCTCTTGGGGAACCCTTCCAGTACTGGGTCATTTCCTTTGGTCAACAAAGGTATTCACAGGCTTCTTCGAGCTTTCTTGGCCTTCCATATCAAGTGACCAAACAAGGGGTCTACTCGCAAAGATGGCTTCTTAATCAGCCATGACTGATGTGTTCATTCACACTTTTTGTGCCAAATCACTTGTTATGTATGAACTGGAGACATTATTTAAAAACCATTAGATCTCAACCCGCATTCCTCGGAACCGCAGGCTGCCTCCCCCGCCAGGGGCTGCCATCCCCCACCCGGCCCGGTGCCATCATTATAAGCCCTTGCTTCGGTTGGGCGGATAACTTGGGTTGCTGGGCCATTACACCAGGTCCAGTCCTAAGAACAGGGGATTGACGCCATATTACACACTACAGATTATTAAACCGCCACATGCTAAATTGAACAAGTCTGAGGTTTTCTTTAGCAGCTGACACCAAAATGATGGTTATCCAGATGGCCATCAGATTCTGCAAGATCTCTGTCACCCATTCACTGGGTATCACAGCCAGCCTGAACCAATTATGGTCCATACCCTGGGAAGTGTATGACACTGTCCAACCCCTCAACAACCTTTAAACTGCACTTTACTATTCTGGATGATGAAGAGGAAGCAATTGCTGTGACCTCCCAGGTTACTGGAAAAAGGCAATAACGATTTTGGAAGCACAATTCCGCCACTATTGTGAGAATTGTGGGGTTGTACGAACTCAAAAAAGTTCAAGACCAATTCTAGGAAAATTCACTGGGTTAGCTTTCCCTTTCTTTGTGGCAGAGGACTGTTGAATATTGATGTTCTTTTTATTTTTGTTAACTACCCTCCCTTAAAAAAAGTAACCCAAAATATTCCACAATGTTTTTTTTTCAAAACAGAAAAATAGGCCTATAGAAACATCTCAGCCTTTGTTAAGTTTACTTTTCTGGAAGGTTTTGATTGGTGATGAATTAAGGGAGGGTTTAAATTTGAGGAGAAGCTGCTTTCCTTCAAGCTAGACTCCATTCTATGCCCAAAACCCTGCCTCATCATCTGACAATCACCCTCAACAAATGCACTCGGAGAACGTCCACCTTGAAGTCCTACCAACATTCAATTGGAACCTACCGCAAATACTGTAAATCTGTCTCACTTCAGCAATGAACCCGAATTAATGCACCAACCCCCTGTATGTAACATGCAAATCACAAACTCACACTGATGCAGAGGAGCAGCAGAAGGTCCAAGGCCTGACCATTTGCAATTAAACCTATTACAGGATAATGCACAAATGGAACAGCCATGATGAGTGTTATGTACGTGGAACATCACCGCTTACGGCTGGACGTGCTGCGAGTGAAATAAAAGACTCCGGATGCCCGGAACCCGGAGGTTCGGAGCCGGAAACACAACTGTTGTGGACGCATTTATTTCAGCTGTGCTGTGCAGCAAGGCCCAGGGCCTACGCCATGGGTCACCACGGGGCAGCATACAGCAGGGGGGACCTGCAGGCAAACATCACACTGACGACGAGGGAACAACACGGACCACATTTTCACACATCAATTACATTTTTCCTGCTTGAACATTTTTGGAAACACGCTCTGCCGAGCAGCGTTGAACTGAGAGAATCAGCAAACAGGAACATCCTCTGCCGGTGGACACTCCAGGAGCTGCAAGTGAAGCCCACAGGTACCACCTACACATCGACACTTACGCCTGGCAGACAGCACTACAAACAGCTACACTCTAGGTGAAGTGGAGTGCCTTATAGACTAGACTAACCTGGTCATTTAGCTTTCTCGGTTCTTAGCGGCACGCTTTGACTAGCGTAAGACTGACATTTACTGCAATGCCTTTATGTCTGTCGACACATCCCCATCGCTCTCTCTCTCTCTCTCTCCCTCGCAGATTTCACAGCGTTTCTCGTACGTCGGTCACTTCGTTTACCCGACATACCTCATGCTCGCAAGCCCTACGTGCTACCGGAGCTCGCTCCATACCAGCACTGAACAATAGCCAAGTTCCCCAAGGCCGGGATTCCGTTTGTTATTGTAAAAGTACGGATGACTACAACATTGTACGACCAGATCTCTACAGTGGACTGCTTGGTGACTATTATTAAGGTACCTGGAAGAAAACTTGGGTTTCTGATAATAAGTTTAGACACTTTTTCTTTCCCATTGCTTCATACTTTTCTGTTGTCCTTTTCCATCAGTTTTGTTTGTTGACATACAACTACAATAGACAGAAGCTAAACAGCCAATCGTTCGTGCATGTGTGATCTCTCCATTTCTTAGGATTGGCCACTTGTGACCCCGTACTGGTTGATGTGGAATCATAAGCGCTAAAAGGAGAGAAAAAACAACAGCATAACCGCATCATTACCAAATACAGAGTTCCCTCCGTAAAGCCATCACATAGATGGTAAGTCAGACCCTGGAGAGACGTAAGGTTGGATCTAGTCTAGGGCTCTGCACACAGTTGTTGTAGCTGACCCGATTAGAGACGGCAGGCACGTGCAAAAACGTAGCAGGAGTTAGATTAGAACTAATATTCCTTTGACCCAGCCTCACTAAGAGTGTAAGATTAGTGAGTCGGAACCGGTCTATTTTTTAACCGTTCTTGAGTTTCCCAGTCAGCCCTAGCGTTAATTAAGTTACACTAATGTATATTAGCCATGCCGGGTATTTGTTCTAAAAACCCAGAGCTGGTAAATTACTACTTACAGTAATTTTTTGGCTTGACATTATGGACATTGTTCCTTATTGTCTTCTCTCTTTCCCTTCTGTTGTAGGTTACATGTGGATTTACAAGGTGTTGCACCGTGGATGCGCCCGCAAGTGAACACCATCAGCATTGCAATTGTGCTGTTGTGTGTATTTGTTGTCTTTGACATTCATGTTCAATTTGCAACTGTAGAAATTTCAACACCCATTTGATGGGTGCCATTTCATGATAAATCAGATGTTTACGGTGCTTTGGCTCTTTCTACTGTGCTTTAATTGCTAATCGACTTGACTACCCCATGCAGTTCCCTGACACATTTCTCTACACTTGTTTTTACATTATGTATTGGAAAGAAACATGTTGGATGAGTTATTTTTGGAAGTATGTGTATGTAGTGGTTTTGATGTGAGAGAGTGAAGAGTTGTATGTAAAACTTTGGTCTTTTGTTTTAAGAATTGCATATTTGCACACCATACGACACTTTTGTTTGACCCTACAGACTTTAGGGGGCTATTTGCTGTCAAGCCCGCTATACCCACTAGACTACTGTCTGTTTAGCTTTGCACTGTTGGTTAGATAGTTGAGCAGAGACTCAGGAGTGTACCACTCTAGTATCTTCACACTTCTCTACCATCACAATTTCTACCTCAATTATCAGCCGGCATCTTTTACAATTTGGTATTATATTGTGGTTGCATTTGTTCATTTTTGTGTACATTAATAAAACAGTATATTTTTTCTTAATGTTACACTGCCTGATGATTTAATACAAAAGGATGCAGTTTCCATAAGTGACCTTGTTTACCCACCGTAGTTACCTATACAAATCGAAAGATTGCTGCCTACTTAACCCTTATGTTTTGCTCTAAAGGTTGTTGACCTGTTTGAGGGTTGGTTAATAGTGGGTTCCCCACTCCCTCTATCTCTTGTTGTGTTTTCTGGAAGGGGAGTGCCCAACCAGCACTATACCACACCTCACCAGGGAAGTGGCTCCAAAGGAAGCATGGCAACAGGCATATCAATGCCCTGACCAGGCACCCCATCAAGGATGGTGGCATCACTTACCTCACCTGCCCCAGCACCACAAAATCATGGCGGTGCCACAGCAGTGCTGGGGCCATTTGAGCCATACACCAACCCATCACCAGTAGGGCCCAGATAGATGATCTGGATACAGAAATTCGAAATGGCAATGGGTTGTAAAGATGTGACAAAGTCGAGGAAAATGAGGTCTCACCTACTACTGAATGTAGGTGATGATGTGCTACACATTTTTACCTCCCTCGCCATAAGGCATGGCACCGACGTATATCAGTCTGCCAAGGAAGCATTGACAGCACATTTCATACCACAACTGAACCCTGACTATGAGACTTCCAATTTTTGCACCACTGTTCAGACCGAGGAGGAAGCCCTTGACGCCTACCACACCAGACTCCGGCGATTAGCGTTGTCCTGTCAATTCGACGACACAGAGAAGGAGATCAGGTGCCAAATCATTAATGACATGAACTCTGAATAACTGTGGTGAATACTTCTGAGTGAGAAGGAGATTCCCTAGCAAAGCTAAATTAACCTCTCTCTCTGCGCTATACAAAAAAGAAGTTTGCCAGGCAAAACGTAACTCGTACGATGATCGTATAGCCAAATCCAATTATAGTATGAAAGACCACTTTTCCATACTAAAAGAACTTGAGTCTCCAATCGCCATACAGGACACCTGCAGCAAGGACAAATCCTGGTGCACAGATATCCAACAGGCCCTAGCAAACAAAATTATCACACTCCAAAATAAAATTCTGCAAAAAAAAGAAACACTGAAAACTCAGGATCTGCCTAAAATGCCCTACACTAATAAACCTCTGGCGCATAGCAATACTTTTCACTTCTCCAAAATGACTATCCTGGAAGTAGAAAAAATCATCCTTTCACTCAAACCTTCCAATTGTAAAGGTGAAATTTGCCCAGCACAACTAATAAAAGACGCTGCCAGAAAATGATCTCCCTTTATCACTAAATTGATTAACGCCTCCTTTGCCTCAGGCACTATCCCTGCCAACCTTAAACAGGCCTGGGTGCTTCCCCTCCTTAAAAAGCAGACCTTAGACCCCCTCATCCCTACCAATTACCGCCCCATTACCACTGTACCATTTCTTCTTAAGATACTGGACAAAGCTGCATTCAAAAGCATCTAGAACTACATAACCTCTTACGAGAGAGACAATCGGGCTTCCGTCCTCTACATGGAACAGAAACTGCCCTAATTGATTTGAAATCCCAAAGTGACGAGCTGAGAGACAAAGGAAGGACAGTACTCCTGCTACTTCTGGACCTCTCAGCTGCCTTTGATTTAGTGGATCATAAAGTCCTCTGTAGTCACCTGGACTCTGCCGCCCACTTCTCCCCAGAGGCCATCAGATGGATTGAGTCATTCCTGAGCGAAAGAACCATGAGAGTCTTCTCTCCCTCAGCAGCTGCAGATCCCACCCCTATCTCGTGTGGTGTCCCCCAAGGCTCTTGTGTCTCCCCAAATCTTTATAACATCTTCATCAAGCCCCTGTTTGATGATCTGGACCATCTAGGTATCACCTTCACTAACTATGTACATGATACACAGATCTTCCTCCCGCTTTCTGGGGATCACGTGAAGGACACGGAATTGGTGAACAAGGTATATCTTATCATCCAGGCATGGATGGCCACTCATGCCTCTGTCTGAACGATGATAAGACTGAGTTGATAATCTTGGGCACCCACGCCAATATTAAAAAACTAGGCCAGGAATTTTCCTCCTTCAGTATAGATGGAAATATCATCCAAGTGTCCAAGGAAGTAAAAACCCTTGGATTCTATCTTGATTCCACCCTATCACTTGATAAACAGGTAAAATCCATTGCCTCCTCTACGGCCTACACCTGCAAGTTGATAAGAGCCGGTAAACCCTTCTTTTCTAATAACAGTTGTTTAATCCTGGCCAGAGCCTTAATACTCTCCAGAATTGATTACTGCAATGCACTATATTCCGGAGCCAATAAAACATTAATTCAAAGATTACAAACATTACAAAATAATGCCTTAAGAGCAGCATTGGGCATAAACAAAAGAACCCATTTCTCCTCCGTCAGACGCCATCACAAATGGCTGACCACTGACAACAAAATACAACTCAAGATGCTATCTCTGACCCATACAGCCCTCAATAACTCCACCCCCAGATACTTGATAGACGAATTTCACAGGAGAACCTCGCTCAGACCGACCAGAGCTGTCAATTCTAACTGTTTGATAATATCTAACTTCAGACTCACCACGATTGGTGGAAATATCTTCCCTGTAAAGGCTGGCAAAACTTGGAACTCACTACCACAAGACCTGAGAGGGGATCTGCCTTTCCTTCGCTTCAGAAAAAATGTCATTCAACTCCTTACCTCCACCGACCTTTAGCTGACCTGTGTCACCTACCTCCTACTGTAATCATTTGCGGCATACCTGGCAAACCATACGGTATAGTTCTGTAATTCCGATTGACCATACCTGAATATTGTATATTTTGTAATTATCTGTGTTCTAGAGACTTTTATTGTACATTGCATATCATTCTATGTTGTAACAATGTAAGCCTTGGATTTTCTTATTGCTGCGCCCTGCTACCCATGGGTCTGGTGCGCATAAAAAGTGAATAAAACAAACAAACAAACAAACAAAGTTCATGGTTTATGGGCGACTGAGGCAACTATTGCATGCCAGAATGACTAAGATGAGTACCACGCTGCTGAAACTACGACTTGCCCCGCCAACCACAATGGCACAAATCACAAATCGCCGAGCAGTCAAGGAAGAGAACAACAACCCCCACGCAGGCCCATGATGGCAGCCAAGAATGCCAGGGACCACCAAATGTGGATGGTGGAGGTACACGTCACGGGAGGAGGAACTGCCCATCCCAGGGCATCACGTGCAGTGCCTGCAGCCACCGAGATCATTACACACGTGTATGTCACTCCTCAGGCCGCTGCAGTGTGCTCAGTCACAACTGCCGGATAAACACCCCAAGAATAAGAAACAGGCGACACACAATTGGTCGTCAAAGGCGACAATTCCTACACAAACGAATCCGGGGATGAGCACAAAGGGGTGGCAGCAGCAGTCGAGTCAGGACACACAAGGAAGAAGGTTAAAATCCACCTTGTTTCAGCCCTGGAACAAAGTAGCAAGACATCAAAAATGAAGAGGAAACCTAAGCGCCTCATACACATGCACGACCATCAGACCGTGATGACGATCGACACTGGAGCATCTGTACTTGTAATGCTGGTCTAAACATTTAAACGGATGCAACCTCAGCCGAAACTAAAACGCACAGACACTCTAGAGTTTGCATATGGCTGCAAAACACCCCCACCAGTCATGGGTCATTTCCGAACAATGCTGAGCAGAGTGGACAGAGAGATGCATTCAAAGGTATACATTCTGAATGCTGGAATCGAGTGTCTACTCAGTTGAGAATCAGCGGAAGAATTGGGCCTGATCAAATTCATCTGCGACATCTCTTACTCCATAGACATCAGTGACATACTCACGAAGCACCCCAGCCTGCTCAAGGGAATAGGATGCCTAAAAGGGAAACTGATCAATTTGCACATTGATCCTACAGTACAAGCCAGAGCGGAGCTGCACAGAAGGACACCCTTCCATATGCAAGATCTAGTTGTCAGGAAATTATACAAACTAGAGAAAGCAGACATCATTGAACCAGTGACAGGCTCGACACCATGGGTGTCCCCCATGGTTGTCACTAAGAACCCAAAGCAGCCGTGTAAGGTGCGAATCTGCATCGACATGCGCTTGCCCAACGCAGCCATAAGCAGACACATTACCCAGACTCTGGATGAAATTGTAACTGACCCCAAAGGATCACGATTATTCTTGAAACTAGACCTCAGTGCTGGATATCACCAGTTGAAGCTGCACCGGGACTCCAGATATATCACAATGTTTTCAACACATCTGGGTTTGAGGTGGTACAAAAGACTGAGTTTCGGGATATCATCTGCAGCTGAAGTATTCCAGAAAGTAATCTAAGAGGTCATCCAAGGAATTCCCAGGGTACTGAACATCAGTGATGACATCCTTGTACATGCCAGCAGCAAAAAGGAGCACGTACGCAGACTAGAAATGGTACTCGACAGACTAGAAATGGCTGGGCTCACCATCCAAGAAGAAAAGTATGAATTCTGAAAGAAGAAATCGTCTTTTTCGGATATGTGTTTAACAGTAATGGCGTGTCTGCTGACCCCCTCAAGGTGGCGGACATCAAAGGGGCCTCCCTTCCCACCACACCAACAGAGCTAGGCATTTTCTTATGCATGACGACATACTGTGGCAGATTGAGCCCGAATCTGGCAACAATCTCTGAGCCACTAAGGGAGCTAACCAAGATCAACACCAAGTGGGACTGGAGCACACGCTGCCAAGACGCTTTCGAGCAGATCAAGGCCTTACTGTTGTTGGAAACCACTATGGCGTACTACAACGCCACACTGCAAACCGAGTTTTATGTAGACGCCAGCCCGGTTGGACTGGGAGCTATCTTAGTCCAGTTGTCGCCCACTGGAGAGATCAGGCCAATTGCGTATGCATCACAAGCTTTGATGCCAACGGAGCAGCGATATTCACACATAGAAAAGGAGGCCATTGCAGTCCTATGGAGCTGCAGACAGTTCCACCTGTACCTATACAGGAGCAAGTTCAAGGCATACACTGGCCATAAACCTCTGCTGCCAATCTTCACTGGATCCTCTGCGCACCAGCCCACCAGAATTGGAAAAGGGTTGCTGCACCTCCAGCAGTATGACTTCGAACTGGAGTACCAAGCGTGGCAGACAACGCAGCAGACTTTTTATCCAGACACCCGAAAGCAGCCATGCCCTGCGCAGTCAAGGAATCAAAAGTGATGGAGGAACACGTCTGCCAGATTATAAGCACAATGAAACCTAAGGCCATCAGCATCACCAACATCATAGAGGCAACATAAGCTGACCCATGCTGTGACATCGTAAAGAATGATGTACTGGTAGGAGAGTTGAAATCTTTCCTCTGGAACATCCACAATTGTACGACAGCAGCCAGAGACTCCCTTACAGGGGTCTTCCCGGTCCGTCACCGCCAAGAACTGTCAATTAGCAGCGAGTGTCTAATGAGGAGAGGCACACGCATCCTCATCCCCACCAGTCTACAGGACAGCGTCGTCATGCTCGCGCATGAATGTCACCAGGGGATAGTCAGGACCAAAGTCAGAAAACGGCACAGAGTGTGGTATCCCCAGATTGACACAAAGGCCTAAAGTGCCATCGCATCATGCCACCCATGCCAAGTGACCAAGCACCCCCAAGGCCAGAACCCATACAGTCTGCGAATTGGGCGCATCAAGGGGGGAAGCGATCAGCATCGACTTCTGCGCGGTACAGGAAGGAATCTACCTGCTGGTGGCCATTGACGATTACTCACAATACCCTGAGGTGGAAATTATATCGTCAACAGCAGCAGACACGGTGATCCCAGCTCTCAAAAAGATGTTCGCCACCTATGGCCTCCCAAAACACATCAAGAGCAACAACAGGACACTGTTCCAGGGGAATGAAATAATGAAGTACATGGATGACTTACACATCCGCCACCACCACATCACTCCAAGGTGGCAGCAAGCCAACGGGGATGTAGAACGCTTTATGAGGATGATAAACAAGGTGCTACGCATATCCAAAGCCCAGAACAGCCCATGGTGAGTGGATCTGTACCAACTCCTGCAAAATTTCCGAGTGACCACCCCCCCCCACAGCTCGACGTACACCTCCCCAGCAGATCTAATGTATGGGACTATACTAAATACTACTGAATATCGCACCACAACAGCAGGGCAGTAAAGGACCTAGACCCAAAACATACTCATGCAAAGCGAGTCACAGCCAATGAACACATGAGCTCAAAGCAGCATGCAAATGAGTCCACTCACAAGTTGGGAGACCAAATACAGGTACTGAGAAAGAAACACAACGAGGCCCAAACTGTTAACCCGCTATGATCCCACGCCCTGGAGGGTGACGCGGAGGGAAGGAACAATGATAACAGCTACCCACAGACAGGAGACCATCACGAGGAATGCCTCATGGTTCAAGCAAGTCCCAAAGGACCCATGGACAGAAGATCAGAACCAGCCACAAGTGCAGAGCGATGACGCACCATTGACCCCGAGGCAGCCACATGATGATGCAGGAGAGCGAAGCCCTCTCCTTGTTGGCAGGTCAGACAATGATGAGACACCCCCCAGTCTGGAGGGCGAGCCAGGTGACAAAGAGGTTGCAGTGGTGGCACTGGGTATGACCTGAGGGTAGCTCCACGGGCCCTCGGTAAGCTGAGATACTATATATGGTGAAGAGAATATTGTGTCTGTTGGGAATAGAATATAGCAAAGTGCTTTTGGTGCATAATAAGCACATGTTTTGTCATTTGGGAAAAAAGAAGGAATGTTATGTATGTGGCACGTCACTGTGTATGGCAGGACGTGCAACGAGTGAAATAAAAGACCCCGGATGCCAGGAACCCAGCAGTTCGGACCCGGAGCTGCAACTGGTGTGAACGCATTTGTTTCACCCACGCTGCGCATCAAGGCCCAGGGCCTACCCCATGCCTCACCATGGGGCAGCACACAGCATTGGAACCTGCAGGCAAACATCACAATGAGCACTACAGCCCAAGAATTACAGTAGGCCACTGCCTGACCAACAGTTTACGAGAAGCCCCACCCCTCATAATAAACAAATTAACTTGCACCAACACTGTCATCCGAGCAGTGTTCAAGACTGAAAACCTGGCCACCCTGTACCAGTGTCAAAAACACCCAAAATACAGTATCCACATTGAGGTGAACCAACTAAAAAGAACTGTCTCTCATCTACAGAGATCACCAATCGTGGCAAGAAGAAACAGCATGATGGATACTGTGCTATATAAAATATAAAAACCACGTAAAATAATGTACTAACACTTCTTCAGAGATGTGGCTACAAGGAAACAGCTTTCTCCCATGAACTACCCGGCTTCTTGTGGAAAGCCCACCATTTGCATAACTCCACTTGTGCTGCATCAGATGTACAACGTCCCATAATCAGCAGTTTCCGCAGGCTTGATCATCATGGGCCACACTGGCATAGTGAAGTAAAGTGAACAACACTTCAGGACCCCCAGCAGAGTTAGTCCGTGCTTGGTCTTGTCTGGAAATGGGACTATTTCAAGGTGTTGGTGGAGGATTCGAGGAGAAGAGGTAAAAAGAGGTGTGTGTCCAGGGGGTGCCTGACATTAGAAATGGCAAGTTGTATTGCCCTGCATATCCACTTTTGACTCCTGAACCATCTGCTGTGCTGGCTTAGGTAACTGAATAGCACATTTACACCTCCTGCCATCCGAAAGCCAAGTATTTTTATTTTAAATTGAAGATCAAAGTCACAGGGTGCAGTGTCAACTGTTCCCATCAGTCCTCGAGAATCTGCTGATGTACCTAATGTGTGGAAACAATACCAGTTGCTTGAGTGTTGCTCAACAAATGTTGCTAGACCTGTGATCATATGTGGTAATAGTGCAGTGTAGTACACTTTGCTTATATTGTGTGACAGTGTTTTGCAACAAGCATACTTGCAAACATGACCCATTCGAATCTGTAGGTGCTTATCCAGTCCTGTTTTTTTCTTTGCATTCTGGGACTTGTAGCTCCACTTTTCCCATTATAAAACTCTGACTACAAGGGAATTGCAGGTATTGCCGGCACCAGTAATACCAGTGCCGGTAATACCTATATTTATATGCCCAGAGAGGCCTGACCTACCTCCAGCTCTTGACTGGAGGTATGTGACCGCCACCGGCAAACTCTTGGTTTGGTGCTGCGTTAAAAGTGCCGGTAACGGATTTACCAACACTTTTGCCAGCACTTTTACCGGACAGCCAAACCTATAATGACCCCCAAAGTCTTTTGAAAGTGTATACCTCTGTAAAGCGCTCCATTGCTTCTCGAAGGTCCACATTCAATAAATACCATAATAATCTATCTATATAAGATGCTTAGGTAGGTTTCCATTTTCAGCTGATGCAATTTATCAGTGTTACGTTACCCTCTGCTGTCCAGATGGCAAAGTGCACCTTCTTCAACAACAGCTATCCTTTCACAGTACACCCCATTTCAGCACAGCCGGTTCAGCGTGAGCTGATTTGGAGCAGCCAGTTTTGGTGCGACCAGTCCGGCGCCGGGATGTTTTGGCGCAAGCATGTTTTGGCGCTGCAATACATTCCACACAGTAGGGTGGATAAGTGGCTGGCACTTATCCACCCTACTAAGCTGTGCGAGCCGCAGGAGACTTCCAGAGACCTGAGTGAGGGCATGTCTGGCGGACACCTTATGTTAATCTCTGCACTCTCTCAGGGGTACTCTCCTCTCTCAGGGGGGCTCTCCTGGCACTGACTATTGCACTGCAGGGTGACGTTAATGATAAAAGCTCCTAAAAGCTTGAATCCGGCTTGATGCGCTACTTAAAAGTCTGACTTCTGCATGGACTGTGCCCATCCTGGCATCCACGTAAAGCCTGAACTGTGGGATGTTTTCATCCACGCATCCAAGCCCTACCACATCCTTGTGCATTACTGACATGGGAAACATCATAATGGCCGCCGGAAAGCATGCTGCTCGCCAGAGATCATCCAATAATGCGCAGTGAAAACCTGACAGACAGGCCACCATCCACTTTTGCCTCTGTTAGTGTTAATACAGGAGACCATTGCCAGACCCTATCCTTTGTCTGCACACAGAGCAAAATCAGTGCAAAGGAATATAGCGCTGGTCAAAACCCGTTTTAATTGATGTCAACAATTGCCAAAATCATGGCTCACAGAACCACTAAAAAGGTCCCACCTCCTTGTTGGGGGGTCAACATCATTCTCCCGCAAGAATCTACATGAACCTGAGGTCCACAGAAGTGCACCTATATTTGAACAAAGTATAATTTGAGGACTGCTTACTGGTAAGGCAGTTGTCAAGAATGGCTGCAATACCGGTGCTTGACACTAACCGGCGCTAGCAATCTAAATTCTGACAGGAGACCTGTATTTCAGAAGCTAAACAGCATCCTAAGTTAGCTGAGACTTCAAAAGGCTTGCTGGTCAGTGAGAAATCTTAACACCTACTCTTCCCAGGCCCTAAACCAACCGCACAGGATATCACAGGGTCCTGTTGATTAAAAGGGGAGGAGAGTTTCCCTGCAGCCTGGAGGAAAGAGACAATGGATGCCTTCAGCTGAATAGAATATGCTGATTTTGGGTGTGAACGGTCAACACTGCTCTGGGGAAGGCAAGACACATGATCTCTGAGTCAAGCCAAGTTCCCGGGGGCGTGGGAAAACAAATAGGTGTACTGAATTGAGAGAAAATGTATGTTTTATTAAATTGCTTATAAAATATTGTATCAAGCTGACAGAAATCTACAATTTGGGGATTCTTAATATGAAAAATTCACTCACAGTTGAAGATGAAGTTGGACGTTGTGGGATGTTCGGAGGCAAAACCCTGGATTTATTAATATTGTAGACACTGTGTTTATGCTAGGACAATGCAAACTTACTGTAATATGTGCAGAGAGGGGGTGTACCTCCGTGGAAGATTTGATGAAAAACCAATATGGCGAAACCTACTAAAAGTGCAACATGTCATTTCTGAACCTAAACTCGTAGAAACATGTGCCTTGAACCGAACTGCACCTTAAGCAATCTGTGATGTGTACATGTAATTTCAACAACTTGTGTATCTGGGAAATATGTGTTTTGGGTAAAATTGATTTTCTATAAGAAACCAAAGGGGAGTGTTCTTTCCTTAAAGCCATAAACACAGGATGACTCACTACTCCGTTCTCCAGTCAGAGGATAGTAAATCCTTTAACCTATCAGAACCCTTAGTGGGTTGGGCATAGAAAGTCAGCCTTCCCACCCACTTTCAAAATACATAAAAAGAACCACTGAAAGCCAGATAGGGACTGCTCTTTCCACTTTCTTGCGCAGCACTTTGCCGGACCAGACAATATCGAGAAGGACCATAGACTCCAGATAGACTCCAGAACTTGAAGCAGGGAGGCCTGAACCAAAAGCTGAATCCTTCTCAGCAGGCCTCAGAATCCAGCAACCTAACTAAACTATTCAACAGCCGGGCTGTGCTGTTCGCTTCTGGCCCAGAACCCGTGCCAGAACCGAGATCCAGAGAAAGCAGAGCTGTATCCAGAACCGTTAGGTCCAGGTCAAGAGGCCGACCAGTATCCCCTAACCCTAGATAAGCGGCTCATCAGCACATCCTAGGGGTAGTAACATCACAAGGGTTTAGGAAGAAATGTTGGAGGGCAAGTTTAGTCGTAGGCTACATGATTGGTAGAAACTTATGAATAGCTCTTAACATTGGTAAAAACCTGTGATTTCTGTTGTGTGACATACGTTCATTTGAACAAATGGGCTACTGTCAATTTATTCACAAAGCATTTCTGTAGACTTTGAATTTAAAAAGTAGTATTTATTGTTGGAAGAGCAATCCTGCGAGCTAGCAGCAGAACAATGTTACTTGAAATCGAGGTCCCGGCTGTAAGCCGGTAAAGGCGGTACAAGCACATGTGTGGCGGTAAATATGTGGCATATGCGCCGAAGAAGAAATAACCCGCTAACTGACAGACAAGAAAACGTGAAGGAAAGAAAACACAATTTGAAGGGAAATCAAAAGTAAAGGCAATTGGCACCATTGCAAAATTTAGTTGGAGTGAAAAATGAAGGAGACTTTGGTTGGTAGCCTTTCTTAGCTCCCCATTAAAAAAAGAGGCCACGAAAACAACACAGGCACAAGTAACTAAAAACGCAGAAACAAAACTGAATGAAGTCTGGATACCGACACAAGTGGCAGAATTCTTAATTCAAAAAAAGTTCAGGGTGGAAGTGTTCTGCAAAGTTCCTAAATTTCGTGAGTAGGACAGCCCTCCAGATAGGGATTTATATTTGAGGAGTAATTCATTTTGAAATCTTTGGCCAAACACGCCAAATTCCTCTTAATAAAGTTAGAGCCTTCATAAAAGATGGGTGCATTGGTGTGTGTGAGGATAAGGCAAGGACTGCAAGGAGGAGTGTGGGTGAAGAGCAGGCAGGAGGTATAAGCGAGAAGCCAGGTGACAAGAAGGCAGGGAGTTCAAGGGGGAGTGTGGGTGAAGAGCAGGCAGGGGGTACAAGGCTAGGGACATTTGAAACAAACTAGTTTTCACCTTTGAGAGAACTGTTCACTGATTTCAGACACAGGTGGGTCATAGGATATTACTGTAGCTTTGTCTACAAGACGTTAGACAGTATATGCTGCTATGCCCTTTCCCCTGATCCGTATAGACATGCTATGTGGACTGAAACCAGGGATGAAAGCACTGGATCTGCATCTTTCATTCTGACCGTTCAAGGAACTGGCTCTCCACTCCATGAGGCAGAGGTGTCCACAAACTATCACAGAGAAGGCAAGGTAAGCCTCGTTGGGCTTGTGGTGTTATGATGCCTTTCCATACCAAGCACAGCAAAGAGTGCTGCTCCTAATCCCACTTGCCCTGCTGGCTTTACTTCTTCTGAGACTGTACCCCACTGGGAGCTTACATGCCTGAAGGTATGCATCAGCCTCCATTCCGGACTGCCCTCACTCTTGGTGCCTGCAGCCCGCCACCTTCCATCATGGCGGCCTTGTTCCCTGCAGCATCGGAGTGCTGAGAACCACTGTCCTGCCCGCCCTCTGATTGGCCAATCCAATCATCTTCATAGCCAATCGAGAGCTGGCAGGCATGTGCCGGCCCCCGACACCAAGACCCGCACAAAGGCCCCTGGCTGGCTCTGTCTGGCCGCGGACGATGCAGCGATGCTATACTACTGTCTCCTCTGTATTCTCTTCATGACTAAGTGTAGAGACTCTAATGTTAGCCTCGCTGCGGTCACGCGCACTCTCGGGTCACAGCATGGAACGAGAGCCGCGTGACCACAGGAGGCGGTTGAGTTTTTAAAAACGGAGTTTGTGAGCCTGGTTGTGGAGGGGCTCCGGCAGGCTCCTGAATAAAGAGACTTACCCTAAAATACCGTGTTGCCATACTTCCTTCAGGTGGCGACGAGGAAGGGCACATGGAGCTCACCGTGGAGCTTGGCTGCGGCTCCCATGAAGCCGCTTTCGGAAGACGCGTCGTCCGAGGCGCGGATGGCAGGCCCCTGCAACAGGCAGAGCGGCGTGTGAGGAGGCGGGGGCTGAAGAGGGATTGTCTCTGCGGTGCCGGGGAGCATGGCGCTGCAGGGGGACAGTCTCCCCACCTCTGCTCTGAGCGGCTGTGGAAGAGAAAGCAGCTCTTCCCGATTGGGGGCGTGGCACTGCAGGGAGACAGTTCCCCACCTCTGCAACGAGCGGCTGCAAAGGGAAAAGCAGCTCTTCCTGGTTGGTGCCGCCACCCTGCTCATTGGACAAGAAGGTGATGAGAAGGAAGAGGGAGGGCCCAGGCACAACCAGAGGGGGAGGCACATTTAAAGGGAGGACAGAGCTCACCAGAAGGCTAGTGCTGTGAGGAAGTGCCTTCCAGAGAAAAAAAAAATGTGCATTTAACACTGAAAGACTGAAAAGCAATAAGAGGATATACAAAGAGGAACATAGAGAGTACATTGGTGCCCTTGTGATATTGGGTGTAATTGGAACACCAAGAAAATGGCTGCAGCAAGCATGTCTCCACCACCACCGTTTCTGGCAGAACCTGGTGCTCCACCAATAAGGTGGGACAGGTGGAAGAAGCTATTTGATACTTACCTAATTGCCATTGGAGGGGATAAATTCGCATCAGCAAGAAAAGAAGCGATTTTACTTCACAACTTGGGGACTGAAGGCAGAAGTGTTTATGATGGTTTGCCTGATCCTCCCCAGCAGGGTCAAGGGGAGGTGGATCAATATTCCGTGGTGGAAAGGAAGTTGGAAGCTCACTTTGAATCCAAGAAAAATATAACGTTTGAGAGGCATAAGTTCTTCCAAAGAATACAAGATCCACAGGAACCAGTGGAAAACTTTATTGCAGCTTTGAGGTCCCTTAGCCATACGTGCGAATTTGGACTGCTCACAGATTCTCTAATAAGAGACCAATTGGTACGTTGCACGAATAATGTAAAGATTCAAGAGAGGCTATTGTCCAAGGATGCATCACTGGAAGCAGCCATAGACACGGCAAGAAGCATGGAACAGACCCATAAATATATGACTACTATGAAGGGAGAAAAATCGGAAGGAGAAGTGGCCACAGTGAGAGGATTCCGTAGGGGGGTCCCGAACAAGGAAATAAGGTGCTATAAGTGTGGGAGTAACCACCACATCTCAACAAGCATGTTCTGTCCAGCCAGGAACATCTCCTGCTTAAAATGCAAGAAAAAGGGTCATTTTGCGAGAGTTTGCCGTGAGTCCGGGGTGGTGCAGAACATTGAGGCGAGAGGAAGAATGCCGGAACAAGAAGAGGATCATGCAATGGGCATGAGCAGTCAGGCAAAGCATGTACTGGAAGTGTCAGAAGTATCAAACAAAGGTGGTGCACCAACGGATGTGTTCATGATCAATGGGAGAGTAGTAACAATGAAAGTGGACAGTTGTTCACCGTGGACTTTGATGTCGAAGGCAACATTTTTGAGCTGCATGCAGGGAGACGTAAAACAGTTGAAGGAACACAATATTGAACCCTATGCATATGGGAATGTGAGAATTGAAATTGTAGGGATGTTCCAGGCTTCCATAAAGTACAAGGGGAGAAGCTGTGAATCTGAGATATATGTTACTCAAGAAGGTTCGTCACTCCTGGGATGGGGCGAACAGTGGAAGTTAGGAATTAGAATCCAAGCAAATGCGGAAAGACCATTGACGTGGCCGAGCTGAAAGATAAGTGGGAGAAGGAATATCCCAAAGTGTTCCAAGATGAATTGGGAGTGTTAAAGGGATTTGAGCACCAAATTCAACTAAAGGCAGGAGCCAGCCCAAGAGTGCACAAGTGCCTCATGAATTAAAGGAAAAACTAAAAGTAGAAGTGGAATCGCTACTTCAAAGAGGAATAATTGAGAAGAGTGAGAGCTCTGAATGGCTGTCGCCGGTGGTAGTGGCAGCAAAGGCAAATGGAGACATCAGACTGTGTGTAGACCTGCGAGACTTGAACAGGAATATTTTAATAGATAGACATCCCCTGCCGATAATTGGTGACAAGTTATCTGTGTTGAACAATGCCAAAGTATTTTCAGTCATTGATCTTTCTCAAGCATACCATCAAGTTCCGCTGAAGGAGGATTGCCAACAATTGACGGCATTCATTACAGTGTTTGGAACATTTAAGTATTGCAGGATGCCGTTTGGACTCGCCTCGGCGGCAGCCGTTTTCCAAAGGGTGATGGAGACAGTGCTGAGCGGAGTAGAGAACATTATCATGTTCCAGGATGATATTCTAATATATGCAAGTTCCCCTGAAGAACATGATGAGGTGTTGAGACAGGTGTTAAATAGATTGGGTGAGGCAGGGTTAACGGTAAAAAGGAGCAGGTGTAAGATTGCGGTGCACAAGGTAGAATATCTTGGACACGAGATGGATGAACAAGGAGTGAGGCCTAAGAGGAGTTTGGTGGAGGCAGTGAAAGTTGCACCTGTGCCAGAGAATAAAGAACAAGTGAAGTCATTTTTAGGATTAGCCGAATATTATCATAAGTTTGTGAAAGATTTTGCCAAATTGTCCATTCCCATTAGGATGTTGCTCAAGAAGGGTGCGAAATTTGAATGGACAGCAGAATGTGATGCGGCTTTTGAGTGTATCAAACAAGCAGTGTGTGAAGCCATCCATAGGTCGATTCGATCCCAAAGATAAGATTGTTTTGGTGGTTGATGCGAGCATGCTTGGGCTGGGAGCGACATTGGTGCAGTATGACAGAGAAAATACAGAGAGAGTGAATGCGTTTGCGTCTAGGACACTGAGAGGTGCGGAGTGCAATTATTCTGTTATAGAAAGAGAAACTTTGGCCATGTTCTGGGCAGTAAGCCATTTTAAGTACTTCTTGTGGGGAAGAAGATTCATAGTCAGGTCCGACCACAAGCCCATGGTTCAACTTTTTGAGAGTGGAAGATGGGCGTTGGGATTCCCAAGGATTAGTAGGTGGGGTTTGGGACTCCAAAACTATAACTTTGAAGTGAGTTATCTGCCTGGGAAGAGAAATGTGGTGGCGGACTGCCTGTCAAGACTGCCGGTGAACTGTAAGATTGTAGAAGGTGGAGAAACAGAGGAAGAATCAGTAGTGGCAGAAATAAAAGGTGCCATTAGTAAGGAAGAGTGGGCACGAGAAGAAAGTACAGATGAGGACCTCAAGCTAGTAAAGGTGTGGACATTGAGGGGGTGGCCGGCCAAAAGAGACTTGGATAGTAAATTCAATACATGGTGGGAGGTAAAGGATGAATTAAATTTGTGTGAAGACAGGCTAAGGAGAGGAAAGTGCATTGTTCCTTCACAATCACTCAGGTCGGTGTTGGTTAGGCTGGCTCATCAGGGACATCCTGGAGAGGCTGCCATGAAAAGGAAGTGAGGCAGAATTATTGGTGGCCGGGAATCAATAGGAGTGCTGAAAGGTGTGTCAAGGAGTGCATGACTTGCCAAACTAGTGACAAGTGCAGAGTGGTAAGAGAAGCTCCATTAATACCTAATGTAATACCAGACCAACCCTGGAGCAAGTTGGCGGTGGACATTATGGGTCCAGTAGCAGGTCTGGGAGAAGGGTTGAAGTTTTTATTTGTTGTGGTAGACTTTCATTCCAAATGGTTTGAATGGGAAGCAGTGAAAGAAGTCACGGCTAAGGAGTTGATTAGTTTCTTGGAGAGAGTTTTCCTTAAAGAAGAGGTACCAGTTGAAATTGTGTCAGACAATGGGGTACAATTTGTATCTGTGGCCATGAAAACATTTCTGGCAGGCTATAGCATAAAACACACGAGGACGGCGTTATATAATCCCAAGTCGAATGGTCTTGTTGAAAGAGTCAACAGGTACATAAAAGGGGGCTTGCAAATGGCCATGAAATCAGGACAACCATGGAGGGAGGTGTTAAGGATGTTAACATGGAATTATGTTACTATGCCACACTCTGTAACCGGCGTATCCCCATTTGTGTCTATGAAAGGTAGAGAACCTGGGACAAGGCTTTGCCCAGGATGGCTAGGTATGGCCAAAGTGGTTAAGGTTGATCGTGAGCACATAATGAGACTCATTACTTTGGGTCAAGAGAGAAATAAGAAATTGTTTGATGACAGGATGAAGGTGAAGGAACGACAATGGAAGGTTGGGGAGATGGTATATGTAAAAAATCCCAGGTTGGTGAACAAATGTGTGGAAAGTAAATTTCTGGGACCGAAAAAGATATGTGCAGTAAAAAGTAACGTTGTCATATTGGAAGGAGGAGAGGTTTGGTCAAAAGGAAGGTTGGCAAGAGTGGGGAATGGTAAAGAGAATGAATGGGATAAGCAAGTGAAAGGAAGGGAAATGAATGTGGACAATAATATGGAATTGGAAGAAGAGATGAAAGGAAGGCTGGTAAATGGAAAAAAAGATGGCACTGGCGTGAGAACCAATAAAGAAGGTTCGCATAGGTCTAGATCAAAGCCTGTGTGGTTGAAAGATGATGAAACTTGATACACAAATACAAATTGCCTGTCATATCTCATTACAGGTATTTTAGCAATTGACTCTGTTCTATGTTAGCAAGTATTTCTTATGTTCTGCTTCTGCTACAATTGGTTATGTTTTTCTCCTTACTTATTTCTTCATTGTATATTTTGTTTTGGTTGTTTTCCCTAAGGGGGAAGATGTGTAGAGACTCTAATGTTATCCTCGCTGCGGTCACGCGCACTCTTGGGTCACAGCATGGAACGAGAGCCGCGTGACCACAGGAGGCGGTTGAGTTTTTAAAAACAGAGTTTGTGAGCCTGGCTGTGGAGGGGCTCCGGCGGGCTCCTGAATAAAGAGACTTACCCTAAAATACCGTGTTGCCGTACTTCCATCACTAAGGTAAGGAGGTTACCCCCTCCTGTCTCACAGTGTATTTCTGTATGCCTCATCTTATTGCTCTACACACAGATTAGCTGCCAGATGCAGCCCTTCAGTCTTTGAGGCACGGCTTGGGTTCTGGCTACAATCCTTGCCTCCTTTGCATTCCTAATTGCATACTGATATGCCTTCTTGCAATTGACGGATTTATCTGTGCACTTTACCCACGATCTGATACAGCCCTATACCATGAGGCGTGGTTGTGTTGGACTATGCATTACCATAACTTTGACTTTCATGTGCTGTATACCTAATGTAGTCCCTGTGTCAAAAGAAAAGAAAATGCTGCTATTTGTTGATGCTGCAGGTACTCATGTAGTTCAATACTTATGAAGTATCAGCATTTGGGTCTGGACTCCAGCTGATCCCAATTTTAACAAGTATTCAATGCCAAAGGAAACTACCACAACAAAATTTGAAAATGATAAATAGTTATTATTGTTCTTCATTAAAGCAACAATGAGTCTAAAATATGGGAGCAGAGAACATTATGCAATTCATACATGAAAACACAAACCAAAACAACTCAATTCGTTTTAGTTTGCAAACAACATATTTTTTGTTGAAGGAAAGCAGATGAAATCCCCTATGTCATGCTTTTGAAGAGATAAAATTTCCTAGACAAAGTGAGAAAACCACACTCGAGCAAAAGGGAGTGTGGATTAAAAAGCAGATAGAAACCCAGTGTGGAGATGATGTGGGTGACTCTAAAAGTGGTCACATAAGGTATAGAAAAGAGTAGAGGACAAATTGTATCAAACTTGCTCTAACTGTCAAATATAAACAAAGCAAAAAAGGGGGTTGTACTTATTCATTTTTGTATTCAAAGTTAAAGAAAATTAAATAAAGGGTAAATAGATAAAAAGTTGTTTGACCCTTACTTCAACAAAAAAAATTCTTGCAACCCAATGAAAGCAAAACAGTTAAAGATTTTGTGCTGCAAAGTCATCCTACTAACATTATTCATGCACAAGGGTTGTACTTCGCATTTTTTTAAAAACATAATGGTTTGAACCAATTCCTCAGTCTGTTATTTCTGAGAAACGCAAAACAACTCCGGTATTTCTATTCATGTGGAAAGTCAATGCTAATTCTGTGCGTGGAGGGGAAAACCCCTGTTGGGTATGCTATGTAGCCTACTCCAGATATAGCCCCCGTACCATGAGGCGTGGCTGTATTGGACTATGCATTACCCTAACTTTGTTGTTCAGGTGCTGTATGCCTAATGTAGTCCCCCGTACCATGAGGCATGGCTGTGTTGGACTATGCATTACCCTATCTATGATGTTCAGGTGCTGTATGCCTAATTGCCTAATGCAGCCCCGTACCATGAGACGTGGCTGTGTTGGACTATGCATTACCCTAACTCTGTCTCTTATGTAACTGGTTGATTGTCACCTCACATTTACTGTAACTAGCACCCTGATAATTGAGGGTTTTGTGCGCTGCTATAAATGCAAAAATAAATAAACAAATGCATGTACTCTGCAGTAAGCACATTTCATAGAGATAAAGGTTGAGGGTCTGCAACCTGGGCCTCTTCAGATGTTTTTGTGTGACAGCTCCCATGGTGCCTCACCATTGACCATCCTGGCTGGGGACGATGGGAGTTGTAGTAAAAAATATCTGGAGAGCTCAAGGTTGTAGATTCATGATTAGCGCAGTGGCAGGAAAGTCTCACCCTAATGCAAGGGCATGATTTTGATGAGCTCATGTACGCTGTTCTAGTCCATGAATGCTGCAGTGTGATGACACTAAATAAAGGTATATTCTGGCAATGCAATGGTTGTCGTCGAATGTGAAAGTCCCAAGTGGCAAGCAGTTAAATTAAGATACTTTTAATGCCCCTTCTTTTTTTAATAGCTACAGATCAAAAGAGAGTTGAATGCAAGGAATATTTTCAAGGGGTTTGCATCGTTAGTACTTAGCAATTGCCACATTAGGATGTGATGGCGTCACACGCCAAGATGGTGTGATGTTTTTTGTATACTAAGATGATAAACCAAAATGGCACTGGCATTTCGGCCACGAGGACGATGGATGCAGGATTTAATAAATTCTAAGTTGTGTTACTCTGTTTAGAACAGTTGAAGAATATTTTGATGAACTTGGTGAAGCAGCCATGCGGGACCAACACGACTGAGCATGATCAAATCTGCACACAATTAGGGAGATTTGTCCTCCTCGTTTTTATTTTTTTATTCCCAGAGACTAATTTAATTGGTTTATCTGGCTCTATACTGGCACGAAGATTATAAGTGAGATTCAATGCACCTTTGGGGAAGCCATTAAGGAATAGAACACCCATTGATGTTAGGTAACACACTTAAGTCATTCCACACACAAACACATCAGTATAGCCACTTTGGAAATCATGTGTACATCATGTGATTATTATAGGATAGACATAGGAGATTTGGTACAACAGGTAATGTCGTATTATGTTTTCTAAAACGCACATCAAAATTGGAATATTCAACATAAAAAATGAGAAATGTGTCCCGCATTTGAGTAAATTGATGGAAGTCAATTGTGAGTCATGGCTTGATTCATTCACCACCTATCACAATTATTTTTGGAGGTGGGTCAACAGGAACAGCTTTTGAAAATGTATATAGAATGGATTTTATTGATTACAAAAGAGATGAAATTGAATTGTTAACAAGCATGAATGAAACTAATTGATCTGAATTAATTTGATGAAATATTAAAGTATAAAAAGCGTAATAATATGCATAAGTAGGTAACACGTTATGTAGGTATTTTGCTGAGAGGAGGTTGCCCTGTTGCTGTTTGGTGTACAGGCAATCTACCATGAATTTAATAATAGGTAGATATATATGGGCCTCATTACGAGCTTGCCAGTAACCCTCGTGTACTACCGGTGGGTTACCAGCAAACTCTCCTTACTGTTACCGGCGCCAGATATTCTGGTGTTACTGGAATGTTACAGGTGACAGCAATGGAGGTAAGTTCCCATTCCATGGAGTCCTATTGGAACTACTAAATCACCAGCACCGTTGTCATTACTCTGCCGGTAGAGGCCTGAACTTCCGGCAGGATCACTTTCATGGGACACAGATGTGAAGGTCCCAGAGGGGAGGGGAAAGACAATAGTGCATGCCACACAATCACCCACTAACTTGGGCCCCATTAAAGAAGCCTTACCAAGTCAATTTCTGAGAAGCAAATTAAAGTCAGGTGTGAATGACCTGCTCTGTTATAATAGCAGTCAAAGGTAAAGAGCAAAGGTAATTCAAGTGGGGAGACGGGTGATGGGATGGGACAACACAAGACAAGAGACAAAAAGTGTGTGCCACCATTTCAGCTGTGCTGTAATTAAGGATAATGCTCAAGAACATGTTGCCAGCAGAGTATGGAATGTAGGGAGTGTACACTATATTGTACCATAACATTGAATGCTGGAAAGTGATTGTCACTTTGCATTGTGATTAATGGGAATGGGATAAAACGTGTTTACCCTTCCCTCCGGCTTCGGCAATGCTATCTGTGAAACAGGAACAACATTTGTTTCCAAAAGCAAGGAACTGGATTCGATTTTCACATCTACCAACATATTTTGAAAATTGACATTTTTAGTTTGCGCTAATAGGTGTCACCGGCAACACCTATAAGTTGAAACCTTTACTTTAGAGTACAGATTGGGAGGTATGGCATGCAAGCAGGAACACAAAGCCTGTGGGTGTTGTTTGCACCCACCTATTAACTATTCATGGCCATGCTAATCCCTACGGCCATTCCCACCCAGTTCTTGCCCTTCCCTGCCCAAAAAACCTCCTCATGGGAACTCATTAAGCTTGCTGCTTTAATCAAGCCTTACCATCAAACTTTGCACTCAAGTGCCCGCCAGTTCTTTTTTCAAAGCAGTCTTCTAAGAGTTAATGATTTCATTGGAATTGTAACCCCGCTACTGGTTTAATAAAAATGTCTGCTCAGGTTGTCCTTCAGCAAATCAGCGTATAAGCACTATGTGTGTCCTTCACTAAAGTCCTGTTAAAAATTATCAGCATTGGCAGAGCCAACAGTTTTGGCTTGTATATAGGTATTAGGCCTTTGCCAGGCACTGCTATTAGATGCCCAGGTGCTTGCACCATTTTCAGCCTGCTGCCATTAATGGCCAGTTAATATAACTAAGGATGTGCCTAGCAAGTGCCTTTCCCATGCCTACACAAAAGCCCAAACTGTTGGTGTCGAGGAGCAGGTGGATACATGATCCCTAGCTCCCGCCCTCTCACCTCCATCATATTGGAATAGTAGGAAAAGAGCTCTATGTGGGACAACAGGTATTATCCCAATACCACATTGAGTGTATGAGAGATGATATGCCCTCAGACAACCGTATCGCATGTGCCCCCGCACTGAAAGGGTGGAAGGATGTCTGTATACACCATCAGACATCGAAGAGCTATAAGTGAAATTGGACGAGCGCAGAGTGACGTCATGAAGGAAATACATGAAGACACACTGAACCGATATGCAAATACTTAAAGGATCAAGATGTAACTGGAGTGATAAGAGAAACATGTAATCGAAGACGAAGAAATCATATGCGCTATAGAAATTAGTGAGTAGATGTGAAGTGAATGTATATACGCAGATACGCAAGGTAGTGGAGACATATAGAAGCTTGCTGGAGAAGAAAACATAATGTGGAAAAGGCGGCCATGATGGAAAGATGGACGTCAGACTTGTGCTGAAACCAATCAAGCTACCTTAGAGACAGATCAGGGCTGCAGAGTCAGAAGAGGCTGGAAAACAGCTTTGTGTGAGCAATAAAGAGGAGTCTATTGACCTGGGATCAAGGGTGCCACTTCAAGGGATAATGGCAAAGCACAAAGGGAGTCAGGAGGATAGGCCATGTACATAAGACATATTTCTCTGAGATTAAGCAAAAAAGAAAACATCTGCAAGAGTCAAGTATTGGACAATCAAAGATGTGTAAAGCCAATGCAATGTGGAGTGAGCAAGTCACCAGAGGCTAAAAGAAGTTATGATACTCAGCTTAATTAAATAAAATAGCAGTAAATAAAAGGATGAAATGGACAAAATCGTGGTCTCCACACACGTGATTAAGAAGTCGAAAACAAGGGCTGTTCATTAAGCTCCAGGCAAAGATAATGGTGTACCTACACTCCCTTAAAACTCCCAGAACAGAGAACAGGCTGGAAGGTCAACTATAAAGAAGAAGCCTTGGCTTGGGGCCTGACCGATGAGAGATGATGGACTAATTGGGCAAGTGGGTAGTAGTCTTATGTTGCTCTCTGCACCTGAGTTCTGTTTTGCTTAGGTGCTGATAATGACCCGAATGTCCATGATTGGGAGAGAATTCCAACCAATCAGAGGGTCTAAGAGCATCACGCTATACAATGTTGCACAGGCCAACCCGCTGCTGTTATTCTGCTTTAATCTGTATTATACGTATTTAGAGTTGGTTCAAGACATGCCTACCAGAAAAGGTGCATCCAGTGATATTAATAATACTTGTATGATATATAGGCACATATGTTCCCTTAAACAATACCTCCCTTCAATAAGTTTTACAGTTTGCCACGTAGGATGACGTCATAGTTGACGTGAATTGAGGTATAACGCCTTTGTGTAATCAAATTTGAAGTGTGAGTGCGTGGACCACGGTTTGTTGTTTGCCAAATTGCCCTACTTTATTTTATGTTGGGAATAAAGTAGTACTTTACCATATGCTTTGAGTCTGTCTAGTTATTTGGGTCTGAGATCATTATTGGTAATTCCATCTAGCACATGAGACGCTTCAAGGTGCTAGAGCACATTTCTATTGCCAATGCTTGTTTACATTTATTTGGGTCCTTTTTTGGTGTCCTCAAGCAATTACAATACAAAAGGCAAAATAAACATAATAATATTTATAGTAATGCTGCACATTGAATGCTGGAGGAGAGGTGAGTGAGGGGAAAGGAACTTAGGCAAATCATTGCATTTGAGTAATGTAGTCCAGTGGAGTTGAGATTCTTCGAAAAGTGCATTACTCAGCAGATTGCTTCCGTTTATAAATCAGAAACTAAAATCATCAATGTATATAAAACAAATGCAGCAGGTGCAGATTGTATGAATTAAAGAATGCATTAAAAGCAAAAGTGGTCAGATTGAATCCTGGGTACCAATTGTTTGAGGTGTTACCCTATCAATGACTCATTTGCCCAGTTGATGAGGCTAGCACCAGGTTCAAATTCTGGTTGCATTATATCATGGATACAATAGGTAGGCATTCAACCTTGGGGATACCACTGCGGCAGAGAGCCATGGGCATATGAACATCTATGTGCTTGAAGGGAAAACTACTCCACACTCACCTCCCACTTGCTGTCCACTTTTTGGCATGCCCAGTCCATGAATGGAGTAGGTTTTCCACTTTTGTTGAATGGTAAGGAGCCACCTGGTGGTAATATTATTTTAATTATTTTATTGCTCATTTATAGCGTGTGCTGCCTCGCTTCCAAGACTGATGCGTTACCACTGAGCTATCCTTCCTTCCCATTATAAACAGCGTCTCCAGAGGCTCTGCAAGATCAGTATCTAAGATAGACTGGGGCAAAACCGGACCGAGATCTGTGGCTGATGTGGCCAATTTGGCTGATAACCAAAGTGCCATGTAGAGAACGCGCTGGCAAGTACTGTATGTCATTTGGCAGATGCCAATCCAGTGTTTTTTTTTTTCTTTAGAATTCTGGGAGTTATAATGAAACTAGGAAAACAACAAGTCTGAGAATGCAAAGAAAAAATAGACACTGGAACAGCATCTCCCGCATGACTGGATGAGCATATCCCTAATAAGGTGGGGTATGTTAGCATATAGGTTATGGTATATTTTACTTTGTTATCAGTATATCACACTGTCAACATTATCCATTCATTTCGGGAGGAGGGGACTTTGCATTCTGGGACTTTCAGGCCTGTATTTCAGGATTATAAACCCAGGACTACAAATCTCAGAATTCAAAGTTAAAACCAAGACCAGACGAGTATCACCCGAATGGAAAACATTGGCGAGTACGGTATATTGTTGATTGTCGCTGTCGGCATTGTTGTAATTGGACGATAACATTGCAGAAGCAAAATGGCGTATCAGGTTTAGTGATATGTGCTAAATCAATGTCCGTTAGATCAGAACTAATGATGACGGATTCAGACACGACCACCAGATTCACCAGAGCCACCAGTCCCCACGCCTTTGTGACGTCACGTGTCTGCGAGTAGAGTAATCTATCTGAAAAGGCTAGTTGCCTATGGATCAATTTTAATGACGTGACGTGGACAACCCTGACATCTGATGAGGGTCTTACCTTTTGAGATGTCACAAGGGGGGCGTGCGGGCAGAAGTGGCGGTTGTATGTATTTGCGGGGTTTGTAACAGCTCTGAATGGTCTTGGAGCATGAGAGGCGGCCAGCAGCTAAAGACCTAAAATTGAAAAATGGCGTTTATAGCAGCCATCCACCAAAACCCTGCGCAGCGTTTAAATGCACTGTAAAGCAGCACATTTCCCTGAAATGTTAATGAAGTGCAGCCAAAATAGAGATAATTATTTTAATTAATGGTAATGATTTTAACGGCTGAACATTTTTAACTAATTAATTATGATTGATTGCTTGTTACTAATCAAGGAATGTGACTCAAAGTTGTAATTGAAAAATTGAAAGCAATGGGCTCTTTAAAGCGTACAATGTACGACACACTGTAAAGGCACTGCCTGCAATCGGAAGCCTTTTATCGCCTTATTTTTCATCGGCCCGCCATCATTTTCATCGTTCTCTAAAAACGTTAGCAGAAATATCTTACGATTATTGTAGTGTGTCTTCTCCACCCCAAGGCATGGCCATTTCCGCGCAGTCTGCTATGCCTCTATTTCTGTAATGTGTGCCAGATACGCCTCGTATGAAGAAACAAATAGGATGTTAACGCTTTCCTTGCCACTGCGGAACACTGGGCGAGTTGTGTGCATTCGCTTCAGCCTCCTGTGGGTTGCTCCGAGGTGTGCATCTGTGTGGCTATTCAGTTAGTTGCTGCCGGCTGCCCCATGGCACACTGGCAGTAGGTCCATACTGAGTAGAGAAAAAGTGGAACTGCAAGTCCCACCATGCATAGGGATGATGCCTAGAAGGCTAAGGATGGGCAAAGGCAACCATCGTGATCCGCATTTATGTCAATTGTTTATGAATGCTATAGCTTACCACTGTTGAATAAAAAAGGACATGGTTTGTTTCATTCGAATATGATGGTACATAAAATGTCACATTGTATGTTGCCATTAAGATCCTTAGTAAATCAGTTTTTAATGGTTGTGTGTACATTTTATTTTTATTTATTTTAGCATTTTTTGTTACTTTTTTTTTACATATTTACATATACATATATTTCTTGGCAAATAAAGCTCTCGGCTATAACATGAAAGGTCTTTTTAATCCATTTGTTTTACAGGTTTTTATTACTAAGCATAAGCTTTACACATTTTTTTTTATCATTCCAAATATCTTTGACATTTCTATCTTTAAAAAAAAAAAATCCAGAAAGAATATGATCAGTTTAGGCTTTGGCTGAGAATATTCAAATGGTAAAACCTGGTGAGGTTTTCAGGATATCCATGGCTGACAGGCTGTGGTGTATGTACCTGGGATTGCTCCACACGGAGGCCCTGCTGCGTATATCCATGGCTGACAGACTGTGGTGTATGTACCTGGGATTGCTCCACACGGAGGCCCTGCTGCGTATATCCATGGCTGACAGACTGTGGTGTATGTACCTGGGATTGCTCCACACGGTGGGCCTGCTGCGTATATCCATGGCTGACAGGTTGTGGTGTAAGTACCTGGGATTGCTCTAACTGGTGGGCCTGCTGCGTAAATCCATGGCTGACAGACTGTGGTGTATGTACCTGGGATTGCTCCACACGGTGGGCCTGCTGCGTATATCCATGGCTGACAGGTTGTGGTGTAAGTACCTGGGATTGGTGTAAGTACCTGGGATTGCTCTAACTGGTGGGCCTGCTGCGTAAATCCATGGCTGACAGGCTGTGGTGTATGTACCTGGGATTACTCCACACGGTGGCCCTGCTGCGTATATCCATGGCTGACAGGTTGTGGTGTAAGTACCTGGGATTGGTGTAAGTACCTGGGATTGCTCTAACTGGTGGGCCTGCTGCGTAAATCCATGGCTGACAGGCTGTGGTGTATGTACCTGGGATTACTCCACACGGTGGCCCTGCTGCGTATATCCATGGCTGACAGGTTGTGGTGTAAGTACCTGGGATTGGTGTAAGTACCTGGGATTGCTCTAACTGGTGGGCCTGCTGCGTAAATCCATGGCTGACAGGCTGTGGTGTATGTACCTGGGATTACTCCACACGGTGGCCCTGCTGCGTATATCCATGGCTGACAGGCTGTGGTGTATGTACCTGGGATTGGTATATGTACGTGGGATTACTCCACACGGTGGCCCTGCTGCGTATATCCATGGCTGACAGGTTGTGGTGTATGTACCTGGGATTGGTATATGTACCTGGGATTGCCCCACACGATGGGTCTGCTGCGTATATCCATGGCTGACAGGTTGTGGTGTATGTACCTGGGATTGCTCCACACGGTGGGCCTGCTGCGTATATCCATGGCTGACAGGTTGTGCTGTAAGTACCTGGGATTGGTGTAAGTACCTGGGATTGCTCTACATGGTGGGCCTGCTGAGTAAATCCATGGCTGACAGGCTGTGGTGTATGTACCTGGGATTGGTGTATGTATGAGGGATTGCTCCGCACAGTGGGCCTGACAGACTGTGGTGTATGTTACTGGGATTGGTATATGTACCTGGGATTACTCCACACGGAGGCCCTGCTGCGTATATCCATGGCTGACAGGCTGTTGTGTATGTACCTGGGATTACTCCACACGGTGGCCCTGCTGCGTATATCCATGGCTGACAGGCTGTGGTGTATGTACCTGGGATTGATATATGTACCTGGGATTACTCCACACGGTGGCCCTGCTGCGTATATCCATGGCTGACAGGCTGTGGTCTATGTACCTGGGATTACTCCACACGGTGGCCCTGCTGCGTATATCCATGGCTGACAGGCTGTGTTGTATGTACCTGGGATTACTCCACACGGTGGCCCTGCTGCGTATATCCATGGCTGACAGGCTGTGGTGTATGTACCTGGGATTGGTATATGTACCTGGGATTACTCCACACGGTGGCCCTGCGGCGTATATCCATGGCTGACAGGCTGTGGTGTATGTACCTGGGATTGGTATATGTACCTGGGATTACTCCACACGGTGGGCCTGCTGCGTATATCCATGGCTGACAGGTTGTGGTGTAAGTACCTGGTATTGGTGTAAGTACCTGGGATTGCTCTACATGGTGGGCCTGCTGCGTAAATCCATGGCTGACAGGCTGCGGTGTATGTACCTGGGATTGGTGTATGTATGAGGGATTGCTCCGCACAGTGGGCCTGCTGCGTATATCCATGGCTGACAGGCTGTGGTGTATGTACCTGGGATTGGTATATGTACCTGGGATTACTCCACACGGTGGCCCTGCGGCGTATATCCATGGCTGACAGGCTGTGGTGTATGTACCTGGGATTGGTATATGTACCTGGGATTACTCCACACAGTGGCCCTGCTGCGTATATCCATGTCTGACAGGCTGTGGTGTATGTACCTGGGATTACTCCACACGGTGGCCCTGCTGCGTATATCCATGGCTGACAGGCTGTGGTGTATGTACCTGGGATTGGTGTATGTACCTGGGATTGCCCCACACGATGGGTCTGCTGCGTATATCCATGGCTGACAGGTTGTGGTGTATGTACCTGGGATTGCTCCACACGGTGGGCCTGCTGCGTATATCCATGGCTGACAGGTTGTGCTGTAAGTACCTGGGATTGGTGTAAGTACCTGGGATTGCTCTACATGGTGGGCCTGCTGAGTAAATCCATGGCTGACAGGCTGTGGTGTATGTACCTGGGATTGGTGTATGTATGAGGGATTGCTCCGCACAGTGGGCCTGACAGACTGTGGTGTATGTTACTGGGATTGGTATATGTACCTGGGATTACTCCACATGGAGGCCCTGCTGCGTATATCCATGGCTGACAGGCTGTTGTGTATGTACCTGGGATTACTCCACACGGTGGCCCTGCTGCGTATATCCATGGCTGACAGGCTGTGGTGTATGTACCTGGGATTGATATATGTACCTGGGATTACTCCACACGGTGGCCCTGCTGCGTATATCCATGGCTGACAGGCTGTGGTCTATGTACCTGGGATTACTCCACACGGTGGCCCTGCTGCGTATATCCATGGCTGACAGGCTGTGTTGTATGTACCTGGGATTACTCCACACGGTGGCCCTGCTGCGTATATCCATGGCTGACAGGCTGTGGTGTATGTACCTGGGATTGGTATATGTACCTGGGATTACTCCACACGGTGGCCCTGCGGCGTATATCCATGGCTGACAGGCTGTGGTGTATGTACCTGGGATTGGTATATGTACCTGGGATTACTCCACACGGTGGGCCTGCTGCGTATATCCATGGCTGACAGGTTGTGGTGTAAGTACCTGGTATTGGTGTAAGTACCTGGGATTGCTCTACATGGTGGGCCTGCTGCGTAAATCCATGGCTGACAGGCTGCGGTGTATGTACCTGGGATTGGTGTATGTATGAGGGATTGCTCCGCACAGTGGGCCTGCTGCGTATATCCATGGCTGACAGACTGTGGTGTATGTACCTGGGATTGCTCCACACGGTGGCCCTGCTGCGTATATACATGGCTGACAGGCTGTGGTGTATGTACCTGGGATTGCTCCACAAGGTGGCCCTGCTGCGTATACCCATGGCTGACAGGCTGTGGTGTATGTACCTGGGATTGGTGTATGTATGAGGGATTGCTCCGCACAGTGGGCCTGACAGACTGTGGTGTATGTTACTGGGATTGGTATATGTACCTGGGATTACTTCACACGGTGGCCCTGCTGCGTATATCCATGGCTGACAGGCTGTGGTGTATGTACCTGGGATTGCTCCACACGGTGGCCCTGCTGCGTATATCCATGGCTGACAGGCTGTGGTGTATGTACCTGGGATTGGTATATGTACCTGGGATTACTCCACACGGTGGCCCTGCTGCGTATATCCATGGCTGACAGGCTGTGGTGTATGTACCTGGGATTACTCCACACGGTGGGCCTGCTGCGTATATCCATGGCTGACAGGCTGTGGTGTATGTACCTGGGATTGGTATATGTACCTGGGATTACTCCACACGGTGGCCCTGCTGCGTATATCCATGGCTGACAGGCTGTGGTGTATGTACCTGGGATTACTCCACACGGTGGCCCTGCTGGGTATATCCATGGCTGACAGGCTGTGGTGTATGTACCTGGGATTGGTATATGTACCTGGGATTACTCCACATGGTGGCCCTGCTGCGTATATCCATGGCTGACAGGCTGTGGTGTATGTACCTGGGATTGGTATATGTACCTGGGATTACTCCACACGGTGAGCCTGCTGCGTATATCCATGGCTGACAGGCTGTGGTGTATGTACCTGGGATTGCCCCACACGATGGGCCTGCTGCGTATATCCATGGCTGACAGGCTGTGGTGTATGTACCTGGGATTGCTCCACACGGTGGGCCTGCTGCGTATATCCATGGCTGACAGGTTGTGGTGTAAGTACCTGGGATTGGTGTAAGTACCTGGGATTGCTCTACATGGTGGGCCTGCTGCGTAAATCCATGGCTGACAGGCTGTGGTGTATGTACCTGGGATTGGTGTATGTACCTGGGATTGCCCCACACGATGGGCCTGCTGCGTATATCCATGGCTGACAGGCTGTGGTGTATGTACCTGGGATTGCTCCACACGGTGGGCCTGCTGCGTATATCCATGGCTGACAGGTTGTGGTGTAAGTACCTGGTATTGGTGTAAGTACCTGGGATTGCTCTACATGGTGGGCCTGCTGCGTAAATCCATGGCTGACAGGCTGTGGTTTATGTACCTGGGATTGGTGTATGTATGAGGGATTGCTCCGCACAGTGGGCCTGACAGACTGTGGTATATGTTACTGGGATTGGTATATGTACCTGGGATTACTTCACACGGTGGCCCTGCTGCGTATATCCATGGCTGACAGGCTGTGGTGTATGTACCTGGGATTGCTCCACACGGTGGCCCTGCTGCGTATATCCATGGCTGACAGGCTGTGGTGTATGTATCTGGGATTGGTATATGTACCTGGGATTACTCCACACGGTGGCCCTGCTGCGTATATCCATGGCTGACAGGCTGTGGTGTATGTACCTGGGATTACTCCACACGGTGGCCCTGCTGCGTATATCCATGGCTGACAGGCTGTGGTGTATGTACCTGCGATTGGTATATGTACCTGGGATTACTCCACACAGTGGCCCTGCTGCGTATATCCATGGCTGACAGGCTGTGGTGTATGTACCTGGGATTACTCCACACGGTGGCCCTGCTGCGTATATCCATGGCTGACAGGCTGTGGTGTATGTACCTGGGATTGGTATATGTACGTGGGATTACTCCACACGGTGGCCCTGCTGCGTATATCCATGGCTGACAGGCTGTGGTGTATGTACCTGGGATTAGTATATGTACCTGGGATTACTCCACACGGTGGCCCTGCTGCGTATATCCATGTCTGACAGGTTGTGGTGTATGTACCTGGGATTACTCCACATGGTGGCCCTGCTGCGTATATCCATGGCTGACAGGCTGTGGTGTATGTACCTCGGATTGCTCCACACGGTGGGCCTGCTGCGTATATCCATGGCTGACAGGTTGTGGTGTAAGTACCTGGGATTGGTGTAAATACTTGGGATTGCTCTACATGGTGGCCTGCTGCGTAAATCCATGGCTGACAGGCTGTGGTGTATGTACCTGGGATTGGGGTATGTACCTGGGATTGCCCCACACGATGGGCCTGCTGCGTATATCCATGGCTGACAGGCTGTGGTGTATGTACCTGGGATTGCTCCACACGGTGGGCCTGCTGCGTATATCCATGGCTGACAGGTTGTGGTGTAAGTACCTGGTATTGGTGTAAGTACCTGTGATTGCTCTACATGGTGGGCCTGCTGCGTAAATCCATGGCTGACAGGCTATGGTTTATGTACCTGGGATTGGTGTATGTATGAGGGATTGCTCCGCACAGTGGGCCTGCTGCGTATATCCATGGCTGACAGACTGTGGTGTATGTACCTGGGATTGCTCCACACGGAGGCCCTGCTGCGTATATCCATGGCTGACAGGCTGTGGTGTATGTACCTGGGATTGCTCCACACGGTGGCCCTGCTGCGTATATCTATGGCTGACAGGCTGTGGTGTATGTACCTGGGATTGGTGTATGTTTGAGGGATTGCTCCGCACAGTGGGCCTGACAGACTGTGGTGTATGTTACTGGGATTGGTATATGTACTTGGGATTACTTCACACAGTGGCCCTGCTGCGTATATCCATGGCTGACAGGCTGTGGTGTATGTACCTGGGATTGCTCCACACGGTGGCCCTGCTGCGTATATCCATGGCTGACAGGCTGTGGTGTATGTATCTGGGATTGGTATATGTACCTGGGATTACTCCACACGGTGGCCCTGCTGCGTATATCCATGGCTGACAGGCTGTGGTGTATGTACCTGGGATTACTCCACACGGTGGCCCTGCTGCGTATATCCATGGCTGACAGGCTTTGGTGTATGTACCTGCGATTGGTATATGTACCTGGGATTACTCCACACAGTGGCCCTGCTGCGTATATCCATGGCTGACAGGCTGTGGTGTATGTACCTGGGATTACTCCACACGGTGGCCCTGCTGCGTATATCCATGGCTGACAGGCTGTGGTGTATGTACCTGGGATTGGTATATGTACCTGGGATTACTCCACACGGTGGCCCTGCTGCGTATATCCATGGCTGACAGGCTGTGGTGTATGTACCTGGGATTAGTATATGTACCTTTGATTACTCCACACAGTGGCCCTGCTGCGTATATCCATGTCTGACAGGCTGTGGTGTATGTACCTGGGATTACTCCACACGGTGGCCATGCTGGGTATATCCATGGCTGACAGGCTGTGGTGTATGTACCTGGGATTGCTCCACACGGTGGCCCTGCTGCGTATATCCATGGCTGACAGGCTGTGGTGTATGTACCTGGGATTGGTATATGTACCTGGGATTACTCCACACGGTGAGCCTGCTGCGTATATCCATGGCTGACAGGCTGTGGTGTATGTACCTGGGATTGGTGTATGTACCTGGGATTGCTCTACACGGTGGGCCTGCTGCGTAACCACTTGGGCCTAAAACAGAGATCCTGCAAAAGTAAACTAAGTGGGTATCGTGTTTGGACTGGCCAATAGGGCAATAGGGTAATGCCCGAACCAAAAACACAAAATGCTAGTGTGGGCCAAAGTAGGACACTGTTCTGGCCCACGTAGGCCAGTTTGATGTTACTTCACCATGCGGCTAGTAGTTTTGACCAGTGTTACTGAATACATAATGTTTAAATGCACAATTCGCATCACATTTTATCAAAAACCTCCCCCTTGCACACTACTCAAACAGTCTGTCACAAAACAAATGAATTGCCTTTTGCAACTGTGGGCCACTTTGTCATTGGTGTCCGACACAAATGTTATGCCCCAGTGCGACTATGGGACAAGTATGTGTATTTTACCAAAGTGTTTCATTATAACCACGTCTGTGGACCAGGTGGTAGTATGAGCGTTTATAGGCTGTCTTCATTTCCTAGTAAATAGCGGATGTCCCTAATACCCGAGGAAACAGTACCCAGTGTATTGACTGTGTAAGAGAGGTGGGAAGTGCGCTGCCATAATTCAGGTATTTCTAACAAGGTTACACAAGGATCTCTGGAGATCCACCCACCTGGGCACCTAGGCACCTGGACTCATGAGATGCACCCACGTAGGTGGCAGAGGTCATTGGTTTCTCTTCTGCCACACAATAGTCATCTGAATGCAGAAACACTGCTGAGTATGTCTTTTCCATAGTGTGTCATGCAGGCAAACCTGTGGCCTCTTTTCTCAGGTAAGTACTTCATTGCTACTCTTGTTCCTTGAAAACATTCTGAAACGGGGCTCCCACATCATGTTCTGCAAGTGTTTAGCAGATGTCACTTTGCAATCCTGTACAGATGAAAAGTAGAGGACTGGCTGGCAATGACCGGGATGCAACACGATGTAAGCCTAATGCTCAGGACAACTAGATTATTTCATATCCAAAATGAGCCAACTTTAGATCTTGCCATATAGTTTGTACTACTTTCAGAATGTAGACACATCACTGACACGCCTGTGTAACAAGGTTATCTGCATGTAATCACTACTTGACACAAGCATGACGTTTGTTGTAAGCAGGGCCGGTCTTTGCATCAGGCAGTGCAGGCGCCAGTCTGACTTCAACAACACCATTGTCATCATTTTAATTATTGTAAACCTATACATAAAGTACACAAAAAAGAAAGTGAAACCTTTTAAATCATCAGACTCTCCAATTCCTGCAGTCCCCTCTGGGGTCTTTGCAAACCCTTCCGAACGGGCCTTAAAAGCAACATATGTTGCTTATCAGTTCCCAGGCCGAAACTTGGTTGATTAAACGTGCCTCCTCCTCAGCGCATGTGCTGTACAGAGTTGGGGCTGATTGATTGATTTGGCTGGTAGGATACAGACAGCACTTGCAAAGTTGTGCTTGAGTGGTTAGTATCTCGGGTACATGTAACTCTTCCTGCCAGTGTGGGACACACGGTCTGGATGAAAAGAGGTGATGTGCCTGTGTTTACATTATTGTAGCTCTGCATCTTGCTCTGTGAGGCCAGTGCTGTGCAGGTGGGTGTGGGGCAATGGTGCAACGGCCACGCAGTACGAGCTTAACGCTGTGATAAGAGTGGCTCATATCATAGGCTGTATGTATTATTAATGCAAAGGCGTTAATTTGTCACTGTAATGGAGCACTACAAAGCCCCTTCATTAAATGATTAACCGCCTTTAACATTTTATTGTTTTTTACTCACATACTAAGAAATACTGAAATACCCTACTTTAAAATGATGGTCGCCACTTTAACACAGACATGAAAAACTCTTTCTTTGCTGTGCTCTGGGTGTAGCACAAGCACATCAATATATAAACATCAAGTATTTAATTTCCAAAATTATGAGTGTAAAATAACCTAAACTAGCTTCTTTTTAATATTAATATTGTTCAACCAATATAAACACTATAGAGGATAGAGCATTCGGAATGTAGTATTACACTGTAATACCACAAAGTAAGGTTGGGGTTGCGGACCACAGAAGCATGAATCTATATATTTGAAGTCCACCATTTACATCTCCGCCTCGCCATCCATGGGGTCTCTGAAACAATGCAATCAACTTGAAAATTCATGACTGCAGGCTAAATGGGCCATGCAGCGAACTGATACAGCACCCACATATGCTTATATATTTTGCGGGTCGTCCACGCTTCCCAAGCACTCTGCAATGTGTCACAAAGGTGCCCACAGGCCAGGCTTCCCCGTAATGCAGTGTTTGCTAAAAGACTGCACAGCGTACACATAGACACAAAGCTGCGACAATCATTGTGTTGTACCCGGTCACACACCGAGTCGCACAGAGGCACTGGAGAAGAACCAGATCAGACACAAATGAGAGGGAGGGGATAATGGGGGGAACAGGTACTAGTTAGACCACCCACCCATGTCCCCCTCCCCAACCGCCCACCTCAAGTGATTCAAGCAGAGCCCAGGCAAATACCCCTGATCAGCTTCAGTGATACAGATCTGACACCCGGAATCTTAAGCAAAACACATCAAACCCCATGACCCCTCTGCTTACCTTGATAAGACATTTCAGACTTCAGCGATCCCCACTCTTCCATTCAACTTGTATGATAAGGAGAACAGAGCCATAGATGGACAGAACTGGACACAGACAATAAATGGTGCTGGGGGCTGCACAGTTAACAAATGCCCAGCGATTACTAATGTAAAATGTTTCATTGTTAGCACATGCATTCGTATGAATACATTTTTAGGCGAATGAAAGAGGAAGGGTGTTCGTACTTGCATGTCAGAGGAGTGATTGGAAGGGTAGGGGCAGAAGACTGTTCATTCTCACATCAGTGCTTAAGTGTGTGGTTTCTCTGGTTTCAGATGTGAAGGAGAGAGTTAACTGATTGTAACATTGAATCCACACTAGAATAGTCTCATTAGAATGTGTAAAGCAGTTAGATGCCCCCATACAAGTACGTTTTCTCCTCCTCCATCGTTTCTGAAGTTAGCACCTCTGCCAACATTTTGGGGGGGCGCCAACCATGCTACCTGCCTGGGGTGCAATATGGTCTAAGACTGGCCCTTTTAAGGCATAAAGTGTATTTCATTAGTTTGCATAGTTGTTGGCTTTTCTGAAGTCAAGCCCGCATTTTACTTACGCATTAATGGCTGTGGGCGCAGACCGTAATGTCTCGCCACTCTAAGATAATGGCAGAAGCAGCAAAGCAAAGGTTATTAGAGAGGGCAGCAGGCGGTTACTGGGCTGGTTTATGGCCCAGAGTCCTCACCTCTGTCGCTATTAGCACCCACGTAGGACTAGAAAATCATGTTAGTGTGTTCACTGACGGAGAACAAGCAGAGATGGAAGGGAGCACGCGCGTTGATTGGCCTGCATTCTTAGAGCGAAAGCACAGCAGTAAGAAGCTGGCTAAAGATGGCTGATGCTGACAGGGGGGGGGGGATAGTTAGGAAAGAGATGGGTGCCACCTGACTGCAGCATATTACTGAGTGACTGCAGGTTCGAGTGGCCATTTGACAGCCAGGCAAAGAGCGAGACGATGCTGGACAGGTAGCGAGGCATTGCGACACACATTTTGCCAGATATACCATGATCAGTCCAAACTCATGGTCCTCCAGCTCTGTTCTCTCGCACCAAGAGAGAGAGATTCGGACATGGTACCAAATCCAGAATGTTGGGCATATAGACTAACAGTGTGCTGCCATTTGCATCTTGAGAGCTCACTTTACTTCAGGCCCCTAGCAAATGTTCAATCTGTGTGATCTGTGGGCATTCCTTTGGGCATTAGTTCATTCATTTTATTCTGCCAGAGAAGTAAACAGAGCAGTGGAGATTTTACTATTCCACAAAAGATGCCAAAGGGCAGGAAAATTGCCTGAGAGGTCCTGACTTTGTCCACAATTTTCTAGCTCGAAAGGCAAAACGCGGCCAAAGCTCATCTCTCATCAACATCCACCTGTTCAACAATGCACGTTTCTGTATGGCTGAAACACTTGGAGAATCTGACAAATGTGCCACCCTGCATTCGGCGGTCGAACAATGGGCACTGAGTACATGGGGGCAGAGGAAGCAACTGCCCCATTACTCTCGAGCAATGGGGTAGGAATGCCATTTTGCCCTCGTGGAGAACCTGAAAGCAGGGCCATCCCTTTGTATATAAAAATACGTCAGACCAGAGCATATTGATGTCATGAAGAGAAGATATAAGGACGCACTGAAACGATATGCAAATATTTAATGAACAAAGATGTAACTGAAAAAGCAAAGTCAACACATATATGAGTGAAAAGAAACCATAAATACAAAGAAGATAAGTAACCAGATGAATATTAAATGTATATATGCATAAAAGCAAGGTAAATGAGTCATATAGAAGCTTGCTGCAGAAGAAAATATAAAAAGGTAAATCAGCCATGTTGAAAAGATGAACGTCGGACGCGTGCTATGAATGACCAAAAGCTATCTCAGAAACTGTCATGATGCCTACCCCCGGAGCACCAGGCCAGGCCCAGCACCCCCGGAAGCAGGCATCATGCCCTCGGGTAAAAGCCCAGCGGCCCCTTATAGGGGCTCTTTGGACTCAGTCCTGGCGCCTTTGGTGCCAGGCTCATGTTGGACATCAGTCCTGGCGCCATAGGCGCCAGGCTCATTTTTTGGGAGGTGTTTTGTGCACTTACCTGATGCAGACCATGCTGCATGCTTCAGGCCTCCCTGAGACCTGAAAGGGACTATTTTTTCATAGGGACTATTTTTTCACTCGGGCGTGGCCAGGGAAGGATACATACCTAGTTGGGGAAGGATACATACCTGGGACTTCTTTGGAGGCTATTTAAGCCACGCCCAGACAGCAGCTTATGCTTCGCGTTGTTCTGCTTCCTGCAGCTTAACGCTCACCGTGTCTGCTCCTGCTCCTGGACTCCAGCCACGCCGGCCTCGAACCTGGAAGACCTGCAAGGAAGGAAGAGAAGAGAAAGGTGAAAACCAAGGACTATTTCAAACTTCTTACCTGCATCCGGAATCTTCTCGCCAGCATCCCTGAAGAAAGACTTCCATTTAAAAGCATTGCGTTGCTCGCTGCAGCGCCACGCTTCACTCACCTGTCCTCGAGACATCTCCCGGCTCCATCGCGGCTGTCAACATCGGACGCCATATCTCTGCACCTAGGGGAGAGAGGAAGAAACAAAAGGTGAGCAGAAGGAACACAGAAGGAAAGCCTGATTAACAGCCATAATACTTACCGGCTTTTCTTTCACATTTCGGGTCGGCGCCGCCACGTTGGCAGGTACCGTACCCCAGCCCCTATGGGGAAAGGACAAGAGACATTTCTGGGGAATGATAAGGACATTTAGAGGGATCGCCCTCATCACTACTCACCTCAGCAGTTTAACCCCTCGACGCATCGCCTTCATTCTGCACCTGAAATAAAGGACAGATCACAGGTTAGAAAGACAACATAAAGGGGGCCTCACTTGAACTTTGAACTTTCATACTTACGGCGCATCGCTCAGGAAAGTCAAGTGGATTTTGCCAGCGCCATTCTGAAAACCAGTGAAGTAACTGGACGAACACGCGCCCCTGCACCAGGAGCAGGATGGAGAGTTCATCCTTCCAAACCATAAGGTGAGCTTAAACCGGGGTTTGGAGGAAGTTAGAGAGGAACGAAGGGGGAAGGGGGAAAGGGGGAGCTAGCACACTATTCTGCAGACTGTTAATCCCCTTTCTCATCTGCAGAAGGATATTCCTACGGGCCAGGCAAGCACGATTTGGAGGTCCTGTCCAATCGGTGTTCTTGGTCCTGCGCATTACGCTAGAAGAGGCCACAGCAATCCAGACTAGACCAGCGCCCCCGTGGGAACCAGGTGAGCGTTACAGAACGCAAAGCCTTCCTACAAATTCCCACCCAGGCGCTATGGAAACTTACGAAACTGACCAGTTGGCCCAATTACTGGGGGAATAACGGGTCGAAGTACACGCCGCTCATCAAGAGACTAGTGCCCTCAGGAGGGAAGTGATTGTAATAAAGGATAGAGCTGATGACCTGGCTAGACAGCTTTTGCAAGGTCAAGCTGGACAAACTCCTTTACCCGGTTCCGGGGGGAACCCCGCTCCTGTGGTTTCCAGTAACCCGGTGCAGATTAATCTACCTGGAAACATGCCGCTGGCCCCACCTGAACGCTTTGCTGGGGACCCCAAACGATTCGCCGTATTCATGAATCAGTGTCGTTTGCACTTCCTATGCAGACCTGGGGCCTTCCCTAATGATCAGACCAAGGTAGCCTTTTTGTTGGCATATCTCAGCGGCTGTGCTGCCGATTGGTCAGTCCCACTGGTAACTCAAGATGACCCGATTCTTCGTGATTTTCAAGGATTTCAAACAAGCATGGAAAGGTTATTTGCTCAACACTCCCAGGGACAGGCTCTGGATGACAAACTTCTATCTCTGCGACAGGGCAATCAAGACCTTCTATCCTACATTGCAACCTTCAATAGACTAATTGTGGAAACTGGTTGGCCAGAGGATAAAAGAATCACGTTATTCTATCGAGGTCTACGCAGAGAACTTAAAGATGTCCTGGCACAAGTTGTAAATCCGCCCCAAGAATGCACTGAATATATAGACTTAGTGGTCCAATTGGATCACAGGCTGCAAAACAGAAAAGCAGATCGGTCCAAGTTTGAAACCCGGGTGTTGGCCAAGACCCACGCTAACCCCAAGGGGGCTGATGCCTCGGAGCCTATGCAAATCGGAGGTGTTAAAGGACCCCTAACTCAAAAAGAGCGGGAAAGAAGACGACAGATGCAATTATGCCTTTATTGTGGGTCCTCTGGACACTTTCTACGAGATTGCCCGGTTAAGCCGCCCAAGAAGGTGGTAGGAGCCGCTGATAAAATCCATGGAAACTCTGTATCGGGAAACGACCACGCCCGGCAAGCGTAGGGGTCCGCTTGCCAAGCTTGAAAACTAACTCTCAGACCTCGCATTTCATTGTGCCAATGGTCCTTGTAGATCCGGAACAGCCTAAACGGTTGCATGCTATAAAGGCATACATCGATAGCGGGGCTATAGGAAACTATGTGGATCGAGAATTGGTCTCTAGGATAAACCTCCCTCTGCGTCCTAAAACCAACAAAGATGTCATCACCACAGTAGATGGAACCGAAATTGCCTATGGACCGGTAACACATTCCACAGCTGAGGTGACACTTGTAGGTCCGGATGGCCATCGGGAGGCAGTTGTGTTTGATGTAATCAAGGCTCCACAGTTTTAGCTTATTCTCGGAATCCCTTGGTTAGAGACACATAATCCTCGAATTGATTGGCGAGCGAAGAGAATAACCTTCCCAGATTGTGCACAAACCTGCTACCCAGAAAATCCAAAGATTAATCTAGCATCAGTAACCTCTGTCCCCGTGCAACTACCTCCAGAGTAGCAAGACTTTCAGCGTCTTCCAAAAGGAACAGGCCAACACGTTACCTCCCCACAGATCGTACGATTGCCAAATCGATCTGGTGCCCGGTGCACAACCCCCTTGTAGCAGGATTTACGCCCTTACTGAACCAGAGAATCTGCATTTGAGACAATATTTAGATCAATACCTCGCCAATGGTTTCATTCGCCCGTCAAAGTCCCCGGCATCCTCAGCTTTGTTCTTCGTGCCTAAAAAAGAAGGCGACCTTAGAACTTGTATCGATTACCGCGCATTGAACCAGATAACTGTTAAAAATCGTTACCCTCTGCCTCTGATCCCTGAACTCCTTGACCAGGTGAAGGACGCTTGCGTATACACCAAGTTAGATCTCCGGGGGGCTTATCATCTGGTACAAGTAAAAGAAGGCGACGAATGGAAAACGGCCTTCCGTACAAAATATGGACTATTCGAATACCAGGTGATGCCTTTCGGGTTGTGCAACGCGCCTGCAGCCTTCCAATTCTTCATGAACGATGTCCTTCGGGAACTCATCGATGTCTGTGTTGTCGTGTATATCGATGACATTCTTGTGTACTCCTCTTCGGAATCTGATCACAGAAAGCATGTCAGGGCCGTCCTAGAGAAACTGCGCCAGCACAAACTGTTTGCCAAGCTGGAAAAATGTGTTTTCCATACCACCGAGGTTGAGTTTCTCGGATTCATCCTGACACCTAAAGGGGTCCGAATGGATTCACAGAAAGTGGATGCCATCCTCAAATGGCCATCACCTAGTTCGGTGAAAGGTGTCCAAAGCATGCTTGGTTTTGCCAACTTTTATCGCAGGTTTATCCCAGAGTTTTCACGTGTTGTGCAACCCATCACTGCACTCTTGCGAAAAAATAAACGTTTTGAATGGACCGAGGAAGCCGAACAGGCCTTTCAGGAGTTGAAAGCTAAGTTCACGCCCGCACCTATTTTGAAGCACCCGCGTCCCGATCTCCCATATATAGTCGAAACCGACGCGTCCAGCTTAGCCATGGGAGCTGTCCTGTCTCAGAGAGACCGTGAAACCAACCAACTGCACCCCGTAGCATTTTGGTCCAGAAAGTTCTCGCCGCCGGAGATAAATTATACGATCACCGATAAGGAACTATTAGCCATTAAGTCCGCCTTCAAGGCTTGGCGGCATTATCTCCTCGGCGCCCGGCATACCATCACCGTGATCACTGATCACCGAAATTTACAATATTTAAAAACTGCCAAGGCTCAATCGTCTCGACAGCTCCGATGGGCTTTGTTCTTTGCTGAGTTCGATTTTGTAATCACCTACCGCCCCGGCTATAAGAATGGTAAGGCGGACTCTCTATCCCGAATTGGAATGGAAGAAATAGACACAAACTCAGAACCTGTGCCGATAATTCCCGAACAAAGAATTTTGGGGATAACCACTTTACAAACCCTTGAAGACATTCAAGCACGAGTGAAACAATTCCTGGACTCTTCAGCCTTGCAGGATTGGATCAAAAGGGGGTCAAAAGACAAGACCCGCCGGTCTTCTTCAGCCCTTAGACATTCCACCAGCACCTTGGCACACCCTGTCACTAGATTTTATCACGGACCTGCCCTCTTGTAATGGTTACAATACTATTCTGGTCGTGGTGGATTTATTTTCCAAAATGGCCCACTTTATTCCGTTGAAAGGATTACCTTCAGCCTTTGTTCTTGCCAAAGAATTCCTCGAAAATATCATCCGTTTGCATGGATTCCTGTCCATACTAGTCTCCAATCGGGGAAGCCAGTTTATTTCTCATTTTTGGAAAAAGTGTTGTCAACTGGCACAAATCGACGTAAGACTCTCGACCAGCCACCACCCACAGACCGATGGTCCGACGGAGAGAACGAACCAGACCCTTGAACAATATCTACGATGTATGTTGCACCAATCGGAGGGTAATTGGAAGGACATTTTATGGGTGGCAGAATATGCATACAATAACTCGATACACTCTGGAACTGGTCAGAGCCCCTTTTATACCCTATATGGACATCACCCTCGTACTTCAGACTTGGACTCACCTCTAAGCCTTGAAATGCCCGCAGTGGACCATTTGCATTCTACGATTACTCAAGCCTTCAAGGATGCAACTACACATTTGCAACATGCGAAAGGGAAATACAAAAAGAATGCGGATCTGCATCGAAGAGAGGCGCCTCCATACCAAATAGGGGATCAAGTATGGTTGGCTGCCAAACACCTATCAGTCAAGGGGCCTCGAACTTTTAATCCAAGGTATTTAGGCCCTTACTCGATCAAAGCTATAATCAACCCAGTGGCAGTCAAGCTCGATCTACCAGCTAACATGCGGATTCACCCCGTTTTTCATGTGTCACTTTTGAAACCAGTGCACCCAGGAACCAGATTAACAAAGCCACCAGAACCGATTCAGATAGATGGGGAGCCTGAATTCGAGGTGAAGAACATTTTGGATTCTAAGATCTCAAAATCAAAACTTTTCTATCTAATTGATTGGAAAGGGTACGGGCCTCAGGAAAGGTCTTGGGAACCCAGTGATCACGTACATGCACCTCGGCTGGTAAAAAGGTTCCATCGGAATTTCCCAAACAAACCGAAACCTCCAGAAGGAATGACCTTGGGAGGGGCCTTGGGGGGGGTGCTGTCATGATGCCTACCCCCGGAGCACCAGGCCAGGCCCAGCACCCCCGGAAGCAGGCATCATGCCCTCGGGTAAAAGCTCAGCGGCCCCTTATAGGGGCTCTTTGGACTCAGTCCTGGCGCCTTTGGTGCCAGGTTCATGGTGGACATCAGTCCTGGCGCCATAGGGGCCAGGCTCATAAAGGGAGGTGTTTTGTGCACTTACCTGATGCAGACCATGCTGCATGCTTCAGGCCTCCCTGAGACCTGAAAGGGACAATTTTTTCATAGGGACTATTTTTTCACTCGGGCGTGGCCAGGGAAGGATACATATCTAGTTGGGGAAGGATACATACCTGGGACTTCTTTGGAGGCTATTTAAGCCACGCCCAGACAGCAGCTCATGCTTCGCGTTGTTCTGCTTCCTGCAGCTTAACGCTCACCGTGTCTGCTCCTGCTCCTGGACTCTAGCCACGCCTGCCTCGAACCTGGAAGACCTGCAAGGAAGGAAGAGAAGAGAAAGGTGAAAACCAAGGACTATTTCAAACTTCTTACCTGCATCCGGAATCTTCTCGCCAGCATCCCTGAAGAAAGACTTCCATTTAAAATCATTGCGTTGCTCGCTGCAGCGCCACGCTTCACTCACCTGTCCTCGAGACATCTCCCGGCTCCATCGCGGCTGTAAGCATCGGACGCCATATCTCTGCACCTAGGGGAGAGAGGAAGAAACAAAAGGTGAGCAGAAGGAACACAGAAGGAAAGCCTGATTAACAGCCATAATACTTACCGGCTTTTCTTCCACATTTCGGGTCGGCGCCGCCACGTTGGCAGGTACCGTACCCCGGCCCCTATGGGGAAAGGACAAGAGACATTTCTGGGGAATGATAAGGACATTTAGAGGGATCGCCCTCATCACTACTCACCTCGGCAGTTTAACCCCTCGACGCATCGCCTTCATTCTGCACCTGAAATAAAGGACAGATCACAGGTTAGAAAGACAACATAAAGGGGGCCTCACTTGAACTTTGAACTTTCATACTTACGGCGCATCGCTCAGGAAAGTCAAGTGGATTTTGCCTGCGCCATTCTGAAAACCAGTGAAGTAACTGGACGAACACGCGCCCCTGCACCAGAAGCAGGATGGAGAGTTCATCCTTCTAAACCATAAGGTGAGCTTAAACCGGGGTTTGGAGGAAGTTAGAGAGGAACGAAGGGGGAAGGGGGAAACGGGGGAGCTAGCACACTATTCTGCAGACTGTTAATCCCCTTTCTCATCTGCAGAAGGATATTCCTACGGGCCAGGCAAGCACGATTTGGAGGTCTTGTCCAATCGGTGTTCTTGGTCCTGTGCATTACGCTAGAAGAGGCCACAGCAATCCAGACTAGACCAGCGCCCCCGTGGGAACCAGGTGAGCGTTACAGAAACAGATTAGGGCTGCAGAGCTGAAAGGCACTGGAAAATAGCTCTGTGTGAACAACAACACATGTCTATTGGCCTGGGATCATAGATGCCACATCAAGGAGTCATTGCAAGGCACAAGGGGAGTCAAAGAAGATGGGCCACCCCAGCCAATAGTGGCTGGAGTGAACAGTGTATTGCAGCAAATCGGAAAATACATTGATTACTTTTTACAACCCCTCATCCAGAAGACTACAACGTACATTAAGGACACAACCCATTTCCTGCAATTACTAGCAACAGTACCACATTCATCGTCACATATTCTGTTTACTGTCGACGTAAAGAATTTATATACGTCTATTCCTCATGACCTAGGAATTGAAGCAATAGAATGGTTACTTTTAAACACAGGGGAGATCGAAGCTAACAAGGAATTCATCATTATTCTATTACGATTTATTTCAACAAATTCCTACTTTAAATATAGGAACCAATTCTACATGCAAATAACAGGAACTGCTATGGGAGCCACGATGGCTCCCGCATACGCCAACACATTTATGCACAAATTTGAGTCAGACATATACTAAGTCAGCAAAGATGGAAGGCACATTTGGCTATTTGGGTTCGTTTCATAGACGACATATTTGGAATTTGGACAGGTACTGAGACAGATCTATTGGAATATTTCACATACCTCAACACAATTAGTGAAAAAATTCAGTTCACCTATGAGTTCTCTAAAAAAAGCATTCATTTCCTTGACGTGAATGTGGAGTCCATGGAACATGTATACAAAACTAATATATACACAAAGACAACGGATCGTAATAATCTGCTACATAGACTGAGTTTCCACGAACCTAGCTTGATCAGGAACTTACCGTACAGTCAGATGCTTAGAGTGAAGCGCATTATCAGTGATCCGAGAGACTATGATAAAGAACTTCACGAAATGGGCGAAAAGTTCTCGAAACGTGGATACAAGGAGGAGGAAATTAGAAAAGCCAAACACAAGGTAGAGCAAAAAAACAGGAATGAATTACTTACAGCTGCAAGGAAAGCGAAAACAGAACCATCATTGGTATTTGTCACACGGTTTTCAACACAAAGTGGCCACATCAAATCAATTATCAAAAAACATTGGCAAGTATTATCTTGCGTTCAGAAGACCGAGGATCTTTTCAAAGAACCACCTATATTTGCTTACCAACGAAGCAGGAACTTTCGTGACAGTTTGGTACAGACAAGACAACGCAAGAAACGACCTGAGACGAAACGTGTTGGAACGTTTCCGTGTCTACAATGTAGTAACTGCAGCTATTTGCAAAAAGGGTCAACTATCAACCATACAGGAAGAAAAATCATGCTGAAATCATTTGCAACTTGTGACACCACTAGCATTATTTACGGTATTAAGTGTCCCTGTGGACAGTTTTATGTGGGACAGTCTCAAAGAAAAGCGAAACTCCGATGGAACGAGCATCGCTCGTGTGTACGGAACAAAAATCTAAACTCTGCGGTCGGAAGACACTGGATCAAAGAGAGACATAACTTGACACAGATTCGATTCATGGTGCTGGAGGTTGTCTGGAGTAATGATCCTCATGAAAACATACAAAACAAATTAGACAGAAGGGAATGTTATTGGATTGAAACGCTGGGGTGTCTCACCCCGAGAGGAATGAATGAAGAGATAAACTGGGCATGTTTCTTATAAACATGCTAGTGTTTATGTAAAAGGATGGGGAGGGGAACACCAACATGGACATATCTATTGTGGCTAAATGACAGTTGTGGATACATAAAAAGAAACGCGGTGCAAGGATGAGACCTAGGCATTTTAGGTCCGACAGCCAGATCCAGACAGATGGTTGCTACACACAATGCAATATACATGCCTGATAGAACATGCACAAGCTATCATCATTATTGTAAACTACACGTACAGAGTAACGTACACAACATTTTTGGGCACAAGCATTACGGATAGTGCAGAATATCAGTCATCATTTAACTTCACCTGTTTACGTGATTTTGTATGTACAAATTAATATTCAGTTTATGCTTAGTGTAACACACTCTTAACGAACATGTAGACAGAAGTTAGAATATAACTTAGTACGTCTGAGGCTTACGTAATGACATTGGTTAATAAGTAATCGTATGGGAAACAAACATATATGCAGCGGTATAATTGAATGTAATTACCCCCAACATCCCGTCTCCCTGCCTCCATGGGGACACGGGACCCAAGGCGTCGCCACGCAGGCCATCAGCCAGCCGCGAGCGTACGCTCAATGGGGCAGTTACATTGATTTTTGTTTAATAGCATCACCGAGTCACTATAAGTCTCCATTGAAACCTGCACGCAGCAATCGTTATTTGAAATACCTGACAGCAGTGCAGTATGCGCCGGCACCTTTTCTGTATATTTATCGTCCGACTTCCTGGTTTCCATGGAAACACGGGACGCGTGACAACGTAGTACTGAATAGTGGTCAGGTGACCACGCACAACGTACGTGGTTACCTCAGCAACAACTTAGAAGCCATTGTTCACCTTTTTTGCTTGGAACACGGCTCCCCGTGGACCAGCGTATATGCAACACAGGCAGAGCGCGAGTGAAGCGTTAGACAGAAGCTCATCCAGACTTTTAAACAACACTACGGGTGAGTCTGTGCCCCACATTTAAGAAGAATTAGGTATAACATTTGTATACATATAGAACAATGATTACAGTATACACCATTGTTAGTATTACTTTTCTTTAAATTTAAAATACAGACGGCTGGAGTGTTGTACGTAAGAAGTTGTTCTTTAAAGAAGGGTGCTAGACACCACAGGAAATGATTGAGGTAATTTTGAAAACATGATAGTCTTGTATGGGATTTATTTTGTATTTAGAAATGAATGTGTGCAAACATGTACCTACTTTTACCTAACAAGGGCTATATGTTGTTGTTGTTTTCTTCCCCCTCACCATCTAATCTTCCATCTTTAACGAATTACCTTTACTGGATATGTATGTTTTTCAATTATTCATTTTATGCATTTGTTGATTTGTGCACTCAATTATGGTGAACTATGTTAATATTGGTTATTTACTCTCAAACTATTGATTGGAATTATAATCTTGTTTTGATTTGGAATTTTCACATGATGTGGATTGTAACATTTTCATTTATTCTCGTATTATAATTATGTAAGAATTTACAATAAGTGGTATGGTTAACGCCCTGAAGAAGGAGATACGCTCCGAAATGCATTAGCATTAAAACAACCGTACACAAAATGAAACAAGTCTGCTTCTTATTTAGCAAAACACCCAGCTGTTGATGCTCCTCAGATTCAGGATTATACTCTTGAAATGTTTCTAATGTGGCTCTAAATACGATTTTAGATATCCATGACTGATGAACTCTAAGCTTATTAAACATTAAAACAAACACAATCTGAACAGTGAGCTCCAGAAGAGCTCCAACGGAGAGCGCCGGACTTAGCTGGATGTGTTCATCCAACTTTTTCTCATAAGGTGTATTGAAAAAGGGACCAGGTGCCATAGGACCCTACTGTGGTCCGGCAGCTCCAAAACAGTGAAAGATACTTAACGTGTCAAGTACAATTGATTCACATAGGTAGTACCCGCCTTTTTTTGCTTGCTTTCTCTAAACAGACTTGTTCTTGGACACCCCTAAGGCGAAGGCACACCTCTATGTATATTTGAACAAAAGGTCACGACCAGAATATTCATCACTGCTTAACAAAAGATGTCATATGAATATATAGAATCACTCACGACAAAGAGAGCGGAAACACTTGGCTTTTCTACAGAAGAAGCAAATAAAATTTTTGAACTTATTGGTGAAAATGTTTTCAACAAAAATCCTACCACTACAGATTTGGATCCAACTAGGAGGATAAAACAACTAGAGTATTTGATACGCAAGGAAATAAACAGGAAACTGCATGCAGTCACCTTAGGTAGATACTATAAAAACCAATGCATACCAAGAGGATTACGAATACAACTCCGACCAACACTATGCAAAGAGAATAAGGAGTTTGTCAAGAAATGGGAGGCAATTCTGAATAGATGTTCACTGGACTTAATCTTGTTAACCATTCGGGAACTCACGGTTAACCTTCATACCATCAATATGGAGATCAAAGAGATAGAAAAAGAGTTATCGAATTCATGCAAACTGAAGAAAGAAGAAATAGAGGAAATATTGGTGGACATTAATCCTAAATTGACGGAATATAGAACAGAGCTAGAACACAAAAAAATTAGGAAATTCAAACGAGATACTTACGATTATGTGAATGAAGAAGTATATACCTGGATGGAGAAATAGGCTCCCACAGGCAGGAAACCACGACAGAACAACTCAAACACCCCAACTAGCTCAGATTCAGAAGCCAGTGACACTCGGCCAACAGAAGCAAGTCCACCAGCAACAAGCTCAGAACCATCAGACACTAGACCAGGACCATCAGTCACTGGTGGTTTTTTAGGAAGAGGAAAAGAACCCGCAGGAGCAAAAGAAAAAGGTTGAGGAGGTCCACAGACACCCCTCCAACAAAGGAGAACCTAGTGATCAATTTATCATCTACAGTTCTAACTACAACAGAGACAGATACACTACAGAAGGGATTGAGTTTTGTTCCTACGTTCGACACTTCATTATTTGAAACCAAAGTAGAACTATACAGATTGGTGAGGAAAATGAAACTTAAAGCCTTTTTTAGTGAAACAGAAATACCACAAGGCCCACAAAAAGGGTCTCCTTACAAGGAATTCAAACAAAAAAGCAAATTTATACCACAGATCAACATATCTGCAGTGGAGGTTTTTGAGAAACAAGTCTTGAAAGACTTAAAGAAGATCAATTTCAAGAGCACGAAACATAAAAACTTAAAACCTCATGAATTCAAACTACTGAAGGATCTCTACAGTGACACGTCAATAACAATCAGACCTGCTGATAAAGGGGGAGCATTAGTCATAATGGACACGGAGGATTATGACAAAGAATGTAAACGACAACTCGCAGATACCATCACATACAAAGAACTAGGCAATGATCCCCCAATAAGAATCAAACAATATCTGGAAAACTTATTGGATGAAGCAGAAGAGAATGGATGGATAAATCATCATACACACAAATTTTTGATTAATAGGAATCCACGCATCCCTAACCTATATATGTTGCCTAAAATTCACAAAGATCTCACTAATCCTCCCGGAAGACCCATAGTGGCTGGGGTGAACAGTGTATTGCAGCAAATCGGAAAAATACATTGATTACTTTTTACAACCCCTCATCCAGAAGACTACAACATACATTAAGGAAACAACCCATTTCCTGCAATTACTAGCAACAGTACCACATTCATCGTCACATATTCTGTTTACTGTCGACGTAAAGAATTTATATACGTCTATTCCTCATGACCTAGGAATTGAAGCAATAGAATGGTTACTTTTAAACACAGGGGAGATCGAAGCTAACAAGGAATTCATCATTATTCTATTACGATTTATTTCAACAAATTCCTACTTTAAATATAGGAACCAATTCTACATGCAAATAACAGGAACTGCTATGGGAGCCCCGATGGCTCCCGCATACGCCAACACATTTATGCACAAATTTGAGTCAGACCATATACTAAGTCAGCAAAGATGGAAGGCACATTTGGCTATTTGGGTTCGTTTCATAGACGACATATTTGGAATTTGGACAGGTACTGAGACAGATCTATTGGAATATTTCACATACCTCAACACAATTAGTGAAAAAATTCAGTTCACCTATGAGTTCTCTAAAAAACGCATTCATTTCCTTGACGTGAATGTGGAGTCCATGGAACATGAATACAAAACTAATATATACACAAAGACAACGGATCGTAATAATCTGCTACATAGACTGAGTTTCCACGAACCTAGCTTGATCAGGAACTTACCGTACAGTCAGATGCTTAGAGTGAAGCGCATTATCAGTGATCCGAGAGACTATGATAAAGAACTTCACGAAATGGGCGAAAAGTTCTTGTAACGTGGATACAAGGAGGAGGAAATTAGAAAAGCCAAACACAAGGTAGAGCAAAAAAACAGGAATGAATTACTTACAGCTGCAAGGAAAGCGAAAACAGAACCATCATTGGATTTGTCACACGGTTTTCAACACAAAGTGGCCGCATCAAATCAATTATCAAAAAACATTGGCAAGTATTATCTTGCGATCAGAAGACCGAGGATCTTTTCAAAGAACCACCTATATTTGCTTACCAACGAAGCAGGAACTTTCGTGACAGTTTGGTACAGACAAGACAACGCAAGAAACGACCTGAGACGAAACGTGTTGGAACGTTTCCGTGTCTACAATGTAGTAACTGTAGCTATGTGCAAAAAGGATCAACTATCAACCATCCACATACAGGAAGACAAATCATGCTGAAATCATTTGCAACTTGTGACACCACTAACATCATTTACGGTATTAAGTGTCCCTCTGGACAGTTTTATGTGGGAAAGTCTCAAAGAAAAGCGAAACTCTGATCAAAGAGAGACATAACTTGACACAGATTCGATTCATGGTGCTGGAGTTTGTCTGGAGTAATGATCCTCAAGAAAACATACAAAACAAATTAGACAGAAGGGAATGTTATTGGATTGAAACGCTGGGGTGTCTCACCCCGAGAGGAATGAATGAAGAGATAAACTGGGCATGTTTCTTATAAACATGCTAGTGTTTATGTAAAAGGATGGGGAGGGGAACACCAACATGGACATATCTATTGTGGCTAAATGACAGTTGTGGATACATAAAAAGAAAAGCGGTGCAAGGATGAGACCTAGGCATTTTAGGTCCGACAGCCAGATCCAGACAGATGGTTGCTACACACAATGCAATATACATGCCTGATAGAACATGCACAAGCTATCATCATTATTGTAACGCACACGTACAGAGTAACGTACATAACATTTTTGGGCGCAAGCATTACGGATAGTGCAGAATATCAGTCATCATTTAACTTCACCTGTTTTCGTGATTTTGTATGTACGAATTAATATTCAGTTTATGCTTACTGTAACACACTCTTAACGAACATGTAGACAGAAGTGTGGGATGTTTTTATCCACGCATCCAAGCCCTACCTCAAAACTGTGCAGTACTGACATGGAAAACATCATGATGGCCAGAGATTCCCAGAAAATGCCCAGGGAAGTGCATGAAGAATAGGCTGCCACCCATTTCGGCGATGTTATGGGCACAGAAGGGCACTGCCTGAAACCACCATTGGACTACCCACACAGTAGCCTGAAACCATTGGGAATGGCAATGCTGATTGCCAAAAGCAACCTAGAATTGTGCGGAATTCATTTTCTTAAATCCCAAAAATGGGTGCATTACCAGTACTCACCACTATCAGAAAGCCGGCGTTTTAATACAACACCAGACTTTTTTCTCTTTTTGTGTAAAACTAAATAAATGAACCGAAAGCAGGCCAAAGAAAGACTTACTGAGAGGTGGATCCAATGTAAAGTTATATTCTGAAGTGACTTGAAGGTTTATAACAAGACTGGCTGAGCTGTGGATTTCAGCAGTTTAAGTAAATTTGGACTGAAAGACACTAAAAACCTAAATGTTTAAAAGAAATGAGTGACCTACTTTTGAGTGTCACATAGGTTGCAATTGTTTAAATGTCATAGTTTTAAACTTAGAATCAGAATTCTAGCTGCATATGTAAAAATGGTTAGTTTTATTTGAATGCAGAAAACTGGGTAACTAAAAGTGACATTAGCTGGGGCCTGGCTTAAGGAACTGAATTCTGCCCACCAGATACCCCCGACAGGAGTTGAGACTTGCACAACTGCTGTGTTCCCAGGCCTAGCTGCCTTTTGCTGTTCCCACCAAAAGGGATATGACACTTCTCTGATTGGATTACCAAGGGACTGCTAGAGACTAAACATAGGACCCAGGCAGAGGGTTTATTGAAGTGGCCATAAATTGCTTCCTCTTGAACAATGCGCCTTCCAGGGCCCAGGCAGATGTTTTATTGCAGGGGTCATAAAAATGGCTTCCTCTTGGCAGAAACTGGGAGGGGGAGAAACTGGAGACAGAGGCTGAGCTTGAAGAAAGTGGAAAGACTGGTTTCTGTACCATGTGACCTGAAAAGACACACCCCTGTAGCCAGAATATGGTTTTAGAAAAAGATGAATGACTCATAGTACGGACTTGTCGTAATTATTTAAATGATACCATAATTCTTGTGATTTTTCTGCCCACATTTTAAGAGGTTTTTAGAACCGGTGGCATGATCTGGGGGCAAGCTAGCAGTTAAGAGGGTATTACTTAAAATGTATGCATGTTAAAAGTCTGATACTTCATAAATTAATGCCTGCATGCCTTGCAAACATTTGGGTAAATTTGAGTAAGAATCTGATATTGGTAACCTGACCAAAAAGTGCAAATGTTGCCATTTCTGAGTGCAAGCTCCCAGGAAAAGCGGATTTGAACAGGGTATACCTCCTGTGATATGTGATGGGTGCATGTAATTTTAAACAAATGTGTACCTGTGCAAATATGTCTTTTGGGCCAAAATATAGATTGTGTGTAATTTGACAGGGGTGGGTTCTCTGTACCATAAACAGACCTCATCATAATGACACTTCATTTCATTCCCCCAATCAAGGGGAAGAGGAGGAAGTGGCCAATGACAAGTGGAAAGGGGTAGGGCCTAGGAAGCTAGCCTCTCCACCCATTTTCAAAACACATAAAAGCAGACAGTCAGGACAGATAGGGACATTCAATTCCATTTGCTGCGGAGCATGCTGCCGGACCATACCACATCCAGAGATCCAGACTTCAAATCCATCAATCTCCAGAGAAAGCTGTGCAGAAAGATCCAGAAGCAGTGCTGTACCCAGAGAGAGCAGAGCTGACCCAGACCACTGTTAGCAGAACCAGAGAGCTGACCCAGATTACTGTGAAGTGCCGAGACCAGACCAGAGTCCAGTCTAAAACCTGACCAGATCCGTGGCGAGGCCCATTCTATTTCTAAATATATTGTGAGTATCTAGCAGAACTGTGCAGAACCAATCTCTTAGTTAAAATAATCTAATCCAAGCTATTTTAATCTAAGTAGAACTGCCTAAAAGCTGTCACCTGTCATTTCTAGTTGCTAGCTGTCAATTGTCACTTTGAACTTTAAAATTTCAAATCTGAAAAACGACCTTTACCATATCGCTCATATCTCCGTGACCGTTTGTCTTAGAGACTTGCAGTAACTTTCCTCTGAAAGCTGGGAATCTTGGCTTTTCAACGAACCTAGAACCGCATTCCTATTCCATACACTATTGCCGCAATCGCGAAAAACGCACTCGCGAATTTTGCCGCGATTTGCAATTTTCTCCACGTGTGAAAACAACAGTTTCCTTGCTTTCCTTGCTAAAAATTCGTTTGCCTCTTAAGAACCATCCCTGAATCATTGCTAGAGTGAGCCTGGACTAATATTAACTAGATACCACTCACCCTGAACCTCTAGAGGGATATAAAAGCATTTTAGCATATTTTTCACTTCATTGCCAGCACATATAAAAGCATTTTAGCACATTTTCCAATATAGTGCTATCACATATAAAAGCATTTTGGGCCTGTGTTTCAAACTTCTGTAGTCTAAGCTTGCTGGGGTGAACTGAATTACATTTGATTGCATTTCTGAGAACTGTGTGCTTTCCTTCCATTTCCTTGCATTGCATAAAGGGGGGAGTGGATTGCCAGAGAAAAGTGATTATTGTTTTGGTGAAATCATATTGAGTATTTTCTGTACTGCCTTTTCATTCAACATTGCATCCATCTGAACCCTATAAAGCATTCTCTACCACATTATTCTTCTGTCCCTATTTACCAGTGTTGCTATCTTATCCATCCTATAACCACTCATCATTGATTATAAAGAAGTGTGCTAGTGCCGGACTATCCATTATTGATTACTGCTCAGATTAAGTGTGATATTCAATTATTAGTTTATTATAAAGCGTGATATATATATATATATATAGTTTAAATTATCAAATAAACCTTTAAACTTGCAAAACAGAACTACTTCTTGGCTCAGTGGGGTCAGGGGGATTCCAAGAGAGGGGTGTTATATAGGGGTAGTCATCCAGAACGCATGAACTGGACATAAAGATATATTAATAAGGGTTTCCATTCAGTATCCCAGACTAGGCATTGACTTAGCTGTAGTGTTGAATTGAATCCTCTTACAAATTGGGGGCTCGAGCGGGATGTTTGGGTTAGATCTATCACTTGTGCAGATTAATACAGTGTGCCAGCTGACCAGATACACATATCCGGTCGGATCACCACGCTGTGTTATGCTGTAAAGCACTCCTCAAAGGAACGCTCTAAGGAAAAGGTCTGTTTTGCAAAAATAAAATACAAACTTCTGTAAGTCAGGAAGGAACTCAAATTCCAGAATGACGACCTTGGTAGATATGAAAATAGCCAGAGAGCACTTCTTACATAAGCTATTTGTGAGAGGTGAGTGGACCCATCAGGACCAGACGGTCTGGTTGCAAGCAATCGCATCCCAGATCACGGAAACAGGGTCAGATTTATGGAGAGACCAGGGTCCCTTACATGTGGCCCTGAGTGAACGATATATGTCCTCTAAGGCCAAGGATGAGCACAACAAGATTGCCAGGGTAGCGGCATATTTATATTTACATATGGGAGCCATGCAGGACAAATGTGCTAAAGGCCAAGATCTGGCGAGTAGGCAACTGCTGGCATTACAGAAGGTCCAATCTGACCTGGTCTCTTCTGAGCAGAGGCTGCAGGGGAGCCAGGAGTCAGAAAATGAGAGTAGACAGCACATCATTAAAATAAAGAGGGATATGGACATCCTGCAACAGGAAAAGGCTGACCAGGATACCAGATTTCTGGCCTTGCAGAAGGAGTACCAAGAAGGTTTGGACTCCCTACTGCAGAGCCAGAAAAAGCTGGAGCAACAGTTAGACTTCAATAGGGCATGTGCTGAGCAGGTAGTCACCCTGCAAAGCCACCTAGATAGGGAGAAGGCAGAGAGCAATAAACTGATTTTGAAAGACCTGGATACCCAGGCAGAGTTTGACCAGGAGCACCAGAAAGCTGGTGCCTTCCAAAGGCAAAGGGACGACCTGGTGGCACAGATGCAGGCTCTTTGTCAGGAAAGGGATACCTTAGGCCAGGAAGTCTGCCACTTAAAAAGGAAAATGGAAGAAAATCACCTGGCCCTCCAGGGACTGGGTGACCTCCAAAAAGAACACTATAACTTGTTAGAGCACACCAGGAAGGTGGAGGATGCTCTGGCAAGAAAGGAGCAGGCCAATAGGGACACAGCTCAGGAGGTAACCCTCCTGCAGCAAAGACTCGCCCAGTGCCGCAGGACCAATCAGGAAACGCAGAGAGAGAATGAGGCTCTCTGCCAGCACAATGATAGGCTCCAACAACAGGTAGCGATGCAGGAGAGACTGATAGAGTCTAGTAAGGCCTTAACTGAGGAACTGAAGGCGCAGGCTCTTGCATTGCAACAGGGAGCAGGGGCGGATAGAGACCAGGTTCGCTGGGAAAGGGAAACTCCTGAGCATAACCTAGTACCAGAGGCCTTTATCTCTCTCAGTCCCTGGACTCTGCCACCCCCATGTCCCCTGGCGCACATGAGCACCGGGCCACAGGGATGGCAGATTACTATCCAGCCAGAAGCATGGGGCTCATAGGCCAGTACCTCCCAGGAATGGATGGGCGGGCATCCGGGTATGGGCACCCAAGCACAGTGCAATTTAGTGGGGAACCCCAGGAGAGTAGGCCCATTAAGGGCATCCTGAAAACCTCTGCCCAGTTAGGTCAGTGGGGGGGTACCCATCAAATCCTGGCAGCAAGGAGGGATCTGAAGACTCCTCTGAGCGGTACAGGACACAGGAGACCAGGTCCCCACATTCTGCCAGCCATTCCCAGGCTCGCAGAATACGGGAAAACCTGGAAGAACAGACGGGAACCTCTGGGAGCAGTGCCTCTGAGTCAGAAGATGAATGGACCAGGGTTACCCGGACCAAAAGGGCCAATAAGACAAAAAGGGCCTTGCTTAAGGACCCCTTAAAGCAGATTAAGGCAATCAGGAGCGTCATCACGCCTTATCATAAGAACGCCAAGTATTCTGTTTGGGAGCACTTAGAGTTGTTTGAGCAAATGATGGAGACTTTCCATTTGAAGGAAAGCCAAAGCTGTATTCAATATGTAAAGTGGACCTTCTCCCCGGAATACTCCAGTTTCTTTGCGGGGCTGGAGGACCAAAATCATTTAAGATGGTCCGCCTATAAGGCGGCCAGCTTGAAACATTTTTCTACTCATAGAAATCCTCAAGAGGCTCGCAAGGCAGCCTACAATTTACAATGTGGGGAGGATCAGGCCCCAAAAGAATTTGTGCAGGAGTTAAAGCATGCTTTTGCACAGACCACAATAAGGGTGCGCACGGATAGCAGAGAATTTATTAATACGTTTTTCCATGCCTTGCCCAAATACATAATGACCCAGCTTGTGAGGGATTTTCACGAGAAAAGATCTTTAGACTGGGTCATTGAACAGGCGACCCGGATCTATGAGGTGCAGAAGCCAATAGAAAATAAAAATAATGCGCCCAAAAACCCCAAAGCCAACAACACCCCTGCTGCTACCAAGGTGGCAGAGGTAAAGGTCACCCCCGTTTTAGAGTTGGAGATGGGGGGGCCTAAAAACCTACCTGCACCTAATAATGCTAGGCCCAGAAGGTCCTCGGGCCAGTCACAAACAGGGATTCAAGGAGGTAGTCCCACAAATGGGGTCCCTCGCTCTCCTGACTATGTAAGTCCCCGTTACAAGGGAAGTCGACCCATCCTGGGTTATGTGTGGACTCCTCCAGCCCAAGGGGGGGGATCCAGCCAAGCACCTAACCCAGGGAGCTTCCCTCCCAACTTCCCACAGGAGGGCAGAAATTCTCCAAATCCTGGGCAGAACTTTTTCCCCAGGTATCCACCCAACTTCCAGCCCCAAAATCCTCCACCCTTCTTTCCCCAATTCCCTGAGCCCAGACAACCGAATCCGGGAGAGGGGAGGTCAAGGGTGGAGGGGTATCCAAATCTTCCCAACCAGGGGTACTACCAAAGAAGGGATAGCTACCCTTCCCGGGATCAGCCCAGGGGAGAAAACAGGGCCCCGTATCAGCCCGAGCGGGTTTCCCAGTTAGAGCACCAGGTTCAAAACATGGCACGGGATCTGGGTCACATACTGAGGGCGCAGCAGAACCCTCAGATGGGCATGCTGGCACAGAATGCACCAAACTCTGGGCCTGGTGCTCCAGAGCAATGACGGGGGCAGCACCCCGATAACTCACCGGTTCCCAGGGAGGAGGCACAAGGGGAAGGGGGGTGTAAAGCCTTGGAGGAAGCTTCCTTCCCAACTTGTAAACAGCCCCTGGAAAACCAGGAACCGGAAACAAAATATCCTGCCCCTGAAAGTCTGCCTCCAAAGGAGCAGAGGGGGGGTAGGAGAAACAAAAGACCCAAACAGACTCAGTTTGAGGAGGAGGTACAGATCTTCCAATTTGAGGGAGAGGGATCCTCAGAAGATCCTGGGAAAAGGATCTTCTCCTTCAGAGATGGGGGAACTCCTCCCAAGGAAAAATGGGTCCCTAGGGATGCAAATCCAGACTGGGGAGATGTGGAGACCGAGCTACCGCCGTCCACCATCTCATCCCAGAACCAACAGCAAGAAAATCCCCTGGTTCAAACCCATCCTGGTGACTGCCTCCAAAAAGGGGGGGGCGGCCCGGAACCGGAGCCAGGGGAACCCACAATGGCTCTGATCTCCAGTTGCCAACTTTTTCTTTCAGATTCCCAAGGCTCTCCACAGAATTCTGCCCAAATCTCTTCGCTAGCGATGTCCAAAACCAGAAAGTTAGCCCACCAGTTGTCCAAAAATGTGCATTATCTGTGCCCCCTTGAGGAGAAGGAGGGAAGATACTATGCCCCGGTACAAGTACAGGGACAGGGTACAATTTTGGCACTGGTGGACACGGGATCTCAAGCTACCCTTCTTTCCAGAAGGGCCTTTGATGAACTGAATGCAGGAAGGGGAGGGAATTACCAAATTCCTCTCACCTCTCTTCCTGGACAACTCCAGAACTTTGACGGGAAGGAAATTCCCGTCGAGGGGACGGCGGATTTGGACATTAAAATTGGGCGACACAAGTTGAAACACCCGGTCATAGTTGTGACTCCAGAGGGCACCCCTTGTTTACTGGGAAATGACCTCCTGAGGAGGTTGACACCCTTAATAGATTGCGTAAACAAGGTCCTCTGGACCCAGACTAGCCGACCAATAAAATTAAAACAGAGTGTCAACCATGTTAGTTTAAACGGCACCTGCCACATGGTTGAACAAAAATCTGACCAAGTAGAATTTCACTTCCAGAATAGCCAAATTCCAGACGTGACAGTAATAGCAGTAGGACAACAGACTGGTGATGGAGGGTCCTCTCTATTTCTGAAAATCAACCTTCCTTCCAGTTTAAGGTGGTATTCCACACTGGAAGGAAACACCCTGAAATTCTTTACCAATCCACAATCAGAAACTCCCACTCCTATAGTCCAGAAAGATGTGAAATCAGCTCAGAGCCTGGCTGATATTCAGCAAATTGGAGAGCAGTTGTTCATCCCTGTTCAGTTAAATGATGGGAAGGACTCTGTTCTCGCTCGAGTGTGCGTGAACAATGGTAAGAGCTTCATCAGCGAAGCCATGTTTCGCCAACTCCCAAAAGATCCAGCAATTCCCACCTTCAAACTGATAGACAAATGGGGAATGGACCTGGAAGCACCTAATTCCAAACATCTCCTGCCAAGCAGGTGTATGCTCAAAATCTCCATTGGCAACAAGAGCATAGTCCACAATTGTTGGGTCGTGCGAGACGTCCATGCCGCCTTTTACTTAGGCAGTGACATTCTCAATCGCTTTGCCATTAGTTTGGACCTAATAAACTTCAAAGCTTGGTCCCGATTAGCGGATAATCCCATGGGCTTTGATGATCCAGAAAAAGCATTTAGGTCAGCTCAATTGCTACCTTATGCAGTTGAAATTCAGATCAAAGAGGAAGTCACCATCCCAGAAAGGACCCGACAATTCTCCCTGGAAGTGAAAGTTAAAAGAGGACAATATTTGCAAAACCCTGATGCTTACATACATCTAAACGCTTCTCTCCAACAGCAAGGGTTGGGGGTAAACCCAACACCATTAGTCAACATAGAACATGACACCATTCTAATAGAGGTGGATAACAGCGACTTAAAGAGTATTACTCTAGCCGCAGGCACCATTATTGGAATGGCGGTTGATGACCGACATTTTTCCATCGATTTAGGTAATGAACTGTTAGGACCAATCCCCAAGGACTGCTTTGACAGTGACAGTGATGACAATACAACACCAGACAGGATTTTTACCCGGCATGGGGGGAACTTCCTGGTGTACACTTCTTGCCCTTATGGTAAGGAAGATGTGACTTGTGACTTCAGAAGGGATGAGGTGATTTTCCAGGTCCATGAGGGCTGCCTTTCCCACCTGAAGCCTCCAGTCCAAATCAGCACTCTGACCAGGGACGTCTCCACCCAGCTGGAGGAGGCCGCTGAGATAGCCAAACCAGAAGTCTTTCCAGGCTTCAGGCAGATGGTGGAAGAGAGAGTCAACCTTGCTGGTGCCTGTGTGACTCTGGAACAAAAGCAAAAGTTGAAACAAGTTTTCTTGGATTTCCAAGATCTCTTTGCAGTAGACTCATATGACTGTGGCCGCACCGACATCCACACAACAACAATCCCCACGGACCCTGGCATGACTCCAGTGTTTGTGAAGCAATATCGCTTGCCTCTCGCATCAATGGAGTCCCTTACTGAAATAATTAAGAACCTTGAGTCCCGGGGAATAATCCGTCCAGTCCACAGCACCTTCAATAATCCGGTGCTGGGAATATTGAAGCCAAACGGCCAGTGGAGACTCTGCGCCGACCTCAGGGAGCTCAACAAACGGGTCCATACTTCCCGATGGCCTCTTCCCTACATTGACCAAGGGCTGGCCCAGATTCAGGGGTCACAGGTATTCACTGCAATAGACCTGACCAATGGATACTGGACCGTGCCTGTCAGCAGGGAGGACAAATACAAGCTGGCTTTTACCTTTGGGGGCCAGCAGTACACATGGACCCGGACTCCCTTCGGATACCTCAACTCCGGAAATGAGTTCAATATTTTCCTACATAAGGCCATGCCCGACCTGGGTGAGAGGGGTAACCTGGCTTATGTAGATGATGTCCTCATCAAAAGTTCATCTGTGGAGGAACACATAGCGGAGATCCGTTATGTTCTGACCCAGTTGAGGGCCGCCGGAGCAAAACTTTCCTTTCAGAAAGCACAGTGGTGTAGAACCCGTGTTAATTTCTTGGGGCATGAGATTACTCCTCAGGGTCTCTGTCCCCAGGAAAAGAAAGTGGAAGCACTTCAGAAACTGAAAGACCCCACAACTCTGCGGGAACTAAGGAGCCTCCTTGGACTGACTAATTACAGCAGAAAGTTCATTGAGGGCTACGCAGAGATCACCAGACCCCTGATTCATCTCCTGAAGGGGGGGGGTCAAGTGGGAATGGGGTCCAGAACAAGCCGAGGCAGTAAAACAACTCAAAAGAAGCCTCTCACAAGCGCCTTGCCTAGCTTACCCTGTCAGAAACAAGGAGTTCTTCCTGGAGACGGGGTTCTCTAATACGTGCTTGACAGCAGTATTATACCAAAAGCATGACAAGGTCAATAAAGTAATCTCCTATGCGAGCAAAACTTTATCCTCTGTGGAGGAAAAATTCAACGATTGTGAGAAGGCACTCCTGGCAACGGTGTGCGCATTGAAGAATTACCGCCCGTTTATCCAGGGGGAACACATCATAGTGGAGACTCCACACCAGCCTCTGCAATATCTCCAAAGTGATAGAATCCGGGCCGGAAATGTGAGTAATTCCCGAATTACTTCCTGGATTCTGTCAATGCAAGGCTTTCCTGTGGAGGTCAGATATGGCCAAAACAAGAAGAGTCCCCTCGCGCAAGGTCTGGCTGACTTGCATGATTGTGCCAGAGAAAACTGTCTCGAGGACGAAAGTCTAAAAATCAAGGACAACACGGAGGCATACCTTAATTCCCCACACAAAGTCTTTGAAGAAGACAAGTAATAATAATAATAATAATAATAATAATAATAATAATAATAATTAGGCATTTATATAGCGCTACAATCCCTCAGGTATCTGTGCACGGCTTATTATTACCCACGGTGTGTGGTGCTCATTTAGTGACCTCGGAAGGATGAAAGGCTGAGTTTGGCCCCGCCGGGATTCGAACCTGCGTTAACAGGCTCTGCACAGATGTCAAAGTGAGCACTCTACTCGCTGTGCCACTTGACCGGCTATTGTGAGGGAATGCCCACTGTCTATGTGGATGGATGCTCATACCATGTTGACAACCACGGGGAGAAAGAACTGGTGGCCAGCGTAGGGAATGCATGGGTGAATGAGTCCCCAGAACCCTCCGCTGGATACAAAATTGGTCCCCGAAGTAGTCAGGTGGCAGAATTGATGGCGGTGCATCAGGCCATCCTCACTGCTGTCCAGCATCAACTCCACGAATTGGTCATAATCACAGATTCGGATTATGTACGGAACGGGTTCGTGGAGCACCTGGTTAATTGGAAAGCCAGAGGCATGTTATGTGCTAACAACAAACCCTTGAAACATGGGAAGTTGATCCAAAACATTGATGATCTGGTCACCTCGAATGAGATGACCATCTATTGGAAAAAGATCAAGGGTCATTCCAATGTAGAGGGACCAGACAAAACTGGAGATGACTTAGCTGATCAGCTGGCCAAAACCGGGGCCATCCGAGGGGATCTAATTGAGATTGAGTCCCTGTTGGGGGAAATCCAGGTCACTGCTATCACTAGGTCCCAGACAAATGCTCACAACGACCTTTCAATTGCCCAATGGAGTAAGGAGACCCCTGATGCTGATTTGATTACCGCTCAGAAGGGGGATACAATTATTGGTAAATTTTACCAGCACCTTGAGGACCCTGAGAACTTTCCCCTGACGGATACCGATTACACTGGGAAAGAGGACCTAAGAGTGTTGATGAAATGTCCAAAAATGTTCCGGATCCAAGACGGTTTGTTGGTAAGGAAATCCAAAGCTGGCCACGATCAGTGGGTGGTTCCTACCTCATTCCGAAGCCTGATGTTAAGTCACGCCCATGATGCGGCCACCGCCGGTCATAGGGGGTTTCACACAACATTGGAAATCTTAAGAGAGGTTGCATACTGGCCACACATGGGGCAGGACCTCGACCAATACTTGAAGGGGTGTCTTGTGTGTGCACAATTTCAGCCAACATCCCTCACACACCGTGCGCCTCTCCAAAAGAGGGGGATGACACTGCCATGGTCAGATTTACAAATCGACTTTGTAGGCCCCGTGATTCGCTCTGCTAGGGGGAATAAGTACATGTTGACTGTGACATGCTTGTTTACCAAGTGGGTGGAATGTCTCCCAGCCCCAAATTGCAAGGCAGAAACTGCTGCTGCCCTGATGATTAACCACATCTTTTCCCGTTTTTGTCTACCTCAAAGGATTGAGTCAGACAGGGGTAGCCCCTTCACCAGTGAAGTAATGACAAAGATGTGGGAGATACTGGGGGTCAAAAGGAAGTTGCATATTGCTTACCGGCCAGCTTCTTCAGGGGCAGTAGAGAGATATAACCGTTGCTTATGCTCAGCGGAATCTAGAAAGATCAGCTGATAGCATGAAGACCCACTATGACCTGAAAACTTCCAGGAAGGAATATCAGGTGGGGGACCGGGTCTATCTATACAATTTCCAAAGGAACCAGGCCAAACAGCGAAAATGTTTGCCTACATGGAAGGGACCCTTTGAGATTATAGACAAAATCTTCCCTGTGGCCTACAAGATCCGCATCCCCAAAGGCGGTTTGGCAGAGGGGGAAGACAAGTGGGTCCACATAAACCAGTTGAAGTGTTGCCATCCCAGGCACACTCTGCAACAACTGGAGGAATCCTCTGGAATCCTAGAGGGTACTGTCTCAGATTAATTCAGTTCTAACTTAAAATATCCTACATATCGCCTATCAAATTCTGAGTTTCTCAATGTGGGTGTTTTCGTTTTTGAATGCAAAAAGAAATGTGCATGTCCATATGTTTTGACTATAAATTTATATGCCACCCCACTATATCAATGGTGGGGGAAAAATGTCTATGAATAGGTATTGCCGCTCTTCCTTTGGCGTCCTAGGAGAAAGAAAACCTGGAGACGGGCCAAGGAGGACGATCCGGAGACCGGGAGCAGAGACGCAAGGGGCCCAGTGTACCGCCCAATACTCCCATCAGGACCGGCGAGGAGAACCGATCGATCCGACCGGATGGAGGAAAAGATGCTGAACTGTGCCATCTATTGGAAGAAGATGAGGAAACATCCCAGGTCTTGCGAGTCCCATCAGTGAAACAGAATGGCCATCGCAAGAGGGGGGCTTGTGGGATGTTTTTATCCACGCATCCAAGCCCTACCTCAAAACTGTGCAGTACTGAAATGGAAAACATCATGATGGCCAGAGATTCCCAGAAAAGGCCCAGGGAAGTGCATGAAGAATAGGCTGCCACCCATTTTGCCGATGTTATGGGCACAGAAGGGCACTGCCTGAAACCACCATTGGACTACCCACACAGTAGCCTGAAACCATTGGGAATGGCAATGCTGATTGCCAAAAGCAACCTAGAATTGTGGGGAATTCATTTTCTTAAATCCCAAAAATGGGTGCATTACCAGTACTCACCACTATCAGAAAGCCGGCGTTTTAAAACAACACCAGACTTTTTTCTCTTTTTGTGTAAAACTGAATAAATGAACCCAAAGCAGGCCAAAGAAAGACTTACTGAGAGGTGGATCCAATGTAAAGTTATATTCTGAAGTGACTTGAAGGTTTATAACAAGACTGGCTGAGCTGTGGATTTCAGCAGTTTAAGTAAATTTGGACTGAAAGACACTAAAAATCTAAATGTTTAAAAGAAATGAGTGACCTACTTTTGAGTGTCACATAGGTTGCAATTGTTTAAATGTCATAGTTTTAAACTTAGAATCAGAATTCTAGCTGCATATGTAAAAATGGTTACTTTTATTTGAATGCAGAAAACTGGGTAACTAAAAGTGACATTAGCTGGGGCCTGGCTTAAGGAACTGAATTCTGCCCACCAGCTACCCCCGACAGGAGTTGAGACTTGCACAACTGCTGTGTTCCCAGGCCTAGCTGCCTTTTGCTGTTCCCACCAAAAGGGATATGACACTTCTCTGATTGGATTACCAAGGGACTGCTAGAGACTAAACATAGGACCCAGGCAGAGGGTTTATTGAAGTGGCCATAAATGGCTTCCTCTTAAACAATGGGCCTTCCGGGGCCCAGGCAGATGGTTTATTGCAGGGGTCATAAAAATGGCTTCCTCTTGGCAGAAACTGGGAGGGGGAGAAACTGGAGACAGAGGCTGAGCTTGAAGAAAGTGGAAAGACTGGTTTCTGTACCATGTGACCTGAAAAGACACACCCCTGTAGCCAGAATATGGTTTTAGAAAAAGATGAATAACTCATAGTACGGACTTGTCGTAATTATTTAAATGATACCATAATTCTTGTGATTTTTCTGCCCACATTTTAAGAGGTTTTTAGAACCGGTGGCATGATCTGGGGGCAAGCTAGCAGTTAAGAGGGTATTACTTAAAATGTATGCATGTTAAAAGTCTGATACTTCATCAATCAATGCCTGCATGCCTTGCACACATTTGGGTAAATTTGAGTAAGAATCTGATATTGGTAACCTGACCAAAAAGTGCAAATGTTGCCATTTCTGAGTGCAAGCTCCCAGGAAGAGCAGAATTGAACAGGGTATACCTCCTGTGATATGTGATGGGTGCATGTAATTTTAAACAAATGTGTACCTGTGCAAATATGTCTTTTGGGCCAAAATATAGATTGTGTGTAATTTGACAGGGGTGGGTTCTCTGTACCATAAACAGACCTCATCATGATGACACTTCATTTCATTCCCCCAATCAAGGGGAAGAGGAGGAAGTGGCCAATGACAAGTGGAGAGGGGTAGGGCCTAGGAAGCTAGCCTCTCCACCCATTTTCAAAACACATAAAAGCAGACAGTCAGGACAGATAGGGACATTCAATTCCATTTGCTGCAGAGCATGCTGCCGGACCATACCACATCCAGAGATCCAGACTTCAAATCCATCAATCTCCAGAGAAAGCTGTGCAGAAAGATCCAGAAGCAGTGCTGTACCCAGAGAGAGCAGAGCTGACCCAGACCACTGTTAGCAGAACCAGAGAGCTGACCCAGATCACTGTGAAGTGCCGAGACCAGACCAGAGTCCAGTCTAAAACCTGACCAGATCCGTGGCGAGGCCCATTCTATTTCTAAATATATTGTGAGTACCTAGCAGAACTGTGCAGAACCAATCTCTTAGTTAAAATAATCTAATCCAAGCTATTTTAATCTAAGTAGAACTGCCTAAAAGCTGTCACCTGTCATTTCTAGTTGCTAGCTGTCAATTGTCACTTTGAACTTTAAAATTTCAAATCTGAAAAACGACCTTTACCATATCGCTCATATCTCCGTGACCGTTTGTCTTAGAGACTTGCAGTAACTTTCCTCTGAAAGCTGGGAATCTTGGCTTTTCAACGAACCTAGAACCGCATTCCTATTCCATACACTATTGCCGCAATCGCGAAAAACGCACTCGTGAATTTTGCCGCGATTTGCAATTTTCTCCACGTGTGAAAACAACAGTTTCCTTGCTTTCCTTGCTAAAAATTTGTTTGCCTCTTAAGAACCATCCCTGAATCATTGCTAGAGTGAGCCTGGACTAATATTAACTAGATACCACTCACCCTGAACCTCTAGAGGGATATAAAAGCATTTTAGCATATTTTTCACTTCATTGCCAGCACATATAAAAGCATTTTAGCACATTTTCCAATATAGTGCTATCACATATAAAAGCATTTTGGGCCTGTGTTTCAAACTTCTGTAGTCTAAGCTTGCTGGGGTGAACTGAATTACATTTGATTGCATTTCTGAGAGCTGTGTGCTTTCCTTCCATTTCCTTGCATTGCATAAAGGGGGGAGTGGATTGCCAGAGAAAAGTGATTACATTGTTTTGGTGAAATCATATTGAGTATTTTCTGTACTGCCTTTTCATTCAACATTGCATCCATCTGAACCCTTTAAAGCATTCTCTACCACATTATTCTTCTGTCCCTATTTACCAGTGTTGCTATCTTATCCATCCTATAACCACTCATCATTGATTATAAAGAAGTGTGCTAATGCCGGACTATCCATTATTGATTACTGCTCAGATTAAGTGTGATATTCAATTATTAATTTATTATAAAGCGTGATATATATATATATATTGTTTAAATTATCAAATAAACCTTTAAACTTGCAAAACAGAACTACTTCTTGGCTCAGTGGGGTCAGGGGGATTCCAAGAGAGGGGTGTTATATAGGGGTAGTCATCCAGAACGCATGAACTGGACATAAAGATATATTAATAAGGGTTTCCATTCAGTATCCCAGACTAGGCATTGACTTAGCTGTAGTGTTGAATTGAATCCTCTTACAGAAGTTAGAATATAACTTAGTATGTCTGAGGCTTACGTAATGACATTGGTTAATAAGTAATCGTATGGGAAACATAAACATATATGCAGTGGTATAATTGAATGTAATTACCCCCAACATCCCGTCTCCCTGCCTCCATGGGGACACGGGACCCAAGGCGTCGCCACGCAGGCCATCAGCCAGGCGCGAGCGTACACTCAATGGGGCAGTTACATTGATTTTTGTTTAATAGCATCACCGAGTCACTATAAGTCTCAATTGAAACCTGCACGCAGCAATCGTTATTTGAAATACCTGACAGCAGTGCAGTATGCGCCGGCACTTTTTCTGTATATTTATCGTCCGACTTCCTGGTTTCCATGGAAACACGGGACGCGTGACGACGTAGTACTGAATAGTGGTCAGGTGACCACGCACAACGTACGTGGTTACCTCAGCAACCACTTAGAAGCCATTTTTCACCTTTTTTGCTTGGAACGCAGCTCCCCGTGGACCAGCGTATATGCAACACAGGCAGAGCGCGAGTGAAGCGTTAGACAGAAGCTCATCCAGACTTTTAAACAACACTACGGGTGAGTCTGTGCCCCACATTTAAGAAGAATTAGGTATAACGTTTGTATGCATATAGAACAATGATTACAGGATACACCATTGTTAGTATTACTTTTCTTTAAATTTAAAATACAGACGGCTGGAGTGTTGTACGTAAGAAGTTGTTCTGTAAAGAAGGGTGCTAGACACCACAGGAAAATGATTGAGGTAATTTTGAAAACATGATAGTCTTGTATGGGATTTATTTTGGATTTAGAAATGAATGTGCTAAAACATGTACCTACTTTTACCTAACAAGGGCTCTATGTTGTTGTTGTTTTCTTCCCCCCACCATCTAATCTTCCATCTTTAACGAATTACCTTTACTGGGTATGTATGTTTTTCAATTATTCATTTTATGCATTTGTTGACTTGTGTACTCAGCTATGGTGAACTATGTTAATATTGGTTATTTACTCTCAAACTATTGATTGGAATTATAATCTTGTTTTGATTTGGAATTTTCACATGATGTGGATTGTAACATTTTCATTTATTCTCGTATTATAATTATGTAAGAATTTACAATAAGTGGTATGGTTAACGCCCTGAAGAAGGAAATACGCTCCGAAATGCGTTGGCATTAAAACAACCGTACACAAAATGAAACAAGTCTGCTTCTTATTTAGCAAAACACCCAGCTGTTGATGCTCCTCAGATTCAGGATTATACTCTTGAAATGTTTCTAAAGTGGCTCTAAATACGATTTTAGATATCCATGAGCGATGAACTCTAAGCTTATTAAACATTAAAACAAACACAATCTGAACAGTGAGCTCCAGAAGAGCTCCAACGGAGAGCGCCGGACTTAGCTGGATGTGTTCATCCAACTTTTTCTCATAAGGTGTATTGAAAAAGGGACCAGGTTCCATAGGACCCTACTGTGGTCCGGCAGCTCCAAAACAGTGAAAGATACTTAACGTGTCAAGTACAATTGTTTCACATAGGTAGTGCCCACCTTTTTTTGCTTGCTTTCTCTAAACAGACTTGTTCTTAGACACCCCTAAGGCGAAGGCACACCTCTACGTATATTTGAACAAAAGGTCACGACCAGAATATTCATCACTGCTTAACAAAAGATGTCATATGAAGATATAGAATCACTCACGACAAAGAGAGCGGAAACACTTGACTTTTCCACAGATTTAGACACAACTCCAAAACTTGGCTTCTATCCAAAGAAACGTAAACTGCCTAGCCCTACCTTACTAGCATGCACCAAGACTGCAAATTTGTAAATATGTAATCGGTTTGTACATTTCTGTTGTATTATTCTTGTTGTACTCATCGCAAGCGCCTGGATGCCCTAGGGCCAGGCGGCGCTATACAAATAATAAACTAAACTAAACTAAGAAGCAAATAAAATTTTTGAACTTATTGGTGAAATGTTTTTCTCATAAGGGCCATGACCGCATGACATATTTCTCTTAGAGCAAGCACAGAAATAAGCATCTGTAAATTCCAAGTATTGAACAATTTTTTTGTTTCTTTTTTGATTTTATTTAATTGCTTTGCGATTTTTACAAAAGAAAATCCCATCTCCAACTACGACCCTTACTGGTACAAAATCCACTTCCACCTTGATTTAATTTTCTGTTTACAGTCTTATGTGAGAGAAGGAAAAGGGAAAGAGGTTATCTCTTTCAACGCAGACTAGTCCAAGATTCATAAACCTCCCGAATAGCATTAATGAAACAAGCTGGTACATGTAAAATCTGTCAGGGGCACAACCATGTGAGGAGAAGCCTCTTGATTCCTCAATTCTCCGGTCTTATAGTCTCCCTGATCTCTACTCAGTTCATCGTTGTTCCGCTGTCAGCGGCGTTCACTTCCGTTGGAAAAAACTTCTGAATGAATGAAACTGGAGCTATAACCAAGGATGTTTTTAGCCATTGATCAAAGCCGCCCACCTGCTATCATCATCCATTGTTCTGCAGTTACGCATACAGGGTTTGAGGTAGAGTTCTTGTTCCTCAGTCAGCCCACTTGAGATGATCATCACGTGCTTGATTGTTTCTACTTTGTCTGGGTCCAATCAGAATCCACAGGCGTTAGTTGGGCTAATGCCATGAATAGCCTTGATCTCATTTGTTTGGATCATATTGAAGCGCATTCTCATAAAGGTTTCCCTGTATGTTCTGTTTGCAAACTTTAAGAGGTAAGTGCGTAGGTTGTTCATCTTCCTATTGCTAGGTGGAAGGTCTCTCCAGGGTAGCTATCCAATCAAGCTCAATAACTTTTCTCTTCACTCTCATAGGGTTTATCCTCAGGTCCTCCCCTGTTCAACCAAGGTCTTCCAATTTCTTCTTATTGATGGTCGCCCATTTTGTTAACATGGAAGAAAATCCTTTCATCATCTCTTGGTTTATTATCTTCAAGACCAAAGGGCTAGTTGTAAGTATTACTTTTAGGAACAGTGCTTACCCTTTCCATTCTACTGTTGTATAGAGTGACAGGATACCCAGTCCTCTACAAATTACAGAGATTGGTACTGCATTTGGTAAATTTTTGATTTTGTTCCATACAATGGCTTCCAATCTTGGCCATAACCTCTGAGGCATGTCCGGGATTGCCTCCACACCATATGTAAGTGTGGGGACCACCTTACCCTTATTGAATTTTATGACCGCCATCAAAGAAAACCAGCCATATTTTTTATCCATAAATTTAGCTTGGGTCACCAGTGTTTTTGCTTTCCCTATTAGGGCTTCTTGGAAGGGAGTCTCCACAGATCCTTTATTTACGATAAATCTCAGATATTTGACTGTCTCCACTTTTTCTCTCCTGTTGGACCCCAAGGTCCTTGCAAAAGGTGCGATCTTGGACTTTCTATGATGGAAGGACATTATTTTCATCTTGGCTTGGTTTTTCTCAGCTTTACATATCTTTGTAGGCTCTCTAACTGCCATTGAAGGCCTATTTAATTTGATCAATCAGTAAGAGATCATCAGCATAGAGTAGTCTTGTGACTTTATCCTCCCCAATGGTTGTTGGGAAAGATCTCAACTGAGGTTTGAATTGCTGAATGTCTGAGATAAAGAAGTAGTAAATTGCAGAGGCTAAGGGACACCCCTGCTTTACTCCTCGGGATGTTGGAATTGCTGAGCAGAGTAAGCCTGCCTGATTTAGCCAGACTCTTATTTTGTTATCTGTGTGAAGGGCAATGAGAGGCTCCATTACATCGCCCGGGCACTTCCTTGCCTCCGATTTTGTGCACAACAAATTACGATCTAACCGGTCGAAGGCCTGTACAAGGTCAACAAACGCAATGTAGATCTTTCCTTTGCCTTGATGGGATTTGCCTTTCAGAATGCTAAGTAGCATGATGTTTGCTGACGTTCCAACAGATTTTATGAATCCAGTTTAAAAAGGGGCAATTGAGTTGGACGCCTTTGTCCAGTCATGGAATTTCTCCAATAGAAAGGACCCAAAAATGTTGCCTATCACAGCCAATAACACGATAGGCCTGTAATTTCTGGGGTTGGCCATTTCCCCTTTTTTAAAGATAGGGACTATTGTCGCTAATTTCCATGACTCTGGTATTAACCTTTTCTGGCAGACGTTCTTAAATACTGCATGTATAAAGAGTGACCATTTTGCAGGGTGTTCTTTCAACATTGTTTGTTTGTTTGTTTGTTTGTTTATTTATTTATATCGCGCACCTTACCCAGGGGCAACAGGGCGCAGGCAAAAGATAATTCAAAGCTTACAATGTTGCAGAAATATACACTTTGAGGTAGTGATAAAGATAATCAGAATTACAGGCATAAGAAATGTACAAATCTTCAAGCATACAAAGTCAATATCTATGCAGGGGTAAATATACAAATATGTACAGGGCTGTTAAAGGCGGGTACTCCTGAGAAAAATATTCAGGATTACAGGAATAAGAGGTATACAAATCTTCATACATAAAAGGTCAATATCTATACAGGAGGTAAATGTACAGATGTGTGCTGTAAGGACTGTTAGAGGCGAGGGCGAACTTGCGAGCAAGGTGACACTATCTATGCCTAGGTATAGAGAGTGCAGCTACATACAAGGGTTATTGGAATTAAGGTGACTGATGAGGTGTCTTCTAAAGTGTAAATATGGTTGGTCAGCTCTTAGGTTGTGTGGCAGAGAATTCCAGAGTATGGCAGCTTTCACCAGGAAACTGTTCCCACCAATGGTGGAGAGTTTGAATCTGGGAATTATCAGGCGGTTGGAATTGATAGTTCTTGTTTGTCGGATGGAGGACTTTCTCTTTATCTTGTCCATCAAGTAGCTGGGGGCGGCATTGTTGAGGGCTTTATGGGTTAGGGAGGCCAACTTTAGTTTGATTTTGTTGTCTGTGGAGAGCCATTTCTGTTGGTGTCTGGTGGTTGAGATATGATCTCTCTTATTAATGCCGAGGGCAGCTCTCAAGGCATTGTTTTGTAGGATTTGAAGCCTGTGGATAATGGCTTTGTTAGCGCCACTATAGAGGGCATTACAATAATCGAGCCTGGATAGTATGAGTGCTCTTGCCAGGATCAAGCAGCTGTCATTGGATAGGAATGGTCTGCCTGCCCTTATTAATTTGCAAGTGTACGCAGTGGTAGATGCTAGTGTGTTGACCTGTTTAGTGAATGACATAGTGGCATCTAGATAAAAGCCAAGGGTTTTTACTTCCCTGGATACTCTGATGAGATTACCATCTATGTTGAATTCGGCATATTCAAGGCCTAGTTTGTTGATATTAGCGGGGGAACCTAAGATGATGAGCTCTGTCTTGTCATCATTCAGGCATAGACCATGCGTTGCCATCCATGCCTGATTGATGAGATATACCCTATTCACCAACTCTCCGTCCTTACTATGATCCCCAGAAAGTGGGAGGAGAATCTGAGTGTCATCAGCATAGTTTGTGTAGGTGACACCCAGATGGTCCAGATCGTCGAACAGGGGTTTGGTGAAGATGTCATATAGTGTGGGGGAGACGCATGAGCCCTGCGGGACTCCACAAGTAATAGGAGAGGGGTCTGCTGCTGCTGAAGGGGAGAAGACTCTCATGGTTCTCTCGCTCAGAAAGGATTCAATCCATTTGATAGCTTCTGGGGAGAAGTGAGCAGCTGAGTCAAGGTGTCTGCAGAGGACCTTGTGGTCGACGAGGTCGAAAGCCGCGGAGAGGTCGAGTAAGAGGAGGAGTGCTGTCTTGCCCTTGTCCCTCAGATCATCAATTTGGGTTTTCAGATCGATAAGGGCTGTTTCCGTGCCGTGTAGTGGGCGGAAACCTGATTGTCTGGAGCCTAGTAACTTGTGTAGCTCTAGGTATTTTTGAATCTGGACGTAGGCAACTTTGTCCAAGATTTTCAGTAGGAAGGGTACCGTGGTGATGGGTCGGTAGTTGGTGGGGATGAGGGGATCAAGCGACTGTTTTTTGAGGAGGGGGAGTACCCAAGATTGTTTTAAGTTGGCAGGGATGCTGCCTGAGGAGAAAGAGGCGTTATGAGTTTAGAGATAAAGGGCGACAGGTCTCTGGCTGCGTCCTTTATTATGTGTGCGGGGCAGATATCGCCTTTACAGTTTGATGGTTTAAGAGAAAGGATGATTTTCTCAACCTCCAGGGTGGTGGTTTTAGAGAAGGTGAATGAGTTGATGTGTGTACTTGGTGAGGCATTGGGCGGAGGTATGGGAGGGATAGTGAGGTTTAGGGAATCTTTTTTTAGTTGAATTTTATTTTGTAGGGTGTTTATTTTATTTGCTAGTGCTTGTTGGATGTCTGTGCACCAGGTCTGGTTCTTAGTGCAGGTGTCGGGTGTGGCAATGGGTGACTCAAGTTCCTTCAGTATGGAGAAGAGCTCCTTCATACTTGAATTGGAGTTGGCAATGCGGATGTTATAGGAATTCCGTTTGGCTAAGCAGATTTCAGCTTTGTAGTGACGAGCAATCGTGTCAAGGATGGCTTTCTTTTCACTGGAGGGGCATAGTTTCCAATCAGCTTCACATTTTCGCTTTTTTAGGTGGAGGGCTTTGAGTTCGGGTGTATACCATTTGTTTAAATGGGTTTTTGGCTTACTGGTGCGAAGTTTGAGTGGGGCAATTTTATCCATGGTAGTTAACATGATTTTATTATATTCGTGAACTAGTGTGTTGGGATCTAGATTGTCTGGCAGTGCGTTTAGGGTTGGAAGGATAGCTGGGATGATTTTTTCTATTGAGATATTTTTCTTGTTTCTTGTGAGGCAGGGTGGTGCCAGTGACACGGTTGTGGTAGGTGATCTAGAGGTCAGTAGGTTAAAAGAGACCAACGAGTGGTCGGTCCAGGGTAGTGGTGTGGTGGCGGTGATGACCGCTGAGCAATTAGCATCAGCAACCCAGTCTAGGGTTCTACCCTTCAGGTGGGTGGGTAGGTTGATTTTTTGAGAGAGTCCGAGTGATGAGATAGTATTGGCTATGGTAGATGCATGTATGTCTGCTGGGTCGTTGAACCCTAGGTTGAGGTCCCCTAGTAGCAGTAGTTGTGAGGTGGTTTTTGCATTGTTAGAGATAAGGTTGTGTAGATCTTCCTCGAATGTTCCAAGTGGACCTGGTGGTCTGTAGATCAGGTGGATAGTGAGGGATTGGGTGTGATTTATGGGGAGTTTGGCAGTGAGGGATTCACACGATTGCACAGTTTGGGTCGGGGCTAGTCTGAGAGCTAAGCTTACTTTGGATATGATGGCGATGCCACCGCCCCGATTACCTACCCGGTCCTGCCTAGATATAGTGTAGCCGTCTGGGATGGCCAGCATTAGAGATGGGCCTGCTGCATTGTGGAGCCACGTTTCGGTTAGAGCGATGAAGTCTAATTTATCTTTGATAATTAGGTCTGCTATATCAAGGGCATGTGCGACCAATGATCTGGTATTGAGGAGAGCTCCTTTGTAGGAGTGTACATCTGTTTTTACCGAGATGTTTGTATGAATGATAGGCTTGGACTTGGTTGTGGGGATAGTGGTGCCTTTGGTGGACCTTTTGGCTTTGCATATGGAATCAGACAGGGATCTTCGGGGCGGCTCATAAAGTTTAGAGAGTCTGGCGCGAAGTTTGTTGTTTCTTTCGGTGGTAGGGCAGGGGTGGGAGGCAAGGGTTATGGGTCCTGACTTGCGATAATATCTTGGGTAGGAAGGGTCAGGATAGTTATGTTGGTGAGTCCATCAGGCCCTGGTGCTCTGGGTGGATTTAGTTTACATATCTTTTCTATGATGTCTGGCACCTCATACTGGAACAACAAGGACTTCTCACTATGCAGTGTTGTTACTATTTGGGCTACAGATGGTAGGCCCTGGTACAGATTTATGTAATGGTCGTTCCACACTGGCTCGCTCACATAGTTTTGTTGGGTGTCTTCGGCGACTGTCGACGATTGTTTTATTAGGGTCCACAAATCCATCTACTTTTTCCCACTTAGGGTCCTTATCATTTCCTCCTAGATTTGCTGCGTGTTCCTTAAGGGGTTCCTGGTTGGAAATTGCTGCGGCGCGCTTTAGGCGCCTCATGTGGCTTTGTTTCTTTACCAGGATGGGGTTGTAACTGCGGTGCCCAGCCTTTTTTTCCTTATTGTTTCCCAACTCCTTACTAATGAAGGGGTCCAAAAGTGGTCTATAATCTATGGATTTAGTTGCCTCCTCAGCCTCTTTCGTGCCAGAGGTGTATTTCTTTGTTAAAGATGTTGAATCTTTAGGTTTTAGCCTTAATCGGTTCCCCCTGTTGTTCACTTATACTTCCAGCTTTATGCAATGATCAGGTGGCCTCATTTCCGAGGTCAGTGTCATACAAAGAAGATTGTGGTTGCTATTCGCTGTTCTCATGACCTTATAGCCTTTCAAGTTCTGGAGCAGTTTACGAGAGACAAAGATATGGTCAAAGTCTGCTGACTGAGTTCCTTGTTCCCAAGTGGGGACCACATTGGGACCATTGCGATCTAACCATTTTAATTGATAAATATCCCGGGATTGCATTACTCCTGACCGAAACCTGCCACTTTTGATTGCTAAAGTGTTCAACCCTTTCTCCCTCCTACCCGTTGGTGGGGGTGAACATATGGCATTCAGATTTCCACAGACCACCATATGCGTGGCATTGTTGTTTGTCAGGGTGTCATCCATTATGCTTGTGATTATCTCAAGGAACCTGCCGTTTGTGGTAGCCAGAAGATTCCAATAACAGATTATTATTACCATGTTTCCCATGTTTCTTCTTTTAGTCGTTTCAGGACCGTTTAACCAGTTCACTAGAATTGAAAGACAAGAAAGATCAGAGAACAGGATTTTGGGAAAGTTCATCCCAGAGCCCGCTTTCAAAACTATCAGTAGACCTGAGAACGGACAACCTTTTTCTCCTTTCGCCGCCGGGGTTGCGATCACTTCATACCCATCCAAGGAAGGCGTGCTCAACAGCCAAGTTTCCTGCAGGCATAATAAATCGTAGAAGCCCAGGTTGGCAGATTTTGCCGACTCAAGGTGTCGGCTGAAGCAGGGTTTGGACCCCACCAATCAGAACATCACCTGCTCCCTCGAAGAGCTCCGCATTTGAGATTTCGTGTGCTGACTCTTTCGACAGCTCGCCTATGCAGGTCTTTTGTTTTAAGAAGTAATTTCTCTGGCTTTTTTGGAAAGGAGATGTCATGACCACTGCTTCCAAGGAGTCAGGACCTACCCAACATCCTTGGAAGCAGGCTCATAACATATACCATCGGCACCAGCAAGTCCCAATAGGGACCTTTTGGACCTTGTCCTGGGACCGGTGGTGCCAGGCTCATAGCATGGACCCGTCCCGGCACAGGAAGCGCCGGGCTCATAACAAGTGTGAAAGTGCTTGGGTGGACCTACCTGCAGCAGACCATGCTGCTTACTTACCAGCAAGATGATGTTTCACTCTCTTCTGGCAGGGACTACTTTTCCTTCTGGGTGGGGCAGGCACCACTCCCTGGATCATTGATGCTGGACCCCTTCTGGAAGCAGGAACTCTTTTGCCTGGGCGAGGCTGTGGAAGAAGACACCTAAGCACTCCTATGGACTATTTAAACCACACCCGATTGGTGCAACGTGCTTCGCGTTATTCTGCATCTGCAGCAGGACGCTCACCGTGTCAGCTCCAGCGAATCTTCAGTTCCGGATCCTGTGAATACGAAAATTACCTGCTGGGAACCAATCTTCAGTCTTCAGCAGCTCCTGCAAAACAAAAGGCACAGGTTAGGCAAAGGCAAAGTTAGCGGTTCAACTTACCCGATCCATCGGCAGCATTCAAGGCGTTTTTTCTGCATTTCTCGTCCGGCATCGGGCCTGCAAAGACAAAGAACATTGGTTAGTAACGCTTAGTTACAAAACTGCTTACCTGTGTTACGCTCGCTCCAACTCTGCTCGCGCTGCATTCCGGCACCTGTAAAGACAAAAGAGACATTAAGGTGCATTCTACAGCCCTAGAGCAGCCTTTCTACTTACGTGCCTTCGTATTCACCATCTTCTTGTTACGCTCTCTGCCACGAACCTGGGGGAGCATCTTCTTCGGCACCGACAGCATCTGAAAAGGAAAAGACATAGACATTAAGGAGATAAGACATTTGAAGAGAGCAATCTAAAGGGAACTTTAATACTTACAAGTCATGCTCGTGCAGCACACGGCGGCATCGCTCTCAACTTACCCTCTGCAATCAAGAGGCTGAACTCATATCCAGTGAAGTAACTGGACCCAGCGCCCCTGCACAAGACGCAGGATGGAGAGCCCAGCATTCACCTATTTAAGGTGAGCACAACAATCGACCAAGTACCACGGGGAGAGAGGGAGAGAGCGGCTTGGAACTTCTCCGAACCTTCCAGCCACTAATACCTTGATTTTCCACTTGCAGACACCTCACCCTTCAGGTCAAACTTTTGGTGAGAAAGGGGCCAAATCCGGGAGCCAAACGAATCCTACGACTAACGTTGAAGACGGTTTCACCGCCCAGTCAAGACCCGCCCGGGGCCAAATCCGGGAGCCAAACGAATCCTACGACTAACGTTGAAGACGGTTTCACCGCCCAGTCAAGACCCGCGCCTCCGAGGGAACCAGGTGAGCGTTACAGGAGAGGAACTTTTGATTTTATTCTTCAGTAAAGTCGCTTGTCCGGTTTCTGCTCTCCTATTCTGTGAATCGGTGGATTCGAGTTTTGTAGATCTCTTTCACTTGACGCCTTTTCAAGTGGGTAGTAGTCTGATGTTGTACTCTGCACCTGGGTTTCGTTTTGCTTACGTGATGCTAAACGAGCCGAATGTCCAAGGTTGCGAGAGAATGACAACCAATAATAGGGGCCTATGCAATAGTGAGTATACATTGTTTCAGGGGCCAATCCGCTGTTGTTATACTTCCATAGTCTGTATTATACGTAGTTAGAGGGAGCTTCAAGGTATGCCTGCCAGATAAGGGGCAGCCAATCAAGTTACTAACACCTACATAATCTATAAATAGATATGCTCCCCTAACCAATCCCTTCATCCGAAAGGTTTTATTATTTGCCACATAGGATGATGTCATACCTGACACTTCGAGGTATAAAGCCTTTGTATAACCAAAATGTAACTGAGAGTGTGTGGCCTACGATTTGTTGTTCACCAGGATTCCCTACCTCATTGAACTGAAAATAAAAGAGTGTTTTGCCATATTCTTTGAGTCGGTGCGGTTATTTGGTTCTGAGATCAGTTATTATGGTAATCACATTCTGTACATAAGAACACTCAAAGGTGCTACTGCTCAGTGCCTTCTTCCAAGACAACTAAAATATGTCAGTAAAGGTTTACTTCGATTTTGTTCATGTCTTTGAGTTTTTTCGTAGCATGTCAAATGTTCCTCCCATAATACGAGGCATGCCTTTCTCAAACAATAACGAAAAAACGCTATGTTACCTTTTGCACAAATTATCTTTTGTTGTGAGTCTTGAAAGTACATTAACAAACCCCATGGGCCATTTTTTTAGAACATTCTGCCAATGTGCATTCTGGTATGTGTAGTCTTCCATTAAAGCTGGGGATGATAACTACAATCATACTTTTTTGCGTAACATATTTCTTTGAGGGTTTACATATCTGTCTGAGGACTTTATTATGATTAGTGTACTTTTCAAGTCATCTTTGTAAAACAAAGTATTGTTGAAAGCAAACACGGGGGTGAACAACATGGATGTTGGAAGAAAATGTTGCTATTATGGAGACTGGAGAGATTGGTTTCCCTGGAACTGGCACTCTGCTGATTTTGTTAACATTTGAAGACCTGCAAAGTTTAGTTATCCTACTGCCCCACTGTTAAATCGGCTCTACTTCAATTGCACTATAAGGCAGTCCTACAGAAGAGGTTCTTTGCCCTCTCTACCCCAAGCCCAAACCCTTGCCTGACGTCCTTGGAACCTGCGGTCACAGCAAGAGACACAGGTATGTGGCTCACCTCATGTTTTGAAAAAATAAAAGCATTACTTGGATGTTCATTTGTTTTGACAAGCAAAATCAACTTCATTTGTAGCTTCTGAATCAAAAGTATATTCCTAGTTTGGACAAAATGGGTAAATATATACACCATGAAACTAAAAGCAGTCATGAAACAGCTGCAAAAGCAACGCTGCTTCAGTTAGCAAAACACAATCACATATTTCCAAGGTCAGATGTTTTTCTGAAACCAAAGTTTCAAAATGACCAACCAACATTAGCTTAGAAGATGTGTGTTCAAGTTCCGGAGATGCCTACTGGTCTGAAATCGCAAGATTGCCACTTAAGCAAAGTGTGCGCTGGGGCAAATCGTTCACTCAGCAAGATTTATCTGCCAAAATTAGAAGTCCCTAGGACTGATTTAGCTCACTGTGTTGCTACTCCAATGAAGCCTCACTCATGAAATTGCCACATATGTGTGACGATTCATATACTGGACAACACACATTTTGTCTCCTGGCTTACTTCTAGCAAACTTCTTTAAATGTAACTTTCCATTATCCCACACCTTTTTGCCACCAATGGCCCGCAAATCCTAAGGCCGTGCTTGTCTGAACATCTGCAAATTAACAAGGGGGGTCCTGGGAGTCCCTCTGCCACACATTAGTCCTGGTTACGAGAGACTTACCCAGAGTCTTTAGCTCACTATCTTTCACAGAGAAGAAATATCCCAAACATATCAGTCTTTGTCCTGCCCTGCGGCAGTCCAGCACCAAAATGCCATGGCAATTCTCCTCTGAACAAGAGTACCAACAGCATCCCCAGACACGTGTTTCGGTCTGGTTGGACCTCATCAGTAGGGATGAGCTGTGCCTCTCTAAGAATAGTGAGTAAGGGGTCCACGTCTGGATTCCCCATGTAATTTAGGGTGAAACCCAAAGTTACTTAAATATGCAAATTAACAAAGGGGGTCCTGGGAGTCCCTCTGTCTGAACATCTGGACAAGGAATCCCATGAGGGTCCAGAGTGGAGAGAAATTTGCCATTTTGCACCCATGTGTGGGACTATTTTTCTAAGACCCTTGAAATCCATTAGGGAAGCTGTGCAAGAGTGACCCTGCCACTCTTGCAGCGGGGCTTCTGGGTCGCAAATCCTTTATCATTCACACTGTCTTGTTTCCACAAATGTGCCTCTAATTGTCTGCAGTTTAATTAACGGTTGCAGAAGACACTGTGAACAAAGTAACAGTGGCCCTTATTTCTAAAAATCTCGGTTGTTCTTAAGTATTAAGGTGTATTGTTTAATGTGCAAATGTTATTCACATTATACATTAATTGCATGCCTTTGTCAAAAGGTGAATACACTCTTTATCATAAAGGCTCTTCCAGTGCTTTATATAATTAGTCCTACTTACCTTATATTCGCTATTTAATTATGTATGGCCTCAAGAATACATATTATGACGGTGTAGCCTGGTCAGAGGGTAATGGAGTCGAGAAACCCTTGCGCTCTGCAGGCCTGACAGTTAGTACGTGGCTTTGTCGGAACTATGTGCATCATTTTACTCCTGTGACAGCGGGGAGCGATCCACTATTGCCTACTGCTGTCTTCTGTGAAGTTTTAACTCTGGTCTTCTCGGATTGAATGAGTATGCAAGTGAGGCCCAGTGGACTTCCTGAGTCTCCGCTGCGCGGAGCTTGCTGACCCAATCCTGAGGCTGAAGCTTTGCTGTCCCATGGAGTGCTACATGTGGACCCCCGGGCATACCGCAACCTATTGCTGTTGCATGTGGACCCCGCGCGAGGTAACGACTTCTCAAGCGGCGATGGCTCGCCAATGACGTTACCCCCATCTGTAATCTCTGATTAATGTGGAGCGGTTTGGTCCCCTCAGCCCTATTGCAGCGTCCACTGCCCAGACAACCTTCCTACGCTCTTCTACATCGAGGTGGAACTGAGCAGAACAAAGTTTTGCTGCCGGCACTGTGCCTGAGGATCAACTGGAAGGTTATTGGTGTGCCTCCTCCCTGGCGTGGGTGATGGGCTTCTCTCGCAGTCGGGTTGCAGTGTTGTGCTTGCCTCCCTTCCTCCTTGATGCATGGTACATCCCGCTGGTGAACAGGATAGGTTCCTTCCTGTCTCCTCTGGGCCCATCTTGATTGTTCCAAATGAGGCGAGCTACCTCTGAGACATATTCTGGACCCAGGGGCCCTCCCCATCATTATTAGATTGGGCAATAACTGGAGTCCCCTAGGTTGGTGAGACCACCTTGAAGCCAGCTTTAACCTTGGGCAATAATTGGAGTCCCCTATGATGGTGAGACTACCTTGAAGCCAGCTTTAGCCATGCCAGGTGGGTGCTTGATCCTCTGCACTGAGTCTGTGGGGCATCATAAAGGTGAATAAACAAAAGGACAAGGCCGGTGCTTTGATCAAAGATTTCCTGCAAACATCTAAATCAGCTATAACTAGCCAATCCGACCTCCCACCATCAGTCCAGCCTGATTTGGATTTTCAGCCAGCCACAAAGACTGATATTGCGCACTTACTCCAGGTCATTCCGAAGGAGATTGCACCTACCCTACATGAGTTGAAGGGTTCCTTTACTGAACTGGCCCAAAATGTACAAGCGGAACATAGGCCTGGGGATCTGGAGATCGCCTTTTGAGACCATGCCAACAATTTCAATCAACTAGAACAGTGTGGTGCAGCACTGGAGGGGCATCATTATTCCATGGAGGAGAAGATGCAGGGCAGTGAGAATCGCTCTGGTCGGAAACAATGTTAGAATAAGGGGCATTCCCAGGGACGTGGTAGATTGGGTCCTTGAAGCCTACATTCATGACCTTTTTACTGAGATCCTGGGTGACGTGGTGGAGCCTGATCTAATATTGGACCGCACACATAGGTTATATTCGAACTTCCAACAGAGCCAGAACATGCTCCCAGACATCTTCAAGCGTATGCACTTTTTCAATATTAAGGAACTGCTCTTCCAGAAGACGAGATCGCAGCGCAGGATCCTCTTTAGAGGCAGCACTCTATTTTTCAAGACTTGGCGCAAGGCACTATTCAAAAGTGCCATCAGATGAGACTGGTGACACAATGTCTGGCGAATGAGGAGATCCAATACAGGTGGGGCTACATGCAGCCATCAATGTCCTCATATTCAGGCTGCTGAACTGCACCTCCCTGTGGGGACTGAACACAAATCCCCCAAATCAGATTGGTCTCGGGCTAGATCTAGGAGAAATCGCCATAGATAATGCAAAACACCCTTGCAGGATCAACGAAAAAGGAGTGGGGATTCAGATGGGCCCACATGAATTGCTGTTGATCTGATGTTGGCGTCAAGGAAGAAGGAGGAGTTGAACAGTTAGTAAATTATTGTTCTTTCTTTAGCTTAATCTGCACCAGTTAACGGGTAATGTTCCACGTAGTTGCACCATTATCAAGCATAGATTATTAGGAAGGGCATCAGGAGTACCCGCCAATGCATGAGGTTTCTCGTTAACCTTATGTTACCCTGGGATTGGGTTGTTTTCTTTTTCTTTTGAATGATTTGGTCTTTGATACATTCTCAAGGTTCAAACTTAGGCAGACTACATGCTTCTGTTTTTGGACATTTTGGGTTTTGGTAGATCTCACTGGGGCCGGGAGGTTTAGATATTGGCATACAATAGGGTATGTTCCTGTTGGAAGGGCAAAGGAGACACTAATCTTCATAGGTCATCATTGCTCAGACGTATTTGGTTGGAAGCTGGGGGGATGATAGCTGTGAGATTCCCAAATGGGCGACCCTAATATCGTGTCTATGAATGTGCAGGGCCTTAATTCCCCCAGGACGAGAAAGAGCGGTCTAGCGAAACTCATGGAGCTGAAGCCAAACATAGTGCTCCTCCAGGAGATGCGTCTTCTAAAAGAGGATTGGCCATGGATGTGCTCTGAATTGTTTCCACACCAGTGTTTCGCATCACCCCCACATATGGTGGGAGTTGCTCATTTATTCAGTCACCAGGTGGCCTTTACGAAGGCTGGGGAAATGAAGGATAACCAGGGGAGGTCCTTAGGCCTACACATTAAACTGGCAGACAGAGAGTTGACCTTGATGTCAGCATATGGGCCAAATCAACAAGATACAATTTATTCACGTCTATTTCCCCGCATTGTTCAGTTCCATAGGGGAGATCTGATTCTTTGGGGGATTTTAATGTGGTTGTGTACAATGGGATGGATAGGTCTGCAGCCTTGGCAGAGCCTGACTTAACTGGGGTTGCCTCGCTTACTAAGGCTGTGGAGGACATACATTTCATAAATGTGTGGAGACACCAACACCCTCATGATAGGGATTATACAAACTATTCCCATGTGCACTGTAGTTTCTCCCAGATCGATTTCTTTTCTCTCTCTAGGTCCCTCCTGCCAGCTAGCTATTGCAACCTCCACCATTGAACTGGTGGTAGTCTCGGATTAGGCTCCAATTAGGATTCAAATGGATGTATATGCCTTGCACTCAAGGATTAACCTTGTGGAAAGTGGATGACTCCCTCCTAGTGGATGTGGCTTTTTGTACTTCAATCTCTGGTAGAATTTCTCTATACTTCAAGGAAATATGACGGAAGATGTCCCTATTGTGACAGCTTGGGAGGCCTTTAAGCCTACCCTCCGATGAGAGCTCATTAGTTTAGCCATGGGAAGAAAATGCATAGTGGCTGCAACACGGCTTGTGAGAAAAAAGGTGAGGTGAAGGCAGTAGATATGCAATACAAGAGGGATGGCTTTTGACGTACAAATAGACAATTGGAAGTTGTGAGGGCTGAACTGAAGGCACTCTAGGCAGAAGATTTTTCCCATAAGCTTTTAAAGACCAAACAGTTTTATTTCAACACTTCCAGTAAGGCCACTCGACTATTAGCCATTAAACTATTGGCCCAAGCTGCTCATAACACCATAGTGCAATTGAAAGATGCAAGTTAAATTAGATATCCTCTCCTGTTTTTATTCTGACCTGTTCAGGGCCAATGATCTGGACAGAGCCAGACACAGGGACTTTTTTTCGCATGGCTCACCACTCTAGGGTTCTTGAAGAGGATAAACTAAACTGGAAACTCCAATTATGGTGGAAGAAGTTTCTCAGGTCATCTGCTCCCTTCCTAATAATAAGGCTCCAGGGCCCGATGGCTTCTCAACCCTCTTTTATAAGAAATTCTCTGGGTTCCTGATTCGGCATTTGGCTGAATTATTTAACTGCTTTGCTGCAATTGGATCCGTTACATCCACGATGGGGGAGTCCTTACTGACTCTGATAGCTAAACCGGGTAAAGATGAAACAGAATGTTCCTAGTATAGGCCTATTGTGGTCCTTAACTATGATGCCCACATCTATTCCAAGTTCTTAGCCATTAGCCTTGCAGGCATTCTCCCTGGGATTATTCATAAGGACCCAGCTGGATTAATTCTGGGGCGGCAGGCTGAGTATAATATCCGAAGGGCCATAGACGTGATTGAATGGGCAAGACGGGTGAATCAGAAACTGGTGGTTTTGTCAGTCGATGCTGAAAAAGCATTTGATAGACTGTACTGAACCTATCTCTTAGAAGTACTGAAGGGATTCATTTTGGCCGCGTTTTTACTAAAAGAGTCTTTGCCAAATTTGTCCATCCGACCACCAAAATTAAGATGAATGGTGCACTTTCCGAACCTCTCTCACTATCTAGGGAAACCTGCCAGAATGGAGCGGGTTCCCCTAACACTTTATTGCTCTGTCCATGGAGCCGTTGGTCTTTCAGACCATTCAAGGAACTGAAATAGTAGGTATTCTGTATAAAGTTGCTTTGTATGCTTACAACCTCCTATTTTTCATGTGAGACTCACAATCCAGGCTCCCACACATTGTCTCCTTACTGGACGCATTCCAACAGTCCTCTGGGTCTCAGATTAATTTTACTAAACCAATCATATTGAATGTCTCAGAAGTCCCTTTCACAGTCTGTGAGTTAAATAACACTTATGCCTTTCAATGGAACTCCATCAGCTTGGAATATCTAGGAATTCATCTCACACCCATCTATGATCAGTTGCCAATATTCCAGGGTTACTCTCCACTCTGGAATTGGATCTGGACAGATGGGGTAAAGTCGACATTTCTTGGCTCGGGCAATAGTGGCATTCAAAATGACCATGTTGCTAAAACGCTTACATATTTTTATGGTACTCCCTCTTTTAATCCCCAAGTCAGTGATACAAGATGTACAAGATTTCCAATCCCTGGTCTTCAGATTCATTTTGGCCAAGTGGTGTCCCAGGGTTCCCAGACACACACTGATGGTGGCTAGGGAAAGAGGAGGCGTAGGTGTACCTTATTTGGAGAGTTACTTGCAAGCGGCGTTGATTGTCCTTCTTCTGGATAGTGAAAATGCAGTTCTCGCCCGGAAACACTAGGTAAATATTGAGCAATCAATGATTGGAATCACGCTACATGACTGGTGTTGGCATTCCCCTACCACGCAGAAAGGAAGCTGCCGCCTGCTCTCACCCGCCAAAATGACACTAGAGTATTGGGATAGGGTACTGCGTAAATATGCTGTCATCTTGTTCCCTTCCACGCTAACATGCATTTGACATCCTCTAGACTTTCCCCCAGGTCATCAGGCGAGGGGATTCACTCATTGGAAAGAAGGTGGATGGCTGAGAGTGGGCCAGCAATTTAAAAATGATCAACCACTAACATTTTGCCCAATGTATGCAAACGTATATGGTTGGGGATGCGGACAGATATGGCTTCATTCAGCTGCAGCACTGGGACGCTAATGCCAAAATGGCAAAACAGGCTAACAGGCTAAGAGGGTCACCACCCAGTTTGAAGACTTGTTCTTAGGGGATCCCCCAGTCTGGAAAGTGTCCCTGTTATATAAGATTCTACATGACCCAATGGGAAGCTGATTTGGGATCCCAGATAGATGAGCTAGCATGGTACAACATGTGGTCCAGGGCTGCAAAATCCTCTAGGTGTTTCTAGCTAAAGGAGGAAAGTTACAAATTAATATATAGGTGGTATTTCACCCCTGAACAGCTCCATTAGATGAATCCCGACTTATTGCCGCTCTGCTGGAAATGTTTCCAGCCCCCCGGCAAAATATATCACATATGGTGTGATCTTATTCAGATTTATTGGAAGGAGGTACTCATTCAGATGAAAGAGATCACTCTAGTGGGGTTGCCTGCTGACCCATAAGTAGTATTGTTAGGGAATGAGGATACAAGCTGGGGAGAACTTCCTCCAAACTGATCACTCACCTTCTGGTCTTAGCTAGGGTAGTATTAGCCCGCAACTGAAAGAGTTTCACATACCCCTGAGGTACGAGAATGGTGGGCTAAAATATAGTTTGTGGCAGAAATGAGCAAAATTGAAGCTGCTTTTAGGGGTGAGATATTCAAATATTTGGTTGAATGGAATTCCTTCATCTTTTGTTAACCAGAACGACTTCCCGCTGTACACCAACTATACACCATAAACCCCAAGATCTTTCCTTCTTTACACTGTTGTGAATGTTAAAGTGTGTACACTGCTAAAATTATCTCCATTAGTTCTTTTCTGTCCTTTTTTTTAGTTCAATTTCATTCTCACAGTTTGTTATGAAACCAAGATTTGTTTGGCAAATGTTACGCAAACATTCAATAACCATTGTTTTTCGTACATGAGAGATGGTCAATGGCTATGCATTCTTTTTCTTTCTGTATTCAATATTGCTCATTGTTTGCTTTGATTCTCAATAAAAAGTGAATGACAAAATAAAAAGGAATGCGTATTGTATTCCTAATTCATTATTTTAGGTGCCCATACTTTCTATATAAGCTGTATATAAATATGGAAAACATCCTCCTTATGAGCTATGAAAAGAGCAAAACACCTGTCGGGGTACAAAGAAGGATGCATGAACACGTTTTTTCACACTGGCATAATTCTGGTGCATATATTGTGGGCAAAGACATCATGAAAACACATGATCCTTTGTAGTGTAAGTGACCTGTCATCTATAGGATTTTTACATGTGCTACCATACAAAACTGAGCGTCGTTTATCTAATGTTTGACACTTGAATCCAATATTTCAAAAAATATGTCTTCGCTTCACATGGTCACACCTGCATATTGATGGGAAATGCACACCCTTCAATAAAAAATGTCGCCATCCGCCACTGTGTTGTTCTGCATACGTTTAAAAAACAAGAGTTTGAATAAAGTAGTGATTTTAGGACAGAATAAGGGCAGTGGTATCTTCTCTGGTGTTATCCTCCTTAGAATATTGCAATCCTCTGTTTCTATCACAGCCAGTTTACATTATTTGGCGTCTTTAGATTCTGCCCAATTCAGCGGCCCATGTGGCCACCTCTACCCCTTGCAGTTTCCCTTGTTCTGTGCAGCCTACATTGTCTGGCGGTGGTAAAACCTGTTCAATTTAAGGCACTTTGTCTAGTTTTTCATACCCTCCATGGGACTGGAGCAGTCTTTCTTCAGGCGAAGTTCCGTCTTTATGTGCTTGGTTGAGGTTCCACGGGTGAAGCTGACCCAGGTTCGTGGCCGATTTTTCTCCGTTTTTGCCACCTCCCTGTGGACGGTGGATGACTATATGTCATTCAGGCGCTCCCTGAAGACCCATCTTTTCTAATTTTCAGTCATTGACCTGTCTAAGTTAGCGTCAATATGCCTTAGGACGTATGTTGCGCTTTATGAGTGCAGATAAGATAAGATAAGATTGCTAAGAAGGCCTCTTCATTTATATATCCAAGATGTTACTACATTAGTTCTACCTTTTTTGGAAGTCAGGTGGATGATCTGAAATAGGGAATACATGCAGGGAGCAGAAATGGTACAGTGCAATTGCAAAGATTTCCAAATAACAATATTCTTTATGGCGATTAGTGCCAGTTCATACATAATAACCGAAATAGGTATATAGTATGCTAGTCCTAGGGTTCGTCTCCATAGCAAGCCCTCCAGTGTGTCCCATTTAGACATGCCTTCCATCTGAGTAATCGCTCAGCCATAAGTTAAGGCTGGAATCACCTTTGATTTATAATAGCGAAGCACAGGCAAGAATGAATATTTCCCATACTACTGGTTGATGCAAATCAGTTGGGACTAAACATATAAAGTTCTTTCCCTTAACTGGATAAAGAGGGGAAAGTAAACAGTCTGGTCAAAGGAGGGAAGCCGAGATAGGCAAATTAATCAGCCACTTCTATAGAAACCTTGTTAACTTTCTACTTAAAAAGGAAATGCTTGAGGGCCATGGAAACATTGTGTTTGCTGGTTTTTGCCTCGTTTACAACCAAATGGTTTGATGTCATTTAAGAAGTCATTGCATACAGATACCCCTGTAAGCTAATTGGTATGTGGTCCATAATGACCAAATCATCGACATAGAGAAGCCAATACATGTTTTCCCCTCTCAGAGCTGGGGTAAACACTGTGATTTTATTTAAGGATTCCCCCAAAATGGGAGATATACAGGCTGAACAAGGCCGTGGCCAAAACACGGCCCTGTCTCAGGCCATTGTTTATACGAATGGATTCAGAAAAGGTCCCTTTCAAATTTAGTTGCATCTGAACAGATATATTTTTGTGGAAGTCAAAGGAGGTGATAAGGAGTCAGATATGTTTGTACTAGATACCTTCCACCATTATATATTCCTACTAACCTTATCAAATGCAGCCTAGAGATCTATAAAGCTTGTGTACATATGTTTATTTGAAGACCAACCCAAATGCTGAAGGAAGTTCAAGATTATGCTCATAGGGACTACTACCCAAGTACTTCTGGAAACTCTATGGGCACACAGCTGCCTTAGCTGATTCATAAACCCAACCAGTAACCTGCTTTCATAAGAGGGCAGCAAAAACGTTCCCCAGGACATCCAGTAAAATAATAGGTAAATAGTTGTCGGGGTTCATGCGATTCCCTTTCTTACACATGGGAATTAAATATGTTTTTTTTCCAAGAATCAGGACGTTTCGTATTATACAACCTTTTAAAATAGAATTGTAATAATCTCAGCCCATACACTAGTGTCTGATTTAATGTTCAGATTGGATAGTCCATCCAGACTTGGAGCTCGAGATGAGCTTAGGCCCTTGATGCGAATGAAGCAATCATCATACGCAAATGCTAAATTCCAAGGACTATTAACACGTTTTATATTATAAGAAGTATCATTCATTGGAGCCAAATAAAGGTTGGCATAGTATGTAATCTCATTTACTGAGTTGGCTTGAAATTAAGCCTGAGAGTTGTCTTTCCCATTAATAACCGTCCAGAATTTAGAGGAATTCCTATTGGCCAGAAGGTTTAACATCAAAGCACTGTTGTTATATAGCATAACTAATTTATGTCTCTTCAGCCAGTTCTTATAGCCCTGTTCAAGTTTTTTTACAGACATCTTGACGTGCCAATTCTGAATCTTTGCAAAGCCCTCAGCAAAGATCTCAGTTATGTTTTTCCTTTGTGTCTTTATATGTTGTCTGGATGAGGGACTTTTTACCAAAGTTTTCTTACAAGAGCCCAAACACTCTAGTATCTATATATAGATTTCACAAAACCAGGTGGCAAACAGAATTACATTTGTTGGTCAGATGATAATGAGTCATGCAATGACTAGAGCTTAGCATTCACTATATTGATGTGCCTAGGTGTCCATTTAACACGATTACCCAAATGACTGATCGTAATGTTAGAGGGGCATTTCTTACGCATATATAAAGTGTTCAGATTTATAAAACAACACAGCATTAGACAGTGATCACTCATATCATTGTTTAGAATTTGAATGTCATTACATCTAGAGTAAAATGAAGGGGCGTATGAGCCACAATGCAAAGTTGGAGCAGTTGGATTAGCATCACCTATGGCCCAATTTAACAGGTGCATACCCCAGCCATTCATCGTGGGCATCAAGCCCTGCCCCCTCGTTCTTGTTTTCTCTTAGTCCAAATATTAGGTCCGTAAAGCTAAAACGCAGAATATAAAAAAAAGTCAGTACAATTTCAGTTAAAATCCCCTGCAATCACAATATTTACACTTATTATATTATGAATGTAAATCAGGTAAAACATAACGAAATTGCACAGTAGTCACAAGTTTGGGATTCCAGTACATTTGCAACAGAATTAATTAATCCAGAATGTCCCTCCATCTTTTATCCAGCCCTGATCATTTTAACTCAAAAATACCTAGAGGGTCGTTATACCTAACTGTGTACTTTAAGCCAATATAATTCTTAATAGCAGTTATAATATCTTCAAAAGGACGATCTCTAAAGCCTTGTTGAGCTTTGTGTAAGAACACTGTGTACCCATCCAGATCCAGAGTTTTCCTCAGCCGCAATTCTTGTTGTAAAACAGAATGAGGTTCTGGTAAATTCAAACTTGAGGAATGAAGGTTGAAGAGATGAGCATGCCCCCTGGTTTTCCACATATTCAAACATTTTTTTACTAAAGGCTATGTGCACCAGGATGGCCATACAGACCATTCCTGTTCAGAGAAGTACATAAGTAGGACCAGTCTTGTGTATCAATTATGTTCAACTGTTCAATACCATCAGTACACACAATACGACCAGATCCTGGCTCTATATTCTATATTTCTGTGTGTTACGCTTTCCACTGGAGTATTTCTACGCTGTTCATCGCAAGAGGGAGGAGTGTTCCTCTCATAGATTGAGCTCCCTAGCGGAGCGACTGCAGAGTGCTGCAGGAGTGTTTTCTGTGTTTCCTCGGTCCGCAACATCTATGAAACACCATCACTGCATGCTCATTATAAATAGCGCTGGTCAATCGGCCAGTAGGAGTGCGGGGGAAGTCGCACAAAGGGAGGAGGGCAGGACTTTGAGGACAGGACTTTGAGGAGTACAAAAATAAGGTGCTCATCTACGCATTCTGGCCGGAGATTGTGTTCCTTTAAACGCATGTCTGCTCAAGAACAATGTTTGTGCTGGTGAACCACCCCTTTTGCAATTCAATCTAACTCCTGAAATTCCCGACTGCCCAGCCCTGGCAAACTTGCCAAGGACGCCCCCGGCCACACCGCCTGACTTCAGGTTGGCATCCCCCACTGAGCCGTTAACAAATCTGAGCACATTGTAATCTCAAACTCAGCCGTGTGTGGCAGCAACTTTCTTACAACACCAATCGGAAGCTGTGGCTGCCCCTAAAGGACATCCTGCGTTGCTCACACAAAGGCTACTTGACAGGGAGGCAAGAACGCTTGACTCTGACATCGCCAACATGGACAGTAGACACACTGACTCACTTAAGAAGAGCCATACAGTGACTGGCACCTGCCTCCAGTCTCAGGACTTCACCAATTTGATGTCCCTCTTTGGCCCAACCTCCCTTCCACCAAGATAAACGGTGCCCCCTTGACCACCACCCCCCTTAAGTGCATCTAATTGCACAAGTGCACAACACAGAGAGCACTAGAATGCTCAAAATTCTTACACTCACTCCCCCAAAAGTCTTGCAGACCGTTGCCAGAATTGTCATCTTCTGTAAAGGAAGCCATGGGGGACTTGAATGCTCCTGCTAACCGCCTGGAGTCAAATACTGCTTCAAGCACAGATCTAGACAAAATATGGACATGATCAACAATATAGGGCACCAATTCCAAGCAGTCCCTGGTGGCCGGTGGGCCAGACAGGGACTGTCGCCCCTCCTTGCAGGGGTGGGGACATTGACCCCGAGGGATCCTCCATTTTCTTAGACAGTGGGCCTCATTACGGGTCCAGCGGTAACGCTACCGGTGCTATCAGTGGGTACCAGTGTAAGTGATTTCAATCTGGCACACACCGAAGTCTCGCCCAGCATGTAGTGCGCAACTGACACCCTTATTAATTTGTATCTATAAGTTCAATATTCTGAACGATAGAATCAGGCTAGTTTGCAAAGGTAAATATGTATTTATGTATTTAAAATTTAATCACAGTATATTTTAATAGGTAAACAACAATCACCAATGGGGTGATAGAACACAGAATAATATCTTTAATGCACTATGGATCAAGTAATGCACACCAAAAACATATACAGCACAGAAAATAATACTTTTGTGTTGGTTTGGACAGATGGCACTATGGTTAGAGGTTCCCTCTGCAACACCCCTCAACCCCCCAAATAGGCAATTAAATAGATGTGAGGAGAGAGCAGGTATTCAGAAATAGCATAAATCAGACAGAATATCAGTCCCACCTTCCCCCTTCAAACACAAGAGAACAATGGAATTAACTTTTCAGCTCTCAGGATGGCTTTAAAATTGTCTTTAGAATTGACTGAGCAAAACAATTAATCAAAGTTGAAAAACTCTTTCAATATTTTTTGTGGGGTCCTGGGAAAAGGCCATGTGTTCCAAAATACATACTGATGCAAAAGGTTGAGGATGGAGGATTTGGATACCCTGATTTAACAAAGTATTATAAAGCCTTTATACTTAAAAAAAGTTCATATTACTTTAGAGAAAGGAATGCAAAAGAACCGATTTGGTTGTGCATGGAAAGAGAAGTTTGTGCACCACTTGACATAGGGAATCTCTATAGTAGGGGTAAATTACCAAATAAAAGATTGAAACTAATCCCAGTGGTGATAACTAATATTTGGTTCCTTATATATTAAAAACTCCTACCACCTCTTCAACTGTCTAGCATGAGTTCAGACTTATACGTTTGTTTTTTTCACTTGTCTGCTTATTTTGGCTGTTATTTTAAATTTCATGAAGTTCTGAGGCAAACAAAAGTAATTTCCCTTCAAAATCCAGTTTAGGTTTCGTTTTCTCTTGCTTCCCAAAGTGAACAGATGACCGCTCTTTTGAAGCTCACTGAGAAGCTCCCCCACTTCCTGTTTCCTTTGGCAGAGGCCAACTCGCAGCATGTCCTTTGTTCTTTGATTAGTCAGCAGACGAATGTCCCAGGCAAATCCTTTGTTTGGCTTGCTGGGATTATGCGTGCCTCATTAACACATTAGTCTTCTTTTTCTCAAGGAAGTGTCAACAGGAGATGTCATTTTTCCCAGGGCAGGCCCTGTCAAATCAGAGTTCACACGTGGATTGGCTTCAGACTGGGCTCTGTGACATTAAACTCTTTTCAGTTCACATATAAAATATAAGTACAGAGTATACAGGATTTAACCATTTTAAAAGAATTAGCCCTTCACCAACATACTTGAAATAGTGGATTTTACAACTTTTCAGAACAAAGAAATACCTTTAAGATAAGTTTTACAGCCAATTTAATTTGGCATCTGTCAGGCTGTGATGCCTGGATCCCTCTGACTGCCTTGAGGATCCATTATTCCAGCACTCTCTCCCTTCAATAATTCATTGGGGAAAAATAACTGAATTGCCCCAAAACTGCACTTTGAAGGTTGCTCTTGATTATGAAACTGTGTTTAGGGGCATTTTCAGATTTTAGCCCTTCTGTGGGTTTGTTTCCAGTGACAGATAACAGATGACAGATGACAGCAGTGAGGCCTGCTTTTACACCACTTTGCCAGTGTATTTGGCGGGGCGTGCCGCTCTTTTTGGTGGGTTATGAACTCTGTGCAATTTTTCAAACTTAGTGCGCACATTCTTGGCAATTTCCTTTCCCCATTGGCAAAGGGGTGCAGTGTGGCTCAGTGGCGTGGATAATAATACTCCACATATCCCCCCCCCTGACTCCATCGTGACCTCTGGTCGTGGGGGAGTTGGGCAAGTGGAATTATTTTTCTTCCAGTCCATGTGAAAAATCCAGTTGCTTCCCTATCAGCGATAGATGTGACACGCTCTCCTTGCTGGTTCTGGTTGGGAGTATGGAGCAGCACTCCGGGCTCCTTGGGTCTTTCCTCCCGGTCCCTGAGTGGACCTCCTTGGTGATTCCATGATCCTTAGTTCTAGTTCTAGAAAACAGAACATAGCATGGTTATGGAAATTTCCCCACTACTACTCCCTGATGGATGTAGTGCGGCAATTGCATGCATTGAATGACAATATTCAATATTCCATGCCTATGTTTAATTATGGTCTTAACACTCTTTCCTCAGACATACACGGTGAACATTTAGTAATTCTTTTATGTTTCCGGATTTTCCCCCTCTGGGTTTCCGGTTGGCTCCTCTATTTGCCGCAAAGTATGCCTGGGATGGCAACTTTTTAGCTGGCTTATGTAGACCCACTTGTCTTCCCCTTCTGTCAAACTGCCCTTGGGGATGCGGATTCTGTAGGCGACTGGTGAGATTCTGTCCACATTTCAAAAGGAACCCGCCACTTGGGAGGAATTTGCCCTCTTTGGCCTGGTTCCTTTGGAAATTGTACAAGTAGACCCGGTCCCCTAATTGATATTCCTTTTTAGATGTCTTAAGGTCATAGTGGGTCTTCATACTGTCTGCAGATCTTTCTAGATTCTGCTGAGCATAGGCAAAAGCATGTTGAAGGTGTTTTCTCAGATTCTCAACATACTCATGACTTGTGGAGGCATTTATCAAGGTCTGCTCTTGGGTTCTGTAGACCAGATGCTGGGGTAGCACCATCCTTCGTCCAGTCATCAGTTTAAATGGAGACATTTTTGTTGCAGAAGAAGGGGTAGATCTGATGGCCATCAGGAGAAGGGGTAATCGAATGTCCCAACTTGGCCCAGAATATGCCACAAACTTTTTTAATATGCTCACAATAGTTTTATTGTACCTCTCAACTCCACCACTAGAGGACCGCCGGTAGGCAATGTGTAGTTTCCTTTTGACCCCAAGTATCTCCCACATCTTTGTCATCACTTCGCTAGTGAAGTGGCTACCTCGGTCTGACTCAATCCTTTGGGGTAGTCCAAAATGTGTGAATATGTGATTGATCATCAGGGTCGCTGTAGTTTCTGCCTTGCAATTTGGGGCTGGGAAACATTCCACCCATTTAGTGAAAAAGCATGTTACAGTCAACATGTACTTGTTCCCCCTAGAGGAGCGAATCACGGGCCCGATGAAATCGACTTGCAAATCTGACCAAGGCAGTGTCATCCCCCTCTTTTGGAGGGGAACACGGTGTGTGAGTGATGTTGGCTGAAATTGTGCACATACAAGACACCCCTTCAAGTATTGGTCGAGGTCCTGCCCCATGTGTGGCCAGTATGCAACCTCTCGCAAGATTTCTAATGTCGTATGAAACCCCCGATGACCGGCTGTGGCTGCATTATGGGCGTGACTTAGCATCAGGCTTCGGAATGATGTAGGGACCACCCACTGGTCATGGCCAGGTATGGATCTCCTCAACAACAAACTGTCTTTGATTCGGAACATATTTGGACATTTCATCAACACTCTGAGGTCCTCATTCCCAATGTATCCATCAGAGGAAAGTTCTCAGGGTCCTCAATGTGTTGATAAAACTTACCAATTATTGGATCCCATTTTTGAGCCGTAATCAAATCAGCATCTGGGGTCTCCTTCCTCCATTGTGCAGTTGAGGGTTCATTGTAAGCATTTGTCTGGGACCTAGTGATAGCAGTGACCTGGATTTCCCCCAACAGGGACTCGATCTCAAGTAGAACCCCTTGGATGGCTCCGGTTTTGACCAGCAGATCAGCCAGGTCATTTCCAGTTTTGCCTGGTCCCTCTACTTACGAATGACCCTTTATCTTTTTCCAGTAGATGGTCATCCCATTCGAGGTGACCAGATCATCAATATTTTGTATACATTTTCCATGTTTTAAAGGTTTATTATTAGCACATAGCATGCCTCTGGTTTTCTAATTAACAAGGTGCTCCACAAACCCGTTCCGTACATAATCTGAATCAGTGATTATGACCAGTTCGTGGAGTTGGTGTTGGACAGCAGTGAGGATGGCTTGATGCACAGCCATCAACTCTGCCACTTGACTACTGCGGGACCGATTTTGTACCCAGCAGAGGGTTCTGGGGCATCATTCACCCATGCATTCCCTACGCCGGCCACAAGGTCTGTTTCCCCGTTGTTGTCAACATGGTAGGAGCACCCATCCACATAGACAGTGGGAATTCCCTCACACTTGTCTTCTTCATAGACTTGGTGTGGGGAATTAAAGTATGCCTCCATGTTGTCCTTGATTTTAAGACTTTCGTCCTTGAGACAGTTTTCTATGGCACAATCATGCAAGTCAGCCAGACCTTGCGCGAGGGGGCTGTTCTTGTTTTGGCCATATCTGACCTCCACAGGAAAGCCTTGCATTGACAGAATCCAGGAAGTAATTCAGGAATTACTCACATTTCCGTCCCGGATTCTGTCACTTTGATGATATTGCAGAGGCTGGTGTGGAGTCTCCACTATGATGTGTTCCCCCTGGATAAACATGAGGTAATTCTTCAATGCCCACACCATTGCCAGGAGTGCCTTCTCACAATCATTGAATTTTTCCTCCACAGAGGATAACGTCTTACTCACATAGGAGATTACTTTATTGACCTTGTCATGCTTTTGATATAATACTGCAGTCTAGCATGTATTTGAGAACCCTGTCTCCAAGAAGAACTCCTTGTTTTGACAGGGTAAGCTAGGCAAGGCGCTTGTGAGAGGCTTCTTTTGAGTTGCCTTACTGCCTTGGCTTGTTCTGGACCCCACTCCCACTTGATCCCCCCCCTTCAACAGATGGATCAGGAGTCTTACGATCTCTGCGTAATCCTCAATGAACGTTCTGCTCTAATTATTCAGTCCAAGAAGGATCCTTAGTTCCTGCAGAATTGTGTGGTCTTTTATTTTCTGGAGTGCTTCTACTTTCTTTTCTTGGGGACAGAGACCCTCAGGAGTTATCTCATGCCCCAAGAAATTGACATGGGTTCTGCACCACTGTGCCTTTTGGAAAGAGAGTTTTGCTCCGGCAGCCCTCAACTGTGTCAGAACATAGCGGATCTCTGCTATGTGTTCCTCCACCCTTGAGGTTTTGATTAGAACATCATCTACATTGGCCAGGTTACCCCTTTCACCCAAGTCGGGCATGGCCTTATGCAGAAAGATGTTAAATTAATTGCCGGAGTTGATGTATCCGAAGGGAGTCCGGTCCAAGTGTACTGCTGCCCCCCGAAGGTAAAGGCCAGCTTGTATTGGTCCTCCCTACTGACAGGTACAGTCCAGTACCCATTCGTCAGATCAATTGCAGTGAATAACTTGGACCCTTGGATCTGGGCCAGCCCTTGGTCAATGTAGGGAAGAGGCCATCGGAAAGTATGGACCCATTTGTTGAGTTCCCTTAGGTCAGCACAGAGTCTCCACTGGCCATTTGGTTTCAAAATCCCCAGCACCGGATTATTGAAGGTGCTGTGGACTGGACGAATTATCCCACGGGACTCAAGGTTCTTAATTATTTCAGTAAGGGACTCCATTAATGCGAGAGGCAAGCGATATTGCTACACAAACACTGGAGTCATGCCAGGGTCCATGGTAATTGTTGATGTGTGGATGTCGGTGTGACCACAGTCATATGAGTCCACCGCAAAGAGATCTTGAAAATCTAAGAAAACTTGTTTCAATTTTTGCTTTTGCTCCAGAGTCTCACAGGCATCAGCTAGGTTGACTCTTTCTTCAACCATCTGCCTGAAGCTCGGAAAGATTTCTGGTTTGGCTACCTCAGCGGCCTCTTCCAGCTGGGTCGAGAGGTCCCTGGTCAGAGTGTTGACTTGGACTGATGGCTTCAGGTGGGGAAGGCAGTCCTGGTGGACTTGAAAGATCACCTCATCCCTCCTGAAGTCACAGGTCACATCTTCCTTACCATAAGAGCAGGAAGAGTACACCAGGAAATTCCCCCAATGCCTGTTGAATATCCTGTCTGGTGTTGTGTTATTGTCGCTATCCCTGTCAAAACAGTCCTTGGGGATTGGTCCTAACAGTTTGTTACCTAAATCTATGGAAAAATGTCAGTCATCAACCGATATTCCAATAATGGTGCCTGCACCCAGAGTGATACTCCTAAGGTTGCTGTTATCCACCTCTATTGGAATGGTGTTGTGTTCTGTGTTAACTAGTGGTGTTGGGTTTAACCCCAAACCTTGCTGTTGGAAATGGGCATTGAGGTGAACATAGGCGTCAGGATTTTTCAGTTTCTGTCCTCTTTTAATTTTTACTTCAAGTGAGAATTGTCGGGTCCATTCTGGGATGGTGACTTCCTCTCCAATTTGAATTTCAACTGCATATGGCATCAGTTGAGCTGGCTGAACTGCTTTCTCTGGGTCATCAAATTCCATTGGATTACCCGCTAATCAGGACCAGGTTTTGAAGTTTATTAGGTCCACACTAATGTCAAAGCGATTGAGAATGTCACTGCCTAAATAAAATGCAGCAGGGACATCTCATATGACCCAACAATTATGGACTATGCTCTTGCTGCCTATGGAAATTTTGAGCATACACTTGGTGTTTCCAGGTCCATTTCCCATGTGTCTAACAGTTTAAATGTGGGAATGGCTGGATCTATTGGGAGTTTGCAGAACATGGCCTCGCTGATGAAGCTCTTACCGTTGTTCACACACACTCGGGCGAGAACAGAGTCTTTCCCTTCATTTAACTGAATAGGGATGAACAACTGCGCTCCAATTTTCTGAATGTCAGCCAAGCTTTGAGCTGGTTTCTCATCATTTCGGACTATCGGTGTGGGATTTTCTGATTGTGAGTTTGTAGAGAATTTCAGAGTATTCCCTTCCAGTTTGGAATGCCACTTGAGACAGGAAGGAAGGTTGATTTTCAGTAATAGATAGGACTTCCCTTCACCAGTTTGTTGTCCTACTGCAATTACTGTCACGTCTGGGATTTGGTTATTTTGGAAATGGAATTCAATTTGGTCAGGTTTTTGTTCAACCATGTGGCATGTGCCATTTAAACTAACATGGTTGACACTCTGTTTTAATTTTATTGGTCGGTTAGTCTGGTCTAGAGGACCTTGTTTACACAATCTATGAGGGGGGATAATCTACGCAGAATGTCATTCCCTAGTAAACACAGTGTGCCCTCTGGAGTCACAACTATGATCGGGTGCTTCAACTTGTGTCGCCCAATTTTAATTTCCGAATCTCCAGTCCCCGCTACAGGAAATTCATTCCCATCGAAGCTCTGAAGTTGTCCAGAAAGAGGGGTGAGAGGGATTTGGTATTTCTCCCCCCTTCCCGAATTCAGCTGATCAAAGGCCGTTTTTGACAAAAGGGTGGCTTGGGATCCAGTGTCCACCAGTGCCAAAATTGTACATTGTGTTAGGCTGAAACCTGTGCAGTTCCCTCTGGGACCACTGCAAAAGATTTAGGACTACAGGTGTTTGGCAGTAAACCCACTTGGTAGCAGTCTGTACCACACAGATTCACTTGGTAGCTGTGGCTGAGCAGTCAGACTTCCCTCAAGAAGAGTTAAGCAGTATGTGGAGTATACAAAATAGGGCAATTCTTCACAGTAAGACAAGCAAACACGGAACAAGGCTTCAGTGTAAAGATATAAAGGTATTTATTTATAACGGCACATCTATAGAAAACACTTTGGCACTATCACGGCAAACACTTCAATTACAATTACTCTACGAAGAAAACAGATCAATCCCCAGAACAATAGTTCGACAAATCTAGGTTCTACCAGCATCACTTATTTGCAGACAGAGGTGTATGCCTCAACCTAGATGGCACACTAGTATTTGTTAGGACGGGAGGGAAAATAAGCAGGTTACGAAATCAACACGGTCCCAATACTGAACAGACAAATTCAAGGCAAGAAGACAAGAACCACGATAGATTATAAAGTTCAGAGGCCAGGCCCACTCGGAGAGAGGCAAGGCGATATGTCCAAAAAGTATCTTAGTGGAAATGCGTTCGAGTCTTTGAAGCAAATTGTTGTTGGCAGATTGGACCAGTTCAGAACAACACGCTAGAGAAAGCTTGGAGGTGACCCTATGGAGAGGCGAGGATTAAGACACCTCACTCTATCCGGCAACAGGGGAAGCCAAGCGGACACAGTACCTTGATTGTGGAGAGACAGCTCCTGCGGGGGCAGTTGTTCCTGGTGGTGGATGCACGTCCGGTCTTTGCCAAGAGAAGAGAGGATCTCGTCGTCGAAGGAAAGTTGAAGATCGTTGCACCACCAGGGAACAGACCAGCCGCGGAGTGCTCCGTCACAAGGCACCACCTTTTGGTCGCGGTACAGGGGTAGTGGCTATCGGGAAGTGGTGAGTTGGTTCAGCAGGGCTCCACCGGAGGTGTCGTCGTTGCAGGTCGGCTCAGCGTTACCCTCGTCGGATTCTTAGGTCCTGTGGCGACTTCTGAAGATCCAGTCCCAAAAGCCCTGCTTTTATGCAGAAAACCCCCATTCATTCAGCCTAGCTGTCAATCAATACGTGCTAAGTGGTGAGCGGGGAGGCTCACCACTTGGGCCAATCACACCAGAGTGCGACCGGAGTTGGCAAGGCAACTCGGTCCAGGGTGCCTAAACCCCCTCCCACACCTCTGTGGTAACCCAGACAGAATGGCACCACTTTGGAGGGTCTGTCATGATCTCTGCTTCCAAAGATCAGGACTTGCCCGACTCCCTTGGAAGCAGACCCATAACCCCGGTTCCGAGTGCCAGCCAGTCCCAATTGGGACCTTTTGGACCCTGTCCTGGCGCCAGTGGCACCAGGCTCATAAAGATGCCCAGTCCCAGCGCTGGAAGCGCCGGGCTCATAATGCTTGGGTGGACTTACCTGCAGCAGACCATGCTGCTTACTTACCTGCCAGTTGAACCCCGGATCCTCTTCTGTTTGGGACTACTTTTCCTGTTGGGTGGGGCAGGAGCCACTCCCTAGGTTCAGAACACTGGGACTCTTCTGGAAAGCAGGAACTCTTTTCTTACCTAGGCGTGGCTGTGGAAGGAGACACCTAAGCACTACAGGAGGCTATTTAAACCACACCCGATGGATGAATCTTGCTTTGTGTTATTCTGCATTCTCTGCAGCAGAACGCTCATCGTGTCTTCTGCTTCTGATCCTGGGCCTAAGGAAACAAAGGCTTACCATCCTGGAATCCAGTCTTCAGCAGCACCTGTAAAGACAAAGAAAGAACAGGTTAGCACTACGGTCTTCAGTGGCAGCGCATCTCTTACCTGGTCCATCGGCTGTCACCAACGCCTCGCGCTGCATTCCGGCATCTGAAAGACAAAGGCTTACCTACTCTTTGCATGTTCCGGAGGTCTTCGCACTGCATTCCGCCATCTGAAAGACAAAAGCTTACCAGCTCTTCGCACGCTCCGGAGGCCTTCGGCGCTGCATCCCGAATCTGAAAGACAAAAGAAGGTGCGTTTAAAGACATTGGGCAACTTTATTACTCACGTGCCATTACTCCTTCCCACGCCGAATCCAGTGGGTATTCCAGCACCCTTCAGCTTCTCTAAAGCTCCGAACTTGTACCTGCAAGATAAAAGGGACAGTTAGTGCGCATCGTGAAGCAGGCTACAAGCGCTTACCTACGTGCTTCCAGGCGCTTCTATTCCTCACGCGGGTTCGATCCTAAACTCTCATCAGCCCGCCATCCGCCATCGCCGGAACTCTGCAAAACAAGAGATATAATTACAAAAGACTTTTAAGACATTTGAAGCGCCCAGAACTTACCGTTCGTGCAGTTAACGACGGACAGCAGTCCTCTGAGGTCAAGAGGCCTGCACCCTTATCCAGTGAAGGAACTGGTTACGGCACCCTGCCCCGAGGCAGATGGAGAGCTCGGCGTTCACTTACCTAAGGTGAGGGCGTTAACCTTTGGGGTTCTACAGGAGAAGAGAAAGGGAAGAGGAGAGAGGCACCCAATAACCCCAGTTCATTAATCCCATATTTTCTATCCTCAGACATCTTACTCTTCAAGTCAGACATACAGTGCACAGAGGTCCAGCCCAAAGAGCCAACCGTGTGTTACACATCACCTTTGAAGATACGGCATTCACCCAGTCAAGGCCGGCGCCTCTGCGGGAATCAGGTGAGCGTTACAGAACACAAAGCCTACCGCAAAACTCCCACCCAGGTGCTATGGAAACCTCGGATACCGACCAACTAGCCCAGTTACTTGGGGAACTAAGAGCAGACGTGCATGCAGCCCGTCAGGAAACGAATTCTCTAAGAAGGGAACTGATTATTTCCAAGGAGCAAACAGACGATTTCGCTAGACAATTGCTACAGTCACAAGACGGACAAACTCCGTTACCCGCATCAGGGGCAAATCTTCCTTCAACATCCTCTACGAACCCAGTGCAGATCAACCTACCTGGGAATGTACCTCTGGCTCCGCCCGAACGATTTTCTGGTGACCCAAAGAGGTTTGCAGTATTCATTAATCAGTGCCGGTTGCACTTCTTATGCCGGCCAGCAGCCTTTCCAACTGATCAAGCTAAGGTAGCTTTCGTGCTTTCGTACCTTAGTGGCAATGCGGCAGACTGGTCGATCCCTCTAGTTAATCAAGATGATCCGGTTCTCCATGATTTTCAAGCTTTTCAGCTCAGTATGGAAAAACTGTTTGCAAGACATTCACAGGGGCAGGCCTTGGACAATGAGCTCCTTTCATTGCGACAGGGTAATCAAGACCTTTTGGCTTATATTGCGTCTTTCAACAGACTGATAGTGGAAACTCGATGGCCTGAGGACAAAAGGATTACGCTGTTTTATAGAGGTCTACGTGGAGAGCTCAAAGATGTGTTAGCCCAAGTAGTGAATCCCCCGCAAGACTGTTCGGACTATATTGACTTAGTCGTTCAAATAGATCACAGACTGCAGAACAGGAAGGCCGATCGTTCCAAGTTTGATGCTCGAGTATTTTCCAAACCACCAACTCCTTCCAAAGGAGTAGACTCCGGGGAACCCATGCAAATAGGGGGCCTGAAAGGACCACTAACACAAAAGGAGCGGGAAAGGAGAAAACAGTTGCAATTATGCCTCTATTGCGGAAACTCAGGGCACTTTCTTCGAGACTGTCCGGTGAAACCAGCCAAGAAGGCAGTAGGAGCAGCAGTTACCAAGGTCACAAACTCTGAGCAGGGAAACGACCTCGCCCGACAAGAATAGAGGTCCTCTTGCCGAGCGTTAAAACCAGTTCCGTGACCTCGCATTTCGTGATACCTATGGTCCTCATTAACCCTGATCATCCGGATCGATTACATGCGATTGAAGCTTACGTCGACAGCGGTGCCATCGGCAATTATGTGGATCATGAAATGGTTTTGAGGATGAATCTAACTCTTTGTCCCAAGGCTGTAAAGGACGTCATTACTACGGTGGATGGTACGGAGATAGCCTCCGGACCAGTAACGCATACCACTCAAGAAGTGACGCTAGTAAGTCAAGATGGACACCATGAGAAGATCGTGTTCGATGTGATCAAGGCCCCTCAGTTCCAGATTATTCTAGGAATACCTTGGTTAGAGAAACACAATCCTCAGATCGATTGGCGAGCAAGAACGGTTCAGTTTCCAGAATGTGTCTCTACTTGTCACCCTCCACCTGGTGTTGCACTGGCAGCAATTTCTTCGGAGACTCCCCAGTTACCTCCCGAATACCTAGAATTCCAAGATGTTTTCCGGAAGGATCAGGCTAACTCTCTACCTCCTCATAGGTCTTATGACTGCCAGATAGACCTGATACCTGGATCCACTCCTCCTTGTAGTAGAATTTATGCCCTCACCGAGCCTGAGAACCTTCACCTCCGACAATACCTGGATCAATACCTAGTGAATGGGTTTATTCGTCCTTCCAAGTCCCTTGCTTCCTCAGCTTTGTTCTTCGTTCCAAAAAAAGAAGGGGACCTTAGAACTTGTATAGATTATCGCGCCCTGAACCAGATCACCGTTAAGAATAGATATCCGTTACCTTTGATCCCTGAACTCCTGGACCAAGTCAGAAAAGCATGCATATATACAAAGCTGGATCTTAGAGGAGCCTACCACTTGGTAGGAGTAAAAGAGGGCGATGAATGGAAGACGGCCTTCCGCACCAAGTATGGGCTATTTGAATATCAGGTCATGCCCTTCGGACTTTGCAATGCCCCGGCCGCCTTTCAATATTTTATGAAGGATGTCCTCAGAGAGCTCATAGATGTGTGTGTTGTTGTTTACATTGACGACATCCTCATTTATTCTTCATCGGAAACTGAACATCGGAAACACGTGAAAATGGTCCTCGAGAGATTGCGTCAACACAAACTTTTCGCTAAGTTGGAAAAATGTGTTTTCAACGTGACTGAAGTTGAATTCTTGGGATTCATATTATCACCTAGCGGAGTGCGTATGGATTCAAAGAAGGTCGATGCAATTCTCAAATGGCCATCGCCTTCCTCCGTAAAAGGTGTTCAAAGCATGTTAGGCTTCGCTAACTTTTACCGCAGGTTTATCCCCGAATTCTCTCGAATAGTCCAGCCCATCACCGCCTTGTTAAAGAAAAACAAACGTTTTGAATGGTCTACCGAGGCGGAACAAGCTTTCCAGAATTTGAAGACTAGATTTATCTCTGCACCGATCTTAAAACATCCTCGCCCAGAACTCCCCTACATCGTTGAAACTGATGCTTCGAGCCTTGCCATGGGGGCAGTTCTATCACAAAAGGACCCAGTAACCAATCAGTTGCATCCCGTGGCATTTTGGTCCCGCAAATTCTCGCCTCCTGAAATCAATTACACTATTACTGATAAGGAACTTCTAGCTATCAAGTCCGCCTTTAAGGGTTGGCCGGCATTATCTTCTGGGGGCCCGACACACCGTTACTGTGATTACAGATCACCGAAACCTGCAATATTTGAAAACCGCAAAAGCTCAATCCTCTAGGCAACTCCGTTGGGCACTATTCTGTGCCGAGTTTGACTTCATAATTATCTATCGACCTGGTACAAAAAACAGTAAAGCTGATGCCCTTTCTCGGATGGGAGTGGAAGAACATTTGATCAATCCTAAACCTGTACCTATCATTCCCGAACAAAGAATTCTAGGTGTAATCGCCACACAATCCATAGAGGAAGTTAAGGATAAAGCCAGGCTACTGGTAACTCCAGCAGACATACAGAATTGGCATCTGCAGGGAAAGGACTTTACGGTGAAGGACAACCTATTATATTTCCAAGAACGGTTATACCTGCCCAGCACAGATTTACAGAAAAAGGTAATCTCTTGTTATCACGATTCTTTAATGGAAGGACATCCCGGTATGACCAAGACCTCGGAAAAGATCAAACGCTACTTCTGGTGGCCGTCTTGGAAAAAAGATATCAGAGACTTTATAATGTCCTGTGGAGTATGCGCCCAAAACAAGAGTCAAAAGGAAAAACCAGCCGGCCTCTTACGCCCTATTGACATCCCGCCTCGCCCTTGGCATACGCTTTCTATGGACTTCATCACCGATCTACCTCCATGCTCCGGATACAATACGATCCTAGTAATCGTGGACCTATTCTCCAAGATGGCGCATTTCATTCCACTCAAAGGCTTACCAACAGCAGCGACTCTGGCCTGAGAATTTCTCGAAAACATCGTCCGACTGCACGGTTTTCCTTCAGTTCTAATTTCGGATCGAGGTAGTCAATTTATTTCTCATTTTTGGCGAAGTTGCTGTTGGTCGGCTCAAATTGATGTGAGACTTTCGACCAGCCACCACCCTCAAACCGACGGATAAACCGAGAGGACCAATCAAACTCTGGAACAGTATTTGCGCTGCATGCTACAACAAACTGAAAAAACTTGGAAAGATATCCTTTGGATAGCCGAATATGCCTACAATAACTCTGTCCACTCGGGAACTGGGAAGACCCCGTTTTTTCTTTTATACGGTAGTCACCCTCGAACCTCGGAGTTGGATCCACTCCAAGATCTTGGAACACCAGCAGTAGACCACCTGCATTCTACAATCACCTAAGCCTTTAAGGAAGCCGTTTCTCACCTTCAAAGGGCTAAAGAACAATACAAGAAAGGAGCAGACCAACATCGGAAGGAAGCCCCCCAATATCAAGTAGGAGATCAAGTCTGGTTATCCACCAAATATCTACCTCTAAAAGGACCACGCACATTCAACCCAAGATACCTTGGTCCCTATTCCATCACTACCATAGTAAATCCAGTAGCGGTCAAGTTGGACTTGCCCCCTCACATGAAGATACATCCGGTCTTCCACGTCTCTCTATTAAAACCCGTGCAACCTCAAACCCGACTAACTACATCTCCAAAACCTATTCTAGTTGATGGAGAACTCGAGTTTGAAGTCAAAAGCATCCTGGATTCCAAGATCTCCAAATCTAAACTATTTTACCTGATTGACTGGAAAGGCTACGGTCCCCAAGAAAGATCCTGGGAACCTGCAGAATATGTCCACGCGCCTCATCTAATCAAAAGATTTCATCGAACATTTCCTAACAAACCCAAACCCCCGGAGAAGCCTGGTTTGGGAGGGGCCTTGAGGGGGGGTGCTGTCATGATTTCTGCTTCCAAAAGATCAGGACTTGCCCGACTCCCTTGGAAGCAGACCCATAACCCCGGTTCCGAGCGCCAGCCAGTCCCAATTGGGACCTTTTGGACCCTGTCCTGGCGCCAGTGGCACCAGGCTCATAAAGATGCCCAGTCCCAGCGCTGGAAGCGCGGGGCTCATAATGCTTGGGTGGACTTACCTGCAGCAGACCATGCTGCTTACTTACCTGCCAGTTGAACCCCGGATCCTCTTCTGTTTGGGACTACTTTTCCTGTTGGGTGGGGCAGGAGCCACTCCCTAGGTTCAGAACACTGGAACTCTTCTGGAAAGCAGGAACTCTTTTCTTACCTAGGGGTGGCTGTGGAAGGAGACACCTGAGCACTACAGGAGGCTATTTAAACCACACCCGATGGATGAATCTTGCTTTGTGTTATTCTGCATTCTCTGCAGCAGAACGCTCATCGTGTCTTCTGCTTCTGATCCTGGGCCTAAGGAAACAAAGGCTTACCATCCTGGAATCCAGTCTTCAGCAGCACCTGTAAAGACAAAGAAAGAACAGGTTAGCACTACGGTCTTCAGTGGCAGCGCATCTCTTACCTGGTCCATCGGCTGTCACCAACGCCTCGCGCTGCATTCCGGCATCTGAAAGACAAAGGCTTACCTACTCTTCGCATGTTCCGGAGGTCTTCGCACTGCATTCCGGCATCTGAAAGACAAAAGCTTACCAGCTCTTTGCACGCTCCGGAGGCCTTCGGCGCTGCATCCCGAATCTGAAAGACAAAAGAAGGTGCGTTTAAAGACATTGGGCAACTTTATTACTCACGTGCCATTACTCCTTCCCACGCCGAATCCAGTGGGTATTCCAGCACCCTTCAGCTTCTCTAAAGCTCCGAACTTGTACCTGCAAGATAAAAGGGACAGTTAGTGTGCATCGTGAAGCAGGCTACAAGCGCTTACCTACGTGCTTCCAGGCGCTTCTATTCCTCACGCGGGTTCGATCCTCAACTCTCATCAGCCCGCCATCCGCCATCGCCGGGACTCTGCAAAACAAGAGATATCATTACAAAAGACTTTTAAGACATTTGAAGCGCCCAGAACTTACCGTTCGTGCAGTTAACGACGGACAGCAGTCCTCTGAGGTCAAGAGGCCTGCACCCTTATCCAGTGAAGGAACTGGTTACGGCACCCTGCCCCGAGGCAGATGGAGAGCTCGGTGTTCACTTACCTAAGGTGAGGGCGTTAACCTTTGGGGTTCTACAGGAGAAGAGAAAGGGAAGAGGAGAGAGGCACCCAATAACCCCAGTTCATTAATCCCATATTTTCAATCTGCAGACATCTTACTCTTCGAGTCAGACATACAGTGCACAGAGGTCCAGCCCAAAGAGCCAACCGTGTGTTACACATCACCTTTGAAGATGCGGCATTCACCCAGTCAAGACCGGCGCCTCTGCGGGAATCAGGTGAGCGTTACAGGTCTCTGTACAGAAGCCCGCCAAAAGTGGAACAAAGGGCTCGACCTTTGGTTTAGGAGTCACAGAGACAAACACAGACGCCATTTTAAAAAACGAGTTCTGGCAGAAAATACCATCCGATAGACTTATTTAAGATAAGTAGACCGGTGGTATGTTAGGGATTAACGAGAAACAGTATCAATCTCTAACAATGGGAAGAATCCCATAGGGTTATATTCGGGGTCGAATATAACAAGTAGTTTCCACTGCCACCAGCCAAAACTCGACGAGGGGGGACGGGACAGTGCCCCCTCGAATAACAGACCCAGGAGTAATCGAATTACCCTTACTAGTACGTCCACAATAGGATGGTTTGTACAAGTTCTGTTAGTAAATTCAGGTCTAGTAAAGCCAATGGTGACTTTACATGCCCGGGGAGACAGTAGTCAGTCCCCAGGTATGGAGTCTATGATGGAGGTCCGCTAGGACGCCCCAGTTTTACGGCACGTAGGGTGCGGTGTAACACACATAGAAAAACATATGAGACCCTATGGAGTAAAAGTCCCCATAGCCCATAGAACACATTGACATTTAAAGGAATTACACACATTCATATCCAAGAGTGGGAGAAAAAGAGTCTCACTCTTGGCAGGATGGAAAAAAACAAACTCCAGAAATCCAGCAAAGCTGCTGGGGGACTCACTAGGTTAGGAAATTCTGCCTAAACAGAGAATTCTCCCTAACACTCGCCCCCCCCAGACTAAGGGACAGGAGGATTTAATCCACTGCTGGATGAATCTCATACCTCTAGTCGATGACATACATCCTAGAGAGACCATCAGCATTTTGGTGGTGACACCCTGACCTGTGCTCAATGGTGAAATCAAACCCTTGCAGGCAGATCGACCATCTCAATAGTTTTGGGTTTTCCGCTTTCATTTGCATTAACCATCTCAAGGGTTGGTGGTCAGTCTGAATGACAAAAGTAGAACAATACAAGTACGGCCTAAACTTCTTCAGAGCCCACACGATAGCAAAGCACTCTCTTTCGATTGTTGCCCACCTTGTTTCAGGATCCTTCAGCTTGCGGCTGATGAAGCAAACAGGGTGCTCCCTACCTTTCCCATCCAGTTGACTGAGTACGGCACCTATTCCTACATTTGAAGCATCTGTCTGCACAATGAAGTGTTGGCGGTAATCATGAGCTCTGAGTACTGGGGCTTGGCAAAGAGCCTTTTTATTGGCTCTCACTTGGGTTTGAGTAGTAGGTGTTGTCCAATTTTGCACAGCTTCAATCTTACTGAGCAAAGGCCTTATTCCTCCACCTCCTACCTCATGTCCAAGATAGACTACCTTACTCAGTCCACTTTGGCATTTATTCGCCTTTATGGTCAGATTGGCTCGTCCAAGAGCCTGCAAAACATCTCTCAGGTGGGTTACATGTTCTTCCCAGGAATTGCTAAACACTGCGATGTCATCCAAGTATGCCATGCAGAAGTCCTCCATCCCATTCAGAACCTGGTTTACCATCCGTTGAAACGTAGCAGGTGCATTCTTGAATCCGAAAGGCATTACCTTAAACTGGTATAAGCCAACGGGGGTAGAAAATGCAGTTTTCTCCTTGGCATGGTCGGTCAGGGCTATTTGCCAATAGCTGAACGTCAAGTCAAATGTGCTGAGGAACTTGGCGGCGCCAAGTTTATCCACCAACTCATCTGTTCTTGGCAAAGGGTGGGCATCAGTCTTGGTGACTGCATTAAGAGCTCTATAATCCACGCAGAATCTAAGCTCTTTAGATCCGGCCTTTGGTACTAACACAACCGGGCTAGACCATGGACTAGTAGAGGGCTCTATTAACCCGAGATCAAGCATCTTGCTGACCTCACCTTTGATGTGGGTTCGTACATTTTCTGACATTCTGTATCCTCTGCTTTTGACCGGCAGACAGTCACCAGTGAGTATGTCGTGCTGGCCCCAAGGGGTCAAGCCTGGTGAAAGCGAGAACAGAGGGGCAAAGTGATTCAACATAGATTTGCACTCTTCTTGTTGCTCGGGGGTCAGATTGGAGGAGAGATTTACTCCTTCAATTTTTTCGTCTAAAGGTAAGCCTCTGAGGAAATCCGGAAGAGCTTCACTCTCTTCTTCTTCCTCGGATGATGCTAGAAGCAACGCTCCTACATCGGGTCTTGAGACATACGCTTTGAGTCGGTTGGTGTGAAAGACTGTCGGAGCCTCCTTGGGATTGCCCAAGTCCACCAGATAGTTGACCTCTCCGAGTTTACCCACAACTCTGAAGGGTCCCATCCACTTGTCTTGCAAGGCCCTCTGCCTTGTTGGGATCATAACGAGAACTAGCTGGTCTTGAGCGAACTCAACCAGGTTAGCCTTTTGATCGTGCCAGTGCTTGACCAATGCTTGTCCAGCTTTCAAGTTATCGCTTGCTTCCGTCATCATGTGCGACATTCTCTTCCGGAGACCTATCACGTAGTCAGTCAATCTGACTGGCTTGGGGGAAGGAGCACTCTCCAATCCCTCCTTAATCAGGGCCAATGGACCTCTGACGGGATGACCATAGAGAAGCTCGAAGGGACTTCTCTAAGAGAAAGGCATGGCAGTAGAAGGTCCCACTTACGCTTAAGGGGTTCTTCTAAAGCACCTATCATGCTCTTCATGGTTCGGTTGAACCGTTCTACCAACCCATTGGTTTGTGGGTGGTAAGCTGTTGAGAACTTGTAAGTAACTCCACAGGTTTTCCACATGGCTTTTATGTAGTGGGACATAAAGTTTGATCCCCTGTCAGAGATTACTTCCTTAGGAAACCCGACCCTAGTAAAAATATCAAGGAGGGCCTTAGCCACAGCCGGAGCTGTAACAGCTCAGGATGGTCAACAGGATCCAGATCTCCAATGAGTTCCTGGCCTTCCATTAGCTCTTCCTCAGAGTCTAATTCTACCACACAGGGTTGTACCTCCCTCTCAACCTCGGCTGGAGGTGGAGTTACGGGTGTAACTTTGGACAACCGCGGGGAAGTCCGTGTTGGCTGCACTGTAATGTCGGCTGTTGGTTTCGGGATAGAAGTCTTAGGTTTCCCTTTCGCTTCTGATTTCTTGGAGACAGCGGCCGACAATTCCAGTGGAGCAGGAGTGATTTCTTTCTTCATCATCTCCTGGAGAGAACCGCGCATGGTCCTCTCTCTTGCGGGTCTGGTTAGCTCCTGTAACCGTTTACAAGGCGGTCTGGGAGTATGCGATACAACTCCGAGAGTTTTCAAATCGTTACCCAACAGTACGCATCCTGGTACCTCACTCTGTATGCTGACAGGTATCTTCACAGTCATGTCGTTACACTGGATGAGAACTGGTAATTGGGGAAGCATCTGCACAGGCCCTCCAGCTAACTTGGTGAGGCGTTTGGGTGCCTTAGCAACATCCTCAGCCTGAAAAAACAATTTATCCACCACAGTTATGCTGGACCCAGTGTCCCTAATGGCAGGAGTCTCCTGACCATTCACCTGGACACTGTCCTTATAATACTCTTTAGTATTATCGGGAATAGAATTATAGACATCTAAATTCTGTTGTTCCCACAACCCCAGGGATACTAAAGAAACGCTGGCTGAGACTCCAATGGGTTCGTCAGCTAGCAGTAGAAAGTTTCCACTTGCCATTTGGACTTCCTCCTCTGGAGCGAAGGCTAAGGAGACAAGCTGGACCCCTGAAGGTTTACCCTTACATCTGGGATCTCCTTTCACGTGGTCAGTCGAGCCACAAACAAAGCATTTACCGAATGCTGTCTGGAATGGTGGCTTGTTCTGACCTCCTTCCGGTTTGGCACCAGAAGACACACTATTCTGCTGTGGTTTTCCTTGTGGCTTACCCTTCTGGTTTTGTTTGGGGCCCTCTTTGGAATGTGAGTTATTAGAATTCTCTTTCGAGTCTTTTTTAGGCTGTTTTCCCTCATCCTTTTTCTGAGTTGCCCCAGAATCCTTATGAGTAGCCCTGTTGGCAACCCATAAGTCAGCAGCCTTAGCTAGTGTCCGGGAATCCAATTCCTTCGAATCAGCCAAGTGCTGTCTGAGCTCAGGAGAACAGGCATCATAAATCGACTCCAACATAAAAAGATTCTTCATACCCTCATAAGTGTTCACTTTGTAACCCTTAATCCATCCCTCTAAGTTTTTCAACCCTTCACTCACCCAGGTAGCCCAAGGGGTACCATCATGCTTTTTGAGGGTTCTAAACCTCTTAAGATACTGGGAAGGGGTCTTCCCGAATCTAGCTATCAAAGCTAGTTTCACACTTTCGTAATCCGTCTTATCCGCCTCCCCCAACTCCATTACCACATCAGTCGCAACAGGAGGGAGCCTAGAGAACAACCAGGGAAGTAAATCATTCCCGGTGATGTCCTGGAGCCCATGATTGTATTCAAACAGTTTTTACCAATCCAACACATCCAATCTCAGTTCATACATACCCACTAATTCCTTCGGCATCCGGGGTCTTTTGGGACTGGAGCTCCTAGAGGAACCAGAAGAGAGAGAAGCATTTTCCATAGACAACTTTTTCATCTCTAACTCGTGATTAAGTTCTATTTCCCTGAGTCTTAACTCAGCTTGCTTCTGCTCAGCCTGGGCATTCATCCGTCTGAACTCGAGCTCTTGGTTTCGTTCAGATTGAGCCAAGAACCGTTTGTATTCTAATTCGAGCTTCATTTTTTCGAGTTCAAAATAAGCGGGGTTACATGTGGGACCTGGTATGGGCCCCGTAGGTACAGCTGGTAAGGCAGGTAGAGGAGCAGGGGAGACAGTTTCGTTAGACTCTCCTTCCTCTTCAGCCTCTTCATCACTATCATCAGAATTACGATTTAGATCAACACCATCACTGTTATCTACATTTGCTGGAGAAATTGGTTCCTCTGATCCAGTACCCAGACTTTGGTTCGCCAGCAATCTCTCTATTAGTTCTAACTTCTTGCCTCTTACAGGAAGATTCTCTTGCCTAGGAAATTCAGCCTAAACAGAGAATTCTCCCTAACACATTGCCCCTGTATTTGGACCGGGGCATAACATCTTCCCTCCTTCTCCTCAAGGGGGCAAAGATTATGCACATTTTTGGCCAATTGGTGGGTTAATTTCTTTGCTTTGGATTCTGGCAGAGGGGTGATTTGGGCAGGATTTTGTTTGGGATCTTGGGAACCTGTAAGAAAAAGGTGGCTATTGGATATGGGGGAAGTTTTGGGCTCCCCTAGTTCTGATTCTGGGCTGCCCCCCACCCCCCTTTTTGGAGGCAGTCACCAGAATTGGTTTGAACAAGGGGATTTTCTTGCTGGTCATTCTGAGGTTTGATGATGGGCGGTTTTAACTCGGTCCCCACATCTACCCAGTCTTCATCAGGATCTCTTGGGACCATTTTTTCTTTGGGAGGTGTTCCCCCATCCCTGAAGGAGAAGATCCTTTTCCCAGAATCCTCTGAGGACCCCTCTTCTTCAAATTGGAAGATTCGCACCTCCTCCACAAAATGGGCCTTTTTAGGCTCTTTATTTCTCCTACCCACCCTCTGTTCCTTAAGTTGCAGACTTTCGGGGGGAGGAGATTCTGGTTCTGGTTTCTGGGTTTCCAGGGGTTTTCTACAAGTGGGGAAGGAAGCTTCCTCTAAGGCTTTACACCCCCTTCCCCCTGCACCTCCTCCCTGGCAACCAGTGGGTTGTCGGGGTTCCCTCCCCGTCATTGCTCTGGAGCACCAGACCGTTCATTTGAGGAGTTCTGAGTCGCCATGTTCATTGGAGGGTTTTGCTGTGCCCTCAACATGCGACCCAGATCCTGTGCCAAGTTCTGGACCTGGCGCTCCAGTTGGGACACCCGCTCTGGCTGGTTCGGGGTTCTCTGGTCTACCCTTGTTTGATCACGGGAAGGGTAACTGTCCCTTCTCCCATAATACCCCTGGGTGGGATAGTTTTGGTACCCCTCCACCCTTGGCCTCCCCTCTCCCAGATTGGGCTGTCTGGGCTCAGGAAAGTGGGGAAAGAAAGAAGGGTTGTTTTGGGGGTTGATGTTTGGCGGGTACCGGGGAAAGAAACTCAGCCCGGCATTTGGGGGATTACTGCCCTTCTGGGGAAAGTGAGGAGGGAAGTTTCCTGTGTTGGCAGCTGCCTGGTTGGATTCCCCCCACCCTTGAGCTGGAGGAGTCCACACATAGCCCAGGATGGGTCTGTTGCCCTTGTAACAGGGCCTGATGTAGTCCAGGGAGTTAGGGGTCTCATTTGTGGGGTTACCTCCCTGATTCTGTGTTTGGGGTTGGTCCGAGGGCCTTCTGGGTCTTGGGTTAGTAGGAGTCTGCGTGGGGAGGTTTTTAGGCCCCCCCATCTCCAGATCTAAAATGGGGGCAACCATCACCTCTGCCACCTTAGCAGCAGCAGGGGTGTTGGTTGGTTTTGGGTTTTTATTCGCACTTTTACTTTCTACTGGTTTTTGTACTTAGTAAATGCGAGTTGCTTGTTCAATGACCCAGTCTAGTGATCTTTTCTCATGAAAGTCCCTCACCAGTTGGGTAATAATGTATTTAGGGAGTGCATGAAAGAAGGTATTGACGAACTCCCTGATGTCTGTGTGCACCCTCCTGGTGGTCTGCGCAAAGGCACTTTTCAGCTCTTGGACAAATTCTTGTGGGGCCTGGTCTTCCCCACATTGCAGGTTGTAGGCTGACTTGCAGGCCTTTTGAGTGTTTCTATGGATTGAAAAGTGCTTTAAGATGGCCGCCCTATATGTGGACCACCTTAAGTGGTTCTGATCCTCCAGCCCCGCAAAGAAGCTGGAATACTCAGGTGAAAATGTCCACTTGACATACTGAATACAACTTTGGCTGTGCTTCAGGTGGAAAGTCTCCATCATTTGCTCAAACAGCTCAAGGTGCTCCCAAACTGAATATTTGGCATTTCTATGGTAGGGCGTTATGACGCTCCTAATAGCCTTGATTTGCTTCAGGGGATCTTTCAGTACAGCTCTCTTAACTTTGTTGGCCTTTTTGGTTTTGGTCACCCTTGTCCACTCATCCTCTGACTCCGAGGCGCTGCTACCTGAGGTGGCTGTCTGATCCTCCAGGCTCTCCCTGATTCTGTGAGCTTGGGAATGGCTGGCAGAATGTGCCTATTCTCTTCAGACCTGTGAACAGAACAGTCTTCTAACTCTCCCTTGCTCCCAGGATTGGCTGAGTACTCCCCTCCCCCGCTGTCCTAGCTGGGAAGAGGTTTTTAAGATGCTCTTAGTGGGCCTATTTTCATGGAATTCCCCACCAAATTTGACTGACTGACTGATCTCTAGGTAGGAGATATTTCTGAGGATCCAGTTCTCTGATTCTCCCCTCACTGGAGTCTCCCTGATCAGAGAAGCTGGCCCTAGCATTTGGGAACCTGTACATAGATGCCCACCCATCCATTTCTGGGAGGCGCTGACCTGTCAGTCCCATATTTCCCATTGTGTTGAAGTCTGCCATCCCTGTGGCCCTTGGTTCATATGAGTCAGTGGACATGAGGGTGGCAGAGTCCATGGAACTGAAGGGATTTAAGTCCCTGATGCCAGGGTTCCGGTGCTTATGCTCAGGGGTTTCTCTCTCCCATTTTACCTCATCATTTTCTCCCCTACTCCCTGATGACATGCCAAAATCTGACCCTTTTGTTCCTCTATTAAGGCCTTACAGGTCTCTATGATTTGTTCTTGCATGGCTACCTGTTGGTGGAGCCTGTCATTCTTTTCACAGAGAGCCTCATTGTCTCTCTGTGCTTCCTGCCTGCATTGGGAGTATTGGGCCAATTTTTGCTGCAGGAGACTCACCTCCTGAGTTTGGTCCTTACTGGTCTGAATATTCTTTGCCAAAGCATCCTCCACCCGCCTGGTGTGCTCTAACAGCTTTTCATAATCAGTTTTGATTTCCCCATACTCTTGAAGGGCCAGCTTACTTTTATCCAACTTTATTTTTAAAATGGCTGACTTCCTAGCCTAAGGTGTCCCTCACCTGACTTAGAGTGCCCCTCTGCTCAGCCAGGTCGTCCCTCTGTTTTTTAAGGGTACCAACTTTCTGGCGCTCCTCATCAAACTCTGCTTGGGATTCTAGGTCTTTAAGAATTAATGTATTCTTTTACTCTTTTAATTGGTCTTTCTGGTCTTGTAAGATGACCATCTGTTCTGCGCAGACTCTTTTAAATGTTAGCTTTTGTTGACTCTGTTTTAAAGAGTACAACCTTTCCTGACACTCTTTTTGCAGTGTCTGTACCTGTGTATCTTGCTCTGCATTATTTTGCAGTAAGAAGCCAGATCTTCTTGGAGTTTGGTGTCATAATGCCTAGCCTCTGTTTCAGATTCCTTGCTACTCTGGAGCCTTTGCTCTGCAGAGTCCAGATTTGTCTGGATTTTCTGCAGTGCTTCCGCTTTGTGAAATCTACATGGCTTCGTACTTTTCCTCTATGACTCCTATGTGGAGATACAGGTAGGTCGCTATTTTGGCAATTTTGCATCGCTCCTCTTTTATTTTAGGGGTCATATACAGCTCACTGAGTGCTTGATGTAATGGACCCTTACCTTGCCAGGTATTAAGGTTGATTTCAGTGACTTCTTGTTCTATTCCCTGCAGCCATACCTGTTCGTCCTGTTCTAGCCATTCACCCCTGACAAACAATTTGTGCAGTAGGTATTCCCTTGCAATATTGATTTCCACTGGGGTTGCCATTCCAGGAATATTAATTTCCTTCTGGCTTATCTCAGGGTTACTTTACTTTTGCAAACAGGCCTAACTCCTTTGAGTATTTCTTTTGAGGGTTGCTTGTACAGTGTAGCACAGTATGGTACCCCAACAAGGTGTATGTACCCAGTCGGCTAGCACGCTGTGTTACACTGTCACGAGTGGTATGTCTAATTCAGGATCCCAGACGAGCCCCCAAGATGTAAGTGATTTCAATCTGGGACACACCCAAGTCTCGCCCAGCATGTAATGCGCAACTGAAACCCTTATTAATTTTTATCTATAAGTTCAATATTCTGAATGATATACCACTCATATCACACCCTTCTCCTTAGACCCCCGCGGTCACACTGAACCAGGAATCAGGCTAGTTTGCAAAGGTAGATATTTATTTAAGTATTTAAAATGTTATCACAGTATATTTTAATAGGTAAACAATCACCAATGGGGTGACAGAACACAGAATAATATCTTTAATACACTATGGATCAAGTAATGAGCACCAAAAACATATGCAGCACAGAAAAGGATACTTTTGTGTTGGTTTGGACAGATGGCAATATGGTTAGAGGTTCCCCCTGCAATACTCCTCAACCCCCAAGAGGCAATTAAATAGATGTGAGGAGAGAGCAGGTATTCAGGAATAGCATAAATCAGACAGAATGTCAGTCCCACCTTCCCCCTTCAAACACAAGAGAAAAACGGAATTGACTTTTCAGCTGTCAGGATGGCTTTAAAATTATCTTTGGTATTGACTCTGCAAAAACACCAAATGTGATCAAAAATACTTAAATTGTTATAAATTCCTATGTGAGCTGCTTTGAACAGTTGCACACAGTCACAAACAATGATTTAGTCCAAAGAAAGCATTTGAAATCTCAAAGTCCAAGTCAGAAACAATTTAAAGTTATTTCACACGTGTATAAACCTTTCAGAATTGTAATTTGCGGCAAACCTTTCCTTGCGCGATATTCATGATAACGGGAGAATCGCACTGTTTTGCAATGAGGTTTTGGGTTCTATGGATGTTAGGTACAAGTTGGAGATGAAATTACGTTTCTATCATGAAAACTGAGGGAGTTATAGAGGTTTTAGTAAAGGTTGTTTTTGTAAAATAGACGCGAGAATGGAAAACAGAATGCACTTTGAAAAGACAGATGGGTTGATTACAAGAGATGATACCTATGAAAAAGAGAATGCCACAGAAGGATCTTACAGTCACGTGATCAGCGTAACCCGCCCGCTATGGATACTCTACTTCTTCAGATGAGAAAAGAAATCAGCGCAAAAATAGTTCTAGCAAGATGATGGTTCTGAATTAGAAATGGGATCGGTTTAAAATATGGATCATACAATGCAAATATATTATGGGTCACTGTTCTTCCTATTAATACTCACTGAATAACCTATTAATTGGACCATCAGTTCTGGTCATGGATTGGGCAGGTCCACCGGCAAACAGGCACCTCTAGAGGGATTTGGGTCAGCGGCACGGTTCTGGTCAAGTTGAGACTGCACCTCAGACTGGATTTGGAAAGGCCCCTTCTCGTGACTGGACGCGGTAGATAGTCAGATACATGTTTTCAGTGGGCAAGCCTAGTGGTAGCCAGCCAAGCTGAATTAAAATGAAATCCCTTCAGGTTTGGGATTTTTGCAATTGGGTTAGGCTAGCAATAATTTTGCAATGCTAGAGTCTGGATTCTGCAATGAAGTCTGGATCTCTCAAAGAATTCTGGAGTCAGCTACAAAAGTGAAAAGTTCTGGAATAAGGTGCTGCATGGACATCTGGATGGTTTCTGGAACCAGAGTAGAGTTGAGTAGAGTAGAGTAGTCTCTATGTGTAGTGCCCTTCCTATATTTATTCATTATACATTTTATGGCATGGGCAGACCTTCAGAACACACCTCCCTATCTGTGAGTGGCTACAGGTGTGTACTTCATTTCAGTTGGCATCTTAAACAGAGCTGTCATCTTATGACAGGATTTGGGAACTCCCACCTGGATATTTACTCAAAACATACTTTTGCACAAATGTACATCTGTTCCATTATGTACCCTCACAAGATTATACACATATTTTTCCCATTTGATTGTCTACATTTACATCCAATGTCTATCTTTCTGAGAGCTCTATTGGTCATTTTATGGATTTTCATCCATTTTACCCACAACACGTTGGATTCATTATTTGTAATTCTATACACCTCTGGGCACTGATCAGAGGATTGTGTACATACAATTCTATGCATGCAACATTCATATTTTTGCCACAATCAGTGTTTTAGTGTATCTTTGGTTCCTTATGTAGTAAAAACTCCTACCACCTCTTCAACTGTTTAGCATGAGTTCAGACTTATACGTTTGTATTTTTCACTTGTCTACTTAATCGGTGCTGGACTGGCCATGTGGGCAGGACAAAGACTGATATGCAAATGGATATTTCCCATCTGTGAAAGGTACAGTGAGCAAAAAGCGTGTGCTGCAAACTCTCATCTGAGTTTTTTAAGGGTACCAACTTTCTGGCGCTCCTCATCAAACTCTGCTTTGGATTCTAGGTCTTTAAGAATTAATTTATTATTTTCCTCTTTTAATTGGTCTATCTGGTCTTGTAAGACGACCATCTGTTCTGCGCAGACTCTTTTAAATGTTAGCTTTTGTTGACTCTGTTTTAAAGAGTCCAACCTTTCCTGACACTCTTTTTGCAGTGTCTGTACCTGTGTATCTTGCTCTGCATTCTTTTGCAGTAAGAAAGCCAGATCTTCTTGGAATTTGGTGTCATACTGCCTAGCCTCTGTTTCAGATTCCTTGCTACTCTGGAGCCTTTGCTCTGCAGAGTCCAGATTTGTCTGGATTTTCTGCAGTGCTTCTGCTTTGTGAAATCTACATGGCCTTCGTACTTTTCCTCTATGACTCCTATGTGGAGATACAGGTAGGCCGCTATTTTGGCAATTTTGCATTGCTCCTCTTTTATTTTAGGGGTCATATACAGCTCACCGAGTACTTGATGTAATGGACCCTTACCCTGCCAGGTATTAAGGTTGATTTCAGTGACTTCTTTTTCTATTGCCTGCAGCCATACCTGTTCGCCCTGTTCTAGCCATTCACCCCTGACAAACAATTTGTGCAGTAGGTATTCCCTTGCAATATTGATTTCCACTGGGGTTGCCATTCCAGGAATATTAATTTCCTTCTGGCTTATCTCAGGGTTACTTTACTTTTGCAAACAGTCCCAACTCCTTTGAGTATTTCTTTTGAGGGGTGCTTGTACAGTGTAGCACAGTATGGCACCCCAACAAGGTGAATGTACCCAGTCAGCTAGCACGCTGTGTTAGACTGTCACGAGTGGTATGTCTAATTCAGGATCCCGGACGAGCCCCCAAGCTGATATGCAAATGGATATTTCCCATCTGTGAAAGGTACAATGAGCAAAAAGCGTGTGCTGCAAACTCTCATCTCAGAACAGGTTATCATGCTATGTTCTTTCTGGAGAGGAGCGCCTGCTACCTTCTTTGAAATGTTTGCAAGGAACTTGGGGTTGGTCACCCTGAGTTACCTGGGGCAACCAGACATGGACTCCCTGCTCACTGTGCTCAGAGAGACAAAGCTTCACCTCACTGATGTGGCCCAACAAGGTTGAATGGGGTTGCTTTTGGTACTCTTGTTCAGAGAGGAATTGCCATAGCATTTCGGTGCTGGACTGCCCATGTGGGCGGGACAAAGACTGATATGCAAATGGATATTTCCCATCTGTGAAAGGTACAGTGAGCAAAAAGTGTGTGCTGCAAACTCTCATCTCAGTACAGGTTATCATGCCATGTTCTTTCTGGAGAGGAGCGCCTGCTGACTTCTTTGAAAAGTAAAAAAAGTGGACAAGCTTCTGCAAGCCAAAATCACAAACACCCGTTATAAGAACTAACTACAAGCACACAGATTAAAAATGTATCAGAAGGACTCAGAGTCAATGCTGAAAATAATCTGTGCGTGGAAATCATGCGAAATTCTGGTCTCTAATAAATAACCACCTTGAGAATATATCAACAATGCAGAACAACAGCGTTCCAGAGGAAACCTGGGTGGAACACTTTTGGTCTTTCTATGAGGGAAAGGGGGACTATGCCCCGATCAATGCCACGATCGATCTGTATGATAAATATGTCCCGTGGGACTTTCCCCATGGAATAGAGGATATCTTGGTGAAATTGACAAAAATGAATGGCTGACGAGCCACGGGGCCAGATGGCCTGACCAATGCCATACTAAAAAAAGAGCTGATGCAATGGGCACATTTTCTCCATCTCCAATTTGATCGCATCACTCGCACTCATACCTTCCCGATATCCTGGCAATCGTGGTCCCTATTTTAAAGAAAGGCAACAGGAAGGAGGCCAAAAACTATCGACCGATGGCCCTCCTGGATGTCATTGGGAAGGTCTTTGGTTCTCTATGGTGTGTAAAGCTGAACAAGTGCCAACATCGTGAGGGCCTCAGCAACCCGTTCCAAACTGGATTTGTAAGAGGTATCGGGACTGGTGTGAATCTGCTGGTCCTAAATATCCTAAAAGGGAACGTTTCAGACAAATAAAACAAGAAATATCTGGCCTCTGTGGACTTTGTTCAGGCCCTCGATAAGGTGGAACATGGTCTCCTGTGGAATAAATAGGTGAAGAACAACTGTCCAAGATCAATCCTGGAACCATTAGTCTTGCTACACTCTAATACCAGTATGCGAGTACGACTTAACAAATGTGGTTTGCTGTCTCAAGTGATAAAAACATGGCACCATCTCTTTTCAATTTCTTCACATCTGACTTTAAACGCTGCCCGATGTTTCCCACCCTGCATTGGTTGGGTGCCGCTGATCCATCTCCTCTATGCTGACGATTTGGTCTTAAAAGACCAAATGCCGGCGGGTCTCCAAAGGGAGCTGGACACATTGAAGGATTACGTGGAAAGGAATGACTTGCAAGTAAACACTGAAAAGATGAAGATCCTGGTACTAGAAAAAAACAAACAGAAAAAATCAAAACCGGCTGGGGCATCCCAAATTGAACACGTTGATTTGTTTTGTTACCTAGGAATATGGATAAATAGCAACGGCACAGAAGCCCCAATGGTCGCATATCTACATCAAAAGTCCAGAAAATTGGCGTCCCAAGCATCGATTCTAAATATCAAATGTTTCCGTTTCTCATTGATCCCGATAGTGAACTTCTACAAAATGAAAGTAGTCCCAATACTGACATACGGCTCAGAAGCTATACTTTTGATATCTGACAAAGTGTGGCCATTACTGGAAGGTATCTTCTGGAAGGCTGTTTTGAAAATTCCATATTCCATCCCAAGCCAGGTATTACAAAGAGAACTAGGCCTTCTATCATTAGGGGTGATGGTTGATTTGAAGCGTTTGGCACTCTACAGAAAATGTCTCTTGGGTGCAGGAGTAAGAACTACTGAAATGATATATAATGAAGTCACAAAGAGGTCAACTGGGGCCCTGAAGGCTTGGGTAACATCAAATCAAAACAAATTGATGGAGACAGGATGTACAGAGGAGGATCTAAAATTGAATCTGTGTCACGTGAAAACCAAACTGAGGGAGTTAGACTGGATAACCACAGACACCAAGCCAAACCACTATAAACTGTTCACTGAACTAAACCAGGAAGTCAGGGCCCTGGGCAAACTGCCAGGCTACTTGACAACCTTCCTGATTAGTAGTCATAGGGACAAAGTCCTAAGAATATGGTTGAATCTCCTCTTGACAAAAGAGATAGTGGTGGCAAGAATGGCAGCAACAGTACCAAAAGATAGCTCATGACGTTTTTGTCGAAAGGAGGAAGTCTTGAAAAATCTAAAACACCTCTACACATCATGACAAGGGTTGACTAAAGCAAGGACAAAGCATTTTGGACATTTGATAACTGATTTAACGTTCTTGACCCCAGAGGATTGGTGGGCTTTGGTCCTGAGAGGAGAAACGTCTCTTTGGTACTGGCTGCAATGTCATTCATCGAGAAAATCTTGGTGGAACAAGACTGGGGAAATAAGGAGGACAGCAGTCCTCCTTCATAGTAAAATGTACTATGAAGGAGGACAGTAGTCCTCCTTTTTAGTAAAATGTACTCTCCCTTTTCTTGTTCTCCTCCTCTTCTATTTCTTCCTCTTTCTTGGCCTATTCCTGGGTGAATCCAAGACCTATCAGTCTGAATGAGAGAATATTGTGTAACCAAAACAAAACATTTGAACGGTTCAGGGTATTAGGCGATCCAGAGTGCCCTAGGACAAATTCCAAGCATAGAATCCGGGGACTATTAAGGTCTCTACTCAATGTATTCTTCTCTCCTAATTACTTGAATTTCATTTGTAGGACCCAGTTTTGAGGAGCCAATAAAAAGCTGCGATGTGACCATATTGGCATAAGAAGTGGAGGTATGAAAGGTTATATGCTTAGATAATGCAGTCTTCAGGATACTTTTAGTTGTGTTATGATGTGCGGCCAATGGCAATTTAGGTCAATAAGTACTGTTATAGGAAATCTCCATATCGGTCTCTGCTACATTCAAATGTGCCTTTCTAGAGTCTTTAGATACTTCTACATTGCCAGTATGTGTTGTCTTTAACTGCTGGAGTTGGCAGAGCCTACAATGATTTTTTACAGGAATTCAGGACACACATAGATACGCTAGCAATTAAGAGAATAAGGCTAAATGATCCTCCTTGCAGCTACCAGCTCTCAGTTCATTTTCCCAATGTCCGTACCTGAAGACGTCACCATCATGAATGGGCGTATGGAGCCCTCATTGTTGTTATTGATAGATTATTCCTGTATAGGTTTTTTTTCCCGCTTCTTCTTTCTCTCGTCCTGGTCTTCAGCTGTGTAGTTGGTATTTGGGATAGAGGCGAATAGTAGCCATCAAGAGTTTCAAGTGACAGGTGGCTCTGCCCCTTTACCTATCCTCCTGAAACCCTATAAACTTGATTGAACCCTTATAAATTGTATGACCCTCTAAAATGTTTATATACATTTTATATAAATTTGATAGGAAACCCACTGTAGTGTATATAAAATTTGATAGTAATGTATCCAAACCCCTATGAATTTGATTGAAACCCTACAAACGTAATGACAGCCCAAAACATTTTATATACATTTATATAAAAATAAGAACTGTGCTGTAGTGTATATAGTATTTGATAGACATGTATCTGAACCCCTGTAAATTGAATTGAACCCCAATAAATTTGATTACCCAGAAAAGTATATCAATTTGATATGGAGTATATATAAATTTGAAGAATTCCAATGAGTTTGATATACAAATGTGATATAGATTCACCCAAACACCTTTATATTAAATTGAACCCCAATAAATGTGAGGACCCCTAATATATTTGAAATACATTTTATATAAATTTGTGTGAACCACAACACATTTGATGACCACTGATACATGTTATATCATATTGTAAATTTGCTTGAACCCCAATACATTTGATGACCCCGACAATTTGTTATATAAATTCCATATACATTTGATTGAACTCACAATAAATTTGCTGATCCCACATTTTTTAATAAAAATTCGAAATACATTTGATTGAAACCCAAACAATTTGATGTACCTCCAAAATGTATTAAATAAGTTCGATATAAACCTGACTGTACCACAATACATTTGACAACCCCAAAATGTCTTATATCAATTTGATCTAAATTTGATTGAACCCCAATAAATGTATTGACCCCCCAAAAATGTGTATATACATTTGATTGAACCCCAATAAATGTGATGACCCCCAAAATGTTTATATACATTCTCTATAAATTTGATAAGAATTCCAATGAATTTGATATAAAAACCCAACTTTGAGTGCGACTCAATCGGTTTGATACCGAACTATAAAAAACGCACACATGTAATGCATACTATTGCTAGCATCTGACGCATTTTACAACAATTTTTATCTATTTGTTTGCCGGCCACTACATTCAGGATGCTATACATATTTGCGCAGACTTCTTAGGACAGCGTGCAGCTTTTTTTATGTACTTCACAACAGATCAATACACTTTATAATTATAGTGACACATAACGTTTATAACTTGTTCCATTACATGGCCTGCGGTAGCAGCCGCATTGTTATGGTTATGTTGCTAAACCCATAGGAAGAGCACTTTTTGGGCGGCTTATAATCTCACTCCCCCTGGATGAATCCTCACCAAACTTTGCAAAAATGCATATGGCCCACTCTGAATTTTTTTGGCCAGTTTGGTGAGGTTTCGTCAAGGGGGGGGGGCAAAGTTATGGGGCTGGTCCCAAAAATGTATTATTAAGACTGAATGGAAAAAAACTGCTTACGCCTACAGCCCAAACTGCTGGATTGATTTTCACCAAATTTGTGGCAGGAGTGGTGGCTTGGTTCCGAAAGCATGCTTTTGTAAATTTGGTGAAAATCCGTCCCTTATTATTTTTTTAAAACAGGCAAAATGTAGGTCAAAATTAATTATTGATATCTGGCTATGCTCCGCGGACACATTTCCCTGTTCAGTCCGCGGACAGGACTCTGATTGGCCGAAAAGGCTACGTGATGTCCGCAGAACTCGGACGCACCCCTGATTGGATGGTGAAAAGCGTGAAGTGCGTCAGATTTATGGAAACGCCCCCCAAGTTGGATTCACAGACATTCCCCGGTGTCCACGGACATCGCGGTAAAACATATAAAAAACACACAACATTGCAATTGTCAAACTTATCAAACAATCTCTGGGGAGGTGAGGGGAGGTGAATGGGATGGGATATGGCCATAAGAAGCCAAAAAAGTGGTGTTTTTCATCCCCAAAGTCCACAAACAGTCTGGATGTTTGTGGGGCAGTCCTGTGGTGTTCGCACTTCAGATGTTTGGGGACATCTGTGCCTATTTCTGCATTATACGGTTGGTGAAAAGCAGCTCTTGGATGGCTTATAACTTTGGCATCACTCATTGAAACTGCATGACATTTGGAATGTTATTCTAGACTTGATTCTGAATGTCATTTGTGATGTCATCTTTGATGTCCTCGGATTTAGTCTTAGCAGTGCATGGTGGTGGCGCGAGTTATGGTTGCTTAGCTTACAAAACTTGCGAATTTCTGAGGTTTTTTGGTTTTAGTTGTAACCATAACGTCCCTTTAACGTTTTTTCATTGAATTTCATAGGTTTTTATTAGTGCAACTTAACCATAATGTCCCTTCAACAAAGTGTTTTCATTGAATATATATATATATGATAGCTGTTAATAAATGTTTGTGTCTACCGGTATTTAGAATATAATGACACTGGTTGTAGGCTCGTGAAATAAATATAGTTTAAATGTTAATGTATTCAACAGAGAATGCAGTCTTTAAGTATTACAGGATGGGGTGCACTTAAAAGAAAATAGCAGAAGCTACAGCGAAGGGTCATCGAGGGCTGCATGAGACAGCACAATTCACCCCCCACCCCCATGTAAGTCTGGTGGGCACAATCTGATAAGCCTTAACAGGGCTTTAGAATAGTATTTAAAAGACAACTTGGGATTGTGGGGTAGTACACTGAGACAGCAAATGAGCTGGCCAATGGTTACAACAATGAGCGGGGCCCTTTGAAGAGCAATGTCTTATCAGCGCTCAGAAAATGACCCCTCTGCTGAAGCACATGTAGAGATAAAACAGCCCCTCTAGAGGACAGCACTGCACAACTTGACCAGTGACTGCCAAGGCTCAAACCATCCAGTGAGAATAGGTAAGGCATTAATCCTTAAAATTGCCATAGACTTGGTCATGTGTTATCAGTCTATAGCTATTTTAAACCTTTGTAGACAACTGTTTTATTGACATATTTTGATTGTGTTTTTAAAATACAAACCTTCTTTTTCACATTAGGCATTGCTATTGACAAAGGGAGAAAGCAACCGGGTTGGGGTCTGTGATAAGATAACAAGTAATCAGAGCCTTTGACCGCAGTGCATGATACAGAATTGGTGCATGTGATATGATATGATATGATATGGCATTTTTATTGCGCCTGTACACAAGTGTTTCTAGGTGCAACAAGACAAGGGAGGGAAGATAAAGGGAAGACAAGACAAACAATCCTACTAGTGTACAGTGAAGGATTGATAGCTCCCCACTTCACTGGACATATCTGTAAGTCACAAGCACTACAATGCTACTGGACAGCCCTATTGTAAGGCCGGGTAACAGAATTTTCCTTAAACAGCCATATGCCATGACTTATCTTATTCGTCTGTAGTCTATAGCTATTTAAAATGTTAAAGACAACTGTTTTATAGACATGTTCAGAGCGTGTTTTGAATCCAAATTCTCTCATAGTTTTTTTAAAGTTAAAATGGATTTCATACTCGGCTGCACAGTCATGAAAATATAGCCAAAGGTCATGCCTTATGTTATTAGTCTACAGCAGTGGTATTCAAACTTGTTTACACTTTTACTGCCATATCTGCTTACATTTTCTATTGATAGCACTCAGTTTGAAGAGCCTTGCTATTTAAAACTGTTAAAGACAACTGTTTTATAGACATGTTTAGAGTGTGTTTTCAATCCAAATTCTCTTGTACTCTCTTTAAAGGTTCAAAGGATTCCATTTGTGGGACTCCACGGCCATCAGTGGGGGATCTACGGGGGGGAGCTAACATTAAACAATGCCTGCCCATCGACAGCAACCCTAGATCTGTTAAAAGAAGTCGAAAAGTACCTGTGGTGCCTCTTGGTTACGCTTGCAGTGTAGAGAATGCTACTGTGGATCAGATTTGCTTTTTTGATTCATCAAGGGGCCTTGGAACCAGGTCCCCTACAACGGATCAGAGGGCCTTTTCAATGGAGTCTGATCTGCACCTTGGGGACGCTGCAGGTTGCAGTCTTGGATCATCAAGGGAACTTGGAACCATACCCCCTACAATGGATCAGAGGGCCTTTTCAATGGGGACTGATCTGCACAATGGGGGCACTGCAGGTCACAATCTTGCTCTATAAAGGGGCTTTGGAACCAGGCCCCCTACAACATAACAGGATATCTTTATGGCAAGCACTGATCAGTGTCCTAATATCAAAATACCCAATCACTGTAGAGCTTCAGCCAATTCCTTTACATGTGGAACCCACGACTGTATGTGTGGGAATGGGATTGGAACAGCTTAAAATGCGTGTGACATCATGCATGACAGCATATCATTTGGGGTTAAAACATCACTTCAAAAGCCTTTAACAGCCTCAGGCGAGACTGGCGCTGAAGAACAAGCTGGGGTGTGTCGATACAAAAGGTGTTTTATCTCCCCACTCTCACAAAAGACAAATGCATCTAGCCCCAGTACGGAACAATGTTACAAGTGAACATGTTGTTTGAAGTAGGGTCAAGGTCTAAAGGGACACGCTTGAGCCATAAGAGAAACAAGCACCCACCTAGCAGTGGGACAGGGACGTTACGCTGGCAAATGGCATTGCTATGGCCCACACTGATGCACCTGGTCTTCAGGCTATAGCAACAACAGATGACTACTATAGCGGGGTGACACACACCCATGTTCAACAGACCGATGACACAGACCAAGGTGTGGTAATCATTGGCGATGATGATGCTGTGATAGCATGTAACAACCTCATTATTAAACTCTGTCTACACTGTTAACTAATAGACAAAGTGCAACAGGTATTGGTTGGAAATTAGAAAATAATATAGGTAACTAAAGATAGAATTCTTGCAAATACTGTTGACAATGCCCCAATTGGTCCATCCAATAACAACACCAGACCCCGCGCCGATCATTCTCCAGCACATATCGCATCTATTTACCAGTATGAGCCGGATATCCCTGTATGAAAACATTATGGGAAGACGAGGGTGTATTTGTGGGGGCTAGTGATAGGTCAGTTAATGAGGGGGTACAGTTTGATTGTATAGATGCAGTGCTGGGTGTCAGAGGGCTGATGAGTTACAGCCATGTATTAATATGTCCACTCAGGAGGGTTGTGAAATGGCTTACAATCTCTTCGAAATGACCCACGGAACATTTGTTGATGGCCCGAGTACAAGCACTAGGCACACAAGCATGCATAATGTTCACGATGTTAAAACTCAGAAGAACACTGTCAATGATTCAGAATATGTGTTTGATAACACCCATTTATTTATTTAATTTATTTATTTATTTGCATTTTTAAAGCGCTCACACAGTCTGGGGGCATTGAGACGCTGTTACTGGAATATGTCTTAGTTGCGTATTTACAACACGCTTAATACCCAGAGGATTCTAAGCGCGGAGCCGGGGATCGAACCTGTGTTGCTTTGTGTCGTCTTGTTTCCAGGGCGAGCACGTTGCCGCTGAGCTTTCCTCCCAGGACATGCTGCCTCTACTGACATTCAAGATGGTGTCATAGTCAGTATCACCATTGTAAATGACACAAAAGCATGCATTGATCATGATTTTGAAACTCAGAAGAGCAGTGTTAATATCGCAGATAGGGTGTGTGATAATCTCCAGGTGGACCTTGCTAACCTTCAAAATGGACTTAACTCTAGTATAATCACTATAGATGACACAGCCGATGTATGTGGATATACATCCATCATATGTGTGGGCACCAGTAGTGTGCAACCCCCCCAACTCCAGCAACAAAAAAAGAGAAAAAACCCTATTGTAAAGATACATTGGCGGAACCTGACATCAGGGGTTCTTTTCAATATGTAGAGCAGGTCGTTTCTACATTAATAAAATGGCTGGATGATAGCACTATGGCCTTAGCGGTGGGGCATTATAGGGCATCCATGGTAAACCAGCTCAACTATCCTAATAGTGCAACATGCAATGCTCTAAATGTGGAACATATTAGTGTAGTGGAGGAGCCGGTTTGATTGAAAGCCATAACACATCTTCTATGCCTCTGATACCCACTGAAAATTATGGAGTAGTGATTCCTAGCTATAGTACAGTTGCTACTCCACCAATACCCACTGAAGGAGCAGTGCAATAATTAGATGAAACAGGGTCTAATGACAGCAAATGCTTGTGACTATTAAATAGCTCACACTTGATAATGAAATGGCTCATTTCAAAACAGGTGTGTCTTTTAAACAGAGATCAAACCGCTAGATCACGCTCGCATTTAACCAGCAACGAATATAACAGGAGTGATCCAACGTGTGAAATTGAAATCACAATCACTGTTAAAGCTGGCATGTCTCTACATAGTGGGGGTGGATACCCACTTCAGAGGGACCATAAAGACAGTGAATGATCCTTAAAATGGTGTAGATACAGATGCCAGCAACGTTGGTTATTTAAAATCTTCAGAAAGGCCAGGTTGGTTATATCCAGACGTGATTGTCTGAATATGTCATAACCCCAAACCTGAAAGGCTTATGCCCCTGTGTAATTAGAAAGGGTGTCGACATATCAACAGGTTTTTAAAACATTTGCAGCCATCGAGTATCATAAAGAATTCTGATTTGTAAACTTGGATCAGTTATGGTCCTTGGGACGCGAGTTAGCTGTACAAGCTGTAGAAACACTGGTGAGGCATACATTAGAAACTGTTGGGCCCAACGATTTTATACAGATATGCATGGATATTGATGTTTGAACCAGGCCTTTATTTACGAGGCAATACGTGCGTGAGGTCTTCTGTGTTTTACAATTTCTGGAAAACCTGAGGAGTTTCATGCAGAGTAAAACCTAAATTATGTGTGTTATTGTTCAGAATCGTTGCAGTAGTTGTCAGGCCCTGCTCTGGAGGTGTTTACAACCTTTCAACAAACTCATTCACAGTCATATTATAAAATCTAAAAGCAGATGGCTATCAAATTTCAATCATAGGCCATTAAATCTGTGCCTGGCGTCTAGTCTCAGAGTTATAATCAAACGGTGGAGATGTACAGACGCAGATAGCATTAAAAGCCCATGAGGAGCTGGGTATTCCAACAGACACACCTGTACGTTTTGGAGAGTTGGTTCCCTTTGAGTGGTATTTTGCTTGAGCCAACAAAATACAGTACCTCAACTTCAACAGAGGTGTATGGAGATACTTCCCATTAACGGCTAAAACAGCAAAAAACATGTTGTATGTTTTACATCACAACAATCATTTCTATGGTACAACAAATCTACAAAACCTCCTAGGGTCTAAAAACCTCTGTAAGCACTGTCACCAGATTTTCAACAACAAAAATTAAAACATCTGTTAGTTTCATTGTCACTGGTGCTTAAGAGACGAGTGCAAATCGCTTAAGCAGAGACCTTCAAAATATCTGCAATGTCACACCTTTGTGAGGTTTCATGTTTGTCGCTACATTGACATTGGGAAAACAACCGTAGGGCCTGTCGTGTGTCAGCCACATTATGAGTGTCCCACATACAGGAAATTTACCCACAAGAGTCATTCATGTAATGGGTTAATTATCCCGGTATGCAAAGTTACTGTTGTCCACATGGCTGAGCACCTGTGTTATATGACACCTGGTAGACCTCTAAAGAAAACCAAGGACTTTGTTGTGTATAATATGGAAGCTAGATAGGTGGATATAACAGACCAGCCAAACTACACTTATGACAGACATCTAACAGGTGATAGATGTTGGGAGTTTGATGGTGATTCATGTGTGAGTTCTATACACCTGTCAGTGCTTGTGGTAACGTTGAGAATATGTTTTATTGACTCCATGAACTTACTACCCATGAAACTCAGTATACTCCTAAAAGCTTTTAGTTTTCCCAGTTCAAATGGCTTCTTTCCACATCTTTTCAACACAACAGCTAATCAAAATTATGTAGGCCTGGCCAGCCCCCAATCAATATGGCATTCAATACATGATACCTAGCGAGAAAGACCAATTCAGAATGTGGTATAAGACAAATGAGCACAGGGTATTTGACTTTCACCAGGAATTAAGGGGTACTGTATAGAGGAGATATCAACATTTTAAACCAGACATTATTTTAGTTATGGGTGTGTGTTATCTGAACATCCCACGATTATCAATGGTCAACCGGTTTCAGTGAGTTATTATATTCCTTGTATCCCACTTTCTTCAGGACCCAATAGTTGGTTGGAAATAATTTCATCAATACCACTCAGCTGGTCACTGATTTAAAGGCTGGGGCCACTGTGTCTCAGACAATGAATTCCCTGTTAGGTACAATGGCACTGGCTCCAAACTCAATTGGCTCTGCTGGCTTTTATGCAGGGATGACAGCCATCTAAATTCAAGCTGATAGTCACATCTCGTCCGAGTGCCGTTGCAGCAAATGACCCAAATATACACACTTCACTGGTGTGGAAATTAGCAGCAGTACTTTCTGCGCAAATACCAGGGAACGGTTTCCATTATGTTATGCAGTCTCCCCTTTGTTGAAAACCTGACAGATGTGTCCTGCCCTGAAGAAAAGCTTTTCTCTGGTGCGAGTCTAGAAGTAGCACTGTGTGTCACCATACAATGGTATGATATGATATGGTTGATATGCTTTGGTTGATGACTCTGATAGGATGCTGTATGTTTGGGTAGTACTCCTTGGCGAACTGTCCAGTTGAATGCCTTGGAGGGTTTGTTCATTTTCTGATAAACGTGGCATCTCTGCTGCCTAAAGTATCCCACAAACTGACATATTGAACTTCTGTGAGTGCCACAGTCAACTGTCCTTCCAAATGTATGGGTTTGGCCAGCTTCACAGTGAAGTTGGAGATTTTGTTCCCTGAGAATGTATCTGCGGAGGTGTTGCTGGGGAGCATAATGTAAATAGATGTACACCGCATGACTTTCTCGCTGTTCACCTGTAGGCTCTAGAAAGCTGGCATCCACCCAACTGTTGAATTTCACAGGTCACCCCTGCCATTGCACTAGATATTGCTACCTAGCGACTCTTTCTTTACTAGTTATGACCTTCTCTATTCTATAAACTTTGTTGGTCTTTGCTGACTTTTTGGATCTCCTCCCAGAACAAACACTTTGAACAGCTTTCCCTAAGTAATCGATTAGTCTGTATATATAAATACCTTCCCAGAGAGACACTTCATCTATAATAAACATCTCATCACTGCAGTTTGCTCATACCCCTTTGTAAAGACGGCCTTGAGTTTTGAGATCCTCACATGATCACCCTTTTTAAAGGGAATTCCTGTCACCTTTTCACAATGCCTTTTGCCAGACAGGATTTTCCAGACCTCCAAAGAATTCTGTGGTGTTACAGCTACTGGGGTAGTTTAATAGATCTATAATGTGTGTTGTCATATCTATGGGTGTTTCTGAGTTGTGAAGAAATGCCAAATCCGTGTTTTAAAGGTTTTGTATAAAATGTTCTACAATAGAGGCTTTAACTTTTGGAGTGTGTTATGAAATGGTGCACCCCGTTGGCCTCATTACAAGAAGGGCGGAATGGGTTTAAGGGCGCTGTTAATGGTGCCGGCGCCGTTTAACCCATTCCGCCCTATTACGAGGTTCCCTTGCGGGACCCGCTCTGGACATCGGGTTCTACCAGACGTCCAGAGCGGTTCCTGCGAGGGGACCAGGGAGCTAACAATGGGCCCATCATTAATGGGCCCGTTGTTAGCTCCCTCCCCATTCACATTGAGCCCTATGGGGGCTCGAATGGGAATGGGGAAGGACCGGGTCCGGGTTCTCTGAAGGAGGAAACCCGGGCACGATTTTGGAAGCAGCCATGCCCTTATTAAGGTCATGGCTTCCTCCAAAGTCGTAATGAGGCCCTGTGTTGTTTTAGAAGGATATAAAGTGTTTTTTTTAGAAACTCCATAACAGCATCTATCTGTAGTTTCATGGCAACTGGGACACTGTTTAATATGCATTTAAAAGCCATTGCTACACTGGGGCCAAGCTTGTCTTTTAAAGTCTCAACATTGGTGTATTTTGATAGGACATCAATGACAGCTAGAATATATCAGAAGCATTCATTGTCTCCCAGGAACTGGCTCATATGCATAATTTCAGGCTGCCATTGTTGATCCATATCAGGTACCGGGGTCATTCCTTGTTTAAAATATTTTCGGACCGGCTTGATTAGCGTGCAGGGCTCCTGATTTGAAAGTCACATTTCGACAGCACTCCTTGACATATTCTCACCATCAGTTCTCAATTTACAATACACATCCTCAACACCTCCATTAATAGCAACACACCCTTCATCGTAATGTATTTTGGATAGCTTTACACAGGACATGTTCCCCCATAGCCATAAAGACACAACTCCATTTTACAAACAGATTTGTATTGACATTTACAACACTCGAATTTCATTCAGATTTACACCATCAGATTTTTATTCACATTGAATATCTGGGGTTATCTGCTGCTGTACAGTTATCAATCAGGCTGCAAATTCTGCAGTATGCTCAATTACCTCATACACACCCTGCCATTCACTCTGTCAATAAACAAACATACACTGCTTACCAATGGCTGATAAAAATGCAGAAAGCTCACTATCAAACAGCCAATATCCTTTAACAGCTAGGATATGATGTTGCATGTCATACACCGCCAGCTTCAATGAAAGTTCCACAGGTAGCCTTAAATTATTGAAACCTCCTTTGTAGCAATTTCACCAGTAGATGTCCATTGTAAGGGGCATCTGTTGGAACCTGTGTTTGTGCTATATAGTGACTGTCCCTGATGTGGTGTGTGGATGTTGTGCATTGTAAGGGAAGGAGATGTGCTATATAGTGCCTGTCCCTGCATGTTGAGAGCTGGTGATGTCATGTGGAATGTTGATGTGTGAATGTGAGACTGTTTACCTGAAGGTTCTACACTCAGGCAGTTACAGCTCCCCTGCCTGGGTGATGGGCGCCAGTGTTATCTGTCCTTAGTACTTAATGTAACTATAACTTAAGAACCTGTAACAAACCACTTAGATGTAACCATAAGAAGCCTGGAGGTCACTTTACTACAGTTTGTGTTACACAGACCATTGTTACATTCACAACGGTATGCCCACAGTGGTGTTTGCAGATAACACAACATCCTTGGGGATACTCTGTCTAGATTCTCTTTAAGTAAAGCCAACATTAATTGCTGTACACATCCACTGGCAAGTTTGACATTAAAATGGCAGCTCCCCAACAGGTGTTCATTTTTTTATTTCCTGCAAATAAGCATAAATACATGTATATATCTACATTATCTGGCTTAATTGGTCAGTGTATGGGGCACCATGCACATTTCTCTGCTGCAATGGCTTAAATATACTTCATCCTCCCACTTGCAAATCATTTCTCAATGAAACTTCTAACACATAGCAGACACTCCCATCCAAATGGCTTCATATTCAGGAGGGGCTTATACACCTCTTTTAGACATGCGTTGTTCGGTCCCTGTCCCAACCCTTAATTGGATTGATGGCTGGACTAGATAAATCATTTTTACAAGACATTTAGAGCTCAACATGTAGCATATTTTACATAATGAATCAAGCATTCATGAGCCTCCTGCTGCAGATCGTCCATTTTATGCACGGCACACCATTTGTGACTCTGTTGTTTTAAACACGTTTTCACCACTATGGATGTGAAGCCCAGAATGGCTAGGATATAGCCCAGCTCACAACTGATGAGGTATTTAACACTATCAGTCTCCAATTATTGAACTAGATTGCTTACACAGTCCATTATTGATATTGCCAGGGTTTTCAATTTCATTTGAGCAGCAAACACAGCAAATATTTACAGTGTCTGCTACAGCTTGGCTCTCCTCATTGCCATCCTTTTTATCAGCTGGAGTCTGTTGACAAAAACAGAAACGCATGGTTTTCAATGCAGGTTAGGTGTCACACCCCTAAAAGGTACAAATATTTGCTTTAAAAATATACCCACCGGCTGGCACAATGTCCAATATCCTTCTGTATCCCCCAAATGTTCAGCAGGTCAGGGTCACTCTTCTCCACCTCAACTCCATCATTCTGCATTATATGGGCTTGCATTCATTGTCTTCAGACTCCATTTGACCATGCTGCATTTCTAATCATGATAGCACAGGCTCTACGCCCATGGGCTGCTTGAGAACCATGGCATCAGTACCGGTAGCCATTTTTTAAATTTTCCATATCTTCAGCTGCACAGTGTGTGCTTTGCTGTGAGTCTGTCCACCATTGCTCTGCGAATTGGAGGTGGAACATGGCTGTGCCGGTTAAAAGACATTTTCATGGAGAAATGAAGTGTGGAAAGGAGACCTTTGTAACAACAGTACAACAGTGAGGTGGTAAACTTGGGCTATAATCAACATCCAGCAAACAATGCTTACCCAGAGGGAGGGGGAGAGGTGAATGCCCCATTACAGGCTAACAATGAGCGAACTCATTCACTTTTTTTGGACACCCTCCCTAAACAACCCCCCTTTAATGTCTTGGTGAAAATCACTGCATTTACAGCCATATATACTGCCGACCGACAGAGGACTGAACCTCTAGATGCTGAACTTGATCAAGGTATATCAGAGGTCTTGCAAATGGAGCAAAATTTGACTGCTAACATCTGAAGTGATAAGGATAACCAAAACCGGGGCATGAGGGTTGTCTCCTAAAGAGCCAAATAAAGATTGGGAGACTCCAAGCATAATAAGCAAACCGCTTCTAAAATCTTTGCCAGAACTAGGAAACGTTCCGAAACCTAAGGTTACTTGGAAGCCGCTGACTTTTGGGAGTGAATCAAAAATAATACATTCTTCTACCGCAAAGCCCTGCCACATGTACGGCTGGGACTAACATCTACACTAACATCCAAACAAGATGTGACATGTGAGAACAGGGTGGAGGTACATGATGAAGATATGCTGAAAACCATGAGTTCTATCGAAAACCACGCATTTGGCTCAAGCACCTTGCTCCATACTCCAACAGAAAGAGGCAATGCAGATTCCTGATCTGTTGAGAATCACAGAGACGGTGGCAAAGATGCACAGACGATCATTCACCTCATCATCCAGGATTTGGCGACTCTACCCATGACAGAATCAAACATGAACGCATCAACCACTGTAAATAACTAAATGATTTCAACTAACCAGGGGGGGCTAGTGACCCTTTTGGAACTGCAGTGTGAGCCAATCTTTCAAAGTTCTCCTACACCATTCTTTAGTGGTGAAAGAACAGATGAAACTGAAAATGGTGAGGAACCAGCCCTCTTTTTAAACAAAAAACACGGGGGGCTCCTTTGCCTACAGAAGGTTTGGATTCACAGTACACTGGATAGTTCAAGGTTTATCACACTGTCAAGCCAATTAAAACAATGTCAGAGCGAAGTGCATGGAAAATACAACCAGACTTCAATGATCATTCATTTAAAATACATACAGTTTAATTTAGATAAAGGAAAAACTTTTTGTTAAAAACAAACACCTAAAGAACTTGAAAAGTGACCAGTGCTTCAACAAAAGTGCTAAGTGCTAGTCACCAATGGACTGACAATGTGCAAAATAATACAATAGTTGTATCTCTCCTAGATACTACAATCACATTGGATATACAAATATATACATATACATAATTTCAGGGTTCTTTGGACCTTGATACTTAAGTAGATAGAGCCACACGAAATGCAAAAACAGAGAATATTAGTGAAAAGAAAATCAATTTTTCTCTATTGTTGATGCCTTGGTCCAGAAGTACCTATAGTGCATCTCTTTCAGAGTCCTTGTACTCTCATAGATACTTGACAATAGTAACTGTCAATACCCTACATGTTTCATTCCTATAATAATTGGAGTTGCTGTTAGGAACTTCTTCAAGGGAGCTAGTGCGTCGGTGCAGAGGAGCACTCAATACCCAATTCATAGTGGTGACAACAAGAGGAGTTTGATACAGCGATACTGGCGTGACTGTGTGGAATCTTGAAGATAAAGTCCCAGGGGACAGTAGAGCAAGGTAAGATAAATGTCCTCGCAACTTTGTCTTGAATACAAAGGGTCAAATCCAGGCCAAATCGTCTATTAATATCGGTAACTGATCCTAAAGAGGCTGCATTCATTCTCAGTATAGCAGTCTCGTCGTTCCTTGGCAAGTGATTGGAAGTTGTACAGGATGGTCATCTTGTCATATTTATGTAAAGATGGATACAGGAGGCGTTGGCCCGGAATGGTAATAGAGTCCTATATGGCTCCTACGGATTTAACGTGAGCCCAAAATGGCTGGTACCACTCTCTTCTGACTGCCATGCAAGGGAAACCAGCCCCCACTTCTAAGATCGGCATGGGTGTGAATATGGCCTCAAGGTCGGCAACCAAATGCAATAGTAAATGACCAAGATTGTCACAAGGGGACTTTACAGCTTTATACCCGGAGGTTCATATAGATCAGGGGTCTGCAAACGGTCAATCGCGAGCGACCAGTAGCTCGCCTGATCCCTTGAAGTTGCTCGCGTTCGACTTTCAGAAAGGAAAAAAAGGGAAAAAAATGATGCAACGACATGCTCTGACCAATCACAGGCCTGCAAATCTGTAAAGGATATATAATGCATCCTGGGATTGGCCAGGGCAAGGTCCTTGATGAAAGCTGTGCTCCCATTGGCCACAGTGGTTTCCTTTTGTGCTCTGTGGGTTAGCCCGGGCGTTCTCTTTTAAAAGCACTGTGGTGCACACTTTTTGCATGCTGGAGCTGGCCTGAGGCTTGGATTTGAGGGCGGGGGCCAACTGAAGCAGCATTTTAGATGAGGTGAGGTTGGGTGGGTCGGGGGAGGTGGATTGTGATTTTCTTTTTTTCTTCTGTGTGTGTGCTGAGCTACTGCGGCTCTGCCCCTCATGTGCGCACAGCTGTTTGTGCTGTCGGAGGAGGGGCGGGCAGCTTGGCAGCAAGTCTGCCGAAAGGAGCCCAGGGAAAAATGGAGGCATTTTGCTATCATGCTTAATATCTCCGCTCGTCCTGGTCTCATTTTCTACCATGTAAGCTACTTTTAGATGGCAGGGCACCTGTGAGCAAGCCTTCTTGGGACTTCCTCGCCGGAGCCCTGCCGTTTGTAAGAGTAGTTAATATGACTAAAAATGAGCCCAGAGCCAAGCGGAGACATTCAGCATGATAGCTAAATGCCTCAGTTTAACCCTGGGCTCATTATCTGCCACAGGAGCTAAATTTGGAAATGGCAGGGCTCTGGGAGAAAGCCCTACTCCTTTCCCAAGTGTGGCAAGCTGAAACAGTGTCTGTGTGAAAGACAGTCATACGGACACCATTTCAGCTTGTCACGCTTAGGCAATGAGCAGGGCTTGCTAACAGAGCCCCGCTATGTCCAAATGTAGCTTCTGTAACTGAGAATTAGCCCAAGACGAAGCAGAGACATTAAGCGTAATAGCTAAATGCTTCCGTTTCGCTCAGGGTAATTTTCCATTACAGGAGCTACATTTGGACACAGCAGGGCTCTAGGAGCAAACCCTGCTCCTTTCCCAAGTGTGGCAGGATAAAACGGTATCCGTGTGAAAACTGTCATAAGGACACCGTTTCAGCTTGCCACACTTAGGCAATGAGCAGGGCTTGCTAACAGAGCCCCGCTATGTCCAAATGTAGCTTCTGTAACTGAGAATTAGCCCAAGACGAAGCAGAGACATTAAGCGTAATAGCTAAATGCTTCCGTTTCGCTCAGGGTAATTTTCCATTACAGGAGCTACATTTGGACACAGCAGGGCTCTAGGAGCAAACCCTGCTCCTTTCCCAAGTGTGGCAGGATAAAACGGTATCCGTGTGAAAACTGTCATAAGGACACCGTTTCAGCTTGCCACACTTAAGAAATGAGCAGGGCTTGCTACAAGAGCCCTGCCATTCCTTGTAGAAACTGATAATGTTGGAAGCTTCTTAAAAACGAATACAATTCATTATTACATCTTTTATTTAATTTGCTCTGCCATGCATAGTGTTACATTCAACTCTGCATGCTGCCTCATGAAACACCTGTCTGTCCTTATGTCACTAGTCTGCTTCATTTTGGGAAACTTTGGTAAACACCTGAACGTCAGCCATATTGTAATTAATTAACAGCATGTAACCCGCTTGTCAATCTAAATGACTGATAATGCAATCCAACAAATGGAAATGTTAGCGTCTCACAACATTTTCTGAGCCTCTGGCATTCTGCCCTGTATGGAGAACATAAACATATTGTTTGATTTTAACAAAATCCATTCAATAAAACAGGCAAATACTTCAAGCAACAAAAATCATCAACGCATTAAGAGTCCCTTCATTCCTGCAATCTTCTAGTGACGCCCCTACCCCCTCTGAGCAGGGTGCATTACACTGTTGATTGCTGACCGCTTTGGACTTCTGTGTGGGTGATGTTAACCTCATCCCGTTTAGGAACACATTTCCTCTTCACTGAATACTTGTCGTAGAAGCCTTCTTTCTTAACCTGTGATGATCAGCCCATTGAGTTATTAATTTATGGCAGGCCACCTCTTGTTCATCTTATTGCACTGTATTTGTTTTGTGTAACAGCGCTTTGACGCCTATGTGTTTAAGCGCTATACAAATAAATACCATAAAATAAATTAAACAAATCTGCTGAAGAAATGATGCTTAGATAGGGAAGGCCTGTACTTCTGGCATCTTGTTTTTGTCCATCCACATCTATTGGAATTTCTTAGCACCAAATTAATGTCTCAACCATTTCTCCCCATCACCTTGTTGAATGCATCCAACAATGTAATTAAGCAATAACAGACAAGGGATGTCCTCCTTCCTTTCTTGTAGATGGGTATTATTCCACCCATATTCCAAGTCTCTGGTAACTTCCCGGGAGAGGGAAGACTGCTCTACAAATGCTGGCTAGCAGTGGAGCCCACATCTCTACCAGCTTGTGATTTAGGTCCATCAACAGTCTGTAATCTGTACATAAAAGCCATGAATGGATAACTATTTTACGCTTGACAGTGGACAAATTGAGAACTTCGTAAACTGTCCCATAGATCTTGTTGGGCAACTGTCCCATAGATCCTACAAAGGTCAAGACTTAACACTTTTTCTCATGGTGAAGACTTTACCACACTATGATTTTGTGTTTGTGGTTCGGCCATTGCCCTATAGGCCTGCCCGAGCCTGGGTGGGAGTGTCATTAGGACTTTTAAGGGCAGTCAACAAAGTAGGCTTTGACCTTCATTATGCTTGGCTAAATTCTGTAACTTGGCATAGGTGCATGCCACAAAGTTAATATTTTCAGGAAATTGCGAATGTGCCAAAATGGCACTGGTTTTAATTTGTTGACTGAGCAGAACTTTTTGTGCTCAATTATTTTCAAAACCATAATAACACATTGAAATCCTCCTCAGATTACATTGCACGTTCAGTCCCAAAAGAAACATACAAATGACACTTGTTGAAATCATGTACGCAGAAGTAGGTGGACCATCCAGCAAAAAGGTAGAAGACGTATCATTTTCATCAAGAGTGGGAGACCGATTTCTTTTTCGCAAGTGTAAAAGGGAAGTGTGTGTGTTTAATCTGCAGTGCCAAAGTTGCAGTGGGAAAAAAGAGTAATGTCGAGAGGCATTTTGGGACAATGCATGCAAATTATGAAAAGAATGTTCCTAAAGGAAGTCATCTGCGATCCCAAAAAGTAGCTGAACTAAAAGCTGCCTGCAGATGCAACAATCATTTTTTACCCAACCAGCACAAAAAGCAAATGCTGCAACAGAGGCATCCTTCAAAGTTGCAAATTATTTGACAAGACACAATGTACTTTTACAGATGGTGCAGTTGTGAAATGGCTCTCGTGGCAGAGTCAGTTTTACAAGATTTTAAAAACTACCCTGAAATTATGTCTGCCTTTTCAGATGTGTAGTTAGGTGCAAACACAATGGCAAGGAGGCTATCTGTACTATCAGCTAATGTCATGGGGCAGTTAGAAAAAGATGTGAGCATATGCAATTTCTTTCCTTCCAGTGTGATGAATCAGTTGATGCAAGTGATACTGCCCAGCTGGCACTGTTTGAAGACTTCACCAATAAAGAGGAATTATTGACCTTGTTGCCTCTGAAATCCGCAACCAGGGGTGTTGATATCTGCAATGAGGAAAATAATTCTTTTGTCACAACAAAAATTCCATTGAACAAGTCAGTGGCAATAACAACTGATGGTGCACAGCAATGACCCAGCGTCATTCTGGTTTTGTTGTGTGTTGTAAAGCAGACCCTGATTTCCCTCCATGATAGCACTACCACTGCACCATCCACTGGCAGTCAATTTGTGCCAAAGTGATGGGGTTTCATCATGTAATGGCCCCTGTTGTGCGAATTATGAATTCAATTTGTGCAAAGGCCAAACAGCACAGAATGTTCAAAATATTCACGGAAGAACTATCTGCCGCACATGGTGATCTATTGCTACATACCTAAATCCGATGGCTTAGCAGGGGAAAAATACTACGTCGCTTTTTTTCACTTTTGCCAGAAATCAAAGACTTCATGGGGTCAAGAAATGAAGACATCAGACAATTATGAAGCATTTCTTGGCCACTTGATTTGGCATTTCTGGCAGATGTAACTGTGAACTGCAAGGCAAAGGAAATACCATTGCATCATTTCCTTTCTGTAATCCAAATGCTGACAGAGAATACATCTAGTCCTGAACTCCTGAGCATTGACAAATACAGCAGTCTCCTGATCAGGCTTAAGGAAGAGTTCAGTGACTGTTTCAGGGATTTTCGAAAGGATTGAACCTTGTGTGATGTTCATCGCGAACCCCTTCATGTAAGTCAATGTTTGTGAACTTACAGAACAAATGAGTGAGCTGTTTAACCTGAACAGTTTTGTTATGGAAATGGAGATTGTCAGCCTGCAAGAGGACATTCAGTTGAAAAGCAGAAAATCTCACACCAATTTCTGGAGCCTTGTTGATTACAAGGAGTACAGTAAACTTTGCACAGCAGCATTAAAAGTGACTTCTCTGTTTGATTCCACCTATCTTTGTGAATCTGCATTTTTCAGATATGAACTTCCTCAAATCAAAATTACCAACTCGCCTGACCGATGAGCATTTGAGTGACTCTATCCAAATTGCTGTATCAAGTTATACACCAGACTACAGAGCACTGGTGGATGGAATGCAGTGTCAACCTTCACACTGAATGTCCCAATCGCTTTCCTACATTGTGAAAGTCTTTTTATGAGACAGCTTCGAACAAAAAAGAATAATGCAATAAAGAGGTTTTTGAACTTTATTAAGATAATCGTGAAGGCATATGTTATTCCCTCTATTTATAAAGGCTAAATTAACAGCTAAAAAAAATCAGTACAAGTTCCTATGTTTATGAACATCCCAAACTCCTGATATCACCTTCAAGTAGCTCTCCACTGTGTTGGCCCCGAATGTAAAGGTTGGAGACCCCTGCTATAGATGTAACTAAATCCAATAAAGCCTCTCAAATGACCATTGATGTTTTGTGCCTTTTGCAGCTCAAAGCACGGAAAATGGAGCACCCAATCCTAAATCCACAGGGATAGACACCAACACCTTGGCAGCACTAACCATTACAATTGCGCCCTTTGCAAAATTGTATGAGACTTTGTATGGACAACTCAAAGATCACACAATGCTGCTAGCGATGATGCACTCGAAGATACTCTTGGTGGCAGGAATTGTAACTGCAGTGAAGGAAAACATGGATACAATCTCTGCCAAACCACGAATATTCTTCGGAGTATCCTAAATCTAATCATCCAAGACAAGCACGAAAGGAGACTTCAAAGGTCCAATACAGCATTACCTAACCAAAATGGGATGGACCCAACCAAACTAAAGAGGCATGTCCTGGTCGACAAACAGACATTGATTCGCCAACCTATGATTGCTGAAGAAAGCGTCCTGATTCAGGAGTCTGCTTGTGAACCGGAGGTGCAAATTGCAATCAGCCGCAAAGACAAAGTAACGTCGGCATCACCTGGGACACATCGAAATAGAGGGGAGAGCACGATTGGCTTGAGACCTTTGGAAATAGTTGCTGATGGTACAACTAACACTGTAGTGAGGAACAACGAGAACAACAGTATTTTGGAGGCATTTGAAGAGCAGCGCAGGATAGAGACAGGAACTTGGCAGAAATGAAGTTGTGGGAAAAATCTCTGTCTATAAATTCCAAATCAGTGAAAGAATACACAATCTTTTTAAAGTTAAAAAAAGGAGGGAAAAACCCAGATCACTCAGTTCAACCTCCCAACATCCAAACGTAGGAAAGCATTTACAACAAAAGAAACCTAAAAAACAAAAATTGACCAGCAAGACAAGAATAAATAACTCACAACAGTTTATACGTAATCTGACTATGCCCGAAAACACAGATGAAAGTCCAAAGCATAAAAGTATTTCCACTAAAGTAACTTGTGATGAATGCATAGAACAACTCTCCAGCTTTACAGTGGAGCAACTTCAGCTCTTATCCTCCAACGCATCGTATGTGGAGCTAATGGATATGTCAACATACACTATCACTGATGCAGAAACATCAGTTGAGTCAAATTTAATGAACAGTCTGATTAAAAATCAACAATACTGCAGGGAACATATGTTCTCACAGATAAGAAAAATCATTGGAATGACAACAGAGACTGTTCATTACGGGATGCCTTATTACGAAGTCCCCTAGCGGGACCCACACAGAACATCTGGTTAGACCAGACGTCCTTTGCGGGTCCCGCAAGGGGACCAAGGAGCTAATAATGGGGCCATTATTAACGGGCCCGTTATTAGCTTCATCCCCTTTCCCATTGAGCCCTATTGGGGCTCAATGGGAATGGGGATTGGTTTTGTGAATGAGGAATTACCGGGACCTCCAAGGTTGGAATGACCCAGTAATTCCTCATTCACAGAGCCCGGTACTGGAACCTGTTATGGAGGCCCTGGAGCACAAAGAATCTGACTAGTTTTTAAGACCGACCCTTTCACTGAGAAGGAAAAGGAGTGGGAAACAAATAATAAAAACATGTGTTTCAATGTTACCCAATCTGGCCATGAAGAGCAAGACCTGGAATGCCAATGTTCGTTTTTGACTCACCCAAGCTTCACTTTGGAGGATAAATGGCATATTTTCAGATCAAATAAGAGAAGGGCCTTTGGGGAATCGAATAAGCAATCACACGCCTTAAATTTTAACAGTAGGCATGATTGTGTATTGTGTACCCTTACATCAGAATTGTAATATTACGGATTAATGGATTGAGACCTGACATCTATAATTCAGTCATGCTCTTTCACCTTTATTGGAGTCATGATGCAAAAGAAGCTCAAAACTTCCAATCGATAGTAAGGGGTTTCATGGACAGGTCTCTTGAAACCTGGTCAGATCTAAGAATAATCCTATGGATAGATTTGAATATTTACTGTTTCGATCATAATAACATACTGATAAATGACCCCAGGGTATCATTGACGAAGGTAGAAAAGAGAGGGTTTCTTTGACGAGAAGAACTAACTTCAAGGAACATACATCTGCTAAATGGGCAGACAAAGGGAGGCATGCTGCCTAAAACGACATCGAAAAGAGGCACAGATGGACAGGTGCTAGATTACATCTTTGTATCAGAATACATGCTTCCAGAAATGTTAGCCCTCTAAATTTTGCAAACAACATATAGTGACAATAACATCTTTAAACTATCTTGTAATGAGTGGGGGAGAGTGGCAAACGAGACGTGTAAACAAGCAGAAATAGGCTGATTATGAACTCCTCAAGAATTGTATGGCTAACCGAGAACTTTGCTGGCCAGATGATCAGTTTACGACGAATCCTATTCCATCAGATCGATGGGTGGAGCACTTCTCCTCTGTCTTTGAAAATAGTGGTGACTCAGAGATAAGATAGAATAAGTGTTCTAACACCAATTGGGTGTTCCCAATTGAAAAAGAGGACATTGTCGAACTAATCAAAAAATCCAGCAACTCTAGGGCTCCTGGCCCTAATGGGATGACAAGCCCCATGCTGAAGGAGAACACTGAACTATGGGCTTCTTCCTTTTGACATTGTTTAATCTTGTAAAAAGGTTAAGGAGGGTCCCGCATTAATGGAAAGCATCTGTTGATCCAATCTTCAAGAAGGGTGATAGGTCTGAACCTAAAATGACAGGCCTACCTTGATGTAACCGCTAAGATCTTTGCGGGCCTATTGCTGAAGGAGCTTGCCGACTGGGTTACTAAACCCGAGAACTTTGACTTGATGCAGTCTGGTTTGTCAAAGAGGTAGGAACATCATTAAATGTTTTTCTAATTAACATATTGAAATCACGGGTAGTTGGAAACAATAAGAAAATGTATCTAGCATTTATATACCCAGCTCAAGCCTTTGACACCATAAATAGAAACCGACTGTGGGCAAAGCGAAGGTCTCGGGAGTGCTTGAGTGGCATCTTGGAGGAAATTGTAGAATTGTACTTGGATACATCTTTAAAAGTGAGATTAGACAGGAGGGGGACACTCACCGAATCTATCAGAAGTGAGAAGGGCCTCAAACAGGGATGCCCACCTGCGCCTGCATTTCTCAGACTTAAGCAAAAGTATGAATACAGTGAGAATTTTCCCTCCCTCTCTAGATGGTAAACCATGGAAGAGATTCATATATGCTGATGAGCTAGTCCTGATCCACCAAACCCCAATTGGGCTGCAAAGGCAGTTAAATACATTACAAGCCTATATTGGAGAGAATGGACTAAAGATAAAGGTTGCAAAATCTAACATCCTTATTATGCAATCGGCAAACATCAAGGGAAGATGCAAGCATTCATGGTATTTGAACAATGAGAAACTAACCAATGTAAACACCTTTGTATATTTATTAATGCAATTGAGCAACAGCATCAGAGATGCCCCTAGGGAAGCAGACTAGCAGAGAAAAGCCAAAAACCTCAAAAGCAGAAAACCCTAAAAAGATATGGGAAATTATCACATTGACCAGTTGTCTCATTCTATTGCTTGAAGGTGACGCCCATCTTAACCTACGGTACGGAAGCCTTCTTCTCACTACCGGAAACTAAATGGGCAGTGCTCGAAGGTCTGTTTTGGAAACGGGTCCTGAGCATGCCGAAATCTGACCCTATACAAGTAATAAGAATGGAACTGAGCCATATATCATTGCATGCTATAGTGGCTTGGAAAAGACTATCATTATATTGTACATCGTAAATGTATAGCATTGGAGCCTGTACGGGGATTTATTATGATAAAGGGAGCAATAAATAAAAACTCTGAGCCAGTATAAAAGGGATGGAAAAATAGTTGCTTTGCATTACTGAATGACTTCAATGCCTCTGAAGAAACTTTGATAGGCAACCTAACTTTGATCAAGTACAAGCTGTGGTCCAAAGATTGGATAACAATGCTACAGCTACAAGCTTACAAACTATATGCTCAATTGATACCAGAGACTCGAAAATACAATACCTTACCTAAATACCTGATTAAATTCACAAGCAGCCCTTATCGGACTCAGTATATAAGATTTAGGCTGAACACGATAAAGGGAAGGTATAGCTGATATCATGTGTCGATTTATGGAAACTAGATAATTCAAAAGAAACTTTGCAACACCTGGTATTGTCGTACACTGCTTTAACTGACTTGAGAACAAGGATATTGGGCAGTTATAGTGATGAGAAAAGTATGTGGCGGGCAGACCAGTGGTGGTTGGCATTTATACACAGAGAAAGATGATCATGGACTTAAGGTTTGGTAAAGTTCTTAAATTAAATATGTATACTATTAGAATACCATTTTACAAAAGATTAATGTAAATTGGGCTGATGATTGTCTTTTCTTCTTCTTTCTTTTGTCTTTTCCTTTTTTTGTCCTTCTCTCTTCTTCTTTGTTCTTCTTCTTTCTTTTGTGAATGTTTCTAATGATTTAAGTGACGAGTTTGGTAAAAGGTTTTGTTGTAAGCCAAATGCCTATACAAAATAATATATATATATATATTCAGTAAAAAAACTTTGTTAAAGGGACGTTATGGTTCCAAGTAAAACCGAAAACCCCCTGAAATTCACCAGTTATGGTAAGCTCAGCAACCATAACTCGTGCCACCATGGTGCACGCTAACACTAACACCCAGGACATCAAAGATGACATTACAAATGTTATTGATGACATCACTGATGACATCACATGTCTGGCTCACTCTTTTTTCCTTTACTGATATATCAAGTCCAGTAACACTTAGGAAATAAAAATTCAAAAAGTCCTATATTTGTACACTTATGCTTCAAACATGTTCTTACAGTAATTCATTTAGGGTCCACTCAAAGCATATGAAACATATACAAAGGGGAAAACACAGACTTGGAAGAAAGCAATACTTTCTATGTATGAAGATGATTAGTAAGGTTATCAACAGTGTCTTATAGTTCTATTGCTTTTTTTATTATTGTACTTTCCCTGGATATGGTTATATTTGTACACATTGCACGTACACTACTTTCCTTAGGGCCTAGTCACAATATGTGATAGTTATACATAGGAAAATAGTAAGTTTGAAGCAGAGCAATAATTTCTGTACATGAAGATAATCATTTAAGTTACTTCACTTTACCTGTACATGCTCATATTTGTAGGTGTAGTTGTCTGTGTTTTGTTTGCAGTAATGCAATAATGTAGTTAGTGATTTTTATTAGGTACTTATATATTTCACAGTATGCAAAACTCTAATAAGAAGGCATTTATAATTTTAGTATTTAACATCGCAAGATTTTTAATATTGCATCTCCATCATGAATCCTGCAAACTATGCCTATGTTACGACATGTGTACATTAGTATATTGTAAACAAAATCATAATACAATACTATTTGGATTAATTCATTGCTTAATGCACTACGTATCTCATGATATTTATTCCAATGATCCTTGACACTACTTTTAACATTGCAATAAGAATCCCATGTGTAGACTTTTCATGAAATGTAAATGCACATGTGATGTCATCAGTGATGTCATCAATAACATTTGTGATGTCATCTTTGATGTCCTGGGTGTTAGTCTTAGCAGTGCACCGTGGTGGCGCGAGTCATGGTTGCTTAGCTTACCATAACTGGTGAATTTAAGGGGGTTATCGGTTGTACTTGGAACCATAACGTCCCTTTAACAAAGTTTTTTTACTGAATTTCATAGGTGTTTAGTAGCGCAACTTAACCATAACGTCCCTTCAACAAAGTTTTTTTACTGAATTTCATAGGTTTTTAGTAGCGCAACGTAACCATAACATCCCTTTAACAAAGTTTTTTCACTGAATTTCATAGGTTTTTAGTAGCGCAACTTAACAGTAATACCTCTGACTTTATGTACATGTAACATGGAACATACTGATCCCCCTCTACTGAATTTGATGTCCGCGAACTCTTCTAATGTCCGCGGACATATGCGGACAACAGCAACACTACCCAAAAAGTCTGGGGGGTATGTTTAATTGTTATATCATAACATATGAACATTGTACAAATTCACAAACCAGCACACATACACATTATATGTAGTAATAAATAAAAAGTGTAACCCATATATATAACACATTAACCATTCATTTAAATACAATATGTTCTAAAATGGAATATACCAAAAAAAGAAAGATAGGCTTCCAACATGATTACCTCACAGAAACTCCACAACTAAGAGCAACAGCAGATCTACAGACCAGTAAGAACACACCTTACCAGAAGCTAGTAAGTTTACTGCATTTTACTCATATATTTCTAAACTTTCTGTATTAGATACAACAAAAAGTGATTTTTTTTTCTCACAGAAATGTCTACTACTCTGGAGTTGCTAGAGGAGCATTTCCCACGTAAGGAAATGCCTGAAGATAGTGAACCTAATGGTAGACACTTTACTATATAAACCAATTAATAAATATTATTTTATATACATTTAACATATACATTTTATTTTTTGTACAGACCATACAAACATTGAAAATAGTAAACAAAAAGAAATATTGGATAAGACTCTCCAGCACATGGAAGAAAAAATGGACCTACTCATGGCAAATTTCAACAATTTAAAAACTACATACCATTGTCCCACATGCACCTGTCCCCCCTCACCATATCCCAGTCAATTATCCCCAAACCCTCTCAATGAACCAAAATGTTTTGATGAGACTTCCATCCCTTCTTCACCTCATATGAATCCTATTGAAACCCCCAATTCTCCTGTGTTTGTCTCAGTTTCTGCTTCACCTTCTCTGTCATAAATTTAACAACCATATATAGTAAAGTAAAATTATTATATTGTGTCCTATTTCATTTCAATATCCTGAAATGTTCGTAAATAATCAAAATGGGGGTGTCCTGAGGATGCTGTCCGTATTGTTCGCAAGCGAGTTGAAACTATTCTAAGAACACACGCGGTGTCCTGAGATGTTCATAAATAAACAAAATGGGGGTGTCCTGAGGACGCTATGCCTGTCCGTATTGTTCGCAAGCGGATTGAAACTGTTCTAAGAACAAACGCCTGTTGTGTCGCACTTTTAATTTGTTTCAGGACCCGAACAGTGTCCGTAGAACACCAACGCACATGCGCAAAACAGTTCCGGTGCATTGGGTGTCCTGCGGACACCGGTTCCCTTCGTAGACATGTTCGCGAAGCTATCATTTGACCGCGCCCACGCTGAGCATGTGTTCTGACTGCGGACAATGTTTGTGTCCCCGAACAATTTAAAACTACCTTTTCAGGCAATCCCCAATTTTTTTCAATAATAAATCACCATAGCACAAGTCCCAGACAGTAATCTTGAGTTTCTACATACTTTTTTGGACTTTTTGAACCTTTTTGTGGTGTTCGATCTGTCCGTGGACAGCGTGTGTGTCTGCAAACCGCGCACAAGCACCCCTATAAAAAGCCACACCCTAGAGCTCATTCTCATTGGGCCTCATTACACGGAAGGCGGTAATCCAGGCTGCTATTAGCACCCTGGACCATGCCGGTAAATTACCGGCACCGCCTTGGCGGAAAGGGGATTTACCGCCCCATTCCAAGGTTGGAGGGGCGGTAAATCCCCTTTCCGCCATTGCCCTTCCCCATTCCCATTTCTGCCCCATAGGGCTCTATGGGAATGGGGAAGGCGCTAATTACGGCACCGCAATTTTGCGGTGCCGTAATTAGCTCCGAGGTCCCTTAGCGGGTTGGTACTTAACGCCTGCAAGAAGCAGGCGTTAATTCCTCCAACCCGCAAAGGGACCTCGTAGTACGGCGGTAAGGGTTAACGGTCACCGTTGCCATTAACGGTGACCGTTAACCCTTACCGCCGTCCGTGTAATGAGGCCCATTGGGCCTCATTACACGGAAGGCGGTAATCCAGGGTGCTATTAGCACCCTGGACCATGCCGGTAAATTACCGGCACCGCCTTGGCGGAAAGGGGATTTACCGCCCCATTCCAAGGTTGGAGGGGCGGTAAATCCCCTTTCCGCCATTGCCCTTCCCCATTCCTATTTCAGCCCCATAGGGCTCTATGGGAATGGGGAAGGCGCTAATTACGGCACCGCAATTTTGCGGTGCCGTAATTAGCTCCGAGGTCCCTTAGCGGGTTGGTACTTAACGCCTGCAAGAAGCAGGCGTTAGTTCCTCCAACCCGCAAAGGGACCTCGTAGTACGGCGGTAAGGGTTAACGGTCACCGTTGCCATTAACGGTGACCGTTAACCCTTACCGCCGTCCGTGTAATGAGGCCCATTGTGTTTCTGGCTATCTTACAGAACACAGTGCATTTTGCTGCCAATTTTCCAGATTTTCATCTGAAACCTGATGGCATCCATGGCTGCAGTACTGCCACCTGGTGCTACATCTGCCTCAGCACCACCCCCACCCCCACCCCCTCAACCACCACCACCTCCCCAAGGGCCTGAAGATGGTAACAGGAGTGAGGATGTAGAGGAGGATGAAGAGGATGACGAGAATGAGGTAGTGGAAGTCCCTACTACCAGCAGTCGCCATGAGTCTTGGGTTTGGCGGTTATTTACCATTCATGGTAACGGACCTAAGGCGCTTGCGAACCAAGTCACCTGCAAAGAAAATGGAATATACCAAAAAAAGAAAGATAGGCTTCCAACATGATTACCTCACAGAAACTCCACAACTAAGAGCAACAGCAGATCTACAGACCAGTAAGAACACACCTTACCAGAAGCTAGTAGGTTTACTGCATTTTACTCATATATTTCTAAACTTTCTGTATTAGATACAACAAAAAGTGATTTTTTTTTCTCACAGAAATGTCTACTACTCTGGAGTTGCTAGAGGAGCATTTCCCACGTAAGGAAATGCCTGAAGATAGTGAACCTAATGGTAGACACTTTACTATATAAACCAATTAATAAATATTATTTTATATACATTTAACATATACATTTTATTTTTTGTACAGACCATACAAACATTGAAAATAGTAAACAAAAAGAAATATTGGATAAGACTCTCCAGCACATGGAAGAAAAAATGGACCTACTCATGGCAAATTTCAACAATTTAAAAACTACATACCATTGTCCCACATGCACCTGTCCCCCCTCACCATATCCCAGTCAATTATCCCCAAACCCTCTCAATGAACCAAAATGTTTTGATGAGACTTCCATCCCTTCTTCACCTCATATGAATCCTATTGAAACCCCCAATTCTCCTGTGTTTGTCTCAGTTTCTGCTTCACCTTCTCTGTCATAAATTTAACAACCATATATAGTAAAGTAAAATTATTATATTGGGCCTCATTACGACCCAGGCGGTAAGTTACCGCCTGGGCCGTGACTTTACCACCATGGCGTAAACTACGTTTACGCCATGGTGGTTGGCGGACTTACCGCCCCATTCCGACCTTGGCGGGGCGGTAAGTCCCCAATCCCCATTTACCCTTCCCCATTCCCATTTTTGCCCCATAGGGCATAATGGGAGTGGGGAAGGCGTTAATTACGCCACCGTAAATTACGGTGGCGTAATTAACTCCATGGTCCCTTAGCGCCATGGATTTTAACACCCGCTAAAAGCGGGTGTTAAAAGCTCCATGGCGCTAAGGGACCTCGTAATTGGCGGTAAGGGGTCGGCGCAGCTAACGCTGGCGTAAACCCCTTACCGCCAGGGTCGTAATGAGGCCCATTGTGTCCTATTTCATTTCAATATCCTGAAATGTTCGTAAATAATCAAAATGGGGGTGTCCTGAGGATGCTGTCCGTATTGTTCGCAAGCGAGTTGAAACTATTCTAAGAACACACGCGGTGTCCTGAGATGTTCATAAATAAACAAAATGGGGGTGTCCTGAGGACGCTATGCCTGTCCGTAAAATGATGCTCAGTCGCGGGAGGCCTGGTTCGTACAGCTTTGGTACGACTACTATGAAGCGTCACCTAAGGTCGTTCCACTCTGGGGCCATTCGCAAGGTAGTAGCTTGCGAAGAACATAGTAGGTTGACTTCCTCTACTACATCCTCTGTTTCCGATCCTGTCACCACAAGGAATACTCCTGTGGGACAGCGTATTCCTCCAGCTGCCTCACAGGCCATTCACAGTGCTGATGACCCTTACCTTTCGAGAGTCACAGTTGTGTGTATGTACTGCGGCGCAGTACTCTGAAGGGGGGAGAGACTTCGAAGTGCTTTTGAGACTCTGGTCTCAGCGCACGAGAAGACCTGCTTACTACCTAAGTAAGGCCCACTCTACATTTTCCTCTCTCCACCCGCCCTTTCTTATCCCTGTGGTTGGTTTCCCCCCCTTACCCTCCTTTTCCCTCCTCTCCTAGTGTGCCGTGTATAAAAAAACAAAAAAAATAAAACAACAAAAATAAAAAAGGCTCTTTTCAGAGCCGCCTTTCACAGTTTAAAAATAGAAGTGAAAATAAATGAATCAGGGCCTTCTGTATTTTTTAGAAGTCCACGGACAGTCCGCGAACATCTAAAGTTTTGGGGTGCTTCCCTATCATAATCATTGCAGTTTTGTCTGGGAGGAAGTGGTGGCTCTGAAAAAAGCCTTTTGGTGGTGTTTGTTTGTGTTTGAAAAATTTGAAATGCTCAACACCTACTACAAAATGGATGCTGTAATTCCAAAAAAGGTTGCAATGCATTTTGTACATTTCTCAGAAAAATCTGATTGCCAGCATATGTAAGATGGACTCCATCTCTGCGAAAAATGTATGTGCTACGAAACATAATATTTTCATTGTGAAAAGAGGACATGCCAACATCTCTTAGAAAACCACAAACAACCTTATTGACATTGCGCCTTGCTTTCTCCATTTGTGGACCAAATGAAGAAGAACGAAGCCACATTTGTCTCTGCGCAATCCGTGAAAAAATTACTTGAGAATTTGGAAACATGTCCATGACCTTCCCAAGTCCTTCTTTCATTGCAAATTGCAAAGAAATTCCAGACACATGTCCTAAACTGTTCCCTCCACAATGAATTACAATTATGTCTGGATGTTGCTCTGTCTCCAAAGTAGCACAGAGAGGTAGCAAGTACAACCACTTCATTCCACGTACTCCATGCCAGTGCACTTCCACATGTGGGAATCCAAGATCTACAGCTACTCCAAAGCTTTCTGCATGCACCTTCAACCAATGTATCCACGAGTCTCTCAAAATCCAAACAATCTGTTTTCTGAAACACACAGCCATAGCTATCTGTTCTTCTCTCAGCAAAAAGAGTATCTGAGAAACTCTTTCCTGGCAGAACACACCCACTAAACTTTACTGACCAATCCCTTGCTCTGCTCATTCTCATTTGCATGCCTCCCCACCCCAAAATCCCCGTATGTAACACGCGATGTCCGCGGACTACCGCCATGTCTGCGGACATATCGTAACATGGACAGTCCTTCTACCATGTCCATTTCACTTTCTGTGCCATTCCCTCATTGGATATAGCTAAGCAGTCACATGACCATCCACCAATCACATCCAAGACCTCTACATCTAACTGCATCATCATAGATCAGCACTTCAAATGTACTGTGAATCTCTCTGAGTACAAGTGTCATATCATTGGAAAGCGCCTTCTACAAGAAATACTGTACAAGTCACCAAAGTTTCTACTTGCAGCTGCATGCATATCCATATGCATGAACACAAACTACAGGTATCCATATTTTCTGTATAGTACATGTACAATTCCTATAGATTCATATAAACAAATTAACTGACTTTTAGCTTGTATAACCTATAAAATAAACTTACTGTCATTTTTCCCATCTCCTATAATCATCTGTCACTTCCAAACCTATCTGCTATTTAATTTCTTTTTAAACACACATTTTCAAATGTGTTGAACTAACATATTTAAAGTACAAAAAAAGAGTTAACATACTCAAACAAAATAGCATGCACACACTATGTTCAAATATCAAACAACAATCCTTGTACAAAAACATAAAAATCAATGTCTAAATTAAGATCAGTGCTATATACAAACAAAATTACTAATTTGTTTCCTTTACAATTGCAGTGAAGACCACTCTCCTGAAAAGAAGCAGCAGAATTTGAAGTACAAACAACAACTAAGAAGAAACCTGCTCATTCCGGAAAAAAAGTAAGTTAAATACTACCATAATATTTGTACTATTACTCAAACACACTGTAAGGTTAATTCATGCTATTTCTGCACCTAAAAATAGAGATTGTGCACCATTCTGTCCACAAATCCCCATTTGTTAAATAGAGATTTACAGGCAGAATGGTGCACAAATTCCCATTTTTCGGCACACAAATGACCCAACTCAGCCCCTAGAATTTTGATATTATAGAACAAACAACTGTTTTAATTGTATAGCATTAGATTTACTATTTGTACTTCTCCACACCACTAGCTTACTTTCTACTGTCATCTGAACCCCAGTTTAGTAGCACACAAATTCAAGAATACCCATCCCAACTAGTTGTAGTTGCCCAATGCACAATCACACACCATCACATACATCTTTATCATCATACTCAGACACTCATGCACACAGCACACATACATTGCAGAACACCCCAACCCATACCTTCAACACACCCTAAAGAAGGCCTACCAAAAATCAAGTCCGTAGAAAGCAACGCAAAAGTAGAGCAAATGAAAATAGAACTGTCCAAAATAAGCATCCATCTCTAACAGAATTTGTAAAAAAAAGTTCAAACAAAACAGCTAATACAGTCATTTAGCGAAACAAAACAAGCTTCAAGTACAAAAACTTTGCCTCCTCTATCAAAAAGTAAAATGAAACAGAAAACAATTAACAAGAATTCAGCTACCACTACTGATAAAACTGCTCCTATAAATCTTGATATAGTGCCAAGTAAGCATACCAATAAAAGTATTTTAGCAAAAATGTTCCGTCACAGAGTCCTTCAAAATCTTATAAAAACAGGAGAGAAATCAGGCACAACCCTTAAAACCTATCGTAGGAAATTAATATTAGAAGCTTTGATAGGCAATGCAATCCTTCTAAAAAAAAGTTATTTATCTTAGTGTTAAACAAAATGAAACCACTAACAAAACTGACTAAATTACAAAAAAGACTTCTCAATAAACGAAATGTCAACAGAAATAACTTCTTAAATATCTGTGGAGGTGAGTGGAGTCACAGTACATGCACAAAACCATATTTTAATGAAGAAGCATACAAACAAAAGCAAACAAATACAATTGCCATACATAGCAGTGGACGAGGTTATGAAAAAGTTAATAATACCATAATGGAACAAGAAATACTGCTTACAAAAATATCCCCAGAAAACTTAGAATTACCTGTCCATTCAACTGAATCAGAACGTCTAGTATACAAATGGCCATGCACGTCAATGTGTAACATTCCCAAAAAATCTTTCAAGTCTTTACGCCAATTCCTCAATCAGTATGTGAAAGGCAAAGACAAAATTAAACTACTGCAAAATATGGGTACCTGTCCAGTGCGCAAGTACACAGTACTACAAGGACATTCATTGGCCTGCATTTCAGGACCTACTTGCAAAACCACCTTCCATCATATCAAAATGATATCAACACATCATTCAACTATAAGAAATCTAGTCTATAAACTGTTCTATGCTAAAAGTCCTGCTTTAGTACTAGCCAATTTAAATAACATTCTTCTACATGGTACTGCAAAAGACCTACTTGAAGAAATCGACTATATCCAGAAAATATATTTTGGAAGTGAAAGCCACTTACAGAATGAAATAGCTTTAAAACAAATTTGCAACAATTCTATGCATGGCAACCTTCTACTACACACATACAAAAAAGAAATACTGAAATTTAAAAGTACATCTGCTGAAGTACCAAACCATGTGTGTGTATGTTGCCGTAGAACTTTTTATAAAAGTAGCACAAAACCTGTAGACCTAACATACAAAATAGAAGACAATGAAGATTCTAAATGGTTTGAATTAGCTCTCTACCTTATAGCAGAAAACAAATCCGAAATAACTGACCCCTTAATACTTTGCAGTTAATCCACTACAAAACTTGACAACAACCAAACTCCTTCACGTGCTATCACAAATAATTTGGAATTATTTCCACTACCAAAACCCCTACAACAACTCAATTTATATGAGAGCATCATAATTCAAACAGTGCACCCCTTTCAAGCAATAATACGCCGTCAACCAAAAACAGCAAAATTACCTCCCTATGAATTAGTGAAAGGTATTCGTGGAAAAGTAGTGTATTTACCAGTAGATCTAAAACAAAATGTGCGCACTCTGGGAGTGCAAGGTCCAATGGAGCGATCTTTAATTATCTTAGTAAATGGTGTACCTACAAAAGACAAAAGAAATTGGCAACAACTGGTAGATTTACATAAAGTTAGACAAGCCTTGCAATATCTAACAGACAATAATGTCCCTGCTACAACTCTTTAAACCATGGAGAAAAGAAAAATAAGTACTAGATAACTATGACTCCTATGAAGACGCTTTCAAAGCAAATGAAAGCACTATAACCGATGTAAACTTTACACAGTACAAAACAATGTTGCACAATGAACAGCAACATGAAGAAGAACTCCAGGCCCAACTAGATAAGGACACTCCTGACAGTAGTCAACCTTCTGTAACAGGAAGCCAAGAACCACTGGGAGAGCCACTAATAACAAATGAGGCAGAATTAGCTATGACGGAAGTAGAAAACACAATGTGTCAGTATGAAGATAAAGAAGACTTAAATATACTACAATCAAAACTAAACAATGAGCAATGTAGAATTTTTCAAGAAGTAACAAAAGAAATTGCACATGGTGTACAACATGAAAACAAAGAATGCACCTGCCAAAATTACATACCTATACTACAGTACGTCAGTGGTGAAGCTCGTTCTGGCAAAACATTCTTAATCAAAATCATCAGTAAATTCCTTCAACAATTGACAAACAACAAACTGTCAGCTGTTGTCACTGCCCCCACAGGTTTAGCTGCCTACAACATAGGCGGTGTCACTTTACACGAATTACTACTCCTGCCAGTAGAACACCGGAACAAATTAGACTATTAAAAACTTTCTACAGAAGCTGCAATGGAACTACACAGAGTATTAAAACAAATGAAAATGCTACTAATAGATGAAGTGAGCATGGTCTCCAACCTAATGTTGGCTTTGATTCACCTCAGATTACAAGAAGTAGTTAAAACAAACTACGAAGAGCTCTTTGGAGGAAAACACATTATTGTTTTCGGAGATCTTCTTCAATTGACACCAGTGAAAGGTGAGCCTATTTTTAAAACCTTAGGACACAAACTCTGCCGTAAAACTGTTGGCAGCATAGGAAATGTCAACCTTTGGCAACATTTCCAATATAGAGAATTAACAGAAAACATGCGGCAATCTGCAGATCTCACTTATGCCAACATCTTAAAAAGTATTAGAGTTGGTATATTATCTCAAGAAGCACAAGCAATATTGAAAATACGGCACATTCATGCACTTCATGGCGATAATGCATGTGCTACAGATGTTATGGAACAATTAGCCCACAAAAATGTCAATTGTATGGCCTTAATGCCAACTCTTGCAAGCTGTTTCAAATTCAATGAAACAATGTTAAAAAAAGAAATGCAACTAATAATTGAAATTAGCGCCACAGACAAACTAGACATACATGGTATGACACTACCCATGTGTGAACAAGCCACAACAAGACTAACTAGTTTAGATAATTTAATCTCCAACACAGCTGGATTGGAAAAAATATTAAAATTATCCTTAAATTGCAGAGTAATGCCTAAACGTAACCTTGACGTGGATCAAGGACTAGTTAATGGAGCACTGGGTACAGTTGTTGGCTTTCAAACATACCCACATGACCACAACATTCAGTTTGTCAATATTCTCTTTGACAAACTTTCAGAAGTGAAAAGGATTGGACGCTCAACAGCTCGATTCCTTCTCTTCAAAGACATGTATGTACGCAGAGAACAATTTTCTCTAACTCTTGCTTACGCAGTCACTATTCATAAATCACAAGGTCTTACCCTAGACAAAGCATTGATAGACATTGGTAACACAGTCTTTAAAGAAGGCATGAGTTACGTAGCACTATCACGGTTACGTACATTTGACGGTCTGTTTTTAATCAACTTTGATGCAAGTAAATTAAACGCTGATATTCCTTGCATTTTAGAATACAATAGACTTCATTCACTATACACCCCCGACCCCCCATCTAAAAACATATCCTGTTCCACAAAAAGTTAAATGTTCTAAAAGAAAACTAAATCAAACAGAAATGCAACAGGATGTAACTGCAAATCCTCGAAAGAGAATTAAAAAAACGAACACTTCATCAAGTATCACAAACAAAAAAGAAACTATTAGGGAAAGTAAACCAGGTACTTCTTCAAAAAAGGAAGAGAAACTAAAAAATAAAAGCACTCAGATACAGAACTACCTGGTCCATTTAAACTTTCAAATGTAATTGGTGTAAGTTGCTACGCAAATATAGCAATGAATATTCTAGTTCAATTACCACCAATTATTGACAACATTTACTTACACAGTACAGACCAATTGTTTTTGCAAATGTTAGTACTTCATAGAAACGCAACAAACAATCCTGACAACACATATAGTATTTATGGAATAAGACAACAATTGGACTACTGTGCTGGAATGGTGAAATTCACTCTAAACTCACAGGAAGATCCACAAGAATGTTTAATGTACTTACTACAAGTACTGGAAAACAGAAACATACCTATAAATGAAATCTTCCAGATTTCATACATGTGGTAACATACATGCACTCTCTGCAACAATGTGACACAAGAACAAATCCCCAATGAGCGCTTCGTGTATGTATCAATACCTAATTGTGAATCCATTCCATTTCTGCAACTTGTACAAATGCAAACCATGGTAGATTATGTACTACCTGCAATTCGGATAATCGCTCTACTTTACTAATACAAACACATAGGAAATACGTAATGCTAATGCTTCTACGTTACAATGCAGATGGTACCAAAAACAACTGCAAGCTGACTGGATTCACACATGGTCAAGTATCACTTGGTAAGAAAACCTTCACAACAATGGGTATAATCTACCACACAGGTGACACAACCAATGCAGGTCACTATACTGCATATATAAAAATAAAATGTGGATGGTTCGAATGTAATGATAGTACCATTACTCTAAAGCAGAGATTACCTGCAAATCTTACAAACGCTTATTTAATCTTCTTAAAACCAAAATGTATTAACTAAACTGTACTTAAACAGTAACAAAACTTCTATTAAAAAACTATAAACTGTTAAAATATGCTAACAGCTATCTAACTGCCCCAAGATTCTACAACAACTAAACAGATAAATGAATACCACTAAATTATATCATAAAATAGACAGTTAGAATACGCCAACTGGTATCTAACTGCCCCAAGATTTTAAAATAACCAAACAGATAAATCAATACCACTTCATTATAAAAAAAAATAGACAGTTAGAATATGCCAACAGGTATCTAACTGGCCCAAGATTCTACAACAACTAAACAGATAAATGAATACCACTAAATTATATAAAAAAATAAACAGTTAGAATACGCCAACTGGTATCTAACTACCCCAAGATTTTCAATAACCAAACAGATAAATCAATACCACTACATTATAACAAAAAATAGACAGTTAGAATACGCCACTGGTATCTAACTACACCAAGATTTTACAATATCCAAACAGATAAATCAATACCACTTCATTATAACAAAAAATAGACAGTTACAATATGTCAACAGATATCTAACTGCTCCAAAAATCTGCAACAAGACAACATATAGAACATTAGCTAGAAACAACAAGTGAACACTGAAAACAAACAAACAAATAGACAGTAGCATAACAAAAAAGGTTTTTTTTAATCCAACATGGATTTTATTTTCCCACAGACCCAATGATTTTAGCAACAAACACTGAAACTGAGCAAATTGCACAGTACACTGGTTTGTAATCTACTAAATATGAGGGTAAAAAAAAAATGTTGATTATTCCATATTATAAGTCGTTACAAAATACCAATACTAACATTATCTTTTCTTTTATTACAGAAATTAACAAGGAATACATGTACTCCAGTTACTAAACCAAACAGTAAGTATATTATAATAAGTATAACCATCGCAGCAAACCACACCCATAGTGACTTTTAACTTCACTATTTATAAATTTGGTCTTGACCATGCATCCAAGACTGGATAAGCCACTATGGGTGTGCTATGCTGCAGTGTTTGTGGCCAAGGCATTAAGTCTTGGGTGCATGGCCATACGGCCATGCTCCAAAGACTCTATGCCCTGGCCACAACCACCACAGCATATCACACTCATAGAGTCAAACATTTTAACTATGCCATATGGGCACTTTTAATGTACGCAAACAGGACAAGTGATCTTAGAACTTTTTCAACTTGCCTGCGAACAGTACAGACAGGCATAGCGTCCTCATGACACACCTATTTCATTTATTTATGAACATCCCAGGACACTTGATGTGTTCTTAGAACAGTTCCAACTTGCCTACGAACAGTACGGACAGGTATAGCGTCCTCAGGACACCCCCATTTTGTGTATTTACGAACATCCCAGGACACATGTTCTTAGAACAATTTCAACTTGCCTACGGACAATACAGACAGCATCCTGAGGACACACCCATTTCATTTATTTACGAATATTTCAGGACATAGCAACCACTACAGCATACCACACCCATAATAGCTTATAACTTCGGTGCTTATAAATTTGATCTTGTCCATGCACCCAAGACTGGATAAGCCACTATAGGTGTGCTATGCTGCGATGTTTGTGGCCAGGGCATAGAGTCTTGGGTGCATGCCCATACGGCCATGCTCCAAAGACTCTATGCCCTGGCAACAACCACCACAGCATATCACACCCATAGAGTCAAACATTTTAACTATGCCATATGGGCACTTTTAATGTCCGCGGACATGACAAGTGTTCTTAGAACAGTTTCAACTTGTCTGCAAACAGTACGGACAGGTATAGCGTCCTCAGGACACCCCCATCTTGTTTATTTATGAACATCCCAGGACACATGTTCTTAGAACAATTTCAACTTGCCTACGGACAATACGACAGCATCCTAAGGACACACCCATTTCATTTATTTTCGAACATTTAAGGACACTGCGTGTGTTCTTAGGACAGTTTCCGCTAGCTTGCGAACAATTTGGACAGTTCTAGCATCCTCAGAACACCCCCATTTTGTTTATTTACGAACATCCCGGGACACATGATGTGTTCTTAGAACAATTTCAACTTGCCTACGAACAGTACGGACAGGTATAGCGTACTCAGGACACCCCCATTTTGTTTATTTACGAACATCCCAGGACACATATTCTTAGAACAATTTCAACTTGCCTACGAACAATACGGACAGCATCCTCAGGACACCCCCATTTCATTTATTTATGAACATTTCAGGACATTGTTTATATTCTTAGAACAGTTTCAACTTGCCTGCGAACAATACGGACAGTCATAGCATCCTCAGGACACACCCATTTCCTTTATTTACGAACATTTCAGGACACTGCGTGCGTTCTTAGAACAGTTTCAGCTTGCTTGCGAAGAATTCAGACAGTTCTAGCGTCCTCAGAACACCCCCATTTTGTTCATTTACAAACATCCCTCTACACTTGATGTGTTCTTAGAACAGTTTCAACTTCCCTACGAACCATATGAACAGCCTTAATGTCCTCAGAACACCCCATTTCCTTTATTTACGAACATTTCAGGACACCCGTATTGTCCGCGGTCAGAACGAACACAACAGGGGTGCCTGCCACCTAAATAAATACAACACTTAACCCATCTCTTACTCCCCCACGCTCCCCAAACAGTCTTACACACCAAAACACTTTACTAAATAGTATTTTTCCACCAGGTTTCACCGCGCTGTCCGCGGACGTCCGCAAATCCAAGATGGCGGGCGTTTCTAAAAATCTGATGCACTTCACGCTCTTCACCGTCCAATCAGCGAACATGTTGCATGTCCGCAGACATGTTCGCTAGCCGATTGGCCAATCAGGACACTATCCGCGGAGCGAAAAGGGAAGTGTATCCGTGGACCGAACATAGATATCACTAATTTTTTGTGACCTACTTTTTGGTCATTTAAAAAAAAACTACTGGATGGATTTGCAAAAGCACGCTTTCAGGACCAAGCCGCTTCTCCTGATCCAAATTTGGTGAAAATCCGTCCACCGGTTTGGCCTGTAGGCGTGAGCAAATTTTTTTACCCATTCAGTCTATGGGAAAAAAAGAAGTTTTGGGACCCTCCCTATAACTTTGCCCCCCCCCCCCCCCCCCGGACCAAACCTCACCAAACTTTGCAAAGTTTGGTGAGGATACGTCCAGGGGGAGCAGAGTTATAAACCACCCAAAAAGGGCTCTCCCTATGGAAACAGCAACTTAACCTTAACTACACAGCCACTACTGTGGCTGTGTATTATATATATATCTTTGGCTGCACTTACCTGAGTGCTTTGAATGACATCTTAAACAGACCACCCTATGACAGGTGTGATGAGAGTTGGCTGACTGGTCACAGAAAGTGTAGTCAAGTTCTCACAGAGCTCCCATTCTTCATGGTCTGCCATCAAAGCCTGAGAGTCATCCATTACATCAAGACTGTTGTATCTTCTCGTAAGGCAATAAGGTAAAAAACTTTCATCAGGATTGCAGAGGCTATGAGGGATGTTTTCTCCTCATCATAACTGCAGATATTCATAATTTCAGTTTTCTTGACACCATACTGGCTAGCCCCATGAAGTCAGAAGAGCACACATGTTTTCAATGCCTACAGTAACAGTTATATATTCGTATTGTGAGACCCCACCCCTGATAACGTCATCGCCTTAGCGTCGCCGGTAGACAAATACCTATTTAGCACACAGACCCAATCAACCTGTAGTTGTGCTCCCAATGTTGTATTGTTATATCAAATCCATTGGGGTTCTTATCAAATTTATATAAAAACCTTTTAGAATTTATATAACATTTATTGAGGGGGTCATGACATTCATTGGGGTTTAATTAAATATATAGGGACTCAGTTTAATCTTTATCCTTTTATAAATCTAATTCATTGGAATTATCAAATTTATATGCAATTTATGTAAAATGTATATAACATTTTTGGGGGTCATCAAATGTATTGGGTTTCAATAAAATGTATAGGGGTTCGGCTACATCTCTCAAATGTTATATACACTACAGCAGGGTTATTATCACGTTTAAATATGATGTATAGGGGTTCAGTCAGATTTATAGGTGTTCAGGGGTGTGGTAAAGGGGCGGAGACCTTTAACGTGATGAAAGGTATCCCACCCTACTACTGAGGAGTTATCAGAAGGAATCTGATGTTCCACAATATCATTGGATTCAGTATTGTGAGGACATGTCAATGAAAGCAGAAACCTCCTCGATCCTTTGTTTTCGGTTAAGTAAACAACTCTTTTGGTTTTTAGCCTTTCCATTTTCCTGTAGCTCCCTAGTAATAGGAAGTCCAGGAGTATGCGTCATAACATCTAAATTGCCCGTGGAAGCTTGTGTGTCGACAATTTCGATATTCAAGTTAACTAAATGCTCCCGAGGTATGGCCACCTCAAGAGGGTTGTCTTTAAATAGAGGAGCTATATTAGATGTGTTGCCAGCATGTGTTGAGACAGACTCCTTAATGAGTGGCTCTATACAATTTTTATTCACCAATTTTAATGTTTCCAAAAAAGGTTACCATTCCCAGTAGAGTCTGCATAATGGACTTGTTGTGGCTAATATCAGATTTGGTGGTGTAATAGAGTGCAAAAGCTAATACAAAATCTAGTTGAGGGCAGTAGAGATGCAACACCAAGACAAGATGTATCTACCCCCGAGACCAAGGGTTCTTGCGAGGCAAGTTGCAACAGTGAATGATATTGTATTGGCTCCGGGGATCGAAATCCAGAAAGCTGTTCAAAGAACAAAGATGGGGAATAAAGAAGAAGGCTCGGGAGACCCTGCAAGGGAATAGTTTCCCTTTTATCGTGACCAGGTTTCTTGGTCAACTGTTCAGATTATTGCGTGATAAGCTGAGGATGGCTTATTTAACTGTGCTACTGTGAGGGCAGCAGTCGTTCCTGCATCATCGTTATCCAAAGGAGTGCAGTGCGTGAAGACCTCTGCATAAGTCGGAGTATGGTTATCTGTGCTCTCTCTGTTAGGGATGCATAGATTGTTGACAGAACCATCAGTAATCTCCTCTGTTCGAGCTTGTTCAATAGAGTTATTCTTATTAAGTTTGCCCGTCATAGTATGAGTGTCTTTCCCCTGTGGAATGTCAGAGTAATTTTGCGTCTTAGCTCGTGCATGCTAAGAGTTAAGAGGAGAAATAAAGATGCTCCAAAGCACTGAGACTCTCCCAGCAGTCAGGGGTTCCAGCGAAAGCAGCAGAGTATAGGAGCACAGGTAAGTAGTTTAGCAGCTTAACATCTAGTCAACCGACTGCAATGACTGCACTTAGCCTAACCATGTTTGCCAAATTCACAGGACACTACTTGAGAGCTGGGAATGATTGCGCTCTTCTGAGGTTCCTCCTCTAACAGTACCATTGAAGAGGCTGCCAAATCGGTAAATGTTTGGGTAAAACAGCTGCACCCATATATTTACCAATTCTGGATGATCCAAGCAGTGGAATATGCAGTGCCTGTGCCAGTATGTACATACAGCGGACATATGTGGAAACAATGCATATGATAAAGCACGTGGTTTCACAGGGGCTTAAAATCAAGCAAAGTATGCAGATTGTGCCTGGTGAGAAGAGGGAGAGGTTTGTGCACGCTCTTGGTAAAGTGTATGTGAAATACAGAGGAATTAACCACATATATGGGGTGATATTATCACACATGCCCAAAACATAAGGATCTGCTATAACAATTCCCCATTATTTCTCCCCGGTCAAGGGGTATATTGAAATACCCCTTGTAAAGCCTCAGCTGTTGGGCTATTTCCCTGGAAAATGTGCATCTGTAGAATTAGAGTATATGGGTTTGGTGTAAACATGGTTCCATTGCATTGGGCAGATTGTAAGTGTGTAAATCTAGCCACCTGCAGTTTGCACCTGGAGGACCGGGGCAGGGGCATTTTCCATATTGTGCTAATTGCACAGATGAGACCACCAACGTTTGCAAATCATTTCCATTCAGCATGCTCAAGGAACGCCTAAATATGGCTCAACACAGGTTTACCTGTCACTTCAACACCCGGAACAAAAAGTATTTTTAAATACTTCCCACAAGGTATATGCATCCGTGGCTAGGGTGAGGGGTACAGCAATCAGTCTACCCAGGAAGCCCTACCACATTGCTAACTATCCTAAAGACTGTAAATATTAGCCCACAGCTCACCTCAGGGAACTGTATAGACTGGCCTATATCTCCTTTGAATCACATCATTGATATCACTGTGTTTTATTGTGTTTCTGTTTCATTCCGCCTGTTCCACACACTTAGAAATGTGCTCTTACTACATTGATTCTCATCTAAAATCTGCCCTCTGTGAATTAGATTTCTTCCTGTTGGCCCTGATTCGCATCTCGAAGTGCCCCCTGAGCTATTACTGTGTTTCACTCTGCCTATCACTCAGACTTTCATATTTTTCCTGTTAGCCTCATTCACATCTAGAAGTGCCCCTGAGATAGTACTTTGATTTACTTGTTACACACACTTAGAGATCTGCTCTTGCTGCATTGATTCTCATCTAGCCGATGCCATCAACAATTGTTCCTGTTGGCCTGATTCCCCATCTAGGAAGTGCCCGCTGAGTTATAACTGTGTCTTATTCTTCCGGAATCATTACTGTGTTCGACTCTGCCTGCTCCTCACACTTAAATTGTTCCTATTAACCTAATTCACATCTGAAGTGTCCCCTGAGTTTTACCGTGTTTTCCTGCCTGTCCCACACACTGAGAAATCGTTCCTGTTAGCTTGATTCACATCGAGAAGTGCTCATCGTAAGACTACTAAGATTTATCTGTACCACACACTTAGGTATTTGCTCATGCCGCATTGACTCTCATCTAGAAGGTGCCCTCTAGGTATTAGAAGTGTTCCTGTTGGCCTGATTCGCAGCTAAGAAGTGCCAGCTGAGTTATTACTGTATTTTACTCTGCCTATCCCACATACTTAGAATCTGTACCTGTTAAACTGTTTCGCATCTAAAAAGTGCCCCCTGAGATATTACTGCATTTGACTCTGCCAGTCCCTCAGAAATTATTCCTGCTAGCCTCATTCGCATCAAGAAGTGCCCCCGAGATAGTACTGTGATTTATTTGTTCCACACACTTAGAGATCTGCTCTTGCTGCATTGATTCTCATCTAGACGATGCCCTCTACAATTGTTCCTGTTGGCCTGATTCCCCATCTAGGAAGTGCCCGCTGAGTTATTACTGTGTCTTATTCTTCCTGAATCCTTACTATCTTTAACTCTGCCTGCTCCACACACTTAAATTGTTCCTATTTACCTAATTCACATCTAAAGTGTCCCCTGAGTTTTACTGTGTTTTCCTGCCTTTCCCACACACTTAGAAATCGTTCCTGTTAGCTCGATTCACATCGAGACGTGCTCGCCGTAAGACTTCTGTGATTTATCTGTTCCGCACACTTACAGATTTGCTCGTGCTGCATTGACTCTCATCTAGAAAGTGCCCTCTAGTTCCTAGAATTGTTCCTGTTTGCCTGATTCGCATCTAAGAAGTGCCAGCTGAGTTATTACTATATTTTATTCTGCCTATCCCACATACTTAGAAGCTGTACCTGTTAACCTGTTTCGTATCTAAAAAGTGCCCCCTGAGATATTGCTGCGTTCAACTCTGCCTGTCCCTCAGACTTAGAAATGATTCCTGCTAGCCTCATTCAGATCTAGAAGTAGTTCCAAGACACTATGGTGATTTATTTGTTCCACACCCTTAGAGATTGCCCTTGCTTCATTGATTCTCATCTAGAAGGTGCCCTATAGGTATCAGAATTGTTCCTATTGGCCTGATTTGCATCTAGGAAGTGCCCGCTGAGTTATTACTGTATTTAAGTCTGCCTATCGCACATACTTAGAAGCTGTACCTGTTAACGTGTTTCGCATCTAAAAGTGCCCCCTGAGATAGTACATATATATTCTGCGTGTCCCTCACAATAAGAACTGTTCCTGTTAACTTGCCTCACATCTAGAAGTGCCCTCCGAGATATTTTTGTGATTTATTTTACACACTCTTAGAAATGTTGCTCTTGCTGCACTGATTCCCATCTAGACGGTACCCTCTAGGTCTTAGAACTGTTCCTGTTGGCCTGATTCACATATAAGAAGTGCCTGCAGAGTTATTACTATATTTTATTCTGCCTATCCCACATACTTAGAATCTGTACCTGTTAACCTGTTTCCGCATCTAAAGTGTCCCCCTGAGATAGCACAGTGTTTATTCTGCCTGTCCCACACACTTAGAATTGTTCCTGTTGGCTTGCTTATTAATCTAATGTATTCTGCCTATCCCACATACTTAGAAACTGTACCTGTCAACCTGTTTCCGCATCTAAAGTGCCCCCCTGAGATAGTACAGTGTTTATTCTGCCTGTCTCGCACACTTAGAATTGTTCCTGTTGGCTTGATTACTAATGTAATGTATTTTGCCTATCCCACATACTTAGAAACTGTACCTGTTAACCTGTTTCGCATTTAAAGAGCCCCCTGAGGTATTACTGTGTTGTTCTGCCTGTCCCACACACTTAGAATTGTTCATGTCGGCGTGATTATTACTGTATCTTATTATTAGCTATCCCACATATTAGAATCTGTACCTGTTAACCTGTGTCGCATCTAAAGTGCCCCCCGAGATATTACTGTGTTTATTCTGCCTGTCCCACACACTTAGAATGGTTCCTGTTAGCTTGTTTCACATCAAGAAGTGCCCTCCGAGATATCAATGTGATTTACTTTTCCACACACTTAGAAATGTCGCTCTTGTTGCACTGATTCCCATCTAGAAGTACCCTCTGTGACCTAGAAATTGTCCCTGGTAGCCTGACTCACTCCCCTTAAATATTACTCCAATCTATTTGCCTACGCTGCTCTCTTAGACTTGCTCCTGTCGGCTTGATCCACATCTAGAAAGTGCCCACTGTTATTGATACACTTCTAGAAAGTGCACTCTGTAATATTTCCCTGATTTAGCTACCTCTGCCACTCAGTTAGCACTCCCTACTGCTACCATCTTTCGCCCTCTCCCACTGACCCAGTGACCAGAATCTAGACGCAGATTACACATCTTGGGCCAATACATCTGCTGTTACTAATTCACCAACCTCTAGGTACTGAACTGACCTCATCCAGGATGGAGAGCCCAACTCTTGATAAACCCCCTCTCCAACCCGTCCTGATCCCTAGCCTCCCTGCATCATACCCAGCCCAATCACTCCCCCCTTGCAATGCATCACCTGTGCTCTAGCACCCAACTTCACAATCCCCCCTATATTTCCCACCTGATTGCATGCCACGTCCAGTCCCCCGTACACCAACACACCCAGACACCACCCTCCCATTCTCCTACCATCATCCTGTGTCCAACTCTAAAATCAGAGGAGCACTCTGGCGTGCCAAAAAACTGCGCCCTCAAGCACTTAACTCCCATCCCACCCTAACACACCGACTCTTACTCTCCCCCTGATGGCTACTGAGAACACCCTAATACCCCCCGCCCATACACCACAGCATCTATCGAACTCCCAATCCAGGGGAGCCCTCTGACCCTCCAAACAGCACATCACCTCCACTTCCACTCCATCCTTGAGCTGTCTGAGGAACTCCCCTTCCTCTGTACCAACCTCCCATGCCGCCCAATCCCTCCTCCTCAGCCAATTGAGGAACACAAAACCCCCCCGGCCTACCGTCCATACCCCCCTCCATCCCCCATAACCCCTACTCGACCCCTGCCAACATACCACCTCCTTTATATACCTTCCCATCTCTGAAAGTAGTGTGTCTCACCCTTGCTAGAATGATAGCCTCCTCTCCGTTCCCCTCCGACCCACCCACCCTCTCTCACACCCCTATGGCACCAATTCCCACAAAATGCATAAAACCTGGCTGGTCCTCTCCCTCGACACTCTACTCCTCACCACTTCTGCATCAGCCCACCCTCAGAGCCTCTCCATCCCCTATGCCCACGCACTCCTCTCTCCCCTCCCCCAGTTTCCACCCCCTTTCTCTTGACTTCTCACCCTGTACACTTAATCCTCCTACGCCCCAGACTGATTTCAAATTCTGCCCACCTAAGACCCCTCACACCGTCTGACACATCCACCACCCTCCCAACCCCCTTGTACCACCCCTCGCCGCTCACACGCCTACCTCCGCCCACCTACTCTTTTCGACCCCCATTGATGTAACCCTCTCAGCAGACACTCAGGCACCACAGGCACACAGCCCCTCCCGTACCCCTCCTCATCCTGTCTCAACACCCCTGAATGCTCCCACCACTCCCACCACCACGCCTGGCACCAATGTCCCTCAAGCTCCCACTCTGATGAGCACCACAAAACCCACATCCCCCCACAAAGTCACTTGAATCCTCTTTAACACTCGCTCGATAGTAACAAACAGACACAGCATTTTTGACCTCCTATCCACTGACAAACCTGACCTCATTTTTATCACCGAAACCTGGTTCACTGACGACTTTGCACCAGTAGCACATGAAACCTTCCCCCCTGCCTACTCGCTCATCGTCCACAATAGACCCTCCAGAGGTGGCGGAGTGGCAGTCCTCTTCAACCGTAATTTCTCCGTCTCACTCGTTGAATCCCAGACTTGCACTGCCTCCTGTGAATACCTTCTAGTAAAAATATCTCTACCACCGACATTCACCCACAGCTTCCTCCTCATCTACATACCCCCTGGATACGACAGACATTTCGGCAGCAACCTCTGTGACTCAATAGCTACCATTCAAGTAAATCACCCATCTTTTACACTCCTAGGAGACTTAAATATCTGGTTCGATATCCCCTCTAACCCCATGACTCACCCACTGGTTGATAGTCTTGATGCACTCAACCTCTCCTACCATATGACTGGTCCAACCCACTCTGGTGGGCACACCCGTGATACAATTTTCAGCTCCCACGACCTGATTTACTTATCCCGTCCCAAACCACTCATCTGTACCGACCACTTTGCCATCCCTTTCTTTATCCACACCCATGTCCCTCCCCCTACAGCTTCCCTACCCCCCTGCTGTGATCTCAAATGCAGGAACAAATTCAAGATCATTCCCTACCTAGCCGAAGCCCAGCTTCTTCGCCCCCCTACAACGCTCCGCCCAATAAAGCCTTAACCATCAACTCCTTCGACTCCTGGCTTAATGACTCACTAACACCTCTCACCCTCTTGCATCCCGCTTCCTCACGCAATGGACCGTTCACGCCCCTACCTGAGGAATACCAAAAAACATAACTCTCTTGAACGCAAATGGCGAGCTTCAAAAACCGATCTCAGCAGAACCAGGTTTGCCCAGCATCACTTAAATACAAATGCAAAATAAGAAAGGCCAAAAAAGCCTATTACAACAAACAAATTCTCAACCGTGGCAACTGCAGCAAAGAACTCCACATGATCATATCAGAATTTGTCAATCCCACCTGCTTCTCTACCCAATCCACCCCCTCACAATCAATTTGCGACTCCCTCTCCATACACTTCTACACCACCGCTCTAGACAGGACACATCCCTTATCACCAAACTGTCCTCCCCCACCATCATCAACCCATCATGATCCCATTGCCCTGACGCCCAATTTCCCTCCCTTCGACTCCTTCAAATCCATCTCCAGAGACCAGTTCCTTGCAGAATATTGATCTCTTTAGATCATAATTCCACGCAAACTCTCTCCTTAATGGTATTTGTTAGGAAATATTTCATAATTGTATGTAATTTCCCTTCCATGTGTCAACCCCCAAACATTTTGCTGCTGTTTTAACGCCATTGACTGACTTTGCCAGAGAAGCACAGCCCTCAGCTGCACTCCTCTGGGTTTTTGCTCACTTTTTATGAGGAAACTGACATGCCCTTAAGACAGTCAGTACTGGGAGACTTTGTTTCTCTTAGTCTTTTCCTCATGTTGCAGCTTTTGTGCAACATGTAACAAGTGAGCAATGTAACTTACCTTACAGCACACTTGGGTCTCTAGTCATTCCCAAGCCCTAGAAACTCTTGCTGGACTTTTTATGAACTGTGCAGAGGTGTCATGGACAGGACTGGTGGCAGCTATCGTTTTCTTATATTGTTAACCCTTATTTGCCATGTTAACCGCGTTAACCGCTTTTGGCACAAATAGGCAAAAAAATGGCCATACCACAAGGTTCTTTGTCCTGTCCATTGGCCATCTTGCCCCGTCACCTTCCCCAAGACGAGTCAACCCAGGTCAGTCCTTATTTGGTCATGCACTTTCCCGCGAAACCCAATGCTTTCGCAGGCTTCTGCATGCCTTGTGTGTGTGCCTCCAGGATGTGGGGTGGGATGTCTGTTCCCAATACACATCCTGGGTGCCAGAGAGTCTGGAGTGTCCTGACTGCCTGGGACCACAGTGGTCCGTGATTGGTCCACTTATGGAGTGAATGTTTGTGAGCAGATCTCCCATTGGGTCCTCTCCGTTTTGGCGCGAAGGGAACTTTGGAAAAGAGGAGGCTGAAAACACCACTACCATGTCGATCTCCTGAGTTCACACCGAACAAAGGATAAGGAACCGCTGGTGACCCACTGGAAGGTTTGGCACCCTGAGCCCGCTGTCGTCCCGTGGGACCCCTCTACATCTGGTCATCCTAGAAGCTCTGCGAAGACTTTTTGACCCATTGGAATAGTGGGATCAACTATTCTCGGCACCTTCACCAAACCCTGCAAGTAAGCCACTTCGGAAGTGTCCCTGGGCCAACCAGTGGGATGAACAGCTTACACGGGCCGTTTGCTCTGTTACCACCACTGTTTCGAGGAGGCCCTCAGAACTTGGTATACTGCAAGTTCTGTGTCCACGGCACCCTCACACCGAATTTCATACACTTGGCGTACCCAGCTCTGAAGTGAGACGAGTGCACCCGGACCGGAGTAAACGCGGTTACCGTGTTGCCCTGCTGAGGCAACAACCTGTGCAGGTTCGCTGCATTCGTGACCCCCTTGCCCCTGAAGCCTGCTGCAGTGGAATTGGGCCGATTCCTCCATGCTGAGCGGAGAAATCGCCACTGTACTATTTGGGAATCCTCGCTGCATCTCGGGAACTACACAGTGTCGAGACGTCCTGATTGTCACATTCAAACCTGCCAGCGAATTGGACTGTACTGGCAAAGTTCATTTTTACACACAAGTGGCCCCTGAGGGCCCCTTTCCTTTCCACAGCTATTGCGAAATAGCGACTTCATCCCTCACTCTCAAACTGCCTCTGCCCTCAAGTGGAGGTCCTGCTTGAATAGTGGGAATTTGTTCTTCATCACCTTATCCACCTTCCTGAGCTGCTAGAGACCCTTGAAGAGACCCTATTTTGTCCATTGGCACAAGCGCATACAGGTACTATTGAGCATAAGGCTCCTCTCTTCGTAGGGCTTGGACTGCCTCTTAGTTAGGTGTATTCTTGATGTGGACTGGGTCTAAAGAGTACTTGCACTGCCTGTTTTCCTCCCCCTCTAGGTGGTCTACATATGTCGTGCTTGTAACCCCGTAGACCCTATTGGTCTTGTATATATATTGTGCTGATTATGATGTATTGGTTTACTTTAGTGTTACTGTGATTCTTTGCTATGGTCTATGTTACAAAGGCCTTGTAATAAATGTGTCTATATTTTTAATATAACACCTGTCTGGAGTAATTTGTAAGTGTCCTTGCTTTGTGTGCTCATTGAGGTCTTTCAGTCACCTTCACCACCCCCGAGACTTAGTCTTGACCGCCTGCCTTAGCTACCCTGATTGGTCTGGCTTGTCCAAAGGTAACCCTGTTCCAAGAAAATAGGTTGGCCTTCTGAACCTCTGCCCCTCCAGGTCAGAGTTCAGAAATCCTTCTTAACAGTATTTGCATATCCTTGCCAGTACCCTTGCAGCCTTTCACCAAACAAGGTCCACAACAAAGGGCTCTTTCTGCTACCGGGCCACATTAGGAATGCTTCCCGTCCCCACGTGATGTCCCTATGTACCCCCAGCCACTCTTGTCCCCTGCATTGTTGCTGTCTGCCCCAGCCCCCTCTGGTCAACCCATGATGTCGCTGTATTACCCCAGACCCTCCGAAGCTCTGTGTTGTCCCTGTGTGCCCCCAGCCCCCTCTGGTCCCCCATGATGTCGCTGTGTGCCCTCAGCCTCTCTGGCCCCCTGCGTTGTCGCTGTGTGCCCTCAGCCCCCTCTGATCAACCCGTGATATCACTGTATGACCCCAGACCCTGTGAACCCCTATGTTGTCCCTGTGTGCCTCCACCCCCCTCTGGTCCCGCATGATGTCCCTGTGTGCCCCCCAGGCCTTCTGGCCCCCCGTGTTGTTGCTGTGTTCCCCAGCCGCCTCTGGTTCCCTGTGATATCACTGTGTACCCCGCAGCACCTCTGGTCCGCCCTGTTGTTGCTGTTGTCGCTGTGTGCCCCCAGCCCCCTCTGGTCCCCTGTGATGTCGCTGTGTGCCCCCCAGACCCTCTGGTTGCCTGTGATGTTGCTGTGCACCCGCCAACCCCCTCTGGTCCCCCGTGATGTCGCTGTGTGCCCCCGTGCTCCGCTCGACACGTGTGTTGTCGCTGTGTGCCCCCAGCCCCCTCTGGTCCCACGTGATGTCGCTGTGTGCCCCAAGCCCCTCTGGTTCCCCGTGATGTCTCTGTGTGCCCCCATTACCCCTCTGGTGCCCTGTAATGTCACTGTGTGCCCCCAGACCCTCTGGTTCCCTGTGACGTCTCTGTGTGCCCCTACTACCACTCTGGTGCCCTGTGATGTCGCTGTGTGCCCCCAGTGCCCCTGGTCCCCCGTGATGTCGCTGTGTGCCCCCGCGCTCCGCTCGACACGTGTGTTCTCGCTGCATGCTCCCAGCCCCCTCTCGTCCCACATGATGTCGCTGTGTGCCCCCAGCCCCTCTGGTTCCCCGTGATGTCTCTGTATGCCCCCATTACCCCTCTGGGGCCCCGTGATGTCGCTGTGTGCCCCCAACCCCCTCTGGTCCCAGTGATGTCACTATGTGCACCCAGACCCTCTGGCACCCTGTGTTTTCACTGTATGCCCCCTGTTCCCTGTGATGTCACTCTGTGCCGCCAGCCCCTCTGGTTCCCTGTGACATCTCTGTGTGCCCCCATTACCACTCTGGTGCTCCGTGATGTCGCTGTGTGCCCCCAGGCCCCCTGGTCCCCCTTGATATTGCTGTGTGCCCCCCAACCCCTCCGGTCCCCGGTGTTGTCGCTGAATACCCCCTGGTCCCTGTGATGTCGCTCTGTGCCCCTAAGTCCCTCTGATCCCTGTGTTGTCGCTGCATGCCCCCAGCCCCTCTGGGACCCATGATGTCGCTGTGTGCCCCCAGACACTCTGGATCCCTGTGATGTCGCTGTGTGCCCCCCGCCCCCCAGAGCACCCATTTTGTCGCTGTGCCCTCAGCCCCCTCTGGTGCCACGTGATGTCGCTGTGTGCCCCCAACCCCTCCGGTCCCCCGTGTTGTTGCTGTATACCCCCATGTCCCTGTGATGTCGCTCTGTGCCCCTAGGCCCCTCTGATCCCTGTGTTGTCGCTGCATACCCCCAGCCCCTCTGGGACCCATGATGTCGCTGTGTGCCCCCAGACACTCTGGATCCCTGTGATGTCGCTGTGTGCCCCCCGCCCCCAGAGCACCTGTTTTGTCGCTGTGCCCTCAGCCCCCTCAGGTGCCACGTGATGTCGCTGTGTGCCCCCAGCCCCTCTAGCCCTGTGTTTTCGCTGTGTGCCCCACCCCCCTCTGGCTCCACTGTGATGTTGCTGTGTGCCCCCCGAGCCCCCTCTGATTCCCTGTGATGTCTCTGTATGGCCCCAGCCCACTCTGGTCCCCCGTGTTGTTGCTGTTTACCCCAACCCCCTCTGGTCCCCTGTGATGTTGTTGTGTGCACTCAGGCCCCCTCTGGTCCCCTGTGATGTCGCTGTGTGCCCCCCAGCCCCTATGGTCCCCCGTGTTGTCTCTATATGCCCCAGCCCCTTGTGATGTCGCGGTGTGCCCCCAGACCCTCTGGCTCCCTGTGATTTTGTCTGTGTGCCCCCTGCACCCTTTAGCAACCGTGTTGTTGCTGTGTGCCCTCAGCCTCCTCTAGTTCCCTGTGATGTCGCTGTGTGCCCCCTGCCCTTCCGGTTCCCTGTGTTGTCACTGTGTGCCCCATCCTCTCTGACTCCCCCGTGATGTTGCTGTGTACCCCTAAGCCCCCTCTGATTCCCATTGATGTCTCTGTCTGGTCCCCCGTGTTGTCGCTGTGTACCCCCAGCCTCCTCTGGTCCCCCATGATGTTGCTGGTTGCCCCAGCCCCCCTCTAGTCCCCTGTGATGTCGGTGTGTGCCTCCCAGCCCCTATGGTCCCCTGTGTTGTCTCTGTATGACCCAGTCCCCTCTTGTCCCTCGTATTGTCGCTGTGTGCCCCAAGCCCCCTCTGGCCCCCTGTGATGTTGCTGTGTGCCCCCCATGCCCCTCTAATCGCCCATAATGTGACTGTGTGCCCCACAGCCCCCTCTCATCCCCTATGATGTCACCATGTCCCCCAGCCCCTCTGGTCCCCCATGATGTCGATGTGTACCCCCAGCCCCTTAGTCCCCCATGTTGTCGCTGTGTGCCCCCAGCCCCCTCTGGTCCCCCGTGACATTGTGGTGTGCCACCCGACCCCTCCAGTCCTGTTAAGTCGCTGAGTACCCCCAACCCCTCTAATGCCCCATGTTGTTGCTGTGTGCCCTAGCCCCCTCTGCCCCTCTAGATCCCATGATGTCACTGTGTGCCTCCCTGCCCCCTCTGGTTGCCCATGTTCTCGATATGTACCCCACACACCCTCTGGTCTCCCATGATGTTGATGTGTACCCCCAGGCCCCCGAAGATCTCGCTATGTACCCCCCACTGCCTCTGGTCCCCTGTGAGGTCGCTGTGTACCCCCTGGCCCCTGAAGATGTCACTTTGGATAAGAGGAGGCTGAAAACACCACTACCATGTCGATCGACTGAGTTCACACCGAACAAAGGATAAGGAACTGCTGGTGACCCATTGTAAGTTTTGGCACCCTGTGCCCGCTGTCGTCCCGTGGGACCCCTCTGCATCTGATCGTCCTAGAAGCTCTGCGAAGACACTTCGACCCATTGGAATAGTGGGATCAACTATTCTCGGCACCTTCACCAAACCCTGCAAGTAAGCCACTTCGGAAGTGTCCCTGGGCCAACCAGTGGGCTGATCATCTTACACGGGCCGTTTGCTCTGTTACCACCACTGTTTTGAGGAGGCCCTCGAAACTTGGTATACTGCTAGCTCTGTGTCCAGGGCACCCTCACACTGAATTTCGTACACTTGGCATTCCCAGGTCTGAAGTGAGACGAGTGCGCCCGGACCGGAGTAAACGCTGTTACCGTGTTGCCCTGCTGAGGCAACAACCTGTGCAAGTTCACTGCATTCGTGACCCCCTTGCTGCAGTGGAATTGGGCCGATTCCTCCATGCTGAGCGGAGAAATCGCCACTGTACCATTTGGGAATCCTCGCTGCATCTCAGGAACTACACAGTGTCGAGACGTCTTGATTGTCGCATTCAAACCTGCCAGTGAAGTGGACTGTACTGGCGAAGTTTGGGTCTGCCTGCTTTGGGGACTGCTGAGTAGTCCTTGCCCTAACCGGTGGCCCCTAGCGCTTGAGCCCATTTTTAGGCACAAGTGGCCCCTGAGGGCTCCTTTCCTTTCCACAGCTATTGAGAAATACCAACTCCAAGCCTCACTCTCAAACTGCCTCTGCCCTCAAGTGGAGGTCCTGCTTGAATAGTGGGAATTTGTTCTTCATCACCTTATCCACCTTCCTGAGCTGCTAGAGACCTTTGAAGAGACCCTATTCTGTCCATTGGCAGAAGCGCATGCAGGTACTATTGAGCATAAGGCTCCTCTCTTCGTAGGGCTTGGACTGCCTCTTAGTTAGGTGTATTCTTGATGTGGAACTAGGTCTAAAGAGTACTTGCACTGCCAGTTTTCCTCCCCCTCTAGGTGGTCTACATATTTCGTGCTTGTAACCCCGTAGACCCTATTGGTCTTGTATATATATTGTGTTGATTATGATGTATTGGTTTACTTTAGTGTTACTGTGATTCTTTGCTATGGTCTATGTTACAAAGGCCTTGTAATAAATGTGTCTATATTTTTAATATAACACCTGTCTGGAGTAATTTGTAAGTGTCCTTGCTTTGTGTGCTCATTGAGGTCTTTCAGTCACCTTCACCACTCCCGAGACTTAGTCTTGACCGCCTGCCTTAGCTACCCTGATTAGTCTGGCTTGTCCAAAGGTAACCCTGTTCCAAGAAAATAGGTTGGCCTTCTGAACCTCTGCCCCTCCAGGTCAGAGTTCAGAAATCCTTCTTAACAGTATTCGCATATCCTTGCCAGTACCCTTGCAGCCTTTCACCAAACAAGGTCCACAACAAAGGGCTCTTTCTGCTACCGGGCCACATTAGGAATGCTTCCCGTCCCCACGTGATGTCCCTATGTACCCCCAGCCACTCTTGTCCCCTGCATTGTTGCTGTCTGCCCCAGCCCCCTCTGGTCAACCCATGATGTCGCTGTATTACCCCAGACCCTCCGAAGCTCTGTGTTGTCCCTGTGTGCCCCCAGCCTCCTCTGGTCCCCCATGATGTCGCTGTGTGCCCTCAGCCTCTCTGGCCTCCTGCGTTGTCGCTGTGTGCCCTCAGCCCCCTCTGATCAACCCGTGATATCACTGTATGACCCCAGACCCTCTGAACCCCTGTGTTGTCCCTGTGTGCCTCCACCCCCCTCTGGTCCCGCATGATGTCCCTGTGTGCCCCCCAGGCCTTCTGGTCCCCCGTGTTGTTGCTGTGTACCCCCAAGCCCCCTCTGATTCCCATTGATGTCTCTGTCTGGTCCCCCGTGTTGTCGCTGTGTACCCCAGGCCTCCTCTGGTCCCCCATGATGTTGCTGGTTGCCCCAGCCCCCCTCTAGTCCCCTGTGATGTCGGTGTGTGCCTCCCAGCCCCTATGGTCCCCTGTGTTGTCTCTGTATGACCCAGTCCCCTCTTGTCCCTCGTATTGTCGCTGTGTGCCCCCAGCCCCCTCTGGCGCCCTGTGATGTTGCTGTGTGCCCTCCATGCCCCTCTAATCGCCCATAATGTGACTGTGTGCCCCACAGCCCCCTCTCATCCCCTATGATGTCACCGTGTCCCCCAGCCCCTCTGGTCCCCCATGATGTCGATGTGTACCCCCAGCCCCTCTAGTCCCCCATGTTGTCGCTGTGTGCCCCCAGCCCCCTCTGGTCCCCCGTGACATTGTGGTGTGCCACCCGACCCCTCCAGTCATGTTATGTCGCTGAGTACCCCCAACCCCTCTAATGCCCCATGTTGTTGCTGTGTGCCCTAGCCCCCTCTGCCCCTCTAGATCCCATGATGTCACTGTGTGCCTCCCTGCCCCCTCTGGTTGCCCATGTTCTCGATATGTACCCCACACACCCTCTGGTCTCCCATGATGTTGATGTGTACCCCCAGGACCTTGAAGATCTCGCTATGTACCCCCCACTGCCTCTGGTCCCCTGTGAGGTCGCTGTGTACCCCCTGGCCCCTGAAGATGTCACTTTGGATAAGAGGAGGCTGAAAACACCACTACCATGTCGATCGACTGAGTTCACACCGAACAAAGGATAAGGAACTGCTGGTGACCCATTGGAAGGTTTGGCACCCTGAGCCCGCTGTCGTCCCGTGGGACCCCTCTGCATCTGATCGTCCTAGAAGCTCTGCGAAGACACTTCGACCCATTGGAATAGTGGGATCAACTATTCTCGGCACCTTCACCAAACCCTGCAAGTAAGCCACTTCGGAAGTGTCCCTGGGCCAACCAGTGGGCTGACCATCTTACACGGGCCGTTTGCTCTGTTACCACCACTGTTTTGAGGAGGCCCTCGAAACTTGGTATACTGCTAGCTCTGTGTCCAGGGCACCCTCACACTGAATTTCGTACACTTGGCATTCCCAGGTCTGAAGTGAGACGAGTGCGCCCGGACCGGAGTAAACGCTGTTACCGTGTTGCCCTGCTGAGGCAACAACCTGTGCAAGTTCACTGCATTCGTGACCCCCTTGCTGCAGTGGAATTGGGCCGATTCCTCCATGCTGAGCGGAGAAATCGCCACTGTACCATTTGGGAATCCTCGCTGCATCTCGGGAACTACACAGTGTCGAGACGTCCTGATTGTCGCATTCAAACCTGCCAGCGAAGTGGACTGTACTGGCGAAGTTTGGGTCTGCCTGCTTTGGGGACTGGTGAGTAGTCCTTGCCCTAACCGGTGGCCCCTAGCGCTTGAGCCCATTTTTAGGCACAAGTGGCCCCTGAGGGCTCCTTTCCTTTCCACAGCTATTGCGAAATAGCAACTCCATGCCTCACTCTCAAACTGCCTCTGCCCTCAAGTGGAGGTCCTGCTTGAATAGTGGGAATTCGTTCTTCATCACCTTATCCACCTTCCTGAGCTGCTAGAGACACTTGAAGAGACCCTATTCTGTCCATTGGCAGAAGCGCATGCAGGTACTATTGAGCATAAGGCTCCTCTCTTCGTAGGGCTTGGACTGCCTCTTAGTTAGGTGTATTCTTGATGTGGAACTGGGTCTAAAGAGTACTTGCACTGCCTGTTTTCCTCCCCCTCTAGGTGGTCTACATATTTCGTGCTTGTAACCCCGTAGACCCTATTGGTCTTGTATATATATTGTGTTGATTATGATGTATTGGTTTACTTTAGTGTTACTGTGATTCTTTGCTATGGTCTATGTTACAAAGGCCTTGTAATAAATGTGTCTATATTTTTAATATAACACCTGTCTGGAGTAATTTGTAAGTGTCCTTGCTTTGTGTGCTCATTGAGGTCTTTCAGTCACCCTCACCCCTCCCGAGACTTAGTCTTGACCGCCTGCCATAGCTACCCTGATTGGTCTGGCTTGTCCAGAGGTTACCCTGCTCCAAGAAAATAGGTTGGCCTTCTGAACCTCTGCCCCTCCAGGTCAGAGTTCAGAAATCCTTCTTAACAGTATTTGCATATCCTTGCCAGTACCCTTGCAGCCTTTCACCAAACAAGGTCCACAACAAAGGGCTCTTTCTGCTCCCGGGCCACGTCAGGAACACTTCCCGCCCCACGTGATGTCCCTATGTACCCCCAGCCTCTCTGGTCCCCTGCATTGTTGCTGTGTGCCCCAGCCCCCTCTGGTCAACCCTTGATGTTGCTGTATTACCCTAGGCCCTCAGAAGCTCCGTGTCATCCTGTGTTCCCCCAGCCCCCTCTGGTCCCCCATGATGTCGCTGTGTGCCCTCTGCCCCTCTGAACCCCTGTGTTGTCCCTTTGTGCCTCCACCCCCCTCTTGTCCCCCATGATGTCCTTGTGTGCCCCAGCCACCTCTGGTTCCCTGTGATATCACTGTGTACCCCGCAGCACCTCTGGTCCCCCCTGTTGTTGCTGTTGTCGCTGTGTGCCCCCAGCCCCCTCTGGTACCCTGTGATGTCGCTGTGTGCCCCCCAGACCCTCTGGTTACCTGTGATGTTGCTGTGCACCCCCAAACCCCTCTGGTCCCCCGTGATGTTGCTGTGTGCTCCCGCGCTCAGCTCAACACGTGTGTTGTTGCTGCGTGCCCCCAGCCCCCTCTGGTCCCACGTGATGTCGCTGTGTGCCCCCAGCCCCTCTGGTTCCCCGTGATGTCTCTATGTGTCCCCATTACCCCTCTGGTGCCCCGTGATGTCGCTGTGTGCCCCCAACCCCCTCTGGTCCCAGTGATGTCACTGTGTGCCCCCAGACCCTCTGGCACCCCGTGTTTTCACTGTATGCCCCCTGGTCCCTGTGATGTCGCTCTGTGGCCCTATTACCACTCTGGTGCTCCGTGATGTCGCTGTGTGCCCCCAGCCCCCCTGGTCACCCTTGATATTGCTGTGTGCCCCCAACCCCTCCGGTCCCCGGTGTTGTTGCTGTATACCCCCTGGTCCCTGTGATGTCGCTCTGTGCCCCTAAGCCCCTCTGATCCCTGTGTTGCCGCTGCATGCCCCCAGCCCCTCTGGGACCCATGATGTCGCTGTGTGCCCCCAGACACTCTGGATCCCTGTGATGTCGCTGTGTGCCCCTCGCCCCCCAGAGCACCCGTTTTGTCGCTGTGCCCTCAGCCTCCTCTGGTGCCACGTGATGTCGATGTGTGTCCCCAACCCCTCCGGTCCCCCGCGTTGTTGCTGTATACCTCCTGGTCCCTGTGATGTCGCTCTGTGCCCCTAAGCCCCTCTGACCCCTGTGTTGTCGCTGCATACCCCCAGCCCCTCTGGGACTCATGATGTCAGTGTGTGCCCCCAGACACTCTGGATCCCTGTGATGTCGCTGTGTGCCCCCCACCCCCCAGAGCACCTCTTTTGTCACTGTGCCCTTAGCCCCCTCTGGTGCCACGTGATGTCGTTGTGTGCCCCCAGCCCCTCTAGCCCTGTGTTGTCGCTGTGTGCCCCACCCCCCTCTGGCTCCCCTGTGATGTTGCTGTGTGCCCCCCAGCTCTCTGATTCCCTGTGATGTCTGTGTATGGCCCCAGCCCAATCTGGTCCCCTGTGTTGTTGCTATTTACCCCCAACCCCCTCTGGTCCTCTGTGATGTTGTTGTGTGCCCTCAGGCCCCCTCTGGTCTCCTGTGATGTCGCTGTGTGCCCCCAGCCCCTATGGTCCCCCGTCTTGTCTCTATATGCCCCAGCCCCTTGTGATGTTGCTGTGTGCCCCCAGACCCTCTGGCTCCCTGTGATTTCGGCTGTGTGCCCCCCGCACCCTTTAGCAACTGTGTTGTCGCTGTGTGCCCTCAGCCTCCTCTGGTTCCCTGTGATGTTGCTGTGTGCCCCCAGCCCTTCCGGTTCCCTGTCTTGTCGCTGTGTGCCCCATCCTTTCTGACTACCCCGTGATGTTGCTGTGTACCCCCGAACCCTCTCTGATTCCCAGTGATGTCTCTGTATGCCCCCAGTCCACTCTGGTCCCCCGTGTTGTCGCTGTGTACCCCCAGCCCCATCTGGTCCCCCATGATGTTGCTGTGTGCCCCAGCCCCCCTCTAGTCCCCTATGATGTCGGTGTGTGCCTCCCAGCCCCTATGGTCCCCTGTGTTGTCCCAGTCCCCTCTTGTCCCCCATATTGTCGCTGTGTGTCCCCAGCCCCCTCTGGTCCCCTGTGATGTTGCTGTGTGTCCCCTTAGCCCCTCTGGTCCCCCATGATGTCGATGTGTACCCCCAGCCCCTCTGGTCCCCCATGTTGTCGCTGTGTGCCCCAGCCCCCTTTGGTCCCCCGTGACATCGTGGTGGGCCACCCGACCCCTCCAGTCCTGTTATGTCACTGAGTACCCCCAACCCTTCTAATGCCCCATGTTGTTGCTGTGTACCCCAGCCCCCTCTGGTCCCCCGTAATGTTGCTGTGTGCCTCCCAGCCCCCTCTGCCCCTCTAGATCCCATGATGTCACTGTGTGCCTCCCTGCCCCCTCTGGTTCCCCATGATCTCGCTATGTACCCCCCACACCCTCTGGTCCCCCGTGATGCTGCTGTGTACCCCCAGGCCCCCGAAGATCTCGCTATGTACCCCCCACCGCCTCTGGTCCCCTGTGAGGTTGCGGTGTACCCCCTGGTCCCCGAAGATGTCACTGTGTACCCCCCCAGGCCACTCTGGTTTCCTGTGATGTTGCTGTGTGCCACCCAGCCCCCTTTAGTCCCCCGTGATATTGTTGTGTGCCCCAGCCCCCTCTTGTCCCCTGTGATGTTGCTGTGTGCCCCCAGCCCCCTCTGGGCCCCCAGAATATTGCTGTGTGCCCTCTTTCTAGCCCCCCTTATGCCCCCTGCTTTCCCTGATCTCTTCTCCCTCCTCCCCCGTATCCCTTTCTTCCATTCCTCCATCCCATTCATTGCAGGAGTTGTCTTGATTCACGAAGAGTTCACCATCAATAAGCTTTTGCCAACGCTTGATTTGACCATTGGACACATTGGACACATTGACTCGTGGTGCTTCACCTCCTCTACTCTCATGCTCGACCACCCCTGGATCCCGCACTCAGGTTGGCACTGAATCATGCTGTGTCCATTTTCACCGTGAATTCTCACTTACATTTTCTGTTCCCTTACACCATTATGTGTTTTACTGAACTCTGCAACTGTACTTGCTCTCCCCGCTGCATCTCTGCTTTTTCCATAGTTTTATTCTCTGTTTTCCAGGAAGAAGCACTTGCTTGTGTGTGGGCACTGTATGAATAAACTATCATATCATATCACAATGCTTACTCTCTACACCATCACACAATTAGATGCCGCTATACCCCTCGATCAATTCGGCCTAGCTGCTCACATACAAACACTATCCCATGAACACCTCATCGCTCTAATAAAACGCAGCTATATCCCACGACAAACCGGCCTAGCTGCATACATAAGTGTCCCATAGGCCTAACGCAGCCATAACGCAGTCTGGGTGTCCACCCGCCAGACTGCACACATTGAACCGATATCAATACCACCACAACTAATGCTAGGATGCAGCTACCATCAGGCAATTGCATCAGCTGCACACTTAACTGGTGCACCCAGGCACCCTTTGACACCCTACTCTCTCAACTGACCTGGACTACGGTCCCCGAGGCCATTCACCCAACCAGCGCTTTGAGGTCATACCAATGATATATAGAGCGCTATATAAATTCCAAATAACATAACATAAGATGACAAAACCATTCACAATGGCTATGGAATACGCCAGCTTTTAACCAATGCGTTACTGTGAACATCAATACCAGATACTGGGGACAAATCATTTCTATTTGGCAGGTGGCCTGGCAGAAACGCCGTAATGTCATTCCTTGGGCTGCTCCACCTGCCACATACTTGAAAAGACCCATGTCCGGACAAACCAGGCGTAACAGTGTTAAGCCTAGTGTTTACTCATCTATACCAGTCTGTGGGATTGGAGAATAACCTCTTGCGTATATTCTTACATTCATTTCTTTGATTTTCCAGCTCAACCCTTCTTGCATGCATTTTCAAGCATTCGGTCAAACATCAAAAGGGGATTTGCAGCGAGATCGTCTGAAATGCTCAAATGATTATCTTGTAATTATCTTCAAACCTGACACAAATGGTTTCAAATCCATGCCCGAACATTTGAGTGGCATCTGCTTTGCATCCTTCCACCAGCTAAACAACTTAATCTAGGCAAGAAGACAGCGTATAGCAGCAACGTCACATTGCATTTGTTGCCACAGTATTTTGGCAAAAACAATCTGTGCCTCATGAAAAAAACGGTATTTTCCTCTTCTTTGTTCAAGCTGTTTTAAAGGTTTTTCTGATCCAATTAAGTGTTTTAAACCCATAATGTGCCAGCAAAATTAAAGTCTCGATATAATACGTCTTTCTCTTTGTGCAGAGTCCATCTGTGAACATTATGGACTGCACTCAGAATAATAGGAAATTAATTGTATTCGCTCGCCCCTATTAAAAGCTCCAATGTAGCAAGGAAGCTTAATGGCCTGATCAGGAAATCAATGTACTCTTGCACATAGGTTAGTATCAGGCAAGACAAGGACACCAGTATACTCATCCCAGATGTGACTGCCACTTCACAACACACGTTCAAAGCCAGCACTCAGCATTGCATCACTTCATGGGGCACTGACGTCCGAGCACCAGGGATTCTGACGTGACCAGGAAGTGAACGGGAAAGGCAGGGTATAACACAGTCCCCTTTCAGCCAATAGAAAACGAAATAGAAAGAACACGAGATAAAGCATACAAGAAGGAAGGCGCACACCTTCCACTGGAGATCTGCACATGCATTCTAGTAACCAATGCCCTTGACCAACCATGCAGAATATAATGGAATGAGAAAGAAACACACAGGAGACATACACGATACCCGGGCTCGCGTGGCACTCCTTTGCGCTCCCGTGAAAGCAGAATCTAGGACAAAAGAAATTCAAAGAAACCACACAATCAGACATGCAGAGCTGACAGCCGAACAGGAACCCAACCGACACCCCACTGAGGCTCACACTCATGGACTCACAACAGTTAGCTGTCAAAATCCATTGGGGGTGCACACTCACGCGTGTACCGATTGCAAGCACAAACCATGGGAAGTACAGTAAAACATTAGGGCCACACAAACTGCCCATCGACCACTCATTCAGAGAACACTTAAGGACACTGAATGCAGTCAACACTGCACTCAAACAGCAATACTCATGAAATCTACACCTGCAAGCATTGACGACCACTAGAAGAGGAAACTGTTACGGGCCACCATGCCTTTAAGAGTTGGGCCCCGCCCACCAAAAGGCAGGACGAATGACATGAGTTGGGGGGAGTTTTGGGTAAGAGGCACAGTTGGCGTAAGTTAACGCATTGCATGTAATAAAGAAGGTTATATTACATCCCTCCGGCTGTGTGTCCTCCTTTTCTACGCACCCGGCCCAGCCCGGGTCAACACTGGCGGCGAGGCCTATCCCCGCACCCCGGAGTCCTCCTTGCCGGCAGACCACCGTGCGTCCTGTCTCCTGCGCGGCCGGTGATCCAACCGTGCCGGTCCTCTATCATTGTGCGCTGGCAGTCCCACCGCGCCAGCCCCCCACCTCCTCCTACATTCACAGTCACCAGCCTCCAGCACCCAACGCAGCACACCTCCCCACACGACCCCGTCCATGGAAGCAACACGACACTGACTGAAGGCAAAAGCGGCCCACCCCCACAGGCTCCACGAGGTCTGACACCTCCAACATAATTTCGGATCAGCCAAACACAGCAGGGTGAGTACACAAGTCCCTAGACGAAGCCATACAGCTGAGGATCATTGAAGGCTGTCTGTCACCTACGCTCAAGAAGCAACTGCTGAAAAAACCCCTCACGATCCCTGAGGTCAGTGAGCTCACCCGAATTTTTGAGAGGGTAGATGCTCAAGCCGCATCCATGACAGGCGCCACCGCACCAAAACATGATACCAGTGAACTCATAGCAGCCATCCAACCACTCCCACCTAGTCAGAGCAACAAAGGAACCTACCCGTACAGACCACAAGCCCTGCAAGTACCACGACAACAGAGGCAATGTTACCGCTGCAGCATGGCATTTACGCACTCGGGATCCTGCCCGGCCTTATCACAAAGGTGTACGAACTGCTGGAAGAGAAAGACATTTTCAGTCTGTGTGCAGAGAAGGGAGACCATTTCCCACCACGTGGCCTCAAGCACCCATCAGGACACCTTTCCGCCCACCACTGCCGCAATATGGACAACAAAGATACTATCAACCAAACCAACATCAGTATGTGAGAGCCGTTGACGGATACCAATTCCTAGAGTACCCACAAATTCAAGATTATGCGGAACAACCACAATACCTAAAAGATGAGTATGACAATCCACCGGAAGGCTATGCAGAGGAGGTATACTACCATCACCCCGCAACAACATCATGCACCATGTATTATGACCCAACCCCACAGGACGAGTTTGTCAACCTCGTGCTGGACAGCGAAGAAGCCAGAGAAGCCCCAAAATAGCAATCAAAATGGGCAACTGCCTGTTCCACTTCATGGTGGACTTGGGCGACACGTGAACATCATGGGCGAGCAGAAATATCTGAGAATCCTGAATCTGCCGGCGCTCAAACCAGCACAATCCAGAATCTTCCAGTGGGGGACAGCCACTCCATTACAGACCATTGGACACTTCACGCGCCGCCTCCTCCTCAAAGGACGACAGCTGGACACCACCATCCATGTCATCCAGTCCCTCACCAAAGGTCAATGCCTTCTCAGCTACTACACTGCCTCGTGTCTGGGGCCGATCGACATCCACGTAGAGGTTGGAGACATAATCACCTCAACCACAATTCAGCAGGACCCAAAGGAATGTATTGGGCTATCCTCCATGGACACTCCCAGAATCTCATCACCAAAGCAGACATTTCTGCAGCTGTGCACCAGGGTCTGGGGAAACTCAAAGGTCCCCCAATCAAATTACACATAGATCCAACAGTGAGACCCATTCCACAACACCTGAGGAGAGTCAGATTCCACCTGCAAGAAGCAGTCTCCAGAGAGCTTGACCAACTACTCGCTGATGGCATAATCGAGCCCACTACAGGGCCAACACCATGGGTCTCTCCCCTGGTCATCTTACCGAAAGAAGGTGGCAGACTACGCTTATGCGTCGACATGAGAATGGCCAAGACCGCCATTCAACGCGAAAGACACCTTGGCCCATGCATCGAGGACATGATAGTGCAGCTGAACAATGCCTGAATGTTCTCCAAACTTGACCTGACACAGGGTTACCACCAGCTGGAACTACACCCTGACTCCAGAGTAATAATGACATTTGCCACACACGACGGACTATTCAGGTACCGGAGGCTGAACTTTGGCATCTCCTCTCCAGGAGGCTATGAGACAGATCATCAGACCTATCCAAGGAGCCTTAAACTATAGCGATGATATCCTCATTTTCGGATCGTCCAAAGAGACTCATGATGCTGCTCTCCTCGCCACATGTGAAGCAGTACAAGCCGCCTGTCTCATGCTCAATATCGACACATGAAACATCCATCCTATGTGCCTTGCACCACACAAAGGGAACAAGTGCTTGCGAAAACTGACTGCATGCACTGCTAGCAAGCGACGCAGTAAAATGATAAACCTTTCAGCTATGAATACATTCTAAATTCCTAAAACTGAATGTATGTGGCAGAATCATGCAAGAATTAAGAAAGAGCATTGCACAAACCTAGTAAGATCCTAATGCTGTAACAACAATCTGCAGCTATTACAACTTATGAAGTGTTATAGCAACTCAAATCATGCATAGAAATACGCTAACTACAGTGAGCCTCAAACACATAGAAGGCCTCAGCATGTAACCACCCCTTCCACAAGCCAAGGGCATTCTGGTCTTGCTCTAAGAACTAGAAAAACAGCCAGTTGCGTCTACATTGTATTCACTTGAGGCCGCTACACTAAACAAACTATTCATGAATCCATGACAGGAAATGTCTACACACTTACACACCAGGAACACTGTGACACTGACTGCCCCTATTCCACCTGATGTAAGGATAAAATAAGTGTATAAAAACCGTAAGATAAAAGATGAATGGGGCGTTATGGCCGCCCAATAGTAACTGCTGTCCACTAGTCTGTAACTACTAGTAGCAAATCAGGCGCACACTCTATCAGGGCCCTCATCAGTTGATATAGTAAGCACGCTAGGAGGGAGGTGTATACAACGCATGTACACCAAGGGTTTCATGGTGTTGGCATCCAACAGGTGGGAGAGGAATGCTAAAGGCTTAGGAAAATGTCCAGGACAATTGATGAGTTTTAAGAAGTTTTGGGAAAGTGGCAATGGAGGAGGAGGAAGGAAGAAGTAGGGGGAGAAAAGGCCATTCCCGCGCAGCAACATAAGAGGAGTGTCAACCAAGGTGTGACCGACAGAAGCAGAGAGCAGGGAGGAGAACAAGCTAGGCTGATCGGAGCAAGTGAGAAGGAGAGTTTTTGGATGAACTTTTGCTTAGGGAGATGATGGCCAATGACCAAATAGTTCAAGGGTCGGTGCAGCGGTCGGTGCAGCGCCTTTCGAGGAATGGGGTGTTGAGTGATATTCAGCTAGGAATTCGTATGGTGCTCTGTGGGAATCTGCTCTTGGCTCTGCACAATTCTGAGGCATTTTTTTGAGAGTGTGCTTGAACCATTCAGCATCGCCATTAGCGTGGGGCCGAAGCGGGGTGATTCATTGATGAGAAATGTTGAGATCTCGCAGAAAACTCTGAAGCTCTCACCTCTGCAAAGGAGGTAAATTATGGAACTGGATGGAGTCACAAAGTCTGTGCATAGCAGATATTATTTCTAATAGGGGTATGACTTCTCCCACTGTTGCATTATCAACAAATTCAACTTGAAGGCATCTGGACCTCTGATCAACTACTACGAGGAAGTGCTGATGGATCCAAAATCGGTACGCCAGTCCTCCCATGACTTTAGACTACATTCTGGGGACTGAATGGGTGGAGATGCCAGTGTAGGAAGAGATGCTTGTCACCAGACACACTCTTTGATATGTGTGTCGACCATTTCTTCCAGGTGGGAAACAACACTTTCTGGAGGAGTTGGGCTTTGTTTTGGCAGTGCTCTGGAGGGCTTCATTGGCCAGCTCCAGTATTTTTTTAATAAGGAATTGTGGGGTGATAATGCGCTTTCCTCCTAGAAGGAGGCCTTCGGAGACACAGATAGCTCATGTGTAGCTCTCCATATGGATTGACTATTTGATCGGGCATCGGATGTGCGGTGATGTATTGACAGGTGTCTGTTTCATTTGACTGTGCTTACAGCTGTCATAACCAGTTGCAGGCATTTATTTTGGGTGGATACATTTGTAATTTCGTCCAGTGAAATGGATTTTTTGGTGGATGCTGCCATGGTTAGCATGTGTACATAATTCTCGGTGTCTTGCCCACTGGCATCATTCATTGCACAAGCATGTGGTGGGTGACGAGACAAAAAGTCTTATCAACACTGGGTCTGTATGATACATTGAAGCCATACTCTAGGAGTCGGAGTAACCACTTTCCAATTCGTGCTAGAGGATGCAGTGCTGCCCCGTACATAATTGGTAGCAGTGACTTGTGGCCAGTCACTATTGAGACTGACTTACCATACACATATATGTGATTATGATTGCATCCCAAAAGACAGCCAGTGTTTCTCTTTCGAAATGAGAATATCTCTGCTCAGTAGGGGAGAGCACCCTACTGTTGTAGGCTATGGAACAACTACACCATTTGCATTTGTTTGCGTTACTACTGCTCCTAGTCCTCCCGGGCTGGTGTCAACCACGAATGATCTCTGTGAATTTGGAAGGGTCGAACAATGCCCTGATTGTTTCAGAAATGAGGGCCTCCCTTATTTTGTCAAGACAGTGTTTCGGGTTCGGTCCATTGCAAAGGGCAGTCTTTCTTAGATGTTTAAGAGGTTCTGACATAGTTGCTAGTTTTTTAATGAATTGGCCACAGTATGTGACCATCTCGAGGAAGCTTCTGACGTTCTGATGTCTAGTGTACGGGCGCGATAGCCTAATCCTCATAGCCAGTTGTTATGTTTCTTTATCTGCACATAATGCAACGTGTAGGTATGCTGCCTTGAGCGCAGTGCACCCAGAGAAAGACCATACTGTGTTGTCAGGTTTGCAGCCTGCAGCGAACAGGCCTAGTGCAGATGCAATGTGACCTTTTATTGGGTGTGAGTAGTGACGCAGTACAGATGCTTGTCCTTAAAGCAACAGGTGTTAGTAAAAAAAAGTCTAATTAGCACTCAGCGGCCAAGAATGTGGCAGAGGCAAGGCCGACAATTGCAGGCACACTGCATCATGAGGACATGAGCTGGCACTCAAGGTGAGCGTATCAGGAGGAGAGAGAGAGAGAGAGAGAGAGAGAGAGAGAGAGAGAGAGAATCATCTTCTTGTGGAAGAGGAACAATACATGTAATGATCCCTTTGTGATTATGCCCCCAGAACATAGTTCTTTATAGTTTGTTCTACACTTATGGAACATGGTTGCAACAATCACGAGAAGCAACATTGCTATAGGTTTGTCTGTAATAACTTACCGACATCAGCCATGTGATACAGCCTTGATGTAAACCATTATGAGTCCTGATATTTCCTGTCAGAAGACCTTCGGAATTCAATCTAACCTGAATTTGAGACTCTCTGTGATGATGGACCACTATACTTAAAATACCTTTTGGCATACCAAGCTTCTCGAAATTCCTCCACAGAATATGTCTGTTGACCAAGTATAACACCATGGACAGCTCCATTGATGCCACATACACCGGGGCAGACTGGGACTGCCATGCTAGCCGCTGTAGAAAACTTAGCAGAAGACTCCCACAGTCAGTTACCATTTGGTCTGAAGGCCATTTGTCTGTAGTCTAGTATATCATTGTCAATATACCAGGCGTCTATGTGTTCCAATACAATGGCCGCAAAAATCTTGGAGTCAACATCCATGATAGCTATCGGCCTATAATTGAGAGGTGACAGTCTAGATTCTTTCTTAAAAATTGGAATTATATACAAGGTTCTCCAAGATACAGGGGTAGATTTGGACACAACAATAGCTGAGATTAATATATGTAAGATCTTTCCCCAGAGATAGGGGTTCTGTTTCAATAGCACATTGATGAAATAATTAGGGCCACCCACTTTAGATGGCTGTGCTTCAGTGATCATCCTAGTGATAGATTTTATTGAGAAGTCGAGAACCCACTCCACAGGGGTGGACTCACATTCATTTCCATCAATGCATCCATTCCCTTCATCCCTAACACCCTTGTAGATGTTCTGAAAGTGAGTCATCCATACTTGTTCGGAGATGGTGTTTGTCAACAACATCTGTTTCTTCACTTCGGTTTCATGAATTAAGTCCCAGAAACTTCTGGGAGTAATAGCCTGAATAGTGGCCAGCATCGTCTCACCATCCCTTTGGTCAAACTTGTAGCGGTGGGACTGAGTTTGCTGAGTTTACTTATATGTTCCTCCCTAATTTCCTGATTTGTCGAGAACTATTTCCCTAGTCTCACCGCTTTTTGTAACTGAGACTTTTTGTCTTTTACCTGATAGTCTTAAGTGTGCCTGTGTTTGTTTGGGAAAAATGTAAAGTGCTTCTGAAATAGGGACTATTGGCAGAGTTACAGTGCAGTGCTGCAGGGGAGATGGTGGTGAGGCACCGTATGCAAGGTCATGATGTGTACGCCTCTTGGAAAATGGAAGAAGCTAATTCTCCATTTACCATTCCAAGGAGTGTGTATATTTGGTCCACGGATGGAAACATGAGTTAATTCAAAACAATTTCTTTAAACATCATTCAAAACATAATATAATTACAAGTCTATCAAATATATAAATTAAGCATACATTACACCAAGTACTTTAACAACATCCTTCAGTTTCAGTAAAACCATTCATTTTACGGTTAAATTAATTATACCTTTTGCCTTAATCTGGTCATTTTCTTCCTGACGCACCAGACCTTTATTAAATACGGCATAACTGCAAATTAAAGGCAAGTTTCTTGGCTTGCTCAACAAAGTAAAACATCAAACTTTATTGATATCACACCTTTTTAAGTCCATATCGGACATCACCATTTAATGCAGGGTATTCTGAAAATGGATCAAAAAGATCAATAAATGAATAAATGATTCAATTTCCCGACAAGTACATAATCCTGTATGATTAGTAAAGCACCCCAAGCTTAATATATATATGGGACCCAGAGGGGCTGATAGAGAGAAACTACTAAGACAGCAAGAAAATCGCTATATTATTGACTTTGAGAGCAAGACTCCACGAAGACACAATATTGACAAAGAATGTTATACTTGTTTAGGAGAATTATCAATTTGATGGGTTTTAATCAACTGAACTCACTTTTGTATGAAAAAGATTTGTTGCAGTATCAACTTAGTTTGTCTCTAAGGGGGTAATTCATAGAATGCAGCGCACAAGTGGCGCACGCGGCTGGCGCACAGTGTGCGCGTGCGAATCCCTGCGCCAGCTGCGTGCGCTAAAATCCATTTCCGCGCACAGCGTATTCATGGATTCCAGCCACCAAAACCAGCCGTGGCGCACAGTGGCGCAGCGACCCTCTCGCGCAGGGAAAAGCCATCAAAATCCCCAATCCATCGCAAAGGGCTGCGCTAACCCTTTACCAGCACGGCAAGTGGGCTACGTGTATCACTGGGGTGCGCGGGAAGTACCTCACGCGATTGGCACCGTGCGAGCAGGGTACGCGTATTTCAGGGGTGCGCGGAAGTTCCACACGCGATTGCTGCAGGGTACGTGTATTTCAGGGGTGCGCGGGAAGTTCCACACGCGATTTCAGCAGGGTACGTGTATTTCAGGGGTGCGGGGGAAGTTCCACACGCGATTGCCGCAGGGTATGTGTATTTCAGGGGTGCGCGGGAAGATCCACAAGCGATTTCAGCAGGGTACGTGTATTTCAGGGGTGCGCGGGAAGTTCCACACGCGATTGGCCCCATGCGAGCAGGGTACGTGTATTTCAGGGGTGCGCGGGAAGTTCCACACGCAATTTCAGCAGGGTACGTGTATTTCAGGGGTGCGCGGGAAGTTCCACACGCGATTGGCCCCGTGCGAGCAGGGTACGCGTATTTCAGGGGTGCGCGGGAAGTTCCACACGCGATTCCAGCAGGGTACGTGTATTTCAGGGGTGCGCGGGAAGTTCCACACGCAATTTCAGCAGGGTACGTGTATTTCAGGGGTGCGCTGGAAGTTCCACACGCCATTTCAGCAGGGTACGTGTATTTCAGGGGTGCGCGGGATGTTCCACACGCGATTGGCCCCGTGCGAGCAGGGTACGCGTATTTCAGGGGTGCGCGGGAAGTTCCACACGCGATTCTAGCAGGGTACGTGTATTTCAGGGGTGCGCGGGAAGTTCCACACGCGATTTCAGCAGGGTACGCGTATTTCAGGGGTGCGCGGGAAGTTCCACACGCGATTTCAGCAGGGTACGTGTATTTCGGGGTGTGGGGGAAGTTTCAGGCCCTCACCCATGTCCAACTCATGTTCCCCACCCCCCACCCCCCAGCAGTGCAGGGGCACCCTCCACCAGGCCCCCACCCATGTCCAACTCATGTTCCCCACCACCCCCACCCCCCAGCACTGTGGGGCACCTGCCAGCAGGCCCCCACCCATGTCCAACTCATGTACCCCACCACCCCCACCCCCCAGCACTGTGGGGCACCTGCCAGCAGGCCCCCACCCATGTCTCCTACCCCCCCACCCCCCAGCACTGTGGGGCACCTGCCACCAGGCCCCCACCCATGTCCAACTCATGTTCCCCACCACACCCACCCCCCAGCACTGTGGGGCACCTGCCAGCAGGCCCCCACCCATGTCCAACTCATGTTCCCCACCCCCCCACCCCCCAGCAGTGCAGGGGCACCCTCCACCAGGCCCCCACCCATGTCTCCCACCCCCCCACCCCCCAGCACTGTGGGACACCTGCCAGCAGGCCCCCACCCATGTCTCCCAACCTCCCACCCCCCAGCAGTGCAGGGGCACCCTCCACCAGGCCCCCACCCATGTCCAACTCATGTTCCCCACCACCCCCACCCCCAGCACTGTGGGGCACCTGCCAGCAGGCCCCCCACCCATGTCCAACTCATGTTCCCCACCCCCACCCCCCCCAGCACTGTGGGGCACCTGCCAGCAGGCCCCCAACCATGTCCAACTCATGTTCCCCACCACCGCCAACCCCCCAGCACTGTGGGGCACCTGCCAGCAGGCCCCCACCCATGTCCAACACATGTTCCCCAGCCAACATGTCATCACAATCTAGATCCCTGGTCCCTATGGTCAGCCTCCAAATGCAAAACACCCACCCGAGTATTGCATCCACCCACTCATAATTGGCAATTACATGACAGAACACCAATTGCAAGTTCCGAAACAAACACATTTCCCTCACATACACCCAATGGGTGTCAGTGAATCTCAAAACCCATATCATGATATGCATGAAACCAATGAGATGATACTACACATTGAAGTTTGATAAAAAAATATGTATTAAAGGAAACATAAATAGAATCAAAAATAAAGAAACATAAATGGGAATGTACAAAAATGAAAAGAAGCATGTGCGTGAAAAAAGCAAAACCAAAAATCAAAATACAAAGTAATGGTGTCCAAAGTCACTGTCCACAAAACAAAATCCAATGGGAAATAAAAAAGAAAGCCATTGCTCCATGGTTAAAATGTGAAAGAAAAATACAATCCAACAGTGAACTATGTACATACAAACAAGCCAGGGTCCATTATCACAACAAAAGAAAGGAAACCTATCTAACTACACTAACTAATAAAATAAACTATATACAAAAATGTCGCCAATGTCCAAAAGGTCCAAAATAAATCCCAAAAAAAATGAAACCTAACACTACCTACATAACTATGTACAAGGGCAGCGGGCTAGTTTGACGGCTCACTTTTGGATGTCCCGGGCCAGGGCATCATCGAACTCCTGCTCAATGTCCCGGAGGCGGTCCTCCTCCATGGCCCCGAGGGTCCGCAGGGCCGTCGACGTGTCCATCTCCAAACCCCTGCGGATTGCCTCGAGGCACTCGGCCCGCATGGAGTTCTCAGCCCTGACCATTGTGAGCCGTGCCTCTTCCGCCCGCTGCCGCTCCGCATCTATGGCGTGGCCCAACCGCTGCCACACGGAAGACACTCTCTGTCTTGGGTCCTCCTGCCCTCCCGCCGATGCCTGCCCCTCCGATGTTGAAGGCCCCGAGGCTTCATGGCTCCCACCACGTTGCTGCTGCTGCTGTGCCTCTGCCCGTGCACTGCCTCCTGCTGCCTGCACATCCTCCGCCGGCTGGGGTGCAGTCGTTGATGTGGCCACCCCTGCTGGACGTCCGACTCCCGACTGTGGCAGGGATGCCTCCTCCACCAGCCTGGCCGCACCGTCAGAGGCAGCTCCACAGGGCACCCAGGTGACTGATGGGTGGGAAGATGGCACGGAGGACGACTGGCGCGTAGGGGGTTCAGTTGAGGAGGGGGTCGTAGCAAGCCCCATCATATGGAGGAATCCGGCCTGGGTGACCTGTCCCAGCAGGCTGACGTGGTCAACGAGCCATTCGAGATGACGTGCAGTCTCCTCATGAAAAGACTGCAGGTCACCTCGCATGGCCCGTTGACGCAACGCCACACCACTCAGAACAGGCTCAACCCGGACCCGGATAGCCACATCTGCAGGCAGAGGAAGGCCAGTTGACGTGAGCTCATCCCCTGCCTGAAAACGGGTCTGGACGTAGGCATCCCTGCTGGTGCAAGATGATGCAGGGACAGGATCAGGGACAGGATTGCACACAAGCACCTCCGCGGCGGCCTGTGCTGCCTCCTGTCCCTGGTCCTGCACTGCACCACTCGCACCAGTGGGATCCCCACCTCCAGACCCCGTCTCTGTTGCTTGCACGGCCTCCTCCTCCACCAAACCCCCCACCAACCTGGATGACTCCGTGCCATCTTCCCCTGTTGGGCCCTGTGGGGTCCCAGCTGCCCCTTCTGCTGCCGAGGAGTCCAACTCCAACCTCCGCCTCTTGGACCTCCCCCCGGCAGCTGCGGCCTGGGACGCGGCACCGGACTCCTCACTCCCCGACGAGATGACAACATGGGAGGGGAGCCGGGCCTTGCGTCTCCGGCTGGTGGTGGGATCCCCGCCGCTGTGCTCCACAGCACCTTCTCCGCCCTCTTCATCAGTTTGACGCTGCAGACAGGGAGAAATAAAACACAGGCATCAGGGCACTGTACAATGGACACATACACACATGACAGTTGTACATGAGTGGCATTGCCAAACCTCAGACATGTCATCACAATCCCCAACACACATGTCATTTCAACTCGCACACATGAGCCATACCACAGCCATATCGCAACTGCAAGCACCATCCATACACATACAACAGCATGAGCAGGCAAAGGTGAGCCAGACATCACATGCAACACAGGAAGTGCACCACACATGTACACACACTACCACACTTGCATGCATGTGTACACCTCTGCCAAGTGTCGCAGTGTTCAGATGGGCATCCATGTCACATCTGCCGATCAGGCTTCCACATACCGCTGTCACATGCATCCATGTTGCATCACTGTTGCACCCTTGTCAAATACACACAGATGCACATGTACACAGTGCTGATACATGCAGCTGAAAACAACATACATGCGTGACATCACGGACATGTCTACTTACATACACATTCATCCAAACATGTGTGGCCACACAACTGCATTTGGCATGCAAGCCTACACACACAAGCACCATCCATGACTCACACATCCAGCCCTCGCATGTGTTAGCCCCACGGCCCTGTACACCCCCACCCATACTCGACCCCATGCAAACAGATGTGCAACCTGCACACTACTGAAAAATCACCACACGCACATCTCACAATCAGGATGCATGTACACTTACCGCTCGACTCCAGACGGGTCTGCCTCTCAAGGACCTGGACGTGGAGCGCTGGGGATATGCGTTCCAGGACCCTCATCTGTTCTTCCGACAAGTGGCCCCGGCGCCCCTTGGCATCCGCTGCCTTCAAGAGGCGCCGGGCCTTGTTCAGGGTCCTGGACCTGAAGTCCTCCCAGCGCTTCTTGACATGTTGTAAGTCGCGGACTGCCACCCCCTCCGCGTTGATGGCAGTCACGATGTCAGTCCAGATCCGAGTCCGTCCTTCCTTGTCGGTGCGGGAACTTCCGAAGAGGGCATCATACTGCCCCAGGACTTGCTCCACCAGGACACCAACTTCGGTGGCACTGAAGCTGGTGCCCCTCTGCCTCTCTGGCCGGGGGTTGTCAGTGGTCTCAGATGGTGTTTGCCCCGACATGACAACCCCAGAGGCAGGAGTGGGTGGGCAACTGGGTCCTGGGGCTGGGCTGTGGAGCGATGGAATCCCAGTCGGGAGTCTTCGGTTCCAGCAGGGGTGGTCAAAGCAACAGCACCCCTGGCTGATGTGCAGGCAGCAAATGGCAGGGCACGTGGGCAGCAGGCAGTCAGGCAGCAGCAGATGGCAGGTGGGAGCGTGCTCGGGGCTCTGGGGGGCAGTAGTTCGGCCTTCTGGGCAGGAGCATGGTCTTCCGTGTGCTTACGCGTGGCCAGCTTGATACAGAGTGATTTGGCACGTGAAAATTCGGCACGTCAGCGTGTAATTCGAGGAAAGGCCCTTAGCGCGTAAGCGCGTCTGCACGCATACGCATTTTCATTGGACAGAAGGCCCCTCAAGCGCAAGCGCCCCTGTGACGTGACGCGTACAGGCGTGCATGGGCATTTCAGCGCGCGTGAATAACTGAACGTCCGCGTGTAATACGAGGAAAGGGCCCATGCGCGTAAGTGACCTGATGCGCGTGTGCGTTTCGCTCAGCACGGGTTAAAGATGAGCGGGCCCAGCAGTTCGCTGTATGTGCCTTTCGTGGAGACCGACGTGTGTTGCTGCTTCGTGTTGTTTCGCGCGCCATCACAACTTCACAGCTATCAAGGACGTATCTCTTCTTTTGGCGGGGGTATTGGCTACGCGTGTTTTTCTGCATTGCGCTAGTCAGACGGTAAGTCGCACACGCTCTTTTTCCCACTGCAGGTGCCCCTGTGTACCGCACCCATTTTCGATGTCATAGTAGCCTGCGTGTCCCACGCGTACGCGTTATTCGTGTTACTGGGTGCCACCGCGTACTGCGGGAGGTTGAATCCACGCACGTAGGCTGCAGGGTTGCGTGCACGGTTTTACTGCAGTTTTGGGGTGCCTGAGCATTGCGTGACCCGTCACCACATCACCGGGGTCACATACAGCCTTGCAGGTGCAGGGGGGCTGTTAACATCTTACTTCCCACCCCCTTCACCCCAATTGCCCAGGTCAATTGTGGTGTACACCTCCCATTGGCACCACTCCATCTGTGCCAGCACTTCTACATCAGTGCCATGGTTGGGAGGCCACCAAAGGTGAGGGGCGCCTCAGCTGGGCGTCATCCTTGTGGCGGGCGTGGTCAGGGACTTGGCCGTGGTGACCAGGGAGTAGGGGGACTCCAGGGTGTCCAGGGCAGCCACAGAGGGGGAAGAGGCAGGGGTGCGCCACTTGAGCACAATGTTGTGCCATGTGTCGGTGCAGTCATGCCACCACCCCCTGTGGTTCTGGGGGATGCAGCTCCTGCATCTGGCACTGGCACCCGTTCGACCCGGCAGTCCGTTCCATCGACTGCCACGGGCCCAAGGGTAGTGGTAGCTGCAGGTGCAGCTGTGGATACCGCCACCCAGGCTCAGGGTCTGCCAGCGCAGGCTGCGTTGGCACTTGAAGAGCCCTTGGTAGATCTCCAACAGGCCAGGGGGGAAACCATAGGGGCAGGCCGGGCTGCTCAGACCAAGACACGTGTCCCTGGGGCAGTCATGTCATCTGCTGCCCCGAACAGCCGGGTGTTGGCAAGTGCAGGGGCAGATGCACCCAACAGCACCCCGGTTGTGAGTCTGCCAACCAGGACCGTTGCGGTCAATGACCCTGCCACAGCTGATGTTGCTGCGCAAGGTCCATTAGTGGGCACCCAGCTGCCACTGACACAATTCAGGCCTTTGGTCATCCCTCCACCTGCCACTCCCTTGGCTCAATCCACTGAACCCACTGGCCATACTGGTCAGGGCGGCATTAGCCAGCCAGGGTCTGCGCCACAGTCCAAGAGGAGGAAGGTTGCACCTGCAGCACAGGCTGGGACACCACACTCATCCACGACCTCCTGCACGTCGAGGAAGAAGCCTTTCTGTAAGCAGGAACTGGACTTCCTCGTGGACTACTTGCGGGGCCACAGCCGTGACATGCTAGTGGGTGCCAATAGTCAGACTACGGCTGCCCAACGTGACACCCACTGGAAGCATGTTGCGGAACATGTTAGTTCATTCGGCCATGAGGTGCGCACGGCGCAAGAGTGCAAAAAGCGTTGGAATGACAAAAGCGCAGCACTAAGGCTAAGCGTGCCTCTAATTACAACTTGACTCTGGTGACTAGCGGTGGGCCTGCACCAGAGGAGGAAGAGCTCACTCCGCATGAGGCTCTGGTTGCGGAGTTCATACCACCTGAATTGGTTGAAGGAGTGGGAGAGATGCTGGACTTTGATGCGCAGTCCAGTGAGTGTTGATGCGTGTTTGTTGAGGACGTGTGTGTTTCACTTGTGGGATGTGTTGTGCATGATTGCTGCTACATGTGACGTGTACATGGTTCTGATGTGTACGTAATGCAATGCTTCCGTCATGCATGTCTCCTCTGCCTGCATGCGGGACTCCATGTAGGCATGCTCCCTTGCCCCTCCTCTGCCACTCTGCACCCCAGTTCCACCTTTGCACTGGTCTGCTTCAATCTTGCCAATGTGTAGTTTCTTGTTCATGTGTCATGTGTAGATGCTAACTTCCAGCGTAGAATCTGCCAGACATATGCCGTGTGGTACAGCCTTAGTACTCGATGCAGGATATCTCACTTGTACTGTGCATGGGTCAGATGTCCCGCAGGGGCATGAGTGCCCATTCATGCTCCATGTGCATTGCACGCATGCCCCTATGTGTCCTTGACTGGATGATCACTGTAATATAAGTCCTTGGTTACATACATGCCTGCCATCTCATCAGCCTTCCCATGTCAACTGTGGCTCAGTCCTGCGTTGCACACATGTTTAGGCTCTGACAATCTGTGTGGCTCACAGGCCTCAGCCTGTTCAATGGCCAATGACTCTGTCCAACTCTTGTTGTGTCTTCTTCACACATGGGCGGCCTCCGGAGTTTTCATCATGTGTCCTGCCTACTGTCCCAGCATCATTTGCAGTGTTGTCATTTGAATCACATTAAGCAGTTGATGCCAGTCAACACTGCCTGTCAATACACAGGTGTATGGTCAGCCTTTTGATACCATGCTAGGCATCCCTGCTTTGGTACTGGGGTGGAGGAGTGCTTGGCTTCTAGATATGGTACACATTGAATGCACAATGCACGTGATGTGTGAATTTGACATTGCACTGCCTTCACATTTCCTGGCACACACCATGGAGTGCTTGTACATGTAGGTAGTGAGTGGCGTACACATTTTCTGCACTGCATAGACCCACTTCCATGGAAACTGCCACCTTTCAACAGGTCTGATCACAGAAGCTATTCAAAGTAGACCCAGCATGCATGCCAGGTTATATGTTGTGTGTCACATGTCTGCCGGATGCGTTTGCTGTCGGTGTGTGTGTCGTGTGCTTCTGACATGTGTAGTGACCTTTTTTCTCTCTATTTTCCAGGTGATGACGCAATGGAGGCGGAGGATGGTGTTGTCATGCCAGACACAGGATTGGTAACACCACATCAACCCGGCACTAGTGGGGGTCGTGGGGTGGTAGGCCATGAAAACCCCCAAGTGCTGCAGTCCATCTTGTCTCTGGCTGCCTATGAGTCCAGCCTTGATGACGACTCTGACGTCCATGTTGAGTTGGATGAGCATCAAGTCCATGTGTCAGGGGTGAGTGATTCTGATGTGGACACTCCTCTGTTGCGACACCTGCACTGAGGGATCAGACAGTCTTGGTTCCTCCGCCCATGGTGGATCGGGACGCAGGGTCACCCTCCACACCAGTCACTGATGTGCCTGGGACATCACGTCGACGGGGGCATGTAGTCGTGCAGCCGCGGGCGGTGCCAACACAGCGAGGACCCCCGGTCCTTGGGTCCCGCAGGGGTCAAGCCCGGCAACGCGGTCGCTGCGCGCAACCGCTGTATACTGAGTGGGAGCAAGACATGACTGCCAATTCCGAACGGCAGGGGGCAGCAATGGAGAACATCGCTGAGAGCATGGAGCGTGTGGCCCGATCTGTGCTCCCCCCTGCTAGGCAGGTGCTTCTCCAGCAGCAGGCGGCACGGTCCACGGCCCGCTCGCTCAGGCTGGGCATGGCGGCCTCAGACAGGGCACGCCAGGCTGAAATGTCGTCTCTGCGTCAAGCAATTGCTGCTCACGCAGAGGCGCACATGGATGCCCTGAGGGAGGAGTATGCTTCCCTCAGATCCACTCTGGGTGTCCTTATGATGTCCCAGAGGCAGCAGGCAGAGGAGAGGTTTGCACAGCTTGAGCGTACCATCTCAGCTGAGCTACAGGCTTGCCGGGAGGTGCAGCGGTTGTCCAGCCAGGCCTTGCAGGAGGAACTCCGTGTTACACATGCTACCTTGCAAGAGGAAAGAGGAAGCACGTGTATCACGTGAGGTTCTGCATGCAGACCTATGTCACATCGCCACACAGAACCAGGCTCACCCGTCCGGCAAACTTGCTGCCGACGAGGGGCAAGCTGCGGCTAGGCGTGGCCAGGCTACTGTGCCATGTCCTCCTTCCCAGGATGAGCCAGACTCGGACGACCATCTAACTCCCACATAGGTCGGGCTGTGCAGGCGTTGAGCCCATGGAGGTTTTTTTTTTGGCTCAGCATCATCGCATGTGGATGTTGAGCAGCACCCTGTACCCCCACCCTCCTGGGTGCCTCCCCTCCCCCCCGGGTCGTATGTGGCCATTTTTGATTTTTCTTTTAGTTTAGTTAGTTAAGTTTCTGTTTGATAGTTAGTTTAATTAGGTAATGTAGGTTTTCCATTGTTAGTGTAATTAGTTAATAGTTGATTTAGTTTAAAATTGCTGGTCTATTGTGCTTTCATGTGATGGTGCGGTGCTTTGTGGCTTTTGAAGGCATCCACTGTCTGTTCCAGCTGGGCCCTTCAGGCTTGTCTTGTGTATGTGTTTGCTGCTTGGGGTCCTTGACTCACATATGCCACTCCTGCATCCCTTATCCATGGGCTCGCAAGGATGGTTCGGTGTTACAGAATATTACACAAGGGCTTTGGACTGTCATATCTGTGGCATGTCTGGTGCTGTGTGACTTGTGTTGACACCCCTAGACGGGATGATTTTGGTGTTATTGTCCACTGTTCAGCTTTTGCTAGATGGGGTGTGTCATGATTAATGTGTACATTGATTGCTATGCATTGTGTAGTATGTTTCATATCTTTCCTGTACACGTGCTTGTTGCAATTCATGCTGTAGATATTGTTCCACACTTTGGATGTGAAAGACGGACTGATGGTGTGATTTGTGATGTGACTCTCTAACATGGTCAAGTAATGAGATGCCTGATGACACACACACAGATGACTTTGAAGCATTAATCCTGTGTTTCATGCCCTTTCTGCAGGGGGATGAGCCTCCAGAGCACCTTTGCCAGCAGACATGGCCCATTGGACAACGGAATTCTGGACCCGTTTGTTGGTGCCCACATGCACATGTGTGCACAAGCAGAGGCACAGGGATTGCAGACCCACATCCTAGAACTGCTGACATGTTCCAAGGAACTCCAGGCAAGGTGAGCAGCACAGGGGGGCCACGACACAGCAAAGCTTGCACCAGGCGAGTTGCACATGCAGGCTTAGTCACAGCACTGAGGGTGAGCTTAGACGAATATTGGTGTTGAAGCACACAATGCAGCTCAGATGTGTTGGAGGACTGATGGCTGTTGATAGTAGGGTTGTCTGGGACACATGCAGGGGCAGTGGCACATACCCTCCGGTACACCAAGGTCCATTGAGGCACTTGTATCAACCATGTAGCCTTCCGAGACATGGAAAGGGGCAGCTCACAGGGACATACAGCAAGGGACATACTCGGGTGCAGTGCATGTCTTTTCCATGCACTTTATGATAAATGCACTGCCAACTTTGTTTTGGTCATGGTGGTACGCAACTTGCTCTGAAGTCATGGCTTGCTATATGGGTCTGTCTGCTTACCCAGGGAACATTGCATGTTGTGTGAATTGTGACACATTGGTGTTCCATTTGCCACGCACCCACCAGCGGCTGACCTACTGCATTGACTGTGTATGACCCATCACAGGGGTGATGTTATATATGGGTACGAAGCATCTACACCAGATTGTCTGTTTGTAGAGTAGTTTGTTGCTATGGGGCATGTTTGGTGTTGTGTTTTTGTGTAATTGTCACGTACAGGTTGTTGACTGTGGCTCTCTTTGCAGCATTGCAGTGCTCCTGTAACCGGACCTGAGAGTGCGCAGGCAGGAGGCCAGCACTCAAAACCAGAGCTAAGTGTCTTGTTGTTTTTCTTTCGAACTGCTCTGCATAGGCTTGCTGGGGAGTGTACTAATGCATAGATGCATATGTGGTTCAATTTGGTATGTTTTTTCTCCCTAATCACCCGTGATCCTATGCAATTTTGAACCCTGTACCCTCTACCCGGTGTTCCTGCTTCCCGTACCTATCCAAGCAACGTTCCCTGACCCTCTTTCCCCGCTGGGGTTGCGGATGCCTGTGTAAGCCCCGAACTTGCAGGCGCCAAAACCCTAGAGGGGGTGGTTGGTTTGTTCCACTCCTGAGCCTGGACTACAGAAGGCCATGACAATGATGTCCAAGTTTGTTTGGATTGTGTATGTGTTCATGCAGGTAGTACATTTTCGTGCATTCCCTAGTTTCATGTGTCATTCCTCCTCCCCTCTCCTGCCACTCATTCCAGTCATCCAGTGTGTCAACACCTGTCCCGACTGCATATCCCTGAACCTCCTTCCCCACCAGGGTCTCAGGGGCCTGTGTGAGTTTGACCTTGCAGGCACCCGGGACATGGTGGGGATGGTTGTTTCGTGACACTCCCGCACCTGTACAGGGGACCTGTGACAGTACACATCCGTTCATGGTGCATCATCCTATGTCATGTACCACACATGTTTCAAATCCTGTCGTGACATTGTTTTGCTGTGCTACCTTGGTTGTTGCATCATTGTGGTAGTACTTGGCCTTTGTGAGGTACTGCTACGTCAAGTCATCTACTGGAGGGTGTTCTGGTTCTTTTTCTGGCTTGGATTTTGTGATTTTGGACATTGATTATGAGGGTGCGGGCACCTTTTTACACACAAGGTGGGAGATGGTGACGAAGGGTAAAGGTGATCCTGTGGCCAGGTGGAATTGGGGTTTGAAGGCTCCATGACCCAGGTGCAGTTGTTCAGTGGGTCATGGTCATTTGTGAGGGAGGGGGGGGGTTGTTGTTGATAGTTGCCTTGCCCTGCAGTGTGATGGGAACTCTGACATTGTAATGGTGGTATCCTATGTACATGTTGTGTTCTGCTGATCAATGCCTGTTCATGTGTTGTGTTTACCTTTCAGGTGCGAGGGGATAGTTGTGGTTTGACATGCTGGGGTGTACACATGGTGAATGTTCACATGTGATGTGTAGAGAACACTAATGGTCACTTGAGTGCACATGCATATGTGGAGTGCATGTCCTTGCAGATCCACACACTTGCACTCTGATGCACTACATGTACTCCCACCCTTGCATATCCACGTGTACACTATTTGCCTTCTTGTGCCCACTGTGTCCCTGCAGCACATGTTCTGTGACCGATTATGGATCCTGTACATGCCTAATTTGCTGTTTGATGTGGTCTGTCACTTAGATGTGATGCTCAGGGTGTGCATCACACACAATGGCTGTTCACTGTGCTGTGCGCTGAGCAGTGTGTTGCAAGAGTAGGACACTGCACACATGAGTTGCAGTGTTGATTTTGCAATGCACAATGTGCATGTAGACAGGCATTCATTGTTATGTTACGTCTACGACTCTTGTAATGCATTTGGAAATAACTTATTTTGGGTTGGAGATTTTGTTGGTCTGTCATTTCATCTGATTCCGGGTCAGGCATCATTGTCTGATGCCACTGTACATTTAGGACATGGCAATGTGTACCTTATCGTTACTGTGTTGGTGTATGGGTATTGCTTGCCATGTCATGTTGTGGTTTGGGAGGGTTTGAGTGACATGACAGTGATGGCCATGGCCTGTTTTGCAGGTGTGTGTGATGCACACCTTGCATGTCAGGGTCATCCGCTTCTCAGAGCAACTAGCTGGGGGTAGATCTCTCTCCGCGGCAGGGCCCTCCCTCTGGAACAGCCTTCCTGCCTCACTTGAACTTGAGGGGAACCATCTCCAGTTCTGGAAGCACCTCAAGACCTTCCTCTTTGCTTCTGCTTTCTCTCTGCCTTTCCCTTGCAGAATTCTTCACTGGAACTGCACTGGAGCTGCAACTGGGCCACTCTCCCGACCGCGGTCCCTGGCCCAGCCACTCTCCACTTGCACTTCCTCCCTGGCAACCCCTGCACTGCGGTACTGTCTCTCTATCCCTACAGCCCACCCTTCCCAGCACTTGTCTGCACTTACCTTTGCAGTTGCCACCAGCCGACCGATGTATTTTTTTTGGGCTACTTCCCCTGTACTGCACTCCCCCCCTTCCCCTTGCACTTTTCCCTTCCCCCTACCTCTGCACTAGCACAATCTCAATGACACCTGGCCTAGTAGTACCGTTGTCTGTCTTCCCTTGTTCCCCCCTCCCTGCCTCATCGCACCTTGAAATACTTGTGTATAGGCCATATCATGTCATATGTCATATGTGTGCCTTTTGGTCACACGGGATAGCTTGTGTTTAAGTAGCTAGGGATGCAGACGATGTGGCACTTCCATGGCAACTATCTCAGGGTGGTAGGGTTGTGACAATTGACTGTCTCTTTGTCATCATCGATTGTCACCTGGTATGTGCCAGGCCTGTGTGCACTCCGCAGGGGTGGGAGTTTAGGTGCAAAATGTGGCCACAAGCTGTGTCCGGGCTTCCTCGCCACGTGCCCTGTCCCCTCCCATGGGCAGCGCCTGGGCCTGTGGTTGGGGATGTGGAGGCACCACCATGTCCACCGGGACGCCCTGCCGTGTTGCAACATTGTGCAGGACACATGCTGCCACAATGATCCTGCACACTACTGGTGGTGCATAGAGTAGTTGCCCACCAGAGGGGTCAAGGGAGCGGAAACGTGACTTGAGCACTCCGAATGTGCGCTCCACTATGCCCCTGGTTGCAATATGGGCGGCGTTGTATCTTACCTGGGGTGGTGTGGTGGGGTTTCGGATTGGCGTCATCATGTGATTGCTCAGAGGGTAGGCAATGTCCCCTAGGGAGGTGATAATAGTTGAGATTATTAGGGTTTGGATATTTGTCTGTGTGTGACTTGCATGCATGTGCAAGGGCATTTGTACTGACCTAGGAGCCATGTGTCACCATGCTGCCCAGCTTCCAGGGCCCGGCTCAGGGCGGACATTCTGTATATGAAACTGTCATGGGTGGAGCCAGGGTAGTTTGCATAGACAGAGGTGATGATTCCCTTTGCATCGCATACCACCTGTACATTGATGGAATGCCAGTGCTTGCGGTTTCGGTAGATGTGCTCAGTGGCCCTAGGTGGACGTAGGGCCACATGGGTGCAATCTATGGCACCAAGCACTTTGGGGAAGTGTGCCACCCTGAAAAAATCCAGGACAACGGCCTGCCTTTCTGCGGGTGTTCTGGGCATGTATATGTGCCTGCGGACTGAGGGGCGCGCTGTCATGATTGCCAGTACCTGGTGTAGGCAGCGTGACTGCGTGGCCTGTGAGACCCCCCCACTATGGCAGTGGTCCGCTGAAATGACCCAGGGGCCAAAAAATGCAGGACATTGAGCAGCTTCTCCAAGGGGCTCAATGCTTGGGAGCAAAGGGTGGGGGATGTAAGGTCATCTTCCCACTCCCTGACCAGGTCTAGGATGATATGGGGTGGAAACCTATACCTGCCATAGACCTGGTCGTCAGGCATCCCAAAAAGGCTTGTCCGTGGTGCGAGAATGCGTGCCCTGGCTATTCTCCTCCTCCTGCGGTGTCCCACGATCAGTGCTGCGACAAATGGGGCATTCATCGTAGCTGTATATACGCGTTTGTTGTTTGCGCGCACTTTTATGCTGTGCGCGGGGACGCTTCCGCCTGCCTTCGTGTGGCGGACGCGTTGACGCCTGTGCACGTCTTTTGCCGTGCGCGGGTTTCCCGTTTTCGGATCCATGAATACAGGTTGTTCGCGTGCATGTGGGCGTTCCGTGTAGTTCCCTGCAGTACTTCCCCAGTTACGCCTTCTTTTTCCCGCGTTGTTCCCCATTCCGCGTGTTACGCCCACTGTTCCGCCCACTTTGGTTGTGTGCGCCGCACTATGTGCGCTTTTGCTGTGCGCGTAGCGCACGCCGTGTATGCCTGCGTGCGCCATGGCTGGATTGGGCGCACGGACAGCGGGAAACGCGCGCAGCGTCTTCCTTGAATCGCACGCGTGCGCGTGCACTGCGTTTCTCATGCTTGCGCTCCCTTGCGCCTGCTTGCGCTAGGATTTTCGGCGCACGTTTGTTCCATGAATCGGCCCCTTAATGTCGTCAGAGCTGCTTTGTTGCATTGTCAAAATCATAAGGGTTTCTCTCTTTGCCCCCCCCTTTTTCTTTGGTTGATGCACTTAGACCCCCTTGTTCGAATAAGTAATTAGAAACATGTTATGGCAATTCATTATGGGAGAAACCAAAATGAAGGATGGTATTGTAGATATGACATCCCAAAATGTATGGTAAGGCTTTCTATCTCCTTGTGTTGTTTTAATCTACTTTCTTAGATGTTTTTTATGTATTTTAAATACGTTGGTTCATTGCAGACTGAGCTCCATACATACACATACCTACGTTAGACACTGAATTGGCTGTTCAAACGTTACTGCAAAGGTATGAAAGATCGAGTTTTCACTTTTTTCCTTTATAGATAGGAAGTAAACAGTTGGCAAGATCGTTATAATGTGGGTGTTTGTCAATTTCCTTCAAATATCACACACCTCATCTAAAACTGAATTCTATTTCAGGTCAATACCCTTGCAGGCAGCGTACAATATTTATACGCAAACTAAAATGATTCGGGACATGACATTCTAACTATGGGAATATGTACTTTACTGTATGCAAGATACTTGATCGCCAAATTTTTGGTAGAAACTACAATCTTCCATGTAGAGCACTATGCACGTTATAATAAAATTGGGCACTGTACTATCAGGAATTGAAACTATGCACTTCAAGCACATAGCACTTTCAACGAACACGCATTGCAATGCATTCCCCATATGTAGCATATCCGACTGTTTATTTCAAGGGACTATTGAACATGCGGAAAGGATCTGTCTTCGAATTGGAAAAAGTATTATGCAGTTAGTCAATACCAAATAAGAGAAGCAAACAACTATCTCAGTAAAGCACTATGCACTTTATAACAAAGCTTGGCACTTTACCTATATGAACACAAATTATGCACTTTAGGATAGAAGCACACAGCACCTTAAATAAGCATGTATTTAAATATGTTTTATGGATGTTGCATTGGTATAGAGTGGATGCATTGCACTTTAAAAAAAAGGTTTTGTTTTTATGGCGCTTTCAAATCTAGCGCAGCATCCAGATATACTTTAATGGTGGATTATGTAAAAACTATATGCTTTAATTCTCCTTTGAAAGTTTGTTTGTGTGGGAAATACCTAGCATGTTAATGATAATGTTAAGATAGTTGCATTACGCTATTCGTATTTAGTGCTGTTTTGTAAGGGTGATTGACACAAAGAATGGATTGAAATAAGAATGAAATACAGTCCGCTTTCTATGCCAATGGTACACTATGTATATTCTTGTTGTGATTTTCGACTGCTTGAGCCAGTAATCACTACAGCTGTGAGTGCGACTCCTAAAACACTGATGGTTGCATTGGTGATTCAAACAATATATATATATATATTACACGGCCTGCGGTAGCGGTCGTGCAGTTATGGTTAAGTTGCTCATCTCATAGAAGGAGCACTTTTTGTGTGGCTTATAACTTTGCTCCCTCTGGACGAATCCTCCCCAAACTTTGCAAATAAAGTATATGTCCGGCTCTGAATTCTTATGCAAAGTTTGTCGAGGTTTGGTCAAGGGGGGCAAAGTTATAGGGGGGTCCCAAAATGTCTTTTTTCCCCATAGACTGAATGGAGAAAAACATTGCTAACGCCTACAGCCGAAACCGATGGATGGATTTTCACCAAATTTGCGGCAGGAGCGGCGGCTTGGTCTCGAAAACGTGCTTTTGTAAATTTGGTGGAAATCCATCCAGTAATTTTTTTGAAATGACAAAAAAGTAGGTCCAAAATAATTTATGACATCTGTGTGCGGTCTGCGGACACACTTCCCTGGTCACTCCGTCGACAGGACACCGATTGGCCGGTGAGTATATGTCATGTCTGCGGACAGGCAACATGTTCGCTGATTGGTTGGAGTGAAGAGTGAGGGGCGTCACGTTTTCCAGATGCGCCCGCCATGTTGGATCCACGAACATCCACGGACAGCGCGGCGTGGAACAGAGCATAAATCTAATTATGGGGAGTGTGTTGGTGTGGAAGAGTGGCTGGAGATGGTGGGGAGTGAGAGATGGGTCAAATGCTGTATTTTTTTAGGTGGGAGAAGGCCGTGATGTGATCGCAGTGTCCGAGGTCACCACGGCTGTTCACGGACATACCAACCACTGCACTACTGGGTATTTTGTTATTCTCTGATGTATTGGTTTTGGGTAGTTAGTCGAGTTTTGGTTGTAAAGAGCATGCATTGAAGAGTTTGTGCATTGGCTGCAAGTACTGTATTAATATGTCAAGAGAAGTGGATAGGGTTTGAGGTGGTTGTGTTATGTTTTTGGGTTGTGGTCAGTTAGCAGGTGTTTGCTTGCATGGGTGTCTTATGCTGCGGTGGTTGTGGCCAGGGCCTAGAGTCTTGGGTGCATGGCCATTCGCCCAAGACTCTAGGCCCTGGCCACAACCACTGCAGCATAAGACACCCATGCAAGCAAACATTTTGACTGTGGTATGTGGGCTGCATAGGGGGTATGTTTTCAAATGTTTGTGTACTGGTTGACAGTAGTGTAATAGTATTTATAGGACAGTGGACATGATGTGTGGTAGTTGGTTGGTTGGACTGTGTTCAGAATGTTGGTACCTAAGACTCTAGGCATTTTGGGTTGTAGTTAGTGGTCAAGTGTTTGCTTTCATGGGTGTGTTATGTTGCAGTGTTTGTGACTCCAATCATTGTATACTTACTGTTTGCTTTGTTGAGGTTGTATGGAGTTTTTTCATGTTATGGGAAATTGGAGCAGACATTGTTTTTTCATTCTCTGTGAAAAAAGAAAAGATCACATGTTAGTTAGGGTAGTTTCTAATGAGTTATTGCATTGCATAGTACGTTGTCGACCCTCATAGTTTGTACTTTACAAGCACTATGCTTCAAACCAGTATATTGTGCAATTTTCCCAGTTCCTGTGTTTGTTCGTAAAATCATTGGGTCTGTGGGAAAAAAATACATGCAGGATAAAAAAAAACCTTTCTATGTTATGGTACAATATTTTTTGGTGGTTGATTTCAGCAGGAGGAATTGAATAGGTTTATGGTTTTTGGTTTTATGATACTATATTTTTCGGTGGTTGATTTCAGTAGAAGGAATTGAAAAGGTGCATGGTTTTTGGTTTGGAAGTGGTGGTACTATTCTTGTAATTAGATACCAGTTGGTGTATTCTAATTCTTTATTTCCTGTTGAATATTAGTAGTATTCATTTATCTGTTTGGTTGTTGCAGAATTTTGGGGCAGTTAAATACCTGTTTGCGTATTTCTTGTTGCATTTTAGCAGTATTAATTTATCTGTTTGGTTGTTGCTGAAATTTGAGGCAGTTTGATACCTGTTGGTGTATTCTAACTGTTGATAGTTTTTTAGTTGTTGAGAGTATTTTTATACGTAATACGTATTGTAGGATTTCCTTAGAAAAATGTATATTGCAGTTGTCTGTTTGTAGTTAGATACCAGTTGGCATATTCTAACTGTTTATAGTTTTTCACTCTTAGATAGCTTTTGTCTTATTCTATTAGTTTATGGATTTAAAGGTTATTGAGGACATTTTGTAGATGCTTCTACTCAGATTAGTGAATGCATTTTGGACTTTATTAAGCATTTACAAGATTTGCCGGTAATCTTTGTTTTAAAGTAATGGAAGTATCATTACATTCAAACCCTCCACATTTCTTTTTTATGTATGCAGTGCAGTGACCTGCATTGGTTGTGGCTCCTGCGTGGTAGATTATGCCTAGTGTTGTGAAGGTTTTCTTACCAAGTGATACTTGTCCATGTGTGAATCCAGTCAGCTGCAGTTGTTTTTGGTACCATCTGATTTGTAACGCAAAAGCATTACTATTATGTATTCACTATGTGACTGCATTTGTAAAGTGGAACGATTATCAGAATTGCAAGTAGTACATAATCTGCCATGGTTTGCACTTTGTACAAGTTGCTGAAATGGAATGGATTCACAGTTAGGTATGGATACATACACAAAGTGTTCATTAGGCATTTGTTCCTGTGTCACATGGTTGCAGAGAGTGCATGTATTTTCCATATATATGAAATCTGGAAGATTTCATTTATAGGTATGTTTTTGTTTTCCAGTACTTGTAGTACGTACATTAGAAATTCTTGTGGATCTTGTTGTGTGTGTATAGTGAATCTGACCATTCCAGCACAGTAACCCAATTCCCACCTTATTCCAGAACCACTGTAAGTGTTGTCCGGATTGTCGGTTGCATTTCTGTGAAGGACTAACATTTGCAAACATAATTGCAATTTACAATAGTTGTATTCGAATATTTGAATTGACCAGACAGTTCTGTGTCTAAGTCATTTGTTGGAAGTGTGCATTGTTTCTTCGAAGAGTTAGTGGTTTTGTTTGTGCAGTAGATCCTTCTTTGGTTGTGGTCATTGATGAATTATTAGCTTCTTTTTAATTTCTTTGAAGGTATGGTTGTTAGATCCTGTATAATTTGAGTCTGAACTAGTTTTCTTTTACAAAATGTTGCTTTTTGAGGAACAGCATAGGTTTTGAGATGGGGTGCGTAGAGTGCACGTAGTCTATTGTAATCTAGAATGCAAGGAATATCAGCATTCACTTTACTTGCATCAAAGTTGACTAGAAATAGTCCTTCAAGTGTATGTAGGCTTGACAGTGCTATGTAGCTCGTGCCTTCTTTAAACACTGTGCTGGTAAGACCTTGTGATTTATGAAAGGTGGCTGCGTATGCTAGAGATAGAGAAAATTGTTCTCTGCGTACATACATGTCTTTGAAAAGAAGGAATCAGGCTGTTGAGCATCCTATCCTTTTAAACTGTGATAGTTTGTCAAAGTGAATATTGACAAACTGAATGTTGTTGTCACATGGGTATGTTTGAAAGTCAACAACTGTACCAAGTGCTCCATTAACTAGTCCTTGCTCCACGTCAAGGTTATGTTTGAGCATTACTTTACCATTTAAAGATAATTTTAATATGTTCTCTAAACCAGCTGTGTTAGAGATAGGGTTTTCCAAGGTATTTAGTCATGCTGTGGCTTGTTCACACATGAGTAGTGTCAAACCGTGCACGTCCCGTTTGTCTGTGGAGCAAATTTGAACTATTGGTTGCATTTCTTTTTTCAACATTGTTTCATTGAATTGTGCACAGCTTGCAAGAGTTGGCTTCAAGGCCATACAGTTTACATTTTGTGTGCTAATTGTTCCATGACATCAGTAGCACATGGGTTATGGCCGTATAGGTCATGAATGCGCCTGGTATTCAAGAAACTCTGTGCTTCTTTAGATAGTACACCAATCCGAAAACATTTCAAAATGTTGGCATAGGTGAGGTCTGCAGAATGATGCATGTTTTCAGTTCATTCTTTGTATTGGAAATGTTGCCAAAGATTGACATTTCCTATGCTGCCAAGTGTTTTACGGCATAGTTTGTGTCCTAAGGTTTTAAAAGTAGGTTCACCTTTTTTTTTAAAACAATTTTTATTATTTTTATTAACAACACACCATACTTTACAAACGTTTCGGACATTCACGTATAAGCTTCACATCATTGTATTTACGTGTTATGCGTCACAGTTCTTCCCCGTCCCGTCCCCTTAACTCGAGCCCCTACTTCAATGCAACTGCTTGTATACCTCCGGGTTTATCTCCCTCATTGTTACCACTCATATCGTCTTCACTGAGTTCGGCCTGGGAGGGTCCCACCATCGTGGCCACCAGTTGTCTCCACGCTATCAGGGGTCCTGCTTCATCCTCCCCTCCCCTACTGATTGCTTCATACCAAGCTGCTGTCTCTGCCTCCGCCCACTTCAGGAGATCAGCCCCCCACGTCTCTATTCTGGGTCTCTGGGCTGCTTTCCAGCCCATTGCAATTCTCCGTTTGGCCAGGATGTAGGCCAGGTCTTTCATTTTACTAATATGCTTCTGGTTGCGTGGTCTGGCAAAACCGCCCAGCATGCATGCCCAAACTGACTCCACCTCCAGCGTAATCCCTTTTTGGCCCAGGCGTAGTTTAGCCTCCGTCCACAATCTGCCCACCTCCGGACATGCCCAAAACATGTGTATCATTCCAGCTTCCACCTCCCCGCACCTTGGGCATTTCTGTGTCACTGAACTTCCAAACCTGGCAATTTTGCTAGGGGTCATATTTGCCCTGTGAGTAACATATAACTGGATCTGCTGTAGCTTTGCATTTTGAGACACCTTCTTATGATACCTTTGGGCCCTATCCCATTGTCCATCCTGCATAGGTTCTCCCACCTCCTCCTCCCAGTCCCGCCTCAGTTGGAGAAACTCATTGCCCACCCTGGTCATCAATAGTTCATAAATACAGGATATTTTGTGCCCACCCTCCGAGATATCATACATCGTCTCAATGACTGTATCGGGTTGCTCCGCTAGCACTGCCTCAGGCCACCTTTCTCGCACATGTTTGACAATTCTTGTATATGTAATATATTGGCCTTTATGTACCCCGGTGTCCTCCATTATTCTCTGGAAATCTAGTACCTCCCCCGATTGCCCTATGTCTCCGAGGGTCACAAGGCCCATCGGTTCCCAGTATCTACAGATCCCTGTTAAAATCTGCGAGTCCTCCCCGCATAGCGCCACTAGCAGCACCTGCAGGGATCATGGAGTCGGGTTTCTCCCTATTTGGCATGCTTTGCTCCATATTTTCCAGCCCAGTTCCAGCAATCTCGCTCTTCCTTGCATCTTTGATTTAGGCAACCACACCACTTCTCTGAGAAAAAAGGGGGTGGAATCCTTGCACAATAACCTGGCATAAGCCATCTCTTCTTCAGACAACCATCTAGCCACATACTGGAGCTGTCCCGCCAGGTAGTATATCTCGAAGTTCGGTAGGTTTATGCCCCCCCCCTGTCACATGAGTTTTGCAACTTCCAAAGGGCTACCCTGTTCCTGATGTTATGCCATATGAAGCGCCTGCATAAGCTGTGGAGTTTCACGAAGAAACGTTTGGGGAGCATGTATGGGGTGTTTGTGAAAAAGTGTAACAACCTCGGCAGGACCACCATCTTAATCAAAGCTGCCCTACCCACCATGGCCAGGGGGAGTTGGACCAGAACCCCATACTATTCTTGATGCCTTCCACTGCCTTTTCCATGTTGTATTTGTGTTCCTCCGCAGCCGTGTGGTATATGTCAATTCCCAAGTATCGGAATGTCCTGGTCTGCCAGGGTATCGGCAAAATCGGTAGGTTTCCATGCGGGGCCCCCTATATCTCCCCAGGGGGAACATGCTTGATTTCTTGGGGTTTACGGCTATGCCCGAGAGGGTGGCGTAGCATTCCATCACCTCCAGGACATATTGTAGGTTTTCTTCTGGGAAGCACAAGTATAGCAGCATGTCATCGGCGTACAATGATATCAGGTGCGGTCCCCCTTTTGTGAGGATCCCTATCTCCCCGTACTGTTGCCTAAGGCAGATTGCCAATGGTTCTAATGCAAGGATGTACAGCATGGGCGACCAGGGGCAGCCCTGTCTAGTGCCCCTACTAAGTTGCCATTTGTCTGAGACTATTGCGCCCGTTTTGACCCTGGCAACTGGGGAGCTGTATACCATTTTGACCCACCTCAGGTACCCCAGCCCCACCCCGTATTCTTTCAAGACCTCCATCATCCACGCCCACCTCACAGAGTCGAAGGCTTTTATGGCATCTAACAAGACCATTACCATTTCGCCATGGTCCTTCTCCGCCTGCTCTATGATGTGGTGGAGTCTCCTGTGATTGTCGGTTATATTCCTGCCTGGGACGTAGCCTGTTTGATCGGGGTGTATAAGTTTGCCAATAACTCGTTTGAACCTATTTGCCAGCGTTGCCATGAGGATTTTGCTGTCTTGGTTGAGCATAGGTAGGGGTCTATATGACCCACAATCCGTGCTTGGCTTGCCGGGTTTTAGGAGCGGAATAATCACCTCCTCCCTAAGAGACTGAGGCAACCTCCCTCGTTCGAGCACTTCATTTAGCATGGCGAGCAGTGGGGGGAGTACCTCTTGCTTAAATGTCTTGTAAAATTCACTATGGATCCCGTCCGACCCTGGAGCCTTACATGTGGGTAGGTTCTGAATCACTATCTCTAATTCTTCTATTGTGATTGGGGCGTCCAGGTCTTCCTTTTCCTCATCATTTAATTTGGGTAATCCTATGTCTTCCAGTGTTTCCTGAATCTCCCGACCCATCTCCTCCCCCGTGACCTTGTAGAGGCGTTTGTAGAATCTAAGGAACCCCTCGTTAACTCCCTCTTGGGTGTCCCAGGTCTGGCCTTCTTCCCCCTTTAATCTCTGACCACTAATCTTGGTGTCTCATTCTTGTATAACCATGCTAGCAGCCTTCCCGGGCTGTCTCCCCCTGCATGTTGCCTTTTGATATATTTTTATAGTTCAGTTTATATAGTTTATCCCAGTGCTCCCTGATAGTTTGTTGTAATAGATTCACAGGTTCAGGGTCTTCCTGTGAGGTGCTACCCCTCTGCATTATTTCTTCCAGTTCCTTCTCTGTCTCCTGTAGCTCTCGCTCTATGCCCCCTTGGAGCCCTCGGGATTTGGATATAGCTGCACCCCGTACTACCACTTTGAACACCTCCAATAAGGTTCCTTCTGACTGCACGCTTCCTGTGTTGGTATCAAAATAGTCTACAATCGCCTCCCTTAGATCCTCGTGGAATACCGAGTCCTGCAGGGCCTCGGCTCTGAGCCTCCATGTCGGGATTCTTGCTTTAGGGGGCTGGTATCTCCACTCCAAGACCAGGGGGGAGTGGTACGATAGTATTCTTGCCTTGTATTCTGAGCCTATCATTTCCCCTACATGTTCCGAGGCAACAAACATATAATCCAATCTCGTGTACAGATTGTGTGGGGCCGCGTAGTGTGAATAATGCCTATCTTCTGGGTGTTGTTGTCGCCAGTTATCCTCTAGTTCAAAATCTCTCAGCAGGGCATGTAATGCTTTTGCAGCTGGGGTGGGCCTATCTAATTTACTGTCTGACCTGTCCATTTTGGGGTGTAATGTACAGTTAAAATCCCCTCCCCATAAAATCGCGCCACCCAGTAGGGAGCTAATTTTACCATGTAGGGCCATGAAATAGGCTGCCGTGTCCTGGTTACGGGCAAATGAATTTATGATGCTCAATTCTCTGTTTTCCAGCATCCCACGCACCACTATCATTCTTCCAACTGGGTCTGCTGTGGTCTGAAGCAACTGAAACGGTACATGAGGTGCCACCCACGTGACCACCCCCCCTTTCATAAGCAGAATATGTCGCTCCCATGCAGTCCCTATCCACTTTTTCCTAACCACTTCTAGTTTCTCCTTAGTGAGGTGGGTTTCCTGCAGTAATGCTACGTCCACTTTCTGTCTTCTCAAGTACATCATTACCTCATTCCTCTTCAGGTAGCTGTTGAGGCCTCTCCCGTTCCAGGTCACTATTCTAAGACTTCCCATTGCCATGCTTGGTTTGTCCCTCCTCCCTCCCTCCCGGTTATTCTCTCCAGTCTAGTTTGGCATGAATGTGGGCCTGTACCCCTCCAAACTTCAACATAAACTCCCCAACTAAACCCCCCCTCCTTCCCCAACTATGTGCACTTCACACATCCCCTTCCCTCCCTCCTCCCTACCTGTCCCCAACTGGTGCCCAGCTCCATCCCTGGATCTTAGGCTCCCCCGCATTTGGTCCTGCCTCGGAATGCCGAGATCTGGAACCCAGCAGGGTGTCACCGATCTACTGGTAACCTAACTGGTCTATATGTAGCGGTGTGAGGGCTGGTTCCATTAGGCTCCTACTCCTAGCAATACAATTCCTTGCTCAAAGGATCACATATATACAACCCTGGTCGCCCTGCTCCGACAGTCTTTGCCCTGTTTTATATTCTAGTCCCAGTGTCTGAGATTGCAACACCCTGGGTACCGCAGTCTCCATGTTACTTTTCTGTGCCATCTTCCTTCTGGATGCCCAATTCCAGGGGGCAGCTCTGTGTGTCAAGCCATCCTGAGGCATCCTCCGGAGTATCGAAAAACAGTGCTCTGTTTTTGTGGAACACTTTCAGTTTCGCGGGATAGATCAACATGTACTTGTAGCCTGCTTCTCGCAATCTTCTTTTCACTGCACCGAAGTTCATGCGTCGTCGTTGTACATGCAGGGTGTAATCCGGGTATGCCGTTATGTTTGCCGATGCCCTTTGCATCGTTCCTCCCTTCCGGAAATGCTCTAGGATTTTTTCCCGCTCTCGATAGTTCAGGATCTTGGCAATTATCGGCCTCGGGGCTCTCCTGGTGGTAGCCTCTTCGTCAGGGCCCTGTGCACCTGTTCCACTGCAAATCCTTGAGTCAGCGCCCTTCAGGTTATCTCTTGCAGCAGCATTGTTTCAATGTGTTAGGTCACTCTGCTCCTTCCGGAAATCCTACAATGCGTATATTGTTCCTATGGGCGTGTCCCTCTGCCTCCTCTGCCCTGTTTTCCAAGTTGCCCACGCATTGTTCTAAGATCTGGATCTCGGATTTGTGGGATGCGCATGCAGCCGTGTTCAGGGCAACTTCCTTCTCCAGGCTGCCTGTACGTTCTGCTAGGCCTGACGTCTTGCCGGAGGAGATTCACCTCCTCCTGTACTGCCCCTACTTTTAGCTCCAGTGTCGCCTTCAGTTCGACCATAGCCGATTCCAGTTTGGTTTCCCATGCTACTTTCAGGTCTGCAATTGCTTCGAGGATCTGCTGATCTTTGTTCGTGGCGTCAGTACCCCCCGTGGGGGTCCTCTCCTTGCTCCTGGCCCCTTCTGCCATAGGCAGTGTTCTGGCGTATTCCTCAAGCGAGGGTTGTTTGCCCTTTGTTTTAGCCAGTTTGCTGGCGATCCTGATGTTACTGTGCGTATTTATGCGGGCGCCCCAGCATTTGGTCTTTGGCTCCTCCGGGTCGTTCCACGGTCTGTAATGGGGCCCGGATGGGCTAGATTGGGGGATTCCGTATGCTGCTAAGTCTATGCCTGGAGTGGATTGTGTCCCTCCAGCGCCTCCACAGGCCACTCAAGTGCTCCTCTCTGCGTGCCCTGTGGGATGTCTGTCACTCCTGTCGGCATCCGCGGATGCTCTTGGACGTGGTTCGCTCCGCTTAGTTGGTCTGACTCCTCCATCACCTCACGGGGACTATTGCCGGGGACTCCTGTAGTAGCATGGGAATCCAGCCACCCTAAAGTATGGTGACACTCCTCGTAGCTTCACTGCTGTATGCACTGACCATTTACAGGAAGTCCGAGCTTGACCACACTCTGCCTACATATGCATACTCCACTAGGTCCCAGCAGCGGTTGTACAGGTATCTTCACTGCTCCTGATTACCAGGGTGTTTGTGCGCCATTTGGGGGCACCCTGTGATGCAGCAATACCTTGCCCTGTGCAACGGCATGGCTCTGTGTTTCTCAATGCAAATGTTGTTACAGGCTGCCCCTCTGATCATGCCTGTACCATCCGGGCCCACTGCCAGTGGTCAATAGTCCCCTGCATCCATTCCCTATTAGTACATCTGTGGTATCACCCACCTTCTAAGATAAAGCTGCTTTTGTTTTGTAAGCACCTCCCAGCCCTCCTCCAGTCCCGGGCTGCAAACGTGTCTCCCGAGCTTGGTTCTTTAGCCCACTAGATCTCTTATGAAGTCCTGCTGCTCCCGCCCTGATTGTTTGGGCAGCCTCTTGCTACAAAGTATCCGTGCCAGTGCTCTTCTGACGCGAGGGCTGTGGCCATGTGCTCAGACCGCTCCTGCCTCCTACTGCTGTAATAGGCAGCTGTTCCTGCCGGCCCACTATGATTTGAGCGGCCGCTTGCTACAGTGTATCGACCCCGTTGCTATACAGACGCCGGGGTCGTAGCCATGTGCTAAGTCCTCCCGTGGGACAGCAGCACTCGTATGCATGTCTCCCACTGCAGTGACAAACAGCCGTCCTTGACCGGCTTCAGGGACAATCCTTCTACGGAGTCTCACCTCCGCGTACTGGGCTCCACACCACCCTGCTCTGTTGTGGGTTCAGACAGCTACCATCTTCATATAGGGGCACTGCTATGTGCTTCCCTTTATTGCTGGGCACGAACACTGCCCTCACTGCTAGGTGGTCATGGAGCCGGCTCTTCGCGATGGGTTCCTTTGTTCCAATGTTCGGGCCACCATTTTGTTTTGTTGCGTGTCCTGGGCCATCGTAGATCCCGTTATGAACAGAACTCTGTTCACACACGTTCTGTGGGCATCAGATTCTCAAAGAGTGTGCTCCATATATTCACATGCATGTACATGCATTTTCAGCTATCCCAGGCACCTACATGTGCACTTTTCTGGACGGATCACTGCAGGATCGGCGGACACCTCATGCAACACGTCTCCTCACATGGCCTCGTAGCCACGCCCCAAGTAGGTTCACCTTTAACTGGTTTTAATTGAAGATCTCCGAAAACAATAATGTGTTTTCCTCCAAAGAGCTCTTCGTAGTCTGTTTTGAGGACCTCTTGTACTCTGAGGTGAATCAAAGCCAACATTAGGTTGAAGACCTAATCATCTATTAGCAGCATTTTTATTTGTTTCAAAACTCTGCGTAGTTCCATTGCACCTTCTGGAGAAAGTTTGTAGTAGTCTAATTTGTTTTGGTGTTCTAATGGAAGGAGTAATAATCGGTGCAAAAGTGACACCGCCTATGTTGTAGGCAGCTAAATCTGTGGGGGCAGTTACAACAGCTGACAGTTTGTTGTTTGTCAATTGTTGGAGGAACTTGCTGATGATTTTTTATTAAGAATGTTTTCCCTGAACCAGCTTGACCACTCACATATAGCAGTATAGGTTTGTAGTCTTGGCAGCTGCAAGTTTTAGTTTTGTGCTGCATACCATGTTCAATTTGTTTTGTTATTTCTTGGAAAATGCTACGCTGTTCATTGTTTAATTGTGATTTGATTATAGCAAAGTGTTCTGTAGACTATTCATACTGGTACATGGTGTTTTCTACTTCAGTCATGGCTAATTCAGCCTCATTTGCTATGAGTGGCTGTCCAAGCGGATCTTGGCTTCCTGTTAGAGAAAGTTGACTGCTGTCAGGAGTGCCTATATTTAGTTGTGCTTAGAGTTCTTCTTCTTCTTGCTGTTCATTGTCTAACATTATTTTGTACTACGTAAAGTATATGTCTGTTATAGTGCTTGCATTTGCTTTGAAAGCATCTTTATAGGAGACATGGGTATCTAATAAATCTTCTTCTTTTCTCCATGTTTTAAAAAGTTGTATTAGGGACATGCAATACAGTACTTTATGTTGAGGAGTTTTTAATGAAAATCCCATATGATTAATTAAGCTTCATTTGGTAAGTTTCACTAGGCTACCTTCACAATTTTTAACTTTGTATCTACCTTTCTTCTCATCTGGTTTGATATTATTTTTGTATGTGAAATTTTGGGCTACGTGGTATAGACAAGTGGTTTCCAGAGTAGTACTCCTGTTTGGGTAGTATTTGTCTAGTAAATTGTTTTTCAAAATGACTTGGCTGTTGAGATCATTTTTGGCTATTGTTTCTATGTCTTCATATGATTTGAGAACTCTTTTTCTGGATTTAGCAGGACCAAGGCTTAGCCATACTATGTTTTCATATTTTCCATACAAGGCAGTACCGGTAAACACTCTGCGGATTTGTAGCAGCCACATTCTCTATGGAAGAGCATTTTTATGCCTAAGCTGTACAATTTCTGTGACAGTGTTTTGTCAGATGATATGTCGTTTCAGAGGTCTTTGAGCTCTGTTTTTTCTGCTTTGGTTAAGTAGGTTGTGACATATCGGCAACTGCAGTGGAATTGTCTGCAATGTATTACACATCTATATTTGCACTCCATAGGAGGGCAATGGTTGCATTGTAATCATTGATGTACTTTGATCCTTCTGTTCCTTTTATGCAGTATGTGTTTCTAGGTGATTTACCTTGAAGACTATGTCTAACTGAAGACATGAAGTTGTTCACTTGACCTGTTGTTAAAACTGGTCTAGGGAAACCAAAGCGGCATTTGGTGTAGTATTTCCCTTAGTTTTTTTATTTGCGCTGACAATACTTCCCACACTTGTGTCTTTGAAATTATAAAATGTGTGCATGTAGATCACTATGTGTAATTTGTGAAGGGATTTCACAAGTGACATATTGCTGAATGAACTGCAAAACAGTGGCATCACTGTCCTGACCAAATTTAGGTGCACCTTTAATCCACAAAAGCATGTGGATGTGTGGTTCTCCTCTGGCTTGGTGTTCTTTTCTCCAAAAGAAGTGTTGCACTTTTCTGAGGGAAGGCACTGTTTTATTACAAATGAAGTGTAGCATGGCAATAAAGCGATGATGGAAATATCTTGATACATTTACAGGATCTAGATAGCAGAGTTCTCCTGGTGTTTTTATATCTATATTTGTTTTGTTTTTGTTTGCTATGCATAGGAAATCGTGCAAATCTTCCCATACATATTCTGCACATCTTAATGTCACAAAGCATGTGGGCGGCCAAAGTTACTTATCATACACTGTACTTCTGCGTGTCGTCAGAACCAGTTTTCATTTGTAAAACGCATGTTTGCTAAAAGGTTTGTAATGCTGACTGTAAAACTTCATCTTTTTCTTGCACTTTTTGTAGTAATTGCGTAGCAGACATATTTTGAAAATTGATACCTGATTTCAATGTGTGTGCAACTCTGTGGCATAGAGTTGGTAGTTCACTTTCATAGAGAAGGTGGAATATGTATTCCACGTTTTGTCTGAATCTGGGGTCTTCAAAATACATTCATAAAGATCGGTATTCCCATGCTGTTATTTGTGTGGGTCTTTCATCGTACCTTCCTCCTTTTCTAGTCAGAAAGAGAAGAGGGGAGGCTCATGCTTCTACACTTTTTTCCCATATGCTCATTGGAGATCCTTTGGCTTGCCACATTTGGTGAGTTTCCAGTGCATTTCTATGGTGTCTTTAGAGTGCAATGGATGAATTGTATAATGTCTAAAATATCGTATTTTGTCGTAGGATCTAAAAGTTGAAATTGGCCTGTTTCTGATGAGTCTTGACTTATTTCGGTGGTTTCCCTCAGGTTTTCTTCAATGTCTATATCTTTGTAGTATTCATTGTTGTCTTTCAGATATTGCAGGGCTTCTGTAACTTTATTTAAGTCCACTAGTTGTTGCCAATTTTTTTTTGTCTTTTGTAGGTACATCATTTACTAGGATATTCAAAGATTGTTCTTTTGGCCGTTGCACTCCCAGAGTGTGTACATTTTCTTAGAGATCTAATGGCAAATAAACTACTTTGCCACGAATGCCTTTTAGTAATTCAGAGGGAGGTAGCTTTGCTGATTTTGGTTGAAGGTGTATTATTGCTTGAAATGGGTGCACTGTTTGAATTATAATGCTCTCTTACAAGTTAAGTTGTTGCAGTGGTTTTGGTAATGGGAATAATTCCAAGTTATTAGTGATAGCACGTGAAGGTGTTTGGTTGTTGTCAAGTTTTGCAGTGCAGTATCTGCAAAGTGTTGAGGGATTAGACATTTTGTATTTGTTTTCTGCTATAAGATAGAGAGCCAGTTGGAACCACTTGGAATCCTCATTGTCTTCTATTTTGTACATTATGCCTACAGTTGTTGTGCTATTTGTATAAAAAGTCTGCAGTAACACACACACACACATGGTTTGGTACTTCAGCAGATGTGCTTTTAAACTTTAGTATTTCTTTTTTGTATGTGTGTAGCAGAAGGTTGCCATCTGTAAAGTTGTTGCTAGTCTGTTCTAAAGATATTGGGCCTCATTACGACCCAGGCGGTAAGTTACCGCCTGGGTCTTACCCTTACCACCATGGTGTAAACTACCTTTACACCATGGTGGATGGCAGATTTACCACCCCATTCCAAGGTGAGTGGGGCGGTAAATCCCCATTTCCCATTTTACCCTTCCCCATTCCCATTTTTGCCCCATAGGGCATAATGGGAGTGGGGAAGGCGCTAATTACGCCACCGTAAATTACGGTGGCGTAATTAACACCATGGTCCCTTAGCGCCATGGATTTTAACGCCTGCAAAAAGCAGGCGTTAAAATCACCATGGCGCTAACGGACCTTGTAATCAGGCGTTAAGGGTCGGCGCCGTTTACGGCGCCGTTAACCCCTTAACGCCTGACTCGTAATGAGGCCCATTGAATTTTGTAAGTGGCTTTCACTTCCAAAATATTTTCTCTGGATGTGCTCTATTTTTTCAAGTAGTTTTTTGGCTGTACCATGTAGAAGAATGTTATTTAAATTGGTAAGTGCTGAAGCATGACTTTTGGCATAGTACAGTTTATGAATGAGATTTCTTACAGTTGAATGGTGTATTCCTATCATTTTGATATGGTGGAAGGTGCTTTTGCAAATAGGTCCAGAAATGCAGGCTAATAAATGTCCTTGTAGTCCTGTGTTTTTGCGCACTGGACAGGAGTCCATAGTTTGTAATAGTTTTATTTTCAATTTGTCTTTGCCTTTCACATACTGATTGAGGAACTGGCGTAAAGATGTGAAAGATGTTTTGCCTATGTTACACATTGATGTGCACAGCCATTTGTAGACTGGACGTATTGGTTCAGTGGAATGGAGAGTTGATGGTACATTTGCTGGAGATATTTGTGTGAGCAGCATTTCTTGTTCCATGATGGTATTATTAACCTTTTCAAACCCTCGTTCATTGGTATGTATGGCAATTGGGTTTGTTTGCTTTTGTTTGTATGCTACTTCATTGAAATATGGTTCTGTGCTGGTGGTGTGACTCCACTCACCTGCAGAGATGTTTGCGAAGCTATCTTTGTTGATATTCCGTTTGTTGAGAAGTCCTTGTTGTAGTTTAGTACTTAGTTTTGTTAGTGTTTTCATTATGTTTAAAACTAATATAAATAATTTCCTTTTGAGAAGGATTGCACTGTCTATGAGAGCTTCCAGGATTGGTTTTCTGCGGTAGGTTTTAAGAGTTGAGCATGATTTCTCTCCTCTTTTTATAAGGTTCTGAAGGACTCTATGGCAGATCATTTTTTGTAAAATAATTTTTTTGGTATGTGTACTTGTAGCTACATCAAGATTTATAGGTGCATTATTAGCACCAGTGGTAGCTGCAGTCTTTTTAAAAACTGTCTGTTTAGTTTTACATTTTGAAAGAGGAGTCAAGGTTTCTTTACTGCAAGCTACTTTAGTTAAGCTTAGTCACTGTATTAGCTGTTTTGTTTGAATTTTTTGTATAAATTCTGCTAGAGGCGGATGCTTATTTTGTACACTTTTATTTTGATTTGCTCTAATTTTGCATTGCATTCTACAGTGTTGCTTTTTGGTTGGCATTCTTTGGTGCCTGCTGAAGAAAAAAGAGTCTGGGTTGGAACATTGTGCAATGTATGTGTGCACTGTGCATGAGTGTCTGAGTATGATGGTAGGCATGTATGTAGAGGTGTGTGATTGTTGAATGGGCTGTTACTTCAGGTTGGGAAGGCTATTCTCGTATTTGTGTGTTAGTATACTGGTGTTGAGATAACAATGCAAAGTGTGCAACTGTTGAGGTGCAATCAGTAATACTGAATTTAATGCTATAGGGTTGATACAATTGTTTGTTCTACAATACTAGAATTTTACAGTGTTTGAGTAACAGTTAGAACATTAGGCCAGTATTGAACTTACTTTGTTGGATGCAAAGAAGTGTTTATTCTGGGTTTTGTCTCGTACTTGAGATGCTTCTGAGTTTTCAGGAGTGTGGTCTTCACGTTAGTACATATGTGTGTTAATGTCACAGTAATTTCACTTGAATAATAGATTAGTTACATTTGCAAAAGGAATTCTTTCTAGGAAGAGGTACTGTATGTGTTAAATTGCACAGCTTTGTGTATGAATGGAGATTTTGGAGCATCAGCTTCATTGCTAGGTGGTTAGTGGAGTTTTTATAGGTCTGTCCTATGAGGTGCACTTTTGAAATTATGTGTTGCTGTTGTACCGTTTAGTGTGGTAATAGATTAGTGTAAGTTGTAGTAGGGTAAAAAAAGCTTGTAAAAATGTACAGATTGAAAAGGATAATGTTTTTGTGTGTGTAATGCCAGTAATTAGTTTGTGCATAGATGTTTCCTACATGAGTGCTGGAAATCTTTCAGTTCTTTGACTTTGTTATCCACATTCCTATTAGCACTGTTCTGAATGTACACTTGTATTTGTTTGGTTTTGCAAGTATGGCAAGTGTCAGGCATTCTGTTTAAATAAATGCATTGTATGTACTTGCAATGTTTTTGTAAGATAAAAGCTAGTCTCCTGTTTTGTGTGCACTGTAGGAATTTATAATAGTGTGTTAAGGGGTAAGTGGTTGTGAAAATTACAGAAGGAAATAAGAGAATTATAGCTTGGATATTGCAAGGAGTAATATGGGTAAATTAAAATTTGGAAAGCAGACAGATTTGTAAGTGAACTTGATTATAGGAGATGGGCGAAATTAGAGTATGCTTTTTTTTGCAGGTTGAATGGCAGGTACCCTGTTCACATGCATTTATAAATGAGTTGCAAATTTACTGTAAACAAATATTCATACCTGTAGTTTATATTGATGTATGTAGAGGTAGTTGAATCTTGAAGGAGACATCTTGAAAGTTTTCCAGTGGGTTTAGCTGTAGGTGCTTTGCAATCACAGTGCACTTGTACTCAGAGTGATGAACAGTTCATCTAAAGTGCTGAATTGTGATGACCGAGTTAGATGTAGAGTTCTTGTATGTGATTGTTGGATGTTTGTGTGACTCCTTATGTATATCCAATAAGAGAGTGGTGCAGACAGTTATGTGGAAAGGGAAAAAGGGCTGCCCCAGTGTTGCGGGGTCCGTGGACAGCGCGGTTGTTCACGGACAGGGCGTGCCACATCTGGGGTTTCTCAGGAAATCCAGCATAGAAAGGGGACTGTGGGGATTAACTAATACGGTGTTGAAGTTGTTCTTTGCAGAAAGAGAGGCCGTGAGTGTAGTGAAGATGGCATAGGTGAAGAAAGTGAGGGTGCATATTGCTGGAGATCTGTTTGTAAATGTTTTGGAGAGGTATGCTATGTCTAAACATATGGCTGCCAGTTTTGGTTTTGAAGGAGTGGGGGTTTTGTGGTCAACTGTGCCTGGTTCCAATATGAAGGCAGTGGTTGGAGCTTGTAAGAGTTTCTCCATGTGGAACAATCCAGATGTAGTGGTACTGCATTGGGGTGCTGTCCATTTGGGATACATCAGTGCTCCTAGTTTGTTGAGTGCTCTTGAAAACTTGGTTCAGGCAGTGATGGTGGATCCTTCCAAATGCCAAGGTGATTTTTTCTGAAATGTTGCTTAGGGAAGTATGGGAAAATTGTAATGATTTTTGTCCCCAGAAAAATGGTGCAAGGTGTTTGGTTAACAAAGGGATGTCTGCTTTCTTGCTTAGAAGTGGGATGTTGTCTTGTAACAATGACAATATTGATTTTGTTAATGGTGACTATTTCAAAGCAGATGGCATTTCTTTATTCATATTGGGAAATGCTATGCTATTTCAAAATATAAGGAATGTGTTACAGAGAATAATGTGAAGACACCCGGAAGAAAATAAGTGAAAAAAAATAAATAACAAAAAGAAGGGTGTTTTTATAAGCACTTTAAAAAAAAACAAAAAGGCTCTTTCAGATCCACCATCAAAGGGGAAGTGGAGTGCACTATTAACATTTTCATTTCCCACTCTCAGATTTCACGATCTGTTCGCAGACATCGCAGCTGTCCACGGATCTTGTGTGTTACATTTTGAGGCTTTGAGGTATGCAAATGAGACTGTGCAGGCCAAAGGATTGGTCAATAAGGTTTACTGGGTGTGATGTGTAAGGAGAGACTTTGGTAGAAAGTCTGTTTCCTGAGAGGAGAGCAGAGAGCTATGGATGTGTCTTTCAGAAGGCAGATTGTCTGGATTTTGGGTGACTCGTGGATAAATCGGTTGGAGGTGAATGCAGATCGCTGTGGAGTGGCTGCAGATCTTGGATTCCATCATGTGATTGTGCACTGTCATGGAGTGTGCGTAATGAAGTGGTTAGATTTGGTTCATCTTTGTGTTACTTTGATGACACACTGTCATCCAGACATTATTATTATTATTCATTGTGGAGGGAACAGTTTAGGACATGTCTTTGGAATCTCCCTGCAATTTGCAATGAAAGAAGGACTTGCAAAAGTCATGGACATGTTTCCAAACCCCCGAGTATTTTTTTCTCGTTTTGGGCAGACCCAAATGTGGCTGCATTCTTCTTCACTTGGTCCATAAATGGAGAAAGCGAGGCACAATGTCAACAATGCTGTCTGCACTTTTTTGAGAGATGTTGGTATGTCCTCTTTTCACAATGAAAATGTTATGTTTCATAGCACACACATTTTTCGCAGCGATGGAGTCCATCTTACTCATGCTGGGAATCAGATTTTTATGCGAAATATACAGAATGCATTGTGACCCTTTTTGCAATTATAGAAATCCTTTTTCCAGTAGGTGTTGGTCACTTGAAGTTTTCAAAACACAAAAAAAACAACATAAAAAGGCTCTTTTCAGATCTACCACTTCCTCCCGTAGAAGAGTGCAATGTACCCCATTAATGTACATGTACAGTCCACAGACTTTTAAAAATTCACAGGGCCCTGCAGCATTTCATTGGCACTTCTATTTTTAAACTGTGAAAGGCGGCTCTGAAAAGAGTCTTTTTTTTTGTTTTTTGTTGTTTTGTATTTTCTTTGTCTTTTTAACAAGACACACAAGGAAAGGAAGGGAAGGGAGGGTAAGGAAGGGGCACCAACCATGGGGATAAGAAAGAGCAGGCAGAGAGAGGAAGATGTTGGGTGGGGCTTAATCAGGTAGGGGGCAGACATTCTCATGCTCCCAGACCGTAGCCTCAAAAGGACTTTGAAGTGTCTCCCTGTGCAGAGTACCGCATCACAGCATACACAATACACTGACCCTCGAAAGGTAAGGGTCTTCGTCAGCGTGTATGGCCTGCGAGGCTAGTTCAGGGATGTGCTGCCCCACAGGAGTGATTCTTGTGGTGGCAGGAGCAGAAACGGAGCTTGCTGTAGAGGAACTCAACCTACTACTTTTATCGCAGGGGACGACCCTCTGAATTGCCCCCATGTGGAATGATCTTAGGTGTTGCTGCATGGAAGTAGTCCCATAGCTGTACAAACCGGATGTTCCATGACTGAGCACCATCTGGCACTCAGTGCAGCGCACCTTGTGTGCACGAGCTTTGGGTAACCCTACAACGGTGGTAAACAGCCTCCAGACCCAAGATCCATGGGGACTGTGAGTAGTAAGGACTTCCACTACCTCACCCTCGTCCTCCCGTTCATCACTCTCTGCATCTCCATGCCTGTTCACCTCTCCAGGCCCTTGGGAAGGTGGTGGTGGTGGAGGGGGTGGGGTGGTGCTGAGGCAGAACTAGCACCAGCAGGAGCCGCAGCAGCCATGCTTGCCAACTTCAATGGTGTCAGGAACCACCAGGATGTGAGCAGTCTGCCGACAGGAAAGATCAAGCAAGAGCAATCCAATCCAGCAATATCGAGCAGTGTCTGCCCTGGAACTCCAAAAACAGAATGAGAAGCAGCTCTGGGGTGTGGCGGTGTCCAGTCAAAGGATCGAAAATAAAGGATCGAATGACCTTTTGATTGACAGTCAAAGGATCGGAAAAAAAGGGGTGAATATTTTAAATTCATTTATATATGTTTTTTTTAGTTTGGGTTGGTAAAAAAAATGTTTTTATTAAAGAAAACAGGGGGTTTGCGGTGGAAACCCCCCCAAAAAAAAAAAATCGACCCTTTTTTTCAGTCCTTTGACTGTCGATCAAAAGGCATTCGATCCTTTTGTTTTCGACCCTATAACTGGCAACCGGGTGTGGCCTTTTATAGGGGTGCTGGTGCGCTCTCTGCAGACAGCGCTCATGTTCACGAACACTTTGAAAAGCAAAAAGGGCTTAAAAAAATATCCCGATCGCTAAGGACATGGTCTGGAACATGTGCATGGGTGACGTTTCACAGTAAATACCTTGGATTGCTCAAAAAAGCACTTTTTTAGTGTTGGGGGCCCAAACTGTGTCCACGGACAAGGACCCGTGCTTAGCACGGGTGCGGTCACATGATGACATCACAGACATGTTCATGAATAGGAAGGCTGTCCGTAGGACACCGAATGCGCAGGGGTGGTTGTACACATGCGCACGGGTGTTCTATGGGCAGGGTTTGGGTCCCCGAACTAATTAAAAGTGTGACACACGTGCGGCGGACAGTTACGGACAGGCGCGATGTTTGTAGGACCCCGAGGGTGGGATGCCCATGCGCACAAGTGTTTGCCGGACAGGGTTTGGGTCCCTGAACTAATTAAAGGTGTGCCACAACTTTGCGGACATGCAGACGGATTATGTGCTCTACGGACACCTCCATTTTGATTGCGGACAACACGTACAGGGGGGGTGTTCTTAGGACACCCAATTTTGATTAATTATGGACAGACGGACAGATTATGTGTCCTACGGACACCTCAATTTTTATTGCAGACAGTGCAAACAGATATAGTGTCCTTAGGACACCCCCATTTTGGTTTATTGCGGACATCCTGGACAGCTGCGCCGTCCGTGGACACCCTAAAAGCCTTTAAAAAAAATAAAACACAGAGAAATATAGGAACAGTATACATAATACTTTATTATTGTACACAAATATAGGAATTATGAAAAAGAGGGGGGAGCAGAAATGGAGATATATACAGGAGAATTAGGGTTTCTACATGTTGGATGGTAGGGGAGGAAGGGATTGAGGTCTCATCATAAAGTTTTTAGTGATGGGGATTTTTGGGGTATGGTTGACTGGGACATGGAGAAGGAGTACAGGTGCACGTGGGACAGTGAATTTAATTTTTTCCATGATATGGTTTTCTACAAAGTTCTTCAAAATAATGACATTGGTCATTAATTGATCAATTTTTTTGTTCTAAATCCTGTAGATGATTTTCCACAGTCTGTTTGTTGTTCCATTAGTACATGATGTACTGTTTCAGTGTTATTCTTATTTTCTTTATGTACTGTTAAAGAAAGAAAATGTGTTAGTTACATATAAAATAATGTGTACTAATTGGCTTACTTTGAAAACTGCAGTGTCTACCATTAGCATCACTGTTTTACTCATTTCACAGAGAGCTAGCCATTTCTGTGTAAAAAATAGATACATTAACTTTTACTGTATCCTACTAAAGAATGTTTATAACTATAGGAATTAATGTAGTGTACTTACCAGTTTGTTTTCCAGTGTTCCTGTTACTGCTTTGTAGGTGTGCTGTTGATATTTGCTGTGCAGTTTCTGCAAAAAGTATCAGTGAGGTAATTCTGCTGGAGCCATATGTTATTTCTTTTTTTGGTATGTTCCATTATGTTTCATATGCTATGTAATTGGACTGTTGGTGTCTTATATATACAGTTTGTACTTCCTTTTTATTTTTGAATGTAATTTATTTATATGCTGCTCTTTGAACATGTTCAGTGTGTTTGTTGTACGATACACAATGTAAGATACCCCCTGAGCTTTTGGACAGTGTTGATGTTGACCGAATCCGTCCATGGACATTCGCATGGTCTGCGGACATTGCATCCACTAGCATGGGACAGGGGGTTCAGTATGTTGTATGCTATATCTATATAAACTAAGGGTATCCTAGTAAAAACCTATCAAATTCATAATATCTATATCTATATTCAGTGAAAAAATGTGTTTAAGGGATGTTATGGTTAAGATGCGCTACAAAAAACGTATGAAAATCAGTGAAAAAAATGTGTTAAAGGGACGTTATGGTTACAAGTAAAACCGAAAAACCCCTGAAATTCACCAGTTATAGTAAGCTAAGCAACCATAACTTGTGCCACCAACGTGCACTAGGGTTGTAACGGTATAACGGTATACCTTTAAAGATACCGTGAACCACTTAATTGAACAATAATAAGCGTCACATTGTTTATACCGGTATACCGTTTATACCGTTAAGTGTGCTTTTCAATCTGATTTGGAAAGGCTGCAGTAAGCAAGTGCCTCGCGGTCTTGGTCTTGTACTGTTGGATGTGCCGTCTGCCAGGTAGTTTCAGTTGGAGCAGTTTTTAATGCTATTACATAAACCACACATGCCTGACATAAAATCAATATGTTAGCAATAGGAAGAATAAATACAGTGCCAAGAAGGAAAAGGGTTTACTTTGGGATGGCGTCTTTGGGGTTTATATATTTATAATGGATAAGGTTTGCTAAACATATGACAAAGGAGGATTTCCCTGGTTCCATCATTGAATTTACATTTAATAAGTCACAGGGCCTCATTACGACCCTGGTGGTATGGGGTAAATGGTGCCGGTGCTGTTTACCCCGTACCAACCTCATTACGAGGTCCCCTCACGGGACCCAGGAAGCAACGCCTGGTCAAACCAGGCGTGCTTACCGGGTCCCGCGAGGGGAAGAGGGAGTAAACAACGGCCAACTCGTAATGGCCCGTTGTTTGCGCCCTCTCCCATTCAGCCCTATGGGGGCTGAAATGGGAATGGGGAAGGACAGGGTCCGGGTCCTTGGAGGGAGGAATTACCGGGCCTTCCGAACTCGGAATGGCCCGGTTATTCCTCATTCTGAGGACCCAGACCCGGACACGATTTCGGCGGCAGCCATGCCGCCAATAGCGGCATGGCTACCGCCGAACTCGTAATGAGGGCCACACTGCGAAATTCACTCAGCTCTGTGGGTATTCCCTGCTGCCATACCAAAGGGTAACATGTCCGTGATTACTGAACACCTTTTGGCCCGCAAGTAAACTAAAGGCTGTAATGTAAAGAGAGTGTGTGTGTATGCGCACAAACGTATACTGCCATCAGCCTCCATTGATCTATCAAGATGGCAACATGTTCATCTTCACCAGTAGCCAGTGGGGGAGCTAAAAGCCTAAATGACCACTTAAGAAAAGCTATTCAGTTGGCTTTGCCAGTCGCAGTACGGCTCCCCCCCCCCTCCTCTTCACACGTGTGTTTGGTGGAAGTAAGGGGTGGCATTTCAGTGGAAAGTATTTTGAAAAGCCCAAATATGGCCCTGGGTGCCTGGTTTTGTTTGTGATGATAAATCTGACAATTTATGACTTTTTAGAAAATATTTGTTAAGATTAGTTAACTCCACCTGCTATACCGCGATAACCATGATATACCGTCATTTGGCAAGAAGGTTATCGTACCGTCATAAAACTAATACAGTGACACCCCTAATGTGCACTGCTAAGAATAACACCCATGACATCAAAGATAACATCACAAATATCATTGATGATATCACTGATGACATCACTTGTGTATTTACTTTTCATAGGAAGTCCCTACAAGGGGTTGTGAATATAATGTTGGCAAAAAAAGTGTCAGGGATGATCGGGAGATGTGTAATGTACTACATACTTCATTACGCAATGTACTGCTCCAAAGAACATTCCATTGCAGTGTTCTTTCTAGTACAGGAACCTACTCATACAGAAACATAGGTATTGGCTGCAGCATACACCACAGAGGTGCAATATTTGTAATTTTCCAATGTTAGATAGTAAAACGGTGAATGCTTCTGTATCAGACTTTTCCGTACTGTGAAACATGTACTAAGTAGATAATAATGCATCACTTACTACATACTTGTACTACTACACACAAAACATAAATAGACCACAATGCATACAAATATGGGGATATATAGGGAGAGTAAAGTAAGCAAACAAGAGGCAGTATCATTAGCAACCATGTATAACCTATATGATTATTTTCACACACAAAAATGATTGCTGTGTTTCAGGCCTGCTTCTTCCCCTATGTATGTTGTTGGGTGTCCTGACCCACGTTTGGACTATTATGCTGCAACATTTGGTGCTGTGGGCTTAGGAAATCGAAGATAGCGGAAAAGCCCACATTTGCGCCAGCATCCAGGAAAACCGCGCAGTTTTTGCGCACACCAAAATGGTCGCCTGACCTACCACCCACAAGTGCGAGCATGATGGGCCAGGGGTGCTATGAGTGGAATGCGTGCCAAAGGAAAAACAGCAGTGCCTGTTAGCTCAAAAAGCGCTTTGAAATCACCTTTGTTTCTCTGAAATGCAAGCTAAAAATGCCTATTTTAAACATTGCAAGATATTCAAAAATATCAATGAACACCAGCAGACATTTGGCAGAATGTAGTCTTGTGTGCATACAAAATCTGGAAAGATGAAGAGCTCTAAACAATGTTTATAACAAAACTGGCTGAGCTGTGGATGTCAGCAGCCTGAGTTAAATTGGACTGAAAGACACTCAAATCTAAATGTTTAAAATAAATGAGTGACCTACTGTTGAGTGTCACATAGTTTGCAACTGTTAAATGTCATAGTTTTAAACCTATAATCAGCGTTCTAGCTGCATGTGTAAAAATTGTAAGCTTGATTTGGGTGGCTTGAAGAGAGTGAATTCTGCCCAGCGACTACCCCCGACAGGAGTTGAAACTTGCTCAGCCACTCTTCCCAGGCCTGGCTGCATTCTGCTGCCCCCACCAGAAGGAGATGACACCTCCCTGATTGAATCAGGGGAGGAGCACCTAGGACTGGAGGGAAACAGAACAATGAGCCTTCCTTGGCTCAGGCAAATGTTAAATTAGGGGGGGTCGTAAATGGCTTCGGCCCTCATTACGACCCTGGCGGAGAGGGGTTTACACCAGCGTAATGCATGGCGTACCTCTCCGCCAGACTACGACATTCCGTAGCGCCATGGTGATTTTTACGCCTGCTTTTTGCAGGCGGAAAAATCCATGGCGCTACGGGACTTGTTGTTAATTACGCCACCGTAATTTACGGTGGCGTAATTAACGCCTTCCCCACTCCCATTATACCCTATGGGGCAAAAATGGGAATGGGGAAGGGTAAATGGGGATTGGGGACTTACCGCCCCGCCAACCTCGGAATGGGGCGGTAAGTCCGCCAACCCCCATGGCGGTGTTGGCAGCTCTGCGCCATGGTCCATGGTGCAAATTGCACCATGGACCTCCGCCAGGGTCGTAATGAGGGCCAGCCTCTTGAGAGAAACTGGCAGGGGCAGTGCCTCTGTGAGCAACTTGAGTTGGAGGAAGTGGACAAACCAGAAATTCCACCATGTGCTTTGGGAAACCACACCCCTGTGGGCCAGAGCATAATTCTAAAAAGATGGATAATTCATAGTACGGACTTGTCAACATTATATAATTAATATCATTATTCTTGTGATTTTTCTGTGCACATTTTAAGAGGTGTTAGGACTCTGTACCATGTTCTGGGGCAAAACCCTATGAATTATGGAGATTGCAGACATGGGGTTCACGCTAGAAAAATGAAAATTTACTGGAATATCTGTAGAAAGGCGGTGTACATCTGTGTAATTTTTGGTAAAAATCCAATATTGGTAAACCAACTAAAAACGAAAATAAGTTGCCATTTTTGAACCCTGGCTCTTAGAAACATCAGAGTTGGAACAGAGACCTACCCGAAGTAATATATGATATGTACATGTAATGTCAACCACTTGTGTATTTGGGAAATATGTTTAGTTATGAAAATGATTTTCTAAGGTAAAAGCAAAGGGGAGTGTTCTTTCTTTGGAGCCATAAACATGACACCTGATGACATAGGATGACTCATTGCTCCCTTCTCAAATCAGGTCAAAGAGAAATCCTTGACCTATCAAATCATGAGTGGTTTGGGCATAGAAAGTTAGCATCTACACCCATTTTCAAAAGACATAAAAAGAGCCACTGGAAACCGGACAGGGACATTCATTTTCCAACCTTCAACTGAATTCCTGCACAGCACGCTGACGGAGAACTCCAGAATCCAGAACTCCAGAGACCCAGACTAACTCCAGAACAAAAACTCCAAAGAGCTGAAGTCTTCAGCAGGCCTCAAAATCTTTTGCAAACTATTCAACCGCCGGGCTGTGCGGTTTGCTGCTTGCTAAGAGTCCTGTGTATCCAGAACAGAACCAGTACCCAGAAAGCAGTGCGGTATCCAGAATCCACTTGATCCAGACCAGCAGAACCAGAGACCCAGACCAGACCGCTGTGAACAGAACCGGTGCCTGATTGACCCGCCAAGCAGAGAGAACCGCAGCTAAACTTGTTGACCAGATCCGTGACGAGGCCATTCCTTTCAAATTTATAGTGTGAGTACCCAGAACTGTGCAGAACTCATCTCTTAGCTTAAAATAATCTGATTCAAAACATTTAACCTGTCCAAAACTGCATCATAGAGTCGTGTGTCTCTTCTCCGATTTTAAACCTGTAAAAGTGTCATTTACCATTTTGAATCATTATTTCATTTCTGAAAAACTACCTTCATAAAATCGTCCGTATCTCTTGAACCGTTTGTGCTAGGAACGAGATTTATTTTCATTTGGAAGCTAAGATTCTAGGCTTTCCAACGAACCAACTTTCTATTCATTATACTTTTTCCGTAATCACCCTCGACGCACTCGGAAAAAGTGATGCGATTTGACATTTTGCTTCATTTCAACCACGTGTAGAAAGATCTGTCCTTTGCTTCCATTACTGAAATCCGTTTTCAAACTGATAATCCCTCATTAATCATTGTTGGTGTGGACCTGAACTGATTTAAAGTATCTCTCACTCACCCTGAACCTCTAGAGGGAATTAAAATCAATTTTAGCATATTTAACTCCCTTGCAAATCACCTGAAAGTCTTTTGCCTGTGTTTTCAAAATCATCCCTGGTGCTATAAGCTTGCTAGGGGGGAACTGAATTCGTATTGTACTGTGATTGTATTCCTGATGACTGTGTGTGTTACTTCCATCTCTTTACATTGCATAGGGGGGGGGGGTGAATTGTCAGAGACAAAGTGATCATATTATCTTTTGCTGAAATCATATCAAGTTTATTCATGTGTTGCTTCTTTTCCACCTTGCATTTCCTTGTACCATATAAAGCATTCTCAGCTACCTTATCCTCTATACTACTCTTAAGTAATTAAACCAGTGTGCTAGTATAACATCATCCATTGTTGATCACTGTCATATGTCTAAGTGTGATATCAAATATTAATTTATTATAAAAGTGAGATATATATATATATATATATATATATATATATATATATATATATATATATATATATATATATATTGTTTAATTTTTCAAATAAACTGTTTTAATTTGCAAAACAAACCTACTTCTTGGCTCAGTGGGGTCAGGGGGATTCCAAGAGAGGGGCGTTATACAAGGGTCCATCATCCAGATTATAACTTGTCATAAAAATATATAAATAAGGGCTTCCCTTGAGCAATCCCAGACAAGGCACTGACTTAGTGGGAATGCTTGATTGGAGTCATTAACAGAGTGGGGGCTCGTAGCCGGGGATTCTGGATTAGAACTACCGCTTGTGCAGCTTAATACAGTGTACTAACTGATAGGATACATAAATCCTGTTGGATCACCACGCTGTGATACGCTGTGAAAACACCCCTCAAAAAGGAACGCTCTCAAGAAACGGTCTGTTTTGCAAAATAAAATACTAACTTCGGTAAGTCAGGAAGGAAATCAATTTCCAGAAGGACGACACTGGTAGACATCAAAATAGCGAGAGAGCACCTCTTACATAAACTGTTTGTGAGAGGTGAATGATCTGAACAGGACCAAAATGTATGGCTGGAGAGATCAGGGTCCCTTACATGTGGCCCTGAGTGAACTATACATGGCTCCTAAAGCTAAAGATGAACACGACAAGATTGTCACGATAGCGGCATATTTGTATCTATATATGGGAGCCATGCAGGACAAATGTGCTGACGGCCAAGATCTGGCAAGTTGACAACTGTTGGCATTAGAGAAGGCCCAATCTGATCTGGACTCTTCTGAGCAGAGGCTGCACAGGAGCCAGGAGTCAGAAAATAATAGTAGACAGTACATCATTAAAATAAAGGAGGATATGGATATCTTGCAACAGGAAAAGGCTGACCAGGATACCAGAATTCTGGCTTTGCAGAAGGAGCACCAAGACAGTTTGGACTCCTTACTGCAGTGTCAGAAAAAGCTGGAGCAACAGATCAATTTCAACAGGGCATGCACAGAGCAGGTAGCCACCCTGCAAATTCAACTAGACAGAGAGAAAGAGGAAAGCAATACATTGATTTTGAAAGACCTGGATACCCAGGCAGAGTTTGATGAAGAGCGCCAGAAAGCTGGTGCCCTTCAACGGCAGAGGGACGACCTGGCGGCACAGATGCAGGCTCTTGCTCAGGAAAGGGACACCTTACGCCAGGAAGTCTGCCACTTAAAAAGAAAAATTCAAGAAAATCACTTGGCCCTCCAGGGACTGGGTGACCTCCAAAAAGAGCATCAGAACTTGTTAGATCACACCAGGAGGGTGGAAGATGCTCCGACAAGAAAGGAGCAGGCCAGTAGGGACGGTGCCCAGGAGGTAACTACCCTGCAGCAAAGACTGACCCAGTGCTCCAGGACCAATCAGGAAGCACAGAGGGAAAATGAGGCTCTCTGTCAACACAATGATAGGCTCCAGCAACAGGTAGCCATGCAGGAGAGACTGATAGAGTCTAGTAAGGACTTGGTTGAGGAACTGAAAGCCCAGGCTCTTGCATTGCAACAGGGAGCAGGGGCTGATAGAGATGAAGTTCGCTGGGAAAGGGAAACCCCTGAGCATAACCTCAGGAGCCCTAGTACCAGAGGCCTCCACCTCTCCCAGTCCCTGGACTCTGCCACCCCCATGTCCCCTGGTGCACATGTGCACAGGGCCACAGGGATGGCAGATTACTATCCAGCCAAAGGTGTGGGGCTCATAGGCCAGTACCACCCAGGAATGGAGGGGCGGGCATCCGGGTATGGGCACCCCAGCACAGTGCAATTTAGTGGGGAAACCCAGGAGAGTAGGCCTACTAAGGGCATCCTGAAAACCTCTGCCCAGTTAGGTCAGTGGGGGGGTACCCATCAAATCCTGGTAGCAAGGAGGGATCTGAAGACTCCTCTGAGCGTCACAGGACACAGGAAACCAGATCCCCACATTCTGCCAGCCATTCCCAGGCTCACAGAATCTGTGAAAACCTGGAAGATCAGACGGGCACCTCTGGGAGCAGTGCTTCTGAGTCGGAGGATGAATGGACCAGGGTTACCCGAACCAAAAAGGCCAATAAGGCAAAAAGGGCCTTGCTTAAGGACCCCTTAAAACAGATTAAGGCAATCAGGAGTGTCATCACGCCTTATCACAAGAACTCCAAGTATTCTGTTTGGGAAAACTTGGAGCTCTTTGAGCAAATAATGGAGACTTTCCATTTGAAGGACAACAGTAGCTGCATCCAGTACTTCAAATGGACATTCTAACCAGAATACGCCAGTTTCTTTGCGGGGCTGGAGGACCAAAATCATTCAAGATGGTCCACCTATAGGGCGGCCATCTTGAAACATTTTTCTGTTCATAGAAATCCTCAAGAGGCTCGCAAGGCAGCCTACAATTTGCAATGTGGGGAGGATCAGGCGCCACAAGAATTTGTGCAGGAGTTAAAGCGTGCTTTTGCGCAGACTACAAAAAGGGTGCACATGGACAGTAAAGAATTTGTTAATACGTTTTTCCATCCCTTACCCAAATACATAATGACCCAGCTCATGAGAGACTTCCACGAGAAAAGATCTTTAGACTGGGTCATTGAGCAAGCCACCCGCATCTATGAGGTGCAGAAACCGGTGGAAAATAAGAATCAGCCCAAAAACCCCAAAACCAACAGCACCCCTGCTGCTGCCAAGGTGGCAGAGGTAAAGGTTGCCCCCGTTTTAGATTTGGAGATGGGGGGCCTAAAAACCTGCCTGCACTGAACAATTCACAGCCCAGAAGGCCCTCGGGCCAGTCACAGACAGGGAGTCAAGGAGGTAATCCCACAAATGGGGTCCCTCGCTCCCCTGACTATGTATCACCCCACTACAAGGGAAACAGACCCATCCTGGGTTACGTGTGGACTCCTCCGGCCCAAGGGGGGGGATCCAGCCAAGCACCTGACCTAGGGAACATCCCTCCTAACTTCAAACAGGGGGGCAGAAATTCACCAAATCCTGGGCAGAACTTGTTCCCCAGGTATCCACCCAACTTCCAGCCCCAAAATCATCCATCCTTCTTTCCCCAATTCCCTGAGCCCAGACAACCGAATCCGAGAGAGGGGAGGCCAAGGGTGGAGGGGTACCCAAATCTTCCCAACCCAGGGTACTACCAGAGAAGGGATAGCTACCCTTCCCGGGATCAGCCCCAGGGAGAAAATAGAACCCCGTATCAGCCTGAGAGGGTTTCACAGTTAGAGGGCCAAGTCCAAAATATGGCACGGGATCAGGGTCACATACTGAGGGCTCAACAGAACCCTCAGATGAGCATGCCACCGCAGAATGCCCCAAACTCTGGACCTGGTGCTCCAGAACAATGATGGGGCAGCACCCCGATAACCCACCGGTTCCCAGGGAGGAAGCTTCCTTCCCCACTTGTAAACAGCCCCTGGAAACCCAGGAACCCGAAACAAAATCTCCTACCCCTGGAAGTCTGCCACCCAAGGAGCAGAGAGGAGGTAGGAGAAACAAAGGACTCAAACAGACCCATTTTGTGAAGGAGGTACAGGTTTTCCAATTTGAGGGAGAGGGATCCTCAGAGGATCCTGGGAAAAGGATCTTCTCCTTCAGAGATGGGGGATCTCCTCCCAAGGAAAAATGGGTCCCAAGGGATTCCAACCCAGACTGGGTAGATGTGGGGATTGAGCTGTCGCCGCACATCATTCTATCCCAGAACCAACAAGACCGAAAACCCCTGGTTCCAACCCATCCTGTGACTGCCTCCAAAAAAGGGGAGGGGGGGCGGCCCAGAACCGGAACCAGGGGAACTTAAAACTGAATCAATAGACTGGGTAGATGTGGGGATCGAGCTGTTGCCGCCCATCATCTTATCCCAGAACCACCAATACCAAAAACCTCTGGTCCAAACCCATCCTGGTGACTGCCTTCAAAAAGGGGGGGACCCAGAACCGGAAGCAGGGGAACCCAAAACCGCATCCATAGACTGGGTAGATGTGGGGACTGAGCTGTCGCCGCCCATCATTCTATCCCAGAACCAACAGCATCAAAATCCCCGGGTTCAAACCCATTCTGGTGACTGCCTCCAGAAAGGGGGGGGGTGGCCCAGGACCGGAACCAGGGGAACTCGAATATCCTCTTTCAAGTTGCCAACTTTTTCTTGCAGATTCCCATGACTCTCCACAGAATTCTGCCCAAATCTCTTCTCGCCCAATGTCCAAAACCAGAAAATTAGCCCACCAATTGTCCAAAAATGTGCATTATCTGTGCCCCCTTGAGGAGAAGGAGGGAAGATACTATGCCCCGGTACAAGTACAGGGGCAGGGTACAATTTTGGCACTGGTGGACACTGGATCCCAAGCTACTCTTCTGTCCAAAAGGGCCTTTCATGAACTAAATGCAGGAAGGGGGGAGAATTACCGTATTCCTCTTACCTCTCTTCCTGGACAACTGCAGAACTTTGACGGGAAGGAAATTCCCGTCGAGGGGACTGCAGATTTGGAAATTAAAATTGGGTGACACAATGTGAAACACCCGGTCATAGTAGTGACTCCAGAGGGCACCCCTTGTTTACTAGGGAATGACCTCCTGAGAAGGTTGTCACCCCTAATAGATTGCGTAAACAAGGTCCTCTGGACCCAGACTAGCCGATCAATAAAATTTAAGCAGAGTGTCAACCATGTTAGTTTAAATGGCACGTGCCACATGGTTGAACAAAAATCTGACCGAGCAGAATTTCACTTCCAGAACAACCAAATTCCAGACGTGACAGTAATAGCAGTAGGACAACAGACTGGTGATGGGGGGTCCTCTCTATTTCTGAAAATCAACCTTCCTTCCAGTTTAAGGTGGTATTCCACACTGGAAGGAAACACTCTGAAATTCTTTACCAATCCACAATCAGAAACTCCCACTCCAATAGTTCAGAAAGATGTGAAATCAGCTCAGAGGCTGGCTGATATTCAGCAAATTGGAGAGCAGTTGTTCATCCCTGTTCACTTAAATGATGGGAAGGATTCTGTTCTCGCCCGAGTGTGTGTGAACAACGGTAAGAGCTTCATCAGCGAAGCCATGTTCCGCCAACTCCCAAAAGATCCAGCCATTCCCACATTCAAACTGATAGACAAATGGGAAATGGATCTGGAAAAACCCAATTCGAAACATCTCCTGCCAAGCAGGTGTATGCTCAAAATCTCCATTGGCAACAAGAGCATAGTCCATAATTGTTGGGTTGTGCGAGACGTCACTGACGACTTTTACTTAGGCAGTGACATTCTCAATCACTTTGCCATTATTTTGGACCTAATAAACTTCAAAGCTTGGTCCCGATTAGCGGATAATCCCATGGGCTTTGATGATCCAGAGAAAGCATTTAGGTCAGCTCAATTGCTACCTCATGCAGTTGAAATTCAGATTAAAAAGGAAGACCCAGAAAGGACCCGACAATTCTCCCTGGAAGTGAAAGTTAAAAGAGGACAAAAATTGAAAAACCCTGATGCTTATATTCATCTAAATGCTTCTCTCCAACAGCAAGGGTTGGGGGTAAACCCAACACCATTAGTCAACATAGAACATGACACCACTCCAATAGAGGTGGATAACAGCGACTTAAAGAGTATTACTCTAGCCGCGGGCACCATTATTGGAATGGCGGTTGATGACCAACATTTCTCCATTGATTTAGGAAATTAACTGTTAGGACCAATCCCCAAGGACTGTTTTGACAGTGACAGTGATGACAATACAACACCAGACAGGATCTTAACCCGGCATGGGGGGAACTTCCTGGTGTACACTTCCTGCCCTTATGGCTTGTTGGGTGTCCTGACCCACGTTTGGACTATTTTGCTGCAACATTTGGTGCTGTGAGCTTAGGAAATCCAAGATGGCGGAAAAGCCCACATTTGCGCCAGGATCCAGGAAAAAATGGTCACCTGACCTACCACCCACCAGTGCGAGCGTGATGGGCCAGGAGTGCCATGAGTGGACAGCAGTGCCTGTTAGCTCAAAAAGCGCTTTGAAATCACCTTTGTTTCTCTGAAATGCAAGCTAAAAATGCCTATTTTAAACATTGCAAGATATTCAAAAATCTCAATGAACACGAGCAGACATTTGGCAGAATGTAGTCTTGTGTGCATACAAAATCTGGAAAGATGAAGAGCCCTAAACAATGTTTATAACAAAACTGGCTGAGCTGTGGATGTCAGCAGCCTAAGTTAAATTGGACTGAAAGACACTAAAATCTAAATGTTTAAAATAAATTAATGACCTACTGTTGAGTGTCACATAGTTTGCAACTGTTAAATGTCATAATTTTGAACTTAGAATCAGCGTTCTAGCTGCATGTGTAAAAATTGTAAGTTTGATTTGGATGAAGAAAAACTGGGAACAAAAGTGACATTTGGCTGAAGCCTGGCTTGAAGAGAGTGAATTCTGCCTGGCAACTACCCCCGACAGGAGTTGAAACTTGCTCAGCCACTCTTCCCAGGCCTGGCTGCATTCTGCTGCCCCACCAAAAGGAGATGACACCTCCCTGATTGAATCAGGGGAGGAGCACCTAGGACTGGAGGGAAACAGAACAATGAGCCTTCCTTGGTTTAGGCAAATGTTAAATTAGGGGGGGTCGTAAATGGCTTCCTCTTGAGAGAAACTGGGAGGGGCAGTGCCTCTGTGAGCAACTTGAGTTGGAGGAAGTGGACAAACCAGAAATTCCATGTGCTTTGGGAAACCACACCCCTCTGGGCCAGAGCATAATTTTAAAAAGATGAATAATTCATAGTACGGACTTGTCAACATTATATAATTAATATCATCATTCTTGTGATTTTTCTGTGCACATTTTAAGAGGTGTTAGGACTCTGTACCATGTTCTGAGGCAAAACCCCATGAATTATGGAGATTGAAGACATGGGGTTCACGCTAGAAAAATGAAAATTTACTGGAATATCTGTAGAAAGGCGGTGTACATCTGTGTAATTTTTGGTAAAAATCCAATATTGGTAAACCAACTAAAAACGAAAATAAGTTGCCATTTTTGAACCCTGGCTCTTAGAAACATCAGAGATGGAACAGAGACCTACCCGAAGTAATATATGATATGTAAATGTAATGTCAACCACTTGTGTATTTGGGAAATAAGTTTAGTTATGAAAATGATTTTCTAAGGTAAAAGCAAAGGGGAGTGTTCTTTCTTTGGAGCCATAAACATGACACCTGATGACATAGGATGACTCACTGCTCCCTTCTCAAATCAGGTCAAAGAGAAATCCTTGACCTATCAAATCATGAGTGGGTTGGGCATAGAAGGTTAGCATCCACACCCATTTTCAAAAGACATAAAAAGAGCCACTGGAAGCCGAACAGGGACATTCATTTTCCAACCTTCAACTGAATTCCTGCACGCTGACGGAGAACTCCAGAATCCAGAACTCCAGAGACCCAGACTAACTCCAGAACAAAAACTCCAAAGAGCTGAACTCTTCAGCAGGCCTCAAAATCTTTTGCAAACTATTCAACCGCCCGGCTGCGCGGTTTACTGCTTGCCAAGAGTCCTGTATATCCAGAACAGAACCAGTACCCAGAAAGCAGTCCGGTATCCAGAATCCACTTGATCCAGACCAGCAGAACCAGAGACCCAGACCAGACTGCTGTGAACAGAACCGGTGCCTGATTGACCCGCCGAGCAGAGAGAACCGCAGCTAAACTTGTTGACCAGATCCGTGAGGAGGCCATTCCTTTCAAATTTATAGTGTGAGTACCCAGCTAGAACTGTGCAGAACTCATCTCTTAGCTTAAAATAATCTGATTCAAAACATTTAACCTGTCCAAAACTGCATCATAGAATCGTGTGTCCTTTCTCTGATTTTAAAAGTGTCATTTGCCATTTTGAATCATTATTTCATTTCTGAAAAACTACCTTCATAAACTCGTCTGTATCTCTTGAACCGTTTGTGCTAGGAACGAGATGTAACTTTCATTTGGAAGCTAAGATTCTAGGCTTTCCAACAAATAATCACCCTTGACGCACTCGGAAAAAGTGCAGCGATTTGACATTTTGCTTCATTTCAACCATGTGTAGAAAGATCGGTCCTTTGCTTCCATTACTGAAATCCGTTTTCAACCTGATAATCCCTCATTAATCATTGTTGGTGGGAACCTGAACTGATTTAAAGTATCTCAAACTCACCCTGAACCTCTAGAGGGAATTAAAATCAATTTTAGCATATTTCACTCCCTTGCAAATCACCTGAAAGTCTTTCGCCTGTGTTTCAAAATCATCCCTGGTGCTATAAGCTTGCTAGGGGGGAACTGAATTCGTTTTGTACTGTGATTGTATTCCTGAAGACTGTGTGTGTTACTTCCATCTCCTTACATTGCATAGGGGGGGAGTGAATTGTCAGAGACAAAGGGATCATATTATCTTTTGCTGAAATCATATCAAGTTTATTCCTGTGTTGCTTCTTTTCCACCTTGCATTTCCTTGTACCATATAAAGCATTCTCAGCTACCTTATCCTCTACACTACTCCTAAGTAATTAAACCAGTGTGCTAGTATAACATCATCCATTGTTGATCACTGTCATATGTCTAAGTGTGATATCAAATATTAATGTATTATAAAAGTGTGATATATATATATTGTTTAATTTTTTCAAATAAACCGTTTTAATTTGCAAAACAAACCTACTTCTTGGCTCAGTGGGGTCAGGGGGATTCTAAGAGAGGGGCGTTATACAAGGGTCCATCATCCAGATTATAACTTGTCATAAAAATATATAAATAAGGGCTTCCCTTGAGCAATCCCAGACAAGGCACTGACTTAGTGGGAATGCTTGATTGGAGTCATTAACAATGTGCATCTTAAGATGCGATTGAACTCTAAGGAAAGTAGTGTAAGAACATGTGAGATTGGTAACGTCGACAAATGTAATACCTTTTGAATTTTAAGTTTCTGACTAAACCCACCTGGCCTAGATATGTCAGTGAACAAAAAAGAAGGGGTTAGACATGTGATGTCATCAGTAATGTCATCAATGATATTTGTGATGTTATCTTTGATGTCATGGGTGTTATTCTTAGCAGTGCACGGTGGTGGCACAAGTTATGGTTGCTTAGCTTACCATAACTGGTGAATTTCAGGGGTTTTCGGTTTTACTTATTTGTAAATTGTGAACTCCGAATCAGGAAATGAGACTGTGGACCGGACCCAGATATCACACATTTTTTTACCAACTTTTTGCCAATTTTTTTTTTTAAAAAGCTGGATGGATATACAACAAATATGCAAAAACACGCTTTTGGTGCAAATCGGTGCAGCGGTTTGGGCTATAGGCGCGAGCAAACATTTGTTCCCATTGTGTCTATGAGGATTTCAAAAATGTTGGGACCCTCTCAATAACTTTGCCCCCATGGGCGAAACAGCACCACACTTTGCCTAATCATTCCGAGGTGGCCATATACTTTTTTTGCAATGTTTGGTGAGAATTAGTCAAACAGCGCCAAAGTTATAAGCCAACTCAAAAAGTGCTCTTTCTATGAGTTGAATAACTTAGCCATAACTACAGGGCCACCACCACAGGCCCTGTAATATATTACACGACCCACGGTAGCAGGTGTGTAGTTATGGTTAGGTTGCTCAACCCATAAGAAGACCACTTTTTCAGCGGCTTATAAGTTTGCTCGCCATGGACGAATTTGAATAAAACTTAGCCAAAAAAGTATATGGGGCCCGCAGAATTTGGGTGAGGTTTCGTGGAGGGGGGGCAAAGTTATAGAGAGGGTCCCAAAAATGTTTTTTTTCCATAGACTGAAAGGGAAAAAACGGCTGGACAGATTTTAACCAAATTTGCGGCAGGAGCGGGGGCTTGGTTCTGAAAGCATGCTTTTGTGTGTTTGGTGGAAATTGGACCAGTACTTTTGTTGCAAAGAACTGAAATGTACGTCTCAAAAAATTTGAGATATCGAGCTCCGCTCCACGGATCCATTTCCCTGTTCACTCCACGGACAAAAGTCTCATTGGCTTGCAGAATGCTGAGATGTCGGCGAACATTGGATGCAGCCGGTGGTTGGCTGGAGGGAAACGTGCTGTGTGTCGATATTTTCACCGCCATGGTGTATCGGAGGATAGTGTGGCGCCGGAAGGAGTTCCAAAACATGGTTTGCAGGATTGGGTGGGTGAAAGAGGGGATTAAAAGTTTGGGGGAGTGAAAAGCAGAACATATGATATATTTGTTTAGGTCGAAGAGGACGGTGGTGTGCAAGTGGTGTCTGCAAGCAATGCAGCAATTTGCGAGTACCTCCTCGTGTGACTACCTTCTATGGTGACTGCATGGACGCTCCATTGTGAATGGGGACTGCATTGCAGATGATATGAAGATATTGACAATGTGTTGTGCCCTTGGCTAGGGGTGCCGGTGGTTATGTTGCCTTTGTGGGTTCCCATTGTATTGTGGCGTTGGGTAGGGGTGTCGGTGGCTGTGGTACGTTTGTCAGTTATGGTACGTGGCCAGATGTTCCCATGCATGCCTCCATTGCCGTAGTGGTCGTGGGCAAGGGCTAGGCTTTTGGGAGCATGGGAAGAGGCCATAGGCTTCCACATGTACTCAAGAGCCTAGGCCTTGGGCACAACCGCTGCAATGCAATGCAGCCATGCATGAGAGCAGTGTGATACTGGTATGTGGATTGTACACATGTATACGCAGAGTGTATTCCCTTTTACTTTGCTCATTTGGGTAAGTTATTATAACCATACGTTGCTCCATCCCACACACTTTTACACTCACCTTAGCAGATTCATTGTGGAGGACATGTTAGACTGGTTTCAGCAGCAGCAGTGATACATGCCACAGTTTACATGTGGAAAGGTGTGGCCATGAACACAGCCTTGCTGCAGGGAGTGCAGTAAGACAGTGCTACATGAAAGGATTTTTTTACCATCACACTTTTGCAATATGGAACATTTATGCAGCTACTCCCATATACTTCATTGTCGGGTAGCTGCACAGCCCACTACCTTCTGTGGTGAGTGCAGGCAGACTCTATAGGGGATGGGGAGTGCATTGCAGATAATATCAGGATATTTCCATTTGGTGTACTCTGTTGTGTTGTGAGTGGCAAGGCCCTACTGCCTTGTGTGCATTGCTAGGGCCCTTGGACCTAACAGTCTGGCCACTGGTTGGAAGTAGGTTTCAGAATGTTGCCTTCTTTGTGTCCGTTCCTATACTCATACGTAACTCCAGCGTACACTCTTGGAAATATGCATCTGTCCTGTGGGTGGTCACGATTACAGAATGGTTGAGGAGTACATTTTAGACTTGGTACACCACCAGAGGTGGCATGAAATGCCTGGACATGCATATGCTGTACATCATTGGACTTGTTGCTGTTCACGGACTGACATGCCACCATTTATGTTTGGTATTGAGAGTGAAGGAAGCCATTGCAACATGACACGAGTTACTTAGCATCACACATGTAAAATATGGATAATGTACAGACTGACCCACATACATCTGCACCAGACAAAACCATCTATGCAGTTAAGTCCCGCCATATACAGGACAGCAGGCCAGATCAATGTTAGCTTTCTTTTGAGTAAAAGGGGAAAAGGATTACTCTATGGTCCTTGGTGTGCCGTGTGGAAAAAAACATTTTCTATGCAAGGTGGGAAAGGTACGAGCTGTTGCCTCTGTGATGCCTTGTAGCATAAAGGTTTGCAGGTTGGCTCTTATTGCCGGAACTGCAAATGGACATACAGGCACATATCGGTCAGCCCAGATAACAACAACGGAAAAGACATTGCTTGTGGTAATCTTGCAATGATTGGTCCACCACCCTCTCTGTTGGAATGTGGAAGGAGTGTCACACGCAGTGAGGTGCAAGGTATCTGAGAAGAAACAGGAATAAGAATACATGCAAGTAGCTGGTATTAGTGGCAGCATACAGGACAACAGTTTACGGGAAGGATGTCGTAAACGTGCTGTAGGTGGCTGCCTCATGAACCTTTGGGTGATCTACTGTGGGTGAAAGAGTAGCGTTTTATGTTCACCCACTGCATTGCTCTCTGCTTTGTAGGTGATACTGGCTTTCTATGGCTCCACAACATAAAAAAGAAAATCCTCATTGGGGTCCCCTCCGATTGCAGGAGAATGTATGAGTTTTTTTGCTAAAAAATGCAACACTAAAATATCACCTATCGACTTTTGTGTGCCTGTCCCGTTATTAATTTCAATACAATGGGCCTCATTACGAGTCTGGCGGCAACCAGCAGGTTTTTCCGGCTCGGTTACCGCTGGACTCGTATTACCATTCCACCTCCGTGACTCCCGGAATTACCAGGGCATTACGACCCTGGTGTCCCAGGAATTCCATAGGCGGAATTCGGTAAATCCCCATTCCCATTGAGTCCGATAGGCCGATAGGACTCTATGGGAATGGGGAAGTGGAAACACCGGCACCATCTCGTGATGGTGTTGGTGTTTCCACGTCCGCCTGCAGGTGGGCGGTGTTAAACCCGCCAGGTCAGACATGGCAGGAACGCCACCTCCCGTCTGCAGGACTCAAGATCGGACGGTCCGGAATTAACAGTGGCGGCGGGTTTACCGTCACTGTTATTTCCGGACCGCCCGACCCGTAATGAGGCCCAATGAGTTCGCGTAGAACCGGTAACTGTTTGCAAGGGCTTAGTAAGGACAAAACAGGCAATGTAGCAGTACACGATTGAGCATAAGGTGTGCTGTTTCACTGCACAGGTTGCGTTCCATTTCCGTCTTGTACTTTAAGTCTGGATATGCAGGGGCTAGAGAAGCGTGGCAACAAACAAACAACAATCGTAGCTGCCATTTATGCTGAATGGTGGAGACATGGCACTGTAACGGGGCGTGACTACTGCCGTTACAAACCCCTGTACAATGCACACAGAGAAAGTGTGCAGTAAAGTAACTTCATAATTATGCATACAGAACTGCAGCCTAATACATTTGAATCCTAACACACATGTAATGTAAAGTTATACTTACATAACTTCGGCAAATTCCATGCTTGTATTGGGTGGATGATAAATTGCCCTTTATGGCGTATTGAATCGTTGCAGACTACCATTGGGGCACATGGGCAGAGTAACTGCACTGTAAATTATCTTTCCTTTTTTTCTACAATTCCGTACGTCTGCCCTTGGAGCTAATCATGCTTCCCACTCAAGGCTGTTTTACAATGAGCATTTGTCCTGTTGAAGGAGAGGTATGATAGGTTTTGTTTTCCGGAGACCAGGAAAAAGGATCCAGGTGGCAACGTGTTTCAATTTTACCATGTGTTTCCGAATGGTGGTAGGGTTGTTACGGTGAAGTTAGTATGACGTATAAGGAGAGATGATGGTGCTGTACACATGCTGCACTGAATGCACAGATGGCAACATACATTAAATGTGCATTTACAGGCCCTAAGGAACATTTGCAGTGTGTTACGAGGCAATGGTGTACGATGGCACACTGTGTGTGCGATAGTTCAGCATAGGTGGGTGGGTGGACCATAGTACGCAGTTTGGTGTCTGGCAGCATGAAGATGGTTGGGGGCCCTCGTTGATCAAAGAAAAGGAATTACTTCATACCTCCTTCAAGCACTGTAAGGTAAGTATGGTTTTCAAATGGTGTTTCCATTACACATTAAGAAAGGGAATCAGAAGTTTGAAAGTTTAAGGAGTAACGCAGAGAGTGTCAAATATGGCTGCCGAGCTATGTACCATGTGCTCCAGTTAAATCTGTGTTGTATACCTTCTTTTGAAATGGTGTACATAACAAAAAAGATGACCTCATGCACTAAATGGTGCCAGTAGCATGCAAGGAGGCAAATGTTGCAGCACATAGGACAGTTATGGAAGCCATATGGATGCGTTGTGATTGTGCAGATTATCGGGTAGGTTACTGCACTATAGTGGATTCAATGTGTGCACCTATTATAGGATTAGTTGAACAGTATATGTACAAAAGAGGTTATCCTTTGTGTGGAAGAAATCCCATGCAATGTGAACTGCACTGGCTAAGGGGTAGGTGGCTGTGTTAAGTGTGGTGTTTGTGGTACATGGATAGATGTTTGTATGCATGGTTGTATTGTGCTGTGGTAGTTGTGGGCAGGGTGTACAATATTGAGTGCATGGCTGGAGCCCCCACACTGTACGGGGTGTAGTGAAGCGTGTAGTGTGTAGGCACAAGCCGCGTAGTGTAATATACTTGTACATTGTAAACTGTGGCATTGCTATGTGGATTGCAGAAATATGTGCACACATTGCACTGTCACATTACAGAGAAGTATGATATCAATAATGTCTTACTTACTGTTTGGATTGTGGAGGGCCTGTTGTGGAGGGCCTGTGCTGTTTTTTGTGTATGGGATGTGAAATGTTGTAGTAATCGTTGCTGCATTATGCGTGGGAAAAGAGAACATAACATGTTAGAGCTGTTATTTCGTTACTTTGCAGTCCACTACATTACATATATGTATATGCTTTGTTGACCCTCATAACTAGTACTTCACAAGTACTATGCTTTGAACAAGTGTACTGTGCAATGTGCGCAGTTCCTGTGTTTCTTTGCATAATTATTGGGTCTGTGGGGAAAAAAAAATCCATGCTGGATTAAAAAAACCTTCAGAATTTCTTTGCTGCTATGGTGCACAATGAATTACAGTAACGTTTGCAGTGGTTATAGCTATTTTTAAGGTGTGCTCCTGAAATAGGAGGAATTGTAATGAATTACATGCTTCCTTTTTGCAGAACTGTTTCTTTATGCATTTGGTTGCTGCTGGTGTTTTGCAAATATTGTGCCATTGTACTGTGCTACTGCACAATTGTGAGGGTAGTTACGTACCTGTTGGCGTACTGTAACTGTTCATACTTGGGAAGTGTTTGAGGATATGTTTGTTGCACAGTGGTTGTTGAAGGCTGAGTTGTTTTTTTTTAATGCTGCGAGTAACATTGTAGTGTTGTGGTTGCAGTTAGATACCCAGTGGCGTATTCTAACTGTTTGCAGGATCCCATTCCTATAGGGTACGTTTACAAGCACGTGAATTCCTGTTGCTACTTTCACATCTGTGTACATTCTGAAGTGGTGGTGTAAGGGTTTATGTAGTGATAGTTGCATATGTATTGCATTTGTATGAGTATTCTTAGACAAGTGATGATTCATTTGCCAACTTGAAGGTTTCAAAGGTTACTGAGGATAGTTTTGAACCCTCATACTTAGTACTTTCCCTTGTACATATCATGTGCAAAATACTGCTAGTGTCATTTCTGCACATGTATTGTTTGTCTGAGTGTACTCATTGGGTTCATTGTGCATAACATTGTCCAACACACACTTTAATGCATTTCTTGAATACTTGCTGTATGCTTAGTTGCTTTAGATCCAGAGTGTGGAAGGTAATTCTTTTTTTTGTGCAATTACGAAGGTACTGGTGGGTGCTGGGTAGTAGGGAATAGCAGGTTTGTACATCTATTACTACATTTTGCCTTCAGTAATATTAAGTTGGCATTTGCAAGATTTGCAGGTAATCTCTGCTTTGGAATGATGGAAGTATCATTGCATTCCCACCAAGGCCATTGCTTTCTAATGTATGCGGTTTAGTGGCCTGCACTGGCTGTGTCGCCTGTGTGGTAGATTATTACTATTGTTGTGAAAGTCTTCTTGCCAAGTGATACCTGCCCATGTGTGAAGGCAGTCAGTTTGTAGTTGTTTTTGGTTCCACCTGCGTTGTATCTTAAGAGCAGTGCAATTATATATTGACTATGTGAGTGAATATGTAGCATCGAATGATTATCAGAATTGCACGATGTACGTCCCGGGAGGATAGCTCAGCGGCAACGTGCTCGCCTTGGAAGCAAGAAGTCACGAAGCAATGCAGGTTCGATCCCCCGGTCCGCGCTTAGAAAACCTCGGGTTACTTAAGCGCGTAATAAATACGCAACTAAGACAAACGACTAAAAACAAAAGAATTCCTGTAACAGCGCCTCGATGCCTGCGGGCGGTGTGAGCGCTTTAAAAATGCAAATTAATAATAATATGCTATGGTTTGCATTTTGCACCAGTTGCTGAAATGGAATGGAGTCATAGTTAGGTATTGATACATACACAAAGCATTCGTTAGGGACTTGTTGCTGAATGACATGATTGCAGAGACTGCATGTATGTTTCCACATGTAGGAAATCTTAAAGATTTCATTTATGAGCATGCGTTTCCTTTCCAGTATTTGTAGTAAGTACATTAGAAATTCCTGTGGATATTAGTGTCGGTTTTACGTTAATGTCACCATTCCAGCACAGTAGTCCAATTTTTGCCTTACTCCTGAGACACTGTAAATGTTGTCAGGATTACTTAGTGCATTTCTGTGAAGGACGAGCATTTGTAAACACAACTGGTCTGCGTCATTTAAATAAATGTTTTCAATAATTGCTGGCATTTGGAGTGGAACATTGTTACACTTGCATAGCAATTAACACCTGTTGTATTCGAAAATTCGAATGGACCAGGTACTTCTGTGTATGAGTACTTTGATGGAAGGGCACATTGTTTGAAGAGGCACTTTTTGTGTGTGTGTGGAGTTGGGTATGTCTTGTCTTTTTTACTCCTTTCGACTGTGCTTTTGGTAGTTGATGGAGTATGAGCTGATTTCAATTTCTTTGGTGGTACTTTTGCCAAATCATTAAGAACTTCTGATTGAATGAGCTTTCTTTTGAAAGATGTGGGTTTCTGAGGAACAGGGTACATTTTCAGATGGGGTGTGTAGAGTGCATATAGTCTATTGTACTCTACAATGCAAGGAATGTCAGCGCTGACTACAGTTGTATCAAAATTCACTATATATAGGGCCTCATTACATGGAAGGCGGTAAGGGTTAACGGTCACCGGTGAGGGTACCAGTGACCGTTAACCCTTACCGCCTTACTACGAGGTCCCTTTGCAGGACCCGACCTTAACGGCTGGTGTAGACCAGCTGTTAAAGTTGGGACCCGCAAAGGGACCTTTGTGCTAATTACAGTACCGCAATTTGCGGTCCCGTAATTAGTTCCTTCCCCAAAAATGGGAATGGGGAAGGGCCATGGAGAAAGGGGGAATTACTGCCCCGCCAACCTTGGAATGGGGTGGTAATTCCCCTTTCCTCCATGGTGGTACCGGTATGGTACCGGCAGCAACCATGGTGCTAATAGCACCATGGTTTACCGCCTACCGTGTAATGAGGCCCATAGTCCCTCCAGTTTACATAGCCATGACAGTGCTACGTAACTCATGCCTTTTTTAAAGATTGTGCTGCCAATATCAATCAATGCTTGGTTAGACCTTCTGATTTATGAATAGTTACTGCATAAACTAGCAACAGAGAAAACTGTTCTCTGCGTACATACATGTCTATGAAAAGAAGGAATCGAACCGCTGTGCGTCATATCTTTTTAACTTCTGAAAGTTTGTTAAACTGGATGTTGACAAACAGAATGCTGTTGTCCCGTGGGTATGTGTGGAAGCCAACAACTGTACCTACCAAGTGCTCCATTAACTAAACCTTGCTCTATGTCAAGGTTACGCTTTAGCATTACTCTAAAGTTCACACATAATGTTAACATTTTCTCCATACCAGCTGTGTTGGAGATAGAGTTTCCTAAGGTATTTAGTCGTGCTATGGCTTGTTGATGCGTACGTATTATCATACCATGTACATCCAGTTTGTCTGAGGCATGAATTTCCACTAGTGATTATTTTTATTCTTTCAGCATTGTTGCATTGAATTGTGCACAGCTTGCTAGAGTTGGCATTAAGGACATACAGGTGACATTTTTGTGAGCTAATTGTTCCATGACATCAACAGCACATGTGTTACGCCCGAACAGCTCATGGATGCATCTAGTATTGAGGGTAGACTGTGCCTCCTTTGATAGTACACCAATCTGTATGTTTTTTTTAAATGTTGGCATAGGTGTGGCCTGCAGACTGACGCATGTTTTTAGTTAGTTCTCTGTATTGAAATGATGCCAGAGATTTACATTTCGATGCTTCCAAGACTTTTATGGCACACTTTGTGTCCTAAGGTTTTGAAGATAGGTTCACCTTTTACTGATGTTAATTGAAGGAGATCTCTGAAAACAATGGGCCTCTTTACGCGGTATGCGGTAAGTAACGGTCCTTACCGGCATGGAACAAATAACGTGTCTGTGTAGTAACCAGCTCGCTAATTGCGTGGCATCACGAGTACGCGGGCACAAGCTTTACGCCATGCCGGTAAGGACACTACCGCCATGCCGTTAAAGACCCCAAAAAGTCCCTTAACGGCATCAAGTAAAGCGCTGATAGCACCAGCGCCATCCTTGATACCGGCATTAGCGGGAACCGCTAAAAGTGGTGACTGCTACAAACGGTGACCGCTAATAGCGGTGGCCGTAAATAAGCGGAACCAGAAGTAGTGTCACACACGCACAGGAACGGGAAAGAGCACAGCGGCCATCATTAAAAACACAATCCATTGGCATCTTCATCCCCCAGGACCTGCAGCAACACCACAGCTGTCCAAACATTATCAAATAACACTTGACAATGCCCAAGGCCCTAAAGAAACGTGCAGCGCGCCAGCGCAAGGAAAGTTTCCCAAATGAGGAACTATCCATGCTTGCAGACACACTAGCTGCAAATGCAGAAGTTGTGTTTGCTCTGGACATGTGGCGTCCAGCCCAGATTAAAAAAAAGGAGATCTGGGCCGAGGTGGCACAGAAAGTCAGTGCAGTGGGCTCCACCCCCGCACTGTAAAGGATGTCCGCAAGCGCTGGGATGACCTGCGCCTCCATGTCCGGAGCATACTTTCCGCCAACAGGAGCCTGGCCACGGGTACAGGAAGCGGAGAAGGATCCCTAATCAAGATGCAAGTGTGGGAGGAGACATGTGCCAGCACCATTGGCATCGAATCAATCGAAGGAGTGGGGGTCATGGAGCATGGTGTGCCGTCATCAGCAGATAGAGGTGAGTGTCCACACAAAACACTGCAATGGAAAGCATGAAGGTCTCCCCCAAATGTGACCTTGTAACTAGCTAATGCATGGGCCATCACACACACATTTACACAACCATGCCCATATGCTGTGCACATCCCCACACAACCCCATACATGCAGCACCTCGGACATGTGACACCCAGACTCATGCCTGTATGACCCACCCATACGGCAAGCAACCTGCATGTCCGATATCGAAGTCAAAATGCACAGATCTGCAGCAATAACAACATATGCATGATGCACATTGACCCATCACCGATGCTATCCCTCCCTTGGTCCCCCACAGGCTCACAATCTAATAGTGAGGAGCAGGACTCCGCGGTGCAGGCCCCAACACCAAAGAAGAAGGCCAAGGGCATGGAGGAAGGCATCAGGCCTACCACATCGAGGGGCACAGGGAAACCTGGACTGCCACAGAGGGCCAAAGCCACACATGCAACCACTTCACCAAGGTGTGAAAAAGTGGCCGACAATGTCATGGCACCCACACCTGCCACTCCCACCACACAGGAGCCAGTGTCAGAAGGCTCACTGTTTGCTGCCAACAGCTCGATTGGAGAAGCTGCTGCGACGGCCCCCCTGTCGGATGTCGAGGAACCATGCATTACACCTGTAGGACACCGCACACCCAGCCTGCAGCTGTCAGCCCTGCACAGCCCACGCCCCACATCCAATGCCAGCTGACATGAGCTGTCTGGTGGTGACTCCTTGGCAGGAAGATGGAGTCCCATGGAGTTCTCACCTGATGGCGGACTCATACCGCAAGCTAGGTCAAAAACTACCAAATGCAGGCCCAGAGACCAGGGAATCAACATCATACAACAGTGCCAGGAGGAGCTCACTGCGCTGGTTGGCCAGCACATGAGCAAGGGTGCCCCGGCAAGGGAGGAGTGCCAGAAATATGCCAAGGGAATAAAACAAGCTATAGAATCCAGCACTACATGTATTTGCGACAAGTTGGCAGCTGTGAGGCAGGTCCTCACCCGCATCGCGGATGCAATGGAGAGCCAACGTCCCGCACAGGGACAGGACCAACCAAGCACCTCCTCCTCTGCCAGATCCAGGCAGACCAGCCCCCAGCGCAGGTCCGCACAGTCCATGCGGCGCCCAGACTTGCAACCATCCAATGCTGGTAGAGGAGGTGGGAAGGAGGGGCAGCCTGATGTTGGTGACTCTTGACCACTAATGCTGCACTGAAGTGCATGCCATATTTGGTGCATTTGTGGGGGGAGGGGGGATAGGGTGTTTGGGGCATTTGTGGGGGTATGGAGGATAGGGTGTTTGGGGCATTTGTGGGGGCAGGGGGGATAGGGGATTTGGGGCATTTGTGTGGGCAGGAGGGATAGGGTGATTGGCGTGAAGGGTCCGTGCACTTCAAAATCACATTATGCTTAATACACCCGTTGTGTCAGGAACAATCACATGAGTGGACATTCTTTATTGTGTATGTGTGCTTTATTGTTGAACAGTGCACAGTGTTCATTTACCCACAACACCCAGTGCCCTGAGTCCCACATCCATTGCACCCTCTTCATCCATGTGTATTAGAAACATTGGTCTATCAGATGCTGGCACACAGCACGTCCCTCCTGTGCATTGCCACCGGCATGACGTGCTGCCCCATCTTCTCGCTCCTCCTCCTCCTCCTTACCAGGTGGTTGCAGTTCCATGTCAGGGGGCATAGGCACGTTCCGTCTGATGCACATATTGTGCAGCATGACACATGCCATGATGATCTTGCCCACCTTCTCATGCCCGTACAGGAGTGCCCCACCCGACCTGCTGAGGCAGCGAAACCGTGTCTTTAAAAGGCCAAATGTCTGCTCGATCACCACACGGGTACGGGTATGTACGCGATTGTAGTCCTCTTCGTGCCTGTTCTGTGTGTTCCGGACAAGGGTAAGGAGCCACCTCTTCAAGGGATAGCCAGCCTCACCTGCATGGGTGCAACAATGGTTATGTGCAAGTGATTTCATCAAATGGAACCTGTACCTATCACACACAAGCCAGCATTGTTTCCTTGATCACATCCACATATCCCTGCATGCATGGAGGTAATCAGAGTAACTGCAATGTGTGAAGGTGTCCTATTCCTTGCGAGTGTTCATGCACTGTGCATGCCTATGGCAGTTGTTGCCATGATCTAGGTGTTGTGTAGTCATTCGTATCCTTTGGTCCTGTCACCGTTGGAACCAGACTCTTAGTGATCTGCCATTCGACACTTGATGTCCCCATGCTGGCATGCTGCACTTCTGTGGTGGTGTACGAGTGAGAATCCATATATTAGCTTAATGTGATTCCTTAGTAGTCACTCACGGACGCATTTCCGTTGGGATGCTGTTCAGCAGTCATTTGCATTGGCCAAATTGGCAGCATGTCGCTGCATTGTGTTGTAGAGGGTATGGTCTGATGATGTGCAGTGTACATGTGGATGGATATGGCATGGTTGCAGTAATGGCGTGTTGTCATTGTTGTGCAGTTTACGTCTCACATATGGTTTCCATGTGTCAGGTTCAGTCGGGCCTGCTTTGGGGGACGGTGTATTGCAGTATGGGCATTGTTCAGTCTCTCAACTGATCTCACCCAGTTGGAGTGTGCATCTCTCCCTCCCCCCCAATCTCACCCAGTTGGAGTATGCATCCTTCTCCCCCAATCTCACCCAGTTGGAGTATGCATCCCCCCAATCTCACCCAGTTGGAGTATGCATCCCCCCCCAATCTCACCCAGTTGTAGTATGCAACTCCCCCCCCAATCTCACCCAGTTGGAGTATGCATCTCCCCCCCAATCTCACCCAGTTGGAGTATGCATCTCTCCACCCCAATCTCACCCAGTTGGAGTATGCATCTCCCCCCCAAATCTCACCCAGTTGGAGTATGCATCTCTCTCCCCCCCAATCTCACCCAGTTGGAGTATGCATCTCCCCCCCAATCTCACCCAGTTGGAGTATGCATCTCCCCCCCAATCTCACCCAGTTGGAGTATGCATCTCTCCCCCGCCCCAATCTCACCCAGTTGGAGTATGCATCTCTCCCCCATCTCACCCAGTTGGAGTATGCATCTCTCCACCCCAATCTCACTCAGTTGGAGTATGCATCTCTCCCCCCCAATCTCACCCAGTTGGAGTATGCATCTCTCTCCACCCCAATCTCACCCAGTTGTAGTGTGCATCTCTCCCCCCAGTCTACTCCACACATCACACTGCCATGTGCTTGCCATGCAACTCACCGAGTAGCCAGGAACGTTGTCTGGCATGTCACTCCCTGTAGCGTGGTATTGTTGAGTTCCGCAGGACCATTGAATCATGGGTTGATCCAGGATATCGGGCACAACAATGTGTGATTATCTTGTTTGAGTCACATACCATTTGCACGTTGATGGAGTGGTATTGCTTTCGGTTTCGGGACACTACCTCCATGGCATCTGGGACCACCAATTCCACATGGGTGCAGTCGAGGGCACCGATACAACTTGGGATGCCTGCCAGTGAATGTAAGCCAACTTTGGTGTTGGAGATCTGGGCAGTCCGTGGTAGGGATATGTGTTCACTTGTGTGCTTCAGGAGGGCATTGAGCACTTGGTTTAGCGTGCGTGAAAATAATGGTTGTGAAATGCCATGCATCTGCCCTACCATGTGCTGGTAGGTGCCTGTGGCCATGAAGTGGACCACTGACACCACCTTCAGTAGAGGGGGGATGGCGGTACGGATGTCTATGAGGCTGACGATGTCGTTGTCTATCATGTCCACAATGGTGGTGATGGTATCCCGGCCCAGACGGTACAGGGTGTGGATCTGCTCAGGGGTTAGGTTGAATGGACTGGCTATGATTCTAGGGATTGGTACAACTGCCTGCACTGGTGGGGCATGCTGTGCCTGTCTCACCCTCCTTCTCCTCCTGCGTCTCCTCTGTGCTGCCTGTTGTTGTTGTTGCAGTTGCAATGCAAGCATGTCCTCCATTCCAAGGATTGTCACTAGTATTGGAATCATTTTGGTGTGTGAATGGGTGTGGGAAGGGGTGTGGTTTGCTACCTTTGTGCTGGCCCAGTCTACTCCCTCCACCTGTGCTGATTGTGTGCACCTGTGGCAGTTGAGAACACTGCACATGGCCGTTAACGGGTGGTTTGCGATGGCGGTATTTCCGCCATGCCGGTATCCTCTTTTTACGCCTGATTCATGGCGCTATTTGCATGTCTGCCTGGCTTGTGATGTACTCCTATTTCTGCCATGCCGCTATTGCTGGCATGTAGGGTCACATACCCACGCCCATGCCGCTGTTAGAGGCACTGTTCTTTGCGGTGCTGCTAATAGCGGATAGGCGGGTTGTGATAGGCCAGAGCGGTAAGCCATGCCGGTAATCCCTTACCGGCATCGTTTTTACCTTACCGCATACCGCGTAATGAGGCCCAATGACATGTTTCCCTCCAAACAGTTCTTCGCAGTCTGTTTTGATGACCTCTTGCAATCTGACGTGAATCAAAGCTAACATAAGGTTAGAAACCATGCTCCCCTCATCAATTAGGAGCATTTTCATTTGTTTCAAAACTCTGTGTAGCTCCATAGCAGCTTCTGCTGAAAGTTTATAGTACTCCAATTTGTTTTGGTGTTCTATTGGAAGGAGTAGCAATCGGTGTAGAGTGACTCTACCTTTGTTGTAGGCAGCTAAACCTTTGGGGACGGTTACAACAGCTGAAAGGCTGTTGTTTGTTAATTATAGGAGGTATTTACTGATCATTTTTATTAAGAATGTTTTCCCTGACCCAGCTTCACCACTTACATACAGCAGTACAGGTTTGTAGTTGTGACAGGTGCAAGTTTTACTTTTGTACTGTATACCATGTTAAATTGTTTCATTTACTTCTAGGAAAATGGTACACTGCTCATCGTTTAGGTGGGATTTCAGTACAGCCAACTCTTCTGCAGATTGCTCATACTGAAACATGGTGGTGGTTACTTCTGTCATGGCTAATTCTGCCTCATTTGCTATGAGTGGCTGTCCAAGTTGTTCTTGGCTGCCTGTTACAGAAGGTTCACTGCTTGCAGAGTTTCTAAATTTAGTTGTGCTTGAAGTTCTTCTTCTTGTTGGCGTTCGTTGTCCAATATGGTTTTGTACCGTGTAATGTTTCCATCTGTAATTGTACTTTCACTTGCATTAAAAGCATCTTCATAGGAGGCGTGGTTTGAAAGGTTGCAGTAGAGCCATGTAGTACAGTTCTTTCTGTTGAGGAGTTTTTAATGACAATTTCATATGATTAATTAGGCTGTGTTTGGTAAGTTTCATCAGGCTGCCTTCACAACTTTCCACTCTGTATGTACATTTTTTCTCATCTGGTTAAATGTTATTTTTGTATGAGAAGTTTTGGGCTATCTGGTACAGGCACATGGCTTCACAAGTAATACTACTGTTTGGGCAGTATGTGTCGAATAAGTTGTTATTTTAAATGCCCTGGCTGTTGGGATCATTTTTTGCTCTTGTTTATGTGTCTTCATATGATTTCAGTACTCTTCTTCTGGATGCAGCAGGATCAATCTTAGCCACATTATGTTTTCAGATTTCCCATGTAAGGCGATGTGGGTTAAACGCCCTCAGCTTCGTAGAAGCCACATTCTCTATGGGACAGCATTTTTATGCCAAAGCTGTACAATTTTGTGCCAGTGTTTTGTCAGATGATATGTCATCCCAGAGGTCTTTGAGCTCTGTTTTCTCTGCTTTGGTTAAGTAGGCTGTGACATATTGTGCAACTGCAGTGGAATTGTCTGCAATGTACTGTACATCAACATTAGCATTCCAAAGGAGGGCAATTATTGCATTGTAAACATTGATGTACTTTGATGCTTTGCTCCTTTTCATGCAGATTTCCCTTTCACACTGTTTAGAACCGAAGACATGAATCTGTTTACTTGCCCTGTTGCTGAAACTGGTCTAGGGAAACCAAAGCAGGATTTGGTGTAGTATTTGCCTCTGTTCTTAAATTTGTGCCGACAATATTTGCCACACTTGTGTCTTTGAAATTGCAAAATGTGTGCTTGTAGGTGACTTTGTGTACTTTCTGAAGGGATTTTGCAAGTGACATATTTGTGAATGAACTGCAAAACATTTTCATCACTCTCCTCACCAGATTTAGGAACATTTTTAATGCACAAGAGCATGTGTATGTGTGGTGCTCGTCTGGCTAGATCTTCTTTCTTCCAAACGAAGTGTTCCACTTCTCCGAGGGGAGGAAGTGCTTTAATGCAAATGAAGTGCAGAATGGCAAGGAAGCGATGTTGGAAGTACCATGAAACATTTACAGGATCAAGAGAGAAAATGTCTCCTGGTGTTCTCATGTCTACACCTGTTTTGTTTTTGTTTGCTATGCGTAGGAAAGTGTGCAAGTCTTCCCATGCATACTCTGCACAACTTAAAGTGACAAACCATGTGGGTGGGCCAAGGTTGCCTAGCATACACCATACATCTGTGTGCCATCGGAACCAGTACCATGCATATTTGCCAAGAGATTTGTAATGCTTGAATGTACAACTTCGTCCTTGTCTTGCTCCTTTTGAAGTAGCTGTGTAGCAGACATGTTTTGAAAATGGGAACCTGTTTTCAATGTGTGTGCAACTCCATAACATAGCATTGCCAGTTCACTTTCAAAGAGGAGGTGGAATATGTACTCCACGTTCTGTCTAAATCTAGGGTCTTCAGAGTACATTCGTAAACAGCTGTATTCTGATGCTGTTATTTGTGTGCATCTTTCATCATATCTTCCACCTTTTCCAGTCGGGAAGAGTAGAGGAAAGGCTTGTGCTTCTACACTTTTTTCCCATATACTGATTGGCGCTCCATTGGCTTGCCACATTTGATATGTTTCTAGTGCATCGTATATGGTGTCCTTGGAGTGCAGTGGGTGAATTGTATAGTGATCTAAAATATTGGAGGCTGCAGTAGGATCTAGATGTCCAAATTGGCCAGTTGTGGAGGAGTCCTGAATTATTTTGGTGGGTTCTCTCAGGTTTTCTTCAACATTTATTTCCTTGTAGTATTCATTGTTTGTTTAAGGTATTGTTGCAAGGCTTCCCTAACTTTGTTTAAGTCCGCTAGTTGCTGCCAATTTTTATTGTCTTTTGTAGGTACACTATTTACCAGGATAATCAAAGATTCTTCTATTGGCCTTTGCACTTGTAAAGTGTCTACATTTTCTTACAGATCTAATGGTAAAGAAACTACTTTCCCACGGATGCCTCTCAGTAATTCAGTCAGAGGCAATTTTGCAGTTTTCAGTTGAAGTCGTATTATTACTTGAAATGGGTGCACTGTTTGGATTATAATGCTCTCATACAAACTAAGCTGCTGCAGTGCGTTTGACACTGGAAATACTTACAAATTATTACTGATCGCCCATGAAGGCATTTAGTATTGTCATGTTTTGCAGTGCAGTATGCGACAGTATGGAGGTGTTAGTAATTTCATATTTGTTTTCAGCTATACAGTACAGAGCTAATTTAAACCATTGGGATTCCTCATTGTCTTCTATTTTGTGCATTATATCTATAATTTTGGTGCTCTTTCCATAGAAAGTTTTACGACAACACACAAATACTTGGTTTGGCATTTCAGCAGAGGTGCTTTTGAACTTTTGTATTTCTTTTTTGTATGTGTGACATAAAAAGTTGACATCTGCAATGTTGTCAGTACTGTTGTCTGAAAATGCTGGTGCTTGTAAGTGCTTTTCAGTTCCACAATATTTCCTTTGGATGTGCTCTATTTCTTCCAGCACTTGTTTGGCTGTACCATGCAGGAGAATATAATTTAAATGTTGCAGTGCTAAAGCTGGACTTTTTGCATAGTACTGTTTGTAAACTAGATTTCTTACAGTTGAATGGAGGGTTGCAAACACAGTGGCAGGTGCTTTTGTAAGCAGGTCCAGATATACAGGCTAAGCAATGTTCTCGTATTTCTGTGTAGTTGCACACTGGACAGGAGTCCATAGTTTGTAATATGTTCATGTTTCCTTTCTCGTTGCCTTTCACATAGTGATTGAGGAACTGCTGCAAAGATTTGATTAAGCATTGGCGAACATTACACATTGATGTGCAAGGCCATTTGTAGGTGAGGCGTGTTAGTTTGGTGAAATGGAGAGTGATATCTAAGTTTGATGGGGATATTTCTGAAAGCAGTGTTTCTTCTTCCAGTATGGTATTCTGTATCTTTTCATATCCTTGTACACTCCGATGTAAGGCAATTTGGTTTGTTTGCTCTTGTTTGTATGATTCTTCATTGAAGTATGGCTCTGTGTTGGTGATGTGGCTCCACTCACCTGTACAGATGTGGCCAAAGGTATCTATGTTGATATTGTGTTTGTTTCGAAGTAGTGCTTGTAGTTTACCAATTAATGTTGTTAGTGGCTTAATTCTGTTTAAAATTACTATAAATAATGTCCGTTTCACGATCATTGCACTTTCTACAAGAGCTTCCAGGATTATTTTTCTGCTTTAAGTTTTGAGGGTTGAGCATGATTTCCCCCCTCTATTTATAATGTTTTGAAGGACTCTGTGATGGAACATTCTTTGTAAAATTAATTTTTTGGAATGCTTGCTTGTGGTTACATTACCATTTGTACATGCTCTGTTAGCAGTAGTGCGAATTGCACTCTTTTCAGTGCTTTTCTTTTCATTGTCGTATTTTGACAGATGAATTACACTTTCTTTACTGGTAGGTGTTTTGCTTAGTGACTGTATTAACTCTTCTCTTTCAACTTTCTGTAGAAGTTCTGCTTGCAGTGGATGCTACTTTCTATGCTTTTAGGTTGTGTGGCTCTATTTCTGCGTTGCTTTCTACAGAGTTGCAGTTTGGTAGGCATTGTGTAGTACCTGTTGGAGAAGAAAGGGAAGTGTGGGTGTGCAGATTTTCAAATGTGTATGTGTGCAATGTGCATGAGTGGTTCAATATGAGGGTAGGCATATAAATGGAAGTGTGTCACTGTGTCATGGCTTCTAGCTTTCGGTTGGGGACAGTATCTTACTATGTGGGGATTAGTCTAATGGTGATGACATAATAAACACTGAGCACCTGTAGAGGTGTCATGAGTAACAATGAAGTACATACTGGTGGGTTGCCGCAAATCTATATTATACAATACAAGAATAGTGCACCCTCCCAGTAAGACGTAAAACACTATTATGGTATTGTACTTACTTTGTTGTTTGGTGAGAGTACGTTTATTGCAGGTTGTATTTTGAAGTGCACATGCCAGTGGCTTTCAGGAGAGAGGTGGGTACTTAACCTGTATAAGAAGATATGTTGGCTAATGGTATAGTGATTGCATTTGTACAATACATTCTTTAAAACTGTAGGGGGATGTCTTGGCAGGAAGAGAAAGTGTGTGTGTGTATAGATGGATGGCTTACTATGTGAATGGGGACTTGGGAGCATAAGCATGTTTGGTAAGGGGGTAAGTGGGTTATTTGCAAGTGTATTGTATGACGTCCTATTTAGCAAGTGTGTGTATTAGCCATTGTTTCTGTTCTTTAATTTCATTATGCGCATTTATGAATGGTACTGTACTCAATGCGCACATACATGTTTTTCTTTTTTAAGTAATGTTGCAATCTATAAAGTTTGAAATGTAAGTGGCAGGAAACTGTTGGTATGCAAGCAATGTATGCACTTTGCTTAGTTTGGTGGGATACGCTGACTGATCCTTTTCTGTGCGATTTTTACACATTTCGTAGGAGGTGTGTTAATGGGGGAAAGCATTGTAAAATTGACGGAACGAATGAACAGAGTAACCGTTTGCATATAACAATGGCTGCTATGGGCAAATGCCAACTTTGCCAGCACCTACCACTGTAGGAGCCATTTCATGGAAGGTGATGGGAAAAATAACAGAATGCATTTTCAGTTACGTTATGGAGATTCAGTGCCAGGTACCCTGTTGTGACGGACTTATAACACAGTTGCAAATGTCCTGTACAAAAAGTAGTGATACTTGCAGGGCATGGTGATGGGTTGCGATGCCAATGAATGTGGATGCAGAACTCGTAGATCGTTTTACTGTACTTTTCAGTGCAGGTCCTTCTGATTCACAGGACACTTCAACTCTGCACGTTTAACAGTTAGTATGGACTGTTCAACAGAGATGATAGCGTTAGATGCAAATTTCTTGGATATAACTGGTGGATACGTCTGTGACCGTTTAACAGTAGCCAATGAGGGAGTGCTGGAAAAAGACTACTGAATGGGGAAGAAGGACTGCCCCTGCTATACTGGAGCACGGCCCTCGCGGTTGTTGGGAAAGCACACGTGCTACATGCTGTCCTTCTAAATATGCTTGCCATGGAAATGGGACTATGGATTATCCAATCAGGTGTATGTCTGCTTTTCTGTTCCATGCAGGGATGTTCTTCTGTGCCCATGAGCACCTTAATGCTTCTACTGTGACGTTTGTCAGTGGAGCTGATAGTTTTTTTCCCCTATTGAAAATAGTCTTGTGTTCCACAATGTAAAATGTAGTTTGCAGAAGCTCGTGTAATAATGTAAGGAGGAAAAGCAGAGAGCAATCCCCAACAAACACCAAACAAAAAGGTGTTTCATTACAAGTCGCTTTACACAAAAAAAACACTTTCAGAACTACCAACAAAGAGGAGATTCTCTATCCTGTTCAAATCTGCTTGTGCACCCCCCCACAGGACAATATGTTCACAAAAGCCACTGCATTTGGTGGTGCACACATGCTACAGCCGGGTCTTTTCAGGGTGGCTGGCATGGAAATGGGATTGTGCAGGAGTTGGGATTGGTCAATTAGATTTCCTGGTTGTGGTGTGTAACAACAGATTGTGCCAGAAGGTGTGTTTGCAAATAGGAGTGTACATGGCTATGGGTATGATTATGCCGTTTAGCAGGTGGACTCTATGGCTTGTGGGCAATTCTTGCATACATTGGTTAAAGGTTTACGCTGAACGATGTGCACTAGCACCACACCTTGGGTTCCACAAAGTAGATGTTCACTTGTATGGACTACGTGGGATGAAGTGGCTGCATATGGGTCCTCTTTGTGCAGTTTGGTGACGCTCGATCATCCAGACATTATTATTGTTCATTGTGGAGGGAACAGTTTAGGACATGTTAGTGGCATGTCACTGCAGTTGGCGATGAAGGAGACATTTCGGCAACTGATGGCAATGTTTCCAAAGTCGCACATCATTTTTTATCACATTGCCCAGAGACAGATGTGGCTGCGTTCTTCCTCGTGTGGGCCACAAATGGAGAAAGCGCGGCGCAATGTGAACAAGGCTGTTTGTGCCTTTTTGTGAGACATTGGCATGTTCTCCTTCCACAATGAAAACATTACGTTTCGTAGTAGCAACATTTTACGTTCAGATGGAGTTCATCTGACTGATGCTGTTTCTGCGTAATATCCAAAATGCATTGCACCGCTTCCTGCAAGTTTAGCAAGCATTTCCCCAGTGGGTGTTCACCACTTCCAACCTTACAAACACAAACAGCACAAAAAGGCTCTTTTCAGATCCACCACTTTGTTTTGGGAATGCGTACAATGTTTTTGACGTCACCCATTGTTCACCACCCTGTACACAGCACTAATAGGCTGCGGGAACGCCTACATGCTTTCATTAAAATTCTATTTTTGAACAGTGCAACGTGGCTCTGAAAAGAGCCTTTTTGGCTACCCCCCCACCTTCGGGTGTGTTGCATTTTTCCTGTTCTTCTAACACATGCGACAGAAGAAAAGGAATGGAAGGGAAGTTTGGCAAAGGGTACCAACCACAGGGATAAGAATCTGCAAGTGGGGAGTACAAGATTTTGGGTGGACCTTACTTGGGTAGGAGGCACTCTTTGTCATGCTCCCGGACTAAAGCCTCGAAAGCACTTCGAAGTTGTTCCCCCTGCACAGTATCACGTTGCAGTACATGCACAATACAGTGACATTTCAAGGGTACGGTTCCGCTGTGGCGTGTATCGCCTGCAAGGCTGGTTGCGGGATGCGCTGGCCCGCTGGAGTTTCCCTAGTGGTGGCAGGAGCATATGTGGAGGATGCTGCAGAGGAAATTAACCAACTGCTTGTTCGACGGGGACAACCCTCTGAACAGCTGCCTTGTGGTTTGATTTCAGTTGCCGCCACATGGAGGTGGTGCCGTAGCTGTACAAGCCAGGTTTTCCGTGACTGAGTACTATAGTGCATTTCACCTGGTTAGCACAAGATTTGGGCACATCTCCTACGATGGTAATGGTAAATAGTTTCCACACCCACGTCTAGCTGCAGGCAATGGGAATCGCTCTACTTTATCCTCATTTCCTTCTTGATCTCCATCTACATTATCACACCTGTTCCCTTGGTCAGGTCCTTCAGAAGGAGGTGGTTGTGGTGGTGAGGTTGTGGGTGCTGCTGAGTCAGAGGTAGTAGCAGCAGCCCTGGTGGCCATTACTTGGAAAGGTACTTTCGAGGCACAGAATTGGTCATAAAGCACTTTCTGCATGAAGCAATGTACACCGCTGCTCGGTTCGGGAAAGCCAAACAGGGATTGCAGCGCAGCTGTGGGGTGTCGCCTGTTATAGGACTGTTGTGGAGCATGTGCAACAGAAAGTGGCCCTAAATCTTTCCCAAAAATATGTAGATGCAGAAGGGAGAGTGTACAACCTCTGTAAGGGTGCACTTTCACAGTGGCACTTCATACATTGCAGAAAATAATACTTTTTCAATGTGCACAGGCTTGGATCGTGTCCACCAAATAAGGGCCCACGCGTGGTTGTTTTCCCATGGTGACGTTGCGATTGTTCTCCATTGGGACGGCTGTCCGCAGGAAGTATATTGGCCGGAATACTTTGTGCCCATGTGCATCAGTGTCATGCGGATACCCTTAGGATTCCCGGACTACTTAAAAGTATGGCACACGTGCCCTGAACATTTCTAAACAAGCTGGGTGTGTGAACGGTACAGTAGGTAGGATGTTCACATGCAAAGGTACCCGCAAGACGTGGGTGAGCGCTTCCACCTACTAAAAGTACATCACACGTTTCTTCACATATCTTGGCCAGGGGGGGTCTAACCAGGCGTCAGAGGAAGAGATACTCATGTGCGAAGTTGTGCGACCTACAAATGTACGGTTCTACAACTACTTACAGGCGGTTCTGTGGATGCGGACATGCAGCCCGTAGTGGCGTCCTACGGATGCTTCCATTGTGGTTGCGCAGAGGCCAGCCAGGTGCGGCGGCCGTACGACTCCTCCATTTCCCTCACTTGCGATCATCCCCACCAGTACTGTGCCACTCAGAGTTATAATGGGCTTGTTAAAACAAAGGGAAAGGCACATATAAATTCAGCAACAATTTCCATATCAACCTTTATCTCCACACATTCATTGCCACTTTTAGGAAAGGGAAGGGGGACCAGAAACAAATACATAAACCTGGGATTTCGGCATTTCTACAAGTTGGCCATGAGGTGAGGAAGGGATTGGGGTCTCATCGAAGCGTCTCTCATGACTCAGAATTTGCGGGGATGGGTGCTGGAATTGGGGAAGGGGGGCATGTGCAGGTGGGGCAGTAGTATTTTATTTTTTCCATTATATGTGCTTGTACGAAATCTTTCAAGCTGGCTAAATTGTTCGGCAATTCATCCATTTCGGAGTCCAGGCAGTCTACTTTTCTATTTTCAGCATTTCCTTCCGTTCCTGTGGCTGTATGTTGTTGTGGAAGAGGTGCCGCTTGTGGTGTACTCCTTTCTATTCCCATATGTTCTGTTAAAGAAAAATAAATGTATTTGGTATACATGAAGCAAAATTATTTAATTTTGTTACTTTTCACACTGCGTTCCCTACCTATCGGGTTACTATGGTCACTCAGTTTGGCATGCTGGAAATTCTCTTCCAGCCATTCCAAGTAGCTTGCAATTGCAGTAATTATTTTACTTTTCACATTGCAGTGCCTACCAATGGGGTTATCGTCCTCACTCATTTTGTCATGCAGGAAATTCTTTTCCAGCCATTCTAGGGTGGTTGCCATTGCTGTGCAAAGACAGAAAACATTATGCTTTCCTACAATTGTACACTGCTGGACCTGTGCAATTATAAAGTAAACATTGGTGTGTTTACCACGTTGCAGTGACATTCTGCTCTCACTAGTTTGCGGCCCTACCTCTTCTCTTTGTTCTTTGTTCCTATGTAAAGCAGCTGTACGGTAGGATTGTTGAAGGCAGACGTTACATCTCTTGTTGGTGGATTCCATTATGCTGCATACCCTATGCCTTTGCGCAGTTTGTTTCAGAAGTACAGAGTTTGTACACCTACTGCATTTTCCCTTCCAATTCACGTACTTGCTGCTGTTTGTATATGTTTCTTGACTTTGCTGCATGGTACCACTATGTACGACCACCCGTCCACTTCTCGGCAGGTTGGACGCCATCTGATGTCAGCGAACAGACGCACTGTTCGCAGCCACTGTGGCTATTAGTATGGATCCACCGGTTTAAGTATGCTGTACAGTACATCTACACAAACTAAGCATATCCTGGTAAAAGCCTATGAAATTCAGTGAAAAAAACATTGTTAAAGAGATGTTATGGTTAAGTTGCGCTACTAAAACCCTATCATCTTTACTGGAAAAACTATGATAAAGGATCGTTATGGTTAAAGTGCCCTACTAAAAACCTATGAAATTCACTGACAAAAAACATTGTTAAAGGGACATCATGGTTAAGTTGCGCTACTAACAACCTATCACCTTTACTGAAAAAACGATGCTAAAGCAATGTTCTGGTTACAGTGCCCTACTAAAAACCTATGAAATTCACTAACAAAAAACGTTGTTAAAGGGACGTTATGGTTCAGTTGCCCTAAGAAACACCTATCAACTTCAGTGCAACAACTGTTTGAAAGGGACAATATAGTTACTTTGCACTAAGAACAAACTATTCATAATATGGTTAAAAGTAAGACGAAAAAAAACAGAAATTCACCACTTATGGTAAGCTAAGCAACCAGAACTCGCGCCACCACTGTGCACTGCTAAGACTGACACCCATGACATGAAAGATGACATCACAAATGTCATATTCTACTGATATTTTGATGTTGTAGGATATTTTGTCTTATTGGGGTAAATTTGGGGTTTGGCGGTATTTTCTTACCGTCAAAATAAGAACAATAGTTTGGTGGTAAATTAGCCTTGCATTTATATTGGGTTTGGCCTCATATTATTTTAGTGACCATACTTTGTTATATTATATTGGGGAATCTAGTGATATATATATATTGTTTGCGGTATTTACTGGTGAGCATAGTTTTCTTCCCTATATTGTAACCCCATCTTAAAACAAAACCTTCCTTTCTATTGGAGTACCTCCCAGTGGTCTATTGTCATGATGCCTACCTCCAAGGAGCCAGGTCCGACCCAGCAACCCCAGAGGCAGGCATCATTCCCCCCAGGGAAGTGCCAGCGGGCCCAAGCTGGGGCCCTTTGGACACAGTCCTGGCGCCTTAGGCGCCAGGCTCATGTTGGACCCCTGTCCTGGCGCCTTAGGTGCCAGGCTCATAAAGCTAGACATGTGTTCAAGTGTTTTAATGTGCACTTACCTGATGCAGACCATGCTGCTACATCCAGGCCCTCTTGAGGCCTGAATGGAACTACTTTACCTGTGGGACTACTTTCCACCTGGGTGTGGTCGGGGAAGGATACATACCTGATCGGTGGAAGGATACATACCTGGAACTTCTTCCAAAGCTATTTAAACCACGCCCGATCAGCAACTCACGCTTTGCGTTGTTCTGCTCCTCGCAGCTGGACGCTCACAGTGTCAGCTCCTGCATCTGGACTTCAGCCACGCCTGTCAGCATCCTGGGTCACCTGCAAAGGGAGATAAGAGAGAATTGGAGAGAAAGAAGACCTTACCTGCTAAAGCTGTATCACGGAGACATCACACCGACGATGCTGAAAGGGAAGACATCATTTTTAAAAGCATTTCGCTTCCATCGCTGCAGCGCTGCATTTCACTCACCTTTCCTGGGCACCTCCATCTTCAGCAGCGATCATCCGGATCCGCAGCCACTTCCCAGAGCCTAGAGAGAAAAAGACAAGAACACAAGGTGAGAGAAGGAAGGGAATAGGAAAAGCTCAGTTTCCTTCTAAGACTTACCTGTTGGGTCATTCCCATTTCATTTCGGGTCCTGCCGCTTCCTGGCATTCCGGACCCCGGCCCTTATGGGGAAAAAAGACAAAGACATTGAATGAGCGAATGCAAAGACATTACCCGAACGCACATCCAGAACTTACCTGTCATTTATTGGACCTGCACATTTCACTTCGTGTCGGCGCCATATCTCCGGCATTCCGAACCCCGGCCCCTAAGGGGAAAAAGACATAAGCGTTAGCGCTTGCTGCAATAAGACAATGAACATTATTATTAAGCTTGAACTTTTGAACTTGCAACAGAACTCTTACAGCGCCTTACCTGAATAGTCAAGCTTATTTGAACTTCCATCAAACCGCAATCCAGTGAAGTAACTGGGTTTCAACGCGCCCCTGCATCAGAAGCAGGATGGAGAACTCATCCTTCCAGACCCTAAGGTGAGACTTCACAGGGAATCGTGGAAGGGTATCGTGGAGGGTTGGAAGGGAGTGGGAGGCTTGAGCATTATTCAGTCAGTAGGTAATACTCCCTTTTCACTCACAGGGGAATATTCCTACGAGCCAGAGAAGCCAGAGTAGAGGGGCCCTACCTGTCCATCTTCAGAGTCCTGCGCTTCACCATTGAAGAAGCATCAGCACTCGAAGCCAGACCTGCGCCTCCGTCGGAATCCGTTGAGCGTGACAGAACGCGAAGCCTACCCACAATTTCCCACCCGGGCGCTATGGAGACTTCCGAGACAGATCAGCTGGCCCGGCTTTTGGGGGAATTACGGGCAGAAGTGCACTCAGCCCGCCAGGAAACTAACGCTCTCAAAAGAGAACTGATCCTATCCAAGGAAAGAACAGATGACCTGGCCAAAAGGTTATTGCAGGCCCAGGCAGGGCACACTCCTTTACCTAATTCCGGAGGTACTTCCACATCAATGGGTTTGAATAACCCCGTACAAATCAATCTACCTGGACACATGCCTAAGGCCCCGCCTGAATGTTTTGCGGGGGATCCCAAGAAATATGCCGTCTTTATGAACCAATGTCTATGCAGACCCGGGGCCTTCCCTAACGACCAGACCAAGGTAGCCTTTATACTATCTTACCTCAGTGGCAGTGCTGCCGATTGGTCTATTCCATTGGTAAATCAGGATGATCCCATTCTCCAGAATTTTCAGGGTTTCCAGGCCAGCATGGAAAGATTGTTTGCTCGACACTCTCAAGGACAGGCCCTTGATAACGAACTGCTATCCTTACGACAAGGTAATCAGGATCTCCTGTCCTACGTTGCCACCTTTAATAGACTGGTTGTGGAAACTGGATGGCCAGAAAACAACAGGATCACATTGTTTCATCGAGGCCTGCGCAGAGATCTTAAGGATGTTCTAGCTCAGATAGTAGATCCACCCCAGGTCTGCGCAGACTACATAGACTTGGTGGTTCAACTTGATCACAGACTTCAAAATAGAAAAGCAGATCGGTTCAAGTACGAAACCCGAGTACCGATCAAAACCCACGCCAACTTTAAGAGTACCGACGTATCCAAACCTATGCAAATTGGCGGTGTTAAAGGACCATCAACGCAGAAGGAACGAGAGAGAAGGCGGCAAATGCAACTTTGTCTGTATTGCGGGACTTCCGGGCACTTTCTTCGAAATTGTCCGGTTAAACCACCTAAGAAGGTGGTTGGAGCCACTGATAACGATTTTTTGACACCTGATTCGGGAAACGACCTAGCCCGACAAGCGTAGGGGTCTGCTTGCCGAGCTTGAAAACAAATTCTTTGACCTCGCATTTTGTCATGCCAATGGTGCTCGTGGACCCAAAACAGCCTCAGCAGTTGCATGCTATAAAAGCATACATCGACAGTGGAGCTATTGGAAATTACATAGACCGTGAATTGGCTTCCAGGATTAACCTCCATCTCTACCCGAAAGTAACCCAAGATGTCATTACTACAGTAGATGGAACCGAAATAGCCTCAGGGCCTGTAACGCATTCCACTGTTGAAATGACACTGGTGGGTCAGGATGGACATTGGGAAGCAATTGTGTTTGATGTGATCAAGGCCCCACAATTTCAAGTAATTCTTGTAATTCCTTGGTTAGAAACACATAATCCCAGAATTGACTGGCGAGCAAAGAAGATAAGTTTTCCTGATTGTGAACCAACTTGTTATCCTAGAAATCCAGTTATGGGTCTAGCCTCAGCAACTTCAACCCCTGTACAGCTACCGTCAGAATACCAAGAATTCCAAGATGTTTTTTCAGATGGAACAGGCTAACACGTTACCTCCCCATCGGTCTTATGATTGCCAAATCGATCTGGTACCCAATGCTCAATTACCTTGTAGTAGGATTTATGCTCTTACGGAACCTGAGAACCTGCATTTGCGTCAGTATTTAGATCAGTACCTAGCCAATGGTTTTATTCGCCCGTCCAAGTCTCCTGTCTCCTCAGCTCTGTTCTTCGTGCCGAAAAAAGAGGGCAACCTTAGAACATGTATAGACTATCGCGCCCTAAATCAAATAACGATTAAGAATCGTAATTAAGAAGTGAGCGTGACATCTATAGAGAGCCTTGGACCTATGCACGTGATAAAATCCCAACAATTTTATATAGAGCGCCACTTATAGTTTGCGGCCGGTATCACTGGCTTATCTACATCCAGCGAATTATGCGCCCCTGGGTATCACTGGTTTATCTACATCCAGCGATCTATATACTATATCAGATTCCTTCCAAACAACATGCAAGGAAGGCACACACACATAACCTGCTTTATCTCTGAATATTATCAGCTTATTTTGGGTTGTTATTTTACCTGCAGGGGCAAATTGACAAATGCACTACTGAAGAGAAATTGACCTCCCCTGTACTGTATACTTTATAGGTATATGAATAAATTCACAGATGCAAAGAAGACACTAAACCATTTGTTTTTATATATTCTTATTTTATATACAAATACAATTCACAATTATTAGTTCTTACCATGAAAACATTGCAACATCTTCTGGAAAACAAAAGAAAGAGAATACAAAACAAACAAGCCTTTTAAAATCTGGGTTCATTTCTCCACATTCTGAACATGACAAAATAAAATTGCAGGGATTTCCTATCCTGTCTGCACTGTACTACAGCTCAGTCATCCATGCGACCTTACACAGTGACCTCACTTGTGCATATCTTCTTACCAAAAGTGTTTCTTTGAAGTTCCCCCACGCGACCTTGTTTCACTCACCTCACAAAGACAGGCCCAGTCAGCATGAACGGCTCCTGTAATCTTGTGTGTCTGGGAAGCACGGCGAGAAACTCTCAAGCCAGCGCTCTGTGACACCTTGGACTTCTGTCTTCACAGCCCAGTCAGCACAAACTAATCTCTCACCGTAGGTTTTGCCATCAGCAAAACTCAGATGATTTCCATCTTAACGTGGAATCTTCAGACACTTTCCTCCAATCAGGTTAAAAGCATGTTTTCAGCACCTCCCTTCACTTTTATACAATGGGATCTTTGCTCACTGAGCAACTGTTTCAATTTTATTTCCTGCCACACATACATTCTGCTTTCTGCAACCCAACATAGAAAGAAAGAGAAAAAAAAATGTCAGTGTACATTTAAAAACGAATTATAGCAGTGCTACCAAAATATGTATTTTCACCTCATTTTGCACATGAGACTACATTATAATGCTAGGGAGTTAGAATTAGTGTTTAGTCAATGTAAATTAAGTTAGTCAGTTATATGATTAATTAAGTCTCATATATAAGGCATCACAGAAAATTGGAGCACTTTATTCTCTGCAGTTTCAAGCTGGGCTTTGCTGTGTTATGAATTCTGTACCTTGCATGCCACCAACAACATATTCACATGTTATACTGGCAACACAAAATATATATGTGTGTGCCATATTATTGCTGGCAACAACAACAAAAAATGCCACTGCATTTTCAACAAAACGCCATCATATTCAGTAAAATGCTATATGTACTCTTACATTGTCCAGGTAATGATTTGCCATTCTCACTGTTAGGCAGAATTATATGCAGTACCCTTTGGGAACACCACACACCATTAAGACTAGAAGTGACAGTACAAATTCACTTTTGGTACAAGCCTGTACTACACAGAATAGTGGTAGCGATGGCTGAGCAGCCAGACATATCTCAAGGGCAAGTGAGCAGTATCAATAGTTACACAAAGGACAGCAATTACTATAATTCAAACAAAAACTGACTCAAGGTTTCTGAGTAAAAGAATATACATTTATTTACACATCAGTTATAAAACATTTCACTAAAGTAAAGCAGTTGAAAAATCACACTCTTAATACACCACACCACACCACACCTAATAGATTCTGGACAAGTTAGGCTCAAAATGAAGTATGAGCAAAATGGCACTCCAGCAATTTAAAAGGGAGGGAAAGACAAAGTTAGGTAAACATTGAGCAGCACCAACAGGCAAGTAAGCAGGGCAATCTAGAAAGAAGAACTACAGTAATGGAATCCAATAAAAAAGCTCAGGGCCAAAGTCAATAGGACAAAAGTCTTTTGCTCAAGATCACACAGTTCTGGGTAGTTCACAGTTAAGTCTTTGCCAAGAGTTCCGGATGAAGGTGGTCGGCAGAAAAGTTAGTTTAAAGAATAGAGAAGGACAAGCCATCGGATTGGCGAAAGGTTTCACACAGCTTCACCGCGGCTGAACGAAACGAACAACCGGATTTGCACAGTACCTTTAAATGGAGAAGAAGCTGTAGCTGAGGCGGACGTTCCTGGCAGGTCCTGCATACTCACGGTTACTGAAGTGACTGTCGGACTGACACGAAGTAGGAAGTCTGGAGGGTCCTGCACTGCTCAGGGAAGAAACCAGCAGCAGAGCAAAGCAACAAATAAAAGGTGCACGCCTTAAAACCCAAGTAGGGTCCGACCTTCCTGGCTATCCGGTTCACTGTAGCTCTGTACAGCAAATTCAACCTGAGGAGGGAGTCCTGGCTTGCAGTTTGGGTGAAATGATTGGTCCCACCAGCTCAGGGGAAGAAGATTCCTGGTAGATCTCTGTCGTTGGAGTCTGAAGATTCGGACCTGCAGCAGAGCTTCACCGGGCGGTTCATTCATTGTAGGGGTCCACTTCTGTCAGCTCCTCGTCGGTTCTTTCATTTTATTTATTTATTTATTTATTTATTTATTTATTTATTTATATTGCGCCGGTAGCTCGCAAGCTTCGGGGCGCAGAAACAGGCACACGAGAAACAAGTGACGGTTAACTAACACAAAGCACAAGACTGATATATATAGGATGTCGAACTGGGCCAGAAAGATTTATATGTTTTACTTAAAGATGTAAGTTTTCAATTGTTTTCGAAAACGTTGATAGTTGGCTTCCATCCTTATCTGGCCCGGAAGATTGTTCCAAAGGCCTGCTACTGTGACAGGGAAGGATTTGCCTGCTCCGTTTTTGAGTCTGAAAGGAGCTTTCGTAATCAGACCATGTTCGGATGATCTTAGCTCTCTGGAGGGCTTATATGGGATGATTTTATTTTTCATGTATGCTGGGGCTTTGCCATATATACATCTGTGTGTGAGTGTGAGCGACTTAAATTGGACTCTTTCCTCGATTTTCAACCAATGTAGTTCTTTCCTAGCTTCGCTAATATGCTGGTCCCTGGGAATTTGTTTGATGATTCTTACTGCATTATTTTGCAGGACTTGGTAGCTGTGGTAACAGTTTTTGTTAGAGCCTAGAATTAACGCGTTGCCATAATCGAGGCGAGATAGAATTGTGGCTCTTGCAATCGTGGCACTGTTTTCCTCCGATAGATAGGGTCTGATGGCTTTCAATAAGCGGAGATGATAGGAGCATGTTTTTTTCACATAGAGGGTTTGAGCCTCGGATCCTAGGGATGCCAGTGGCGACTCTGCCTTTCCAGAGCCAGAGACCTGCTTTTTATGCAGTTTTCTGCCTTTCACACAGCCTGGCTGTCAATCACACAGCAGGGTGGCTGTCCCGCCGGGACCGTCACCTCAGTCAATCAGATCAGAGTGTGACATGGGTCTCCAAGGAGACCCTGTATAGGGAGTCCTAAACCCCTCCCTCACATCCTGTCCCCCCCGGACATACAGGCGCCTAAGGAGGGCTTCTGTGCAGAAGCCTGCAAAAGGACGGTGAACAAAGGAACCAAACCTGGTTTGGCGCACAGAGAAAAATACGAGAAAGACTTTTACAATAAGAAATGGCGAATAAACCTAGTCGGAACCGGATAAAAACGTATATGGTCTAGCGGGTTTAAGTTTAAGGCTACCAAGATAGCCTAAAACAATACCAAGGTTATATAAGATAACCACGGTAGGAAAAATAGGGTAGTTCCACTGCCACTAGCCAAGTCTTAATGAAAAGGGAGCGAAACAATGCTCCAAGAGAAACAGACAAAAAGGGATAAGTATTACACCTTGCCAGTACTCTATGGAAGATAATTTGCACTGGGCCTGTGGATTTAAAAAGACTAATAAAGTCAATGGCAACTTTACATGTTCTGGGAGACAGTAGTCAGTCCCAGAAAATGGAGTCTGAGTTGGGAAGTCTAAAATATAACCCTGTGTCACTGCACTGAAGGTGCTGTGTGACACACAGTAAAACGATGATGCCTGTGGAATAGGTGAGGCTCCACAGTCTATGAACACAGGAAAAAGTTAAATACACATTGCAAAACACATGTAAGAGTGGGAAAAAAGGCTCCACTCTTGCCAGGTGAAAAAATAAATCCCAGAAATCCAGCAAAGCTGCTCAGTAGGTAAGGGAAATTAGTAGGTAAGGGAAATTAGCCATTCTGCAGAATTCTCCCTAACACTCACGCTGCAAAGAAAATAATGATGTACTTTGCGGTGGAGATGGAAGCGCTACGGTTCCTCCATCTCGCACCACAAAGGAAATAATTAATTATTTTGCAACTGGAGATGGATCGCCTCCATCTCGAGCCGCAAAGGAATGATTTCCTTTTGCAACGCGAGATGGAGGCACCCAGCCTCCACTGCACATGCACGGACTTCCTGGTTCCTGGCTGCACTGTGGAGCAGTCATGGTGGACAGGATCCCCTCAGTGACTGGTAACAGGTACGAAAACAAAAGTGTGTGTGTGTGTATGTGGTGTATGTGTGTGAAGGTGTTGCATGTTTATGATGTATGTGTGTATGTATGCTTGCATGCCTGTAATTGGCTGTATTATGTTTGTAATGTGTGTGAATGAATGAGTGTAAGGTGTTTGCAAATGAGTGAGTGAAAGTTGTATGACTGTGTGCTGGATCGAGAAGCTGATTCTGGTGTGTTAGGGTGGATAGGTTAGAGGGTGAGGGGGAGGAATGAGGGGGTTGGCACAACTGATAAAGCAGGCATGATGTGTGTTATTACGTTGGTAGACTGCCATTTTGGTGCAGCCAGTCATTTATTACTGTAACATGAAATGTTTTACAGAGCATCTATTATAAACCAAGAATGACACGTTTTCTTATGCATCTAGACTGGCCTATATTGGAGCCGCTTGGGCATGTTTTCTTATTGTGGAATGGCATTTTTAATGGCAAAGCCAAAAGGCATATTTCCTTATGTGGTGGTACTGGCATATATTGGTGGACACAGATTAGACATGTTTTCTTATAGTATTATTATTGAAATTATGTGCAAAGCAAAGATGAATATGGTCTTACATGGCAAAAAAACAGAGGGCTCGTAAACTCTCAGTATTTTCACCTGACAAGGATTCTTGACTGTAAACTTCCATAGTAGACATGTTTTTGAAAGTTGCTTTTTAGTGCTAAGCTTTGTGGTTAGTTATCCTAAAGTGTTGAAAAGCACTCTAAACTGTATACTCGATACAAATCCCACCGCTGTACACCAGTGTTAGGCGGAAACCTGTGCAGTTCCCTCTGGGACCACTGCAAAAGATTTAGGACTACAGGTGTTTGGCAGTAAACCCACTTGGTAGCAGTCTGTACCACACAGATTCACTTGGTAGCTGTGGCTGAGCAGTCAGACTTCCCTCAAGAAGAGTTAGGCAGTATGTGGAGTATACAAAATAGGGCAATTTACACAGTAGAACAAGCAAACACGGAACAAGGCTTTGGTGTAAAGATAAATAGTTATTTATTTATAAAAACACATCTATGAAATACACTCTGGCACTAAAACGGTAAACACTTCAATCACAATTACTATAAGAAAAAGATCAATCCCCCTAACAATAGTTCGACAAGTCTAGGTTCAACGGCATCACTTATTTGCAGACAGAGGTGTATGCTTTAACCTAGATGGCACTCTAGTATTCGTTAGGACGGGAGAGAAAAATAAGGCAGGTAATGAAATCAACTCGGTACCAATACTTTTACGAACAAATGCAAGGCAAGTTTGGCAGGGTCTACTGCAGATCACAAAGTTCAGAGGCCAGGCCCACTCGGAGAGAGGCAAGGCGATGTGTCCCAGAAAAGTATCACAGTGGAAATGCACTTCGAGTCTTTGTCGCAAATTGTTATCGAAAGATTGGACCAGTTCAGAACAGAAAGTTAAGAAAGCTTGGAGGTGAGCCAATGGAAAGGCGAGGATTAAGACACCTCACTCTATCCGGCAGAAAGGGAAGCCAGGCGGACACAGTACCTTGTTTGTGGAGAGACAGTTCCGGCGGGGGCAATTGTTCCTGGTGGTGGATGCACGTCGGGTCTTTGCCAAGAGAAGAGATGATCTCGTCGTCGAAGGAAAGTTGAAGATCGTTGCACCACCAGGGAAGGGACCAGCCGCGGAGTGCTCCGTCACAAGGCACCACCTTTTGGTCGCGGTACAGGGGTAGTGGCTATCCGGTTGCCGAGGTGCTCTGCACGGCAATTCGACCACTGCGTCCTGGAGCGAAGAAAAAGCAAAGGGGACTGGTTGTTCCCACCAGTCAGGGGAAGAGACTCTCTGGCAGGGAGATCTCCTCTGTCGTCGGGAAGTGGTGAGTCGGTTCAGCAGGGCTCCACCGGAGGTGTCGTCGTTGCAGGTCGGCTCAGCTTTACCCTCGTCGGATTCTTAGGTCCTGTGGCGACTTCTGAAGATCCAGTCCCAAAAGCCCTGCCTTTATGCAGAAAACCCCCATTCATTCAGCCTAGCTGTCAATCAAAACACGCTTAGTGGTGAGCGGGGTGGCTCACCACTTGGGCCAATCACACCACAGTACGACCGGAGTTGGCAAGGCAACTCAGTCCAGAGTGCCTAAACCCCCTCCCACACCCCCTGCGGTACCCAGACAGAATGGCACCACTTTGGAGGGCCTCTGTGTAGAGGCCCGCCAAAAGTAGAACAAAGGGCTCAACCTTTGGTTTAGGAGTCACAGAGACGAACACAGACGCCATTTTAAAAACCGAGTTCTGGCAGAAAATACCAACCGATAGATTTATTTAAGATAAATAAACCGGTGGTAGGTTAGAGATTAACGAGGAAAAGTATTAACCTCCAACAATGGGAAGAATCCCATAGAGTTATATTCAGGGTCGAATATAACAAGTAGTTTCCACTGCCACCAGCCAAAACTCGACGAGGGGGGACGGGACAGTGCCCCCTCGAATAACAGACCTAGGAGTAATCGAATTACCCCTACTAGTACGTCCACAATAAGATGGTGTGTACTAGTTCTGTTAGTAAATTTAGGTCTAGTAAAGCCAATGATGACTTTACATGCCCGGGGAGACAGTAGTCAGTCCTCGGGTATGGAGTCTATGATGGAGGTCCACTAGGATGCCCCAGTGCTACGGCACGGAGGGTGCGTTGTAACACACATAGCAAAACATATGAGACCCTATGGAGTAAAAGACCCCATAGCCCATAGAACACATTGACATTCAAAGGAATTACACACATTCATGTCCAAGAGTGGGAGAAAAAGAGTCTCACTCTTGGCAGGATGGAAAAAAACAAACTCCAGAAATCCAGCAAAGCTGCTGGGGGACTCACTAGGTTAGGAAATTCAGCCTAAACAGAGAATTCTCCCTAACAACTACTATGCAGTATTGACGACCTGCATCTTTTGGATGTTTTCATGAGTTACCATACAAAACTGGTTACAAACTGGGTGGCGTTTTACACCTTTTTAACCCATTAAGAAAGAAATTCCCCCTCTCGTTAGTTGGGGCTGCCTGGCTATGCTTGGTCACTCTCGAATAGCTCAGGGGCAACGCGTTTGTCTTGGAAGCAAGTCACTGCAGCGCAACACAGGTTAAAATCCTGATCCCGCACTTAGAGAGCACTTGTTGGTATTAAGCATGTTATAAAAGAAGATCTCCAATTACATCATCACAAGTAATTGACGGGTGTAAAAACTCACACAAACTTACATTTCATAAAATACCAAATTGATTCTAAAGCATACCTTAAACTTTTTTTAAATACCAACCACATTTTAAATAGGGTGCTGCCTTGATATTATATGGAGGGGGTCATGGTTTGACAGGAGTAGAACAGGTCTAGTAATCATATGCTAAATAAAGACCCAGGTGCTGCCATAATACATGATGCCAAATATAGCCTAAAGAGCAGAGTCAGCATGTTGTATAGACTCCATAGAGGTGTTAATGTACCTGCTAAAAACATCCATGTGTATCCGCCAGTCCACAGCGCTCTGTGACTATAAGAGAACGTAATGATTACAAGTTACTTTTCCAGAGATCTTTGGGTTATAACCTGGTCACAAATCTGCAATCTGATAATATATAATGTTAGGGTAGTTTGCCTGCAGCTCAATGTCATAATACAAAATTTGGGGGGCCCCGTGCAAGCGATGCTGAGGCTCTCTCTCCCCATTCAACCACCTCAAAGCACGGGACATGCCACACTCTGGCCTGCACGGACCATTGTGTGTGCACAATTGCCATGATGATCATGCCGCTGCAGGGTGGCATGCATTATGTGCTAGGTGAAAGATGTAAGTATGTTTTTTTAGATCAAAGCTTACATCTTTCACCCAATGTAGAAACAAGCGGGTGATGTCTGGCCGCTGGCAGTGGGAATTTATTTATTGGATGGGGCATAAATACTTTCCACAAGTATAATTATTATAATTAAATGTCATGAGATGCCATTTCATGTGATTTCATCCAGGTCAAAGGTCATATACCATCACTTGCCTTCCTCTGGTGTTATCTGATGTGTGATGTCACTTCCAATACCCCTGGCATTTGGGGAATTGACGTCTTTCGTTTTCTCCCATGTATTCCCAATATCTTCCCTTTAGGAGTAGCAGCGATCATTTGTTGTTTCCTCACGATTTTCTCTAAAACTACCTAGGTCAATCAGACCAAGCATATTTTACAACTCAGCTACAGCTGGTCTATTTATACTTTTTTAACTATAAACAGAATAATTGTGGTTTTACATTTCTTTTTTTAAATGTTAGGCCAATTCCATATGAATTGCAGTTGAATAACCATACCAAGATAACTTAAAAAGACTGCAAAGGAACGGCAATTCAGCTGCACTTATACATTTGACATCATTTGTCGAATTTAGTTTGTAATGGAAAAATTAGAAGATGACCATAACATCATCATTTCGATATAGTCCGCACAGAAGCCAATTTGCAGGCCACCAACCGTGGGATCCCAGATTAGACACCCCTTTCAAGGGAGTACCCTTTATCGGACAGAACCACCCATGCAATTGCCTAAAGCATGACTATTCATCTCAAAGCCTCTTGCATCTATCCGTGGGAGGTATTTTCCAGCACCTTGTAGGCCAATGGCCCTTCCAATTGGTGAAGCAAATCTAGACCATAGAATTTGGGAATCTATGAATTTGGGAATCCTCCAACAATCCAAAGTGTCATGAAGACTCGCTCACTGTCCTCACAACAGAGGTGGGAGGCACTAGACCAAGGAGTTACTACAGAAAGTATCCATCATACTGACAACACAGTTAGAGCTGAATCCGATGTTTTACTCAATCCTGTTCCAATGTTCAAATGTTTGCCAGAAAATACAGACCAGTGATGAGCCTAAAAGCCTTAAACAAATGAATGACTAGTTCAAAATGGTAACATTATAAAACATCATTACTCCAATCCACAAGGATTTAGATATTGTCTTTGGATCTTCGTTACACTGAACTGCATTTGTCAATCCACAAGCACTCTCAGAAGTACCTGCCCATCATGTGGACTAATCAGCATTTCCATTTCAGAGGGCTTCTATTTGGACTAGCCTCTGCAGCAAGGTTATTTGCCACTGTGGTAGCCACGCTGGTATATGCACTGCATAAACAGGGAGTCCAAACCTTCCCTTAAATACACAACAGGACAGTTCCTGCTTCTTCTCTGCCTTAAACAAACACCAATGTCGACAGGTTACCCAAACATATGGATTCTTCCTTAATCGGGGAATAATGCCACTTAAATCCTTCCCAATGCCTCCAGGGCATAGAGCCACTCTTTTGCACAGAAGAGGGAAATATGTATATATCAGAGTATCACTTGCTTTAAAAAGAATAATCTGTATTTATGTTTGTTTTACTTATGATATGGTTTAAAGTAAACCTTACACAACTAAGACTAAAATAATTGCAAATGCTTCAAAAATGTAGGTCTAAAGTAACAGACAGTTTCTACTGTCTGCCATCTATAGGCAACGAACCACGCCGCCAAAATGGCAAGCAAATTCTGGGCCTTTGGGTCATGTTGGTGTTGTTCTTTCATTCACATTACCAGTGAATGTGTAAGTCAAACTTCTTATATGCATTTTACCTTCACTGTCGCCTTGACTGTGTACATGACTATGTCACCACTTTTCACATTTTATGAGAAGAGTTAAGCTGCCCTTACTGCTGGACTTTTCATTAAGCACTGCTCCCTCCTTCTGCCTGTACCTTATTATCCCTCCCTCGATCCTCCTTTTACTACTGCTACAGTCTGCACATTTCTTGAAAGCTCTGCTCTCACTCAATGTCCCGTCTTTCCACGCCTCTCACAAATCTCGCCATCAAACTTCCTCTCGTGGTAAACTGTAAAGGCATGTCTGTAAGACCTTTTGGAGAATCCGAAGCGGATTGTCATTGCTGCTGGTTAGCAGCACTCGATAAAGCATCTCTCTATCTTTCCTGTTATCTTAAATGTCATTGAATCATGGTTTTTGTTGGATGATCGTCCGTGTAAGACTATGGTTGAAGTTTTCAAAATTTGAAATTCTCCCAAAGATGTTCTCTACATGCTATCTTCTGACCAAGGGAATGGGAACTTTCCCTTGCTGACTGGCGGTGAGGAAGGGAGGAAAGACGATGACCCACAGGTAACCTGATGAAGGGTAGAGCCCAAAAACATTGTGGTCCTGTACATAGGAAATTAGTGGTTTTGAAACTGCTTGATTCATGTCCTACACTATAGATTACATCCATCGGAAAATGTCAATGAATGAATGACTCAAAAGCATTAGAAATGTGGCATTATTAGATTCTATTTACTATCCACAAACTAAGATTGTTCGGGGCAGACAGTAAAAAGCGGTGGAGTGCTATCTATCATTAAAACATTCAATTTCTTACATGACAATTTACAGCTCAGCTTCCATGGTATTTTACTTAAGGTTTCTCATTATGATAATTGCTTTTTTATAACGCACTTAATACCGAAGAGGTTTCTAAGCGCAGACCAGGTATGCGTACCTGTAATCCTCTGCGTCACCTTGCTTCCAAGACGAGCGCATTGCCCTGATCTTTAATACCCGTTAAGACCTTTCTATACAATGGACACAACACAGGGCAAAATACAAGTTCACTCTCAGCTAAAACAGGGAGCATCCCAAGGCTTCTTTTGTCGTTCTGCATAGTTTAGGTGACCCTAAATATTTCCGTATTCTGAATCTAGTTTGCTGTTGAATTCTGGCTGATGTTCATGTGATGAAATGATTGATTATACTTCTGAACATTTTTTGGTTTACAAGTGGCTACTGGAAACAAACAGCTAAAATGAACGTGCACTACATACTTTGTACTTTAAAAGGTGCAAAGTGTATTCATAGAGAATTCATTTGTACATTATGGTTTGCACACCAATACGGCGACGATCATAGAGAGACACCTCAGTGAGAAGCACTTACTGGGATAATCGAACATACAGTAATTCTCATCGACATTTGAAATATCAGCTGACACGTGATACACCCTTTGCCCTGATATGAGATCCGTTGTCTGCTGGTTGATATCTTCCCGTTAGTAGCGAATGGCAGCTCTTCCCTCTCTCCATGGTGTGGCACTAGATGGAAACTGCACTACTCATGCGCAAAGATTTGACGAAGCCTGGGTAATGGACATGCCCAGCTGTGTAGACGTTATACACCCTTCTATCAGCATTGGTTGCGGGGAAAAGGAGCAGAGAGGGGACCTGTGTTTAACTCTCACCTCCACTAACGTATTTTGAATTGGCGTTAGTGTTAATTCATTTTATGTCGTTGCCTTTGATTATATTTTGACAAGTCCAGCAGTACAACACCTATACAATATGGGGTCGAAACCTAGGTACTCTTGGATCAGCAATAAGCCTTGCAGCTTGGTAACTGAGTGCTTACATTTTGTGCACTCACTTGAGAGCCGGAGAGACTCCCTCCATATATCAGTGTGCCTAATTGCTTAACCCATTGACAACCGTTACCTTGTTGGTTTTTTACAAGCAAAATTTGCTGAATTGAAACTCCAGCTTGGACAACCAACATCTCAATGATATATAGCAGCTAACATTAACCATCGGACCTTTTTTTGACTCACTCCACCTGCCTCAAAGGATGTCATGCCATGCGGGATGGGTCAGTATGCGTTTTCTTTGGTAGTACAGACTTTAGCAGATATTGGCCCTCATTACGACCCTGGCGGAGTGGGTTTACGCCAGCGGTATTCGCAGCGGACCCTTCCGCCCTACTACGAGTTCCCGTAGCGCCATGGAGCGGTTTCCGCCTGGTTTTTCCGGGCGGAGAAATCCATGGCGCTACGGGACCTTGTTGTTAATTACGCCACCGTATTTTACGGTGGCGTAATTAACGCCTTCCCCACTCCCATTATACCCTATGGGGCAAAAATGGGAATGGGGAAGGGTAAAATGGGGAATGGGGATTTACCGCCCCGCCAAGGTCGGAATGGGGCGGTAAATCCGCCAACCCCCATGGCGGTATCGGCAGCTTTCCGCCGTGCTCCATGGTGCATATTGCACCACGATTTCCGCCAGGGTCGTAATGAGGGCCATTGTATTTTGCCTCTTTGTCTCTTTGTCTCTTGCAAAGTGTGCACCTTTGAAATGAATGTTTTCTGCCCACCTGGTATGCAAGGTTCATCACACTGTGTTGCCTGGGGGAGATAAAGTGTGTTTATGCATAGCACTTGCTTAGGAAATACATTCCACACGTTCACTGTCGGGGGCAGCTCTCACACCCCGCTTGATGACTCCCACTCCACCCCAGAGCCACTTTACAGCAGCAGTGTTGTGTTGCATGCAAGGGAAGAGGCACATTAAAGGCGTTATCCCGTCACATACTAGTGTATAGAACTCTACACATTTTAAGGACTCACTAACAGTCTATCACTAAAGTCCAACGTGCTTTTGAGAGCCGGTACTCTGTTGTTACATTCCATTGCAGTACAATATAAGGCAGGACATTAATGCAGGTTTTCCCTATTTGACCAGCAGATATGATTGGCCAGTCTGTCTATGTTGTGGAATTGCAATGCCTGCAGATGGTGTGTAACGTTATTGGTGCATCGTCCATCGGATGCACTAAAGTTCTGATAACTTTGGAGGCCCAAGGTCGGGTTTGCCCGCATGCCAACCTAATCGACGCCCTTATTCTGCTCCTCTGACGAGACAGCCTGGGCTGTGGACATAATGGGTGTGTGGCCTTGTCAGAGGTGAGGGTGCATAGGTGCACTCAAGCTGCATGCACGTATCCTTACCTTGGGATTGTGTCTGCCAGCATACAGAAGTTATTTGATTTCTTTTTAGAAATGTTCACTAATGCCAATTGATGTAACCTTTGTTATTGGCCCTCTGTCCCCGTCCTGAGCGCATTTATATTATATGCAAATGCTTGGCAAATGCGTTGGACTAGTACTCCCACCAGCCCAACTAAGGAAATGGGGCGTAGTAGAGAGAAAGACCTCGCGATTTGCGGGTTGCAGTCTCAGACCTTGGTTCCCTGGCTTTGTTATGTGTACAATATTGTGTTTTAGTAATTTTTAAGTTTTGCTACAAAGTGACAACTGATGTGACCTTGTTTATCTCCCCTTAAATCCACTGCCATCCCACACCCCCCCCCAGTTTTTTTAAATATGCAAATAAATTAAGTTAGTTGTCTTCTTTATTTTCAGATATTGAGTCAAAGAGATATTGAAACTACTGATACATAACTAAATATATAAATAAAGGCATGCGTGACGAAACAAGTCAGTACTCAACCGGGGCAGTGTCATCTAGCGGCAAGAGAATTTGTTTCATGTTTCGGCTTTGAGGTGAATGTGTGAGGTACTTTGAGGTGAATGTGTGAGGGGGCGAGGGGGAATAGGTGACTGAGAACACACATTTGGCCAGAGATGTGCTTAAAGTTCTCCATTGCTTCCCTTCTGCCTCGTAGCTCCAATTCACACCTTGTCACTGTGTGATATTAATTAATTATATACAAACGAGTGGTTTCTATGCCCGGGATCAGGATTCGAACCTGTGTTGGGCTGCTACCATGTAGACTGCCTGGGAGCTAAAGTTACAATAGTGGCCTGTCAGCAGTAGCATCAAAATGCTTTCCCAAAACCTAACAACAACACACAGGCTGGCTCATAACAGTGCATGCCATGAATTCCAACATCATTTCTGGTAAATTGATTCATATTTCATTTTAATTCCAACCACCCTTTGTCCTTTTTTTGCATAGAAAGGTTGGCATTTTGCTCCATCTGTCCCATAGATTGCTGCTTTTTTGGATCAAGTGAAGGCAGGTGCAGACTTTCTCCTTTGCCTGGGGCTTTCACACGAGATCACACGGATAATGCCTGCGGCGTGCATAGCCGAGGGTTCATTACCCTGCGTGTGCCTTCTCATATGTTGTTCCTGAATATATCAACTCCAAGTTTTCCATTCGCAGCTGATGCCGTGAAAATTAGAACACTTTCAATTTGAGGACATTGGTCGAATTTGTAACATATTCATTCCATATGTGAAAATGCTGAAGAGCACCATTTAAATCTGAAGGCCGGACATGGCCGCCATTTTGACTTGTTAAAAACTGATTTTGTCAAAGCTGGGTGATGCTGATCTGTATTGAAAGATGCTCTTGCAGAATGGGAGAAAATCCTGTTAAACGATTAAACTAAGCCTTTTCTGCCGGCTAAGCATGAACTCAAGTGGGTTCCATGTGTTAATAATCCAGCAAAAATATTGCCACACAGAAATATTGCCATATTTTTACTGCGATATTAAGGCATGGAACCTGCGGGGGACACCCCTGCAAGCCCTGTATTATATTATAAGGAGTGGGGGTCACCCCCGCAACCCCCGCTCCTAATATTATACCCACCAAAGATATCGCCTATGGCCGTTACCGACGACCATATGTACGGCGATATTTTTGGTGGGGATAATATTACCTGATACCCTCAAGTGGTGCCTATTGAACAGACACTTACAATATAATGTCTGGTTTGTAATGTAGAATGTAAGGCAGCAGTATATTTTCATTCTAAGTTTCACATGTGAGCTGATGATCCATAATGTATTTCTACCATCCACAATGGAAGATTAAAACTGTTCTTCCGTTTGATAGATGGGCCAATGCCATCACGAAATTACTGTGTGAGTGGGGAGCGAGCGGGGCTGGGGGTGGGCTGGCATCCTGACATTTATTGGTGGCAGAGTTCAGATGATGATTTTTGAACAAGAAAATGCTATAACCAATAATGTGGCATGGGTGGGAGGGAAGCTATATGTTGGTTAATTTTAATGCACTTTGCATAATACGAACCAATGTTGTGTTCAATGAGATGAGTAATGCATTCAGATCTCCCCCATGTTCAGCCTGAACCCTGCATATAGTAGTTGTAGCTCGGAACCTGGACTGTGACCGAAGGTCCGGCTGTGAAAGCTCCCTATCTTTACATCACCTATCCCACCTATCTGCCCCGCTCTGCTAGATTTACAACTAGCTTCCAAGGGAGCCACACTGGGAATAACAGTTTGGGCCTATAGTCATTATATATATGCAATGGCAAAAACAAGGATTGATCAACCAGAATGAAGAACATTCCTGCTGAATCCAAATAGACATCACCAACCAATTTACAGGTACAACTGGAATGACTTTGAATTCTGCTTGGCAGTTAACCGCATGTCCAGGGAGACTGATGGTGGGGAGAACACGGGGAGTATTTATCACTGCGATATTTACTAGTGGATCTTGGCAGTAATGTGCCCTACCCTAAAGAGCCATAACCAACGCCTGCCCTTATCCCTGTGTCTCGTCAGTGCTATTTCTAGGATGTTTCACTTATTTTTGAAGGTATTTTAGTAATAGTATGGAACTCACTCCAAGGAGAACCAGAACATTGGCATTGCAGTAGGAGCCTCTTGAGCGATTCCGTGTCACCATGTTGTGCCTCTTATTTGTCGTGCCAATAAATATTGTGGTAGCAGTGTCGGTGTCCTAATATCCTTGCTGCTATGCTGCTCTTTTCTTATTGGGTGATCCCCCCCAGTTGCTCTTCTTTCTGAGGAGGAAGTGGCTTCCTTCATAAGATTTGTGAAGTCAAAATAGATGAGAAGTTTAGCAGATATGAGTGGGAGGTTGAAGAGGCTTATGAAGAGGAATAACCCCTTAGAGCAGCCAGCAGGGTGTCTGGAGGAGTCATGAGAGAAGCAAGGAGATTGCTGAGGTCCCAGTAGGCATGTCATTTGATGAGAGGGGACATGTTATTTTATACACGGATGCATGTGGGAACATGCAGGTGGCTGAACTGATGCAGTCTTGATTGGGGAAAGGAATTTACGATTGCTTTCTCCTCGCGAGCTCTGAACGGGATTCAAGTACTCAGGCGAAGTTGTGGTCCATGAGGATTTGGGTTGCGCTATTTCTACCCTTGATGGCATGTGTGGAGCATAGAGATGGTGGCGCACGTTCCTCTCAGGAGTGATCGTACCCCGAGAGTCAGAAGTGAATCTGGTTGTGTCTCCAATCCTTGGTGAGGTGAAGAGGATGGAGGGGTGTTGAGTCTGCTATAGTCCCTCCATCACTGGTATTTCCTCTGTCTGTCTTTTTCTGCTCTCTTCCTAGCTCATCTTTTCACCTCGCTCCTCCCTGCTTTCTTCTCATATGTGGTTCCCTCCCTGCCGCCTCGTAAATTTGACTCCTAGCTGCCACGCGATGGCCTGGGTGATGTTTTGGAATGTGTGAGGGGGTGGCAGTTGAATGAGAATGGAGGCTTGTAGCTCCACGAGCTGTCGTTTATGTTTTCTAACGTCAATAAAGAGTGCACTTACCGAAGCTGGTCTCCAGCCTGCTCCTTGCCACGTACCCATGGCTTGTAATATACCCCCTTCCCACTTCCTAGCTCATGCCACTCTTCCACCTGTGCAATATCCCAACAATGTTGTGTTCAGTCCAAACTGGATTTGATGTCACATTATTAAGTGCCGCAGTGTGACACTGTACTGGCTTCTCATCTTCTCCAGCAGAGGGTTCCGTGCAAAGAACATTAAGAACATTAGGATGTGGGGGAGAGGTGCTGGTTGCGAGCAGAAAACAGAATGGGATTTGAGAGGCGTGAACATGTCTCGGGAGGATAGCTCAGGGGGCAAGGTGCTCGCATTGGAAACAAGACAACATCAAGCAACACACGTTCAATCCCTGGGTCCGCGCTTAGAAACCTCTGGGTATTAAGCATGATATAAATAACCCATCCTATCATAACATGGAGCTGGAGCATTGCTCCATTCGGTTGTAATTTTGTACATATCTATACTACAAGCTTATAGTTTGTTGCACAATGGGACAATTTGATGTTCATGGAATCACACCACTTGTTGCCCCCTCTGGGGTCATTTTGGATCGTGCCATAAACAGCATGCAACCGCTGCTTCTGATTCCACTTTTGTCCTAACAGTCCCATGCATCCTGTTTTGATTGTTTTCATGCAGAGGTGCTAATCCTGCACGTACATAGGCCTGGCCTATGTATAGTGAGAGGACTTTTTAAGGATCTCTATTGAACTCACTTGCTTTTTGGAGGTGCAAAAGAAGCTCTAGATTCCATAGTAGTGCAAAACATATCCACGCGCATCAGTATCAGATGCGGGTGAAGATGCTGTCAGGTTTCTGAGGTGAAGAAGATTTGTGTATTTTATGATTCATGCTCATCTCTGCCTTACAAATCGATAAAAAATCAACTCAGGCTTTAAAATACTCACAAATGGTTTCACACATTGATTTTACACACTGTGTGCCAGTGGTCGAAGTGTACGAAAAGAAGTGGTGGAACTATGTTCCCTACTGGCCTGAACTGCTTCCCACAAACCCCATTGACACACCCCCTCCCATGCACAATACAAACCCCAAAACACATGCACCAGATGTTTAAGGGGACATCCAGTTTAGTGCACTGAAAGTGCAAGTTTCAACTTCTTCATACACCTTTATTTTAAAACGAAACCGTTCCAGAACGGTTTCTTTTTAAAATAAAAGTATAGGAACGGTAAACCCTAATTAAAAGAAGTAGAGGAGCACCGCTCCGACCGCGCCCGCCCACTTCGACCACTGCTGTGTGCACCCTGAGACACTAGCAAAATTAACAACTCTGACTTCAAGTCTCCAGGGCTTCAATTCAGCGACTAGACCACCTCTCCCCACCTCTACTGCTATCGACCAACTCGCCTGAAAGTCTCACTTCAAGGCACACATCATGTCTGGAGCTCTGAGGGGGGTGGCTAGATGTGATCATTAATGTATTACAAATAACTCTAATTGTTATTTTCCATTATGCACAGATAAAATGCCTTTCCCGCTTTGAATAATTGATTTCTGAAAGATTTTACTGCAAAACAAATCAAACGAAATGTACATGTCATGGAACTTCTGCCAATCTGGATTGTTTAATCAATCTTGCCATCAGTTTCAAATGGAACATCTTAAAAATGTGAAATTTTCCATCTGTTAGTGAAAAGAGACAAACATGAACAGCAGGTGGAAATATTGGTCTCTTTTTTTGGTAATTAAGACTTGGATGAAAACCACGAGAAAGCGCTCTTTGAGAAGAACACGCTTTCATTGACCATTCACACTTGGTGGCGGCTTTTGGACCCGATTCTTGTAGAAGACATGTGGGCGTCTCATGAGCCCAGAATCGCAGCAAATTATCTCTACACTTCAGAGGAGCAATGGATGCGGTCTTTGTCTGCTGGCATATTTTACACGCAATGCATAATAGTCATTTGGCCTGGTCCACAAAGCATTTTTAATGGGTTGCACCAATTGAAGAACGCCATTGAGAGGAGTCGCGAAAGGAATACACTTTTAATTGTGCCGGTGGCACTTTAATCCGCCAGAAAGCTTGTTCGCTGTCACCATTGAAATTAAACTCTTTCATTCAAATTCTAAATAGGATAGACGTTTCTCTTCATGAAACATTTCTCTTCATGAAACAGTGATTTAGAAGGTGCTCAGTGCTTCATAGCAAGACACCCTACCACACAGAAGGGTCTGACCTGGACAGTTGGGTGTTCCCACAGGGTGCTGCTGTCCTGCATACATGTTAGTCTGTTACCCTTAAAAAATTTTGGTGGATCAGGGAGAAAGTTATTGTTCATTCAGTACAGGGCAATTCAAAACAATAAGGCATATTATGTCTTTCTGTATACAATTCCAGGATGAGCAAAAGACGCCTCTTTAGATATAAGCCGAACGTGCGCTGTTTCACAGCCTTCTGCTTGTGGTCCTGAGTGGTAAATTCTCATTTATGTCATACATTGAAACTCAGCAAGGAGCTCCTTGGTGAATGTCTGGTGGATCATTTTGCACAAATCTTTGGATCGTTCACTTATAGTCTCCAATATCATATCTAATTTGATGTAGTAAAACTCTTCCTATATTATTTTTTACTTTTCATGTTTACATGAATGAAATTTACAGCGTTATTGTAGCGTAGTCTTATGGACACAAGGTCGAAATACGCTTAATACACAACATAAATTAGGAAAATATCTTGAAAACCTCAAGAAACTGGCAAAAGAGGAAATACAAAGTAATGCGCATCCGCGCAATTCATCTACTTGCATAAAATAGATGCAAAAAATGTTCGTAAATACCAATGGACACGTTAATAAAAGTGGGTGAAAAATGAAAGTACTACACTGCACAGTCATCATAGCATCTTGCTGCAATGAGTAGCGCTGCTTAATTATCGAAACAATGTGGTCTACATTTTAGGCGTTCCTGCTTCATCTTTCAGTTTCTTGGGGCACACTATCTTGCAATGCATTCTTAGGGAACTCTGCAATTCAATTCTTTGAAATAAAATAGAATAGTTGAATTACGGACACATGCATATACGCTGTCTCTACGCTAAAGTGTTACTAGAACACTGATCGGAGAGTCCATGTGACCTAAGCCCAGAGTGGCAGCTCTCAGAGGAACTCCCCTACTCTCCCCTACTTGAGAACATCCGGATTTCATTAATCTCAGCCATCCACGATCATTAATTAAAATAAATGAATCCTGCGAGGGGCGCTTTAATGGATCCCAGGAGTTTTGCTGGAGAGCACAGCAGATCTGGGCCCACAGTGAGGTGTGAAGGGCATGCAAGGATCACCTCAGTGCCTCCTGCACAGAGTTACCAACCTGTCTTGTCTTTGAATAGAGAGCCCGCTTCATTTTTCCCCGCCTAATTGCACGACTTTGCGCAGAACTGCGTGTTGAGAAGGATCAATCTTGGCACGTTTGCACTTTTTCCTTTATTGCAGGCTGGTTTAGTCTTTAAAATGGAAGATGTGTTCCTGTCAGCTACTGCCAGGATCTCACTGCCTCCTGGCAATGTCCGCTGGTCTGGAGTAACATTGAAACTGCTTAAGATTCAGCATGCCCTACCACTGGTGACGACTGGTGAACTCTGCAGGCTCTTACGAAAAGCATTATAAACACTGAGACTAGTCATCACCCCAGCAAAGGTGAGCACCCCAACAGTGCAAGATTCCGTATGCTACATAAGGTGCGCCATCTTGGATCACGTATTTCCCAGAAGGAATCCTATTGGCTTGTCTGTTTTGGGATGAGTGCACCTGGGCCCACTTCTGCTTCTACCCACAAGGGATGACCTGTATTTTCATCTCATTACCTCGTTAGCGGGACCTTTGGCCAGCCCAGGTCAGTAGAGGTTGCCTGCTAACGTAATTTTAGCATTGATTTTTTGGATTGCGAACTCCTTTGTTTACTTAATCTAACAAAGCAAATTAACATAAGAAATGGATCTGAAATCTGGTAAACTAGCAGAGTGCAAAGCTCAAATCCTGAAAATTCCAACAGAGCTCCTCTTTAATGGTGTTTAATGAGGAGTAAGAAGAAAGTTCAGCTCTACAAGGAGTGCCAATAGATGGGAGGAAGCGACCAATCAACGCGAAAACTACAGTATCAGGGCACGCTTATAGCATGTGATTTTGTGTGCAAAGTCAACATAAATTAGTCTTTTCTTAAGAGCCCTTAACATCTACAAACCCAGGAACAGCCAACTCAATCTCGACCTTATGAGGGAAATGCTCTTACTCTAGAACCCAGGAGAATGATCATAGTAGGAGGCAAACGAAAGGGGGGGCTGAATAACCGGAACTCGTTTTGCAACAAAATGTCATGCACAAGAGCCAGGTAAACTCATCCGAGTAAACTCACATGCTACTGTGCAGTAAACACACAGTGCTGCAGCACTAGCGTTAGGTCGAGAATTTAAGAAGAGAGCAACAGCTAGACTGTGAATAGTGACTGCAATCATCCTCTAACGGTTTAACCCAACACAATATAAAATGATGAACTGCAAGCCCTTATATATGAAGTGCAATTGGTTGAAAAGCCAGGAGTCAAACAAGGTGACCCTTGTGACATGGAGCCAATTTGCAACTATGTAGCTAACTCGATGCGAGCAGGTGCATGCTAGCCCCCCTCTCCTCATTGTTCTATGGTGAATGAATAATGTTTATGTTGCAACTCCCCAGTCACAGTCTCTGACCCAGGACGCTCTTGCATCCTATGTGTCAATACAGTCTCTGCCTGTACATGTTCACCTGACTGCATTTCCCCTATCTCTGCAGCACCACCATACTTCAGAGCTGTCAACTCTGGGGCAATAGTTTGGCTTCCTGAGACTCATTGGTAATCATGTGAGTCAGACATGGAAACCTCATTGCAGGAGTCTGTGTACACTGTTCTCACAGCACTGTTAACCTCACAGTACATCCTGAATGCAGGTGTTTCCGCTGATGACTGAGACCCGGTTGGCGGTGCCCATCGTACCACCTGATAGACGCACTGTGCGGTGAGACATTACTAGTATCTGACACACTTGATGCCCCTTTGGCAGCACTGCATGGCCTGCACTTTGTGACCTAGAATGTTCATTTCTTAAACTAGGATGTCTCTTGCATTTTTTTCAATGTGACAAAGAGGCATCAGAGGACCCATCATCCGGTGGAGGTGGGCTTCTATGAATTGTGAGCCAGACCTAGGAAAGTGGGACTCTTGCTTATTACACCTGTGCATACGGAGAACGCAGTGCAGAGTGGTGTGTGCAGCCTACTTCATTATCAAAGGGGATTGTGCAGGTGGTTCTCCAATAGTCAATTGGGAGGAAATGTTAAGGAATTGGCATCATTCACTGTGATAATTCCCTTTTGAAGTCACCCAATACTGATACAATGTTCAAAGGATTAAGGACAAATACACGGAAGAGTTATGTTACTTCTTTCAAAGTGAGGGATGTCCCTGCACATCTATGGATACCTTTCCTTTCAATGCAGCTCATGTGTGATTCCAGGTTGTTTCTCATGCATGTGAAAGCAGGCAAACTACCTGAGTTAAGTGCTGGCTCCAGAGATCCATATGTGAGCTACATTCACAGGTTTGAAACACAGCAGGGCTGGAGCCACACTTCACTCAAACCATGCAACACCTATTGATGGGCTGAACGCTGAGAGGGATCTGGCATGAAACACTACATAGAAACATTGTTTTATTCAACACACAGTTCGTCGTGCTCGTTTGTCGCTACCTTTCCACTTTCCTCTAATACAAACCCTCTTCCTTGTAAATTCAAGGGGCACTTAGCTTATGCAGGGGGGAACTTTCACTGCATTGCTGTGTAATGGATGTTCTCATTTCTCAGTTATTGGACAGCAACACCCATGCATCTCAGTAGAGGAGCACACAGTGAGAGGAGTGGAATTGATCAATGTCTTTCCTGGTGTATTGAAATAAACATGATGTGTCCTAATGATCAAGGGGGCTGGAATTCAATTATAAGCACATGCGGGCAGGGTAAGAGTCCCCACTCGCAGCTCCTCCATTCACCCACCGCATGCAGGGTGATAATCCCTACAACACACACGTGTAATGTGTCTCTCCTCTGACTCTTGTTGCCCCACGCTCCAGTCCAAGCTGAAAATAGACACTATTGTCTTGATTTTCAAGTAGCAACTACCTACTTGCCAGTTCGAACTTCAAGCCTTGGAAGCTCCTGCGCCAGATCCCTTAAAACATTAAAATGATGCATTCTTCCATGCCTTGGAGGTCAATGAGGTATCACCAGCTCTAGCCCTGCCAATCTTGCAAACTCCAGTGATCAACAGTTCTGACCGGATTGCTCTGCCACTTAAAATGAAGGAGAAGAGCACTTCATGGGAGATGCATGGTGTGCCGCATCCGTCAGCAAGTGTATGAAGATGCAGTCAACAGAAAAACCGAACAACTGTGAAACTTGCATCACAGAGGTCAACAGTTAATTCAAGGAACGTTCATGGTTTACCAGGTACTGGTCACTACCCCACCCGACCCTTGCAGCATGGTAACATCTCTCTGCGAGTTCACACTAGTCTAACAGGGAGATGTTGCTTCCTCATCCAACCTGAACGATAACAATCTGCATCATCCAGCTACATTTTAATACAACAATTATCAGATTCGACCAACAGTTCAGCACACATATTAACAGGAGGCTCTATAATGCTTCACTCATCATTGATATACCCTATAAGACATAACAATACTGTTCTGCAAATCCTAGAATCTGGGCAAACTACAGACTAATGTAAGGCCACCCAGGTGGGGAACATATCCTAAAACAAGATTAACTATTAACGCTCCTTCATTTTGAAAACCCTGTCTGATTTCAGCCCAGGACATGGCAACGAAACCACCCTCAAGAATGTGAGAGAAGGAGGGCTCACTGCCAAGAACCATGATTCTTCCTGGATGTCCCTTCACACCTGCCGCAACATTAGATACCATGCCCCCTCGCATTAGGGTGGGAGATTGTTCTCTGGAACCACAACCTCTGCTAACCTCCTTCTCAGTGACCAACGGCATCTAATGCGCATTTCCTCAGATTCTGGTCAAGGTGCCAATGGCAATCCCAATGACAGTCCTCGATAGCCTATCTTTCATCCCAAGCTCTCCTCCAATCCACAGTTTGAATGCGCTCTATAATCTATGCCACCTCTGCCAGATACATCCACTGGTGTTACTTCTACTAGTCTTGCCCTGAATTGACCACTGCAATGGCATCTATGTTGACCCCGGCAGCAAATCATTGCCCAAACTTCAAAAACCTAAGATTTATGCAATCTGCCTCATTCTCATTCATAGCCTAAAACATGGATGTGTATTTTCACCGAGAAACGGTGCTCTTAACATCCTTCGAAAACAACGCACTGGCTAGTGATTAAGCAGAGGGTGAAACTGACATCTCTCTGCCTCTTCCACAGTGTCGTACAGGGTGATGCATTGAATTAGCTGGCCACATTGTTTCTCTGTTATCCATTAATATTATTATTACTGCTACTTAACACAATAATGTCCCTTCCAAATGAATACTTACTGGGAGTGGGGTCCTCCCACTTTGAAGCACTGTAGCAATAGATGTTCTTAATACCTCATCCAATGGTGCTGCCTGGATCGACCTCAGTAGAATGAAGGGTTGTCAGGATTTAAACCTGGGACTGCAGGGTGCACACAGATGTCAGAGGCAAGCTTTTAACTCGACGGGCTATTTTACAATACATTTCTCGATGGCTAAGGACAAACTGTCAAAACAGAGGCATCCTCAAGGAACTGAAAACGTACTTTACCAGATAAGCGTTGGCTTCAGACTCCTGTTCAAATCCCCTTGGATTTGTATCTCGCCTCCCCACATATATGTCCCCCTCCCCTTTTATGACCAATGAGCAACAATATGGACACAGTAATTAAAACAATGCCCAACAGGTAAAGCGCTGTTAGTTAAGCAAGGAATGCATACATTTGATCCTCATGACCTGCGACAAGTTGGTGCATGAACAGTTGCCGTTGTACCCCTCGAACCCAAACACCAGCTTTACTTACCCCACTATTACAGTGCTTAGTGGTCCGTAAACTGCTCTGCCAGTGTACTGCAGTGCAACATGCAGCTGCATCACCCACACTGTAATTTCCCTTAATACAGTGATCCACACAGCTGCCGGTGTACCAGAGCCCTGATGTGCAGCACTCAATTGATTTCAGGATAGAGTCAGACTTAAAGTCTACTTGCCCTCACAAAGAGCTCTGCCAATGAACTTTAGTCAGCTCTGACTCGTGCTGGCCTCGAGCACCTCCAACATTGCAGTTACAAGAGAACCCTGCAACAACGTGTCTAACTTTCCAGTGCACCTTGGCCCTGAGCTCCAGCATTCCTCTGGCTGACCATGAGCTGCCAACCTGTCCTCCCGACATTTTATTGGAGGAGCTGACCTTTAAGGGTGCATGGCTGCCATAAGGGAAGCAGAGAAAAGAAAGTCAATGCCAGCCCAATATACTGTAAACAGAACTGTGGCTCTCCCCATTGCAGAACTATACTTACTTGTACAAATGCTTTATAACTCACTTTTATGGGTTGACCTTTCCACTGGGATGGTAGCAGATTGTGGACACCATTAGAGAAATCCTGAGAGTTAGTAGCCATTGGTGGATCTGCTGAACCCGGTGCCGTAAAGCCCATTCAGCTTCTCACTCAACACTCATCACTGCAGTGCTGGGTCTAGCCATTGCAGGAAGAGCAGGGAGCGCAGTAATGGGCATAATTAAACTGCAATACCCACACAATTCACAATAAATGACTGTGAGGTCATCCCAAGAAGGTGGCCTTAAACAGGGGTTGCATGCTATAGAGGAGGAGCCACCAGTTGCATGAGAATGAATGAATGGGCTGGATCCTTGTTTGATTAAACATTATATAAAGAACAGTCCGTTATTAATGGCACCATCAATAAATGCTATACCAACAGGTAATCCTGCCCCCTTACTTTGAATTTGTCTGAGTGAGAAATTACCAAATCACCAGTTGTTCATACTACAAACATCACAAGACAAATGGGAGCTGATCCTGGATGTAAGGCACCCTGGCTTGTAAAGCTCTGTGCCACCCACGACATGGCAAAATTCCATAAACACACACTCCGACGCCAAAGACTCAAAAGAACACAAAGGGAAGTTAAGATTTGAATTTCACTGGGATGAGAGCAGTACAAGTTTACATTTCCTACTTCAGTCCTTCATCCCTCGAGGTTGCAGCAGCCAAATGAAAAGATAACAAAACAAATGTAGCTGAAGAGTAATCTGCTTGCCTGGTTAGAGTGGGTGTCATCAATATTTGTAATTTAGGCTGCTATTTCATGTCCACCTTGACCCTGAATGATATCCCTCGTACTCTATCATAGCTTGGTGGGCAATTGTTAAACTGAAAATGAAAAGAAGTATCAACTGTATACTATAATGTATACTTCATGGAGAGAAATAACTTCGACCAATAACCTATTGTACAGTGTGAGTGTACTGCAGTACGCTTGTCTGGCAACACACATGCACCTCCTGTCACAATGCGAAAGGGCATGGTATCCTTGTTGTGGGACAGCTCTGCAAAGCATGATTTACTGTCTGTCACCCTTAGTCAATACACAATGTATAGGTTAACTTCAAGTGCCGCACCATAGAGAGGAGAGGTACACACATGTTCAACAAAGGCCTATCAGTGATTGGAAAAAAAAGAAATCAATCAGCCAGACAACACTCGATGATACAAGGGATGTAGTGTTCATTGTCAAGGTTTGAAATATCAGTCAAAATTACAAATCGCAGTGACAAATGTATAAGCTATTACTAGCACAGAGGCAATCAAAACATATTGAATGTGCCATGTAATAACTGTCGATTCTATGAACCAGTAGTCCAACATATGAAAGATTGCCAACTCTGGAAACTAATTTCCCAAGAGAAGGTATGGAGATCATATTTGAGTGATATTTACACACAAGTGTTCAAAGCATTTGTGATCATAAATCAAAATGCATTGGAATACATTATCAAGGTCGATTTACAAAAAGAAGGCTGGTGCTCTTTTTTAAGTATCTAAATATAGGCAGCTTTACTCTCCCTTAAATTTAATGAAAGCCCTGGCCCAGGTAGGATTCCGCCAGATAAATGTAAAATCCATTTTGAGGTTTGGGCCCACTATTTTGCAATGTGTTTAAAATCGTGGTTAAGATTAGCAAATTGCCAAACACATGGCAGTAAGCAATCATTTTCCTGAGATATTCAAAAAAGGTGACTGAATGGCACTGGCTTGTCATCATCCAATATTTCTCCTTGATTGTTCCTTAAAACTATTTATGAAAGTTATCTTGGGGACGCATACTAAACAGGCAGAACATGTTCTATACAGCGCTATATTGTGTTTCTAGGTCAAAATGATGCTCTTCTTTGCACAAAAAGTTTTAATTCCCCCATATGTATTAAGCACCTTAGTATTTCTTCAAGACGTCAATGAGGCTGTTGTTAGCTACAGTACAATAGGTTTGCTTTTAAGTTTTAAAATTGAACCTGGTGCCTGCCAAGGTGTGTTCTGGTGCCACTATTGCACACTCTTTTTACTACCTCCTTTTTGAGGTTCTGTGCTGGGTCAATGCTGATACACCCTAGATAGGAACTATGCCCATTCCCATCCTCTCATATGCTGAGAACTGGGTTTTGCTGGCTAGACCTTTAGGTCTCTTCAAACATTATTGGATGCCTATTTTACTGATATGGTTGGTCATGGTGTGAAAGTTAATCCTAGAAGATCTGTTGCCATATATTCTCTTTGGTGCCCTAAAAAATCATTTCATTTTCATGTGGATAATGTCTTGATTTCGTTAGTTAATATGTTTATTTAGGCATGAGATTTACTTCCACCCTTGGCATTTAAGCAAACAAAATTGCAGAATGTGCCAAGCCATAGGTGGTATGTTCAAGTATGTAAATAATTGTAAGTATTCTCCATTTGATGATATGTTGAAATTCTGCAAATAAAAGGCCAAAACTATTGGCTTCTACAAGGCAGATGTGTGTGGGATCAAACATGGGATCATTCTCCAATGCACCTTGAATACATGTCTTAAGAGACTGCTGGGTTCTTCCCCAGTATGGCCCAAGTTGCTCTTGCATAAGAAAAGAGGAACTCTGTGACATTGAGAATACTTTCTACAAAGCCCAGGTTGAATTATTTTGTAATGCTAATACTAAGGAAAAAGCTCAACTGATAATTGTACCCTGGAGGTATCTGGAAGTGTGATATGGTGAGGTATAATCACTGGAGACCTTTTATTAAAAAAAGGAATTTAGCAAAGCCAATGGGCCTCATTACGAGGTTGGAGTTAAGGGGATAACGGCCCCGCGTTACGAGGTCCTTTAGCGGGTCCCGCTAAGGGCGGCTGGTGTTGGTTGTTTTTCCTTTTTTCTTGTCTTCTCCAACTGGCATACACCATAGCCATGGTATTTGAAAAAAAATATTTTTCTTTCTTTCCATTATCTTTTAATTCCTTATTTACATACCTGTGATTGATTTACATTATTGTGTACTGATGTATCCTTACAATTCAAACATGTTTGTGCCATCACATGGCCGGTTGGTGTTGGTGTTTGCTTTACCGCAACTCCCCCTTACATGTTTGCTTCTACCATGTCATTTGCTTCAATTGCATATATATTATGCACTGTTTGGTTCAATTTATTTTGGTTTGTGTGGAATGACCTCCTTTGTTTAATTTTAATCAGCCTCAGAGGAAGAGCAAGGATTGCTCGAAACACGTGTCCGGCTGCATATGTCTAAATTAAATAATTCTGCAATCTAAGCAGTTTCCGATACTTTATTCATTGGCACAGAGAGACTGGAACATGTGTTAATAGAATAAAGATTAGACAGTACAGACCTGCCTTTTTGTTTCTTTTTAGTGCTACCTTAGGTTTATCTACCATCTGTTTAAAACAGTTTGTAATTATCTCAAGGAATAAGGAAGATCATGTGTTTAAAATGTAACTAAGAGTCTGGTTTATATGCAAACCTTTTAGTGTAAGGTAAGACTTTTGACTTACAGTAACGAAGTGAATGCACTGAAGACTGAGCTTGATTATTTATTTAATGAGTATTGCTAGTTGTAGTCCAAAACCCACGGATTACATGGCGTTTGGTTATTTTTGGATATCTATAGTTTTTACTGAGTATTTTATTCTTTTATAAAGATGTATTTATTGGTTTTGATATCTTGTTTTTATTGTAAATAATTTTAATTTGTGCTAATTGATGTATTCATTTGTGTTGATTGTCTTTATAGAAAGAATATTCACAAAAAAAACGAAATGAACTGAGGTAGACAGAGGCTGTGGTCAATTGTATCGCAACATCCAAATATTACTCACTCTTCGCGGATACAACATGAAGCTTTTGTATCTGCCACATCATTTAAACTGGGTTTAGCTCTAGGGACACACGTGAGGCACAGCAGACTATACCTCACTAGGTCGTACAAAAATGACTGCCACCATGCAGTGGAGCCTACACAGCCATCTGTGTGAGTAGAATTGCACAGGGAGCACAGGATCCTTTCGGCCACCCTTATAAGGTCACAGCCTGTTGTAGCAATATGTGTCAATGGGCATATTTGTGATGGGTCAGAAACTGGCAGGAATGCTGGGTAAGCATTTTTTTGGGGGGAAGAGAAGTGATGGTGACTGCTTTCAGGGTGTCTGGTGGTGATCCTTAAGTCTGGAAAGCATTGCATAATCTGCCAAGAATTGATCTGGTGTGTGATCAGTGCTTCCACTTTTTGAGTTAGGTGGGTTTTCAGTTTTGTTTACCTTCTTTGTGATTTGAGTTGCTGTGATGGAACTAAAAGTTATCGAAGATTGCTAAGGGGGAAGGGTCGTGGCCAAGTTATTTTGGGGATCTGACAGAATAATGTACCTCCTCCTTAGCCCAGACAACCTTAGATGCAGGTTAGTACATAGTATGTGTTTCTACCTCAGTATGCTAATCGCTAAATAAGATACCATTTAACCTTACGTCCCTTGGCCTTATCTCACTATCTTAGGGACTTCCTAACTTTCCCTACTCTAATCAATGGTTAGTTTTCTCTAAGGATATGGAATAGTGTCTAAAAAACACCCTGCCCAAGTCAAGCTTTTCATTTCATGCTTACTCTTTCCTCTCCTCTTGCGGTCTTCTCCCTTCCCCCTCCAACTCCTCAGCCTCTACTCACTCCTCCCAACACTCTCTTAACCCTCGGACCACTCACTTCTTTTGGGCCGCACCTTCACCTTCAGATGTTACTAACTACTCTCCATGTGTTGGAGAAGTTGATCATCTCCCAACTGATACACCACACTGAATCTGTTGATTGTCCCCATGACCACCAGTCTGGCTCCAGAGCAGCCAGAGGCATGGAAACCTCTCTCCTGAACACCTGTGAAGACTTACTCTCAAATATCGATTCCAACTCTCCTTCAGTTCTCATCCTTCTCGATCTTTCGTATGCCTCTGATATGGTTAATCATGTCTCCCTGATAAATCTGCTCCTTGATAACCTTGGCATCACAGACCTGGCATTGGACTGGTTGACCTTCCTATCTGACCATCCTTCTCAGGATCAACTGGGCCCTTTCCTCTCCTCCACCACTCTCCAACGGCAGCATCCCTCAGGTCTCTATCATCTCGCTGTGGCTCTTCAACATCTACCTTGCCCCTCTGTCCCATCTGATCTCCACCTTCTCTCCTCACTTCCAGTTTTATGCAGACGACATGAATCTCTCCTTCAAACTTCCCTCCACTTCCTCCTCTTCTTCCTCCCTCATTCCTCACTATCTGACTGCTATTCAGGCATGGTGCACTGCTAACGATCTCTGCCTTAATGCCAGTAAGAATGAGAGCCTTCTCATTGGGACCTCTGCTGCCTTCTTCACTCCTACTCTCTGGCCACTCTCCATGGGTGCCCTCCTCCTTGTGAGGCTAAAAACCTTGATGTCATCTTTGTCTCCTCTCTCTCCACTCCTCATACCACGGACCTTGCCAAGAAGGCTCACTTTCAGCTGCACCTCCTCAGAGGCATTCTCCCTTTCCTCACCTTCCCCCAGAAACTCAATGTCTCCAGAGCTCTGGTCCTCTCTAAGCTGAATAACTTCAACAGCCTCTTCCTCAATCTACCTTCATCCTTCCTTCGTCCACTTCAACTAATACAGAATAGAACCGCAAGACTTATCTTTGGCCTCAAGCCCAGGGACCGTATCTCTCCAGCCCTAAAACCTCTCCACTGTCTCCCAGTGGCTGCAAGGATCATGGTTTAGACCCTCTGCATCATCCAGAAGGCTTTCTGGGGCCTGGGACCTCACTACATCCCGGCTGAATATTGAACTGCACTGGTTACCTGGCCACCCGCTGATCTCGGGCCCAGGTCCCTCCCCCACCAGTCACAAACACCTGCGCTGCCTGCCTGGCTACCCCCGCACTTGGAGACTGTTTCTGTATCCGTACAGTCCCACTACCAGCACTTGACACCTGATTTCTGCACTTTCCTTTGCACTTGCCACTTGCTGGCCGATACCTTTACTTATTGTATTATTCTATTCCATGTAATGCACTGTCCCTTCCCCCTAGCCCCCGCACTTTCCACCTTCCCCCTTCCCATGCACTTGCATGATCTGAATGATACCTGGCCTAGTAGGATCGTTGTCTGTCCTCCCTGTGTTCCCCCTCCCTTGCCGCGTCGCGCCTTGAAACACTTGTGCATAGGCGCTTTATAAATGCCATTTCATATCATATCATACATCCAACTCTCTCCACCTAAATACCTCCCTGCTAGAACCCTTCGGTCTTCTAGCTCCAACTGTCTGCAGGTCAGATGCGTTTCAAAGCAGAGAGTGGGGGGTAGATCTCTCTTGTCAGCAGGAGCCTCCCTCTGGAATGCCCCCCTCTTAGGCTTGAGCCAGATTTCCTTAAGTTCCAGAAGCTTCTCAAGACCTTCCTTTTCTCTTCTTCATTCCATCTACCTCTCCCCTGCTAATGCCCCCTCTACCACACTGACTGGCTGCCTGGTCCCTTCTTAGCTTGTGGTCCTCACTCTCTGCACTCCCTGCATCCCCTGGCAAGTTTAGCACTTGCCTGACCCTTCTCTTCCCCTCCTCCTCCCCCCAGCACCTGTATGCCACAACTCTGCCCCGCACTTCCCACCCTCCTAGCACTATCCCGTCCACCCTTACAGGCATTTCATCCACTACCTCCCCACTGTACTTCTTCTTACTGCACTTGCACACTCCGAATGATAGAAGGCCCAGTAAGACTGTTATTGTTGTTTTCTTCCCCTCTCCCCTTTTTGATTGTCTTGTGGCACCTTGAAACATCATTTGTATAGGCGCTTTATAAATACACAATAAATAAATATAAATACATTTTCACTACTCCCTCCTGTGTTTCCACTACTCCATATTCCACTCTACTACTCCCACCCCCACTCTACTATTCTCCTCCACTCTACTACTCATTCCCACCCACTCTGCTACTCCCTCCCACCCACTCTACTGCTCCCTCCCACACATTCTACTACTACTCAGACACCATCCTTTAACTAAGTACCATACACTTCACAATCACTCCTTACACTAGCTATCCTAAACCCACTCACCACACTAACAAGCAAACTCACAGTGCAGTACCACTTGCACTGATTACCCAATACCTTACTATCTCCAGAAATCACCTTATCAATCCTCTGCACGTTCCCTCCTCCTATTTGTCTCTTGATCCACTATCTCTTCCTCTGAAATCACCTGAACAATCCACGCTTACTACTTCCTGCAGTGCCTTTTATATCCCTCCTCCTCCCTGTGTTGGCTCTCTTCCCCTGTCCAATCTGGCCCTGTCTTCCCCACCTGAGAGGCATTGCATGCCGCCAAGATTGCAAATAGGCAGCTAAGTCTCAACCCCTTCTTCCGCACAAGCCTGCCACAGAACAACCATGTAGGCCCGACAGCCTTTGAGTTTGAGCTTGTGTTTGGGGGCTCAGTTCTTTGTGCCCCAGAGGTAAGTTCCATGGTTGGTGGTTTTTGTATCCCTGGCTTTATTCCCCTGTGATCTAGGTGGCAGACCGCTAGAAGAAGGTGGTCTGGTGAGTGTTGTGCAGCTCTGCCTGTTGCTGCACAGTATTTGCCATGCTGGTGCATGCTCTCTCTCTCCCAGTGAGGCAGAGCAGCAGTTCAAAAGTCCAGAGGATTGATATTCACAATGCAGGTCTCGGTCTCCTCTAGTTTTGGGAGTCTGGGTGGCACAGACATTTGTCTCATGCATTACTACTTCAGGGTAACTTTGCTGGTTCTGTAAAAAACAGAAACAGTCTTACAAGCATTCACTGTATGATTCAGGTGTGAGATAACTGTGTACTGCATAGAAACAGACTGGCACCAGGGACGGGGGCATAAATTGGGTACCTTTCAAACTGCTGCAGTCCAGCCGATGGGTAGGACTGGCTCTTGATTTCTCCCTAGTAGGCCTCCTACCCATTGCTGAGAGGAGTTTCCTTCCCATCTTGACAAGACCATGATACTGGCCTTGTCGCAATAGTTTTTTGGTTGGAAGCTTTCAATTAAGGTTATCTTTGTCAGAGATTAAATTAAGTTAAAAGCATTCAGTTTCCTCCATAGCTTCTTTACATCTGCTAATTCTTTGGTATTGTTGTTTAATTTTAATTTAGGTTTTTTCAGTTAAAGGTCATAGTCATGTCTGTGTGGAATGCTAGCAAAGAATCCCTGTGGCTCTGGAGTGTGGTTCATACCCTCGAGGGAGTTGGTGAATGAAGAGCAGAAGGCATCTAGGGTGATCACATTCCAGGATCTAGCCAAATTAGCTGCTCAGTTAAGAGTGTTTGAGTGGATTTGTTTGTAGGTTGGGATATCTATGGTATCTTTCACTAGTCAGTGGCCTAAGCACAAAAGGTCAGTGAAAACAATGCTACTTATTTGGATTTTCTGCGTAAAAAGTGCATCTAGTGTGTGGTCATTTTTGCACAAACCTCAGTATGAAGTATTAGCTGGAAGAAGGCTAGCCTTGACATTTTGTTTAGGGGAGTTACACTTTTTTATTGAGGGTTTAATCAATGTTTAAGGTTGATTGTAATAATTACTTCATCAGCTATGCTTGTCATCATGTTTCTCCAATCAGATAGAAATTTGACACTGATGCCGGGGGTCTGCATACAATGTGAATGGCGGTCATGCTTTTGCTATTACGTAAACATCTTGTAAGCATGTGGCTATGTTGACGGACAGATGAATACGTCATTCATAGCTATGGCCCCTACCCCACCCCAATATTACGTAGTTGAGAAACGTTTTGCATTAAGGTCACCATATCGGCTGTATCCTAGGCAAATACAAGTAGAGATGGACCTGATGTAACTAAAGATGATGAGATTAAGCAAGCTCACTGTTAATGACACATGCGATTGCAATAGATATGAGGCAAATGCGCACTCACCATGAAGAAATGCAGACACTAGGTCAAATCTGCATTCATACACAAAGAATATCGCTTGCAACCATATAGAGATGAAAAACATAACATAAGCAATGCATAAAATGAAATGCCACACAAACAATATATGTATATACTTTACTCACACAGAAATGCAACAGTAAAAGGCAGCAAATCTTTTCTAAAATGGAGGCAGCCGCACTTTTTAAAATGAATCAAAGGTTTCAAAGCTTCATGAGACTCAAACTGTTGAACTCCCTGAAATACAGGTTCATGCTGGGCGTAGGCAGTAGTTGTGCGGCCCCTCACCAAGGTTACAGAGTACATGAACGGTTCAGGAAAGAACGCAAGATAACAATTCCCAAGGGCAAACATATTTTTCTTAGATTAATCTGAACAACTAGCATTTGAATGCCAGGTGCCAACTAAATATAAGTTAAAACTTCATAAGGAATGTATCTAGCAAGTATCTAGTGGTTAGAGAAATAGTAACACCCACGTTCATATTAGCAAAAAACTCAATTAAAAAAAGGGTGAAATTATTCAGAACATAGTCCTCTCACACGTGACCCATAAGTCATGAACAGTGTCTATTCATTAGGGCCAGACACAGACCTGCCTCAACTCCCCACATATTTTCAGAACCAAGCTGCCTAGTGAGGCCAAACTACAAAAAAGAGATTCTGGCTTGTGGCCTAGGGATAAGGGATAGTGTCTTATTGAATTGAAAGAAAACAGGTCCTGGGTTTCTGTCTCCCTACTCCCATTTTTTGCTCATTTGTTGATGGCCTGTCAATTTCTCAACGTTGGTCAGTAAGATGCCAACCAAAGAAAACCCCCAATGTTGTGCTGCCCAGTATATGTTGCATTAATCAATGAACTACTTTAAAGATGACATGTAGTCTCTATTTTTGATTTAGAGGTGTTCTCAGGTGGAGGCATCATATAAAGTATAACCAATGAAAAAGACTAGCCTCTATAGCTTCCATATGTATACAATTCCCTCAACCAATCCCTGTACCTGGTAGGTTTTTGTAACCAAGCTTGTGATGTGACGTCAATGATGATGTATTTTCTGTTTTTAAACCATTGTTATGCCCAAGAAAGGCTGAGAGCTTCAAGACTATCTTGCTTGTATGCTGTCCCTGCTTTATGTGGATTGTTAATAAAGCCTTTTTGCCATTTACCTTGAATATTTCCATTATTGAGTCTCGGATTTCCCAGCCTACAATGTCCGCTTAAGCTGGGGTTTTCAAGACCATTATTACAAACGGTAGTGGGGCAGATGGTTCACCAAGAGACCCGTGGCCTGAACACTTCGAGGTGACCTGTGGAGACCAGCAAATCACTCGTGAACTGAAATGGTCGGCAGAAACCCCCTTGGATAAAATCCTGTTCGATCCCCATAGGGCAGAAGACGGCCGGCTAATTGAGGAAGGTTCGATAGAGGACGTCTTCGGCCTATCCACGGATTTAAGTGTAGATCATTTACCTGACAATATGGGGATTGTTTGTATATTGGTGACCTCTGAAATGATAAAGGATTGAATATAGTGTTTTTTTTTCTCCCGCTACATCAGGAGTGAGGCATCGGCCTCCTCCTGCAATTATTCACGTGACAGGAGGAGGCAGATGCAGAGAAGTGACAGTATTCTCAACCGGAACAGTTGCTCCTTGAAGATCGCTGCCACCTTCTTTACTACTCTACCATCGAGTCTGCAGTTCCTGCACCCGCGTGAGATCACCTCTATGCCATCACAAGTGTTCCCCTGATTGGAGGGATCATGCTACTTCCTTCCGTGCATCCCAGCCGGCAGGCTGTGCCGGCATCCACATTGAAGGTTCAAATAAAAGGCTCTTTGCCTGTCTGGTGCCTGTCCGAGACATGCTGGGCAGCTGGCGCCACCTATTTACAAGACCACCAATGTTGCTTCCACCTCTACCCTACATATCCACTCAAGAGCCACCCAGATCTGTCAACGAGCACCACCATCAGTAAGGTAAGCTGGGTTGCGATCCACCCTCCCTCACCTGCCTGACTCCCTTGGCCATAGGGTCCCCTGCACCAAGCACTGGGCGAATCCTCACTCAGCCTCACCCTCCCAGCTATCCGCACTTCCACTTCTTGGTTGCTGCCCCCAATCGGATACTGTTATCCCACTACACGACCACTAGCACTTTAGCACTAGCCTTTACCCTGACTTGCCCCTACCTTCACTTAGATCCTGCTCTCATTGCCTGCCAACATCTCCTCCCTCTCCCCCTCCAGCGACTGTACACTTGTATATATGATGCCCCAACTACTTGTAATTGTTTGCATAACTGAGCATTGCCCTCAAAATCTGTGTACCCCGGACTCTCTAACTCACTGCCCACTTGTAACTACTTGTTGGATGCAGCCCTCCATAACATGAGGCGAGGCTATCCAACCTGTGTACCTTATCCCACGCCTTTACCTGGTAACCTGCACTGCCCACATGCCTTGATTATGTAACTTACCGGATTTGAGCTTGCAGACTTGCGCTGCCTACATGCCTGCCTTGACTATGTAACCTACCTGATCTGACTTCGCAGCCTAGCGCTGCCCACTTGCCATGTCTATGTAACCTACCTGATTTGTCCTTGCAGCTCTGCACTGCCCACATACCTTGATTATGCAACCAATCGGATTTGACCTTGCAGCCTTTCTATGTATCCTACCTGATTTGACCTTGCAGCTGAACCCTAGAGGCCCTTTTACTCAAGGTAACACATCATACTATAGATGGGACAGAGAAAAACTGACTCAGGAAGTTTGGCAAATAACTCTGTTTTATTAACAATTGTCTAAAACACGTAGTACAACGGACATCACACAGAATAATCTCAAAGCATCTCAATAAAAACAACACTTATATACTAAATATTTGTCATACGTGATGACTATGAAAATATACAGGAGATTGTGGGTGGACTAACGGCACTATCTAAGTACACTTTCTATATGGGATAGGACCGTGATTGGGTCTCTATAGTCAGGTGGACACCTTAAGCCTGCCTCTAGTGCAAGTCATCTTTGACAGTAATTAAGTACACAGAATGCCATTGGCTCTTAAACTATAAGGTTCCTTGTTATACGGCCTTCTATAATTGGTTGGCATGCTTGTACCCTTCTGGAACATTCGATACTCTAGCAGCACGTGGGTTGGTGAACAAGGTGCTGGTGGGTGAGCTTGACTGTGTCTTCCCACGCAATTAGCCGATCATCTCTCATCACTCATGCCATCTTCCATGCACATTGTCTTTGAACTCGGCCTTGTAGTAGCTTCTCGCCTCTGGGAATACCGAGCACTCGCTATCTTCAATCTGGTGCACCATGCCCATCGTCTATTTTCATCCTCAACTCCAGGATCAGAGACCGTGAATTAGTCTGTACTGTTGCATTTAATTGTCTTTAATAAAGAAACTTGCCACTCATGGTGTTTTCTCTTTGCAACTTATCAAGGGATGCCTCTGCTTCTCACGTATGCTGTTCTTCGTAGGCTGATAACCGTTTCTTGGCTGCTTCCAGTCTTTGAAATCAAGCCAGACAGCCTCTTTGGTCTTACTTCGAATTCAAACCTATTCTTTGCTGCGACACACATAGCTTCCACTCCTTCTTCCTTCATGGAGACTAGCTTAATAAAATTGTATCATCGAATTTCCCAATATATATAAATACATATATGTTGGCGGCATTGCCTGCGGTATATATACTAGGTATAGCCAGCCTTATGAATACTTAGTCTACTTGCGTTGCAGCATCTGTACAATTATAAAAAAACTGTTTTCTGCAGTTTTCTTCACACATGCAATCTTCATTCTGCACATGAAACTCTTCCTGGTTCTTTACTTTGCCATCAGATTCTATATCGTCTATGCATTCGCTTCTCTGGTCATCCTTCCGAATGCGTCACTCTCATCTAGTGACATCACCAGCTTCTCCTTTTCACATCTTCACACATCTTCAGGCACTTCTCTCAGAAGACTATCAGTCTTTTGTGGATACTTCATGCAGGGTCTTCTCAATGGATACCTTGTCTCAAGGACTCTTCATGGTATAGGTATCATTATTGGGGTTGCACATGTCGCAATTTCCAGTTCCCAACATATAGGCAAAATAGGGGCAGGACTTCATTTAGAGGCATTCGACTGATCCTCTACATTCCCCCCTCTGGTCGATTCATTGACCACTCCTTCATCAGCTTCCACATCTCGGCATCCTTTCTTGAAAAAGTGCTTCTTTGGAGTCCAAATTTTCATTACTCCTTTCAAAGATCCTGCTGACTTTACATGTTCATCAATACTCCAGGTCATCTGGCTGCATCGGCCATTTGGAAAACAGTAAATCCATCATCCCACGTACTTCTTATAATTCCTTGGATGCAGGAACTTAGTTTCCTCTGGTGCTAAGACACTGGCCTTTATGTAGACTCTGATTTCTTGATCTGTAAACTCCTTGGGTTGAAACCCTGATTCAACATCTATCATGATCTTCATTCTTACAGCCTTCTTTGTTGTCTTTTTACATTGTGCAATCATTATCCTAATCATACAGAATCCAAACATCACCATCCCCACTATAGCTCCCAAGAGCTTGAAGATATTCGACATCCATTCTGGAACCCATGAGAAGATTGATGTGAACCAGCAGTCATCTGCAATATCTTCTGTCTCATCTTCCATCTTGTTGGGCAGGTTTGTCAGCAGCGTTATGGCCTCCATCAAGGTCCCATTTTCGTCATCATGAGAAGTCATGAAGTGTAACATGATGGCCCGATTTTGGCGCAAACACCTCCATCCATTGCTGTGATCACATCAAGGACATATCTGTTCTGGAGAGTCATCAGTTTTATGGCTCTTAGTTCTTCCTTGCTCGCATTGAATCCCTTAATTTCACTGTTGATCATCTGCAGGAGTTCCCATCTGGTAATCTGATGCCATTTAGCATTGGTCATCGTTTGGATCCCTGGCATAAAGATAGTCATGAAGACCGCTGCAGTCTTGCTAGAACAATCTATGCTCATATGGAATGACATCAAAGGCTTCTATTGATTTGGCTGAAAGGTAATTCTCCCTCCTTGTCCGGTTGAGGAATTCTAGTGATCTTCTCTTCCTCAAATGGGTATCTGCTTTTGTACATTCTCCAATATTCAGATCACTTTTCAGAATCCCTAATGCTGGAACATGTATGAGTACCAAGGAGCACTTCCCTCCCCAATCCTCGGGCAGCTTCATGTAAGCTTTGGATCTACATGCCCAATATCAGTCCATCAGGACGGCTGTGCCTGCTCCCATTTTAATGACGTCGATTGTAGTCTTGCAGCCTTTATTTCTTCCCACATAATTCTTTCTCTTTCTTTGGAAGCACAATGTCGCATTTATCAATGGAACCATAATCATCTGGCCTGATTCATCTTCTACCCATGTCAACAGTCTGGCGTGGCCGACCTAGGACTTTAAACAAGCATAATTTACTCTCTGTACTTCTGGCAAATATTCTGACTTCAATAGATGAGCTGTGCAGGACATTTGGCCGCCTTACCATCCTTTTGTGGATTTCACTTGTCCATAAACTAATACTTGTGGTCATTCCCAACATCCAGGCCATCCTGCTACTTCTGCTTTATCAGGGCAATTCCGTCTCTTCATCTCCGCAACTACCACCTCTTCATGTTGTTTCTCAGGATATGTAAGCAGCTTGCTTTTCCACGCAGGCTCCTTTTACATCTGTGTAGTCTTGATATAATCATCCTGGAACGAAAATTACCATTTCGACCTCCATCACAAAGTGGCCCAGCTGTCTTAAAATTCATGCTGCAAGATAAACGAGACATCTGGCATTGTATTCTGGAATTTCTCTAGAAATTAAAGTTTGTGTTGCATCCATGGCATAGGGTATGAGTGCTCAGACATAGCAACTCTCCTTAAATGCCTTCTCCCCCATCTTTTTCATGTGCTGAAACCACATGTTGTTACCCAAGTGTGCTGTACTGTATAGATATGTGTTAATTCCATCATTATCTTCCTCTGCATTTCTCTTACTTCTCACTACTATCAAGTCAGTGCTTAAATAATAATCATGAAGTATATCATAAAGAGTTCTCTCTCTGGGGAGAACCATAGGAGTGCCCACCTTAATGGAAGTGAATACATCAAGAGCAGTACTTGTAGTTGGGGGAATCACAGTAGTCCTGTCTCAACGGGAGCGTTAGTAAAATAGGGAATGCTAAACCGAAGAACCAGAAAGACAATGAATATGGTGGCACATACGTATATCATAAACCAACATATCAATCTCCACCATTTGCAACATTTGGATTTAGTTGGGCTTGCTAGTTCTCTGAAATTGCACCATTTTCAAGATTCCTCATTATGCCTGTATACTACCTTAAGGAAGGAAAAAACCTTTTAAATCAGGCAGTCCAGGTAAATCAGGTAGGTGCAGAATCTGTTCAATTATCGCCGCAAGTAGCCTCTATATCACAGGGCAATTTTTTGGATCATGCAGAAAAGTAGGTATGTTGATACTACGCCCAACAAGAGCAGGATAAACTCTAAGAATAAATATGAAAACAGCGATAAGGATCCATTGGACATCGTCGTTTGTCAAAACCATGGATTCAACCAAACAATTGCGTTGTATGAAAAGAATCAGCGTAACGTTCAAGCTTCCAATCTCTTATCAGGTGGCATTGCTCGAACATATCCAGAATATGTCAACATTTTTCTAAATTTCTTTTTTCAAAAGATCTCTGTGGCTCAAGTACTGAGTTTGAACTCCTTCTATAATATATATAAAGAGTGTCTGGGGTGAGCCACAGTCCAAATGCGCACTTGCATTTATTCAATCAGCAACTTTAGCTTCCTTCGTCCTCATCATCGACTAGGTCTGCATGCACTGAACTTCTTCTCCTTGTCTTGCTTCTGAATAGATTGTTAGGGGTGCATCGGCCTTGCCAGCGTACAACTTTACGTCATTCAAATGAATACAAGCTTGTCTTTCTTGGACTTTCACTGCTGATGGAGTAACATACTCCACGAGGTACGGTGCACTAAATCGGGGCTTGTGAAATTTTCTGGTAAAGTTCCGAATTAGTATGACATCTCCAATAAAAAGTCTAGGTACAGGTAGTAATTCAGAAACTCCGGCTGCAGAATTTTCTTCATCTGTGTTCTGAGACTGACCCCCCTGGCGCTTCAGTTGATCGGAAATGACAGAGTTACTAGCGGTCATACATGTCAAATAGGCGCATAACTCATTTCCTAACATTTCTGCAGTCTTCTGGGCATCACTTCTGCTCCTCGATGGAGGAGAAAACAGCATTCTCAACCGCCTTCCTGTCACTAATTTATAGGATGTGAGGTGGTGATGTGACCGAAGTTGATTCCTTAATGCATATAAGGCTAGGGGTAGGCAATACAGCCATCCCTTCTTCAGTGTCAATTTAAGTTTTGTGATCCTCTCTTTAAGAAGACTGTTGAGATTCTCACATATCCCATTCACTTGTGGGTGATAAGCAGAAGAAAACCTGTGCTTAATATTCAATAATAGCCTAATCTGTTAAAATACTTCATTAACAAAATGGGGCCCATTATTGGATCTCAGCACCTCACACACTCCTCATCTTGGAAATTCTTCTCATACTAAAAACATTTCTGGGCAAGTGGCATCAGGGTGTGTACAAGGACCTGCTTCGATCCACCTGGAGAAAGGACACACCACCAATATCATATACCTGTATCCACTACCTAATTGCAGCATATTAACAGAGTCAATATGTAAATTTTGAAAAGGATCATAAGGTCGAGGAATCACTCCTCTAATCATTCGCAGTGTATGCCCAGGGGTATACTTTTGACATACGATGCAATTTACTACATAAAATGCAAAGTGTTCTAACAGGTTTGGTACGAACTAGTCCTCGGCAATAGTTGCTGCAAGGCTCTCCCTAGTTACATGCGCAGAGTAGTGCAGCTGTTCAAGTGCTACCTTTAACAATGACACTGGCATCACCGGCTTCCCAGTGCTGTTTTGTCACCATAATGCTTCGGAGGTGGATAAAGAACACCCCCTTTTTTTCCATAACTCTTGCTCTGCCTGTGGTGCACTGCTCTGAATTTCTAGAAACTGTGTTCTCGGTAAATTATTAAACCCTTCATTCAATACCATAATCGTGACTACTTTCTCTTTTACATCAGGTGTATCAAAACTTGAAATATCTGATGAATAGGATTTTTTGTCTCTATGTCCGCGGCTTCATTCATGTGAGAAATAAAGTTAGTTTGCTTAGTATGTGCTGCGCATTTAACTATTGCTATGGCTACTGGGATTTGTAGTCCCTTAATAAGCCTATTCACTAACGCTGTGCGCTGCACTGGAGTGCCATCCGCTCTGAGGTAGCCCCTTCTTTTCCAACGTGCTAATCCTGTGTGCATGGTTGATGTCACATAGGCGGAGTTACTGTACACCGTCACTTCCTGCCCTGCATGATTTCCAAGCGTGCTAATTAGCGCCACCAATTCTGCTGCTTGCCCTGAAAAGTGAGACAGTAGTCTTGCACTTGCTACAACCTCAAACTTGCCATTTGCTCTACGTCTCACCACAGCTGTGCCAGAATGCAATTCCCCACTAGTTTGATACATTTTCAAAGAATCATCAATAAAGAGAACCGCCCCCCTGCTGATGCTATTTCCTTCACATGGGGGATGTCGTTGTAGAATTCTTTGTAGTTCGCACAATCATACACATGCTCACCCTCTGCCACAGGCTCTGCTACAAATGTGTCAGGGTTCACTATTTTACATCTGACTATTTTAATCGCTGGATTTGATATGATCACATCATATGCTCAAGCTCTCTGAGATTTCAATGTACCATTAGGTTTCTCCAAAATGGCAACAAAGCATCCTCCACAAAGAGTGTGATAGAACACCCCATCACAATACTGGTAGACTTCTCAATTGCGAACACGGCTGCTGCCAGCGACTGTTCACAGGAAAAGTGCCCCTTCATAACTGGATCCAGAATCCCACTATAATATGCCAAAAGGTTTATAACCTAATGTAGTCCTCTGTGTAAGTACGGCTGTCCTAACTGTCCCATTTGTGTGCGAAAATAAAAACTCCTCATCATAATTGGGAATTACTAAAACTGTACAAATTGCTTTCTTCAATTCTTCAAATCCTCCCTCCATTTCTACAGACCATTTTATTTTCTCATTGTTTACCTGTGCTTCCTTTAGAGCTTGCAAAAGAGGTCTTGTGTATGAATTATAATCAAACACCCATGCTCTGACATAATTACATAGTCCCAAAAACTGTTGCATTTGCTTTACCATGTGTGGTTTTGCTGTTTTCATGATTGCCTAAACTCTCTTTGTTGTGACCGTCTTTCCTTCATATGAGATCAACTGGCCTATATACAACACCTCTTCTCGATAATAGTGTAACTTTTCTTTGTCTACCTTATATCCCTTGTCTGCCAGGATATTCATTAACTGGATCCAGTCTTGCCTGCACTCGTCTTCTGTAGTGCTACAAATCAGAATGTCATCTATGTACTGTATCACAACGCTCTTTAAATCATTATTGCCTAGGTCCATCTGCAGGACTCTATTAATGATCGATGGAGATTCCCAGTACCCTTGAAGCAGCCTATAATGTTTCAGACGAGTCTGGCGGAATGAAAAGGAAGTCAAGTCTTATGAGTTCTTGTGCAACGGGATTGAGAAAAACACATTGTTAAAGTCAATCACTTTAAAATATTGCACTTCTACTGGGATACTGCATAGTATTGTAGTTGGGTTAATAACTAATGGAAACTCTGCCTCTACAATCTGGTGTGAATCTCCACATGCCCCCCTTTGATTTCTTTATAGGATACACCGTGGTATTGCACAATGATTCTGACGGTACCAAAATACCTTGTTACAGCAGTGCTGAAATAGTCTTAAAAATCCCTTCATCCGCCTCTCGAGACATGGGGTACTGTCTTGCTTGAGCTAAAATTTCTCCTGGCTTCAACTTTATCTTAACCTCCCCTTCTCCTTCAATAAGCCTACGTCATAGGGGCCTGTAGTCCATAAAGCGCTTGGCACTTTTTCCAAGTCTTCATCAAAAAATGCTGGAGACTGCGCACTATCGCCATTCGCGATAGGGTGGGATCTCTCTTTTCCCTATTATAATCCAATATGTAATATTCATCTCAAATATTACTTCATCATCTGTCGGATCATCTCTAAACATATATTGTCTGTGACATCAGTCTACACCCTTCCCCAATTGCAATCACTGTCCTCCATGGCCTGCCCTCATCATCTGTTCCTTCGAGCATTCCCATTTCCCCTCGTACTATGGCTGCATTTAACTCAAAGGGAATAATCTGTCCCCCCCTCTTCGTCCATGGGAATTTGTGGCCTGAACAAAAATTCATCAGGTATTCTCATAATCTTTCCCACTAAGCCGGGTAACCATATCAACAGAATGTGCAACCCATAAAGAAAAACTTCTGGCTCTACTGGCATTCCTCACAGAGCCAATTGCCCTGTAAATGCCAATATAAATGTGTCCACATTCATATAATGGATCCCTGGAATAAAGCACACTATGCCTTCATCAGTAAAAGAAATTGTCAGGTTAAGCTTCATCATTAGATCTCGTCCTAGAATATTAACTGGTGTCTGCCTTTTAATCGGTTTTGAAATGCAAATATCATCTCTCTTTGTTTCAACTTGGTAAAGTAAATTAAGAGGGGATTGGGATAGGGTTTTGCATAAGTGATTTTTATATACTACATGAACTCGGATCCCATCTCCCATTCTGTTAAGTCTTGGAAACTACATTGAAGGGTGTTAGTTAAACAGAGCTCACACTCTTGGCCTTTCATTCTCTACAGAACTATAATCAGCAAAGACATTTATTATGTTCACTTATGAGCTGCGTATGGCTTCATAATTCTGACTCAAAATAACAAATGACTCAAATTAAACTATTTAGAAGGGTGGGGAAAACATTTTAAGGGCATATATACTTGGAAATCTATCAAAAAATGATTGCATTGTAATACAATATTGGGGCACGGCAAGTAGTCTGGCATCGTCAAGAGGGGATGTATACCCTTCTTAGTCTGGAGTGGGAACTCTACCGGAGTCAGTACTACCCCAGGGGGGAATGGTGGAAGATAAAAGGCTCCAATTCCTATCACCTCCCCAATTGCCAGTCTGTTTCTAAGTAGTACCAAATTGCATCACCCCATGCCTGTGAAACAGAATGCTCATCAGGGTTTTTCTTTCTTACCAGACTTGGCATGAAACAATCATCAAGTGGGGAGAAATCAGAAAAATAACAGCAGTCCATCAGCGCTCCACACAAAATGCACAGCGATTCCAAACCTCACGGCATGGCGACCGGAGAGAGTGGGTGAGCCTGAGCGTTCTCGGAAAAGGCCATGCATGGCTCTCCTGAGGAGACATGTTCTACATGCAACAATACGCCTAAACCATGAGGGAGCATACTCAAACATACAAACCCAACAGGAACCTCATTTTGCTTGAGGAAAGCCATCCAAACGTTCCCTTACATGAACTTGGACACTGTGAAAACTAACACGACATTGCTGATAAACGGTGAACCTGCAAAGGACCACGAGATGAGCCGTAGCAAGTATGGTGGAGAGAATTATGGATGCATTTTTGGGGCAGGTGAGACAATAGTTACTGAGTAGAAGTGGAACTGTATTGTGAGTGTGGATGAGTGGGTACTGAGTGTGGCTAGAAGAGAAAGTTTAAGAAGTGTATGTGAAGTGTTTGTGTTAGTGAGAGAATGGTGTATGAGTAGGAGGAGGGGTGAAGTGGTAATAGAACTTTGGAGGAGGAGTAAGTAGTGTAGAGGAGGGAGTGCAGGAGCGGAGGGGGGAGCAATGGTGTGGTAGAGGGAGTTGTAGTGTGGGGGAGAGAGTAGTAATAGGGAAGGAGGGAGTAATAGTGTGGAGGAGGGAGGAGTAGTGTGGAGGAGGAATAGTAGGGTGGAAGAATCAGTAGTAGTGTGAAGGACACTGAAGTAACATCTAAGGGTGGAGGTGAAGACTACAAAGGAGTGAAAGACATCTGAGGGAAAGAGGAGGGAGACACAGGGAAAGTGGGTGGAATTGGGTGAAGGGGAAGAAGCAACAGGAGAACACAGGAGAAGGAGGAGAGATTATGGGAATGTTTGGGTGAAACAAGAAGTAGAACAAATTGGGCTTAATGTCTGAATCGTCAAATCCACTATCCCCCTTAGGCCACTAACCTCTGGACATTACAGGGATAATTAGGAAGTTGCAGATGGAGTTTAGACAGATAAGGTAATGACCTTTAGGTACCTTCTGTCAAGCATAAGACAGAACCTAGACAGTAGGGAGAAACATTCAGTATATACTAACCCACAGAGTAAGGACATCTGTGGTAGGGTGGTATTAGTTCGTTTAGATGAGAGAGGGGGACAGCCCTAGAGCCCACACATTTAAAAAAAACTTGAACTGCCTTTGAGAATTGGAGTGTTCTGTTCTATCTGTGACAATAAAAAAATAACATCAAATAGTGTCAGTGTTTCTGTTAGGAACAGAATAGTTTCCATTCAGAACAGTTTTCAAAAATATTTTAAAAGGAAGTTTTCAATGGTGTGGCTTTATTTTTTAAAGGGACACTAACAGGCAAGGAAACACTATTAATATTACACTTGTAAAATCGAATTTGATATGAAAGCATTCCTCAACGATTTAGTATCCACAATAAATATTCTATTTCATCACATTTAAGCATCCAGAATTTTCAATTCAATGGCATCGACAGGAATCTGCGTTTGGGATGTCTCTGGGCCCTTGATTTGCTGATACTACCCACTGGTAAGAATTGGTAAGGCATTGTTCTTCTGGGAATTTTGATATACATACTTTCAGTCAAAGTGTGTGTGTGTGTGTGTGTGTGTGCGTGTGTGTGTGTGTGTGAGTGTGTGTGTGTGTATGAGTGTGTGTGTGTGTGTGCGCGCACATGTGTGCGTGCGTGCGTGCGTGTGTGAGTGTGTGTGTATGTGGTCAGCAGGCATGAGAACATGTCCCAGTGTTTTCCCTCCCATAAAAACTTCACTCTATATACTAGACCCATCCACGTAGTATTATGTAACACCACATTTGGGGTTGGTTGAGTTCTGTGATTGGTTTCCTTATCTCACACACCCACAAAGGCCCTTCTATTTGTGTCCATTAGCCTTTGAATTTAGTGTGTCATGTGACAGATGTGCCAGCTGGGTACTAACCTCCTCCCTTATGAGTGAAGAATTGTACTGGGCTGCAATATTCATTTTTAATAAATTCTTAAATACATTTTGAAGATAGGGAAATAGCATGTCTGTATTTGTGGTAATATTCTGAATCCAACTTGCTTTGTTGCCACTTTGTGCATAATGGTTTTATCAATATATACAAATTATGCACACGGTATACATTATGAAATTGCTTCATTGTATGCATTTCATTTGTCAGATTATGCTCAATTCAAATCTGTATAAAACATTTCTATGAGACATTTGGTTCAAATATCACAGTCAGAAATGCACTTCCAATGGTCATTTGTTCTGTACACATTTTATATAAGTCTCTGCGGTACATTTGAACATATTAATTTAAGTGTCATACATCTGACTACATCATTATCAGTTGCAACCAACTGTTGTTTAAAAGCTTACCTTCACATAATAATGATTTAATGATCTATTTAGCCATTGGCTGAGTCATAATGGAACACGTGTACATTCTTCTTGGTACTAGTGTTAAGGGTTAATGGACCTCTCCAGACCCCTGTTTCTGAAAACCCTTTAACCTGTCAGTGAAAGTGTAACTTGTAAATGTAATGGTGTCCCTAACCTAGTTTAAAATACAAGACCATCCTCCAATAAGGATTTCAACTGATAATGCTAATATTTTCATGTTATTTTCCAGTGTGCAATTAAGATGCATTTGCTTAAACACACACGGTTGTCCCAAGTGCCTTTAATGCACTGATCTAAGTGATAGGTTAGTCAAAGTCTGGAAGTTTTTTCACTAATGAGAACTGACTAATCGATGGTGTGCACAAGACATATAGATTTATGGTTAGGACAAAATTACCTAAGTAGAAAAGTCCTACCACCAAAAGTCTGACCCCCATTTATTTGCATATGTATATGTGTGGGGGGGGTAAAGTTAATGGAAATGTATAGGTGTAAGCTGGGAGAGCTGTGGGGGGTCTCCCCCCACATATATATATATGTGAAAAAATGAAAGAAAAAAAGAAAAAAAGGGACTTTTGTTGGTGGGACTTTTCAACTCTGTAATTTCACGCAGATCCTAGATTTCAGCTCAGCTGAAGTTCACAATTTATACATTCACAGAAGATGCACAGGGATGTTTTTGTTACATTTAAAAGAGAACATGTTAAATTTCAGTCATTACTACTTCCAATAAAATGTTCTTTCTGTTCATCTACCTGCAACCGTCTGCGAGTGAGCTGGTTCTCCAAGCAGAGATTCAGAGGGAGATCTGTATCCTCTGCAGGGGCCTTCCCCTGGAATAGCCTCCCTGCCAAACTCTGTCTTGAACCTGATCTCCTTAAGTTCCTGAAACTCCTTAAGACATTCCTCTTCTCCTCTTCCTTCACTCTCCCTCTACCCTGCTAACCTTTCTCTCCGGTATATCCCTCTCTTGCTCCTTTTCTGCGCAGCCTGCTGACTGGCTGCCTGGTGAACCTCAGAGTCTCACAGGTCCCCGGCACCCTCGCCAGTCTTGTTGCACTTGCTTCCAGGCCTTGCACTTGCCTCATCGTTACTGCACTTGGTCAATGACCCATGAGAGTGACATCTCTTAGCACTTACCCCAGCTTCTGACTGACTGACTGGGTGCACTTGGTCCTCTCCCCATGCCCCACACCCTCTGCACGTGTCCCCCCACCCTCTCCTGTGCACTTACATGATCTGAATGCACCATGCCTTGAATATCGTCTATCTGTTTTTCCCTTGTCTCCCCTCCTTGCATGGTTGCTCCTCAATGCGCTTGGAAAAACTGCAGAACCGTTGTGAGACCTATTTGCTGTTATCTACACCGTTAATTGTATTATATGCACTTGTTCCATGCACCACTTGTATCGGACTTGTTCCATGCACCACTTGTATCGGACTTGTATCGTTCAGAAATTCAAGGGCTCTGAATGACTGTTCTTTTTTTCTCTCTTTCCCTCCCTCCTTGAGAGCTTTGAAACATTTACTTTGTGTATAGGCGTTTTACAAATAAACAATACCATACCATACCATGTTGGTCTGCAGAAACATAATTATATCTCTGGTGGGACTTAGGATGAATGTTCTTTGTACCATTTTGTTACTGAGCACTTTATGTCCAAATGGCACAACTCTTCGGGTTGTATCTACAATTACATCAACCATGTATAAATATGTTTGAATGATACCTCTATTGTAATACATTCTACAATATGTCGACTCAATGAGACACCATATGCCAGCCCAGTGAAAACCAACATGCCACTCAATGAAACCCCACATCCAAACTCCATTTAAGTCTGTTTGACTAAATGGACATTGACGCAACAAAACCTGAAAATGCTGTTGGAGGTTGATGGTGCCCCAGTGGGTGAAGTTTCAGTAAGATCCATTCCATTCTTTCAGCAGAGGAGCCTCGGGGTGCTGAGAAGGAGGCGCTCCAGGCCCGTCACACTTCAGAGCCGAGTAGCATAGCTGTGCTCGCCATGCCTTGTGGAAGGGATGGACAGCTTGTTGGTTTCTGCAGCACTCGTTGAGGCTCGATGGGTTGTTCCCATGTATAGCAGATCAGGTGAGGGCTGACACATTACTGCTAGACCAACTGTGAGGAAAAGGCGAGTTGCCACGGTTAGCCACCTGAGATATGGGAGCAGTCTGTGCTTGCTGATGGCTGCAGATGTAGGACACAAGCTAATGATTAATATGACACAGTGAGGGGCTACTGGTCAGGGAAATGAAGGGCTAATAATTGGGAGCGTCTGGGCTGCAGGAGAGACGAGCATAAATAAGGGGAGGTTACGGGGAAACGCATATCAAAAGGTTTGCTCCATCTACAAGGTTGCAAAACCCTTTTGAGATTTTACTTAGTCAGCTGTTCAGTGCCTTACCACAGCATTGGTGGGTCCCTTTAGTATTTCCTTCACGGGCTGGCTGGCTTCCCTGGTTGACTGACCAACATAAGCTAACCTCAGTAGGGTTTGCCCGTGAGAAAGCGAGCACAATCCAAGACTGAGTCCTGAATACTGCCTGACCTGGCGGTACAACTCACAGGGCATCCCCTCATACCTCTGACGTCTTCTAGTGTGGGCTGCTGTCTTTTGATGCTACGTGGTCTGGGTCTCTGTTGAAAACACTGCAAGCATGGCCAAAGACAAACCGATAAAACTTTCCATACACCTCACCACCTGCCAAACGGAATCCCTCCCAGGCACCGGACAGTGTCTCTGGTACTGCCCCTGATCAACCTAGACCCATCAATGCTTGATATAATACAGGCTATTACCACCTCGAGATCATGCTTCAAGGGAAGAGTAGATTCTCTGGGGGGTCAAGGTCGGTCTCCTCCATCAAGTTTCTGGAAGAATAAAGGAAGTTGAAAATAGAGTTTCCGACATCGAAGACACGCTGGCTACTATCAAAACCCAGCTAAAATACTCTGAACAGAACCAAGGCCGTAGAAGAACGACTGGAAGATGCAGAGGGGAGATCCAGATGTAACAATGTGCAGATGGAGGGCCTGCCTGAAAGATCTGAGGGCCCCTCAGTGGAAATAGTTTTTGAGTCCTAGTTTAAAGACTTGGTAGTTCCCACTGGCCTCTCAAACCTCTTTTCCATCAAAAGGGATCCTGGCTATATCTCCATCCCCTCATGCCCCCCCACCCACAACAATTGTGGCCAGGCTTCTGAGCTATCGAAAATGTGATACGATACTGCAGGTTGCAAGGAAGAATGGTGCTCTTGATTGACAAGGTGTGCGTGTCACTAATTTCTGGATTTTTACCTGAGCGATGCAGAAGACCATGCAATCTTTTGACTCTACCAAGAAGAAAATGCTTGCTTTGAACATTAATTATGACCCGTATTACCCTGCCAACCTATAAATGTACTGCAATAACTGCACCGGGTTCTTTACAGACCACAAACACACATGGGACTGGCTGGAATTGCAACAGGATCACAGGTCTGAGGACCCTCAATGGAAGAAACGGAATGCTCCCAATGGAAAGCCCTTTTCGATTGCTAACTACACACTATCTATCGAATGGGGTTTCACATATAGATGAGACATCAGGGACTCCCTTCTGCCTATATGAGGATTGTTGCTCCATCGCATCCACGGGGCCAACCATCAGACTTAAGATAGACTTGTAATGTCATATTGGATTGTGATGTTCGTGGGTGGTCATGTCAATTCAATTAAGGGTGTGCTAGGATTCAATTGGGGGGGCATGCTGCTTATTTTCAGATGCTTGTGCTATGTTAGACACAGTTTTGAGTTTTATGCTGGGCGACAGATTCACCATGTTGCTAGGATGTATAGGGTGGGGGCAGTTGTTGGGGTGTTAGTTCACATTCAGTTTGTACATTTTATTTTATCTACATGGATCGAGGAGAGTTCAGAACTGCATGGTTAATATTCTGCTTGCTGTCTGACTAGACTTAATGGGCACTGGGTCAGATAGAAAATTCCTCTGTATGTCCTGGAATGTCAATGCTTTTTCTGACAAGATTAAACGGGGGACAGTGCTGCAACTGCTTAACAGACACAAACCAACATTTGTGCTACTACAAGAAAACACAGCTGATGGGAGGCAAATTTACATTTTTGAGTAGAACTAATTAGGACAGGGTTGTTCATGCTGGGTTTACGAGGGACTCCAGGGAGATTTTGATCACGATCTGTAAACACACCCCATTTGAAATTAAATCTGTGATCCAGGATGTCGGGGGGTTATTTATTTGTCAAAGGCACACATGGGGATGAGATGCTGGGGATCCTTAATGTTTATTCACCCCCTCCCCCACCCCACCCCAGACTGACTTCTTACATGAATTGCAAGGATTATTTCTCAAACATACTGCAGATCTGTGGATTGTGGGGGGAGACTTTAATGATATTATGGATAGGACCCAAGATAGACTTCCCAATGTGCGTAGTGGAGACCCCACCCCAACCAATCTTAAGACTTTTCTGACAGTGATTGGTTTGACCAATGTATGGCAGGAAATTCACCCACACAGTCAAGGTTATTTGTTCCACTCGGGAGCACATCTCTCCTTATCGCGTGTTGACTATTTTTTTGTACACACTACAGACCTGTTCCAGATCTCCGATATAAAATTCCTGTCCCAGCGTATTTCCAAGCACTCCTCACTACTGGTTAACATTGGCCTGTCACAATCACCCAAATGATCCTCCTGGTGACTAAATCCCTATCATTTAGGATTCCCAGAAGTGACTAAGCAACTGGCTGATCGATCAAAGAAATACTTTGAATTAAACTCCTTCTCCCTCCAGACCCTGTGTAACTATGGGAAGGGAACAAGATAGTCCTCGGGGGAGGGAGGGCCTATTTCCATTCTCTCAGTGAGGGAAAAGAAGAGGCAAACCAGCTTTCAGGCATTGGAATTAGAGATCTGTGATCTTGAGCTTGACTTTATTACAGATCACTCTCTGGAGAATCAAAGATGACTATTGCAGTCCCAAAATTCTTATTATAACTGCACCACTAACACGGCTCAGCAATTGTATATAGCATCTCAGTCCAGAATTTCTGTGGCAGGGGACAAGGCTGGGAAATTGCTGGCCTGGCCGGAGTGATGGGAATCCACCACATGACATACTAGGGAGATCAAGACAAACATGGGACTACTGTCATGAATGGTATTGACATCTGCAAAACCTTTGCAGATTAATACAAAGGTATTTATTGCCCCCCCCTGACTCACCCGAATCAGTAAATACAGATCATTTGGACAAAATTCTTCTTCCCACTGTTACTAATCTCCAAGTAGAAGTCCTGGATGCTGATATTACAGAAGAGGAGGTGATTGCGGCTATGATGTTACTTCGTTGGGCAAGTCCCCGGGCTCTAACGGGTTTGCCACCAAGTTCAGGAAATGTATGCAAGATGTAATACCCAAATCCATGCTTTCTATGTTTCTGGGTAGTAAAAGTAAAGGCAAACTTCCCCATGATTTACATCAGGCTAATATCATTGTAATTCCTCACATAGGCCCATATCACTCATCAACACTGAATCCAAAATCTTAGCCAAAATCATGGCTCAGAAGTTGCTGTTCTACCGGCATTCATTTATCCTGACCAATGTGGCTACCATGTGCATGAATATATGCGGACTTTGCATAGCCTTATATAGGGCAAGATTCATTTAGGGCTCACTGGCAGTCATTGCGATTGATTTTTGAAAGAGCATTTGATTCTGTATTCTGGGATCTTACAAGTCTGTTACTGAGAAGAATAGGTTTCGGACTGCCCTTCATTCAATGGGTGCAGTTGTTATACAGATGCCCTGATGCTGCAACTCGGATCAACAGTATATCTTCCCAATATTTTCTTTGTCAGGTTCAAGAAGTAGTAGATGCTAATAGGATTGCATAGTTGCTCAGTAGAGTGCCCCACTCTGGCTGCAGTGTCATTGTCATTGTGGAAATGTCCAAGACTGAGAGAAAATACTTTGCCAAATTGAAGCAAACGCTGATCTTAATGTTTGAGAAGACTCCTGCCCAATACTTGAAATGATACAGGGAATACAAGAAAAGAGAAGGTAGTACTTGGGTCACATAGGTAAATTAATCTTTAAAGAGCTTGAATGGTTTGGTGGAAGGTTATAAAATTACCACTTTTGAAGGCATGATCCATTTGGTCATGCTGGAAAATTTTCTTGCCTCATGTTTCCCTAAGCTTAAGCAGCATCTGGCTGACTCTAAAGAGATAGATCCTAAGAAGTTAGCCACTGCACCAGATGTATGGGTATCCCACATGGTGTCCCATAAGGAGAAGCCTGCTTCTGGAGAGGAAGAGGGGAAGAAGCAGAAAGAGAAGGAGGGTAGTTCCACTGAACAATCTTCATCGCAACAGGGCTGAAAAAAGTTTAAAAGTGTTAAAATGGTGAGTCACATGACCATGTACAGGGTAGTGAGACTAATCATAACAAGCACAATTCTGGTTATACCAAGCCTACCTATGTCCCAAGACCCAGTGGATCTTGTGTGGCTTATGAAGCAAATGAGCAGGTGAAGCGGGACCCCAGACTAAAGGTCAAAGCCTTGGGGGCCATCTCTTTGAATCTGGCCTTCCACCATGAGGAGGAAGAAATACTCACATGAGCATCCTTCTCTTCTGACTCCTTGCCCTGTGGGATAGGATCAGAAGTAGTTTTTGTTTCCCTGGGATCATGAGAACCTACAGTATCTGAGGCATATGCCTACATCCCTGACAATACCACGCATTACTTCAAGGATAGTGACCTTGTGGATGGTGTAGGAGCCTCTTCCATCAGGAACACGTGGGCCAGAAAAACTGTAGTGGATTCCACTTTGCTAAATTCTGAGGAGCTGACAAGAGCCCCTCTGATGCCCTCTGATGCCCCATAAGTTAGCTGATGGTCCCCATCTCAGGTTTCCAGTTATGCCTGTAACTCTAGCTGTGAATGTGTCTGTAGTCAGGATAACTGTAAGTGTTCAGAAGCAAATCGCTGGGAGAGCACTGCTGGGAAATGATCTCAGAGTCTTAGGTCTTTTGGGAGATACAGCAGAGAGACCCTGCACTAGGTCTCAAACAAAGGCTGTCCTGGCTAAGTCCAAGGCTGACCCAAAGACAAAGGGGAAACCCAAGGCTAAAGAAGTCAAAATGCAAAAGAAAGGGAGAGAAAATATTTCCCACAACTCACCTGCCACTGAGGTGAAGGCAGTTAGCCAAGGTCCTGAACCTGACAAGGAAGAGAAGCTGCCTGGGGTTGCTGACTCCCATGACCATCCTGAGTTGCATAGTTTACTTGCAGAAAGTGGTCGTGGAAGGAAGGAATTCAGTAAGGGCCAATGTGAGTGCCCATCTTTGGAAGGCCTTAGGAGACAGGCCTGTTCCGAGATTGAGGATGAGCCTTCCGGGACACATAGAATTTATTTGCAAGTGGGATACAATATAGTGGGCCCACAGAGCCCACTGAAGGAGACCATAGGAGGTTGGTGGTCCCCCTTCAAGTGAGACCCTTCCTCCTTGTGGGTCATCTTGGTATCAAGAAGACTAAGGAGAGGCTGTCCATGCACTTCTACTTGCCCAAGATGGGGGTCCAGGTAGAATGTCACTGCAGGAGTTGTGCTGCTTTCCAAATCTCTAGTAAAAGTGGCTTAATAATTCAGGCTCCATTGGTACCACTGCCTGTAATGGTTACACCATTTGAGAGGGTAGGGGTTGAAGTTGTTGGTCCCCTTGACCCTCCAACATCCTCTGGCAGCAGGTCTATTCTGGTGTTAGTTGGCCATGCCACCAGACATCCTGAATCCATCCCACTTACAAGACAGTAATTGTCAGGTCAGTTGATAATTTGTTTCTTGGCATATGCACTAGGGTTGGCTTCCCTAAAGTAGTTTTGTCTTACAGAGGCAGCAACTTCATATCCAGGAATATGCAAGCCATGTGGAAGGAGTGTGGGGTATCATACGTTTTCATCAGCTTATAATCCACAAACAAATGGCTTAGTTGAAAGGTTTAGTATAATTCTCAAAAGCATGATTGGAGCTCTTGAGGAGCCCCGGAGGACAAGTGGAATCTTATTTTACCATGGTTACTCTTTGCCTACAGAGAGGTCCCTTAACAAGGGGTTTGTATTAGCCCATTAGAACATCTCTTTGGTCACCGTGTCAGGGGACCACTAGATATAGTTAAGGAAGGATGGGAGCTCCCTACTCCTCCTGTCACTACAAATGTAGTGGACTATGGGCCTCATTACAACCCAGGCGTTAACGGCGCCGTAAAAGGTGTCGGCGCCGTTAAACCCTTAACGCCTCATTACGAGGTCCCTTTGCGGGTGGCACTTTAACGCCTGCTTTTAGCAGGCGTTAAAAAACCAACCCGCAAAGGGACCTAGCAGCTAATTATGGCACCGTAATTTACGGTGCCGTAATTAGCGCCTTCCCCATTCCCATTGAGCCCTATGGGCCAAAAATGGGAATGGGGAAGGGGCCATGGTGAATGGGGAATTACCGCCCCGCCAACCTGTGAATGGGGTGGTAATTCCACCATTCACCATGGCGAACCCCGGCATGGACCATGGTGCTAATAGCACCATGGATTAGCGCCGGGGTCGTAATGAGGCCCTATGTGCTGGGATTGAGAAAGAGAATGACCTTACTGATGGCACAGGCCAGTGACGAGTTGATGGCTGGTCAGACCTTGGTCAAACATTAGTATGACCAGAACACTTCGCTTGTACACTTCCCCAGTTGTCAAGAAGTCCTGATCATGAATCCAATAAGGCCTAGGTCACTACAGGATAAGTGGTCAGTCCCTAACAAGGTTGTGGAGCAACTTGGTGAAGTAAACTATTTTGTGGACCTTGGAAGGCCTGCTCAATCCCCAAAGGTGTAACATGTAAATAGGCGGACAGTATTCATCTCTAAGGTGGAAATGGCTGCTCTGCTCTTGGCAGAGCAGAAGAGGGATCAGAACCCCTCCCTGGCCTGTTCTAAGGCAGTCCTTCAGATGGCTCCACTGAGGGTATCAAATTGGCCCTTCAGCTGTCTCCAAAGCAACAGGGTGAGGTGAGAACTTTGCTGAGGCCATTCTCCCCCTTGTTCTCACTCACTCCAGGTTTGACACCTTGGTGCAAACATGAAATGAACACTGGAGATAGTGTGCCTACCAAAGGTAGGAGCTATAGGATGTCAGACAAAGGTAGGTCCCACATCAAGTCTGAGGTCAACAACATGTTGAATCTTGGAGTGATGGACCCTTCTAGTAGACCATGGCCTAGTCCTGTGGTTCTGGTGCCAAAGGCAGGTATCTCTGGATTGAGGTTCTATGCAGAGTACAGGTCTCTGAGTACTGTCACCAAAACAGGTGCTCACTCCCTAAAAAGAGCAGATGCATTGGTAGACAAGCTAGGTGCTGCACAGTACCTGAGCACCTTTGATATCTCTGCAGGGTATTGGCAAATATCCCTGACAGAATGTGGCAAGGAAAAGACAGCATTTTCAACTCCAGAGGGCTTTACCAGGTCAGGGTAATGCCATTTGGATTGAAGAATACACCTGCCACATTTCAGAGGTTGGCTAACCATGTTCTGAATGGATTGCATGAATTATACATTGCATATCCCCACTTGGGAGGAACATGTAAAACACCTTGGGATTGTGTTTCAGGCTCTCCAGAAGGCCCACCTGACCATAAAGGCCAGAAAGTGTCAAATTGGCAAGGGTTTGGTGGTCTACCTTGGGCAGGAGATTGGTGGAGGTAGAATACAACCTCTTCCCAGTAAAGTACAAGCAGTACAAGACTGGTCTACCCCCACAACCCAAACCCAAGTGAAAGCTTTCCTGTGCCTCACCTAGGTACTACCAGAGCTGTCCTCAGACTCTCCTCACTTCTTTAAAGAAACCCAAAAAGGTCTCTTGGTCTGAGGAGCGTTAGCAGGCCTTTCAAGGCGTAAGGGACTCCTTGAGCCAGGCCCCTGTTCTCAGGGCTCCTATCAGAAATCTTTTATTGTGCAGACAGATGCCTCTGACACTGGGAAAGGTGCAGTTCTATCACAACTAGATGAGAAAGGCAGGGAACACCCTATTGGATTCATCGGTCGCCAGTTTAAGGACAGAGAGCTAAGGTGGTCTACTGTGGAAAAATTATGTTTTTCTATTATGTGGGCCCTACGGAAGCTGAGGCCTTACCTCTATGGGACCTACTTCACTATGCAGACTGGCCATAAGCCCTTAAAGTGGCAGATGAACCTGAAGGGAGAGAATCTTAAGTTGCTCAGGTGGTCCATTAACCTCCAAGGCTTTGACTTCACTATTGAGTATAGGCCAGGTGTCCAACATAGCAATGCTGATGGGCTGTCCAGAATGTTTAACCAACCTGAACATGAGACTCATCCATGGGAGGAATAAGTCACCCTGTCCTTAGTCTGGGAGGGGCGAGTGTTAGGTAAAATGTCACTTACTGCTGTTTTACCTCTATATTTGTGGACCACCCAACGTTTGCTTTTGTTTGAGCTTCCTGTCCTGACTTTTCCAGTGAAGCACAGGCTTCAGCTGTGCTCCGCTGGGCTTTCACTCATTATTCTGGGGAAATTGACTTGTCCTTCTGACAGTCAGTACTGGGAAACATTGTTTCCCTTAGTCTTTTGACTTTGTTGCCACTTTTTGCAACTGTATTTCAGTGTGCAAAGTACATTACAGTACCATGCACTGGGGTCCTTGTGTTTTCAGGCCCTAGCCATCCCTTGAAGATTTGGTAACTGGACAATGTGCCTAGGAGTAGACTGGTGGCAGCAGAAGCTTTTTCAGATATTTCTATTAACTTTTATTGAGCCATACCACGCTTACCGTTTGTGGCTCATGACTATGACTAGTGTCGGTCAGGGCCATGCCATGAGGTCTTTTGTCTTCTCCTTTGGCCGTTTTTTTCGTTGGCCTTCCCCTTGCTCTTCGTGACCCAAGGAGTCCATATTTGGACATGGATTCTCCCCCGAAAGCCAGCGCTTTTCGTGGGATAATGCATGTCATATGTGTGGGTACTCAGGAGGTAGGCTGGGACTGTCTAGGTACAAGAGCTTCAGAGCCGCAGTGGTCTCTGATTGGACCACTCTTGGCATGCATGAGTGAAGCAGATCTCCTCATTGGCCAGCAGGGTGCGAGGACTCACTGGATCTTATGATTTGAGGAGGGGCTCTGAGTGCAGACCTGCAGATCAACCTTAGGTACGAATCGACCTATACACCGAGCCAAGTATCCAGAGAAGTGAAGCATATGCAAGGACTGTCCGGAACCACACAGAGAAGGTTTGGCACCCTAAGCCCGCTGTTGTCCCGGTAGAACTCTGCTTTGCACTCGATTTGTGAAAACCTGCAAAAGTGCTTCAACCCTTTTGAGTGGGATGACCAATCACTCTCAATGCCTCCTTGGTGCATGCAAATGAGCCTTCTCTGAAGTGTCCCTGTGCCCTTCAGTGGACTGACCTGCTTGTACCCTGGGTGTGCTGGAGGGTTTCTACATTGAGTTATGGCTCCAGCTTTGGGAGAACCCTAGTTTGCACTACAAAGCACCTTCTTGCCAAATCTCATCGTCCCTACTGTTTTGGGCCGCAAGAGAGAAGCGTGTGTCAGTCCGCGAGACTTGAGCGCTACTGCGTTACTGTGCCGACAGTGGCAGTCCCTGCTGGTGACTTTCCTGCCTTTCTTCAAGTGTCTTGAGACAAGCTGCATCGGTGCTTTCTTTGTCCTGCATTCGTGATGAGAGATCCAGCTCCTGATGTAAATCGGACCTATATCTGCACCCAAAGCGCCTGTGCACTTTATCCCGAAACCAAGGAGGGGATTTCATAGTCCAGGCAACCTTCTTCAAAGCTGCAAGTTTGATCTGGAGTCAGCTAAGTGCAGTGTATAATGTTACCACTTACCGGTGGCCCCTAGTTCATCCATACTGTTTTACGCACAAAGGATCCCTTGTGGTCCTTGCCTTGACTTGGGTGCCTCCTGCTCCCTATAGTCATCTGAAAGTTGGGGACAGCTTTGTTCTCCATAGCAGACCTACCTTTGGTTCTTGGAACCAAATTCCTCACACTCCTGTGTCCTCTTCTAACTTTTCCTTCCCATTAAAGTTTGTCCCTTCTCAACTTTACGTATCAATGAGCACTTTAACACATGAACATAGGATTGAGCACAAGACTCCAATCTTTGTAGGGCTGGAGTTCTTAAGTTAGAGATATCAATTTCTGGACTTGGCCATTGTGATAATGTTTGTGTGCTTTCCTTCCTTACAGGTTTTGGCAGGAATCCGCACTTTAATGCATTGACCGAAAGTGACTGTATATACATTTTACATAGTGAGTGTTTAAGTAGTAGTATTACTGTGTTTTTCATTATTCACCTGTGTTTGTTCTGGGCCTAATAAATTGTATATTTGTGATATACTACTGACTAAGAGCAATTCCTGTTGTCCAACTGTTTGTGCTCATCCACAATCTCAAATTGTCCCTACTACTCCTAAGACTTAGACTTGACTGCTCTCCAAGCTACCTCTCGACAGGTTTCCTTTAGTACACGGACTGCTAATAGTGCCATAGGCTTGGCAAGGGTGCAGACCATGAAGACTCCTCTCTGGTACAATTGAGATCTACCCAAACTCATGAAGCTGGATTTTCCACAGCAATGGCTGGGTAAACACATGCGACTACTTGGGGATGTGTTGACTGAAGAATGGCTTTTAACATTTCAGGCACTGAAACTGACACTGAAACATTTATTTCATCTATCACCATCAGATGAGTTCCACTACATCTAATTGGAAGGCCTTAGGGGACAGGCCTGTTCTGAGATTGAGGGTGAGCCTCCCGGGACACATAGAATTTATTTGGAAGTGGGCTACAATATAGTGGGCCCACAGAGCCCACTGAAGGAGACCATAAGAGGTTGGTGGTCTCCCTTCAAGTGAGATCCTTCCTCCTGCAGTTGGCACATGAGGTGTCCCTTGCAGGTCATCTTGGTATCAAGAAGACTAAGGAGAGGCTGTCCATGCAATTATACTAGCCCAAGATGGGGGTCCAGGTAGAATGTCACTGCAGGAGTTGTGCTACTTTCCAAATCTCTGGTAAAAGTGGCTTAATAATTCAGGCTCCATTGGTACCACTGCCTGTAATGGTTATACCATTTGAGAGGGTAGGGGTTGAAGTTGTTGGTCCGCTTGACCCTCCAACATCCTCTGGCAGCAGCTCTGTTCTGGTGTTAGTTGGCCATGCCACCAGACATCCTGAATCCATCCTACTGAAGACAGTAATTGTCAGGTCAGTTGCTAAGGCGTTTCTTGGCATATGCACTAGGGTTGGCATTCCCTAAAGAAGTTTTGTCTTACAGTGGCAGCAACTTCATGTCCAGGTATATGCAAGCCATGTGGAAGGAGTGTGGGGTCTCATACGTTTTCATCAGCTTATAATCCACAAACAAATGGTTTAGTTGAAAGGTTTAGTATAACTCTCAAAAGCATGATTGGAGCTCTTGAGGAGCCCCGGAGGAGAAGGTGGGATCTCATTTGACCATGCGTACTCTTTGCCTACAGAGAGGTCCCTCAACAAGGGGTTTATATTAGCCCATTAGAACATCTCTTTGGTTACCCTGTCAGGGGACCACTAGATATAGTTAAGGAAGGATGGGAGCTCCCTACTCCTCCTGTCACTACAAATGTAGTGGACTATGTGCTGGGAACGAGAAAGATAATGACCTTACTGATGGTTCAGGCCAGTGACAAGTTAATGGCTGGTCAGACCTTGGTCAAACATTGGTATGACTAGAAGGCTTCACTTGTACACTTCCGCCCTTGTCAAGAAGTCCTGATCATGAATCCCACAAGGCCTAGGGCCCTACAGGATAAGTGGTCAGGCCCTTATAAGGTTGTGAAGCAACTTGGTGAAGTAAACTATTTAGTGGACCTTGGAAGGCCTGCTCAAGGCCCAAAGGTGTAACATGTAAATAGGCGGACAGTATTCATCCCTAGGGTGGAAATGGCTGCTCTGCTCTTGGCATCAGACAGAGAGGAAGAGGAATCAGAACCCCTCCCTGACCTGTTCTAAGGCAATCCTTCAGATGGCTCCACAGAGGGTATCAAATTGGCCCTTCAGCTGTCTCCTAAGCAACAGGGTGAGATGAGAACTTTGCTGAGGCCATTCTCCTCCTTGTTCTCACTCACTCCAGGTTTGACACCTTGGTGCAAACATGACATGAACACTGGAAATAGTGTGCCTACCAAAGGTAGGAGCTATAGGAATGTCAGACAAAGGTAGGTCCCACATCAAGTCTGAGGTCAACAACATGTTGGATCTTGGAGTGATGGAACCCTCTAGTAGACCATGGTCTAGTCCTGTGGTTCTGGTGCCAAAGGCAGGTACCTCTGGATTGAGGTTCTGTGCAGAGTACAGGTCCCTGAGTACTGTCACCAAAACAGATACTCACCCCCTACCAAGAGTAGATGAATTGGTAGACAAGCTTGGTGCTGCAAAGTACCTGAGCACCTTTGATATCACTGCAGGGTATTGGCACATATCCCTGACATAAGGTGCCAAGGAAAAGGCAGCATTTTCAACTCCAGAGGGCATTACCAGTTCAGGGTAATGCCATTTGGATTGAAGAATGTACCTGCAACATTTTAGAGGTTGGCTAACCATGTTCTGAATGGATTGCATGAATTCCACATTGCATATCCCCACTTGGGAGGAACATGTAAAACACCTTGGGATTGTGTTTCAGGCTCTCCAGAAGGCCCACCTGACCATAAAGCCCAGAAAGTGTCAAATTGGTAAGGGTTTGGTGGTCTACCTTGGGCATGAGTTTGGTGGAGGTAGAATACATCCTCTTCGCAGAAAGGTACAAGCAGTACAAGACGGTCTACCCCCACAACCCAAACCCAAGTGAAAGCTTTCCTGGCCCTCACCTGGGTACTACCAGACCTGCCCCCCAGACTGTCCTCACTTCTTCAAAGAAACCCAAGAAGGTCCCTTGGTCTGAGGAGCGTGAGAAGGCCTTTCAAGGCGTAAGGTACTCCTTGAGCTAGGCCCCTGTTCTCAGATCTCCTGACTATCAGGAAATTTTTATTGTGCAGACAGATGCCTCTGACACTGGGAAAGGTGCAGTTCTATCACAACTAGATGAGAAAGGCAGGGAACACCCTATTGGATTCATCGGTCGCCAGCTTAAGGACAGAGAGCTAAGGTGGTCTACTGTGGAAAAATAATGTTTTTCTATTATGTGGGCCCTACGGAAGCTGAGGCCCTACCTCTATGGGACCCACTTTGATGTGCAGGCTGCCAGAAGCCCTTGAAATGGCTGATGAACCTGAAGGGAGAGAATCTTAAGTTGCTGAGGTGGTCCATTAACCTCCAAGGCTTTGACTTCACTATTGAGTATAGGCCAGGTGTCCAACATAGCAATGCTGATGGGATGCCAGAATGTTTAACCGACCTGAACATGAGACTCATCCATGGGAGGATTAATTCCCCCTGTCCTTAGTCTGGGAGCGGGGAGTTTTAGGTAAAATGTCACTTACTGCTGTTTTACCTCTATATTTGTGGACCACCCACCTTTTTGCTTTTGTTTCAGCTTCCTGTCCTGACTTTTTCCAGTGAAGCACAGTCTTCAGCTGCGCTCGGCTGGGCTTTTGCTAATTGATCGGGGGAAACTGACTTGTCCTTCTGACAGTCAGTACTGGGAAACATTGTTTCCCTCAGTCATTTGACTTTGTTGGCACTTTTTGCAACTTTATTTCAGTGTGCAAAGTACATTACAGTACCACGCACAGGGGTCCTTGTGTTTTCAGGCCCTAGACATCCCTTGAGGATTTGGTAACTGGACAATGTGCCTAGGAGTAGACTGGTGGCAGCAGAAGGTTTTTCATATATTTTTATTAACGTTTACTGAGCTATACCACGCTTCCCATGTGTGGCCCATGACTGTGACTAATGTCCATCAGGCCATGCCATGAGGTCTTTTGTCTTCTCCTTTGGCCATTCTTTTGTTGCCCGTCCCCTTGCTCTTCATGACCCAAGGAGTCCTTATTTGGGCATGGATTCTCCCCAGAAAGCCAGCGCTTTTCGTTTGCTAATGCATGTCACGTGTGTGGGTACCCAGGAAGTAGGCTGGAACTGTCTAGGTACAAGAGCATGAGAGCCGCAGTGGTCTGTGATTGGACCACTGTTGGCGTACATGAGTGGGACAGATCTCCTCATTGGCCAGCTGGGTCCGAGCACTCACTGGATTTTGTGATTTGAGAAGGGGCTCTGAGTGCAGACCCGCAGATCATCCTTAGGTACAAATCGGCTTATACACCGAGCCAAGTATCCAGAGAAGTGAAGCAGATACAAGGACTGTCCGGAACCACACAGAGAAGGTTTGACACCCTAAGCCCGCTGTTGTACCGGTAGAATTCTGCTTTGCACTCGATTTCTGAAAACCTGCAAAGGTGCTTCAAGCCTTTTGAGTGGTAGGACCAATCACTCTCAATGCCTCCTTGCTGCCTGCAAATGAGTCTTCTCTGAAGTGTCCCTGCGTCCTTCAGTGGACTGACCTGCTTGTACCTTGGGTGTGCTGGAGGGTTGCTACATTGAGTTATGGCTCCAGCTTTGGAAGATCCCTATTTTGCGCTACAAAGCACCTTCTTGCCAAATCTCGTCATCCCTACTGTTTTAGGCCGCGAGAGAGAAGCGTGCATCAGTCCGCGAGACTTGGGTGCTACTGCGTTACTGTGCCGACAGTGGCAGTCCCTGCTGGTGACTTTCCCGCCTTTCTTCAAGTGTCCTGAGACCAGCTGCATCAGTGCTTTCTTTGTCCTGCATTTGTGATGAGAGATCCAGCTCCTGATGTAAATCGGACCTATATCTGCACCCTTAACGCCTGTGCACTTTAAAGCAAAACCAAGGATCAGAATTCATAGTCCAGACAACCTTCTTCAAAGCTGCCAAGTTTGAAACTGGAGTGAACTAAGTGCAGTGTGTAATGTTACCACTTACCGGTGGCCCCTAGTTCATCCATACTGTTTTACGCACAAAGGATCCCTTGTGGTCCTTGCCTTGACTTGGGTGGCTCCTGCTCCCTATAGTCATCTAAAAGTTGGGGACAGCTTTGTTCTCCATAGCAGACCCACCTCTGTTTCTTGGAACCAAATTCCTCACACTCCAGTGTGCTCTTCTAACTTTTGCTTCCCATTAAGGTTTGTCCCTTCTCAACTTTACGTTTCAATGAGCGCTTTAACACATGAACATAGCATTGAGCACAAGACTCCAATCTTTGTAGGGCTGGAGTTCTTAAATTAGGGATATCCATTTCTGGAGTTGTCCATTGTAATAATGTTTGTGTGCATTCCCTCCTTACAGGTTTTGGCAGGAATCCGCACTTAACTGCATTGGCTGAAAGTGACTGTATATACATTTTAAATAGTGTGTGTTTAAGTAGTAGTATTACTGTGTTTTTCATTATTCACCTGTGTTTGTTCTGGGCCTAATAAAATGTATATCTGTAATATACTACTGTCTAAGAGTAATTCTTGTTGTCCAAATGTGTGTGCTCATCCACAACCTCAAATCGTCCCTACTACTCCTGAGACTTAGACTTGACTGCTCGCCAAGCTACCTCTCAACAGGTTTCCTTTAGTACTTGGACTTCTAATAGTGCCATAGGCTTGGCAAGGGTGCAGACCATGAAGACTCCCCTCTGGTACAATTGAGATCTACCCAAACTCATGAAGCTGGATTTTGCACAGCAATGGCTGGGTAAACACATGTGACTACTTGAGGATGTGTTGACTGAAGGATGGCTTTTAACGTTTCAGGCACTGAAACTGACACTGAAACATTTATTTCATCTATCACCATCAGATGAGTTCCACTACATCTAATTCTGCCATGGTTTGCCTCGGCAACTACGCTAGGATTTTGCTGCCCGGATCAGGACCATTTGGAGGCTAAGTTAAATGAAGAATTTGGCATGAAGAAGGTGATCTTGACTCTGTACCAAGTGGTGCTCAATTCCTCTCATCGTCGCTCAAGTGTAAATGGGTGTATGGTGTTGGCTACATTGACGCTGAGAACTGGCATCCCAGCCCCTTTCCATCTGATTCAACTGAACATTTTACACCGGATCTACTACACCAGAGATCTCTTACTTAACTGGGGTTGGGCCACAAGCCCCAATGTTCTATGCTGTCACAGTGCAATAGGCACATTCTATCAGATGACTTGGCTGTGCCTGGTGGTCTGCCAGTTCCGGTTCCCAATTCAGAGATGTATTTCTGTCATGCGCACCGAATATTCCCGGATGACACGAAGCTATGTTTATTGGGGATTTGGGAAGTTCTGAATACTCTAGATATGGTAAACATTTTAAAGATAATGCCCAAATAGGGGCGAAGAGGACTATAGCTCTACATTGGGGGGCCAAACATCTGCAAAGAGTCCCATCAGGCAGAGCCGGTGACTGCAGGCCCCCAGACAAAGGTATTTGAGCCCTCCGTGGGCCGTGTGTTGTTTTTCTCCCCATTCTTGGGCTGCTGCCATTGTTTTTCCCCTTGTGTGTTCTCCCCAGCCCCCCCCTCTCCCCTTCCATGTTTCTCCTTGGTCCCCTCCCTCCCCCTCGCCTCCAATCCTCCCAGCTCCCCCCTGATTGGCTGCCGGCCCGTGTGTTCTCGAGGCTAGGCTGCCTGCAGTCCACCGCGCTCGCCACTTCCATCAGGCAGAGCCGGTGACTGCAGGCTCCCAGACAAAGGTATTTGAGCCCTCCGTGGGCCGTGTGTTGTTTTTATGCCCATTCTTGGGCTGCTGCCATTGTTTTTCCCCTCATGTGTTCTCCCCAGCCCCCCTCTCTCCCCTTCCGTGTTTCTCCTTGGTCCCCTCCCTCCCGCCTCCAATCCTCCCAGCTCCCCCCTGATTGGCTGCTGGCCCGTGTCTCCTCCTCCTCTTACTGGTGCTACCAGGGCAGCCCCTGCCCGGCAGCCCCAGCGGCTAAGGGCCCCCTTAGGCAAAGGGCGGCTCCCTCCTTTGCGGCTCCCGGTGTGTCTGCAGGTGTCCGCAGGAGACGGCAGGGCCATTCCACCGCTTCATCTTGTGAGCTCCACCTGCTCCCTCGGCCCACCCCACCCCTACCTGTTCACTTCCTCGCAGTGCGGCTACACTTCTTTGTGTTCTGAATTTGTGGTAAGCTAGGGTTTTTCTCCCTCTGCAGGATTTTCAAACTTAGGTGGCCTCTCCGCTGTGTACCTGATACCCCTTACTGTGTTCTGAATTTGTGGTAAACTAGGGTTTTTTCTCTCTCTGCAGGATTTTCAAACTTAGGTGGCCTCTCCACTGTGTACCTGATATGCTTACTATGTTCTGAATTTGTGGTAAACTAACGCCTGCTGCTCTCTTCCTGTCCGCTTGCGCTTGTCCTGTCTTCCCCCACCCACTCCCTCCTATTCTATGGTCCTCTCTATCTCACCAATCTTTTCTAACTGCTTCTCCATTGACTATCCTGCTCTCCTCACTAAATCTGGTAGGAAAAAGTTTAAAAAGGACATCCTGGTCTCCAACCCAGGCCTCCCTATCGCTGACACCTACACTAGTGCCTCCTCCAAGGAAACTCTCAATGACATCCTCTTTTTCGTGCCTTCTCCTGACCTATGGACCCTTCATATGGTCTCTGTGCTCTCTCCTTTCTCCTCTTCTCCCATTAATGGTGGCACCCGTTGGGATGTCCTCTTGGCTTCCTTCCACTCCTCTAAGGCCATCATTAATGTCTATGCTGATGGGATCGTCTTGGTCCAAGGCCCTCAGGCCAACCTTCAGCTCTTCGATGGACGCTTCCCATGCCTCATCAACTTCCTTTCCTCTCCTGCTGTGCCCCCTCCTCTGTCCTCAACTAACTTGCCTCTTCCCTCCCTCCCCACCCCCTCTCGTGCTCCTTCTTCACCTCAGCAGGGCGTACCTCTGATCTGTACCCCTCCCCGGAAATTCTTCAAAGATGGCAAACTTCTCCACATTGCCACTCTTAACTCTCGCTCTGCCATCAAACATTCCTCTGATATCTGCCGCCTTCTTGAGGAACTTGACCTTGACGTACTCGGTCTCACTGAGACATGGTTCACGGCCAGCTCTGTCACCAGCTTTGACACACTCCTACCCGACGGTTACAAGATCCTCTCTGTGCCCAGGCCCAACCGTGCGGGGGGAGGTGTGGCCCTTATCTTCCCTGAGTGGATTCCTGCCACTGTTACTCCCATGCAGACCTACTCCTCTTTTGAATGTCTTGTCTGCCGACTCTCTCTCTCTCCTAGCCATTCCCTTACCGTGGCTACTATCTATCGGCCACCTGGTCAAATTTCCTCCTTCCTCTCCAAGTGGGCGGACCTCTCCTCCTCACTCCTGTCCTCAACCACTCAACTCCTCTTTCTTGGAGACTTCAATATCCACCTGGATGCCTCCTGTCCCCCCTCTGGACTCTTTCGCAACCTCTGCGACTCTCTCTCACTCTCTATTCTCCCATCTGGGCCGACTCATTCTGCAGGGCACACTCTTGATGCCCTGATCTCCTCTGACCTTCCCCTCTCTGTCCCTCTCTCCACTCCTCTCTCCTGGAGTGATCACTTTCTCCTCTCCTCCCACCTCACCCTCCCTACCCCACAGGCAAAGCCACCCCCATCACTGCCACCTTCCTTCTCGGTCATCCGACCCATGAAGCGCGTGTCAGTTGAGGCTTTCGCTGCCACCTTCTTGCCCCTCCTCCCCCTTCGGCTGACTCCCACCCTGACACAGCCCTCTCCACTCTCCACTCTGCTATATCTGATACTACTGATATCCTTGCCCCTGTCATGAGAATCCGCCTGAAGCCCAAAGCCAAATGTAACTCCTGGTATGACTCGGATCTCGTCACCCTTAAACGCAAGTGCAGGGTGGCAGAGAGGAAATGGCGTGCTTCATGTTCATCCTCTGACAAACTGGCCTGTTGCCTGCTCCAAAGGCAATACCGGCTCTCCGTTCTCACCAAGAAGAGAGCCCTTATCCAAGCCCGCATCTCTGCGGCATCTAACAATTCGGCCGAACTCTTTTAAATCTGCAAGGAGCTGGCCAACCCTGCTGCAGTCTCTACCTCTCCTGTCCCCTCCCAGGCCCTCTGCACGGCACTGGCCTCTCACTTAATTTCAAAAACTCAGGACATCCTGTCCTCACTCTCCTCCTATAACCTCCCCCCCTCTATTCCCTGCCCTTCCTCTGGCTCTTCTGCAGCCACCCCTCCTCTCTCCTTCTATTCCTTTCCCCTTTTTTCTGCTGACGAGGTTTCAAGACAAGTCCGATCTATGAAAGTCTCGTCAAAACAGGTCCACCCCTGTTCCTCCAAAACTATCAAGGACCACATTGACTCCTTGGCTCCTGCCCTTGCTGACTTCTGCAATCACTCCTTCGCCTCTGGAGTCTTCCCATCCCCTCTCAAGCACTCCCTTGTGCACCCCCTTCTTAAGAAACCCTCTTCCGCCCCTTCCTGCCCAGCTAACTATCGCCCAATCTCTATCACTCCCTTCCTGGGCAAGCTCCTGGAGAAACTGGCCATCTCCCAGCTTAATCTCCATGCTGAATGTGTTGGTAGTCTTCATGACCATCAGTCTGGCTTCAGAGCTGCCAGAAGCACGGAAACTGCTCTCCTGAACATCCGTGAGTACCTGCTCTCGAACCTTGACTCTAACATTCCATGTGTTCTCATTTTGCTTGATCTCTCTTCTGCCTTTGATACTGTCAACCATACCATCCTGCTCAACCGTCTCCGTGATAACCTCGGTATCACTGGTCAGGCTCTGACGTGGCTGACCTCTTTCCTCTCAAATCGACCCTCCCAGGTCCAACTGGGGTCTTTCCTCTCTGACATCTTCTTCTCTACCTGTGGTGTCCCCCAGGGATCTAACCTCTCGCCCTGGCTGTTCAACCAGTATCTGGCACTTCTCGCCCACCACATCCCCGCTCTCTGCCCCTACTTTCGGTGCTATGCGGATGATACCCAACTCATTTTCAGGCTACCCTCGGCCTCCTCTTCTCCTTCCCTCATCTCCGAGACAGTCTTTCTGCTATCCAGGAATGGTGTGCCGCCAACGACCTCTGCCTTAATGCCAGTAAGACTGAGATTCTACTCATCGGCACTCCCACTCCCTCCTTCCCTGCTGCTCTCTGGCCGGCCTCTCTGGGCCCTCTTCCTGCTCCTACATGCAAGGCAAAAAACCTTGGGGTCATCTTCGACTCCACACTCTCCTTCTCTCCTCACATATCCGACGTATCTAAGAAGTCACACTACCAGCTACACCTCCTCAGAGGTATCCTTCCTTTCCTCTCCTTCCCCCAGAAGCTCACTGTCTCTAGAGCCCTGGTTCTCTCTAAGCTGGACTACTGTAACAGCCTCTATCTTAATCTGCCCGCCTCTACTCTCCGCCCTTTGCAACTCATCCAGAACAGGACTGCAAGACTTGTCCTTGGCCTCAAGCTCAGGGACCGTATCTCTCCAGGACTGAAATCACTACACTGGCTCCCAGTGACTGCGAGGATCAAGTTCAAAACCCTCTGCATTGTCCACAAGGCCGTCTGGAGCCTTGGGCCAAAATACCTTCAACTCTCTCTTCCTAAATATCTTCCTTCTCGAGCTCTTCGCTCATCCGCCTCCAACTCCCTCAGGGTCAGCCGCTTCTCCAAACAACGAGTTGGGGGCAGATCTCTTTCCACTGCAGGGGCCTCCCTCTGGAACAGCCTTCCTACCTCCCTGAAACTTGAGGAGAACCACCTCCGGTTCCGGAAGCACCTCAAAACCTTCCTCTTTGCCTCCGCTTTCTCTCCCCCTCTCCCCTGCTAATATTACTGAAACTGCACTATATCTGCAAATGGGCCATTCACCGTTCACCACTCTCTCCTGCACTGCCTCCACGGCAACCCCTGCACTACGGGACTGTGTCTGTATCCATACAGCCCCCCTTCCCAGCACTTGTCTGCACTTACCTCGCACTTGCCACCAGCTGGCCCTTGTTATTTATCCTGTATGCTGTATGCTAATAACCCTGTACTGCACGTTCCCCTCTCCCTTTCCCCCATGCACTTTTCCCTTCACCTCTACCCTTGCACTTGCGCGATCTGAATGACACCTGGCCTAGTAAGATCGTTGTCTGTCTCCCCTTGTTCCCCCCCCTGCCTCGTCGCGCCTTGAAACACTTGTGTATAGGCGCGTTACAATTGCCTTATCATATCATATCATATCATATCATATCATATCATATCATATTATAAATGGGAGTGAGACCTACACGGCTGTATTTCGACAGAGGAGCGGGTGTATAATGCTTGCGGTTGCCCACAAAAATGTGTGAGGATATGGGGCAGTTGGGGGAACCTTCAGGAAGTCGAGGACAGACATGCTTAGTGGTTTTTCTGTCACAGTTTTGCTCTTATTTATTGTATGTATTGTTGGTACTACACTGTATGTTTTGCTATGTTCTCTTTGTGTTTGTCCTTTGATGTTTAAAAACTCAATCGAAAAAGAATGGTAAAAAAAGAGTTTCAAATTCCTGACTAACTCAAGAAAGCGTGGGTCATGCAACTTCTGCATACCACTTCTGTAAAAACATTCACTTGACCTCACCTTACTATCTAATTACAGAATGATCTCCATTTATCCTTTAATTAAAATATCATTAATACGGCTGCATTTACCCAATTTAGAGATTATCTTGAGACTTTTCTTCGTTTAGGAGATCCACGGTCATGCTTCGGATGTACTTGCCCCACTGAAAACCACCATGCTGGATGTCAAAGGGACCTATCACAGCTAGTTGATGCTGCTGGATCACGACTGATTATGTTATTAGATCTGTCACTGCATTTGACACAATAGACCATCAAACATTTTAAAATAGACTTGCATTGGATCGAAAACATGACCATTCAGCTTCTCTACGGTTCCAATCCTTCCTTCAAACTAGAAACATAGCAATGCCTTGGGTCGGGGTGCACTTGCAAGTCGCACACTGCCATGCATGCCATGACTTAATCTTGGAAACGCGTCCCGAATTTCTGTGTGTTAAGGAGACCTGGCTGAGAGACTCCTCTGAGCTGATATCATGACCGTGTCTCAGCCCATCCTGGTGGTGGGCGCTGCCCCTTTCACTAAACATTAAGTGTAAAGCTCTCATGGTAAGCCTCACGCTTTCCGCTTCCTTCTCGGTTCACATCTTAATAGTTTTCATCCTCTGGGTGATGATCCCTCCTTTGTTGAACAATTCCTGGAACTTGTTGCTCACCTGCACATGAAATATTCGCATCTAATAGTTATGGGTGACTTTAATGTAAAACTTAACCCCCTTCTTCTCTGCCCATCGCCCGTTTTGTTTCTGCTATGAAAGACCTGGGCCTGTATCAGCTTTTATCTGCACCTACGCACACATTAGGCAACATGCTTGACCTCATTTTCACCGACGAACCGCTTGTCTCTGTCTTCTCTCCTTGGCAGCTGATGTGCTGAGACCCCCTCACTGTCCCTTTAACTCTGCAGACCCCTGCTCCACGGCTAGCACCCGCACTTAAGGATACCCTAAAGTGCAGCTGGCATACTGTGTCTAGGGAAGAGGTGGTCTCTCTAATTCAAAGCAAATGTGACAGGGCCGATTCTCTCGATTTCTAATTTTTGACCAGGGATCAGGTAATAATGTCCCCATACATAATGTCACCGGAAAAAGCCATTGGCGGCATTATATAGGGTGACATTATGTACGGGGATGGGTTGCGGGGATGTCCCCTGCTCCCCTTGTATAACAAAAAAAATGTGGGGGGTGTCCCCCCATGTTCAATGTAATAATGTCTCTGCAAAAAACTGCGACTTTTTTGTCAGGAGACATTTTTGCAGGGACATTATTACATGGAACCTTTTGACCCACCTGTTTCAGTCTTAGCTGACCATCTGGCCCCCTTAAAATCTAAGAAAGTTTACCGCCGCCTCTCGGCCCCATGTCTTAATGAAGCCCTGAAATCTATCTATCTTAAGCAGCGGCAGCTCGAGCAGAAATGGCATGCAGACTACTCCCCTGCTTCTAGGCTGAAGTTTCAATCAGCCACTAAACACTATCATCTGGCCATCCGGGAAGCTAAAGCTGCCTTCTATGCGGACAAAGTGACCAAGTATTTCAACACGCCTTTGAAGTTGGTCTCTCTGGGCCGGTCCCTTTCCTCTAACATCAACCCCTTGGCGAGGGTCTGTTCGTCTCAGACTCTGTGTGACTCCCTATCAGCTTTCTTCATTCAGAAGATTGAAGTCATTAGAAATCTCATTTCTTCGGCCGGCCTAGCTAATCTGCCTAGCTTAATCAGCCTAGCTACCCTGCACTGGTTACACCTCTTCTAAAAAAGCTGTCCTTAGACCCAACTGTTCTTGCTCACTTCTGCTCTACCTCTCTTCTACCTTTCTTCATGAAACTGCTGGATGCACCCATTGCTCCTCTTCTTTCCTCTTTTCACGAGGAGTCCAGATACTTTGGCCCCTTTCAGTCAGGTCTCTGCCCGGGCCGTGACACAGAGAGTGTTCTGGTTTCACCAAAGGATGACTTTGCTTGGCTGGTCGGCCAGGTGAAGTTGGTGCTTTTTTTCCCCTTGATCTGTCATCAGATTTCAACACTCCCTCCTGCTCAACCGCCTTGCATTCGCCGGCCTCTCTGGACCGGTCCTGGCATGGTTTACTTTTTTCTTGGCTGACAGGGGCCACATTCTGCCTCTTACTTACTTACGGTCCCTTTTTCACTCTTTATCCTGTGATGTCCCGCAGGGATCCGCCTTGTCCCATATGTTATTCAATATTTACATCTAGCCTCTTGTGACGCTTGTCTGCTCCCGCAGCCTCCACTGCTGCTCCAATGACACCCAGATCATCGTCCAGCTTGACGTTTCTCAGTCAGACATGGCGTCTCAGCTAAGGGGGTGATGGCGGCGGTGGACGGGTGGATTGGCAGTAACTGGCTGAAATAGAATCGGGAGAAGATGGAAGTCCTTGTGGTTGGTTCTTCTAGCAGGAAAGACGGAAAAAGTTAAAGAGGTTGGCAGAGTTGAAAGTAACAGAGTGCTTGGGGTTGTTAGTTTGTGGGTGAAGGGACATTGCTGATGTAATACATTTGCTTTTGAATCAACTCCTTCCTTGCTGCAGACATAAAAGCTATGTACTTATCCAAGATTTTCAGGGGGTATAGGTACACTTTTCAGTTCCTTTTCCTGCCTGCCTTCTCTGACTCCCTTTGTTCTGGTAATGTGAAGGGAAAACAGTGCTTTGGGGCAGTAGCAGAAATTTGAGTCTGACTTCATAAATTCAAGATTTCCTGCAGCTTTTCGCAATGTTCTTGAACTTTTCAATGAGGCTTATCTTAGTACTTAAAAGTTAGAAATTGCAATGTTGCTATCATCCGATATTATTGCAAATGTAGCGTTGATTTGGCTTCACTGTCTTCGAAAGAGGCAAAAGTCTATTGCGTTCTTGTATTTGTGTTCGATATGTATGTGATGCGTTTTGTTGATGTTGTTGCATTATAGAGGTTATGACATTTGTGGCTGTCTTGCTAGACTACAAGTACATTATACTTTTACCTCTCCAGGCAAATGACCAGCCTTAAAGATATCAGTCATTTCTAATCCCTACATAACTATCACGTAGATGGAGAATTGTGACATTTGGAAAGCGTTCTCCTGTTAAATGTCTCCTGCACGTGAAAGCCACTGTCTGTGGTACAAACCCTACGTGATATGTTATTTAAGCAATAAACCCCGAGACACGGGGCATTACTGCGTCAGGTAATGCCCAGGGTGCAGAGCGTCTTGTAACCAAAAAATACACTACTAGGATCCCAGTCTAACGGGCCGGGGTACTAACAGCAATAAGCCCCTTGACGGGGGGAGCATTACTGCGTCAGATAATGCCCCAGGGCCTTCGTTAGCTATGTAACTATGGGCCCCAGGGCACTACCTGACGCGGTAATGACCCCCTGTCTCGAGGATTATTGCCTAATTAGTTTCATGAGTGCAGAAGTGGTCTCATGTTTTTTGAGAATTCATTATACCTTTGCTGGCGCTTAGACAGATTATAATGTCTTTTAGTTGTTGTCATATACAAAAGGACATGCGCTTTATCCTAGAAAGTAAAAGATCGTGTGTTGTTCTACAATCTGTTGGAATGGAACGTTTCTTACAGGAAGGGTTGAGTACGGGAATCAACACCACTGTGTTTTAATGGTATGAAAACCTTTCTGTGCTACTGCTGAAACCTGTAAAAGCCTATCTAACTCAGCATCAACCTATACTCCTAAATTGTTCACTTTTATAGTTTGGGGGAATATGCCCAGTTACTACAGTCAAATCATTATTGGACACATTTCTTGGGTAAAATGAACCAGTAGAATATTTGGAACGTCAGGTAGTTAATACTTATCCATGAATCTTTCAATTTGATGCCTTACTCCAAATTGGCTAATGGGGTTTGAGAGTTTCAAAATGCAGATTCTTATATTTGAAGCACCCTAATCAAAGGAGATAAGTAAATGTTAAAAAGAAGGGAGTTCGGGGGACATTTTGGTTCTCCACATTCAGGGTTATAGGGTGTAGACGAGAAAGAGGTTGTAATCATTTGTTGATAAAGATCAGCGAGAAATGTATAAAGCCATTTATGTGCCTAATATTTGCTCAAATAATATAGACATTTCAAAAGAATAGAATGACTGCTGGTGTTCAATGTCACACATACATCCAGGAGGGACAGATCTCCATATCCACTGGATCCACTGGATCCACCGGATTCTATTGCCATCTCAGGTCATCAAGAAAAGTTTTGACAACAGATTATGTTTTGTGCTGTGAGCGGCACCCTACTTGCACAAGTTTTGCACTTTCTTTGAAGAAGGGTTGGAGATAAACTGTTACAACACTTTTCACAGAGTTTATGTATTTATCGGGCACAACAATTGGGTAGAGAAAATGTTGGTTTGTTACTTTGCATAAGATTTTCAAAATGATTGATAGAAATGCAAGAAAAGAGGCAACCTGATGAGAGCCTTTGTTTTGCTTGTTATCTTACAGAGATTCGAGTTAGTGCTTTGAGTGTGCTATGTGGCACAGTTAGTATCAATATTTTAATATGTTTTTTAAACTTCTCAATCACTGAGGGTTTGTGTTTGGGGATACGGAATTCCTAATACATTCTGTAAAAAACCTTTTCAATTACAGAAGAGATCATTACATTATTATGCATTCTAAAATGTTCTTTTGTCTTTTACCCTTGAGTTCCATTGTGAACCATTATGATATATGTTTCTAAACGTTCTCCTTTGTTGCAGAGAGGACAATGGTTTTACTAAGTCCATCTATCAGACAATTCAAAAAAGATTCCCATTTTAAGTCCATTTCCTCACATTTACCTTGTTCAAAAGCTGCAAGGAGGGTTCATTGATGACAAATTGAAAGATGTATCCAATTGCACTGCATAGGAGGGATGCAGATGTATTATCTTTTGTTGCAAGATAATCACATTGTTCTGTGATCCGATGAATGTTAGTCAAAAATGATATCAAGTAAGTGGACACCTTGGCGGATCTGTCCAACTATTCTTTGCAAGTCCTCTAGATGCCAAAGGTTAGTGGTAAGAATGAAGTGTCATAAACTCTATTGCAGTCTTCTCATGTAGTTAGATGTCCCTAGTTCCGTGAGGGGACTAGCTGCTACATCAGCCATATTTCAGAAAAGTCAAGGGTTGCTGGATGGAATACCGACAGAAAGTAATCAGTCTGGCTTGCGAGCATGGAACAAGACTTCAACATGTTCTTGCAGTTCTGCACTGCAGGACATAGGCACTACTTAAAATTCATGTTTTTACTTCCAATGATTGCTAAACCACCTATTTTAGCTGTAGGTCTGTATTATAGGGGGTTTATGTACTTTAGGCAGAGTAGAACCAGCGTTTGCTCTTGTGATGAAATGACTTCTGCAAAGGAAGCACAGCTAGGAGAAACACATTATTTGCCTTCTCTGGTAGCGTGGGCCAAGTGAAGGCTAGACTCTCAGAAGGGTTGTGAATGCAAGCCACTGGCAACCCAAACAGCAATAGCACACATTTCCAAAATAAAAACTGTTCAATCCAGGTTCTATAAAGATATATACTTTGATTACTCAAATCAACTATACAATTAACTATCAGAAAATTCTGAAAAGCCCACCCCTGCAGAGGAAGATGCAGCACTCTAGATAGTTAACAGGGAGGAAAAACAGGCACGAAATGCAACAAGTAGTTAAAAAAGGATGCTTGCAAGACAAAGATACAAATGGGGACACTCCCTAGGGCACAGAAAGGCGAGCCAGAGGGACCTGGGGGACAAGGTCACTTCAAAGCACCTGATTCAAGGTTTTGGCAGTTCAACAGTACCAAACCAGGCTCTGAGGTGTTGCAGATGTGGGTCTAACCTGTTTCAGGTGCGGAGAGTCATATTAGTCGAAGCAGTGAGCTGGAGTCAAGTCAGTGTGAAGCAGGTGCATAGTGTGGTTTAATTGGGTGGTTGAGCAATGCAGTTCAGATGGCTCACCAGGATCGGTTTGAAGGCCGAGTTGGTTTGAAATGTTGGTAACTGCTGGTTCAGGTTGAAGTGTGATGGGATGATCCAGCTCTTCAAGTCATTGACCGGCGGTTAGAAGCTTTGACACTGATAGTCCAATGCTATGTTCGAGCAGCAGCAGTTTGTGTATGTCCACAGTGATGAACTTGGTTGTTTGAGCCAAACAGATGATATGCTCTACTTGGTACGGCGAGCAGGTTTAAAAGTGCAGCAGCAGGAATCAAGAGTTTGATGACGTGCTAAAAGTAGCAATGACGGATCCTTCTTATTCAAATGTAGTTAACATCATGCAAATGCGGTTCAATCAGTTTGATTCAGTGAAAACAGGGATCCTGGCTGTTCTGGCCCTCAGGATGCTGTGAGAGACACTGCAGGAGCAACATGTGTACAGACCGTTGGTCCAGTTTCAGATTTCTTGTTTGTGTGCTTTCATGCATGGGCACTGGTGTCCGCAACTTCAGTGATCCCATGTCAGCAGAACTTGGCATAGACACATTGGCAGCACAACCCAAGGTGAGGAGTGTAAGTAGCTCAGGGTCAATCTCTACAGAACCCTGAACCTGCCTTACAGTAAAGTGAGCTAAGTGAGGGTGCCCAAGGAATACTCCCCTTAGCTCCATCTGGGCCATCTTCCGCTAGCTCAGGGAGGTATCCATGCTCCTTGGTTGCTCCACTAGATGTCCTCAGAATAAGGCAGTATGTTTTATTTTTGTTTGTATGCAATTTCTTCTACAAACGGCATATAGGCCAACAAAAACTTAGGGAGTACACAGAAAATAGGAATTCCATCATATCAATGTTTTCTAAACGTGATAGACATTTCTCAGTGTATGGGCCCCGGCTGCGGAGTGCATTACTGCTTTCTTTGCGCAAACTCTCCTCCCTCATGGTCTTTAGGAAAGCACTGAAAACATTGTTTTCCAGTGATGAGTGTTAGTTGCTTAGGGACCATTACCCTCAGTCAGCTGACTGATAATGTTAAAACCTGCAACTAGATGCAGTTTGTCCATCGAGTGTGCAATATAACTACATCAAAATCAAATCACTCACAGATAGAAGACTCAGCCCGGTTTTTACCATCAAAACTCAATGGATTAGATTGGATCAGTGGAACTAACAGAGCAGTGCAAAAGGAAGAAGAACACATATTAGTACAGCCTGATCTGAATATTAACTTTAAAGGTTATTCATTTAATGTGCATGAATTACTAGGTGCAAAGAAGTATGGATCACAAAATGATACCTGTATTAGTGTTAACGTAGCCCCTGAGCTATCCTTCTGGGCGGGTGTTATAAATATAACAAATGTCCTCTTTAATACACGGCTCTGTAGATTTATGCATGCCAATGTGGGTCATCAGGGTTGTGTGGAGGAACTGAATTTGAAAAACCTAGCGATAGATGGGCTGTGCATGATAACCACATTCTGTCAAAATCATCTTGGTACCCATTTTCTATAATTTGTAGGCTGATAAGTCAAATTAGTGTTTGAGATTTGCATTTTTGAAATCAACATTATACTAAAGACAATCTTCTACTCTTCAATTGAGATAATGCTCCGGTTTGCGGGAACTATCCTCGACTTTCTGCCCAAACACCTTTCCTAGAAATATACTGATTTCCAAAAGCATTAGATCTGTCAACACATTATTACCATGAAGACCTCTTCAGCTCTGTCTTCCTTGCATTTTTGACAGCCAGCGAATGAGACTGAGATTCCATTGATTCCCCGTGCGGGCGCCTAGAGTTTGTGTGTTCTGAAGAAGAGTTGTTTCTTCAAATTCTCAGGCTCACCCATTACTACTTAAGGACCATCCCCTATTCTGATTGGGACTGGGGAAGCATTCAAAATGTTAATGGAATTGTCCCAACTAGAAAGTTATTTGAATCTGAAAGTAAATTGCTGTTATTTCTACGGTGTGATATTATGGAGACATATTCTGAAGTTGACGCCCATCTAAAATGAACCTGTAAGCAAGAGGTGTCAGACTCATATGCAAATACGTGTGAACATTTTTCACCAAATCTCAAATTTTATTATGCCTTTGATTAGGCATACATTTGAATTTAATTGTATTCATCCAACATAAAACAAGGAGAAATGCGACCATGTAGAGATTTTGAGGTGTACCATATGCCGTATATCCTGAAAAGGTTACTTTCAGTTTACCTTCAAAGACATTCTAAGACATTAAACAATACACAGACATAATGCTTGGAAAACTGATAAAAGTTAGCAAAAACAAGATGAGCAATCCAGACCTAAACCCAGTTTAATTAGCCTCTCTGTCTAGCTAGTTGGGTGATAAAACCAAAAGGCAATTGATGGGCTCAGGGGTCTACGTAAGACTTGATTTCTAAATGTAGGAATCGAGAAGGCTATAATTGCTTGTCTCTGCTGATCACGTAAGGCTAATTGCGTTTCGGGGGTAGTGGCCAGATTGCTCCGCCTTCCTCAGGACCAAGATCAAGTTATTAGGATGACCCTTGAGGATAAAATGATTAAAAGAGATATTTTTTAAGTGGGCTCTTCCATATCACATCCGTGATCACCTAATGTGAGTTTATATAGTGCCTACTGGTATATAAAGTATTATCTAAAAATAAGTTTGGAAATAGCTTGCAGACGTAGTCGAACATTTCACTAATACCACACCTAAAGTGCTCTTAGGATGAAAAGAAAGTGAGGGAGAGGACGGAACGCACACCCTTAGATAATATGTGACACACCTCTGTGACTTCAGAAGGGAAAAGCTCTCTACGGGTGGTGATTTAGTCAGAGAGCATGGCATACCACTTACCATCTATAAGTGGCGGTGGTATGCATTGGCTCTATGTTGTCTCAACTGTACAGTGTTTTTACCGGGAGCTTGTCAGCTACACTGGTAGCAAGAGTAAGAGACAAAAAAGGTTGTGTAAGCATTGTGCCTCACAGGGTTAGAAATGGTTGGAGGATGTGGCATACAGCATAATAAACATACCTGCTCCCCATGTGAAAAATCAGTCCAGTTGAAGCACCTCTATAGTTGATAATATTGTTGTCTCCCGGACTGTTTTTGACATGCTCGCAAAATATATGTATGAGAGAGAGTTACATGCCAAAAAGAATTGGGAGGTGCGAGCAAATTGTGCTGTTGCAAATATCCTTAAAAGTGACCTCTGGGGGCGTGGCTAGGCGCCGAGGCAAGATGGCTGCCTAGAGGATCGGCTCCGCCTCACATAAAAATAAAATAGCATTAGGATACATAATTTTATGTTGAAACTTACCTTAATCTTCGTACCGAGGGTTGTAAACATCCCGCTCACACTCTGTGGAACTTCTCCGCGGCTCCGGCGTCAGGAAGGGCTCCACACGCTGCAGGCTTCTGTCACGGGCTTCCGCCTCGGATAGACGTCGGAACGCGAACCGCCCCTCGTGAGGAGAGGTGCAGCGTTCCTCATCAGCTGACAAGGAGGACTGGGCCTAAACTTTAAGCACCTTCCCACGAGAGCGCCACCTGCTGGAAGACAAAATAACAAAAGTACAGTAAGAAACAGCCTTTAAGTGAACTCATTAATATTTTTACATAATAGCATACTGAAGGAAAAGGCTAAGGGAAAAAGAAAAAAAAAAAGACATAAAAGTGTGTTTCATAATAGAGGCAACACTGGTCTCCAACCTTATTGAGGAAGCTAAAAGTAATTAAAGGGGCGAACAGGCTACTCTACAAAATCACACAGAAAATCTTAATACTGAGCACGTCATTCAATCTCCCTTCTGCAAAAACCCATTTCTCCCGTAAACTTTACATCACTACCATGCTTTCTTGCTGCAACTTTCCGATATTGCACAGTTAGACAGGAATATGATCATGCAGCCGGTTTATTCCTACAGCTCCACAGACTCAAACCTCTATTCACGGATAACAGCTCTAAACAACTAATCTATTGCAATCTCCAGTAGTATATGCCTTATTATTCTGGGCTTTTCCACTTTTTGGTCTCTCCAGGTCAGAGGTAAGCTTTGGGAATAATATGGATGTAATAATTATATACTACTCGTCATCATAATTATCTTCTACAAAGAATCATACGCCATAACTACTTGTTAACATCTTCTCAGATATGGCAACCAGCAAAGCAAACCAAAAAAATGGCGCCTCTATCAAAGACGCTACCGCCTCCTAAACTACTCTTAAAAGACCCAAAAGCGACTCACCACCCCCAGTTGGAATCTCAGACCCCGCTATTGAAACCATTCTTGCTGAAATCAGGGCACTCAAACCCTTTATGGAAACCACTAATATTAAGTTACAGCAACTAGATGAAAGGTGGATGGGAGTTAACAACAGAGTAGAAGAGGCAGAGAAAAGAATTGGCGCGCTTGAAGATTTAGCACCTAAGGTAGCACAAATGGAGAAATCCATCAAAGAACTTCAAAAGCATAATGAAGATTTGGAAAATCGAAGTAGGCGCAATAACCTACGCATCTCTGGCCTTCCTGAAGGAGCTGAGGGCACAGACCCCATTGCCTTCCTACAAAAATTCTTACCGGCCATACAACATTTGCCTTTGGAAACTACTTTTAATATACAACGAGCCCATAGGATTGGCCAACCCTCAGTCTCTCCCTCAGCTCGTCAGCCACCAAGAACGCTCATATTCTACCTTTTGGAATACTCTCAACTGCAACTTATCATCTCCACAGTTAAAGAACGTAAATCTCTAATTTGGCATGGCAGTAAGTTATTTATCTCACAGGATGTTGCTAAAAGTACAGCACAAAGAAGAAAAGTCTTTGTGGCACTCCGGCCTGCTCTTAAACAACTTAATGTCCGATATGGCCTGTTCCACCCTTGCTCCTTTAAAGTTACATACGAAGGACGCTCCGCAGTCTTTGATGATCCTGCTGACTTAAGGCTCTTCATACAATCCATCAAAAATGAAAACATGGACACATCCTCTCCAGCGGCGACCTCTAATTCACCTACTACTTGAAACTGGATCTCCATCACTTCACTTTTATACTAATAAGTACCTAATTACCTAATGCTATGATTTTTCATTGATATTAACTATGTGGGGTGGGCGCTCTTTTGGGTCCATCTTCCACAGGTAGTCGCTTTTTCCTAGTTAGCGACCCGGTAGGCATCTCCTATCCCCCATATATTTCTCCCTTTAACTCCTTTTCCCATGTCCTGTTTGATCTCTAAAATTATTCATTCGCCAAGGTATACTAACCGTCATAGAGTGATCAAACCCCTCTCTCCCCTCCCTGACCCCCAATGTTCCTTCCCTCTGTACAAATATTGGTGTAAACATAATTTCAAACGAATAACAATGGTATATGCTTTTTTATGTACGATATCCATAAGGTGTATGAATATCAAACCTCCACCAGCTAAATGATCTTTAAATGCATAACATGAAATATCAAGGGTTGCAAAAATCCAATGAAAAGATGTAAAGTATTATCTCATCTGAATAAATTTAAACCAATAGTAGCATGTCTACAAGAGACACACTTATCCCTCAAAGAAACAATGAAACTCAAGTCTCTCTGGGTGTAGGAGGTTGTAGCGAGTCCAGCTTTATCCAAGAAAAATGGTGTTGCTATACTTATTAGTAAGAAACAACCCTACAAAATCCTTGCCCAAGAAGCAGATACAAATGGTAGATGGGTTTGGATAAAACTACAAATTGACACGACACAAGTATCTATTCTCAATATTTATGGTCCTACACTACCAGATCCCTCCTTTTGGAATAATATCAAACAAATGATTCTGAAAAATGACTTCACCAACTTAATTATGTGTGGCGATGTTAATCAGGTTCTTGACCCTTTTTTGGATCGTAAATCCAGCTGCATATTTAAACCCAACAAAACTCATAAATCCTTTATAAAATGTCTAGGAGAAACAGGACTTATTGACTCGTGGAGGATATCTCATCCTTCACATCTGGATTATACCTTCCATTCCCCCCCGCACAACACATTGTCACGTATTTACTATATTTTTGCTACAAAGACTCTATCTGGATCCATTATAGACTCCAAGATATCCAATATCATTATCTCTGACCACGCTCCAGTCGTCACTTCCTTCTCCCTTACAGATATGAACAAAGGTTCTTCCAGATGGAAACTCAACAATTTTCTTTTAAATGATCCTAAATCTATTCAATCCATCAATACTTTCATTCAACAATACTTTAACGAAAACCAAGATCAAGATACCTCCACTGTCAATAATTGGGATGCATTCAAAGCGGCCCTTCGTGGTCACATAATGTTCCTATCAGGCAAAAATAAAAAAATCCAGAAAAAACATCTTGATGATCTTTATTCTAAACTTACTATTGCAGAACAAAACCACTATATTGACACTAACTCATCTAACCTACGACAACTCATTAAGATACGCTTTGAAATCAATAAAGAAATCACTGAGTTAGCTGCAGGTACCATTATTAAATATAAAACAAAGATCTATCAAACCTCTAACAAAGCAGGTAAAATGCTAGCTTCTTATTTAAAAACCAAAAAAGAAAAAGTTCAAGTCTCTCACATTCAAGACAAATTGGGCAAGATGTATCATAGGTCTGATGCAATATTGGAATGCTTTAGAACATTTTATACGGACCTATATACTCCAGAATGTGCTATTCCCAAAGAAAACATTGATTCCTTTTTGAATAACATCAGCAGAACCACCTACCCCGAAATTGATCTATCTCATCTGGAAAAGGACATCACCTCTATTGAGATTACCAAAGCCATCCATGGCCTCGGAAGAGGTAAAGCACCCGGCCCAGATGGACTATCCACAGAATTCTACAACAAATTTTCTCAACTCTTAACACCTAAGCTCAAAAAACTTTTTTCATATTTTATTTCACAAAAATGTTCCTCCGGATCCTTTTCTGAAGCTTTACTTATCATCTTTCCAAAACCTGAAAAGGACCCAACTCTTCCTAGCAACTATCGACCCATTTCCCTTATTAATATTGAAAGCAACATTTTTGCTAAAATACTTGCCAATAGAATCGAATCCTCTCTCCCAAGTCTAGTTAAACCAGACCAAACAGGTTATGTTAAAGGACGTAACATATCCTCCAATGCAAGACTCCTACTAAATGCCATCAACCTTGCAGCTAATGACAAAAAAGACACTCAAGGCTATGCGGCCATTGCATTAGATGCGGAAAAGGCTTTCGATCGTGTTGACTGGAATTTTATGTTTCAATCTCTACGTTGGCATGGGTGTGGTGATACATTTATTTCACTGGTTAAACTTCTTTTTTCTGCCCCCAAATCCGCTATTTACTTAAATGGTCAAACTTCCTCCTCTTTTCCCTTACTAAGAGGAACGCGTCAAGGTTGCCCCTTCTCACCATTACTATATATCCTCTCTCTTGAACCACTACTTGAATTAATAAGATCTAACAAAAACATCCCGGGAATTCAAGTTGGTGCCTCAATAAATAAAATAGCCGCATATGCGGATGATATTCTTATATTAATTAAAAACCCCAAACTTCACATTCCCAACCTCTTGAGTGTATTATCGCAATTTGGTCAGGTCTCAGGATATAAATTAAATACACAGAAATCAGAAGTCATGCCCCTAAATCCATACTGCCTCAAACATGATATTGCCACTTTTGGCCTCAAATGGTGCAGTAGCTCTGTCAAATATTTAGGTCTTCGTTTTGCCCCAACCATCCCTAATACGATCAAACTCAATACTGAAACCCTACTGGGCACCCTTAAGGATCTAACATCCAAATGGTCTCCACTATACCTCTCCTGGTGGGGACGCTTAGATACTATCAAGATGATGCTTACTCCCATAATTCTATACTATTTGCAACTTCTCTCCGTCCCATTATCCCTTTCCTTTTTCAAATCCATTTACTCTATTCTACTCAACTTTCTTTGGGGAAAAGGAAAAAGCAAAAGAATTGCTCTGACGAAACTGAAAGCCCCCTATGATATGGGAGGAGTTAGATTTCCTGACTTTAAGTCATATCACTATGCATTTCTTATAAAACAGTCTTGTCAATGGTTCATGGACCCTATATCCGCTGATATCCCGACCTGGTTTACATTAGAAAAACAAGTAGTTCTACCACACGACATCACGGACTATATATACATATTTAAACATATGTCTACAAAGATTTTAGACCCTATTAAAGCTTCAATCTCAGCTTTACAAACCTTTCTCTTTCCCACACTATAACCCCAAATAAGCATCTTTCCCCACTATTATGGCATAATAAGAACATAGTAATCAACAATAAGATCCTCAACCGCAAAACATGGATTCAAAAAGGTATCAGCTTCATCCAACACATTATAGAGGACCCGCATATCCTATCCTTCCAACAACTCTCTATCACATTTAACATTCCTAAGAAGGACTTTCAATTTTATAACAACTTAATAAATTCCTGCCTTGATGCACTTGCCCAATTTTCCAATAAAACTCTCACTCCAGATGCTCTTAGACTAATGCATCTTACTATAGTTGGTGAAGTTCGAGCCTCTAAAATATACAATATGCTCACCTCTACTTTTAAGATTTGCCCTATACGTCTGAAATGGGAACTTGACTTGGGTTTCATGTTTGATGACGAAATATGGCATCGTCTGTTTGCTAAGATCAAACATATATCGGTATCAGCAAATATTTCACAACACTATTATTTCTCCATGCACAGAGCATTCATTACTCCGGCCAAACTGGCTAAGTCTAATCCGAATTATAATGCAAAATGTTGGTTATGTGGCATATCTCCAGCCACGTATATACATATGTTTTTTGAATGTTCATTTGTCGTGAAATTTTGGCAGGAAATTTGGATGCTTCTCAAGCGTATCTTCTGTGTTGATGTGCCCTTTTCCTTTGTTAACATATTTTTAGGAAGTATAGCTATTACATCTCATTTCCCATCTGACTCTGCTAGACTTTATGATTTATTTATCTGTGTAGCTCTAAAATGCATCACTGCTAACTGGAAAGACTCTAGTTTGCTTTCTCCTAAAATCTGGTGGAATACCATTTGTAACACTCATAAACTGGAAATGTGCATGGCCAATAATCATAACACAATTCCCAAATATAATGCTAAATGGTATTATTTCACCAGGTATCTTAACTGTTTTAATGCAACCGCTCATGGTACATGAATCTACACCCAAATATTTACAACATTATCTATATTTCCATACTCATATTGAAATGCTTGTACTTAATAATATTTGAAATGATTAGTTTAATTTTGATGAAATAATCCAATATACCCATTCCCCCCCCTATCCTCTACCCTCCGGATTCTTATATGTCTCTTGTCTGTCTCCCTGTATGTCTCCCCCCTAATCTCTATATTCACTACATATAACTCACTCTTTGCAAACTTATCCTACTATTAATTTTATACTACTTGTTATATTCATGCGGTTTATATCTACTATAGTGTATATGATATTCGCAAGTGATTCTAACAAATGTTTTAACACATTATTTATGTATATAGAAATACTATTATAAGTGACCAGAATCATTTACTATGTCATTTCTTTATGGTTCTTGTTTTATTCAAAGTCTGTAAATTGTCGATATCTGTATCAAACTCAATATTTAAACAATAAAAATCATTAAAATAAAAAAAAAGTGACCTCTGTCCACATGTCAATCACGGCGAGGGAGGGCACTTTAAATGTGGCGCTCCATCGGTAAAGCTGCTGGTATCAACCCGTAGCTCCCTAGTACTTCCATGCCGTGGAGTTACATGGGAAAGCCAAACACCAAAAAATGTTCAGCAAATATCCAGTGGCTATGTTTAATGACATTTCCAATGTATAGGTGGTAATCAGAAAACGTAAATGTGTGTAAAATGTCCATTGTAGCCATCTGGTTGATGTACAACTGGGATAACATTTGGACATCATATAATGTATCTTTTTGTTACATTATTTCTATATGTATTGTCCCAAAAATGATGATAGTGATATTTAGCTGTACAGAAGAAAATTCCATTTGCAGCTGGGACCGATTTTGCGTGACTTAATGAAAAACACATTTCTGCCTCTTTTACTAGTTTATATAATGCATCATTAAAAACCCACATCAGCCCCTGTGAGCGAACTAGAGTGTTGATGGCTTCTCTAATTTGATATCATATCGTGCAAATGAATAGTGTTAGTTCTTTCTTTTTGTCAAATTTAAGGTGTCCGAAAGTGGGAGCATGTTCAAAACGTTTTAGGAGGATGCTGTGTTTTAGAATGTTGTGTTGAATATTGCTCCCCATTTTTTTAAGCACAGCAATAACGTATGAGGACTTTCGAGTCCACATTAAATGCCCAAATCAATGAATGGTGGTCTAGTGTCAGTATCCTCTGAAACCTACTTTCCCACTACCTATGTAATGTGCGCTCAACACATCGCCTTGAAGGTGGGGGCCTCACTTGAAGATACTGCCAGCATCGTATTTAATGCTAGGTGGAACCATGTTATTTTTATTATATTGCTGGTGGGCATGGTCATGTGCCCGTAGTGATTTCTCTGTCTGCATCTGATGTAATTTCCAATTTGCAGAAAGTGAAGTGACCCTACAAATCATTTATGAAAATTTGTTGACAAATGTCTATAATACAGGTGGCTCTCCCAGGAAGCGGTATTCAGTGATCTGGGACAAAGCTGCCCTACAGTATCCGAAACTCATGCTGGGGTTTTTAATGGGTTGGGCGAGGGATTGTGTTGGCCACTCGGTTTTGGAAGGTGTCACATCATCAGTAAATTGTAAGTGGGATGTTGTGTGTACCCGCTCAGCTGTTGCCTTGCCCGGACTTGAGGTGTAGGTTTGGTTGTATTGTAAAGCCAATGACGAGTATGCTTGTCCTTTTTGCACAGACTTGCATAATAGCCTGGCACTTAAGGGTTTAAGAGCCCTACTGTTACAGCTGGAGGTCACCCCATTGTGATAATGTAAATAGAGGTGTGAATAACCCCAGCTGTGTTTTTCACCACACTTGCTGATATGTGCCTTTTGCATCGTCAAATATCTGGTGATTCTGTTCTCATTTTAATGGGAATCTTGATGAAGAGAGCGTCCTATCCGCCTAACAAGCTTGACAAATTATTGTATACAAGGAGTCTGCAACCTGCAGCCCTACAGATGTTTTGAACTATGACTCCCATGATCCTTCTCCATTGACTAAGCTGATTGCAGCTGATGGTAGCTGTGGTCCAAAAACGTCTGGAGAACCAAAGGTTGTAGACCCCAGGGATGCAACATTGCTTGCAGGACCGCCTGCCCCGGTCCTTAGCACAAATGGCAATAGTGTTTATGAGAGCAGGATCACACCTACATATGGTCTCAACTGTTTGGACTAATTATTACCTATGCTCCTATGCTACCGCTGTAGGCACAGTATCACCCTGTTGTCTTACTATCCTGTGCCAATGCAATTGAGCAATGCTTAGTTCTATGATATCATAACATGACATGCATGAATACTGCCTACTACTGTATACCAATGCTATGTATGGTGTGTCTATCTATTGCTTTGCCTAGCAATAAGCTACTTGCATTGTTGATTCTGCACGTTTATTTCTGTGTCTAACCTAAGTACACCTAAGCAAGCTGCCTGTGTTGCTGATTCTGCACATTCCATGACCACACCTGGTTAGGCCACACCTACTAACACGTGCTGCTAGTATATGTATTTCAGTCCTTTGCCGCCAGCCCTCAGCATTGCCTCCGACTGTATATCACCATTTATCTAGAACCTGGCGCAATATCAATTATGTTGTCAGCATAGAGATCTCCTCATCCATCACCACTCTCTATGACCCCTCTCAACAATATGTATGCTACCACTACCTGTTGGCTTATTTAGTGTACATCCTATGGCCTGCAATCCTAGAAAGCTATATTCACCCAAATCACACCACCCTACAATAGTGGACCATGACTAATCTGGCGGAGACACACATGGGAATCAAACCCACAAGGTTCCTCCCCAAGCTCCAGCGGAACAGCCCACCTCGATCTATCAAACCTACCAGGTTCCTACCCAAGCTGAAACGGCCTTCCAACTCCCCGCTATGAGAATCTCCAACAAATCAGAACACCAACCGTATGGCCTCTTTTAACTCTAAGATTACCTTGGATCCAATCAAAACTAATATACCTTGCCTCACCTTAGCTAGAAATAACAGACTTTGCTCTAGACTAACTAGGTTCCATGAGCCACATACCCAAACCCAACCTAACATGTTGCACAGCCGGAGCTGTCCACAAGGGACGACTCATAATATCAGCCTTAAGGCTGTCAAACAAAAAAAAAAGAACATAGCCCAACTTCAAAACAGCATCATCAACCTTCCCACAGACCTCCAGCCATCAGATCAAAGGCGCCTTAATAAACGCTAGATCTATGGTCACTCATGCTATAGACATAGCAGACTTACATAGGTCCAGAGACGTAGATTTTCTTGCCATATCGGAGATCTGGTTACATGCTGTGGCTGGATCACTGGCCCTACCGGACAAATATACTATCATTAGATCTGACAGATTAACGTCAAAAGGAGGCAGTATTGCCCTGATCGCAAAATCCAATTTAGGTCTTAGAACTGCTAATCCCCCCACTGTAAAATCATGTGAAATACTTCCAAACCAGCCACCTCTAACTTTAGCACTCTGACCATTCACCTAATTTATAGACCCCCAGGGACTAGAGATTGCTTTGAGGATGACATCATGACCATACTATCAGATACTAAACCTAATTCACAAATACTCGTACTAGGTGACTTCAATTTAGGTTTTAATGACCCCAATGACCAACCAGCCAAGACCCTCTCTGAGACCCTTATCGAACTAGGCCTCACGCAAAGAGTCAACCTGCCTACCCACGAGAAAGGTAGAATATTAGATTGGGTCGCAGACCATAACTGCGAAACAGAAATTACATCTGTTGAACCCCAGTCATGGACTGACCACTATTAAGTCTCCTTCAACACCTCGGCCACACACCTACCAGTCAAAAATATGCCAATGGCCCTACCTCTCGCAACTAGGAACAAGAAGAGAGATATCACAGTGGATAATCTCATGCCTCTCCTGATTCCTACACTGAATGCTGCACCAGAGTCCCTAGAGCCTACGGCATTAGTATACCTCTACAACTCTTCAATTACTCAAGCTTTGGATACTGTTGCCCCTGTCAAATTACGTAAAGCCAAACCTAGAGCACATCTCAATTCTTGGTTCACACCGCAGCTCAAAATCCTCCGAACTGAGAAATAAAAATGGAAGTCTTGTGGAAAAACTTGCCATTGTAAGAAAATCTGACCAAAATATCCACTAAATACAAAACAGAAATTCTACAAACCAAACGTGAAATGTACAATGACAGGATTCACAAAGCCAATTCCAGTACTAAGGAAATCTTTGTGATCCTGAAGGAATTGGAAACGCCAATCCCACCAGAGGACCTGTGCACTAAGGACAAAGTATCTTGTACCAACATCCAAAAGGCATTATCTAACAAAATTACTTCTCTTCAAAACAAAATTGCGTCAAAGAGATGTAATCTCACTAAAAAAACACTGAGGACAGCCAACAAAAACTTGACCAAAATGCCCTACCACAATTCGAGTTCTCTCAAGTCACTACGCAAGAGGTGGCAAAGATAATTCCCTCTCTTAAACCTTCGAGATGCCAGGGAGATATATGCCCAGCACATATTATCAAAGAGGCTGCCAAAGATCTGGCCCCGTTTATCTCTAAACTAATAAATGCCTCCTTCCGTAACTCTAATGTCCCTAACAACCTTAAGGATGCCTGGGTTTTGCCGCTGCTAAAGAAGGCTTCATTGGACCCAACTATTCCTACAAACTACAGGCCTATAACTACTGTCCCATTCCTGCTTAAAAAATTGACAAAGCTGCTTATATCTAAATAAAGTCATACTTAGAGTCTAACAATTTATTAGGACTACGCCAATCAGGCTTCAGACCGCTCCATGGCACAGAAACCGCCTTGATTGATTTAAAAATGCAAATTAACCTCCTACTGCTCCTCTTGGGCTTATCAGCAGCGTTTGACTTGGGGGACCAAATAGTGCTTTGCAATCATCTGTCCACTGCGGCCAACTTCTCCAAAAAAGCCACTAATTGGATCCAATCCTTCCTTAACAACAGGACTATGACAGTTTTTCCCCTTCGGCCGCTGCTGATCCTTCGTCCATTACTTGTGGCGTACCACAAGGTACATGTGTCTCACCAACCATGTAGAACATATTCACAAAACCGTTGTTTGACGTTCTGGACTATATGGGTATCACCTACACTAATTATGCAGATGATACTCAAATATTCCTACCCCTTACGGGCGATTACGACTTAGACCTGGCTCTACTCAACAAAATGTTCTCAATCATTCAGGCATGGATGGCCACACATGGCCTCCGTCTGAATGATGACAAAACTGAGATTTTGATTTTAGGTGCCCCAACCAACCTCAGCAAACGTGGATGTTAATGTACGTCTTTTAACATAGACGGCACTGTTATCAAAGTCGCCAAGGAGACAAAAACCTTAGTTTTCTACCTTGATTCAACCTTGAATCTAGGGAAACAAGGCAACGCTATGTCGTCAGCTACAGCATATACGTGCAAATTGATCCGGGCTTGCAAACCATTCCTATCTAACAATAGCTGCATCACACTAGCAAGGGCCTTAATCTTGTCCAAACTTGATTATTGCAATGTCCGTTATGCAGGCGCTAATAAACAGGTTCTGAAGAAATTGCAAATCCTGCAAAATAACGTTTTAAGAACGGCACTAAGCATCCCGAGGAACCACCACATTCCTGAAGTGAGAAAAAAAACGCACGTGGCTATCTATCAAAGACAGATTCCAGCTCAGAATTGCTTCCATCACACATAAATATCTGAACAATGCTGCCCCACAATATTGAAGAGATAAAACCACACAAAAATCCTTGTCAAGACCTACCAGATCGGCTAACTCAAACTGCATCACAGTCCCTAGATTCAACCTGAAAAAGGCTGGGGGAACCAGTTTTCCTGTCCAGGCTGCCCAACGCTGGAATGCCCTCCCAACAAACCTGTGGATGAAACAGACTTTCGTTAACTTTAGAACCAACCTCAAAAAATGGTTAGTGTCAAACGACCACTGACTGCCCCCCCTCTTACCGCTGTCGATTATATGAACAGTGTGGATCTTGCCTGAACTGTCGCCATGCTTGTTGTCTTCTTCTGCACTTAGCTATTGTATTAAGACCGCTGGTTGCTGTATAACTATGTAACTCAATACTTGTAACCTCTTACGAAAGCGTCCAGATACAGGTGGGTCAGGAGTGCAATATAAATAAAACAAACAAATAAGCAAACAAACAAGTGTACGAGAGCATTCATTCAAACCTTGTCCTCCATGGCACACCATGAAGGCAAGGCCTAGCCACTTTCAGCCTCCCTGCAAGTGACTGCGGAGCAATAAGGTGAGCCAGCCCAGGCCACTGTCACCAAAGCCCACCTCATCTCTCAAAGCGACATGGCAGATGCCATCAAAACTTGCAGTGGCATCAAAGCGAAGAAGCCATCTGATCTATCCAAATGCAATTTTACATACATACACAAAAATAATTCAGGGTCCCACGCATTGCAGTAATGTGTATTGCATTGGTTACAGTTCTATAAACAACGAACTGCAGGCGAGCAACAAAGGAGGTAGGCGTAGGTGTGAATCCTGGGCGGCGCGACCGCAGTCAGCGACTATTCAAGTTTCTGTAGCTGGGGGAGTGTAGGGAAGAGGTTGTAATATGTATGATACATGTTGCATCAGCCAGTGGGCAAGTTCACCTGGCAGTCCCTGGCAGGAGTTATAAGAAGGCGATGCAGAAAATGTGAAACCCAGTCTGATTTTCAGGATACCCAGTGAAGATGCAAACAATCCCCAGGGAGAGCCCGTGCCCGCCTCATTAACAGTGCAGACATTCCGGGAAAAATTGATTAAATGTTGCTTTTTGTCTTGCACACCCCCGCACCTCATTTCCCTGCGACATAGCTGACAGAGTGCGCAGCACTGGAATTACAGAGCACTTTGCAATAGCAGTTACCCGATGCTTATTCGCAAAAGCACCTTCAGTCCGTGCCAGGCTTCCCGAACCATTTGCAAATAAATTACACATTTTATGATTGCCCAATTGCAATTGTGCCTCATTTCATCCAGCTCCGGAGGATAAATCGACCTTGTCGCCATTTGAACCTGAGATCGACGGGGTGACATCGATATTTTTTTCCGCGCAGAACCTACGCCGAGGAGCGATGAGAGAGAAAGCGCGCGAGATAAAGGGGGATCCAATTTTAAGATAAAGTAGAAACGAACCGAGGTGGTGTGTTGCTTGATTTAAATATTGAAGATAAAAAATGAATTTCCCTGTTTAGTTTGATCCAGACTCCGAAACATCTAATTAAAACTGATGCGCTTATTTAGTTTCCAATTCATCACAGGTGGGCTCATATTAATATGTGAAAATGAATGTAAATTACCAGCATTTGGCAATCTCGCCAAGTGTCATTCTCATTACTAGAGCGAGCCTCGTACAGCCATTTTAAATCCTGCTTCCGGGCGGCCTTCACTTCGAAGCAGAACAAAAGCCTCACGTTCAGTGACTCTTACCTTCCAGACCACAGCGACACAAGCACCAATCAACACAAGATGCCTCGCACTGGTGTGGATACACGCATCCACCACAGGAGACATGTGTCTTTCTGCCACTTTCTAATTTCACCTGGGATTGATTGTTTACTTTGGCACCGCACTTAATTTCAACACCAACCAGAACCTGAAATGGCTTCTCAAGAGATCTGAAGTGCAGACTGGAGATATCATCATTTTACATGGTATGTCTTAAATGATGATTCTTCATCCTACTATGTCAGGTGTTGCGTTTGTTTCTTAAATATGTACATAGGTGTGCTTACCATAAATCTAAGTCTGTGGCACAGTAGACTAATGAATCCACTAGAAGTGCCTGTGTTTGACCTCCTGGTCACAAGTTCGAAACACTGCAGGCCCACTCTGCTCTTCATTCTTTCGAGGTTTATAAAATGAGGACCGTTAAGTTGGGTAACAACTTAAATCTGTTAGTGGTCAATAGTGTCCCTCTGTAGGTGAATGAGTACTCTACAAATAGACGTTTTATGTCACCCTGGCTGTGTTCAGGGTAGACTGGGCCTGAGCACTTTCCATCTGCCCCACTGTTCAACTCTGCCAGGGATCCCTGCCATTCCTAAACCCTCGCTGTTCTTCCAACATCTATACCAGAGCAAGCGGCTCCTTTCATCATGGCCACCGCTTGCGCTGTGTTGCGGATGGGTCGGGCTTCATTTGAGCTTCGCCCCCTCAGGGATCAGGGCCCCTTTTAAGGGCTGTGCAGCTGCTCCTTTCTGGCGCTGGCAGTGCACCGGAGGACCCTCTACACTCTGTTTCCGTCACTGGAACCCACTCTTCATACTACCTCCCTCCATGCCTATACATTTGAGGCAAGATGTCGTTGTTGCTGCCTGATTGCCTTGTGATTCTTCCTTGGGAGCTGCTTCCATGTTACCCATTTCCTTCTGAACCTACTCTCCATCTCTCTATTGGTTCAAACGTATTACCATCACTATCCTGTGGTCCACGTTGCATGCTGGTTAGTTGCCCCTTCTCGCGGTCTTCGGTTACTGCTTGCCCCTTGTCTCTTCTGCCTCCCTTCACACATTGCTGTTCAAGGCTTCCAGACACACGCCTGCCTAAATCTCCACTTGACCCATCCAACGTTTTGCCATGCCTATGATTCTTCACTCTCCATGCTATGTTCTCCACTATCTACGACAAGCTCACTCTAATATTGTCCCCTCACAAGTGGTGTACTGTTACCTCTGGCTTAATTCTTCTCTCCCCTGTGCTGTGCAGGGCTTTTAATCACTGTCTGCAAGGTCTTTTCATTGTTATGATTTTTGACCTACCTGCAACCACTGATTGACTTTGATGCCTTGCTGTGGTTTGCATTTGACCTACCTACAACCACTGATTGATTTTGATGCCTCGCTGTGATTTGCATTTGACCTACCTCCAACCACTGATTGAGTTTGATACCTTGCTGTGGTTTGCATTTGACCTACCTACAACCACTGATTGACTTTGATGCCTCCCTGTGGTTTGCATTTGACCTACCTACAACCACTGATTCACTTTGCAATTGTACCCCCTACCTGTACCTGCATACTTGAATTACCCCCTCACCCTGAGGGATGGCAGCCCAATGTTGCATTTTACCCATCTCTTCTGCATAGCTGATGTAGTCCCTCATTCCATGAGGCGAGGCTTTTTTCCAGTCTGCAGTGACTCTTACCTGATTGTCTTAAATCTGTGTTTTCCCTCAATGCAGTTCACCTACTTGTTCCTGCACTTTATAACTTGTTTTTGCATTGATTTATCCCTCACCTTCTCCACCTCCTTCACTTCCCTTCCCCCCTCCTGCTTTCTTGTTCAGCACTTGCACATTCCAAATCATCTCACAACCTACTACCAATGTTTTTGTTTGTATTCTTCCCCTCTACCCCCGTCCTCCACTTCCCCACTCATGCTATAGTACGTGCGCGTTCTGAATGTTTCAAGACCTTTTAAGAACGTTTTTTGTGTTTGTTTTATACCTTCGTCCTCATCCCTTCCCCCCCTTGTCTTGATGTGCCTTGAAACACAATTATTTCTGTATAGTGTGCATTACAAATAACCAATAAACAAATACAAAATGAAGGCATTCTATGCCAGATCGTGTGCATCTTTAAAGATATATGAAAATGGTGAACTCATGTTTTAGTTTTGCCTAATGGTTTGTGCTGTAGGTACCACCTATAAGCCTAAACTATTATCACAGGAAGTGAAGACAGCGGAGAGAATGTCCTGTTTTTATTTTTTATGTTTTCAGTGATATGTGGTCCCCCAGTGTGTGGCCACTCTAAGAAAGAGACCAAATGAGCCATCTTCATGGGCTCAAAAAAAGTCAGGAGGCTGGTCTGAATAATCTATGCCAGTATTGTCACAATAAACTGGCTGTGCCCAAAGCATGTAATGAGAACTCTTAACACATCATATTAGATCATAAAGTACGTGTACAAACAGCACGTTAGTAATGTTGTCATTCGTAATGGCGACCTTCATAATTCCACAACACTGCATGTTTCTAGGCTCGATGTATATAACGTAGCTGGCCCCATGGATTTTCTGAACAGAGTTCAGCTTTGCTTCGGCGACGGCTGTCACTTCTGTAGGCACATGAAGTAGTGTGACAATGAGAATCACAGAACTGGGTCCACGCACAAGAGCGCACATGTCCTGTGCTGTCACTTTCAGTGCAGCACTGAGCCATGCACAAATGCTCCGGAAATGCCTGCATGTGGGCAGATGAGTCGGGATGTGGCTGAGAATTTGGAAATCGGAGCCCCATGAACGTCTTCCCCTCATGAAAAGAGAGAAAGTGGTTCTCCACTGTGGAAACCATCATTGTTATGTACTGTTAGCTGTTGTGATGCGCATTATTCTCTACACTATTTCCATGTTACCTCTTTTGAGTTGAGCTACTTGAACTCAACAGAATATGCCAGTGTTGACCCCCTCGTGCTCATTTTACACATTGCAGATCTTGAGGCAAAACTGTGAGTGGTCACAATGTCTTTCCTATTTCCCTGGTTGTATGTATTCTGTTTATTGGGCTGGTCACTCTTCTGCTTCTCATCCTGTACAGTTTGGAGTCCCTCATGGCTCATCCTTGGTCCTCTTCTATTTATGTTATACGCTAGTCCTCTTTCAGCTATTTCCTCTTTTTACTTTTCCTATATTTTCTATGTAGATGACTCCCAGATATTGTTTTCCTTTTCATCCTTCTCTGAGTCTCTGCATTCTAATCTTTCAGTTTGTCTTTAATCTATGGAACCCTGCATGACTTCTAACATTCTCTCCATCTAAATTCTGCTGAACCTGAAATCGTATTCTTTGCTACCTCTCAACCGCCTCCCCCGGTTCCTCCTCCATCTAGCTTTGTTGCTCCATGTCATCTCATCTTCCTGCTTCTATCTTAGCTTGCAGTCTCTGTGTTATATTTGATTTGTACCTTCAATCTGCCCCTCACATCTCACTGGTTGTGCAATCATGTTGGTTCTATTGATTCAAAATTCGTAAGGCCCGAACATTCCTTACATTTACTGCTACCAAATATTTGGTTTTCAGATTTATTTTCTCACACATTGATTATTGCTCCTCTCCACTTCTTGGTTTGCCCACTTGTCAATTTGCCCCTCTACGATCTATTTTTAATTATTCTCTCCACCCTATGGGCCATCTTTCCCCTCGTTATTCAATATCTAATGATCTTCATCCTCTACAATGGTTATCTTTTGATTCTCATCTGAAATTCCATTTTTGTTTGCATTGTATTCAAATGTCTGTATTGGATGCCCCTCCATATCTTTCTACTCTTATCTCCTGGTATCAGTCCACTCTCTCTCTCTGTTCACAATCACAGTTCCTACTGTCGTTCCTGTGCCTGATCCCGATTCTGCTCTTTATTTCTTTTAGCAGCTAAATTATGGAATTCTCTTCCTCTGTCTGTCTGGTCATTTACCTCTTTTTCTCCTTTCCGAACTCACCTAAAAACGAACCTTCTGGGTGTTAACACGTACTATTGTTTCATGTAATAATTGCACAGTTGTATATTATTGTTCAGCACTTTGTCGATGACTGCTATATAAGTACCAACAAAATACAAATTCAAAATACAACAAAATATGTCACAAGTGCTCCCTTTCTTTCAACTTGTACTCAAAACAAATCAAGGGGACTGTCTCATCAATATTTGCCAGCTTTGCCCCTGTAAATAACATAATGGCGCTAGTGACATAACAATGCATGCCATCATTGCCACTAAAACAGGTTTTCATATTGCTAGTATCCAAATAAAATATAATGTGCCTGTTTCAAGAATACACGTCTGACTGGCCTCATACTTTCTGGCTGTGCCGGAGGCAAATCATGTAGTCTCTCGCAACAACACAGGACTGCCCTGTTCCCCCTTTCATGCAGCTAGTGCTCAAAAGTGGCCATATTGTAATATATATGGCCATGTTGCTCCGCATTTCAGGCTACTATGCCCAAATGAAATCATGTGGTCTGCCTAACCATTGGCTCTTCCGATGTCTTGGACTACGACTACCGTTAGCCCTCACCAGCACAGTCAATGGTGATGAATCATGGAAGTCAGATTCCAAAACACACTATGAGCCGCAGGTGGCACACTCCAGTGCCAGCTGTGATAGAGGCCCCTGAAGGCTTCCCTGCAGTCTAGAGTCGTTCTGCTGCAATGAGTAAACTGCACTGCATCCCAGTAAGGGCCCCTAGTTTAACTGCATTGTAAGTTGTGGTAGTATGTAAGACGTTCAAATTGTCTTGTTTTGCGACTCACTGAAAAATTAGCAAAACCTTCCTTTTATGTTTCCTAACACCCTAGGCCCCATGTCCCGGCCAACCTTTCCCTTCTCAAACCCCTCTTTTCACCTTTTCCCCTTTTCCCCCCTTATTCTAACCTTTCCATTCTGACCATTTAAATCAACAGTTGGTATTGAAAGTTGTTGGAATGGGTTTTGGAAAATGTGGTTTCACTACTTTTTTGGGAGAGTTGTGACTGAAAGCAGTAAATAACTAATACTGTCCTAAATGGTACTCATTAATAATAATGTTCTAAATGGTACTCATTAATAATACTGTCCTAAATGGTACTCATTAATAATAATGTTCTAAATGGTACTCATTTTCAAGCTGCATGAGAATGAAAAGCCAGAACTGCCCTCCAGAATTCTAACAGACACATACATACATGTTGCATAAAAGATCTCTAGAAATCTACATACATGTCTACCTACCACCCTGGCATGAACCCACCTACATGAGAAAGGTGCATGTTTTTCGTGCAGCATTCATCTACAGGCCAAAACAAGGAAAGCAGTCTAAACACTTCCCTCATTTCCCAATAAACCCACCTTGCTGCTCAAAAATATGTGGAAAGCAAGCTCAAAAAGAATGGTGTGTAAACCTGGGGTTATTAGTCCAGGTCATTTGCATTCTGAAACACATTGTAAATGCTCGACTACAAGCCAGGAATGGCAGATTAATTCACACTTGACAATGGATAAATGAAAATGTCCGTACACTGTCAAATAGGTCTTTTTAAGTTCAAGTCATAAAGAGTGTTTGTGGTAAACAAATCTGATTGCCAAACAGTGACTTCAAAGGTATGCCTCTTTTGTCATGCTTAATGTGCACAACATTTGCACATCAGGCTTTCTGCATTAACCAGAGCGAGTCTTTTCAAACTTCTCATGATAACTGTTTCATATCAGAGGGGCATTTCTGGTAACAAGGACAGTGTGGAAAAACAGGATTTGCTTCCCAGGAGAACTGCCGGATGAGCAGCCCACAGCCAGGACATTTTACACAACTTTCAGGATGATCCTGATGGCTCTTGCAGGGGCAGCGTCAAGCTGTTGGGCATAAATCTTGCAAAGACTAGTCCAAAATGTCCCATTTTGCTTAACTATGGAACCAGTGCTTGGGCATGCTGTCCCCTCTGTCCCCCTGGACAGTATGTACTGGATGTGAGGAGGAACACAGCCTATATTTTCGGACATTCATAAAAGACAAGGTATAGTGCATCTGTGGCATATCTTCAACTAAAATGTTTCCCAATGGCTGTCTTGCCAGTAAGGTCATTGAGGGGGTCGTAGGTGGTGTCCTACCTGATTTATCCTATGATGTCATCAGTAATGGCAATTACCATGTCCTAAGTGATGTCATATTTGATGTTATCCGAGATGTCATTTGTAATGTCATCAGTGTGCTTAGGGGCTGCACAATAGAGGCCTCATAGCAGTGATAGAAGTGTACCAAAAAAGTAGGGGACCTGTGACTCCCGTGTTTGAAAGAGTAGTTAGGAAGGAAGGGAGCAATGTGCAACACACTTTTCAAGGGTTTCAGTCATGCTTGTTGACAGACAATGAAGTTGAAATGGATTTCAGTTTAGCTGTAACTGATATCCGGTGTTAAAATGGAGAAGTATGCTTTAACTTCACAAAGAACAGTTCTGGAATGGTGAAAACGGTTGCAAAAAGTAATGGAGCTCTTAACAGTAAAATATAATAGTGGTGGAACACTGCTCCCGACCGTTCCTGCGCACTTTGACCACTGCCTCATAGTTAAGGTGATGCAGCTTTCATCACCTGCCACATTTCAGGGGGGTTGTGGCATTAATTGGCCCCTTAAAGCCAGTTCAATACACGTTTTTTCACTGAATTTCAAGGGTGTTATAGCATCAGATTGGTTCACCATATTAGTGCTTCTGTAAGACCATATATGGAATAAAGGCACAATAACCATATACTAATGACACGCCAGTCGTGAGGTTCGTTTCCCAAACAAGTCTGGTTTATTTTCAGAGTATCTCAGTCGGTCGACCGGGTCTCAACACCTCATGACGTGTGTTCACAGACACCGTGAGAGGAGAGAGAGTGAGCATCGGTAAACCAGTAATATATATACATAACACATCATCATTGTACAGCATCATTCGGTCCGCCCATATACATGACATACAAGCTAGGATTCAGTAATTGACAGTTATGCACGTAACTTCATTCAGTCTAAACATTTGGTATTTCTAGCCGAGGCTGTAGAGACAGTTTACTGTTTTGGGGAACACGGGGCACTGGCAGGGGGAAGGATATCATGTTCTAGCAGGGAGACATTCCAACTAATGTTATCTATTTGCTCTGGTCATGGGCTAAGTATCAGACAGTTCTGAATCAGAGAAAATACCGTCTTTCGTGGAGGAGCACCGTTATTCACATATCATTTTTATTTAACTGCCTTATACAACAACGTTTGCAAGACAGGCTGGCACCTGGGTAGCTGATTAGTCGATGCTTATGTACAGCTTTAAGGCTTCACAGAATAAGAAAAACAATGTATTTCTGCAGGGTTTGACATTTGGCCTATGTTAGCATTCAAAGTTCAAGCTGTAGCCTCGCACCGTGTGTAGATCTGAAGCACAGAATATATTTGCAAAAGCATTTAGAAAAGAAAATGGCAGGCAATTACAAAATTGACTCCCAATGGTTACATTCAGGTTTCATGTTTTGCAATGTTTGTCACATGATGTGATTTGCTTCTGGCCAACATATTATTCATACCATTCGGGCTATACGATTGCATTATAGTTTTACAAACCCTCCTTTTGGCATCAAGCCAGTAGCATTATCCAAACATTGCATCATCATCGGACCAAGTATCACTTTCCGAACTACCTAACTCTCTATCATAATCATTATCAGAAATATTGATTGCCATAACCTCCTTGATTATTTAATTCTCATGTTTGAGACCACCATGTATCATATTGGGTTTGGGCTTCAGGATCTTTGTACTAATTATCTGTACACGTTCATTTGTAATTATGGACAAAAGGCTGGCAAACATTGTATGCAACAACAGCAGAGTATGAGAATACTGAATATCATGATCAAAATTGCAATCAATTTCCATCCCCAGGATCGTAACAGTTCCCAGAACCATGTACTCAAATTTAGATTCCAGCCACCTGTGGGAACGTGGATTTCAGAACTTAAAATGTGTAATTTTTTAATTGCTTCAAATATTGTAGGGGCAGAGTTATTTACAAAAACACAGCACGCTGACCCCACTAATTTGCATACACCTCCACAGTCAGCCAAAATAATGTCAAGAACCATTCTATTTTGAAGTGCAACTAGTCTGATTGCTTTTTGTTCCAGTGTCATGTTGTATAGTATGTCAGTGGTTTCATTAATTGTTTTCTCTCACATCCTGGACAGTCTTCTAATATTCCTTGAATGTATTGCTTGTCCCCAAAAAGATATAAAGGATTTAGCTATGTCACCAAAAATCTGCCCAGCAGCATGACCCTGCGGGGGCTGAGATCTGGATACTTTTGCTATTTCAGAGGTTGTAGCGAGAAATACACCAGGTAAAGTATCCCTAAATAACAGGTACCTTACCAATTTCTAGGTAACTATGGATAGGCTTGATCCCCACATACAAAATAGACAGAAACTCCTATATACAGTGGTTTTTCTTCATGCTCAAGTACAGCAGTATTCTTACATCTGGTAAATGTACCCATTGGGTGAGAACCTTTTTTCCGCAAACAGAATAGAACAAAGTGTGGACTATGGTTAATAGAATTGCATCTTTGTTACCTACAGGAGTCATTTTAAAAGTAATCCGCAATTGGTAAGGTCTAGAGCAGGGGTGCACAACTGATTTTGACAGAGGGCCGAAAGTACCTTACATGAGGGCTATAGTGGGCCGAAAAGTAAAAGTGGGCGGGACGGTAGGCGGGACATGTCAGGAGGCTTTTTCAACCCCCAATTTGTATTAAACACATGGAAAAAGATATGTTTTTGAGGGGTAACGATTTTTATTGCATTTCAAATTTACATTTTGTACTACACATTTTCCATTGCTATCATTTATTTCGATTTAGTTATTGTATATCGTCTGTTTAATTAAATTATATATATTTTATTGACCCTTGATTGGACATTCCGTTATTTTGGACTGCTATCGTTTGCTGTTTGGGTTGCCCAAAAGGAGTATGGCCTTCGTTGAGTCGGGTTTCCTCAAAAAAGCAAAGGATGTACATCTCCTAACTGTGCCTGTTTTAGCTTTATTATTGAGTTCACTCTTGGAGTGCAACACTATGCCCCATGGCCCCCTCACCCCCAACCAAACACTATGCCCCATGGCCCCCTCACCCCCAACCAAACACTATGCCCCATGGCCTCCTCACACCCCTAACCCCCAACCAAACACTATGCCCCATGGCCCCCACCCCCAACCAAACACTATGCCCCCTGTCCCTCACCCCCCTCAAGCAAACACTATGCTCCATGGCCCCCTCACCCCCAACCAAACACTATGCCCCATGGCCTCCTCACCCCCAACCAAACACTATGCCCCATGGCCCCCTCACCCTCCTAACCCCCAACCAAACACTATGCCCCATGGCCCCCACCCCCAACCAAACACTATGCCCCCTGTCCCTCACCCCCCTCAAGCAAACACTATGCCCCATGGCCCCCACCCCAACCAAACACTATGCCCCCTGTCCCCCACCCCCCTCAAGCAAACATTATGCCCCATGGCCCCCTCACCCCCAACCAAACACTATGCTCCCTGTCCCTCACCCCCCTCAAGCAAACACTATGCCCCATGGCCCCCTCACCCCCAACCAAACACTATGCCCCATGGCCCCCACACCCCCAACCAAACACTATGCCCCATGGCCCCCTCACCCCCCTAACCCCCAACCAAACACTATGCCCCATGGCTTCCACCCCCAACCAAACCCTATGCCCCCGGTCCCTCACCCCCCAAGCAAACGCTATGCCCAATGGCCCCCTCACCCCCAACCAAACACTATGCTCCATGGCCCCCTCACCCCCTAACCCCCAACCAAACACTATGCCCCATGGCTTCCACCCCCAACCAAACACTATGCCCCATGGCTTCCACCCCCAAGCAAACACTATGCCCCCGGTCCCTCACCCCCCAAGCAAACACTATGCCCCATGGCCCCCTCACCCCCAACCAAACACTATGCCCCATGGCCCCCTCACCCCCCTAATCCCCAACCAAACACTATGCCCCATGGCTTCCACCCCCAACCAAACACTATGCCCCCGGTCCCTCACCCCCCAAGCAAACACTATGCCCCATGGCCCCCTCACCCCCAACCAAACACTATGCCCCATGGCCCCCTAACCCCCAACCAAACACTATGCCCCATGGCCCCCTGACCCCCTAATCCCCAACCAAACACTATGCCCCATGGCTTCCACCCCCAACCAAACACTATGCCCCCTGTCCCTCACCCCCCAAGCAAACACTATGCCCCATGGCCCCCTCACCCCCAACCAAACACTATGCCCCAGGTCCCTCATCCCCCAAGCAAACACTATGCCCCATGGCCCCCTCACCCCCAACCAAACACTATGCCCCATGGCCCCCTAACCCCCAACCAAACACTATGCCCCATGGCCCCCTCACCCCCCTAACCCCCAACCAAACACTATGCCCCATGGCTTCCACCCCCAACCAAACACTATGCCCCATGGCCCCCTCACCCCCAACCAAACACTGTGCCCCAAACACACTCAAGCATGCACCCATACAGACCCGAACCCCCCACCCCCCCAACTCAGCACACACACAAACATGCACCCATACAGACCCGAACCCCCCACCCCCCAAATCAGCACACAAACATGCAGCCATGCAGACACGAAACCCCCACCCCCCCAACTCCAAACCCCCACCCCAACTCAGCACACACTCAAGCATGCACCCATACAGACCCGAACCCCCCACCCCCCAACTCAGCACACACACAAACATGCACCCATACAGACCCGAACCCCCCACCCCCCAAATTAGCACACAAACATGCACCCATACAGACCCAAACCCCCCACCCCCCAACTCCAACCCCCCACCCCCAACTCAGCACACACACTCAAGCATGCACCAATACAGACCCGAACCCCCCACCCCCCCAAATCAGCACACACACACAAACATGCACCCATACAGACCCGAACCCCCCACCCCCCCAACTCAGCACACACACACAAACATGCACCCATACAGACCCGAACCCCCCACCCCCCAAATCAGCACACAAACATGCACCCATACAGACCCGAACCCCCCACCCCCCAACTCCAACCCCCCACCCCCAACTCAGCACACACACTCAAGCATGCACCCATACAGACCCGAACCCCCCACCCCCCAAATCAGCACACACACAAACATGCACCCATACAGACCCGAACCCCCCACCCCCCCAACTCAGCACACACACACAAACATGCACCCATACAGACCCGAACCCCCACCCCCCAACTCAGCACACAAAAAACATTCAAATCAAAACATTCATACACATCCGACACCCCCCCACCCCCGCATCTCAACATACACACAAAAAACATTCAAATACAAACATTCATACACATCCGACACCCCCCCACCCCCGCATCTCAACATGCACTCAAAATACATTCAAACACAAACATTCATACACATCCGACACCCCCCCACCCCTGCATCTCAAAATGCACTCAAAATACATTCAAACACAAACATTCATACACATCCGACACCCCCCCAACCCCCGCATCTCAACATACATTCAAACACAAACATTCATACACATCCGACACCCCCCACCCCCGCATCTCAACATGCACTCAAAATACATTCAAACACAAACATTCATACACATCCGACACCCCCCCACCCCCGCATCTCAACATGCACTCAAAATACATTCAAACACAAACATTCATACACATCTGACACACTCCCCCACCCCCTCATCTCAACATGCACTCAAAATACATTCAAACACAAACATTCATACACATCCGACACACTCCCCCACCCCCGCATCTCAACATACACACACAAACATAAAGCAAAACAAACCCGACACACAAACACAAACAGACCACTTACCGGAGACGTGCTGGAGTGCTGGAAGGCAGGCAGGTAAGCGGCAGGTAAGCTGGAACGCTGTGATCGTACTACGGCTGGCGTGGTCCAAGGCTGAAATGCCTTCCGGCATCAAGCCTTATGGACCACGCCAGCCGCAGTGCTGGCCCTCCATTGGTGCAGCACACACGCATTACGTGGCTCGTAGGAGCGACGTGATGCGTGTGTGTGCTGAGCCAATGAGGGCCAGTGTTTTCACCGGCCCGGAAGTCAACAAAGACTTTCCTAACGGAGGGCGGCCGCGCGGGCCGCCCTCCATTAGGAAAGTCTTAGTGCCTCGCGGGCCGGTCAAAAGAGCATGGCGGGCCGCAACTGGCCCGCGGGCCGTATGTTGTGCACCCATGGTCTAGAGAGTCCATTAATGGGGCTGGTCGATGCAGTGTTCATTTTGCTTCTATTTGAAAACACGGAACAACCCATGGGTGTCAATACCAATCTCTCAAATTCATTTATGTTAGTTCTGTCAATGTTTCCAGTGACACTATCATTCCATCTCCGAAAAACAGAGCTCTTAGTGATGCATAACAGGCAGTACTCAGGGGTAGAGGATGTATATACCAACCCATTCCTCTTTCCTCATGCTGAGGTAAATGCGAACACACCCAGCAATTCGATCGGTTGAAGACTGCATATGTCATATTCATAATCAATAACAGAGTATTGTTATCGTAACCTTTTCTGTTTTTAACATATCATGGAGGTAGAGTGTAAGAAAGCACATGAGCCGGGGTAATGGTGGGTGCATCGACAGTGGGCAATAGAGTATTCATTGGATGTATATCTTCTAAATACCTGGACATTGGAATTAGTGTAAATACAATGCAGATAAGTATGATGGCCAGGAGCAGTTTAGTCTTAATAGTCCAAGTCTTTCTCGGAGTAGACTCAATGTCAATGTCTACGGTTCTATTAATGTCTTCATCAGTGCAAGAGGCAACAGGAGCGAATACAGGCATGATCTATAAAGGATTATTTCAAAAGTTTCTCAGCATTCATTGAAAAAAATATCTCACACGGCGACACACATTTTGTCAGTAGAATATAAGCAAAGTATCAACATCAGTTTTCCATAGTGTCGGTACCTTTGCCCCCGCTTGTCCGTGGTAGGTTGCAAAGCCCTTCACTTTCAAAAATAGCACCGGGAATACACGTGTCAGAGCTTTTATCTGATACAGCTCATACGTTCCCTTTCCCTAGACCTCCATTTCTAGCCCCATCTGTGGGCCAGAAACAAAGGCTGTTGCAATTACCTCCGAATTCATGGACGCAGATTGTACCTTGAAGCTCCAGGTACGGTGTGGTCGATGAACAATGCACTATCGTTGTTTGCAGCAGATGCAGAAACAGTGCCAATTGGTGATGCAATTGGTGATGATGAGGCAGCAGGCAAACAAGTTTGAGGTAACACTGATGATGTTTCAGATTTTGTTGCAATCTCCAGAGGCCCCTTCTTGGGCTCAGGAAGTGGTTTCGGCTGAATTTCAGCGATGTCCTTGTGATCAATTAAAGCTGGTTCACTCTGGAAATGTCTTTCTCATGTGGCAAAGGAAACGGGATTCTTTTTGTGTGCGTTGCATGTATCCAATACTTCCGATTGCTTACTCGAACCGCAGTCTGTTTGGCCAGGAGTACCTGGTATGGTCCCTTCCATCGCGATGCAAGTGAAAACTTTCTCTCAAAATTCTTGATCAGGACCCAGTCCCCCGGCCGCAGACGATGGCCTGGGCCGGTATAGCTGACAGGAAGAGCCTCCTGCACTTGCTGATGAATCTAACACAAGTTTTGAGTCAACTGTTTACAGTATTTGGTAAGTAATATATACTCTATATCCTTTAACCTTCTTGGATGTGGCACATTCCATACATTAGCTGGTCTCCCCATTATAATTTCATAGGGGGAGAGACCAGTCTTTGATTGCACAGATAACAAGGCTAGCGGTAAAGCATCGGCCTATTTCAAATTACTTTCGGCGCATACTTTCGCCAGTTTATTTTTCAGAATACCGTTTTGCCGTTCCACAAGACCGGCACTCATCGAATGTCTGGCTGAATGGAATCGTTTATCAACTTGGTGGCCTGCACAGATCTGTAGTATCACAGCAGCTATAAAATGCGGGCCGTTATCTGACCATATAACAGTTGGTAGCCCAAACCTTGCAAAGTATTCTTTTTTTTTATTCGTTTTTATTTGGTTTTATGTCAAACAGGTTACAACAATTTCACCAGAAAATAACAATGATCAATAAACATGAAAAAAAAGAAGGTTGTCGTCACCAAGCTAAGAGAATCACCATCCAAATCTACATTTCAACAATGTTCTCGTGAACTTTCTGTTCGCACGTAACTTTCATTCAAAATATCAATAATTACCAACAATAATCCCTGTTTGCCCCTCCCTCCACGATGCTCCCCACCCCCCACAGGGCTCCATCAACTGCCGCAGAGGAATTTGCTTTCTAATGTGTGGTAAGTTGCATAACAGATGTGGTAAGTTTTGGGGACCACCTTGTTTGGGGAGTCAGCATATATTCTCTTTGTCTCGTATCGTGCATTCCGTTTACAGGTATTGTCTCCTAATGTGAGGCCATGGGGTTGATGGACTTGTGGGCGTTAATGTGTCCCCTCCGGCATGTATTTATTAAGGACCCCCGTAATTTGCAGGAAGTGGAATACAGACAGTTTGCCAATTCCGAGCGCTTCTTCCAAATCGAGGAGTGTGATAAATGAGTCCTTTTTTATAAGTTGCCCCACCCTCTCCAGGCCCGCCTCATACCAGGATTGAAATCTTTCAACGTTAGGAATCTGGTCATTGATGCCAGGGGACCACAAGTGACTTAGTGGTGATGGCCATGTAGTGATGTTTTTCATATCCCTGCCCTCCCGCCATATATCCCATATGGTTTCAAACATTGGGTGTGCTTTAGTTTTCTTTAGTACTCTCCTTCTGGGGGACCATAGCCACTCAGAGACTGTCACCGGGGACAAGTAGTGATTGTCCATGGCCATCCATTGGGGTGTTTTCTGGTCACGGAGATGGGGGATGAGAACTCGTAACTGGGTCGCTTCATAATATTTCCGAATATCCAGGAGGCCCACCCCACCTTTGTCTTTATGCAGCGTCAGGTTAGTATACACTATTCTTGATTTTTTCACCTACCACAGGAATTTTATGATCGCTCTCTTGACTTCAGTAAAGAATTGGCACAGCATCTGGAGGGGGAGCATTTGAAAGGGGTACAAAAATCTCAGGAGACAAGTCATTTTAATTGCATTTAGGTGTCCCAGCCAAGATATGGTTAGTTTATCCCACCTGGCGAGATCTGCGTGAAATTTTTGGAGAAGGGCCGGGAAATTGGCCTCATATAGGTCTCGGAGAGATCTCGTGACATGTATCCCTAAGTATTTCAATTTCTCATGTTCTATCGTGAGGCCCAGGGAAGAATATCTTTCATTGTTTAACTCGATTGATCCCTGTAAGGGGAAAAGTATCGACTTAGACCTGTTAACTTTAAAGCCCGATATTCGGCCGTATGCGTCTATTAGGTTTAGTGCCCTGGGGATGGATGTGTTGGGGTTTGTCACATGGAGATGTAAGTCATCAGCGTACAGCGCCACCTTATATTCCACCTGTCCCAATCTCATTCCCTCAATTTGGGTGTATTTCCTAATTTTCTGGGCCAGAGGTTCTACCGAAAGGGAAAAGAGTATGGCCGAGAGGGGACATCCCTGTCGAGTACCGCGCTTTAACTCGAACCATCTCAAGTACTCCCCGTTGACTGACACTGCGGCTTTAGGTGCAGTGTACACCGCTTTTATCCCTTTTCTAAATCTTGGTCCTATACCCACTGCACGGAGTGCTGCAGCAAGAAAGTCCCATTCAACTCTATTAAATGCTTTCTCAGCGTCAATGGAAAGCAAAGTGGGTTCGTCATTCATAGTTTGGGAAGCTGCGACCAAAGGAAGAGTTTTCCGCATGGTTTCTGCCCCTTGTCGCCCAATTATAAATCCGACCTGGTCGGGATGATAAGATGGGGCATGTGAATCTCGACTCTGGCAGCCAGTACCCTCGTGTAGATCTTGGCGTCAAGATTCAGCAGGGATATTGGGCGATATGACCCACAACATTTGGGATCCCTACTTTCCTTGGGGATGACCGATATGAGTGCTTGGACGAAGGAGTCTGGGGTGGTTCCCGAATCTAGGACCTCATTAAATAATTCAGTCAGGAATGGGGCTAGGAGGGCGCTGAAGGTCTTATAGAAGCCGGCTGTGTATCCATTCTCCCCTGTGGATTTGCCCAATGTCAGCCTTTTGATTGCATTGTGTACTTCCTCTTCCGTTATGGGGGACTCGAGGTGGGCCGAGTCTTCCTCAGCTATTTTGGGAAGATCAATGTCAGCGAGATAGTTATTTATCTCCTGCAAGTTTGAATCTGTTTGAGAAGAGTATAGGGATTCATAAAAGATTGCGAACCTTTCAGGGATGGATGGTTTGTCTTGCCCTTGGACAGGAGTGTCATGTGTTATTTCCTTTACCCTTCTTTCGGCCCGTTGCGTCCTAAGTCTAGCAGCCAGCAGGGCGTCAGCTTTATCCCCCTTTTCGTAGAACTTTTGTTTTAATAAATGTAATTTGCATGTTATCAGGCCTTGTTCCAGGTGGCGAAGTTCCTCCCGTTTCTTTCTAGCTTCTTGGATCTTATCGAGGTCTGTGGAATCCCCTTCCCTGGCTTCTCTATCCAATCGGCACATTTCGCTCCGTAGCTTATTTTCAATAAGGGTCCTCTCCCTTTTCTTCCGTGCCCCCTCCGCATAAGGACCCCCCTCCAGGTTGCTTTGGCCGCTTCCCACACTCCCCGTTTGGAGATCTCCCCTGTGTCGTTTGCTTTAAAATATTCTCTAATCTCTGTCTCGAACTCTTCTCTAAAGACAGGGTCCCTCCATAGGGTCTCAGTACACCTCCATTTCCCACCTCTGATCGGTAAGTGGTGCCACTGTATAGTAACGGTGACCATGGCATGATCGGACCACGTTATTGGGGAGATCTCAGAGCGTGATGTGATGTCATACAATTCCCGTGAGAGGTACATATAATCTATTCGAGTAAAGGTGTTGTGTGGGGTGGAATAAAAAGTGTATCCTCTTGCGTCAGGGTGCATTTCCATCCATGCATCAACCAGTGTGTATATTTGCATCATGTTCACATAGTCATTATGATCCCCTCTCATTTTGTTGTTGGCGGTTAGATTACCCATTTTACGATCCAAGCTGGGGTCAACCCATAGATTAAAGTCCCCACCCAACACAATATGTCCCTTAGCTTCCAACGTTATTTTGGGGATGGTTCTGGAGAGGAATCCTTAGCTCTACATTGGGGGAATTGATCGTGGCTAATGTTACTCCACGCTTCCAATGGTTCCCACCACCAATAATGCTCGCCCTTCTGTATCTGTCCAGGATCTTGTGAGTTGAAAATCAATTCCCTTTCTTATCAGGAATCCCACACCCCCTTTGCGCAGTGGTCCAGAGCCCCAGAATTCAAAGCCGAGATGTTTCCCTAGGATAGGCCTCTCCTCCCCCTTCATAAACTTGGTTTCTTGCAGGAATAGGATGTCCATTTTGGCTCTCTGGAATTCCCTTAACACTAACAACCTCTTAGTGGGTGAGTTAAGCCCCTTAACATTAAGCATCCCCACTTTGAAGGGGTCCTGCGTGCTGAATTTAGGGGTAGCTCTCTATTTGTGACATTTGAGTATGCATCATAATAAGCAGCTCTTCCCTGTGGTTTATGCCCCTAACCAGCATCAATGTTCTCCTCTCCTAGGCAGCAATTAAGAGGACCATTTTGGTCTTTCCCTCTCCCATCTCCTGTATACCTTCCCCCATATCCTGTGTTCTCCTCCCTCTCCCTCCCTCGCTTCCCGCCCATATGACGGCGTCCGAGCAGGTCCAATTAGCCTCACTGAACCAGCAGCGAACCACCAGTAGGGACCATCATCATGCGGTCCATTCGTCCACAATAAACACCACGATAGTCTGAGCCCCAACCCCCCCCTTCATCTTCAACATACAGTCATCAAATATTACTATTTGCATTGGACCAAAAGCAACCTCTGCTTAGAATACACCCATAGTGTCAAGATAGTTGCTCGAGTTTATACAAATCTCGAGTTTATATGTCTTTTAGGGCACCCTGAGTCGAGAAATGTAGGACACTGGGTGCCATGTTTCTGCACCGGGCGGGGGCCCCACAGCGAGCCCACACTGGCACTCCACGGGTCGCGGCACACAGAACGGCCAATGAAAGAGCCGCTCACTGCGTGGGGGCCTCGCCACGGGCCCGCTCCGCGTGTCAAAGCACATGTTCGTGGGTCGCGGAGCGCAGGATGCTCACGTCCGCGACGGGGGGGCTTTCCTGCGTGCGTGTCCCGGGCACTTCCCTACACGTCAGGGCCGCATCCACGGCCCACAGTACTCTGGGGCAGCACGGCCGCAGCTGAGGCTGCGTTTAGTTGGAGGTGCAGCTTACCTCCCGGCAGGGTCCTCCACGCAGTCGTCCTCCACGCAGTCCGGCAGGCCGCGGGCTGGTGTGTATTGCTGGAAGGTCCGCGCTGGGTAGCGGTCCCAGATACCCCAGAGGTGCGGCCTGTGGGGTTGGGGAGGGCACATCGTCCAGTGCCACTCAGGTTGGGCGTTCCTCTTCGAGTGGGCCCACTCGCCAGCGCGGCCGTGCAAGAGTAATTCACTTTCTGTTTTGCGCCGGCTTCGGAGTTCGATTTTAATCAGGTTTTTTCCTGGGCGGTGGGGGGGTGTTCTGGTGCCCGTTCCTTGGGTTCTCTTTCGTGGGGGGGTCACAGAGTGGGGGCTCAGGTCACCTCGCAGACCTACGGAGACGGAGCTCACACGAGATAGGGACTCATCCGTGCGCCCCCTGGCGGCCAGTCCGCAAAGTATTCTTTTAACATGGATTTCGCTGTTGACATGGCTGAACAATCTTTCAGGGGATAAGGCTCTGTAGTATCACAGCAGCTATAAAATGTGGGCCGTTATCTGACCATATAACAGTTGGTATCCCAAACCTTGCAAAGTATTCTTTTTTTTATTAGTTTTTATTTGGTTTTATGTCAAACAGGTTACAACAATTTCACCAGAAAATAACAATGATCAATAAACATGAAAAAAAAGAAGGTTGTTGTCACCAAGCTAAGAGAATCACCATCCAAATCTACATTTCGACAATGTTCTCGTGAACTTTCTGTTCGCACGTAACTTTCATTCAAAATATCAATAATTACCAACAATAATCCCTGTTTGCCCCTCCCTCCGCGATGCTCCACACCCCCCACAGGGCTCCATCAACTGCCGCAGAGGAATTTGCTTTCTAATGTGTGGTAAGTTGCATAACAGATGTGGTAAGTTTTGGGGACCACCTTGTTTGGGGAGTCAGCATATATTCTCTTTGTCTCGTATCGTGCATTCCGTTTACAGGTATTGTCTCCTAATGTGAGGCCATGGGGTTGGTGGACTTGTGGGCGTTAATGTGTCCCCTCCGGCATGTATTTATTAAGGAACCCCATCCATAGGATATCACATTGTGCGGAACTCCCATGCATTGATGACGTGATCTTTTCCATGTTGCACATATTAGATGATACATTGACCCATTCTCCTTCGGTTGGAACTGTGGAACATTTCCATTTCGTGGCCAAGAGAGCCCTTGCGGCTAGTATCTGTGACCCTCCTCCAATCATCTTCAATTTTCTCAAAGCCAAAAAGTACTAGGAGGGGGTCCGCTATCCTCTGGATCCCATCTAGGTTCCTGATCCAACCCAGGACCTCGTTCCAATACACTTGGATTCGGGGGCAGCTCCACCACACGTGCCAATAGTCTGCTTTGGATCCGCAACCCCTCCAACATAGTGGGAGAGAAGATTGGTACATTGTAGAGAGCATAGTGGGTCATTTTGCCATCTGTTAAGTAGTTTAATTGCGTGAAGTTTAAATTGGCATGAAATCGAAGCTTTGGGTGCAGCCCGACATATTTTATCCCACATCACTGGATCAATACTGCCCCCAGTGTCCCTCTCCCATTTCAGTCTAAGAGGTTCTGTTGATCCTTCCCCCGGCTCTATGAGCGTTCTATATAAGATCGAGATCAGTACCTTCGTTTCGGTTCTAGAGTCCAATATCGACTCGAATGGGGTGAGGTCCCTTTCGAATTTATCCTTCCACTCTGGCTTTGTCAGGACCCCCGTAATTTGCAGGAAGTGGAATACAGACAGTTTGCCAATTCCGAGCGCTTCTTCCAAATCGAGGAGTGTGATAAATGAGTCCTTTTTTATAAGTTGCCCCACCCTCTCCAGGCCCGCCTCATACCAGGATTGAAATCTTTCAACGTTAGGAATCTGGTCATTGATGCCAGGGGACCACAAGTGACGTAGTGGTGATGGCCATGTAGTGATGTTTTTCATATCCCTGCCCTCCCGCCATATATCCCATATGGTTTCAAACATTGGGTGTGCTTTAGTTTTCTTTAGTACTCTCCTTCTGGGGGACCATAGCCACTCAGAGACTGTCACCAGGGACAAGTAGTGATTGTCCATGGCGATCCATTGGGGTGTTTTCTGATCACGGAGATGGGGGATGAGAACTCGTAACTGGGTCGCTTCATAATATTTCCGAATATCCGGGAGGCCCACCCCACCTTTGTCTTTATGCAGCGTCAGGTTAGTATACACTATTCTTGATTTTTTCACCTACCACAGGAACTTTATGATCGCTCTCTTGACTTCAGTAAAGAATTGGCACAGCATCTGGAGGGGGAGCATTTGAAAGGGGTACAAAAATCTCAGGAGACAAGTCATTTTAATTGCATTTAGGCGTCCCAGCCAAGATATGGTTAGTTTATCCCACCTGGCGAGATCTGCGTGAAATTTTTGGAGAAGGGCCGGGAAATTGGCCTCATATAGGTCTCGGAGAGATCTTGTGACATGTATCCCTAAGTATTTCAATTTCTCATGTTCTATCGTAAGGCCCAGGGAAGAATATCTTTCATTGTTTAACTTGATTGATCCCTGTAAGGGGAAAAGTATCGACTTAGACCTGTTAACTTTAAAGCCCGATATTCGGCCGTATGCGTCTATTAGGTTTAGTGCCCTGGGGATGGATGTGTTGGGGTTTGTCACATGGAGATGTAAGTCATCAGCGTACAGCGCCACCTTATATTCCACCTGTCCCAATCTCATTCCCTCAATTTGGGTGTCTTTCCTAATTTTCTGGGCCAGAGGTTCTACCGAAAGGGAAAAGAGTATGACCGAGAGGGGACATCCCTGTCGAGTACCGCGCTTTAACTCGAACCATCTCAAGTACTCCCCGTTGACTGACACTGCGGCTTTAGGTGCAGTGTACACCGCTTTTATCCCTTTTCTAAATCTTGGTCCTATACCCACTGCACGGAGTGCTGCAGCAAGAAAGTCCCATTCAACTCTATTAAATGCTTTCTCAGCGTCAATGGAAAGCAAAGTGGGTTCGTCATTCATAGTTTGGGAAGCTGCGACCAAATGAAGAGTTTTCCGCATGGTTTCTGCCCCTTGTCGCCCAATTATAAATCCGACCTGGTCGGGGTGATAAGATGGGGCATGTGAATCTCGAGTCTGGCAGCCAGTACCCTCGTGTAGATCTTGGCGTCAAGATTCAGCAGGGATATTGGGCGATATGACCCACAACATTTGGGATCCCTACTTTCCTTGGGGATGACCGATATGAGTGCTTGGACGAAGGAGTCAGGGGTGGTTCCTGAATCTAGGACCTCATTAAATAATTCAGTCAGGAATGGGGCTAGGAGGGCGCTGAAGGTCTTATAGAAGCCGGCTGTGTATCCATTCTCCCCTGTGGATTTGCCCAATGTCAGCCTTTTGATTGCATTGTGTACTTCCTCTTCCGTTATGGGGGACTCGAGGTGGGTCGAGTCTTCCTCAGCTATTTTGGGAAGATCAATGTCAGCGAGATAGTTATTTATCTCCTGCAAGTTTGAATCTGTTTCAGAAGAGTATAGGGATTCATAAAAGATTGTGAACCTTTCAGGGATGGATGGTTTGTCTTGCCCTTGGACAGGAGTGTCATGTGTTATTTCCTTTACCCTTCTTTCTGCCAGTTGCGTCCTAAGTCTAGCAGCCAGCAGGGGGTCAGCCTTATCCCCCTTTTCGTAGAACTTTTGTTTTAATAAATGTAATTTGCAAGTTATCAGGCCTTGTTCCAGGTGGCGAAGTTCCTCCCGTTTCTTTCTAGCTTCTTGGATCTTATCGAGGTCTGTGGAATCCCCTTCCCTGGCTTCTCTATCCAATCGGCATATTTCGCTCCGTAGCTTATTTTCAATAAGGGTCCTCTCCCTTTTCTTCCGTGCCCCCTCCGCATAAGGACCCCCCTCCAGGTTGCTTTGCCCGCTTCCCACACTCCCCGTTTGGAGATCTCCCCTGTGTCGTTTGCTTTAAAATATTCTCTAATCTCTGTCTCAAGCTCTTCTCTAAAGACAGGGTCCCTCCATAGGGTCCCAGTACACCTCCATTTCCCACCTCTGATCGGTAAGTGGTCCCACTGTATAGTAACGGTGACCATGTCATGATCGGACCACGTTATTGGGGAGATCTCAGAGCGTGATGTGATGTCATACAATTCCCGTGAGAGGTACATATAATCTATTCGAGTAAAGGTGTTGTGTGGGGGGGAATAAAAAGTGTATCCTCTTGCGTCAGGGTGCATTTCCCTCCATGCATCAACCAGTGTGTATATTTGCATCATGTTCACATAGTCATTATGATCCCCTCTCATTTCGTTGTTGGCGGTTAGATTACCCATTTTACTATCCAAGCTGGGGTCAACCCATAGATTAAAGTCCCCACCCAACACAATATGTCCCTTAGCTTCCAACGTTATTTTGGGGATGGTTCTGGAGAGGAATCCTTAGCTCTACATTGGGGGAATTGATCGTGGCTAATGTTACTCCACGCTTCCAATGGTTCCCACCACCAATAATGCTCGCCCTTCTGTATCTGTCCAGGATCTTGTGAGTTGAAAATCAATTCCCTTTCTTATCAGGATTCCCACACCCCCTTTGCGCAGTGGTCCAGAGCCCCAGAATTCAAAGCCGAGCTGTTTCCCTAGGATAGGCCTCTCCTCCCCCTTCATAAACTTGGTTTCTTGCAGGAATAGGATGTCCATTTTGGCTCTCTGGAATTCCCTTAACACTAACAACCTCTTAGTGGGCGAGTTAAGCCCCTTAACATTAAGCATCCCCACTTTCAAGGGGTCCTGCGTGCTGAATTTAGGGGTAGCTCTCTATTTGTGACATTTGAGTATGCATCATAATAAGCAGCTCTTCCCTGTGGTTTATGCCCCTAACCAGCATCAATGTTCTCCTCTCCTTGGCAGCAATTAAGAGGACCATTTTGGTCTTTCCCTCTCCCATCTCCTGTATACCTTCCCCCATATCCTGTGTTCTCCTCCCTCTCCCTCCCTCGCTTCCCGCCCATATGACGGCGTCCAAGCAGGTCCAATTAGCCTCACTGAACCAGCAGCGAACCACCAGTAGGGACCATCATCACGCGGTCCATTCGTCCACAATAAACACCACGATAGTCTGAGCCCCAACCCCCCCTTCATCTTCAACATACAGTCATCAAATATTACTATTTGCATTGGACCAAAAGCAACCTCTGCTTAGAATACACCCATAGTGTCAAGATAGTTGCTCGAGTTTATACAAATCTCGAGTTTATATGTCTTTTAGGGCACCCTGAGCTGAGAAATGTAGGACACTGGGTGCCATGTTTCTGCACCGGGCGGGGGCCCCACAGCGAGCCCACACTGGCACTCCACGGGTCGCGGCACACAGAACGGCCAATGAAAGAGCCGCTCACTGCGTGGGGGCCTCGCCACGGGCCCGCTCCGCGTGTCAAAGCACATGTTCGTGGGTCGCGGAGCGCAGGATGCCCACATCCGCGACGGGGGGGCTTCCCTGCGCGCGTGTCCCGGGCACTTCCCTACACGTCAGGGCCGCATCCACGGGCCACAGTACTCTGGGGCAGCACGGCCGCAGCTGAGGCTGCGTTTAGTTGGAGGTGCAGCTTACCTCCCGGCAGGGTCCTCCACGCATTCGTCCTCCACTCAGTCCGGCAGGCCGCGGGCTGGTGTGTTTGCTGGAAGGTCCGCGCTGGGCAGCGGTCCCAGATACCCCAGAGGTGCGGCCTGTGGGGTCGGGGAGGGCACATCGTCCAGTGCCACTCAGGTTGGGTGTTCCTCTTCGAGTGGGCCCACTCGCCAGCGCGGCCGTGCAAGAGTAATTCACTTTTGGTTTTGCGCTGGCTTCGGAGTTCGATTTTAATCAGGTTTTTTCCTGGGCGGTGGGGGGGTGTTCCTGTGCCCGTTCCTCGGGTTCTCTTTCGTGGGGGGGTCACAGAGTGGGGGCTCAGGTCACCTCGCAGACCTACGGAGACGGAGCTCACACGAGATAGGGACTCATCCGTGCGGCCCCTGGCGGCCAGTCCGCAAAGTATTCTTTTAACATGGATTTCGCTGTTGACATGGCTGAACAATCTTTCAGGGGATAAGGCTCTACCCATTTGCTAAATGCATAGACCACTACAAGGACATTCCTGAAGTTGTGGCATCTCTCCATTTCTATAAATTCGAAATTGATTACTTCAAAAGGCATTGCGGGAGGACCAAAACTTCCTACTGGTGTCACGGTTCCCTTTCCAATGTTGTGTTTTAAACAAGCCATGCAATTTTGAACCAACCTCTCAGCAGTTTTTGTAATATTGCCATTGTACCATACTGAATCAAGGTGCTGACAAATCTTTTTCGCACTAATATGTGTTGGATCATGGGCCATAGTAACCATTGCCATAACATACGCATTCGGCAACATCCATCTACCCAACAACCCTCGGGATCTAATTCTGCTTGACCCTCAGACCATTGTTTTATTTCCTCAGGAGTTGTTTCTGTTTGTATTTCTTTTACATTCCCAATTCCATCCTCTATCATGCAGCACACCCTCTCTGTTGTTTCAACATACATTTTGGTGTGCGAAATCAGTGGCAGTTTGTTTTGCGATTCTGTCTACAAATGCGTTTCCTTTTCCTATGTTACACGTTAGCTTTTTATGGGCGTTACATTTCATTATTGCTAATCGCTTACGAAGCGCAAGTGCTGACAAGTGCTGACAACAGTTTCACTATTAAAGTGCCATGTTGAATCTTGGTTCCATGTGACGTCAGAAAACCCCTTTCAGCCCATAATCTGGCAAGTTGTAGACCACCCTGAAGGCGTATTGACTGTCAGTGTATATGTTCACACTAAGGTTTTCAGAGATTTCACATGCTCTGGTCAAAACTATTATTTCCACAGCTTGTGCTGAGTTATGTGGGATTTGTTTGCTCTCTACAATAGTTTTCAGTGTAGTAATGGCATAAGCAGCAGTTGATATGCCATTCGGTAATTTAAAACAAGAGGCATCACAAAACAGTTCTCCATCTGGCCCTTTCAGGGATATATCGGTTGAATCAATTCTTTCTTTTGTCTCTTGCTCAGTTATAGTTAAGCAATCATGTGATCATTTCTCCTCACTCCCTCCTTTACTTGGAGGAGGCAATAACTCGGCCAGATTCAAAGAGCAACATCTCTTAATTTGGATATGCAGTGCAAATAGGATCAGTTCATACCTTGTTAGTCGGGCGGATGTGAAATGTTGCATCTGTGTACTATTTAAAAGAACGTCTACCGAATAGGGTAGCATCAGGGTTAAAGAGTGACCTAAAACCTTCCCCTCAGTTTGTTTCACTGACGTGGCAGAAGCAGCAACAGCTCACAAGCAACGTGGCAAAGTACATGCAACAGGATCCAACGTGGAAGAAAAATGACCACATGGTCTATTTTTGTCCCGGTGTTTCTGAGTCAAAACAGCCAAAGCAAATCCATTGCCCTCATGCACAAACAACATAAAACACTTCTCATAATTTGGCATGCCCAAAACCGGAGCTGTACATAACGCAGCCATGAGCAGGTTAAAAGCATTTTGACACTCCATGTTCCATGGTAAAGGTAAGGTAAGATCCTTCCTTGTCAGTTCAACTATGGGTTTTACAATCATAGAAAAGTTTGGAATCCACTTCCTACAATATGAAGCCATGCCTAAAGCACTGGCTTCCTTTTGCGCATTTGGAATAGGCATATCAGGCATATCAGAGATGCTTTTTATGCATTCTGGTGTCAATCTCCTTCCCTCCTTCGATAGGAGGTAGCCCAAATAGGCCACCCCCTCTCAACAATACTGCAATTGTCCGTGTGCTGCTAAATGTTTACATAATAAGAGAGTACCCTCGTTGCAAATGCTCTCAGAATCCGCTGCTATAAGCAGATCATCAATGTCATGCAATAATATACAGCCTACTGGTAACGCAAGCATATCTAGCTGTTCATTCAATGCCATACTGTAAATACTTGGACTTTCAGTGTAACCTTAAGGAATATGCGTGAATGCGAATGAGCGTCCTCCTATTGTAAACACACTACAAAGTATTTCTCCACACTTCAGAAACTGCGCCACACTATAGTATTCCTGAATAAGGATTATTATTTATTATATTGCCCTTTGGATAACACGTGTTTCGACACACAAGTGTCCTCTTCAAATCAGGGCTAATGATAACACTGTTATTTCACAATTCACAATTAGTTCACAAATCAAGTGTGTATATATATCAAAAGAAATAAAAAGAAAATAATATATGGACACATGAAAACAAACATTACATTATTGATATTGGTGTTGATCAATCACAGAAAGTAGAGGAGGGGCAGAAGGGTAGGAGGTTTGAGGTAAATGAACAAAAGAAAAGAAAATACAATACAAAGAGAAAAAAATGCAAAGAGAAACAGAGTATTAATGAATATGTCACTTCAAAAATACAAGTCAAATAAGATATTACCAATCCTTAAAATAAAAGATAAGGTTTGATTTGCACCCATGGTTGCCTTACCTATGTTCCCATAACATATAGTTCCAATTAGTTGACGCACAAAATCCCAGGTTGAATCCCCCTATACAAGATCAGGTAAAAAAATCTCAGATTAGGTAATACATTCATGCAGTGATACATATATGTGTCACTACTTAAGATGCATTGATTTAGCAAACTGCAGCATTGTTTGTGTGATCAATTAAGTTGAGCAATGATAGACAAGGGCACGAGTGAATCTCAACAGAAAGACTGATTCCTATACGAGCGTACGTGAATAATGCTACTGGTACATGGAAATAAATAACAATAATACTTCTGGGCGAACATTGGTGCCGTGGTGCTAATATCACAACTTATGGCGTCATTGTTGGAACGACAAGTATCAGTGACTGATGTTTGTTTTAAAATTAGGCGAGCTACGCGTCAGTTAAACTCCACGTGTTGACTGAATCAGTATGCAAAAGTGCATGGAGGGCGCTCTGGTACAATAATATAGTGTTAGTGGCGATCGAGCGTAAATGCTGCGGTGTTGATCAGTGGCTGAGAATCTACTCAGTCAACTGTACAAAGGCTTACCTGCAGAGCGCATGAAAATGTCCTGCCGTCTGTTGTGAGAAAGCAGGCTCACTTCCTGAGTTTACATGGGTTGTCGTAGCAACCCAGTCCTACTACTATTTTGATGGATGTCCCATTCTGTGTGTATGTGCAAGAAAGATAGACGCCATGTTTGAAGTACAATGCTCGTATCAATATTCATTACAGTCCGAAAACAGGCTGCAAGTTTCCATGGGTTTAAGAATTATAATTTGATTTAAGGTTTTGAGGGATAGCGAGACAACATAACTCTCCAATCTGGCCATTACATTATTGTTTACAATTGGTACGCGATAAATTACCATGCATAATAAGGTAGGTGGTGCTAACCACGAGTACATTTTACAAAGTGGGGCAAAAACCACGTTGTGAGACATAAATGTTTGCAATTGTAATTCAAGGACAAAATAGCCTATGACAAGTATAGTCCAGCGTACAAAAGCAATAAATGTGTTTGTGGTACATATACATATTCAGAGAAAGTACGCCATCTCATGATCTTGATTCAAGCCAAATTCCGTTGCTCTAAATTTGCAAATAAGACGGGCTTCCATCTGGCGAAGGAGAATTTCTCTATTCCCACCTCTCTCGCCCAGAGAAGCCTGGTGGAGCCCGATGAACCTTAAATTCATTTTGTCATCTAATTGATGCTTTGTATGCCAATGTAGTGCAGTGGCAATGTGGAATCCGGTTTGCTCATGGCATAGACATGTTCCCGTATTCTGAACCTGAGTTCTCGTATAGTACTTCCAATATAAATGCGTTTGCATGTGCATATGATAGCATAAATTATGTATTTACTGCGACAATTTATAGTGTCCTTGATGGAGATACTTGTTCCTCTTGTATCCGAAAAAGTCTTGGTATTGGGGTGTGCTAGTTTGCACACGCCACATGATCCGCACTTTCTGAATCCTGATGGTAAGCTTGGTAACCATTGTTCCGGTTGCTGTGTTAGTAGTTTAGGGAGTAGCAATGGGCTAAGGCTTGTTCTCAAAGTTCTGGCTTTAGTGAAAATTAAATTTAGTTTGTCATCAATGATGTCTTTAATGTGTTTGTCTAGTGTGAGCAAATGCCAATTTTTATTCAATATTTTTCTAATTTCAAAATTGTTGTCGGAAAAAGTTGTAACGAAGCTCACTTTATTTTGTTCCTCTCTTGATTTGTTAGGGATTTTAGGTGTAAGGGTTACATCCCTATTCATTGCATTGACTTTTTTGTATGCCACATCTATACAATTTTTGTTGTAGCCTCGTTGGTGAAATCTGTTTTTCAATAGATCACATTCCTGTAGAAAATCAATTGTATTAGTACAGTTTCTCCTGGCTCTTGTAAATTCTCCCATTGGTTGCTTATCACTGATTTCTGATGACAACTAGTTGCGAACAAGGTTGAATTGGCCTCAGTCGGTTTCCGAAAGGTTTTGGTCCAAAGTTTGCCGTCCATGATATATATTGTAAGATGTAAAAAATCTATACTGGTAGTACTCGATGGTCCTGTAACAGAAATCCCTTCTTCATTGGTATTTAGACGATCTTGAAATTCAGTTAATTCTGTATCGTTACCATTCCAAATTAGTAGAATGTCATCAATGAATCTGGTCCACATCACAATCTTGTCTCGTGCATTTAGGTCTGTGTAAACATATTCATCCTCGAATTTACTCATGAAGAGATTTGCAAGAGCCGGTGCGTATTTAACGCCCATGGCTACTCACTGTTTCTGCTTGAAGTATCTTTTATCGAACAGAAACATGTTATTTTCCAAAGTTGTTGTCAACATTTCTTTTAGAATAGTTACATAATGGTAGTGTGATGCAGTTTCCCCACAAAAAATATACAATGGTTTCAATAGCTGCCTCATGCTTGATCGAAGTATACAGGGCTCGGACATCCCAGGTAACAAGTTTGTAGGTGTCCTTCCAGTGTACAGTTTGAAGTTTCTTAATAACATCAGTGGAGTCTTTGCAGAAGGATCTGATTTCAGGTACGTGTGGGCTTAGTATATTGTCAATAAATTCACTTATTTTTTCTGTGATCGAACTAATACCACTGACGATTGGTCTCCCTTCCGGAATCTTGGTGAATGTCTTGTGCACTTTAGGTAGGAAGTAAATGGTTGGGACTACAGGGTTTGAGACAGATATATATGCTCTTTAGTCTTCAGTGATTAGGCCTTTCCTTTCCCAAGCCTGGATCTGCTCCATTATCTGATTCTGGATCTCTCTTGAGGGGTTAGTTCGAAGTTCTTCATAGCAAAGGGGGGTTTGTAAATGATTCTCAGCCATCTTGATATAATCTGTACGATCCATGATAATGATTTTACCCCCTTTATCAGCTTCCTTGATAACTATGGACTGATCCATTTGTAGAATTTTTAGGGCTTTGTTCTCTTCCGAGGTTAAATTGTAATTTTAAGTCTTATATCTATTCCTTGCCTTGTTCTTGCGTTCAAAGAGGTTATTGATATCCATTTGAACCACTTTGTGAAAGGCATCAATCATATTGTCTTGTGCAAATTGCGGTGTGAATTTGGATTTAATTTTCAATTGTTTTGTAGAAATGCCAATCGGTTGTATTCTTAAATCATGCAACTCCAAGTCTTTTTCTTCAATAGTTTGTAAGAGATGAATGTTCTCAATATCCTGTATGGACAATATACTAGGTACTGGTCTCTCCTGTCTTGGTTGGTATTGCTGAACTTGAGTTGTAAAGAACTTCTTTAGTTTCAATTTTCTTGTAAATTTAAATAGATCAATTTGTGTTTGTATATGATTGTATCTGTACGTTGGGGCAAAGGAAAGGCCCTTGTTGAGTAATTTAATTTCGTCCGTCGACAGCTCTTTAAATGAAATATTCATCACAAGGTCATTGTCGGTTGTGTACCTGTGGCTAGCCGAGCCCTGGCTCTTGTCAAACGTCTGTGATCTTCCAGAGCATCTGGATTTCCGCTGTCTTGTACCCCCCTCCTTCCTCTCCTCCTGGTACAGCAGGTTGAGGGTTGGTTAATGGAGTTTTCTGAAAACGGACTTGCTTGGTATTAGGTGGTCTACTGCCCTTTTTAAAACGTCTAATCTGGTTAAGGAAACCTGATCCTTCAGTGTTGCGTTCCGCTTCCCTTGATTCCTCTTTATCAGTCTCTGAATCGACATCAGAACTAACTGGTGAGGTGTTGGGTGTGCTTTCTTTAGATGTTGGTTTGGATAATTTGTTATATTTTTCTTGAAAAGTATATACTTTGTCTTCGCGATAGTCACGTTCGTCTCTGTAGAATTTACGTACTTTGCGTATCTTAATCTCATCCTGGTACTCATTAAGTATTTCATGCATTTTGTTAAAGTTTTTTTCCTTGGTTGCTTCCAATGCTTGTGTCTCCTTTATTTCTTTTGTAATGACATCTATTTGTTCTTTAGCACGTTTTGGTTCTCTTGTAGGGTGTTTAATAAGTATTTCAAGCATTTTGGTGGAACTTACGTTTAAATTCTTTTCCCAGTCCTCCGCTAAATCTTTATCTTCGTCTTTTGAGAAATCAGGGAAGATCAGTATCCTAAGGCCTCGAGGTATGAATCCGTTTTCTAAGTAATTCTTCAAAGAAATAATTTCCCAAAATGTATCAATTTCTATTGTAAACGCAAACAGATATCTACTGGCTGAATGAATGGGGATACTAAAAATGCATTCTTAAAGTCAATCACGCTAAAATGTGATGCAGAGGATGGAATTATAGTCAGAATTGTGGTGACATCGGGGACTAGCGGGAATTGCGGAGCAAACATTTTGTTCACTGCGTGTAAGTCAATTATAAAACTGTAAGGGATTTCATTACCTCCTTTCTTGTAAACTGGAAGAATCAGACTATTACATATACTAAATGTCTTCAATTACATTTTGGGATATTAAATCGGATGCAATGCATTTCAGAGCTTGCTCACCTTCAGTTGAAAGTTTGTATTGCGGAATGCGTAGTAGTGTAATTCCTTCTTTCAAAATCTTTTTACTGGTTCCACTTTTAAAATTCCTACATCGTTATCATTTACTGCCCATATATTAGTCGGTACATTACTTAATTCAGTCGGTAATGGTAAAGACATGAATTGCGATACAGGAGTTTGTTGTGGCAGAATTGTCAAGTACACTCCATCAGGAGAACAATAAATTACTGCATTCAATTTCTTCAACAGGTTCAACCCCAACAAATTCACGCCGTAATTTGTCGTCAAAAGAAATGGGCAAGATTCAGTGAATGGACCTAATGCGATTGGCACTGGCTGTGAAACTGGACTTGTTAATGGTGTACCGGAGAACCCTACTGAAACATTGCTATGCCCTGACAGTGGTCTATTTGGAATAGGATGGTCGATCGAACATTTCTGTGCAGCTGTGTCCACTAGAAAAATATGCTCCCCATTCCCAACCTTTATTTCTACGTAGGGCCCTTTCTGATTCACGGGAATAGGTGCTGGTTCCAAACCCTGCTTTGGGCTGTCCTAGGGGAAGAGTACATCATCAGATGTAAAGTCTCCGGAGTAATATGCATTGAAGGGATTATCAAAAACTTTTGCACCCTTCATGGTGTTCTGTTGCTGATTCTGATTAACTTGATTATCCTGAAATTGTGACTGAAACTGACTTCTGTTCTGCCCCCCTATTCCTGGACGACCTCTAAACGGTCTTTTCAAAATAGTCCCATTTAACCTCTGCAAGTGTTGGCCCTGTGCTCGCCAATGGCCTTCCTGTCTGCAATAGGCACCCTGATGTATACCTATCGGACCCCCATGTATATTGGACGATAAAGCAAATTGGACTCTAGACGGTGCGTTTCCGCCACCTCTATTACCTTTGGCTGCCTGCTGTAGTAACACTCTTGTTTTCAGAACTCCTTTCTTCCTTTCTTCCTTATCCTTTTCTGAATTAACTCGGTTTTCATAATATTGGGCCATGTGTAATACTTCACTTTGTGATTTTGCTTGCCATGCACTTTCAGATGTCATTATCAATGTCTGAATTTCCGGTAACAATCCTCGCACAAATTTGTCAACAAATAACCTCTATCCGGGTTCTGTACTGAGACCTTGAACACTAAAATCTGCAAATACTTCTTCAAAACGGTTAAAAAAGTCTGTGGCTCCTTCTGATTTACCTTGTAAATAAGCAGTCAATTTATCCCAAACTATTCTCTTCTCAGGCACTAAAGTTTTCAATTTCGATACTATCCATGAGGGCAAAGTTAAAATTTCTTGCGGTGGCTTCTCTCCAGCCTTTCTCTCACTATTGACTCTAATCAAAGTTTCCCATGTATCGCCCAACATCAGCACATCATTTATACTAAATTTGTTTCCATATGTCAGCAGGAAGAATCACAGGGAACACTAAATCAATGTTACTCAGTGTAAAAACAGATGAATTCAAAACAGATTCAATTTCCTTATAGAAACCAGCATGATTTCTCCTAATATCAGGGACCGACTGTTTTATAGTGTTCACTTCTTGCCTAGAAAAAGGGGACATGTACAAACTGTGTGATGTAATGAGCTTCTATCGTACGTGTTGGAGTTTGTTCTACGGTAGGAATTTCTACTTTCGGGACAAACGTGGGAGGCACCTCCATTGTGTGTAATTGCAAAGTAGGGGATTCTGAATCTGAGCGTTTATTAAGCAACAAAGCCAAATCAAGGGAAAAAGCAGTAGATCCGGTGTCAGACCAAAATGCTCTTTTATAAATAGTCATCAAATCAGCAGGACAACAAACCTTCTTTTTCATGCATTCATCCTGTAAATATTCCACCATTACCTGTAACACTTTTCTCTGCATTGCTGGTGTATATTGACTAAACGTATCATGCACTTCAATCGGGGAAATGGCAGCATCCGTAATCCACCTAAGTGCATCTTTCGTACAAATTCGAATGCGGAAGAAATTGTTTCTGTATTTTGTATTTTTTGTATTTGTATTTATTTTATTTATATAGCGCATATAGCGCACCAGGCCCGAGGGCAACCAGGCGCATTACTTAGTTACAGGCATATTACAGATAACGCAAGGATAAGACAGGCATAGTACAAATAATGCATTAAGATAGAATATACAAAAATATACAAAATTATACAGGAAATGCACAGTGTATAGGTAGTAACAGTGGCGCTGTTAATGTGATGCAAGAGACATGGTTAGGAGTCACTGCAGGTCTTGGGCAGAAAGCCAAGCTGAGGCCTTGCACTTGAAAGCCGGGAAAGAGGATTCAGCTCTGAGCGGGTTAGGTAGCGAATTCCAAAGCTTTGCTGTGAGGACTGGGAAGCTGCGTCCGCCAGATCGCTGCAGGTTGAAGCGCGGGATAGAGAGGCTGTTGATTTGGGCACTTCTGAGTGGCCTCGTAGTGGTGTGTAATGAAAATCTGCTGGCTAGATAGCTAGGGGCTTGGTTGGACAGGCTTTTGTGCGTGAGTGTGAGTGCTTTGTGGGAGATTCTTTGGGAGACTGAGACCCAGTGAAGACTTTGTCTAGAGTCGGAAATGTAGAGGTTCCTGGGAATGTGAAGCGCCGCTCTAATGGCGTTGTTTTGGATGATTTTAAGTTTTCTAATGTTGCATTGGTTAGTACCTAAGTATAGGGCATTACAGTAATCAATTTTGGATAGGACCAAGGTGCTGGCAATTGTAGTGCAGTTGGCTGGTGAGAGGAAAGGGGGGCATGCAGTGATAAGCTTGCAGGTGTATGCTGCTGCCAAGGATACTGCATTGATTTGCCTGGAAAGTGATAGAGTGGAGTTGATGTAGATACCCAGTGTTTTATTGTCCTTCGGCACTTTGATGATGTTGCCATCAATAGTGAATGATTTGAATGATGAGTCAAGTTTGCTAAGTCGTTGGTGGGAGCCAAGGATGATGAGCTCCATCTTTTCATCATTAAGGCATAAATCATGCTGAGCCATCCAGGTCTGGATGACTTGATAAATGGCTTTGATGGCTAGAGAGTCGCATTTGTGGTTGCCTGAGATGGGGATAATTATCTGGGAGTCATCGGTGTAGTTGGTATACGTAACACCCAGACGGTCCAAGATATCAAAAAGGGGTTTTGTAAACACATTGTAGAGTGTCGGGGTTATGCATGATCCTTGAGGGACTCCACAAGTGACTGGTGAGGGTTCAGCAGTAGCAGTGGCGGAGAACACACTAATCGGTCTGTTTTCCAGAAAGAGGTGATCTAGGATGTAGCTTTGTCCGAGAAGTGGGTGGCAGTTTTAAGGTGGCGGCAAAGGATTTGGTGATTTACTAAATCGAAGGCCGCAGAGAGATCTAAGAGAAGTAGGAGGGCCAGTTTGCCCTTATCTTTTAGGTCATCAATCTGGGTTTTAAGGTCTAGGAGGGCCGTTTCAGTGCCATAGCGTGGGCGGAATCTAGATTGCCTTAGTCCCAGGAGATTATTTGTTTCCAGGTAATCTTGGATTTGTAGGTATTCAGCACGATCAAGAATTTTTAAGACGAAAGGGACCGTAGTGATCGGTCGGTAGTTAGTGGGTATTTTGGCATCCAAGGTGGGTTTTTTCAGGAGGGGATAACCCAAGCATCCTTGAGGTTGTCAGGTACAATACCAGTGCTAACAGATGAGTTTATGAGTGTGGTGACGAAAGGGGCTAGATTGTGTGCGGCCTCCTTGATAATAGCAGCAGGGCATGAGTCGCCTGACAGACAATTAGAGGGTTTGAGGTTATTGATGATGTGTTTGACTTCGATGATGTAGCGGGGTGAGAAGCTGAAAGGTTTCAGGGATTCTGTATTAGAATTGGTATTATCCTGGGGGGTTATGTGTTGTAAGATGGGCAGCAGGCTATTTTTTTTCCATTCATTTTGGTTTGGAGGGTGACGATATTTCCAAGGAGGGCCTTTTGGATATTTGCACACCAGGTGCTGTCTTTTGGACAGGTGTCAGGGGGGTGGCAGGGGATTCTAATTCCTTTAAGATTCTAAATAACTCCTTGTGTTAGATTGGGCAAGTTCAATGCGTTTATTGTAAGTCTCTTTTTTGGCCAAGAGTATGGCTTCTTTGTAATTTAGGGTAGCTAAGGCAATACTAGCTTTGTTAGCTTCCGATGGATTGCTTTTCCAAAGTGCTTCAAGAGTCCTTTTTTCTTTACGTAGGGTTCTCAATTGAGGTGTGAACCAGGAATTGAGGTAGGCCCGGGGTTTAGTTTCTTAGTTTGGAGGGCGCGATGAGATCAAGCATTTTCCGCATAGTGTGATTGTATGTGTCTACCAAGACTGAGGGGTCAGAGCAAGAGGATGCGAGATCATTGAGGGTGGGGAAGATGAGCGGGAGTAGTTTAGTGCAGGTTATATTGCGCTTGTTTCTAGTGGTGGTGGCAGGCGCTATATTGGAATTCAAGTGGGTGATTTTAGTTGGGATGCTGAAGGTGATTGGCTCGTGGTCGGTCCAGGCGCATGGTTGGATGGATTCAACATTAATGTCACAATTTAGGTCAGCTATCCAATCGAGAGTTCTGCCCTTAGAGTGAGTAGGCATAGTGACCTGTTGTGTGAAGCCTAGGTTAAGAAGTAGGCTGTTGACATCCTGGGCAGGTGCATCATTAGGGTCATAGTAGCCTGGATTGAAATCGCCTAGTACAATAATTTGGGATTTGGTCTTGGTCTTGTCAGCAAGGAAGTGGGAGAGGTCTTGAGTAAAAGTTCGGTTAGGGGTGATGGTTAGTTTAGCTGTGAGTAATTCTGCTGAAGTGATTCGGCAGGGAGCGGTGAAGCAGAGATTAATCAAGGTTTTGTGAATAATGGCAACACCGCCTCCTTTAGTTTGATCAGTGTTTTACGATCACTTGGAATGATAGTGTAGCCTTCAGGGATAGATAAGGATAGCAAAGGTCCTGAGGCAGCGTGGAGCCATGTTTCAGTAATGGCTATGAAATCTAGGTCATGAGTTGTGATGAGGTCAGCCATATCAAGTGCGTGGGCAGTGAGAGATCTAATGTTGATCAATGCCGCCTTAAGACAAGTGGTAGGGCTATGAAATTGGATATTAGAGTCAGGCGTGATATCCACGATGGGTATAGGTACAAGAGGGTGGGCAGAGGCTGTGTGTGTGATGCAGGATGGTTTGACGGGCAGGTTAGAGCTGGTAGGATTGTGGGAGGTGTGGAGGAGTCTAGCTCCTAGTCTGCGATTTCTAGTGGGCACAGTGCAAGGTTGGTTGGGAGTGGGCTTCATGGCAAAGTGTTCGAGCCAGAGAGACAGCGAATTAAGGTAATTCACAGTTATGACTATATGTCAGCCAGGTAGGGCAAGCTCTAGTCCGCTTACTAGTAAGGCTGTGGGTGTGCTTAGATTATGTGCACACCTAGATTCGACTTTCCTGAGTACAATAAAAATCACAGTTGAGTCTAGACTGGACATGTAACATATGCAGTTCACGCTTACTCATTATATCTTTATGCAATCGGTCAAGTTCTCACTTAAACACAAATATTCCCCCTATATGTTCTCGTATTTTCACTGCACTCCTGAGTAGGAAAGGACAATCAAATTGTGCAACTCTTACGGTATCACAGTATCAGTTAAGTCACTCCATACATTAACAAGATAATCTCCCATGTATTCTAACAATACCTGTTGTTCGCCAAGGCCTCTATGATCAGATATGGAACTTTGCACAGCCACTTCATCGCCATCATCAATATATGTCTCAGCCCACCGTTTCAGTTCGTCTTTCCGTTCCTTACTAATCGTATTACGAGTCTGTCTAATACTTCCTCTTTCAGGCCCCACTGATGCAGAACTGCCAGCTAAAGCGTATAACTCATGCTCTGTAGGAGGTGGAGGAAATGATGTCATTGGCACAGATGGGACAGTTACTGCAGGTGCAGATGCAAGCGTGGGAATAGCGGCAAGAGGAGATACATTGGGAGGTGGTGCAACTGGGTCAGTACTTGGATGATCATTTCTTCGCTCATTCAGTATCTTATTTATCAATTTGACTGATGTATGCAAATCTTGTGAAAGATATATTTTCTGTATGTCTAATTGTATGGCCTATCCATGTTCCTAATGGCTTCTGTCTGCTTCTGTTGATCATGCACTAACGCTTTCTCTGAATTTGACGTGCGTGTTTCTCTCTACTTTTCAAGCATTGATTCTCTTCCTTCCTCCAGTCCCTAACAGCATTGAACGCTGCGAGCCTGGCCTTTTTCAGTAGCAGTACTGATTCCAAATGTTCTATATGCGCGCTAGCCCGAAGCTCCCATTATTCGGCCACTGAAGGTCTGATACACGACTGGTCTCCCCACGCCCTAATACCATACTTAATGTACATTTCATACACTGGCGACCCCTCGGATGGCGCGGCCTGGCCAGTTTCCAAAGACTGTCTACCGAAGTGACAAAATCTCACTAGACAGGAAGACAATTTCCCAGGCATGGTTAACTCTTACCTCTTTCACGTAGGCGTTTGTACTTGCAAGTGCAACACTCAACCAATATCAGGACGTTTAAGAATCGGGGCACGACTCACCTGATCAATCAATTCGTCACTAAGGATGCAATTCGCCCATATACAGACGCAACCAAGAATCGTCACGACCAACATGTCTGGCACAATTTGCCTCGCTTCCAGGACCCTCGCCTTGATGCTCTCTGGGCGCTGCTCGTCGATCACGGACCAGCTGTGTACAGATCTGCGGAGGAGTCTCTAATCACTTCTGCAGGGGTGCCACGAACACCTTCCGATCCTGGTCTGACAGCTTCATCCTCGACTCGTCTTTGCCTTCAACGTAGGGTCCCTATTCGGGTGCCATTTTGTAAGACCATACATGGAATAAAGCCACAATAACCATATACTAATGTCACATCAGTCGTGAAGTTCGTTTCCCAAGCAAGTCTGGTTTATTTTCAGAGTATCTCAGTCGGCTGACCGGGTCTCAACACCTTACGACATGCGTTCACAGACACCGTGAGAGGAGAGAGAGTGAGCATTGGTAAAGCGGTAATATACATACATAACACATCATCATTATACGGCATTATTTCGGTCTGCCCATATACATGACATACAAGCTAGGGTTCAGTATTTGACAGGTATGTGTGTAACTTCATTCAGTCTAAACATTTGATATTTCTAGCCGAGGCTGTAGAGACAGCTTACAGTTTTGGGGAACATGGGACACTGGCATGGGGAAGGATATCATGTTCTAGCAGGGAGACATTCCAACTAATATTATCTATTTGCTGCGCTCATGGGCTAAGGGTCTGTAACGCTCACCTGATTCCCACGGAGGCGTGGGTCTTGGCAGGAAGCTGTCTGTGACTCGAAAAGTGATGTGCAGGACTCGATTGGCTTCTGGGGTCGAACCTCTTCGCACTGTGTGTCGGACTCGAAGAGTGAGGTTTCTGCAGGTGAAAGAATATGGGGGTTAATGGTCTGGGTAGTTGAATGTCCCTCTCTCCCTCTCTCTTCCCAGCTTTTTCGTAGAGCCCCCAGGTCAACGTGCTCACCTTATATAGGTGAATGCTGGGCTCTCCATCTGCGTCTGGTGCAGGGTGCCGTTGCCAGTTCCTTCACTGGTGAAACATAGGCCTCTTGAATTCAGAGGATGGTTACCGTCGTTGTCTGCACGAGCGGTGAGTTTCTGGGCACCTTTTGTCTTTATAGTCTTTAAATGCGTGGCACGTTTATATGCAGACTCTATATAATGCTTTTCCCTTATGTATTGCAGGGCTCTTGAGATGGAAGATGAAGTAAAGCGCCTGGAAGTTTGTAAGTATGGCAAGCGCTCTAATTGTCTCTTTCCTTGCAGCTTAGTTCGTGTTAAAGAGACGCTGGAGTATTTGCAGGCGTTTTATTGCGACGAGCGGGATGGACGTAAGTAAATACCTGCTTAATGTCTTTTCTTTTGCCTTTCAGATGTTGGTTTGCAGCGCCGGAGTCCGCGGAATGCCAGTAAGTTGTTAACGATGCTTTGTCTTTACAGGCGGCGATGCAGAACGAAGAAATCCGGAATCCACAGCGTGCCTGTAAGTATGGCAATGCTTTGGCCTTTGCAGGTGGAGATGCGGCGTGACGAAGCGGCCGCAGCCGATGGATCAGGTGAGTAAGTACTGCATGTAAAGTTCACCTTGCTAACCTGTTGTTTCTGTTCTTTGCAGGTGCTGATGATGTCTGGATACTGAAATGGTAAGTAGGATTCTTGCAGGTCCAGGATCAGAAGAAGAAAAGCCGGAGCAGACTCGGTGAGCGTTCTGCTGCAGATGCAGAATAACGCGAAGCACGCTTCATCTATCGGGTGTGGTTTAAATAGCCTTGGAGTGATGAGGCGTCTTCTTCCACGGCCCCGCCTAGGTAAGAAAAGAGTTCCAGTTTCCAGAAGAGTTCCAGTGCTGTATCCAGGGAGTGGAGCTGCCCCACCCAGGTAAGAAAGTAGTTCCTGTTCTTAGATAGCTTCTAAGTGGCTAGTAAGTAAGCAGCATGGTCTGCTGCAGGTAAGTCCACCCAAGCATCCTCACACCTATTATGAGCCCGGCGCTTCCAGTGCCTTGACCAATGGTTTTGATGAGCCTGGTGCCACCGGCGCCAGGACAAGGTCCAAAAGGTCCCAGTGGGGACCGGCTGGTGCCTAGGATTAGGGTTAGGGGCCGCTTCCAAGGACGTTGGGCTGGTCCTGGCTCCTTGGAAGCAGTGATCATGACAGGGTCAGACAGTTATGAAGCAGAGAAAATACCATCTTTTGCGGAGGAGCACCGTTAGTCACATATAATTCTTATTTAACTGCCTTCTACAACAGCGTTTGCAAGACAGGCAGGCACCTGGGTTGCTGATTAGTCGGTGCTTATGTACAGCTTCAAGGCTTCACAGAATAAGAAAAACCATGTATTTCTGCAGGGTTTCACATTCCTGCCTATGATAGCATTCAAAGTTCAAGCTGTGGCTTCACACCGTGTGTAGCTCTGAAGCACAGAATATATTTGCAAAAGCGTTTAGAAAAGAAAATGGCAGGCAATTACAAAATGGACTCCCAATGGTCACATTCAGGTTTCATGGTTTGCAATGTTTGTCACATGATGTGATTTGTTTCTGGCCAACATATTAGTCATACCATTCGGGCTATACGATTGCATTATAGCTTTACACTTCAACTAAAGTTTTTTTCACTGAATTTCAATGGTTTTTGTTGCGCTGAATTATTCATCCTAATGATCCCTTAACTAAAGTTGTTTCACTTAATTTCAAGGGTTTTGTTATGCTATAGCTCCCACCACCTGTAATTCCATCTTTTTTTCATAGCATAACAGAAGTCATTTGTTATCAATATCTGTTCTTCAGCTGTGCAACATCACGTTTACCAAGTATTTCATGCTTGTTTGCATCCACAAGATAAGAAGGGATTACTAATGTTGTACTGTGATGAGGAAGAGTGAGGTGGAGTTAGTGGGGTACTGTGACAAGGAAGACTGAAGTGGGGTAGTTGGGGAATGTGATGCAGAAGAGTGGGGTAGGGTGGTGGGGGACTTTGATGGGGAAGAATAAGGTATGTTAGTAGGGGACTGCGAAGAAGGAGAGGAAGTTGACGTAGTGGGGTACTGTGATGAGGAATAGTGAGTTGATGGTAGTGGGGGAATATGATGAGGAAGAATGATTTGTTGGTAGTGGAGGACTTTGATGAGGAAGAGTGGGTGGTGGGAGTGGGGGACTAATAAGGAGTAGTGAACTAGTGGTAGTGGGATACTGTGATTAGGAAGAGTGGCATGGTGGTAGTGGAGGACTGTGATGAGTAAGAGTGATGTGGTGGTAAGGGGTACCGTCATGAGAAAGAGTGATGTTGTGGCAGGGGCTTACTGTGATGAGGAATAGTGATGTGTTGGTAGTGGGGGATGTTAAGTGTAAGAGTGAGTTAATGGTTGTGAAGTACTGCAAAGAGGAAGAGTCATATGGTGGTGGTGGGGGCTGTCACAAGGAAGAGTCAGATGGTGGTAGCAGGGGACTATGACGAAGAAGAGTGACATGGTGGACGTGGGCACTGTGACAAAGAAGAGTATGGGGAAGTAGTGGGCTGTGAAGAAGAAGACTGAGTTGGCGGTAGTGGGGTACTGTGAAGAGGAAGAGTGATTTGATGGTAACAGAGGACTGTGACAAGGAAAAGTGGAAGAGTCATATGGTGGTAGTGGGGGGCTGATGAGGAAGAGTGATGTGGCATAGACAGGTACTGTAACAAGGAAGAATGACATGGTGGTAGTGTGGGACTGTGACCAGGAAGAGTGGGGTGGTGGTAGTAGTGGGGGAATGATGAGCAATAGTGAGTTGGAGGTAGTGGGATACTGTGATGAGGAAGAGTGGTGTGGTGGTAGTGGAAGACTGTGACAAGGAAGAGTGACATGGTGGTAATGGGGTACTGGTGTGGCAGTAATGGAGGGCTCTATCGAGGAAGAATGAAGCGGGGTAGTGGGTGTCTGTGATGAGGAAGAAGGTTGTGGGGTAAAGGTAAGATTAAAATTGTGTACTGGGACAAGGGAGAGAGTTGTAGGGGTTCCGGTAGGATTACTAATGATGTACTGTGACAAAGAAGAGATATCTTCCCTGCTGACATCAGGAGTGAATCGAGAACTTGTTAAGTCACATGAAAAGCTTGTCCAATCAAAACAAAGGATATAGTAAACAAGCATCGGCAACCCTCATTCATTCATTGCGCACTTTATTTTGAACTAATTTATAAGTGTTATGGACACATTTAACACCCCTCAAATACTAATAGCCCCCTAACACCCTTATTGGTGGACTGAGGGGAAAACTATCTGAACTTCAACTAAATCTGCTGGGAAGAGGAGTTTGAATAATCTACACTCGTGAAAATAGGCATAGGGGTCAATGCCTATGTGAATCTGCTAATAGAGATTTGGGGTTAATTCCATGCAGATACTAACTATAAAGGAAGAAGGGTTTATGCCACATTGTAGGTATCCTGGGAAGCAGGGAATTTACTTTGGTGGCATGAACAATGGATACTTGGGCATATTCTAGACCCCAATGATCATCCAAAAGTTCAGTTGTTGGAAATGAGCAAGGAGGGGCATAACTTAGTGGGTGCCCCAAGTGTTTGCCAAAGGCATTGGTGGGTTGAAGTGTCACTGCACTGTATTGAAACACAGTGCCACTCCAGTGATGGCAAAAGTGAGAAAGGTTCCACTCCTTCTGAAAGTGGATGTCTTGAAGGGGTTAGAGGACCTCCACGAGGAGGGCATAATTAAACCAGCGACAATTCAGAGAGGGTGTCCCCCACAGCTGTCGCTCAAAAGGCCAACGTCGCATACATTTGTGTGTGTACTGTAAGACTCCTATTAAACAGGTTGTAAAGGGATTGTTTGCATTGCTTAACCCCTTTCAAATACTGCAAGTACCAGGAAGAGCAAATATATTCTTCAATATGCACTTGGTATATGCCTACTCCCAGGTAAACTGACACCCTCTGTTCCTGGATGTGACTTACTTTGTGACTCATTTTGAGCTATTGTAGTATAGAAGGATGATGTTTGTGTCAGTATCCATAAATGGTATGTCTCAGATCATATCTTTATATCTATTTGGATAGGATAAGAATGATCAGGGGCATGATCTAAGGCTGAGACATGCTCAACTTAGAAAAATGCAAATTCAGGAAAACGTGTAATGAGTGCCCGGGAAATGTACTGTGAGGGAATGTGGGCAGGCCCCAGGAAGATTTGTTCCACATGACACCAGAACTAAGGAGTTCATATCTGCAATTGAATTGCCACGTACTCCTCAAGGTGCATTATACGCTTTGCAGACAAGACTGAGCACATTCAGAGCAGACTCAGGAATTTTGTGGCATTTGACTGGTTGGAGGAGTGTGAGAGGGAGTTCAAGGGAATGAAAGGGAAATCATGAGGGTGCCAGTACTGTCAAGGTTCGATGATAAGTGTGTCAAACCATCTTCTATACAGATGTCAGTGACAGTGAAATGGGTGTGGGATGTGTTCTATTTCAGATTTAAAACAGCGAGGTGAAGACCATTATGTTTGCCTCATTGCCTAAAGGGTGCAGATGAGAGACACTTGATCATTGAAAAGGAAGCTCTGGCCAGTCATTTGTGTACCCAGAATTTCAGAACATACCTGTGGTGATGGAAGTTAATTCTGAGAAACGATCACAAAAAAGGTTGTTTGGCCAGTAAGAGGTTAGACACTATCTCCTGTAGAGTGGTCGGATGGGTGACATACATGCAAGGACTTAATATGGAAGTAGAACGTGTGGCTGGGAAAACAATGTAGTGACATATGCCTTGACAAGGGGTGTGGACAAGGATGGACAGTGTGAGGCGATGGAGGAAGGTAAGGTGATGTTAAGGAGCAGGCATTTTCTGTTAAGAGCATTGTCTGGGAGCAAACCCACGAAGATAATGATTTTTTTCCAGCCGCGAAACATTCCTTTTAAAATGAGTTGCATTTCATGGAAACCAAATAAAGTTGCTATTCACTTGGAAAACAACTAAAAATCTTCTGTTCGAAGATCCTTTAAGGAAAAGGACAATAGGAATACTAAAATACTGATTGATCTTCAAAGACAAAGCAATAATCAAATAGAATTAACCTGAATCAAGATGTGATATGATGACTACTAGGGAAGATTCGGGTTTTAGATTCTTTAACCTTGTTCTATAATTATTAATTTTAATAATAACAATTTTGCATTTATATAGTGCTACGAACCCTCAGGTATCTGAGCACTGTTTAATATTACCCATGGTGTGGTGCTCATTTATCGACCTTGGAAGGACGAAAGGTTGAGTTCGAACCTGCACTGATGTCAAAGCAAGCGCTCTACTCGCTGTGCCACTTGACCTGCTCGGCGTGGATACCTCTTCCTGAGTGAGTCCACGATAGATTGGCAAAGTTAGCACATGAAGGGCTTCTTGGGATTTAGAAAACCAAGGGCCTACTACACAGAGATTACTGTCAGCCTGGGTGCATTAAGATGTTGGGTGTATAGTTAAGCATTGTGACCTATGCAGGAGTAGGGACAGAGATTTCCAGTTAAGAAAAGAGCCCATGTGGATTCAAAAGTTGCCGCTGGGACATAGGAAATAGGCAGCTTTTGATTTCCTGGGTCCCATTGATCTGTGTCAACAGTCAGGTTACTACTGAGGCGGTCACTCTTTCTATTAGGTACTGACAATGGGATCCAACTAGTATGATGATAGAGTGAGTGCACTGTATCATGTGGAGTCCAATGGGGTTGTAAAAGGATTCAAGCACACTCTTCTAGACAGTATACAAATGGTTATTGGCTCTGGGAGAGCCTGTGAACATGAGTGTCAGCAGAGGATAGCCATGTATCGGCTTGCTCCACATGCCCTATTGGGTCTGGTTCTGGTTCCCTTTGAAACTTTAGGTAGAAGGAATCCAAATATGAAAGTCTGCCCTGTGTGGATGAAGTGCACCGTGTGAGCAAAATGTCAAAAGAGTGGAATGCTTTCATGATTTGAAAGGTATGTGCCAATTTGACCAAATTTGTTTGAACACAGCTCCCATTTGACCAAATTTATGCTGTACGAAAAAATGTTCGTACAACCAAATATTTGGTCAAATGGGCCATACAGTTCCATTATAGCGAAAAAGGGGAACAGGGGTTGCAGGGGTGTTTTCCGCTCTCATTGCTTGCTATAATGGGAATCGGGATTGCAGGGGTGTCCCCCGCTTCCAGGACATTGGAAGCGGGGAACTTAAATTAAAAAAAGTAATAAAAAAAAACAACAGACTGCAATGATTTTTACTAAGAAAATCACCCTATTAAAATATAATTACCAGCCCATATATTAAACTGTGGTCACAAGGGTGAGAGCTATTCCCTGGAAAAGCTTCCCCAACACTTACACTCACCAAACAAGCTCCCATTCAGCCACCTACTGTCAAGGCTCTGTTCCCGGGGAGGGCAATACCTTTCAGGTTTCCCACCGGTGTCTCTTCTAGACCCCGCAGGGGCATCAATATGCAGGGTACTAGGCACACAACTCTTAATTCTCGCCACCCATGAACAAGGCAGACTACAGCGTTTTTTCCTGTTTCAAGTTGCCGCAGGCATTCCCAAGTATCCCCGCCCCCACGCTCCAAATACAACGCTCAAACAACATGGACGCGTTAGGGGGCAGGTTCATGTTTCCCCAGCAACAAGTATTTAGCTTCCGGGTTTTCAGGACCCGGCGCTTCTGATTTTATTGAAACCAAGCGCCTCGTACTGTTCACGTTTGCTTCGATCCTGACCCTTGCTTACCTTGTTTACCTTTGTCCCTTTGCCCCTCCTTGCCTCTTGATTCTGCATCTCCTTGAATACGAACCTAGACTGGTGAAACAAATTGCTTTTGGCTGCTGATATGGTCATTGTTCTGCCCCCTCTGAAGAACGAACCCGGACTGATGAAACAACTTGCCTCTGCCTGCTGATGTGGTCATTGTCCTACCACCTCTAAAGAACGAACCCGGGCTGTAAAAACAACTTGCTTTGGCCTGCTGTCATTGTTACAGCTCATCTCGGAAACAAACCCGGACTGTATGAATGACTTCCCAGCTCTCACGATCACTCCATCAGATGGATTTTGGACTATTAGCCCACCAGCTCAAGAAGGATTCCGGACTCAGGGAAAGCCCTTCGCCCCAACCAGACACATTACTCACGTGTATTGCCCTAAGTCCAGCACTGGAACTCCCTGACTTCCACCCCTGGTGCTCCATTGCCGTTAAGCGTCTGCGTGTCATCGGTACAGGTGACCCCTGGGACTAGAGACTGTCGGTCACTCAAGCGTCCTCGTTCCGTCGGGTCAGTCTTCTTGGGGCAATAAACTACGGGTGTGGTGTCTGGACAATCTTCCCTCACTTGGCTGTTGGTAAGTGAACGTCTCCTCTCCTGTTCTTTTCTTCTACTTCTACGGGGGCTACCATAGTTGTTAAATATTGTTTTCTTACTTCTGCAAGGTGAGGTCCTATCCTGCATTCTTTGTCATCTGCCTGTTGCTAGAAGAGTGCTTCTTCTCTTCCTGTGAACCTTCAACTACCAGTTCCAGGTTATCTCAATTTCGATACTCTTGTTAACTCATCACCTTCTCTTGTTCCGTGTTTGATCATCCTTGTTTATGTTACAGTCTCCCAGTTCCATTGCGGCCTTCTGCCTGCAACAGACGATTCCTGTTTCCAGCTGGTGTCTGTCTCTCTCAATCAATTGATCCCTCTGTGTGTTTACTCCACCAGAGGGTTACATTGGCAGGGAGATGAATTCGCCTACAGTACGCGGGCAAGAACTTTCGTCCCCTACTTGCCATACCATGTATTCTGATAAATCTGACACATAGTTTAAAACCTGAGCTTCTGGACAAAACACAGCAACACAACAGGTGCCAGTGGACTCAGTGAAAGCAATGTTACAGTGCAAAAATGGCAATACAGGACCATAACACCTAGGATACCCTGTCATCTAGCGACAGAATGGCGGGCCATCTTGCTACATGCAATATTAAGCTCGCCCAACAACCAACCTTTGCTGAATGTTTTGGGCTTTCATCAAAACTTGCCTGATTCCTGAATTGTCATCTGTCTGCCAGGTCCCTGATCTGGCGCTGGGGTTCCTGATTGCATTTCAGCGTGCACCTGAAAGAGAAGGAAAGCAGGACCAGGTTTAGTATATAACACGCCCCCATACAGCTACTTCAGCACTTTTAATAGCACACGTCAAACGCTTCCTGTAGAGACATTTTTGCACGTAAGAACTACAAAAAATGTTTGCAAAATAACATGTCCTGAGATTTGTGCATGAGACTTTTCCCTAAAGTCTGGGTGATCATAAATCCCTTCGCCCAAGAACTCAGATAAGCATCCGGGCATCAAAGTCCGAGGGTTCAGAAGTGCATGGACTGGTACACAGCATGTTGGCAAACATTCGGATTCTTTTGTTGGAAAGCATGGTCGTTCAGCGACCACTGGAGGAGACCTTTAGTCAACAATTCTCCAGGTTCTCCGTAACACCCAGAGCCTTTTTATTGCAAAGGCAAGACGATAACCTCTTCAAAACAAAGTGTTGGGAGGAAATCACAACATCCATTCCTTCCCTCTCAAGCAACAAATGCCAAATGATCATGGTCGTCGCCATGCTCCCTCTACTGGTTATAACAGGTACTGGGGGATTGTCAGAGTAAGGCAGGGGACCTGTTAAGGAACCAGACTGCTGCCAGTGACTCCTTCATAGCAGAATCACGCACGCAGAGGGACAACCGTGCTGAAGTCTTTTCCCATTCCCTTTCTCCAAACGGGCATTTCAATGGAACTGTTCAGTCCTCCGTTCTATTGGAAGCATGGCACTGGAATTGAGGATTCCATGTTGCCCACACAGGAAAAGATCAGGTAAGGCATGACAAGTGGGCCCTAACAGAAGATGCGTTCCACCCATGGGATGATTATCAGGTTCTTTCTGCATTATTCTGTTTTTCCCTTCTGCTCCATCACAGTGTTACCTACAACCAGACTGAAGAGCCAGAAGGGGGAGAAGAACTGGGGAAGCTGTGGTGAGTTTGCTTGTTTCTCTTCAGCAGTCTCTGGTTTGTTAGCATGTAAGTGGGGGAGGTGGGGGCAGAAAGCTCCCTGGGAGGTCTTTCTGCTTTGGAAAGCTTTCACTGATGGAGAAAGCATTTTGTATCTTCCCTGACATGCATTGTAATAGTCAACCAAGGAGAGGGATAGAATGTGTCTGTTTGGGACTCGCGGACGGCACTGGAAGTGCGTCCCTCCATTGTTCTTGGTGCAACTGTATCCATTTCAGTCTCACACCACAACCAAAGAACACAATTTATCAGAACTACCTTTAGGAATCTAACTTTGACTCAGCACGAGTCTTGAGGGTAGTCTTGAACCCTTACAATACCTATTCATTTCTGAGCTCTGCGGCCTGAATCCCTTAAAGGTGCTCTTCTGCTTTTTTGATGCAAGATGACAAACTTTCGATGAGTGAAAGGGACACCCTCTTTTTAATTAGGGAAGTGCAGATAGAGTTACATGCCAGGTCCTTAGTAGGAAGCCCCTTCTCCAAGACACCGATGGGGCCTCTGAGTGAGTTCATGTGACGGTTCCCCAACTCACCCTGGAAACATAGCGAGGGTGGTCCAGGGATCACCTATTTACTTCTCAAGGATCCAGCATCTACTAGCTCGGGGTATCACGCAGTTCCTTTTTGTGATTTCCATACATGAAGGAAATGCTTTTTAAAACAGGTCCTAACTGTGATGAAATTACATCTGCTCTACATGAGTACAACGATGAGTAATGGCTAAACCACCTGCTCAGCCCTCACAGTTCTACAACCAACAGTGAGCCTGATCATAAAGGTAAAACAGGTACAGCCACGAGATATACCTCCCTCACCTTTTGTGGTAAACGGGGGCTGAGGAAAGCTGTGGCTTTAAAACAGATGTGAGTTTGAGACTGTAGCAAAACCAACAATAAAAGTACACCAGTTTCAGACTAAAGGAATATCCGACCAAGGTCCAATGAAAATATATAAACTTTAATAAAAACAAATCAATTATGCAAATAACTATATTAAAAAAAACGATAAAAACCTATACCTGTAAAAGAAGATAAACAATGCAGAACAAATGTGTCTAGGCACTCTGGATATTTTAGCAAGGAGGACAATGGGAAGAATTGCAGTAATGCCACTCAAAAGGATATGTTTCTTGAAGAAAAATATGCACAAGGAATTTAACCAGTGACTAGGGCCCCAAAAATAAACCAAGGGGACATTGGCTCCTCTTAATACCTGATTCCAGTTCTTAGGTGATTTGACGGCCTCAAACCAGGCCCCGGGATTTGATGCCTGCAGGTGGAACCGGGTTTGAGGGTGACAAGTCTTTTTGATCCTAGGTGATGTGTCCTCATCAAGTTAGTCAAGTGGTACGCTGTGTGGTTTGAAGGAGGCCTTAAGCGATGCAGGTCGATTGATCACCAGGAGCAGTTTGACGATTGAGCATGGTTTGAGAAGATAAGTATCACTGATTTGGTTTGATGAGTGATGCAATGATCCAGCAGTTTCGAGTTGAGCTGCGATGCAAAGTCCTGGTGGTTAAATGCTTGGTTTAATGTGGCTGTTCGAAGCCGTCTGCATGGTCTGCTGGTGTTTTTGCCAGACAGGTGATGATGAGGGTCTTTGGGGCGAGTTGGTGTCGAGCCAGTTTGATGATGCAGCAACAGCAGTTCAAAGTTCAAAGGTGAGTGCCAAAGGCAGAACAACTGGGCCAGGTGGTTCAAAAGAGGCAAACATGGTTCGAATGAGTATTGAAGTTGTTCGACTTATTAAAACAGGACAACTGGCTTCCTTGACCCTCGTGAACTGGGGTGTCCGACCCAGCCCTTTAAGACAAGGCAGCAATACTTAGAGACAGATGGAGATGCAGAATATTACTCAAACGTCAATAATCAAAACAGACTCAGAAAGTTGGCAAAGTGTGACTGTTTTAATATCAATTATCTAAAACAGGGAGTTACAATGAAAAGCAACACGTTCACTCGATTTCATATTCAATGCAACACATAAAAAAGCAGGTTATGTTCTAAAAACTTGTCACTATTGACGTCAATCAGTGTTGGAAACTGCAAAAACTTTATTGGGATGGTGATAGGCTTATAGGGAGCATCTAGGTATGCGTTCCATACTTGTCAGGGAAGGTGATTGGGTGTCTATGATCAGGTGGGGCAACTAAGCCCTCCTCTAGTGTAGGTTTCTACAAACATTATCAAATACACAATGTCCCATTGGTTATACAAACTAAAGGGCTCTCTATTACATGTCCCTCTATAATTGGTTGGCACCCTTGAACCCCTCTGTAATATTCCACCTACGCAAGCAGCATGCAGGCCGGCACAAAGGTGCTGATGGGCTGGTCATAACCATAGCTTCCCACTAATTTAGCCCTGGAATCCATCATCACTCTTACAGTCTACTAGTCAATTAAGGCTTTGACCTCAGCCTTGGAAATGTTCTCTTTGCTGGAGAATATGTGGGAGTTTAACATACTATGTCTTCTTGGTTTTGATACAGCTCATCATAGTGTCTATTTTCATCTAACCACGTGACTTTAGACTATGGGCCTCATTACGAGGTTGGAGGTAGTCATGGCGCTATTAACGCCATGACTACCTCCAATACTGGTACGAGTCCGCCCTTGTTCAATGGGGACTTACCGGTCTATTCCGACCTTTTCGGGACCGTAAGTCCCCGTTGAAAAAGCCATTCCCCATTCCCATTTGAGCCCCCATAGGGCTCAATGGGAAGGCGCTAATAATGGTACTGCAAATTGTGGTACCGTTATTAGCTCTGAAGTCCCTTAATGGGCCCCGTCCATAACGCCTGGCGCAAAGGGATTACCGGCACTGATGTCCTTAACGGTGCCCGGTATCCCTTTGCACCCACCTCGTAATGAGGCCCTATGTTTTTGAGTCTTGCTGCATTTAAAATACTATTATTTGATGAACCTCTGACGTCTTCAACGTTCTTGCCACGCACTTAAAATATAAGGTTTGTTCTTTTTATACATTCTGTAATTGTTTGTACGCACATCCAGGCTCATGGTGGCCTTGACTTCTTGGTGTTTATCCAACCAAGCCTTTCTTTGATTCACCTCCATGGTTAAGTTTTCCAAAATTTCTACCTGCGACACACTGAAAAAGTCTTTCTGCTCACGGGATCCGGCTCTGCTAATGTGTGTTGTGGAATCATCCATAGTCCTTATATTTCTTATGTATATTCACTGGCACATCCATCGCCGCAATCTATTCACTATATAGCAAGCCTTTAAGAATACTTTGTCTACTTGCGTTACTGCATCTGTACAAATATAAAATTACTTGATATATTCTTCATTATATCTGTAGCATGAGCAATATCATCCCGGCCCGAAATATTGCTCATCTTTAACACCTCATCTCTAGAGCCTAAAGAATATGTATGTTCTCTTGTCTCTGCATCTCCTCTGGGTGTGTCAGCTCTGCTCTTCATGACGTCACCAGTCTTCTCTTTTGCTCAGTTTTCACACTTCCTCCGGGATTTCATTCAAATGGTCATCATATTGTCATGTATTCATGTATGGCTTTCTCAATGGGAATCTTACTTCCAGGATTCTCTTTGGTATAGGTATTCTCACTGGTAATGCACTTGTCTCACACTCTTGCTCCCAACATATAGGCAGCATGGGGGAGGAGCTTTGGATGGGAGTACTTGGCTCCACCTCCCACATCTAGGCGATTCATCAACCACTATCTCATCAGTCTTCACATCTAGACATCCTTGTCTGAAGAAATGTTTCTTTAGGACCCATATATTTATGACTCCTTTCAGACATTCTGCTGATTCCATATTCTTAGCCTTACACCAAGACATGAGCATGCATTGCCCACTTGGACTGCATTAAATCCATTTTCCCACATACTTCTTGTGATTCCTTGGGTATGGGAACTTTGTTCCTTCAGGTGCATGGACACTGGCTTTCACATAATCTCTGATCTCTCTGTCTGTCAGCTCTTTCATCTTCCATCCTGATTCAACATCAATCATGATCTTCATTCCCACAGCTTTCTTTGCAGTCTACATACATTGTGAGATTATTATCCTCATCACACAAAATTCAAGCATTAACATTACTATCAGGGCTCCAAGAAACTTGAATATATCTGCCATCCATTGTGGAACACACGAAAGGAGTGATCCAAACCAACTGTCATCAGCAATGTCTTCTACTTCATCTATCATTTGGACGTGTAACTATGTCAGCATTTCTATGGCCTCTGTCAAGGTGCCATTCTCGTCGTCATAGACAGGTGTGAATGTGCAACATGATTCTCCAATTTTGGCACAAACACCTCCATCCATGGCTGTGAACATACCCAGGAAATATCTATTGTGAAGAATCATCAGTTAAATGGCTTTCAGCTCCTCCTTGATTATATTGAATCCCTTGATAGTCATGTTGATCGTCTGGAGCAATTCACATCTGGTTATCTGTAACCACTTAGCGTTTGCATCTGGCTAGATCCTGGGCATGAAGATTATCGTGAATATCGTTTAAGTTTTACTAAACAATCTGTGTTCATATGGAATAGAATCAAAGCCTTCTATAGACTTGGCTGAGAAATAGCTCGCTCTCTTCATTCGATTCCAGATTTCAGCAGATCTCTTCTTCCTCAGGTGAGCGCCTGCTTTTGGAAACTGGTCAATGTTCAGATCACTTTTAAGAATCACCAATGCTGGAACATGGACATTCACTATGGGACATAGTCCTCCCCAATCCCTGGGCAACTTCATGTAAGCTCTGGATCCACAAGCCCAGTAGTGATCCATTATCACTGCTGCTCAAATGCTCCTACCTGGCACGTCAAAGATTCAACCACAATTCTGGTTTTCTCCAAGCTTTCTTGTGCCATTATTTCTGAAACATAGCTTTGCACTTTGCAGAGGCACTATCTGCAAGGGCCCTCCTTTATTTTCCACCCATGTCAAAGAGATTTGCACACATTTTGTACAATGTCGATGGTTGGTTTGTAGTCTCCAATTATTACCCACGCTCTGCAGATAACTACTCCTTCCTCCCATCCATCTGGAGAAAGTACTTATCCCCAAATCTGCATTTGGCCCCTGTTCTTCCATCTTCAAATGGCTTCTACTGATTTTACTGGACTTTCAAGTCTTCTGTTGACTTCTCATCTGATTCCAGCCCCTTTCACTCCAGGCTGTTCATATTTTATCAGATGATTTTTAGTGTGGGCTCTTACTCTTGTCTTTGTGTCTTGCACATAGTCATCTTCATCTGGATCTGTCCATTCAGTTGCCCATGCTAAATAAGCTGTTCGGCCCATCAACTGACCCTTGCTCGGCAGAGTGCAATGTGAAATACGCAGTGTTCTGTCTGAACATCTATTTCAATAGCCATGAATATCTTAGACTTCCCCATACTATAAGGCAGGAGTGCACATACATAGCATTCCTCCTTTGAAGCGCCTTTGCCTACCTCTTTCATCTGCTGATACCACATATTGTTTCCCAGATGTGCTGTGATGTCTAGATAATCATTAAAGTCATGATCATCTTCCCTTGTAGTTCTCTTAGGTCTCCTTCTCTTCTCATGAGCTTTTATAATCATTTTATGACGTATATCTGCATAATTATCATTGTCTTTACATTTGTTACTGGTGTAGGAACAATCACATAAGGCCTTGGTTGCCTTACACTAGCCACTTCTGTACCCTCCTGCTGCATAGGAAAATATACAGGAACTACTGCCTTGTTTGGATCTACATAATAGATAGTACGTACTGTGAGAGAAAGTAGAATGATAATGAACATAATGCATTTGTATATGATGTACCAATAAGTCCAATGTATACACCAATGGCCTCTTGCACGTCGTGGAAGTCTCTCATTGCATTCCACATTATTGTTGATATCAATGTTGCCCATTTTCTATTTTTACTTTTAAGGAAGGAAAAACGAAACTTTAATTGGACAATCTCATAAAATATTCTGGCAATTGGTGTATCTGCTCCACAAGCTTCACGAGCAACTGGCTGATTGCAGGATCGTTGATAGGGTTCCTGATTAATACAAAAGCTGTGTCTTTTCGCCAAACCAAATGAGGATGTGCTTTCAGTAGATAATAAAAGACCTCAGTCAGCAGAGATTTAATGATGTCCTCACTCGATAAGCTCATCAGGATGGTCACTGTGTTGTCTCAGACAATAGACGAACTTGCTCAATTATATCACGTAACAATTGATTTATTGCCGGTTGATTTCTAGGGTCTCCCAGGAAAACACGAGTGTTGGTTTGACATCCAACAATGTGCGGGCGTTCCTCAATCAAAAAATAAAAGACCATTCCAATTAGTCTATGAGAGTCTTCGTCAGATAGAGGCATCTGTGTTTTCCATACAGTACTCAGGCAGTTGGAGGATTTGCCCTATTATGGCTCCGAGCAATCTCCTTACGACTGGACAATTTTTGGGATTTTGCAAAAATACGTAAAAATTAGTAGTTGTCCCAACTAAATTAGGATACACACGAAGAATGAAAAGGAAAACATTAAGAATGATCTGATGAACGTTGCCATTAGGCACCACCATGGGTACTTCCAAAGAGAAACTCAGTGAGAAAGGAATTGCTCCCTTTTCCAATCGTCAAAGATGTACTCTAGGTCTGGCATTTCTTTTCCCATCAAGACTTCAATATGTCTCAGTCCAATGTTAGCAAGCTCCTGTGGCTCAGGAACAATAGCTTTTTCTTTCACTCTTTGTTTACAGCTACACAGATTGTCTCGAATAAACCATAGTCCAATGAACTCTTTATCTGTCTACTGGACAGTCTCTGCATCCTTCTTCCTCATCATCAATCTAGTCTGCACATGCTGAACTACTTCTCTGGTGCTTGCTTCCAAATGGGTTGGAGGTGCGGTGGTCTCGCTGGTGTAGATCTTCACGTCTCCCAGGAATATCCAAGCTCGTCTTCCTAACACCTTGACTGCTGATGGAGTAACATTCTCGACAATGAAGGGACAGTTAAACCTGGGTTGATGCCATTTGTGGACAAAGTCCTGGATCAGAACCTGATCTCCGGTAAAAAGCTTTGGCAGTAGAAGTTAATTTGATCCGGTTGCTGCACGGTCTTCATCTGTGTTCTGAGACCTACACCCTGTCTGTTTGACTTGGTCTGAAATGGCAGAGATACTTGTATTCATACATGTAAGTAAGCACGTAGCTCATCTCCTAACAATTATGCTGTTGTCTGGGCATCACTTCTAGTCCTCGATGGAGGAGTGAGAGGTGCTCTCATTCACCTTGCCATTACTAGTTCATGGGACGTAAGATGATGGTCAGAGCCTTGTTGATTCCTCAACGCATATAATGCAAGAGGCAGGCAATGCAGCCATCTTTTTGTCAATGTTAACTTAAGCTTGGCTATCTTCTGTTTAAGCAGACTGTTGAGTCTCTCAGAGATCCCTCTGGCTTGTGGGTGATAAGCCGAAAAAAACCTATGCTTTATACTGAGCAATAAGCTGATCTGCTTGAATACTTCATTCACAAAATGTGGCCCATTATCTGATCTTAATACTGCACATGTTCCCCATCTAGGAAATACTTCTCAAACTAGGAACTATGCAACACAAGTGGTGTCTGGATGTGTGCATGGGCCAGCTTCGACCCACCCTGAGGAGGGGCACACCACCACTATCATATATTTATAGCCATTACAGACTTGCAGCATGTCAACATAATCAATATGTATATGCTGAAAAGGGCCATTAGATCAAGGTATGACTCCTCTGGCTGTTCGCAGCCTGTGCCCAGCAGTAACATGACATACAGGGAAACTCCCACAAGAACAAGAGAAATGACTCTAGGTGGAATAGGACACAAGCGACAACCCACAAGGACAGACATCAGCATACCTGCCCAATACCATCCAACAACCTCACCCACCCAATGAATGTTACCAAGTGCCATACTTGGATGGAATTCCCAGTGTTGGCAGGTGCCGAATTTGGACGGAATTGTGAATGGTGGAAGTGCCGCACTTGAACGGAATTGCAGATGTTGGCGTATGCCACTCTTGGATGGGATTGTGAACGGTGGCCTGCATGAACGGCTGGATGGGATTGTGAGTGTAAACCAGTGCCGCACTTGGATGGAGTGGCGATTGTTGGCCAGTCCAACGTCTGGACTGCATTGGCAAAACTGTCGAGGGTAGATCTGGATAGAGTTATGAATACTGGCTTACTTCACATATAGACAGGATCTTTCGAAGTCCGGCCAGTGTCACATTTGGATACAGGTGTGAATATTGATAGGTGTAATATATGGAAGGGATTTGGAACAACAGCCAGGATGGGATCTAGATAGAGACGCAGAGATATTCATGCGCCACATCTAGAGGGAACGTGGAAATTTAGCACATCACTTCTAGACAGCGTTGCCAATAACTAACCTACTAACAATTTCACCCCTCCGCATATACCTCTCAAACTTAACCAAACACAACCACAACCCTATAGCACAACAAACCGCACTAACTTCACTACACTGCAACACAAAACAAACCACACATAGATTCACACAACAGCACACGATGGCTACCGACCGGAAAACACCCCAAGCCAAGCAAACATAACTGGGCTGAGGCTACCAATGTTACATCACTGCTCTCTTGCACTTTTCCTGCTCGTTCCCACAAACTCACCCCGCTGCCCTTTTCAGAGCCGCTAGAGCGCCAGGGGACCACACAGGTGGAGATAGTGTGCGGTACAAATATCCTTTAACATTAACAACATTAACATACAATTCAATTTACTACATAAAATGCAACGTGTTCTAACACATTTGGTACAAATCATTCCTCCGCAATAGTTGCTGCAAGGCTTTCCCTAGTGACATGTGCAGGGTAGTGTAGCTGTTCTAATGCCACCCTTAATAAGGCTATAGGCATCACCGGTTTACCAGTGCTTTCCTGTCGCCACAATGCCTCAGAAGGGGATAATTAACACGCCCTCTGTGTCAACAGATCTTTCTCATCCTGTGGTGCTTCACCTTGAACTTCCATTAATTGTGAATTGTGTCTTCGACAAGTTATTTAAAACTTTCATTTATAATCATCATCACCACCATTATTTAATTCACATCAAGCATATCAAAGCTCATAATATCCTTTGGAACATGCAACTCGTTTTGTTTCTTTTTCTGCGGCTTGGTTTCCATGTGAAATAAAGTTGGCTGTCTTTGTGTGAATGATCGCAATGGCTACTGGGAGCTATGGTGCTTTAAAAAATCTGCCCAAAAGGCAGCATGTTGCACTGAAGTGCCGTCCGCTCAGAGCTAGCCCCTCCTTTTCCAATGTGCTAACCTTGCGTCACATAGGTGGAGTCCCTGTACACGGTTACTTCCTTGTCTGCATGGTTTTAGATTGCGACACTCAGTGCCACTAGTGCTGCAGCTTGTGCTGAAAAGTGAGACGGTAGTGGAGCATTTGTCATTACTTTGAAATCCCCGTTAGCTATGTGCCTTATCACAGCGGCACCTCAATATCTTTGCCCATCAGTTTGATCGATCTGCGACAAACCATCAAGAAAGAGGATCTCCCCAGTTGCCAGAGCATTTTCTTTCACTCTCGGAATCTCACCAGAGAATTCTTCATATTTCGAGCAATCATGTGCATGATCGTCTTCTACCAGTGGTTCATCTACAAACGTGGCTGGATACACTGTTTTACATCTGACTATTTTACTCCCCAGATTTGATATGACCGCCTCATAAGCAGAAGCTCTTTGAGATGTCAGTGTACCTTTAGGTACAACAAACATCATCATGGAACTCCCCATTACTATACTGGCACACCTCTCAATAGCGAACACAGTGGCTGCCAAAGATTGTTTGCAGGGGAAGTGATCCCTCATTACTTGGTCCAAAATCCCACTGTAATATGCTAAAGGTTTGTACCACGATGTAGTTCTCTGAATGAGTACTGCTGTCATAACTGTTTCATTCATGTGTGAGAATAAAAAGAATTCCTGAGAATAATTCAGGATCCTAAAAACTGGAGCTGTGCAAATTGCCTTTTTCAACTCATCAAACCCTTCCTCCACTTCCTCGGTCCATACATTCTTTTTCTGACTTACTTGAGCCTTTTTCAGGACCTGCAACAATGGCCTTGTGTATGAACTTTAATCAAATACCCATGACCTCACATAATTACATAGTCCCATAAATTGCTGCATATGCTTTACTGTGTGTGGTTTTGCTGTCTTCAGAATGGCCTCAGCACTTTCAGGTGTAACTTTCTTTCCTTCATGCGAAATTAACTGGCCTATGTGTAACACCTCTTCTTGGCAATACTGCACTTTTTTTGTCCACTTTATATTATTTCTTGTCTAACATAACCATTAGCTGAACTGAATCACATCTGCACTCTTCTTCTAACATGCTGCAGACCAAAATGTCATCTACGTATTGCAACGCGGTACTTGGCAAATCAAAATTGCTTAAGTTCATCTGCAGGAGTCTATTGAAAATCGATGGGGACTCACAGTACCCCTGAGGTAATCTTGTGTTTCTTAACTTAGTCTGTCTGAACATAAATGACATCAGATCTTGAGAACCTTTATGCAATGGGATTGAGAAAAATGCATTTTTGAAGTCAATCACAGTGAAATATCACGCCTCAACAGGGATACTACATAAGATCGTCGCTGGATTAGGAACTAGAGGAAACACAGCTTCTACAATTTGGTTAATCGGGCGTAGTCCTAAATTAAATGCCACAACCCCCACTTGGATTTTTTTTACCGGATACACAGCCATATTACATGGTGACTCTGCCGTCACTAAAATGCCTTGATCCATCGTGGGGGATATCGTCTTAAAAATACCCTTGTCTGCCTATTGAGACATGGGATACTGTCGTGCTTGAGGTAAAATTGCCCTGGCTTCAGTTTAATCTTAACTTCTCAAACCCCTTTTAATAGGCCTATGTCATAGGGGCCCGTAGTCCATAAAGAAACTGGCACTTTCGCAAAGTCTTCATAAAAAAATGCAGGACGCTGTCTCACTATCATCATTCTCTGTGGGATCTCACGTTTTTCTGATCTAACCCAATATGTAATGCTCATGTCGAACACCACTTTATCATCAGATGGGTCATCTTTAAACATGTCCATTTTAGTGAAGTCAGTTAATTTGTAACCTTCTCTGATAGCGATTACTGTGCTCCATGATCTGCCATTGTCATCAAATCCTATGAGCATAGCCAAAACCCCTCCTACTACAGCTGCTTGCAACTCTAAGGGAAAAATCTGTCCCCCTGCTCGTCCTTTGGGATCTCTGGTCTAAAGAGAAACTCATCAGGTATTCTCATGATCTTACCTACAAACCCAAGCAACCATGTTAACAGAATATGTACCCCATAATGAAACACCTCTGGCTCTAATGGTACTCCTCGTATGGCTATTTGACCTGTAAATGCCATAATGAATTTGCTCACATTTAAATAATGTATTCCTGGTGTTGAACACACTATGCCTTCATCAGTAAACGAAATCGTCATATTCAGCTTTGTCATTAAATCTCAACCCAGTATATTAACTAGTGTCTGCTTTAAATACAAAAATGGTACAGACATTTCACATTCTCCTATAGAGACTGGTAATTCTTTAGTAAAAGGAACTCTACTTGTAGCTCCTGTGAAACCTTGAGCTTTCATGGCATTACCTGAGGGTAAAAATATTCCCATGAGCGAGTTGCAGCCATGTCTACTAAAAAAAGAAAAAGATCTGCCTTCTATCATGACGTCAACCCTTGGTTCCTCTTGAGGATTTGGCGTTACTGATAGTACTGAACACATCAAGTCACCCAGTGAGCTGTCCTATTGCGGGTAAATGCGTATTCCTGTGCCCGTGAAAGGATACCCTCCCTTGATGGTGACACCCCCTATCCTAGGAGTCAGTAACTGTCCTGTGTTTGTGCTTTGCTGTATTTGCATGGGTGCATGCTGTGACTGCCCTTGGTGCTTGTTGTGGTTGCAAAGCCTGTTGTATTCTCAGCACTTGTGTTTTATACACTGTTTGATCTTCAGCAAACCCATCCCTATTTTGTGTGCCATATGCAGGCAGATAAGCGGTCCCCCCTCTTGAGAACTGCCCATTCTGTACATATTCTTGGCTCCCACATGTTCGTGCTATATGCCCTGTCATTCCACATGTCCAACATACAGGAGGGAGCTTACTAATTTGTCCTCCCTGCATGCCTTGATTATCATTCTGTAAAGGCTGAAACCCAGGTTCGTTATTCTGGAAGTTCCATTGATTGTTCTGAAAACCTCCTCTTCTGCATAAGTTTCCTCTACCTCATGATAAAAATCCATTCCCTCCTGGAGCATACCTACTGCTTGCTGCGATCCCTGCCCTTCTCAGCTAGTTAACATTGCCCCTTCTATAGCATACTTCGATAGCTTTTTCTGTACCTACTTAGCCTCCTGAAGCTTCCTGCCTTTTTCTTTCTTTTGGCTTTTCTCTTGTAACAAACGGCACTGATGTGCTATGGTCAACTGTATTTCTGGCCAAGGTTTTGCCTCCATACCCACCAATTTTTTGAGCTGTCTCTGCACCTTGTCTGGCAGCACTTGAAATAATATATGATAGAATAAATGTATAGATTTCCCCCACGGCTCGTGTGTTTACAAGCTCCATTGCTCTTGGAAATGTTGTATATAAATGAATGGATCATCTCCTTCCTGCATCTTGTGTGCCATTATGGCGCCTTTATGTGAAGTATCAGGATACTGTACTCGAAGCCCTTTCCAGACTGCCGCTCTACAATTATTAAACGGTGCTCCGTTGTGATCAGTGTTCTGAGCAGTGACACCTGCGTATCCTGCTCTCGACCAAATGTCATCAGCTATCTCCCGAAGTACAGCTGCTAGAAGACCCTTAATGTCCCTATCCTATTGCTAATGTATTTCCTCCTGTCATTTTTTCTAATTTATAGATCCATTTTCCAGCACATGACGTCAAACTGGGAAGTTTACACCTTAAATTATCCTTATCCATCTGGGGCCATGGTATATACTGTGGTCTGACCCCTCCTTTCTATAACAATGGGAATTGTGAGATCCCAAATTCACATTCATCCCCCATTGTCTGTCCAGAGCAGGGACAATGGTTCCACACCGTCTTCTTCCTGGTACTGACCATAATCTGATCACATAAGGTGGCGAGTCCACCCTCACACTACGGGACCATCCTCTAGGTAGATCTAGCTGTGCCAGAGGTTCTGACACCCGAGATTTAGGTAGATCTAGATCTGACCATCTTATTTACCTGTCTATTGGAGAACACCCTTTAGGACCACATGCCCTAGCGCCTTCCTCCCCACAGAAGATTTCTCTGTCTTCGACTGACATATCCTGTCCCAAACTTATGTGACTTCCCTCTTTCTTATCTCTATTTAGAGTCAACCTGTCCAAAGACAAATCTCTATTCTTCAGGCTAAACAAATTTCCCTCTTTGCCTTGCGACTGTGTACTTTCAAATCAATAATTTTTCCCCTTATTTTATTATTCACTTTTGGTCCTCATGTCATGCTAAACCTTATCAATGTTCTCTCCAATGCGTCTTATATCAATATCATCTCCTAGATTTGCTCTAGACAGACCTGGCATTGGTTCATGTGTCAGGAAGAATTCTTCTATGTCCTACCATGCTACTACTGGATTAGGTTCCATTAATTATTTCTCTATGTGATCAATGTTGCATGCTCTTTGTCTTCTCTTAAATTCTATTTCCCCGTCAAGCTCTCTTTGTTTCTTTGCTTCCTCTCTTACCCTTTCCTCTTCCTGTCTTTTCAACTCTCTTCTCTCATTTGCTCTACACATTTCTTCATTTCTTGGTCTTTGTATTCTTCTATCCTTTAACTTCTCTTCTTCCTCTCCCTACTTTTTCTTTTCTAGCTTATCTCGTTCTTCAATTGGTCTTTGTCTATTATCATACTTTCTTTGCTCCTCAGCTCTTTCTTGTTTATTCAACTGCTCATCTTGATAAAGTTGTTCCCGTCTGTCTTTAGCCTCATCCTCTTTCAATCGTTTCTCCCTTTCTTAATCTTTTCTATCTTGCTCATCCTGGTCTTCCTTTTGCCTTACTTCCTCGATGCTCTTGCCATCAAGTTTGAGCAATATCTGACCACCCACCCATTCATTCTGTATGAGCGCTACCTCGTCAGCTTTGTCTTTCTCTCCTTTCCATCTTTTAATTTCTCTCTCTGTGTCTAGAGACATGGCTGGTTGGTCACTTCTTTCCTTGTCCTGTGGGACTTTAGGAATCACATCTATTTCTGGAGTGTTTTCGGGTTTCGCGTTGCTGCTACATGCAGGTGACTTGTAAGTCGGGTTATTATACCCTGTTGCTGCCTTGAGCTCTCTCAAAGCATATAATCCTTCATCTTTTATACTATCGCCATTTACTTCAGGTGCAGTAGGGGGAGCAGAAGGCTCTGTACCATCTTCCAGATCTCTAAGCTCGTGAACTGTTTCTCTAACTCTTTGCCTGTATATGCTGCATGCAAATATGTCATAATATGTTATAGAACCACTTTGGACAGAGATCCCCCTTGTGGCCATGGCATGAACATTGTATCTGCCGTACCCTTAACCCATTCTGCACTGTATTGTTTAAGCTTGGGTGTGTGTTTTGGCAGCTATCTGCACAAGTGTGTGAGCGGAGTAATATCCTCCATCATGACTTAGTCACAATTGACTATCACTGCTTACCGTTATTTCGCACAAATACTTTCCAAAAAAATAATACAATATGAGCGTGCACCAATCATTGTAGCTCCAAGCCTCTATATCACGTTTTACTTCAATTTACCTATTCACTGAACATTATCAGTTAACTAATAAATAAATAATCACATTTCAAATCTCATCTTTTCCACCACAGTCTATGTCTTTCTTGTTTCTCAGTATTTCATTTCTTTGTCACATGCATCATATACAATATTCAGACAAACAGACAATACTTGACAAATTGGCCGGCCCTACATATATCTCTGTCAATGCTCATCGTGACTGTTTCTGCCCCTAAAATGACTCTGATGGAGTATGAGCTGTCCTCTTTAATGACACCTTGCTCATTCATAGCCTATATATGTCCACTTGCACTCTAGGATCAGCTCCTTCTAAACGTCCTTGACGTAGGTGAACAGGCTTACTATATAGATCGCTCCTCGTCTATATACCTTAAACTATGACGCTCATCGTCTCACACTATGATGTTCCTGGGCTTTAAATAAATAATAAAATACCCCAACCGACCCTCTGTTACGCGTTCCCCATTATCACTCTCCCCCACTCAGTGCTCATTCAATTTGCCACCTCACTCAGCCTACTCACCATTCGCGTTTTCAACTTCTGAACCTCGGGATCGTCTCCTCCTCAAACCAGCCGCTCCAACCTTCAGTCCAGTCAGCTTCCTCTAGATGTCGGGAAGGGATTTTGCTTGAAAACGAGGGAACCGTCCCACCTGTACATGCAAGGTTTTTAAACTACCGGCCGCTATCTACAGGGAGCCTCACGTTTTCCAAGTTAAATGGCGGGACCCCAAAGCTTACTAGATCAATAGATATTTAACCATCACCTCTGCTACCACGTGAACTGGGGTGTCCGACCCAACCCTTTAAGACAAGGCAGCAGTACTTAGAGACAGATGGCGATGCAGAATATTATTCAAACATCAATAATCAAAATTTACTCAGGAAGTTGGCAAAGTGCGACTGTTTTATAATCAATTATCTAAAACAGGGAGTTACAACAAACATCTAGGCATTCGCCCAATCTTCCCACTCAATGCAACACATAAAAAAGCAGGTTATGTACTAAAAGCTTGTCACTATTGATGTCAATCTGCATTGCAAACTACAAAAACGTACTTGGGATGGTGATAGGCTTACAGGAAACATCTAGGTACATGTTCCATACTTGTCAGGAAAGGTGATTGGGTGTCTAACATCAGGTGGGGCAACTAAGCACTCCTCTAGTGCAGGTTTCTATGAATGTCATCAAATACACAACGTCACATTGGTTATACAAACTATATGGCTCTCTATTATGTTTCCCTCTATAATTGGTTGGCACCCTGGTACCCCTCTGTAATATTCCATCTACGCAATCAGCATGAAGGCTGGCACACAGTTGCTGGTGGGCTGGTCATATAGCTTCCCACTTATTTAGCCCTGGCATTCATCATCACTCTTGCAGTCTACTAGTCAATTAAGGCTTTGAACTTGGCCTTGAAAATGTTCTCTGTGCTGGAGACTAGGAGGGAGTATAGCATACTCTGTCTTCTTGGTTTCGATACAGTTCATCATAGTGTTTATTTTCATCTAACCACGTGACTGTAGACCATGTTTTTGAGTCTTACTGCATTTAAAATACTATTATTTGATGAACCTCTGACATCTTCAACGTTCTTGCCCCGCACTTAAGATAGAAGGTTTTATCTTTTCACACGTTCTGTAATTGTTTGTACACACATCCAGGCCCACGGTGGCCTTGGCTTCTTGGTGTTGATCCAACAAAGCCTTTCTTTGATTCACCTCCATGGTTAAGTTTTCCAATTTCTAACTGCCACACACTGAAAAGGTCTTTCTGCTCACAGGATCCAGCTCTGCTAAAGTGCATTGTGGAATCATTCATAGTCCTTAAATTTCCGATGTATATACGTTGGCGCATCGCTGCAATCTGTTCACTACATACCTAGCCTTTAAGAATACTTTGTCTACTTCCGTTACTGCATCTGTACAATTATAAAATGACTTGATATCTTCTTCATTATTTCTGTAGCATGAGCATCTCCATCTCAAGCCCAAAATGGTGCTCATCTTCAACACCTCCTCTCTAGAGCCTAAAGAATATGTATGTTCTCTTGTCTCTGCATCTCCTCTGGGTGTGTCAGCTCTGCTCTTCATGACGTCAAAAGTCATCTCTTTTGCTCAGTTTTCACACTTCCTCCGGGATTTAATTCAAATGGCCATCATATTGTCATATATTCATGTATGGCTTTCTCAATGGGAATCTTACTTCCAGGATTCTCTTTGGTATAGGTATTCTCACTGGTAATGCACGTGTCTCACACTCTGGCTCCCAACATATAGGCAGCATGGGGGTATGAAAATGTATTTTCTATAATACCGCCTAATAATAAATATTGGCCTAAGCACATTTGCATTGCACTGTAATATCGCATTGAATGAACCTGAAACAGGCTGACTATGCCGCCATTTTAAGTTGTCCACCATTTTGTTCACCGCCTGCTTTCTGTTCCATGTTCAGAACATGTGTTTTCGGCTTCAACAGAGCAAGATGACCTTTGTGCTGCTTTATGATGTTAACTTAGATAAGAATGTTGAAGCTGCTAAAGCTGTACTAATCACTAATTTAGATGCCATCTGTCCCAACAGTGCCTTCACTGTTCAAACAGTAGAGTAGAATAATGAATAGCTGAATGTGCTCTTCTGCAGAAATCCTTGTTTTCTCTCTTTGGAACTAACTGACTTTAAGCTCAAAGAACAAATGAAAGACAAATATAAGCAAGTAAAATGAGGAATGTTACCTTGTGTCTTGTATTTGGAAAACATGTGAATTGTTTGATGGAAAACAGCAAACTATGCAATGATGTTTAAATATGAATGTGTTATGTAGTTAGGTCACAAACCCTAGGTTATGTATTATGTGAAGAGGAGCTGGATGATGTGTCCAAGGGTGTGAAGAATTTGTATAAATATGTGTACTTTTGGAATGTTCAGTAGTCTCTCATCTCACGGGGTCTGTTTGAAGACATTGTGGGGTGTTGAGAACCAAGTGGCCACTTGCCAATAAATACAATTGTAACTTTGACCTCATGACTGATGTATTTCTATTATGTGGTAGTAAGCTGTGGTACTCTTGTTCAGAGGAGAATTGCCTAGAATTTCGGTGCTGGATTGCCCCTGGGCAGGACAAAGACTGATATGTGGGGACATTTCTTCTCTGTGAAAAGAACAGTGAGCTAATGACTTGGTTGAGACTCTCCGAGGGGCCATCCACCCAAGAACAAGTCAATGGGCTGTTCATGCTGGTAGAGAGTTTACCAGACCCACCTCTATTTTGATATTTTTAATCTTTCAGGGGAGGAGCTTTGGATGGGGGTACTTGGCTCCACCTCTGCACTCTGGATGCTGAGAGTCCCACTGCAGGGGGCTCTAGGGCAAGATGAGCCCTTTCCAGTCTCTGCTTTTCCTGCCTATGGAGGTTTGCTAGCAGAGTTTTAGGCCTTGATGTCAGCAAAGTCACCACAAATATTACCTGGGGATGGGTAGGGAACAGAGCTTTCCTCTTCTTTGCAACACCTGTCTTTATCTCCATAAGAGGGCTTTGGAAAAGACTGCTTTACCAACGGGGTCCAAATGAATTCTTCCTAATATCCTTGAAGGTAAAAAAGTGACTCAACCAACAAGAGAGACCTCTTTTTTTATAGGAAACAGGCCATGTGGGTTTGGTTGAAAACAAACCTACTTTAAGGGGTCCAAACCCAAACCATGAGAACATTGACCCTTGCCTCTTGATCTCTTGATCTCATGCCCAGAGTACCTTGTTCTGCAGTAAGTGCAGGGGACAGGAAGGACAGAAAAACACACAGAAACTCAAAATTGAACAATCCTTCCTCAAGCTCCCCTGTGATCTCTGACTGTCTTAACTCTGCCCCTATCTCAGCCTTCAGCTTCAAAGGCTCTCAGTGTGCAACCCCAGTGTGAGGCAGACCTTTGATATGGAATTGCCTCTTTGAAGAAGACTCCCAGGAGATGTCTTTTTTGTGAGCAACTGGAGCTAGCAGGAAGTAGTGACTCAACTTCCCAGAGTATCAACAGAGGCAGGCACCCTGACATTTGTCCCATTCTCTGGAATGCAGAGTCAGGTGCCTAGAATCCACAGTGCCTCTCGTAGCTGGTCTGAGCCCACCGAGTTGACATTGGTATGCTACAAATCAGATGTGGTTTTAATAGTTATGTGAGATATCAGCCACCATACGACATAGGTATGGCTTATATTTTCAGATTATTCTGCCTCCAATTGATAGTTACCCATAATTATTAAGCTTTTTGAAAAGAGGTGCAGACATAAATGGAACCTCGGCTCTGCAGTGACTTTGCTGTTACATCAGCTGTCAAAAAGTGCACCAGTGAACTTTGAACATGTTCTGTGCTATTTGAGAGCATGTGCTGTAGATCTGGGAGACTGATGCTGCAGGGCACAGCTGTACATTATGCTTTTGGCAAGAAGCGTAATGAAAGGGGGGTCTAGTTAGTAGCCTTTCTGAGATATAATTACCCTCTTCATATTATTATTTCATAAAAATAAAAAAAAGCAAGGGCGTTTTCACCTTTACTAGATGGTAATTCTTCACCCTAGGGAGTTTGAAATATGTGCATTTCAGTTCATGGTAAGCATTTGTTATAATGTATTAATTGTACAGGTAACATTTCATTGCTTGCAACATCTGTATCAAAAATTAACATTTTCCAATCCTGCCTTTTTATTCGAAAGGACCCATATTAATGGAGTGCAGTGATGCTAACCATTATTAATACTTGGTAAGTGGCGGCTTAGACTGCAACGCATAATGAACTGCTAGTTATTTTGAGGTATAATCAAAAGCTGAGTGACTTCCGTGTCTTGTCAAAGGGGTATAATTCTTAGCAGAAACTGAGGGGTGCATCACTAGTCTTCACATAGTATACTCCCAAATAAAAGACAGAGAAGAAAATGGGAACTCAAGTTTTTGAAAACATTGTGTCCATCCTGCTTGAAGTGATTACGTATTTTATTTTGCAGGCATTTCTTGCATTGGATGATTTACAGTTGTAGGCCCATTGAATCTGCATTCTTTCGACTCTTTGAGGCTGTATCGCAGATTTGAACCCGAGGAAGGGCACTGAGCCAATCAGGTGGCTGCTGGAAAGATGGGCGTGAACTGCCAGTGTACATACACCGGTCATTACGACCCGGGCGCAAAGGGATACCGGGCACCGGTAATGACACCAGTGCCGGTAATCCCTTTGCACCCAATTCCGAGGTCCCTTTGCGGGTCCTTCCTTAACGCCTGGTTTTAGCAGGCATTAAGGACGGGACCTGCAAAGGGTCAATAACAAGATCCCAAAATTTCGCTAAAAAGTGCGGTCATTTCTCCATTCGAAATTGTATCGGCTATCATTTCTGTGGATAACTCTTGTCATAATCACTTCCATGTGGCTCTGTTCTTTGAATCCCCCATGTTCCTCACACCTTTCTATTGTTTGTCTAGCAAACTATACCCTTTGTTTACATCACTTTGAGGCCCTATTGTTCACATCAGAGGCGTGGTGCCTGGTAGGTCCAATCTGAAAGTTAAGATTCCACTGTGCAAGTACACTATTGTGGAAGCCTCAAGGCAGTGCAGTCTCCTTTGTAGGCAGTTTACACATGATTCCGTATCAGCTTGAGAGGTGTCCAGAAAGAAGGTATCTGCAGATGTTCAGTACTAAACTAATATCTTAGGTGGAGGGTATAGTTGAAGTTTGACTATGAGAAAGACAATACCCTTGCCATGGAAAGCACCTTGGAAAATGCGATTCGCTTCTGCATGGGAATACAATGCATTTGGTAGAATGTGGGCAAGCACCAATAAGAATACTCACCACAGCATCCTAAACGATCTGAGCACTTTAGCAAATAGCTGCATTCACTTTATACTACTATACAGACCCTCGTCTCCCATCTCTGACTTTAACGATGAAATCTCCCAACAACTTAATGCATTGAAGGGTAGAAACACTGCCGCAGTAATCCGTGGGGATTTCAACAGATGGCGCGGTACAGGGGCACGCCAAGGAGGTTACCAAGGGGGGCCATGGCCACCCTTTTAAGAATTCTGCCCCCCCCTGTAGCCACCCTGTGAAAAATCCCCCCCAATTATTTTTTTTCACACTCAACTGTGCATGGACAATAATAACATGTCCAGATCAGTGCGAAAAAAAAACAATTTTTTTTTTTTTGCTCTTTTGCGGCCTGCCATCCATGAAGGACTGGAGTCAGGACAGACCCGGAAATAAACACAGCCTGACCCACCTGGACATGCACATTTTTGCTTTACCTCACACTTCCAGGGCAGGCTGTGTTTATTTCCGGGTTTCATTTTCAATTTCATCCAGTTCCTTGCTCAGCTGCAAGTTGTGCCGACGTGTGCGCAGCACAAACCTTTGGACAGACACATTTTGTGATTGGCACTGCCTGCCACTGAAAAGGAGACCTGAGCTGAGATTCCACCAGCAGGCAATCATTTCAGAGGGAGGAGGTAAGCAGTTGTGGGTCTCATTCCGAGGTTGGTGCTAGTCATGGTGCTGTTAGCGCCATGACTAGCACCAATACCGGTACCGCCGCCGACTTGGTGGTATCGGGACTTACTGGTCTATTCCGACCATTGTGGGACAGGTAAGTCCCCATTTGAAAAGCCATTCCCCATTCCCATTCGAGCCCCCGTAGGGCTCAATGGGAAGAGGGAAGGCGGCAATAACGGTACCGTAAATTACGGTACCGTTATTGACCCCGGTATCCAGAGGTCGAAGTGGGCAGTAGCGGTTGGGAGCGGTGCTCCTATACTTTTTATTTTTCAGTTTCACTGTTCCTATACTTTTATTTTAAAAAGAAACTGTTCCGGAACGGTTTAGTTTTAAAATAAAAGTGTAGGAAGAAGTTGAAGCTTGCACTTCAGTGCACTGAACATTCCCTTAAATAATGGGTGTGTTTGTTTGGGGGTTTGGAAGGGGCACAGCAATGGGCTTTGTGGGGAGTGGGGCAGACCGACAGGGAACATAGCTCCACTACTTCTTTTCGTACACTTCGACCACTGCCGGTATCCCTTTGCGGTTCCCGTCCTTAACGCCTGCTAAAACCAGGCGGTAAGGAAGGACCTGCAAAGGGACCTCGGAATAGGCCGCAAAGGGATTACCGGCACCGGTATCATTACCGGTGCCCGATATCCCTTTGTGTCCAGCTTGTAATGAGGGCTGTGTGTGGCACCCACCCTGACTTATCACTCACATATGCCAGGCCATGGCTGGAAAGAATGACAACAGGGACATTATTTGGGGGTCTCCCTTGCTACCCCTGTGGTCTCCCTTTCTACCCCAGAAAAATACATTTGAAATAAAAGTGTTTTGCTTTTTGTTTAAATCCAAGGTGCTAGGCTGTGGCCAGTGCCATGTGGTTCTTTGCTTCTGGAGTGGCTGGCTTTCATGTGCAGGCCTTGGATTATTATTTTTTTTAAGAACTGGGGTTCCACAAGTCTAACAGCAGTGACCCTAAATAAGAAAGAATAGGAATAACAACTAATTTGTCTTTCTTGAATTCTATACAATAACTGCTACACTCATTAAAGGATTATTTCAGGCACACTTCAGGGGGGAGTCACTGATTTAGTCTGTTCTTAAACACCTCAATTCAGCCTTTCATCCTTCTGAGGTCGATAAATGAGTACTAGACAGGTTGGGTGATATTGTATGTATATTTGTTATATATAAAGCGCTTAAGCGTAAGTGCTATATAATAGCACATCACTATCATTCGGCCATGGACGTCTGCTTGCATTCACAGTTATTTAGTAATATTTGCCTATGCAAACTGATATTGACGATACATACGGTGATCCATTCTTGTATGAAATGCATATCGCATTGTAGTGATACCGTAACCATATGTTTTGTAGCATGCTTAGAAACAATGCTATGTGATGCCACTTCCTGTTTTGTCAAGGGGTGAAAGATTGTGTTCCATCGCTTCCTGTGATATCACTTCGGGGTGGAGTCAAATGAGATCACTTCCTATATGTATTGTAACACCTTGTATCATTTGTTGTAAGTGACCACTGTTTTTGTAACAGCCTGTGTCAGGCACCGTAACTAAGTTTCGAGTCTATTTGCATTGTTGCGCCCAGCTGCCCACGGGCTTGGAGCGCATTACCAAATAAACAAACAATCAAACAAACAAACAAATCAGCAGTCAAGGGTCATGTGATGTCACTTCTGCTATCCCTGGCGTTTTGGTGAAATGACGTCCCTTAATGTCAACAGCCTTTAAGAATGACCCAGGAGTGATGTTTTCTTCTAGTATTTGAACATAACCAACAACTTAGGCATTTAATCAGTGGCGTAAAAAGAATTTACTGAAGGTGTTTATATTTCCTTAAAAATGTATGTTGGACATAATGAGGCTGACGCACGACTTACAGAACAGCGATCTGCTATTATGGTTTGCCTTCCACAGCCTAATGGTCTGGACATTAATAAAATAACATTAACTGCTATGAAGAAGTAGCTTAGAGCATTCCTTTTAATATTGTTTGCATGGCAATGTGACTAAGTCATTTTAATGCTTCTGTACACTGCTAAATGCCTGCAGAATGTGAATCTTTGAATTTATGGCTGTCAGACGAGGTGCCTCTTCAATGTGCATGTGAAATGTGGCTCCCATGTAAACGACTAGGGCATTTTCCATCATTTTTGCAGCTCGGCGGTTGGAGTTATTTTTTTAAAATATCAAAGACCCTACTTGAGAGACCTGATGGGGTAGAAAGCATCAAACCTGTTACTCTTATCTAACAGATTTGCAATTCTTAGTATTTCACGCATGGTGAAACTGTGACCAAAAAAAAGGCAATGGAACCTAAAAAAATAAAAGTGACCATCATTTGTCAACGACAGTTTGGGCCTTTTTTGCAACTATCTAAGATGCGTAATAGAGTACAGATGCTAGCGTTCAGTGGTTGCAGTGTACCAAAAGAAGTATGTTCCCTGCTGGCCTGCTCCCACTGCCAGAAAACCCCATTGCCACGCCTCCTCCCACGTGCAATCCAAACCTCCAAACAAATGTGCCTAGTGTTAAAGGGACTGTTCAGTGTGGTGCATTGAGGAGCAAGATTCAACTTCTTCGTACAATTCTATTTTAAAAAGAAACCTTTCCAGAACGATTTCTTTTTAAACTAATAATATAGGAACTGTAAAACATTTTTTTTTAATCTAGGGGAGCACTGCCCCCCACAGCTCCTGCCCACTGCGACCACTGCTATGGGTTTACTGGAGTATAATTTGGCTTCTACTGAGAACTGCTTATTGTTTGACTACTATTTTCAATGTTCGTGTATTATCTTTGCCTGAGAAGAAATCCTCTGTGTTCTTATGTTTAATGAGCACTAGAAGCACAACACTGCAAGCGTACATGGTTGTTGTTTTAGTAAGAAAAGTGTATTGTTGGACATTTGATTACTTTTAATGTTGGTCATTCACACAAGAGTAATACGTTGCTAGGCCTACCACCGCAACCCCTAATATTAAGTCTGCTAGGTGCTCAAGAGTAGAGGGAGAGGAGAGGGTTTGAACTACTTGCAGACACAAAACCTGCCACTGCCCAATGCAGGCCTTTTGATCTGCCTCTGGCTAGGAGGTTAGGCTCTGCCATAGAAGAGTATGATGGAAATCGTATCAAAAAGGTATTTGTGTGGTAGTCGGACAAAAAAACACATTTCAAACAAAACTAGTGAATACAAGTTTAAACAGCATTTTTGAGTTTGGAAATGACCCACATTATTGCTGCGCCTATGATTAGTAATTGTAGCTATGTCATTTTGCAGACAATGAATAGGAAATCCACTAAATCTCTTCCTTCTTCTTTAAGAAAAGTAGTAGTGAAGATGCAGTGAGGATGAATGTTAGTGAGGATTCAGTGGAATGGAAAGATAACATAACCGAGCAAGCTAATGAACAGGCAGAGCCAGAAGCAGAACATGACAGCGACGAACAGGCAGAGCCAGCATCAGGGACAGAGAACAGGGAAGAAGCAGCATGGCACGAGAGTGAGGAACAGGCAGCAGCATCAACAGTCAAAGACAGGGTGAGGCAGGACTCGGCTAGAGCTATTAAAGTTGTTCCCGGACCAACAGGTGAAATTATGATGGTGTGGCAGTGTGACTATGATGATAAAATAGATGGCTGGCTAAAGAGTAACTCTTCTTTCATTCGTCTAGATATAGCCCAGTCAAAAGGAGAGGGGCCCAAACAGCCACATCTGAGGTTTTTCTCTCCGACTGTTTAGGGGGGTTGAAGATGGGGCTTCATGAAAGAATGGTACTTCACACATAAATGGCGGAAATACTCTCAAAGTAAAGAGTCTGCCTACTGCTATGCCTGCCGGCACTTCAGTCTCCCCTCCTCGGGTGATTCAGTGTTTACATCCAAAGCAGGATTCAAAAATTGGAAAAAGGCAACTTACAAAGATGGGGGGTTTGTAGGCTATGGCAAATCAGAATCCCATACTATTACTATGATAGCATGGGCAGAATATGAAAAGTCAATTGCAAGCAAATGTTCTCTCTCAGCCTCCTTAAATGCAGAATATAATAAAATAGTGGAAGTAAATTGTTGGAGAAATCCTGCTCCTCACTGCTATGCAAAACATTGCACAGAGAGAGTACATAAATAAACGGAAAGCCAGAATAAAGGAAATGTACTAGCTATTATGGAACTGCTAGCCAAGCATGATCGCACAGTCAAAATAAAAATGACAAGTCAAAAAAATGCAACATACCATGGGCACAGTACACAAAATGAAATAATTGATTGCCTGGCTGAAATTGTCTGCACCGCAATAATTAATGAAGTTGCACAAAGTGGGGCTTTCAGCATTATGGTCGACGAGACCAAAGACATTGGGCCTCATTACAACTCAGGCGTTAAGGTTTAACGCCGTCGTTAACCCTTAACGCCTGATTCCGATTTTAACGGCTGCTAAACGCCACCGTAATTTACGGTGGCGTAATTAGCGCCTTCCCCACTCCCATTATGCCCTATGGGGTAAAAATGGGAATGGGGAAGGGAAAATGGGAAATGGAGATTTACCGCCCCACTCACCTTGGAATGGGGCGGTAAATCCGCCATCCACCATGGTGTAAACCTAGTTTACACCATGGTGGTAAGGTTGGCGTAATTACCGCCTGGGTCGTAATGACCCCCATTGCCAAGAAGGAACAAATGTCCTTGTTAATTCGATATTATTACAATTGTTCAATATGTGAAAGCTTCCTCACATCTGAAGCAGCAGAGCGACTAGATGCTGCAGTTCTTTCACAGAAAATTATACAAATACTACAGAAGTATGGCCTTGACTACAGAAACCACCTTTTAGGGCAACCATATGATGGTGCCTCTGTCATGAGTAGAAAGAACACAGGAGTGCAGGCATGCATTACATCAGAGGCCCCATTAGCTTTTTATGTTCACTGCAATGCACATTGCTTGAATTTAGTATTAGTTGACAGTGTAAAATGCATCCCTGAAGCCTATTGTTTATTTTCTCTTCTGCAGAAACTGTATGTGTTTGTGTCAGGGTCATATGTGCATCAATGATGGCTAGAGGTACAGAGGGACATGTTTCAGGGGCCCCAAGAGAGTTCCAAAGGTTGATAGAGACACCCTGGGCCTGTAGATACAATGCTTGCAAGACAGTGAGGGACAGACTGTCAGCCCTCATACGTCTAACAAAAAAAATATCAGAAGAGAAAAATGGTGACAGAGCTGTAGAGGCAACAGGTCTATTAGCCCAAATAGATTTAGAGTTTTCTGTCCTCCATTTAACATTCACAAATGTTTTTGGTGACATAAAACATGTGTCAGATATTTTACAGTCCCCACAACTCAATGTAGGCATGGCAGTTACCCCTGTTGATTCACTTGTTGACACATTAAACAGTTATTGAGACAGATCTGTCTTTAATGAGATTTGGAACAATGCTATGGCCTTTGCTGATCAATGCAACATTGCTGTTGTACCTCCAGGGCGTCAGGTCACACCAAGTTCAAGGCTTGAAGGGTATTACATTTCCACGCCTATATTTCAAAGACATGCCAATACAGATAAGGTGTCATTTTGGGAAGGTACATTTATTCCATTTGTTGATGTGCTTCTTTCTGAGGTGAATTGAAGTTTTTCTAAAGAAAATTCTGCCATTATGCAAGGGATACAAGTCTTGAATACCTCCAGTCCCACATATCTAGAATATGAGATCCCTCATGTCAAGCGAATTATTGGTAGGAGGCAAACTAGTGGTTTTGAAAAACTGACCAGTTTAATAAAGCTCACAGTCTTCCTTGAGCCATATAAGGAAGTGTTCCATGAGATGTCTAAACTTTGTAAAATTGCACTTGCATTACCTGTGAGCATTGCAGCATGTGAGTGTAGTTTTTCTGTGCTAATGTTAATCAAGACTACCTTGAGAAATGCAATGAGTGATGAGCGATTGAGCAATTTGGGGTTGTTAAGTGTAGAGTCAAGAAAGGGTAGGGTGATAAATCTTGATGAATTTGTGGATGTGTTTGCCAAAAGACACAGCAACAGGGGAATAAAACTATATTAATTAATAATACAATAATAATGAATAGGCTGAGTACTGAGTAGGCTACATTAAAATGTATATTGTTGTCCATGATCATGCACATTTGTTTTGATCAGGTTTAGTTTGCAAGAAGACACACAGAAGAATGTAGCCTAGAAAAGCAGGGATGTAAATAGGTTGAGAAGGCTACACTAAAATGAATATTGTCCATGATCATGCTTTTTGTTTCCTTTTTTAAGTATATATTTTAGTTTACAAGAACACACAGCAACATGAACAAAATACAGATGTATTGAAAATTTTACTTGAGTAAGCGTGTTCTCAGTACATGTTTTTCTCTTTTCAAGTCAAAGTCGAACAACTAGTCTGTTTGAAGAACAATAAATTGCCTAGCATGCATATACACATTACATATTCCTTACATAGCACAGACAGGATTGTGGAACTCAAAATATTTACCGTACTGGTATTAGTCTATGCGCATCAGATACATTAATTAGTTAACTGTTAAATAATGACTGGGACTATATCAATATGCAATTCCTTAACTCTCATATATACATAGTTTTCAACTGGACTACATACTATGTCTGCATAATAGATTTCCTGCAATTCAGTAATGTGTTTGTTTTGGTGCCACCCCAAGATTTCCTGTGGCCCCATCAGGCCACCCCGATAAAAGATTTCTCGGGGCGCCACTGGGCGCGGAAACACAAAAGACAAGGAGGCAATCAATTTGGAAAATACCTTAAATAACATTGACTTCATGGTAATGAATTTGCACCCAACCATGGAAAATGGCAATCAACTGGATTGGTTAGTCACAAACAACATCGAAACAAATGAATTCAAAACCAAGCCATGTGTCTGGTCAGACCACTCCTCAATTACGTTTATGTTGACAATAAACACCCCTAATAAGAATAATACAGGCAATGAGCCAAAAAAGATCAGAAGGAGGAATTATAAAAAATATTGAACTTGAACATCTAGAACAATTCATAAAGAAAATACTTAGGAGGACGATGCATGTGACAAATTGATTGCAGACTTCACATGTCAGGCAAAATAATTGGTGGAACTAAAAGCTTCATTAAAAAATAAATGTCTAAGATCTAACAACAACCACCAGAAGTGGTTTAATGCAACCCTAGTCAAGTTGAAAAATCAAAAAAGGAAAAATTAGGACAAATGGCTAAAACATCCATCATTGGACAACAAAGCCAAATGGAAAGAAAGTGAAAAATCATACAAAGAAGGCATTAGCATTGCTAAAAAAAAACTAACAAATTAAATCAGCAGAAAACTCAAACAGTAAACATTTTGAAATTCTAAAGGACATAGAAAAACCTAAAGCCCTAGCCCCTCCCTTCGAACCCTCCCGAGAAGTCTGCGACAATGTTCAAAATGCTTTCACAGAAAAAGATCAGGAAGGCTAGGGACTAAAACAGTTAGTTTTTTTTTTAATAACACATTTTATTGGTTTTCTTATACTCATTACAACAACAGACTCTCACGGAGTCGAAGCATAACAAAACATACAGAAATTGGTCATTAGATCCACTCACTGTACATCAAACACACAATAACATACCTATCACAATATCATTACACTATCATGGTTTATGCATTAATCAGATTAGACGGAGCAGACATATCATCGAGCATCTTCCCACCTTTGCCATATTTTCCCAGCTTTCCCAATGCAGCTGTTGTAATGTGCACGGGCACCTGTAACGCCTCTGGCCTTATATACTCTCTGTTCCATTGCAACACACACATCAACATCTGCAGACCATTGTTCAACTTGCAGTAATGTACCCGAACCCCATAGTCTCGCAATGTTCTGCTTGATCAGTGCTGTTGTGGTTGAAAAGAATGCTTTCTCGTACCGGGACATTTCCCCTTCTCCTTCAATTCCCAGCAATAGCGATTTGGGCTCCCTGCGGATTGTTCGACCCAGGACTTTTGAAAGTACATTGCAGCATTGTTGCCAGTACCGCCGTATCCTAGGGCATTCTCATAATATGTGGAAAAAGGTCCCTTCCTCATGACGGCACCGTAGACAGTTAGGGTCCTTAGTTTTCCGCCAGCGGTAGAGGGCAGCCCTCGGGTAATAAACTCTGTGCAGGATCTTTACCTGAATGAGCCGGAGCCTAAATGAAATGTCTGTTTCACGGGGGTACATCAGAGACATGACCCAGTCCTCTGGCAATATCTCCCCTACATCTCGTTCCCACTGAGCCCTCAAGCTCAACAGTTCAGGCGTAGCGAAGGAGGTTATGACATTATACATAGTAGAGGTGACCCTATTATTAATGCATTCTAAAACAATATTCCTCTCAATGGGGGTACACTCTGGCATGTTGGACAGGGCTGGGAGGTATCTTTGTAGCGCATGTTTTAGCTGTGTGTGGTGATATCTTTCTGTTTCGGAAAGGTGGAATTTCTCAGTTAAGCTTTCAAATGACCGCAATTTGCCCATCTCCACCGCATCCCCCACTTTTGTTATTCCATTGGCTGTCCAGCCTTGCCATTTGGGTAATTTCCCTACCTCAGATAGATTCCTGTTGTCCCATAATGGCTGCACTGGGGTAATCATTTTGTTCCATCCAATCAACCTGTGTGTTTCTGCCCAGACTAGTGTCAATTGGGTTGTCGTTCGTCGAGGTGTCTTGCACACTTTCTAATACAGACTTCCCAGTGCAGGTGGTTATTGTCTCGTATATAGATCTGCTTTGATATGTGGAAGTGATGCATCGCCATGTAAAATATCATTTACTACTGCCATCTGGCTTGCCCAGTAGTACGTTTGGAGGCGTGGTGGCCCACTACCACCCTCCCAGATAGATCTTTGGAGGGTGCAGAGTGCTATTCTCGGGTATCCGCCCCCCCATAGCATTTTCCACAGTATTCCATCAATTCTGCGAAATATATCCGCCGGGATATGGAGCGGGGCATTCTGCAGGACATATAAGAACCGGGGCAGCGCCATCATTTTAAAGAGTGCAGCCTTTCCCAAGAGGGGCAGAGGTAGGGAAGCCAAGTGGTGGATATCCATTTTAAATCTTTCAATAACTGGTTGTAGGTACTTCTCAATATATTCGTCCAGCTTTGTAGTGATCACTATGCCCAGGTATCTAAATTGTGTATACTCAACTCGGTATGGTCAGTTCACTGGAACTGCGTTCTCCATCCCCCTGAACGGGAACAGTATAGATTTGGCCCAGTTTATCTTGAGGCCTCTAAAGGCAGCGTATCTTTGCAGGAGGTCAGTTATTATGAAGCAAGCTGTGCCCGGGTTCTTTAGGTATCAGAGTTAGTTTCAAGAGTAGAACCCTTACAACTCCAAGAACTTTTTAAATTTTACAAAATCACAACAGAAGAAATGACACAAACCCTTAAATAAATTAAAGCCACTCCCTGTGCCAAAAATATAATTCCATCTAAACTCATCTTAGAAAATGCAAATATGTGTTTCCCCCAGCTTACCAAAATGGTGAATGCCTCCTTTCAGGATGGCCATGTACCGGCAGACATCAAAACAGTAACAATCACACATCTGGTAAAAAAGTCTGAACTAGATGAAAGCGACCCCGGGTAACCTCAGACCAATTACCAACTGTCATTTTTTATTGAAGGTATTGGATAAAATCGCCACTAAACAACTCCAGGCTTATGTTGAAGCCCACGTTATTCTCCATAGTCAGCAATCAGGCTTTGGTGCGGCTCATAGCACTAAGATTGCTATGCTTGACCTCAGTCCCATATGCCGAGCATTGCTTACTCATATTGAGATGCAGCACCTGGGCCCGTGTCCTAGAAATATTTACTGTGAGTGGATATGAATTGGGCAAAATGTACTGGGCAGACATTTTTCCAATTATGAGTATTATGAGTATTAGTACCCGGCGAGGGTTAACCAGAATGTAGCACACATTCTGATTGGCCCTCATCGGGGCATTACCCGGCCGGGAATCCCTCGGCCAGGATTCCATTCCTTGATCCCCGGCGGGGGAGCGTGGCAGCCCCTCAGCCAATGAGGAGGCTCGAAGCGAGGCAGCTTCCACATGGCTGGAGGCTGCCATCAGCCCCCGCCAGGGATTCAGGTATGTGGGATTTTTTTTCCTTCCCCCTCCCCTCCCTCCCAACTCCTTTTTCGGGAGGCAACACGTTGAGAACACTTCTGTTCCCAGCGCATCCGCTCCCGATGGCTGTCATGGAAATGGAAAACGGACTCCGTTTTCCCTTTCCCGGCGGCCATTTCCTTGGACATTCTTATTTTTTTATTTTCTGTTCCAAAATGCTGCAGCATTTCGGAACAGAAAAAAATGCTATTAGTACCCCGGTCTTGCGGGCCGGGGTGCTAATAGCAATATGCCCCTCGCCGCAGGGGCATTTTGCTTCATTAACTGCTAGGACAAGGCAGCAGGCAGACCAAAATGTATCAGAGGACTTTAACATAAAAAATAATTGATAAAGAACATTCCAAACTAATGCCAGAATATCTATTATTTCGATATGGCCCCGAGTGGTGCAGATCATATCGAGAGTATGATCAGCTTAATGCATTAGCTTGTTAACAAATTAGACAAGGCCTGTGTGCATGAGGGCAGCTACTAGATGTTTTATGGCAGAAACAACCCTCACACCAATGTTAAAACCTTCTTAGTCAATAGAGGCACAATCTAATAATTATATGAAGATGTCAAAACCCTCACGGCTATCAGCAAACATAGGGTCAAATCCAGGTCAGATGAAGTAGGCAAGGCTGTTAATAGTGGCAGATACAAATACATTGTACATTAACCGTGCAAAATACCCTGCACGATCGCTCTGTGCTAGACCTGAATGTATGGGATAGTGCAGACCTGCAGTCTGAAAGACATGGGGAACCTAACAAAACACAGTAGCCTTCATTGTTCCTCTTGAGCAGAGACTCACACAACGAAACATCTCACTGATGTGTGTGCACCACCACTTAATTCTCTTCTGGACCGAGGTTTTTACTAACATGACATATGTTTAACCTTGAAGGGTGTGGGGAGGTGTTTTTTTAACCAATAGTAAGTGTCTGCGGTCCTTGGACACCATGCGTATGCTTGCCCTTGATAGCTGATAACCATATCGAATTCATGTGACTTAATGTAAAGAACATCTTTTACTGTATAGGATTAGAGTTGAGCCAAGTCAACAGGTTGGTCAATGAGGCATCATTGACTGCTTCCATATGACAGATCCATTGAGCAACTAACATTATTGGCTGATTATCCTTGATGAAGTCAGACTCTACTATAAAATCTTACATTAGGATATATACAGTGTTTGCAGATAGAAATACAATAGTATCTAGCTTTAAAATATATATGTGTTGTCATTACTTCTTGAATGTAGTCTTCGACAAACTTCCCTCTAAGCGGCCCTGTGAATATTGTGAAAACCTCAAAGGCCCACACATATACACAGCTCACTAGAAGGGTGGGCAAACCATGCCAACCCTCTTTAGGAATCCAGGGACACTACATCCCCTCCTCCATTATTAATTATGGGCCTGCTCGAACTGAACCTAGAAAAAATATTGCTAACCCAATATCACCTTCTAATACACTGTATAATGAATAAGGAACACCCTTTTGACTGCATTTTGGGGCCCTGTCAGGATGGCAGCCTGCCCTCCTTCCCAGGACCATGTAGTGATCGAATCGCTGAAAATGTTCAAAAGTTCGAGAGAATGTGGGTGGTTTGACTTTTCCCTTAAAATAACTTGCCCAATGCTGCTTGGCAGGGCAGGTGCAAGGAATCATCCTCCCAACCGGGGAGGGGACAATTTGGCACCCACATCCTTCATTACAATAGGGCGAAAGGTTTCACCAGCTGCCCAGAGTTGCCATATAGAACCAGATCTGTTTTATGGTTGCCTGCTGACCTACCAGCACTGCCCTTGCTCCTTCATACCCCACTACATGCTGACAATTTATGCAGTCCATATCTGGGGCTGCCCATATGGCTGACCTGCCCGGTCGTTACCGACCACAAACAACATAGAGATTTTCACATCGGCACATAGGTAATGGGTACTTTCGACCTGCATCGATCAACACCAAAGGTTTCTGCATCTGCGGTCCCGCTATCCGACTAACACACCCTGCCCTACTTCTTTACAGTGCCATCTGCCGCAAGGCCAATATTATTGGCAGCAGGGCACTATATAAGACCACCTTACAATGCATTACAGACCAATTTCTCAGAGCGCTTCCTGACACGTTTTTCATAGTCACCCACACACACATAATCAGAATGCTGTCTTTATTATACCTCACTGCAGCTATGTTATGTTAAGGTGGAACTCTGGCAGCTCATTGAAAATTGTATTTGTCATGAGCATATTAGCATTTAGTTGTTTGTAATCCATTAACTCTACAAGGGTTTGTACTAAAACAAAAATACAAATCTGTGGTATTCCTGTAGAGTGAAGTAACGCGAGAACAAGAGAGATGAATTATCCTCACTTACTTTCACGACACCAATGTTAAGCAAATGTAAATATTTCCATATCATTAATTAATTCTAATTTGTATCTGAGCAATTTTCTTGAACCGCTGGCAGAATTACTGTCAAGTAGGAGGCAAGTGATCCTCACCGGAGAAACTGGTTTGTGTCCACAAATGTCTTGATATTTTAATGGCTCTTTCTCAGTGGAATCAAATCAGCCTTCATTCATCACAAGGCATTAGACAATGCTGCAAATTAGCTGGGTAGGCATAGCACATTTGAAAAATCTTCTGAAATATGCACATTAGGAATGTCAATTTTAAGCATGCAATCTTCAGACTAATAATGAATGTAACTCAACACAAATTTTAAAGATGAGGCTACATTCGCTCAAGTCTCCGTTACATAGTGCTGATGTGTGCAGTCATACAGTATTGGAGGTTAGTGTGACTATCTTGTATTCTTTATTTATAAAGCGCTTATACACAAAATTAGTGCTTCAAAGCACTCCAAGACGGGAGGGGTACATGGGATACAATCATTCATGGGGTCTTGGAAATTTCAGAATGATATACAGTAATAGTAAGCATATTAGGCCTGACGACATTTCTGCTGTTTCAAGTGCATAACAGGTAGTTGGAGGAGCAGGGAGGGTGGGAGGAGAGGGGGATACAGGCATGACAAACTGACAAAAATGCAATTGTGTGAAAAGAAGTGAGGATAGGAGGGGATATTAGCAAGTTATTGTGTATTTATAATGTACCCTAACCCAAGTGATACAGGTTCACAATGCTAGGGAGTGGGGCAAGGGAGACCAAGGAATAGACAGACAACGACTTACTGGGTAAGATGCATACAGATCGCATAAGTGCCATACAGGAAGTCCGAGGGATGGGTGAAAAGAAGTGTGCCTGGTCCAGGCGGCCACGTTAAGTGCAGTGGGATATCTCTTAGGGAAGTGCGTAGTGCTGCAAGTAGAGGGACTGGTGTGGGTCCTGGGACCTGTACGTTTCTGAGGTGAGCCAGCGGCCAGTCAGCTAGCTGAGCAGCAGGCGGTGGTAGCAGGTAGAAGCAGAGGTTGGCAGGGGAGAGGTAGAGAGAAGGCAGTGGAGAATAGGAAGGTCTTCAGGAGTTCCCGGAATTTCAGGAGATCTGGCTCGAGACGGAGAGAGGCAGGGAGACTGTTCCAGAGGGTGGCCCCTGCAGAGGATAAGGATATACCCCCAAGACGAATTGTATTTGGGAAGAGGGAGTTGTAAGTAGTGCGGGCCCGTCCCCAGAAAACCTTGAGAACTATGCAGAAGGTCTTGTATTTGATCCTTGTAGCCACAGGGAACCAGTGGGGGTATTTCAGTGCCGGAGAGATATGGTCCCTGTGCTTGAGGGTAAGAATAAGTCATGCAGTTCTGTTCTGGATGTGTTGTAAAGGTCTGAGTGTAGACGCAGGAAGATTGAGAAAGAGACTGTTACAGTAGTCAAGTCTGGAGAGAACCAGAGCTCTAGAGAGTCTCTGAGGGAAAGTGAGAAATGGTAGGATACCTAGGAGGAGGTGCAGCTGGTAGTGAGATTTTTTGGAAATATCTGAGAAGTGTGAGGTGAAGGAAAGCGTGGAATCAAAGATGACCCCCAGATTTTTTGTCTCCATGGTGGGTGTGGGTGGGTGCAGGGTCAAAGGAGGCCGGCCAGAGTGAGAGTGGGAAAACGGGAGCAGGGTTCCAATGAGACCAATCTCTGTCTTACTTGCATTAAGGCAGAGGTCGTTAGCTGCACACCAGGACTGAATTGCGGAAAGACAGTCATGAATGAGAGGATGAAGAAAGTGAGGGTAGCTTGAAAGAGAGCTGAGTGTCATCCGCATAACACTCAATGTTGGAAGTGAAGGAAGAGATTGTGTGGGCCAGGACGGCCATGTAGATATCGAAGAATCAGAGCGATAAGTTAGATCCCTGAGGGACCCCACAAGTAGAGAGGATGATAGCTGAGAGAAGGGGCCCAAGTTCCACCAGGAACGGACCGTCAGAGGGAAAGGAGGTAAGCCACGCCAGGGCCTGATCAGTGATGATTGATCAGGGTGTTATGGTTTACCATGTCGAAGGTGGAGGAGAGGACAAGGAGAATGAGGACAGAGGGAGAGTTAGAGTCAAGATTTGAGAGCAAGTCTTCATGGGTGTTCAGGAGAGCAGTTTCCATCCCCCTGGATGCTCTGAAGCAAGACTGATGATTGTGGAGACAACCAACAGATTCGATGTGCGGAGTAAGCTGAGAGATAGCCAACTTCTCCAATAGTTTGCCCAGTAAAGGAGTGATAGAAATTGGATGATAGCTTGCCGGGATAGAAGGGTCGGCAGGAGGTATTTTGAGTAGTGGGAGCACCAGAGAGTGTTTGAGAGAGGAGGGGAAAACTCCAGAGGAGAAGGAGAAGTTGCAGAGGTCTGCCAAAGCTGGAGCTAGAGTGTCAATGTTGACCTTGATAGTTTTGGAGGAGCATGGATCCACCTGTTTGAAAGAGGCTTTCATAGACCGGACTAGCCTAGTGACCTCCTCAGGTGTCACAGTGGTGAAAGCAGGAAAAGAGAGGGGGGAAGGAGAAAGAGAGGCCGAGGAGGGCTCAGAGGATGTTGGTGCATGTGTGTGTGAAGAAGTGAGAGAGGAAAGGACGTCCAAGGTTTTGTTGGTGAAATGTGCTGCCAGTGCAGAGCAGAGGACCTGGGTGGGTGCCATGGAAGATGAGGCTGCAGAAGGATTGTCCAATTTGTTGCATACTTTGAAAGGTTTGGCTGTGCTGTTGGATGCCGAAGAGATGCAGGCTTGAATATGGACTATTTTCTTGGACCGGATGCAGAGTCTATGTTGCCTTTGAAGAAGGCGACAGGACAGTTTGTCAGCGGTGCACCTGAAGCCAACCATTTCCTTTCTGCTGCTCTACACCTGCGTTTGAGGGCAGTCAGATCAGAGTCGTAACAAGAATTGCACTTTTTGGGAGGATTCATACGTACCCTAATGGCAGGGGCAAGGATGTTAAGAGTGTTGGAAATGGAGAGATGAAAGTTAGAGAGGGCTGTGTCAGGGTGGGAGCCAGCCACAAGAGTAGGGGGCAGAAAGTAGAAGGATGCAAAGGCAGCCACTGTCACTCTTTTCATGGGATGGAAGGCAGTGTGAGGGGTGCTAATGCTAGAGGGGACGAGAGCGTAAGGTGGGTAGAGACAAGAGAGTGATCAGTCCAGGAGAGTGCCATAGTAATGGGGGTAGAGAGAAGGATGTCAGTGGAGATCAGAGCATCAAGGTTTGGCCTGCAGTGTGTGTCAGCCCAGAAGGTAGAATGGATAGAGAGAGAGTCACAGAGTTTGCAGAAAGGTCCTGAAGAGTCTGGGCAGTCCACATGGATGTTTAGATCCGCTAGCAGGAGGAGTTCTGAGGACGTGGAGAGGAGAGAAGCGGCTAGGTCAGCCCATTCTGAGAGGAAGAGGGTGGACTGGCCTGGAGGCCTGTAGAAGGTGGCCAAAGTAAGAGAGCAGACAGGAGAGAGAGCGAGTCTGCAGACGAGGCATTCAAAGGAGGAGTAGTCCTGAGTGGGAATGATGGAGACAGGGACCCTCTCTGGATTGATTAGGGCTACTCCAACACCTGGTCTTTTAGTCCAGGTTTCAGAGAAGATCTTGTAGCCTTCACTGAGAAAAGTGTCAAAACTTGTGACAGAGCTGTCCTTAAACCATGTCTCAGTGAGGGCAAGACATCAAGGTCCAAGAGTTCAAGGACGTGACAAATGTCAGAGAAGTGCTTGACAGCAGAGCAGGAGTTAAGAGTAGCAACAAGGAGCAGATTGCCACTTTTGAGAGAGTTACGGGGGGCTACATGGGACAGTGGTCCCACCCACAAGCGGCGAGAGTGCCTGAGAGTTGGAAACAGGAGAAGGTAGAGAGCCAGGAGAAGGTACAGAGCCAGGAGAAGGTAGAGAGCCAGGAGACAAGGATGGTATTTGGGCCGTAGCGCAAGTGGAGGGGAGAGCAGAAGGAGGCAAGGGTGCCAATGAAGAAGAGGGTGGAAAGTTGATAAGGCACAGGAGTATCCTATCAAAAAGGAGTAGGTTGGTTTGAGGGTCCTGTACGGGGACAGTATCATTTAGATAGACATTGATGATGACCATGGAGGAGGAAAAGGAGGCAAGAAGGATCTCCCCACTGGTGCCACCATTGATGTGTGAGAAGGAGTAGGGAGAGAGCAGAGCAACCATATGACAGATCCATAGGCCAGGTGATTGGAAAACAAAGAAGATGTTGGTAAGGGTTTCTCTGTCCGAGAACTAACATGTTTGGGGATGCGTGTGGTCTCGAACAGAAGGGATGTGACCCAACAGTTCAGGCTGACAGAACATTGGTCTGGACTTGTTTTACTATATGCCATCCACCATCCAAAATCCAAGCTTCTCCTTCCAAAGACGTGCTTAAAGAGCAAGCAGCGGCTTTAAAATTTCAAGACAGTAAATGTTAATTAAGCATGTATAGATAAAAAATGTCAAACTAAGGTATATGGTCAAAACAGTTGAAATGACACTTATTTGAAATGTGTAAGCTGCAACTCTATACAATGGAATGCTCCAACCAGTACTGCATAAAAATACTGGAGCGGTGGAATGGTAATGCACATAATAATTCTAGGAAGGCAATGCGATGGAATAAAACTCAAGCATTGGGAGTCATGTCAGTGGAGATGTGCATACCTTCTTGCAGCTCACGGCTAGGTGTGGTCAAACTTCCCAAGATGTGCACAGAAGGAAAGTCAAGCTGTTAAGAGTCGGTTTGACCTACACCATGGAGATTCCACTGGGTTCTCAAGCCCTTCCGTCCATTTTCAAGAACTGGGACTTGAGAAGAGGGTTGGACTATGCAATAAGAGCCCCAGACACTTTCTAAAACAGGTTCAAGAGCCTTCAAAGGGCCAGTTTGCTTTCTACTTCCTTTGTGTGTTTTGTTTGGTTGTCAGAAAGGACAGGGTAGGCTCACATATTGGTTTTTCTGGAGGCATTTCAGAGTGGTTTTGGCAAGTTTACGAGAGGTTATTAATGTTTTGAAGGAGCTTGTTAGTTGTTACTGGTGTTTTTGCTATTCTTGATCCCTGTTTTATCCACTTTTTTCTTTTTGTGTGTGTTCTTTAGGCTCCTTCTCTAATCTACCCTTTTTAGAACTACTCTCCTTTAAAAAACGTTCCTAGCACGCTACTTTCCTTTATTTCCGAAGAACCCAAGAAGTCTTCTTGTGCTGTGCTTATTCACCTTTTTTCCTGTTTGTGTGTTTCGGAAACCCTTGACCCTCATGTAAGTCTTGTGAGAATCCCTTTGTTTATCTTTGTCACTTGTTTTGTGTTTTGTACTCACGTTTGCCATAAACTAGGTCTGATAGCACGGTATCATACTCACAGTGTGGCCACTTGACAGTGTATTCGTTTACAGTGGATTTCTTTTCACTGTAAAAATGTAGAGCCAAAGTCCAGTAGAGGGGTGGGGGGGTGCACATACAAGCTATGGGACTGATGTGGTGACACAGGGGTCACATGTTTGGTAACATCACAGCGTATTTATAGAACATATAGTTACGGCACACATCAGGGTGCTGGCGCTGGGGTTTGTTTTTATTATATAAAGTGAGCTTTATTAATGAGAGGGGTAGTTTTAGTGAGCAAAGGGGGGGCGGCCATGACTGCTGCAGAGAAAAGCACACGCGTAGCAGACAAAATCACACGTTCAGCAAAGCATTTCTTTATAAGAGCACTTTTCAGTTGCACGCGCATATATGGGTGGGAAGGTACGGTTTAGTGTTATTATGGAGATTGATTTAGTTGTTTGTGTTGCAGTGAGCAAGACCTTGTCCTTTTTGTTACAGGTCAAGGCTACAAGCTTCAGAAGTTGTCGCCATTTAGCAAATGCCCTAAGCTTGCATTTGATTGAATTGTATTCCTGCTGCTAGGAAGAAAAACATTGAGTAGCCAAGGTTAAGATGCAAGGGGGTGCCAGATATTGTCCAATCCATTGTTGCAAGCGAGCATTTCTCATGGAGTGAAACTATCCTGCAGACAGCACTAGGGGTGGGTCGGGGCTCATATCACAGGCTGCCAGAAGATGTAACCAGAATGGATGCAACAGCACCCCCAATGACCACAGGCCATTTTACCAGGAAATACAAGTGCTATGGTAGAACAAATAAAATGGGAGGAACTGATTTCCAGCAGCTGATCCTCACAAGTGTTTTCAAGTTAAGTTGGCAGGTGGAAATGGCAAGGGACTAGAGAACCAATCAGGGGAAGGGGATTGGGTGTTCCAAGGGAGGCAACAATGTCTTTGACCTTGCTGATGGTCATTCACAGTTTCATTGGATGGGCTCCCTTGTCAAAATGTACTATTAGGTGTGCCAACCAATGAGATGCACCCAGTTATGTTGGTCAGCAAAACGTGATGTCATTGAGGGGTCTGTAAAGTATACAGTTCTTTAGATGCTTGCTGACGAACAGCCAATGATCATGTTAGAAAATGGCTTAAAATGTTACCACTGTAAAAATGTGCAATTTGGCAGGGGTTACCGCCTTAAAAAATGTGTAACCCGCAGGTGGCACTTTGAGATGGGGTTTCACTTCAGCAGCTGTCTGAAATGTTCTCCCAGCGGATTGTGCAATAAAGCTATGCTCTTTCTTGCACAGTGTACACTCCTTTTGGATTACTTTTTTTATTTGCTTGGACTTCTTGGGCGACTGCACTTTTACACCACTGTTACAGAAACGTGTTTGTCTTTCTAACAGTGTTGCATCAACTACATCTACTTTAGTAAGTATTTATTCCCATTTTATACAAATCATCCATACTTTCATGCACCTAACCACTAACCCTTCTATGAACACTATGTTGAAGCACTGCGATGGCAGGACTACCATAGCCTCCCCCCTCCCCGCCACAATAAATCCATACCCCAGTGCCCCTTGTCTCTCTAATTTGCCAGTTTAAGCTTCATCTTTATGCACCAATCTACATGTGCTCCAGATCTCTGTTATCTTATGCCGGACATATCCTGGTTAGTGTTTCTCATCTAGGCATTCTCTGTATTTGTGAAACCAAATGGCCAACCCTGTCCCTCTGGCACCAGGTACTGTGTCATTTTAATGTTTCTACCCAGTTTACCTGCATTTTGGGAACTCATCAGAGACATAGTTACTGTTTTTGTTCCCCTAGTAATACAGGATCAAATGTAGAAAAAAGACATGCTCTGTGGCAGTTTTAGTAAGGAAAGGTTGGTTCTGGTTTTGTGTCAAGGGTCCTAAAGGCAAAGATTATAGGTTTTTAACCAATCTGATGTTAACAGAAGAGCTAAGGATTTGAAATCCTGTTGAGAATTAGACTTGGCATGCTTTAGATGCAAAACATACATATAGCAAAATCTGCTACTTTGAATGTGGAGAGCATGGAATGTGCAAGCAGGACACATGATAATGCAAAGTTTGCAGGCTCCCAAAAGTGAACATAGGAAAACAAGTTCTTATCCTGAGTTGTTGCAATCTCAGCTGTTTCAGTTTAACATTGCAAGATGTGCAGAAGCAAATAATGTCTATATTTATTCGCCAGTCATACCTGCTATCACAACAGATCGTCCAATTCAGTAACATTTCTTGACATATCTGGAAAATCTAACAAAACATATTTTTGGCACAGATTCAAAATGTTTTGACATAAGATTTGGGTCTCTACCTTCCTGTGCAGCAACTAATAATGTCTCAACAGTATCTTTGTGCTTGGTTTGTATTATGGTTGCGTCAGTTGCACCAATGCATGGCATTACTGTGGCAATAAGCACTGAGACGGCGGGCCAATACCGCCCCAGGTAATGCCCCTTGGGCCCATAGTTACAGGCCCAAACATAGCAAGGGCCTTAACGAGGCCCCGGGGGCATTACCGCAGGCGGTATTGGCCTGCCGTCGAGGGGCTTATTGCCACTAGATCCTGGCCCGTCTGACTGGGGTACTAATTTGTGATATTGGCTCTTTTATTGATCGATCCGTTATTCCCGATATGTGGGATGTCAGGTATATTTAGAACACTGTATGGAAAATCATCACGTACAAACATATTCGACGTGGTGAAGACTCACCCAAATGTACCAGTCTTGCACTGAATGCCTGTTGCCTGAAAGTGTTCAAGAAGCATCCATAGGAACACATTCCCAGTAAGGTAGAAGTACTAGAACCAAATGCATCAGGGGCTGTGATATTCAAGACCTGTTTAGAACATGAAGAAATAATATGCCTGAAAAGGGAAAATAAAGAAGTTTGAAAATGCTAGGGACAGTCTTGGCCAACATATAAAATTATGTGAGATTACATGGCAATGATGGAATTTGTGCTGTAATCAAGTATGTCAGTCCGATGTGGAGACTTCAATTTGTCCATTTCCTCAGTGGATGCCATCATTGCGTTTTTATTCATATTAATCTTTCATAATACCTTTGAGATCTTGCTATAGGAAATGAGTTTGAAAGGGTCAGATGCTACAATATAGGATGAGTTTGAAAAGGGAAAAGGTAAATTGGGGTGTGAAGAAAACCAATGTTCCATTCTTTGCTCTTCGAGATAATTAAGCTCTCCAGTATCAAAACAGAGCTTTGAGGGTTACTTAGAGTTTAGTATACATAACACAACACCCCAGTGCCTCAGCATACTATTTAGTATCTCTGCCAGTCAGTGGCAGCTGGTGAATACTTGATTGGATGGGCATACAGTTTTCCATGAATATGTCAAAGTGACTAAATGTAGTGACAGAGCCCAAACCAAGCAAGGAGGGCCCAGGGAGATACCCCTGAGAATTTCTTTTAAAATAATGGGTTAAAATTGTGCCTTTAACAGTACACTTTCTGTGAAAAATCGGGTAACAAGCTACACAGTTTGCCATTGGTCTCATACTGTACACATACACACATTCTCTATGGCATTCAAACACCCTCAAACTGGGTGTGCCCACCAACCTTTTGCAGTTGATCATTTGTCAATATTCAGATACTAGGGACTCTGTTGCTAGTCAAGCTGGCCATGGGTCGACCATGGATTTTGCAACCAACAAAGGGGTGGGACAGGGTTGTCCAATGGCCACTTTGCTTTTTATAATTTTTCTTTTAGATTTTAAGCCTCACTCGCAGCAGGAAGGTATATGTTTAAAATGGAGTTTGTTATTCTTCTCTCTTATACGCTGATGACACCATCGTCCTTGACCTTACTCTGAAGGACTGGGACGTAACCTGAGTTATGCAGCTGGCTACTTCGAGCTAAATGGTTTGAACCTAAAACTTTCCAAGACAAAAATAGTGGTAGCAACAAACCTAAATCTACTTGGTCAATCAGCAATGTAAAGATCGAAGTAGGTAGCACCTATTGCTAACTAGGGATTGTTTTTCCAGGCAACTACTCCTGGACTTTGCATTTTAATTTGGTGGAGAATAGGCTACGGACAGGCTTGGGTGGCCTAACAAGGTTTTACCACAAGTTTGGTGGCCACAGGCTTGATAAATACATCCAAGTCATGGACGCCAAAGTCTATTTGGCTGTTCTGTATAGTTGAGAAATATGGGGCAACATGAATTGTTTAGCTGTTGATCATATTCAGCATGTCTTTTTGAGGAAGTTACTGTGCTTGCGCCCGGGAGCTCCGAGGGTGGGTCTACGATTGGAAGTGGGTATCCCAGTATCAGTCTGTGGGTAGAATTAAGATTTCTGGAACTTTTTCGAAAACTATCTTCAACGCCCTCAGAAAACCCCAATGTTAGGAAGCCTATACAGAAAATGGAGTTAAAAGGCGCCTAGGTCAATTATCCTTAGTTTATGAAGTGTGCTGGTTTATGCCAAGAGGGGCATAGATTTTATTCAGCTTTAGGTGGGTGTCATAAACAAGCAACAGCTAAAAAAGAAAGCTAAGGAGTTTGAATTACACCAGGCCATGAGCGGAATTATGAAGTTAAATACGTTGAGACATCTAGCTGCCGCACAGAGCTCAACTTCTGTAAATACCCCACTAAGTACAATAAGATCTTCTGATCAAAGGCGCATTATGGCAATTGTCAGACTTAACGTATTCAGGGTAATTCATGGAATTAATGTGTGCTGAAAAGGGGAGCACAAGCGTGAAAATCGCAGCGCATGCGTGTGAAAGCTGCGCACACAGCCGTTAGTCGATTCATGGAAGGCGCTGCGCGTGGCTTACCTGAGATGTGTGCTGAATCCGCGTGTGGCGTACACATCATTGGGACATCCCAAAGGCTGTGCGCGAGACGGCTAGTGAAGGCGCACACAGGTCAGCGCACGCACCTAAAAAGGGGGCGGAACACACGGAAAGGGGAACAACATGTGGGCTTTACGGGGGAAGGACCGCTGCCAAATCCTCGCAACGCCCACACGCATGCTAACAACACGTATTCATGGAATCGAACAGGGGAAATCTGCACGCCACAAAAGACGCGCTAATCTGGACGCCAGGCGGAAGCAGGTGGAAGCGTCCCCGCGCAGTTTAAAAGTGCATTCAAACAACAAACAAGCTCAAACGCTACGATGAATATACCGTTCCTCGCAGCAGTGGTCATGGCCCAACGCAGGAGGAGGAGTATAGCTAGGGCCTGCATTTCTTTACCCAGGACCAGCCATTTTAGCCTTTTTGGGATACCTGATGACCAGGTCTATGTCAGGTACAGGTTTCCACCCCATATCATCCTAGAACTGGTTGCTGAGTGGGAGGATGACCTCACATCACCCACCCTGTGCTCCCAAGCACTGAGCCCCTTGAAAAAGGTGCTCAATGTACTACATTTCTTGGCTACTGGGTCATTTCAGCGGACAAGTGCCATAGTTGGGGGTGTCTCACAGGCCACACAGTCACGCTGCCTACACCAGGTGTTGGCGATCAAGACTGCACGCCCCTCAGTCCGCAGGCACATATACATGCCCAGAACACCTGCAGAAAGGCAGGCCATGGTCCAGAACATTTACGGGGTGGCACACTTCCCCAAAGTGCTGGGTGCCATTGATTGCACCCATGTGGCTCTACGTCCTCCTAGGGACACGGAGCACATCTATCGAAACTGCAAGCACTGGCATTCCATCAACGTGTAGGTTGTATGTGATGCCAAGGGAATCATCACCTCTGTATATGCCAACTATCCGGGGTCCAGTCATGATAGTTTCATATTCAGAATGTCACCCCTAAACTGGGGCCTGGAAGCTGGGAGGCATGGCGACACATGGCTCATAGGTGAGTACAAATGCCTCCTCACATGCATGCATGTCACACACTGACAAATGGCAAAACCCAACTAATGACAACCATTATCGCCTCCCCAGGGGAAAATGCCTACCCTCTGAGCACCTACATGATGACGCCAATACAGAACCCCACCACAACACCCGAGGTAAAATATAACGCAGCCCATATTGCAACCCGCGGCATAGTGGAGCGCACATTCAGAGTGCTGAAGTTACAGTTCCACTCCCTTGACCGATCTGGTGGCCAGCTGCTATATGCGCCCCCAGTAGTGTGCAGGATCATAGTGGCAGCATGTGTCCTGCACAACGTTGCAACCCGGCTGGGCATGCCAGTGGACATGGTGGTGCCCCCACATTCCCAACCACATGCACGGCCCCTGCGCATGGGAGGGGAAAGGGCACATAGTGAGGCAGCCCATACCCAGCTTGTGGCAAATTATTTCACATAAAATCCCACCCCTGTGGAGTGCACACAGGCCTGACACTTACCAGATGACAATTGATGATGACAAAAGGGACAGTGAACTGTCACAACAATACCACCCTGATATTGTTTACCTGGAAGTGCTACATTGTGTGCATCCCTAGCTACTTAAAAAAACCCAATGCTGTATCAGTAAAAGGCACACATTCATGCTGCATGAAGGACTACTCACTTGCAAAATAGCACACCCAAATACTGGTATGTCACCAACCCCTCTCAAATCCCATCTGAGCTGGCCATTACACCATGGCATGGCGTGCAATGTCAAAGCATCCAAATGAATGCACAGCATGTCACACAAGTCTCACAAAGTGCACCGTCACAAATTGAAACAGGGCAGAGACAATTCCCTCTCACCTATGAAAAATAAACAGCACACATGAACAAATACTTACCAGTAAGAGAATACATGAATACAGGACCCATCAGTGGCAATGTATGACAGTAACCAATGACAATAGTGCAAGTGTTACAACCTGACAAAGGCAGCACATCGACCCCTTCAATCTCCAGTGTGTCATTGGTAGGTAAATGTGGCAGATTACTGCATACAACATGAACTGCATCAGCAATGGACACAGGCAAGTTAACACATGAAGAAGCTACATGCAAATATGCATAATGGCCAGTAAGTTATGCAATATACAAATCAACCATGCAGTGGAGAAATCATCAGCAATCCCCACTAGGGGTGTATACACAATTTGGACTACAGACTGGCCACACAACTGATGGAAGCCCAATGCCTCTGTGTAAGTTACTGCACCACACGGTGACACCCTTGCGAGCCCATGTAAAGGGGAAGCAGGAGTGGCATATGTGTCAGGACCCCAAGCTGCTAACACAAACACAGGACAAGCCTGCATGGGCCCAGCCGGAACACACAGTGGATGTCTACGGGTGCCACACAAAGCAATACACTGTAATATAAATGTACAATAGAAGCAAAAGAATTTTCAACAAAAAAGGAAAAAAGAAAAAAAAAGTAATTAAAAATAAAACTGAAAAATGAAAATTCCAAGTAGAAATGAAAAAAGAAAATGAAAATGAAAAAAAGAAAAATGAAAAAGAAAAAGAAAAATGAAAAATGAAAAATGAAAAATGAAAAATGAAAATTTACAAATGACTATTGAAAATGAAAAATAAAAATGGAAAAAGAAAAAAGAAAAAAAGAAAAAAAAGAAAAATCAAAAATCAAAAAGAAAAATCAAAAATCAAAAATGGCATGGGTCGACCCGGTGGGGGGGTACCTCCCGGGAGGGAGGAGGTACAGGGTGCACCCCAACACCCACATGCGTGGATGTTGAGAACAAAAAAACCCTCCATGGGCTCATGGCCCGCATGGCTACCCGATAGCGGGAGAACTGCTGTCGCTGTCGTCACCTTCTGGTAGTACATTAGAAGGTGTGTGTGGTATGGGAGGCAGACCACGCAAAGTCCTGGCATGCTCCTCCATGGCAGCAAGCATGCAGGTCTGAAAGGTTTGGTTCTGCAGGATGATGGTCCAGAGATTCCCATGAGGCACCTCACGGGTAGCACGGACGTCTGCCTGCAAGGCCTCATGTGATGCCCAGATCTCCTCACAGGTTGCCTGGAGCTCAGCTGAGATTGTGGGTGTTAGCTGCTCCAGCTGCTGTTCTGACCTTGTACTCTGGGATACCTCAAGTGCACCTAGAGTATCTCTGAGGGACGTGTGTTCTACCCTCAGGGCATCCCTGTGGGCCTGTGACTCTGCAGATATGGCTGTGCACAAGGTCTGCAGTTCAGCCTGTTGGTCCCTGTTGGAGGCCAACATGTCCTCCCTGTGTGAGCGGCACGTGGACTCTGTTGCCTGCTGCTGGAGCTACACCTGCCTTTCTGGGGGGAGAATGGAAGTGGCCACCCTATCCACGGCCTGAGCCATCATCTCACACGATGCCCCCTGCTGTGCTGCAATAGTATACATGGAGTTCCCCTATACAGTATTGCCCGGTGGCGCACGGCCACCACGTTGGCGGACACCACACCTGTTTGGCCCAAGGTGATGTGCACCTTGCTGTGCTGGCACTGCCTGAGGCTGCAGGACTGAATTCCTCCTTTGATCTGCTGGCCCAGGAACAATAGCAAATATAGTGGAGTGTGACCCTGCATCCGTAACTGCCACATGCAAACATTCCAACACTGAATGGCCCATTGAGGGGTCTAGCCCCAGTGTAGGTGCATTGGGCAGAACAGCATCCCTGCCAGAAACACTCACCTGCGACAGGACATTTGTCTCAATGTCTGATTAAGCACCCGAGCCATAGAGGTCATCGGAGGTGTACCCAGAGACACCTGTGGAAAGGATGGTCTGTAGGACTAATGGATTTTCCTGCACCACCACCCCACGTCCTCCACTGGTGCCTGGTTGATGCTCTGAGTACTCTTGCCCCTACACCATCTCCTCCTCCTCAACAGCATCTAATGCCTCATCGCCTGCACAAAAATAAAACAAAAGTAATGAAGACAGGTATGAACAGCATAGCCGACACACATAGACATCACAATCTACACATTGAATACATTAATGAGACATGTCACACATGACACTAACTCTGGCATGCATGCAGTGGCAATGAAGTGGAAGCGGACCCTAAAAGCAGACACTGAGGACTCCAAAATGAAATGGAAAAGCAACACGTGTGCTGCATGGTGCATAGCACCTGTATCACACATTAACCTGTGAGTGGCATGGACAATGCACAAATATGAAACATGCCAGCACACATCTGGCATGTAGCATAGCAGGCAGAATTGACAAGGACACCCAGATGGTAGTAAATCAGTACTGTCCCCCATCCATGTGAGATGCACATCATGAAATAGAACATGCAAAAGAGTGTGACAAAACACACATGTGTCACGCGCTGCAACAACGCCAGTGTTTACCAATACAGTGATGGGAGGCACATGGATACATAAATGGTAGGTCACTTGGACATGACACAAGTCAATTGTCATGTTGAACAATCAAACAGGGCTCTGAAGTGATTGGGTGCAGTGCATGTTTACGTGCACAAAAGTCAATCAGCCTGATTAATGAAATCATTTCCATCAAAAGTTAACAAATGTGGGGCATTGTGGGGTGAAATCTATGTCTGAAGTATGGTGAATTTGGGGCAGAACGGCACAAAAATGTGTGTTAATCATGCAAATGATTCCATCAATCAGGCAGAATGAAAAGAAACACAGTATTATGAATGTTGTGGCATGATGCCAGTTGAAGGGCAAGTGCAGTCATTATGTGCAAAGTGTTTTCAGCGGTCAGTATGGATACTGTGAAACCCAAACCCAAGGGCGGGGGATGGTTTGGAGGCACCACCTGGGTCACATATATCAGTCATGACTAAACTACACAGCCTGACCTGGCACTCAATCAGAACACATCACCCAAGCAACATACACATGGTCTGGACACAAACGCATGGCCACTCAAGGACATTGCCTCAAGATCTGATAGGTCTCCCACACCTTGGATCTGATCCTCTGTGACGAACCCTCCAGCGATTGCCTCATGTTCTGTGAGTTCATCCTCCTCTGGTGGAGACCCACTGCCAGTCACCAGAGTAGAGGCATAATTGGAAGCCAGCTTGTTTTTTGCTCTGTGTTTGAGGTCATTCCACCGCTTTGAGCAATCATCAGCTGTGCGCTTCACCAATCCAAGGGAAATAATCTGGTCCGCGATGCACTGCCAGTGGGCCCTACGTTGAGCAGTGATAGTCTGTCACCAGCATGTTGTGGACATGTGCCGACAAGTAGCCCAAAAGTGTGTCTAGTTCCACATCATTGAAAATCCGCTTCCTTGATGTGCAGGAGGAGCGAGCTGTGTCTGGGGTCCCAGCCTGTTCCGCAAGAGCACGCTTCTTCCTCTTGAGAGGTGGTGCGGACCCTGAGTGGCTTAAGCTGCTCTGGTCGGTAGGGGCTGAAGCGCAGATGGACTGGCCACTGGAAGCAGGCAATGGCACGATGACCAAAGGTCTCACTGCAGGCATTGGCTGCTGGGTGCTGTTGCCAGGACCAAGCGGCACAACTGCCTTGGTGTGATGGTCTGAGACCAACACTGTCCTGGCTGGGTGACTCAGAGCCGGGGTGGATTCAGCTGCAGCTGCCCCTGCAGCCTCCTCACCCTGGCTACTTGGGACAGCAGTTGACATTGCTGCCCCAGATCCACGTGGCCTGGTGACAGCAACTTTCACCACCACACGTGGCTTTGACTTTGTGACACGGAAGTCGGCCTGTGAGTCATCCCATGCCAGTTCTGTGACCAATCTGGGCCGGGTTAACAGGGCCTGAGCTGGGATGGTGTCAGCTGCATCTCCCCGACCCATTGGGGGGTGCATAGTTGTCCCTGATTGGTCCTCGACACACTGGCCTCTGGGGCCACCCTGCCCATGTTGCCCACCACTGCCACCTTGGCCATCCTGGCCACCCTGCTCATCCTGGCCACATCTCCTACCACGGACACCTCCTGGAGGTCGGCCACCTTTGCCTCCCTTAGCACTTGGTTGCCTCCCAACCATGGCACTGATGTTCTTGTGCGAATGGGAGGTGCAGTATACAATTGTCCTGGGCAATTGGGGTGGAGGGGGCAGGGTACTAGATGGAATATGTACCCCTGTGCTCTAGCAAGGCTGTCTGTGACCCCTGGGGGAAGATGATGGGTCACGCAATGCTCAGGCACCCCAAAGAAAAAGGACCCCAGTACGGTGGGGCACCCAGAAACACAAAAATAAGCGTATGCGTGGTATACACAGGCTACAATGACCTTTGAATGGGTACGCGACACATGGGGGCAACGACTGTGGAAAAATAAATGCGTGACTCACCGTCTGCCTGGAAAAATAACGGGAAAAAGATGCACATGGGCACGTAGGAAACACCCCCGCCAGAGGAAGAATTGAACTCTGTCTCACTAAACAAGGAGTACGCACTGCAACCGGTGTGAAGTAATCGTGTGTGAACCGACAAGAAGTACAAGAATCACCCTCTCGCTCTCCACAAAAAGCACGTACAAGAAAATGGCGCCCTACACTGACCTTTAACCCCTGCCTACAGAAACTCCCATGCATGCCACGTCACTTATGCGCTAACACGCTAATGGCCTTTCCTCGAATTACACGCATTAACACGCTGACGTGCTGTTTTTGCACGTGCAGATTCACTATGCACCCGTGCTGAGGGAAACGCCTGTGCGTGCCATGTCACTTATGCGTTTACACGCTAAGGGCCTTTCCTCGAATTACACGCTGACGTGCTGTTTTTTCAAGTGCCAAATCACTCCGTATCAAGCTGGCCACACGACAACACACAGAAGACCACGCTCCTGCCCAAATGGCCATTTTCCTGCCCCCCCCAGAACCCCAAGCCACCTCCCACGAGCCATCTGCTGCTGCCTGCCTGCCTGCTGGCCACGTGCCCTGCTATTTGGTGCCTGCACGTCAGCCATCTGCAGGGGTCCAGTTACTGTGATCACCCCTGCTGGAACAGAAGACTCCCGACTGCAGTTCCGTTGCTCCACAGCCCAGCACCAGGATGCAGTTGCCCACCCACACCTGCCTCGGGGGTTGCCATGTCGGGCCAAAATCCATCTGGGACCAGTGGTGACCCCCCCGGCAGAGAGGCAGAGGGCTGCCAGCTTCACTGCAGGAGAAGTTGGCATCCTGGTGGAGCAAGTCCTGGTGCATTATGATGCCCTCTTCGGAAGAACACACGCCGACAAGGATGGACGGAAGAGGATCTGGATGGACATCATGGTTGCCATCAATGCGGAGGGGGTGGCAACCCGCGACCCACCCCACGTCCATAAGCGCTGGGAGGACTTCAGGTCCAGGACCCTCAGGAAGGCCTGGCACCTCTTGGACGCAGCAGATGCAGTGGGGTGCCAGGTCCACCTTACCACTGACCAGATGAGGGTACTGGAATGCATTTGCCCAGGGCTTCACCTCCAGGTCCTTGAGAGGCAGACCCGTCCGGAGTTGAGCGGTAAGTGTCCATGCGTACTGATTGGATGCAGTGCATGTTGAGGTGTGCCAGGAGTGTGCAGCTTGGACATATGTCTGGAAAGGCCCATGTATGGATGTGTATGTGCAGGGACATGACCGTGCTGCATGTGAGTCCAGTCATGTGTGATGCACATCAATGGCGTATGTGTTACAAAGCATGATGCACAACTGCATGTGGAGATGCACACATGTTAGCATTTCTGTGTATGTACTATGCCATGGTTGGGGTGTGACACATGGATGCTGGTTCCACCTTCATATACGTGCACAGTGTACATGTGCGTGTGTTTTTTCGACATGTGTGCGACTGTGATACGCCATGGATGCATGTGACACAGACATGTAGAAACTGGATTGGCAGATGTGACCTAGTTGCCGATGATTGCACTGTGGCAGGTGGTGGAGATGTACAGATGCATGTCTGTCTGGTGGCGTGTGTGCATGTGTTCGGCACTCCCCATGTTGCTTGTGACTTCATGCCAACCTTCGGATGTTCATGCTGTTGTGTGTGTATGGATGCTGCTGCAAGCTGCACGAGTCCTGTTAATTTGTGCATGTGTGTGGGTTCAAATGATATGAGTGTTGGGGTGTTGGGGAGTGTGATGCCATCTGTGAAGTTTGACACTGCCACTCATGTGCAACTGTCATCTGTGTATCAGACCATTGTACAGTGCCCTGATGCCTGTGTTCTGTCTCTCCTTGTCTGCAGCGTTGAATGATGAAGAGGGCGGAGACAGTGCTGTGGAGCACAGCGGCAAGGATCCCACCACCAGCCGGAGACGCAAGGCCCAGCTCCCCTCCTAGGTAGTGATCTCTTCCAGGAGTGAGGAGTCTGGTGCCACGTCCATGGCCGCAGCTGCCGAGGGAAGGTCCAAGAGGCAGAGTTTGGAGGTGGACTCCTCTGCAGCAGTAGGGGCAGCTGGGCCCACACAGGGGCCTACGGAGAAAGATGGCACAGAGTCATCCAGGTTGGTGGGGGGTTTGGTTGAGGAGGAGACCGTGGAAACCCCACGCATGAGCCCTTTAAGGGGGGATTCCACTGGTGCTAGTGGTGCAGTCCAGGGGTAGGGACAGGAGGCAGCACAGGCTGCCGTGGAGGTGCCTGTGTGTAATCCTGTCCCCGATCCTGTGACTGCATCATCCGGCACCAGTAGGGATGCCTCCGTCGAGACCCGTTTTCAGGGAGGGGATGCGCATACAACAATTGGCCTTCCTCTCCCTGTGGACGTTGCAATCCATGACCGGATTGAACCTGTCCTAGATGGGGTGGCGTTACACCAACGTGGTATTCGGGATGACATGCAGGGTTCTCGTCTGGAAAATGCACGTCATTTTGAATACCTCTTGTGTGGCGTCGACCTACTAGGATAGGTCATCGGCACTGGGTTCATCCGTGTGCTAGATCTTCTTGTGACCCCCTCCTCAACTGAACCCCCTATGCGCCAGTCATCCTCCCTGCCATCTTCCTGCCCAAGTATCACCTGCGCCCCCTGTGGAGCTGCCCCTGAGCCAGCGGCCAGGCTGGTAGAGGACACATCTCTGCTACAGTCGGGAGTCGGAGGTCCAGCAGGGGCGGCCACCCCACCAACTGGACCCCAGCAAGAGGAGGATGTGCAGGCATCAACAGGCAGGGCACGTGCACGGCAGCAGCAGGCCCAGGGTGGGAGCGATCATGGCTCAGGGCAATCAACATCCCAGGGGCAGGCATTGGCCGGCGGGCAGGAGGACCCAGGATTGGGAGTGTCTTCCGTGTGGCAGCGGTTGGGCTGGCAAATAGATGCGGAGCGGCGGCGGGCGGAGAGGGCACGGCTCACAATGGTCAGGGCGAAGAACTCCATGCACCGGGCATTGAGGCAGGCTCGCAGGGAGTTGGAGCCGTGGCTGCATCCCTGCAAGACCTCGCGGCCAGGGAAGAGGCCCGCCTCTGGGACATTGAATTGGAGTTTGATGATGCCCTGGCCAGGGACATCAATCAGTGAGCCGTCGGACTAGCCCGCCGCCTTTGTAAATAGTTATGTAGGTGTAGGTTTCCTTTTTTTTATTTTTCTTTGGGGCGCATGGACTATACCCCACCTTTTTGTAAATAGTTATATATTATGTAGGTTTTTGGTTAGGTTTCATTTGGATTGATGGGCTCATGGACCCTTGAATATTCATTTGTATATAGTTATGGGCCTGGATTTACTTTATTTTTTGCCCCATGGAGGAAATCTGTGTTTTTTTTGGAACTTTGGATTTTGTTTTATGGACTGATGCTTTGGAGCCATTTTACTTTGGATTTTATTGATTACAGCCTTCATTTTTGTTGCTCAATTTTCGACATCCGGACTTGGATTTATTTTTTTTCTTCTTGTATGCTTTTGTTTTATTCATTCAGTTTAGTATTTAATACAGTTTTTTTCTCTGCTTTACTTGTGTGGTCTTCTCTCATTCGTTTTGTACATGTCACAATGTGGGTTTTCTCAGTCGTGTGTCGCCATTGTGTGGGTCTGATGGACATGTATTCATGGGCATGCTGGTTATTTGGTTTCTATTATGACATGGGGAATTCAATGTGGAGTGGATGGGATGCTTGTTGGGTGTTTGGACTGGGGTGGCGTGCAATGGGGTGGGATTTGGGTGGCCATAAGGGCCATGGGTGTGGCTTGTGATGACGTGTTGGGTGGTTGGGACATGAGTCAGGGCCTGCTGGCAGGTTGCCATCAATGGGGGTGGAGGGACATGTGTCGGACCTGCTGGCAGGTTGCCGTCACTGGGGGTGGGGTAGGGGACATGTGTCGGGGCCTGCTGGCAGGTTGCCCTCACTGGGGGTGGAGTGGGGGACATGTGTCAGGCCTGCTGGTAAGTTGCCGTCACTGGGGGTGGGGTGGGGGACATGTGTCGGGGCCTGCTGGCAGGTTGCCCTCACTGGGGGTGGGGGGCACGTGTGTTGGGGCCTGCTGGCAGGTGCCTGTTAATTGGGGTGGGAGGACATGAGTCGGGAGCCTGCTGGCAGGTTGCACTCACTGGGGATTGGGGGGGACATGTGTCGGGTCTGCTGGCAGGTTGCCATCACTGGGGGTGGGGTGGGGGACATGTGTTGGGGCTCCCATTTGCATGGTGCCATATGGCCTGCCTGCAGGGCATGGTGAGGGTGAATGGGCTGCCTGCAGGGCATGGTCTGGGGTGATGGGCTTCCTGCAGGGCATGGGTAGGGGTTGTAGGTCTGTCCCCTGTGGTGTGGGCTGCCTGCGGGGCATGGGGAGGGCCACAACCGGGAGGGCCCACACTGCCAAATCGCGTGTCACATTCCCTGCGCACCCCCGGAATACGCGTACCCCGCCCGCGCCAGGCCGATCATGTGTAGAACTCAACACGCACCCCCGGAATACACGTAGCCCATATTCTGCAGGCCTATCTCGTGTACAACTCCCCGCTCACCCCCGGAATACGCGTACCCCGCTCGCGCCAGGCCGATCGTGTGTAGAACTCCCTGCGCACCCCCGGAATATGTGTATCCCGCTCGCGCCAGGCCGATTGCATGTAGAACTCCTCGCGCACCACCGGACTATGTGTACCCCACTCCGGCCAGCACGATCGTGTGTAGAACTCTGCGCGCACCCCCAGAATACGCGTACCCCGCTCGCACCAGGCCGATCGCATGTAGAACTCCCCGCACAGCCCTGGAATACACATACCCGGCTCGCGCCAGCCCAATCGTGTGTAGAACTCCCCTCACACCCCCGGAATACGCGTACCCCGCTTGCGCCAGCCCGATTACATGTAGTACTCCCCACGCACCCCCGGAATATGCACAGGCAGCCCATCACCCCTGACCATGACCCAAAGCCAGCCCATCACGTCAAACCATGACCCAGAGCCAGCCCACACCACAGGGGACCATCCTACATCCCTGGCCATGCCCCACAGACAGACCATCACCCCTGACCATGACCCGCAGGCAGCCCAGACCACAGTGGACCACCCTACACCCCTGGGCATACCCCGCAGGCAGCCCATCACCCCAGACCATGACCCGCAGGCAGCCCACACCACAGGGGACCACCCTACACCCCTGGGCATGCCCCGCAGGCAGCTCATCACCCCAGACCATGACCCGCAGGCAGCCCACACCACAGGGGACCACCCTACACCCCTGGGCATGCCCCGCAGGCAGCCCATCACCCAAGACCATGAGCCGCAGGCAGCCCATCACTGTGGGGACATTTTCAATGCTATTTGCCAAGGCGGAGTATGCGTATTCAAGGGGGTGCGCAACTTGATTTGCACACGTTTTGGCTGCCACGAGCGGGGTATGCGTATCGAAGGGGGTACGTGAGTACATTTTCATGCGTTTTGGCTGCTGCGAGCGGGGTACGCGTATCGAAGGGGGTACGCAAGTACATTTTCATGCGTTTTTGCTGCTGCGAGCGGGGTACACGTATTCAAGGGGGTGCGCAAGTACATTTTCATGCGGTTTGTCTGCTGCTAGCAGGGTATGCATAGTTTTGTGCGTGATTTCACTGTAGCTGCCATGTAAGCTGGTCCAGGGGTAGCATGGCCCATATTGGGGATTTCAATGGCTTTTCCTTGCGCAAGGGGCATTATTTGGGGTGTAACTGGCGCTGCGGGATGTTCACTGCGCCACGGCTCAAAATGGCTTGGGAAATCCATGAATGCGCGATGTGCCACACTGCTGTTTAGCACACACGGCTGGATCTGTTAACTTACATACATGCCAAGATACCCGATCCAATCTGAAAATGCTAGTCCGCTCGTCGTTTTCACTTTGAATTCTGGGGCTTGTAGTTGTTGGCTTTTCGTGTGGAAATCTCTGACTACAATTCCCAGAAGTCAAAATTAAAAAATTAGTGGGAAAACACTTCCCATGAATGGAATGGGCAATGTTGCCATGTATGAACATGTTTAAAGTTATGTCGTGAGAAATCTGTGCACACAAATGATTGGCCCTTAGCTGTTAAAGGACCTATTGGAAAGAGTTTCACTATCAAGTCCACCAAATGGACATGAGAACAGACGGAGATCCTGAAAAGTACGTGAAAAACCGGAGCCTGCAAGGTCGGATTTGGAAGGCTAAGAGACTAAACTCATAGTCAGCTGTAAAACGTTGGTCACTTATTGGAAATGGAGATTAGGTACAAGGTTCCATGTGTAGAGAGAGGTTGCAGCCGAAAAGGTCGTTCAAGGTGAGGAGTCTTAAAAGCTGACCGCTTTACACAGATCTTGCAGCACTACTCACCTAGCAACTAAAACAAGCATTGGCAAAGCCATTAGTTTTGGAATTTTCTGCTGTTCTGTACATTGTGAATTTATAGGAACCAGGGTGTAAGGGGCAGAATGCACAATTTTAAAGGAGGATGAGATAAGGGGCGTGGGTGTGCAAGAGAATGAGAAGGAAAGAGAATAGAGCAAGGGAGAAAACCACTGATAGAGGGTTGCATGGATGATGAGCAAGAGGAAATATGGGCAGGAAAAGTTGAGAGTGAGAGGGTAAGATATAAAGTGAGAATGTGAGAGGAAAGATGAGAGTGGGTAGGGTGTGGGGTGGATAGGTTGTAGCAAGAGTTAGGTGTGGGGCTAGAGAGATTGGGGTAGAGAGAGTGGGGGAGGTTGGGTGGGGGTGCAGAGAGTTCAGGTAGGGTGGGTGGGGTAGACAGAGTTGTGGTTTGGTGGGTGAATGGGGTAGAGACAGTGGAGGTAGGGTGGGAGGTTGGGGGTAAAGAGAGTGGGAGTGGGGTGGGGGATAGAGAAAGTCCAGGTAGGGTGGGTGGATAGAGAGAGCGAGGGATGGGTGGTTGGTTAAGGAAAGAGAGTGGTGGTAGGGTGGGGAAAGAGAGTGGAGTTAGGGTTGGTGGGTCGCAATAGAGAGAGTGGAGGTAGGGCGGGGATCGAGAGAGTGGAGGTAGGGTGGGGGTATAGAGAGGGGAAGTAGGATGGGTGGGTGGCGGTACAGAGAGTGGACATAGGGTGGGTGGATGGCGGTAGAGAGAGTGGAGGTAGTGTGGGCAGGGTAGATAGAGTGGAGGTAGGCTGGGTGTAGTGATAGTGGATGTAGGGTGGGTGGATGGGGTAGAGAACATGGGGGTAGGATGGGTGGATGGGATAGAGAGAGTGGGGTTAGGCTGAGAGGATGGGATAGAGAGGGTGGGGATAGGATGGGTATGTTGAGGGAGTGAGTGGGGATAGGATGGGTGGGTGGCGAAGAGTGAGTGGGGGTAGAGTGTGTGGTGGTTGACAGAGTGGGGATTGGTTGGGTGGGTAGAGAGAGGGGGTAGGGTGTGTGGATGGGAGTGAGAGACTGGGAGAAGGGTGGATGTATGGTGGTAGAGTGGGTAGGAGTAGGATGGGTGTGTGGGTTAGAGTGAGTCGGGGTAGGGTGGGTGGCAGTAGAGAGAGTGGGGATTGGTTGGGGGGTGGTTAGAGAGAGTGGAGGTACGGTTTAGAGAGAGTGAGGGTAGGAGGTGAGTGGTTAGAGAGAGTAGTGGCAAGGTAGGTGGATAGTTATAGAGAGCAGGGGTAGGGTGTGTGAGTGTGGCTAGAGAGAGTGGGGGTAAGGTGGGTGGGGTAGAGAGAGTGGGGGTAAGGTAGGTGGGTGGGGGTAGAGACAGTGGGGCTAGAGAGAGTGGGAGTAGGGTGATTGGGTGGGGGTATAGAAAGTGAGGGTAAGGTGGGTGGGTGCTGGTAGGATGGGTGAGTGGGTGTAGAGAGAGTGGGGTTCTGGGTAGAGAGAGTGGGGGTAGGGTGGGTGGGGGTAGAGCAGGTAGGGTGGGGTACAGAGGGCAGGGGTACAGAGGGTGGTGGTATGGTGCATGGGGGTAGAGAGAGTGGGGGTAGGGTGGTGGGGTTGTGGTAAAGAAAGTGAGGATATGGTGGGTGGGTTGTGTTAAAGAAAGTGTGGGTATGGTGGGTGGGGGTAAAGAGAGTGGGGTCAGGTGGGTGGGGGTAGAGAAAGTAGGGGTAGGGTGGGAGATAGCGGGATCAGTGGGTGGGGTAGAACGAGTGGGGGTAGGGTAGGAGTTTGGAGGTAGAGACAGTGGGGGTAGAATTGGTGGGGGTAGAGAGGGTAGGGATAGGGTGGGTGGGGTGGAGAGGGTAGGGGTACATATAGTGGTGGTTGGGTGGGGGTAGAGAGAGCAGGGGTAGGGTGGGCGGGTTGGAGTAAAAAGTGGGGGTAAGGTGTGTGGGTGAGGATAGAGAGGGTGGGGGTAGGGTGGATTGTAGTAGAGAGGGTGGGGTAAGATGGGTGGGTGGTACTAGACAGGGTGGGGTTAGGATAGTAGGCATTGAAGAGGTTAGGGGTTTGGTAGACGGAGTGGAGTCAGGGTGGGTGGGATAGAGGGGGAGGTGGTAGGATATGATATGATATGATGTGGCATTTATAACGCGCCTATACACAAGTGTTTCAAGGTGCGATGGTGGGTGGGTGGGGTAGGGTGAGTATTGGTGTTAGAGTGTGGTTCCATGGTGGCTGATGGTAGTTGGCTGGAGGCAAAGTCGGGCTTTCCTGACTCCAGACTGCAGCACTGTGAACTCTGAAAAGTGCTACTGCAGCTTTAATTGAAAGTACATCTGGCCAGGCGCTGAGCGCCTGCGCGGAGTTCTGCATCGAGGCCAGTCACTCGAGGGTCGGTGGGGTAAAGGGGGAGTTGGTAGGATGGGGTAGGGTGAATATTGGTGTTAGAGAGAGTGGGATTATCATGGGTGGCTGATGGTAGTTGGTTGGAGGCGAAGTGGGGCATTCTGAATCCAGACCGCAGCACTGTGAACTCTGAAAAGTAATACTGCAGCTTGAATTGAAGGTATATCTGGCCAGGCATGGCACAGAACGCCTGCGCAGAGTCCTGCGTTGAGTCCAGTCACTCTACAAGAGACTGTGACTGAGGCAAGTCGTTGCTTTCCTGACAGCAGACCACAGCACTGTGAACTCTAAAAAGTCCAACTGCAGCTGTAATTGAAAGTATATCTGGCCAGGCATGCCGCGGAGCGCCTGCGCGGAGTCCTGCTTCGAGTCCAGTCACTCACCAGTCAACCTTCAAGAGACGTTAGGTGGACGGCCAAGTGACTATGGACAAAGACTCCTATCTGAGAAAGTGCACTCGGAAGATGGCGAAGCGGGACGGTGTTGCTGAAGAGCTAATAGCGAGCCCGGAAGCAGTGCAAAGGACAAGGATTTTGCAAAGTGCAGCTTTCACAGTCCTCCCGGATTGTGGAACCTCCTTCATGGCTAAAGGAATCAGTTACTCAAGCCCTCTCTGTGTCCCTCTCCAAACTCTGCAATCTCTGCCAACATCGCCAAAAAACCTGAGGCAGTCGGAGGCTCTGTTTGAAGCAGATGGTAAAATGGGTAAGATTGATAAATTTGTAAATCTAGCGATTACTGTTATCCGATGTATGTCGTCTTCCATGTACACACTACCATTGGGCCAGAGTAGGAAGGCTGATGTGGCCAAAGAGGCTATTAACCATGACGCTGGGTCTTGCACCCGATGGGCGGAGGCGGGGGAAGAGAAGGAACATAATCTTCCTTGCACAGCTGCAGGCAACGGATCATTGTGGTGGGCCTCCCTTGCCCAGGCTGTGGTAATTAATGCATGGGAGTCAGCGATCTTGCCCCGACTAAGTTCCAACTTTACTGATGAGGTGGTGGTGCGACTCAAAGATGAAGACAAAGCCCCCTATTCCAACAAGGGGGAAGGTATATCCCTCCTATCCCCCGCCCTTAAACACAGCAACCTTAAATCGGACTGCAGAATCCTCATAGGGGAGGGTTTGAGAGAGGATGGGCTAGGTGGCTCACCCCCATGGTGTAACATCTCCATCGACACAGGGAATCCCCCCTTCACTGTTGAAATTGGGGATAGGCAGGATAAAAATCATGAGCCATCCCTTCGAATGCCAGAAACTACACTCGATGTTTTGACATTTCACAAGGTTTTACAGCACTTAAATCCAACGGGAAACATCAACGCAGAGGAGGCACTACCAACTTGGGAGCCAACAGACCCAGAGGGGAGTCATGACTGTCATTGTCAGCCAATGTCAATTGCTTCCTTTATAGCTAACACACAAAAAGGGGCAAACTTTACTAATGCTTCTAAAAATCCAACCAGAAACAGAACTTCAGATCGATTCGTGATTGTGGCCAACTCACTTGACCATAAATGGAACTGGTCTGGACCTGCATCTATGATAAGGGAGCCCTGTAGAAGGACCATGGCCAGCAAACTACATTGGGCCACCCCACGGGGTAGAACTAAGGAGCCTACAGATTCCGAGATTCTAGAGGGCCTAGGGGATGTAGACATTGGGCAGGAGAAGTCTACAAGTGTAACTATCATATCTCAGGGGATGCTTATAAGAGCCCGTCTTAAAGAGACCAAGACTCTGCTCTTCCCCGGAACTCACGCCCTCGAATTCCTCACGGACCAAGAGGTCTCTAAGTAACACCTACCAAATGGGGGCCCCATGACTGGCTCTTAACACAGAGCTGATAAGCGTATCTACAGAACAATATCCAACAAGCATAACCCTTCCCCGAAACAAGGATGAAAGGGGGAGGGGCCTCCTGTATGAACAAATGTGGGAGAGGGAAAGAATTACAACCACCCTGCGATTCCTCAGCCCCAGTAAGAAACGGAAGATGCTAGCAGGGAAGAGTCCTCTTCAAGCTCCTTGGTAAACCAGTTGGGGCAAAGGCGGCCGTCATAATTTCCTTTGAACCCTCAATCATGCGAGGCAAATAAGTCAAATAAGTCCTCAGGGAGCTCCAATAATGACCACTTTGCCCAGCTATCAGTGGTAACTATAGCTATTGCCCCTTTTATGAAGCTATGTGAGACTATAAGTGACACTTTAAAAGAACAGAATACACTCCTAACCATGCTTCATTCTAAAATGATTTTCATAGAGGGATTTATTGCTGCAACCTCTGAAGTAGGAAGTGCAAATAGCTTCCAGGGAGTCTCCCTGGGTTCCACAGTCATCCCTACTATCAGACGAGAACCGGTATATCCACTACCCCCAGTGGCTAAGGACCCACCTTTTGAACCTCTGGGGATGCAAGATTTTTCGATACACACCTCTCTGTGCCTTTCAGGGGCTCTTTTGGAGGACAATACAACAGCCCGAAAGGTGGTCTGGCTACCAGGCCCACCACCCCCACTGGGAAGAAAACTGTGGTGGACACTAGTCCCTGAAATCCTCTGCCGCCTCCTACTAATGCCTTCCCACTTTTTGTCAAATCCACTACCGGCCCTGCCAATTCCAACAAGCAGACAAAATGTCGATCTGCATCGGCAAAGGCAAAAACTATGACTGGGAAAAAAGCTCAAAAAAAGGTCCTTTCTGAAACCAGTCCAGCAGTTGCCTAGAAAACACAAAGTTTCTGTAGAAACACCGTCTAGAAACAGAAAAGCTTGAGATTCATCGTCAGAGCCAGTTACTGCAAAGTCTACCTCGACGATGCCGGCTGATGAAGATGTGATATTACTATCAAACCTATCATCATATTATATAGATGAGGAGATGGAGAACATGATTGAAGCCCAAATTGCGGGGCTTGCAGATAGGATGGGCCTCCTGAGAAACCTGACTTATCAGTCGACGTGATATCAGGGGGTTGAGCCCTTTTTTGACACTAGCTGAAAGAAGAGAAAGAGATATAAAGAAGCAGGCCGGGGATACCTTAAATAATACGACAAACGGCCATTTTCGGGCGATTCAAAGAGAGATGTAGCCCAATAACTATGGATAAGCTGGGTTGAACATCAATGACGTCTAGCATTCCACCTCGAGCGGAGGGGGCAACGCAAGCCTACTTGCAACCTGCAAGCTTCTTCAAGTTCTCTGATCGTAATGAAAATGAGAGTAGCTCTTCTCAGAAGCTATCATCCCTAAAAGGTTAGTTGAAGTTTCGTTTTGATCATGCTAGAAACCTGATCCGGTGCATAAGATTGGAGCGAGTTCTGGACCACGGAGAGTGTATTCTAAATCGACACAACACAATGAAGCTATGTCATTGCATACCTCGTCTTTGACAAATAGTCCCGGATGACCTCTCTATTTATTTATTTATTCATTTATTTTAACATTTATTACAGTGCACAAAACCCTCAGGTATCTAGGCGCTAGTTACACACAGTGCAAACCTAGGAAATAGTAGTGTAAAGGAATGAGTCCCCCTCCCTCTCAAACTGAATGCAATGAAGATAGACCCACTCCCCCTCAAACCGAACAAAGATAACGTGTGGGGGTGATCAATGACTCTAAATGTTGTAGAAATCAGAAATGTAGTGCCTTCCAGAAAAGCGCTTAGGAGGACGATATATTTTATGGAGTCAGAATGTCATATGCGGTAGAGAATGTGTTAGGTAGTACATGTTATGATACATTATCAAAGAATCTAGGTTTAAAACTAAGCAGACCTGAAGTTATGGGTAAAAATACGTTGGTCAGGCATTTCTTAATTAGTCAGCCATTTTGGTGTTCAAGACAAAGTCAGGCACTCTAAGATGGATGCCGGGCATACAAATAAGTGCATTTCTGTAGAACCATGCTGAATGGATAAAATAATTACCTCATGGTAGTTCAGTGAGAGTTCAGTAGTCAAGCACATGGTGTCTGGGCTTCCTATCTGTAATCTTGACAGTGATGAGCTGTGGGAGCGAGGTAGAGTCAAGGGAAGATAGTGGGTGTTGCATTCAGCTGGTTCAATTAGCAGAGAGGATGCAGCTGATGCCCATATTTGGGCCTCTGGGACAGGAAACCATGATGCAGTTGCTAAAAGTATTTTAGGACTGACATCAGTAATTTCCCATTTCAAAGGTCAGGTACAGCACACACAATTTTAATCAGTTACAGATGTAAGTATGACATGGGAGCTTTTGTGAACTGGCAGCCCAGTCAGCCAACCCTAGGGGAGGAAGGGGCTTTTCTTGGAGTGCCTGAACCCATGAGAGTGTTCTATATGATAAATAGGGAACTGAGCCAACCAAGAAGTGTATAAAAGGCAGGGTCTTACTCAGAGATTTTAGCAGAGTCCCGGAGATGTCCTGTAAACTGTATGATGTGCCTGTTGGAAGAAATAAACCTGATTACTTTTTGAAACCAGTCTAAGTGTCCTGCTTTGCTCCAGAGTGTCTTCTTTGCCCAGAGGTGCTAATGCCCAGGAGAGAAGGTGATGGGACCCTCCTCTACATTTGGCGAGCCACTGCCAGGAGGCTTAGGATGATAATTCTTCAAGCCTAAAGAATCAGGTACATGCATGCTATTAGGGTCTGGGAGAGAAGAGGGGGATGGTGGGGGCAAACTGCAGATGCACACACCTCATTAAGGGAAGGGATCTCTCAGACCTGGTAGCATGGGTGGGGGCCTTGGCACCTCGGGTTGAGAAGGCAATTTATTTTTGTCAGTCTTTCAAGAAAAATTATTTCAAAGTTATTTTTGGAAAACTTCAAGAACATTTTAAATTAGGGATTTTTCAAGGATTATCATTATTTGCCACCAGGGGGCGCATGAGCATGGCTGCCTGAGTCTGGGTCTCCTTAAATCAGGCTGAATCATTAATAAATTAAGGCAGTTTAAACTGCAATTCCTGCCAATATCGTCTTCCGTTCCTGTTGCTTACCTGCTTAGGCTCCACTGTCTGCTTTTTCAGCGAAAATCGGACCCGCCTGGAGTGGCTTCAGGATCGAGCCTAGGAGCGGCATTCCTCCTTTCAAACATCCAGGGAGGCAGTTGCCAAGATTGGACGCACCTGGAGTGGCTCCGGGATCGAGCCTCGGAGCAGCCTTCCTCCAGCTTCGTCATCGGGTCGGCCTGCGGGGTTCCCCTGCCTTTCAATCATCCAGGCCGGTGGTTGCCTCCTCCATCCTTACCGCTGCCTGCTGAGCCAACCAGCCTGCGGGGTCCTCCCGCCTTCCAGTCGTCCAGGGCAGCGGTGGCCTCTTCCTTCCTTGCCGCTGCCTGCTGAGCCAGCCGGCCTGCGGGGTCCTCCCGCCTTCCAGTCATCCAGGGCGGCGGTTGCCTCCTCCTTCCTTGCTGTGGTCAACGCCAGCGGATCCTGCACAGAGCAGGTGCCGGAGCCCCTTGTCGGTTGCCGGAGCCCATTGTCCTTGATTGGGGCACAACAACAGGTGCGGCTACCGCTGTCTGCTGAGCCAGCTCCGGCCCTTCTTTGGAATCATCTGACCGCTGAGCTCCTTGCGGCCCTCGGAGTCCCCTCCCTCTTCCTTCGTTTCCTGGGGCCCCCTCCACGCTGCTGCCTCCACACAGCTCACCGTGCCCTTGACCTGCTTCGTTGCGGCCTGGGGCCTCCTCCACACGGCTGCCTCCGCACTGCTCTCCGAGCCCTCTCGTCATTCCACACGGCTTGGAGCCTCTTCCTCCTGAGTGCATTCTTGGAGGACTCACTTCGCTAAATCCAGCGGCTCCCTCCACACAGCTGCCTCCACTCAGCTCTCCGAGCCCCTTCCTCTTCCCACAGGGCTTGAGTCCCCTCCTCCTGCGCACGATCCCGATGGATTTGCTTCACTGCTTCCTGGGGCCTCTGTACTTCACTCAACCCCGGAACACCGTCTGCACTACGCTGGTTCCCGGTTGATCCATATAACTGCCTTCTGGGGCCTCTGCGCTACACTTGTTCCACTTGTATACTTGGCGCTCCACTGGATTTGCTCCAACTCTACTCCCACAGTTCCTGGCTTACCCGGCTCTGACTTTGATTTGTATGCTTCTTCTCCCCCCTCTTCATTGATTGTTCCTACGCTTTCTCAGCTCTACCCTGTCACCACCTTAGGCTGTGCGGAGATAACTTTGGACACCTACTTTGTTATACATCAAGCACCACTTGACCCCTCCATCTTCAGTATCGAGTTCTGCACCATCTGATTTTTTTGGATCCTTCTGGCTCCCTCTGTGGTGATAACCTGGTGTAACTACATTGTCCTGTCTCAAGCACCTCTGGACTCCTCCATCCACAGTCTTGAGCTCCTGAGCCCTCTGACTCTTTTGACTCCCTCTGGCTCCCTCCCACCTCCAACTTGAATTCCACTGTCAACCCCATCCTCACCTGGTCTCCTCCTATTGTTTTTCCTCCCAATTTTCCTCACTCCTGATTCCACATTGCCCTCTACTTTCCCCCCTTTATTTAAAGAACATGCTGGTCTCTGCCCTCTACATTCCTGTTCCTACTATTCTGCTCCTACCTACCTGTCTGTACCCAAGTCCTTGGTATGCGATCCTCCTTATCTCCTTCTCACCTCACTCTCCCCCTTCTCCCCCTCTACCATCTCCTCCTCTCCCTCCTATTCTACTCGCTCCTCCTGATGCCTAGTCCTCTCCACTATTTCCCCCCCACTCTCCTACCCATCCTCCTTCCTTTTCCCATCGCCCTAACCTTCTATACCCCCCCACTGCCAACCAGTCTGCCCTCATAAACACTGCTCTCTGGAACGCCAGATCCATCTGTAACAAAACCGCAGCTACCCTTGATCTTTTCTTTCACCTCAATCTTCATTTCCTCTGTCTAATTGAGACATGGATTCCACCTCACAACACCTCTGTCCGCGCTTCCTTAACAACCTCGTCTTCCTCTTTCATCCATACCCCTTGTTCCTCTGGTCGAGGTGGCGGCGTTGGTCTCCTATTCCACCCTAAATTAATTTCCTCCTATTCATCTCCAACTCTCCCCTCTTTCTCTACTTGTGAATTCCTCTACAAGTCCTTCTCTTCTCCCTACCCTATTTCCTTCCTGGTCGTCTATCGACCCCCTGGTCCTCTCTCCTCCTTCCTTGATGATCTGGATCACCTCCTCTCAATTATTTCTCCACCTGCCTCTCCTTTAGTGGTACTTGGCGACTTTAATATCCATCTGCCTTCTCCCCCACAATCTTCTCCTCTCCTCTCCATCCTTGATTCCTATCTCCTCTCCCTCCTTCCTTCACTCTCCCTCTACTCACTCCTCTGGTTCCACTCTTGACCTCATCTTTTACTCCTCCCACCCCTCCTCCCCTGTCTCTTCTCTCCCTGTTTATCTCTCTGACCATGCCCTACTCTCTTTCTCCCTTTCCCCTGTCTCTATACCTACTATTACTAATCCCTCTCCCCAATCTACTCACGTCGGGACCTCCGGGACTTTGACGCTACCCTCTTTCTTCTTCGACACCTGCTCTTCTTCTCTCCCATCTCACCAAGACTTTGCATTACTCTCTGCTGATGATGCTCTCTCTTCCCATTCATCCTCTATCTCCAATGCCTATGACCAACTTTACCCCCTTTCTCTCTTTCGCCCTACTCGGAAACCTTCTCAACCTTGGCTTACCTCCCATCTCCGCTCTATGCGACGCCTTCTCAGGCGATTAGAGAGACTCTGGCTCAAAACTCCCTTGCATTCTAATCGAACCTCTTACTTCTCTTACCACGCTCTCTACAACTCTTGTCTTGCAACCACCAAGTCCTCTTACTACTCTAACCTTCTTCAGTCTCAAGCATCTCATCCTCATCAAATTTTTCAAACTCTTACCCGTCTTCTCTCTCCCCCTACTCCCGATCCCTCATCCAACTCCACGCTTTCTCCCTCTGACTTTGCCAACTTCTTTTCCTCCAAAATAATCTCACTCCGCCAAAAAATTAACTCCCCCTCTAGCTCCCTCTCTTCTCCTCCCCCCTCTCCTCCCTCTTCTACTATGCCTGTCTTCTTATCTGTTTCTGCTTCGGATGTCTCCTCCCTTCTTACCAAAGCCCACCCCACATCCGCTCCCTCTGACCCTCTCCCCTCCGTTCTCATCCCCAAAATCTACCCTCTTCTTATCCCATAACTTACCACTTTCTTCAACTCCTGCCTCTCCTCTTCTACCTTTCCCTCAGCCTTCAAACATGCAACGATTATTCCTATCCTAAAGAAACCCTCTGCTGATCCACTCCTCACCTCTAACTACAGACCTATCTCCCTTCTACCTTTCCTTTCTAAACTCCTTGAGTGTCTCGCTTATTCTCAACTCTCTTCTTTTGTCTCTACCTCCTCTCTCCTTCCTCCCTTCCAATCTGGCTTCTGACCCAAACACTCCACTGAAATCGCTCTCACTTCTATCTTCAATTCTCTCCTCTCTGCTCGGCATGCCAAGCAATCTTCCATCCTTATTCTCCTTGATCTCTCTGCAGCTTTTGACACTGTCGATCACCCACTCCTCCTACACACTCTCTCCTCCTTTGGATTCAAAGGCCCTGTTCTGAAATGGTTATCTTCCTACCTCTCTTCTCGTTCCTTTACCGTCTCATGGGGGGGGGCAGACCTCTTCTCCCTTCCCTCTCATATACGGTGTTCCGCAAGGCTCTGTACTTGGTCCTTTCCTCTTCTCTCTTTACACCTCACTCATCGCCCCTGTTATCTCCTCCTTTGATATCTCCCATCACTTCTACGCTGATGATACTCAACTCTTTCTCTCTTTCTCCTCCTTCACACCTGACCTCCATCTCAAACTCTCCTCCTGTCTCATAGCCATCAAGAACTGGATGTCCTCCCGCTTCCTCTCTCTTAATACTGATAAAACCGAAGTCCTTTTCTTCCCTTCTAACACACTTCCTCCTCCCTCTCCTCCCCCTTTCATCCACTTTCATCCCTCCAACCTCCCTATCTCTGTCGGAATTGAAACAATATTATGCCTCCTGTCGCAGCAATTGTATGTGTATTGGCCTACGCCAAGTTGTCTAAACATCATATGCGAACAAACTCCGCGGCAAGGTCTTGACCTTAGAGAAAGTAATGTAAGTCGCCATCTTGGATTAAGCCGCCATTTTAGGTTCTCTTGTAATGTGGAAGTCACCCTGAACATCAAAATGAAGGCCGAATGACATTCTGAGTAAGATTCTGGCCGTAGTGACCTCCGTATGCACGAATAATTAATATGCCTGCAGGCCACTTGTCGGGGTCGCGAACTGAGACCTTGTCCTACTGTTGACCTATGTGTAAATGTACAACTATATCAGCAAAACTATCAAAATGCATATATTATAGGATTGACCTGGCTAGGAACCCATAGGCCCGATTCCTAGAATGGTTAACCCGCGAGGGTATTGGCCAAGGGCTGGATAAAGAGTATAAAAAGCCCAAGTATTCCAATGTACGGTCTCTCTCGCTAATGCATCGAACCTTCGTTGAAGTTCGTTACGTTACTCTGAGAGCCGAAATGCTATCCGTTTGTCAATTGACTTTGGTAACTGTTGTAGCTTTTAAATAAAGCACTTATATGTTCTTTGTAACCTGTGTTGGTGTGTTTCTTTTTGGGCTCCCGGCCTCATATTATTTTTCTGTTTCCACAGTTGGCGCCCGAACAGGGACCCTCAAGATTGATGCCGGATCATTGAAGGTTGACGCAGACTATCGAACCGGGATCGGACGGTGTGATACTGCGGGCCCGACCGAACGAGACACGATACCTCGGCAGCGCTGCACGATCTGATCCTTGGACGATAGTCGTGTGGTCTGACACGGCATCTTGACGAGGGTCCATTTTTGAGGCGGGCAGATTTGTCGAAACCACCAAACACAAGGTAAAATTTGTTAGGTAAGTTCTTTGGTAAACCGTACGGTCCTCCTTAGGTTTGGTTAGGTGCAGTCGTGACCCGGCTCTTAATTTAACCCTGACAATTTGAATTTGGCGTATTGTATCTGCAGACACAATTATTGACGAGGTAACATCAACTTTTTGTCAAATGCCTGGGAAATTGTCTAGCTGCTTTAGGGCTCTGTTCCGCAGCGATCGACAATCTTTGGAATTTAGCCGCCCGGCACCACAGGAGGGGTCGCCGACATGTACTATGTACTGTAAGTATGGCATTGGAAGTACAGTATTTAATGATATTTGGCACAGACAAACCAGACATGCCTCCAAATTTCAGTGGCCAATCAATGGTAGTTTTGAGATCCTCCGTATTGAATACCTAGAATCGGTCTTGCTAAAAAAGAAGGGCAGGCCTGCAGCATTTGATGTTTTGCAGAATTGGAAAAAAGAAGCATTGCAGCAGCTCAAAAGTAGGGATAAACATGCACGCCGTCACAAGACTAATGCCGAAAAGGCGTTGTTATATGATAAAGAAAAACATTCGGAGTCAGTTAGAAATATGGATCGGGCTTTCTCACTAGGTATCCAGAAAATGTATCCCTCTAAAGATTTCCATGTTTCTGAAGAATTCATTGAGAAATTATTTAACGAATGCAGGCCTCTTGCCTCTGCGCCACCTCCGTATGATCCTCTCCCGGGTGCTCTGCCCATTCCTGCTGTTATTCCTGCTGTTATTCCTGTTCCCCCTGTACAACCTATTGTTTCCATTCCTCTAGTTGTAGTTCCTCCACCTATCGCACCACCCCTTTCTCCTACGCCGATCGTTGCACCCCCATTGAATTTGCCCACACCTTTGCTCCCGAGTGGTTCTGTATTGACTGAAGTTGATTGGGGTGCGGGGTCGAAGATTGTCATTCGAAATACTGTTCCTACAGGCAAGAAACAGGAATTATTTGCATGGGCTAAGCACTGTATGGAGAAAGGTGATCAAGTTAACGTTTTTTCCACATTATCAAATATGGACAATTTTCCTGAGAAAAATGTTTTTATCGAAGGTTTGGGGACTCATTTATGTGTAATGTGGGATAGATTACAAAATTCAGATCTCCCACAAGGGGTGTGGGATCTAAATACTTTAGCACTTTCGAGGGACACAGAGGAGAAAGTACAAGGTCATGTTGAGAGATTGTTTGAGTATAGAAGGGACTTTGAGAAATCACGAGATGAGGATGATGAAGACGACAGTATGTATGTGCAGAAACGGTTCCTCCCGTTTAGTAGATCGGCCCCTGAGGAAGTACGAATTTGTACCAAAGATGGGATTCGATGGATCTCGGATTCATCGATACCGCCAGATGAAGTATATGACACGTATAGTCAGTATACAGAAATGCAGAAGAAGGTGATTCAGGTAATGGTACAGTACCTGCAAGATGAATGTGTAAGGAAGAAAGTTAGTTGTCCTATAGAATTATTGGGTATTTGTAAGAGGGTTTTTTCGCCTGACACTTCTTCAGCTGCCTTAGCGCTCGACCTGGCTCTGTTGCTTAGTAAGCGGTCAGAGTTACCTACATCTCAGTTGCCTATGAGAGAGGTTCCTCCGACATTTGTCCCTAAGGTTAAGATTCCCGCTAACGCTGGGACTGGTGCACCCGCTGTGGACATCCCTGCACACTATGTATCGCAATTTGTTCACGTCCCGTTTTCACGACAGGAAGTGAACACTATTAGACAATCAATTCCCGATATCAGGAAAAACCCAACAGGGTTTTACAAAGAGATAGAGTCCGTTTTGCAGTCCTCTGTGTTCACCTTAAGTGACATTGACTTGCTATTCCCTGTACTCCTGCCCGTAGATTTATGGAAGCAGGTTCCAACAATAGACGATGTGCCAGGGTTAGGAGATACGTGGGCTAACATGACTAGGTTTGATGGGGAAAGACCCGCTGGTGAAAAACCACCTCAGGTAATATTTACTTTGCCTGATAGAATTGTCGCAAAATTGAAAACCATAATCCTGAGAAAATAATTATTTGGGACAGGCTTACGGCTGTGTTCAAGGGAAAACTGAAGGTGCCACCGAGTTCTTTAATAGATTCGAACAGGTATTCTCCGATTTCAGTGGACAGGACCTGGGCACAGAGTCCGGGAAAAGGTTGTTTGTGGACAAATTTGTACGTGGGTTGTTGCCCGACATCCAGTCACAGATTATGTCCTCTGAGAGTGCTTGGCAGGTGAAATCCCAATCTGAAGTTTTGCACATGGCTCAGTATTATGAGAACCGTGTGAATAATGAAAAAGAGAAAATAGAGAAGAGGAAAGGAGATTTGAAGACTAAAGTATTGTTACAACAAATTGTTAGAAATCCCAGAGGAGGTACGTCACAGACCAGTGGTCAGTATGTCCAAAAAGGAAACACTCTTTTGGGTTCTGTGAATATTAATCAATGTGCCTATTGCCGCCAGGAAGGTCATTGGCGAGCACAGTGCCCCGTCCTTCGCCAAAGGTCAAACAATGCATTTGGGAGTATGGGTAGACGACCTAGAGGTCACCCCAATGCGGGGGGCCCTGACAGAGGTCAGTTTTCGCAAAATCCTCAGCAACCTTTTCCACGGGAAAATCAGACTTCGAGTGTGGACACGAGAAACATATTTGATCACCCTTCTGCTGCCTACTTTCCTGAAGAGCTTCCTTCCGATGACATTTTGTTTCGTTAGGACTGCCCGAAGCAGGCTCTGGAACCTTCACCTATTCCCGTTAATCAGAAAGGTCCCTACGTTGAATTGTTAGTGGGGAATAGGAAACATCAGTTTTTGATAGACACTGGAGCACAGAAGTGCTCCATTGATCATTCCCGGGTTCCAAACATTCCACTGTCAGGGCAAACAAATGTTTCTGTAGGGTTTTCTGGTATACCAATTGTCTGTCCAGTTTCTTCGCCGGTGTCTGTTTCTTTGGGTCCCTTTACGGACCATTGCCCTTTCCTTCTGACTTCGAGAATCTGCTGGGGTTAAATTTGTTGAAGAAACTGAATGCAGTAATTCATTGTTCCTCTGATGGAGTACGACTGACGGTTTCACCACAGCAACTTCCCAGTTCTCAGTTTCTGACTTGACCATTGCCTCCTGAGTTTAGTGTTGTCCCGGAATGTTTATGGGCGGTTGACGACAATGATGTCGGGGAACTACAGATTGAGCCCGTTAAAATAGTTTTGAAACGTGGAGTTAAATTACCACGCATTCCGCAGTATAAAATATCAGTTGAGGGCGAGCGTGCTTTGAAGTGCATTGTCTCCAATTTTGTGCATCGAGGGGTGATTGAAGAGATTGCAGGTAGTTTATGTTACAGCCCGATTTTGCCTGTATACAAGAAAGGCGACAATGCAATCCCAAACCGTTTTATAATTGATCTTCGTGCTATTAACAAAGTTGTCGCCCCACAATTTCCAATTGTGCCTGATGTAACAACGATACTAACAATGATCCCTGCTACAGCTACGTATTTTAGTGTTGTGGACCTAAAGAATGCTTTCTTTAGTATTCCTATACACAAGGAGAGTAGATATTTGTTCGCGTTTACCTTGGGTGGACGTTCATTCACATTTACTCGGGCACCTCAAGGGTATACTGAAAGTCCAAGCATTTATAGTAGAGCTTTGAAAGAGCAGCTTGACACCCTTGAATTGCCACCTACTTGTGCACTGCTTCAGTATGTCGATGATTTGCTTTTGGCTGCAGATTCTGAAAGTGCTTGTAAAGAAGGCACTGTACTGTTGCTTGTTCATCGAGCTAAAAATGGTCATAAAGCTTCGCTCAAGAAATTTCAATATTGTTGTCAGGAGGTCGCCTATTTAGGTTACCTCCTGTCAAAGGAGGGGAGAAGATTGACACCTGAAAGAATAAAACACATTTTTGGCATGTCTGTTCCAAATACGCAGAAGGAAGTCAGAGCCTTAATAGGTATGGCTTCCTACTGTAGGTTGTGGATCCCGAACTTTTCACTAGTGATAAAACCGATGTTGGCTTTGACGAAGAAGGGCATTTCTCTGCCACTGCCATGGAAATCGGAACATCAACGATCATTTGAGCTTCTCAAAACCGCGTTATGCTCTGCACCGGTTCTGGGTACTCCAAATTATGACAAGGCCTTTGTGTTGTTTGTGCATGAATATGATGGATGTGCTTTGGCTGTGTTAACGCAGGAACATGGAGGGAAGAATAGGCTGTGCGGCTACTACTCCTCCGCACTTGATCCTGTCGCATGCGCTTTGCCGAGATGTTTGCGAGCTGTCGCTGCTGCTGCCGCGTCCGTAAAACAGAGTGAGGGAATGGTCCTAGGCCATGATTTAATTTTGATGGTACCTCACTCTGTAGATGTCCTATTGAATAAGACTCAAACGCAACACCTCACCTCTGCACGGCTGACAAGGTATGAATTAATTCTGTTTGCCCCTCACATTCAAATTAAGAGGTGTTGTGTTCTTAATCCGGCTGAACTTCTACCTTTCCCGCAAAATACTGTTTGCGGTGACAAAGGATTACATGACTGCCTGTATACCACTGAACAGGAAACGAAGGGCAGGATAGATCTTATAGATATTCCTTTGGGCAATGCAGAAGGGGAGCTGTTTTGTGATGGCTCCTGCTTCAAACTTCCAGATGGTACATCTACAGCTGCTTACGCAGTTACTATGTTGAGTACGGTTGTTGAAACTAAGAGAATTCCGCATAACGCCACGCATGCCGCAGAGATTATAGCGTTGACCCGAGCTTGTGAACTCTCCGAAGGGCGTATAGTAAACATATATACTGATAGTCAGTACGCCTTTGGGGTGGCTCACAACTTCGGGAGGCTCTGGTCGGAAAGAGGGTTCCTAACCTCACATGGGACCAAGATTCAGCACGGTCCCCTGATAGTGCAATTGCTCTCGGCACTCTCACTTCCTAGGCAGTTAGCGATCATGAAATGTGCAGCACATCGTAAGGTCATAGATGATGTGGGAAAAGGGAACGCTTTTGCTGACCAGATAGCAAGGCAAACTGCCACAGACCTTGGCGCAGACATGTATGCTCTAAGGGAAACAAAAGATGCCTATGTAATGGATGAGGGTATCGGGTCTGTGCGAGATATCCAAACTGATGCCACAATAGAAGAATCTAAAAAGTGGGCTGAAGAAATGGGGAAACTGGATGACGATGGGTGTTGGGTGGATACATCTGAAGGAAAATGGTTGCTCCCTGATTCATGTGTGCTGGCAATGGTTACGATGGCACACGGTCCTACGCATGTGTGTGCCCAGCAGATCACGAAAATGCTAGAACAAGTATGGGTGAATGATAAAATTTCGAAGACTGCACAGCGCCATGTTCAGAATTGTATGATTTGCTTACAGCACAATGTGGGGAAGAGGACAGTAACTCCAAGGGGAAGCTTTGGGCCCCCTTCTGTTCCCTTCAAGGTCATTCACTTTGATTTTATTGAGATGGAACGGTGTAACAATCTAAAATATGTTCTTGTGATTATTTGTGCTTTTAGTAAATCGGTCGAGGCTTTCCCCGTTAAAGATGCTACTGCCATGACCACTGCAAAGACTATGGTAAAATAATTCTTTCCACGATTTGGGCTTCCGAGAGTAATTTGGTCGGACAATGGTCCCCATTTTGTTGCAGCAGTAATTTTGCAGATATGCTCAGCATTACACATTGAGAAACGATTTCACTCAGCTAGGCATCCTCAAAGTGCTGGGTTGGTAGAGAGACATAACAGCATCTTAAAGAATAAGCTTGCAAAAACATGTGCCGACACCAAACTCAAATGGCCAGTTGCCTTACCTATTGTATTGTTAGCCATGCGTACCACACCTCAAACTAAGACTGGGCTCTCTCCCTTTGAGGTAGTGATGGGGAGACCTGCTAATATTTAGGGTCTTCCGAGGCCTAAAACATTGAGGGAGGTTGACAATGTATTGCTTGTAGACTACTGTAACCAGTTGACCAAAAATCTGTATTTCATTTACGATCAGGTCCAATCAGCTTTACCTGTACGGTTTACGGGCCCAGGACACGATATTCAGCCTGGAAGTTGGGTCCTAGTGAAGGCCTACGAAAGGTCTTCTTGTCTCGCTCCTCGCTGGAGGGGACCCTACCAGGTGCTGTTGGTCACCCAGACGGCAGTGCGGGTGGCTGGAAAAAAGCATTGGATCCACGCGACGCATGTCAAGAAACTTCCTCACCCGACGCCACACGTTACAGAAGAAGCAGAACCCATCGCTGATGCTACAATCTCTGATCCTGGAGTAGCAAACAGCACTGTGAGTGTGTCAGAGAATTTCTCTGAGCCCGTGGAGCTTGGGGAACAGTCCATTTCGTCTCCGCACTCTTTGAAAAAGTAATTTCCGGAAAACATTGTTTCAAGTTCTGCGACTTCTGTCGCCTCCGATACGTCGCTTCCCTCGGGAAGTGACGTTACCTTGTTTCCGGATCAAACAGTTCTGGGTACCACCAGGTACGACCTTCGACGAAGAAAATAGAACTACGGCACGGATCTTTCCGTGCATTTGGAAAGAAGAAGTGATTGAAGGTTTTCTCTTGTAAAAATTAGTGGGGTCCGCTTGTTGTGTTTTCGTACCAGATTCCTCACCGACAATTTTCAAAGCAATACAGAACTTGCACATCCTTAGTTCTGAGGTGCATGTTCCTGTGGGAGATTGGAATATTAGCGCCTGGTTCTGGGATTCTCTACGATCCTGGGGTTGGAAGGTGCTTTCTGTTATCCTGGTTATTTTGGGAATCCTGCTATTCCTTTTTTGCTGTTTCCAATGTCTACCTAGTATATGTGCAATGCTAGGGGGGTGTTGTGCTCAAGCGGTGAGCACAGTAGGGCACAATATGTACGCCCCAGATACAGCATCTAAAGAGTTTGTGTTACAAGAGGTTCTGATGAATGACCTAATGGCTATAGACATTACAGATAATGATTCAGGATGTATAGACGACAATGCATGGAGTTATTTACAGAAGTATTAGAAATGATATTAGCACTTGGCATAGGCCAAAAGGAGGGTTTGTCGGAATTGAAACAATATTATGCCTCCTATCGCAGCAATTGTATGTGTATTGGCATACGCCAAGTTGTCTAAACATCATATGCGAACAAACTCTGTGGCAAGGTCTTGACCTTAGAGAAAGTAATGTAAGTCGCCATCTTGGATTAAGCCGCCATTTTAGGTTCTCTTGTAATGTGGAAGTCACCCTGAACATCAAAATGGAGGCCGAATGACATTCTGAGTAAGATTCTGACCGTAGTGACCTCCGTATGCACAAATAATTAATATGCCTGCAGGCCACTTGTCGGGGTCGCGAACTGAGACCTTGTCCTACTGTTGACCTATGTGTAAATGGATAAAAAGTATAAAAAGCCCAAGTATTCCAATGTACGGTCTCTCTCACTAATGCATCGAACCTTTGTTGAAGTTCGTTACGTTACTCTGAGAGCCGAATAGCTATCCGTTTGTCAATTGACTTTGGTAACTGTTGTAGCTTTTAAATAAAGCACTTGTATGTTCTTTGTAACCTGTGTTGGTGTGTTTCTTTTTGAGCTTCCCAGCCTCATATTATTTTTCTGTTTCCACACCTCCTCCAATGATCGTAATCTAGGCGTTATATTTGACTCCTCTCTCACCTTTTCACAACACATTTCACTTACCTCTCGCTCCTGCCGTTACCACCTATATAACATTCGCAAAATCCGTCCCTCCCTCACATTCCATGCGACCTAACTCCTTATCTCCTCTCTCATCTTTTCCCGACTATTCTACTGCTCCCACTTATTCTTTAGACTTCCTGCATCCCAGCTTGCCCCCCTTAAATACATTTACCACTCCGCTGTTCATACTCTTTGTCTCCTTACCTCCCGTGATTCCATCTCCTCCTCGCTCTCTCACCTTCGCTGGCTACCTTTCCACTTAGAGTTAAAATTCTGCTTTCTCTGCCCTGTTTTCAAATCCCTACATGGTCTTGCTCCTCCCTATCTCTCCTCCCTTCTCACCTTTTACTCCCCCTCTCGCTCACTTCGTTCTGCTGACCATTTCCTCCTCACTGTACCTCCTTCCCCCTGTGCTTCCTCCCGGTTCCGCTCCTTCCAACTCCTTGCTCCTCTTCACTGGAACTCACTCCCCCTCTCAATCCGCTCTTCCACGACCCTTCCCTCATTTCTCACTTCCCTTAAATCCCTTCTCAACCACTCTCCTCCTTGAAGGCCTCCCCTGTTCTCTCTTCCTCCCCCCTCTTTCCCTCTTCTAACTCCTCTCTCCCCACTCCCATTTCATTCTCCCTCCCTTCTATTCATCACTCGTTCTATCCTTCTCTGTTCCCCCTCACCAATCCTGCTCCCTCTCCACTTCCCCTCCCCCTCAGTTAATTGCTTTTTGCACTGTTTTGTTGTCGAATGATTCATTATGTAATTTTGCTCCCAATGTTTATTGGTGTTCACTGTATGAGTTGTTCTATTGTACAGTGCCTTGGTGTAAGGCGCTCTATAAATAAACAAATCAATCAATCAATTATTTAATTAATCATTTATTTTCCCATTTTTGGGAGACACATTTTAGGAAGAGAAAATCTGAAAGTTTTTAGAAAAAACTTTAAAGTCACCCTTTTGAGACCACATTTAGAAGAAATATTTTTGGAGTTAATGTTTGAACAGCTTTTAGAAACAATTTTTATTGCTTGTGGGGGGACAGCTTAGAATGTAACGGGAAGGTGGGGTAAACGTAACTTGAGAATATGAGGATTGTATATATTGAGAAGAAGAGAAGGGGCAAAAAAGTCCAATGAGTCCACTGCGCTTGCAAGGAAAGGTAACGTAACACAGGCAGAAGGTGGCTAGAAGTTGTGGGTACGTTGCCGAAGTACGCCACAGGAATTGTAAAAGTAAACACACGTTCCAGTCCCTCTGCGCCAAAAGTAAATTGTTAGAAACTGCTTGAATTGCAGAATTATTTAATTGGACATATGCAGCCTGACACGTGTTTCGAGCGTATCCATGCTCTTCCTCTGAGGCTGATTACATGACAATTAATGAGGTCATTCCACATGAAACAAATAAATTGAACCAAATGATACATAATATACAATACAAGTAAAACAGGTGAGGTAGCAGAAACAGACATACAAGGGGGAGTTTGGGTAAAGAAAACAGACACAATATAACTGGGCATGTTAATGGCACAACATTTTTTAAACATAGAGATGCATCAATCCACATTGTGATATATAAATCAATTGCATGATTGCAAGGGCAAAAAAGGGGGGGGCCCCGAATACATTAATATTATGAATTGGAAATTAAAGAAAAAATCAAATATCGTAGATGTAATGTTTGCCAGTTGAAGAAGGAGCCATGATGAGAGGAAACAAAAGGAAAGAAAACAACCAACATTATGTCCATTAGAATCGATGCTGTTTTAGGATGCATCGGTGGTATACAATTGTGCTTCTATTCACTGGAGCTGATTAAGTATTCACATGTAATATAAGATAAGTACCTTATCTTAGAAAGAGATCTGATAAGATTGGTGTTTGAGGAAATACAGGTAAACTATCCTAATGGTATTTTGATTGTTTTGAACTGTCGCAACTGGAAGGTTCCGTCAAATTGGGATATAATTGTGAAATTGAAATTAGCAAGGTGAAATCGCAAAGACATAACCTTTTTTAAATAAATTCCCTTAATAACAGAGCGGATAAAAGAGTTTGGGGCCGAAAAACATCCCTTCAATTCTTCACGATTGCAGAATGTGATTTACTGTTACCAGTGCCATAAACAATGAGGATATGCAGTCAACCATCATGGTGAAAGTCGATCCAAAGATATAAGTAAACCCATGTGAAAAAGAAAAAAAGAGAATATGCGGTGCGAATATGAGCAGTTGTACACGTCTTGTACACTCATTCAATCATTAGGTGAAAAGATACACTCTCAACTAGCATCTGAGCGCGGTCCCAGGGACTGTATACAATTCATTACTTGGTGGTCTACTCGAAAGGAAAGATAATCCCCACATGGGTGCCGATCCATCCGTGCTGGATATATTGTCCAGTCAATACTAGCCCATAATGGCATTCCCAAGTGCAGCCTGGTTACGCCGCCATCTTGGGTGTGTGTGCGTGATATGCGTGCTATAAGATCTGCAAGATAATCAATTCCATATATGAGCTTCTGACAGAGTACTTGGATGTTCCAAGGATTTAACAAATTATATATGCAGATGCCACTTATACTGTTATCTACAATCTTGTTTAATTCTACAAAAATAACACGAGGCAATTTGCCTATTTAAATATAATAGTTGCAACCGCATTTGAAACATGACAATCGCCAATTAGGGAACCAAATTGTGAGTACAAAACAGTGAGCCATTTCTACAGGAGCACGCACTAATTAAGTGATGATCGGGGTACGGGACGTCCACATATATTATAATAACATGGACTCCTCTGTGATGTCTACTCAATTATAACACCCAGGCTCCTGTTCGACAGCCATTTGTCATTAATTATCTTGGTTGAGAATTATTTTAACACCCCGATTGGTGAAAGGCTAAGATCACATGTTCAGTGGTGTTTATGGATGGATGGGAAAGACTGTACTTGATGACGCTGGCATGAACTAACCCAGGTTACAGTTTCAATTGGGGGAAGCCAGTGCAGAACCGAAGCCATATATTTAGTGAAAAAATGAAGAAAAGGTTGAAAAAAGTAGTTCATTTTCAACCCCTCTAGAAACCAAAATCCAGCCAGTACGGAGTTAATTCTTGTATTTGCCAAAAATAGACCAGCTGAGCTGTCCAAATAACTTTACATTTCACATCTGGCTTGTCAGAAACGAAGGACAGAGAAAGTATGTTTTTTTTAAGAATGATTTGTGTCTTCCAAAAATGTCTAGGCGCTTTGAAAAAGCTCTGCAATAGAAAAAAGCAAGGAGACCGAAGGTTAATCTCTTGTATTTATGGGGTCAACACCTTTAAGACGCTAACAAATATTGTACTATACAGAACCGCACTGGATTTACAGGACTTCTGGGCAGAGAAAAGAGATTTATTTTAGAAGTGCGTAGTTGTCAGTGTGCCAAGATAGCCGTGTACTGCTGGAGAAATGAATAGTGTTTGTTCACAACCTATGCAGTTAGATGAGATCAGCTATGTTTGCAGCGAACAGCCTTTTGAATGGAATATGATTCAGACTGCATGCGACGCAGTGTTTAAGAAATTACAGAAGCTGTTTTTGAATTATAAACAGTTGATTAATTATGTGTTGAAATCATGATTGAAGCCTCATGGTTATTTGAATATTTTTTTTTAAACTGTGGGTCTCATTATAAGTTTACCCATCCGTTAGTAACGGTGCAAGTTAGCTACCGGTTCCATTACTACTGGACCGGCAAACTACGAGTTCTGACCTGGAGGGCGTACTGGCACCCGCGAGCAGAGCATGTCGGATGCACCAGCACCATTCATGAATGATGCTGGTGAATCCGGCTTCCCCATTCCGATTGGGCGTACCGGGCTCAAATGGGAATGGGGAAGAATGTTTTCGGGTGCCCTCAAATGGGAAATTACCGGGTCTGGCAAGGCCATAATGACCCAGTAATTGCCCATTCACAGAGAGTGGGAAAACAATGATACTGGCGGCAGCCTAGCCGGTTTTACCGGCACGGCTACTGCCAGTATCATAATGAGGCGCTGTATCTCATTTGTGAGAGCAGCGCGGTGGTCATGTTAAAACTAGCTGGCAATTAATGTATTTTTGATTAGGTGCCTTGTTGATAAATGCCCATAGGATATTTGGGCATTATGTGTAGTAAATAATGTTTACAAATAAGAAGAGAATGAGGCATTTTATTTTGTTTAAGTAAAATGTTTTTTTTTCTGCGCCATAACTAGGAGTTGAGAATAGAGAAATATTGTACTACAATGAAAGCATGCATATGAGTTTAGAAAATGCACCAAATAAAGTTGCACAGTAGGCAGGTGTCAAGTGAGGGAGAGATGTTTCCAGTGATGTATATATTATATATAAGAATTGTGAAAACATTTGGAAATAAAATCAGAAAAAGGGTCCAGGATCACACTAGTTGAGAGAGGTGTAGCTGAGATTCAAATTGTGTTTTTGTGTGCAAGATACAGCAACAAGCAGGCCAAAATGTTAGTGAAGGTCATTGTGGTAGGCACAACAAATATCTATTGGAGACAAAAAGGATAAATGGATCAATAAGTACTTTTGTTAGTTGACAAAATCTGGTAAATAATAGGTGGAAATGAAATCTTTATATTTTAACACAAGGGAAGCTGTGAATATTGAAAGAAAGCATGCAGAAGCATGCACATGAGAAGGAATACATACAGATGCATACAAAAGGAAAGACATTCATGTTGATGAATGAAAAATGGGAGGCATTTATGTAGATGCACTGACATGAGAAAAAACACACGCACGCACATTTGCAAGCACACACTAACGAATACGCAGAAAGGTTTTTTTTTATTTTTCAGTTAAAAAAGCTAGCTGACAGACAATATTTGGTCCCTTTTGGAAAACCTAGGAAGCGCAGAGATTTGCATATTTATATTTAGATATATTGAGATTCCTGCAGTATGCAAGCAAGAATTAAGAACAGTAATTATATTTTACTGCGATGTTACCAAAAAGGCTGTTTGAAATAGATAAGACAGCAGGTTGGGAAAACGGGGAGTAGTGGTGAACTCGCAGGACAGGAATGTAGCACTGGGCACTCGTGCATTGCAGGCAAATAATTAGGCAGGCTTTTCTACATAACAGCTTGTGAAGCTCCAAAGTTGATTAAACAGAGAAAATATTCAGGAGTAATGGGGAAAGTTACAAATCACAAACAAGTGAGTGCATCGCTGGCAGCCTTTGGAATCAACAGCTTGCACCAATGCAGATTGAAAGTATAAGAGGCTTGTTCTGCCTCAAGCATGAGAGCCTTGTCTATGGACAGGGTGTTTTAAAATATAAAGACCAGAATGACAAGCGTGACATTAGTTGAGGACAAAAATATGTCAGATCAAGAAGGGGAGAATCTTTTGAGAGAAACAGGTTTCAGAGCATTTGTCCCTGTGATGCGCAGACAGACTGTGGGAGATGAGATGAATGAGAGTTTGAGATTTCACAGCTTCTTTTATTATAGAAAAGAGGAGCTAGACGATAGCATATACATTTGACTGTAGATGGATAAGGGAAAAATAAGATGCAAACTTCAGAGTATAATTCTGGTGCTAGGAAATGGATATATGAACTTGAAAAAATTATAGGAAGAGACACATTAACTACAAGAGACATTAAAGGTCTTCTAGTTGCTGTTCTTGAGAGAAAGGGCTGATGACATATTGGTCACGGTAGGATATTATAGTTTTAACCATGGTTTAACACTGCTCATAATGGAGCTCTATTCAATAATTACAGAGCGGCTGTTTGGAAAGTGCATGCATGTGGCATGGGTCCAGAAAAATTAAGTAGGATAAAATAAAAATAAATAATTGACCTTAAATTGTATAGGCATGAAGAGCTCATTTAAAAAAAAAATCACATCTTTTGGACAAAATAAATAAAAAATGAATGAAAGAAAAATGAATGGAGAAATAATTGGATGAATGAATGAATGGCTACAGAACTAAACACGGTGTATAAAATGGGCAACAAATCAAAAGAATTGAAAATAAACGGCATTGATGAGGGTTAAAGGCCAACATTGAAAAAATTGCGGAGAGCAATAAAAAAGCGTTAGAAAGTAAAGGAGCACAAAAAGGAGTATGGTTGACCAAAGTTAGGTTAACCAGACAAGGACAATTTTGTACAAGAGCCAATTCAAGGAGAAAATGCAAGTGTAAGTAAACTACAATTTTTAAGTGTATATAATGATATTGGTTTATGTTACCGATGAAAATAATGGACTTTGCGTGAGCATAAGCGGAATGTCTGCATGGCCTTAAATAGGGGAAGAGACAGTATATCATGATGCAGCTAAGTAACGGTTCACACCCCAGGTTGTGGATACACTGTTAATCATGATTAAAAGTAAGAGGACCCAAGTAAGTAACAGAAAAAGAGGCAGATAGAGACACAATGTCTTCAATTATGTAGCCAGTTTTTAGCAAGATAGGTGCAATCAGGTGAATAGAGTAGCACATAGATGCAAGCATGGTCACTTCAGACAAACACAGGACATAGAAAACGTCAGATGACAGGTGGGTAACCTTTTATACATTTCAATAGTTGGCAGAACGCCAACAAGGGCAGAGTTTAAACATATATAGAACATTTTTTAGAATGGGCAAATAATGTACTTTTGTGATATAATTTGAAGGCACATAGTAAGAATTGGTGCCATAGTCTAGAAAAACAGGTGTAGGCTAGAATAAGCGTAGTGGGTTAAAGAGGAAATAATGTGCAGCAAAACGTATTAGTTTGTCTCAACAGGATAAAGACAAAGCACAGATGAAAAAGACCATGGTCCAACGCGATTGGGAGAAAGATGGCAAAAAAAGGCAGCATTAAGCATTTACAGCTAAGCGACAAGGATTTACATTTAAGCAGCAAGCAGTTACAGCTAAGAGGGAAGTATTTACAGCAAAGTAGAGAAAAAGACTTGGGGCCTCATTACGAGGTTGGAGGTAGCCATGGAGCTATTAGCTCCATGGCAGCCTCCAAAACCCTTCCGACTCCGCCCTGCTGAATGGAGCAATTACCGGTCCATTCCGAGGTCGTAGGGACCAGTAATTCCCCATTCACCAGGGCCATTCCCCGTTCCCATTTGAGACCCAATAGGGCTCAATGGGATTGGGGAAGGCACTAATAATGGTACCGCAAATTGCAGTACCGTTATTAGCTCTAGAGTCCCTTTGCGGGTCCCATCCTTAACGCCTGCAAAAACCAGGCGTTAAGGAAGGACCCGCAAAGGGAACTCGTAGTAGGGAGGTAAGGGATTACCGGCACCGGTGCCCTTACTGGTGCCGGTAATCACTTACCTCCCACCTCGTAATTAGGCCCTAGGTATTAAGCCCTACAATCATATAGGGATAATGAGAGTAATTTTTGTGTACACCAACTAATGAACGAGACAGCCTATGAGTCAAATGGGCTGAAAATAGGGAGAAAAGACGGTTAGAATTATTTTTTTTACAAGCAAGGAGAAAAAGTTTAGGTCAGGAAGAAACTTGACCCACTTGCCAGTACCCAAATTACTTTTGTCTCTATTTCGATTTCTTAACAGAGAACAGGGATCCCTGCAAATGATGTCCTCTTCTGATACAGATGCGCCTAGAAACATGAGAAGACGATGATGTGCATTTTTTCATTTTTTTTTCATTTATTATGTATTTTAAGTGTCTCTACATCTGAGAATGCAAAAACAAAGAGGTGATGGCTGGAAGGTTTAGAATTAATCTTAACCACTGGCAATGCTCTGGGCAACCCTCCAGACCACCGTTCTTCGCCTGCCAAGCCATTACAGAAGGGAAAGACCATATGCAAATCAGGCTTGGCCCCACCCCAAAAGGGGCAGTCCAGCCCGAACTGCTAGGCCACATCCCTTCTGCACGAGACCACAAGCATCCCCAAACATGTTTCGCCCTTGTTGGGGCTCATCAGTGAGGAGTAGCTTGGGTCTCTAGGCCCAGCAGGCACGGGACCCACGTCTGGGCATACCCGTCCCACTCGGGGTGACATAGCAAAAACAAAGAGGTGATGGCTGGAAGGTTTAGAATTAATCTTAACCACTGGCAATGCTCTGGGCAACCCTCCAGACCACCGTTCTTCGCCTGCCAAGCCATTACAGAAGGGAAAGACCATATGCAAATCAGGCTTGGCCCCACCCCAAAAGGGGCAGTCCAGCCCGAACTGCTAGGCCACATCCCTTCTGCACGAGACCACAAGCATCCCCAAACATGTTTCGCCCTTGTTGGGGCTCATCAGTGAGGAGTAGCTTGGGTCTCTAGGCCCAGCAGGCACGGGACCCACGTCTGGGCATACCCGTCCCACTCGGGGTGACATAGCAAAAACAAAGAGGTGATGGCTGGAAGGTTTAGAATTAATCTTAACCACTGGCAATGCTCTGGGCAACCCTCCAGACCACCGTTCTTCGCCTGCCAAGCCATTACAGAAGGGAAAGACCATATGCAAATCAGGCTTGGCCCCACCCCAAAAGGGGCAGTCCAGCCCGAACTGCTAGGCCACATCCCTTCTGCACGAGACCACAAGCATCCCCAAACATGTTTCGCCCTTGTTGGGGCTCATCAGTGAGGAGTAGCTTGGGTCTCTAGGCCCAGCAGGCACGGGACCCACGTCTGGGCATACCCGTCCCACTCGGGGTGACATAGCAAAAACAAAGAGGTGATGGCTGGAAGGTTTAGAATTAATCTTAACCACTGGCAATGCTCTGGGCAACCCTCCAGACCACCGTTCTTCGCCTGCCAAGCCATTACAGAAGGGAAAGACCATATGCAAATCAGGCTTGGCCCCACCCCAAAAGGGGCAGTCCAGCCCGAACTGCTAGGCCACATCCCTTCTGCACGAGACCACAAGCATCCCCAAACATGTTTCGCCCTTGTTGGGGCTCATCAGTGAGGAGTAGCTTGGGTCTCTAGGCCCAGCAGGCACGGGACCCACGTCTGGGCATACCCGTCCCACTCGGGGTGACATAGCAAAAACAAAGAGGTGATGGCTGGAAGGTTTAGAATTAATCTTAACCACTGGCAATGCTCTGGGCAACCCTCCAGACCACCGTTCTTCGCCTGCCAAGCCATTACAGAAGGGAAAGACCATATGCAAATCAGGCTTGGCCCCACCCCAAAAGGGGCAGTCCAGCCCGAACTGCTAGGCCACATCCCTTCTGCACGAGACCACAAGCATCCCCAAACATGTTATGCCCTTGTTGGGGCTCATCAGTGAGGAGTAGCTTGGGTCTCTAGGCCCAGCAGGCACGGGACCCACGTCTGGGCATACCCGTCCCACTCGGGGTGACATAGCAAAAACAAAGAGGTGATGGCTGGAAGGTTTAGAATTAATCTTAACCACTGGCAATGCTCTGGGCAACCCTCCAGACCACCGTTCTTCGCCTGCCAAGCCATTACAGATACAGAAGGGAAAGACCATATGCAAATCAGGCTTGGCCCCACCCCAAAAGGGGCAGTCCAGCCCGAACTGCTAGGCCACATCCCTTCTGGACGAGACCACAAGCATCCCCAAACATGTTCTACATCTGAGAATGTCGATATACAGAAAAAATGAAAAAGTCCCCCAAAGAGACCGTGATTATATATATAAAAAGAAAGCCCAGAAGACATAAAGGCAGAGAAAATAAGGCAGGCAAATGTATTTATTGCCTAATAATATATACACAAACTGAATATGTTTATTGTAAACAAATCAGGTTCCAGCAGGCTGATTACATATAGTAAAACAAATATAAATGTATATGCAAAAGGGAGAGAATTAGTAGCTTTGATACACAAAGAACGAAAATGTCTGATGAAGCTGTGTCTATTTATTTTATTTATTTATTTACATTTATAAAGTGCACAAACTGCCCTTGGGCATCGAGGCGCTGTTACAGAATATCCACTTAATACAATATTTTAGGTGCAGGTTGAATTGTTAGGCACAAACAGTACTCATGTTCCATGGTTACAGGGGAACAGAGGAGCGAGAGTGGGCTACTTGAACAGTTTGGTTTTCAGAGTCTTTCTGAAGACCGTGAGAGGCAGGGATGTCCAGAAAGTGTTTAAATAGGGACGGTCTTTGCATCAGGCAGTGCAGGCGGCTGCCTGAGGTGCTAGGCTCTGGGGGGGCGCCAGTCTGACTTCAACAACACCATTGTCATCATTTTAATTATTGTAAACCTGTACATAAAGTACACAAAAAACAAAGTGAAACCTTTTAAATCATCAGACTCTCCAATTCCTGCAGTCCCCTCTGGGGTCTTTGCAAACCCTTCCGGCCGGGCCTTAAAAGCAACATGTGTTGCTTATCAGTTCCCAGGCCTAAACTTGGTTGATCAAACGTGCCTCCTCTTCAGTGCATGTGCTGTACAGAGTTGGGGCTGATTGATTGATTTGGCTGGTAGGATACAGACAGCACTTGCAAAGTTGTGCTTGAGTGGTTAGTATCTCGGGTACATGCAACTCTTCCTGCCAGTGTGGGACACACAGTCTGGATGCAAAGAGGTGATGTGTGTTTACATTATTGTAGCTCTGCATCTTGCTCTGTGAGGCCAGTGCTGTACAGGTGGGTGTGGGGCAGTGGTGCAACGACCACGCAGTACGAGCATAACGCAATGATATAAGAGTGGCTCATATCATAGGCTGTATGTATTATTAATGCAAAGGCGTTAATTTGTCACTGTAATGGAGCACTACAAAGCCCCTTCATTAAATGATTAACCGCCTTTAACATTTTATTGTTTTTTGCTCACATACTAAGAAATACTGAAATACCCTACTTTAAAATGATGGTCGCCACTTTAACACAGGCATGAAAAGCTCTTTCTTTGCTGTGCTCTGGGTGTAGCACAAGCACAGCAATTTATAAACATCAAGTATTTAATTTCCAAAATTATGAGTGTAAAATAACCTAAACTAGCTTCTTTTTAATATTAATATTGTTTAACCAATATAAACACTATAGAGGATAGAGCATTCGGAATGTAGTATTACACTGTAATACCACAAAGTAAGGTTGGGGTTGCGGACCACAGAAGCATCAATCTATATATTTGAAGTCCACCATTTACATCTCTGCCTCGCCATCCATGGGGTCTCTGAAACAATGCAATCAACTTGAAAATTCATGACTGCAGGCTAAATGGGCCATGCAGCGAACTGATACAGCACCCACATATGCTTATATATTTTGCGGGTCGTCCACGTTTCCCAAGCACTCTGCAATGTGTCACAAAGGTGCCCACAGGCCAGGCTTCCCCGTAATGCAGTGTTTGCTAAAAGACTGCACAGGGTACACATAGACACAAAGCTGCGACAATCATTGTGTTGCACCCGGTCACAAACCGAGTCGCACAGAGGCACTGGAGAAGAACCAGATCAGACACAAATGAGAGGGAGGGGATAATGGGGGGGCACAGGTACTAGTTAGACCACCCACCCATGTCCCCCTCCCCAACCGCCCACCTCAAGTGATTCAAGCAGAGCCCAGGCAAATACCCCATATCAGCTTCAGTGATACAGATCTGACACCTGGAATCTTAAGCAAAAGACATCAAACCCCATGACCCCTCTGCTTACCTCGATAAGACATTTCAGACTTCAGCGATCCCCACTCTTCCGTTCAACTTGTATGATAAGGAGAACAGAGCCGTAGACGGACAGAATAGGACACAGACAATAAATGGTGCTGGGGGCTGCACAGTTAACAAATGCCCAGCGATTACTAATGTAAAATGTTTCATTGTTAGTACATGCATTCGTATGAATACATTTTTAGGTGAATGAAAGAGGAGGGGTGTTCGTACTTGCATGTCAGGGGAGTGATTGGAAGGGTAGGGGCAGAAGACTGTTCATTCTCACAGCAGTGCTTAAGTGTGTGGTTTCTCTGGTTTCAGATGTGAAGGAGAGAGTTAACTGATTGTAACATTGAATCCAGACTAGAATAGTCTCATTATTATTTTATTTTGCAAAGAAAACTAATTCAGTTTTGTATTACAGATGACAACGAGGGACCTGTATGCCTCAGGAGATTGAAAGCATCTGACCACGTGAGGAGAGAGAGAAGTCCAACTACATACCCAATTGCAAATTACATTTGTTCAAAGCTTTCTGCAAAAGACTACCCCATCCTTGTGCTCCCTTGCTAAAATGCCCCCTCTTGTTGACATTTAACGGACATACAAACTATGAATATGAATGCTCTATGGAAAGAAGAGACACTCAAATGCGAAAGGACTGGCCTTTGAATTGAAGGCCCCAAGGACTTGCTGCAGGGCAGCCCAAAAAAGAGGACAAAATCAACAGGACACAGACGGTCCGCGGATGCTGAACCGAGATGTGTCGGGTGGAAGATGCACCAGTGAAAAGAAAAAACTGAACTTTAAAAAATAAAAAAATTGAAGATCAGCATGGGGTAGAGAATGGGAGCAAGGAAAGAAAATGTTGTGGGATGGGAGTGGCAGAAAGGATGTGGAATATGAGCCACGATATGGACAAAATGTGTGCAGACGATGGGCTAATGGGTTACCCCAAAGCTTGACTATCTCTTGAGTGTTATAGTGGCTGTAAAATTATCTGAGACATATAGTTAGTTTAAAGTAAATTGGGGAATAGAGGTGGGGCTCAGATAAAAGTAAATAAAAGTAGTTTTTAGGGACACATACATGTTTAGAATAGGAGAGTATAATGTGTTAGTACTGACGGTGTAGAAATGTGTTAGGATACCTCTCAGGTTAAAGTAAATTGTCTATAGAAAATGTGATTAGGTCAGAAATGTGTAGGTACATTGAAAATTGAGGAGGGTGGACATGGGTGCAGTTGTATTATATTGAGTAGATGACTAAATACTACAGAGAGGGGGGAGTGTAAAGGAATGAGTCCCCCCTCCCTCTCAAACTGAATGTAATGAAGATAGACCCACTCTCCCTCAATCTGAATGAAGATAACTTGGGGTGATCAATGACTCTAAATGTTGTAGAAATCAGAAATGTAGTGCCTTACAGAAAAGCACTTTGGAGGACGATCTATGTCATGTGCAGTACAGAATGTGTTAGGTAGTAGATGTTATGATACATTATCAAATAATCTAGGTTTAAAACTAAGCAGACCTGAAGTTATGGGTAAAAATAGGTTGGTCAGGCATTTCTTAATTGTCAGCCATGTTGGGGTTCAAGACAAAGTCAGGCACTCTAAGATGGATGCTGGGCACACAAATAAGTGAATTGCTGTATAACCATGCTGAAAGGATAAAAGAATTACCTCATGGTAGTTCAGTGCGGGTTCAGTAGTCAAGGACATGGTGTCTGGGCTTCCTATCTCTAATCTTGACAGTGATGAGCCATGGGAGCGCGGTAGCAGTCAAGGGAAGATAGTGGGTGTTGCATTCAGCTGGTTCAATTAGCAGAGAGGATGCAGCTGATGCCCATATTTGAGCCTCTGGGACAGGAAGCAATGATGCAGTCGCTAAAAGTATCTTAGGACTGACATCAGTAATGTTCCCATTTCAAAGGTCAGGTACAGCACACACAATGTTAATCAGTTACAGATGTAAGTATGACGTGGCAGCTTTTGTGAATTGGCAGCCCAGTCAGCAAACCCTAAAGGAGGAAGGGGCTTGTCTTGGAGTTCCTCAAACAATGAGAGTGTTCTGCATCCTGAATAGGGAACTGAGCCAACCAAGAAGTATATAAAAGACAGGGTTTTACTCAGAGATTTTAGCAGAGTCCCAGAGATGTCCTGTAAACTGTATGATGTGCCTGCTGGAAGAATTAAACCTGATGACTTTTTGAAACCAGTCTGAGTGTCCTGCTTTGCCCCAGAGTGTCTTCTTTGCCCAGAGGTGCCAATGCCCAGGAGAGAGGGTGATGAGACCCTCCTCTGCAGTAGTTACAAATATACAGACTGGGAAACCTCCTCATGTTGCAGGGAGCTACATCAGAATACATACAGACTGATAAAAAGATCCAAACCTCTCTTGATGAAAGAAAACATAATTAGACTGAACAATACATACACAAACTGGGTGAAAACGAGGAAGTTTGAGATGACCAGAAGAGACAGACAACTAATGTTGAGGATGCTGTCGAAAAAAACAACATAAGAGATTTGTGGTCACTCGTCAACTCTAAGACACCAAATCAGACTTTACCCCTTTCGAACAGAGTATCAGAGGGGGACTAGATTCAATTCTTTAAGAACTTATATAAAGACCCGAATACAGGTGCATCGCCCAGAAACACACACACGCCATGGATTCTGAATTACGACCACGCGCACTTAACATCCATGATTAAAAAAGTCAATCCCTCACCTGCACCAGGTCCCAACTGGCTTTCAAATCAGATGCTTAAGGAATGCCCAGAAGAATGGGCAACAGTGATAGACTCAATATTAACGTTGATCGTGGCGACAAGATCTATTCCACATTCCTAGAAGGGGATGATTTTAATTCTGATATTTAAATGCAGAGACAGAGCAAATCTGAGAAACTATCATCCCATCACCCTGCTTGATGTCCTAGGGCAACTTTATCCTGGAGAGATTGAAAGCCTGGGCTCTGGATAGTGGGCACACGGACTATATCTAATTTGGCTTTGCGAAGGGCCTTGGAACCTCTCCATCAATGGTAATATTATCGCTACTAAAGAACAAAGGATTGAAAACTAACTATACCTGCTACTTAGCTTTTGTGGACTTTTCTAAAGCTTTTGATAGCATCAGTAGACGATTACTCTGGGAAAAACAAAGGTTCTGGAATTGCCCAGATGATTTGATAGCCCAGATTAAAGAACTGCATAAGGACACTTTCTTCAGAGTGCAGCTAAGCATAACCGGTCTGCTAAGTGATCAAATCAAAATGGAGAGAGATGTCAAACAGGGCTGCCCAATTGCGCCCCTACATCTTTAATCTCTACATCTCTGGCCTCCCATCATTTATGAAACCATGTAGGAGCATACATCTGAAATTAGGAGGAGTAGAAATGACACACCTTCTATACGCAGATGATTTAGTCCTGCTAGACAGGACCCCCGGATGGGCCTTCAAAGACAATGGAGATGTTTGGGAGACTACACGACGCTGAACAACCTAGCGATTAACATCAAAAAGATGAAGATCCTTCAGTTCCCGAAACAGGTAAAGAAGACCTGGAGCTTTTGTTGGTCTATTGGTCCGAGAAAATTGGAATTTGTGACATCTTTTAAATATTTTGGCATACTGTAAGCGATATTCAATCAACACTACAGCTAAGTCAATGCCTAGTCTGGGATGCTGAGGAAAACCCTTATTGATGTATTTTTATATCCAGTTCAGTACTCTGGATGACAACCCTTGTATAACACCCCCCTCTTAGAATCCCCCTGACCCCACTGAGCCAAGAAGTAGGTTTGTTTTGCAAATTAAAAGGTTTATTTGAAAATTTAAACAATATATATATATATCACACTTCCATAAATAAATTGATAATGGATATTACACCTGTGAATATGAGCAGTAGTCAGCAAGAGGTAACTTATGAATAGGAACAGAAGAATAAGGTGGGAAAGAATGCTTTATATGGTTCAAGAAAACGCAAGGTGGAATAAAATGCAGTACAGAAATAACTTGTTATGATTTTAGCAAAAGGTAATATGATCACTTTTTCTTTTGACAATTCACTCCCCCCCTATGCAATACAAGAAATGGAAGGAGAGCACACAGTCTTCAAGAATCCCCACAAATCACACTTTATAATGCAATACACAGTTCCAGTTCTCCCAGCAGGCTTAGGGAAAACAGGGATGAGTTTTAAACACAGGCAAATTACTTTAATGTGGTTTGCAAGGAAGTGAAAAGGTGCTAAAATTGCTTTTAATTCCCTCTAGAGGTTCAGGGTAGGTGATGGCTACTTTATATTAGTTCAGGCTCACTTTAACAATACTCTATGAATGATTAGCAGATTGCAAACGAATTTTAGCAAAGAGAAGCAAAAAGCTGCTGATTTCTACAGATGAAGAAATCGGGCCAAATCGCAAATCGCAGTAAATTTTGTGAGTGCGTGTCTCGCGATTATGGAAAAAGTATAGGGAGTAGGAAGTCGGTTCTAGCTTCGTTCGAAAGCCTAGATTCTAAGCTTTCAGATGCATGTTAAATCTCGTTCCTACACAAACGGTTCCGGAGATATGGATGATTTAATAAAGGGAGATTTTCGGATTTAAAGTAACACTCAAAATGACAGGTGACAGCTTGCAGCTGCAGAATTGACAGGTGACAGTTGTGCAGCTTTAAAAATGACAGATGACACGATTTCTAGGAGGCTGTTCTAATTAGGTTAAAATAGCTTGACTTAGATTATTTTAACTAAGAGATTGGGTTCTGCACAGTTCTGGCGGATACTCACTCCATGGGCCTCGTCACGGATCTGGTCAACTGGGCTGGACTTCGGTTCTCTCTGCTCGGCGGGTCAATCAGGCACCGGTTCTGCTTACAGCGGTCTGGGTCAGCTCTCGGGATACAGTGGCCTTTGGTTCTCTGGATCTCTGGTCTGGTCTCTGGCAATTGTTCTTGGCGAAGAATTCAAACAGCTCGCCCGGCTGTGGAATAGTTTGCAAATGATTTTAAGGATTCTGAGGCCTGCTGAGAAGAGTTCTCAGTTTGTGGGTTTAGGCCCTTGCTTTAAGTTCTGAAGTAAAGTTCTGGTCTTTGGAGATTGATGGATATGAAGTCTGGAGTCTCCTAGCAGGCGTCCCGCAGAAAATGGAATTGAATGTCCCTACCTGTCCCAGCAGTCTCTTTTTATGTGTTTTGGAAGTGGGTGTGTGCGTGGCCTAACTGAGCCTGCCCCTCTCTACTTGTCATTGGCCCAATTCTCCCCTCTCCCATGACTGGGGAATTGGGTTGTGAGTCAGAGTGATGAGGTCTGTTTATGGGTCAGAGGATCCTCCCCTGGTCAATTTGCCCACAAATCTATACCTGATCCAAATACATATTTCCCAGGTACACAGTTGTTTGACATCACATACACACATCATATATTACTCAAGATAGTCCCTGTCCCGACTCTGGCGTTTCTAGGAGCTTGCATTAAAAAATGACAACTTATTTTCGATTTTAGTGGGTTTTGCAATATGGGATTTACATCAAAAATTATACAAAGGTACATTTCCCTTCCACATATATCCCAGTAACTTTCCATGTCTCTAGCTTAAATACATTGTCTACAATAATCATAATTAGCGGGGTTTTGCCCCAAAACATGGTACAAATTGGAGTTTGGACTCAAATCGTGAGGGCATTTTTCAAACTAAGACTCTCAAAGTTGTACATTCCTGTCATTTGGTTACAATAAATTATCACTGTTTCTATAAAATATATATTTGTTGCAATTCAACTCCCCAAGTCTTTGGGTCTGCCTCCAGAAGTCTGGGTGGGTCAGTGATCACATGTCTCTCCTTGCTGGCAGAGGGCTGTTGACAGGAAACACTCAAAATTAACATACCCCATTCAACAGAAAGAGCCTTTTGTGTGGGCTCCAGCAGGCTGCCTGGAAGTCTCTCCTCAATCAATCAACAGGGTCATGTGATATCCTGCCTCCTAGTGTGGGAATCTCTGAGGTGTTAAGGTTTCCCAACCTCTTGGCCTCTGGGAACAGCAGGTGGCTAGATGTTCAATTAACAACAAGCTTTGAAGTCCCTGCCCCTCTTGCAACCCCTTAATACAGTTTCCCTGTCAGAGTTTAGTCCGCTAGCACCACCTTGGGGAATTTGTCGGTACTGCATCCATTTTTGAGTTGTCTTGAATTACTGCATTTCAATAGAGTGGTCTTTTGCTTGATAGTATAGGACCCTTACTTAACATTGTTTTGATGGCATCCTTACAGTAGAGTGGTGATGTGGAACCCCCCACAAGAAGGTTGTATCTTTGGAGTGGTCTCGTGCCAACTGCGCAGTTCTCCTATTCTGGCGTGAATGTGGGCGGCGATAGCTCATCCCCACATCCACCCAGTCTATTGATTTAGTTTGTTCTGGGATAGAATAATGGGCGGCGAAAGCTCATCCCCACATCTACCCAGTCTATTGATTCAACATGGGTCAAAACCCTTGACAATACAGATCTCTACCAAAAGTCAGGAAAGGGCAAGCATCCGCTTCCTGATAGGAAACACCAAGGCCTTGGCAAATCAGGCCCTAATTTTGAAAACAGATTTTGCAACTTTTCATTAAAACCTTTGCTGGACTTCTATAGAGCAAAGGTGGTCCCTACAGTAACATACATGTCGGAGGCTATGTTAACCATCCCGAATCACATGTGATGAAGTGGAACTTACTATTGCCGCAGCCGATTTCTTAAAGGTCTGTTTGGAGTAGAAATGCCCCACTGGATAAATGACATCTAGACCTAATTACGGAACAGTAATATCATCTGATTTTATGGATAAAAGTATCCTTGACAAACGGTTGGACACTGGACGGTCAAAGGGAGGTAAACTCTCTCTCCTGCCTCTTCTTTTTATTTTCTTTGCTAAAAGTTTTGTACTAAGCTAAGTATGCATAATAAAAAAAGAAAAGAAAGTGGGGTGGATTGGCGAAGAGCGATTGGGGATGTGGGGTAGAGAGAGTAGACAGGGTTGGGTGGGTGTGTAGAACGGCAGCCTCAAAATGGACAACAAAACAGATCTGCTGTCAAAAGTAGCACCAAGAGAGACGAATTGTCTGCAAGAAATAGCCCAAAATAACCCAATTGGAAATCACTACCCAGCTGGGAAATGGAAAGCCTTGCACCTGACTTGCTTCTTACAAAGCTGCCGATTGGAGCAAATATTGGTAGGGAACTTCTCAATGGGTAGTAGGGTGGAGGAGTTTGGAAAAAGATTTTAGAGATTTGGCAGTTTCATGCCAAGGCATTGCCCGTTGCTATGCCAACCAGGCATTCTCAGTTCAGAAGCCCCATTCCCCCTCTCTCTTTTTCTTCTGTAACAATGGTTATGGCAAATGTGTGGCACAAGTACCACAACAATTCGCCAGAAACAAAAATGGACATTCAACCCACTGTGTCACAAACACACACACACACACATGCATGCACTTTCAGTCTGCAGCACAACACAGGCAATGAACATTGTGATACTTTCTGTCTCTCTCACTCACAGTCTCACACATACCCATGCACATTTTGGTCAGAGGCACTTTAAAACCACACAGTGACACTCATGCTGCACACTTAACTATACTCTCTTTCTTACTCAGTCATTCCCCCATGCACATTCATGATATGGCATGCAGACTTCTGGAACTCATGCTGCTCACTTATCCCATGATGGTACCAAGCCATTTGTGTTTTTCTCTTCCTTGCTATGTGCTGTTTGAAGGAGAGGTGTCTGTCGATGTGGAGCTCAAGGAACTTGGCACAGGTGGCCAGCTGGGGTGTGAAACCCTTGAGGTGCATAGCAGAGAGCCAGGTCTGGAAGTAAGGGTGTTTGGTGTTGTTGGTCAGGGGCAGGAATTCAGTCTTGGAGGGGTTGAGCTTCAGGTATACAATGGCCATTTATGACTGGATCATTGAGAGGCAGGCCTTGAGCCTGTGCATCTCTTCGAATGGAAGTTATCTTGAGTTACAGTTGTGTGTCATCTGTGCATTGGTGGATGTGGATGTTGTGTGGAGCAAAGAGAGTTCCAAGTGGTACCATTTAAAGATTGGAGATCACGGGACAGAGGAGGGATCCTTGCAGGACTCCAAAGGTGATGAGTAGAGTTGGTGATCTGGTGCAGTCCATTTGCACAAACTGGTGGCGAATAGGAAAGGTATGATTTAAACCAGCAGAGCGCTATCCTGCTGATCCCCATGCGGAGATGTAGATTATCAGTTATTGTCTGGTGGTCTACTATGTCAAAGGCTTCTGAAAAGTCAAGGTGAACCAGGAGGCAAGGATAGGCATCATACAGGGTTTTAAGGGCATTGTTGATCACCTTGATGAAAGCCGTTTCTATGCTGATTGGAAACACCTGTAGCATGTTGCAAGATAACCTTTATCCTTTGACACAATCCTCCCAAGTATATAACTATAATAGCATCCACATGTACATTAAAACAGTCAAATTCCACAGACAGTGTACAATGATCAGGAATCCAACACCTGTTATCCTATTCTGAATGCAGGTGAATCGGGCTATCAGCAACTACAGTGGTACGTGACACCCATCAGGAAATCAGTAATGCCATAAAAGATGACACAACTTGGCAGACTTCTGGAACAGAGAGTGCACTGAGCACGCTTTTGGACTACCTAAGGGACGTGTCAGGTGCCTCCAGCAAACTGTGAGGGTCCTCACATCTAGCACTGAGAATTTTGGGGACATTTTTGTACAACATCTTCATTTGCTGAACTGTCCCCATGACTCAAAAGAAGGACATTGCTCACCCAGATTCAGACGATTATGAGGATGCAAGAATCACAGACCACCACAGGATAGATGGCTAACCCCTTTGGAACTCATTCACAACTATTTGTGGTTATTTGAGCATACACCTCATACTAGTCTTGCTTTCCTTCTCGAAATTAACGTTCTGAGGGCACCAAATGAGTACTGGAATCCGTTCTTAGCCTGCTAATGTGTTTATTATGTGATCTATGTTCCCAGGTCCTCCCACCTTCCTTATCACCAACACCAATTCCCTCCCGCTCTCTCATCCCCAACACCGATACCCTTCCATCTCCCTCATCCCCAAAGCCCATTCCCGCAAAACTCAATCGTCTTGAACATACATGCCCTCCCACATCTCCAAATGTCATTGCTCTGCAAGTGTCTACATCTGTGGTCGCCTGCCACATGTGGGCGCCTGCCACATGTGGGCGCCTGAGATGTAGAGTGGCTGACATGTCACTGAGAGCACCTTGGCAGATAGATGTCCAGTGACTCCGTCTGTGGGGATGGCTGGGATGAAACTTGCTAAATGCCCCCACGTGATGTGCTACAGTGTGAGTGTTATGGCTCTCATTACTGTCTCATTTGAGGCATGCATTGATTTGCCCACCTCCCACACCTCCTGGCCCACCACAGTGAAGGCAACATCGCCATCCATGATCTACCAACACTACCCGTATGTGGAGTATATTACCCACCTAAAGGCGCCTGTATCACATCCTGCATGTCCTGGGATTTGCTCAGATGTTCCTGTGCAATCCGATATATATCCCCCTGGCTCCAGCTCAGTCTGTGTTAGCCTCTTCATATGGCTTCCAGGGTATTTTGAAGCAGTGGGAACTGAGGGTCACATGTCTACACACCCCTTGATCCATGTGCCACTGCACCTGAAGCTTTATCGTCTGTCATGGGTGAATCCGAGTCTTGGATGGTGACACTGTAGGTTACAGGAAAAGGGGATGTAGTGGCAGGAATATGTGATATTGTAGAAAGGGGTGAGGAACCGATGAAATCCAGCTCCCCTCTAGCATCCACAAAGTGATGCTGGTTGCAGGCTGTGGCAGGTAGTGCGGTCGGTGGTACAGGTTGACTTGCGGCAGAGGTGGTGATTGTGATAGTGGTGGTTTGAGCAACAGAGCCACCAGAGCCTCAGGTGGGTAGGGCCACAAAACTGGTTGGGGATACATGCTGCAATTATCTTGACATGAGGGCTGCCACTGTGGCAGATATGAGCCTGGGCTCTGTGGAGGCAGAGGAGGTGGGCAGAGGCAAGCATGTGCATGGCACTTAGCTTTTTTCTTTACGTCCAGTGGCAGCACTACTGGCAGCATCCCCAGAAGTCCAGGGGTGAATGGTTCTGGGGTGGTGGCTGCATCTACCTAAGTGCCAAAGTGCTGGAAACCCATCCCTTTCCTTGGCTGGCGTTGGTACCTCCTGGGAGAAAAGCGAAATGCTTGCACTTACAATTATGACATGGTGATTGTATGTGTACGTGATACATAAGATGTTGGTTGCGTATAGCACATCTGTGCAGCATCTGGCTTTTTGGACTTTGTGTTTCTCTAATGGCTACCCATAAGTCTTCATGCTCTGGACTACATATGCGTGGGTAACTGGGTATGGTGTTTGGGGATGGACTGAGGACCACAATGACAATTCACGACCCATGTGACTAGGTTTACGTGATAAGGGTGCTATTTTGCGGGTGTGCTTTTGCTCACTATATGGCCGATTTTAGGACTTGCGTGGCGTGCTAGGTGCGGCCTTTCTTAGCCCACCTTGAGGCTTGTACATTGGGCATGTGCACTGGCAACCCCAGGCTATGCAGAATAAAAGCTAGTGTGTGTCTTCCACTAAATTAAATGTTTGAAATTGACAGGAGGACTGTTATTTACTCACTGTGATCTTCTTGGGTCCGGCTCCAATCTCTGCCACTCCCACGCCCTCCAGACTAACAATGTCTAGGATGCTGCTGATTGTCTCCACCCATGGTGTCAGCTTCAGAGACTCTGCAGTCCTTTTCCCAGTGGCAGATATCCTCTTGCAGTGTTGGGCTATGAATCTCTGAACCCTGGCTCTGAGGTCATTCACCACTCCTTGTAATTGCAGATACCAGCAGGTCATCACCATGATCACCAAGTAATCATCAGGGAAACATACAGCAAAGGCAGATTACAGGGTATATTTCCATACAGATGTACAGAAATGTCTCAGGAAACCAGCATAGTATCTGCATCCCAAAATTGTAACCTCTCAGTACAGAAACCTCTGTTTTTTTTATACAGTTTTGCAGAAAGGGCCTTATACAAAAAATGTATAAGATACATTTAGTCGGTTACATTGACAATGCCATTCCAAACAGTACATCATGGGGGCATGGCTAAAGAGGACCATCTGAGCTCGATTTACTGCTGCCCAACCCAGCCATGTGATGCAGACTAAGAGCTTCTCTGAAATTTTCCATCGCACCTAACGCAACCAGAAAACGCAGACTCAGTACTCACATGGTCACCATTCTGGCACTCAGGACTTCATGATAGGCATGCCTTTGCCTCAGGTGGTGACATACATCATCCTATCATACTCTTTCCAGCCAATCTGTATTTGAACTGCGCCACCATATAGCTGCACTTCCATGTCATTGTCACAATGATGACTGATGTTCTGCACCATCTAAGACTCATGTAGGTCCCTGGATATAAAGTAAAGTGCCAGCAGCTTCCACAATACCAAAAAAATGTGTCACCACCGTGACCCAGATCTCTCCCCTTCTTTTGGTGGGTGGTATTCTTGTGCACAGCTCCGAACAACTGCTCAAAACATGCCATCAGCCATTACTGTTAGCTCTGACTCATAGAGGTTTTGCCTCCTACAGCCCCATTTCTGGCACCTACGTCATTGCTTTGAGCCAGGCATGATTATGGCTTCCATCATCCTTGGATGGCTGCAGAAAATATGTGAATTTAAATAGACTGGGTTTTTCAAAATGGCCACTGCTGAGCTTCTCATTTTCTGAATGATACAATATCCATCTGGCGATAATTCCACCACTTTTTTGAGGAATTTCTGTTCAGTAAATTCCCCAAAAATGCCTTGCAGTGATGGCAATTCTGGCAAAATGGTTTTCCTCAATATTCTACTGGACATAATTAGCATTTCTGCCGGGCCGTATCACATACGTCCATGAGGTCATAGTATGGCAGTAATCCTGCTGCACTCATTTGTGGTACCAAAATTTCCATATGTTGCAATTACAACCATTTTAACGGCCCTTTTTACAGCGAAACTCAGAATGAGCTCCAAAGACTTGGGACTATGCCCCTGAAAGACGTATGACTTTGAAAACCCAAAATGCCTTGCCTGTAAGTGCCCGCTTCCTTGAAAGAAGAACCCAAGACTATGGAATACCTGAACTGTGTGGGTGTGACCTCTCTTATACACTCCTCACAGCACCTGAACTCTTACTGACTGCTACCTTCTGCAAGGATGAATATCTGGATGACAACTTTTGACTGCCTAACACTGGGCTTAAGCAATTAGCGCTTGACATCCAGAGAGCCCAGCTGCCTGACCAAAGAGGCACTGCGAAATGTGGGCTGGTACAGACTAGAGACAGATGGGCAGACAAAGCTGGATCCACAAAAAAGCACAGAGTCCCACAAGTCTACCTCAAATAATTGGAGCTGGAAGCATTCAAGGGGAGCAACCTCAGACAACTTAATAAGTAGATACTCCCTGCCAGCCACATCTTCTGAAAGACATGGTCAGTGCACATGCAGTTGTGTTGACTGCATTTAGCTTGGCTGGTCTTGTTTGAGTCAGTACAAATTCATCAGCTGAGTGAGGAGGACAAATGAGTAGGCTTTTCCAGTCCCATGCCTCTCAGTGTAATTCAAGTGATTCTATATTTGAGTTGAATAGATCAAAAAGCTACGTCTTCTTGAAGAAAGTTGGGGTAACTGCTGACTCAGTATTTATTTATTTATTATTTTTATTGTTCATTTATAACATGCTTAATACCAGCGAGTCGTTTTTAAGCGTGCCATCAGGATTCGAGCCTGTGTTGCACTGCGTTGTCTTGCTTCCAAGACAAACGCGTTGCCCCTGAGCTATCCTTCCTCCCTCCACTTAAAGTTGTCATGACCCACCTAAGAAAGAAAGTATGAGTTGAAAAACTTGTGTGAATGGTAAAAGGAGGAACTTGACTGGTTGGATATAGGGAAATAAGGTGGATAGTTATGATGGATTGAACAGCCTCACCATGTTAGAGCACAACTCAGCCGCTTGTCCAAAAGTGTTGTGTCAACATCTTACTCATTCCGGGGGGGGGGGAGGGCGTGGCTTAGGAGCCATGCAGTAGGACTTGTTTCCGCAGAGCTCCCGCTGATCCGGCAAGATCCTTGGCAATTACCATAATCATAAGAGGTGTTTACGCATAGAAACCGATGCCTGCGTACAAGAAAAGGCCAGGCTAATAGTTGTCAGTAAAAGGGGGTGAGAAACCCGAAAATTGATGGTAATTTGTTGACATAGAGTCGGCGGACCGACGAAGAAAGGGAATCATGTTGGCAGATGTAGCTTCAGCAAGGTGCTTGTTCCATCATATGCTCAAGAGGAAGGTGCCATGAGGGTCCGTACCCCGAGGGAGTGGTCTGGTGGGACTGCAGTGGCTGCATAATGGGGAGACGACGGGGCACCGACCGCCGGTGATAGAGGGCTGACCAGCACCACAGATGAGCTGGAGAGTACAGGATTGAGGGAAGACAATCAGTGACATCCAAGAGGATTTTGGAGTTAGCCCGCGAGGAAGCTACCCCGAAGGTGGCACAGAACATGAAGCGCTGTTCACGTAAGTAAGCAGATGGCTTGCACTGTGACACAATCTAAAGCAACGGAGCGCAGGGGCGTCCCGCACATTAGAAGTAATATCTGTGCGACTGCTTCCACTGTGGTCCACCCTGGGGCTAGTGTGCAACGCAGTGCGGTACGTACCACTAAACATTAACTGGGAGGATGCACCCACTGTGGTCCACACTCGCTCCATTTCAAGCAGCGGAGCACTGAGGGAGTCACGTGCACCAAAACAATAGCAGTGTGACTGTTTCCACTATGGTCCACCTCGGATCGGACTCAAGCAGAGGAGCGCTGGGGGTGTAGCGCATAGCGAAATCCATAGCTTTTACTGTTGCCACTGTGATTCGCCTCCACATAGGGAGCACAGACCGAAGAGGGAGCGTAACACTGTGTATGCAGCTTCCAGTGTGGTCTGACCGAAGAGACTTGGGGGTGAGCGAGCAGTGTGACGCAGACGTATACCAGGTTGGCAAGATCCATAAGGGCCTGTCCAATGCCTATGGAAGCAGATGGGGCAGTTTGGAAACGGTGCACATATCAGCAGCACAGGATCAGTGGTAACTGTTTTGCCCAGTGCACAAAGAAATAAAGAGATCAGGCCGATGAAATCAGCTCCTGCTCCACAAGGTAAAGAAGCCTCTCAGCCGCGGCCACCCACCAAGTAAAAAGACAGAGGCCAGTACATGAGCTGCCCCCATACAGTCGAGAGAATGCATCGCACACATTGGGCAGGGTGTGACAGGAGGTACAGTATCAGCCCCAGCCCTGCCATTGGAATTATAAACAGTGCACTAGCATCCAGCGGCAGTCTAACACTGCCAAGAGGACTGAATAAATCGAAATAAGGCGGATGGACACGAAGTCCCATGCGGCAAACAGAAGAGAGCGCCACAAGAGACAGTGGGGGGACACCCTGTAAATACCAGAGCTACACACTGGAAAAGGCCTAATGAACAGCAAAATACAGTCAAATATGGTCTCGCTGAGATTGGCCTAAACAGAATTGCAAGAGTAAAGGGCATGGTAACCAGCAGACAAAGTACGGTAGCCAAAAGATGGCTGGGCAGACGAATTGGGAGTGATGTAGTAGGTCCTCAAAGAGAATGCAAGCAGGAGCAGCTATAAACCGCACTAGAGGGGACAACGTCTATAAGAACAGGTAAACACTCGAATAAGCGAAGAGCGCAGTGACACTGTTCAAGGCAGTCATGTCATCCAAAGCCAAAAAAAAAAAAAAGGGAACAATCCTCCATAGATATGTTTGCTAAACCAACTCAAGCATTGGACAGCATGAAGTTGACGATCCCAGTGACCCAAGGGGCAGAAGCCCCAGTGAGTGGAGATCAGAAAATCTTGGAAAACATAACAGCCTTAAAGTCCTCATTGGAGTTCAAGAGCAACGCGATCAGTCTTGATGTAAACATCCTGAGACAAGCTGTGAGCACGTTGGCAGAACGTACAAGCACGTTGGAAAAGGAGCTGCAAATAAATAAGAATAACTGCAATGAGAATACAAAGTGTGTTTCCGTGAAACTCTTGGGAGTTTTTGAAACCTGGAAAACCGAGTGGAGGAAGCAGAAGGACGAGTCAGGCGGAATAATGTGTGAATTTTTGGGCATCCAGAAGGAGTGGAGGGCACAAACCCAACTGACTTTATTGAGACTATGCTGCTGAAGGCAATAGGTCTGGGGGCCCTCACACAGGGTTTCACGGTGGAGCGAGCGCACAGTAGTCTGACATGAAGGCCGCCACCCGGAGCTCAACCTCAGCTGATAATAGCCCGGATACTTAACTATAAAGATAGAGAGAAAATCCTCGAACATTTTTGCAAGGGCGGCACGATTAGAAGAGCGTTGGCTAACATCACAGCATACCCGAACTACAGATTCCTGGTGCAAAAGCTGAGGATGAACTACACGACAGTCAAGAGGAGGTTGCGGGATATGAACATTAAATAAATGCTGCAGTACCCAGCCAAATTGAAAGCCCTATACAAAAGCCGAGCCATCTTCTTCGAGACTTCAGAAGAGGCCAGTAAATAGATGAATGAAGCAAACCTGATGGACGAGACGGATAATCCGTCTCGAGAAGTGAGATGGACAAACGGGAGGCTAACGCCTAACAAATGTGTATTTATGCAAACGCATGTCCATAAGACAGTATTGTGCACATACAGAAAAAGGAAAGTCGTAATTGCTGTTGCAGGAAGTTTAACAAGCAGGAACCAATGGTGCTGGGTCTCACAAGGACTGCACAAGGAGGAATCAGCCTATTCACCATACTAGTTTAGATTACTTAGCATACTAGCAGTTACGTATCCTCCTGCTGCACCCCGAAATTTGGTACTGGTAAATGGGATAGGGATGAGACGCGGGATACCTGAGCATCTCATAAGGAGCTGGGCAATTGTTGGGAAGGGGGGCGGGATGGCAGTTGGGATAGTTAGAGGGGAGTTGGCCTACAGATATATACAAGGGTGGACTAGCAAATATAACGGGTGGAGAATGAGAGTGGGAATCTTTGGATGGGATGGGGGAACTTAAAATAGCAACCTGGAATGTCAGGGGCCTGAACATCTATATTAAGAGAAACAGGATAATGTGGCGTAGGGCCTGTCAGTTGCTGGGGAACACCACACCGTATTACTCACAGATTCTGCTGGTTGAGCTGCAAGGGGTGGACAAGCAATTGAGGTTACATGTGAGGAAGCACTGGGAACCGAGGTGAGTAGCGATCGTGGTAGATGTCCTAAAGGAAGGGTTACCTAAGGAGTTTGGGGAACTGACAGAAGACACTGGGGTGACCAGGGGCAACACCTCACATATTCCTGCCACCTGAGAAATCTCAGATGCAGATGGCCACAGGCCGAGGGGCCCTTGCAGTTAGACGAGACAATAGAGACAATTTACAATGTATCAGAAGGAGGTCACAATGTCTCGAGGATACATGAGCTACTAATGTTCAAGGTGGGAGATACACTACAGCAGATAAGGGGAAGTTTGGAGGCAGATTTGCAGGAACCAGTTTCAGAGGCAATGTGGATTAGAGCTATGGCGTACCATAAAATGGCGTCTCATAATGCACGTTACAACTAATTCAATTGAATGTGACCCACAGAGCACATCTGAACCCGAACGGAATGGCTAAGGCAGCAGCACAACCATGCCTGAAGTGTGGAGAGATTAACGCAGATCGAGTTCATATGTTCTGGGCCTGCGCAGAGATTAGAAGATTCTGGGGAGAAGTAGCCCAAGCATTGTCACGGGCAGATATCACCCTGGATATTGGATCCACATATCCTCTCTGCTGGGGGGCTTTACAAGGCCCAAAAGAGCAAGACATGCAAGTAAGCTTAAGGATCTGGCATATATACTTGCAAAATGCAGGATTGTGATGGGATGGAAAGCACATTCAAGGTCAGTGCTACAGGTGTGGTGGATGGACCTACTAAAATGGGAAAACGCAGAGACAGTGGTGTGGCAAGACACAGTGGGTCAGTGCACGAAACAAGGCAATGGGGGGTGGATGCTTGGAGGCAATTGATAGCGGATTTGGCCACTGCTGATCAGGGTGCTACAGGCTCAGGGAATTCACCCATACAGGAGGACACAGATACCAGGGTGGTCGCTAAGGAATAGAGGTGGGAGGTGATGGAACCATTGTGTGTGATGTAGGCCGGGGAGGGGCGAAGGAGGTGGGAGGTGTGTGGGGAGCAGACAGTTAAGATTTGATGTGAAATGTGATGTACATGATTATGCAAATCTGTAAGTTATTACGGTATATAAAATTAAAAAAAACAATTTTTAAAAAAAACATCTTACCCATTCTGTGGTTATTCACCCTAAACCTCCAGCAATGCCTGCAGATTAATGGGTAGAGCACCGGGTAATCCTGATGGGAAATGAGAATCCGGGGCCAACCAGAAAACCACTAACCTCAGCAAAGTCCATATTTCTTAGTCTACTGGGGCCCAAAATAGACAGGAAGCTCCAGAGATACATCTCAACAGAAGAGTAAACCCACCGTAGTGAGGGGTAGTATGACTAGTAGCAGCGAGCCACAGCTCAGAAGGATGCCTGAACTGTGGGGATCTTACTCATCCAGAGGGGGTCCTCAATGAATTGTTAAGTCTTCAGGTCTGTAGGTTTTCCTTTTACCTTGTGGTGGAGCGCACATGCATCATCTTAGAGGTAGTCATGGCAGTCATGGCAATCTTGGGAGTATGAAACAACCATATGGTGCTATTCAAAGAGGGCTTTGGGACATTCTTCCTCATTAATGACAATAGGCATCTGCCCATCACAATACTGGTGCCAGTAGGACACTAGTAGATCCATCCAACTCACTAATCTGACATAAGTGCACCCACTATGCAGGCCTGTGATCCCATGAGTCACACAGATACTGCTGGGGTCACCTGTTATAAAGATGACGGCATTGAGATGATGAGGATCAAAGTGTCCCAGTCTTGAGGCCTTTACAGGTAGTCACGGCCGCAGCCTAAAGCAAGACTCCTGTACTCTTCAAAGTTGATTGGGAAGTCCGTACCTCTTCAGTGAACTCAAAGACTGTAATCTGAATGCACACCAGAGGCTGGTGGCGAGGTTGAGTCAGAAGACAAGTCAGGGACGGGAGGTAGCTCTGTGCCATCACACGGGTCTTGGAAGCAAAACCACGCTGAGAAAACACAGGTACGAATCTTGGAACCACGCTCAGAAAAAAAAGGAAAGAAATGAGTGCATTATAAATAACCTTCCTTTCCACAATGAAACTAGCGCCTAGATACCTATGGGTTATGTGTGCTGCAAATAAATGCAAAAAATGTAATTACTAACGTTAGAGCATAAGGTGCCTTCCTCAGTTTACCTTCATGTGAAAAATACAGTTTTGCTGACTTGCTAGTAACATCTGAGAGACATTTAGTCCTATTGACCCTGCTACCTCTTCAGAGAACTGGTTTATTATTGTGGTTGAGGTGGCCAAAGCTCTCATTAGGATTTTAAAGAGAAGTGATTTCCCAAAGGAGGGGGTTTCAGATTGGACTCTAAACTTTATGCCAGTCCTCAATAAAGACTATGTGTAGTGTGGAGTTATATATATGCTCCACACCTTCAACCGCCCCACCCAAATGGTGTAGTGGTGCATGTCAAGAAGACATTGAAAAGCAAGATGAACTGAACCTGAAGAGAATGTGGAATCTGCTGCTACCATGCTTGTTGTTTGTTTCCAGAAATACCTCATAAGGGAGTGTACTCCAATTAGTACAAGCTTATGTTTAGTCACTTTGTGAAGGCCCATCTCTCCTTAGTTACAAAGTTTTGAGAAGACAACCAATGCAGTCCAACCCATGATGTGGTGGTTTATGTGCTGGGCCTCTGTAAATGGAGGCACAGTTCGTGCACAAGGCAAATGATTCCTTAAGGTCTAAGAAATCACTGATCAAATAATGCTGTGATGCAAAGACAAACCTGCTTGTTTATGAGGTGGGTCAGGTGAGCTTACAAAGCCCAAGGTTTTGGATAATAGGGGCTTCAATCACAACACCTAGAAATCCCCATAAACTCTTCCAAGTAAATTGTCTCAAGCCGTTCCTCACACATGGCTTCCAGGCTTGTAGTTTGTGACCAAGAAGAGAGAGCAACTAAGCCTCCCAATTAAGTCATTCTTACAGGTGGGTGTAAGAGGTAAAACTTATGCTGCAGCTGACATCCATATAAGAGGATGCTTGGAGAGCCTCGCTCACTCAGTTTTCTTCACTCTTTTCCCAACTTCAGGTTATACACAAAGGTGCAGAGATGTTCTAGACCACCCTGGAGGAAGCATGCCTGGAAAGAGTAACTCATACAGGATCTAAAATATAGTCTGAGACCTCATCAAGGCTGAGGATGCCAAGAAACAATAAAATGGTATGATTGGAAAGGCTGAGATGTGACGATGCGGCACCTAGGGGGTGATTGAACTCCCCCGGAGTTCAGTGGCCAGCTTGTGAAACTGGTTCCAGAATCAGGTATGACCTTCTTGAGGTTTTGTATGGCTTAGTGGGCCCGTTTGGTGGTCAAGAAGGTATAGGTGCACCTAGTTCACGGTGATGGGCCTTTGAATGAGTGTGCAATGGTGGCACAGTACCGGGCACTCTTCGACTTGACTTTGGGGAGCTTGCAATTTACTTTGACCCCAGTTCCATGGGGATAGTGTTCTTAACTCATCAGGGCTTAAAAGGGTTCTGGGATTTGCCCTTTCAGTTAAATCTTTCACCTGTCACTTTCCAATGGCTGGTGAACTATTCTCGCATTGTGCTGTAATACCTTTGTGTTGCCTGAATGGACGGTATTGCTGCTATCAGCTCCAATTAGGAAGAGAATCTTCGGTCACCTCAGGGAGGTTTTACAGGCACTCCAGTGAGCCAAATTGGCCATCTATAGTGTACCTTTGGTGCAAGGTTGGGCTTGGGACGATAAAGGCTCTCCAGGCCCAAGTCTAAGTGCTTCTTGACTGACAGCCCACACCAGGTATCACATAAACATTGTAGCCCACCACACTATGGCCCTCATTACAAGTCAGGCGTTAAGGGGTTAACGGCACCGTAAAGAGCGTCAGCGCCGTTAAACCCTTAACGCCTGATTACAAGTGTCCCTTTGCGGGTTGGTGTTTAACGCCTGCTTTTAGCAGTCCTTTTTAGGACTTTGGAGCTAATTACGGCACCGTAATTTACGGTGCCGTAATTAGCACCTTCCCCATTCCCATTATACTCTATGGGGGCAAAAATGGGAATGGGGAAGGGGCCATGGTGAATGGGGAATTACCGCCCCGCCAACCTTGGAATGGGGCGGTAATTCCGCCATCCACCATGGCGGAGTCGGTGAGTTACCGGCATGGACCATGGTGCTATTAGCACCATGGTCCAGCGCCTGGGTCGTAATGAGGGCCTATGTGAGTACAGCACTTACTCCGACTGCCCAGACCTCTACAAACAGCCTAACAATATTGTCTGGACATATTTCAAGGGCTGAAAGATGCCTTGTGAAAGCACCATTGCTACAAGCACACACATTTAGACAGCCTTTCCTCAGCAATATGGCTGGTGACTTGGGACAAAGTTTCCTGCAATGATACCACCGTAAAGCTATCGATAATCAAGTTCAAACTATTTTCAAATTTTAAGCCTCATAATTCCATGAAACCATTTTTAGATGAACAAGGCTATGGAGTTTTGATATGATATGATATAGAATTTATAATGTGCCTATACACGAGTGTTTCAAGGCATGACACGGCAAAAGAGGGGAGAAGAGAGGGGCGACAGAGATCCTACTAGGCCAAGTATCATTCAGATCATGCAAGTGCAGAGGAAGGGGGAAGAGGAGAAGTGCAGAGTGGGAGGGGGTGTGGGGAAAGTGCAGTACAAGGGGTAATAGAATAAATAAACAGTAAGAGAAGTAGGGCCAGATGGTGGCAAGTGCAAGGGTAAGTGCAGACATCAGGTGTCAAGTGCTGGTGGGGGACTGTAGGGATACAGAAACAGTGCCCAAGTGCAGGGGTTGCCAGGGAGGCAGTGCAGGTGTGTAACTGGCAGGGGAGGGGACCTGGGCCTGAGATCAGAGGGTGGCCAGGTTACCAGTACAGTTTCAGCCAGGAATTCAGCAGGGGAGAGGAGAAGAGAAAGCAGAAGCAAAAAGGAAGGTTTTGAGGTGCTTCCAGAACCAGAGATGGTTCTCCTCAAGTTTCAGGGAGGCAGGGAGGCTGTTCCAGAGAGAGGCCCCAGCCAAAGAAAGAGATCTACCACCAACTTGTTGCTTGGAGAAGCGAGTGACCCTGAGGGAGTTGGATGCAGATGAGCGAAGAGCTCGAGAAGGAAGATATTTAGGAAGAGAGAGCTGAAGATATTGAGGCCCCAGGCCCCAGAAGGCCTTGTGGACAATGCAGAGGGTTTTAAACTTAATCCTCGCAGCCACTGGGAGCCAGTGGAGGGATTTCAGTCCGGGAGAGATACGATCCCTGGGCTTGAGGCCAAGGACACGTCTCGCAGTCCTGTTCTGGATGAGCTGCAGAGGGCGGAGAGTAGAAGCAGGCAGATTCAGAAAGAGGCTGTTGCAGTAGTCCAGCCTAGAGAGAACCAGAGCTCTGGAGACAGTGAGCTTCTTGGGCAAGGAGAGGAAAGGAAGAATACCTCTGAGGAGGTGCAGCTGGTAGTATGACTTCTTAGAGACGTCAGAGATATGAGGAGAGAAGGAGAGTGTGGAGTTGAAGATGACCTCGAGGTTTTTAGCCTCACAGGTGGGAGGAGGAAGAGGGCCCAGAAAGGCCGGCCAGAGAGTGATAGGAAAGGAGGGAGCGGGTGTGCCGATGAGGAGAATCTCTGTCTTTCTTGCATTAAGGCAGAAATCATTGCCGGCACACCACTCCTGGATGGCGGACAGACAGTCAGAGATGAGAGCGGGAGAAGAGGTGGCTGAGGGTAGCCTAAAAATGAGCTGCACTGGAAGTTGGGGCAGAGTGTGGCAATGCAGTGGGCAATAAGTGCCAGGTATTGGTTGAACAGCCAGTGAGGGAGGTTAGACCCCTGGGGAACACCACAGGTAGAGAAATAGATAGAGGAGAGGAAGGGCCCTAGTTGCACCTGGGAGGGTAGATCAGAGAGGAAAGAAGTCATCCACCCCAGGGCCTGACTGGTGATCCCCAGGTTATCACAGAGACGGTTGAGCAGGATGGCATGGTTGACCATGTCAAAGGCAGAAGAGAGAGTAAGATGAGGACACAGGGGGTGTTGGAATCAAGGTTGGAGAGCAAGGCTTCACGGATGTTCAGGAGAGCAGTTTCCGTGCTTCTGGCAGCTCTGGAGCCAGACTGAAGTATAGTAACCATATTTCTATTCCATGTTTCCATGAAGCAGATGATATGGAACCACTCTATAAATGACAGTCAATCCGGTTTCTCATATTTGGATGAAAGGCCTGCCATATTCCATGACACCACAGAAATACTAGATGGGGACACATGTGAGGCCTCAAGTTCATACAAAGAATTACCAAGGCGAGTGGTCCTTTGTCAATTGCCATATCTTCCTTCATTGGCACCAGCATAACATTGTAGAATTATTTGAGAGTACATCATTAGAACTTTCTCATGAACACTATGTTGCTAAAAAGCTGGTTGGGTGTTTATAATTGTGTTTTCACTTGCAGGTACATTTTATCGTACAACAATGGCAACATTCTTTGGGGCCAAAGCCCTATGATATATTGCACCAGCTTTTGGACTAACTAAGAGTCGGATATGAACAATCTGATAACATCAGATTCCCATTTGTCAGGGTCTTCAAATGTAGAGGCTCCCACTATATCACTGCGTATGATTGAACAGCATCCCTTTAACATGGCTATTCAGGCTGTCATTTTGTTGATAAACGCGTCTTGAAATTCCCTGGTCAAATTTGCAATCTTGAGGTCATTTACCATAAAGAAAGTCTTGAGTATCCACTATGTGAAGGAGTATCCCCTATTGATGGGCTTGATAAGGATGCTTCCTGTACAGTCTTAGTTATGGGCTTGTCCCTATGGAGCATTGCTTCAATGGCACCTGTTGTTGATATTGGGTGTTTATCAGAAAAGTAGGATCTACCAGTCGCATCCTGGTTTTGTTTGGTCATCCTTAATATTGCATTCCTTCCCCTTTGTATCATGGGGTCTTGTATTGACCACACTAGTGCTGTTACCAGAATTGTTTACTCCAATTCGGATTCGTACTCAGGAAATCTGCTTTTCCACCTCATTGGCTTTTTTCTCTGATTGTGCCAGCCTTGAATCATTATGTTTCTGCTTCAGCCTTTCCACATGCTGCTGTAAAGCTGCCACATCTTTAAGTAATACAGTTCTTTCGTCATGAAGCGATTGCAGATCTTTTGAAAGGGAGTGTAGTATTCCTGTCTTTGCCTTAGAGCACCTGCAGCAATTAATAGTATTAAATTGAGGGGCGTGGCCAGACATGAGCGGGATGGCCACCTAATCCGTCTACTCCCGCTGAGGTTTTGCAACGTTTATATTCTCTTCTTTTAACAGCGCAAAGTACTTGAGGTTAAATGGCCCTATTATCTCTGTAATCTCCCTGGTGGTCCGTGGGCAATCCTATGTGCAGTACTGGGACTCCAACACTTGTCCTATGTGTGTCGGGAGACTGGACCTTGAAGTTGCGAAGTCCCGTGACTTGAAAGCCGATGTTCCTGTCAGCTGCTCTGGATCGCGTGTCGGACATGGCACGCTGAAGGTGCAGGCAGCACTTTCTTTCACAACACAGGCCCAGCAGTACATTTAAAGGTATATACCTCATTTTATGACACTATAGATGAAAAATCAAGGCCTCACATAAAGTCACATCTGCTATTCTTATCAACAGCATTTAAATATTGGTTGGTACACATGGTGAAACTTTCTGTCGGCTACTATGTTTTATTAATCTTTGGAAGCACCAAGGCATTACAGTAAATTTAAAACTCGCTCGACGTAAAATTATCATTTTATTTTAATGCGCAGTTGACATTATTCGCTCATATAAAAGCAAGGCTGCCATTCTAAAACATTGCTGTTTAACACCGTCAAGAACATACGGCTGAACTTTGGCTAGCTACACTCTCTTACAACTTTGCGCAGTTACCAGTAAAGCCTTGAAAATTGACATTGAAGTTTAGCAACTACTTGGAAATGCACTAGACAATCGCATATAAAATCTTGAGGCAGAAGCTTTAGTAGGCTTCCATTCTTTCATTCTGACATACTCACCAAGGCTGCATCCTCAACTGAATACTACGTGTTTAGTGGTTTTTAACAGACACCATTATTCCTTCACTGACCATTTGCCTTATCTTACTATTGCATTTAAACAACCTACCTGTGGAACAGATACCTGCTTGCCTATGAATTGCATCAAGGGGCAGGTTGAGTGCAAGTGTTCTATTAATCATAAGTGTACCGCTGATCATACTTCCTCAAAATGACATCAAAGAAAAGTCAAGTTAAAGAAATACCTATTTCACCATCAAACAAGAGACAGAAAAGCGAATCACTTACTCCTAAAGAGGACACCCCTGACTCCACCATGCAAGCCATTCTTATGGAAATAAAAGCTCTAAAACCCTTTATGGAGGCAACACATGTCAAATTACAACAAATAGGTGACAAAAGGTCTGCATTCGAAGCAAGGATCTCTGAAGTTGAACAGAGCGTTAGTAATACTGAAGATGTCACAGATAGAGTCCAAGTGCTTGAAAATACTGTCAAATCCCTGCAGAAGCACACCGAAAATGTGGAGAATAGCAGCAGAAGGAACAATTTATGAATTGTTGGACTGCCAGAAGGCTTTGATGGAGATGATCCAATTATTTTCCTTAACACTCTCCTAATGAAGCTCAGTCCAACTCAACCTTCAGAGGGCTCACCGGATTGGACCTGTGAACTCAATAAAGCCATCCAACAGTACCAACAATAATTCATCTAGAACCATCATATTTGCTCTATTGGACTAGACCCTTTTGCTTTGGATCTTAGAAAAAGCCAAATCAATAAAGCAACTTGCATGGAATGGTAGATGGATCTTTATTCCCCAGGATGTATCCAATGCTACTGAGGCAAGAAGGAAGAAATTACTTGCCCTTACACCAGCTCTTAAACAGCTTAAAGCGAGATACGGTATCATATATCCAGCAATTCTTAAAGTTACTCCTAGTGGCCATACATCTCTTTTTCAGGACCCAATTGCCTTAAGACACTTTATCCAAAGTCAGAGGAGAGAAAATATGGACACATCGAGACCACCAACTTGATTTTTGCTACTCTTATATCTTTAATCATTATTGATCTCCACCATAAAGTTTCCTCACCGGAGTGGGGTATGAGGATAGCGGTCTCCTCATAGGCTCTCCCACCCCCTTTTTACTCAACATGGTTTGGAGTGGCCGCTTCCTGTTAGCCACACCGGTTTTCGATGTTTTTCTCTGGGTTGATGCTATCCATGTTTATTTTGTTAGTCACCCCACTCCCCTTATGTTTCCTTCCTTATGTCTCCTTTTCAAGTGCGCTCAAGAACTGTTCCACCTGGTTCAATATCACTTTCACAGCATTCCTTGTACTGTTCATTACCATAGTACTCCTAAGCTTTATTTCATGTTTATTATCCTGCTGTGATTTCTTACATTCAGTGTAAAAACGTGGAATGTTAAAGGGTGACATAATCCTATTAAAAGACAGAAAATGCATTCTCACCTTAACAGAACCAAACCCTCCATTGCCTGTATCCAGGAATCTCATCTCTCTAATGCAGAAGCAGCTAAATGTAAGCATCATTGGGTGGGACAAGTATTCTCGAGTGCCGTTAATGGGAAGAAAAATTGTGTTGTAACCTTAATTAACAAGACATTTAACTGTCAAGTATTGGTGAATTAATCTGATCACCATGGTAGATGGGTAATGGTGAAACTTTTACTTGACTCCACTGAATTTACTGTCCTTAACATCTACAGACCTACATCGCCAGATCCTTCCTTTTGGCTACAATTGAAAAACCACATCTCTCTCTCTAATCCCAATAATCCTATTGTCTGTGGTGACTGCAATGAGATTATGGACCCATTGTTGGATAGGAAATCTACTGTTCGCTAAAAATATACCAAGTCCCATATGCAATGAACCAAATTCATTTCAGAATTTTGTTTTATAGACTCCTGGCATATTACTCATCCTTCTGACCATGAATTTACGTTCTTCTCCAGCCCTCACAAAACTCTATCTAGATTAGACTATATATTTATATCCAAACCCATTGTGAGTTGCCTTTTAGATACCAAGATTGACTGTATAGCACTATTAGATCACGCACCTGTTCATATTCAACTATCATCTCCGCAAAAACCCAGAAACTACAATAGATGGAGATTTAACTCAGACCTCCTCAAAGTATTTACTCCCTTCATTATACAGCAGAATGACAGCTTCTTCTCAGAAAACCTAAGCCAAGATATCTCAGTTACCAACAACTGGGACTGCTATAAAGCAGTCCTCAAGACACATTATTTCCTTTGTAGCAAAAAAGAAAGTTGGTTAAACAGGAGTCAGAGAACATTTAGAAAGAACTTAAAGCCCTGGAATCCCAATACGCACACGCCAACTCTGAAACAATCTTAAATTCCATCATTAAAATTAGAATTCAATACAACAAAATTGTTACCAAATATTCCTGTGATAACCTTTTAAGATATAAGGCTAAAATCTACCAACATTCTAATAGATTGAGTAAGTCCCTAGCATCTTACCTGAAACCTTAAAAAAGCAAAGCCACAATTGCAGTTATTAAAGACCGCTTGTGCAATAGAAAGTTTTCAGATAAAGAAATTATCACGGTTTTCTCTGATTTCTATAAGAAACTATATACCTGCGAAACATCTCCTAATAATGAGCCTATTCGGTAATGTCTTCATGATACGCCTCACTCACCCTATCCATTAACTAATCTCCAGCGGCTCAATGCTCCCATATCCGTTAGTGAAATTCATAAAGCCATCAATGACCTCAAGAAAGGCAAAGCTCCTGGACCCGACAGATACTCCACCGATTTCTATGCACATTTCAAAGACATTTTAGTACCTAAACTTAATGAACTCAATTTATTCAAGATGGCGGGCTTAAGGATCATTCCTGGAAGCCATGTTCATAGTTTTCCCCAAACCAGGTAAGGATCCTGAACTTCCCCAGAGTTATAGGCGCATCTCCCTCATTAATACAGACTGTAACATCGTTGCAAAGATCTTAGCCAACAGACTTTTATTGGTACTACCTAATTTAGTTAAACAGGACCAACTAGTCTACATTAAAGGTAAATTATCCTCTTCAAACATAAAATTGGTTCTAGACTCCTTTGACTTTATTCATGGCTCCAAAGACCCTTATGCATCAATTGCCCTTGATGCTGAGAAGGCTTTTGACCTGGTTCAATGGAACTATATGTTCGAAACTCCCAAATGGCATGGTCTTGAAACCCCATTCCTAGCAATGATCAAAGTTCTTGATTCCAATCCGATGGCCTCTATTTTTATTAATGGACATATATCCCCTTATTTTCCTTTATTTAGAGGCACACGCCAAGGGTGTCCATTGTCTCCTCTCCTGTTTATCTCAGCCCTAGAACCCTTCTTGGAAAGAATACTCCAAAATGTTAATGGTAAAGGCCTAAGATATGGTGATTTACAAATTAAACTGGCAGCATATGTTGATGATGTCTTATTACAGCTTAAAGATCCCGATTCTTCCTTGCCTCATATTTTAGATATGATCTCACAATTCTCTGTGGTCTCAGGTTGAAAACTGAACACAGACAAGTCTGAAACTTAACACTGCTTCCGTACTACATAGAATAGAGGAACACATAAGCTCCTGGTCTCCTCTTTACCTGTCATGGTGGGGTATATAAGAATCCATCAAAATGATGATTTCATCAATTATTTTGTATCTTCTATTTATGTTACCCATACACCTTCGCTCCTCTTTCTTTGAACCATTGATACCTATTTGGCTACATTTCTTTGGCGGGGAAAAAACATAGATTGTCACTCAGTAAACGCAAACAACCATGGGCAGTGGGAGGGGTTGGGTTTCCTGATTTCAGGAATTATCATATAGCCTTTGTGTTAAAGCAAGTTCAGTTATGGTTTACCCATGAACGTTCTAATGATATACCCCAATGGTTATGTCTAGAGAGCCTTGCTGATTGCTTTCCTATTAAAGCTAAAACTACATTTATTACATGGACAAGTACAATTTTATCTGCCCGCTACCTCAGAATGTACTTATCCTCCTCAACTCCCAAGTTCCATCACCACATCTCGTCGGGTATTTGGTTTAACCCTTTAATTAGAATTAATAAAAAAATATTTTTTGGGAGGCCATGGCTCACTCTGGGTATCAAATATCTTGATCAGCTATTTGATCATGGTGTTCCAGTCAGTTTTAATGTTCTTGTTGAAGGATTCAATGTCCCACTCTCATTTCTGCAACAATTCTTGTCCATTATTGATGCAATTGTTGAACATTATTATTCTCATTATGATTCTCTCATTAACAGAACCAATTCTAGAAACACTGATAGATTACATTCTCTCTACAAACAAATTTCTGCCTTTTCATATTTCAAAATTCTTCTGTAAAACTCCTCTACACACAATTGACACAGGTTATTAAGCAACTCAGGCAGACTTCGATTTTGATCTAAGAAAATAAATGTCCATTGATTATCAAAAGAAAGACAAAGAGGCTGAACAACTCTTCTCAGGACAAAAAAAGTCAGACAATGATAAAAATGAAACCACAAACAAATCATTGAAAAAACTATTTAAAAAGCTGGAGCAACTCCAAAAAAAGGAACTGGTCCGCTGGTGAGAAACAATACCAATGGAACAATACCTAACAGTAGACAGGATCCCTAGAGGACTTTGAATCTGCATATTTCCCTCCTTTGTTGAAGACGACCTTAGTGCTTCCAAGAATGGTAAGATCTCCTAACAAACACATCCAAAGAATGATGACAAGACTCATACAAAATGCAAAAAGAGCACATGACAAATTGACTAAGGATATCACAACAACAAAACAAGAGAAAGAAGAACTCAACATACCAGAGGCAACCTTTAAGAATGATCACATCTTAGATGACTTTCTACTCTGGTACACCAGAGAACTAAAGATAAAGAAACAGAAACAATTCTATAGAGATGAGATGGACTATAAGTTAAAGGGGGTCTATGCTTTTCAAAGACCGTCAACCTTCAGACCCTCACAAAAAAGCAGACCACAAAAACCTGCTTCAAGACAACCATCATCATAATCCTCAGAAGTAGAGTCACAAAGTGAAACCAAAACAGAACAAGTTTCATCTTCAACTCCCACCACATCTGTGAAAACAAAGAGAAAATATCGAGGCTGAGTACCCCAAAAGGAAATACACCAAACACGGGTTACAAAGGAACATACAAAGATCTTTATTTTATACTGAACAGTTTCAAAGGACAAAAACAACAGATAGCTATCGGCCCTCAGTACAACACAACAAACTCCAGCATGGTTCGGTGTGCTCAGTGAGTGGGACTGTACATTACAATAGTCGCACCTTATATACTTTTGAAAACATGATGTCCAACCCTACTATGGGTTAATACTAGTTAACACATTACCGATCTAGGGTTTGTGCCGAGTTCACACCTCTGTACACTTAGGGTTTGCCTTTAATACATTCGCCAACAAGCCTCAATGGCAACAGTGTACTTTAGGATTTCTTATAGAGACCTCCTTAAACATCTATACAATGTAGTTTAAACAAATGTTCTCAGTTCAGTATTTGAATACATTGTTCGTAACATATGCTCGCGGATTAGCTTCATTGGCACGAGTAATCCTTTACAAACAGGTCAACGAAGGACAAGGTCTCAGTTCATGATCTTAACAAGTGGCCTGCAAGCAAGTTACACATTAGTTTATACATAGAGGTCAAGACGGCCATGTTACATTTTCTGAATGACACTGTCCACCATTTTAGCTCACAGGTTGACTTTGCAGAGAGAACCTAAAATGGCAGATTGACCTAAAATGGCGGTTTACATTGATTCTAAGGTCGGGACCTTGCAAAACGGAGTTCTTAGCAAGTGGCTTACAAGCAGCTTGGCGTAGGCCAATATACATATATTCATCACAATAGGAGGCACAATATAATTTCCCGTTTGACAAACCCTCCTTTTGGCCTATGACAAGTGCTAAACTACTTCTGATCTTCTTGCAAACAACTCCATGGATCATCGTCCATGTACCCTGAATCACTGTCGGAAATATCTTTTGCCATTAGATCAGGTGCTAATATTTCTTTTAACACATATTCTTTGGAGTTTTCATCTAGGGCATGTACCTTATGTCCCATTGTACCTATCTCCTGTGCGCAACATCCCCCTAGCATCGAACATATACTAGGTAAAGACTGGATACAACAGCAAAGAAACAACAGAATTCCCAAAATGATCAGTAAGACCGACAGCGCCTTCCAAACCAAGATCGCAAGAAGTCCCAGAACCAAGCGCTAAGATCCCAGTTTCCCTCGGGAACATGCACTTCTGAACTAAGGACGTTCAGATTCTGTATTGCCTTGAAGATAGTTGGGGAGCAATCTGGCACGAAAACACAGCAAGCGGACCCCACTAATTCACACACTCCACCACGTTCAGCCAGAATGACATCTAATGCCATCCGGTTCTGGAGTGCTACTAACCTTATTGCTTTTTGTTCTAATGTCATATTGTAGAGTATGTCCGTGGTCCGGTTGATGGTTCTCTACAGTACCCTCGCTAGTCTTCTGATGTCCTCGTAATTCGCTATCTGCCCCCAAAATGGCACGAATGATTTTGCTACATCTCCCAGAACCTGTGCTGGAGTGTCACCATTCTCGTCCTGGCGTGGACGAGCCTTTGAAAACTCTACAGTACTAGCTATGAACACCCCGGGTAACAGGATCCCTAAATAACAAGTTCCCTGCCAATCCCTGGGTAACCATGGAAATGCTACATTACCGCAAACAAAGTAGACAGGTTCGCCCACATACAAAGGTCTGTCTTCCCCAGTCATATTCGCAACATTGGCACAACCTTTAAAATCTCCCATTGACTGAGTACCATTCCTCTGTATGCAGAAAGAAACTGAATCGGGGCTATGGTTAACAGTGTATGAAGGAGGCATGGCATCCTTATTGCCTATCAGAGCCATCTTGAAGGAAATAAAAGATTGAAAGGGACGAGACAGTCTATCAGAGGGCCTAATAGAAGCAACGTTAAGCTAACTCCTATTTGCGAAAAGCGAGCATCCCAGGGGAGTCAGAACACGTTTCTCAAAACTATTCAAATTAGTACCATCAAAGTTCCCCAAGATGCTGTCATTCCAATGGCCAAAGAACAGTGCTCTAAGAGAAGCATAACAAGCAGTTGTCAAAGGTAAGGGATGAATATACCAATCTAGCCCCTTATCCCCATGTTGCGGTAAATCCGAGCAGCCCCAACAGTTGGACCTATTAAAAATGGCATGTGTAGCATTCATGATAAGTAACAATGTGTTGTTGTAATATCTTTGTCTATGCCCCTAGGGGACAGAGTATGCAAATGCACAAAAGGAGTAGGGACAGTGGGTACATGTTCAGTTGGCAACAAGGTCTCTAATGGATGTACTTCTTCAAGGTACCAGAGACTTAGCACAGTTACTATTATAAAACCAATTAACTTTATAAAAAGACAGCAATACGTTTTCGGTGCCCAAGAGATTTGTCCATTTTCCCGGCCGGTCACACGATCATTCATCAGTCCAGTACGAGCGGTAGCGGTTGCAGGCATTGCAGTCTTCAAACGAAAAACCCCAGTGTTATTAGCTGGCGACCTCCCGGCCGCGCGACTTCTTAGTCCTTCCACAACCCTAGCCAACAGAATCCCCTTTTCTCAAACATTTATTTGGGCAAAAAGCAAGCCCTTGATGAGTTTCCTTTCTTCTTCGAATGAACAGCCGAACCGTGCCGTAAGTCTATTTTCTTGGACGCAAATTGTATCTTGTTGTCTCCGGTACTGATTGATCCGAGAACAATGTGTCGTCACTTCCCGTTGGAAGCGGCATACCAATAGCAAGTGAAGTCGCAAGATCCGGAACGACAGTTTCCGGAAACTAAACTTTTGGAGAGTGTGGAGACAAAATGGCGGGTTCCCCAAGCCTCACGGGCTCAGAGAGATTCTCTGATACACTCTCAACGCTATTTACTGCTTCAGGATCGTTTGTTGCAGCGTTAGCGAGGGGCTCTGTTTCTTCTGTATCGTGTGGCACTGGGTGAGGAAGTCTCTTGAGATGCGTCGTGTGGATCCAATTTTTTCAGCCTGCGACATGTACTGCCGTCTGTGTGACCAGCAGGACCTTGAATGGGCCCCACCAACGAGGTGCAAGGCAAGAAGAACGCTCAAATTCCTTGGTGAGCACCCAATCTCTGGGCAGAATACTGTGGCCCGGGCCCTCGTATCGCACAGGTAAAGCCTCTCACACCTGGTGATAAATCAAATACAGAATTTTAGTCAACTCGCTACAGTAATCTGAAAGAAGTACATTTTCGACATTCTTTAAAGATCGACATTTCGGAAGGTTCCAAATATTGGCAGGTCTCCCCATTACCACCTCAAATGGAGAGAGCCCAGTCTTAGTTTGAGGGGTTGTACGCATGGCTAGTAACACGATCGGTAAGGCGTCCGGCCATTTTAATTTGGTGCCGGCACACGTTTTAGCAAGCTTTTTCTTGATGATACCATTGTATCTTTCTACTAGTCCAGCGCTCTGAGCGTGTCTGTCCGAATGGAACCGTTTGTCGATCGGTAATGTCGCGCATATCTGCAAAATTACAGCTGTGACAAAATGTGGACCATTGTCCGACCAGATGACTCTTGGTAGCCCGAACCTGGGAAAATATTCTTTTAACATGGTTTTTGCAGTAGTCATGGCTGTAGCGTCTTTGACAGGGAAAGAGTCAACCCATTTACTAAAAGCACAGATGACAACAAACACATATTTCAAATTATTACAACGTTCCATTTCAATAAAATCAAAGTGGATGACCTCAAAGGGGACAGAAGGTGGCCCGAAACTTCCCCTTGGAGTTGATGTTCCCTTTCCCACATTGTGCTGTAAACAGATCATGCAGTTTTGAACATTGTGCTGAGCTATTTTCGCAATTTTGTCATTCGCCCAAACTTTTTCTAGCATTTTCGTAACCCTTTGGTCACATATATGTGTAGGACCATGGGCCATGATGACCATCATCATCACGTATGCGTCAGGAAGTAGCCATTTTCCTTCAACTACATCCACCCAACACCCATCATCATCAAGTTTCCCCAAGCCCTCAGCCCACCTCTTGGATTCTCCTAACGTGGCATCGGCTTGGATATCCCTTACGGACCCAACACCCTCATCCATTGCATAGACATTTACAGTTTCCCTTGAAACATACATATCCGTAAAGAGATTGGTGGCAGTCTGTTTAGCTATCTGATCAGCAAAAGCATTCCCTTTTCCTATATCATCTATAATCTTTCGATGTGCTGCACATTTCACGACAGCTAACTGAGTAGGGAGCGCAAGCGCTGAGAGCAGTTGTACTATTAGGGAGCCATGCTGGATCTTTGTACCATGTGAAGTTAAGAACCCTCTCTCTGACCAAAGTCTCCCAAAGTTGTGAACCACCCCAAAGGCATACTGACTATCAGTATATACGTTTACTGTAAATCCTTCGGAAAGTTCACAAGCTCGGGTCAATGCTATAATCTCTGCGGTCTGCGCGGAGTTATGCGTGATTCTTTTGGTTTCCACGACCATGCTCAATGTGGTGATTGCATAAGCACCTGGATGTACCATCTGGATGTACCATCTGGGAGTTTGAAGCAGGAGCCGTCACAAAACAACTCCCCTTGTGGATTGTTTAAAGGAGTGTCTTTCAGATCAATTGTACCCTTTGTCTCTTGTTCGGTAGTATACAGACAGTCATGTGACTCTTCGTCACTGCAAGCAGTACCTTGCGGGAAAGGTAAGAGTTCAGCTGGATTAAGAACACAACACCTCTCAATTTGTATGTGAGGAGCAAACAAGATCAATTCATTTCTCGTTAACCGTGCGGAAGTGAGGTGTTGCGTTTGGGTTCTGTTCAGTAGAACATCTACAGAGTGAGGCACCATCAGGGTTAGATCATGGCCTAGGACCATTCTCTCACTCTGTTTTACAGACGCAGCAGCAGCAGCGACAGCTCGCAAACATCTTGGCAAAGCGCATGCTACAGGATCAAGGGCAAAAGAAAAGTAACCACATGGCCTATTCTTCCCTCCATGTTCCTGCGTTACTACAGCCAAAGCACATCCATCACATTCATGCACAAACAACACAAAGACCTTTTCATATTTTGGTGTGCCCAAAACTGGTGCCGAGCATAATACAGTCTTGAGTAGATCAAATGATTGCTGGTGTTCCGCGTTCCATGGCAATGGCGAAGAAATGCCCTTATTCGTCAAAGCCAACATCGGTTTAATCACTAGTGAGAAGTTTGGGATCCACAACCTACAGTAAGAAGCCATACCTATCAAGGCTCTAACTTCCTTCTGTGTATTTGGGACAGACATGCCAGAAATGTGTTTTATTCGTTCAGGTGTCAATCTTCTTCCCTCCTTTGACAGGAGATAGCCTAAATAAGCAAGCTCCTGACAACAGTATTGAAACTTTTTAAGCGAAGCTTTGTGACCATGTTTGGCCAGGTGAATAAGCAACAACACAGTGCCCTCCTTACAAGCGCTCTCAGAGTCAGCAGTTAAAAGCAAGTGATCAACATACTGAAGCAATGTACAAGAAGAGGGCAATTCAAGAGTATCAAGCTGTTCTTTCAAAGCCCTACTATAAATGCTAAGACTTTCCATGTAACCTTGCGGTGCACGGGTAAAAGTGAACGAGCGTCCCCCTGAGGTGAACGCGAACAAGTATCTACTGTCCTTGTGTATAGGAATACTAAAGAAAGCATTCTTCAGATCCACAACACTAAAGTAGCTGTAGCCAGAATCATAGTTAATATTGTCCTCATATCAGGCACAATTGGAAATTGCGACGACCTTATTAATAGCACGCAAATCAATTATGAAATGGAATGGAATTGCATTATCGCCTTTTTTGTGCACGGGTACAATTGGACTATTGCACAAACTACCTGCAATTTCCTCAATCACCCCACGGTGCACAAAATCAGAAATGATGCATTTCAAAGCTTGCTCGCCCTCAACTGCAATCTTATATTGTGGAATGCTTGGCAGCTTTATTCCATGTTTCAAGACTATTTTAACAGGCTCCATCTGTAAAACACCGACATCATTGTCGTCGATTGCCCATAAACACTCTGGTACATCACTGAATTCTCGAAGGCCTGGTTAAGAATTGAGAGACAGGAAGTTGCTGTGGTGAAATCGTCAAACGCACTCCATCAGAAGAACAATGAATTACCGCATTTAATTCTTTCAACAGATTCAACCCCAGCAAATTCTCTCCAAAATTCGAAGTCAAAAGGAATGGACAATGGTCCGTGAAGGGACCCAAAGAAATAGGTACCAGCGAAGAAACTGGGCAAACAACTGGTGTGCCAGAAACCCTACGGAAACATCGGTTTGCCCTGACAGTGGGATGTTTGGAACCCGAGAATGATCAATGAAACACTTCTGTGCCCCAGTATCCATCAAGAATAGATGTTTCCTATTTCCCACTACCATTTCAACATAGGGACCTTTCTGATTAACGGGAATAGACATAGGTTCCAAACCCTGCTTCGGGCATTCCTAACGAAACAGAATATCGTCAAAAGGAAGCTCTTCAGAGAGGTAAGCAGCAGAAGGATGATCAAATATGTTTCTAGTATCCACACTTGGTACCTGATTATCCTTCGAAAAAGGTTGCTGTGGATCCTGTGCAAACTGACTTCTACCAGGGCCCCCTGCACCCGGGCGACCTCTGGATCGTCTACCCATGTTTCCGAATGTGTTATTCAACCTTTGTCGAAGGACGGGGCATTGTGCATGCCAATGACCCTCTTGTCGACAATAGGCACACTGGTTAATGTTCACAGGACCCAAGGGTACATTCCCTTGTGGAACATACTGACCTCTAATCTGTGAACTACCCCCTCTTGGGCCTCTAACAATTTGTTGTAATAATACTTTAGTGTTCAAATCACCTTTTCTCTTCTCTACTCTTTCCTTTTCATTATTGACACGATTCTCGTAGTACTGAGCCATGTGCAGTACTTCTGATTGGGACTTCGCCTGCCAAGCGCTCTCAGAGGACATAATTTGTGACTGGATGTCAGGCAGCAATCCACGCACAAATTTGTCCACAAATAATCTTTTCCAGACTCTGTGCCTAAATCTTGTCCACTGAAATCCGAGAATACCTGTTTGAACCGATTAAAGAACTCGGTAGCACCCTCAGACTTCCCTTGGACACAGGCCGTAAGATTGTCCCAGATAATCCTCTTTTCTGGAATTATGGTTTTCAATTTTGCAATGAGGCAAAGTTAGTATCACCTGGGGCGGTCTCTCACCAGTTGGCCTTTCTTCATCGAGTATAATTATGTTAGCCCATGTATCTCCCAACCCTGGTACATCATCTATAGTCCTAACCTGTTTCCACAAATCTACAGGCAGGAGTACAGGAAATAACAGATCAATATCACCCAAGGTGAATACTGAGGACTGCAAGACAGACTCTATTTCTTTATAGAATCCTGTCGGATTTTTCCTAATGTCAGGAATAGATTGTCTAATGGTATTCACTTCCTGTCTCGAGAACGGGACGTGAACAAACTGTGATACATAATGTGCAGGAATGTTCACAGAAACCGCATTCATTGCAGGATTAGCCGCAATCTCAACCTTCGGGGCAAATGTCGGAGGAACCTCTCTCATAGGCAATTGAGAAGTAGGCAACTCTGAACGCTTACTAAGCAACAGAGCCAAGTCGAGCGCTAAAGCAGTCGAAGAAGTGTCAAGTGAAAAAGCTCTCTTATAAATACTCAATAACTCTGTGGGACAACTAATTTTTCTCTTTACACATTCATCCTGCAGGTACTCTATCATTACCTGTATTTCTTTCCTCTGCATTTCTGGTGTGTACTGACTATACGTGTCATATACTTCAACTGGAGTTATCGATATGTCTGAAATCCATCTAATCGCATCTTTCGTACAAATTCGTGTTTCTTCGGGCATCGATTTATGACAAGAAAGGAACTGTTTCTGTACATACATACTATTCCCATCGTCATCCTCATTCTGTAACCTTTCCAACTCCTTTCCATACTCAAATATCCTCTCGACATGCTCATGTACTTTCTCCACAGTGTCTCTTGAAAACGCTAAAGTGTTTAGATCCCTCAACCCTTGTGGGAGATCTGCATTATTTAATTTGCCCCACATTACACATAAGTGAATCCCTAAACCTTCAATGAAAACATTTTTCTCAGGAAAATTGTCCATATTAGAAAGTGTGCAAGACATTAGCTCGATCATCCCTCTCTATACAATGCTTAGCCCATGCAATCAAATCACTTTTCTTCTCTGGAAGTACAGTATTGCGAGTGACAACCCTTGACCCCGCACCCTGATCGACTACAAGCAGAACAAGACCACTTGGAAGAGAGGGAGCAGGTAAATTCAATGGAGGTACTGTTACTGGGGCAATAGGAAGAGGTGGAGGAGGAGGTGGAAAAACAACAACTGGAGGAAAAGAAACAACAGGATGAGCAGGAACAACAGGTGGAGCAGGAAGAGCAGGAATAACAGCAGGAAGAGGCAAAACAGCAGGAACAGGAACATACGGAGGTGGCGCAGAGGCACCAGGCCTTCGTTCATTTAACAATTTGTCAATAAATTCATCGGAAACATGGAGGTCTTTGGAAGGATAGATTTTCTGAATGCCAAGTGAGAAAGCCCTAGCCATATTCCTAGCTGACTCAGACTGTTTGTCTTGGTCATATAACAACGCTTTTTGGGCCTTCGTTTTATGACGGTGCGCATGTTTTTCTCTACTCTTAAGTTGCTGCAACGCTTCTTTTTTCCAGTTCTGCAAAACATCGAATGCTGCAGGTATAGCCTTTTTCTTTAACAAAATTGGCTCTAAATACTCAATACGAGGGATTTCAAAACTACCATTGATTGGCCACTGAAGTTCTTAGGCATGTCTGGTTTGTCTGTGCCAAATATTAAACACTATACTTCCAATGCCATGCTTACAGTACATAGTACAAGCCGGCGACCCCTCCTGTGATGCCGGATGGCTAAATTCCAAAGATTGCCTATCGCTGCGGAGTAACATACTGAAGCAGGTAGACAATTTCCCAGGCATATCAAAATATTGGTGTTACCTGGTCAATAATTGTATTAGCAGATACAATGCGCCAAAACAAATTATCAGGATTACTTAAGAATCAGGTCACGGCTGACCTGATCAATCCTAAGGAGGTCTGATCGGATTTCAAAATTCTTACCTAACTAATCTTACCTCGTGTTTGGTGATTTTGGCAAATCTGCCCGCCTCGATAAGTGGACCCTCGTCAAGATGCCGTCTCGGACCACAAGCTAATCGTCCAGGGATCGGATCGTGCAGCGCTGCCGAGGTGTCACGTCTCTTTCAGAAGGGGCCCCTTTATTTTGTCACACCGTTCGATCCCGGTCCGATAGCGTGTGTCAACCTTCGACAATCCGGTATCAATCTTAAGGGTCCCTATTCGGGCGCCAACTGTGAAAACAAAGAGAAAATATCGAAGCTGAGTCCCCCTAAAGGAAATCCACCGAACACGGGTTACAAAGGAACATACAAAGATCTTTATTTTATACTGAACAGTTTCAAAGGACAAAAACAATCGGCCCTCAGTACAACACAACGAACTCCAGCATGGTTTGGTGTGCTCAGTGAGTGGGACTGTACATTAGAATAGTCGCACCTTATATACCTTTGATAACATGATGTCCAACCCTACTATGGGTTAATACTAGTTAATACATTACGGATCTAGGGTTTGTGCCGAGTTCACACATCTGTACACTTAGGGTTTGCCTTTAATACATTCACCAACAAGCCTCAATGGCAACAGTGTACTTTAGGATTTCTTATAGAGACCTTCTTAAACATCTATATAATGTAGTTTAAACAAATGTTCTCAGTTCAGTATTTGAATACATTGTTCGTAACATATGCTCGCGGATTAGCTTCATTGACACGAGTAATCCTTTACACACAGGTCAACGAAGGACAAGGTCTCAGTTCATGACCTTAACAAGTGGCCTGCAGGCAAGTTACACATTACATAGAGGTTAAGACGGCCATGTTACATTTTCGGAATGACACTGTCCACCATTTTAGCTCACGGGGTGACTTTGCAGAGAGAACCTAAAATGGCGGATTGACCTAAAATGGCGGTTTACATTGATTCTAAGGTCGGGAACTTGCAACACGGATTTCTTCGCAAGTGGCTTACAAGCAGCTTGGTGTAGGCCAATATACATATATTCATCACAATAGGAGGCACAATATAATTTCCCGTTTGACACATCTACTACCCAAGCAAAATGTTAGTCTTTTTTAGACTAATACATAAAATACAAGAATATGAGAAGCACCCAATATACGAACTGGAATCAGAAAAGCCAAGCAACATCAAATATACCAACTCCGAGAGGAAAAGGACAAGGAGGGGCTGGGTGTGCAGGGGCAGCTGTGCCAATGCTCGCGTCAAGTTATGAAGGTGTAAAAACCAGATCATAGAACCCCAGACCCAAGAAAAAGACATCATAGTAAATTAGACTGACCTGCACCTCTCGCCCCGTCTCATAAAAGCACTCAATAAAGGACTCACATTTAGTCCGACTGAACCTCCAGGCTACTTCACCACGAATGTATACCTATACACGTACTTCCAGAGACTGAAGCTTAAAAAACATTTTTCAAATGTTGACCCAATTAGAAAAACAACCAATATTGAACCACCATCAGAACTTACAGCAACCTACGTAAAAGATACGGCAACTCTGCTAAATGTACAAGATTCACACCACCCACACACAATTCCAACTATCTCAGAAAACCTGGATATCCCAATGGGCCTAATAGAAGAGACAACTCTAAAGCTGAAGTCAAAATTTGTTCCACATCTGGCGCAGGACAACTTGATAGATACATTTTTCAAATTCACCCAACAAGAACTCAGGAAGAATGACCTCTCTTCTACCATTCACCACAATATGACCCTCAAAGTAAAAATGGAAATAGTGAAATGAAGTACAAATTCTGATATAACAATAAAAAAGGCTGACAAAGGGGGAAATATAGTATTGATGAAAACTGGGGACTATCAAAAATCAGCTGAAGAACATCTCAACCAACGTGAATGCAATGAAAAATTAAACTCAAATACACTTCTTAAACTAGTTGAAGACGGGGAAACTGATGAGTTCACACTGGTTGATCACAGGTCTTCTGACAGAAGACAAATACGATTTTCTTAAAAACCTTTTTCCAACACTAGGCACAATCTACTTCATTCCAAAAATACACAAACCCTTCATCAAGTTTCCATCTTGCAGACCCATAATCAATAGCATAGGCTCAATCACTGAGTCAATATCAATAATGTATAGATCAACATCTGCAACCCTTGGTATCAGGGTCAGCTTCCTATATAAAAGACACAAAGCACGTAATACAGCAGTTAGACTTAATCAATTGGAAAGAAAACTTTAGACTTGTCACACTGGACATGTGCCCACTTTATACCAGCATTCTGCACTCAAAAGGACTGGAGACAACTAATTACTTCCTAAAAACAAGATCAGTTTCATACCATGGACAAAATGAGATGATCCTAGAAATGCTGGACTTTACACTCAATAACTATAACTTCACGTTCAATGGATAACTATACAAACAAAAACAAGGAACGGCTGTGGGTGCAAAATGTGTACCCCATATTCAAACCTCTATATGGGCTAACAGGAAAAAGAATATGCTTGGCAACACAAAGCATTCACGGATAACAACAACATCATATTCTGGGGCTGCTACATGACGTGTTAATAATATGGAATGGCAATAAGAAACAACTACAGGAATACTTTGAATATTTGAACACAAATGAATACAATCTTAAATTTACCTTCACGGAAAGCACGTCCTCAATCAATTTCTTAGACTTGGAACTCTACATGAGAAACGACATGATACAGACGACTTTATTCATCAAACCCACAGCAGGGAATAGGATCTTACATACAAATAGCAATCATCCTAACCATGTAATCCATAACATCCAGTATGCAGAACTGTTACGAATCAAAAGAAACTGCACGGAACATGAAGAATTCATAAAACATAAAGCAAGAGGCTACAAACATAGCCACCTCCAAAAAACCTTCAATAAAACCTTAAGAAGGACAAGAACAGAACTACTTACCAACCAAATAAAACCTCAAATCCAAAAGCAACCGAACAAAATCAGATTCATAACCACATACAGTTCCAATCTGAAAGAGATAAGACAAGCTTTATCCAAAAACTGGCACATTCTGAAATTGGACAATGATATTACTGAATTCCTAGATGACACAGTCAACTTTACTATCCGCAAAGCCAAATGTCTAAAAGACATATGAAGCCACTCACACATTACACGACAGAACAAGGTAACATACAAATGTGGAACAAAACACCACTAGCTGGAAACTATATATGTGGCAAATGCAAAATCTGTCCAAATTCACCAAATGGCAAAAAAGCCTACCGAATGGAGAAACCAGGAAAATAAGACAATTTATCAATTGTGACACATAAAATGTGATATATGGCATTCATTTCAGCTGCAGCAAAATATATGTCGAGATCACAATCAGACCTATAAAGATGAGAATCTTGGAACACTTCAGTTTCAATCATGAAAGAAGACATCAGATATCCACTTGGATGCCATCACCAACTAATGCACCAGGGAGCACCAAAAGATTACCTTAAATTCTTTGGTATAGAGCAAACAAACATGCCACCAAGAGGTGGAAACATTGAGAAAATTCTAAGATCCAGAGAGGCATACTGGATCTGTATATTAGATACATGCCACAGCGGCCTCAATGTTGATGCAGAGATAATAAATCTGCTATAGGGGAGAAAACTCTATAGGCTTACAGATATAGCCTAACTAAGCTTCGATCTCTAAGAATGTTATAATGCTGACAAAAATTCTTAATGTGAGGAATAGTTCAAATGTTAACCAACATGTCGCAAAAGTATTTAAATTATTAATGTTACTGTTAGTGCATACCATCTATTTATTTGACTCTGGACAACATATTTTGAAGCACAATTTATTGCAAGTATCTCCTCATATCAATGTTTAAGATATATACACACAGCCAAATTCAGCCTTGACTTGCAACTATCATAACAAGTTGATGTGCTATGCCATTGTAAGAAACAATCTAATGTTACTTAGAATGGCAAGAAAGTAGAATTATGTCCTTTTAAATAAACGTGTAATAACATCACTGAATGAAGTTTTGATTAACACTATTGTTTTTTTTATTTTTTTTTATTTGTGTTTAATCAAAAGATTTTTACAAAAATGTTCTTTTTGTCACGAATTTCACATAAAAGACACAGTCTCGCTAAAATGTGCCCTCGTTTTGAACTATGGCCTAGGCAGATTTACTGCTTCCAAAATCTTGTACGTTGCTATTTGCCATTTCGTCTTATCTCCTCCGATTAAATGAGCCCAACATGTTTGTTCATCCGTAATGGTGAAGTCAGAGAAGATAGATTTTAGGTAACGTTCTCTTATATGTTGGTTTGTGGCATTTACTTTAGAAGTAAATGATGAATAGATTCCTTTTCTTGTGTTTTGCAATAGCGGCAGAGGTTAGATGGGACTTTGCCTCTAATTGCCAGGATCTCATTTGTAGGCAGAAGGTTGAGGCGAGCCCGTAACAGCATTTCTCTTCCCTTCCTGCATGGGATTTTTTTTATAAATTCTTGGAGCTCATTTACTCTCTTGACATTTGGCGGTATATGTGTGGTTAATTTGTTTTTCCCTGCAGTTTCCAAAGTGAGTATCCAATCAAGCTCTCTTAGTTTTGTGAGGATTTTCTTTGGGTTTTTGATTAACATTTCTTCATCCGCCTGTATTTGTTCTAGCACTCTAATGTTCTCTTCTTTCCATTTGTTGAGCCTTTTGGTGCTCTTTCGTTCAATTTCTTGATTTAGTAAGTTATAAATTGAAGGAGACTCTGCCATCTGGCATTTCCTGTATAGCATTAGTGTTGACTGTTCCACTGTGCTTTTAAGAGACGGCAGGCTGAGCTCTTTGCGAATCTAAGCACCTGGCGTTGAATTTGGTAACATGAGCACTTTCCTCCAAAACTTTGCCTCCATTTTAGGCCAGATGTTCGTTGGCAAGTTTATCAATGCATCTCGTCCATATGTTAGTGTTGGTACCACCTTTTTCTTATAAAATTCTCGTACTGGAATCAATGGATATCTGCCAAACTTTCTGTCTATGGCCCTAGCTTTGGCTGCTATTTTGTTGACTTTCGATGTTAATGATACTTGCATAGCTTTGTCTTGTTTTGTGAAGTCTAATATGACCCCCAAATATTTAAAGTCGAGAACTTTTTCAATCGGCGTGCCTTCGAGGGTTAGTCGTGTTTTTTCCCTTTTTCTAGAAGATGCCTCGAATGTCAACAACTTTGGTTTTTTTTCGTTGATTTCCAGCTTATTTTCTTGCATATAAGTTTGTAAATTGGTCATGGTAGACCTATAGGATTGTAGTCCAATAGGACTAAATCGTCCGCATAAAGAAGCCTCGTTATTGGAGTTGTGCAGAGTTTTGGTGGAAATAATCGTATTTCTGTGTCTGAGCTGTTGATGTCGCCGATAAAAGCCAGGAAAAGGGCCGGAGCCAGAGGGCCCCCCTGTTTCACCCCTTGTGCTGTTGAAATCGGATTTGACAGTAATCCGTTCTGATCCAAACGGATACGCATGTTGGTGTCAGTGTACAATGCCTTAATTGGGTTCAACAGGGTAGATGGACAATCCCACGCTTCCAGTTTTGACCAGAGCCTTGACTTGTCTATGCGATCAAAGGCCTGAGTGAGGTCGATAAATGCAACAAAGATTCTTGGGCCTCCTTTCAAAACTTTGTTTTTCAGAACATTCAGTAGCAATATATTGGCTGCCGTGCCCATGTTTTTCTTAAATCCCGTTTGAAAGGAGTCTTCACAGGGAGCCTTTGATGCCCAGTTCTTGAAACGATCTAATAGCATCAAACCAAACACTTTCCCCATTACGTCAAGCAACACGATTGGTCTATAATTCGCTGGGTCCTTTTTGTTGAAAATAGGTACCATTGTTGCTGATTTCCATGAGGGCAGTATAGTTTTTAAATCTGCACATCTTCCAAAGATTTTACTCAGTAGGCTGGCCCACTCTTTTGGGTTTGTTTTTAAATCCACGTTAGTGGCCCCGTCGGGCCCTGGGGCTCTTGAGTTCTTCAAGCCTAATATCTTTAATCTGATCTCCTCTCGGTCGTCCACTCTTAACCATGAGCTGGGTTTATATCCTGGATTTGAGGTTGTAGATGTAGTTGGAGCCAAGTACATGACTTCAATGTGTTTTAGCCACGTGGCTTCCCCGACCTCACTTATTAAGGATTTTTCTTGAACGTCAAAAGTAGCTCTAAGAGTGCTCCAAAATTCCCTTGTATTTCTGCCAGTTATGGTTTTTAAAATATTTTCAGAGTCTTCTTGGTAGAGGTTTAACCTGTGTCCTCTGACCCATGATTTATAATGTTTTGATGCGGCGTCCGATTCTTTCTTCGCCGCTGGTGTGGCGACAGTTTTTGATCTGCGTTGAATTTGTCGAAGAATACAGTGTTTATCGACGAGAGTTTTATCAAACACATGCCTTGGGGGATTTCCGCCGATCTTTTTAGAAAGTGTAATTTTTTTATACTTCGTTAGAAGAGGAATATAGTTTATTTTGTTCTCACCGTCTATCTCCGTCATCAAACTGAATCTATTTTCTATTTCTGAGATAGACTCCTTTGACAGTTTTAGACGGTTACCCTGCGCATTAGTACTATGTTGGCTTCCATACATTCATTTAGAGGGCTTGTTGACTCCCAACTGGTCGAAAGAGGATTATGGTCGCTGACGGTTACTCTTGTTATTTCAAAAGATTTTGTTACTGCCAGGATCGGTTCAGTTACAAACATATAGTCTATTGTTGCCTTAGAGTCATTTCTTTCCCATGACGGTGGGCGATTTGGGTCTGGGAAAGCTTTGTGCAAATTGTGTAAGTTTCTCGAGTCCATCCAACGGGACCATAGTTCTCCCCGCTGTTCTCCTGTGGATCTATTTACTTGCTTTTTTTCTGTCCTTGATGCTGCGGTGCAGGTGGCGTTTAAATCACTGCAGATCAGAAAGTATTTTACCAAATGTCCTGCCAAGGCCTTGTCGATGGCTGCCTCTACTTTTTCCAGGAAGGCTGTTGTTTCCACAGCGGCTGGGTTCCAATAAATGTTGGCTATTATTAATGCTGTTTTTTCATACCCTACCTTGTTGTGTGCCTTGCGAGTCCATGAAGCTTTAACCATCCGTATCGCTAAGTTACTGATCAATGTTTCTTCTAGTTTGATCCCACAACCATTTTTACAGGAGATCAATAGGCCAGATGAAGGCCTTCCTAAACGTCCTTGTTTAGCTGGTGCCAGAATAAGATCAAACCCCCTCATAGAGGGTAGTTCGGACAACCAAGTCTCCTGCAGACATATCAAGTCATATGCCCCCAATTTCATGTCGCTCGTGGATAGTAGATGTAAATGACCTCTCGTGTTCCACCACGAGCACATCTTTATCAACTGGTTCTGCTGGGTTAAGTGAGGTCTTTCCCGATGGATTTGCTCTTCTCCAATGAGTTGCTATTTTTGCTTTTTTTCTGTCAAAGCTCTTGGCAACCAAGACCAAATGCCTTCATTGGGGCGCATTTTTTTATAGATTCACTCTCAATTTTTTTTTTTTTGGTTCGGGTCCTCTTGTGGACTAGTTCTCCTGGCTCTGTAGGTCTTTCCTGTATCTTCTATCTCAATTATTCTATTGTGATAGCTGTTTTCTTTATCGTTCAACGGCTTTGGGCTTACTCGCCTTTGAGGGTCTCGTTCCTTTTGTCTTACCATGGGGCTTTTATAACTTTTCTTCGTTTGAATTTTAAAGTTTTGCTGTTTACTAGACTTTGTGTCTGACTTTTCCTGCATCTTGCTTTCTTTGCTTACTGATTTTTTTCCCGTACCAGTGACTGAATACACTTTTAACTCATATCCCATGTATTCTAGTTCACTTTTATTGTCAAAAATAATGTTTTTTAGCGTTGTTGACGCTATGTGCAGAAGGGTTCTGGCCTTAGTATCTCTGTGGCTTGGCTCTACCACAAGTACCTCTTCTGACTTAATGTGTTTCAAATTTCGAATGTGTTTGAAGAATTTTAACACCAAATTTCTGTTCAGTGTTATCTTGTCCTTATTTTCTTCCACTTGAGTTAATTTAATCTGCCATTTCACTTGCTCCCATTTTCTTGGTTTTTGGTTGTGCATTTGTGTCGAGCGTCTATGGCGTGTGCCCATTGCCCCTGAGTCCCTTGTTGGACTAAAAGGGATCTTTTCGTTTTCTCTCGATCTATCATTCTTAGATTTAGTGCGGGGTCAAGTTGGCGTTTGCCGTCTTGGGCGTTTTCTTTTTCTTTCTTGCTCCTCGCGATGGTACTGGAGTTTCTCCAGCTGTTTTCTGTTGGTTTGTTCATCCTCCCGGACCTTTTGCCGTGAGTGGAAACATTTGTACCCTTTCCCTAGATTTCTGGAACTCTGCTTTTCTGGTGTTCTCGATCTGGCCATTTCTCTTTTCTTTTTTGTATCTTCCATCATCTGTTTTAAAGTTTTCTGCCTCGAAATTTCTGTTGACCGAATTACTTTTTTATTTTGGTTTTTGGTGATATCCATCATTTGCTTCCGGAGGTACTCACTGCTCACTATGTTCTCCCCTGAATTGTTTTACTTGTTTTACTGGTAGTTTGTAATTTCGATGTTTTAACAATTTTATTCGGACTTGCGTCTGCTGCAGAGTGCTCTGATAAATGTTGGCTCAGATTCATCAATTCCTCGTTTGCAAGGAAGTCGTTGGTTATCGTTGGGGATGTTGTATCATTTTTTCTCAAGCTTTCTAATTTTTTCGTTTGTTGTACATTTATGTCACACTCCCCGAATCGTGGTTGCTCTTTTTGACTTATTGGACGCATGAAGAACTGAAAGATCCCTTCAGCCATTTGGATACCGGGTTTAGTCGGCCTCAGCGACACTGTCTTCTTTCCAGTTGTTTGGGCTACTTTCCTACTTTGGGGATGCCCACCTGGTGCTTCTATTGTAATTTCTAGTTTGTTTAAGTTTGATGTAATATCAGTTTGGCATGATTGTGAAATTGTGTTCACTGATTTGGTTGTTTCCTCGTTTGATGTTTTGCTTGCTGTTAGATCTATCATAGTAATGGTTTGAGTCCCTGTTTTCCCCACCACTGCCTGCTCTTTATCTTGCTGGTGTACTTGTTGCCGTACGGGAGCTGGGTCCAGATTGACTTCCGGCGTGTTTGTTTTTCTTGCTTCTAACGCCATGATGTAAGCTTCTAAGAAGATTACTTTGTTATGCATCATTGCTTGAATACTGGTATGGTTCTTCAGCGAATCTGCAATGGCTTCATAGAGCTTCATGAATGGAGAAAGCGCTATGTTTACCGAAGACATAATGGAGAGTAGGTCGATCTTTTTGTTGGGAGGATCCGCTGGACTCGACGCTTGTTGTTGCGTTGAAAGTCGCCTTGTTGGCGAAACAGTTGGGAATATTGTCACATTCCCCCCCTAGCTTGTTGCCAGCCTAATTGTGTCCAATGAGCACCTTCGATTCCCGTTCTTATCTATTCGAGGGCTATGACTTTCATGCCCCCATATATTTTGGTGATGGTTGTGCAGGTGTTTCATGGACTGGGCCTGAGATGGTGCGATCGTATAAAACAGGATTGATAGATCCTCTAAATTTGTCTTGTCCACCGTCTCGCTCGACTGCCGTCCCAGTCTTGCCCGGTCCGTGGACTTGGGCTCGGCTTGCTGGAGCGAGCTTTTAGATGTTATGTGATCGACTTCTGGCACTCCTTCTTTGTCAGTCTGTAGAGGCAATGCATTTTCTTCTTTCGATGACGATTTATTTAGTGTTTCTGGGGAGCGTCCCCCATTTGTTTCTAGCGATGGACTGATGGAGTCGTCTGTTTCATCTCTGGTATCGGCCTTCTCCTGTAGGCTTTCATTTTCAGATTGATTGATGGATTGAACGAGCCCCATTGGGGTCCTTTTGTCATGTTTCTCCCACTCTTCTCTCTTATTTTGGTCGATCTGCTGGTTCGAATTGCAGTTTGATTCCACCGGTTCTTGTGACGTCATTGGTGGGGATACCAGTGTAGGTTTCTCCTGGCCTTCCCTCTGTCCTTGTTTTAATTGGTTTACTGGCCCATTTTTCTCATCTAGAGGAGAGATTTCCATGAAAGTCGACTTTACACTATTAATGTGATCCATTCTTCGTAGTTTAGAGAAAGGTAAACAGTCATTTAGAGCTTCAAGGATCTCCATGTCCGATAGCTCCATGTGGTGTTGTCTATTAGCCACTCTTGTGCTTACTCGGGTCGTGAAATAGTTTGTCACAGAGTTTTTGGTTCCCCTTCCCTCCCGTCGTGTGACCTGTTTTTCTTTTGCCTTATCCTGAGGCATTGTGGGATTAATAGGCGTTTGAGTTGTAGCAGTTGCTGGTTGCACTAATTTAATCTTCAGGGCCGTCGTATTTGTGTTTGTTATTCGCCCCCTTTTACTGTAATGTTTATCAGCCTTTTTACATTTCATGTTGATTTTTACTAATGTCCTTTGTCTTTTCTTGGGGTTTGGCCCTTTACTGGCCAGACCGACTGCCTCTAGGTCAGGTTGGTCTTCCCTGCCCACCCAACTTCCCTCCACCTCCGCATGAATCTGCGCCCCCACCTGGACCTGGGCTGGTGTGGCAAGTGGAGGCAGGGGCGTGTCCGCGTCCTGCGAGGCTCCCGGACCCCAGCTCTCACTCTCTGGCTGGTATACTTCTGCGTTCGACGCGGCCGCTCTCTCGTTCGTCTGACACCTGACCCCCCCAGCAACCCACATGGACGGGGCCCTTTTCCGAGAGCTGTCGGCATGTTGCGCGGCTCGCTTGGGTGTGGGAGAGAGTCGGACGGGTTTGTGGGCTGGGTCGTGCTGCAAGGAGCTCACGGCCTCTTCGCTTTCCTCGCAGGCTCCTCCCCACTTCACACACGGATGGCGGCCCTCCTCCGTGAGCTCCCGCCGTGTGAACCAAAGCACCCGAGAGCGCAAAGCAGGGAGAGACCGGGGCAGACTCCAAGGCAAGATCAGGTACTTGGAATAGCTGGCATTGTTGTTGTTGGCTCTCTCTTGGCGTGCATGCCAACAGAGGGGGGTTTGAAGATTGATTGTTTTTTGTAATTTATGGGTTCAGTTAACGGAGCCAAATTGTGATGTGAAGTCTGTTGGCCACCCACCTCTGTTGAAACCTCTGTTGAATCCTCTGTTGAAGCTAATTCGTTGAGACTGACAATATGTAGCTCTGCGCTTTCGTGCTCAGTTGAGCTGCATGTAGGTGTCACCACCTTGTCCTTAGGAATGATTCCCTGCTGTTTCTGGGTGGATTTTGCGCTCTTACGCGCCGTCCTTCCTCTTCTTCTCGGGAGGATTCATTTAAGTCCATTTTCCTGTTCGCTCTGGCAGCCCTGACAGTCATGACTGCAGGACTGCCACTCGTCGTCCACTCCGTGTCTGCTCCGCGGGTGGATGGGGGTTTTATGCGGGTCCTCTCACAATAGTCAGCAATGGAATGGAGAGACAGACTCTCCAGCAGCACTGCAGGACTGCCACTCGTCGTCCACTCCGCGTCCGCTCCGCGGGTGGATGGGGGTTTTATGCAGGTCCTCCCACAATAGTCAGCAATGGAAAGGAGAGACAGACTCTCTAGCAGCACTGCAGGACTGCCACTCGTCGTCCACTCCGCCACTATTATTTAGATATGAAGAATGAGAAAAGAGTGCAACAAATAAGTAATCATAATGAATGTATCTTTTTAATTAACGGAGCGGGCTGCGGAAAAAGCCCAATCCAAGATGGCGACAATGTGATAACGCAGCAGCATGTATCACGTAGCCGCGTCACCACGTAGCCTTAAATCAACAGCCATTTTTGAGTAGCATCACTGGTTACCATGCCGCGATGCTTTTCCAGAGTGAAACGAACTGTAATGAACAAACGAGACAACATCAATAAGGTAAGCTCAAAATCGAGCTGCAAAGCGAAATGCATCAATGTGAGATCACCAGCAAAACAAAAGATATTTGAGCAGAAATTGATCCTATAATCATAGAAATCTACAATTACTTTCTCACCTTTAGGAACCGGCTATTATCTTAGAAAAGGAACATTGAAAAGTGGAAAAAACGTAAGAAACAGACAGTGTAAAGCACATTAGTGCGCTATAGCAACAGCCATTGCATCAAAGGTGTCAGCCATACACTATAACTGTTGCCTAGAGACATTCTGAGATATTTCTGCACTTTGCAACAAGAAGGTTGTCAAGTCCAAAAAATGAAGTGAGATAACTTCATATCTTGTTATCTTCTGTTTCTTTATATCTGTTTTTCTTTAAGGACATTTAGCACAAATATTAGGATTCTTTTTTTTTAAAACCCTCCTAATGAACCGCCCACATTCTGGATGGAGAAACACGTGTTGAGGGAGTTACCAAGAGGAAGCAAACGTAATTAGGGAGAGAAACCAAGAGGAAGCAAATATACTTTGTAATCTGAATCAATACCCATATGTAAAAAAGGCACAAAGTTTGTAAATGTGCTAAAAGCAACAAACTGAAACAACTTTTGGAAAAAATCTCTATGCATAAATGAAAAAAAAAATAATTAATTTTGGCGCACATTACTGGATTTCCACTCTGTTTTTGAACATTTAATTTGTAAGGTTCTATTCAACCTGAGAATCAGGAATCCATAGTGCAGCCGACAGTCACTACAGTACCAATAAGAATATAACATTTCAAACAACAATGGAATTGCCCCAAGTTGAGGACAGGCTGAAATGTATTTCAAATTGACACTCCTCTACACACAGCTTGCATGTCTGCTTCTCAGGCAAACAAGATGACATATTAAGGGATAATCAACTGGAATGGCAACTTCGGAAAATATACTACTATACTATACTTTTTCCATCACAGAAGATTCATTACTCCTTCACTTCTTTTCAGGTGTGACCTCACACAAAATGACAACTGCTGGAGCTGCCATCAGTCTCCTGGATCCCTTAAACATATGGTTCTTGAATGCTGATTTGTCTTGTCCTTCTGGATTCATATTTGGAAAACCATCAAAAGTATTTTTGACATTTCAATTGACTTGTGTCAAGTTATATTTGCTGGAAGCTCTATTGTTCAAGATATTACATGCAGACACAAACACTTTTTGTTTGATTTATTTATTATGTTAGCTATCAGAACAATTTCATCTAACTGGAAGAACCTAGATAAGCTTCATTACAAAATGTGGTTGAATCAATATACAACACTCGCAGACTAGAAAGGTGTAATGCCTCTACGGTGTCTTTATTATGTAAACATGAACTAAAATGGAAACCTTTTATTGAATGTCTTACACTTACATTGGTGATTTAATAGTCACCTATATAATACCTGTTGCACACTCTTCAACTCCCCCTACTCAAACTCATCACTCCTCTTGTGTATGTTCTGTTCCTGTCATGTCATGTCTTTGTTAATGTATATGTCCCCCCCTAAAATTAAAAATGTTAACGATTAATGCATATGTACTCATACTAGGCCCTCTTGTTGATCTTATATCTCAACAGTTAAGTTTTACATTGTTATTTCCTTTTATTTAGAACTGATACAAGATACAACATGATTATGTTATGCCTTGTATGATGTGATTTAAATAAAAACATTTAAAAACAAAAAATTGTATTAAATTGTAATCATTCTTTACATTGTATCATTTAGTTAACCATAGTGAGGGAGGCTCAGCTCAGAGGTTTTTTGTCGAATATGAGTGGAACTTACACAGTCTTTCAGAACTTGTGATGGAGAGCCCTCTCCCATGGTTTCTTCTAAGGGCGCTCAAACATTATCGTTGACCAGGAACAGTACATCAAATCTGTTTTTCAGAGAAATGCCTTCATCAATCACATCAACAGCCACGAGAGGTTACTGGCTTCTCTTTTGTACTAACTGTATTGTTTTCTCATGTGATTGGTTCTACGGGGTCATACGCAATGCATCTCCGCTGGAAGGGAGAAGGTTCAGCCCTCTTCATGGTTTGTGGGGCGAGTGATCTCGTACTTATTCCAGCGAGTCGTGACAATAAGATTTGCCCACATTGTGGTGTTTGTGGTCTTTCCAAGATTCCTTCCCTCATTCATTTTGAATGGGTGAGTATTAAAGTTTTCTAAAAGAACTTTCATTTCTGACATTCATGTATTTTGTTCTGTAACTGGAGCGATTATAGTGGCTGTCATCTTTAGGGGCGGTTGAAGAGTGTCTGCCAGATGCACTACATTTGGCCATAGTTTTCGGGAAGTGTTAATGCGTAGGACTTCCGTCATCCTAGAAGAATACAAAGAGAAGGAGAAAAGCAGCACAGTGGTCTTCCCTCACCTAACTGCACCAAAGGTCGAAATATACTAAACGATCTTCTTCGTGGTGTCAAAAAGCAGATAGCTTGTAAACAATCGGCAAAGTACAACTCCCAATTGCCCAAACTAATTGTAGAGATTCTACTGCTACCCATAAGGCCCCTCTTTACCTCTGGCACGTCTCAGGTATCTCCAATGTGTATTTTCCCCGGCTCCTTCTCCTTCCCCGACACCTGCCAAACTGCAAAACAATGCTACCTTGCGTAAGCTTGGCATGGTCGCTGGTGCGCAGAATTGTCCCCTTAAAATGCTGTAGTAGCTTGTGGGCGTGGCTGCACAATGGCAACAGGAAACAGTGTGAAGCAAACCAGCAAAACAGTCCTGCCATAGGGAAGCTTGGAGAAGAAATGATTATGTTGTCAAGAGTAAACCGGGTGGGGCAGGGGTAACACATAAAAGCATAGCCAGGTAACTTCTGCAGGGGAACATGACACATATTTGATTGGGGCTATAGGTTTAGGACCTTATGTACACAGGTGCAATTTATATATGTACATACATAAAGCTCACCTTCGACTAAAGGTATGGTGGGGCTTCAAAGGCACTCTGATGCCCTCTGGGTGCCACTAGTGCAGTATAGAAGATTAAACAAAATAAAATGGGCGCTCACATCTGTGGAGATATAGTGGGGGTTGCAGAGGCCCATTAGCCTGATAGCAAGAGGAGCACGAGCCTTTAATCAGATACTAAACAGCATGGCTCAGTAGCCCAACGTTGAAGGGAATGGCTGGGTATTTTGAAGATTGCTTGTTGGCCAAACTGGTTGAACCCAATTTTGGAAGTGAAGATGTACAGCTCTGCTTTTAAAATATTGAAAGATAAGCAAAGAAATGAAGCGACTTGTAGGCAGTGATCTTCATTGCAACATGAACCTTAATGCCTTTACGCATAAAGGTGTGACTTGGGAAATGATCTTCAGAGTGCCGTCAAACTGGTGCACAAACGAAATCAATATGAACATCATCAGTCCAGTAAACAGCAGCAAAATTGTTCATGATATGATATGATAAGTCATTTATAACTCGCCTGTACACAAGTGTTTAGGGATGGTGACAGCTGTAAGGACATCCATAAACAGCTCACACCTTTGAATAGCTGCACACAATTACAGGGTTCTACGTGATTTCATGGCCACCAATTGCTAAGAGGTACATTTCGTCGTTGTAGGTTTCATCGTGGGATGTTCCACTACTTTTCTCTTTCAGTGTGGGTGGAGATGCCCACTAATAGCCCCTCCCCTTCTCCCTACATGCGCACTCCAGCACCTTGTTCCACCCCACACCTCCTACCACTCTACACATAACCACTCCCTCCCCACCCACAACGTAATTTACCACTTGTTCATTTGAGGGGATGAAACCACAGAATATACCATGACAGATGTGTCACGACTAAGATCTGTCGATGCGGCATCTGTGCTCACTATCCCACACTTAAAAAAAAAGAAATCACAGTTAAACAGCAACTAGAAAAACAAGTTTAACTTAAAAAAACACTACTCTGAAAAAACTAAACAGCAAACAGACCGATGATAAAAATATCTGACAAATAGCGGTGATGGACTCCATATTTCTCTGTTTAAAGCTCAGCGTTGCTGCAAAGCCTTCCTGAAGTGTGGTTGTGATGGATCATTACGTCCATGATGTGCTCAATGTTGGAGTGAATTCTGAACAGTTTTCGGCTGCATACTGTTTTCTTCCAGATAATTTACTGGATTAAAATTAGCAGTGTGAAAAGCTGTAGAGAAATCTAAATGTCTGCCAAATCAAAGAAATAATCACATTTTTATGAATATTTAATATCATAGTCATGGCAAATAAGGCAAGTAATTAGTACTTACCATAAATTTGCAAAGTATTATTTTATGTAAATGATACATTTTACTAGTTTGCCATGAATTATTCATTTTATTACCAGGAGCTGATACAAACCAGTAAACACTCAAATCTATGTGTAATTAGTTTACTTACCTATAATGATTTTGGGTTCCGTTGTTTTTTGTGAAAGGTTACATTTTTAGAACAGGCATACACTGGAAGAGGAAAGTCATTTAAAGTCACCGACTGTACCCTGGCACAGCGAAGAAACTTAAGATGCAAATGTGAAACAAACGCGAGTCCCTTCATGTGTACAGATGAGGAGTCTGGAAGCCGCTGCGGGCGCCCCAAAGGCCGCAGCGCTGGCTGTCTGACTGCAACCAGGCTCAGCAAGGCGCATGCGTGAGGGGATAGGTTCATTCAGAAATTTCGCCACCAACGCTAGTGCTTGGCGTAGCGCCTCGCACCGGCTCGTTCGTTTGTTGACTGATTTCTGGAGGTGTTATATGCAGCGCCAAAGTGTCCCTTCCTGTCTATTTTGGAGTGGTGTGTTTGACAAATGGACCTCTTAGTACGCACAAAAGTGACTTGTCAGAATGCTTTTTGTGAGAAATACTTTTATATGTAATGGCAAGTATATGTGTACAGTGCATTTTTGGGAAGATAAACCAGACACACGCCCACCCCCGCCTAGCGGGTTCCCAGCAACGGCTCCAAGCAGATTGCCTTTTTTTTAGCCTCCGCCCTTCTGTGGGAGGTTAGGATATAATAGTTTAATAGACAACGCTCTTGGGCCATTATGGGAGTTAATGACCTTGAAGATCTTGTGGGAAAGCTCTTGCAGCACTCGGGCCTGGGCATTTAACTCGGTCTTCAGGGTCCATAACTCCTGGAACAGCAATCTGGCTAGGCCTACAAAGCTTTAAAACAGTCAGGAAGAAGCAGGTCACGGTTTGTCCCCTGGGATTTATTTAGGCATAAAGGAAGGAAGGGGAACTATTTAGTACAAAGAGTCATTGAATATGGTTATGGTTGTATTTTAATATTGAGCTCTGGAACCAGGTTTGTTGTGCAGGCCCACACTGTACTCACTGTGCATGGATGGAGTGGTTGCAGTGAAACAGTAGCAGTGGTCGCACTTAGTAGCAATGGCCTGCATCGTGCTCACTCGGCAAAGATAGCAGCTGGAGTGTGCAGCCAGACTTGGTCATTGTGCTGCCATGAGTGCACCAAAATCAACAGGAGGAGTGTTCGGCCTTCTACCTGCCTAGCATCTGCTAGGGCAGGGGATCAGCACTGGAGATGTTTGCAACCATGAAAGGCAGCGTTGTATCCCTGCACAGCATACATTTCGCATGATTATAATTGGGGTGATAAGATCTCTTTCCATAACAGGAGACGGTTTATGAGATATGCCGTCCTAAGCTCTATTAATGACGGCGTGGGGAGAAAAGCTAGCTCAAGGGCAAGGTGTTTGTCTTGGAAGCAAGACAACACAGAGTAACACAGGTTTGAATCCTGATCCCGCGCTAGAAACCACTTGGCGGTATTAAGCACATTACAAAAGAATAATTATAACTTGTGGGGTTTTGGCTGCATAGTTCCTGGAAAACATTCAGGTACTGCAACAGTTGAGTGCATATGAAAGGCCTAGAATGAATTGGCCTGGGAAATGCACACAGGCAGTTTTTAGTTTGGGCTATTAGGTGGTGCTGAAAGTGCTACCTTTAAGCCAAAACTATTGTCATTAAAATAAGAGCTTGAATATACGAGCTTCAAATATGGGCTTTGATTGAGGGTCTGTCATGCTTTTCCAATGGAGATGGCATTTGAGGAGGGATACGCAGTTGTTTGGTTATTGAATCCCTCTCATTCCGTGCCACTTAGCCATGCTAATCCCTATGGCTAATCCTGCCCATCTCAGAACTCTTTGAGCTCTGAGCTATTCCATGGAGGCAGCCATCTTGGATGACTGTCTCTAAGGAAGCTTTCTGGAAACAAGCCGAAACTAGCAGCCATCTTTGAATGGGAAATATTTTTATACATGGGTGTGCTGTATAAATTGCATTGCATTATGTGTGCCAGAGGAAGGCAATTTCAGCATTGAATACATATTATAATAGTATTGCATTGTGGTAAAGCCACACACCTACAGACATTTCAGACAGTGCCAACTTTGAAAAATCACTATAGCTGGTTTCTACAATCTTTACAACTGGAAAATGTGATCACTGATTGTGCAATTTCTCTGTTTGTGGACCCTCAATGCAGCAATTTTCCAGGGAGCACGGCGGAATTCAATTGTGTTACCCTACTCTGAATATCATCACAGCGGAGGGGGATGGGAATGCTCACAGAAGGAGGGAGTTTCTACAACTAGAGAAGGCAGCTATATCCCTAGCAGCCATTTCTGAATGGGAAATATTTATTTACGTGGGTGCGCTGCATACATTGCATTGCATTATGTGTGCCAGAGGAATGCAATTTCAGCATTGAATACATATTATAATAGTATTGCATTGTGATAATGCCACGCACCTACAGACAGTGCAAACTTTGAAAAATCACTGTAGCTGGTTTCTCCAATCTACACAACTGGAAAATGTGAGCACTGACTGTGCAATTCCTCTGTTTGTGGACATTCAGTGCAACAAATTTCCAGGGAGTCCAGCGGAATTCAATTGTGTTACCCTACCCTGAACATCAAAAGAGCTGAGGGGCAGGGGAATGCTCATTGGAGGAGGGAGTAACTACAACTCGAGAAGGCTGCCATTACCCTAGCAGATGAGAAAGTGATAGGCGCGGTAGCTTACTGGGAGTAAACAGACACACCCACGTGAGTCATGCGGCTCGAGCTGGTCGTCACTGACTAGTGCAGCCCTGATGCAAGGTGTGTCTGCCACTTCCTCGCAGAAGCAGACAGAGCTTAATTGTTTCTCCCCCTGTCTGACACAAGCCACTCCCCACAAAGCCTGTCAAAGGAAGAACGAAGTGCATAAAGTACATGCCTCTTTGGCTTTAATTTCATCTTTTGGTTGAGTTCCACCCCCTCTTTCTTCACACCTTTTTCTAAGGAAAGAACAGTCACGTGTTGTGTTTCCCTTGGTGTGAGTATACGTTCCATTTGCTATGGAGTTGTGACAGACCTCTGTTGGGAAGCAGAGAGGGTCTTTCCAGCCCCCTAAGCGATATCAAATGAGAAACAAACTGTAAACTACACATTGAGGGAGCAGGGGGGACGAGGGGGTACTTACAAGACAGTGCATGATCGCGTAGTGCATGCATGAGGAGCTATATAGCAATGGTAAGTGTAAGCGCCATCTTAGTTATCGGCAGTAATTTTTTAACGCAGGCCCAAGCACCAAACGTATTAGTATTAGATTTGCATGGCCCACACAGACATAACCCCCACCACCATTAAGCTACAGCAAGTTACAAGGCTGCTATTGTTTCCGAGGCTGCAAGCCTTCACGCCCTAGAAAGAATGTGCCCTGCAGGGCCACGAGAAGGGGGCAGAGCACATCCTGGCAGTTACCGTCCTACGATACAGAAAGCATGACTTCTCAGTGCCAACAACCCACAAATTAGAGTTGAAGCCTTCTAATGCTTTGATCACAATGCCCCCACATACTATGGCGCCAACCAGGCACAGACCACTGACCATAAATCTGTAAGACCCCTGATCGATCAGAAAGATCAGAAAACAAGGTTATCTTACCATCACATTTGGGTCAGGGGATTTGTGCTGCACGATGCCAGAGAGGGATGAAATTATAGCTCAAAACGAGGATGGAGAACCTTGGAGGCTGCTGGTGCATCTAGAAGTGAGTGAAGTATGCAAGTTGGTATGACCTTGGCTCTCCCCCTGGGCTCATTTCTGTGTCTGCCAGGTGCACGATTACAATGATAGAGCAGCATTGTTTTTAGAATAAGTAATTGATTGTTAGGTCCTGTTTTATCACGAATGATGAGCCCAGCTGCACCCATGTGGATGGAGACGGACAAGGCGGCTAGGACCAATGGCCTAGCCTCCACTATGGAGCGGGCTGCCTATATATAGGGTCGCTCCATCCAGCCTCGCAGGTTTTTGCTGTATACGATGACGACAACAAGACACCAGGCGTCCTTTTAACTTGCTGTACATCCTCAATTTGCCAGAACATTTGGCGGCAGCAGAGATCTTTGCGGATGCATTTATATTTTGTAGAAATAAATACTTGTTATCCTCGTAAGAAGTGACTTTTTCTGGTATGAGCTTAGAGGGGCATACCTTCATTTGGTGACCCACAAAGTGATCCCAGTGACCCCCGTGCCGACAGAGGCTTCCAGGCCACTTATCCGAAGGGCCCGCGCCCACCTGCAGCAACCAGGCCCAGATGCATCATTTCCAGAGGTGTGAGGAGCCATTTTTACAGAATTCCTGTGTGCTCTTTGAAGCTGGACACGGCTCCGAAGGGAGTGCAGGCCATTGTTGGAACCCTGTGATGGAGGAGTTCGGGTGAACATGCATATGTGAGTATACCCTTGCAAGAGATAACAAATAGGGGAGCGGTGCATGTGCACGAGAGCTGGGGATTGTGTGATTGTATGATAACAAAGAATTTGGGTGCGTTTATTTGTTAAACCTTTTAATAAGGAATAATATGGAAGGAAAATAAAGGATAGTAGGGAGCCTTCCCGAGTGAGGGGAGAAGATGCGACCATTGACTTTGTGAACATGGAGGTAAAGAAGTAGGAGCTCCACATAATTAGCGGGCTCAGACATAATAGTATTTGTTGTTTTAATGTTGGACTAGTGTATTGAGATTTTATTCGTAAGGCATGAAGGTCCTACATGGGCCATTGTTAGTATAGTAATTTAAGTATATTAAATGAGCGTGTTACAATATTTGGTGTGAGTGAAGAGAAGGGGAGGGACCTTTGACTGGGGGTGACAGGGAGGAGGGGACGGAAAACTGGTTTTGACTTTGGCAACTTCAGTGTGCGCAGCATGTGAGCATAAGCGTAGGAGAGTTGAGCGCTCTAATCGCAAAAAATGGGAGGGGGAACTCCACTAGAATACATGTATGGTGCGCTGCCAAAATACAGGGACAAGATTGAGTGGTACCACAAACAGTGGATGGTGGAGACACGAGGGGGGGATGCCCGCTCCTGGCCAGAGCAGGGTACCCATAATAAGGGAGTGCCAGAACACATGAGCACATTCTTAACAGCAAACTAAAAATGGAAACAACTTCAGAAGATGAAGGAGATTTTAGATCTCTGGAAAATGATTGAGGACGTAGAGAACCCTGATGAAGGAGGAGTGGGAGATATCCCAAGAGGAGTCTGCCGTAACAGAGAGGGGTGATATCTCAACATAACATAATTGACTGTATCCATTAGTGACACACCATGCAACGGGCTACACTAACCTGACATACGTGCCCACCTCAGCCACCACCCCACCACCATTCTGTATGTTCCTACTCCAGTTTCCGCCCATCTCAATAATGCAAGGAGATGAAATAATCAAAGAGGCACTAGAGGCGGCAAGAGCTGAGCTGGCACAGGCCGAACAAAGAGTAAAAGAAAGCAGACTAGAGGAATGGCAGGCTGAGGACATTTTATTTATTTTAGACAGTACAGCAATAAAGGATGTGTGCGTCTAAAGGAAGGTGAGGGCGGGCGAGTGGGGAGTGTGGGTTACAGGACAGTAAGGTCGGATAGGGAAAGTGATGGAAATTTGAGAGTTGAGGAATGGGACGTGGAAGATGAATGTGTGGGTGGTACAGAAGAGGGACAGCAGGGACCAGAAATAATGCTGAGGGTAGAGAGCCTGTGAAATGACAGGATAAGGAGCAGGTTTGGCCGAGTGGCAATGACAAGGAAGAAGGGAAGTGCAGGAAGGAAAGGTGGAAAGAGGTGGGCACGCAGATGCCACTATTACACAAGGGCCTGAGGAGAACACACTACATGCCCTGGGCACAGATGGATACAAATAATTTGATCAAGGTGCTCCCGCCCCTCACTGCTGGTGTTGGGAAATGGATGTACGCATTTGAAAAACAGACGGCGGGGGTTCTTTTAGCGGTCGGCAATATGAAAACCTTGTCGGTAATGATGGTTGGTGACCATGAAGGGGACATGTGGGTCAATGCGGGATACCCGGCAGTGAAATTGTACGACGATGCACATAATAGGGAACCTTTCAAAAACCTTAGGGCACAAGTGTGGGATGCACTACGGCAAACATATCCCGACACCCCAGACATACAATCTATAATGCAATATACTATACAAGAGGACGAGGGCCCCGCGCAGTACACTATTAAGCTGAAAGAGATGTGGAAGGTTGAGATGGGGGACCAATGGGACCGATCAGTTCCTCTTTTTTACTTCGTAATAAAAATGGGTCTACCCAAAGAGGTACAGAAGGCGTTCGATAAAATAGTGTGCATTGATGCAAAAGGGTAGGTGGAGATTCAGATGATAATAATACACCATTGCAAAAGAATTAAAGAGCACGAAAAATAAAGCAGCACAGCGAATGCAGGCAGAGGAAGCGAGATTGGTGCAGAAAAAAGTAGCTAAGATATCTGTAGAAGTGATGGCACCGGCACCTGCATTGGTAGAAATGATAGGGAATGCAAAATCACCCACAGATGTGAGGATAGATACATTTTGGCCAGGAGGCGAACAAGGACGGTGGAGAGGCGGACCTCAGTACTCCTACCCAGAGTGGCAGCAAAGAAGTTAGCAGCATGGGAGGGGTGGTTTCTGAGGAGGAAAGGGAGGATTTGGTAGGATGGGACCTCAGGGAGCAGGTGGGGGTCCTTTACAATGTTGAAACTGTAGAAAGTGAGGACATTTTTCAAGGGAGTGTAGGAGCAGACAGGGGTTGCGATACGGCTCCTATGCAAATTATGATTCACCATCCCAGTCCCAAAGACAGGTAAAAACACCAAAGGTGACATCCATTCCCTATGAAATACATCAAGCGTATACACAATGGCAACCCGACCAACAGGCGCACAAGGGCAAAGCCCACAGGTGCTACAGCCATCAGGGCCCCAACAACATGCCATGTACGGGAATAACATGCTAACAGCTAACACAGTGACTAACGGCACTGTTGTACCATACAGAGGAGTGAGTGTGATGGGGACAAACCCTTTAATACTACCAGGGACCAACACATACCCCGACTAGGACAGCCCACAGAAAGATCTTGCGTGCCAAGTACTATCCATGACAGTCCACCCAGATGAGGAACTCTTGGTGGGCGCTGAGATAGGAAACTAAAACTTCATCTTCATGGTTGACACAGGTGCCACTAAATCATGCATCAGTGAGGGAAACCTCCCACTTTCGGGTGAAACTCTGACACGCAGGTCTTCTCTGGGGCTGACACTACGGTTGCATACACTAAAGAGGTTGATGTTAACATAGGGGGGAAAGTGGTAAGGGCCCTCTGTTATATTCTGAAAGTTCCCCAATAAATGTACTGGGCATGACTTGCTTAGCAAGCAGAACATGACTATCTCCTCTACAGCCAGTGGGATAGTTTGTGTCAACCCAGGAATGTGTGTCATAAGGGAGATGGTGATTATATGTGCACAAGGGTGGAGGTGGTGGTTCGCGGCATTCCTGTGGATCCAGACATGCTCATGTACGGGATCACCATGCTTCTTAAGGCCATACTCCAGATTAGTAAAGGTTGCTGGCCAGTGCCCTGTGGTGTCCCCCAAGTTGGTGGCTGGAATTATACTGTGCCTAGAGTTGCAAAGTTTGGTGATTTCAGCTAAAATAATTGTAATATTAGGTACTGACCATGATGCGTGTAAGTGGCGCAAAGTGCTATTCATTGATCCCCGAGTACCCCTGAGGGAGGTAACCAATGCAGAGTTGTTTGAGGACGAACCTGATGATAGTGAAATTGTATTGGCTATTTGTATCCCCTATGAAATTATGGCGCAATACCAGAAAGTATAATGTCCCCTCATGGCCATTGCTACCACACCTCTCTTTATTGGTATAGATTTAGAACAGGTTCCTGGGCGACTTTGGACCACAAATTGCCATGATGTAGGACTATTACAAGGGGTGACACCAGTGCAAATAACACTGAAACTAGGTGCCATTCTTCTCCAAGTGCGAAAGTTTCCCCTATCCAGGGAGCCGGAGGAGGGGATTAGGGACACCATCACTGGACTATTAAACCAGGGGATAATATTGCCATCCAACTCCTCATGCAACACGGCCATCTATCCTATAAAAAAGGCAAAGGGGGCAGTTGGAGGATGATTCAAGATGTGCACCCCCGGAATGACGTGGCACTGAAAGAATTTCCCATGATTCCAAACCCTGCAACAATACTCTGTAACATCCTCAAGGAAGGGACCCGCTTTACTGTAGTGTGTAGAGGATGGTCCCACCAGCCCACTCTCTGGGCCTTGGCATCTCTGGGGTCAGGAAGACACTCTGGAGTACATCAGCAGACTGAGGCAGAATTTTCAAGTCAGCAAGTTTATTTCTTACAGCAGGCAAGACACAGGATACACATCAACGACATCTCTGGGACTCGGCTAAAATCACTAGGCTCACCCTCCCTTATATACAGTCCAGGGATGTGAGGTGATGACCAGATTAAAAGAACAACCCCTTTCCTGCCTGTGATTCATTGTCTATAATGGCATGATTAATTTGCAGTCCCTCTTCCTACTTGTGATTCACCGGCCTTTCTGCCACTCAGACCTAGCCTAGACCAGTTTTATTCACTCATTCCCCACACCATTGTCCCCCGGATAAACCTTTATGAAAAAACTGTTCAGTGAGGTCATGAGTTAGCAAAAAATCGACCATTTTGTATGCTACAGCAAGCATCCATCTTAGAGTGCCTGACCGTGTCTTTAAACCCAAAATGGCTGTCCACATTACAAAATGCCTGACCAACCTATTCTTACGTAAAACTTGGTACCTGCTCTGATTTGAATTTAGTTTCTTTGATAATGTATCATAGCATGTACTACCTGACACATTCTCTACTGCACATGACGTTTTGATTCTAAAGAATAGATCGTCCTTCAAAACACTTTCCTAGAAGGCACTACAATTCTGATTTCTGTAGCATTTAAAGTCAATGATCACCCCAACAAGTTATCTATGTTAGGTTTGAGGGGAGTGGGTCTATCTCCATTACATTCAGTTTGAGGGGGGGCTATAACCACTTCTATATACTCCCCCCTCTGTATAGTATTTACTCATCTACTCGTTACATACAACTACACCCATGTCCACACTCCTTAATTTTCAATGTACCTACAGATTTCTGACCTAATCACCCCTTTCTATAATACATTTTACTTCAATCTGAGAGGTATCTTAACACATTTCTACAATGTCAGTACTAACATATTACTCTCCTAATCTGAACATGTATGTGTCCCTAAAACGACTTTTTTTGTTTACTTTTATTGGAGCCCTACCTCCATTCCACAATTTACTTTAATCTAACTCTATGCTTCAGATAATTTAACAGCCACTATGAGACACAAGAGTTTAGTCAAGTTTTAAGGTAACCTATTAGCCCATTGTCTACACACATTGTCCATATTGTGGCTCATACTCAACATACTTTCCGCAAATCCCACCCCACAACATTTTCTTTTCCTTGCTCCTATTCTCTGCCCCATACCGAATTCCAATTTTGTATTTTTTAAAGTTCAGTTTTTTTTCTTGTTTTCGCTGGTGCATCTTCCACCCAACTCATCTCAGTTTAGCATTCGTCTGAGTACTGTTGATTTTGTCCTCATTTATGGGCTGCCTTGCAGCAAGTCCTTGGCCTTTTAATTCAAAGGCCAGTCCTTTCTCATTTGAGTGTTTCTTTTTTTCATATGGCACTCGTATTGATTGTTTGTATGTCCGTTAAATGTCAACAAGAGGGGGCATTTTAGCAAGGGAACACAAGGATGGGGAAGTCTTTTGCAGAAAAATTCAGAAAAAATTGTTACTATAACAGGGCTTTTAGTTGGGTTCCTCTGTGTCTTCTCTCTCCACACGTGGTTGTAGTCTGCCAATTCTCTGAGTCACACAGGTCCCTCGCTGTCCATCTGTCATGATGCCTACCCCCGGGCATCCAGACCAAGTCCATCAACCCCGGAAGCAGGCATCATGTTACCCAGAGAAAGCCCAGCAACCCCTGTCAGGGGCTATATGGGTACAGTCATGCCATTGGCGCCAGGCTCATATGTTAAAACTTACCTGATGCAGACCATGCTGCAAGAGATCCAAGCCCATGTGAGGCTTGGAAGGGACTACTTTACCTAGGGACTATTTTGTTACTCGGCGTTGTGTTGTGGAGGAATACTTACCTGGGACTACTTTGGAGGCTATTTAAACCACGCCCGAAGAGCAGCACACGCTTCGCGTTATTCTGCGTCCTGCAGCGTAACGCTCACCGCGCCTGCAGTCAGCATCCAGCCTCTTGCCACGCCCGCCTCGAGTCCAGAGCACCTAGAAAGAAGGGAAAGAAGAAGAAAGGTTAGAACAAGAACATTATTGGGTTTCTTACCTGATTCCGGATTTATCGCACCTTTGAACCAGAAAAAGACTTTATTTTAAACACGTCGCATTGCCAGGAGCAGCGCTGCGCCATACTCACTATTCCTCGCAGCATCTCTACGATCCGGCGCTGTCTCCATCATTATGTTGCCGCATTCCAGCACCTAAGGAGGACAAGAAAACAACAAGGTGAGCCGAGGGAACAAACAAGGACAATATCTTGCCACCATATACTTACCTGATTTACCGCCGGAGGTATTATTCAACAGCACGCCAAATCTTCTTACGCCAAATCGAAAGCAGCGAGTTAAACCTTGGCATCATTTAACGGACAGTGGGGAATAGCACAGACTCTTAGCTGAACGCTTTCAGCTGCCACAGGACTATCTTCTTTTGGGTCTAAGCTGCAAGATAAACAAAGGAATTGGACAAGAGTGATTATTCAGACATTTTTGAGCTCTTAAGAACTATATACTTACGGTCCTTCGCCAGGAGGTTTGGAGCCAAGATTTGTCTAGAACTCTTCCAATATCCTCAAGCCAGTGAAGTAACTGGCCATCAACGCCCCCCTGCGTTCCTCGCAGGATGGAGAGCTCATCATTCAAAACTATAAGGTGAGCTTTGTGAATGGGAATATCAGAGGTGATAAATGGGGACGCAGTGAGGGGCTATTACTCAAATCCACAGGTGGTTAATTCCCTTTCTCCGCTTTTAGGAGACTACTTCTACGGGTCAAGCAGACGAAGCAAGGTGGGCCAGTCCAGTCAGTCATCTATGCACTACTCATCACGTTGGTGGAGACCGTGGCTGTCCAGTTCCGCTCGACACCCCTGTGGGAACCAGGTGAGCGTAACACCGTCTGTAATATAAAACTGAATATGTTTCCTTTCATAAATAAGTATGTCTCTATCATCACACTTTTTCCTTTCAACCCAATCCCTTAAAAAAACCTTTTTTGAGTGCCCTGCCAGAATTCTCCTGCCTTATAAACAAAACTTTATTTATTTTGTGCATATTCCTGCCTCTTAGAAAAACTATATATAAACATTTTCTGGACATCTCTGCCTCGTAGAAAAAGCTATCAGACATTTTCGTTCTTTGTGTATCAAGGATACTAATTCTCTCCCTTTTTGTGTATACATTCATATTTGTTCTTATTGTAAATGGTCAGCCTGCTGAAACCTGATTTGTTTACAATAAACATATTCAATTTGTGTAATATTTTTAGTCAATAAATGCATTTGCCTGTCTCATTTTCACTGGCCTTATGTCTTCTTGGCTTTCTTTTTATATTTATAATTACTGTCCCTTCAGGGGACATTTTCATTGTCCCTCTAGATCGACATTCTGAAATGTAGAGGTACTCAAAACATTAAAAAAATACATTGTTACAATTCAATAATTAAAAAGGTCCATTGTCATCTTCTCCATCTCCTAGACGCATCCGTAGCAGATGAGGATGTTATTTGCAGGGATCCCTGTTGAAAATCGAAATAGAAACAAATGTCATTCCGGTACTTGCAAGTAGGTCAAGTTTTCTTCCTGGCCTAAGTTTTTTTTCTTCCTTCTGTTTGACAACAAGGTGTGTTCTTAGGGTCATTTCTCACTATTTTCAGCCCATTTAACTCACAGTCTTCCCCTAACTCGTTGGTGCACACAATTATCACATTTCTCATTAACTCTTTATGATGCTAGGTCTGATACTTAATTCTCTGCTTTTCTGCATGTGCTTCCTGCTCAGTTGTAAATGATTCCTGCTCAGCTGTAAATGCTTGCCGCTTAGCAGTAAATGCTTGCCGCTTTAGCTGTAAATGCTTCATTCTGCCTTTTTTCGTCATCTTTCTCCCAATCGCGTTGGACCATGGTCTTTTTCTTCTTAGCTTTGTCTTTATCCTGTTGAGACAAACTAAAATGTTTTGCTGCACCTTATCTCTTCTTTACCCCCACTACGCTTGATCTAGTCTACCCCGTAGTTTTCTAAACTATGGCGCCAATTCTTACTATGTGCCTTCATTTTATATCATAAAACTACATCGGTTGCCTATTCTAAACATATATATATATATATATATATATATTACATGGACGGGGTAGCGTCCATGTAGTTATGGTTAAGTTGGTGTTTCCATAGGAAGAACACTTTGTGGGTGGCTTACAACTTCGCTTCCCCTGGACGAATCCTCACCAAACTTTGCAAAAAAAGTATTGCAAATTTGGTGTAAATCCGTCCAGTAGTTTTTTAAAAAATGACCAAAATGTAAGGCAAAAAAATTAGTGATATCTGTGTTCGCTTCGCGGACGGACTTCCCTGTTTGCTCCGCGGACAGCACCCGGATTGGCCCAGCGGCTTGCGTCATGTCCGCGGACATGCGACGTGTTCGCTGATTGGGCGGCGTGGTGCGCGTCAGATTTTCTGTGGCGCCCGCCATCTTGTATTCGCCATCGACCGCGTACAGCGCAGTGAAACGTGGATAAAAAATTGTATTTAGTGCCGTGTGTTGGTGTGTAAGAGTGTTTGGGGAGGGTGGGGGAGTATGAGATAGGTTCAATGTTTTGTTTTTTTATGTGCTAGACGTTTTTGTTGTGTTCGATTTGTCCGTGGAGAACACGGCTGTTCTGACATTTTGTAAATAAACTAAATGGTGGGGTGTTTAGAGGACGGAGTATGTGTCATTTTTGTTCGCAAGGAAGGTAAAAATGAGCTATCAACACTCGCGGTGTACTTAATTGTTCGTAAATACACAAACTGGGGGTGTCCTCAGGACGCTGTCCGTATTGTAATCTGTCTAGTTGAATGTGTTCTAAGAACACTCGCGGTGTCCCGAAATGGTTGCAATTACACAGAATGGGGGTGTTCTGAGAACGTTGTTTGTATTGTTCGTTGTCAGGGTGAAAGTGTTTTAAGACCACTCCTTTTGTCTGCTAATAGTACAATTTCCTATGGGCATCAACCGACTTTTTGTCCACTAAAGAAACGATAAATCCGGCTGGTGTGCGCCGACATTATGTGATAATCCTATGACTGGCGATATTGACCTGGCTGACTTGCTTTTGCGACACTAAATCATATCTCCCGCCCCTAAGCCTGATATTATCAAGGCATTCATATTCCCCGCCTCTCTCCGTGACGTTACAGGGTGCGTCATCAAACGCGCCCAGACGTCTCCAGTCCTAAGTGACTTTACACAGAACCCGGAAGACAACACATATTATGTCACAACACAGCGCGCCACAATTCGGAATATGAAACAGTGATTTAAAAGCAAACAGCAAGATTGTACATTTTGCAAAGTACATTTATTTGACATCAAATGTTTAGAGAATATTCAGCAATTTGCATTTGTCTTTGTTGTCGATCCGCAAAAGTTCATGTTGAGGCACGCGATGTTCCTTTGTGGTACAGAGGGTGTTAGATCAGCTTACAACTCAGTGCGCCACAATTCGGAATATGAAACTGTGGTTTAAAAGTAAACAGCAGGATTGTACATTTGGTAAAGTACATTTATTTCACATGAAATGTTTAGTGAATATTCAGCGATTTGCTATTGTCTCTGCTGTCGATCAGCAAAAGTTTATTTTGAGCCACGCGTTGTTCCTTTGCGGTAGATAGGCTGTTGGTTTATGATAAAAGCAGTAAATGGTCGCTCTGATAATCGGAAGGTTGCTCCAACAACGAGCCATTAGACCACCCTATTGGTTGGTATGTTGTTTGTAGCCGCTAGTACTGCGTAAGGGCATATTGGTCCTTGGCGATTGTCCCATAAAATGGTGAGGGTCATGAAGTTGCATATTTGGACCTGCACCTGGCAGTTGAAGACCCCATCCGCTGGAGTCTGTAATTCGTGACAAAATGGGGCCACATACCTGTTTTAAAAAACATAAATTAGTCTCACCAGCCGATCTTCATTAAAAATCATCATTTTATTTATTAGGGCGTGAAACTATTTGCTATCGAAGATAGTGCAACAGAGTATGTTAATAATAAAATAATAATATTTTCCCATTCATATAGGGCTAAGAATCGTGAGGTATCTAAGCGGTGCTTATTATTACCCACAGTGTGTGGTGCTCATTTATCGACCATGGAAGAATGAAAGGCTGAGTTTGGCCTTGCCGGGATTCGAACTTGCGTTAGCAAGCTGTGCACGGATGTCAAAGCGAGCGTTGTACTCGCTGTGCCCCTTGACAGGCTACAGTGAAGTGGCACAGCAAGTAGAGCACTTGACCGCCTATAGACCGGTTAAATTATTTCTATTAACCCACACTGTGTCGTCTGCCTTTTTCAGAGCCCTCTAAACGACAGGGGATCAATTCGGCGGTGATAGTGCGCGGTAGAAAACATTATGCCACTTTGAACGAACAAGTTCAACTTGAGCGGTCTTTAATGCTACGCTATTGTAATTATATTTGGTATAAAATAATCTAAAGGGTTACTTACAGTACAATTGCAATTTCCATTGTCTACGAGTAGTGCAGTCCCAAAATACGACTCTGCGTTTGTGAACGATCTTTCGCATAGTGATATAATATATAAAAGTGGTTTTGTTTCAGAAATGTCATCCTTATCTTCTCTTACGTTTTAGCAACACTCCTTCAAGAGAAGTCTTTCATCACAATCTCTGTCTGTCAAGGTCAAAACGCAATACAACCTTATAGTCCGCTTCTGAGCCTCAGCGGGGCCCGAGAAAAAAATGGAAGCAGCTGACCTTCACTGTGAACGAGCATAAATTCTTACTTTGCAATATTCTGTGTAAAGCCATCTGTGAGAAGTTGGTTTTTGCACGCCATGTTTGTATATTGTTTGCGTGATATTAAAAAAAGTTTGTTTAAGGGACGTTATGGTTCTAAGTACAGCCGAAAGACCCCTGAAAATCGCAAGTTATGGTAAGCTATGAAAAATAACTCGCGCCACCACCGTGCACTGCTAAGACTAACACCCAGGACATCAAAGATGACATCACAAATGTCATTGATGAAATCACTGATGACATCACATGTGTATGTACTTTTCATGGAATTTGTGTACTAGGGATTTTTATTATAATGTTGCGAAAAAAGTGTCAAGGATATTGCAATAAATATCATACCGTTATTAGTGCTTTGAACGATGCATTGATATAAATAGCATTGTATTATGGGATTCTATCTAGTATCCTGAGATACTAGAAACATAGCATTGTGTGCAGAGTTCAAGATGAAAGTATAATATTTGTAATGTTAATATGTTGAATAATAAAATGATAATTGTCCTGAAATGTTCGAAAATTCACAAAATGGGGGTGTTCTGAGGACGTTATTCGTATTGTGTGATTGCTTAGCTGTATGCAATGAGGGAATGGCACAGAGAGTAAAGTGGACGCCGTCCGCGGACACCGCATCTGTTCGTGGACAGGGCGTGCTACATCTGGGTTTTTCCAGGAAATCCAACATGGAAAGAAGACTGTACGGATCAGCCAATCAGATGTCGAGGTTGTGGATTTGTGTTGAAAGAGATTGTGTGTGGTGAAGATGGCAGAAGTAGAGAAAGTCAGGGTGTTGGTGCTTGGAGATATGTTTGTGCATGGTTTACAACAGTACGCTCAATGCAGGCATGTTGCAAAGAACTTTGAAGTGAAAGGAGTGGAGGTGGTGTGGAGCACTGTGCCTGATTGCAATGTACAGGGAATTGTACAAGTTTGTGAGGATATGGTCACGATGAACAGTCCGCATGTGGTAGTTTTGCACTATGGTGCTTTCCATTTGGGCAACGTCAGTGCCCCTACTTTGTTGCCTGATTTGGAACGCTTGGTTCAAGCCGTAATGAAGATCCTTCCAAATGCAAAAGTAATTTTTTCTGGATTACTACGGGACAATAGTTCATTTTTTTGTCCTCAGCAAAACATTGCTAGGTGTGTCATCAACCGAGGCATGTGTGCCTTCATGCTTAGAGCTGGTATGTTCTTCTGTAATAATGAGAATATTGATGCCAGTAATGCTGTTAATTTTAAAGAAGATGGCATCTGTTTATCTTTTATGGGAAATGCCTTTCTATTTTGGAATGTAAGGGTTGCTTTGGAGAAGGTTATGTGAAGATTTTAGGAGTAAAGTAAGAAAAAAAACCAAGAAAAAAAATACAAAATAACAGGTGTCTGTCAAGCATCTGTAAAAAAAACAAAAAAAACTGCTCTTTTCAGAGCCAACTTCAAAGGGGAAATGGGGCACACTATTTAAATTTACATTCACCATGCTCAGATTTTCGATATGTCCGCGGACATGGCGGTAGTCCGCGGACATGAAAATCACTACGAGGGGGTTAGTATTTTCTATGTAACATGTTACATGTATATGAAGTCAGGGATATTACGGTTAAGTTGTGCTGCTAAAAACCTTTGAAATTCAGTGAAAAAACTTTGTTAAAGGGACGTTATGGTTAAGTTGCGCTACTAAAAACCTACGAAATTCACTGAAAAAACTTAGTTAAAGGGACGTTATGGTTCAAAGTAAAACCGAAAAACTACTGAAATTCGGCAGTTATGGTAAGATAAGCAACCATAACTCGCGCCACCGTGCACTGCTAACACTAACACCCAGGACATCAAAGATGACATCACAAATGTCATTGATGACATCACTGATGACATCACATGTCTGGCTCCCCCTTTTTTTCCTTTACTGACATATCTAGGCCACATGGTTTTGCTCAGTAACAGTCAAGGGGCCTCATTACGACCCTGGCGCTAAGGGATTACCGGTACCGGTAAGCGTACCGGTACCGGTAATCCCTTAGCGCCTGATTACAAGGTCCCTTTTGCGGGTTCCCACCTTAACGGCTGGTTTTACCAGCTGTAAAGGATTGGACCCGCAAAGGGACCTTGGTGCTAATTACGGTACCTTCACAGTACGCAAATCTCTAATAAGAAAGCAGTTATCATTTCACTATTCAACATGGCAAGATTATGAATATGGCACCTTCATCATGTATGCTGCACACACTGCCTATGTTTCTGCATGAGTAGCTTAGTATACTGGATAGAACTTCATAATAGAATGCTATTTATATCAATGCATTGCTTAATGCACTAATTAGCTCATGATATTTATCCCAATGATCCTTGAAAGTTTTTGGTCAGCATTATAAGAATCCCTTGTACAGAGTTTTTATGAAAAGTAAATGCACATCTGATGTCATCAATGACATTTGTGATGTCATCTTTGATGTCCTGGGTGCACAGTGGCGCGAGTTATGGTTGCTTATCTTACCATAACTGCCGAATTTCAGGGGTTTTTCGGTTTTACTTTGAACCATAACGTCCCTTTAACTAAGTTTTTTCACTGAATTTCATAGGTTTTTAGTAGTGCAACTTAACCATAACGTCCCTTTAACAAAGTTTTTTCACTGAATATATATATATATATATATATATATATATATATATATATGTGTTTGAACTCTGCCCTTGTTGGCATTCTGCCAATTCTTGAAATTTATAAAAATGTTATCCACCTGTCATCTGACGTCTTCTATGTCCAGGGTTTGTCTGAAGTGGCCATGCTTGCATCTATATGCTACTCTATTCACCTGATTGCACTTATCTTGGGAAAAAATGATACATACTTGAAAACACTGTCTCTCTATCTGTTATTTTTTCTGTTACTCACCTGGGTCCTCTTACTTGATCAACTGTGTGTCCACACCTTGTGGTGTGAACCAGTACTTACCTCTTTCTCCTTTTCTCCCTATTTAAGGCCATGTAGACATTCCTCCTATGTTCACGCAAGGTCCATGATATTCATCTGTAAAATAAACCAACATTGTTACAGGCATTTAAAAAATGGTAATTTTCTTACCCTTGTATGTTCTTCTTAAATTGGCTCTGTTCAAAATTGTCCTTGTCTGCTTATCTCAATTTTGGTCAACCATACTCCTTTTCTTTTTTTCCGTTACTCCCTAATGCTTTAATATTGCACTGTGCAATTTTTTCAATGTTGGTCTGTAACCCTCATTGAGGCTGTTATTTTGTAACATTTTAAATATTTGCTTCTTTTATGCTGGGTTTAGTTCCCTATCCATTCATTCATTTATCCAATAATTTCTTCATTTGTTTTTCTCTTTCATTCATTTATTTTAAATGTATTTATTTATTTATTTATCCAAATGACATCATTTTTTTAAACTGAACTCTTTACTCCTATACTGTTTAAGGTAAACTATTAATTTTTATCTTGTCCTAATTCATTTTTCTGGACCCATGCCAAAAGGCCCAAAGTATACCTAGCATTTTTGAGTCTCTCTAATTTTCTTTAATTTATGCTGGATGCTGCTACATTATTGCCATATATACTAAAATGGTTCCTTTTCTTTCCTTTTAATGTGTGATGTTCCTAAAGACACTACCACTTCATACTTCATTAAGCCCTGTCTAGATATATCGCCATTCGTGACGTTACTTAACTTAAACCTGTTCATGAGAACCATTACTGTCCTGCATGATCAATTTTTATTTTTCATTTCTTGATCATTTGCCATGTTTCCTTACTCTATGGCTGTTTCTAGTTTTATGGAGGTCATCTGTCTGCCCCTCTTTGTTCATAAATATCTGTGGTTTGAGACCGAATTCACCAAATACTCTCACCTTTTTTCTACTAGGTCACACAGTTATCTATAATACTGTGTTTTTGCTGCAATATTAAAACCTTTGGTCTCTGCCAGAAAAGTATCATTGGGCTCTTGCCCTGTTCATGTTCCTATGGATGCCTCCATATTCAAATGGTGCATTCTCAAAACAGAAAAAAATAAAACACGCTCTTCCTTGATCACCTAAACAACATCATCATGCTTAGTGTCCACTTCTTTCCTCAAAACGTTGGTAAGTGCCTGTTACACCTATACCAAAAATGTGTCACCACACACTCTCCTTCAGAGACTACTAGTTCTTTACTTAAGCAAAAAACTTCAGTCTTCAATAAACACCCTCAATCTTCTATTATTCATTCACCACTTGTTTGTCTCTGCTCCATGAACATACAGTCCCAATGTCTATCACAGGAACACAAATTGTTCTCCACTTGCCATATTAATTATTGGCAACCTTAAAACCTAGTACCACTAACAATTCTGAATGCATCAAGTCACCCTATGAGGCTTTCCTACTGTGGATGCATGCATACCCTTGTCTTTATAAAATCATTTCTCCCTTTTAAAACCAACACTTTCACTCCTGCATCTCACTTGTTTATTCCATGTTTGCACATTGTTGCACTGCATGTGGGCTCACTTACTTGCCCTCTGCAGTAAATCTGTTTTACACTTTTCCTCAGCTGCTGAACCTGCTGTGCTCCCAGCGCTTATGCCTGATAAAATGTCTGACCCTGGGTGAAACCCTTCCTTGACTTGTGAGCTACATACTAGGGAGTGTGCTGTCCCCCTTCTCGAGAATTGCCCATTCTGTATGAATCCTTGGCTTCTACACATGCGTGCAAAGTGCTCTGACATACCTCATGTCCAATTTACAGGAGGAGGTCTCCTAACCTGCCCATCCTGCATGCCTTGATTGTCAGTTGGCATATTTTGAAACCCACCTTGATTATTCTGGAAGCTTCCCTGATTATTCTGAAAGCCTCTTCCTTGAAATCCTCCCCATCCTCATTATTGACCTGATCATTATTTGGTTATTCACCTGCGGCATATTTGCGGTCTGCTGTGAATTTGATCCATCTACACTAGTCAACATTGCTCCTTCAATGGCATATTTTAACAATTCTTTCTGCTTTAATTTCACTTCTTCTCTTTCCTAGCATCATTTTCCTTTCAATTCCTCTCTTGCAGTAGTCTGCAATAATATGTGATGGTCAGCTGTATCTCTGACCATGATTCTGCTTCCAGGCCCACTCATTTCTTAAACTGCTTCTGCACGTTTTCTGACAGCTTTTGGTGTTTTGATAGCTCTCCCATCTGACGTGTCCTGATACAGCACTCTAAGCGCTTTCCAGACTGCCGCCCTACAATTGTTTAAACAGCGCTCCGTCAAGAGCGGTAATACTCAAATATCTTACTTTTGACTAAATGTCATCAGCTCTCTCTTCAAGGATGACAATCAGGAGACCCTTAATGTCCCCGATAACAAATGCATTTCTTCCCGTCATCTTTTCTAATTCATATTTCCCAGCGCCAGAAGTCAAAACTCGGGAGTTGGCATCTTAAGTTATCCTTGGCCATCTGTGGTCATGGTACATACTGTGGTCTGGCTCGCTCCCCCCTTTCTCTAGCAAGGGAAACTGTGAAACCCCAAACTCATTCTTTTCTCCCATCATCTGTTTTTTCAAGGTAGGACAAATAGTCGTTTACCTGGCAGTGACCTTAATCGGCTCACATAAGGTGCCAACTCCCCCCTCTCACCATGGGGTTGCCCTTCAGATCAGGTGAACTGCGTCAATGATTCTGATGCCCGAGGTACAGACGCATCTAAATCTGACCATCTCACTTCTTTATTCACTGTAAAAAAAAACACCTAGGTTTTTCAAAAGGGACCAACTATTTTCTATGTCACCTGTCATTTTAACTTTAAAATAAACACATTCTGTGTACTCGTTAGTGGGTGCTTGCAAAGGTGTGTGCATTCTTGAATGCATTATCCATCGTGCACAGATTAATTATACTTCCATAAACCATGTGACCTTTGTATATGTGACTGCATGTGTGCGTGTAAGTGTCTTTCCTCATGTCAGTGTATCTACATAAATGCTTCCCATTACATGTCTACACGAATGTCTTTCCATTTATATGCATCTGTATGCTTACCTTCTCATGTGCATGCTTGTGCATGCTTTCTTTCAATTTTCACTGCTTCCCTTGTGTAAAAATATAAAGATTGCATTTCCACCTACATTTATCATATTTTGTCAACTAACAAAAATTGCCTATTGATCCATGTATCCTTTTCCTCTTCAATAGATATTTGCTGTGCCTATCCCAATGACCTTCACTAACATTATGGCCTGCTTTTTGCTGTATTCTGCACACAAAAACACAATTTGAATCTCAGCTACACCTATGCTCTTGGACACATTTTTCCCACTCTATTTCCAAAATACCCTCAAAGCTCGCAGACATAATATATATCATTGGGAACATCTCTTCCTCACTTGACACCTGTCTTCTGTGCAAATTCACTTGTTGCACAAACATTTTTAAACGCACATGCATAATACTATTGTAGTGCAACATTTCTCTGTTCTCAACTCCTAGCCATGGCGCAGAAGAAAACCCATTTCTTTTTAAAGAAATAAAATGCCTATTTTTTTTTCTTATTTGCAAGAATGATTTGCCACACATTAAAACCAAACAACCTTTACATATTTCTCAAAATGCATTTCTCAAAAAATATTCCTTGTGAGCTAGCAAACATGACCAAAACCCTGTTCTCGTGTTTGGGACACAACCCATGAAAAAGTATTCAAATACCCATGAGACTTTAATCATGAATTCAACACATAATTAATCAACCATTTATAATTAAAAAAAACAGCTTCTGTAATTTCTTCTTCTTAACCACTGCATCGCACACAGCCTGAATCACTTTCCATTCAAAGGACCATTCACTGTGAACATAGCCTATCTTATCTAACTGCGTAAGTTGTAAAACATTGTCCATTCTCCAGCAGTGTGTGCAGCCTTATCTTGGCACTCTGCCAACACTCTGCCAACTACACACTTCCAACCATAAATCTCCTTTGCTCTACACACACGTTTCTGACACAATTACAGCTCCTTGCTCTGTAGGTACGCAGTTGAGAAGAGAAAACCCATCATTTTTTTTATCTCTTGTCGGTCTTATCTGGTGGCTCAATTTCACCAGAAACCCAGTGTGGTTTTATACCATACAACATTTTTCAAGTCCTTAAAGATGTTTTCTCCATTAATATAAAGGATTTAACCTCCTGTCTGCTTGCATTTTTCTACCCCAGAGCTTTTTAAGTGCCTATGTTTTTTTTTTAAAAACACAAATCATCCTTCCTCAGACAAGCATACTTTTCTGTGTCCTTCGTTCCTGATAAACCAAATGTGAAACCTTATTGTGTAAAGTTATTTGGACAGCTCAGCTGGTCTATTTTTGGCAAATACAAGAATTAACATCATACTTGCTGGATTTTGGTTTCTATAAGAGTTTGAAGTGAACTACTTTTTTTCAACCTTTCCTTCATTTTTTAAAACTTTATATTATTGTTATCAAAATTTAAACAACATGCCCCTAGGTACTTTGGTCCATAGCACATATTTATCTCCGATTAATTGATCACTTTTAATTCCTGGCTTGATACCAATTTTTTCTTAAAACTCAATATAATGCATTCTCTGCAATACTTCAATACATATACACAAATGTACAGTGCGCAAAATACAACACATAAAACAAGACAAACAGACAAACACACTCGACCGGTCACATGTATTCTTCTCTCTACAATCCTTCTCTGAGACTTGTTTTACACCCTAAAATACCCCTATGGGGTTAGAATTAACCTCTTTAGGTCTGTCTTTAACCAGACCCGTCTCCTACGTCATCCGCTATGGGACTCTAGGTTCAAATTTCTTCTGGTACATTCCTTAAAATGCAGGCTGTGGCACACTCTATTTATCGTGGCCTCACTCAAGATACTTCTTACTAGCTTGGCCTCTCTCAAGTCAATTGCTCAATATATACAATACTCATATTCTCAAGCTACGTTTGCTCCACCTTCCCGTTACATCCTAGGCTACTAAAAAACATTGATTTTCACCAAAAAAGATCCTAAGGGCCATCCCTCATAAGTGATAAAAATTGTTTCTAAAAGCTGTTCAAACATTAACTCAAAAAATATGTTTTCAAAAAGTAACCTAAAAAAATTACTTTCAGAAGTTTTTTTCAAAAATGTGTCTCCCGAATATCAAAAAATAATGCATTAATTATTTTTTCTTGAAGACCCCCAAAAATGACTAAATTCAAAAAAAAAATTGGAAGATTTCCAAAAAGGGACTTTGAAATAATTTTCTTGGAAAACTGCCAAAATATTCCCCTTCACTCCCCAGCGGCAAGACCCTTCCATCATGCTATCAGGCCTGCAACAGGTCCCTTCTCTTTTTAGTGGGCAGGCAACTGCAGTTTGTTCTCCCACCCAACATCCCATCTCTCTCTCTTTTCCCCTCTTCCATGCTTCATAGCATACTTTACCTTATCTGCCAGGTTCAGTTCATAGTCCTTGAGACATCAACTAAGGACTCCTGGCTTTGGTTCGCCAAATGTAGAGGAGGGTCCCACCACCCCCTCTCTCTGGGCCTTTGCATCTCTGGGGTCAGGAAGACACTCTGGAGACACTCTGGAGCAAATTAGCAGACTGAGGCAGAATTTTCAAGTCAGCAAGTGTATTGCTTCCATCAGGCAAGACACAGGATACACATCAACTACATCTCTGGGACTCTGCTAAAATCACTAGACTCACTCCAGGGAGGTGAGGTGATGGCCTGATCAAAAGCACAACCCCTTTCCTGCCTGTGATTCATTGCCTATAGTGGCATGATTAATATGCAGTCCCTCTTCCTACCTGTGATTCGCCGGCCTTTCTGCCACTCAGACCTACTCTAGACTAGTTTTACTCACTCAGTCCCCCCACCATTGTCCCGTGGATGAATCTTTATAAAAAAGACTGTTCAGTGAGGTCACAATGAGTTAGCAAAAAATCAACCATTTTGTATGCTAAAGCAAGCATCGATCTTAGAGTGCCTGACCCTGTCTTTAAACCAAAAATGGCTGTCCACATTACAAAATGCCTTACCAACCTATTTTTACATAAAACTTGGTACCTGCTCTGATTTGAATCTAGTTTCTATGATAATGTATCATAAAATGTACTACCTGATACATTCTCTACTGCACATGACGTTTTGACTCTAAAAAATATTCTGATTTCTGTAACATTTAAAGTCATTGATCACCGCAACAAGTTATATACATTCGGTTTGAGGGGGGGTGGGTCTATCTCCGTTACATTCAGTTTGAGGGGGATGCTATAACCACTTCTATACAAGTGGATCTCAAAAATGCTATTTCTCTGTTCCACTGCACTCTAACTCACAATATCTCACTGTGTTTTTACGCATGGGGGATGAGGTTCAAACACACTAGATTACCTAAAGGGTACTGTGAGTCACCAAGTGTCTTTAACAATGTAGTACATGTAGACTTGGGGAACATCCAGGTACCCAGCACCATTGTTTAGTATGTTGATGAACTGCTGGTGTGCAGTGAAAGCAAACTCCAGTGCAGAAAATATTCAATATCACTCTTGCAGCTGTTGGCCCGCAAGGGGTACAAGGTTGACAAGGCCAAATTGTAGTATTGCCTGCAGGAAGTACTGTACTTAGGGCAATTGATATCTGTGAATGGGAAAAAGATCATTCCTGATCGAGCCGCATCTGTGCGCGCTACCCCACGACCCACCACAGTGATGGAGATGCAAAGGTTTATAGGCTTATGCCACTATTGCAGGGCCTGGATACTTGATTATGCAGCATACACCAGGCCCCTTCTACATGGCCTCAAGGAGGCCCAAACGACTGACAACAAGATTGCATGGACGAAGAACATGCTAACTGAGTTTCAGGCCCTTAAAATAGTGATTTCAACAGCCCCAGTGTTAGCAACCCCAGACTACACCCAGGAATTTTACTTATTTTCCCACTCTAACAGCCAACTCATGACTGCAGTGCTGACTCAGAAAAGCACGATGGGCCATATGCCATTGGCCTACTACAGCGGTACGTTAGACTCAGTGCTGCAAGGACAATTCGCATGCGAGCATACACTTGCTGCCACAGCAGCAGCGATCGAAAAAAGCTGCACCGTAGTAATGGGGTGCTCCAGCACTTTATACGTGGAGCATGCAGTGTTTGCTATCCTGGAAAGATGAAAATCCACCTTCACTACCCAAAGAGTGTCTGCCTATGAGATCATATTGTCTAGCCCAAACATCCACATTGTACGATGCAATCGGTAAACACTGCAACATTTTTTACTGAAGACATGGTGCAACATGACTTCATATCATACGAGATGGAGGACATCACCAAGGCAAAAGACAGCCCACTTGAGGGGGGGTCCTCTTCATTGATGGGTCAGCAATAATTTACCAGGGCACAGGTTTAAGACATACTGGTGCAGCTGTAGTGCGCCTTATGAACGGCGAATATGAAACACTAGTGCAGAAATGATTATCCATGCACTTTTGAACTCAGGCGGCAGAGCTCGTAGCACTCATAGAAGCACTACAAGCTTCACAAGGATGCCACATGACCATCTATTTAGATTCGGCATATGTCACTACAACGGTGCACGCCAGTCTCTAACATTGGAAGATAAGGGGGGTTCAGAAGGGATGACGGTTCCCCAGTACAACATGCCGCCTTGGTAGATAAGCTCATTTTTGCACTATTACAACCATCTGCAATGGTGGTGGTAGAAAATGCACCGCCCACACTAACAACAAAGACATGGTCTCTCTCGGTAACGCTGCTGCAAATGCAGCAGCCAAAATAGCTGCATATCTTCCAGTACCTCAATCAGCAGAATGCCCGGTGTTAATGCCCAATGTTGAGCAGCCCCCTGTCCCTTACAATACTCTACCAACTTCACAATTAATTGAGTTACAGGGGAAGGCCCCAAAGGAAGAAAAACAACTGTGGTTGAAAAGGGAATTCAAACTACTGACTTATTATGGAGACAGGAAATAACAGGGAAAGCAGCTATGCCGACACAAGTTGTTGGTAGCAGTGTTTTACCAGCTTCACCATCCGCTACATATCTCTAAGCAGCACAACCATGTGCACATCCAGTTGCAAAATGTGCCGCTAAATGTTTAATACGTAAGGTTTTTCCTTGATGGGGTGTGTGTGATGTATTACAATTTTTTATGAATTGGTCAAAGAAATTGCAGATTTGCTTGGCATTAAACATCAAATGTATACAATTTACCACCCCCAGGCCAATGCAGTTGTGGAGAGGATTAACAGCCTGCTCAAATGTAAACTATCCAAACTTTGCACCACGTTAAAGAAAAATTGGATGCACCGCTTGCTGTTAGTGTATTTCAGTTTGCGCTCACAGCTGTGCAAAGATCACCATTTATCGACCCATGAGGTGGTCACTGGTCACTGCATGCATACACCTCTGTCTCCTGTTAGAAGGGCATCAGATGCACACAGAGCAGCATCAGTGTTAGGAGACACATTTCACAGTTACTTGACCACCCTAAAATGGGCCATTAAACTTGTCTCTCGACAGATTTCACTACCCTAATCAGAGGAAAACACAGGCGCTGTAGGTGCTGCACCATCGGCTTCCTCATGCACCCAACCATTGCTACCAGGCGACCTGATCTACATGTGAAATTTCATCCACTGGTGGAGCGACCACAGGTATAACGGGCCATATCGGGTCATCTTCTCCACTTCCCTTGCTGTTAAAGTAAAGGAGCTGCACTACTGGATCCACCTATCAGATGCCCAGAGAGCACCCCTGAATACACCATAGTGGCTTTCTGTGCCTAACAGCCATCATTTCTATCTGCCTCCCTCTTGACCACTTCCTGCGAGTGTCCTCATGATATACCTGCACTATACAGCACTTTTACACAGGGGGCGCTCCCTTTCAGCCTCCCACACTCTCTCTCTCTCTCTCTCTCTCTCTCAAATAATAAATATTGCGTTTCATACACAGCAGAAGTTGTTACCGGCACTCTCAAATGCCTCATTGTATCTTAAAAAGAGAGTTAGGGGGGCGCTGTTGCGCACGAGACGGAATGGTCGCACTCGTGTGAGCTCCTGCGACGACCAAGGCCTGGAAGCCAATAACATGAATAATTTGACTTGGTTCGCATGAAAAACGCGAACAATCCATGAAGCAACACCTCATCCAACTGCAAGCGAAGTCCCGTGAAGAAACTCGCTCAACTGACGGAGCCGCGCCGTGAGAAAGATCATACGGCCAGGCCGCTGCAGGAGGAGGGGAGGAGTCCGGCGACGGTGGCGCGGGCAGCCGAGGACGCAGAGAAGACACAGCGGGTCGGGTGGGGGGACGCGGGCGCTCCGGAGGCCGTCGAGCGCCTGCTGCCTTTCCCCCCTCCCACCCCCGCCTGGGCACGAAACATCCGGAGGATCGGAGACAGGGCCGCGGCCCGCAAGGTAGGAGGGTGCGGGTGCCTGGCTGGACTACTGCTCCCCGGCGGCCTGCGGGGGTACGCGGCTGCGGTCTGGCCGTGGGCGCTTGGGAGGTCCGCACCGAGGGATTGGGCCTCCCTGCGCTAACGGACATCTGGTGAACTGAGCGAACCCGAATACGAGACCAGCGGGGTGATCTACCTTCCTGCCCACGCATATAGGCGCCCGGGCGTGTGCCCCATACCACATCCCTTATAAAACCGTGGACACTCGGTAACCCAAAGGGACCCCCACGGCTGGCCCGAGTGCAGACGCTCGATAACTGGGCACGGACATTAAGGCACATTTGAACGAGGCGGTGGTCATCGGAGGCGGCGGGCCTGCGGCGCTCTGGAAGTCACTGGTGGTGGGGGAGTGTTGCGACAGCCAGCAGCCCCACGTGCGGGATAAGAGCCTATTACTCCGCGGATTGGAAAGGCAATGCGGTGTATCTCCCTGGCCCACTGCTATCACAGACATCACACCTCAACGCGCCGAGAGGGCACGGAAGAATCTGGGGCCAGAGGAGTTGTGGAGCTGATGGGAATGCTCCCTGTTGGTGGCTAACGTGGCCGCAGCGATCACTGCGGCCACATAGGTCCAGTGCCGGAGGTCAAGGCAATAGGTGGGGCGGAAGGAACTGGAACGTGCTCTCTGGCCACGGCGGTCGCATACATCAGGCTGGAGGAAATACCACAAGCTTCACGCATAAGCAGGCTGCGGACACTAGACAATCTCCAGAGCCTCGAGAGGGGTGGAGGTGGAGTAGACTCCGTACAGACAATGCCCAATCGTTCTGGTCAAAAGAAAGTGAAGGGATCCATTGAAAGATTCACGAAAGCACTCGACAGAGGAGCACAACCCTCGATGTCTGAAGACGTGCCACCAAGTGAACAACCGGCGGCTCAAGCGGCCATGATGGATCCGCAAGCGGTCTTCCAAGCAATGCAACAGGGATTTGCCGCGCTCAATGTCAAATTGGATGGTATAACAGCTGATGTCACATCCATTAAAACCAAGCTAGACAAGACAACAGCACGCATTACAGAAGCGGAGACAAGAATATCCGGAGCCGAAGACGCACTTGAGGCCTTGAAGACCACGGTGACTACAATGGCGATCGATCTGGGAACAGTGAAATCTAAGTGTGAGGATTTGGAGGCCAGGTCTCGACGGAACAATATCCGCATTGTCGGGGTTCCAGAGGAAGCTCTAAAGGGGTCAATGGAAAAGGCAGTGGAAGACCTCCTCCGTAGTCTACTGGGGGATCCTGGCTGGTCGGCAATGTTCATTGTGGAAAGGGCACACAGATCACTGGCACCCAAACCGAAGCCTGGGGCATACCCCAGGCCTATTATCGCATGCCTGCTCAACTACAGAGACAGAGATCTGATATTAAGAGCTGCCAGGGAGAAACAGGAATTAAGGTGGGAGGCCAACATAATCCGCATTTTTCCAGACTTCACGCTGGCGGTACAGCAGGAAAGGAAACTGTTCACGGGTGTAAAGAAGCTACTACGCGAACGCCAAGTAAAATACGCCATGCTCTATCCGGCAAGGCTCAAGATACAGCATCAAAACAAGACATACTTCTTTACGTTCCCCGAGGAAGCGGCAAGCTTCGTTGAGACACACATCCCCGGCCCTGTCGGGAGGCCTAGAAACGAGGAAGACGCATGAAACATACGGGAGACAAAATACTACTATGGTACTGATTCAAAAGGGACTGCGAACAGCTAACGCCCCCTATTGAGGGGCCCACATGTGGGAAAATTAACACTAAACTGAACAATCACATATGCTAGCTCCACCCCCATGTGCTGACATGTATGAGAGTAACAACGGAGAACCAGTCATATTGGGAATGACGATGAGAGGTCCGGGCAATGGTGGTCGCTACAGCCCCCCCTGTAGCAGGTGCACGTTAAATGTTGGGAGGAGGAAGGGTGGGATCAATAAGCATAGTTAAAGTTCGGGGAACTATGAGGGAGGGGGGAGGGGATGGGCAGATGGTTTGGGATGTTAGTTATGAAAAAGTTGAGGTTAAAATGAAAAGCGCACAAGTCTTCGACACTACAACTATTAAATACACAGTTAGGTTACACATCCAAGGAAACGGTCACAATCAATGGTTAGATAATGGCTAGACCAGACACTGACGGCTTGAAAATATTGAGCTGGAATGTACGCGGTTTGGGTATCCACATGAAGAAGAGAAAGATAATAGCATACATAAACAGGCTAGGCCCCAAAATAGTTTTCCTACAGGAAACACACCTAGTTCCCCAATTAACTGGACATCTAATCCCGAGTTGGGGGCCTCATCAATATTTTACAACCTACTCGAGAAGGGCGAGGGGGGTAGCGATCCTTATTCATAAATCACTTCAATTCCACTGTATACATTCAGAAACAGACCCTGAGGGCAGATACATATTGCTACATGGAACCCTTAGTGACAGCGAAATAGTCCTCCTTAATGTGTATGGGCCGAACATAGATGACCCAGAATTCTATGCTGGAATATTCGAGAAATTGGCAAACTACCCGACGGCCCATTTAATCTGCGGGGGGGATTTCAACACCATCCTTGATGTAAACCTGGATCGCACGTCAACACGGGCTAGGACACTCACCAAGGCGGCACAGAAAATACACCTTCACATGTCTGACCTCGACCTGAGAGATGCATGGAGAGCGCTAAATCCGTCCAAAAGGGAATACACATTCTACTCCTCTGTCCACGACATGCACTCAAGAATAGACTTATGGCTGGTTGACAATGAGTTGCTGGGTTGGGTTACAGATACACATATTCACCCCAGGACGTATTCGGATCACTCCCCGATACAGCTAACAATTAAAATTCCCGGAATCAGGGCATGTAGGCCACCATGGAGGTTTAAGCCCCTGGCTCTCCAAGATCTCGTCTATAGAAACGCAATGGCTAGTAAAATACAGGAGTTTTTTTAGATCAATGAGGGAACGGTGTCTGGTCCAGCAATACTGTGGCAGGCATTCAAGGTTTGCATCAGAGGCAGCTCTATAGCTGTTGAATGCGGAGTCCTGAGGGACATTAGGGGCAGACTGTCACGACTAGATACACAGATAGCTACCTTACAAACTCAATATGCACACTCTCCGTCAGCGCAAACAAGCGCTGACATTAAAGCCAGACTAGATGAATACAAGGAAGCAGCGGAGCAGGAGATCCGCTACTTCGACAGACCAGTGGCGGCACGACGGTATGGGGAGGGAGAAAGACCAGGGAGACTGCTGGCGAGAATGGTAAGGGGAGAGAGAGGCATGACAACGATATCGTGCGTACAGCAGCTGGATGGCACAGTGACCACTGAAGATGCTGAGGTGAAAAAGGTATTTTACGATTTCTATAAGAAATTGTACTCCCCTCAATGTGACAGTACTGATGCGGAGATAGACACCTACCTATCCCAAATACCGACAACACTTCTGGCTGACGCCACCAGGGAGTCCCTCGAGACCCCGATCACGGAGGCAGAGATAGCCGAAGCGATAAAAGCGCTGCCCAACGGGAAAGCCCCAGGCACAGACGGTTTGGGAGCGGAGTTCTACAAAGAATTCAGCGATCTCCTTGTGCCCAGGTTATACTCTGTGTGGATAGAGGCCTTGAATAAAGGAGAACTCCCTGAAACAACAAGGGAAGCAGTTATCACGCTATTGCTCAAACAGGGGAAACCGCCAGAGGAGTGTGGGTCGTACAGGCCGTTGTCGCTAATGAACACAGATGCGAAGATTTTCGCTAAAATGCTGGCAACCAGATTATCATCGTTAATGCCATACATGGTACATGACGATCAGGCAGGTTTTATTATGGGCAGATCCACAGCCACCAACATCAGACGATGCCACAAGATACTAGCAACAATATCCCCAGAGACCCAGGGGGTAGCGGTCTCGCTGGATATGCAAAAAGCGTTCGATACGGTTTTTTGGCCCTTTTTATTTGGGGTGATACGCAACTACGGCTTTGGTCCCAATATCATAAGGTGGATTCATGTTTTATACGCTCACCCTTATGCCAGGATCAGAATCAATGGCGCCTTAACGGAAGTCCTGGAACTGTTGGGAGGCACTCGACAGGGTTGTCCCCTGTCGCCACTACTGTTCGCTCTAGTGATAGAACCGCTGGCTGACGTTCTCAGGGCACGTTATAGCGCATACGGAATATGGTTGGAAGGCAGGAGGCAGATCATCACTTTATACGCCGATGACATTTTATTATATTTTAGTAACCCGGACCGCACACTGGGCAAGGTGCTGGCCGAGGTGAATAAGTTCGGCGGGTATTCTGGATTGAGACTCAACCCTAATAAATCGGAGGTATTCCCACTCACGAAAAATACAACGGAGCCCAAGGACTTATGCGGGCTCATATGGAGCCCCACACATATACTCTATCTGGGAGCATATATAGCGAGGACGGCCCAGCTCACACGAGCACTAAACTATAATGCATTGTCTGACTCCCTGTGTGCAAAAATGAAGCGCTGGAGCACCCTTCCTATATCACTAATGGGGAGAATAGCCCTTGTTAAGATGATCATACTGCCAAAACTTTTCTACCTGTTTCACACAGTCCCGGTGTGGCCAGGGCGCACACTGTTTTCCAAGATGAAGAGTGCCTGCACATTGTTCGTCTGGGGCGGGCACCCCAGGCTTAATTGGAAGACATTATCTAACGCATACCAACGGGGGGGACTGGCTGCTCCGGATCTGGAGCTATATTACCTCTCGGCGCAGGCTTACTATGCTGCATACTGGGCCGCAAACTTCATTGACCCGGGGCCGCAGCCACATGACCGACAAGCTAAAGAATCAATACTGGCTCTGCATAAAATGCTGGAACCGGCACCAAAACACCATAACTCCTTAGACCCCACAAAGGTGACAACCACAGCATGGGCTAAGATAGCGGATATATTTGGCAAGGGCAGGCTGTATCACCCGAGTATGCCGATATGGGGGGACCCGCGTTCACCATTCTCTCTCGGGGGGGAGGTGGCTATGCATTGGAATTCCAGAGGGATTGCGCAGTGTGGCCAGCTGTTCCGGGATGGGCTATTTGCTACATGGGACGACCTAAAGGAAGTAGTGGGGAACACGAATAGACACAAATGGCAGTACCACCAAATTAAAGACACCATGCAAAGGGCTTATCCCTCCATTCCGAAAGAACCAGAAATAAATATGGGGCTGGGTTACATGTTCACAAGTGGGACCCAAAAAGTCACGGCTGCTGCACTCTATAAAATCATAACCCAGACACGCCCAGAAGGGGTCCACCAGGCCAGGACCAACTGGGAATTAGACTTGGGGCAACAAATAGAGGACTACGAATGGACGCAAATATGTATGCTGACCAAAAGTATTTCATGCAACTCCAGATATAAGCTTATACACTATAAAATAATACATAGGCTGCATTACACACCTGCAAAGCTTCAGCGAATCTACCCCTCCACCTCGGGATTGTGCCCGAGGTGCCATGCTGAGGACGCAAATATCTACCATATGCTTTGGGAATGTATAAAATTGAAAGAGTACTGGAGGGAGGTCTGTGCTACGCTTGATGAAATGGCGGATCTACCTGTCCTATGGACACCAAAGCTATGTATGCTGGGTGTGGTGGGGAAGATGAACCCAATGTGGCGTAAACTATAAAATTTGAGCTTGCTAATTGCCAAAAGGGCAATATTGTTGAAATGGAAAAGTGTAACCCCCCCAACTAAGGCAGATTGGGAAAAAGACATGTTGTGGACCAATGACACTGAAGAAATGTATATAGACTCTGTACTACCCATAGCCAGACCCAGAAATATATGGGACCGGTACAAGCAGTACCTTGCGGACAGGGCTATAGCGGAAGAACCAGCATCGGAGAATACCTGATTGTGTAACATTATTGAAGTGTAATTACGTTGGAATGGTGAAATGTATGTGATCGACTTGTGTGCACCAATAAATAAAGTTTTAATAGAGTTTCAAACTTTGCATATTCGTATTTGCATGCCCTACATTTGTATCATGGGGCAATACGCACTATCAAATATAAAATGGGGGTTAGGTCTATAGAAACACCATTGTTAATAATGTACTCAATGTAAACACAAATGCAGCTGTGTCTCTATTTTCTCAAATACACAATACTAAGGCCACATTTAATTCCATCTCTGCCAAAGTGTGCCCACTAGCTCAGGATTGTTAAAATTGATTGTCAGATCTCTATTATTTTCCAAATATATTTACAATGCAAGCTGCACCAATAACACCAGTAGTTGTAGAATTACCAATGAATATATAAAAAACACTAGGTGCACATAAAGGCAACCAAGAGGACAAAATATGTTGCCCACCATGGGCTTGGCTGGGATGCTATAGAGGATGTGCGTCACCCAGAATTGTCCAACAGTTGGTATACGGACTTGAGCACTGTGGGAAGAGAAAAAGTGAATGGGAGTTGCTATGTTTGTTCGTTGATACTGCATGCATCAGGGGCCCCCAAGGTCTCAGTGCCGCAGGAAGTACCTATTCTAGAGGCTCAGTGTCTGATACATCTGGTGCTATGCAGAATACAAGGCATTTTCCAGGCACACAGTGTAAGGCTTGAAGTGTCAGATCCAAATGAACTGCAGTGCAACAACATCCCAGAACTGTAAAGTGTCTGCGGAGGCCACATTTGGTAGTACAAGGACTCAAATATGTGGCGAAAAAGTGGTAAGAAACAACGCTGAGTTGCATGGTGGGAGGATTGATCAGGTTCGAAGACAAGGTCCTGGCCTGAGTGAATACAGCATGTGCACCATTATGGACTGATCATATTGCAATACTGACGCAGATAGAAGCAATGGAGAAAACTGTGAAAGTGCACAGAGAGGAGATATATGGACTTTGCTTTTTACAATGAAGAGACTATTTCTGTGGGGGCCAATGAGCATTTTAACAAATCCTTGCTCATCTGAGACCTCAAGAAAGGCAGAGCCACAGTAATGGAGTATTATTGGGTGTGCAGTCAGCAGGTGTCCTTGCACCTGCCACCATCATGGAGGGGCTACTGTTACCTTGCTACCCTGCACTCAGTACTGCTTGTAATCACAAAAGACCATCTCCAAGAAGGGCCGGCAGACTCATCCCTTCAAACGGCAGTTGCCACTATCAGTCTGCTCACCATAAACCCGCTGCATGCCCCAGCGTTCCACATCCCTCCTGAAAGCGAAAGGAAAGAGCAGTTGCGGGGTAAGAAGAGATCTAAGTACCTATCTCATGACTCATCCAAACTTCTCACGAGATATCTGATGAGTATAGGCTGTTAAGTGGTGCAGAGACATTCTTTACATCACTATTACTGCCTGGGGTCCAAGCAGCTGCCAATGTCAAATGGCTGCAAATTGCAAGCGTGGAGCTTATACAGTTGGAAAACGACACTGAACAAGGGTTCAACACCATAAACGTGGAATTAGGAGCACTGAGATTGGTTTTAATGCAGAACTGCTATGTTCTTGACTGCCTCACATCGATGGAAGGTGGCTTGTGCAAAAATATTGGAGATTTCTGCTGCACATTCGTGCCTCCTAACGATGCAGAGAACGGCTCGCTCATGCAAATAATAGGGGCTATACACACTCTGGGAATGCCTGTAAAGAAATAAGTGGGAACTGCAGTCTTTGGTAGTCTTCACCTTGTTTTTGCTTGAAACAGTCTGTCTCCTGTTTTCATCATTGTGGGTGGACCCACTGAAATATTTCCTATGGCTGCATAGCAGCCGGGGAGCTGACCGCCGAGTTGACTGCAGTCTTTGGCAGTCCTTGGCAGTCCTTGGCAGCAATGGAAGCAATGGAGTCAACAGAAGCAATGGAAGCTGTTGTACCCCCTGCTTCCAGCACCGCTCCATGTACGGCTTCATGTACGACCCAGGGCGACCACAAGGGACGGTGCCTTAGAAGCTCCTGCACCCGCCATGAGGGAAAAGTGCCCCCGGCTCCTGGCAGGGTTCGCTCCTCCTCAGTCCTGAAATTACCTCTACCAACTTTCCATCTGCAGCTCTCGGAAGCTCTTGGAAAGCCCTACCCATGCAGTGTGTGTGCTTCTGGGTCGACTGATCGAGACTCCACGCTGCGCATGCCACAGAAAAACACCAATCAACTCGATGGAAAATCCGCCACAAACGCACTGACCTTTCTCCACTGGCACCTGCCCTCTCTGGTTCCCCGGGCTCCCCTGGCCCAGACCCCATCACCCCCTGCTCCTTACCTGCACATGGTGGGCCGGCACCACCTGTCGGAGGAGAGATAGCAAAGGTCCCTGCAGTGGGAGCAGCTTTGTGGTGTGGGTTTCCGGAGGACCGCAGCAATGTGAAGAAAACCATGGCATGGAGGGCTCCGGGCAAGTTTCAGACGAAGCGAAAATCACCTCCCGCTGCACGGTGGCTCCCTTACACAAAGTAAGACGGGAGGGGGTGACGATTTCCCCGTGCCTCTTGTGCCTCCTGTCCTCCTGGCAAAATCCTCTCAACTTGGAGGTGAAACCTCCGGCAAAATTCTCCTTCACGTACTGGTCGAGGATCAAGCTGAGGGTAGAGGCGGCACAGTGGTCAGCTCTTCAAACTGGGCGTAAACCCCTGAGATACTCGACTCGCCACCCCAAAGTAAAAACAAAAGTGTCTTCACAACTGAGGAAGATGACAGGCTTGGCGCTGAATCTAGCCTGCTGGACTAATCACAGGCAACAACTAAGAAAGAAAACTCTATGAAGCAACAGTCTTCTTTTCTTCCTTGAAAGAAGCAAACCAAAAACAAATTAGCTATGACTCACCCTCAGAGAAAACCAACGACTAAGAAAAAAATGAGAAACGCTATCCCACAATGTCTGCATCCACCAGAAAAACACACGAGGAGGGAACGTAAGAAAAGACAATGGCAACTCACACAAGAAAATGCTTCCCAAACCAATGCTATCTAATGCATTAAAGGATTTCTTTAAGAAGCAGTGTAAGCGGAAATTTGACCTAACAGCCGAACTGTCAGATGCTGAAATACTGGAGGCAGTGCAAGAGAAACAGCCAGCTACAAAATCCCAGAAAACAGAAGACATTTTTATTGACAATATACACAAGTCTGCACCTCAGCCTGCACAGGTGCCGAAGAACATAAACCTTCTTTTCTGTTTGACACGCTGGCACAGCAAAGTCACCTGCAGGGAGAGGCGTGTGATGCAGAACCACTAACCGAAAGGAGAAAAAACATGGGCGTGCCCACAAATTGCCTCTCGCTCCACACACCCCCAAGAACAATCTCTCCCCAAAAGTCTGTGCTTGATACAGACTATATGCTCCCAAAAAGCTTGGTTTGGTTTTTCGACCTTTCATCTGAGAATGTGTATACACCACACAAAGATAGAACTTGGTTAGTGCACGTGTCTCCAATTACAAGAAAAACCAAGGTGAAGAAACAAACCACCCCGAAAAAATCTCCCCTGAAAGCCTCAGAAGCACAGGCCCAACCCACAACGTGTAACAAGGGAAAAAAGAGCAGTACCCATCTAGTCCTTCGCACAATGTCCCTGCTTACTCCAAAGTCAACAATGGGCCCTTCAAAGAGACCATTAGAGCGTGAGACCCAAAACACCAAGGGACCGCAAAACCACCACCAAGCTCCACAACTAAAGTACAATTGTATCTTTACGGATGGACAAACCCCACAAACCGTTGAATCAAAATGCAACTACATCGAACTTAACTACGGCCACAAAGAGCCGAACAAAGATTTCTTTATCTTTGAAGACCTAAAAATAAAATCGAAAGTAGCTTCTCGTGACAGACGACAAGTTACACTTCGTCTTTCAGCTACGGAGGACTTATGACCTGAAACGACTAGCTCTACAAACAACGCCCCTCCGATAACTTTCTAAAAACAAAACACAAAACACTTTGAGTGAGACAAAACGTCACGATGCACCGCACTTTTCAACAAACCAATGTCCTAGACAGGAAAACCTTGACAAATCGCTAATAGCAGTGGAAGACTTCCTCGCGGACAAGACATCTATGAACATAAGTCAGCACCTCTCGCCTGTGGATGAAATGTCTCAGGAGGGGAGCATAACAGAAGATCAAACTGACCCATGTGATACACCACCAAAGTCTAAAGATGAACACCCTGACATCCCGAATACTCCGGCTGGAAACTTCGGAGCTCTATTCAGGACCTTAGAAGAAGGGTGTAAGAAACAAGGGTCAACAACAGACTGGGTTTCTCCACATACCCCCTCACCTATACATAGAAAAGTTGAATGTATGCCTAAACACAGAAAATACCATACTAAAAGAACTGCAAGGCCGAAAAGAGAGGATACTCTGGACAAGTAACGAGCGTTTGAAAACGTGAAAAACACCACAACATCAACCCACAGAAGGTTAAGATCAAAAACACTGAAAAAACGCTAAAACCATACAGACCACTACGCCTGTCAACCACGCCGTAGACAAGTAAACGAAGCACATAAAAAACAAACAGGCCAAAAGATAGCCCAATTACGAACATGAGAGCCATACAAATCTTCAAATTCGAGCAAACATAAGACAATTATGATGACCTAGCGCTGAACAGAAAAAACGTTCTCAACCTTTTTGCAAAGATCCATAAACTCAGATCACTGAGGTCGGATGACTTTATACTAGTGGAACCATACCACAAAGGCTGCAAAGCGAAATCCTTCCTTCACATAGTTGCTTCTTCGCCGAAAGCGAGGCCAAAAGACATAGAAGAAAAGTTATCGAGCCTGGGCTATCTATAACTGAACTGAGAGGAAACCACGCTCAAGAGCGAAAACAGGAAAGAGAGTGTGACACTCTTAATCCCAAGCCTCACTACACATCAAGAACGGAGGCTTTATACAGAGGCACAAAGACTGATATGCAAATGAATACGTGGACTCCCTGCTCACTGTGCTCAGAGAGACAGAGCTTCACCTCACTGATGAGGCCCAACAAGGCTGAAACACGTGTATGGGGTTGCTGTTGGTACTCTTGTTCAAAGACGAATTGCCATAGCATTTCGGTGTTGGACTGCCCATGTGGGCGGGACAAAGACTGATATGCAAATGGATATTTCCTATCTGTGAAAGGTACAGTGAGCAAAAAGCGTGTGCTGGAAACTCTCATCTCAGAACAGGTTATCATGCCATGTTTTTTCTGGAGAGGAGCGCCTGCTACCTTTTTTGTAATATTTGCAAGGAACTTGGGGTTGGCCCCCTGAGTTACCTGGGAGCAACCAGACGTGGACTCCCTGCTCGCTCTGCTCAGAGAGACACAGCTTCACCTCACTGATGAGGCCCAACAAGGCTGAAACACGTGTATGTGGTTGCTGTTGGTACTCTTGTTCAGAGAGGAATTGCCATAGCATTTCGGTGCTGGACTGCCCATGTGGGCGGGACAAAGACTGATATGCAAATGAATATTTCCCATCTGTGAAAGGTACAGTGAGCAAAAGGCGTGTGCTGCAAACTCTCATCTCAGAACAGGTTATCATGCCATGTTCTTTCTGGAGAGGAGCGCCTGCTACCTTTTTTGTAATATTTGCAAGGAACTTGGGGTTGGTCATCCTGAGTTACCTGGGAGCAACCAGACGTGGACTCCCTGCTCACTCTGCTCACAGAGACACAGCTTCAACTCCTTGATGAGGCCCAACAAGGCTGAAACACGTGTATGGGGTTGCTGTTGATACTCTTGTTCAAAGAGGAATTGCCATATCATTTCGGTGTTGGACTGCCCCCATGTGGGCGGGACAAAGACTGATATGCAAATGGGTATTTCCCATCTGTGAAAGGTACAGTGAGCAAAAAGCATGTGCTGGAAACTCTCATCTCAGAACAGGTTATCATGCCATGTTTTTTCTGGAGAGGAGCGCCTGCTAACTTTTTTGTAATATTTGCAAGGAACTTGGGGTTGGCCCCCTGAGTTACCTGGGGGCAACCAGACATGGACTCCCTGCTCACTCTGCTCAGAGAGACACAGCTTCACCTCACTGATGAAGCCCAACAAGGCTGAAACACGTGTATGTGGTTGCTGTTGGTACTCTTGTTCAGAGAGGAATTGCCATAGCATTTCGGTGCTGGACTGCCCATGTGGGCGGGACAAAGACTGATATGCAAATGGATATTTCCCATCTGTGAAAGGTACAGTGAGCAAAAGGCGTGTGGTGCAAACTCTCAACTCAGAACAGATTATCATGCCATGTTCTTTCTGGAGAGGAGCGCCTGCTACCTTTTTTGTAATGTTTCTATAGAGGCAGCAGACATGAACACAAAGGCAGCACTGATCCCGGCTCAAAATATAGAAGAAACAGAAGCCAAACACCAAGTGCACACATCAAAAGAAAACAATGACTTTCGCAGAAAAAAAGGTCGGAAATGGCTTCCACACTCCCCTTGGCAGGAGGAACACCAATTGCAGGAGAGACAGCAGATTTGTTGCTGTACATGACCCTCAAGTGACACCTCATGACAGCACTGAAATGGGCTTGGCCCCTGCACCTTTGAAACAATAGTGGGCCTAGATTCCTAAGGCCCTTGCATCCCACTCAAGAAAATAGCAATCTCCCGATTTAAGACGCCCACTACACAGCGCAGACCTTTCAGATGTCGACAAAACCATGAAAACAATATTGAGGATGGGATCCTGGAACACGAGAGGTCATCAGCACCTCACAAAAACAGATGGTCCAGATCTAGGCAAATTTGACATTCTCTGCCTCCAGGATACCTGGCTGGCTGGTTGAAAAACCCTCAATCTTCGGCTTTGCCATCGCAATTTCTCCTACTCTGAAAGAGTTAATGGGGCGCCCGTTGTCGGGACTTCTATCCGCCGTCCGCTCTGGGAGCGGCACCAACATCCAAAGGAACCTCACTGTGTCCTCCTCCCAGCTTTTAATATTAGTAAACTGGGAACACCTCAATTCACAATCAGGAACAAAGGTGAACATCACGATAGTCATTGTCAACACTTATTGGAATCCGCAAACTACTTAAAAAATATTTTTTTGCTGCTGATGAAACAAACAATCGTTGAACTTTACGTCAAGCAGCAAGTGGCACATATAAATCTTGGTGCACTAACATTCAAAGTGCCCTATGCAATAAAATCACCCTGCTACAAGACAAAATATCAGCCAAAAAATCCTCCCTCCATAACATTGGACTCTCCACTCAAGAAGCCATCCTACATGAACTTGCTATCAACCAAACTAAACCACAAAACCAATTCAACTTTAGAGCTAGCTCCACTGCAGAAGCTAAGAGTATCATTACATCTCTTAAACCTTCTCGATGTCTTGGCGAAACCTGCCCAGTCTCCATCATCAAAGAAGCAACCCAAGAACTAGCTCTTTTCGTCACCTCCTTTATCAACTCATCCTTTAAATCATGCTTTGTGCCTACCAACCTCAAAAATGCCTGGATATTACCCCTCTTAAAAAAAGCCAGCCTAGATCCTAGAGGCCCAACGAATTACAGACCCATAACGACATTTCTGTTCCTCCTTAAAATCTTAGATAAAGCGGCCTATCTACAGATTCAATCCTACTTGGAGATTAATAACCTACTGGGCACCAGACAATCTGGATTCAGACCGAGATATGGAAACAAGACGGCACTCCTTGATCTCAAGAACCAACTAGATGAGCGTAAAGACAGAGGAGACACCTCCATTCTTCTACTCCTAGATCTGTCAGCCACCTTTGATTTGGTAGATCATAAAGTACTATGCAACCATCTTAAATCGACTGCCAACTTCTCCACTAAGGCCACTGCATGGATAAACTCCTTCCTGGATAACAGAACTACAAAGAGTCTTTTCGTCTACCTCAGCTGCCGACCCAGTACCCATCACCTGTGGTGTTCCACAAGGGTCATGTGTCTCCCCTACTTTGTATAACATTTTTACAAAGCCTCGCTTCGATATCCTGGACAAACTGGGTGTCTCATATATTAATTATGCTGATGACACCCAGATCCTCATCCCAATCCTAGGAGACTATGACAAAGACACTAATCTCATAAACAAATCACACAAATCTGGATGGCTATGTCTTAATGACGATAAAACCGAGCTTTTAATCATTGGATCCACCAGCAAACTAAGCAAACTCTCCCACATGTACAAATCTATCACTATTGATACTATTAAAATCAATGTAGCCAAGGAAGTCAACACCTTAGGCTTTTATCTAGACTCAGCCCTCAACCTTGACAAGCAAGTAAATGCCACAGCGTCAGCAACAAGCTACACCTGTAAACTAATTCATGCATGTAAACCATTTCTGTCCACCAACAGCTGCATCACTATTGCACAGGCTTTAATCCTACCAAAACTAGACTACTGATACGCACTTTATCTAGGCACTAGCAAACACAACACTAATAAACTCCAAATCCTGCAAAACAACGCCCTTAGAACAGCATTAGACATTCCCAAAGGACAGCACATATCTGACCAAAGAAGAGCCGCCAATTGGCTGACCATCAATGACAGAATCAAACTTAAAACCCTGAACATTACACATAACTGTCTCAATAACAAAGCACCTGCTTACCTCACATAGAAATTCACTAAGCAAACATCTGAACACTCCATCAGAAAGGCTCAATCCAATAGTATTAGAATCCCTAACTTCAATCTGAAAAGAACTGGAGGCTCAAGCTTCACAGTCCTGGCAGCTCACTTATGGAACTCTATCCGGGATTCCCTAAGAGCCACATCTTCCTTCCATTCCTTCAAAACCAATGTTAAACTCTGGCTACACACTAACGACTGCTGACACATTACCTGACCATTTATCACCTACCTAGACACTTGGGTTGAGATTAAAACACCCATGTTAACTCCTCTTTTTATACCTTTTCTAACACTACATGTTGACGATTACTGTAAATGTAAACCATATTTATGTATCCATAACCCCACCTGTGATGCACGTTTACATATCTCCACTCTGCATACCTCTGCTGATTGCTACTTCAAGCTGCCTATGTATATACAAATATAACCCTAGCTGTAAATGATACCTTGAGAGTAAATGTATGATCTACATGTAAATGTATCCTTGATGGGAAATGTAAGATATATATGTAAATGTAAACTAAGATTTGTAGTATATCCTTTATGTAACTGTAACCTAAGACTTCACAAGTGCCCAGTTGCCTAACGGCCCGGTGTGCTATACAAATAAATAAACAATACAATACAACAATAATCATCTGCGGCGACCTAAACGCTACATGCAACAGGAAGATTTCAACCATCACTGGCGTAAAGACAAAATCCGCATCAGATGAGCGTGGTGATCTCTGGTTAGAACTAATGGATTTTAGGCACTTCTCCAACATCGACCAGTCATTCTAGCAATAAAATCGCATCCCCAAATGGCAAAGAGACAAAACATCAGCAACAATTTACTAAATGTTTGTGTCACGCGCTATTTTGCCGCTAATTACCTCATTTGAGGTGATAACGACAATTCCGAGCGATCACAATCTCCTAACAACAAAGTGGGCCTCATCGCTACCTCGGAACCCAACGGCACCAGCAAAAATCGAAAGTAACAACCAAGGAAACCGACTCCGACTGAGTGCAAGGAATATTGAAGATTCAACAAAAAGTTACAGAAGACAGCTGAAACTAATGGAGAGCGAGAAACTTCCTCAACACCTAACTATCAACCACTGCTCAAAGTATACAAGGACGCAGTGAGAAAACCCAACTAACCACCACAAATGAAAAAACATAATTTTGAGAAAACACTGGTGGACAAGAGATGCACCCTCCAAAAAATAAAAAGAATGGTGTCCAAATACAACTCAAAGACTCTCAGACAAATGCTTCACGAAGAAGCAAAGAAATACAAGTCCTGGGTTAAAGATTACCGTATAAAACTATACCAACAGAACTCGGAAGCCATGTTAAAACAGGTGAGCGGCTATAACTCCAGCTAATTGTGGTCATTGATCAGATCTACAGGAACTCAAACTGACAGAGCCCTTACAAACTGTGTGGGTGAAACTATCTGGGTAACCCATTTCAAAACGTTATTCCACTTACCCCCCTGCAACTATTCACTACTGAAGGAGGAAATGGACGCACCTTGGGTAGATCTGACCAACAAAGATGACATCGAAGGAGTCATTCGCAATCTGAAAACGTTCAGAGCTCCGGTCCCGGACAGGCTGACAAATACCGACTTAAAAAACCATCCCATCGAGTGGACACATTTCATCAGCCTTGTATTCAAAAGGTGCAAAGATTCGAAGCCCATCCCGTCATCATGGAGATCATCGGTGGTGGTCCCTATCTTCAAGAAGGGCAACAAAGAAGATCCCAGAAACTACAGTCCGATTGCATTGCTCGATGCAGTCGGGAAGGTGTTCGGCGCCCTACTACTTGCAAGGTTTCAAACATCGGCCAAGTCTTCACCCACTGCATACCCTTTCCAAGCAGGTTTTATGAAAAACATTGGTACCTCGGTCAACATTATGCTCCTGAGCATTGTAAAAAGCAGAATCATAGAGGGCAGCCCAATGGATTTTCTTGCATTCATCAATCTGGCGCAAGCTTTCGACCAGGCGGACCGAGAAAGACTGTGGACCAAACTCTCAGCTTGGAATTATCCTAAGGCAATTCTTGACCCAATAGGAGCACTACACTCCGAAAGCAAAATGAGATTCCGACTCAGCCAACAGGGCTGCCTATCAGAAGATATACCCAACGCAAGGGGGGTTAAACAAGGGTGCCCCTTGGCCCCAGCACTTTTCATCACATAGCTTGTTGGCTTTCAAGAATCAGAAGCAAGCGTCAGGTCATTTCCGCCCAAAATCAGACATCTGGCAGTTTCCTGCTTGTTGTACGCAGACGATATGATTCTCTTCGACCAAACGGCAATTGGTCTCCAAAGGCAACTCAATAACCTCTCATAGTACAGACGTCTGAACAACTTGGAAATAAAGACAAAACTAATGTTATGCTACTGGTAAAATCAGCCAAAAGAAAAGAAAATCTAAGGTGGAATCTCTAAGGTTTCCAGATTGAGAAAGTCCACGAATGTAAGTACCTAGGAGTCATGCTAGACAGTTCAAGATCCGAAACCAGAATGCAGCAAGCCCTATGTGAAAAAAATCGGAACCTTACATCTCAAGCCCAAGCGGTGGACAACAAATTTGGCAGTTTTTCCCTTCTGCCGGAAATAAAATTCTACAAAGCAAAGGTTGTCCCCTCATTAATATATGGGGCAGACGCAATACCAAACATCCCCAGGGAAATATGGCAGAAATTCGAAGGCTACTTCTGGAAAACGGTATTAAACTTACCTAAGTCCACTACTATTCCATCCATAAGACATGAGCAGAACCTGCTCTCGTTGAAAGCCACGGTTGAGTGCAGTAGCATGCTGTTCTTCAGAAAAACTTGGATGCCGGAAAGCCCCCGATGTGTCATCTGATTAGCAACGAGATGAAAGGAGGGCGCTGCAAAATGCTGAATAACTGGGTAAACACAAAAAAGATTCAGTTGGCATCAATACAATGCACGAGGAAGATCTCATCCAGAACCCTCAAAGGATTAAAAAGAAAATGGAGAAGCTGGACTGGATTTGCACTCAAGAACTTGCGGAGAAAAAAAAACGGACAAAGCATCTCCCTCCAACCACAAATAAGTTAAACCAGACTCAAGAATTTATCAAAAGATTCTCAAACAAGGGGGGCGCTCGAGAGCCCGACCAAGATGGCCGTGAGTCTGTGAAGCTCTCCGGCACCCCTACCAATCCGGACGTTATCCTGCTGACTCCTGGGCTATCCTGGCGCCCAGCTGCGGTGCGCTGCCAGTGAACCTTCCTGTGGTCCCGGGAGGCGAGGTCCGGTACCTGCTCTTGCGGGCGAGACTCTGGACTGTCGACTGGGAGTCCCGGCGGAGAATAGAGAGGAGGAGGCCCTGCGGGAGTACCGCTGCCGCGCGGGGGCCTGTCCACGGGCGGGTGCGCTCCTGGCCCGGGGCTGCGGGGCGTGGGTGGTGAGATGGTTGAGCCCGCCTTGTATCTGGAGGAGGCGGGGTGGCTGCGGTGACGCAGAGGCCGGGAGTGGAGGCGGCGCTGCGGCAAGAAACCCCGAAGGAGCCCTGTTGGGAGGTGAAGACATGGGACCGGCCTGGTGGACTGCCCTGCCTACCGAGGTGGAGGTGTGATGGGTGTTGCTACTACTGGTGCTGGCCGGTAGGAAGCCCTGCTGCAGAGGAGCGCGACCTTGGAGAGGAGCTCCGGTGGTGGAGGGGCGCTCCTGTGGGGGTCCCCCCTTGTGGACGCGAGCTGGTGCCCAACTAATTGGAGAGACATTTTCTCCCCAGATCCTCGGGAGCGGAGACTGACATCGGAAGAGTGAGAGCGCCGGAGGGGCCTGGTGTGAAAGGAGGAGCCCCTCGGTGGACCCTGTGAGGCCTCGGGGCAGAACTGTATTTGGAGGTGGGTGAGGCCCGGTCCTCTTCGGAGCTGCCCGTGGAGCTACGTGTCTGAGTTCTATTCCAGGCGCGGCCTGGTGGATTAAGTTGGCTGGGCTGGGAGGGGCCTGGTCTGCACACCCTTTCACGCTTGGAAGTGTCCGTGTGGCTGGGGACTTTGCTGTCTGTGACATATGGAGCTTGTGCTGGTGGCCCTGTGACTGCCTCGGGCCTATTTCCCCGCCGATGGGCAGTTGGGCTCCTGCGGTTGGACACTGGGAGGGCCCTCTGGAACACCAGTAGTCCTGGGGGCGCGCTGGCGACGTGGGCAAGCTCTTTGTTCTGGAAGCGGCTGCATGTGCCTCTGCTCTCATTGTCTCTCCTTCTCATTCCTGTGTCATGTCGAAGTCGGGCAAGGGCAGTAAACATCAAGCTAAGCTGCACTTCGAAACACCAAGCCAGGCCAAATATTGTGGCGCAATGGTGGAAATGCCGGAGCGGTGTGCCCTGGCATCGGGGACGGAACCCTCGGCTGTGTTCCAAGATATTAAGATCATGTTTACGCAGTTGCAATCCGGTATACAGTCCCTTGATGGGAAGCTGGATACGCTAACCTGCAAACTGGACCACATGCAGGTCCGGAAGGATAAACATGGGGAGAGGCTGGACGAGGCGGAGGGACAGATCTCCTGGTTGGAGAACACAGCGAATTCGATATCGGGAGCTATGGCTGAGGTGCAGAGGGCTCTGAAGGAGCTCAGGGAGAAGCAGGAGGACTTTGAGTCGCGGTCGAGAAGGCACAATGTTCGTATTGTGGGCCTGGCAGAGTCGGTGGACCGGAAGGACATTGAAGGTCTGGTTGAAGATATCCTGAAGGAAGCTCTGGGCACGGAGGGGTTCTCCTCAATATGTGGGTGGAGCGGGCTCATAGGATCCCTAGTGGTAAGCTCGCCTGCTGAACTATCGAGAATGGGACACGGTGCTCCGGAAGTCGAGGGAAAGAGGCACTGTGACTTATAAAGGAGATGTTATTCGGTTTTTCCCAGACTTCTCGGATAGGGTGCAGGCTGCCCGAAAGAACTTTTGGGATGTGAAACAGCGAATGAGGGATAAGAACATGAAATATGCTATGTTATATCCCGCCAAGCTTTGGGTGGAGCACAAGGGCAAGTTGCTCTTTTTCCTGGCCCCTGGAGAAGCGGCGTCCTTTTCGGATATGTTGCCGGAGGACCCTTCCTCGTGAGACTATGCTTTGGTTTGTGGAGGGGGCAGAATAGTGCTTGGGTTTGGTATGTGGAAGCTGTCATGTTCTTCGGTTTGGATTCTGGAGTAGGAGTCGAGTATTCTGGAGTAGGGGTCCTGGGAGGTCGGGCTAGTAGCTCCCTCCGGCGCGAAAGCTGTTTGTTATGTTAGGGATGTTGCTGCTGCTGGAAAGTTGGGGGGTCTGGCATGTTGGGGGTGGGATGTGTGGGAGGGCAGTCAATTGGAAATCACCTGCGAGTTTGGGGGTTGTCAGTAGGGGAGGGGGGAGGAGGGGAGTGGGGGGCATTCCAGGGGAGAGGGGGGTGATATGGCATGGGAAACGAGAAGCTGGGGGAGTTTGGGGGAGTTTGGGGGAGTTTGGATGGCGTGTGCTCGATGTGTTCTGAGAAGCTAGGGGATGGCGTCATTTAAGCTTTTGTCCTGGAATGTGAGCGGCCTTAATAGTCTACCGAAATGTCGGAAGGTGCTCCAGCATCATCAGGTAGAGGTGGCCTTTCTTCAGGAAACCCACCTGACGGCAGACTCGGAAACGAAATTCGGTAAATGTTGGGGGTGCCACAGGTACTTTTCTTCGTATTCGTCCTTTTCTAGGGGGGTGTGTATTTTAGTGCATAGGTCGGTGGGCTTCCGTCTAACCAAGGTGCTGAGGGATCAGGAGGGGAGGGCTCTCATAGTCCAAGCAGTTATTCAGGGTAGGCTATATGCCTTTATTTGTTATTATGGCCCTAATCATGATACGACTGGGTCACTAGAGTGGGTGGAGCAGCAACTGGTGGATTTGCCTGCAGGGGCGGTACTGTGGGCGGGGGATTTCAACGCAGTGTTAGACCCTACCCAAGATCGGACAGGGCATCATCTGCGGTTATGCAGCAGATGCTCGGTTAAGCTCTGGGGTATGCTAAACGTGTGGCAGCTGGAGGATGTTTGGAGGGTGCGGAACCCGGGGCGACTTCCTTTACTCATTTCTCTGCGCCGCATAACACGGCAGCGCGGTTAGACTATTTTCTGGTGTTGGACAGTCTACTAGGACAAGCATCCGAAGTGGATATATTGGCTTGCACTCTCTCTGATCATGCTCCGGTGGTGCTGGCTGTTCGGTTAAAGGGCCATGGGGAGGGGAGGCCACCGTGGCGATTTAAAAGTGATGGGCTCACGGATGTAGTTTTCAGAGAGGAACGGGGAATGCTATAGATGCCTATTTTTAGACGAATGAGGGGTCAGTGTCTTCGGTGGGTATTTTGTGGGAAGGGTTTGAATGTGTGCTGCGGGGGAGTGCTTGGCTAAAGAGGCGGGTATACTGAGAAAGATACGTAGAGATCTGGCGGAAAGGGAGGAGGAGATACGTGCTTTGCAGGAGGCTTTCCCCGTTCCCTCCAGGGCTCAACAAGGGGAAATGGGGAGGAAACTTGGGGAATTCCAAGCATCAGACTAACGGGAGGTTAAGTACCTGTGGGATAGATCTGCCCCTCGGAGATATGGGGAGGGTCAGGCTCCAGGTAGGTCATTGGCTCAGGCCACGCGTTTGAATACCTTGGGGGGCAGGGTGGTGGTAATCACGGATGAGCAGGGGGCAAATCACTTTGAGGATGAGGCGATCCTTCGGGAGTCCCATTCTTTTTACACCCGATGGTATGCTACTCAGTCCCAGGCCTCACAGGCGGATATTGAAGCATACCTCGATCAGGTTGGCCTGTTCTGGTGCTCGGAGGGACAGAGGGAGTGGCTGAATAGACCATTGACATTAGCTGAAGTGCAGGAGGCTATAAAATCATTGCCTAATGGGAAATCCCCGGGGCCGGATGGGTTCACTTCTGAGTTTTATAAATGCTTTGTTGATAAGTTGGCTCCTTACCTACTGTGGGTATATCAAGAGGCGGTATCTAGGGGTCGGTTGCCGGAATCGCTCAGGGAGGCTCTGGTGGTGGTCTTGCTGAAGCCGGGGAAGCCGGAGGGGGATTGCTCTTCATATCGCCCGATATCCCTGATTAACTTGGATAATACAATCTCAGCTAAGATCCTAGCGTCCCGTTTGGCTCCAGTGATGCCTACACTGGTGAGGGCTGATCAGGCGGGGTTTATCCCTGGGCGGTCGACGTCGTTCGGGCTACGGCGCATGTTTGGATTGTTGACTGCTTTACCGTGTATGGACCCAGCTGTCGCAGTCTTATTGGATGCCACTAAGGCTTTTGATTCTATCGAGTGGCCGTTTTTATTTGCGGTCCTGCGCAGACTGGGCTTGGGGGAGTCCTTTCTGGCCTTGATAGCTCTCCTATATGATAAGCCTGTCGCAAGGGTGAGGGTTAATGGGCAGACGACTGCATTGATCCCACTGGAAAGGGGGACGCGCCAGGGGTGTCCTCTATCCCTCTTATTGTTTGCTCTGGCAATAGAGCCTTGGGCGGCAAGGGTGAGGGAGTTCCATATTCATAGGAGGATTCAGCTGCATACGCACAAGGTGGTGATTTCATTATATGCAGATGATATGGTTTTGTTTCTGCGCCATCCGGAGGTTAATTTGAACCCTGTCATGTTAGACATCCAAATCTTTGCCGAACTCTCGGGGCTGCGGGTGAACCCTACTAAGTCTGTGATATTCCCCTTGACGGAGGGATCGGTTCGCTTTCAGGATGAATGGGGGTTTCAATGGCATATGCATAGTACGCTATACCTGGGGATTACCTTGGCCAGGTCCGAAAGTGAAGTGTTTCGCAGTAACTATGGAACAGTGTTGCAACAGGCTAAGGACGCGATGCAAAGGTGGACCAAGCTCCCGCTTAACTTGTTTGGTAGGGTCTCAGTAGTAAAAATGTCCATTTTGCCCTGATTCCTGTATGTCTTTCTTAATGTTCCCATCCGTTTGCCTTAGAAATTTTTCCAGGACCTCAAGTCTGCAGTGCTCCGATTTCTTTGGGCTGGAAAGCAGGCGCGAGTCACATGGGATAAGCTTACTGCACCAGTCCGCAGGGGAGGCTTGGCGCTCCCTGATTTTGAATTATATTACTGGGTGGCCCTTAGGTACTGGTATGGGCTGGCGGCTGAGCATAGGCATATTGAAGTGGAGCGGTCAATTGCATCACCGGCCTTGCTGAGGTCGGTTGTCCTGACGACCCCTCGGGAGGGGCTCGAAACCTGGTGGAATTGACATGCAGGGCTTGGTCTCGGTTGGTATGTGCGCCCGGGGTGGAGGTTCTTTACTCCCCAGAGCTCCCGGTTATATTTATCCATGGGGTTCCTGTGACTAGTGACAAGCTATGTTGCTATGTCTTGCCAAATTTGCGGATTTGTTTCCAGATGGCACCTTTATTGCCATCAACCAACAGAAAGGCAGGGGGCCTCTATTGGCTTTAGATATAGTCCAATATTACAGGATCCGGGGGGCACTGCAGTGGCTTTTCCCGACCTTTCCAGAGCAGCCCGAGTGGTGGTACTGCTGGACAGGGTTGGGAGAGGTGACTTAGATCGGGGGCTGATCTCGCAGCTTTATGCTGAAGGTTTGAGGGGCAGGTCAGTGTCTGCTCTGTCCTCGAGGCGGGACTGGGAAAGGCTGCTAGTCAGGGAGATATTGGAGGAGACCTGGTCGTATTGCTGTGAAGGCACGAGAAAGGGGGCTATTAATACGAGTTTCAAACTTGTCCATTTCAAATTTCTACATCAATACTACTACTCACCGGATCGGCTACATCGATACTTTCCTCACAGGTCCGCGGCCTGTATCAGGTGTGGTTGTGAACCGGTGGGCTTTCTCCATGTGGCGTGGGACTGTGCATTGCTGGGTCCATTTTGGGATGGCATGTTTGATGTGGTGGGGCAGATCGTGGGTCAGCGGTACACTCCGGACCCGATAATGGGACTGTTGGGCTACACTGCTCAGGTACCGAAGGGATTTCGTAAGTTGATAAGTCTCCTGTTGATTTTGGCCAAACGCAGAGTTGCTACGGGGTGGGGTAAGGCCACTGTTCCAATGATTGCCCAGTGGTCCCGGGATATTCTATATTGTAATGACTTGGAGCGAAGATGGGGGGTGGTGCGGGGAAAGACCTGGGGAGATATTGGAATGTGGGATGCATATACGTCATATCTCCTTGTGAGGAGCGGTGGGGGGCCGAAGCTGCATCATCGGAGGAATTTTCGGCTGCGCCGCCACCAGTCTGAGCTCCTTGTTCATTGGGCGATGTGGAGCACCCTGAACTATTGGAATGCTGGGGTGTGAAGGGGGAATGTATCGCCTTGTAGTGACTTGAATTTCTCTTATAATACTATGTGGATTCGGGCCCTGTTCTGGTGGGGTGCATAACTGTTTTAATTGCATTAAGGACCTCGCCATCCATGTACTTTGGTTTGTTTTTGACCGTATGGATCAGTCTCGTGCCATAGGGGGGAGAAGGGCGGGGGTGGGGGTTTAGGTACTTGGTTTGGTGTGTTGTTTTTTGTGAAATGTCAATAAAGAAAGCAATAAAAAAAATTAAAAAAATAGATTCTCAAACAAAACCCTTAGACACGTTTTGCTGAGAGCACGTTTAAACCTTCTGGCCACGAATTAAAGCAGGGTGGTAAGAGACCTTTCTAATTCAAACTCATGCAGACTTTGGAAAGACTATACTCAGATTGAGACCATAAGACACTTAGGGCCTCATTACACGGTAGGCGGCAAGGGTTTACCGGTACCGGTATTTTACTGGTACCGGTAAACCCTTACCACCTTACTACGAGGTCCGTTTGCGGGTTGGAGAATTTAACGCCTGCTTTTTGCAGGTGTTAAAAACCAACCCGCAGAGGGACCAGGGAGCTAATTACGGTACCGCAATTTGCGGTGCCGTAATTAGCACCTTCCCCATTCCCATTATGCCCTATGGGGCAAAAATGGGAATGGGGAAGGGCAATGGTGGAAGGGGGAATTACCGCCCCACCAACCTTGGAATAAGGCGGTAATTCCCCTTTCCACCAAGGCGGTGCCGGTATTTTACCGGCATGGACCAAGGTGCTAATAGCACCTTGGTCCACCGCCGTCCGTGTAATGAGGCCCATAGTCTTGTCCAGAAACTCAACTTCTCAGAAACGTATACTTAAAACCATTCATTTTGCCATTTTCGCTGTGCGATGAAGACACTTGGTGGGTTCGCCTGATCAGCGGGGAGAAGACTGCATGGACAATTGCAACAACAAAAATCTTGCAGAATGCTCTGGGAAAAATCGAGGAGCGCAAAAGTCCATCATAATACAAAATCATAATACAAAATCTTTTTCACTTACAGGGAACGACTTACGCCAACTCGCGATGTTCCTCTGCCACTTTGTGATTTTAGAAGATGAACAGAATGTATAGTACATCCCTTGTAAAAATCAATAGTTGATTCAAACAAGTAGTAAAAAAAGAAAAACAAAAAATAAGTGGGAATACAGAGTGAGGACTGGTTTCAGAACATTTTCTCTTCGGCCCCTTCCTGGCTGCGAACAATAGTGAAGGTGGTGGTACTCATGATCGTGTTCGTGCTTGTCATTCTTTGCACCTGTCAATTGGGCCTCCAATGCTGTGCCAAAGCAGTGCCTAGTACCGCTAAGATGATGGTATCAATTGGGGTATCCAGTTCACCTCGCGATACCACAGAACACGGTATCCAGACAGATGACCCAAACAAACCCTGCATGATCTCCATTGAACACAGGTTGCACCCCTGTGGCACTATCATTACACACCCACCAAATCCTGAAAACTATATGGAGCACTGAGTTGATTTAGCTGGGGATTGGGGATGTATATACATGTCTTGCACACTTGAAGAGTATGCCCAGTCTGGAGCAAGTTTGTGCAACAGCGTACGTAGAGCAAGGTTTCCTAAAAAGGGATTGCTGTCGTATTTGGAAGCAGAACAATTAGAAAGGGTGCAGGTAGCTAAAGAGAATATATATTAGGGAATACAAGGTGGTAGCAGTGCATGGGAATTCATTAATATAGAATTAACGAAAGAGGGGAATGTTGGAAGGAGAGACCGTCTTCCCACCCCCATAAGCGATTTTCAATGATAAACAAACTGTAAACTACACATCAAAGGAGCGGGGGAGAAGGGAGTTTACTCACAAGACAGCGCAAGATCGCGTAGTGCATGCATGAGGAGCAGTATAGCAGAGGCAAATGTAAATGCCATCTTAGTTCTCTGCAGCCATTTTTTAAAGTAGGCCCAAGCACCAAACTTGTTACTAGTAGATTTGCATGGCCCCAACGACGAGTAAACTTCAGCAAGTTACAAGCCTGCTATTGTTTCAGAGGCTGTAGGCCATCGTGCCCTGAAAGAATGTGCTCTGCAAACAAGGTCACATCAAGGGGGAGAGCATATCCTGGCAATTACCATCCTACGATACAGATAGTATTAGCTCTCAGCGCCAACAACCCACACATTAGAGTTACAGCCTTCTAATGTTTTATCACAAGTCCCCCACATACTGTGGCTCAAGCCAAGTCCAGACCACCGACCATAACTCTGTAAGACCCCCGATCGATCAGAAAGATAAGAAAACAAGGTTATCTTGCCTTCACATTTGGGTCACGTGATTTGTCCAGGGAGGGATGAAATTATAGCTCAATATGAGGGTGGAGAACCTTAGGGCTGCTGCCACATCTGGAAGTGAGTGAAGTATGCAAGTTGGTATTACCTTGTCTCTACCTTGGGATCATCTCTGTGTCTGCCAGGTGCACCATTACAGAGTTAGATTAGTATTGTTTTTAAATTGAGTAATTGCTGATTAGGCCCAGTTTTATCACAGATGACGAGCCCAGCAGAACCCACGAGGACAGAGACAGAAGAGGCAGCTGGGACCAATTGCCCACATTCTCTGATGGAGTGGGCGATCTATGTATAGGGTCACTCCAACCAGCCCCGGAGATATTTGCTGTATGCGATGATGACAACAATGACGCCAGGCCTTCTTTTAACTTGCTGCACATCCTCCATTTGTCAGAACTTTCGGAAGCAGCTGAGTTCTTTGCTGATGCTTTTCTATTTTGTAGAAATAAATACTTGTTATCCTTGCAAGCGGTGACTTGTGCCGTTTTTCCCTAGCAGGTTATATTTTGTGGGGTGTGAGTGTACACGGGCGTGCCTTCACCTCTATGGGGCATGTGCTGATGGACGACTTGCGTATGGCAAATGTTCGATTAGTGGGTTATTCTGTTGTATAACTGGTTATGTGGACTGGCATTTCCTAGTGTGTAAGCACTGCAAGCTCTGCTGCCCTCCATCGCTGTGGAGGTAGCCATTAAAACCCTTGCTCTGCGCCCACCCACACTACGGGAAAGCAGTGTGCCGCCCCGCACCTGCAGGAAAAGTTCATTAGGTTCCTAGGCGCTCAGTGTGTGTACCTGCCTCCAGATCTGGTGGGAGGCTTTCTGAGCTCCTGGCCCTGCACCACAGGAGGGCTGCAAAAACAACACAGGATTGCCCTTTCCCCCTCTCCGTCCCAGCTCAGAACCCCTCTCTGCTCCCCATCCAGCAGGCTCTTTCTATGCCTTCAGGGGTGTGGGTGATGTTGGGGGTCCACAGGTGCATGGAGTACTGCAGGCAAGCAGGCTTTCAGTCAATGCCTGCGATAACTCGCACACGATTGGGTAGACCAGTCCCTATGCTGCCTGTGAAGTAATCTGCTGGGGTCGTTTGTTGGTGGGCTGCAACGAGGGTTAAGTATCGCCATAAAATGAATGAGCAGGAACATGTCCAGGACCATCGTAAAAGCCACCCTACTGGGCTGTGACACACCTTCCATCTCCACTGCAGTGTGTCCTAGGAGTGACGTCAGTTGCCATTGGCATCACTCTATGTGATGCTCTTGTAACAGCCGTGTGCTACCGTGATTCTGGCCCACAGCACTCAAATACATCTCCCAGAAGGAGCTGCTGAGGACAGTTGGGTGATTAGAAGCACTGCTTGCATAACACATGGTGATCTCTGCCTGGCCTGCAAGTCGCTTTATGTGAGTTCTTGGTTGTAGTCTGTGCTGCTGTACTTGGCCAGAAAGCAGAAGCTACAGTTCGCTGTTTCCCTTGCCAGCATTCCTGTGTTAATACTCATGTATGCATGTCATTCTTGCGTGTGGCTGTTTTGTAATACACTTGGTTATGTCTGTTCATACATTGTGAGACACACGTGATTATGCATGCTGGGTTTAGATAAGGTCAAACCAAAATACGTCAGCAGTGCTTGTGCTTTGTATTTATCGTTTGTTTCGTCAGCTGTTAAGTTGTTAAATAAGCCCACGTCACGTTTAAAAACTCAGTCCCCGTCTGGAGTGTATGTGAGTGCTGTGCTAATTTCCTTTTCATAATTATACTATTAATACTATTAAGACCTTAAAACTCGGCTCTTTCTGCCTTGTTTAGCATCCTGGTGAGCTGTGTGTTTTTGGCACCAATGGATCAGCTACTGCTAGTCAGATGTGCAAGCGGTTAGTCTCTGCAGATAACTCGGACTACAACTCTCATTGTCCCTCACTTTCCACTTTGCAAGGGGCGATGGTAGTTTTAGTCCACGAAATCTAGAAAGCCAAGGTTGCAGGCTGGTGGGGTCACCCCCTGCTCGATGTGGATTTGTAATGGACGCTTCAAATATACCAGCAAATTGTATGTTTTCTGTCATTAGTGATCTACTCATGATGAACCTTTGGTGAGCGATGGAAACGTCAGAGGCCAGCGTATAAATTCACATTTTACTTGACGTATGGAATCTATTAGTCGATTGGGAGCAGATTAGTATATGAAGTTTTGCTATGCTTTTTATTTGCATAAAATGTTGTAAATGTGCCTAACACCTCGGAGTCATCTTAAAACTGAAGAGCAGTAGACGCACGGAAATGCAACCCGCCATCAGAAAGTGGCTTGACTGGGAAAATCACTGCCAGCTGCTCCACTTTTATCCTGAAAGTAATCAACACTTAATTATCAGCATGGGTGCATTATTGGTTGAGAGGTAAGCTGAGTCAGGGACGACCTGTCTGTTTCTTTTTTTATAACGCTGACTTGCCAGAGACTTCATTTTTCGACAAGCTGATGTCTGGTATCACGGGTGGCGCCAGGGCCTTTCAACTTTTTCAGTTGAATGGGGCCTCAATCCTCAAACTGCCCCCATGTTACCAGTGAGCAGTCTTATAACACGGCAATTAATTCCTTTCGTTCTGGGGCTTTAAATGTGTGCTTTGCAGCGCTCGCCTTAAATGCCCTTCTAGCCATCCCTTACGTTGGGGTATACAGAGTGTTATCACCTTGTTGCCTTTTACACCAGTTCCACCACATCAGCCATTTGCTGACGAAGAAGGATTTATAGCTTTTCAGTGGGTATTTAATGTTTCAGCTCCCTGCTGGATGGCCCTCTCATGATAATCAACGGCAATTAACCCCAAGATGTATTTCTTTGTCTCCATTATAATGTATGCACCACAATAATGGCTCAGCCTGTTTTCCGCTCTAAACAAGAGGGGCCTACATTCATTGTGTTGAAACAGTCCCGCAACAAAATTCAACCGTGCCTTTGTGGTAATTATAAAGTTTAGTTCTAGGTGGGAATTAATGGAACTCTGTATAGTGGATGTAACCTAAGGACTGGTGTGCAGGGTTAGCAGGGAGCTGAATTAGTCTATGAACATTTCAGAAAAGGTAGCTGTTGGTAACCTGCAATCCAGTTAGAGTCAGTGAACACTTGAAGTAAATATGCATAATTTCACCAAAAATTGAGTATGTTCTGCAAATGTCAGAACTTGCTGTCCCTTCTTCCCCCTTAGCAATGTCCCTCCTCCAGCACTAAACAAGCATTGGTATAGAAAAAAGTATGGATGTCTTTGGGGACCAGTGAAAGTGTTTTCTGATGGGTGGCTGCGTGTGTTGGTGGGTGAACTTTTGTGGGTATTTGTGCTGATGGGTGTGCTTCTGGATCATTGGGTTTGCGTGTGGTTTGGGGACAGGTGAATAAGGAGATGGGTGAGCTTGTGTGTGGTGGTGCGGATGAGTGAGTCACTGAATGGATCGGTGAGTGTGTGTTTGGTTGGATAAATGGATGAATGTGCACGTTTTTTTGTCTTCAGAAGCTCTTATCATGAAGCTCCATCAGTGCCAGGCAGAGGATCCTGTCAGAGAAAGGCAGACACACTCACTAAAACGACTCAGGGCCACCTCAAAGGTGTGCTGTGCATGCTCATCCCACAATGTGTTGCTTGAACCAGCCACACATTTTAGATATAACCTCTGATTCTATAGCAAATCCCCTGTGTATTCCTTTACCTCTAAAATAATGAATAATTGATTTGTATAGTTGCACAATAAACGTATCTCTGTTGGCCTGTATAACCACCTTTCCTGCATTTACCGTTTTAACACTCCCTCTTGAGGGCCCAGAACTGTCAAATAGTTGCCCCAGCACCCTTCGTTGTCGACCTCTCGATGTGCCCTGTCCCGTTTTCTGTAATGTATCAAATTATAATTGTTTTTTTTTATAGCATGCTTAATACCGAAGAGGTTTCTAAGTGCGACCCGGGATTCGAACCTGTGTGGCTCCGAATCATCGTGCTTCCAAGACCAGCACGCTGCTACTGGGCTACGCATGCAAACATCGATTTGTGAACTATTGTCAATTCGGAAATAAAAAATAAAATAAATGATGAATATATAGGCACATTGACTTTTCTAATTACGTAAGTATCCGTTACATTACTATTTTATGCACGAAAAATGCACACAACACTTGACTGCATGCACAATTTAATACATTGATTGGTGAGAATACTGAAAGTTCCAGCATTTTTGAAAATTGCCATCTCCTACCAGTTTATTAAGCAAATAGCTGCACAAGCAAGGGACTAGATAGTCTAGCACACCTGCAACAAAGCTTTATTCTAAATAAAGCGGCTGTCAAGCCTGCCCCTGTGCTTGTAAAAACACGTTGCCATTGCACGCACAGCAGGGTGCAACGAAACCTACATTTATGGGGGGCTGACTGGTGATGGGAGGGGTCACTTTCTAAACTGGGCATGGCAAACTTGGAGGTTCTGACCCCTCTGTTCAACCCCAAGGGTTGTCTGACCCCTTTGTTCAACCCCAAGGGTTGTCTGGCATGTGGTACAAGTATCAAATAGTAGCAGCCCAGCATTACACCTAGGAGCACACGCAATTACACATCCATTCACTTAAACATCCCATTCACCATACACTCACTCATTTACATGCACACCCAGTATCCATACATCATACAGTCATTCACACACACTCCCTCATTCACACATACATTAGATACACACTCCTTGCACACATGCATATATTATAAGATAAACACAACTCCCATTAACACATTCAGAAAAGGCTTCCCTCTCGTCTCTGCCTAACAGAAAGCAAGTGTACACATCAGCCCTTCCCTTCAGGTGTGAAAGAAGATATAACGTTGTTATACATTCGCTCGCTTCGCATCCATGGGGAGGGGGCTGATGTGTAAATTGGATTTCTGTAAGCCAAAGAGGTAAGGGAAGCCTTTATTTAAACTAGCTTTAAGGTGTTGCTCTGTTTGTGCAAAGACTTTTACGTCACAAACAAAGAAACACTTTAAAGACGCCGGTTTTAGAAAAGGGTTAGTTTCCTCTCTGACTAAAAAAAAAATATTTCGTGCAACAACATTGAGCTTATCGGACTTCATCCCCTCCCCTCAGCTCACATTTTGAGGGGATGGGGCTGAAGCCTGATTAGCTCAATGGCGTTGCGCGCATGATGCACAGCCAGGCACGCAACGCCATTGAGCTAATCGGGCTTCAGCTGTTGGGTGTCCTGACCCACGTTGGACTATTATGCTGCAACATTTGGTGCTGTGGGCTTAGGAAATCCAAGATGGCGGAAAAGCCCAAGATGGCGGAAAAGCCCACATTTGCGCCAAGATCCAGGAAAACCACGCAGTTTTTGCGCACACCAAAATGGTCGCCTGACCTACCACCCACCAGCGCGAGCGTGGTGGGCCAGAAGCGCCATGAGTGAAACGTGGTGCCAAAGGAAAAACGGCAGTGCCTGTTAGCTCAAAAAGCGCTTTGAAATCACCTTTGTTTCTCTGAAATGCAAGCTAAAAATGCCTATTTTAAACATTGCAAGATATTCAAAAATATCAATGAACACCAGCAGACATTTGGCAGAATGTAGTCTTGTGTGCATACAAAATCTGGAAAGATGAAGAGCCTAAAGCAATGTTTATAACCAAACTGGCTGAGCTGTGGATGTCAGCAGCTTAACTGAAATTGGATTTAAAACCACTAAAATCGAAATGTTTAAAATAAATGAGTGACCTACTTTTGAGTGTCACATAGTTTGCAACTGTTAAATGTCATAGTTTTGAACTTAGAATCGGCGTTCTAGCTGCATGTGTAAAAATTGTAAGTTTGATTTGGATGAAGAAAAACTGGGAACAAAAGTGACATTTGGCTGAAGCCTGGCTTGAAGAGAGTGAATTCTGCCCGGCAACTACCCCCGACAGGAGTTGAAACTTGCTCAGCCACTCTTCCCAGGCCTGGCTGCATTCTGCTGCCCCCACCAAAAGGAGATGACACCTCCCAGATTGAATCAGGGGAGGAGCACCTAGGACTGGAGGGAAACAGAACAATGAGCCTTCCTTGCCTCAGGCAAATGTTAAATTAGGGGGGGTCTTAAATGGCTTCCTCTTGAGAGAAACGGGGAGGGGCAGTGCCTCTGTGAGCAACTTGAGTTGGAGGAAGTGGACAAACCAGAAATTCCACCATGTGCTTTGGGAAACCACACCCCTCTGGGCCAGAGCATCATTTTAAAAAGATGGATAATTCATAGTACGGACTTGTCAAAATTATATAATTAATATCATTATTCTTGTGATTTTTCTGTGCACATTTTAAGAGGTGTTAGGACTCTGTGGTATGTTCTTGGGGGTAGTAGTGGAAAATAAGGTATTACTCCGAATGTCTGTATGTTAAAAATCTGACACTTTATCATCTGATGCCCATATTCCTTGTGCATGTTTGTGTAAATTCTGGAAAAGTTTAGAGGTTGTGTTCTTGATGAAAAGGGCAGAATTCTGTCGTAAGTGGACACGACATTTTACAAAGACAGGGATCGGATGGTTTGGTGCTACAGAAAATATGTTAACTGGACATATAATATTAGAAAAATGGTACATAGATAAATGTGTATTTGGATCAAGAATAGATTTGTGTGCAAATTGACCAGGGGTGAATCCTCTGACCCATAAACTACCTCATCACAATGGCACTCCATTTCCTTCCCCAATCAAGGGAGAGAGGAGTACTTGGCCAATGATAAGTTGTGAGTTATGCCACGCACACACCCATTTTCTAAAGACATAAAAGGAACACCAAATCCCAGGTAGAGACATTCACTTTCCACTTTCTTGCGACCCATTTTGCCGGACCAGACAATATCCAGAAGGACCATCTCCAGAACCAGAGACCAGACCACTCTGCAGTGCCAAGAACTTTTGCCAGAACCAGAGACCAGACAGCTGTGAAGTGCAGAGCAGAGCTGACCCAGAGAGCTGTGACTTCAGAACCACCCGCCAGGAGTCCAGTCCAAACCTGATCAGACCTTGATGGCCTATTTCAAATTTATAGTGGGAGTACTCAGCTAGAACTGTGCCAGAACTAATATCTTAGTTTAAAATAATCTGATTCAAAACATTTGAACCTGTTAGAACTGCATCATAAGAAATTGTGTGTTCCTTCTGTTGATTCAAGCCTTTCAAAAGCGCATCTATCATTCCGAAACTGTAATTTCATTTCTGAAAAACTACCTTTACAAAATCGTCTGTATCTTTGGAACCGTGCATCCTAGGAATGAAATGTAAAGCTAAGATTCCCAGCTTTCCAACAAGCTCTAAACCGACTTGCTACTCCTTATAGCGCCTCCGTAATTGCGCTCGACGCACTCGAAAAAAAGTGCCGCGATTTGACATTTTGCTTCATTTCAACCACGTGTAGAAAGATCTGTCCTTTGCTTCCATTACTGAAATCCGTTTTCAACCTGATAATCCCTCATTAATCATTGTTAGTGTGGACCTGAACTGATTTAAAGTATCTCTCACTCACCCTGAACCTCTAGAGGGAATTAAAATCAATTTTAGCATATTTCGCTCCCTTGCAAATCACCTGAAAGTCTTTTGCCTGTGTTTCAAAATCATCCCTGGTGCTATAAGCTTGCTAGGGGGGAACTGAATTCGTATTGTACTGTGATTGTATTCCTGAAGACTGTGTGTGTTACTTCCATCTCCTTACATTGCATAGGGGGGGAGTGAATTGTCAAAGAAAAAGTGATCATATTATCTTTTGCTGAAATCATATCAAGTTTATTTCTGTACTGCCTTTTATTCATCTTTGCATCTCCTTGAAACCATAAAGTATTCTCAGCTACCTTATCCTCTATACTACTCCTAAGTAATTAAACCAGTGTGCTAGTATAACATCACCCATTGTTGATCACTGTCATATGTCTAAGGGTTATATCAAATATTAATTTATTATAAAAGTGTGATATATATCTATTATTTCATTTTTCAAATAAACCTTTTTAATTTGCAAAACAAACCTACTTCTTGGCTCAGTGGGGTCACGGGGATTCTAAGAGAGGGGCGTTATACAAGGGTTCATCATCCAGATTATAACTTGTCATAAAAATATATAAATAAGGGCTTCCCTTGAGCAATCCCAGACAAGGCCCTGACTTAGTGGGAATGCTTGATTGAAGTCATTTAACAAAGCCCACCCCCAAAATGTGAGCTGAGGGGAGGAGCTGAAGCACGAGTAGATCAATGGCCTTGCATGGGATAGCTTTTTGTTAGTCAGAGAGGGGAAAGAAGCCTTTCCTGACACCAGCGGCTTTAAAGTGCTACTGTGTTCGTGCAGGTAAATGTATTTGCAAAAAAACAGTGGTCGAGGTGTAAAAAAAAAAGTAGTGGACTTTTATTCCCTCTGCCACACCCCCTTTCCAACCCACTCCCCCCATACTCACTGTCGCCCCCTTTCAAAGCCCATACCTGGGTCGTTCCTTGCCTCCACTACACCCTGCAACGTTGTGTTTTACAATAGTTCTAGTAAAACTGAAGAAAACACAATGAAAGAAAATGACATCCATTAGTGTGCCATTGTCACACTCAGCCTGCATTTTCATGCAGCCTCCCCTTCACCATCCTCTTTTCCCACCTCTTAAAGAACATGGTCAGCCACAGACACAGCCCTCCCATTGCCTGCTAACAAGTATGAGCCTACAGCCATTCATACACAGATCACGATCAAGCAGGGTGTGTTTTGGCTGCTTGGGAATGGGTTTTGTATCTCAAGCAGCCTATTGAAATAAATAATTCTCTTCCAGCACCTGGGAGATAGTGCAGTGCAGTGCAATGGCTTGATATCTTCAGGGCTCAGGTTCGAGGCCCCAAATGGGGATGAAATAAAACAAAATAAAAAGTAAAAATGTTTTTTTAAAGTTGTCATCTGGAACGGTTTAGTGGGTCGCATAGAGCAAGGGAACGATGACAGGTTGCCCTGAGAAGTAAGGGAACGTTGTGCCCTTTAGTTCCACCCCACTTTGACCCCTGCACAAACACAGCAACACTTTAAATCTGCTAGTTTCAAGAAAGGCTTCCCTCGCCTCTCTGCCTTACATAAATCAAATGTGCACATCAGTCCCCTCCCCAAGGATTCAAATGAGCATATAACAATGTTATATGTTCTTTCACATCTGAGGGAAAGGGCCAGAAGTGCACATTTGGTTTTTGGTAGGCAGAGATCCGAGGGAATACTTTTTAAAAACTTGCTGTGTTAAAGGGTGTTGCATGCTATCTCATAATGCATGCACGTGTGCAAGGAGTGTATATGTGATGTATATGTAAATGAGTGAGTGCGTGTGAATGATGTATGATGTATGGGGGGCTGGGTGCACATGGAAATGATTGAGTGTATGATGAATGGGATGTTAGCACCAAGGAACACCACACAAGTGGTGGCAGTGCGTGGTATAAGAACCTTTAACATAACATGTTTAAGTGAGTGTATGTGTAATTGTGTGTGCGCCCGTGTGTAATGCTGGGCTGCTACCAGTTGATACTTGGGTCCCACGCCGGACAACCCTTGGGGTAGAACAGAGGGGACGGAGCCTCTAAGTTTGTGAAGCCCAGTTTAGAATGGGGCCCCTCCCATCACCAGTTAGCCCCCTGCCCGAAATGTAGGTTTCGTTGTGCCCCTGCACACAGCTTCAACTTCCGTGCAAGTGGGGCCCTGCACCACTTTTCAGGCACACCTCTGCCTGCTCGTCTGCATTTACTCCGGGTATTATAGCTCATGCCTCACTCACACGCACTGTGTAATGAGAGCGTGAAACGTGCTCTTGGCCCGCATGTACTGTTCTCTAGGTATGGATTAATTGTCAAAACGTGTTCGGCACTTAGAGCAAAAAAGTTTTCAGCCCATTGACAAAGCGCTACTTTATTCATGACGCACACATATTGTAGCCCGTTTCACCCCTTTTGCACATTTATAAGGGAGCGTTGCTGGCCATTTTAAACTGTATCCTGAGTTCACAAAAGGGATGCGTTGTCCAATGAGCGAAAAAAAGAAACAGGAGCCGGATAAGGGGAACAGGGGGTACGTAACACATTAGGGGATCATTTCTGGCATTTTCATCATGATATTCTTTTTAAGTGAGACAATATGAACAACTTCTGTCCCACCAGCATTACTATTCCAAGCAGGCATAGTAATGTTTTCCCCCGTTTATCTATATTTCTCAATGACAAGCCCTGTAAAGGGGTTCCTAGTGATTGCATCGACAGCCAAACCATTGACAACCATACCATTGACAAAAACGCATCTAAAAAAAAACATCGAATGCATTTTCTTTTTTTTATGGGGGGTTCCCCCCAACTCCCATGTTTACACCATTAAAAACTTTTGTACTAAACTAAACCCTCTACCATTGAAAAAAATGCATTCGATGTTTTTTTTACGATGCATTTTTTCAATGGTATGGTCTGTCAATGCTTTGTATTCGATGCAATGACCGGATACCCTGTAAAGGCCTGTTACTGTGAAATGCGTTCCCAGCACCCACGCGGGCCAGAAGCGCGCTCCCGGAAGTAATATATGTAAAGGTGCTGGCCAGTCCATAATTTGCACTGGCCCTTAACCTCTCCAAAAATAGGCAGGCCACCTATGTGAATAAAGTGACCTGAGCATTTCTTATGGTCACACATATGAGAAGTGTGTAGACGTTAATATGACTATTTCATCGTGTGTACGTGCTGCGCATCTGTCGGTTTTCCACACTTTTAAGGCATCTGCTTGCAAAGTTCAACATTTTAATGAATCTTATTTAAAATTCCAAGTGAATTCACTTCAGCACCTTGGCACGTCCTCTAAACACACCCCTTAACTTTAGTATCATGTCCTGGAAGAGTGCCTCAAAAGAAGTCTTTGGTCCGGAGATTCGGCTGGAAATCTCCAATCTCTATTGGCTATGGAAAATAGTCAACTAGCCTCCCCCATTGGCATCGCTACCAGCCAGTAAAGTGCAGCAATCAATCAACCTACCTACTCTATTCTGGGTAAAGTAGCATGTGTCCATATGGGCAGAAATAACACAAGTGATTGCATACAAGTCATCAAGAGACATTCAGCTAGTACAGCAATGCTTAATAATCCCTACTTACAGAAAAACAAACAGGTGGTTCCGCAGCAGCTGAAGACACAAGGCTGGGACACACTAAGTACAACTTTTAAAATAGGAATTACATATCTTCGTCGGCACAGAGCATAACATGGACATTAACGCAGAACATGCAACAAATCTACTTCCTGGCCTACATTGCATCTGCAATACTGTTTTGGCCAATGGCCATCAGCCCAGTAACCGCTGTAAACAGATGCTTGCTCATTCTGAATCTGGAAAAAAGGAAATTTATGTGCAAGTTTTTAACCCAAAATAACCAGCACAGATACTGCACTTGATGGAATATAAGAACGTACAGTGAATTGGGCACACTCCAGCACTTCTCTGCTGTGGTGCGACTCGTTCCTTCACAATCCTTTGTATTTTTCTGTCCAGCAGAGGAGGGTCATTAAAATAATGTGTGAGACCCAGATTACCAAATTATTTTTTTAACGCACCTCATCTAAAGTATCTTGTCATTCAGGTCCATGTACAATAAAACTGTTACCATTCTTCGAGTAAGAACTGCAGAAGGGTAATAAAGGGTTAATTGTTTAGGGAATCTACTAGATAGCGCAAACTCTGCGCCTCATGTGATAGAAGCGCTGGGGTAGATTCGCCAAATGTTAAACGTTTCCTAAGGAAAGTAAAAGTAGCCCTTACTTCCGACAAAGCGTGTCTGTGTTTTGTGTGTAACTTTTGTGCGATCTGTGTGTGCTGCCTGCATATAGCATAGATGCACCCTATCACCTCTGTGTGCCTGCATGACAGTGCATTGAGTGTGCAATGTGAGCTGTGTACTAGCCATTGGTCGAAGTGGGCGGGGAAGTGGACGGGAGCAGTTGGGAGCAGTGCTCGTCTACTTTTTTAATTACGTTGTAGTATTCCTAGACTTTTATTTTAAAAAGAAACTGTTCTGGAATGGTTTTGTTTTAAAATAAAAGTGTGGGAAGAATTGGAAAGTTGCACTTTCAGTGCACTGCACTGAACGTTCCCTTAAACAGCAGGCCCGTGTGTCTGGGGGTTTGTATTGTGCATGAGAGAGGGTGTGCTGATGGGGGTTGTGGGGTGCGGGTAGTCCAGCAGGGAACATAGTTGCACTACTTCTTTTCGTACACTTTGACCACTTGGTACTAGCTGTACAGCAAGTTGATGGTCTCCTCAATGTTCTACACGCAGTATTATGTTGGAAGTGCAAGAATGGGGTGCAGGGCTTTTGATACTGAAGGCAATAGAGGGCTGTCAAGCGTCGGGGTGCTTTCAGTTTCACTGGCGGGATTAAGTGGGGCAGCAGGGTTGTCTCAGGCTGCAGTCTTTGGCGAGCACCAGGCAGAAGGTGCAGCGGGCCTCTGCGACTCCGGATCACGTCGCCATCCCTCAGACTGCTCCATTGTGCAGCCGCCATACGGTTCTGATGTATGTGTTTTACTTTGGGTGCATACTGAGCGCTAGGCCCACGTTGGGAACATCAGTAGGGGCTGCAGGCCTACATTAGGTGGGAAAAACCCTTACAACCTGCAAGCCTTTTTACTGCCAAGCCATTTATAGAGTCAGGGAATAGTTAACATTTACAGTTAGTGGGGAACATGCAACTGTGCTGGTGGAGGGCGGGACAGGTTGTGGGCGTTTTTCAGGAGGGAGGCTGACCTAAGTGGGTTCAGGGGGGCATCTTATCGGGTGTGAAGGATCTTCTGCTTGAAGAGGATCGTTTTGATTTCTTTTCCGAAATGTATGTGGAAGGGAGTGGGTCTGATGTTGATGGAATGAGGTTCTGCGGCATCGACCAAGAATGTTTGTTTTCTGCTTCTCACTTGTTTGCTCTACCAGCTGAGTACATGCATATCCTTCTGTACAGCAAGGGCACTGCCTGCCAGCCCATGCCTACAGTCAGCAAGGTTAGCATGCTGCCCGCCTGTCCCAGTTCTCACTTATCCATGGCTATTTATCTAGAATGTCCTCCGTCTATCTCTGACCTTCACCTCCACATTGCAATGACCGGTATCTAGCGCCTCGATGCCCAAGGATTTAGTGCGCTTCTACAAATGTAAAAATAACTAAATATCCCCATGGCAACCATAGATGTCCCTCAGAGCCTCCATGCAGGTCCTGGACATGCCTTCTACAGAGTGCTCCATCAAAATGGATGGCAGCTGCTCAGCACCCATATAACTGGAGTAAACAGAGCAGCCATCTTGGAATACTGTACCTGACAATCTGGACTGATGGCCAAGGGAGGAGGAGGTAAAGCAACTTACCCACTGTAGCAAAACAGACCGTATGAACGCCTACATGCCTATGTGAAAGGTCAAGGCACTTTTAGGGTCTAAGCGCCCCAAAAAAACATTTGTTAATAGTTGAAAAGCGTGCAAGGTATTCACGATTAAAAGCGTGGAAGGTATTCACGATTAATTGGAAGCGTCGCAATTATACTCTTAACTTTAAAACGTGTTTACAAACTTTGTTTTAAGAAAAAAATAGCTCCTAGACAAAAGCTGCCATTAAAGATCGAAATACTCATGCATATTTTCTTACTACACTAACATTGGCAGCAAAGCCCTCGGGCCTGGTGCGCTCTATAAATAAAATAAATACAAATACAAATGCAAAACAAAAGGAAACACAATGCAATGAAAAGCAGGACAACAACAGTGTAGGGCTCCACAATTTTTGTTTTCTGAAGCTTCACTGTCTTCCTATCCCCGTCTTCAGCAGAACTGGTAATTATATATTCTCTGAACTGGGTGGATTAAAAATGTTTAGAGAAACAGCAGCTTGCTGCCAGACAGGGGGAGGTTGGGAGTCTATGAGGGTAATATTGCTTGGCAGTGACAGATGGAAATAGTGTGCATAAAATTGGCTGACACACAGAATGAAGAACCAAAGGCTCCAGCATGCTTTCAGCATCACAGAGCAGCTGACCGACAACATAGGCCATCTAGTATGTTAATATTTACCTGTAAGAGCTCTGTCAGAGAGCTAAAGCGTTCCCTCTCCAGACCTAAAAGGGTTCTCTTTTTTTCTTTTTTACGTCTTTTTACGTCCAAAGGGAAATCGGCTCTAGCCGTGTCTTCATCCCAGATCCTCCCTAAACTTGTTTTTGTTAGTGTACAGGAGAAGTCAATCAGCTCATGGCCTCATGGTCTGAATCAGAAGTAGGTTAACTACATTTCATTTCTGAAATGTGTTCATTTTGGCCTTTGGCCTTGCTTCCTCCCAATATTGGCAGCTATTGGGATGAGAATAATTGCCTTTTTGCCTATACATATTTAAAACCAGGCACTTAATCAGCCCTTTTGGATGGGGACCGTGCAGGTTGGGCCAGCAGATCCTGCCCTGCAATAACACATTATCGTTCGCCTAACTGTTTGCTGCTTTATTTTGTTAAGCAAAGATGCCCATCTATTCGGCAGCCCCATCCTATCTGTGCTTTCCACCTGGTGTTCCTCAAACCAGATGGAAGAGTAAATTATTCAACGCATGGTCTGCTGTTAGCTGATGTGCTCTAAGTGCTTCGTGGGAGCGCATTCCAAGAATCCAAAGAGGAAGTGCAGCCCATAAAATGTCGCCCCATGCTCCTGCTCCCTGACAGCCCTTCCTCTTATTACAATTCCCCAATATCAACATATCATAAATGTCGCATTTGCGTTATTTTTCGGCAGCGTTTTAATACTGCAGGGTAGAGTGGTACATTACTGCACACAATGTAAAACAATTTGGTGCAGCTTCTCTGGATTGCATTCAGTGGGTGTCATGTAAATGTGCCCAGAATGCTTCACTGCCACAGTTTGTAGCTATTTGACCATCTGGAGAGGGGAAACATGCAAATGTTAGCGATATAGTGTAGAATGTTGGGAATGCTCAAGTGTAGCGCCTACATGGCAGGTTCTAAGCAAGGGCGTTAACCAATCCCACGACTGCCTACACGAACGATCTGGTGAGAATTCATCAAAAGGGATCTTTGTTTGATGCTCGTGGCAGGTGGATTTACTACAAATGGACCCTGCCTCATTTCTGAATAAATACTGCTGGTGGCAAAGAATCACCCTTCCATCATTACCACTCATTACCACTCTGCAGGCTACTAATAGCTGCAATATTTGTATTTTGTTTAACCACCAGCTGTGGTGCAGTACTCTACTGGTAAACAGGGATGATTTTAGGTACTGACAGGGATTAAGTACCACAAGGACAGCATTCTTGTTGGCACTACCTACAATGTTATTAATAGTTATGAATGTTCACTTACCGTACATGGTAGAAACATACAGCCAGTCAAAAGATATGCAAATTTCTAAAGCAGTAATAGCAGTCCTACAAAAGAAGACACGTGTGCATGATTTCTTGAGTGTCATGCGACAACACACGTCACATTGCGGCCGGTGGCAAGGAATATAACACTTTTAAGACAAGTAAATGCTGATCTTCTTTTCAGTGGTAATTAAGACCATTTTTAGGATTCATATTTTTCTGTGATGGGAAATTCCAGTGGTATTGCAATTAGCATTAGTGGTAATTTCGCCACGTTCTATGACACATTTTGCAGTCAATTTCTATATTTCTATTTTGTAATTATTTGTATTTTACCTATGGTAGTCTTTCCCGATTACCACCATTATCAGCATCACCCTTTACTGGAATGACGCCCCCAATACCATATGAGGTTGCTCAGCTAAATTTGCTGAGTAGACTTCGCTTATGTTTAATTTATTTCTAACGCTGTGAGCAATTACATCATTCGCACGGTGATTGTGTGCTCACCAGGGCTTTTTTGAAATTTTAAATGAAATTGAATGATGATAGAACAACCTCCGGAAAAGGTGTTGTGCTAATCCACACACATTTTCCTATGCTCACCGCAGTACATACACATAATCCCATGTCCTCTGGGTGGTCACAGCCTGCAGGCGCGGTCCCCCCTGCCATATTTAGTTGGGATATGACAGGAGAAGTACACAATGCATCTCCAGAAGGCCGAGGACCAAACTTCTGCCTGCCATGGCCACCTAATTAACTATCAAAGGCTCCATGGATCAGCTCTGTCTTTTTGTTGGGCCCTGCAGCTGGTGTCAGCAATGTGAATACTAATCAGAGAGTAATTCAAACAGGCCCACATAGGGCCTGGCTGCAGAGGTTAACAAAGGAGACAGGAAACCCTAACAACCTTTCATATGCATCTGTGTCACCTTGAAGCCAGCCCCCACCCTCAGTATCAATTGATAGTGAACTGTCATGTCTGGGACTACGTGCTTACAGTAGTTTACCCTGCAGGGGGACCCCATTCATAAGGTACGAGTATGTGGTTTGCAGGAGCCGGAAAGTCTGGTCTCGCCGCAGCTTCAAGGGAGACCTGCGGCTTTAATCAGGAACCACAGAGTGCTCCATTAACCAGAGGGACCCTTTCATCCAGAACGGACAGGAAGATGGGTGGGACTTAGTATTACATGTTCTCACTCTTTTACCTTTTCTGTGGCAAAGCACTCTGGTTATGACCCCACATGTACAAGAGATCATTGTGGGGAGACCCAGGATTGATTCATTAAGGTAGGTTTAGCCTGCACCAATCCCTGTGCTCCATTTGGCATTAAAAGAGAGCTGAGACCCTCTTTGGGCAGATCATCTGAAGGCTTCACCAGAATAACCTTTCATTGGACCCTGGCTGAACATTCAGTCTGCCTAGCATCTGCCTCCAGTGAAGGAATGCCAGTACCTTCAAGAGGGAAACAAGATCTTTCTGATAAACCTTTCCCAAGGAACAGAGGGAGATACCGAATTCAGAGGACCCTCCAGCAGCTCCAGAACTGATACCCAGCCAGCACCGTCATGCCCAGCTTGGCTCTGCAGCAAGCTTCCTATGTGTGAAGTGTCAGAGAGTCTCTGAACCCAAAACCAAGGACAAGGCAGCTGCCTGCAACACACTCCCAAACTTTGGGCCATCCACCTTAAGGACGGCACAAGCCCAGTGAAGAAGCCAGGAGAAGTGCATCGATATCTACGGACGTACACCTTAAAGGACATTTCCGAACCAGTCAAGTCCCTCGAGCTGCAGTAACCTGCAACACTGACTGCTGTTATGCTGCAGTCGCTTAAAGCCATCACAGATGTCTTGACCAGTGCTTCAGAACCGCTGACCAGCACTGACACAAAGATTCCTGACCCCCAAGCCGCTGTGTGGGCTAGCCTGCAGCCATCCATCCAGCTTCGCTCACCAAACTGTTTGCTGCCTTATGCCCACACCTGTCTCCCGTCTCGAACTCTTGTCACAGAAGCTGCAAAGACAGCATGAGCAGTGTTTCTCACCAGCCATCCCACAGAGGGGCAGGCATGCTTTCTCAACACTCTAGAGTTTCAGGGAGGTCAGGGGCGTGTGCAGAATCTTGCAGGTCCCAGGCCTCAGCACAGTCTCTACATGGCCCTGTAATTATTCCTGCTGTTAATGAGGTAGTGGCTAGAAAGCTCCTGCTGGAGGAGAGGAGACTATTGCTCAAGGAACAAAAACAGCGGGACAAGGTCACCATAGAGCTACGGAAGCTGGCACTCAAAGAGAAGAAGGAGTCCAACAGAACCATCTCTAGCTAAAGCCGCACTAGTAGCTCAAACTAGGGGGCCTGGGATAAGCCCTGGCACCACATCCCCAAAGACTTAGTGCAGGCTTATGAAGTGGCGAACAATATTTTTGACTGGGTTGAAGTGCTCAAGCTAGCTTGTCTTTCAGCTACAGTAGGTGGACGAGGTACTGTGGGGTGCAGCCCTGATGAGTTGCTTATTGACACCAGACTGATTCCATTCTTCAGTTAACCCCTGATGTTTATGAAAGCATGAAGGCTGCCCTCCTCAGGAAGTTCTGTAATCCCACAGAACAGTATCTCAAGAGTTTAAGAGAGATCAGAATGAAAAGTGGGGAGACAGTTGACACATTCGCACACGTGTTGAAATTTCTGAGCGGGTGAATGTCTGGTAACAAAGTTGACAAATTTAAAGGGATGTACAATTTGATTGAGTTTGAGCATGTATTGATGAATTGTGAGGTTGACCTACAACAGCACCTTGTGGACGAGACTATTACAGACCCTAGGGAGCTTGCAAAGGTTGCTGAAAGGTTTGTAAGTACTCGAGTTAAGAAAAAGGCTCAGGCGAGTACACCTAAACCAGACGAGAAATCGAAGTCAGGTCCTCAAGAGAATGACAGGAAATCCCAAACCTTTAGGTTAGCCATACACACCAAAAAGAAGAGCACAACCCTGGGACACCCATGTCCTCACCGCCCGAAAGTTGTTTTGTGTGTAACCAATTGTGCCATAGGAAAGGGGATCATGTTTGCAAGGACTTACCCAAGCAAGCCATAGAGAATGTTGGACTCTTGGAAGAGGCCATCATTAGTGTGGGCCTCCTAGCGTAGGGCTTCCCACTAGGCCAAGGAGTGGCAGAATGTGGATTGGTTGTACAAAGTGGGAATAGTACCAGGTCTCCAGAAGAGATCCCAGTTCCCAATGATATTCAACTCCATTTACAACATGTGTATATCAATGAACACAAAACTCCTGCGGTCCGAGACACTGAGGCTAGCCTCACTGCTGTCACCCAGCATTGGGTACAGCCAGGTCAGCATATTGATGGGAATGATTGTAGCATCAGAGGGTTTGACGGAAAGAGTACATGCCCCTTGGTGATAGTAGAGTTCAGCTGGAGAGGTGAAATGATCCAGTGCCGTATAGTGGTAAAAACCTCCATCCCTGTCCCATGCTTGCTGGGTAATGATCTTCCTGACTCCAAGATAGTCGCAGCGGCTACCCAATCGAGGGCCAAAGAGGTCACCAGATTGAACACTTGCAGACCCTTAATGCCTGCAGTGCTTCTCAAGGGCTTGTTGGAGGGACCAGCGTGGACCCTGAACCACTTTCGCAGACTGCTGTGTTGCCTACTCCTGCGAGAGAGGGGCCAGTAGCCACTGAGGACCCTACTTTGATAGCAGGGGACTCAGTGACTTCAGAGTTGCGTGGTGCAACGCAGGAACTTGAGGTGAAGGACCAGGTGAATGCAGATCTGAAGGGTCTGCCCAAGCTGGATGAGTCTGCATCAGCTGGAGTGGCCAGATCAGACTGACTTCTTTAAAGCCCAGAATGAGTGTCCCACTCTGGTGGCCTGCAGAAGCAGGCAGAGGAGCAGGCTAAGGGCGAGGCCACTGAACTGCTCAAAGTGTACTGGGAAGATGGACTCCTGCACAGTGAGCCAAAAGACTCTGGGGGTTAGGACACCAGAAGGTTGGGGATTCCCCAATGCCACAGAAAGTTCAGTTTGGATTTGGCTCACCAAATTCCTTTAGTGGGTCACTTGGGAGTGACTAAGACATTGGATCAGTTGTCTGCACACTTTTACTGGCCGCAGTTTGGCATAAAAGTCAGATGGTGCCACAAAGGTCCTCTTAATTCCACCACCCATGGTTGGGCAGCCTTTCAAGAGAATAGGCATGGACATTGTGGGTCCTCTGGATCCTCAAACCAGCTCAGGGAACAGATATATCTTGGTGGTGGTAGACCACGCCACAAGATACCCTGAGGCTGTCCCTCTGAGGAGCATAAAAGCCCCCATGGTTGTGAAGGCTATGACTGGGATATTGCCTCATGTTGGATTCCCCAAGAAAGTCATTTCTGACAGGGGATCAAACTTCATATCCGCATACATGAAGGCTATGTGGGAAGAGTGTAAAGTGACCTACTGGTTCTCTACATCTTTCCATCCACAAACAAATGGGCTTGTTTTAGCGGTTCAGCAAAACCCTGAAAGGCATGATAACTGGCTTGAAAGAGCACTCGAGGAGAAAATGGGATATATTCCTGTAGTGCCTTCTGTTCGTGCCCCTTTGAGCTTCTGTTTGGACACCCTGTATGAGGTCCTCTCAGTCTAGTGACAGGGGGACGGGGGGGCAACCCCTCATCCCCTCCGCGAGATTTGGTGGACTATATAACCTGGCCTTCAGTCTATAATGAACAGTCTATTGTCTATTCTCCAGACCAGTGGGTGTGGATTATGGAGCCTGTCAAACGCAGTGCCCTTCAGGACAAGTGAACAGAACCTTACTGTATGCTGGAAAAAGTCAGTGAGGTGAATTATCTCATTGACATGAAAGGGCCTAAACTGATGTGCAGGGTCTTTCATGTCAAGCGGCTGAAACCCCATTATAGCCGGGATGACTTGGTCATGGCATTAGTAACTGATGGAGGGACTGAGTAGGAGACCAAGCTCCTCCCAGACCTCCTGCACACTGAAGCCACAGATGGGTCAATTGAAGGTGTCAACCTTGCAACAGACCTGTCAGAACAGCAACTGACAGACCCTCACTGTTTACTGGAACCTTTTGCCGATCTGTTTTCGCTTGCACCGGGTTGCACAGATTGGTGCACCCATGATGTGGACACTGGTGACAGTAAGCCGGTGAAGAGCAGGATTCACTGAATGTCCGATAAGGTCAGGGACACCATCAAGGAGGATGTTTCCAAGATGTCCCTAGCAGTGATAGACCCACACCACAGCCCCCGGGCTAGCCCACTAGTACTGGTCCCTAAAAAGACCAGTGGTGGGAAGACTAAAGTTTGCTTTTTTGTGGACTACAGGGGGCTACATTCTGTCACAAAGACAGATGCTCACCCCATTCCTCGGTCAACTGAGCTCATTGACAAGCTTGGTGCTGCCAAGTACATGAGTACCTTTTACCTCACGGCAGGGTTCTGAAGGGTCGACTTGATAGATGGAGCAAGAGGGAGGTCAGCATTCTCATCCACAGAAGGATGTTGTCAGTTCACTGTGATGCCCTTCAGATTGAAGAATGCCCGTGTCACTTTTCAGACGATGGGTAAGCATGTTTTGTCTGGACTGGAAAATGTCAGTGTCACATATTTCGACAACAGTGCTGTGTTCAGCCACACCTGGGAAGAACACTTATCCCACCTGAAAAAAGTGCTTCAGGCACTGCAGAATGCAGGTCTGACTATCAAGGCAACGAAGAGCCAGATAGCGCAGGGTACAGTGACTTACCTAGGCCACCTGGTTGGTGGAGTTAAGAAACAGCCTCTAATAGCGAAGGTACAGGTTGTGTAGGATTGGGACATCCCCACCATGCAGACAAAGTTGAGAGCCTTCCTAGGTCTCACCGGGTACTACTGGTCATTCATCAAGGGGTTTGGGACCATTGCCATGCCCCTGAATGTTGTAACTTTCAAGAAAATGGCGAAGAAGGTAACTTGTACTCCCGCCTGTCAAACCTCCTTTCAGGATTTAAAAAATGGATTCTGCAGGGCCCCAGTTGTGAAAGTGGCATACTCTGGCCAGGAGTTCATTATCCAGACAGACGCCTGTGATTTTGGAATTGGAGCAATGTTAGCGCTGTTGAACTCTGAAAGGGTAGAGCAGCCTGTCACCTACATTAGCAGGGGATTGACAAAAAGGGAAAGGAACTGGACCGCTGTCGCATTTTACTATCCAGACTGACCACCGGCCGCTTCAATGGTTAATGACCATGCAACGGGAGAAAGCTAAGCTTTTGCAGTGGGCTATATGCCTACAATGATTAGAAATGGATATCCTACACAAGCCAGGCTCCCAGCATGGAAATTCAGATGGCCTCAGCTGGTACTTTTGCCTTGATGATGAACCAGACTCTCAGCAGAGTGGTGGTTCACATGTTGATGCTGGGAGGCATGGGAGGAATTCGACCATCCATACAGTGGGTGTGTGCTTGCCTGGGCTTTTTGGAAATTTTAAATTAAACTGAATGATGGTAGATCCGCCTTCACCGCGAATTGAGGCGGCCAGGACATTTATCACCACAACGAGTTGTGCACTCACAAGGAGGAAGAGTCATGTGCCAGACCCAAGCCAGGTGAGCGGCCTCTTGTTATCGTCCACTGTGGCTGGACCCTGATCGCCCCACAGCCATCCTCCCGTCCTTTGACCCATGCAGCGTGCACCAATGAGACGTTCCTATGTTGGAAAGCTGCCTATGCGACCAGGCCACAAGCACGGGATGATGCCTGCTAAATCATGAAGATATAAAAGAGAAACTGGATAATAATAATCTAACAAAAAGCCAAAATATAAAAAGGAAAGAAACCCACGAGAGGAGAACAGAACTGAGTGATGAACTGTCTGCAACACAAGTCTGCAACCAAATTGACTGCCTACTCGATTCGTTACCAATTCCCTCTGTTTTGCTGGTTGCCTATATTATCTTCCTATTACTTTTTGCCATTGCTTTAACTCCTATAAGTACCGCCCCACTGATACGTACAATTACTGCCTGCCTCTTCCCATTATAAGCTGCAATTTCGTGTAACTGCATGCTTCCCTTGAGGTGCATGCGTAAAACTGTGATTACTCAGCCAGCTGCGCATTCTAATCTGCCTTCATGCTAATTTGATATTGATAGGTTGAACGAGGTTGCTCAAGTCCCCCCTTTGTAAACTGCTATGTTTGCGCTTTGAATGTATTTGCATCTGCATTGCCATCTCTGCCTGAGTGACATGTGCGAATTTGTTGCACTGTGCGTTGTTGCTTACGCTCCATTACGCTCAAGAACTGTTAAGCTCACTCTCTCAAATACATTAGCAAGTATATGTGCACCCTCTACCTGATAGCCCCGCGTGATCCCAAACTACCTAATCCAACTGCCATGGTATTGTCTATATTTGTTGCCGAAATTATAGCTAAACCTGTTGTCAGCGTCAGCTGTTCTCTTGGCACCCGATGCCAATCGGCATGACCCAGGCTGATGCTAATGCTAGCAATCCTATGAGAGCATTTCACTATCTTACATACACAGCACTGCTCATAATATAATGCCGCCAATTGGATACATACGCCTGTTGCATCGACCTGTTGAATTCAGCACCCACATTGTACTGTATGTATTTCACACCTAATTGCAATCTCGAAGTTAGTTGCTGACGGCAGTGAGGCTCCCTTGCTCGAAATACTCCCACTATCTATAATTGTTCTACTTAGGTACCCCATACGGAATCGAAGCGCATGTGACCATGCCTTAAGCATACGTGTTATCTATGCTTACATTGTCTACCATTGTCAACTGTAGCTCTGCTTGCTGATTGCTAATTGTTTGCTGTTCATCTATGCTCCCCTACATGGTGCTACCTGTCGCCTTGCATAGTCATTATTACTGCCTGCGATTTTGACCCCCACACACCATGCTGCTTAAAGACACAAACAAGGCCCTCAGCCCTCACCCTCCTACTACTACCACTGTGCTTGCTCTCTTACTCACTCTCTCCACATTTCTTCCTACTACAACTTTAGCAAAACAGAAACGTGATGGCTGGAAGGTTTTGAATGAATCATAACCACAGGCAAAGCTCTGGGCAACCCTCCAGACCATCGTTTTTCAGCCTGCCAAGCCATTACAGAAGGGGAAAATCCATATGCAAATCAGGCTTGGTCCTACCCCAAAAGGAGCAGTCCAGCCCGAACTGCTAGGTCACATCCCTTCTGCATGAGACCACAAGCATCCCCAGACATGTTTCAGCCTTGTTGGGCGTCATCAGTCAGGAGTAGCTTGGGTCTCTAGGCCCGGCAGACTCGGGACCCACGTCTGGGCATACCCGTCCCACTCGGGGTGACTTTAGCAAAACAGAAACGTGATGGCTGGAAGGTTTTGAATGAATCATAACCACAGGCAAAGCTCTGGGCAACCCTCCAGACCATCGTTTTTCAGCCTGCCAAGCCATTACAGAAGGGGAAAATCCATATGCAAATCAGGCTTGGTCCTACCCCAAAAGGAGCAGTCCAGCCCGAACTGCTAGGTCACATCCCTTCTGCATGAGACCACAAGCATCCCCAGACATGTTTCAGCCTTGTTGGGCGTCATCAGTGAGGAGTAGCTTGGGTCTCTAGGCCCGGCAGACTCGGGACCCACGTCTGGGCATACCCGTCCCACTCGGGGTGACTTTAGCAAAACAGAAACGTGATGGCTGGAAGGTTTTGAATGAATCATAACCACAGGCAAAGCTCTGGGCAACCCTCCAGACCATCGTTTTTCAGCCTGCCAAGCCATTACAGAAGGGGAAAATCCATATGCAAATCAGGCTTGGTCCTACCCCAAAAGGAGCAGTCCAGCCCGAACTGCTAGGTCACATCCCTTCTGCATGAGACCACAAGCATCCCCAGACATGTTTCAGCCTTGTTGGGCGTCATCAGTGAGGAGTAGCTTGGGTCTCTAGGCCCGGCAGACTCGGGACCCACGTCTGGGCATACCCGTCCCACTCGGGGTGACTTTAGCAAAACAGAAACGTGATGGCTGGAAGGTTTTGAATGAATCATAACCACAGGCAAAGCTCTGGGCAACCCTCCAGACCATCGTTTTTCAGCCTGCCAAGCCATTACAGAAGGGGAAAATCCATATGCAAATCAGGCTTGGTCCTACCCCAAAAGGAGCAGTCCAGCCCGAACTGCTAGGTCACATCCCTTCTGCATGAGACCACAAGCATCCCCAGACATGTTTCAGCCTTGTTGGGCGTCATCAGTGAGGAGTAGCTTGGGTCTCTAGGCCCGGCAGACTCGGGACCCACGTCTGGGCATACCCGTCCCACTCGGGGTGACTTTAGCAAAACAGAAACGTGATGGCTGGAAGGTTTTGAATGAATCATAACCACAGGCAAAGCTCTGGGCAACCCTCCAGACCATCGTTTTTCAGCCTGCCAAGCCATTACAGAAGGGGAAAATCCATATGCAAATCAGGCTTGGTCCTACCCCAAAAGGAGCAGTCCAGCCCGAACTGCTAGGTCACACCCCTTCTGCATGAGACCACAAGCATCCCCAGACATGTTTCAGCCTTGTTGGGCGTCATCAGTGAGGAGTAGCTTGGGTCTCTAGGCCCGGCAGACTCGGGACCCACGTCTGGGCATACCCGTCCCACTCGGGGTGACTTTAGCAAAACAGAAACGTGATGGCTGGAAGGTTTTGAATGAATCATAACCACAGGCAAAGCTCTGGGCAACCCTCCAGACCATCGTTTTTCAGCCTGCCAAGCCATTACAGAAGGGGAAAATCCATATGCAAATCAGGCTTGGTCCTACCCCAAAAGGAGCAGTCCAGCCCGAACTGCTAGGTCACATCCCATCTGCATGAGACCACAAGCATCCTCAGACATGTTTCAGCCTTGTTGGGCGTCATCAGTGAGGAGTAGCTTGGGTCTCTAGGCCCGGCAGACTCGGGACCCACGTCTGGGCATACCCGTCCCACTCGGGGTGACTTTAGCAAAACAGAAACGTGATGGCTGGAAGGTTTTGAATGAATCATAACCACAGGCAAAGCTCTGGGCAACCCTCCAGACCATCGTTTTTCAGCCTGCCAAGCCATTACAGAAGGGGAAAATCCATATGCAAATCAGGCTTGGTCCTACCCCAAAAGGAGCAGTCCAGCCCGAACTGCTAGGTCACATCCCTTCTGCATGAGACCACAAGCATCCCCAGACATGTTTCAGCCTTGTTGGGCGTCATCAGTGAGGAGTAGCTTGGGTCTCTAGGCCCGGCAGACTCGGGACCCACATCTGGGCATACCCGTCCCACTCGGGGTGACTTTAGCAAAACAGAAACGTGATGGCTGGAAGGTTTTGAATGAATCATAACCACAGGCAAAGCTCTGGGCAACCCTCCAAACCATCGTTTTTCAGCCTACTACAACTTATATCAAAGCTACCTGCGCGTAACCACAACCTCATAACACCATTCCTGCTCTCCCTCCACTTGCCACCATGCCCACTTTTAAAACCACACAACAGCCTTACCACCCACACACAGCCACCTCATGTCTACAGCCCTGCCTCAGTTCAGCTAGTAGACTCAATAGACTCAGAGCCCAAACTCAACCTCTAGAATTCAGCTGTGTTCCTATACTCACGGCATCTAGAAATCTTCGACTAGGCTCCCGCGCCATCCACAGGTACACCCCACATCGAACACCCTATCGTACCTACACCCACTCATCCTAGTAGGCCTCTCATTTCGACTACACCCACTACTCCAGACCCAGACACTATCCCTAATACCATAGAGACTAAAACTACACCCACACCACATATTAAATGTGCCCTCCTAAATGTTCGCTCCCTCCCAGCACATGCCTTAGAAATACACGATCTCCTAGCCCACCACAACCTTGACCTACTTGCCATCACAGAAACCTGGTTACATGAAGCCTCCGGCCCTGCCATCACTCTTGCACTCCCACCAGGCTATACTATCCTCAGACAAGACAGACCAGCCCACCTAGGAGGCAGAGTAGCCCTCATCTTCAAAGATACCCTCCCTCTCAGACTCATCAGTCACCCATTGGCTAGCAACTCAGACATTCTGTCTGCCAAGCTTGCACTGTCCCCCAACAGCATCATCAACATCCATGTGCTCTACCGCCCCCCAGGTCTCCCTTCAGACTTTCAGGGACGCCTTATCCATCTACTCAGCGATAACATCAAAAGCTCCACCAAGACTCTTCTACTTGGAGAATTAAACATAGGGTTCAATGATTCAAAAGACAAAGCTGTTGCTACCCTCGCTAAGGAACTTAATGATCTAGGATTCACACAAAAAGTCTTCAGCCCTACGCACTACAAAGGCCGCACCCTGGACTGGGTTGAAGACCATAATTGCCTCACTACTATCACCTCCAACACAGCCATGCCATGGATTGATCACAACTGTATTGAATTCTCCCTAACCATCAATGCAAGCTCTAAAACCCTCTCCCCAGCCCCCTCATCACAAGTGAGAAGCTGCAAGAAACTCAACAGGATAACCTTCGCCCGTACCTGAATATCCCAGCACTAGCCCCCCCTTCTCTAACAATCCTAACACCCTAGCAGACATTTACAAAGATATTTTCACTAAAGCCATTAACTCGATAGCGCCACTTGAATACAAAAAAGAAAAAAGTCCCTGCACGTCAACTCTTGGTTCACTGAAGAACTGCAGTCCCTTTGCTCTTGCAAAAGGGAGGCAATAAAACATTGGCAAACTAACCCTAGCGACAATGCTAAAAACTGCTTTAATCTGATTTCCCGCCAATACAAAGCAGCCATCTCCAAAGCCAAAGCTAACTCTTTCAATGTCCGCATATCAAATGCCAACTCACAATCGAAGGAAATCTTTACCATCTCTCCTCCTAACACCCCAGACGAGATTGTCAAAGATGAAGTCTGGTGTGCCAGTATTCAATCTGCCATGCTAAACAAAATTGATCTCCTTCAAAACAAAATTCAGGTTCATTGCAAAGCCCTACCTCTCCACCCTGGGCTCAAGCAAACAGACTCCACTCCCTCTCCAACTAACTCCACCAAACCCTTCTTCTCCTTCAGTGACATCACTGAATTAGAAGTCATCAACCTCCTCAAAAACCTAAAACCTTCTGTGTGCAAAGGTGACATATGTCTATCTAAGCTCATCAACGACTGTGCAGACCTTCTCGCTCTGCTTCTGACAGCCTTCATTAATGCCACCTTCAGAACAGGCATTATCCCTGCAAGCCTAAAAGAGGCCTGGGTCCGCCCCTTCTAAAAAAGCCCACTCTAGACCCTCTGCAGCACAATAACTACTGACCCATAACCACTGTGCCTTTCCTCCTTAAGATATTGGATAAAGCCGCACATTGCCAGATTCAACACTTCCTTGAAGCTCACTCTATCCTTGGGACTAGGAAATCTGGCTTCCGCAAGGACACAGCACTGAAACAGCCTTGGTGGACCTAAAACACCAGATCACCCAAATCATGGATAAAGGTAAGCCAGCCTTATTGTTACTCCTAGACCTCTCGGCTGCTTTCGATCTGGTGGACCACAAGACTCTCACCTCACACCTCACCCATTTAGCTAACTGAAGGTAGGGCAATGAAGGTATTTTCTAACATTGCCAACGCAGTCCCCACCACTATCCACTGCGGAGTCCCACAGGGCTCTTGCACAGCACCCACACTGTGCAATTTATTCACAAAGCCCTCTTCAATAAGCTTGATGAGCTTGGTATCACGTACACTATGCTGACGATACCCAGGTACTCCTACCACTCTCCGACTCGTACCACAAAGAAGCCAAAGCACTTCACCTAATATACACCACCATCCAGGCCTGGATGGCGGCCAGTGCCCTCTGCCTCAATGGGGAGAAGACCGAAATCATCATATTAGGTAAAAAAACAACACTAGCCAAACCCGACAACCTGCACTCCAACTTCATCATTGATAATACGATCATCCCTGCCTCTACATCAGTGAAGACACTAGGGGTCTACTTAGACTCTACACTATCCATGACTAGGCAGGTCAGCGCCATCACCTCCGCCTCAGTGCACACCACTAAGCTCATAAATGCCATAAAACCATACCTATCCATACCTAACTGTCTATCAATAGCTAGAGCAACTATTGGTGCTAAATGAGACTATTGCAATGCCCTTCTAGGAGGTACATCTGAAACCAATTTAAACCATCTACAAATCACACAGAACAACGTGCTACGAGCCGCATTAAGCATCCCCCAAAGGGAGCATATTTCCCAGGCCAGACAGGCAGCTCACTGGCTCCTGGTTAAAGAGCGCATCACTTTCAAAATCCTCACACACAAATGCCTCACCCTCACAGCTCCATCATACCTATCAGAGACAATATCTAAATCCACTTCTACACAACCTACTAGGACTCACTACACTAACCAACTTCACACCCCACGCATCAACAGGGCCAAAGCTGGCGGGTTAGACTTCCCCCACATTGCGGCCAAATTATGGAACGCACTACCCACAGATATCAGAGCAGAAAACTTGCTCCTTGCTTTCCGAAGAAAACTCAAAACTTCCCTTTTCACTTAATCCATTGAATGCTTTGCTCTCTTTCATGCATGTACTGTAAATTGCAACTGTCAACTCATCTGTAACTAAGAAATCTGTCTGTAACAAGCGCCACGATGTCCCTGGGCTGTTTACGCGCTTTACATATTGGAATAAATAAATAAATACATTCTGGAAATTTGTGAGGTTTATTTGCATACCTTTTCCAATGCTCACTGCATGGCATATGCATAAACCTGGGTACTCGGGATGGTGTGAGAAACCTGAGGGCGTCCTCACATCTGTGGAATGAGGAAGAGGCGACTAGGAGTAATGAACACCAGTAGGTCATTTCACCACTCTAGTGCTGAGATGAGGAAGATGCCTGCAAAGTACTGTAAAGGACAGTCCTTTTCATTGCAGTCAGGAATTGTCAATTGGGAACTCACACCTGCGACCTGTGAAGTTGTTGCAGGCGTATAGGAAGGGAGGAAACCAGCAAGAGGGAGACAGACAGGGAGACCAGCAGGGAGTACTTTTTTGTGAGGAGGCAACTTGGTGGGTCCTGCAAGGATGCTGGGACACCGGCTGATAATCCTGAGGAACTGTGGAGCACAGTAGCTGGAGGGCCATACGAATACCTCATGTTTGGGAGCCTCCGGTGTAGGAGATTCGCAGCCGGAGCTGCATACACAGAAAAGAAAGCAGAACAGAAAGGAACGAAAGCAGGGCTCACAGTGCAAGGCAAGCCGGTGGGAGCAGAGAAGCTTCCAAAGTGTGAACGGGCCTCACAATGCAAGGCAAGCTGACGGGAGCAGAGAAGTTTCAGCAGTGTGAGCGGGGCTCGCAGTGAAAGATAAGCTGGCAGGAGCAGAGAAGATTCAGCATTGCGAGCGGGGCTTGCAGTAAAAGAAAAGCCAGCAGGCGGTTCAGAAGGGAAACAACGCAACTGCTCGAAAGGAATGCAGAGGACCGGTCAGCGAAGGGGAACATTGTAGAGGAGGAGCCAAGTACCCCCACCGCAACCATCCCGCCCATATTGCCTTTTTGTAGGAAATCAGAGTATGTGACATACACAGAACAGTTGAAACAACAACGGCCAAAAGGAATCCTAGAGTCAAGATTCCCATTGAGAAAACCATACCTGCACACAAGAAAATATGATGGTTGTTTAAATAAGATTCCTGAAGAAGCAGAGCAAATAAATGGCCAAGAAGAGTGGTGATGTCACCAACCATCACTAGTAAATGTCACATAGAGCTGGGTTGACGTGTATACAAGATGCAGAGACTAGAGAATGAAGATATTCTATAAGGCATCAAGAAAGTATCAAGGATAAGTGACATCTTGCGATCAAGGTGAAGAAGCTTATACTACAGAATTGATGAAGACATCAAGCTATTTTACACATGTACAGATGCAAAAGAAACGCAAGCAGACTACATAATCTTGAAGCTAGCTTTATAGTGAATAAATTGCGGCAAGTGCCAATATATATATATGCATATGGACAAGTAAAGGATGGATGTTTCCACTACGCATTTTAGCACTGCTGGACAGTAGCAAAAAAGCCTAATTTCTAGAGTGTTGCAGTTAAAAAGCAAATTGAATTAAAAAGTGAATCTCAGCAGACAAGGCTAGATGAGCCAAAAAATCCAAGGTCTTATCAAACTGGAGTAAATTGACATTGGATACAAATTGTGTGAAAGAGCAGAACTCTTGTTCAGAAGGCATGAACAAAACAAGAAAGACGTCAGAGGTTAATTAAATAATAGTATTTTAAATGCACTAGAAGCTCGATTTCATGGTCTCCAGTCACGTGGAAGGATAAAGCTGGACGAACAAGATGGTCTCACTTATGCACGAGGGCAGAGCGTGCCTTCACTCCCTGAATTTCTCAGAGCTAAGAACACTCTCAAAGAGCCTAATTGACAGTAGACCACTGAGGTGATGATGGATTGATATACTAATTGGTGGGAAGCAATGGTTAAGACAAACTCACCTGTACCTGGATGGCCAGCCTGCATGCTGCTAGACGTAGGTGGAAAAGTACTGACGGAGGTTAGAGTGCCAACCAGTTGTAGAGCACCGCATAATTAATGGTCCTGTAGATATGTAAACTAATGGGACGTCGTACATTTAGTGACGTTCATAGTGGTAATTTTTAGGGGTGAGCTTAGTTGCCCCACCTGATGTTAAGTAACCAATTACATTTAGACTAGTATGGATCATATACTTAGATGTTTACTCAGAGCCAATCACCCATACTCATAGGTTTTTGTAGTCTGCCACGTAGGATGACATTAGTAAAACATAGGTTAACATCACTGATGACGAGTTCTGTGTATAAAATCTCAGTTTTTACTAGAATGCATTGAGTAAGAGGATCGAGCAAATTCATTGATGTTCGTTATGCTCCTTGTTTTAGATAATTGATATTAAAAACAGTTATCCTTTTACTAATTTTGATTATTGATGTATGAATAAAAATCTGCATCCCCATCCATCTCCAGGTTAATTGCTACTCATCTTGAAGGGCTGAGTTGATCAGTTCACGTGGTAGCGGAGAGGATGGTTCAGAGCAATCGACATAATTAAACTTTAGAGTTCCGGCAATGTCAAACAACCTTTTCCATTTGGCTGAAAGGACGTGAAGCTCCCCGTAGATAGTGGTTAATGAAATTTCAAAAGCTTGCAAGCACGGTGTGACGGGTCCCCTGGTTTCTACAGAATCCCCTCCCCATCTATGAGAAGCTGATCGGACAGAAGGTTGAAGAGGCGGTAAAAGAGGCGTACGATCCCGAGAGTCGGAAGATGAAAATGCGAGTGATGAGTAAGAACTGAGAGAGTTGATAAAATGTATGGGTGATGAGTGAAGGGAAGAAGTAAGAAAAGGGAAAAAGAGAGTAAAGGAGGGAGGCGGGATAAACATAAGGTGAGAATAAGAGTGTTATATATATAGTGAATAGGCATTGGGCCTCATTACACAGTAGGCGGTAAGGGTTTACCGGTACCAGTAAGGGCACCGGTGTCGGGAAATCCTTAACGCCTTACTACGAGTTCCCTTTGTGGGACCCGACCTTAACGGCTGGTTTTACCAGCCGTTAAAGTAGGGTGCCGCAAAGGGACCTCGGTGCTAATTACGGTACCGCAATTTGAGGTACCATAATTAGCGCCTTCCCCATTCCCATTATGCCCTATGGGGGCACAAATGGGAATGGGGAAGGGCCTTGGTGAATGGGGAATTACCGCCTCCGCTCACCTTGGAGTAGGGCGGTAATTCCATCATCCACCAAGGCAGACACGGTAAAATACCGGCGGAAACCATGGCGCTAATAGCGCCATGGTTACCGCCTATCGTGTAATGAGGCCCATTGACTTGAGTGTGGCCAAGCAATCGAGGTATCGTGAGAGAGGCCACGATAAGTACGCCTGGCCTGCGATTTAAAGAACGTATCAGAAGAAATCTGAACCCAGAGTCCCGTAGTGGATGACGTAGAAGACGGATTTGATTAAAGACGAATCTAAAAAGGTTGATTTATACTCTGTATGGGGTATTTTAGAGGGCAAGATAGGCCTTAGAGAAGACGGTAGGGAAGAATATAGGTGACTGGTCGAGTTTGTCTGTTTGTTTTATGTGATTATGAAAATGATGATGTCATAAGTGGAAAAAATTATTTGATTGTCTTGAATTGAACTGGGTGGCTGTTTTTTAGCAATATTAAAGTGAAAAGTGTGATTAAATGGATTGGAGCCTGCGACGAGTGGTGCACGCTCATATTGTGTTATTTCTCTGAAACGTACCTTTTAAATCTGTGATTAAAGCAAGCGAGTGTCAAACAGGTTAAGATTGATGAATTAAGGATGGAGGATATTACTCCACTTGTGCATCTTTGCAAGCAGTTGCCGAAACATGCACCTAAGCTTAGACAGTATAGCGCGGAATGGGTTAAAGGAACCGCGGATAAAATGTTCATGCCGTGGCCACAAGGAGGGTCACTATCGAAGTCCTGCAGCACTTGACCACATATTTGCATGCAGCATATATGGGAAAAAAGCTAGACAAGTGACTAGCTAGCTTAGAGCTTTGGAAAATGTACCAAGAGGAGCGAGATGAGCCGCCTCCTGTAGATTGGATACTAAATATATGCAAAGAGGTGGGTGAAGAGCCCTCTGCCCCCCACCCAGCTGAAATAGAAGACGAGAATAAAAAAGACAATGGGCTAAACCCATTAAGGGAGCTTAAGGCAGCAACAGGGTATAGCAACCCGGCATATGAGTTTCCTATGCAAAGCAGTGATGAGGGTACAGAGAAAAATACTGAGAGAGATGTAGTCACTAAGGTCCAGAGGGACAAGGAGAGAAGCGATAAAGAGAGAAGTGATCGAGCAAGCACATCTCTAGACATAGGAAGAGAAATAAAAAGATGGAAGGGAAAAAGAGATAAAACTGATAACTTAGCGCTCTTACAGAACAAATGGATGGGTGGTCAGATTTTGCTTAAACTCGATGGTAAAGGCATCGAGGATGTAAGGCAAAGGGAAGATCAAGATGAGCAAGATAAAAAGGATAAAGAGAGGAACGATTGAAAGACGAAGAAGCAAAAAGGAAGGATAGACAAAGATGGAGCAGTTATATCAAGATGAGCAATTGAGAAAACAAGAGAGCAGAAGAGCAAGGAAAATGTGATTACAGACAAATAGCAATCGATGAGCAGGAAAGGCTAGAAAGAAAAGAAATAGAAGAAGAGGAACAGAGTTAAGGAAAAGAGAATACAGCAACCGAAAGGATGAGGCGATACGAAGGACAAACGAGAGAAGGGATAGGAAGAAAAAAGAAGAAGACAGGGTCAGAGAGGAAGCAAGGAAACAAAGAGAATTTGACAATGATATAGAATTTAAAAGAAGGCAGAGAGAACGTGATTTTGATTGCTTGGAAAAGTGAGTAAGGAATCCGAATCCAGAAGTAGCATGGGAGGATATAGAGGAATTCTTCCCAGAATACGAGTCATTACCAGGCCCGTCTAGAGTCAATCTAGAGGACAGGACGAGTTTGACTCTAGGAGCATTGGGGAAGCAATAGATAAAGTATATCATGAAATGAAAGCCAAGAAAGAATCAAAAGGGAAGGGAAAAAATGGTCGACATTCAGTTGTACGACACAGAGGGAGCCTCATGTAGTACGAAGCATAAAGAGTTGTCTTTAGATAGACTGACACTGAATAGAGATGAAGAGGAGAGAAGTTACACGAGTTGGTCACACGAAATGTCAGACGAAGAAAGAGACACCTTCCGTGGGGAAGAGAGAGGGGATGCATGTGGTCCTGAGGAATGTTTTTCAATGGATAAGGAAGTAAAATGGTCAAATATAAATGCACCTTTACCTAGGCCGTCAGAACCATTGACACAGTCAGACCGACCTAAAGGGCAACTTCATGGTGAGAGGGGGGTAATCACCACCTATGTGAGCAGATTAAGATTGCTGCCAGGAAGAAGGTGGTGAAGGAATATTGTCCCTGTGGCGGACAGACACATGATGAGAAATGAGAATGAGTTTGGGGATTCACAGTTTCCCTTACTAGAGAAAGGGGGGGCAGACCACAGTAAATACAATGGCCCCAAATGGACAAGGATAATTTAAGGTGTAAACTCCTGAGTTTAACTTCTGGCACTGGGAAATGGATACATGAGTTAGAAGAAATGATGGGAGGAAATACATTGGCTATTGGGGACATTAAGGGTCTCCTGATTGCCATACTTGGTGAGAGAGCTGATGACGTTTGGTAAAGGGCAAGATATGCTGGTGTTACTACAGTTAACACTGCTCACTTAGGTCTATTGTTGGAGAAGTAAAGATTAAATTGAAACCAGGAGCAATTTTACCTCAAGCATGACAGTATCCCATGTCTTGAGAGGCAGATGAAGGTATTTTTAAGACAATTTCCGCCATGATGGATCAGGGTATCTTAGTGACGTCAGAGTCACCCTGTAATAAAGCGATTTATCCTGTGAAAAAGGGGAAAGGGGTCGTGGAGGCTAATTCAAGATTCGAGGCAGATAAACCAGATTGTATAGGCCAAGTTCCCTTTAGTTCCTAATCCTGCTACAATCTTATGTAATATACCTGTTGAAGCACAATATTTCACTGTGATTGATTTGAAAAATGCATTTTTCTCAATCCCATTGCACAAAGACTTGCAGGATCTGACGTCATTTACATTCAGGAAAACTCGCATGAAAAGTACTCGTCTACTTCAAGGGTATTGTGCGTCTCCATCGATTTCCAATAGAGTCCTCCAGGTGGACTTAAGCAACATTGATTTAGAAAGTGTTGTCTTGCAATACGTAGATGACATTTTAGTATGCAGCACTTCAGAGGAAGAGTGCAGACGCGATTCTGTATTACTGATGATTACACTTGCTGACAAAGGATATAAGGTTGACAAAGAAAACTTACAATATTCTCAACAAGAAGTGTTATACATAGGCCAATTGATTTCACATGAAGGAAATAAGGTTACTCCTGAGGGAGCTGAGGCTATTTTGAAAACCACCAAAGCCACACACGATAAAACACATGCAGAGATTTCTGGGATTATGTAATTATGTGTGAGCATGGGTCTTTGACTACAGCTCATAAATAAGGCCTTTATTACAGGCTTTAAAGAAAGCACAGGCAACGCAGGAAAAAAATCGTGTGGACTGAGGAAATGGAAGAAGGATTTGAGGAATTGAAAAAGGCAATTTGCACAGCTCCAGTTTTAGGGATTCCTAATTATGCTGAGGAATTATTTTTATTCTCGCATACAGATGGCACTGTTATGACAGCAGTCCTTATGCAGAGAACTACATTGCGGTACAAGCCCCTTGCATGCTACAGTGGGATTTTAGACCCAGTCATGAGGGGTCATTTTCCATGTGAACAATCTTTGGCAGCCACCATGTTCGCCATAGAGAAGGCTGCAAGCATAATGATGGGATGCTCTATGATGTTATTTGTTGAACATGCACTGTTTTCCATTTTAGATAAACCAAAAGGCACGTTGACTTCTCAAAGGGCTTCTGCCTTTGAAGTAGTCATATCGAATCCCGCGATTCAAATACTTTGATGCAGAATAGTGAATCCTGCCATTTTTGTAGCTGAACCACTTGCAGAAGACGAGCATGTGCATGACTGTTCGAACTATGAAGAGTTCTATGATGAAATTCATAGGATAATAGAAAATGAATTGACAGGTGGAGAAATTGTTTTTATTGACAGTCCTTCAAAGATCGATCAAAATGATGGGTAGAGATACACAGGTGCCGTTGTGGTAAATCACACGTCCAATGGGGAGTTTCAGAAGATGCTAAGTGCTCGACTACCATCTCATTATTGAGCACAGGCTGCAGAATTAGTGGTGCTGATAGTTACGCTCGAGAATCATGCAGACCAGAAAGTAACAGTGTACAGCGACTCCGCCTATCTGACATCAACGTTGCACGCAGGGTTAGCACATTGGAAAAGGAGGGACTACCTCCGAGCAGATCGCACTCCAATGCAGTACACCGCCTTATTGGACAAGCTTATTAAGGCACTGCAACTCCCAGTAGCCATCGCAGTCGTTAAATGTGCAGCGCACACTAAAAGGGCAGACTTTATCTCACCTGGAAACCAAGCAACAGACGAACAAGCAAACCACACTGCATGTTCAGAAAATGTCATGTCATTTGATACACCTGATGTAAATAAAAAAATGGTTGTAATGATGAATGTGTCTGAAGGATATAGTCCAGGGGGAAGCACCTCAAGATGAGAAGGATTTGTGGGTGCGAAGGGGGTGTTCTTTAAACCCCCCTGAAGTATTGTGGTGACAAGACAGCACTGGTAAACCAGTGATGCTTGTATTCTTATTAAGGGTGGTGCTGGAACAGCTACACTACCCTGCACACACAACTAGAGAGAACCTCGCTGCAACTATTGCAGAGGATTGGTTTGCACCAAATTTGTTAGAGCATGTTGCGTTCTATGTAGTGAACTGCATTGTGTGTCAAAAATTCACGGCTGGGCATGATATGATATGATATGATATGACATTTGTAACGCGCCTATACACAAGTGTTTCATACACTGCGCACAGTTAGGAGAGTTATTCCGAGACCCAATGGCCCCTTCCAGCATTTGCATATCGACTATGTCAACATGTTGCAAGTATGTAATGGATATAGATACATGATTGTAGTAGTTTATCCCTTTTCACGATGGATTGAGGCTGGTCCGTGTACACACCCAGACTCTACCTGTGTAGCAAAAATCTTAGTGCGGGAAGTGTTTCCTAGATGGGGAATATATGAAATAATGAGGTCCGACAATGGCCCACATTTTGTGAATCAGACATTTGAGCAAATCAGCTTGATGCTTGTTATAAAGCACAAGTTTTCTTCGGCTTATCATTGTGACAACATCATTAGGCACTTCCCTTTTGATCATTCTCACCCAAAAGGTGAGACTCACCTCCACTGTTGCCTCTCCCATATCTGCTTGCTCTTCAAACAGATCATCATCAGTGATGTCAGTCAATCAGTATCCTTCTTCAATGGCGATTAAAGCGCACCATTGCCAGACTACATCATCATAACCGTCAATTAAAGCAATTTTCCCTCATACTGCAGCTGTGTGTATCACCAAGGGAAATACTTGTCCCTTTTCCTCATGCATAGGTATTTTTGGCCTGAATAAAAATTCATTTGGGGTTCTCATGATCTTGTCTGCAAGGCCTGGCAGCCCTGTCATTAGCACACGTATTCCATACGTGAATATTTCGGGCTCTAATGGTGTAGCCCTCATAGCTGTGTGTCCTGCGTGTGCTCTAATCATTTTGCATATGTTTGACTAGTGCATTCCTGGAGTTGAACATATTATGCCCTCCTCCGTGAATGAGATTGTCATATTTAACTTTGTCATTAGATCTCGTCCTAAAATGTTTACTGGGGTCTGCCGGAATATAATAAAGGTACATTCATTTCACATTCTCCTATAGAGACTGGAAGTGTGTTTGTGAAGGGAACACGACTTGTAGCTCCTGTGAAACTCTGAGTATTTATGGCCTCGCCGGACAAGGAAAACTTGCCTTCACGTATACGCGAACGTGTTGCACCCATGTCAACTAAGAAGGAATATTCTTTATCCCCTATAAAAACATCCACCCTAGGTTCCCGGTGAGGGTCTGGTGTCACTGATAGGATAGAACACATCAGGGTTCCCACTGAGCTGTCCCAGTCCGTATATAGTTTTGGCCCACCTTGTGCTGATGGATTTCCCCCATTACCAGTGTTACCCCCCATTCCAGGGTTCACAGTCTGCCCTGTGTTCATCGTTTGTGACAATTGCATCAGTGATTGTTGGGACTGTCCTTGTGGAAAACTCACTACATTTTGAGGTTGTGGGTTTTGCTGTGCTTCTGGCTTTTGCTGTTGCACCGTGTGATTCTGTGCAACTCCCTGTTGAAACAATGCTGGTGTATTCACCATGCCTGATCCTATTCCTTGGCCGGTTTGCACCATGCCTTGATTTCTGCATGTGTGCGCCAAATGCCCTGTCATCCCACACAACCAACATACTGGCGGTGGTCTGATCATTTGCCCATTTGACATATCTTGATTGCCATTTTGCATATTTTGAAAACCTCCTTGATTGCTCTGCCATCCCCTTCCTCTAAATCCTCTTCCCCTGGGGTAAAACCTTGTATTGCCCTGATTATTCTGCTGTGGATTATTGACCTGCTGCATGCTCGATTCAGCTGTGCTGGTTATCATGGCTCCCTCAAGAGCATATTTTGACAATATCTTCTGCACTAGTTTTTCTTCTTCACCCTTTTGTGCAGCTTCCTTTTTGCAATTCTTTTCTTGCAATATCCTGCAATAGTGGGCGATGGTCAGCTGTATTTCTGACCATGGTTTAGCCTCGATTCTTACCAATTTCTTGAGCTGTTTCTGTACTGACTCTGGCAGCCCTTGGTACAATATATGGTAGAATACAGATATAGATTTCCCCCAAGATTCATGAGTCTCGAGTACCCACACGTCTTGAAAATTCTGTATGTAAATCAACGGATCCTCCGACTCCTTCATTTTTTGTGTCATTATAGGTCCCATATCGGAAGTGTCTGGGTAAAGCACTCGTAGAGCTTTCCAAACTGTGGCTCTGCAATTGTTAAATGGAGCTCCGTCATGCGTGGTATTAATTGTGGTCACACCAGGGTAACCTGCCCGTGTCCACACATTGTCTGCTCTCTCACCAAGTATGGCGATTAGGAGACCCTTGATATCCTCTATGGCTAACGTGTTCCCTCCTGTCAATTTTTCTAACTCGTGTATCCATTTTCCGGCTCCCGATGTCAAAATTGAAAGCTTGTTTTTCAAATGTTCTCGATCCATGTGTGGCCATGGAATACATTGTGGTCTTGCTCCCCCTTTCTCGAGTAATGGAAATTGGGATGCATAGCCCTCTCTCTCTTCTCTCATTGTTCTCCTGTCTATTGCAGGGGTAATATACCCGCATCGACGCGTGCCTGGCAATGTCCTATGTTTGCTCACATAGCGGGGTGGAGACACCCCCCTCTGACCGTGAGATACTTCTTCGTGTCGGTCTGACTGTGTGGCTAACTCTGATGCCCTCGGTGCAGACTCACTAGTGTCTGACCATCTTATCCCTTTCCCCTTGGGAATCGTCTTTTGCTCCTTCTCTCTTCCTCCATCTCCTCGCACTCCTCCCTTTCTGTGTCGGACATGGTCTGTCCCCAACTCGTGCAACTTCTTGCGTCTTCTTTGTTCATACTTATTTCTAATCTATCGAGGGATAGTTCTCTATTCCCACTACTTCGGGAGACATCCTCCATGTCATAAAGCTGAATGCTCTCCAAGCGCTCGTCTTCCCCCTCCCTTTGGAGTATTTATTCCAACCCCATTTCGTCATATATTCTATCTATCGTTTCTCCGATGCTTCTGGTGTCGAAGTCATCTTCAATATTCACCCTAGATGTGTCTGGCACTGAATCGTACTCAGGAAAGAATTCTTTGATGTCTTCCCAATCTACTACTGGCTCAGGTTTCTTAACCTCTCTCTCCAGATATTCAAGATCGCGTGCTCTCTGTCTTCGCTTCCGATCTACATCATCATCAAATTCTCTGCACTTCCTCGCCTCTTCTCTGACCCTATCTTCTTCCTCTTTCTTTGCGTCTCTACGTTCATTTGCCCTTCAAATGTCCTCATCCCTTCGTCTCTTTATTCTTTTCTCTCTTATTCTTTGCTCTTCCTATAATTTACACTGCTCCTGTCTGTCTTGACCATTGGCTGCTCTCTGTTTGTGATCGTTCTACCTATCTAGCTCTTCACGATATAACTGTTCTTGTCTCTGTCTATCTTTTTTCCTTATTCGTTTGTCTTTTAATCCTTTTTCTTTCTCCTTCTCCTTTCTCTGTACATCATCTAATATTTCCTTTTGCTTTGCATCATCCATGCCTTTGTCATCGAGTTTCAATAGAATCTGCCCTCTCATCCATTTGTTCTTTGCAAATGCTATCTCATCAGTTCTATCTTCGCTTCCTTTCCATCTTTTACCTTCTCTCTCCTTATCGAAAGATGCATTTGTCTGTATCTGGTCCCTTCTCTCTTCATCGCGTCTCTCCTTGTCCCTTGGGACTATGGAGGTGATATCCTTATCTTTATCTTTAGCTTGATGATCATCACTACTTTGCGTAGGTGACTCATACGCTGGCTAGCTATACCGCGTGGCTGCTTTAAGTTCTCTCAGTGGCTATAGCCCCTCGTCCTTATTGTTGTCAATTTCAGTTTCAGAAGGGGCGGGTGGCACGGTAGGCATCTCACCCCCCTCTGTACATACATTAAGTATCCAATCTATTGGCGGCTCCTCTTCCTTTCCCTGTTAATACATTTTCCAAAGCTCTAGATTAGCCAGTCTTTTGTCCAGCTTTTTGCCCGTGTATGTGGCGTGCAAGTATGTCGTCATGTGCTGCAAGACAGCTTTAGATAAGGACCCGCCCTGTGGCCAAGGCATAAACATTTTGTGGGCGGTTCCTTTTACCCATTCTACACTGTATTATTTCAGCTTAGGTGCATGTTTCGGCAACTGTTTGCACAGATGTGCTAGTGGAGTTATGTCCTCCATGCTCAAATCTGTTCCCTTTCCTTTTATATAACACTTTGTCAAAGTTTCACGTGACTTAAACAATTCCAACAATATGAGCGAGCATCACATCAATCACTGCAAGCTTCAATCCCGATTTTTTCACAAAATTTGATATCTTCTATTTTACTTAAAAAACATCAGGTTATCTTCTACAACCTGCCAAATATCCACTTGCACAGTTTTTATGCTAGTTCCTAGAAGGAAAATGTTCCGTTCTATGACGTCGCAACATTCAACACATAAGACAGACGTTAACAGACTAGACGAACTCGAGCTGGTCACACGTATCTCTACCTCGAAAATTACCCTGACCTGGAGTTTAAACGTATCCCTTTCACAGTGCCTTTAACCACTGTGGTAGTCTATTTGTTCCCCTTTATTTGGGACTCTGGATACAAGTTTCTTCTAGCCGCTATATTAAGAGTAGGAATTAGGTGAATGCTCTCTCTTCTCGGGTGTCCTCCCAGGTAACCTCTCTCTTCTCAGGTGTCCTCCCCGGTATCTTCCCTTTATCTACTTAATTTTTTCTTGAGTCATTATTCCCTTCCCCCTATATATATATATACATTATTTTCTACTTCTACCTATATTTTGTTTTCCTGCCTCCCTCTGTTACCTTTTCCCTTACTTGTTGCATGCACTTTTGCCAAAGCATTATACTTTTTCACTCACTGTTCGCATGTTTCCTCTCTGGACCCTCGGGATCACCGCCTTCGTCACTGCCTTCTTCGGCTTTTCTCCCGCTCAGCTGCCCGTAGGAGTGGGAAGGGGTTTGGTGGGTACCACGGGTCCCTTCAGACCTCGTTCTGCAGATTTCTTATCTTTAATCTACCACTGTCTACGGGGAACTTCACAGTCTACTCAGCTGAATGGCAAAGGACTTGTGATATTGCCGAGGACCTAGAGTTACTTTATGCCACGATAATCGATAACCATCAATCTCTGCTACCAAGTGAACTCTAAGACCCCCGACTGGCCCATAGAGTCAGAGTTTGCTCAGAAGCACTTTAAAACAAGATAGCAGCACCTGTGAGATGGATGGGGGTGCAGATTTATTACTCCAACACCAGTCAATAAGGACAACTCAAACTGTTTGACAAAGGGAGTCTGTTGACAAGTACAGAAAACGGGAAGTTATGAATATCAACAATGATGCTACAACTCCAACGAACTTCATACAAGTTGTAACATTTATACTCAAAACTCGTCATCATTGACGTGTAACACTCAAAAGTTAAAATGCAATTCTATTGGTTAGGAAAAGGTAACTTTACTATAGGTACTATATCTGTATATGGTAACGGAGTGAGGGGATTGGGTAAACACTGTCAGGTGGGCATCTAAGCCCTTCCTCCAAAATGACTACTGCAGATGTCACTAAAAGTACAACATCCTATTGGTTCTACTAACTATAGGACCCAAGATTATTTAGTACATTGTTATTGGGTTGGCACCAACCCCATGGATAATTTTCTACTTTGCTTAGCAGCATACTGAATGGTCGGCCAGGTGCGAGGTGTCCCTTAGTTACCTGGCCTTCCTCCAGTCCTTGCTACAATCAATCATAACTTTAGTAGCCATGTATCAATTATTTCACTGTGGTTGGCCTCGAGACTGCAACTTCTGTCTGGAAGGGTCTGATATCTCCATCTGGCCTGGTGCCAAGCGTAGGTGTAAACTCTCGTCTCTTCTCTCTTGGTTGGTCACGTGATTCAGACACCGTGAATTTTCCTCTTTTCCATCAATGCATGTATTCGATTTTCGTTTCACCAGCCACCTGCCTTTGCTTTCTTATCTCGACCTTTCAGAGTTAGATGTAGCTACTGTTTGTTTCTTCTATTGGTATGACCTTGGTTCTCCTGGCACGAGTTGCCTCTGCTGAGTTTCGTTTCAGCCGTCTCTTCTCGTTTTTGCTTAAATGTGAAGCTTTTCTCGTATGATCTTTAGTAACCTGGGTTGATTCTGCTTCTTGTGCAAAGTGGAAATATACTTATAATAAGGTGCTTCGTTTGAGGTAGATTATATATAATGGCGCCTGCCGCACTATTCTTCTACTAAGCATAACAAGCCGCACTGTTTTCATAGCTTTCTTGCGGTTCCAAGCATATTTACAGGTGTAAACTGGTTGAATATCTTCATCTTGCTTACAGCTTAAACTTCTTCCATTTTGACAGCATTCTTTTACTTTAAGTTCACGATATCTTTATTCATGGCATTTTGTCTCTTTGCATCATTCTCTGGTTGTCATTTCTTCTATCTCAAGTCAGTCCGGGCCCTCGTGACGTCACCATTCGTCTTCTATAAAGGCCTTTTTGGTTTCTTCAGGGACTGTACACAGACGATCTTCATTTCGTTTCATTTGTTGAAAAGGTTTTCTCAATGGGTACCTTACTGTCCATGGTTTCCTTGGTATTGGTACGTCAATAGGTTCTAATCCTCTAATAGGTACTGGGCAGAGCCCTACTGCGGATCTCTGCTGGTTTATTTGCTCATTATGCGTCACATACCTCGGTGTGAACGTTCCTGGAACTTCAAAATGGACGATTGGAGTGCAGGCTTTATTTGGGACCTCCTCTACAGCGCTTAATACCCAGCGGTTTCTAAGCACAGACGCGGGGATCGAACCTGTGTTGCTCCATAACATCTCGCTTCCAAGGTGAGCATGTTGCCCCTGAGTTATCCTTCTGGACCAATACTATACCCAGCAACCATTCTTCATCCAAGAGGAAGCTTCCAGTTTGGCACAACATGCCATTCACTTCCAGAGGCATTTTTATCAAATCAGTTGCATCATATTACCTTTTTACCACAACACCTCTTAACTGCAGGAGAGGCTAATTAGAACAATTTGCCTAAAAATCTCTTGACCATCAAGGTTGCACTTAATCTGTGTACTAAAACTGCAATGTGCTTAGCATTCAGTCTGGTTACAGCACTCTTTCTTGTGCAAATTGCGGCCAGTTGTATAGTGCATGGCCACTGTATGCAGCATTTATGCTTTATTTTTCTCTAGTATAATTTTACTGAGTATATTTTCACGTCAAACTCAAAGCAGAGACACATGTATAAAAGTAGCACAATTGCATTATTTGTATTGAAAATGTAAAAGTGCAATGGCGTTTCTTGTAAAATATACTTTAGTGTTTTATTGTTATATGTACGCTTAAAGTGTTCTAACAGTCGTACATTGCCTGTTTCTTTTACAAACAGTGCAACCTGTGGAAAGAAAACAGACACCTTTTCAGTATTGTCATACTTACCTGATTTGCAACTTCACCAAATGGCTGACATTCATGTGTCAACTAGGGGGGTGAATGTGTCCTTATTTGAGGTAACTGAGAGAACATGCACTGTCACCCCTCTGTGGTCAGAGCAAGTTGGTGCAGCCCCTGGTTTGCATTTATATGAGCTAGACCACCAACTCTGAAGGGGGCTCTTAGAGGACATTGGTTGTATAAGGTCTGCACTACCAGCAACACTGTCAGTGACAATGTAGTCATGTTCTAAGGCAGTTTCTTGGTGACTATTTCACTCACAGACACAGAAGCGGTTTTCATTGTATTTGTTTGTGCAGTGTGCGGTTGTATAATGGAGTAGGGTGGATTTGTGTTTTACTGTAGTCCTTCAGGTGCTATGTTAAATTTAACTGTTTTTGAGTGTCAATTGTCTGCATTGGTGCACCTGTTGCATATGTGTGCTTTTCATCTCAACAAATATTTCCTTAGACTATCTGCATTGTTATCTGAGCGTGTGCAGAGTCATCTGCACCCAGAGACCGAGCTAAACCTCAGCACGGCCATGGAAGGCCCAGAGACCTGAATAAAGTGAGGTTGCAGCCCCTTTACCCTCCTATCCAAATAAACTGCTGTCCGAATCAGTATACATGATATGATATGGTAAGTCATTTATAACGTGCTTGTACACAAGTGTTTCCAGGCGCGATATATGGGTCAGTAACACAAACCTTGTGTTAAGGCGAGGGTTGTGAAAAACTAAGTGAGCACCAAGCAAAGTGTACATAGTGATGTAAACACAGAATCCTTTTATCAAACATATTTTTCAAATATAAAGATATGTGGGTATTCATATATTCCCTAAATGTTATTTGATTTTATGCAAAACTGGAGGCTATCCAATGCTCCAGATAATATTCCAGAGTGGAAGTGTGTTACTCTGTATTTTTTCAAGTTGGGAGTACAATGATTTTTCAGGGTGGAAACAAATGAGCCCCATTCCCAATGGGAGTATTGTATATGACGGTACAAATATATTTTAACTATAAAAGAGAAATGTTGTTGTAATAAATATTTCTTTGAACCTAGTCATTCATGATGCAAGATACATTTTTACCTTGTCGGTCTAATTGCACTACTTGTGGACAAGGTCTGATGTGTCACTTTACAATTTTTATTTGTGTCGGGGGCGGCGGGGTATTTGGGGGAGTATTTTTACTCTCTGTTTTTCTTTTTTGGGGGTAATTACATTTTTACCCAGTAAAAGCAGCAGATACACCCCTTATCTGGTTCTCATATAAGTGTACCAGACTGTTATCTTGGAACGAAAAGCTGTTTGGTTGCCTGCAGTACAAATTGCCAATGTTTGCACCTCTGAGCAATCTGCAAAATGTTTCCCTTTCCTTTTAACACATTTTTTTTTTTCAATGAATGATGGGTCCTTACTCCTCCCCCGCCCCTTCATTCCCTACTTTGCCATACTCCTACCGCTGGACCTTCCTTTTCCTTCTACTTCTTTATCACTATTTTCTTTTCTTTTTCTTTTTTTCACACTTTTACTTACATTTCCATACAAACCTATTGTCGGAATGGAAAGTTGGCAGAATTAGGTATGAAAATGTGGATGTCAATTGCTGCTCTGAAAATATTTGATATGGTCATTGTAGGTTTTCATAATGTGCTTTGCTCAGTAAAGCAAGTGTTTGATTCTTTTTATAACTACAATCAATAGAAATAAACATTGCAAAATTTAAAAAGAACAACTTTACGATGTTAGTATAATTAAACATTGTCAATTTTTAATGGCTGCTTTTGCAACCCAACAAAACCCCAGTCTTTCCCAGAAGATCTGTTATTTTCTCTACGCTCAACTATCAACAAAGGGTATGGTGGTTCTATCAAACATGTACTTGACCACACGACTCTTATTCGAATAGACAGAGATATAGAGAGTGAGAGAGAAAACGAGAGAGAGAGGTAGAGAGCAGCAGTAAAAGTGCTAAATTGGTTTTTAATCCAGTTGAAGCTAGTTTCATATATTTCATTTCACTATACTAACTTTAGTGGACATTACGCATTGTAGATGTAGATACATTTGTAGGGGTGGGATTTAAAGTGAATTTCTCCTGTATGCCTAATGCAATTTTTTAAAATGTTTAATATGAGAACTTGCAAACTATAAGGTCTAGGTACATGGCAAAATCATCAAAGTCAAAGCAGACTAGAGATATTTGCTCCAAATCTATTTGGGTCCATGAAAACACTACGCAAAAACATTTTAAACACTGTCTTTTTCAACATGAACTCGTTCCAGAAATTGTTCCAAATCTTACATGACTGGCCAGCCTTCATTTGCTAAATTTGGTAACCTTTCATTAATGAGTTCAAGTAACATTTTCCTATTTGAAGAATTGTGTAGCTCACATGTTGTGTTGCTAATTTCACACCATATGGCTGTGGTGTTTAAACTGGTTAACCAATTGTTACTTTTCCTTCAACATCCTTAATTGTTACTTTTCCTTCAACATCCTTTCATGCTTGCTAGTTGCGAAAGTCTGTTTAATTAGTTTTGAGCTATTTAAATATAATTAACAGTTTCTGACTTCCAGTGCCAACAGCACTGGTAGCCTAAAGCTGATATCATATATATGAAGGAAACCCCTTTTTGAAATATTGTTTTCAATCTGGAGGCACAATAATGGTGTTAGAAAACACATTTTGTTAGTTTAGTAGCTACATATAACTATTTTAATTAAGCATAAATGCTGCAAAATGTACATATTTGTGCCAATGATGGTGGTCCAATGCACCACGTGTCAAGTGTTCAGTACAGGGATGACTCTAAGGATGCTGTGGGGCACTCTGCCCCGCCCTGTAGGCACCTTCCGGGAGCTCCACATTGAACATGCAGACATAGGAGAAAGATGTAAAGGGGCCCGATACTTGATTGTGGTGGTGTGTCCTTTCTCTCAAGCAGGGCCCTGTGCCCACCCAGATGCAAAGTGCATGGCGAGGTTCCTAGTAAGAGAGGTGTTCCCCCGATGGGGAGTATGTGAGGTCATACGATCAGATAATGGAACACATTTCTTTAATGAACTATTCAAAGATGTCATGTCAATGCTAGGAATAAAACACAAAATGTGCTTTATTTATCACCTGCAAGCAAATGGAATTGGTAGAGAAAATAAATGGCCTCCTCAGGAGCAGATTATCCAAAATGTGTAACTCCCTAAAGAAGAATTGGGTGTACTGCCCGCCTCTGGCACTGTTCAAGCTGCGCACACAGCCTAGCTAGGACCACCATCTGTCCCCCCATGAAATTGTAACTGGTTGACGCATTCAAACGCCACTGTCACCAGTGAGAAGAGCCTCTGACACTCATAGAACAGCAACGGTCCCAGGGGACTAGTTCAAGGAATATGTCACCCAACTCACCCGCGCAATGAGAATGCATATCAAAAAACAAATTGCGCCCCCGTTCACAGCAGAAAAGGAGACAACGACGGGGACCCCAACAGATAGTAGCCCTTTACAGCCTTTAATGCCAGGAGAATTGGTTTACATACAAAGCTTTGTCCGGAAATGGAACTCCCCAAGGTTTCATGTTCATGGTCCGTATGAGGTGATATACTGCACCCCGCTTGCTGTAAAAGTGAAAGAGTTGAGGTATTGGATCCACCTATCAGATATCCACAAAGCACAGGGTAATGTGGTCCCAAACAATCAGAGTGAAAGCTAGAGCACTGCCACAACACCCTAAGCAATGGACATCAGAGAATACTTGCCTATGGCATGAAGTATGCATTTGTGCAGATACTACAAGACAACATAGGACGTAATCAGAGAATCTCTTTCTCTCTCTCTCTCTCTCTCTCACACTCTCTCTCGCTCTCACTGTTCTCTTTCTCTGCCTCTTCCTTTGTCCCATCTATCTTTCTATTAATGCCGGCCCCGTTTTATTCCTCTCTATCAGTACGACGATGATGGAATTGACTCAGCTCAATTACAATGTACATGTAGATAGCAGTAGGAATAACATTAGCTCAATGAGAGCCTATAGTTAAAATTGCGGATTACAATTTAGCGCTCGGGAGGATAGCTCAGGGGTAACATGCTCGCCTTGGAAGCAAGACGACACGGAGCAACACAGGTTCGATCCCCGGGTCTGCGCTTAGAAACATCTGGGTATTAAGCATGTTATAAATAACCTGTCATGTTATTAATGTTTATTTTGGGCATTTATTGGGGAGCATCTTTTATCTGGGGGTCCCATATAAAAGAAGGTGGCAGGGAGTAAAATGGCAATGGAATAGTAATCTGCCGTTGAATTTAACAAGTTTACATAAAAATGCAACCAGAATAACCCCAGATGCTCTTATACTCAATGACAATGTGGCTGAAAGTATACCAGATGGACCAAATATTACGTTTACAACCCCACCATGTTTACAGCTCAACAATATACCTCACAACCTAACATAGTATCTACCTCAAAGGCTAACACATTATTTACCCCAGTTTCGAACACAGTAATAAAATCTGTCTACCCCACATTATTAAATGAACAAGTGAATGTAAATGATAATGTTTCACCAGGAAGTAGTACACAGTCTTCAATACCTGAAACCACAAATACAGTGTGTAGGAACTCCCAATCTATACTGTGCAGTAGTTCAATGGTTCAGCTATTACCACCACATGGACAAAGGTCACTATGTAACAATAATAGAGCATGTAGGAGCTTGATAGGGAAATGACAATCTCTTTTGCACAATAGTAGAAAAAGACGGCAAACACGCCAGTTCAAGTAAGATGCATACCATGGCTTAGGACTAGATAAAGGGGAGGACCTCCACCATCTTGGGCACTCAAATAGTTGGTTCTCAGATTTGCGTGCGATGGGAAGGCAAACATCCAATGGGAGTTGCTACATTTGTTCCTTAATGCTGCATGCATATGGGGTGGCCAAAGTTTTAATACCTCAAGAGGTCCCCTTAGTAGAGTCACAATGTCTCATCCACCTTGCACTATGCATGATAAAGGACACCTTTCAGGCACACAGTGTCAAACTAAAGCTCCTTGATCATGAGAGTAGAACGTGTAAAGTGGACTCAAAAGATCCTAAATGCTTCAAGGAGTCCTTCCTGGCTATAGATGGCATCAGTTTCTCAGAATATAAATGGAGAGACTCAACGTTCTATGTAAAGCAGAAGGACTCTGTGGCCTTTCCGATGAAAGTCTAGTGTTTGCAGACAAATATGTGCACAAATATGGCAGAGCACAACACAAAGCTAACATCGGTCACCTCCATCAAAATAAACAGTGAAAATGCAACAAGAAGAAAATTACAAACTTTGTTTCTATGGTGAGGGAAGAGTTTCTCCAACAAACACTGCAACAAAACAGTAATTAGTCCAGACCTTCGTAAAGGAACGGCGGCGCTGATGGACTACTAGTGGGTTTGTGGCAACAAGGCGTACTTGCACCTCCCATCATCATAGAGGGGGTATTATTCACTCGTAACACTATACTCAGCCCTGTGGGTAGTACCCGAGAACCATCCAAAGGGGGGAATGTTAGGGAGAATTCTCAGAAATGTGCTAATGTCCCTTACCTTTTGAGACCCCCAGCAACTTTCCTGGATTTCTAGGACTTACATTTTTTCCTGGAAAGAGTGTGAGCCTTTTTTTCCCACTCTTTCATGTATTTTGATGTGTGTATTACTTTTGTGTTCTTTGGATATGGAGTTTTTGGACAAACTTCATATGCATCATCTTTTTCTTGTGTGTCACACAGCACCTTCAGTGCAGTGGCACAGGGATGTCTTTCAGACTTCCCAAGGTTTAAATACCTTCTCTGGGACTGACTACTGTCTCCCAGTGCATGTAAAGTTAAATTGACTTTGCTAGTCTTTTTAAAATCATAGACCCAGCACAAACTATCTTCCTATAGAGTGCTAAAGTGGTTGCCTAGCATCCCCTAGCATCCCCTATGTCTAAACATTCATGTAACAGTCAAATGTTACCCTTTCCTCTTGAAATGGCTGGTGGTTGTCTTTGCGTGCCACCCAGGCTTGGTCCCTTTGTCGATGGCCTTTGGTGGGCTTCAGTGCTGAAGCCCTCTTCTGGCACCTGAGTGTCTGGGGTGGACATGATGTGAGGGAGGTGCCCGAAACTCCCTGTGCTTAGTCTCCTAGGAGACCTGAATTGACTCTGGTGTGATTGGCTGGCTGACTGTCCGGCAAGGACGGCCACCCTGCTGGGTGAGTGACAGCTAAGCTGAAATGAATGGGAGAAAACTGTTTAAAAGCAGGTCTCTGGGACTTGGAAGGCAGAGTCGACCACTGGAATGAAAGAACCGAAGACGAGCTGAAGGAAGACAACTGCTGCAACTCCTGGACCGTTGGTTTGCTCGGTGAAGCCCTGCTGCATGTCTGAATTGCCTGAAACTCCCTCGACAGAGAAGTCCCTTCAAGGACCCCTTCTTCCCTTGAGCTGGTGGGAACAACCAACTCGTAAGCCACCTGGACACCTGCTCCATACTGGTCGAATTTTCTTCAGAGTGCTGTTGAATCCGACATATAATTCTTTTTCTGGCAAACTACTTCTAAGAACATTGGCAAAGACTTAACCATTTACTACCACAACTGTGCTATCCTATCCAAGACACTGATCCATTGACTTTGGCCCAGGCCTATTTAATTGAACTGCCTCTTGTAGTGAACTGAAAATATTTTCCCTGCCTCTGAAAGTAACTGTGCTTTGATTCTTAGAACCTTTGCCTTTCCAGCCCTTTGAAAGTTAATGAAGTGCCATTTTGCTCACACTTCAGGGGAGCCTAACATGTTCAGAAACTTATTGGTTGTTTACTGTAGTGTATTATAGTGTGATATTCAGCTGCTTCTTGCTAGTGAAATGTTTTCTAACGAAATGTGTAAATAAGTGTATATTATTTTACCAAGAAACCTTGAGTGTTTGTTTGAACTACTGTGATTGCAAGTCCTTTGTGTAACATCTTGTACTGCTCACATCCCTCTTGAAATAAGTCTGGCTGCTCAGCCACTGCTACCACATATCTGTGTAGTACAGGCTTGTACCAAAGGTGGGATTGTGCTTACACCTGTAGTCTTAATTTTGTGTAGTGTTCCCAAAGGGTACTGCATGTAATTCTGCCTAACAGTGACCAGTGCCTGATGATGGACAGACAACACCTGAGAGAAAAGAGGTACCACCCACCACGCCACACCCCTTCTTCCAAAGACTCCCAGAGGAAGAGTGGCACGATCGCTGTTCAGGAAGAAAAAATCCTCTATCTGCCCAAGATTCCTCTTACCTGCTTGCGCAAATACCCAATGAATATAAACTCTTCAGCTCCGCAGAGAAATTTTTTGCATTTCTCGTGCCCAGCATCCAAGCAAGAGAAAACGCCAGAAGTGACTCCAAATTGTTAGATGGGAGCTGATTCAGTTGGCAAATGACACTGAAGAGGGGTTCAACGTCACCAAGGTGGAAATGAGAACCCTTTGTCTAATGACAATGCAGAAACGCTATGTCCTTGACCTCCTTACTGCTATGGAGGGCAGGGTTTGCAAACAGATCGGGAGTTCATGTTGCACGTTCGTACCTTCTGCAGACACTGAAAATAGGACACTATCGCACGTGATAGCAGCGGTACATGAGCTTGGTGTAAAAAGGAAGCCGGAATACAGGAAGACGACTGGGTCAATATGGTATTCGGCTGGGTGCCCTCATGGCTTAGAACAACTATAAAGATGCTGATCCCTATTATCATATTCATCCTGAAGATTTTATGCTTGTTGGTTCTCCGTTGCTTTGCAAAAGCAGTACCTAATAGTGCAATGATGATGGTGACAATTGGGAATAGCAATGATAAACAGGTGCCTCATAATACACAGGAAGCGCAAATACGGACAGGAGAAAATGATGGTCCAAAATATCGCATGGTCACAATATACTATGGCCATGGGGATGAGGTGGGCACTCCATATCATACTACTATTGCCCCCCTCCCCCACAGACCCTGAAAATTATAAGGAAGTGTGGGTAGATTTGCCGGTAGATGGAGGATATAATTATATATATATATATATATATATATATCCTGCACCCCTGAACAATTTGCACAATGAGGGGAAAGTTTGAGAAACTGTGTAGAGTGTGGATGCCTATAAAAGGTAGCCCAGCATGGGAGGAAGCTGAAAGAAGGGCAAACGAATGAAGAACTGGAGGAGGGGGGAATTTGTTAATGTAGAAGTAACGAAAGGGGGGATTGATGGGAAGGATATGATCCTACCCCACCCCTCTAGTCCCAGCCAAATTAAATAAACTCCTTATGAAGATAAGGGGGAAGCAGCCCCCACCTTCGGGGTGCGTGTAAAAGCCCTATAGCGCATAGAATTAGATGACTAGCACTAGCCATGCCCCAGCCTCATGACTCCATATTGTCTTACGCACTCACACCAATTTGCATCAGGCCCAAAACCACCACTCTGAGGGCTGTGGCACTCGCATCTCGAGTTCATACAGAGGTGCCAAGTCATCAGCACACCAGGCCAGCTCCACACGAGCCTTGTTTCCACGGAAGTCCATCCTTTCCCTATCCTCTCAATGTTGCAAATATCTAGTTTTGTTTCCAAAAATGCGCCCTGTGAAGAGCGTGAGACAGTACCAGGCCCCAGCACTGTGTCCATCCATCTCTACTAAACTGCCATTACACTCCTGACCCACACCCTGTCAGGCCAAAGCACACCACACTCCTTTACCCTGACCCCTTATCTCTTCACATACCAATAAGTCTCCAACCCTCTGATCTTGACCATTTCAGATTACGCACCACAGATCTAAAACCTGAACGGCTGTATATCTTTCCAATAGCAACACGTGTCTTTTCATATCATGAGGCACCAGGGAAGGTAGACTGTAGATCAAACACCTGGGGGAGAAACTTGGGTGTGGGAACTGCAGTATTAACGAAGTCCTGAATATGAAGGTCAATATACCTATATGTTATGCTCCTTTCGGTTAGGCATCCCTTCATTATGATGTTCAGGTGCTTGCCATTACTAATTAATAATTGGTTCCTGTTGTTTAGCTTAGATTAGATAGAATGTTTCTAATATATGCCCTGACCTTCACCGCAGGGGTGAGCCTACCGGGCATCCCCTATGGGGCAGGCTGTGCTATATGTCCACACCAACCCACAACATGAATGTCTACCCTATGTGTCTTCATCAGTGATGATGTGTTTGGCCTTTTTAATGTGCTGCTGGTGTAATTTTTGGCAGAGCGCTCTCAGGCAATAGAGTTCTTTGCTGACATTATATCATATAAAACATACAAATGTTATTAAAGGAAATCAAAAGGGATCCACAGACGTTATGAACCCGATTGTAATCTTTAACTTGCATTGGAATGTAAAAATGACTTAGTTTGTTGAAAGTGTAATGGAGTTGATTGATGAGACGCATTCCCGTTTGAAAGACCCCCAAATTGCGGGTTGTGGTGATCTGAATATTAAATGGTTAGACATTACTCACTGAGAGCTCACTACAAAGAAGGGTGGCACTATGGCTTAGAGAGGTGAATGACCATTGATTTCAAATGCTAAACGTTCAAACCAAGGGTGATATCCCAGGTAGTTGAACTTGGTCCAGAGGTGATCAGAAATCTTGCCTGGATTACTTCTTTGTTTCAGTCAACTTACTGGACCTAGTTGAACTATTGGTGGTGATCTCAATGGAAGACAGCAATCATCACCTGCTCAAAAGTAGATGCATGGGGCAAAATGATGCACCAGAATGTATAATGGGAGAAGTGATACAGGTTTCCCTGGGGTGAAACAAGGTAAGAATAGGCAGAGGGATTTTACAGTGATTACATCAAACTATTGCAATGACCTGAGCAAGATAAAGGTGGGCTTGAACAATGAATGGCTCCTAGTAGACTTTGTCGAGGTGAGTTCTGGCCAGGATATGGTGTATTTTAAGCCTATTCACACATACAACCAAGATCTAGTGGCAGTGAGGAAAATCTTCCGAGCAGACCTAAGGAAATTAACTTGAGCTAGTGAAGGCGAGAGAGATACCTTAGTTAAAAAACAAAAGAAATAATATAGAAACTGATTGAAAATTCACCGTTTTGAGATTACAACAAGACGGATAATTTATGTTAAAAATTATATTTAAAAACAACACCCGAAATCTATGGGATTTATTTTACAACAACATGGTAATATAATCAGCCTTGTTATCTTCTCTGGTTTCAGAAGAGAGCTGGACAACTCATTATGCAGCTTTGTTTGCTTTGGCCGAACAACAAGAGAAATATGAAGAGTTTAAACCCCTAAAGGAATGGTCTTTTCAATTCAATAAAGATGAAATAGAAGGATTAATAAAAAAGCTAAATTCTTCTCGAGCCCCGGGCCGGGTGGCCCTACTAATTCTATACTAAGAGAAGCACAAGGGGTCCATGGGCGGACTTTATTATGCTTCTATTTGGCCAGGTGATTGCTGCTAGAAAGGTGCTGAGCTTGTGGAAAACTACATTGATCATCCCTGTTTTCAAGAAAGCGACATAGAAGATTTGAGGAATTATCAGCCTATCGCACTTCTAGATATATTGGAAAAGATTTTTGCCTCACTGCTGTTGCGCCTTTTAAACTCCTTGGCAATTAAAGCCGCGGACTGGATCTGCGACAAACTGGATTTGTCAAGGAGGCGGGTACCAGCCTAAATCTCTTTCTGCTGAAACTGCTAAAATTAAGAGCATTAAAGGACAGGTCAAAAATGTATCTTGCATTTAAAGACCTGGAACAAGCTTTTAACAGCATCAGCAGAGAGAGACTATGGGACAATTTACAGGGCTGGAATTGCCCGCTGGACCTGTTTGAGGCAATTAGGGCATTATATTCATCCACCTCAATTCAAGTTAGATTAATAACGAAAGGCCCATTTTCAAAAAAGATTAAACTTGAAGAGGTCTTCAACAAGGGTGTCCGTTGGCACCAGCACTATTTAATCTATACTTGTCAGATCTTTGGGAATCTCAGAAAGGTTTAAATGTCTTTCCACCAAAAAGCCTTGATTGCCCCATGTCTTGGATTTTACACGCAGACGACCTGGTCATTATTGACCAAACACCAATAGGTTTGCAGCAGAGGTTAAATCAATTTATGACTTACATCAGTCGGAATGATATGAGAATCAATGGAAACAATCTAACATAATGATTCCAAGTACTACACAAGGAAAATTCAAATGTGCCTTTAATTGGTATGTGGGGGTCCAAAGAATAAAACACGTGGATTTGATCATGTATCTGGGAGTTGTTATAAACTGAAGAATAAATGAGAAGGCATGGTATTTAAGGGTAAGATCCAAAGCTTAGAGTCTGGCAGCCCAAGGGGTGGTTCTATACAGGTGATAAGTTGACCATCATTCGGGTTCTAACCATTTATAAACAAAAGGTTGTCCCGATACTTCCCTATGGGGCAAAGGGGGCCATACATCTTTCTTGGGGTAATTTGGTGGGTCTTGGAGGGACTCTTTTGGAAGAAGGTACTCCATCTCCTTAAGGGAATTCTGATGGACTCACTGACCTACGAACTGGGTCGAGAAAAAAGAAACAAATATAAGCTACCACTAAACCTAGAACATGAAAGAGGCCCATTAATGCACTCCCAGCATATCTAGTGAAGTTTCCTTGTGCTCACTATCGAGATCAATTAATGCGTCTGCCGTTGAATGTATTATTGACTGGAGAAGTACTAAACAATAAACAGTTGCAAAAGCCCAAATCTAATTCTAGATTCTACGGGGAAATGATTATATCAATAAATCATCGAGTGGTAACGTGTAGGGGCTTAACACAATTCAGATCTAGTTATTTCGGGGCTCTTGTGAATGATGTTAGCACATTGTCTGCTGAAGAGTGGTGGAATATGTTCTTAATCAGGGATAACCCACCTTTGACTTTTGCTGTTATGAAACGTCTGGAAATTATTTGAATTTTGTCATGGATCTGGTATGATAACCTGTATCTATAGCCTTGTGAAATCGGAATTAATGTTAAGTAACATGAAAGTGGAACTTTTTGCATTTTTTCGGAATTGAAGGAAAAGATGAATATGGTTTTATTTTTATTTCGAACGGAAAAGATGTATATGGTTTTATTTTTATTTCGAACTATGAAACATTTGTAATATATTAAACATAAAACATTTCTTTTTAAAAAGGGAGTTCAAGAACATGTTATTCATTCATTTTAGTGTTAGAGAGTGTGATAAAGGCAGGGCTCGAGCTTGACCTGCTACTGTTTGAGTCTTTTGGTTCCATCAGAAGCGATACTTAAGAACTACGAATCCCCTTGGCTAGTGTGAATGGGCAGAATGCATTTCTGCCTAAGTTGTACTTTGGCTGAAGCCCAAAGCAAGCTCCTGGTCTTCTCATTCCATGTAGAGGCCTAAGCAATTGTGAAGACAAAGGAAAGTGCAGTTCATCTGTTTTGGCACTGGGTGTCTTTTCACAGGAAGAGCAACGCATTTGATTAAGGTAGTGTCTAACAGAACTGAGACACTGCACATGAGGCTAGCAGCCTTTATTGGCGAGGAAGGAATGTATTTAGGGGCTTTTTGAGAGCATTGGTCGGCTGATTAGAAACAGCAGCAGCTGGGCTGAGGTCAGTCAGCAGCATGACCATAACCTCTCAAAGCTTCAGAAATGCAGAACATAGGCACTGCCAGAGACCAACAAACTAATTGTGGAATCTCTTCTGAACAGGTCTGCTTCTACCATTACCCCCTGCCTATATCATACTATGCATGGCCACTGGGTGTCACTGGGGAACCCACTAGTATCTGCCTGGTCCCCCCCCAAGGCCTCAGATAATGCCATACTCTTATAGCCAATGAGAAACTCACATTGGGCTCAGCGGTCCGCTTAGGGCATTACTGTATACCCAGGTTGGAGAGGGTCCAAATTCAACATTTGGAGTTTAGATTATTAGCTCATTATGGATGGTGGTAACTACTTGAGTCACAGGTAGTTCTGGCCAACGCTGATGACATGTTGTCTTACTGGGCCTATTTTAAGCAGGAGAGTCAAACGAGGGATCACAGCTTCCAACACACATTACTACTGAGTCCACTTTAAGTGGAGCACGTTTGCGGGATCACAGCTTTTTAAAAATACCTCATTGTCATGATAGGAGCTTACAAACATATATACCATTGGCGTATAACACACACCTTTGGAACTTTAACACTTCACACACTTTATTAGTCCACCAAGTAGGGAGCACCCCACTAGCCGGCAAAACCACACCGGGGAACACTGTTTGGAGTTATTTCGCCTCCACCCGCATTACGGCCACGGGAAGCCCGCCGCATCTTCTCTACCAGGCAGGAGCAATTTACGTGCCTCTGGTGGTGGCAAGCGCCGTGCCACGGCCAATCTCCCATAGGCAGGTGCTGATGGCTGCATACTGCGTAAACCTTTTGCCTGACCGCACAAGCACTCTCTCAGGGAAGAGCTGTTGGTAAGCCACAATCATCAGACTCTTGTTACCTCCCCAGGTGGGAGTTAATCGTGGATGCGATGTCCCGGTCGCACCATTTGGGGGCCCACCCAGGCGAGAGCGATTCATGTTGATGGGCGGGGTGCAGGAGAGGCAGTGGTCCAGGTTGTGCCATCTCCGGCCCCAAGTGGGAGGAGGCCCTACTGATGTGTCATCAGCGAAGGCTGCATGTTTCCTGTGTTCCCTAGGCGGGAGGTCGCTGGTCTGCGGTCCAGGTGGTGCCAGCTCAGGGCTCCCTCCAGACAGGAGTGATGTGTAATGATGGGGCGCAGGATAGGCCACGGTCCAGGTCACATCAACTCCTTGCTCCTCCCCGTTACCCTGCAGTGGTGGCTCACGGGCCGTGCCCCATGCAAGCCTATTTTTAATCAAGTGAGGGCCAGGCCGCCCCACTGTATTCTCCCCAAGCAAGAGTTTCTAAAACAAATGTAGCAGCATGGGCCACTCCTCTCCACCGGGCAGGAGCATCATATATGAATGCAGCAGTGCAGCAATTTGTATCCTCCCCCAGTCGGAAGATTCACCTTTTCGATTTTCATCATAATTTTTTTCAGCGACTGCAGCAGAGGCTGCGCCGCTCCCACAGGTGAGAGACTTATTTCTGTTAGTGCGGCAGCGGTCCTCGCCATGCAGCCTTCCTCCCACAGGTGGGAGATTGACATCTGTTAGTGCGGCAGCGGTCCTCGCCATGCAGCCTTCCTCCCACAGGTGGGAGATTGACATCTGTTAGTGCGGCAGCGGTCCTCGCCATGCAGCTTTCCTCCCCCAGGTGGGAGATTGACATCTGTTAGTGGGGCAGCGGTTCTCGCTATGCAGCCTTCCTCCCCCAGGTGGGAGATTGACATCTGTTAGTGCGGCAGCGGTCCTCGCCATGCAGCCTTCCTCCCCCAGGTGGGAGATTGACATCTGTTAGTGCGGCAGCGGTCCTCGCCATGCAGCCTTCCTCCCCCAGGTGGGAGATTGACATCTGTTAGTGGGGCAGCGGTCCTCGCCATGCAGCCTTCCTCCCCCAGGTGGGAGATTGACATCTGTTAGTGCGGCAGCGGTCCTCGCCACCTCGCTGCGCTGTTCAGTTGTTTGGTTCCTTGTGGCGTCGGCAGAGGCTGCACCACTCTCTCTCACTCCCACTATGTCTGTCTGCCGGTGTGCACTCAGGAAACCTGATACCATGTATTAATTTATTCAGAATCAAGCTCATACACAAAGAATGCCAAGCACGTGGATGGGTTAACTCAGGGGGAGGAGGAGCTGGGCACTCATCTTCATGCTTTATCTTATCAGGGAAAATCTATGGGATCATACCTGAATAGGGAAAATATTTAAACAAAGGTTAATTTTTGTAAAATCTACTATGTGCCATTGTACTAAAGATCATGTAAAATGTAGAATGTTAGTATACAAATTTCAATGTTTCATTACATAGTTACAACTCGAAAACCTAGTGGCTGTCATTGACAAAAAATGAGCAAAACAATATTGCAACAGATTGCCATCTGGCAAGTGTGTGAAAGCCCTTTTTTCAATGTTATTAAAATAAAATGATGCAGGTAATTCCGTTTATGAAAGGGGGGGTCTGTTAATCAGACCTGCCTTTTCATGAATGCCAAGACACTAAGCAATAAGGTACTGTGAAGTGGCCCTGATTCTTCGGTTGAACTTTCTGGGACCATAGTGACTTTTAAGCCCTCCCGCCCCCACATTTTTCTGCAAATGCCTATGCTTTAGAACATTGGCATTGGTGCCTTTACTTGCCTGCACACTCCAGCTCAAGAAGCCAAAGTGCCATAATACATCTGTCTGCATTTTTGGTTTTCTTTTACAAGGAGTCGTCTCAGTAAAGGCTACAAGAAATGAGAGCCCAAGATTAAGAAATGCAAAAATGATATCGATATTTAAAAGAGGGCATTTCAGAAGAATGCCAAAACAGCAAAGAGGAGCACTCAATAGGCATCCTTCGAAGATATTCAAAGGGAAAATTGAGAGAAGAAAGCAGAGTAACAAATGTGAAAAAGAAGCTGGAATGCTCGTGGAAATGTAATATTAATTATAGAGATTCGCAACAGTTAACTCCTTTGGGAAGAGATAATATACATAGCCCAAACAAAGAGAAATGTAAGTGGAATATCCTGGTAAAAGTGGGAATAGAACTTTTGTGGAAGGTTATATTAATAGAATTGCATGGCATAAAAGTGGCTTGTGAGAGCAGTGCTCAAGGGCAAAAGGAACCTGTTGCGTCTTGTCCAGCAAGATGAATGTGCATTTTAACTGAACTTTCATTGAATACAGAAATACCTGATTTTGTGAGTGGAGTGTTGGGTGCCTGATGTGAATAACTGTTATTGTTGAGTTGTAAGCTTAGTATGGTGAGGATGACTGGCAACAAGAATAACTGAAACATGCAATCTGCAAATGAAGAAGACACAACATGTGTTATCTCTGGAATCTCTTTGGTTCTGACAGGACCAGTCTTCAGATGTTATGCTAGCAACAATCTTAAGAAACACTTAAGCATGCTGTAGTGGGGAGGATCACCCATGGTCCCAAAGGTAATCTTGCTAAATACATTCCCAATTTGCTATATGCACCTGCTGTGAAGTTTAGAATTGCTCTATCTCAGGGAGTTAGTGAGTTTCTGGGGATGCTGTGTATGTGATTGTTGTCCCTGACATGCGTTGATGTGCACATTCTGGGTTTGTTTTAGGGGAAAAAATATGAGTGACACTGGCCTGTTCAGCAGGTCAAGCTCCACTCAGCGAATTACACTATCTGCTGTTTAAGTGGTGCCAGCTGTTTATGGATGCCATATTGCTATAGGAAGAAGCAAATTAAGCAGTGAACCACAATTACAATGATAAAAAGATGGTTGAGTTGTAAGGTGGATGTACCGAGCTGCAACATTGGGAGTCATCCAGCATGTTCTCAGTGTGTCAGATGTTGGTGCTCCTGCTGTTTGTGTTAGCTGACGAGTTGTCTTTTCAGGGTTCCAGGCTGTATGGTTTTGAACAAAAAGGGTGTCTGTCATGGGGTATTGGACAAGTTGTTTTCAAAGCTTTGATCATGGTGAGCAGCAACTGAGGTACTGGACTGGCACAGGAACCCATCGGGTGAGGTTCACATGTTGGTTGGGCATCCTCTGTGAGAAGCTGGGAGTAGATGGGGTAAGGTTGCTGAGAATTTGACTGCCCCCACAGAAGCAAATAGAGGCACAGGTGTTAAACCACAGAGCAGCAGAATGCAGAGATTCTATGCGGTATCAGGGGTCCTAGTGACATATAAGACCCCACTCCTTACCTTTTAAAATATATCTTCATTGAATTGAACATTTGCTGCTGAAATGGTTGCCTGTTTGCCCCTATCTTCAAACCAAGATTTCCCCTTCATTGCAAAGTCTGCATTCTCTGTGTTTTCCTTTACAGTGGTGGGTCGTGGCCGTTTCTATACGCTTCGTGTAGTTTTAGTTTAATTCAGGTTTTGTATTTTTACAGAAACTTGATTGGTCATTTCTTTTATTTTGGTGCCACAGTACTGTTGCTGTTTTGGATGCTTCTGTGCTTGCTCACATCCCTTGTGAAGAGTACTACCTCACTCGGCCCGCGCTGCCCAAAAAGGCAAAGGAGATATACCATTCATGGTGTGCCTGTTTAATCTCTTCAAGTCTGAGATCACTGTTGTTTTAGTAGCAGTGCGGGGATCAGTAGGAGTTTTAGAAACAACTCATCCCTATAATCCTTCAGAGCAGTAATCATTTCATCACAGTAGGCGTACCCAAATCGTTAGTTCTCAAAATCTGAGTTATGTGCCCTACAGTTTTGAGGATTATTATGATCTGTATGCAGATGTGTTTGGGGTGCTGTGCAGAGGGTAAAAGAGATGTTTTGTGCTACCTCTAATGTGTGAGCTTTGCATGTTAGGTATTTCTCTTGTGGCATGTTAGAGAATTGTGTTAGTTGTGGCAGATGTGTTTGGGTGTTGTGCAGAGGGTAAAAGAGATATTTTGTGCTACCTCTAATGTGTGAGCTTTGCATGTTAGGTATTTCTCTTGTGGCATGTTAGAGAATTGTGTTAATTGTGAAGTGAGGCGGTGTATTTGGGCATGTCATTTGAGAATTGTGAGTCTCTCAACAGTGAAGGGATGTCATCTGATGGAATTTGTATATGTATGTGTGTGTCTTTGTGTGCGTCCTTGTGTTGTGTGTGTGTGTGTCTGTGTGTATTTGTATGTGTGTGAGTGTGTCTGTTCAAATGACTAATACTCTGTGGTGGAGAGAAGTGTACAATGTGCTCGTATTGTCACGTCGGTTTCCTTGTTTCTGTTTGTGTCAAGTGCCATGTGCTGACTTGCATCCTGCATGTTTGTATATTGTGTTGTGTTTCCAATGCTTGTTGTCTATGGGAAGGAGGCGTGTTGTGTCTTGTCTTGCATGGTTAATGGGCAGGTCAGTAGAATGCTAGTGGCACAACAGAATTAATGCCAGATAGTGAGTGGAATGTTGGGTTCCTGATGTGTATTCTTGAATGAGTGTGAGAGTAAACTGAAGTGAGGGTGGCCCATGTATCTTTCCATGTTAAGAACTAACTATAAGAGTAGCTGTAATGTGTAACCTATGAAGAAGCCACGTCGTTTTGAATACCTGGTTCCTGTGTGGTCATTCACAGAGACAGTCTTCAAATGTAACAGAATCTAACTCGACTTAAGCTTTCCGGATTTAGGCTTAAACCGAAAAAAACCAGTAAAACCTGACTGACATCAAATTACGCTTTTTAGTGGAAACCGGAAAAACACCATCTTCATGCCAACCGGTTGTATTTTATCTGTGATTTGCATTTGCTGCAATTGTTACTTAGAGAGGCCTGGCGCAGCAGTAGCTATACAAGGCACCGCCTGCAGGCAGCAGGCCTTGATTGATGATGTGTGGAATGCTGCTTTTTTGTTACTCCGGTTCATGGATCAGCTTATCTGTACATTGGGCTAGCTATGATGGTTTTCTTTTGCTTTCATTGCATCAGGCTCCATACTTTAACGGAAGCAAAAATTAATGTGCACATTTTCCAGCCAATCCACCAAGCTTTGGACTGAGCATAGCACTTTCTCTCATTCCTCTAGCGCACTTTGTGGCTCGAACAATCTTTTTTTAACTTCAGACAGACAATGGATCACTTTACTGTACATTTAAGGAGCTATTGGTCTCCAATTATTTTTTTTCTGTATTTTCTGCGAAACTGCAGAAAATAGGGATGAGCCTTTCCATACATTTGCAGTGAAGCTGATCAGTTAATGAAGGGAAAAGAAGGTAAGTACATTTTTAGACAACTAGAATTGTGAAGCTAGTCCCAAATGAAAAGTTATACTTACAAAAAAGCTATAGTTTTCTTTTGTAGAATATATTTATGATTCAAATTACTTTATATACCTTGTGACTTTGCTGCAGAGTTGTAGCATTTAAAGCAACCTTTTGTTGCATACACTGAAATAGCACAATTGTCTGCAGTTTTTCAAGGATAAAAATGGAAAACACAGATGAACACAGAATCCAGTTGTTTTTGGAGCACGGGAAAACACAGCCAGAATTAAAATTTAAATAAACACTGAAAACAGGATACTTTAATAATACATGACAGCCTGCAGTATGTATATAAACACCTGTAAATAAAGCCTTTATTACAGAATAGTATTAACATCACTAGTCACATGTAATAAGAAATTATATAATTACTGGAACTGTAATAAATGAGTACAGATATTTGAGAGGACATGTCCCAGACAGCAAGGGAGCAATTCACCATTGGTCACCTTGCCTCCCAGATCCTCAGACCACCCAGCGAGGACACCTTCATCTACCTCATCTCTTGCCTTTAGCAATGCGTATATGAAGGAGGCTCAATGTGTTCTCCTTGACAGGGCTACCAGGTTATGCACAGCCTCTTGATTGGACAGCTCTGTGTCTTTATTTATATTAACCCTGGAGAGAGCCCTTCAAAGCGTGCACTACCCCACAAAGCTGCAGTGATTCATCTCTTGCCTATTCTTCAGTTCAGAAAAGGTGAACCATGTATCATTGTCACACACGTCTTCAAGGAGTTTCACCACAGTCAGTTGCATTCTGTTTGGAGGCATGGCTGAGCCGGATTGAGGCATATGGCAATACCAGAGCGTCTGCGCCCCACAATTGTCTAATCTTCTGCCACGCCAACCATAAGAGGCCTGTAACTGAGCTCTTTTCCCTATTTGCTGGTGATACACTCATCTACAGGCTCAATGCTAAGAAAATGTCTCTCCACATTCACTACTGCCAAAGCCCATATATCTTCAGCTAAACATATTCGCCAGCCAGCTGCTGAAGTGTAGAGATGTACGGCCAGGTTATATGATTCAAAGACTGGGAGGCCGAAAGTGCCCAGGTCATGGGTGACTGTAGACATTTCAGGCCACCTATTGCCATCTTACCATCTTAAAGGAATTCCGGCATAAGGCTGCTGATTTCCTTGAATATGTTCCCGGATGGGATGTAGGTAAAGAGAACATTGACAAGATGTAATTAACCTTGGGGTGCCATTAGCATTTTGATTGAGATAATTCATCCCTATAGTGATAGGCATACCGTTGGCTGTCTGTTGAATAGTGTCTTCACCTCCTCTATTGTCGAGTCCTTATTGTACCTTACGAGGCTGGTTATATCTCCTTGCAGCGAGATGGCTAGGCATCTGAGACTTTTCAGTCACCAAGTGAGGACCTTGTTCTCTCGCTCCTGGGAGATTTCTGGAATGTGCTAGAACCTTCGAATTGGGCCAGTTGATTCTGCATATAGACCTACCCCAAAGTTGTTAAATAAAGACAGAGACACTGTAAGAGAAGTGGGTAGGTTCTGGATGACAAGAAGCAAGACAACTGCATATAACCACAGCTTTTATTGCAAATGATAGTCCATCCACTCCATCCGCATTATGCAGCCTTGTTGTAAGGAGCTCTATGGCAATGATGAGCCTCAATAGCAATAGGGGGAAACCCTGCCTTCAGCTCAAAGGGCTCAAAATCAACCCGTTACTCATCACTGCCGCTGATGGGTTCTCATATAGCAGGTTAGTCAGTTCAAAGTCGTTCCCGAAGCCCATGCATTCCATTACTGTGAGCATATAGATGGCACCAGTGGTCGAAATGAGGGGGGGCAGTCGGGATCGGTGTTCCAATACTTTTATTTTATTCTGTTTACCATTCCTTTGACTTTTTACGGCCACATTCCACATTCTATAAAGAGGATTTGTCTATTCATGTCCCTGTGCAAGTGTAATGTTGTAATAGGAGCCTTAGTAACTAGTCACTTAGACTATTGCAATGCCCCAGCCGCAACACCTGATCACATGTTGCACTAGGCTTCTGCGTACCTTCTTCCCTGGCGAGACCACAGTTCCACTACTTTTTTTGGTATACTTCTACCATTGGATGGCACGACAGCATCTGAGATTTCAGATTGTCTGCCGTTCATCAACACAGGAAGCTGCCTACTCATTGAGTCCCTGGCAATTCTGCTTCTGAAAACTCATTCTGGTTCTCATGAATTAGCTTGTGCAGCACTCTTTCCAAGTGCCGGGACAACATCTTTCCACGTACCTTAGTAGTCAGTATCCTGATTGGTCTGTTTTCCCACAATCAAGCAGTGGCTTGTTTGGCATTAGTAGAAGGCTAATAATTGCATGGCGAATCAAGCATGGAAGTGACAGAGGAGGAGGACTGAGGGAGCATAGCTTTCAACAACTTTGTTGCAACTTCTCCCAATACCTTTTATAATCTAGGTAACAGTCCATCAAGCCAAGGTGTCTTTCCACTGCTCAATCTAGCGATGGTCATGTGCGCCTTTGCATGTGTGAATGGTGCCTCTTTCATTTCGACATCTTCCTCCAGTAGGTGTAGATTCATTGCTTCCAAGTACTTCTCGATTGCGGGTGCATCTCACAAAGACTTATGTAATCATCTGGAGAAATTCTGAAAGGCTTGATTTGCCCCATATTGCAGTTATGACACCGCCACTCATAAGCCTGTGAAGCGGCCATTTTCTCCATAATCGAAGTAGATCATCCTAAATTTGAATTAAGCATATGTCTCTGTATCGCTCAGAATCCTATTCAGTTCAAACGCCTGTGTTCTGTTGAGCCCAAATTCAAAAATCACCTCTCTGTTTGTTTAACTTGCTTTTGCCAGGTTCTCTATTTTCTTTCATTTAACCTACCTTTTGCCGCCTCTTGCATTCACAAGGTACTCCCTCATGTAGCTCCTAATGGCCTCCCACACACACCTCTCCAGTTCTTCAAGATCATTCACCAATTTTTAGCAATCATCCCTTCTTGGAAGGCCATGTCCCAAAGGTACGAGCTGTTCAGCTGCCATTTGCAGGATCAAGCCAGAGGGTCGACATGACTAGATGGAGCCATACAGGGGTGTGGTCAGAAGTTACAATATTTCAGATTTCACTGTTTGTGTGTGATCTGTAGAGATAAAAAGAAGTCTAAAGGGATGTGACTGCCCTGGAAAGGGGAATAATATGTCCATTCCCTGTTAGTCAGGTTTTAGAGCCTCCACACACCTAACAGACCATGTTCATGTATTGTCAAGGGTTTTGACCCATGTTGAATTATTAGACTGGGTAGATGTGGGGATGAGCTGTCGCCGCCCATCATTCTATCCCAGAACAAAACTAAATCAATAGATTGGGTAGATGTGGGGATTGAGCTGTCGTCGCCCATCATTCTATCCCAGAACCAGGAGAACCGTTCAGTTTTGCGCACACCAAAATGGTCGCCTAACCTGCCACCCACCAGTGCAAGCGTGATGGACCGGAAGCGCCAGGGGTGAAAGGTGGTGTCAAAGGAAAAAGTAGCAGTGCCTGTTAGATCAAAAGCGCCTTGAAATCACTGCTGTTTCTCTGAAGTGCAAGCTCAAAATGTCCGTTTCAATTTGTTCAAAATCCGTTTTTAATTGATGTCAACAAGTTGCTAAAATCAGGGGCACAAGACCACTCTAAAGATTCAACTCCTAAAAAAATGGGTGCAGTACCAGCTTTGGACACAAGCCGGCGTTAGCGGTCTAAAGTCTGACAGTAGAACTGTACTTCAGGAGTTGCCAGCCTCCTGAGACAGCTGGAAACTTCAAAGCCTTTTTGGTTAATTAAAAATGTAAACACCTGCTGTTCCCTAAAGACAGGCTGATTCAATTAACATTGCAAGAGGCTGGGAAACCTTCTCACCTCAGAACTACACACAAGAAGCCAGGAGATCACAGGGACATGCTAACCAAATGCAGAGTGGCCCCCTGGCCTGCTGACCTCAGCCGACACAAGAGACTCTAGCCATTGAATGGGGTATGTTAATTTGGGTGTGGATTGTAAACAGAGCTATGCCTGGCAGAAGAGACATGTGATCCCTGACTCCCAAGTTTCTGGGGGCGGACCCAAACACTGAAGTGAATTGAATTGAGGGCAAATATATGTTTTATAAAAACACTGATAACTAACTGTAACCAGATGACAGGAATGTACAATTTGGAGATCCTTAAAATGGAATTTGTACCTACAATTTGAGTCCAAACTCAATTCCGTACGATGTTCTGAGGCAAAACCCCATGAATTATGGAGATTTCAGACACAGGGTTCATGCTAGAATAATGGAAATTTACTGGAATATGGGTAGAAAGGCGGTGTACAGGTGTGCCATTTTTGGTAAACGTCCGATATTGGTAAATCAACTAAAAACGAAAATAAGTTGTCATTTTTGAATGCAAGCGCCCAGGAAGATCAGAGTTGGGCCAGAATGTACCTTAAGTAATCTGTAATATGCACATGTAATGTCAAACAACTGTGTATCTGGGAAATATGTGTAGTTTTGAAAAATGATTTCTAAGGTAAAAGCAAAGGGGCGTTTCTTCAATAGATCGTAAAAGGCTGACATCACTCTGACACACTATCCTTTCTCAAATCAGAGACCAAAGAATCCTTTGACCTATCAAATCTTGAGAGGGTTGGGCATTCAGAATTAGCCGACCCACCCATTTTCAAAACACATAAAAAGAGCCATTGGAAGCTAGACAGGGACTTTCAATTTCCATTTCCTTGCGGAGCACGCTGACAGACGACTTCACATCCAGAGACTCCAGACTTCAAATCCATCAATCTCCAGAGACAAGAACTTTTGCCAGAACGGGTAGCGGACCCAGAAGGCAGCATTATCCAGAGAACCAGTACCCAGTGGCGAGAGAACCGGAGCCAATCCTGACCCAATCTGTGACGAAGTCACATTCCTGTCCAACATATAGTGTGAGTACTCAGCCAGGACTGTGCAAAACCAATCTCTTAGTTTAAAATAATCTAATTCAAACTATTTTAACCTATTGAGAACTGCATCATAGAAATGGTGTCCCTTCCTTTTGATTCAAAGCTGCAAAACTGTCATCTGTCATTCTGAACTTTAAAATTTCATTTCGAGAATCTACCTTCACAAAATCGTCCGTATCTCCGGAACGAGTTTTAACTGTCATTTTAAAGCTAAGATTCTAAGCTTTCCAACGAACCTAAAACCGACTTGCTACTCCTTATAATTTTTCCGTAATCGTGCTCGACGCACTCGGAAAAATTGCAGCGATTTGCGATTTGGCTCAATTTCTTCACTTGTCAAAATAGCAGCTCCTTGCTTTCCTTTGCTGAAATTCGTTTGCAACCTGACAATCATTCATAGAGCATTGCTAAAGTGCTAAAGTGCTAAAGTGATCCTGAACTAATTTAAAGTAGCTATCACTCACCCTGAACCTCCTATAGGGAATTAAAAGCAATTTGAGTATATTTTTCACTTCATTGCCACCACATTTAAAAGGATTTTGCCTGTGTTTAAAATCATACCTGTTTTCCTCTAAGCTCGCTGGGGGGAACTGGAACTTTGTATTGCATTTGTGTGTATTCCTGAGAATTGTGCGTGTTACTTCCATCTCCTTACATTGCATAGGGGGGGGGTGAATTGTCAAAGAAAAAGTGATCACATTATCTTTTGCTGAAATCATATCAAGTTTATTTCTCTACTGCCTTTTATTCATCTTTGCATCTCCTTGAAACCATAAAGCATTCTCTGATACCTTATTCCCCTGTTCCTAGTCATAAGTCACCAGAACTGTGCTATTGTAGGATTACCTATTGCTGATTACTGCTCATATTCACAAGTGTGATGTCAATTATTAACTTATTATAAAAGTGCGATATATATATATATTGTTTAATTCTCAAATAATCCTTTTAAATTTGCAAAACAAACTTACTTCTTGGCTCAGTGGGGTCAGGGGGATTCTAAGAGAGGGGTGTTATATCAGGGTTGTCATCCAGAGTACACAAACTGGACATAAAAATATATAATTAAGGGCTTCCCTGAGCAATCCCAGACAAGGCACTGACTTAGTGGGTCCGCTTCATTGGATTCTTTAACAAAGTGGGGGCTCATCCGGGATCCTGGATTAGATCGATCACTTGTGCATATAAATACAGTGTGCCAGCTGACAGGATACATATCCGGTTAGATCACCACGCTGTGTTACGCTGTAAAGCACTCCTCAAAGGAACGCTCTAAGGAAACGGTCTGTTTTGCAAAATAAAATACAAACGTCTGTAAATCAGGAAGCAAATCGATCTCCAGAATGACGACCTTGGTAGATATGAAGATAGCTATGGAGCACCTCTTACATAAACTGTTTGTGAGAGGTGAATGGTCTGAACAGGACCAAAATGTATGGGTGCAGGCAATCACACAACAGGTCACTACAACTGGGTCAGATATGTGGAGAGATCAGGGTCCCTTACATGTGGCCCTGAGTGAACTATATATGGCTCCTAAGGCCAAAGATGAACACAATAAGATTGCCAGGATAGCGGCATATTTGTATCTATATATGGGAGCCATGCAGGACAAATGTGCTGAAGGCCAAGATCTGGCAAATAGGCAACAGATGGCGTTAGAAAAGGCCCAATCTGACCTGGTCTCTTCTGAGCAGAGGCTGCACAGAAGCCAGGAGTCAGAAAACGAGAGTAGAAAATACATCATTAAAATGAAGGAGGATATGGATATCCTGCAACAGGAAAAGGCTGACCAGGATACCAGATTTCTGGCCTTGCAGAAGGAGTACCAAGAAGGGTTGGACTCCCTACTGCAGAGCCAGAAAAAGCTGGAGCAACAACTAGACTTTAACAGGGCATGCACAGAGCAGGTAGCCACCCTGCGAATTCGACTAGACAGAGAGAAAGAGGAAAGCAATAAATTGATTTTGAAAGACCTGGATACCCAGGCAGAGTTTGATCAAGAACGCCAGAAAGCTGGTGCCTTTCAAAGGCAGAGGGACGACCTGGCGGCACAGATGCAGGCTCTTAGTCAGGAAAGGGACACCTTAGTCAAGGAAGTCGGCCAATTAAAAGACAAAATTGAAGAAAATCACCTGGCCCTCCAGGGGCTGGGTGACCTCCAAAAAGAGCATCACGACTTGCTAGAGCACACCAGGAGGGTGGAAGGTGCTCTGGCAAGAAAGGAGCAGGCCAGTAGGGATGGGACTCAGGAGGTAATCCTCCTGCAGCGAAGACTGGCCCAGTACTCCAGGACCAATCAGGAGGCACAGAGAGACAATGAGGCTCTCTGTCAGCACAATGATAGGCTCCTGCAACAGGTAGCCATGCAGGAGAGACTGATAGAGTCTAGTAAGGCCTTAACTGAGGAACTGAAACCCCAGGCTCTTCCATTGCAACAGGGAGCCGGGGCTGATAGAGATGAAGTTCGCTGGGAAAGGGAAACACCTGAGCATAACCTCAGGAGCCCTAGTACCAGAGGCCTTCATCTCTCCCAGTCCCTGGAATCTGCCACCCTCATGTCCCCTGACGCACATGAGCACAGGGCCACAGGGATGGCAGATTACTATCCAGCCAAAAGGATGGGGCTCATAGGCCAGTACCACCCAGGAATGGATGGGCGGGCATCCGGGCATGGGCACCTAAGCACAGTGCAATTTAGTGGGGAACCCCAGGAGAGTAGGCCCACTAAGGGCATCCTGAAAACCTCTGCCCAGTTAGGTCAGTGGGGGGGGATACCCATCAAATCCTGGCAGCAAGGAGGGATCTGAAGACTCCTCTGAGCGGCCCAGGACACAGGAGACCAGGTCCCCACATTCTGCCAGCCATTCCCAGGCTCGCAGAATCCGGGAAAACCTGAAAGATCAGACGGGCACCTCTGGGAGCAGTGCCTCTGAGTCAGAGGATGAGTGGACCAGGGTTACCCGAACCAAAAAGGCCAATAGCAAAAAGGGCCTTGCTTAAGGACCCCTTAAAGCAGATGAAGGCAATAAGGATTGTCATCACCCCTTATCACAAGAACGCCAAGTATTCTGTTTGGGAACACTTGGAGCTCTATGAGCAAATGATGGAGACTTTCCATTTGAAGGACAGCAGTAGCTGCATCCAGTACGTCAAATGGACATTCTCCCCAGAATACTCCAGTTTCTTTGCGGGGCTGGAGGACCAAAACCATTCAAGATGGTCCACATATAGGGCGGCCATCTTGAAACATTTTTCTGTTCACCGGAATCCCCAAGAGGCTTGCAAGGCAGCCTACAATTTGGAATGTGGGGAGGATCAGGCCCCACAAGAATTTGTGCAAGAATTGAAGCGTGCCTTTGCGCAGACCACCAGAAGGGTGCGCACGGACAGCAGAGAATTCATCAACACAATTTTCCATGCACTCCCCAAATACATAATGACCCAGCTCGTGAGAGATTGTCACGAGAAAAGATCTTCAGACTGGGTCATTGAGCAAGCCACCCGCATCTACGAGGTGCAGAAACCGGTGGAAAATAAGAATCAGCCCAAAAACCCCAAAACCAACAGCACCCCTGCTGCTGCCAAGGTGGCAGAGGTAAAGGTTGCCCCCATTTTAGATTTGGAGATGGGGGGGGCCCAAAAACCTGCCTGCACCAAATAATTCACAGCCCAGAAGGCCCTCGGGCCAGTCACAGACAGGGAGTCAAGGAGGTAATCCCACAAATGGGGTCCCTCGCTCCCCTGACTATGTAAGTCCCCGCTACAAGGGAAACAGATCAATCCTGAGTTATGTGTGGACTCCTCCAGCCCAAGGGGGGGGATCCAGCCAAGCACCTGACCCAGGGAACTTCCCTCCTAACTTCCCACAGGAGGGCAGAAATTCCCCAAACACTGGGCAGAACATTTTTCCCAGGTATCCACCCAATTTCCAGCCCCAAAATCATCCATCCTTCTTTCCCCACTTCCCTGAGCCCAGACAACCTAATCCGGGAGAGGGGAGGCCAAGGGTGGAGGGGTACCCAAATCTTCCCAACCCAGGGTATTACCAGAGAAGGGATAGCTAACCTTCCCGGGATCAGCCCAGGGGAGAAAACAGAACCCTGTATCAGCCTGAGCGGATTTCCCTACTTGAGCGCCAGGTCCAAAATATGGCCCGGGATCTGGGTCACATACTGAGGGCTCAACAGAACCCTCAGATGAGCATGCCACCGCAGAATGCCCCAAACTCTGGGCCTGGTGCTCCAGAAAAATGATGGGGGCAGCACCCCGATAACCCACCGGTTCCCAGGGAGGAGGCACAAGGGGAAGGGGGGTGTAAAGCCTTGGAGGAAGCTTCCTTCCCAACTTGTAAACAGTCCCTGGAAAACCAGGAACCGGAAACAAAAGCTCCTACCCCTGAAAGTCTGCCACCCAAGGAGCAAAGAGGAGGTAGGAGAAACAAAGGACCCAAACAGACCCATTTTGTGGAGGAGGTACAGGTCTTCCAATTTGAGGGAGAGGGATCCTCAGAGGATCCTGGGAAAAGTATCTTCTCCTTCAGAGATGGGGGAACTCCTCCCAAGGAAAAATGGGTCCCAAGGGATTTCAATCCAGACTGGGTAGATGTGGAGATTGAGCTGTCGCCGCCCATCATTCTATCCCAGAACCAACAATACCAAAAACCCCTGGTTCAAACCCATCCTGGTGACTGCCTCCAGAAAGGCAGGGGCGGGCCAGAACCGGAACCAGGGGAACCTAAAACCGAATCAATAGATTGGGTAGATGTGGGGATTGAGCTGTCGCCACCCATCATTCTATCCCAGAACCAACAATACCAAAATTCCATGGGTCAAATCCATCCTGATGACTGCCTCCAAAAAGAGGGGGCGGGGGGGCGGCCCAGAACCCGAAACCATTTCCAGTTGCCAACTTTTTCTTTCAGATTCCCCAGGCTCTTCACAGAATTCTGCCCAAATCTCTTCTCTCGCCATGTCCAAAACCAGAAAATTAGCCCACCAGTTCTCCATAAATGTGCATTATCTGTGCCCCCTTGAGGAGAAGGAGGGAAGATACTATGCCCCGGTACAAGTACAGGGGCAGGGTACAATTTTGGCACTGGTGGACACTGGATCCCAAGCTACCCTTCTGTCCAAAAGGGCCTTTGATGAACTAAATGCAGGAAGGGGGGAGAATTACCGTATTCCTCTCACCTCTCTTCCTAGACAACTCCAGAACTTTGAGGGGAAGGAAATTCCCGTCGAGGGGACTGCAGATTTTGACATCAAAATTGGGCGACACAAGGTGAAACACCCGGTCAAAGTAGTGACTCCAGAGGGCACCCCTTGTTTACTAGGGGATGCCCTCCTGAAAAGGTTGTCACCCCTAATAGATTGCGTAAACAAGGTCCTCTGGACCCAGACTAGCCGACCAATAAAACAGAGTGTCAACCATGTTAGTTTACACGGCACCTGCCACATGGTTGAACAAAAATCTGACCAAGTAGAATTTCACTTCCAGAACAACCAAATTTCAGACGTGACAGTAATCGCAATAGGACAACAGACTGGTGATGGGGGGTCCTCTCTATGTCTGAAAATCAACCTTCTTTCCAGTGTAAGGTGGTATTCCACGCTGGAAGAAAATACTCTGAAATTCTTTACCAATCCACAATCAGACACTCCCACTCCTATAGTCCACAAAGATGTGAAATCAGCTCAGAGCCTGGCTGATATTCAGCAAATCGGAGAGCAGTTGTTCATCCCTGTTCAGTTAAATGATGGGAAGGACTCTCTTCTCGCCCGAATGTGTGTGAACAACGGTAAGAGCTTCATCAGCGAAGCCATGTTCTGCCAACTCCCAAAAGATCCAGCCATTCCCACATTCAAACTGATAGACAAATGGGAAATGGACCTGGAAGCACCCAATTCCAAACATCTCCTGTCAAGCTGGTGTATGCTCAAAATGTCCATTGGCAACAAGAGCATAGTTCATAATTGTTGGGTCGTGCGAGACGTCACTGCCGCCTTTCACTTAGGCAGTGACCTTCTCAATCGCTTTGCCATTAGTTTGGAACTAATCAACTTCAAAGCTTGGTCCCGGTTAGCGGATAATCCCATGGGCTTTGATGATCCAGAAAAAGCATTTAGGTCAGCTCAATTGCTACCTTATGCAGTTGAAATTCAGATTAAAGAGGAAGTCACCATCCCAGAAAGGACCTGACAATTCTCCCTGGAAGTGAAAGTTAAAAGAGGACGGAAATTGAAAAATTCGGATGCTTATATTCATCTAAATGCTTTCCTTCAATAGCAAGGGTTAGGGGTAAACCCAACACCATTAGTCAACATAGAACATGACACCATTCCAATATAGGTGGATAACAGCGACTTAAAGAGTATTACTCTAGCTGCAGGCACCATTATTGGAATGGCGGTTGATGACCGACATTTCTCCATAGATTTAGGAAATTAACTGTTAGGACCAATCCCCAAGGACTGTTTTGACAGTGACAGTGATGACAATACAACACCAGACAGGATCTTTACCCGGCATGGGGGGAACTTCCTGGTGTACACTTCTTGCCCTTATGGTAAGGAAGACGTGACATGTGACTTCAGAAGGGATGAGGTGATTTTCCAGGTCCATGAGGGCTGCCTTTCCCACCTCAAGCCTCCAGTCCAAATCAGCACTCTGACCAGGGACTTCTCCACCCAGCTGGAGGAGGCCGCTGAGATAGAAAAACCAGAAGTCTTTCCAGGCTTCAGGCAGATGATGGAAGAGAGAGTCAACCTAGCTGATGCCTGTGTGACTCTGGAACAGAAGCAAAAGTTGAAACAAGTTTTCTTGGATTTCCAAGATCTTTTTGCGGTAGACTCATATGACTGTGGTCGCACCGACATCCACACAACAACAATTCCCACGGACCCTGGAATGACTCCAGTGTTTGTGAAGCAATATCGTTTGCCTCTCGCATCCATGGAGTCCCTTACTGAAATAATTAAGAACCTTGAGTCCCGGGGAATAATTCGTCCAGTACACAGCACCTTCAATAATCCGGTGCTGGGAATATTGAAGCCAAACGGCCAGTGGAGACTCTATGCCGACCTTAGGGAGCTCAACAAACGGGTCCATACTTCCCGATGGCCTCTGCCCTACAATGACCAATGGATACTGGACCATGCCTGTCAGTATGGAGGACCAATACAAACTGGCTTTTACCTTTGGAGGCCAGCAGTACACATGGACCCGAACTCCTTTCGGATACCTCAACTCCGGCAATGAATTCAACATTTTCCTACATAAGGCCATGCCCAACCTAGGTGCGAAGGGTAACCTGGCTTATGTAGATGATGTCCTCATCAAAAGTTTATCTGTGGAGGAACATATAGCGGAGATCCGTTATGTTCTGACACAGTTAAGGGCCGCCGTAGAAAAACTTTCCTTTCAGAAAGCACAGTGGTGTAGAACCCGTGTTAATTTCTTGGGGTATGAGATTACTCCTCAGGGTCTCTGTCCCCAAGAAAAGAAAGTGGAAGCACTCCAGAAACTGAAGGATCCCACAACTCTGCGGGAACTAAGGAGCCTCCTTGGACTGACTAATTACAGCAGAAAGTTCATTGAGGACTACGCAGAGATCACCAGACCCCTGCTTCATCTTTTGAAGGGGGGGGTCAAGTGGGAATGGGGTCCAGAACAATCCGAGGCAGTAAGACAACTCAAAAGAAGCCTCTCACAAGCGCCTTGCCTAGCTTACCCTGTCAGAAACAAGGAGTTCTTCCTGGAGACAGGGTTCTCTAATACGTGCTTGACGGCAGTATGATACCAAAAGCATGACAAGGTCAATAAAGTAATCTCCTATGCGAGCAAAACTTTATCCTCTGTGGAGGAAAAATTCAACAAGGCACTCCTGGCAACAGTGTGGGCATTGAAGAATTACCGCCCGTTCATCCAGGGGGAACACATCATAGTGGAGACTCCACACCAGCCTCTGCAATACCTCCAAAGTGACAGAATCCGGGCCGGAAATGTGAGTAATTCCCGAATTACTTCCTGGATTCTGTCAATGCAAGGCTTTCCTGTGGAGGTCAGATATGGCCAAAACAAGAAGAGTCCCCTCGCGCAAGGTCTGGCTGACTTGCATGATTGTGCCAGAGAAAACTGTCTCGAGGACAAAAGTCTAAAACTCAAGGACAACATGGAGGCATACCTTAATTCCCCACACAAAGTCTTTGAAGAAGACAAGTGTGGGGAATGCCCACTGTCTATGTGCATGGATGCTCTTACCATGTTGACAACAACGGGGAAAAAGAACTGGTGGCCGGCGTAGGGAATGCGTGGGTGAATGAGTCTCCAGAACCCTCCGCTGGGTACAAAATTGGTCCCCGAAGTAGTCAGGTAGCAGAGTTGATGGCTGTGCATCAAGCCATCCTCACTGCTGTCCAACATCAACTCCACGAACTGGTCATAATCACAGATTCGGATTATGTACGGAACGGGTTCGTGGAGAACCTGGTCAATTGGAAAACCAGAGGCATGTTATGTGCTAATAACAAACCCCTGAAACATGGGAAGTTAATCCAAAATATTGATGATCTGGTCACATCGAATGGGATGACCATCTACTGGAAAAAGATCAAGGGTCATTCCAAAGTAGAGGAACCAGACAAAACTGGAAATGACTTAGCTGATCAGCTGGCCAAAACCGGGGCCATCCAAGGGGATCTAATAGAAATAGAGTCCCTGTTGGGGGAAATCCAGGTCACTGCTATCACTAGGTCCCAGACAAATGCTCACAATGATATTTCAACTGCACAATGGAGTAAGTAGACCCCTGATGCTGATTTAATTACGGCTCAAAAGGGGGATCCAATAATAGTAAGTTTTACCAACACAATGAGGACCCTGAGAACTTTCCCCTGACGTATACCATTGGGAAAGAGGACCTAAGAGTGTTGATGAAATGTCCAAAAATGTTCCGAATCCAAGACGGTTTGTTGGTAAGGAAATCCCAAGATGGTCATGATCAGTGGGTGGTCCCTACCTCATTCTGAAGCCTGATGTTAAGTCACACCCATGATGCGGCGACCGCCGGTCATAGGGGGTTTCATACAACACTTGAGATCTTAAGAGAGGTTGCATACTGGCCACACATGGGGCAGGACCTCGACCAATACTTGAAGGGGTGTCTGGTGTGTGCACAATTTCAGCCATCATCCCTCACACACCGTGCGCCTCTCCAAAAGAGGGGGATGACACTGCCATGGTCAGATTTGCAAATTGACTTCGTAGGCCCTGTGATTCGCTCGTCTAGAGGAAACAAGTACATGTTGACGGCCACATGCTTGTTTACGAAGCGGGTGGAATGTCTCCCGGCCCCAAACTGCAAGGCAGAAACAGCAGCTGCCCTGTTGATTAACCACATATTTTCCCGTTTTGGTCTACCTCAAAGGATTGAGTCAGACAGAGGTAGCCACTTCACTAGTGAAGTGATGACAAAGATGTGGGAGATACTGGGGTCAAAAGTAAGCTACATATTGCTTACCGGCCAGCTTCTTCTGGGCAGTAGAACGCTACAACCGGACCATTGTGAGCATCTTAAAAAAGTTTGTGGCAGATTCTGGGCCAAGTTGGGATATCCGATTACCTCTGGTCCTAATGGCCATCAGATCTACCCCTTCATCTGCAACTAAAATTTCACCGTTTGAGCTGATGACTAGACGCAAGATGGTGCTTCCCCAGCATTTGCTCTACAGGACCCAAGAGCAGACATTGATAAATGCCTCCACAACTCATGAGTATGTGGAGAATTTAAGGAAACACCTCAAACATGCTTTTGCCTATGCTCAGCGGCATCTAGAAAGATCAGCTGATAGCATGAAGACCTATTACGACTTGAAGACAACCAGGAAGGTATATAATGTGGGAGACCGGGTCTATCTATACAATTTCCAAAGAAACCAGTCCAAACAGCGAAAATGTTTGCCTACATGGAAGGGACCGTTTGAAATTATAGACAAGATCTCCCCAGTAGCTTATAAGATCCACATCCCCAAAAGTAGTTTGGTGGAAGGGGAAGACAAGTGGGTCCATATAAATCAGCTAAAGTGTTGCCATCCCAGGCACACTCTGCAGCAATAGGAGGAGTCCCCTGCAATACCAGAGGGGACCACTCCAGATTAATTGAGTTCCACCCTAAAATATTCCACATATAGCCTATAAAATTCTATGATTCTTGAATATGTTCTTGCCTCCTGATTTAAAAAAAATGTATATGTTCATGTTTTTGACTATAAAATGTATATGCCGCCCCACTATATCAATAGTTGGGGAGAAATGTCTAGGAATGTGTATTGCCGCTTTGCTTTATCATCCTAGGAGAGATGAAACCCGGAGACTGACCACGGAAGATGACCTGGAGACCGGGAGCAAAGATCCGAGGGGCCTGGGGTACCGCCCAATATTCCCATCAGGACAGGCGAGGAGAACCAATCGATCCAACCGGATGGAGGAAAAGATGCTGAACTGTGCCATCTGCGGAATTGGAAGAAGATGATGCAGACATACCAGCGCGTGGATCAAAACATCTTTTGCACCCGAATCCCCCTCAACTCGAAATAAAAGCGCAGTCAGGCGGCGGGCTTGTCAAGGGTTTTGACCCATGTTGAATTATTAGACTGGGTAGATGTGGGGATGAGCTGTCGCCGCCCATCATTCTATCCCAGAACAAAACTAAATCAATAGATTGGGTAGATGTGGGGATTGAGCTGTTGCTGCCCATCATTCTATCCCAGAACCAGGAGAACCGCGCAGTTTTGCGCACACCAAAATGGTCACCTAACCTGCCACCCACCAGTGCAAGCGTGATGGACCGGAAGCGCCAGGGGTGAAAGGTGGTGTCAAAGGAAAAATAGCAGTGCCTGTTAGATCAAAAGCGCCTTGAAATCACTGCTGTTTCTCTGAAGTGCACGCTCAAAATGTCTGTTTCAATTTGTTCAAAATCCATTTTTAATTGATGTCAACAAGTTGCTAAAATCAGGGGCATAAAACCACTCTAAAGATTCAACCTTCTTGAGGGGGGTTCCACATCACCACTCTACTGTGAGGATGCCCATCAAAACAATGGCAGCAAGGATTAGAGCTGTCAAGCAAAATCCTCCTGTCAAATTCAAGACAACTCCTAAAAAAATGGGTGCAGTACCAGCTTTGGACACAAGCCGGCGCTAGCGGTCTAAACTCTGACAGTAGAACTGTACTTCAGGAGTTGCCAGCCTCCTGAGACAGCTGGAAACTTCAAAGCTGTTTTGGTTAATTAAAAATTTAAACACCTGCTGTTCCCTGAAGACAGGCTGATTCAATTAACATTGCAAGAGGCTGGGAAACCTTCTCACCTCAGAACTACACACAAGAAGCCAGGAGATCACATGGACATGCTAACCAAATGCAGAGTGGCCCCCTGGCCTGCTGACCTCAGCCGACATAATAGACTCTTGCAATTGAATGGGGTATGTTAATTTGGGTGTGGACTGTAAACAGAGCTTTGCCTGGCAGAAGAGACATGTGATCCCTGACTCCCAAGTTTCTGGGGGCGGACCCAAACACTGAAGTGAATTGAATTGAGGGCAAATATATGTTTTATGAAAACACTGATAACTATGTGTAACCAGATGACAGGAATGTACAATTTGGAGATCCTTAAAATGGAAATTGTACCTACAATGTGAGTCCAAACTCAATTCCGTACGATGTTCTGAGGCAAAACCCCATGAATTATGGAGATTGCAGACACGGGGTTCACGCTAGAAAAATGAAAATTTACTGGAATATGGGTAGAAAGACGGTGTACATGTGTGCCATTTTTGGTAAACGTCCGATATTGGTAAATCAACTAAAAACAAAAATAAGTTGTCATTTTGGAATGCAAGCCCCCAGGAAGATCAGAGTTGGGCCAGAATGTACCTTAAGTAATCTGTAATATGTACATGTAATGTCAAACAACAGTGTATCTGGGAAATATGTGTAGTTATGAAAAATGATTTCTAAGGTAAAAGCAAAGGGTCTTTTCTTCAATAGATCATAAATGGCTGACATCACTCTGACACACTATGCTTTCTCAAATCAGGGACCAAAGAATCCTTTGACCTATCAAATCTTGAGAGGGTTGGGCATGCAGAATTAGCCGACCCACCCATTTTAAAAACACATAAAAAGAGCCACTGGAAGCCAGACAGGGTCTTTCAATTTCCATTTCCTTGCGGAGCACGCTGACAGACGACTTCACATCCAGAGACTCCAGACTTCAAATCCATCAATCTCCAGAGAGCAAGAACTTTTGCCAGAACCGATAGCAGACCCAGAAGGCAGAATAATCCAGAGAACCAGTACCCAGTGGCGAGAGAACCGCAGCCAATCCTGACCCGATCCGTGATGAAGTCGCATTCCTGTCCAACATATAGTGTGAGTACTCAGCCAGGACTGCGCAAAACCAATCTCTTAGTTTAAAGTAATCAAATTCAAACTATTTTAACCTATTGAGAACTGCATCATAAAAATCGTGTCCCTTCCTTTTGATTCAAAGCTGCAAAACTGTCATTCTGAACTTTAAAATTTCATTTCGAGAATCTACCTTCACAAAATCGTCCGTATCTCCGAAACGAGTTTTAACAGTCATTTTAAAGCTAAGATTCTAAGCTTTCCAACGAACCTAAAACCGACTTGCTACTCCTTAAAGATTTTCCGTAATCGCGCTCGACGCACTCGGAAAAATTGCCGCGATTTGCGATTTGGCTCAATTTCTTCACTTGTCAAAATAGCAGCTCCTTGCTTTCCTTTGCTGAAATTCGTTTGCAACCTGACAATCATTCATAGAGCATTGCTAAAGTGATCCTGAACTAATTTAAAGTAGCTATCACTCACCCTGAACCTCCTATAGGGAATTAAAAGCAATTTGAGTATATTTTTCACTTCATTGCCACCACATTTAAAAGGATTTTGCCTGTGTTTAAAATCATACCTGTTTTCCTCTAAGCTTGCTGGGGGGAACTGGAACTTTGTATTGCATTTGTGTGTATTCCTGAGAATTGTGCGTGTTACTTCCATCTCCTTACATTGCATAGGGGGGGGGAGTGAATTGTCAAAAAAAAAGTGATCACATTATCTTTTGCTGAAATCATATCAAGTTTATTTCTGTACTGCCTTTTATTCATCTTTGCATCTCCTTGAAACCATAAAGCATTATCTGATACCTTATTCCCCTGTTCCTAGTCATAAGTCACCAGAACTGTGCTATTGTAGGATTACCTGTTGCTGATTACTGCTCATATTCACAAGTGTGATATCAATTATTAATTTATTATAAAAGTGCGATATATATATATATATATATTTTTTAATTCTCAAATAAACCTTTTAAATTTGCAAAACAAACTTACTTCTTGGCTCAGTGGGGTCAGGGGGATTCTAAGAGAGGGGTGTTATATAAGGGTTGTCATCCAGAGTGCACGAACTGGACATAAAAATATAGAGTTAAGGGCTTCCCTTGAGCAATCCCAGACAAGGCACTGACTTAGTGGGACTGCTTGATTAGAGTCTTTAACAGTATCGAGCTCTGTAGAGCCCTAGCTGCTCCACTCATCCATTGCATTAGATACAGGCCCTGGCATCTGTCAAGGATGAAGTCCAGCACCTGTGTCCCCTCTCCCCCCAAGTGCACCAATTCACTCTTGTGTTTCTGAATGTGTTGTGAGATCTTATGAAACAATTGAGCAACACTTATTGTCGATGCATAAACATTGCAACATAAGATTTCCAACCGTGAATCTTCAAAACAGCATGTACAAAACTTCCCTCAACATCATGCCAAGAGTGTATCCCAGAGAAGGGTACGCTCTTACAATTCCCCATCGCCAAACCCCTTGACTAAGAGTCAAGCAACATGTAGAAAACACATCCTGTTGGGAATGTATGGCCTCCCTATGCATCAGGTGTGCCTCCTGCAAGAGCCCCACATCACAGCTCATGTTGTTGAGGTATTATAGGATTTACCTACACTTCGAATAGCAGTTGAGTCCCTTGGCATTCCATGCAAAAAACTTCAAGTCCATTTTAACCAGCTTTTGAGGGGAACACAAATATGACATCATCCTTTGCAGCGAGTCCAGTGCAAAACTCCCTCTAGTGAGTTCTCAGGTAGAACACAATACACATCCAAACCAATATATATTATTGTATAGACTTCTTAAAACTGATTAACTACGATCAGAGCCCAAGGGTGGAATGAGCTAGTAAGTGGCCCAGTGCCTAGAAACAGTGACCAACCAGTCACAGTACGTCCAAGGTTACGTGGGTCAAGTCTAAAGTAGTCTCCACCCCTCCGCTCCACAATCCCATGAACCATTGCACTTAGATATTGCCAAATTAAAAATAACTTTTATAGTAAATACAGTACTTTAACCTTTTAAAGGCACCAAGAAAGCATTCACCAATATCCCCCAAATCAACTGGGATGGGCACTGCAGTGCCCAGTTACAGTTCTATCATGTTCAGCCATTGCGATCTTACTTTATATACCGCAAAGCTAATGTGCACTTTCTGTGTTCATAAGATCTAAGTCACCATCGTGTCTCAAGGGACCACTGTGCTGGTCTATAACGTGTTAAGTCTAATCCTTGGCTCTCACCTGAAGTCCAGGGGGTGTACACAAGGCTTTATTGAGCCGCACCACAGGGGACTCTCAGGGAGGCTTTATGGGTGTGTATCTTGTTGCATATCGAACAACTCTCCCAGTCCCAATCCAACATTGAGGATTGTTCAGCCTCAGTGCCCCTCATGCACTATGTTAGTTACGGGGGAGGCACCTATTCCAAGGACATTAACAGTGCCTCTGCAGTGCAAAACTCATAATGATATTAATAATTGTTAACATCAGCCAAGCTTCATGAGTGGAGCTGGTGGCTGTTTGGTCAGTGCTGAAAATATGCATGAGTGAGCCCCGTTTAGGCCCCCTTCCCCAAACGACTCCATATGCTCACTAGGTAGGGTATTGGCCAGCATCCACTTCATTGGGGCCGGTGTGCGAGGGGTCAACTCCTAGGCCCTGCCCGCGTCCCGTCTGGTAGCATAGGCAAATTCCAGCCATTAAACAATCTTGAGAACACAACACCATCCTGGAAGAGAACATTCCCACCTATAGTTCGAGAAAATGACAAAGATACAGGGGCAATGTGTAGAACCAAAGGTGTAGGGGAAGACACTTAGGATCAGGAGAGGGGGGAAGAAACCCTCGACAAATTTGTAATTGTATATTGTATTTCATTTCATTTATACAACACCTTTACCAAAGAACCATTACAACAAAAAACAAATACTGTAAATCAATAAAGGTATGGCAAAAAAATATCAGTAGATCATGAGGCAGACAGCAAGGACAAGAAGTGAGACTTCAGACGAGGACAAACAATACAGTAAGTAGTGGAAGAACAGATAGTAAGAGGGAGAGAATTCCAATGCAATGGAGCAAGAAGAGAAATGGAACGAAAATGAGATGATGCACAGCAGCGTTTAAGTACATCTAGGCAGTAAGTGGACTGAGAACACCAGGGTCGGGCAGGTGAATAGAAAGAAACAAGAGAAACAAGATCCAGGGGGAGGAAGTCCATGAATGCATTTGAATACAAGAGAAAGAAAATGAATCAAAAGGCGGGATTCAAAAGGAAGAATAGCAGCTGATTAAAGTGAGGAAGAAATAGAACATCAGGGAGATAGACCAAAAAGCAAACAAATAGCAGAATCAGAGATAAAATGTAGAGGAGCAAGTCAGGAAGCAGGTAGTCCAATCACGAGAGAGTAACAGTAGTCAATCCTGGGAAAAATGAAAGCAAAAATAGGGAATTTGGTAGCATGGAAAAAGAAAAAAGGACAAGCGCGACAAAGATTAAAGAAGAGAAAGCGACAGTTATGAGATGTGAGAGAAGAATATGCCCCTGATCCCAGGCAGAAGGAGAGAAAGAGAGCTGGGAAAAGGGGATGGAAAGAGAGGAAGGAGATAGAAAAGAAGATGGGGATGAAATTCTGTTTTAGATGGGTTGAGAAGGAAGTGTGAGGCCATCCATTTCTGAACGGAAGAAAGGGATATATGGTAGGTCACACCCAATATTTTTTGTTTTCGAGGAGACTGTGTTATAATAGGGTGGAAGCAACATGAAACATATGTGAAACACAGAGTACCCCCTTCTCCTGCATTTTTCAGTTTTCAGACCATGTACAGTGACTTACAGATGACCTATGTCATCAAATAACTGAACGATTCAGAGCCTTTTTGATTGTGTACAGGAAACTTTAGATACATTTATTTCACACCAATAGTTTCACCATTGCAAAATCTTTTCTCTAAAAACATCATTGACGACATACTTCACACACATACAAATACAAAGAATATTTTTCATGGGTTTGTGTACAAAAAGACAGACTGGCTTTCTCATTGTACCATCTGATCATGAATTCTGCAACAATATGAACAACATTTGTTTTCTCCAACATTTATGGTTTGTTGTTAAATACCTTTAACAAAGAGCGGTTGAACAACTCTGAGAATGATCTGGTATTAACACACTGTACGGTCTTGCTAAGACAGGACTTTAAACATCAATAGTCTCTAGTTTACACATTGTGTAGCTACTTTTATACAGAGAGAAAAACACACATAATTGTCTTATACCCCCATCTCTTCATTGCTATTCTGCGTCTCTTGGAAGTACTGAATGTCTGTTACTTATATATGTCATCTTTGATGTCCTGAGTGTTAGTGTTAGCAGTGCACGGTGGCACGAGTTATGGTTGCTTATGTTACCATAACTGCCAAATTTCAGGGGTTTTTCGGTTTTACTTTGAACCATAACGTCCCTTTAACAAAGTTTTTTCACTGAATTTCATAGGTTTTTAGTAGCGCAACTTAACCATAACGTCCCTTTAACAAAGTTGTTTTACTGAATTTCATAGGTTTTTAGTAGTGCAACTTAACCATAACGTCCCTTTAACAAAGTTTTTTCACTGAATTTCATAGGTTTTTAGTAGCACAACTTAACCATAATATCCCTGACTTTATATACATGTAACATAGAACATACTAACCCCCTCGTAGTGATTTTCATGTCCGCGGACTACCGCCATGTCCGCGGACATATCGAAAATCTGAGCGTGGTGAATGTAAATTTAAATAGTGTGCCCCATTTCCCCTTTGAAGTTGGCTCTGAAAAGAGCTGTTTTTTTATTTTTTACAGATACTTGACAGACACCTGTTATTTTGTATTTTTTTTCTTGTTTTTTTTCTTACTTTGCTCCTAAGATCTTCACATACCCTTCTCCAAAGCAACCCTTACATTCCAAAATAGAAAGGCATTTCCCGTAAAAGATAAAGAAATGCCATCTTCTTTAAAATTAACAGCATTACTGGCATCAATATTTTCATTATTACAGAAGAACATACCAGCTCTAAGCATGAAGGCACACATGCCTCGGTTGATGACACACCTAGCAATGTTTTGCTGAGGACAAAAAACTGAACTATTGTCCCATATTGCCCTAGGTAGTAATCCAGAAAAAATGACTTTCGCATTTGGAAGGATCTTCATTACGCTTGAACCAAGCGTTCCAAATCAGCCAACAAAGTAGGGGCACTGACGTTGCCCAAATGGAAAGCACCATAGTGCAAAACTACCACATGCGGACTGTTCATCGTGGCCATATCCTCACACATTTGTACAATTCCCTGTACATTGCAATCAGGCACAGTGCTCCACACCACCTCCACTCCTTTCACATCAAAGTTCTTTGCAACATGCCTGCATTGAGCGTACTGTTGTAAACCATGTACAAACATATCTCCGAGCACCAACACCCTGACTTTCTCCACTTCTGCCATCTTCACTACACACAGTCTCTTTCAACACAAATCCACAACCTCAACATCTGATTGGCTGATCCGTACAGTCTTCTTTCCATGTTGGATTTCCTGGAAAAACCCAGATGTAGCACGCCCTGTCCACGAACAGCCGCGGTGTCCGTGGACGGCGTCCACTTTACTCTCTGTGCCATTCCCTCATTGCATACAGCTAAGCAATCACACAATACGAATAACGTCCTCAGAACAACCCCATTTTGTGAATTTTCGAACATTTCAGGACAATTATCATTTCATTATTCAACATATTAACATTACAAATATTATACTTTCATCTTGTACTCTGCACACAATGCTATGTTTCTCCATTAGTAGCTCAGTATACTAGATAGAAGCCCATAATACAATGCTATTTATATCAATGCATCGTTCAAAGCACTAATAACGGTATGATATTTATTGCAATATCCTTGACACTTTTTTCGCAACATTATAATAAAAATCCCTAGTACACAAATTCCATGAAAAGTACATACACATGTGATGTCATCAGTGATTTCATCAATGACATTTGCGATGTCATCTTTGATGTACTGGGTGTTAGTCTTAGCAGTGCACGGTGGTGACGCAAGTTATTTTTCATAGCTTACCATAACTTGCGATTTTCAGGGGTCTTTCGGCTGTACTTAGAACCATAACGTCTCTTAGACAAACTTTTTTTAATATCACGCAAACAATATACAAACATGGCGTGCAAAAACCAACTTCTCACAGATGGCTTTACACAGAATGTTGCAAAGTAAGAATTTATGCTCGTTCACAGTGAATGTCAGCTGCTTCCATTTTTTTCTCGGGCCCCGGAGAGGTTCACGAAGCGGACTATAAGGTTGTATTGTGTTTTGACCTTGACAGACAGAGATTGTGATAAAAGACTTCTCTTGAAGGAGTGTTGCTAAAACGTAAGAGAAGATAAGGATGAAATTTCTGAAACGAAACCACTTTTATATATTATATCACTATGCGAAAGATCGTTCGCACACGCGGAGTCGTATTTTGGGACTGCACTACTCGTAGACAATGGAAATTGCAATTGTACTGTAAGTAACCTTTTAGATTATTTTATACCAAATATAATTACAATAGCGTAGCATTAAAGACCGCTCACGTTGAACTTGTTAGTTGAAAGTGGCATAATGTTTTCTACTGCGCACTATCACCGCCGAATTGATCCCCTGTCGTTTAGAGGGCTCTGAAAAAGGCAGACGACACAGGGTGGTTTAATAGAAATAATTTAACCGGTCTATAGGCGGTCAAGCGCTCTACTCGCTGTGCCACTTCACTGTAGCCTGTCAAGTGGCACAGCGAGAACAACGCTCGCTTTGACATACGTGCACAGCTTGCTAACGCAAGTTCGAATCCCGGCAAGGCCAAACTCAGCCTTTCATCCTTCCGTGGTCGATAAATGAGCACCACACACCGTGGTTAATAATAAGCACCGCTTATATACCTCACGGTTCTCAGCGCTATATGAATGGGAAAATATTATTATTTTATTATTAACATACTCCGTTGCACTATCTTCGATAGCAAATAGTTTCACGCCCTAATAAATAAAATGATGATTTTTAATGAAGATCGGCTGGTGAGACTAATTTATGTTTTTTAAAATAGGTATGTGGCCCCATTTTGCCTATGTCACGATTTACATACTCCAGCGGATGGGGTCTTCAACTGCCAACTGTCCAAATATGCAACTTCATGACCCTCACCATTGTATGGGACAATCGCCAAGGACCAATATGCCCTTACGCAGTACTAGCGGCTACAAACAACATACCAACCAATAGGGTGGTCTAATGGCTCGTTGTTGGAGCAAGCTTCCGATTTACTGCTTTTATCATAAACCCACAGCATATCTACCGCAAAGGAGCAACGCGTGGCTCAAAATAAACTTTTGCTAATCGACAGAAGAGACAATAGCAAATCGCTGAATATTCACTAAACATTTCATGTGAAATAAATGTACTTTACCAAATGTACAATCCTGCTGTTTACTTTTAAACCACAGTTTCATATTCCGTATTGTGGCGCACTGAGTTGTAAGCTGATCTAACACCCTCTGTACCGCAAAGGAACATCGCGTGCCTCAACATGAACTTTTGCGGATCGACAACAAAGACAAATGCAAATTGCTGAATATTCTCTAAACATTTGATGTCAAATAACTGTACTCTACAAAATTTACAATCTTGCTGTTTGCTTTTAAATCACTGTTTCATATTCCGAATTGTGGCGCGCTGTGTTGTGACATAATATGTGTTGTCTTCCGGGTTCTGTGTAAAGTCACTTAGCACTGGAGAGGACTGGGCGCATTTGATGACGCACCCTGTAACATCACGGACAGAGGCGGGGAATATGAATGCTTTGATAATATCAGGCTTAGGGGCGGGAGATATGATTTAGTGTTGTAAAAGCAAGTCAGCCAGGTCAATAGCGCCAGTCATAGGATTATCACATAATGTCGGCGCACACCAGCCGGATTTATCGTTTCTTTAGTGGACAAAAAGTCGGTTGACGCCCATAGGAAATTGTACTATTAGCGGACAAAAGGAGTGGTCTTAAAACACTTTCACACTGACAACGAACAATACAAACAACATTCTCAGAACACCCCCATTTTGTGTAATTGCAACCATTTCGGGACACCGCAAGTGTTCTTAGAACACATTCAACTAGACAGATTACAATACGGACAGCGTCCTGAGGACACCCCCAGTTTGTGTATTTACGAACAATTAAGTACACCGCGAGTGTTCATAGCTCATTTTTACCTTCCTTGCGAACAAAAATGACACATACTCCGTCCTCTAAACACCCCACCATTTAGTTTATTTACAAAATGTCAGAACAGCCGTGTTCTCCGCGGACAAATCGAATGCAACAAAAACATCTAGCACATAAAAAAACAAAACATTGAACCTATCTCATACTCCCCCACCCTCCCCAAACACTCTTACACACCAACACACGGCACTAAATACAATTTTTTATCCACGTTTCACCGCGCTGTATGCGGTCGACGGCGAATACAAGATGGCGGGTGCCACAGAAAATCTGATGTGCTCCACGCCCCTCGCCGTCCAATCAGCGAACACGTCGCATGTCCGCGGACATGACGCAAGGCCATGGGCCAATCGGAGTGCTTTCCGCGGAGCGAACAGGGAAGTCCGTCCGCGAAGCGAACACAGATATCACTAATTTTTTTGCCTTACGTTTTGGTCATTTTATAAAAAACTACTGGACGGATTTACACCAAATTTGCAAAAGCATGCTTTCGGGACCAAGCCCCCGCTCCTGCCGCAAATTTGGTGTAAATCCGTCCAGCGGTTCGGGCTGTAGCTGTGCGCAAAGTTTTTTCCCATTCAGTCTATGGGAAAAAAAAGTTTTGGGACCCCCCTATAACTTTTCCCCCCCTGGACGAATCCTCACCAAACTTTGCAGGATAATTCAGAGTGGGCCATATACTTTTTTGCAAAGTTTAGTGAGGATCCGTCCAGGGGGAGCGAAGTTATAAGCCACCCAAAAAGTGCTCTTCCTATGGAAACACTAACTTAACCATAACTACATGGCCACTACCGTGGCCATGTAATGACATAGGCGAACACTTATCTCGGGGCAGTGATGTGAAATCAACCAAGAACCCTAATGCTAGCCACCAATCCTCCCTCTATCAGTCCACTGCTATCAGTCTACTACTGCAGTCAGGCCACTGCTTGTTTGAGGTCATGGGTGACACTGACCAATTCAGGGAAATCAATTTTCCAAAATTGCTGGCTGGTCAGGACCACTTTCAAATTGACTTCTCTTGCAATCTTCTTGGCATCCCCAAATGCCTCCCTTCTTCCAACCGCAGGTTTGGAATAGTCTGGATAGAGAAGACACTGCTGTCCCTGCCTTACAACTATTTCTGGACTCCAGCAGGATCTCCTCCTTGACAGATATTGTAGTGAAAGTCACAATTATCTGGCGTAGCCCTTCTCCTGTTGGGCGGCCAGCTCTGAAGGTATAATCAATGTCAGATTTCCATGTGATTCCTTGGTGGAAGGCTTCATGGAGCTGTGGAAGACCTAAAGCAGGCACTGATATATCACAATTTTCATTAATGCCCAATGTCCGGAGGTTGTGGTTGTGGCTTTTAATATCCAAATTCATATTCAGATCTCTTTATTTCCCCACTTTATTCTGAATCTCATTATAGGCTTTCAAGCTGCCTGCGATCTCAGCTTCCAAGCACCAGGCACTCTCTTCTCAACTTCACACACCCTCCCTTTAAGGTTGAGAACCTTTCTGGACAGGTCTCCCAGGGAGACCTACATCTCACCCACATCCTTTGCGACAGTGGATAGCAAGGAGCAGATGCGCCTAGGACCTCCTCAGACATTTCAGCTTCTTAAGTCGCCGTCACTGGCCTACCTTTCTTAGAAACACAAGCTGTCTGCAGTTTCTATCTCCATCTTGGGTTGGGCCATGAAATGCATTCATTAGATTTAAATTGAAACTTGGAATCAAAGCAGTTAGGTGACAAGAGGAGGTGAGGGAGAGGCGGGTGCTCATTTTTTATGCTGCTACTTTGTTGCCAGGAATTCTGGAATCTCACTTTGCTTTGCCTAATCTGAAACTTTCCATTAAGAAAAGAGTACAGGCATTTAATTGTTGGTTGCAACTTATGTGCTGCATTATTTTTGTATAGTGTGTGTTGCCTGGGGTTGACCATAATCACCCAGGGGGAGGCACTTGACTTAAACGCAGGGATCTGCAACCTTGGCCTCTCCAGTTGTTTTGGAATACACCTCCCATGAGATCTAGCCAGCAGATTTAATGGTAAGGGATCATGGGAGTAGTAGTCCCAAACATCTGAAAAGCCGACGGTTGCAGACCCATGACTTAAAGCAACCAGTTACTTAAGAGCAACCGTGCCGGAGATAATCCTTGTAAATACTGCGACATTCCTGTTCATTCCAGGACATGTGCCATACTGTGTTCCCAAGTGACTTCAGAGAAAAACTTGCGTGCTCTCTATTGCTTCCTTCCTATCCTAATGTTCTGGTTGGTCCTTTTCACGCTGCACGAAGGAGACCTTTTATCGCGCTTGCAACGCTTAAAAAATGGGACACATACATAAGAAACAAGCTGTGGGATTGCCACTTCCCGTACCGCCGTAAAAACTGTTACTCCAAACTACAACAAAGGGAATGTTCATGAATATCGGCGAATGTACCTGTGTCAGGCGTAAAAACACGCCCTGTGCATTGCAAGGCCTTGGGAAAGAGAACTTAACTGGCTTGGGAAATTAACGTGTCTATAGCTGTTAAAATGAAGTCAAAGTTCTATTGCACTAGCGAATACTGGAGCTGCTACCAAGAAATTGGAAACATTTGTTGACTGGGAAACCATCCAAATCCTTTTTGCCACAACAACTCATGAGATTTCTCTTCTGATTAAGTTTAGGCATTTTTTATTCATTGAATCCAAGAGTTTAACCAAGCATTGTGGCTTCCATCTGTGGGGATGATTACATAATAAAATAGGACCCAGAAATAAGAGGTCAAAATCTGCTCGAATACACCATGTGGAGAACAGTTTGCTCTGCTGTCAGCAGAAGTGCAACTTCACGAATAATAAACCAAGACATGGAAATCTTGGCTTTTCTGTCATAACTATTAGCATATGTCAGTGTATTTAAAAAAAAATCTTAATTCGCAGACAAGCAGTAAAACGAATATACTACTGCGCACTGCTTAGTGTAGTTTCATAGCTCTGATTGACCAAGCCTGTGTTAGAGAGGACAGGAAACAGGCATGAGCAAAGCCAATAGTTCGGAATTTTGCATAGTGAAAAGCATTTCTAGTGTTGACCTCGTGTTATGTAGTTTGTGAATAACCTCTCCTTTAAACACTGGAGATATGGCCCCAAAAGCACTATCACATTGACTGCAGTAACCAGTATGGGGTTGTGTAGGAGAAAGAAGTGTCGTTATGACCATCAAACCGTATAAGTAGGGTACCTGCCTCATAAGGCAGTGTTGGCAAGGCTTCTTCCTGTATAAGGCACCATGCCTTGATCCATCATCAGGCACTATAGTTATGACATGTGCACACGTAAGGTGGTATACGAAATCAATGTGGACCCTGTAAAACGGGGGTGCAGGGGCTCTTGCGATTCATAGACCCAGGAGAGGTACAGCGGCCATAGGCCAATCTGAGGGTCCCTTAAAATGGGTGTTCCCCGGACCTGCAGGGATGGCAGTGGCGTATGTTGTGGCCCATGCATAAACCAACACAGACATAACACATCCTCTCATAGGGCAGAACAGGTATGGCAAACCCTTCAAGCAGGCAGAATGTATGTGACACCTCCCCCATAAACCAGTATAGCACTTACCTCATGAGGCATTATAGCTACGACATTCTGCCTCACCAGGCAGTATAGGAATGATACCACACCACCCACCAGTATATTTTTAATTTATATTTATTTGCATTTTTAAAGTGCTCACATAGCCCGCGGGCATCGAGGCACTGTTACAGGAATTGTTTGTTTTTTAGTTGCGTAATTGTTACTTTTTTGTCTTAGTTGTGTATTTATAACACGCTTAAATACCCAGAGATTTCTAAGCGCGGACCGGGGATTGAACCTGTGTTGCTTTATGATATGATATGATAGGTTATTTATAATGCGCTCAATACCCAATACCCAGAGGTTTCTAAACACAGACCCGGGCATCGAACCCGTGTTGCTTCGTGTCACTTGCTAACAAGGCGAACACGTTACTGCTGAGCTATCCTCGCGGGACATGGGAGGATAGCTCCCATGTCCCTGGAGGATGGGTATGGGTGTAACCCAATCAGTCCGATGTCATGGACACGTGGCATGCGAGGGATAGGGCACTTGGAGAGGCAGGCAGTCCGTTCTGAGGCTTTTTCAGAAGGTTTTCATAGAGTTTGCAGTGCTGATGTGAAGTGTCAGGGCGTTTCATGCCCCAGGTGCCGACTGTGCAAATGCCTGTTGTGTGTGCACATTAGTTTGCAGAGTGAAATGCATAGAAGATGCTGGCTAACTTGTCTGCTGGTTGTGTGGGTGCCTGAGAGTTTCAACCGGTGGGTGGGATAAGATGTTAAGGAGAATGGTGTGGTACATGATTTTCAAAGACTGCATAGAGGTCGAGAAATATGAGTCAGGCTGTGTGTCCTTTGTCTGTGGTTTTATGGAGATCATTGAGGATTTGAAGTGTAGTGACCTCAGCGAACCTGTGAGAAGCAGGGGGAAAGTTACAGAGCGGACAGTGATAACCAGAAGCACAGAACATTCTGTCAAATTGTAAATCAAAAATGAGGAGTTTTTTTTTCCTAATAGCTAAAATTGCCTTTTATTGTTTAACATCCTTTTTTTGATAATGTATTTATTTCTCTTCTTTTAATGGGGGTTGCAACTTCGTGCCCTTCGCTTTATCCCTCTACTCCCTCTTAGCTTCTCACTTGCATAGACAGCCCCATGCCACGCCCCTAGCCATGTGTAATCTCTTTACTTGCAATCCTATCTATCCCCATTGTCAACATTCCTTTTCGTAAAAGAAGTGTTGTCATTGGGGATTGGTCACCTTTTTTGGAATTAGTCACTGAACACTGAAACTACAATTTAGTATTACATATTAATTAATCCTGGCTAGTGTCAATTTTCCAAGAGCAGAAAGGCAAGAAACAAACTCTGGTTGCCTCCTGCGTCTGTATCCTTAACACACATGGCGTCTACCTAATGCACAGCTTGCATAGATGCTAACTTCTGAAAAGTTGCTTGAAGGTCATATGGGTGGTGACCACAGCATTACCAGTAGCCTAAGAATGCTGGATGGATGTATTCCATAACTATTGCATGAGTCATGTGAACTAATTTTCAATTAGCTGGTAGCTTGTTTTAGTGAGTAGCCTCCAACACATTCATTTTCTTTGTTCACATCACCGAAAGGCAAGCTATCTTCATCTCGCCACTCTTTCCTTGGATGGCACTAGATGCAAACTGCAATGGCCCTTTGCAATGTTTTAGCCATACCAAGAATTTCACATTACAGGCCTTGCAAATTCTTAAAAACCACACTAGACCAGCAGGTCGAGTTCCTTTGTTTACATACTCGACCTAAGAAAAATGCACTCGCCCCATGGTGACAGATGACAAGACATTTACCAGTGCTTTCTGTAAATGTTTGAATGTCACCATATTCACACTACATATTTGGCAGAGTGGTATGACTCAGAGGCTAGCCTGCACAGTGAAACGTTTATTTGACAATGCCTGTAAACAAAGTTTGTTTTTACTAATTGTCAAATAAAAGTTTCAAGCATCCCCATTTTTTCTAGCAAGGTTGAGTACCATGCAAATAGAACTCGACTTTCATAAAACCTCCTTCACTGTGTGAGTGGGCAAGTAGAATTTTGTAGACCTGCAGATCCCCAAGATATCGTCCCGGGAGGGTAGCTTAACAGCAATGTGCGTGCCTTGGAAGCAAGATGACACGAAACAACACAGGTTCGATCCCCGGTCTGCGCTTAGAAACCTCTGGATGTTTAAGCACGTTATAAATACACAACTAAGACAGAAAAAAAAAACAATTACACAACAACAAAAAAAAATGAACAATTCCGCTTTAAAAATGCAAAATAAAAAAATAAATAAATAGCAATACGGTGATGCATTTAAGCATTTGTTCGCTCACATGGCCTTTATGATCACGTTAGCCAAGGGAATCACGAGTTGCTGGAGGTAATCTGGCACACGCACACATTCTGAACTCCTACTAGATGACCAATGATATATTCATGGGAGGATGGCTAAAGATGCAGTTGAAGCACAGAACGGTGAAGTCAATGTCAATGTTTGAGGGTGCTGGGTCAAAGGGTTCGGTGTCATGGGAAGGGTGTGGAGTGGGGTAACAACTAAAGGTATGCAGGTGAGGACAGCGTGAGTATTAACATTGAGTTTAGTGTATGCTGGAGTTGAACGCAGGGACTTCTGGGGAGAAATAAAGTATTCTAGCGTCTCCATGTTGTTTATTGAAAGCATTTCTTAAAAGGCCCAGAGTGATTTATATGTGGTGCAAATGGCACTTCTGGTTGCACAGTTGATTGGAAACCTGCCTTGATGGGGTCAACTAACTGCAGATGTCCAGCTCTTTTGGGGGAACCAAATGGTCCAGTCCTTGAAGCCAAGGTCTTGGTGCTAAAGAAAACAAACATACAGCTTGTTGATCTCCTCGGCCCTCACAAATGCAAATATCAACAGCCCACAACACAAGAAACAGTACTTTAGCCCCATATCAAAGCCTTGCAATCCCAATAGAAAATAACACCATTGAAAATGGGAAGTACATAAAACACAGTTCTGTATCAAAATATGAAGCATTCCTACTGTAGGAAAGGGACAGAAAATGGGGAAGAGGCAAACTGCACAGCTCAGTAACTTGCCATCTCTGATTGCCCTTGTGCTTCCGCTTGGCCTTTGGGGGGAATTTATGCTCTAAAGGTGTTGAATCTCCGTTCAGAGATTGGTGCTGTTAACAGATCGGGCCTTGGCAAATAATGTGCTCAGACTTGGTATTGGCTGTAATGGTGGCACTTGGAAACTCTACCTCCGTTTCAAGCACTATAACGATCATTGTCATATTAGCAGATACACTATAATGCAAATTCCTTACCTTTTCAGTTTTAAGTGCCTCTATACTGTGGCAGGTGGGTAAACTGTGCAGCGCAACATACCCTTGATGGATGACCCAAAGACTGTTTGTTTCTCTCTGTAGTCAGTGTGGTATGAATGAGTAAGAGAGGGAAGCCGAAGGTGAGCAGCAATTTTACAGAATGTACTGTTCACCCAGGGCTAAGGTTGCCATTGATCACCATATAATGGCAGTTGTGCTCAAAATGTAGTTGTACCAGAACACTGGGAATACACTGACACACACAGGAGATCTTCAGCCAGTTCACCTTAAACTCTTCTGTCATGTTCAGCTCAGAGATTAAGGTTCTTTGATGCCTGCTATATATGCATTCACTGAAATGGGACCCATACTTATATCTCTATAAAAAAAAAACATTTAGAATTAAGAAAACTGTTTGCCATGACTTTATGTGTGACCCAGAATAAAAGATAATAGTTTCAATTCGGGGTTTGCCGAATTTCGGCTTCGAGTAAGTATTCAGCCGAATTCTGGCTGAAAAATAGCTATTTGGCTCTGGTCAAGTAGCGTCTTGCTATTTGCCTCCAGATGTTATGTTAAATTACTTGTAAGGCGCCAAAGCCCGAGGTCATCCAGGCCCCATGAAATGAAAGATGGAGAGATACCTTGTCATATTACATGAACAAAATGGTCTTTAACTGTCTTCTGAAGACCAGATGTTTTTCCACATTACGCAGATGCTCAGGAAGTGCATGCCAAGTCTGTGCCACCGGTACATGAAAGGCACAACCATTTGCACAAGCTCTCTTGAAACTATCTATTTCTAAGAGATAGGCCTTAGCAGATCTGAGGTTTCTTTTGTGTTGATAGAGTCTCATCCTGTTCTTAAGGTAGGCCGGGGCATCACTGAAAAAAACACACTTGTGGCAGGTGGTCAGCAGCTTAAACTGAAATCTAGCTGAGAATGGCAGCCAGTGAAGTGTTTTCCTGGCTGCGGATGTAGGATCCATACGTCTCATCTAATAGACAATGCGCACAGCAGCGTCCGGATCTTCTGCAGTCTTTGGATATCTGTCTTTCTAGCTCCCCCTAGGAGAGCGTTACAATAATCTACTCTTGGGAGTATCACTGCTCTAACCAGCCTTTTACAGTTTTCTTCAGAGACCAAAGGGACCACTTGCCATTACACTTTGAGGTGGTAGTTGGTACCTTACACAATTGCATCTACTTGTGCACAGCTGTCCAAGCTAGCTTCCAGATAAGTGCCCAAGGTCTTCACCTTATGTACCACTTCGATCTGACTACCGTCAACCAGAAAGCCAGCGTAGGAAGAACTCAGCTTCTCTCTGGCTTGTCTAGGGCCATATCGCATTAGCTCGGTCTTGGTAGCGTTAAGGCATAGCTAATTTGCTGACATCAAGCTCTTGATGATCTGGTGGACCGAGTCTACCAGATCTTTATCATGTTGATCTTTATCATGATCCCCTCAGATCTCCAATACCAACTGGAAGTCATCTGCATAATTGGAGAAAAATAGACCCACGTTTTCAAGGTCCATACATAGTGGGATGATATAAATGTTGAAGAGCAGAGGGGAAAGACATGCCCCCTGGGGGACTTCACAAGTGCTGAATTTGGCATTTGATGCACTATTGCAGATGAATACTTTGTCTTCACATTCTAATGCAATGTAACAATCAGAGAGGCAAATATGGAATGCAGATTACAAAAGTGAAATTAATCAAATGTTGTCTGAAAGCATTCCTGATTAAATATGACTACAGTGAATATGTTTATGTTTTGGAGAGAAGGAGTGGTGAGGATGAGTGAGAGGTGAGCATTGTTTGTTCTTATTGGAAATGCCCATAGATAAACATGAATTCATAACAGGTAGTGGAGACGAGCAAAACTGAGGTACTCAGTCAGTTATAAATCAGGCTGAGTAACTTGCCCACACCTAATAGGCCTTCAGGGAACTTCATATTGCAAAACCTCTAAAGTTCCCATGTGGGCAGTCTGCCAGAGAGAGTATTTATTTATATATTTAATTGTTTTTTCATAAAATGCCTAATACCATACCTGAGTTTGGTTTCCTAGCACGGGTCTGGGATTCGAATCTCTGTTGCTCAGGCCGGCTCTTGCTTCCCAGACCAGCACATTGCCCCTGTGCTATCCTCTGCGGGATAAGTGTGAGGACTATTTGTGGGACATAGTTGAAGAGTTAAATAGCTAAAGAGATATGTTATGTTGTTGAAATTGGTAGTAGAGGGAAGGGTTTAGAAATCTGAAGAATGTCCAACAAGTGGTCTGCCTCTTGTCTAGATCAATAGGGCTGGGGAAAAGTCAGTTGCATGTCAGGCAGTGCATGGCGAGGCTGACATTTCCCAACCCAACTTGTCCTCCTGGGAGAACTAGCTTATTGGGAAATCTCCTGAATAACATTATATGCCAATTTGTCCAAACAGAAATGTGAATTATTTAAGAACAGTTCTGTGTGGACACAGAGTGATGAGAGTGCTGGTTTTGTGGGGTGGATGGCTGAAGAGTCTTAGACATAGAAAATGCCATAGAGCCTTGCTCTTATGTGGTGGGAAGGAGGTTGGATAAATTGGCATTGATTAAAGTTTGGTGGAATTGATTGGCTGCCCAACATGCAGGAACATTCTTAGTTCTTGAAGGGCTTGGTAGATTTAGTCCCATGTCAGACATTCCCATGTGTGATCTACTCATGCACCAAACCTACTGGCCTCACTGACAGAGTCTTCTCCTATGTTTGGTGCATTGGGCAGAGAGTCTCCTCTTTAAAAATAGTAGGAAGATGGAGTACCATTATCACACATGTACCCTCCACTTGCATCCTGTATGAGCAGACATAGAACATTTATTTACTTGTGTTTGAACTGGAAGAAAGGTTTGAAATTCACTTTCCACCTAATCTACCTTGCAACTTGCAAGAGATTGACACGTGTGAGATTTGCAATGGCAGTTGTAAATTGCTGACTCCATTTTGTTCATTGAAACCTAGCACTTTGCATTTGTGAAGCCGCCCACTTTGAGTAACACTAGTTTTGCATGTGCATCATCCTCCTGTAGATATGGTCACTTCTTTTTTGGTAATCTGTTGTGCTGCAGTGTGTTTCACCGGTGACTCTGACATGTGTAACGTCTTTCTGCAATTTTATCTCCTGGAGGAGGCTGCTTTCCACATAAAATCTCGCCTCTTGGCCGAGCGCAGCAGTGTGCTGCAGTGTGTTTCCGTGTTTGCGAGGGGCATAGGTGTTGGACGTGATCCTGCCCCCCACGCTATGATCACCAACTGGAACTCCTGTGAGGCGATCGGAGTGGTGAAAACGATTAACTACGGAAGCCCAGCTGAAAACTAGGGTTTCATGAAATTGAACCCTGAACGTTGAGCGCAAGAAAGCAAATGAAATAAACATGCCGACAAGGAGAGCAAAGACTACAAACTCCAACATCAATAAGCATGTTTCTCATTTTATCCCACAATTTGTTTTTGGTACTGTTGACTCAGCTGATATTAATTTATATGACGTTTGTGGAAACATTATGGTCCACTACCTGAGGAGTGGCTGAGACTCACCCTCTAACTAATTTCTCTGTGGTCAGACAAAAACAAAAGCAACTCTAAACTATTTTTGTGGAGTTGTGTGGAGAATGTGGGTGTAGTCCAGCTGAGTCCTTGTTGTCCTTGAGGTCCACCTGGTGGTGTGTGTTGGAGTTATCTGCTTCGTCAACTTTGTCAACTTGTTTGCTTTTGTGGTTTTTATCCTGCTGACTCAACTTGAAGACACGTGGGGAAGATACTTATAGCTGCGGTGTAGCAGTCTTGATTGAAATCACACGTAAGTGGAGTTTCTTCATTCTCTTCCTTGTCTAACCATTTCCGGACACTATCGACTTTTTTTGCTGGTGGAACACCATTGTAAACATTTACCCAAACATTTATCCAAAAGCTGAAGGGGGTCTAATAAGGGCAGGGGGGAGAAACAGACTCTGGCGGCTCCTCAAGCCATCAGGCGTGACCTGCCCATGGCTCATTACCTGCCTCTTCACTTGCTCTGGGGAAAAGGCTGACTGTCCAACCAGGAATTAGGAAGTAGGCATTCCGAATTTTTGGCCTTTCTTAGTCTTTGACGTTTTGAAAGTATGAACTTGGACTTGGACCTGTCATCTGTCTGACCACCAACTGCGAGTTTTTCTCCCCTTTAAATAATAGTGGTTACCGGCGCTGGCATTGGCAGCAATCCTAGCGGCCTGTGGACGAAAAGTCTAATGACTGCTGGTTTAACGTTTTCTCCCGTGTAGTAGGCGTTTAGCTCCTAGCTTTGAGGACTCATAAATTTGGCAGACTTATTGTTTTATTGACTTATAGTAGTGGTCCTTATAGGCTACTTAAGCAGGTTTAACCTTCCTGGATCCACTTAAGTTCAAATGCAGTTTTGGATAAATCTGTAAATTCAGTGGAATTTGAGGAGCCTAGTTTATTGATTCGGCCACTAAGGAACTGGTGCTAATCTTTCCTTTTTATCTGTTAAATGACTGTGGAGTATCAAAGAAACTGGACTATTCTTATATTACTATTCTTATATTACCGATTTTACTTATTATCAAAAGTGCAGCATCTTTTCCCTTTTAACCATCAATTTGGTACTTTCAAAATGTTACTGTATTTTAACATTGTGAATTTTTATGGTCAATTTTTTTAGTGGCAAAGGTCATTAGCAATATATCAAATAAGGTGCATTTCATGCTGGTGTTATACTAGTGTTCATCCAATTTATATATTTTACATTGAGCCATATTAAGTGCAGACGATATCTTTTTAAGACGGATTGCACAATATTATTGTTTATTACTAGTATTTCAGTACTTTAGTACCCATCCCAGGATGCCTGTACACAAGATTAAATCGTTGGAGTGCCTAAAAAATGGTAAAAAGGAAACTAAGAGATGAAGGAGCCTTGGGGAAATTTGCAACAAGTGCCAAAAAGGTGAAACAATCTAGAGCCCCGAAGGCTACCCCCAAATCCATAACTAGGACCCCAAGAGCTAGGAGAGCCACTAGCCAACTTTCACTAGACTCCTATTTAATGACTATGGCCAGGAACCTGGCGAATAGGATACAGGTTACCGAAAAAGCCATATGGGAAGCTGCATCGTCCATAGGGGTCATAGATTAAAGAGGGAGATGAGGGGGCCCACCTGTGCCCAGAACATTATGTGAGGTGAGCAACAAGGATGTTAGGGATGTTAGGTATGTTGGGGATTTGGGGTGGCAGGGTTTAACCTTGACATTGGGGGGATTCCTTTGAGTAAGGGCATTGGCCCGTCTAGTAACAAGGGGAATAATGCAGCACCATTGGCTTTATTAGCGGGTTGCGTGAGGGGGTGGACGAGCAGGCGGTTACTCCCTTAGTAGTGGATATTTTGTTGACCTAGATAACTATGGAGGATGATAAGATTTGGTTTGGTTAGAGTCTTTAATTGACAACGAATTGAAGCCCCTTTACCAACTCTTGGTCCCGAAATCAGGGATATCAACAAGGGACCTACCCCAAGAGGCCAAATGGTTGGAAAAAATAGAGGCCACCCATGCCCTGCTCCAATCCTTTGAACATGGGGTCATGAACACCCTAGCAATATTAGATGACTCCATTAGAGATCTAAATTTAAAGGTGGAGGAATTTGGTCGGTTCAGGAAGATAGGAAGGTTAGGGCTGGGGTATGCCCCAATAACAGCAAGAAATATTGAGGACCAGGGTGATATGGAGGGTGTTGTATTAGGAGGCATTTTTGCTCAAGATGGTGGCGACAGTTCATCTAGAAGAGACATTAGCCCTAGTCCAATAGCAACAGGTAGGACTCATTTCTTACAGGGTGCCCCGGGAAGTGCTGTTGAAACAGGGCAGGCTTGTGGGGAGGCTATTGTGTTAAGTCTTCCCCCGCCAGTTGGCCCCTTGGTGGGGGTGATAATTGGAGTCCAGGGCTTGCCGCAGGGTGCTCTTGAAACTACAACATCGCTGATGAATAAAGCCATGTATTGGATTAACACCAACCTGCTGGGCCCTAGTATAGACAGGAATTTAGTCATAATGGCCAGAAGAGTGGGATGCGTGGGTCCCACCAGGAAATCAGTCGAGGGACAGTGCATTGTGGTCTCTTTCTCCAATTCTTTAATTGCCAGGCACATGGTGACCTCAAATCTAACAAGAGGACTAAGGGAAAATGGCTAGAGACTGCATAAGAGGATGGTTGGTCTGGACCACTACTATCTACAAGCTGGGCTGCTGGCAGTTCCTCCAGAGGGACGCAGGGAAAGGCATTCATTTGGGGACTGACAGGGGTGCCCCAGTCATACAAAATGTAGTCCGCTTGTAACCCTGGGTTAAGGTGGGTAGGAGTAACCCTCATAGATCTGGGAGGGGTGAACTTGCTAAGGGTATGGTGCTCCAGAACAGATTTGAGCCCCTACCCTCCTTGGATGAGCAAGATTGACAGGGGGACCCTTCCTCTTCGATTCTAGAGGGGGGACCAGTGAGTATGCCTGGAAGAGGGTATGACCTAGCCGGGGCCACAACTGATGTTAAGATCATTTCTTGGAATATAGCAGGCTCTAGGGGAAAACTGGAGCAGGATATGATATGAAGTGATAGGTTATTTATAATGTGCTTAATACCCAGAGGCTTCTAAGCGCGGACCCGGGATTTGAACCATATGTTGCTCCGTGTCGTCTTGCTTCCAAGACAAGCACATTGCCGCTGAGCTATCTTCCCAGGACAGGATGATAACCTGGAATTTTTTCAGTGCCACAAGATTATTTTACTACAGGAAACCTGGGATTTGGAGATTCTCCTATTGGACAGTTTTGCCTCTTATGGCATTCCGGCCAAGTAAAACAAGAGGGGGAGGAGTTACGGGGATTTGGCCATACTGGTCAAGGCATTGTAGAGGGGAGGTGGTAGAGACTCAGATGGACGTTTTACAACTTTTAAGGTTTAATCTGCCCGATAGCGAGAGGTTTGACGTTCTGCATTTTTATAATAGTCCCAACAAGGTAGAGGGGGATAAATGGGCGAAGATAGAGGATTTTGTGGACAAGTATTGGACAGATTTCGGGGGTACTACATATAGATCATTCTGGGGGGGATTTTAATATTAGAATGAAATGTGGTTTAGCAAAAGATCTCTATGAACCTTTGGAAGATCAACTTTTACGGGTTCTGGATCCTCAAATGGAGGATACCAGGGTATGTTCTAGGGGCCGCCAAATGAGTGCTTGGTTGATTGAATGGGGCATGAGATCGGTGAACGGGCGTATCAACCTGGACATCCCAAGGAAATGCATCTTGCTCGAGCGATAGATGTAACATCGCTCGAGCAAGATCTGATTATCACAGGGTGATTGAGCAAAGGAAAAACGCCAAAGGTTTGGGGTAATTTGTTAAGGGAGGGCCCGTCCATAATGGAATGCAGGGCTAGAGGGGTACCCATGTTGGGGCGACGGATTGGGTATCCTACTATGGGACACTGTTTGGTGTTGGTTGTGCCCGAGAGGAGGAGTCTGGGGGTGTAACACTTGGCTTCTCTCAGGAAGAGGTCTCGGAAGCAACTGAGGCTCAGTCACAAAATCGAGCTCCAGGTCCGGACGCAATACCGGAGGACCTCTTCTTGGAACAAATTGATTTATGGGCACCAGTGCTGACCCTGGCATTTAATGCCTGTTTAAGCTTAGGGCATTATCCACCATCTTGGAAGTCTGTGACAATTGTCCCCATATTTAAAAAGAGAGACATAAATATAACTTCATCATACCATCCCACATATCTCTTGGACACATCAATTAAGATTTTTGGACAGGTCTTGCTGGGACACATTGAGAGTTGGCTCACAGAAGGGGCGATTTTGACAGACATCCAATTTTGTTTTCACCCTGGACTAGGTACGATGGAAAAAGTACTGAATTTCTACCTCCTGGTATCCAATTTTGTGTTCTGCAAGGGCAAGGTGGTCTACCTCACCTTTATTGACTTAAGCACAGGCTTTGACAAAGTCAATCGATTGAAGCTGTGGGCTGTCCTTGAGTCCATGGGGTGTCCTGAGGCAATTATGCTGCGGGTGATCTGCGGGTGATCCATTCGGATAATAGGGCCAATGTCCGCTTTGGACCAGGAGGCAGGTGTACAGGGTGTTTTAATGTAGGGTTGGGGGTTATCCAGGGGTGTCGGCTTGTCCCCATACTCTTCACCCTGCACATCAATGGGTTACTGAGGGCTCTGTTGAGTACTGGTGCTGACCATTTGACTATGGGCGTAGGCCCTTTCTCAGTACTCAGTACTTTCCGGACACTATCGACTTTTTTTGCTGGTGGAACACCATTGTAAACATTTACCCAAACATTTATCCAAAAGCTGAAGGGGGTCTAATAAGGGCAGGGGGGAGAAACAGACTCTGGCGGCTCCTCAAGCCATCGGGCGTGACCTGCCCTTGGCTCATTACCTGCCTCTTCACTTGCTCTGGGGAAAAGGCTGACTGTCCAACCAGGAATTAGGAAGTAGGCATTCCAGCATTTTTGGCCTTTCTTAGTCTTTGACGTTTTGAAAGTATGAACTTGGACTTGGACCTGTCATCTGGACCTGTCATCTGTCTGACCACCAACTGCGAGTTTCTCTCCCCTTTAAATAATAGTGGTTACCGGCGCTGGCATTGGCAGCAATCCTAGCGGCCTGTGGACTAAAAGTCTAATGACTGCTGGTTTAACGTTTTCTCCCGTGTAGTAGGCGTTTAGCTCCTAGCTTTGAGGACTCATAAATTTGGCAGACTTATTGTTTTATTGACTTATAGTAGTGGTCCTTATAGGCTACTTAAGCAGGTTTAACCTTCCTGGATCCACTTAAGTTCAAATGCAGTTTTGGATAAATCTGTAAATTCAGTGGAATTTGAGGAGCCTAGTTTATTGATTCGGCCACTAAGGAACTGGTGCTAATCTTTCCTTTTTATCTGTTAAATGACTGTGGAGTATCAAAGAAACTGGACTATTCTTATATTACTATTCTTATATTACCGATTTTACTTATTATCAAAAGTGCAGCATTTTTTCCCTTTTAACCATCAATTTGGTACTTTCAAAATGTTACTGTATTTTAACATTGTGAATTTTTATGGTCAATTTTTTTAGTGGCAAAGGTCATTAGCAATATATCAAATAAGGTGCTTTTCATGCTGGTGTTATACTAGTGTTCATCCAATTTATATATTTTACATTGAGCCATATTAAGTGCAGACGATATCTTTTTAAGACGGATTGCACAATATTATTGTTTATTACTAGCAGTGGCGTAACACAAAATGTGGGGGCCCCCCTGCGAGCCATGCTGAGGGGCCCCCCCAGCTCGGCAAAAATTCATGGGTCGTGCCACACTTTGGGCCGGCCTTGATTATCACGCGTGCACAATACGCATGGACGTGCTGCTGAAGGGGTATACCGCACACTGTACTAGGAGAAAGATATAAATATGTGTTTTAATGCAATATACAGCACACTTTCAGAGAAAAATTGGCTAAAAAGCCAGAGTGTTTGCCATTGTTTTGTAGGGTAAAACCAATCCAATACATGCAAATCATGCCACATTGAAAACATGTCCCACTGGCTGCACAATGTAGACCAGTGTAGACACATTATAACATTACAGTAAAGCATGCCAGGCCACATTTAGACATACCTAGACTGGTTGCGCAAAAATGCCAGTCGAAGCAATAACACTCATCAAGAAGAGAGCACACATTGAAGCCTGGGTCTCTGCTGCCTCTAACAACACGGCCAAACTCTTTAAAATCTGCATGGAACTGGTCAATCCTGTTGCGGTCTCCACCTCTCCTATTCCCTCCCAGACCCTCTGTATGGCTCTGGCCTCTCACTTCTCTGCTAAAACTCAAGACATCCTGTCCACTATCTCCTCTTCCTCTCCCTCTCTTGGCCCCCCTTTGGCCATCTCTACCTCTCCTCGTCCTTTATCCTCTTTCTCTCTGACAACACCTGACAAGGTTTCTAGACAAGTCTAATCCATGAAAGTGATGTCCAAAAGGTGCTCCCATGCTCCTCCAGAACCATCAAGGACCATATTGACACCCTCGCTGCACCTTGGCTGATTTCTTTAATCACTCTTTCACCACTGGAACGTTCCCTCTCCCTTTAAGCACTCCCTTGTGCACCAACTCCGCAACACGCCGTCTGTCGATCCTACCTGTCAGGCAAACTATCGCCCAATCTCCATCACCCCATTCCTGGGCAAACTCTTGGAATAAAGCTGGCCATCTCCCAGCTTACTCTCCACATTGAATCTGTTGGTTGTCTCCATGACCCTCAGTCTGGCTTCAGAGCTGCCAGAGGCACCAACACCTCTCTCCTGAACACCTGTGAAGATCTGCTCTCTAACCTTGATTCCAGCATTCCTTCTGTCCTAATCCTCCTTGATCTTTCCTCTACTTTCGACACAGTCAACCATGCCATCCTGATAAATCGACTACGTGAGAACCTGGGCATCACGGATCAGGCCGTGGAGTGGCTGACCTCCTTCCTCTTGGACTGCCCCTCCCAGGTCCAACTTGGTCCCTTTCTCTCTGCCACCTCTCTACCTGTGGCATTCCCCAGGGCTCTATTCTCTCACCCTTGTTTTTCAACCTCTACTTGGCCTCTTTGGCCTACCTTCTCCTCTAACGTTCAGTGTTATGGGGATGGCTCTCAGCTTTCCTTCAGGCTCCTCTCATCTCTTGCTCATTCCTGACTGTCTATCTGTGATTCAGGATTGGTGCACCGCCAATGATATCTACCTTAGTGCCAATAAGATGGAGATCCTTCTCATTGGGACCCCTGCCCCTGCTTTCCCTCTATCACTCTGGCCGCCCACCTAGGGCCCTCTTCCTTCACTTTCCTGCGAGGCAAAAGACATTTTGTGTCATCTTCGACTCCACTCTCTCTTTCTCTCCTTGCATCTCGGATGTTTCCAAGAAGTCCCACTACCTACCAGCTGCTCCTCCTCAAAGGGACACTTCCCTTTCTCACTTTCCCCCAGAAGCTCACTGTCTCCAGAGCCCTGTTTCTATCTAGGCTGGACTACTGCAACAGCCTCTTTCTCAAGCTGCCTTCCTCTCTCCGCCCTATGCAACTAATCCAGAACAGGACAGCAAGACTTATCCTTGGCCACAAGCCCAGGGATCATATCTCTACAGCCCTGAAATCTCTCCACTAGCTCCCGGTGGTTGCAATAATCAAGTTCAAGACCCTTTGCATTGTCCACAAGGCTTTCTGGGGTCAGGCTCACACTACATCCAATGCTCTCTTCCAAAATACCTTTTTTCACGAGCCCTTCCTCCGGCTACCTCCAACTCTCTAAGGGCTAGACGCTTCTTCAGGCAGAGAGTGGGGGTTAGATCTCTTTCCTCTGCAGATGCCTCTCTGCGCCTCCCAAACTTTAGCGGACCACCTGATGTTCCGAAAGCAGCTCAAAGCTTTCCTCTTCTCCTCTGCTTTCGCTCTCTCCCTCCCCTGCTGACCTACCTGACCTCCCCTGCTGACCTACCTGACCTACCTGTCTGCTGTACCGACTGGTTGCTTGGCTACCCTCAGAGTCTCACTGAGTCCAGGCTCTTTCTTGATCTGTCACCCTTGCACTGCCTCCGGCCTACCACACACTTAGGAACTGTAACTGTAACCCTACAGTCCCTTGTCCTCCTTGCTCTACCTAGAGCCTCGCTGTCCTGCCTGCACTTACTCAGAGCCTTACAGCCCTGTTTTCCCCTCCCTTCTTCCTTGCACTTCCCCATCCCTTTCCCCTTGCATTTCTCATTCTTGCACTTGCACGATTTGAATGACACAAGGCCTAGTAAGATAATTTGTCTTGTCCACCCTCTATCTTCACACCATTGCTTGTCGCACCAAGAAACACTTGTGTATAGGCGTGTTATAATAGACTTATATCATATCATTTTATCACAGATGCTCAAAAAAATATACGATGCTGCAGTAAGAAATGGCTATACTGGCAGCACCCAAATGACAATCTAGCCAGGTAATTACACTTAGCAGGCCTGCTTTATCAGAAATGTGCAGTTAAAAAAAGGTCATAATAAACTGAGGAATAACTAGACTGGGTGCACCAAAATGCCTCTCTAGCCACTAATACCACATATCATGCTTGCTGAGCCTGGACATGGACAACCATTATGATTTATCGCACAATCCCACCGCCCACACATCCCCTCTCCCTCCCATGCCCTACCCCAACCTCCTAAATCAGCTCCTTGGCCCAGAATTACCATCACGTCCCTCTTCCTTGTCCCAGAGCTTATGTTTGAGGATCCTTGCCTCATAGGTAAGTACTGGCATGAGGAAGAGTGGAATTAGGAGTAATGATTATACAGGTAGCTAAGTCAGGCATTACCTCCATGTACCTCTACCTCATCCCAGTGCTTGTGTATGAGGCATGGTGCCTCATACCCAAGTACTGCCTCATACACAAGTACAGGGACAAGGAAGAATAGGGCTAGGACTAATGACGATTACCAATAAGTAATTAAGGCATTAAACACAAGTAGGGGCTTAACAATATTCAGTTGACTGGGCTGCAGCACTCACCCCCAGAAAATGTGGGCTATGTTGACTCAACCTGGCTGACATTCAGAGCAGTTACCGGACAGAACAGGACACAGATGTTAAATGGCACCTGGGTTTCGCTGTTAACAAGGGCCCAGCCGTTACTAACGTAAAGCATTTCACTGTTAGTACCTGCATCCAAATGCCACATTTTTTAGGCAATTGAAATTTGATGTGGGTTACCCTTCCCTTGATTGGAAGGGTAGAAAGGGAACAGGAGACTGTTCATGCTCACAACAGTTCATAAGTGGGTGCTTTTACACTTAAAGGAGAGAGTTAACTGCTTGTAACATTGAAGCTGCACTAGAATAGTCTCATTAAAATGCGTAAAGAAGTTAGATGCCCCCACACAAATAAGTTTGCTTCCCCCACCACCCGTGAAGTTAGCACCTCTTCCAACATTTGAAGAATCAGCCTGCCGAAATGTAGGTTTTGTTGTGCCCCTGAACACAAGCACAAACACCATTCACCATATACATGCATGCACGCCCAGCCATCCTTACATTTAAGTGTGCACTCTTTCACCATACAGGCACACCCAGGCAGCCATTCACACATTTAAGTGTGCACCCTTTCACCATACACGCACACACGCACACCCAGTCACCCATATATTTGTGTGCACCCTTTCACCATACACTCACACAGGTAGCGACCTCCACATTTAAGTGTACACCCTTTCACAATACACTCTCACACCTCATTGGTTTGAGGGTCGCCCTATTTCTAAAAAAGAAATTGGGCCTCAGTATAATTTTGCTGGTCTGGTAACAACGGTACCGGTAAGCTTGCCGGTACCGTTGTTACCAGACAGGCAAACTACGAGTTCTGCTCCCGGGTGCCTTCCCGCCCACCAGGTCTGACCAGGCGGGCGTACCGCCACCCGCGAGCAGAGCATGTCGGATGCACCGGCACCATTCACAATGGTGCTGGTGCATCCGAGCTCCCCATTCCCATTGAACCCTATGAGGATCAAATGAGAATGGGAGCATATTTTTCCAGCCCCAGCGAATGGCCAATTACCGGTAACTGCACATTCGCAGGTGCCAGAAAAAAGTGCAAATTTGGCGGCAGCCTACAGGTTTTACCGGCAAGGCTACCGCCAAACTTGTAATGATGCGGATTGTCTCTTTTTGAAATCACTCTGACTACATGAAGAAATTATTTCTGTTACGGACCGAACCATAACGGAAATCATTTCTTTATGAAGGCAGAGTGACTTAAAAAATAAACTATTTCTTTATTAATTCAGAGGACTCCCCCAACCCATGACATGGAGGCCTGCAGCCTGGGGTCTTCCATGTCGTGGGGGTAGAGGGAGCCTTCTGACTTCAAAAAGAAGGTTTCTTTTTGTAGTCACTCTCTCTTCATAAAGACATTATTTCTGTTACAGAAATAATTTCTCTATGAAGGCAAAGTGATTTCAAAAAGAAATTTAAAAAAAATATATTTTTAATTTTTTTTTTTGTCATTTTTTTTCTCCAAGTGGGGCCCCCTCCCAGGCATGTGCTAGCGGGCCCCCCTGCACCGCGGGGGCTGCGGGGGCCCCTGTTACGCCAGTGATTACTAGTATTTCAGTACTTTAGTACCCATCCCAGGATGCCTGTACACAAGATTAAATCGTTGGAGTGCCTAAAAAATGGTAAAAAGGAAACTAAGATATGAAGGAGCCTTGGGGAAAATTGCAACAAGTGCCAAAAAGGTGAAACAATCTAGAGCCCCGAAGGCTACCCCAAATCCATAACTAGGACCCCAAGAGCTAGGAGAGCCACTAGCCAACTTTCACTAGACTCCTATTTAATGACTATGGCCAGGAACCTGGCGAATAGGATACAGGTTACCGAAAAAAGCCATATGGGAAGCTGCATCGTCCATAGGGGTCATAGATTAACGAGGGAGATGAGGGGGCCCACCTGTGCCCAGAACATTATGTGAGGTGAGCAACAAGGATGTTAGGGATGTTAGGTATGTTGGGGATTTGGGGTGGCAGGGTTTAACCTTGACATTGGGGGGATTCCTTTGAGTAAGGGCATTGGCCCGTCTAGTAACAAGGGGAATAATGCAGCACCATTGGCTTTATTAGCGGGTTGCGTGAGGGGGTGGACGAGCAAGCGGTTACTCCCTTAGTAGTGGATATTTTGTTGGCCTAGACAACTATGAAGGATGATAAGATTTGGTTTGGTTAGAGTCTTTAATTGACAACGAATTGAAGCCCCTTTACCAACTCTTGGTCCCGAAATCAGGGATATCAACAAGGGACCTACACCAAGAGGCCAAATGGTTGGAAAAAATAGAGGCCACCCATGCCCTGCTCCAATCCTTTGAACATGGGGTCATGAACACCCTAGCAATATTAGATGACTCCATTAGAGATCTAAATTTAAAGGTGGAGGAATTTGGTCGGTTCAGGAAGATAGGAAGGTTAGGGCTGGGGTATGCCCCAATAACAGCAAGAAATATTGAGGACCAGGGTGATATGGAGGGTGTTGTATTAGGAGGCATTTTTGCTCAAGATGGTGGCTACAGTTCATCTAGAAGAGGCATTAGCCGTAGTCCAATAGCAACAGGTAGGACTCATTTCTTACAGGGTGCCCCGGGAAGTGCTGTTGAAACAGGGCAGGCTTGTGGGGAGGCTATTGTGTTAAGTCTTCCCCCGCCAGTTGGCCCCTTGGTGGGGGTGATAATTGGAGTCCAGGGCTTGCCGCAGGGTGCTCTTGAAACTACAACATCGCTGATGAATAAAGCCATGCATTGGATTAACACCAACCTGCTGGGCCCTAGTATAGACAGGAATTTAGTCATAATGGCCAGAAGAGTGGGATGGGTGGGTCCCACCAGGAAATCAGTCTAGGGACAGTGCATTGTGGTCTCTTTCTCCAATTCTTTAATTGCCAGGCACATGGTGACCTCAAATCTAACAAGAGGACTAAGGGAAAATGGCTAGAGACTGCATAAGAGGATGGTTGGTCTGGACCACTACTATCTACAAGCTGGGCTGCTGGCAGTTCCTCCAGAGGGACGCAGGGAAAGGCATTCTTTTGGGGACTGACGGGTGCCCCAGTCATACAAAATGGAGTCCGCTTGTAACCCTGGGTTAAGGTGGGTAGGAGTAACCCTCATAGATCTGGGAGAGGTGAACTTGCTAAGGGTATGGTGCTCCAGAACAGATTTGAGCCCCTACCCTCCTTGGATGAGCAAGATTGACAGGGGGACCCTTCCTCTTCGATTCTAGAGGGGGGACCAGTGAGTATGCCTGGAAGAGGGTATGACCTAGCCGGGGCCACAACTGATGTTAAGATCATTTCTTGGAATATAGCAGGCTCTAGGGGAAAACTGGAGCAGGATATGATATGAAATGATAGGTTATTTATAACGTGCTTAATACCCAGAGGCTTCTAAGCGCGGACCCGGGATTTGAACCATATGTTGCTCCGTGTCGTCTTGCTTCCAAGACAAGCACATTGCCGCTGAGCTATCTTCCCAGGACAGGATGATAACCTGGAATTTTTTCAGTGCCACAAGATTATTTTACTACAGGAAACCTGGGATTTGGAGATTCTCCTATTGGACAGTTTTGCCTCTTATGGCATTCCGGCCAAGTAAAACAAGAGGGGGAGGAGTTACGGGGATTTGGCCATACTGGTCAAGGCATTGTAGAGGGGAGGTGGTAGAGACTCAGATGGACGTTTTACAACTTTTAAGGTTTAATCTGCCCGGTAGCGAGAGGTTTGACGTTCTGCATTTTTATAATAGTCCCAACAAGGTAGAGGGGGATAAATGGGCGAAGGTAGAGGATTTTGTGGACAAGTATTGGACAGATTTCGGGGGTACTACATATAGATCATTCTGGGGGGGGATTTTAATATTAGAATGAAATGTGGTTTAGCAAAAGATCTCTATGAACCTTTGGAAGATCAACTTTTACGGGTTCTGGATCCTCAAATGGAGGATACCAGGGTATGTTCTAGGGGCCGCCAAATTAGTGCTTGGTTGATTGAATGGGGCATGAGATCGGTGAACGGGCGTATCAACCTGGACATCCCAAGGAAATGCATCTTGCTCGAGCGATAGATGTAACATCGCTCGAGCAAGATCTGATTATCACAGGGTGATTGAGCAAAGGAAAAACGCCAAAGGTTTGGGGGAATTTGTTAAGGGAGGGCCCGTCCATAATGGAATGCAGGGCTAGAGGGGTACCCATGTTGGGGCGACGGATTGGGTATCCTACTATGGGACACTGTTTGGTGTTGGTTGTGCCCGAGAGGAGGAGTCTGTGGGTGTAACACTTTGCTTCTCTCAGGAAGAGGTCTCGGAAGCAACTGAGGCTCAGTCACAAAATCGAGCTCCAGGTCCGGACGCAATACCGGAGGACCTCTTCTTGGAACAAATTGATTTATGGGCACCAGTGCTGACCCTGGCATTTAATGCCTGTTTAAGCTTAGGGCATTATCCACCATCTTGGAAGTCTGTGACAATTGTCCCCATATTTAAAAAGAGAGACATAAATATAACTTCATCATACCATCCCACATATCTCTTGGACACATCATTTAAGATTTTTGGACAGGTTTTGCTGGGACACATTGAGAGTTGGCTCACAGAAGGGGCGATTTTGACAGACATCCAATTTTGTTTTCACCCTGGACTAGGTACGATGGAAAAAGTACTGAATTTCTACCTCCTGGTATCCAATTTTGTGTTCTGCAAGGGCAAGGTGGTCTACCTCACCTTTATTGACTTAAGCACAGGCTTTGACAAAGTCAATCGATTGAAGCTGTGGGCTGTCCTTGAGTCCATGGGGTGTCCTGAGGCAATTATGCTGCGGGTGATCCATACGGATAATAGGGCCAATGTCCGCTTTGGACCAGGAGGCAGGTGTACAGGGTGTTTTAATGTAGGGTTGGGGGTTATCCAGGGGTGTGTGCTTGTCCCCATACTCTTCACCCTGTACATCAATGGGTTACTGAGGGCTCTGTTGAGTACTGGTGCTGACCATTTGAGTATGGGCGTAGGCCCTTTCTCAGTACTAGCGTACACTGATGATACAGTGCTTATGGCCAGAACCCCTAGGGCTCTACAGGCCTTGGTCGATGCCTATGTTTCCTTCATGACTGGCCTGGGACTTAAGATCAATACTGTCAAATCAGCAGTGATGGGTTGTAATGGAGGAAGGAAGTATAATAAGATGCGCCCCATAGTTAGCAAGATGTAAGGGCCAACATATGCAATCGGCACTTAAGGTTTATACCTCACAAATGAAGGCAGCTAATCAATATGGAGCAACCTTGTGGGGTTAGTGTAAACCTGGCGAAATGCAGGAAAGGGAAAACTGTTTTTTCAAAAATCTTTTGGGGCTCCCTGGTTCATCATCCTGTGCTTCAGTTCATAGGGAACTGGGGTTGGCCTTTTGGGAGGCCGATTGGGCAGCTGCGCTGAGCAATTTATGGCTGAGATTATGGGAAAACAAGAAACCAACTTTATGCCATTTTATCATAAGAAGCACATATGAAAGGGATAGGTGGGCCAAAATACCTTGGTTGAGGACTGTTAAGGATCTTTTGTGTCTGTGTTATGTTCCCACCCAGTTTCCTCCTGTTGTAGTCCTATCGTCCCCGGAACTAAGAACATATAAGGAGGCAGTGACCCGGGGGATTTGAGTCGAAATGTGCCGTTGCAGTACGGGTCACAATCTTGACAGTTAGCACAAGCTTATTAGCGGGATCCCGACATACAGCCATATCTCGTCTGGGCTGGGAAAAAGCATCATAGTTGGCTCATTACAAGGCCAGGATTTGACTGTTTATTGCAGAGGGGAAACACTGAGAAATGGCCTGGATATCCAGATGACCGCAGCTGTCCAGTGTGTGGAACTCCTTAAGAGAATCCGAGTCATTTTATATTATTTTGCCCAGGTTATGGGGACATTAGAAAAACGGACAATTTAGCAGATTATAAAATGCACATACGTCAGTATAGACCCGCTCTGATGCTACTCTAAATGGCAGGAACTGAACTGACGGCATGGGCCCTTTTGTCCTATCTGAAGGCTGTTATGTGCAGAAGAAATGGGTTTTTACAGGGATAGGATGCTGCATTTGACTAATCTGAAAATGTACGCTTTTAATGTTTTTCTCTAGAAATAATGAATTTGCTCTGGTGATTGATTTATCCACATCTTTACATTTTGATGATATATTTTTCATGTTAGATTTGTATGTGTTTGATGGTTGTTTCTTTTATATCCGAATAAACTTACCTAACTAAAAAAAAGATATGATGTTTGTGGAAAAATGATGGTCCACTGCCTGAGGAGTGGCTGCGACTTACCCTCTTAACTAATTTCTCAGTGGTCAGACAAAAACAAAAACAACTAAAAACTATTTTTGTGGAATTGTGTGGAGAACGTGGGTGTAGTTCTTATAAACCCTTGTTACCCTCTCTTTTACATCTTGATATACACACTCGACTACCAACAGGCCGAAGCGACGTGCAACCAGGGGTTGACAGCGAGGTCTTCGAAAAGACTTGCGCTCATCAAAAAAGGTGGTATGGAAGGTATATTACATGTCTCTACTTTGCCGAATGATCTTGCCCTCAGCCTTAAGAACTTGGATATTAATGTAAAGCTATCTACTAGTCCTCAAATGGGTGAAGAGGTTCAGGGGGCGGCAACATATCTTTTGAGCACGGGTGTTGGCTGTGATCCCAATTCCAACTCACAGCAGCTCTCTAGAAATTGCCCATAAAAGACATTGGCCCTCATTACGACCCTGGCGGAGAACCATGGTGCAATTTGCACCATGGTCCATGGCGCTAAGCTGCCAACTCCGCCATGGTGGTTGGCGGACTTACCGCCCCATTCCGACCTTGGCGGGGCGGTAAGTCCCCAATCCCCATTTACCCTTCCCCATTCCCATTTTTGCCCCATAGGGTATAATGGGAGTGGGGAAGGCGTTAATTACGCCACCGTAAATTACGGTGGCGTAATTAACAACAAGTCCCGTAGCGCCATGGATTTTTCCGCCTGCAAAAAGCAGGCGTAAAAATCACCATGGCGCTACGGGAACTCGTAGTCAGGCGGAAAGGTGCGCCATGGTTTACGCCGGCGTAAACCCCTTTCCGCAAGGGTCGTAATGAGGGCCATTTAATCTTGGTGAGAATGTACCAGGGTGCCTAACGGGTTACAAAATCAATGACTATTATTCAGCATTGAATTCGGTTCTGTCTAGTGCAGATGTTGTGGGACCCTCAACTGAGTTCCGAACAGACTTGACAGACAAACTCATGATTTCTATTCCCTGTCTTGGATCAAAATCAATTGAGCAAATGGTTGAAGCATTAGTAACTGGTCCCCTTGAGCGACAGGGGGAGATTTGTGTTGTCCCTCCATTGGAACCAACATCAGCACTGGTAGCTACATTGTTCTCACGCCATGTGGCTCCCCCTATGTTTGAGGTTCATTCGTCTCAGATATGTTCTAGTCCGATGGTGCCTGAACTGAGGCCTGAACTAGAAGCTATGGTGGTGAGAGAAGTAATGTAGGCAATTGAAGGCCCACCTGTGGATTTATCTGTGATGAAGCATCTTTCAAGGTCCTTGGTGGTTAGTTTCTCAGGATCATAAATCTCTGAATACAGATGCATTAGTAGCTAGGGGTGAAGACGCCTCTAGATTCAATGAGACAGCTCACATTGACGTACTTAGTGAAAATGTGAGTGGTTCATTTGCACACATGTTTTCTGTTTTGGAGGACTTATTGACTCAGCTTCTTGCCAGAATAAATATGGTTGCTAGAAAGCTTGACAGCCATGATACCTCCCTTACACTATTGAGCGATCCCTATCCCTTCTCTCTCAGTGCTGAAATAGTCACTCTCTGTCAGCCTGAAGAACGTACATTCGAAAGTTAAAAACGTGATGACTGATACCCCAAGCACAGAGGCAGTGAGTAAATCCCCTATGATAAACAATAATGCCAACATTGATCCTAGTCATAACATAGGGTATAAACGCAAGAAAAAAAAGGTGTCTAGGCAAGCAGTTATGTATGATGATTTGTGAACCAAAAAGAGAAAACGGGTGACATTCTTGGAAAAAGTAGTGTGCATTAACAAGGGTGAAATCATGCCTGCCCCTACTGTGGCGGGATACTTGGAGGCGGGCACCAAATCCAACAAGTGTGTGTCAGTTATGCTGCTGTTGTTAGAGGAGGCGAGCAGGACGCCTGCTAATACTCCATGTCAGGGTCTCAAAACAACAACCTGTGCCAATGTCCAAGCCTGGTACTTCTTTAAAATTAGGTCACCCAAAGGCTAACGATTAACCTGGGAATAAACTCGTAATCAAGCAAAGAGCTGATAAACAAACTTCTGGTCCGACTGTGAGTGATGAACACATTTATAACTTGGAAGAGCTGCTCACAGGTTCAGGGGTTGAGGCTCAGGCTATGGACCTGACCGGTACCGGGAATAACGCGTTAGTCCAAACAGACTTTTGTAGGCTTGGTTTAAACAAAGCACTGACCTCTCCTAATCAATCACGTTCTGGCAAAATAAAGGTGCTCCAAACACAAAGTCTGTTTTGTGATGGCAAGTTACTCTTCCTGAATCATGCAAGATTATTGGAATTATTCCATCTAATGTTACTGCTTCGTTTGCGTTTGCGATGATATCAAATGTGTCGACATTTGTGAAAATGTTATTCAGGCAACTTCTCTTGTGTTCTTTAAAATGGAACACTTCATTGATTATGTGATGGCCTTCCATTCTTCATTTCACAGGCTAGGCTATGAATGCAGTGTTGTCCAAGTAGATGTCCGATTTGGAACTATTGTTTGTGTTAAATTCCCAGAGGACATTAATGGACTTGGGGACTTGAATGTAATGGCTGGCGAAGTATGTGCCTTGGATGCGCATAACTTGTCTTTATCCCAGAGAAAAAAACGCTCTCGAAAGGAAAACTTGTGCTAAAGCTGTGAAAGTGTCACAACTACCCCCTAAAGTTCCTAACATGCCTACTCATCATGGTGAGCGGTTATATGTGGGTGGTATGGATGAAGATGGGGGAAAGGGGTGATGAGTTCCATTGGGAATGGCCGGCGAACCTCGTGGAACAACATAGGTTACAGCATTCCTAGCTTGCCTTTTCTTTTGCTAAATTGAAACACACGTGGAAATCACCATCTGTCTGCTCATAATGGTCTGTTTTCAGCATTTATTGAAAGGAGTGTTTTGCTGCTTGAACGTTTGTTTTCCACTGCAGCATTTCAAGTGCCCTGCGTGTCCTCAGCACTGCGAGCGAAGCTCTTGCTGAGGCATTTTCACTTCCTGGAGGAGGCGGACCTGACTGCGGTCACGTGGCGGTCCACGTGACTTTGAAGGTCCATTTACTCCCGGCCCAACCACCCTTGCGGCGTTAAGCGCTGGAGGCAATAAGGGCTGGAGCTTCTGTTTTGCTGTTGGGCTGTGACCTGTGACTGTGCCCGTGCAACGGCCCTGTGAGTATCATAGACTGTGGCTATAAGTTACCACTCCACTTGTGTGAACTCTAACCAGTACTCAGGGTAAGGGGGGAGAGACGGACTCTGGCAGCTCCTCAAGCTGTTGGGCGATCCTTACCCTGATACTGAGTGCAGCCTCAGTCGTCTCCTGATTTCCTGGAATGATTACCCAGCCTATGACTTTTAATATAATACTCTAGGGGCCTATTTTGGATACTTTTCTTACCTATTTCCTTGAGTTTAACAAAGACCCATATTATTCTGTGTTTTACATTTAATCTGTATTTGAGGTACTGTTACGTGTCTTTTTGCCGCTCTCCCTATTCAGTGCATTTTAATAATTACTGTTTGCTACTTTACTGTTCTTAGTATCTGTGAACTCTACTCCCTGTGATATTTATTTTAATATTGATTTATAACCTCTAGCATCTTAGCATTCACTGATCCACCTTGTTGTCTCCCTTCCAGTTCTCTGCCTTTTACCCCTCCAGGCACTCATTGTTTGGATGACACGCAAGGGACTCAGAAGGCTTCTTTTGACTCTACCCTTCTTCCTGAGGTGGTTCCTGTCCCTACTCTGTTAGACTCTACCCCATCTATGAACCCTATCACTACCCCTCTGGGTAAGCCACAACAGAACGATTAGCAGCTACTATAGCTATGAATTTGGAGGAAGCTGGTTCCCAGTCTAGGGCAAGGGAGGGTATGGAGCATCTGAATAATAGCACAGTGAACAATATACACCCAACCCCCGCCCAATTACAACCTAGGTTGCCCCTGCCTATACCAATGATGGATGCCCCTGACAGGAACTCTATAGAACCTCCTGTACTAACTAAAGAGGTGATTGTTCTACAACTCCCCCCATTAGAGGACTATAGGAACCAGGGTGGTCCTTCTGTCAAGTTAACACCGGAGGTACCCTCCTCTAATGGGGAGGCCAATTACACTTCCTCTATTCATGTTAATCTTTCTGCTATCTCTGTACCTGCTGCTCCTACCTCGACAGTGAAACCCACTGTTTTCAAAACTCCTCTTACAAAATCTTCTCTTCATACACCCAAAACAAAACCTAGTATGGGTAAACCTATCCAAGGGAAAAAATTCTCCAATTTCTTTGGTAAAAGGACTGCCACTAGAACTCTCATTAAACCTCCACTTTCAGTCCTAACAGTGGCTTCCTTGGACCTTACGCATCTTGAGAATGTAGCAAAGACATTGGAGACTGAAGATCTTGCTGATAACGATATCGACGATATTAGTATTATAGCATGTGCAGACAAGGCAATAGCTGAGAGTCACTTGGAATTTAATTCCATTAATACTAATAATGTAACCCATCAAACTTGTGATGCCTCCTATATGGGTTCCCCTTCAGAACTCACATATGTTATTGATGAGTACACAGAGAAGCAAAAATGGCTTTGTGAAAGGGGCTTACTGCCAGATTTACAAAAGGATCATGTAAGTGAGTCGTTCGTACACCATACCCTCAAAAAGGCAGATGATAGAATAAAATTAACTCAACCTACATTATCTGCACTCAATATGGTTCTTAGTTCTTTTGTGAGTCTGTATGATAACATTTGGTCAGAGGTTAGATCTTACTCTCTCCTCCTCTCTGAAATCTATACTAGGCTAGAAAGTCTAGATAGATTTGAAGAGTTGGTTAAAATTATTACGGAAGATAACCCCGCAATAATAAAACAATGCCCAGACTCTACTCCTCGTAGGCAACCTTATATGGAAGGGCCTTTGGTTAATAAAGTCCCTAATGTGGAGAAAGACAGTACTCCGGGGGTCGTTCTTAATATGCTTCAAGTCAATACTGTCCCTCCTTGTTTGGACAGAGGTTCTGTTGACCAATCTTCTCTAATCCCCCCATTGATCCCTGAGGGCGTTTTAGTGTATCCTCCCCCGGATGCTAAACTTTGTGTCACTCCCATAAAAGTGATTACTAATTCTTTAGTGGAAAAAGCCCAAGAGGGGACGACTCCTAATCTCCCTGGTTCCACTCCTCAGGGACTCTATGGAAAATCTACTACATTGGGAGCGGCTGAACCACCCAAAGGAGACACTGCTGCCCCCCTTCCCGTTTCTATATTAGACCTTCCCTTGAAGAAGCCTCTTGACTGTATCGATCTCACTAAAGAAACGGCATCCTTAAAGGGCTTTGTTCATATAGGTAATAAAAAACATATCCAACAAATAAAGAAAACTAAAAACCAGAAGAACTTGAAAAAAATTTATTATTTTTCTAACAAATTTTTTAAAAATCTGTTCATGGCATGTGCTCCTTTGGGTGTTACAACTTCTTCTCCCCGAAGGGGGTTAAGACTCAGGAGGAATCAGCGATAACTGATACCGCTACCTTTAATGCGGTTGTTGTCTCCGTTGGTTCCACCTCTGTTCCGACTATTCCGCCTGTTTCCGGTCAGCCCGAAGCTTTGCCAGGGAATCCTATATCAAAGGATATTATTCCCCTTGAGGAGGTGGGTAATATAATCCAGGGGAGGAAACTCATGATATATGCCATCCAAAGATAATTATTCAACCGGAGCCTTTAAATGACATTGCTCCAGTTATTTTAAATACACAAATCACAGGTAATCCATTGCCACTTGATCTGATTGCAGATCCCTCAATTACTATGGGTAACTCCCAAACTGGTATACACCCTACCCTCCCTGAGCCCACTCCCATCATGGTAACGGCGAATCTTGTCAATCTTGACATGGTGAAACAACTATTTCAGGAGTTTGTGAGCTCAAACTCACTTACTGGGGTGGATTTCAATTTGTCTTCAGGCTTATCTCAGGTTAGGGTTCCCATAACAACTTTTCCTCCCACAGATGGTCATCCACTCTGCCATTCTGATGGTCACTCGACCAGTACAGAGTCTATAATGGAAGAGCGTGTTATGGGATTTAGACCAGTGGAGGGTCTCTATGTTCCCAACTTTTCCAACTTTGCTCAACCAAAGCCCTCAAGTGGCCCTGTAGGTCTCTCCACTGGGCCCAAACCTACCCAAAATAGGAATTCTCCCAGTCTGTATGAAAGATTTCCTGTAGGACCCCACGTTACCCAAAATAAGGGGCACTAGGGGTACTGATCTGGAAGCTGACTCTCTGAGTCAATTTACAAAAAGTATTACTGACTCTTTGCCTCAATCAACTGAGGTTAAAGAGTCTATAGAAATTTTGCAGCTTACTAGTTTATGGGGTCAAGATATGCCTATCTGTCTTAATCGTGGAAATATTTAAAAACTCTTCCACCAACATCCTTCCCTCTCACTTATCTCTAGTTATGACATGGAAAGGATTTTCTTTCCTACTCAAGGACGTGTAGATATGAGTAACATTATTCTGAAATCTAGAGTGGTATTAGAACTAATAATGGGACAAAGGGAAGGTTTAATGCAGCTTGGCTTTGAAGCAAATTTGCTACAACCCAATCAGCATTCTGGAAAAAAATGGTGGGTGTGAAGAGTATAGGGGAAACCTTACTATGGTTTATTACCCGGAAAGAGCCTCACAACCTCAACAGAGGCAATTTACGCCCAGATTTAATGGTAATGCTAGAAACTGGGCCTAGGTCACCTCAGGTTTGTGGAAATGAGCACTCTTTTGAGTGCCCTGGTACTCTTATCAATATTAAGGTCCCGAATGAATTTATTTTTCTTTCCTGGAATTCCAGGGGAAATTCTCATCTGTTCACGAATACTGAGACAGTCCTTATGATTACTGCCTCGGATTGCTTTTTCTTACAAGAAACTTGGTTACTCTCTCCTCACGTTGATGATGGATTTGATATTCATTCCGAAAAAGCTAAACCTAGTGTAGGAGGGAGGGCCTCTGGGGGTCTACTCATTGGATTCAGGGCTTCTCTTGGTTTCAGGAATAAGGTTCTCACGGATACTCCATTTGGTGTTTTAGCTATGGAGGCCTCCTCCCTTGATCAATTGGTTGATCTCCTCTTGATTAATGTATATTGGCACAAAGGCATGGCTGCCCTTGAGCCTTTTTTAGAGTGCTTAACGGATATGGTACTTTCATGGAAATCCCTACATCCCAGGGGGAAATTGATCTTGGCTGGTGATTTTAACTCCGACTGTTCCATTTCCTCCGAGGCCAACTATGACAACATGGGTTTGGCTTTAGAGGATGACAATCGGCAAGGCCAGAAATAAGTTTGGGGTAGACTTTGGAATCTCGCTTTGGACTCGGTAGGCCTAACCTGCCTTAAAGGGTATTTTGACGCTTCTCTCCCACTCTGCCCTACATGGCAGAGAGGTCTTTCATCGTCTACCATTGACTATGTCTATGTAGATCATTCTCTGTTCCTTCTCTCCTCTGAGGTCAAGGTCTCCTTTAACCCTTGGAGTGACCATGGGTCACTGCTGGTTACAGTCTCCTCTGCTTTTCCCATGAAGCCTCTGCCCGCAGGGGGGCCATGCCATCTCAAAACCGTGGGACAAGGGTCAGGGGTACGTTGGTCTCCTGACAATATTAATCTACTGAATTATAAATTGATTTATTCATTTAATCACACTTCTTTCTCCTGGAAACACGCAGTATTCAATACTGTATACTTTGATAGCTTTCTTAATGCTTTGCACAGCAGCATTTCTGATTCACTAAGGAAGGGTATTCCTAAGAAATCCCATGCCCATAGGTTCGATCAGGAGTCGACCAGTGAAAAGGCCCACACTCGAAAACTTATCAGAGAAGTCCAACTCCTTGATATTGAATGGGATAACAAAAAAACAAAAATTAGAGCTCTCCGTCAAAAATATAAAAATTACTGCAAATCCAGAAAATCTAGTCTGTTACAAAATGACGCAGAGTTTATGCTTAAAGTCCTTGTCAAAAGCGATCTTAGGGCTTTTTGGGCTATTTTTTCTGGCCAGGATGATGTGGCGGTGGCCGACCAGTTGAATGCTATTCCTGAGGCCAAATGGGTTGCGCATTACACTCAACTTTTTGATATGGGAGGAGAGGGCCCAGAGCTTTAAAAAGAGGGAGTATGCGCTTAACGATACTTGGAAGCCTGACATTGACTATGAGACAATACTAGGCTTTATTGTCAAAGCTAAGAAATCAAGGGCTTCTGGCCCTAACGGCTTAACAAATAACACACTTAAAGCGGAACCTGAAATTTGGGCTAAACTCCTTTGTCTCTAATTCCAAGATGTAGTTAACTCTGGTAATGTCCCATCTAGCTGGCAGACCGCCCATATTGTCCCCATTTTTAAGAGAGGTCTACAGACACTGGTCAAGAATTACAGACCAATCTCCCTTATTGATGCGGACTGCAAGCTTTTCGCTGCTATGCTCCTCTCGCACCTTAATGTTTGGATTAAGGAAAATAATATTCTTCCAAAGCAACAAACAGGCTTTAGGGTTGGACACTCAACTAATCTTAATGGATTTTTTCTAACTGCCCTTCAAAGTTCAACATGGGGAAAATATGGTGGTTCTCTCTATGTGGCTTCAATCGACCTATCAAATGCTTTTGATTTAGTAATTAGGTCGAGACTCTGGGAAAAACTAACTAAATGGGGGATTCCGGCAGGTCTACTCTCTTTAATTATGGCAATGGATGAGAATTTGGGGGTCCATATTAGGATCGATCTCAAAGGTACCCTCTCTAGAAGGATAAGGACTCGTATTGGGGTTAGACAAGGCTGCTCTTTTGCTCCATGCCTTTTTATCCTCTACTTGGCAGACGTAGGGGAATTCCTTGAAAGTACAGGCATGGTAAATGCAAAATTGGGGGATCTCAGGCTCTCATGGCTGGCTTACGCCGATGATTTTCTTCTTTTTGATCACACCAAAGTCGTCTTACAGAGGCTTATCTGTAAATTTGAAGAATATGCCTTAACTAATGGGTTAAAAATTAACCCAAGTGAAACTCGAACAATGGTCTTCTCTAGAGGGAGAGAGGGTAATAAAAAAGTATGGAAAATTGGTGGTGAAAATATCATTAGAGCACACAAAATTGTCTATTTGGGATTCCTCATTCTGCCACAACCATCGGCCATTGAATTAAGACATTCCCTTAGACACAAAATACTTCCGCTTATTTCTCAATCTATTAAGCTGGATAGCAAATACGGCATGTTCTCCTTCAAACCTGTAGTCGATTTCTTCAAGGGAAAGGTGATTCCAAAACTAATATAGGGAATGGAACTGCATTATCTTGTTCTTTTGACCTTCTGGGACACCCTTGAGGGTATCTACTGGAGAAAAGTTATGAAGCTGCCTAATTGTGTTCCAATAGTTGCCATAAGGTATGAATTGGGTCTAGTCTTTCTGTGAACTAGAATTCTATGGAGAGTTCTGACACTTTTCTCTGCTTTGCTCTCTCCGAAACAGGATACCCTTTGTGTTGATGTTGGTAAGATGCTCTTCTCGCGGGGATCACCCGACCGAAACTTATTTCTTTCGAGATTTAGTGTCCTCTGCGATAAGACTCTATCAGATCTTTCCACTGACAGGGATACCCTGTTAACTAACCCCAACAAAGTCAAAGAATGTCTTTTCACTAGCGATTGGAGTAATACGCTGGAATAATTGCATGCTTACCCATCTCTCAGTGATCTGCAATTTGACCACAATAAAAGAGGCTGCCTGTCTTTTATCTTAACTCAATTTCCCAACCGCTATTATCGTTCACTTCTTCTCAAGCTTAGATGGAATCTCCTACCTACTAAAGAAGTCCTTTATAGAAGGAAGGAGATTAGTGATTTGGACGTTTAATGTCGATTTTGTCATACCCCCGGGGTAATTGAATCTACACGCCATCTTTTTTTAGAATGTATTGCTCTGAAAGGACCTAGAGATATCCACTTAGGCAGATTCAATACCCTGGGTCTATTTGGGGGCAGAGAATGTTATTTGGTCCCAGTCTCTTTCAATTTCTAAAATTAAAGACGGTCTCGCTGTGGCGGGTTTTATTAAGTCTCTTGATCTGTATCCCCCTCCCATTTGACCAATTTGTTTGATGAATTCCATCTTTATATACTATCTAGTCTATCATGAATGTATACAACCCCTGGAATTTTAACTGATAATGCTGCTAAATTCGTTCTTTTTTTGTAAAGGGAATTTGTGTCGAAAATTTTAATGTGCACTGAAATTTGTAACTGACTTTTATATGTTATTTACTGATAGAAAAAGCATATGTGGATCTGTATGTGTTTTTTTTATCATATTGGTAATGAAATGAAATCAATATGCAACGTAACAGTAATGTATGATTCTTTTTCTTTTGTTTTTTCTTTTTCTGTATTTAAGGATTTTGTTTGTAAAGGTTTCTTTTGTAAACCGTACACAATAAAAAAAGAAATAAAACAAAATGGTCTGTTTGACTATACAGACAGCTTTAATGTAATGGCCTTCAAGAGACTTGGCTAACTGAAACCCTAGTAACAGATGGGTGGAACATTCTCACCTCCCCAGCCACTCAGAATACAAGGGGATGGACACAGGATGAACTGGTGTTGGGAGTTAGGAAACCAATGGGTGTGGTTCACATTCCTATTGTATTCCAGAACATATTAATTGGTAGAGTACTACTCCCTAGTGAATCTACTATGAAAGAGAGTGCATAATTATTAACATCTACGATCCACCTTATATCAACTGCCATGAGGCCATTATGAAGGCGGTAGAGGAACTTGTTATTGCCCGGGGGGCGGGGGGAGATCATTGCCTGCCATCATCTGTGGGGTTTTAATTCTTGGATCCCAAGGGTTGTTAGCTGGAGGGAGATGGCAATAGATCACACCTAATCATTGGGTGACAGGCTAGATAAGCCTTGTCAACGTGGGATAACCTGTGATAACTTGTTATACCTGGCCGGGTTCCAGATGGCTAATGGGGCATATCTGTCAGACTCACCCCCTGAATTGACAAGATTGGGGCCAAAAAGTGGGAGCATTATAGACTATATTTTCTTTACTAATGCTTCACATCTGTTTATTGATATGTGCATATTCCATAGGCAGGAGAGGGATCATGTTCCTCTCATTGCAAGCTTGGATCTGCAGAGCTTTCCTCTGAGCTTAGACCCTCTTTGATCATTTCAGCTCGCAACATAATCAACGCTCCTGGAGTGACTTCAATATGTTATGTTATGTTATTTTGCATTTATATAGCGCCTTATATATCATTGGTATGGTCTGAAGGCGCTGGTAGGTTGAACGCCCTTGGGAACTGAAGTTCAGATCAGTAGAGAGAGTAGAGAGAGTTAAAGGTGCATGTGAGCACCAGCTATGTGTGCAGTTGGTGCGGTATTCGTTTAATAGTCGCTTCTTAGTGGTAGGTGTGGTGGTTGAGAGATCAGGAGTATGTGTTCGTTCTGGCAGTATTTATCCAGACCGAGTGTGGCTGTGTTATGCCTGAGGAGAACGCCTGGCTGGGGTGTGTGTAACCAGCAGTGTTTTACTTAGAGTGCTGTGGAGTATGCGGCGGATGTTAGTATGAGAACAGTTATACCGAATGGTGTCATAGTATCTCTGTGTTCTAGTTGAGTGGTGGTGTAGAGGGAAGAGTAACCGTGGTGGTGTGATATGATGTGTTATATGCTCTTTCAAAACGTTCTCTGCATTCCAAACCATACTATATACGTCACGCAGTTCTATGCGCTCCAGTCTGTTCCATGCACTCCTATCCACTCCATGCATCCCAATCTGCTCCACACACTCCGGTTTGCTCGACACACTCATGTGCTCCAGTCCGCTCTGCGTGCTCCAGTCCGCCCAACACGCTCCAGTCCGCCCAGCGCGTTCTAGCCTACCCCACACATGCACTCTTGTCTGCTGCACGTATGCACTCTTGTCTGGCCCATGCGCTCCATTTCACTCGTTCCATCCACTCTACGCATTCAGTATCTCTGTGCAACACGTCCGCTCTAGTAGCAGGTCAGTTCCACTCTGGGCACTCGTTCGCTCTAGGCACTTGTTTGCTCCAGGCACTCGTCCTCTTTATGCCCTCACACGCACTATGTATTCATCCGTTTTGCTCACTTATCGGCTCTACGCACCCGACCCCTCAATGCACTCGTCCCCTCTACGCACTCAGCCCCTCTACCCACTCAGCCCCTCTATGCTCTCAGCCCCTCTACGCACTCATCCCTTTCTACGCACCCCTTTTTTCATATGCCCTCTTTTGCTCATATGCACTCGTCTGCTCTATATACTTGTCGGCCCTTCATACTAGTCTGTTCTATGCGGCCCTCCACTCGATACGTTCTTCTGCTCAGCTCATCCATCCCGCTCCACTCATCCATCAGTTCCCCGCACTCATCCGTTCTACGCACTCATCAGCTCTGCATGCATTCCGCACTCATCCGTTCTACATGCTTATCCGTTCTGCTGACTCACCCGGTCTATGTAACTCCTCTGCTCTAGGCATTTGTCCGCTTTATCCCCTCGTATGCACCATACCTTCATCTGCTCTACGCATTCATCCACCCTACGCAATCACGTGCTCTCCGCACTTGCCCGCTCCCTGAACTCACCAGCTCCCTACGCGCATCCACCCTCTGCACTCATCCGCCCTCTGCACTCATCCGCCCTCCGCACTCATCCGCCCTGCGCACTCATCCGCTCCCCGCATTCATCCGCTCCCCGCACACATCTGCTCCCCGCACTCATCCGCTCCCCGTGCTCATCCTCTCCCCGCGCACATCCGGTCCCCATGCATTCAACAGCAATATGCACTCATCAGCCTTATAAAGTAATTCGCTAATTCGCAGTAATCATGTTCCAACTATTCGTCTGCTCTCTACACTCATCTGCTCTATACCTTCATCCGCTCTGTACACCCATCCGCTCTGTGCACCCATCCGCTCTTTACATCCAATCCGCTCTGTACAATATAGTGGTTGCTTCCCCCCAGGCACCTTCTATACTTAGACACTTTTTTGACTAGCACCCTTATCGATGTTTGTCATTTGCCTGAGGTAGCTTACTCCACTATTAACATCCTTGAAATCTATGCAGAAGATATAATGAAGCATACTATGGTTACATTTGCAGTACATCCTTGTTTTGGCCTTGGCCCTAAAAAAATACAACGGCATACCTTTGATAAGTTTATCAAGGTTAAGAAAAGGGCTGTGTGCCAAGACCTGCATATACTGGTGCAGGTTGGGAACACTACTACTAATGGGCTGGCCCTTGTTACTATTGTACAGCAGTCCTGGCATATCCGCAATACCCCTGTCTACGTGACTTATATTGACTTCAGTTCAGCTTTTGACACTGTGGACAGGGGTAGGTTATGGAGAAAGCTGCAGTCTTGGGATATACTCGTCAGCCTTTTAAAAATTATTATTGCTTTGAAACCAGCAACCAAGGATTAATGTTTGTATGGATCAGTGTGACGTTTTCACTAGATGGATTCACACTAGTAAGGGGGTCAAGCAAGGATGTATCCTAGCGCCAATGCTGTTTAATTTATGTCTGGCTGACCTAGGCAAGGTCCTCGCTAACCTGTCCATTCTTCCACCTAAGATAGGAGATACTCTGATACAATGAATGGGTTATGCAGATGACCTCGTACTCCTTGACTTGACCCCGGACGGGTTGCAAGCCTCGCTGAATTTGTTACAAAAATATGCTGATGCAAATTCTCTTAAAGTGAACATTGAGAAAACCAAAATGATCATCTTCAATCCACGAAATAAGAAGACTTCGAGAATCGAGTGGCGTATTAAGGGGACAGCAACCAAGGTAGTTGATAACTATAGATATCTTGGTATATAATTGGATTCTAAACTCTGCTGGAATATTCATCTTGAAGGTAACAAGGTTAGGATCTCCCAGATTTCTGGCTCCATTGGGTCCTTCGCCCATACAAGTGGTGGATACTCTATAGGGGCTCTGCTTGGGCTGTATCAAGCCAAAATTCGGCCAATTATGTTATATGGAGCAGAGATTTGGGCACCTTTGATCCTGACTGAGCTTTCTAAATTGGAATACATGCCTGGTGCGCACACGCACCTTTGACCCTCTCTAATCTCTCCACTGACCCGAACCTCGGTTCCCAAGGGCGTTCAACCTACCAGCGCCTTCAGACCATACCAATGGTATATAAGGTGCTATATGAATGCAAAATAACAATAACAATAACAATACTAAAAAGGCTGCTTAGATTGCCTCCGCACACATCCGCTGAGACGATTGACTTAGAATTACATTTTGTTCCAATCCTGATTTGTTATCAACTGAGCATTCTAATTACATACTGGAAGCTTTTAAACGTTGTAGATGTCTCTTTGAATAAATTAGTGTATGGTGTCTTGCAGACTAGAGCGGAGTGTATGTTCTCTAGCTCTATCACACACATCAAATGTACTGTTGATAAGTAGCTTGGCATGGCAATGGAAAATGTCCTTGTAATGCCACTTAAACAGTATAAACGGACTATGATATCTATACTTTTTACCATGAGCAGGGAGCAATTGATTGTGAACCTTGCCAGCAAAAGCAATGCTTCCCTTTTTATCGAGTATATTCAGGATAGGGGTCAACTGCCTAGCTACATATGCCATTTTCTGGGTAATTCGCGTGTTTGGGACTATCTAAGAATACAATTTAAAGTAGTTAAGTCACTGTAAATACATGGAGCATGGCAGCAAATTCGTAGGGATGCTAGAAATTGTAAATTGTGTGGGGACAAGGAATTGGAGCTCTCTAAACATCTATTGGTAATCTGTATTTCTTTGACAACGTTGCGAGAAACATCAATGAGAACAGCTGGTTTGAATCTGAACCTTTCTGTCAATCAGCTTTGGTTACACTTCATGGATGGGTGTCATAAAGCCTGCATTACTTATCTTACTAGTCTATGGAAGAAGATTGTACATATATTGGCAACCTTGACAAATTTGACATAATTCTGCAAATTGGAATGTATTGGTGGAATATGATTCCTTTAATGCATTTTTTTCTATGTATGTGGTTAGGTGATTGAATGGAGTGTATTAAAAGTTGACATTTGTTAACTTTGAAATACTGTAAATAAAATAAAATAATCTGTTGTTTTCTGATTTGTGTGTGTTAAATAAGGTTGAATTGTTTGTTAAAATGAAGAGAAAGAAATGAAACATAGGATCACATGTTTAAAATAGTGCTTTCATATTTTTAAAAGTGTATTTGTAAAGATATGTTGAATAAAACAACTATTCGCCTTCATATTCGCTTTGACCAAATACCTGACAAACCATTCCGTACTCGGCAGAATACAAAATATACTCTTCGCTGCACCCATAGTTTCAATGCAGGCGGGGCATCAGACCAAAAGTGCCTGGCCCTAGTTGATTTTGGCTTTCCCTGACATCGTCCAATCAATGCGCCCACCAGCACAGTGATAATTTTGTTTGCCCCATGCCTCTGCTCTGAAAAGAAATGTGTCCGCCACCCTCTCAACCTGACAAACAGGATGTGTAAATGGTTGCATGCCGTGTGTGGTGCAGTACATGAAGCAAACACCCTGTAGGCATAACAACTCACTGATTAAGCAGTTCAGGTGTTATGAGCACTGTGTATCGAATGCATTCGCTCAAGTGGAGACCTGTTTTATGAATACATGAGTTGAGTGATGCATAAAGTAAGTCTGTATGATAAAAACGTTTAGATTATATAAAAATGTTAATTATCTACAATGTAATACTTTTTGCAATGACTTTATGCGGAACGCTAAAAATAACTATAGTGTCAACATTGGCAGAGGAAAAGTGAACAGAAGCCACCTGAGCCCAGTTAAATGAGGGGTGTATGTCTTGCTGAAAGATGACAGAAGGATTATGTGAATATGGAAAATTCACATTGTTGGCTGAGGGACAAAAAGCAGCCTTTTTCATTGGAACTTCCACACATCAAAATGCTGTGCATTATGAAAAGTTATTGCACAAGCTGGGCCTCGCAGGTGAAATGAAAGCCATTTGTCGTCTGACTAAGGCTCACTTTTCAAAACAGAAACTGACATCATTTTAAATGAAGATGTCCATTGTGAATGACCAAAATGAACAGCAGCCCTTCACTTTCAGTTATGCCACATTAAGAAAAATACTGGCTTTGTAAAGCAAGAAAGAAAACAACCAGATGCAAAAGCACCTTGAACAATAACAGAAAGATGCAAGGGTTTAAATAAGTAAAACGATCCACTGGGAAAAGAACACAATATTTGAGAAGGCTATTTTGTTTTAAGATATCACATGAACATCTCTTATGAGAACAAGACAGACAAATAACTCTAGTTGTTGGGCAGAATTATCAAGTGCCTTCTCCCACTGCAAGGTCTGTTTGGCTCCTTATCTTGAAGGGAGATCTCTTTGAGCAAGCTATTAGATCTGAATTGTGTTCAACTCAAGATTACAAGAAAAAATGGCAAATGCCGGCATTGCCTCATGATACCAGATTGCAGAGGTGAGCCATATGCTGCAGGATAAGAATCTCTTAAGCCCATCAGCTCTCAAAGAACAAACAGCAAATGTTTTTTACCCCAACCTTAAATCAACATTCAACCCAGAGACTGCATATTCTCTGTACCATTTGGTTTCAAGGAAATGGAGACATGAAACTCCTTAAACCTATGTGTAAATATATGGCTGTTGACTTACATTGCACATTTCTTTTTATTTAATAATTTTGAGACCATGATACATACAGGGTTGTGATAGATGTCAGTTTGAAGGAAATGTTCAGGCGATGGAAGTAATGTGACTCTCATACTAATGCAATTTATTGAATTTGAGTAACAACACAAAAGGTGTTCCTAGCTGCCTCAAAAAGGTTTGAAATCTGAAAGTTGGGGAGCTAATGGCCTGTAAAATTAGTTATTTGATTATGAAGTTTCATATTCCCAACTATGTTAGTTTTTGCATAAAGGGCAAAAGATCATACTGTGCCCATGCAATAAATTGCCGGAATTAAAGTAAACTCCACCGATTCACCATGAGTAGGAGAACAGTAATATCTACATATTATGGCATTTAGTGGTACATTACCAAGATTTGCCATGTATGGACGTTTTGAGTAAAAAAGGTGTCATGCAAACATTTTTTAAATAATAGAAGATGTGTACCTCTCCACTTCACTTCAATCAGGGGACTCCAAGGGCCTATCAGCAGAGAGGGGTTGGCTTTTGGGAGGAGGAATAGAGGATAATCCTCCAATGAAAAAGTTAGCACCAATAGATTGGCACCTTCTAATTGTAATAATTGGAGGTGTGGCTTATACAGTAAAAAGCACTTGCTCTATGCAAAAAGAGGAAGACGAACAGGCAGACCAAGAGCAAAAAGAAAAACCTGCCATAAACCATCTTGAATGGAGAGCTGCTCAACATCTTGAAAGAGAATTGCCCTTAGTCCACCTGGGGGGTATCCTGAGACAGCTGCCTGACCTTACTTGGATGGAGAGGCCTACAATTAATGAAGCTTTAACTTTGCGTGGGAGAGAGAAACTGGGAAAGCCAACAACAAACTAGGCCCTGATTCTTAAGGAAAGCCAACTGAGGGATGGATGCTTGGACTATCTTTGACAACAGCCTGTGACCAGACCAGAGCTGTTCCCCAGAGGAGCCTGGCTGTCTTCCCTGAGTGCCCCAAAACAGAGGTTAAATGTAAGTAGATTTTATCCATTTGAAACCAGGTGTGTGGGGGGATCTGCCTGCCTTAATATCTGCCCTTCATAGTGGGTGCGGGAGGCAAATTGTGTAGACCCTTAGCATATTTTACGGTATATTAATTTAGTTAACTCCCAAATAGATTGACGCAGGTGGGAGCTTGAAAAGTTTGAAACTTCCACCCTCTTTCCTAGAGGGAATAAAGTTCTAAGCATGTAAAGTAATTGGGTACCTTTATTTTTCCAATCCACCCCAGATTGATCTAATGAGCAGGGATGTCCTTGCCACAAAATAAAATTCCTAACAGACACCTTTCCCAAACCTTGCCTTTAAAACAGAAAGCTGCTGGTCCCAAATTAAATTCCCAATTGTCACCACTCCTATACATTGTATTTAAAAAAAGGGTTGCCTTTACCCAAAAGGAAATTCCTAAACTGTCCCCCCTCTCTAGACTAGGCCTTTAAACAGAACAGTGCTCCATGTAGCTGATTCCTGAGTTGTTGGTGTCTGGGGAGAGAAGTGCTTTGAAAAGTGAAACCCTGCGTAATTCTCCATTGCAAAATATACACTCTTTCTTGAGAGTGAGAAAGTGACCTTGATAGCAGAATGATTTTTGCATTGCTCTTGGGGTGAAGAAAGAAAGGTTCTATAAATAAAGCATATCATTATAAGTCTGTGTATTTTCAAAACTACAAGTGTGCAGAGAAAACCTATGTATCAAGCACTGTATGTGTAATGTGTTACTTGTTTTCAAATCCGTGCTTTGTTTTCAATCTAAATTTTATCAAGTAATATTTACCTGTTTATTACGAAAAAGGAAAGTGCATTTCGAGTTGAAGCTTTGTTTTGTGCCACTGAGAAGGTAGCATGTGCAACTATTAAAAGATGTATTAAACATATACTTTAAATAAATATACATTCTCTCTATACCCCAGCCTGGTTCTTGGCTCTGTGTTGGCACAGGGGGAGGGATCTATGTGGCTCTATATGAGTCATAGAAAGGGGTTACCGAATCCGGAATTAATGGAGTGCGTGCTCTTCTAATTGGTGGGGCTTGTGCCGGGATTTAGCTTACTGTCTTTTGACTCATGACAAGTGCATATTGACAGACTATTCATTCTGGTGCAATCGCATTGAGGTGAATAGAAAGTTGATTTACTCTGTTAAAGTACCAGTTCTTTGATTTGGCATTGTGTGTGGAAACCAATCAAGAACAGTTATTTTGCCCCTGTGCAAAGACATTTTTACAAAGTTGCACAAAGCCATTTTAAAATGACTACAATAAAAGTAAGTGATGCCAGGAAGCATCTCCTGGCTAAGCTACTCATTCGAGGAGAATGGAGTGAGTGCGAAGCCGGGAGATGGCAAACCAGAATGGTGCAAGAGGTTACCTCTGTAAGTACTAACGTTTGGCTTTAAGGTGGGATATTACACAAAGCCTTATAGGTATTGTACATGACCCAAAATGCTTGTGAAGAACTAAGTCAAATGGCCCAGCTCACATTTAATGTATACTTCCACTTGCAGTTAATGGAAGAGCAAGTGCAAAACAGTGAGGCCTGTGTGCTGACTCAGATTGAGGATTTGAATTAAGCGTGGAAAGAACCCAAATAGTTAGAAGGTAAAGCACAACAGAGTCATATTTTTAAAACAACAAAACCTCACCGAGCAATTACAAAATTAGGTGAAATCCCACCTACAGGCAGAGAGGGAGATAGAATTCACTGCACTTCAAGACGCATGCAGAGTGTGCAGAAACTGTGAGCCATCTCCAATGCAAACTGAATGACCAGATTGGTCACAATAGAGGGTTAGATGACATTATGGCCCTCAAACAACAAATCAAGGAATTATAAAGGGAAACAGTCAGTTGATCATCAAAGAGATGGACACACAACCGAAGTTTGAGAGATTACTTCAGGATTTAAATACCCTGAAGCAGCAGAAATTACAAATGAGTAAAGACCAAGATGCACTAAAATTTAAAAAGGATGCAGAAAAGGATCACTCAGATTCTCAGGAAATTACCAAAATGAGAGAACAGAAAATGGAGCTTGTGAAGCGTGTGAAGTGTGTGAAGCAAGAAGAAGCTGACCTATTACAGGCAACGAATGTAGGGGCACGTTAGAGAAAGAGATTACTTTCTTCAAAGACAAGAGCCTGGAATATGCATGCATAATGCAGGACTCCCAAAGAGAAAATGAAACTTCTCAGGAGGAAGTAAGGGAAATGAAGGGTTGGTTAGTGGCTCAGAGCATGGTGCTCGAGACTAGTCTGGCCTTGGGTTCAGAATTAAAAAGTCAGCTCTCTAAATATCAACAGGAAATAAGGACAGAGAGAAGTAGGTGTGATCATTTTATAAATTAAATTGAAAAATATAAAAATGCCTTGAGGCACCCTGAGAGACAACCCTCCCATCAGGAACATCAGGCCAGGTATAAACAATTTCCTTTGCACAAAGGGGAACTGACCTCATGCAGACCCCCTATAGAGAACAGGGTGACAGAAGGCAGTTGGACCTACCCAGGCTTAGCCCAGCTGATCCAGAAGGCCAGTCCTTGGCTGAAAATGATGAGTATTCATCTCTCCCACACAAAAGGGAAGGGGCCGGACCAGCATGTCCTGGGAGACTAAAAAGAATGTTGTGAGTGCCTCAGACCATGAAACTCCTATGATGAGAAAATCAGGGAGTTAGATTGGCTGAAGATGAGACTACAAAGAGACCACCTAGCCCGCTTCACTGGAGGAGAAAACCCAGAGCTTTAGCCTAGGAAGGGCATACTAAACACCTTAGGTATGAGTTTGTTGGGTTGCTTGTGCCTATATTTTGAATGAAAGTAGACTGATCTACACATAAGATCGCAATTGCATTATTGTATTGGTTCTAAACCAAGAAGACGTTGCAATTTTTCACAGTTTATAAGTCGTTACAAATTGTCATGTTTTACAAATGGTTACAAGTGTCCAGTGTTGTAAAGTTGGAAGTGGTTTACAAAGTGCCACATGTGTCCAGTGTCACAAATACAAAGGTTTACAAAGTGCCAACATACTCCATTTGGAGGCTTGGGTGATTGTTTTGCCTTTTCCCATACTTTCTCAAGGCACAACTACAGTATTGGTCTGAGTGTTACACTTAGTTGAGTGTGTTCAAATTAATACAAGATTCAGTTGGTACTGTCCTTCCTAATAGTGATACAATACAAGCATATCAGTTAGCATCCATAGTTGTACATTCACTTTTGAGCAACTACATTTCCAAGTGTTGAGAGCTGTAAGTCTGTTAGTAGCAGAGGGTAAGTTGGAGAGAGGAGGGAAAAGGAGGGATAGGTAGAGTTAGGTGAATTCAGTCATGTTTGCTTGGTCAGTTGTTGGGTCATGTGGTGTTACATACTGCTAAAGATGCTTTTAGGGTTTTAGCTATTGTTTTCAGTTTGAGGACTGAAGTTATTGTCTTCATTAACTATGTCAACTTCAATGGTTGAGTAATCGAAAGGGAATGTATAGTCAAGGGTTTTGCAGTTGGACCATATATTTGCTTATCACAATCGCGTGTTTTGCTACTAGTGCTACAGGGTTAGCTTAGAGGTTAGGTTGATTTAAGTAAATGTTGTATTTAGATCTTATTAAGATTTCCTATTAAAAAAGATGTATACATACACTCTACATGAGCAATTCATCGTATTAGCTGTAGCTGTCTAAATTGTCAAAGATTTAAATTATAATCAATTAACAATACACTCTTTATGTGCATTTGTCAGATCATTTTAGCTGTAGTTGTCTAACATCCCCATCTGTTATTTAGTTACATTGCTAGTTAATTGTAGCTTAGCTTAAATTTGTAATATCCTACTTCCCGAGGTTTCCCTCATGCTATTCCTTTGACAAAATCCCTCTTGGGCATGTGTCTGTAATGAAGCGAGCGTTTTATTAATGCTAATTGTGCAATAGTTAGTTAGTTAGTGACTGTTTCGAATTGTGATATCATCTATCATTATACTGCCATTGTCAAGTCCATTAAATTATTTCTTTCCAACTATAGGTTCATCTATTCAGAATGGTAAGACAGGGCATTCCACCAACGATTTGTATCCAAATTTTGCAATACCTAATTAGTGGGTTAGTTCAGAGAAAGACTCTTAATACTTACTGTTAGTATGAGCCACAATTAATGGAAACATTTGTTAATAAAACAGGATTCAGATCCCGTGAGGGCTCCATATTGATACTAATTTCGTGGTGCACTTCAGTTAATGACTGTTTTTTTATTATGTTACCATCTATCATTAAGGTACCATTCTTAAGTTCAAAATGTTATTTGTTTTCAACTAAAGGTTCATCTATTTCAGCAAGTCATGTTGGGACATTCCACCAGGCACATGTCTCACAAAATTGACAATTAATACTTAATTTGGTGACCCAGAGAGGAGGCTCTTACAGCTTACTGTAAGTATTAACCACAGCCAGTGAAAACATTAATAAAAAAAAGGTGTTCCGTTCCTGTGAAGGTTAACATTTGTCATTGTTTCTTCTTACCTTGTAAATAGGCGCAGGTTGCCTTGTCGGTCCGGTATTCTTTCAGGATGGCGGCATGCTGCTTGGTGCTGGTTCGCTGCCATGCCGAAAGTGGCCTTCATTGGCCTGTGTGCGTGGTGACTTCACCCGTTAGAACATGCGCCAGCCCTTTGCGATTGTCACAAGCGCGGGTGAAATTTGCAGTGAATATTCAGGTGTGGGGGTTAATTATAGTGAATAGGGTTCTCACATTTCCAGTTAGATACAGTAAAAACAAATGGATCCATAAGGTAATGACTTGCTTAGACTGCCATGTAGTTCAGGTTCTGAAATCTCACATTACTGGCCTGTTTTGAAATTCTCAGTTCAATTGTAATGTTTAGAATTGGTTTAGTCCAATTAGGTTAGTTTCATGGTGTGTCCTAGTGGTTAGGTATATGTGAATTTGTGGGTATTCATTTATTCAGAGGATAGGCTGTTTAGATGATCCAGTTAGCATTAAGAAATCAAATTATTTGAAAAACATCTGTTGGCTGAGGTCGTTCAACCTAAACCTCTACCTGGTTTGCACAAGTGTCGTCAAGTTCACTAAGTCTGGTTCAACTTTGATGTTCACAGTTACAACAGTTCAGTGGCCCAGGCAGTCTCGTGTATAAGAAGTCATTCTTTATTTATGACATTCAAAAGTTGGTCCGTGTTGTCGGTGTCAGTCGGTCTGCATCTCATAGGTTACCATAGTCTTGAGTTTGGAACTTTATGAGCAGATGATGTCATAATTTCAGATCAGAAATCATGTGAATTGTATAGCATTTGCTAAATGGACATTCTCACCTGTGTACTCCAGTTTCTTTGCCAGACTCGAGGACCAGTTTAATTGTAAATGGTCCACATGTAAGGCAGCAATTTTGAAACATTTCTCAACACATAGGAACCCACAAGAGGCCCATAAGGCTGCATATAATTTGTAATGTGGGGAGAATCAGGCACCTCGGGAGTTTGTGCAGGAGTTAAAGCGCACATTTGCTCAGACTTCCCGGCAAGTGAACACAAACAGTAGGGAGTGCGTGACCACCTATTTCCATGCGCTCCCCAAATACATTAGGACTCAGTTGGTGTGTGCTTTTCATGAGCACAGGACACTGGATTGGGTAACTAAACAAGCCAACAGGATCTATGCGGTCCAGAAGCCCACTGAGAGTAAAAACATCCCCAAATCCACCAAACCATTTAACACACCTGCTGCTGCGAAGGTGGCAGAGGTGAGATCTACCCCTCCTTTGGACCTGGAGATGGGGGGCTAAAAATACTCCTCCTGCCAACAAGCAAAATGGAAAGCAGAAGGTCCCCCGACCCGACCCAATCGAATGGTAGTCAGGCAGGAGTTCAGAACCATGATCCCTGTGACCCTGGCACCTTTGTAAGCGCTGGGTATAAGGGTACCAAACCAATCCCACGGTATGTATACAGTGCCCCTTACCAAACAGGTAAGTATTGCCCCGGGAAACTTCCCACCAAACTTCTCTCAGGAGAGAAGTATCACTCCACCTCCCAACCTGAACTTTTTCTAAAGATACCCACTGAATCAGAACTTCCAGAATAATCCTCTTCTTTCTCCCCGACTCCAGGACAATAGATCCCTGAACCCAGGAGAAGGAAGGAACAGGGTGGAACATTATGGGGGGAATTTCCAATAACCACTTACAAGGGGAGGAAGCCCGGTATACTACTGTCTAATTGGGATTAGCAGTGTATACTTTGTCTATATCCGGGAGGATAAGAGTCAGTGTATAGGGAGACAAAGTTAAAGCACAGGTACTAGAGGTGCCAAGCCTTAGCACTTTTAGTAAAACGATACAAGGGACCACATGTAGTTAAAAGGTAATATCAAATTTTTAATAACGGAAACATCGTAAATTTTAAAACGTTCAATTGAATTAATTGGTCAGGATTACAAAAACGTATTATTAATATCACTTCTAATGTGTAAGACCACACAACAATAGGAAATACGTAACGGGCTTGGATACCCAGTTTACAGAGATGTTATTCACAAAATACGACCACTGTGGGTACTTGTTATCTAAATAGTTTGGTACCCATCCAGAAATGGATCGATGTGTCATGAGTTAGAATCCCTGTTTAAGGTCCAGAGATAAGCCTCGACATGTTTCTGTTCCGTATGACAAAGTGTGGAACATTCATCAGGAGGTAAGTATTTTACAGTATGGCCTATTTGACAAGAGGAGTAATACACAATACAATTATAATGGCAAAGCACCTGTGGAAGATAAAAAACAATCATCAAAGGGTTAGCTACTAAATAACTCCTTTGGGGTGCTCGAAAAAATGAGCTCGACAGCAATCAAGGATAAAGTTACCTATCATGGTGCGGGTGGGCGCTCTCTACTTAGATTAGTAGGTGCGGGGAGGCGAACATCGCTACCCTATGAGAGAAGTGAAAAAACACACTTCAGCTGGAGATACAGCTTCAATCTCACAAAGCCCATTAGTACATATAGTGCAACAGCAATTACAGGGAGTGGATTATAAGCACGCAGCTCGTATTGTATGGGGGTAGGAGACCCGATGAAGCGGAAGAGAGGTACAATCCAGTGGACCGAGAAAGCGGGTGTCTAGGTTCCCGATAGTTACTTATAAACATTTAGCCCCACTCAAAAGGTGGAGGGGCTCGGCACCTAGACTTAGCCCGGGTGGCACACATTATTCTACACTAAGTCAGAATGTGCAGGGTGGCTCCCCATGGAGAAGGACTACCGCAGTGACTTAAAGTGGAGCTCTAGCGTGCAAAGGAGTGAAGGGCACAGCATTGGTTTATTACCTGCAGTTGTCGGCGATGGTGAAACTTCGCGGTCCGCACTAATACAGGGAGATACAAACAGAGCGAATTCTGTAAGGATCAGCGCGTTTACTCAAGGACAGAGCAAAATATCTGAGCGGTAACCGCGAACCGTTAATCGAGATAGAGAGAACCCCATGACACTTACCAAATGCGGGAGTGAGAAATGTCGCGGTCTGTCGCGCACGGAGGAGCCTGTAGTGAGTGTTCAGTGGCTACCCAGAGCGGCCGATGCTGCCTGGTAGTCTAGGCAACCGTGAGATGTCCTACAACTATGTCGGAACTACCGAACGGTACCGTGAATAGGGGAAAAGCGGCGGCCATCTTGGAGTGGAAAGGTAAAACTAGAAACATGGGGCTGCAAAAGACCCTTAATGTAACAGCGGCACTAATAAGTAGAGGGAACAGATATAACCTGCCAACTCGGGTGACAGGGTAAAAGACACCCAGCTGCTGGACCGTAGAAATGATAAATGTATAGAGCCTAGATAAATGCAACCAGAGTCAGCATAAATGATCTGTGGGAGTAAAAGGCAGTATGTTACACATATATTAGAAACCTACTATTGTTGGGTGACAGAAGGCTACTAGATGTTGTACCAGTCAATCGACTCGTTGAGCCCCGTCACATCACTGTGAAGGGTGAAGATCATCTTTTGCTCCCTTTTCAATAGTTTCTTTTCCCGTGTTGTATTATTCGTTCCCTTCAGGGCCATGAGGACCGTCCATGTGAAGTCCTCATATTTATGTTTCAGAAGATTGAAGTGTTTCACCAACGTGGCATTCTCAGTTCTGTTTTTCAAACAGCTCCGGTGTTCCATAATGTGTGTTTTGACTTTTCTCACTGTTTTCCCAACATAATGCAAACCACATATACATGTAATCATATACACCACGTAATCAGTATTACAATTGGTGAGACTCTTTTGGGTCCAGAGCTTAGATAGACCAACATCAACTTCTTTAGTTCTAGTTGTTAATTTGCAAACTCCACATGTACCGCAGGGGTAATGCCCAGTGGCATCAGGGAGACCCCATAATGTGGTCAATTTGGGTTCCATGGTGTTAACTTATTTTAGTCTACTGTTACTAACTCTGTTACCAATGGTGGTACTTTTTTTGTAAGCAAAAATCGGTGTGGAGAGAGGTAGAGTAGTGGTCCTGAAAATTTTCCAGTTTTTCTTAATGATGTTGGTGATTTCCAAGCTCCGGTCCGTAAAGGTAGTCACACAGACGATGCGATCATCTTTAGGTTTAGTTGGTTTGGGTTCAAGTAGAGCTTCTCGATTGTTGTTGAATGCCCTTTTGGCTGATTTTTTAATTAGCTTTTTAGGATAACCTCTTTGTCTAAGTTTTTTGCTAAGTGTGGAGGCTTCCACTTCATAGGTTTCTTTATCAGAGCTATTCCTTTTGAGGCGAAGGAATTGGCCAAAAGGGAGATTGTCACGTAGATGTTTAATGTGATGGCTAGAATAATCCAAAAGGGAGTTTTTGTCTGTGGGTTTATGAAATGGTTTTATTTTCAGTACTCCCCTTTGGTTAAAGATAGTGAGATCCAAAAAATCAGTCGACTCATTACTTGAAGTCATAGTGAATTTCAAATGGGGATTCAGACTATTCAGCCATGTGAAAAAGTTATTGGCATCAACCTGTGTGCCCTTCCAGAGTACTAGAATGTCATCAATATAATGACTCCATTTCGTGATGTTACTGTTGAAAGGATTATCGTTGTTATAAATGTGTCTTTTCTCGAAAGTTTCCACATAGAGGTTGGCCACACTCGGAGCCATGGTGGCCCCCATGGCTGTACCCTCAATTTGTTGGTAAAATTTCCCGTTAAACTCAAAATAGTTACGTTTCAGCGCGAGTTCTACACACCATAAGATGAATGAGGTCAGGACCGGATCATGATCTGTACGGGTCAGGAGTATCTCTTCGATGGTGTCCAATGTGGCTTGTTGGGGGATGTTAGTGTATAAGGAAATAACATCGAGGCCTATGAGTAGATTTTTGGTAGAGTCAAAGTCCAAATTCTCATAACTATTTATGACATCTCTAGAATCCTTGAGGTAGGATTGCATTTTATGAACATGTCCTTTCAAATAGTGATCGGCAAAAATGGAGAGTGGTTCTAGGATTGAATCAATACCCGCTAATATGGGGCACCCAGGGGGGTTCAGAAGAGTTTTATGAACCTTGGGAAGAGTGTAAAATGTCGGAATCGTAGGTTTTTTGTTGATGAGGAAATCTGCTTCTTGTTTCGAAATCCATTCCCGGTCTTTAGCCTTGCCCACTTTATCAGTTATAAGTCGTAGTAATTCTGGTGTGAGATCTTGAGTTAGTAGACGATAGTAAGAGATGTTACCTAATTGTCTTTCACATTCATCAATGTAGTCGATACGGTTCAGGATGACAATGCCTCCTCCTTTATCCGCCTTCTTGATAATGATCGTAGGGTTATTGGACAGAGAATCGAGGGCTTGACGTTCTTGGTTTGAAAAGTTGTGGAATGCTCTCTGGTGATTCTTTTCCATAGCTATAACTTCCGAAATGACTTTCTTTTCAAACACGAGTGATTCCGGAGAGAAGCTCTGTGGTGGAGGATAAAATGTGGAGGGGTTACGTAGTCCAGTACAGTTGGGAGGTCCTCCATCGATGGCGTTGTCCAGAGAACAAAAGAATTCTTTTAGATGGATTTTTCTCATTAATTTTTTGAACTCAATTCGGAATTCGAAAGGGTCGTGTTCTTTCGTCATTACATATCCCAGTCCTTTATTAAGGACTTGTTGTTCCATTTCAGTAGGTATGTAGTTCGATAGATTAATCAGAAGCGATTCCCGCTTCGCGTTTGTTTTGATCCGTCGTCCCAATTGTTTCTGTTGTGGGCCTGGTATACAAAACTGCCCCGATTTTGTCTTCTTCCTCCATTGCTTTGTCGTCTTGTAGGTTGACCTCTGCCCCTTCTGTTAGGGGTTTTGTTGCCTGTGGAAGCACCTTCTCCTGCATCATCCGGGTCACTACTATCGTTGCTTGTGCTGTAGGACGTATTGCGGAACCTCACCCGCCTGTTCTGTCTACCTGATCCGTTCGTTTGTAGGGACTTATTGACGTAGTCATCTTTTACATAGGGAAAAGCTTTTTCGTGCGTGAAGCGTGCTAAATCTTTTTTCATACGTTGAATACGTTCATTGGTATTGGTAGATTTGAATTCCTTCATTTCTTTGGCAATTTCTTCTAATCTTTTCTTATAATTTTCAAGAGGTAGCTGTTTTTTTAGGTTATCTTCAATCTTCTGAAGCTCAATCTCGATTTTGGTAGATGTTTCTTTAGCGGTGTCAATGATCAGAATGAGCCAATCCCGCCCACAGCGGTTGGCTATGTAGCTCCATTGTACTCTGAATTTTGCGTTGTCTAGGAACAATCTTGGTTCGTTAAGGACAGTAAGTCCTTGAGGTAGTGCTTTATTCTTGAGGTATTCGAGCATAATCGCCCCATGGAGTTCAGTACGTGTAAGTCTTTTTTTTAATTGAATCAGTTCGTTCCATTCATCTTTATCTTGTGAGATATCAACAATATCGTCATGATTGAGAATTGAAATGGCTTTCATAAGGGCTGCTGCATAGTCATCACTATAAGCTAGAGTTCTATCTTCGGCCATGTTCAAGCGGGAGATAGTGTCAGATACCCCGGAATTGCTGTGCGTGAGTACTAATGTTTACCCACTGGAGAGGAGTTTCCTGTGACCAAAAGGCCACTATGAACCACTTACAAGGGGAGGAAGCCCGGTATACTACTGTCTAATTGGGATTAGCAGTGTATACTTTGTCTATATCCGGGAGGATAAGAGTCAGTGTATAGGGAGACAAAGTTAAAGCACAGGTACTAGAGGTGCCAAGCCTTAGCACTTTTAGTAAAACGATACAAGGGACCACATGTAGTTAAAAGATAATATCAAATTTTTAATAACGGAAACATCGTAAATTTTAAAACGTTCAATTGAATTAATTGGTCAGGATTACAAAAACGTATTATTAATATCACTTCTAATGTGTAAGACCACACAACAATAGGAAATACGTAACGGGCTTGGATACCCAGTTTACAGAGATGTTATTCACAAAATACGACCACTGTGGGTACTTGTTATCTAAATAGTTTGGTACCCATCCAGAAATGGATCGATGTGTCATGAGTTAGAATCCCTGCTTAAGGTCCAGAGAATTTCCAATACCCAAGCTACTCGGGGAGAAGGGACAGTTACTTTTTTTGGGAGCAGCAGAGGTATTACTCGAGTACCTCTCTACAACCAAGAAATAGTCTAGCAGCTGGAACGGCAGGTCCAGCAACTGACTCACGCCCTGAGACGCATGCTGAGGGCTCAGTTGAACCCTCAACATTTCCCTGCTTCCCAGAATTCCACCACACCAAGGTATGATGCCCCAGGGGGGAATGACGGGAGGAAACGTACAACAAGCCACAGGTTCTTGAGGAGGGGACCCGGGTGGAGGGGAGATGCCAAGCCCTAGAGAAAGCTTCCTTTCTCACCTAGGCAGAACCCCTTGAAACCTCTCAGCCTGAAAGGGACTCTTTTACTCCCGGGAATTTAGAACCCAAAATGTGCAGGGTAAAAGTGAGAGGTCAAAGAAGAACCTGCTTTCTGGAGGAGCTAAATCCCCTTTGAAGGAGAAGAGTCTCTGGAGGATTCTGGTAAGCAAAGCTTCTCTTTCAGGAACAGGATGTCCCTCCCAATGAAACATGGATCCCTAAAGAACCTGAGTTGGACAGGGCAAGTATAAAGATGGATCCAGATCAAGAAACTCTTCAACCCCAAAAATGGGAGCCAGAAAAGGTAGAAACAGAGGAAGTATCCTTGCCCCAAGTAGGTTCTGAGAACTGGCTCCAGGTAAATGGAGACAGCAAATAATCTGGGGAGAAAGAGGATCCTTCGAATACAACCATTGTTAGTTGTAAAGTTTTTCTTACAGATTCCTGATCTCCAACACAAAGAATTGACCATGGTGTCAGAGTTCAATATCAAGAAAATGACTGCCGGGCTGGCAAATAACTCACACTTTCTTTGTACCATTGAGGAGAAGGAAGGTAGATATTATGCACCATTCATGGTGCAAGGTCAGTGGGAAGTATCAGCTCTGGTGAATACTGGATCCCAAGCCACCCTCCTGTCCAAAAACACCATTGACCAACTCAACTCAGGAAGGGGGAGGGTCGCCAATTTCTCCTCACACCACTTCCCAGACAACTCCAAAATTTCGACCGGAATGACATTTCCGTCTAAAGGAATGTGTATCTGGAAATAAAAATTGGTCGACATTGATTCAAACACTTGGGGAACAATCTCCTAAGTAGGTTCTCCCCCTGAAAGACTCTGTAAACAAGGTTCTCTGGACACAGACTAACCAGCCTATAAAACTAAAATTAAATGACCAATGCTCCGAGAAAGTAGAATTCCATTTCAAGTATAATCAGATCCCAGACATCACAGTCATCTCTGCAGGAGAACAAACTGGTGATGGGAACCCTTCTCCATTCTAGTCTGGCCAGGTGTACAGAGCGGGAACCGCTGCATAACTCGTAATGTGGTGGCCCGGAATGAACGGTGCCGGTCCCTTACGGCACCATTCATTCTGTGGCCACCACAGCGGTAATGAGGCCCAATGAGTTCTTCTTGGAGACGGGGTTCTCCAATACCTGCCTGACAGCAGTATTGTACCAAAAGCATGACAAGGTCATCAAAGTAATCTCATATACGAGTGAAATGTTCTCCTCTGTGGAGGAAAGATTCAATGACTGTGAAAAGGCACTGCTGGCAACAGTGTGGGTATTGACAAATTACCACCTATGTTTCCATTGGGAGCACATCATTGAAGAACACTCCTCACCAAACTTTGCTAACCCTCCCAGGGAGCATCAAGGAGGGGGAGGTTGTACTGGCTCTAAGGAGCCATCAGAACCTAAGGTACTTGCCGGAGGCCCACGGAGAAGGGACTACGGAGGGTCCAGGTACATCTATGAGACATGATGCAGGGGGTATGGGGTAATCCAGCCGGAGCACACACAGACCAAGCAGACAAAGATCACTGGTTTCAGCAAGATCATTAGTACGACCCATGCCTGGGTTTCTATGGGATCACAGTTTAAGGCGAACCCTTCCACTAGTGGAGAGGGAACTTTGCCTACAAAGTATCAAGAGGAAGGACATATTGTTCTATCTAGGAGTAACCGTTCTCTGAATAACAGTCAAATAGTGGAAACTAGTCCGACAACTTCAAGGGTTTCTTTGGGCCCTGACAAACAGCATATGGCAACAGAACCTTTGGAGGAGGGGACTACTCATTCTATTGGTAAAATTGTTGATTGGGTGAACAACAATAAACATGATAAATCTACAAGGCTCAATAGGACTAGCTTATTAACCAACTTTAAAAAGATTTCTCTCCTGAGATCTATAACCTCGGATGATATTGATGCTATTTCCTTGCCCACCGTAGACAATAACCGAATGGTTAGCTATTTCGGGTGATGTACTGTCACTCATCACTAATCTCTTGGTAATGGTCAGTACTGGTCTTGAGAACAGCCAACCCTGAAGACCCTCGAGAGCCTCGAGAGCCTTAGACAAGGACCAGGGCATGCAAGACACAATTGAGATCGAGGTGATCTTGTGGTACACTTGTGGAGGTGTAAATGTGCTTACATATTTGACTAACCCTCCTGACAGCCGGCTCCCTCGTATTTATATGCGTCAAGAGGCTATGCTTTTGTCCCATCCTGTGGTAGAAGGCTTTTATTTCATCTCCTGCTCAGCGGTCAGGGGGGACTCGGGGAGACCTAGATGGAGACTTGAGGTAGGCTTCAATCGCAACTTGGGGATTAAATGGGAAAACTTGTGTAGTAAAGAATGGTTGTTGGCGATCAAGCTGGACTTGGGTTCTTGCCTACAGCCTATCTTCCTACTGAACCTTTACTGGAATCCCCTAAGGGTTACGTTTGATACAATATAAGAGTGTCTGCTTGATATCCTCCAATCCCGGTCTGAGAAGGGCTGTGGCAAGTATATCATTGTAGGGGGTGATTTGAACTTCTTTTGTGCCACGGCAGTCGCGTGGAATGACATTAGGGCTACACCGACTTATCCACACTTTAACACCAAACGAGGTATATGTTGGTATCTCCTTCTTGCAGAATGGGACATGTCCTTGTTGGATCATTCTCCAGCTTTGATTATTTCTACATTTCTAACGGTTTAAGATCCAACTGTAGCTATCTGAAACACATCAACACTAAATTGGGGGTTCATACACCGCTACCTTTCTTCCTGACTATCCCCTTCCTGACCTTTGAAATAAGATCAGACTTAATCGGGCTCTCTGTAAAAAAGAAAGGGCACGTGGTTATCTGGAATAAAAAGACTGTCCTTAAATTGAACCATCTATTGACAGTGTCCCTCAAGAACTTGATCCCCTCTTCTTTTTTGGGAAATACGAGAGAGGGTTTTGAGGATTCTTACTATAACATTATCCTGGCTTGTATCCATAAGATCAAATGCCAATGTCCTGCTTCTTAGACTAAACTTGGCATTTACCGGGGCGATGACAGAGTATACCAATCAAAGCCACTTAAACGCAGGAAATTGGCTGCTCTAAAAAAACAGTCTCTACCTATAATATACTATGTGGCTGCTAAATATAAAATCTTCCAAATGCACAAGAATTTGGTAAAATCTCTGAAGATGGGTGCATATCTTAGGATACATCAGATTATGTTGAATCGTCTTTGTAAGGGGAAGGATATAAAATGTTGGTCAACTATTAAAAGGACTCTTGATGGTAACGATGGGGGCTTGGAATGCCCAATACAGGCTAATGCATTGGGCTGAATATTATACCAACAAATACTCCCTTTCTGTGAACTTTAGTGACATCGGAGGCCCTGGGTTGGGAATACCTGTTGAAGGCCTGTGTCCTTGGGAAACAGACATCATTTCCTGGGTTATAGGTAAACTTAAGCTGCCCCATGCTCTGGGACCGGATGGCATCCACCCTTTTGTTCCCAAGGAGGCTCCGGAGCTATGGTCTGAACTTTTGAAGCCCATGTTCAACCATATCTTACGGACTCACACTATTCCAGCCTAATGGGTGCAATCTATTATTATACCTATTTATAAAAAGGGGGATGTTCTTGACCCAAAAAACTACAGGCCTACTGCCTTGATAGGTACTACAAGCAAGGTTTTTTGCATCCTCCTCTTGAGGGACATTAATCGAGTGGTTAAAGTGGGGGTTCAGGGAAGAGCTGGGAGCCTGCCTTAACGCGACCATCATGGCCCATCTTAGACACTATGTACATCAAACGCAAGTGGGGGAAGTCTTGATAGGGTATTACCCAAATTGACCTTTTACAACTGGCCTTTTGCACAATTTACCTAATTATAGTGGTCCTAATTGACCTTCTGCACAATTGACCTATATATTATTTTAGTTATTTTATATATATATATATATATATTGGGTTGGTTTTGGATTATAAATAATATAAGGGGATTGGGTGAGGGAGATGCGGGAGGTTTGCCCCCGCATATATGTCCTAATTGACCTTCTAAATTAGGTCAATTGTGAAAAGGTCAATTAGTATACAACCCTCTATAGTATCCCTGGATATGCCTAGTGCTTTTGATGGAGTGATCAGATCTAGGCTCTGGCTCAAACTGCTTGATATGGCCATACCCCGAAAGTTAGTCCAGTTGCTTGCACTATTACACACTAATACCACCATACGTGTGCGACTAAGGAAGGGTCACTGTCGCAGGAGATACATTCATTTATTGGGGTAAAACAGGGGTCTACCTTGGCCCCTATACTCTTCAACTGTATGTGTGTGATGGAGGGACTGTGTCAGGGTCCTTCCATTACATCTGCTAAACTGGGAAATACTAAGCTGGAATGGATGGCCGTTGCAGATGATTTCATCCTGTTTGACAGAATTCTGTGAGGCCTGAGAACGAAAATGCATTTATTCTTTACTTATGCTTTGACCAATAACCTCGTACCCAATGCGACTAAATCAAAGGTTTCCCCTTCTCGAGGGGAACTATAGTGAAGACTAGGGGCCTCATTACGAGGTCAGCGGTAAGGGGTTAATGGCAACTGTAAGGGTGGCATTGCCGTTAACCCCTTACCACCGCATTACGAGGTCCCTTAGCGGGTCCCGCTAAGGGACCAGGAGCTAATAACGGGCCCGCTGTTAGCGGGCCCGTAATTAGCTCCATCCCCATTCCCATTGAGCCCTATGGGGGCTCAAATGGGAATGGGGAATGGTTCTCACAATGGGACCCGGACCCGGAATGTGGTAAGGGGGTAGCGATGGTGCTAATAGCACCATGGCTACCTCCAACCTCATAATGAGACCCTAGATCTTGGGTGATGGGGCCAGAAAGTGTGGACCAGGTCAAGACCGTCACATACCTAGGGTACAATCTTACTAACAAGGTCGGCCTCGAATTTTGGAGAATCTGTTTTCTTGCTAAGACAACTAAATCAGTTTCCCAACTTAAATTTCTGAGGCACAGAGTGTGTACATTTTCCCTGCTCCCTCTGAGGCATTATTATTTGGCCAAGTTTGAACCTACTATCTTGTATGGCCTAGATTTGTGTCTTCACAATATGGGCCGTAGGCTTAACGTCATACCATGGAAGCTTTGAAAGGAGGTGCTGGGTCTTTCCCTGGCTATCCCCAACACTGTTATATAGACATTAGCTATGTCTTGTGTCTTTGAAGGCCAGATACATCTGGAAACAGCTTTCTACTTAAAGGAAAATGATCGATCCTCCAAAAAACTGATTGGGTGAACACTGCGGACTGTATTGCCACCTATGTGACGTATGTTGAGTATTCTCATTTTTTGCACGTGAGAGAATGTATTCCTCCAGCGCTTTCCTTGCACAACCAATCGCATTACTTACATGCATTTTAGGCTTAATCAACTCCTCACATTTGAGAGGATTAGTCATTGGAAGGATTCCTCACTGCAGTTTTACTGTGATTCCTCTAACTCTACTTGTAGATTCTGTGGGGTTGAGGACTCCTAGGAAACCTTGAGACACGTGGTCACCACATGTTTCTATTTTTCCAACAACCAGTTAATGTGTTTTAAGGACAATATCGGTAACAACACGGATGCGCCAATGAACCTCCGGTGGTGTAGATGTATGTGGGGCTATAATGTTTCTTTGATTTTAGCTTTGAATGTGTTTTAACATCTGTTATAAGTGAATTGGATAAGAAAAATGTTAAAACTGTATGTTGATATGCAGTCGTATATATTTGAAATTTGTATTTTTCTTTCCATGTTTTAATAGTGATACGAGTTTTAAATGATTCTGTTTTTCTGTGTACATATTTTATGTTTTCTATGTTGTGTAAGGTTTTCTGCAAACCATGTATGCAACAATGAAAATAAAAAATAAAAACCTTACAATATCTACACAGTGACAGAATCCGTGCAGGGAACGTCAATAATTCCAGAATTACTACCTAAATTCTGTACATGCAAGGCTTTGCTGTGGAGATCAGATATGGCCAAAACAAGAAGAGTCCCCTAGCGTAAGGGTTGACAGACTTGCATGATTCTTCTTAAGAAAACGGTCTCAAGAACGAAAGTCTAATGGCCATCCAAAACATGGTGGCATACTTAACTTCCCCTCACAAGGTCTATGAAGAAGACACGTGTCAGAGGATATCCACAGTTTATGTGGATGAGTGCTCCTATCATGGTGATAATAACAGGAAAAAAGAACAAGTGGCGACATTGGGAATGTCTGGGTGAATAATACTCCAAAGTCCTCTGCTAGTTATAAAATTGGACCCTGATGTAGTCAGATGACAGAGTTGATGGCTGTTTATCAAGCCATCCTCACTGCAGTGCACCACCAACTCAAAGAACTGGTCATAATTACTGATGCTAATTATGTCAGGAATGGGTTTGTGGAACAGCCGATAAACTGGAAGATGCAAGGCATGCTTTGTTCCAACCACAAACCATTAAACATGGCAAACTGATCCAGTCAATAGAAAATCTGGTGACCTCTATTGAGATGGCACTAACACACTATTGAGAAGAAAAAAGAGGTAATTCCAAAATAGAGGGGCCAGATAAGACAGGAATGACCTGGCTAACCTCGGCAGGTTCCCTCATATGGACCAGCCTCCCCCTTCCTCTTCGCCTTGAGTCGGATCTCCTCAAATTCTGGAAGCTCCTCAAGACTTTGCTTTTCACCTCCTCCTTCCCTTACTCTCTCCTCTGCTAAATCCCACAGTTGCTGAGAATTTTAACCAGGGCCCTTAAGTGTTCTCCTGGTTCCTGGCCTCCTATACCCAATCTCCTTCAGATTACACCAAGCACTTTGCTTCGGCACCCACTGTCCTATGCCACCGCAGGCCTGCATTTAGTTATTTATTGGTAGCTGACCACTCCACCTAGGCATTTACAGCTGCTCACTCCCTAGCACTTCCCTCTTGATAGACCAAGCACTTACCCCCCGCTCCTCATACCTTCTCTCTCTGCATTTGCACGTTCTGAATTCTCACAAGGCCTAGTAGGTCGCCTCTTTCTTCATTGTTATATTTGATTCTCTTTCCCATGTTCCCTCCCTGTTGCCCTGTGAGCACTTTGAAACACAATTTACTTTATGTATAAGCGCCTTACAAATGCACAATAAATAAATAAATAAATGGGGGATTTAATCGAAACGGAAGCCCTACTGGGTGAAATGCAAGTCGCTGCTGTCACCAGGTAACAAACACGGGCCAAAAGTGAACTCTCGACTGCCCAGTCTATAAAGATACCCCAGATGCAGATATGATCACTGCACAGAAAGAGGACCCGATCATTGGAAAATTGTATCGACACATGGTAGACCCCATAAGTTTTACTCCAACAGAATTGGATTATGCCAATAAAGAGGATCTCTCATGTTAATGAGGTTTGCCAAGATGGTTTGTTGGTATGGAGATCCCTATCTATATGTGATCAGTGGGTGGTACCTACCTCAACCCGAAGCCTAATGTTGAACCACACCCATGACGTGGCCACTCCGGTCATAGGGGGTTTCATACGACATTGGAAATCTTGCGTGAGGTTGCATACTGGCCACATATGGGCCAGGCCAAGACCTTGACATTTATTTAAAAGGGTATCTTGTGTGTGCTCAATTTAAACCTAGTTAATCACAGACAGAGCTCCCCTACAAAAAAGGTGAATGACTCCTTGGTCAATTTGGTCAGATTTGCAAGTCGATTTCATTGAGCCAGTGATTCGCTCCTCTAGAGTAAACAAGTACATGTTGAGGTAACATGCTTGTTCACAAAATGGGTAGAATGTCTTCCTGACTTATAAAATGGAGACAGCTGCTGAACTAATGATCAACCACTAGGATTGAGCAAGGAAGTCATTTTACCTGTGGGGTGATGGTGAAGATGCGGGAGATTCTAGGGGTGAAATGAAAACTCCAATTTGCTTACCGCCCAGCCTTGAGGGAGGGATAGAGAAATACAACAACACAATTGTGAGCACCTTAAAGAGGTTTCTGGCAGACTCTGGACCCAGTTAGGACATTCGATTACCGCTTTCCCTAATGGCTATTAGTTCTACACCAATGTCGCAGCAAAAATATCTCAATTTGAGCTTATGACTGGACGAAAATGTGTGTTACCTCAGCATCTGCTCTACAGAAATCAGGAACAGACATTAATAAATGCTTCAACCACTCTTGAGTACTTTGAAAATTCAAGGGATCACCTCAGCACACTTTTGATTATGCTTAACGCAATTTAGAAAAGTCGGCTGAAGGAATGAAACATATTATGATCTAAAGACCGCAAAGAAGGAGGTAGGTGACAAGATTTACCTGTGCAATTTTCAAAGGAATCGGACCAAGGAACGAAAATTCCTTCCATTTTGACGCGGTAGCTTTGAAATTGTAGAGAAAATATCACCTGTTGCCTACAAGATCTGCATCCCAAATGGAGAACAGGCGGAAGAGAAATGAGTCCACATCAGTCAACTGAAAAGCTGTCATCCTAGACAGGCTTTATGACTGATTGAGGCGCCCAATAAAAGTGGAGCTGAGGAATCATCTGAGGAAGGAGAAATATGGATGAAATTTCTGGATGGAGACTTATAACAGGTTTCACTGATATTCATCGTAAATGTTAAGCAGGAAGTTGTAAAACAAAATAAAAGGTGTGATGTCTATTATCTGAAATGTCATATCTCTTTCTATGTAATGTTGTGTTTTCGAATGCCATGTCCTAATTTCTGGGGAAATATGTTGTGCATAAAATACTGAACCTCTGTTTTTCTTCCTGTTTCTAGAAAATTAACCTCTTTCCATTCAGCCTGGGGACCCAGAGGTGTGGAATCCGGGGAGGACCCCAGGCACCAAGAAAAAGGGGGGTTTCTTAGCCCATACTGATAAAATATGGAAATGGAGGCTGGAGCACCCCCACTCCCTAAGGAAGGAAAATGAGGCGGATGGGCTCCAACAAAAAATTGAAGGAAGACTCTGCTCTCCCATACTATTTCCCACAAAAAAATCATAAAAGAGCTGCATGGGATGTGTGGGGTTTAATGACAGCCCTAGCACACAATAGGAAAGTCCAGGGTAGGGTAGCCCTTTAATTTGAAATACATCATTCTTATGGCAAAGCACACTAGAATAAATGACAGGCCTAAGCCCTTAAGACAGCAAAAGGACCTGGGGAGGGCAAAATGTGTGTCTTGCTGAAAATGACACAATGAACAGTGTATCATGGAAATATGGGCCTCATTACGAGTTTGGAGGCAGCCATGGAGCAATAATTGCTCCATGGCTGCCTCCAAACCGGGCTCCATTACCTTGTTTCTGCAATGAGGAATAACCATGTCATTCCGACATAGGAGGACCCGGTAATTCCTCCTTGCAGGAACCATTCCCCATTCCCATTTGAGCCCCCATAGGGCTCAATGGGAATGAGGATGGAGGTAACAACGTTACAAGTGTCCCGTTGTTACCTCCCTCTTCCCCTCGCGGGACCCGAAAAAGACATCTGGTTTTACCAGATTCTGATCCGGGTCCCGCAAAGAGAACCTCGTAATCGGCCCTGAAGGAATGAAGGGGGCCGGTCCCACACCGGCCTCCTTCATTCCGTCAGCGCCAGGGTCGTAATGAGGCCCTATGTGTCCTTCTGAAAGATGACGCAAGGTTTATGTGAAGATGGAAAAGGCACATTGTTGGTTAAGAGTCAAAAAGCAACTGTTTTCATTGGAACTACCACAAATCAAAATGCTGCTCATCATTAAAAGTTAAGAGCACAAACTGGGCCTCACAGGTGAAATGAAAGCGATGTTTGTATTATTCAGGTCATGTCACTAAAGCTCACTTTTCAACACAGAAAATTACATCATTTTAAATATAAATGAACGTTGTGAATGACCAAAATGAACAGCAGCCCTTCACATTCAGTTTTGCCACATTAAGAAGAATACGGGCTGTGTAAAGCATGAAAGAAAATACCTTGATGCAAAAGCGTCTTGAACAATAACAGAAAGGTGCAAGTGTTTAAATAAGTAAAATGCTGCACTGGGAAAATAATACAATATTTGAGAAGGCTATTTGTTTTCAGATGCTACATGTAAATCTCTTATGAGCCCAAGACAGACAAATACCTCTAGTTGTTCAGCAAAATTCTCAAATGCCTTTTCCCACTGCAGGTCTGTTTGCCTCCTTATCTGGAATAGAGATCTCTTTGAGGCTAAAGCAGAAGACGTTTATGGGGAGGTTGCTAGGTGGCCAGATCAACACAAAGGGCCTCATTATGACCCAGGCGGTAATCTTCCGTCATTACCGCCATGGCGTAATGAGCGTTTACGCCGTGGGCCGATGGCGTAAAGAGCGCCACATTACGACCCATCGCGCACGAGCATTACGCCATGGCGGTAATGCAATTAATGCCATGGCGGAAAAGGCCCCTACCGGCATCGTAAAGCGAGCAAGGTGCACTTCCGCCACCGTAAGTAGCGGCCACCGTAAATAGCGGCCACCGTAATTAGCGGCCACCGTAATTAGCGGCCACCGTAAAAAGCAGAACCGGAAATAGCGTCATCGCGCCGGAACGGGAAACAGCACGTCGGCCATCATTAAAAACACAATCCATTGCCATCCTACCGAACAACACCAGATCCAACCCTATACCTGTCCCAACCAATCACCCACCCATCCAACTACCCAAAAATGCCTAAAGCTGTTAAGAAGGCATGTGACCGCCAGCGCCAGGAAAGATTCAGCCGGGAGGAACTCTGCATGCTTGCGGAGACCCTGCAAGACAACGCAGCTGTCGTTTTCTCCCCGGAAATGACCAGGACAGCGATAGGGAAAAAGAAGGCCATCTGGGCCCTGGTGGCCGAGCGCGTCAGCGCGGTGGGGACCGTACCCCGCACCCCACAGCAGTGCAGGAAGCGCTGGGACAACCTTCGCATACGGGTCATAGCCGTCATCTCTGCGAACCGCAACCTTGCCCTGGGTACCGGTGGAGGGTCGGAATCCCCACTAAAACTCCAACCGTGGGAGGAGATTTGTGCAACCACGATTGGCATGGAAGCCATTGAAGGCGTCGGAGGGATGGAAAGGGGAGCTCCGACATCAGGCGATGAAGGTAGGTGCCTCAAACAAGACATGCCATAGTCACTGCAGTCCATTCATGTGTAGCACAAGGTTGCCCTAGAGTGTAAATGCAACACATTTCCACACTGCCCATAGCCACATGCGAGCACCACCCTGTATACACTGCTGGCACCCGCATACCTGCATCCACATTCCACACTAAAAGGAGACAACCTGCATGGCCCTGCCTGAAATCTGCCTCATCTACTGACCAGAATAATGTCTATCATTGTCATTCCAAAGTCCGCAGACCCATCAATAACGCCCTCCCTCCTTTGCTCCACCACAGGCACAGATTCACACCCCGAGGACCAGGACACCCCTGCGACGAAGAGAGCCAAGAAGGCCAATAATACCGTCCCCGCACCCTCAACCTCAGCTGCAGTGAGGCAGACCCCACAACAAGCAGGACCCACTGCAAGCATACCGGACGTCCCACCGGCAAGCACCCCTGTAGTCAGCAGGCCAGCAGCAGCTGCTCCACCTCTACCAACATTGCCTGCCACATAAGGCACCGGGTCAGCGGCCAGCAGCAACATGGGTGAGACAGCTGCAATAGCTGCATGTTCAGACTCAGACATTGAGGAGCACAAAGTCAGAAGCCCCACTGACCTACTACATTCCCCCTGTTTGTCAGACGCCAGCCCCCATGAGGATCACACACAGGGGTACACAGAGGTAGAGGAGTGGCCTTCTACCCCATGCCCAGTCCTCAGTCCACAGGAGGGGAGCAGCCCCTCCATTACACCACCAGCACTGGCCATGGGCCAGCAGGGGCAGCAGTCCCTCGAGGACATCACAGAACGGCAGCAACAACTGTCCACGATGCTGGCTGAGCATGCCGCGCAATGTGTGGGGGCTAGGGCAACCATTGAACAGGCCACGGAGACCCTAAGGGCCGAAGTAGCGCAGAGTACTGCCACCCTGAGGGATGCCATGCAGGCCATGTCCAGGGAGTTCTGTGCTGAACTTGCCGGCTTGCGTCGTGCGCTCACTGAGCTCACCCACACCCTACAGGACGTGCATGCACGGGGGCAGGCAGGGACATCCTCCACTGCCAGTTCTGCACAGAGCAGCCCCGTCTGACGTTCCGGACGTAACCTGCGCTCCACAGCCAGGGGTGCCCCGGGGGCCGGGAGAGGGGGCTTGTAACAGCCTGTGGCCACTGTCACAGGCATCTGTTGACACCTACATGGGGTGTGTTGGGGTGTGCAGGGGGGAGGGGGGAGAGGGTGTGTTGGGGTGTGCAGGGGGGAGGTCGGAGGGGGTGTGTTGGGGTGTGCAGGGGGAGGGGGTGTGTCACAACGTTTCATAGTTTAAATACACTTTTTTCTTTCCCAAAATGAAATGTGTGGACATTTTCATTGCGTATGTGTGCTTTATTGGTGTACAGTCCACAGTGTGCATGTCCCAGAGACACACAGTGCCCCAAGTGCAGTCTCCATGTGATTCACACCAGCCGTGTGTGCTAGAAGCAGTGGTCGATGATACTTTGGCGCATTGCACGCCCCTCCTGTGCGTCGCCTCCTCCATGGGGTGCCGCCCCATCTACACCCTCCTCATCCTCATCGTCAGGTGGTTGCAGTTCTGCGTCAGGGGGCAGGGGCACATTCCGTCTGACGCACATATTGTGTAGCATGACACATGCCATGACGATCTTTGCCACCTTCTCATGGTGGTACAGGAGTGCCCCACCAGACCTGCTGAGGCTTTGGAACCGTGCCTTCAATAGGCCGAATGTCTGCTCTATGACCACACGAGTACGTGTATGTGCACGGTTGAAGTCCTCCTCGTGCTGGTTCTGCGGGTTCCGGACTGGTGTAAGGAGCCACCTCTTCAGGGGATAGCCTGCATCACCTGTATGTAGGCGAGAATGTATGTGTCAGTCATGTCGTCTGATCAAGAACATGATGTGCCACCATGGTTTGCATCCAACTGTTACTTCGGCTCACTTCTACATACACTAATTGATTCACACAATGCAACCAGTATATGCTCATGGCTCCCATGGCCTGTTTTCCATGCCATCACCCAATGTATGCAGAGGGGTTGAGTGCATTTTGAGTGCCCATCCTCTGTCTCCGTTCTCTGTGTTACTCACAGCCAGGTGGAGTATGCATCATTCCCCCCCCTTTCAGCCAGGTGGAGTATGCATCATTCCCCCCCCTTTCAGCCAGGTGGAGTATGCATCATTCCCCCCCCCTATCAGCCAGGTGGAGTATGCATCATCCCCCCCCCCTTTCAGCCAGGTGGAGTATGCATCACCCCCCCCCCCTTTCAGCCAGGTGGAGTATGCATCACCCCCCCCCTTTCAGCCAGGTGGAGTATGCATCATCCACCCCCCTTTCAGCCAGGTGGAGTATGCATCGGTGCGTCATTCACCTGCCCACTTCCATGACATTGGACTCATCTTGATGGAGTCACAGACCATTTGCACGTTGATTGAGTGGAACTGTTTCCGGTTGTGGTACGGTACCTCCATGGCACGTGGAACCACCAATTCCACATGGGTGCAGTCGATGGCACAAATGCAACCGGGTATGCCGGCTAGTGCATGGAAACCCACTTTGGTGTTTGCAATGTCCTGGGCAGTCCGTGGTAATGAGATGTGGTCGTCTGTGTGCTTGAGGAGGGCATCGAGCACTTGGATGAGTGTTCGTGAGAATAATGGTTGTGAAATGCCATGCAAGTGCCCCACTGTGTGCTGGTAGGTGCCTGTGGCCAGGAAGTGGAGTACAGACACTACCTTCAGTAGGGGGGGGGGTGGCGGTTGGAGTTTCTATCATGCTGACGATGTCGTTGTGTATCATGTCTACGATGGCGGTGATGTTGTCCCTGTCCAAACGGTACAGGGTGTGGATCTGCTCAGCAGTGAGGTTGAATGTATTGGCTCTGATGCGTGAGATTGGGGGCTGCCTGCGTGGTGGCACTGGCTGTGCTGGTGGGGCTTGCTGGGCCTGCCTTGCCCTCCTTCTCCTCCTGCGTCTCCTCTGTGCTGCCTGTTGTTGTTGTTGCTGTTGTAGTACATACATTGCTATCAGGTCCTCCAGCCCCAACATTGCTAGTTGTATTGGTATCATTGTGGAGTGTGACTGGGTGTGGGAAGGGGTGGGGTGTGCTCTGTTTGTACTTCCTGAGTTTGTATTGCCTTCACCTGTGCTGTTTCTGTGCACCTGTGGCAGCTGCATTCACTTTACATGGCCCTTTACGGTTGGTTCGCGATGGCGTAATTAGCACCATGGCAGTAAGGTACTTAACGGGCTGGGTGATGGCGTTAGGTGCATGTCCGCTTGGGTCGGCATTTGCGTACCTTTCTGCCATGGCGCTAAGTACGGTGTGGGCGGTCGCGTGCGCGCACCCTTAGCGCAGTTAGCGGCAGCGTTAACTACGATGCCGCTAATGGCATCTTAGTTAACGGTCACGGGTCATGATCGGACCTGGCGGAAAACGATGGCGGTAACCATTTACCGCCATCGTTTTTCACTTAGCGCCAGGGTCGTAATGAGGCCCAAAGACAGCCCTGGTTGGGTACAGTGCTTGAAAATGCAAACTATTAGACCCAAATTGTGGTCAACTCAGGATTCCAAGGAAAAATGGCAAATGCCAGCGTGGCTTCATGATGTCAGAGGGCAAAGGTGAGCCATCTGCTGCAGGATAAGAATCTCTTCAGCTGGTGAGCTCCTAAAGAACAAAAGGCTAATTGTAATGATCAAAACATAGACTAATTTGCACAGCAAAGAATTCAGCACTAACCTGATTAGATGCAGCCTGAGATGTAATGAGAATCCGTCTGGTTGCCCTGTGACCTCCAGCTATGTATAGCCAGAAGGGAACAGGGTTTCCAGGGAAACCCTCTGTGGAATAAAAGCCTGTGATGTCTTCTGAGAATGTAGTCGGAAGGTCTGTCTTTCCAGATCCAGGTTGTTAGTGAAACAGGAATCAGTATTTGCTGAAGGGACGTTGTCTGCCTAGTTGCATGTTACTGTAAAATAAAGCACCTTTGTTAGCCAGGACACAAAATCTCTTCTCTATAACTAAGATTCCTCTACCTACCCAGTGCTCTTTAGTAATGCCAAACGCTGAAAGCAGCAAAGTGTTGATCTTGCCAAACTTCGTTGACTAAAAAGGGGTTAAGAAGGTAGAGATAGAAATGTGAGTTTATGCACAGAAGAATCAGAGGATAGCGTTCTCCGTGATTCTGGGGCAGAAGTTCCTTTGATTCGGAACTTCTCGTTCCGAAGAAAATGTGGAGGAGGTTTGTAAGAAAGGTTCATGTACGATTACTATCTTGTCTGTATTCCGCATAGGACTAGATGTGTAATCTTTCGTGGAGCAAGTAGAGATACCGCTGGCTAACAGAGAAGGGAAACAGAAGTCTGGTAACAATACTGAAATCGTGTAGTTGCCTAGGATACGAGGAAGCTAATTCCTTACCCGGAAATGCCGCTTCCGAGAGTATGTGTAGCAATGAAAGCCGTGGAAACAACAAAATGCATGCGATCTAGAAGATAAAGTCAAGTTACTGTAAAAAAAGTAGAAAAGGCTTAGGCATATAACGGGAAGAAACAGAATAGCGAATTTACAAAGCGCCTGCTTGCCAGAGAAGCTACGTGGCGATCTGCAGGCTGCAGCTCAGTTTGAGTCCCGGCCGGCTCAGGGGGCAGAGTCCAACACACACCATGCAAGAAAGTAACTAGAGCTGGGTTTGCACATACAGCCACCATCTTGGGAGAACACCAGGCTAACACAGATACATGCCTCAAATGTCTCCATAGGGACTAGCACTGTCGTTGATACAGGACAGTATGCCCCCTCTGAAGAGAAGAGCATGGACAGCAGGGGTGGGTTCCCATGATCTCTCAGCCGGCGAGTAACCCTTCCAATCCACCAAATATTGAAGGGCCCCTCTGCGATACCGGAATCGCAGATAGAAGAAACTTCAAACTCAGGCCCCGAATCTGTTGACACCGGGAAAGGACGAACCTTAGCACCACGATGGAAACGATCAGGAACATCCTTCTTGAGCTGAGAAACATGAAATACTGGGTGGATCCTGGACCAGGAAGTCGAGAGGCGTAAACGGAATGAAACTGCGCCTCTAGTATCCAAGACCAGGACAGGTCCAAAATATCTGGGGGACAATTTTGAGGGTACCAGATGATGTAGAAGAAATCTGGAGGCCAACCAAACCCGATCACCCACAGACATATTCGTCTGAGGTGACCGACGCTGCTCTGCAAAGAACTTGACACGATCTTGAGATGCTTGGAGGGCTGTCCGGGCAGTCATATGGCCCTGTTCAACGTGAGAGATTAATGAGTCCACATCTGGGAACAATGAAGTGACTGGTGTGACAGTCGGGAGACAACAGAATGGAAACCGTAGGAGACATAGAAGGGACTATGTTTCAGAGATGCATGACAAGCATTATTAAAGGTGAATTCAGCCAAAGCAAGCAATTCCACCCAGTCATCCTGAGCCGCCGAGATGTAACAGCAGAAATAGCCTTCCAGTGTCTGATTTATTTATTTAATTTGCATTTTTAAAGTGCTCACACAGCCCACGGGCATCAAGGCGCAGTTACAGGAGTTGTTTGTTTGTTGCATAATTGGTTTTTTTTGTTTTTTGTCTTAGTTGAGCATATATAACACACTTAAATACCCAGAGGTTTCTAAGCCTGGACCCGGGTATCGAACCTGTGTTGCTTCGTGTCGTCTTGCTTCCAAGGCGAACACGTTGCCGCTGGGCTATCCTCCTGGGACAATGATTGAGGCATTCAGTTTGACTGTTGGTCTGTGGGGGAAATTCAGAGCTCAGGGCGTGCTTGATGTGAAGGATATGACACACCTGCTTCCAGTACCGGGAAGTATACTGAGGTCCTCTGTCTGAGATGATGGTATCAGACAAACCATGTTTGGAGAAAATGTGTTCCACAAATATCTGTGCCATGCAAGAGGCGGTGGGTACCCCGGGCAAGGGAACAAAACTGGCCAACTTGGTCAGGGTATCGATAGTTACCATTATAGCCATTGCTCCTTGCGAGGGGGCAGTTCAACTATAAAATCACTGGAGATTATCTGCCATGGCCGATCCGGCAAAGGCATTGTGAGTAACTTCCCCTGGCGGAATCTGCTGGGCCTTTTAGTGTGCAAACATACCACAAAAGAAGAAATGTAGTCCTTAACGTCAGTCAGCAGAGAAGGCCACCAAAAACACCTTTGTATAAACTTGGCAGTATTGGCAATACCTCTATGGCCAGCCGCGACGGAATCATGACATGATCGAAGAACCTCAGACCAAAGGGAATCAGTAAGAACAAAAACTTGCTGACCATGGAAAAAACATTCTTGTTCAGGTACCAATCCATGCGACTGAATGAAAGTAGGATCATCAGTTTCAAGGTTTGTTGATGCATCCTCGATACATTTCAAGAAATCATGAATGACATGAATGAATCTAGTTTTAGGAAAGATAGGTTCTGAACGAAACAAAGACACTGATGAATGTTCCTTTCTGGATAATGCGTTAGCCCGGAGATTAGTTTTTCCAGGTATGAACTGAAATTCAATGTTATAGGGGGAAAAAAATGTGCCCAGCGGGCCTGAAGGCTATTATGAGTCTGAGCATACTGGAGGGCTCTAAGGTTGTGATGCTCAGTTCGTACTATGACTGGAAACTGGGCTCCCAGAAGCAAATATCTCCACTCCTCAAAGGCCCTTTTAATAGCAAGTGGTTCCTTCTCTAGTACAGTGTAATTGATTTCTGATGAGGTCAAAGTCTTGGCGAGATAAACAATAGGACACTCCATCCCCTGTTCATCTTCTTGTAAAAGGATGGCTCCTAAGGCAAAGTGTGAGGTGTCTGATTCCAAAATGAACTTCTTATTTTGGTCTGGGGAACAAAGAATAGGTGCAGAAGTAAATCTTTCTTTAAGTTCTGTAAATGCCTGTTGAAAGAGATCCGACCAATTGAATCTAATGCCTTTCTTAGGGAGATGCGTCAAGGGGCGTATAATGTCTGAGAAGCCTGGGATAAAACGTAAAAGTTCGCAAATTCCAGAAATCTTTGATTGTCCTTGACCGAAGATAACGGAGGCTAATCCAATACTGCAGTGACTTTGGAGGGGTCCATGGAGATGCCTTCCTTGAAAAGAACACAGCATAGATAGGTTACCTTGTGAAAACAAAATCAGAATATCGAGGCTGACTACCCCAAAAGGAAACACACCGAACACGGGTTACAAAGGAACATACAAAGTACTTTATTTTATACTGAATCCAGTTACTACAAACAGAGCAAAAATCAGATAGCTATCGGCCCTCAGTGCAACACAACAAACTCCAGCATGGTTCAATGTGTTCAGTGAGAGACGCTGTACATTAGAATGCATTGGCTTTTTAAACTTTTGTGAGCACGATGTCCAACGCCCACTTAGGGTTAATATTCCGCTAATACATCACCAATCTAGGGTTCATGGCAAGTCTTGCACATCCGCATATAACTGGTTTGCTTTTAATACATATATCAACAAGCCTATATGGCAACTGTGTATTCTGGGATTTTCCATGTAGGTCTTCTAAAAACATTAATACAATGTAGTTAAACAAGTGTTCTACGTTCAGTATTTGGATACATTGTTTTTATCGTATGCTCATGGATTAGTTTCATTGCACAAGTAATCCTTTACACGCAGGTCAACGAAAGACAAGGTCTCAGTTCATGACCTCAACAAGTGGCCTGCAGGCAAGTTACACATTAGCTACGTACAGAGGTCAAGACGGCCATGTTGTATTTTTGGAATGACATCGTCCACCATTTTAACTCACAGAGTGACTTTTACAAAGCGAACCTAAAATGGCAGACTGACCTAAAATGGCGGCTTACATTGATTCTAAGGTCAGGACCTTGCAACACAGATTCCTTCGCAAGCGACTTGTGAGCAGCTTGGCGTAGGCCAATATACATATATTTATTGCGATAGGAGGCACGATATAATTTCTCTTTTGACAACCTGGTCTTGATTAAATTCACGTTTTTCTATCTTACATTAGAGGTTGTTGATCTTTAGACGACATAAGACCTCCTGTATGTGCTGGGTGTGAAGTTCTGGATCAGATGAGAACACGAGAATATCGTCCAAATATACTATGACATAGTGTAATAGTATATCGGAAAATAGATGGTGCATGAAGTGTTGGAACACCACCGGGGCAGTGGCCAACCCGAACGGCATTACCTGATATTGAAAATTACAAAAAGGATTAAGAAATGCGGTTTTCCACTCATCACCAGCTCTCATCCTGAGCGCCCAGCGGAGATCCAGTTTAGTATAAATCACAGAACCTTTCACAGCCTCCAGGATGTCTGGGATGAGTGGCATAGGGTATCTGTCCGGGATAGTGATTAGATTGAGTACTCTAAACAATACATGGACGAAGCTCTGAGGTGTTTTTCTTAGGGATGCAGAACATAGAAACTCCCGCGGGGGAAGTAGATTCCGTAATCAGTCCGTTCTTAAGATTGGTCTGGAGATAGTCCTTTAAAACTTCCTTTTCACTAACAAACAGAATATACATCCTGCCCAAAGGAACCGGATGGTCTGGTATTAGATTCAATGCGCAGTCATAGCTGCGATGTGGAGGGAGCTTGGTGTATTCAGCTACAGAAAAAAGCTCCTGATACTGGGAAGTAGCGTCATCGCACAGGAACGGGAAAGAGCACAGCAGCCATCTTTAAAAACACAATCCATTGCCATCCACCACAAGCAGGAGCCATCTGAGCCCCAGAACTCCAACACACCTCCACCACTACCTGTTGCAATTTAGGATGCCAAAAGTAGTGAAAAAAATGGGAGATCGGCTGCGCCAGGAGCGCTTCTCCAGAGAGGAGCTCACCATGTTAGCAGAGACACTGCAGGAACATGCAGATGTGGTGTTTGCAAACGACATGTCCCGTCCAGCACTGCAGTGTAAAAATCAGATTTGGGCAGAGGTCGCCCAGAGAGTCAGTGCCGTCGGCACCACACCCTGCACACCCAAACAATGCCGTAAGCGCTGGGATGACCTACGTCTACGTGTGCAAAGTATACTCTCCGCCAACTGAAACCTTGGGATGGCGACAAGTGGAGATGCGGAGTCACCCATAAAACTCCAACCATGGGAGGAATATGTGCCATCCACCATAGGCACCGAGGCAATAGAGGGAGTAGGGGACATGGAGCGAGGAGCCCCGTCATCAGTCGATGCAGGTAGGTGTCTCTAATTAAACAATGCCAACACCACCACAATGATGTCCACCTGACTTGACAGTGCAATGATGTCGAGCAGGGTCCACCAGACACATAAGCACAAGACTGCCTACAGGCAGTGCAGAGCATCACTGTTACACTCACCTGACTCCCACAGAGGCGCTGGCCTGGTTCGCGCTGCTGTGACCTCTTCTAAGGTGATGCACAGGGTTCGGAAGACAGACTGGACCAGGCCCCCAAATCTGGCTTGTCTGGCTCGCAGAAGTATCCTTCTGTAGGCGAAAATAGGGGATTAACTGTCTGCGGGGTAATGCAATCGGCCTCCCACTTTCCCCTCTCACCCTCCTTGAAACCCTTCTGTGATTTCTCGTAGCGTCTCACCTTAGGGTCTGGAAGGACGAGCTCTCCATCCTGCTTCTGATGCAGGGGCGCGTTGGTATCCAGTTACTTCACTGGATTTTCAGATTGGTGAGAACCAAACTTACTTGGCTTCCAGATAAGTTTTTTGATAAGAGGTTCCCCTTGTGTCCATGCATTAATGTACTAATGCTAGTGTCTTATTCCCCATAGGGGCCGGGGTACGGAATGCCGGGGAACAGGCACCGACCCGAGATGAGAGGTGAAATCCTTGTAGAAATCAGGTAAGTCTTTAATGAGCGTTTTTTGGTAATGTCTTTTCATTCGCTCATTAACGCTGATGTCTCTTTTTCCCCTTAGGGGCCGGGGTCCGGAAATGCTAGGATGCGGCGCGGACCCGAAATGAAGAGGGAATGAATCAACAGGTAAGTCTTAACATGGAGATTTAGATTTCCTTATTCCCTTCTATCTCTCACCTTTTGTTCTGGTCTTTTTCGCCCTAGGTGCTGGGGCGTGACTGCGAATCCGGATGATCACTGCTGAACATGGAGGCGCCCTGTAAAGGTGAGTGGAATGCGGCGCTGCAGCGATCGACGCGATGAGCTTTTAAATTAAAGTCTTCCTTTTCAGGATTGTCGGCGAGATGTCTCCGGGATGCGGATTTAGCAGGTAAGGACTTTTCCTTCTTCTGTTCTCTTCTTCTCTTCCTTTGCAGGTGATCCAGGATGCTGGCAGGCGTGGCAGAAGTCAGGATGCAGGAGCAGACACGGTGAGCGTCCAGCTGCTAGATGCAGAACAACGCGAAGCACGTGTGGCTGTTCGGGTGGGGTTTAAATAGCCTTGGAAGAAGTTCCAGGTATGTATCCTTCCTCCAATCAGGTATGTATCCTTCCCCGACCACACCCGGATGGTAAATTAGTCCCACAGGTAAAGTAGTTCCTTTCAGGCCTCAAGGAGGCCGGGATCCTGCAGCATGGTCTGCATCAGGTAAGTGCACCCAAGCATTCCCGTAATGAGCCTGGCACCTATGGTGCCAGGACTGATGTCTTTTATGAGCCTGGCGCCATAGGCGCCAGGACACTGTCCAAAGGGCCCCTATATGGGGTTGCTGGGTCCTTCCTTGGGGACTGGATGTCCGCTTTCGGGGACGCCGGGCTTGAACCGGCTCCCCGGGAGCGGGCATCATGACAGCACTCCCCCCCAAGGCCCCTCCCAAAGTTGTTCCCTCCGGGGGTTTTGGTTTGTCTGGGAAGAGTCGGTGGAATTTCCATTGTGACTAACTTCCCCTGGCGGAATCTGCTGGGCCTTTTACTGTGCAAACATACCACAAAAGAAGAAATGTAGTCCTTAACGTCAGTCAGCAGAGAAGGCCACCAAAAACACCTTTGTATAAACTTGGCAGTATTGGCAATACCTCTATGGCCAGCCGCGACAGAATCATGACATGATCGAAGAACCTCAGACCAAAGGGAATCAGTAAGAACAAAAACTTGCTGACCATGGAAAAAACATTCTTGTTCAGGTACCAATCCATGCGACTGAATGAAAGTAGGATCATCAGTTTCAAGGTTTGTTGATGCATCCTCGATACATTTCAAGAAATCATGAATGACATGAATGAATCTAGTTTTAGGAAAGATAGGTTCTGAACGAAACAAAGACACTGATGAATGTTCCTTTCTGGATAATGCGTTAGCCCGGAGATTAGTTTTTCCAGGTATGAACTGAAATTCAATGTTATAGGGGGAAAAAAATGTGCCCAGCGGGCCTGAAGGCTATTATGAGTCTGAGCATACTGGAGGGCTCTAAGGTTGTGATGCTCAGTTCGTACTATGACTGGAAACTGGGCTCCCAGAAGCAAATATCTCCACTCCTCAAAGGCCCTTTTAATAGCAAGTGGTTCCTTCTCTAGTACAGTGTAATTGATTTCTGATGAGGTCAAAGTCTTGGCGAGATAAACAATAGGACACTCCATCCCCTGTTCATCTTCTTGTAAAAGGATGGCTCCTAAGGCAAAGTGTGAGGTGTCTGATTCCAAAATGAACTTCTTATTTTGGTCTGGGGAACAAAGAATAGGTGCAGAAGTAAATCTTTCTTTAAGTTCTGTAAATGCCTGTTGAAAGAGATCCGACCAATTGAATCTAATGCCTTTCTTAGGGAGATGCGTCAAGGGGCGTATAATGTCTGAGAAGCCTGGGATAAAACGTAAAAGTTCGCAAATTCCAGAAATCTTTGATTGTCCTTGACCGAAGATAACGGAGGCTAATCCAATACTGCAGTGACTTTGGAGGGGTCCATGGAGATGCCTTCCTTGAAAAGAACACAGCATAGATAGGTTACCTTGTGAAAACAAAATCAGAATATCGAGGCTGACTACCCCAAAAGGAAACACACCGAACACGGGTTACAAAGGAACATACAAAGTACTTTATTTTATACTGAATCCAGTTACTACAAACAGAGCAAAAATCAGATAGCTATCGGCCCTCAGTGCAACACAACAAACTCCAGCATGGTTCAATGTGTTCAGTGAGAGACGCTGTACATTACAATGCATTGGCTTTTTAAACTTTTGTGAGCACGATGTCCAACGCCCACTTAGGGTTAATATTCCGCTAATACATCACCAATCTAGGGTTCATGGCAAGTCTTGCACATCCGCATATAACTGGTTTGCTTTTAATACATATATCAACAAGCCTATATGGCAACTGTGTATTCTGGGATTTTCCATGTAGGTCTTCTAAAAACATTAATACAATGTAGTTAAACAAGTGTTCTACGTTCAGTATTTGGATACATTGTTTTTATCGTATGCTCATGGATTAGTTTCATTGCACAAGTAATCCTTTACACGCAGGTCAACGAAAGACAAGGTCTCAGTTCATGACCTCAACAAGTGGCCTGCAGGAAAGTTACACATTAGCTACGTACAGAGGTCAAGACGGCCATGTTGTATTTTTGGAATGACATCGTCCACCATTTTAACTCACAGAGTGACTTTTACAAAGCGAACCTAAAATGGCAGATTGACCTAAAATGGCGGCTTACATTGATTCTAAGGTCAGGACCTTGCAACACAGATTCCTTCGCAAGCGACTTGTGAGCAGCTTGGCGTAGGCCAATATACATATATTTATTGCGATAGGAGGCACGATATAATTTCTCTTTTGACAACCTGGTCTTGATTAAATTCACGTTTTTCTATCTTACATTAGAGGTTGTTGATCTTTAGACGACATAAGACCTCCTGTACGTGCTGGTTGTGAAGTTCTGGATCAGATGAGAACACGAGAATATCGTCCAAATATACTATGACATAGTGTAATAGTATATCGGAAAATAGATGGTGCATGAAGTGTTGGAACACCACCGGGGCAGTGGCCAACCCGAACGGCATTACCTGATATTGAAAATTACAAAAAGGATTAAGAAATGCGGTTTTCCACTCATCACCAGCTCTCATCCTGAGCGCCCAGCGGAGATCCAGTTTAGTATAAATCACAGAACCTTTCACAGCCTCCAGGATGTCTGGGATGAGTGGCATAGGGTATCTGTCCGGGATAGTGATTAGATTGAGTACTCTAAACAATACATGGACGAAGCTCTGAGGTGTTTTTCTTAGGGATGCAGAACATAGAAACTCCCGCGGGGGAAGTAGATTCCGTAATCAGTCCGTTCTTAAGATTGGTCTGGAGATAGTCCTTTAAAACTTCCTTTTCACTAACAAACAGAATATACATCCTGCCCAAAGGAACCGGATGGTCTGGTATTAGATTCAATGCGCAGTCATAGCTGCGATGTGGAGGGAGCTTGGTGTATTCAGCTACAGAAAAAAGCTCCTGATACTGGGAAGTAGCGTCATCGCACAGGAACGGGAAAGAGCACAGCGGCCATCTTTAAAAACACAATCCATTGCCATCCACCACAAGCAGGAGCCATCTGAGCCCCAGAACTCCAACACACCTCCACCACTACCTGTTGCAATTTAGGATGCCAAAAGTAGTGAAAAAAATGGGAGATCGGCTGCGCCAGGAGCGCTTCTCCAGAGAGGAGCTCACCATGTTAGCAGAGACACTGCAGGAACATGCAGATGTGGTGTTTGCAAACGACATGTCCCGTCCAGCACTGCAGTGTAAAAATCAGATTTGGGCAGAGGTCGCCCAGAGAGTCAGTGCCGTCGGCACCACACCCCGCACACCCAAACAATGCCGTAAGCGCTGGGATGACCTACGTCTACGTGTGCAAAGTATACTCTCCGCCAACTGAAACCTTGGGATGGCGACAAGTGGAGATGCGGAGTCACCCATAAAACTCCAACCATGGGAGGAATATGTGCCATCCACCATAGGCACCGAGGCAATAGAGGGAGTATGGGACATGGAGCGAGGAGCCCCGTCATTAGTCGATGCAGGTAGGTGTCTCTAATTAAACAATGCCAACACCACCACGATGATGTCCACCTGACTTGACAGTGCAATGATGTCGAGCAGGGTCCACCAGACACATAAGCACAAGACTGCCTACAGGCAGTTCAGAGCATCACTGTTACACTCACCTGACTCCCACAGAGGCGCTGGCCTGGTTCGCGCTGCTGTGACCTCTTCTAAGGTGATGCACAGGGTTCGGAAGACAGACTGGACCAGGCCCCCAAATCTGGCTTGTCTGGCTCGCAGAAGTATCCTTCTGTAGGCGAAAATAGGGGATTAACTGTCTGCGGGATAATGCAATCGGCCTCCCACTTTCCCCTCTCACCCTCCTTGAAACCCTTCTGTGATTTCTCGTAGCGTCTCACCTTAGGGTCTGGAAGGACGAGCTCTCCATCCTGCTTCTGATGCAGGGGCGCGTTGGTATCCAGTTACTTCACTGGATTTTCAGATTGGTGAGAACCAAACTTACTTGGCTTCCAGATAAGTTTTTTGATAAGAGGTTCCCCTTGTGTCCATGCATTAATGTACTAATGCTAGTGTCTTATTCCCCATAGGGGCCGGGGTACGGAATGCCGGGGAACAGGCACCGACCCGAGATGAGAGGTGAAATCCTTGTAGAAATCAGGTAAGTCTTTAATGAGCGTTTTTTGGTAATGTCTTTTCATTCGCTCATTAACGCTGATGTCTCTTTTTCCCCTTAGGGGCCGGGGTCCGGAAATGCTAGGATGCGGCGCGGACCCGAAATGAAGAGGGAATGAATCAACAGGTAAGTCTTAACATGGAGATTTAGATTTCCTTATTCCCTTCTATCTCTCACCTTTTGTTCTGGTCTTTTTCGCCCTAGGTGCTGGGGCGTGACTGCGAATCCGGATGATCACTGCTGAACATGGAGGCGCCCTGTAAAGGTGAGTGGAATGCGGCGCTGCAGCGATCGACGCGATGAGCTTTTAAATTAAAGTCTTCCTTTTCAGGATTGTCGGCGAGATGTCTCCGGGATGCGGATTTAGCAGGTAAGGACTTTTCCTTCTTCTGTTCTCTTCTTCTCTTCCTTTGCAGGTGATACAGGATGCTGGCAGGCGTGGCAGAAGTCAGGATGCAGGAGCAGACACGGTGAGCGTCCAGCTGCTAGATGCAGAACAACGCGAAGCACGTGTGGCTGTTCGGGTGGGGTTTAAATAGCCTTGGAAGAAGTTCCAGGTATGTATCCTTCCTCCAATCAGGTATGTATCCTTCCCCGACCACACCCGGATGGTAAATTAGTCCCACAGGTAAAGTAGTTCCTTTCGGGCCTCAAGGAGGCCGGGATCCTGCAGCATGGTCTGCATCAGGTAAGTGCACCCAAGCATTCCCGTAATGAGCCTGGCACCTATGGTGCCAGGACTGATGTCTTTTATGAGCCTGGCGCCATAGGCGCCAGGACACTGTCCAAAGGGCCCCTATATGGGGTTGCTGGGTCCTTCCTTGGGGACTGGATGTCCGCTTTCGGGGACGCCGGGCTTGAACCGGCTCCCCGGGAGCGGGCATCATGACAGCACTCCCCCCCAAGGCCCCTCCCAAAGTTGTTCCCTCCGGGGGTTTTGGTTTGTCTGGGAAGAGTCGGTGGAATTTCCATTGTGACTAACTTCCCCTGGCGGAATCTGCTGGGCCTTTTACTGTGCAAACATACCACAAAAGAAGAAATGTAGTCCTTAACGTCAGTCAGCAGAGAAGGCCACCAAAAACACCTTTGTATAAACTTGGCAGTATTGGCAATACCTCTATGGCCAGCCGCGACAGAATCATGACATGATCGAAGAACCTCAGACCAAAGGGAATCAGTAAGAACAAAAACTTGCTGACCATGGAAAAAACATTCTTGTTCAGGTACCAATCCATGCGACTGAATGAAAGTAGGATCATCAGTTTCAAGGTTTGTTGATGCATCCTCGATACATTTCAAGAAATCATGAATGACATGAATGAATCTAGTTTTAGGAAAGATAGGTTCTGAACGAAACAAAGACACTGATGAATGTTCCTTTCTGGATAATGCGTTAGCCCGGAGATTAGTTTTTCCAGGTATGAACTGAAATTCAATGTTATAGGGGGAAAAAAATGTGCCCAGCGGGCCTGAAGGCTATTATGAGTCTGAGCATACTGGAGGGCTCTAAGGTTGTGATGCTCAGTTCGTACTATGACTGGAAACTGGGCTCCCAGAAGCAAATATCTCCACTCCTCAAAGGCCCTTTTAATAGCAAGTGGTTCCTTCTCTAGTACAGTGTAATTGATTTCTGATGAGGTCAAAGTCTTGGCGAGATAAACAATAGGACACTCCATCCCCTGTTCATCTTCTTGTAAAAGGATGGCTCCTAAGGCAAAGTGTGAGGTGTCTGATTCCAAAATGAACTTCTTATTTTGGTCTGGGGAACAAAGAATAGATGCAGAAGTAAATCTTTCTTTAAGTTCTGTAAATGCCTGTTGAAAGAGATCCGACCAATTGAATCTAATGCCTTTCTTAGGGAGATGCGTCAAGGGGCGTATAATGTCTGAGAAGCCTGGGATAAAACGTAAAAGTTCGCAAATTCCAGAAATCTTTGATTGTCCTTGACCGAAGATAACGGAGGCTAATCCAATACTGCGGTGACTTTGGAGGGGTCCATGGAGATGCCTTCCTTGAAAAGAACAGAGCATAGATAGGTTACCTTGTGAAAACAAAATCAGAATATCGAGGCTGACTACCCCAAAAGGAAACACACCGAACACGGGTTACAAAGGAACATACAAAGTACTTTATTTTATACTGAATCCAGTTACTACAAACAGAGCAAAAATCAGATAGCTATCGGCCCTCAGTGCAACACAACAAACTCCAGCATGGTTCAATGTGTTCAGTGAGAGACGCTGTACATTAGAATGCATTGGCTTTTTAAACTTTTGTGAGCACGATGTCCAACGCCCACTTAGGGTTAATATTCCGCTAATACATCACCAATCTAGGGTTCATGGCAAGTCTTGCACATCCGCATATAACTGGTTTGCTTTTAATACATATATCAACAAGCCTATATGGCAACTGTGTATTCTGGGATTTTCCATGTAGGTCTTCTAAAAACATTAATACAATGTAGTTAAACAAGTGTTCTACGTTCAGTATTTGGATACATTGTTTTTATCGTATGCTCATGGATTAGTTTCATTGCACAAGTAATCCTTTACACGCAGGTCAACGAAAGACAAGGTCTCAGTTCATGACCTCAACAAGTGGCCTGCAGGAAAGTTACACATTAGCTACGTACAGAGGTCAAGACGGCCATGTTGTATTTTTGGAATGACATCGTCCACCATTTTAACTCACAGAGTGACTTTTACAAAGCGAACCTAAAATGGCAGATTGACCTAAAATGGCGGCTTACATTGATTCTAAGGTCAGGACCTTGCAACACAGATTCCTTCGCAAGCGACTTGTGAGCAGCTTGGCGTAGGCCAATATACATATATTTATTGCGATAGGAGGCACGATATAATTTCTCTTTTGACAACCTGGTCTTGATTAAATTCACGTTTTTCTATCTTACATTAGAGGTTGTTGATCTTTAGACGACATAAGACCTCCTGTACGTGCTGGGTGTGAAGTTCTGCATCAGATGAGAACACGAGAATATCGTCCAAATATACTATGACATAGTGTAATAGTATATCGGAAAATAGATGGTGCATGAAGTGTTGGAACACCACCGGGGCAGTGGCCAACCCGAACGGCATTACCTGATATTGAAAATTACAAAAAGGATTAAGAAATGCGGTTTTCCACTCATCACCAGCTCTCATCCTGAGCGCCCAGCGGAGATCCAGTTTAGTATAAATCACAGAACCTTTCACAGCCTCCAGGATGTCTGGGATGAGTGGCATAGGGTATCTGTCCGGGATAGTGATTAGATTGAGTACTCTAAACAATACATGGACGAAGCTCTGAGGTGTTTTTCTTAGGGATGCAGAACATAGAAACTCCCGCGGGGGAAGTAGATTCCGTAATCAGTCCGTTCTTAAGATTGGTCTGGAGATAGTCCTTTAAAACTTCCTTTTCACTAACAAACAGAATATACATCCTGCCCAAAGGAACCGGATGGTCTGGTATTAGATTCAATGCGCAGTCATAGCTGCGATGTGGAGGGAGCTTGGTGTATTCAGCTACAGAAAAAAGCTCCTGATACTGGGAAGTAGCGTCATCGCACAGGAACGGGAAAGAGCACAGCGGCCATCTTTAAAAACACAATCCATTGCCATCCACCACAAGCAGGAGCCATCTGAGCCCCAGAACTCCAACACACCTCCACCACTACCTGTTGCAATTTAGGATGCCAAAAGTAGTGAAAAAAATGGGAGATCGGCTGCGCCAGGAGCGCTTCTCCAGAGAGGAGCTCACCATGTTAGCAGAGACACTGCAGGAACATGCAGATGTGGTGTTTGCAAACGACATGTCCCGTCCAGCACTGCAGTGTAAAAATCAGATTTGGGCAGAGGTCGCCCAGAGAGTCAGTGCCGTCGGCACCACACCCCGCACACCCAAACAATGCCGTAAGCGCTGGGATGACCTACGTCTACGTGTGCAAAGTATACTCTCCGCCAACTGAAACCTTGGGATGGCGACAAGTGGAGATGCGGAGTCACCCATAAAACTCCAACCATGGGAGGAATATGTGCCATCCACCATAGGCACCGAGGCAATAGAGGGAGTAGGGGACATGGAGCGAGGAGCCCCGTCATCAGTCGATGCAGGTAGGTGTCTCTAATTAAACAATGCCAACACCCCCACGATGATGTCCACCTGACTTGACAGTGCAATGATGTCGAGCAGGGTCCACCAGACACATAAGCACAAGACTGCCTACAGGCAGTTCAGAGCATCACTGTTACACTCACCTGACTCCCACAGAGGCGCTGGCCTGGTTCGCGCTGCTGTGACCTCTTCTAAGGTGATGCACAGGGTTCGGAAGACAGACTGGACCAGGCCCCCAAATTTGGCTTGTCTGGCTCGCAGAAGTATCCTTCTGTAGGCGAAAATAGGGGATTAACTGTCTGCGGGATAATGCAATCGGCCTCCCACTTTCCCCTCTCACCCTCCTTGAAACCCTTCTGTGATCTCTCGTAGCGTCTCACCTTAGGGTCTGGAAGGACGAGCTCTCCATCCTGCTTCTGATGCAGGGGCGCGTTGGTATCCAGTTACTTCACTGGATTTTCAGATTGGTGAGAACCAAACTTACTTGGCTTCCAGATAAGTTTTTTGATAAGAGGTTCCCCTTGTGTCCATGCATTAATGTACTAATGCTAGTGTCTTATTCCCCATAGGGGCCGGGGTACGGAATGCCGGGGAACAGGCACCGACCCGAGATGAGAGGTGAAATCCTTGTAGAAATCAGGTAAGTCTTTAATGAGCGTTTTTTGGTAATGTCTTTTCATTCGCTCATTAACGCTGATGTCTCTTTTTCCCCTTAGGGGCCGGGGTCCGGAAATGCTAGGATGCGGCGCGGACCCGAAATGAAGAGGGAATGAATCAACAGGTAAGTCTTAACATGGAGATTTAGATTTCCTTATTCCCTTCTATCTCTCACCTTTTGTTCTGGTCTTTTTCGCCCTAGGTGCTGGGGCGTGACTGCGAATCCGGATGATCACTGCTGAACATGGAGGCGCCCTGTAAAGGTGAGTGGAATGCGGCGCTGCAGCGATCGACGCGATGAGCTTTTAAATTAAAGTCTTCCTTTTCAGGATTGTCGGCGAGATGTCTCCGGGATGCGGATTTAGCAGGTAAGGACTTTTCCTTCTTCTGTTCTCTTCTTCTCTTCCTTTGCAGGTGATCCAGGATGCTGGCAGGCGTGGCAGAAGTCAGGATGCAGGAGCAGACACGGTGAGCGTCCAGCTGCTAGATGCAGAACAACGCGAAGCACGTGTGGCTGTTCGGGTGGGGTTTAAATAGCCTTGGAAGAAGTTCCAGGTATGTATCCTTCCTCCAATCAGGTATGTATCCTTCCCCGACCACACCCGGATGGTAAATTAGTCCCACAGGTAAAGTAGTTCCTTTCAGGCCTCATGGAGGCCGGGATCCTGCAGCATGGTCTGCATCAGGTAAGTGCACCCAAGCATTCCCGTAATGAGCCTGGCACCTATGGTGCCAGGACTGATGTCTTTTATGAGCCTGGCGCCATAGGCGCCAGGACACTGTCCAAAGGGCCCCTATATGGGGTTGCTGGGTCCTTCCTTGGGGACTGGATGTCCGCTTTCGGGGACGCCGGGCTTGAACCGGCTCCCCGGGAGCGGGCATCATGACAGCACTCCCCCCCAAGGCCCCTCCCAAAGTTGTTCCCTCCGGGGGTTTTGGTTTGTCTGGGAAGAGTCGGTGGAATTTCCATTGTGACTAACTTCCCCTGGCGGAATCTGCTGGGCCTTTTACTGTGCAAACATACCACAAAAGAAGAAATGTAGTCCTTAACGTCAGTCAGCAGAGAAGGCCACCAAAAACACCTTTGTATAAACTTGGCAGTATTGGCAATACCTCTATGGCCAGCCGCGACAGAATCATGACATGATCGAAGAACCTCAGACCAAAGGGAATCAGTAAGAACAAAAACTTGCTGACCATGGAAAAAACATTCTTGTTCAGGTACCAATCCATGCGACTGAATGAAAGTAGGATCATCAGTTTCAAGGTTTGTTGATGCATCCTCGATACATTTCAAGAAATCATGAATGACATGAATGAATCTAGTTTTAGGAAAGATAGGTTCTGAACGAAACAAAGACACTGATGAATGTTCCTTTCTGGATAATGCGTTAGCCCGGAGATTAGTTTTTCCAGGTATGAACTGAAATTCAATGTTATAGGGGGAAAAAAATGTGCCCAGCGGGCCTGAAGGCTATTATGAGTCTGAGCATACTGGAGGGCTCTAAGGTTGTGATGCTCAGTTCGTACTATGACTGGAAACTGGGCTCCCAGAAGCAAATATCTCCACTCCTCAAAGGCCCTTTTAATAGCAAGTGGTTCCTTCTCTAGTACAGTGTAATTGATTTCTGATGAGGTCAAAGTCTTGGCGAGATAAACAATAGGACACTCCATCCCCTGTTCATCTTCTTGTAAAAGGATGGCTCCTAAGGCAAAGTGTGAGGTGTCTGATTCCAAAATGAACTTCTTATTTTGGTCTGGGGAACAAAGAATAGGTGCAGAAGTAAATCTTTCTTTAAGTTCTGTAAATGCCTGTTGAAAGAGATCCGACCAATTGAATCTAATGCCTTTCTTAGGGAGATGCGTCAAGGGGCGTATAATGTCTGAGAAGCCTGGGATAAAACGTAAAAGTTCGCAAATTCCAGAAATCTTTGATTGTCCTTGACCGAAGATAACGGAGGCTAATCCAATACTGCAGTGACTTTGGAGGGGTCCATGGAGATGCCTTCCTTGAAAAGAACACAGCATAGATAGGTTACCTTGTGAAAACAAAATCAGAATATCGAGGCTGACTACCCCAAAAGGAAACACACCGAACACGGGTTACAAAGGAACATACAAAGTACTTTATTTTATACTGAATCCAGTTACTACAAACAGAGCAAAAATCAGATAGCTATCGGCCCTCAGTGCAACACAACAAACTCCAGCATGGTTCAATGTGTTCAGTGAGAGACGCTGTACATTAGAATGCATTGGCTTTTTAAACTTTTGTGAGCACGATGTCCAACGCCCACTTAAGGTTAATATTCCGCTAATACATCACCAATCTAGGGTTCATGGCAAGTCTTGCACATCCGCATATAACTGGTTTGCTTTTAATACATATATCAACAAGCCTATATGGCAACTGTGTATTCTGGGATTTTCCATGTAGGTCTTCTAAAAACATTAATACAATGTAGTTAAACAAGTGTTCTACGTTCAGTATTTGGATACATTGTTTTTATCGTATGCTCATGGATTAGTTTCATTGCACAAGTAATCCTTTACACGCAGGTCAACGAAAGACAAGGTCTCAGTTCATGACCTCAACAAGTGGCCTGCAGGAAAGTTACACATTAGCTACGTACAGAGGTCAAGACGGCCATGTTGTATTTTTGGAATGACATCGTCCACCATTTTAACTCACAGAGTGACTTTTACAAAGCGAACCTAAAATGGCAGATTGACCTAAAATGGCGGCTTACATTGATTCTAAGGTCAGGACCTTGCAACACAGATTCCTTCGCAAGCGACTTGTGAGCAGCTTGGCGTAGGCCAATATACATATATTTATTGCGATAGGAGGCACGATATAATTTCTCTTTTGACAACCTGGTCTTGATTAAATTCACGTTTTTCTATCTTACATTAGAGGTTGTTGATCTTTAGACGACATAAGACCTCCTGTACGTGCTGGGTGTGAAGTTCTGGATCAGATGAGAACACGAGAATATCGTCCAAATATACTATGACATAGTGTAATAGTATATCGGAAAATAGATGGTGCATGAAGTGTTGGAACACCACCGGGGCAGTGGCCAACCCGAACGGCATTACCTGATATTGAAAATTACAAAAAGGATTAAGAAATGCGGTTTTCCACTCATCACCAGCTCTCATCCTGAGCGCCCAGCGGAGATCCAGTTTAGTATAAATCACAGAACCTTTCACAGCCTCCAGGATGTCTGGGATGAGTGGCATAGGGTATCTGTCCGGGATAGTGATTAGATTGAGTACTCTAAACAATACATGGACGAAGCTCTGAGGTGTTTTTCTTAGGGATGCAGAACATAGAAACTCCCGCGGGGGAAGTAGATTCCGTAATCAGTCCGTTCTTAAGATTGGTCTGGAGATAGTCCTTTAAAACTTCCTTTTCACTAACAAACAGAATATACATCCTGCCCAAAGGAACCGGATGGTCTGGTATTAGATTCAATGCGCAGTCATAGCTGCGATGTGGAGGGAGCTTGGTGTATTCAGCTACAGAAAAAAGCTCCTGATACTGGGAAGTAGCGTCATCGCACAGGAACGGGAAAGAGCACAGCGGCCATCTTTAAAAACACAATCCATTGCCATCCACCACAAGCAGGAGCCATCTGAGCCCCAGAACTCCAACACACCTCCACCACTACCTGTTGCAATTTAAGATGCCAAAAGTAGTGAAAAAAATGGGAAATCGGCTGCGCCAGGAGCGCTTCTCCAGAGAGGAGCTCACCATGTTAGCAGAGACACTGCAGGAACATGCAGATGTGGTGTTTGCAAACGACATGTCCCGTCCAGCACTGCAGTGTAAAAATCAGATTTGGGCAGAGGTCGCCCAGAGAGTCAGTGCCGTCGGCACCACACCCCGCACACCCAAACAATGCCGTAAGCGCTGGGATGACCTACGTCTACGTGTGCAAAGTATACTCTCCGCCAACTGAAACCTTGGGATGGCGACAAGTGGAGATGCGGAGTCACCCATAAAACTCCAACCATGGGAGGAATATGTGCCATCCACCATAGGCACCGAGGCAATAGAGGGAGTAGGGGACATGGAGCGAGGAGCCCCGTCATCAGTCGATGCAGGTAGGTGTCTCTAATTAAACAATGCCAACACCACCACGATGATGTCCACCTGACTTGACAGTGCAATGATGTCGAGCAGGGTCCACCAGACACATAAGCACAAGACTGCCTACAGGCAGTTCAGAGCATCACTGTTACACTCACCTGACTCCCACAGAGGCGCTGGCCTGGTTCGCGCTGCTGTGACCTCTTCTAAGGTGATGCACAGGGTTCGGAAGACAGACTGGACCAGGCCCCCAAATCTGGCTTGTCTGGCTCGCAGAAGTATCCTTCTGTAGGCGAAAATAGGGGATTAACTGTCTGCGGGATAATGCAATCGGCCTCCCACTTTCCCCTCTCACCCTCCTTGAAACCCTTCTGTGATTTCTCGTAGCGTCTCACCTTAGGGTCTGGAAGGACGAGCTCTCCATCCTGCTTCTGATGCAGGGGCGCGTTGGTATCCAGTTACTTCACTGGATTTTCAGATTGGTGAGAACCAAACTTACTTGGCTTCCAGATAAGTTTTTTGATAAGAGGTTCCCCTTGTGTCCATGCATTAATGTACTAATGCTAGTGTCTTATTCCCCATAGGGGCCGGGGTACGGAATGCCGGGGAACAGGCACCGACCCGAGATGAGAGGTGAAATCCTTGTAGAAATCAGGTAAGTCTTTAATGAGCGTTTTTTGGTAATGTCTTTTCATTCGCTCATTAACGCTGATGTCTCTTTTTCCCCTTAGGGGCCGGGGTCCGGAAATGCTAGGATGCGGCGCGGACCCGAAATGAAGAGGGAATGAATCAACAGGTAAGTCTTAACATGGAGATTTAGATTTCCTTATTCCCTTCTATCTCTCACCTTTTGTTCTGGTCTTTTTCGCCCTAGGCGCTGGGGCGTGACTGCGAATCCGGATGATCACTGCTGAACATGGAGGCGCCCTGTAAAGGTGAGTGGAATGCGGCGCTGCAGCGATCGACGCGATGAGCTTTTAAATTAAAGTCTTCCTTTTCAGGATTGTCGGCGAGATGTCTCCGGGATGCGGATTTAGCAGGTAAGGACTTTTCCTTCTTCTGTTCTCTTCTTCTCTTCCTTTGCAGGTGATCCAGGATGCTGGCAGGCGTGGCAGAAGTCAGGATGCAGGAGCAGACACGGTGAGCGTCCAGCTGCTAGATGCAGAACAACGCGAAGCACGTGTGGCTGTTCGGGTGGGGTTTAAATAGCCTTGGAAGAAGTTCCAGGTATGTATCCTTCCTCCAATCAGGTATGTATCCTTCCCCGACCACACCCGGATGGTAAATTAGTCCCACAGGTAAAGTAGTTCCTTTCAGGCCTCAAGGAGGCCGGGATCCTGCAGCATGGTCTGCAACAGGTAAGTGCACCCAAGCATTCCCGTAATGAGCCTGGCACCTATGGTGCCAGGACTGATGTCTTTTATGAGCCTGGCGCCATAGGCGCCAGGACACTGTCCAAAGGGCCCCTATATGGGGTTGCTGGGTCCTTCCTTGGGGACTGGATGTCCGCTTTCGGGGACGCCGGGCTTGAACCGGCTCCCCGGGAGCGGGCATCATGACAGCACTCCCCCCCAAGGCCCCTCCCAAAGTTGTTCCCTCCGGGGGTTTTGGTTTGTCTGGGAAGAGTCGGTGGAATTTCCTGACTAATCGAGGTGCATGCACATGGTCGCTGGGTTCCCACGACCTCTCCTGAGGTCCGTACCTCTTCCAATCAATTAGGTAGAACAGTTTTGACCTAGACATTTTTGAGTCTAAAATGTTCTTCACTTCGAATTCGGGCTCCCCATCTATTAGAATAGGTTCTGGAGGTTTGAGTAGCCGGGTTCCGGGTACCACTGGTTTCAGAAGTGACACATGAAAAACAGGGTGAATTCGCATACTAGCTGGTAAATCAAGTTTAACAGCCACTGGGTTAATTATTGCAGTAATAGAATAAGGTCCCAGATATTTTGGGTTAAAAGTTCGAGGCCCTTTGAGTGGTAAATGTCTGGTAGCTAACCACACTCGATCCCCAATCTGATACAGAGGTGCTTCGCTCCGATGTAGATCAGCATTCTCCTTGTATTTTCTCTTGGCTTGTTGTAAATGCGTAGTTGCCTCTTTGAAGGCTTGGGTAATTGTAGAATGCAGATGTTCTACTGCAGGCATTCCGAGGTTCTGAGGTGAGTCAAGTTTTGAGGTTCGAGGGTGATGCCCAAACAAACTATAAAAAGGACTGTGGCCAGTTCCAGAGTGTACCGAATTATTATATGTGTATTCGGCTATCCAAAGAATGTCTTTCTAGTTGCTTTCAGATTGCTGTAACATACACCGTAAGTACTGTTCAAAGGTCTGATTGGTCCTCTCGGTCTGACCATCGGTCTGAGGGTGGTGACTGGTCGATAATCTTACGTCGATCTGCGCCATTTGACAACATTTGCCCCAGAAGTGGGAAATGAATTGGCTTCTCCGGTCAGAGATTAGTATAGATGGGAATCCATGTAGCCAAACAATATTTTCGAGGAATTCTTTGGCTAGGACAGAAGCTGAAGGTAAACCTTTCAAAGGAATAAAGTGGACCATTTTGGAAAACAAATCCACAATTACCAGAATAGTATTGTACCCCGAACAAGGAGGCAGGTCCGTAATAAAATCCATTGATAGGGTGTGCCAGGGTGCTGGTGGTATGTCTAGAGGTTGAAGGAGACCGGCTGGTCTTTTCTTTTGACTTTTATTTTGGGCGCAAACACCACAGGACATCACAAAAGATTTAACATCTTTTCGCCAAGAGGGCCACCAAAATTGTTGTTTCACCTTTTCCTCTGTCTTGGCAATACCGGGGTGTCCCTCTATTAATGTATCATGATAACCGGAAATAACTAGTTCGTGTAATTTCTTATGTGGCAGGAATAAGCGTCCTTGGAAATAAGGTAAACCATTATCTATGGTAAAGTCTGATCCCTTTTGTATCCATTCCTGTAAGGTTGTAGGGTCCAGGAGTTGTTTCACTCTGGCTTTAATGTCTTCAAGCGTCTGTAACAAAGTCATGCCTAGAATCCTCTGTTCGGGAATTATTGGTACTGGTTCTGAGTTTGGATCAGATTCTCCCATTCCAATTCGGGATAAGGCGTCTGCTTTGCCATTCTTGCAGCCAGCTCGATAGGTAATCTCGAAATCAAATTCAGCGAAAAACAAAGCCCATCGGAGCTGCCGTGATGACTGAGCCTTGGCGGTTTTCAAATACTGTAAATTCCGGTGATCAGTGATCACTGTGATGGTATGTTGAGCGCCAAGCAGATAATGCCGCCAGGCTTTAAAAGCGGACTTAATGGCTAACAGTTCTTTGTCCGTGATTGCATAATTAACCTTGGGTGCCGAGAATTTTCTGGACCAAAATGCTACGGGATGCAGTTGGTTGGTTTCGGGATCTCTTTGGGACAGGACAGCTCCCATGGCTAGGCTGGATGCGTCAGTCTCGACAACATAAGGGAGATCTGGACGCGGGTGTTTCAATATAGGTGCGGAGGTAAACTTAGCTTTTAAATCCTGAAAGGCCTGCTCGGTTTCTTCAGACCATTCAAAACGTTTATTTTTTCTCAAGAGTGCAGTAATGGGTTGTACCACGCGTGAAAATTCCGGGATAAACCTGCGATAGAAATTGGCAAAGCCGAGCATGCTTTGAACCCCTTTTACAGAGCTAGGTGATGGCCATTTGAGGATGGCATCCACTTTTCTTGAGTCCATTCGGACCCCTTTGGGTGTCAGAATGAAACCTAGAAACTCGACTTCTGTGGTATGGAAAAAACATTTCTCCAATTTAGCAAATAGTAGTTTGTGTTGGCGCAGTTTTTCAAGTACTGCCCTGACATGTTTTCTGTGATCAAATTCCGAAGACGAGTACACCAGAATGTCATCGATATATACGACAACACAAACATCGATGAGTTCCCGAAGGACATCATTCATGAAGTATTGGGAGGCAGCCGGCGTGTTACACAATCCGAAAGGCATCACCTGGTACTCGAATAATCCGTATTTAGTACGGAAGGCAGTTTTCCATTTGTCGCCTTCTTTAACTCGTACCAGATGATAAGCCCCCCGGAGATCTAACTTGGTGTATATGCAAGCGTCCTTCATCTGGTCATGGAGTTCAGGGATCAGAGGCAGAGGATAACGGTTTGTAACCGCTATCTGGTTCAATGCGAGGTAATCGATACAAGTTCTAAGGTCGCCTTCTTTTTTGGGCACGAAGAACAAAGCCGAGGATGCCGGGGACTTTGACGGGCGAATAAAACCATTAGCTAGGTATTGATCCAAATATTGTCTCAAATGCAGATTCTCAGGTTCGGTAAGGGCATAAATCCTGCTACAAGGGGGTTGTGCACCGGGCACCAGATCGATTTGGCAATCGTACGATCTGTTAGGAGGTAACGTGTTGGCCTGTTCCTTTTGGAAGACATCCTGAAAGTCTTGGTATTCCGGGGGTAGTTGCATGGAGGCACAGGTTACAGATGCTAGATTAATCTTCAGGTTTTCTGGGTAGCAGGTTTGTGTACAATCCGGGAAGGTTATTCTCTTAGCTCGCCAATCAATTCGAGGATTATGTGTCTCTAACCAAGGGATTCCAAGAATAACCTGAAACTGTGGAGCCTTGATTACATCAAACACAACACCCTCCCGATGGCCGTCGGGACCAATAAGAGTCACCTCAGTAGTGGAATGTGTTACCGGTCCAGAGGCAATTTCAGTTCCATCGACTGTGGTGATGACATCTTTGCTGGTTTTAGGACGGAGAGGGAGGTTAATCCTAGAGACCAATTCACGATCCACATAGTTTCCAATAGCCCCACTATCGATGTATGCCTTTATTGCATGCAACCGCTTAGGCTGTTCTGGATCTACGAGAACCATTGGCACAATGAAATGCGAGGTCTGAGAGTTAGTTTTCAAGCTCGGCAAGCGGACCCCTACACTTGCCGGGCAGAGTCGTTTCCCGAAACAGAGTCTTCATGGTTTTTATCAGCGGCTCCTACCGCCTTTCGGGGCAGTTTTGCCGGGCAATCTCGTAGAAAGTGTCCAGAATTCCCACAATAAAGACATAATTTTAACTGCCGCCTCCTTTCACGTTCCTTTTGAGTTAAGGGTCCTTTAACCCCTCCAATTTGCATAGGCTCAGAGACATCAACTCCCTTGGGATTAGCATGGGTCTTGACCAACACCCGGGTCTCAAACCTGGACCGATCTGCTTTTCTGTTTTGAAGTCTGTGATCCAATTGGACCACTAAGTCTATATACTCTGTGCATTCTTGGGGCGGATTTACAACTTGGGCCAAGACATCTTTAAGTTCTCTGCGAAGGCCTCGATAAAACAACGTGACTCTTTTATCCTCTGGCCATCCCGTTTCCACAATTAGTCTATTAAAGGTTGCAATATAGGATAGGAGGTCCTGATTGCCCTGTCGCAGGGATAGAAGTTCGTCATCCAGAGCCTGCCCCTGAGAGTGTCGCCATAGGCGCCAGGACACTGTCCAAAGGGCCCCTATATGGGGTTGCTGGGTCCTTCCATGGGGACTGGATGTCCGCTTTCGGGGACGCCGGGCATGTGGACAATCACCTTGTCCACATGCTTGATGCACCCCATTTGTGTTGCAACCCAGACGCCTCCATGGATCACCCACCCAAGAGTGAGGCGATGTGTCACTCCCCCCAATGTTAATCATCTACCATTCCATATCAATGCAGCACCCGAATGCATGCCCGATGCCCGTAGACCCATCACTAACCCTCTCCCTCCTTTGGCCCCCACAGGCACACATTCTGACAGCGGTGATGAGGACACCGGTGCCACACCACAGAAGAAAGCCAGGGCCGAGGAGGGTGAACGCCACCCCTCAACCTCAAGGGGCAGAGGCCAACCTAGACCACCTCGGAAGGACAAGAAAAACACAGAGGCTACAGCACCAAAGTGCACTATGGCCCCCACAACAACACCCACACCAGCAACCATCACCCAGGAGGCATTGGAAGAGGGCACACCATCGGTTGGCAGCAGCACAGTCTGTGAGACGGCTGCCACAGCAGCCATATCTGACAACGAGGGCGACATACAGCTGCATGGCCCAACACCCGCCACAGGCCCCCTCCACTCACCACATCTATCCCCATGCAGCGTGGTGGATGGCAGCATGCACGGGCTGTCATCTGAAGATTAATGGCCAGCAAGTTTCAGCCCCACACCAACTGTGCCTAATGACCAAATCATGGTTGAAACGCCTCACACTTCCGCCACAGTGACAACCACCCAAGAGGGGATCATGGCTATACAGAGGCACCAGGAGAAACTCACAGGGCTGCTGACGCAGCATATTACCGAATGTACCCATGCACGGGATGACATCAGGGACAGTGCTGCATCGATAAAAACAGCCATCGAGTCCACCTCAAAGGACATTTGTGCGGAACTTGAAGCAGAGCACCATGTCCTCTCAGAAATGGTGGCAGCAATGCGGGACATGCATCCACCACAGTTGCCCGGACAATCAGGACCATCATCAACTGCCAGCTCTACTAGGACCAGCCCTGTGTGTCGCTCTGGCAGGAACCTGTGCAGATCAGACAGGGGGGCACCTGGTGCTGGAAGAGGGGGAGGGCAGTAGGCACAGGCATGCACACTAGTGCCATGTGGACTACTGGCACACCATGTGTTGGGAAGACAAGGTGGGAGGGGGGAGAGGGTGTGTGGGGGAGTTGAGGGGGGAGAGGGTGTGTGGGGAAGTTGAGGGGGGAGGAGGGAGGGTGTGTGGGAGAGTTGAGAGGGCGGGGGGGAGAGGGTGTTTGGGGTGGAGGGCTTGTTCACTTTTTCATAATTCTTCAATACACATTTTGGTGAGGCATGATTCACATGTGTGGACATTGCTTATTGCGTACGTGTGCTTTATTGGTGAAGAGTCTACAGTGTCCATGTCCCTGACACACCCAGTGCCCCGAGTGCCACCTCCATGTCACACTCCCCGTCCATGTGTGCTAGAAACATTGGTTGATCAGAGTCTGACGCATGTCACGTCCCTCCTGTGCATCGTTGCCTCCCTGAGGTGCTGCCCCATCTCCACCCTCCTCATCCTCCTCCTCAGGTGGTTGCAGTTCAGCGTCAGGGGGCAGGGGCACATTCCGTCTCATGCACATATTGTGTAGCATGACACATGCCATGACGCTCTTGGCCACCTTCTCATGGCGGTACAGGAGTGCCCCACCAGACCTGCTGAGGCAGCAAAACCGCGCCTTCAAGAGGCCAAATGTCTGCTCAATCACCACACTGAAAGGGGCCCCTAGGGGTTCTGCCCGTTATGGAAACAAGGCAAGTCACCACACACGATAGATACACCAGACACGAGGTTGTATTCCCAAAGCTAGGGTTTATTGCAAAGCAAATAGTCTCAGTTGGCCAACTCAGTCTCAAGGCCCGCGACGTGTATCTCTAGACCTAGAGGGACGCAAGAGAGCGAATTGCGTACATCAGTTACATATATACAAAATGTATATCATACAATCAGCTGTGACATGGTTAACACCCCCCTTTATTGGGTTTCTTTGAACTCGGTTTGATGATGAACAATTTCAACAAATATGACACCTTCAAATATCTATTCTAGCAACAATATGCAACCTTGCAAGTGTTGAGACATCTTTTCTGTGTTGAACAGAACACAGTGCTTCTGTTCTTGTGAGCGAGCTACATACGGGGGAAGAGTCACATTCCAGACCTTGCTATCTTTGAGGTGCTATTCGTGTCCTGGGAGCCGAAGCGCTCTACAGGGCTCGGAAAAGGGGGGCCGTAAGAAGAGCATAATTCAAGCCTTTAGCTGCTTTATTCTAGCATTCTCTACCATATAACGAGACTGGCTGGCAGTTGTGAAATGATTAAATGCCCTGCAGCTCTCCTTCAAGGCTACATCCGGGAGGGAGCCGGGCATTCCTCTCCGGAGCTGCCTACGGTGTGTTTCAACAAACTCCTTATTAGCCTCGCGGCCTTGCGGCCTTGTCCTTTCACATTCAGACAACAATGTTAACAGTTGAGCAGAGTAAGCAGAAATGTGCTGCAAAGCAATTTGAAGAGAAAGCAATGAGCAATCGTTAGAAAACAAAATGGCGATCCTTGTTACATCAAAATGGCTGCTCATTGGTCAAACTTGGAAACCTGTATTTCTATCGTTATGTACATGAGACTGTTGGCCTTCGGCCACCAAAATACGTTTGGCGTCAATCGTGAGAGGTGTCCATTTTTCTAGACCGACAACACGGGAGCGTGTATGTGCACGATTGTAGTCCTCCTCGTGCCTGTTGTGTGGGTTCCGGACTGGGGTAAGGAGCCACCTCTTCAAGGGATAGCCTGCATCACTTGCATGTGGGCAACAATGTATATGTGTAAGTCATCACATCATATGGGACCTCGATCAATGACACCATAGCATGCATTTATTTCCTGATTGCAACCACATTCCCATGCATGAATGGAGACACACGATGTGACTGCTATGTGTGTATTCCTCTTATGGACTGGTGTGCGTGCCATCAACTAGTGGGCGCAGGGGGGTCCAGTTCCTTGTGAGTGCTCATGCACTGTGTTAGTCCACGGCAGTTGTTTCCATGATCTGGCTGATGTCCGGTAATTTGTATGCTTTCATCCTGGCACCGTTGATGTCAGCCTCATGATGATCTCACTATGCACAACAAATGGTAACATGCATTTGACCCTCATGTGAATCCTTTGTACGCAGTAATGGGGGACTGTCCTTTCAGTTGATGGTGTTTGGTGCTGTGTATTGGCCATAGTAATTGGTTGTAGCTGCATTGTGTTGAGGGGGATACGGTCTGATTAGGTACAGTGCACATGTAGATGGCTATGGAATGGCTGTGACACTGCATCATTCACATGGTAGGGCTGCTTACATCTTGCATTATGTGGTCAGGTGTCAGGTCCAGTCTGGGCTGCTTTGGGGCATGAGCATGGTCCATTCTCTCCGGCACTCGCAGCCAGGAGAAGTATGCATCTCTCCCCCTCCAACTCAGCCAGGTGAAGTATGCATCTCTTCCCCCCCAACTCAGTCAGGAGAAGTATGCATCTCTTCCTCCCCCCAACTCAGCCAGGTGAAGTATGCATCTCCCCCCCCAACTCAGCCAGTTGAAGTATGCATCTGTCCCCCCCTCCAACTCAGCCAGGTGAAGTATGCATCTCTTCCCAAATCACCTACCCACATCGCATTTCCATAAGCCTTACAGGCAAACCACCAAGAAGCCAGGATCTGTGCCCTGCATGTCGCTCCATGTAGCGTGGTATTGTGGAGTTCCGCAGGACCATTGAATCATGGGTTGATCCGGGGTTTCTGGCACAATAATGTGTGATGATCTTGTTTAAGTTACATACCATTTGCACGTTGATTGAGTGGTATAGCATACGGTTGCGGTACGCTACCTCCATGGCATGTGGGACCACCAATTCCACATGGGTGCAGTCGATGGCACCAATGCAACCAGGGATGCCGGCCAGTGAATGGAAACCAACTTTGGTGCTTGAAATCTCCTGGGCAGTACGTGGTAAGTAAATGTGGTCGACTGTGTGCTTCAGGAGGGCATCAAGCACTTGGTTCAGCATACGTGAGAATAATGGTTGATATATGTCCTGCATGTGCCCGACTGTGTGCTGGTAGGTGCCTGTGGCCAGGAAGTGGAGCACAGACACTACCTTTAGTAGGGGTGGGATGGCGGTGCATGTTTAAATCAGGCTGACGATGTCATCATGCATCATGTCGACAATGGTGGTGATGGTGTCCCGGTCCAGACGGTACAGGGTGTGGATCTGCTCAGGGGTTAGGTTGAATGGACTGGCTCTGATGCGAGGGATTGGGGGCTGCCTGTGTGGTGCCACAGGCTGAACAGGTGGGGCATGCTGGGCCTGCCTCACCCTCCTTCTCCTCCTGCGTCTCCTCTGTGCTGCCTGTTGTTGTAGTTGTTGTTGTTGCAGCAGTTCCAGTGCAATCATGTCCTCCCGCCCCAGCATTGGATCCATTTTGGTGTGTGACTGGGTGTGGGAAGGGGTGGGGTGTGCTCCTTTTGTGCTGGCCCAGTCTGTATTGCCTCCATCTGTGCTGATTGTGTGCACCTGTGGCAGATGGGAACACTGCGCATGGCCGTTTACGGGTGGTCCGCAATGCTGGTATTTGCACCATGCCAGTAAGGTACTTTTCAGCCTTCACTAGGGCGTTATTTGCATGCCGCCATGATGGGTCGTGTGTCCGCGATCATGTCGATATTAGCGGAACCGTTAATTACGGGGCCGCTAATAGCGGGTTGGTGTGTCCTAATTGTGCGGAGCGGTAAGCGATGCCAGTAATCCTTTACCGGCATCGTTTTATACTTACCGTCCGGGTTGTAATGAGGCCCAATGACCTAGACAGTATTCAGAGCCCAGAAATATCGTACCAGCAGCCCAATTAATTAAAAGATTATGTTCCCTCAACCATGGTAAGCCCAAAATCACAGGATAGTGAAATGCATTTATAATATCCAAATGAATCTCTTCAGTGTGGGAAGCCATGGACATAAGCAGGGGAGAGGTATTCTCAGAAGTAAGAGGACTCCCATCAATACTTTCCACTGGAATGGACATCAATTTAGCTGAGCGAGGGATATTATGTAACTTTGCCCATGTGTTATCAATGAAATTACCTGCTGCCCTGCTATCAATGAGAGTTGGTACTGCGGAAGTCTGTGTTTTACCACAGGCAAATGTGACTAGAATCACTGCCATCAAAATATCCGGACAATCAGTGCTATGAGAAGCCAATCTGCTAGAGGGGGAACCATGAGATTCTACCCTCACCGTTGTTCCCGCTACGGCTGGGAGCTGGCGTTTCTCAGCCTCCTCGGATGAGCCACCGGACACTCTCTGTCTAAGTGATCATTGGCTCCACAATACATGCAGAGCCCCAGGGTTCTCCTGCAATTGCGTTCTTCTGAGGTTAAGGGACCCCAGGCGACTCCTAACTGCATGGGTTCCTCTGGAGGCAAAGACTGTGCTCCCCCTTGAGGTTTCAAGGTGTACAAGGAGGGTTCAGGCAAAGTTCTGTAGGATTGGGTCTTTCTCCTTTCTGCATGTCTCTCATGTAGCCGATAATCTAACTGCATGCTTAGGGCGATTTTTTCCACCAGATTTGGTAGGCTGGGAACGCAGGATAACTCATCGCGAAAGAGAGTTACTAAAGGATCATCCGGCCAGGAGGTGTTGGAGGCTAATTGTTTAAATCACGTGATATATGACAAAATAACTTGGGATCCATGACGATAATCAAGCAACTGCTCCTCAGAAGCGTCCGTAATCTCATGTCATCCAAACATGGATCTGAGGATATTAACAAAAGCGGAGTAGGAATCCAAGATAGGATTATTGGCTGTAACTAAAGGAGTAGCCCAGCCCAACGCTGGGCCTGTAAGGTTGGGTATCATATGACCAATTCTGTCACAATAAGTGGGGAAAAAGGAAACCTTAAATGTAAATTGTACCATGCAGGCCTTGAGGAACTCCTTCAATTTATGGGGATTACCATCGAACCGTCCGCAGGGCAGGGGACTTTGAGGGAGGTCCGAACAATGAGGTGTACACACTCCCTGTTGATGTAAAGCAGCATTCTCCTGTTTGAGGCTCTGTACCTCTAAGGTCAGGGGTTGAACTGCGGACATTAGTTGTTGCATCTGTTGTTCCATGTTAGTGGCTGATTCCAAAGCTGTTGCACATCTATATATTTTTAATGGCGTAGCTTACTGTAATTATGAAAACATAGACTCATTTGCACAGCAAAGGATTCAGCACTAACCTGATTGGATGCAGCCTGTGATGTAATGAGAATCCGCCTGGTTGCTCTGTGCCGTCCCGCTATGTATAGCCAGGAGGGAAGAGGGTTTCCAGGGAAACCCTCTGGGGAATAAAACCCTGTGATGTCTTCTGCAAATGCAGCCAGAAGGTCTGTCTTTCCAGATCCACGTCATTAGTGAAACAGGAATCAGTATTTGCTGAAGGGACGTCGTCTGCCTAGATGCATGTTACTGTAAAATAAAACCTTTGTTAACCTTTGTTAACCAGGACTCAAAATCTCTTCTCTCTAACAAAGATTCCTCCACCTACCCAGTGCTCTTTAGTAATGCCAAACGCTGAGAGCAGCAAAGTATTGATCTTGCCAAACTTCAATGATCAAAAAGGGGTTAAGAAGGTAGAGACAGAAATGTGAGTGTAGGCGCAGAAGAATCAGAAAGGATAGCGTTCTCTGTAATTCTGGGGCAGACGTCTTACCCTTTGATTAGGAACTTCTCATTCCAAAGAAAACGTGGAGGAGGTTTGTAAGAAAGGTTCATGTACGATTACTATCTTGTCTGTATTCGGCATAGGACTAGATGTGTAACCTTTTGTGGCGCAAGGAGAGCTACCGCTGGCTAACAAAGAAGGGAAACAGAAGGCTGGTAAGAATGCTGATATCAGGTAGTTGCCTAGGATACGGGGAAGCTAATTCCTTACCCAGAAATGTGGTTTCCTATTAGCGCCATGGTTGCCGCCAGTATTTTAACGTGTGCGCCTTGGTGGATGGCGGAATTACCGGCCTACTCCAAGGTGAGCGGGGCCGGTAATTCCCCATTCACCAAGGCCCTTCCCCATTCCCATTTTTGCCCCCGTAGGGCATAATGGAATGGGGAAGGTGGTAATTACGGTACCGCAAATTGCGGTACCGTAATTAGCACCGAGGTCCCATTGTGGCACCCTACTTTAATGGCTGGTAAAACCAGCCGTTAATGTCGGGTCCCGCAAAGGGAACTCGTAGTAAGGCGATAAGGGTTTACCGGTACCAGTGCCCTTACCGGTAAACCCTTACCGCCTACCGTGTAATGAGGCCCAAAGGCTACTATTTACTAACCGGTCTGGTGCTTCCTGCATTGAATGCCAATTTGTTAAACTTCTTGCCTGACTAGGACTGGGAATAGGTTCTGAAACCAGCCCAAAGGGTAGACATGTGAGCTCCCATACCTGCCCCTTCCAGCAGAATCTTAGGTACCTCTGTTGATCTGCTGAAATTGGAACCATTAAGTAGGCATCTCTGAGATCTATCTTGACCAGCCAGTCCCCTTGCTATAAGATGTCTCTCAGGAGGTCTGTATACCCTCTATTTTGAAGTGCCTGTAAATAATGCCTGTAAATAATGAAGCTGTTCAACTGGCCTCAGTTTGTGTCTTCCTTTCACTAGAAACATATTGCCTACAAAACATTCTGAGGAATCTGTCATCTGCACAATAGCAGCCTTTTGTTCCAGTCCTTTTATTTCTGCATCTAGAAGTATATCGTCTTCCCCGCTCTGGCCACTTCTCTTGTACTGGTAGGTTATGCAAATCTATGAGAAAGCTTAGGACAGTATCTAGCACCCAAGCATATGTGGATATGGGACTCAAGTTCTTTAAGCATCGCATTTGCTTCCCGCCTAATGCGGGAATCTCTTCTTTCAATATTCGCGCATGATCGTCTGCTCTCACCTGAATTATGTTGTTGCGGGTCTGCATGTATCCTGCCCCTTCCTCTTCCTCTTCCCCTCAAGGGGAATAATGGGTTGGACTTACCGCTGTCTTGTTCTTTCCAATGGCTCCTGTCTGTGAAGGACCTGCTGTATGCGTAGCAGCCAGCAGAGCAACCCCTGGCTCTGCAAGCCCGCCCAAAAATGTGTTTTCTAAATACCCTCTTCAGGGACCCGTGCGCCTTATCCAAGGCTGTGTTGGTGTTTGCGAATTTAATAAGAGCTTTAATGAACGAATCAACGAAAAGCTTGCCCTTAGCAGCCGCTGCTGCCTCTTAAGTGGCCAGTTCGTTGAGCTTTGGGTCAATTTTAAACAGAACTGATCTCAGCATTTCCACTGTGATTGCACTGTTGACATTAACCAACAGGCAGATGGCTCTCTAAGCCTACCCGGTCAAAATGGTAGGATCAATGGTCATCCTTCCCTTTCGTTTCCTCAGCCATCTGTAGTATTTTTGTAAGTAGCCCTATAACATCCAGCATTTTGTCCTGGCATGACTGCCAGGACCTTTCTAGACCCTTCTTTTTATCCTTGACATATGAACTCATGAAAGTGATCATCCTGTCATCAATTTATGGGGTCTCTCCAATCCCTTCTAGGAGATGTGACCTAAGGCACTAAGCCCTGATCTTATTCCTAGCCTCCTTCACTAGAGGCGCCCTGAGGCATGTTCTCAGGTATGCCACAATCTTTGTCAGCAGTTCCCACTCAGATGATTATTGGTGTATGAGGGAATCTGGATCGAAGTCATCCCCCGCCTTCCTCTTCTATCTCAGTGTTTTTCCTTTTCTTAGGGGCCTTTTTACATCCCTCTTCACAGGAGGAGGATATTACCTCCACTTCCTCCTCCGGGGAATTACTATGCCAGTCTTCATCCTCTCGCTCCTCCGAGCTCTCTGAGGATATATCCTGCCACCTGTGTCCTTTCTTTCCCGACCTTACTGTCTTTTTTTTCCACTTACGTGGTGTGCCGGGTGGGAGGGCTGCTCCTGGCCTCTCGTACGTTACAGGATTTTTTTTCTTCCTCCTTTCTCTCTCCCTGGCTCACTTGATCCATTGAGCTCCTCCATACCCTGTGAAAGTCTAAGCCAGTCATCCATAGTGGAAATTTGATGGGAATCGATCAACCACACTGGCTCTCAGTGCCTTTTCAATAACCTGTCCCACACTGGTTTGAGCCCTTTTTTGGCTAACATGAGCCTTTCATTCATCACTAGAGCTTCTCATTTTGCTCAGTGACTACTGGGAGATTATTATATAAACAGGATTCTTGGGCCTGCTCCTGTCAGATTATTATTATTATTGCTGTGCAGAGTAATCTCAGTGGGTCAGGTAAACTGCTGATTGATCAGCTGTTAGGTTTTAATGGGGACTGTGCCCATCAGATACAAACTTTATATGAATCACTTACTGGTCAGCAGGTGGGACTGTCTAGCTCCCTCGAGCGTTCAGGTTGGTTTATGCTGTTCGAGAAGTAAAGTTCAGCGAAAGCATAATCCGAGCCTCCAGGTCTTGAAACACAATAAAGAAACAGTATCATCTTCCAAACACAACACATCATCATTTTTTGCAATTTCCATATACTTTACTAAAACAACTGAAATTTGTTCCCGATATACCACAACATGTCCATATAAAGGTGAATGCTCTCTCGGCAGAGATTTCCAGGATTACTATATGGGTAATTCACAAAAGCTTCACAACACATGCACTGACACCCTAAGGGAATCTTAGGGACCAATGGGACAGGCACGTCGGGAATATTGCAAAGGAAGATTGGAGGAAAACTGTAAGGCAACCGATGTGATAGTGGTTAGTGTTGGGCAGCTTTTGATACAACTTACAATTCTTCATTGAAAATATCATTCCAGGGCTCAGTTAGACAGAATGTGAAGATGCTCATCCAAGGAAAGCTTGGAAGTCATCACCCTGCGGCACATTCTACCACACATCATGGGGATGCCTGATGGTACAAAGGTTCTTGGGGGAGCGGGGTGGGGGGGGGTGAAATAAGTCTTTAACACCACCAGCCTGCAGGCGGACGTGGAAACACCGGCACCATCACAAGATGGTGCCGGTGTTTCCATGGCCCCCATTCCCACTGAGTCCTATTGGACTCATTGGGAATGGGGATTTACTGAATTCCGCCTCTAGAATTCCCGGGTCACCAGGGTTGTAATGCCTGGTAATTCCGGGAATCACAGAGGCGGAATGGTAATACGAGTCCGGTGGTAACCGAGCCGGAAAAACCAGCAGATTACCGCTGGACTCGTAATGAGGCCCATAGACATTGTAATGCCAGGGCGAGCAGTGGAGCCTTATTTCTTTACTTTCAGGATGATGATAAAATGACAGACTGGTAAAGCACATTCATAGGTAGGCAATGGAGAGCGTTCCAACGCATATGCAATGCTCAAACAGTGTTGATTTGTTCTTAAATTGTATATTTTTAAAATAAATTCAAGAAAGTAAGATGTACATTTGGGTCTGCCTTTGGTGATGTTGTGCTTTCTGCGGCTCCTGCTCATGTCAGATAGAAGCTCCTCCCGGGTCCTTCCAGCTTTCCAGTTCTCACCAACAAAACTTGTGGGATCCACAAAGCGGATTGCAAAGTCATCCTGCTCTGAATTGGGCATTATCTGCACGCAGCCCTTTGTCCTTGCTGTGATGAGTTATAGGTGGAGTAGCTCCCACCTGGCTTCTCAGCCCCGACATGATTGTAGGCATTCTTTGGAAAAAATTGGACTTCCTCCCTTTAAGTTTGTCAAGCAAAGCGTGTAATCAAAAGAATAACGTAGATGAGTGTACTCACTCAGATGCAGGCATGCCGTTGCTCAAACTGAAGGCGATTGTGCTGATGTTTCCTTGATTGTAAGAACTGTAAGTCAAGCCTCCTCTGCCCACGGACCGCAGACCGATTCAGTTTGCTGTCACTTTGCGGTCCGCTTTGTAGATCCCACAAGTTTTGTTGGTGAGAACTGGAAAGCTGGAGGAACACTCACATTTCCTGTGTAGACCCTTGAAACGTTGTTCACACAGGTTGCATAATAACTGAGCAACAATGACATCCTCCTGATGTGAAGTGCTGAAAAACACTCACATTTCCTGTGTAGACCCTTGGAACGTTGTTCACCCAGGTTGCATAATAACTGAGCAACAGTGACATCCTCCTGATGTGAAACACAATTAGCCACAATAAGTGGCTTGTGGAAACCAAGTTCTTGAAGAGAAGGCAGGGTCGCCCCATGTGGATAGGTCTTTGGGCCCAAAATGCCATCAACCTATGCCCAATAGGCGCTTGGGCCCAAGAATTACTGACTTCTTTAAAAAATTGGTATCAAGTAAGGGAGCCAGATTCATTGCAAGACCCAAAGCCACTTCAATAATCGATCACTCCCACATGAACAATCTGAGTATGATTGATTTAGAAGAATCCCTAGTGTTTGACTCTGTCCGAGCTCCTCCAGTAAATGTCATGCAGCAATCATGCGACGCTTCAACAATTGGCTCCCCCACTGACCTTATAAACATATTGGACAAAAGTTCTGACGGGCATCAAGCTTCGGAGATAGGGAGTGATAATGTCTCAAATGGGAGACTGGGTCTGCACCATACATTGTTGGAAATTGATGAAAGAATTTGCCTTACCTCACCGACTATTTCATCTTTGAACATGGTGCTCAGTTAATTTGTGCCACTACACGACAACATCTAACAAGAGGTTGAAGGCCATTCCAACTTCCTAGATGCAAATGCATGGAAGCTAGATCTTATGGGCAACCTAATATGCTCTCCTCCTGTGGCCTCTCCAGCGTAGCCACCTTGTCAGCCACACATCAGTACTGAGCCTTCGATTTTAGGGGACTTGGCAGAGGTTGTTGGATCCCCTCTAACCGTCTCAGCTCCACAGGTGAGGACGGCAAACGGCTCAGTCTTGGGGGGTGGGGGGTTGCGAATTGTGTTATTGAGATTAGTGACATTGTGGAAACCTGTACTATTGACCCTCCTCGAAAGGTATTTAAGGTCTGCAAACTAAAAAAGAAATCTAAGAACCAGAAGTGGCCCCATCAGAAAAACACATCTTCCAGTAAATATTTTGGAAACTTAATCATTGTGCAATCAATGTTTGGAAATTCTGGTCAAAAGGATCCAAACAGCTCCGGGGCCCCATGTTTAGGGCTGCATCATCTGGGGTGACACACTCACACTTGCCAGTAACTCCAATAGGAACAAATGGCCTTCTGGAAAGGGTGGCAATCAACTCTAAATCAGGCCTGTATTGCATGGACAACAGGGCTGCGGTGGATGTGCAGTCTTCCAACACTGCTACGGCGAGTACCCAAACAGACTTACCACATGACTATAGGTTTGGTGCTCTACTACCCAGTCAGCAGGTGATGGCTTCAGAAACTGCATCTAATTATGACAGAGTATTTTCTTTTGGGTCGATCAATCAAGAGGCAAAATTAGCCTATTTTAATCAAAAGGAATGTACTCTTGGTTCTGTGGGGGGTAACAGGGAAAACAATATCAATGTGCCCTTAAAGCCTAAAATTAATGTTGAATTAGACAGGCTGCTGGGGAGATTTTACTGGCCTGGAATGTCAAAGGGGCTGGAGAAACCCACTCTAATAAAAGAAAAGCCCCAGAAGGTTGGTGGAGGTGTGTGGAACAAGGGCAGGTCTACGTTTACCAAACCCCTGAACGACTTGTTTGCTGAATTTCAGGCCCAGATGCCTCAGGGCATTTGTTTTAATCCCCTTAGTGTATTGCGAGGTGTAAAGGGAGCGGGAGATTAACTGGACCAGTCTATTTACCCATCTAAGCGTGAGCAACAAATTATTGGCCATTACTGGGCCCACTTTCCATCTAAATTGAACAATGAGGAGAACAAATTGTGTATGTCCAGTACCTTGGAGTGTTGTGTAGAAGTAGGTTTAAACAGGTCAAGCGTTTTAACACATTTTTCAGAAATTCTAAATTTGAGAGAAATTTCTTCATTTGACATAGACAGGATACACTTCCCCGACCGCTCCCAGTCAGACAGGTGTGGTATCTGCTTTCATTCACTTTTGGTCTCCAGCCTTTATTTAGCTGAGGGGTCCAAACTGACCGCTTTAGAATTTAAAATTGAAAGGTGGAAGCCCCAATATATCTATGTGAATGGGAAGAATGCACGCAGTGGTTTGAAAGTTTTGTTGAGCATGGGGCATCTCGGCCACACAGTTCGACAGGCCCAATACACTCAAAGAAGGGGGAGGGACCTGAACTGCCAACAGTAAAAGCCGCTCTCTGGGAGTATGAAGAGTAAATGACCACAGTAGTGGTGCTGTGTTAAATGAGATTGCTCTTAAATGTGTTACCTGGAATTCCTGCAGAAGTGTCCATTTGCAAACCAATAAAGAAGCCATTGTTAGCTTGAGAACAATCAGCTGCATATTCCTGCAGGCAACCTCGTTCACCGCTCGCCCAGTATTTGATGGGTACCAAGTATTCTATCAGGCAGCAAAGGCGAGTTGGACAGGCCGTCCAGCAGAGGGGTTAATCACAGCAATAAAGAATGCTAATAGCTCAAACCCAGTGGAAATTCCTAATCTCCCATTTGGAATACTGGCAGTCCAACTACTTACCAAGGAACTTTCGGTCTTGTTTCTTTTGATTAACATTTATTGGCGGTTTGGAAGACCTGGACAATTTTTGACATCATATCCAGGAATGTGTAATTAACTGAAAGAGGGCCAAGTAATGCAGTTATGTCATGGTTGCTGGGGCCCCAAATGCTGAATGCTGAGACTTTGTCTCAGGGGGCGAGCCATAGGCCGCAGCCTCAGAGTCAGCTTCATCTAATCTGAAAGCCCAAGCCAGTTTGAAATGGGTATCCCTGTTGACTTCTTTGGGCCTATATATGCAGAACTATGATGATGCTGTCTCAGGTGAACGTATCGCCACTTGGCACAGAGAAAATAGTTCCTCCATCCTGGATTATGTCTTTTTTGACCATACACTATTCTGGTCTTGCTCTGAGTTTTCAGTATTTCAAAATACTTGGAGTGATCATACTATGGTGAACGCAAACTTTGCAGTACAATATAGCAGAGTTAAGTGAAGTGATTTAACCCACTTGGGCCTGAATGGGGGAGGGAACAGGCTGAGATTGACGTCTAAAGCTGTATTCAGTTTAAATAGAAATGTGTTTACTATCCTGCAAACTTCATCATACGAATGGAAAATTGATTGTTTTGATTTGTATAATTTTAAAACAACAATGACTTATTGCATAACTAATTGTCTATATCGTCCAGACCAAGAGACGAAAAGAAAAATAGCCCATGTTGACAAATACGATGAAAACCTGGTATTAAGGATAAGGGATTTTAGAAAGTCGCTGATGGCAATTGGAAACAACTCAAAAGACCAAGAGGCTACAACCTTAAACGCAAGGTATTAAAGCAAAGTATAAGAACTTTTGTATAAACCATAGAGCTTTGCTTGTACAGGCTGATGTGGAAGCAATGGTTCAATTCCCAATTAAAAGGAATGTCTGTTTGTTTTGGCCCATGGCAAACACCTTAGACCCGGTCAAGCAACTTGGTCAACTAAATGCAGTTCCAGAGAATTCCTGGGTAAAATACTTTGAGGAATTCCATGTGGGGAATTTGGACTTCTTTGATTCCTCAAATTAGTAGAAACAGAAACCGGTAATCAGATCTCAAAATCTGATCCAGAGGCAATTTGTGCATTAATAAAGAAGGCCAATTCTTCGGGGGAGCCGGGCCCCAACGGCCTAACAAACAACGTATTGAAGAAGGATCCAAGTTGCTGGGTAATAGTTCGTTTTTTCTATTTTCCAGCATCATTGACAAAAAGATTTGTCCGGACACATGGAGATCCTCTTATGTGGTACTCATGCGAAAGAAAGGGTACAAGTCTGATCCCAAGAACTATAGGCAATTACCTTAATAGACATGGAAAGTAAAATCTTTTCTGGAGTCCTGTTACAGCATTTAGAGGATTGGGCTATGACAACAGGGAGATTGGATAAGTTCCAAACCTGTTTATGTGGTTGGCATTCTACCAATATTAGTACTGCAGTGGTTAGAGAGAGAGTTTCAGTAGAGGACACCTGCTGATTGTAAATTACATATGTATGTGGTCTCCATCGATCTCTCATCAGCTTTCGACAGGGTAGACCGGGGCAGATTATGGTCATAATTAGAGAAACAGGCCTCCCTTTGGGCCTCCTATGTCTAATTAATGGCCTTCATGAAACATCTGGTATCTACATCCATTTGAATGTAGCTGGGGGATCTCTCTCGCCAAACAGGTACAGATTCAGGACTAAAACAGGGATGCATATTAGCTCCCTGGCTGTTTAATCTCTACGTATCAGACGTGGGAGAGGCGCTGAACTCAGCTGCATTCATTATGCCCAGGCTTGGGATAGTTAACACATTATGGATGGCCTATGTAGACACTTTTTCTACTCTCCGACTGCTCCAGGATAGGAATGCAGAGGTTGCTCTCGTTTTTCTAGAGAGATAGCGATACCCGGAGGGAAGAATGATCTGCCCTCGCCACGATGTTGGGCTTTGGAATCCTTTGGTCTAATAGGCAAGACATTTTCTTCGAATTTGATCATTTCATCTGGACTTTTTTGTAAGGGTATTTTAGGCCCCAGGCCACGTGATATGAGTGTCAGTGGCGGTTTGGTGGCCCACCTCTGCAAATCCTCTTCGTTTACCTCAAGGATTTCCAGCTCTTGCCTCTACCAAGATCATAACATTTACCAGTGCAGAAGTAGGTGAATCTACACCTATACAAGCCAAACCCAAATCTGCTGGTTCACCCACACTTTCCATGTCTGAGCAAACTTCCATAATAGGTTGATCAAAATTCCAAGTATTTTTTGTATAGGTTAATTTGTCCAAAGAGCCCTTATGAACGTCTACTGAATTTTTGGCTTGCTTCTTTGATTTCCTCTTTAACTTTCTAGGTGGACTTGCAGGTTCGCTTTCGGTGAGGGTCTTGGATTTAGGAGTTTTGGAGCTGACCTGCATGTCCTCCTCCTCAATTGTAGGGGGAGGCTTTGGCTCCTCCACAGAATTCTCATGAAGCTACTTGATTCACTATGCCCTCATTTTTGGGGGGAGCTATTGGTTTTTTGATTTCTTACTTTTCGGGGATTTGAAGTGCGTTTTATTTTACCCTGAATTTATTGCTATAACAGGCCCTTGATTTTGAGTTGATTTAGTAACTGCATCTGTGGTCGATGTTTGAGGACTAATGTCAGTAGTGATATTTAATACTAGCTCCTCTTCCTCCTGCTCAAGCTTGGTTAGGCCCAAAGTACCTGTTTTGTCTGCCGTAGGCTGAGCTCTTCCATACATAAAACCCTCCAGGAAAGCACGTTTTCGAAGACATTTCAGTTAAGATGCTGCATTGTTCTCGACATTCTTCCACAAGTTGATCAAAGGAGTTTGCCATCTGTGACAAAGTAAAGTTGTAAGCATGAAGAGCAGAGCCTGGGTTGTTAGGGCAGTCTTGAATTGAGGTGTGCATATTTATCAATCCCTTGTCGTCATGTGAACAATCCCAGAGAGATAAATCCAGTTGCGAGGCCGATTGTTTGTGGTCCGGTGCCTCTTTTTTATTTTTATTTAAAATGATATAGTTTTTAACAAAACTTTTCATTTATATATTTGTTATCGTACATATCAAAATCATGAGTGAGAAAAAGAAGAAAAGAAAATTCATGTAGAAAGCGACCAAAAAATAAAAGTTACAAAGAACGTAATTTCTGACACAGGATTGTCTCAAAACCATTACATAGTTTTGCTTTTTGTCTGGCTTGATTCCATCATAGCTACAGAGCCTAAGTTACTCATGAGAATTATGTGATTCCAGAACTGGATAATAACTGTTGTTAGGCTTCTACTATGTCCTGATAGTATGAGATTCCATCGATCGTTAGGAGACAACTCAGAACCTTTCGTAGAAATCATTCCTCTAAACAGAGCTCTTTTGTCTGCAAGCGTGGGGCAAATCATTAAGACATGAAAAAGAGTCTCAAGGGATTATTTATCTTCACAAAATCAACAAAAAGCTTCCGTTTTCACAGTTTGTCTGTTTTTTTGCCAAGAGTTCACGTGTTGGTAATTGATTCAAGCGCAATCTTATAAATTGGTCTCTAATAGACCGGTCCGGTAATTGTTTCAAGTATGATGGTAATTCATTAAGGGCACGGCTGTCTAGCTCACAATTCAAATTCATCCGCTAACGACATTTCTCTGCTATAGTACAAATCCAGTCACTTAGTTGTATTCTTTTTTTTGCGCATTGAGGGCAGTTTATTAGCATCTCTTGTGTTATGTTATTTGCTAACATATAGCCCTTGACTGTGTTTTTCCATATAGTCAACACCGTATTAGCCACTGCATTCTTTGTTTCTTAGAAGATCTTGTAGGCTGATATATCATCGATGTTGATAATTTTTCTATATAGCTCAATTCTTTTCCAATCGACTATTGATCGTAGAGATTGGAGCGCAAGCTCATGTCTGATTCTTTTCATCGGAAATGAATTCTGGAGGGCCAAGATTTTCCGCCAGAATAGGCCTTCCAGGAGATCCCATATATTCTGGTCTATGTTTATTAACAACTCACTTCCTTAGCTGAGAATAGCAGAGACATGTTTTGTCGATAGAAGATGATTATAGGTTGCAGTGAAACTTTACCATACTGTTCGATAAAGGATTAGCCCTTGTCTGGCCAATGAGGATATTTGTGCTCTTAGGTGGGATTGCCATTATGTTTATACTTTGGACTGGTTCACCGTGATTCCCAGATATTTGATAGATGACTCTTGCATCAGTTTTGCCCCGTTCAGGTGGAATTGGAAGGGTTTTTGGGTTGTCGCACCGTCGTCAAGGCCATGATTTTCGTTTTAGTGGTGTTTATCTTCAAATTGTTTTGTAGCATATAGGTTTCTGAATCCCTAAGACTTTGTTGTAACCCCAACTGGGTTTTGTCCAAAATGACGTTTCATCTGCATACAAAAGATGGAAGATTTTGAATTGTTTAATTTTGGTGGGCTTGCTGCTGTCATGATCACTGCTTCCAAGGAGCCAGGACCAGACCAACGTCCTTGGAAGCAGGCCCCTAACCCTAATCCTAGGCACCAGCCGTTCCCCACGGGGACCTTTTGGACCTTGTCCTGGCGCCGGTGGCACCAGGCTCATCAGAATCATCGGTCCCGGCACTGGAAGCACCGGGCTCATAATAGGTGTGCAGATGTTTGGGTGGACTTACCTGCAGCAGACCATGCTGCTTACTTACCAGCCACTTAGAAGTCCTCTGTAAACAGAAACTACTTTCTTACCTGGGTGGGGCAGCTCCATTCACTGGATTCAGCATGGGGAAAGCTTCTGGAACTGGAACTCTTTTCTTACTTAGGCGGGGCCGTGGAGGAAGACGCCTCATCACTCCAAGGCTATTTAAACCACACCCGATGGATGAAACGTGCTTCGCGTTATTCTGCATCTGCAGCAGAACGCTCACCGAGTCTGTTCCAGCCTTTCTTCCTCAATCTGCAAGAATCATACTCACCATTCCTGTATCCAGTCGACAGCAGCATCTGCAGAGACAAGAAACAGCAGGTTAGCAAGGCAGTCTTAACTCGCAGTGCTTACTCACCTGATCCATCGGCTGTGGTCATTTCGGCACGCTGTACTTTCGCCTGTGAAGACAAAAGCATTGTCATTACTTACTGGCACTCCGTGAACTCTGGAATTCTTCACGCTGCATCGCCACCTGCGGAGATAAAAGCATCATATTTACTTACGGGCCTTCCGCGGACTCCGGCGCTGCAAACAAGCTTCTGAAAGACAAAAGAAGAGACATTAGACAGGTATTTACTTACGCCCATCGCGCTCTTCACAATAGAACGCCTGCAAATACTCCGGTGCCTCTTCAGCACAAACTACCCTGCAAGGGAAAGAACAGCTAGAGTGCTTGCATTTACTCACGCATTTCCAGGCGCTTTATTTCATCTTCCTCACGAGGCCTGCAAGCAAAAGGGGAGAAAAGCATCATACGAAGTCCTGTTCAATGTTAACGTGCCTTGCACCTAAAGACTCTAAAGACTATAAAGACTAAAAAGGTGTCTGGAAACTCACCGCTCGTGCGATTAACGACGGTAAAGGTCCTCTGAGTCCAAGAGGCCTATGTTTCACCAGTGAAGGAACTGGCAACAGCGCCCTGCATCAGACGCAGATGGAGAGTCCAGCATTCACCTATCTAAGAAACCTCACCCTACGAGTTCGTCACACAGTGCGAAGAGGTTCGACCCCAGAAGCCCATCGAGTCCTGCACATCACCTTTCGAGTCACAGACACCTTCCTGCCACGACCTGCGCCTCCGTGGGAATCAGGTGAGCGTTACAGAACGCGAAGCCCACCGCAAAACTCCTACCCAGGCGCAATGGAAACCTCAGACACTGATCACTTAGCCCAGTTGCTCGGAGAATTAAGAGCAGAAGTACATGCAGCTCGTCAGGAAACAAGCTCTCTAAGAAGAGAACTAATACTTTCCAAGGAGCGAACAGAGGACCTCGCTAGGCAATTGCTACAAACGCAGGCCGGACAGACACCTCTGCCCGCTCCAGGAGGAAGCTATCCTTCTGCACCATCTGTAAATCCAGTGCAAATCAATCTACCTGGTAATGTGCCCTTGGCTCCGCCCGAACGTTTTTCTGGTGACCCAAAGAAATATGCAGTGTTCATCAACCAGTGCTGGTTACATTTCTTATGTCGACCAGCTGCATTCCCAACAGATCAGACCAAAGTGGCTTTCGTGCTTTCTTATCTCAGTGGCAGCGCCGCAGATTGGTCGATTCCTTTAGTCACCCAGGATGATCCGGTTCTGCATGATTTCCAGGCCTTCCAGTCCAGTATGGAGAAACTGTTTGCAAGACATGCACAAGGGCAGGCCTTGGACCATGAACTTCTTTCATTACGACAGGGTAATCAAGACCTCTTGACCTATATAGCCTCATTCAACAGACTCATAGTGGAAACTCAATGGCCCGAGGAGAGAATAACGCTTTTCTACAGAGGCCTGCGTGGAGAGCTCAAGGATGTGTTAGCTCAAGTTGTGAACCCTCCACAAGAATGTTCAGACTATATTGACTTAGTCGTCCAATTGGACCACAGATTACAGAACAGGAAGGTTGATCGTTCCAAATTTGATACCCGAGTGTTTTCTAAACCACAAACTTCTACTAAGGGAGCTGACACTGTGGAACCCATGCAAATAGGGGGGATGAAAGGTCCTTTAAGCCAAAAGGAGCGGGAAAGAAGAAGACAGCTGCAATTATGCCTCTATTGCGGGAACCCAGGGCACTTTCTTCGAGACTGTCCAGTGAAACCAGCTAAGAAGGCTGTAGGAGCCGCAGACACCAGTGCCACAAGTTCTAAGCAGGGAAACGACCTAGCCCGGCAAGTGTAGAGGTCCCCTTGCCGAGCGTTAAGATCTGTCCCGTGACCTCGCATTTCGTGGTGCCCATGGTCCTCATTAGTCCAGCACGTCCGGATCGTTTGCATGCAATTGAAGCTTACATCGACAGCGGAGCAATCGGCAATTATGTGGACCGCGAAATGGCATCAAGGATGAACCTACCCCTTGTCCCTAAGGCAGTAAAGGACGTCATTACTACAGTGGATGGCACGGAGATAGCCTCCGGACCAGTAACGCACGCCACCCAAGAAGTGACGCTAGTGAGCCAAGATGGACACCGGGAGAAAATTGTGTTCGATGTGATCAAGGCCCCTCAGTTCCAGATCATTCTGGGAATCCCTTGGTTAGAGAAACACAATCCTCAGATCGACTGGCGAGCAAAGACGGTTCAGTTTCCAGAATGTTTTACCACTTGTTATCCTCGGCCTGAAGTTTCAGTGGCGGCAATTTCTTCTGAGGTTCCTACATTACCTCCCGACTACCAGGAATTCCAAGATGTCTTTCGGAAGGATCAAGCTAACACCCTGCCTCCTCATAGGTCTTACGACTGTCAAATAGACTTAATACCCGGAACAACTCCTCCTTGCAGTAGGATTTATGCCCTCACCGAGCCAGAGAATCTTCACCTCAGAAAATATCTGGACCAATACCTAGCTAACGGGTTTATCCGTCCTTCTAAGTCTCCAGCTTCCTCAGCTTTGTTCTTCGTTCCGAAAAAGGAAGGAGACCTTAGGACTTGTATAGATTACCGCGCCCTGAATCAAATCACCGTTAAAAACAGATACCCGTTACCTTTGATCCCTGAACTCCTGGACCAAGTCAAAGAAGCATGTATGTATACAAAATTGGATCTCAAAGGAGCCTACCACTTGGTACGAATAAAAGAAGGCGATGAATGGAAGACGGCCTTCCGCACCAAGTATGGGCTATTTGAATATCAAGTGATGCCCTTTGGACTTTGTAACGCTCCTGCCGCTTTCCAGTATTTTATGAACGATGTCCTTAGAGAACTCATAGATGTGTGTGTTGCTGTCTACATTGATGACATCCTTGTCTATTCATCATCTGAAGAGGAACATCAGAGACACGTTAAAAAGGTTCTCGGGAGACTGCGTCAACATAACCATTTTGCCAAGCTTGAAAAATGCGTTTTCAACGTAACTGAAGTTGAGTTCCTGGGATTCATATTGTCACCTAATGGGGTTCATATGGATTCGAAGAAGGTCGATGCAATCATCAAGTGGCCATCACCAACCTCGGTAAAAGGAGTTCAAAGCATGTTGGGATTCACTAACTTTTACCGCAGATTCATTCCTGAATTTTCCCGGATAGTCCAGCCCATCACCGCTCTGTTAAAAAAGAACAAACGTTTTGAATGGTCTACTGAAGCAGAACAAGCTTTTCAGGACTTAAAAGCTAAATTCATTTCTGCACCTGTTCTGAAACATCCTCGCCCAGAACTCCCCTACATTGTGGAAACAGATGCTTCTAGTCTTGCTATGGGGGCAGTTTTATCACAAAGAGATCCAGTCACACACCAATTACATCCTGTAGCCTTTTGGTCCCGCAAATTCTCGGCTCCCGAGATCAACTATTCCATTACAGACAAGGAACTTTTAGCTATCAGATCGGCATTTAAAGCCTGGCGACATTATCTTTGGGGAGCCAGACACACAGTCACCGTAATGACTGATCACCGCAATCTACAATATCTGAAGATGGCCAAAGCTCAGTCTTCCAGACAGCTTCGCTGGGCTCTGTTTCTGGCTGAGTTTGACTTTATAATTACTTATCGACCCGGCAGTAAAAACGGAAAAGCAGATGCCCTCTCTCGGATGGGAGTAGATGAATATTTGACCAATCCAGAACCAATACCCATAATCCCAGAACAAAGGATTTTGGGGTTAGTCCACACTCAATCCTTTGAAGACATCAAGACTGCAGTCAAGTCACTCCTAACTCCGGCCGATTTGCAGGACTGGCAATTAAAGGGAAAAGAATTCTCAGTGGATCAAGACCTACCATATTTCCAAGGACGATTGTACTTGCCATGTGAGAAAATACAAAAACAAGTAATCTCCGGTTATCATGACTCTCTGATGGAGGGTCACCCTGGCATTACCAAAACCATGGAAAAGATCAAGAGACATTTCTGGTGGCCATCATGGAAGAAGGATACTAGAGACTTTGTAATCTCCTGCGGTGTGTGTGCCCAGAATAAAAGTCAGAAGGAGAAACCAGCCGGCCTTTTACACCCTCTGGATATTCCTCCCTGTCCATGGCATACCCTGTCCATGGATTTCATCACTGACTTACCTCCATGCTCAGGGTATAATACCATTTTAGTAGTCGTGGATCTATTCTCCAAGATGGCTCATTTCATTCCCCTGAAGGGCCTACCTTCGGCTTCAGTATTGGCCCGAGAATTCTTAGAAAACATCATTCGGTTACACGGTTTTCCCTCGGTTTTAATCTCCGATAGGGGAAGTCAATTCATCTCCCACTTTTGGCGAAGTTGCTGTCATCTAGCCCAAATTGATGTAAGTCTTTCAACCAGTCACCATCCCCAAACTGACGGACAAACCGAGAGGACAAATCAGACTCTAGAGCAATATCTGCGTTGCATGCTCCAACAAACTGAAAACCCTTGGAAGGATATTCTGTGGATCGCTGAATACGCTTACAACAATTCGACTAATTCTGGAACCGGGAAGACTCCCTTCTTCCTATTATACGGACATCATTCTAGAACCTCTAATTTGGATCCTCCCCAAGAATTCGAAAAACCAGCTGTGGATCATTTACACTCTGAGATTACCCGTGCTTTTAAGGAAGCCACTGCCCATCTGCAAAGAGCTAAAGCTCAAGTCAAAAAGGGAGCAGATCGACACCGTAAAGAGGCCCCTCACTACGCAGTAGGAGACCAGGTCTGGTTATCCACTAAGCACCTGCCTCTAAAAGGATCCCGCACCTTCAACCCGAGATACCTTGGACCCTACACCATCTCTACCATAATTAATCCGGTGGCGGTCAAATTGGAATTACCTACGCATATGAAAATACATCCAGTATTCCATGTCTCCTTATTAAAACCAGTACAACCAGAAACTCGATTGACTGAACTCCCAGAACCTGTTTTGGTAGACGGAGAACTCAAATTCGAAGTAAAGAACATCCTAGACTCCAAAATCTCCAAATCTAAATTATACTATCTGGTTGATTGGAAAGGATACGGTCCCCAGGAAAGGTCTTGGGAACCCTCAGAATATGTCCACGCACCTCGTCTGGTCAAGAGATTCCATCTGAATCACCCCGACAAGCCAAAACCCCCGGAGAAGACACGCTTAGGAGGGGGCTTGAGGGGGGGTACTGTCATGATCACTGCTTCCAAGGAGCCAGGACCAGCCCAACGTCCTTGGAAGCAGGCCCCTAACCCTAATCCTAGGCACCAGCCGGTCCCCACGGGGACCTTTTGGACCTTGTCCTGGCGCCGGTGGCACCAGGCTCATCAGAATCATCGGTCCCGGCACTGGAAGCGCCGGGCTCATAATAGGTGTGCAGATGTTTGGGTGGACTTACCTGCAGCAGACCATGCTGCTTACTTACCAGCCACTTAGAAGTCCTCTGTAAACAGGAAGAACTTTCTTACCTGGGTGGGGCAGGTCCATTCCCTGGATTCAGCATGGGGAAAGCTTCTGGAACTGGAACACTTTTCTTACCTAGGCGGGGCCGTGGAGGAAGACGCCTCATCACTCCAAGGCTATTTAAACCACACCCGATGGATGAAACGTGCTTCGTGCATCTGCAGCAGAACGCTCACCGAGTCTGTTCCAGCCTTTCTTCCTCAATCTGCAAGAATCATACTCACCATTCCTGTATCCAGTCGACAGCAGCATCTGCAGAGACAAGAAACAGCAGGTTAGCAAGGCAGTCTTAACTCGCAGTGCTTACTCACCTGATCCATCGGCTGCGGTCATTTCGGCACGCTGTACTTTCGCCTGTGAAGACAAAAGCATTGTCATTACTTACCGGCACTCCGTGAACTCTGGAATTCTTCACGCTGCATCGCCACCTGCGGAGATAAAAGCATCGTATTTACTTACGGGCCTTCCGCGGACTCCGGCGCTGCAAACAAGCTTCTGAAAGACAAAAGAAGAGACATTAGACAGGTATTTACTTACGCCCATCGCGCTCTTCACAATAGAACGCCTGAAAATACTCCGGTGCCTCTTCAGCACGAACTACGCTGCAAGGGAAAGAACAGCTAGAGTGCTTGCATTTACTCACGCATTTCCAGGCGCTTTATTTCATCTTCCTCACGAGTCCTGCAAGCAAAAGGGGAGAAAAGCATCATACGAAGTCCTGTTCAATGTTAACGTGCCTTGCACCTAAAGACTCTAAAGACTATAAAGACTAAAAATGTGTCTGGAAACTCACCGCTCGTGCGATTAACGACGGTAAAGGTCCTCTGAGTCCAAGAGGCCTATGTTTCACCAGTGAAGGAACTGGCAACAGCGCCCTGCATCAGACGCAGATGGAGAGTCCAGCATTCACCTATCTAAGAAACCTCACCCTACGAGTTCGTCACACAGTGCGAAGAGGTTCGACCCCAGAAGCCCATCGAGTCCTGCACATCACCTTTCGAGTCACAGACACCTTCTTGCCACGACCTGCGCCTCCGTGGGAATCAGGTGAGCGTTACAGCTGCCTGAAACCACACGGTTTCTGGTATGTCTGAAATGTAAAGCTTAAAGAGTATTGCTGCCAAGGGACATCCCTGTTTGAGGCCATTGTCTGCTTTTATAGGTCGGGATAATTGTCCCTGTTGAGATAATCTAATTCTCAGTGTTGTGTTACTGTATAGTTGTTTGATTAGTTACAAAATCATCGTGGGACATTTCCATGTTTTCATTTTTTCCCAGAGTGTGGCTCTGTCACCAGGTCAAAGACCATGTGCAGGTCTATGAAGGCTGCACAGATGTTGTATTTGTTGATCACCACTTCGTGTTTTAATAGGTTCAGGATCATAAGGTTCACGTGAGTACCAGTGTACTTTGTGAATCCTGTCTGTCTTGTGTCAAATTTCATGTTTTCGTTGATCCATGTATTAAGTTTATTGAGGAGAAGTGACGCAAATATTTTTACGAGCTGGAATAATTAAGCGATCTATAGTTGGCTGGGATTTGCCTATCGCCTTATGAATTGGAATCAAGATGGCTTTAGTCCAGGTTGTGGGAATTTGTTTAAGTTTTTCACTGGAAGTAAACAGCTGGAGACATAATTTGGCCCAATCATCTGGGTGTTTTTTAATGAGTGCATTACTCAGGCCGTCTGCTCCAGGAGCTCTCGATGTATTTAGTTTCCTTATAATAGCTAAAATGGCATTGTAACTCCAAAAGTTATTCCACGGGGCCAGATTGGTAATCGCTTCATTTAGAGGTTGTTCTCTCGTGGTTTGATTGTAGATGGTCTAGTAATGGGTTATCCAATCGGACTCGGGGATCCCTTGAATTTGTTTGTGTTGATTTTCAATTTGAGGATTTAATAAATTCCATAATCCTCGAGTGTTATTGGATTTCAATAGGGCTAGGATTGATTCTGCATCATGTTGTAACAGCAAGGCTTTGGCATTTTTTGTCCAGTTTCTGTAGGTTTGCTTCGCTATTCCAATATCCCTTGTCATATTTGCATTATTCTTCCTTTTTATTTCAGTGATCTTTCTCCTGAGATCTTTTTTCTTTTTAGCTAGCTGTTCATTATAGGCATGAATGTGCATTTTTTTCGCAGCAGGTTGTTTGTGTATATTTTGTAAGAAAGGTCTTAAAATCCATTCATAGTTTACTTGATTCATGCCAGTCCTATTGGTATTAGTATAAATGCGAGTTAACTGTTTTATTTGATTGTTATTAATACGTAATCTGGTGACTGCAAAATTCGTTTCCATCTGTGGTAAGTGAAGAGTATCAGCTATATTGTGGAGGTGGTTCCATTTGATACGGACGATTCGATGATCACTATTTTCCAAACTTGTATTGTCTAAGGATATTATCTTAGAAGTGAGAGTTGGGGACATATAGATGTAATCCAGTGTCGCTACCTGCTTTACATCTGTCCATGTGTAGATTTTTGGGTACATTTAGTGACATTAGTACAGATAAGATGTCTAATTGCTGTTTCTTCCAACCACATTTTTGCTCTTCTTGTAAGTTTGGTTTTATCTAGGAGAACGCCTTGGCTGTCGTATAAATGGATGTTTAAGTCTCCACATATAATTATTTCAATCTTTTCAGTTTCGATATTTAGTTTATCTATCGCAGAGAAGAGGGAGTCAATACATTTGTCAGTTTGAACCACTGCCAGGTTCCAATACAAATTAAATATTGCCAATCTCTCTGAATTGTCTGAGGCTGGGGTGACATCTATCTCACTTATGGATGTAATTTCCAATATCGTCAGTTGGATCCAGGGAGAAATGTTAACCGATTACCGTACTCGTATGCTCTCTTCAAGTTTGATCAATGTAAGGAGCCCTGCTGAAGGTCATCCTTTCTGTCACTGTATTGCAGGGTTCATTACTGTGTTATAACCATCGCATCCGGGCAATGATGCCAGCCATGTTTCTTGCAAACATAGAAAATTAAATTACTCAAGGTTATCTGTATTCATTTGAAAGAGATGAGAGAATCCTCTGGTGTTCCAAGAACAGAGGCTCAGGGTTGTGTTCGTTTTTTCCATTGATGGTTATGTGTCGCAGTATCCGGTTGACGTCATCAAACTTAATGTTTCTAAGTCTCGCCAGAATGGAGTATTAATATAATTGTTTCGTGTATATTGGGTGATAACTCTTTCTGTGGATTTGGTTACACTGGATTTTGGACATCTCCTCTTGGAATAGTAGTCGCCAAAGTCGCGTTTCTCCAGCTTGACAGCTATGCTGTCCTATTGAGTTTTGTCGCACATTGGTTTTCGGTTATTTATTGTAATGGAGGAGCATGTGAAGCCCAGTTCCAAAAAACAGGATGCTTCGATTGTGATCTTTTCTAAGGTCTCTATATTGTAGAATTGAACATGGATCACGTGTAGTTTTCTTTCATCGATGAACTCTACTAATTTGATGTGTCCTGTATTGACCCATCATAGGGCAGGGATTGCGTGGATCAACCGTAGGGTATTTGTTTGATTTAATATCACCTCCTGCTTATCTTTGTTAAGTTTTTCAATTTTTAGTCTTTTATTTTGCGATAGTTCCCAAGGATTGATGAACACGGGAGGCAATAATTGGGTTATAGAATCTGTGTATGAGCTGTTTTCCCGATTTGATCTGGTGGTTGTGTAAGTTTGTAGTATTGCAACAAAGATCCTTCACTGTCCGATATAATCTCCATGCTCAGTGAGAGACATCCAACTCTATATCTGAGATCGCTTCGCACATTAGATCCATATGGCTCATTTCTACAGATTGCCCTTTTTCAGAGCAATCCACAATTATTAGCGACTGATCACTGGGTAACCTTTGTGGGGAGTGAATTGAATTGTGGTCTTTTATAGGATAGGTTGATCAATTTATAAGTGCCGCTTGTATGAGCCGTTCCTGAAGCTGAAGGTCTTCAATATCGGTTTGTATCTCGATATCATTTATGGAATTCTCTATTTCTATTGTGGCCACTTTCTGCATATGCTGGTGATCAAGCTTTAAATTAGGATGCACAGGTTGGATCTTCCCTTGTTGTTCTTGTTTAGTCGCTTTTGGGGTAGTTAAGTTGCGTAGGAATGCTCTCGGGACATTTGGTTTCCTCTTTCTAGTTGTTTTATTTTTCTTCGGTGTGTGTTGTGGATTTTTCGGATTGTTCTTTGTGCTATCGAATATAGCAAAATGTTCTCGTTGTTTACCAGGTAGTTGGGACAGATCTTTGTTGTCTCGATTGTAAGTTGGCACAATAGTTATATTCTCCGCTCTGCTTCTCATATTGTCTCCTGATGGAGAGTTAGATGGTTAAGCAGTTGTATTGTCATTTCCATTCTTGTTGTGGGATTTTGCAGCAGACTTCTGATGTCCCTTCACAATCATTTTCATCATGGCTGCTGTCGATGTTCTTTTATCTTCACGATCTGATCTTGCAATTTCAAAGAGCCTTGCTTGCCATTGTGCACGGGTTCCCGCCTCTTGATTAAGTCAATTATGTCTTGTGTTATGAAGGCCTCCAAAAAGATTTGTTTAGAATGGATTAGGGCCAAGAGTCTTGCTTGGTCCTTTTGTGATTTCCCGTTATTTCCAGTAATTGCAGGAACGGGGTCATTGCCTGTGAGGTTACTGAAAGCAATACATTTTGAAGATCTAACATTGTGGTGGTATGGCTTCTATTGTTTTTGGTGGGGTTCCGTTCTGGTGACACTGGCAGAAGCGCTTATTACTCTGAAGTTGTTGAGATGCTAATGTGGTATCGTTAGGTGTCCCACTATGGTTGCATATCACTGGCGGTAAGCCTCTAAATTTCCGCGGGGGGGGAACTGGTGTTCGTGGCATCGAAGCAGACCAGCTCGACTCTTCCTTAATTTTGGTCTGAAACTGAACTGAAATAAAGCGTTTCTTTTTTCCTGAATGGCGAGCAGGTCCTCAATTTCTGTAATATCTAACGACAGACGTGCTTGTCGTGTTTTAATTGGATCCAAGTTCCTGTGTATAGCAGCGTCTATCATTTTTGCTGATGTATACGTCTGTTCCCAGAGTTTTTTTGCCGCAATTGCTTTTTCTTTTTCTGATAGGAGGGGGTGCAGGGGCTCTCCCTGCACTTTCTGTCGGTGGTCTGGAGGCACTTCTAACGGTGCCAAGTTATTTTGGTGTGATTCTGCATCACTGCAGAGTTCAATCCGTTGATTGTTAGGTTGATTTTCTCTGAAGTGAACAGAGAAGAGGTTTTCACCTGCCATATGGTATGAACCCAGGGGTACTTAAATCAGTAACATGTCATGCATGGATGGGATGCAGAATAACTCTCACACCAAATAATAAGACAGACTCAGGAAGTTGGCAAAAAGTCTAACCCAACTGTTTTATTATCAATTGTCTAAAACAGGGAGTTACAACAGACATCAACAGACGTTTGCTCGAGTTCTTAAACATTTTGCATAAAAAACACATTTATATACTAAAAATCCATCATACAAGATGTCAAACTACGTGGCAAATAAGAGAAACCTACGGGGTGTTGTGATACGCTCAAGGGTATCTAAGTATACTTTATATATAGGGATGGGTTGTGATTGGGTCGCTACCATCAAGTGGATAACTTATTCCCTTCCCTAGTGCAAGTCATCTTCATCAGTTATTAGATACACATTACATCATTGGCTCTCAAAATATAAGGCCCTTTGTTAAATGGTCCTCTATAATTGGTTGGCATGCTTGTACCCTTCTGGAACATTCAGATCACTAGCAGCACGTAAGCTAGTACCCCAGGTGCCAGTGGGTGAACTTTGGCCATGTCTCCCCACCCAATTAGCCCAACATCTCTCATCGCTCATGCCTTCTGCCATTCAGATTGTCTTTGAACTTGGCCTTGCAAAGTATCCTTGCTCCTGAGAATAAAAGGGAGTACAAGCACATGCTATCCCAAGTCTACAGCAGCATGCCCACCTTCTATTTTTATCCGTAGCCCACGTGACAGGAGACTGTATTTTAGTTTTTTTTGTACCTTAACACAAGAAGATTCAGCGTCCCACGATTACTGTTCTTCAGGGATAGATAACCAGTTCTTGGCCGCTCCATCCCTTGACACCAGGCTAGACAGCCCTTCCAGGCCTTTCAATGCTCTTAGCTTGATGTTGCTGCAACACAACTTTCTGATCCATCTCTCTCCGTGGATCTGAGCTTAAAAAATATTTGACACCGATGTCCAGCTTCTATATAATGGCAGCACTGCCTGCAGTCTTTTCACTATGTATAGCTAGCCTTTAAGATTACTTAGTCTACTTGCGTTGCTGCGTCTGTACAGTTAGCTTGCATTTTTTGCAGTACTCTTGACACGTGCAATCTGCATTCCGCATATGAAAGTTTACTTGATTCTTTATTTCGTCATCAGATTCCATAAAGTCTATACATCCTCTTCCTTAGCCACTCTTCTCAGTGTGTCACGCTTGCTTCTTGTGACGTCACCAACCTCTCTTTCTCTCCTCTTCATGTTCCTTCGGGGAGCTCCTCCAAGAGATTGTCATCTCTATGGGGATACATTCTATAGGGTTTTCTCAATTGATACCTTTTCTTGAAGGCTCTTTGTGGAATTGACACAATCACTGGTGTCGTGCATGGTGCAATTTCTGGGTTCCAGCATATAGGAAGTATGGGGGTGGGACTTCCTGAAGAGGCATTCAGCTGTTCCTCTACACTCCTCCCTCTGGTTGATTCATCGACCACTTATTCATTAGTTTTCACATCTTGGTATCCTCTCTTGACGAAGTGCTTCTTTGGAGTCCAGATCTTCATCACTCCTTACAAGGACCCTGCTGATGTGGCATGTTCATCAACACTCCAGGTCATGTAGCTGCACTGTCCATTCGGACTACAATAGACCCATCGTCCTACATACTTTTGATGATTTCTTGGATGCAGGAACTTTGGTCCCTCAGGTGCTAAGATGCTGGCCTCTATATATTTTCTGATCTCTTCATCTGTCAACTCCTTGCGTCCAAACCCTGATTCGACATCAATCACAACCTTCATTCTGACTGCCTTCTATGCTGTCTTCTTGCACAGTGTCATTATTATCCTGATCACACAGAATCCAAACATCACCAGTATTGCTCCAAGAAGCTTAAAAATGTTTGCCATCCATTGTTGAACCCATGAGATGATTGACACACACCAACTATCATCCGCAGTGTCTTCTGTCTCATCTTCCATCTGATCGTGCAGTTTTGTCAGCAACGTTATGGCCTCTGTCAAGGACCATTCTCGTCATCATGGAAAAGTATGAACATGCACCATGATGTCCCGATTCTGGCGCAAACTCCTCCATCCATTGCTGTGATCATATCAAGGACATATCTGTTCTGGAGGGTCATCAGTCTTATGGCCCTTCAATTCTTCCTTGATCACATTGAATCCCTTTATGGTAGTGTTGATTGTCTACAGGAGCACCCAGTGAGTGATTTGCAACCACTTCGCATTGGCCATGTTCTGGATTCCAGGCATAAAGATAGTCGTGAATATCGCTGAAGTCTGGCTGAACAACCTGTGCTCGTATGGAATAGCATCAAAGGTTTCTATCGATATAGCTGAAAAGTAATTCTCCCTCTTTGTTCGGTTGAGAAATTTGATCGATCTTCTCCTGCTCAAATGAGCATCTCATTTTGGAAACTCTCCAATATTTAGGTCACTCTTAGGAATCACTAATGCTGGAAAATGGATAAGCACTATAGAGCACATCCCTCCCCAGTCCTTAGGCTCTAGGCCCATAAGCCCAGTAATGATCCATCAGGACGGCTGTTCCTCCTTTCATTCCTGGTACATCAAAAATTCGGCCACACTGGCTATTCTTTCCAACTTTTCTCATACCATTATTTCTGAAACATAAGGAAGCAGTTTTTAGAGGTATTATCTGCAATGGTCCTCCCTTATTGTCGACCCATGTCAGCAACTTTGTAATCTTTGGCCATTGATCCTTGCATTGCTTTTCTGCAGTTAACACAACTTCTTTCCACTATCCAGCTACGGCTGCTGCTCTGCACACAACCAACCCTTCAGCCCATCCTTCACAAGTCAACACTGTTCCTTTAATTTGTAATTGTCCTCTTCCCCAACATATTGTATGTCTTCCTTATTCTTGCTTTGGCAATTTAACAGCTTGTTTTCTTCAATCCTGATTCCTGTTCCGCCCGTTTCAGGTTGTTCATATTTTATTACTTGATGTCTCATTTCTGGCTTTTTTCGTGTCTTCAAATCTTGCACATAATTATCTTCTCTTTGATTTGTTGCCTCACTCATCCACACTAAGAATGCAGTTCGACCCTGGAACTGTCCTCTTGTCATGCAGAGTGCAAGATGCGTCAGGAAATTAGCTTTTTTCACTGGTACTTCTGTAGCTATGAATAATTTGGAAGTTCCCATGCCATAAGGTATGAGACATTCTTTCTCCCACCTTTTTCATGTGCTGGTACCACATGTTATTACCCAGGTGTGCTGCACTATCTAGATAAGTGTTTATCCCATCATTGTCTTCCTCTGCACTCCTCCTTTGTCTCCCTAATGGAATGTTTGCAGCCCGTGGAAACAACTCTAAAGCAGCTTTACTATGAGGAGACAGCATATGGGGCTCATTGGTAATGGGAAAGTCTACAAGAGTTCCTGGAGTGGGGAGGATGAAAGGGACATCTGCTTTGTTTAGATCAATAAAATAGAAAAGGCGAATCAGTAGAAACAGAATGATACAAAGCATAATTGTGCATATGTATATCACAAACCAACATATTAATCCCCACCACTTATGCCCGTTTGTATAAGTGTGTATGTTTAGAATGTATTTATTTCATTTATTAATCAAATCTCATCATGGCTAATCATTTACAAGAAAAAACACATGTAACACATTGACATATCATATATTAAAAACCAAGTCTAAAAAGACACATATCATATCTGGGAATAACACATATTATATCAAAACCAGTGATCACATCTCACACATCATTTCTAACATCCACTTTCATCCCCATTCATACAGTCAACCATTCATACTTGTGCAAAAAAACACAATTTTAGTAATTATGTTCTGAAAACAGAACACCCATCTATTAGGGCCAGAATCCTGTTATCTACTACAAAAGCATAATTGACAGTAATTTTTTCTCTCAAAGTCAAATAAGGCAAATATTCAGGAGAACTTGTTTATGAACATATATCGATTGCCACATTTAAAAAAAAATGTTAAACCCAAGTTCGATCCAACTCTAAAAGGAGTGGCCTTTATTGGTTCTCAGCACTTCACACACTCCCCATCTAGGAAAGGCTTCAAGTACTAGAAACCTTGCTGTGCAAGTGGAGTCGGGGTGTGTACTTGGACCTGCCTCGATCCACCTAGAGAAGGGACACACCACCACTATCAGATACCTGAAACCATTACACACCTGCAGCATATTAACATAATCAATATATAAATGCTGAAAAGGATAATTTGGTCAAGGAATTACTCCTCTAATTGTTCGCAGTGTATGCCCTGTGATAAACCTTTACATACGATGCAGTTTACTACGTAAAATGCAACAACAAATTTGGAACAAACCAGTCTTCCGCATTTGTTGCAGCAAGACCTTCCCTAGTTATATGCACTGGGTAGTGCAGCTGTTCAAGCGCTACTTTTGACAAGGCTACTGGCATCACCGGCTTTCCATTGCTATCCTGTTGCCATAATGCTTCAGTGGGGGATAAAGAACACCCCCTCCACTTCCATAATTCCTGCTCTTCCTGTGGTGCAATGCCTTGAATCTCCATTAATTGGGTTTTTGGCAAACGATTTAATCCTTCTTTCACTACCATAATAGTGAGTACCTTCTCCCTGACATCTGGAGTATGAAAACTGGAAATATCAGGTGAATATTCAACCCTGTTGGCTTCTGCATCTGTGGCTTCGTTCCTGCAAGAAATAAAGTTTGTACACTTATTGTGAGTGGCACATTTAATGACTGCCATGGCTACTGGGAGCTGTAGTGCCTTAGTAAGCCTGTCCAATAATGATGCGTGCTGTACTGGAGTGCCATCTGCACAAAGGTAGCACCTCCTTTTCCAACGTGCTAGCCCTGCATGTTTGGTTGATGTCATGTAGGTGGAGTCACTGTACACCGTCACTTCCTGCCCTTCATGATTCTCGAGAATGGCAATAAGGGTTACTAATTCTCCCGCTTACGATGAAAAATGAGATGCTAGCCTGACACTTGATACAACCTCAAACTCGCCATTTGCACTATGCCTCACTGCAACTGCACCAGAATGCCTTTGTCCACTAATTTGATCAATAAAGAGAAATTCCCCTCCTGGAAAAGCATTTCTTTTTGATGCAAGGTATATCATCATAAAATTCAACCTTAACCTTATTTGCGCAATCATGCACATGCTCGCCCTCTGCCACTGGCTCAGCTATAAATGTGGCAAGGTTCACTATTTTACATCTGACCATTTTAATTGCTGGTTTTGAAATCATCACTTCATAAGCAGAAGCTCTCTGGGATGTCAATGTTCCTCTAGGGTTCTCTAAAATGGCAAACAAAGCATGTTCCACAAAAAGTGTCATAAAGCAGCCCATTACTATACTTGTAGATTTCTCAATTGCGAACGCAGCAGTTGCCAATGAATGTTCGCAAGGAAAGTGTCCTTTCATAACTGGGTCTAGAATCCCACTTTAATATGCTAGAGGTTTGTACCCCAATGTAGTTCTCTGTGTAAGTACTGCTGTCATGATTGTCCCATTCATGTGCGGAAATAAGTAAAACTCGCATTAATTGCGAATTCCTAAAACATAAGCTGTTCTAATTGCTTTCTTCAACTCTTCAGACCCTTCCTCCATCTCCTCAGTCATTCTCTTTTAACACCATTTACCTGTGCTTTCTTCAAAGCCTGCAAAAGGGGTCTTGCTAACAAACTGTAATCAAACACCCAGGCTCCTACAAAATTACATAGCTGCAGAAATTGTTGCAGATGTTTTACTGTGTGCGGTTTTGGTGTTTTCATAATTGCCTCCGCCCTTTCAGGTGTGACCTTTTTTCCATCATGTGAAATCAGTTGTACTATATATAACACCTCTTCTTGACAGTACTGTAAATTTTCACTGTCTACCTTATATCCCTTGTCAGCTAAAATGGTCATCAATAGATTTGAGTCCTATCTGCACTCATCTTCTGTACTGCTACAAATTAAAATATCATCTACGTATTGTATGACAGCACTCTTCAAATCAATATTACCTAAGTCCAGCTGTAAGACTCTATGAAAGATTGATCGAGACTCACAGTACTCTTCGGGCAGCCTAGTATGTTTCAGACGAGTCTGGCAGAATGTAAATGAAGTCAAGTCCTTGTGCAACGGGTTTGAGAAAAATGTATTTTTTCGAATCAATCACTGTGAAATATCATGCTTCTACTGGGATACTGCATAGTATTGCCACTGGATTAGGAACTAAATGAAACTCTGCCTCTACAATCTGATTAATCAGTCTCATGTCCTGTATGAATCTCCATGACACTCCCTTTGATTTTTTCACAGGATACACAGCTGAAATAGTCTTGAAAATACTCTCATCAGTCTCTCGAGACATGGGGTATTGCCTTGCTTGAGGTAAAATCATTCCTGGTTTCAGCTTTTTCTTGACTTCCCCTGTCTCCTTTAACAGTCTAACATCATAAGGGCCTGTAGTCCATAAGCCGCTTGGCACCTTCTCCAAGTCTTTGTCAAATAATGCTGGACACTGCACATTATTGCCATATGCTGTGGGATCTCCCTTTTCTCTATTTTTATCCAATATGTAATGCTCACAAAGAACACTACTTTATCGTCTCTCGGATCATCTCTAAACATCTCATCATCAGTAATGTCAGTCAACCTGTACCCTTGCACAATAGCTATCCATGGTCTACCCTTGTCATCCATTCCTTCGAGCATTGCTATTCCCCTCGTAATACAGCTGCACCGGATTCTATAGGGATGGTCTGTCCCCCTCTTCGTCCATGGGTATCTGTGGTCTAAACAGACATTTATCAGGTATTCTCATAGTCTTTCCCACTAAGGCAGGTATCCATGTCAGTAGAATGCTCACCCCAGAAAGAAAAACCTCTGGCTCTACTGGAACGCCTTGCAGAGTCACTTGCCCTGTGAAAGCCAATATAAATTTGCCCATTCATATAATGTATTCCAGGAGTAGCACACACTATTCCTTTGTCAGTAAAAGAAATCATCATGTTAAGTTTTGTCATCAAATCTCTTCCCAAAATATTAACTAGTGTCTGCCGAGAATACAACAATGGAACAGACATATCACACTCTCCTATAGTGACTGGTAATACATCAGTAAAAGGAACTCGACTCCTAGCTCCAGAAAACCCTGGAGCATTCATGACAATTCTCAACACTGGATATTTTCCCTCTCGTATACATGAACGAGTAGCCCCAGTGTCTACTAGAAAAAAAAAGTTTTACCTCCTATCATCACATCAACCCTTGGTTCCTCTTGGGGGTCTGCTGTCACTGATAGTAGTGAACACATCAAGTCGGCCTGTGATATGTCCTATTGTGGATTCATATGCATACCCCTGTACCTGTGAAAGGATTTCTTCCCACCACAGTGACGCCCACTATTCTTGGTGTCAACAATTGACCTGTGTTCACATACTGCTGTTTTTGCATGGGAGGCGTGCTGAGACAGCCTCTGCGGTGGATTCATTAGCGCTTGCTTTGGTTGTTGTGCCTGTTGAATTTGCAGCAGTTGTGTTTGATGCACTGGCCCTCATTACGACCCTGGCGGTAAGTGAAAAACGATGCCGGTAAAGGATTACCGCATCGCTTACCGCTAGGTCCGATTATGACCCGAGAAAGTGCAATTAGCGGCACCGTAGTTAATGGTGCCGCTGACAGCACCAAGCGCGCGGGCACGCGACCTCCCATGCCATAAATACCGGCATGGCGCAAAGTGGGGAATATCACGAGTCAAGCGGACATGCTCTTAACGCGCTTGAGAAGGCCGTAAAGTACCTTACCGCCATGGTGCTAATACCACCATCGCGGACCAACCGTAAATGGCCATGTGCAGTGTTCCCAGCTGCCACACGTGCACACAATCAGCACAGGTGGAGGCAATACAGACTGGCCAATTACAAAAGGAGCACACCCCACCCCTTCCCACACCCAGTCACACTCCACAATGATTCCAATATGACTAGCAATGTTGAGGCTTTAGGACCTGATTGCAATGGAAGTGCTACAGCAACAACAACAACAGCAACTACAACAACAGGCAGCACAGAGGAGACGCGGGAGGAGGAGGAGGGCAAGGCAGGGGCAGCAGCCCCACCAGCACAGCCTGTTCCACCACGCAGGCAGCCCCCAATCCCACGCATCAGAGCCAGTCCATTCAACCTCACCGCTGAGCAGATCCACACCCTGTACCGTTTGGACCGGGACACCATCACCACCATCATGGACATGATACACAACGACATTGTCAGCATGATTGAAACACCCACCGCCACCCCCCCTACTGAAGGTAGTGTCCGTGCTCCACTTCCTTGCCACAGGCACCTACCAGCACACAGTGGGGCACTTGCATGGCATTTCACAACCATTATTCTCACGTACGCTGAACCAAGTGCTCAATGCCCTCCTCAAGCACACAGACGACCACATTTCATTACCACGGTCTGCCCAGGAGATCGCAAACACCAAAGTGGGTTTCCATGCACTGGCCGGCATACCTGGTTGCATTGGTGCCATCGACTGCACCCATGTGGAATTGGTGGTCCCACATGCCATGGAGGTAGCGTACTGCAACCGTAAGCAATACCACTCAATCAACGTATAAATGGTATGTGACTCAAACAAGATCATCACACATTGTTGTGCCCGATTCCCCGGATCAACCCATGATTCAATGGTCCTGCGTAACTCCACAATACCACGCTACATGGAGCGACATGCAGGGCCGAGATCCTGGCTACTCGGTGAGTCTCCACTCAAGGCCATGGAAATGTGAAGTGGGTAGGTGATTGACGTACCAATGCATACTTCACCTGGCTGACATGGGGGAGAGAGATGCATACTTTACCTGCCTGACATGGGGGGGAGAGATGCATACTTTACCTGGCTGACATGGGGGGGGATGCATACTTCACCTGGCTGACATAGGGGGTGAGAGATGCATACTTTACAGAGAGATGCATACTTCACCTGGCTGACATGGGGGGGAGGGGAGAGATGCATACTTCACCTGGCTGACATGGGGGAGTGAGGGAGATGCATACTTTACCTGGCTGACATGGAGGTGGGAGAGAGATGCATACTTCACCTGGCTGCGAGTACCAAAGGTAATGGAGCCAGCTCATACCCTAAAGCAGCCCAGACTTTGGCTGACACCTGACCACATAATGCCAGATGTAAGCAGCCCTACCATGTGAATGAAGATGTGTCCCAACCATGACACAACCATCTGCATGTGCACTGTACCAAATCAGACTGCATCCACCTCAACGAAATGCACCTACATGCAATGACTTCAGCCAATACACGGCACCAGTCCCCCATAACTGCGCACAAAGGAGTCACATGACGGACATAAACATCAATACACCACTACACTGACACAGGCCCACATAAATTGAATAACAAGATTTTTAGTGCTCAGTGAAGTCATCATGAGGCTAACAGCAATGGTGCCATGATGAGAGCATTGAAATCACATGGACATCGGCCAGATCACCTAAACAACCGCCATGTACTAACACACTGGATGGGCACTCATTAGGTACTGGACCCCCCTGCATACACTGGTTGATGGCATGCAAAACAGTCCCAAAGAGCAATACACATATAGCAGTCACATCGTGTGACTACATTCGTGCATGGAAATGGGGTTCAAAGTAAGAGATGAATGCATGCCATGGTGTCACAACATGATTTGAAATCTGATGTCATGACTGACACATACATTGTTGCCCACATACAGGTGATGCAGGCTATCCCTTGAAGAGGTGGCTCCTTACCCCAGTCCGGAACCCACAGAACCGGCACGAAGAGGACTTTAATTGTGCACATACACGAACCCGTGTGGTGATTGAGCAGACATTTGGCCTCTTGAAGGCACGGTTTCGCTGCCTCAGCAGGTCTGGTGGGGCACTCCTGTACCACCATGAGAAGGTGGCAAAGATCGTCACGGCATGTGTAATGCTACACAATATGTGCATCAGACGGAATGTGCCCATGCCCCCTGACGCTGAACTGCAACCACCTGACGATGAGGATGAGGAGGGTGGGGATGTGGCAGCACCTCAGGGAGGAAGCGATGCACAGGAGGGACGTGCCATGCGTCAGACTCTCATTAACCAATGCTTCTAGCACACATGAACGGTGGGTGTCACATGGAGATTGCACTTGGGGCACTGTGTGTGTCTGGGACATGCACACTGTGGACTGTTCACCAATAAAGCACACATACACAATGAGCAATGTCCACACATGTGATTTGTGCATAACCGAAAAGTGTATTGATTTTGTGATTTGAAAGTACACACCCCATACCCCCTCCCCCTCAACTCCCCAACACACCCCAGCCCCCCTCCCCCCTCAACTCCCCAACACACCCCATCCCCCCTCCCCTCTCAACTCCCCAACACACCCCATCCCCCAAAAGCCCTCCCCCCTCAACTCCCCAACACACCCACCCCCCCTCAACTCCCCACAAAAGTGTGTGGATGCCTGTGGTCAAGTGCATCATGTGGAATTGTTCCACTGGGCGGACCCCCCTCTCCCTGCACACCGGGGCACCCCTGCCTGTACTCCGCAGGTTCCTGGCCGATCTGCAGACGGGGTTGGATGGGGCAGAACTGGCAGCCGAGGAGGTACTTGGCTGCTCGCAAGGACGCATGTCCCTCAAGGTCTGAACAAGGTCCGAGAGCACGTGCCGCACTGCGGCTAATTCTGCACAGATATCCTTGGAGGTGGAAACTATTGCTGCCTTCACAGTTTCTGCACATTGTTGCATTTCCGCCCTTGCACTTCCACATTCGGCCAGATGCTGATTCATGAGTGAGGACAGTTGTTGTTGGCGCGTGATGATTTGTTCCATCGACTCCTGGTGTTTCTGGACTAAGGATAATGCCAGTGGCGTGTCGAATGTGCTGCCCCCCTCCTGCAAATCTTCCACTGGGCATGGAGTGGCTGGCCAAGAGTCTTCAATGGATTGCCCCTGTATGCCTTCATCATGCTGGCTGCATGAGGAAAGGTAGGGGGAATGAAGGTGGGCAGTGGGGGGACCCACAACATCAGCATCCCCTGCATCATCGTCCGAGCCAGCTGCGGTGGCAGCCGTCTCGCCTACTGTGCTGCTTCCGGCAGACCCAGTGCCTTCGGTGGGCACCACTTGCTGGATGTTTGTTGCTGGTGGTAACATGGTGCTTGGCTTGGTGCACATCTGTGCCCTGGCCTGTGTCGTGGTTGTAGATTTCAGCTGCGGAGGGATTTTGCTTTTTCCAGCAGAGGTGGGGGGGGTGGTGTGTGGGGACATCGGGCCTGGCCTTCTTGGAAGGTGTGGTGGCAGTGTCTTCCTCGTCACTGTCCGAATGAGAGCCTGTGGTGGAGCAAAGGGGGGAAAGGGTTATTGATGGGTCTGCAGACATTGAGCAGGCATTGTGATGACTGCATTCATATTGATTGCTAGATGTTGCACATTGGAGGCAGTGACATACAGGTTGTCTCACTTTTAGGTGGTAGAAGCATGGAGGCATGTGGGTGCCTACAGAAAGGGTGCATACTGCATGTGTACAAGGTGGAGGTCAGAACTGCCTGTAGGCAGTCTTCTGCTGATGTGTTGTGTTAACCCTGTCAGGCATCATTGCACTTCCCATGAATCTGGACTTCAGTGAGTTTGTCATGGCTGGATATAAAGAACCTACCTGCGTCACATGATGTTGGGGCTCCTCGCTCCATGTCTCCGACCCCCTCTATGCACTCTGTGCCAATGAGTGCAGCACATATCTCCTCCCACGGCTGCTTTTTTATTGGTGACTGTGCTCCTCCACCAGTTGCCATGGCCAGGTTTCTGTTTGCAGAAAGTATACTCCTTACACTGAGGCGTAGGTCATCCCACCATTTCCTGCACTGTCTTGCATTGCGGGGTGTAGTGCCAACTGCACTTACCCTCTGTGCGGCCATGGCCCATATGGCCTTCTTACGTGCTATTGCCGGTCTGGTCATCTCGGTCGAGAACACTACGTCGGCATGTTCTTGTAGTGTTTCTGCCAACATGTTAAGCTCCTCCCGAGAGAAGTGCTCCTGCCGCAGTCAATCGCAACTTATTTTCACAACTTTAGGCATTGTGAGGATTGATGGATGTAGGTGAAGGTTTGTAGTGGTTGTGGGGGTCAGGTGTCCACTGGTTGGGGAGGATGGCAATGGATTGTGTTTTTGAAGATGGCCGCCGGTGCTCTTTCCCGTTCCTGTGTCGTGACGCAACTTCCGGATCCGCTTATTTGCGGTCACTGCTAATAGCGGTTTCCGTTATTTGCAGTCACCGCTACTAGCGGTGATCGTTGATATCGATGGCTAGGGTGGCAGACGTGCTATTTGCATGGCATACGATGCCGGTAAGTGGCGTTTTTTGGACGTTACCGCCATGGCGGTAATTACATTACCAGCATGGCGCAATGCTCGTGCCCGAGAGGTCGTAATGTGCCGCTTTTAGCTGTATCTGGCCAGCACGGACACGTTACTTGCGCCATGCCAGTAATGTCCGCTACTTACCACCAGGGTCGTAATGAGGGCCACTGTCTGATCTTGGGCAAACCCTTCCCTAGGTTGTGAGCTTTATGCTAGAGGATAAGCTGCCCCTCCTCTTGAAAATTGGCCAGTCTGTACATTCCATCGGCTCCCACATCTGCGTGCAATGTGGCCTGTCATCCCACAAGTCCAACACACAGGAGGATCCCGTATGACTAGTCCCCCTTGATTAAATACTTCTTGCGCATTTTGATTCTCATTCTGTGCATTCTGAAACCCACCTTGATTGGTTTGGAATCCACCCCTTCCTCTATAGCCCATACCTCTGCCTCGTGGCATGAGGCAAAAGTCCACCTGGTGCTGATTATTTGCCTGCGATGTACCCACTGCTTGCTGTATTCCTAACCCTTCTCCGCTTGGCAATACTGCCCCTTCTATGTTTTTACAATTTCTTCTGAACTAATTTAGCTTCCTCAAGTTTCCCAGCCTCATCCTTCTTCTTATTTTTTTCCTGTAACAGCCAACACTGATGCACTATCGTCAACTGTATTTCAGCCCATGGATTTGCTACTATTCCCACTTGCTTTTTCATCTGTTTCTGTACTTGCTCAGGCAATCCCTGACACAAAATGTGGAAAATAATGCCACAGTTTTTTTCCCGTGGTTCCCTCGTTTCAAGAGTCCAGCGCTCTTGAATATCCTGAATGTAAGCATCATCTTACGTGTCATGATTGCACCCATGTCTGACGTGTCAGGATACTGTACCCTAGGAGCCCTCCAGACATCTGCTCTGCAATTATTGATGCACCATCATGCGCTGTGTTGTGTGCTGTGACACTTGAATAGCTTGCTCTCCTACATATATCATCAGCTCTTTCCCCGAAAATAGTTGCAGAGAGACCCTTAATGTCTCCTATGGCTAGTGCATTTCCTCATGTCATTTATTTTGAGTTTATAAATCCATTTTCCCACACCCAACGTCAAACATCAGGAGTTTGCATCTTAAATTATCCTTATACATCTGTGGCCATGGAATATGCTGCGGTCTTGCTCCCCTATTATCCAATAAGGGAAACTGTAAAACCCTGCCCCGCAATCGGCTCCCATCATCTGCCTATCCATGGCCGTGACAATGGTCCCCGACCGTCTCCTCCCTGGTAATGATCTTAACCTGCTCACATAGGGTGGTGATTCTCCCTTATCACTATATGATCATCCCCTGGGACGCTCTGGATATGCTATGGGATCTAGTCTCCTATCCTTAGGTTACTCTATATCAGACCATCTTACTTCCTTGTCCGCCAGCAGGCTTCCCTCAGGGGCACATGCAGCTCCTCCCTCTTCCCCCCGGACAGATTCCCTCTTCTTGTCTGACATGTCTAGTCCCCAACTAGTGTGCCTCTCATCCCCTTCACCCTTATCTAAGGTCAGTCTGCTTAAGGATAAGGCTCTATCCTCGAGACTGAATGGATTTTCCTCTTCACTTCGTGATTGGAAGACTAGGGAAAGATCTTCCTTCCCTCGGCTTCCTGATTTTCTACCTTCCTTTAACACTTGATAGGCCTTATAAATCCTATCTCTGATACTTCCTATATCAAAATTCTCTTCTAGAGCTACTCTAGATGGTCCTAATATTGCTCAGTTTAATGGGAGGAACTTTTCTATTCTGTCCCGTTGTATTGTAGGAATTGGCTCCATTAGCTCCTTTTGAATGCGGTTAATATCAAGCCCCCGGTATTTCCTCTTGCATTCTAATTTTTCATCTAATTCTCTTAGCTTTCTCGCTTCCCATCTAACTCTCCCCTCGGCGTGTCTTATCTCTTCTCTCCTTACCCCTGCTCTCCTTTTTTCCTCTTCTCATCAGCTCTGTATTCTTCTGTCCCTTAATCTCTACGCTTCCTCCTCTTCTCTCTTCCTTTCTTGTTTATCCCATTCCTCTATTGCTCTCTGCCTGTTGTCATGCTTTCTCTGCTCCACTGCCCTTTCTTCCTTCTTTTGTTGCTCCTGATGCATCTGTTCTCGCCGCTGTTTGCTCTTTCTTTTATACTCATCTTCCTTTAATCTTTTTTCTTGTTCCCTGTCTTTCCTGTCCTGTTCATCCTGGTCTTCTTTTTGCATTACTTCCTCGATGCTTTTCCCATCTAGCTTGAGTAATAACTGCCCTCCTATCCATTCGTTCTGTGCGAGCGTTACCTCGTCAGCCTAATCCTTTTCTCCTTGCCATCTCTTAATCTCTCATTCTATCTTTGTCGATAGATTTGATCGCTCATTTTTCTCATCCCTGTTTTGTATGACCTTAAAGATCTCCTATTTCCTCTTACTCTCCTCTGGACTATCGTCACTGCTATAAGCTGGCGGTTCGTATATCGGGTTACTATACCCCGTCGCCGCTTTCAGTTCCTTGTAAGGATACAATCCTATTTCTTCTATACTATCGCCTTTTATTTCAAGCGCGGTAAGGGGAGGAAACACTGGTTAAGCATCCACTCTCCAGGTGGCAGATCTTTTCTCTCTTACTGATACATTTTCCAAAGCTCTTAAATAGCTAACTGTTTCTCTAACTTCTTTCCCGTGTGCGCAGCGTGCAAGTATGTGGTCATGTGTTGCAATATCGTTTTTGACAATGATCCCCCATGCGGCCATGGCATAAAAATCTTATCTGCTGTGCCTTTCATCCATTCAGTACTATACTGTTAGAGCCACGGCATGTGCTTTGGTAATGTCTTACATAAATGCATCATAGGAGTAATAGGAGTAATATCTCCCCTTGTAATGAGTCTCAATTGGGTGTCAATACTTACCAGAGTTTAAAAAATACCTTTGCCGCTTTTACATTCTTAAAAGCAATAAATATGAGCGTGCTCCAACAATCGCTGCTCCAAACATCTATTTCTCCAACTTCTCTGTCTACCTCTGTATTGGTACCAACCACTTCCCTAGATAGATAGTATAACTTCTTGACTTTATCTCAAATTCTTCACAACTATTTATGTCGCTCTTCGACTCCTTATTTCAACACAAACACATAAACAGACAAATCAGTGGATTCTCCACATAAGAACTACGGTCATCACGCTTATTCCTCTCGCCCCTACTTAATACTCTGATCACAGAGTTTAGCTTGTCTTCTTTTATGGACCTGTCCATACGTAGTCAAGAGACCCCCGCTGCGGCGTAAGACAACCTCTTCTAAACCCCTTGGGTTAGGACTCTCGGGCGCTATATTTCTCTCTCTTTACACAATATTTCCTGTTACTTTTGTTACTTTAAATGATCACAACCCCGTCCCCTTGGCTTGCCATTCCCCTCAGTCGACTCACCATTTGCTCATTTGGCTCGAGGCCTTCGGTATCATCTCCTCCTCAATCAACCATTTTCGCATTCTGTCCGCAAAGCACCTGTGGAAACCAGGTAGGTATTTTGTCAAAGAGGGACCCCGCCCGCCGTCTCGATTTTCTTGCAAGATTTCTATTCAGCCACTCTCCACAGGAAACCCGCGGCTAGATGGCAGAGCATGTCCGGTTGTCCGAATAACTGGAGTTTTAACAGGTCAATGGGTCTTTTTCAACCATCCGACATTGCTAGCAGGTGAACCCAGGGGTCCTTAAATCAGTAACATGTCATGCATGGATGGGATGCAGAATAACTCTTACACCAACTAATAAGACCGACGCAGGAAGTTAGCAAAAAGTCTCATCTGACTGTTTTATTATCAATTGTCTAAAACAGGGAGTTGCAACAGACATCAACAGACGTTCGCTCGTGTTCTCAAACATTTTGCATAAAAAACACATTTATATAATACAAATGTGTCATACTTGAGGTCATACTAAGTGGCAAATAAGAGAAACCTACAGGGTGTTGTGTGATACGTTCAAGGGGAACATCTATGTATACTATCTATATATGTATGGGTTGTGATTGGGTCACAAAAAATAAGGCCTTTCGTTATACGGTCCTCTATAATTGGTTGGCATGCTTGTACCCTTCTGGAACATCCAAGCTCACTAGCAGCACGTAAGCCAGTACCCCAGGTGTCAGTGGATGGACTTTGACCATGTCTCCCCACCCAATTAGCCCAACATTGCTCATCGCTCATGCCTTCTACATTCAGATTGTCTTTGAACTTGGCCTTGAAAAGTATCCCTGCTCCTGGGAAGAAAAGGGAGTGCGAGCACAGGCTATCTCAAGTCTAGAGCACCATGCCCACCTTCTATTTCTATCCATAGCCCACATGACAGGAGACCATATTTTGGCCTGTTTTGCAGCATTTGTCTTTTAATTAATAAACTTGGTACTCATGGTGTTCTTTCTTTGGACCTTAACACAAGATGATTCAGGATAGATAGTTCTTCGAGGATAGATAACCAGTTTTTGGCTGCTCCATCCTTTGACACCAGGCCAGACAGCTCTTCCATGCCTTTCCATGCTCTTAGCTTCATGTTGCTGTGACACAACTTTCACCTCTTTCTCCGTGGGTCTGAGCTTACTAAATATGTGACACGGATGTCCATCTTCTATATAATGACGGCACCGCCTGCAGTCTTTTCACTATGTACTCAGTCTACGTGTGTTGCTGTGTCTGTACAGTTATTACATGGCTTGCATTTTTTGCAGTGCTCTTCACACGTGAAATCTTTATTCCTCACATGAAAGTTTACTCAATTCTTTATTTCGTCATCAGGCTCCATATTGTCTATACATCTTCTTCTTTAGCCACTCTTCTTAGTGCATCACACTTGCTTCTTGTGACGCCACCAACTCCTCATTCTCTCCTCTTCATATTCGTTCGGGGATCTCCTCCAAGAGATTGTCATCTCTACTGGGGTACATCATATAGGGTTCTTATTGAATACCTTTTCTCGAAAGCTCTTCGTGGAATTGACACAATCACTGGTCTTGTGCATGGCACTATTTCTGGTTTCCAGCATCGTATGGGGCGGGACTTCCTGAAGGGGCATTCAGTTGCTCTTCAGGTGGATACCCGGGGAAGGGGAAATTCACTGCTTTTCTATATTTGGGTTTTTTAAAGACTCTGCCTCTAGCAAGGTGTACTTGCAAACCTTATCTAACCCAGCCTCTGCATGCTTTGAATTTTCATTCCTGTTGCTGATTGTTTTTAGGCAGGTTAGCTGCATGATTGATTTGTCAGGCAGCAGTAGAAACATCCTTTGCGAAAGGGGGAGGGAGGTGATCATTTGAGTAATAGGTGTGATTTGATCCAGATTCTCGTTTTTGAATGCCAATGTCGCTATATGGAGAGGCTTTGCCCCACTCCTTAGGGAGTATGTGCTAATTTGTGTTTTAACTGGACATTAAGTTTAGAACCGGTTTTCAGAAGGTATCACACCAACAATGTCCCACGCTATGGAACCCAGTTTCATGCAGTCAGTCGGGCCTTTGATGTGACCTCACCGAACCCAGTAAACACTCATACAGGTCCCGGGAGCTTTTTGCTATTTGCTCACTCCCACTATACATGCCCCCAACCCTTCTGTCATCACTTGTCCAGACAAGTCCCTTCCCTCTGCAGGGTGCGGGATGCACTCACTGCTTTGGTCAGGTTCTTGTCAAGGTAGGGGGAATCCGCTCCATAGGTGTTTAATGCCTATTGATGTGTGGGCGTGGCACTCCCAAAGTGAGTGGAACAGACCCACAACTCTGCCCCCTTCCCCCACGCCTCCTTGCCTCATGTCTTCACTGGTGCGCTGTCAGGGAGCTCCTGCTCCTTCACCTGCCACAACACACCGCAACACTCCAAAGTGCTTCGAATGGTTTCAGGCTCTCCCAGTGCGTCTCGGGCCAGCTGCAGCTGCAGCGAGCTCGGAGGAGCTTAGAGGAAAGCACCAATCACGTTGTATCAAGGCGCACTACTGCTTTATCATTCCCTTATAATGTGTTTTTGTTGGAACCTGCAGCCTACAAAGAAGATTCTCTTATAGAGAAGGACAACAGATCGATCTGAGATAGCCTGCAGGGTCTGTAAAAATGAAGAGGTTTTAGAATCTGTCAAACATTTGTTCAATGGCTTTGCACCTCTCAAGATCATCCTACTTTAAAAAACGAATAGGGCACACAAGCTGGTTGGATTTAAATAGTTTATGGAAAAGCTGTCTGTATACAGTCTCAACCTCTGATGATCTCGAAGTAGCGGCCTTTATAAAATCATGGGGAATAGCTGGCTGATAGGTCCACGGTGATGGTTTATTAATCTCTGATGGTTGATTCTTACCACGTTTTACTTTAGTTTTTAACAACTTTAGTATTGGTATTTAAATGAAATGTCATGTTTGAAGTCTGTATTTTAATTGATGCATTTTCTTAAGGGGTTGTTTGGCTTTGTTTTTGTACTCGCCTTTTTATGATGGTAAAGGTTTTTGTACAAACCATATAGTAATAAAAATATATATATATATATATATATATATATATATATATATATATATATATATATATATATATATATATATATTTGGGAATCACCAAAGAAATAACACGTTAAAATGGTGCCTGCGATAATAGGTTCTGCTTAGTTGATGAGTCTTCACATATAGTGAAGGGGGAAATATGGACTGACTGGAAAAGAAGTCTGTGGCACCTCAGAAGAGAAGCTGCACACATGACTTCTGCGCCTCATGTGTTGCATGCATAGTGTTTTCACTGGTCTTTTCAAAAGCGTGACATCTTGTCTTCTGGGGCAATTTGAATGCCCCAAGAGGAATACAACTGTAATGTGCAAATGTATGCGTGTTTGAGCACTTGCGCGCGCAACACAAATGGACAACACGCGCATGCAACACAAATTAATGGTAATGATGAAAAACCACGTGCAACTCCGATAGGGGCTTTCGTCTATCACGCAGGGCCACCGAGTACGCGGGTGCTCCGGGGCCCAGGCACCCGCCGGCAGAATGAAGTCGGGGCTGAGCCCCCACCCACGGCCGGAGAGAAGAGACGCAGTGCAGCCGGGTAAAAGCTGGGCCAAAAACGATGTTTAAAAATTGGGGGACCTTGTTTTGCATCTGTCCCTCAATTTCTAAAAATAGTTTTGGTTTGGGTAAACTTCTACATCTGTGCACCTGTGCACCCCGGTGTATTTGTACAACTGTGCGCCCCTCTTGGCAAGAGGGGTGCACAGATGTAGAGGTACACCCAACCCAAAACATTTTTAGAAATGGAGGCACAGATGCAAAGCAAGTCTGTCCCTCCATTTCTAAAAATATTTTTTGGGGTTGGATGTATTTGTACATCTGCGCACCACTCTTGGCAAGAGGGGTGCACAGATGTAGAGGTACACCCAACCCAAAACGATGTTTAGAAATGGAGGCACAGATGCAAAGCAAGTCTGTCCCTCAATTTCTAAAAATATTTTTGGGTTGGATGTATTTGTAAAACTGTGCACCCTTCTTGGAAAGAGGGGTGCACAGATGTAGAAGTACACCCAACCCAAAACGATTTTTAGAAATTGAGGCACAGATGCAAAGCAAGTCTTTCCCTCAATTTCTAAAAATCGTTTTGGGTTGGGTGATTTTTTGTACATCTGTGCGGTGCACAGATTTAGAGGTACACCCAACCCAAAACGATTTTTAGAAATTGAGGCACAGATGCAAAGCAAGTCTGTCCCTCAATTTCTAAAAATCGTTTTGGGTTGGATGTATTTGTAAAACTGTGCGCCCCTTTTGGCAAGAGGGGTGCACAGATGTAGAAGTACACCCAACCCAAAACGATTTTTAGAAATGGAGGCACAGATGCAAAGCAAGTCTGCCCCTCAATTTCTAAAAATCGTTTTGGGTTGGGTGTATTTGTACCTCTGTGCGGTGCACAAATTTAGAGGTACACCCAACCCAAAAAGAGTTTTAGAAATGGACGCACAGATGCCAAGCAAGTCTGTCCCTCAATTTCTAAAAATCTTTTTGGGTTGGATGTATTTGTACATCTGTGCGTTCCTCTTGGCAAGAGGAGTGCACAGATGTAGAGATACACCCAACCCAAAACGATTTTAGAAATGGAGGCACAGATGCAAAGCAAGTCTGTCCCTTCATTTCTAAAAATCGTTTTGGTTTGGGTGTATTTGTACATCTGTGCGTTGCACAGATGTAGAGGTACACCCAACCCAAAACGATTTTTAGAAATGGAGGCACAGATGCAAAGCAAGTCTGTCCCTCAATTTCTAAAAATCTTTTTGGGGTGGATGTATTTGTACATCTGTGCATCCCTCTTGCATTGCATCTGAGAAGGGAGGTGGCAGAGAGAGGGCAAATTAGACTGTTTGCATGTCTCTGAGTGTGTATGTGGTGAGGGTGAATGCTATGCTGTGGGCGGGCAATGGAGGCGTTGAGGGAGGTAACTCCCCTGAATTCTAAGGAAGGTAACAGCGTGGGAGAGGGTGGCAGTGTGGAGTGAGGTGGGAGCACCTTCTTGGGGGGATTTAACGGGGTGGGGCAGTAGAATGTGATAATTCGGCCTTTTGTAGACCACACAAATCAGCCAACATAAATCAGTCTTTTTTGTATTTGTTCTTCAAAATGCAAAATTATCACATAGAACCCAGTATGGACCTTGCCATACTGTTGACCTTGTTCAGTGTAATAGCATTCAATGGGACAGTACTTACAGGGCCTAATGGTGCACAGCTAATGGGCTTCTATATTTTTAAAGAGCCAGTAACAGCACTTCTCAGCAGGGCTGTGTAATCTATTTTCGACTATAGCTACCATATTTGAAATCGGGCAATGCTGGTACTCCTCAGTTAACTCGCAAAACAGGGCTTCTATAATTGTAATACTATGCTTTTGTTGAGGCAATGCTAGTTCATCTTAGTGGGGCTGCTATACTTTTGATTGGACATCAGCACGTCTCAGTTGAGCTGCTACAGTCTTATTGACAAAACCCCAGCACTTCTCAGCAGATTTATTTATTTTTACTTTAATTGGTTATTTGTAATGCGTGCAATAATAGCCAGAGGTTTCTAAGCGCAGACCGAGGGATCGAACCTGTGTTGCGCAGACTGAGGCATCGAACCTGTGTTGCTCCATGTCGTCTTGCTTCCATGGCGTGTTGCCCCTGAGCTATCCTCCTGAGACTCTGAAGATCTGAAGTACATTTAATGATACAGAACCAGAACTATTGAGCAGGTCTGACATCATCTTCATCATCATCAGAATAACTCAACACTGTTTTGGTTATACAAGAGCTAATATATTTAAAGGGATGCAATGTAGCAGCACTATTCAATAACCCAAAGTGCTTAAGCATAGTTAATGTGAAAATACTACACTTCTTAGCATTGGGACAGTACTGCCACTTCTCACAGAGGCTTCTACACCTTTTTTGGGGCAGCACTGATCCAGCCTACTGGACAGCTTCACTTTTAATGGCACTTCTCAATAGGACTGCTTGCTATACTTCAATAGGAAATGACCAACACTACACGCAGGGAATTGCATACTCTTGATGCCACCGAAGGAGCACTTGCAGCCACCACAGCTGCTTTATTTTAAACGCCACAGTGCACTTCTCACCCACTCTGCTTTACATTTAAACAGACTGAATTGTCATTTCTCAGCAGGACTGCAACACTATACCATTGTGTTCTGTGTTTTGAGTGCTTCTTCACCACCAATGTGGGTTCATGGCACTCTCCCAGTGTCTAAATAGTAGATCTGGCTACATTCAATTGGCAACAGGCATGTCCCGAGCTGCCTGCAGTCCATAAGCTGCCGCTCAGGATGTTGGGAGCCGTGATGGGGCAAGGGATAGAAGGCTCGAGCCTGTAGGATAGCAGAATCGCAGGGTCTTAAAACCTGCTCACTCATTCTGCAGTGAGGGGCCATGGGGCAAAATGAGCCTGATCCCACATACAGGGGGTTGTTACCCCTTTATCGCTCCTGAATAAAAGAATGAGTTCACTCAGACACAAGTTATCACCCCTGCACACACAATGAATGAATATGGTATGGATCCATAGATCGAGAAAACTGGAGTGAGAATTCAGAGTGTTTCAACAGAAATATAATTGTCTTCCCAGATGGGGAGACTGACTCCATTAATATACATGGGGTCACTGAGATGACCAAGAGTGAAACTGTACATTCAGTTGTGAGATTACCAGCAACGGGTATATTATGCTCCAAGGAGTGAGGTGCCCACTCAATATATCACACTGTTTATAGGTGTGAGACCCATCCTGAATGCTTGCCCAAAGAGACTTGGCAAGAGTTTCACACTGATGAAGTGAGCATGTGATCCGGGGTCTGCAGCCCACATACACGCAGGGGATTCCCATGCTCCCACTTGCGAGATTTGCACCAAATTAGTGACATTGTGCTGCAAGGTAGGAGGCACACGCACAGACTTTGCTCTGAGGTTTGACACACTCACAGGATGGGATTGCATCTCGTTCTCCCATCCTAGTTATGTTGCTCTGCCTTTTGAGGGCTACCACAACCTGGATGATTATAGAGGGGTTGAGTAGGGGCAGTGTCGGCCTACTGGAATGCAACTGGAAGGCTTAAACCTCCTTCTTAATTGACTTTAGTATATGCAGTACATTCTAGCCAATGTTTCCACTGTTCTGCGCCCCCCCCCAACACCCTCACACCAAGTTGCCGACTACGTGCAAATGCGGTCATATAACTGCTGGTGATGTCACTCCCTATATTTGGGCACCCACCGGGCAAATTCATAAGTCGGCTCCCCTGCCATCACGCATAACCAAATGGAGAGTGATCACGCAGAATACACGCACAGCGTTCTGTGTAGAATAAAAGCATGTATTCAGAAAAAAGAAAGTCGTTGCTCAAAGTGCTAATAACCCCCCAGAGGCATGAGAGTGTATCCCTATGGAGCGTGCGTGATCTGTTGCTTCCGGGCTAGGCTTGCACTGTATAAATCCTTTACATACATTTCCAGTGGTGGTCGAATGATGGCGAACAGATGGGACATGAAAATGATGGCAAAAAAGCAAATGAGTGTAACACTTCCCAAACAACATGTCAGATGGATGACTAACAGTGCTTAGTTGCTTGATTTTCTTTGCAGCATGGTCTCCTTCCTGGGGGCCCAGATGTTTCCTGTAACCGGCTGTGCGAATCTTTGCTAGTGCGAGGGACTTAGTTCTGCCCAGTGATTGCCAGCTGTGGCTGGGTCTCTGCAGTCAGATGCTGGTGGGCGCACGGGCGACACACACTCGCCGTTAGTTTGTCCATTAGTTATTATCAACTCAGTATTTAGGACCAGAGACTCATTTCAAGTGGCACCACTGGACCTGCCCACAGGTGTGATGGGCGTGGGTGTATCTGATCTCCAGAGCGACACGTGCACCTGTGCAATTCAACATGCTGATGCTCAGCACTCCTTAATGTGATGTCCCTGATCTGGCAAAGGAATTAAAAGGTACTCGGTACCAGCTCTTATAAATACATGTCCAAAAGCAGAATAGTGTCCTAAAAGTGTAAATGTTTTCTCTGTTGAGAAAATCCCATTGCAGGAGCTTATCTTTTGAAGTTATTATAAACCCCATCAATTCAAATGAAAATCAAAGCCAGTCAGAAATTCCCTTTAATATATTGCCAATCTGAAAACCAAAACTATTTTTGAAATGCTCTATTTATGAGCTCTGAATAGACTCCATTCCATATTCCTATAATGATATCATTATATATTATTATTAGTATTATTTATATTATTGTGATTATTTTTACTATTAGTATTATTATTATTATAAGTGTATTTATTCAGTGTGGACCTAGTTTCGGGTATGTCTCCAAACACATTCACGAAATACTTCTTTACACTTCCGATGGGGTCCAAGGTGAAAGGGCCTTTCTCATTATCCAATAAGGATAATCAGTGTACTACAATTAACAGTTGTCCTTTCAAAGTCTGTTGGTGGGCATGCCTCACCCCACTCTAACTTAGTAAGAATTAAGGTTTGATGCAAGTGGATCTAGGTCACCTGGCTTAAGCCCTGGCCACCTGGTGCCCTCCTCCTTGCCGCTCTTTTTCCCTACTTAAGGCGCCCTCCAGCCTCTTTTCCTTTGCAGATGGGGAGCAGGTGCAAGTGGATCTAGGTCACCTGGACTAAGCCCCGCCCACCGGGTGCCTTCCTGCCTGCAGCTCTTTTTCACCACTTAGCAAGCCCCGGCCACCTGCTGCCTTCCTGCTTGCCACTCTTTTTCACCACTTCGCAAGCCCTGCCCACCGGGTGCCTTCCTGCTTGCCGCTCTTTTTCCCTACTTAAGGAGCCCTTCAGTCTCTTTTCCTTTGCAGATGGGGAGCAGGTGCAAGTGGATCTATGTCACCTGGCCTAAGGGCGGCTCACTTGGTGACTTCCTGCCTGCCGCTCTTTTTCACCACTTAGCAAGACCCGCCCACCTGGTGCCTTCCTGCTTGCCGCTCTTTTTCACCACTTAGCAAGCCCCGCCCACCTGGTGCCTTCCTGCTTGCCGCTCTTTTTCCCCTACTTAAAGAGCCCTCCAACCTCTTTTCTTTTGCAGATGGGGAGCAGGTGCAAGTGGATCTAGGTCACCTGGCCTAAGCACCATCCACCTTCTTAGCCCTGCCTCTTCCTTCTTGCTCTTAACTATTAGATCAAGGGTGTCTCTCGTCCGGGCATCCGAAGCGAAGGACAATTCCGGTTTGGACCTGTTCAGACCAGGTGGACCCAGGGACCGACCCCCTGCTCAGACAGCAGGTAAGCATGCACCAACATGTCTAACACCCGCTGTCCCCAGAGGTCATCCCCACCCCCTCTGGTCCCCCGTGATGTTCCCTTGTGCCCCCACCATTCTCGCACACAGGTGTTGCCTGGTTTGCTTGATCCTTCTACCCTGTTCACCCCTCACACCCCTCAAGCCTACTTCTGCAGGAGTCTGTCCTGATAAATTCTGGTTTCACCATCACTGTCTTGTGGCCAATGCTGGATTTGACTTTTATGGACTTCATTCATTCACAGTGCATCACCCTTTCTCAACTCTCATGCTGAACTTCCTTTGCATCTTGTACTGGTTGCCATGAATCATGCTGTTCCCATCTTCATATTGCATCCTGGCTTGCAACATTACGTGTTACTACTGACTTCTGCAATTGTATTCACTCTCCCCTCTTGCTTCTCGACTCTTTTGACTGCTAACTCTGTGTTCTCGCCTCCATTCCCTTCTTACTTTTCCTATCTCCTCCCCTTACTTTCTCCTATGAACTTACTCTATCAGAATTGTCCCTGGACCTAGTATGATAGCAACCTCGTCTGTCTCCCCCCCCCTTACTGGTTTTTTCCTCCCCACCTCCCCTCCAGCACTACCTGAAATGTCGTCAGGCCTCGTATGATAGTCGCTTGTTTTGTTCCTCCCCTACCTTTCTGCAGCCCTCTCGCTCACCTTTTGTTTTTCTCTGGCTCTACCAGAAATGTCGTCAGGCCTAGTACGGTAGTCACCTGTCTGTTTCCATTTCATTCCCACTCTTCCCCTCCCTTCCTTATCTATGTCTTAGCTCTTGCACTATCTGAAATGTCGTCAGGCCGAGTACGATAGTTAATTTCACATCCTTACTGTTCATGGCCTGTAAGAATGTCATTGTATTTTCCCTTGTTCCCTCCCTTGCCTTGAAGCGTTTTGAAACACATTGTGTATAGGCGCTATATAAATAAACTATCATATCATATCATAACATTAATAAGTCACCAGCTTGTTTGTGGGCTGCATATCAAAGAGAGTATGTTGCACACGCAGTGGAATTTCCCCAAAATGCAAATATTTTGTTAAAAGAACGTATTAGAAAAAAATATATCAATGGGATAGAACTCCAACTTTATCTTGTAGCAATAATTTCTGGTGATGATGAAGAGAATGATAGCTATGCACTATCATGGATCAACCCGCATTACACACATTCTAAATCTTATGAGGCTATTATATACCTAAGTGTGTACCTCATGAGAAAAGCCATTAATTGCTAAATAATGGATAAAGTTACGGGACAAGGTAATGTCATGGTAATTTCTGGGGCCGGCAGAGCCACGCCAAGGGTCCTTGGCCTCCCAGCTCACAGAGGGCCCTAACTCCCTCCCTGGTCCCAAGAAGTCGAGGTCCACACAAGGAGCCAGGATCTACTGTGGTTTATTGGGCAAAACGCACAGGCGTCACATGCCGAACAAAATCCAGGCGCATCTCGCCACAGTCTGGCTCGCAGGCCAGTTTTGTGTCCTTGTTTGTTTGTTTGTTTGTTTGTTTATTTGATAATGCGCCCCAAACCTCATATAGCTGGGTGCAACAGTTACACGAATATTTGAAGCTTAGTTACAACATAAATGATGAGTACAGAATAGCATAAGCAAAATTACAGTGCATACAATTGGTGTGCATAATGTAGGTAGAATGGTACAGGTACAATGCAGAAATGTGGTCAATGATCTAATACACATGGGATCATGCAGGGTCTCCTAAGGTCAGGAGTACAAGTAAATAGAGAGAGTGATCGATTTCTAGATGTCCTTGGTGCAAAGCCAGTTCAGTAAATTACGTCTAAATCTAGAATATGGCTGTTCCACTCTAAGGGCAGTAGGGAGTGCATTCCAGGAGAGAGCCGCTTTGACTGGGAAGCTGCCTCCACCAACTATGGTGAGTCTAAATCTTGGAATTTCTAGGCAGAGGAGGTCAGATGATCTAGTATGGTGAGGGGAGATTTTACTGATCAGTCTGGCAGAGAGACAGGAAGGTGCAGCATTATTAAGGCATTTGAAAGCGAGTGATACCGTTTTGAGGAGTATCCTGTCGCTAATTTTTAACCAGTGCTGGTCTCTTCTGAAATTAGATATGTGCTCTCTATGGGGTATACTCAGAGCTGCTCTCAGGGCATTGTTTTGTAATATTTTATTGTTAATGCCTACGTAGAGGCCATTACAGTAGTCTAATTTAGACATTATTAATGCATTGGCGAGTGTAATGCAGCTGGCTTTGTATAAAAAGGGTCTGCAGGCCCTAATCAGTTTACAGGTATAAGCTGTAGATGAGGCCATAGAGCTAACTTGTTTTTTTAGGCTTAGTGGAGAGTCGAGGTAAAAGCCTAGGGTTTTTACCTCAGTTACTACTTTGATTACGTTGCCATCAATATTGAATGCAACTTTTTAGCGGATTCCAGTAGAGGTTCAAAAGGAGAATCGGCTCTAGATTATTCTCCCTAGATAGCATAAGCGCCAGGAGCCAGTTACTCCTAAATATCACCTCACCTACTAACCCCAAATTGCGATCGATTGCAATAACCAGGCCTCCGCTGGGTCTGCCCAGCTGACCCCTGGTAGCTACTGAAGAAAAAGTGTAGAAACCTTCTATGTGCATGTCTGAAAGCATCATAGTTTCCTGTAAGAAATAGATACGGGGGCGTACATAATTTTCCCTTTTATTCAAAAACGTGTTGAGATTGATTCCCCCACAAGAGTTCCAAGAGATCACCTCAATCTCTATATGGTTAGGAACACATCTTGTCTAAATGTTTCCAGGGTTTTGAGTGCCGGTTGTAACCATGACCAATCCTGATTATTATTCAGGAGGCTTGAAATCAATGCCAACCCTGGGCCCAAGTTTTCAAATTTATTATTATCAAGTTGAATAATTTGTTTGGTTTGACTGTTATTCGGTTCCTGATATTCAAGATAATTATTGGCCTCTTTCTTATCTGCTAATGAGAGTAGATCATAGCCCAAAGAATTAAGATTTTTTTCTTGGGCACGCACCATATCTGCCACCATTTCTGAATGAAAGCAACTTACCATTCTGTGGTTGTTGCAGTTGGGAAGAGATATGGCATCTATATCATCTGTAGTTATAGCTCGTAACACAGGGATCTTTTTAAACAAATTTAAAAGATGAGTTCTGTTCAAGTTAACATGTGAGTCTGTTATATTATTGTTAATCCAACCCACTATTTTCCCTGTACAGAGCTTAGTAGGGGCCTGAATCACAGTGGATTGTTTCTTTGTATGATCTACTCTAAAAGGGCTCATAGCTTCATCTTCCGGATCTTGTGTTTTAGGGGGTTGTATATTTTGAGGATTTCTTTCCATAATATTAGCGGTAGAGCTACTAGCTCCCCCACACGATTCGGTCAACCCCTCAACGGGATTGGCATTAATATTTACAGCCAGCTGAGTTTCTTGGGAGACCGTGGGGAGTTTGACCTGTTGTGTGCCTAAAGATGTTCTGGCGTGTTTAGTGCTAATTATTGTGCCAAAAGCTGTCATCTTTGTTTGTTTGGTTTGAATAAGTTCCAATCCGCTTTTCGGCAAGTTATTCTTTTCCTTATTAACATCTATAGTAGTTTCCCCACAAGCCACCGGGCCTTTATTTTTCTTGCCCTGGACTGAATTATCTTCCTTATGGGCATTCTTGGGACCCCCCCTCACTTCCGTCTCTTCCGGACACACGATGTTTCTAATTCCTTTAAGGTTGGCATTTCTACCTTTAATTTTTGTATTGGGCATGTTTTTACTTTTTTTAAGTGTCCTCCCTTGCTTTTTAGATTTATTACGCTTACCCACTGGGGATTGGGGCACCTCATTTATATTGTAGGTGTAGTAGCTCTCTCCTCTCACAACAGAATGCACCACAAGGGCGGTTTGGGCTGGTCTATCAGGCTGGACAAAGTCACGTGATTGCCCACGTGATCGCCGGTTGGCTCCGCCTCCTCCAGGAAGCGAGCGTGCCTCAGCAAGAGCCCTCCGTGGCTCGCAGTGCCAAGGATACAGTTTCCCAGAGAACGTTCGTGCAGGTGTAGTAGCTCTCTCCTCTCACAACAGAATGCACCACAAGGGCGGTTTGGGCTGGTCTATCAGGCTGCACAAAGTCACGTGATTGCCCACGTGATCGCCGGTTGGCTCCGCCTCCTCCAGGAAGCGAGCGTGCCTCAGCAAGAGCCCTCCGTGGCTCGCAGTGCCAAGGATACAGTTTCCCAGAGAACGTTCGTGCAGGTGTAGTAGCTCTCTCCTCTCACAACAGAATGCAACAAGACATAAGATTAACTACCATGGATGCAAAAATTACCACTCTGTTGGAAGTTATGCTTTCAGGAGACCGCCCCACTTCGTCTAAGAGAGAGCTAGGGGAACGCGATTCCCAGGGCCAAAAAGATAACGAGGACAATAATAATAATTACGGAAAGAAAATGGTCTCTCCCGATAGTCCTTCTACACTCATAGATGTCATAATGATGGCAACTGAAGGAGGCTCCGAAGATCAGGAGTTGGATAAGCATAGTACACAGATGCATACGAGAGTATCCCTCAATGACATAGAACTATTGAACATCAGCAGTGAAGATACAAGATCCCCTCAATACACTACACCAATTAAAGGGCTAAAAAGCAAACACAAGACCAAATATAGAGATAATAAATCACCAACTCAAGAGATGGAATTGGAGGCAAAGAGTAATAAGGACGGAAAAGTGCCTGTGAATATTTCTGACTACAATATAAATGAGGTGCCCCAATCCCCAGTGGGTAAGCGTAATAAATCTAAAAAGCAAGGGAGGACACTTAAAAAAAGTAAAAACATGCCCAATACAAAAATTAAAGGTAGAAATGCCAACCTTAAAGGAATTAGAAACATCGTGTGTCCGGAAGAGACGGAAGTGAGGGGGGGTCCCAAGAATGCCCATAAGGAAGATAATTCAGTCCAGGGCAAGAAAAATAAAGGCCCGGTGGCTTGTGGGGAAACTACTATAGATGTTAATAAGGAAAAGAATAACTTGCCAAAAAGCGGATTGGAACTTATTCAAACCAAACAAACAAAGATGACAGCTTTTGGCACAATAATTAGCACTAAACACGCCAGAACATCTTTAGGCACACAACAGGTCAAACTCCCCACGGTCTCCCAAGAAACTCAGCTGGCTGTAAATATTAATGCCAATCCCGTTGAGGGGTTGACCGAATTGTGTGGGGGAGCTAGTAGCTCTACCGCTAATATTATGGAAAGAAATCCTCAAAATATACAACCCCCTAAAACACAAGATCCGGAAGATGAAGCTATGAGCCCTTTTAGAGTAGATCATACAAAGAAACAATCCACTATGATTCAGGCCCCTACTAGGCTCTGTACAGGGAAAATAGTGGGTTGGATTAACATTAATATAACAGACTCACATGTTAACTTGAACAGAACTCATCTTTTAAATCTGTTTAAAAAGATCCCTGTGTTACGAGCTATAACTACAGATGATATAGATGCCATATCTCTTCCCAACTGCAACAACCACAGAATGGTAAGTTGCTTTCATTCAGAAATGGTGGCAGATATGGTGCGTGCCCAAGAAAAAAATCTTAATTCTTTGGGCTATGATCTACTCTCATTAGCAGATAAGAAAGAGGCCAATAATTTTCTTGAATATCAGGAACCGAATAACAGTCAAACCAAACAAATTATTCAACTTGATAATAATAAATTTGAAAACTTGGGCCCAGGGTTGGCATTGATTTCAAGCCTCCTGAATAATAATCAGGATTGGTCATGGTTACAACCGGCACTCAAAACCCTGGAAACATTTAGACAAGACAAGATGTGTTCCTAACCATATAGAGATTGAGGTGATCTCTTGGAACTCTTGTGGGGGAATCAATCTCAACACGTTTTTGAATAAAAGGGAAAATTATGTACGCCCCCGTATCTATTTCTTACAGGAAACTATGATGCTTTCAGACATGCACATAGAAGGTTTCTACACTTTTTCTTCAGTAGCTACCAGGGGTCAGCTGGGCAGACCCAGCGGAGGCCTGGTTATTGCAATCGATCGCAATTTGGGGTTAGTAGGTGAGGTGATATTTAGGAGTAACTGGCTCCTGGCGCTTATGCTACCTAGGGAGAATAATCTAGAGCCGATTCTCCTTTTGAACCTCTACTGGAATCCGCTAAAAGTAGACATTGAGGAAGTGGAGGACTCTCTAGATATAATCTTGGGAAATTGGTTTGAGAAAGGGTTAGGAAATCGCATTATTTTGGGAGGAGATTTCAACTCAGCCTGTGCCGATGGTTCGGTGCTTAATGAAAGAGGGGTTTTACCTAGACTTCTTAGTACGACGACAAAAAGAGGTATAAGGTGGGACAACTACTTAGATAACTGGGATTTGGGTCTTTTAGACTACGCCTTAGATTGGAATCTTCCTAAACATACTTGGAAAAGAGGAAGTAAGAGCTCTAGAATTGATTTCTTCTATGTATCTAATGGCTGGAAGCAAGCCTGTGGAAAACTATCACATATGGAGGTCGAATTAAGCGACCACGTTCCCTTATGTTTTTCTCTCTTGATCCCCGTCAGGAGTATTTCTGTCAATCCCATGTTGCAAGGTTTAGAGGTGGGAAACAACGGGAGAAGAGTTATTTGGAATAAGAAAATAATTAAGAAATTTAATACCATGGTGTTGGAAAATTTGTCACAGGTGCAGCTTCAAAGTATCAGGGAGGAGGACATTGAGTTGGGAGGTTCCTACTATAACATTATTTTGTCATGTGTTTATAAAATTAGTAGGGCCAGAGATCTGGAGGTGCCGACACTGAGGGTGCGGGTGGCTGATCCCAGAATTCAAACAGCCAAGCATACTAAATATAGGGAAATTAAAGCCTTGAAAAAAGGATCTATTCCTCTTGAGGAATTTAGGCTGAAAAAGAAAAAAATAATTCAGAACTATAAAAACTTTATCAAGTCTCTTAGAATGGATCACTATCAAGAAACACATCAACTGATGATGTATAATCTATGTAAGGGCAGAGAGGTTAAATTTTGGTCTACCATCAACTCCATACTAACGCCCTCTAAAGACAAATTAGATTGCCCCATTCAAGCGGATGTGTGGACTCTCTTTTATAAAGCAAAGTTCGCTCTACCCGCTAATCTCGCTAGGGAACAGGATGTGAACTTGGGCCCTCCGGTTGTAAGTGAGTGTTTGTGGGATATAGAAGATATCAAATGGGCCATTAACAAGCTCAAACCTTCTAGAGCACCGGGCCCCGATGGTATTCCCCCCTTTGTTATAAAGGCGGCCCCAGAAATGTGGGCTAAGTTACTCAAACCCATATTTGATGATGTATTTACATATCACACTATCCCTAAAACCTGGTCGCAGAGCATTATAATTCCAATCTACAAAAAAGGGGATGTCCTAAATCCACAGAACTACAGGCCTATTGCACTGTTAGATGCAGCGAGCAAAGTCTTTGGCATTTTGCTCTTGAGGGACCTTAATAAGGTTATTAGAGGGAAGGCCTGCTATAGTAAATTCCAGGTGGGCTTCAGAGAGGGCTTGGGAACCGACCTAAATGGGATGATTTTGGCTCATTTAAGGGATACAGTCCACCAAACTAAAATGGGAGATGTATACATGGCTTCCCTGGACCTCTCTAATGCCTTTGATGGGGTCATTAGAGCTAGATTGTGGACAAAAATGTTAGCTATGAACGTCCCACGCAAGATTGTCCAAATCTTGGCCCTCTTACACAGGAATACCACCGTTAGGGTACGCTTATCTCAAGAAGGCTCGCTTTCAGAGGCAGTTGCTACTGAGGTTGGGGTCAAACAGGGCTGCTCCCTTGCACCCACTCTCTTTAACCTGTACGTCAGCGATGTGGAGGACCTGTGGCAGGGCCCTTCTATTACTCCGGTCAGGTTGGGTAGCTTGGCTATCGAGTGGATGGCCTTCGCAGATGACTTTATCCTCTTTGATCGTACCCCGAGGGGCCTTCGCAGAAAGATGGATATTTTTTATCAATATGCTCTGGCGAATAATCTCTCCCCCAACGCTTCGAAATCCCAAACGATTGTAATTTCTAGGAAAAGAGTTGCCAAACCTTGTATCTGGAAGATGGGAGATAACTCGGTGGATCAGGTTCAGGCCATAACCTATCTAGGTTATAATTTTTCCAACCAATCTAGCTTAAAGATGTGGAAACTGAATCTTGGGAATAAAACAGCTAAACTAAAGAATCAGATGAAGTTTCTGAGGGGAAAGGTCTGTAAATTTTCGCTTCTGCCTATTAGACGATTCTACCTTGCGAAATGTGAACCGGTTCTTTTATACGGTTTGGATATTTGTACAAAAGACTTGAGCTCTCATCTTAATGTGATCCAGGGGAAATTGTGGAAGGAAGCTATGGGCCTTTCTAGGGCTATCCCCAATTCCATTATTCGGCACGAGTTATGTCTCATATCTCTTAAAGCCAGATACTTGTGGAGGCAACTCTCCTCTTTTAGAAAAATATATGATCCTCCGATAAATACTTTATATGAGTTGTTGAATAGGGTTGTCAAAACAGGGACGGTACCATCCATTAAGAGTTTCAGCGATAGAATGCTCTTGTTGTTGGAATCGCTGGGACTCTGCTTGGACGATCTGATTCAACGACCGGGACTAGTCAAAAAATCTTTATTTAGGTCAGACTGGGTAGACACAGTAAATGATATTGAATCCCATGTTACCTATAAAGAGTACGCTAAATTTTTTCATGCAAGGGAATCAATTCCTCTATATATTCAAAGATTTCCTTGCCAGAAGGCGAGAAATACATTTATGCGTTTCAGACTAAATCAGATGCCCACTCTAGAAAGAATCTACCATTGGAACCATAGAGAAAAAGGATCGAAGGTTAATTTTAAAAATCTCGCATGTCGATTTTGTGGAGCGACCGACATGATAGAAACTCTCAGGCACCTTCTTCTGACATGCACCCATTTTGGGAATAAAAGATCTCTCTACCTGGCAGATAGATTTGAGGGGGACTGGGAAATGTCGAAGAATCTGTTCTGGAGTCGCTGCATGTGGGGTGCAAATATCTCCCTAATCCTCGCATTGAATTCACTCCTTCTTAATATTCAGGAGGAACTGGAAGTTAAAAATAATGAATTCAACGAGTAGAGACTAGATAGATCCAATGGTACATGAAATGATATATGAAATGTAATTTGTATATAAACATATGGAATATTGATTTTACGGCTGGGAATGATTTTAAAGCTGATAAATGTGTTAAAAATGTTCTTTTCTTCGTAAAATGAAATATATTTTGCTATTTGTTTGGAATGTACTTTATGTTGTATAAGGTTTTATGTAAACTATTCATGCAACAATAAAAAATAAAAAAAAAAAAAAAAAATATTGAATGCAACATAATCAGGGCTAAGTTTCTTTAGGTTGGAGTCAGAGCCCAGAATCAGGATCTCAGTTTTGTCGTCATTCAGGCAGAGACCATGTGAGGCCATGCATGCCTGAATGAGGAGGTATATCCTATTTACCAGAGCTGTGTCTTCGACAAAGTTGCCTGATAAGGGAGCTGGGTGTCATCAGCATAGGTGGTATATGTGACACCTAGCCTGTCAAGTTTGTCGAAGAGTGGTTTGGTAAATTATATTATACATTGTCGATGAGACGCATGAACCTTGTGGAACACCACAGGTAATTTGGATTGGATCTGCTGAGGCTGAAGGGGAAAACACTCTCATTGTACGGTTAGCTAGGAAGGATTTTACCCAGGCTATAGCATCACTCGACAAATATGCAGCTGACGCTAGGTGTTCGCATAACACGGCACGATCCACCAGGTCAAAAGCTTCCTATAGGTCGAGGAGGAGTAACATAGCTGTTTTACCTTTGTCCTTCAACTCCTCAATTTGTTTCTTTAGATCAATTAGGGCCATTTCAGTCCTGTGTTGTGGTCTGAAGCCGGATTGGCGCGATCCTAGTAGGAGGTTGGCCTCACGGTAGCTTTGGATTTGGAGGCAGGCTACCCTATCAATGATTTTCAGGAGGAATGTGACCATTGTAATGGGTCTGTAATTAGTGGGGATAGCCGGATCTAGGGTTTGTTTCTTAAGGAGTGGTAGCACCCAAGACTGTTTGAGGTTGATTGGGACAGTGCACGAATTGAAGGAAGCGTTGATTAGCTTAGAGACAAAAGGTGCTAAATCTCTAGCTGCATCATTAATTATTTGTGCTGGGCAGCTGTAGCCTTGGCAGTTAGAGGGCTTCAGGGATAGTATAACCTTTTCAGATTCCTGCATGGAGATATTGGTAAATCTGAAAGGTGTAGCACTGTTTGGGGTTGCAATGGGTGGGGTAGGATGCATCTCTGTGAAGCGCAAGGATACTTTTTTATTAGCTATTTTAGTCTGCAGAGTAGCTATTTTGTTAGATAAACCATTTTGGATGCTAGTGCACCATTGTTTATCTTTTGGGATATTATCTGTGGGTGGAATAGGATTTTCCATTTCACGCAGAATGACGAAAAGCTCCTTAGTGTTAGAGTTAGCCTTAGTGATTCTTTCATTGAACGTATTCCTTTTGGTAAGGATTATTTCTTTCTTGTACAGGTATGCGAGATTAGTTAGCAGGGTTTTGTTCTAGACCGTGGGGGAGTGTCGCCAAGTAGCTTGGAGTTTCCTTTTTTGAAGTTGTAATTCTTTCAGTTGGGGTGTGAACCAGGTATTAAGGTGCAACCTTTGTTTGCTTTTGCGTAGTTTGACTGGTTCAATAGTGTCAAGGGCCTTAGTCATGGTGATGTTAAAGGTCTCTACTAGTGCGTTTGGGTTGGAATTATTGGTAATTGAAGAGATGGTAGGTAGGAGGAGAGGAAGTAATTTATCAGCGGTGATATCTTTTTTGCTTCTAGTTGGCAGAGGTGGTGCTATATCAATGTTTTTCGGCTTTTGGGGCTCTATTGAGGACAAAAAACCAATAAGGTGGTGGTTGGTCCAGTGTTGAGGGGTTATTTTGGTAATAATGGTAGAACAGTTGAAATTGGCTACCTAGTCTAATATTTGCCCTTTCATGTGTGTAGGAGCAAGTACCTTTTGGGTAGACCATGTTCAGTCAAGATGGTTTCAATGCATTGTTTGTCCTCAGGGTCATTGAAGCCCAAATCGAAGTCTCCTAACAATAGGAGCTGTGAGGTGTCCTTGATGTCGTTGGAAAGGAGGCTGGAGAGGTCTTCCTCAAAAGTCCCTATTGGACAGGGGGTCTATATACTAAAAGGATGGTTAGTGTGCTATTGTTGGAGATTGGTAGTTTAGCTGCAAGCAGTTCGCAAGATTTGATTTCAGGGGGTGTGGTTAGCCTTAATGCCAATTTGGTTTTGGCTATGATAGCAAGGCCGCCACTTTTGGAATTGGGCCTGTCAACCCTGAGTATGTGATAGTTGTCTGGTATAGCTAACATGAGGGCTGGACCTGCTGCGTCATGTAGCCAGGATTCAGTAACAGCCAAGATGTCTAAATCGTCACCAGAGTATGTCTGTAATTTCAGTAGTATGCACCATAAGGGATCTAGCGTTGATAAGGGCTCCTGAAATTATTGTCGTTTTATTCTGCCCTTGGACAGGGGGGGTCTTTGTTTAAGGTGGTTGATTCTGGTGTGATTGGGAGGAAAGTGGGCGAAGATGTGGGTCTGTGTTTTTTACGAAATTTCAGTGATTGGTGTGTCGGGAATATGGGCAGTGGCACGGGTGGTATGCCTGAGATGGGAGTCTGGGAACCGGATACTTTTGGTTTTAGGTTTGTAGATCCTGGGCAGTCTTGCTCGGAGTCTCAGGTTTCTCTCCTGCAAGGTGCAGGGTAAGAAATTAGTGAAATCCATTATTGTAAGGCTACAGAGGAGTATTAGTCGTATATTAGACAGTTGACTCTTTATGGTGTGCATAATTCTGTAGTTGTGATTCCGTAAGAAGAGTGTAGGGCCAGGGGTGGGGGCTAAGCAATTATACAGGCTTATCTTAGTGAGGTAGTATCTTGGGTAGTTGAGATATGTATTCTAAGCAATGGGCTGGTCTCAATCAGGTAAGGCCAATTAGTAGTAGGCAGTGGGCTAGTCTGAATCAAAAATAAGCAGTGGACTGGACCCAATTAGTGTAGAGCAGTAAGCTAGTCCCAATTAATAATAGTCAGTAGGCTAGACCAATTCAGTAATCGGCAGCGGGCTAGTCTCATTCAAAGATAAACAGTAGACTAGTCCCAGTTAAAAGTAAGCAGTAGGCTAGTCTAATTCAGTAATGAGCAGTGGGCTGGTCCCAGTCAGGGTAAGGTACAATCAGTAATAAGCAGTAGGCTAGACTCATTCAAAAATAAGCAGTGGGCTAGTCCCAGTTAACAATAGACAGTAGGCTAGCCTCATTGAAAAATAAGCAGTGGGCTAGTCCCAATCAGTATAGGGAGGTAGGCTAGTCCAATCCACATATGGCGAGTTCACAAAGTGAGCAGTAGGGCATATCGAGTGTGCTGTGCTGCGATAGGTGTGTTCACTTTGGACATACAAGCCTCACACAAACCTGTTCCTGCTAAACAGTGGCATGTGACAATTTATACAATTTAGCGTAGTTCTTGTAGCAGCAGGCCCGCTTGTAGCAGGAGGCGGCTGACTGGTAGGTCCAGTATAGGACACTATAGAAAGGGTTACCATTGGACAGGTCTGTGTCAGGTGGTATACTTGGATCATCCCTGAAAGTTGTTACACTAAAAGTGTTACAGTGAGAAAGCCTGGTAATTGGTTGGCAACCCTCGCCATCTGCCCCCAAAACCCATGGTCCTGAATGGTCAGGCTGCGGACCCACAAGCCTGGGACAAACGTCATTCCCAGCCCGCGAGACACCTATTCTCAGTGTATGTCTACTATGTCTCAGTAATTGCAACTATGTGTCTGCTTATAACAATAGTGGGAAGACGACTAATGCCATGAGAGTGCTCCATTCCCATCGTGGATGGTGTCTGGAAAGTAACAATTGTGTTGCAAGTCGCTGTCCAGCCATGGGGCGGTTGCTCGTTCTCAACCTCTGAGTCTTGGTGTGTTCACAACTCGGCCAGGTCACGTGGTTAGAGACCACTCTTGCAGGCTTGATTGCCCTGAATTGGTGTATATTTTACAGGGAATTTTTGCTACTGCCGTCGACGTTACCTTGGCTAAGGATAAGGAATGTCACCTTGCAACATGATGTCCTTGATTGTCTGTGCTTACACCGTAGGTGATTCTGCTAACGTAGCATCTTACTGTTCGGGGTTTCTCTGCGATCACCACGGCCTGCGATTTTCTCTTGAGGCCTACTCTGACTTCCAATATGGAGTCGTCATAAGGTTCATATGTTAGTAAGAGCTTTACGGTAGGTCAGGTCCCTTAGGTGCTCCTGTCCTTCAATGGGGTTAGCTGCGCAGAGGCAATAGCAAGTGTATACAAATTCTTCTGGCTTCTTGCGTTCCTGCGGTGTTATAGCGAGCCTAATGGTAAAATAACAAATGTGCTACTATGTAGGTGTCACAGTCCTGTATCTCACGTACTGTACATGTTCTTCATGTAGATTGGTGTGTGTGAGTGTGTGTGAGGTGCGCGGATGGTGCTATGTCATCGGATGTCTCTAACAACCTGCAACATACCAGCCTTTAATACAGTGCCTTTAGTCGAGTCGGTCAATGCGGTTTTTCCCAACGCGGTCTTGTGCCTCTTTGTCCATTCGTGGCAGGGTTCGTGTAATTGTGGGAACATATGGCCGACTGCCTGGGTACGGCTCGCGGTAGTTGTCCCTGCTTGGAGTAGCGGGGATAGGCATAAGTTCATACGACCAGCGGCCATATTGCTGTTGGTGCTTCTTCCGGTTAGGGGATCATCCAGGACTGAGAATTGGCTCTGATTTTTCCTCTTCAGTAACAATCGAAATGATTTCTGCTAAGTATTTCAATCAAGTTGTTAAATACTCGAAGGTGTGGACACCCCTTATAGAACCTTGCAATCTTGCAGAGTTAATGATTAACACACAAACGGACACTCATTGTTCTATATTATATCTAAACACTGATTGGGGCTGATCAACTAAGGGACATTTAAGGCTGCTGTGTAGTGTGAAATTGAAACTGCTTATTAAATTGATACTCTGCTCTGTTATTTTCCTGTTGGCTTTTGTCGCTACTGATGTCACATTATAAATGTGGATTTACAGTCTGTTCCAGTGTTAAATTCAAAATGAATAGAAAAGTTAAAATTATATATATATTTTTTTAACTAAAGTACAATAGTATGATACGTTTAAAATGCAATGGAAGCTTCTCAAGGTGCAATACCATAACTAGGTACTTTTGTGTCAGAACTAAGGAAAGTACAATGCCAACTCCATACACTACCTCATAGCGAAAGCAAATGGTTCACTTAAAAGGGGGAAAGTGGCGCACTGAAGGTCTGCATCAGGGCTACTGGGGATATGTTTCAGATTCTAATAAGACACTTTACGACCCTGAAAATTCAATGACAGATGTTGAAACGCCATCTCATCAAAATAGGGAACTGAGGAGGTTGAGTCCTTGTGTGCAGCAATTCATTTAGTGGGCTAAGCATATACTATTTCACCCTCACAAATGGAAAGACCTGGGCCCTCACATCTTGCATGCTAATTTCTGCAGACTGTTTATATATTCAGTGGTACTAGGCAAGCCGCACATTTTTTTCCAACTATTACCAAATTTTTGGGCTTCAAGCTCTCCTGGATAAACTTAAAATCACTCTACAAATTGAGATGATGTGAATGTTTTCGAGATCATAAAGCAATTGGCCAATGCAGGTAACATATTTCTTGTATTTTCTGACCATCTGTTACTCCTCCCTTCTTCCCATGGAACCATACAGAACGTTTAGCATAAGATGCAAGACTACATTTATCTTAAGTACCTTCATATTCATTAAAACATATGTTTGGAGTCTAGGGCTTGAGTGGAATGTGAATAATATGAAATATTGTTACTTGCATGACACTACATTTCTAAATTAAATTGTTAGACGTATTTCTTTTTTAAAAAAGATTGAAAATGTGTTGTAAGCTACCATAACATGTTTCCTTTTTTAAGGTTTTGGCTCATAGCTGTCACTTCAGCATCAGCAATTAAAAATTAAACCAAAATCTGATGTTATTAGTGTTAAGTATTGGGAATTGGATTTTGTGATGAAAACGTATGCACCAGTGTTTTTGGATATGTCCTAACCCTCTCCATACTCATTCCATGAAGGCATTGATGGTCCCAGAACAACAGGGTCTCCCATCAGCACTTTCTTTCGTGCTGTCATTCAGATTTAGCATGTGCGAGGTACTGCAAATAGCCATGTTACTGATTTTATCTAACTTACTTGTCACATTAACTTGGCTTACGCTCAATCTAATATCGTTTTATGATCTGAGCTGTTACTTACTGAATTTCAGGTATTATAGGGTCTGATTGCATCCCGGCAGCAGCTTTCTAAAAAATTCAACTTTATCTAGATTTCAAAGTTTTAAAATCTGTGAAGGCGTTTTGTTGTCAATGGTCCATTTGGTATTGTAAATGCCCTTGTCCATGTGTTTGATGTTGTGGTGTGATCGTACAATCAGAGATTCCGTTCCTATGGCAACCACTCCCAGTCTGCAGTAAATAATCAGGTAAGTGGCTGGAGGCACATGCCTAAGGTAATTTTGAGTCACTTATCAGGTACTACCATCAGGCGAGCACTAATTCAGTGCTACGTTCTTGTGTACAAGGAAAGTCCCAGCCCGCTTTATGAAATGTCTACAAATTTCAGAAGTGCCCCAATACAGAGCTCTCAATGTAAGTGTGCACTGTTAGAAGGACGCACAGTTGATATGTATAGTGTTGCACCTGGTTCAAAATTGTCCTACCCCTGCTTGATATGAAGTTATGGAGGACTAGAGAGTCTGCAGTTAGTCAGAAAAGCCAAACAGGCACCTCACAGTACACTATATCTGTGTGGTAACACTGTTTGCCAGAAAGTGCTGGGGCCCATCATGGCCTACATGGTTGCCAGCTCTTGCCAGCTTGTGCTTTCATTCAGACCTCTTATGTCTGTATGTAAACGATAGATCCAAAGTTTTTCTATTTTAAATATTGTGTGTAGTCATCTCCTCTTTGGGGGACAATGATTTTCTCTAGAATGGTCCAGGTAAAATCTAAGTGGCTGTGTCCCTTCTGTATAAAGTGCTCAACCATCGGTGCAGTGGTCTTTTTAGTTCTAATGCATGAGCGATGTTTGCCAATGTGAATTTTCACTCGACGAGTGGTCATCCCCACGTATCTGAGACAGCAAGGGCATGTGATGATGTAAATTACGTTGCTGCTGTTACAGTTCGTAATATATTTATGATGCCATTGGTGGGTCCAGCCTACATCAATAGATGTGCTTCTCTGTGGGCACACGGTACATTAGCCACATGGGGTATGTCCAGTTGGACTGCTGAGATGCCACAGAGTGTTGGGGGTCTTTTCTTCTACTTCTTTGTAGGTGTGTACTAGAAAGTCTCGAAGATTACACCTCTGTTTCATTTCAAACCTGGGGTGCCAATGTGCAGGGAACCCACGTTCAGTAAGGGCCAGAGTTTTATCACTTTCTGTTTTAGATGGTTAACAAGAAGAGAATAGCTGAATACTGCCATGATGTTGGTTTGGTTATTCGCTCTTCTCCCATGCCTTTCTAGAGTGATATCTGTAGGGATATGTCTGACCCTCTTTTTGGCATGTCAGACAGTTCTGTTAGGGTATCCACAGTTTCTCCGTTTTTGTGTCAGATCTGTAGACTGTTGGTCATAGTCCCACAGGGCAGTACAGTTCCGACGGTAGCATAAATATTACCAAAAGGTACATTTTCTTGCAGGCTTCTGGGATGATAACTCTGGAAAAGTGGTGACGAGTTTCTATCAGTCGGATTGTGGTATACTGTACTTTTGATTCCCACATCTTTTGCTGTCGGGTCTATGTTGAGGAAATTGACCTCGGAGTGGCTGCTCGTCTTGGTGAATTTTAGGAAGACATTCTAAATGTTAAGCCATGTCATGAAGTTGGTAAGTTCTTCGTCTGTGCCTTCAAAGATCATGAAAATATCATCCATGTATCTCTTCCATAGATTGATATTTCTATTGAACTGATTACCAATATCATAGATGGTTGTCTTGTCAAAGTCTGCGACATACAAATTGGTTAGACTAGGGGTGAAAGTGACCTCAATAGTGGTCCCTGATTTTTGTTCATAGAAATCTTTGTCAGTGCGATTTCGGCTAGCTGCATGATGAAGGTTACTGGGATGTCTTTAGGAGGCTGTTTCTCCCTCAAAAATGTTTCAATTACAGTTAGTGTTGCTTCCAGTGGGGTCCTGGTATATAGACGCTCTATGTCTAGGATTACCAGGGTTTTGATTAGTGGGGTCAAACAGAAGCTCCTTGGTGAGGCAGAGGACAGCGGTGATGTCCTTCAAATATTACCTCATCTGGGTTACTTCAGGTTTAAAAAAAAATAGTCCACAAACTGTGATAGGGGTTCTAGGATAGATCATACGCCTGATACTATCGGTCTACCAGGTGGTGGGTGTAGACCTTTATGCATCTTGGATAGTGCATAGAATGCAGGGCATCTGGGGTAGCCAGGCATCAGGAATTCATGTTCTTTTGTACTTGTGTAGACCTCTAGGAGTGCCTCGTCCATGATTGGTTCTATCATTTGCTGTATTCATGGTGTGGGGTCGCTGCCTAGTCTTTTGTAACGCATGTGGTCATCTAGTAAGGCCCTCCGGTAATCTGCCATGTTCATAATCACAGTGGCTCCCCCCTTGTCCCCTGGTTTCATGATGATGCAGGGACAACATCATGACAGGCCTGTGCATGGGTGAAGGCAAGCCAGTGAGAGAGTGTGTGACTCAGGGAGACAGGACATGTGTGATGCCAGACTGAAACATCAGTCATGGGACTCAGCTGCATTCCAGTGGCGGAGGTGATGCATGACATGAGACAAGGTAGAGTTGATTGCAGATGTGTGTGGCTGGGTGACCATGACATGGGAGTGACACAGCAAACTACCGTCAAATGCACAAGTGATGTGTCCAGGCCACCCATCCACAGTGAGGCCACATGTCACAGCAACACCCACAATGCCAAATACCCACAACAGGGACTCAAGTGTAGGCACATACACAATCCCAAGCAAGTGCCAAGGGAACACCTAAACAACAGTGGACCTGAAATGAAATAAATGTACAATGAACTCCACCTCCAATAGCAAATGTGCTGAGGCAATAGAGATGACACCAGATACAGCACACAGGGCCTCATCACGAGTTTGGCGGTAACCCTTACATCCAGTGGTCACGCTATTATCGCCGGATTTAAGGGTCCGCCAAATAAGGGCTTCGGCTGATTTCTCCCCAGCTCTGAGCTGGGGGGAAATCCGCCGAAAATTTGCGCTCATACCGCTGGCGGGAAATACGCTGGCAGTATGAGCGCGAAAATTCCCCATTGAGCCCAATGGGGAATGGGGCATTCCCGAATGGGCTCAGTGGGGAATGGGGAATTCCATTACCGCCAAACCCGTGATCCAGCGCTAATAGCGCTAGGGGGTTTGGCGGTAGGGCAGATAGCGCCAGCGCTATTAGCGCCGGCGTTACCGCCCAACTCGTGATGAGGCCTGCAATATTACAGGTAGTAGGAAGGAAACAACCCTGTACATTGCTTTTGTGGATTTTTACAGTGCATTTGACCAGGTGAACAGGGAAACGTCGTTGGATCCTGCATATCCTGAATCAAATGCACTGATACCACGGTTAGGGTAAGATTAAGCAATGGCGGGGAGGTTTCTGAACTAATATGTATTAACCTGAGGGTGAAGCAGAGGTGTGTGGCGGCTCCCACACTCTACAATCTCTACATATCAGATCTTCTAGCACGCATGTCTTCAAAATCCAACTGCCCACCTAAATTAGGGAAACATCCTATTGTGGGCATGCTTTATGCTGATGATCTGACCATGTTTGACAGGACCATTTTGGGGATAAAAAGTATGCTTGATGAGTTGGCCTGTTCCAGCTGGGTATGACCATACATTTGGGTAAAACTAATATTCTGGTGATTGCAGGTAAAATAGCTCGGACTGGAATTGACTCTTCCTTGGGCACTATAAAATATACTCAGTCCTACCCATATTTGGGCTTGGAGTTTGAGGCTCGCCCTCATTATGATCTGATTATCAGTAACAAAAACGACAGGCTAAAACACTCACGCTCTAAGCCTGCAAGTTTGCTAGAGGTACGGTGGGGCATAGCATGGTTGGGTTTGTTAAGCTTTACCAGCAGTGCATTGCCGCAGGCGTCCTCTATGGCATTGAGGCACAAGGCTAAACAAACTTGAGGGCCATCATTGGTGTACGGTGTTAGGACTGAGCCCGACATGTCCCATGGAATATCTCCGCTTTGAATTAGGACTAACATCTTTAAGAGGTATGGCACTGCAGGCCAGGGTGATACTCTATCTTAAGTCCTGCTCTGATCCCACTTGTTAGCTTTTGGCTATGGCTGGAGAGAGCTATGACTCGGAGAGGATTTGGTATGGCTTCAATTTTAAGACCTTAAATGAAGCCCTATTTGTGAAGATTGATTGGCCTTTCGCTAAAAAGAGAGGCTACCGTTTTGTCCATTTAAAAAAATCCTTCGAGCATAAAATCAACGGGTGGGATTGGAGCGAGAATTACAGACATTTGGCAAATTGAAAAGGATACGAGGCGATAACACGTGCAGCACCGCTATCGTAAGATTCAACCTTGCCTACAGCTCTGCCCTGCCCCTGAATCAGACAGTTCATCCTGAGGCTACGTATAAATCAACTCCCGTTGATCACTTTGCTGGGACCCCATTTAAAGGTACCCCCTGAACTTAGGTTCTGCAGAATATGTGCCTTGCTGGATCAGGCCGAATCAGCCCGGCATGTCTTAATGCAATACAAGGAATTGGGATCATCTATATGTGCATGCTGGGCAGTTTGGTTTATTCTTATGAGGCAATTATCTCAGACTTTTTTTGGGACTACTGTTTGAATACCCACTCCATCTCAGCCCAACTTGTTCTTTTTAGAGTCTGGCAGCAGGTTAAAAGCTGTCTCCCTGATCAGAGTGCCTGACGCCTTGAATTTGTATCCTAGTTTTGTCATGCAATGAACTTATACCGTCTGATGTTTTAAAGGCGGTTTTTGAACGCGGCTGAACTTGAAATAACTTTTTCCATTCATGCTGCACTATGTCTCCTAGGAATTTAAGCTGTGCTATGAGTTGTTGTATCTGAGGCATGTGGTAAAGTTTATAGCTTTGAAAGTGAAATTGAAGACGTTGAAATGATTGATTTTAAATGCACTATTGTCTAATATTGATTAACTGTAATTGCATTTTAAATGTATTTTTATGATTTGTAATCATTGGATTTGTAATCATTTGTAATCATTGAATTTTGTATAGTATGAGTGAAATGTTGTGTAAAATCCTAATTTTAGGATTATATCACAATACAGTTTTCTTGTTGTATTATTATTATTACAACACACAATGGCAGTACACAAGAAGAAGTGGAAATCCCTCCCATAGGAGAGACTAAAAACACCATCATGAGACATCCACACATCACCACAACCATACCTGTATGTACACCAATACACACACAATGAAAGCCTACAATCCAACAACACCAACACACTGACGCCAAACAGGCAGTACCACTGCACATGGAATGTAATCTGAAAATCATCAAGTGCCCCTTTAAGCTGTCTGATGGCCACACTCCTACATGTTAGACACATGCGCACACATCCGGCAGCAAACAGCTCAGCATCAACATGACACACACAGTGAGGCTACAATACACATGACCAACAATGAACAGATGCACAGGCAGAATATGAAAAATGTACATGTGCACACAGGCAAATAGACAGCATGAAGCATGGAATGAACTGATTTAAAACCTTTATTAAAATACAACTATATACAGTACATTGAAGGGAATCTCAAAATAGTCCAGGAAAAGAAAAAAAAAATCAAAGATGAAACCTGATCCTAATGAACTATATACATAGGCAGCAGGCTAGTCCTCTAAAATCTCAGACAATGCCTCCACCAGAGCTGAGTCACATGCAACGTCGTCCTCTCGTAGGGGGGCCTCCGTACTTGCCTGGAGGGCTTCCAGGGTGGGCACCATCTGCTGCTCTGCCACCTCCGCTGACCTGCAAGTAACCTCCAGCATGGCAGTCTGCCTCCTGGGCCGCCTCAGCACCATCTCAGCCCTGGCCACCATCACAGCTGCTTCCCTTACCCACTGCATTTCTGCCACCAGCTGGCTCTGGTATCTGCGAAACACCAACGACAAAGCCTGCATGGTCCCCCTTTGTCCCTCCTGCCTCACTGGTGCCTATTTCCTCTTCAGGTGGAAACTCCTGAAGCAATCTTCCTCCTCATGGTTGCAACCTGCTGCCGCTGTGAAGAGTGCAATCTATGGAGGTACGACCTCCGACCTGATAACTATTGGCAGGGGCATACGGCCCCTGCACTGCCCTGAGGTGCCTGCTGACCTTCCACTGCCTGTGCCTGTGTTGGTGTCTGGGTAGCCACAGTGACCACCTCAACTGCCTTCCCAGGGACTCCCACCTTGGGCAGGGACAAAAGCTCAACCAGATGGGGCGGCGGTGGTGGGACTGGTCACAGGGGGCCATGCTGGAATGTGACCCAGAAGGCACCCTGAAAGATGACTGGTGCACAGAGGAGGAAGTGGAGGAAGGGGCCAATACATGGAACAGCCCACAAAGCCCACCCGAGAGCAGTGCTGTTGCCAGCATGGACATGAGACGGTAGGGCTCACAGTGATGATATACAAGCTCCCTGCAAGTAGCCTGTACATCATCAGAAATGACTGCAGTCCGCCTCGTGAGACCAGCCAGCAGGGGCAGCACATGTTCCCGGATGGACACATCAGCTGGAATAGGGATGCTGGTCTGGGTGAAGGCATTCTGGAAGCTGGTCACTGCTGCAGCAGATATTCTTTGCAGGAACCTCCACAGTGACCTTGCAGCATGCACACCATCCCCAAATACCCCCAACTGACCCCATGGGCTGGCCTGCAATGGCCTCCTCCTTCACTTCCGCCTCCATCAATCTGGATGACTCCAGGCTGACTTTCCCCATGCATGGCCCCTGTGTGGCATTACCCTCTCCCACTGATGCTGAGGTGACCCCTGCCTCCATCACCTCCTAGGACTTACCCCCAGCAGCCACGTCCAGCGGTCCAGGCACTACCTCAGCCACATCCTTCAGAGGCATTGCAGGGGCATGTATGCAGCCTACGCCTTAGTGTGGAGGCCCGGTCCCTGCATCCTTGCTCCACAGCACGTCTTCCGCTCTTTTCACCAGTTGCAGCAACTGTGTGAAAGCAGACAAAGAACATTGACATCAGTCAACTGTTACAAATCATGTGTGACATATACAATATGAATATTGACATCAAGTCACCATGGGTCAAGCAGCAACAGCCACATGCACTCACACATGCAATTTCTATGAAAATTGACACACCATTGTAGAGTCAATGATGAGTCACATTCATGACACATTCACATGTCAACACAGCACATAGATGGAAATCCACAAACACATTGCAAGAAAAATTATATTGCGCAATAACAATGCCAAAATGACCCAACTGTAACCTGCTGCATTGCCCCAGGAGTCTGGGCAGGGATTTGCTTGTTATGGTGGCCAATTACAGAATGCATGGAAGCATTGGTGGTCTGGGGTACTGCTGGGAACACATTAGTGGCAAGGCACCCAGTTGTATGCTGGATCCCACAAGACACTCAAGATTGTACTTTGCACAGCATGGCCATGCAAACACCTGTTTGGGCATCTGTCCACCCAACTACAGCCTTACCTGTAAGCATGCAACACATACATGCACAAATCGCAGAGGTATAAGTGTGTATGCTGTCGCACCCAGCACATACATATGGCATGATCACACATCGACTCAGATTTCTCATGCAGTGGGATGACAGATCATATCCCCGTCCCTGACAAGTCAATGCACGAACATGACAGTCACTGACATCCATACACATGTGACACTTCTAGATGTTAAGTGTAGATGGCTTCACTTGAAAATGTACCACACATATAGGTGTCCTGCATGGATGTCCCTTATGTGAGGCCATAACATCGTAATACAGCATCATTAATGTCCGAGCACATGTCACCATCAACTGACATTGCATGTGCATGATGAGTGGCCCAAGTCACCAATAAACCACAGTGCACACACCAGCGCATGTACAATCAACAGATGTCTGACATCTCAGATGTCAAGCATTGTCAGGAGGTTGCATGTGGATCGCTGCAACACACATGCTGCATACAGAAGGGAGTACCATCAATCATGAATGCCCATGCACACCACACATACACTGTAGAGCAGTGCACCACATGGCTACTCACCATCAGCTTCAGACATTGTTGCCACTCAGAGATCTGGGCATGGAGCCTTGTTGGACCATGAATCTATGTAGTACATCACATAGACTATTCCCTTTCTTATTTTTCTCTGAGCAAGATATTGGTGTGCTTATCATTCATTCATTTTGCCTGCACCATGCATGGTAATGCCACTAAAGGGAAAGGGAGAAGACGGGGACATGGTGAGGACACATGTGCCCCAGCCCCAGAAGGACGTGATGGGCCTCAGACCACAGGTGACCTGTGGACATGGTCAGAGGCCGACATGGGAACCTGCACCTCCTAGGGCTGATAGGTCCAAGGGGGAATGCCCTGCAGAGCAGGAAGAGGCACTGCCCTAAGACTCGGCCGAGGATAAGCGTTTGTAGAGGAAGAAGTGCTTTACTGATGTGGAGCTTCAGATCCTCATAGAATATATGACAAATCATTGTGATGAGATGTACCCCTTTGCGGGCAGCACACCAAATGGCACAGTGGCGGCATGTCACAGAACTCATCAATGCCTGTGGTGTGGATAGGCGCACTGCTAAAGAGGTCCAGAGGTCTAGAAGAAGCTGAACAATCCCACTCGAAGGACCATGCAGGAGCTCAGTGACAACCTGGCCTCTGCCAAGGCCACTGGAGAGGGGCCAGCAGAGGAGGAGCAGCTGATTCCAATTGATGAAGCTGCAAGTCTACTCATTAGCAGTGAGAAGGTGCAAGGTGTGGGAGGCCAGGAGACCTATGTGGGCACATCTGGTGAATGGCATTTTTGTGCATTGAATATGTGGACAATTATGGGTGACCAACCCATATATGTGTAGTAGTACAGTTGGCTGCAGTTGTCTACCATCCTTGGCCAATGCATTTTTGGTACTGTGTACACTTCAGTTGCATGGACTGCGCCCTGGGAGGTGACTTGTGGTTCCCATGTGGGGCACATGTTTGTGTGACAGTGCACATCACTGTCTACGGGGCTTCACAACTGTATCAGTACTTGTATGCAGAGTTGTTATGACCCAAATATGTGCAAAGTGTAAGACTCCATGATGTGCCACCCTGACTGACACACAGCTCCCACAAGCCACACATATGTGTAACACAAAACAACACCACATCCACATACATGAATCATTGCCACATTAATGAGGCCAGTCTCTTTGCATTGTATATCAAGTGCATACAATGTATGATGTTGAAATACAGCTGTTGCTGCTGAGGTGCTTGTTTGTTCTGTCACCTGCTCTTATGGAACTCCTTGTCAGAATGCATTTCCAAGCTGTCTGTAATGACACACTGTGGTGTGACCAGCCTGCCGGGGTGTGAGTGCCCACAATCCACTGCCCTGTGTAGCAGGCTTTATGTAGAAACAACCTAGCTTATATATTGCAAGGTGTGACACGAGACCAAACAGTGGTTATAACAGCTGATAGTGGGTCATTATTCCAAGGTGGGCAGTCTGGTACTCTCTGATTGAACTGTTTGTAGACAACCCATAAAAAAGGTTACAAGGATGAATAACAACAATAAGTGTATTTGTCTGCTTTGCATGTCTTGTATGTGCATGTTGTAATTGCATATATGACACTAGAGCTCTACATTCAAATCACCTCTCTGACATGAAAAGCCAGTAAGTGGGCATCAGTGAATACATGACAGATACATTGTATTGTATTGTATTCATTATTTATATAGCGCCCTTTCCCCATTTTTATGGCCTCAATGCACTTTGTGGTCGGAATGCCCTCGGTGACCGCAGTCCATGTGTGGGAGGTTCTAGAAGTTTAAATTAGAGAATGCTTGTGTGCATTTTTGCCAATGTAGTACTTAGGTGGGCTGGCTAGGCTCCCGTAAGCAGCCCGGAGGTCAGGCACATGGGTGGGTGCTGTTGGTGGTTTAGCGTAGAGTGCTATTGCTGATGATTCGATGGAGCTTAGTTAGACCGAATTTCCATTGGTTGTCGCAGTGTAATAGTGGCAGAGGTGTTGAGGTACGTCTGGAGTTTCAGTTCGGACGGCTATGTGTGGTGCATGGATGGGTGGCCGTGCATGCAGCTTGTGTCCACAGAACGTGGTGTAAGGTATATGTACCTTATTGGTGGATGGAATTCAGCTGCAGTGCTCTTTTTCTTAGTCATATGTGGTTGACTGTTCTCGCTGTTCGTTGTCTCCCTGGAATGAAAATCTGAGCAGTTGGAGAGGGCCCGGAGGGATGAGGGGCAGGCGATGGGGGCAGGGCGATTGGGGATGGGGGAGGATGAAGGTTTGTTATGGAGTGCCTCTGCGAAAGCTGCCAGCATCCGCGAGGTATTGGTGGGTAGGAATGTTGTGTTTCTCGGGAAGATGAAAGTATATTATGGTGTGCCTCTATGGACGCTGCCGGCAACCCTGGGTATAGATGGGTAGGAGTGTTGTTGTGTATGTGGGGGCAATAGTTTGTTACAGTGTGCCTCTGTGAACCCTGCCGGCATCCGTGCTGTGTTAGTGGTTAGGAATGTGTTTTTTGGTAAGCGATAGAGTATAGACCGGGAGGGTTTCAAGAGGAGGGAGGGAACAGGCAGGTTTTGAGGGCCTTTCTGAATTCCAGCTGATTGTCAATATTCTGAATGTGTAGGGGTAGGGCGTTCCAGATGATCAGCACTTAGATAGTGAACGAGGATCTGCCTAGTGTGGATGAGTTGTAAAGTGGGACCACTAGTAGAGATGATGTGCTAGATCTGAGACTCCTTGAGGGGTGGTAGCGAGTGATTTTGTCTTGAAGGAATTCCAGGCCAGTGTTGTGGTTGGCCCGGTGGGTGATGCACATGGATTTAAAGGTAGTGCACTGATCAACATGGAGCCAATGGAGGACTCTTAGTGTAGGGCTGATGCGTTCTCTGGGAGGTAGGTTAATGAGCTGGCAGGCTGCAGCGTTTTGGATTCTTTGCAGTTTCCTTAGTTGAAATGCTGGTGCGCCTAGGTTCAGGCAGTTTGCGTAGTCTAAGCAGGAGAGGATGATGGAGTTGATGGTGGAGAAACGGTGAGGGTAGGTGAGGTAAGGGAAGATACGCCTGAGGATCGTTAGATGGAATTAACAGGTTTTGGATACGTAATTGATGTGTTGGGAGAGGGATAAGTCTGTGTCCAGTGTGCATTTGAGGTTTTTTGCAGATGGGGTCCTAGGGATTGCGGCCAAGGGATTGGTTGGGGGAGAAGTGCTCTTTTCCCGCAAACTAAGATTTCAGTTTTCCCAGTATTGACGATAAGATGTTTGCTCGTCATCCAGTAGTCAATATCCGAGAGGCATAATGACAGGTCTGGACAGTTGGAGCGTGGCGATTTGGCAATCTTAAGGATGATCTGGATGTCATCTGTGTAGTTGTAGCAGGTAAGATTGTGGGAGTGGATGAGTGCGGATAGATAGTTTAGGTAGATGTTGAAGGAAGAGGGGGGATAAGGATGCTCTTTGTGGGACCCCTTTTGTCATTGGATGTGAGGTGTAGGTGTAAGGGTGGAGGAGCATGATTTGGGAGCGATTAGAGATGAAAGAGGAGATCCAAGAAAGGGCAGTGTCTTTGATTTCTAGTGTTTGCAGCCTGTCTAGTAATATGGTGTGATCGATGGTATTGAAGGTGGCAGAGAGGTCAAGAAGGAGGAGTACAGCACAGCCGTCTGCATCAGCTGTTCTTTTTAGGTCATCTCAGATGGACACTAGGGAGGATTCTGTTCCTCTGAGGGGTCTGGAGCCAGATTGCACAGGGTCCAGGAGGTTGTTGGCTTCAGTGAAAGGTCCAAGCTGTTTGTAGGCTGTGCTGTCCATGAGTTTGGCCATGATGCGGGTGTTGGAGATTGGCCGGTAGTTCTGGGGGAGGAGTTGGTGGAGTACAGGTTTTCTGAGGAGGGGTTTGATGTAGGATGTTTCTAGGACTTCTGGGAAGGATCCCAAAGTTTGGGAGTGGTTGAGAATAGATTGTGCGATACTACCTGCAAAAGTTGGTTCAAGGTTGTTTTTGAGGAGTGTGGGCGGACACAGGTCCTCCCGAGTGCCTAATGGGAAACTTTGTGCTAGGAGCGAGAGGAACTCCTGGTTTGAGATGGGACAGAAAGAGCTGAAGGCTGTATTGAGGGGATTTTGATGTGCGTCAGGCTGAGGGTGGCTGGGGGGCGCAGGCATGTGTTCCAATTTAGATATGATGACGGAGTGTCTGTCAATAGTGACATTGCGGAAGTGTACTGATAAGGTGTCACATAGAGATTGGGAGATGGGTGGTGGTGGGTTAGAGCAGGCTGGGGAGGTGAATTCGGAAATTATCCTATGCAGTTCCTTGCTCGTGATGCTAGCATTTAAGATTCTGTTCCCATAGAATGCTTTCTTGGTTTTTCTGATTTCCAGTCTGTATGCTCTGGTTAGTCTTGCTAGGGCTGTTTTGTTCTGGGTCATAGGGATGATTCTCTGTGTCCATTCCAGACAGAGCTTGAGAGTTTTATGTAATTTGAGGTTAGCAGTGGACCACCTAGGTGTGGGTCCTGGTCGGCCTGCTTTGCTGGAGTTAGGGTTTAAGGGCTTTCGAGAGCCAGAGGTCGAAGATTGTGATGGGGGTGGTCCTCCCTGGAGGGAGAGTGTAGGGAGAGAGGAGAGCAGGGAGTTGGCTAGATCTGGGGTGATAATGACTTTATTCTATAGTGGAATGAGTGGTGTAGGGGTTGGAGGTGGTCCTGCATGGCCTCGGACCGCTATGGTAAGTGGTCCAGAGAAGAACATTGCTGAGTGATCAGTCCATGGTAGGGGGTGTTGGGGCAGTGTTGATATGTTTGTAGTGCTGAAGATCGTGTGGGTGTGTGTGGAGATGTGTTGTGTCAGGTTGAGTGTGTCTAGGTTGTCTGTGAGCGATCAGGTCATAGGGTTTGGCAGCGAGTCAAACCAGATATTGGAGTCCCCTAGGATGGTAAGTGTTGGATGGAGGTTAAGGTTGGTTGTCAGTGCTTCGCAGAGCATGTCTGTGAAGTTTTTGTTGGAGGGTGAGTGGAGGGTGAGTGTTGGAGTTTCACCAGAAGGGATTTGTAGTCTGTGATGTTGGTTGAGGTGTCCTTAATTATTAGTGGGAATTGGTGTTTGTGTAGTATTGCAAGTACTCCACCCCTTCACGATCTGTTCCAAGTAGTAAGGTTGTAACTGGGTGGGGAGGCTTTGTGCACAATGTGCTCATAATCATCAGCAAACCAGGTCTCGGTGATGAAAAGAATGTCAAGATTTTCTTCTGTGATGATGTCAAAGATGTGGAATTTATTCTTGGAGACAGACCTGGCATTGATAAGGGTGGAAGAGAGTTTGTGGGGAATCATTACAAGTGCTGGATGGGTGGAATTGGGAGTAGTAGGAGAGGCTGGAGTGAGGGGGGTTGGCCAGCGGTTGGTGAGGGGTGTGACCAGGAGAGGGCGTTAGGGTGTTAGGGGAGAGGGGGATGGGGTGCATAGGGGTAAATAGGTGTGTGGTGGAGCTTGAGGGGAGGATGCGTAGTGGAGTGGGTTTGGACCAGCAAGGTTGGGGCAAGAGGGGAGTAGGGCTAGCACTGGGTTTGGTGTTTTGGTGAGGAGGTTTGGGCCATAAAGTGTGGTGGCAGGGTTTGGGATCTGGGCTGGAGAACTGGCGATGCTAGGAGGGGTTTGAGGTGGCCTTGGTCTGGGCCTTTCCTTGACTTTCCGGCAGCCCATGGGGTTTGGGTAAGAGTGGGGGGGGTGTGGAGTTTGGAGGAATTCCGGGAAGGGGGTGCAGGTGGGTTGTTAATGGCAGGGGTGGGGTGTGTGTGTTGATTTACCTTGGTCGCTGAGTGGTCCATTATGTTCCGAGAACAATGTTTTGAGATCCCTCTTGCCATCTTGCTGCTCTTGATTGAGCGGAGTGAGATCTAATTGGTGGGTGTAGCAGGTCAGGGAGGTAGGGTTGGACCAGCGAGGGGGGAGTAGGGGAGGTGTGTCCCTTAGTGTTCAGGAGGGTAGGCGCAGGGTCGCGAGACGTGGTGGTGGGTTGGGATGATAGGCTGTGAGTTGGTGGTGGTTAAGTTAGGATGCAGTGGATCTCATCAGGCCTACCGGTGTGCCACTGTGTTGCTCTGATTTGGCCATTGTATGGTATGTTGTCTAACTGTGGGAAGGTACATCAGATTATGTGTCTGAGGAGAGGGGCGTGCTCAACTGTGGTACAACACTAGGTGTGGACTTACCTGGCCTTGGGCACCTGGTCAGGGCAGTAGGGTGGGTTTAAGGACACCTGGATATAGGGGCAGGGGTACTACAGAAGAAAGTTACACGTAGTAGCACCTAGATTTTGGGCATCGAGGGAGACGACTAGATGGGGACACAAAAGTGGACAGGAAAATACAGTTGTAACTAGAGTTAAGACACCTGGACAGCTGGTCCAATGCTGAAATGGGTATATATAACAGTAGACCGTTGAATACGGTAGTACCTGGATTTGGGATATCTGGACAGTGGGAGAAATGCCTAAATGGGGGTTGCAACAGTAGACACTTAAATACAGTAGCACCTAGATTTGTGGATCAAAAAATACAGGGGCACCTAGATTTGGGACACCTGGATAGTGGGAGAAACGCCTGAGTGGTAGTTTCACAGAAGACAGTTAAACACAGTAGCACCTAGATTTGTAGATCGAAAAATACAGTGGCACTTAAATTTGGACACTTGGATAGTGGGAGAAACGCCTAAGTAGGGATTTCACAGAAGACAGTTAAATACAGTAGTGCCTAGATTTGGGACACCTGGATAGTGGGAGAAATGCCTATTTGGGGGTTTCCCAGAAGACAGTTAAATACAGCGCATCTAGATTTGTAGATCGAAAAATACAGTGGCACCTAGATTTGGACACCAGGATAGTGGGAGAAACGCCTAAGAGTTTTTTTACAGAAGACAGTTAAATACAGTAGCACCTGGATTTGGGACACCTGGATAGTGGGAGAAACGCCTAAGTGGGGGTTTCACAGAAGACAGTTAAGTACAGTAGTGCCTAGATTTCGGACACCTGGATAGTGGAAGAAATGCCTAAGTGGAGGTTTCACAGAAGACAGTTAAGTACAGTAGCACCTGGATTTGGGATACCTGGATAGTGGGAAAAATGTCTAAGTGAGAGTTTTGTAAAAGACAGTTGAATACAGCAGCACCTTGAGTTGGGACACCTGGATAGTGGGAGAAATGACTAAGTGGGGGCTTTGAAGAAGATAGTTAAATACAGCAGCACATAGATATGGGACACCTGGATAGTGGGAGAAACACCTAAGTGGGGGTCTTACAGAAGACAGTTAAATACAGTAGTACCTGGATTTGGGACACCTGGATAGTGGGAGAAATGCCTAAGTGGGGGTTTCACAGAAGACAATTAAATACAGTAGCACCTAGATTTGGGACACCTTGGTTAGTGGGAGAAACAAGTAAGTGGGGGTTTCAAAGAAGACAGTTGAATACAGTAGCACCTAGATTCGAGACACCTGGATAGTGCGAGAAAAGCCTCATCGTGGTATAGCAATGCAGGCAGTAGCTACATGGTGAGGTATACCACGGTGGAGGGAAAGCTGTCTTTGCTGCGAGCTTAGATGTGGGATGTTCTACCTGATCCAATCTATCTGGATGTGAGATTTGTCTATTTAACACAATCTACCTAAGTGCAGGGTATGGCTAAAGGACAACTATTGCTAAGGCAATTGATATGGCTGAAATTTAAATGTGCAACAAACTACAGGCTTTTAGAAAATGTAATAGTGAACTAATTAGATGGGTTGGGCAGTCTAATGCTAAGCCGTAATTGCTGGTGGACGGCTGCAGACATCACAGGCTAGCACTGTCAGTCCAGAAAAACCAAACACCCCTTGAGGGTCTGGAAATGAATGATAATTGGTTGGCCGAAGACCAACTGCCTCATTTACAGTGCTAAGAATATATATTCATTAGTTATTACGTAGCTATTAGTTCAACTAGAGTGAAGCCATTTTAAGATGACTAGAATTGCCATTTTGTTTTCTCTCTCTGCTCTCTCTAACGTTGCCACTTTGCCTCATGTAAAACTGCTTTGCTGTAGATAATTATTTTGCTTCAATGTTCCAAGGCTAAGAAACATGTTGAAATATTACACTGGAGAGCCAGACAGAAATGCCCGATTCCCTCCCTCACATATCCTTGAAGACAGGGAGCAAGGTATTTAATCAGTACACAAATGCCAGCGAGTCTCCTGAAAGAATAGCAATGTACGAAACTAGCATTTAAAGAGTTGAATTATGATCTTCTTTACGGCCCCCCTTTCTGAGCCCAGTGAGGCCCCGGAGAGCGGGCTGACCTCTAGAGCGAGAATCGAAACTAAGAGATAGTTAGGTCTGGTATGTGCCAGTCTCCTACGCACAGCTTGCCCATGAAAAACAGAAACGCTGTGTTCTCGCAAATAAAGAATGGTGCCTGTAAAATTGAAGATTGCAAACCATTACTAAATATGGTGGTCTAAGGTGTCATATTTGTCATACTGGTCAATCATCGCCTCTAATTCAAAGGGAAATGAATTGAGGGCGGCATCAAATGTGTCATACTGTGTCATTGCTGATTGTAAGGTGCTCGGTTTGTACATATGTAACTGATGTACGTTTCACACTCTCTTGCATCCCCGAGGTCTGTTAGACACACTTCGCGGGGTGTGGGACCATTTGGCCAACTGGGACTTCTTTGTATTGCAATAAACCCTAGATTTTGGGAACAAAACCTCGTGTCTGGCGTATCTATTTCGAGTGTGGTGACTGTGCCTTGTTTCCACATCCGAGGGTCCATCAGGGGCCCCTTTCAAGATGGCGACCGAATAGGGACCCTCCCCCACTTGTTCCATCGTGTACATTGCAGAATAAGGAAGGCGGTAAGAACGGCAAGGACGGGAGCGATCGAGTCGGGATCAAGAGGTGTTTGGGGCGCCCCTGCGAAAGCGATGAGAGACTCCTTTGCAGATCTGCACACCGCTGATCCCTGATCGACGTCCCTGGCCAGCGAACAAGGAGGCGAGGGTCCCGAAACGAGGCAGAGCCGAAATACGCAGACACAACGTCATTGGTTGCGTCAGCATACGGACAAATTGTGTCTTGAAAAGGCAAATTGACTAATCAGGTGAGTCATGCCCCAATTCGTAAGTGATCCTGATATTGGTTGAGAGTTGATTTTGCGAAATCAAACACCCAGAGTAAGTTTGATTAGCCAAGGGTAAGGTTAAAACATGCCTGGGGTTTTGTCCACCTTAGCGGGATTTTTCCGCTGCGGCGAACAATCTTTGGAAACTGGCCAGGAAGCACCACCGGGAGGAACGCCGGCTTATGATATGTACATAAAGTATGGTATGGGAGCGATAATGTTTTGTGAAACTTGGCATAAGCAAACCAGAAAACAGGAAAATCTTCAGTGGCCGAGGGATAGGAGTTTTGCGATGGAACGTATACATAATCTGGAAAAGGTGTTGATAAGTAAGAGAGCACGCCCTGGGGCACTTGATATCCTTAGGGCCTGGAGGAGGGAAGCAATGCTCCGATTTAGAAGTAGAGAGAAACATGCGCGCAGGCATAAATCAAAGGCGGAGAAAGCTGAGGAGAAGGAAGAGGAGTGGAGTAATAGCTTGAGAAAGACAAGACAGCGCGATGAATTAAACATAGAAAAAGTATCTCCACAAAGAGAGCTACACTCATCGGACGAATTAATAAACAGAATCTTAACTGAAACAAAACAGGGCCCGAGGAGTGAAACTAAAAAGAATACGTCAGTAGCTGCCGCTCAACCCCCTCCCGTTGCTCAGCCCCTCCCAATGCCAGCACAGCCACAGGTTGCATCAGACACTGCACTGCCCACTAGCCAGCCAGCCCCGAGTGTTTCTCAATTACCACAGCCCCAGAAGACGGATCCCACTCTCACTGGCCCCTCCGCACTTCCCGATCAAGAGGGTGCCACTGTTCCGACCGCCCCTCCCATGAGTGGAATTGAGCAGAATGAATGTACGAGAGTAACTCGCAGCACGATTAGTAAGGAGAGAAAGCGTGAGCTGCAAGAACAGGCGGAAATGTATATAGACAATAATGATGGGGTATCCACGATAGCGTCCCTATATGACTTCAGAAGGAACAACGAAAGACAGGAATTGTTGGAATGCATGGGGGAATATTTGTCGGGACAATGGAAAAAGTTAATTGGGAAGTTACCACCGCAACGATTGTTGGATTTGAATACATTAGCCCGTTGTAGAGGGAGAGATGAGGAAATAGAAGAGCATGTGAAGCGATTGTTTGAAATAAAGAATGAATTGGATGAAGAGTATTCTGAAGTATTCGCCACACCGGGAAATAAGAGAAAGAATATTGAGAGGGGTAGACAGCAGCGAATTTCGTTAACAGCAGCGAAAATTAGTGCAGAGATAAAAGTATGTCTGCGGGAGGCACTAAAATGGATTTCAGATCCCAGTATTCCCACAATGGAAATACATGGAATATTTGAGGAATACACTTTATCAATGAAAAGAAGAGCGTTACAAATGATGGTTGAATATTTGATAAACAAAGATATAAGCAAGGAAAAGGTGAGCCCTCCTGAATTGTTGGCAGTATATAAGAGAGCGATGGAACAGGGAACAGGAGAGACAGCCTTATCCCTCGATCTGGGAATATTGTTACATATGAGGGAAGGGGGAGGAATAGTGAGTGTGGCTTTCCGCATGAGAGAAGTGCCCCCTACTTTTGTACCGAAGGTAGAGACTCCAGCAGTAGGCAATGCGCCACCTGTGGTGATCCCAGCACATTACACAGCCCAATATGTGCATGTTCCCTTCTCTAGGCAGGAAGTGAATAATATAAAACAAACAATCCCTGACATACAGAAAAATCCATCGGGTTTTTATAAAGAAGTGGAGTCTTTATTACAATCCTCGGTGTTCACTACGGGTGACATATATCTAATATTCCCCGTCATTTTGCCAGCGTACATATGGAAACGAATAAGAAAGGTAGATGATGAGACGGCCTATGGTGCCACGTGGCCAAATTTAATACTGGAAGATAGGAATAAAGCAGTGGGTGCAGAGCCAGGGGCGAATATGTTAGCATTACCGACACAAATAGTACAGAAGTTAAAAGATTGGTTCCAGAGAAAAGAATCCAATGGGACAAGATGACGGCATGTGTTCAAGGTAAAGATGAGTTGTCCACAGATTATTTCAACAGATTCGAAGAAGTATTTACAGATTTCAGTGGACAGGATGTGAGTACGGAAGCAGGGAAATGGTTATTTGTGGATAAATATGTGAGGGGATTAACACTTCCGATTCAAAATTTGATAATGACTTCAGAAAGTGCATGGCAAGCAAAAACGCTAGGAGAAGTATTACACATGGCCCAATATTATGAGAACCGGGTAAATACCGAGAAGGAAAGAGAAGCAAAGGATAGAACAAACTTGATAACATGAGTGTTACTCCAGCAGGTAGCAGGACACAACAGGGGAAGGGGAAATGCACAGAGTAGGGGAAATTCAAATATGCATGGAGGGCCTTTGGGATTAAACCAATGTGCATACTGCAGAGAGGAAAGACACTGGCGGACACAATGTCCGCATTTGCAAAATAGAGGCGAATAAAGTCAGAGAAGGCCTCACAGAGGGCACATGGGAACAAATGGTCACAACAGAAATTATATGCAGCAGCACCAAAATAATTATGGGAATGGTGCACAGAATCAAGGCCAGGCTCCGAATCAAACTAATCAAAATCAAAATCAGCAGGGTGTACAAACGGGAAGTAGAGGGAGAGGGGGGAACATTTTTGATAACCAGACAGGTGCATATTATTATAACAGTGGAGACTACACATCGGATGATGTGTTGTTACCCCAATAGGACAGCCCAGGACAGGGGTCGGAACCAGTGTCAATTCCCGTGAATCAGAAAGGACCCTACGTAGAGATGAAAATCGGGAATGAAGAGCACAGATTCCTCGTAGACACGGGGGCACAAAAGTGCTCGATAGATCATCACTTGGTTCCAGACATACCTCTGTCAGGGCAACAGAATATTTCAGTAGGGTTCGCAGGTACCCCAGTAATAAACCCTCAGTCCAAATCAGTAGCAGTGACAATAGGGCCTTTTACTGAAAATTGTCCATTTCTTTTAACAGAGCATTGTGGGGAAGATTCTGCATCTCTGCTGGCCGACATCAAGCGCATACCTCTGTGGCGCCCAACATCTTCTGTTGCGCCACAGCCTGCATTGTCGCGTAGGCACCCATCATCATCTGCCATTGTGCCCTAGGCTGACTCCAAGCTCGAGACTGGAAGTGCACCTGCACTATTTGTTGATCACAAGGTACCAGGAGCAAATCGGTACAACCTGCGGAGCAGAAAGAAGGAGTGATCACATTCTCATCTCTTGGTGAATTTCTTGCCTCTGTTTCCTATTTTCGGATGACGTGGGAACCGGAGGCCTAGAGGAGGGTGGCGTAAGAGTTGTGCAAGTTAGACAGCTCACGAAACGCAACTCCTCGGTGCTAAATATGACCTGGGAGGATAGCTCAGCGGCAGCGTGCGCGTCTTGGAAGCAAGACGACACGAAGCAGCAACAGGTTCGATCCCCGGGTCCGCGCTTAGAAACCTCCGGGTGTTTAAGCGCGTTATAAATACGTAACTAAGACAAACAAACACAATTACGCAACTAAGAAAAACAAACAATTCCTGTAACAGCGCCTCGATGCCTGCGGGCTGTGTGAGCGCTTTATAAATGTAAATAAATAAATAAATAAATAAATAAATAAATAAATCCATGTGTCAGGAACCCGAGTGAACAAGCGGGGCGCACGTGGTACAAAGGCAGCTGCTCTGAAACTATAGGGCGATGTGAAAATGCACGAAGGCCTTGCCAAAAGAAAAAGCAATGCAGGCAGATAGCAAACTGGCATAAAAGATTGTAGACATTGATTGAACTCTGTCAACATCCTGGGAAGCACATGAACAAGAGATGGTCACGACGAGCACAGCAGAAGAAGAGGGAAGAGAAGAAATGTCGGAACCAGCAAATGCCCCCTCTTGCACCAATGCTGATAGAGATTTAAATGTAGTATATAGAAAGGCAGAAAAAGGGCATGGTAAAAAGAATTGTATGTTGGGTCTAACCATAATAATGTGTATAATGAGTATATTAGCCCCAATATTGACCATATCAGTATTATGGTACCTAGAAGAAACGCACCCTCTTGAAGTACTTTTGCCTATTATGAACATTTCCACAACGGAAAGCCCAGTCCATGTGATTTCCTATACCTTGTCCCCAATGGAAGAGAAACATAGGGAAGGATATGGGAACAACACATTGCTGTTAATAATGAATATGACACACTCAATCCTAAGAAAAAATAATTGTTGGGTTGGTGCCCACCTGCCGCAGCATGGTGGTCAGGGAATAGGATGGTATGTACAGCCCCTGCCCTTAACTTCTGCATGCTATGCTTCTCTGAGTGCCCTATATTATGGGAAATGGAACGAAAGTGAAACTGGTCAACTAGATAAAACAAATATGAATGAATTTGAGGAAGTGATTATGAAACCGGTGGGTTGCTCCATGTTCCATAAAAGACGATTAATTACACCAGCAATAATGCCACAGGATAGATTGTCTGTACCTTATAAAACTTCTGTGATCACGTTCCACATGAACCCACAGGGGAATAAGGATGCGGAACCCACTTCATATACAGTGAATTATAACCCTCATTCTGTCCCATTCTGTTTAAAGAAAAAGGGTTAATTCCAGGTAGGAACATTTACCTGATGCAGGAATATAGCATTCCTTGATAAAGAAGTGTAACCAATATATGTGTGAGATCCTGTGTATTTCATATGTGGAGAAAAAGCATATCCTTGGTTACCTAGGAACTGGGGAGGCACGTGTTATTTGGGATTTCTGTTTCCTGGGGTGTTTCTTTTAAAAACATCAGGCATAACCAAATTGACCAGGTCACGACCTCGCTGTAATATTGAAGACGGGTTGATTGTAGGGGACATAGCTAAATCATTCATACCATTTTGGGACCAGGCGATAAACTCTTCTAACATAAGACAACTGTCTAGGATATTGGTAGAAACAATAAATGGAACCACTGATATATTATATAATATGACTCTCGAGGAAAAAGGAATTAGATTAATGTCACTGCAAAATAGAATGGCCCTTGATATAATCTTAGTTGATCATGGCGGTGTTTGCAAAATCGTGGGATCAGCGTGTTGCGTATTTGTAAGTGACTCCTCCTCCACGATATTTGAGGCGATAAGAAAATTGCATGTGTTAAGCTCTGATCTCCACCCCCCTGAAGGTGGCTGGGAATTGAACATAAGCTCCTGGTTCTGGGAAGTGTTGCGATCCTGGGGTTGGAAGCTATTTGCAATCCTAGTAGCAATCCTAGGAATATTCGTGACATGTTGTTGTTGCATACATTGTCTCCCCATAGTATGTACTGAATTCAGAGAAGAGTGTGTACAAATGATGAAACGAAAAAACATTACTAAATCAAGCACTCGCCATTGTAACGAATCTGAAACCATTAAAGAATTAATGGCAATTGATATTGATAATAATAACGAGGAGACAACAAGTGTACATCAGTCCGAATTTGAATCAGATTCCGAATCTAATCCAAATACTTGGTCGGAGGAGGATGCAATGTATGGATGAGACGTTTGGCTTACAGCCAAGAGGAGGGTTTGTCAGTCCTGAAAAACCAAACACCCCTTGAGGGTCCGGAAATTAATGATAATTGGTTGGCTGAAGACCAACCGCCTCATTTACAGTGTTAAGAATATATATTCATTAGTTATTACGTAGCTATTAGTTCAACTAGAGTGAAGCCATTTTAAGATGACTAGAATCGCCATTTTGTTTTCTCTCTCTGCTCTCTCTAACGTTGCCACTTTGCCTCATGTAAAACTGCTTTGCTGTAGATAATTATTTCACTTCAATGGTCCAAGGCTAAGAAACATGTTGAAACATTACACTGGAGAGCCAGACAGAAATGCCTGATTCCCTCCCTCACATATCCTTGAAGACAGGGAGCAAGGCATTTAATCAGTACACAAATGCCAGCGAGTCTCCTGAAAGAATAGCAATGTACAAAACTAGCATTTAAAGAGTTGAATTACGATCTTCTTTACGGCCCCCCTTTCTGAGCCCAGTGAGGCCCCGGAGAGCGGGCTCTAGAGCGAGAATCGAAACTAAGAGATAGTGAGGTCTGGTATGTGCCAGTCTCCTACGCGCAGCTTGCCCATGAAAAACAGAAACGCTGTGTTCTCGCAAATAAAGAATGGTGCCTGTAAAATTGAAGATTGCAAACCGTTACTAAATATGGTGGTCTAAGGTGTCATATTTGTCATACTGGTCAATCATCGCCTCTAATTCAAAGGGAAATGAATTGAGGGCGGCATCAAATGTGTCATACTTTGTCATTGCTGATTGTAAGGTGCTCGGTTTGTATATATGTAACTGATGTACGTTTCACACTCTCTTGCGTCCCCCGAGGTCTGTTAGATACACGTCGCGGGGCGTGGGACCATTTGGCCAACTGGGACGTCTTTGTATTGCAATAAACCCAAATTTTGGGAACGGAACCTCGTGTCTGGCGTATCTATTCGAGTGTGGTGACTGTGCCTTGTTTCCACATCCGAGGGTCCCTCAGGGGCCCCTTTCAGCACAGGCCAACACAGTCTGGAACTGTCCTTTGCATCTGAGACCTTAGCCACTGGGGATTCACAGGCAGGGGGATGCCCTAACACAATGAGTATTATCGGACCTCTGGGCCAATTAAGGCCAGGGAGGAATTACACCTCTGCAACCATAGAAGCGCTCAGAGCGCAATCAGGGATAACATTTAACAAATACCTTGCTTAAAGCCACAGGCCACACCAGGGATGGCAGAAGATGCAGCCCCCAAACATACTGGCTGCCTCAAGCCACGCGATGGAAGTGACGAGGTGAGTAGCAGGGGCTCGTTACCAAGCAAAAACAGTGACCAATCAGGAGTGATGGGAGGGAAAAGAGGCGGGAACAGATGAAACACGAAAGAGGGAACGGGGAAGCTGTACCAAGCGCTCTAAGTGCAATCGGGTGGAACATCTAACAAATACCTTTCTCAAAGCCACAGGCCAGACCACGGATGGCAGCAGACGTAGCCTGCAAACACACCTGTTACCTTGAGCCACACGATGGGAGTGGCCAGGCGAGTAGCAGGTGATTGTTACCGAGCACAAACAGTGACCCATCAGGGGGGAGGAGAGGGAAGGGACGCAGGAACAGAGGGAAACACAGAAGAGGGAATAGGGAAGTTGTACCAAGTGCTCTGAGCGCAATCAGATGAAACATTACCAAATACCTTTCTCAAAGCCACAGGCCACACCACGGATGGCAGTGGATGCGACCTGCAAACACACCTGCTGCCTCGAGCCACGCGATGGAAGTGGCGAGGTTAGTAGCAGGGACTCGTTACCGAGCACAAACAGTGACCAATCAGGGGTGAGGGGAGGGAAGGGAGGCAGGAACAGAGGGTTGGGCCTTGTTGCTTACATCACTGTTAATAACACTCATCCGAACATTGCCCTGTCTGTGTCCTTGAGACATACATACTTGTCCAGACATGTGGATTTATATGGATATTGAATGAGATGGCAGCAACATCACCCACTCAAATGTGGCATGGGGGCTCTGTTTCTCCTTGTTTTATGAGAATTGAAGATGAGAATGTGCTCATTCTCAGTTTGAGCATGCCGGTCACCAATACAGACGCATCTTAATTGAATGATGCTCATAGACAGGAACCGAGGCCCCACAAAAATCACCCATACAGGAAGTGTGAATCTAGGGAATGATTGTTCCACTTATGTACAATTGCCTTACCATGAATTAACTTTAGCAGTATGAATGACAAAACTGGCTCATGCTATGTTGTATGGGGTCCACGTTTACACAGCCACTGCCTCCATACCATCAAGCATGCCTCAGCAGTGAATCCTGCACAAAAGAGCAGGCCCATGCCTAGTCTGACAGTGCTGGCATTAGCATCTGTACTTAGTGCTGGCCTGCAGACAGTGAATACCATGTTGTGGTGGTGTGTTGAGAGTGTTTAGCACACTGGAGTATCAGAATTGAGGTAGATTATGTGATTCATTCATATAATTAAGCATGGGTACAGTATGGCACACTCGTAGTAGATGCATATGTCAACTTTCCCAGTGCACTATTGTATTTACAAGTAACACAGAGCTGGCTCAAGGAACTATCAAGTTGTGCGGTCACATAGGGCTACACTGAAAATAGTGCACAAACAACACACACAATGTGAAGTGTCACTTCACATTGTATGCAATGACAGTGCTCTTTACATGATGGTGTCATTCAAAGCAACAGTTAATGACTGTCAGTCACTCACTCAATCACTCATGGACAGTCATTGCCTGACACTTCACATGACACTGTCACATAAAGGGTGCCGTCATCACACAAAATGAGAAATGATGCAGTTTATTCTTGCTTTGGGCTAGGCAAACAGCAGGGGACTCACGCCCACACAAATTCACAGTCAGGGTGCTGGTAGACCCGGGATCGGCACTAATGTGACGCATCAGACAGTAACGGTCATATGTGTCGTCACATTTCGGGCCAGCACAGGGTGGCTTTGACTGAGAGAGTGGTGATTTGGTCAGTGCACTAATCATTGATGCACACATATCACGTCATTTATTCTACATGGACTACGGTCTGCACAATGACACAATTGACCCTGCTGTCCTAATCAAGGTGCAGAGTCACATTCAGCAGACATCTGGCAGTGGTTGGTATGTTGGGAGGATGAGGAGGATATTGATGACGAGAGGCTACATATAGGCCATGTCCCAATGCATTCACTAGAGCACTTCGCCAAGGACATCACAGTTTGCCTTCTCAGGCATGCCCCATATGTATTAATGAAGTCAAATGAATGAACAGACTACACGCGTGAATTTACATGACATGATAATGAACTACATAGTTTATATCACGTAATGTGTGTCATGTTTTTATCTTGAAAGTATATGTGGATTTGGCCAGCTAATGGATGCCTTGCACTGGCCTTTTCGGAATTATACAATGCCCCATGTGCAGTACGGGTCCCTGGGCTGTGAATGAATGTGTTTTTGCATGGGCCATCAATCAAATGTGGGTCACAATTTCATAACTATGTCTACACTAAGGGCATGGAAAGGCCACAGGGTGTGTGTTTTCAGAGCTCTCAGTGTCAGTGTTCTCCATGTGAACTCCATTGCATACAAGAATATGCATGTATTATACTCCAGCTATGTACTCAGAATCAGGTGTCTGGGTCTGAAATTTACTGGGTCCACACCTATGTATCTTGTGGTCTGCTACCCAATAGTTGCAACCAGAACATGGACTATGAAATGGGGCACCATATATGTGTGGCAATTGCATGCAACACACAGGTGACTGTACACATTCACGGTGTCTTTCATGTGTTTTGTTCAGTGGGTGAGACAATCATGACTTATGTAGAGTCATTCATTTTATGTGTGTCTTTCTGAACAATCTTCCAATACCTTGCCCTGCCGGCAGGTGGACATGACTGAGCAACAATGTCTGTGCATAGATATTTCAGGGCCTCCTCCCGATGGGACTACATGTGCATGCCCAATAATTGTCACTGTGTAGATATTTGCACATATGGAGGGTAATTGGTGCAGTGGACATGCAAGTGTGCCTTTGTCATTTACATGTCGCAGTCTACTCACACATGTTTGCAAGGCATGTGACTGTGTCCAGCCATGTAGCTTGCGGGGGTCCATGCAAGGGGATATCATGTCAACACATTTGCCTGCATGGAACAGGTGGCATCAGATGTGCAGGTCACACTTCCACATGTTGCCACATGTAAATGTCTGGGTTGTGGATGGGATTGCTGATGATGCACAGACCTCTGTCCTTCCACTGATGTGTTTCTCTGCCACTCATGTTTGGGGGTATCTATGTACCCTTGCACATGCAGACCATGCTGTGTTTCACTGCCTGATATGCCCAGACATGACTGTGCATGTCAGCAATTGGCTTACATCCGTGACGTACAGCTTACAGTGTGCAAAGTCATGATGTGTGATGTATGTGTGTCCAGCCATTTTGTGTCTGTTTGCATTGTAATGCACATGTGCATGTTTGTTAGGGGACTCATGAATCAGAATGTCGTTGTCTGTCCATTTGCTGGTGATGATGCAGAGGAAGAGGAGGAAGAGGAGAAGGCTGTATGTCAGTCCACCAGTGTAGGCTGTGGGGTTGTACACCATGAACATTCACAGGTGCTACAGGCGATCCTCAGTCATGCTCCTATGTCTTCAGACACTTCTGACTCTGCAGGTTTGAATGCAGAACCAGGTGTGGATGACAGATTGAGGGACAAGGTGGGTGCCCCAATGGGCCGGTCAGGTGGGTCTGTTGAGTCTACAGAGGTGCACCAGACTTCATGAGGCATCAGTGGTAAGACCCACATCCGCAGTGGTTGTGGCTGCAAAATCGCCCACCCATGAGTTGTGAGAGCCAGTCCCAGAATCTAACCACAATGGGAGGAGCTGTTGAATGGAGCTCTTGATTAAGGCTCTGGTTGTTTAACCTGTGCGGCTAGGGGGTCCTCTGCGAAAAGGATGAGCGGTCACGGCAATCCTATGCTTAAACAACCAGAGCCTTAATCAAGAGCTCCATTCAAGAGATCCTCTCAACTATCAGCCATTCACCAAACATTCACACGCGCCTTGAAAAAGACCTCTGTTGGGTCGATACTCATGTCGGCTTCATGTGTGCCAATAAATCACTTTCCCACTAAAGGAAAATGAACAAATGACAAAGACTTTGCATTATTTGCTTCAATAACTTTAACTCAATAAAGTTACTACATTATTGGGGATTCAGTGCCCAGGTGACCTTGGTTCTTAACCCAACTCAGCTCTTTCATCCTTCACATCAGCTCCTACACTTGTACTTCCACTCCCCAGACCTTCTTCTCCTCACTTTGTATCCCTTTCCCTCTCATGCATCCAAGCGTAACCCAATGGCACATGTGAAGCTGTGAAATTGAGGACTGCCAGCCCCTTCTGATGCAAGGACTTGACCCCACTCCCTGACCAGGTCTAGGATGATATGGGGTGGTAACCTGTACCTTGCATACACCTGGTCTTCTGGCATTGCAAACAGCGTGGCGTGTGTTAAAAAAATCCTGGCCCTCCGCATCCTCCTCCTCCTTCTATGGCCATGCTCGATGGCTCCCAGTATACCTGTATATCTGGCTGATAGGATACTGGCTGAGCAACGTTTGAACGGTGTGCATTCCATGCTTTATACACATTTGTTACTTTGCACATTGTACTTTGCGTCTCCCATCAGGTGGCGGTAAGATCACGAGGTTTGCATGTGACTTTTTCCGACGTTACATTGCACGTTGAAACCCATGAATTCGGTTATGTTTGTGCTGGACTGGGGCATGCGATTTCTTTGCATTGCCCGTCCCTCAACACGCCCATGTTATTCCTTGTTCTTCCTGATTTTGCTGGGAGAATGGGGAATATGCATGTTTCGCCCCCTGATAATGTTTTTGTGTAGATCAGTCCCACACTTTGTGTGGTGTATCACGCATAGCGTTCAACCGCATGCAAAGATGCAATGGGCCCGTGCAAACTCCCGGAAATGCACGCAAAGTCTGATCCATGCGCAACGTCACTTTTAAGCGTAAAATAATTCCATGAATCAGGCCCTAAGAAACAGCAGAAAACTTTCTGTTCAGCTTTTCTCTTTCAAAGTAGCTGCTTTATTGTCTCTAGGAGTCCACCAAATGATGTATTATATTAAAGGACTGTATTTGTATTTGTATATTATTATATTTTTATAGCGTTTGACGCCTACGTGATTGACATGATTAAACAAATGGTACAATCAATATGAATCAGTCAGGGAAACATAACCAAAAAGTAAATTAGAGAGAAGGTGAGATTTTAAAAAGAGAAAAGGAAGATAAAGACCACAAAGAGAGGGGGAGAGAATTCCAATGCTTGGGCGCGAGCAAAGTAAAAGAGTGTAAAAATTAGATAGAGCACAAAGGGGATGAGAGACTGTTAAAAGAAAAAGTGATTGAGAACAAAGGGAGCGATCTGAGGAATAGAAGGAGATTAAGGAAGAAAGATAAGGAAGAGCAATACTGTGGAGACATTTAAAGACAATGCAGAGGAAATTAAAAAAGTAGATTAGCTTCAAATGATAGCCACTGCAGAGAGTGCATAGCAGAAGTGATAGAGTCGCGCATGGAAATAGTGCAAAATGCATGGGTAGATGAGTGATAAACCGAGCGAAGAGCAGTAAGGTCGAAGGAAGGGAGACCGGGAAGGAGAGAAGAACAGTAGAGTAGTCTGGAAAAGACTAAAAATGAGATAAGGCATTTAGATGCAGAGAAGGTGGGGAATCAACATGCTTTCTGGATGTTAAACAGCTGGTAATTACAAGAGTTGGAAATAGAAAAATATGAGAGGATAAGGAAAGTGAGGATTCAAGAATGTCATCAAGGTTGCAAGCAGAAGTAAAAATAGAAAGAGAAGAGCAGGAAATAAACAGAAATAGGAGAGAGTGGAGGGGAAGTAGTGCGAGCAGGGAAGACAAGAACCTCTGTTTTAGAGGGATTAAGATGCAGGTAGTGAGAAGACATCCATATCTGAATCTGAATTATAAGAAGGCAGGCAAACAATAAGGAGTGAATAGAATCAGTGAAGGAGGTGAAAGATAAAAAGATTTGGGATTTATCAGCATGAAGGTGGTAGGAAAACCAAAGGATGACATGTTGGGACCTAAGGGAGATTTGTAGAGAGAGAAAAGGAGAGAAGAGGACCAAGGACTGAGCCTGAGGTAGGAGAAGGAAAAACAGCCCCAGTGACAGAGAATGTGCAATCGGAAACATGTAAGAATTAAACCAGTTAAGGACGGAGTCATGGAAACCAAGTTCAGCAAGAGATGAAAGAAAAATGTCAAGTTCAACCATATCGAATCCACCAACAGATCAAGAAGAACAAGAAGAGAGGAAAGTTTTGAGTAATGTGTTGTGAGAAGTGAGTTGGTGACGGACAGAAGGGCAGTCTCAGTAGAATGGCGTAGCCTAAAGCCAGACTGGAATGGAGGGAGAAGTGAGTGCAAATTAATGAAGGAAGAGACCTGATAGTATAAAATATGCTCCAGAGGTTTGGCAAGAAAGCTAAGCAGAGAAATAGAGGAGGGATCAAGCAAGGGTTTTTTTAGGATTGGAAAAATGGAAGCCTGCTTAAAGGAAAGATGGTCAATAGAGTAATAAATAGAAGTGTCTGCCCACACAATTTCCCATAAGCACACATTATACGGTACAAGTTCAAGTTAGAAAGGTGTGAGGGGTCAGTAATGTGAGGCGGACAACTGCTTGTAGTTTTTTTCAATATTAAACATTTTATTATTAAAGTAAATGATTGCAAAGTAAGCTTTGCTTGTCATACTCTATCAGGGACTTCCCTACCTTCTCTAATTGCTAAGGGAACCACTCCTAACATAGGACAACTGACCCTCACACTAAACAACCAAACATTCAAAGCAAATAATAAAACAACATAAGATATTAAAGAAGAATTTAACGACATCTGGATGACCTTCACTTGTCCTGGAAAAATCCCTTCCCCAGGGTTTTTAAAGTCAGACAATTCCACTGCTAACAATTCTCTGGTTTCCGTTCAAAAGATCCCCTTGCAATTCCAGCCAAGAAAATAGCAACAATGGTAATCCTAGATTTTTTTATCCACAGTTCAAAGAATAGTATGAAACTTCTTCTTCTACAACTTTACACTTAATTACAACCGCTGCAGTACATTCGGTATCATTGTCAGGATGCTTCTCTTTGGGTTGCTGCTTTCCTCTTAGCAACAACCCTTTTTCTAAGATTACTGGGAGAACAGCCACCTTTGTCTCATAGCAAACCACTATTCGAAACAGCTTCAATGTGACATCCACTGACAGTTTTACCAGGGGTGGCTCGCTCATTATGGGCGGATGAGCATCGACCTACCACCCATCCACTCATTATGGTAGAGCTTGCACTCTCTCTCTGTTTTCCCATTTCTCAAATTACGTGCAAGGTTGCACGTAATTTGAGCAATGAGAAAAAAGAGGGAGAGCATTGAGCAGACGTTTTTCTTGCACATGCTCAACAAGTCATGCCTGGCTGGGGCGTACAGCTCTCCCAGCCAGGTATGACCCATTGGGAATGCTGTCTGGGTCACTTCAACAAAAGGGGGTGCTCCTGTACAGCCTCCTCTCATTGCGGCTTTATTATTTTTTCAGAGCCCCAACATGCGCAATATCTGCCTGCCCAGGACTCTGAAACTTTTTACCCTCAAGCTTCCTGTTGGTGTGGTTTCTTGCTGGATACTGGAGACAGTGCAGCAGATGGACCAGGCCGAACAGCTTTTGTAAATCAGGCCCAATGTGTGTGTGTGTGACATCTGTGGCGTGCGTAAGTGTCAGTGTGTGATGCGTGATAGAGTGGGATGTGCAGCCCCAGCCTTTGTGGTTGTCTGCGAGTGTTTATGTGCATGTCTGTGCAAGCACTGTAAATGTGTTTGGGGGAGGGTCCCTGGCATAGGCGTCCCTAGAGGGGGGGGAAAGGGGCAATTACCCACATAGGCTGATTCGCCCCCTCCTTAACGGATAGCCTGCCCCCGCACCCTCCCCACCCCCAAACATGCTCCTTTGCCCAGCAATCATTCACACGTTTGCAGGTTCTATTTGCCTAGCCTGTGTTCTTTCTCCTGGACTGAAAGGGACATCACGGGAATCAATGGCCATGAATATCACTGGGGTGGGGGCAATCACTGTTAAAAGCAGGCTACCTACATTCTGGGCACACTATTGTTTTCCAAATGTGAAGCTTACACTTGACTAGAAAAAAACAAAAGACATTTCCAGACTGAAACATACTTCTTAAACTTACTTTAACTAGTTTTCTTTAAAATGTGTTTGTTTCTGTCGGACTGCCACACAAATGTACTGTGATTTCTGTGCCCATTTCTTTGCGTTTTTATCACAGGATATATTTCTAAAACTGGTATATGCTTGTCAAACTGCTTAATCACAAATAAATGTTTCTATTCCTCTGACAGCAGTTATTAGGAAATTAAACTGTAGCCTCAATTTATGCTTTTTACTATGGGGGCAGAAATTCCCCCACCCTCACCCTGAATATAAGCAGGATACCAGCCCAACTCACCCTCTTGGCTGGACACATTTTATAGTACTTGTTTATTATAAGGAATTGCAAAAAGTCATAAGATTTATAGCCAGTTTTAAATATATAACATCTTAGAAACAGTCAATTAACCTGCTGAACTACCTTGGTAGCCTTCTTCTGTAGAGCATGTCTATGGGCCCCTTAATGTGTTCAAAATCAAATTATTACCAAAAGTGCAGTTTGTGTACATGACTTCAAAGTCAATAGTATTTTATCTCCAGCCACAGTGAACCCGTGCATACGTTCATTCTTGGTGTACCAGCAGTGGCTTCTCAATAATGGACAAGGGGGTGCCGACCCATGGGCACCCCGCCCATAATGGACCAGCCGCCCAGTCTGAACACTGAGCACTCCCTCATTTCTTCAGGTCAGCATAACCAATGAGCAGTGCAAAGGCGGGATGTTTTGCTTTCCTAACCTTGCGTGGACCATTGGGGATGCTGGCTGACGAGCTGCATGTTTGTATGTGTGAGGAAGGCACTCCTGAGCCTCCTCGCACATCCAAATGGAGCAGGGCACTTTGACATCAGCGCTCTGTCACTTGCGCGTATATGCACAACCAGAAAGGCCTCTTTGCCTCCTGGTTCGTGTTCGTGCTACACAGTAGCTGGAGTTCTGGGAGGAAACATCAAAACCGTATGTGTATGTATGGTGTATGCGTGTTGTGTGTAATGTTGTGTGTAATGAGCGAGTGAATGATGATTGGTGTGCGTGTGAATGAGCGAATGCATGCTACGTGTGAAGTTTGTGTGAATGGGTGTGCATGTGTGTTTGTACTGGGCAGTCAGTGGATTTTGGTGGGAGGCCCCACCAGCCAAAATTAGCTCCCACTGTGAGGCACTAAGAGTAGGGGACAGGGTTCAGGAGGCAGGTATGATATTTGTTTACTGGGTATCTATGATAGATGCCTAGTAAAAGATAACATGCTTGTCCCTTGGGCCCCTCAGCACCTCACATGCACACATAATCACATTGTGTGTGTACGAGGTACTGGGGTACCCAGAGGGCAGGCATGGTATTTTTTATTGGGCATCTATGATAAAGCATGCATGATAAGTGTTATTATGTAGCTAGCTAGACTGGCATGTTTATGCAACCAATATAGCCATTTCTTACTGTGGCATGACATCTTATGTTGGGCATCTTTGATGAAGCAAGCATGATCATTGCTATTATTCTTTCTGAGGCATGACATTTTGTATTGGGCATCTTTGATAAAACAAGTATGATAAGTGTTACTATGGAGCTAGGCTGGCATTTCACTGCAGCTAGTCTAGCCTTTTCTTATTGTGGTATGATATTTTGTATTTGGCATCTTTGGTAAAGCAAGCATGATAAGTGTTATTATGAAGCAAGGCTGGCATTTCTATCCAACCAGTCTAGCCATTTATTATTGTGATATGACATTTTGTATTGGGCATCGTTGAAAAAGCAAGCATGATAAGTGTTATTATGTAGCTCGACTTTCATTTTAGTGCAGCCAGTTTGGACATGTTACATACTGTGGCATGCATTTTTAATGGTAAAGCCAACTGGAGTATGTTCTTACATGGGGATACTGCCATATATTGGCAGAACAAACATGGACATGTTTTCTTATAGCATCATTAATGGCATTATGTGCAAAGCAAACATGAGTATGTTCTTATATGGGAATACTAGGGTATGATGGTGCAGGCAGCATGAAAGTGTATGGCCACAGCCAGCGTGAAAATGTTTTATACTTACATAACATGTGGGCAAAGGCATCATGAAAATGTATTGGAGAAATGCTTTAGTGCACTGTTGGTGACTTGCATCTACAAGTGAGCAACTGCACCTTAGAACTAATGTCCTAATCAGCAGAAGAGACTGTCCCACAAGGCAATTCTATGCATTAATTTTACTTTTGCTTAGTAAACCCAACATGTCAAGGTGATGCAGAAAACACAAAACAGCCATATGAGGACCAATTGAACTAACAAGTGATTCCATGGATTATCTGTGTTCCCCTGAGTCCTATTCCCCAGCTAAGAAGGTTTCAAGGTGGTGGTCCACCAAGAGTGGCAATTTTAGGAACTCTCCCCTTTGCTGTCAGAGAGCCAAGAGAAGTAAGTTCCCAGTGGAGTTATGAGTTCTCCTCTCTAGATGCTGAATCCCAACGCCATCTGCGCCATAGCTGCTTGCACGCACTCCCTACCAGTCACTTGCAGGTCCACTGAGTAGACACACACTCCCAGAGGAACATATCCTAAATTCTAAATTGATATGCAGAATATTTCAGTGGTTATTGTATTGTATGTATATATGTACTGAAAGTTATTGCTTTTTAAATGAATATTATTTATTTATATATATTCACAGAAAAAGCTTAGTTAAATGGACGTTATGGTTAAGTTGCACTGAAAAAAACCTAAGAATTTCATTGAAAAACTTTGTTAAAGGGACGTTATGGTTACAAGTAAAACCAAAAAACCTCAGAAATTCACCAGTTATGGTAAGCTAAGCAACCATAACTCGCGCCACCACCGTGCACTGCTAAGACTAACACAGAGGACATCAAAGATGACATCACAAATGTCATTGATGACATCACCGATGACACCACATATCTGGGCCACTGGTTTTGTTCACTGGCAGTCAGAATATTAAAATTCAAAATGTGCGATATATCTAGACGTAAACCTTGTCATATATTCAGTACTTTCCTTAGGGTTTGGTCTCAGCTCATGGTGCACATACAAGGGGCAATAAGCAGGCCTCAAACACACAATTCATTTGTATACATGAAGATAAACTTTAATGTTATTGACATTTTCTGATGATGCTGTTTCTTTCTTCCTTACTTTAGTTTCCCTGTATGTGCCTCTTATTTGTATGTGTTGTGGGTCTTCATATAATTTGTTTGTACCAGCACACGTGTGTAGTAAGTCTTGAATTGTTAGCTAGTTATTACATGTTTGACATTACTCAAAACTCTGATAAGGTAGCATTCATTATTTTACTATTAAAAAGAACATTTTATTAATACAAATATTGCACTTTATGGTGCATGCTGCAGCCATTGCCTATGTTTATGTATGATAAGGTTCCTGTATTAACAATAACACTACAATACAATGTTGTTTAGATGAGTACATTCTTTAATAGATTAACTAGTTCATGATAGGTCTCCTGGTTTTCTCAGTGAATTGTATAGGTTTTTATTGGTGCAACTTAACCATAATGTCCCTTTAACAAAGTTTTTTCAGTGAATTTCATGGGTTTTTATCAGGGGAATTTAACCATAACACCCCTTTTAACAATATTTTCTCAGTGAATTTTATAGGTTTTTATTGGTGCAACTTAACCATAATCTCCCTTTAACAAAGTTTTTTCAGTGAATTTCATGGGTTTCTACCAGTGCATGCTATTTTCCTACAACTTACTAATATTGTACTTACCCCAAAATAGCTATATTTCTGTCCAATTTACAAGGTTTAACCTTAAAACTCTGCCATTTCCCACCTTCTAGCGTCATTTTTAACACTTCTATAAACTTTTTGCAACTTTTTCCACTGTTTTTGTGTCCATCGATGTCTGCGAACATCTGACGTCATCGCAGACTTTCCGGACAGTGCCACGTGACCATGTGCTCGCACGTGGCATGAGTACATATCCACGAACACGTCCGCATTTCGTAATCGTGTCCGTGCTTCGAGGACAGCTCGGGCCTGCATTTTCTACTGATCTAGGAACTTTCAAGCTCAACATTTACCCTTGCACAGCTCCTACACCTATACTTACTGATTACCGATTAACAATCTAGTACAAAGCACATACTTGGGAGAATATTAGCAAAATTGCTATTTATCTTAAAAATGGCATCAGCTATTGCCATCCCTCCTCCCTAAGAGCCACCAGCACCACCAGCTAGAGGACCGGCAGTACTTCCAAAGACAATGAAGAGGACCAAGAAGATGAGCTAGAGGAAGTGCCTACCTCTAGCACCCAGAGAGAATCATAGGTGTGGCAGTTCTTTACCACTGTTGGGAATGTACCAAAGGCTAAATCTACCAAAGTGAAATGCACTCTCAGTTGCGGGTTACCTGGACAGGACTCCTACAGGACCACTTCCATGCGCCGCCACACCAAATCCAACCACTGGAATGCTCTAAGAAAGGTTGTTCCTTTCTTAGCAAGTAGTAGGCTGTCTTCCTCCACCTCATCTTCCTCAACCAATACTGTAACCACACAGCCTACCTATGTGGGACGCAGAATCCCACCAGCTATCTTGCAAGCAATAAAAGAGGCTATTGATCCATATCTTTCAAGGACAGCTGTCCTCTGTATATACTGCAACACACCACTCTGCAAGGGGAAGCAATTCGAAGTGCTTTTGAGGTTGTGATCAAGGAGCATGAGAAATACTGCCCCGTAGCATAGAAGTAACACAGGCGAAACATCTTCCCCTGTCCACCTGCCCTTCCATATTAGTGCTTGGTACCTCTTCCCTCATTTCCCTCCCCACCTTACGTTTTAACCTCTCCTGCAACAACAAAAAATAGATAAAAAAACAGCAAAAGAAAGGTTCTTTTAGGAGCCACCTTTCACAGTTAAAATATAGAACTAAAAAAAAAAGATTATAGACTCCTTCTACTTTACATTTCTCTGGGAATAATGTGGCGTTCATCCCCGTTCCAGGTACTGGAATGGGGGATAACGGCCCAGCAGCCCAAGCTATCGACCCAAGCGAAGCGAGGGTGGATAATGTGGGCTCTGGATGGTTATAGCCCATTCAAGCCCCTGCAATGGGGGATGAAGGCTATTAGCACACTGGGTTCCCAAAGCGGGAATCAGGGGTGCAACAAAAAAAAGGATTTTTCTTATTACACCGGGATAACTGCAGCATCCCCCTTAGGACAGAAAATCCATTTCAAATATGGCCACCATGGAAAGGGAAGGCGGGCCTCCTTACAGAGCCCCTCTTCCCTTTCCATGGCAGCCTGCAGAAGGCAAAGAAAGAACCCTTTCACCATATTACCACAAGCACATTTGTTTTCCCTTTCAAACCTATCCCACTTTCGAAAAACTTTACCACACAGCCAGACCCAGGTGGACATGGCCATTTTAACCCTATTTGTTGTCCCTCGTGTCCTTATGCCATGACCCGGACAATCTGGCCACTGCCCATGCCCACAGGCTATACTTCATTCACCAAAGGTATATTACTATTTGTGTACCTATATTATGACACTTGTCAAAAAATAAAACACGGGCACATTTGAAAAACCATGCTTTCAGGTTCTTACCAATGCTCCTTACTCGAATTTGCTGGAAATCCACCCATGTTTTATTTTTCCAAAAGTGTCAAAATGTATGTACATACAATAGTTATATAACTTAGCTCCCACTTGACAAAATCCATCCAGACTTTACACACACATTCAAGGTTGGGTCTATAATCATCAACTTTTGTCCACATTCGTCAAACGGCAACAAAGTTATAAGCCATGTAAAAATGTGGAGACCCCAACTCTAATTTAGCCCCCTCTTGACAAAATCCCACTAAACTTTACTAAAACATTTATATCTAGATCAGAAATCTTTTTGCAAACGTTTGTGTAGATTCATCAAATGGCACCACATTTATAAGCCTTTACAATATTTTGGAACCCCCCCTCTAATTTTGCCGCCTCGTGTCAGAATCCCACCAAACTTTGCAAACACATTTATATCTACATGTAACATCGTTCTGCTAACTTTTTTGCAGATTCGTCAAATGACACCATATTTATAAGCCTTTACAATATTTTCGGACCCTCCCCACTCTAATTTTGTTCCCTCTTGACAGAACAGCTCCACACTTTCCAAAACCATTCAGAATCAGGTCTAGAATAAAATTCCAAAAATTCACACAGTTTCATTGAGTGGCATCAAGGTTATAAGCCATCCCAAAACTGCTTTTCACCAATTCACATTTGCAAACAAAATATACCAAAAATAATTAATCTTGTTCCTATACCAAAACAAAGGGCTTTGCCCTCATTTGCTTTGCAGGGATCTAGTCGCCATGCTTGTTTATTTTCATTGTAGTATGTCATATAGTAAAGAAGAACCTCTTATTTGACACTGAATAATTGTGATTCCGATGGCAGCATCCACTTTGTAAAAAAAAGAAATTAAATGCAATAAGAAACTACACAAAGTACTGTCGTGGGGCATTTGAATTGCTAACGTGGAAGGAAATTGAATTGCAACAGCATTGACAATATAAAAGTTGTTCTTTTATTTTCAGGCTTTACTGTAAAAATGCAATCTGGTGTTTAATGCAAGATTTGGAAAACTATTAGGAAGGAGTAAATGTTCTCTGAGAGGGTCTGGGTTTATATAAATAATACCTTTGAACAGAAATCAGTTTGTCGTCTTTATGACGGACGTGGAAGGATTTTATACTAACTGGACTCTGGAGATGTGAGAAAGCAGACATTCTCAGCAGCCTTTTTTAAATCAAAGTTCACAGAATAAAGACTTCTAACAACCAGAATATGAGCAGAAGAGGTTTTTTTTGCAGTGCTATTTTTGATAAGTCTTGTCTGATTGAAGAGAAAGCAAAGAACCATCTGGGTAGAGTTATTAAAAATAAAAGCCCTGGTCCCAGGTGGTATTCACCATTGAGTGCATACAGCAGCCCAGTGATGTTCTGACCATGCTATGGGGCTTTTCTTTTAGGAGTGAATCAAAACAGGCTCAGTACCAAAAGTCTGCATGGGGGCACCGATGTGTACAAATCTCTAGCTGGCTGGCAGAGACGACTCCGTCTGATGTCTGACCCTGCGACATTTCTGTGATGTGACATTAAAGTGGAGAATGTGAAACATCTTGGTAACACGGAATAATGAGTACAAACAAACGCTGTATTAGATAGAATGGGTTGTATGAACTGACCACGCTCGATACGTATGTTCTTAAAATAACATGGATACAAAAAAGTATTTTATTTATTTATTGTGTTATTTATTTTTCATTGTTTTGGCTGATACTTGTTCAGCCTTTCCATTTAATAATACATAAACAATGATATTTGCCATTCTGATTTACAATTTCATATAAAACATAATACGCATCCATATATAACATAGTACAGTACACTTATTTACACAGTGAATCACATGTATCACTTGCGACTGACAGAGTGCACGATCCTAAAACATACATTCTAAATAATAAAATCATATGATACATTATAAAAGTAATTTAACAATGTTAGGTGCACACTGAAATCAGTTTTTACGTGATTGCTTAATCTACGTATTCATCAGTGATTTTAAATGTTTTCATAATGCACTTATGTCCATAATATTTGTTAATGTCTCCTGACTTGGCGTTTGGTAAAGGTTCTTTTAAAATGGTGTCAAATGGAAATGTATAGCGTTATTTAAAATACATTATTTTTTATTTTTTTATTTTTTTTTATTTAGTTTATTACAAACCTTTAAAAACTGATTACATTTCACTCGAATTTTAAGATTGGAGAAGCAAGTGTTCTTGTTTTTAACTTAATGACATAGCGACATAGGCCATCTTAATAAGTTTAAGAACTTTTATCATTTAACTCATTTGTTTTTTCTAATCTCTATTTTATTTTCTCAAGAAAAAAAGACAATGCAAAAATGATTTTGAAATTCATGCCTTCATGAAAGGTCCTCTCCACAATCCTCTGCACAAATCGGTTATGATATTTTCTCAGTTCATTACCCATGTGACTCGTTCTTTCACCTCTCATCATGGGACAAAAAAGAACTAAATGTTTAAGCGATTCTTCTTTTAGGCTACAAAGCCTACATCTGAGGTTACAGTTTTTACCCATTCCTTTCATATTATAACCTACATCACGGGTATCAAAATGGTTCAATCTGAACTTCAAGAATGTTGCTCTTATTCTCTTGCATGGAAATGCGTTCATATATGCAGCTGTCACATGCACTTTTTTTTGCTTCAAAGGGTGCATTTCTCATTCTTTCATGCTCACTTCTTTATTCGCTAGTGTCAATCGAATCTCTTTCGTATCGTTTTGTTTAAAACTGCATTTGGATTTTCTACTAGCAATTTCTTATCAGTGTTCAACTGTTCCAGTGTTGTTTCACAGGTACTTTTCTACTGGTTTAGGAGATTATCTTTCTCATTATCTGTGCCGTTTTTTAGGATTTGGAACTGTGGAATGTTGTCATCTCCGATCATCTTTCTATAGAGCCCCAGGAAATTATTCCATGTCACAACAGCTGTCATTGACACTTGACTTACCTCATATCTCATGCAAGCTGTACATTCAATGATTGATAGATGTGGAGTATGCAAAGGAGTAACACATTGACTAACTAGATTGCTCTCTTCAAAAATCATTAGGTGAGGACACCGCTCACGAGTCTAGCGGCAGTAGTAAAAGCATGCACCTAAGACTGAGGTCCGCAGCTTGGGAATGGAAGGAGGTGGAACCCAGAGATCACTCACGCCCACCCCAGTTTTCTTGTTGACACCCACAATAATGATAGGGGATCTACCCTTCTGGACACCCATAGTCAACAAAGAATGGGACATAGCCGCTGACAACAATTCAGCAAACACCAAAACCTAGCGACAGCGGAAAAACCACAAGTAGGAATCCAGCTCCTACCCCGGTCTGTGCACATTTCCTGCTGCATGCACAAACCACACACTCCATGTCTGGGGGGACAAGACACAACATAAAGGGTTGTAAAGAGTCACCCAACCTGAAATCTTCTCACTGAGATATCACTAAGCAAGCTCTAACAACAAACAGAGTCAGTAATGGGATGAGGACGACTAGAACTAAGGGTCATCATCTTCATGACTAATCACTAAATGCGGAAAATACTGCACATTGCTGCATGTGTTACTGCATGAGCAGAATACTACAGTAATTATCACATGATTGTCAGATGGAATGCAGTATGAATAATTGACTATCTCATACTTTTACGTTCAACTAAATGATGGAGGTAAAGAAGACAGATGTGAACATTTTTATTATAAAAAGGAACTGAAATTATTACTCCAACGTTTACTGATCACAACCACAATAACACCCAAGAGACCCATCTCTCCTATCCATCATAACCAAGCACACCCTCACAAATCCTCCAATGTTATTTTGTGTGTGACTGTCTGCTCCCAACATTGAGCCTGGCCACACTTCTATAGACCTTCCCAATCGCCCCTATAACCTTTCCCATGCCAGAAATCATAGCTCCACAGGGGAGGAAGGCACCATGGCAGTGACATGGCAGAGGAGTGAAGAGTGGCCTCGCGTTTAAGTTACTTTGCAATCTGGGTAGTAGTTGGTTTGAATCACTTAATTCTGCCCTTCATGATGACCGCACCTGTCCACACCTGTCTAATTTGTTTATGAGACAGCCTAACCCACCCATGAGCTCTGCATCATGTTTAATTGCCAGGTGGTTCATAACCTGGTAGAGAACATTGTTGCTGCTCTTCCCCTGGCAGTTCACCCTCTGCAAAGCTGCTGTTGCTATGTTCATGGAGTACACCACCCTCTGCACAGAGGCAACAACGTTCACCACGGGCTGACCAAAAGTAGTCACTTCCTGGTGTTGGTTCCTGAAGGGGTTCTCTTGAACTACTTGGCATTCCTCCATTGCCTGGAACTGAAGAGTTTTCATCCCAGATGCTCATTACTTGTCTGAGGGAATTCCACAATCCCCTTAAGCCCTGCAATCAATTCCCATTGGAATAGATTCCAGTTGGCATACCAGTGTCCTCAGGAAGACCTCTTTGCAGTTGGGCAGCATGGTGTCATCCCCTGTGTCCCTGCTCGGTCTTCTTCAATCACACTATGTCCCCGGGCTGCAGGTGCTGCAAGCTGCACAGGGGTGTGGTAGTAGTGGCAACAAGGGAAGTCACGTCGTCACCACTGTAGAGGAGCAGCTGAATGCCTCTGCCGGAAGTCCCGCCCCCCTACCACCTGTAGGTTGGAGGCCTGTGATTGTGCCATGCTTGACACCAGCACTTGTAACCAGTCCCTGGAGAATATTCGAAAGAAGGTACCCACTGAGAAAACCCTACCAGATGTACTCTCGAAGACATGACAATCTAATGGAGGAAATCCCTGAAGGAATATGAAAAAGAGCAAGAAAAGGAGCTGGTGCCATCACAAGAAGTGAGTGTGATGCGCAGAGAAGACTGGCTGAAGAAGATGCATGACCCTTATAGAAACTGATGACGAAATAAATAATCGAGTAAACTTTCATATGCGAAGAAAAGAGTACACGTATGAAGAGCACTGCAGAAAACGCAAGCCGTTCAATAAATGTACAGATGCAGTAAAGCGAGTAGACTAAGTGATCATAGAAGCTGGCTACACATAGTAAATAGACTGTAGACAGAGCCACCATTGTATAGAAGCTGTACATCAGTGTCATAATTTGAATTTTAGCTGAAACCCATGTAGAAAAGAAAGACCAAGAACTGTGTTGCAGCAAGCATGAGCTAAAATCGCAGACTTGAATGGTGAAGTTGTCTGGCCTGGTATTAATGTTGAAGGAAGCCAAGGCCAGTTATCTATTCTCAAAGCAGGTGCAAAGAAAGAACACCAAAGCATGCCAAGTTTTATTAATTTAAGGCATTTAATTGCTGCAAAATGGTGCAAATTGTGGTCTCCTGTCACGTGCGCTACAGATGTAAATAGAGTGATCATGGAGTCCTAGAATAATGATAGTGTGGGCTTGCACTCCCTTATATTCCCAGAGACAAGAATACACTTCAAGACCAAGTTCAAAAACATTCTTCATGGCAGAAGGCATGGGCGATGAGAGACGTTGGGCTAATTGGGTGGGGAGGTAAAGTCAAGTCCACATCCTGGCACCTGGGTACGAGCTTACGTGCTGCTAAAGTGAGCCGAATGTTCCAGACATGGCACGAGCCATGTAGAAGGCCATATAATGAAGGGCCTTATAGTTTCAGAGCCAATGACATACTGGGCTTCATTACGAGTCACTTGGTATAGAAATAACGGTGGCAGTAAACCTGCCACCACCGTTGTTTCCATACCGGGTGATTCGGAGTCCTGCAGGCGGAGGTGTCATTCCTGCCACATATGACCTGGCGGGTTTAACACCACCCGCCTGCAGGCGGATGTGGAAACACTGGCACCATGATGAGATAGTGCCGGTGTTTCCATGGTCCCCATTCCCATTGAGTCCTATGAGACTCAATGGGAATGGGGATTTACCGAATTCAGCTTCCAGAATTCCTGGGTCACCGGGGTTGTAATGACCCGGTAATTCCGGGAATCACAGAGGTGGAATGGTAATACGAGTCCAGCGGTAACCAAGCCGGAAAAACCAGCAGGTTACCGCCAGACTCGTAATGAGGCCCACTGTGTACTTAATAAAGTTGAGGATGACTTTCACTAGAGGTAGGCACAAGATGTCCACGTGACAGTATAGACCCAATCACAACACAATCCCATATAGAAAGTATACTTAGATGTTCCCCTTGAGCGTATCACAATCCCTCATAGGTTTCTCGTATTTTCCAAATAGTATGATTTTTTATGAAATGTAAGAGAGCTTGTGCGAACGTCCATTGATGTCCGTTGTAACTACCTGTTTTAGACAATTGATATTCAAACAGATAACGTTGCCATCTTCCGGAGTTGGTACGATTATTTGTTGTCAGAGTTATTCTGCATCCCATCCATTGTTGCCAAAAGGGCTCTAAAGCTTTCCCCTCCTGCTTGGCTTGCTACCAAACTGACTATCTGCCATGGTAGGTGTGCATTGGTGGCGTTAGAAGTGCTGGTAGTGCAGGTCGTGCATGCTAAAGCAAGCAGTGAAGTAAGAGGGTCACAGATTCTGCTGCCACTTTTGAAGCAACTGGTGTTGCACGTGTTCCTGCACCATTGCCCTTGGAGTCTTTGATGTCCCACTTCTCTTGGACCTCCGTGTGCTCAATTTCTCTATCTTGTGATATCCCAGCACATGTACAGAATACAGTGGGAAGAGGGTCACCGGCTGTGTAGAGATGCATAGGATGTGTACCACTCTGCATGCCGTTTATGGATCACTTATTGGGTCCTAGCTATTAGCTCTCACACCAAGAACTGATGGTCGGCTTCACATGAAATGCTGACAAGAGATGTTTTTGTTATGATATGATATGATATGATATGATATGGTATTTGTAACGCGCCTATACACAGGTGTTTCAAGGCGCGACGAGGCAGGGAGGGGAGGGACAAGGGGAGACAGACAACGATCCTACTAGGCCAGGTGTCATTCAGATCGCGCAAGTGCAGGGGTGGGGGAAAAGTGCAAGGGGAAGGGGAGGGGGGGAAGTGCAGTACAAGGTAAGTGGCGTAAAGTAATAAATAAATAAATAAATAAATAGGGCCAGCTGGTGGCAAGTGCGAGGTAAGTGCAGAGCAAGTGCTGGGGAAGGGGGGAGGGCTGTAGGGATACAGAGACAGTCCCGCAGTGCAAAGGGGTTCCAGGGCATCAGTGCAAGAGGAGAGTGGCTGGGCCCAGGACCGAGGCCGTCTAGAGTGGTCCAGTTGCAGGATAAGTGCAGTTTCAGTGAAGAATTAATTAGCTGTTCAGCAGGGGAGAGGGAGAGAGAAAGCAGAAGCAAAGAGGAAGGTTTTGAGGTGCTTCCGGAACCGGAGATGGTTCTCCTCAAGTTTCAGGGAGGCAGGAAGGCTGTTCCAGAGGGAGGCCCCTGCCGCGGAGAGAGATCTACCCCCAGCTCGTTGCTTCGAGAAGCGGCTAACCCTGAGGGAATTGGAGGCGGATGAGCGAAGGGCTCGGGAAGGAAGATATTTGGGAAGAGAGAGTTGATGGTATTTAGGACCCAGGCCCCAGAAGGCCTTGTGATCAATGCAGAGGGTTCGCTGGGGAAGGGGGGGGTTTCATACATACATACATGACGCTGTTGCATGGCATCATCAGTCTTTCGGGGTCACCATTTCAGACAATGTCACAGTGCAGGGTTGTAATTGCTCATATGTGCAACTTCATGGTTCAGGGTCACCATAACAGATATGTGGCTCCCTACACGGCATATGGTCATGCACATACCCTAGGTTAGTACAGCTCTGCTGTCTATGCACGTCCAGCTTGTGCTGTGTGTGCCTTCATCTATACCAGTGGACAGACCTGCCAGAGTGATCTAGCTGCTGAAGCACGCCATTCTATCCCTGCCTAGAGTCATAGCTTCCTAATCCTCTAATGGCTTTACGCTGAAAAGTGCCATACTGCGTCCTCCATGACCATAGTCTGGGGGTGTTGGTTTTCCACACTAATGGAGGTTGTGCTGCACTTTTTCCTCCTCATCCACAGTCCTGGGGTGGGTGAACACTGCGTCTACCTTGATGTGGATTCTCCTCACAATGCTGTCCTCTTTTGTGTGAAACACGTACTCCACTGTACTATGAGATGGCTAATCAGGGTTACCACTTCCAGGAACAGTTCCTCCACCAACATTGTCAGCTCTTGGACCCAGAGTGTGAACCTCTGCTGATACCCCATTGTCTATTACATTCAGCAACAGCTTCTATGTACAGATGGCAGTCCCCCAATGTATAGGAACTTTTATTGGAGTAACCGTGTTTTAAAATGGCTGTCACACATTTCTGGACCTGCCTACCTCTGTCTCTCCTTAATTACTGCATGCAGTGTTATCCAAACAGACCTTCCTCAGTACCAATGAGTTCACTGTGAATTGCAATGGATTTCCATTATTTGCTTTCATTGGGTTCCATTCCTCTTCTCTGTTAAGCGTTTATTTGGATTGACTGACATGATACTATCTGTTAACAATAAAGCATGTTTTACAATATTCATCACATTTCTATGATCACTACTGTCAACGACACCTTGAGTACAAATCAATTCTGGAGGGTATCAGATAATAATATTCCCATACATAACGTCCCCATGCATAATGTCACCGGGGAAAGCCATTGGCGACATCATATATGGTGACATTATTTATGGGGACGGGTTGCAGGGATATCCCATGCTCACCATATTAAAAAAAATAATAATTGGGAGTTGAATGAGTGTACCCCGCATGTTCAACCCTGGAACCCTCTGGAGAGAGCATGCCTGCTTGCAGCCTAAATAATGAGGCTAGGGGCCTCATTGTGAAGATGTGGCCAATTGTAAAAACAAATGGTATTATAAATAAACTTTGCTCCAGAACTACCACCTATTTTTGCGTTGGAATCCCACGAAACCTGTACCACATGGGGTACATGAAAAGTAGGGCATGGAGTAAATATGGATTTTTACTTTTTTAGGTTTTAAGATTACCCGACGGAATAGTATCATTATTAATGGCACACTGAAACAAATTCTCTAGGATCCTCAAGATTGCCTGGTCTTATCTCGAGGGTCAGTTCTGGAAAAAAGTGTTATTACTCCCAAAGGGGCTGCCAATTTCTGTAATTCGATATGTGCTAGAGTTAATTTATTTAAAGGGTACGGCAATTTGGAAAACCCTGGCCTTTTTCAGGAATGCCCTGCTAGCAGATCCACCAACGGTTTTTGAAGAAATTAATAATGAGATGGGGGAAAAGATTAATAAGAACCTACAAATGTGGGTCACTGTCTGGAGGCATTTCTTAATGGAAATACATGGAACCTGTGAAAATCTGACAGATGATCCAGAGGGAGTAAAGAAGACACTCTGGAAGATTGATTGGATTATTACGATTGAGGAATGCTCAGAATATAAATTGTTTCAGTATGTTACCCTTGATGTAAAACCACATAACTCAATTCCTGATTACCTCCATAAGTTCCGAAATATGTTTATGAGGGATCCATTTCTATGGTTTCGCCTTCATTTATTTCATACAAGGGTGATTTTGGTTGTTAGTAGCGGGCTCCCTCGAGATCTTAGAAGTTGTTGTTTCTGTAAGAATTTGGCACACATTGAAACCCTGGAGCACATTTCTGTTAAATGCCCTGGGTTAATGCAGCTTCGACAACTGTTCATTCAGAGTTTTTTTAAAGATTATAGAGCAGTATCTTATGATGAGTGGTGGGTTAAGCTACACGTAGGAGCAAGACTGTGTTAGCCTTGGCAGTAGTACAATTCCTGCATGTAGTATTTTCTAGCCTTGTTAAGTAGTGTAAAGTATCTTTTGAATTGGATTTATATAGCAACTAACATGAATTGGTTTTATGACGTATGTTAGGAAATTGGCAATTTGCAAATTAATTGTGATATATGGATGATGGAAAAATCTTGATCGAAAAATATTTCATTTTAATCGGTGTAAGAAATATGTTTTAGACTGGCTGTGAATTGTAATTTTATAAGATGTATTACTTTCTTTATCCTTTCGCTTTTTTCCCTTGTTTTTTTTTAATAAGGAATTGTCTGTGGGATATTTTTACCCATGCCGATGCACCCCACTGCACCCCTTTGCAATGAGGGGTGAATCAGCCAAAAATGGATGCGCTAACTCCTGTGCGCACAAAAATCTGGAAAATTGCGCATGGTCCATAAATCACAAAAGGCTACACAACCCTGCCACACACAGTCAAAGTCGGTGTAAAAACAGAACTCACTGCAGGAGAATGCCAGTGGGTGCTGGTACATGTAACATGAAGCAAGGCCACAGAAGTGGGCTAAAAACCGAAAATGCCTTTTAAAATGCAGCTTTCCCGACCAATTGCAACCTTAAAATTGCTGTTTTGGTGATAAATTCAGTCATTTTCCAAGTGAACTATTGAAATTAAAAGTGTGCTGAAACCACAGATCATCCAGTGCAGTCAGAAGAAACCGGGCCTCACTGACTGACAGCAGCTAAGAATTGTATTTCATGCAAAACAAATCCCAGCACTCAAAGACAGAATAATGCTGAGTTAAAAATGTGTGTGCTGCATAAGAGAATTAGATGTAAAAAACTCAGTTTAAATGTGTTTTTCTCTGAAGAAGTACAAAATTTGCCTGTTTAAAGTATGTTTTTGTGAAGGGCTTAATTCCTTTAATTGCCAAAATCCATTATAAACTCTGTTAATTTTATATCTTTTAAATTAAAGATTGTAGGTGAGTCTTAAAGTAACCCAGTTGGAGTAAACTGGTTGATTCTGATTGGACAGTGCCTAGCCTGGGAAAGATGACACTTGTTGACACTAAGCTGCTCCCAGGAAGGCTTAATGAGTGCTGGAGGTTCCCGCATATTTAGACAAAGACCTCATTAGACATTCGTCTTTGCTTCAGACACAGACAAAGGAAGGCTTGGATACCCATCCTCCCAGAGGAGGGGCAGGATATGGAGGAGGTTTCTCAGTGAACTTCAAAGGACTGGCCATTTGCTCACTTGGGAAGTAAGAAAAAAAACCTGGCATGGATTTTGAATGGAAATTACTTATTTGGCATCAGCACTTTATGACATTTAACATGGCAGCCAAAATAAGTAGACGAGTGAAAAATACATACTTATAAATCTGAACTCATGCTAGACATTTGAAGATTTGGTAGGGGTTCTTACTACATAAGTAACGAAAGATGCACCAAAACACTGATTGTGGCAAAACTATTAATGTTGCAAATATGATATTGTATACCCATGTTCTAGGGGTCATCGCCTAGATATGTATTGAATTAGAAATTGTTAGGTCAAACCGTTATGATTCAAAAGGACAAGGGTCCACAGAACAACAAAGGTAGCTCTCACAGAGATGGGAATTGGACGCCAGGATAACCCATAAAATATGTAATGCATGTGTCTGATTTTAGGGCATCATTATAAAAATGTGTATTTATGGGAAAGTTAAATTGTGCTTCAAATCAATGTGGAGTTCCTAAATCGCATCATAAAAGATGACAGCTCTTTCTGACTGCCAACCAGAACAAGGCAAGTGCCTTTGGCCACTCACAGCCATGGGGATGTGGTTTGAAATTCTGCCCATACCATAAAGTTTAGGATGTCACTTGGTAGGATAAATATAGGAACTTCACGACACATAGACACACTGCTTCCTGACCACATCCTGACGTATGCACAGCGCTTTGTTCCAGAACTCTTCATTTTGCAGCTGATTCCAGACTTCTTTGCAAAGCCCAGGCCTCAGCATTTGCTGAACTCTTTTCCGCCAGGCCCAAATCCAATCATCCCAAATTTAAGGGAAATTAATTCTGATCCAGTTTGACTTGCTACCAATAAGGCTTGCCCACTGTAACTCGCCATCACGCTAATCTACTGTGTCCAGTGACCAGAAGGGCCAATCCAAATCCAGTTGATGTGCCAGTCCAATTGACCAGACGCGCCCCACTGACCATCCTGTCAGAGGTGCCGTGCTGCCGGTAGACCCGCCCTGTGATGACCAGAACCCTGACAGTCCAATCTTAAATTACAGTGGACTTTCAGTATCCACAGGAATCATAGTAACCCATAGTACATATTTGCATTTTCCTATCCCATTCTCAACCTATCCCATCTTTAACTTCAGAACCCTAATATTGTCAGAACCATTCTTTCGCTGATTTTTCTCATTTGTATCATTAAACCATAACCCATTAGTGATTTAGATTAAATTAAGTAATTCCCATACAGAACGTAAACCAGGGTAGCACACGTGAAGAGTTACAATCGGCTGTGGTAACTGTGAAGATTCACGGGTGGCATTCCCTTTTTTCATAGTCATTAATATAGTGTAATAAAACTAATCTGTCATTTGTAAACCGAATTTCTACTTTTCTCTGTTCTATTTTTTTCAAAAACGCCTCTCACTAAAACTTACATAACTTCTTAAATGTTATACCTAGAGACTTAATTTCACCTACCAGTTAAACCTAAGATCTGTAGCTACATCGACAACCAGTGTATTCGACCCGTTCTTATTAATAATTGCATAGAGAAATTTTTCCCCAAAATTACATTTTAGCAAATGTTTTACACGTGTCTTTTCCGATCCAAAGTGTTTTTTAATTCCCATTCTGATCCAAAGTGTGTACTGTTGTTTATCTTGTAGCTCATGTGTGTTAGGACCTGTTTAGTATTGCTCTCATAAGAATTTCTATCAATTTAAGCTTTTTGGCACATTTTTCCTTGCTTCACAAAGCCATTTTCAACTGTCAGTTTAAAAGTGTCAAAATTCAGAAAACGGTTTTCTCTCTTGTTTGAGGAGCAAGATTACATTCAAACTCTAGATGCTGTCTTTCGTCCCTGAATACCTGCTGCTTCCGTACATCTGCATAGAAATGCTCATTTGTGCCTTAAGATCTTTGCAGGGGGAAATATTAACCTAAATGCTATCTTTCACAAGCCAAAACTGTTCTTTTTCCTGTGTTTTCTATTCTGCATTACTATAAGTGAATTCAATTGCTTTACTTATTTTCTGAATTGTATTGTCACCACTTGGTGATTGCTACCATATATATATATATATATATATATATATATATATATATATATATATATATATATATATATATATATTAAATGTATGTTGGATTTGAATATTAAATAAATAAATAAATCTTTACCTTTACAAACCAGCCTGATTCCTGGTCCACTGTCACCTGGGGGGTATTTTGAGACGGGTGTGATATGAGTGGTATATCATTCAGAATATTGAACCTATAGACATAATAAATAAGTATTTCATTGAGCACTATATGCTAGGCGAGACCTAGATGTGTGCCTGATTGAAATCCTTACCATGTCGATCTGATTAAATTGTATGTTAGAGGTTCTGTTGAACAAAAACCATTATAATAAATACAAAAATGTAATAAAGTAAACCTGGATTATGTATACCATGCACCTTATAAGTGTGCTGTATAAATTCAATATCCCATGCGATCCCAACTCATGATTATGTGGCATATTTAAGGTATGTGGGGTTAATTCGAAAATAATGGTCTGAAAAAAAAGTTTGAAAACTCAGAAGTTTCAAAACCAAAAGTAAGAATAAAATGAAGCAACCATTACAAATAAATTAGAATGGAGAGGTAATATGGCTATGGGGGTGGTATAAAGCAGTGAAAATGCATTTTACTATTCATAAAAATAAAACAATAACTGTGACATTGCTGGGGCACACTGTGTTACTGCATTTGTTTTCTTCCATGGATACGGAGAGAGGAAAAGTACTCAATTAGTTTCGCTATTGCAAAGTCACTATTTGACCGAATCCCACTTTGTATATTCTTTTCTAGTTAAACAATAATGTCTACATATGTTTTGACAAAAAGGAGAAAGACCCATCATCTTCATTCAGATGAGAAAGATTTATAACAATGTCCAAAAGTATGGAAAACCCCACCTCACAAGAATTGTCTCATGAGCTGCACTTCCAGGGGACCTCATACATGGTGTTTATACAGCAGTGTGCTTTTGCTTGTATCTATGTATGTATCTATGTATGTATGTATGTATGTATGTATGGAGTATGATACCCATTTAGGGAGAAAGCTGTCATATCAAGACTCCATTTATATAACAGTTTAGAAGGAAACGTGTGACCTATGTCATCCCAATGCAGAGTTTAACCTATCAGCTGGAGCATTTATAAGCCAATGCTGGGCTTGTAATGGATGAGCTTCTTTAGTTTTCTGAATGTAAATGAGTAAAGAAATACGTCTTTAGGCCATTGTGAGAATCAAGAGCTCATAGCAGTGTGTTCCAGAGCAGCAACGTAGCACTTCCGCCTGCCTGGTGCCGCCGGCAGAGCCATTGGCCAGTCTGTTTGGCAGCGGCAACAAAAAAAGACCACATCTTATTATATGAATAATGTCCCCAACTATTCTGTTTATCGATACACTCGAACCAAGTAGAGCCTTTCACTACCAGTGTGTTCAGTGGTTTTACCTAAGCAAGCCAAGATATTCCAAGGATACATGCAGAAAAGTCCCAACTTAGTTACGATTTATAGGCCGGGGGTGGAGGGGGGTGTTGAGGGGGTTCGTCTACTCTGCTACCTTTCTTGGAATGTGGCACACCTTCGCCTTGTGAATAGGAAATAACCTTAATAAAAGTTAATAGTGGCCTGGATTTGCCCTGACAGTGCTGCTTTACATTGAGTTTAATACAGCGCATAAATGCCTCACTATCTGGCCCCGTGACTGAAATAGCATCCAGATTAATGCGGCCCCCGAGAGTGATTGCATTACCAGATCCATAAGTATTTTAAGTAGCAGGAGAAACTGCTTTGCCGTAAAGTGTGTTGTTAAATCTGATCAACCCTTTCATAGGCGATAATGTTCAAGGACTATGTGATGATTTTTTCCTCTTCCCATACAGGAAGTCTTTGTGAAGACCATGTGTTGTGAAATGTGCAAAATTGATAGTATAGTAAACAGATCCTGTACCAACGAAATTGGGCGGTGTACTACAGCAATGGCGGGGCTTAATGGGGCATCAGACTTCACGCTTTATCACACCGAGGTACTCATTTTCCAAGTGCCGGAATGGTAAAGGAGGCGCTACAATCACAAGTAAACTTGGTATGGTTTAATCAGCATGCCCCCACAATTCTCCAATTTTGCAGAGCTCTCAGAAAATGGCTCTTTCAACAACATCTGACCAAGGACTAATTCCAATGGACGCATATCCTGCTGCACAGACCTCACAGTACCGCGCTACTAAGACACCAGTCCAAATGCTGGCTACCCACACACAGTGCAGCGCTCGAACTAGGTCCGCGCTTTAAACAATAAAATCAAAAATAAAAATAACACCTCCTTTGCACCGTTGGGGGATTTTCAAGTATTTGACAGGTGGAGCGGCGGGGGATGGGGAGACAAGAAATACAATATCCCTTCCACCCAGCACGTGAAATACATGAGTATCTACGCCAGTATCTGAATTTGAAACATTTTTTTTTTATTTGTATTTAATCAATTTTGATTTTTACAAAGACTTTCTCTGGTTGTAGAATAGAGAGAAGAGTCATTTTCTGTACATTAGTAGATTTCTCAAGCGAACATTTTGATTTTGAGGTTGGTGGTAAAGCTCTGGTGCCCTGCGGAATTCAACAGCGTTATGTATCTCATCAAGGCTGTTGGATTCCTCAGGAATCCATGAAAATGCCTCCCACCATGCACGTACAAAATTGCACAAAGGAGATGATGTGCACTGGAGTGCACGTTTGTGGTCCTCTCCATGCAATTAGCATGGCTTTCAAAATGAAGGCCAGCGTAATGAACTCTTGAAACATGTATCACTGGGCTGCAACCTCTACCATGCAGCGCCATGCCGGCTATCTGCACTTGCTTGAGCTACCTTTAATAGTTTGAGTGTACATTTAACAATCCCCCTTGGAAACAATCCCAATTCCCCGGAGAAGAAACTGAATCTAGTGTTGATTTAGGAAGGAGTGGCTGTGGCAGCTGCCAGTAAAACAGCCCTTCTCACCTGCTGCGTCCCACGAAAGGATAGTTCTACTCTCACATGAGGCCTCATCACAAGTCTGGCGGTAAACCTTAAAAGTGGCGGTAACAGAATTAATGCCGCCAATACCGCTCTGCCGGATCATGAGCCAGCACAAATACCACAGACTCTAAAATTACAGCCGACGCTGTTACAGCCGACGCTGTTACAGCTGACGCTATTACAGACGGCCACACAAGGCGCAAACACAGACGCATCACAAGTCCATGTTCGGTGGTATTGGGGCCGAAAACTGGTGCTAATGCCGCCAAAAACACGGCACAGTTACCTCCATCTTCCAGCTGGAAGTAAATGAACACAGGTGCCTGAAATGAAGCCACAGGTGCTCCCAATTCCCAATCCACCCCAGAGGGCTACATAAGACACACCCCTACCCCAAACACTGTTTCCAACATCATGCTACCACTAGCCACTGTGAACTGGGACAGGCAGCTGCTAATGCTGTACCTGGAAGTAGAGAGGCAGGGAGTACAGAGACTTGGGGGAGCAGGAGGCAAGGCGTGCACCAATCCCCAGGGCTAGGCCCTCACCCTGGACCCTGACGCACAGCCAGTTGGTCACCCTGTACCACCTGAACAGGGAGACCATAACAGAGCTGCTCACCACAATACAGTATGACATAGGGAGCAGGATCAACATCCGGACAGCTGTGCCACCACTGCTGAAGCTAGTGTCTGTCCTACAATTCCTTGGAACTGGCACTTCCAGCATTCTGCGTCCATGGTGCAGGGCATGGCACAGCCCACATTCTGTGCAGTGCTGGCCCAGGTGCTTGAAGCTCTCTGGCGGCAAGTTCAACGCCATATCTCACTGCCTACCACCCCAGCCGAGGTCAATACCATGAAGGCACACCTCTATGCCATTGCCCAAATGCCAAATGTGATTGCTGCCCTGGAATGTACCCATGTTGCGCTGGTGGCCCCCCAAGCCCGCGAAGCAGTGTACCGAAACCGCAAGCAATACCACAGCCTTAATGTGCAGGTGACCTGTGACCCCAACCTCATCATCACCCACTGCTGAGCCCACTACCCTGGTTCCGCCACGATGCCATGGTCCTACGGAACAGCACACTGCCAGGATACATGAAGTGGCACAGAGGACAATGGACCTGGTTAGTGGGTGAATAGAAAATTTGCCAGCACACATGCAGTGAAGCACATGCCCGAATGAGGGGGTGGGGCAAATAACTACACAAAGGATTGCATGACAAGTGAATGCAAAATCCGTAATGGCCATCTGCCGCACCATCTTCACAGTACATGCCAGGGAGCATGCACATGTACTGCATGGAGAAGCTGATGCATACATACAGTAGCAACAATAAACACCAACATGACTACATGTACCACAATGCAATATTCACTTTCTGAAGCAATGCTGACAAATGGCCACATCAATTGACACAACAACCCTGCCACAGCCATGCACGCATGTGCGCCCAGCCCACAATGGTGACCCGATGGCCCCAAATGCTCAGGGAGGGCCCATGGAAACCTCAGCATGCCACATGCACAGTGGAAATACACTGCCACATGACAGCCACCATGTCAGCTGCACGTGTCACTGACATACACCTCACGTAGCATATGCTGCAAGGGAACAGGGTGCATGTGAAGCAGAAATAATGCATGACACGAGTGATACAGCATGCATAGGCATAGAATCGACATATGGCATGAAAGGAAGGCCCATTTGCATGCACAAGTTGTCAATTGCCCTGATATTGTGTAAGCCCATCCCCACACCTTACACGGTGACTAATGCCTGTGACTCCCCCATGCATGTGAATCTGGATACCCACAGCTGACCTGGCTAATGACCCCTGTGCGTGATCCACAAACACCGTAGGATAACACCTACAATCACGCTCACAGCAGGACCTCTGTGTGCATCGAGCATACCTTCGGCCTCCTGAAGGCACGTTTCCACCGCCTCAACCGTAACAGTGGAGCCCTGGTGGACGCTCAAGAGAAAGTGGGTAAAATTGTGCTTGTATGTGCCATGATGCACAATATCTGCCTGAAGAGGAATGTCCCGCTACCCCCTGATGGGGACATGCCACCTCCAGAGGATGAGGATGCAGTGCCAATGGCAGAGGCAGATGCAAGCATTGCCAGAGATGATGTGAGGGATGGGAGATTGGCCCGCTAGGGACAGATAGCCAATTTTCTCTGACTCTTTAACATGGCACAAGCCATGTACGACTGTGTGACACTCGCCTCTATCAATAAACACGACAATGACACAATCAGGAACGTCCTCGCATTGATGAAGTTCAACAGTTTTAATGTAATGAAGTGCCCCAACTACCCCCTGTGACCCCCTTCGACTCCCCAACACACTATCCCCTCTCCCACCTGCCCCCACCAACTCCCCAGCACACTATCCCCTCCTACCTCCTCTACCAACTCCCCAGCACACAATCCCCCCTCTCGCCTCCTCCCATCAACTCCCCAGCATGGCCACTCATGGCACTTAATGTCTCAGAGTCCCTTACAACTGTGGCCTCTTTCCCCTCCTGCCAGTCCCCGGTGATTTTGGGCACTGAAGGCGCTGTGACTGACCCCTTAGTGTGCCTTGCCATGACTTCTCTCTGACTCTGGGAGTGGTAGATGTGGAAGGGATGGAGCTTGACCCCTGCATCTGTTGGTGTTCGACCTCCATGCTCCGGCGGATGGCTGGCCTCTGTCAGTGCTGAGACACCTTCGATCATCTCTCTTACCCTCTGGGCGTATATTGTCAGGGCAACTGTACTGCAGTTGTCTCTGCCCAATTCATTCCGATGGTCCAAAGCAATCCTGTGGGTGGCCCCTTGGATGCTGTCCCGTATGGCCTGCAAGTGTTCAGAGTGCATGTGACCTGTCGCCACCATCTCCCTCTATCTCTGCTCCATCTCATCAAGCCTCTGCAGTACTGTGCTGCTTTTTGGTGTGTGCCGTATGGGAGGGGGGCTGTGCAGTGTTTCAGGGCTGTCATCAGGGGAGCCATTGGAGGGTGTGTCCACGTCCGGCTCAGGTGTGTGAGCACACTGACAGCGATGAGGGCCTTCAGGTGTTAGGCTACACTGCCGGCAATGAGGGCTTTCAGGTGTTGGACTACGCTGTCACCAGTGAGGGCACCCAGGGGTCTGTGGACTGTCTGAATGTGGCGACACCGGGCTGGTGTTTACCTGTGTTTCCACAGATGCCCCACCTGGAGGTGTGTCCTCTGTGTCAGAACCTCCAGCTGCGGAATTGAGCGCAGTGAGCCTTGTGTTGGTTCTGGTGGACTGTGGGGTAGATCGTCGGCCTGGGTCTGCTCGGTTGCAGTGTCTCACATAACATTAGTTGACCGCCTTAGCGCAGCAACCTATGGTTTTACCCCCTCACATGCTATAACCTATTGACAATAACTGTTTAGGTACTGCTGCTGGCTGTGTACATGACAATATGGCAAATTATCTTTTGAATAGGGAAGAGGATCGAGCTGCCTTGTTTGCACATAGGGGGAGCACTAGCAATGCTTTCAAGAGTAATAACAACTCTACAGAAACACTGAGACAGAAATGTATAAGACTGGCACGACTTTCCAAAAAAGAAATGAATAAATACTGGCAACAAGCCTCATTGACCAACTACTTAGAGACTAACAAGTTCCTGAGGGGCCTTAGAATCCTTGACTACCCCAACTTTGACAATAAAGAAGATCAGAATCTAGCTAACAAATGGGAAAGCAACTTAGACCAAAGCTCTAAGGTTATGATGGAGCTCTTGGTAGAGGATGTGACTAGAGAACATACATGAGTACAAGAACTAATAGAAAAAAACCAACAGGAGATCAAGGATATAACCAACCCACAGACCACTAAAGACAAAAATTATGCTAAGATGTATGAGATTTTGCGCAGTTATCAGGATGAAGTCAAACTACGCAAATTTAGGCAATACTTTTGGGATGAAAAAGTCTACCGGGATGACCGAGTGTACACCTTTCAGACAAAGTTTGATGATATATGAAGAAAATCATGAGAGAGCACACCAAATACGTCATCCAGCAGCTCAAACATAGACTCTGATGGAGACACAAACACCAATACAGGAGCACCAATATCAGGAACTGAGACTGATAAAACACAGGGGAGAGGTTTTTTAGAACAAATAAGAACGTATCGAAAAGGAACACAAAAAACACCAAACAAGTAAGGTTCCAAGTACCACCAGTACAAAATATTACAACATGGTGCAGAGCATCAGGGGCAGGAGGCCGTGAAGGAGGAAGCACGGATGGGGACAGGGGTAAAACAGGAATTCTAACAAGGTCAGGTTCAAGGAAGCAATTAGGGATATGACCACGAATGATCTGGTGGTGAATCTGTCAGACAGAAAGCTCACGAAGATAGAAGAGAAAGTCCTAAACATGGGACTGTCGTTTGCACCCACCATAGGGACAGCCTATACTGACTTTCAGATAGATATTATTAAATTCATTAGAAAATGTAAACTAAAAGAATTCTTTGCATCGCAAGTGAAAGCATATGTACGCAGAGTAGTACAGGATCCTCCAAGTCAACTCACTAACGGGGACATCAAAAACACACACTCATGTCACTAGAAACAGAATCAAATATTTCTCAAGAGGATATTTGTACAGATCTAGATGTGCACGCACAACATCTACTAATAGAGGAACACAAATCTAAATCTAAATTCACTCCTCAGCTAGCTAATGAGAGTATGATCAAAACCTTCCTATCAGGCTTAGATAGTTTAACATAGAAAGAAATCAATACATCCTTAGTCTTGCAGTTTCACAGACATAAAGCAATACGCAATACATTCTCAGTCCTGGTGACTCAGCTATAATATTAATACCATCCTTCTATAAGGCTAAGCTACAATTGTCAAAAGGGACAGTCACAGGATGAGGAAGAGTACAACATGGCTTACTATTAGTACCAATAACGTAGCAACTGATGGCTTCATCTATATCAACAAGATTACTAGAGTGTACATTTGTATTAGTTCATTCAATTGATATCAGGAATTCAACACTAGCGATTGTCTTATCATTACTGAAAAGCTGAGAGACTAATGGTTCATGACAAGGTAAATTGGGAGTAATAGAGGTTCCTTGAACAGTGATAGCATCAACTTGAACCATAGCAGGGATTGTATGTCAAAAACCAGGGGATTGTATAATAATACCTGATATATCAGTTAGAAGGTTGGTTGCTAACTTCGGTTTATATGACACTCAAATTTGAGAAGTAATTAAACTTGCCTATTAGCAACCCGGGACGTAAACCCGGGATGCTAATAGGCATTTATGTCTTTGAAAAAATGTATCGTGCCGAGTGCATATCCCGTTCTTTCTCTTTCAAAGAAATACTAACCTAACATGGCTGCCATGAAAATGGAAGCTGACAACAGGCACAGGTTTGCTGGTTCACCCCTAAAATACATTCTACATTTAGGTTTTGAGCAACCTGAGCAACTGCTAGTGAACACAAAATGACCACTTATGAACTAAATACAGACAATGATACCAAAGAACATTGGACCATATAGTATTACCAGTAATGCTTTTAGAACCAGTGTAGCAATTCATGTAAAACTTAGAAAACATTTTTTTTATTAGAATGCTTATCTATTAACATTTTTCAGAGATGAGAGAGAATATAGGGAAGATAGGCTACATTCCTACCAACCCAAGTATGATAAAAACAAACATAGAAATACATACAGAGAAATTAAATCAGGGACATCTCCTGGTAGTTAAAATATAGACAGTGACAATGATAAACAAGGAGAGAACTCTAACTAAATTAGTGGAACTACATCAAGTAGCAAGCCATTGCCAACAAACACTAACAAAAAGATTAATTTTTTAGAACAAATCGGGAGATTATGAAAGGGCAACAACAAACAAACAACCAAGCAATTCAGGTTACAAGAACCAAATTCAGATATCTCAATGCAAAAATCATATTTAGTGAGACGAGAGGTGGAGGAACCGGGGGGAGAAGAGAAAGCAGAGGAGCCCAGAGTAAGGACTCATTTAGGCTACAGAAGAGAAAGGATGACCATGAAAAGGGACAGACTTTAAACTAAGTACTTAACTTATCAGCCAGAATTGTGGACAAAACCGAAATACAAGTTCTCAATAAAGGATTGTCCTTTGCGCCTTCTCAGGCAAATAACTATATCGACATCCACATTGATATCTTCCATTTATTCAGAAAACTCAATTAAATAAAAATGTCACCACAAAAGGCTAGAATACCAGATGAAATCGTACACTCCCACAAAGAGTGGACTCAGTATTAGATGTTTGACACTCAGCTAACTATGACTTTAGAAGAAGGTGCTGACATTTCTAGTGGAAAACTGATAAGAGAACTGAATATAGACTATGACACCCTAACGGGCAGCAAATTAATAAGTAGATCTACATTTTTACCACAGATGCTGCATGAGAACCTGATTGATACTTTCCACCAAGCTGTAACCAGGGACATACATTAGTCGAAGACACTCAAAACAAACTATGTCATAAATATTATGACAACCTTAATCTTATAAGAAACAAGCCTTAAAACGATTATCAAACTACGATTACATCCTTGTTAAGGAGGAAGATAAAGGAGGAAATATTGTCATTATGAACAAAACAGTCTATATCCAAATGGCATATGACCATTTACAAACACTGCAATGCTATAAAAAATCGAATCAAGACATAATGCCTATTACTGCCATTAAATTCAAAGAATTGATATCAAAATGTCATAGAAGAGGAATTATCATTGATGATGAAAAATATTTCCTATCGACCATCCCATCGTGTGTACCATATATGTTCTCCTGATGGCTCATAAGGAATATGACAAATTAGGTATATCAACTCTCATCAAAAGTACTTGATACCCATAATTGACTAGAATGGAAAGAGGGGGATATTCTTGTGATAATGGATTTGAAATCATTATGCATATTGAATATCACAAATTGGCACTGTGCACAATTGACTTATTTTTCAAGAAAAATCATCCACCTATCTATTTTATGTAGAAATGCTCAAAGAACCCGTGCATTTTACACTATAAAATAGCATTTTTATTTTTAATGGTGACATTTCTAGCCAAACAAAAGAGTAGCCATTGGTGTTTACTTCACACCATCATTAGCAAACATATTCATGGGGTAATATGCAATCACAAATGCACTAAGTGACTATAATTACCCCATAAAAGTAATCAAATGGTTGAGGTTTATAGGTGATAACTCCAAAACTACATTAATTGTGTTAACAACAACAATTTCAGAATTCAGATCACAAGCCAACATGATTATAAGAGTATTACATTCTTAGATCTGAACATATACATTACAGATAATCAAATCCACACCAAAAGTCATAGGAAAACAACAGAAGTCGATTCCATCCTACATGCAGAGAGCTGCTACCAGGCAAGGATTATCAAAAACATACCAACAGGTGAATTCATCAGCGCTGGAAGGAATTTCACTGAATTAGAAATGTATTCTTTGGAGCACCACAATAACCAAGAGATTCAAAGAAAGTGGATATCCCATGGAGACCATAAATCAGACCAGTGATATTGCAAGCAACAGGCCTTGCCTATTAGTACTTAGTCCAACAAGAGCTACAAAGAAACAACAGAAATATATCACAAGAATGATAACAAGATACTTTAAAGCGAGCAATATTATTTATAGCAATATGCAGAAACAATGGCTGATCATTTTGAAAGAAAGCTGGGATTATCCAGATTCAGTTAAACCTGTAACTAGCATCGACAATGGTGAGATTAGCAAATGGCTTGGAGGAATACAGAGTCTGACTCGCTCCTTGTTATCAGCTCAGGCAAAGCCAGACATGCAAACACCAAATTGCAGTAGCACCAAAGTAGACTGTTAGTTAATAATCTCTGGACCGAGTTACTAGTAAACTCGGCAGTTTCTTCAAGAGGAGCTTCTTAATTTATCGTATTGATTTTTTTTCAATTTGTATTTGTTTGAAGAACATTATCAATCTTGATCCAAAATTAATTACAATAGCACATTTACAGATGGTGGGGGAATTCCCAGGAAGGGTGCCTGTACTATAGCACAACACAAGAACAAATTGTGAGCCTGTTTGTGAGGGTTTATGAGGGTATAAACTAAGTGGGACATAGACCAGGGACAAAAGAAAGAAAGCAAGTGGCTTACAAAGTTAACATTAACCTGGGGGTGGTGGCAAGTGCTGCAAACTTAAGAGAAGCACTGTAAAAATATACAAAATTAAATTATTGTGCTGAACTAGAGGGGGTGCTATGGTTAGTAAGCCAGGGTGGAGGATTGGGTGAGAGTAGCTCCCGCTTTATCTAGTAGGTGAAGTTTAAGCCGACCTTTATCAGGCTTGCTATGATTGCGAGAGGCAGGGGGCTCCAACAGGAAGCAGGACAGGGCTGCAGTAAAGTGAGAATGAGTGCAGAGGTGGACCATAGGGAAGGAGATGGTGAACAGTTACAGACACAGTCAGCCAGGTATTTAGGAGCAAGACCCTTGACAGGTTTGTAGAACAGGAGAATGAACTCGAAAATTGAACGTTTCTGCCTGGAGCTACATCCAGCAGAGTGTCAGTAGAGGGGAGAATCTGGGTAGGTGGCATAGAGTAGGGGAATCAACATTGAGGAATTTGTCTACAGGTAGGAAAGAGTAAAAGCACAGGAGTAGGTATGATTAGTAGGCGAGCATGCTGCGCAAAAAGGTGGAGATTAGATTTTCGTGGGGGGTGAATACAAAATTGACCCATTTTCCAAATGTTGGGAGGGTAATACAAGCAGCAGAGGTGGTTAGTGATGAATTGTGTCAGTCACAGGTCACTATCAAAGAGAAACCCACGGTTGCAAGCCCAGGCAGAGGGAGTAAGAAGGTCAAGTAGGAAGAATATAGAAATGTGGCAGGAGCAGTGGCTTTGGGCGCCAGTAGAAAGATTATTTCTGATTTTGAGAAGTTCTGCGTGAGGCAGCAGAAAGAAATTAGGTGATGGATTGCAGTGAGACAGTTGGTAATCTGTTCCAAGATGGCTGCTTTGAAGGAAGGAAAGGAGAAAAAGGTTTGAGTGTCATCAGCATTCAAAACCAAAGGACAAGATAAATCTAACTAGGGTAAAGGTAAAGATGGTGGATATCAGATGTCGAAGGACTCATCCTTGAGGAACACTGGCAGGAGGAAAGGGGGGGGTTAAAGGTTTACGAGTTCAAGGCAATCATAAAGGAGTGACCTTCCAGGAAGGATGCAGTCCAAGCTAGACAAGAATTGTGCAGCCCAAGTTTGTGGAGAGTGAGGAGGAACCATGAGTTGTCAACAATGCTGAAAGGAGTAGAGTGGTCAAAAAGAGTGAGTAAAACTCACTTTCAAGTTAATCCACAAGCTAGTTTAAACAAATCAAGTGCCAATGTTCACTGCAGGGTTTAAGCAAATACATACAGAGAACTAGTGGCTTTGTAAAGCAGTATGAACTATAACCGTAATCAGAAAAAGGGAGTTGCTTTCATCCCCTTGTTAAATATTAGACCATAGTAGTTCGGAAGACGGACTGTCTCAGACCTTCGTCTGACAGCCTCCAAGTGTCCTTATGCTGTCCCTTCTCCTCTGCTTTGCCAGTGCTTGTGTTTATGCATGGTCCTAGATACATCTGATAATTATAACATTATCCACTGTGACTGCATCTGTAAGAGGATTCAATTCAGCACTACAGCCAAGTCAACGCCTAGTCTAGAATACTGAATGAAAACCCTTATTGATATATCTTTATGTCCAGTTCATGCGTTCTGGATGACTACCCCTATATAACACCCCTCTCTCAGAATCCCCCTGACCCCACTGAGCCAAGAAGTAGTTCTGTTTTGCAAGTTAAAAGGTTTATTTGAGAAGTAAAGCAATATATATCTATCACACTTTATAATAAATTAATAATTGAATATCACACTTAATCTGAGATGATAAAGATTAACAACGGAGAATCTGGCACTAGCACACTTCTTTATAATCACTAAGGAGTTGACATGAAATGGATAAGATAGCAACAATACTTTTATGGTTTCAAATGGATGCAATGTGGAATGAAATGCAGTACAGAAAATAACTTGATAGGATTTCAGCAAAAGACAATGTAATCACTTTCTTGGACAATTCACCCCCCCTTTTATGCAATGCAAGGAAATGCAAGGAAGGCACACAATTCTCAGAGATGCAATTCAAATGTAATTCAGTTCACCCAGCAACTTAGACTACAGAAGTTTAAAACACAGGCCCAAATGCTTTTAAATGTGCTGGAAATGAAGAAAAAAATATGCTAAAATGCTTTTAATTCCCTCTAAAGGTTCAGGGTGAGTGGTATCTAGTTAATATTAGTCCAGGCTCACTCTAGCAGTGATGCAGGGATAGTTAGCAGGTTAAACGAATTTTTCTTTAACGGAAGGCAAGCAGCAGCAGATTTTTACACGTGAAGAAATTGGCAAATCGCGGTAAAATTCACGAGTGCGTTTTCTGCGATTGTGGCAAAACTATAGGGGGTAGGAATGCGGAATCTAGGTTCGTAGGAAAGCCACGATTCTCAGCTTTCTGAGGAAAGTTACTGCAAGTCTCTAGCACAAACGGTCACGGAGATATGAGCGATTAAATAAAGGTCGTTTTCGTTTTTTCTCAGTAAGTCTTTCTTTGGCATGTTTTGGGTTCATTTATTCAGTTTTCTACAAAATCTGGTGGTTTTAAAACGCCGGCTTTTGGATAGTGGTGAGTACTGGTACTGCACCCCTTTTTGGGATTTAAGAAAATGAATTCCCAACAGTTATGGGTTTGCTTTTGGCAATCAGCATTGCCATTCCCAATGGTTTCAGACTACTGTGTGGGTAGTCCAATGGTGGTTTTAGGCAGTGTCCTTCTGTGCCCATAACATCGGCAAAAATGAGCGGCAGCCTATTCTTCATGCATTTCCCTGTGCATTTTCTGGGAAGCTCTGGCCATCATGATGTTTTCCATGTCAGTACTGCACAGTTTTGAGGTAGGGCTTGGATGCGTGGATAAAAACATCCCACACATCGGACAGCCCTTTTGTCACCCTTTGCCACTGCTTCGCTAGTGCAAGAAGTTTTGTGTGGTTCTGGAGTAGCTCCAGCTCTGGTTTGGAGTTGGCTATATGAATTTATCCAGCATTATTTCAAAGGCTACACAACATCCCTTAAGCCCCCAAGCCATGAATTTAATTGCTGCCCCAAACAAACTTTGACTTTCTATTGCATGTTACCTTGTTTTCTTAAAGTCCTGGGAAGCCCCCACACTGTCCCTTCCCCTTACTGGCTGTTGGGTGGAAGACCCATATATGGTATTGTGGGGAAGTCCAGACCAGACTGTTTGGAGTCTTCCCAGTGACTGCATGTTGTGGGTGCACCCTTGGGCTGGGAATAGAGTGTGTGACCACTATGCATTCTATGATATGGGTGTCCGGTTTCTGTGTGTGTGACACAATGAATGAGACAGCCCTGCTTGAAACTGACATGAATGCAGTGTGGTGTGCTGAAAGGATGGCTGCTTGCCCATTCCTTGTTATTGGTGTCTTGCTGGAAGTGAATAGCCTAAATGCATATGAGCCTGATTGGCTGCCTGCCTGCATGAATGCCCTTCTGTATGATTGGCTGACTGAGCCTTGCAGAAGCAGAGTGAATGAGGGACAGATGTGTATATCTGGGCACCTCTCCCTTCCCAAGTTGTTAAGAAGCTGAAGTTGAAACGTGAAGCTCATCCTTAAAGCCCAGTTGGAAGAAGAAGTGCTGCTGCATTTCCTTCAACGAAATCTAAAAGCTGTCAAGGACTTATCCGTAAGAGGACCTGGCTAGGAGACCTCTCCCAGAGTTAGGAGGGGCCATTGTGCAAAAGCTGATCTTCATAGAGGTACCCTGGAAGCCAGTCCCTAAAGGCTGTCGACCAGAGAAGGGGTCCGCCGAGAATCTTGAAGTAAAGCACCGGGACGTCGAGGCCATCGAAGTCCATTACGGTCGACCAGGGTTCGAAGGATTTTCGTAACCACTGGAAGCCAGTCAAAATGTGTTGTGCAAAAACAGGGACAGCTTGACACCATGATGCTCGACGACCAGAGCCACAATGGTCCACCTTTTCCCTAAGAACATTTGAACGAAGGACTCTCTTGCCATCACTGTCGACCGCTTTATCCCGCCAGAGCAAGTCGAGGTCGTCGGCTACCAAGGAAAGTCCACGGGTGGGTTTCCCACCACCCGAAGCCGACAAAGATGTCACGAGCACCCTGACGAAGTGAATATCCGAAGTCCAGCCCGTGGTCAAGTCCCGTTGGCAAAAGATATCATGGGATCCGTGCAGCATCTGCAGCACCGACTGGCCAGAAGACCGCTGAAGAATCTTCTGACACCCAGTGCTGGCTGCTGGGCCTACATCCATCACTGAGTCTTCTTGGCAGCACTGAACACTTTGCGGCAAGTCTTCTTTGCGGGACGACATGCCTTATCTTCCCAGGATGGCCACGAACGATTGTTGAATGCCTTACAAGAGTTATGGCATTTTTGAAGTCGAAGAGCACCACAAAGGTCGAAATGCTGTCTCGACTCCAGTGTTCACATTTCTTCAAGGAATCCTGACGCCCTGTGGCTCATGCTTTAAAGGGGGTACACCCTTGAGGGATCTGTTGATGAACCATGAAGAAATTCTTCTATCTCAGGTACTTTGGGGGTAATTGAACTTTTTTACCAGGAAAGAAGACTGGTTAAACATTTATGGACTGGGCGTGATAATACTTTTATTACAGGTTGCCCAGGTGGGGGGATCCTCACTCATAATTGTGTTTTAGTAGCAAAAGAAACATTCTGCCATTGTTTAACCTAACCTGCCTTCCTTCCTATGATCTATACTGTTACACATTGCTACATGATTTGTATGCCATTATAAATGTCAGCAGTTGATGCATTTTAAACGAATCAATAGCTAAGTGTGGTACCACATAGACAATGTATATATTTGCCATATTAGAATTGCCAGAGTACAAAGTGATTTATTAATGGTGTATATATATCTCTGAATCTTATTTTTATATAAAGAATTGTGTTAGCACATAGCATAGTGTGTGGACATTCCTTTGTGGGGGCTTGGGGCCTCCCTGTACTTGAGAACCAGCCTGCATCACCTCGTGAGAGCTTAAGCCTTGGTTGCTTGTCCGTGTCTACCATATAGAGAAACTTGGCAGGGATGTTCTGTTCTTCTACTCTGCCATATAGAGGGCAGGAGTACAGATATCCCCCCTCCAGTCTTTACATAAGGCGCATTCGCCAAAGCGCTCTACACAAAAGGAAATCATTACAAAATGAATGCAATATTATGAGCAAACAAAAAAGTAGAAAAAAAGTATAGTAGTAGATGGTCTTTCAGAAGTCTTCATAAGAGAGAGTAGGAAGAAGTATATCTGATATGTAGAGGCAAGGCATTCCATAGTTTGGGCACTAGGAGACGGAAAGAAGGGAAATGAGATTGGGCAGAAGGTATCTGGGGACAGTTAACAGAAACTGAGATTTGAAACAAAGAGAACGACATGGCATGTATAAAGAAACAAGAGAGCAGAGACAGGGGAAAGTGGGGCCATAGAGACATTTAAAGGTGATACAGTGCAAGCTGAACTGTAATCAAAAGTCAAAGGATACCCAGTGCAAAGAGTGGCGAGCAGAAGAAATAGAAGAGGGAGGGGAGATTCCACACAGAGTGCAAATGTTATATTAAGGTTGGAATAACAAGACAGAAAATGAGAAGCAGGAAGACCAACAACAATACAGCAACAGTAATGAAGACAGGAAAAGACTAAAGAGTCATAAGTAGTTTAGTGGCATGGAATGTGAGAAAGGGGCAAGCTTTACGAAAATGACAGCAGTGAGCGACATTAGAAATATGTGTTGAGAAATAGCTACCACCAAAACTTCAAAATGCCTTACAAGAGTTATGCCTTGATGGTAGACTTCAGAATACTTTTAAGGTAGCCCTTAAGTAGTGCCCAGATTAATTCAAACAGATTTTGGTCTGGAGATTCTGAGAGAGTGTGGACCCAAGTGAGCCTCTGTTCCCCATAAAGAGTGCTTCAGAGTAATGCTTTGTGTTATTGTCCTGTATGATGCATAATATGAGGCTGTCCTCTGCATAATAAACCTAGAATAAATGAACAACCATATACATGTATGTGTCCTTCAAAGAAGGAAGTGCCTAGGGGACAGAAGGAGGAAAGGGAAACCTAAGGAGTCAAAATATGGCAGACCTATAATAAAAGAAATGGACAGTATCCTGGTTGGCACCCAAGGATAATGAACAGGAGTGAAATGGGAGCCTAGAGGGTCTGAATATGGCATGGTTGCAACCAAACAAATGTACAGTGTCCTAGTTGCCAAACAACCATAATTCACAGGGGGCCTAAGGAGTCAGAATAGGTCAGGGTTATGATAAAGGACATGAAGAGAGTCCTGTTTACCACCTAAACATAATGCACAAGAGGAAAGTGAAACGTAAGGTACCCGAATAACACATTTTAGGCAGTAAAGTGCATGATTTTGAATGAGACCCTACATGCACCACCTACCCATACACACAGACAGAGGGATATTCAGAAATATTCAGTAAACATCAGCAAACGACTGCTTTTTAGGCAATACACCCCCACTCACTCATAACACCACTCACTCCTCCTTTTGCTGTATGTTCCTCTTCTGTGCATGTGCCTCTAGCAGTCTGGCAGCAGGTGGCCGTCTCAGTGTGTAGGAAGCAACTGTTGGACTTTCCAGACTTTGGGCTTCATTACACGGTAGGTGGTAAGGGTTTACCAGTACCGGTATTTTACTGGTACCGGTAAACCCTTACCGCCTTACTACGAGGTCCCTTTGCGGGTTGGGGAATTTAACGCCTGCTTTTTGCAGGCGGTAAAAACCAACCCGCAAAGGGACCAGGGAGCTAATTACGGTACTGCAATTTGCGGTACTCTAATTAGCGCCTTCCCCATTCCCATAGAGCCCTATCGGGCAAACATGGGAATGGGGAAGGGCAATGGTGGAAGGTGGAATTACCGCCTGCCAACCTTGGAATAAGGCGGTAATTCCCCTTTCCACCAAGGCAGTGCCGGTATTTTACCGGCATGGACCAAGGTGCTAGTAGCACCTTGGTCCACCGCCATCCGTGTAATGAGGCCCTTTGTATCCCACGCTCTAAAGCTCCTAGAGCTTGGCATGCATGTTTGTTCTCATCATTTTGGGAATGGAACCAAAAAGCGATGTGCCAAGAGAAGCAAGAAAAAGCAAGCAAAGGTGCACCATATGAAGACAGCAGTGTGTTGGGGCATGGTGGGAGAGGCTGTGGGAGTTGACACTCTGGTGGCAAGTGCGAATCCTGCATAGGGGACCAGCAGGTGCCATAATGGTGTTCATCCAGCAGTTTCAATGATGTGGGGAAAGGGATCACTACACAGTGTGCAATTTAGAATCGAAGCCCTGCTGTATGAGGGCCTTATAACACATACAGTGGAACAAGTATGAATAGTTATGAACTCAAAAAAATCATATCCAATGACGTGCTCATGGACCCACTAAACCACAACTGGTCCACTTCACAACCAACACTGTAAACATGAAGCTTGTAGATGAGTCTTAACATCACACAACCATATGTCACCATGCACTTGGCAAACACATACTAACCCATCACGCATGAAAAAAGAAGGTTGAAACCACGGTGCACAGTGCAATAAAGAGACATCAATAGAACATGCAAATGTGTAATTTGTTAAGCAAGTGGTGGGGGTGTTGCATGACTGTGTGGGATACAATGGGCCTCATTATAAGTCAGGTGGCCAGGTATTAAAGTGCTGGTATTAATGCATACTGGCACATTATCAGACTGGCCAACTACAGGTTTACCGGTGGAGCACCTGTGTTACCTCCAGCTAAATGCTGGAGGTAAGGCAGGCGCCTTACTGGCAAACAATGCAGATATTACCGGTACCGGTATTGCTGGTGCCGGTAATTATGGCAAATCCCCCCATGGAGCCCTATCGGACTCCATGATTGAGGATTTACACCGTCACTCTGGCACCTGTGATCCAGCAGTAATGCTGCCGGACCGAGTGCCAGAAATGGTAATGGCATTTGCCGGTATCCTTGTGGATTTACCGCCAGGATACCGGCAAGGTTGTATTGAGGAGGAATGTCTGGAAAATCCAACAGTCCTGCTGAAAGTTCAAAGAAAATACATTAAAAAGGTGCTAAAACAATGAGTAATTATTTGTATTGTGTCAAAACAAAGTGCAAATAAATCTTTGGCACTGTGTTAGTCCATTTATAAATTTGCACACAATTCAGGTTTTGATACCTTTTATTGTACTAACCGAAAGCACAATGCTGCAATGGAACCATGCATTAGCTTTGAAGGTCCTCCAAACTTCTTCATCAGATGGTGCAGTGTGAAAAGATTGATCAATAAAAACCCATAGGTGGTTTGTTCTCAAAGAAAAGTAAAAAAGAGCATAGAAGCTTCATTGGAAGCTTCGGTGAGGAACGATAGCTCAGGGGTAATGCATTTGTCTTGGAAGCAAGACAGCATAGTGCAACACAGACTTGAATCGTGAATCCACGCTCAGAAACAACTAGTTGGTATTAAGCACATTATAAAAGAAGAATTATAAATTGACCGAAGTAACAGTACGCATGGAATGCAGATCAGGAATGAATGGCTTATCTAAAAGGCCATAAACAAACTCTTGGAAACAGGGAGCACACTTAACAGTTTGAAAACAGTCCACGATACTAGTTGAGAGTTCCAGTTCAAGAAAACAAATCGTTTTCAAATGTAACCGTTGAATAGAATATGTTTTCAAAGTTAGGCACCTGCAATCTTTAAGTGGGCTCCAATAAGTTCCTAAAATGAGTGATGCTATTTCCACATTTTCAGCTGAAATTTGCATTTTAAGAAAACAAATATGCATTATATGTATCACGTGTAACTGGTGAACGTAATATTTTTTCCAAATCTACTAAAGGTGGGCCCTAGTAATTTCCTAAAAAATACTGATGTTATTTTAAAAGGCATGTTCAAGTGAAAGATTAGAAAATACATAATTGGAAAGCAGGGTTCGTTTTTCATGTTCCTCATGGAGAGTGTAAACATGTGTTACCCATTATTGTGCCATGTTCGGAAAAGGGTGAACAAGATTCGGGTGTCAACGCCCAAGATATCATGTGCAGGTGTCCTGTGCCTTCTCCCATTACATTTGCCTCGCTTGTATACAATGTGACACTACACATTATGCCTCAAGTTTCACAATGGTGTCCTGGCTTGCATACAGTATGGCAAAAGCAAAATGTGTTTCCATTTTCTAATGGTGCAATGTCAACTGTTGTGTCTGTGTGTCTTAGGCTCCATAATGGGTGCCAGCCACTTCAGCTTAGTTGCCCAAGATTTCCATTGTCAGTGTCCTGTACCCTCATTCATTAGGGGTCCTGAAGAGTAGTGCATAACAGCAGTTGGTGACAGATAATACCAAAAAACAAAAATATTCAGAAGGGTAGCACCATTGTTTTTAATTCTGTAGTTCTGATATTAAAAGGTATCACTGTTTAATGAGATTTCCACAGTTAAATGCTCAGCACTAGAGGTCTTTGACTCAAGCCGGCCACCACTGACAATTCAGTACACAACTATGGTTATGAATGTCACAAGATAGACATGCCACAGAGGGGGGATGGTCAGCATGCTCTGAATAGTCCTGGCCTTGCGCATGAGCAGTGCTGTCAGTGGTGCTCAAGTCGAGTGCCCTATGCAGACCGAGTGGGCATGTGTGATGGACTAAGGCTCGCTCACTGTCGTGTCTGCACTGTATGATTGTGGTCTATTGTCACACTATGGCAAAAGTGCTGCTATACAGAGGCTTTTGTTTTAGTCATATCAACAATAGGAAAATAACTAGGGGATACGTGAGAGACGGCCACCAGGGAAGAGAGATAGGGCCTCATTACACGGTAGGCGGTGGACCAAGGTGCTATTAGCACATTGGTCCATGCCGGTAAAATACCGGCACCGCCTTGGAGGAAAGGGGAATTACCGCCCTATTCCAAGATTGGTGGGCGGTAATTCCCCCTTCCCCCATTGCCCTTCCCCATTCCCATTTTTGCCCTATAGGGCATAATGGGAATGGGGAAGGTGCTAATTACGGTACCGCAAATTGTGGTACACGTAATTAGCACCCTGGTCCCTTTGCAGGTTGGTTTTTAACACCTGCTAAAAAGCAGGCGTTAAAGTACCAACCCGCAAAGGGACCTCGTAGTAAGGCGGTAAGGGTTAACGGTCACCGGTACCATTACCGGTGACCGTTAACCCTTACTGCCTTCCGTGTAATGAGGCCCATAGTGTATGCCACATCACTAGCAGATGGCTATCGGCCAAGATTTGCAACATTCTGGCAGGTACTTTATCCAAGTTCATTCACTTCATTCAACTACACTGATCGAACTCAAAGTCAAAGTCTTTCCCTGACAAATAACAAACTCCAACCATGTGCGCCTTATATAAACTTTAAGGTAGTTGCCCAAACAGTCTAGTCTCACTACCCAAATGAAGTTCAGCATGTACAAATCAGCAGAAAATCCGGAGGTTAGTGGAATGCGTTTGTCAGGAACTACTTTGAAACATGGTTAAAGTCATTTTCCAAACATTTATCTATTCAGATTGTTTTCATGACCGTTTTATTCTCTTTTTAGTTTGGCATATTAGGTGGGCACCACCTATATGCTGAAACTATTGCATTGGAGTAGAGTTAGGAGGGAGATGACATGTGAGGAGGGGCACTCATCTTGTGGGTTATTTAACCACCATTGACTGCCCCTTGCAATGATAATCTCTATGGTCATTCCCATCTACAACATGCTCCTCCCCACCCAAAACACATTCTCCTGGGATCTCTTGGACTTTGGTTCATCAAAGGATAACATCAGAGTTTAGCCTGCCACTGTTATTTCTATGCATTCTGGTGGGAGCTCATGTTGTAATTACAGATGCAAATGGATACTGGAGTGATACAGATTTCTTAACCAAGCTTGCTTTCAGCCACTTGATCTGTAGACCCGTTAAAAATAAGCAAGGCAAAGCAAAACAATGTTGGCTTGATAGGCATTTGACAGGTACTGCTGTCATATGCCCAAGTAATCTCTCTATTTTCCAGCAGTTCGATCATATGGGCATTATGCCACTGCCTAGCAAATGCATATCCTATGACTACACAAAAGCCCCAACTATTGTCTTTGCCAATGCTTGTTTATAATTGCTTTAAAAAAACATAAATATAAAAACAAAACAATTATACAAATAAGACAGTTTCATCAAGAAAGTTTGCACAATAAATAAAGCCAAAAGTCAAAAATATAGTACTGAGAAGTACACATTTCAATTCAATCACAAAGCATTTAAGTGCAGTTGATTTTCAAGGTTCCAAAATAAATACTAAACATACTTCCACAGAACAAAACGAAAAAGGGGAGAAGAAAAAAAGACAGACAAAATAGTAATGGGTATGTTCTCAACAAAATCTCAGGAGAGTTGCCTAGACATGTTACTAATGGTAACCAGATCTTTAAAAATATTTTCTCACAACCTTCTTTCAACAAGACACTACTCTCTTATCACCACTGGGTCACCAACTCATCATACCAAGATAGGTCTATGATGAGTATTCTACTTTCCAGGCCCAAGGTATTATAAGCTGTGATAACGAGAAGTCCCAGAACAGCTTCAGTCTACACATAATTTTAGGGACTAGATTTATGATCCCTGTCCAAAAATGCAAAATACATGGACATAAAACAAATATATGGATTGGATTGCATCAGCTGTTGTACGCCAATATATTGTGCAACCCTAGATTTTATTTCAACTTTGTCAATTTGGTTTGGCAGGTGAATAAGGCCACCAGAAATCATTTGAACTGACGTGATTCGTGGTTCAAGCTACGGAGGTACAACGAGACAACCGAAGGGAGTGCTTTAGACTCAGCAATGAATATCCACTCTCAATATACTGCTGTCAATATTTGGCCACTAAATGATCATTTTACCAAGAGACCCTCATGATAGAAGTTAGAAATTGCCCCTCTTCAAGACATTCCTCTTAACAAACACATAGTAGCTGAATTGGACAGGGCCTGGAGGCTGCCAATTGTATGTGCCAATCCCACAATTGAGGAAACCCAAAATGCTCTGGATGAACCAGTTGCTTACATGTTCTAACTGGCGAGCCAATGATTCAGGCTCATGAGATGAGACGACCCCTTGGAGCACATCGTTACAATACAATATAGTACATTATTGGAATGTTGCTTGTTTCCAACACACTCCATACATTTGCCCAGTAGTTAACCTAACCATGTAAAAATAACATAAGGCGCGAAGGTTTGGCCTCACTGGAAGTACCCAAATTAGATCTTAAACTAATACTAAAGACTCGGTAACTACACCTGTCAAACAACAGGAAATGGAATCTATGCTCAATGCTGCATAATTACAGTATAAGCTCTATGCTGCATAATTACAGTATTCAAAATCTGGTGATGGAAGTCCCCCTTAAACCCAAATTCTACATAGTTTACAACGTCTAGGTCAAGCCCCTTTATAATTCCAAAAATATTTGAAATTACAGAGTTCAGAGATCAAATCTGACCTGAATTGCACGAAACAGATATAGAGACTTTGGGAGCATCACCATTTTTATTAGATTACCTTTCCCTGCAATAGAGAGAGGGATGTTATTCCAATCCCAAAGTTCTTCTCATCTCGTTCCTTACGCCCACCCCTTCCTCATCACATTCCTTACTCACTGAAGGCAGCCTGCCTTCGCAAACAGTTTACTCATAAACATGTCTGTAGTTGTGCCATGATCCCTAGTGGGGATATACGCCCCTCTCTCCATTGCCTCGTCCTTTGCTTTACTGCCTTGCCCTGAGATTACTGGGGCCAGTCTTCTGCCAGTCTCATAAATGCAATTGGTAATTATAGATCTAAAAGTCACTTTTTTGTGGACTTTTTTTTTGTGGTTTTCCCATTCTTTCCACTCCCTACCCTCTCCCCTTATAGGGCTACGTTGTTGCAGGCTCTCAACAGGTGGTTGGGAGTTGGATGGAGGAAGACATTTTAGGCCTGATTCACAGAGCGTTTTCCAATGGGATTGCACCATTATAAAACACTTCTGTGAATCAGGCACTTTATCTCTTAGCCCCGCCTTTTCAGCCTATATGGGACATGACCTCCTTACCCACAAGAACGTTGATGTGAGTAAGCGCGCAGTGGGAGAGTCGAGCAGCGTGCCTCTGGATGGTCTGTAAAGGAATCAATTCCATGGCCGAGGCCGGTAAGTCATCCAGGCCTTTTGCAAATATCAATAATTTATACAAATGCTGCACATTTGTGAGTAGTTTTCTTAATTGCTGTCTAGAGGATCCCTCTGTGATTAATGCATACTTTAATGCTTATGTCATGCCACATGGCAGATAGTCCTCTCCTTTTAAAGGGAAAAGAAGAAACATGGGGTTATCAAGTTACTTTCTTCCTCTTCCAATAGATGGGTCTCTGAAATGAGACACCCAGAAGAGCAAGCAGTTGAAGGCAACAGATGGTGACCCTCCCTCCTGCACCTTCATGAATAATACTTTCAGTCGCATACTAACTTCCATCTGACTGCGTTATTTGTGGTTACCTACAGCCTTTAGCAGGTGTAGGGCGTGTTGGTTGGAACCCCACTAGTTTGAGGGCAAGAAATCTCAGTTAGTAAATACATGCCGTGAACACCTTCGTTTTTACCATCAGGCCCAGGTTTGAGTCCTTAGCGGCAGAGAAAGCCTGTCATCCTGTGAAGTGTGCAAGACTGTAATACAGTGAATGAGGTCGGGATGATTTTCCGTTGCCGGTAGGTGGGCTTTTTTCCAAGGACATGGCTGTGTGGCCTCCTAATCCCTAGCAACTGAGGAGATAAGAGGGTAGATTGAGGAAGAGGATGTGACCATAGTCCAGCCTGGATAGTACCATATCTCTGGAGACATCAAGCTTCTGGAAATAATGGAGGAAAGAGAGGATCCCCCTGAGGAGGTAGAGTTGGAAGTGGGCCTTCTTGACAAGGTCCAGATGTGAGGAATAAAAGAGAGAGAGGAGTCGAAGAGAACTCCCAGGTTTCTTGTTACCGAGGAAGGAGAGGGGGGGAGAGCCCATCGAGGGTGGCTGTGGTGATGGGAGAAAAGAGGGAACAGGAGTCCTGATAGGAAGAATCTCAGTCTTGGGGGCATTGAGGCTGAGATCATTGGAGGTACACGAAGACTGAATGGCGGACAGGCAGTCGGGAATGACAGAGGAGGTCAGAAGCTATGCAGAGGTAGTCTGAAGAAGAGGTGGGTGTCGTCTCCATAACACTGGAAGTGCGAGGAGAAGGTGGAGATAAGGTGAGCAAGAGGGCCAGCTAGATGTTAAAGAGCCAAGGGGAAAGGATAGAGCCCTGGGGAATGCCACAAGTGGTGGTAGAGGGGGTGCAGAGATAGACCCCAGGTTAACTTGGGAGGGACGGTCAGCGAGGATGGAGGTCAGCCAGTCCAGTGCCCGCTCCAAAATACCAAGGGTATCCTGGTGCCGTTTTATGAGGATGGAGTGGTTACCCTTGTCAAAAGCAGAGGAGAGGTCGAGTAGAATGAGAACAGCAGCTGAGTTTTAATCACGAGATGGAAGCAATTCTTAACAAGTGTTCAGGAGAGCAGTTTCCGTGCCTCTGGATGCTTGGAATCAGATTGATGGTCATGCAGGCAACCAACAAGCTCGGTGTTGATTCTAGTGCATACCTGGGAGTACTAGTGTTCTCGTAAAGTAATGGATGGCCCGCTAAGGAGCAGGAAATGGCCGTTAGGGAGCAGGAAATGGCATGTATTTCGGGTGGTGTAATTAGGCTAGACAAAGCAAAACGAAAGAGGTGAAAGCTGGGCGGCTTAGAATTAATCTTAACCTCTGGCTGATAATTTAGTTGGGAACACTGTTTGGGGAAGTTGCTGAGTAGGTTGCTAGAGGTAAAATAGTGTTGTTCCAGCTCTGCAACTTCCAGTTGTAGCTGGCTTTCAGTTTTCAAGCCACTACCTTGACCCTCCAAATACGACACTGCTTCCAATGCCCTTTTCAACACCGGTGGACATGGCTGTCGATAGACGGGCATCGCAAAAAATAACCTCATTAGAGAGAGTCACCTAGCATATCCGGAGGTGGCTTTGTCGGGTTGCCCATACACTCCTTAATTGGAGTTCAGTCTGGCTTTGGCCAGTGTATGGAGCATGCAGAATATGTGTAGTTATTTTGATCCTTGATAGCAGCTACAACACAATAGATACTCTGGCATATAAACAAGGATGCATTGTTACCAACCGATCACCTTATCAGCTTAGTGCTTGGGCCAGATTCAGCCATCTCTGCAGTAGATATTCACGTCCTAATCCAAGGATGTCACCATGTCTTGGGATTAAAGTATCCAGTACCTATAAAGTTGAATACAACCAGTAAAGGAGAAAGTGCCTCTCTGGCTCTCCTGTCTACACTAAGTGATGGAAAAGGGCTTCTCCGACTAGGGGAGTTACAGCCACTTCTCAGGCTGCTTGATACTTCAAAATGGCAATAAGACGATTGAGCAATTTGAGTCTACCCAGTTATTAAGTGACCCAACCAAGCCTACAAAATAAAGGGGACCCAGGGTCATATCTGGCAATACATCCAAAGCCAAATACAAATTAATAAATACCAAAAAAAATATGTCTCTTGCATTGAGCCCCAATGGCAAGTCACATAGCCCCACAAATTCCCAGTGCCAGGAATGCCAAGTCTGAAAGACTAGGGGTTCTGCTACTTGTGGACCGTGTTTGCATCCCTCACCTGAAAGGGCCCAATATTGAAGCAGTGCATGGTCATCATCGTGTCACTAGCGCTTGAGCAGGATTCCTTCAGCTGGGAGGCTCTGGCGCAGTTCCATTCATTTTCCACCATCAGATGACTAAATGGGTTTTCCTAAATTAGGGTACAGGATAGGTCGGTCTGCTGTGAATGTGCTTGACTTTCAACATCAAAGAGGAGCTATCCATGTGTGTCTTCGGCCAGTAAGTAGGGGGTATTGACTTGTTTTATGTGGCAGAATGACAACTTTTTGGACCTTTAGTATGGTTGTCACATGCCATTCATGCCATTCACCAGCAGTGATATCCAGCTCTCTGGCTTGGCACATGGGGCACAGGGCGCCTTAGGATGATGACCTGTGCTGAATTTCAAACCAGACCTGACATTCTTTGGAATAGGAGCCCCTGTAGCTTTGAGGCATGCAGTGTTAGTCCTTTGTCCTTGTAGTAGTTGTTCACTGCTCATCGCTTCTGACAAGTCAATGGGGGAGATCCTCTTCCACAATGTTAGTCGCGGGCGCAATGATCCTGCCGTAGGTCCTGGACGTACACTGCCGTCCAGGTGCTCTGGAGTTGCTGTTGAGATTTGATTTTGACAACATTAGGGGTTTATCTGTGGGGTTTTTCACAATACAACTACTTGGGCTTTCTATCCACTGCAATTGGTTACTGAATCATTCAGACTAACTGCCAGCAGAAAATTAAGTAGGCGTAAAGTTACTCGGCTCCTGAGCACTTGACACCTGCTTGGACTGCTGATATAGGAAGAGGTCATCACTAGTTTTACTCGTAAATATGTATTGCAAAATATCAATCAATAATTCATAAAACGCATTATCACACCGAAGTGCAGCATCAAGGGAACATTACATAAAACCGTCACAACATAAAAAACACAACGCCATTAAAACACATCTGTCAAAACCAATCTTAAAGTGCAGTGTGCTCCAATGAGCCCTTGTTGAATGCAGGTGTCAAGTGTTCAGGAGTCTGTTTCACCAGGGGTAACCTGTTTGCTGCGCTAACAAACTCCCCTCGAATCTCCAAGAGTGTGTTGAAGTCAAGTTATTTGGAGCAGTTTGACTGACTACTGGAGTTGTCTGTTTACAATTCCACCAGATCACAGCACTGCTTACTACGTCTTCAGTGATAAAGAAATATGAAGAGGAAAGCGGGCTTACTATGTCTTCAGTGATAAAGAAATATGAAGAGGTAAGGAAAGAGCAAAGGGGGACTTACTACGTCTTCAGTGATAAAGAAACATGAAGAGGTAAGGGGGACTTACTACGTCTTCAGTGATAAAGAAACATGAAGAGGAAAGGGGGACTTACTACGTCTTCAGTGATAAAGAAACATGAAGAGGAAAGGGTGACTTACTACGTCTTCAGTGATAAAGAAACATGAAGAGGAAAGGGGGACTTACTTTGTCTTCAGTGATAAAGAAATATGAAGAGGAAAGGGGGACTTACTTTGTCTTCAGTGATAAAGAAATATGAAGAGGAAAGGGGGACTTACTTTGTCTTCAGTGATAAAGAAACATGAACAGGAAAGGGGGATTTACTACGTATTCAGTGATAAAGAAACATGAAGAGGAAAGGGTGACTTACTACGTCTTCAGTGATAAAGAAACATGAAGAGGAAAGGGGGACTTACTACGTCTTCAGTGATAAAGAAACATGAAGAGGAAAGGGGGACTTACTACGTCTTCAGTGATAAAGAAACATGAAGAGGTAAGGGGGACTTACTTTGTCTTCAGTGATAAAGAAATGTGAAGAGGAAAGGGGGACTTACTTTGTCTTCAGTGATAAAGAAATGTGAAGAGGAAAGGGGGACGTCAGGTAATGCCAGATTACCTGTGGTATTCTTCATCACTTTAAATGCACACGATGGGCCACTTTCCCTAGAAGCCTCCTTCCTCTCCCTGCTTGGCTCATCAGTTATCCTTGTTAAAGGGAACAACACAGGATGATGCAGTGGAGGGAGGGGCTTACAGGCGCCCGCGAGCAAAGCTCGTAGTATGGCAGTCCGGGAACTACGGTACCGGCATACTTACCGGTACCGTAGTTCCCGGAACGACATGCTTATAATGAGGCCCGGTATGTATGGCCCTCCAAGCCATCTATCATATCATATCATATCTGAGATTAATGATCAAGTCTCGCGAGCCTATAGTCCGTTTTTGTATTTGCATCCAGATACTTTCAATTTTACTTCTATTTATAACATTATTTTATTCTCATAATACAAATAAATCAAAAAGGTAATGCCACTCAGGTGATAGAGCAATAAATACAAATGACACCTCAAACCCCATGTTTTCGATTTTTACTCAAATTCGTGCACCAACGCCCTGACCACCTGCTCATCCCCACACGCAGCTGGCCCACTGTATGAGGCTCTTGTGGTAGCTCAGCCCTCCAGCGAAATCAGTTCTGCACCCCTGGAGTATGCTATTCGCCACTTTCTTGCACGGTTTTCTTAAAAGCATGACAACCACATAGCCCACAGATTGTCCTTAAAAGGGATACATGCTTCTCTGCGTGTGGCCTGTCTTTAGTTGGCAGCCTCTTGTTTAAAGTGACTGCATTCCGTTTCATACGGAGCATTGGATGAAATAGAGGACATTGCTTCATCTCCTGCAAAGATACGCACGTGCCTCTCCTTGATTTTGGGGCGAGAGTCCTCGGAGAGAGCAAGGCTAGGCGTCAATTGAAATGTATCTTTATTACATGAAAGGAAGGCTGCATACTTCGACTATACTCCTGGATAGAAGGAGCTGTGGTAGTCTCTGTGACAGAGAAAGGGGCAGATGTGATGGAAGGGGCGAAGCAGGGAGGGCGGCGCCACTTCTATTTCTTGCATTATGCATCGGGCTATAAATACAATCCGCATGGGTTAATCTAAAGCCTTTGTGAGGCACTGACTCAGAGAACAAGACAAAAAACAAATCTCTGATCTGGAACCTGCTCAGGGGGGGATTAATGAGCAGTACAAGGCTGTGAAATTACGTGCCCTCGGAGTCAGGCAAATGGTCCTACTGGTGCATGACCCTGAAATGAGGGGACGCAAGCTTCACCTGATCCACAATTACCGAGACCTGGCGGGGAGGGAAGGGGCGAGGAACGAGGGGCTGCACGAGCGAAGAGAATGGGAAGGGAGACATTAAAAGCATGCCAAATGCTCTGACTGGAAGTGCGCGGTTAATGCTTTCCAAATAAAACGGGAAGTAATAACAATAAGCTTAGGTTGCTTATGAGGAGGCGAGGACTTCCGGCGAAGCAAGAGGAGCACCCGCTGTGTATTTACACCGAGATGTTATTGTTATCATGGACTTAACCATGTTTATCTCTGTTCAATTTCCGCTATGATCAGGAATGTGGTTGTGAAATAATTACTCCTCTTAGCTGCCTTACGTCACAGCATTATGGAGGATTCTTTGTGAGGCCATCTGTCGGGCTTGACGAGTGCTATTGAAATAAATATAGTGAAATAAATCAAAAGAGAGAGCAAGGCTCAGGCCACAGAAAGGTAGACGCCTTCCTCGTCGTGAAAGTGGCTGTGCTCAAGAGCAAGCGTATACACGGTCCCGTGGACTGGGAGCCAAAAGAGGCTCTGGAAATAAGTGCTCCCATATTACCCCTTTTTTTTTAGCAAGCCCAACGCTTTTCCTATGAGAACATTTGGAAATAAAATAGGTTACCAGACTTCCCTATACACCAGTTCACCTCTGGCCACCTGTGCCTTCCCCTGGTAGCCTATCCCTTCTTGACTCACATATGGGTTGATACAAGCAGTTTTCACATACATGACAAGCAATGGGATTTTGACACAGAGCAAACATTTTATTAATAGTGAATTAAAATGTTGCCTTTTAAAGCACTTTCTGTGAAGACGTGGGTAAAAACACAGAGGGCCTCATTACGACCCGTGCGGAATGGGTTAACGGGTTCCTCTAATGGATGCGGACCCATTAACACAATTCCGCACGATTACGACGCCCCCTTGCGGGACCCGGTAAGGACGCCTGGCAAAACCAGCCGTCGTTACCGGGTCCCGCGAGGGGACCAGGGAGCTAACGACGGGCCGTTCGTAATCGGCCTGTTGTTAGCGCCCTCTCCCATTCTCATTGAGCCCTATGGGGGCTCAAATGAGAATGAGGAAGGTCCGGGCCCGGGTTCCCTGAGGGAGGAATTCCCGGGCCCTCCGAACTCGGAATGGCCCGGTAATTCCCCATTTAGGGAAACCGGTAAAGGAGGCCGGTTTGGCGGCAGGCTGCCGCCAAACTCATAATGAGGCCCAGAGAGTTTACAATCGGTTTTGTATGGTAGCATATGAAAAATCCCTGAATAGACTGATGCAAGTCATCGACGTGCATGGGTATTTTCCAATACATTTTCATGATACCTTTGTCTACAACATATGACATATACAAAGCTTCATGCTGGCTGTGCCAATACATGTCGATGCAGGCTGCATAAATATATGCCAGTATTACCATGTAAGGTCTCCCAACAAGTAAAAAAATGCCATGCCACAGAAAGAAAGCATATTCAGACTGTCTATACCAACATAGACCAGTATTCCACGTAATCACACTTACTTACGTTTGCTTTTAACTTGATGCAAAGCACACAAATGGCATGGCACACTAAGAATATATGTCCAGACGGGAGCCACCGATGTTGGCCAGTCTAGCAACATTATAACACTCATATTTCCTTTACACTTGATGACAAGTAAAAAGTAACAAATGCCATGCCACAGTGCAAAAGTAGCTGGAGTCTGGCACCACTAAAGTTGGCCAGTCTAGCCGTGTAATGACACTTATCATGTTTGCTTTACCCTTGAAGTCAAGTAAAAAATGCCATGCCCTTTAAGAAATTATACAACACAGTCAGATCCCTGTAAACTTACGAAGAGCACAGAAAATATATTTTCAAAAATGCACAAACCACTCTGTGTCCATTCATTTTCAACACTTAGTTATTCAATTAATACTAACACAGTCTTCCTCTGTAAACCTGAACTGTCTCTTAATTTAACCATGACAAGAATTACTCATATAGATCATTTAATCACATTTCATGGAAATCATCTTTTAAAGTGTAAATGCATCACCATATTTACACAAATAAAAACGCAGATGGAAAACCCATATAGAAAACATGTATATTTCGGGTGAATCTAGAGAGTACATTTATATAAAATAATCAACATCTATGGGCAAAACACATGTTCATAGAAATTATGATTACATTTTAACAACAAATATTTATGGAATATAATTAACATACCATCAAGTACAACATGATATGATATGATATGGCATTTGAAACGCGCCTATACACAAGTGTTTCAAGGCGCGACGAGGCAGGGAGGGGGGAACAGGGGGAGGACAGACAACGATCCTACTAGGCCAGGTGTCATTCAGACCGCGCAAGTGCAGGGGTAGGGGGAAGGGAAAAGTGCAGTACAAGGTAAGTAGAATATAAATAAATAGATAAATAAATAAATAGGGCCAGCTGGTGGCAAGTGCAAGTTAAGTGCAGACAAGTGCTGGGAAGGGGGGGCTGTAGGGATACAGAGAACAGTCCCGCAGTGCAGGGGTTGCCAGGGAGGCAGTGCAAGTGGAGAGTGGCTGGGCCCAGGACCGAGGTCGGTGAGAGTGGCCAAGTTTCAGATTCAGTGCAGAATTTTGTGAAGAATTAGCAGGGGAGAGGGAGAGGGAAAGCAGAAGCAAAGAGGAAGGTTTTGAGGTGTGTTCGGAACCGGAGATGGTTCTCCTCAAGTTTCAGGGAGGCAGGAAGGCTGTTCCAGAGGAAGGCTCCTGCCGCGGAGAGAGATCTACCCCCAGCTTGTTGCTTCGAGAAGCGGCTGACCCTGAGGGAGTTGGAGACGGATGAGCGAAGGGCTCGGGAAGGAAGATATTTAGGAAGAGAGAGTTGCTGGTATTTAGGCCCCAGAAGGCCTTGTGGACAATGCAGAGGGTTTTGAACTTAATCCTCGCAGCCACTGGGAGCCAGTGTAGAGATTTCAGTCCTGGAGAGATACGGTCCCTGGGCTTGAGGCCAAGGACAAGACTCGCAGTTCTGTTCTGGATGAGTTGCAGAGGGCGGAGAGTGGAGGCAGGCAGATTAAGATAGAGACTGTTACAGTAGTCCAGCTTCGAGAGAACTAGGGCTCGGGAGACAGTGAGCTTCTGGGGGAAGGAGAGGAAGGGAAGAATACCTCTAAGGAGGTGCAGCTGTAGTGTGACTTCTTAGAGACGTCAGATATATGAGGAGAGAAGGAGAGTGTGGAGTCAAAGATGACCCCGAGGTTTTTTGCCTTGCAGGTAGGAGCAGGAAGAGGCCCAAGAGAGGCTGGCCAGAGAGCTGCAGGGAAGGAGGGAGTGGGTGTGCCGATGAGTAGAATCTCAGTCTTACTAGCATTAAGGCGGAGGTCGTTGGCAGCACACCATTCCTGGATAGCAGACAGACAGTCAGAGATGAGGGCAGGAGAGGAGGAGGCCGAGGGTAGCCTGAAAATGAGCTGGGTATCGTCCGCATAGCACTGAAAGTTGGGGCAGAGGGCGGCGATGCGGTGGGCAAGAAGTGCCAGATACTGGTTGAAAAGCCAGGGAGAGAGATTAGATCCCTGGGGAACACCACAGGTGGAGAAAAAGATGTCAGAGAACATAAACAGGATGCTCATGGTAAATGAATGCATAATACTTTTTACAGTGCACAACAATGTTCCTGCCGCTGCTGTTCTTTATAATACAAGGGGGCTTTGACCAATGTCAATGTCAAAGTTTGTTAGACAGTGTGCAAGGGTAGTAAATGCATAACAATACTGCCTCTGGAAATGCCTTTAACAATTCACAACTACTTCCTTGCATTTGTCTGTCAAACTGGGTAAACTATTGGGATGAATGTCCAGCTTGAATGTCCACCCAAACGATTTAGGTTGAGGACCATATATTAGTGCACATGAAAACGAACGTGTGCGGCTGCAGGGGGGTGAAACAAGCAAAATAAGTGTAATATATGTAGCAGTTTGTAGTGATTGTGGAAACGTGGGTAGGCCCCGGTATAGGGCGTGTGTGATATTAAAGTTTAATAGTTGAGAATAACAATCTAAACACAGGCACTGGTCCCGGCTAAAAGAAACATTGAAGCACCACCAAATTTGAAGTGAGGCCTAGTCTCCTAGAAAGGAATGTGAAGGGCCGAGCACGGGCAGTGCCGCGCCCGTGCCGAAGCACAAACCCTGGGAGCCAGGGCAGAGGTCTCCAGCTGCCAAAGGCCTGGTCTAGATTTAGGGCACTAGTGCCCCCCAGAATAATGGCCATCCTATTTGAACTACCAGATGCCCACAAACAGAACACCTAAATCCATCACAATTTGACAGATTAGTGTGTTCCTCGAGAGGCCCAGGAGAAGCACCAGGGAGGGGCAGCTGATAAGGGGGGAGCAAAAAGGGAAACATCCCGTGATTTGTACTACGAGGAATAAGAGGGGATGACAAAGAATGTAGTCCTGCAATGGGGAGGCATGGTGGGGGTGCCCGTATGACTGGGGTCAAGAGAAGCACTCCTTTATTCTGAAGGGCAAATTTGACACCGAAAGTATACTCTGAGCTCATGTTAACAACCAGGGGCGCACCATGTAACTAGACCCATGGAGAGGGTAACATATCACGGAACGCACCAATCAGGTAGCGGGTACCCAGGGGACGGAGTGGAATACCACATGTTAGAGGGCAAGGGTAGACCAAGATGAGGCCATTCGGTCCAGGGACTATTGGGGACTGGGAGTATGAATATAGGTGGTAGCCAATGAGGGTGGGGGATTAACACTCTATGTTGTTAACGTCATGGATGATGATTCTCTTCCTTAAAACATTGTGACTGCTTTGAACTAATAGTGATCTGTGGAAGTTGGGTTCTATGCCACCCTCTGCCACTTTTTTCCTTTCTGTATACAAAATACATTTGTTTTCCTTTAAAAGAGGTGCACCAAGCCTTTTTTTCTGAGAGGAATTTTTTTTCTATGTCTGGTTGTCTGGAGGTCTGCCTTACAAATTTGGTGACCCCAACATGATCCCAGATCCTCAGCAGGGATGGGGGATTCCTGGCAACGGAGGGGCTGCACACACCTGCAGCAACTAGTCCCCTCTGCACAAATTAGAGAGGTTTACAGAAGCTGTGTTGCCTGAATTCCTGTCTGTTCTTTGGAGTGGGGCGCCACTCCTGGATTGTTCAGGCCGTTGATGGGACCCCATGACGGAAGAACTTGGGAGAGCATGTAGATGTAAGTGTGTCCTTTGCAGGAGAAAACATCATGGGCGAGGGAAGTGTGAGTGTTGTAGGGTGTGGGGAAGAGTGTTGGCATTTTGTATTTTGATTTGTTTTTATTATTATATGGATTAAAGAGATTAAAGGAGTAACAGGACCCTTCCCGATTGGAGGAAGAAGACAGCGCTGCACGATCAAGAGGAAAAGAGAAATAAGGGTGGAGGCTCCATGTATTGAGTGGGCCTGGGATCTCTCCGCCCGATATAAAGGGGGCATGAGAATGAAAAGTCATATTTTGGTGTTTTTTTGGGTATCTGGTAATATTATCCCCATATATATGGTTGCCATACATAATGTCACTGGGAAAAGGTTGTGGCAACATTATATGGTGACCATATATATGGGGTCAAAGGGAGTGGGGGTTGTGGGGGTGTCCTCCACTACCTTAAAAAAAGGATTGGAGTTTGCAATGGTGTCCCTCGCATGTTTAATGTGATAATGTCCGTGCAAAATACAGCCATGTTTTGGTGACTTTTTTGCAAGGTGACATTTTTTCAGGGACATTACCACATGGAACCGTTTTTTATTGTTGTTTTTATGGTGTCAGTGTGGACCGCAGAGGGGTCTGGTCTTGTTATATATATATGTATTGAAGTAGATTGGAATGGAGGTGGGAGTGGGCGGTGTGAGGGTGTGTGGAGTTTTAGTGGTGTGTAGAAATAAGAGAGGGCTGTGTGAGTGTGGGTGTGTGGAGTGGGAAAAGGGTTTTTGGGGGTATTCGGAATGGGAAAAGGGGTGGGGTAATCAGACGGCAAGACACCGCTGATCGGGTCTCGAGTAAGTGAGTTGTTATATAACATCTGAGTAGGGGGCGGCTAAAATGCAGCCAGCGACATCATTGGAGTATATATGCACAGCACTCCTGTTGTACAGGGAGAAGATCTTGAAGTATCATAGTATCATAGAGAGTGGCTGGCCAAGATGAGAGGGGGCATGTACAAGCCATGGTCAGAACAGGGAACAAACAACAAAGACATTTTTATGTTTGCACGTTCTTAGCAGCAAAATATAAGGGGAAACGTTTAATAGAAAGTAGATGTTGGAGTTATGGAAGATGGTGGAGGATTTAGAAGAAGCACCCCATGACCTGTCGAAGGTAGCAAGCAGGCCACCTCCAACGTGTGTCCAGACCGCAACAGGGCACACAGCCCCGATGGTCCAGGAACCCCGCCCCATCAGTCACAACGTAAGACACACAGCCAACACAGGTAGCAAAGCCTGCACCATACAGGCCTATCTCTCTTCTACCTTTCCTTTCTAAGCTTCTTGAACGCCTTGCCTACTTTCAACTCTCATCCTTTGTTACTTCTTCCTCTCTCCTTCCTCCCTTCTAATCTGGCTTCCGTCCCAAACATTCCACTGAAACTTCTCTCACCTCTATCCTTAACTCACTCCTTTCTGCTCGACATGCCAAGCAATCCTCTATTCTTATTCTACTTGATCTCTCCGCAGCTTTTGACACTGTCGATCACCAACTCCTGCTCCATACTCTTTCCTCCTTCGGGTTTAAAGGCCTTGTTCTAAAATGGTTATCCTCCTACCTCTCCTCCCGTTCCTTTTCAGTATCCTGGGGAGGCCAGTCCTCTCCTTCCTTTCCTCTTATCTATGGTGTTCCTCAAGGCTCTGTACTTGGTCCTTTCCTTTTCTCTCTTTACACCTCCCTCATTGCCCCTGTCATCTCCTCATTTGGCATTTCCCACCACTTCTATGCTGACGATACTCAACTCTTTCTTTCTTTCTCCTCCTTCTCGCCTGACCTCCACCTTAAGCTCTCCTCCTGCCTCACTGCTATCAAGAACTGGATGTCCTCCGCTTTCTCTCTCTTAACACTGATAAAACCGAAGTCCTTTTCTTCCCCTCTAATTCTCTTGCCCCTCCCTCTCCTCCCCCTTTCATTCACTTTCCTCCCTCCAATCTCCCTTTCTCCCCTCAAGCTCGTAATCTAGGCGTTCTTTTTGACTCCTCTCTCACCTTCTCACAACACATTTTGCTCACCTCCCGTAACTGCCGATGCCACCTTTACAATATACGCAAAATCCGTCCCTCCCTCACATTCCAAGCCACCAATTTCCTCTCTCATCTTTTCCCGCCTCTTCTACTGCTCTTCTCTAATCTTTGGACTTCCCGCATCACAGCTTGCCCCTCTTAAATCTGTATACCACTCTGCTGTTCGTACCCTCTGTCTCCTCACCCCCCGTGACTCCATCTCTTCCTCGCTCTCTCACCTTGGCTGGCTACCCTTCCACTTACAACTAAAATGTTACTTTCTCTGCCTTGTCTTCAAATCCCTCCATGGTCTTGCTCCTCCTTATCTCTCCTCCCTTCTCTCCTTCTACTCCCCCTCCCGCTCCCTTCGTTCCGCTGACCATTTCCTTTTCTCGGTACCTCCTTCCCCCTATGCTTCCTCCGTTTCCGCTCCTTCCAACTCCTTGCACCTCTCCACTGGAACTCACTCCCTCTTATAATCCGCTCTTCCACAACCTTTCCCTCATTTCGCACTTCCCTTAAATCCCTCCTCCTCCATTCTCCCCCTTGAAAACTTCCCCTCTGCCCTTTCCACTTCCCCACCTCCCCCTCCCTGATTCCTCTCTCCCCTCTCCTACTCCTCTCTCTCTCCCTTCCATTTTCCCTCGCCCTGTCCATCTCCTACTCCTCCGACCTCTCCCCACTCCACTTTCCGCCCCCTCAGTTAATTGCTCTTTGCACTGTTTTGTTGAATGATTCAAGATGTAAATTTTGCTCCCATTGTTAAGTGTTGTTGTTATACTGTATTCTGTTGTTCCATTGTACAGCGCCTTGGTGTAAAGCGCTCTATAAATAAATAAATCAATCAATCAATGAACATGTGCAGCATCAGGGTACACAAACCCAACTTCTATCCCCCTGCCTACCACTGCTCCTCCTCTTCCTTCGTCACTGGCTCGGTACCAGAATCTCCCAAACCCTGTAGCGTCCACAGCCGCTCCAGCTCAAGAACAGAAGGACGTAGAGCGGAAGCCATAGAAAGAGTTAGAAGAAGCGTTAAAGAGGACAAAGGAAGAGTTAGCAAGATTGAAGTTGGATAGAGGGGAAGGGCAGCGATCACCTATTGGGAGAGATGAATAGGGAGTGGGGGACATCTTGTCCAGAATTCATAGTGCCGCCATCAGGGATGTGCATATTGAGAAGGAAAATAGTGGACAGGGAAGACCGCAGGCAGGAAGTTTGTATTACAGGTCGGTGCAGTCCGATGACGATGTGGAAGAAGGAGCATGGGAAAAGGAGTGGGACACATTGGACGAGTTGGGGGATCAATAGGTCCTGCCTGTGATATCGCTTTGAGCGGGGAGCTTGTGGGAGCCTAGGTTGAGGAACCACCATAGGCGCATGGCAGTCGTGAAAGGAAAGCAGATGGGTAAAAAGAAGGTGACGAAGACGGCGGGGGCACCGTTCCCGCTGTTGCACAAAGAACCAGGGAGGGCACAATATGTACCATGGCCACACATGGATAAGAATAATGAAAGTGGATTTACGCATTTGAAAAGCAGATGGCAGGCATTACCCTGGCCGTGGGAGACATGAAGAGGTTGTTTGTCGTGATATTGGGAGATCAGGCTGATAACATTTGGGCTAAAGCAGGGTATCCTGGCATGTGATTATGGGATGACAGTCAAAATGGTGCCCATTTCAATTGTATCAGGGCTTGGGTGTTGGCGGTGCTGCAACGCGCATATCCCGATACACCAAATCTCCAGTCGATAATGTAACACACCATGCGGTATGATGAGGATCCGGCTCAGTACATTTTACAACTACAAGAGATGTGGAGGGCAGAAATGGGCGAACCATGGGATCGGTCAATTGCATTTTTCTATTTTATGGTTAAGAAGGGGCTCCCCAAAGAAATGCAAAAAGCACTCAATAAGATAGTGGGGATTGAAGCGAAGAGGTGGGCGGATATATAGTCTAGCGCTTTGAAACACATTTGTATAGGCGCTATATAAATAAACTATCATATCATATCATTTCATAATTGTACACCAATGTAAGCGGGTGAAGGAGAAGGAAACCGCACAAAGAGCACAAAACAGAGGAAGCAAAACTTATGCAAAAAAGTTTGCAAAACTATCAGTGGAGTGGGAAGTAGAGGCCATACTGCAAGAAGAGCAGATGGAACACAGAGAGGTCCTGCAAGAGGTATGACAGGCACCCGCATGCAGAGATGGATACGATTGGAAAGGTGGGTACCAGCCACAGTATTAGGGATGCCACTGGGAGGGTCCCCCAGGGGAAGGGGAGGATTTGCAGAATCTTGGGAAGGAAGAGGGGTATTTGGAGGAATTATGCTGAGAGGTTGGAACAAGGGGCAGTGTTGGACATGGGGGAGAATGGGTCATTTCTCACAGGAGTGTAGGAGCAGACAAGCAGCTGCATACAACCAGTGGATGCCTGTATGCGCAAGTCACCTACGACCTGTACCCACAGCCCTACGCCCAAGCACCCCAGAAGATTTGTATGGTGCACCACCACCCATGGCCCTGCCTGCTCCCCCACCATAGATGCAAGCACTGGCACCCAGTGGGGCACCAGCATATGTGGTGCATCCCATGGACTATGGGCCCTTCAAGTACCAACAGTAATGCAGTACCTCATGACATAGTAACACATTATCAAGGGGCCAATGTGTTTGGAGGAACTCCTTTTGTCTCCCAAGGGACAAACACTTATCCAGATTAGGACAGCCCACAGTGAACCTTAGCATGCCCAATCCTTTCAGCCACTGCCAACCGAGAAGAGGAACCCTGGGTGGACGTGGAGATAGGAAACAAACCATTAATTTTCATGGTAGACACAGGTGCAACAAAATCAAGTATTCAAGAGTGGTGATATAAGGAGCATGCAGGGCTTCTCTGGGGCAATGAAATTGGTTCTGTGCACAGACAAGCTGCCTATTAAGGTAAGTAACAGGGTGGTATGAGCTCCATTGTTGTTTTCAACAGCATCCCCCGTCAACCTGTTGGGGAGAGACGTGCTCAGTAAATTGAACATGACCCTTGTGTCTGTAAAGTCAATGTTGATCATACACACATTGGGGAATTAAGCAGCACCCAGAGGAATGTCACTGCACCCAGATCTGTTCATGTTTGGGGTTACAGTATTGCTCAATGCAGTGCCGAATGTAGCCAACCAGTCCTGGAGAGTGCCAACCGAGTTCATATTTAGACCAGCCCAGCACCAGGAATGTGTTGTAGGGACCATCATTATGCTCGTTTTAGAAGGAGTTGTGGTGTCAGAAGAAAAGATGATCCTGTTAGGGACAGATACAGAAGGAGGAGAATGGCGCCCAGTTCTATGTATTGTCCCAAGCCAGCCCTTAAAAGGAGTAACGGACAGTGACTTGTTCGAAGGCAGGGACAGTGATGGGGGAATAATATTGGCAGTTTGTGTCCCATGCAAAATAATGGTACAATACTGACACATTCTGTGTCCCATGTTACTAGAAGAAAGCATCCCGCCCTTTGCCCGAAGCAATCTAGTGCAAGTGCCTGACAATCTGTGGACAAGTAACCTCCATGATGCAGGGCTCTTAGGAAGTGTTGCACCAATACACATTATGCTTAACCAGGTGCGGTATTACCCAGAGTTAAACAGTACCCATTGTCTGAAGAAGGAATATAAAACACCATCAGGGCTCTCTTACATCAAGGCATTATCGTGCCATCCAATTCTCCCTGCAATACGGCTATATATCCTGTTAAAAAACTAAAGGGATCTATTTGAGGATGATTCAGGAGTTACACCCTCTAACTGATATAGTACAGGCGAGTTTCCCGTTGTGCTGGACCCCACAACAATATTGTGCAACATACCACAGCAACCCATTACACAGTCATTGATTTGAAGAGCGCTTTCTTCTCCATTCCACTGCACCCTGATTCTCAATATCTCACTGCGTTTACATATGGCTAGAGCGATACCATCATATGAGGCTCCCATAGGGGTACTGTGAACCCCCCAGTATCTTTAATAGGGTACTCCATTCATATTTAGGCAACATTCATGTGCCAAGTACCATCATTCAATATGTTGACGATTTGCTGGTATGTAGCACAAATGAACAGTAATACAGGGAGGACTCCATCACATTGTTGAAATTACTTGCTGACAAAGGGTACAAAGTAGACAGAGCAGAGCTGCATTATTATCAACAGGAAGTGTTATATTTAGACAAACTGATTTCTATTGATGGCAAAAGGGTAACCCCAGAGCGTGCAGCAGTGGTACACGGCAACCACATCCACTAAAAGTTAAGTACATGCAGACATTCGTAGGGTTCTGTAATTACTGCAAGGCCTGGATCTTCGACTACACAACATACACTCGATCATTACTGAAAGCACTTAAAGAGGCCCAAAAGGCAAGGGGCTTCATTATGAGGTAGGAGGTAGCCATGGTGCTATTACACCATGGCTACTGCCGTACCGCATACCTGGTCCGGGTTCTCGTAATGGGTACTTACCGGGTCATTCCAACCTTGGAAGACCCGGTAAATCACCATTCTGAGAACCATTCCCCATTCCCATTCGCGCCCCCATAGGGCTCAATGGGAATGAGGCAGGAGCTAATTAGCTCCCTGATCCCTTAACCACCCTTATCGTTGCTGTTAACCCCTTACCGCCGACCTCGTAATGAGGCCCAAGGAGTACCATCATATGTACTGAAGAAATGCTCACTAGTTTTCAGGAACTCAAGGACATCATTGCTATTGCTCCGGTTCTAGCACACCTGACCATACAGTATAAGCATTCTATTCTATTCACACTCAGACGGACAAATGGTGACAGCTGTTTTGACATGTGGGATATATTTACCCACTCAGTGGTACTTCCCCACATCACCAAGCTGCCCTTCAGCTGAACCAGCAAAATGGCTGCGCTGGCTCCTGGGAGCACCATTGCATCCAAACTGCGCTTTGCAGTGACAAAAGGATGGCTGCACTGTTTTGCCAAGCGCCATTGGGCAAGAGGGAACAGGAAGCACCCCGGGAAAGGCTACTAGGGTGTGTTCTTGTTTGTCTTAAAGAAATGGAGTGAAAAAGCAGCACTGCTTTGCTGCAAGCCCAACGTTCCTATTGAAAAAGGGAATATTTCACCTTTAATGCCACTCTGATGCTATGTTTCCCTGTTCTTCATCACACTACCTTTATCAAAAAGACCCTGCCATGCCCATCCACATTCACATTGTGCTCCATTAGAAAAGAGCATTATTCCTGAATGGCAGGCCGTGCCAGCCAAATTTGAGAAAACTAACAAAAGCTTTACTTCAGCTGCATGGGAAAACGCTTAAACATTTGCTACAAAATGTCAAAAATCACTGCTTGAAAAGAAATTCTAGCTTAATGTGCACATGTCAATTTCAAGAAACCTTTGTCTTGTACAGAATGTTGTGTACATGAAGCTAACTATGGCTACAAAACAATGTGGAAATGCAGAGGGAAGGGACAAACCAAATTTGCAAGGAAAATGCCAGCTTGCTTTACACATCGAAAAATTGGCTTTTGCAAACCAGAATAAAAGACCTGTTTTCAAAGTACCATGTTGAACAAAAACTTGTCTGTGCCTAACAATGTAGAGGGGTTTGTTGCTGGGAAACATATAGGGGATGTTTTATCCAACAGGTTTGTTTTGATCCAGGACAAAAGAAAATACAATAAAAGGAATCAAACTGCATTGGCTGAAGTTTGCAAGCTCCCGTACAGGTTTCTTCCCTGCTGGCTAAGTTAAGGCTTCCCCCAAAAAGAACCACCATAAACTTCCAGGACACAAAAGTGATAATTGCTAGCTTGAAAAACTTTGAATGGACCAAGCCAAAGAAAGTTCACACGTTCGTCATACATTCGTCTGTGCTCCAGGCTGGGACAATAGGATTTCTGGGACACGGATGTGCGAAGTGGATAAGGGGCAATAAACCTTCATTCAAGCTGGGTATCCCCCATACTCCCACTGGGCAAGATGACAGTTGGTGGTAGCTGAAGAGAAAAAATGGTCCAGTGAAGGACAAAGGCCAGCACATTTGCTTCCAAAGACTATGGGCCTCATTACAGGTCGGGCGGTCCGAAATTAACAGTGGCGGTAAACCCGCCGCCACTGTTAATTCCGGACCGCCCAATCCCAAGTCCTGCAGGCGGGAGGTGATCTTCCCGCCAGGTCGGACCTGGCGGGTTGAACACCTCCCGCCTGCAGGCGGACGTGGAAACACCAGCACCATCACGAGATGGTGCCGGTGTTTCCACTTCCCCATTCCCATTGTGTCCTACGGGACTCCATGGGAATGGGGATTTACACCATTCTGCCTCTGCGATTCCCAGGACACCTGGGTCGTAATGCCCTGGTATTTCCAGGAGTCACAGAGGCGGAATGGTAATACGAGTCTGGCGGTAACCAGGCGGTTTTACCGCCGCGGTTACCGCCGGACTCGTAATGAGGCCCTATGTTATTGATAAAACTTGTAAGACTTTTATCTTTGCAACAGGACCTCGCAAAAATGTGAACATTTAACAGTTTAAATGTGATTTTATGGGCTTTCATTTAAGACGTCATAGACTTCACTGCCACATGTTGAATAGAAATGGCAGAGAATTGGGTATTATAAGGAAAATATCCATGACGTCATGGCGAATTTTAATACTTACATGCCTAATGATAATCCACACCCTTGTATAAATTTATAGAATTTTAGGCCGAAGATTTCTCACTAAAAACAATGAAAAACTGTTAAACGGACGAAACAGAGTCTCACAAACTGGAAAGTTGGACTGGCATGATCTGCACATAATATGTAATCTGCCTATGTAATTGGTTAAAATGCCACAACTGTACAAATGTGTAAATTATGTTCAGGTTGATTTTTGGCAAAAAGGTCTGTGGGGAAGTCTTTTTACCTCATAAAATGCAACCTCATAAACTGAGTTACCTCCTAGAGGAGGCAACCAACATTGTCCTATCCGGTTCTTGGGGGCGTACCTAGCTCAGTTCTGCCCACCTATAATTGTGTGATGTCACCATGCTCTATATAAAGAGTGGTTGACAGAACTACAGAGACTCTTTCCTGAATTTCCTGTGCCTGCGTTCCTGATATACTACATTAATTTGCCTGATTCCAGATTCCACTGAAAGGCTAAAGCATTGCTGATCCTGTCCCAGCAAGGCCAAAGCATAGCTGATTCTATCACATCAAGGCCATTGATCCAGAAAAACCCACCAAAATTCCATCACCAAAGGGAAAAGCTGTGGTACCCTTTTTGGGAAGCATCCTGGAACCAGACTGGCTTCTTGCCCACTAACTGCATGCCCGCTGCAACCCCGCCAACCAGCTGCCCTGATTATCCAGTGAGCAGACCTTTACCCAGCTGTCTTTTGCGAGGGGAGTCTGCTATCCGGTGACCAGAATCTTTTGTGACCAGAACCTGTTGACTGTCCAAAATCCCAGATTCAAAAGTGGACTGTGAGTATAATCCCCATCCCAGAGAAACACATAGTCTCCCCTTCCTGACCCTTTTGTCTTTATTCCACTCTCTAAGAAATCCTATCCATACCCTGGTAGCCTGTTAAAAACGGGTAGAATTCTCTGTGCACCCTGTCATTGAATTTCCAAGCGTTAGCGTCACTTTCCTATTTCCTTTTGTCCTGCATAGATCATAAATCCTTAATCATTTACTTGAGTAATCAAAGTAAAGGTTGAACACTGGGGTGACAAGGTTGACTTTGCGAATCAACCTTGGATCTTACTGTGTCCCTCTTTATCAATATAGTCTTGATAACCTAGTTTAAGTCAAACCTGCTCTTTCTCAGCTGATTTTCTTTCCTCTTTCACGATTTAATTTTACCCAAAGCAAACCTTCTTCTACCTTCCAAATCTCCCTCAATTCTTCACCTATAGCCCTACTTTCACCTCTATATTATCCCTGTGATATACATCTGTCTCCCAGCCCAAAAACTGCTTTCAAAATCCTAGTATTTCACTCGTTTTTCAAAAAATGTGTTTGTGTCATTTTAAACAGGAATTGAAAACAGATGCAATTTTCTAACGTGTGAATTTGGCTTCAGCATGTTCTAACTTTCCACTTGCTTTAGAATTGTATGCCTTGTGTTGATCCATTGCCTTGTGATTGCTAGTATTTATGCATTACTGCCTTTGTGAGAAATCATATTTGCCCGAAAGATTTAACCGCTCATTAATTATTTATTTGTCAATTTCCGTCAACCTGCTGCTTCTTTCCATCCAGAATTTGATTATTTGTGGGTTGAGGGAACATTTCAGGGGAAAACCTTGACTTGGGTACAATTGAATAGGAACACCTATTCAATTGTGCTTTGGATATGTTCTAATAGAAGGTTAACCAAGTGCATTGCTTCAATTTCCATTGTCATTATTACCGTATTGGTGATTGCTGCCCAATATTAAAATTTATGGGATTTATGTGAACTTTAAAATAAATAAATATTGTATTTTCACCAACCGGCATGGTTCATGGTTCATTGTGACCCGGGATATTTGTAAAAGGGGGTGTTAGACATGTCGGGCATCGGCTCAATTTGAATTAATTGAAATTAAAGAAAAAGTCTGGTGTGTGACGCCTGATTGGTATCCTTAACAGACACAAAAAAGTACTGTGGGCCACAAGCCTTTGGCATACTACAGGGGCATGCTGGATTCAGTAATAATACAGTAATACAGGGATGGGTTCCTTGTGTACAGGCTGTGGCTACAGCAGCTGTTGCCATCAAGAAGTCAGCTACTAACACAATGGGATATTCGGTAACATTATATGTATACCATGCAGTATTTGCCATCTTAGAAAGGTCCAAATCTACACTGACAACACAAAGAGCTTCAGCATGCAAAGTAATACTGTCCAGCCCATCCATACATAGTGTTCAATGTAAAACAGTGAACCCAGCCACATTCATAACTGAACCAATTACTGCTGCTGATGACGTGCATGACTATGCCTCATATTAAGCCCCGACGATGACATACGAAAAGCAAGGGACTGTGCTCTGGATGACAGAGAAGTATTTTTCATTGACGGTTCAACAACTATTGACCAAGAGACAACTAAGAGGCACATGGGCATGGCAGTGGTCTCCGTCTACTAGATGGGTACAGAAGAGATTGCCCATGCATTACTCGGCCCAAATTGTAGTGCTCAGTGCCCCAATTGAAGCGCTAGAGGCCTCCCAAGGGTGTCGGGTTACCATTTACTCTGACTCAGCATATGTTACCACCACTGTTCTTTCAGGGCTGTCACGATGGAAGAGGAGGGGATTCCAATGGGCAGATGGTTCTCCAGTGCAACATGCCACACTGTTAGACAGGCTGATCTATGCTCTTTTGTGGTCTACACTTGTCACTCTCATCAAGTACGTTGCAGAAACGAAAAAGCGAGTGGGCACCACAAATGTTCAAGTCTTGTTTGAAAAAATTAATATGAAAAAATGGTGAGTAACAATCAGTATGTTCGTAATCTCATGAACAATATCAATGGGAGCTGACTGTGAAGGGTCTGGAGGCACCCTGACTCAAAAAATCCACAAAGCAAAAGACTGGGTAGTAAGCCCAGTCACATAGTCGCTCTCCTTTTGGTCCCAAAATGGGGTCTTAAATTCAAAATTACTTTGAAAAACATTGACTCTTAAATCAGGAATAATTCTCTATTGGGTGTAGTTAACACAATTATGAGTGTGGCAATTTATCACAAATGACACTGTTCTTGGTTTTGTAATGACCATTTTATCTCCAAAGGTGAATTTGTATCAAATGAGAGGTCACTAATAATTTCTTAGTGAGGAAGCCAATATGTCACAACATCCAAAATAGCTGACTTAGTATGCCAGTGCATTTCGGAGTAAAACTCCTTCATCAGGGCAAGTCAAATGCTACATGGACATGTATAACCAAAATACATACATAAAACATGTAGAACAAATATCAGAAATGCAAATAATAATCATAGAAAAAATGAAAACATACCCATCAAAATAGTTGAGGATGCAGTCAGGTGAGAATAGCATAAAAGAAATAGAAAACTAAATTAGCCAATTGCAGAAATTGTGTAGCAATAAAGTTCCCATGGGATAGGAACAGTAAATTACCTGAAAGTGAGGTGACATGGCAAAAAACAGGAAAAGTCCTGTATTCAGAGGGCGGTAGAAAAATCCACCGTCTATGGCGTTTTGTTGCTGCAAGGCAACGTCTGTGAATGGAAATGAAAGGGTAAAAAAATGCATGCCGGTATGTTTAACTCTGAGGAAAAGAAATGCTCATTGGAGCGTACCTGAAGTTCGTAGAAGCACAGAACAGGTCTGCGTGCTGCAGTAGTCTGGCGCGAGTGAGGAGCCGACCGCTCCCGAATGTAAACGTTGCTAGGCAACGGAACTATTTCAAACCTCGGCGCGTAACGCGGCGAGGAAAAGTGATTCAGCTTAATGTGAGTCGGGAGCCAAAATGGCTCCCTTTGTTAATGCGTTGCTAAGCAACAGTGCCCTGAGGCTAGAAATTTTGAATTTAAGACACCATTTTTGGACCAAAAGGAGAGCGACTACGTGACTGGGCTTACTACCTAGTCTTTGGCTTAATCAAGTACGTTGCACACATAAAAAATACGGACACAATTCTTCTCGGTAACGACATAGCAGACAAAGCAGCCAAAATAGCAGCCTAACTTCCAGTACCAGATACCACAGCATACCCAGAAATATCTAGCATGCAGCTACAATTAGAAGTTCCATACACTGCGGTGCTGGTTACCCAGATAATTGAGTTGCAAGGACACGCACCTGAGGCTGAAAAATTGAAAAGGACATTGCTGCAGGCATACGGGAGGATTGGTATGTGCCTAATATACAGGAACTGTTAAATGTGTTTATTTCAAACTGTACTATTTGTCAAACATATAATACTGGGCAAACATTAAGGACATTGCAAGGTACATTAACCCGCTGACACAGAACAACGGTGCAGCACATAACGCTATTTGATTGTTGTCCATTCTCCTATTGGGTTGAGGCTGGACCATGTGCGCTTCCAGAAGCTAAATCAGCAGATACATTCTTAGTACGAGAAGTGTTTCCCTGCTGGGGAGTGTGTGAAGCACTTAAATCTGATAACGGCACCCACTTCTTCAACAAATTATTTTAAAAAAATAAAAGATCTTTTAGGAATTAAGCCTAAAATGTGCTCAATTTATAATCCTGAAGTGAACAGTATTGTTGAGCAGATTTATGGCCTCCTAAAGGCAAAATTATCCAAATTGTGTGTTACTCTTTAAAATAATTGGGTGCACTGTTTGCCCTTGGCCCTGTTCAGTTTGCGGACGCATGGACGTAGGACATGGGAGGGACAGGAGGGACAAATCCCCCCGACAATTATAAGTGGGGGGATATAATGGCATTTATCCCCCAGAATATGTCTGTGGATACGTCTACTCTTGTAAGCACTTTAATAATATCTGTTAACATTACCTATTTTATTAAGATTAATTTCTTAATAAACTAGAGGTTTATTTGTTTGCAAGTACACTTTGAACATGGTAAAGTTTAGTTCAGTTGCAAAGGACGACATATGCTTGTTTTTTTTTAATTACATTTTAAACCAGTTGTCCAAATCCGTCTTGACATTTTTTTCTGTAAGTTATTATAATAATGTAAAATACATCACATCAGATTCAGAGGATAATTGTTAATTTTAGTTTGGGATACCTATAAACCGAATATATTGCATTAGAGTATAGCTAGGAAGAAATAGCATATGAGGAGGGAGGGACACACAGCTAGTATGTGTTGTACTTGACTATCTTTTGACTGCCCATGTCCTTGCTAAACCCTATGGCAATTCTTACCTAGATCCTGCTCTTCCCTGCCCATGGGAACTCTTTGAGCTCCCTTTAATTAATCCTTACCATCAAACTTAACACTCAAAGTTCCTGCCAGTGTGTTTCCAGAGCAGTCTTCTGAGAGTTAATAACTTAAATGGAGTTCTAAACCTGCTGCTGCAATAAAAATGCCTTATCCAGGTCTGTCTGCAGCCATTCAATGTATTAGCACTATGCGTGTCTTTCACCGAAGTCCTATTAAATGCAAGAAGTGGCAAAGCCAACAGCTTTGGCTTGTCTATACGTATTAGGCAGATGCCAAGCACAGCTCTTAGATGGCAAGGTACTCCATTTTAGAGCTGCTACGTCAATGCCCAGTTAATACCACTATGGCCGTGCCTAGCAAGTACCATTCCCATGCCTACACAAAAGCCCAAACTATTGGCATTGCCAATGCTTCTTAATTATTAATGTAATATCTTTCAATGCGTGCAATCAGTGGTGTCGCAGACATGTCACACGTCAGGCTCTGTTCGAAAGTGATAAGTGGCACTGAATCCATCAGTTGGGCATGTAGGTGTGCGCAGGTGCTTTCTCTCACTCACGCTCGCTCTCTGGCTATTTTTCCCTCCCCTACCGCCCCATACTCCACCTATGCCCTCCAGTCCTTTCATTTCTTGAACCCTAAAAATAGCTGCATTGTCCTCCAATTCTGGAGAAACAGAAAGCACTCCTTTGGGCCTGGTGAAAAGAAACTTGCACTGCAGTAAGCAGGTAAGAAAAGGAAACCGAAAGCGTAGCTTTACTGCCCAAAAAGACTCTGGATCTTGCCGTCCCTGATGTCAAGTGGCATCGGGTACACAGCAATCCCCCAAGAGTCTTATGGGTGTGGGGCTGTTTTCAGGGGCTAAGAAGCAAATTCCGTTTTCTAAGCTGTCCCTAAATGTCTCCATTTCGTTTTGGTTTTTGATTGTAAACCTGCCAACAGGTGTTTAAAAGTGCAGGAGTGGGCGAAGCCTGTGTAGCGGATTATAACACGGCACACTCCAGCCAGGAACTTCTTCCACTGACACTGAAGCTGGTGCACAATAAAACACACCGTTTTATTTTGATTTGAACCCTGGGTTCTTTCTTGGGAAGGTACCCAACCCGTCTAACACCCATTTTGACAAATACCCCGTGTTGCAATATACCATGAACCAGGCTGGTGTGTAACAATGAAATGTTTATTTATTTTTAGAATTCATATGAAAAATGAGAGCAAAGCAAAATTTAGGGCAGCAGCCACCGTGGTGTGGCAACACAAATGCAAAAACATATAATATGGTTAATTCAACTTATAAGAGTAACTAGAAACACCTTTAATAGAAATGGAAACAAAATCACTTTTCTTCACAATCATAGATGGAACATAGGTTAATCCCTTCCCCTGCAACACTTCCCCAAACACCTGCTGACTAAATTCTGTGTGGATGGAAAGCAGTGACAAGGAGTCAGTATAAAGAGGGGAAAATCGTTTTTTGAATTTTGAATTGAGCAAAACACCCCAGAATGGGAAGCCAAAACACACAAAAGACACAGAACAGATAGGATACTCCGGGGAAGGGATGACTCTTTCTAGGATGAAAATATGGGTTTTATTATGGGAAATGCAAATCGGATTTTTAAAGAAAAGCAATGACACGGGCAAAATCGGTTTTGTTAGCACAATGATTAGTTCTACTGAAACTATATTTTAAGGCTATAATTAGTAAAAACACTCGATAAAATTGTTACTTTCAAAGGGCAACAGTAATGAACATGAATTTTCAATGGGGATTTAATTAATTTATTCCAAATTATACTAGGGACTTACACAGGTAACTGAAGGAAATAGAAAAGAAATATGCTAACAGATATAGACTAAACAGATTCTTCTAGGGAAAGGGTGAACAGAGGATACTAGCAATTTGGAAAATGACTAGGGTTTTATGGGATTTTAATAGGATTTGAACAAGATACAAGGTAACAGAATGGGATATGCAGTTTTGGGGTAATGGGTGAAATGATACTTACAAGGTACACTTGAGTTGGGCAATTTGGACAGCCAGCAAGGTCTCTGGACAGCAGGGCTAAGATTCTGGTCATGGTCAGCGGGGTCAAGAGATATGATTACTGGGTCAGCTGGGCTCTCTGGGATGGGTCAGCTGGGCGAAAGGTCTGGTCACTGTGGACAGTGGGATGGGTCAGCTGGGCAAAAGGTGTGGTTACTGGATTCTCCTAAAGGGGATCAGTTGCCTTTCCTTCTTTCTCCCTTGATTATTGAGTAAGCGTGGGTCTGGATAGGCGGTTCTGCCTGGATCTGGATCTGGAGTCTTGGAATCTTGAAGGGTGAATTTTGAATGTTGAATATCCCTGTGTCTCCTTGTCTACCCCTTATATAGCCAGAATGACATCAAAGAATTTTACAATCTGGGCAGAAATACCCTGGATTTACCCCCTGAATCGGATAGACCAGGCTATTGGGGCCACCTCCTCCCTCTAGGCTGATTGGTTCAAAGGAAGTGACCTCACCTGAGGTGTGTGCAGTTTATGACTCCCTTTGTCTCATTAGCCTAATTATTCACAAAAGGAGTTCTGGAATACAACTTCATATTTACAATAGTCACCATCATAAATATCAGATAGGTAGATCCCATATTTCACAAGGAATATGCCAGTTCAGACGCCAAGTCTGTGCGATGTTGCCTCATCCCTTGGTACCATTTTGCCATTTCCAGGAGAAAACAAATGTCTACAATTATGCAAATGGCTATGCATATGCATAATTGTATTTGGCATATATTCACCAAGTTTAATGTCTTTGCCATTTATGCTTCATAACAAAATACATTTTTTTGTCATTCCTGGTCACCAGGTGCTAGGAATACGTGCTTAGTCTCTTTGGGTTTGTCCATAACTCACATAAAATGCTGCCAAAATATAACATTATTGCTTATTCAGGGCATTGGGAGAAATGTCTTAATATAAAAAGGATTTAAAATCAAATGGGCTGGATTGGTCCCAAATGTGGGCGGTCATTCCAATCCCCAGCCAAACTGTCTACCTCCTAGGTCAGCTTGGACAAAGGGTTTCCATGACTCCCCTTTGAAGTCCTTCAGTGGGTGCTGGGGTGAATGTAGAGGAAATCACTCCTCTGGGCCAAAAACACAGGGCCCAGTCATCTCCATTGTATTTGATGGCAGTCCTGCCGGTCAGTCTGGTAGAACCCATAATTATCACAATGTTAGTGCCATGAGAACAGAGCACATGCCTTTGCAGCCTTAGTCACGGGTAGGTAGGAAATTAGCCTTGATACCAAACTGGATTACCAGGAATTTATGGGCCTCAGCCCGGCTGTTGAAGTCCTTTTGGGGGGAAAAGAGCATAATACATATCTTTGCAGCCCTTCTACCCACATACTCAATTATTTTTTGGTGCGAGCCACGGGATTATTTTACATTTAGCTTTCATAGAGCATTTTTTTGCTTCAGGTTATTATGGAGATTGATGTTTAAAAGAAGTTTTGTATTGCCGTAGTGCCATTCCAAAGCATACAATAAACTCAAGGGGAAAGCAGAGACAATGAGTCACACCAATCCGGGGTCAATGAGTTACAAGCACTGAAGCGCTGGATGACAATTTGTTATGGTGCCTACATTGCCATTACAATGCGAAAAAAATGTGTTCAATGTAATATTAAAACGCACAGGTACACAAGGGATTGGGTTTTTTAGTGAAATTTCTATGGGAAAAATGTAGCATGACACATGTGCCTGGATGAGAAATGGTTGCTTCCCCAGCAAATAGGTACAAAATGTACATGCGTGACCATTGGTATAAAATGTACATTAGGGATCTGCATAAGGGTACCCAGTTTAAACTGTTTAGATATATGTGGGTGGTTATGGTTACGGTTGGAACAGGGGAGCACATGGATGGATTCCATAAGCCCCACAAGCCCCATAACCCCCACAACTGTTAATTTAGAGATAACCTGTTTGAGGAATTTCAGGAATTTCAATTGACAATAGTTTTCTTTCAGATGTTGGTCAATTATTTGTGAATATTATGCTAGTGCAGATATATGTCAGCTATGGGTATAAAGTGAAGTCAGAGCTGATTATTTTTTTCTTTGAGGGATAGTACCCTAACTTCTAATATTGTGACAATGAAGGTGCAATATTCAACTGCATTAAAGTATGGTTAGGCTACCGGTTACACTCTAGTTTAGGGGGTGCAGTGAGGGTGACGTGGACATATTCAATTGGGAGCTGATTATAGATGAATAGGGATGTGTAGTTTTTAGTAGACACTTCAGAGTAAATAATGAGGTTGTTGTTATACAATAGTGTTGAGCATGTGTGGTTTGCCAAGAGGATTTGTGATACATTGCTGAGTGTGTGAAAGTTATAGGTCAAAAATTTGAATGCAAAGGATCGAATGACAAAAGGGTCGACTCAAAAGGACCTAAAACAAAAGGGTTGATTTTTTTTTTTTTGAATTTTTTTTTACATTCTTTTTTTGGGGGGGGGGGGTCCCCCAAGAAACCCCCTTTTTTGTGGTAAAAAAATTCGACCCTTTTGTTTTAGGTCAAATTAACTCGATCCTATGGCATTCGATCCTTTTAGATTCGAATCTTTGACCGGACACCATTGAAGTGGTTGAGCACTTCTAGGAGACGAGTGCTAATTGGCAAAAGACAAGTATCTGGATTAGGTATGGAGGTATGGTTAGGGTACTAGTTACACATTGATGTCAGTGTAGGACTCAGTGGTTATGTGTGAGGATGTTTATCTAGTTTAGATACAGAGTAATGATTAGGTTATATATTGTACACTGTTGTCAATAGAGGACTCAGTGGATATGTGCAAAGTATTATCTGATTTAGGTAAAGTGATATGGTTGGGATATGTGTTGTTCACTGAAGTCATAGGAGAACTCAGTTTTTATGTGCAAGGATGTTTTTTTTGGTTTAGGTAAGGAGTCATGGTTAAGAAACCATTGTGTACACTGCTATCAAATGAGTATTCAGTGGGTAGGTGTAAGGACGTTGATTTTGCTGAGAAAGTGTCAGCAGTAGCGTCAATTGGGTTTGGAAAGAATGTTTACACAACAGCTGTGAGTGGTTAGGGTTTGGTTGGGGATGCCGGCTGGCCAGCCAATCTGCGTGTTGTGAATTTTAAAGGTGTTTCATGACTTGTGGAGATTTGGAATTTGTAGTTTCTTCAGTGCTTATTTAGATCAAATGCATTACCCATTCCTGGGTTCTGTGTTGCAGTTTGATCTTTTGTGACTCTTTTCCATCTGCCAATTGGGAGCATGGGTTGGTAACTGTTTTAGTGTTTTTGATGGGGTTCGATGTTGCCTGGCCAGCACATTGAAGTCGCTTGTAAGTATATTGAGCGCAGTGTTTGCTGCGTCTGCTTCCACTTGGCTGAGTCTGTGAGCATGAATATGTGTGTGAGAGTGTTTGAGGTCCTCTCCATTGTTAGTGTTTAGTAAGTGAGTTGACACTTCTGTTTGTTAGTTCAGTTCCTTTATGGTACTGGAGGGCCAGCGTATTAGCCCATGTAGAAGCATGGAAGAGCTCCGGAGTGGCAGTCTGGAGGTCCATCAGTGGCATAGATGGATGGAAGGTGTTTCGTTTTTTTTCCAGGTGGTGAGGGAACGTAATTTGGTAGCCCATGAAGGGGCAAGTTTGTTCTGTAGGGTTGCAGCCTAGATGTCCATTTGTGTCAGGGATGTACAGGAGTAGTCAATGTATTTCCTGATGATTGGAAGCATATAGAGTTGTGGGGCTGCCTTTTATAGTGTGTTAGTTACGCCTGGTTGGGTGCCTCTGTCTCCTGGTGAGGAACCTTTTATGGTCTCAGGGAAGATGTGAGTGTTTGAATGGTGTTTGTGTTAGATCTGAGTGTGAGTGTGATGTTTCCATATTTCATTTGGCAATGGAGGGAGGTATGTTATTCTGAGTGTGAGTGGAATGTTTCCATATTTCATTTGGTAATGGGGGAGGTGTGTTGTGTTTAAGCCTGACCCTGTATGTATGTCCTAGTGAATGGTGATGTCAGTGTGGAATGTTAGCGTGGAACTATGTGTGCTTGAGTGAATGTTGTGTGGTTGGAGTTCTAATCTAGGCAGTTGTAGCCTGGGTGGTGGGAGTAGGTGGGCTCTCCACAAGTTCTCTCTTGATGAATAGCTGATGTAACCTGATTACCATGATGTGGTATTTAAGCAATAAACCTGTGAACTACAACACTGAGCTGGCGTGTCATTATGGAAGCCACATCATAACAGAAACCCATTCCTCCCTGAACGTAGGCCAGCACAACCATCTTCCCATCTCACCACCCTATCTGAGCAGAGCCTGACCCAGTTGCTCAGTTGATTAATATGTCCACTTTGCCACCACTGGCAGTACAGCCTCCTATATTGGTGGTGGTACAGTTCAGGCTGGGGTGCCGGTGGGGCAGGACAGGTGAGACAGAGTGACGAGGAACCCAGGAACATACTTGGATTGCCTGTCCTTTGTCAGTTGGAGGAGTTGGATCCCATGATAGTGGTGGATTCCATGTAGAGGCACATGGCCCAGTATCGAACTAAACTCTTCTAGGTTGACTGAGCTAGATGTTAGTAAAAGGGGAGACACAGAATACTGAAAGAGTACAGAAAAGGGTAGCAGTGGCTCCACTGATAGTTAAAACCAAAAGAATTGAAACAAAAACTCTAGTTCATATGTGTAGTACTAGGACTCAGGAAGTGTCTCTGCTGGTTGGTAGAGCCAAGTAAACTGAACCGGAACCTTCAGATTGTGTTTGTTTATTTTAATATTTGTAATGCGTGCCAGACCCGAGAGTATCAGGGCGCAGTAGGCATCAAGAGGGCTGTTCGGCTTCGGAATCATTGCTGTATAAGATCATACATTTTATAAAATAAGTTGTAGACAGGCACTATGTACAGAATACAGGCATAAGACAGACAGGTTGCACACTACGGCAAAAACACTGTAGACAGTATATCCAGTATGTACAGACGGAACAGGATTGCATTATATATGCAGTGAGAGGTTAAAGATCATTTTCCTTGATCCAATGGATGAGGTTGGACCTAAAGTGTAGGTAGGGTAGGTCTTCCCTCAGGGGAGGAGGGAGGGTGTTCCAGTATTGGGCAGCTTTGACCAGGAAGCTGCTTCCACCAGTCTTCGTATGTTTAAATCTGGGCACCGTTAGGAGGTTGGCATTAGCAGTTCTTGTAGGGCGGTTGGAGGGTAGTCTCGTAAATCTCGCTATGAGGTATTGTGGAGCGGCATAGTGGAGGCATTTGTGTGTCAGGAAAGCTGTTTTGAGGAGGATTTTGTCTTTCGTGGAGAGCCAGTTATTAGATCTTCTGAGGTCAGAGATGTGGGCTTTCTTAGGAATACTTAGGGCTGCTCTCAAGGCATTGTTTTGTAGAATCTGAATCTTGTTGGTGATGTATTTGTTACTCCCTACATATAAGGCATTGCAATAATCCAGTTTGGATAAGACAAGGGCTCTTGCTAGGGTGGTGCAGTTGTTGGAGGAGAGGAAGGGCTGGGATGCTCTGATTAGCTTACATGTGAAAGCAGTAGATGAGGCCATGGAGTTGACTTGTTTTTTAAAGGTTAATGTGGAGTCTAGGTAGAATCCAAGGATTTTTACCTCCTTGGCTACTGTAATATTATTGTCATCTATTTTAAAATTGGAGTAGTTGTGGCCTAGTTTGTTAAGGTTCGCAGGGGTGCTGAGAATAAGAAGTTCCGTTTTGTCATCATTCAGGCATAGATCATGAGAGGCCATCCATACCTGGATGATGAGATACAATCTATTCACAAAGGCAAAATCCTTGTTGCTATCGCCGGTCAACGGGATGAGGACCTGTGTATCATCGGCCTAATTCTTGTAGGTGATACCCAGGCCATCTAGATCATCAAAAAGAGGCTTTGTAAAGATGTTGTACAGGGTAGGGGACAAACAGGAGCCCTGGGGCACACCGAAGGTGATGGGTAAGGGGTCAGCGGCTGCTAAGGGTGAGAAGATGTGCATTGTTCTATTGTCAAGGAAGGATTGGATCCAAACTATCGCTTCTTGTGAGAAATGGGCAGCAGAGTCCAAGTGGTTGCATAGGATCTTATGGTCCACTAGGTTGAACACTGCTGAACGATCAAGCAGCAGCAATAGCGCTGCCTTACCATCATCTCTCAACATGTCTATTTGTGCCTTAAGGTCGAAAAGCGCAGTTTCAGTTCCGTGTTGTGGCCTGAAGCTTGACTGACATACTCCTAAAAGGTGGTTACAATCCAGATATTGTTGGATTTGGAGGTAAGCCACCTTATCTAGAATTTGAAGCAAAAACGGGACTGTGGTGATAGGGCGATAGTTTGTGGGTATGGACGGATCAAGTGTTTGTTTTTTAAGTAGTGGGAGCACCCAAGACTGTTTCAAGTTGTTGGGTATGGTGCCGGTGGAGAAGGAGGCATTTATGAGTTTGGAGATGAATGGGGAGAGGACACGTGCAGCATCCTTTATGATTTGGGCTGGGCAGGGGTCGCAGTGGCAGTTAGAGGGTTTGAGGGTGAGGTTGACTTTTTCAACTTCAACTGAAGTTGAAGCAGGGTATGGGTAGATTTGGAGGTGGTGGAGTAGGCTAGGGTAGAAGCGCAGAAGTTTTGTTGGGCTTAGGGGCAAGGAGGAGAGTTTCTTTTTTGTTGTTATTCTTAGCTTGGAGGGTCGTTACCTTGTTAGATAGGGCACTCTGAATACTAGTGCACCATATTTTGTCCTTCAGACAGGTGTCCGGGGCTTGGATGGGAGTTTCTATCTCTTTAAGGATTGTGAACAATTCTTTAGTACTTTTATTAGCTTGAGTAATACGCATGTTGTAATACGATTGTTTGGCGAGGATAATTTCCTTTTTGTAAAGGGTGGCTATTTTACTAAGGTTGTTTTTGTTAGTGTCAGAGGGATCTTGTCTCCAAATTTGTTCACTTTTGTGTTTTTGTAATCTAATTGCTTTCAAGTGGGGAGAGAACCAGGTATTCACATGTTTTTTGAGTTTGCTCTTTCTAATTTTCAGTGGTGCAATGCAGTCTGAGGGAAGATAACGTTATTTTGTTGTACTCCTCTACCAAGGTGAAAGGATCTGTGTGGTCAGGAAGTGAATTCAAAGTAGGAAGAATCAAGGGAGTGAGTTTTTCACCTGTGATATTTCTTTTGTTTCTGGTGGAAATGGCAGGAGCTATGCTATTGGCAGGTAGGGGAGGTGTCTCTAAGGAGGAGATCAGGTGGTGGTCGGACCAGGGCGGCGGTGTTATGGAGATAATGGATGTCTGCCAGTTATGCTCTGCTATCCAATTGAGGGTCCTACCTTTAGTGTGTTTGCACCTGTCACTTTTTGGCTGAACCCTAATTCTTCGAGGGAGTCGTTGATATGCGTGGCGTTATGATCTAATGGGTCGTTGAAACCTAGGTTGTAATCTCCTAAGAGAAGGCATTGTGAGGAATTTTTAAGGTTGTCAGATAAGATATTATTTAAGCCTTCTTTTTTTTTTTATAACTCTGTTTATTGAGTTTTAAAGCATAACAACATAACAAGAAACATGAATCATCGGCATTCAACAAATGAGAAAGGCATAGCGTAGCAGCACCAAAGACAATATCAAAGGCAAGAGGGGCACCACAGGGCCAGGGGCCAAGGACATTTGCATGTCAAGGCAGGCAGGTAAAGTTAATCAAGATGTTGAGCTGTATCGACCGGCGGGGCTTACTGCGCATCGAGCCATTTGCCCCATATTTTCCTGAATTTGCAGGGGCAACCGGTGCATTGTAGATCCGGCGTTCCGAAGCCGCACACCTGTCCATGTCATTCCTCCATCGGTTCAGGCACAGTGGGTCAGCAGAACCCCATTTAGCCGCGATAAGTCTCTTGCCAGCCCCAAACGCTATTGACAGGAACATTTTCCCATGTTTTGTCAGGTCTACTTCCCCCCAGATGCCCAGAAGTACCATTTTGGGGTCCCTAGGGATTGGTGTTCCCATGGCGGCCGAGATCATATTAATACAGTCCCCCCAGAAGAGCTGTAACACTGGGCATTCCCATATCATATGGTAGAAGGTGGCGGGCTCAATTTTGCATCTGATACATGTCCCATCATCTAGTCCCCCCCATCTGGCCATCGCAGCCCGTGAGTGATACGAGCGGTGGAGAATTCTCAATTGTATTAGTCTGAGTTTATTTTCTATCCCAATTTCCATGGGGGACATCAACGCATCTACCCAGTCCTCCGGCTCCAGTTGACCCACATCCCTTTCCCACTTCGCCTTGAGCCCATCAAGCTGCGTAGGCCCAAAAGAATTGAGGGCCTGGTAGAGAGTGGAGGTGACCTTTGAAGGGATGCCTTGGGGGAGGATATTGGTCTCAATGGGAGAGCATGGGGGTATGTCTGTCGTGTCTGGGAATTGGGCGTGGATGGCGTGGGCCAGCTGCGCATGTCGAAACCGGTCCATGGGCGTCAGACCAAACTGCACTTGCATAGTCTCGAAGTCTAGGAGGCGCCCCCCCTGTATTACATGTGCCAGTGTGTGTATCCCTTTTGCGTGCCGGTGAGCGAAAGCACCCATTTTCCCTACTTCTGGGAGGAGTACGTTGTGCCATATAGGTTGGGACAGTGTTGGGATTCCCTTCCATCCGACCAGTTTGTGTGCCTCCCGCCAAGCTCGGCGGACGTGGTGAATCATCTTGGGAAGCCTCGGGAGACGGTTGTGGGTGGCATACAATGTCTGGAGTGGGGATAGCGGGGCCATAGTCTCCAGCTCGATAAGTATGTGCGGTAGTGTGGGGTCTGCATGCATCCAATCGTTTACCACACCGATCGGTGTTGCAAGGTAGTATGTACGTATGCAGGGCAAGCCGATACCCCCCTCCCAGACCGATCTTTGGAGCGTATCAAGGGCAATTCTGGATTGCTTCCCTCCCCATAATAGTGTGCGGAGATTCCTATCGATAAGTGCAAAGATTTCCTTGGAGATGGTGAATGGGGCGTTCTGGAGGACGTGGAGGAGTCTGGGGAGAGCCATCATCTCAAATAGTGCGGCTCTACCCAACAGCGACAGGGGGAGTGATTGCCAGTGGGAAGTGTCTCTGTTGAACCGCTCAAGCACAGGTTGTAGGTTCAGTTGGGGAAACCTTTCAAGTGTCGGGTCGAGTCGTATGCCTAAATATGTAAATTCCCTGATAGAGATGTGGTATGGGTAGGACTCAGGGATCGCGGAATCACCACCCTGGACTGGGAAATAAATAGTTTTGGTTTCATTCACTTTCAGACCCGCAAAGTTCTGATATTCCCTAAGGATGTGGGAAACAATAGGGCATGAGATGTATGGGTTACTAAGATAGACTAGGAGGTCGTCCGCATATAGCGAAAGGTGGTCTTCACCCCCCCCTGGCCAGGTGAACCCAGACCAGTTGGTGTTAGCTCTGAGCTCAATAGCAAGTGGTTCGATCGCCAGGAGGAAGAGAAGCGGAGACAGCGGGCACCCCTGTCTCGTACCCCTACCCAGTGGGAATGATTTAGAGGATCTGCCGTTTACCCTTACCGTGGCCTCCGGGAATGCATAGAGCAGCCTGACCCATGATATGAATGCTTGTCCCAGGTTCATCCGGTCCATGATCGCCCACAGAGCGTCCCACCCCACTGAGTCAAATGCCTTTTCAAAGTACACCGCCAGGAGGGCTAGTGGGGCCGGTATCTCTTTGGCTCTGCTCAGCGCCAGCTGGACCCTGCGTAGGTTCATATGAGTGGACTTGTTGGGCATAAATCCACACTGGTCCGGATGAATAAGGGTCTCTATTACTTTCAGGAGCCTGTTGGCGAGTGCTCTGGCGAGGACCTTGGCTTCTCCATTTATTAATGAGATGGGGCGATAGGAGGCACATTCCTCCGGAGGTTTCCCAAGTTTATGTATAACTATGATGCATGCCTTCCTGAGGTCCGGGGGGAGCGCCCCGAGTTCTTTGCTACGTAGGAACATGCGGTGCATATGGGTCGATAGCCCACCTCCGAGGTATTTCCATGTTTCTGTGGGGAAGCCGTTGGGGCCCGGGGTTTTCCCGGGTTGGAGCTGTGTTAGCGCCTCTTGCACCTCGGTCTCTGTGAGTTCCGCGTTCAGGAGTTCCGACTGGCGTCGTGAGAGTTTCGGGACCTCGATCCGGTCGAGGTAATGGGAGGGTGCGGCCAGCGAGCTCTCGGCGGGTGGGGTATAGAGCTTCTCATAGTAGGCGACAAATGCTTCGACAATGTCAGGGTCGTCCGTGAGTAGTGTGCCATCCGGTGACTTGATGGCGCGCACATGTCCCCTGTTTTGTTGCCGCCTCTCCAGCCAGGCCAGTGTCTTATTTGCTTTATCGCCGCGTTCATAAATTTGGCTCCAGACGAGCTGGTGGGCAGTTCGTGCTGTGTCCAGAGCTAGGTTACTGAGGGCATCTTGTGCCGTGGTCAGGGCATCCTTCGTCTCTCGGTCGTTGCGCTCCAGGGTCTGTGTTTCACAGTCCAGGACATATGCCTCTGCCTCTCTGATCTTCTGGGCTTGTCTTCTTTGGTGGGCAGAAACCGCCAAGATAGCCTCTCCCCGAAGAACTGTCTTATATGCCTCCCACATCGCGATCGGGCAGTCCACTGAGCCCTCATTGAGGTCGAAAAACTCTGTTGTCTTTTTTTCCAGTTCCTCCGCTATCTCGGGGAGCCGCAGATGGTATGTGTTCAGACGCCAGTTGCAATCCGGACCTGGGCAGGCGCTCTTTAGGGTCAAGAGGAGTGGAGAGTGGTCCGAAACGCCCCTTGCGAGGAACTCAGCCACCAGGAGTATGTGGTTTATGCTACTGGGAATGAAGGCATAATCGATCCTGGAGAACGATTTGTGCGCGCCAGAGAAGAATGAAAAACCGGCCTCGTCGCCATGGAGTGAACGCCATGTGTCCATCATTCCCAGGGCTTCGGCAAACAAGGCGAGTGGCGTAGAGGCGGGGCGGCCTCCGGATCTCCTATGAGATCTATCAAGATCAGTGTCCATGACCTCGTTAAAGTCCCCTCCTATCACCCACAGATCGGCCTCTTCCTCCAGGAGGACATGTCGCAGTTCAGACAGTAGTTCCTTCGTGAGCGTGGGAGGGACATAAATTGCTGCGAGGCCCCATTTTTCACCCCAGACATCGGCGAGCAGCAACACATAGCGGCCCCGGGGGTCAGCTCTGACCTTCCTAACCTGTAGGGGGACGCGTTTGTGAACAAGGATCATCGTGCCCCTGGCGCCTTTCGTGAATCCGGCCTGGTAGGTGTGTGGGTAGTTGGACCTTTTGAAAAAATTGGAGTTCGTACCGATCAGGTGTGTTTCATTTAAAAGAGCTATGTCCGGCGAGTAGCGTTTAAGATATTGGAGCACCAACCTTCGCTTTATGCAGGAGCCCAGTCCACTAACATTCCAGGATAGTAAGGAAATCTTGTTGGAGGTCATCCTATCTGCGTGGGTGCTGTGGCTCGTCATCTGGATGGATCAATGGCAGGTGCATAATGTTCAAGGGAGCGCAGGGGTGCTCCCGCAGAGGAGACGCCAGTGGGTCGCTCCATGACGACCCGCCAGTCGCTTGGAGAGCAGTAGTGTTATTAGCCGTTTCGCCCGGAGGCTGTGCACGCCCCCCTCGCCAGTGCCCGTCGGTGTCATGCCTTCTCGATCCATAAATCGGATTCCTTATATGCCTAAAACGCCCCCCTCCCTGTACTTCCCCCCCAACTGGGAGCACCTGTCGCCCAAACATCAAACTTATAACTTATTGAACTTCTTCGGGGTCGCCCGGACTGCGATAGCGCTTGCAATGCACTCGGTGTGGCGGCCGCTAAGTGAGCGTTCCCATATTAACGTGTTGCAGAATCGTCCCCACATTGCGTAGAGTTTATCCCTTCTCTATAGGGTTTCCAGCCGTGCCGTCGCCTGCATTAGTCGGGGATCGAGGGGGCGAGGGCCGGTCGGGCCGGGGTTTCTGTATGGGCGGGCCCAGTGGTGTGCGCCTCGCTCCAGGGCCCGAGAGGATTTGAGTTTCAAGCCAGTCCCATGCCTCCCTGGGGTTGTGGAAGAGGTAGGTGGTGCCCTCGTAGTAGACTTTGAGTAGTGCCGGAAAGAACAGGGCGTATTTGACTGATAATGACTGGAGTTTCTTCTTAACCGAGTCGAACGACTGGCGGGCGTTTTGGACTTCCTTGGTGTAATCGGGATAGAATCCAACCTTATATCCATTGTAGGTGATCGGGCCGGAGGCCCTGGCCATTTGCAGGATTGTATCGCGGTCCCGGTAATTGAGCAGCCTTGCGATCATTGTTCTGGGTGGGGCTCCAGGGGTAGGTGGGCCGGTGGGCACCCTGTGTGCTCTTTCTATGAGAAAAATTTGGATAGCTTTTTAGGAGCAAAGACGTGGGTCAGCCAGTCCTCCAGGAACAGTTCGGCACAGGGGCCCTCCTCTTTCTCCGGTATTCTGAGGATCCTCAGGTTATTGCGCCGCGCTCTCCCCTCATTGTCCTCAGCGCGGTATTCCAGTTGGGAGACTTTCTGAGCAATTGCGGCGTGGTGTTGTTCCAGGCGATGGACCGTGTCTTCTGTGACAGACACCCTTTGTTCCGCCTCGCCCACCCTGGTGGAGAGGTTGCGTAGATCCTGTCGGATAAGGGAGACCTCTGAGGACAGGCCGCCAATTTTGAGTTCCAGCGACGTTCTCGAGTCCCCAATCGCCTTCATGAGATCGGAGAGAGAAATTGGGGGATCCTGAGTCTCCTCACTGGCAATATCCTCTTCCGGAGTCTGCGCTCCCTGGCGGGGCCCTGTTCTGTAAAAGTCCATCTTACTTTGGAGAGTTTGGCATTTGGATTTTTCTTTCCCCATGTAGTAGGTGGCAAACCCAGTATGGCAACCGGCACAGGTATAATACGAAGTTGGGCCAGGAGTGACACGAGGGGACCCTGGTGCATTCAGGCCTCAAGGAGAGCGGGGCGTATGTCTCCGGGGTGTGGGTCTCTCGTACCGACTGGCGGGCCAGGCCGGTGGGGGGGAGCTCACCCCGTAATTGCGGTGTCCTGGGGGAGCTGTCTCACATCCGTGCCCCCATCGCAGATCCGGTGTGGTAAGACCCTGATCCAAGGGAGATGTCTTGGAGGGAGTGCGGGGTCGTGCCCCTATAAAGTTCCCAGGGCGGTTATTGCCTGTTACGGTCCACGAGAGTTCTGGTCACAGGCTGCCCGGGCCTTGTCGCCGGACCAGGGTTATAAGGGGTCGTGTGGGGAACAGGGGGGGAAGAAGCAGGGTTGGCACCTGGGGCTCACTCACACCCCTACCTGGCCGTATTCAGGTCCCCGCCGACGTGATGTCTTCCGGATGGGGACCGCGGCACTAGATCTTCCCCGGTGTGCTGCAGCTCAACCCTGTCAACCCTGGGTGGTGCAGTCTCGCTGATGGGGGGGGGAGAAGAGGGGAGAGACCGCCGATGAGAGGCTTGTGGCAGGTCCAGGCGAGGAGGCGTCTGGGCGCTTCCCGCGTAATTCTCCGGCGGCACTCCAGTGATCTCAGCCGAGCTCCCCAGGGAGTGTTTCGTTGTCTCGTGGGCGCACCCTCCAGCGCGTATCACGGCTGCGAAGCGTTGGCGTGTCTCGGGGGGGAGGGGTGAGGAGCCGCCTCCACTCACACTGCTGTTGCGGGCCACGAAAGTTCTGGTCTCAGGCTGCCCGGGCCCTGGCACCGGATCAGGATTATAAGGGGTCGTGTGGGGAACAGGAGGGGGGGAAGAAGCAGGGTGGCACCTGGGGCTAACTCACACCCCCCCTGGCCGTGTTCCAGTCCCCATGATGCCTTCCGGATGGGGAGCGCGGCACTAGATCGTCCCCGGTGTGCCGCAGCTCAACCCTGGGTGGTGCAGTCTCGCTGATGGGGGGGGGGAGACCGCCGATGAGAGGCTTGTGGCGGGTCCAGGCGAGGAGGCGTCGGAGCGCTTCCCGCATACTCCTCCGGCGACACTCCGGTGATCTCAGCGGAGCTCCCAAGGGAGTGTTTCGTTGTCTCGTGGGCGCCCCTCTAGCGCGTATCATGGCTGCGAAGCGTTGGCGTGCCCCGCGGGGGGAGGGGTGAGGAGCCGTCTCCAGTCACGCCGCGCGGGCCGTGGCGCGCCCGCCAGCCGGCCAATGGTTTTCGAGTCGGCGTTGGGGTCCCACGGGTCCGATTTGGCCCAGCAGTGCGTCGATCGTTGCCCAGGTGCATTCACCAACGGTCTTAGGGAGATGTGGTTCCTGATATCAGAAAAAGAGGGTATATTTTAAAGGATAATTGCAGCGGCCGCCGGGAGCCGGAGAGTTTAGGTCCGCATGCGTTGCTCGCACATGCGCAGTCTCCCATTTAAGTCTTCTTTGAAGGAGCCTAAGGGGCCAGAAGATTTGTATATGAGGTGGATAGACAGGGTCTGGGTGTCGGAGATGGTCAGCTTGGCAGTGAGGGATTCACATGAGTCTACGTTTTGTGGAGTGGTGAGTCTCAAAGCTAGACTAGTTTTGTCAATTATGGCGAGGCCTCCGCCTCGGGATTTAGTACGTTCTATTCTCAGGAGAGTGGAATCCTCTGGAATGGCTAGCATGATCACTGGGCCTGCTGCTGAATGAAGCCAGGATTCAGTGATGGTGAGGAAATCCGTTTTTTCTGTCTGGAGTAAGTCGGGCTATTCCTGTGGCATGGGCCACCATGGAGCGGGCATTTATTAGGGCTCCTTTTATGCTAGTCTGTGTAGATTCCATTGGTAGTACCTGGGTGTTATGGTGGTGCTTCGGGTGGTTGTTGATGTCTCGGGTGAGCCGGCTGTTAAGCTGGAGTGGGTGCTGGGTATTGGTGGCTTTGTGAGTGGAGGTTTTGGTATTCGGCTGTGGGCCACTCAAGGTTCTGGTGGTGTTATTTATGAGAAGGCGTGAGGTGAGTGCCAGACTAGTACACAGGGAGTGGCTCTACTGGTTGGTAGAGCCAAATGCAGGCAGAAGCTCCAGATTGGTTTGTGGACTAGGCTAGGGTGCACAGCCTGGCTCCACAGGTGGGTAAAAGCAAAGACATCTAGGCAGAACCTCTAGATTGTGAAGGCAGTACCAGGATGCAGACTTATGTGGCTCCACTGTGCGGTAGAGCCAAATACACTAAAGATGAAAGAAACATCCAACATTTACTTTTTACAATTCACTCAACCACTGGTATCAGAATCAATGTCTCTGACATTTTTTTCCATGCCCCTCGATCTGCATGGCTGTAATTCACTTGCACACAGATCTTCATCATTTTAGAAATCAATTGTGTGATGTTCCAAGCAATGGGTCTGTTGTTTTCTCCCACCATAGTCTTTGTCAATAAGATGCTTATTCCTGTTTATGAAAATAACTGCACCCATGTGTGTCAGTGATGCATCTCCTGTGGTCTAATACAATAGCTCCAGGAACGTTAAAAACCTATTCACACTTCACGCTAGCCTGGTGGGGCATCTTATTGAACAAATACAGATTGCCACACTGACCACTTCGTATGGGATGGTATGTGTGGTATGGTATGGAGAAGTATTTATTAAGCACAAACATACATCTTGAAAGGGCATCACATCAGTGGAACTTGCCAAGCAAAAGTTGCAGTAGCTCGTCATCACCACCCAGATGGCATGTGTTGAGATCATAGGCATGACGCTCTAGTGGGCACACAGTATTTTCAAAGGTAGGTACCTAATGCATACAACAAGCCAGTCATTATGATTCTTTCTGAACTGTCAGAAGTCATGGACTATGAGCATGCACTGTCAAAAAAGTCTTTGAAGCAGTTGAGTTATGCACTGAGTTGTTGATCTCTGACTTTTGGCTCCCTATTCCTGTTCCATCTCGTCTTTCAGATGTCTCCTTAGTGTATCCTTACACATGGGTAGCATGTCCTCTTTTGAATGGCAGCGCCCTGCATGTTCCTCATCCTCCCACGCCTGCTATTTAAAGGTTTCCTATTTGACTTTGAAGCACGGCTTCAAAAAGATGCCAGGAGGTGTTCCCCTTAATTCCAACAATATATGAATCCGATTCGATGTTTGAGAGCAGATTCATGGTAAGTTGCCCAGCGTGTGTATCACCAGACAGTTCATAGTCTGGTGTTATTGCCCTGCTTGCGTATTAGCAGACAGTTCATAGTCAGGCAATATGTTGCATAGTACTAATTCCAAGAGGTACACCAGTGGAGGCACCTCGCTGAATGACGTAATTTTAATCCCTCGAAAATTGAGGTTATATTATTTCCACTCCTTTTTATGACTGCTGCCCTCCTTCGTTCATTTAATTTTACCCAGAGTCACTTTCCTTTTCAACTTCTGCCAGCAATCTAGGCATACTTTTCTAGTCAGTTATGTCACCATCAGTTTCTTTATTTTTTTTTTAATTGTGACGTTTCTATTCTTGCTCAGTTATGCTACAATCCGTTTCTTTATTTTTTTTATTGTGACTTTTCTATTCTTGCTCAGTTATGCCACAATCAGTTTTTACATTTTTTTTAATTGTGTTTTGGTTTACAGAAAACCAGTCACAAGCTTTAAAATACAATGCTGGAAAAAAAAGAAATAAAAGAACATTACAAAGAAAATAAGTACATAAGCACAAGGAAAACACATAAAAACAACCATTACAAACACAAATTCAATAACGAACATCATATGGCCTTGCAATTTAGCGAGACATTTCTACTCTCAATTTCCTCAAAAATCTCCAAAAGGAATCTGCACAGTGCTAATATCAGCAAAACATTCTCGCGCCACATAATGAGAGACCAAAACATGTACACTGCGTCTTATCCATAAAATGGCGCACCCTTTAATTATTCAAAGTTGGACAAGCCGTGACCTAATGTCTTAGTGGCTCTGGTGTCTTGACACCCCCACAGAGATGACATTCAGACCCCAGATGACTGTGAACTTTCATGAAGCTATACGTTCAAGCGTAGGCGAAAGCGGAGGCACATATTACGCATCTTACTGAATGGAAAAAGGTTTAAGTACCTTGGTAAATCACCATTTTTTATCAGCATTTTTGCATATTCTTCTTATGTACTAAAAGTACTCATTGGTCAATGGTTTCTTACCAATCCTCCATGAATAGTTTGTGTTTAATAGTTGCAGGAAGTGTAATGAGTTCATCTTCAGTTGAGTTGATATGATCTAAAAGACATTTTAGTCTTCAGAACATTAATGGTTTCTACTGACCTATCCCCCATAATTTTCCTCAGAGCGATGTACAGCAAATTTGGTGAAGGAGAAATTAACTTTGCATAGCTGGACAACTGTCTCCATAAAAATCTTGCTTGCAAAGAAATAAACTCCAATTCGTGTCTGAGGATAGCGTTGGGAACAGCCCTAGATAGGCCCAGTGTATGTTTCCATATTTGTCCCTGTATTATGTTTAGGAAAAGGCTCAAGTCCAGCGTGGACATGTCCAGCCCGTATAGTAAGATCGGTTCTATCTGGCCAGATAACATTTTAGTAAAGGTACAATGGTAAATTTACACATGAAGCCTTTTGAGCTGTGACACAAGAGTCTGAAACGTATCTCTAAGGGATTGTTTCCAGGCCGCCATTGAGATGGATTTGGATAGATTGTATCCCAAGTATCCCATCGAAGACACTCTCTCAATCTTTTGGCCAACAATTTCCCAATACAGGGGCCCTCATTATGAGTCTTCCGATAACCCGCTGGTGCTACCGGCGGGTTACCGCCAGACTCGCCTTACAGTTTCTGCCTCCTGATATCCCGGTGTTACTGGGATATTACAAGTGGCAGAGGATCTGTAAATTCCCATTCTCGTGGAGTCTGATATAACTCCACGGTAAAGGGAACCCTGAAGCACCAGCACCGTTAGTAACGTTCCCAGTGTTTCAGTGAAAAATCTGCCGGTTGGGGCCAGAGCTACCGGCAGGTCAGGGTTGCCAGTAGTTCACAGCCCCTAAAGGCAGACTTGTAGTTTGCTGGTCCAGAAAAGGTGCTGGTAGCCATTGATACCAGCAGTTTTTTGCAGACCGGCCAACTTGTTATGAGGCTTGGGCTTTTTCTGGTTTTTCCTAGTTGTGAAGATGACAATTTTCAATTTTTCCATTGGTCAATAAATTATTGACACAGGTACAGTGGAACAAGGAAAGCCTTCGCTGTAGATCAATTGCCATCTGATCAAGGTGCTGGTAACCATTGATACCGGTAGTTTTTTGCAGACCGGCCAACCTGTTATGAGGGCCATGGTCTTGGGCTTTTTCTGGCTTTTTCCTAGTTGTGAAGATGACAATTTTAGATTTTTCTCCATTGGTCACTAAATTATTGACACAGGTACAGTGGAACAAGGAAAGCCTTCACTGTAGATCAATTGCCATATGATCAAGGAAGACCAGGTCATCAGCGAAGGCCAACCAGTTTAACATTATATATGGCCCAAACTCACTGGAAAGATATTATTGTTTTCCCAGAGAAGGTTAATGTCACTGATGTAAGCGTTAAAAATAACATGGGCCAAAACGCAAATCCTACCAATGTTTTAATAGGTTTCGACAAAAAACCTTCCCTGGAGAGCCTAACCTTCATAGTTGTGTCACAATGCATTTGTTTTATCAGCTAGCTGCACTAGTTTCAGAGGCACTTGAAAGTCCAGTAACTTATTCTGCAGAGTAGATCTCTCAACCTGATCAAAAGCACTGCTTAAATCAATCAATGTCGTGAATATGGTATCACTTGAAGCTTTCTTCACCCCAGCTTGTAAATGTGCCATAATGGTCGCGTTTAATGCCATCCCCATTTGGCGTTTCAAGTCCACCTGGAAGGGAGTAATAGCACCCTATTGAGAGAAAGTGCTGTTAAGATCTCTTAGCAAAAGTTAACAGAATATTTTGCTAGCAGCATCCAGCAAGGCTATGGTCCTATAGTTTTCCGGTTTACTGCAGTCGGCTTTTTTATAAATCGGAATAAGTATAGACTCTCTCCATGTGGGCGGAATGAGGTGTTTCTTATATATGTTGTTAAACAAAGCTTTCAAAAAAGGAAGCCATATATCTGGAGTGATTTTGATTGTTACTGGGGCCAATCCCTCTGGGCCAGTGACCCTAGAGGCCTTGCCTCTGGATATGGCCCGCAAGATAGCATGCTCTGTCCAGGGCCAAACCCCAGAACTATGTACCCCGTTGTGGTTCAGTCTTCAAGGGTAAACCCAGCCGGGCAAGAGTATTTGTTACTAAGGTACTCAACCCAAACCTCTTCCGGTATGGGACAAGTTATTTGGGGCTGGAGCTTACTCAATTTGTTGTTACTCTTTGACCAAAAGCCAACTATGTCATTGCCCATTATACACTTGAAAATCATCTGATTGTCTTTTATGGACATTTCCATCGTCAAGCTTTTAACATAGTTTTTATGGGACTGTACAATAGCATTTCTACAAATCATAAATTGCCAGGAGAAAAGACCCTGCTTTGCAAGATCTCAAAGCCTAGCTCTTTTCATCATTTTTGACTTTGCTATCCATGTATCAAAAGTGTGCTTAAAAGGTACATTTGTTATCACCCTACCTTTATTAGATAACTTGTTCAGGCATTTGCGAATCACCAGACAAAAAAGATCTTAAAGAGAGATGAGGGGTAATATTACCCCCATTACACTGCAAGAAGTTAAACTAGTAAACTGTTACATTTTTGAGACACGTACACTCGTTCCATTTAACCGTTCACACACCCCTGTCTCCCGTGTAGGTGATAACATAGCCATGGTAAGGTATAAATCGCAAGACCCGATTTCAATCTACATCGAAAAATACAGAATAATACATAGATATGGGGGCCCGCACACTTTCGTTAACTCATGTAACACATACAAATTGTCAATCCAAGACTGCCTGGTTCCCCTGTGCCAGGTGTAAGGGCCTTTACCCCCCAAAACCTCATCACATGGAACGAGAGTCAGCCCCCACCCCAACATAAATTAATCCCAATAAGCACCTTGCAATACATTAAGAGGAGTAGTTGGGAGATCTACCACAAATATTTATTAATCTTGGCACCCCCCATCAGCTTTACAACGTTTGTGCAATTTGTCCTTGACTTGGCTTATCTGCTGCTAAAACTCTTAACCTTGCCAACGTTTTTTTCTTGTCTTGACCATTATTCATCTGTTCTCATGGGTCTGCATGTCCACGTTCTCACTCTTATTCAGTCTATTTTGAATTCTGCTATGTGCTTGTTTTGCTCTCTTTCTCCTAGTTCTTCCATTGCCCCATCTCTTGTTTCACTTCATTGACAGCCTTTGCATGCTCTCCTCTGGCTTCACTTTCTTCGTATTATTTTCAAGTGTATCCATGGTCTCCCTCCCCCTTAATTACTTCCTTGGTGTCGATATACTTTCAATCGTGGGCCCTTTGTACTTTATCTCAATTTCTACTAACAGTACCCTATACCTCTTGTGCTCGATCTTATTTTCATATTTACCCGGTTAGCTCCTAAAATTTGCAATCCCCTTCCTTTCCTTTCTCTGTGCATTCTGCTACATTGGGTGCTTTTCGTTCTTCTCTTAAAAATATCTTCTTACTTGTTCTTCAATAAAATACTCCTTTATGTTTGATCAGTTGTGTAAATTCTCTTAATCATTGCAACTATGCACATCACTTTGGAGAAAGCATTTTATGAATTTAAATAAATATGTATACATATGTAAAGATGACACACTGGTGCGTTTTGTGTGTCTCACACTTCCTGTGTGCAGTGCTTTCATTTGACAATTGCCAGGGTTTGTCAGTATCTGCACCCTCTCATTCTCTCTCTTGGTGTTCTTTAATATCGGTGATATTGTCAAAGTAAAGGCGTCAATGTCTCGAATTTGAATCAGAAAATGGAGCATAATATTTCTTATGTTCTTCATGTTTCTAACGAAATCAGGGATGAAGAATTTTCAGGAATCATCTCTTGTACCTCATTCGTGTAGTTCTATCTTTCTTGCTGAGCGGATGTCATCTATTCTTCTTTTCCTCTTGCGCCTCAGGTAGTGGGGGCTCAGCTTGCTCCTCCTCCTCCTCCTCCTCCTGAGCACCATATGCTGGCACCTGATGCAAGTGCATATGCACTGCATACACAATAAAGATTGCCCAAGCGACTAGCGCAGGAAGTCTTGATTCTATTAAAGACACAGAGGTGAGCATTATGCTTCAACTTCTTTATTTACTGCTAACCACAGCTTTTTAAATCTTGAACACCAATCCTCTCACTATCCTACTCCCCCTTCTCCTCGCTAACCCATCCCACCTTCTCGTTTGCAGATCCGCCAGAGCGCTTGGGGACCAACTCCGTTGGTGACGGTGCACAGTACAAATACCTTTAATATTTAACATTTATATTTCTTTTTTTTCTTTTTTTTAATTGTTTTACAGTTCAAACTTGTGCAAATAACAAAGAAAAGCATTACAGACTCAAGACTTGGGCATACTAAATCCCCCATGAGGCTCTGCTGCTTGGTAGTCCTCAGCCTCCATCTCACTGTCCAATCCGGGTGCCCTTTCCACTATAAGTCTCTGTCCCACAGGGTCCCTTCCTCATCTTTTTCAGCTGCTCTCAAAACGTGAACCAAAGTCTTAAAATCAAACTCAATGCTCTTGGATGTCCGAGCGGGGTCCTGTCTCTCTTTCAATCCTCTGCTGCCTCGTGCTCAAGCTTCTATCTGCATCTCTTTCGGAACTCTTATTACTGTCTCTTACTGTCTCCAAGTATCCTATTCTCGATGATTCTTTTGCTCTTCCCGTATGCAAAAAGAGATTTGCAATGTTAGGGTGGGGGAATACGCTCAGCTTCTTCACATAAGCATTCACATTACTGTTATGACATAAACAATAATACAATTCATATAATGATCACGGTACGCATATTCCTGCTTGGCGGGATAATGCTCGCCTCCATGTCTTTAATAGAATCAAGACTTCCTGCGTTAGTTGCTTGGGCAATCTTTATTCTATGACAAGACCAGAGGTGAGCATTATGCTTGTTCAAAGCTTTCCACCACTGCAGATGCTATATCGGAGACTGGCTTAAAATAAAAGGTTCTGAACACTGAATCGCTTGACCAGTCTCCCGCCTTCATGATCTCCTGCAGGAGAACTCCAGCTGCAAAAGCTCAAGAGGCCATAGCACCTCTGGTGGAGTGCGTCCCAAACATCGTAATGTCTATACCCGCCAGTTCGATCACTTTCTTCACCCATCTTGCTATAGTGGCTGAAGCTACCGCTTTATATGGCTTTCTATGCGCTATAAGTAGCAGACTAACGCCTGCAGGTCTGATTGCTGCTGTTGCTGCTTCATATGCATTGCGCTACACACAATTTATCGTTGTCTGGAAAGTATGGGTACGAGATCACTTTAGAATTGGTCTTTGTTAAACGCTATCCCCTCTGGGTAGAATACATTCCTATCTATCTCCAGGGCCTGCACATCCGAGACCCTTCTGCAGGACACTAAGCAGAGTAGGGTTGCCAACTTGCCTGAAAGATGTTTACCCGACAGTAAGACGTTTCTCGGCCACTGCTCGAACAGATACAGAATCTTGTGGACATCCCACAGAGACGAATATCTCGGCATAAGAGTCTGTCTAACTTTCACTTCTTTTAACAGCCTTGACACACCTGGGTGCTCCACCACCGGAGCGCAGTCTACAAGTTTGTGTCCAGCGGAAATCACGGACCTATACACTCCTACCATCCTGAATGCCCTACCGGCAGAGGGTAGACTAGCTAGGAAGTTCACTACTTGAACTACAGGTGCTGAAATGGGAGAAATACTCCTCCCCCTGCACCACAACTCCCAGGCTTGCCACACAGAATTATAGCACCGGATCGTGGATGGAGCCCACGATACATTGATAAATCCTGCAGCTTCCTCTAAAAGCCCTGGCAAGCGCCATCTATGCCTGAAATTCTGCATGCCAACAGCTTTAATGTCTGGTCCTGTATCAGAGGGTGTGGGGCTTCTGCCGGGTCGAACAGGAGATCTGGCCTGTGCACAATCCTCTGAGGGAAATCCGTAGAAAGTTCCATCAAAACTGGAATCCAGGCTTGCGATCTCCACTCCGGCGTCACTATTACTATCTCTGCTTTGTCCCCGCGGACATTTGCTACTACCCCCGCCAGCATCGCGAAGGGGGAAAGGCATAATGTGTCTGATTCCCTCAATGGTGCAGGAATGCATCCGTTCCCTGAGCCTCCGGGTCCAACTTCCAACTGAAGTATCTCATCAGTTGAGTGCTCAATCGTGAGGCAAACAGGTCTATGTTCAAGGGGCCCCATTCTGCTCCAGCTTCTTGAAGACCGCTCTGTGAAGCTTCCAGTCACTGTAATCTAGCAAGTACCGGGAGTTCCAGTCCGCCACCGTATTTAGGGCCCCTGGAAGATACTCTGCTCTGACCGATATGCTCTTCTGTAGGCAACTGTGCCATAAATCCTTCACTAGCTCTGCCAGCATTCTGGATTTGGTGCCTCCTAGCTTGTTTATATATCGCACCACCAATATATTGTCCATCCTTAGGAGGATGGAACAGTGTGCTTTGCCTTTGGTAAAAGCTTTTACTGCGAAGGACCCTGTGAGAATCTCTAAGCAATTGATGTGCAAATCTAGCTCTTCCTGGGACCACTTTCCTCCTGTCTCTGTCTTGCGGCATCGGGCTCCCCAGCCCGACATGCTGGCGTCTGACTCTATAGTGAGTTCTGGAACATCTCTGAAGATGGCTCAGCCGTTCCAAACTGCCATATTGTGGAGCCACCAAGTAAGCTCTGTCTTGCTCTCTTCGTCTAGCGGGACTAGTCGATGGTACCTCCAGCCCTTCATTAAGTACTTGATCTTCAGTCTCTGAAAAGCTTGATAGTGTAACAGCCCATGAAAAATCACTTGAATGGATGCTGCTAGTGGTCCCAAGATCCTGGCTAGGATCCGTAGTGAGATCATCAGCTTCATGAGCGCTACTCTCAGATCCTTCTTGATCGACCTTATCTTTGGTGCTGGCAGTTCTAAGGTAGCTTTTCTCGTATCTACAGTGAAACCTAAACATTCTAGTCGCTTGGTTGGTGTTAGTTCTGATTTGTTTCTGTTTACTAAGAAACCTAGACTGGAAATTAAGTTTATTGCCCATTGAACCTGCTTTAGCAACCGACCTCTGTCTTCTGCCATGAAGAGGATATCGTCTAAGTAGACGATCATCCGAATACCCTGCTCTCGGAGTGCTGCTGCTACGGGCCTCATGAGCTTGGTGAATGCCCATGGTGCCGAGGCTAGTCCAAATGGTAGACTTTTGAACTGCCAATCTTCCTCTCTCCAGATGAATCTTAGGAAAGAGCGGCAACGTGCTGCTATCAGCACTGTCAGGTATGCATTCTTCAAATCTGCGTGAGCCAATCCCCATTTCTGAGCAGATCTCCTACCAGATGGATTCCCTCCATCTTGAAATGTTTGTACACTAACAAGCTGTTCAGCTCTTTCAAGTTTATTACTGGACGAACTTTGTCCTTGCGATGGACTAGGAACATGCTGCTCAGAAAGGAAGGCTTGCTTGACGTTGCTCTTTCTATGGCGCTCTTCTGTAGTAGGGCCTGAATCTCTGCGTCTAACAACGCTTCCTCTGCTTGTGCCATCTGGATGCGCCGAGGGGGACGTTCCTGCTTTGGAGGCTAGGAACTCCAACACAAAACTTTGCACCGTTCGCAGAAGCCATGCATCTGAAGACAGATTGCGCCAGCTGCGCAAAAAATACATCGTCCTGCCCCCCACTGAAGGATAGCTCGCTGCGCTCTTGCTCACCTGTGGTACTGCTTTGGTGCCGATAAAATCCACACCCCCGACATCCTCAGTAGCCTCTTCCTCTGTTGGGGAAGGATGCGTCTTGCTGGCGAGATTCCCAATACCGTGTTCTGGGACCTTGTAGTCTTCTGTTATTGAAGCAGCCGGCCGATCAGCTCCTATATCGGCCGGCCCGGCAAACACTCTTCCTGGAAACACCTTCCTGATGGAGGCTTGGGCTTTCTCCAAATTGATAAATGTCCCGACCAATGTATTCATTTCCTTAACAAAGGTATCTCTGAAAAGGAGGCCTTGAGCACTTTTGCTGGCTTCGTAAGAAGCTAGGTTGCCTAGCTTACTATCTATTCTTAAAAGCATGGATCGGCGTCGCTCAGAAGATATCGCACAGTTGGCGTTGCCCAACATGCAAACTGCCCTATGGGCCCATACTGCCAGCATAACAGGGTCTTTAGCCCTCTCAGCTAGGTCCATTATTTTCGCGAAGGGTCCCATCCGATCTAAGAGCTTGTCTTGACATGTCTGCCACGCCCAATCCATGCCCTTCCTGGCATCCTTCCCTGCCTCTGTTATGAAGGTCAGCATTTTGGCATCGAGCTCAGGTGTATCGGCTACCTTCCATGCTAGCTCCGGTCTCGGACACTCCGCCCTGATTCGGAATCTGGTATCTTTTTCCAGAGGTTTTCTCATCTTTTGAGACATGTACACAGCTACCCTTGGTGAAGTGGTCCAGTCTGTGGACCTTGGGTGCCTAATGGTGTCCGTTTCAAACATGTCTGACATGTCTTCGTCGTCTTGGGGGCTCGCCACACTGCTAGATTTGGGCTCACCGGGGATCTTCCCCTGCGAGGCCACGCTCTCCTTACTTAAGCTCTGGCCATCATCCTCAAGTTCCTCTTCCTGCTCTGACTGTTCTGCAGATGATGTAACTTCCCCTGTATTTTGCACCCCTGGGGTAGGGGGTATGAGGCTGGGCATGGCTGCTTTTGTCAAAAAGGCATTCTTAAGCCTGCTGAATGTGTCAGCCACCTCCTGGGGCTTTTTCATCTTCCCCGTATTTGCGCCCGGGGGAGTAGAAGAGTGTTTCCTCTTCCGGGCTACTTTTCTTCCCTTTTCATCATGTTTCAGAGGCTCTTGTGTGGAGGTCCCCTCACCTGGTCATCAAGCGTGCCCGCCTTCTTGCCCAACATTTCTTCCAGGATTAACAACCTGTCTTGTAGAGGCCTGACTCCTAGAGCAACAGCTTGTACTAGAGAGTCTCCTAGACCCTTTTTGAAGCTATAGGAGAGGTCTATCTCATCTCCCAAATACTCTTGCTCTGGCTCTTACTCTCTCTCACTCCCCTCGCTCCAAGCTTGTTCTCCCATGCTGTAGGCCATAGGAACTGCTGCAGGCACTTGCTTCACTGAGGAACAGATCTTTGCCTAGTAGGCTGTAGTCCCCTTTCAGATTGATTTGCAGCTTTTCTTATTCTTTGCTTTTTTTTTATAAATTAGTCTGCCTCTTATCCTTCTAGCGAATCGCTAATGCAATAGCATTATTAGCCTTTTCTGGGAGCGAGAGGTAATGTTTTCTCTAAATAAACCGTTAGTTCGTGATCAATGCGCTACTGCGCATGTGCAAGCTCTCCCACCTGTTTCTGAGGAGAGTTGCGCTTGTTGCGTGCTCGCGTATCCAGACAATCTCATCAGGAAATGCAGGCAATACGTTTGTGAATTCCTGCGACCGCCCAGCTGAGCTCCGACACGAGTGACATCACTCGCGAGCTCAGCTGACATTCGCGCTGCTAAATCATGAGGCGAAAAAACAGTTCTACAGCGCTCGAACGAAAACCTTGCACTACGCGTTGATAGATAAGAAAAATGCATGTGCCCCCTTAAAAACTTTACGCTGCGCATTATATTTGCGTGAAATCTTAATTTCATGTTACATCGCTCATCACTAATACCATAAGGCAATACAATGACAGAGTAAAGGCAATACAATGACAGAGTATCAGGGCACTTATCTGTGTGGCTGCAGCAAAAAAGAAGAGGAAGGGACCCTGTGGGACAGAGACTTGTAGTGGAAAGGGGACCCGGATTGGACAGTGAGATGGACTGAGGACTATCAAGCAGCAGAGCCTTACGGGGGCTGTAGTATGCCCTTGTCTTGTGTCTGTGATGCTTTTCTTTGTTATTTGCACAAGCTTGAACTGTAAAAAAAAAAAGGAAATATAAGATTTAAAAAGCTGTGGTTACCAGTAAATAAAGAAGTTGAAACATAATGCCCGCCTCCGGTCTCGTCATAGAATTGCATTTCTCCTGATGAAAAAGATTCTATTGAGATAGATGGCCATGGTCTTTGCAGGGGAAAAGACCTGGCTGGCACAGTGACCTGCATACTATCTGGCCAATCTGGACTTCTCCAGCGCAAACCCCCTCACTACTAGCCACCCCCAACCACACTTGGGTATTGCAGCAGATTCTGAAATGTTAATTTACTTCACCTTGTCCCTTCAATAAATGCACAAGAGGTCCAAAGTGTATTGGCCTTTGTCTCTGCCTACCAAATGAACCTGGGATTCTCAGTGTTTAGCATTCTCCTCCACCTACTAAATGCATCAGCAGTTCTCAGTGCTTTGGCCTACTCCTATGCCTATTAAAGACGCCTTGGGTTATCAGTGCTTTGGTCTCCTCCATCACCAAGTAAACGCACAGGGGGTTCTGTATTGAGCACTGCGGGGACAGGAAGCATTGTTTCACTGTTTATTCATTAAAATGAATACAGGGAAATAGAGAGCTCCATCAACAGCCTTCAACCATCCTCCTCATTCTTCATTCTCCATCACTGCAAGCCATCCATTCCACATAGCATTATTACACATTGTGACGGGGCGTCCGCCACAAATAGCCATGATGTACTCAGTAGTAAGTTCAAAGGGTCTTTATTGGAACTTTACAAAAGGGTCCTTTAAGGTCTACCATGGTCTAAAGGGGAATTGGTGCTAGGGCCGCCCCTTGCTATCTGTCTACTGCTGGTTAGCTCACTCCCTAGCCCAGGCATCCCTAAAGGGGATGTTAGTTTCTCGCCAATGGGGATACCTGTCTGTCTGTTGGCTGTCTTATTCAATTGATGTTTCCTTGAGACAGTGGCTGACTAACTGCCTTGAATTTGGTGACTGGGGAAGGGCTGGAGGAGGCTTTATAGGGACTAGTAAACCCCACACCCTTCTTGCTGCATTTCTGACCTGGATCCTGTAATGGCTTCCAGGAATCATGTATGCTTTCTGGCCTCCCTGGGGCTTTTACCAATATTAGTGGGGCTCATTGTCCCTGTGCAGGCCCCTGTGGGACCTTTGTTTAATGAAATGGCCTTCCTGGTGGGCTAGTGGCCCCCTTGAAGCCCTGTAATGAGGTGGCTAGTGTTATTGCAGCCGTTGCATCCATTGATTTTTCCAGGCCAGGGCTATGACGCTTGCCACATCCCACGGCATAACATCGACGGTTGCTACACGGCCCCAGCATCTTCCCTGCAATCGCTTCCCCTCGGGCTGTGGTGCTGCTCTGGCTGTGGCTGGATCCTACCTTGCCTTGCCGCCGACATCCTTCAGATAAGGAGAGCTGGAAGGGGGTCCGCCCTCATGATGGGACCGGTTGGGGTTATTGGAGTTGGGCGGCTCCCTCCCCCACTTTGACAGAGCCTGAAGGCAGGCAGCGTCTTAGCATCCACTTTCCTTCTGAAGTGACCGTTCATCAACTGACGCATTCTTCTATATGCCTCGTCTTCTTGTACCACAACCAATCTTGACACTCGAAGTATGATATCTGGTCTGAAAGAAAAGGACCTTCCAAATCTTTGGTCACTCCTACATAACTCCTACTTCTTATTTATTTACTATTACATTTACAGCATGCGCAAAACCAAGCAGGCATCCAGGCACTGAAACCTGGGGTGGGGGTGAGGGTGTTCAGGGAGGAGACAGGGAAGAAATAGGAGGGAGGGGTAATGTTACAGTGACAATATTTATAAAGTTCTCGATCGTAGGGGTAAAGATGTCTTGTCCTCAGGATCATAGTCAGTTAAACAAGCAAGTTTTCAATTGTTTTCTGAAAGGCCAATAGCAATGCTCAGCCCGCAAGTGGGGACGAAGGTTGTTGCAGAGGTGAGCTGCTGTGACCAGGAAGCTGGAGCCCCCAGTTCTGCTGCATTTGAAGCACAGGGTGGACAGTAAGTTGCAGTAGGGTCAGGCATGTCATTTCACCAAAATGCTAAGGGTAGCAGAAGTGACATCACATGACCCTTGACCTCTGATGACATCACAGGGCGTGATGCAATTTGACCCACGCCTAAGTGACATCACAGGAAGTGATGGCACACAACCTTCAGATTCGTCTAACACCCATGTTTCCAGGTGCTGTCATTTCAGCCAGATATAACGACCAAGGCAGAGAGGGAGACATGATTTGTCCAGGATCACACATTTGGGGAATGTCATTTTCCAGATTCGACATGGGGCCTACGTGTAAAACGTACATAATGCAGTACTTGTAATAGTGTAACTGAAATCTCTAAGGCAGGCTACAGCTAGTGTATGACACATCTATATTGTATATCAATGGACAGAGAAGTACTCATTATCTGTGGCATTGATGAACAAGCCAAAAATGCTTTGAGCTGGGGAGGTGTGCACTGTCTGTTTACCCAGGAGCTTAATGCTGCACGAGCAAGGCCTGTACATTAAATAATTGATCAGGATTTAGTATTAACAAAATTCCCTCGTTATAAATGTATCTATGGGTCAGCTATCACTATGATAGAAGAAACCTATTGTGTGGGTGTAAACTGAGGTCATTTGTCTCTGGGTGCATTTATCTTTAAGTTTTGTGACAGGCAAAACATGTTGTCCCCCACAACCCAGAGCCCAACGTAACACCTTAATGTCCTAGGCTTTGATACATGACTCTTCTTCAATCTATTTTTGAATAGGGTGAGGTGTGGGGGAGGCTGCACTTCCCTCAAGAGTGAGGCTCAATCCATCCACGATTTTCAGAGCTCCATGTGCGAAGTGCGTTATTTAATGACAACCCCCCAGGACCAGCCCAAGAATGAAGCTTCCACAAAGCCCTTTCCAAGAAGGAGTTTGAGTGGGGAGGGGTGGGTCACTCCATGGCTCCCTCACTTCTTAGACTCCAGTGTTCAGAGCTTATTGTCTTAAACTGTGTTGCACCAGAGCAGGGTCCTTGTCGAGTTTGCGGGCCCTCTCAACCGTTCACATCACACTTGAATGTGTTCTAGGTGAGCAGAGCCCAATCAGTCGCATAGCAAAAAATTGTGGGCCCCCCTGGCTCCTTAACAAAGGACAGTGTATGCCACATGGTGGGACAGCACGGACCACCACATGTGTGCAATGTCTATGATGATTATGGACAGGAGCATACACTACTCCAAGTGAAAGAAGTAAATATGTCTTTCAATCAAAGTTTAAATGGTTCACAAACTGTAGAAAGAATTGGGCGGTGTCTGGTCGCCAAATATACCAGTAACCACTTGTGGTTGGTGAGTGGTTTTATTGGAGGGTGTAAATATTTGCCACAAGTATGTGACTGCGACCGAGCATAACGAGGGGGCCAGAACTAACGAAAACGGTTTTGGGAGGTCAGGGGGATTCTTCCCACTCCCATGAAAACATTTTTTGAATAATGGGTTAAAATGGTGCATTACACAGTACACATTCTGTGAAAATTTGTGTAAAAGGCTAGACAGTTTGCAATCGGTTGTGTAGAATGCAGGGTAACTCATGAAAAAAGTACAATAGATGCAAGCCACCAAAAGTGCACAAGCACATTTCCCAATGCATTGCCATGCTGGTCCCTTCCATATATGGCAGTATAAAAAATATTTTCATGCTGGCTGTGCCCATACATTTCCATCTTGGCTCCACCAACATATGCTAGTATTCCCATATAAGAACATACTCATGTTCGCTTTGAGATGTTTTTTATAGTATCATGACTGGCACTAGGCTCAAAGCGGGTTCTGCCAATGTATGCCAGTACTCCTATATAAGAAAATACTCCTGTTGGTTTAGCCATTCAAAGTGACATGTCACAATCAAAAAACCTGTCCAAACTGGTTCTAATGTAAGCCAGTATTTTTTGTATACTTTATTTTTGCATTTTCAACTACAACAAACAGAACAACTTGACATCCGAGTCTCACTCCCCCCATCCCCAACTTTCTCGTACAAGTATTGCAGTTGAATCACGGCCTCGAGCAGTTAGACAATTGGCTGACTTTCTTCACTTTTTACAAAATATCAGTCTCGGAATGCCACCAGAAAGTGAATGTAAGGGCCTCAAACTTCAGGGGGATGTGCATGCAGAGTCCTGATGAACGATGTTTCCATGTCATGACATTAAGCGACATCTTAGAGCCATGAACGTACACCGGGTGGACAACCTCTTCCCCATGTTATAGCTACCCTATTGCGTGCCAAAACTAGAAGCAGACCGGCCAACTACGTCACAGCAGGTTTTAGGGGCCTGGTACATCCCAGTAGTGCAGTAAGTGTACTGAACTCCAGCTATTCTCCCACGATCAGCGAGGTTTTGGACAATACCTCCAACCAGAACTGATTGACTCTCAGGCATTCCCATGCCAGGTGCAGGAAGCGTAGCTACATCTGGAGCATGCCTCTGAGATGGACGGACAGTGTTTGTGTAGCCTGGCTGGAGTGTGGTACACCTAGTGGATGAGTTTGTATTTGGAGTTGAGAGAAACCTTCTGGGTCTTCCTCAATATATATGCCCAGTCCTCATCTTCAATGGGGGTCCGTACAGATGCCTCCCACATTTTATTAGGGGTTTCCATCCCGTCCGTCAAGTCGCCCAAGAGGTCTCTATAGATCTGTGTGGTCAACAGGCCATCTCCTTGTGTCTGAATTACCCCATGTAGCAGCTGTCATTCTGACGGCTGTGTTGAGAATGAGGGAAAGAAGGCTTTGAACGTGTGGCATAGTCTATAGTACACATATATATCTAGGGCTGAGTCCGCTCCTCGCGCTTTTGCATGTTGGAGCTTAAAGAACACCCCGTCTCTGAGTTTTATGTTCAATTTGTCCGCGCACTGCAGATATACACCTCTCTAATGTTATTGGTAGCCTGGGGATATGTCTTGCTGGCAGGAGTGGCAAGAATTGACTAGAAATACCAGTTTTTGCTGACATCTTTCTCCATATTGGATACGTGATCATGACCACATTTAGTTCTCCGATTATCACCGCTCTCAGCAGGTTGGGGGTCTTCAGAGCTCGTTCTATTTGGACATATGGTTGAACGAAGTGGGTGGCATACCACTGCCCCAGGTACTGTGCTTGCGCTGCCCAGTAGTAGCGTTCTAGGTCTGGTAGGGCTAGTCCTCCCTTTGCCATTGGTTGGATAAGCGTTGTGTAGGCTACCTTTGCTGGTTTGCCAGCCCATAGCAGATCCAGGACTAGGCCTCGCAGGTGCTGAAAAAAGGCTCCTGACAGCAGCAGAGGAACATTTACAAAGAGGTACAGAAGTTTGGGCAATATCATAATTTTAACAGCAGATACTCGTCCTGGTAGTGTGAGTGGAAAGTGACACCATCTTGTTATCTTGTTATCTTTCCTTGAAGTGTTTCTACGGTTTTCCCGTATGTGTCACAGAACAATTCCTCGTGTCACCCTTAGGTACCTTGTTCCAGAGGATTCCCACCTAAGGTTAAAGTCGTGCTGGAATTCGCTGGTTTTTGCCATAAGGGGAAACACCACTGACTTACGTTGGTTAATTTTGAGACCTGGGAATACCCCAAACCTAAGGACCTCATCACCGAATTCAAGTTAACTTCTGGCTCGCTAATGAAGAGGACCATATCATCAGCGTATAATGATATAATCAACTTGTGTGGTCCCAGACTAAGTCCTCTCTCAATTTGTCGCTCTCTCACACCTGCAGCGAGTGGTTCCATCTCAAGAGCAAATAATAGGGCTAACAGAGGGCAGCCTTGTCTAGTCCCCCTTTTCATTTTGAATGGTGCTGACTGCGCTCTTCCCATTGTTATTTTGGTGGTAGGGTTGCTGTAAAGGAGTGAGACCAGTTTAATAAAGAAGGCCCCCAGTCCTAGCTTCCGCAGCACAGCAAAAACGTTTGGCCATTCAACGGAGTCAAAGGCCTTTTCTGCATCCAAACGTATTGCAACTGCCAGAGTTAAGGGGTCTCAAGCTTCCACGATCCCGAAGAAGTGTTGGATGCCAAATGACGGGTTTCGTTTGGGTATGAATCCCGCCTGCGCGGCTACTACCAGCCCGGACATCAGTGGGAGCAGCCAGTTGGCCGGGTTTTAGCAAATATTTTATTGTCCACATTTATTTAGGAGATTGGCCTGTAAGAGACACAATCTTTGGAGGGTTTCCCAGGTTTATGCAGTAGAATCACGGTGGCTTCCTACATCGTGGGGGGTAGTGTTCACTTTTCTAGTGCCTCTTCATACACCAGGAAGAGGAGCAGTGCCAGGGTACGAGCTAGTGCCTTGATTGCAGCTAATATTTCCTCAAGGGTGATCGGTTTGTTAAGAGATTCCCACAAGTTCCATTCCGCCCAATACAGTTCAGTTTCCTCCAGGTAGTCATGAAGGGCTTCTGAGTCCTTCGAGCACTTGGAGCTATACAGCTCCTTGTAAAATGCTCGGAACACTTCCGCGGTGTCTACCTCAGAGTGGACCATTTCCCCTTGTGGGTCTTGTATACTTTCCATGAAGGATGGGGATCTATCAGCTGCTATCAGCCGTGCTAGGAGTGTCCCTGGCGTTTGGCCTTCGCCATACTGTCGCACTTGGTGCCCCCTTGCCAGAAACCAAATCTCTCAATCCGTGTTTGTCCTGAACGTGTCTAGTTCCTCGCAAAGATGGGCTAATGTCTGGGGTTCATGTTTTCTGCGTATTCACCCTCTATTGCTTTAATCAAAGTTTCCCTCTCTGTATGTTCCCATCTGATAACCTGCAGGATTCCATTCTCCTTGGACGAGACCACTCTGACGTAGCACTTAAGTTTAAGAGTTTCCCATAAAACCCTGCCAGAGGAGACCGACCCCTTGTTGTGCAAAAGAAGGGACTGAATCTCTTCCCGTAGTTCTTGGACGAAGACCGGGTCTTGGAGTGACCCTGACTTGTACCTCCAGGAGTACCTCCCGCACCCGCCTGTCTCAGGTGTACACTCTAGTGTTACTGGGGAGTGGTCGGAAAGTGTTCTAGGGAGAATGTGACTGTCCCCCCAGAAGAATCTTCCTTCTTGGGACAGTTGTGAAGATGACAATTTTCAATTTTTCTAGCAGTCTAATCTAGAGCTTGAGCTGTGGGCCCAGGAGTGGTATTTGAAATCCCAGACCTGTGGGTGGTGGAGTCTCCATGCATCGATTAGGTTGTATGCTGTGCAGATTTCCTGAACTTGAAGGCCTGCTTTGGTCATCTCGCCCAGGGACGCACTGGACCTATCCCACCGGGGGTCCAGTGTGGTGTTCAGGTCCCCGCCCCAAATGATTGTGGCATTACGGAACACAGCCAATTGCGTCATAACCCAGTCGAATACATTTGTGTTATTTATGTTGGGGCCATATGAGTTCACCAGGGCCACCAGTGTCCCCTCGAACACGCCGTGCACCAGCAATGTTCTCCTGACATCATCTTTAGCCACCAATATTAATCAGAACTTCACCCTTTTACTTATGAAAGTGAGCAGTCCCCCAAAATACACTACAAACTCCCAATGAGAGTCAATAACGGACACACCCTGGTAGGAAATGAGACCAAGGCCAAGTGTGGGTGAAGTTAAGAGGTAAAGTTTATCTAGATAAGATAGGGCATGCAGAGGACTCTGCTTACTCCGAGAGCGCTCTGCCAAACAATACACTGTCAGTACATTTTAAAGGGTTACAGCGTCATTGATGACGAAATGCATACAGTAAAAAAGTTACAGTTCGATTGCTGGGGCAGTAGGCCTGGTATAGATGTTTATGGGCCGGCTCCATTTGATTGTATGGTGGCTTGGCGGGACGTCGGACATCACGTCCATCAGCTGGGCTGGTCGGTGTGAGGTGAAGGTCACGTTGATTCTGGGTGAAGTGGCTGGTGCTAACTCTTTAATCTACGCATTACTTCAGAGTATGCAATAAATGATCACCAGCTACATCTTGACATTTAGGGAGGAAACCATATATTTTACATGTACAGTTTAATTAGTTCACTGCGAATTGTTGACCAGGTGAAAGGTGTGGGGGTCATTTCTTTCAGGGGGCATGGGGAGGACGGACCCAGTGGAAGAATGAAAGATACATTTGTAACATCGAGACATCCGTGAGACATGAGTTTAGGCAACACAGGCGCGGGATGGGAGAAAGGTAAGGGCCATCAGTGGTCGCTGTGCGCTGTGCTGCAGTGGGGAGAGGAGGCCTGGTCAAGTTAATGGGATTGGAAGCACAGAAAATGGGTTTTGAGTGCCTTTCGCATGTGCCGTTTCTGCTAAGGCCATGTGAGGGCTTGGGTCAAGCTGGAGGTGTACCTTTATAAACATTATACTACACAAATCTGGAAATGTCTGATTTACAGCAAGACATATCTTAGTTGTTGCCGCCCTTTGGGACACGTAATTTACAACATGTCGCATGGTTCTTCTAACATTGTACATATGCATATATTATATTGACAACAGTTGACCTGAACCTTGGGGCCGAGGCACATGGGCGCAAATAGCTTATCTACTACAATTAGTCAGTTAACATAATTATCAAGCGTTCGCTTAGATCTCATGAAGGCTGCTTTATTATGTTTTAGTACAAGGAAGGATATATAGACACACGCGGGATTAGTGATAGGGTTGAATCTGAGTGGCACACAGTTGTGGGGCATGCATCTGTTACATCAAGTAAGATGAGAGGTTAGGGGTTGTGTGGGTACTATGTCTTCCGAATAGGGTTTGGGAGTACAGAGGCAGGGTTGTGGAGATGGATGTTTTTTTCCAGACCAGGCCCTGGTCCGGTCATTCACAGGGCAATGATGTAAGGAGGGAGGTGAGAGATACAGTGTTTATTTTGTAGCTTTTCACGCCCAGTCTTCCGTGAGAACAGGACAGTTGCAGAGACACCAGAGGGGAGGTGAAGGGGGGTTGGCTTGCTCGCCGTACGCAGACGCTGGTGAGGAGAGGTGCCAGCCTGCAGCTTGGTGTTTCTATGGGACCATCTAGGCCTAATACAAAATTGAGTCGTAGTTGGGCCTACCTATATGAGTTGAACATGCATGGGTCGCCCTGGGGCGGTCCAACATCCTGGCCAGGGACACATGGTCAGCCTCGGTGTAAGCGTAGTGTGTATAGTTGGACTGGAACATAGGGGAGGGGGGTCGAAAAAGACGCTTCCTTCCTAACATTCCCCCCTTTCGTTACTTAAGTAGCAAATATTGTAGCTCTCCCAACCTCCTGCATTCATGTTTTCCCCTGCCTGTGCATATTTATCTGGGGTGCACGTCATATAACTGCAGCCCCATCCCCTTGAGGTCCACACAAACTTCATCATACCATTCTAGTAGACGGGGCTCCTTAATGGTTGTGTGGTTTAGCGGGTCTACAATGTACCCAGTATTGTATATGGCAGTCATTCTATATTTTGGTTCAGAGTTGTCCCCTGTTTTAACTTGTGCCTGATGTGTCATCTGTACCACTCCCGCTGCATGGCCCATTGTCACCATCATCATTGCACTGTTAGGTACTGCATTTGTGCAACAACTGAGTCCTAATTGGCACACACAAAAAAGAAAAAGAAAAAAGACGATGATAGGTATCAGCAGCTTCACGGTTATTCCGAGCCAAGATGGGACCCACGAAAACATGTTGTCGAACCAAGTACTGGGTCTTCTTTCATACGCTCACCAAGGTTGTGCACTACTGCTATAACATGAGATAATGTTCCATTCTCTGCGTCTGCAGAAGGTACGAACGTGCAACATGCGCTCCCGATTTTTTGGCAAACACCTCCATCCATTGCTGTCAACAGGTCTAGGACATACCTGTTCTGCATCGTCATCAGCCACAGGGTCCTCAGCTTCACCTTTATTAAGTTGAACCCTTCTTCTGTGTCGTTGGCCAGTTGGATCAGTTCCCAGCGAGTGATCTGGAGCCATTTTGCATTTGCTCGTGCCTGGATGCTTGGGACGAGGGACGCGAAGAACGTTTCAGCGGATGTGAACAGTCTAAATCGATCAGGAGTCTGTGCAAAAAGTTCAGAGGATGCCTCAGAGATATAATTTGAGGATCTTTTTTTCCGCAAGATTGTGTTCTACAGCTGTACTTCAGAGAGGACATAGGTGGGAGGTTCTGCATCCGTTGGTAGAGGCTGAGGATACTTGGTTGTGGACAGCCCCCCTTGAATATGGCTTTCAGGTATCACCATTAGGACGGAATGCAGCGTTGCCAAGATGCACGTGCCCCTCCAGGACTGGGGAAGGTGCAAGTATGCCAGTTTGCTACAAACCCAGTAAGTGTCCATCAATGTAGCTGTGCCTTTTTCATGTCTGGGATGATGAGAGTTTTACTACAGTTCTTGTTTGTGCCCAGATGTGTTCTTCCTTCTCCATAGAAGCACAGCTCATACAGAATTGTTCTCTGTAGCTTGAATGGTTTTTCGATTGCTGTGGCCCACGTGAGTTTTGTGATATTTTTGTCCATATCGGGGCGCATGTTCTCTGAATCCACTGCAATTTATCATCTGACAACCCTCGCAGCACTTCTGTTTTGCATGTTATTTGCTCTTCTTGCCACTTGTTGTCCGAAAATAATGTTCCTTTGATTATGAGGAAAGTCTCTTTCAGACAGATTACCCCTTGCGGTTTGTTGTAGAACGTCTTCTCATTCTGTAGCATTTCAAATGAAACCGTGTGTGATTGAAAAGTTTTTTTTATTCTGTACAATGCAAAATGAAGGAGACACTGGGCCTCTGCAATGGGCAACTCTTGTGGCAACAGCACTTTAGGAGTACCTAAGGCGTGGGCTATTAATGAGCACACATAACAGCTCTCATATGTTGTCTGCTTTGCCGTTGTGCTCATGTCTACATACCATTTGTTAGACTGGTGTGGATGTTGTGGATTCTCCATTGTATCCAACCCTAGCCCATAATATTCATCATATTTTGTCCGCCCGCTCCCCTTTTCCTTCTTCAATTCCCCCCTAGGCCGTCGGGTGTCTTTCTTTTTCCATATATCAAATTGGGAATATTCCACCTCCCCCCCTTTTTCCCACTCATTGTACATTGCAAAGTATTTTTTTAGAGTTCTATCATTTGCATCCTTTATGCTTTTGGTGACTGAGGTAGGGATGTGTGGTTGTACAGAGTTCAAAGTTCTACCACGGAAGTTCAGAGGGGTATGGGTCATTCATCTCGCAGATGTCAAACTCAGAATTATTGTACAGGGCCATAGGGTCAATTAACACAGGGGTGCTGATTGTATAATTTTCATTGTGCGTATCATTTTTATGGGCCCCGTGTGCCCAAAACAATTTAAATCCGTCCCATATGAGGTGCGTCCCTTGTTTTACTAATTTCACGCTTCCCCCCTTCTTTATGTCGATAGATATAAATGATATCGCCCAATACAATACAAGGCCCAACATCATGGAAAAGAAAATAATCGCACAACAAAACAGTCCACATTCATAAGAATAAACTCTTAAACTATTTTCTTTATTCCTATCTCTATCTATACTACTGTTGTTGACATTGGGGGCCCCCGTCGTTGCCATGGAAGTTCCTACAGAGTGAGATATAAAAGGGGGTTAAATACACATTCATATACATCTTCTTTTCACCATTCTACTTTTATTTTATCACCCATTATTTTCCATTATACTTTTTACACATCTTATTTCTATTGCAGTTATTAAACACACATAAAATTGTATACTTCTATTGTTATTCGATAAAAGAGAGAGAGAGAGACAGAGAGAGACAGAGAGAGACAGAGAGAGAGAGAGAGGGGAGAGAGAAAGAGAGAAATAATGGGAAAAGGGACACTAAACCAATAGCATTCTCTTAACACGTCATGCTGTTACTCACTTTCTCTTGTACTCTTGTCATTTTTACTTCTCATCACCTTTTTTCTGTATTTCCTCCTACTCTAGCAGTTGTTTTTATTTTTATTTTTTTAAACTTTGGTTTTATTAGCATTTTTAAAGACAAAACACAAAAAAACAAAAAGTGTATAAACCCCGAACCCCCCCTATCGTTGTCTCCCCCTTCTCCCCCTCCAAGTCCAATTCAAACATAACAACTGCAAGGAAACCAGACTTTCATATCGTGCCCTCAGTCTTTGAAGCAGCACGACACGTGACCCGCATTATATCTGGCTTGAGGCCGATGTCGCCCCGGGTCGTGGGAACCCCCCACTGGGTGTATACCTGTTCAGGGACGTTCGCGCCCCGGCTATCCGGGGGTGCCGTCCCGACACTAATGGACGTCCCATCCCCATGTCTGCTGGACCCCATACCAGTCTGCGAGAAACGAACAAGAGTCATTGTTCACCAGGGCAGTCAATTTGTCCATCAAGAACATATTCTTGTGTTTTTTCATCCATTCGTCTTTGGAAGGCGTTTCTGGGCTCTTCCACTTCTGGGCCAGGGCCACTCTGCCCGCCCTTAACATAGTTTCCACCATCCTTGGGTACCGGTACAGTTCCGCCTCCTCCGGATGGAGGCCCAGCAGCATGGTCAGTGGGTTGAGAGGAAGAGAGTCCTCCGCTACCTCCGCTATCCAATCCTTCACGGATTCCCAGTAGGACTGCACTTTCGGGCATAGCCACCACATGTGGCCTCTGGTCCCTGCCTGGCCACAGCCCCTCGGGCAGTCTGGTGACACCTCTGTGAACATTTTCGAGAGTTTTGTCGGGTCTCTGTGCCACCCCTGCAGGATTTTGAAATTATGTTCCATGTCTGAAGTAAAAAGATTGCCATGAAACGATATCTTAAAGATGCGAGCCCAGGCATCCTCAGATATCTCTTCCCCCGCCAGATCATTCCAAAACCCACGAAAACCTCCCCTAGCCTGAAGGTTATGGGTGTTGAGGACTGTGTACATGCAGGAAACCGCGCCCTTTCTGGAAGTTGCTGAGTCGAGTAGTTTCTCGAAGGGAGTCAATTGTCTCTGAAGGTTTGGGCCCCATGCGGGGTTGCTGAGGACACCCTTAAAACAAAGGTATTCGAAGAGGGACCCACCTCCCAGCCCATCCCTGAGGTCCTCATAACTCAGGAACTCGTCCTCTCTGAACAGTTGGCCCGCCCATTCCAAGCCCTCGTCGGACCAGATCTGGGATTGGCTGAACCCTCTGCTGCCCAATTTCAGTAGGGGCCCCCACAAGGAGGTCATAGGGGACGGCCAAGATGAAAGATGAGCTGTTCGAGGACACTCCCTGCAGATCTCCCAAAGAACACCTAAGGTCGGGTGGGACAGTACGTGTTTCGGAATCAACTTGCGAGGGGACCATAGGAGGTCTCGGACCTTGAGGGGGTGGACGTCCATGTCCTCCAAATACGACCAATATGTTCGCAAGCCTTCCTTCATGTGTTCTAGGAGGACCCGTAGTTGTGCTGCGTGGTAGTATAACTGGAAGTCTGGGAGACCGAAACCCCCCTCCTCCCTTGGAAGTGTCAGGGTGGCCCTACCGACCCTCGGGGTTCTCCCCTGCCAAATGAAGTCTCGGACCCCTTTATGCAAGTCTATGAAAGTTTGGGCGGGTACCTGGGTGGGGAGGGCCATGAAGAGATACAGAAGCCGGGGTAGTATATTCATTTTTACCGCCGTCATCCGACCATACCAGGAGAGAATCATTTTTCCCCATCTCCTCAGGTCAGAATTGATTTCAGATAGAATGGGCCCGTAATTGGAGGTACTCAGTTCCGATAAGTCCCTAGTGAGGAGGACGCCCAAATATTTAACGTTATCCTTGCTAACTGCTATCCCGTGAAATCTGGGCAAGGGGTCCAGTACCGGGTCCACCAGGCGCATTGGGAGGAGAACAGACTTAGTCGTGTTAATCTTCAGGCCCGAGAACCGCCCGAAGGAGCTGACCAGGGACAGAAGGGGAGGGATCGAAGAGGCCGGGTCCACCAGATATGCCAGGATGTCATCGGCAAACAGGGAGAACTTAAATTCCACCTCCCTCCTTCTAATACCCCCAATGTCTGGGTGGGATCTGACCGCTATGGCCAAAGCCTCCATTGTGAGGACATGTAACAGGGGGGAGAGAGGGCAGCCCTGTCTAGTTCCCCGGGTAAGAGGAAAGGATTCTGACAGCAAGCCGTTTACCTGGACCCGTGCGGTGGGGGCTCTATAGAGGGTGGCCACCCAACTCAAGATGTGCGTCCCGAAGCCCATTCGCTGGAGAAGGAGGGACATATATCTCCACTCAACTCTATCGAAAGCTTTTTCCGAATCCAGTGACAGGACGCATGCATCCAGATTCGAGTTTTGCACAAAATGTATTAGGTCTATTGTTTTACGGATGTTATCCGACCCTTGCCTGCCCCTTATGAAACCCGCCTGATCCCCGTGGACTAGCTTCTGCATTATCCCCTCCATCGGCCTACCCACAACCTTGGCCAGAAATTTGGCATCAATGTTAAGCAGAGATATTGGCCGGTAAAATGAGCATTCCCTCGGGTCCTTACCTTCCTTGGGTAGAACCACTATACTGGCTCCCATCATGGAGTCAGGGAGAGTATCCCCCTCCAAGACCGAGTTGAAAACCTTTGCCAGGTAGGGGGACAAGGATGAGCGAAACCTCTTGTAAAAATAAACCGAAAAACCATCTTCCCCCGGGGAAGTCCCCACCTTCATCCCGCTAATCGCCTTCTCCACCTCTTCCTCGGTCACCCGACCCTCCAGCCCCTCGGCCAACTCTCGGGGAAGGGATGGTATCTGTATGGAGGCGCGAAACTCCTCGATCTGGGCATCACCCCCTTCATATTCCGAGGCGTATAACGACTCGTAATACTGGCGAAAGGCTGCACTTATGTGGGGGGTGTCATAACCTAGTGTTCCCCCACTGTCCCTCACCTCCTTCACCATCCTAATTCTCTGGACCTCCCTCAATTTCCAGGCAAGGATCCTATCTGCCCTGTCCCCCTTCTCGTAGTATCTTTGTCTGACCATTTGGAGGCTTCTTTCCGTTTTGTGGAGAAGCAGGTTTTTTAATTGGAGCCTATAATCCTCCAGAGTGGCCACGTGGTCCCGGTCCAAGGTCTGTACTGGGGACCCCGCCGGTTGGAGCCGTGCAATCTTTTCCCTCAGAATTCTCTCCTGGGTCTCCCTCTCCCTCTTCTGTCGAGAAACCATTTTGATGAGTACCCCTCTCAGGGTAGCCTTAAAGGCGTCCCAGAGGGTGTGCGTGCCCACCTCCCCATTATCGTTGAGCTCGAAGAACTCTGAAATGACCTCCAGGACAGCCTGGGCTTGTACCTCGTCTCTCAATATGGCGTTGTTACATCTCCAACTTCCCCTCCGTTCTCTACTCCAGTCCCCTGCCAAAGTGACTCTGACCAGATCGTGGTCCGACCAGGGTACGGGGTCTATACTGTAACCTGCTGTGTAAGGACGTAATGTCTCATCCCCAAGAATATGGTCTATCCTAGAGAAGGCTTTGTGAGTGGAGGAATAATACGAGAAAGAGGGAGTACCCGTTCGGGGGGGTGGGCATCGTGTCCACCAAGCCCAGACCCTCATTCACCCTCTGAAAGCTGCGTGACACGGTTTCTTCTGCGGTCCTAGGGTCTATTGTGCCCACACGCTGTCTGTCTCTGGATGGGTCCAGGACCATGTTAAAGTCACCTCCCACCATCAATGGGCCCTAGACAAAAGTTTTCAGCCTTTCCCCCACTTCCTCCCAGAATTGGGCCTGGCCCTCGTTTGGAGCATATATTGCAGCCAAGGTTATGGGTGCGCCCTGCAGTGAGCCTCTTACCAAGAGGTAGCGGCCCTCAGGGTCTCTGATGATGGAGTCTTTCTCGAATTCCAAGCCTTTAGCCAGGAGGATAGCAACCTCTCTTTTCTTTCCTTTGTGGGATGCATAGAACATCTCCTCTATACCGCCCCACGCATCTTGGGATCCCTCCCCCTCGCCCAGTGCGTCTCCTGCACGATGAGTAGGTCCAGCTTAGCCCTCTTAAACTCTCTGCTAATTAGGGATCTTTTCAGGGGGTGTTGAGGCCTCGCACGTTCAGGGTCCCAACCCCCAGGGCTGGTCGGTCGTCAGCCATAATCGTTGTCTCCTTCCCCCTTGGTCACCAGTGTCACGTGGTCGTTCCCTCCTTGCTTGCTAGGTTTCCCTGCTTGAACTCTTTTAGAATATTCCCCCAGCTTGCCCCCCAACTCGATCCCTACCCCGAAGACCCCAACTTGTGTACGAACCCCCACCCCCCTTCCAGGCGTCCAGCCATGTAGTCCCTCCATTCCTGGATATTTGGCTGGACCACCAGCCAGTTCCCTTCGGCCAGGCGTAGATAACAAAGAACACTAATGTGAGCCCCTCTCCCCAACTCATCCCCCCTCCCGCGCACCCCGGCTCGGGTATTGCTTGAGGAGGAACCAGAACTGTTTCCCCCCTCCCGGTTGACTGGGCCCAAACCATGGACGGTCCGGGCTACTCCCTCCGCCCCGTGGGCGACCGTTCCCCGAACCCAGGATGGAGTGTCACACTGCACCCGTGGTTGTGCCCCCCCCCCGGGCCCCTTTATACTTGCAAATAGAGGAGTTGCAGCAATCGAAGCGTCCCCATAGTCCGCCTGTTGTTTAGACCCGATGATTCTCGTGGGGTCACTGTTTTCATCCTTCCGATTCGGCTCGGTCTTCCTCCATTGGAGCCGGTGGTGTATTCAATTTCTTTAACTTCCTAGCGCCGGTTTTCCTCCTTCTGGAGTTGGACTGACTGGGGGTGCCCCTGCTTAGCGCGTCCGGGCCAACTGGGCCCCTCCTGGGGGCGGGATCACCCATGTAGTCTTGAATAGCGCCCTTAATGTCCTCTTCCGTTACCAGCGTTGTGCGTTGGCCTGAGTATTCAAAAGACAAGGAGAAAGGATATCCCCATCTATAACGAACGCCTTTCTCTTTCAGAAGTTGTGTCAGGGAGCGGCACATCCTTCGTTTAGCTAGAGTGTAAGCTGAGAGATCTTGAAAAATAGAGATTTGGGCGCAGTTATAAGTTATCGCCCCTGCCTTCCTTGCAGCCTCCTGAACTTTGGCCTTGTCGGTGTAGTAGTGGAAGCGAGCCAGGACCGTTCTGGGGCTCCCCGACCTTCCCCCGCTCTGTGCACCCAATCGAACATGAGTTCCACTGTCATTTCATCAGCAAACAAGAGGGTGATGATGTCTCTCACCACTCTGGTCAGCTCTCTCTCCATTTCGCCCTCCGTTTCGGGAATCCCAAAGAACCTTAGATTGTTCCGTCTCTCCCTATTTTCATAGTCATCCATTAGCCTGGCTCTCTCCTCATCCCTCTTTTCCAGAGCCGCGAGCCGTGTACTGAGTTGAACCTCCAGGGATGTAGAGGACGATTGATAGTTTTCGACTTGTAGGACTCTGTCCTCGATTTTGTCTACTCTTTGCTCTAATTTCTCGAACTTCTGGGCGATATCCGATCTCATTTCTCTAATCTCCTGGAGGATGGAGGCGAAGCCTCTTTCCATTGTCATTGCAGGTTGGCTAGCGGGTTCTGGGTGGGCCATGGCTCCGGAGAGAGGTGGGACCTCAGTAGCAACCTCTGTCTCTCAAAAGCGAAACGTTTGTAGAGTCTTCTTCCAGCTCATGGGGTGTTGCTGGTTTGCCACTCTGGGGTCCGCTGCGGTCCGGGGGGGTCCCATGTCGCCCTGGGGTCGGGCCGTCGGACGTGCAAGGGGTGAAGCAGCCCACCAGGCGGGCACTTGCCCCGCCAACCTGGGGCGGGGGCCTCTCACCAGGGTCGCTGGCCACCTGCAGGTTCAGGGTGGGCCGTGGGCCAGCTGAGGTCGGGGACGCCAAAAGCGCCCCCCAATTCACAAAGAGCCTGTGGGGTCCTCCTTCAATCTGTGAGGGCGCACTGGTCCCCAGCTGCGCGGTCTGTTTCGATTTGGTTGGCCCTTGTGGGTGTGTTACGCTATCCCGGGGACATGCCGATATGCGTTGCTCGGGTGGGGTTTGCCGGATCAGGCCGTAACTCCCAAGAGGGATGGGATAGTCCCGCCAGGTGGGCACACGCCCCGCCGGCTACTGGCGGGGGCCTCTCACCTGGGCCATCGAGTTGCTGTCGCCCCCCAAGGTCACCCCCCCGGGTCCTCTGCTGCATAGCGGGACCGCGCCCTGCCGTGTCCACGGAGCACTATCTTGGATCTGGGTGGGATCCTGGCCGAGGCCGCTCACCCCTTGTGTGCCTCTGGGGTAGTCCTGTGTGATGGGTAGCCCGTGTGAGGTGGCAACATCGGTAGTTTTGGCCCGCGTGGGAGGGGGGTCGATCCGCCACTCACCCGAGGCGCTGTGGTGTTGCGGGGCTCCTCTCTTGGGCCTCCTCCGGCGGGGTCCAGCCCCTGACGCTGTCTTCCTTTTTCCCGCATCGCCGCACTGCGGGACTCGGGGCCGGGCCGGAGGGCGGGCAGATCCTTCTGTTTGTGGTCCGGTCGGGGGGCCGTCACTGGTCCCCCTCCGGGGAGCGTCTCTCCCCCAGCACTCGCCTATCACGCCTGGGACCGGGGGGGGCCCGGACTGTCTCTGCAGCCTTCTCGATGCGGAGGCCCCCTCCGCCTCTGGAGCAGCCGAGTGCGGCGTCTGTGGAGTCACGCACCTCGGCTCCCTGAACTCCGGTTCTGTGTGTGCCTCTCCTCCGGCGGGGTCCAGCCCCCGCCGTTGTTTTCCTTTTTTCCCGCACCGCTGCACTGCGGGACTCGGTGCCGGGCAGGAGGGGCGGCCTATCACCCTGTTTGTGGTCGGGTGGGGGGGGCCGCCGCTGGTCCCCCTCCGGGGAGCGTCTTTCCCCCAGCACTCGCCTTTCACCCCTGGGCCGGTGGGGGCACAGACCGTCTCTGCAGCTTTCTCGGTGCGGAGGCCTCCTCTGCCTCTGGAGCCGCCGAGCGTGGCGTCTGTGGAGTCGCGCTCCTTCGCTCCCTGAACTCCGGTTCTGCTTGGAATTGGGAGCCCGTTCCTTCAAGCGGGGGCGTCACGGGGGGTTTAGCCACTCCTGCCTCACGTTATGTTCGCTCGGGGGATGTCGGGGGGGCTCAATCCCCGAAATAGGCCCTTCCTCGGCGGGAACACCGCAGTCAGGCAGCCATTGCCTGTGCGCCCCCTGGTGGCCTCCAGTTGCTTTTATTTTAATTTTATTTCTCACCTATTTTTACGTCTGTGTTGCTCCTTCCGACCTGTCTTCTTCTTCATTTTGTCTTAGACTATCGTACGCCTTGCGCACATCAGATAAATGGATCCAGTATTTCAGGCCCTTTACCTTTACCCCAGTGGGTGTACAGTATATTACTTCATATGGGCCATGAAACCTGGGGGAATTCCACAGAAGTATGAAACTTTGCACGTACACCATCTCCCCTGGCCTCAACTGGCATTTTGGGCTATCTGTGGCTGGTGTCATAGTGTCACTCTCATTCTCCTGTGTTAAGGGAGAAGCTAACTTTTTGCTATCATTCTTGCTGCTTTGGTTAGTTTCCTTAAGTATTCCTGAAATTCTTCCCCCAACACTGTTGCGCTCCTGTGTGCATCTGACTGTCTATGCAAGGGGGAGAGGGCTGTGTGCATGCGTCTCCCTGTCACTATTTCATGTGGGGACAAGTGGTGGTCTTTACTAGACTGGTTCCTTAACTCAAACAATGCTAACGGCAAGCAGTACACCCAATTTTTCTTTAGGGTGTGACATAATTTTGACAACCGGCTTTTCAAGAGGCTGTTTGCTTGCAGGTGATAAGTCAAACACAACTTGTGGGTAATACCCAACATCGTTGTCACTGCTTTGAACAGGTCATTGACGAAATGCGTTCTGTTGTCAGAGTGTGTGACGTCACAAATTCCCCAGCGGGGAAAGACCTCTCTCACTAAAAGTGTTGCTGCGCATTTCATGTCTGGGTGTGCACAGGGACCTGCTTCCACCCACCTTGAAAAGGGGCAGACTACCACTATCAAGTATCGTGATCCATTGCACCTTTCTCCCATGTCTGCATGTAAAGCTCACCTGGTATCCACGGGGACGTCACTCAGCCTGTTCTGACCTCTTACGACCTCAAACCCTTCCCTGGAGTCTACTCGACTCGAGACTGGGCCTGAAAAACAGGATTGGTAGAGTTCAACTCCCTATTGTCTCTGTGTGCTTGAACCCCTTCTTCCCCGGGGTCCAAACCTTCCCTTTGATCCACAGCTCACCTTGTTTTCTTGAAAAGTGTGCTCTCCGTCCTGCTTTCAGCGCAGGGGCGCGTTGATTGATGCAGGCTCGTTGCTGCATAGTTACTTCACTGGCAAGAGTCCGACAGGTAAGTATAATGAGTCTTTTGAACAGTTCTCTAACTTCGTTCCTTTCCTTCCTTAGATGATGGCCGGCATCCGGGGATGGTGACGTGCTGCTGAGATGAGTAACACTGAAGGTGAGTGAGAGCGCGATGCGCGATGCAACCCTTTCGTGTTTGTATTGAACTGAGTTCTTTTTCTGCGTCTTTTAGGTGGCGCGACGTTTTCAGCGTGGATGCTGGTTATGAAGAAGAAATGCGTTGAGTAAGCACGGTATGTGGCACCTCTAGATGTTTCCACGCTAACCTGGAGTGTCTTTTCCCTCTTGCAGATGGATGAGAAGTTCTGGAGACAGAGTTCCCCCAGAGCGGCTGGGATTCAGGTAAGCGTTTGAAGCTGGTACAGGCTTTAAAAATAAGCAAAGATTTGCTGAATGTTTACTAATGCCTTTTTTCTGTTCTTTTCCCTTTTCCTTAGGAAGCGGCATGCCGGGATGGGAATGACACCGCAGAAGATGCCCGCAGAACAGAAGAAGCGATGAATGATGGGCAGAAGCGCCGCAAGGTAAGGCTGTTCCTAACGGTGTTCTTGTTCTTGCAGGAGCCGAGCGCAGAAGAAAGATGCAGGCCTACTGGAGACCCATCCGAACACAGTGAGTCTCACGCTGCAGGTGCAGAAAACAGAAAGCATGTTTCTCAGCCTGGCCGTGGCTTAAATAGTCTCTAGATATCCCAGGTGTCTCTGGGCTGAACCACACCCAAAAGACTAGACTGCACATGCAGTTCTGGGAACCGAAATATGTGGGGGCATCCATCTTGTCCCCATCAAAGCACTACAAGTCCAATCCCCAATGTTATCCTATGGGAGTGAGTGAGTCTGGTGCCACAAGCGCCAAGTCTGACTCCAAGTGGGTCTTCGGAGGGATGGAGATTCCCTTGAGGGCCATGTAGGTGATCATGGCCTGGCTCCAGCCTGACTGTAACGCTCACCTGATTCCCACGGAGGCGCGGGTCTTGGCAGGAAGCTGTCTGTGACTCGAAAAGTGATGTGCAGGACTCGATTGGCTTCTGGGGTCGAACCTCTTCGCACTGTGTGTCGGACTCGAAGAGTGAGGTTTCTGCAGGTGAAAGAATATGGGGGTTAATGGTCTGGGTAGTTGAATGTCCCTCTCTCCCTCTCTCTTCCCAGCTTTTTTGTAGAGCCCCCTTATATAGGTGAATGCTGGGCTCTTCATCTGCGTCTGGTGCAGGGTGCCGTTGCCAGTTCCTTCACTGGTGAAACATAGGCCTCTTGAATTCAGAGGATGGTTACCGTCGTTGTCTGCACGAGCGGTGAGTTTCTGGACACCTTTTGTCTTTATAGTCTTTAAATGCGTGGCACGTTTATATGCAGACTCTATATAATGCTTTTCCCTTATGTATTGCAGGGCTCTTGAGATGGAAGTTGAAGTAAAGCGCCTGGAAGTTTGTAAGTATGGCAAGCGCTCTAATTGTCTCTTTCCTTGCAGCTTAGTTCGTGTTAAAGAGACGCCGGAGTATTTGCAGGCGTTTTATTGCGACGAGCGGGATGGACGTAAGTAAATACCTGCTTAATGTCTTTTCTTTTGCCTTTCAGATGTTGGTTTGCAGCGCCGGAGTCCGCGGAATGCCAGTAAGTTGTTAATGATGCTTTGTCTTTACAGGCGGCGATGCAGAACGAAGAAATCCGGAATCCACAGCGTGCCGGTAAGTATGGCAATGCTTTTGCCTTTGCAGGTGGAGATGCGGCGTGACGAAGCGGCCGCAGCCGATGGATCAGGTGAGTAAGTACTGCGTGTAAAGTTCGCCTTGCTAACCTGTTGTTTCTGTTCTTTGCAGGTGCTGATGATGTCTGGATACTGAAATGGTAAGTAGGATTCTTGCAGGTCCAGGATCAGAAGAAGAAAAGCCGGAGCAGACTTGGTGAGCGTTCTGCTACAGATGCAGAATAACGTGAAGCACGCTTCATCTATCGGGTGTGGTTTAAATAGCCTTGGAGTGATGAGGCATCTTCTTCCACGGCCCCGCCTAGGTAAGAAAAGAGTTCCAGTTTCCAGAAGAGTTCCAGTGCTGTATCCAGGGAGTGGAGCTGCCCCACCCAGGTAAGAAAGTAGTTCCTGTTCTTAGATAGCTTCTGGTAAGTGGCTGGTAAGTAAGCAGCATGGTCTGCTGCAGGTAAGTCCACCCAAGCATCCTCACACCTATTTTGAGCCCGGCGCTTCCAGTGCCGGGACCAATGGTTTTGATGAGCCTGGTGCCACCGGCGCCAGTACAAGGTCCAAAAGGTCCCAGTGGGGACCGGCTGGTGCCTAGGATTAGGGTTAGGGGCCTGCTTCCAAGGACGTTGGGCTGGTCCTAGCTCCTTGGAAGCAGTGATCATGACACTGACATCTTGGAGGGCTGGGGACATGAGGGGCAGGAATCATGACACTGCATAATCAATATGCAGTTCACAGAACGGTCCAATGGGCCGGGGCAGTGTCCCTCGTAATGTGTTTAACGTCATTCCTGAATTATATGTTTGGCAGGGGGTGCATTCTATGATCATTTTCGATATCTGCTCATGCAAAGCCAGCACAAACCAGTCTTCCTGTATATCTGCAGCGATATGCTGTTTTTCCTTATGGGCTGGAAAGTGGAGATGCTGGAATGCTATTTGTAGTAGTTTAGTTGGCATCACCACTTTACCTGCATTGTTCTGTCGCCAAAGAAGATCAGTGGATGATTGCTACACCTTCTCTTTCTCCATAGCTCTTTTTCCTCTGGTGGTGCATCCGCTGCCATTCTATTATCTGCAAAACTGGCATGGAGTTGTATCCCTCCCCCTCTTCTTCTTCCACATGATTCTACAACACAAATTCAACTACCATTTCTTTAGTGAAATAGGTGGCTTCTTTCGCGGCGGCATCCGCTGCCACGTTACCTAATGAGATGACGTCACTCTTATTTGTGTGGGCCTGTCATTTCACCAGTGCTACAACTACGGGTTCTTTTAACGCTTCGATCAGTTCCACAAGTAATTCAGCGTGTTGCACAGGGGATCCATCTGCCCTCCTAAATCCTCTCCTTCCCCATCGTGCTAGCCCCCATGCAGTGTGGTTGTCTTATACGCTGAGTCAGCTGTGTATAGAGCTTCAATTAATGCTACTAATTCGGCTGCTTGTGCCAAAAAGTGGGAAGGTAATCTCTTTTGCACAATCACTTCATACTCCCCTTCTTCCAATCATACCACTGCCACCCCTCCATGTTTCTCTACTGTTTCACAATGTGTTGATGCTGACCCATCTACAAAGTATACCTCTGCTTCTGTTAGAGCATCTTCATTTGCTGTGTGTGTACCGTCATCTTCCCTCCTGTATGTTGCACAATCATGATTTTTCATATCTTCTACTGTGCATGCTTCTTTGAGGAATGTGTCTGGGTTTACTGTTTTACAATGTACTATGTGCATGTTGGCACTTGATAATATTATTTCATAGGCTGTGGCTGTTATGCTCACCTGATATCCCCGGGGGCGTCTGGAAGGCTCTGAGATCTGGAACCCTGGATGCGTAGTTGCCCAGTGCTGAATAATGAATCTGCAATTACAGAAGGGAGGATTTGTGATAACTGTCTCTAATGGGTGAATCTCCCACCTCCCTCTGACCGGTTTTCTTCCCACTGGGTTCTTTTCTCACCTTAGTTATTTGTAGGGTGAGCTATCCATCCTGCGTTACTTGTGCAGGGGCGCTTGACGTTTGTTGGCGAGCTGCCCGAGTTGCTTCACTGGTGCAGTACGCCTTCCTTGGGCCCAGGCCTGCTGTGACCCCGAATCTGCTGGTAGGCAGGTAGGTTTGTTAATTGTAAGTCTTTGTTCTGTTTATGGTGGGAATTCATTAATGTCTTTATCTCCCTCTTTTCGGGTGCGAAGGTCTTGATGCTGGCGTTCCGGATGGAGAGGCACGTTTCTCGGTAAGAGAAAGCACAAAGCGCAGCACCTTTATTGTCTTTTGAAGCTAACCTGTGTTTTCTTCTTCTTCTCCTCACAGGCCACTGTGGTGCTGCGAGTGGATGAGAGCGCAATGTAAAACAGGCCCCCGGAATATCTTAAGGTAGTACAGCGCTGTGTGGTTGTTTAATATTGAAAGCGAACCTGAATATGTCTCTTTTCCTTTGCATATGTTGCTGTGGTGCTCCGGATGGAAGCGTGGCATAGCGCGATGGAATTCAGGTAAGACTGATGGATTTCGATGTTTTGGAAGCACGCGTTCTAATATTGTTTTTCCCTTTCTTGTGGTGATGAAAACAGTACTTCACATGTGTAGGTGCACCTACCTGGGCGCAAAGAGAAAAGGCTAACCCACTGGTAACCACAAGCCTTTCGGCAGAGCAGATTTTGGTCCTGTGGACAACATACAGATTTGGGCCTAGGGTGTCGAAGCCACCACGGAAAACAGGACACCCCATGCATTTCCAAAAAGAGGACACCCGTGGGAATCCACGGAGGTCTGACTTGCGTGAATCTCCCCAGAATGTATTACCCAAAATCCCCAGCAAAGTCTGAAATTTAGTGAAAAAACTACAATTTTCAGACATTTCCCTCTTGCCACCCACCGAAACACGCCGCCAACTCCACATGTCGTACCTTCCCGCATTCCCACAGGTGTTCCGACGTAAACGGTACCTTACATGTGTGGGTGCACCTACCTGGGCGCAAAGGGAAAAGGCTAAACCACTGGTAACCCCCAAAGGTTTTGGGGAGACAACCTACAGATTTGGGACTAGGGTGTCGAAGCCACGAAGGAAAACAGGGTACCCCATACATTTCCAAAAAGAAGACACCCGTGGGAATCCCCAGAGGTATGACTTGCGCAAATCGCCACAGAATTTAATACGCACAATCCCAGACAAAGTGAAAATTGTGTTTTTGCACCAAATTTCAGACTTTGTCAGGGATTGTGGATCATAAATTATGGGGGATTCGCACAAGCCAGACCTCTGTGGATTCCCACGGTTGTCTTCTTTTTGGAAATGCATGGGGTTCCCTGTTTTTCTTCGTGGCTTCGACACCCTAGGCTCAAATCTGTAGGTTGTCCACATGAGCAAAATTCCTGAAAATGTGCTGTGCGAAAAGACTTGGGGTTACCAGTGTTTTAGGCTTTTCCCTTTGCACCCAGGTAGGTGCACCCAAACATGTGAGGTACCGTTTTCATCGGGAAACAAGTGGAAACGCGGGAAGGTAGGCCATGTGTTGTTGGCTGCCTGTTTCAGTGGGTGACCAGAGTGAAATGTGCGGAAATTGTGTTTTTTTCTGTCATTTTCCCGATTTACCCCCGTACTATAGAATCATTCCCTAAATAGTTGTTGCCTGACCTGCGCAAATCACTCCTTCCTAACCTTGGAATATTGTCTACTTTTCAGAAATGTATGCCTTTCTGGCTTCCAAATCAGCTTTCCTACCCTTATCTTCCATTCCGTCCACACATGTCCTATTGGACAAAAAAACGCCAATATCGCCTACCTCTCACAAAACGGCTGATAAGCATATCAAAATATGTTATTTTGGTTTCCACTCAATCTGTTCTTGAAAGCATGGAAAATTGCAAATCCAGCACAGCAAACCATTTGTTCCTAGCTCTTACAAGGAAAACACCACAGGCTTCTTTGTACAACATTTTATTGGCATTTTCTGAAGAAAAAAAATGTTCTCCTTTTTGGTTATTTTCTCTCACCCCCCTACAGCAAACTAGGATTCCTGGGTGGCGTTACGACCGCCTATATGTGGGGAAAAAGGGGCAAACTTTGGCCAAGATCTCTCACGTAACAAAGAAGTTACAAGGGATTGAATAGCGACATACCGAGATCACCAAAAAAGACCTTGGCACTGGGGGGGAAAACCCATGGCAGTTAAGGGGTTAAGATGGTAAAGCCCCAGAGGAGATATCATTTGTAAGGTAGCTCAGTTAGTTAATGCTCCAAATGCAGATTGTGCACAGGAATATGTAACACCTGTGTTCACTTCCTGGCTTAATCTTCCGGTGGGATAATAGGCAGAGTGAATGCATTCAGATTCCGATGCAACACAACATTTGTCAGGTCAATTGGTTCAGAAAAAGTGGTGGAAAACACAATTACTGTCGCTTTTTCTAATTGGCCAGATTTTCGTGCATTTTCTGGGTGGAGTTCGGGAGCCGAGTGGACATACCAGGACTCCCTGTATTTGCCGCTCCACCAGATAAATCCGGCCTTACTGCCAGCATGGATCCTCATGCTGGCAATAAGGAAAGGGATTCCTCTGGGATCTGCTTGGAAATGAAACCTGGTAAAAGCGAGCGGAGTCCAGAGGAAGCCATTGTCAATTCTGCCTGCAATTGCTAATTGCGTGAGGTATTTACACACTTCCAAGGTGGAAAAGCAATGTGATTTCACCTTCCTTTTACGCTACAATCTTCCATTTTCTGGCAGAAAAGTAAAAACGTGCGCCAATGAAAGTGGTCCACTCCATGCAGTTTACATTGCGCCTTGATGCTTGGGGGTTTTGCGTGATGCTACACATGTAATAAATAAATAAATACATTTCACATGACCCCAGATAAATGGCAATTCATGATCAGAATGAGTGAGCATGGCATGTCGCTGGTAAGAGGGTGTCCTGTGCTTCTTGAGTGTGTTGGCAAATTCCCTTAATTGGCATCTCACGTGCTTAAACCCATCAGTGTGGATTGCACAATAATAAGTCGACAGAGGTATTTCAAATGGCAAATTTCGCTCTTTGGGTGAAATTGTCAAAGTGGGAGAATGTTGCCCAGCATGTGCCACTTTCTCTGCGGAGTGAATTGGGCCCACCCCGAGGAAGAAGTGTGAAAAACCCACAAGGGCACTGTGCCCTGCTCTTTCTGCGTGTGTCTTCCCCACAGGGTGACAGATGCTGACTCAGACATTGGTAAGTCTCAGGTGGCAAGCCTGTACCCTAGTTGATCTGGCAAAGGATTCCAGACTTCTGAGGCTGATAACATTAGTAGCATTGAGTTACATGGCACCTGAGAGGTATGTCTGATAAAGTTGCAAAGCAGAGCTGTTAGTGGGCTAAAGCAGGAGGCAATGTATGCCCACCCTCAAAGGATACATACAACCAAAAGTAATATGCCCCTCCCCCCATCATGGCTGTAGGGGCCAGGCTCCAAACCAGGGCAAGAATGCCCTCCAATCATCCATGCCCACGAGTAGGGTACCCCTCGTGCTCAAGGAACCCTGTTGAGCAACCTCTGTGCTTTCCAGGTGATACTAATGTATTTAAAACCAGAAGTCTAAAAGGTAATCGCTTAATTGTAGCTGGAAATTAACTCCTGGCGTGATCAAAATTCCTTAACCAAGTGTGACATCATCCCCTTCATTTATAAGCAATATGTGTGTTCTTGCATTTCTTCATCCTCTGAATTACTGTTAGAAACAAAGGTAAGAGTTGTCTCTTGTGTAGGCATTAGGAAGGCAGTTGCCAGCCTCTGGCATAATATGCCTGTGTTCTTCCAATATTGGCTAGCTGTTGCCCTCTTATGGCCATGTACTACCATTATGGTAGTGATTGGCAAATGCCTTTCCCCTGAGACAGAAAAGCGGAAATAAGAGGCCAATTCAGGACACAGAACAAATGGAAGTGAGACAGACTGCATCTGTCATTGCTGTGTTAGGGAGAATATGTTGAGTGTTCAAGCTAGGAGGTATGTAATAAGCAAGCAAGCAGTGAGACAATGGAGAGGCAAAGAAAGGCCAGAGGAGCTCTTTGAATAATGTAGCAGGGCAGAGGACCCATGCTCTGCCGTCCTAGTAACATACGAGAGAATCAAACAGATCAGGCTTTGCAGCAAATGTTAAACGAGAAAGGAACAGTCCAGCTCTGCATTCAGAATAACAAAGGCAAAGAAAGGCTAGGCTCTGAACCAGCATGAGATGGATGGAATAAGAGGGACCAGATTCATCGTGGAAGCTGGCCCGGCCCTCGCAGGGACGCTAAAGGGGCAGCCCACATAGCGGGCTGCCCCTCTGGCCACGCCCCTGGGTCCACATACACCCCACCTACTAGGCATCCCCCGGGACCGACATATCCGGCTGCGGACCTCGGGAGTGCTTATAAGGGGGTGGGCTGGCGATCGCTCATCTTCCTTGTTTGCTGTACCCCCCCCCCACTGGAGGACAGGCAAAGCAGCAACATCACACACCTGGTCCCTCTACTCCCATAACAGGGCTTACTCAAAGGTACAAACAAGATTTCCTCTTTCTTTGAAACCCCATCCTTCCATTCCAAGAGACACACACGTCTCTTTGCCCCACACAAAAAAGTAGCAACTTGCAGTTGGTAGAAAAGGCTGCAACTCCTTTATTTGGCAGGAGTCCACTTACAGGTGATCTGCCTCTTAACGAGCTGGCGTCCTAGCTGTGGTCCACTGGAAGTAATTGTTATTTCCTCTCGCTTACCATGAGCTCATAGTCAGATGATGAATCCAGAAATGCAACACACAAAGACATGTTCCTTGTTGCTGCATCCTTTAATTTTCTTCTGTTTTCTTTTCTTCTTTTCTCTTGTTTTATACAGTGATATTTATAATTTAATACGTACTGCTATTTTCAATCTAATTTTGTAAAAAGTCTAGTTCTTTGACTAAAACACAATAAATAAATAAATAAAACAAAGTCCACAAGATGTCCCCTGTCCCCCCCAGATTTTAAGTGTCTCCTACGCCCATGCTCCACAAACAAAGTCACAGAGTATCCCATCACAATTGTTGCACTCTTTTCAATGGCAAATGCTGGGGCTGCGAGAGCTTGTTCACAAGCAAAGTGTCCCTCCATCACTGCATCTAGTGTACCACTATAATATGCTAGAGGTTTGTGGCCCAGTGATTTCTTTTGTGTCAGTACTGCTGTCATGAATGTTCCATCGCAATGTGAAAATAAATAAAATGTGCGTTGAAAGTCTGGTGTCGCTAGAATGAATGCTGTGTAGATCAGTTCTTTCAGTGTGTCGAAGGCTGTATGCATTTCTTGCATCCATTGTAAGGCTGTGTTCTCCCTTTGTACTTCCTTCAGTGCATGCAGCAGGAGTTTTGTGTAGGCTGCATATTGTAATATCCATGCACTGCAGTAATTGCACATGCCAAGAAATTTCTGCATCTCTTTTACTGTTCTGGGTTTACTTACCGCTTGTACAGCGGCTGCTCTGTCTGGAATTATTATTCATTTATCATCTTTCAATATCAATTGTCCTAAATATATAACTTCTGCCAAACAATACTGCAATTTCTGTTTGTCCACCTTATAGCCCTTGTGTGCTAACAATGTCAATAGCGCTACTGAATCCTTTCTACACTCTTCCTCATTTTCTCCACAGATCAGCAGATCATCCACGTACTGAATGATTGTGCTCTTGGTGTCAATGTTTCCAAGGTCTTTGTGTAATATCCTGTTAAAGATACTAGGGCTTTCGCAATATCCCTGGGGTAGTCTGCAGTGCTCATACCTTCCCCCACCCAGAGTAAATGCTGTCAGTTATTGGGATTCAGGGTCCAGTGGTACTGAGAGAAATGCATTTTTCAGATCCACTACTGTAAAACATGTCACTCGTTTTGTGATGCTGCATAATATTGATGCAGGGTTCAGGACGAGTGAGAATTCTTTTTGTATGACGTCATTGAGGGGGCGCAGATCCTGTATCATCCTCCATGCCCCTCCCTTTGCCTTTTAGATTGGGTAGATGCAAGTGTTGCAGGGAGAATTTGAGGGTGCTATAATACCTCGCTGTAGTAGTGCATGTATCATTTATTTTATTCCTTCTTCTGCCTCTCATGACAGGGGATACTGTTTCACCCGGGCAACAATGCCCCTGGCTTGAGTTTTATTTTCACAGATGTTACTTCTTGTAACAGCCCCACATCGTGAGGACCTGTTGTCCATAATTCTGGTGGTGCGTGTTGCATATCTTCGTTAAAGTATGCTGATGGCGCGCTTACTATGGCCATGAGAGGGAGCGGCTCCTGTCTGTTCTGGATCATTATATCACAGGGAATTGCTATTTACATTATTATTTCCCCATCAGTGTCAGCACAGTACCGTTCGTCATTCACATCCATGTATGTCTAGGCCAATAACTGCTATCCGTTGTGATGACACTTGCAGCCCATGTAAATCTAGAGACACCATTGATCCCGCCACTATTTCTGGGAGTGCTATGGGGTGAAACACAAACTCAGATGGTACTCGCCATTCTTGGCGCTTTAGTTCGGGCACAGCACGTGCCAAAACTTTTAACCCTTGCATGAACATGTCCAGGTAACATGGTACTCCCCGCACTTGCTGCGCTGTGGCTTGTGTATGCATAACTAGCATAGCATGCATAGTGCATGTTCCGGGGTTTGAGCACACTATCCCCCTGTCTGTAAATGAAATTGTCATGTTGAGCTTGCTAAGGAGGTCCCTCCTAGTAAATTCATGGTCAAGTCTTCATAGTACAATAGGGGTGCTCACACTGTTTTTCCCCCCACCATCACCTCTAATATTCTGTGTATGGAACCTCGACCACCGCCCCAGAAAACCCCTGTGAATCCATTTTATGAATCGATAGTGGAAACCAACCTTCCTTCAGGCACGATTATTTCTGCTCCCGTGTCTACCATAAAAAGGAATTGTTTGTTCCCTTTCTCCGCCCCCACCAGTGGTTCCTCGGCTGCATTGAGGGTCGTTGACAGTACTGGACACGCAAGTGCCTTCTGTCAGCTGTCCTATGCTGAGTATCTATTTTTCTCGCCGTTGCTAAAAACCTTATTTCCCACCAATGTGGCCCCCCTGTAAGGTGCTGGTGTGCCATTTGATGTTGTGGCAAAAAGGGGATATTTTCCTGATATTGTGAGTGCTGTTGTACATTTTGAGAGTGCACTCTTTGTTAATATGTGTACCTTGGGTCAGGTTGCTCTTCCCTCCTTGCTCCACCCATAGGTAAGCCGTATGGGCTGCCAGGGTGGGGGTGACCAAATTGCTGTACATTTTGAAGGGGGCCATAGGGCAGCTTCAACACTCTCTTGCAAAATTCCCCCATCTCCCACAATTCCAGCATGTTCCCTGTCCCCCTCCTCTGGGTCCTTGCCCTCCATTTCCATACTCTCGTCCTCTTGCTCCTCTGTACCCATCTCTTCCTCCACGTGTGCTCCATCTCTGCCACTGCTCCTGTCCATTTACTGCCCAATTCGCTGCCATCCTTGTCTGTATAGCTGTTGATCCCTCCTCTCCTTCTCCTCATCTATCTTGGGGAGGGCTGCTACTGCAGCTGCAACCTTCACCGGTTTTGTTTGTATTAACTTTGCTTCGTCTGCCAACCTTCTCTGAGCTCTCTCCTCTCTTTCTTTGATCCTTTTACAATGATGTACTATGATGATCTGTATTTTGGGCCAACCCTTGGCTTCTATCCCAGCTATTTTATCTAGGGCTTTCTGCACCTCTTTTGGCAGCCCTTTTTTAATTATGAAATAGAACAGTGAAGTGTATTGATCCCAAGCTGTGCCTGTCTCCGCTCTCCACATCTCTTGTACCCGGAGAATGTAAGCCATTGCATCTTCCTCCTCCCCATGGTACATTGCATTACTGATTGCAGATCAGGTGTGTCGGGGAACGTTTCTTTCAGTGCATCCCATACCCTGGTTCTTACTGTGTTGAATGATGCCCCATTATGGTGGTCACAGTCCAATGTTACCCCGGGGAACCCCACCTTCGCCCACACTCTGTTAGCTTGATCACCCACCGCAGAAACTAACAAACTCTTAACGTCTCCTATAGCTAGGGGAACCCCCACAGTATTTTTCTCAAATGTATATATCCATTTACTCACCCCTCCTGACAGCAGGGGTAGTGTCTTTAGCAGATTTGCTTTATCCATTTGGGACCATGGGACATAATGAGGACTTCCCGTACCCTTGTGTATTAGTGGAAGTTGTAACTTCCCGCTTGCTTTTCCTGCACTCGCCTATGTTCCTCGCTTTCCCAACAATGACATCCTCCCGGCTCTTGTGCTCAGCATCACTTACCACTCTTCTTCAAGTACCCGACCTGTGCGGATCCCTCTGCTCCAAATTGTTTCCCAAATGCTGCTTCGTCTAACCTTCTTTCCTCTTTCCTCTTTTTCTTGTTCATCTATATCACATCAATATTCTTCTTCTCTGTCTGACAATATGCTTTCCCCTTCCATACTCGCCTGTCCATCTGCTTGGTCTATCTCCACTATCCTTGTGGAGGTATCATTTATTCTGAACAAAATGTCTCCCTTTTTCCAACCCTTTTCCACTTGTTTATTGGGCATCTGCGGCACCTGAACCGCGTTAATTCTGTTTACGTCATTGTTAATCGTGTTTCTAGGTCCTGGGTAATTTGCTCTATGTCTAGCATTGGAGTACTCCCCTGTCCTGCTGCTCCTCGTTGGTCATACGGGTGCGGTGCTGGTGTGGTTGCATGTGATGCGGGGGGTGATGTGGGCTTAGATACGTATACTTGGTCACTGTACCCCTCAGCTGGTTTCGTTAGAAGTGGGTGTAGTCTCGTTACCTCTACCTCCCGTTCCTTAGTCTCCCCCTGCTTATCACCATCATTTGCTGCCAGGTGAGATGCGTCCTGCCCCTTACTTCTGCCTGGTGGTATTTCCTCGAAATGTTTCCACAAATCTAGTGTTTCTCTTCTGTTTTGCAACTACTTCCCTTTATACTTCACAAATAAACAGGTCGCTACCATGTCTAATACATTCTTATCAAACGACCCCCCTTCGGGCCATACTTGAGGCAAACCTTCTCCTCTTAGTTCGGTGAGCCACTGGTCGTGATATTTTTTCATTGTATCTGCATAACCTGGCAAGTGTTGACAAATATGTAAAAGCGGTGTCTCCACTCCCATGTTTACTTTGATGATACCTGTACTTCCTTAGGGACGAACACAATAGATCAAAAACCTTTTACTATAATAGTGCACCACATCTTATGTCACTCTTGTGACAGTACCTTCCATTCACCACACTATGTCACACAATTTTTTGCAAAATGAATAGCAAATGCACTTATACAATATCACCTTTTGACATATCAATTGCGTATTTTACACTCAACAGCGCGCAGCAGACATGAAAAATACATATTACACAACAATGGACTTTTAGACATACCACATTTAACAATTAAACACAAAACCTCACAATCTCTTTTTCCCCCTCTAATCCTCTTCCCGTCTGTTGCCCAGACCCGTCCCCCTAATTGTGGTCCCTTACGGACCTCCCCCTTTACCTAAGAGTGTCCCGTTAAGAAAAAGAAAAGAAGCTTTTCTAAATACTATTGGGAGTCTCCTCCTCTATATGAGACTCCTACTATTTCCACTTATTATTCCTCTTTATTTCCTGTACTAGTCGAGATAGTACTAATGCGGCGCCGCCTTCTACCCCCTCGCAGAGCTAGGTTCCCTTACCTCTTTTCACCTTATAATCTCCTTAACTGTCCTAATGTCCATATGCAGAAAAAATAATAGATTTAGAAGAAGAGTTCCCCTTATGTTCTGTTAGCTTTCTACCCTCTCTGTTCCCACTGGTAAATCCCAAATGCCCTTCTGCCTGACTCCCTGTCCCACCATTTCTTCCCCCGCCCGCCTTTTAATGTCGCTTGCACTTGGTACTCACGTGTCTGTCTTAATCCGAGACCCTCCAGACCTGGTCTGTCAAGGCACCGTCCCACACTCAATGGCCACACCCTGCTCTAGCGAGTGGTACGGTGGGTTTTTGCAAAGCCGGGACCCGTACACCCTCTCGCCCTACTGCGTGCGCACGTCTAGGTGTACCAGTTTCCGTAGGTGGGCAGCTTTGAAGTGGCGCGCGCTCTGTCCGCTGTGGCCAGGGGACATCTCGTGCCAGAGGAATGGAAAGAATGCTATTGCATCGGGGTCACCAAATGAAAGTGAGCAGTCCCCCAAAATACACTACAAACTCCCAATGAGAGTCCATGACAGCACACCCAGGTAGGGAATGAGACCAAGACCAAGTGCGGGTGAAGTTAAGAGGTAAAGTTTATCTAGATAAGATAGGGCATACAGAGGACTCTGCTTACTCCGAGAGCGCTCTGCCAAACAATACACTGGCCCTCATTACGACCCTGGCGGAAAGGGGTTTACGCCAGCGTAAACCATGGCGTACCTTTCCGCCCGACTACGAGTTCCCGTAGCGCCATGGTGATTTTTACGCCTGCTTTTTGCAGGCGGAAAAATCCATGGCGCTACGGGGCTTGTCGTTAATTACGCCACCGTAATTTACGGTGGCGTAATTAACGCCTTCCCCACTCCCATTATACCCTATGGGGCAAAAATGGGAATGGGGAAGGGTAAATGGGGATTGGGGACTTACCGCCCCGCCAAGGTTGGAATGGGGCGGTAAGTCCGCCAACCCCCATGGCGGAGTTGGCAGCTTTGCGCCATGGACCATGGTGCAAATTGCACCAGGGTTCTCCGCCAGGGTCGTAATGAGGGCCACTGTCAGTAAATTTTAAAGGGTTACAGCATCATTGATGACAAAATGCATACAGTACAAAAGTTACAGTTCGATTGGTGGGGCAGTAGGCCTGGTATAGATGTTTATCCATGTGATTGGATGGTGGCTTGGTGGGACGTCGGACATCATGTGCATCAGCTGGGCTGGTCGGTGCAAGGTGAAGGTCATGTTGATTCTGGGTGAAGCGGCTGGTGCTAACTCTCTAATCTACACATTACTACAGAGTATGCAATAAATGATCACCAGCTACATCTTGACATTTAGGGAGGAAACTATATATTTTACATGTACACATTAATTAGTTCAATGCAAATTGTTGACCAGGTGAAAGGTGTGGGGGTTGTTTCTTTCAGGGGGCATGTGGAGCACCGACCTAGTGGAAGGATGAAAGGATACATTTGTAACATTGAGACATCCGTGAGACATGAGTTTAGGCAGCACAGGTGCAGTAGGGGAGAAAGGTGGGGGCCATCAGTGCTCACCGTGCGCGGTGCTGCTGAGGGGAGAGGAGGCCTGGTCAAGACAATGGGATTGGAAGTACACAAAATGGGTCTTGAGTGCCTTTCGCATTTGCCGTTTCTGCATAGGCCATGTGAGGACTTGGGTCCAAGCTGGAGGTGTACCTTTATATACATTATACTACACAAATCTGGCAATGTCCGATATACAGCAAGACACATCTTGTTGTTGCCGCCCTTTGGGCCACGCAATTTACATCATGTCACATGGTTCTTCTAACTTTGTACATATGCATATATTATGTTGACAACAGTTGACCTGAACTGTGGGGCCGGGGCACATGGGCACAAATATTTTATCTACTACAATCAGTCAGTTAACATATTTATCAAGCCTTCGTTTAGATCTCATGAAGGCTGATTTATTATGTTTTAGTACAAGGAAGGATATATAGTCACATGCAGGATTAGTGATAGGGGTGAATCTGAGTGGCACACAGTTGTGGGGCATGCATCTGTTACATCAGGTAAAATGAGAGGTTAGGGGTTGTGTGGGTAGTATGTCTTCTGAATAGGGTCTGCGAGTACAGAGGCAGGTTTGTGGCGATGGATGTTTTTTTCCAGACCAGGCCCTGGCCCGGTTATTCACAGAGCAGTGATGTAAGGAGGAAGGCGAGAATACAGTGTTTATTTTGTAGCTTTCCGCACCCAGTCTTCCGTGAGAACAGGACAGTCTCAGAGACACCAGAGGGAAGGTGGAGGGGGGTTGGCTTGCTCGCCGTGCACAGACGCTGATGAGGAGAGGTGCCAGCTTGCAGCATGGTGTTTCTATGTGCCCGCCTAGGCCTAATACAAAATGGAGTCGTAGTTGGGCCTACCTATATGAGTTGCACATGCATGGGTTGCCTGGGGCGTTCCAACACCCTGGCCAGGGGCACATGGTCAGCCTCGGTGTGAGCGTAGCGTGTATAGTTGGACTGGAATATAGGGGAGGGGGGGCTAAAAAGACCCTTCCTTCCTTACACTTATGAGAATGGCTACTCCCCTGGCATAAGATGAGTATGAGGAAAAGTATCTATGACATCCCCAGAGTGCGCCCTACCTGCCCTCAGAGGAGGAAGTGAGATGGGTTTCCTGTATTAGTGCCACATCAATGTGGTGCCCCTTGAGATATTGAGATATTTTCAGAATCTTGGCAGGGTTGTTCCCCCCTCTTATGTTCCATGTTGCTACCTTAAACCCCATCGGTACCCTGAGTGTCTAATCCACGGTGCTCGAGTCTTCTCGACCATTGCTTTCTCAATATATGTACGTGCTGCTCGTTTAACCTGAAGTGTCAGCGGGGTGAACTGGCAAGAACCAGACCTGCAAGGACCATAACTATCCCAATGCTCCCCCCTTCCTGCCCCCTTTTTCCAACCCCCTCTCCCTGCCCCTGTGGTCCCCGTGCTTTCCTGCCCCCATGGGCAACCCCCAACCTACCCGTCAAAATCCTCACCCCCTTATCCCTTGTTCCATACGCAGTGCTTAGCTCGGGGCGCTAGTGCCCGGCTGCGTCTACGAGCTCCCTTTCTAACTAAGGTATAGATGTACCCGAGGCAATCGGTTCTACGATTCGGGGTGCATGTGAGCCTGTTACCATGTGTTTCATTACTTCCTTGACAGTATTACATTATGCACACCCAGCATTTGGTGTTTACACTATTGCTTCCCTCATTTGGTTTAGACAATATGACCTCAGTCCGGGTCTCGCTGGCCACGGTCCTCTCTGTGAGGTCTCAGGCTGTTTCGAGGGAGGTGGCCACCAATTTCAGCTAAAAAGAGCTTGCTGCCTCTGGTGAGGTGAAGAGCTGCATCCTCCCCACATGTTGGACTTGAAGACTTGCTGGAAAAAGCATGGAGCACGATATATTGCAGTCCCTCAGTCACCTCTTCACTCCTGCGTAGGACCTTCATGACACCTGCACCGCCGTCGAGAAGTGTGGGTAGATTTGGATCTTGTCCCCGTCATATTGGAGTTCTCCCAATATGATGAGTCCTCCTCTCCCTCTTTCATCTCTGATTGCCTAACAGCCATTCAAGATTGGTGTGCCGCCAATGATCTTTGTCTGAATGCCAGCAAGACAGAGATCCTCCTCATCGGCACACCTTCACCATCCTTACCCCTCACTCTCTAGCCGGCCTCCCTTGGCCCTCCTCCTACCCCCACCTGTGAGGCTAAAAGCCTCGTGGTCATCTTTGACTCCACACTTTCCTTCTACGCCCATATCTCTGATGTCTCTAAAAAGTCAAACTTCCTACTGCACCTCCTCAGAGGTACTCTGCCTTTCCTCTCCTTCCCCCAGAAGCTCACTGTCTCCCAAGCTCTAGTTCTCTCTAGGTTGGACTAATGTAACAGCCACTTTCTAAATCTACCTGCCTCTACTCCTCGCCCTCTGCAACTAATCCAGAACAGGACTGCGAGACTTGTCCTTCGCCTCAAGCTCTGGGATCGTATCTCTCCAGCTCTGAAATCTCTCCATTGGCTCCCAGTGGATGCAAGGATTAAATTCAAAACCCTCTGCATTGTCCACAAGGCTTTCTGGTGCCTGGGTCCAAAATACCTTCAGCTATCCCTCCGCAAATAGCTCCCCTCTCAAGCTCTTTGCTACTCTACCTCTAACACCCTCAGGGTCAGTCCTTTTTCAAAGAAGGGAACTGTTTGCATTAGGATCATGTCATCCTGCAAGCATGGAGTGCTGCCATTGGAGACAGCGTGATCCTAGAGTAATGGCAGTGGTTTCATGTTACTCCGTTTTACGGATATCCATGAAACCAGACCCATGCATGGTTCCAATAAGAGTTGGCAGTCCGAAAAAGGTTCTATATTGAACATTCATCAAATAGACATAGCCATAGGCACGCACATTGTTGTACGTGTGGCTGGCCGAATAACAGGGCACCATATGGGAAATACGGGCACAGGGCTGACATTCAGCACATACCGCCAGTGTTGAACTGGGTTAAAATTGCACCTTTTTTGCATTTCAGCGCATATGTCTGCACATTAGAGTTAGGTTTTGCACAATAATGTCAATTGTCCGAGTGTGTATTTACTGTGTGGTTGATGTTCGCGTAAGGTGTTTGTATGGTGAACGAGTGGGTGTATGTGTCCGGTATGACGTTAGTTTGCAGATAACATTGACTGCATTGTTTTTATTATTGTGATGTATCACTGTTTATAAACTGTTGACATCTAGTCGTGAAGACGTTTTGGGCCTCATTCCGACCCAGGCGGTAAGGGGTTTACGGCAGCGTAAACAGCGCCAACCCTTACCGCCTGATTCCGAGGTCCCTTAGCGCCATGGAGGATTTAACACCTGCTTTTAGCAGGTGTTAAAATCCATGGCGCTAAGGGACCTTGTTGTTAATTACGCCACCGTAATTTACGGTGGCGTAATTAACGCCTTCCCCACTCCCATTATGCCCTATGGGGCAAAAATGGGAATGGGGAAGGGTAAATGGGGATTGGGGACTTACCACCCCGCCAACCTCGGAATGGGGCGGTAAGTCCGCCAACCACCATGGCGTAAACATAGTTTACGCCATGGTGGTAAAGGTACGACCCAGGCGGTAACTTACCGCCTGGGTCGGAATGAGGCCCCTTGTCTAGTTGTTTTTCATTTGTTTTCCATCACTATGAACTAGTTTATTTGTTGATTCCATGTGTATCCTATTGCTTGTTTCTTCAATATTATGATTAATTGATAACAAAATTGCATTGCAATAATTTGAAATGATAGTTCATTTAAGTGATTTATTCCCAAAAAATCTTTTTAAAGTTCTGGCATAGGCAGTTGCTCTTGTCTTTAGGTTTGGTAGTGCAGGGATACCTATGCCTTAAACTCTTTTATGTGGATGATCTCTGTTTTTTTGTGGGGAGTGCTGCCATAGGGTTTATGGAGTTCACTCATCCGCTAGTTATGCTCCTAAACTGTTCAAGTGTCCTGACACCAATCTACAATCCTCCAGTATACATCCTGAAATCCATTCCAGAATCCGGTTCCAGATCTTGCATAGCCAGAATGGTGCACTATGGTCCTTGTCTTTGTAAAGTCTTGGAGCATTTGCATGTGCAAGGGCTATGCTTGTTTCTTTTGTCATGCTCCTGCACTGAGCAGGACTCCTAGTGCTTCTCATCATGCTTCCGGAATAAGTATAGAACCAAACTCCAGTCCATATTTCACTTCAGTCTTTTCAGCCTTGTCTTCCCTCAACCCATGTAAAGAGCACAGTAAGGCAGTGGATTCCTAAGTACCTGCAGAAGGGTCAACTGCCATTTGATTTCACCTGTTCAGTGTTCAATCAACTGCCGGTCCTCCCGAGCCATTGTATCTCTGAACCAGATCTTAACCCTGTTTGATTAGAAGAATCCGCTTCACTCCTTTCGAGCCTGTCCTGATTTGCAAACACCTTGTTTTGGGTTACATGTGATTTTACCGAAGTAAAATTCAGTATTTCCGCTGAGGTGTGGTTTTTGTACTTCACAGAATGATATGCCCTGATTGTAGGGCATCCCGCCACGGGAATAAATGGGACAAGAGGATTGTGGAAGAAAATCTACATCACAGAATCTCCACCTTAAAAGCGTGCATTGCCCCCAGTTGTAGTGAGTTTTTAAATCAAATTTGAAAAACAATGAACAAATCACTTGGTCTGAGATACTTTTGATTCTGTTTGAGAGGGTCATTAAAATCTTTATTAGGCCATCCATCACAGTACCTATTTACAAAAAGGGACACAAAGATAACGCTAGCAGCTATTAGCCCATGCCTTGCTGGATGTAAAAAGTAAGGTCCTAGCAACATTTGTTTTGGATGACCTGATTGCCTGGCTTTCCTGGTCACAACAGTTTTCTAAATTTCTGTTTAGTTTTAGAAAGGCAATGAGTAAGGTCTTGAATGGCCTATTGTACTCTCTATATCAATGGGAAGCTGGCTTGAACAGATCCTCGTTCTATATATCCAACCTGGATCTAACAGCAAGATTTGGCCTGGTAAATAGGTAAAGGTTATGGCCCAAATTGGCACTATGCAGAATACCAGAGGGCCTAGTGAACATCATAATGTTGTTGCACCATGAAACACATCTACAAGTAAGACTTAAAAATTAGGAAAAGTTTTGGAGTGAATTACAACCATATGAAGGCATCATGAAGCAAGACACAGACAACAAATTCAATGTTCAAACAAAACACTTTTATTAACTTAAAGGTCAGGATGGTGCAAGGCCTGGCTAGCGCTATGCTAAGGTGGGATGTATATACCTAAAGAAACTATGGATAGTCCTGTCCAAAACCTATGCTTGCAGTCACAACTAAAGCTAAATAATATGTAGGGATGTCAGCAACAAAAGAAACACTTGTGTACAGGCACATTATAAATGACTTATCATATCATATCACAGAGTTTCAAATAAAGTTCTGCGCTTCTTCCAGCTCTTGGTTTAGTTTCTAATTCCCCTTCCCCAAGTGCAAAGCAGTTCCAAAAGACCTTGGGGTTCCCTTCCCCAAGAGGACAACACAGTTCCAAAAAAGGCCTGAGGGCCTTTCCCCAAGGCGACAACACAGTTGAAAAAGTGCCTCAGAGTTCCTTTCCCCAAGGCGACAACAGAGTTCAAAAAGGGTCTCTGGGTTCCTCTCCCAAAGGCGGGAACACAGTTCAAAAAGGGTCTCTGGGTTTGTTTGCCCAAGGTGACAACACAGTTCAAAAAGGGTCTCTGGGTTCCTTTCCCCAAGGTGGCAACACAGTTCACAATGTGAAGCCATCCACTTGAACCGACTGCCTTTCGCCAGCAGGCGTAGGCTGGCCCACCAACAAAGGCCCAACATGTAAGGTCCCTGTCCCGAGCCTGTCGGAGCCGGGAGCAGCCACAGCCCTGTCCCGCAACCACCTTCTTCTGTGGTGAACGCTGATCTGGTCAGCCACCGGGTAAGCGTACCTGCTCGGCCCCCGGCAGAGTCAGGCTTCTTCTTACTGTCACCCATAAACTCTGGCGTTCCTCTACCAAGGCACCCCCGCTTTCTCCCGTCACCTACAAACACTTCCACTACAGCTATCATAGTTGATGACCACAAACGTTCACTGGCCAAAAACATCTCCTAATCCCACCAAAGCCAATGCGCTATCAAATGAAGGCATAATGCTTACCTTCATTTCGCTGAGCCCCTACAGCTCACTGCAGCCCGCCTGTCATAAGATCCCCAGGAGACCCATGATCATCGCTGACGTCTCTAATTCACCTAATTATACAGTACTACCTATGTACATAGCATTAACGTGCACTTAAATACGTAGGATCAGGCTATACAGCTGGTCACACTAGCATTACTGTGCACCTAGCCACGCCAGGTCACGCTGTCAACTGTTTTCCATATGATTTGCTGTTTATCCTGAACTCGCACTGTGGCCTCAACCAATATACTGTATATTCATTGTGTAAACCTACCTACCCATTATCCCAATGCTTGAACCTATTATCCTGATTTGCTCGAACAAGCGTACTTAACTGTTATTCCACTTGAAATGTTTATTGTTGAATCACACAGTGGCTTCCGCAAATGTACCGTATATTCTCTGTGCAAACCCACCTAGTCATTATTGCAATGCTAGAGTCTAGCATCCTGAACTGCTCCAACTAGGGTCACTGCATACTTAACTGTTATTCCACTTGAACTGCTGTTTAATTTTTGATTCACATGGTGGCCTTCATCTAATGCACCACATATTCACTGTGTAAACCCACGGTGTCATCACTGCCATGTTAGTCTCTTTTATTTTCATCTGCCTATTCTACAACACAGCCCCTCATACCAGTGATCTCACAAACTTCTCACCCCGCCATTCCCGCTGGACATGTCCCCCCTACAGGACAATAGGATGACTTCCACCAGAATCTGCTCACAAGGTGCATGCATCCACCAAGGCACAGGCCTGGCCTATATCTATAGCCACAGACATCACCCGTTCTCCTACCCCATGCCATTCCTGCCCAAAACAGCAGCCTTCCCCTCCACAGTAAACAAAACCACCACCTATGTACAAATGCTTCCCAAAGGCACAGTAGCCACTGGAATGACTCCAGCATCCCACCTTCCCATTTTAGCTAGTCTTGCCAACCCCCGTCACTATTCATCCTACCGCCCCATGCCTACAATCCACGTGTCGGACGCGCCTCAGCACTAGAACCCAAGATCACACTCCTTCTAACACTAGACCTATACTGGGGGCCATCAGGAGATTTAGACTCTCTGCCCGCACTCACCAGCACCCTCCCTTGAACTGGAAACTGATTAGACTACCCTCCAATCAGCACTGCACCTCCAACAACAATCCGCACCGGATACCCAAGACCCTGATCCATAAGCTAACCACCCTATCTACCGCACTTGAACCCAAACTCCAGCACTCCCATTCCAAAGCTCAGCTGGCTGATACAGTCCGCACAGATATACTCTCTACACCCATTCTACACAACACCTCTCCCAACATGCACCTTAAAGGTACGCTACTAAATGTGCAGTCACTAGGTGCACATGCCATCGACACACACAACCTCATATTGGAACATCAAATAGACTTTCTATTTACAACTGAAACCTGGCTCCACCCAGCCTCAGGTCCCTTACTGACTATAGCCATCCCACCGGACTACACCATTCTTAAAACTGACCGCTCAGATGCTACGGGAGGAGGAGTAGCCATTATCGCTAAAACCTTGTTAGAATTCAGAGCCTGCAAAACAGATAAAATAGACGACTGCAAGCTCCTAGCCCTTAAACTATCTACTGACCCAAAAACAACCAGCAACTTCCTCATAGTCTACAGAGCACCTAACTCATCGAATCACCCGTATCTAGATATCCCACTACTTATTACCCCCTCCTCAAACCTAAGACTAAATTCATCCTATTAGGGGACATTAACTTTGGCGTCAACAATGCCTGTGACCATAAAGCCACAGCCTTCCACACTGCACTACAAGAAATGCAGTTCTCCCAAATTGTTCACGCACCCACACATATTAAAGGTAAAATCCTAGATTGGATTCTAACCCTGAATACAATAGTTTCCCTTGAAGACATACTAAAACTCTCCTGGTCAGATCACTAATTTGCTTGAACGTATCAACTACAAAAGCCCAAGATTCACCTTCACCACCACCTATTCCAATTCTGGTGAGAAATTCACGCAAGCTCATACCAGAAAACCTGAGCCCAGTCCTCAATAAACTACTCAAAGCATAGCCCGTAACAAATACTAATCCTGACAGAGTCTCCCTTCACTATAACACCTGCTTGAAAACTGCTATCGACGAAGTAGCTCCACGCCAGTCTAAACTACCCAGATCTAAACGAAGCAACTCCGGGTTCAATGATGAACTTTTTGAACTCAGAAGAAATAAAAGAGCACTAGAACATCTAACTAGATAAAATCCCTACAATGAGTCCAAAAAAGAGATCCAATAATCTCTCAAAAATATAAACTCGCAGTCATCACCCATAAAGCCAGTACCCTGAATGAATGCATTACCAGTGCCGCCTCCAACAGTAAAGAACTGTTCTCAATTCTTAGAGAATTGGAAACACCCATCCCACCTCCTAGCCCCGCTATCGCCAGTAAAGCTTGGTGTACCACCATACAGAACACCCTAGCCACCAAAATCAATTCCCTTCAAGACAAAATTGTAATGGAAAGAAAGAAAATTACTGGCTCACACAGCTGAGACCTCCCCCATTTACCCGAATAAAAACGAAGCATCAGCATCCCAGTATAACTTCACTCTGGTTACCCAAGATCAAGTGCTTAAGACTATTGCCGCCCTCAAACCATCTAATTGCAAAGGAGACAGCTTTCCCGCTAAACTAGTTAAGACCTGCACTCCCACTCTAGCACCCATTATCACCAAATTCATAAATTCATCCTTCAGTACCAACTCCATCCCCCCTGACATTAAAGAAACCTGAATCACGCCACTACTAAAAAAAACACTCTGTTTCCTACTATTCCCACTAACTACAGACCCATTACCACAGTCCCCTTCCTTCTCAAAATAATCGACAAAATAGCATATACCCAAGTACAAAAACACTTAGAAAACAATCACCTGCTAGACAATAGACAATCTGGTTTTCGACACAAACATAGTACAGAGACAGCATTACTTGTCCTAAAAAATCAGATGGATGCCATCAGAGACTCAGGGAACATTTGCATCCTGCTATTACTCGACCTGTCCACCGCGTTCGACTTAGTGGACCATGATAAACGATGCCTAGCATTATCAAAAATCTTTCAATTCTCTAACGATGCCACCACATGTGTTAAATCATTCCTATCAGAACGCACATCCAGAGTAGCCATCGGCGAGGAGGCGGCCGACCCCATACCAGTATCCCTAGGCATACCACAAGGATCATGCCTCTCCCCCACTCTCTACATTGCCTACACGAAACCTCTTTTTGAAGCATTAGATGACATGGGAGTAATCTATACCAACTTTGTGGATGATACTCAGATACTCATCCCAATCACTGGCAATCAAGAACAGGATTCTATTCTTATTAATAGAATCTACTCTCTCATCCAAAATTGGATGTCAACAAACAGTCTATGCCTCAATGGCAAAAAGACTGAGATCCTCATGGTAGGCTCTCTAGCCCGATTGAAAAGGTTACACCAAGATTACATATCTATTGTTATAGATGGTACTTCTATCCCTATTTCGAACCCAGTCAAAACTTTAGGCGTATACTTAGACTCTAGTCTCACGATGAGTAAACATGTCAACTCACTCGCCTCATCCACCGCATACACAGCTAAACTCATTGCTCTAGCCGCCAATTTCTCAGTACACAGAACTGCATCACCCTAGCAAGAGCCCTTATTCTGTCTAGGTTAGACTATTGCAACATACTCTTGCTAGGTACCACTAAGAAAAGCTTAGCCAAATTGCAATTATTGCAAAATAAAGCACTAAGAGCAGCACTTGGAATCAAAAAATGGACCACATCTCACAAACTAGGAGAGAGGTACATTGGCTACCTGTACAAGCTAGAATACTACACAAAACACTCACTACTGCACACAGATGCATCAACAGAAACGCCACTACCTATCTTAGTAAATGCTTCACTCGCAAAACATCAACTAGATCTCTCAGATCTAACTCTACCACTCACTTACTCGCCCCCCCCGTTTAAGAACTCAAGAACAGGAGATTCCAGCATCCCGGTAGCAGCTCCTAGAATATGGAATTTTCTCCTGGCGAACATAAGTAATGAGCCTTCCCACACTGACATTAAGAAACTGCTAAAAACCTGGCTATTCAACAAATTCTAACTTGCCCTCATTAACCCTGTTTATCACCACATGATATGCTGTTGTAACTTATACTTGTTCTGTAACTACTAGGTCACTGTCATTATTATCACCGGCATCTTCTTCACTTGTAGCTTCACTTGTAATCAGAAAGCTTTACAGCAACCTTGTAACCTATGCCGTGATACCCCCGGGTTTGGGCGTATAATCAAATGTAATAAATAAATGTCTTGGGTTTCCCTTCCCCAAGACGTGAGCTTGTCCAGCTTGCCAACTCACACTAAGTTCAGGTTCAGGACCACTTTACAGTTCTTCAGGCTCTTCAATAGCTCATACAGATTACCATCTTTCACATTCACTTCAGCAATCTTATTCACAAGAGAAGATTAGTTATCTTTGCTTTCTTTGGCTTTTTCAGACAGGGTATCCTCAGTCTAGGTGCAGTTGTTGGACCACACAGTCCACCCATTACAGGTCATGCAACTGATAACCATAGGCTTTCTTGCCCAGACAGGTTTCTCTATCACTGCATCTGTTCCCTGGTTCATATTCACTTGAAGTTGTCCTTAACAGACTCTTGGCTTTGCCACTGTGTGTTCTTCCACACTTTTCACTCTGTGGTGCTCATTCTCTTTCAACATCTTGCTTTCATCCATTGCATGTTTCCATTCTTTACAGTTCAGCGTTCGTTTGATACTCAAAACCCCTCACTTTGGGTTCACCATTGCTTACACACAGTTTCCAGTTCATCCGGCAACAATATATGCCCTGAGACACCAATAGGACTTCAGCGATTGCTAACAAGAATGGATGAGTATGCTAAGATCAACATTCTTATTCTTAAACATCCACAGAAATTTACCAGCTGGAAACTAGGTGGAGAGCAAGTTAAAGTGGTAGAAAGGGTAAAGTATTTGGGTTATAACATACAAGCCAATACTGCTATATATAAGGTAGAGAGTGAGGTGATGGCCAAAGTAATTCAAGCAGCATCACAAATGATCAAATTAAACCACAAGCTTTGCAACTTTTCCATCATACCACTAGTGAGGTACTATTTAGCCAAGGTAGTACCAGTAATATTGTACGGTTTAGAAGCAAGACCAAGTTTATGGTCTACAAACTGGGAGCTCTTCGAGGGGTGATTATGGAAAAAAGCCCTAGGTCTCCCAAATTGTACACCCATCGGCAGTCTGAGATTTGAATTAGGACTTAAGTCCTTAAGATGTATGGCTAATTGGAAACTAACCACCTTATACAGAGAGATAATCATATGAAAAGAAATCAGTCTTTACAGTGACATGAGAAAGCATATGATAAACTGTAAACCAGATATCCTCTTGGCACTAAGAGAAAATGTAATGAAATCACTTGCTAAAACTGAACTTGATATGGAAACATTGGTCTCAAATCCACTCAAAGTTAAAAAAAGAACTCGAAAATCCTAGACTGGATACAGACAATAGAAAAAGTATGAAAGGTTCCAGTAGCAAACCCATTTCTAAGGGGAGAAAAGAAACTTGGGTGTTTCTCAAAATATTTGATGAAATCTCCAGCTAGGAAACTTCGCACAAACATTCTAAGAATGAGACTAAATCTAGTTTGTTGCGGGGAAGTTCTGGAAAAACGAAATCAGGGACATAGGGCCAAGAGGTTATGTTCGATCTGTATAAATCCAGCCAAACAGACAATAAGGCACCTGTTAATGGACTGCGAAGGCTCATGGAAACACTGCTTCAGACTTTTTAGAATTTTTGTACGAGAAGAAAATGACATCACTTCAGAATTTCTGTGGGATAGAATCACTTCAGGTTCAAACGTCATGCTCACTGCAGCCGCAATCCAGGAGCTAATAAACTGTGAAATTGCTGGTTAGAGGGATCTCGTTGTGAACGGGAAGCCTGGATCAATCGGATCACAGAATATCTGGCACCAGTAAAAGGGCTGGGGAGCTAAGCGGGACCGGAAAGACAAGTGCTCTTGTTGAGTAATCTTACTGGCTGGAACATTTTAAAGGCCAATTTGGGCTGGATTTATTGTATATTTTAACATATGTAAATCTGTTTGTTAGTTTTTCTTTTTGGTATGTTTTGTAAAGACTCATTGAGTCATAAACAAATAAAGAAAAAAAAATATATATATATATATATATATGCCCTGTTGTAGCCCCAGGAGCACTCTGGTACAGGTGTTCCCTTCAATTCATTTACTGGTCCTTGGCGGCGCCTCTGGGCATCCTCTGTCTTCTATTCTCTGGCTTCCATCAGCTCCGCGCACACTGTTTGAGAGCCACACGTGCAGTGCTCGCATTCAGCAAACTTTGTTGTGGGTGGCCAGTAGCTCTGCTCTTCTCATGTGGATGCTACCGCTGGCCTGTAGCACCCGAGATTCTTGCATGCCCCACAGTTCCGGCTGTGGGCACAAAACAGAGGAGACCTCAACGACTTCGCCCCTCTCACAGTCTCGCCACTGTCCTGACCTCCAGGCAGAACTCTCCCCGGCAGCCCTCTTCTGGGTGGGAATTCTCCTCTCTCAGGCCCGTCTCTCCCAGCCAGGCTTCTCCCCTTCTAGTTTCCTCTTTCATGTGACCGGCTCCACCTTTTATGCACCTGTAACATGTTAACAGGTTGCAGGTGCAAGTCCTTGAGTTTAATTGCCGGACGACAATTACTGGTGTTCTCTGGACATGCCTCACCATCACAATAGTCTCCAGGCCTTTTTCTCTTCTCAGTACCAAAGTGGTGTAACTCCATGTTAGTGTGTACAACTCCTAGTTGCCTCTTCCCTGTTCCAGTGCTAGAGTGGTGTAACTGCATGTTAGTGTATACAACTCCTAGCCGTCTCTTCCTCATCCCAGTACCTGAGTGGTGTGACTGAGGGGGAAATAAAAGGCAGTGATTGGCACCAACCTATAAAGATAGGAGAGGGTGAGGTTTGTTCTCACAAGGGAAAGAGGGATCCCATTTCCCAAACCTCCTCCTATTCCACCTCTTCCTATTCTCACTTCCTTGATAGTATTTTCACGGGTCATCCTGGAAGGAGGAAAGGGGAAAAGGATGACAATATCCCATAAAGGCTGTTGCGACTAAAGGTTCCTCCTAGAATGGAAATGGGGAATACTGTGTCTCACCTAATGACATTCTCCCTCCTCTCCCCAAGGGCCTTCCACCCAGGTGATCCTGACTCGCATATCCAACCCCAGGTTTAGGATCCAAAAACAATAGCCCTTCCCTGGCCACCTGAGAGGAAGACCCAATGCAAGTACATGGGAGGATGCCCTCAGGTTCCTCACAACCATCACAGGCCTTAGGCATGGGCATATTGTAGCATCTACTCTTTTTAATTTCTATTTATCAGGCCTTGAAGAAAAATGTGATATGTCTCCTTGTCCCCCGTTAGGCTGGGGACTTTAAAGATCTATTGGCTTGCCTATGCTGCAGCGATCATTTATACAAGTGGAAAAATGTGGTAATGGTCCTGAGCCCTATGATCCAATAAGTGCCTGTGTCTCTCCCTTTCCATTTATGGTTCCACCCAGCTCCTGTGACATACACCAGTCTGGTTTCATATTTCAGTCCAGTTCAAAGGTGTCTAGTTTTGGTATGCTACCCTAATGCTCTTTCAGTAGCGACCTTAGTATGATATTCCCAAAAATATCACTCCCTCGGAATTACTTTTTTAAAGCCCTGTGTAGGGGGCATTTTGATCCTGACAGAGTGACAGTGTTAGCTGCATTGTGCATGCTGTTAAACGGTAATTATATAGTGCCTCCTTATTATTTATATTGGCCTAAGCCCATTTGCGCTACACGGAAAACCGCGTTGCAAAGTTCTGATTTTTGGGTTAACTTCTCCGTCATTTTAAGTATCATCCACCATTTTGATTTTCACTCGCGTTCTACATTCTAAAATGGTGGACTATATTTTCAACTTGCAGCCAAGCCTTCCGACCTTTGAGTTCTGTTAATGTTTAGGTTGTCCGAGAGCCGACTGTTACACTGAGCAAAGAGACCTTGTGCTTCATATGAACTGTCATTCGAGTGTTGTCTGCGCTCATAAACCTCATCCTTGTATAAACACTGGGACAATGAAGAACAAACCTCGAGCGTATGTTTTAGCTGAACTACATTGTGTAGACTCATGAATCAAGGCTTACCGCGGGATCCGAGAACATAGATCACTATTGTGTCTTCATGGAAATACAATCTTATGTAATCCTTTGCATAATATTGTAAAATCTGTATGTGAACTAGGCACAAACTCTAGACCATGAATTATTAACGTGAAGAGAGGCTGGACAATATTGTAGGAAATGTATACAAAATGCTAGTGTTTAGATGTCCAGCACTCTCTCTCCTCTCTGTGTCGGCTGGTACACACTGCAAGGTGTTGGGAGCCAGATAGCTATCTGTTTTGCTTTGTAAACTGTACAGTAATAAAAGATCTTTGTATCTTTTCAGCCCGTGATTGGTGTTTTTCATTTGTGGTACTCAGCCTCGATATTTCTTTGTTCTTTCAGATGGCGCCCAAATAGGGATCCTCAAGATTGAAGCCACCTCGTTGAAGAGTAGATGCGGCTATCGAACCGGGATCAGACGGTGAAAAAAAGGGGACCACTTTTGGATGAGATGCGACACCTCAACAGTACTGCACAATCCGATCCCTGGACGGTGAGGACGCAGTCTGAGACCGCATCTTGACGAGGGTCCATATATCAAGACAGGCAGTTTTGCCGAAATCACCAACACGAGGGTCCTTTGTCCTTTGTAATCCGCTCTGACCGCCTTTGTCCTTTGAATCAGGTGAGTCATGCCCCGATTCCTAAGTATCCTGATATTTGGTTGTAGATTTGTACTCATGAGCACAAACGACGCCGGGTAACACCACTAATCTGACATGCCTGGGAAATTGTCTGCCTGTTTCAGGGGATTATTCTGCAGAGACAGACAATCTTTGGAATTTGGCCGACCGGCACCACAGGAGGGGTCGCCGGCATGTGCTATGTACTGTTAGTACGGCATTGGTAGAATAGTATTCAACGATATTTGGCACAGACAAACTAGACATGCTTCCGAACTTCAGTGGCCAGTCAATGGTAGTTTTGAGATTGCCCGAATAGAGTATTTAGAATCCATATTGTTAAAGAAGAAAGCTAGACCTGCAGCATTCGATGTAATTCAAAATTGGAAAAAAGAAGCTATGCAGCAACTTAAGAGTAAAGAGAAGCATGCAAGTCATCATATGTCAAATTCATAAAAAGGCATTATTGTATGATCAACAAAAACAGTCAGAGTCTGTTAGAAACATGGATAGGGCTTTTCAACTTGGTATACAGAAAATATATCTATCTAAAGATTTTCATGTTTTAGATGAGCTAATTGATAAACTTTTAAATGAACATAGGTCTGGTGCCACTGCACCACCTCCTTATGTACCTATTCCTGCTGTCTTACCTCTTCCCTCTGTCGCTCCTCCTCCCGTAGCAATTCCTGTTCTTCCTGTTGCTCCTCTGCCACCAGTTATTGCTCCTCTTCCTGTTGTTGTTCCTGCGCCTGTACCTTCACCTTTATCGACTATTACTGTTCCAGTAAATCCGTCTTTGGTGCCAGCGGTAGTGTCTCCACTACCTGTTGTACAGGATTTGTGTACTCTCTCTTTCCAAAGGGGTTTTGTTCCGCTTGTAGCAGATGAAGGGGCGAGTGCTGAATCAAAAGTTGTGACTCGGAGCACACTTTCCAAAGAGAAGAGGAGATATTTGAATGATTGGGCTAAGCGTGTATAGAGAAAGGTGAAAAATCTACTGTTTTAGCTACACTCCTCAATCTAGAAAGTATTCCTGACCAGAATGTCTTTATTGAGGGGATAGTGATACAATTTGCTGTAATGTGAAATAGATTGACAGACACGGATGTTCCACAAGGGTTGAGGGATTTGAATGTTTTAGCCTATTCAAGGGATACTGCGGAGAAAGTACATGAGCATGTTGAGAGGGTTTTTCAGTTTAGAAGGGAGTTAGAACGGTTGCAGAACGATGAAATAGATGGTGATAGTTTGGATGCTTTTTATGTGCAGAAATGGTTCCTTCCTCCTTGTAAGTCAACAAGTGAAGAGACGCGAATTTGCACGAGGGATGTGCTTAGATGGATTTCAGATATGTCGATATCTCCCATAAAAGTATATGATACGTATAGTCATTGTACTCCAGAAATGCAGAGGAAAGTCTTACAGGTAATGGTATAATACCTGCAGGATGAGTGTATAATGAAAACAATTTGTTGTCCCACAGAATTATTTAATATTTATAAGAGAGCTTTTGCATCTGATACTGCTTCCACCACTTTAGCGCTCGATTTGGCTCTGTTGCTTAGTAAACGTTCGGAGTTGCCTACCTCTCAGTTGGCTGTGAGAGAGGTTCCTCCGACATTCGTTCCTAAAGTTGAGATTCCGGCTAATGTCACAACAGGTATAGCAGCCATTGATATTGAAGCTCACTATGTATTCAATTTGTCCACGTCCCGTTCTCCAGACAGTAAGTGAATACTATTAGACAGTCGATTCCAGACATTAGGAAAAATCCAACAGGGTTTTACAAAGAATTAGAATCTGTCCTGCATTCGTCAGTTTTCACTTTGGGCAATATAGATTTGTTGTTTCCCGTGATCCTACCTGCTGATTTATGGAAACAGATTAGGACTGTTGGTGATCCAGCAGGGTTAGGTGACACGTGGGTTAACTTGGTTAGGTTAGATAGAGAAAGGAAATCTGGTGAAAGACCACGGCAAGTGATACTGACTTTGCCAGATAGAATAGTAACTAAACTAAAAACTTTGATTCCCAAGAGAAGAATTGTTTGGGAAAAACTTACTGCTTCTACCCAAGGAAAATCTGAAGGTGCTACCGAATACTTTAATCGGTTCGAACTCAGATTTTAACGGACAGGATTTAAGCACTGAGTCAGGGAAAAGATTGTTTGTGGATACGTCTGTGTGTGGATTGTTGCCTGATAGCCAGTCACATATTATGGCTTCCGAGAGTGCTTGGCAAGCTAAATCACAGTCCGAAGTATTGCATATGGCTCAGTATTACGAGAATAGAGTCAATAATGAAAAAGAAAGGATCGAAAAGAAAAGGGGTGATCTAAAAACCAAAGTATTATTGCAACAGATGGTCAGAGGGCCTAGAGGTGGGAGTACACAGTTTCAAGGTCAATTCGTTCCACAAAGTAATGCGCCATTGGGTCCTGTACACGCGAACCAATGTGCTTATTGCAGACAAGAGGGTCATTGGCCAGCACAATGCCCGATCCTTCAGCAAAGGTTGAATAACACATATGGTGTCATGGGTAGATGATCCAGAGGATGCCCTGGGGTAGGGGGTCCTGGTAGAAGCCAGTTCGCTCAGAATTCTCAGTAATTCTCGCAAGACAATCAGCAACCTAGTGTAGATAGCAGAAATATTTTCGATAATCCTTCAACTGCCTATCTTTCTGAAGATCTTGCCTTTGACGATATATTGTTTAGTTAGGACAGCCCGAAGCAGGGTCTGGAACCGACACTTATTCCCGTTAATCAGAAAGGTCTCTACGTTGAGGTGATGGTGGGGAATAGGAAGCATCTATTTTTGATAGACAAAGGAGCACAGAAGTGTTCCATTGATCATTCACGGGTTCCAGACATTACACTGTCAGGGCAGAATAACGTTTCTGTAGGTTTTTTTGGCACGCCAGTGGTTAGCCCAGTTTCTCTGCCGGTACCGATTTCACTGGGGCCAATTACGGACCACTGTCCATTTCTTCTGACAACAAACTGTGGAGAGAATTTGTTGGGGTTGAATCTGTTGAAGGAATTAAATGCGGTAATTCATTGTTCTTCGGTTGGAGTGCATTTCGCGATTTCACCCCAGCAATCTTCTCCCTCACAGTTTTTGACTAGACCTTTGCCGCTAGAATTTAGTACAGTTCCGGCGTGTTTATGGGCGGTTGACGACAATGATGTTGGTATTTTGCAAATTGAGCCTGTTAAAATTGTTTTGAAAGCAGGAGTTAAGTTGCCACGAATTCCACAATATAAGATTTCAGTTGATGGTGAGCAAGCTTTGAAGAGTATAGTTTCTGACTTTGTACATCGTGGAGTAATTGAAGAAATTGCAGGCCGTTTGTGCAATATCCCGATTTTACCAGTGTATAAGAAAGTGGATAATGCGATTCCGTTCCGTTTCATTAACGATTTGTGCGCTATCAATAAGATTGTTGCCCCACAATTTCCAATTGTGCCTGATGTAACGACAATACTAACAATGGTTCCAGCTTCTGCTACTCATTTCAGTGTGGTGGATCTAAAGAATGACTTCTTTAGCATTCCCATACACGTGGATAGTAGATATTTGTTCGCGTTCACCCTGGGGGACGCTAGTTTACATCCACCCGTGCACCACAAGGGTACACGGAGAGTCTGAGCATTTATATTAGGGCTTTGAAAGAGCAGCTCGATACACTTGAGTTGCCTTCTACTTGTACACTGTTGCCATACGTCGACGACCTTCTCTTAGCTGCAGACTCAGAAAGTGCTTGCAAGGAAGGTACTGTGTTATTGCTTATTCATCTAGCAAAGCATGGGCATAAAGCTTAATTGAAAAAGTTTCAGTATTGTCGACAGGAGGTCGCCTAATTAGGTGATCTCCTGTCAAAGGAGGGAAGAAGATTGACGCCTGAACGAATAAAAAGGATTTCTAGCATGTCTGTCCCAAATACACAGAAGGAAATCAGAGCCTTGATAGGAATGGCTTCTTACTGTAAACAGTGGATCCCAAACGTTTCAATAGTGATAAAAACCAATGTTGGCATTGACAAAGAAGGGCATTTCTTTGCCACTACCGTGGAACTTGGAACACCAGAAAGCTTTTGATCTGCTCATGACTGCAGTGTGTTCAGCACTGGTTTTGGGCACACCAAATTATGATAAGACCTTCGTGTTGTATGTGCATGAACGTGATGGATGTGCTTTGGCTGTGGGAACATGGGGAGAAGAATAGACTGTGCGGTTATTTTTCCTCCGCACTTGATCCTGTTGCATGCGCTTTGCCAAGATGTTTGAGAGCTGTCCCTGCTGCTGCTGTGTCTGTAAAACAATGTGAGGGTATGGTTTTAGGTCACACTTTAACCGTGATGGTACCCCACTCTGTAGATGTTCTATTAAATAGAATGCAAACACAACACCTTACTTCCGCAAGATTAACAAGATACAGACTGATCCTATTTGCACTGCATATCCAAATTAAGAGGTGTTGCATATTGAATCCGGTTGAATTATTGCCTCTTCCGCAAGAAATTGCTTGCAGTGATGAAATATCACATGACTGCCTCTATACCACAGAGCAAGAAACTAAAGGCAGGATCGATTTAAATGATACACCTCTGAATGATCCACAAGGGGAGCTGTTTTTCGATGGCTCCTTCTTCAAACTTCCGGATGGTACATCTACTGCTGCTTATGCCATCACTACACTAAGCACGATCGTGGAAACAAAGAGAATTTCGCATAACTCTGCGCAGGCTGCAGAGATTATCGCACTCACTCAAGCTTGTGAACTTTCTGAAGGGCTTAGAGTAAATATATTTACTGACAGCCAGTATGCCTTTGGGGTGGTTCACAACTTCGGTAGACTATGGGCAGAACGAGGTTTCTTGACCTCACACGAACAAAATTCCAACATGGCACCTTAATATTTCAGCTACTCTCAGCACTTCGCTTCCTACTCAACTAGCAATAATGAAGTGTGCCACACATCAGAAGATAGTAGGTGATGTAGGGAGAGGAAACGCTTTTGGTAACAGGATAGCTAAACAGACCGCTACTGATTTATATTCAGAAATGTATGGCACGAAAGAAACCACAAATACCTGTACAGTAGATGAAGGGATTGACTCAGTAAAGAATATTCAAGCTGATGCCACTCCAGAAGAACTTAAACACTGGGCTGAGGGTTTAGCAAGTTTGGATGAGGAAGGTTGTTGAGTAGACATTTCAAAAGGAAGATGGATGCTACCCAATGCACACGTCCTCGCCTTGGTTACAATGGCTCATAGTCCCCCTCACATATGTGCTAGGAAAATCTGTAAATTACTAGAATCTGTCTGGGTAAATGTCAACATCTCAAAACTGCTCAGCGTTTTGTCCAGAACATTTGGAACATACCAAGGCCCAAAATGTTGAAAGATGTTGAGCATTTGCTTCTTGCTGAATACTGTGACCAGTTAACTCAAAACTTGTATTTGATTTATCAACAGGTGCGAGAAGCCCTCCCAGTTAAATACGAGGGGCCAGGTCACAGAATTCGACCCGGTGAATGGGTGCTCCTGAAGTCATTTGAGAGAGCCTCCAGTCTCGCACTGCGTTGGAGAGGGCCTTTTCAGGTCTTGTTGGCCACACAGACAGCTGTACGAGTAGCTGGCAGAAAACACTAGATACATGCCACACACATCAAGAGGATACCTTTTCTTTTGCCACACGATGGAGAAGAAAAGAAGGAAACTACTTGCTCTGCTTCTGGTGATCAATCTGTCTTGCACAACATAAACGGTATTTCGGAGACTCTCCCTGAGCCCGTGGGGACCGGGGAGACTGCTGCTTTGTATCTGAATTCTTCTTTGGATCTTTCTGCACCCTTGAGCAATCTTGCTTCTGTTTCACCACTTTCATCAGGAAGCAACGACACACTGTCCACAGATCACAGATCTGGAGTCTTAAGGTACGATCTGTGTCTGCGGCACTAGACTTACAGCACAGCACGGCTGTGCCCACAGGAAACGACTGTTGAGCTGGTCCTTTGTCACTCTCTCGCTGAAACATAAGTAAGTGGCTGGTACCGGCAAAAGCTATCTTCAATTAAGATAAATCACGTGGTCAGGAGATCACCAACAAATGAACGTAAGGAACCTATTGCAGAAACTTTCCGGAAAGAGCTTTGAGGAACAATGCCTGTCGTTACCTCTACTCGTACGGAGCAACCGATCGATTGTGTGGCTAACAAAGACATTGGACAGAAAAATTCATGGTCTGTGAGGACATACTGTTTTCTTGTAATTATTTTAACTGGTCTGACAGTAGTAATTGCCCTTGGGTTTTGGTATATTGAGGGGGTGTGTCCACTTGAAACTTTGATACCCACTGAGAGTGTTCCCACTGTATCTTCTCCTTTCGTGCATCTGCACACTCTATCTTCTAGGGATTCCCAACACAGACAGAGTAGTCACAAAAATACGCTTTTGTTAATCATGAATGCGACCCATGCGATTTTGAACAGAACTAATTTCTGGATATGTTCGCATTTGCCACAACACGGGGAAAAAGGGTTGGGATGGTGTATTCATCCTTTGCCTCTAACTACTGCATGCTACGCCTCTGTAAGGGCACTATTCTTTGGTCATTGGAATGACAGCGTCTCAGGGAACTTTGACGGGACTAATTTGAAGAGTTTGAAAGGCGAGTCCTGATGCCCCTGGGATGTTCCCTTTTTGCAAATAGGAGCAAGCTTAATGTTGCTTCTATTAGGCCTTCCGATAGACTTTCTAGACCTTTCCAATCGCTAATTTCTTTCAAGATGGCTCCAGTAGGCAACCGGGATGCCACGCCTCCTTCTTACACTATCAATCACAGCCACAACTATGTTTCCTTCTGCATACAAAGGAATGGTTCTCAGTCAATGGGTACTTTTGAGGGTTGTACCAATATTGTGAATTTGACTAGTGAGGACAGACCCTTGTATGTAGGTGATCCTGTTTATTTCGTTTGTGGTAATGAAGCTTATCCTTGGCTACCTAGAAATTGGCAGGGTACTTGTTATTTGGGTATCTTGCTACCAGGGGTATTTGTAGCTAGCACCTCTGAGATCTCTAGGTCTTGTCCAAGGGGGACGAGAACAATGATACTCCTTCACAGGTAATGGGTGATGTAGCGAAATCCTTTGTGCCATTTTGGGGACAGATCATGAATTCCGAGGAAATTAGGAGACTGGCAAGAGTATTGGAGAGAAGCATCAACTGGACCACCAATATATTCTACAATATGACGTTAGAACAGAAAGCAATTAGATTAGTGGCTCTACAGAACCGGATGGTGTTAGACGTCATCCTGGCTGAGCGTGGTGGAGTATGTAAATAGGTGGGATCAGCTTGTTGCGTTTTTGTACCTGATTCCTCCCCTACCATATTCAAGGCAATACAAAATCTGCCCGTCCTAAGTACAGAAGTATATGTTCCCGAGGGAAACTGGGATCTTAGTGCTTGGTTCTGGGGCTCCTTACGGTGTTGGGGATGGAAACTCTTTTCAGCCTTAGTAGTAACCCTTGGTATTCTGTTGCTCTGTTGTTGTTTCATACAATGTCTTCCTGTCATATGTTCGATATTAGGAGGATGTTGTGCGCAAACTGTAGGAACATTAGGACCTAAAATACACACACCCGAGAAGATGACTAACGTTTTTGTGATGGAGGATATTACTATCAAGGATCTAATGGCGATCGATATATCTGATGAATGTGATTCAAGATGTACGGACATTGAAACGTGGAGTTACCAGTAAAGCGAATATTTTTTAGTAAAGCTCTTGCCTTAGGCCAAAAGGAGGGTTTGTTAAACGGTAATTATATAGTGCCTCCTTATTATTTATATTGGCCTAAGCCCATTCGCGCTACACGGAAAACCCAGTTGCAAAGTTCTGATTTTTGGGTTAACTTCGCCGTCTTTTTAATAATCATCCAACATTTTGATTTTCACTCATGTTCTACGTTCTAAAATGGTGGACTATGTTTTCGACTTACAGCCAAGCCTTTCCGACCTTTGAGTTCTGTTAATGTTTAGGTTGTCCGAGAGCCGAATGTTTAAACTGAGCAAAAAGACCTTGTGCTTCATATGAACTGTCATTCAAGTGTTGTCTGCGCTCACAAGCCTCATCCTTGTATAAACATTGGGACAATGAAGAACAAACCCTGAGCGTATGTTTTAGCTGAACTACATTGTGTAGACTCTTGAAACAAGGCTTACCACGGGATCCGAGAACGTATATCACTATTGTGTCTTCATGGAAATACAAACGTATGTAATCCTTTGCATAATATTGTAAAATCTGTACGTGAACTAGGCACGAACTCTAGACCACTAATTATTCACGTGAAGAGAGGCTGGACAATATTGTAGGCAATGCATAAAAATGCTAGTGTTTAGATGTCCAGCACTCTCACTCCTCTCTGTGTCGGCTGGTACACACTGCAAGGCGTTGGGAGCCAGATATCTATCTGTTTTGCTTTGTAAACTGTACAGTAATAAAAGATCTTTGTATCTTTTCAGCCCGTGATTGGTGTATTTGATTTGTGGTACTCAGCCTCGATAATTCTTTGTTCTTTCAATGCAATGGTGAATGGCAATTACTATTGTGTGCTGTTTGCACACTGCTTCAATGTCATAGTGGAGGACTTCCTGAAAAAAAGACACAGAGGTTTAGAACATAATACCCATATGTTGAGAAATGTGTGGCCAATTTAAGCCATTCTGTCAAAGCCTGGAAGATGCTGAGAAAATTGCAAGCACACATGGCCTTCCCCAGTTCAGTTTCACACAGGAGGTTTCCACCTGTGGAATGTGACCCTGTACATGGTTCAATGTGTCTTTGACCAGCACAAAGTTATCAATAAGCATGTGATGCAGCACAAAGGTGGAGCAGGGTCATCCATGTCTTCGTCTCTTACTCAATTGGGTCCTGTGGCAAGGCTCATCAAGCTTGTTGAGTCTTTTGAATGCAGTATACAGGCTGTTAGGAATGGTAACACTACCATCAGTAATGCAATCCCTCTGGTTCATGTACTCAAAGACCATATCATGATGATGGGGCATGTCTGAACGATGGCATAAACTAGTACTTATACACATATGCCAGGATCAACCAAGACGTAGTTAAAAACCTGTTACTAATCTTGTTGTCAGCTTTTTTAGACTCTTTCAAAGGGTGGTATGTGAAAACACAGGATGTGGATCCAATGCCTAATTGTGGAATTTGAGAGAGAGAGAGAATGGTCTCACTTGCAACTTCCCTGCAAAGGAACCAGGGAAATGCCCTATTGTTTCAACTCCACACAGAGGCGTCCTAGTGTGACCACCAACCCCATCACTGCCACTTAATTCCGAGAACAGTGGACATCACTAGACTCTCCACGGTCTCCATATTGTACCAGTTAGCATAGCAGCACACTTTCAAGTCTGTCTTCTGAATTGTTCAATGCAGGAACTTCAAATCAAAAGCACAGAACCTGATTTGGAAAGGCTTGGCCAAATTTAGAAACACTACACAGGAAAAATAACAAATGGCCATATCACGAAGGACAGCAGATGAAAGGAAATACAGTATTGTGAAATAATTTGCAGCCAACCATATCTTACAATATTTTACTTTAGTTACCTTATGCCCTTACACCACATCAACTTTGAATGTGGTTTCACTGCTGTAGGTGTGACCATCAGAGACAGAACGACATGTCTGTCAGATAAAAATGTAGGAACCCTCACCATGATACAGATGATAAGGTGTGACCATCAGAGACAGAACGACATGTCTGTCAGATAAAAATGTAGGAACCCTCACCATGATACAGATGATAATTTCTACCCTACATGTATATACTGTTAGAGGTGATGAGAATTTAGAGCAAGCACATCTGGGAGTCCTTGAACATGTCGTAGGGATGTGTATTACCTATTCCACGCAGACTTGTGAATTAGTAATTACTTCACAATTAAAACAATGTTACACATAGCAAATCTATGTTTAAGGAAATTTTTGATTTGTCAATAGAAACACTTAGAAAATGACCACCTCAGAATGGCAACAAACAAAAGCACAACAAAATAAGAACACCAACTACCTGAAGATGAGTGAATGTCTAACAGCACCAGGTCAATTTTAAAGTACTCTTGTGTATTCTTCTTAGAACTGCTGTGTTCAACATATTTGCCTCAATTTAGTTTCTATAGTTCATGTTTAATACATGCTGCACTTTGATACTGCTTTAATCTTCACTTAATATACTCAGGGAGGTTGTGTGGGGGAATTGGGAATGTAACTCCTCACTGAAATAGAATGTGAACTTGTATTTGAAGAAACCAACACACATCACTACTACAGCCGATATGTCTGAGGCTCTACATCACCCATAGATACTACCATACACTCACCAAGACAGCCTGACAATGGTTTAGCAGCTCCAGTGTGGCGAACATCATAACATAACACAGCAAACGCCTCAAAGGAATCAATCACATTTGTATTACAAAATACAAAATAAAACATGTTAGCTCACCATAACCTTCAAGTAAATGCAGGCAAAATAGAAACTGGAGTAATAGCCTTAAAGAAACACAAAAGAAGAAAAACATGGAACCAAGGAATTATAAAATGCCACCAGTGGAGAAGGCCTGGTCTAGCTTCTCCTCAAATTAGTCATTAATTGCCTCCAAATGGGCCAGGTAAATCTTCATCGCCTGCAACTTCCCATTTCATGTATTTGTAAAAAGTGTTTACACAAGAGTGCCTCAGAGGTGTGGTGGCTGTGGTGTTGGGCCTGGCGAGTTGGGTGTGCGAGGTGGGCTTCTCCTTCTTGTTCTCATTCCCGGGTGGTCACTGCAGTTTGCTGTCACTTCAGGTACAATTCCTGCAGCAGTGCAAACTTCCTCTGCCACAATGACTTCCAATGGTATATCCTGGCTGTAAGTGCTGCTGATTTCCACCTGAGCAAAGGAACCAGCTATAATTTAGTATAATATTTAGTATAACTATAAGGTAGAGTAGAGCAGAGTAGAGTAGAGTTTAGTTTGGTATATAATATAGTGTAGGGTCTAAGGTTTGTGCAGTGTAGCATTCCATAGGGTTTGAAATTTAGAAATTGTATGGCATTTGTTTAGAGGGTATCCCTACATATTATCCCCACCAAAAATATTGCCGTATATATGGTCGTCTGTAACGCTATAGGTGATATTTCTGGGGAGGATATTTTGTGGGAGCAGGGGTTGCGGGGGTGTCCCCCGCACATTTAAAAATAATGCAGGGGTCGCAGGGGTGTCCCCCGCAGGATCCATGCCTCAATATATTAACACATGGAACCGTTTAGAGTTTAGGATTTTAAAAGGTTTTTGACAATCATTTAAAAGCGAAATTATCCACAGTTTAGACAGTTCACTTGGTCTCACCTCTAGCTTCTGTTGTTGTGTCAGACTTGGTTTCTCAAGTAGGTCTGCCTCACGACGCATGTCCCAGCAATGAAGGACCTGTTTGGGGATGTGCTTCATGCCAGTTCTCATCTCAGGTTTTTTTTTTTTTTTGCAGATTCTCCAAAGTGGTTTTATTCACTCCCACCCCACTCCACCAATATGGGCATGTATTGAATAGCATAACGTATGAGGCAAGCCACCTCTCCTTCACTAAATCTAGTGCTCCTAGGAAACATCTTCAAAAAAGTAAACAAAACAAACCAGGCAGATCTTAAACTTGTGTTTTGTGTTGGTATACTTAAACTTGCCAAATGGGGTTATGTTGCTCATTTCATCATCACAACTGTCTTTTTGTGGACTATTTCATGCACATACATGTGGATGATGACCTTTAGCTGGAATGAGAATCAGTGATACATGTAATCTGTTCAATGAATATCGTGTGCAAAATCTTTAGCTATCAGCATAAAACAGAAAAAAACTACAAACCTTGTGTAGTTGGGAAGTCGGATATTTCACAAAATCATGCCAGCAGACAACATACTCTGCTCGCCCTAGACCCTACAGTTCTTCCCTAATTTGTTTACTTACTTACCGGATTTCATGCCCCTGATGATACCTGTGGTTTAATCCCCATTATCGAGTCAGGGACCTTGAAATACTTGCCTGGCCGCATCGTTCTGATGTGCATGTTTCTAAGTTATAGCAATACCCAGAGACAAATGGTTTTACAAAAGACCTCAATGATTAAAAAAAAAGATGGATTTGGGGTTATAATTAAAAAAAGGATCAACAATGAAATAAATAACAGCTGTGTTAGATGAAAACAAGTACTACATGGTTTTAATGTGATATGTCATACTAATAAGACTATCAAATCAGTGGTTGCAGTAATCAAATGCAAAAGAGAGTTAATTCATTGGTGTTAAAGTGATGACTACGTTTACGACTGAAATAGCATATAATTATATTTAAAAGTAGCTGATGGACGTGCTGTGTGATTAAATGGCTGTACTAGTGATATGTAAAAACTCTAAAACATCATTCCCCATTGCCTGGAAAGATAGCTCTCCCTTTCCAGTTCTCAACTAATTACTGTTCAGCTCATGCACTCTCTCCATGTCCATCTTGTTCCTATGATGTGGCCATTATTAAACAGCATTTAGTATGTAAAAGAAAATACTATACTGCCACAATTGCAGCTGTATGGTTAAGGTTACATGGCACTATACGTAGGAACATTTAAAAAAGAACTCCCCTGTTACTTTTGGCTCATCCATGGAAGTTGACCAAATTCAGCATGCAACTGATGTGGAGGCACCTAAACATTCTGCTCAAATCAGTGCATTTTCATGCAGCTTTTCAAATACAGACGAAATGTTGAAATGTAAGTGTTTTTCCCAACTCAACCTTTTGTGACGTGTACCTCAAAATTGTCTCCTGCGATTTCTGAGATATTTGGCACACTCCTGGCCAGTCCCTTGAACTCAAGTAACAATACAAATACAAGTTTACCGGATGAGGCATGCTCATACAATCCCAACTGTACCTCTCCACATCATATTTTAAAAAAGCACATGTACCCACAATTTGCGTGTAATATGAGTGAAGAAAGTAGGCACAGCAGCATGCATGCATAACACGTGCAGAATGATTGTGCATACACGCGCCTCAAATACACCACACACATACCGCACACAAAACCATACACACACACACACACACATAAACCAACACCCACAGCCACACACATGCACCCCACCACATACACCCACACAGGTTTTTGTCTGACTACACATATGAGTATACAATATGCTACAAACTTCAGAATGCATAATACGCATATACAACATGCACGTAAGTTGCATAAGCATTAACAAGACACAATATGCACATAGTGTACATTGGGAATGCACACAAGCACAAATCACGCATTCATTACATGCAATCACAATATGCATGCACAAAATTCACATGATGTGTATATACAATACCCATGTCCGGAACGTACGTAAACACAAATTACATGTTAGAAATATGTCTATGAATATAGACTTTTTGAACACATGCAGGGCAACTACGAATGCAAATGCATGAAATATGGTTGGAATGTAAAATACGACAATGACAATACGTACGAACAACATGCACAGAAAGTAACAGCTAATAAACTTTGATTGTCCGTGCAGTCATCGATAAGCATATACCATCATCTCCTAATGTATGAATCCAAAGATAATGTTTGTTTGTTGTTTGTTTGTTTGTTTATTCATTTGTAATGCGCGCCAGACCCGAGGGTATCAGGGCGGCTGGCACAAAGGTTACAAGGTAATACACAGCTTGGTTTACAGGAATGAGTTACACATGCCAAAGCAGAGATGCAACAATGATACAAGTACACAACATAAGAATGAAGCAATAAATACATGGAGGAGCATAATACACTTGAAGTAGGCATATACACAAACCCTGGCATAAAAAGATGAAGTCGGCAGAATAAACTTTACACAAAAAAAAACAGTTAATGTTACTACTTCTAAAAAGGCAATGGGACAAATGTACAAGTTCGGAAGTGAAGTAAAAAAAGTGGCCATAATTCTGTTACGACCACGTTTTGGTGGGATAACGAAATTACTGCCACTTTTACAGCACTGCCAAATTACCGTTCTGGCATTGAAATTAAGGATTTTACCTCCAAGAGGATGTTGGCGGCAAATCCTCCACTTTAAGGCCAAAAAGTGGTTGATTTACAACAGCAGAATTACTGCTCGCAGTAAATCAGAAGAACATCCCCATGGAGTCCTGTGGACTCCATAAATGGGCACTAACACTACCTCACCATAACTCATGAATCAGTGGCAATTCCAACACTGACTGGTGGTCACAGTAAATGGTTTTCTGCAGTAATTCCACGCATAATGGATGCCAAGCTCATAATGAGGCCCAAGGTCTTCCAACATCGGGAATGGCAAAGTTAACGGTAATTCCCACCACACAAAAGCAGCCACAAAAAATGAGTTAGGTTGAGTGAAGCAATACCCAGTAATTGCAATTACTGGGTCTTTTACCACTGTGGCCACACTTGTAATCAGGCCCTTTGTCAAAAGCTACCAAAAATGTAAACTCTACATGGGTTGGGAGTTGCAATGTTAAGGTACAAAACAACTACTTCCCTAACACATGAAAATGACATGAACCTACAAATGTAACCTTAACCCACACTGCACAACTACCACAAATCACTTTACAAATGATGTACTTGCATCCATGCAATAAAGTGAGTCAGCAATAGTGGCTCTGCAGTTATGGTTCAGATGGATTCCCCATTTTGGGAGGCGTAGAACTTTGGCGCAGTTCGATGAATCTTCACAGAAATTTCCAAACCGAATAAAGAACGCGCTGTGAAGTAAAGTTTCATGGGGCTTGGTCAAGCCGGGGCAAAACTATAAGCTATAAACTGTACAGTGCTCCCAAAGCTGTAATCTTTCCATTCATTTCACGGCGACAAATATATTCTCTCACCATTCGATGGATTTAGACCCAAACTTTTGCAAGGAGCAAATGCCTGGTCCCAAAAATATCCTTTCACAAATTTGGTTCAAATCCATCCAGTGATTTTTTTTTATTGTGCCAAGTCCCACAACCTACTTTTTGGCCCTCTTCCATGTGGCCTGGGACCAAACATTTCAGCAGTTTGAAGGGGCCTTTGCCAGATATTTTTTGTAATTTTCTTAAGAAAATGTCATCCGGATTCGTTATGCAAGTTATACGTTATTATTAAGAGAATTCAATGCAAATTGGTTTTGTCTTAACTATAGGAATATATCGTGTCGACTGCCAACACACACACACACACACGCACGCACGCACGCACATGCACACACACGCACATACACACACCAGACGAAGCCCGTAAGGGTGAAACGCGTAGTTGTTTTGTTCTCTCCTGAGCAACTTGTCCACTATATCTGTTGAATAAAGGACGTTTGATGGAGATCCTTTTTTAAACGTATCTGGGTGATTCTTTACCACTGAGGAGAGTGCCGTCCAGAAAGCTGTATCCTGCTTTCACTTTCTCTTTGTTTTTGATATATATATATATACACACATGTATACTGTGTGCATGTGGGATAACAGGATAACAGAAGGCAAATATCGTCTACGTTCCCTCAGGGGACCAGGATTTGAACCTGTGACCTTCAAGTTGTCATTAGACACGTGAGCTTCCAGCACAGGGGTCACACTTGCTAAATGTGAGTTCAGTGCCCGTTAAATAAAATAAACCATCTACAAATGAGAGCGCACAACCTTTAAAATGAAGAAAAAAAAACGCTTATCTAAAGCCTCTCTTATGGACTGATAAACCCTATAAAAAAGAAATGCTTTCCTCATCTCCCTGTGTTTTAATAAAGTATTCACTTTTTTTTACTCACTCAATTACAATGCTGCCATCAGTTCAAATTACAGGTCAGAGATATGCTGCCTAATGTATGTACAGCCAGTTCTCTGCCACTAATAACCTGTCATTCCCAGGATTTGAATGTCACAATACAGGCCGCTCCGGTAATGCTCTCCGGCAGGGCTCTGATGAAAACTTTGGGCAAATCATGAAAAATATTCCAGTGCCGAATCAGCGGAGGGTTACCGGGGAGAGCCTTTCATCCTGTCCTGACCCTGTGATCTGACAAGTGACACCTGCAAAATGAACAGCCCTCCAGCCGAAATTGTTTAACTGTAGCCTGATCACTTTTATTATCGTGCTAATCCGGATATCAGCCGTTTCATCAGAATGGGAGATATGCATATCATGAATTATTTTGACACGGAGACCTTTTAATTTTCGCCGGCAATATTTCACCGCTCCAATCAGGACCCGCAGTCAGGGATGCGGCTCGCCTCCTGGGGTGTCAGAGGACAGTGCACTCTTGACAGCCCCAAATCATCTGGGAGCCGTAACGAGCTATCGCCGCAATTATTATTATCTCCCCTAGTCATGCATTTCATTACAGCGCGGCTAGGCGGCGATTTCAGATCCAGGGCAGTGTTAGTTAGGCGCAGCCGCCATTTTACGAGCCCTGGGGCTCGGCCGTGCTGTGCCTGCTGTACAGATTGCCTCTAAATAGACAGTGGTGGGAGGCTGGGAGCATGTCTTCCCTGGAAATAGAATAGAATAGCATGAAGGCGGCATGAAACATATAAGACACAAAAGAATAGTAACAGAAATGGCTTAAAATACCAACCGTGCCGTCGTTGAAGGCGGTGGCGGCCATGGCAATATGCTCCGCTGCAGAGATGAGACAGACAAATCATTATGAAAATGGAAAAAAGCAATATCAAATCTACATTAGGGCCCGGCGGAAATGTCTGGGGGAGATATGTAATGGCACACAGGTTTTCAAAAAGAGATCTCACTATGTGTTCAGGTACCTAAATAAAATCATAGCAACAATTGTAAATGTGCAGTCAGTGCGCCAATTTAAGAATTTCGCTGGGCGATGCAGGCTGCCAGAGGCGTTGTGGAGTGTGGGGGTGGGGTGGGGATGTGGTCTGAGGGGGCTATAGCCCTGGCTCTTTTGGTTGTAGCCCAGGATAGAAGCTCAGGGATTACAACCAAAAAGGCCAGCTAGCCCCCTGTCCCGACAGTCCCAAAAGTAGCATAGCCCCTGATCTTTTCCAGACCTAGCAACACACCTGCCGGCCGCTACCCACATTTAGGGCAATGGCATGGAAAGGATATGAACATTGTTAGTGATTGGTTTCCCCTCGGGGTACCCTGAGCACCTGCATACCTTGCGCCCATGATTTGCAGAGTTTAAATATATCATGAAATCATAACCAGGGCCGACTACAAGCTTTGGTGGGCCCTGGGCCTCATAAGATGTATGGTCTCCCCTAATTTGAAGGTGCAGTGAAATAACAGAAAATTACATCACAAAATGAATCTTTAATACTTGAGGGGATTATGGGGAGATGCATTAGAAGAGGCTGCCAGGAGCAAGCCAGGAGACAAATAAACTTTGTGATGTCCAGGAAGTCTCCAGTATATGAATAGTCACTGTTATTATTAGGCTGCAATATGATGAGTGCTGCCTTTTTTGGGAGTCGCAGATACTGTGAGCTGAATCAGATCTAGGGACTTCTAAATTTGGCAAGTAGTCTTCAGTGAGATTATATGATGTGCCCAGGAGCACACACCTTTGTTAAATTGTGATTTGAGATCAGTCAGAAACTCTGGCACTTGATATCTTCCGAGCGGATGAGAAATATTGTTTGGTACAGGTTTTTCTGCAACTTTGGTCTGAAAATGCGAACATGGACGTGAAATGCAGTGCAAGAAAAATTGTGAGTGTGTTTTGATAACTGAAGTAAAGCGTTGTTTTTGCAGTAGTTTCACGATTGCTTTCATTTTTAAGGTGTACATATTTGCATTTATTGTCCAAACTAGCAATAGAAATATGCTTTAAATTCAGAAGCTACAGGCGGGGTTTGCTATGACTGTCAACAGAAATTAATCGAAGCAATGCTTTCATTATTTTTAAAGTATAATGCGAGCTACATACCTAAATATGTCTCCTGATGTGGCCCCAGGTTCAAAGCATGTCCGGGCAGGGAGTGGCGCAAACAGGGAACAGTGCCTTTACTGCAGGCTTGACTTACAGTATGATGGAAGTACAGGCTATTTAACGCGGAGTTCTGAAGGCAGTGAGAGTAAGCATTTTCACAGGTCTTTAAATGTTAAAATCATAACAGGACAGGGACCAGGCAAACATGCTCTCCTCCCTTCTCCAGAAACCTCTCTTGCCATGGTTCCATGGGCAACATTACGACCCTGCCGGTCCGGTAACAATGGTGCCGGTAGGCTCACCGGCACCGTTGGTACCAGACCGGCAGAGTACAAGACTGCGAGCTGGATGCCTTACCGCCCGCCGAGTCTGACTTGTCGGGCAGAACGGCACCCGCTCGCAGACTTTGACGTAAGCATCGGCACTGTTGCACACAGTGCCGGTGTTTCCGTCCTCCCCATTCCCATTGAGTCCTAAATCGGGAGTTACTTTTTCTGGCGCCTGGCTTCCAGGACCGCTGGGGCTGTAATGCCCCTGTAATACCTCAAAGGCAGGCGCCGGAAAAAAACATGACTCCGGAGGCATTTGTGCCATTTTTACCGGCACGGCTACCGCCGAGGGTGTAATTAGGCCTCATGTCTTTAAAACGACACAATAAATGACGACAAACATTTTTTTAATTGCCCCCCAAACTCTCTGTTTCCCCTGCTTTACTAACCTCCCCTCAGTCCCCCCACCCTTTTTTATCCCTTACCCCACCACTCACATATACTTTTATGAAAAATGTTGACATTTTTTTCGTTATGTGGATTTCACTGAAAATGTTTGTCGTTATGTATTTTTCGTTATTAACACTGTAAACGTCTTCCCACATACCTGGTAAAGCACCATGACTCACTTACCCTTGCTTCCTATCCCCTCCTTACCCGAGGTTCGGCTTTCAGCAATACTCTGTTGTATAAGAATGACTTGAAAAGCACATATATATGACAAAGTACTTGGCTAAACATGTAAATACAGAAATATGTTAAGCAAACCGAGTATGAATGCAGCACTATTTTCCCCATCTTGAATGGAAGACTGCAATGCAGATCAGTGGAAGGTTAAACCAGCATCCGCAAAGTCAAATGTTTTGGCTTTTGGGTAGACATGGGATGGGTATTTTCTAGTCACTGTCATAATGGTACTACCTAACCATAAAATGGCCACAGCTAGCAAATGGTGTTAGTAACTGGGCATATTATGGCTGTGCCTGGCAATCGCCTATCCCATGTCTATACAACAGGAAAAACTCAGTGCAAGGAACAGATGCAAGGGCACACTTATTTCTTAAAAATAAAGTGACTATGCACAAGTGCTCATGTGGCTAAGACATTTTTCACACCAGGAGCTGGTTTATAGTTTTAATTAAGGCATTTCATTTCAGGAGATTGTGCAGAAAGCACAGAACTAGCCCTAAGAGAACTCTGGCAAAGGCTTAGGCAGGGCAGGGCCTGAGTGGGCAAGGCCCACGCAGAATTTGAAATGCGGGCTCAGCAGTGCTGTCTGGGCATTTACATATGTTGATGTCACTGTGGTGGGACCAACTATACTAGCTTCAGGACCCACTTTTTATACAGTCCTGGCTACGTCTCTCACTCCGGGAATGTCTTTTGAGCAGTGAGGGACAGGTAGTGGATGAGAATGAATAGGAATAGTGGCCAAAATGGCTCTGGGTTCTCAATCGATGGGTAAAACTCAAAGGAAAAACCATAGGTTGTGTGCCCCTACTCAAATCGCATCTCGCTTCTATCTTTACTTCCCATGACAATAGTTTCAGCTTGTAAGCAGCGCTTAAAGGGTCACCTGACAGCTAAAATTAAAAAGGTAAGTCCATAAATGTGTGCATGTAATGAAGTTTAAGATGATACTGTACAGAGACAAATGGAGCGCAAATTGACCTACACAAACTTGGAAAAAAGCCCCAGCACAGTTTACTCTCCCAGCTGGAGAGTTTTTCCTGTCACCACATGAGCTTATTAAAATGTAGAGAGTTACAACTGTATACAAAGCTCTCAAGTTGCCAGTGGCCATGCACGAGAAGGCCATCCAGTACTGTTTTTTCCCGCTCGGGGGTCTGGGACTTGGAGTTTTTGTTTCCCATTCGAAATGTATTAAACTACAAGTTCCAGCATTCAAAGCAAATACAGGGCTGGATGGTCTTCTCATGCATGGCCATGTAGTGCTCAAAGCATACGTCCCTTTTCCGTACGAACCATGGTGTAAACATGGTGTAAACAGTTATTTTCAGGTGATTGAAACAGTGCCGTCATTTCACCAAAATACCAGGAGTAGCGGAAGTGGCATCACACGACCCTTGACCTCTGATGGCATCACAGGCAGTGATGTCATTTGACCCCACCCGAAGTGATATCATGGGAAGCGATGGAACACGACCTTTCACCTTCACATAACATTGTTGCTAAGCACAATATGAAAAATAAGGTTACAATATTACCATAAATGTGATGTACATTTCATACAAGAATGGACTGCGATATGTATCATTAAGATCAGTGTGTATAGGCCCATATTACGAAATTACTGTGAATGCAAGCAGACATCCATGAGCAAATGATAATGATGTGCTATATTATATAGAACAAATATACATACAATATCACCCAACCTGTGTTGGTTCTCATTTATCGACCTCAGAAGGATGAAAGGCTGAGTTGAGGTGATTAAGAATTTGTATTTGTATTTGTATTTATTTATTTATATTGCGCAGCCTGCCCAAAGGCATCAGGGCGCATGTTTAGAAGGGTTACATAAGTTTACAGAAAGACAGATTACAAATTGCATGGTAAATAAGCATACATAGAAAGTCGTCACAATAAATACAACAGTGGGTGGGGTTGAAGAGCATGCAATGGATGATTACCACATGGTGGTCAACTCTTCGTCTTGCTCATAGAGCCATTGTTTTGTTCTATGTTTGAAGGATTGGAGGGAGGGGACGTTCCTGAGGTCATTGGGTAGTGAGTTCCAGAGCTTAGCTGCCAATACCGGGAAGCTTGAGCCTCTGGCAGTCTGTAGTTTAAAGCTGGGAATAATGAGTGTATGTGCTTGCGCAGCTCTTAGTGGTCTGTGGGCTGTGTGTTGTGTAAAGCGCTCTGACAAGAAGGCTGGTGCTGCGTTGTTCTGTGCTTTGTAACTTAAGATAAGAGTTTTGAAGGCAATACGCTGTGGGATAGAGAGCCATCGCAAGTTCCGTCTCGTGGATGAGATGTGGGTGCGCCTAGGAATGTTGAGAGCAGCCCTAATGGCGTTATTCTGGGTTACCTGAAGTTTGTCGATGTTTCTTTGATTAGTTCCGAGGTACAGGGCATTACAGTAATCAATTTTGGATAAAATAAGGGTTCTGGCAAGGATCAGGCAGTTGTCCAGAGTTAGGAAAGGACGGCAGGCAGTGATTAGTTTGCACGTGTAAGCCGATGCTGAAGCTACTGAGTTAGTTTGTCTGGTGAGCGAGAGGGTGGAGTCTAAGTAGATTCCAAGTGTTTTAGTAACGTTGGAGACCTTAATAATGTTGCCATCAATGTTGAATGCGTCATATTTGCTGTCAAGTTTTGCAAGTTTAGATTGGGAGCCTAAGATGAGTAGCTCAGCCTTCTCGTCGTTGAGGCAGAGACCGTGGTGGGCCATCCACGCCTGGATGACGGTGTAAACTGCATTGAGAGCTTTGACGTCAGTTGCGTAGTCACCCGTGATAGGGATGAGTATCTGGGTGTCATCCGCATAATTTGTATAGGTGACACTGTAAGAGGATTCAATTCAGCACTACAGCCAAGTCAACGCCTAGTCTAGAATACTGAATGAAAACCCTTATTGATATATCTTTATGTCCAGTTCATGCGTTCTGGATGACTACCCCTATATAACACCCCTCTCTTGGAATCCTCCTGACCCCACTGAGCCAAGAAGTAGTTCTGTTTTGCAAGTTAAAAGGTTTATTTGATAATTTAAACAATAGATATAGATATCAGACTTTATAATAAATTAATAATTGAATATCACACTTAATCTGGTATGATAAAGATTAACAACAGAGAATCTGGCACTAGCACACTTCTTGATAATCACTAAGGAGTTGACATGAAATGGATAAGATAGCAACAATACTTTTATGGTTTCAAATGAATGCAATGTGGAATGAAATGCAGTACAGAAAATAACTTGATATGATTTCAACAAAAAAATGTAATCACTTTCCTCTGGCAATTCACCCCCCCCCCCTTTTATGCAATGCAAGGAAATGGAAGGAAAAGCACACAGTTCTCAGAAATGCAATCAAATGTGATTCAGTTCACCCCAGCAAGCTTAGACAACAGAAGTTTAAAACACAACCCAAAATACTTCTTTATGTGCTGGCAATGGAGTGAAAAATATGCTAAAATGCTTTTAATTCCCTGTAGAGGTTCAGGGTGAGTGGTATCTAGTTAATATTAGTCCAGGCTCACACTATCAATGATGCAGGGATAGTTAGCAGGTTAAACGAATTTCTGGCAAATGGAAGGCAAGCAAACTGCTGTTTTCACACGTGAAGAAATTTGCAAATCGCGGTAAAATTCGCGAATGCGCCGGGCGCTATTACAGAAGAACTACAAGGACTATCACTATCGTTTTGGGGTCCTAGGAAAGCCTAGGATCTCAGCTTCCAAATGAAAGTTACTGCACATCTCTAAGACAACCGGTCGCTGAGATATGAGCGATTTTGTAAAGGTTGTTTTTCAGATTTGAAATTTTAAAGTTCAAAAAGACAAGTGCAGCTTGCAACTAGAAAATGACAAGTGACAGCTTTACAAATGACAGGTGACAGTTAGGAGACAGTTCTACTTAGATTAAGCTAGATTGAATTATATTATTTTAACTAGGAGATTGGTTCTGCACAGTTTTCTAGGTACTCACACCATATTCTTGAGTGAAATGGGCCACGCCACGGATCTGGTCAGGTTTTAGACTCGCCTCTGGTCTCTGCACTTCACAGTGATCTGGGTCAGCTCTCTCTGGTTCTGCTAACAGGTCAGCTCTACTCTGCTGGTCTGGTCTGGGTCTCTAGTTCTGGATAGATTGAAGTCTCTAGGTTGGCTCTCTGGAGGTTTGATGGAGGTAAGGTATGGATTTTCCCGGCAGAGCTTCCAGCTGCAAATGGATTTGAAGGTCCCTATCTGTCCTGTCTGTCTGCTTTTATGTGTTTAGAATGTGGGTGTGTTCTAGCATCACTGACCCTACCTCTCTCTCAGCTTCTAATTGGTCAAACTTCCATTTCTCATTTGATTGGGGGAGCTAAATTGTGTCAGAGTGATGTTATTTTACAGCCTTGCAGAGAGTCCACTCCTCCTGTCAACTTACACACAAATCTAGATTTGAAACAAATACATATTTGCACAGGTAAACATTGGTTTAAAATTACATGCACACATCACATATCACAGGAGATATACCCTGTCCAAACTTTGCTCTTCCTGGGGGCTTGCATTCAGAAATGGCACATATTTCACTTTTTAACTGATTTTGCAATTCCGGACATTGACCCAAATTTACACACATGTGCGCAAGGAGTATGGACATTAGTTGATGAAGTGTCAGATTTTTCACATGCACACATTTTGAGTAATATCCTCTTTTCCGCTAAAACCCCCCTGAACATGCCACCGGTTCTAAAAACCTCTTAAAATGTGGGCAGAAAAATCACAAGAATTATGGTGTCATTTATACAATTTTCACATGTCCGTACTATGAGTTATTCATCTTTTTCTAAAACCATATTCTGGCTATAGAGGTGTGTCTTTTCAGGTCACATGGTACAGAAACCAGTCTTTCCAGTTTCTGGCAAGCTCAGAGACCCTGCCCCTCCCAGCTTCTGCCAAGAGGAAGCTCCATTTACGACTCCCGCCAATAAAACATTTGCCTGAGTCAGGACAGGGCTTTGTTCAATTTCCTGCAGAGCCCAGGTAATTCAATCAGGGAAGTGTCATATCCCTCTTGGTGTGAGCAGCAAAAGGGCAGCTAGGCCTGGGAACACAGCTGTGACTCAAGTTTCACTCCTGATGGGGGTAGTTGCCAGGCAGAATTCAGTTCCTTAAGCCAGGTTTCAGATAAAATGTCACTTTTTGTTTCCCAGTTTAAGTCAAGACAATTTTTTTACATATGCAGCTAGAATGCTGATTCTAAGTTCAAAACTATGACATTTAAACAATTGCAACCTATGTGACACTCAAAGTAGGTCACTCATTTCTCTTAAACCTTGAGATTTTTAATGTCTTTCAGTCCAAATTTAATTAAACTGCTGAAATCCCCAGCTCAGCCAGTCTTGTTATAAACCTTCAAGTCACTTCAGAATATAACTTTACATTGGATCCACCTCTCAGTAAGTCTTTCTTTGGCCTGTTTTGGGTTCATTTATTCAGTTTTCTACAAAAAAGTAAAATCTGGTGTTGTTTTAAAATGCCGGCTTTTGGATAGTGGTGAGTACTGGTACTGCACCCCTTTTTGGGATTTAAGAAAATGAATTCCCAACAGTTATGGGTTTGCTTTTGGCAATCAGCATTGCCACTCCCAATGGTTTCAGACTACTGCGTGGGTAGTCCAATGGTGGTTTTAGGCAGTTTCCTTCTGTGCCCATAACATCGGCAAAAATGAGTGGCAGCCTATTCTTCATGCATTTCCCTGTTCATTTTCTGGGAAGCTCTGGCCATCATGATGTTTTCATGTCAGTACTGCACAGTTTTGAGGTAGGGCTCGGATGCATGGGTAAATACATCCCACAAGCCCCCCTTCTTGCGGTGGCCATCTGGTTTCACTGATGGGACTCGCAAGACCTGGGATGTTTCCTCATCTTCTTCCAATAGATGGCACAGTTCAGCATCTTTTTCTCCATCCGGTCGGATCGATCGGTTCTCCTCGCCGGCCCTGATGGGAATATTGGGCGGTACCCCCGGCCCATTGGATCTTCGTTCCCGGTCCCTGGGTCATCCTCCTTGGCCAGTCTCAAGGTCTTCTTTCTCCTAGGACGACAAAGGAAGAGCGGCAATACCTACTCATAGACGTTTTTCCACCACTGTTGAGATAGTGGGGCAGCATATGCATTTCATCATCACGAAACATTACATTCTTATTTTGAAAAAAAAAAACAGTATAACTAAAAGACAGTTTCATGCAAATCACAATATTTTAGAGACTAGATGTGGTATGTTTTATGATTGGAACTGAATTAGTCGGAGACAGTACCCGCTAGGATTCCAGAGGATTCCTCCAGTTGTTGCAGAGCGTGCCTGGGATGGCAACATTTCAACTGGTTTATGTGGGCCCACTTGTCTTCCCCCTCTGCCGAACCGCCTTTGGGGATGCGGATCTTGTAGGCCACAGGGGAGATCTTGTCGATGATCTCAAAGGGTCCTTTCCATGTAGGCAAAAATTTGCGCTGCTTGGCCTGGTTCCTTTGGAAGTTGTATAGATAGACCCGGTCTCCCACCTGATATTCCTTCCTGGAAGTTTTCAGGTCATAATGGGTCTTCATGCTATCAGCTGATCTTTCTAGATTCCGCTGAGCATAAGCAAAAGCATGTTGGAGGTATTTCCTTAAATTCTCCACATACTCATGAGTAGTGGAGGCATTTATCAGTGTCTGCTCTTGGGTCCTGTAGAGCAAATGCTGCGGAAGCACCATCTTGCGCCCAGTCATCAACTCAAATGGTGACATTTTGGTTGCAGATGAAGGGGTAGATCTGATGGCCATTAGGACCAGAGGTAATCGGATATCCCAACTTGGCCCAGAATCTGCCACAAACTTCTTTAATATGCTCCCAATTGTCCGGTTATATCTCTCTACTGCCCCAGAAGAAGCTGGTCTATAAGCAATATGCAGCTTTCTCTTGACCCCCAGTATCTCCCACATCTTTGTCATTACTTCACTGGTGAAGTGGCTACCTCTGTCTGACTCAATCCTTTGAGGTAGACCAAAACGGGAAAAGATGTGGTTAATCATCAAGGCAGCTGCCGTTTCTGCCTTGAAATTTGGGGCTGGGAGACATTCCACCCACTTGGTAAACAAGCATGTCACAGTCAACATGTACTTATTCCCCCTAGCAGAGCGAATCACAGGGCCTACAAAGTCGATTTGTAAATCTGACCATGGCAGTGTAATCCCCCGCTTTTGGAGAGGCGCGTGGTGCGTGAGGGATGATGGCTGAAATTGTGCACACACAAGACACCCCTTCAAGTATTGGTCGAGGTCCTGCCCCATGTGTGGCCAGTATGCAACCTCTCTTAAGATTTCCAGTGTTGTGTGAAACCCCCTATGACCGGCAGTGGCCGCATCATGGGCGTGACTTAACATCAGGCTTCGGAATGAGGTAGGAACCACCCACTGATCGTGGCCAGCTTTGGATTTCCTTACCAGCAAACCGTCTTGGATTCGGAACATTTTTGGACATTTCATCAACACTCTTAGGTCCTCTTTCCCAATGTAATCGGTATCCGTCAGGGGAAAGTTCTCAGGGTCCTCAAGGTGCTGGTAAAATTTTCCAATAATTGGATCCCCCTTCTGAGCTGTAATCAAATCAGCATCAGGGGTCTCCTTACTCCATTGTGCAATTGAAAGGTCATTGTGAGCATTTGTCTGGGACCTAGTGATAGTAGTGACCTGGATTTCCCCCAACAGGGACTCAATCTCAATTAGATCCCCTTGGATGGCCCGGTTTTGGCCAGCTGATCAGCTAAGTCATTTCCAGTTTTGTCTGGTCCCTCTACTTTGGAATGACCCTTGATCTTTTTCCAATAGATGGTCATCTCATTCGAGGTGACCAGATCATCAATGTTTTGGATCAACTTCCCATGTTTCAAGGGTTTGTTGTTAGCACATAACATGCCTCTGGTTTTCCAATTACCAGGTGCTCCACGAACCCGTTCCGTACATAATCCGAATCTGTGATTATGACCAGTTCGCAGAGTTGATGCTGGACAGCAGTGAGGATGGCCTGATGCACAGCCATCAATTCTGCCACCTGACTACTTCGGGGACCAATTTTGTATCCAGCGGAGGGTTCTGGGGACTCATTCACCCATGCATTCCCTACGCCGGCCACCAGTTCTTTCTCCCCGTTGTTGTCAACATGGTAAGAGCATCCATCCACATAGACAGTGGGCATTCCCTCACACTTGTCCTCTTCAAAGACTTTGTGGGTGGAATTAAGGTATGCCTCCATGTTGTCCTTGATTTTCAGACTTTCGTCCTCGAGACAATTTTCTCTGGCACAATCATGCAAGTCAGCCAGACCTTGCGCGAGGGGACTCTTCTTGTTTTGGCCATATCTGACCTCCACAGGAAAGCCTTGCATTGACAGAATCCAGGAAGTAATTCGGGAATTACTCACATTTCCGGTCCGGATTCTATCACTTTGGAGATATTGCAGAGGCTGGTGTGGAGGCTCCACTATGATGTGTTCCCCCTGGATAAACGGGCGGTAATTCTTCAATGCCCACACCGTTGCCAGGAGTGCCTTCTCACAATCGTTGAATTTTTCCTCCACAGAGGATAAAGTTTTGCTCGCATAGGAGATTACTTTATTGACCTTGTCATGCTTTTGGTATAATACTGCCGTCAAGCACGTATTAGAGAACCCCGTCTCCAGGAAGAACTCCTTGTTTCTGACAGGGTAAGCTAGGCAAGGCGCTTGTGAGAGGCTTCTCTTGAGTTGTCTTACTGCCTCGGCTTGTTCTGGACCCCATTCCCACTTGACCCCCCCCTTCAGGAGATGAATCAGGGGTCTAGTGATCTCTGCGTAGCCCTCAATGAACTTTCTGCTGTAATTAGTCAGTCCAAGGAGGCTCCTTAGTTCCCGCAGAGTTGTGGGGTCTTTCAGTTTCTGAAGTGCTTCCACTTTCTTTTCCTGGGGACAGAGACCCTGAGGAGTAATCTCATGCCCCAAGAAATTAACACGGGTTCTACACCACTGTGCTTTCTGAAAGGAAAGTTTTGCTCCGGCGGTCCTCAACTGCCTCAGAACATAACGGATCTCCGCTATGTGTTCCTCCACAGATGAACTTTTGATGAGGACATCATCTACATAAGCCAGGTTACCCCTCGCACCCAGGTCGGGCATGGCCTTATGTAGGAAAATATTGAACTCATTACCGGAGTTAAGGTATCCGAAGGGAGTCCGGGTCCATGTGTACTGCTGGCCCCCAAAGGTAAAAGCCAGTTTGTATTGGTCCTCCCTACTGACAGGCACGGTCCAGTACCCATTGGTCAGGTCTATTGCAGTGAATACCTGTGACCCCTGGATCTGGGCCAGCCCTTGGTCAATGTAGGGCAGAGGCCATCGGGAAGTATGGACCCGTTTGTTGAGCTCCCTGAGGTCGGCGCAGAGTCTCCACTGGCCGTTTGGTTTCAATATTCCCAGCACCGGATTATTGAAGGTGCTGTGGATGGGACGGATTATTCCCCTGGACTCAAGGTTCTTAATTATTTCAGTAAGGGACTCCATGGATGCGAGAGGCAAGCGATATTACTTCACAAACACTGGAGTCATGCCAAGGTCTGTGGGGATTGTTGTTGTGTGGATGTCAGTGCGACCACAGTCATATGAGTCTACCGCAAAGAGATCTTGGAAATCCAAGAAAACTTGTTTCAACTTTTGCTTTTGTTCCAGAGTCACACAGGCATCAGCTAGGTTGACTCTCTCTTCCACCATCTGCCTGAAGCCTGGAAAGACTTCTGGTTTGGCTATCTCAGCGGCCTCCTCCAGCTGGGTGGAGAAGTCCCTCGTCAGAGTGCTGATTTGGACTGGAGGCTTCAGGTGGGAAAGGCAGCCCTCATGGACTTGGAAAATCACCTCATCCCTCCTGAAGTCACAAGTCACATCTTCCTTACCATAAGGGCAAGAAGTGTACACCAGGAAGTTCCCCCCATGCCGGGTAAAAATCCTGTCTGGTGTTGTATTGTCATCACTGTCACTGTCAAAGCAGTCCTTGGGGATTGGCCCTAACAGTTCATTTCCAAGATCAAAGGAGAAATGTCGGTCATCAACCGCCATTCCAATAATGGTGCCTGCGGCTAGGGTAATACTCTTTAAGTCGCTGTTATCCACCTCTATTGGAATGGTGTCATGTTCTATGTTGACTAAGGGAGTTGGGTTTACCCCTAACCCTTGCTGTTGGAGAGAAGCGTTTAGATGTATGTAAGCATCAGGGTTTTTCAACTCTTGTCCCCTTTTAACTTTCACTTCCAGGGAGAATTGTCGGGTCCTTTCTGGGATGGTGACTTCCTCTTTAACCTGAATTTCAACTGCATAAGGTAGCAATTGAGCTGACCTAAATGCTTTTTCTGGATCATCAAAGCCCATGGGATTATCCGCTAATCGGGACCAAGCTTTGAAGTTTATTAGGTCCAAACTAATGGCAAAGCGATTGAGAATGTCACTGCCTAAGTAAAAGGCGGCAGGGACGTCTCGCACGACCCAACAATTATGGACTATGCTCTTGTTGCCAATGGAGATTTTGAGCATACACCTGCTTGGCAGGAGATGTTTGGAATTAGGCGCTTCCAGGTCCATTTCCCATTTGTCTATCAGTTTGAAGGTGGGAATGGCTGGATCCTTTGGGAGTTGGTGGAACATGGCTTCGCTGATGAAGCTCTTACCGTTGTTCACACACACTCGAGCGAGAACAGAGTCCTTCCCATCATTTAATTGGACAGGGATGAACAACTGCTCTCCAATTTGCTGAATATCAGCCAGGCTCTGAGCTGATTTCACATCTTTCTGGACTATAGGAGTGGGAGTTTCTGATTGTGGATTAGTATAGAATCTCAGAGTGTTTCCTTCCAGCGTGGAGTACCACCTTAGACTGGAAGGAAGGTTGATTTTCAGAAATAGAGAGGACCCCCCATCATCAGTCTGTTGTCCTACTGCTATTACTGTCACGTCTGGAATTTGGTTATTCTGGAAGTGGAACTCTACTTGGTCAGACTTTTGTTCAACCATGTGGCAGGTGCCGTTTAAACTAACATGGTTGACACTCTGTTTTAATTTTATTGGTCGGCTAGTCTGGGTCCAGAGGACCTTGTTTACGCAATCTATTAGGGGTGACAACCTTCTCAGGAGGTCATTCCCTAGTAAACAAGGGGTGCCCTCTGGGGTCACTACTATGACCGGGTGTTTCAACTTATGTCGCCCAATTTTTATGTCCAAATCTGCCGTCCCCTCAACGGGAATTTCCTTCCCGTCGAAGTTCTGGAGTTGTCCAGGAAGAGAGGTGAGAGGAATTCGGTAATTCTCTCCCCTTCCTGCATTCAGTTCGTCAAAGGCCCTTCTGGACAGAAGGGTAGCTTGAGATCCAGTGTCCACCAGTGCCAAGATTGTACCCTGCCCCTGTACATGTACCGGGGCATAATATCTTCCCTCCTTCTCCTCAAGGGGGCACAGATAATGTACATTTTTGGACAACTGGTGGGCTAATTTTCTGGTTTTGGACATCGCTAGCGAAGAGATTTGGGCAGAATTCTGTGGAGAGCCTTGGGAATCTGAAAGAAAAATTTGGCAACTGGAGATCAGAGCCATTGTGGGTTCCTCTGGCTCCGGTTCTGGGCCGCCCCCCCCTTTTTGGAGGCAGTCACCAGGATGGGTTTGAACCAGGGGATTTTCTTGCTGTTGGTTCTGGGATGAGATGGTGGGCGGCGGTAGCTCAGTCTCCACATCTCCCCAGTCTGGATTTGCATCCCTAGGGACCCATTTTTCTTTGGGAGGAGTTCCCCCCTCTCTGAAGGAGAAGATCCTTTTCCCAGGATCCTCTGAGGATCCCTCTCCCTCAAATTGGAAGATCTGTACCTCCTCCTCAAACTGAGTCTGTTTGGGTCTTTTGTTTCTCCTACCCCCCCTCTGCTCCTTAGGAGGCAGACTTTCAGGGGCAAGAGATTTTGTTTCCGGTTCCTGGGTTTCCAGGGGCTGTTTACAAGTGAGGAAGGAAGCTTCCTTCAAGGCTTTACACCCCCCTTCCCTTTGTGCCTCCTCCCTGGGAACCGGTGAGTTATCGGGGTGCTGCCCCCGTCATTGTTCTGGAGCACCAGGTCCAGAGTTGGGTGCGTTCTGCGCCGGCACGCCCATCGGAGGGTTCTGCTGAGCCCTCAGTATGTGACCCAGATCCCGCGCCATGTTTTGAACCTGGCGCTCTAACTGGGAAACCCGCTCAGGCTGATACGGGGCCCTGTTTTCTCCCCTGGGCTGATCCCGGGAAGGGTAGCTGTCCCTCCTCTGGTAATACCCCGGGTTGGGAAGATTTGGGTACCCCTCCACCCTTGGCCTCCCCTCTCCCGGATTCAGTGGTCTGGGCTCAGGGAATTGGGGAAAGAAGGATGGATGGTTTTGGGGCTGAAAGTCGGGTGGATATCTGGGGAAAAAGTTCTGCCCAGGGTTTGGTAAATTTCTGCCCTCCTGTGGGAAGTTTGGAGGGAAGTTCCCTGGGTTAGATGCTTGGCTGGATCCCCCCCCTTGGGCTGGAGGAGTCCACACATAACCCAGGATGGGTCGATTTCCCTTGTAACGGGGACTTACATAATCAGGAGAGCGAGGGACTCCATTTTTGGGGCTGCCTCCTTGGCTCCCTGTCTGTGACTGACCCGAGGACCTCCTGGGCCTAGCATTATTAGGTGCAGGTAGGTTTTTAGGCCCCCCCATCTCCAAATCCAAAACGGGGGTGACCTTTACCTCTGCCACCTTGGCAGCAGCAGGGGTGCTGTTGGCTTTGGGGTTTTTCTGGGCATTACTTTTGCTATCTACCGGTTTCTGCACCTCATAGATCCGGGTAGCCTGTTCAATGACCCAGTCTAAAGATCTTTTCTCGTGAAAATCCCTCACGAGCTGGGTCATGATATATTTGGGCAAGGCATGGAAAAACGTATTTATAAATTCTCTGCTATCCGTGCGCACCCTTCTTGTGGTCTGTGCAAAAGCACGCTTTAACTCCTGCACAAATTCTTGTGGGGCCTGATCCTCCCCACATTGCAAATTGTAGGCTGCCTTGCGAGCCTCTTGAGGATTTCTGTGAACAGAAAAATGTTTCAAGATGGCCGCCTTATAGGTGGACCATCTTAAATGATTTTGGTCCTCCAGCCCCGCAAAGAAACTGGAGTATTCCGGGGAGAAGGTCCACTTTACATATTGAATACAGCTTTGGCTGTCCTTCAAATGGAAAGTCTCCATCATTTGTTCAAACAACTCTAAGTGCTCCCAAACAGAATACTTAGCGTTCTTATGGTAAGGCGTGATGACGCTCCTGATCGCCTTAATCTGCTTTAAGGGGTCCTTAAGCAAGGCCCTTTTTGCCTTATTGGCCTTTTTGGTTCGGGTGACCCTTGTCCATTCGTCCTCGGACTCAGAGGCACTGCTCCCAGAGGTTCCCGTCTGTTCTTCCAGGTTTTCCCGGATTCTGCGAGCCTGGGAATGGCTGGCAGAATGTGGGGACCTGGTCTCCTGTGTCCTGCGCAGTTCAGAGGAGTCTTCAGATTCCTCCTTGCTGCCAGGATTTGATGGGTACCCCCTCCACTGACCTAACTGGGCAGAGGTTTTCAGGATGCCCTTAATGGGCCTATTCTCCCGGGGTTCCCCACTGAATTGCACCATGCTTGGGTGCCCATGCCCAGATGCCCGCCCATCCATTCCTGGGAGGTACTGGCCTATGAGCCCCATGCTTCTGGCTGGATAGTAATCTGCCATCCCTGTGGCCCTGTGCTCATGTGCGCCAGGGGACATGGGGGTGGCAGAGTCCAGGGACTGAGAGGTATGAGGGCCTCTGGTACTAGGGCTCCTGAGGTTATGCTCCGGAGTTTCCATTTCCCAGCGAACCTCATCTCTATCCGCCCCTGCTCCCTGTTGCAATGCAAGAGCCTGCATTTGTGCCTTCAGTTCCTCAGTTAAGGCCTTACTAGACTCTATCAGTCTCTCCTGCATCGCTACCTATTGTTGGAGCCTATCATTGTGTTGACAGAGGGCCTCATTTTCCCTCTGTGCTTCCTGGTTGGTCCTGGAGAACTGGGCCAGTCTTTGCTGCAGGAGGTTTACCTCCTGAGCTGTGTCCCTATTGGCCTGCTCCTTTCTTGCCAGAGCCTCTTCCACCCTCCTGGTGTGCTCTAACAAGTTCTGGTTTTCTTTTTGGAGGTCACCCAGCCCCTGGAGGGCCAGGTGATTTTCTTCCATTTTCCTTTTTAAATGGCAGACTTCCTGGCCTATGGTGTCTCTTTCCTGACTGAGAGCCTGCATCTGTGCTGCCAGGTCGTCCCTTTGCCTTTGGAAGGCACCAGCTTTCTGGCGCTCCTGATCAAACTCTGCCTGGGTATCCAGGTCTTTCAGAATTAGTTTGTTGCTCTCTGCCTTCACTCTATCTAGGTGGCCTTGCAGGGTGACTACCTGCTCAGCACATACCCTGTTGAAGTCCAGTTGTTGCTCCAGCTTTTTCTGGCTTTGCAGTAGGGAGTCCAAACCTTCTTGGTGTTCCTTCTGCAAGGCCAGAAATCTGGTATCCTGTTCTGACTTTTCCTTTTGCAGCACATCCATATCCTCCTTTATTTTAGTGATGTACTGCCTGGTCTCATTTTCTGACTCCTGGCTCCTGTGCAGCCTTTGCTCAGAAGAGTCCAGGTCAGATTGGGCCTTCTCTAACGCCATCTGTTGTCTTTTTGCCAGATCATGGCCTTCAGCACATTTATTCTGTATGGCTCCCATATATAAATATAAATATGCCGCTATCCTAACAATCTTGTCGTGTTCATCTTTGGCCTTAGGAGCCATATATAGTTCACTCAGGGCCACATGTAATGGACCCTGATCTCTCCATAAGTCTGACCCTGTTTCAGTGACCTGTCGCGTGATGGCCTGCAACCAGGCCTCCTGGCCCTGCTCAGCCCATTCACCTCTCACAAATAGTTTATGTAAGAAGTGCTCTCTGGCTATTTTCATATCTACCAAGGTCGTCATTCTAGAGATTGGTCTCTGTCCTGACTTACAGAAGTTTGTATTTTATTTTTGCAGAACAGAACTTTTCTTGGAGTGTCCCTTTTGAGGAATGCTTCACAGCGTAATGCAGCGTGGTGATCCGACTGGATATGTGTACCTGGTCAGCTGGCACGCTGTATTAAGCTGCACAAGTGGTATTCTAACCCAAACGTCCGGCCCGAGCCCCCAATTTGTAAGAGGATTCAATTCAGCACTACAGCCAAGTCAACGCCTAGTCTAGAATACTGAATGAAAACCCTTATTGATATATCTTTATGTCCAGTTCATGCGTTCTGGATGACTACCCCTATATAACACCCCTCTCTTGGAATCCTCCTGACCCCACTGAGCCAAGAAGTAGTTCTGTTTTGCAAGTTAAAAGGTTTATTTGATAATTTAAACAATAGATATAGATATCAGACTTTATAATAAATTAATAATTGAATATCACACTTAATCTGGTATGATAAAGATTAACAACGGAGAATCTGGCACTAGCACACTTCTTGATAATCACTAAGGAGTTGACATGAAATGGAAAAGATAGCAACAATACTTTTATGGTTTCAAATGAATGCAATGTGGAATGAAATGCAGTACAGAAAATAACTTGATATGATTTCAACAAAACAATGTAATCACTTTTCTCTGGCAATTCACCCCCCCCTTTTATGCAATGCAAGGAAATGGAAGGAAAAGCACACAGTTCTCAGAAATGCAATCAAATGTGATTCAGTTCACCCCAGCAAGCTTAGACAACAGAAGTTTAAAACACAACCCAAAATGCTTCTTTATGTGCTGGCAATGGAGTGAAAAATATGCTAAAATGATTTTAATTCCCTGTAGAGGTTCAGGGTGAGTGGTATCTAGTTAATATTAGTCCAGGCTCACACTATCAATGATGCAGGGATAGTTAGCAGGTTAAACGAATTTCTGGCAAATGGAAGGCAAGCAAACTGCTGTTTTCACACGTGAAGAAATTTGCAAATCAAGGTAAAATTCGCGAATGCGCCGGGTGCTATTACAGAAGAACTACAAGGACTATCACTATCGTTTTGGGGTCCTAGGAAAGCCTAGGATCTCAGCTTCCAAATGAAAGTTACTGCACGTCTCTAAGACAACCGGTCGCGGAGATATGAGCGATTCTGTAAAGGTTGTTTTTCAGATTTGAAATTTTAAAGTTCAAAAAGACAAGTGCAGCTTGCAACTAGAAAATGACAAGTGACAGCTTTACAAATGACAGGTGACAGTTAGGAGACAGTTCTACTTAGATTAAGCTAGATTGAATTATATTATTTTAACTAGGAGATTGGTTCTGCACAGTTTTCTAGGTACTCACACTATATTCTTGAGTGAAATGGGCCACGCCACGGATCTGGTCAGGTTTTAGACTCGCCTCTGGTCTCTGCACTTCACAGTGATCTGGGTCAGCTCTCTCTGGTTCTGCTAACAGGTCAGCTCTACTCTGCTGGTCTGGTCTGGGTCTCTAGTTCTGGATAGATTGAAGTCTCTAGGTTGGCTCTCTGGAGGTTTGATGGAGGTAAGGTATGGATTTTCCCGGCAGAGCTTCCAGCTGCAAATGGATTTGAAGGTCCCTATCTGTCCTGTCTGTCTGCTTTTATGTGTTTAGAATGTGGGTGTGTTCTAGCATCACTGACCCTACCTCTCTCTCAGCTTCTAATTGGTCAAACTTCCATTTCTCATTTGATTGGGGGAGCTAAATTGTGTCAGAGTGATGTTATTTTACAGCCTTGCAGAGAGTCCACTCCTCCTGTCAACTTACACACAAATCTAGATTTGAAACAAATACATATTTGCACAGGTAAACATTGGTTTAAAATTACATGCACACATCACATATCACAGGAGATATACCCTGTCCAAACTTTGCTCTTCCTGGGGGCTTGCATTCAGAAATGGCACATATTTCACTTTTTAACTGATTTTGCAATTCCGGACATTGACCCAAATTTACACACATGTGCGCAAGGAGTATGGACATTAGTTGATGAAGTGTCAGATTTTTCACATGCACACATTTTGAGTAATATCCTCTTTTCCGCTAAAACCCCCCTGAACATGCCACCGGTTCTAAAAACCTCTTAAAATGTGGGCAGAAAAATCACAAGAATTATGGTGTCATTTATACAATTTTCACATGTCCGTACTATGAGTTATTCATCTTTTTCTAAAACCATATTCTGGCTATAGAGGTGTGTCTTTTCAGGTCACATGGTACAGAAACCAGTCTTTCCAGTTTCTGGCAAGCTCAGAGACCCTGCCCCTCCCAGCTTCTGCCAAGAGGAAGCTCCATTTACGACTCCCGCCAATAAAACATTTGCCTGAGTCAGGACAGGGCTTTGTTCAATTTCCTGCAGAGCCCAGGTAATTCAATCAGGGAAGTGTCATATCCCCTTTGGTGTGAGCAGCAAAAGGGCAGCTAGGCCTGGGAACACAGCTGTGACTCAAGTTTCACTCCTGATGGGGGTAGTTGCCAGGCAGAATTCAGTTCCTTAAGCCAGGTTTCAGATAAAATGTCACTTTTTGTTTCCCAGTTTAAGTCAAGACAATTTTTTTACATATGCAGCTAGAATGCTGATTCTAAGTTCAAAACTATGACATTTAAACAATTGCAACCTATGTGACACTCAAAGTAGGTCACTCATTTCTCTTAAACCTTGAGATTTTTAATGTCTTTCAGTCCAAATTTACTTAAACTGCTGAAATCCCCAGCTCAGCCAGTCTTGTTATAAACCTTCAAGTCACTTCAGAATATAACTTTACATTGGATCCACCTCTCAGTAAGTCTTTCTTTGGCCTGTTTTGGGTTCATTTATTCAGTTTTCTACAAAAAAGTAAAATCTGGTGTTGTTTTAAAATGCCGGCTTTTGGTTAGTGGTGAGTACTGGTACTGCACCCCTTTTTGGGATTTAAGAAAATGAATTCCCAACAGTTATGGGTTTGCTTTTGGCAATCAGCATTGCCACTCCCAATGGTTTCAGACTACTGCGTGGGTAGTCCAATGGTGGTTTTAGGCAGTTTCCTTCTGTGCCCATAACATCGGCAAAAATGAGTGGCAGCCTATTCTTCATGCATTTCCCTGTGCATTTTCTGGGAAGCTCTGGCCATCATGATGTTTTCATGTCAGTACTGCACAGTTTTGAGGTAGGGCTCGGATGCATGGGTAAATACATCCCACAACACCCAGATGGTCAAGAATATCAAAGAGTGGTTTCGTAAAGACGTTATAGAGCGTGGGTGATACGCATGAGCCTTGTGGGACACCGCAAGGAACATGTGCTGGGTCAGCTGCGGCATGAGATGAGAAGACTCTCATGGATCTGTTTGCAAGGAATGAACTGATCCAGGAGGTAGCTGCATCAGAGAAATGGGCAGCCATTTTAAGATGCTGGCAAAGGATTTGGTCATCTACCAGATCAAAAGCGGCTGATAAATCTAGGAGGAGTAGGAGCGCTTGTTTGCCCTTGTCTTTCAGGTCCTCAATTTGTGTTTTTAGGTCTATTAGAGCGGTCTCTGTGCCGTGTCTCGGCCGGAAACCGGATTGCCTAAGTCCTAGTAGGTTGTTCTTGTCAAGATAGCTTTGAATTTGGATGTATGCCGCCCGGTCCAAGATTTTTAGAAGGTATGGTACCGTGGTGATGGGCCTATAGTTGGTAGGGATGTTAGGGTCTAGGTTAGGTTTTTTGATTAGGGGGATTACCCAAGCATCCTTGAGGTTATCTGGTACTATGCCAGATTTAAAGGAGGAATTGATAAGGGTGGTGATAAAGGGGGCGAGCTCAAGCGCTGCTTCCTGTACGATAGGAGCTGGGCAGGCATCGCCTTGACAATTAGATGGCTTTAACTTCTTGATGATAATTTCCACTTCCTTAATGGTTAGGGGAGAGAAACTGAAAGGTTTGAGGTGGTGGTTGTGGGAGGAGAGATTGGCGGGTTGGGAGTTACCTACTGAGTCAAGGAGATAGTTTTTTTTTGTGTTGATTTTGGTTTGGAGAGTGGTGATTTTGTTGAGTAAAGCTTTTTGAATGTTGGCGCACCATTCGGTGTCCGGGGTGCAAGTGTCAAGGGGAGCAACTGGGGACTCTAATTCCTTGAGAATTTTAAAGAGTTCCTTGGTATTGGAATGAGCTTGCATGATTCTGTTATTGTAAACTTTTTTTGCTGCTAGTATGGCTTCTTTATACGAGAGGGTGATGGTTAGAAGGTTGATTTTATTTGCTGGTGTGGGTGAATTTCTCCAGAGGGTCTCGGCTTTACGCTTGTCTTTCCTAAGTTCACGTAGGTGTGGGGTGAACCAGGAGTTGAGGTTGTTTGCGTGGTTTTTCTTTGCGCTGTTTAAGAGGTGCAATGGTGTCCAGTGCTTTTAACATAGCACGATTGTAGGTGTCCACAAGGACGGTAGGGTCCGCACAGGTTGTGGAGACAGAGTTTAATAGTGGGAGGATGAGTGGGAGTAGTTTCTCAGTTGTAATATCCTTCTTGTTGCGAGTAAGTGTGGGTGGCACAGTACAAGGTTTGTGCACAGGTGGGCAAGAATTGAGGGAGAATGTTATTTTGTGATGGTCAGACCATGCACATGGTAGACTGAGGTTATGTTTAGTGCGCAATTCATGTCTGAGACCCAATCTAATGTGCGGCCTTTGATATGGGTGGGTACATTGACATGCTGGGTTAGGCCAAAGTCGGATAGAACGTTGGCAAGGTCACAAGCTTTAGTGTCGTTTGTGTCCAGATATCCTAGGTTAAGGTCTCCAAGTAGGATAATTTGGGATTTAGGCTTGGTGCTAGAGGCTAGGATGGAAGAGATGTCTTCTATGAATGTGGACGTGGGACCAGGTGGCCGATAGATGAGGTACACAAGGGCGGTATGATTGGGTGAGATTGGGAGTTTAATTGAGAGTAGTTCAGCAGATGGCAGCTGGTGATTGTTAGCAACTCTTAGATTGAGAGCTAAACCACCTCCTTTGGTTTGATTGTTGTCCCTATCGCATCTAATGATAGAGTAGTTATCTGGTATGGCAAGGGATAGGGCGGGGCCAGACGCTGCATGTAACCAGGTTTCCGTGATAGCCAGAAAGTCCAGGTTTTCAGTCACAATTAAGTCAGCGATGTCTAGCGCATGAGCAGGGACCGAGCGGGCGTTAATGAGCGCCCCTTTGAGATTAGCTAGGGGCTTGGGAATGTTGGCTGGTGGGGCCTCTGCCTCTGATGGGACATCTATGGTCTGGGTAGAGTTGATAGGGTTGAACCTAATGACTGTGTTCCGGTGGTAGGACCAATGGTGACATCTGGTTGCAAGTCTTAGATTCCTGACTGTGGTGGGACAAGGTTTGCTCTGTTGGCTTGGGGATAGGACACTAGGTGAGCATAGTGGCGAGGGATCGTTGGTGTTGATGTTGTCTGCGTGATCATCGGTGGTACGGTTAGGTGGAGTGTAACCTGAGGTGGCACTAGCTTTAGTGCTATGGTCCGATGATGCACTGAGTGAGAAAGGAGGTAGGGAGGGTAGGAAGGAAGTGGGGCAGGGAATGGGGTGGTGTCTAGGGCAGGCAAGCTTTGCTAAACCATTATTGAATGGGACAAAGCCATTTCTGCTGCAGGGTGTGCAGTCGGGCATGATACAGAAAGGGAACATGATGAGAGCTAGCCAGGGTGGCATAGTTCAGATGGTGGTTCGGGAAGTAGCTGGCAAGTAGCTATGAGCAACAGCACAATCAATGTGGACTGTTGGTGACCAGCTCAGATCAGTGAGGTTTATAGTGACCAGGGGTGCAGGCTCAAATCAGCATAAACAATGTGGACTATAGCGAGCATAAGGCACAACACAGTTAAAAGTGGTCTATTAGTGACCTTAGGTACAAGACAATTAAAGTGGTCAGATATCGACCATAAGGCACAACACAATTATAGTGGTCCGAAGGCGACCATAAGGCACAATACAGTTAAGGTGGTCTGATGGCGACCATAAGGCACAATACAGTTAATGAGGTCAGATGGCGACCATAAGGCCCAATACAGTTAAAGTGGTCTGATGGTGACCATGGGCACAGCACAATAGAGTGGCAATCATAAGGCACAACAAAGTTAAAGTGGTCAGATAGCGTCCTAAGGGCCCAGCGCACTTAGGTGGTCTATTAATGATCCTAGGCACACACAATTAAAGAGGTCCGATATCGACCAAAAGGCACAACACAGTTAAAGCAGACTATGTCTGATTGTCTGATGTATTGAGGGCAGTGTCTCAGCGACCTAGCAGTGCCCAGTATGGACTATTGGATCTGGTTAGTTAATGGGGGTGAAAAGCCTAAATGGTCGGACAGTGGTGGGTATGGTAGGAGCCACTTGGTGTCAAATGATGCGAATTTTCAGAAGTTGCTGATATCAACATCCGGAAGCAGCGAATGCAGGGATATTCTAGCAGTGTCAACAACGAATGATGCGGCTGGTAGTGAGGGGGCACATGCTTTGCTCATGCAACAACAGCCGTTCTTACCAGTTGAAGAAGGGTGCGCAGGACCTCGGCTGCTCTTGAGGGCACCGATGCGATTTGGCCGCACTTCAGAACCGCATGCAAAGTGGAAAAATCACGCAATTAATTAGGAAACGTTGGGGACAGTTGACATTTTAATTAACAAGTGTTAGTTGACAAGATGGTAATCTTAAGGTTGGAGGACTGGTATCTCTGATGACAAGGGTCGGTACACGGCAAAGGAGTGAAAGCTATGAGTGTTGTCGGGCAGAGTTTGTGGGCGAGGGCGACTGGAAGAGCTGGACAGGCTGGGACAGAACAGACTAAATCAGTGACTCACCCCCTGAAGTGTGCCTGAAATAAAACTTTAATGAGTCTAGCAATTATTGTATAAAATTCTAGAAAGACAAATTATCTGGAATCCCCATTCTTTCTTATTTAGGGTCACTGCTGAAAGTGTTAGACTAGTGGAACCCCTGTTCTTTTTCTAATACATTTTTTTAAGAGGCCTGAACAAGAAAGTCAGTCACTCCGGAAGCAAAAAAGCCACACGGCGCTGGCCACAGCCCAGGACCTTGCATTAAAAAAAAGAAAAAGGTTTTCTTTTTTTTTCCTTTTTAGGGGTACCAAGGGAGACCACATGGGTAGCAATGGAGAAAAATGCTATAACTGCTTGTTTGTTTGTTTGTTTAATTTTATTAATATAGCGCACCTGACCCAGGGGTATCAGTGCGCTTAGGTGATGGATGACGGTTACACGATACAGTTTATGCAGATGAGATACAGTTTATACAATCAAGATGCAGGGGATAGTCGGTAGTGCATGGAAGCAAAGCAGTAATATGTAAAAACATGATCAGAGAAGGAAGAGAGGGTTACATGCATGTAGTAGGAAAAGGGTCGTGGATATGCAAGGTGTTGTCAGGTAAGTGAGGTTAGTTTTTAGTTGAGTAGCCATGTGATAACGTGACTTCTGAATTTTTCAAATTATTGAATAGTCTTGATGTCCAGTGGAAGTGTGTTCCATAGCTGGGTGGCTAGAACCGGGAAGCTAGTTCCGCCAGCTCTTTTAAGGTTATACCTAGGCACCACCAGGCAGGAGGTATTGGTGGATCTTGTGGTTCTGGTTGACAATTTCTGTGTTGTGCAACTTGCGAAAAGTTAAATACATAGGGCCTCATCACAAGTCTGGCGGTAACCCTTAAATGCGGCGGTACCACCGCTATTACCACCGCATTTAAGGGTCCGCCAGATCATGGCTGTGGCGGATTTCCCCACAGCTCTGAGTTGGGGGGAAATCTGCGGCAAAATTGACAATTTTCGGCACGATTACCACCAGCGCAATTACCGCCGGCGGCAAATCCGGTAATAGCGCGAATTTTCACCATTGGGCCCAATGGGGAATGAGGAATTCCCGAATGGGCCCAATGGGGAATGGGCAATAACCCTTCCGCCAAACCCGTGATCCGGCGCTAATAGCGCCGGGGGTTTGGCGGTAGGGCTATTAGCACCAGCGCTAATAGCGCCGGCGTTACCGCCCAACTCGTGATGAGGCCCATAGTCCGAAATTGACGTTTATTCTACTCTAAATGCTTTCTGGAGGGTTTTGTCTGCATTGTGAATTTGAGGTGTTTAAAAACACTAAATCAGTGACTCACCCCCAGAAGTGTGCTTGAAATACACCTTTAATGAGTCTACCAATTATTGTATAGAATTCCTGAAAATCAAATTATTTGTTATTCCTATTCTTTCTTAATTAGGGTCACTGCTCAAAGTGCTATGCTTGTGGAACCCCCTGTTTTTTTTAAGAGGCCTGAACAAGAAAGCCAGCCACTCCAGAAACAAAGTACCACATGGCGCTGGCCACAGCCCAGGAGCTTCCATTGAAAAGAACATTTCTTTTGTTGTTTTTGTTGGGGTATCAAGGGGGACCACAGGAGTAGCAAGGGAAACCGCAGGGGTCGATGATTAAGTTCATAAACACATCCATCCCACAAGCATGTCTCCCCTGCCCTTTTCCTGCTTTGCCCAAATGTGATTTCCCATTCCATCAGGTGTGGGGTGCATGTGTCACCACTGTGGCTGACCTGGCAGAGAGGTGCTGCCTGGCCCTGCTCCTATCTAACTGAGAGTCAGGTCAGGTCACAGCCTGCCTGACAAGATAGTATTTCACTGTCAGGAAGAGGTTTGTGAGCCTGCCCTGTGTCAAATAGGAGGCCTTCACAGTACTAGCAAGTGTTTTAGTTTAGTTTAGTTTAGTTTATTATTTGTAATGCGCACCAGACCCTGGAGCAACAGGGCGCAGCAGAAAGAATATGTTCAGCTTGGTTACATGGCCGACAGGCCGGTATAAAATCACAAAAATATATACAGAGTAACATTACATAATTACAGGAGATAGCACTGAGATTACAAAGGTGTATGAAATACAGTACACAGTATTAGTGCTTATTTGTCATTATCTTTAGCCAGTTGGTCAAAGTCAGTCTGAATTTGGGATAAGGCTCTGATGTCAGGAGGTAGGGAGTTCCATAGTTGCTTTTTTTGTTGCAGGGGAAAGGGCGAGCCACCTTAAATGAGGGGCCACCTTAACAGGAGGAGGAAGGACTCGACACCAGGGACAGGGGAGGAAGAGGAGGGGCTACTAGAGCCCGGAAAGGCCGAGGAATGTAGAGGGCAATAAAAGAGGTTATAGAGTTCTTTGTCTCCGTGTGTTGGTGTTGGGGATACTGGGCCCAGGCCATGGGCCCCCAGGGAAGTGGAATGTAGAGAGAGGCAACGACTGGCGATGAGAATCGTGCCCACGTTGTGTAAAAGAGGAGTCCAGAGAGCCCAGCAGTGATATGATGGGACCCGAATGCCCAGCACCGCAGTGCAGGGACAGGAGTGCCTTGCAGCGTAAAATGCTGGGACGAGTGGTCTGGCAGTAATCTGGAGGTCCTAGAAGCGCCAGCGATATAGCGTAAGGGAGACCGCCGTGGAAGGGGGAAGACTGGGGCGAGCCCAGCAGTGCCATGTATGTGATGCAGTGTGAAAAGGTGCCGAGAAGGAGGGCAAAGAGCGGCTAACAGGCCCAGCAATATAAGGGAACATGCCCTGCCGCAGAAAGACCAGCGTGCCCAACAACAAGCGAAGTACCCAGAAGGTAGGCGCATGGACAGCACCCGCAGTGAAGTCCCGTGACGAAGGAAAAGCAGCGCAGAGCACACAAGCGGAGAGAGTCGGAGCACCGGTGTGCCCAGCAGAAGCACTGGTGTGTCCAGCAGAAGAGAAGATTGGGAAACCCACGAAAAGGGTGCCCGCCACCCGGACAGAAGTGAAGGAGCAAACGAAGGAGAGTGAGCCCAGCAGAGCAGTGGGCCATGTGGAAGACAGAGACGCAAGGAAACTGACAGTGCAGGAGAAGGAGCCCAGCAGTCCAGCCCAGTAGCCCATATAGGGGAAGATAAAGACCTTCAAGCGACGAGCCAGTAGTGGTGGCGAGGCACGGAGGAGCAAGGCAAGCGGAAGAAAACCGCCACAGATGAACGGGCGGCCCAGGCATGGCACTGGTAAGAGACCCCACCCCCCTCCCACACTGCTGCATAGCAAAGGCCACCGGCCAGACCACACAGCACACACTCATAGGAGCGCACCAGCACTCAAAACAAGACGCAAGCTTAGAGGTTCAACCAATGGCATCTGGCAGCACAGAGGCAAAAACCAGCCATAAGGGTGCCAAAATAGGGCTGCCGCACACACACAAATCTGCCAGAGAAACCACTCACCCAACAACGCAGCACTGCTGACCACTTGCACCCGAACTGACACGCGGCCTCACAGAAGAGCCCTAGAAGCATACCAACGGCAGCACAGGCACACCCAGAGATCAATAGCATACAACTGCAAATGCTGACGCACTGGACAACTGACCAGGAACGCGCAACAGCACGCAGTAGCTCGGGCCCCCACATCTTGAACACAGTCAACAACCCCATCAGAGACAAGATGACACACCTGGACCTGCACCATCCATACTGAAAGTATCAGCCATGAAGGTACAAGCTAACCGGCTGCACAACATCACACAGGACTGCCAAAAGAGAAGCAGGGCAAACCAAAAGCAAAAAATAAAATAAAAAAGAAGAGGCCATCTCACCCAACCGCAGAAAGCACCGAGAGCGAGAAACAAGGCCCCGAAGACCACGGTGAGGCACCAGGCAGATTATAAGCCCCCCGAAGGAAGGACAAAGGCACATGCAAGGCACCCAGTCCGCCAACGCCAGCCAGCACGAAGGCTCCCACAGCCCGAGCGCAAATACCCACAGGGCGCCGAAACTATCCTGGGTGCCACCACCATTTGCACCCTCCCAAACTACGGCCACCAGCCGCCGAGGACAGCAAGATTGCTCCACCTCACACAGCGACCTGCCAAGTTACCACCCACTCTACAAGATATCACAGAGATACCCCACGACCACGCCATAGGAGGATAGAAAGAAGGGAAGACTGGCAACACTATCGCAAGGATCCCTGTCACAACACCCACTATCATGGGTGACTAAACGCAGGTGGCTTCAGACAGAGGAGCACCTACCCTGGTCGATCTAGGACCCTCATCATACGCCATCCTTATGAGAAGGTCCAACTCATTTGCATTTGACCCCCATCACGACCAGGGACAAAGATGGGAAAACTGGGTCGAGGAGTTTGAGGACTTCCTAGGAGCAATCGGGGGGCAGGATTTACCCAACAAAATGAACATTTTCACTAACATGGCAGGAAAAGAAATAAAATAAGTCATCAAGACGATTACAGCACAAGACAGGACCACGTACCAACGCCTTCTCACTGCAGTCAACAACTGGCTGCTAGTAGGCTACAACAAAGACTATGAACGCTTCGCATTCAATCAACATGTGCAGCTTCTGCACAAGTCCATCGGAGAGTTCACCATCCGTCTCCAACAGAAAATACCACACTGTGACTTCGCCAACTTCAATGATGAGGAGGCTATACGGCTGAGGATCATAGAAGGGTGCACCTCGTCAACGCTCAGAAAACACCTTCTCAAAAAGCCCCTGCCCCTAACGAAAATACTCACCCTGGCAAAAACATGCGAGCGGATCGACGCACAGGCAGCCGCCGTCGAAAGGAAAAACGAACATGGCTCCATCGCGGCCCACACGTTAGGACAGCCAGAATACCGTAATCCCACAGGACCCAGGGGGTGGCGAAGATGTAGAAGCCACTGGCAACAAAACCGGAGCAACACACAATGCCACAGATGCGGGTGGGAGATCCCACACAGACAACCATGCCCGGCCATTGGGCGGAGATGCCGGTGCTGTGGCCAAGAAGGTCACCTTTAGGCGGTATGCAGAACGGGTCCGCCTACAAACATTGCATACCAACCCATACCACCTCCAAGTATGACCAGACAACCCGGACAATCAGGAGGACCTCACGACCAGCCAATGCACTGGAGGATCGGGGCACCACCGCCCCAAGTATGGCACCAAAGTCCACCGACAACACGGCTAGATGTCAGGAAGGACATCGGGGAAATGGACACCAACCCACCCAAACCACACAGACATGAACAACACCTCGACCCAGAAGTAAGTCACCCCAGGAGATACCGACCGGCAAACGGCACACAAACCTCACCCATCCCGCGAGATGATCGTGAACAATGCAACCACCCAGGACCCCTCGAGATGTCGTACCGGGGGGATGTGGAGACCACAGTAAATGGCGGTACAGGGCAGCAGTACCAGACAAGAGCGAAAGCACACCCCCTGGGCAAATCCCAATCCCACGTAGCCCACTGGGCAACAGCACAGCTGGCACAGCCAAAAGGTCAGGCACGTTTCAACCCAACCCAGGGAGATCGCAGAGCACCCACCACCATTCACACGATACCAAGCCCTGCCATAGGGCACAGCCGTCTCAGCCATCGGACAGCACTATAGAGCACCCTCATCAACATATGCTACAGATCATTCAGGGTAACCCAGATGAAGGACCACGTGCCCGAACAAGATACGGGCAAAGTGTCAAAAAAACAAAGAAAGGACTTACCGTACAGATCCCATCCTAGCGACACAGGCCCCCAGTGAAATGACACCACAAGCCTCCCTCTTCCATGAGTTATACTTTGAGGAATATGAACCAACGAAAGAGGTAGCGATCGATATGGAGGAAACAGAGAACGAAGACACATATGAAACGTCTCAATGAGAAAATGTGGGGGAGAACCACGAGCAACCGAACAGGCCCCATCAAACCACAAAGAGACCCCAACGGCTTATTGAGCAAATGTAGCCCAGGAAGTCTCATGTTAAGTGGGGGGGGGGGTGTTATAGGGGAAAGGGCGAGCCACCATAAATGAGGGGCCACCTTAAGAGGAGGAGGAAGGACTCAACACCAGGGACAGGGGAGGAAGAGGAAGGGCTACTAGAGCCCGGGAAGGCAGAAGAATGTAGAGGGCAATAAAAGCGATTATAGAGTTTTTTGTCTCTGTGTTTTGGTGTTGGGGATACTGGGCAGAGGCCATGGGCCCGCAGGGAAGCGGGATGTAGAGAGAGTGATAGGCAACATGTTTCTCGTAGCAATTAACTGCCAGTGATCTCACATCTAACCATCCGATCTATGAATGAGGACTGCAGGGATCAGAACACAGAAAATAAGGTCTGGGTGAGCTGTCCATTGCTGACATGATGGGGTAGTCTGATGCTCATAATTTCCTACCCAACTTGATCAATTGTAATTTTTTACCACGCCTTTTAGGTTGGGTAAGGGGCGCACATTGGATTTGCATTCAGCCAATGCCTGTTTGCCACCCAGGTTGTGGTGAGTCATTCTGCTGACCGCCAGTTTGCAAAGGATATTGCTTGAAACGAACACCGAAATTGCATGATGCAGAGGCTCGAGATAGAGTTAGGGGCAGAAGGGCAATTAAGTGTCAGCTACCTCATTGCGCTCTCCAAGTCTCTGTAAACATTCACCCAATCCCTTTTTCCCGACTGAATTTTAGTAAGCAAAGTTCTAAAAACAACAAAAGTTACAACTGGCTGACTCTTGAGCTCATCAGCTCCAGGTATTGGCAAGTGGAAAACGTGAGACGAATCTGCTGAGCCTGTGTACTTCATTTTAACAGAGGCGCCATCTTTGAAGGAGTGCAGTGGCTCAATTTCAAGTGCCCCTCAGGATGAAACTCAGGCTTGGAAAACATGTTCTTTATTTATATTTTTCAGCTTTTTTTAATATCACTTATTCAATCATCTTAGATGATTTCGATGTATGCCGGTGTTTATTTTAATATGAATGGCTTTATTTTAATGGATGGGGATCAACATAGATCTCAAGATGACATGGGAGTTAAATGGGTGGGTAAATAAGTAAACAGCTCCCACAGGCTGGTGTCCCTCCTCATGTCCCATCTCTCTTGTATTTCCATGTCCCATGCCAATAGTTTCTGTTACAGCGCCACCTAGTACCCAAAACTAAAAATTGCTTGTGGGTTTTGCAATTGTAATTATCAGACTTTAAGACTCCCAAGAAAAGATGTGTGTGGAAAGGTAACCTGATTGTTTTTCATTGTTTCACAGAGGTTTTCTTCATTTATAAACTGGGGAAATGTGCTATCTACAAACACACACTGTTTGTGTGTCAAATACACATTAAACTACAAATGCATATGGAAATAAGGGAAATCTTTTAAAACTTGTTTTTGAAACATATTTCTTGGGAGAAGGCATAAATTGGGCACCTAACTGGTGCTTTGTGTGTGCTTTCATAATAAAGAAATACCCCTTTTATCGTTCATATTATTGAAACGCTAAGAAGGTCTTGTCCAAAACAATGGATGCTTAAATGAGCCACCACCTATAAAAATTGCCCGCTTTAATGTGATTAAGTATACAATTATTTGTGAGCACCCAGTGGGGGTATTTGTGACCAGAATGTCACAGCGGGTTGGGAGGTCACAGCACAGTGTGGTGGTTTATTATACGATCACACGCAAGTTCGGGACCTCCTTGAATGTGGCGCACAATAAAAATGCTTTTGATTTTTTTATGAAGAGTTCACTATGGTAAGGCCTCCTACCCGTCTTGCACACAACCGCAACAAATACTGAAAGAACACGGCATGGTAAACTATTCAGTGGTTTTTAACCACTTTGAAAGTTCGCAGCCATCTGTTTCAGAGGGGACCTGCCATAGCATTTTGGTGCTGGACTGCCCATGTGGGCGGGACAAAGACTGATATACAAATGGATATTTCGCATCTGTGAAAGGTACAGTGAGCAAAAAGCATGTGGCTGCAAACTCTCAAAGTGGTTACAAACCACTGAACAGGTTATCATGCCGTGTTCTTTCGAGAGAGGGGCGCCTGCTACCTTTTTTGTATTTTTGGAAGGAACTTGGGTTTGGTCACCCTAAGTTACCTGGGGGCAACCAGACGTGGACTCCCTGCTCACTGTGCTCAGAGAGGCACAGCTCCACCTCAATGATGAGGCCCAAGAAGGCTGAAACTCTTGTATGGGGTTGCTGTTGGTACTCTTGTTCAGAGGGGAACTGCCATAGCATTTCGGTGCTGGACTGTCCATGTGGGCGGGACAAAGACTGATATGCAAATGGATATTTTCCATCTGTGAAAGGTTCAGTGAGCAAAAAGCAGATGGCTGTGAACTCTCAAAGTGGTTACAAACCACTGAACAGGTTATCATGCCTTGTTCTTTCGAGAGAGGGACGCCTACTACCTTTTTTGTATTTTTGGAAGGAACTTGGGTTTGGTCACCCTAAGTTACCTGGGGGCAACCAGACGTGGACTCCCTGCTCACTGTGCTCAGAGAGGCACAGCTCCACCTCAATGATGAGGCCCAAGAAGGCTGAAACTCGTGTATGGGGTTGCTGTTGGTACTCTTGTTCAGAGGGGAACTGCCATAGCGTTTCGGTGCTGGACTGCCCATGTGGGCGGGACAAAGACTGATATGCAAATGGATATTTCCAATCTATGAAAAGTACAGTGAGCAAAAAGCAGATGGCTGCGAACTCTCAAAGTGGTTATAAACCACTGAACAGGTTATCATGCCGTGTTCTTTCGAGAGAGGGGCGCCTGCTACCTTTTTTGTAAGACAGAAAATGCAAATGGGAAAATTTGTTTTGCAGAGCACACTGGGAACACAGGGACAATTTTGTTTTGCAGAGCACAATGGGAACACAAGGACAATTTACTTTTGCAGGGCACAATGGGAACACAGGGACAATTTTGTTTTTGCACCTTGCACACACACGTGGAACAGGGCTGTGGAGTTAATTCTTTTGGCAAATCTTTAGGACTATACCGGCTCACAACACACTGGGAAAAGATTGCTGGTTTCAAAAGCCAACAATACCGATCCCATGAATGCAATAGGGGAATTAATTGATGTACTTTGATAAATATGCTGAGGATCTACATAGGCAAACAGGGGATCTTTCAATGAGGAATTAACTAACACAATGCTGAAAACATATAGGGCATACACAATCTATGGCTTGGGGTATTTCTACTTACAGTAAAGGCCTGGAATGAGATGTACATGGTCCATTTTACATGATAAAATGTATTCCTCCCATTTAAAGCAATGTACAGTTTCACTACTCATTTGCTAGACCCCCCACCTTTTCTTAAGTTTCGATTCTCCTCCTGGTAAGCACATGACGTAAGCAGAGGGATCTGTGTTTATATTAGCCTACCCCTTCAAGGGGTAATGACCAGGCTAATTCACTTTTTATGGGACTTATGCCGCAGAGCAGACCTGCCTTATCTGGTCTCCCACCACATTTATGATCTCAAAAGTATTTAAGATTGTATTTTTAAGGAAAGGCACTGATGTTTGAAGACAACCAGGCCTAAATCCCCAGGGCAACGGCAGGGCTCTGGAGTCCAGTTTCACCTCATGAAGAAATGGCCCGCAGCACAAGGCCTTTCCAGCTGTCATGATGCCTGCCCCCGGGAAACCAGACCAGGCCCAGCAACCCCAGAAACAGGCATCATGCCATTTGGAGCAAGCCCAAAAACCCCAGCTAGGGGCTGTTTGGGTGCAGGCCTGGCGCCTATGGCGCCAGGCTCATAAGAATAGAGTCAGTCCTGGCGCCATGGGCGCCAGGCTCATAGTAGAAAACCTACCTGATGCAGACCATGCTGCAAACTTACCTGATGCAGACCATGCTGCAAGAAGCCACAAGCCAAATGAGGCTTAGGAGGGACTATTTTACCTAAGGGACTAATTTTTTACTCGGGTGGGGCTGTGGAAGAATACTTACCTGGGACTACTTCCAAGGCTATTTAAACCACGCCCGGACAGCAGCACACGCTTCGCGTTATTCTGCATCCAGCAGCGTAACGCTCACCGTGCCTGCAGCAGCTTCCAGTCTTCAGCCACGCCCGCCTCGAGTCCGGAGCTCCTGGAAACAAGAAGAAAGAAGGAGGAAAGGTCAGAACAGGAGTTTACCTTTAATCCTTACCTGAATCCTGATCCATCACGCCACGGAGCTGGAGAAGAAGTCATTAAAAACGCCTTACTTCTCATCCTGCAGCACCGCGCTGTACTCACCTGTCTTGCGGCCGCTCTCCGACACCTAAGGAGACAAAAACAGCAAGGTGAGCCAAGGGGATACTCTAAAACTGTACAAGCTAACCCCCAAGACTTACCTGATTTACCACAGGGGGTACTTACCTCATTTCGGGTCAGCGCAGCCTCCGCTGCATCTCCGCCGTGCCCCAGCCCTATGGGGAAACAACAGAACAGCAAGGCGCAATAAGGGGAAACCGATTTTTTCCCAATAGACTTACCTGGTTTTTCCGCTGGAGGCATCAATCCCCAAGACCTCATACCACATCAGTGCCTGAATGGGGAAAAGCCACATGTTATACATTGACACCATTGTATCGAACTGAGCCGGATAATAAAAACCCTTACCTGCATCTTACCGGTTGCTACGTGGAACTCTTCATAAGGTCAATACAGCAACCTAAAAGGAATTGGACAGAGTGAAGGTCAGACGTGTTTTGAACTCTTAAGAACTACACACTTACGGCGTCTTGCCGGCATTCTTTGAGTCAATACCGTTCTGGAACTCCCCAACTCCACCACGCCAGTGAAGAAACTGGTCATCTACGCGCCCCTGCTCTCGAAGCAGGATGGAGAGCTCATCTTTCCAAACCATCAGGTGAGAGCATAGAGGGAATCCAAAAGTGACTTGTGGGAAGAACTACGGGAGAGGGGAAGGTGGGGTTAGCGCTCGAACTCCACAGGTAGTTAATTCCCTTTCTCCATTACAGAAGGATATTCCTACGGGTCAAACAAACGATGCTGGGTGGGCCAGTCCAGTCCATCATCTCGGCACTACGCGTCTCACTGGTGGAAACAACAGCTGACCAGTTCAGATCGACGCCCCCGTGGGAACCAGGTGAGCTTACCACTAGCTCACACAGTTACTTTAAATGACATTTTACACAGCACACAATTTGCAATAATCCATGCGAGTTTCTTTAACATTGTCCATGGGGATGAGCATATGATAGTCAGAAACCAAGTTCCCATTTTGACATTCTGGCGAACATTTATTTCAGCAAATACGTTTAGACGGAAAAATGAAATGACATTATTTAGCTTAATGTACATAAAACAAAAGCTCTGTTTCACTGCAGCTGCTTGGGAACTCAATTCTGGCATTTCCTTTAAGATATTGTGCACTGCAGTTTCTTGAATATCAGTGCAGCTCTCCATGGATTGTCAACCTCATTATTTCCACGTGTCTTTCCTTTCCTTCATGTAATGTACTGTGCTCATTTTAGCATCTAGATGTGGAGGCCCACTTTCTTTCCTTTTGAGTCAGGTTCACTAGACCTTATGTCCAACATCATTTCTGCGCAGGCCTTTCATTTTGGTGAGCCCTCATAACTGACTCTGGTCTCTTTGTTTCTCGCTATCCAAGGGCTATATTTCAACCCACAATAGAGGCATAAAAAAGGGACCTTCTCTTTGGAAGCAGCGCAGCCCCTTAATACAATCTGTTCTACCTGGCATACGTGTGTCAGCTGGCCCCTACCAGGCCCCCATGAGTGCAGGGCGATGGGCGATGGCACAGAATGTCTATGCCTAGAGCCACACTGATCATCAGCAGTGTAAAGATGGAATGGTAATTTTGTACGCTTTTATTTTGGGCTGAAATAACTGTGTTTGTTGTGCATTGACAACGCGCAGCCTGGCAGTTTCTCTTGCTACCACAAGCTGCCTGCTGCATTAAATACTCATGGTTTCCTTAAGTGTGCCTGCCTATATGAATACCTTGCGGCACTTGTGAGATGGCTGCCGTCTTTTCTCTTTGCTTAAGGCAGTGTGGTTGAGTTGCTTTCTCTCTCTTGCACTCTCATTGGCTGCCGAGTGCCTCTTCTAACCAACTGGGGACCAGCAGGCTTTAGCCGGCCCCCTCACCAAGGCCCACTGCCTTGATTTGAACCATCCCTCTTCACTGCACCGGAGCGCGAAGTCCTGCATCCTAACATCTGCCATCTGCATTGCACAATTTGTTGTTGTGCAGGGGTGCTGCTGCCCCCATCTTTGAGGTAGGTGCATTTGTGCTGATTTGCTGCACCTCCAGGGGGAAAAAGAAACAATTTGCAAAGAAAAATGAAAATCTTAAAAAAGCTTTTATTTTGATCTGAAATAACTGTGTTTGCTCCGCATTAACAATGCGCTGCCTGGCAGTCTCTTTTGCTACCACAAGCTGCCTGCTGCTTTAAATACTCGTGGTTTCCTTATTTGTGCCTAGCTATCTGAATACCTTGTGGCACATATAAGATGGCTGCCGTCTTTTCTCTTTGCTTAAAGTAGTGTGGTTGAGTTGCCTTCTCTCTCCTGCACTCTCATTGGCTGCCTTTTCTAACCAACTGGGGACTGGCAGGCTTTACCACCAAAGGCCAACTTCTAAGGCCCCTGTCTGCTCCCTGTCCACTACCAGAATGCTACTTGTGGTCTTTTCTACACCCTAGCACCTAAACTTCCATGATGGTGCTACCTCACTCTTCAAAGCAATCTGGACTACCATGGCATTCAAACCTCCTTAACTATGGGTAAGATCCCTTCTTCTGGTGCACTCCTACCCTCTTTTGACTTTCACTGTCCTTCTATGCTTGTTTCTCCCATGTTTACATTCCCAACTACATTGCATTTTTACACCCTTTGCTAGCATCTGAACCCAATTGTAAATTTCAAATTTTGCTGTGTTTTGCATTTTAGTTAAAAGTCAATTCTTGCTGCATTTTGCATTTTAGTTTAGAGTGAAATCTTGCTGTGTTTTGCATTTTGGTTAAAAGTCAAATCTTGCTGTGTTTTGCTAACTTGCTCTGCACTTTGCTTGTATTGTTGCTTCTCTGTAAATTGCTGGCCCAGTGACTTCACCATTCTCTTTGTTCCACTCTTACCTGCTTTCCCCTCCCCCCTTCTTCTCCCACCTTTTCTCTTTCTCCTACCTTCTCCAGCTGCTTCGGCATTGACTATCCTTTCCTTCTCTTCCCTGCCCTCCAATTCTCCAACTCTGGTCTTCCTATCACTGACACCTATTGGATCGTTTCCTCCAGACAGACCCTCACTGACATCCTCTTTGTTGTTGTTGTTCCTTCGCCAGATCTATGGACTCTTCATATGATCTCTGTGCTCTGTCCAGTCTCCTCCTCTCCCATTAATGGTGGCACCCACTGGGAAGTTCTCATGGCTCCCTTCGACTCCTCTAAAGTCATCATTAATGTCTACCTTAACGGCACCGTCATGGTCCAAGGTTCTCAGGAAAATCTCCTCCTATTTGATTCGGCTCTTGCCTCGCCTCAAAAACCTCCTTTCATCTCCTGCTGTTCCCTCTCTCCCCCCTTGGTAACATTGCCCTCTCTTCCCTCCTCTTCTGCCACACCTCAGGCTCCTTATTCACCTCCACTGGGCATACCCCTGATTTGTACCCCTCCCCAGAAAGCCTTTAAGGCTGGCAACATCCTTCATCTTGCCACTCTCAACTACCGCTCTGCTGTCAAACACTCCTCTGACATCTGCCACCTCCTGGAAGAACTTAACCTTGATGTCCTTGGTTTTACAGAGACATGATTCACAGCCATCTCTGTCACAAGCTTTGACACTCTCCTCCCTGATGGCTACAAGATCCTCTCCGCACCCAGATCCACCCGGTCCGGAGGGAATGTAACCCTGATCTTTCATGAGTGGATTCCTGCCTCTATCATTCCCACACAGACATACTCCTCTTTCGAATGCCTTGTCTGCAGGATTTCTCTCTCTCCTAGCCACTCTCTTACCATGGCTACCATCTATCAGCCTCGAGGTCAGATGGCCTCATTTCTCTCTGAATGGCCGGACCTCTCCTCCTCACTCCTGGCCTCAACAACTCAACTCCTCATTCTTGGTGACCTACATATCCATCTAGACTCTCCTTGTTCCCCCTCTGTACTCTCCTGTGACCTCTGTGATTCCCTCTCCCTTTCTATCCTCTCCTCTGTCCAGACTCATTCTGCAGGGCACACACTTGATGTTTTGATCTCCTCTGACCTCCCCCTCTCCATCCCTCTGACCACTCCTCTCTCCTGGAGCGATCACTCCTCCTATCCCCTCATTTCTCCCTCTCTTCCACCCAGGCAAAGCCTACCCCAACACTGCCACCTACCTTCTCGGACATCCGGCCCATGAAGCTTGTTTTGCCACCTCCTTCTCCCCTGACCCTGCCACCTCTGCCTGACACACATCCTGACACAGCCCTGTCTATGCTCTACTCTCTATTTCCGATACTCTTGATGCTCTTGCCCCTGTCATGAGAATCCATTTGAAGCCCAAAGTCAAGTGCAATTCTTGGTATGACTCTGACCTAGCTACACTTAAACTTAAGTGTAGGGTGGCTGAGAGGAAATGGAGGGCTTCTTATTCCTCCTCTGACAAACTGGCCTGTCGCCTGCTCCAAAGGCAATACCGACTCTCTGTCCAGTCTAAGAAGAGAACCCACATCCAGGCCAGTGTATCTGCGTCATCTAACAACTCGGCAAAACTCTTTAAAATCTGCAAGGAGCTGGCCAAACCTGCTGCTGTCTCTACCTCTCTTGTTGCATCCCAGGCCCTTTGCCTCTCACTTCATCTCAAAAACCTAGGATATCCTATCCTCTCTCTCGTCCCCTCCTCCTCTTGTCCCCTCTCCTTCTGTGAACTATGGCCCTCTTACAGCCACCCCCACCCTCTTTCTCATCCTTCCCTCTTTTCTCCCCTGATGAGGTCTCAAGACAAGTCCCGGTCTATGAAAGTCTCATCAAAACAGGTTTCTCCCTGTTCTTCCAAAACCATCAAGGACCACATTGACACCCTTGCTCCTACCCTGGCTGATTTCTGCAACCTCTCTGTCACCTCTGGAGTCTTCCTCTCCCCTTTGAAGAACTCTCTTGTGCACCCTCTTCTCAAGTAACCCGCAGCTGACCCTTCTTGCCCAGCTAACTATAGCCCTATCTCCATCACTCCTTTTCTGGGCAAACTCCTGGAAAAACTGGCCATCTCGCAGCTTAACCTTCACTCTGATTCTGTTTGTTGTCTCCACGACCATCAGTCTGGCTTTAGAGCTGCCAGAAGCATCCAACCTGCTCTCCTGAACATCTGTGAAGACCTGCTCTCCAACCTTGACTCTATCATCCCCTCTGTCCTTATCCTACTTGATCTCTCTTCTCCCTTCGACAAGGTCAACCATACCATCCTGCTCAATCGTCTCTGTGACAACCTGGGTATCACCGATCAGGCTCTCGCCTGGCTGACTTCTTTCCTCTATGATCGACCCTTCCAGGTCCAACTTGGGTCCTTCCTTTCATCTATCTCCCTTTCTACCAGCAGTGTTCCCCAGGGGTCTAACCTCTCACCCTAGCTTTTCAACCAATACCTGGCAACTCTCGCCCACTGCATTGCCATTTTCTGCTCCATTTTTCAGTGCTATGTTGATGACACTCAACTAATTTTCAGGCTTCCCTTGGCCAACTTTTCTCCTTCTCTCATCTCTGCACTTGCCACCAGCTGGCCGCACTTTTATTTATTTATTATTTATTGACTTTATTTTACTGTTATCGTATGTACAGCACTGCCCACTCCCCTTTACCCCTCACTTCTCCCCTTCCCCCAGGGAAGATGTCAATGTCACCTGGCCTAGTATGTTCGCTTTCTCTGTCTTCCCTCTGTTTCCCCTCCCTTGCCTCGTAGTGCCTTGAAACACTTGTTTATAGGCACGTTATAAATGCCATATCATATCATATCATTGCCTATCTGCCATTCAGGATTGGTGTACTGCCAACAATCTCTGCCTGAATGCCAGCAAGACGGAGATCCTCCTCATCAGCACACCTTCACCCTCCTTTCCTGTCACTCTCTGTCTGGCCTTCTTTGGCCATCCTCCTACCCCCACCTGCGAGGCTAAGAACCTCAGGGTCATCTTTGACTCCACGCTTTCCTTCTCTGCCCACATCTCTGATGTCTCTAAAAAGTCAAACTTCCTACTGCACCTCCTCAGAGGTATTCTGCCTTTCCTCTCCTTCCCCCAGAAACGCACTGTCTCTCGAGCCCTGGTTCTCTCCAGGATCGAATATTGCAACAGCCTCTTTCAAAATCTACCTGCTTGTACTCTCTGCCCTTTGCAACTTATCCCGAACAGGACTGTGAGACTTGTCCTTGGCCTCAAGCCCTGGGATCGTATCTCTCTAGCCTTGAAATCTCTCCACTGGCTCCCAGTGGCTGCAAGGATTAAATTCAAGACCCTTTGCATTGTCCACAAGGCTTTCTGGGGCCTGGGTCCTAAATACCTTCAGCTGTCCCTCTGTAAATACCTTCCCTCCCGAGCTCTTTGCTCCTCCACTTCTAACTCCCTCAGGGTCAGTCGTTTTTCTAAGAAACACACTGGGGGTAGATCTCTGTCTTTGGAGGGGTCCTCCCTCTGGAACAGGCTCCCTGCCACTCTGAAACTTGAGGAATACCATCTCCGGTTCCAGAAGCACCTCAAGATCTTCCTCTGTGCTTCTACCTTCGCTCCTCCTCTCCCCTGCTGATCTGTTCTGTCTTGGCATCGTACAACTGGTTACCCACTGACTTTTGGGCCCAGGTACCTGCTCACCCTGCCACCTACCCGCACTGCCTCCTGGCATCCCTTGCACTGGGGTCTGTATCTGTAACCCTACAGTCACCCCCCCTTTTTTCTCTGCACTTATCAGACACACCTCTGTCTGTCACCCTAAACCTAGTACTTGCCGCTTGCTGGCTGCACTACTACTGTTTGTTGCTTTTTATTATTTATTTACTTTATATGTTTTTTTTGTTTCATTTATTTATTAATTATTTATTTTTATTCTTCTGCTCAGCACTTTCCATTTTCCACCCCTCCCATGCACTTTCCCCTTTCCCTCTCCCATGCACATGCGCATTCTCAATGTCACTGGGCCTAGTAAGATTGTTGTTTTTGTTCTCCCTTGTTCCCCTCCCTTGCCTAGTCGCGCTTTGAAAGACCTGTGTACGAGAGTGATACAAATAAAATATCAATATCAATACATACACTTTTTAAAAGGACATCCCGACTTAAGAGTTTATTGTACTGCACAGAAGTATTGAAATAGTCAGGTTAGCAAAGTAACGCATAGCAAATAAATGCCCAGCGCCACCCAGCAGCTGTCACTGGAACTCCATTTCCAGATCAGAGCCACATGAGAAAATCATTGTTAGTATTCAGATTAACTGACTTCCAGACTAATACAATTCTTTCTTGCTCCAACCTAATATTTGTGATAGCTCCGTGTAAGACATGGCACAAATTTGGCTCGGCTAGTCCTAGCTACATGCTTGTCCCCTGAGAGAAATATAGAAATAAACAGATACCAGGATGTAGGCAAAGAAATACTTTATTTAGCAAACAAAATGAAAACCATGGACAGAACTTCCTGGGACAAAACCTCCTATGTCCAGATGTGGATTCCTAAAAAGAAATTAGAAAAAATAGTTGAATAAAGAAGGGAGAGAGAAAATAAAAGAGGGAGGAGGCAGAGACAAGAAGTTCTCGTGGGGCTGTGGCCCCAGGCACCCCCCACCCCCAAGGCTGACCAAACTTTAGTAAAATGGGCCTTATGTGTGAGGTGGCCTGGGATCACCACCGCGGGCCTGGCCTGCTCGGAGATGCCTGGGCTGCATGCCTGGAGCAGCACAGGCAAATACGGGGCCTTGCGGGTTGTCTGCCCATTCAGGGGCTAGAACAGACAAGCCCATCACTAAAGTCCCCGGACTGCGTGAGCTGGGCAATCCGGGGTGACGAAAGAAGAATGCCCTATTTGGGTTGCATGCATCGGATGGCCCAAACAGGGTCACATGGCCAATCCCCTGTTGGCCTGTCTTGAAGCCAGGTGGGGCAGGCCCAGAAGAGAGGTTCTCCTATGCCACATATGTCAGGTGAGGACCAGGAGGTGAAGAGGTGAATTTTCCTATCGTCTTCCACCCGGAGAAGGAGCTCCCCTCAACCGTTGGATGCAGGATCAGCCCACCCACCCTCCACAGTTTATCAGTGCAAATGAGGTAAGCCCTGAGGCTTGTTCGACATCTGCAACTACCGATTTCAGCTGCTGCTGCTAATTCAAAACAGCGCTTCCTTGGCCCCCTGTTATCCAGCCCAGCCACCCTGTCTGTGTGTTGAGGCTGTGGATAATTCATTTTCAGCACATAGTTACGTGCACTACTTACTCCAGGTGCAGAAATCGGCGCTCCAAAATGGCCGCCTTATTTTGATTTTCGGCCTTAATCCCCTGGAGACCAGCATCAACACCTGATTGGCCAGCCGTGGCTATAGAGACAATCGGGAGGCACTGGAGGCGTGAGCTCCTGACCGAGCCTGACCAGAGTATGCCAGAGGCCAAGGCCGGTCATTCTGCCCAAATCGTCCCTGAATGCCGGAGCATCATCATAAGAATGAGCGGTAAGCACTGCACTACATTTTCCTTTCCATCATGTCCCCATAAAGCCTGACCTGATCAGCTCAACCTCACCCATACTGCAAAAGCTACTTCTCTGCAACTGGCACATGACGTTCCCTCCAACGGCGTTCTCTGCAAGGATCTATCATTAACACGCCCACCCGCGCCTACGAACTACACACGAGAACCTGAGCCGCCACAACCTCTAACGACTTCTGTAACTGATCCCTGATACTTTTATATAGGTGGTCCGTTGCATTTGCCCGCACACCAACATCATATACTATTTGATATGTTGCGTGGCAATTCCTAAAAGACTACGGCCCAACCCGATCTTTATTTACCTTTTAAAGAAATTACGTTGTGCAAAATATACTCATCTCACTGCTAGGTGGATTACTCCACAACCAAACCCCTCCTTTTATCTAGACCACATATAGCCCAGCGTACACTACTGAACCTGCATAATACTAGCCCTCTATTGTCTCAGCCTCTGCTACTGCGTGTTGCATCTTATTTGTCCCACCGCCTGTAACACTTTACGGACTCAGCCTTTGCCTGCTGTATTTCACAGTTTTAGACCGTGCCACCGCCTGTAGCATTTTACTGTTTGCCTATTGCATCCCAGAGATTTAGCACTGACCACGGCGTGTACCATTCCATTGATCCAGCCATTGCCTGATGCAATTCAGTGTTTTAGCCTTTACCGACTGTATTTTACTGTTTTAGCCCGTGCCGCCACCTGTAGCATTTTACTATTTGCCTATTTCATCCCAGTGATTTAGCACTGACCGCTGCCTGTACCATTTCATTGATTGAGCCATTGCCTGCTGCACTTCAGTATTTTAGCTCTTGCCTGTTGCATTCCATTGACTTAGCACCTGACGCTGCTTGTACCATTTCATTGATTGAGTCCCGACTGCTGACTGTTGCATCCTTTGTTTAGGATTTCAGTAGACTAGTTACAGTCTATAGCTTACTCTGCCCAAATGTATTATTTACTGCCTATTACACGGCCCATTCACTAATGCATAGTATTAGTACATCTCCATCCCCCTATCGATGAATGCCTAAAATTTGCCACATTGCCTCTAGTCTAGCTCCCACACCTACGCTGCCCACCTACTACAATGCACACCAGCCCACTGCTTAATCTCAGCCAAACCATACACAAGCACTAAACCATGGCCATCATCATAAGAATTAGATAGATATCAGCTACTTACACGACTAGTGCACCCTTCTAACTCCTCCGGTGCCACCCCAACACACCTGCCCCAATGCAAATGTACGCCTCACCACATGCTGGCAAACATCACCCCCAGACTCTCAAAGCACAGCACAATAGCTCTGGCCACATTCCAACGAGAATCCATTCCCAGAGCTACAACACCATTGCCATCCTCAGCTCCCTCTTCTTACTCGTACTTAGAATTATGCCTCAGCATATCATGCCCATTGTACCACACCATCAAAATGACCACCACCAACCTTAGCTTCCAAACCGACACAGAAAACAAAGACTGCTCTAAAGGTGCATTCATACGGCACAAGACAGGTCTGGCACAGCTTTACTGCCCCATACACCACCCTCTTCCCTGGCCCACGCCCTTCCACCCCAACCAACCAGCATTCCCGATCACTCAGCAACTCCATGCCCATGCCAAAACAAACCCTATACTGGGCAGTACCCGCCGTATACATCTCTCATCCAGAACCTCAGTTATTACTAAAACTAAACCCACCACTGTTTCCAAACGCAATTCCAGACTCACAGGACACACCCATCTCCAGCACCTCCCCCTCAATAACCATCTCCCTACCCGTTGCCTCAAAAGCAGCACAATACCTAACATCCTTGAGATTCACGATAACACCGACACCAGCCACCAGAAGACAACCTTCCCGAAAAAAACTCTTACCAATCATCCTAATACCAAAGTATCCAGTACCCAACCCCACCCGATCCGACCTCAGACCCCTTGGAGCACACGCAATTGAGACACACGACTGTATATTAGAATTTAAACTTGACTTCTTAGTGCTCACAGAAACCTGGTTACACTCTGCCTCCGGTCCACAGATCACACTAGCCGTCCCTACCGATTACACCCTCCTCAGAGCAGACTGCTCTGACACCCTAGGAGGAGGAGTGGCCACCATTCAGAAAACCTCTCTATCCTTCAGAGAATGTAAAATGGAAGCTCTTAGTGGATACGAAACTCTCTCCCTCAAACTAGCTGTCAACCATCAAGAAACCATCAACTTCCTAATAGTCTATATAACACCAAGTGCACCAAGTAAGCCAGACATCGACCTACCCCTACTCATCACACCTAATGTTAAACCTAAAACTAAATACATCCTCCTAGGGGACTTCAATTTAGGCTATGATGACCCAAAGACACCAAAGCTACAGCCTGCCAAAATGCGTTCCAGGAGATGCAATTCTCCCAAATAGTAGACACCCCTACTCATTCCAAAGGGAGAATCCTCGACTGGATACTCACCCTTAATACTGCAGTATCCATTATAGATGTCCTTAACTTGCATTGGACTGACCATTCCCTAATTAAATTCAAAATAAACCTAGACTCTAACCACTCACCTAAACCCTGCAAACTACCACCCATTCAGGTTAGAAATGTGCGAAAGCTTACCCATGAGAACTCAAACCCTGTCCTCAGCCACTTACTTGAGTCTAAACCTGTGGACAGCACCAACACAGAGAGCATTGCCAACTACTACCACCAATGCCTGAAGTTAGCAGTTGACGAAGTAGCCCCACTCAAAACTAAAGTGCCCAAAACCAAACGCAGCGCCCCCTGGTTCAATCGTGAACTCATAAAACGTAGAAGAAAAAAAGAGCACTAGAACACCTAACTAGAAAAAATAACTCCCCAGATCTTCAAAACCTACAAACTCAGTGTCTTTTCTCACAAAGCAGAATCCCTCAATGACCATATAGCTGCTGCAGCCTCCAACATCAAATAATTATTTACTATTATTAGAGAATTAGAAACTCCCATCCACCCCTCCAACCCCGTAACCCCCAGCAAAGACTGGTGCACAACCATTCAAAACGCTTTATCCTCCAAAGTGACCACACTCCAAAACAAAATAGCCTCACGAAAAAACTCTTAGTTCGCTCTACCTTGCCCACCCACTCTATATCTACTACCACTACAACAGACACACCCAAATTCCAATTTACCCAAGTCACTACTGCCCAAGTCCTTAAAACAATAGCATCACTTAAACCATCTAAATGCAAAGGTGTTAGCACACCGGCGAAGGTAGTCAAAGATTGCGCTACTATATTAGCACCCACTATCACTAGCTTTGTGAACGAGTCCTTTAAATCTAGCGAAATACCAGCAGCCATTAAAGTAGCCTGGGTCACACCACTACTTAAAAAGCCTTCATTAGACCCTACAATCCCCACAAACTACAGACCAATAACAACTGTGCCCTTCCTTCTTAAAATCATAGATAAAATAGCCTACACCCAAGTACAATCTCATCTTGAACAGAATCACCTACTAGGGGAAAGACAATCAGGCTTTCGCCCCAATCACAGTATGGAGACCGCCCTCCTGGATCTATAAAACCAGATGGACGCTATCAGGGACTCTGAAAAACTGTGTATCCTACTACTCTTAGACATCTCAGCGGCGTTTGATCTGGTCGACCATGACAAACTATGCCAAACCCTATCCTCTAACTTCCACTTCTCCCAGAAGGCCACCGCCTGGATAAAATCCTTCCTCTCTGAACGCACATCAAGAGTCACCCTAGGGCAAGTTGCAGCAGATCCTATCCCGGTACCGGTAGGAGTACCACAAGGATCCTTTCTCTCGCCCACCTTATATAACGCCTACACTAAACTACTGTTCGCAGCACTAGATGCCATGGGAGTAATTTACACAAACTTTGCTGATGACACTCAAATACTTATTCCCATTACAGGTAACTTGGAACAGTACACGGCCACAATCAACACAATATACTCCCACATTCAATCCTGGATGGCCAACAATAGTCTCTGCCTTCATGGAGATAAAACAGAGATTCTAATAGTTGGGTCCCCCTCCAGGCTCAGTAAACTCCAACCAGACTTGACCACCATAGAGATCGATGGTACACACATCACCATATCCCACAAAGTCAAAACACTAGGAGTATACCTTGATTCCAACTTCACTATAAACAACCACATCAGTGCCCTCGCCTCCTCAACGGCCTATACTGCCAAACTTATCACAGTAAGCAGACCCCTCCTATCCTCAGACAATTGCCTGACACTTGCGAGAGCCCTTATTCTTACAAAACTAGACTACTGCAATATTCTACTACTAGGCACCTCGAAAAAAAATGTAACCAAACTCCAACTCCTACAAAACAAAGCCCTCAGAGCAGCACTGGGCATAAATAGAAGAGAACACAACACAGAAGAGAGGCACACTGGCTCCCAGTTCACGCAAGAATCCTCCACAAAACACTTAACACTACCCACAAATGCCTCTATGACAATACCCCCACCTACCTCAATGGATGCATTACACGCAAAGCCTCACACAGAGCTCTCAGATCCAACGTCCACACTCAACTACACATTCCACGCTTCACCACCACAAGAGCAGGCAATTCTAGTTTCCCCATAGCAGCCCTCCGCATCTGGAACTCATTGCCACCCCATCTGTCCAATGAAACATCACTAACTCCAGCACTAGTACGCCCGCTGAGCTGCTACCTTCCAAGTTCCAGCAGATTACTGCATCATCTTATGATAACCAACGTGAACATTTGTTTGTACCATTCCTGCAAATCATAATGTATGCAACCTTGATATGTTAACGGGGATATATGTAACCTATGCTATGATATTCGTAACCTGCAATTGCTCATGTATTGAAAATCAATGAAAACTAAGATATATGTAACCTACGCCGTGATACCCAAGGGTCTGGGCGTGTAACCAAATGCAATAAATAAAAATAAATAAAGCAGTGTAGACTGGCAGTGAAGACGAGTCCTGGGCCGTTATATCTGTTGGCCCTGAGGAAGAGAGGAGCAGTTGGTGAAGTCCTCCCCGCTCCATTGGGCGGGGAGGTGAAGGCAAGTCCTGGGCCACTGTGTCCAAGCAGCCCAGCTGAAGCACTGGGAAGCAGTGTGTAGCATACCCCTACGCCACTCCGGGGGTGGGCAGCGAAATCTCAAAGTGCACCATGGGTGCAGCAGTAAAAGACAGTGTTCCCACAGAACAGAGATGCAGACTGAAGATACACAGCATTGCGGGGTGTGGCGTGACGTGGGCAGCACTCCGGAGCATGGGGCAACCTAGGAAGAACTGAAGTATGCCAGCAGAATGGTGGCGAGTACAACAGTCCACCAGAACATGGAGCTGCTACACAGAACAACATTTGTGTGGCAAGAGTGGCAGAGGCATCGCAGGACTCCCTCGGCCATGGGGTCCACAGGGTGTGGCAGTGAAGTACTGCCAAAGGGTAGGAGCAAAACAAGTGCTGCAGGGTGCATTTGGTAAAGTGGTTCCCCATGTGGTAGACGGAGCACCACAGACACAAGACCAGAATTACCTCCTATCCAACAGGACAGGACCATCAAAGGTACTGGGAAGGAGTGGCTGACTGCAGCAGTCACCCCCATGTGTTATAATATGTTTTAAATGTTGTTGTATACTTAAATGTATACTCAGTGTATGTTTATATTTATAGTTATACTTATGTGTTATAGTGCATGTCCGTATTTATGTAGGGGGATTATACTTGGGTATATAAGGTGGGAAGAAGGGAAGAAGGGAAGAAGGGAAAACGTGTGTTGTTGGTACCCTGGTACAGGTGAAAGGGGCAGTGGACTGCCAGAAGCCGCCTAGAGGAGTGGAACTCCCCCCAATGGGGCCTTCTACTGGACCCCCTCTACTGTGGATGGTGAAGGTAGAGGTTATGGGTCTGTTCCGTCAAGTCCACCCTGTGGGTCTCACCCTGACCCCTTACGGGAGAGTGGGCTGACAGGGGCAGATCCCTCAGAAAGGACTCAAGCCAGAGAAACAGAGAAGGAATGTGTATTAAGATGTTGGGTTTATATGTTTTCATAAATAAAGAGGGGTTGCCGTTGGTCTACCTAAAAAAAAAATAAGCCACCTTGATGTATGTGTCTCACAAAGGAATAAGGTAAAGACTCAATGCGTAGCCCATCTGCTGTTTAACAATGATTTTATTTGCAGGTTGCAATGTGCTCCTTCTTTTTGAACTGGTCTGGCAAGTGTGGGTGATTTGTTCCCGTGGTGACTGCACCTGGCCAGGGGTGAGGGAGCTGCACACCCTTATCCCTGACCAAAGGTCGATAACAGGGGCTAAATCCGCAATTTTCTAATTTCTTACGATTTGACATTAAAGCCATACCAATATTTTCAATCTTGTCCCTAGACTTAGTTACCTCTATTTTCAACCAATGTTATCTCATTAGCAGGAGGTTCATCCATCGTGCAGCCCTACTTGGGTACCCAGCACACCTACCACCCATACTAGAGAGCAGACAGGGATCCCACGGATGAGTGATCCTTCACAGACAGTTCCAGCCTTACCTTTCCCCTCATCCACATTTCATCTACAAGTTCCATAGAGGCAGCATATCCTGATCAGACATGGATTCAGGGATCCTCTCCCCCTTCTCTCCATTAGCTAACTCCCCAGTAGTTAAAAAAAAATGATTTTAATATCAGTGCTTCTCAGCCTAAGGGCCTCATTATAAGGTTGGCGCTGCAGTAGAAAAGTGGCTTAAATTCCGTTTACTGCCACTGTTACTGCACCGCCAAATTGCAAAAACAGAGAAAACGTGGTAACTCTACCAGTGCTAATTTAGCCACCGTAATTAGCACTAGGGGAATTACAACCAAGAAACCAGCAGCAATTCTGCCAGTGCTAAATCCGCTGGTGAAATTAGTGCAAATAAAAGCAATAGTAATTCCACTGAATTAAAAGGTGAAATACCGCTGAATTACTGCCAAAAACAGTTGGTAATTCAGCCAAAAATGTATTTCAGCTACCTTCACCTCAGGGGTGGAGGTACATGAATGTAGGTTGTAAAAAAAACACAGGTGCACCCAATCCACTCAGGAAGGGTGCATAGGGTCCACACCATCCCCAAACACACATCCAAACAACATGCACCCACAACCACACATCAATAATGGGATCCCCAACCTGCTACTTTACATCGAGCTACAGTCACATGCAAGGCCACAACAAATGTGGAGACAGACACCACAAAGGCGGAGGAGATGTGTGCTGTGGAGGCCACACTTACCACATGTCCGCCCATTACTTTGGACAATGAGTGACAAAGAATTAGTTGCACTCTATCGCTCGGACTGGCACACCATATCAGACCTGCTGACCCTGATCAAGACTGACCTCCAGAGCACCATTGTCATCAGAATTGCCATCCCACCCCCGGTAAAGCTGGTGTCTGTCCTACACGTCTTTGCCACAGGCAGATTTCAGCACATTGTTGGGACGTTGCATTGGATGTCTCAGCCATCATTCTCCAAAGTGCTGAAGCAAGACTTGGATGCGCTCATGAGGTATGCCCATCAGCACATCTCCCTGTCCACCACCCAGGATCAAGTGCATGCTGCTAAAGCACATTTGAACACCATTGCCCATTCAACAATATCATTGCAGCACTGGATTGCACACATGTGGCATTAGTGCACCCCCAGGCAGTGGAGCAGGCACATCGGAATCATTTAATAAAAATGTATATGACATGCGTTGTAGATCTCACCATACCATCAGCCACTGCTGTGCCCAATGCCCAGGTGCCACCCACAATGCCATTATACAGAGGACCAGCACCCTACCAGCTTACATGAACACTCACAGAGGACAGCATACCTGGCTTGTGGGTAAGTAGTCAATCTGACAATGAAGTACACATGGAGACCAGATTGAGAATGAATGTGAGCAAACTGTCATGTCCAACACCGTACTTTCAATTTGTTGTATGTGACTCAGGCTATCCGAAGCAACCCTGGTTGATGACACCTGTGAGGAACCCTGGTACACCACAAGAGATTGCCTATAATGAGGCACACAGAAGTACCGGAGCATGCATTTAGCGCACATTTGGACTGCTAAAGGCAAGATTCAGGTGGCTCCACCATTCAGGTAGTGCACTCATGTACAGCTGTATTAAAGTTGAGAGAAGCATCCTGATATGCACAATGCTGCACAACATGTGCATATGACTGAACATTCCCCTGCATCCAGATGAGGACTATTTCTCCTGGCTCTGATCACGAAGACATAGCAGGTGACATCAGGGCACCTCAGGACATTTATGGGGAAGTGAGAGAAGGATGCATAGTCTGCAGGACTTAATGGACAACTATTTTTGATTCCACACATATGCACCACTCACAGTACTGCAACCATTCACAGAATGCACATACGTTACATCAATTAAATAAACACTGGATACATTGACTGTACGCAACAGCGATTTATTCTATTTGTACACCCCCTCATCCCCTCCCCAAAATCTCATCCCCAACACTGTCCCCCTCCACACACCCTTATCCCCAACACTGCCGCCCTCCCCACACCCTCATCCCCAACACTGTCTGCATTCCCACACCCTCCTCCCCAAAACCATCTGCCTCACCACATTCTCATCCCCAAACCATCCCCCTCCATATACCCCCATATTCCCCACTCTGTCCCATGAATGTGTCCTCTACCTCCTCCTCTTGTCAACTTTATATCTGGGCATGGGTGCATCACGTGTGCAGTGCTGGGATCGTCTTGGTGGCATGATTGCCACTGACCCCCCAGTAGGGGTGGCCGCCACGGAAAAAGCTGGTTCACTGCTCTGGAGGCGCTGCATGGTCATTTTGATGGCCCTGGTCATTGTCTCATGGGAGGCCGAGATTTCCTCAGCCAGCTCCCTCAACATCTAACTGACTAGGATATTACTTGCACTGGATTTGGCAGCATTGATTGATATTTATTTTTTTATTTCTGTCATGCCGGTAGAGGCGGTCCAGAGAAGTAGCCATCCACCTTCAGGCACCCAGCACTGCATCATGCATCACCTGGGAGTCTCCCAGTTGCTCTTTGGTGGTCTGATGCATAGCCACCTGCCGCTGTTCGTTCTGGTTGAGCCTCTCACAGATTGGATTGAGTGTGTGGTCCAGCAGCGGCCCAAGAGATGGATGGGGGCATCTTCCCTCAATGCCATATGCCTGGCCTGCTTGCTCCCCATCATCATGTCCTTGGGATTCCGTGTCCTCATGACAGTCATAACGAAGTGCACGGGGAGACAGGGAGACGGGGAGGGGGAGGATGGCAAGGGTGATATGCTGAGCAGTGGAGAGGATTCAGTGTACATTTGCCTCACAGGGGACTTGAGTCCGTTTTGGCAGACTCCAGTGGCACAGTGGCAGCGGGTGCAGAAGCCTGGCCCCATGCCTGCATGTTGTCAGCTCTTGGGTGGCTGGCTTGGTCCTCTGACTCTCCAGCAGTGGTGCGAGATGGCCCGGTGGTGGGAGGTCCAGCAGAGCAGCTTACAACATGGCTGGAGTCAGTGGCATGATCGTGGCCGGTGTGCCAGTGCCCCCAGTCGTGGCAGAAGCAGTGCCCTTGGACAGAGGTGTTTTGGCTATCTTCGGGGCACTCCCCTTCTTGAGTGAAGCATGTTCTGTGGCCTTCTCCCCACTTGCCGGGGCAGGTGTTAAGGAGGTACTGCTGCCTTCCATGGGGTCCTGAGTGTCTTGTGTGCCTGTTAGGAGACATAAAAGAGTGCGTCACTATCTTGATGGTCTTTTAGGAGGGTGTACTGTCATGTAGTGTTCTATTTACTATGGTGTCACAGGGCACTAGGGCCCCATGGTTGGCATACTTCATGTGGCAGACAGTATGGCGGTTTACTGCCTTGATGGTTATGTGTGCATGTGGTCAGTCTGGAAGGTATGTCTTGCTTGGAACGTGGGGTTATGTGCTTCACTGTCATACAGAGTGATGTGTTCCCATGTAGGGCTACACCATTGTTGTTTGCGTATCCTGTAGTACTGTCAGCTGAGGGGTGCTCTGCTAGCTATGCTAGCTATGGCAGTGTGATTGCAACATTAAGTGGCACACAATTTACATGGAAGCCTTGCAGCTACTGGTCTTTTGCACGTGTTAGTTTGAGACACACGCCTAGTGGTGTTATTTGATTGACATTCGTTAGGTGTGTGGCAACAGTTTGGCTGATGTGCTTGTACATGGGTGCTCGGCATGCTGTAAAGATGTGGTGGTGATGTGACATACGAATGCATAACTTTCTTTAATACACGCTGTTGTATGGTAGTTGAGTCTTACATCATGGCCTCATTGTCCGATTTGGTGAGTATTTCAGGGGGTTCACACCTTCCATGCCTCATGGTGTACACACCTGTGGTGTCACTTTGATGGCTTGTGCATTGTCTGGGTTACTCTTAGCTGAATGCATGGAAGTGTATTTATATCAACATGCTTTTGTGGTTGTTGTGCATTGGGCCCATCATTCACTCATGTACTCACCAGGATCTTCCTGGCTGCTGGCTCCAACCTCTGCTTAACCCACACACTTCAGGCCCGCCATGTGGAGGATGCTGCTCACTGTCTCCTCCCACAGGGTCAGCTGCAGTCGGGCAACTGTTGATCCACCTGTGGCTGCTGTCACCCAATAGTGGTTGGCAATGGGGGTTTGGACTCTGGCTTTGAGGTCGTTCCATCTCTTCTGCATATCCTCACTGTGCCATGGGACATGTCCAATGGCCATCACTGTGTGTCCCTGATCTTCGCCCAGATGGCGCTGCTGGCTTGTCTTGTGGTTTTGTGACCCATGTACCTCATCTGCATGGACCACAACCTGCTCTGCAAGCACAGTGAGCTCCTGCTCCATAAACATTTGTGTGCATTGCCACATTTCAGGCACCTCCCCCTTGCCTTTGCCTCCCGACATGGCTTTGGTGTTTTCTAGGGGTGGATGGCCCTCGTTTCCTGTACATTTTCAATGGTTTGTGTTTTCAAAGATGGCCACTGCCATGCTTGCCGTACCGGCAATGACGCTATTTCCACTGGTGTTAATTCCGCCGGCAGTAACTCGGCCAGTGAAATGACTGCAGTAATTCTGCCAGTGAAATTAATGCTGAGTGTGTGGCGGTATCAGTAATTCTGCCGAATATTGGTGGAATTACTGTTGGTGTTGTGCTTTTCAGGGGTAATTCCGCCCATGACCACCGATGTCTGGTGCATGCCTCCGACTACTCATGATTCGGCGGACATTCCGCTGGGATGCTCAGCGTTAATGGTAATTCTGCCTGGCAGAAGATTACCACCATTCTTACTGCCGATCTTGTAATATGAGCCTAAGTCTGCTGTGGACCAACTTCTCACAATTCACCATGTCTCCTTAGCTACTTTCCCAAGACACATACGATGGAGCAGACAAGGATCATATGGATGTGTGATTAGTTGTCCTCACAGACAAGATAAGCCTTACTATTCACAACCTTCCCAGGATGCCCGTGGCGATATGGAATTCTCTATTAACACTTTTAACCAATGTTAACACGTCTTACCCATTTAAAGCTGCTTCTTTTAACAACTATGCATGCAACATCTTCTGCAAACACCTTGCTTTTACTCTTGTATGTCTATATTTCTTGATAACTGTAAGCATAGCAGCAAATATGGATGTACAATTTGCCTACGTGTTTTATTCTCATAAACATCTCCCAAGTGTTAACTGACATGTATGAATAACCTTGCGTAGGCTGATTTGTTGTAAATAAACCATGTTGTCACTCTAAAACATTGACAACCACTCTCTAGCCTCGCACCAACCAACTGATTTTCCTCTGCATGATACAAGCGCAGACTGCGAAAGAATCAGAGCAGATATCTTGCACTCTGGGCACACACCCATATCTTCCTATGCGTGAAACAAAAGCTCCATCCTTAAACATTGCTCTTTGGCGGTGGGCTCAGTCACAACACACTCTATAGCTCTCCGCGGAAGTACAGTGATGGAACTTGCTACCTAGTTATCACAAAAGCCTAGCACTCTTCCTTCCTACAGCACCCACTCCTCAGTATATGGGCACAAATGTATGGCACTTCGGGATGGTTCCATGTAATAATGTCGCCACAAAAATCTCGCCATGCAAAAATATCGCCGGAAAATGGCAGTTTTTTGTGGCGACATTATTGCATGGAACATGCGGGGACACCCCCGGAGCCCCCAAATGTATTTTTTTCTTTGAACATTTTTTTTGTTTTGTTTGCCCTGTCCCCATATATATGGTCACCCAAATAATATCGCCACAACATTTTCCCGGCGATATTATTTACGGCGACCATATATATGGTGATATTATTACCTGATACCTTCGGGATACAGTCCACACACCCTATTTCCCTTCACCCACGCCTCCTCTTCATTTACCTTTTCAGTTAGTCTAGTATGGGATCCGTCAGGTCTGAAAGACGACAATCCTAGATTAATTTAACTGGAGGTTATCATGGTACCTAACCAGACAAAGATGCTGACACGCTTACAAATGTACGCCTGAGAACTTCTCAAGGCCATCACACAACCATCCCCTGACTAATTTCTTTACTTCCCTAAAAGTACCACATACTACCAGCACAGGTGTATGATCATGCCCATAAGCATTGGCATAAGAGGTGGAACCTTTACAACCAGCATTATGCTTTGATCTCCACACCGACTCTAACTCTACAGGCATGCATACAATCACAAACTCCATCCCTTCCCTCCCATTCCCTACACCCTATGCAAATCTGTTATGTTCATTGTATCTTGTTCCCACCTTTCCCTTTCTTTTGTGTGTATGCCATTGTTATTCTCGCTCAGGCTGCAGTCTACATACCCCGGGCAGGGGCACAACACGCCATGATCTGGGCAAGTCCTGACACTGTTGGACCACTAGAGTCTCTTAACATAACATAACATTTCCTGCAGTACTAAGTGTTAATGAGCTTGGGCATTTATTTGTCATACCTAGTCGTTTAATTCAGGATGTCGGAAGCAAGGATGGTAGGCATTTTGGATGAAGAATATTGCAGGACAGATGTGGCTGGTCTCTCCAGTCTTCCCTGTCATCAGGGTTTTGTGAATGGTTTTAAGAAACATGTGGATGGGGTTTCGTGCCTTCACATGGATAATTTATAGCACGCTTTCCAGTGGGATGATTGAGCTGAGGGAATATTAAGGCTTTTAAATTAGATTGTTCCATTTAGACCCGTTTTTAGACACGATGATATGGTTAAATCTACTGTTGTGGAGACATTCACCTTGGACAGAGCCACACCTGAGGAAGATACATCGCAAATGCAGGCTCATGCTTATCTAATCTTTTATTGTTTATATTTCCTGCAAACCTTCTGCTCTGGAAATAATATTTTGGGAGAGAGGGAGATATTGGCAATGAAGCAGGTTTGTATTGAGTTGAGACACTTGTTGGGAGCTCATTGTGTCCTTATTTTATTGTGCAGCATGTTTTTGCCATTAAGGGTCAGATCCAACAATCTAAAGCTGACGCCTTGTCACGGCGGTATCCCCAGTTGCACCATGAAGAGAACATTTTTTCTATCTTGTTATTTTGTGATTGATATATTTATTTGGATGACACTGCCTTCAGGGTAATTTTACAGTTTAACCCATAAAGTTTTGATTTAAAAATAATAAAATACATTTAAATGCATGCTGTCTGCACTTCACAACAGGGGACGTCGCCTAAATACTAGTAAAGCTTGGTATGTATAGTATATCATTACAATGCAACCTGCCTACGTGTATCTCTCTATTCAAATATGAATACATCAAGAAATACAGAAATAATATCACTTATTCAGAAATAAATCAATCTATAAATCGTCAAATGTGAATGGGTATTCTAATCAATATATTGTTATATTTTGTTCACTTTAAAGACAAGTACATTATTCTAAAATCAAGGTATTTAAATTAAATGTCATACTGTGAAAGGATTTGGGTTGGAAGACCGTAGCTGAAATGTTCGAGGGAGAAAAGACAGAAAGTTATTTTTCCGAAAATAACTTTGGATCTTGTCTCCCCTGAAAATGTCAGCCTTTGCCCCCACCCCCTACTTACCTGTGGGCAGCACATCTCTTGTGTGCTGCCGTCTCTAACATCCCTAATGCACAGCAGTTCCCTTCACATAGATGCTCGGGAACCGGCACCGCAGGGTCCTTTCCTTTTTTTTAATTACACCCCCGCAGCCCCCGAATCCAAAAATGCTGAACATGTTCAGTATTTTCCCATTCGTATGAATGGTACAACCCTTTTTCAGTCTTCTGTACCATTCGTACGAATGGATACAGTCTTTTTGGACGTTTCCACTGGGAAATGTGTGCATTTGTCCTAGCTAAACTAGTTTGGGTTTGGACTAAAGAGCAAGTGAGCTTGGGAATAGATTTGAACCATTGTGTCCTGCAGTCGTATTTCCTTTGTAAAGCCCTGCCCCAATGGTCTAAACCCTAATAAAAGAACATGTAACTTGGGGCATTACTTGACTAGGGCTGTTACAGTGCATGCAGTACTTTAATTTCCTGGTCAAATCTGTGACTCCTAATGCATACAGAGGCTGCAGATCACAGGAAACCATTGCCGCTGAAACAAGCTAAAGAAATCAAATAATGTATTTTGCCTGGAGAGGGGAATGCCCCTTCTATAATATTCCACTTCTAAGGGATAATAACATCTAAATAGTCCAAAGTGCCATTAGTTCACTGGTTACCAGTCATTTGGTCGAAAACCAAATGATCGAATGCCATTTGGTCGAATGCCAAATGGTCGAAAAAATGGTCGAAAAAATGGTCGATTATTTTTTTATTTTTTATTTTTTTATTTATTTATTTATTTTTTATGGGGGGTTCCCCCCCAACCCCTCTTTTTCTTTATTTTTTTTTACCAACCAAAACGAAAAAAATATATAAATAAATAAATAACAAATTCGACCTTTTTTTTTCGACCAATTGGTATTCGACCAAATGGTCATTCGATCTTTTATTTTCAACCAAATGACTGGACACCTAGTTCACTTACATTCTCAATTGTTTAGCAGAAACCTTTTAATAAAAGTCAGCTTTAGGGATTAATCTCTACAGACCCTCTGGTTGGTGCTAACCCTCTCCTGTCTTAAAACAAGTTGTAAATCACTGGGTAGATTCCCCATTCCTGCCCTTCAATTAAATTAACAAAGTATCCCAATGTCTGTCTACTTCCTGACTCTGCCGGTTAATCCTCCTGTGCACTGGCATTTTGATGAATCTTACTCCTCCCAGGTGGCCAGGCAATGGCATGTTAAACGTAAATCATATTATGCCTCCTTTTGATTTATATTGGCCTAAGCCTAGTCGCTCCATGGGGAAAACCGTGTTACAAATTTCTGAATTAGAATTGACTTCAAGCGCCATCTTGGAAAAAGTCCTCCATCTTGGTTCTAACTTCTGCTCACTCTTCAGTAATGATTATCTATGTTTTCCGCTGCCAGATCAGAATCGACCTTTGAGCCTATGTCAACACTAGGGCTGGCAGAGCAGACTATTTGTCCTGTGCAAACAAGACCTTGTAGTCAGAACAAACTCTCATTCAAAGTGTTATCTATGTCTACAAAACTCATCCTCCCACAAACAGTGTTATACAATGAATGTAAACTAATGCTGCATGTTTTTGAAGGAATCGTGTGTACATTTCTGGAAATAGAATTTACTTCAGAAAGCTAAAGATCCACACAGCTGACGACAACAAAGTTTGTCAGTATGTTTAAGGAACCTTGGAGCTAAAGTGAACTCCAATTTAAAGTGTTTTCAATATCAATAGCCTCAGCCATATTCAAACATAAGAACTGAATGTTAGACAAACTAGAACTGGGTACCTTAACAATAAGCTATTGAATTTGTTTCTTGAAACTAGGATCAGCCTAAGCTGGATAACCAACATGACCAGACAGAACAAAGTTGTAAACATTGTATTTTGAAGACTGGAAAACACTTGAAGTATGTAAAGACAATATTGTTGTATTTGCCATGTGAACTGGGCACAAACCCAAATTTGTAACCTATTAGTTTGGAGATGGGCTGAACTACGACCAGTACTGTGCATAAATACTGCATGTTTTGTGATGACCAGGACTCACTCCCCTCACAGTGTTTCTGATACACACTGCAAAGTGCTGGGAGCCAAATAGCTATCTGCTTTGATATTTGAATCTGTACAGAACAAATCTTTGACTTTCGTGACTGGCGAATCTAATTTTCGGTGGTACCAAGCCTCGATATTTGCTTGATCTTACAAGATGGCGCCCGAATAGGCACCCTCAAGATTGATGCCATCTCGTTGAAGATTTGATGTGGCTATCGGACCGGGATCGGACGGTGAGAAAGGGGGTGGCTTCTTGGATGAGACGGCGAGCTTGCGGTCCGAGACTGCATCTTGACGAGGGTCCCCATATCGAGGCGGGTATTTTTGCCGGAATCGCCAGCCACGTCGATCCTTTGCAATCCGATCGGACCTCCCTTTGTCCTTTGAATCGGGTGAGTCGTGCCCCGATTCCTGGGTATCCTGATATTTGATTTGGCGTATTGTCCTCGCGAGTACAATTATTGACCAGGTAACACCAGTAATCTGATATGCCTGAGAAATTGTCTACCTGTTTCAGGGAATTATTCTGCAGAGACAGACAATCTTTGGAATTTGGCCACCCAGCACCACAGGAGGGGTTGCCGGCATGTACTATGTGCTGTAAGCATGACATTTGTAGTATAGTGTTTAATGATATTTGGCACAGACAAACTAGACATGCTTCCGAACTTCAGTGGCCAATCAATGGTAGCTTTGAGATTTCTCGCATAGAATATTTAGAATCTATATTGTTAAAGAAAAAAGCTAGACCTGCAGCGTTTGATGTATTACAAAATTGGAAAAAAGAAGCTATGCAGCAGCTTAAAAGTAGAGAGAAACATGCGCGCCGACATATATCGAACGCCGAGAAAGCGTTATTGTATGATCAACAAAAACAGTCAGAGTCAGTTAGAAATATGGATAGGGCCTTCCAACTTGGCATTCAGAAAATATACCCATCTAAAGATTTCCATGCGTCAGATGAATTAATTGACAAGCTTTTAAATGAACGGAGGCCTGGTGCCACTGCACCCCCTCCTTATGTACCTATTCCTGTTGTTTTACCTCTTCCTGCTCCCTCCTCCCATAGCAATTCCTGCTCCTCCTATCGTTCATCCTATTGCTCCTCTTCCTCCAGTTATTGCTCCTCCTCTTATTGTTGCTCCTCCACCTGTACCTCCACCTTTGCCTGCTGCTATGGGTTTGGTAGATTTGTCTTTTCCACCAGTGATAGCACCTGCGTTACCTAGTTTACAAGAGTTGTCTACTCTTTCTCTTCCAAGTGGTTCTGTTCCGCTTGTAGTTGATAAGGGAGCGGAATCAAAAATTGTAACTCGTAACACAGTGTCTAAGGAAAGAAAGCGAGATCTGAATGCATGGGCTAGTCAGTGCATGGAGTAGGGTGAACAATCTGATGTTTTTGCTACATTCTCAAATCTAGAAGGTTTTCCTGAGAAAAATGTCTTTATTGAAGGGTTGAGAATTCATTTATTTGTAATGTGGAACAGACTGAATGATGTAGATCTCCCACAAGGGTTGAGTGATCTGAATGTTTTAGCATATTCAAGAGATACTGCGTAGACAGTATATGAGCACGTCGAGAAGGGTTTTTGAGTATAGAAGGGAGTTAGAAAGGTTACGTAATGATGAAATAGATGGTGATAGTTTGGGCGCTATGTTTGTACAGAAACGGTTCCTTCCTCTTTGTAAGTCGATGAGTGAAGAAACGCAAATTTGCACAAGAGATGCACTTAGATGGATTTCAGATATGTCGACATCTCCTGTAGAAGTATATGACACGTATAGTCAGTATACTCCAGAAATACAGAGAAAAGTGATAAGGGTAATGGTAGAATACCTACAGGTTGAATGTATAAAAAGAAAGATTTGTTGTCCCGCAGAATTATTGAATATCTATAAGAGAGCTTTTTCATCTGACACTCCTTCAGCTGCTTTAGCACTCGATTTAGCTCTGTTGCTCAGTAAGCATTTGGAGTTGCCTACTTCTCAGTTGCCTGTGAGAGAGGTTCCTCCAACATTTGTCGCTAAAATTGAGGTCCCGGCTAACGCTGCAATGGATGTAGCCGCCTATGACATTGATGCACATTATGTACCACAGTTTGTTCACCTCCTGTTCTCAAGACAGGAGGTGAATACTATTAGACAATCTATCCCAGATATTAGGAAGAATCCGACAGGGTTTTATAAAGAGATAGAATCTGTCTTGCAGTCGTCAGTATTTAGTCTGGGTGATATAGATTTGTTATTTCCTGTGCTCCTACCTGCCGATATGTGGAAACAGATTAGGACAGTAGACGATGTACCAAGGTTAGGGGACACATGGGATAATTTGGCTAGGCAAGATAGAGATAGACCAGCTGGTGAGAGACCACCGCAGGTAATACTGACTTTGTCTGATAGAATAGTGACAAAACTGAAAGCCGTAATTTATGAGAGAAGGATTGTTTGGGACAAACTTACTGCTTGTATCCAAGGAAAATCTGAGGGTGCTACCGAATTCTTTAATCGGTTTGAACAAGTATTTTCAGATTTTAGTGGACAAGATTTAAGCACAGAGTCTGGAAAACGATTATTCGTGGACAAATTTGTGCGTGGATTATTACCTGACATCCAGTCACAAATTATGACTTCTGAGAGCGCTTGGCAAGCTAAGTCTCAGTCAGACGTATTGCATATGGCTCAGTATTATGAAAACCGAGTCAATAATGAGAAGGAAAAGATTGAAAAGAAAAAGGGAGACTTGAAAACTAAGGTGTTGTTGCAACAGATTGTTAGAGGTCCTAGAGGGGGTAGTACACAGTTTAGGGGTCAGTATGTTCCACAATGTGCTTATTGCAGACAAGAGGGTCATTGGCGAGAACAATGTCCTATCCTCCAGCAGAGGTCAAATAACACATATGATATCATGGGTAGACGTTCCAGAGGCCGCCCTGGGGCAGGGGGACCTGGTAGAAGCCAGTTTTCTCAGAATACTCAGTCCTTTTTGCAAGACAATCAGCCACCGAGTATGGATAATAGAAATATTTTTGATCATCCTTCCACTGCTTATCTCTCTGAAGACCTTTGATGATATATTGTTTCGCTAGGATTGCCCGAAGCAGGGTGTGGAACCAACGCCTATTCCCGTTAATCAGAAAGGTCCCTGCATTGAAATGATAGTGGAAAATAGGAAAGATCTATTTTTGATATATACAGGAGCACAGAAGTGTTCCATTGACCATTCACGGGTTCCAGACATTCCACTGTCAGGGCAAATTAATGTTTCTGTAGGGTTTTCTGGTACGCCAGTGGTTAGTATGGTTTCTCTGCCGGTACCGATTTCACTGGGTCCATTCACAGATTACTGTCCGTTTCTTTTGACATCAAACTGTGGTGAGAATTTGCTGGGGTTGAATCTGTTTAAGGAATTAAATGCGGTAATTCATTTTTCTTCGGATGGAGTGCGTTTGACGATTTCACCAGAGCAATTTTCTGCCTCATAGTTTCTGACTAGACCTTTGCCACCTGAATTTAGTGACGTTCCGGAGTGTTTATGGGTGATTGATGATAATGATGTTGGTGTTTTACAGATTCAGCCTGTTAAAATCATTTTGAAACCAGGAGTAAAGTTGCCACGTATCCCACAGTATAAGATTTCAGTTGATGGTGAGCAAGCTTTGAAGTGTATAGTTTCCGATTTTGTGCACCCAAGGGTAATTGAAGAAATTGCAGGTAGTTTGTGCAATAGTCCCATTTTACTGGTGTATAAGAAAGGTGATAATGCAATTCCTTTTCGTTTTATTATTGATTTACGTGCTATCAACAAGATTTTTGCTCCACAATTTCCTATTGTGCCTGATGTGACAACGATTTTAACAATAATTCCAGCTTCTACTACTCAGTTTAGTGTTGTAGATCTTAAGAATGCCTTTTTTTGCATTCCTATACACAAGGATAGCAGATACCTGTTCGTGTTCACCCTAGGGGGACGCTCGTTTACATTCACCCGTGAGCCACAAGGGTACACAGAAAGTCTGAGCATTTACAGTAGGGCTTTGAAAGAGCAGCTTGATACACTTGAGTTGCCTGCTACTTGTACATTGCTTCAGTATGTCGACAACCTTCTTTTAGCTGCAGATTCAGAAAGTGTCTGTAAGGAGGGCACTGTGTTGTTGCTTATTCACCTAGCAAAGCATGGACATAAAGCTTCACTGAAAAAGTTTCAATATTGTCGACAGGAGGTCACCTATTTAGGCTATCTCCTGTCAAAGAGGAGGGAAGAAGATTGATGCCTGAACGGATTAAAATCATTTCTAGCATGTCTGTCCCAAATACACAGAAGGAAGTCAGAGCCTTGATAGGAATGGCTTCTTACTGTAGACAGTGGATCCCAATCTTTTCACTAGTGATCAAACCAATGTTGGCTTTGACAAAGAAGGGCATTTTTTTTTGCCATTATCGTGGAACTTGGAACACCAGAAAGCTTTTGATTTGCTCAAGACTGCACTGTGTTCAGCACCAGTTTTGGGCACACCAAATTATGAAAAGGCCTTCGAGTTGTATGTGCATGAACGTGATGTATGTGCTTTGGCTGTCTTAACGCAGGAACATGGGGGGAAGAATAGGCCATGTGGTTACTTTTACTCCCTTGATCCTGTAGCATGCGCCTTGCTGATATGTCTGAGAGCTGTCGCTGCTGCTGCGTCTGTAAAACAGAGCGAGGGTATGTCCTAGGCCATGCTTTAACCTTGTTGGTACCTCACTCTGTAGACGTTCTATTAAATATAACGCAAACACAACATCTCACCTCCGCACAATTAACGAGATACCAATTGATCTTGTTTGCACCACATATTAAAATTAAGAGGTGTTGTGTATTGAATCCGGATGAATTATTACCCCTTCCGCAAGATATTGCTTGCAGTGACAAAAATGTCACATGACTGCCTTTATACCACAGAACAAGAAACTAAAGGCAGGATTGATCTGAAAGATACACCTTTGAACGATCCACAAGTGGAGCTGTTTTGCAATGGCTCCTGCTTCAAACTTCCAGATGGTACATCCACTACTGCTTATGCCATCACTACACTAAGCACGATTGCGGAGACCAAAAGAATTTCGCATAACTCTGCGCAGGCCGCAGAGATTATTGCATTGACCCGAGCTTGTGAACTTTCCGAAGGGCTTAGAGTAAACATATATACTGATAGTCAGTATGCTTTTGGGGTAGTTCCTTCTTCGGTAGACTTTGGGCAGAACGAGGTTTCTTGACCTTACATGGAACAAAGATCCAATATTGCACCTTGATAGTTCAGCTACTCTCAGCGCTTGCACTTCCCACTCAGCTAGCAAATATGAAGTGCGTGGCACATCAGAAAATCATAGACGATGTAGGAAAAGGGAACGCTGCCAAACAGACTGCTACTGATCTCTATTCAGATATGTATACTACAAGAGAAGCCACAAATGTCTGTACTAAAGATGAAGGAATTGATTCCATAAAGAATATCCAAGCAGATGCCACGCTAGAGGAAACCAAGAAATGGGCTGAGGGCTTGGCGAGGTTGGATGATGATGGGTGCTGGGTTGATAACCTAGAGGGAAAATGGATGCTGCCAGACGCATACATTACTATGATGGTTTCAATGGCTCATGGTCCCACTCACATATGCGCTAGAAAAATTTGCAAAATGTTAGAAACTGTCTGGGTAAATGTTAACCTCCCAAAGACTGCTGAGCGTTTTGTCCAGTGTTGCATGGTCTTTCTACAGCACAATATAGGGAAGGGTACATCAACACCAAGGGGTAGTTTTGGTCCACATTCTGTCCCTTTTGAAGTGATTCACTTTGACTTTATTGAAATGGAATGTTGTAATAATTTGAAATACGTTTTGGTTGTTATTTGTGCTTTCAGTAAATGGGTTGAAGCCTTCCCTGTAAAAGATGCCACAGCAATGACAATGGCGAAAACCATGCTTAAGTAATATTTTCCTAGGTTTGGTTTGCCGAGGGTCATCTGGTCGGAAAATGGTCCACATTTTATCGCTGCTGTAATTCTACAAATATGTGCGGGATTACAGATCGATAAAAGTTTCCATTCATCCAGTCATGCTCAGAGTGCTGAATTGGTAGAATGGCACAATGGAATTTTAAAGAACAGACTCGCTAAGACGTATGCCGGCAGCAATTTGAAGTGGCCGGACGCCCTACCGATAGTGTTACTCTCCATGCGCACAACCCCACAGACTAGGACTGGGCTCTCCCTGTACGAGGTGGTGATGGGCAGGCCAGCTAACATATGGAATCTTCCAAAACCTAGGGCTTTCAGGGATATAGAGCATGTACTTCTTTCTGAATATTATGAGTGTTAACTCAAAATGTGTATTTGATTCATCAACAGGTGCGAGAAGCCCTCCCAGCCAAATACGAGGGTCCAGGTCACAGCATCTGACCTGGCGAGTGGGTGCTGACCAAAGCGTTTGAGAGAGCATCCTGTCTCGCACCACGGTGTAGAGGACCGTATCAGGTCCTATTGGCCAAAGAGACTGCTGTACGAGTAGCTGGGAAGAAACACTGGATCCACGCTTCTCATGTCAAGAGGATACCTTTCCCTTTGCCACACAACGGAGAAGTTAAGGAGAAACTTACTTGCTCTGCTCCCAGCGATCAGTCAGCATTGAACAGTATTGAGAGTGCTTCGGAGACACTCCCTGAGCCCGTGGGGCCTGGGGAAACTGCTGCTTCGTCTCCACACTCTCCTGCAGATCTTTTTGCATCTTTGTCTGGTTCTGCTGCAAATTCATCACTTCCATCAGGAAGCAACAACACGCTGTTCGCAGATCACACTGTACCAGGAGTCACAAGGTACAATCTGCGTCCACAGAGCTAGACTTACTGCACGGTTTGGCTGTGCCCACATGAAAATAAAGATAGTGCTTATCCTTCACCCCATCTTTTGCATCTGATGGAAAATAGGTGGCTGGGGATAGGGAAAAGACTAAGAAAACGCGTGATCAGGAGATCACCAGAAACAGACTACAGAGTTTTCGCTTCAAAAGAACAATGCCTTTTATCGACCCTAATCGTGCAGCACAAACAGTCGCATGTGTGGCCAACAATGACAATGGACGATCAAATACATGGTCTTTTAAAACGTGTTGTTTTCTTGTAATTGCGTTAACCAGTTTCACAATATTAGCTGCCTTAGGATTTTGGTATATGGAAGAAGTACGCCCACTTGAAACATTCTTGCCTACTGAGAATGTTCCTGCTGTATCTACACCTTTCCTGCGCCTGCACACTCTATCTCCTAGAGATTCTCAACATAGACAAAGCTATCATAATAATACATTGCTGCTTATAATAAACACAACTCATGCTATTTTGAACAGGACAAACTGCTGGATTTGCTCCCATTTACCGCAACATGGGGAAAAAGGGTTGGGCTGGTATATTCATCCTTTGCCTCTAACTACTGCATGTTATGCTTCTCTACAGGCACTATTCTATGGCCGCTGGAATGATAGCATCTCAGGGAACTTTGATGGGACGAATTTGAACGAATTTGAAAGCCGAGACCTAACACCTCTGGGATGCTCACTCTTCGCAAATAGGAGCAAGCTTAATGTTGCCTCTATTAGGCCTTCTGATAGACTGTCCCAACCTATTCAATCTTTGATTTCTTTTAAGATGGCTCCTATAGGCAATAGGGATGCCACGCCACCTTCTTACACTGTTAACCATAGCCCCAACTCAGTTTATTTCTGCATACAGAGGAATGGTACTCAGTCAATGGGTGATTTCGAGGGTGTACACTAATGTTGCAAACTTGACCAGTGAGGACAGATCTTTGTATGCAGGCGAACCTGTCTACTTCGTTTGCGGTAATGAAGCTTAACCATGGCTACCTAGGGATTGGCAGGGAACTTGTTATTTGGGAATACTGCTTCCTGGGGTATAAGTAGCCAGTACCACTGAAATCTCTAGGGCTCATCCTAGGCAGGAGGAGAATGGCAATACTACATCACAAGTTCTGGGTGATGTAGAAAAATCCTTTGTACCATTTTCGGGACAGATTATGAATTCCGAGGATAACAGGAGACTAGCGAGAGTACTAGAGAAAACCATCAACCGGACCACTGACATACTCTATAACATGACTCTAGAGCAAAAGGCAATTAGATTAGTGGTGCTACAAAACCGGATGGTATTAGACGTCATCTTTGCTGAGCGTGGTGGAGTATGCAAATTAGTGGGGTCCGCTTGCTGCGTTTTCGTACCAGATTCCTCCCCAACCATCTTTAAGGCAATATAAAATTAGAACTGCCTAAGTTCAGAGGTACATGTTCCCGAGGGAAACTGGGATCTTAGTGCTTCATATTATGCCTCTTTTTGATTTATATTGGCCTAAGCCTAGTCGCTCCATGGGGAAAACCGTGTTGCAAAGTTCTGAATTAGAATTGACTTTAAGCGCCATCTTGGAAAAAGTCCTCCATCTTGGTTCTAACTTCTGCTCACTCTTCAGTAATGATTAGCTATGTTTTCAGCTGCCAGAGCAGAATCAACCTTTGAGCCTATGTCAACACTAGGGCTGGCAGAGCAGACTATTTGCCCTGTGCAAACAAGACCTTGTAGTCAGAACGAACTCTCATTCAAAGTGTTATCTATGTCTACAAAACTCATCCTCCCACAAACAGAACAGAATAAATCTTTGACTTCATGACTGGCGGATCTAATTTTTGGTGGTACCAAGCCTCGATATTTGCTTGATCTTACAGGCAGACGCTTTCTGATTCTGACTTTGGGGGTGGTGTTCTCCAGGAGGATCGCCTGGGACGAGAAAAGGCCCAGGGAAATAAGAGGACTCTGTGGGGTGAGACGCAGTATTTATTTTTCTCTATGGAGGACATCTCCTCAATACCAAAGTCTGTAATGGCTTGTTGCCATAACAATCTTTTTGTTTCACAAATTAAACATCTTAAAGTGGGTAAAAACAATCATAAATCCCCTAGGCATTGGGAGAAATAGAAATCCTTCTAAAACCCTGCAGACCTATAAAGTTAGAAGCTCCCCTAATCCCCAAAGGTACAGTGCAAGGAAGTCTGTGAATAATAACAATACAAACTCTCAAGAACTTTATTCCTCTATACAATCAAGTCTTGTGATTGATCCTTATGATATTCCTTTAAAGAATATTATGGAGAACAGAAATGAGTTTGAGAATGAATATCAAGCTAGAAAAACAAACTTTGTCATTAGGGACTTCAAGTCCCATAATTCTCGAAGTACTGGGATGAAGAAGAGGGCTAAAGAGAAAGAATGCTGCAGGAGTGGTCAGCTTGTTAGTGGAAATGATCCACACCCGAGGGAGCTTGAGGGGCTTAAAATACCTCCTCAGGTGCAGGCCATTAGTGAGCACGGAGAGCAGTGTGAAGCGTGTGAGCAGCCAAAGCAGAAACTGTAGAAGGAAGAATACTATGGGACCACTGACAAGCAGAAAACAGTAGCCGGTCCTGGAAGGGTCTTTGCTTCCAGAAGCCTTAAGTGCAGAGGTCACGCAGCGGATAACGTGGAAGAGGGAAACTTGCCCACTGAAGACCTGTTTTGCAGTGGGAAGCAAAGGCGTGAAAAGCTTTCTTGCTCAAGAGGCTGTCTCCTGTGGCCGGCAAGCACCAGAGAGCCTCTGGAGAAAAAGAAGCTCCTTTTACAAGTGGCACGGGCCAAGAGTAGCAGTTTGCTGGGTCATGAGGAGCCACTGAAGCAGAGCACCCATGAGCAACGAGAGGAACAGATGTGCATGCCTTACCCGGTGAGTTCACAAGCTGATAGTGACTCCGTAGCACTCTGAGACCGCTCGCATGCTCGACACAAGCATTTGCAGGCATTTACACAGTAACAAACACTTATGTGTGAGTGAAAGTGATATTAAAGGCACTTCTGAATAACTTTAAGCATGTGAGTTTGTTGGGAACCCAGCAACAGGATGGGGCAATATTATTAGAACCTATTGCAGATAACCAATGCCCAAGCCAAAAGAAAGTGAAAGCAGGGCAACTTACAACCAACAGATAATGCCAAAAGCAGGAGGGGACTAATGAAAGTTCCAAAGGTTGTGAAGCTTGTCACCCATATTTAAAGAAGCATATAATAAAAGCTAGTATAAACCTACATTGCCAAAGCCAAAGAAGAAGCAGAACAAAACCTTATCCTTGCCAGTATTTGGTTAATCATGCAGTGGGGAAACAAGAGTGGCAAGACCGTAGCCCTTCTGGAAAAGGTTATTCAGAAAGTGAGGAGCATAACTTGCATAGGCTTTGGAAAGTGCAAAAGAGTACTAAAGAGCACCAATGTGAATCTTGTTTTCCATGAAGACTTGCTAAAAGTTTGATGTTGTAAAGTAATGAACACTGTAAAGCTTTCGTAAGCTAAATTTAACCACAGAGGAAGTTGCTGTTTACGAATCACTATTCGGGCAGGTGAGTATATCCAAATGGAAAACTTTTGAAGTAGTAGGCTGGCATGGAAGTAAACCAGGTAAAAGTTGATGAAGCATCCTGTAAAGTGGTGTTAAAAAGTTATTCTGAAAGACTTTCATTGCTGAATGAAGAATTATATAAAACCACTGCAGAAGTGTTATATATCTTCAGAAATAATAAGTTGTGGCAGAACATCCTGACAAAGACTATTTAAGTTGTTATTGATGAACTAAGAAAATATTCTTTACATGAAGAAGATAATTCTGAATCAAACTATGGCAAGAGGAAGAGAAAGAACCTTTGTGTTGAACCACTAGAGTATTGGAACTTTCTGTTGTCAAGTTGGAGCCCCAAAGAACTCTGTGAGAACTTTCTATTTCCAAATTGGAGTCACAAAGAACTGTGTTGGAACTGTGTTACAAACCAGGATTTTCTTGTTTCTTCTTAGAACTATGGAGCCAAATCTTATTTGAATCTGGGAAAGGGGATTTCACCCAGATCATAAGGAGAGAGTGTTGTATTTTCTTGTTTGTTTTGGAACTGTGGAACATAATCTTGTTTAAATCTGGGGAAGGGGAATTCACCCGGATTATAAGGAGAGACTGTTGTTATATTGTGAATATAACAATTAAAATGTTGATGCCTTTCAACTGCCATACATTACCTTATTGAGTTACTGTATGAATACGTGTGAGGGACAGATAAAGTGTTAGAGTGTTTCCTTTAGTTTATTTTAGGCAGGGAAATTCTCATCAGGGTAGGCAGAGTGAAGCATTTATCCAACCTTTTTGTTTAATAAAATGGCATCTTTTGAAAAAACGTCACAAAGTTGTCCGCCTCACATTTCTGACCCCTCACACATGCCGCTAGTAAGTATTTGCAAATGCCCTATTTCATGGTCTGTATTGTCAGCTTGAAAGAATAAAATGATCTTGCCCATAAGGTTTTGACCTAGCATAATCCTCCTGCTTTAGAGTACTCCGACATAGCAACCTTGTATTGGATGAACCCTCTGATTGGTTTCTGTCACTGGTGCAAACTAGCAGAGTCCAACTCTGAAAACCCATTGGTCTAATGTTTTGAAGTATTATTCCAATAGGAGTGCCTCACATCTTTTTCACAACCACACTTGGGATTGAATGGTTATGTCTGTTAAAATATATAGTTCTGAATTAACTTCATTTGTGTTCCCATAAATAACTTAAAGCTGTTTGGGTATGTGCTGATTCCATCTCAATGCCTCTGAATGTTATAAACCATAGAAAACAGACTATATCTATATATGTTGATTATATGGAGAAATATACATTTTATGAGGATTCAGAAAATGTACATCACAATTCCCTTGCACCTATGGTGTCAGAATATTTTTTGTAATTGAATGTCACTTTAAAATGAAACATGTTCTTTGTATTATAGCAAGTCATTCTGAAAGTCTATTTGTGATGATGGTTCTTGAAGAGCAAAGGTCGTGAACCAGTTCTTCTAGTGGATAACCTCTATATGGGCTTCAACTTGGAACAACTTGCTTGATTAATGGATTCTCTTTCCTTTGTCCCAGTCATGAGGTGCTTTTGGACCTACAGAAAACTTCCAATAGCATTGGCTAATGGTTGCTAAACTGAATAGGGTTAAATATTCACACATCACATATAAATCAGGCTTTATATTTAATGAGCAAGGTAAAAAGACTGGGAGAGTTCAAGCACACATTATTAAATGGCACAGGTTATTTAGGCATGTTCCAGCTATACCGCAGGGCTGGGTAAATATGATACCCCAAGAGATAAATGCAGAATATCCAAGATTCTATCACACATTATACACATCAGAATGTCATGCTGAGGCCTCCCAGTATGAGAGACGTTTCTAGCACCTGGCTTTCCAAAGCTATGTAGAAAAGACTCAATTGAGACGGTCCGACCCATTATGGAATCTAAACCGGAACTTTAAGAAGATTACGCAGCTGGACTTGAAAGACTGCCTTGACAGAATCATGTCGACCACATCTGACCTGGATCCTCCTTCTATTCTCACTGACATCTTTAATAACCTTATGCTCTCTATGTAGAATTGCGTGGCGCCGGTTAAATTCAAGTTGGTTGGAGACAACCCTTCTCACCAGAAATGGTTGGTTCACACAGGATCTGTGCCAAATGAAAATTCAGAAACGTCAGGCAGAGACCAAACGGCTTAAATGACCTTCAGTAGATAACAAAGCCAGTGGAGGATCTTAGACAAGGACTACAGGATACCTATTAACAAAGCTAAAAAAAAAATTATTACAAACAAATAGAGGAAGCAAGCAACAGTTCTAAAAGTCCTTTTGAGATTGTGAAATCCTTAGAGTATTCTTTTAGATCTACAGACGGACATGTTGAGAATCTTGGATGGAAGTCGCTCTGGCATGCTGGTTCTGCTGGATTTGTCAGCAGCTTTTGATCTTCTTGATCATGATCAACTCCTGCTTGCCTAGAGAAACATGGTCGCTGCACTCCTGACTCAATTCTATGGGTGATATCATTTCTCCAGAATCATACCACTCGAGTATGTTGGGGTGAGGCCACCTCTCCCTCTTCCCCCATTTCTTGTGGGGTCCGTCAGGGAGCATGCATGTCCCCCCTACTTTCCAACCTTTATATTCAACTTTTCTGTTGCCTGTTGGATGAGCTTGCAGTGTACTTCTGAAACTATGCCTATTACACCCAGCTAGCTCTTTAGTTAAAGACAATGCCAAAGACTCTGTCCTTCTTCAGACCATCAATTTTTGTGTTGAGACCTAGATGAGCAACAACTGGATGTGTCTGAATGGGGATAGGACCGAGCTGCTGGTTTTTGGTACCAAGCATGCTCGAGCAAAATTAGACCCCAGCTACCAATCAAACTCCATTCACAGCTATCCAATCCTGGTCTCAAAGAGTGTTAAAACTCTGGGCTTCTATCTTGACCTTCTACTTAGTGCAGATGCTCATATCAACCAGACAGTAAAAAATGTCTCTTACTACCTTAGGCTGCTGAGAAACCTTTGTCCATTTCAGTCGGCATCTAGCTGCTCCTCAGTGGCCCATGCGGTTGTGATGTCCAGATTGGACTATGGTAATGCATTATTAATTGGGGCCAAGAAGAAAACATCCATGCCCTCCAGACTCTTCAAAATGATGCAGTCCGCATTATCACAAAGAAAACTAGAAGAGGTCATATTTCTGATAGCCGGTGAGATCTCCATTGGCTCCCTGTGGCTTCCGGGTTGAAATTTAAGGCTGCCTCTCTAGTCCATAGAACTTTATATGGTACTGTCCCAGTTTATAATAAATAAAGAACTGGCATACTCTTATGAGCTACCAGGGAAGCTGCGCTCCTCTGCTTTGTCGCTGGCCAACATCACGAAATTTGCGCTATCTGGTTGTCTATGCAGATCTTTCCCCATCAAGGCCACACAAATCTGGAATGCCTTGCCTTTGGAGCTCAGGCTGTTAAAGGAATACAATCCTGTTTGCCGGAGATTGAAAACTATCCTCTTCTACTAATGTTCTCTACAGCCATGCCTCTCTGAAATAGACCCCACCGCTTCTGTTCATCGTGCCCACGCTGGTCACTTGTCCCATCTTTTTTTGTTGCTGTTTCCTGTGTTTGTGAGCCCTGATGCCTGCGTGCTTCGACGCTGTACAAATAAATAAATAAATAAAATGAAGTGAAGGAAGCCATCAAATGCCTGAAAGGGTGTAAGGCATCAGGGCCAGGTGCATTCCCCCAGAATTTTATAGACAATAATCAGGTGTATTTATTCCCCATCTGACTAAACTATTTAGCTACATTCTTTCATCAGGGTCATTCCCAGAACCCATGAGGCAGGCTAGCATCTCACTGATTTTGAAGCCAAGTAAAGACCCTAGGGAATGCAAGAGTTACCATCCAATCTCACTCCTTAATACTGATTTGAGGTTTATTGCAGACCAAATCCAAGCACATATCTACCAAGTCATCCATACAGTTGAAGTTTTTTTTTAAGACTAGGACAAATGTGGACCACATACGTGGGTAATGCATATAATGCACCACGACAGAACCCAGAGTGGTGCCCCAATGCTAATCTTGATTGATGCTAGCATTAAATGAGCAGGCATTAAAGTGCTTTGGGTTTTCATGACACCTTTCTTACATTGATAAAATATGCCATTTGACGGAACAACTACAGTCACGGTCACAGTTATGTTATCAATAGGGACACACAAGTGTTGCCCCCTCCCACTCCTCTAATTTGCAATTGCACTGGAATTCTTCACTGGCCTTATTAGGGGAATTTTATGAGATGAGAGGGATTCAACTAGGCAAAGAGAATAGAGGCTTTATGTGGGCAACACTTTACTCACACTAGCATACTCGGATGATCTGCTGGTTTTAAATTTGACAGAGGAAAATGATTCTCTATCAGTCTATTAAATCAATTGGTGTAAGACAAAACAAATGGTTCTTACATAAAGGGAATCTAACCAGGAGCTAGAAGAAGCCCTGGCAATTATTGTCACAGATTCCATAAAATGCTTGGGGATAACTTTGATTAGTGACCTTTGAACATTTATGACCAGGAATTATGATAGGTTATGGGTCCAAATTGACCACAATTTTAGAGAATAGGGAAGTTACAGATATTCTTTATAGATAGGGTATCGCTTTATATATGCAAGAAAGTACTTACTTACAATATAATGATATGGCAAGTGACTGAGGAATTCAAATAAAGGAACAAGGCTGAAGTGACCTGCCATTTCACTTTTACGTATGGTAGAGGGTATTCTATTTGTCAGAATACATGGCCACACACTGTCATCCCCTATAATAGCTGGCATCTTGCTTAATCGAATTTAAGCAATATTCAATTTGCCTGATACATATAATCAATGTAGAATTTGGATTTTAAAAAGCTAATATGCATCTCCTACTGTGTTGCAGAAAATGTGTTTAAGCACATGTGTCAAACTCCAGCAGTGCACACATGAAACATTATTTCTAACATAAAGAGTTCCTTGTCAATTAATGGCTGTAAAGTGTCACAGAAAACTAAATTACAAGGCATGAATTTTAAAAGCTTTAATTAACTACTGCAATGATAGCTGGAATTATGTGCTCTGCTGGATCAAGCAGCAGGTTTTGTGACATCACAACTGAAGTATAAACACTTTTCCTTTAATGAAAACTGATTACAGAGCAATTTGATGTTATTTTGTTTTCACTGATAAGTTGTGAATTCACAACTAGCCTGTAATAAGAACATTATTTTTAGGCGTCTATGTGGATATTGCATGCTTCCATCTATTATTAGATGATTACTACTCCTCAGGTGAACCGTATTTTTAGTATGTTACCAGTTAGTATACAATCAAGATATTATAAGAACCCGAAGAGTAGCCTGGTGGGGTTTCTATTGGAAGGACAACAACAATAAATTCAACTACCAATATTGTACAGACACCACACTACAGGGGGAATCAGGATACCAAACCTGAAGGCACACAAATAAGATACAGGAATTGCAAAAATAACAAGGATTCAGATTGTAGGACAATGTACCTACACTGAGATGCTTGAGCACCAGTTTCTCATAGAAAATAAAACGTTTTGACTATACTTACAACTGAGACATAGCACATTGTCAAACCAGGTAGAACATACTAATCCTGACCGTGAAGAAACAACGTGTGATACATTGCCGTGCACATTAAGTACTGTGAAATACAATGACGCTTGGATGTATGCCATAGTGGGAGGAGGAAAGGCCTCTTGCACACCTCTGTGTGCTATGGGAGAGAGATTTGCAGGCTACGTTTGTCAAAGACAAGTGGTTGGACTGTGTTGTGTGATGCGATAAATGAATTTGGGATTCAAATATGATGTTAATTTCCTTCAATATTCTGCACAGGACATACAAGTAGCAAACCAAATTATAGACCATTCACAAAATACATTCACCAAAATGTCTGAAAGAGAATTTGAGAGTAGCCATATACATCGATTATAGCACTGGCTGACTCTGTCATACTTTTGGAAGGATGTTTTTAGGAGCACACTCAACTATAACCTGGCCTTGAATCTAATTCTAGCATTGTTCGGGGTGGAGTTTAATCCAGACCCTCTTCTAGGTCCACAGACCAGGTGAAGGGCCATGGTGCTGACCAATGCCAGAAGGGATATACTCCATCACTGGAAGCTTGCATGGAGAGACATGTATAAGGAGTGGAAATGAATTCACGATAAAAGTCACAGCGTTCAAAGAAATTATTTTGAGGAATGGTGCTCTGAACTGCGCACTTTGGGAGATATGGTCTGAATTCTTTGGTAGCTTAACAACATGGAACAACTATATCACTAATAGAACTGCAGCAGTACGTTCTGTCAATGTGTTATAGATAATGGATGCTTGCTTTACTGGATAAAAGGGTGGGGAAGGAGGGAAAGGGTTTCATTAATCTAGAATGCATAAAAACATGTGTCAGTCCTATGGTTCATATCGCCCTCCCTAGAAAGTAACCAAATCCTTTTCAGGTTGCACTAAGTAGGCAGAATGCTCCTCGTGGCCTCCTGGCAATAGCCACTGTACATAATTGCACTGATTTGGCAAACAGACTATGTCCAAGGCTCAGATGCCCATAAGCCATTGGTCCATGCCTATTTCCCCACCTTGTATTCCCACGATAAATCATTTATTTATTTATTTATTTATTAAATTGGGCATTTATATAGCGCACCGAACCCTGAGGCATCTGGGTGCTTCAAACTTAAGAAGGTGGTTACATCAGATACAAAGTGCTGTAATGTTCAGATACACACAATGGAGGAGCCTGCCCTCATGTATCAAGGCGGCTACATCAGAGCATGCAGATAAATTGGTAAAGTCCAGGTACATGGAATAGGAAAGCCTGACCTCATGTTGCAGGGTGGCTACATCAAAGCATGCACTTACAATTGGTAAAGTCCAGGTGCATGGAATGGGAAAGCCTGACCTCATGTTCAAAGGCGGCTACATCAGAGCATGCAGTTACAAATTCGTAAAGTCCAGGTACATGAAATGGGAAAAGCCTGACCTCATGATGCAAGACGTCTATATCACAGCATGCAGTTACAATTGGTAAAGTCCAGGTACAAGAAATGGGAAAGCCTGAGATCAAGTTGCAAAGCGGTTACATCACAGCATGCAGCTACAATTGGTAAAGTCCAGGTGCAAGGAATGAGAAAGCCAGTCGTCATGTTGCAAGGCGGCTACATCAGAACATGCAGTTACAATTGGTAAAGTCCAGGTACATGAAATGGGAAAGCCTGACCTCAAGTTGCAAGGTGGCTACATCCCAGCATGCAGTTAAAATTGGTAAAGTCCAGGTGCATGGAATGGGAAAGCCTGACCACATGTTGCAAGATGGCTACATCACAGCATGCAGTTACAGTTGGTAAAGTCCAGGTACATGAAATGGGAGAATCTGACCTCATGTTGCAAGGTGGCTACATCACAGCATGCAGTTACAGTTGGTAAAGTCCAGGTACATGAAATGGGAGAATCTGACCTCATGTTGCAAGGTGGCTACATCACAGCATGCAGTTACAATTGGTAAAGTCCAGGTAAATGAAAAGAGAAAAAGCCTGACCTCATGTTGCAAGGCAGCTAGATCATAGCATGCAGTTACAGTTGGTATAGTCCAGGTACATGAGGTGGGGAAGCCTGGCCATATGTTGCAAAGCAGCTAGATCAGAGCATGTGATGAAAGATAAACAGGGTCCATAAATTGTAAATCAGAGTATTAGGGCACTGGACATAGGTGATGAGCTGATCTGACTGGGGTAGATACATACACATCATATAGTTTCACTACTGACGTTGTATAGGCTAGTCATATATAGGATCTCTACCACTATTGCATAATCTGCGTATTCATACCAGGGCTGCTTGGTGAGCAAGCAGTAATATGTGTAAGGCTCGTAGAGTGGGTAGTACTAACACAGTAGGCAGGCTAAAGTATCTAGTGGTATTTGCATAGGGTGTGCACAGTGCCGGCAGTACTTTCAAGATATCTACTGTCGCATTGACACATAAGGCAGCGCTAATTTTCATCAGACATGATTCGCAAATGTTTTGACATTAGAAGGTGACTATAAATGGTAGGTTAGCCTCAAAGGCGCAATAACTTAGTAAGGTGTAAGATAGTGGGTTGGTGCAAATGTTTCGCTAGATCAAGCGGGTACTTATGAAATACGGCCAGTATTACTTTCAGGGAGAGAGGTCAAACCTGCACTTCCGCACTGCTGACACAGACAGGGGCCTTTGAGAGCTGGGCCTTCAGGCAAATGTGCTGGTTTATGCCTGCCGGTGCTGTGATTGGCCCGAAATACAATGGTAGGGCCAATCAGCATGCAGCATCGTGGAGGAAGGTACGGCTGAAGGCCTTCTCTTCGAATTCAATTGAGTCCGCCATTTTCAAATGGTATTGCTGGTAATGAAGAGGATACAAATGCTGCAAGGTAGGTAGAATAGATGAGCAGATTGCGCTATGTTCTTGGGCTAGGGCTTCAGTCAAGTAGCGTTTTTCAAATAAATAAGCACCAGGGCAGTAAAGGGAGATGCGCTGCAATTATGGATGTAGATTATAGATGTAAATCATCATGCTGACAATCCATGGGTTAATCAATGTCATCTCCTATTCCTGCAATAATCATTGCTGGTAATCTTTCCTGCAGTAATGCATCATATGCTGATTTCCGTGGCAATGGGAAAACGCATGACAATTTAAAAGTCTTCCCTACGGCCACTCACCATGTGACCCACTTCTCCTCTCTAGGTGCCTTCACTACACTCCCATGTGTAAATCCTATAAGACCATCTCCCAAACCTCCTTTCACTTTCCGGTTCATGTGATGCATTTTACTTTCTGAACGCATCTTGTGATGTTACTGCAATATTCTTGTGAGATTCATATGGCATTCTTTTGGTATCATGAAAATATATTGCCAGAAATGGGCTCCCCAGCCCACCCAAACTCTCCATACTTCACATGTGGTGCTCTTTTCCCTACCCACTTGTACCCTAATGAGAACCCAACCGTTTTACCCCACCAAATGTTGTTTTGAGGACTTTTCTTTTTCAGCTTTCATCAGGATTACTTCATCAGGATTACTGAGATAATCACTTGTATTAAGCAAAAATAAATTATAGCTTTACATTTCTGAAAGCCTCACTGCTGCATTGCACCATGGGATAAATATATATATATATATTTTAAAACAATTGGAAACAGGGGCAACTCCTCTGTTAAATGAATTTAAAAAATGACTGGTTGGAGTTACATTAAACATACAAATGACACCTCTGTGATGCTTTGTGACTAAGTTATTTCTTATTTGGTGCAAATCCTTCTAGTGGTTTTTGCCCTACGAGTGTTAAGCAAAAGCACTTTTTTTCTCTGGGAAAATAAATGGGGGTAGATCGAAAACAGCTTTTTTGTTTTCCTAATAACTTTTGTAGCATCCGATGAATTTTCCCCAAAATGTCCAGTTTGGTGGTGTCCAGGCTATACGGTTTTTAGGTGGAAAATTACATCCAAATATGGCCAGTGAATGAGGGAGGACCGATGCACCATTGACATCTGCTCCTCCATACGCCAGCTGTAACTCCCGGTCTTATGATTTCCCTCTCTGAGGCTTCGTGGGTCTGAGTTGAAAAGGGAAAGGGTAGTTCCCCCTTCGTCGTCCTTCCAGGTCTCGCCGCCTTTCTCCTCTGTTTGAACTGCCAGTTCGGTGCAGCTGTTTCCTTGTGCGTTCGGCCTTGCTCGAAGTGTGCTTTCGTGCTCCACCTTTTATCCCTGTGGGGAAGGTAAAGGGCCATCAGGTGTGCATGGTTATTGTCAATTGCCTGACTCTGCTTGACCCCATGTGTTGGTACAGGTCAGGTAAACAGCTATGGTGTAAGTCCATTGTCTGTTACGGTGTAAGAAAGTGTTTGTGTCGGATAAAAGGGAGGAGGTAGTGCTTCTAAATATGGGGAAAAGGTGTTACCGGGAATGGGGTACCACATCTCGCCCGTCTGTGTCCCACTTCCTCTCCCCGAAGACCCCTTGCCCAGGTGAACCTCCCCCACTGGTCCACCCCAGGAACTGGATCCAATAGTGATGGCCGTGTTCTGGCCACCTGGATGACAGATCTCCAGGGACCAGCGTGTGAGACACCTTCAGGTTTCTCACAGATTGGAATGAGGAGGGGTAGGGAGGAAGGAGAGAGAGAGAGAGAGAAAGAGGAAGAGAGAGAGAGAGAAAGAGAGAGAGAGAGAGAGAGAGAGAGAGAGAGAGAGAGAGAGAGAGAGAGAGAGAGAGAGAGAGAGAAAGAGAGAATGATTTAATTTACATAGCTCGCGCCTTTAGCAGCAAGGCATGTTTGTCTATCTCTTGTACATGCACTCATATTTGATTTGATTTAACATTTATGTAAGTGCATTTCCCAAGATAACCTGGAAGCAAGCTGCATCTAGGTGCAGATGTTGAAGAATAGTGATACATCTAGAAGCTAATCAGTCAAAATACTACACAAACAGATGGGTTTTCAAGTGTTTACGAACGACTGTTAAGGTATTTAATTGATGACGATGTATCAGCAAGGAATTCCGGGCTCGGGGACCTGGGACATAATGGTCTGCAATGGGTCTGTCACCCCAAGTGGTGGTTCTGGAAGAGGGAACCACCAACAAACTTTTGTCCACTGAGTGCAGTAAACAAGAAGGTTTATACTTTCTGATCTTCGACACTAAATGAGCAGGAGTGAGATCATGGATACATTTAAAAACCAGACATAACAATTTAAACTGTATCCGTTCCTGAATTGGGAGACAATGAAGGCTCCCCCGAAAGCCTGATATTGTGTCTTTATGAGACAATGAGAAAATCAGACGTACTGCAGAATTCTGTGTCACCTGAAGCCGTTGGAGTTGGTGTTTGGGTAGGACAATCAACAAGGCATTACAGTAGTCCAATTTAGTATTCACGAGGGAGCCCACCAACATAGGACGACCCCTCTCAGCAATCAGTGGAAGCACTGGTTTTAACAGCTTCATCTCACAGTAACATGATTGTATTATCTGATTTACCTGTAGATTGTCCTTCATGTTGGATTGCCAAATGACACCAAGATGTTTTACTGTCTGCTTGTAGTCCGCGATTTGTCCAATCAAGGTTGGGCCAGGTACTGAGTGCAGCTCATTGCTCAGTTTATTCCTGGGACCAAATACAATAAGCAATGGATTTAATTGGAGCATATTGACCTGCCTCCAGATTTGAATTTCTTCAGCACATTTCACTATGCGCTCGATTTCTAACATTGGCTGAGTGAGTCTTACGTATATTTGCGTGTCATCCACGTAGTTATGATAACACAAGTTTAACTGCGCAAAAATGTTCAGTAATGGATGAATATATATATTAAACAATATCGGAGACAGGGATGAACCCTGTGGAACTCCCCAACTAATAGGCAAGGATTCAGACAGATGTGAGCCTGCCTTAACCTGTTGCACACAATCAGACTAGAAGGATCTAAACCACTGTCAGTATTAAGCTACGTAAGGTGAGGTAGACTTGTTGCGTTAGCTTTTAGTGGCTAGTGTGTAATTGTGTGAGGCCCTGCGAATGTCGAGAGGTGTATCCAATATCAGAGCCCTTTAACCTTTACTGCAAGAGGGATGGAAAACACTACCAAGTAGGCCCCATGGAACCTGGTATTGTTCCATTTCCTCACAAAACTTCTGACATATACCAGCTACCCCGGCAACAATGGTTGGGCGGGTGCTGAGTCATCCGGTGGAACTGTGATGTTTTGTGTGTCCTCTGGGTCCAGCGGTGCCATCTGTCGTGACACGCACTTGATCGCACGTGTTAGCTGTGTCACATATTGCTTGAATTCCTCCCCCAGAATTGTTGCAGCTCTATGGGCATATGATGCCCTCCTCACAGGGGAGATAGGTGCCTGCATGCGTCTGCCATTCACACTCTCATGGGGGGAGAGGTGGTGGTCTTTGCTGGGCTGAGTGCATAAAGTGAACAGGGCCAGAGGTAGGCAGTGTACCATTTCATTTTCAGGGTGTTACACAATTTAGAGAGCCTACTCTTGAGAAGGCAATTGATTTGTTTCAGACCATTCGCTTGGGGGTGATAAATGGATCACATGTGTTTGATGCCCAATAGTGCTGTGATTGATTTCTTTAAAGAGTTCATTGGACAATTGGGTACTGTTGTCCGATCTCAGAATGTCACATACCACCCTCATTCAGGGGAATACCTCGCGTACGAGGAGTATTGCTGCAAATTTGGTGTCCGTGAAAGTGCCTGGACCGGCCTCAACCCTTTGTGAGAATGGGCACACCACCACAATAAGGTATGAAGCTCCATTGCATCTTTCGCCCATGTCTGCATAGTAAATTTGGAGCTTGAGGGATGGGCTGAAGGGGCGGGGCAGGGTGCCTCGCAATGTTCAGAGCGTCATCCCTGTACTAAACACTTGACAGGTAGTGCATTGATGACCATCGTTTAGAGGTGTTCCTGGAAATTAGGTGTTAACCAGTGTGATGCTGGAAATGCATCCGAGGGACAGGGCCTCCGTATCCTTGTCCTTTACTGCTTTTTATCGTGTGTTCTGTTGTGTTTTCCACGCAGGAGTTCATGTGGGACTCCTGGCGGTGCAGCTCTCTCTCGTTTGGTTTGGTGAACGGACCCGTGGGATACCCTTATGGCACCCATGGGTAGGGATACAACCCTGTGCCCCTGGTGTATGTTTTTGGGTACCTGCGTGTGACCCACAGAGCAGGGTACGGGCTGGTGGCAGCTCCATGCTGAAATGACTGGTGCCCTGAGCGTCCTCCATTTTGGGATGCCCAGGCCCTGTCATTGGAATCAGTAGATTCCTGATGGAGACAAAATGGCCCCCATGGCCTCTTGCCTTCCATCACCGGTTACCCTGATCTTCCCGAAGTCCCGGGAAGCCCTGCCTCTGTCCCTTCCCCCTGACTGGCTGTTGGGTGGAAGTTCCGTATATGGTAATGTGGGGAAGTGCCGACCAGACTGGCTGGAGCCTTCTCAACGACTGTATGTTGTGGGTATGCCTGTGGGTGGGACCTGGGTGAATGGAGTGTGTGACGAATATACATTCTATGTTGTGGCTGTCTAGTATCTGGTGGTTGACACAATGGTTGAGACAGCCCTGCCCGAAACCGGTATGAATGCAGCTTGGAGTGTTGAATGGCTCGGTACTTGTCCCAATACACATAACTTGTTGTGAGTGTCTGGAGAGAAGTGAATGGCCTGAATACCTCCTGTGCCTGATTGGCTGCCTGACTGCATGAATGCCCATAGTCGTGATTGGATGCTTGAGTGGGACCCAGCGGAATGAATGGGAGATCAACAGTATATCTGGGGACCTCTCACTACTAGGAAACGTGTTCAGAAGCTGAAGTCCACTCCGATGAGTAACTGGAGTGAAGCTTAACCTTGAGCCCTGCTGGACGAGAAGAAATGCTATTGCTCTCCTTCGTAATCGGAAAGCTGCTGTGCTTCAAGAACTGACCCAGAGAGGACCTGGTAAGGCGCCCTCTTCCTGAGCTATGACGGACCATCATGCACAGCTGATCTTTGCCTAAGCTCCCTGGTAGACAGACCTTCGACAGGCTGCCGACCCGATACGGGGACTGCTGCGGAACTCCAAGGAGAAGCGCCCGGACTGTTGTCCACCACTGTCGACGGCCGCCGCCGCCGACTGGAGCCGCTGTGCTCCCATTGCCTAAGAACTTCATTGATCCACGAACGCTCTTGTCTGCATCGTCGCTGCTGTATCCTGCTGGAGAAGGCCTGACCGTCGACGCACCGAGGAGCACCCACCGGTGGGTTTCCCGCCACCCAAAGACCACAGAGATGCCGAAGACTTGACGCCCTTGCTGGGCCACGGTTCTTCAACTCTTTGTGGTCCAGAACTACCGACACTGAGGTGCACCGCACGCCTCTTCCTTGCAGGATGTTTACGCTTCCCCGTCAACTAGCACCGCTAGGACGACATGGCCACTTCACTGTTGTAGCTCGACCTGTTCTCCGCACGCCTCTTCCTTGCAGGACGTTTGTGCTTCCCCATCAACGAGCATCGCTAGGAACAACACAGCCACTTCACCGTCGTAGCTCGACCTGTCGGACGTTCGAAGACCCGTGACTCCTTCCTGAAAGGGAGGACACTCAAGAAGGGTTGTTGATTTCCCCGACGCGGAACGTTACAACACCAAGGTACTTTGGGGTTGCAGAAATATTGGGAAGTCTAAGGGTGAACAATATATGGACTGGGCTTGTATCTTTCTTCTACAGGTTGCCCATGTGGGGGGATCTCCACACAGAGCTGTGTTTAACGGTAGTTACCAGTATTCTCGCAATTGCTCAACCATCTTGCTTTCCTCCCTCTCTACTGCTGGTTTCCTCTTTATTTTGATCTGTGTGTCATTCTGACCGTATGCACTTGAATAAGATCTAATAACGTTAGTGGTACCACTTTAGAACTGTACATATTTACCATTGTTGATTTTCGGAGTACAAAGTGAGTTATCGTGATTGTGTATATGACCTTAAATATTAATTATATAAAGACTGTGTTTTAACCGATACAGTGTCCGGACATTCCTTCGTGGGTGCTCGGGGACTACACTGTACTTAAGAACCAGCTCGCATCACCTCCTCAGAAGCTAGGCCTTGATTGCTCGACTACGTCTACCAATACTAGAGAATGTTGGCAGGGGTCTCTGTGCCTCCCCTCTGCCATGTAGAGAGCAGAAGTGCAGACCCCCCTCCGGTCTTTACAACCAGTCTTCTTGGATGTCTGCTGCAACGTGTTGTTTGGAGCTGTGAGAGGGGTAATGCAAATGCTCAAAAGCTGTGCGTAGTAGTTCCACGGGCATCACTACTTTCCCAGTGTACTGGTGCCTCCATAAGAGGTCAGTTGGACATTGCACACATCCACGTTTTAGCCAAATGTCTCGCTCTTCCTGCGGTGCCCTATGCTGAAGCTCGATTATCTGCGCTACTGACAGGGCTGTGTATAGGTCTGTCTCTGGCCTTCTGGTGACTGCTGCAATAACATACTCAGCAGGCGTAGGCACCGGGAGATATGCTGCTGCCTTTGCTGCAACGTCAGTGGCTGCATTCCCCAACAAGATTTTGTCAGTGTTATTTGTGTGTGCTACGCCTTTGACAACTGCCACTACAGATGGTTCTGCGAGGGCGGAAATTAGTGTATTCAGCAGAGCGGCATGTTGCACTGGCGAGCCGTCTTCTCACCTAAACCCCCCTTTCTCCAGCGTTAAAGACCTGCCTGCAACTTTGTGGTGACGTAGGCAGAGTCTGAATAAATGGTGGTATAACACCCCTTTGATGCCCGAAGTGCTTCAATAAGTGCTACGAGTTCTGCCGTTTGTGCCAAATAACGCATGGGCAACCTTTTCATTACTAGTGTCTTATAGTCACCTGCCTCTAGGTGCACCACTGCCACCCCAACATGTCTCTGCCCCATGTCCTGATCAATAGTCGCTGACCCATCAACAAAAAGTACCTCAGCCTCCTCTAAAGAGCTGTCTTTGACTTTGGGGATATCGTCTTCCTCGCCCTCATAGGTGGCACAGTCATGCTGTTGCAAGTCTTCACTGTTTTACACCTCACAACATGGATATGTGGGCTTGAGAGAATGATCTCGTATGCTGATGCCTGCTGGGTGGTGAGGGTGGACTTTGAGTGGTCTATGACAGCAAACACTGAATGTTTCACATATAAAGTCAATGAGCACCCTATCAAAATTGTGGAGCTTTTTTCGATTGCAACGGCAGCAGCAGTGAGAGCTTGTTAGCATGCAAACTGTCCCTGCATCACTGAGTCTAGTGTGCCACTATAGTAGGCCAGTGGATTGCGACCCATTGTACTCTTTTGGGTCGGTACTGCTGTCATACGTGTGCCATTCGAGTTTGAGAATATGTAAAACTACTGCGTATAACCTGGGATGGCTAGGATGGGGGCTGTTGAGATCTCTTCCTTTAGATCATTGAAACTCTGAATCATGGTTGCAGTCCATTCTATTCTGTGTTCTCTTTTTGTGCTTCCTTGAGGCCCTTTAAGAGTGGCCTTGTGTATGCTGCATTATAAAAATCCATGCCCTGCAGTAGTTGAATAACCCCAGGAATTTCTGCATGTCTTTCACTGTAATCGGCTTGGGGGTGGAAAGCACTGTTGCTGCCCTGTCAGGGATAATCCTTTTCCCATCTGCAGAAATGAGTTGTCCCAGGTAGAGCACCTCCTGTTGGCAGCACTGGAGTTTGGCTTTGTCTACCTTGTGCGCTTTACATCCCAACAGTTACAATAGTACAATGGCGTCTCTGTGGAAGCTCTTTTCACTGTCACTGCATACCAATAATTCATCTACGTATTGAATTATTGTGCTGGGCACCTGGATGTTACCTAAATCTTCGTGCAGTATCGTGTTGAATATGCTGGGGCTCTCGCAGTACCCTTCGGGCAAACAAGTGTGTTCATAGCGCTTTCCGCCAAGGGTAAATGCTGTGAGGTACTGTGAGCCTGGGTGCAGGGGTACCAAAAAGAAGGCGTTCTTTAAATCGGGTTGCTTCCTTGGGGATACTGCACGAAATGGAGGCCGAGTTGGGGACAAGTGGAAACTCTTTCTACACTTCATCATTGAGGGGTGGAGATCTTGGATCATCCTCCAACTGCCCCTGATGCCTTTTTAATGGGGTATATGGCAGTGTTACAGGGTGAGGTGGAGGATACTACAATCCCTTCGTGTAGTAAGCCCTGATCCCCTCTTCTACCTCCCTGGACAATGGGAATTTCTTCACCCCGGGTAATACTGAACCAGACTTTAGTGTGATTCTTACTGGGGTCACTTCTTTCAACATCCTTATATCATGTGGGTTAGTTGTCCATAAGTGTGTAGGAACATGTTAAAAGTCTGCCTGGCTGAAGGGGGGTGGTGTGACAACAGCCATGAGAGGGCTTGGGACTCTTCGGTACTGTCCCATAATCTCAAAGGAATGCATATTTCGAGTATGATCATCCCATCATTGTTGTTGTCCGCAAAAGGTTCAGCATCTGTGAATTCTTCGAGTGGCATAGTAGGATCAATGCATAAGAAGGTGCGCCACTGGCAACCCTGAGTATCTGTACCTAGGACTACAACTCTTTTAGCTGACACCAGCAGACCCTCTAGGTCCGGCAGAGTATTGTGCCTGCAACTAGCTCTAGGGACACCACGGGCCAAAACATAAAATCAGTGGGTACTCTCCAGCAAGTTCTGGTAATCTGGGGCACGGCTTGTGCGAGCACTGTAATGATGTAAATGAACATGTCAGGGTTGACTAGGATGCCTCGTACCACTACAGGGCATGTATCACGAGCATTGGCCTCATGGGACACATGCCAGGTTTGGCGCAGATGATACTGCTGACTGTAAATGAGATTGTCATGTTCAGCTTGCTTAGGAGATCCCTACCAAGCAAGTATAAGAGGGGGGGGCCCTTACGACTTTCCCTCCCACCTTTACATCTAAGGCTTTTGTGTATGGAACTGTTAAAACAGCCCCAGAGAATTGCTGCGTGTCGAGAGTTTTTCCTGATAATGGAAAGTCGCCTTCGCTGATGCACGACTATTTCGGCTCCTGTGTCCCCCATAAAGATGAATAGTTTGTTCCTTAGCTCTGCCGCACCAATGTTTCCTCTTCTGGATTTTGAGTCATTGAAGGGACCGGACACACAAGTGCTCTCTGTGGGCTGCCTTAGTCAGGGTATATGTATGTCCCAGGGAACAAGAAAGGGTTTCCCCCTACTAATGTAGCGCCTTGAAACGGGGCCGCTGTGCCATTAGGTATGCTGCTGAAGGCATTCCTGTTCTCCACTTGCTGTATGTAAGGGTGGGGTTGATAATTCTGAGCTATCTGTTGCGGGTGTTGCGGTGGAAGGGGGCCGGGAATCTGTGGGGGTAGCTGTGTGTGCGCCTGATGGATCACATGTGGTATCGAGGTCATTCTGGCAGGTGGCCCTTGGGGGTTCCCTTGGGCTGGAGGGCCATCATTTTGCTGGTTGCAGAAGTACCCCACACCCTGTCTACTCCGACATTCTCTTGAAAAGTGCCCCCACCTCCCACATGTCCAGCGCTGCCCTGTTCCCCCTCCTCTTGGCCCCATTCATCCAAGCCCACCAATCCTTGACCCTCAAAACCCACCTTGCCCTCGTTGCTGTCCTCCTTGCCACCGTGGCCGCGGGAATTGCGTGTTGCTGCCCACTCTCCCTGTCCTCCTTCAGCCCGCACTGCTGCTATTATTGCATTTGCCGTGTTAGGGGCATACTCCCCCCACATGTGCCTGTGCTGACGGTGGCCCTGTCGCCACTACAGCTATTTTCACTAACTTATTTTGGACCAGTTTCGCTTCCTCAGCCTGTCGCCTCTGGATAGTTTCTTTCTCGCACTCTTTTAATCCTCTACAATGATGAACTATAATGCTTTGACTTTTGGCCCACATTTTTGCTTCAATACCCGGGATTTTGTCAAGTGCCTTCTGCACATCTTTGGGTAAGCCCTGCTTCACTATAAAATAGAAAAGGTCCACTTGGATGTAAGACCCATTTAGGGTTGTATCCTATGAAGTTATGTTGGGATGCGTAATGTGACTAGAATTGCAAATAGAATGTACAACTTTGCTTTGATTACTATTTGTTCTATATGGTACATTAAAATAGAAAAAGGGGTTGATTAGCCTTAGACGTTACCCGTTTCTGCCCTCCAAATCTCTTGGACTCTGAGAATAAACTGAGCAGGCGTCTTCATCATCCCCCATACCATACTGCATGATAGATTGTAAATCTGGAGTGTCTTGGAACGCCTGCCGCAGTGCATCCCATACCCTGGCTCTCATCTTGTTAAATGAGGCTCCATCATCGGCCTCATTGCTCAGTGTTACTCCAATGTACCCCGCTTTCACCCAATCATTTTCAGCGTGGTCCGCAACTGCGGCCACTAACAAACGTTTAATGTCTCCAATTGCTAAGGGCACACCCACTGTGTTCTTCTCAAAAGCATATATCCATTTCCCCACTCCCACCTTGAGTGGTGGGACTGCCTTAAGGAGGTTATTCTTGTCCATCTGTGCCCACGGTATGTAGTCAGGCCTCCCTGCTCCCTTGTGTATCAGTGGCATTTGCATTTTCATCTTGCTTTTTCCGCCTTTAGTCACACTTTCCTTTTTTCTTGCTAACGCTATCCCGCCAAACCTCTCCCTCAATCTTCCATCCCACAAACTTTATAACCTCAGTGTGCGCTGGTGTGTTTGCTCTGTGTCCCTTTCCTCATCGTCCTCTGTCTGGTCAAATTCACTCCAGTCTTCCTCATCTCCTCTCTACGACCCTACATTTTCATAACCCAAGTTGTCTGTCTCTCAGTCACGCTCTACGTGGATGGTTCTTATGGGTGCATTGTCTATTCTAAATAAGAAGTCTTCCGACTTACACTCATCCCCCACTGGTTGCACTGGTGTCCCCATGGGTGGCACAGGTGTATTTGCCATTATTACATCACATGCTGCCCTTAGTCTAGCGAACTCTGTCCATGTCGATGCCAGTGCTATTCCTAGACCTCGTGCACTCACCCCGGTGTGGCAAGTAACCTCCAGATGTGAGCCATAAGGGGAGTTGGGGCCGTGGTTGGTGCTGCTACCATCGTGCCTGCTGATACATATGTTGGATTAGTGTACCCTTCCACTTGGTGAGTTGCTAGCAGATATATTCCGTTTTTCCCCTCCACGTTCTTCCCATTTTCTCCTGAGCCTGCATCTCTTCTACTGTTGTGTGTTGCCCCTTCTGCCTTTAGATCCTCTGTATCCTCAAACATTTTCCAGAGGTTCAATATTTCCCTTCTATTCTGCAACGGTCTCCCCATATATTTTACTGCCAGGAAGGTAGACATATGTTCCAACACACTTCTGTCAAAAGTGCCTTGATCAGGCAAGAAGTGGGGCATTCCCCTCTACTACTCTCAGTCACCCACTGGTTGAGATACTTTGTAATCTTCTCAAAATGCAACGGCACAGCCTTGCACATGTGCTCTACTGGTGTTTCTCCCCCTATAGTCGTGCCCCCCCCCGTGTGTCACCACAGTTATACAGTAGTCCGTTTTGAAAATATACAGTTCAGTTTTGTCAACAATACGGCTTAATGTCATTATAAAGAAAATTGACAGTTCAATTCCCCCACCCCTCTATTCCCAGTTAGGGCTTCTTCAAAACACACACACACCTCACGCTCTCTTCGCGCACACACACACAACATGTACACACTCCTCCTGGGCCTCCCTCTTACACCATAAAATACACTAACAAAACAAACTAAAATAAGCTAAAACAACAACCACTAGTAGTCCTATTTCAAGAAAAAGGTGGTGGGGTCTAAACCAGGTAGTTTGGAGGGGCTTGGGTTGCTTATCAACGTATTAAAACAAAAAGAGATGGGATCAGCTGCAGACCCCAGCACCAATTAGGATGACCCCTGCCTAAGAATTTTTGTAAACCACTATTCCTGAGCTCTCTACTTATACGGAGCTCCTATGTATTTTCCTCCTTTCCCTTATTGTTTAAACAATGTGTGTGGTGCCACCTTCTCCCCTCACTCAGGGAGGATCCCGCTCTTCCATTTTCCTTTTCCTTAATCTCCTTAAAAATGTTATAAAAGTCAAAAGAAATAATCCCCCTCCACGGGCATGCCACACTCCCAATTTCAGTTGCTGCATGTTCAGACTGTTCACACTGCTCCATACATTCACCCTTACTTTGTTATCCCTTGCAGGTCATACTCTCGTGGGCGTGTTCACCCAAACTCCTCTGTTCACGGGGGTCCAACACTGGCCTGCACCTCTCCTTGGGGCCGCACCACGCACCAAAGAGCAGGCAGGACTCTGCAAAGACGGCTCCTGCAGGGCCTCTGAGGAGTACGCATTTCGGGGCTTGTGGCTGTAGGTGGGCGCAGCCCTTCCAAAGAGGCCGCCTGGATACCTCTGCTGGTACGTGGGATTTTGGGATCACGTCGGCAGGGTCACCAAATGAAGGCAAGTCCCTGCTTACGCTCACACCAGAAAGAACACAACCCTCTACGGAATAAGGCCACGAGATTGCTTGCAAGGATAACAAGGTTTAATTGTACAGAATACAAAGGTTTCAGCAAAGGACTCTGCTGCTCGAGAACGTTCTGACTCCAAATTGATTGTTAGTACATTATAAACGGCCACAGCATCACCAAGGACATCACATATAGGGTCCAGACCCGCACTGTTGATTGGTAAACAGTATTACATGAGCCTGCTCCATAGGGGATGCAAGGCATTGATTGGTTCTCCTTTCCTCCGTCTGTCTGTTCCAATGTGGGTCAGCTGGGCTCATCTCTCCAAAGAGTGAAGGTCAGGCTCCTTGTAAGTTACTGTTTCGAGGCTGCTTTGATACACTAAGACTACTACTACATCATTGTGGCATGCACCTGTGAGGCTCCTCGGGGACTGGTACCAGGGGGAAGGGAGGAAGAAATACAGTCACACTGACCCATACATTCTGTGCTTTGCTGATATCACACCCCTCGCACCCGAGGCCCCCACCCTCGTATTAATCTAAATGTATCCCTCCCTGTACCTCGCACTATGAAGTATGTATTTATGTGGCGAGGTAAAATGGTCGTACATACTCAGATCTTTTATGGCCATTGGTTTTATGACTGGGGGCTGTGGCCACTCACTATCATGGAATGCAGGGATTCTTGGACCAGGTCAGTGGTGTGGGCCATTACTCTTAGTGGCTGGGTGGAGGTTTAAAGGTTTGCTAATGGTTTGGTTGTGATGGATGGGCACTGCGAGGCACCTGCTGTTGTCTCATGGCCTTGCAGGGCACATTCCTCTCAGTGATACTAACTATTTGCAACAATGAAGGGACAAGGAGAAGTTTCCGTGAGAACTGGCCATGTGGGTTCCTCCCGTCTTAATGTTCTGGGCCTATTTGTGTTCCTCCATCAAGCTAAAGTTGTACCGCACGGCCATGCATCTATTATTTCCACTACATTATATCTGTCCTGAGTTTCTTAGCACAGTTCTTTCCCCCCTAGCACATCACATGGTTACCTATGGGATTCGCCTCACTCTAAAGTGCCTAGGGGATGGGATAGACTAATTTCCATCCCAACAGCACCCACACAGCATCCACTGCAAAGTACACAGAGTACCCTCAAGAACGAGGTGAGGTAAGGACATGTCTCAGTTCTTAGCAACAAGCTTATCTTGCCAGGTGACGTAAAGTTCAAGAAAAGTGTCTTGCAAAGGAAGCCGAGTAAGAATGTGGGCACCTCTTCCCTCTGGCCCCACATGAGATGGCATCATTTGCATAATTGTCAAAAAACAGGGACATTCAAGTTTCAACTGAGTGGCAATAGGCACATTTGCATCATCATCCGACACCACCACAGCAAGCCAATCACTGGGAAGACCACAAAACAGATTCCTTAGATGATGACGTTTTGTATATGAGTCACCTACATTGAAGCAAATTGGGCTGCATGGGGAAAGGTCATGTAGAATTTGATTAACAGTAGCAATTGAGAGAAGCTGCAAAACAGTGAAACAAGAGGTCCAAATGCAACATACTATTCAGGATATTTGTGATCTTCTGCAAAATAGGCTGTTTTGCTAAATCTTAGAGTCATCAGTGATCTGCAACCAAAATCCAGTTGCAAAGGCCACACAAGACTTAAACCAGCATTCTGCTTATGATAAAATGGCCGCCAGCGTGCAGAACGCAGATCCAGTTCAGCTGTTTGTTATCTTCATATTTCTAGGATCGGCACATAGTTTATAGCATCCCACAAAGCAATTAGTAAATCCGACTAAATAAATTGAAGCTGAAGAATCAAATTAACAGCCATTAAACTGTAAAGTGAAATGATATATAAATACATGGCTTCACAGAAAGTTTTATGATCTTTCCACCCAACTGAATGGATGTGTTTCTTCACACAAAAGAAGCCTGAGCGTGTTAGGTACAGAAAAAGCCTAAGCCTGTTGGGTATAGCGAAACAGGATTATGCATCAGTTTAAAACCCTTCATTGTGCACAAATGTCAATAGCGCAAATAGCGCATATGCATCAGATTTAGGCATTTCATTTGTACCTATTTTCTTGTACCTAGTAACATTAGCTTCCTTTTCACAGCACCCTCACCAATTCCCTAGTTTTGGCCGTGCAGTGAAACAGAAGATGCTCTGCATTGTATCACCCCGCCAAGAGTTGCTCACAGTCCAGGGAGTACTCCAGCTCTTCCCCTCAAAGTCGTCTGGTCCCTCAAGGCAGGTTTTTATTTTCATAGAGGGTGCTGCGGTTGACAGAGGGTGTGCATAATATAAGTGCAGACCTCTATGTGTATTACGCATCAACCACCAGAAAATTCATATATGAGCCAGGACGCTGGGCAAGCTGAATAGGTAAAGGGTGCAGCATATCCACTGTACTCAACCTGAGAGAACGCTGAAATTACCCGTCCCGCCAAAGAACATGGAAGCACTAAAGAGTACCCCTCATTTATCAGATGAGTCATTTCCCACCTGATTGCAATGACTCATCCATGTAGGTGATAGCAGTTGCAATCTTCACTCTGGCGAAAGTGCATGACCCAGTGGTACTGACACAGGTGCACCCACCTGGCATAACAACATAGGCCAATAGTGTGCAGGTGTTAGCAGGTGAATGAACTGTGTTGAATAACCATGGATGTCTGGCATGCACCCCAGATTGCACAGAACACCAATGACCTGTAATATGCCCCTGCACTGCAAGGGCGCCTTGACTCATGCAGACATGGCCACACAGACACATGCCAGTGTCCTGAAGCAAATAAAGTACAGCTGAATGTTGTAGGAAGAAGCAGCATAGTCGCTGCAGTTTCATTGAGCTGCCACATTACACGAGCAAGCTTTGAAGGTGAAGGATCCTGTTGACTGAAGCATACACCAAGGCCCTATTCAGAATGTGCTACATTGCCTGCTATCCCACAGACAACTTACCTGACCTGCGCAAAATTCTGTAGCAATCAAAAAGTTGGCTTTTCTGCCGAGAGAGAACCATAAAGTCGATTTGGATGTCAAGGTACCCCAAACCCGTGCACTTGGATCCATGAAGGGGTTAATTTTAATTATCAAGTATCATTGCACAGGCTGCAACATATCCCCTCGGCCATCAGGCCCTGAGGTTAATTGCTGACCCGAAGCATAAGCATGCTTTAATCCTATATTGCCTATGTACATTTTTCTTCAAACTGGTAAAGAAAACCAGCAAAATCAAATAAAAAAGAACACAGCAAATTCAACAAGGCATTGGAGGAGACTAATCTTTATGCAGTGACGAGCGTCCAAACCACTTCACTACCATGAAGCCAGTAGAAGGGTAAAATAGGCATTAACATCATAATTAATATCACCATTAACTCACGTCAACCAAAACCTTGCTCACGGCCAGTGCCGTTTCTGTCTAGCGCCACACCATGGAGAGCATGGAGAGTGCCCATTAGTTTCTCATTAGGGCGATCAGGGATGGGGAAAAAAAAAGAAAAAAGCAACCAGCAGTCACCTGCCAAAACATAGGGTCTGCTCTGTGATGCTTTGTGAGCAAGTTATGTCAGCCAGCTTCAAATGTCGATGACAATACTGTACATGTAAGGTTAACCCACCTGGGAAGTTGACAATTCATAAAACTGATCCTTACAACGAGGTAAAAATGATCATGTTGTAATCTTGAAGCTGTTGTTTCTTTCCTTCCCTTAATCTGTAAAGAAAAGGACACCCTTACCTACTGGCACACTATTCATCTTGTTTATCGTATAAAAAAGGAATGAAGGGCGCACAGGGGAAACACCGAAAAACAAATTCTGGGAAGATCAGTAGTCGGATTGAGAGGTATTAGGCAAGTCTCAAAGAAAAAAGGCAACATCAAGAAATAGAGCAATAGAGTTGTGGCACATCCTTTTCTTTTCATCAGTTCCAAACTACTAGGTGTCGGTCAATGACAGGGGTGGTGTACTGCCCTCCATGAAATGCTGAGTGGCATGGAAACCTAAATCTTTCTTTATGTGCCATGGAATGCAGTGCAGCTTGAGACTCAGCGAAGTAGTCAAAGTCCTGATGTAGCCTCAGTACTGGTGTGCTCAAAACGTTCATGGAGAGTCAGACAACGCATATAGCACCATGGAGAGGTGGCAGGTGATTAATATAGAGCCAATGAGCAACAGCATTTCTGGGAAAAAACACCCCTAGAGGGTAGGAGAACAGAACTCAGTGGAGAGAGGTCGAGAATGAGAGGCAGAATGCCAGAAGCTGGGATTGGTCTGAGCAATCAAATGATTTCTTGTCTGAACAATGTGTACTTATGATCAGACCTGGACCCAACATTAAAGCAACAAATGAAACCAAGGCTGTTGAGAGATTTTCTGATGCCCAGTAGAGAGGAGAGGGAGAAGTGGGGAGTAGGCTACAGGATGGAGAGGAGTTGTCATATGCACATTTGGGTAGAGGGAATTGAGAAAGTGATTGAAAGAAGAAACAAAAGAACTGTGCTCACCAAGTGACTGAAATAAGAGTTCTGGACCACCTGACAAATCATTTTTTAATAAAGTTCTGAACTTGGTTTACTTTCCCAGACCTATTTATTTGCCTAAATGCAGCACATAGTGTTAGCAATTATTTTTTTTTAAATTAATTTAGTTGAATTGACAACTTTTCAATATACATATCGATAAAACAAATTAAGTCTATTAGAAAAGTCTACAAAATGTCCTTACCTAGACACAAAAGTTATTAACATACATATAAAACAGATATAAACAATAATACAACAACATTGAATACGATGCGAACATCAAACATAATCTATAGAGAAAAAAATAAAAAAACTGATACAGTTTAAATTCCCAACTAAGTCAAAGGATTCAGCATACTTATAATAAACTGAGATTTCTAAGGTTTCAAATTATCTAAATGTAGAGAAAGTAAAAAATGTACAGTCGCCACTTGAAGCCCCAAGAAGGGAGAGCCATATATACGATCCCAGCATTCCTTAGCTTCGTACATAGAGAGAGCTGAACAATGCTTATGAAAATGCAGTTGTCTTTGACTGTTTAATTTAGGACATTGGGTAATAAGATGTTCTATAGTTTCAGGAGACTCAGTAGACTGGCAAAAACAACAAACATTCTGGGTGGGCAAGATGAGTTTTCGCGTGCAGAGGAGATCTCTAGTTTCCCATATGTGTAAACATAAACGCAAAATTAGATTTCTGTATTTAGACGATGGTGCTTTCGATAGGTAATTTTGTGTAGTGCCTCTTTTATGAGGAGGTAAGCGGTGGCTAGAGGCGTATTTGTATGAGAGGAATTTCTGATGATTCATAATCCATGATGTTTGATAGATTTTTAGCCTTGTCAGGGTTTTGAATTAAAAGTTTGATTGTGATGTCAGCCTGTACCAAGACCTTGTACACTGTAAATAGCCATTTTTGAGCAAATGAATGATCTATACTGAATAAGTAATTCGAAAGTACTTTAAGCAGGGTATCTGTCCGAGTGGATATCAGGCATTTTCTTAAAAAGGAGCACTGCTTCCAATTAAATATGGATGACAGCGAAGTGAGTCCTAGTTCGTATCGTAACCATGAGATCGGGGTGCATTGAGGTAAATGTAACACGTTTCTCCAAAATGTTGCTTCCCATTTATCAAGTGTAGTAGAGGCGATGGGTGGCCCCGTTTCCAAACCGTATAATATAGTAGGAATCACTTTCATTTGCCAGAATGTTATGGCCGGGATTATGGAAAACTTGCCAAATTTGGCAAGGAGAATACACGACTGAGAAATAGCAGTGAGGAGTTTAGACTCTATCTGATTTGTATGTTTTGAGGACTTTAATGAGGCTTCAAAGATAACTCCCAAGTATGTATATGACGAGACCATGGACAATTCAGTATTGTCTCCAATTGACCAGTGTTTTAAGGTATGCAGGCCTCGATTGGGATTGAACATCAACACTTGTGTCTTCGCAGTGTTGATTTTTAATTCATTCTCCGCTATGTAAATGTCCAGGGCGGATATGTAGGCCACTAGGAGTTTTCGAAACAAGCACGATATCATCAGCGTAGAAAAGTCCTTTTATGGGAGAACCATTGATTTTGGGCAAATCAGACAGAATATTTTCAAACTTAAATTTAATATCTTGAATGTAATAATAAAAAATGGCCGAAGCCAGTAAACAGCCTTGTTTGAGGCCGCGTGATGTTGAAATAGGACATGAAAGTAAGCCATTCAAAGTAAGTCTGATTTGAACTGAGGTACATGAGTGAAAATGATAGATATGATCACAGATTGTGGGCGGACATTTGTCATTAATGAGTTTGGTCATGAGCTTGACTCTTGAAATAGAGTCAAAGACTGAATGCATGTCCACAAATGCAAAGTAAACCTGCTGTTTTTGTACCTGGCATTGTGACTTAATGGTGTTCAACAGAAACAGATTGACCACCGTGCCCATGCTGGCCACAAAACCTGTTTGGTATGGATTGCGATGTTGATGATTTAAAGTCCATACAAAAAATTCATGCAGTAGGAATTTGGCGAAGATTTTGCCCGGTGAGTCAAGAATCGCGATGGGTCGGTAATTCTTGGGTAAAGACCGGTGCCCTTTCTTAAAGATAGGTACAAGAATGGAGGAGTGCCAGGATGAAGGTAAGCTTCTCGTATTTAATATATGTTGGAACAAGAGGAATAAGATTTGTGCCCAGTGTTTTAAATTATTCTTCAGCGTTATGTTGCTTTTACCATCAGGACCAGCTGCTCTGGAGTTTTTTGACATTTTGATGTAATGACTGATGGTATCTATGTCACAATTAAGTGACCACTTAGAAGTCGATTGCATATGGTAGGCAAATTTATCGAATGCCGGATCGGCGTATAACTCCGAGAAGTGTAATACCCATTGTGCTTCTTGTACGCCATTTGCTTGTGCGTCCAATTGATGACGACAGTTTGTGTGCTTTAGCAATTTCCAGATACTCGCAGAATTTTTAGAAATCAAAGTGTTGAGCATAAGCTCACTGTCTTTTGAAATAAGTGTGCTCAATGTGCACGCACCCGGCTGGTGTAACAGGTTTTTGGCTTTTTTGCTGCATCAAACCATAGACAAGATGAAGAGGAAAGCAAAAGTTTGTGTTCCTTTCTGTAGTTTATTCTTCTAGAGTGTAATTCAGTGTCAAAAGAATGTAGGTGAGTCAAAGGCTTCCATTTTGTAATTATGAGATTATTATGGAACTGTTGTAAGATGTGAGTATATTCTATATTGGGCTTACCAGCAGGGAAAGGAGCAAGAGACTGTTCTAAAGCACAAAGCCTGCTTGGTGTCCAAGAGAAACGATTTCCAGATTGATTAATGGTCAGAGGTTGAGAGAACCATTTTCTGTAAGTAGATGTGGACGAAATCAAACGTAATGAAAGAAACTTGTGATCACTGTACATCTGGGGAGTTATGACTAACGAAGTGATGGTTTGAAATAAGTTTGAGTCTGCATAGATGTAATCGATTGTACTGACACTAGATTCTCGTCGCCAAGTAGTGAACCCTGGGAGGTCACCAGTCACAGACCCATTGATCATGTTGAAGTTGTAATTAGACATGAAGGTGGACCAAGTCGTGACCTCCTGAACAGCAGCTTCAGATCGGGGATTCAAGCAATCAAGGTTAAGATCGCCAACTAAGAGCGTGGCTGTGATGTCAGGCGATAAAGAAACAAGGTCTAACATGTAGGAGAGCTCTCTAAGGAATGTATTAAAAATAAGTTTTGCCAGATTTCTATAAGTGTTGAAGAGGGCAAAATTGCCCCCACAGTCAATCACTTTGACCAATTGAATAAAAATGTCAAAGGCGCACCAAGGTTTGATATGAAATTGAGAAGTTTGTCTTGCTACTACCAGGAGTCCCGACATTGATCAACCCTTATCTCCTCTTACGGCAGGAATTAGTGCGATAGAGTAATTGTCCCATACAGGCGGAGACACAAGCCAAGTTTCTTGAAAAACTAGAATGTCATATGATTGTGAAAACACATCGATAGACTGCTGGAGGTGAGCGTGTCATCTAGTGTTCCAACAACCTAACAATACAGAGCGTGGCTTTTGAGTAACTTGTGGTTATAGATTATCACATGCACCTTTAAGGGATGAATATAAACGTGAGGTTGGATTGGATTTGGTAGAATCACTAGAGGAGACATTTGTCGGAACAAACAAGACCTGTGTTTGATCAGGATCTTGAGAGATAAGAAATCCCATGTTGAACAGAAGAAACTTGGCATTCCATATCATTTTTGCAACTGTTGCTGAAGGTATCCAGAGACGCACAATAGTGAAGTCTGTGCCAGCAATAAACTCCACTAGATCTATGTCAGCCGAGGAGACATGTTCAAGTGTATCAACATCATTGAGTATATTTAAGATGCACTGTCTATTGAGGTCATATAGAGAGTATTTACCTCCTCTACATTTCATTATCAGCGAATGGCCAATCGGGGGCCGGGTGTTTGTAGACTGAGGTAATGTTTTACTAGCCACTTTTCCCAAGTTCATGTTTTGGATGATGAAAGGTGTAGTAGGTCGAGTAGACGAGCGAATGCTCTGCTTTGTTATGGCAGGCAGGCTCGAGGACCAACTCGGGAGGGTGGGATTGATAAAATGAGGATCTTGAGATGAATGAGAGAGCAATGTAGAGGACGTGGCACTTTGTGCGTGTCCATTAGACACTGAGAGGGGATCTGAAAAGACTGAATGAGGTCTTGATTGAGTTTCAAGAAAAGCATCCACTATGGATTTAAACTGTGATGTCATTAAATCAGGATGGGATGAAACTTTGAAGACTGCAGTATTAGTGAGGATGTGATCTGCAGCCTGAAAGGGATTCATCGAAGGGTCTGAGGGCTCCTTCCTAAACGGATTGTTTAAGGAAGGTGGGGAGCATGAACAATAGTGGTGTCAACAGGATGGGAAATGCAAGCAGTTTTAGCAGAAAGATACTCATCAATGGCAGATATGATGAGTGCAATATTTACAGTTGTGAGGGAGGCTGTCTCAGAGGTGCTCAGAGGAGCAGGAAGGATTGGCACAGTCGAGGGAGTTGGTTTGCAAATAATAGGACAAGTGGACTTCGAACCTATAGAAACCGATGGAATTTCTAATGCCTTAACCAAGTTGTGTAAAGGAGAATAATGAAGGTTACTAGTTGTCGCTAGAGGGACATTTCCATCAATAATTACATTTTGGGGGCGTGGCCAACGGGCTCAGCATGAAGACGTGATCTCTGTGAGCTCCCGGGCCGCCAAAAGAATCCTGCAAAATCCTAGAGAAAATCGAAAAGAAACCAGCCTACAATCGGATTGAATTGAAGAACACAGCTACTGCCATAACCTGCGCGACTCTGGAAGTGAATCGGCGCTCAGTAGCAGAGGAAATCGCTAACGAAAACAAGGGAACCTGGCGCCAAAACATAATCTAAGATGGCCGCCGGACGCTGAGAAGGAAAGGCTGCCTCCAGAGACGGAAAGCGCCGCCGGGAAAAGAGACGTGGCGGTGGCGTGAGGAGTGTGGTGCGGCCCTTCCCGCTGCACCTCGGGCTGCCCCTCCAGGGAGACAGTGTGTGACGGAGGTGGACTCCCTGCCTCGCGCTCCACCAGTGCTAGGCGGGAACAGGCACCGGTGTGCGACCGGATCGAGGCGACCCCTGGAGGTGCACCATCGGCTCTCGTCGGCGGCGGACATTCGCGAGCGCTCCAATTTCCACCGAGCGCTCGATGTGGCACGGCGATTCACGGCGGCGGTGGCCGGCGAGGTGAGGGGAGGTGGAGAGCCTGAGGAGCGAGATCTGGAGCCCGGCCCCCCGGAACACACGGGCCCCGGCCGGCTGGAGCAGGAGACCAGGAGTGGAGAGAACCCAGGAGGCTGCAGCCCTGAGGGCGACACAGCGCAAGAGGTCCGTGGGCCACGCCGGTAAGGAGAGGGGGAGGCATAGCCCTACAGTTGAGACCTAGCCACAAAACGGTCTGCCAAAACGGCAAAGGGAGTAGAAATCCTGAAATAGAAGGCAACCAATAAACTAATTGAAGGCAGAGGGCGCCCTGAGAGAGGCGGAATCCAAAGACCGAGACGAAGGGAAGCCAAACAGACTCAGAAGCTGGCCTAACAGGAAGGGAGTAGGACCCACATTCAGTGGGAAAGACAGTTCCAAGCCACACATGTGATCACAACACAGGGGAAGAAGGGAGATGGGAATCCATAACTAGCACAATAACTGAAAACACTCGGCAGCTATACAGTGCCCCACCCATTAGTGACAACAATCTCCTGCACAGAATATTAGCACTGTAATAATCCATGAGACAAGGAAGAATACATTCCGCGCAACAATAAGCAGACAAACAGTCACCACAATGGGTAAGGATAAACTAACAACAAAAAAGGTGGGCAACCAGAGCACTATGGAGCAATTCACAACTCCCACCCTGTCGCTACCAACAGAGCCAAATGGCCCGGAAGATAGGCAGAACCCGGAAGAAGCCCTCTCTCTAAGGGATGTGATGACCGCCATTGCCAACTCACGCGCATCCATGGAAGTTAAAATGGATGGCATTACCACAGAAGTCTCCCTGTTGCGGCATGACCTTCAGAAACTATCATCCCGTACTGGAGAGACCGAAACCCGCATATCGGTTGCGGAAGATGAGCTGAGAGGCATGGGACAACAAATGAACAGAGCTCTAGAACGAATTAAGATACTGGAGAGCAGGGTGGAGGAGGGAGAGGGCAGATCAAGAAGAAATAACATCCGCATTCTTGGACTGCCCGAAAAAACTGAAGGAGAGAGCATGGAACTGTTCCTAGAAAAATGGCTGGTTGATCTATTTGCGCCCAAGACCCTCTCATCGCTATTCTCAATAGAAAGGGCACATCGAATCCCAACAGGCGACCCGATCCCCGGTAAACAGCCGAGAACTGTTGTAGTGAAGATCCTTAACTACAGAGATCGTGACGCAGTGCTGCAGATGGCCAGAACAAAAAGAGAAATAACATACAATGGCTCCAGGATCGGCTTCTTTCCAGATTTCACTAGGGAAGTGCAAAAGATGAGACAATCGTTTGACCCCCTCAAAAGGCGACTTCAGACACAAAATGTAAAATATGGCCTCCTGTTCCCTGCACAACTGAAAATATACCACAACGGCACCACAATACATTTTACTGATCCCAAAGAGGCATGGACCTGGGCTGAAAGAAATCTGAAGGGGGAATGGAACCCACATAGAAGACAAGAAACGAGAAGGAACAGACCACGCCGGAATGAACCACCGGATAGACCGGACTACCAAGAACAGGAAGCGATGCCCCAAAGAGATGATGAATAACTGCAGCAGAAGGCATAAAATGACAAAGCACATGACAAACATAAAACGTAATCGGCCCACCATAAGCAGCACCGAGCATTAAAGCTGGCGGCCCGAAGACCAACACAGCACAAACCCCCACAGCAGGAAGTGCACTCGAAGGTACTCTTGGACTACAGAGACCTAAGCACTAGGAAAATAGTTAGTTAGTTAAGTTAAATGTTTTGTTTAACGGGCGACAGATGCTTCAGTTGGGGAAGGAGTATGGGGAGGGGGAACCAAGAGTCACACATGTATCCAAATGACACCTGGCCTATCAAGGCCACTACGTACAGGCAATATATGAAGATCACAAAAGTCAATCATCTGCATACACCAAGAAACTCGGTGAATAATGGCTACGGACGCACATAAGGAGAAAAAACTTGCCTTCATGACTTGGAATGTGAATGGTCTAGGAAATAGTATAAAGAGAAGACTAGTAACACAATATATAAACCGACATGAGCCAGATATAGTAATGCTGACTGAAACACACCTGGTGGGCACGAACTGCCAATTCTTCAAGAGAACGAAATATAAAACAGCAGTCCACGCGGGCTTCTCGATGGGCTCGAGAGGAGTGTTAATCCTGATACATAAAAGAACCCCGATAGATGTAACAAAAATAATTCAAGACCCGGGGGGCAGATTTGTGTATGTGCAAGGTATACTATGGAACCAAACCATAGCGACAATGGCAATCTACTCACCCCCAGCACTAATGGCCCCTCTACTGGAGGAAATCACGCCTATAATAACAGACAATCCAGCGGATGTGCTGGTGGTGGGCGGAGACTTTAATGATGTGATGAACACTGTTGAGGACCGCACACACCAAAGAGGGAGAAATCCGACACTGCCGACCAAACTGGCGAACTTTGCATCAGCACTGGGCCTGAAAGACGCATGGAGGGACCTTCATCCAGAAGAGAGACAATTCTCTTTCCATTCGGGTGCACATGGATCGATGTCCAGGATAGACTGCTTTCTCCTCCCTGGAGAGAATATGCATAAAATAACTGAGGCAACTCTGCAACCCCGAGGAATATCGGATCACTCCCCACTCACAATGACGCTCGAGACAGAAAGACCTCGTCCTCCACCGAATTGGCGACTGAATACATTCTATCTAGGATTCCCGGAACTCACAAAGAAACTCCAAGAAGCAACTAAAATGTATTTTGAACTAAACCAAGATTCCGTGGATGATCCTGGAATAGTATGGGAGGCATACAAGGCGACCCTAAGAGGTGAAATTTTGAGCTGGACCACAGCACACAAAAAAGCACACCGACGAGAAGTAACAGAAGCAGAGGTAGAGGTGAAGCAAGCAGAGGAAAACTTTATTAGCTCCGGTGCGGAAGAAGACAACCTAGCCCTCCAAAGGGCACAAAGGAAGCTACACAATGTTGCGCTAACATGCGCGAAGCAAGCACACAGAACTATGCGCGCAAAAATATACGAAACAGGAGACAAAGCTAGCAAAATGCTGGCATGGTTAGAAAAGAGAGAGGAGAGCCACCCACAGGTACGCAGAATAAGAATCTCGGACACTGAATGGGCCTCAACGGACGCAGGTATCGCAGAGGCCTTTGCAACCTACTATGAAAAGCTATACGCCCCACCGACGAACCAAATAGATCCCAACATGTTGGACGCAGTGACCATCCCACCATTGAACGAAACCCAAAAGATGGAACTCGAGGCTGAAATAACGGAGGAAGAACTAATGACTGCCATCTCCCAACTTCAGAATGGGAAAACCCCAGGACCTAACGGCCTACCAGTGGAAACATGGAAAAAAATCGGCACAGAAGAAGTGGCACCACACATGCTCAAAATGTTCCTACAGGCGAAAGAAAAAGGCATACTACCACCGGACCTAAGGAAAGCTAATATAGTAGTGATACACAAAAAAGGCAAACCCCCAGATACCTGCAGCTCGTATCGACAAATCTCTCTAATTAACACTGAAGCTAAAACTCTGGCGAAAATACTGGCCAACAGATTGCAGAAGGTAATAACTTCCTTGGTCCACCCGGACCAATGCGGCTTCATGTCGCAAAGATCCACACGAATGAACATTCATAGACTCCACGCTGCCATTGAAAAATCCTCCACCCTACAGGACCCACTCGCCCTGCTCACTATTGATTTTGAGAAGGCCTTCGACTCGATCCACTGGGAGGGCCTATGGCTCATTATGGACAGAATGGGATTTGGAGAGCATTTTACGAATTGGGTTAAACTCTTATACAATGCACCGAAGGCAGAAATTAGAGTCAATGGCTGGTCCTCACGTACCATAGCACTGGGGAAGGGTACTAGACAGGGATGTCCCCTCTCTGCGATGTTATTTGCACTCGCAATAGAACCGCTCGCAATAATGCTAAGGGACTCCCCAAATTGGAAGGGGTTCCACTGGGCACAAAACTGGGAGGACAAGGTATCCTTATATGCAGATGACCTCCTCATCTACCTAAGTAATCCAGTGGCATCCTGCCCCATAGTTATGAATATACTGAACACTTATGGAAACTTCAGTGGGTTAAAAGTAAATTATGACAAATCCCTGCTGTTTCCGATTAAAGGTCTAGATGCAGCAACCTTAGATACTTGCCTATTTAAGACGGAGAGAGAGCAGTTCCAATACCTAGGGATACAAATCACCACAGACCTAACACAATACATAGAGAAAAATCTGCACCCAGTGAGGGACAGGCTCGTAAATGACGTAAGACACTGGATGAACCTTCCGCTCACCCTGCTAGGGAGAGCTGCCCTATTCAAGATGTTGGCCCTCCCCCGGTTCCTATATGTCCTGCAGAACGCACCATTATACATACCTAAAGTAGAATTTCGCAAAATAGAGGAATCACTTAGGACACTGCTATGGGGAGGGGGGCATCCCCGAATTGCGCTACAAACATTACACCGCTCGATATGGGAAGGGGGAATCGGCCTCCCACACCTACAAATGTACTACTGGGCAGCCCAAATGTAGTGAATGACATATTACATGGCGAACCAATGCTACCACATAATAGAGAAGACACCCAGGCAAACCATGGGATCACCCCGCTAGAAAGCCTCTACCTAAAAACAACAAGACAAGTCACACCCACAATGACTGCTCAGAGAACACAGATATGGACAGACACACATAAACACCTGGGATGGGGAGGGAAAGTCACATTAAAACAACCCCTATGGCATAATAAAAATCTTCCAGAACTTAAAGCAATTCCCAAGTGGATATCCTGGGAGGAGAAGGGGATAGAGACATTGGAACACATGATACGGGATGGAGAAATCAAGACCTTTCAAGTCCTAAGAGAAGAATTTGATCTCCCCATCACAGAACACTTCCACTACCTGCAGATGAGACATGCTCTCACGGCGAGTGAAATAGACATTCCAAATGTGCCAGAATGCACCCCGATAGAGAGGAACATTGTGATGGATCGAATCGATCACAAAGTAACATCCACAATGTACAACGCCATCAACTCGTTTGCCACAAAGGAGCTCACAAGACTCAAAGAGAAGTGGGAAAAAGATGTGGGCCAAATACAACCAGAAGACTGGACAGTGGCTCTTATGTACCCCCGAGAATCGACAATCTCAGCCAGAATTAGACTGGTTCAACTAAAAATTCTACATAGAATATACTACCCTAGGGACGACCTACACCAATGGGGGAGAGCGGCGGATCCCAACTGTCTAAGATGCCACCAACAGAGAGGAACCTTCTTTAACACTTTATGGGAATGTCCGCACATACAAGACTTTTGGCAACGATGCTGTGATAGGCTATCAACAGTGCTTGGCCGCGAAATCCCAATGGACCCCAAACTCCTAATACTAGGGATGGATGCGGAGATTGAATTATCAAGATTCGAAAAACTCATGTTTGCAACAGCCACAAGTCTCGCCAAGAGAAACATTGCTCAATTGTGGGGCTCACCCACTCCACCCAGGTACGAAAAATGGATAACGGATGTAGATGGATGTGTGCCAATGGAAATAAGAGTGTATACTACGAGGGGATGCCCAGAAAAAGCGACCAAGATATGGCAAAGGTGGCAGGACAACTGAAGGTTGATAAAGAAGCCATTAGACACCGAATGCCAAGCAATGAACTTAGATAAGTGATCGAAACGAACTCATGATAGCTGTATAATGTACGCAAAGACAGGTCGAATGCCGGGGAAAATGTATACATGTGTGTTTAACCACAATGACTAAGGGTGAATTAAGTATTTTGGTTGTGTTTTGTTTGTAATTTATAAAACAATAAAAAGTACATTATGAAAAAAATAATTACATTTTGAATTGGAAGGGTTTTTTAATGCCATTGGGAGCATGTGAAGGAGTTGTGGGAGCAGTTTTGAAAAAAGAGGCAATAGAATTTTTGGGAAGCTTAGGAGCGAGCATGTTTTTGGATTTCTTGATTAACGTTTGGCGAGGTAACGACTTCTTTTTTTTGTCGTTTACCTTTGAGTGACACTGGTAAAGGTTCAGAACAGGGAGGAGTGGGTTCAATGAGAGGGAGAGTGACGGGAGGAACAATATCTATCGCTTTGACGGGGACCTCTTGGGACATGACGTCTTGGGCAATAGATATGCTCACCCACAAGGTTTCGCCTGCCGGTAGATCGACAGTGGGAGGCTCCACCTCTATAGGGCAAATAATATCAGCAATGGACGGGACCACCTGATAAATGCAGGCCTGGTTGCTAGGTGGGCATGAAGGCATATAAGAAGCTAAGTCTGGGGCAGGTAGAGAACTCTTTGAGGAAATAATCCAATCATACATGGTATCAATCTGCTGGGACTGATTAGAGATTTTTTCGTCTAAGCGGTCAAATCATTTGAACATACTTAGGACTGTGGTGTTTAGGGCAGCAAGAGTAATCTCTAGCATAGTAGGTAGTTTGATAGTCTGCGGTGTGGGAGGGGACTGTTGGGGGTGGGCACGCGGGGTAGGATGTGCATACTGAGATGCATCACTCGAGACACTGCTTATCGAAGACAGGTCGTGTGGTGGTACATTGTCATGAATGCTGGACACCAATATTGGTGAGTTATGTTGACCCGCGTAGAGTGAAATGGCATCATTATTAGTAGGGGTGTGGCATTCATGAATCGTCTGTGGAATACAAACCGACGAATCAGTGTTAATCTTAAAACGATTGCCATCCACTGCAAGCACGGTAGAATCGGATAGTAATTGTGGCATCAGAGCTACTTGGAGAGCTGCCGACCATTGGTGTTGTCGGGCAGCTCAGCAGGGAACATGCGCCATACATGAAGGGCTATCGGGCGCATTGTGAGCAATGTATGAGATTTGCCCAAAAGAAGTGCTTGTAATGACGCGATCATGCTTTTGCGAAGCCATACAGCCTGGAATTCTGCACTGAGAATTCAACAGTGGTGGAAATAAGGTATGAGACCTATGCAACACACGGAGGTTGTTCGCAACTGAGGCCGCCATATTGGAGGAAATCTCTACATTGTCCGGCATACCTGATTTCAAGGAATACAAGTGATTAAACATAATACAATCAAACTGGACCACAAACAGAATAAAATATAAAGTATGACAAGCAACTTTCCTGAGTACTGAGACACGAGCCTCAATATAGAGGACCGACTGCGCCCGCTGCGTCGGGGGAAGCGGGCAAAGCGGTACTTGACTCAGGTACTTCGATCAGTGTGTGCGCGCGCGGGTGCACGAGCATACACGTTTTTGAGCGTGAAAGGAGGAAGTCTGGCCCACGAGGGGGCGTTGCTCTGTACTTGGAAAAATTGTCCACAGAAACTGAAACAAATTAACAAACAAACAGAATAAATCCGTGGTCAGAAGGAAATAAAGTTTGTGCTGTGGCAAGGGCAATCCTATACCTCGTTGGAAGCAGGAAAGCAAGTCTGTGTGCACACGCTGCAGAAAGCGCGTGCGAGTGTGCGAGCATACACATTTTTGAGCGTGAAAGGAGGAAGTCTGGCCCACGAGGGGGCGTTGCTCTGTACTCGGAAAAATTGTCCACAGAAACACAGGTGCGCGCACCAAAGGGGGAAATCACTGGGAGGATGTATTTTTTTCTGAAGTGTTAGCAATGGGATTCAAGTGGACCTGACATAAAGTACCAACCATGGAAGAAGGAAGACAACAACAGCTGTGGGACACCTAGAGGCGATACTACTGAGATATATGGAACTTACATCAAGGCATAACCCCCTACCAGAAGCTTACCATGAGCATAAGAGGGAATTTGTATAGTGCATACATCAACAGTGTTCCTAAAATATTCCTGTGTCCAAGCCCTTGTTCAAAGCAAGGTCACATGATTACCTGTTTGTGGTAAATAAATGAAATAAAGTTGCAGAGTTGATAGCTGACTAGATCTGCTAGCCAGTTACACGAAATTGAGACCCTGAGAAAAACTGAATGACGATCTGGAGATTTTGGTGCCAATGACTATTCAGCCAAACACCACTGCCACAAGTTACCCAAACCTACCAAAGTTCCAAAAGAATATACGAGTCCCACCAAAACCTTTGAACTTCAGAAGATGACAATTTATGCTGTCTTTGCCACAGTCCTTTGTACCAAGGGCCACATCTGAAGAAGGCATGGAAAAGAACAAGGTCGTTTTGCTGAGTTTTTGCTGTGAGAAGGGAAATCCATTACAGGGTGGAACCAGATCCAAAATGTGATGGGCAACCCTGCCAGCAACTAATGGTCCAAAAATGTTCTGAAATATGTTATAGAACTGGCTCATGCCCATCCTATAACTTTAGGAATGGCTAAAACACAAGACCTTATCTTGTGTAGGTTCTACTAGCCAGTACTATACAGCAGCATTAAAAGGTACTGTCAACTAGTCTGTAGGCACTCCTACAAAGGCTGCCTGTCTTGATGCACCTTTTGAAAGAGCAGTAATAGATATTAAAGGACCCCTCCAACTATCTAAGAGTGTGTTTCACTATATATTAAGTATATATTTGGAATCTTGCACTATGCTATTCATTGCCCGAAGTGGGCCAGCATTGCCTAGAGCATCCTTACAGTTCTATCTCTAACAGATAAAGATCCTGTTCGTGTCTTAAGTAATGAAATAGATAAAGGCTCCTTTGCTAATCATGGCCAAATTGTTTTTATAAACTTCTGATCTGCATGTACTTATCCACGTGCATTTATAAGATAAATTGTTGCATGTGAGAAGGGGCACACATACCAAAAGCCTCTTCCAATGGGGTTTCCAAGAAGTGCAGACCATAGTCATAATCAAACAGAAGATTGAAATAGAACATTTCTTCAAACGTGCAGGTTCTTATTCCCTTCCAGTTTGCACAACACCTGAGAAGTCCAGCTGATACTCATGGCCTATCCCTATGTGCTGTGAAGCCTCAGCATTCTGGGACATACTAGACTGATCACCTGATTCAAGTGCCAGACTAACACAGACTTGACGCAAACAGGTGCAACACTGCACTCAACACCCCTAAATGCCATACCAATTAACCTCCTTACAATACCTTCCTCCACAGGTGTGATCTGGGGTTTCTATGGAGATATAACATTCACGCACCTTAGTATTTCTGGCAGAGAATCGGGTTTGTAACATCTTAATGGATTACATCACTGTAGAGGAGATCCCAAATAAAGCCTGCACTCCCATCGCCCATTTTGAAGTACCAGGAATGTTCACACCAAAATATGTGACGTATGATGAGCAAATAAACCAGCAGAGAGCCGCAGTAGGGCTCTGCCCAGTACCCATCAGAAGAGCAACACCTATTGAAGTACCAATACCCAGACAACCATGGACAGTAAAGTATCCATTGAGAAAACCCTACCAACAAATGAGACGAAATGAAGATTGCCTAAGTACCGTCCCGGAAGAAACCAAAAAGGCCTTGCCAACCCAATCACAATGGACCAAACAATCTAGGGTCCTATATTTAGTAGAACCAATGGGACATCGTACTTTTAGTGACGTCTACAGTAGTCATTTTGAAGGAAGGGCTTAGACGCCCATCTGACAGTATTTACCCAATCCCCTCACTTCGTTACCATATACAGATATAGTACCTATGTTAAAGTTACCTTTTCCTAGCCAATAGAATTGCATGTTAACTTTTAAGTGTAACACATCATTATGACGAGTTTTGAGTATAAATGTCACTGTTTGTATGAAGTTTGTTGGAGTTGAAGCGAGACAGAATATCGCATCACTTCTGATTGCCATGACTCCCCGTTTTGTGTACTTGCATTAAACGGACTCCCTTTGCCAAACCATTGAGTTGTCCTTATTAATTGGTGTTGGAGTAATAAATCTGCACCCCCAGCCATCTCAAGGTGCAGCTATCTCGTCTTAAAGTACTTCGGAGCAAACCTCGGCTCTATGGGCCAGTCGGGGGTCTCCTGAGTACACTTGGTAGCAGAGATTTGAGGGTTATCGATTATCAATTATTGATTTAAATAAGATACCTATTGACCGTCGACATAAAGTAACTCTAGGTCTTCAGCAATATCACAAGTCCTTTGCCATTCGGCTGAGTAGACTGTGAAGCTTCCCGTAGACAGTGCTAGTGTAAAGAGACTGCAGACAGGGCCTGAAGGGACCAGTGTTCCCCACGCATCCCTTCCCATTCCTATGGGTGGCTGAACGGGTAAAAAACCGAAGAAGGCGGTAATGAAGGCGGTGATCCCAAGGGTCCAGAGAAGAACCATGCGAACGGTGAGTGAAAAAGACTAATGTTCTGGCAAAAGTGCATGCTCTAGAACAAGTAACGGGAAAAGGTAATGGAGGGAGGCGGGAAAAAACTAAATATAGTTAGAAGTAGAGAAGACTGTATATATATATATATATATATATATATATATATATATAAGGGTATAATGACTTGGGAATAATTAAATAAATAAAGGTTACCCGGGAGGACACCCGAGAAGAGAGAGGTTACCGGGGTAGACACCCGAGAAGTGAGAGGATTCACCTTATTCCTACGCTTTAATATAGCGGCTAGAAGAAACGTGTACCCAGAGTGCCACATAATGGGGAACAAATAGACTATCTCAATGGTTAAAGACGTTGTGAAAGGGGTACGTTTACACTCCATGAAGGGGTAATGATTAGAGGCAGAGATATATGTGTCCAGCTGGTGTTCAACTAGTCTGGCAAGCGTCTGTCTTACATGTTTTTGTTGTGACGTCATATGAAAAAGAATTCTTGAGAAAACTGATTTAAATTTTAGGCGATTGAAGAGCTGAGATAGAATCGCATATGAATTGATGTTTTTTGAGTAAATTAGAAGGTATAAAATTGTGTGGAACAATTTGGATTGGAGCTTGCAGTGTTTGGTGCTCGCTCATATTGTTAGAAGTTGTTTAAGCCACACGAAAGCGTTGACAAGTGTTATATAAGATGAAAGGGAACAGATTTAAGCATGGAAGATATGACTCCATTGGCACACTTATGAAAGCAGTTGCCAAAACACGCACACAAGCTAAATAAATACAGTACCGAGTGGGTTAAAGGTACCGCCCACAAGATGTTTATGCCATGGCAACAAAATGGGTCCTTATCTAAAGCTGTCTTACAACATATGACGACATAGTTGCATGTCATATACACGGACAAAAGGCTAGAAAAACGCCTCACTGCCCTGGAGCTTTGGAAAATGTATGAGCAGGGAAAGAAGATTGTATACTTAATGTATGCATAGAGGGGGGTGAGACGCCGTGCCACCTGCCCCACCCGAAACGAAAGTTGAAGAAAGTAAGGACGAGGGATTATACCCACTGAGAGAACTCAAAGCAGCCACGGGGAACAGCAACCCCGCATATGAGTCACCTACACATAGTAGTAACGAAAATCAAGGGAAAGATAAGGATAAGAATATTGCCTCCGCAATCCCACATGACAAAGGGAGACGTGATGACGAAAGAAGGGATCAGGCACAGACAAGTGAATCTCTCGACAAAGAAAGAGAAGGGAAGAGGTGGAAGGGAAACAAATATAGAACTGATGAGATAGCATTCACAAAAGACGAATGGATGGCAGGGCAAATGTTATTGAAACTTGATAGCAAAGGCATTGATGACACGAAACAAAAAGAGAGGTTAGATGAGACACAGAGAAAGGGGAAAGAGAAGGAGTTGAGAGACGAAAGGATAAGAAAGAAAGACATACAAAGGCGAGAACAGCTATATTGCAAAGAACAAGAGAGACAGCTTGATCACAACCCAAGAGCAGCCATTGATCAAGACAGACAGAAACAACAGAGGTTAGAGGAAGATGAAAGGATACACGTGAAAAGGATAAAGAGACGACGAGATGAGGAAATTCTATGGGCAGATGAATGTAGAAATGAAAAGAGAAAGGAAGAAGATAGGGTCAGAGAAGAGGCAAGGAAACGCAAAGAATTTGATGACGATGTAGAACGTAAACGAAGACAGAGAGCACGCGATCTTGAATATCTGGGGAGAGAGGTTAAAAAACCCGCTCCAGTTGTAGACTGGGAAGACATCGAAGAATTCTTTCCTGAGTACAATTTAGTACCAGGCACGCCTAGGGCAAATATTGACGATGACTTTGACACCAGAAGCATCAGAGAAACGATCGATAGAATATATGATGAGATGGGGCTAGAACAAATACCCCAAGGGGAGGGGGAAGACAAGCGCCTAGAGAGCACTCAGCTGTACGACATTGAGGATGTCTCCCAAAGTAGTGGGAATAGAGACCTATCCCTGGATAGATTAGAAATAAGTAGGAGTCAGGAGAGGAACTAGTTGGGTATAGACAATGTCTGTCTCGGAAAGGGAGGAGCGCGAGGAAAATGAGGAAGAAGGACGGAGTGAAAGACGACTCCCAAGGGAAAAAGGAATACGGTGGTCAGACACTAGCGAGGCTGCACCGAGAGCATCAGAGTCAGCCACGCAGCCTGACCAACATGAAGAAGTATCTCACGGTCAGAGGGGATGTCTTCGCCGCCCTATGTGGACAGGCTAAGGGCATTGCCAGGTAGACAGTGATGCAGGAATATTACCCCTGCAATAGACAGAAGAACAATGAGAGAACAGAGAGAGGGCTACACATTCCAATTTCCGCTACTCTAGAAGGGGGAAGTAAGACCGCAATATAATCCATGGCGACACATGGATCGAGAAAATTTGAAAAACAAGCCGCCAATGCTGACAGAAAATGGAGACATGAGTTACAAAAAATGACAGGAGGAAACACGTTAGCTATAGGGGACATTAAGGGTCTCCTAATCGCCATACTTGGTGAGAGAGCAGAAGATGTGTGGGCACGAGCAGCCTACCCTGGCATAAACACAATTAATACAGCGCACAACAGAGCTCCATTTAACAACTGTAGAGCTGCGGTATTGAAAGCATTACGAGTACTATACCCATATACTTCAGATATGGGAGCTATAATGACAGGAAAAATTAAGGAGTCTGAAGATCCGTTAATTTACATACAGAATTTTCAAGACGCGTGGGTACTCGAGACTCATGAATCTTGGACGAAATCTATACCTGTATTCTACCATATATTGTGCCAAGGGCTGCCAGAGCCGGTACAGAAACAATTCAAGAAATTGGTAGGAATTGAGCCTAAACCTTGGGCAGAAATACAACTGACCATCGCACACTATTGCAGATTACTGCAAGAAAAGAATCGCAAAAAGGAAGCAACACGAAAAGATAAGGAAGCGAAGTTGGTGCAGAAGAAATTGTCAAAGTATGCTCTTGAGGGAGCCATGATAACTGGTGCAGCTGAATCGAGCATGCAGCAGGTGACTAATCAACAGCAGAGCAGTCAGAACAATACAGGGTTTTACCCCAGGGAGAGGATTTAATGGAAGAGGATGGCAGAGTAATCAGGGAGGTTTCCAAAATAACCAAGGAGGTTTTCAAAATATGCAAAATGGTAATCAAGATATGTCAAACGGGCAAATGATCCGACTACCGCCAGTATGTTGGCTGTGTGGAATGACGGAATGACAGGGCATTTGGCGCGCACATGCAGAAATCAAGGCATGATGCAGAATGGCCAAGGAACAGGAGCAGGCATGGCAAATCCACCTGCAGTTTTACAGCAGGGTGGTGCACAGAATCACACGGTGAAACAACAAGTGCCAGGAGTGCAACAAGGGGTGCAACCGCAAAGCATGGGGAATTTTCCACAAGGGCAATCCAAACAGGCACCGCTGCAACTATCGTAGACGATGAGCAGAGGGCAGACCATGAACCCTGGAATGGGAAGTAACAATGGGAATTGGGAAATTCACCAGCACACACTGGGCCAAATTTGTATGTAAACTAGGATAGCTCACTGGGAACCCTGATGTGTTCTATCCCATCAGTGACACCAGACCCTCACAGGGAACCTAGGGTGGATGTTGTTATAGGGGATAAAGAATATTCCTTCTTAGTTGACACGGGTGCAACACGCTCGTGCAAAGGTGAAGGCACGTTTTCCTTGTCCGGCGAGGCCATAGATACTCAGAGTTTTACAGGAAATTCATGTTCCCTTCACAAATGCACTTCCAGTCTCCATAGGAGAATGTGAGATGAATGTGTCTTTACTATATTCTTGGCAGACCCCAGTAAACATTTTGGGTCGAGATTTAATGACAAAATTAAACGTGACAATCTCGTTCACGGAGGAGGGCATAGTATGTTCCACTCCAGGAATGCAGTACTCAAATGTATGTGAAATGATTAGAGCATACTCAGGACGAATAGCCATGAGGGCCATACCATTAGAGCCAGAAATGTTCGCATATGGTATGCATATGCTTATGGCAGGTTTGCCAGGCCTTGCAGACAAAGTTATGAGAACCCCTGATGAGTTCTTATTCAGACCCAGAATACCGATGCATGAGGAGAAGGGACAAGTTTTTCCCTTGATGATACACACGGCTGCAGTGCAAGGGAGAGTGGCCTTGATTGATGTTAATGGCGACGAGCGCCGACAATGGTGCGCAGTAATCGCCATTGAAGAAGGATATCGAGTGACCAACGTCACCGATGACGTTCTGTTTGAAGCACAAACAGATATGGGAGAGACAATGGTGGAAGTGAGTCTCACCTTTTGGGTAAAGATGATTAAAAGAGAAGTACCTCAGAGAATGATGATGGCACTAAATCGTCCTGAATATTTTGATGACGATATAGCCAAGGTGCCTGTCTTAGTATGGACTACAGGCCCCTATCACGTAGGCCTCTTGAAAGGGGTTGGAGAAGTGAAGATTAAACTGAAACCAGGAACAATTCTACCAAAAGCCTGACAATATCCCATGTCCAGAGAGGCAGAAGAGGGGATTTTTAAGACAATTTCTGCTATGATAGAGCAAGGCATTTTAGTGACATCCGAGTCGTCATGTAATACGTCAGTGTACCCTGTGAAAAAAAGTAAAGGGGGATTGTGGAGGCTAATTCAAGACCTAAGGCCAATAAAATATATTGTTGAGGCCGAGTTCCCTTTAGTCCCTAAGCCGGCTACAATTCTATGTAATATACCTTTTGAGGAAAAATATTTCACGGTGATTGACCTTTAAAAATGCATTTTTCTCAATCCTGTTGCACCGTGACTCACAAGATCTGACGTCATTTACGTTCAGACAAATGCGTCTGAAAAGCACGAGGCTGCCACAGGGGTACTGTGAGTCTCCTTCTATTTTTAACAGAGTCCTGCAGATGGATTTGAGCAATATCGCACTAGAAAGTGTCGTCCTGCAATACGTGGATAACATATTAATCTATAGCACAACAGAAGAACAATGCAGGCACGATTCTGTTCAGCTATTGACTATACTGGCTAAGAAAGGATATAAGGTTGACAAAGAAAAGTTACAATATTGTCAACAAGAAGTGCTGTGCATAGGCCAGCTGATCTCACATGAGGGAAAGAAAGTAACCCCAGAAAGGGCTGAAGCCATATTTAACACAGCTAAGCCACACATGATAAAGCAGATGCAGAGCTTTTTAGGCCTATGCAACTATGTGAGGGCATGGGTCTTCGACTACAGCTCTTACACCAAGCCTTTACTTCAGGCCCTAAAGAAGTCCAAGTGACGAAAGAAAAGATTGAATGGTCTGAGACCATGAAGAAAGGATTTGCTGAACTCAAAAGAGCCATCTGCACAGCACCAGTTCTAGGGATCCCCAATTATGAAGAGGAATTTTACCTGTTTTCAGACAGAAATGGCAGCGTTATGACGGTAGTACTCACACAGAGAACCATGTTGGGGCACAAGCCCCGGGCATACTACAGTGGGAATTTGGACCCAGTAATGAGAGGTCATTTCCTGTGCGAACAAAGTTTAGCTTCCGCAGCGTTCTCCATAGAGAAGGCTACAACCATTGTGATGGGCTACTCAATGACGTTGTTCGTCGAGCACTCACTATTAAAAAAACTAAGGTGAGGACCCCTACATGGGCATCTGGGGTAAATTCAAAATATACTAAACAAATAGGATGCCGTTTGTGCTGAAAAACTCAATAAATGTGTTTCAGAAAATGCATGCTGAGGGCCAGAGAGTGTGTTCTTATTTAAAATATATCATTTTATTCTGTTACAATTTCATAAAATACATCATTTCTAAACAGTTATAAGACAACAATTAATTTCCAACATATATTTACAGCAAACAAAAGTTTTTTTGTTCAAATAACGCATTGTTGTGTAAACATTTCTCCCATACATATATCGCTAATACACAATTCAACCATTCATTTTCACAACCAAATCTGGTTTGTATAAAGGGCATTCTAAATAACTTTTGCAGTAGTAATATTCCTACTTTGACAGACCACCATTATACATCAACTACACGTATCCAAGATTATTCTAGTAGTATTCTTCTGATCATTGGATTTCCTTTTGTATAGTTTCGACTTGACATCAATTGGCCAGATTTTTCATAACCATTGGTCAACGTCTTCTTCAGGATTAGTAGACTTATTCAAAGGCTTTATCAATGCTACAACATATAAAAACAACAACACCATGATTTAAAATATTAACTAATGCTTAAAAACATAAGCAAACAACATTGTTAAAAAACACAATCTCTGAACTCCCTCAGTATGCTACCGTTATTTCATCACAATTTTTTTAATATAGTCTCAAACCCAGAATGCTTGGGGTTAATTAATCTACCTGTGCACAAAAAGATAAATAAATTACCACTGTTAGGATGGGCCAATAAGTACCCAACTGTCTTCAAATAGAAACCAGGAAACACCCTTACTATACATTCCTGCTAAAGCTGAAATATCAGCTTAAACAAATATATATAAGCCCGCAAAGGTGCACCATAAAAAAAGTATTTAAAATATCTGTGAAAAAGGCAATCTCATCTATACCTTTAAACGTCCTTTTTGAAAACTCTTTTTGCAGCTTTGCAAAAAAGTTCCAATTCTCGTGGGTTCCTACTGTGTCTTCTCACTAGCGTTCAGTGAGTAAATACACATTTTCTAGTTCCACTTCAGAGGCAAAGTTTTCTGCTAAATTTAATTACTGTAGTCATTGAAAACAATAACAAGTACATTTTAGCTGAAACATAATATGTTTCTTATTTGCAAAAGCGGTGTTATATCCTTATGCTCTAGGTCTTTAAAGTGCTAGTGGTTGCAAAGGTGTATCAGATTTTACACAAAAAAGGCATTTTACCTTCACTAAGCATCTAGCAAACCAAGGCACACGTGCTTCCCTACTGCAAAATTCGTCCAACTGTTATTGGCTTAAAGCGAAGGGGGGTGGAGGGGGAAAGAAAAAGAAAAAGAGAATAGTCAATGGACTTTTCTCTTTACTTAACATAAACATTCATCTGGGAGAGGGTCCTAAACTAGCTTACCTTAGTGCTTGCTTCAAGGTCAAGAGTCTCGCCTGCTCGAAACAACGCGAGGAACAGCAACACAGAGGTCAGCTGCGCCAAACTGAGCACTAGATTTACTTCCTGCTTACCTGTAAAGAATAGCTGCACTCAAGTCTACCAATCACGCGGCAGCTCCTACAAACATGAAGGAAATAGAAAGAGGACTAGGCGTTACCTCATTGTGACACAAGTCCATAATCTGGGAATAGAAACAAAAAGCAGACTATTTCTTCAGAATTTATCTGAGCAAAGTTGCTCACTGGTGTATAAAGATGGAATGCAACAAAGGCTAAAAAAGTTAATACAGCCCAAGCGAATCAAAAAGGCACACCTAAATGCCTATTTTGTCATTTGAGAATAACGTAACTACCAACACCGGTTCATAACATTTCCAGACACAAGGGTATGCTAACCATAGCAGATGTATTAACTCCATTCCTCCTGCGAATTGAGCCCATCAGTGTAACTTTTGGTATGATAAATCCACCATTGTTCCCTTTGTGAAAGCCTTTTGGCAGTATTTGCTAAGTCTGTACCTCTTACTTTCTCAATGGCCCACCATTTTAAAGTATCTGGGTTATGATTAAATTCCAGAAAGTGAGCCACAAGGGGTGCATTAAGCTGTTTATTCCTAAGTTTCGATCTATGTTCAGTGACTATTAATTTCACTGGGCGCAATGTCTTGCCTATGTATGTTTTTCCACAAGGGCATACAATAGCATAGATTACATTACTGCTGTTGCATGTAGTATGGTCCCTCAGAGCCCAAATCCTCTTATTAATAGTGATGTTTTTGCAGGGTGTGGTAAGGTTACAGTTGCAACATCCACTACAGGGGTAATGCCTAAGACTACTGGCATGCCCCATAGAGTAGTAATTAATGGTTGTTTATCTTGTATACTACTCCTTTCTGCTTTAAAGATCCAATTTTTTATATTCTATCCTTTCTTAAAGGCAAACATTGGTGTAGCCAAGGTCGGTAAGTTTATTTGAAGCAAAAGCCAATGTTTGGCTATGATCTTTTTTTATCTTATTTTGATGTGTATTAAATGTTAATGCACATACAAGTCGATCATTTGATGGTTTGTGTTCATCATCTTTTTTGTACAGTACTAGTACAAAAATCCAGTTGATAATTTACTAGTAGTGCATTTATTATGTCCGTGGACAGCCGCGATGACCGCGGACATGGCGAACACATCAGGGGCGCCTGCCACCTAAACAAATACAGCATTTGACCCATCTCTTCCTTCCCAACCCTTCCCAACACACTCCCCAAAATTGCATTTTGCCTCTGTTCGCCGCTGTGCTGTCCGCGGATCCAAGATGGCGGGTGCATCGAAACAATGTGACGCACCTCACGCCTCACTTCAGCCAATCAGCGAACACACATTGTGTGTCTGCGGATATGGCGCTAGCCAATTAACCAATCGGTGTCCTGTCCGCAGAGCGAACAGGGCAATGTGTCTGCGGAGCGGACATAGATATCACTATTTTTTTTGCCTTACGTTTGGTCATTTAAAAAAAACTACTGGGCAGATTTACACCAAATTAACAAAAGCACGCTTTCGGGACTAAGCTGCCGTTCCTGCTGCAAATTTGGTGGAAATCCATCCAGCGGTTTGAGCTGTAGGCGTGAGCAAAGTTTTGTCTGTGTGAAAAAAATACATTTTGGGACTGCCCCTATAGCTTTGCCCCCCCCCCGGACCAAACCTCACCAAACTTTGCAAAATAATTCAGAGTGGGCCATATACTTTTTTGCAAAGTTTGGTGAGGATTCGTCCAGGGGAGCAAAGTTATAAGCCGGCCAAAAAGTGCTCTTCCTATGGGATTAGCAGCTTAACCATAACTACATGGCCGCTACTGCAGGCCATTTAATATAGGAGTTTTATACATACAATTACAAACATAACAATAAATCAAACCTTAATATGTGTAGCGAGGAATGTAAATAAATCAATGATATCCAAATTCATGTTCTGCAAATATCTCTGAATAACAAGAATAAAGGCATTGTTTTGCACTCCATACTAACAGTAATATTGCAAGTGTGACAACTACGGCTGCAGGGTTAGGGGTAAACGGTAAACGAAAGGGAGCAGGAGGCGAAATGGAAGGGTCAAAACAATTGGGTAGTTCATATTTTCAGAAAACATCAATTTTTGACAGACCTAATTTGTACTTGTTTATGAAGGATCCCCATATCTTAGCAGGTTTTCTAAGTGGTTTTGTTCTTTGAAATGGAAACCTCTCATGACCAGCACCTAGAAAACCTATATTGGGTAGAAATCATCATAAAATAACATTTAATTCATTCTTACCACGATAACTGTGTAGGTCTCGTAAATTCTTAAAAATCCCACTACACCTGGAGGATGAGTTCCTTAGTTTATATACGCTACCTAAGAGATATTCACTTGCTTCATGGTGAGGGGTGACTAAATATATTTTTCAGTGCTTTCTATAAAATGGTACATGCTGGTCTGATAGCACAGCGGGTAGAGCGCTCACTTTGACATCTGTGCAGAGCCTGCTGACGCAGGTTTTAATCCCGGTGAGGGGCCAAACTCAGCCTTTCATCCTTCTGAGGTGGATAAATGAGCACCACACACCGTGTGTAATAAGCAGCGCTCAGATGCTTGAGGGTTCGTATCAGTATATAAATGTTAAATTATTATTATTATAAGCACACTTCATATTTGTTGCAATGCTGCCACCCGAGCATCAGCTATGTACAGTGATACTTTTATTTGCCATGTATTTACTGCAAAACACAGTTGTTTGCCGCATATGTCAAATAAATGTTACAAACATCCCCATACTCACCAGCAAGATTGTGTACCATGCAAAGGATACTTGCCCTATATAACATCTGCTCGCCAACGCAAGTGGGAGAGTAGATTTTGCAAGCCCTGCTGTGCCCTATAAAAATAAATGGAATGTATTAAACATGATGAAGAGTAAACTGGGCAACAGTAATGTAAGGAAGAAACATAAGTGAAACAACAATAGCACACATAAAGAACCAGGGGCCGCACAACAAGTTTTGCTGACTAAGCAGTGCTAACACAGCGAAACAGATTATCATCACCAATGTGTGCTTAATATGTCCGAGTTATGGTTAATCCCCATTTTCATTGCCGTTTAGAGGGAGTACTGTCTCAGGTAATACAGCCAGACGTAGTTCCTCCAATTTTTGGGAGGAAATACCTCCAAGCATGTTCTAGAGGTATTTCCTCCTAATGTACTACAAACTGATACTTTGGTGGACTGGAAAAGCAGATAATAAATCTCTTAACACCAGTTTCTCAAGTTACTGTAAAATGTACAACGGGGCCTGTACCTTTACATCTTAATACATATATGGAATTTTAAGGTTGATGAGCTGGTGAAAGTCTGCGTGTGTATACGTAGGATTATGGTGACAAAGGCTTTCTACAAAGTAACCACTTCTGTGCCTGGTTCATATACAGTTCCTCCGCCTCGGACCCTCTCCCTCAACTTTTGTAAATCTCCAGCACTACCAGAAATGTCGTCAGGTGTAGTACGATAGTCGCTTGTTGTGTTGCTCTCCTTCTACCCCCCTTCCCTCACCTTTTGTCATTCCCCTGCACTACCAGAAATGTTGTCTGGCCTAATATGATAGTCGCTTGTCTGTCTCATCTCCTACCTCCCCCTCCCTCCCGCTCCCCTTATCATTGTCAAAAGCTCTTGCACTATCTGAAATGTGGTCAGGCCTTGTACGATAGTTAATTTCACATTCTTAATGTCTCAAGGCCTTGTAAGAATGTAATTGTATTTTCCTTTGCTCCCTCTCTTGCCTTGAAGCACTTTGAAACACATGTGTGTATAGGCGCTATACAAATAAACTATCAATATCAATACGGTCAACTAGTTCTATGAGAGGCCCTCAGACATTCCTTCTGCTTGAATTAACGGGGCAAATGTAATGCATCCTCGTTGAGCTGTTAGAGGACACCGAAACCCTGGTAACCCTCTCTCTGCAGATGCCCCTAGGCACTTCCATGGCCAGTCTCTTAAATCCAAGAACCAGGCCCAAAAGAAGTTGGAAGCAAAAGGCAAGACTTGGGAACAGAAGAACGTGTTTTGAATTACAAGCCAGGGGCAACATGTTGACTGCCAACTTGCTACTCAGCTTGCTTTCCTTAGCACAAACCAGTTAATTTTGGTAAGCAGTTATGATAATCAAATCTACACACTGAATGCCTTTCAATGCCATAGTTATATAGCATTGGCAAAGCCAATATGTTTTACTTGTGTGTAGGCATTGTACAGAAATGTGCCAATCGTTTACCATTTGCTGGCATTTGGCATCATGTGTCCAAGGAGTTAACATTAGTTTCTCTAGTCCTCATACTATGAGGCAGGATTTGATTTTATATATAAGCTATTACCAAAAGAAAAGCCCAGGCATTCACACAAATGCCATTTCTTTGCCATAAAAAGGGCCTCATACTCACATCATTGCCATTAAATGTCCAGGATCTCAGATCATTGGCAAGGTCGGGTTTAAATGAAAAAGTGCCTTCACTGCGGCCTTCCACCTCTTTCCTTAACACAGAAAGTGTGCATTCTTCTCTCCCTGTTCGTCATGGAGCATGTACTTCACATCATTCCGTGACGTGTGTACACATTTGCAAAACACAATTTTACACAAATAAGGATACCCACACCAAAGAATGATTGTGATGCAGCACTATCCAGTCAATCTCCTCACCCTCTAATAAGTACACGATGAAAGTTGCCAATTGATGCCTGTGTCGCCATCATCGAAAACAAGAAAGTGAGCTGTATCTAAGAGAGAAGGAGATGTTATAAAAAAATGACTTACATCTTGTCTACTGTCTTTGACTTTAAGTTGAGGGACAAAAAGAGAATTGTTGTACCTTTACTAACATCTAAATGGCATGAAGAGGCCCTTGGAGTGTGCCTACATTCCTCTTACAGTTCTGGGAGCCATAATTAACATTGGTATGTCACATAGTAGTGCACTGCAGGCTGCTTGTAGCTGCTTGTAGCAACACACCTGCTTCTATAATAGCAAGTAAGTCCATATCACCCTGCACAATTAACCACCACGACGTGCATGAATCCTCTGTGGTATTAACGACCAGTAAACATAGAAAGGCAACTGAATGTAAGTATGTATTGTGGTGTTGGTGGAGTAAGAAGTCGGACAAAGGGGTGGCATGTTTCACAAAAGTCTTATTTAAAAAATAAAGAAAAGAACCTACCTCTCCCTATCTCAAAGGGGTTATCCCCTACCTAAACAAATATCAGCTTGCATGCTCGTCGTCCAGCTGTTTGTCCAAAATAAAGTGTCTGTCCTATGTCCAAAAATTTACTTTCCTTACCACTAATCTACAAAAGGTTTCAGCATCCAAATGAAAATAGTACCAGGGGAATGACTCCCTTATCCCGGTGAACGGGATCAGCCTTAATCTGTTTTCCAACAATCCGTTGCTTTAGTTTCTGATTCAACTAAGAGAGTATGGTAAGGAGAATGACTCCCTTCTCCTGACCCAATCTGCACAGCCTTGATGGCTGTCTGAGAATAGTCATTTGCAATAGACCTCAAAAGTCTCTTCACTTCTTCCCAAGGGATCCAGAAAGCTTGCTTTACAGCTCCAGCAATTCTTCCCTGTCTTATGACACTATGAAGATAACCTCAAGACAGCTCTTGTTGTTTAGTATATTCTTGACTCTTTCTTGGATTACCACTGTGATGAGGTAGATTCCTCCCAATGCACTCTTGACTCATAGATATTTGGATCTTACTACTCAGATGAGGGAGAGTACTCCAGAGGCTCTCTTGACTCTTTGTTTGTTTGTTTGCTTGTTTATTATTTATATGGCGCACCCACCTGGGGGTATCTGGGCGCCTTTACATGGTAAATTACAGGAATACTTTCAACTTGTTACAACATTTACAAAGAAGGAAGAGGTGGTGGCAGAGCAAAGAATACATAATAAATTCCACTTGAGATTACAACATTGCATACAATGGGGGTGATAACAGTAGTGGCAAAAAGTGAAAAAAACAAATGAAAGCACAGTAAACACTTATGCAAAAATATACATACAGATGTGCAAAATGGTCCTCTGGGTATCACTGCTGTGATGAGGGAGATTACTCCTGAGGTTCTCGACTCTTGATTCTCAGGGTGGTACTGCTGTGACTAGGGAAATCACTCTCTCTTAACTCTTGAGCTGCCCCAAGCCCTACCGGTCTCCTGCTACTCCCGTTACCTGTTACATGTCGGGACAGCATCACTGGTTTTTCCTTGCGTTGCTTCAGCGCTTCTCGTTTCCTTCACTGCGCTCCCCGCTTCGTCCTTGCGGCTCCGCAGAAACTTGGCCACGTGGTTCTGGAGCAGTTGTAGGACCCCATGATCACCCTCCCTGAGGTCATGCCACTCCTGGCTTCTTTCCCACTCTTCCACTGGTTAGCAGCTTGGCTTCGACCGCAGCGCTCCGTAAACCGTACTTGGATGTCCCTGCCACTGGGGATCAGTGCTCTTAAAGCTTTGTGTTCCCAGGTTTGAACTTCCTGGACTCATGCTGGCTGCTCTATTTCCCAGTCCTTTCTCGCTCTTTATTCCCTGTGGCTGGTTCCTCCGCAGCGTAAAGCGTAAAGTCAAAGTCTGTCTTCACTGTTGTTGAGATGATCTGTATGCCTCCTTGGGTCCAACTCTTCTCAATACTACGGTAAGGCAACCTGTTATTACTATGAAGGTTTCTTTGGTTTGTCTTCATCTAGATCATATTAATTTGTGCATCAAAGGCAAAAGAGACATTACCCTAACAGACAGTAGTGTTATCGGGATTTCTGATAGGGACTTAGTACCAAGGGAAAAGGGGTTAAGGAGTTCCTTCATGGAACGGGAGCCCTTATCCCCATGAGGAGAGTCTCTCCCTGTGAGGTCCCGCTTTCCACCACCCCTAGGGGACTATTGGGTAGCAGCCTCAACTTTCTAGCCTTGCAGGGAAGGGCTCCCCCCCTGGGTAGAAGTCACAAGATTCTGTTAATCATCACAGTATGTATGTCGGTATGAATGTATGTATGTACGTATTGCTGTATATAGGGGATTAATAAAGCAAGAATCTAGCTGGGAAGCAATGCAGTGCAGTCCATCATGGATGAACCAAGGGTGCTACAAGTAAGGGTGTGGGGATATTAAAAGGAGCTAGGATGGATATGGGGAACTGGAGAAATTGCGGAGCTCCAGAGACGGAGAATTAGGGTTCAGTGGAGTGATCAGCAGTTTGAGAGATGTTCTTTGCAGAGTAGGGTCTTGGGGTCCTTTTTCAAGTGGAGGATGAAGGAGGCCAGTCTTATCTGTGTTGCTAACTTTTTCCGCATATAAGGTGTGCATCAGGATAGGGCCAGTATATTGTTTTTTCCAACTTAACGCAACAATCTTAATTTGCTCTGTTCCCCTATGGAGCTTATTTTCATACAAGAGTAATCGCTCAAGCTTGTGAACTTTAAACAGGGTCTGTCGCAGGGCCAATCACAGAGCATTTGCGTCTTCTCATCCACTCCCGTGGAGCTTGCTATTGTTTTTGCTGCACTCCAGTGTAGTATCTAGGGCAATCTGCAGTGCTTCTAGTCAGCTGTAAGTGTGCAAGGGGAAACCAGTATAGAATATTGCTTGCTCCCACAGATTCAGTTCTTAACTGCGTTAATGATACAACATAATCTTCAAATTCCTGGATTGCACTGAGCTTCCCAAGAGCATGAGTAAAAATATCGAAAAACACAAGGATTGAGATAAACAGCAAAGATATTTGTAAGGATGCACTGTACACATGTGCATTGACTCGCCCTTTGTTATGGAAGTCATTTGACCTGTGGGATTTGTCAGGCACAGTAGATATGGTGAGATCTCATACTTTATTAGCACCTGCAAACCTGAAACAGCGAATCAGAATTGTCAGAACCCGGGCTGCATATGACAATAGAAGGCTGCCTTCTGAGCATTTCCACTGTTTCCCCTGCACGCACCTCTAAACTCCAAGCGTTCCTAATTTCAAACATTCTTTGAGCTTGTTGTTCTTCCTCTTCCATTGCTCGTGTGCAGTCCCTCTTCTGCATCCAGGAAAAAAGAACATTTAATTTTTTCAGTTGGGTGAACTGGAAATGAACTGGCCTGCTGTTCATTTTTTGTAATGGTGGTCATATTTCATTTATAACGTGATACCGAAACATTTACTACAATTTCCTAGCTCTCATTTCCGGTCTCAGTTCATGAGGTTTCGTTTGAATTTATACCTACCAAGGGAAGTTTTAACCACTCAAAACCAAGGTGGATTAGACTTCAGCTGTAGACTCTGGGCAAACAGAGATAGGGTTGAAACACTAAAGCATATTATGCTATATTGTCCTGGATTAAAGGTTCTAAGAACGAATTTCATAGGGACATTTATTTTAGAAAGGAACTCGCTTAATGCACAAGAATGGTGGTCATTGTTTGTTTTGCGGATAATTTTGAATGATTTTTGCTATATTAACATTTTTAGATGAAGGTTTTAAAAAGTTGGTTAATGAAGACCTGTTTTCAACTGTATGAGATATTGATGAACTAGGCTTTATTAAGGACAGATAATTATTGGGAAAGTAATGTATTAATTCTTAGACATTTTTAGCAATTGTAGTGGAATTAATGGTATATCATGGAATGGAGAAATGAAATTGTTTTGATATAATTGTGGGAGAAAGATGAAAGGTTTGAAATAAACCAAGCATCATAATATGAAATGTAAAAAATAAATTAGATTTATTACCTGAAGCAAATGAAATCCCCATTTTGACAGTAGCAAGATGCACCTGCTGTTCCTAGAGCAGCTGACCTTAATTGAAGACCTTTCCTGCACTTATGTCTCTTAAATGGGGCTGGCTGGCCATTACCGACAGGTACTACCAACCACAGTGCACATTAATACACATGGACATCATTTGGGGTTTCCCAGGGGTTGCACCTGCGACCCCTGAGGTCTCCCTTGCTACCCCTGTGGTCTCTCTTGCTACCCCTAAAAAACTTTTATAAATATTTTTTTTTAATTCTTTACAGAAATTGAAGCTCCTGGGCTGTGGCCAGCGCCATGTGGCTCTTTGTTTCTGGAGTGGCTGGCTTTCTTGATCAGGCCTCTTAAAAAACAGTGGTTCCACAAGTGTAACACTTTGAGCAGTGACCCTAAATAAGAAAGAATAGGAATAACAAATAATCTCTCTTTCTGAAATTCTATACAATAATTGCTAGACTCAAGCACACTTCAGAGGGTGAGTCACTGATTTCGTCTGTTTTTAAACACCTCAAATTCACAATGCAGACGACAACTTCCAAATAGCATTTAGAGTAGAATAGGCATCAATTTCGCACTATGTATTTTGCTTTTCACAAGTTGTAGTTATAGCATGTTTTTTTCTTCCTTTGTCTCTTACGATCATCACAAGACATTCCATCTTGGTGTCCACGGTCACTTGACAAAATCTTTGTTCCTAAAAGCTTGTGTACAGTGCAGAAATGTTTGACCATAGCACATAAAAGGGCCCTTAATTTAATTGTGCCACAATTAATGCTTTGCTGTAATGTGTCTATCTTTCCTATCTCCCTGGCACGTTGTTCAGGAGGTTTACATGTATGAGGTAACAAGTGCCCAGAGCACGGGATGCCGTGTGAGTGCGCTGCTTTCCCTGTGTTACTCTAAATTCTTAATACAAAGTTATGAACCCTCCCAGTGGTGTGCATTTTGCCAACCTCTGAAGCCGAAAAAGTAGATCCATGCAGGCTTGACATGTGGCCAACTCTGCACCAGACCTGCAGATGAACTGGCCTGCTGTTAAATCTCAGTTACCAGTTTAATGGTACCCACTAAAGAGTGTAATTTGCTTTCTGACTTTGAGAACATTCAGACATGTATAGCCGGTAAGATATCTCAGTGGGTTGAGAGCTTGCTGTATTGATATGTATGTGATCTGCGGGTTGCGGGTTCAAATCCTGGCAGGGCCAACTCGGCCTTTCATTCTTCCGAGGTTGATAAATGAGTACCAACACAGGTTGGGTGATATTTTATGTATATTTGTTTGGACGTCTGCTTGCATTTGCAGTAATTTGGTAATATGGGCCTGTACACACTTATATTAACGATATATATGGTGATCCATTCTTGTCAGAAATGTGTATCACATTACAGTGATATTGTAACCATATTTTTCATACTTAGGAACAATGCTATGTGGTGCCACTTCCTGTTTTGCAAGGGGTGAAAGGTCATGTTTCATTGCTTCCTGTGATGTCAGTTCGGGGTGGGGTCACACACTTTGTGTGATGTCATCAGAGGTCAAGGGCTGTGTGATGTTACTTCCGCTACCCCTGGACTTTTGGCGAAATGACGTCCCTGTTCATACAAAAGATTAACGAACGTATCTATCCTTCACCCTTCATTCAAAACACTAAGCAGAGCCTTGCTGTATCTTTTTTCTGAGCTTTCATTAATTTGTTTACATTTATATTAATAGAAGCTATTAGTTTATAGTTGTAAGTAAAAACTGTTGAGTGGGTGTTCGTTGTTGCAACATGGCACTCTAATAATCTCTCAATTAGTGGTTTTACAAAAGCAATAACATTCTGCTCTCCTAAATCCTCAGCTGTTTGCAGGTCATTGATGACTTGATGACACTGTCTTCTGTTGTCAAGGTGATAGCTAATGCTGTTTTTGAGAATTCTGTTGCTTCTTCACCAGATGCCAATCCCAGATACACGCTACCAACACCAGTTATTAATGAACTATAGACTATGAATCTTTGCATGAACAGTGTCCGAAGATAAACTTGATAATGCCTATCTGAACACCTAAGGCCGGTCCCTTGTGTTTTCACTTCCAGCTAAAAAAAGATATAGACGGTTGTAAGACGTGGCATTGTCCTAACCATGTGACATAAGAGTTTCACTTTGCTTGGAAACTTCTTACTGTAGGGTGTGGTGTCGCCACTCTTAATTTGTTTAGAGGACGAGTCCTCTGTCTGTTGCCATTAATTAGTGGGCTGTGACCCACGGGAGTTAAGGGGCGGGGTTACCGCCAGACCGGGAGTTCGAGATAAGCAGTTGTCCAATAAAGACGTGTTTCACCCCAGCTCTGTGTCGGCTCATCCTTATCGATGTGTCCGATGAATGACACAACAGCGTGAGGCGGTCCTCGTGGAGGGACACTACATTGGCGACGAGGCGGACACGAAGTCCCACCGTGCCTGCCATCTCGGGCCCACCGCGCTCGTGGCGTGTTACCTGGCACCACTGGAAGCACTGGGCCCCATCCTGCTGGGGTTATCCAGAGAGGTGGGTTGGAACGTGAAGGCTCCCCACATTCAGAACGAATCTCCTCCCCTGCGCGTACCATATCGGAGCTCTGATGCGCACATCTCCCGCGGGAGGAGCAGCTGTGAAAGCTCCCCGCGTAGTGATCCATCCGGGCCGTGGAGTGAGAACGTCTCCCGCCAACGGCAACGAAACAGAGAGACCTGACCTGCGCACGTGTGTGCACGGCGGAACACCAGCAGGTGGAGCAGCGACTCCCTGCTCACACATTCCGGGCGGTTGAGGAGCACTGGCCTCCCGCCGATGGCAACGGCAAGGGAAACGACCTGGAGACGAGCAGTGGAGGAATGGCCCTCCCGCTCCAATGCGAGCACTCATAAGGGTAGGCACAAGCACCCCCCCCATGCAAGGCCCAACCTCACTGGACACAAGTGCCTAAGTCCGCATCTCGAGGGACAAAACCCACTGGGCCATCAATACACGGCGCAATACCTCCACGCCACAGGCCGTCTGAAGCCGCATTACCCACAAGGCCTCACAGGCCCGCCAACACGCAGCACAGCGCCCCCACCTTTTCACGCGAAAATTTCGTAAAACACTGAGTGGGGAAAAGCTCACGAGCCACCAGTATCTAGCGCAGCACCCTCATCCGGCACCAGCGCCCCACCACACCAAAAAAAAAGGAAATTTCTCCCAGCACATCTAGCAGAGAGGAGTACGAGTGGCGACAGCTCATGAGCGGCTCGGAAGGAGAGTAACTAACCGTTCCAGTGACTCCAGCCAGACCAGAACACCAGAAAATGACGGACAGCCTTCTAGCCCAACTGCCAGCAAATTTCGACCTCACCGACACCGGCACTCTCGGATCAAGATGGAAAAGGTGGTTGAGGGATTTTGAAGTGTGCCTAAAAGTGGCTGGCCCACTGGAAGACGAACAGAAGCTCAACCTCCTAAACCATGCGGTTGGGTCAAACGTCTGAGACATCCTAGAAGAAATACCGGAGAACAACATAGACACATACACCAAACTGAAGACAACGCTCACGGAATACTTTACACCCCACACCAATGTGGACTACTAACGACATGTATTCCACACCACAATACAAAACAAAGGGGAAACCATAGATGCATTTGTCATGAGACTACAATCAAAAATGAAACACTGTGATTTCAACAATTACTCCAACGACGAGGTCCTCAGGTCACAAATCATAGTGGGCTGCGAAAGCGCTGACTTCCACAAACGATTAATGCAACAGCCACGCAAACTAGACAAAATTCGACGCCTGGCATGATCAGATGCTGCTCTCGCGGCACAAGTAGAGGACCTGGACGACATAAAGATCCCCCATGGAAAACACGAGAGCCTCAACAGACTAGAAGGGACAGCAAGAAACAACAGCGACCCTTTCTGTTACCGGTGTGGACATGAATACCCCCACAAAGGAACATGCCCAGCAATGGGTCAGACCTGCTCTGCGTGTGGCGGTGAAATCCACTACAGGCCGTATGCTTAATTTTCCGCAGCAAAATGAGAGGGGCAGGAAGAAACAGCAAACCCACAACAGAACCAGAACAATACCCGCTGCCACACCACCACCGGGCAGCGCACCAGCCCCACGATCAAGGGCGCCACAGACACTACGACGAGCAACTGGAAAGAAGACAAGACAAAAGGGACTGGCGGGAGAGCAAGACCCCGCCTTCCAAAACAAGGAGAAGACCCCGGAGGTATGTACGATGCCTCATTGAGCAGTCACAGTCTGACAGTGTGTCAAGTGCGTCAGCAGACGAGAGAGCCCGGCGACCACAAAAACAACAGGAAACACCGCGGGGAAAGGGATAACTATATGCACTTGGAAACAACACGGCAAAAGAACACAGCCCAATAATCAGAATACAAGTCAATCAAACGGCAGCCGAATTTCTAATAGACACAGGGGCAACCGTAAATGTAATCAGCGAGGAAGTCTATGAAAGCATACCAAACGCCCCTCACCTCCAGCCAGCACGAGCACTCATCTATCCATACGGCTCAAAGACCCCCCTGGCATGCAAAGGATTCTTCATGGCGTTGTGCCGATACAAAGAACCAGAAAAAAACATCCCCATGCACGTGTTAGAAGCGGCCACCGAGAGCGGATGCATATTGAGCTATCAGGCAGCCATAGAAATGGGACTCATCCACATATTATATCGCCTCATGGTACACAAATATTTAGACCCAACGGCAAGCATTGACCAAGTCTTCCCGTCACTATTCCAAGGCCTTGGCAAATTGAAGGACAAACAGATCAAGCTCCACATCGACACCAGCATCCCACCTATAGCCCAACACTACCGGGGAATCCCCATCAACATTCAAAAGCAAGTTGAAAACGAACTGACCAAACTGTTGGAGGCAGACATCATTGAGCCAGCGGAAGGCCCCACCCCATGGGTCTCCCCCATTGTACCCGTGCCAAAAAGAGACTCCTCTGACATTCGAATATGTGTAGACATGAGGAGACCGAACGAGGCCATTCTGAGGGAACGTCACCAAGCCCCCAGAATAACAGATATGGTACACCTCCTGAGCGGGGCGACCGTGTTCTCCAAACTGGACCTAAACAAAGGTTATCACCAGCTGGAACTCTGCAAGAGCTCCCGCTACATAACAACGTTCGCAACCCACCTAGGGCTTTTTCCGATACAAGCTGTTAAGTTTTGGGGTGTCCTCCACGGCAGAAATCTTTCAAGCAGAAATTCACAACGTCATCAAGAATGTGCCAAATTGCTTGAACTACAGCGACAACAGAATCAAGAACAACACGATGACACGCTAATGAGAGCATGCATGACCTTAGAAGACGCACGGCTCACACTAAACAAGGAGAAATGTGAGTTCCGCAAGAGAACACTTCGCTTCTTTGGACACATATTTTCTGAGAAGGGCATGACACCAGACCCAGAGAAAGTCAGCGCGCTCCAAGAAGCTGAGCCACCTGCCACCACTTCAGACCTCAGATCATTCTTAGGACTTGCAAGTTACTGCACAAGAAACATACGAGATTTTGCCTCCATCAGTGAACCCCTCAGAGCCCTCACCAAGCTCAACACAGAATTCATCTGGTCACCCCAATGCCAAGAGGCATTTCAAATCATCAAGGACCGCATTTCTGATGCCCGAAACATGGCATACTTCGACCCCAAGAAGACCACGGAACTCATCGTTGATGCCAGTCCAGTCGGCCTAGGTGCCATTCTGACACAACTGGGCGACAGAGAAGGAAGTGAAAAACACATAGTATCCTACGCCAGTCGAAGCCTCTCCAAAACTGAGCAAGCCTACTCTCAGGCAGCGAAGGAAGTTTTGGCAGTGGTCTGGGCCTGCGAACACTTTCACTTGTTCCTGTATGGAAAGCCTTTCGCAGTTGTAACGGACCATCAGGCCCTCACCTTCCTCTATGGCAACCCTCAGGCAAAAATGCCACCCAGGATAGCCCAATGGGCACTTCGACTACAAGACTACCACTTTACCATCACACACAGGCCAGGGAAAGAACAAAACCCTGCAGATTTCCTCTCACGGCATCCAAAAGAAACATGCGGGCCAGAACCCTCCATAGCTGACCAGTACATAAAATATGTCATCCACAGCAACGCACCACAAGGGCTTGACATGGATCAGATAACTCAGGAATCCAACACCGACCAAAGAATACAAACCATACTGCGATGCCTAGAAACAGGGCGATGGAAACACGCTAAACAGATCCGAGAATCAATGAATGATGACACGAAACAAGACATCACCTGTTTTCTGGCCGTGAAGGAAGAACTCGCAAAATCAGAAGAAGGGCTGCTGTTAAAGGGTGCCAAGCTCATAATTCCGCGAAGCCTGCGACAGAAAGTACTAGAGCTAGCCCATGAAGGACACCGAGGGATAGTATCTACCAAAAGGATGCTAAGACAAAAACTATGGTTCCCCCAACCCCAATTAGAAACCTCAGTGGAAGAACTACTGCAAGACTGCCCTACGTGTGCGCTCGTAAAGCCAGACACATCACCTGAACCCTTGAGCATGACTGCACTGCCAGAAGGAACCTGGGAGGAAATAGCTGTCGACCACTTTGGACCCATGGAAGGGGGAGAGTACATATTGGTGGCAGTGGACGAATACTCGAGTTATCCCGACCTGCAGATAGCCCCGTCCACATCAGCGCATCACACCATCCCAGCCCTAGATCAAATGTTCGCAACCTAAGGAGTACCCAAGGTAGTAAAGTCTGACAACAGACCTCCGTTCACTGGACAAGACTTCCAAAGATTTGCGGAATACATGGGTTTTCGCCACAGGAAAGTGAAACCCCTGTGGCCACAGGCGAATGGAACAGTCGAAAGGTTCATGAGCAACGTTAAACGCACGACCCAAATTGCACTCATCACGGGAGAACCTGTTATACCAACTCATGCGAGACTACAGAAACACCCCACACAGCACCACCGGGAAAACACCACCAGAGGTGATGTTTGGGCGAACGATTAGAACACGATTACCACACATAGCGGTTGATGAAGATCAATATGAAAATGACACGAAATGAGAAAGAGAGATAAACTCATGAAATAGAACATGAAGAGGGCTGCTGACGCCACCCGCAGGGCCAAAGAGAATGACCTGACACCAGGAGACCTGGTAGTGGTCCGCCAACAGCGCAAAAGCATGGCCCTATTCAGCGAAGAACCCCTCATCATCATCAAAAAGAAGGGATCACTCATCACCGCAGAAGGAGACCGCAGATCTGTAACACAAAACTAATCTCATTTCAGAACCCCGGAACCCCATCCTCAGGTGACACAAACCTGGATAACACTTTCTCTCAATGGGATGCTCCCTATGAAGGAGACAGAGAAGACTCTGAAGGTGACACGACAGTAGGAACCGGGACCGGTCCACCGGCCAGAGTGGAATGTCGACCCCAGAGAACAAGGAAGAAACCCCATCACCTCATTGAAGAGATAAACTGAGGGTAGGACTAAATGTTTAGTAACGGGAGGGTGTGGTGTCGCCACTCTTAATTTGTTTAGAGGACGAGTCCTCTGTCTGTTGCCATTAATTAGTGGGCTTTGACCCACGGGAGTTAAGGGGCGGGGTTACCGCCAGACCGGGAGTTCGAGATAAGCAGTTGTCCAATAAAGACGTGTTGCACCCCATCTCTGTGTCGGCTCATCCTTATCGATGTGTCTTATGAATGACACGACAGCGTGAGGCAGTCCTCGTGGAGGGACACTACATAGTCATTATCAGATTTTGCAACTTATCTGTTTGGTTTTCCCTTGCTGTGGCTTAATCAGCATGGATAAAGAGAACATGCGATATGCACACACAACCTAATAAGGGACATGTTGCTGTGTAATCAGCGGAACATGGTTGAAAAATGTGTCTTCTTTTCACAATAAAGGTTCCCAGATGCGAGCTCAGCATATGCTTCTGTTGCTACAATCTGAAGCCCTTTAATGAGTGAGACAGAATCATATCTGGCATAGGTCGGTGAGCGTTCAGTCCCTCACAGTGCCGACTTTTCAGACTCCACTGAACGGTGGTTGGGGTCCACTGTCCAATTTTCTACACTCCCCTACTGAGTTCTGCACTTCTAGTCCAGAGTTCAACCTGACTTGTCATGCGTCCATCAGGGCTCCCAAAATCATACTGTCAGTTATTAGAAGATTCTTGGGCCAATTGAAAGAAAAAGTGTTAAGTCTGCACTAACTACTTTGCGCTATAAATAACATTGCATGTACGAAAAATACGTTTCACGCTGGGTGCTGATTCATGGATTCTAAAGTGCAAAGTAACCTGCAGCGCAAAGAACAATATGTTGCACCCGTAATTCCCACAACACACCTGGACGCAAGCAAAAACTAGCACTATCAAACAACCTTTGCGCCGGGCAAATGTCAAAATGTTATCAAGAAAAACTAACAAGTAATCAACATTACACCATGGCACCATCATCCAGCACCCCGGCGAAACTGCAGCCCGTACCGCCATAGTCAAAGCATCACCCCAGTGAAACTGCAGCCCGTACCCCCTAACTCAAAGCAGCACCCTGGGCAAACTGTACATCGTACGCCCACTGTGCATAGTCTGCCCTAGCTCAAAGCAACACCGCAGCGAAACTGTAGCCCACGCCCCAAAACTCAAAGCAACATCCCGGCGAAACTGCAGCCCATCCCCCCAAACTCAAAGCAGCACCCCGGAGAAATGTTGCACTGTCCTCCCAACTCAAAGCAACCCCCTGGCGAAACTGCGGCCCATCACCTGTAACTCAAAGCAATACCCCAGCGAAATTGCACATCGCCCCCCCAACTCAAAGCAGCACCGCAGCGAAACTGCACATCATCCCCCCTTACACAAAGCAGCCTATCGAAAATGCATCTGTCTCCCCTAACTCAAAGCAGCGCCCCAGTGAAACTGGGGCCTGTCCCCCAAAGCTAAATGCAGCACCCTCAAGTTGACCCTCATACCACTACCCCCACTGACCTCCACCCCAGGCAGCCTCCTCAAGACCTGCCTCCTCTCACCACCCCCACTGGCCACCGCCCCAACGTCTGGCAGACCCCTGCTAGTCTGCCCTCCTCACACTACCCCCACTGACCTTCACCCCAACCCCCACATGTCCACTGCTAGATCACCCTCCCACTTCCCCCAATGACCTCCACCCCAACCCACTGAGGCCCCCTGCTAGTCCACCCTCCTCCCTCTACCCCCACTACCTCCACCCCCAACCCAAAGCAGCCCCTTCATGTCCTGCCTGCTCCAACTAAACCCACATTAAAATGGGGAAGCTGGAGATTGGAGAGGAAGAGGACTCAATCCACCCAGAAGGGGAAGACTGGACCATTGAGGGAAGAAAGTTAGAGCAGCCCATGGAGGGGGTGACCAACAAGCACTTGGTGATTGATTCCAAGAAGGTCACCAGAATGGAAGATTTGCTAATGAAATTATGTCTGCCTGACTGAGTTCCTGTCCGGTTTTCCCAGGATCAGAAGTTGCATCTTAAAGGATAAATCAAAACAAAACCCCTGCCTATCCCATAAAGTTGTCCAACTTTTATCAGGGTAAAAACTCGGAAGTGAAAAGGACAGGAAATCCAGAGGGGGGTGCAAGCACATGTGCTAATGTCCTAATGCCCTGTGATTCCTCATTTATATATCAAATACAAAGAGAGATGTGGTTTCTTTTAGGACTATTATACTTTGAAATGAAAAATGAAATTCAAAACTAAAATCATTGTGGCTGCCACATTTGGCTGGCACCTTGAAGTGGATTACCTTGGTAAAGTAAAATAGTAGTTGAGAATATCGACAGTTGTCAAAACTAGTGTTTAGTCATGGAGGGTCATATTGCCCTGCATGTACTATCACCTGCGAGGATATCATGTAGTTCCACCAGAAGAGACCATGATATAAACTGGATAAATATATATCAACTGTATAACCATGCAATCACGTTAAATAAAAAAAAAGACTGGATATTTGCGCAATGAAATGCATGCTGAAAGAATACATTCTGTTCATTATGAATTGTGTGAAGTGCAAATCCTTCTCCCGTCTGTCAATGTGTAAGCAGAGTTAGGTGTAGTGTGGGAGGGAACAGAGAATGATTAACTAAATATATATTGCTGGAGAATAGTACATCTCCAGCCACTATATGTAAAGAGAATGAAAACCTTAAATGCAGTCCCTTTAAACTGTGGTGTTTCTAGATAGAAAGGAATCCATTTATGTGCCAGGGAAGCCATACACACTCACGTACATACTGATAAATGAAAGAACAAATCCTGGTTTAATGAAGGTCCCATTTACATGTCTATAGAAAGCTGCACCCACACATGCAGGAAGCATAGGATGTATGTGGGTTCAGAATAGAACATATATATTCCTGAGGACAGTATTTGTGAATACACATAGCCCTATGATAGCCACCCCTTGCCTATATGTCACATGGTCTCTACATAGGTAAAACATTGACTACATTCCATTTACACAGGGGAGTTGGTTTATAGATATATGAAGGTGGTCATTCCCCAAAATACAAACATATACTCATAATAAAAGGACACACCCCAGTAGGGATTGAGACCGAGAGAAAGGTTGTGAGTAAAACAAAGATTTATAAAGATAATGCATGCAGAGGACTGCCTCGAGAGTGCTCTGCCAAACAATACAAGAACAGTACATTATAAACTTTGGAAACATCACTAGTGATGTGTCCCTATAGGTACATCATGTTGCAGTGGGATTGGTGGAAGACATACATACAGTATGGCAGTATATGGGCAGGCTCCACATGATTGGCTGGTGCAGGGCTGTTACTCCAAGCAGCACATGGTCAGCTGGGCTCATGTGGGTGGTTTAAAGGTTGGGTCTTTTCCACAAGGAGAGGTCACTCTGTCTAATCTAAGATACATACTATCTCCAGACATGCAATGAATAGTGCAGAATATAAACCATGTACTAGAATGTGGGGTCACCTATAAATTGTAGACACTTAATTTACACATCCCGCCTCGGGCATTTGTAGAAGTGAGAGATACGAGGGTCTTGCCCTACAGGTACTTTATCAGTTGGATTGATCTAGGATTTATTTGTCATGGTGCTCCAGTGCCTGAGTAAGGGGATTGATAGGTGTTGATTTTAGGCAGGATATATGATGACATGAGACCAGTTATATTGGGGGCACTCTAGGGTGGTCAGTTGGGACGGGTCACACTTCTGCTACATCAAAGAAATCATGGAGGGGCAAAAGGTTGTACCAGCAATAACTTCCAAAGGTTGGGGTGAGAGGAGCAGGAGCGGATTTGTGAGGACGGATCGGCCACAAGTCGAAATTTACCCCCGGTCACACACAGGGCAATGAGCTCAGAGGAAGGACAAAAGACTACAGTTTCTGTTTGCAACAATTCACGCCAGAGCACCCGTGAAAAATGAGCCTGATTGGCACGGACATGGGAGGAGGAGATGGGAGCTGTCAGTATGTGCGGTGCGCAGCGCTGCAAAGGGGAGAAAAGGCTTCTCGGGGCTCGGGATGAGGCCTAGTCCAAAAATGAAGTCTGTAGGTACACAAAATTGAGTTCTAATGTGTCTTGCAGTAGCCCCTCTTCTGCTGTAGCTAGGGAAGGGCAAGGGGGATGTCTCCCCACTATTACATGAGTATTAAGTCTCCATTGCGCCGAATGTACGGGGGGCAAAACGACCCTTCCTCCCATACATATATTTCAATGCAAGTAGTGTCAATTTCTCGAGCACCATACCTGTCTGGATGTCAGGGAAAATAAAATGCTGTAACCCTATTACTCTTATGTGAAATGTTCAATTGAAAATAGCAGTTGTTCATACAGAAATCCATGTTCAGTATAATGTCTGCATGCATAGTGATTATTAGAATATAGTATAGTTATATGCAGATTGCTCTCATTAAAAGTGGATACCTTTGTGGACTTGTAAAAGTGAGATTCATATTGGCATCTATAATTTATTTTTGTACGATTATATATATACTATATTGTAGTGGGCACCAGGGTAAAGCTGGAGACCCAGTTGTCTAAAATGTATCTAATTCTTGTAAATACATTTCTATTTTTGAAAAACTCACTGTTTGTTCTTTGTCCTGAATTGTGGGGTGGAGTTGTATAAAAAGAGGGTGTTAAATTGGAATATGTCTCAAATCTAGGTGCATTTTTCCACTGCTGTGTTCGAATTTGAGTTCATTTTTCCATTGCTGTGTGTTTCACATCTAGGGGCATTCTCACACGGCTGTGTGTCTCAAATCTAGTTGCATTTCCACTGCTGTGTGTTTCAGATCTAGGTGCATTTTTCCACTGCTCTGTTGAAATCTAGGTGCATTTCTGCAACTGTGTGTCTCAAATCTAGGTGAATTCTCCCACTGCTGTGTGTTTCAAATCTAGGTGCATTTTCACTACTGTGTTTTCCAGATCTTGGTGCTCTTCCCACTGCTGTGTGTCTCTGGTTATTTGCATTTTGCCTGACTGTGCGAGTTGGGCTAATATTGCATTTCGCCTGATCGTGCTAGTTGGCCTAGAACTGTATGTCGCCTGATTGAGTAGGTTGGCCTCATTTCACACCAATACAAATACATAACGGAGTGCTTTGCAGAGGTACAAAACATTACAGATGGTAACAACAGAACAGATACACAGTGTGGGATAGGATACAGAGGGGAACCGAGGATGGGTACAGCTGTACCGGGTGGCAGGGAGAAGAGGGGCCGGCGACATCTAGTGAGCCATGTGGCGCGAGGGGCGACGTGATGGCCTTTTGAGGAGAGACTCCTTGAAGAGGTGGGTCATCTACACGACTGCTAGTTAGCATAGGACTGCATTTTGCCTGATTGTGTAGGGTAGCCTAATCTTGCAAGTCTGTGCTAGTCAGCCTAAAACTGCATTTTGCCTGATTGAGTAGGGTAGCCTAATATTGCATTTGGCCTGATTGTACAAGTTAGCCTAAAAGTGCATTTCGCATGAGTGAGTGGATTGCAGATAGAGCAGAGTTCATACTAGACTTAGAGGTTCATGACACACCAGACGCATATAAAGGGGAGCATAGTTCATTCGGTAGGGACAGGAAGGCAATCAGGGAGAGGAAGGCCTCTTCCAACTCCACGGATACTTACACATACCTCCCTTCTACCGTGACTCTCTGCTCAGCACCTACAACACTAGAATGCAGCTATCCCCCGCGATCAATTCGGTCTAGCTGCACACATAATCTCACATACTAGCACCACCTCCACTAGAATGCAGCTACCCCCAGGCCTACCCACTCAAATACTACCTGTCTCACATACCCTACACACTACTTCCAGCATTAGAATGCAGCCATTCATCACAAAAGATTTGGTCTAACACATACAGAGTACACACACGCACTATTTACTGCTCTGACTATCTCCACTGGCCTGGACTACAGTCCTCAAGGGTGTTCGGTCTAACTGAACACATACAGAGTGCACACACACACTATTTACTGCTCTGAATATCTTCACTGGCCTGGACTACAGTCCTCAAGTGCGTTCAACCTACAGCGCGTTGATATCATACCAATGGTGAAAGGCGCTATACAAATGCCAATTAACATAACACATAAGATATCATGTCAATGTGAACCTAAGCAAAACTATTTAAATTACACTTACAGGCATGCTAGGGAAAATTGCTGGCAGGGTCTTTCTCATAACTCAAACAGTGGCATTAGCATTAGTGGAAGCAGTGCTCCAAAGAAGATATTGAAGTGGGAGTATTTAACTCTATATTTTTTAAAGTTGGGAGTAAACTGATTTTTTTAGGGAGTAAAGGTGAAAGTCCAATTCCCAATGGGAGCATTTTATAAGTGAATAAGAATCGGTTTTAACTGGAAATCTGAAATGTGTTTGAAATAATACTTCCTTTGCACCTAGTTATTCATACACATTAAAAAGACACATGCTTATGTCTTCCAATTAGGCAGTAATAATAGCAGTTTCTGCCTGTGGTACTATGTGCACTATTTGTCCAAACAGATCAATGGAACTGTGTGGGTGAAAGTAGGGGCACAAGGTCCTACGTGTCTGTTTCCCATTTCTTGTTGGGAGTATTCTTACCCCTTATTTTTATTTATTGGGAGTATTTCCCTATTTGTAAGGAGTAAAAGTGGTCGATACACCCCTTATCTGTAGGGCTGAGTGACAGGATATGTGACATAGCACACCACCTCCCTGGACAGAGCAGGAAGATGTGTTGGGGTGGCTTCATTGAAAACATGCACACACACAAGACATGGCTTGGTATAGCACAGCAAATGGTACAAAGACTTGAATTTATATTCAATTTATTAGCACACGTGAGGAAAGGGGAAACATATTTGAAGCTTGCTGGGACAAAACAGTTTCTTGCTGATCTCACTCAGGCAGTGTAGTTAGTGGCAGGGTGATTGGGAGAGTGACGCAATAACCCATCTGTGTGAATGAAGGAATCACTTACGATGGAATGTCTTGGTTGAACACACACTCACACAAGTCACCACTTGGTTGTTGAGAGCAGTACCTGACATGAACACTTGAATTTCTTTTACATTCATAAGCAGACTTTGGGGGAAGCAGAAGGTTTTTGAGGCATGCTGGAGAATAAACTGCAGGGTCTTGAAGATCACTCAAGCAGTGGCCTTAATGGCAGAGTGATTATAGGTATGTGACAAAACATACAACCTGCCTGGATGGTGAAGTAAGTTGAGCTTGGGCGGCTAGATTGAACACAATCTCACACGAGTTACGACTGGTTTTAGTGCAATGTCTGACATAATCACTTATTTTTTTTTATTACCACATTTTGAGGAAAGGAGAAAAGTGTTTGGAGCATGCTGGGTAAAACAAATTGTTTTCAAAATCTTGCTGATGTCACAATGTATTAGACGGCACACGCAAGCCAGGGAACTCCTTCCCCTGCAATGAATGTGGCGCACAATAAAACGCTTTTTTGTTTAGTATACTACGGATTCTTTTTCGTCAGGCCTCCAACCCGTCTCGCACCCAACCGCCTCAAACACCCCGTGTCACAATGGACTAATGGACTAGGAACCAGGCCGGTGTGTATCAATTAGATATGTATTACTTTATTATTTAATGAAAAAGGAAAATCAACCAATTACAGCAGCCACCAATGTTGTGGCAAGACAAAATGAAACAATCTCTACAAAACAAGCAGGTTAAGATTTGATTTTTGCATTTATAACGCACGCATAACGGACTAAACCATATAACGGTGCAGATAATATATAGAATGCAAACAAGGCTGAACCAAATTCACCGGGGTCAACACGTCAATGGATGTTTAGGTGAAAATGTTTTGAGAGCCCTACAAAATGTATATAATTACTTCATAGTCCTTATCACAATTGGCAGCAGATTCCACGGCCTCGGTCCAAACACAGCAAAACTTTAGTCTCCTCTCGTGGTATAAATTGAGCGAGGAATTGACAGAAGATCGCAGTCTCTGGATCGCAAATCTCTGATAGGCTGATAGCGGTGGAACAGAGCACTCAAATAGGCTGGAGCAAGCCCTAACATACATTTAAAAATAAGGCAGGCCACCTTAAATTTAATGCGGTCCTCCACCGCCAACCAGTGAAAAGTACGGCGCGATGGAGACACATGGGCAGCTTTGCCTACCTTAAAAATCAGCCTAACAGCTGCATTTTGGGCCTTCAGCAGTCTCTAAATTTGCTCAGATGGAATGCCCATCAACTGACTATTACAGTAGTCTAGATGGGCATTCGTCAGAGTACGCACCACTGAGGCATAGTCCTCCTCAGGAATATAGGGAAGTACTTTCCTAAGGAGTCTCAAAGTATAATGTACTGCCCGGACCTTAGCACTAACCTGACTGTTACTGGTGAGGTTGTCTATGTTTTTAACTTTAGAAACAAACCTTAGATATACTGTCACAGTTAATTCCTTTTTTAATGGCAGAACAGAAAAAGAACAATTTACCACACAAAGATAACACTAGCATTAAGCACTCCCCCTGCAACACTCAACCCCCCAAACATCAATTGGACTTGATTCGTTTGAATGGAAGGCAGTGGCAGGGAGTAAGCATACAGGGGGAAAATCGGTGTTGGTGTGGTGCCCACAAAAACAAGATGCGGAGTCAGAAAAGCAGGGCAAAATCTGTTTTTGCAGCAACAATGGAAGAATGGTGCTTTTATTATTTACCATGACTGCTAGGGGAAAGAATTGGAAAAACAGGGAATTTGCTTGCTTAGGTTTAGAAAGACATGCAGAGCTTTTAGGGAATACTAATCAGCACACAAGGAGAAACTCTTTTTTTTGAATATGCAGCACATTGGCAATGGAAAAGAAAAATGCCAATGGGAATTCGTTTTCACTAATGCTAACAATGACAGGCAAGCTGTGGGCAATGGGTTAGTTCATGAAAGCAAAATCGGTTTTGGTTCAGGATGACAAATGCAAAGGGAAAATACAGTGGCAAATGAAAATTCGTTTAGCAGAGCCCCGTTTAAACACAGGGACAAATTTGTTTCATAGATCACCATGGGATTAATTCTTTTGGGGCAGCACTTTATAACTATAACAATTACCAACAACTCTGGGACTAAGATTGCTGGTTTCGAATTCAACCAATCCCGATCCCGTGAAATTCAAATGGAAATTAATTGATTTACTTACAAAAATACTAAGGATTTACACAGACAAATGATGGTGTTTTCAATGAGGATTTGTTAACATACACAGTCAAACAAGAGATTCTTCTATGGGGAGATGACTGAACTACACGAGCAATTCAGATTTTCAATGGAGGCTTTTCAATGGGGTAATTTTCAATGGGGAAATATTGGTTGCACTGTTACAAGAATGAAGGGCTTATGCAATTTACGGCTGGGGTATTACTACTCACAAGTCTTTGTTTGAGGTTCAGGAAAGCCGACGCCTAAATCTGTATGATGTAGCATGGCCATGTGGCACATTTTTGTCATTTCCATGAAATGCACAACAGTTTTGAAGATGTAAGTTATCAAGCATATCCCTAATTTCATTTTCCACCTTTTCACCAACTCTCACATTTATAACATATTCAGATCAGCCAGAAACCTAGTCTAACTGGCCATTGCAGTTCCCAGAGTCACAGGTAAATGCACATTATATCCCCAAAACCGACTGGAAATTATATAAAAAATGGTATAAAACTGAAATCAATCCACAGAATGTTTGCTGCGCAAAATGCCTAAAATGAAAATAGTCTTTTAAATTAATTGTGTGTTCCTGTTCAGCAAATGGGGGGCTGCTTCATCCAGCACAGCCATTTGTCTCATTGTGTCAGCCTGTGACCAGAGGATTTTATGGGTTTCTTTGAAGTTAGTGAATGCTTAAATAAACTAAACTAAACAGAAGTGGGTGCAACAATGATTCACACCTTTTAGTCATGCTCCAGCCAAGGGTGGCTTTCTTTTGAAGTCCCTGCTTTCCTGGTCAGCAGGACTGAAGGATGCTGAATTTTGACGCTTTAGGTAGCACCATATTTTATTGCAGCGTCATTAGATGGGAGATGTGACATCCAGCTTGTGAAGTTTTGCCCTCAGCCAGAAACAGGTTTTTCCTGAAGACTGTCTCTTCACATGTCACTGGAGTTGTGTGGGTGAAACATAATATACATTGCTTTGGTCAACCCACACATCATGTTTTGCTTTCCTGACATTTTTCTGTGAGCAGTGATATTTTTTTCCATTGTGGCTTTTTAAAGCTGTTTTTATTTGCAAACACATGTGCAGGCCATTTTTCCTTCCAATGATTAAAAATCCTGTTTTCCATGTCACAGGATTATTTGATTCCTCCTTCTTTTGTGAATGAAACTGCTGCTTGTCCATTGATAATGCTATGTAGGCCCCTTTCCGCATGGCTCTTTAACTTTACATGAAACAAAATCAAAAGCCAGGCCGTTTTTGTTGCAGACTTTAAAGGCCTTCCATTCATGTGAAAAGGACTTCTGTTTGGGGCCTTTAAATGCACCCTACATGCCCCCATTCTTCCATGACTCTTTGTTGGGGAAGAGCAGGGCAGAGTGGGGTTTGCTTGGGCGTAATTTTCCTTCATCAAGGAGCAGGCACTCCAGTGTCTCCTTCCGCCTCTGGTTTGGGGGTAGGGCATGGCACCCACTTTTCTTCCTTTGCCAGCCTCCCCTTCCATATTTGGTTTGGAGGGTGTGGCCCAGCACCCCATTTCTTCCTTCCCTTCCAGGTCCCTGGGGTTCTCATCAGACTCCGCTCTCAACTCCAGGCTGGAATTTAAGGAGGTTAGTTCTCCAATAGAAGATAAAAAAGAATATTTCGGTAATTTTTTACACACATTTTTCCTGGAAGATTTACAAAGATTATACAACGACAACAACCTACAGTTATACATGACCTTCTTGTTTCATAAACAATTTTTTTATTTTCTATTTCCTTCATTTGTACAATAACACCAAGTAAATTACTCCCTGATAGATATATATATATATATATATTACATGGCCACGGTAGTGGCCATGTAGTTATGGTTAAGTTGCTGTTTCCATAGGAAGAGCACTTTTTGGGTGGCTTATAACTTCGCTCTCCCTGGACGGATCCTCACCAAACTTTGCAAAAAAAGTATTTGGGTCACTCTGAATTTTCTTGCAAAGTTTGGTGAGGATTTGTCTGGGGGGGGGCAAAGTTATAGGGGGGTCCCAAAACTTTTTTTTTCCCATAGACTGAATGGGAAACATTTTTTGCTCGCGCCTACAGCCCAAACCGCTGGACGGATTTCCACCAAATTTGGACCAGGAGCAGCGGCTTGGTCCCGAAAGCGTGCTTTTGCAAATTTGGTGAAAATCCGTCCAGTAGTTTTTTTTTAAATGACCAAAAAGTAGGTCAAAAAAAATTAGTGATATCTGTGTTCGGTTCGCGGACACACTTCCCTGTTCGCTCCGCGGACAGTGTCCTGATTGGCCAATCGTCTTGCATGATGTTCGCGGACATGCAACGTGTTCGCTGATTGGATGGCGTGGAGCGTGAAGCGCGTCAGATTTTTCGGTAGCGCCCGCCATCTTGGATTCGCGGACGTCCGCGGACAGCGCGGTGAAACTTTGTTCAAAATCTGTATTTAGTAGAGAGTGTTGGTGTGTAGGAGTGTTTGGGGAGGGTGGGAGTGTATGAGATAGGATGAAAGTTGTGTTTTTTATGTGTTAGACGTTCTTTTTGTGTTCGATTTGTTTGCGGACATCCCGGGTGTTCTGAAATGTTCTAAATAAACTGACTGGGGGGTGTTCTAAGGACTCAATATGTGTCCGTTTTGTTCGCAAGCAAAGTGAAACTGTTCTAAGAACACTCGCGGTGTCCGGGGAGTGTTCGTAGGGGATGTCCTGAGGACGCTGTCCGTATTGTTCTCTGTCAAGTTGAATGTGTTCTAAGAACACCCGCGGTGTCCTGAAATGTTTGCAAATAAACAAAATGGGGGTGTTCTGAAGACGTTTTTGAGAACACTCCGGTGTCCTGAAATGTTCGTAGGGGGTGTCCTGAGGATGCTGTCCGTATTGTTCTCTGTCAAGTTGAATGTGTTCTAAGAACACCCACGGTGTCCTGAAATGTTTGCAAATAAACAAAATGGGGGTGTTCTGAAGACGCTTCTAAGAACACTCGCGGTGTCCGGGGAGTGTTCGTAGGGGGTGTCCTGAGGACGCTGTCCGTATTGTTCTCTGTCAAGTTGAATGTGTCCTAAGAACACTCACGGTGTCCTGAAATGTTCACAAATAAACAAGATGGTGGTGTTCTGAAGAAGCTTCTAAGAACACTCCCGGTGTCCTGGAATGTTCGTAGGGGGTGTCCTGAGGACGCTGTCCATATTGTTCTCTGTCAAGTTGAATGTGTCCTAAGAACACTCGCGGTGTCTGGGGAGTGTTCGTAGGGGGTGTCCTGAGGACGCTGTCCGTATTGTTCTCTGTCAAGTTGAATGTGTTCTAAGAACACCCGCGGTGTTCTGAAATGTTTGCAAATAAACAAAATGGGGGTGTTCTGAAGACGTTTTTGAGAACACTCCTGGTGTCCTGGAATGTTCGTAGGGGTTGTCCTTAGGACGCTGTCCGTATTGTTCGTTGTTAAGTTGAAAGTGTTCTTAGAACTATCGCGTTGTTCTGAAATGTTCGTAGGGGGTGTCCTGAAAACGGTGTCCGTATTGTTCGCTGGCAAGTTCAAAGTGTTCTAAGAACACTCACATTGTTCGCGGACATTAAAAGTTTCCCATAGATCATAGTTGAAATGTTTGACTCTATGGATGTGATATGCTGCGGTGGTTGTATGCCCTGGCAACAACCACCGCAGCATATCACATTCATATTTGCTTATAACTTTGGGTGAAAAACAAATGTATAAGGAACAAAGGTATTAGATACTATGGATGTGATATGCTGCTATGGTTGTCCTTATTATTGTATACTTACTGTTTGGTCTAGTAATGGGAGTCCATGTTTTTCTTCTTCATTTCTGTGATAAAAGAAAATAGCATGTTAGTATTAGTATTTTGTAATGACTTATTACATTGTATAAGCAATATACTTTTATTTTTTTTCGACCTTCATATTTAGTAGAGTACAAATCAGAGTACTGTGCAATTTGCTCAGTTTCTGTATTTGTTGCTAAAATCATTGGGTCTGTGGGAGAAAAAAATATCCATGTTGGATTAAAAAAAAAACCTTTTTCTGTTATGCTACAGTTTATTTGTTTGTTTGTTTTCAGTGTTCATTTGTTGTTTCTGGCTAATGCTTTATACTTTGCCTTGTTGTATTTTTTTTGGAGCAGTAACAGATTCTTCATTTGTTTTGATATTATAAAATTTTGGAGAAGTTAGATACCAATTGGCGTATTCTAACTGTCTATTTTTTAAATATATTTTAGTGGTTTTGATTTATCTATCTGGATATTGTTAAATTTTGGGCCAGTTAGATACCAATTGGTGAATTCTAACTGTGTATTTTTTGGCCTAATTTAGTGGTATTCATTTATCTGATTAGTTGTTGTAGAATCTTTGAGCTATTAGATAGCTTTTGGAGTATTCTAACAGTTTATATTATTTTAACACAAATGTATAATTTTGGGACAATTAGATACCAATTTGCGTATTCTAACTGTGTATTTTGTGGTCTAATTTAGTGGTATTCATTTATCTGATTAGTTGTTGTAGAATCTTTGAGCAGTTAGATAGCTTTTGGAGTATTCTAACAGTTTACATTTTTTTAACACAAATTTACTTAAAGGTTTAAATACAGTTTATTTATCAAATTTTGGTTTTAAGAACATCAAATAAGCGTTTGTGATTTGCTGGTAATCTCTGCTTTAGAGTAATGGTACTATCATTACATTCAAACCATCCACATTTCTTTTTTATATATGCCGTGTAGTGCCCTAAATTGGTTGTGGCTCCTGCGTGGTAGATTATACCTATTGTTGTGAAGGTTTTCTTACCAAGTGATATTTGACTATGTGTGAATCCAGTCAGCTTGCAGTTGTTTTTGGTACCATCTGCATTGTAACGTAGAAGCATTAGTATTGCGTATTTATTATGTGTTTGTGAGGTAATTATGTTGGAAGCCAATTTATCTTCTTGTGGTATATTCCATTTCAGAACATATTGTATTTAAATGAATGGTTAGTGTGTTACATATATGGGTTACATTTCTTATGTATTACTATATATAATGTGTTTGTGTGCTGCTTTTTGAATTTGTTAAATGTTCCTATATTATGATATAACAATCAAACATACCCCACCACCCCCCCACAGTTTTTAGGTAGTGGTACTGTTCTCCGAACATGTCCGCGAACATTAAATAAGTTTGCGGACATCAAGTTCATAAGAAGAGATCTAGTCAGTTCCATATGACATGTATATAAAGTCAAAGTCATTATTGTTAAGTTGTGCTACTAAAAAACTATGAAATTCTGTGAAAAAACGTTGTTAAAGGGACGTTATGGTTAAGTTGCGCTACTAAAAACCTATGAAATTCAGTGAAAAAAACTTTGTTAAAGGGACGTTATGGTTAAGTTGCGCTACTAAAAACCTATGAAATTCAGTGAAAAAACTTTGTTAAAGGGACGTTATGGTTCCAAGTAAAACCGAAAAACCCTTGAAATTCGCCAGTTATGGTAAGTTTAGCAACCATAACTCGCGCCACCACCGTGCACTGCTAAGACTAACACCCAGGACATCAAAGATGACATCACAAATGTCATTGATGACATCACTGATGACATCACATGTGTATGTAACTTCTCATGAAATATGTGTAGAAGGGATTCTTATTATGTTGCGAAAAAAGTGTCAAGAATCATTGCAAGAAATATACCCTAATAAGTGCATTGAACGATGCATTGATATAAATAGCATCCTATTATGGGGTTCTATCTAGTATACTAAGCTACTCATACAGAAACATAACATTGTCTGCAGCGTACAAGATGAAGGTATGATATTTGTAATGTTAATATGTTGAATAATGAAATGATAATTGTTTTCTTAATAGATTTTTGTGTACTGTGAAATATGTAATTAGTAGCTAATAAAACCCATGTATTACATAATTGCATTACTATAGACAAAACACAAAGACACAAGAACACATACCAATATGGGTATATACAGGGAAAGTGAAGTTAGCAAAAAAGCACAAGTAGTAGCAGAAACAATTCATAACTTAACTGATTAGTTTCATGCAAATAAATGATTGCTCTGTTTCAAAGCTGCTATTTACCCTATGTATATGTATCACTTGATGTGATTGGACCCTAAGGAAAGTAGTGTGAGTACAATGTATACAAATATGACCATATACAGGGAAAGTACAGCCATAAAAAAAACAGAACTATCAGAAAGTGCTCATAAGTCTAGTGATTATCTTTATGCACAAAAAGGATTGCTGTCTTTCAAGTTTGTGTTTTCCCATATGTATATGTTTCATATGATGTGACTGTACTCTAAGGGAATTACTGTAAGAACCTACTAGAAGGATATGTCTACAAATAAAATAAAATTCTTAGTTTCTGACTGTTACTGAAGAAAACTATGTGGCCTAGATATGTCAGCAAAAGAAAAAATAGTGAGCCAGACATGTGATGTCATCAGTGATGTCATCAATGACATTTGTGATGTCATCTTTGATGTCCTGGGTGTTAGTCTTAGCAGTGCACGGTGGTGGCGCGAGTTATGGTTGCTTAGCTTACCATAACTGGTGAATTTCAAGGGTTTTTCGGTTTTACTTGGAACCATAACGTCTCTTTAACAAAGTTTTTTCACTGAATATATATATATTTCCATCTGATTTTTCATCCTTCCTTTTCATTCTTTAGATGGTTCCTCTGTTCGACTTTCATTTGGCTCATCAATCAGTCGATAAGCATGTCTGGGATGACAGCTTTTCTACTGCTTTATGTGGACCCATTTTTCTTCTATCAGTTCTTCTTTAGGAATGCAGATCTTATAGGCAACAGGTGAGACTTTATCTACAATTTCAAAGGTGCCGTGGCTTGAGGGGAGGAACTTCCTCTCTTTGATCTGGTTCCTTTGAAAATTATACAAGTAGACCCTGTCTCCTACTTGGTACTCTTTCTTAGTGGTCTTTAAATTGTAGTGGGTTTTCATCCCCTCTGTTGACTTTTCCAGATTTCACTGAGCGTACGCAAAAGCATGCTGAAAGTGGTTTTGCAAATTCTCAATATATGCATGTGTCGTGGACTCGTTGATCAGGTTCTGCTCTTGAGTTCTGTAGAGCAGATGCTGAGGTAGCACAATTTTTCATCCAGTCATTAGCTCGAATGGAGACATTTTTGTCACAGAAGATGGTGTAGACATGATGGCCATCAGGACAAGCGGTAGTCGGATGTCCCAACTAGGCCCAGAGTCTGTCACAAACTTCTTTAGTATGCTCATAATCGTTTTATTGTACCTCTCAACACCCCCTCTAGAGGCTAGGTGGTAGGCAATGTAGAGGTTTTGCTTTAAACCAAGTATCTCCCACATCTGTGTCATCACCTCGCTGGTAACGTGACTTCCTCGGTCCAACTCAATCCTTTGGAGAAGGCGGAAACACGAGAAGATGTGATTGATCATCAGGGCAGCTGCTGTTTCTGCTTTGCAATTTGGTGCAGGAAACATTCCACCCACTTGGTAAAAAAGCATGTCATGGTTAATGATGTGATAATAATGTGTTATTTATATAACGCCTTAATCTAAACCGCTTTACAGAGCACATATTTACATACAATATCACCCAACCGAAATTGGTTAACATGTACTTGTTTCCTCTATAGGAGCAAATCACAAGCCCAATGAAATCTACTTGTAAATCTGACCAAGGCAGTGTCCTCCCCTTCTCTGTAGGGGAGCTCGGTGTGTGAGGGAACTTGGCCGAAATTGCGCACACACAAGATACCCCGTAAGTATTGATCAAGGTCCTGGCCCATGTGTGGCCAGCATGCAACCTCTCGCAAGATTTCCAAAGTTGTATGAAACCCCCTATGACCAGATGTGGCTGCGTCATGGGCGTGACTTAACATCAGGCTTCGGAATGAGATAGTACTCCCCACTGGTCACATCCAGAGATGGATCTCCATACCAACAAAGTATCTTGGATTCAGAACATTTTGGAAAACTTCATCAACACCCAGAGATTCTCTTTCCAGGTGTAATCAGATTCCGTCAGAAGAAAATTCACGGGGTCTTCAATGTGTTGATAACATTTCCCGATAACCAGATCCCCTTTTTGTGCCATAATTAAATCAGCATCTGGGGTTTCCTTACTCCACTGGTCAATTAAGAGTTCATTTTGGGCAAGTGTTTGGGACCTGGTGACAGCTGTGACCTGGATCTCCCCCAAAAGGGACTCCATCTCTATGAGATCCCCATGGATGGCTCTGGCTTTCGCCAAATGGTCAGCCAAGTCATTTCTGGTTTTGTCTGGTCCCTCTATTCAAGGAGTGACCCTGTATCTTTTTCCAGTAGATGGTCATCTCCTTAACGATGACCTTATCATCAATGGCTTGTAATAATTTCCAATGCTTGAGCGCACAACATGCCTCAGTTTTCCCAATTAATCAGGTGCTCCACGAACCCATTCCAGACATAATCTGAATCAGTGATTATGACCAGTTTGTGGAGCTAGTGTTGCACGGCACTGAGTATGGCTTGATGTACCGCCATCAACTTTGCCACCTGACTACTTCGGGGACCGATACTGTACCCAGCAGAAGGCTTTGGGGCATCATTCATCCAGGCATTCCTAATGCCTGCCACCAGTTCCTTTTCCGCATTGTTGTCAACATGGTAGGAGCACCCATACACATAAACTGTGGGTATCCCCTGGCACGTGTCTTCCTCATAGACTTTGTGCAGGGAAGTTAGGTACTCCTCCATGTTGTCTTAGGTTTTTAGACTTTCGTCCCAAGACCGTTTTCTTGAGCACAATCATGCAAGTCAGCCAAACCTTGCGCGAGGGGACTCTTCTTGTTTTGGCCATATCTGACCTCCACAGGAAAGCCTTGTATGGACAGAATCCAGGAAGTAATTCTAGAATTGCTCACATTCCCTGCCTGGATTCGGTCACTTTGGAGATATTGTAAAGACTGGTGAGGAGTCTCGACAATGATGTGCTCCTACTGGATGCACGGGCGGTAATTTCTCAATGCCCACACCGGTGCCAGGAGTGCCTTTTCACAATCATTGAATTTTTCCTCCACAGAGGACAAAGTCTTACTCGCATACTAGATGTCTTTGTTGACCATGTTGTGCTTCTGGTATAATACTGCTGTTAAGCAAGTATTTGAGAACCCTGTCTCCAAGAAGAACTTGTTGTTTTTGATGGGGTAAGCCAAGCAAGGCGCTTGTGAAAGGCTTCTCTTGAGTTGTTTTACTGCATCGGCTTGCTCTGGACCCCACTCCCACTTGACCCCGGCCTTTAGTAAATGGGCCAAGGGTCTTGTGACCTCTGCGTAGTCCTCTATGAACTTTCTACTATAACTAGTAAATCCAAGAAGGCTTCTTAGTTCACGCAGTCTCATGGGGTCTTTCAATTTCAGTAAGGCTTCCACCTGTTTCGCCTGGGGACTGAGACCCTCGGGGTGACTTTATGCCCTAGGAAGTTCACGTGGGTCTTACACCACTGTGCCTTCTGGAATGACAGTTTTGCTCCAGCTTCCTTCAACTGGGTCTGAACATAGCGTATTTCAGCTATATGTTCCTCCACGCTTGAGCTTTTACTTAGAACATTATCTACATAGGCCAGGTTTCCCCTTTCACCCAAGTCGGGCATGGCCTTGTACATAAAGATGCTAAATTTGTTGCTGGAGTTTATATATCCAAAGGGGGTTCGGGTCCACGTCTACTGCTGCTTCCTGAAGGTAAAGATCAGCTTGTACTGGTCTTCCCTACTCACAGATACTGTCCAGTAACCATCTGTCAGGTCAATGGCGGTATACACCTTTTACCCCTGGATCTGGGCCAGTCCCTGATCGATGTAGGGAAGAGGCCATCGGGACATGTGGACCCGTTTGTTTAACTCCCTAAGGTCTGTACAAAGTCTCCATTGGCCATTGAGTTTTCGTATTCCCAGCACCGGGTTATTAAAGGTACTGTGGACTGGATGAATTATGCCACAGGATTCTAAGTTCTTTATTATCTCTGTGAGTGACTCCATAGAAGCAAGGGGCATCCGGTATTGCTTCACGAATACGGGGGTCATCCCAGGGTCTGTTGGTATGGAGGTGGAATGTATGTCGGTGCGACCATAGTCGTACAAGTCCACAGCAAAGATCTCTTGAAAATCCAAAAACACCAGTTTCAGCTTCTGCTTTTGCTCCTCGGTCTCACAAGCATCAGCGAGGTTGATTTGTTCCTCAACCAACTGCCTGAAGCCTGGAAAGACCATGGGTTTTGCAATTTCTGCTGGGAATCCTCCAGTTGCGTGGAGAGATCCTGTGTTATGGTGTTGGCCTGGACAGGAGGGGAGGCAGTCACTGTTGACTTGAAATACCACCTCATCCTTCCTGATGTCGCAGATTACCTCTTCCTCCCCATAAGGGCAGGAAGAGTACACCAAGAAATTCCCGCCATGCCGGGTTAAAATCTTTTCTGGAGGTATGTTGTCGTCACAGAGGTAACAGTCATTTGGAATCTGTCCCATGATCTCATTCCCTAAGTCAATGGAATCTGGGGTTTTGGAGGTTCTGTCCTCGCTTAATTTTTAGGGGAATGGTGAATTGTCAGAGCAGTCCTGGGATGGTGACCTCTTCTCGAGTTTGAATTTCAATTGCATACGGCAGCAACTGAGCTGCCTGAAATGCCTTTTCAGGATTGTCAAAGCCCATGGAGTAACCCCCAAATCGGGACCAGACTTTGTATTTAATTAGGTCCAAATTAATTGCGAATGGATTGAGAATGTCACTGCCTAAGTAAAATGCAGAGGGACATCTCTCATAATTATGATCTATGCTTTTGTCACCAATGGACATTTTTAGCATGCACCTGCTAGGCAGGAGATGTTTGGAATTTGGAGTTTCCAGGCCCATTTCCCAATTGTCAATCAACTTAAATGTGGGAATGGTCTGATCTTTTGGTAGTTTCCTGAATAACGCTTCGCTGATGAAGCTTTGTCCATTATTCAGGCATAATCTGGCGAGAACAGGCTCCCGTCCCTCATTTACCTGAATGTGGAGAAAAAACTATTCAGCCCTTTTCTAGATGTTAGCCAAGCTCGGAGCTAGTTTTTCATCATCTTTTGTCATGGGATTTGGGTTCTCTTCAAATTGTGGATCGGTATAAAATGTAAGGGTATTTACTTTCTGTTTGCAATGCTACTTGAAACTGGGAGGAAGGTTGATTTTCAAAAATGGAAAAGGGTTCCCATCACCAGTTTATTCTCCTACAGAGATTACAGTGATGTCAGGGACTTGATTGTTCCTAAAGTGGAATTCGATTTTGTCAAAACGCTGTTCAATCATGTGGCATGTGTCATTTAAACTTACGTAGTTTGTGATTTGTTTTAGTTTTATTGGCCGGTTAGTCTGTGCCCAGAGAACCTTGTTCACACATTCTATCAGGGGGGACAACCTCCGGAGGAGGTAATTCCCCAGGAGACAAGGTGTGCCCTCTGGAGTGACGACTGTTACGAGGTGTTTCACTCTATGTCGCCAAATTTTGATCTCCAGATCCACAGTCCTCTCGACAGAAATGTTATTTCCGTCGAAGTTTTGGAGTTGTCCAGGAAGAGGTGCAGGGGGAATTTGGTGACTCTCTACCCTTCCTGAATTAATTCGGTCAAATGCCTTTTTGGAAAGAAGGGTGGCTTGGTAACCAGTATCCACCAGCCCTGAAAATACACCTTGGCCCTGGACCTTGACGGAGACATACAACATGACTTTTCTCTCCTCAAGGGGGCAAAGGAAATGTGCATTTTGTGGTAATATTGCAGTTAATATCTTTATTTTGAACTCCGACACCATGTGATTTTAGGCAGTTTTCTGTGTTGGAGTCCAGGAATCTCTAAAAGAAATGTGGCACCCAGAAATCTGTGGGATTTCGGAATCCCCTTTTTCCCCTGATTCTTTGTTGTCCCCCTTTTTCCTGGAGACAGTCACTTGAACAGGTTTGGAAGGAAGATCCCTCATTGATTGCAGAGTCATCTGGGTGACATGTTTGAGGTTCAGAAATTGGTGGTTCTGGGTCAGTCCCCACACTTACCCAGTCTAAGTTCAAATCTTTTGGGACCCAGTTTTTCTTGGGAGGAATCCCCCATCCCTAAAAGAGAAGATTTACTTCCCTGAATCCTCCAGGAATTCCTCCCCTTCAAAATGGATGACACGAACTTCCTCCACAACATGGGTTTTCTTTGTCCCTTGGTTTCTCCTACTTACCCTCTGTTCCCTAGGTTGCAGCTTTTCAGGAGTAGGAGATTTGGGTTCAGGTTCAGAGGTTTCTAGGGGTTTTTCACAGGTGAGAAAGGAAGCTTCCTCTAGGGCTTTGCAGCGCCCTTCCCACCGGGCCCCTCCTCTGGAACTTGTTGGTTGTCAGGGTTGTCACCCTGTCATTCCTGCAGGGTACCAGACCTTGGGTTTATACGTTTCTGGGCAGCCATGCACAGTGAGGGCCCTGCTGAGCCCTCATTATGCGAGTCAGGTCTTGGGTCAAATTTTGGACCTGGCGCTCCAGTTGGGACATCCTCTCCGGTTGGTAGTGGGGTCTAGAGTCATACCTTTGCGTCTCTCAGGAAGGGTAACTGTCCCTTCTCCAAGAGTAGCGTGGGAATTGAGGGTTTCCCTGGTAGCCCTCCATCCTTGGTCTCCCTTCTCCCTGATTTGGGTGTCTAGAATCCTGGAAGTGGGGAGAGAGAGGAGGATTATTCTGGAAGTTGGTGTTTGAAGGGTACCTCTGGAAGAAAGTTAAGTTGAAAGATGAAATGATATGATATGGCATTTATAACGCGCCTATACACAGTATTTCAAGGCGCGACGAGGCAAGGGAGGGGGAACAGAGGGAAGACAGACAACGATCCTACTAGGCCAGGTGACATTCAGATCGCGCTAGTGCATAGGAAGGGAGAAGGGGAAAGTGTGAGGGCAAAGTGCAGTACAAGGGATAATAAAATAAGTAACAATAAGTAAAGTACGACCAGCAGATGACAAGTGCAAGGGTAAAGGGTAAGTACAGGCATCAAGTGTCAAGTGCTGGTAAGGGACTGTAGGGATACAGAAACACAGTCCCCAAGTGTGGGGTTGCAAGGAAGGCAGTACAGGTGTGCAACCGGGAGGGAGGGGAACTGGGCCTGAGATCAGAGGGTGGTCAGGTAGCCAGTGTAGTGTTAGTTTCAGCCAGGAAATCAGCAGGGGAGAGGAGGGGATGCAAAGAGAAAGGTTTTGAGGTGCTTCCGGAACCGGAGATGGTTCTCCTCAAGTTTCAGGGGGGCAGGAAGGCTGTTCAAGAGGGAAGGCCCGAGCCGATGAAAGAGATCTACCACCAGCTCGTTGCTTGGAGAAGCAACTGACCCTGAGGGAGTTAGAGGCGAAAGAGCAAAGAGCTCAAGAAGGAAGATATTTAGGAAGTGAGAGTTGAAGGTATTGAGGCCGCAGGCCCCAGAAGGCCTTGTGGGCAATGCAGAGGGTTTTGAACTTAATCCTTGCAGCCACTGGGAACCAGTGCAGAGATTTCAGTCCTGGAGAGATACGATCCCTGGGCTTGAGGACAAGGACAAGTCTCGCAGTCCTATTCTGGATGAGTTGCGGAGGGCGGAGGGTGGAAGCAGGAAGATTTAGAAGAAGGCTGTTGCAATAGTCCAGTCTGGAGAGAACCAGAGCTCCGGAGACAGTGAGCTTCTAGGGGAAGGCGAGGAAAGGAAAAATACCTCTGAGAAGGTGCAGCTGGTAGTGTGACTTCTTAGAGACGTCGGAGATGTGAGGAGACAAGGAGAGTGTGGAGTCGAAGATGACCCCAAGGTTTTTTGCCTCACATGTGGGAGGAGGAAGAGGGCCAAGAGAGGCCAGCCAGAGTGACAGGAAAGGAGGGTGTGGGTGTGCCAATTAGGAGAATCTTGGTCTTACTGGCATTAAGGCAGAGATCATTGGTGGCACACCACTCCTGGATGGCGGACAGACAGTCAGAAATGAGAGAGGGAGAGGAGGTGGCTGAGGGTAGCCTGAAAATGAGCTGAGTTTCATCCGCATAGCACTGGAGGTTGGGGCAGAGCAAGGCAATGTGGTAGGCAAGAAGTGCCAGGTATTGGTTGAAAAGACAGGGAGAGAGGTTAGACCCCTGGGGGACACCACAGGTAGAGATAGAGATAGAGGAGAGGAAGGACCCAAGTTGAATCTGGGAGGGTCGATCAGAGAGAAATTAAGTCAGCCACGCCAGGGCCTGATCGGTGATCCCCAGGTTATCGTGGAGACGGTTGAGCAGGATGGCATGGTTGATCGTGTAGAAGGCAGAAGAGAGATCAAGTAAGATGAAGACACAAGGGGTGTTGGAATCAAGGTTGGAGAGCAGGTCTTCACGGATGTTCAGGAGGGCAGTTTCCGTGCTCCTGGCAGCTCTGAAGCCACACTAATGATCATGGAGACAACCAACAGATTCAGTGTGAAGATTGAGCTGGGAGATGGCCAGCTTTTCCAAGAGTTTGCCCAGGAAAGGAGTAATGGAGATTGGGCGATAGTTAGCCGGACAGGATGGGTCGGCAGAGGGTTTCTTAAGAAGGGGGTGCACAAAGGAGTGCTTAAGTGGGGAAGGGAAGATTCCAGTGGCGAAAGAGTGGTTGCAGAAGTCGGCCAGGGCAGGGGCCAGGGAGTCAATGTGGTCCTTGATAGTTTTGGAGGAACAGGGGTGCACCTGTTTTGACAAGACTTTCATTCGTCTGGGGAGAACAGGGGAAAGGCTGAGAAGGGGGGAGGAGAGGAAGCCGAAGAAGGGCCAGAGGAAGATCAGGGAGTAGAAGAAGGAAGGGGAGAGGAGGAGAGGACAGGATGTCCTGAGTTTTAGAGATGAAGTGAGAAAGTGAGAAGCAGTGGTCCTGGGAAGGGACAGGAGAGGTAGAGACTGTGGCAGGATTGGCCAGTTCCTTGCAGATTTTAAAGAGTTCAGCCGAGTTTTTGGATGCCACAGAGACGCGGGCTTGGATGTGGGCTCTCTTCTTAGTGCAGACAGAGAGCCGGTATTGCAGGCCAGTTTGTCAGAGGATGAATATTGATGGAATATTCCTTTCTTCCAGATGGAAGCTATGTAAGATTTTTGTGGGAAGTTTGGAGGACATTTTCCTAAGGCTGTACTTTCCTGATTGGGTCCCCCCCACCTTGTGCCGGAGGCATTCATACATACCCAATACATACCCCAAGATGGGGATATTTTCCTTGTATCTTGAGCTTATGTAGGTGGCAGAGTCAGATGATACATTTGTGGGATACTCTGCCTGGCTAGCACCTGCTTGGGACTGATCAGAGGGTCTCCTCTACCTCTCATTTGGTTTATTAGAGGGGGGAGTATTTTTAGGCCCTCCCATTTCTAGGTCCAAAATTGGGGTATTCTTCACCTCTGCCACCTTGTCAGTAGCAGGGGTGTTGGATGGTTTTGGATTTTTTTGAGTATTTTTGTTTTCCACTGGCTTTTGGACTTCATAGATCAGGGTATCCTGTTCTATTACCAAATCCAAGGTCCTTTGATCATGGAAGTCCCTAACCAGTTGTGTCATGATGTACTTAGGGAGGGCATGGAAATATGTATGAATAAACTCCCTACTATTTGTGCGCACCCGTCTAGATGTCTGGGCAAATGCCTGCTTCAATTCTTGCACAAATTCGCTTGGTGCCTGATCTTCTGCACACTGCAGGTTGTAGGCCGCATTGCAGGCCTCCTCAGGGTTCCTGTGCATGGAGAAGTGTTTCAAGATGGCCGCCTTGTAGGTAGACCATCTTGAATGATTTTGATGCTCCAGCCCAGCAAAGAAGCTGGAGTATTCTGGGGAGAATGTCCACTTGACAAACTCCATGGAATTATGGTAATTTTTTATGCCAAATTATGTAATCATCTGGTCATACAACTCCAGATGCTCCCAGACTGAGTACTTGCCATTTTTGTGGTAGGGAGTCATGAAGTTTCTGATGCCTTTTATTTGCCAGCTGTCATGATGCATACCCCCGGGCATCCAGACCACGTCCATCAGCCCCGGGAGCATGCATCATGTTGCCTTGAGAAAACCCAGCAACCCCTGTTAGGGGCTGTCTGGGTTTCAGTCCTGGCGTCTATGGCGCCAGGCTCATATGGGACATCAGTCCTGGCGCCATAGGCGCCAGGCTCATAGGTGCACACTGACCTGATGCAGACCATGCTGCAAGAAGATCCAAACCCATGTGAGGCCTGGAAGGGACTACTTTACCTTAGGGACTATTTTGTTACTCGGGTGTGGTAGGGGAGGAATACCTACCTGGGACTACTTTGGAGGCTATTTAAACCACGCCCGAAGAGCAGCACACACTTCGCGTTATTCTGCATCCAGCAGCGTAACGTTCACCGTGCCAGCAGCAGCATCCAGCCTTCTGCCACGCCCGCCTCGAACATGGAGCACCTAGAAAGAAGGAAAGAAGCAAAGGTTAGAACAAGAATATTACCTGATTTCTTACCTGATCCCGGATTCATCGCATCTTCAAACCTGAGGAAAGACTTTGTTTTAAACACGTCGCATCGCCAACAGCAGTGCCACGCCATACTCACCGTACCACGCAGCATCTCTTCGATCCGGCGCTGTCACCACCTTCATATCGCCGAATTCCGGCACCTAAGGGGGACAAGAAACAACAAGGTGAGCAGAGAGAACAGACAGAGACAATCTCTTTAGCCGCCATATGCTTACCTGATTTTACCGCCGGAGGTATTCATCAGCACGCCACCTTTTCTTATGCCGCATCTGTGAGAAAAGGAGAAAGCAGCAAGTTTAACTCTGGGCATTATTTTACCGGACAGTGTTGGGTAACACAGACTTTTACCGGAGCGCTTTCAGTTGTCAATCTTCTTATTGGGTCAAAGCTGCAAGATAAAAGAGGAATTGGACAGGAGTGAATTCCAGACATTTTGAACTCTTATGAACTATATACTCACGGCTCTTCGCCAGGACCTTTTGGAGTCAGGATTCGTATACAACTCTTCCAATATCTTCAGGCCAGTGAAGTAACTGGTCATCAACGCGCCTCTGCGTACTTCGCAGGATGGAGGGCTCATCCTTCAAGAATATAAGGTGAGATTGCTGAGAGGGCACTTCAGTGGTGATTAGAGGGGAGGACAGTGGGGGTGCTATCACTTGAAACCACAAGTGGCTAAATCCATCTCTCCACTTGTAGGAGAATATTTCTATGAGTCAAGCAAACAAGAATTGGAGGGGCGATCCAGTCAGTCATCGCTGCACTACGCATCACGTGGGTGGAGGCCGCAGCAGTCCGGGTCCGACCACACCCCTGTGGGAGCCAAGTGAGCGTAACACAAATTGGGTCTTTTACCAGGGTTATCTTTTGTTTGGCAGCCTTCTTTTTCTGCTGCACCTGAGTCCATTCGCCCTCAGACTCAGAGTTGCTACTGTTTGTGGTCCCCTCCCTGTCCTCTAGGCACTCCCTGATTATTTGAGACTGGGAATCCCTCCCAGAGTGACAGGGTCTGGTCTCTTCTCCCCTATGATACTGTAGGTCCTAGGGTCCCTTCACTTGGGCTCCCTTTTTTCGCACAGAGGAGTACTCATCTGACTTCTCCCTTCTTCCGGGTGTGGTGGAGAACTCCCCCCCCCACTTCTCTGAATCGGTGTAGGTTTTCAAGATGCTCTTTTGGGACCTGAATTCTGATTCTTTTTTATCTGCAAAATGGATCAGGTGGTACCTTTGTAACCTGTGTTTCTGCCAGTCTAACTCCCTGGTCTTCTCATCATAGGAGTCCTCCTGGTCTGATGTATTTGCCAAAATATTTTTAAACCTAATTAACGATGCACGTCCATCAACATATCTGCTGGGGACTGGGCTTCCGGCCCAGTTATACTAGGCTTAATTGAGTCCAGCTGCCTCATAGTTACCGGTTCTTGTGAACTGGTAGACATGACATGTACAGCGCTTTGCGCAGCTAATGTGGTTAGTTGGCTTGAGGCCCTGGTAAAGAAGACATCCCACCGTGGTCAGGGGTTGCCCTTCCATACCCTAACTGTTTGGGGTTTCTCAAGGCCTGATTGAGTCTAGCCATGTCCTTCTCCAATCTCTCTGCTTTATCTTTCTCAGCCCCTATCTCTTGTTGGTAGAGGTCTGCGCAAAAAATGACATCAGCGTGTTCCACCAAGGTATCAGCTAGCATGTTGAGCTTGATGTTGCTGAACCTTGGCTTCCAGCGACACACTGTGCCTTGCCTTGTAGCCATGTTCCACTGCTTGCTTTCTCATGGCTCAGTTCTCTGGTCCAGGTGCTGTAGGCTGAGGATTGCAATGGATTGTGTTTTGTTAGGCAGAATAGTATGCAGTACGCTTTGGGAACACCACACGCAATTAAGACTACAAGTGACAGTACAAATTCACCTTTGGTGCAACCTGTACTACAGAGTAAAGTGGTAGCTATGGCTGAGCAGCCAGACTTATCTCAAGAGTAAAGTGAGCAGTATCAGAAGTTACACAAAGGACAGCAATTGCTGTGTTTCAAACAAACACTGACTAAAGGTTTCTGAGTAAAAGAATATACATTTATTTACACATTCATTTGTAAAACAGATCACTAAATAAAGTAGCAGAAAAATCACAATCTTAATATACTAAACAACACCCAATGAATTCTGGACAAGTTAAGCTCAAAATGAAGTGTGAGCAAAATGGCACTCCGGCAATTTAAAAAGGGAGGGAAAGACAAGGTTATACAAAATTAAGCAGCACCAACAAGTAAGTAGGCAGGGCAATCTAGAAAAGGCATGCTACAATGAGGATTCAAATCAATAGGCCTGGGCCAATGTTAATGGTTCAAAGTCTTTGCAGAGGATCACACAGTTCAGAGTAGTTCGCGGTTAAGTCTTTGTCAAGAGTTTGAAATGAAGATAGTCAGAATAAAAGTTACTTAAAAGAGTAGAGAAGGACAAGCCCTCGGATTGGGAAAAGATTTAAAACACTTTCATCGTGGTCGGACGGCACGAACAACTGGGTTTGCACAGTACCTTTAAAGAAGAAGAATGCTGTAGCTGAGGCAGAAGTTCCTGGCAGATCCTGCAGGCTCACGGTTCCTGAAGCGACTGTCGGACTGACACGAAGAAGGAAGACTGGAGGGTCCTGCACTGCCCAGGGAAGAACCCAGCAGCAGAGCAAAGTGACAAATAAAAGGTGCACCCCTTAAAACCCAAACAGGGTCCAGTCCTCCTGGCTATCTGGTTCACTGCAGCTGCTCCCAGCAAATTTGACCAGGGGAGGGAGGCCTTGCTTGGTGTTTGGCGAACTGGTTGGTCCCACCAGCACAAGGGAAGAAGATTCCTTCAGATCTTCTCTGTTGTTGAAGTTTGGAGATTCAGACACACAGCAGGGCTTCACCAGGTGGTTCAGTCGTGGTAGTGGTCCTCTTCCTTCAGCTTCTCTTCGGTTCTCTCGCTCCAGTGGCGACTCTGCGTTCCAAGTCCCAGAGACCTGCTTTTTATGCAGTTTTGCCCCATTCACACAGCCTGGCTGTCAATCACACAACAGGGTGGCTGTCCTGGCAGGACAGTCACCACACCAATCATACAGAGTGTGACATGGGTCTCCAAGGAGACCTTCTGCAGGGAGTCTTAAACCCCTCCCTCACATCCTGACGCCCTCAGACATTCAGGCGCCTAAGGAGAGCAAACAAAGCAACCAAACCTGGTTTGGCATGCAGAGTAAAACACGAGAAAGACCTTTACAAAAAGAAATGGCAAATAAACCCAGCCGGAACCAAATAAAAGTATATGGGGTCCAGCGGATTTAAGTTTGAGCCTACTAACTTAGCCTAAAACAGTACAAAGGCTATTTACATAGACCGCGGTAGGAAAAATAGGGTAGATACCACTTCCACCAGCTAAATCCTAAAGAAAGGGGAAGGAAATAATGTTCCATGAGAGACAGTAGTCAGTCCCTGAAAATGGAGTTTAAAGTTGGAAGTCTGAAAAAGACAACCCCGTGTCACTGCACTAAAGGTGCTGTGTGACACACAGTAAAAAGATGATGCCTATGGAGTAGGTGAAGCTCCACAGTCTATGAACACAAAAATGTAAAACACTCAGCAAAAAACATGTAAGAGTGGGAAAAAAGGCTCACACTCTTACCAGGTGAAAAAAATAAATCCTAGAAATCAAGCAAAACTGCTGAGGGACTCAGTAGGTAAGGGAAATTAGCCATTCTGGAGAATTCTCCCTAACAGTTATTAAAGATGGCTGCCAGTGCATTTCCCGTTCCGGCGCAAAGACGTTGCTTCCGGTGCCGGTATTGCCAGCATCGGGTAACCGGTACTTATGGCATCTAGGATGCCTGTGCCGTTGCCTGCGGCATCACTGATGCCGGTATCAGGGGCTTGGGGGGCCTTACTGGCATGCCGGTGCAACCATTTCTGGCATGGGGGAATGCGTGTGCATGCTGACTCGGAATCTACTGACACATCATGTTTAGCTTTCCTAACATTTTTCTGTGAGCAGTGATATTTTTTTCCATTGTGGCTTTTTAAAGTCGTTTTTATTTGCAAACACGTGCAGGCTGTTTTTGCTTCCATTGTTTCAAAAATCCTGTTTTGCATGTCACAGGATTCTTTGATTCTTCCTTCTTTTGTGAATCTGCTGCTTGTCCATTGATAATGCCCGGTAGGCCCCTTTCCACATGGCTCTTTAACTTTACATGAAACGAAAGCAAAAGCCAGGCTGTTTTTGTTGCAGTGTTTAAATGCCTGCCATTCATGTGAAAGGCAAAAGCAAAAGCCAGGCCGTTTTTGTTGCAAGGTTTAAATGTCTGCCATTCATGTGAAAGGGACTTCTGTTTGGGGCCTTTAAATGCACCCCACACTGATCGCTAAGGCAGTGACATTAATGGTACAGTATTTTGGTGTGTTGTGAAGCAATACAACCCCTTTGTATACAGAGATACATTTTGCACTTGCGAGGCTTTAACATTAAAGCATTGTGGCTTGCTTTAGTGGTTGAGGCCAGGTGCAAGAACACGCAGCACTGTACTGCCACTAGGCACTATCGGAGTCAGTGTTTGAAGTGTGAGAGGCAATAAGAAACACCAAGCAACATTCCTCAAGAATACTAACCAAATGTGGTAGGAAAAGAGTAAGGCATTTAAATGTTGCACAGGTTACAGCGTACAAGTCGTGAGTGGAAGCACAGCACAGGACCAGGTAGCAACCAGAAGTAAATGCCAGGCATAGCACATCGACAAGGGCTGCAAGTACACCAAGCATTGAAATACAGCTTGTGATTGCTTCTAGTGCTTCTCATATCATCTAATGTCATCACTGGCATGGATATGTCTAACATTTCACTACTGATAGTGCAAATCCACACTTCCCTACCCCTGTGTCTGGCACAAGTGTGAATGTTTTCCATTCACCCGTTACAACAGACCTCTGTGCATGTCCATGGATTTCAGGGGCTTGTTGAGGTTCCAGAAGAGAAGCTGCAAATTAATATGTTCCTGAAGGGGATGTGATTAATGAGAAGGGCTTTGAGTTGAAGGTCTTGGCAGTAGGTCAGGGGCAGCAAGGCCATAGTCCATCATGCATGTTAAAGGTGCATTTACCAGCCTGGCACGCAACTGCGTCTCCCCTGCCCCTTGCACTCTTTTGGACTATGAATCTATTGATGTTAATGGTGTTGATGAATCTGGTGAGGGTGATAAAACCAAAGCATTGACCTTACTGTCCCTTTTCACAAGAACAAACAGAGAACTATATCTGAGAATACTGATTCTGAGTCCTACCCAGCTGCAGCAGTGAGCCAGAGGGAAGACAGTGAAGAAGAGTGCAACCCAAGAGGGCGGGGGTTGGTGAGTGTGTGGAAGGGAACATGGGAAATAGTGGCTGGGAAGGTGCAGGTGCAAGTTCTGAGTTGGGCTAAAATGGAGTTATAGGTAAACAAAAGACAGTTAAGTCCAAAACATGGATGTTCCTTTTTCTTTGAAGTAACAACTCTGCGGTGAATGAGAGCCACTGAGTAGAAGGGTCCCTATGTATGAAAGCAGGAGCCAGGTAAAAAGGGCAAGAAAACAAAGCATGAGTAGGGGCTCTGGCCTCAGAGAATTTCCGGCCCTTACATGAAGCTTCCCTTTGCTTCCTTTGGCTCTTAGCTGCAGCAGGGCTCACAAAATCTACTAGCCCACGAAAATTGGTGAGTTCTTTTTTTATGAAGGGTGAGTACCATTTGCATGATATTTGACCTTCCTGGAGAGTATGGGGGAGTTAGAATTTTCTTTTTTCATTTTCTGCCATTTACTGCAAACACACTTTGTTTGCAGTAAATGGTAAATACAAGTTTCACTGTGCATGCTTGACATCATTGCGCCAAATATGTGTGCTTATGGCGACATGCCCCATTTTACAAAGAGCACTGGTGAACATTTTGTCAGCAGTCACTTTGGGGCAAGTGCATTACTCTTAGGTCGGGTAGGTAAACTAAGGAACTCACCCTGCATGTCTAGAGGGATTTTTAAGAATTTGCAAGGTTTGTGCAGTTACCCAGGCTGGATGCCCATGCAAGACTGAATAGCGTGGGAGGCAGTGTGTCCGCTGCCCTTCCTAGAGCCAATCAAAGTGCTTAAGGTGGCTTCCAGACTTTCAGGCAGGATGCAGGCAGGATCCTTGGTGTAGCACCAGGGAGCTTCGTTTTCAAGGCAGGACCCTCACATGGTACATATTAACCTCTGGGAATGCAGGATGTGGCAATAAAAATTCCATTCACACTGTGTAGTCATATGATCATGTGGCAGCCAATCACAGTGCTTGGGATGGCTTACAGACTTCCAGGAAGGATGAAAGCAGGGTCCTGGGTGTTTTAAGCCTAGACAGCACATATCTTTTAGACAGGACCCTCAAATGGTGCACAGAATCCTCTGGGAATGCAGGACATGGCAAAATGACTTTAACATGAAATTCCAGTGACATGATGTGGTCACAGGACCATCTGGGAGCTAATCTGAGTGCTCAATATGACTTCCAGGACATTGGTTTTGTAGGCACATTTCTGAGGCCGGGCCCTCAGATGGTGCACGGGATCCTTTCAACAGCTTCATACTGCTTTTTAAAACAAAGCATGAAGGGTCTCCTCACATCAACCAGATACAGAAATAACAACCCTCTAGGGAGAAAAGCTCACTGCACCTTTTTCTGAGACGAACAAGAGCTTTATTTTGTATACAAAAAGGAAATGGCGACAGGGTAATTTCTTTCATGATGCATTCAATATACAGTGTTCATCCCCCCCTCACTGGTTGTCGCCTATTTACATGCTAATATTCCTGTATGGACCCTTCTCCCATTGACCATATCATCTTCTCCTCCATCTATTTCACCCATGGGTAACGGCCTCTTCACCTCAGGTTACAGTAAAATGATTGGTTGGACTTTAAAATGCTCCACCCTGTCTTAAGACCTAACCATGTAATGTGCATCCGGTCATCAACATGAGCTCGGAAGATAACTTTGAAGTCAGCCAGGTCCTTGCAAACAAAGCAACACATTATTCAAGTAATGTGAGGAGTTTGACTCTGAAGGACCTTTACAATGTGTACCTGAAGCCTGATTTCATTAAAAGGCACGAAAGAAGTGTGATGTGACATTTGGGAAGATGCCTTTGATTGCCAACAGCAGCGTAAAGCTTTTTCTGAGATGTTTAGCAGGACAGACCCTGCAAAGTTGAATGAAGGAAACAAGACACTAATGCTGCCACAAATGACTGGCAAATGTGCCACTTGCAAGCAGTGCACTCATATATTTTCCCAATAGCCCAAATCCAGAGATTAAGGAAGGGTTAGGCAGTCAGTGGGTGTGTTAAATATTTTTGGAAATATTATTTTTGTGTTCCTTACATTAGCCTGTTTTGTGACTCTGTGCTAGTCCTAGACTGCGTGGGTAGAAACACTGACAAATTTGATGAGTTCCTCTCATTCTTTAACAGATTTACTTGATGTGATATGATATTTTATTTATATCGCGCTCATACACAAGTGTTTCAGAGCGCGAAACTTGGCATTAGAACAATGTCATCTGCGTCTCCCTTTCATTGGGTGCAAAGGGCTTGCGGCATAAAAAATGAAATAAAGTGATAATGTGTCAAGAGGCTAAAATGTGAAGTATTAGCATTATTAGTCCAGCAAATGAGAATGGAGTCTGGCAATTGAAGGTGACCTTCACGAGTGTGAGAAGCCCCTGTAAACGATGATAATGTGATATAAGGCACAGCATCCTCTCTGCACGGATCGACGCACTAGTATGGCACATAAGGCCCTTGCGCAGGGATTTACAAGCGAGTGCTGTCTCCCCCTGCTTCCAAACATGAACAGCTCCACTGCGATGGTGAGCTCAGTGGTACCAGCAGAGCAGTGCCCCATGGCACAGCTCTGATATTATTTCTGCCTGATCTGAAGAGAATCTGTAATAATGCACGTATTAGTAGGTTCAAAGAGGCATAAATAACAAAAATATATCCGACAGTTCCCAAAAACTTTACTTGCTTAAAGAAATAGCCCCATTGGGTATGGGAATTACAGTGTACTCCCTAAAAATCATTTAACTCCCAATTTCAAAAATAAAGGGAGCAAAATACTCCCACTTGTATACATTTCTTACCATATTAAAAGTACATGTTGCAGCCTCGTACACATGGTAGGTGTAAAATTGCACTGCGACAACGCAAAGTGTATGCAATATGAGCCAAGAGCTGAGGCCAGGATCTTGGAAGTACATGTGGTGGAGAGCAAAGAGAAGGTCAGCAGTCAAATGCCTTTTCCATGGAGGCCTTGAATCCGCAAATCATCATATTAAAAGGATGCAGTGTTCTCCCTTCTCTTGAGGGGGAAATTCACATAGGTTATCACAATTGCTTTGCCACATGTAATGAGATTAGAATTGATTCCATTTGCAGAAATCACACATGGACTAGCACTGCGCTCTTACCTTCTAACCAAATGAGTTCGCTCTGCCCTTCAATAACTCTCTAAACCCTTAAATGTCCTGGAAATAATATGCTGGGATATTACTGAACTGTAACTGAAGCATCATTTGTGCTAAATGTGACACCGCACAAATGATCATCTTCAATAAAAGTTCTGCGCGCATTAATCTTCCCCAGCGGTTCACTGACTAGTCAGCACTTCCATGCAGTCAGTCAGCACATTGGCATGCAGGTATTGTCAGTCTGTATGAAGATTGGTCATATTCACGGCCTACCTTAGGAATCCCTCGAGGCATATGGCGGCACGCTCCAAGTCGAACATTTGCTTTGTCTTTGCACGCTTCCGTTACTGAATGAGATGCGCTGCGTGGTAGAGACGTAGAAAGGTCAAAGTATCGAGGTCACATGGGCACCTCCAGCATCTGGTTGTAGAGACTCCACTGCTTTCTGGTTGTATCTCCATAGACAGGAACACATATTTGAGTAAGTTTAAATATTCTTGGTGCTGGGTTTAATTTCTGACTCACTTTATTCATGAAAAGAAAAATGTTCGGCCGGGTTTGCTGACCTATCGAATGTTAAGATCCAGTCCGGTTTTCGAAATCGCCAAATAATGCAAATAATCTTCAGCAAAATACCATGTGTGTCGTTCTCATATATTCATTGTGTAAAAAAACATGGATTAGATTTTAATTGTATGGTGGGTCAAAGAGCCACGCACAAGATTGTGTGTTCCTCTGTTAAGTAAATGTGTTGCTATCTGCAATGCTTTGAAATCTTGGCTCTCCTGCTCAGGCCATGCTCTACACAAGCCTTCATTTCCCAACTTCCCACACCTTAAGAATATACAAGTGTCAGGGTTGGCGCTAAGTGGGTGCAGCATGCACAGCTGCACGTGGCCCCGCGCCTGCTATGGCCCTGGAGACAAACTCGCGCAGCCCCCTCTCAGAGACGTTTTTATGTGAGGGCAAAAGGAGCACTTGCCCAGGGCCCCCACAAGGCTGCCTAATCTAAAGTAAAATTCAATTGTTCACCAGGCTTAAATAGCACACGCCAAGAGATTTTATGGTGTGCTGCTGTGTCGCTAAACCTATTTCCTGTCTGTTTTGACAAGTACATTCTGCCTTGATCAATTAGTCATGTAATGCTTTCTGTGTTCACCGTGGAATACATAGTTTGTGTGTTCCATACGGCACAACTTCTGTAGCATTCTTTCCGTCTTGTGGAAATTATGTTGATCATGTGCAATAGCCAAAGTTGAAATCCATATTGATAAATTGAGTGCCAGAATGGTTCAGATGTTAGCTCAGTGTGTTAAGCGCACATTGCAGAGATGTGTGTTCATATGAAAGATTAGCAGAGCACATTCCAGCAAGGCTGGCTGAACCTTTCCTATGTCTGAAGTTTATAAACCTACCTGCTTATATACTTGGTTTTGCAGCATAAGAGGTGCTATTATCAGCAATGTTCCTGCACCAGATAGGGGTTGCTATAAAAACTAACACGTCATTCGTATGATGAAGGTCTAGAATTTGGTTTGTGCAGATGGGGCGTTCTAAAACCTAGGCATCGCGTACAAAGATGAGCATAAACTATTAGTCCAAGAGGTGAATAAAAGACTGTGGAACCAAACTGTTCATGCTTGTATCCTGGCTTTGCCAGCAGACGATACAGGGATCCTTGCATTACTGTGCTATCTTCTGTGAGGTTTGCCTTCTTGCATGCTGGTGGCATCGTTTAGCTCATTACGTGATCTTTCTTCTTATGTAGGCCATTTGAGTTAAAGGGGTGTTAGACAGGAGAGAGCGGACCAGAAGTTGTAGGCCTTAGGCAAGTATATTTTAAGGTCTGCTCATTTGACACAAAAAACTTTAACTTTTGTATAAAAGTCAGAGGTTCTTTTTGCACGTTTATGAATGACAATTTCACAAGCCATTGTTTTGGAAGTACTTAAAGCTTAAAAGTACAAAAGACATACCTAGATAAAATCTGTTAAATCACATCGATTGTTATGTTGGTAGTTTTATACTTCCCTTGATGATGGAGAGAATGAAGCTAGAATCATTCCCATTGGGCGTAACACCCTTCCGTAATATTTTGGTTTTAAAACTTGTCAGGTTTGGAAATGTGCTTTGTGTACTTTGCAATTCAGTTTTATAAAATTAGATTGTTTTAGTAAATGGTAAGAGCTGGAAAGGAAAGTGTTCAAATGCAGAAATTGCAGAGTTGGCACAAATCCCAGCCTCACCTCTTAAGCAATGTGTGATCCTGGGCATCTCATTTAATCTTGTATTGCCTAAACTCTCAGAATTGCCAGTCCCTAAACCTTTCACAAGTGTCAGGCCTTCAAAGTGATTTCCTTCTCAGGGTATGATCTTCATAAAAGCCTATCTCATGGTTTCACTGGCTATAGAGTTGCTTGCACTATAATAGCGAGCATTGATATACTGAACACCACAGGGACTTGTTCCCTTGATCTCTAATGGAAACACTATTTGAAAACCATGTCCCACTTCTAATCTCAGTCTGTCTGGATACAGACACCTTCCTGGTAGCTTCCAATCTGCATCCACTATCCATGCTATGCTATGTGTAGCTTTCTCCTTCCTTACAATTACTCTACTCTATCCATTCTTGAGCACGTTTGCAATCTCTGAGGCAGCTAATGTGAGTTCTCTGCCTATTCTGTGTTACATGTACCTTTTACATACAGTCATTAATACTACAGACTGCATACCTTCCCGGATTCTATTGATAAAAAAGTATCCTGTTTTTATACTAGAAGAGAAGTGACCTCTTCGTAGATGGCTGATGTTGACCTTCAAATGGTACTTGTTTATCATTCTGATTAGAGCAAATATGGAAGTATGGAGAGGGTAAGGGGACTTAAAGGGAGTAAACATGCTTATTTTGAATGCTGCAAGGCGGCATGTCAACCTATGGGTTATGATCACGGAGGGGGGTGGGGGGGTGCCACCAGATAGTCTTGATCACTTAATTCCTTTGGTTTGGAGGAGGGGGTCCTTCAAAGATGTCCATGCCCAGGGCCCCAAAAATGCTTAAGATGGCCCTGCCCCCTCCCAGCAGCCCAATAGGTGCTGCGGGACTCATAAGCACTGCTGATCACGTTCTTTCTTAAAACAGAGCGTTTAAAGTGGGTGCAGTTTACTATTGATGGCCTATTTAAGAGACCATTGGGTTAACAACTGCAAAGAGGCATATATATTTTGAAAACAAATACAAAGCAGCAGTTAGCTGCCTAAAATCTGTGCCTTCCTCCAGCACAATTAAACATATTGCACAAAACCGTTTTAGCTATTTGCCTTTTTTCCACATGCTTACATTTACCAAGCCAAAAAGCGTTTAAGTAGAATGTAACATTTTCCTTTGACATTGCATATGAAGCCTGCAAGTGAGCCATGAATAATTACCAAGGATGTGACAAGAGAGGTTGTCATCCTGGAGACTGGAGGGGATATTTTCTCTGGTTCTAGCCCTGTACTGATGTTCAGGGCACAAGTCGATACATGTGGGTGGACAACGTCCACCCACTTGTTTCAACGGGTAGACGCAACCCTAGTTCTGTTTTTGAGGCCAGCAATATAAACAAGTGTGCTTGCTCAAGTGTTCAGCTACTACGATTTCACGCCAGGTTGTCATGTTTCCAATGCAGACGTGTACCCACAATAACACATAAATGTGCCATTAAATCGCACGTCTCTTGTTTGGATTTTGTTTTCTTTGGAATATTTCATTATAAATTGTTGGACTTAAAAGGTAGGCACCTTTTATATTTGCTAGTGTAGTTATTGGAAATTCTCCTGTCGGATTATATATATATATATATATACATAATTTTTTTACCATGTTTTTGCTGCTGCCTACATACGTAGTGGTGATTATCTGGTGATGTCAATTCCTGTGATGTTATCAAATGCAAATTAAGTGGCCTGCACTTAATTTGCCGCACTTGGACCCGAAAATCGTAGGGCGGGCACTGACAATTGTTTCCTTTTCTATCACAATCCACACTTATAGGAATGGTTTCTCTGTAATTCACAGTTTGTGGCCGGAGCATTTATATACAGACGCGTGACAATAGCATTCGGGGTGGGTGGGAAGGGCATGTACAGTAGCATTTTGACATTCCGCTATCCTCGTTGTTCCACAGAACTGTATTTTGTGTACCTAACCCTCACTTCCACTGAGAACATGTGAAATAAAACGTGTTCCTATTTGCGCCGGACTGCGTTGATACTAATTGAAGAGCTAGCATGTGCTTCTTTGTGGAGAAGCAAGCACGTGCAAGCAGTTGCCATTACAGCCGTTGCCATGGCCATTGTAAATCTCTGCTGCTAGGTGATGTACTTTTCCCCCTGATATGACAGGTCATATATTGATTAGGACCCTGTCATGTGTGTATTGATTTTCCCTATGGTTGATGCCTCAGTCTGAACATTTTATCTCACCCTGAAAAAAACCGCTTGTTGGTGGTGTGGTATGGTGGCTGATGAAAAGCACATGGTGCATGTCAGGATGTGTGACTGAGTTTAAGATTTGTTATATGTCCTTAGTTTAACTGTACACCCATTCCCAAGATGGCTGAAGGTCGCCACTGCAATTATGTGAATACACTTTAATTGAACTTGGGAAGGGAAGGAGTGTCACAACGGTGACAATACGAGAAACCGTGCCTATCAACTGTCACCTTATAATGTGCAAGCCTTTTTAACGCACCCCACATGCCCTAATTGTACAGCGTGCTCCTCACATGCACGCAAAGAGGCACAATGACATTGAAGAGCAATGCTATTTCCCTTCCCCTAATCATTTGTCTGTGTGACTGACAATCTGACTTTGCGCTCATCCTCAGAAGTGTTTGTAAAATTGTTGATGAGCAGTTTTGTGGCCCCTAAACGCGAACCAGAGCTAAGCGTTGTAGACATGCTCCCTTTCCTAAACCACAGCCGTTCAGCTCCGTGGCCAGCACACATTGACCCTGCATGCCTCAGAGCTATACATAGACCTTTTCATGGCCATAGTTGTATCCTTTGAGATTATACAGGTGTGCATGACAAGGGGTTGCTAAGTGTCTTTTACGCAAGCGTCATTTCCCCCACTCTGCCATTCGCTGTGGGGCCCACACATATTGACTGCACTGTTATGCTATTGTTCGTGGCTTCTTGTTCACTTTATAATGGAAGCTGATGCCTCTGACCTAGCCATAGGCTCGTTCCTCATGCCCTAACTATTCTGTAATGGACAAGGAACTATTAGCCCTTCACGCAGCCTTCAACGAATGGAGGCATCCTCTGCTGCAGGTACAACGCAAAGTGATGGTTTCCACAGGCCAAAGAAAACCTGGTGGCATCGAGCAAAGAGCGCCAGTCCTGTTCTTTTCTGCCAATGACTTTGTAGTGACCTATCGCGCCCGGGCTGCCAACAGTAAAGCTGACGCCATGCCACAGATGCATGGAATAGAGAGTGCAGCCCCTTTATCTCTGTCATTGATTCTCCCTGATTTCCATGTACTCTCTGTCTGTGAGGCACTGCCCTTCTTGCTGAAGGGGTGATGCCAGTTGGTGTCAAAGAGTTAATCCATTGATGTGATCTTCTTTACGTTCAAGAAGCTCTTTACCAATATACAAAAGCATCGAGACAAGTAGCTTTTCAGTGGTGTTATGATTACCCAGTGGCAGGCCGTTATACACTAGATCTACTCCATCGTTGGTGTTGGTGGCCTTCTGAGAAGGGCAACACAACAGAATACTTGTTCCATCTGTGGCCTAAACAGCGAATATTACGGTAGACCAGAGAGATAATAGCATCGCTTACCGCTGGCTACTTATGTATTTATTACAGACCTCCCTCCGATTGACCAGTCTGACACCACCCTAGTCCTGGCCAGTGGGTTTGGCAGGATTGTACATTTCGTGTCCTTCATGGGGAGTAGCCTCAGCACCTGCCCTAGCATCTCTGTTTTGCAGTATGTGTTTTGTCTCCATGTTGGTGTCCATTCTTGGCTCTCAGTTTATTGCTTCTTCTTGGTGAGCTCTCGCACAATTGGTGGGCATAGGTCATCGCTTGTCTTCGGCCTAGCATCCTCAAACTGACCATCGAACACAACATCTCAATCAGACTCTGGAGCAATATGTATGATGCTTCTGTTTCCAGAAAGAACAGGAATGTTATTCCCTGTTAAGTGCAGCAGACTTTTCATACAACAGCCCCCAGCATGCTGCCACCAATATGTCTCCCTTTTTTATTTGTCATATTTGTCATGGGTGTCAGCCGTGCGTATTACTGACGGACATCCTCATGCCCACCACAGATCCAGCCAATTACAGCTTTTTTTGCAACAGAAAGACGCATAATGAGGTACGCAAACATTTGTAGACAGCTCAGCCAGCCACTAAAGTACAAGCATATAAACAATGTAAGGCAGCTCCTGCATACACCCTCAGGTCCAAAGTCTGGATGTCCGCTAAACATGTGCCCTTTATTGTTACCAGAACATTGTTAACCAAGTACATGGGAGCGGATTTCTTAATTAAGGTTATTAATCTCATCGCCATGAAGTTAGCCCTGCGCCAGTCTTGAAACTCTCACTTCGTGCTCCATGTGTCCCTGCTAAAAAGCAGTACAAGCCAGCAAGTGACTACCAATTCACCCACCTCCATTGTCAGTTCAAGGCAGCAATGAAAATTAAGTTTGAGCTATTCTAGGGCAATACCATATACGAGGCAAAATCTATCTTCTGATTAACCGGATTGCCTACATTTGGGCAAAATGTATCTGGGATTCCCTTGAAAATTCCATGCAACACGACTTCATGCTAGTTTCCTCTGGCAACAAAACTACTTCTGAGAAGCAGTGTCCTTGCAGAAGGGGTAATGTCCAAAATGCTATAGCTCTAACCAGAACCAGGATCCCGCCTGTCTGCGTAGCAAAAATAAAGTGGCAAGCAGTCCTTAAACGCTCTCTGTGAAGTCCTGCGCTGCAAGCCCACTCTGCATTCTCAGAAGATAGAGATGCTGATACATCGATGAAAAGTTAATCGCAAGGCAGCCCAGTGCTCGACAAACGCCAGTGAGTCCTTTTTTCGTTTGGGCTATTAGGTGGCACTAAAAGCATTACCTTTAAGCTGAAACGAATGTCATTTTAATAAAAGAGCTTTAACATGAGAGCCTCAAATATGGGCTTTGAATGTGGGTCTGTAATGGCTTTCAATGGAGACGACATTTGAAAAGGGATAAACAGTTTATTTGGTGTTGTTTGGTTATGGATCCCCTCCCTGTGCCCTGCCCCAGTCATGCTAATTCCTATGGCTAATCCCACCCATTCCTGCCCATCTCTGAACTCTTTGAGCTTTGAGCTCTTCTGTGGAGGCAGCCATCTTGGATGTCTGTCTCTAAGGAAGCTCTTTGTAAACAAGCCAAAACTAGTGGCCATCTTTGAATGGGAAAGATACCATGCATCTTCCAAATGAGATGCTACTTTGAATCAAGTGAGTACAATCTTTTTTAAAATAGCTAAAGTAATTTGCCTTATGAGAGCTTCTTTTGATTTTTTTTTCCTGCACTTTCTGGGGCAGTATCAAACATGTCAACTTTACATTTGAGTCTGGCCAGGAAGAGGATGTATCAGATTCTCATCTGACAGAGCGATAGGGCTGGAGAGGAGTCTGCCATATGCGAGAACTCCACTCTGGTTGCTGCAGCGTGGCCCATGAAGGTAAGCCTGTACAGAGGATGAATGACCACCCCTGGGAGGGGATCAGAAGGTGAAGGGAGCAGGGCATAGTGTTCCCAGTTCACCGGGAGACTTCCATACACCGGGGTACCCAGAAAACTGCACCAAGCTAAACGGAACCAAACAGAGAATTTCGGAATGGGGACTCGATCTGAAACCAGTGCTGCACTCAAACATCCAGAAACGGGCCCTTTGCTGGATTCAGAAGCAGGGCTGAGCCATACCATTCGAACAGAGAACCACCTAGGAGCCCAGGACATCTGTCACAAGAGCCCACAGAGCCATCTGGAACCAGGGCTTCACAGAAAGATTCCAAACAGAACCAGCAAACAGTCCAAACTCGGGGCTAGTCTGTGCAGTATGGAAACAGGCCTTCCCTGGAGGTTTTAGAAGTGGGGGCCAGTTGAGAACCTGGGGGCAATTCTCCATCATAGTCCCGGTGAACAGCTAGGAAACAATCCGGAAGAACTAGGCCAGGCAAACCAGAGCCAGAGAACATCTGCAACGCAATGATTGCTCCCAAGTGGAATGCTCGCCATCCCACCCGGCCCAGGCTCTGAGATGGAGCCCCACACCTTCCACTTCCTGCTCCGCCAGAGGAAGAAGAGCTACTGTGTAACACTGTATAGGAGGCATCTGAACTGGATGGAGGAGATGGGGAGTTCCCAGCGGGGGTCAGGTGAGTACAAGTGTGGGCAGAGAGTAGTTGTGCCCCGGTTCTGTGGTGGATGAGGTGGAAGGTAAATCAGGCAGAGAGGAGCTGGAAACCGATGATGCCAGGGGTTGAGCAGGAGAGAGTACAAGTGGGCAACGTGGGGATCTGAGCATCAGAGGATGGGTAGGATGCCAGGTGGGAGAGAGTTCAGAGAGGAGCACACATCTACCCGTGTGTACTTGCATGTTCCTGTTTATACCAGGGTTGCTGTGTCTACTCCCCACCAAACCCTTTGCACTTGCTTGTACCGGGCAGCTACCCTCCATATCCTGACCCTGTGCTGGTCAGTATGTTATAAATCTTTGAAGATCAGATCCTTCCCCCACTCCCTTTCTGCTTGTAGCATCATGAAGTGTCTGCGTTTCACTACTGTGACATCAAAAAATTAGAAAACACAGGCATAGTACTGATTGGCAAGAAGGAAAAAAACAGCCAGTGATTGCTTTTGCGCATAATTGATAAACCGTGCAACACTCTTACTGACTTCACGAGCTGTGTTTCAGTGCTGAAGCCTTGTGATTCGCCAGTAGCAAACCTGGGTGTCATTTTTAGGTGGTGACATATGTGATTGTCCCCCTCAAATCTTTGAGGACAACCAATCATCCTCCTCATCTTTTGCATGATTCCTTTAGTAAGGTGTAAATGCAATCTTGATGCTGAGGCTTTGCCTGTTCTCCCTGATGGCCCAGGCAGCAAGACAACTATATATCTGCGTGAGAAGACCAGCAATATACCAAGTATCACATGTGAACCCTTTCAACTCCTGCTCAGAGAGCTATTTCATAGTTTTTAGTGTATCAACCCGCTCATGAAAGGTTAAAATGTCACTTCTGTGTGCAAAGAATGCTGGGAGACTGTGATTGGCTGCAATTGACAGCTGTCAATCTCTCACTCTTATATCAGTATTTCAGAAGAGTGACAGTTAACCTCTCCCCTTGGCCCTGACCAAGGACTAATTCCAATGAGTGCACATATCGGTGCACAAACCACAACTCAAAGTACTGTGCTACTGTTAAAAGATGCCACACCAAACGCTGGCCACCCACACTCTGTACAGAGCTCCGCTGCTCTAGAGCTAGGTGTAGTGAGTACGACACTTTGTTTTATAGCACAAGTAACTTTATTGTTCAGAGACCCGGTGCGCCGCCTGCATCTTCTCCGCACTCATCCAGCCAAATACTCTCCCTCCGTAACGCTCTTCCCGCTCTGCGAGTCCTTACATTCAAACCCAAACATTCTGTCAAGCGGATGCAGGCAGGATGATTACATAACAAAGTATAACTAACAAACCAACATTGAATATACAACACCATCCCCCCTTAAAATAAAGAAAGAAAGAAACAACCTGTAAAAAACAAAATTACAGTATAATCAAAACAAAACAATAAAGGAACACATTTATAACTGAAAACATTAATCAAGATTTTGATTGTAGATTAGTTCAATATGTAGTCTTTAGACCACACAGGAAGTCTCTTAACCCTACCCCTTTGTAGGAAAGAACCATGTGGAGACATATGTGCACTCTCATCACTCTCATAGTCTTCACTCTCCTCCCAAAATCGAACATTTTGTTCTTCCCTTTGTTCATGTTCACTCACCACATTTTCTCCTCCATTCACAACATCACTCACATTCTCCTCCCTCAAATCCACTTGAAAATCTTCATCAAACAGTTCAATAGCTCTCCTTCTCCTCCTTTCCATTACTCTATCCACTGTACCATTTCCTGACCATCTCCACATACTGATTCTATCCATATTCCAAACAGTACCATCCTGAATTCTGACTGCACTTCCAAACACCTCTTTAACCTTTACCGGGTCAGAATATTTTGATTCTCCCTTCCTTACCACAAGCCCTTTCCTTATCCTCACCAAATCACCTGGGACAATCTTTAACCTATTTCCTTGAAACTGTCTATCGTTCCTCCTACCACATTTTCTAATCCCTCTATAATTAACCAAACAAGGGTTTAATAAGTGTTGGGAACTCTTCCCCTCATTAATTCAAAAGGGGATTTACTCGACTCTCTTCTGATTGAAACTTTGTTACTCTAAACTCTATCTCTCAAAGCATCTTCTACAGACACGTTGTTGCACAAAGCCAATTCTATAGTTTCTACGACAACTCTATTACATCTCTCGACCATCCCATTTGTCTGGGGATGATACAAAGATGAAAATTTCCATTCAATACTTAAATGCTTTGCAAAATCCATCATTTCTTTGCTTTTAAATTGTACTCCATTATAACTTACCATTGACTTGGGAAAACCTTCCCTTCTGAAAATTTGTAGTAGAAATCTTATTATCTCTGCACTATCAATTCTATCCACCATTTCTACCTGCATCCACTTGGAATAGTAATCCACCAGCACAATTAAAAATCTCTTCCCTTGCATTAAATTTCCGTATGTTCATAATATGTCAATACCTAACTTTTTCCACAGATTTTCCACATTAGGTATCTTGATGGGCACACTCTTGAAACTCTTGCAACTCTTGTCGCAATTTTGGCATGGCCAACAATCTCTTACAAATCTCTCAACTGCTAGGTCTACTCCTAGCCACCAATATTCGGTTCTAACATTAACCTTAGTACCTGAGATCCCAGGATGCCCTTGATGTGCTTTTTCAATTAATTCTATCCGCAATGTTTGGGGAGGAATTAGTGTGTCTCTTCTTAGTAATAATTCATCATCTATTGAGTACTCCTCTCTCACTTCCCAAAATTTTAGACATTCTTCATCTAACTTTTTTCTTTCTGGCCATTCAGACCTGGTATATTCAATGACTTTAGACAAAACCTGATCTTTCCTCAGCTCATCTAACCATTCCTCTCTAGAGGTTACTTCAAATACAGTAGCTACCACCTCTAATTCCTCAATTAGTCTCCTTATCAGGATCTATCAGAGGTAACCTTGATGAAAAATCTGCCAATACATTCCCTTTCCCTGGAACATATCTCACCATGAAATTATAATCCTGTAATTTAAGATTTAGGGCCTCATTACGATCTTGGCGGTAGCCATGCCGCTATTGGCGGCATGGCTGCCGCCGAAATCGCGTCCGGGTTTCCAGAATGAGGAATTACCGGGCCATTCTGAGGTCAGAGGGCCCGGTAATTCCTCCTTCTAGGTACCCGGGACTGGACCTTCCCCATTCCCATTTCAGCCCCCATAGGGCTGAATTGGAATGGGAGAGGGAGCAAACAACGGGCTGATTACGAGCGGCCCATTGTTTGCTCCCTCCTCCCCTCGCGGGACCCGCGAGGAGACCTCGTAATCAGGCGGTATGGGGTTGACGGCGCCGGCACCTTTACCGGCACCGTTAACCCCGTACTGCCTGGGTTATAATGAGGCCCTTAGTCTGGCTAATCTTGGAGATGCCTTGCACATGCCATTGACCGATAAAACCTCTACTAATGGTTTATGATCAGTTTGTACCACAAATTTACTTTCCCACAGATATTTTCTAAAATATCCGATCGCCCATACAAATGCCTGCAGTTCTCTCTCTATGACTGAGTACCTACTCTCCGTATATGTGATCGCACGAGATGCATAATTTATAATTATTTCTTGTCCTAAATCTGAAATTTGGGATAATACCACACCTAATCCAGTTCCACTGGCATCTACTGTGAGTTTAGTTTATCTACCAAAAACAAAACCTCCTAATTCCACTGTCTCACTGATACTTTTCTTGATGAAATTAGCTGCATTTTTGCATTGTTCATCCCATATACATTTTACATCTTTTTTCATCAATCTTCTTAATGGTTCAGTTATACTAGCAAAATTCTGCACAAACCTATTGTAATACTTGCATAATCCTAAAAATGATCTTTACTCATCCTTGTTAATTGGGTCGGGAGATTTTCTAATTGCTTTCATAGCCTCCACTTTGGGTTTATATCCCTTTCCATTTACCACATGTCCCAAATATTCAACTTCACCAACTCTAAACTTGCATTTTTGTTTCTCAACAGTCAAACCCTTTTCATTCAATTTATCTAGTACATCATTCAATCTACTATCATGTTCCCCAGCGCCTTTCCCAAAAACAATGATATCAACTTGATATACCAATGTTCCCCTGAGTCCTTTCAATGTATGTGCCATAATTCTCAGAAAAAAACAGTCGCCGACGCTAATCCAAAAGGCATCCGTTTATAGCGATATAAACCAAAAGGCATGATGAAAGCCATGATGTCTCTGCAATCTTCTTCTGTCAGTGCAATTTGATGGTAGGCATTCGATAGATCTAATGTGATAAAAGTATCTGCACCTCCAATGGAATTTAACATTTCAGAAATTATGGGCAACGAGTACATGTCTAAAATGATGTTCTTATTAACATCTCTTAAATCCATGCATATTCTCAATTTGCCGTTCTTCTTCAAGGCCACTACTATAGGGCTTATCCATTGTGATGCTTCAACTTTCTCTATGATGTCTTCACCTTCAAGTCTTTGCAATTCTTGCTCTACCTTGTCAATTAAGGCAATTGTTATAGGCCTGGCTTTCTTGTGGGCCACTGGTATTGCATATCTTTTTATTTTATTCTGTGCATAAAATTCTTGAGTAATCCCAATTTCATTTGGAATACATTTCTCTGTACTTTATCTCCTCCTTTAATCTGTTTGTTGTTGCTTTTCACTAGTAGAATAGGCTCCTCTTCACATGGGTCTAGCCTGATTCGCAGTGCCGCTTGATCTCTCCATCCAATTACATTCACTCCTTTCTCTGATACATACACTTTTATTTGGGCCTGGCGACCTTTGAACTGCACAATGCTGGTGAACCATCCCTTTATCTGGATTGTAGATCCCTCATATCCTCCTGGTTGTTTGGGGTTTCAAATGTACGCTTCAAAACTTCACTCATTAATTTTTCTCAAGTTCCTTTAGTGATGATTGTGTAAGGTGAACAACTGTCCACCATGACCATTACTTTCCAATTATCCAGGATAATTTCACAAAGTGGGCACTTTAGCTCTTGTCCAGGTGTTTCACGAATCACTATGACTCTTTCATCATCTGACTCTTCTTCTTCTTGTACTATCGATATTCTTTTCTTGCGTCAACACACGACTGCAAAATGCCCTTTTACTCCACAATTTCCACACTTTTGTCCAATCGCTGGACAGTTTCTGGAGTTTGAGTAGTGTCCCAACCTACCACAGTTGAAACATCTGTCTCCATCCTTGGATTCTGATGAGTACATCTTGAGTCGCCTTTTGCCCATGGATTCTTGAAATTCCCTCTGATTTCTTTATGTTCATGTCCCGAACTCCAACTCTTGCTTCTGTTGAATTTGTTAGTGCCTTCATCTGTCTTCTCTTTAACGCGTACTGCATTTACTAGACCTTGTTCTTCTGTTTCTATTGGCTGCTTAATGTTGTTTTGTGCGGCATTCTGGGATGCTTCTAACTAACCTTTTAGCCTTAATTTCTTTTGAACATAATTGGCTGTGTTCCACTCTTTTTGTTTTTGCCAACGTCTTGTGTAATGATGGATTTCTCACCATCCATAATCTATCTTGGATTAATGGATCTCTGGCATGGATTATGATTTGATCTCTTATCAGTTCTTCAAGGGTAATACCATTCCCAAAACGACATGTTCTGGATAATGTCTTTAAAGCTAATACATATTCCTCAATACTCTCTTGCTCTTTTTGTGCTCTAGTATAGAAATGGTACCTGTTGATTGCTACATTTCTGGTGTGTAATACTTATCCAATTGTTTTAACGCCTTTTCATGTTCATCACTGTCTCCTGTTTCATCAACAGTTAATTCAGGAAGTTTCCTATTCTTCATTTGTCCCTCTAACCCTAAAGCATGTTTTAACAGTAGTATTTTCTTTTGAGGTGTTAGTCCTTCTTGTTCCACAGTTTTTGTGTAGTTTACCCAGAATTCTCTCCGTTCTGCCATGTAACTATTGGTTGGCCTGGACCATGCAAAATGTTTGCTGGTGGTTGTATGCTTATCCCTTGCATTGTTTATTCTCCTGAAATTATGCTGTATTGTTATGTCCAATCTCTCCTTGCATCTAGGTTATTCTTTGCTCCTTATTCACTTCTTCTATGTTCATGTGTGAGAAAGGGAGGATGATCGTATGTTTCGTCGCCTGACTTCTTGATATCAAGGTGCGGTCACGTGATATCGTCTATTCTTGTGTCCTTCACTTTAATGTTTGTTCATTTAATTATTGAATTAGGCCCAGTGCGACGTGACGTTTCCGATCGCTAGGTCCCCTCCCCACTCACTGTTGTTTAAGTATTCCGGCAGTGTTCTGAAATGTCCTGGAAATCGCTGCTACTTCCGCACAGAGAGATAACAACTACGTCTCTCTGGAGCTCTTGCTCTCGCTCTTCCTGCATGGGTGCTGGCACCGGGTATCCTCGTCACTAAAATGTAGTGAGTATGACACTTCGTTTTATAGCACAAGTAACTTTATTGTTCAGAGACCCGGCGCACCACATGCATCTTCTCCACACTCATCCAGCCAACCACTCTCCCTCCGGAATGCTCTCCCCGCTGCGCGAGTCCTTACATTCAAACCCAAAGATTCTGTCACGTGGATGCAGGCAGGATGATTACATAACAAAGTATAACTAACAAACCAACATTGAATATTCAACACTAGGTCTGCGCTTTGGGAAACAAAATCAAAACAAACTTCACATGCTATTATTCCTACATCACCACTGACATTTACAATGAAGAAGCTATGCTTATTTTCCCACTAGTTTTAAATGCTCTTCAGTTTGTGTAAACTTAATGTTCTACGTTGTAAGACCAATGTGGTTAAAGAATGTTTTTTTTCTGAATGCGCTTTACATACTTCCTAGTTGATCACTCTTGCATGCTTTAATGACAAACCTCCCATCCTCTGTGTCCCATGTCACACTTTCTTATGCATCACAAGAATTGCCTTTGACTGTGTACGTAGTCGTTCCAATCAATATGATGGTTTGCATTTACAAAGGATAACATCATTAGAGTGAATGTTATTTTGCACAGCAATGTTCATGTTGCCTCCAAGAAATGCTTGTGATGTATACTTTCTAAGGGTGTGAAAAGCACTGCAAAGATGGCCAACTTTCCAAAATAATTTTAGTCTTTGGGCAGGGCCGGTCATAGGATTTGCAGGGCCAACTGTAGCAATTCAAGTGTGGGCCCCTTAATTTGCATTTGATATCGTCAAAGAAAGTGACATTACAGGAAGTGACATCACAGGGGGAAAGGGTTCCTTGCCTGCAAACATAGTTCTTCATAATTTGAATATTGCCTCAGAATGGGAAATTGCAGAAATTTTAAATAAACATGTACAGACGTAAAACACTTATTTCAAACAGGTTTGGCCTATAAACGGAGAACACATTTCTTAATAATATCATGTTATTTATGCAGCGCTTTTATCCAAAGCACGCTACACAGAGAATCTTTACATTTGCTACTATCACCCAATCGAAATCTTTTCCAGGCAAACCATCGAAATCATATTTGTAATGACTGTCTCAGTTGCCATTAATTTCTCATTTATTGTTTTCTTGTCGCTGCAGTAATAGCTTAATTGCTTCAATACTTTGTTTTGTTTAGTATGTTTTGATCTCTAAGTAATTGAATTGTAGAGCAGTGGTGCCTCTAGGAATTATACTCGTGGAGGGCACACATGGGTCAGCATTCGAAAGTGGTGGACAGGGGAACACAGCTGCCGGTAAAAAAGTCATAAATAGGAAATACACACCTGTGCCATTTGTGCGTGCAATAACATCCTGATTTGTTTCCCAGCAAGCTGTGTGAAAGCGCTATCATCTCACTGCCATTCCATTCATAATCCAGTCTCATTCTGTTTCAAACATGTCAGTATAAAAAAAAGCATTGGCAATGCAAACAGTTTGGGCTTTTGTGTAGACATGGGAAAGGCATTTGCCAGGCACAGCCATAGTGGTATTAACTGGCCATCAATGATAGCAGATGCAAAATGGTACGAGTACCTGGCATATGACAGCAGTGCCTGGCAATGGCCTAATACTTACACACAAGCCGAAGCTGTTCGATTTACCAATGCTTGTTTTGCTGGAGAAGGGCAAATAGCATTATAGTACAGATAAGGAGAAATGGCACCGGAAGAGGGAAACAAAGCTTGTAGGTGTTGTTTGGTTATTTTCTTACCAATTGTCTGCCCATGCTAATCCCTATCGCCATTCCCACCCAGTTCCTGCCCCTCCCCGCCCAACTCACATCCTCTTGGAATCTCTTTAAGCTCGCTTTAGTCAAGCCTTACCATCAAACTATGCTCTCAAAGTGCCTAGCAGTGTTTTTTCCAAGCAGTCTTCTCAGAGCGTATGGATTAATAAGTGCTGTAAAGGTGCTACTGGTGTATTAAACATTTCTTAACCAGGTCTGCCTCCAGCCAATTGATTTATGAGCACTATGCATGTCCTTCACTGAAATCCTGTTAAAAACAAGCATTGGCAAAGCAACCGTGTTGCTTGTGTATAAGTATTAGGCATTTGCCAGGCACTGCTATTAGATGCCTAGGTAATCACACCATTTTGCACCTGCTACCATTATGGCCAGTTAATACCACTGTGGCAGTGCCTGACACTTGACCATGACTACACAAAAACCCAAACTGTTGGCATTGCCAATGCTTCAAGCTGCTTAGTCTCTTTGTGTACTGGACTTGCTGTTCTGTCAGCCCTTGCCTGGATATTGATTTGATTCCTCATTTGTCTTAAAATGTGTACTGAACTGATGACTGCGCATACACAGATTTAGGATTCTCCCTCGTATGGTGCCTGATCATTACTACTATTGTCTTTTATTAGAAAACAAAATATGCAAAATCCGACAGACCAGCTAGCTTCCTTTTTCTTCTGTGTTGGCAAGTAAATAGATGCCTATAGACCTATGTGTGTTCACCCCTTGGTCATTAAAAAAGGGCGAATAACCGTGTGTCTTCCAAAAATATACATATTTTAATATTTAATCAAAACCATTCACTGCTTGCAATGCATCAATATAAAAACAACAACCTACTGACAGTTCATTTCAACAATAACATCTACATCTGAATGTACAGCTCCTTTTGCAGAGAAATACATACACTTCAAACACTTTTGTGCATGAATTGGCAGGTATTCTATATTCCTACCACTACTCTCTACTTAGACCCTCTTGATTGTTGAGGGCCAAACCCAAGTGCCTACACTTTCAAAATGTGTTTCTAGGACCAACAATAATTATACTAGAAATGCACATAAATCAATTGCAATTGCATCTCCTGTTGGTGCTGTCTTCAGGGCACTTAATCTTTTTGCTATATTTCCATTTCTTCGTATGCTTTCACACAGTAAAATCCGTACTCGTATCTTTCTAAAAAACAAACAAACAATTCTACTTTTAAAAGACAATTCTAATTACAAACATGGTTATCACAACTCTTAACATGACCTGTCTATTTGGCACACTTTTCATCTTCTCCTCTATCTCTTTTAAAACAGAAGAAAACAATTATTTGGGGTGTCGTCATTACCCTTCAAAATGTAATTCCTAAAGAATACTTATTTATTCTAGACATTTACAATAGAACCACCATTGCTCTACGCTTTCTATTTCTTTATTTCTAATGTCCCTGATTATTACTATCAGACTTGTATTGCAAAATACCTTTCTCCTTGTGCCTTGTGATTAACAGATGCTGAAAATAGCCCGTAATTTTCTTCACGAGAACCTTCATAGATAATGGTCCCCTTCCTGTCTGCTTAGTTCTAAATATAAAAAAGGAAAGAATATCCTGATGTTACATCTAAAAAGACGTGCTCATCTAAAAAGACGTGCTGTCTCTATCTGTGTTTTTTCTGTATGCTCCGAGTGCGTGTGAAAACTCTAGACTGCTCACTGACTTATTTTAGGATTCTGTCGGGTAGTGCAACTGTTCGTCCGTACTATCCCCTTACATTAGTGATATCTGGACCGCTTGCAACCTTCCTTGCTTTACCTCCCGCACGATTTGGGCCCCCTTGATTATTTGTGGGCCTGTTTGTCGTGTTCTGGTGATTCCATATTTTCGCCCATTCCCTTTTGACTGCATGCTCATGTTGCTCAGGTAAGCCCTTCTGTACTTTTCTCTTTTGTTCTCTTGTTCCACCCAGTGTAGGGTTTCTTGCCTATGGACTTTATCCACAACCATCAACCACCAAACTCTGGTGTTAACACATTTCCACACTTGCATCAGCTAGGAAATAACCCTTTAAGGAGAATGGTTGGTCTAGAGTAAAAATCCAATTCCTAAGAAATGTGTGCCTCTCTTTGCAGCCGAGCGAAGATCCCCAGTCACAGTCAACCTGTGATTATCAACCTACCGATATGGCTTTGAACCCCCACTTTAGTGTTTTGTGTGCTCGGCGTGGTAGCCGATAATGCCTGGGTGGGTTTGCTGGGACTCTCTACACAGACACATCATATCCACTCTTTCATAACCTTCTTGAGAGAGTGCACTGAAGGAACCTACGCCACGATGTTAAGCACTTTATGAAATGTGTGACAATGCTTAAAAGAAAATAAATGGGCACTATAAAATATATGCACTATGCCAATTTGTAATGGGCAACTGGAGATGAAATTGTGTCAGATATGAATGCATGAGGCTAATTTAGCCCCGTAGTGAGACTGTTTAATTCAGACCAGCTGACATATTCAGAGAAGGCAGCACTAAGGAAGTACATTGTCATTAATACTGTGCACTGCACGCCATCACAATAGTGGTCTCCTGATGCTGAAGCTTGTCCAAGTGCATGCGTAATTGGGCCCACACCTGGGATTTTCAGGCTGGGGTCTGGGGTCAGAAAAGAAGAGGGTAAACAAGATGAGGACCAGGAGCAGAGGCAGGTCTAATGGGTAGAGCAGGACGATGGGCGGGGAAATGATAGTCTCATTTTGGATACATGACTGCTATAAAAGGAAGTGATTAAGCTATAATGCATCGGGTCGTCTGAAGAACGTTGCAGTGTGTTGTAGGCAGATCTTTGTCCGTCATTCAGCACTACACTTAGGGGGTGTGTGGCTGTGTGATGGGTCTAAGTTATGCTCGCACATAACCATGAACTATAGTAGCCTGATGTAAAGGGGGTAATGAACTGCCTTCCTTATATACCCCCGGTGCAAGGTCCTAGTGCTTCTGAGACTAATGACACCTAAAATAGCTTTGTCAAGAAGGAGAATGCAGGGGCAAAGGGATGAGGCAGTGAACAACTCTGTGATGCTAGGGCGATTGCTTGGAGTGCTAGACTGTCACGTCCCATCGCAGTCTGCACTCACCAGTAGGTTGGCGACTTCTCCGAACGGTGCAGGTGGTTCCACCTTGTCTCCTCACATGGTGGCTTCTTGGCCCATGAACCAGAGGATATGGGGCAGGCCCGACAGACACCAATAAGCATTGTGACCAGGCTCCTGTCTCTCCAAGTGGTACACAGAGGAGTGCAGTTCTCCAAGAAACGGTCAGCACCATGGTGGTAACAGCGTGTATGCTCAGAGCCCCCAGCCTAGCTTCGGCATGTGCACTATACATTGCACCCTTGGAATTTCTCTCACAACTACCAGAAGTCGGGCTTCCCTTTCACTGCGATATCTGCAAAAAGCATGACTCTGGAGCAGGCCTGGTACTCCGCACCAGCCATTGCCCTGGACCTGTTGTTGAAATCTTGTCCCTCACTTCTTTGCCTTCGCCTTGCTCTTAAGATTGCTTTCCTGCTTTCCCTCCCAACCTGCTCACCTCACTGGTTTGGTCTTCTCTTGTACCCTCTGTCAGCATCCTGTTTAGCTGTTACCATCGGCCTTCTCAAGAGTAAAGTTTCACAGCTACAGCGATTAACATGTGGTGTTCCCACTTTTCCTACAGTATGTAAAAAGGAGGTCACTGGAAACCGTGTTGTGGGGTGCTGGCTGCTCAGGAACAAGCCCAGCTTGGGACTAGCTTCACGTATTCATTCTCACAGCATGAATCAAACTGGACGGCCACACCACTGATAACTGCCTTCACCGGATTGTAAGTACGCAGCGCAAATGTGATGCAGTGCTTCACACAGACTATCTGCACTAGACTATTTTCAAATGTGACAGGCCTTCTACTGTTTTGGTGCTCATGGCTTGCACTTGAGCTCCTTACCCTGGATGCAAATCAGGATGTTGACCTTCGAGAGCCACCAGTTGTTGTCAAAACCTGTGCAGCCATAGTAAGAGGAAACACAAAGTTCTTACTTGCAACCTTCCATTGTACACGCTACACTCAGAATCATGTCCTTTTCACCACAATGAGGCTATCTCCGAACACCCTGGGGGAGGAGAAGAAAGTGAGTCCTTGAGGATGCAACCCAACAAAGTAAGTACCAGTGCCCCCAAAAGGCCTGCACCGGAGAGCCCCTAAGCCCAAAAGGCCTACCACGGTTGTAGTGATAATGGGGTGATTCTGAAAGAAATCTGATGTAAGGGTTTCCTTCGGTGCAGAGGTCCCCTGATGATAATACAGCCCTTTGCCTTGCAAGCAATGCTATGGGGGTTCTGTGGCATTGCAAAGAGTGGGCACCTTTTAAGCAGTTGCTGGCATCCTCTGTGAATAATATGCGCACATATTACCCCTTCACTATCCTGTGGTTGCCTACATGGGTTAACTGGTGACCAGAGGGTGATCCCAAATAATGTTTTATAAAAGCTCAGTTAACTGACAGGTTATGCACAGCCCTGTTTTTGGGCAACACTATCCCTCTATTGCTAGGACAAGGAAGTTAAATATTTTAGAAATAGTGAAGAGTGCTTGGTAAAGATTTTAACGTAATTTCTGCGAGAAAGGAATGTTTGCATTTCCAGTCCTAGCATCATAGTGCACAGTGTGCATAACAACCAGTGCTAATGTGCATCACTAGCAGTGACAACGAACATAACGGTCAATGCAAACATTCATCACAACCAATATCTGTGTGCATCATAATAAATTCCAACATGCATCACAAGCAATAAGAACACGCATCCCATCATCAAAGTCAACAGCCCTCATTACAACTTTGCCGGAAAACGATAAAAGTGCCAGTAAATCCACTTACCAACACTTTTACTAGCCCAGCAAAGTATAAGATTGCCAGTATTTACTTTGCCACAATTACCGGCACCTATAGCACTTACCCGTAATCACCAACAAGACAGGAAAACTGTGCCAGTAATACCGCCACAATGGTATTATGAGACACCCAGGTGCACCCAATAAACACAGGAACAGTACTTAAGGGTACACCTTCCTCAAGAACACTTTCCAATACAATCATGCTGTTGCTCACTGCCTCTACCATGGACCTGGAGCTGCTCCATGCTGATGTCCAGCTGCTGGTGCTGGAGCAACAGCAGTGGCAACAGGAAGCCTGGGAAAGAAGGAGGCGGAGAATGAGGATGGGGATACAGGTGATGCAGGTGGCGAGGCAGAGGCATGCCATGATACCTCGCACAAGGGCCACACCGGGGGCCCTCACAGGCAGACAGATGCATCCTGTGTACTGCCTAAACAAGGAGGCCATTCATGACCCTTATCCAGGGTGACATCAGTAGAAGGATTAGCATCAGGACAGCCATACCACCGCTGTTGAAGCTTGTGTTGGTCCTGCACTTCCTGGCTACTGGCACGTTCCAGCACTCTGTGAGCCAGCTTCATGGCATTTTGCAGCCTGCCTTCTCAAGGCATAAAATAAGCAGTGTTGCATAGCAATTTGATAAGCAAGTCTGTAGGTTTGCTAATTAAATTGACACTTGTGTAGCAGAGATAGCTATTTAAATTACCCTGTTCAATGAAAGTACAGGCCACTCTGCATTCCTCTCTTGACCTCAGGGATCTATTCAGCCTCTTCTCTCTGCAAGTTCAAAGGGGCTAATGGGGAGAGAGAGTGCAGCAGAAACCATCTCCTCCACTACAATTACCAAAGGCCTACGTTTGAGTGCTAGCAAGAAAAGTGTTTTCTTTTTCAAACAACTGCAAATCAAAAGTAATCCAGATGATACTTTTATTAAGCTAACTATATTGTGTTTGGCAAAGACCAGTATGTGTTAACTTTATTTTTTTAAAGGACACCCCTGCAATTCCATTCCTAAAACGATGTAAGTTGATTCATAATGCCTAATTAGAGCATTGCTACTATAAAACACTGTATTGTCTGTATTTCATTGAAGTTTAGGTTAGTGTAGCTAAATCCCATACTGTCAACTATATTTCATTTTGTTGGCGAAGGATCATGATATTGACAAGTGAACACATTTGAAAATATACATGTTCTGTGACCTGCTGGTTGCATTAATCTGTGCAACAGGAGCTCAACCCAGGAGCTGATTCCAAACTCCTTGACCTTGTATCTTATCAACCTGTTTCTTTATATCATCAACCCCAAAAATTAGATGGCTGCAAACTACAATATGTCACCTAGTTTGCCCAGTTCTCTGCCTGCTATGCCATCCACTCTGCTTAGTCATTTACTTTCCTGTTACATAATTAATATACAAAGCTGACTCGATGTTTACGCAAAATAGCCTCAACACCATGCTACATAGTAAGTCTCACGTTATGACTTTCCTTTAACATTGTGAACCTTTTCGTTTACAAAACTTCAGAACATTTCCTTACATAGCAAATGATGGGTCAAGCATGCAACACATGGAAACTGCCCGATGCAACACTGACCGCACCCATTTGCACAGTGCCTTTCACTGAAAACTATTTTCAGAGCCTTATTTTATCATATCTTATTTATTTGTGTCCATTCACTAGACCAGATGTAGAATATGGCTAACCTACACATGCAGGCTAAGTGAAAAATATGCCTAATGCACACAGTTCGGCTACATGCAAGATAAGGCTACCTTGTGTCCTTACCCCTTGCAGGTGACTCAGGATACCTGCTGCTTCCATGGCTGATTAACCCTCTGAGGGACCCCTAGATGCAAGAGGAAATGACATACAACAGAGCGCATGTGAGGGCCAGGGTGTCCATCGAGATGACCTTCGGCCTCTTGAAGGCATGTTTGAGATGCTTACACTGGGCTGGAGGTGTGCTCATGTGCAGGACAGAGAAGGTACTGCAGATAGTCCTGGCTTGTGCAATGTTGCATAATATCTGTGTCAGACACAACATACCCCTGCTCCCAAATCTGTATATTCCTCCGCCAGAGGAGGAGGAGGAGTAGTAGTAGGAGGAGGAGGATGATGATGATGGTGATGATGATGATGAGATGATGATGCAGCGCCAGCCGGGCCCATGCACGCGCACATGGAAGCTATGGATGGGCATGTGGTCCATCAATAACTCATTGATAACTTCTTCTGAGTGCCCCTTTCACTTTGCACTTCCCTTGCCCCTTAATGCATATGATACACACACAATAAATACATGCATCAAAATAAGGAATGTACGTCCACTCGTTTCTTAAAGTGAAAACGATGAATTTAAATGTTAAAGGCAAACTGAAATACCAGGTGATCCCCTCCTCTCCCCACACACCCCCATCCCTGCATACACCCCTGCCCCACTGCACACCCCTCGGCCCCACGGTTCTATGTGCTTTATTGATAGCTATTTTTACGACTGCCTTTTTTTACGAGTACACAATTACGAAAAAGGTCACCGAAATTGATTTTTTGGATGGTGGTTTCCCCCCAAATCTCACCTTCTCCACCTATTTTTAACTATTCCTGACCCCCAACTCCTTATCTGCCCTCCCCCCAAAAAATTTCAATGACCTTTTTTGTAGTTCTGTACTCGTAAAAAAGGCAGTCGTAAAAATAAAATGACTGTCGATGAAACAATAGTATACCGTCCCCACACGCCCTGTCCCCACACATCCTGACCCCACACACCCCATACCCACTCCCCACACACACCCCAAACACCACAGCAAGTGAACCAAAGTGTCATGACAAGAGTCATCTTTGTTGCCTCTTTGTCGCAGGGCTCTTGTCTGACCCAGGTGTCAAGGAAATTCACTTGGAGCGGCGTCGTGGACTGCCCTGCTGTGAGATCCCAAGGGTAGTGATGTTGGATGGTGGATCAGACCACTTGGCCCCCAAGTGCTGTAGCATGACTTGCAGGGTGTACAAGAGGGACTCTGACTGCACAGCTGTCACAGCAGGGGGTGGTGCTGGTTGTGCCGCTGTCACAGCAGGAGGTGGGGGTGGGGTGATGCTGGTTGCACAGCTGTCACAGCAGGAGGTGGTGGTGCTTGCACTGTAGTAGGTGGTGGTGCTTGCGCTGCAGGAGGTGGTGGTGCTTGCAATGGATGAGTGGTGGTGCGACGTTCCCACCTACACATGCTTGGCCTGATGATGGTCCAACGGTGTCACTGTCAGAGGATGTTGGGGTGAGATGAGCATGCAGTTAGTCTTCTGGGAGTCACATCCGCGGGCCTGCGTTACACTCATGCTATATTGTGTGTGTCCTGATTTTGTCATGCTGCTTCTACATGTGGGTGGTGGGAGTGAACATTGACTGTTGGTCTGCCAAAGTGACTTACTGTTTATTCCGTAAATCCCTCAAAACATGGTTGTTTCCCTAGCATGGGCTACTCTGTGTGTTGACTGCCTTACCTTCTGCCAACTACTGTGATGTCTGACTATTGCAAGTAACTGGTCTCTGTAACACCACCTCGATGCCTCTGGGTTGTTTGTGCACTTTATAAATGAAATAAAGAAATCATTGTTGTGTGTGTGTGTGTGTGGTGGGCCTATGATTCCTGTCCTGTTCTCCCTTGGTGCACATGAATGCATGTCATGTGTGAGGAAGTGCATTTTGGCTACGTGCTGGTGCATGGCTGCATCTGCCCTCAACCCCTGATGTGTGTTTGATTGGCCCATTTGCTGTGGCTGAAACGTGTTTTTCTGCCTGGGGATGCATGTATTTGGACTCAACATTTGCATTTACATGGTGTTTGTTGTACTTGCCACCATCACCTTGCATACCAGCACCGGCTTATGTGGCCCTGACTCCCTCAATGCCCTCCATGTGCAAGATGGAGCTGCACCTCTCCCCCCAGGAGACGGGGGTCAGGTGTGCCACTGTCACTCCTCCCGTGGCAGCAGATTCCCTACTATGGGCAGCAAGGATGTTCCAGACCCTCAGTCGCATGTCGTCCCAGCACTTCTGACAGTCCCATGGCATGCATGGGACAGTTCCCACAGCTGTGACCTTGTCGGCCACCTCCTTCCAGATGGCTTTGTTCCTCCTCTGCTTGGTCCTGCGATTTCCAGCCCCAAACAGGCCTCTGCATTGCTGACCACATTGTCCACAACGGCAGTAAGCTCCGGCTCGCTCTGTAAACCTTGGCTTACAAAGCCAAACCTCTGGGACCCTAGATTTCCCAATTCCTGGAATGTCTACAGTCTCAGACGGGGTGGATGACAGCGGGGAGTGGGGGATTTAAATTGGATTGGGATTTTTAAATGGCTGCCAGTGAGCTTCCCGTTCCTGCGATTATACTATTTCCGGTGCCAGCAAAATAATGCTGCCAGAAATTCCAGCGTCTGAAATACCGGCACCAGTGTTTACGGCAGTTTGGGTGCCAGTATCAGTGTTTCCTGCCTGTTTCTGTCAGAAACACATCTACTTTTGTGTTGACGCCAGTAATTTCCAGAGCAACGGTACTACCGTTTCCAGCAAGGGGGGTATACGCGCACATTCAGACCTATAATGTGGCGGTAATTCTGACGGTCGGGCTGCCGGAAACGGTACTAGCGGCAAGCAAGAATTACCAGTGTTTTTCCGGCAAACTTGTAATGAGGGCCAATGAATTTCTGCCTCTTATCAAATCGTGTTAGTGCAGTAATGTGAAAATGCGTACTGAAATGCTTACATTTAATCTGTCCTTGATCCATGAGTGTGAAGCAGAGCATGATATTGGATGTTAATGAGTAAATCCAGAATCACATAACAAGTGAAACAGTGATAGTTTTGCAAAAGTGATGGCTAATTTTGCACTGACATTTACACCACCCCACCAGCTCAAAAACAGAATTTGCACCTGCTAACCAGTACAAAAACAGCATCTGTCACTTTAAGCCAGCTGAAATATCAACAAAAAAAGTTGCCCCGCACGTACACAACATTGATCAGCACCAGCACAATTTTTGTGACCCATCCACAAATCTTCAATGGCAAAAATGCGAATATACCCTTTGAAAAAATATATAATCACTTCTTAAGACTACATGAGCCACAAAAAATAGAGCCAGGTTACTTACATCCAGGATAATGGAAGCCACATAGAAATGTACAAGTTTAGAAGGTAGTAATTCAATAATTGCACTCTGATCACATAATGCTTCCAGCAGGGTCAGCCCCGCTCACCCAAGGACAGCGAAGTTGAAGGAACCCTTTCTAGTTTGATTGCTTATTATTCTAAATCACTGAGGAAGTTCAAGAAATCAAGAACCAGCCTTTCTGTGTTAAGAGGGAGATGATTACCTTAAAACACATTAGCTACTTTATGCGCCCTTTAAGCAAATTAAATAAAGTGAAGGTGAAGACAATTAGCCAAGTGGCTGAGGCTCAGATTGATAGTATGAGAGTGAGTATAAATCCTGATTTAAATTCACAAATGGAGGAAAACCTACTGAAGGGTGTTATGATACCAGTATTAACATTTTTGAAAGAGTGCGAGGTGAAAGTCAGGCCTCGCCGAAGAACAAATGCTATCGCTGGCTAAGAAGAAGAAATTAGCTATACTGAGCTCTCATAAAATTATATTAGCTCTGTAATACTGCTTAAAGGTAAGGACATGATAACATTACGCAAGGAATAAAAAGCATTAGCGGGCATTCCTCGACATGCCAGTATGTAGTTGTCATTTATATAGCAGATCACCCACTTGTACAACAACAACTCATTCCTTTATAACAACATTATGCAAAAAGGAGGAAAGGATTCATAAGAAAGGAAATCAGTTAAGGAAAGTTAGAGTAAGAAATAAAAGAACATAAGAACAAAGAGGTTTATTTAGACTGCGATTTGCTGGCTATGTAATTCGCAATGAGCGACTGTTGAGGAATAAAAAAAAGTCAAAGGAAAGACCAGGCGCGTCAACTTGAATGCCTCTTTTAAAGGTCGAACCAAACTATTCAACTTAGAGGCGTTGCTAGGGTGGGGCTAAGGGGACTATAGCCCCGGATCTTTTGGTTGTAGCCCCGGATATAAGCTCAAGGGCTACAACCAGAAGGATATAGCCAGCCCCGAATCCCGCCAGTCCAGACATTAGCTTAGCCCCTGATCTTTTCCAGACCTAGCAACACCCCTGATTAATTTCAACTCAACACAGGAAATCTAGGTCAGACCTCCAAGGGAAGCAGCAAGATGGTAAACCACCAAGACACATTACAGCAGCCAAAAGATGTCCCAAATTAAGGACCATTCATGATGCATTTGCATTCTACATGGATTTGTAGCGTACTATGAAAGAGAACTAGAGAAAAACGGTGCAGTCTCTCAATTTAGAACATGTGTTCTTTCATGACTTGGGAACAGCTGGATATTTAAGGTCTTTTGAAAACCTCTATGACCCTCTGTGATTCTTAGAGATCTAGGGAGCGACTCAAGGGTCATCAAATATAGGTAGTAAGGAAAGGCTCTCTCATTACCTAAATCCCCCTTCAGTTATAGATTAAAGTGGAAGTCTGTATGTTTCAGGCAACAGGATGTGGGTGGTACATGCACATTCGTTTTGCCTTTAGGATTGATGTGCCTGGTAACAAAATGCTGGTCTATGTGTGAAGGTGAAAACATTAAATGGCTCCCGGGCATTCAGAGTTTGAGTGAATGAGCCGAAAAACAGGAAAATATTGCCTGATTCTGGAGACATAGTAGATGTGTCTTTTTGGAGAAACTTTTTTGAGAATCCAAAGCTAATTTATAGTGGTGGGCCATCTTTGTATCACTGTTCATACCATTTTCTCTATAATAGCTTGTGAGCATTATGTTCTAAGCCTTTATAGCAAAACATATGCTCTTTAAGTTCTGGGAGTCCATGCGCAAAGCGATAGTCCCTGCATGACATATACCCAAAAGACAAAGCCTGTCATGGATCACGGAATGAACTCTAAATCAAAACATATGACAGAGACAGGAATCAGCTGTTCATTTCCAAGCACATAATCGGAGAACAGGGACCCAGTTGCCACAAACCTGCCAGTCAAAGTGCCAGAACAGGAGAGCCAGGTCCCAGCAAATTTCCCAGCCATATCATGGTTTCAAGAAGTAGCCATGATGGCCCTGCTGGACCCTAACATGGTGGGCACATGAACTAAATGAGTAGAGAACTCCCTGGACCTGGAGCCAAGGTGGGGGAGTGTTTAACTACAAGAGGGGGAAGTATTCCCATGTGGCCCATGTTCACACAGGCTCTCCTCAGCACACACTGATTTCAATGTGTCATTTACACATTTCTCGGCAGTTTCAATGCATAAAGTGAGAAGCACACTGCTCTCTGCCAATGTATGGTGTTAAAACCAGAATGTTCACAGAGTCAAAACTAAACTGCAGAAAACTGCAGAAATTATTTTTACATGCAAAACATTTACAAAGAGTGTAAGCTTGTTAATTTGTTTGACAATTTACTTAATTTGAATAATCTTCAGCACCATTTGTAAGGGTGCAGAAGAAGGAGATTGACACAATGATGGCATGTTTATTAAATAAATGAGGGTTGGGGGAAAACCTAACTAAAAAATAAGAGGGGTTTCCCTGCCTCAAAAAATAATCTAAGGAGTCTATCAAGATCTCCAAAGAAAAAGCCAACCGTTGTGTCAAACCTATATCCAGTCCTTACACTAGGAACTCAAACTGAGGTGCAAGGGGATCTTCTTTGGTTCAAAAGAATGTCTTTCTTCTTTTGGACGTGGGTTTAAAAGTTATTTTCCAGCTCATAGAACTAAGTTCAAATGGTGCAAAAACAAACTTCCAAAGGATGTGCAGCCTTGTGCAAAAAAAGGCAGCCAGGTCCTCTCAATGCCAAGAGAATGTCTCCCTTCCCTTGGCTTACCAAAATGTTTCCAAACACCAGGGGAAATGACTCCCCTACCCTGGCTTTTTGTCAGCTTCTTCAGAGTGCCAAGAGAATGCCTCCCTTCTCTTGGCTTGATATAGTGTTCACAAACCCCAGGGGGACGATTCCTTTCCCCTGGTTCCAGTTTCTCTTGCAGCCAAACTGGTTCACTAACCGGCCAGGTACTGTGACTATGAAGATGTCCAATGATTTAATCCTCATATGCTTGTGAGTCCCAGACTCACCTTTCTGACTTATATTCTGTTTTCTGCTATACTTGGTATACTCCCCTGCCAAGTATCAAAGGGCGGTTTTGGATATGTGAACATTCTTTCATTCTTTCTGGGTTTTGTTCACCCTTGCAGGTTATCCACCAACTTCTTGGGGCCTCTGTACTTTCCCGACAGCCAACATACCTTTTTTCTCAGTCCGCAATGGTTTTGGGTCTTTCCGGGCACCTGCCAGTTTGCTGTGGGTCTTCCCCGAACTTTGTGGTTGTTATGAAATCTATAGCAGCTCTGCAGTAGAAATCTTCTTCTGGGGAATGCAACGTTTCCCTCTCATGTTCTCCAGTCTACTGCAACATCAGGAGTTTCTTCTCCCTGGCTTGTGGAGCGGTCCTTTCATTCTGGACCTACTCTTCTTCTGCTTCATCCCACCTTGGCACCTTGGTCAGCCTTCTTCCTTCTCTTGGGTCTCTGCTCGCTCTCGCGGCTTCTCCAGAGTGGGATCAACACCATTCCCAGTCCTTCTTCTGTGTTTACAGATACAGATTGTCCAGACTGACATGGCCGCGCTGTTTAGACATGCGCGGAATTCTGCATTACTCTATGCTTGTTCTTCGTCTCAGTTTTCCAGTTAAAGTATTCACATGGGTAGTCACTATTCTCCCCTGTCTCAGTGTAAGGTAAGGAATTGGTATCTTCTAATACATGGAGGAGTGAGGGACTGGGTTGCCCTGAATAGGGTTAGAGGGTAAGGGAGTGGATAATGGGGTATATACATACTGTGTTCTCCCTGTAACATCATCCCTCGTCCCATAAGGGATTTCCCCACCCCCTAGAGAAACTATTGGACTGTGGCCCCATGGGAGGGGTCCCCCTATGGAAGAAGGGACGAGATCCAAGGACTCGTCACACTTTTCATAAACACACACAGGCTGCCGTGTTCATGAAGTAAATCAAACAATTCTGAGGTTTGTTTTAATATAACACAGTCTGCCTCATCACCAGTTTGGTGGTAACCATTAAATGCAACGTTAACGCTATTACCGCCACATTTAAGGGTCCGCCAAATCACAGGCTTGGCGGATTTACCCCCAGCTCTGAGCATGGCGGCAAATTAGCTGCAATTTTGCCAATTTTCGGCGCTATCACCGCCGGTGGTAATAGCGCCAAACATTCCCCATTGGGTCCAATGGGGAATGGGAAATTCCCTAATTGGCCCAATGGGGAATGGGGACTTACCGTTCCGCCAAACGCATAATCCAGTGCTAATAGCACTGGGGGGTTTGGCAGTAGGGCTAATAGCACCAGCGCTAATACCCCCGGTGTTAGCGCCCAATTCCTGATGAGGCCCACTAGTGTATTTCTAAATATAAAGAATTTAACTTCAGTCTGGTTATCTTATTTATTTCATTTATTGGGTATTTATAATGCACCCATACAAAATGTGATTCAAGGCGCAACAAGTCTAAAGGGGGGGTAGGGAGACAAAAACTAAAACGGTCCTACTAGGCCTCGTGACATTCAGATCGTCAAAGTGAGTAACAAGAAGTGGGGGTTGAGGGGGGAAGTGCCGGTCAGGGCATGAGGTCCTATGGGTTAAAGAGTGCCAGGGGAGGCCAGGTGGACAGAGTCAGGGGAAAGCAGAGAATGTAGGGGAGGTGCAGGTCCACATGGTAAGTGTGAGGTACGTGGCTGAAAGGGCTCAAGGGGTGCAGGCCCAGTCAGGCTACTGCAGGGGAGTGGGCCTGGAAGGGCAAGTGCAGGTTGGGGTGGAGGCCAGGGGAGACCAATTGCATTGGTAGACTGGACAAGGAGGGCCTGGCGACCTGTAAAAATCTGAAGTAACCAGACAGCCATTCAAGAGTCAGAGGGGTACATTAGCGGGGGAGATGGAAGGAGGAAGAGAAAAGGAGGGTCTTGAGAAGCTTACAGAACTTAAGGAGACCCGGCTCAAGTCTGAGAGGGGAAGGGCAGCCATTCCAGAAGGAGGCACCTGTGGAGGAGAGAGATCTACCCACCGCTGTCTGCTTGGAAAAGTGTCTCATCTGCAGAGGGTTGGAGCTAGACGACAGAAGGGCTCTAGTAGGGAGGTATTTAGGAAGAGAGGGTTGGATGTAGCTATGTCCCAGACCCCAGAAATCCTTGTGGATGATGCAGAGGGTTCTTGAACCTGATCCTCACAGCAGCTGGGAGCCAGTGGAGAGATTTCAGGGCTGAGAGATGCAGTCCATGGGCTTGAAGCCAAGGATAAGTTTTGCAATCCGATTCTAGATTAGTTGAAGGGGGCAAAGGGCGGAGATAGACAGATTGAGGAAGAGGGTGTTGCAGTAATGCAGTCTGGAGAGGACCAGAGCTCTGTAGACATTGAGTTTCTGGGGAAAGGTGAGGAAAAGGAGAATGTCTCTGAGGAGGTGCAGCTGAAAGGTGAATGGAGGATAACACAGGGGCAACTCGTTGGTCTTGGAAGCATGACAACGCAAAGCAACAGAGGTTAGAATCCCAGATCTGCGCTTAGGAACCAAACTCAGGTATGGTATTAGGCATGTTATTAAAAAAACAATGAAATAAATAAAGTGGGCCTTCTTGGCAAGTTCCATGATGTGAGGAGAGAAGACGAGAAAGGAGTCAAAGATGACACCGAGGTTTGTTGCCTCACAGGAGGGTGAGGGGAGAGGGCCCATGGAGGGCAGCCAAAATGTAGGAGGGAAGGAGGAACAGGGGCCCCAATGAGAAGGATCTCAGTCTTACTGACATTAAGGCAGAGATGGTTAGCAGTGCACCATGCCTGAATAGCAGACTGACTGTCAGGAATGAGAGAGGAAGAGGAGGAGGCAGAGGAGGGAAGCTTGAAGGAGAGCTGCATGCCGTCCGCATAGCACTGGGTGTTAGGAGAGAAGGCGTAGATCAAATGGGCTAGAGGGGCAATGTGAATGTTGAAAAGCCAGGGCAAGAGGATAGAGCCCTGTGGGACACCACAGGTGGAGAGTGAGATGGAAGAAAGAAAAGGACCCAGTTGAACCTGGGAAGTTCGGTCAGAGAGGAAGGTGGTCATCCTGTCCAGAGCCAGGTCTGTGATGCCAAGGGTATCACAGAGCCAATGTATAAGGGTGGCATGATTGACCATATCAGAGGAAAAGTCAATATGGATGAGAATGGAAAGAGAGTTGGAATTGATATTAGAGAGCAAGTCTTCACTGTTGTTCAGGAGAGCAGTTTCCATGCCTCTAGCAGCTCTGAAGCCAGACTGGTGGTCGTAGACAAAACCAACAGATTCAGTGTGGTCGATAAGCTAGGAGATGGCCTAGGAAGGGGTGATGGAAATACGGTGGTAGTTAGCCAGACAAGAAGGGTCAGCAGAAGGCTTTTTGAGTAGAAGATGCACAAGGAAGAGCTTGAGTAGTAACGGGAAGGACCAAGTGGCAAAAGAGTGATTGCAGAAATCAGCCAATCCTGGAGCAAGGGAGAGAATGTTGTCCTTAATAATTCTAGAGGAGCAGGGGAGTACCTGTTTGGATGAGACTTTCATGTAGCAGACTGTCTAGAAACCTCATCAGGTGATATGGGAGAGAAAGAGGAGAGTACAAGGGAAGGGGGTGAAGGGGCAAGGGAGGCCCGAGAGTGGGTGAGGGAGAAGGGAGTGGTGCAGAGGAGAGGAGGATAAGGTAACCTGAGTTTTAGTAATAAAGTGGGAGGCTAGTGCAATGCATAGGGCCAGGGACGGAAGAGGAGAAATTGAGACTGCAGTAGGATTGGCGAGTACCTTGCAGATTTTGAAAAGTTGAGCCATGTTGTTAGTGGCTCCAAATTTAGGTGCTCGGATATAGCTTCTTCGAGCAGATGGAAAGTCTGTATTGCCTTTGGAGCAGGGAGCAGGCCAGTTTATCAGAGGATGTGCCCGACCCTGCCACTTCCACTCAGCAGCTCTGCACTTGCATTTCAGAAAGGCCAGGTCAGAGTCAAACCAGGTGTTGTGCTTGGAGGCAGGCTTCATGCAGGTCCTCATGACAGGGGCAAGGATGTAGAGAGTGTTGGAGATGGAGAGTTGAAGGTTAGTAAAGGCTGTGTCAGAGTGAGAGTCAGACGCAGGAGTTGGAGGGGGAAAGAAGGTGGCAGCAAAAGCAGCAACTGACACTCACCTCTTAGGTCAAATGATGGAGGAGACTGGCAGTGCAGAGGGGGATTAGCCCGGGGGACCCCAGAGGTCCATGTAAGAGGACAGGAGAGCATGATCAGACCATGAGAGAGGAGTAGTGAGAGGGTTGGATATGGAGATGTCAGCAGAGATGAGAGAATCCAAGGTGTGTCCCGCTGAGTGCATCGGACCGGAGGGAAGAATGGAGAGAGAATGAGAGTCACAGAGGTTGTGAAAGAATCCAGAAGCTGCATCAGGGGAGTCAAGGTGAATATTGAAGTCTCTGAAGCGGAGAAGCTTGGAGGAGGACAGGAGAGAAGAGGTGAGGTCAGATCACTCAGAGGAAGAGGAGGACCGGATCAGGGGGCCTGTAGATGGTGTGCAGAGTCAGAAAGAAGATAATAGAGGCACTCAACCTGCAGACAAGGCATTCAAAGGAGGAGTAGGAGTGAGTGGGTATGATAGTAGCAGGGACCCATTCAGGGAGAATCAGAGCCAATTAGGACTGGACTTGGAGAGGATCTTGTAGCCCTCTGGGAGGAGAGTGTCAAACCTCCTGACATAGCTGGCCGTGAACCACGTCTTGCTGAGAGTGAGGATGTTGATTTTGAGATCTTCAAGGAGGTGGCAGATGTCAGAGGAGTGTTTGATGGCAGAGCAAGAGTTGAAGGTAGCTAAGTGGAGCTAGTTGCCACTTTTGAGAGGGTACAAGAATGTGGTACACCTGTCTGTGGTGGCAGAGGGGTGGCAGAAGGGGGAGTGGCAGGAGAAGGGAGGAAGTTGATGAGAGATGGAAGATGCCTATCAGGAAGAAGGAGGTAGGGCTGAGAGCCTTGGACCATGACAGTGCCATTTAGGAAGATATTAATGATGGCCCTAGAGGAAAGGAAGTGTGCCAGGAATACTCCCCAACGGGTGCCACCATTAATGGGAGAGGAAAAGAAAGGGCAGAGCACTGAACCATATGGGGAATCCAAAGGTCTGGAGAGGGAACAACAAAGAGGATGCTGGTGGCAGTCTGCTTGGAAGAAGCGTTAACATAGGTGTCAATAATGGCCAGGCCTGGACTCGAGACTAGGAGATCATTCCTGAACCTTTTCCTTTCAAACTTCGAAAAAGAGATATGAAAGGTGAAAGAATAGCAGTTAGAGAAGATAGGGGAGATAAAAAAGCACCATGGAGGGAGAGCGCAGAGAGAAAGGAGGGAGGGAGAGAAGGAGAGAGGGAGAAGCTGCAGTGCACGACACTGACCTACAACACACAGCAAGAGCAACAATCTAGAATCAGGTGTCCAGGATAAAGAGGAAAAGACTACGATTCAGCATACAGCAGAAAAGCAAGATACCAAGAAGCGAGTTTCCTGGATAGAGGGAAACATTTCTAGATAGAGGGATAGAGGGAAAAGCCTCATTTTCAACACAACAGCAGATGCAAAAACACACAGATTTGACTTTCCTTCAAATAAAACATTGTTTTAATTTCATGGAGTAGAATAATGAACACAAATATTTTAAACGTTAGTTTGAATTCTACATTATACAGTATTGATATTCAGCTTAATTTTCGTTTTCAGCCATTTTGAAAAGTTACCTGCATATAAAGAAATAAATAGATTGGACCCAATGTTAATCCTATGAAGCAGGCAATTGGTTTTGGTTGTTAGGGAGTTGCCTTGGAAGAAAACCGAGATTAGCTCCTGACATCACCATGATTAACTATGTTCACTTTCAAATTGTTGTAATCAATTGAAATCATGTGGGAAAATGACCTATCACCTATTTTAGTTTTTGATCGTGGATGCCCTGAGCTTTAATCTGGGTTGACATCTGATACCCAGATTACAGTTTTAGGGAGGACACCCATATTATACCCTGTGATTAGTATGTTCACTGCTTTTTTACATCAATAGAAAATCTATGGAAAAGGTACCATATTACTTTTTTTGAATGATCAGAGCTAAGATTAAGGCACTAACACCCCCAGTTTAGGAAAATAGGTGGGGTTTAGATGAGTCTGACTGAATCCTAAAGCAAAGTTCCAAGGTAGAGCAGCACATAGAGCCTCCTGAGTTTTTGTTAGCAGATTCTGTGCTGGGTGGCAGAGCTGGCAAGTCAAGCTGAAGCACAGAGCTGGACAGACTCCTCTCTGGATTTGGTAAGAAGCAGCAGCTATTCTAATGCCTTTTTCAGAACTGAGTATATTTGTTTTCTGTTTGTAAAATTGAAGCTATCAAGTTTTCCAGATTGCCATTTTTGCCTGCTACTATATGTTTCTTTCTGTAGTTTTTCATAGCAGCTATTTGTCATATTCTATTTTTGTTAGGTCAGCATCCAACTATTCTCTGGAGCCTGGCAAACCACTGAGTTTGGTGGGTGGCAAGGTTGGGCAAAGCATATGTACATTCCGCTGCCCCTAGTTGCAATTCTCCAGCCAAGATAAGTAGATTTATATGTGCAGTGGTGGATGGTAAGGTGGACACAAGCACGTCGATTTCAACTGTTTTAACTTCTTTTTTAATCCATGGCATTTAGACTGTTTTTAGGTATCGGTCCTTAGAAGCCATAGGCTTTTGATAGGTTTTTAGTCCTTTCCACTCAATTTGTTTACAGTTTTTGATGCATCCTTGCCTGTATACTAGTACTCTATTCCTGACAGCACTGTGGTGATTATATTTTTAAGTTTTACTGTATCATATTGTATGTGGCTATACACAATGCTGATTGGCTATAGGCTTTAGACTCATAGAAGGGAATAGGGGAACAGTGGGATGCAATGACTATATTCAACTGATTGATAACTTTGGGACTGTCAATTGTTTAAATATGCTCATACGTTATCTCGGCAAGAGAATACATATGCATGAAAGCTAAATAAATGAATTAAATCCTTCTTTGTGGGTTCCCCTTTATGAATACAAAAAGACATTGCATGTGTAAATGCTTGTTGTTTTATTGTTAAAACTATGCTGGGAAGTGATTGATTCACACAGTGATAGTAAGAATTGATTCGTAAAGGCTATGGTGGTAGGCCCATAACAAGAGTTCTGTTCAAGAGTAAACCTCTCAGGTGCTCAGGGATAGTAGTTTCTCTTGTACTAAGTGTAAGATCCAACTCTCTCTTTGGATCCTTCTGTTGGGTATGGCACTATCCTCTGCTGCACAACCTGCCAAGGCCCCTGTTTGGCATTTAAACCACCTCTGGGGTAGATATTAGGCACCAGAAAGTGGGTTATGAAAAACATAATGACATGGGGGAGCCGATTAAAGCCTTTATTGGCACAATCGCCATAATACACACAGTGTAAAAGGCAGCCAGTCTCCACTAGTAACATGTGGGGGATCGGATGGTATTTCTGGGAACTCATATTGTTGAAGGAGAGAAGAGGTGGAGAGTCGGAGGAGGAGGGAGCACAAGATAGAGTGATGGAGAGGTTGGATAAGAAAAAGGGACAGTAAGAGGAGGAAGAGTGAGCAAGGAGGAGAGAAAGGTAGAGGTTGTAGGAGGAACAGGTGTAGGACTGAGACTAAATTTGAGGAGGAGGTGGACAAGAGCTGGCGAATAAAACCCAAGAGGGTCAGCTGAGAGAATCTCCAGGAGCCAGGGGAATCAGGGGCCTGCAGGTGTCTACTAACCACATGACAAGTACAGTATAACGCAAGAGGGCCTGTTGAGGACCCGGTGGCATCATCTGACAGGCACCAGGCAGGGAATGCTTGAGGTGATGAAGTGAGCCATACTGCTATATTTCTTTAGGGTAAGCAAGTCAGGGGTACTATATCTACTTTATTAGAATAAAGAGAGGATGGGGTTCAGGGGAGGGTGGCAATGAACAAGCCAACAGCACTACCATGAAACCACAACATTAGTATGCAGGTAAAAGGAGAGACATTCTACCCATACCAAACCAGGTAGGGGGGAAGGCCTGCTCCAGTTGTCCCAAGTCAGATCCAGGAGACCCTTAGGGAACTATGCACCTGCCCATTCCATCACCCATGGGGTACAGTGTGTGTAACCCATCCTGATACCTTGTTATAGACGCCCTCCTTTCTTTTGTTAGTAAAGGAGGCCATAGCTCCAAAAGGAGTTCTTCTAACTTCTCATAGAGCCTTACTGTCTGCGTGTCTGGACTTGCAGGCTGTTGGCAGATTGAACCTGGATCTTGGGTAGTAAGACTGTTGTGTTATATGTTACATCACCATTACCTAGAGGTTTTGATACTTTTGTTACTCGACAAGTTGTGCAATTTCGCGTTTGTATAAATAAACTGTGTTGAGAATTTATGTTGTTCTGTCCCCCCCTTGCTGACATAAACATCTCCTCCATAAATTGCACTTCTTACCTTCCTTATGTCTTGAATTACATCTGTTCTTTCATGCATGCCAGGGAACCCATTGCATGATAAAACTTTGAGATTTGCCAAGCTTCCAAATGTTGCATAGGGGGTGCTTCAGGGAGGCATTGATCCATTTATGATAGTGAATGCAGTAGCACAGATCTGGGGCTACGTATGTTCAATTACTGTTTTTTCGCACCTGAGGAAGGGTACTTAGCCAATCAGATGGCAGGAAATGTGGGAAATAACTGCCACTGTCCTTCTCACGTTCCACCAGCCACCCTCGCCCCTTCCCTAGGTGCTGTAATCTTTTTTTTCCCACACCTGCCAGTCCCCCTCTCAGCCCCCTCCTCCTCCCACCCCTTCCACGTCACGCCCCATATCTCAACCCCCCACTTACCTACAAGGTCGGATTGGGGTTCTGCACTCTTTTTTACCTGCCTCAGCCATGGCAATGGAAATAGAAAAGGGACTTTTGTCCATTGTCTAATTAATATATTGGTGGCCATCTTGGTTTTTTCACAGGAGATTGGGCACATGCGAAAGGTGCAGAACACATCTCCCATGGAAAGAAATGAAAACTATTTGCATCCCCTGCCTTGGGGGGGCATACCAGACCAATACCAGCCCTGGTCCCTCTTCCTAGGAACAGGCTGACAGGCTGTTACCGGCCAGGTACGCCCCCGGAAGCAGGGGTGATATCTACACTCATATTTTACTCACTCTGTATAGGCTAAGGACCTCTCATTACTACAAGAAGAATGGACTGAAGGAGGCTGACATGAAAAGAACTTTGCTAACTATCTTATTTAGAAATTGTTGGTGAGCTAGTCTGATGTTTTCTTCATAGTAGTGGTTGCACAATTGCTATTCACCAGACTTAAATGTATTTTGTATATCACAAATCTGCCAGAATGAAGATTATTCAAAAGCAGGGGCAGCTCTTCCATAAGGGTCGACTGGGGTAACCCGCCCGTCGCTCATTATTGAGGAGCCGCACCAGCCCAGTGTAAACACTGAGTGCTCCCTCAGCTTAGTGCAGCTGAGGGAGAACTCCTGGGCTGGCTTAAACTGTAAAAGGGAAAGGAAGGCGTACATGGATAGTTTCTGTTCCCCAGTCCAATGGACCACTCAAGGCCAGGGCATTTTGCTTCCAAGCCTTACATGGCCTGTTGGGCGTGAAGGCTGGTGAACTGCACCCCTGAATTTGCATAGGGGGTGCTGCTCCGCCTCTCTGCACATTCAGATAGCCTGGGGCACTTACATTTTAGCAAACCAGATCTTGCGTGCATGTGCAGGCACCAGGAAATACTCTTAGCTACCTTGTTCCTGTTCATTCTGCGCAGTAGCAGAGGGCTTTCGAGAGGTACAAGTGGCAAGAAGCATAGTCTGGACAGGTCTGAGGTTAAGATCGATTAACTTTAACACATGTTGTGCATGTATATGAATGAGTGAGTGTATGATGTATGGATGCATGTGTGAATGAGTGGGTGAACGCTTTGTGTGAATGTGAGGTGAATGTATGTGTGTCGCGCTTGTGTTTGTGAAATTATGCCAGGCCAGGTCATTGATGGAGGCAGGGGTGGAGGATGACATTAACGGGCATCTATGATATAGTAAGCATGGTCAGGGTTATTCTTGGCTAGAATGGCATTTTGGTGCAGCCAGTCTAGCTATTTAATTCTGTGAAATGGCATTTTCATTGGGCCGCCATGATAAAACAAACATGATATATGTTGTACATGGCTAGACTTATTTTGGCATGGCAAGACTTATTTTGGCATGGCATTTCTTTACTGGGTATCTATGATAAAGCAAGCATGATATGTGCTATTAACTGCTAGACGGCTCTCTTATTTTCACTGGCCTATGTTGGTGCAGATAGTTTGGCTATAATTCTTTACTGTGGAATGGCATTTTTTACTGCCAATACTGCCAAGCAAGGGCAAAGCAAACATAATACATTTTATTATTTGTGTATACTAGCCTACATTGGTTCATATTTTGGCAAGGCATTTTTAATGGCGAAGTCAACAGAAGTATGTTTTTTATGCAGAATGCTGCTATACATAGGCAGAACCAGCTTTGACATGTTTTGTTTAATATCATTACTAGCATTATGTGCAAAGCAAACATGAATATGTTCTTATATGGGAATACAAGCATATACAAGCATATATTGGTGCAACAAGCATAGAAATGTACTGGGACAACTAGCGTGAAAATATTTTTATATGGCATACATTGTGGGCAAAGCCATCATGAAAATGCATTGGGAAATGCTCCTCTGCACTGTTGGTGACTTTGATCCAATTCATTTTTTGTCAATAATTACCCTACAAAACGAATTCAAAACTGTCTGACTGGCTTTTTACCTAATTATTCACAGAAAGTGTGCTGTAAAAATGCACCATTTTAACCCATTATTCAAATATTTCTCTCATGGGTAAAACCCCCCGAACCTCTGTTGGTTAGTTCATGCTGCCTCGCTACGCTCTGTCAATATAGCATATTTGTGGGAAATATTTACACTCCTCCAATAAAAAAAATTCACCAGCCTCCACTGCTTCAAAGTCAATTGCTTGTCAGTAGTTAACAATTTCAAATCCCCTGTCTTCCTTGTCTTCAACTTTGAATGACACATCTCAGAGACATTTCTTATTAGAATCCTTAGTGCTTATAAGCCATTCACCAGTCAGCAGACACAATACAGCGCTTCTGAAGCTGAAAATTCAATGGGTGGGTATTCAATGCTAAGTCACATCGGGGCTCATTCCAAGTTTGGCGGTGCCGTAAAAAAGAGGGAGTAATTCCGTTACGACTACCTTTTTGGGCTGTAACAGAATTACCTCCATTTTTCTTGCACTGCCAATTTACACATTTTGGCAGAATGACCACTGGCAGAAGTGCCGAATGGTAACTCTGCTGGTTTTTGGAGGAAAAATGGAGGATTTACCTCCTGCATCATGGAGACCTAGTACCACATGGTGCTGAAGGTAAATCCTTCACTTTTCCTCCAGAAATCAGCAGACTTACCACTCTAATTCCTCCTGTGGTCATTTCGCCAAAGAAAACCATGAGGACCACCAGCACCCTACCACCACTTGTAACCAAGTGGCAGAAACAGTATCCGAATTTTAGGGTAATTCAGCAGAACTGCCACTAAAATTTCCACCAAAATCAGAATGAGCCTCATTGTGATTGTGTGAATATTAAAATGCATGCCTTTTCATTAGCAGTGCCACGCAGCAGTCAAATATGAAATTAACAGAAATCAGTGTGCTTCTAGCTCCTGTGAGGATATCCCTTGTTTTGCCACCAACTTTCTCATCCAGACCTGCGTGATGAAGAAATGGGAACCGCTGGCCCTTTAAATCAGTTTGTATGTGAACGAACTGGCCCATGATTATGCACACATGGACAAGGAAAGGGAGGAACTACCAGCCAGTATCTGCAAAGGAGCATTGCTCTGGTGGCCTGCAGCTCGTGAGCAGGATCCCAAGTCCCTGCCAGCCCTGCTCAAACATAAACACCAGATCCCCATTCTACTTGTAATGTACCAAGTAGAACATCCAAGATGGCCACCTGTATTAAGGTCTATCCATTGGATGGAAGAAGCAAGTAGAGGCACATTAAACTCACCTGATTCCTCTCAGCATAACCAACCCCCAGCAACACAACATGTGTATATACAAGTGCAGGCCATAGACCATAGATTTGTCCAGGGCGAGGCCTTGAGTCTGTAAATACCAGGTGGAAGCATTAATGGGTGTTTGGAGCAGTGGAGTCAGCAAGTGTGGAGAGACAAATGTGCAGAACGAGGTGGAAAGTGATCCGAAGGTGCAGGAAGAGGGGTTGGAGAGAGATGTAAATGTTCAGGAGAAAGAGGAGATGGGAAGAGAGTTAAAAATAGAGGAGGCAGAGAAGGGAGGAAAAGAGTTTGGTATACAAGAACATCAAGCAGGAAGAGCGAGGCAGGTGGATCAGACAAAAGAATAAGTAGAGAATAGGGAGGCCCTTGAAAGCCTAGATCTGCCGGAGATGGACAGTGAATTAAAAGCCGACAAGTCATTGGTCCTCATTACAAGGTTAGAGGTAAGGGGTTACCGGCACCGGTAAGGATGCCAGTGCCGGTAACCCCTTACCTCTGTATTCCGAGGTCACTTAGCGGGTCCTACTAAGGCCGGCTGGTTTTACCACCCTTAGCGGGAGCCTGCTAAGGGACCATGGAGCTAATAACAGTCCTGCTATTTGCGGGCCCGTTATTAGCTCCTTCCCCAGTCCCATTGAGCCATATGGGGGTTCGAATGGGAATGGGGAATGGTTTTCAGAATGGGGATTTACCGGGCCCTCCAAGGTTGGAATGACCTGGTAAGTCCCTATTCCGACAAACCGGACCCGGAATGCGGTACGGGGGTAGCCATGGTGCTAGAAGCACCATGGCTACCTCCAACCTCATAATGATGCCCATTGTCTGGAGGTAGAAGGAGTGAGCTTGTGGAGGAACAGTGAGGAGGTTAGCTGACAGATAATCCAAGGGTCATTGACCAGGGTTAGACAAGTTCCCGGGAAGGAGTGAGAATCAATTAGATGAGCAGGGAAGTAAGCAGAGACTAGGCACAGGATCAGATGCAGGGGATCAGCAATCCCTCCTGCCCTAACGTCACCTCTGGGAGACACTGCAGATGCTAACGCAACAGAGCCTCGGCCAGCAGCATGGGTGCCTGGTCTCTCTCAAGGTTGCTCCCAATCCTGTGGGCACGTAGGAAGAACGAGAGGCACCAGGCAAAATAAAACTCCATGCGCCTGAATGAACTTCTGGCAAGAGATTGTGAGCAAAGCCGAAGAAAGACCCGGAGAAGCTGATGGGGAAAAGAGGGCTACAACGGACCCATTGCACACAAGGCAGATGCTATTTCTACTAGGAAACTAGGGCATATGCAACTGAATGGTACTTTTCTCCCCAGCCAAATGTGAGATTGTTTTTTTTTTAAAACTGTTTATTGAGATTTCCTCAGTACAAACAAAACACAATACAGCAAAGTTCACGTCACAATGGTACATTTCATGAAATTTAACACCGGGTGTACGTCCGGTTAACAATCGTGGAGAATCGATGCACCAGAAAACAAAATACTAGTGGCCTTGGTATCAGTCAGGATACATTCAGACGTGGCCCCATTTTTACAAGGCCAGGAGGTCACTATTTCCCAGTACTTCAGGTAGATGGTGCACACATAGGTTATCCACGTATAGAGAGATCATAAAAAGTATGGGCTACCAGGCTCATCCCAAATGGCTCCTCCTCAGTAAATCAATGAACAGAGTCAGCCTGACATTGACCAGGACCCCGGCCTTATGAGCAGCATACAGGAACATAGCAACGCAATGTTCCCCAGCCCGATTCTTCTTAGCCCTCAGATAATATAAACCCAAGCTACAAAGATGAAGGACATCTAGGAATCTCAAGAATTCATTTCAATGGTATCAAACAAGTAAGAGGGGGGTCATTATGCTTAGAACTGAGCCTGTTTAATCTTCATGTACTTTTCCATCCTAAAAATGCATTTTGAATGACTTCTGGGAAAAGTTAGCATGGCCTTTTGGAGAATATTCCATCCTTCCAGCATCCCTCACAAGGCACTTTTTCATTGAACAGGTACTTTCAAGCAAACCGTCTAAATGCACTGTTGGCAGTGGACAAGTGAATGAGGCAGGGAAATCAGTGGTGTAGATGGGGGGACTGGTGAATGACACACGGAACTGATTAATGGGGCACGGTGGACAAAGAAACCAGTTAATGAGGCGGAGTGGCCAGTGAAGGGTGCAAGGTGACCAGTGAATGGGGATTAGGATATCCTGTGAATGGGGAACAATGAGGAATGAATGGGGCACCAAGACGAGCAATGAATTGGGCAGCACGATGACCCATGAATGGGCAAAATAGGACACCAACTAAGTGTAACCGTGGCAAGGTGACCGGAGAAGGGGGCAAAGTATCAAGTAAATAGAGTGATAACGGAATGGAATATTAAGCAGTTAGTGAGACTGGGAACTTTCAGCTGGGTGGGCCAGGTTTGTGATCAAGGGGACACATTTCCATTGGGTGTTGGGTAAGAGTAGCCTAAAATAAAAGTACTGGCATTAATCCAGATTTCCCAGATCCTTGATGGAGCAAAAGATATCACCCAAATTTGCACCACTATATAAAAAACAGTGCAGAGCAAAAGATAAACAAGGAAAATCGTGGTGCAACATCAATCTACATATCTTCACTTGCCATCTGCTCCTCCCTTTTCTATTATATCCTCTTCGACTTCAACTTTCACCATCCATTCACTTTCCATCAGCTCCCGCTGAACACCATTCCCATTTACCTCCATTCCCACCTACCCCCAAAAGCCCCCTGCATGTCTTTCTTGGCCTGACTGGGGAGAATCAAGGGTGATGATTCCTCCTCCTCTGAGAGGGCTGAGCAGCGAAGCCCTCACTCTTTGTTCCATCTCAGATTGTGTGCGCTCAACAGTGCCACACTGAGCAAAGTGGATACTCTCAGCAGGCCCCGTATGAGGTGCTTGTTGTCCCTCCATCTTGTTGTAAAAGACAGGCTCTCTGCAGAACACTGAAGCAAGAAATAGAACATTGTGTTTCTTACAAAATTACATTTTGAAGCACATTATATTTTATGTTGCATTTTTGCAGAACATCTTCATTGAGAGAGAGCCAGGGTGGGAGGAGTGGGATGAGGAGGCAGACAGTACAGGCTGAGTTGTTTCTGGCTTCCTGGTATCGCTCCTGTTGGGACTTGGCAGGGAAGAGGGGCCCTTACTCCCCTGCCATGCCCCTGTACATCATTGTCTGGTACATACTGGTTATATGCAATGGTCCATGATGGCTTTTTGTTGGCTATGTTCACTTTGATTTGGTATTGAATTTCCCACTTTTGTTCAATGTAGTCTGATATTTTCAAGGGGGGTGGGAGGGCAGGGAGAAAATATCTTATACGTGAACTGAATTACTGTGATGGGCACCTAATTGTGAAAGGTAAGGGACAGTGTGTTTAAATGATTTGCCCAGGATCACACACTTTGGTTAAGTGGTAAAGCCAGAATTTGAGTCTAGCCTGAAATGTAAATACTTGACCATGCATTGTGCAAGCTCAAGTTGTTATAAATATGTGTTGAGGTTTGGTTTTGAATACCTAAAATAATACTAATTTTATACAATTACTTTAAAAAGTCACATGATTAACCAACCTGACACTTAGAAACGTGTTGATGAAAAACAGTAAGGGGCACATTTTGTTTTGAATCCTAAATTGCACCGGGGGACCACTCCTGTTTGCATTTTTTTTAAATCCCCCTCTATACAATGCAATTTTAATTGCTTCCAGCAAGCAATGTTAAAGTAAAGAGTAAAACACTGGTAAGTGTTGCCTTTGATCTTCACTTTTCCACTACATGTCTGGAAAAGTGTAAATGCCTCCCACAATTAACAGTTATAGTAGCCAACCACAATGGCTTCTTTTGGCATCTGCCTGCTTTTACCAGGGTGTAAAAGTCAGGCAGATTCCATGGGAATCCATTGGTTTTCCACCAACATAAAAATACAAGCTGGTGGAAAACCAATCGGATTCCGCAGGGGACCAGTAAGAGCAGGCAAACTTGTTAAGTCTGATCTTCTCTCCAACTTTGCCTTCCAAATCATCCTGCAGCGCATAAATAGTGTCGATAAATGCTTTTAGTGTCTCTTTTTCCACTCTGCTTGACTTGGCAAATTACCTCCTATAATTGCAGCTTTATTTTCCCCATCCTGAATGGAAGCCTACAAGCTCCAGCATAGAAATTAATGAGAACTTTAAAACAAATCTCATAAGACACAAAGTGAAATTAAATGAATGACAGGTCATTGGTTCACACAGCTTGTTCTGCACCCCTTAACTTTCTAATCACCCAACAATCACACCTTATATCATTTTAAGAAAAAAAAGTGCCACAGCAATGGTCACTGTCAGTTACCTTTTCACTTCTCTAATCACTTCCTTTTGTAAATTATCTGCCTCTGAGACACATTAAAAAGATAATACCTCACTTGGAGGTCCTGTGTAGCCCCAGCGGTTTGTGTTTGAGAGGATAGAGGCAAAGCAGGGGGAGGGGGCATGGGCATTTATCCCCTATCCCCATTTTAAATCCACCTTTCATTGCACTTGTTAGGAAATAATGAAATACTGTTTTTAGTATTAAAAGATGTATACCTTTTATACTTGGCCCACAACATAAAAGAAAACGCTCTTACGTATGTCATTTTCCAGGTTTTCGTAATTTATCTTCTGAGATGCAAATGTTTACTGGGGGCTGGGAACAATTCTCCCACCCCGCTTCCCTCCGCATCGATGATGGGTTCCCACAGCAAATAATGTCAATTTCTGGCACTGCCTAAACACTGAGCACCCAGGATGTACATCATACTTTCGAAACAAGACCCACAATGCACATGATGTATTCTGTTTGCATGCAGAGTTAAGTTACCCAAACAGTGTGAGGTGATAAATTCAGTGCTTATCAGTTTGAATCATTTAGGTCGAAACCACACTGGCAAGTACACATGAAAAGAAGATCTGAAACCAGTCCATCCTTGCTTTGTCATTTTCAAGTAGGGCCTTGTTGGACCAACTTAGTGGCCTGCAGCTTGATTCCCTAGGCATACCAATCAAGGCATACACATTTGGCATATACACTTTCACTTAGGGAGACAAACTGAAACCAACACACAAGGGCAATGTGGGGAGAGTTGAGAGGGGAGAGGTGCAGGAAGGCTGGGGCCCCAGGGGGCTGGGGAAGTGTTGAGGGGAGCCCAGGAGGGTAGGTGCAGGGGAACCAGGGGTAAGGGTCAGCTAGTGCGAGGACAGGGTGGACCAGATTGAGGCTAGTCAGGAAAAGGTGCCTGAGGGAAAGTACTGGTTCAGGGATGCTGGATTAGACTAGACGATGAGGGCCTGGCCGCTGTAAGGCACATAAGGGACCAGGCACCAGTCGCAGTGGCAGTGGGACATTAGCAGGGAAGGGGGAGAGTGAAGGAGGCAGAAAAAAAGAAAGTCTTGAGAAGTTTCTGGAACTTGAAATCTGGCTCAAGTCTGAGAGAGGGAGGAAGGCCGTTCCAGAGGGAGGCTGCTGCCAAAGAAAGAGATCTACCCCCCACTCTCTGCTTGGAGAAACATCTGACCTGCAGAGAATTGGAACTAGAAGGCCGAAGGACTCTAGCAGGGAGGTATTTAGGGAGAGAACGTTTGATGTAGCGGGGTCCCAGGCCCCACAAAGCCTTGTGGATGATGCAGAGGATCTTGAATGTGATCCTTGCAGCCACAGGGAGCCAGTGGAGGGATTCTAGGGCTGGAGAGATGCAGACCCTGGGCTTGAGGCCAAGGATAAATCTTGCAGCCCTATCTGGATTAGCTGAAGAGGGTGACGGGAGGAAAGAGGCAGATTGAGGAAGAGGCTGTTGCAGTAATCCAGCCTAGACAGAACCAGGGCTCTGGAGATATTGAGCTTCTGGGGAAAGGTGAGGAAAGGGAGAATGCCTCTGAGGAGGTGGAGCATAAAATTGGACTTCTTGGCAAGGTCTGTGATATAAGGGGAGAAGGAGAGAGAGGAGTCAAAGATAACCCCAAGGTTTTTTGCCTCACAGGAGGGTGAGGGGAGGGCAGCCAGAGGGTGGGAGGGAAACAGGGAGAAGGCGTCCCAATGAGAAGGATCTGAGTTTTACTGGAATTAAGGCAGAGATCATTAGCATAGCACCATACCTGAATAGCAGTCAGGCAGTCAGATATGGAAAAGGAAGAGGAGGAGGTCGGGGAGGGAAGCTTAAAGGAGAGCTGTGTGTCATCAGCATAACATTGTAAGCGAGGAGGGGAGGCAGAGATCAAGTGGGCAAGAGGGGCAAGGTAAATATTGAAGCGCCGCAGCGATAGTCTAGAGCCCTTAAGCCCATGAGGCCTAATTTGCGGTGGTTGCCGAGTCCAGTGCAGAGTGTGCATGGCCTAGCAAATGAGAATAAACTGCACCGTTTGGTGGCAGAACCAAGAGTTATTTGATAATGGCTTGTCCCCTTCTGTAATGGCACAGACATACTAAAGATTTATGGCATGAAATGTTGTGCAGCCCAATGATAGTGGTAATGTTTAATTGAAAGCCTTGCAACTATCACTTGTTTATTTTAGTACTCCCCCTTCCAGAATTACATTTTTGTTACCACTAACCTTATTCTTTCACTCATACTAAAGTTGTTAATGCAGCAGAAAATATATTTTCAATTTAATTTGTAAAGAGCCCACGTCAATTGATGCACCTTCTGCAGGAATCTGTGTGCAAGCAACATCATGTGACATTTATTGCTTTAAAAAGTTAGCATTTTATAAAGCACAAGCAGAAGTACCCGTTCTTTGAATGGGTCCTGTAGACAGACTTGATAACACTGATGCTGTAGGTCACTGTTCTGATTCGCTTATCGATTGATGTGCTTTGCACCCTAAAGTAAACTGCACTGAGAATGGGCGTGTTTGGCAGACTGGCATACCCCGGAGCAGATCTTGAGGTCAGGGGAGAATTGGCGTGCTGCTGAATACTGGGACCTTCTGTGCTCTATCCTGACTTGTCGCCACACCCCGGCGTGGTGCAGTTTGTTGCGGGGCAAATATCTTGGAAACTGTGCATCGTAGGGCCTGGAACTCGAGTTCTGTTCCCTGTGTCGGGAACGGTCCTTCTATGACCACATTGATGTTTCACCGATTTCAGGCAACCGTCTCATGTGTGAAGGTGCTGGAATCCAGGGAAAGTGGCTGGGTGCCCAAATGTCATGTAGCTACTAATGTACAGAGTGCCCTAACTGGTAACTATGTAAAACCTGGTGCAGATGGGTGAAAAAGTGGGGACTTGTATAAGGGACAATGCTTCACCAAGTCACAAACCCACAAACACATTTTGACTCGTGCTGAAATCCAGGGAACGTGGAGGTGTGTCCAAATGTCATGTAGCCAGTAATGTCCAGATGGTCCATAACAGGTAACTATGCAAAATATGGTGCAGATTGGTGAAACATTTTGGAATTGTATACAGTACAATGCTTTGCCACAAACCCACAAACACATTTTGACTTTTGCTGGAATCCGGGGAAGAGGGTGGGGTGTCCAAATGTCATGTTGCCAGTAATGAGTGGAGGGTCCTAACAGGCAACTATGCAAAATGTGGTGGAGATTGTATAAGGAACAATGCTTTGTCACAAATCCCACCACGAACAAACACAGATTCTCTTTTATTATAGGGTGGCAATAGCCCGCTATAGTTATGGTGAGTCGGACTCCCATAGGAACCCCTCAAAATTCTAGCATGAATAACTTTTGATTGGAGTAACGGATTTGACAAAAATTTAAAAAGTGATAAAAACCTACAGGCCTTCCCGACAGCAAAGTTTCGTAAAGATTCATTAAAAAATAAAACAAGTATTAAGCGTAAAACAAGACATTGGCCCTCATTACAAGTTCAGTGTTAGCCTTGCCGGTAAAACTGACAGGCTGCTGCCAAACTTGCGAATGTTTCTGCCAGCAAGGAAAGGGCAATTACTGGGTCATTACAGCCTTGCCGGACCCGGTAATCACCAATTCTTGGGCACCGGAAAACATTCTTCCCCATTCCCGTTGAGCCCTCCAGGGCTCACCGGGAATGGTGTATCCGACATGCTCTTCTGCTCGCGGGTGCCGGTTCAACCGCCAAGTCAGACCTGGCGGGCGCAAAGGCACCCGCAAGCAGAACTCGTAATTTGCCGATCCGGTAACTACCGTATCAACAAGCTTACCGGTACCATAGTTACCGGACCGGCAAACTCGTAATGAGGCCCATTGTTTTCAAAAGAGCAGCCTACATCCCATTCATTTTCCCATAGACAAGCAAAGTCAATTTTTCCCAAACGCACAGCCCAAACTGCTGGACAGATTTGGACCAGGTCCAAAACAACTTGGGCATAAAGCATTGACTCGCAATCCATGCATGGTTTGGTGTTATTCCATGCAGTAGTTTTTTAAATATTTGATGGAGCAGAGGGTGCCCCTTACCAAAAATATAACTATTTAGGGGATTTACCCAAAACCAGGGGTTTTTAGAAATGAAACGACCGCCATCTCGTTTTCTCTCGATGCAAGTGATATCATCGGTCATAGCCGAGGAAATGGTAAAATGAAATGCAGGAAAAATGTTATTTGCAGGTAAAAAAAAACACCCAAATGTCATCAGGCTAGATGTGGGGGGAGGCAGTGGCTAGAGGGCACCAAGTGCAAGTTGGGAGTTGGAGGTGGTCTAGGAACTGAGTTTGCAAAATAAAGCTTCCTGTAGCCTCATCTATAGCTGCAAATAGCCGACATCTGAAAGCAAACTGCATCACAGAAACAGCGTGTGTTGTGGGGGGAAAGGGAGAGGACAGGGGAGGTGAGGAAGCCATCTGGGGAGTGGGGGGGGAGCTGGCACAGATGAGGGAGGCGCTTGGTGAAGGCATGAGGGGCAGTAAAGCTTTTTTCTTTTTCAGCAGTTTTGCCGATATTTGCGGCTATATTCGAGGCTACAAAGAACTACGGATAGCCAAGGGTATGTGTAGTTCCGTACCAGTGGTTACAGGTTTAAAAAAAAAAAAGATATTTTTAGAGCTATAGTGACGTCAGGGGTGAAAAATCACTGGTGGCCAGTGACTTAATTGCCATCCAGGTCTCCCATCCATGCAGTAACCAGAACAGACCCTGCTTAGCTTCAAAGTGAGGAAGGGGCCAGCCTCCTCAGGCCATGCTGCCAGATAAATGAGACAAAATTACAAGACCACTTAGAGGAAAGGCCTTTCCTTGTTTTGAAGCTAAGCAGGGTCAGTCCTCGTTACTGCATGGATGGGCGACCGAATGTGCTACTGTCAGTCCTTAAAGGTTTTGCTCTCAGAGACAATTGTTTTGCCTTTTGTTGAATTGCATTCTGTTATTTGTAGTCTCGCAGTGAAGATGGGGGGAATAATGTCACAATTGTACACTTTTGACTAACATAGTTCTACAAGGATTTATATATTTGAGTGACACTATGGTGTGTGTTTACTTTTCAAGTTAGCTTTATAAAGCAGAACTTTGTTGAAAGCCAGCCATGGGGGTGAGGAGGAGAAATGATGAGAGGGCAAATAAGTCATGAGTATTTGTCCACGATGTGGCAAGAGATTTGCAATCCTGGACACTGGTGCAGATATTTTCCCCTGGTTGTGGCTGTTTTTCAGGGCACCAGTAAAGGACACATGTGGGTGGAGAGCGTAACTTTTTTTCAGAGGGCGGGCGCAACTCCTTGATTTCTTTTTGAGGTTGGTAAGCTTGCTCAAGTATGTGGACACCAAGATTTTACTCAGGTTGTCATGTTCCCAGTGCAGACGCTTCCCCACAAGACAACACGCACTTGTTTCATATTGGGATTTTGTTTTCCATGGAATATTTCACTACAGATTTCTGGGTTTAACAGGTGAGCACCTTTTATACTTTGCCACATATTTATTGGAAGATTTCCTCTCTCGGGTTATTTTTCTGGTGTTCATTACTTTTTTAAAAGTCCAATGTTGTTTTGTATTACACACTTTCTTGTACGGAGAAGGCAAATTGAACTACATTTGTATATTTCGCTTATATGGTCACTTACTGTGCATATATTCATGGGTGCCAGATTTTGAATTTCACTATGGGGCAAAAAAACCTGGGTATATGTTATTCTTGCAGCTGATCATTTTTTACCCTTTTCCATGATGCTTAAATGCGGTTAGTTGGGGTTGTGCGATGTATCAAAACAGTCACCACAAGACCAGCCATAAAACAAGGGGCTTGTGGAGGCCACCAGGGGGAGCATGCAAGATGGATGCCTGATTAGCTAGCTCCGGCCCCTGTCCTACACAAAGGTGATTTTGTGGCGGATAGTGAAACCCGGGACCCATGTCATAAGGGTCCTCAGGCAGCAGAATAGCAGCGGCACAACGTGACCAAAGGACAGAGCCCAGCATCCTGCAGAGACCGAGGAAGATGCTCCAGAAGACGCTTGCCACCCGGCAGAAGGAGAGGAGGCTGGGAGCCGGGCCAACGGCGGCACAGTAACCCGGAGCCACGGGGTGAGTCCCCTTGCTTGAAGGAGCAGCGGTGGTGTGGGGAAACGGAGTGCAAAAGTAGAGGGAGCCTGAGCGGTCCCCTGGGAGCACTGACGAGTGGCCACAGAGCGGACCAGAGCGGGGAAAAGTCAGAAAGAGGAGCAGCAGGGGGAGGCAGCCTCCCCTCTTCCCCCCACGCATCTGCAGGGCATGAAGGCCCGAATAAGACAAGGCCCACTTCAGAACACTGGGAGAGGCGTCGCGTGGAGGCAGAGAGACACAGGGACACAGCGGGAACACCGGGAGAAGCATACAATGTGCAGCCATAGTTCTGTCAGAGGCAAAGCACTGTGGAGCAATGTGAAGGCCAGGTTGTAGCCCTTAACTGGGCAGTGGGGACACAGGTGGCCCTGGCGCCATGCAGGAATGCATCAGTGAGGCCAGAGGAGAACGTGAGGTAGCCAAGGGAAAAGTAACAGGCGGCAAGGAAAGGCCAGGAGGAGAGACACATCCTCCTACATGAGGTAGGACCCCGCCCATGCACCACGGAAATAGGGACCATAAAAAGCGATATCCACATGCTGCTTAACCAAAGTGTGTGATCCTCAACAAATAATTTAATCTCACTGCGCCTTGACTAAAAACATTGTGAGTTCTCAAAGCCTGCAATCTTTTATACATAAAAAAAAGATATGTTTTTAGCTACAGTGTGTTTCCAATCTATGCCGTAACTGGGACCGACCCTGCTAAGCTTCCAAGAGAGGAAGGGGCCAGTCCCATCAGACCATGTTGCCTAATAAACAAGCCCACTTTACATGACCACTTAGAGCAGCATGGCCTAAGTGGGCCGGATCCTTCCTCGCTTTGAAACTCTGCATATGTTACTCAGGCAGCTAGTTATTTCTTTCCTTTTGCGTGCTGCTTAAATGCAGTTCGTTGGGGCTGTGCGATGTATCACAGCTGTCACCAAGAGACCGGCCATAAAACAAGGGGCTTGTAGCACACTGCTTAACCAAAGTGTGTGATGTTCTGCAAATAATTTAATCGCACAGGGCACCTTGCTGCATTTTTAAATTGTTTGACGCTCAGTGTGACGCCCTGTGATCTCCCCCTCCTGCTTCCTGATCTTGGCCTGTACCCTCCTCCCTCCCACCCCCTCCTCTGATTGGTCCATCGCCCGAGGTGAACCAGGCGCCAGGCTCAGCACTTGTCCTTGTATAAGTGAAAGGTAGGGTAGTGCCCACATAGGCAGTTACCTAATTTGCACCTTGTTGTATTTTTAAATCATTTGGCACTCCATGCATGTCGCAGTGCTCTCCCCTTCCTGCTTCCTGATCTCGGCCTGTTCCCTTCTCCCACCCGCCCCCTCTCTGATTGGTCTATCGCCCGAGCCTGAGTGAACCAGGCTTCAGGCCCTGCATCACTGCAGGCCCGGCACTTGTCCTCGTGTTGGTGAAAGGTAAAGTAGTGCCCACCTAGCGGCTTCCTAATTTGCACCTTGCTGCATTTTTAAATTTGGCGTACCGTGCGCAGACTTGTGCTCTCCCCCTCCCGTTTCCTGATCTCAGCCTGTTCCCTCCTTCCTTGCGCCCCCCTCATCCGATTGGTCCATCATTCGAGCCCCAGTGAACCAGGCACCAGGCTCTGCATCATTGCAGGCCCGGCACTTGTCTTCGTGTTGGTGAAGGGTAAGGTAGTGCCCACGTAGGCAGTTTCCTAATTTGCACCTTACTGCATGTTTTTATTGTTTGGCGCTCCGTGTGCGGTCCTGTGCTCTCCACCTCCCGTTTCCTGATCTCAGCCTGCTCCCTCCTGCCACCCGCCCCCCTCCTCTCATTGGTCCATCACCAGAGCCTGAGTGAACCAGACTCCAGGCCCTGCGTTGCTGCAGGCTCGGCACTTGTCCTCGTGTTGGTGAAAGGTAAGGTAGTGCCCACCTAGGCAGCTTCCTAATTTGCACCTTGCTGCATTTTTAAATGTGGCGTACCGTGTGCGGCCCTGTGCTCTTCCCCCTCCCGTTTCCTGATCTCGGCCTGTTCCCTCCTCCCTTGCGCCCCCCTCCTCCGATTGGTCCATCATTCAAGCCCCAGTGAACCAGGCACCAGGCCCTGTGTCACTGCAGGCCTGGCACTTGTCCTCGTGTTGGTGAAGGGTAAGGTAGTGCCCACATAGGCAGCTTCCTAACTTGCACCTTGCTGCATTTTTTTATTGTTTGGCACTCTGTGTGAGACCCTTTGCTCTCCCCCTCCCGCTTCCTGATCCCGGCCTGTTCACTCCTGCCTCCTGCCCCCTCTCCTCTGATTGGTCCATCGCCTGAGGTGAACCAGGAGCCAGGCCCTGCATCACTGCAGGCCCGGCACTTGTCCTCGTGTTGGTGAAAGGTAAGGGAGTGCCCACATAGGCAGATTCCTAATTTGCACCTTGATACATTTTTAAATTGTTTGGCGCTCCGTCTGCGGTCCTGTGCTCTACAACTCCCTGTTACCTGATCTCAGCCTGTTCCCTCCTGCCATCCGCCCCCCTCCTCTGATTGGTCCATCGCCAGAGCCTGAGTGAACCAGACTCCAGGCCCTGCATCGCTGCAGACCCGGCACTTGTCCTTGTGTTGGTGAAAGGTAAGATAGTGCCCACCTATGCAGCTTCGTAATTTGCAACTTGCTGCATTTTGAAATTGTTTGGCACTCTGTGTGTGGCCCTGTGCTCTCCCCCTCCCACATCCTGATCTTGGCCTGGTCTCTTCTCCCTCCCGCCCCCTCCTCTGATTGGCCAGTAGATCGTCATAACACTCCCCCCCAGGGTAGCCCATTTGCCTGTGCAGCCCCAGCAGCTAAGGGCCTCTAGGCAAAGGGCGGCTCCTACAGCGGAGGCTCCAGACTGTGTCTACAGGTGTCAGCAGGGGGACAGGCAGATGGGCAGCCTAATCAGTCAACAAACCCCTAGACCTCAGTCACATTTAAAACCCAAAGCACATGACAGTGCCCCACCAAACATTTGTCTCAAGGAAAAGGAAAGCATTAAAGGGCACCTAATGCCCTAGTTACCATTCAATAGCTCTAAACAACCGAAAACTCTCATCCCTCTCTCCACCCCCCACTCACTCCGGTGTCCTCCCACGCTAAACCTTCCTGTGACCACCACAAGCAGCCTCGACAGTGTACACAAGAGATAGACATGAATGTGTTTATATCTGCCATTCTGTGAAGCATAGGCCTCTCTCCCACTATCCAGGAATCTCAAATGTGAATATGTTTATATCTGCCATTCCATGAAACATAGGTCTCTCCCTCTGTCTAGGAATCTCTAGTTTAATTGTGTTGTTCTCACATCTGCCATGCTGTGAAGCCGGGGCCTTCTCCAACTGCATAGAAATCACTAATCTAGGCGTGGTCTGATTACTGCCTACCATCCTGCGGGGCTTAGACCTCTAGATACACTATCTGGGATCCCATAACTCTAAAGGCATTATCGCCCAACAAACCACGTTGTGAAACCTGGTCTTTCCTGCGACACCCGCCTTGTGGAATCAGACAAAATACAATATTACGGCTGTTACACCGAGCAAAGGAAAATACACCGACACAGGCTTATAAAGATTCCCAGAATATTTATTACAAAACTCAACAGTATTCAACAAAGTACACAAATAGCTATTTGGCCGTCAATACATCACAGAGACCACCAGCAGGGTTCAATGTGAGCAGTGACAGAATTTCCTAGCTGGACATGGATGCATTTATACAATTCGTAAAATGATGTCCAGCCCTCTTACAGGTTAATCATACACTGGGCTAGGGTCGCGCCAGGTTCACGTTCCTAATTTACATATCTCGGGCATGTGGTTTACTTTTCAATACATTTACTAACACACTCCGTTATTCTTTTAATTTCACATTTACACTCTTTACATGCTGGTTTAATACAGACCAAACAAATGTTTCACTTATTATATTTGGATAGCATTACTGTCTTTATACACTTGTAGTTTAACTTTGCTAATTCAAGTAAACCCCTGCTCCCGAGGTCAACAAATGACAAGGTCTACATGACCCTAACATATAGCCTGAGGGCAGGTTGGACATTAACTCCCCTACAGAGGTTGGAGAGGTTAAGGCAAGAACAAGGACACACGAGACGGCCATTTTAGATTACAGGGTGACTTTGTAAAAACCCCAAAATGGTGGTTTCTAACCTAAAATGGAGGTTTGATTCAAGATGGCGGCTTACATCAATTTCTAAGGTCAAGACCTTGCCGTAGAGAGTTATTCGCGTACAATTTTAAGCAACTTGGCGTAGGCCAATATACACCCAAATCGTTTGTAATAAGAGGCATAATTTAATATCCGGTTTGACAAACCCTCCTTTTGGCCTACGCCAAGTGCTAATACTACTTCTGATTTGCTTGCAAGAAACTCCATGCGTCATCGTCCATACACCCCGAATCATTGTCGGACATATCTATTGCCATTAGGTCTGATACCAGAGTTTCTTTCAACATATGCTCTTTGGAGAGCTATTTTATTCCCTAATACACTTGTTGCTTGCGTGCAACATCCCCCTAATACTGAGCATATACCAGGGAGACACTGTATGCAACAACAAAGAATCAGAAAACTTCCCAAGATAATCAGCAGGGCCAAGAACAACTTCCATCCCCATGACCGTAGGAGGTCCCAAAACCATGTACCAAGTTCCCAATTTTCCTCAGGAACATGTACTTCTAAACTAAGAACATGTAGATTTTGGATCGCCCTAAAGATCACTGCAGAGGAGTCTGGAACGTAAACGCAGCAAGCGGACCTCACTAATTTACATACTCCTCCTCGCTCTGCCAGGATGACATCTGATGCCATCCGGTTCTGAAGAGCCACTAATCTTATTGCTCTCTGCTCTAACGTCATATTATAGAGTATGTCAGTGGTCTGATTGATGGTACTCTCCAATACTCTCGCTAGTCCCCTAATATCTTCTGAATTCGTAATTTGCCCATAAAATGGCACAAAAGATTTCATAATATCCCCTAGAGTTTGTGCTGGAGTATCCCCTTTTACACCTCATCGTGGATCAGTCTTGGAAATTTCTGTAGTACTGGCAATAAATACCCCAGGTAATAGAATCCCTAAATAACAGGTTCCTTGCCAATCCCTGGGCAACCATGGAAATGCCACATTACCGCAAACAAAATAGACAGGTTCGCCTACGTACAGAGGTCTGTTTTCACTAGTCAAATTTGCAACGTTGGCGCACTTTTTAAAATTACCCATTGACCGTGTTCCATTCCTCTGTATGCAGAAGGATACTGAATCGGGGCTATGATTAACAGAATGAAATGGAGGCATGGTATCCTTATTGCCCATAGGAGCCATTTTGAAAGAGATTAAAGACTGAAAAGGATGAGACAATCTATCAGAGGGCCTAACAGAAGCAACGTTTGGCTTACTTCTATTTGCAAAAAGCGAGCATCCCAGGGGCATCAAAACATTTTTTTCAAAACTATTTAAATTTGTACCATCAAAGTTCCCTGAGATGCTGTCATTCCATCGACCAAAAAATAGTGCTCTAAGAGAAGCGTAACAGGCAGTTGTCAGAGGCAAAGGGTAAATATACCAACCTAGCCCCTTATCCCCATGTTGCGGTAGATGTGTACAGATCCAGCAATGGGTCTTATTAAAAATTGCATGAGTGGCATTCATTATTAACAAAAGGGTATTATTCTGATAATTCCGTCTATGCAAAGAATCTCTAGGCGACAAAGTATGCAAATGCACAGAAGGAGTGGGAATCACAGATACATTTTCAATAGGTAAAAAGTCCTCTAACGGATATGCTTCTTCCAGATACCATAACCCAAACCCAAAAGTCATTACAAATCCAGTAATTATCACGAGAAGGCAACAATACACTTTGGGGGTCCCCTTGCATACTTGATCATTGTCTCTGCTAGTCACATTTTTATCTAAAAGTTCAGTACGAGCGGTAGCGGGTGCAGGCATCGTAGTCTTCAATAGAAAAAACACCAATTGTTCGTTTGCTGGCGACTCCAGTTGCGCTTCTTCTTAATGTCTTTCCCACAACCCTTAGCCAACAGAATCTTTCCGTACAATTGGGCCAAAAAGACAAGCCCTCAAATGATTTTCTCAATCGCACAGTCAGACCATGCTGTACATTTACTTCCTTGGGTGCAAATTATATTTTGCAGTTTCTGGTGGGAACAAAGTGTCGTCACTTCCTCCTGGAAGTTCCATAAGATATGGAAGTGGCGAACGGACGGAAATGGGATCAAGAAAGGATTGATCCGGAAGTTCCACTGTTGGGGAGTGTGGAGACAAGATGGCCGTTTTGTCCGGCCCTGCGGATTCTGAAGCGGTCTCCGATTCTCCCTTGTTGGTTGTTGCTGTTTCAGGCACACTAGTTACAGCAGTGGGAAGGGATTATGTGTCTTCTGTATCGTAAGGCAAGGGCTGTGGGATCTGTTTGGTGTGCGTTGCATGGATCCAGTGTTTACGACCTGCTACCCGTACGGCAGTCTGAGTGACCAGCAGGACTTGGTAGGGACCCCTCCACCGAGGTGTGAGGCAAGACGACCTCTCAAAAACCTTCGTGAGGATCCAGTCCCCCGGTCGTACACTGTGACCGGGACCCTCGTAGTGCACAGGTAATGCCTCTCGCACCTGGTGATAAATTGAAAACAGATTTTTAGTCAATTCGTTACAGTAGTCTGAAAGAAGCACATTTTCTATATCCCGTAGTGAGCGACTTTTTGGCATACCCCAAATATTAGCAGGTCTCCCCATTACCACCTCAAAGGGAGAGAGAGCCCAGTCTTAGTTTGAGGGGTTGTTCTCATCGATAGTAACACAATCGTTAAGGTGTCCGGCCATTTTAGCTTGGTGCCAGCACACGTCTTAGTGAGTTTGTTCTTTATAATGCCGTTGTGCCTTTCCACTAATCCGGCACACTGGGCATGTCTAGCTGAATGGAGCCGATTGTCAATCTGTAATCCTTTGCAAATTTGTAGGATTACATGGCAATAAAGTGTGGCCCATTATCAGACCAGATGACTCTCAGCAGCCCGAACATAGGAAAAAACTCTTTCAACAGAGTTTTTGCCGTGGTTATGGCCGTTGCATCTCTAACCGGGAAGGACTCAACCCACTTACTAAAGGCGCAAATAATAACCAATACATATTTAAGATTGTTACACCATTCCATTTCAATAAAATCAAAGTGAATAACCTCAAACGGGATGGAAGGTGGAGCGAATCTTCCTCTAGGAGTCGAGGTACCTTTTCCTACATTGTGCTGCAAGCAAACCATGCAGTTCTGGACAAAACGCTCCGCAGTTTTGAAAATCTTATCATTGGCCCATACACTGTGTAGCATTTTTGTTAATTTCCGTGCACACACATGTGTCGGACCATGAGCCATAATAACCATCATTGTAATATAGGCGTCAGGTAGCAACCATTTCCCTTCAATATTGTCTACCCAACACCCATCATCATCCAATCTCCCTGCACCCTCGATCCATCTCTTAGTTTCCTCTATGGTAGCATCTGCTTGAATATCTTTTACAGCATCAATACTTTCACCCAAAGTGCAAACATTTACAATTTCTTTTACAGCGTACATTTCTGAACTGAAATCAGTGGCAGTCTGTTTAGCTATCTGATCGGCGAAGGCATTCCCTTTTCCTACATCATCTGTAACTTTTTGATGTGCTGAACATTTTATGATAGCTAACTGAACAGGGAGTGCAAGTGATGAAAGCAATCAAACTATTAAAGTGCCATGCTGGATTTTCGTTCCGTGCGAGGTCAAGAAACCTTGTTCTTTCCAAAGTCTACCGAAATTGTGGGCCACCCCAAAGGCATACTGACTGTCAGTATATATATTCACTGTACGCACTTCAGAAAGCTCACAAACTCGAGTTAACGCTATAATTTCTGCGGCCTGCGCAGAGTTATGCATAATTCTTTTAGTTTCCACAACCGTGCTTAAAGTAGTAACAGCATAAGCAGCTGTGGATGTACCGTCTGCAAGTTTAAAACAAGAGCCATCACAAAATAGCTCTCCTTGAGGGCTATTCAAAGGCGTGTCTTTCAAATCGATTCTGCCTTTAGTCTCTTGTTCTGTCATATAAAGGCAATCGTGTAACGTATCGTCATCATCAACAGTATTTTGTGAGACAGGTAAAAGTTCAGCCGGATTTAATAAGCAACACCTCTGAATTTGAATGTGGGGGCAAATAAGATCAGTTCATATCTTGTCAATCGTGCAGAAGTGAGGTGTTGCGTTTGTGTTCTATTCAATAGAATATCTACAGAGTGAGGTACCATTAGGGTTAACGCATGACCCAGGACCATTCCCTCACTCTGTTTTACAGACGCAGCAGCAACAGCGCGCAAACATCTTGCCAAAGCGCATGAACACAGCCAAAGCACATCCATCACGTTCATGCACAAACAATACAAAGGCCTTATCATAATTCGGAGTTCCTAAAACCGGCGCTGAACACAGCGGGGATTTGAGCAAATCGAATGCTGTCTGGTGTTCCAAGGTCCATGGCAATGGCAAAGAAATGCCCTTCTTTGTCAAAGCCAGCATTGGTTTAATCGTTAACGAAAAATTAGGGATCCACAATCTACAATAAGAAGCCATACCTATCAAGGCTCTAACTTCCTTTTGCGTATTTGGGACAGACATACCAGAAATGGTCTTTATTCGTTCAGGTGTCAACCGTCTTCCCTCCTTTGACAGGAGATAGCCTAAATAGGCGACCTCCTGGCAACAATATTGGAATTTTGTAAGTGAAGCTTTGTGGCCATGTTTTGCTAGACGACAAAGCAACAACACGGTGCCTTCTTTACAGGCACTCTCAGAATCAGCAGCCAAGAGGAGGTCATCTACGTACTGCAGTAACGTGCAAGTAGTAGGCAACTCGAGGGTATCAAGCTGCTCTTTCAATGCCCTACTGTAAATACTTGGACTCTCAGTGTACCCTTGTGGTGCACGAGTGAATGTAAACCAGCGTCCAACTAGGGTAAACGCAAACAAATACCTGCTATCCTTGTGTATGGGAATACTGAAAAACCGTTTTTAAGATCAACAACGCTAAAATAAGTGGCAGAAGCCGGAATCATACTTAGTATTGTTGTGACATCAGGTACAATAGGAAATTGAGGAGCCACAATTTTGTTAATAGCACGTAAATCAATTATAAAACGAAAGGGAATCGCATTATCACCTTTTTTGTATACTGGCAAAATAGGGCTGTTACATATGCTACCCGTAATCTCCTCAATTACTCCACGATGTACAAAATCAGGAAATATACATTCCAAAGCCTGTTCGCCTTCAACTGAGATCTTATATTGCGGGATGCGAGGCAATTTTACTCCATGTTTCAAAATAATTTTAACAGGTTCAATTTGGAGAATGCCCACATCATTATTATCCATTGCCCATAAGCATTCTGGAACTTTACTAAACTCTGGCGGTAAAGGTCGAGTCAAAAACTGAGGCGAGTGATTGCTGAGGTGAAATTGTTGGCCGAATTCCATCCGGTGAACAATGAATTACTGCATGTAATGCCTCCAACAAATTTAGCCCCAGCAAGTTCTCCCCACAGTTTGTGGTAAGTAGAAATGGACACTGTTCCGTGAAGGGACCCAGTGTTATCGGTACCGGCAAAGAGACTGGACAAACTACAGGTGTGCCTGAAAACCCTACGGAAATGTTGGATTGCCCTGACAGGGGAATATTTGGAACCCGCGAATGATCAATGGAACATTTCTGTGCTCCCGTATCTACTAAAAATAGATGCTTCCTATTTCCCACCGCCATCTCAACGTAGGGGCCTTTCTGATGAACGGGAATAGGCGTAGGTTCCAAATCCTGCTTCGGGCAATCCTAGCGGAACAGAATATTATCAAAAAGAAGCTCTTCGGAGAGGTACGCGGCAGAAGGGTGATCAAAAATGTTTCTATTATCCACATTTGAAACTTGCTTATCTTGTGAAGGAGGTTGCTGTGATTCTGGGGTATACTGACCTCTGCCAGGGCCCCCTGCACCTAGGCAACGTCTGGATCGTCTACTCATGTTCCCAAATGACCTTTGCTGTAAGGTCGGATATTGTGCGCGCCAGTGGCTTTCCTGCTGGCAATAGGCACAATGGTTAATGGTTACCGGAGCCAAGGGCGTACTTCCCTGTGGAATGTACTGACCTCTAAATTGATTACCCCCTCTGGGTTTCTAACAATCTGCTGCAGTAAAACTTTAGTTTTCAAATCACCCCTTTTTTTCTCAAGTTTCTCTTTTTCAGTATTTACACAATTTTCATAATACTGAGCCATATGCAATACTTCTGATTGGGACTTCGCCTGCCAAGCGCTTTCAGAGGACATAATCTGTAACTGGATGTCAGGCAGCAATCCACGTACAAATTTGTTGACAAACAACCTTTTCCCTGACTCTGTGCCCAAGTCTTGCCCACTGAAATCCGAGAATACCTGCTCGAACCGATTGAAAAAATCAGTAGCACCCTCAGACTTTCCTTGGACACAGGCCGTAAGCTTGTCCCAAATGATTCTTTTTTGTGGAACCATAGTTTTCAATTTTACAATAATTCTATCAGGCAAGGTTAATATCACTTGAGGTGGTCGTTCGCCAGCTGGTCTTTCTCTGTCCAGCCTAGTCATGTTATCCCATGTATCTCCTAACCCAGGTATGTCATCTATAGTCCTAATCTGCTTCCACAAATCAACTGGCAGGAGTACGGGAAATAATAGGTCAATATCACTTAAAGTGAATACCGACGACTGTAGGACCGACTCTATTTCTTTATAGAATCCGGTCGGATTTTTTCTTATATCAGGAATAGATTGCTATATGGCGTTCACTTCCTGTCTTGAAAACGGGACGTGAACAAACTGTGAAACGTAATGTGCAGGAATTTCTCCGGCTAATATACCTTGTGCAGCATCAGCCGCAATCTCAAATTTCGGGACAAATGTCGGAGGGACCTCTCTCATAGGCAACTGAGAAGTAGGCAGCTCCGAACGCTTATTAAGCAACAGAGCCAAATAAAGTGCTAAGGCAGTCGAAGAAGTATCAATCGAAAAAGCTCTCTTATAAACACTCAACAATTCTGCGGGACAACAAATCTTTCTTCTTACACACTCATTCTGCAGGTGCTCTACCATCACCTGTATCACTTTCTTTTGCATTTCTAACGTATACTGACTATATGTGTCATATACTTCATCTGGAGTTATCGACATATCCGAAATCCATCTTATCGCATCCTTTGTACAAATTCGTGCTTCCTCACCTTTTAATTCTCGACGAGGAGAAAACCGTTTCTGTAAGTACATAATTCCTAAACTATCACCATCTACTTCCTCGTTCTGTAACTGTTCCAACTCCTTCCTATACTCAACAATTCTCTCAACCTGCTCATATACCTTCTCCACAGTATCTCTGGACAACGCTAAGGCGTTCAAATCCCGTAACCCTTGTGGGAAATCTACATCATTCAGTCTATTCCACATTATACTTAAATGAGTCCCTAATCTGTCGATAAAAACATTTTTCTCAGGCATCTACTAAAAATAGATGCTTCCTATTTCCCACCACCATCTCAACGTAGGGGCCTTTCTGATGAACGGGAATAGGCGTAGGTTTCAAATCCTGCTTCGGGCAATCCTAGCGGAACAGAATATTATCAAAAGGAAGCTCTTCGGAGAGGTACGCGGCAGAAGGGTGATCAAAAATGTTTCTATTATCCACATTTGAAACTTGCTTATCTTGTGAAGGAGGTTGCTGTGATTCTGGGGTATACTGACCTCTGCCAGGGCCCCCTGCACCTAGGCAACCTCTGGATCGTCTACTCATGTTCCCAAATGACTTTTGCTGTAAGGTCGGATATTGTGCGCGCCAGTGGCCTTCCTGCTGGCAATAGGCACAATGGTTAATGGTTACCGGAGCCAAGGCCGCACTTCCCTGTGGAATGTACTGACCTCTAAATTGATTACCCCCTCTGGGTTTCTAACAATCTGCTGCAATAAAACTTTAGTTTTCAAATCACCCCTTTTTTTCTCAAGTTTCTCTTTTTCAGTATTTACACAATTTTCATAATACTGAGCCATATGCAATACTTCTGATTGGGACTTCGCCTGCCAAGCGCTTTCAGAGGACATAATCTGTAACTGGATGTCAGGCAGCAATCCACGTACAAATTTGTTGACAAACAACCTTTTCCCTGACTCTGTGCCCAAGTCTTGCCCACTGAAATCTGTGAATACCTGCTCGAACCGATTGAAAAAATCAGTAGCACCCTCAGACTTTCCTTGGGCACAGGCCGTAAGCTTGTCCCTAATGATTCTTTTTTGTGGAACCATAATTTTCAATTTTACAATAATTCTATCAGGCAAGGTTAATATCACTTGAGGTGGTCGTTCGCCAGCTGGTCTTTCTCTGTCCAGCCTAGTCATGTTATCCCATGTATCTCCTAACCCAGGTATGTCATCTATAGTCCTAATCTGCTTCCACAAATCAACTGGCAGGAGTACGGGAAATAATAGGTCAATATCACTTAAAGTGAATACCGACGACTGTAGGACCGACTCTATTTCTTTATAGAATCCGGTCGGATTTTTTCTTATATCAGGAATAGATTGCTATATGGTGTTCACTTCCTGTCTTGAAAACGGGACGTGAACAAACTGTGAAACGTAATGTGCAGGAATTTCTCCGGCTAATATACCTTGTGCAGCATCAGCCGTAATCTCAAATTTCGGGACAAATGTCGGAGGGACCTCTCTCATAGGCAACTGAGAAGTAGGCAGCTCCGAACGCTTACTAAGAAACAGAGCCAAATCAAGTGCTAAGGCAGTCGAAGAAGTATCAATCGAAAAAGCTCTCTTATAAACACTCAACAATTCTGCGGGACAACAAATCTTTCTTCTTACACACTCATTCTGCAGGTGCTCTACCATCACCTGTATCACTTTCTTTTGCATTTCTAACGTATACTGACTATATGTGTCATATACTTCATCTGGAGTTATCGACATATCCGAAATCCATCTTATCGCATCCTTTGTACAAATTCGTGTTTCCTCACCTTTTAATTCTCGACGAGGAGAAAACCGTTTCTGTAAGTACATAATTCCTAAACTATCACCATCTACTTCCTCGTTCTGTAACTGTTCCAACTCCTTCCTATACTCAACAATCCTCTCAACCTGCTCATATACCTTCTCCACAGTATCTCTGGACAACGCTAAGGCGTTCAAATCCCGTAACCCTTGTGGGAAATCTACATCATTCAGTCTATTCCACATTATACTTAAATGAGTCCCTAATCCGTTGATAAAAACATTTTTCTCAGGCATCTACTAAAAATAGATGCTTCCTATTTCCCACCGCCATCTCAACGTAGGGGCCTTTCTGATGAACGGGAATAGGCGTAGGTTTCAAATCCTGCTTCGGGCAATCCTAGCGGAACAGAATATTATCAAAAGGAAGCTCTTCGGAGAGGTACGCGGCAGAAGGGTGATCAAAAATGTTTCTATTATCCACATTTGAAACTTGCTTATCTTGTGAAGGAGGTTGCTGTGATTCTGGGGTATACTGACCTCTGCCAGGGCCCCCTGCACCTAGGCAACCTCTGGATCGTCTACTCATGTTCCCAAATGACTTTTGCTGTAAGGTCGGATATTGTGCGCGCCAGTGGCCTTCCTGCTGGCAATAGGCACAATGGTTAATGGTTACCGGAGCCAAGGGCGCACTTCCCTGTGGAATGTACTGACCTCTAAATTGATTACCCCCTCTGGGTTTCTAACAATCTGCTGCAATAAAACTTTAGTTTTCAAATCACCCCTTTTTTTCTCAAGTTTCTCTTTTTCAGTATTTACACAATTTTCATAATACTGAGCCATATGCAATACTTCTGATTGGGACTTCGCCTGCCAAGCGCTTTCAGAGGACATAATCTGTAACTGGATGTCAGGCAGCAATCCACGTACAAATCTGTTGACAAACAACCTTTTCCCTGACTCTGTGCCCAAGTCTTGCCCACTGAAATCCGAGAATACCTGCTCGAACCGATTGAAAAAATCAGTAGCACCCTCAGACTTTCCTTGGGCACAGGCCGTAAGCTTGTCCCAAATAATTCTTTTTTGTGGAACCATAGCTTTCAATTTTACAATAATTCTATCAGGCAAGGTTAATATCACTTGAGGTGGTCGTTCGCCAGCTGGTCTTTCTCTGTCCAGCCTAGTCATGTTATCCCATGTATCTCCTAACCCAGGTATGTCATCTATAGTCCTAATCTGCTTCCACAAATCAACTGGCAGGAGTACGGGAAATAATAGGTCAATATCACTTAAAGTGAATACCGACGACTGTAGGACCGACTCTATTTCTTTATAGAATCCGGTCGGATTTTTTCTTATATCAGGAATAGATTGCTATATGGTGTTCACTTCCTGTCTTGAAAACGGGACGTGAACAAACTGTGAAACGTAATGTGCAGGAATTTCTCCGGCTAATATACCTTGTGCAGCATCAGCCGCAATCTCAAATTTCGGGACAAATGTCGGAGGGACCTCTCTCATAGGCAACTGAGAAGTAGGCAGCTCCGAACGCTTACTAAGCAACAGAGCCAAATCAAGTGCTAAGGCAGTCGAAGAAGTATCAATCGAAAAAGCTCTCTTATAAACACTCAACAATTCTGCGGGACAACAAATCTTTCTTCTTACACACTCATTCTGCAGGTGCTCTACCATCACCTGTATCACTTTCTTTTGCATTTCTAACGTATACTGACTATATGTGTCATATACTTCATCTGGAGTTATCGACATATCCGAAATCCATCTTATCGCATCCTTTGTACAAATTCGTGCTTCCTCACCTTTTAATTCTCGACGAGGAGAAAACCGTTTCTGTAAGTACATAATTCCTAAACTATCACCATCTACTTCCTCGTTCTGTAACTGTTCCAACTCCTTCCTATACTCAAAAATCCTCTCAACCTGCTCATATACCTTCTCCGCAGTATCTCTGGACAACGCTAAGGCGTTCAAATCCCGTAACCCTTGTGGGAAATCTACATCATTCAGTCTATTCCACATTATACTTAAATGAGTCCCTAATCCGTTGATAAAAACATTTTTCTCAGGCATCTACTAAAAATAGATGCTTCCTATTTCCCACCGCCATCTCAACGTAGGGGCCTTTCTGATGAACGGGAATAGGCGTAGGTTTCAAATCCTGCTTCGGGCAATCCTAGCGGAACAGAATATTATCAAAAGGAAGCTCTTCGGAGAGGTACGCGGCAGAAGGGTGATCAAAAATGTTTCTATTATCCACATTTGAAACTTGCTTATCTTGTGAAGGAGGTTGCTGTGATTCTGGGGTATACTGACCTCTGCCAGGGCCCCCTGCACCTAGGCAACCTCTGGATCGTCTACTCATGTTCCCAAATGACTTTTGCTGTAAGGTCGGATATTGTGCGCGCCAGTGGCCTTCCTGCTGGCAATAGGCACAATGGTTAATGGTTACCGGAGCCAAGGGCGCACTTCCCTGTGGAATGTACTGACCTCTAAATTGATTACCCCCTCTGGGTTTCTAACAATCTGCTGCAATAAAACTTTAGTTTTCAAATCACCCCTTTTTTTCTCAAGTTTCTCTTTTTCAGTATTTACACAATTTTCATAATACTGAGCCATATGCAATACTTCTGATTGGGACTTCGCCTGCCAAGCGCTTTCAGAGGACATAATCTGTAACTGGATGTCAGGCAGCAATCCACGTACAAATCTGTTGACAAACAACCTTTTCCCTGACTCTGTGCCCAAGTCTTGCCCACTGAAATCCGAGAATACCTGCTCGAACCGATTGAAAAAATCAGTAGCACCCTCAGACTTTCCTTGGGCACAGGCCGTAAGCTTGTCCCAAATAATTCTTTTTTGTGGAACCATAGCTTTCAATTTTACAATAATTCTATCAGGCAAGGTTAATATCACTTGAGGTGGTCGTTCGCCAGCTGGTCTTTCTCTGTCCAGCCTAGTCATGTTATCCCATGTATCTCCTAACCCAGGTATGTCATCTATAGTCCTAATCTGCTTCCACAAATCAACTGGCAGGAGTACGGGAAATAATAGGTCAATATCACTTAAAGTGAATACCGACGACTGTAGGACCGACTCTATTTCTTTATAGAATCCGGTCGGATTTTTTCTTATATCAGGAATAGATTGCTATATGGTGTTCACTTCCTGTCTTGAAAACGGGACGTGAACAAACTGTGAAACGTAATGTGCAGGAATTTCTCCGGCTAATATACCTTGTGCAGCATCAGCCGCAATCTCAAATTTCGGGACAAATGTCGGAGGGACCTCTCTCATAGGCAACTGAGAAGTAGGCAGCTCCGAACGCTTACTAAGCAACAGAGCCAAATCAAGTGCTAAGGCAGTCGAAGAAGTATCAATCGAAAAAGCTCTCTTATAAACACTCAACAATTCTGCGGGACAACAAATCTTTCTTCTTACACACTCATTCTGCAGGTGCTCTACCATCACCTGTATCACTTTCTTTTGCATTTCTAACGTATACTGACTATATGTGTCATATACTTCATCTGGAGTTATCGACATATCCGAAATCCATCTTATCGCATCCTTTGTACAAATTCGTGCTTCCTCACCTTTTAATTCTCGACGAGGAGAAAACCGTTTCTGTAAGTACATAATTCCTAAACTATCACCATCTACTTCCTCGTTCTGTAACTGTTCCAACTCCTTCCTATACTCAAAAATCCTCTCAACCTGCTCATATACCTTCTCCGCAGTATCTCTGGACAACGCTAAGGCGTTCAAATCCCGTAACCCTTGTGGGAAATCTACATCATTCAGTCTATTCCACATTATACTTAAATGAGTCCCTAATCCGTCGATAAAAACATTTTTCTCAGGCATATCTTTTAAATTTTCGAGTGTGGAAAATACATCAGCTTGTTCACCCTTCTCCATACAATGTTTAGCCCAAGCAGTCAATTCACTCCTCTTGTCTGGGGACACAGTATTACGAGTCACAACCCTTGGTCCTGCTCCCTGGTCTACTACAAGCGATGCAGGATCACTTGGAAGAGGGAGAGTAGGCACATTCTGAATAACAACAGGTGAAGGCAAGGGGGCAGGCAAAGGGGCGACGGCTGGAAGAACAACAGGAAGAGCAACAGGGAGGACCGGAGGAACTACAGGAGGGGGAACTACAACAGGAAGGGGCAAAGCACCAGGAGGAGGGACATTGGAGGTGGCGCGGAGGCATCGGGCCTTCGTTCGTGCAAAAGTTTATTAATCAATTCGTCTGACGTATGAAAATCTTTTCAAGGGTAGATTTTCTGAATGCCTAATTGAAATGTTCTGTCCGTGTTCCTAACTGACTCCAATTGTTTATTTTGATTGTATAACCGTGCCTTTTCGACACTCGTCATATGTCGACGCATATGTTTTTCTCTACTCAACTGTTCAACGCATCAAATGCTGCAGGTCTTCTTCTTTACTAATACAGACTCTAAATATTCTATACGAGGGATTTCAAAACTACCATTGGTTGGCCATCGGAGATTAGAATTATGTCTGGTTTGTCTGTGCCAAATGTCATTAAATGCTATACTACCAAAGCCTTTCTTACAGTACATGCCGGCGACCCCTCCTGTGGTGCGGGACGGCTATCTTCCAAAGATTGTCTGTCGCTGCGGAAAAATGCCCTAAAGCAGGCAGACAATTTCCCAGGCATATTAAAGTTCTGGTGTTACCTGGTTAAATAATTGTTCTCGCGAGTACAATGCTCCAAATTCAAATTTGTCAGGGTTGGATTAAGAATCGGGACACGATTCACCTGACCAAATGACTGGGAGGCCCGATAGGGTTACTAAGGACAATGCAAAGGACCCACGTGTCTGGTGATTTTCGGCAAATTTACCCACCTCAAATATATGGACCCTCGTCAAGACGTCGTCTCGGGCTACAGCTCACCGTCCAGGGATCGGATCGTGCAGTTTCGTCGAGGAATTCACTTCTCGTCTTAGAGTGCCCGGTTCTTTTGGCACCGTCCGATCCCGGTCCGATAGCCGAGCCAACCTTCAACGAGATGAAGTCAATCTTGAGGGTCCCTATTCGGGCGCCATCTGTGGAATCAGAAAAAATACAATATTACGGCTGTTACACAGAGCGAAGAAAAATACACCGACACAGGCTTATAAAGATTCCCAGAACCTTTATTACAAAACTGAACAGTATTCAACAAAGTACACAAATAGCTATTTGGCCGTCAATACATCACAGAGACCACCAGCAGGGTTCAATGTGAGCAGTGACAGAATTTCCTAGCTGGACATCGACGCATTTATACAATTCGTAAAATGATGTCCAGCCCTCTTACAGGTTAATCATACACTGGGCAAGGGTCGCGCTAGGTTCACTTTCCTAATTTACATATCTCGTGCATGCGGTTTACTTTTCAATACATTTACTAACACACTCCGTTATTCTTTTAATTTCACATTTACACTCTTTACATGCTGGTTTAATACAGACCAAACAAATGTTTCACTTATTATATTTGGATAGCATTACTGTCTTTATACACTTTGCTAATTCAAGTAAACCCCTGCTCCCGAGGTCAACAAAGGCCAAGGTCTACATGACCCTAACATATAGCCTGAGGGCAGGTTGGACATTAACTCCCTTACAGAGGTTGTAGAGGTTAAGGCAAGAACAAGGACACACGAGACGGCCATTTTAGATTACAGGGTGACTTTGTAAAAACCCCAAAATGGCGGTTTCAAACCTAAAATGGAGGTTTGATTCAAGATGGCGGTTTACATCAATTTCTATGGTCAAGACCTTGCCGTAGAGAGTTATTCGCGTACAAATTTAAGCAACTTGGCTTAGGCCAATATACATACAAATCGTTTGTAATAAGAGGCATAATTTAATATCCGGTTTGACAGCCCGACTGCCCTGATCAAGTGCCTTAGACCGGTTAAGCACACAGATCTAACCCGTATCCCAATTGGAGGTGCGCCACCCCCAGGCACATAATCTGGCATTTCCTCCCCACTAGACAGACACCATGCTACACACTGGCCAAAGCAGAGCAGCATGCTGGCGCACCAGTAGGCCTGAACTCAACCACCAACAACATACAACCCATCATCCCATCCCTGCACCTCATCAACCTGCAACCCTCACACCTCACCTATCCCCCCTCCTCACCAGACCAACATCCTTCACCCGGACCCGCTAACCCCACGTAGATCCTGCTCCGCTCAATTGAGAACAGCAAGATGGAGAGAGGGAGCAGAGAACATTGTCCCCGGAACACACCGGACCACACAGCGAGCCATATAAAACACCCATCACATACCACCCCTACCACCAACCACTCTCCCACAACATTTGCTCACACCATCTCCAAACAACATAGCATCTACAACTCACGTTTTCCCAGCCTTAGCGCAGAAAGAGCAGCTCTGACCAAAACCCTAAGCTCCACTGCACCTCCCACTCGCACCTGCACCGCCTGGACTGCCCAAAAGTCAAGAAAATGCCTAGACCAAAGGCACCTTATGCCCCTCCTAGCATCACCCATCCTCCATCACAGATCGCCAACACTGCCACCATACTATAGGACCCAAACCACCCCACTCACACCCAACCATTTCCTAGCCCTTTGTTCCCCATTCCACTTTCTCCACACTGCACCCCTGCCACTCACCCTGCTCCACTCTCCTTGTTGCCCCCCTCACCCCAGCTCCCCCTGCCACTCACAAACCTTCACGCCCAGCACCTATAAGGACACCCCACAAACCTACAAGGACACCCCACAAACTATCCTGTATACTCATCAACGCCAGGTCAGTATCCAAAAATAAATTCCACATCTCTAACCTCATCACAGAGTAAAACCCAGACATCCTTTCCATTACGGAGACCTGGTGACCTGGTTTGCTGATGACTACGAGCCCACAAAGCCTTCCCACCCAGCTACAAACTTAATGTCCGGAACAGATCGCAAAGGGGGGAAGGCTTGCGATACTACACAAACACCAATTCCCACTAATAATTAAGGACACGTCAACCAACACCACAGACTGTGAATTCCTCATGGTAAAACTCCAACTCTCACCCTCCACCTCCAACAGCTTCCTACTCATCTACAGAACCCCTGGCTACAACAAAAACTTTGCTGACACACTTAGTGAAGCACTGGCCACCAATCTCATCCTACATCCAACACTTACCATCTTAGGGGATTTCAACATATGGTTCGACTCACCCTCAAATCCCATGATCCAATCAATCACAGACAATCTAGAATCACTCAACCTGATGCAATACATCTCCACACCCCCTCATATGGGAGGGCACACCTCGATGTGATTTTCAGCACTACAAACTTATCTACCCAGCCCCCTGACCCCGTATCATGGACTGAACCCTCACCAACTTACTTCTTCATACCACTGAGCACAGTGGCTGGCATTCAAGGCCACACAAGACCACCACCAACCAACTCCCCTATCATCCCACTATGGAATAAAGTCGTAATCACCTCAGACCTAGCACATTCACACCTCAACTCTCTCCATACACTTTCCCTTGAGGCAGGAACTCCAGTGATCGAACCCTTCAACCTCTGGCTTCCAAAAACGCTCTCACACCAAAGAAACAGACCTCTCAGAGATCAGGAGCACCACACAGGTGGTTCACCGACAATCTCAAGCACCATCTGGAACAGACCTGGAGAACCGACCCTACAGCCCAGAACAAAACCACCCTAGCAAGAACAACCAGAGCGTACAGACTACAAATCAGAAACGCCAAGAAAACATTCTATGGGAACAGAATCCTAAATGCTCGAAACCCAAGCAAGGAACTTCATAGAATTATATCCGAATTCAAATCCCCGGCATGCTCGTGCCTCCCCCCACCAGTCTCACAAGCCCTATGTGATACCTTATCACTGCACTTTCACAATGTCGCTAATGAAGACACTCCGCCATCATCTCTAAATTGGAACGCATGTCCCTGAAGACTGACCTTCTTCAAAACCCCCTTCCCCTCAGTACAAATCTTCGACTCTTCTCTCCAATCTCACACCTGGAGTTCCACTCGCTCATAGTGTCATGATCTCTGCTTCCAAAAGGTCAGGACTTACCCAACTCCCTTGGAAGCAGACCCATAACCTAGGTTCCGAGTGCCAACCAGTCCCAATTGGGACCTTTTGGACCCTGTCCTGGCGCCAGTGGCACCACGCTCATAAATATGCCCAGTCCCAGCGCTGGAAGCGCCGGGCTCATAATGCTTGGGTGGACTTACCTGCAGCAGACCATGCTGCTTACTTACCTGCCAGTTGAGCCTCTAATCCTCTTCTGTTTGGGACTACTTTTCCTGTTGGGTGGGGCAGGAGCCACTCCCTAGGTTCAGAACACTGGAACTCTTCTGGAAAGCAGGAACTCTTTTCTTACTTAGGCGAGGCTGTGGAAGGAGACACCTAAGCACTACAGGAGGCTATTTAAACCACACCCGATGGATGAATCTTGCTTTGCGTTATTCTGCATCCTCTGCAGCAGAACGCTTATCGTGTCTTCTGCATCTGATCCTGGGCCTAAGGGAAAAAGGCTTACCATCCTGAACCCAGTCTTCAGCAACACCTATAAAGACAAGAAAGAACAGGTTAGCATTACGGTCTTCAGTGACAGCGCTTCTCTTACCTGGTCCATCGGCTGTCACCAACGCCTCGCGCTGCATTCCAGCATCTGAAAGACAAAGGCTTACCTACTCTTCGCGTGCTCCGGAGGTCTTCGCACTGCATTCCGGCATCTGAAAGACAAAGGCTTACCTACTCTTCGCGTGCTCCGGAGGTCTTCGCACTGCATTCCGGCATCTGAAAGACAAAAGCTTACCAACTCTTTGCACGCTCCGGAGGCCTTCGGCGCTGCATCCCACATCTGAAAGACAAAAGAAGGTGCGTTTAAAGACATTGGGTAACTTTATTACTCACGTGCCATTACTCCTTCCCACGCCGAACCCAGTGGGTATTCCGGCACCCTTCAGCAGCTCCGAACTTGTACCTGCAAGATAAAAGGACAGTTAGTGCGCATCGTGAAGCAGGCAACAAGCGCTTACTTACGTGCTTCCAGGCGCTTCCATTCCTCACACGGGTTCCATCCTCAACTCACTTCAGCCCGTCATCCGCCATCGCCAGAACCCTGCAAAACAAGAGACATCATTACAAAAGACTTTTAAAGACATTTGAAATACTCGGAACTTACCGTTCGTGCAGTAAAAGACGGACAGCAGTCCTCTGAGGTCAAGAGGCCTGCACCCTTATCCAGTGAAGAAACTGGTTACGGCACCCTGCCCCGAGGCAGATGGAGAGCTCGGCGTTCACTTACCTAAGGTGAGAGCGTTAACCTTTGGGGTTCTACAGGAGAAGAGAAGGGGAAGAAGAGAGAGACACCCAATAACCCCAGTTCATTAATCCCATATTTTCTATCTGCAGACATCTTACTCTTCGAGTCAGACATACAGTGCACAGAGGTCCAGCCCAAAGAGCCAACCGTGTGTTACACATCACCTTTGAAGATACGGTATTCGCCCAGTCAAGACCGGCGCCTCTGCGGTAATCAGGTGAGCGTTACAGAACGCAAAGCCTACCGCAAAACTCCCGCCCAGGCGCTATGGAAACCTTGGATACCGACCAGCTAGCCCAGTTACTTGGGGAACTAAGAGCAGAAGTGCATGCAGCCCGTCAGGAAACGAACGCTCTAAGAAGGGAACTGATTATTTCCAAGGAGCGAACAGACGATCTCGCTAGACAATTGCTACAGTCACAAGCCGGACAGACCCCATTACCCGCATCAGGGGCAAATCTTCCTTCAACATCCTCTATGAATCCAGTGCAAATCAACCTACCTGGGAATGTACCTCTGGCTCCGCCCGAACGATTTTCTGGTGACCCAAAGAGGTTTGCAGTATTTATTAATCAGTGCCGGTTGCATTTCTTATGCCGGCCAGCAGCCTTTCCAACTGATCAAGCTAAAGTAGCTTTCGTGCTTTCGTACCTTAGTGGCAATGCGGCAGACTGGTCGATCCCTCTATTTAATCAAGATGATCCGGTTCTCCATGATTTTCAAGGTTTTCAGCTCAGTATGGAAAAACTGTTCGCGAGACATTCACAGGGGCAGGCCTTGGACAATGAGCTTCTTTCGTTGCGACAGGGTAATCAAGACCTTTTGGCTTATATTGCGTCTTTCAACAGACTGATAGTGGAAACTCAATGGCCTGAGGACAAAAGGATTATGCTGTTTTATAGAGGTCTACGTGGAGAGCTCAAAGATGTGTTAGCCCAAGTAGTGAATCCCCCGCAAGACTGTTCGGACTATATAGACTTAGTCGTTCAAATAGATCACAGACTGCAGAACAGGAAGGCCGATCGTTCCAAGTTTGATGCTCGAGTATTTTCCAAACCACCAACTCCTTCCAAAGGAGTAGCCTCCGGGGAACCCATGCAAATAGGGGGCCTGAAAGGACCACTAACACAAAAGGAGCGGGAAAGGAGAAAACAGTTGCAATTATGCCTCTATTGCGGAAACTCAGGGCACTTTCTTCGAGACTGTCCGGTGAAACCAGCCAAGAAGGCAGTAGGAGCTGCAGTTACCAAGGTCACAAACTCTGAGCAGGGAAACGACCTTGCCCGACAAGAATAGAGGTCCTCTTGCCGAGCGTTAAAACCAGTTCCGTGACCTCGCATTTCGTGATACCTATGGTCCTCATTAGCCCTGATCATCCGGATCGATTACATGCGATTGAAGCTTACGTCGACAGCGGTGCCATCGGCAATTATGTGGATCATGAAATGGTTTGGAAGATGAATCTAACTCTTTGTCCCAAGGCTGTAGAGGACGTCATTACTACGGTGGAAGGTACGGAGATAGCCTCCGGACCAGTAACGCATACCACTCAAGAAGTGACGCTAGTAAGTCAAGATGGACACCATGAGAAGATCGTGTTCGATGTGATCAAGGCCCCTCAGTTCCAGATTATTCTAGGAATACCTTGGTTAGAGAAACACAATCCTCAGATCGATTGGCGAGCAAGAACGGTTCAGTTTCCAGAATGTGTCTCTACTTGTCACCCTCCGCCTGGTGTTGCACTGGCAGCAATTTCTTTGGAGACTCCCCAGTTACCTCCCGAATACCTAGAATTCCAACATGTTTTCCGGAAGGATCAGGCTAACTCTCTACCTCCTCATAGGTCTTATGACTGCCAGATAGACCTGATACCTGGATCTACTCCTCCTTGTAGTAGAATGTATGCCCTCACCGAGCCTGAGAACCTTCACCTCCGACAATACCTGGATCAATACCTAGCGAATGGCTTTATTCGTCCTTCCAAGTCCCCTGCTTCTTCAGCTTTGTTCTTCGTTCCAAAAAAAGAAGGGGACCTTAGAACTTGTATAGATTATCGTGCCCGTGCACCGTTAAGAATAGATATCCGTTACCTTTGATCCCTGAACTCCTGGACCAAGTCAGAAAAGCATGCATATATACAAAGCTGGATCTTAGAGGAGCCTACCACTTGGTACGAGTAAAAGAGGGCGATGAATGGAAGACGGCCTTCCGCACCAAGTATGGGCTATTTGAATATCAGGTCATGCCCTTCGGACTTTGCAATGCCCCGGCCACCTTTCAATATTTTATGAACGATGTCCTCAGAGAGCTCATAGATGTGTGTGTTGTTGTTTACATTGACGACATCCTCGTTTATTCTTCATCGGAATCTGAACATCGGAAACACGTGAAAATGGTCCTCGAGAGATTGCGTCAACACAAACTTTTCGCCAAGTTGGAAAAATGTGTTTTCAACGTGACTGAAGTTGAGTTCTTGGGATTCATATTATCACCTAGCGGAGTGCGTATGGATTCAAAGAAGGTCGATGCAATTCTCAAATGGCCATCACCATCCTCCGTAAAAGGTGTTCAAAGCATGTTAGGCTTCGCTAACTTTTACCGCAGGTTTATCCCCGAATTCTCTCGAATAGTCCAGCCCATCACCGCCTTGTTAAAGAAAAACAAACGTTTTGAATGGTCTACCGAGGCGGAGCAAGCTTTCCAGAATTTGAAGACTAAATTTATCTCTGCACCAATTTTAAAACATCCTCGCCCCGAACTCCCCTACATCGTTGAAACTGATGCTTCGAGCCTTGCCATGGGGGCAGTTCTATCACAAAAGGACCCAGCAACTAATCAGTTGCATCCCATGGCATTTTGGTCCCACAAATTCTCGCCTCCTGAAATCAATTATACTATTACTGATAAGGAACTTCTGGCTATCAGGTCTGCCTTTAAGGCTTGGCGGCATTAACTTCTGGGGGCCCGACACACCGTTACTGTGATTACGGATCACCGAAACCTGCAATATTTGAAAACCGCAAAAGCCCAATCCTCTAGACAACTCCGTTGGGCACTATTCTTTGCCGAGTTTGACTTCATAATTACCTATCGACCTGGTACAAAAAACGGTAAAGCTGATGCCCTTTCTCGGATGGGAGTGGAAGAACACTTGATCAACCCTAAACCTGTACCAATCATTCCCGAACAAAGAATTCTGGGTGTAATCGCCACACAATCCATAGAGGAAGTTAAGGATAAAGCCAGGCAACTTGTAACTCCAGCAGACATACAGAATTGGCATCTGCAGGGAAAGGACTTTGCAGTGAAGGACAACTTATTGTATTTCCAAGAACGATTATATCTGCCCAGCACAGATTTACAGAAAAAGGTAATCTCTTGTTATCACGATTCCTTAATGGAAGGACATCCCGGTATGGCCAAAACCTCAGAAAAGATCAAGCGCTACTTCTGGTGGCCGTCTTGGAAAAAAGATATCAGAGACTTTATAATGTCCTGTGGAGTATGCGCCCAAAACAAGAGTCAAAAGGAAAAACCAGCCGGCCTCTTACGCCCTATTGACATCCCACCTCGCCCTTGGCATACGCTTTCTATGGACTTCATCACCGATCTACCTCCATGCTCCGGATACAATACGATCCTAGTAATCGTGGACTTATTCTCCAAGATGGCGCATTTCATTCCACTCAAAGGCTTGCCAACAGCAACAACTCTGGCCCGAGAATTTCTCAAAAACATCGTCCGACTGCACGGTTTTCCTTCAGTTCTAATTTCGGATCGAGGTAGTCAATTCATTTCTCATTTTTGGCGAAGTTGCTGTCGGTCGGCTCAAATTGATGTGAGACTATCGACCAGTCACCACCTTCAAACCAACGGACAAACCGAGAGGACCAATCAAACTCTGGAACAGTATTTACGCTGCATGCTGCAACAAACTGAAAAAACTTGGAAAGATATCCTTTGGATAGCCGAATATGCCTACAATAACTCTGTCCACTCGGGAACTGGGAAAACCCCGTTTTTTCTTCTATACGGCAGTCACCCTCGAACCTCGGAGTTGGATCCACTCCAAGATCTTGGAACACCAGCAGTAGACTACCTGCATTCTACAATCACCCAAGCCTTTAAGGAAGCCGTTTCTCACCTTCAAAGGGCTAAGGAACAATACAAGAAAGGAGCAGATCAACATCGGAAGGAAGCCCCCCAATATCAAGTAGGAGATCAAGTCTGGTTATCCACCAAATATCTACCTCTAAAAGGACCACGCACATTCAACCCAAGATACCTTGGTCCCTATTCCATCACTACCATAGTAAACCCAGTAGCGGTCAAGTTGGACTTGCCCCCTCACATGAAGATACATCCGGTCTTCCACGTCTCTCTATTAAAACCTGTGCAACCTCAAACCCGACTAACTAAATCTCCAAAACCTATCCTAGTTGATGGAGAACTCGAGTTTGAAGTCAAAAGCATCCTGGACTCCAAGATCTCCAAATCTAAACTATATTACCTAATTGACTGGAAAGGCTACGGCCCCCAAGAAAGATCCTGGGAACCTGCAGAATATGTCCACGCTCCTCGTCTAATCAAAAGATTCCATCGAACATTTCCTGACAAGCCCAAACCCCCGGAGAAGCCCGGTTTGGGAGGGGCCTTGAGGGGGGGTGCTGTCATGATCGCTGCTTCCAAAAGGTCAGGACTTACCCAACTCCCTTGGAAGCAGACCCATAACCCAGGTTCCGAGTGCCAACCAGTCCCAATTGGGACCTTTTGGACCCTGTCCTGGCGCCAGTGGCACCAGGCTCATAAATATGCCCAGTCCCAGCGCTGGAAGCGCCGGGCTCATAATGCTTGGGTGGACTTACCTGCAGCAGACCATGCTGCTTACTTACCTGCCAGTTGAGCCTCTAATCCTCTTCTGTTTGGGACTACTTTTCCTGTTGGGTGGGGCAGGAGCCACTCCCTAGGTTCAGAACACTGGAACTCTTCTGGAAAGCAGGAACTCTTTTCTTACCTAGGCGAGGCTGTGGAAGGAGACACCTAAGCACTACAGGAGGCTATTTAAACCACACCCGATGGATGAATCTTGCTTTGCGTTATTCTGCATCCTCTGCAGCAGAACGCTCATCGTGTCTTCTGCATCTGATCCTGGGCCTAAGGGAAAAAGGCTTACCATCCTGAACCCAGTCTTCAGCAAAACCTATAAAGACAAGAAAGAACAGGTTAGCATTACGGTCTTCAGTGACAGCGCTTCTCTTACCTGGTCCATCGGCTGTCACCAACGCCTCGCGCTGCATTCCGGCATCTGAAAGACAAAGGCTTACCTACTCTTTGCGTGCTCCCGAGGTCTTCGCACTGCATTCCGGCATCTGAAAGACAAAGGCTTACCTACTCTTTGCGTGCTCCGGAGGTCTTCGCACTGCATTCCGGCATCTGAAAGACAAAAGCTTACCAACTCTTCGCACGCTCCGGAGGCCTTCGGCGCTGCATCCCACATCTGAAAGACAAAAGAAGGTGCGTTTAAAGACATTGGGTAACTTTATTACTCACGTGCCATTACTCCTTCCCACGCCGAACCCAGTGGGTATTCCGGCACCCTTCAGCAGCTCCGAACTTGTACCTGCAAGATAAAAGTACAGTTAGTGCGCATCGTGAAGCAGGCAACAAGCACTTACTTACGTGCTTCCAGGCGCTTCTATTCCTCACACGGGTTCCATCCTCAACTCACTTCAGCCCGTCATCCGCCATCGCCGGAACCCTGCAAAACAAGAGACATCATTACAAAAGACTTTTAAAGACATTTGAAATACTCGGAAATTACAGTTCGTGCAGTAAACGACAGACAGCAGTCCTCTAAGGTCAAGAGGCCTGCACCCTTATCCAGTGAAGAAACTGGTTACGGCACCCTGCCCCGAGGCAGATGGAGAGCTCGGCGTTCACTTACCTAAGGTGAGAGCGTTAACCTTTGGGGTTCTACAGGAGAAGAGAAGGGGAAGAAGAGAGAGACACCCAATAACCCCAGTTCATTAATCCCATATTTTCTATCTGCAGACATCTTACTCTTCGAGTCAGACATACAGTGCACAGAGGTCCAGCCCAAAGAGCCAACCGTGTGTTACACATCACCTTTGAAGATATGGTATTCGCCCAGTCAAGACCGGCGCCTCTGCGGGAATCAGGTGAGCGTTACACATAGCAGATAGCTGCCCTTCAGACTCCCCTGAAGACTCCTGGCCACCCACACTTTTCATAATAATCTTACTCTCTACCTGTGCAGGTAGTGTCGCACGCTCAATCCTCAACCACTCACTCACATCAGGATCCTTCCCAGAAGCACTAAAAACCTCCTACATCAAACCCATCCTCAAAAAACCAACACTCGACCCACTCCTCCCCCAGAACTACCAGCCAATCCCCAACACACGCTTCACCACCAAACTCATGGATTGCGCAGCATATAAGCAATTTTTGCCTTTTTGCCGAAGCCAACAACCTTTTAGACCCTGCACAATCGGGTTTCATGCCACTCCGGGGAACAGAATCCTCCCTAGTCTCCATCTGGGATGATCTAAAAAGAACAGCCCATGTGGAAGCTGCGCTGTACTCATCCTACTAAACCTCTGCGCAGCCTCCGAAACCATTGATGACTCTATCATACTAGACAGGCTACAAACATTAGCAATCAGAAACACAGCACTCTCATGGATCTCCTCTTTTGTCTCAAATCGCTCACAAATCATGCACCTCAACCAGTTCACATCCACCGCAAAACCAGTAAGGAAAGTTGTCCCACAAGGAGCACCCCTATCTCCCCTAATCTTCAACTTCTTCCTAAAACCCCTGCCCACAATCATCCTCTCAGACAATCTCACTTGCTACAACTCCACAGACGACACCCAGATTATCCTTAAAATCCCCAAATCTTAAGGCTCTGGCAGTCTGGATCTGTCATCATGCCTTTCAGATATTGACCAAAGGATGCCGAACTACCCCCTCATCCTCAACCCTGTGAAAACTGTAATCCTAGTTTGCGGGAAAACAGCCCTCCTTCCCCAACCAATTCCGTGGCCTCAATCCGTAGGACAAGCACCGGCAACTTAAAACGTGGTAAACAAATGTGTGGATGCACATTGTACACTGACTTATTCCCTCACCCAACACACCACCTCCGATTCTAAAACGTGCTTCTTCCATCTACAGATCCTCAGGCATATTTTTCCTTACCTCACCTATCCCCACCATTTTTCGGCCACCAACTCCAACATCCTGTCCCGCCTAGACTACGCAAACTCCTTCTACATGGGCACCCAAGCATTTCAACTAAGGAAACTGCAAAGAATCCAAAACATGGCAGCACGCCTGCTCATTAACCTACCCCCCGAACACTTAAACCCTACACTAAAAGTCCTCCACTGGCTCCTGATCGGTCGACGCACTACCTTTGAAGCCATGTGCATCACCCACTGCGCCATCCACAACAATGACCCGGAATTCCTTCAAGAAGAAATCCTGCCCTACCAGCCCTCAAGGAACCTCAGATCTTGCCCAGAATATCACCTAGGGGTTCCACCTCATAACTCCAGGCTGGGTGGATCCCGTTCTCTGTCCAAGTGTCAATCCTCTGGAACTCCCTACCCCTACACATTCGCAATACTAGAAAAACACCTGAAATTCCAAAAGTCCCTAAAACTTGGCTCTTCCCAACATCCTCCTGAACGCCTCCCCCTCCCTAAACTACACTGCTGAATCCGACATTCCTATACACCAATTACAGCACAGATGGCGGCAGCGACTCACCTTGACAAATTCTCGCCCCATACACAACAACACTCCTACCCGATAAATACTGCATGGAAACCAGCATGCCGCAATAAACCTTACTCCTCCACCAACTACAGCACGGACAATTGCACCATTCACATCAGCTAACCTGTCAAACCATTGCCCCACACACAACACTCCAACCTGACAAATACATCAGCGAAGTCAGCAGCGTTCACTGAGACTCACCGCAACAAACTTCACTTGCCCTTGCCGCTAAGACTTCGCTCCATAGAGACCACGAACAGTGAGACCATGGCGTCCAGACTGGACATAGGACGCTGCAGCCCAACTACATTGAAGCATACAGTACGTGTACCTTACACCACATCTGTGGACACAGGTCACAGTCACGGCCAAACATCCATGCACCGTAGAATGCTATGGCTATTCCACTCCAGTCTAGCAGCGCACATAACCGCCCACACTGAAACACCCGATGTACCTCAACCTGTCTGCCACTAGCATACAGCGACTAATAACGAAAAGAAATTTGATAAAACTGGGAACACATCGAATCTTCAACAATAGCACTCTATCGCAAACCACCAACAGTGCCCACCCACGTGCCTGACCTTTGGGCTGCTTAGTGCAGCCTAGCCAGCCACCTAAGTCCTAAGCCAGCGAAAATGCACACAAGCATCTCTTAATCTAAACTCTTAGAACCTCCACCTCATTGACTGCGTTCACTGAGGGCGTTCCAACCACAAAGAGCATTGAGGCCATACAAATGGGGAAAGAGGGCTATATAAATAACCAAATGCAATATTTTTACAGCTACAGTGGCATTGGGGGTGAAATATTATTGGTGACCCGGGTCTCCCATCCATGCAGTAACCAGGACCGACCCCGGTAACTTCAAAGCGATGACATGGCAGCCCCCTCAGGCCATGGTTCCTAATAAGTGAGGCAAAGTTACAAGACCACTTAAAGCAACATGGCCTAAGGGGGCCTGCCCCTAACTCACTTTGAAGCTAAGCAGTACTGTGCATATATTCATGGGTGCCAGCTTTTGATTTTCGCTATGGGTACAGAAAGTACCTGGGCATATGTTATTCTTACTTCCTAGCCAAGTTACATGTCTTGTATATATTGTTATATACCACACGTACCTTGTTATTTGGAAGATGATCATTCAGATATCCTTTTTACTTTGCATTTTGGGACTTGTAGTACAGGACACTTGATGGACAAAACAAAACTACTAGTCACAAAATGCAACAAAACATCCAAGAATTGGATGGGCTACTGCCGAATTACATGGAGACATGTGCATACACACTGACACTGAAAACCTACACTCGATGTGTCACAATGCTCACATACACACACGGGTGCACACGTGTGCACACACACACTAGAACTCACCATCACAGAGCAAATACACATCATTCACACACACCTTCACACCATGTATACACACAAATTCTCACATCAAACACGCACACCCTCTCAGATGATATGCACAACCTCACACCACACATCCCCCCTTACACTGCACATATATTAAAAAAGAGGACTATACAGTCTCTGGGCAACATTATAAAACAGAAGAATTGAAACTTAAAAAAACACATTTATGCTGAACACTGTCATTGGAGAACCCTGGCCTGCAGGATTTCGAGATGCATCATTTAACCTCTATGCTAAAATGGTGTTATGGTTTGGCTTCTCACACGTTTCCTACCTAGTCTTTTATCAATGAACATATTAAATGATAGGCTTAATATGAATATCATGCCCTGTGAAGCAGCAAGCCATTTTGGCCTGGTGGTTAAATGCTGGGCATGAAGGAGTTTAGACGTGGCTGCAATGTCAACCATGTCCAAACATCCCTTGTGCCAAAATAACAGCACCTGAATGACTTTAGTGCCGGAAAGGGTGTTTCAAAATCGGTGCTGCAGTGGAATGGCTGCGCCAAATCGGCATGCGTCAAAATTAGGCCACCGAAGAGCGATGTACCGCTTGGAGCATGCTGCTTAGCCAAAGTGTGTGGTCCATTGAAAATAGTTTAGTCTCACTGCCAATTGCCTAAAAACATTTTGAGTTCTCAAAGGCTGCATTCCGAAGGCAATGGCTACTGGTATTATAGCGTTTTAAAAACAGACAGTGGGAACATCCAAAGGGCGTGCCCACTGGCCAAAGACCATGCTAGTGGTCTGGAAGCATTCTAAAAATCTATGGAATAACAAAACCCTTGAAATTCAAGGAAAAAACTTAAGTTGCAGGGACATTAATGTGAGAACTTAACACAACAAAGCACCTGAAATTCAGCTAAAGCTACCTTAACTTTGAGCCTCTGTTGCACAGTCTATGACCACAATGACATCACAAATTACATGTATGAGAAAACTAATCACATTACAAATCACATCACTGATGCCAACACTGGAGACAACACGAATTACATTGAATATAACTGATTACATCAATAATGGAATTAGACATAACATCATGTATAAATTAGCTCATGAAAACTTTGATTACCAAAAATAACAGTTTAGGCTGTGGACTTGGCCAAGACAAAGGCTAGGGTCACTGGCCAGTACCAACGGCCATAGCAAGTGGTTTGTTAGTGTTCAAAAATACCAATGTGCTTGGTTAAAAGCCATGCCTAATAGCTCATCAAGGTTTCAAAATAACGTTGAAAGCTGTAGTCAGTGGCCATGGATAAAGGCCATAGCTAGTGCCCATTAATATGTTAGAATATAGAGTTGGCACAGCCAAAGGCTGTGGCACTGTCTAGTATTGTTTTAGAGACCATGGGCCTCATTACGAGTTGGACACAAAAGGATACCGGGCACCGGTAAGGACACCGGTGCCAGTAATCCCTTTTCACCCTATTCCGAGTTCCCTTAGCGGGTCCCTTCCTTAACGCCAGGTTTTACCAGGCGTTATGGATGGGACCCGTTAAGGGACTTTAGAGCTAATAATGGTACCGCAATTTGTGACTGCATATGCCAGGAGCCTTCGCCTTATCTAAAGTGTGGCAGACGAGCTTTTCAGGTAAGTGGGAAGTCTTCACGGGCTAACGTAATGGTGCTTCCTTTTTAAAAGAGTCGCAGAGATTGAATGTACCCATGGCACAACCGATAATACACTTTCAGGTGTACGGACATAATGTAGAGGCCATTTGAACACCCCAGTTGGGGATAATGAAGCTAAAGATCCCCCATGTTTGCCCTCTTCCCCTCAACCTCTGACTTCCACATCATTCTGTGTTTTTCACTACTCATCACCTAAACAAAGGTGTGTTAAAAGGTCTACGTACAGCTTTACCCTCTTTATTCCAGGTGGCATGCATATGTGATTGTAAGTGCTGGATTTGTAATCGATTCCTAATATGTTTACACCATTTTCCAACTTGTTCATCAATGCTGATATGATCCCCATGCTGTTTCTACATCTTTTAAATACGGGCTTGAAATTGGGCCCACCATTTACTGTACTTTAACTTTTGCTGCATAAAGTTTCATAGGGAACAGCAATGATGATATCTGCTCTCAAGAGGACTGCCACTGTAACAGAGGAGTGGGATAGGCTCCCAGATGTATTAAAGCAATCAAATTGTGCTAACAAGTTGCATAGGAGGACTTAGCCTTAGTTTTAATTCCAAACATATGATATATTATGAAGGAAGAGCTCATAGTCATCTCACCTCTTTCTATCATTACCACAGATACAAAAAGTGACCAGCAGCTGAGTTACATTCCAAAAGCACCATCCATGAGACATGCAAAGGTTTCTTCAAACTCCGTTTCTGGCAATGTGTGGAAACCATACTTTAACCTGGAAATGATTGATAGAGATCATTTTAAATAAGCCCAAAATTGAAAGTCATTGTTTAAGTGTCGTTTTTCGGCAGCAAAATAAAAGGGTCAAAACAACAGCTAGATGAATGGAAAACATGATTCTGCTTGTTTTAACATTTAGATTGGTGAGGTACTTAACAAGATGCATCCAAACTCATAGTTATAATGATAGTGAGACACAGCTACTATAATACAGTTTCAGAACTTACTTTTTTGTCTCCTATCATCCCCTTTTTAGTTTTGGTGCTTTTTGGTGGCATAAGCCACCGGATTTCGCAAAACCATTGCTATTACAAGAAGAAAGGTGCTCCAAGAAGCAGTCTTGGTGGTTGACATGATAACTGGTAATCAATAGGGCTCCTGGCTAAACCCTAATCTACCCAGGAACGGTCAAAACTTGAAATAACAACAAATGCTCAGGGTGACTGAACGTGGTGCACACACTTCAACAAATCATTCAGTTCAAATGATAGATGCCATTCCTTTGAGGTTGGGCAAAACGAATTTTTGTTTTTGTCAAATGTTTCAATGCATACATGTGTGTTGGAACAAAATTATAACAGGACATACATTAGTGATGATACAGTACACTAACATGGTACATTTTCATTTTCATCCACACATTTTGGCCTGGATGTGTATTTTAAACAAAAACAAAAGGTCCCTATAGCACTTTGGGATCATGATGATTGAATTGAACGCAAAACATAACAATATAAAACATATTACAACAGTTACACTGTTGACAAACACTGGGAGGGAGAATGTCGACACAAACGTGTATCGGCCAATTGTGAGCTGATCTATTCTGCTGAGAAATGGATAATCATCATCAGGACAGGGAAGAAGAGTAGGTAATGGAGTGCTGTTTTTCTCGTGTTCTCGTATGTTCACACAGTGTTGTCAAAAAGGTCCACTTCGGGTTATGGGTGTAGAAGACGGCATATCGCTGAACTTTCTTTTTCCCAGGGTTCCCTGTCTGTTAAGTTTGGCGAGATCTTGGATGGTCCCCTTCTCGGTATAAGGTGGAATCAATGGTACATGCTGCTCGGCTGGAGCGATTATTGGCCAGGTCACTGAGGTTATTAGAATCCAACATCAGAGAAGAGCTGGTGCAGTTGCCTGCGCATGTGTCAGGCGGCGTGGCTGCTCCGCTAACTGTACAGGTAAATGCGTTTGGCAAAAACTAAAATTTGTTTTACCCAACCTCAAAAGAATGGCATCTATCATTTGAACTGAATGATTTGTTGAAGTGTGTGCACCACGTTCAGTCACCCTGAGCATTTGTTGTTATTTCAATTTTTGACATGACAACTGGAAATGCTGTGCCAGACAATCACCAATGCACAAAGTGCACATTCTTGTACACTTTGTGTACACAGAATGATGTGGAAGTCAGAGGTTGAGGTGTACCCTCTGCTCCCTCCACCACCAACCGATAGTATGAAGCTGCTGGAGCAGCATTTTGCAGTAAATAAAACAAGGTAAGCCCTGATAGGCTCTTCCCACTCAGCTCAGACATAAAAAACGAATTTCTGGAAATCACGCACATAATATCAGAATGAAGCGCTTGTAATTATCCTGCAATGCGCTAATGTTTGGCTGCAACTTGAAGGTTTGTACCTTTTCTGTGGCCATTTGCCAATCTTCACTCCAGAAATCCTCACTCTTTAAAATGGCCGACCTGTCCTATGGCTGAGTTGCCACTCACTGCAAAACTGCTGTTCCATTGCGATTGGCTGCCTCCTCATCATCAGCCAATCTGAGGCGCCAGCAGGCGAAAGCCTGCCCCTCCAACAAAGGCCCACATCTATGGCCCTGTCTGTGCCTGTGTGAGCCACCTTCCTTCGCCCTGCAAACAATGAAGCAGCCACATGATACAGCTAGTCACTACACACGAACTTGGGTCTTTGCACCTCGACCTGTGAGTAATGTCTGAACTTATCAACTGCCTTCTTGAACCATAACTGTGCCCTATTCAATCTGCCTCCCCTGGCTCACACATTCTACCTCTTCTTTCCTTCACTGCTTTCTGCGCCCTGTTTTGATTTTTGAATTTGTGAGTGTGTGCATTTTAACATCTTGCACCCCACTGCTGCATTGCATTCTGCGCCCTGCATTGAATTTCGAATGTGGGTGTGTGTGCTTTCTAACATCTTGCACCCCACTGCTGCACTGCATTCTGTGCCCTGTTTCGATTTTTGAATTTGGGTGCGTGTGCTTTTTAACATCTTGCACCCCACTGCTACATTGCATTCTGTGTCCCTCTGTAACTACTAGGCCACTTGGTGAGCTTGGAGTAGGACTTTGCACTGCACCCACTCCTCTGTCCTCATCTATCCTCTTCCACCCATATGGGCCTTCCTGCCTCTACTCTTTGGCCTTTACAATTTATCCAGAACAGGACTGCAAGACTTGTCCTTGGCCTCAAGCCCTATGGATCGTAACTCTCCAGCTCTGAAATCTCTTCACTTGCTCCCCGTGGCTGCAAGGATCAGGTTCAAGACCCTCTGCATCATCCACAAGGCTTTCTGGGGCATGGGATCGCTCTACCTCCAACTTTCTCAACCAAAACATCTTCCTTCTCGAGCTCTACACTCATCCCCCTCCAGCTCTCTGAGGATCAGATGCTTCTCCAAGCAGAGAGTTTGGGGCAAATCTATCTCCTCGGCTGGGGCATTGCTCTGGAATAGTTCCCCTTCCTCTCTCAAACTTGAGCAGAACCACCTCTGGTTCTGGAAGCAATTTCTCTATTTCTCTCCCCTGCTGATGTACCTGACTGCTCTGCGCACTGGTCACCTGGTCACCCTCTGAACTTGGGACCAGGCTCCTGCATGTCCAGTTGCCCTCGCGCTGCCTCCGGGGTCCCTCATCCACTCTGATCTCTCTCTTCCCCCTCCCCCCACTGGTCACCCCACTATCCTGGGCAGACCATTCTCTCCTCTCACCTGGGTACCTTCGGCCCTCTAACCTCATTCACAAACATCCGTCTGATGAAACGAGTGTCTTGTGCTGCCTTCACATTTTCTTTTTTCTCTCTCTCTCTCTCTCTCTCTCTCTCTCTCTCTCTCTCTCTCTCTCTCTCTCTCTCTCTCTCTCTCTCTCTTCCCCATCACACCTGATGAGGTCACCAGAGTTGTCTGCTCCATGAAGTTCTCCTCCAAACAGGTTTCCCCTTGCATCTCCAGAACCATTAAGAACAACATTGGCTCTCTGGCTCCTGCACTTGCCGATTTCTGCAACCACTCCTTTGTCACTGGACCTTTACCCTCCACCCTCAAGCACTCCCTTGGGCACCCTCTCATGAAAAAACCTTCAGCAAACCACACCTGTGCAGCAGACTACCACCCTATCTCGACCAGACTACCACCCTATCTCGACCACCCCTTCCTTAGGAAACTCCTGGACAAAACTGGCCTTCCCCCAACTGACTTCTCATACTGAACTTGTTGGCAGTCTCCATGACCATCAATCTGGATTCCGAGCAACCAGAGGCACAGAAACTGCTCTTCTGAACAACCGTGAAGAACTGGTGACATCTCTGGATTCTAACTCTCCAGCTGTCCGCATTCTACTCGATCTCTCCTCTGCCTTTGGCACGTGCAACCATGCCATCCGCACAAAACGGCTCCATGATACCCTGGGTATCTCAGAGCGGGCACTGGACTGGGCACCTTCTCCTCCCCCATCTCTTTCTCCACATGTGGTGTCCCCAGCTCACCAACCTCTCCCGTGCCTCTTTAACACATACCTTGGTCCACTGGCATTCCTAATTTCCACCTTCTCTCTTAACTTCCAGTGTTACGCAGATAACACACAACTTTTCTTCAAACTCCCTGCTGACTCTCTTACTTCTTCCGTCATCTCGGACGGCCTATCTGCCATCCAGTCCTGGTGCACTTCCAACTATCACTGCCTCAATCCCAGCAAGACTGAGATCCTTCCTATTGGGACACCGGTTCCCTCTTCCTTCCACTCACTCTGGCTATCCTCTATTGGCTCTCCCCCAATCCCCCTTCTCCTTCATCTGAAGACAGAAACCTTGGAGTGATCTTCGACTCCTCTCTCTCCCACCTCCCTCACATTCAGGACATCGTCAAGAAGTCCCACTTTCAATTGTTCCTTCTCAAAGGAATTCTCCCTTTTTTCACTTTCCCCCAGAAGCTTCATGTTACAGAAGCCCTGGTTCTCTCTAGGCTGGACTACTGTAATAGCCTTCTCTTGAATCAGCAACCCCTCCAGCTAATCCTGAATGGGGCAGCAAGTCTTATCCTTGGCCTCAAGCCCAGGGACCGCATCTCTCCTGCCCTAAAAACTCTTAACTGGCTCCTGGTTGCTGCATGGATTAAATTAAAATCCCTCTGCATCATCCAGAAGGCTGTCTGGGAATGGGGCCCACGCTATCTACAACTTGCTATTACTAAATACTCTCCCTCTAGATCTCTACGTTCCTCTTGTACCAACTCTCTTTGTGTAAAGTGTTTTGTTAAACACAGGGCTGGTGGCTGATATCTTGCATCAGCTGGCTCCCTCTTATGGAACAGCCTCCTGCTTCCTCTTGAGCTGGACCTCCTCAATCAAATTCCGGAAGGACCACAAGACTTTTTTTTTTCACTTCCCCCTTCCCTTCTTCCTCCCCTCTGCTAATCTCACAGTCGCTATGATTGGTGACTAGGGCCCATATGTGTCCTTGGGGCCCTGGCCTCCCCACAACCAATCGCCTCTGTCTCTGCCTACACACAGCACTTGCATCGGCACCCACTGGGGGCCTACACCTTGTTAGGCCTGCACTTACCTACTTACTGCAGATCAACGTTCCCTAGCATTTACTATACTTGGCACTCACTTCTGCTGCTCACCCACGAGTATGAACACTTCAGCACTTACCCCCCCGCTCCCTCTTCCCCTCCTCTCCCTCTGCACTTGCATTTGCACGTTCTGAATACTGACATTGTCTAATAGGTTCGTCTTTATCCTCCATTGTTTATATTGTTTTCAATCCCATGTTCCCTCCCTGTTGCCATGTGGGCATTTTGAAACACAAGGTACTTGTTCTAGAAGCGTCTAACTAATGCACAATAAATAGAAAATGGTAGTAATGCACAGATGCAGTGGCTTGTTTAACATATTTTCAACCATTCATGGGTACTGTCACATGTTACGTGTCTGTGTGACTTTAGCCGCAGAGTGATCTGTTGGCAGATGGAGACTGATTTAGGTCAGAGTTGATTATCTTGTGGTTCCTAAACAGGGAGCTGAGCAGTAGCTTCAACAAATGAATATCTGACAAGTACTTGTAAACTCTACTTATTTTCCTCACGTGACATGTCACCCACCCTCGACCCTTCACAATTCAATACTTTTCCAGATCCCCTTGTTTATTTCAGATGCCGCCCCCATGCACAACAACATGGCTATGCCTCTTCTAGGAGTGGAGTTTTCGTGCATGTCTGCCTAAAGGTTTGGCGGCTTTTGTTCACTTTGGTGGATGGTGAACACCTGCATTACAGCCTCCCAGCATGATTTGTGTCTCCTAGGGATTACATTGTACCCACCCTATGTGGCCTTGCTTCCTTCACCAGGGAACTGCATGTGGGAGGTCAGTGCTGCCTGGCTGTCATGTATCAGACTACTGCATAATGCCCCCGCATGCAGCGCAGGTCTGTGGCTGCAGGGGTGCCTCTTGAGGGGGATGACGCATTGGGATCTCGAAAGACTTGGATTCAAGAACACTCTCCCACTCAGAACAAATGTGTCAGTTGGATTCTCCTGCAAATCGGTGCCAGTGTCACATAAGAGGCTTCTGTACAAATGCATCATGCTCATGGCGTAAACGCTCCCTTTTCTGTGTAGTATAAAGCACATTGTACTATAGATAACAATGCTCGATATGACCTTCCTGCAATACAATGGAGGGGACTGTGCTTCATGTCACGGGAAACTGCTTTTGTACGCCTCGCTTTTATGTAACAAACACAGATTCCTTGAGTTGTACATTTGGTTAAGCACACTCTCTTCGGATGTTGTCAAGCACCCTTGATCTCCTGCCTGAACTCTGCTTTCTAATTGCGGTAATGTTGGCACATGAGTGAGGTATGGCAGTGGTGCCAAGCCTCCCGCATTTCTTCGACTATTACATGCTCACCTTGCAAGACAATGCGGAGCAACACAGGTTCGATCCCGGGTCCGCCCTTAGAAACCTCTGGGTATTAAGCGCATTATCAATGCCCAATTATAAAATAAATAATCCATTATAATTACTCACCAGCTTTGGGGTCGGAATCCACATTAAAGCCGTCCAGTCCCGTGCTACCCACCACCCAGATCGACTGTGTAACAAGCTTGCATGTTTTGCATATGTGCAGTCGTTCCCAATTTCCTATGTGCTTGGGAGGTGCTGGGACACGTATAGGGTGCGTCCTCTCAATGGGCTTTGACTTGCATCTCTTCTGTTCTTCTCGTGGCATCAACTGGCTTTCCCCGAGAGGGGACAGTGTGATCAGCAGCTGGATATGTCTGCCCAAGAAGAAGGCATGTTATCTATCTATTAGATTCTTACATTGCACCAACACCCATAGGCCTCCAGGTGCTGATGTTACGGTTTAAATAGTCCCTCTCTTCGTACCAGATTCTCGGGGGAAAATAGTTGCCCGTTTATTTCTTGACTACTGGCTAAACTCGAGTTATGCCTGGGAACGTCTTTTGCCTCAATTATTAGGTTTGTATTACATTCTACATGTAAGTCATCCGGACAGTCCAAATTGCAAACATTCATGCATCCTATTGTTGATGCACTAGACTGTCGAAATGTGGCGGCTCTTGGGGTTCCATGCATCATGGAGGGCCCTCACCGTAATTGTAATACCAGTTTTGCTTTGCATGTTTCAATTTTTAGTGCCCAGTTAATCTGCAGCCTGCATTCATCCTGTACACTCTGAAGCCCTTGCACAGGGTATCTGAGACAGACTGACAAGATTACTTCATCGAAATCCTACAATTCAGGCAAGAACTCAAGACCCATCTCTTCAAGGAGTCTCTCCTCCTCAATTCCTAGGCCATCAACGTCGCACCTCGTGCCACCACCCACGCCTCTCCTCCCCTCCCCGCCACCCTGTACAGCTGTGCCCCGCAACCCTGTACAGCTGTGCCCCGCTGTATCCTACGCGCCCTATATATCAGTTCTGTTACCTCTGAAAAGTGCTCTGTCATGCATCTGTACTGTTGTATACCTCAGTAAAGCACTCCGCTCCGTTGCTTCTCGAAGCCATGTCCGCACTCAGTAAATAACATGATAATATATTTCATCTTTCTTTAACCCCACAAATAAAAATTCCACTGGCACTGCCAGTCCGAAGAAATAGCAACATCCTTCTGTAATGTCTTAGAAATAAGTGTTTTTGTTTCCTCCATCATCCTTTCATCACAGCCAAGGTTATTTAAAAACAAGTTTAAAGGACACCAAAATGGTCTGACATCGTCACAATATGTAATGTAGTGACTTAGTTCGGCAACTAATGTTGCCTTCATCTGTTTTCATTCATTTTTAACATTTAAATGCAGTGCTCAATGTATGAATAATACTTGTTTTTTCTATAGTGCTTCTCAAGTCATATTACGGTTTCATAGTTCTGTACACATTAGTTATTATACAACCTAATTATTGATTCTCAGTTCATTGACTTTGGAAAGATGAAAGTCGCAACCTTTTTTGTTAAATGTTAAATGTTAAAGGTATTTGTACCGTGCACCGTCACCAATGGAATTGTTCCACAGGCGCTCTGGAGGAGGCGGATCTGTAAACGATAATGGGGGGGGGGTTAGTAGGGTGAAGAGGGAGTAGGATAGTGAGAGGAGTGGTGTTCTGTTGACAGCTTCAACTCGGTATACACCGGGTGCAGAGCTTTGGTGCGGGTATTAGATCGGTGTCAGTCCGCGTGTGCTGTTGCTCCGGGTTATGTTTTGTTGCAGTGTTGTGTTTTTTCTATAGTGCTTCTCAAGTCATATTACGGTTTCATAGTTCTGTACACATTAGTTATTATACAACCTAATTATTGATTCTCAGTTCATTGACTTTGGAAAGATGAAAGTCGCAACCTTTTTTGTTAAATGTTAAATGTTAAAGGTATTTGTACCGCGCACCGTCACCAATGGAATTGGTCCACAGGCGCTCTGGAGGAGGCGGATCTCTAAACGATAATGGGGGGGGGGGTTAGTAGGGTGAAGAGGGAGTAGGATAGTGAGAGGAGTGGTGTTCTGTTGACAGCTTCAACTCGGTATACACCGGGTGCAGAGCTTTGGTTCGGGTATTGGATCGGTGTCAGTCCGCGTGTGCTGTTGCTCCGGGTTATGTTTTGTTGCAGTGTTGTGAAGTGCGTGCGGCTTGTGGTGCGAGAGATGGTTGTGTGAGTTTTTGAGTGAGATAAGTATGGAGAGATTGAGGTTATATTGTTTAGTGGGTTACCTGACCTTTAGCATGCTAACATTCACATTATTGTCTAAGTGTGGCACTTGTTGGCCTTCACAATCCTATCTAGATTCGGCACAGGACAATGTTCAAATTCTATCTAGGTGTGGGCATGTTAACATTTACAGCCTTATCTAGATTCTGTGCAGGCTGGTGTTAACAGTTCTGAGTGTGGCACATGCTAACATTCAAGTTTCATCTAGGCGCGGGCATGCTATCCTTCAGTCAAAATCCTATCTATGCAGGCTAATGTTCACAATTCTATCCAAGTGTGGACATGCTAGCATTCTCAATTCTATCCAGACGCGACGCAGGCTAATGTTCACAATTCCATCTAGATGCGACGCAGGCTAATATTCACAGTTCTATCTAAGTGTGGATATGCTGATATTCACAGTTCTATCTAGGTGTGGACATGCTAATATTCACAATTCCATCTAGATGCGACGCAGGCTAATATTCACAATTCTATCTAAGTGTGGACATGCTAATATTCACAGTTCTATCTGGGTGTGGACATGCTAATATTCACAGTTCTATCTAGGTGTGGACATGCTAATATTCACAGTTCTATCTAAGTGTGGATATGCTGATATTCACAGTTCTATCTAGGTGTGGACATGCTAATATTCACAATTCCATCTAGATGCGACATAGGCTAATATTCACAATTCTATCTAAGTGTGGACATGTTAATATTATGGCACTCTGTTATTTGGAGGTAAGATAGAGTGGCAGGAGTTTTCTGGAGTAGAGTGATTGCTCTAATCCCCACCCATGCCACACTCACAGTTTTTGTTGGTGTCTGTTAGCTGCTGGCTTCCTTGGCGTCCCCTGCAGACACCTGCAGACACATCTTGGAGCTGCCGAAGTCGGAGCCGCCCTTGGCCTTGGGGCCCTTAGCCGCAGGAGCTGCCGGGCAGAGGGCTGCCCTGGGGATTCCAGATTTGTCTGTCAGTTGGCCAATCACGGGGGGGCGGGTTGGGAGGCGGGAGGAGGCGGGAAACAACACAGGAAGCTGGTCGGGAGGGGGAGAGGGAGCAACGCTGCTCATGGGCAGCAGGGGCCAAATAATTATGAAAAAAGGGCCCAAAGCTGGTTACAAGAGCTGAAACTCACCTGGCCTTCAGTAATTACAAATGGTGAGACAGCGAGGTGGCCGGTGGCTGGGCTGCACTCGCTCCAGAGGCAGTAGCCAATAACGGGGGGCGGGTCGGGAGGCGGGAGGAGGCGGGAAACAACACGGGAAGCTGGTCGGGAGGGGGAGAGGGAACAACACTGGTCGCGGGCAGCAGGGGCCGAATAATTATGAAAAAAGGGCCCAAAGCTGGTCCCAAGAGCTGCAACTCACCTGGCCTCCAGTAATTACAAATGGCGAGGCAGCGAGGCGGCCGGTGGCTGGGCTGCACTCGCTCCAGAGGCAGTAGCCAATCACGGGGGGGGCGGGTTCGGAGGTGGGAGGAGGCGGGAAACAACACGGGAAGCTGGTCGGGAGGGGGAGAGGGAACAACGCTGCTCGCGGGCAGCAGGGGCCGAATAATTATGAAAAAAGGGCCCAAAGATGGTCCCAAGAGCTGCAACTCACCTGGCCTTCAGTAATTACAAATGGCGAGGCAACGAGGCGGCCGGTGGCTGGGCTGCACTCGCTCCAGAGGCAGTAGCCAATCACGGGGGGGCGTGGGTTGGGAGGCGGGAGGAGGCGGACAACAACACAGGAAGCTGGTCGGGAGGGGGAGAGGGAGCAACGCTGCTCGTGGGCAGCAGGGGCCGAATAATTATGAAAAAGGGCCCAAGCTGGTCCAAAGAGCTGCAACTCACCTGGCCTTCAGTAATTACAAATGGCGAGACAGCGAGACGGCCGGTTGCTGGGCTGCACTCGCTCCAGAGGCACTAGCCAATCACAGGGGAGGGCGGGTTGGGAGGCGGGAAACAACACGGGAAGCTGGTCGGGAGGGGGAAAGGGAACAACGCTGCTCGTGGGCAGCAGGGGCCGAATAATTATGAAAAAAGGGCCCAAAGCTGGTCCCAAGAGCTGCAACTCACCTGGCCTTCAGTAATTACAAATGGCAAGGCAACGAGGCGGCCGGTGGCTGGGCTGCACTCGCTCCAGAGGCAGTAGCCAATCACGGGGGGGGTGGGTTGGGAGGCGGGAGGAGGCTGGAAACAACACGGGAAGCTGGTGGGGAGGGGGAGAGGGAGCAACGCTGCTCGTGGGCAGCAGGGGCCGAATAATTATGAAAAAAGGGCCCAAAGCTGGTCCAAAGAGCTGCAACTCACCTGGCCTTCAGTAATTACAAATGGCGAGGCAGCGAGGCGGCCGGTGGCTGGGCTGCACTCGCTCCAGAGGCACTAGCCAATCACGGGGGAGGGCGGGTTGGGAGGCGGGAAACAACACGGGAAGCTGGTCGGGAGGGGGAGAGGGAACAACGCTGCTCGTGGGCAGCAGGGGCCGAATAATTATGAAAAAAGGGCCCAAAGCTGGTCCCAAGAGCTGCAACTCACCTGGCCTTCAGTAATTACAAATGGCGAGGCAACGAGGCGGCCGGTGGCTGGGCTGCACTCGCTCCAGAGGCAGTAGCCAATCACGGGGGGGGTGGGTTGGGAGGCGGGAGGAGGCTGGAAACAACACGGTAAGCTGGTCGGGAGGGGGAGAGGGAGCAACGCTGCTCGTGGGCAGCAGGGGCCGAATAATTATGAAAAAAGGACCCAAAGCTGGTCCAAAGAGCTGCAACTCACCTGGCCTTCAGTAATTACAAATGGCGAGGCAGCGAGGCGGCCGGTGGCTGGGCTGCACTCGCTCCAGAGGCACTAGCCAATCGCGGGGGAGGGCGGGTTGGGAGGCGGGAAACAACACGGGAAGCTGGTCGGGAGGGGGAGAGGGAACAACGCTGCTCGCGGGCAGCAGGGGCCGAATAATTATGAAAAAAGGGCCCAAAGCTGGTCCCAAGAGCTGCAACTCACCTGGCCTTCAGTAATTACAAATGGCAAGGCAGCGAGGCGGCCGGTGGCTGGGATACACTCGCTCCAGAGGCAGTAGCCCTTCACGGGGGGGTGGCGGGTTGGTTGGTGGAAGGAGGCGGGAAACAACACGGGAAGCTGGTCAGGAGGGGGAGAGGGAACAACGCTGCTCGCGGGCATCAGGGGCCGAATAATTATGAAAAAAGGGCCCAAAGCTGGTCCAAAGGGCTGCAACCCACCTGGCCTTCAGTAATTACAAATGGCGAGGCAGCGAGGCGGCCGGTGGCTGGGCTGCACTCGCTCCAGAGGCAGTAGCCAATCACGGGGGGGGCGGGTTGGGAGGCGGGAAACAACAAGGGAAGCTGGTCGGGAGGGGGAGAGGGAACAACGCTGCTCGCGGGCAGCAGGGGCCGAATAATTATGAAAAAAGGGCCCAAAGCTGGTCCCAAGAGATGCAACTCACCTGGCCTTCAGTAATTACAAATGGCGAGGCAACGAGGCGGCCGGTGGCTGGGCTGCACTCGCTCCAGAGGCAGTAGCCAATCACGGGGGGCGGGTTGGGAGGTGGGAAGAGGCGGGAAACAACACAGGAAGCTGGTCGGGAGGGGAGAGGGAACAATGCTGCTCGCGGGCAGCAGGGGCCGAATAATTATGAAGAAAGGGCCCAAAGCTGGTCCCAAGAGCTGCAACTCACCTGGCCCTCAGTAATTACATAATTATGTCTAATAATATAGGAAGAAGCATAGGTGCAATTGTGTAAGCACTGCAATACATATAACTCAACTCCTGTAAACCAAACACACCTTTGTCTTGTGTAAAGAGTAGTGGTATTGTTTTTGCATTCAATGTTAGTAGTAGACCGTATATGTATACAGTATATTGTTTAAAATATGCGCATGGTTTTTCTCATGTAGTATATCTATGTTGCACTTGTCAAATGCAAGCAAAAGTTCAAACACAAGGGCTTGTTTCCGATGTTATCTCCTGACTGGCAAGCAGTGCTAATCAGATGCCTTTCCTATTGCAAGGTTCGCGTAACGCCCTCAATCCATGCCGTGTCCATTCAAAGGCAAGAGACTAAGCGTTCCCCTCGCAGAGTCATGCTCATGCGCAGGTTATTCCAACTGAGGGGGTAATTCATAGAATCCAGCGCACAAGTGGCGCACGCGGCTGGCGCACAGTGTGCGCGTGCGAATCCCTGCGCCAGCCGCGTGCGCTAAAATCCAATTCCGCGCACAGCGTATTCATGGATTCCAGCCACCAAAACCAGCCGTGGCGCACAGTGGCGCAGCGACCCTGCAGCAGCGCCAGTTACGCCCCCAAGAACGCCTCTCGCGCAGGGAAAAGCCATCAATACACCCAATCCAGCGCAAAGGGCTGTGCTAACCCTGTACCAGCACAGCAAGCGGGCTACGAGTATCACTGGGGTGCGCGGGAAGTACCTCACGCGATTCCATCAGGGTACGTGTATTTTGGGGTGCACGTGAAGTTCCACACGCGATATCAGCAGGGTACGTGTATTTCAGGATGAATGGGAAGTTACACATGCGATTTCCGCAGGGTACGTGTATTTCAGGGGTGCGCGTGAAGTTCCACACGCGATATCAGCAGGGTACGTGTATTTCAGGGGTGCGCGGTAAGTTCCACACGTGATTCCATCAGGGTACGTGTATTTCGGGGTGCGCGTGAAGTTCCACACGCGATATCAGCAGGGTACATGTATTTCAGGGTGCAGGGGAAGTTACACACGCGATTACAGCAGGGTACGTGTATTCCAGGGGTGCGTGGGAAGTTCCACACGCGATTCCATCAGGGTACGTGTATTTCGGGGTGCGCGTGAAGTTCCACACGCAATATCAGCAGGGTACGTGTATTTCAGGGTGCAGGGGAAGTTTCACACGCGATTTCCACAGGGTACGTGTATTCCAGGGGTGCGCGTGAAGTTCCACACGCGATTCCATCAGGGTACGTGTATTTCAGGGGTGCGCGGGAATTTCCACACGCAATTGGGCCCGTGCGAGCAGGGTACGCGTATTTCAGGGGTGCGCGGGAAGTTCCACACGCGATTCAATCAGGCTACGTGCATTACAGGGGTGCGCGGGGAGCACCACACGTGAATTGCACAGGGGCCTACCCTGCACATGTCCTGCAGGCACCCCATCCACCATGGCCATGCCCCCCAGCCAACCCACATGTCAACTTGCACTACTGCCCACCAACGCATGTCCCCCTGCACCCCAGCCACCAGGAGCAGCCTCCACCAGTCCCCCACCCATGTATCCCACCACCCCCACCCCCCAGCACTGTGGGGCACCTGCCAGCAGGCCCCCACCCATGTGCAACTCATGTCTCCCACCACCCCCAGCCACCAGGGGGACCCTCCACCAGGCCCCCACCCATGTCTCCCAGCACCCACACCCCCCCCAGTCACCAGGGGCAGCCTCCACCAGGCCCCCACCCATGTCTCCCAGCACCCCCACCCCCCAGACACCAGGAGCAGCCTCCACCAGGCCCCCACCCATGTCTCCCAGCACCCCCACCCCCAGCAGTGCAGGGGCAGCCTCCACCAAACCCCCACCCATGTCTCCCACCACCCCCACCGCCCCCCAATCACCAGGGGCAGCCTCCACCAGGCCCCCACCCATGTCTCCCAGCATACCCACCCCCCCAGCCACCAGGGGCAGCCTCCACCAGGCCCCCACCCATGTCTCCCACCACCCCCACCCCCAGCACTGTGGGGCACCTGCCAGCAGGCCCCCACCCATGTCCAATTCATGTTCCCCACCACCACCACCCCCCAACACTGTGGGGCACCTGCCACCAGGCCCCACCCATGTCTCCCACCACCCCCACCCCCCAGTCACCAGGGGCAGCCTCCACCAGGCCCCCACCCATGTCTCCCACCACCCCCACCCCCCAGCAGTGCAGGGGCACCCACCACCAGGCCCCCATCCATGTCTCCCAGCACCCCCACCCCCCAGCCACCAGGGGCAGCCTCCACCAGGCCCCCACCCATGTCTCCCACCACCCCCACCCCCCAGCAGTGCAGGGGCAGCCTCCACCAGGCCCCCACCCATGTCCAACTCATGTTCGCCACCACCCCCACCCCCCAGCACTGTGGGGCACCTGCCACCAGGCCCCCACCCATGTCTCCCACCACCCCCACCCCCCCAGCCACCAGGGGCAGCCTCCACCAGGCCCCCACCCATGTCTCCCACCACCCCCACCCCCCAGCAGTGCAGGGGCAGCCCCCACCAAGCCCCACCCATGTCCAACTCATGTTCCCCACCACCCCCACCCCCCAGCATTGTGGGGCACCTGCCACCAGGCCCCCACCCATGTCTCCCACCACCCCCCCCAGTCACCAGGGGCAGCCTCCACCAGGCTCCCACCCATGTCTCCCACCACCCCCACCCCCGAGCAGTGCAGGGGCACCCACCACCAGGCCCCCACCCATTTCTCCCAGCACCCCCACCCCCCAGCCACCAGGGGCAGCCTCCACCAGGCCCCCACCCATGTCTCCCAGCACCCCTACCCCCCAGCAGTGCAGGGGCAGCCTCCAACAGGCCCCCACCCATGTCTCCCAGCACCCCCACCCCCCAGTCACCAGGGGTAGCCTCCACCAGGCCCCCACCCATGTCTCCCACCACCCCCACCCCCCAGCAGTGCAGGGGCACCCACCACCAGGCCCCCACCTATGTCTCCCAGCATCCCCACCCCCTAGCCACCAGGGGCAGCCTCCACCAGGCCCCCACCCATGTCTCCCACCACCCCCAGCCACCAGGGGCACCCTCCACCAGGCCCCCACCCATGTCTCCCAGCACCCCACGCCCCCCAGTCACCAGGGGCAGCCTCCACCAGGCCCCCACCCATGTCTCCCAGCACCCCCACCCCCAGCCACCAGAGGCACCCTCCACCAGGCCCTCACCCATGTCTCCCACCACCCCCACCCCCCAGCACTGTGGGGCACCTGCCAGCAGGCCCCCACCCATGTCCAACTCATGTTCCCCAAAACCCCCACCCCCCAGCACTGTGGGGCACCTGCCACCAAACCCCACCCATGTCTCCCACCACCCCCACCCCCCCAGTCACCAGGGGCAGCCTCCACCAGGCCCCCACCCATGTCTCCCACCACCCCCACCCCCAGCCACCAGGGGCACCCTCCACCAGGCCCCCACCCATGTCTCCCAGCACCCCCACCCCCCCAGTCACCAGGGGCAGCCTCCACCAGGCCCCCACCCATGTCTCCCAGCACCCCCACCCCCCAGCCACCACGGGCACCCTCCACCAGGCCCCGACCCATGTCTCCCACCACCCCCACCGCCCAGCACTGTGGGGCACCTGCCAGCAGGCCCCCACCCATGTCCAACTCATGTTTCCCAGCACCCCCACCCCCCAGCACTGTGGGGCACCTGCCACCAGGCCCCCACCCATGTCTCCCACCACCCCCACCCCCCAGCACTGTGGGGCACCTGCCAGCAGTGCTAATCAGATGCCTTTCCTATTGCAAGGTTCGCGTAACGCCCTCAATCCATGCCGTGTCCATTCAAAGGCAAGGGACTAAGCGTTCCCCTCGCAGAGTCATGCTCATGCGCAGGTTATTCCAACTGAGGGGGTAATTCATAGAATCCAGCGCACAAGTGGCGCACGCGGCTGGCGCACAGTGTGCGCGTGCGAATCCCTGCGCCAGCCGCGTGCGCTAAAATCGAATTCCGCGCACAGCGTATTCATGGATTCCAGCCACCTAAAACAGCCGTGGCGCACAGTGGCGCAGCGACCCTGCAGCAGCGCCAGTTACGCCCCCCAAGAACGCCTCTTGCGCAGGGAAAAGCCATCAATACACCCAATCCAGCGCAAAGGGCTGCGCTAACCCTGTACCAGCACAGCAAGCGGGCTACGAGTATCACTGGGGTGCGCGGGAAGTACCTCACGCGATTCCATCAGGGTACGTGTATTTTGGGGTGCACGTGAAGTTCCACACGCGATATCAGCAGGGTACATGTATTTCAGGATGCATGGGAAGTTACACACCCGATTTCCGCAGGGTACGTGTATTTCAGGGGTGCGCGTGAAGTTCCACACGCGATATCAGCAGGGTACCTGTATTTCAGGGTGCAGGGGAAGTTACACACGTGATTACAGCAGGGTACGTGTATTCCAGGGGTGCGTGGGAAGTTCCACACGTGATTCCATCAGGGTATGTGTATTTCGGGGTGCGCGTGAAGTTCCACACGCGATATCAGCAGGGTACGTGTATTTCAGTCAGGTGGTGGGTGCCCCAGCAGTGCAGGGGCACCCACCACCAGGCCCCCACCCAAGTCTCCCAGCACCCCCACCCCCCCAGTCACCAGGGGCACCCACCACCAGGCCCCCACCCATGTCTCCCACCACCCCCACCCCCCAGCCACCAGGGGCAGCCTCCACCAGGCCCCCACCCATGTCTCCCAGCACCCCCACCCCCCAGCACTGTGGGGCACCTGCCAGCAGGCCCCCACCCATGTCCAACTCATGTTCCCCACCACCCCCACCCCCAGCACTGTGGGGCACCTGCCAGCAGGCCCCCACCCATGTGCAACTCATGTTCCGCAGCCAACATGTCATCACAATCTAGATCCCTGGTCCCTATGGTCAGCCTCCAAATGCAAAACACCCACCCGAGTATTGCATCCACCCACTCATAATTTGCAATTACATCACAGAACACCAATTGCAAGTTCCGAAACAAACACATTTCCCTCACATACACCCAATGGGTGTCAGTGAATCTCAAAACACATATCATGAAATGCATGAAACCAATGAGATACCACACATTGAAGTTCACCAAAAAAAAATATGTATTAAAGGAAACATAAATAGAATAAAAAATGAAGAAACTGAAACGTGAATGTACAAAAATGAAAAGAAGCATGTCTGTTAAAAAAAGCAAAACCAAAAATAAAATTCCAAAGTAATGTTGTCCAAAGTCAATGTCCACAAAACAAAATCCAATGGGAAACAAAAAAGAAAGCCATTGCTCCATGGTTAAAAAGTGAAAAAAATAATACAATCCAACTGTGAACTATGTACATGGGAACAAGCCAGGGTCCATCATCCCAACAAAATAAAGGAAACTTATCTAACTACACTAACTAATAAAATAAACTATATACAAAAATGTGGGCAATGTCCGAAAGGTCCAAATAAAATAAAAACAAAAATGAAACCTAACACTACCTACATAACTATGTACAAGGGCAGCGGGCTAGTTTCACGGCTCACTTGTGGATGTCCCGGGCCAGGGCATCATCGAACTCCTCCTCAATGTCCCGGAGGCGGTCCTCCTCCATGGCCCCGAGGGTCCGCAGGGCCGTCGACGTCTCCACCTCGAAACCCCTGCGGATTGCCTCGAGGCACTCGGCCTGCCTCAGGGCCCTCCGCATGGAGTTCTCCGCCCTGACCATTGTGAGCTGTGCCTCTTCTGCCCGCTGCCGCTCCGCATCTATGGCGTGGCCCAACCGCTGCCACACGGAAGACACTCTCTGTCCTGGGTCCTCCTGCCCTCCGGCCGATGCCTGCCCCTCCGATGTTAAAGGCCCCGAGCCTTCATGGCTTCCACCACGTTGCTGCTGCTGCTGTGCCTCTGCCCATGCACTGCCTCCTGCTGCCTGCACATCCTCTGCCGGCTGGGGTGCAGTCGTTGATGTGGCCACCCCTGCTGGACGTCCGACTCCCGACTGTGGCAGGGATGCCTCCTCCACCAGCCTGGCCGCACCGTCAGAGGAAGCTCCGCAGGGCACCCAGGTGACTAATGGGTGGGAAGATGGCACAGAGGACGACTGGCGCGTAGGGGGTCCAGTTGAGGAGGGGGTCGGAGCAAGCCCCATCAGACGGAGGAATCCGGCTTGGGTGACCTGTCCCAGCAGGCCGACATGGTCAACGAGCCATTCGAGATGACGTGCAGTCTCTTCATGAAAAGACTGCAGGTCACCTCGCATGGCCCGTTGACGCAATGCCTCACCAGCCAGGACAGGCTCAACCCGGACCTGGATAGCCACATCCGCAGGCAGAGGAAGGCCAGTTGACGTGAGCTCATCCACTGCCTGAAAACGGGTCTGGACGTAGGCATCCCTGCTGGTGCAAGATGATGCAGAGACAGGATTGCACACAGGCACCTCCGCAGCGGCCTGTGCTGCTTCCTGTCCGTGGTCCTGCACTGCACCACTAGCACCAGTGGGATCCCCACCTCCAGACCCCGTCTCCGGTGCTTGCACGGCCTCCTCCTCCACCAAACCCCCCACCAACCTGGATGACTCCGTGCCATCTTCCCCTGTTGGGCCCTGTGGGGTCCCAGCTGCCCCTTCTGCTGCCGAGGAGTCCAACTCCAACCTCCGCCGCTTGGACCTCCCCCCGGCAGCTGCGGCCTGGGACACAGCATCGGACTCCTCACTCCCCGACGAGATGACAACATGGGAGGGGAGCCGGGCCTTGCGTCTCCGGCTGGCGGTGGGATCCCCGCCGCTGTGCTCTACAGCACCTTCTCCGCCCTCTTCATCAGTTGACGCTGCAGACAGGGAGAAACAAAACACAGGCATCAGGACACTGTACAATGGACACATACACACATGACATTTGTACATGAGTGGCATTGGCAAACCTCAGACATGTCATCACAATCCCCAACACACATGTCATTACAACTCGCACACATCAGCCATACCACAGCCATATCGCAACTGCCACCACCATCCATACACATACAACAGCATGAGCAGCCAAAGGTGAGCCAGACATCACATGCAACACAGGAAGTGCACCACACATGTACACACACCACTATGTGTACACCTCTGCCAAGTGTCGCAGTGTTCAGACGGGCATCCATGTCACATCTGCCAGTCAGGCTTCCACATACCGCTGTCACATGCATCCATGTTGCATCACTGTTGCACCCTTGTCAAATACACACACATGCACATGTACACAGTGCTGATACATGCAGCCAAAAACAAGATACATGCGTGACATCACGGACATGTCTACTTACATACACATTCATCCAAACATGTGTGCCCACACAACTGCATTTAGCATGCAAGCCTACACACACAAGCACCATCCATGACTCACACATTACAGCCCTCGCATGTGTCAGCCCCACGGCCCTGTACACCCCCACCCATACTCGACCCCATACAAACAGATGAGCAACCTGCACACTACTGAATAATCACCACACACACTGCTCACAATCAGGATGCATGTACACTCACCGCTCGACGCCAGACGGGTCTGCTTCTCAAGGACCTGGACGTGGAGCGCTGGGGATATGCGTTCCAGGACCCTCATCTGTTCTTCCGACAAGTGGCCCCGGCGCCCCTTGGCATCCGCTGCCTTCAAGAGGCGCCAGGCCTTGTTCAGGGTCCTGGACCTGAAGTCCTCCCAGAAGCGCTTCTTGACATGTTGTAAGTCGCGGACTGCCACCCCCTCCGCGTTGATGGCAGTCACGATGTCAGTCCAGATCCGAGTCCGTCCTTCCTTGTCGGCGCGGGAACTTCCGAAGAGGGCATCATACTGCCCCAGGACTTGCTCCACCAGGACACCAACTTCGGTGGCACTGAAGCTGGTGCCCCTCTGCCTCTCTGGCCGGGGGTTGTCAGTGGTCCCAGATGTTGTGTGCCCCGACATGACAACCACAGAGGCAGGAGTGGGTGGGCAACTGGGTCCTGGGGCTGGGCTGTGGAGCGATGGAATCCCAGTCGGGAGTCTTCGGTTCCAGCAGGGGTGGTCACAGCAACAGCACCCCTGGCTGATGTGCAGGCAGCAAATGGCAGGGCACGTGGGCAGCAGGCAGTCAGGCAGCAGCAGATGGCAGGTGGGAGCGTGCTCGGGGCTCTGGGGGGCAGTAGTTCGGCCTTCTGGGCAGGAGCGTGGTCTTCCGTGTGCTTACGCGTGGCCAGCTTGATACGGAGTGATTTGGCACGTGAAAAATCTGCACGTCAGCGTGTAATTCGAGGAAAGGCCCTTAGCGCGTAAGCGCGTCTGCACGCATACGCATTTTCATTGGACCAAAGGCTCCTAGCGCGTGAGCGTGTCTGTGACGTGACGCGCGCAGGTGTTTCCCTCATTGCACGTGATGACAGAACACACGTGGATTTCCACCAATCGCGTGTGAAAGTTCCCGGAACCCCGGAACACAAGTACCCAGGCTAATCGCGTGTGGAACTTTCCGCGCACCCTGAAACACACGTACCCAGGCCAGTTGCGTGTACGCTCACTCCCCTCCGATCACACGCGATGACACTCGGACCGTATCCGAATACGGGAAACCCGCGCACGGCAAAAGACGTGCACAGGCGTCAACGCGTCCGCCCACGCGAAGGCAGGCGGAGCCGTCCCCGCGCACAGCATAAAAGTGCGCGCAAACAACAAACGCGTATATACAGCTACGATGAATGCCCCATTTGTCGCTGCACTGATCGTGGGACACCGCAGGAGGAGGAGAATAGCCAGGGCACGCATTTTCGCACCACGGACAAGCCTTTTTGGGATGCCTGACGACCAGGTCTATGGCAGGTATAGGTTTCCACCCCATATCATCCTAGACCTGGTCAGGTAGTGGGAAGATGACCTCACATCCCCCACCCTTTGCTCCCAAGCATTGAGCCCCTTGGAGAATCTGCTCAATGTCCTGCATTTTTTGGCCACTGGGTCATTTCAGCGGACCACTGCCATAGTGGGGGGGTATCACAGGCCACGCAGTCACGCTGCCTACACTAGGTACTGGCAATCATGACAGCGCGCCCCTCCGTCCGCAGGCACATATACATGCCCAGAACACCCGCAGAAAGGCAGGCCGTTGTCCTGGATTTTTTCAGGGTGGCACACTTCCCCAAAGTGCTCGGTGCCATAGATTGCACCCATGTGGCCCTACGTCCACCTAGGGCCATTGAGCACATCTACCGAAATGGCAAGCACTGGCATTCCATCAATGTACAGGTGGTTTGTGATGCAAAGGGAATCATCACCTCTGTCTATGCAAACTACCCTGGCTCCACCCATGACAGTTTCATATACAGAATGTCCGCCCTGAGCCGGGCCCTGGAAGCTGGGCAGCATGGCGACACATGGCTCCTAGGTCAGTACAAATGCCCTTGCACATGCATGCAAGTCACACAGACAAATATCCAAACCCTAATAATCTCAACTATTATCACCTCCCCAGGGGACAGTGCCTACCCTCTGAGCAACCACATGATGACGCCAATCCGGAACCCCACCACACCACCCCAGGTAAGATACAACGCCACCCATATTGCAACCAGGGGCATAGTGGAGCGCACATTCGGAGTTCTCAAGTCACGTTTCCGCTCCCTTGACCACTCTGGTGGGCAACTACTCTATGCACCACCAGTAGTGTGCAGGATCATTGTGGCAGCATGTGTCCTGCACAATGTTGCAACACGGCAGGGCGTCCCGGTGGACATGGTGGTGCCCCCACATCCCCAACCACAGGCACAGGCGCTGCCGATGGGAGGGGACAGGGCACGTGGCGAGGAAGCCCGGACCCAGCTTGTGGCCACATTTTTCACCTAAACTCCCACCCCTGCGGAGTGCACACAGGCCTGGCACATACCAGGTCACAATTGATGATGACAAAGAGACAGTCAACTGTCACAACCCTACCACCCTGAGATAGTTGCCATGGAAGTGCCACATCGTCTGCATCCCTAGCTACTTAAACACAAGCTATCCTGTGTGACCAAAAGGCACACATATGACATATGACATGATATGGGCCATACACAAGTATTCCAAGGCGCAATGAGGCAGGGAGGGGGGAACAAGGGAACACAGAGAACGGTACTACTAGGCCAGGTGTCATTGAGATCGTGCAAGTGCAGGGGTAGGGGGAATGGGAAAAGTGCAAGGGGAAGGGTGGGGGGGGAGTCCAGTACAGGGGAAGTAGCCCAAGAAAATAATACATAGGTCGCCTGGTGGCAACTACAAAGGTAAGTGCAGACAAGTGCTGGGAAGGGAGGGCTGTAGGGATAGAGAGACAGTACTGCAGTGCAGGGGTTGCCAGGGAGGCAGTGCAAGTGGAGAGTGGCTGGGCCAGGGACCGAGGTCGGTGAGAGTGGCCCAGTTGCAGCTCCTGTACAGTTCCAGTGGAGAATTCTGCAAGGGAGAGGCAGACAGTAAGCAGAAGCAAAGAGGAAGGTCTTGAGGTGCTTCCAGAACTGGAGATGGTACCCCTCAAGTTCAAGTCAGGCCGGAAGTCTATTCCAGGGGGAGGGCCCTGCTGCGGAGAGAAATCTACCCCCAGCTAGTTGCTCTGAGAAGCGGATGACCCGGACATGCAAGGTGTGCATCACACACACCTGCAAAACAGGCCATGGCCATCACTGTCATGTCACTCAAACCCTCCCAAACATCAACATGACATGGCAAGCAATACCCATACACCAATGCAGTAACGATAAGGTACACATTGCCATGTCCTAAATGTACAGTGGCATCGGACACTGCTGCCTGACCCGGAATCAGATGAAATGACAGACCAACAAAATCTCCCACCCAAAATAAGTCATTTCCAAATGCATTACAACAGTCGTAGACGTAACATCACAATGAATGCCTGTCTACATGCACATTATGCATTGCAAAATCAACACTGCAGCTCATGTGTGCAGTTCCTACTCCTGCATCACACTGCACAGCGCACAGCACAGTGAACAGCCATTGTGTGTGATGCACACCCTGAGCATCAGATCTAAGTGACAGACCACGTCAAACATCAAATTAGGCATGTACTGGATCCATGATTGGTCACAGAACATGTGCTGCCGGAACACAGTGGGCACCAGATGGCAAACAGTGTACACGAGGATATGCAAGGGAGGGAGTACATGTAGTGCATCAGAGTGCAAGTGTGTGGTTCTGCAAGGACATGCACTCCACATATGCATGTGCACTCAAGTGACCATCAGTGTTCCCTACACATCACATGTGAACATCCACCATGTGTACACCCCAGCATGTCAAACCACAACTATCCCCTCGCACCTGAAAGGAAAACACAACACATGAACAGGCATTGATCAGCAGAACACAACATGTACATAGGATACCACCATTACTATGTCGGAGTTCACATCACACTGCAGGGCAAGGAACTATCAACAACAACCCCCCCCCTCCCTCACAAATGACCATGACCCACTGAACAACTGCACCTGGGTCATGGAGCCTCCAAACCTCAATTCCACCTGGCCACAGGATCACCTTTACCCTTCGTCACCATCTCCCACCTTGTGTGTAAAAAGATGCCTGAACCCTCGTAATCCACACTCATTTCCAAAATCACAAAATCCAAGGCATAAAAACGAACCCGAACACCCTCCAGTAGATGATTTGATGTAGCAGTACCTCACAAAGGCCAAGTACTACCACAATGATGCAACAACCAAGGTAGCACAGCAAAACAATGTCACGACAGGATGTGAGACATGTGTGGTACATGACATAGGATGATGCACCATGAATGGATGTGTACTGTCACAGGTCCCCTGTACAGGCGCGGGAGTGTCACGAAACAACCACCCCCACCATGTCCCGGGTGCCTGCAAGGTCAAACTCACACAGGCCCCTGAGACCCTGGTGGGGAATGAGGTTCAGGGATATGCAGTCGGGACAGGTGTTGACACACTGGATGACTGGAATGAGTTGCAGGAGAGGGGAGGAGGAATGACACATGAAACTAGGGAATGCACGAAAATGTACAACCTGCATGAACACATACACAATCCAAACAAACTTGGACATCATTGTCATGGCCTTCTGTAGTCCAGGCTCAGGAGTGGTACGAACCAACCACCCCCTCTAGGGTTTTGGCGCCTGCAAGTTCGGGGCTTACACAGGCATCCGCAACCCCAGTGGGGAAAGAGGGTCAGGGAACGTTGCTTGGATAGGCACGGGAAGCAGGAACACCGGGTAGAGGGTACAGGTTTCAAAATTGCATAGGATCACAGGTGATTAGGGAGAAAAAAAACATACCAAATTGAACCACACAGACATCCATGCATCAGTACTGTCCCCAGCAAGCCTATGCAGGGCAGTTCGTAAGAAAAACAACAAGACACTTAGCTCTGGTTTTGAGTGCTGGCCTCCTGCCTGTGCACTCTCAGGTCCGGTTACAGGAGCACTGCAATGCTGCAAAGAGAGCCACAGTCAACAACCTGTACGTGCCAATTACACAAAAACACAACACCAAACATGCCCCATAGCAACAAACTACTCTACAAACAGACAATCTGTGGTTGATGCTTCGTACCCATATATAACATCACCCCTGTGACGGGTCATACACAGTCAATGCAGTAAGGCAGCCGCTGGTGGGTGCGTGGCAAATGGAACACCAATGTGTCACAATTCACACAACATGCAATGTTCCCTGGGTAAGCAGACAGACCCATGTAGCAAGCCATGACTACAGAGCAAGTTGCGTACCACCATGACCGGAACAAAGTTGGCAGTGCATTTATCATTAAGTACGTGGAAAAGACATGCACTGCACCCGAGTATGTCCCTTGCTGTATGTCCCTGTGAGCTGCCCATTTCCATGTCTCGGAAGGCTACATGGTTGATACAAGTGCCTCAATGGACCTTGGTGTACCGGAGGGTATGTGCCACTGCCCCTGCATGTGTCCCAGACAACCCTACTACCAACAGCCATCAGTCCACAAACACATCTGAGCTGCATTGTGTGCTTCAACACCAATATTCGTCTAAGCTCACCCTCAGTGCTGTGACAAAGCCTGCATGTGCAACTCGCCTGGTGCAAGCTTTGCTGTGTCGTGGCCCCCCTGTGATGCTCACCTTGCCTGGAGTTCCTTGGAACATGTCAGCAGTTCTAGGATGTGGGTCTGCAATCACTGTGCCTCTGCTTGTGCACACATGTGCATGTGGGCACCAACAAACGGGTCCAGAATTCCGTCGTCCAATGGGCCATGTCTGCTGGCAAAGGTGCTCTGGAGGCTCATCCCCCTGCAGAAAGGGCGTGAAACACATGATTAATGCTTCAAAGTCATCTGTGTGTGTCTCATCAGGCATCTCATTACTTGACCATGTCAGAGAGTCACATCACAAATCACACCATCAGTCCGTCTTTCACCTCCAAAGTGTGGAACACTATCTACAGCATGAATTGCAACAAGCACATGTACAGGAAAGATATGAAACATACTACACAATGCATATCAATCAATGTCCACATTAATCTTGACACACCCCATCTAGCAAAAGCTGAACAGTGGACAATGACACCTAAATCATCCCCACTAGGGGTGTCAACACAAGTCACACAGCACCAGACATGCCACAGATATGACAGTCCAATGCCCTTGTGTAAAATGCTGTAACACCGAACCTTCCTTGCGAGCCCATGGATAAGGGAGGCAGGAGTGGCATATGTGAGTAAAGGACCCCAAGCAGCAAACACATACACAAGACAACCATGAAGGGCCCAGCTGGAACAGACAGTGGATGCCTTCAAAAGCCACAAAGCACCGCACCGTCACATGAAAGCACAATAGACTAGCAATTTTAAACTAAATCAACTATTAACTAATTACACTAACTATGGAAAACCTACATTACCTATTTAAACTATCAAACAGAAACTTAACTAACTAAACTAAAAGAAAAATCAAAAATGGCCACATACGACCCGGGGGGGAGGGGAGACACCCAGGCGGGGGGAGGTACAGGGTGCTGCTCAACATCCACATGCGATGATGCTGAGCCAAAAAAAAAATCCTCCATGGGCTCAACGCCTGCACAGCACGACCTATGTGGGAGATAGATGGTCGTCCGAGTCTGGCTCATCCTGGAAAGGAGGACGTGGCACAGTAGCCTGGCCACGCCTAGCCGCAGCTTGCCCCTCGTCGGCAGCAAGTCAGGGATGCCTAGCATGGTATCAAAAAGCTGACCATACACCTGTGTATTGACAGGCAGTGTTGACTGGCATCAACAGCTTAATGTGATTCAAATTACAACACTGCAAATGATGCTGGGACAGTGGGCAGGACACATGATGGAAACTCCGGAGGCCACCCACGTGTGAAGTAGACACAACAAGACTTTGACAGAGTCATTGGCCATTGAACAGGCTGAGGCCTGTGAGCCACACAGATTGTCAGAGCGTAAACATGTGTGCAACGCAGGATTGAGCCACAGTTGACATGGGAAGGCTGATGAGATGGCAGGCAATGTATGTAACCAAGGACTTATATTACAGTGATCATCCAGTCAAGGACACATAGGGGCATGCGTGCAATGCACATGGAGCATGAATGGGCACTCATGTCCCTGCGGGACATCTGACCCATGCACGGTACAAGTGAGATACCCTGCATCGAGTACTAAGGCTGTACCACACGGCATATGTCTGGCAGATTCTACGCTGGAAGTTAGCATCTACACAGGACACATGAACAAGAAAGTACACATTGGCAAGATTGAAGCAGACCAGTGCAAAGGTGGAACTGGGGTGCAGAGTGGCGGAGGAGGGGCAAGGGAGCATGCCTACATGGAGTCCCGCATGCAGGCAGAGGAGACATGCATGACGGTAGCATTGCATTACTTACACATCAGAACCATGTACACGTCACATGTAGCAGCAATCATGCACAACACATCCCACAAGTGCAACACACACGTCCTCAACAAACACGCATCAACACTCACTGGACTGGGCATCAAAGTCCAGCTTCTCTCCCACTCCTTCGACCAATTCAGGTGGTATGAACTCCGCAACGAGAGCCTCATGCAGAGTGAGTTCTTCCTCCTCTGGTGCAGGCCCACCGCCAGTCACCAGAGTCAAGTTGTAATTTGAGGCACGCTTGGCCTTAGTGCTGCGCTTGATGTCATTCCAACGCTTTTTGCACTCCTGCGCCGTGCACACCTCATGGCCGAATGAACTGACATGTTCCGCAACATGCTTCCAGTGGGTGTCACGGTGGGCAGCCGTAGTCTGACTATTGGCACCCATTAGCATGTCACGGCTGTGGCCCTGCACGTAGTCCACGAGGAAGTCCAGTTCATGCTTACAGAAAGGCTTCTTCCTCGACGTGCAGGAGGTCGTGGCTGTGTGTGGGGTCCCAGCCTGTGCTGCAGGTGCAACCTTCCTCCTCTTGGACTGTGGTGCAGACCCTGGCTGGCTAATGCCGCCCTGACCAGTATGGCCAGTGGGTTCGGTGGATTGAGCCAAGGGAGTGGCAGGTGGAGGGATGACCAAAGGCCTGACTTGTGTCAGTGGCAGCTGGGTGCCCACTAATGGACCCTGCGCAGCAACATCAGCTGTGGCAGGGTCTTTGACCGCAACGGTCCTGGTTGGCAGACTCACAACCGGGGTGCTGTTGGGTGCATCTGCCCCTGCACTTGCCAACACCCGGCTGTTCGGGGCAGCAGATGACATGACTGCCCCAGGGACACGTGTCTTGGTCTGAGCAGCCCGGCCTGCCCCTATGATTTCCCCCCTGGCCTGTTGGAGATCTACCAAGGGCTCTTCAAGTGCCAACGCAGCCTGCGCTGGCAGACCCTGAGCCTGGGTGGCGGTGTCCACAGCTGCACCTGCAGCTACCACTACCCTTGGGCCCGTGGCAGTCGATGGAACGGACTGCCGGGTCATATGGGTGCCAGTGCCAGATGCAGGCGCTGCATCCCCCGGAACCACAGGGGGTGGTGGCATGGCTGAACCGACACATGGCACAACATTGTGCTCAAGTGGCGCACCCCTGCCTCTTCCCCCTCTGTGGCTGCCCTGGACACCCTGGAGTCCCCCTACTCCCTGGTCACCACGGCCACGTCCCCGACCACGCCCGCCATGAGGAGTACGCCCAGCTGAGGCGCCCCTCACCTTTGGTGGCCTTCCAACCATGGCACAGATGTAGTAGTGCTGGCACAGATGGAGTGGTGCCAATGGGAGGTGTACACCACAATTGACCTGGGCAATTGGGGTGAAGGGGGTGGGAAGCAAGATGTTAGCCCCCCTGCACCTGCAAGGCTGTATGTGACCCCGGTGATGTGGTGACAGGTCACGCAACGCTCAGGCACCCCAAAACTGCAGTAAAACCGTGCACGCAACCCTGCAGCCTACGTGCGTGGATTCAACCTCCCGCAGTACACGGTGGCACCCAGTAACACGAATAACGCGTACGCGTGGGACACGCAGGCTACTATGACATCGAAAATGGGTGCGATACACAGGGGCACCCGCAGTGGGAAAAAGAGCGTGTGCGACTCACCGTCTGACTAGCGCAATGCAGAAAAACACGCATAGCCAATACCCCCGCTAAAAGAAGAGATACGTCCTTGATAGCTGTGAAGTTCTGATGGCGCGCGAAACAACAGGAAGCAGCAACACACGTCGGTCTCCACGAAAGGCACGTACAGCGAACTGCTGGGCCCGCTCACCTTTAACTCGTGCTGAGGGAAACGCACGCGCGCGTCACGTCACTTACGCGCATGGGCCCTTTCCTCGTATTACACGCGGACGTGCAGTTTTTCACGCGCGCTTACGCGCATGGGCCCTTTCCTCGTATTACACGCGGACGTGCAGTTTTTCACGCATGCTTACGCGCATGGGCCCTTCCCTTGCTGTTGCTGTGACCACCCCTGCTGGAACCGAAGACTCCCGACTGGGATTCCATCGCTCCACAGCCAAGCCCCAGGACCCAGTTGCCCACCCACTCCTGCCTCTGGGGTTGTCATGTCGGGGCAAACACCATCTGGGACCACTGACAACCCCCGGCCAGAGAGGCAGAGGGGCACCAGCTTCAGTGCCACCGAAGTTGGTGTCCTGGTGGAGCAAGTCCTGGGGCAGTATGATGCCCTCTTCGGAAGTTCCCGCGCCGACAAGGAAGGACGGACTCGGATCTGGACTGACATCGTGACTGCCATCAACGTGGAGGGGGTGGCAGTCTGCGACTTACAACATGTCAAGAAGCGCTGGGAGGACTTCAGGTCCAGGACCCTGAACAAGGCCCGGCGCCTCTTGAAGGCAGCGGATGCCAACGGGCGCCGGGGCCACTTGTCAGAAGAACAGATGAGGGTCCTGGAACGCATATCCCCAGCGCTCCACGTCCAGGTCCTTGAGAAGCAGACCCGTCTGGAGTCGAGCGGTGAGTGTACATGCATCCTGATTGTGAGCATTGCGTGTGGTGAATATTCAGTAGTGTGCAGGTTGCACATCTGTTTGTATGGGGTCGAGTATGGGTGGGGGTGTACAGGGCCGTGGGGCTGACACATGCGAGGGCTGTAATGTGTGAGTCATGGATGGTGCTTGTGTGTGTAGGCTTGCATGCCAAATGCAGTTGTGTGGGCACACATGTTTGGATGAATGTGTATGTAAGTAGACATGTCCGTGATGTCACGCATGTATCTTGTTTTTGGCTGCATGTATCACCACTGTGTACATGTGCATGTGTGTGTATTTGACAAGGGTGCAACAGTGATGCAACATGGATGCATGTGACAGCGGTATGTGGAAGCCTGATTGGCAGATGTGACATGGATGCCCGTCTGAACACTGCGACACTTGGCAGAGGTGTACACATGCATGCAAGTGTGGTGGTGTGTGTACATGTGTGGTGCACTTCCTGTGTTGCATGTGATGTCTGGCTCACCTTTGGCTGCTCATGCTGTTGTATGTGTATGGATGGTGGTGGCAGTTGCGATATGGCTGTGGTATGGCTCATGTGTGCGAGTTGTAATGACATGTGTGTTGGCGATTGTGATGACATGTCTGAGGTTTGCCAATGCCACTCATGTACAACTGTCATGTGTGTATGTGTCCATTGCACAGTGCCCTGATGCCTGTGTTTTGGTTCTCCCTGTCTGCAGCGTCAACTGATGAAGAGGGCGGAGAAGGTGCTGTGGAGCACAGCGGCGGGGATCCCACCGCCAGCCGGAGACGCAAGGCCCGGCTCCCCTCCCATGTTGTCATCTCGTCGGGGAGTGAGGAGTCCGGTTCCGCGTCCCAGGCCGCAGCTGCCGGGGGGAGGCCCAAGAGGCGGAGGTTGGAGTTGGACTCCTCGGCAGCAGAAGGGGCAGCTGGGACCCCACAGGGCCCAACAGGGGAAGATGGCACAGAGTCATCCAGGTTGGTGGGGGGTTTGGTGGAGGAGGAGGCCGTGCAAGCACCGGAGACGGGGTCTGGAGGTGGGGATCCCACTGGTGCTAGTGGTGCAGTGCAGGACCAGGGACAGGAGGCAGCACAGGCCGCTGCGGAGGTGCCTGTGTGCAATCCTGTCCCTGATCCTGTCCCTGCATCATCTTGCACCAGCAGGGATGCCTACGTCCAGACCCGTTTTCAGGCAGGGGATGAGCTCACGTCAACTGGCCTTCCTCTGCCTGCGGACGTGGCTATCCAGGTCTGGGTTTAGCCTGTCCTGGCTGGTGTGGCGTTGCGTCAACGGGCCATGCGAGGTGACCTGCAGTCTTTTCATGAAGAGACTGCACGTCATCTCGAATGGCTCGTTGACCACGTCACAGGTCACCCAAGCCGGATTCCTCCGTCTGATGGGGCTTGCTCCGACCCCCTCCTCAACTGGACCCCCTACGCGCCAGTCGTCCTCTGTGCCATCTTCCCACCCATTAGTCACCTGAGTGCCCTGCGGAGCTTCCTCTGACGGTGCGGCCAGGCTGGTGGAGGAGGCATCCCTGCCACAGTCGGGAGTCGGACGTCCAGCAGGGGTGGCCACATCAACGACTGCACCCCAGCCGGCAGAGGATGTGCAGGCAGCAGGAGGCAGTGCATGGGCAGAGGCACAGCAGCAGCAGCAACGTGGTGGAAGCCATGAAGGCTCGGGGCCTTTAACATCGGAGGGGCAGGCATCGGCCGGAGGGCAGGAGGACCCAGGACAGAGAGTGTCTTCCGTGTGGCAGCGGTTGGGCCACGCCATAGATGCGGAGCGGCAGCGGGCAGAAGAGGCACAGCTCACAATGGTCAGGGCGGAGAACTCCATGCGGAGGGCCCTGAGGCAGGCCGAGTGCCTCGAGGCAATCCGCAGGGGTTTCGAGGTGGAGACGTCGACGGCCCTGCGGACCCTCGGGGTCATGGAGGAGGACCGCCTCCGGGACATTGAGGGGGAATTCGATGATGCCCTGGCCCGGGACATCCACAAGTGAGCCGTGAAACTAGTCTGCTGCCCTTGTACATAGTTATGTAGGTAGTGTTAGGTTTCATTTTTGTTTTTATTTTATTTGGACCTTTCGGACATTGGCCACATTTTTGTATATAGTTTATTTTATTAGTTAGTGTAGTTAGATAGGTTTCCTTTATTTTGTTGGGATAATAGACCCTGGCTTGTTCCCATGTACATAGTTCACATTTGGATTGTATTTTTTTTTCACTTTTTAACCATGGAGCAATGGCTTTCTTTTTTATTTCCCATTGGATTTTGTTTTGTGGACATTGACTTTGGACAACATTACTTTGGAATTTTATTTTTGGTTTTGCTTTTTTTAACGGACATGCTTCTTTTCATTTTTGTACATTCACGTTTCTGTTCATTTTTTATTCTATTTATGTTTCCTTTAATACATATTTTTTTTGGTGAACCTCAATGTGTGGTATCTCATTGGTTTCATGCATTTCATGATATGTGTTTTGAGATTCACTGACACCCATTGGGTGTATGTGAGGGAAATGTGTTTGTTTCGGAACTTGCAATTGGTATTCTGTGATGTAATTGCAAATTATGAGTGGGTGGATGCAATACTCGGGTGGGTGTTTTGCATTTGGAGGCTGACCATAGGGACCAGGGATCTAGATTGTGATGACATGTTGGCTGGGGAACATGAGTTGCACATGGGTGGGGGCCTGCTGGCAGGTGCCCCACAGTGCTGGGGGGTGTGGGTGGTGGGGAACATGAGTTGGACATGGGTGGGGGCCTGCTGGCAGGTGCCCCACAGTGCTGGGGGGTGAGGGTGGTGGGGAACATGCGTTGGACATGGGTGGGGGCCTGGTGGAAGGTGCCCCACAGTGCTGGGGGGTGGGGGTGGTGGGGAACATGAGTTGGACATGGGTGGGGGCCTGCTGGCAGGTGCCCCACAGTGCTGGGGGGTGGGGGTGGTGGGGAACATGCGTTGGACATGGGTGGGGGCCTGGTGGCAGGTGCCCCACAGTGCTGGGGGTGGGGGTGGTGGGGAACATGAGTTGGACATGGGTGGGGGCCTGCTGGCAGGTGCCCCACAGTGCTGGGGGGTGGGGGTGGTGGGGAACATGAGTTGGACATGGGTGGGGCCTGGTGGAGGCTGCCCCTGGTGGCTGGGGGGTGGGAGTGCTGGGAGACATGGGTGGGGGCCTGGTGGCAGGTGCCCCACAGTGCTGGGGGGTGGGGGTGGTGGGAACATGAGTTGGACATGGGTGGGGGCCTGCTGGCAGGTGCCCCACAGTGCTGGGGGGTGGGGGTGGTGGGGAACATGGGTTGGACATGGGTGGGGGCCTGGTGGCAGGTGCCCCACAGTGCTGGGGGTGGGTGGGGGGGGTGGGAGACATGGGTTGGGGCCTGGTGGAGGCTGCCCCTGGTGACTGGGGGGGGTGGGGGTGGTCGGAGACATGGGTGGGGGCCTGGTGGAGGCTGCCCCTGGTGACTGGGGGGGTGGGGGTGGTGGGAGATATGGGTGGGGGCCTGGTGGAGGCTGCCCCTGGTGGCTGGGGGGTGGGGGTGCTGGGAGACATGGGTGGGGGCCTGGTGGCAGGTGCCCCACAGTGCTGGGGGTGGGGGGGGTGGGAGACATGGGTGGGGGCCTGGTGGAGGCTGCCCGTGGTGGCTGGGGGGGTGGGGGTGGTGGCAGGCATGGGTGGGGCCTGGTGGCAGGTGCCCCACAGTGCTGGGGGGTGGGGGTGGTGTGGAACATGAGTTGCACATGGGTGGGGGCCTGCTGGCAGGTGCCCCACAGTGCTGGGGGGTGGGGAGGGGTGGGAGACATGGGTGGGGGCCTGGTGGAGGCTGCCCCTGGTGGCTGGGGGGTGGGGGTGCTGGGAGACATGAGTTGCACATGGGTGGGGGCCTGCTGGCAGGTGCCCCACAGTGCTGGGGGGTGGGGGTGGTGGGGAACATGCGTTGGACATGGGTGGGGGCCTGGTGGCAGGTGCCCCACAGTGCTGGGGGGTGGGGGTGGTGGGGAACATGAGTTGGACATGGGTGGGGGCCTGCTGGCAGGTGCCCCACAGTGCTGGGGGGTGGGGGTGGTGGGGAACATGCATTGGACATGGGTGGGGGCCTGGTGGCAGGTGCCCCACAGTGCTGGGGGGTGGGGGTGGTGGGGAACATGAGTTGGACATGGGTGGGGGCCTGCTGGCAGGTGCCCCATAGTGCTGGGGGGTGGGGGTGGTGGGGAACATGAGTTGGACATGGGTGTGGGCCTGGTGGAGGCTGCCCCTCGTGGCTGGGGGGTGGGGGTGCTGGGAGACATGGGTGGGGGCCTGGTGGCAGGTGCCCCACAGTGCTGGGGGGTGGGGGTGGTAGGGAACATGAGTTGGACATGGGTGGGGGCCTGCTGGCAGGTGCCCCACAGTGCTGGGGGGTGGGGGGGGTGGGGAATATGGGTTGGACATGGGTGGGGGCCTGGTGGAGGCTGCCCCTGGTGGCTGGGGGGTGGGGGTGCTGGGAGACATGGGTGGGGGCCTGGTGGTGGCTGCCCCTGCACTGCTGGGGGGAGAGGGTGGTGGGGAACATGCGTTGGACATGGGTGGGGGCCTGGTGGCAGGTGCCCCACAGTGCTGAGGGGTGGAGGGGGTGGGAGACATGGGTGGGGGCCTGGTGGAGGCTGCCCCTGGTGACTGGGGGGTGGGGGTGGTGGGAGACATGGGTGGGGGCCTGGTGGAGGCTGCCCCTGGTGACTGGGGGGTGGGGGTGTGGGAGACATGGGTGGGGGCCTGGTGGAGGCTGCCCCTGGTGGCTGGAGGGTGGGGGTGCTGGGAGACATGGGTGGGGGCCTGCTGGCAGGTCCCCCACAGTGCTGGGGGGTGGGGGGAGACATGGGTGGGGGCCTGGTGGAGAGTGCCCCTGGTGGCTGGGGGTGGGGGTGGTGTGAGACATGAGTTGCACATGGGTGGGGGCCTGCTGGCAGGTGCCCCACAGTGCTGGGGGGTGGGGGTGGAGGGGAACATGTGTTGGACATGGGTGGGGGCCTGGTGGCAGGTGCCCCACAGTGCTGGGGGTGGGGGTGGTGGGGAACATGAGTTGGACATGGGTGGGGGCCTGCTGGCAGGTGCCCCACAGTGCTGGGGGGTGGGGGTGGTGGGGAACATGCGTTGGACATGGGTGGGGGCCTGGTCACAGGTGCCCAACAGTGCTGGGGGGTGGGGGTGGTGGGGAACATGAGTTGGACATGGGTGGGGGCCTGCTGGCAGGTGCCCCACAGTGCTGGGGGGTGGGGGTGGTGGGGAACATGAGTTGGACATGGAGGGGGCCTGCTGGCAGGTGCCCCACAGTGCTGGGGGGTGGGGGTGGTGGGGAACATGGGTTGGACATGGGTGGGGGCCTGGTGGAGGCTGCCCCTGGTGGCTGGGGGGTGGGGGTGCTGGGAGACATGGGTGGGGGCCTGGTGGTGGCTGCCCCTGCACTGCTGGGGGGTGGGGGTGGTGGGGAACATGTGTTGGACATGGGTGGGGGCCTGGTGGCAGGTGCCCCACAGTGCTGGGGGGTGGGTGGGGTGGGAGACATGGGTGGGGGCCTGGTGGAGGCTGCCCCTGGTGACTGGGGGGGTGGGGGTGGTGGCAGGCATGGGTGGGGCCTGGTGGCAGGTGCCCCACAGTGCTGGGGGGTGGGGGTGGTGTGGAACATGAGTTGCACATGGGTGGGGGCCTGCTGGCAGGTCCCCCACAGTGCTGGGGGGTGGGGGGAGACATGGCTGGGGGCCTGGTGGAGGGTGCCCCTGGTGGCTTGGGGTGGGGGTGGTGTGAGACATGAGTTGCACATGGGTGGGGGCCTGCTGGCAGGTGCCCCACAGTGCTGGGGGGTGGGGGTGGAGGGGAACATGTGTTGGACATGGGTGGGGGCCTGGTGGCAGGTGCCCCACAGTGCTGGGGGGTGGGGGTGGTGGGGAACATGAGTTGGACATGGGTGGGGGCCTGCTGGCAGGTGCCCCACAGTGCTGGGGGGTGGGGGTGGTGGGGAACATGCGTTGGACATGGGTGGGGGCCTGGTCACAGGTGCCCAACAGTGCTGGGGGGTGGGGGTGGTGGGGAACATGAGTTGGACATGGGTGGGGGCCTGGTGGAGGCTGCCCCTGGTGGCTGGGGCGTGGGGGTGCTGGGAGACATGGGTGGGGGCCTGGTGGTGGCTGCCCCTGCACTGCTGGGGGGTGGGGGTGGTGGGGAACATGTGTTGGACATGGGTGGGGGCCTGGTGGCAGGTGCCCCACAGTGCTGGGGGGTGGGTGGGGTGGGATACATGGGTGGGGGCCTGGTGGAGGCTGCCCCTGGTGACTGGGGGGGTGGGGGTGGTGGGAGACTTGGGTGGGGGCCTGGTGGAGGCTGCCCCTGGTGACTGGGGGGTGGGGGTGGGGGCAGGCATGGGTGGGGCCTGGTGGCAGGTGCCCCACAGTGCTGGGGGGTGGGGGTGGTGTGGAACATGAGTTGCACATGGGTGGGGGCCTGCTGGCAGGTGCCCCACAGTGCTGGGGGGTGGGGAGGGGTGGGAGACATGGGTGGGGGCCTGGTGGAGGCTGCCCCTGGTGGCTGGGGGGTGGGGGTGCTGGGAGACATGAGTTGCACATGAGTGGGGGCCTGCTGGCAGGTGCCCACAGTGCTGGGGGGTGGGGGTGGTGGGGAACATGCGTTGGACATGGGTGGGGGCCTGGTGGCAGGTACCCCACAGTGCTGGGGGGTGGGGGTGGTGGGGAACATGAGTTGGACATGGGTGGGGGCCTGCTGGCAGGTGCCCACAGTGCTGGGGGTGGGGGTGGTGGGGAACATGCGTTGGACATGGGTGGGGGGCCTGGTGGCAGGTGCCCCACAGTGCTGGGGGGTGGGGGTGGTGGGGAACATGAGTTGGACATGGGTGGGGGCCTGCTGGCAGGTGCCCCATAGTGCTGGGGGGTGGGGGTGGTGGGGAACATGAGTTGGACATGGGTGTGGGCCTGGTGGAGGCTGCCCCTCGTGGCTGGGGGGTGGGGGTGCTGGGAGACATGGGGTGGGGGCCTGGTGGCAGGTGCCCCACAGTGCTGGGGGTGGGGGTGGTAGGGAACATGAGTTGGACATGGGTGGGGGCCTGCTGGCAGGTGCCCCACAGTGCTGGGGGGTGGGGGTGGTGGGGAATATGGGTTGGACATGGGTGGGGGCCTGGTGGAGGCTGCCCTGGTGGCTGGGGGGTGGGGGTGCTGGGAGACATGGGTGGGGGCCTGGTGGTGGCTGCCCCTGCACTGCTGGGGGGAGAGGGTGGTGGGGAACATGCGTTGGACATGGGTGGGGGCCTGGTGGCAGGTGCCCCACAGTGCTGAGGGGTGGAGGGGTGGGAGACATGGGTGGGGGCCTGGTGGAGGCTGCCCCTGGTGACTGGGGGATGGGGGTGGTGGGAGACATGGGTGGGGGCCTGGTGGAGGCTGCCCCTGGTGACTGGGGGGTGGGGGTGTGGGAGACATGGGTGGGTGCCTGGTGGAGGGCTGCCCCTGGTGGCTGGGGGGTGGGGGTGCTGGGAGACATGGGTGGGGCCTGCTGGCAGGTCCCCCACAGTGCTGGGGGGTGGGGGAGACATGGGTGGGGGCCTGGTGGAGGGGCCCCTGGTGGCTGGGGGTGGGGGTGGTGTGAGACATGAGTTGTACATGGGTGGGGGCCTGCTGGCAGGTGCCCCACAGTGCTGGGGGGTGGGGGTGGAGGGGAACATGTGTTGGACATGGGTGGGGGCCTGGTGGCAGGTGCCCCACAGTGCTGGGGGGTGGGGGTGGTGGGGAACATGAGTTGGACATGGTGGGGGCCTGCTGGCAGGTGCCCCACAGTGCTGGGGGGTGGGGGGTGGGGGATCAGCATTGGACATGGGTGGGGGCCTGGTCACAGGTGCCCAACAGTGCTGGGGGTGGGGGTGGTGGGGAACATGAGTTGGACATGGGTGGGGGCCTGCTGGCAGGTGCCCCACAGTGCTGGGGGGTGGGGGTGGTGGGGAACATGAGTTGGACATGGAGGGGGCCTGCTGGCAGGTGCCCCACAGTCTGGGGGGTGGGGGTGGTGGGGAACATGGGTTGGACATGGGTGGGGGCCTGGTGGAGGCTGCCCCTGGTGGCTGGGGGGTGGGGGTGCTGGGAGACATGGGTGGGGCCTGGTGGTGGCTGCCCCTGCACTGCTGGGGGTGGGGGTGGTGGGGACATGTGTTGGACATGGGTGGGGGCCTGGTTGGTGGCAGGTGCCCACAGTGCTGGGGGGTGGGTGGGGTGGGATACATGGGTGGGGGCCTGGTGGAGGCTGCCCCTGGTGACTGGGGGAGTGGGGGTGGTGGGAGACATGGGTGGGGGCCTGGTGGAGGCTGCCCCTGGTGACTGGGGGGGTGGGGGTGGTGGGAGACATGGGTGGGGGCCTGGTGGAGGCTGCCCCTGGTGGCTGGGGGGTGGGGTGCTGGGAGACATGGGTGGGGGCCTGGTGGCAGGTGCCTCACAGTGCTGGGGGTGGGGGGTTGGGAGACATGGTGGGGGCCTGGTGGAGGCTGCCCCTGGTGGCTGGGGGGTGGGGGTGGTGGGAGACATGGGTGGGGGCCTGGTGGCAGGTGCCCCACAGTGCTGGGGAGGTGGGGGTGGTGGGGAACATGAGTTGCACATGGGTGGGGCCTGCTGGCAGGTGCCCACAGTGCTGGGGGGTGGGGCGTTGGGAGACATGGGTGGGGGCCTGGTGGAGGCTGCCCCTGGTGGCTGGGGGGGTGGGGGTGCTGGGAGACCTGGGTGGGGGCCTGGTAGCAGGTGCCCCACAGTGCTGGGGGGTGGGGGTGGTGGGAAACATGAGTTGGACATGGGTGGGGGCCTGCTGGCAGGTGCCCCACAGTGCTGGGGGGGGGGGTGGTGGGGAACATGGTTTGGACATGGGTGGGGCCTGGTGGAGGCTGCCCCTGGTGGCTGGGGGTGGGGTGCTGGGAGACATGGGTGGGGCCTGGTGGTGGCTGCCCCTGCACTGCTGGGGGGCGGGGGTGGTGGGGAACATGCGTTGGACATGGGTGGGGGCCTGGTGGCAGGTGCCCCACAGTTGCTGGGGGGTGGGGGGGTGGTAGACATGGGTGCGGGCCTGGTGGAGGCTGCCCCTGGTGACTGGGGGGGTGGGGGTGGTGGGAGACATGGGTGGGGGCCTGGTGGTGGCTGCCCCTGCACTGCTGGGGGTGGGGGTGGGGTGGGGAACATGCGTTGGACATGGGTGGGGGCCTGGTGGCAGGTGCCCCACAGTGCTGGGGGTGGGGGGGTCGGAGACATGGGTGGGGGCCTGGTGGAGGCTGCCCCTGGTGACTGGGGGGTGGGGGTGGTGGGAGACATGGGCGGGGGCCTGGTGGAGGCTGCCCCTGGTGACTTGGGGGGGTGGGGGTGGTGGGAGACATGGGTGGGGGCCTGGTGGAGGCTGCCCCTGGTGGCTGGGGGGTGGGGGTGCTGGAGACATGGGTGGGGGCCTGCTGGCAGGTGCCCCACAGTGCTGGGGGTGGGTGTGGTGGGGAACATGAGTTGGACATGGAGGGGGCCTGGTGGAGGCTGCCCCTTGTGGCTGGGGGGTGGGCGTGCTGGGAGACATGGGTGGGGGCCTGGTGGCAGGTGCCCCACAGTGCTGGGGGGTGGGGGTGGTGGGGAACATGAGTTGGACATGGGTGGGGGCCTGCTGGCAGGTGCCCCACAGTGCTGGGGGGTGGGGGTGGTGGGGAAGATGGGTTGGACATGGGTGGGGGCCTGGTGGAGGCTGCCCCTGGTGGCTGGGGGTGGGGGTGCTGGGAGACATGGGTGGGGGCCTGGTGGTGGCTGCCCCTGCACTGCTGGGGGGTGGGGGTGGTGGGGAACATGTGTTGGACATGGGTGGGGGCCTGGTGGCAGGTGCCCCACAGTGCTGGGGGGTGGGTGGGGTGGGATACATGGGTGGGGGCCTGTTGGAGGCTGCCCTTGGTGACTGGGGGGGTGGGGGTGGTGGAAGACATGGGTGGGGGCCTGGTGGAGGCTGCCCCTGGTGACTGGGGGGGGGGGGTGGTGGGAGACATGGGTGGGGGCCTGGTGGAGGCTGCCCCTGGTGGCTGGGGGGTGGGGGTGCTGAGAGACATGGGTGGGGGCCTGGTGGCAGGTGCCTCACAGTGCTGGGGGGTGGGGGGGTTGGGAGACATGGGTGGGGGCCTGGTGGAGGCTGCCCCTGGTGGCTGGGGGGTGGGGGTGGTGGGAGACATGGGTGGGGGCCTGGTGGCAGGTGCCCCACAGTGCTGGGGGGTGGGGGTGGTGGGGAACATGAGTTGCACATGGGTGGGGGCCTGCTGGCAGGTGCCCCACAGTGCTGGGGGGTGGGGGGGGTGGGAGACATGGGTGGGGGCCTGGTGGAGGCTGCCCCTGGTGGCTGGGGGGTGGGGGTGCTGGGAGACATGGGTGGGGGCCTGGTGGCAGGTGCCCCACAGTGCTGGGGGGTGGGGGTGGTGGGAAACATGAGTTGGACATGGGTGGGGGCCTGCTGGCAGGTGCCCCACAGTGCTGGGGGGTGGGGGTGGTGGGGAACATGAGTTGGACATGGGTGGGGGCCTGGTGGAGGCTGCCCCTGGTGGCTGGGGGGTGGGGTGCTGGGAGACATGGGTGGGGGCCTGGTGGTGGCTGCCCCTGCACTGCTGGGGGGCGGGGGTGGTGGGGAACATGCGTTGGACATGGGTGGGGGCCTGGTGGCAGGTGCCCCACAGTGCTGGGGGGTGGGGGGGTGGTAGACATGGGTGCGGGCCTGGTGGAGGCTGCCCCTGGTGACTGGGGGGGGTGGGGGTGGTGGGAGACATGGGTGGGGGCCTGGTGGTGGCTGCCCCTGCACTGCTGGGGGGTGGGGGTGGTGGGGAACATGCGTTGGACATGGGTGGGGGCCTGGTGGCAGGTGCCCCACAGTGCTGGGGGGTGGGGGGGTGGGAGACATGGGTGGGGGCCTGGTGGAGGCTGCCCCTGGTGACTGGGCGGTGGGGGTGGTGGGAGACATGGGTGGGGGCCTGGTGGAGGCTGCCCCTGGTGACTGGGGGGGTGGGGGTGGTGGGAGACATGGGTGGGGGCCTGGTGGAGGCTGCCCCTGGTGGCTGGGGGGTGGGGGTGCTGGGAGACATGGGTGGGGGCCTGGTGGTGGGTGCCCCTGCACTGCTGGGGGGTGGGGGTGGTGGGAGACATGGGTGGGGCCTGGTGGAGGCTGCCCCTGGTGACTGGGGGGGTGGGGGTGGTGGGAGACATGGGTGGGGGCCTCGTGGCAGGTGCCCCACAGTGCTGGGGGGTGGGGGTGGTGGGGAACATGAGTTGCACATGGGTGGGGGCCTGGTGGCAGGTGCCCCACAGTGCTAGGGGGTGGAAGTGGTGGGGAACATGAGTTGGACATGGGTGGGGGCCTGCTGGCAGGTGCCCCACAGTGCTGGGGGGGGGGGGGAACATGAGTTGGACATGGGTGGGGAACTGGTGGAGGGTGCCCCTGTACTGCTGGGGGGTGGGGGTGGTGGGAGACATGGGTGGGGGCCTGGTGGAGGGTGCCCCTGGTGGCTGGGGGTGCAGGGGGACATGCGTTGGTGGGCAGTAGTGCAAGTTGACATGTGGGTTGGCTGGGGGGCATGGCCATGGTGGATGGGGTGCCTGCAGGACATGTGCAGGGTAGGCCCCTGTGCAATTCACGTGTGGTGCTCCCCGCGCACATTTGTAATACACGTAGCCTGCTGAAATTGCGTGTGGCACTTCCCGTGCACCCCTGAGATACGCGTACCCTGCTCGCACAGGCCCAATCGCGTGTGGTAATTCCCGCGCACCCCTGAAATGCACGTACCATGCTGAAATCGCGTGTGGAACGTCCCCCGTACCCTGAAATACACGTACCCTGCTGAAATCGTGTGTGGAACTTCTCGCGCACCCCTGAAATACACGTACCCTGCGGAAATCGCGTGTGGAACTTCCCGCACGCCCCCGAAATACACATACCCCGCTCAATCGCGTGTGTGACTTCCCGCGCGCCCCCGAAATACACGTACCCCGCTCAATCGCGTGTGTAACTTCCCGCGCGCCCCCGAAATACACGTACCCCGCTCAATCGCGTGTGTAACTTCCCGCGCGCCCCCGAAATACACGTACCCCGCTCAATCGCGTGTGTAACTTCCCGTGCGCCCCCGAAATACACGTACCCCGCTCAATCGCGTGTGTAACTTCCCGCGCGCCCCCGAAATACACATACCCCGCTCAATCGCGTGTGTAACTTCCCGCGCGCCCCCGAAATGCACGTACCCCGCTCGCACAGGCCCAATTGCTGTATGTTGCCACTTTTGTGATGCGCTGGGACTCTACCGCCTGCCTTCGTGTGGCGGACGTGTTTCTGCTTGTGCGTGTCTTTGGCTGTGCGTGGCTCTGCCCTATTCGATTCCATGAATATATGTGGTTCGAGTGCGTGTGGGCGTTCCGTCTGCTTCCCTGCAGTACATCCCCAGTTACGCCCTTATTTTCGCGCGTTGTTCCCCATTCCGCGCATTACGCCCCGTGTCCCGCCCACTTTCTGGTGTATGCGCCGAGGTTGTGCGCTTTCACTGTGCGCGTCGCGCACGCCTTTCGGGATGTTGCAGTGACTTGTGCGCCATGCACGGGTTTGGCGCACATCCCGAGGTGTACACGCGCAGGGACTTCCATGAATCACACGTGTGCGCCTGTTTTTTTCTGCTTGCGCCTGCTTGCGCCTGCTTGCGCGAAGATTTTCGGCGCACGTTTGTTCCATGAATCGGCCCCTGAATCAAGAAGGCAAAAGAATTATTGCGAATTAATGAGCCTCGCTAAATCTCAACTAAGATGAAAGCTAGACGCTGATGTCTTGTGTCCCAAAGTTCACCGAAATGGAGCTCCAGTGCAAAGCTGCTTTCTCCAGAGACCTGAAGAAATGCCATGTGGGAAAAGTGCTGCTATTTCTCCAACAATTGTGCTCTCTCGGCGTGCTGTCGTTCTCTCTCTCCCAATGTGTGCTGTTGCTCTCTCCCTGCATACGCTGTCGCTCTCTCTTTCCGTGCACGCTGTCACTCTCTCTCTCGCTCTGCATGCACAGTTGCTCTCTCTTTCCGTGCACGCTGTCACTCTCTCTGCATGCACAGTCGCTCTCTCTTTCCGTGTACGCTGTCACTCTCTCTCTGTATGTGCGCTGTCACGCTCTCTGCCTGCATGCACAGTAGCTCTCTCTTTCTGTGCACGCTGTCACTCTCTCTTTCTGTGCACGCTGTCACTCTCCCTCTCTGCATGTGCGCTGTCACGCTCTCTCTCTGCATGCACAGTCGCTCTCTCTTTCCGTGCACGCTGTCACTCTCTCTCTCTGCATGCACAGTCGCTCTCTTTCCATGTACGCTGTCACTCTCTCTCTGCATGTACGCTGTCACGCTCTCTCCCTGCATGCACAGTCGCTCTCTATTTCTGTGCACGCTGTCACTTTCTCTCTCTCTGCATGTGCGCTGTCACACTCTCTCCCTGCATGCACAGTCGCTCTCTCTCTAGCACTCTTGAAGATATCCCTGTATTCTGTCTTCTCAAGTCTCACTTTTGCTCTTAGCACTTTTTCTCTCATCCTTCCTCTCTCACTCACTTTTTTCGAACTCTCTCACCCTTTCTCGTTCTTATTTCCTATTCATCATCTGCACCCTCTATCAATGGCTTCCTCAGTTACTCTATTCCCCTTTGTTATTTATTAGTCATCATATTTGCCTTTAGAAAGTGCTCCTTGAGTGAAACAAATGCCGGTATGGTAAAGAAATTCCAAACATATTATCAATTAATAATTGATCGTTAGACTTGGTTGTGTTGGGAAAGACGAGCGTGGACGGCAGTATATTTGGGTCTTGCCATTAACGGCTGGCTGTGCCCCATTGAATCGGATCTCTAATCAATACTGTTCTACGACAGATCAGCATCAAAGCTGCGTAGATAACGCTTTAGGACGTCAGAATCACGACTGCTGTAACATTTGAATCCACTTAGAAGCTGATATTTATCAGAGAGATTTCATACTGGAGCTTTGCCTTGAAAAAGACCTGTGGAGGTCGAAACATGTGTTGGCATACAACAAAATTAAATATTTAAAAATGTATCCAAGTCTCATTTGAGCAGCACTTATGAATATAGACTTGTATCAATAGACTAGCATCATCGGCGACATTGAAAATGATTTCTTAAGGATATGTGCAATTTGTGTTACCTAGCAGCGCATTTCAATGGTGGAACAATTACTGTCTCTTTTCAATGTGGAGTAGGTTTGAGGTGCCTACTTGTTCCATTAGAGTGCAGCAGCTAGTTTGGTTTGATTAAAAAGTGGTTTTCCATGAGATTAATGAGCTCAAGCACTTCCATTTCCTGGCACACCTCAGCTATACCGTTTTTTGTTTTCAATTAATAATTGAGACTGTGATTAAATGACATCTGCTCTGCAGGAGTACAAGGGCAAGAAGTGGCTAAACTGCCTACTCAGAACCCCACACATCCACAAACCAACAGTGAGCCCAATCATTAAGGTAACACAGGCAAAGCTGAGAGATGTGCTAACGTTTGCGCAAGGAAGACCATAATCTCAGAAGGGGTGCGACTGTGTGACTGTGAGACTGTAGCAACCCAAACAGCACTAGTGCAACAGTTGCAAAATAAAAGAATGTCCAATCAAGGTTCTTTAAAAATGCATACTTTAATTAAACAAATCAATCATACAACTATTAAAAATACTATCAAAAACCCAGCCCTGTGTAAGAAGACAGAGGATGCTGAATATAAATTTATAAGCACTCTGGGTACTTTGTCAGGGAGGAAAAAGGCAGGAAATGCAACAAAGTTGATAGAGAAGGACATGTCTTGTATGAAAAAGGTGCAAAAGGTACTTAACCAATCTCTAGGACCCCAAAATATGAACAAAGGGGAAAGGGTCACTCAAAAGTACCTGATTCCAATGCTAGTCAGTTTGATGGTGTCAAACCAGGCTTTGGACTGCTGTGCTTCTGCACCAGAAGCAATTTTACAATCAGGTGTGGTACAAAATGATGGGTTCCACTGGTTTGGCTCGGCTAGTGATGTAATGGTCACTGGTGGTTTAATGCTTAGTTCAAAGTAGTGTTTTGAAGTTGGCTGCATGTTCTGCTGGTGCTCATGCTGGACACTCTGCTGTGGCGATACAGCGTTGAGCTGGTTGATAATGTGTCCATAGGTCCATAGGTTGTTAGATGTTCGAGTGTGTTCCAAAGGCAGCACCTGCAGTTCCTGTTGAATGCAGTGAACCATATAATGCGTTTTGATGAGTTTGCGGCGATGAAATCAGGCATCCTAGCTGTTCTGGCTCTCAGGATGCGGTGAGACCCACTGCATGGGGCTCCAGGACAATGTTTTCAGTGTTTAGTCTTCCAACCTTGGAAGGTTTGCAAGCAGAGTGGCAGGCCTTAGTCTTCAGCAGGAGTCGGCCTGGGAGTGGATAGGGAGCGGAGCCTGCATCTGCCTTGCAGCACGCCTTCACCTCAATGGCTGAGGGCTATGGAAAGATCAACTCTGCAAAAAGAGTTCCAAATGAATTCTTTAAGTCCATAATGGTCCAAAGGTGAATCAAAGAAGGAGTGGAAGACTCCCTCATTTATAGTCAAAATGCCACACAGGATTGGGGGCAAGCAACCCTGCTTTAAGAGGTCCAATCCCAGTCGTTGTGACAAGTGCCTCTTGCCTTCTGATGTCATACCCAGAGTGCCTTGTTCCATGGGAAGTGGGGGGTACATGGAGGAGAAAAAAGCCCAAAGAATAGTAAGATGGAGGAACAGCATGCTACAAAGGAGCTGTGGCTTTGATAATTTTGTGAACTACCAATCATCATACCAAAATACAAATGGTTTATATTTTCAGATTACCATGCCGCCAGGTAGAATGTTTACAATCATTCTGATGATTTTGGAACAGAGGTGTAACTTAAATGCAACCTCTGTGGTGACCTGGCTGTTACAGCAACTGTCAAACAGATCACCTGTGACATCTGAATGTGCTCTGTTGCACTGGAATGCAGGGGCTGCACATAAGGACACTGATGTAACAGGGCACACATGTAAACTATGCTTTTGGCATGCAGTTCAATGAAATTGGGGTCCGAGTAGCAAGCCACCCTTTCTGTGATGATTACCTGCATCATTTTAATTTATTTTATCCATATTTATAAACGTGAACATTTGTGGCTGGGTTTGTGGCTTGGCAAAGCTTTGTTCCTTATACAATTCCACACCGTTTCAACAATCTGCAGCAAATGTTGCATAGTTACCTGTTAGGACCTGCCAGACATTACTGGCTACATAACATTTGGACACCCCACCCCTTTTCCTGGATTTCAGCACATTCACACATGAGACGGTTGTCTGAAATCGTCGAAACATCAATGTGGTCATAGAAGGACCGGTCCTCAATCCTAGAATGCACGGTTTCTGGGACATTTGCACCACAACGAACTGCACCATGCCAGGGTGAGGCAACAGGTAGGGAGAGAGCACAGTAGGTCCCAGCATGCAGCAGCACACCAAGTATTGTCCACCCTAAACGACAGCTGAAGGGAATTTCAGCTAGACACACACGCTAATTCCCAGTGCAGTTTACTTCACAGTGCAAATCACATCAAGCGATAAACAAATCGGAACAGCGACCTACAGGATCATTGATTTTCAATAATTGATGAGAGTGTTGTCATGTCTGTCCACAGAACCCGTTCTGGGAATGGGTACTTTTTGCTGGTTACTAATAAAAATCAATACTTCCAGATGGCAATACTTCACAGAGACCAGTAAAACTCATCACTGGATTTAATTCTTTCTTATTCATATATTGAAGTAATAATCAGCACTAAGTGTCACTGCCTCTTACCTCTTCTTTCACAAGAAACTCTGTTTGGCATTAGATGAGGTGCCATCCAGTAGGCCGCTCTAAGCGCAGTTTCCTTGGTATCAAGTTGAATAGTGAGCACGGTTGACCAATCAGCACTATCAATTACAAACAGATGATGCTGAAAAAGATGCAAGGAACTCTATTGAAGCAACAATTGAGTGTGAAGGAGTCTCTTCAGATCATTTCAGTGCAGTGGATTACAGAAGTGTGGGTAAAGTGCATCATAATTTGGGGAGAAGTGTGTATCAATCACTGTCTTCTTGGTAGAAGCTAATCCTTCTAAAGAGTTGTACTTCTTATAGGTTTATCAGGAGGACACTTCCACAATTCCTTGGCATCTGTCAGGGCTTGCACATTATAAAGGTGGAATGTTGCCATTTTAAATCAAATTCTAAGAAACATGGCTTATTGATGCTTCATGAGTGTTGTTCTCATAAGAGCATCAGAGGTAGTGCATGCTGGTGCACTAGCTACTTATTAATCCTTTACCTCCTAAAAATTGTATATTTATTCTGATTGAATATGATACCCAAACATGTTCGAAGTCTGACTATTTGTCATCTGTTTGCATGATGATTATCCAGATAAAGTTATATGAAATGTGAATTTACATAGCCTCGACTGATGAAAGAAATAATTAGCAATGACTACCTATGAGGACTACCAAAAGTTACTTCATTTTTAGGTGGGAAGCTGGCCAACTAGTTTTGGTGGAGAGCGGTTTCTTTGTGTGAAATATTTCAGGGCCTCTATAACATTATTGTTTTGTATCAGCAATAATCAATGTTTCAAAATCCCATTTCAAAATGCCATACCCTCCTAGTGTACAAACAGAAGGCTCATGGCTGGAAAGTTGTGAATTAATTAATCCGAACCACTGTCATTTGCTCTGGGCAACCCTCCAGACTATCATCTTTCAGTATGCCATATCAGAAGGGGAAACACCATATGAAAATCGCGCTTGGTCACAACGCAAACGAGGCGGCTCAACCTAAACTGCTAGATCACATCACTTGTGGACAAGAAACCAGACATAGATACCTCATATTTTGGTGAAGTCCTTGAAGTAAGGATCTACCATAAGGGATGAGCAGGAGGATAGTAGTACTCCATGTATTCCTTTTTTGAGTGGGCAAAGATGAAAAGGCCACATAAGGAAGGTGAAGGAGGAAGGCAGGATGCCAGCTATAATTTCCTCTTTTGTGTGCTTGGGGAGGGGAAAAGAAAAATTCAAGGGAGGTGGGAGATAGTGCCAAATGGCCAGGAATTGTTTCCCTATTTGGGTTGGAGAGGGAGATTTGTTGTTATTTGTGGAGGTCCCTCCTGCCTCCCGCCTATCCCCTGCAATATAGGCCTACTGGGAAAGCACAGAGCTTGGAAAATGAACAGGATACAAAACATAACATTACAAACGGGCAGCTACCTACTCCAAGGTATACTCCACCTTGGGGTTCCAAGTGACGTCTTCAAGATTCTAGTGACCCGATATGATATTCCAGAGGTGGAGTATTTTGTCTGAAGAGTGTCTTTTAATTATTAAACTGGTCTGGTCCTGATGCAGCAGCCAGGGCAGTAATCATTCCAGTCATTTTGCTAAGCATTTGGTGAGAATTGTGCATCAGAGTTGATGAGGGATATTTTGGTCTGTAGGAATTACAGTTTTGGGGATCCTTGCCAGGTTAGTGGAAAATTACTATAATGGCCTCTAACATGGAGCTCCTCACAGGCCTTGACAAATAGCGCTGTACGTCTGGGTGCTAGGGTTTCCTACATCACGTCAATCAGGAGGCCATCTGGACAAGCTGCCTTTTTTGGGTACCTACAGGTCACTAAATTCAGTCTCCAGGGCAGAGCCTTTCTAGGGTCTGTCGGGATAGTGATTTTCATCGCTATTGAAGCATGATCTGACAGCATCATAGACAGCATCTCACATTGATCCACTATGGCACAGCCTTCGACTTGCTGGACCACAAAATCTTGCTCAACAGAATGGCGTCGGTAGGTGGACTTTCCAGAAATGCCATTTCTTGGCTCAGATCTTTTTTGGAGGGTCGCCAGTCTCGTGTCCACTGGGGTGACTGTGCTTCTGAGCCACAGACTATCACATGTGGAGTCCCCCAGGGAGCATGTCTCTCTCCCCTGCTGTTCAATATATACATTCTTCCCTTATGTATCGAGTTAGAATCGTTGGGGATCTTTTTCTGTAACTATACAGATGATTTCCAACTAGTCTTGAACATAACTAGGAACTATGAGGCTGACCAACAAACAGTAGCCGAAGCATATGAAGTCATAAAACAATGGATGTCAACTAATTGGCTCTGTTTGAATGCTGCGAAAATGGAGCTGATGCTCTTCGGCTCCCAGCATGCCCAATTCAAACTAAGCCCAGACTATAATTGTTTTATGATAGAAGGTGCTAAAATCAAAACCGTAAAGAAAGTTAAGACTTTGGGTACCTATATGGAGGAAAGTTTGGATAGTGAGGCACATGTTACTGCCATCACTACAAACACGAACTACCACCTAAAGGTTTTGAGACAAGTAGCCCCGTTGTAATCGGTAGAAAATCGCATAAAACTTGTGAGAGCAGTAATACTACCCCGCATAGACTATTGCAATGCACTGTTGGGGGGAGCTAATAAAGCTGACATCCAACAGTTGCAGAAGATACAAAATGCAGCTGTTAGAATCGTTTTCCAGATGAAAAGCTCGAAACCCACCAGTACGGCCAGAAGAAAACTTCACTGGCTTCCAGTGGCAGCTCGTATCCTATTTAAAATACTTACCACATGTCATAAATGTATTTTTGGAAACGCTCTGGCTTATTTGAAGGAAAAGATAAATGTCTATTAACCAAAAAGAAGCTTATGTTCCTCGGTTGGGTCTCTATAGCTTTGCCCAGGATAAAAAGGTCTTGTGGTTTAGGTAGGGCCTTTTTTGTCCGAGGCGCGCAAGCCTGGAATTCTCTTCCGACACAGATGCGCCTGACAGAAAACCACCTTGTTTTTCGTAAACAGTTGAAGACTATATTGTTTGAATAGAATAACTCCAGCTCTATCTGCAACTACTTCTGTCTTTCGGCACCTGGATGCCTGCGGGCTTTGGCGCCTTATAAGTGTAACTAACATAACATAAAATAACATATGGGAGTAACCAGTGGTCCAACCAAGCATAGCTGTGGTGACAGTGGGAGTAGATGGTGAAGTGTCTGTTGGATGTACTGTTCTCCACACATCCAACATTCAGAGTGCTTCCATTAGAGTGGCAAGCGTTACACAAGTGTTGGGCACATGTTTGAGTGAGGTGGTAGTGGATTGCTCTGTTGGGCTAGGGACCAATGGACCATCATGTATATGCCTTTGGGATCTGCTATTGTGGTCAGTTCTGTAAATGGGATTTATTTTTATTGAGAAGGATAGATACCCCTCAGCCCCTTTCTATGGTCTGGTGCATGGAATGCATGACCCACCCCTGCCCTACATAGCATGGTAAATTCTGGTTTGTCAAGGTTCTCTTGTAGGAAGAAATCACCTTGTTCATCTCTCATAAAGTTCAGCATTCTGCGTCTTTAATATGGTTACCCAGTCCCTGGATGTTCAGTGTAATGCATGCGAAGATGGCCATCCCCAGCAGATTGTAGTAGTGCACCATTCTCGCCCCATTCACCATAAGCTAGTGTATCCCCTGTGCCCAATACTAGACTTTCTCCAGGACAAATGGGGCCCAGTCGTAGGGATCCACATTCATCTTTGAATAACATGCCCCTTGTTTCACAATCAGTATATTCACTCCACTGCTTAAAATGGTCGATCAGACTTTTTAGTCCGTCTTGAGTGTAAACTAAACAGCAAATTACCATACGTTGCAACAAGCAAACAAACATTGGGCCCTGTAGGAGAATTCCAATAAGAAAAAGGGAATCCCAATGTAAGTGGCAGAACAGATCACAACATGCACCCATGTTCAGTATTTAAAATAGTGACAGTCAATTTGAAAGCACTATTTATGTTGCAGTGGGGGGTATACAATGGACCACCAACCTTAGTGGTCATTCTAGGAGATTATACTTCATCGATGCAGAATATGGTATGTGGGCCCGAAGAGCCTTAACGAGTCAAAGGAGTTGGTAGTTGTAATGGGCTGAGCGAATATATGGGAATGGCAGTTGGCTGTATGTGGGGAAGGTGGGGTATCCTTTTTTATTCCTATACTGTATACACTTTCCACCACTTTTCATCATCCGACAGTAACAAAGGGGTATTTTAAGGTGATCACTGAGTCAACAAGCCAACAGTGTCCTACTCAGTTCAGTTATTTGCTACCTGTGCAGCTGATTCCTTTCTGGATCTCTTTCCCATGGCGTGGGTCAGGCCATTGGGCTGTCACCCAACTTTTCCCAATAGTATAGTGATCCTTCAGGGCATTGCGGATGTTGTGTCCCACTCTCTGCACTATGGTGGTCTTCCTGTTTTGGGATCGAGTCCATAGAGACTATTTGATGCCTCCCTTGCAGACTCGAATAAGAGCATTTGCTTCTGGTATTGAAAGCACCAAGTACTTGAGCTAGCAGGGATGGTCTGATGTGTTGCAAGCCTTGAACACTAGGTTACATTGTCTGTATCTCTTGGAGATATCTACCAAGAAGTCATTCAACATGCCTATGTTTAGTTCTTCTGCGTGAATTGTGTTGTTGGATCGAAAGGCTGTCATTACGTACAGCTTGTGTTGAAAGTTCAGGCATTGTATTGTAATTATTCTCTGACATTCCCATTTGTTAGGCTTTGGGATTGGCGGTTTGTGTGCTCTCTTGATAATATAATCTCTTGAGTTGGATAGTTTAGCTCATCTTTCAGTAGCTTATACCGGAAGCCTTCCATACTGCCCCTTACATGTTTTCTGGAACTCCGACCCGATGTACATTGTTTCTTCTAGAGCAATTTTCTTGGTCCTCAATTTTGGCATTGAGTCTTTCGATTTCTTTGATCGCTGAACCTAACTCCGTAGAGAAGGCATTATGCTCATCTTCAACCACACATATCCATTGCTCATTCTGTGTGGTACAATTGGCTTGAAGAATGAAGCGATTGTTGATTTCTTTAATTTCTTTCAGTATGTTGTGTGCTGCGGCATTGATTTCCTATGTGCACTGTTTGAGCATCTTCATTTCTGTGACGATTGCCTGTAGTTGTATAGATATATCCATTTTGTTCTGCTGTCTGGTTGATTTGCTTGAACTTCAAATTTTCACTTTATCCATATTGTCTCTGTTTGTACACCCGAGTCAGAGTCCAAGGAGTGGCCAGGCATATGCAGGGGAGGGGCCAGGCAGGTGTAGGTCCTAGTAGGCCACCATTCTCTCGGTCATGAGCAGGTAGTCACTGGGGGCTTAATAGGTAGCTACCTCCACTGAGCAAGACTATTGTCATCCACGAGCACCGTCCAGCAATGCAGTAGTTGCAAGGATATTTATCTCACGTGATGATATATGGGCAACCCGTTGACTCAGTGGTGAGATGTGATGTATTCTACAGTTCGGCTTTTGGCTGTTGTCTCTTGCTTTTAAATACTAGTAAGCTCTGGTCTAGTTGACCCACGACTGTGGTTCTAAGGACTTCTCCCTTTCTTCCACAATATCTTGGGTTTCCTTCTCAGGCAGCACACTGAAGAGAGTATGGCTCTAATTAGGACATGTTCATGGCCATTCTATCTGCAGAACATCTTCTAGTTGGTTGGCCTAATCGAGATAAAGAACGTGGACGTACAGCTCTATACATCCACAGTAATACACAGAGTGATTAATCCCATAGCACAGTGTATTGTAGCATTAATTTCTGTGTGTGACACTAGGCTCTGTAGTGGGTACTTTTTCTTTTCTGTGGGGAGTGTATCTTCCAATTTTAGGCCACCTCATTATTTGAGGGGATCGGGTTCGTTCTTGCAGCCGCCCGTGCATCACCGAGTATTTGCTTGGGCCATCTTCAAAAACTCCTGGATGAACTCAACTGCCAGGCCTCATTGCCAGTACATGCTCAAGCGTCATCTGGTCTCGAGAACTGCAGGGTTCGGCTCCTCAATTGGGCATCAGAGCTATGTTCAGCATGGCATACCGAACCGCTCCGAGCACCACTCTGTCTTTGCTCTGCCGTTGCATATCAGCCCATACCCACCTTCCTAACCTCTGATCCGGGGGGTTGTTGACACGGAAGGATCTTCTTATTCGCTGAGACCATACTCATCACACCACCAGCAGCCACATCCATTGCCCACCCAAAGGCACTGGGTGCCCTAGGGAGTGCACACCTTTATTGGTGTGTCAATCTGGGCTACGAGTGGGTCAGTTTGTGTGCAACTGTATCTCCCTGTGAGGACATTCATCAATAGGCAGCCATTTTGCTCGGCCTCTCGAGCACCCCCTGCGGCAAGGTCAACATTTTAATTAATATTTTGCAGATGGCCTCAGAAAGGATTCCTTTACCATCATCAAGTTGTGCTCACCTCTTATGTGGTGCCAGGTTGCATGGGGCACATTCGACTCAGCCCTTCTACCTTCTGAAGTTGATAAATTGAGTATCATTCAATTGGGCAATAATACCAGATATTATTGCAGCAATTCGAAGCCATAGAAATCCAGCATGAAGGGCTATATAAAACATTATATTCTAGATAAACCTGATATTATTGAGACATCCCTGGGGCTACTTTTATTCATATTATTGTTTCACTCACTCAAATGCCTGGATGCAAAATAAAATCTTGGGTTAGAGGTAAAGAATGTTACTTTTCCAAAGGGAAACTGTTTAATTCAGGGTTGCATTCTCGGACTTCTGATTAGTAATAGGTGCCTGGAGGTCCAGCTTGTGTACTTCAACCGAGTATTTTCACAGAAGGTGACGAACGCAGTTTCAGATATTGATGTTGCATTGCTAGTCTTGACCCTGAATGGACAAAGCCAAATTGGACTCATTGGCTGTGTGCACAGTCACACATATGATAAAAACAGAATTCAAAGTCCAGAAATATATGGGATTTGGTCAAGATAATCTGGATTTAGTGAAAACATGTTAATGCAGTGATATTCGGCAGGTGATTTATCCCAGATTTAGCAAGGAGGAATTTATATTATCTAAGCAATCTCAGTAGGCAGAGGTTGTCTTTCAACAGCATGGAAGGTCCTACTGCCACTCCACTTGTGAGAGCCTATAAAGCTAACATTTTGCCTGGTCTCCATAATTGGGCCCCTTTGAGAGGGAACCAATAGTCTAAGCCACTACTAACCACCCTGTAGTGCAGAAGAGACAGTGTGGGGCTCGGGTAGCCAACATACCATTAAATATATGTTTATTGGCCGCAAATCTGAACAGCAGAGCAACAATGTTTTACTAAAAGAATAAAATGGCTGATTCTTCAGTGATAGTATTCTTGTGACCAGCATTTGCAAAGGTACACTGTGCACTCTGCTAGAACCGGGCACCTGCTATGTTCTGCTTGGTTACACACAAATATCAGTGGTGAATGTAACAGTCATAAATGGCAAAACAGCCCTTAATAGCCTCCAAACACAGGCAAATAATAATAGGTGAAATGTATGTCTAAGTGTTGGTAATGACTGAATCGGCTGCCTCCCACATGGATGTCAATAGGAGGGTCCGCCCGGGGTTATTTTGGCACTAGAGCGCCCCCCCGGGGGTATTTAAGGGGCAGGGAAGGTTCGGGAAGCAGGCGACGGTTCATTGTATTAGTTTTAAAAGCTTGTCGGATTGCAATTTTTCGTCCCTGTCATTTTGCTGGGGCCCTCTCCTTTTAAATTCTTTTGCCATTTGGTCGGTTTATATAAAAAAAAATTAAAAAATGGGGAACATGGTTGTATTTGTTCTTTAATTAAGAACATATAGTCTTCCTTCTCCACGTTTTTTTTATCTGTACTTCTTGGGATATTTCTTTTCTGACAAGCTCTGTGGCGCAGTCTCTTTCTGTTCTAAATTATACCTAATGATATCCACTGTTGGCTCTCTTTATATTGGTGGGGGGCCCATTGTCTTTTCCAGCCCACTCAGTTTCTTTATTTAGTTTGTTAAGTTCTAATTTTTAGGGGACACTTAGTATTATCATTGGCTCCTTTTTCCTTTCATTTTCCAGCGCTTTATAGCGGGGCAAGGTTCGGGTCCTAGGAGTCATCTCAGTGGGGCGTTGCGCGGTCTGCGCAGCTTCTCTGCTTTAAAGTATGGCGGACCTGGGAGCCCAAAAGAAGGGGTTGGTGGATGCCAGGGCTCTTAGGGAGGCCTTAGAGATCATTAGCAGGGCAACTGAGGCCCAGCTGAAAGGGGCAGTGATTGAAGTTACAGGAGAAGGGGAGGAAGGTGGGGGTAGGCCACAAAGGAGAGCAGCAGCAGATGGGGCTCTCGCGGCAGTGGTAGCTTGCACCCCTGCTGCTGGTAGAGGCAAGGTTTGGGAGTCCAGGGGCAGGAAGATGAGGAGGGAGATTGATAGAAGAGCATCCAGGGGGGGAAGTGCAATTGGGTGAGGGGTCAGAAAGAGTTGTGGGGCAGAATGATCAGGTGAAGAGGGGGGAGGATATGAGGGTACAGATAGGGGCAGGTAGGGGGAGCCACAAAGGTGGTGGTGATGGAGTGCAGAGGGGGGGTGTCAGGACAGAAGGAAAAAGGGGGTAAATACCTGCAGAAGAGCACAGGTGGAAGGAGCAGAGAGAGGTCCCCATCAATTAGTGAGGTGAGGGAGGGGCTCAGAACGCCCCCCCGGCTAGGAGAATTGCGGGCAGAGGGCACTCCGCAGCCCCTGCTGTTCCAGAGGATGAATATGGAGAGGTTTTAAGAATGGACCCTCCTCGGTCGGCACGCGGACAGTCTAGAGGGCACAGCACAGCCCCTAGCGATGAGGACCACAGGGTGGAGGAGAGTACACCTCTCCTGAGAAAAGAGGACCAGGAAGGGGTTTCTGCGGCCCCGCCGAGAAGACGCCAAGGGAGCAGGGGGCGGACGCCGCGGGCTCACAGGAAGAGGATCCACTCAACAGGAGCATGAGATTGCATCAGCAATGGTATTTCAGGGGTGATGAAGTTGGGATGGAGGAATATGTGGGGCAATGGGAGGAAGAAGGTTATAGGGCGGCAAGGGGGAGGGGAAAGGAGAGAAGCGGTTTTAGGTGGGATTGTGAAAGACAGGAGTAAGGGGGTTGGGGGCAAGAGGTCGGGGGAACAATTGGCTGGGTGAGACTGCTGACATGTTTTGTCCCCGCAGTAGGAGCCCAGTAAGAAAAGAGATGAGGAGCATCGGAGTGGAGGTCAGACTGCAGACGGGAGATGGCAGGTTGGAAAGGGGTGAGCGGGAAAGGGACTGGTCAACTGCATGGCAGAGGGGGGACACGAGAACGGGGGCAGGGATTGAAGGGGCTGGTTTGCAAGGGGAGAGGAGAGAGATTGGTGTACAGGGTATTGGAGCCTTGGTGGGTGAAAATGGAAATTGTTCGGTGGAGGTACAAACGGAAAGGGTGGTTGAGCCATTGGCGCTCGAGGTAATGGTTTCGAAAGAAAAAGAAGGTGAAGTGAAGGGCAAGGAGAAAAAGCTACCTTACATTGGCATCACGAAACCTTTGGGTGCGCACTTGATGACAGCGACTAAGGATAAGATTCAGGCTGGGGAATTTGTGGATGTTTTTAAGCTGCTTCATAGGGAAGTGAGAGCTAAGGAGGGTTCTAAGGAAGAGGAGAGAGAACTGGCCTCGCGTCCAAGGGTCCCAGTGACAATTTGTAAATTGGACGTCAGCATTTATTATTTATGCCAGTGTCTATTGTGAGAAATTTTCAGAGCGATGCGTGGCACTGCTAAAATACATGGATGTGATTAGGAAGGCATTTACAAGTTTTGGGGGTTTTGCGTAGGTGCGTTACGACGAAGAATTCAGAGCGAGGATGCCAGAGGACAGTCAGGCGGTTCCAACGGTACACACGGCAAGCAGCTTACCCGTGCCTTACTGGCCCTTTCTTGGTCGCCCTGGCCCAGAAGGGGTGGGGGTAGGAGGCAGGGGTCAGCCCTCAGCAGCATGTTGGGCTTTCAATAAAGAAGGCTGCACGAGGATGATGTGCAAATTTAAACACGAGTGCAGCAGGTGTGCAGGTCGGCATCCGATTACTTATTGTTTTCAGGCAGGGGACAGTGGGGCAGGGCGAGGAGCGGGGCGAGGAGGTGGGGGGGAGGACCGAATGCCAGTTAAACTGGGGGGTGCCGGTAGGTCGGGCTCAGTTTATCGGAAAAGGAGGGGGGGCACAAAGTGTGGTGAGACATTTTGGGGGCGATCCCAAGGGGGTAGGAGAGGGGTGAGGAGGAAGAAGTTTACTTAGGGCGGGGGAGGGCCGCAAGGGGGGATGTAACTGTGAAAATGTTAATGGGTGGTGGCCGTCGTTTGGATGGCACGGACAACGGTGGCCAAGCCCTCACCATTGCCACACGACAAGGTGAGTAAGCTTTAGGGGGTCGGGAGAGGGTTATTAGCGGCACAGAGTAAATACGGAGAATGACGGAGGTTAAGAGGAAATTGCAACTTCAAGCGTGCAGTAGTAGCCCCGGTTCGCAGGAGACAGGGCGCACGTTAGGGTGGGAATTGAGTAGGCACAGCACGGGAGGAACTTGGCTCATTTGAACTTAGGTGCAGCTGGGGGGATTGAAGGGAGGTGACTGCATGGACGGGGGTGCGGGAGCGCCCCTGGTGCAGCAGGGGGAAATTATGAGATGGGACTGCATGGACGCGGGTACACTAGGGCCCCTGGTGCAGGTGGGAAAAATGGGTTAACGGACGCAAGGTGCTGGAAGAGTAAGTTAGATGGATGGGACTGCATGGACGGGGGCGCAGGTTTGGCCCCTGTTGCAGTGGTGGAGAGGAGTAATGAACAAAAGAGCCTGCATGGACGGGGGTGCACTAGGGCCCCTGGTGCAGGTGGGAAACATGGGGTAGTGGATGCAAGGCGATGGAAGATTAAGTTATATGGTGTGGACTGCATGGACGGGGGCGCAGGTTTTGCCCCTGGTGCAGTGGCGGAGAGGAGTAATGAGGAAAAGGGCCTGCATGGACAGGGATGCACGTGGGCCCCCAGTGCAGGGTGGGCAACACAGGGCCATAGTAGGAAGGTGAGGGAAAGTGGGGGGCAAGGGTGAGCAGGAGGGTAATAGGATAGTGGGTAAAGGGAGTGTAAGTGGGATTAGGTGCATTTGTTAAAGGATGGGTGTTAAAGGTGGGTAGTATAGGGGGACAGGTAGGAGAGGACCGGGGGTGTTTCCGTAGAGGGAATAAGGAGATGGCCAGGTGAGGATGGCTTGCTGGAGGAAGGTGTTAGTAGCAGTGGGGGAAAGGTTGAGGAGGGTGGAACTCATTGACTTAGGATGGGTAAGGCACCTGAAAGTAGCTGGTTGGGGCTTATCGGTTGATAAGGTGAAGATTTTAGGACGGTAGATGTCTGGGAAGCACAGGGTACATTAGGGTTTGGGTAAAGGGAGCTGTTTGAAATATGGTCAGGGGTATAGGGGAGGGTGGAATGTGGTGGGGTGGTCGCGAATGGAAAGTGACATTGTAATTTCTTTTTCAGATGCTGCGCGGAGGTCAGGGGAGATGCCACAGCCTTGGTTTGTGGGCCACGCTTTTGTTAAGTGGGCAGGGAAGGAGGCAGAGAAAAGGGTCTTTTGGCAGGCAATTGGGTTGCAGCCACAAAGTGGCATTGGTGTGATGGTCCAGTTTAGGGGGGGTTTTCTGGGATCAGCTGCTACCTATATTGGTGGGGTTGAGGGAACGCTATGGGTCTCCAGTGGGGGTGATTATTCTTACAAGGGGAAAATGACCTGGTAAGAGATACAGGCAAAATGAAACTGGATTTGTTATGGGTCAGAGAAACGTGGCCTCAAACATGTGTAGTTTGGACTAAGTTGTTGCCACGGAGAGTTGGAGGGGAGCGAGAAGTGAGGGAGCGATAGAGCGGGCAAGGAAGGGGATAAACAGAGAAATGGTAAAGTTTTGTGCCTCGGTGGCCGTGGTTTTGGACCACAAAGAAATAGTTTATGAAGGCTTCATGATATTTAAAGAGGATGGTGTCCATTTGTCAGTTTTTGGAAATGCTCATTATTTGTCGGAGTTGACCTGGTTGGTGAGAGATATGGTAAAGAGTTTGAAGTAGAAAGGAATGGTGAGGAGGTGGGGCAGATAGAACACCTCAGTGGAGGGATTTTCTGTTGCCGGGGTCATGGCCCCTTTAGATGTGGGGGGAGGGAAGCACAAAGGGGGAATGGCGCGGGAAAGGATGGGGGTGGTGCTGTTTGCACAAATGGGCTACCCCAGGGGAACAGGTATTGAACCTGAAGGGGCATGGCCTCGGGGAGAAAACGGGACGCATTGAGAAGTGGTAAGGAGACGGTAGGGACCAAGGGATAGTAGTGGATTTATTTAATTATTTAATTGTTGGGAAAAATGAAAGTGTTGAATTATGAATTGGTTGTTTGTTATTTTGTAAGGACAGGGAGCCAGGTAAGTGGTTATTTATAAGCTTTGGGCTGTCACATTAAAGCAACCGTTTCCACTATAAATGAGTCTGGGTTTTTGTGCAGTAAGCCAAAAATCGCATGCAACAGGAAGAAAGAACACTCAAGTTGATGTGTTCATGGACAGAATTTGATACTGTGACAGCAGGTACCCTAAGGAAGGTCATAGAAAGTTGGAGTTAGGAGTGACTCTCCAGCAATTAGTGGCTGGTCCTGCAGGAAAACCATTGGAAGCAAGTGAAGATCCAAACTGTTATGCGTTTGAAAGTGGGGTAGTACTGTGCAAACTCAAAGGAGGACATGGTATCCACAGAATGTGCCAGAAAAAGAAAAGGTAGATTTTGGACCTAGCATGCAATACAATTGTTCACAAGATGCTGGCCAATTAATCGGAATAGTTTGCACGGTGCACTTAAACAGTGCACCCCTAATGCTGGTAAGTCAAGTTCACGTCAAGCAACAGCAGTGAACGTGAGAAGGAAAATTGAAACAATCAACAGGTGCTGGCACTGCATGAGGCAAAGGGGGTGGGAAGAGTCTCTGCAGGTGAAGGCGCAGTCAAAAAGCATGGGATGTGAGAACTCTTTTGACCCAAATTACACCTTTATTGAGGAAAAGGTTCTGCCATAATGGACGTGATATTCCTCAAGGGCGTTGGGAGTGAGGGCACTTGCAAGTAAGACGGTAACTGCTGGTCCACCATAGCACATGTTTATTATATATGTGTCAGCACAAAGGTTCTGCTTTGACCTCCTAATATTGACCCATTTCTTGCACTGCTGATAAAAGCAACACATATGTCAATTATGCTCACATATTGGCAATGTACACACATACAAGGTGCACCTTCTACAATTTCCTGAATTCACAAAATTTAAGAGATGGCTAGACTAGCAGCACCTACACGCCAGTCTAGCCACATGTTATTACATTTTGTGAATTTAAGCCAATGTTCTGTGTCAGGCTCTCCAGGGACCTACGGCAGTACTGTATCGAATAGATACTATAAATAATACTACTGTATAAGTACTGTGAATGGCAAAAGATCATATTTTAAGAAGTACTCTATTACTATTCTGTCACTCCAACTTGTGGCTTTTGCAGTTTTCCCTGCTTTCAATGTTGTTCTTTCAGAGCTTAGAACAACATGAGCACTGTGAAGAGATCATAATGTGACAGGTTGAGTATACATGATAAAGCAAGAATGATTAGTATTATTACATGGCTAGACAGACATGTTGGTGCAGCCAGGCTAGCCATGTCTTACTGTGGCATGAAATGTTCTGCTGGTCATCTATGATAAAGCAAGCATGATACATTTTATTTTATGTCTAGCATAGCTCTCAACCATTTCTGTCACAAAGGCGGGTGAAAACACACAAATTTGTTTTTGGCGGGTGAGAACCCATTGAAATGAATGGGCGTGCAGGAGGCTTGAGGGGTGAGTCATCTCTTTACAAGGCGGGTGACACCCACGAAAAGCATGTGAGTTGAGAGCTATGTGTACAGACTGGCCTACATTGGAGCAGTCAGTTTAGACATGTTTTCATATTATGCATGGCATTTTTAATGGCAAAGTCAACAGTAGTATGGTCTTACATGCTGGTACTGGCATACATTGGCAGTGCCAGCTTAGACCGTTTTTTTTAAAAATCTTTTTTAATGATTTTACAACAGCTTAAACAGAGAATTATATACAACAGGCAGTCATATAAAAACACAATTAAAACATAGGGCATCAGAACTACCACTATGCAAATGAAAACAAAAATGGGTTTAAATTACAGGATCCAATGGGCTTGTTTGATGTGAGCTGGCTGTTTGAGTATGTTTATGGATGGTGCTTCTCTATCCATACTATTTTCATCTGTGCCATGGCCCATATTCCCATTCCAAGATGGTCACGGGCTCGTTGAGCTGGCCTTGCCGCAGTCACATCTACTTTCATAGTCAGGTGATATGTGTACATAAATATGGCGCCTGTCAGCAAGCTTATTAACATCCAGGACGTGTTTCTCTGGGTTTCAAAAAAATGGAAGCAAGTGATTGCCGTAAGGAAGGTAAGGCATGTGTTTCTGTGCGCGGTGCAAGTGCTGTACATTAACTTTGTGGGTTCATAGCTTAAATACTGATATAGGTTTCACTGTTCGGTTACAGTTTTGGAGTGAGAACGTTCCCTCATAAGAACTGTCCACGTTGCTACTCACGGAGTTCCTCCCATCAGGTGTTTTTTTTAACTTGCAATTCGGATTAAGAATTCTATTGTGGTCATTGCACGTTGAGGGCTTGTTTTGTTCTTTGTTACAGACTCTGCTGCAGTGAGGGACCACCCGGCATGGAAACCCGCGCTCAGGATTAGTTATATTTATTTGCACAATTGATGAAAATGTTGAGCATCGGTATGTTCCTCAAAACTGTTTACTCTCTTGTGTTTTATTGTGTGTATTATTAGTTCCCAAACCGTTTATACTTGTTAATTTTTTACAGATTGTTCATTGGAGAGAACAAAATAAATTTTGCACCCAAAACTCGAGAAGGCATTTTTTTGAACTTTCCTTCCCCATAAACAACTTCCTTTGTTTTTTTTTGTTTTTTTTAAACTCTTTCTTTCTCATTTTCAACAAGTTACAATAAATAACAGAATTAACATCCTAAATCATTGAACTACCAAAATACACAGTAGTGAAAACAAAATAAAACAGAATTCCAAACCATAACTCTGTATTCCACCATATGAAAGTCAAGACCAACCTAAAACAAAGCCAGATGCACCAGACACATGATGACAAAAGACAGACAAGACCACACAAAACAACCACAGAGACAACACAAACCCCTTCCCAATACATTAATGTTATTTGAAAAAAGACCAATGCACTCCAGAACCTAATCTAGCCTCATCCATAAAGGTCACTAAAGCTTTGTTTTCTGATTAATCGTGTCGGAGTAGATAAGCATTGGTCTGCGCGCATACATCGAGTTCTTTGGACTAATTGTATGCACATGTAAAATGATCAGGTGGATGAGTTGATACCCAAGTACAACTCAAGGTGTATATGAAAAACCGGATGCTTGTTTATATGTTTTTTTATGTATTAATTTTTTCGTCATGGGTTGCACACAAATGCATATTATGTACATTGGAGAGGGATACTTCTGGTGTCATAGGCTGGTTATCACATTCCGTTTGATGTGGTTGCAATTCATGTTTTCCAAAACCAATTGATTGAGTTTTTGTATGTTTCTAGTTCTTACTTGTACTGGGAGAAGCTGTTTTTCCTCAAATATTTTAATATGTGTTTCTTTTCTTAAGATGTTCGACTATAACCGGAGATGAAATGAAATTATTATTTTTGAAGACATTGCATTAGCACGTGATTAAATGTTGAGATGGATGTTTGGCAGAGACCCCTGTAGAAATGGAACAGTGTGGCACCTCCTATTGGTGCTAGTCCTCTAGTAAAAACCCTGAGGTTTTTAGATTGTAGAGTTCAGTTCATGGTGAGAACTCGCAGGTTCAGTAGGGTTGTATTTCCTCTAATTAATACGAATCAGTCATTATTTCGATTCCATGACATTGTCCATTCCCCAAATGCCAATTTCCAAGTTCCCAAATGCCAACACATGTTTCAACTGTATCTAGGTGTTTCTCAAGGTGGGGGCTAATTATATATAATTGTAGCCAACAGCAATAACAGTAGAAAAACACATAATACAAAGAAAAAACAAACAAAAAGAAAACCAAAGACAACCCTGAAAAATAATGTACATCCATACAAAATATTTGGATTCACGAAAAATGTATAACAGTAAGTAACAGAGGAAAGGAGGGGAAAGAGGAGATAAACAAAAAAAGAGAGAGTCACAATAGGTATATAATTGTTTGATATATTGTAACGTTTATAACGTAAAGTTCCATGGTGTTCTTTAATTTGTTTTCAAACTGGTGATCCTACTGCACATGTTACCCCAAAGTCACCTCTGTGTATGCACAGTTATACTCAAAATTCCTGGAAAATGATTCCAAATTCAAACTGAAAATGTCAATTTATGTACTAATCTAAGTAAGAAATATAAAATCACCCATGTGACTCAAATGTAACTAACACCAGGTTCCAGGTTCAAAATGTAAATGGCAATTTTGATGTTAATACAAGTCAGCAATATAGATTCACACATGTGACTCAAATGTGACTAACACCATTGGTTTGACCAATTCAATCCTTATTAATCCCGTTGTGATGATAACCACCATCTGCTGCTCACCTTTTCTGCAAAAAGGGTTGTGTAGGGGAGATCCTCTGCTAAGATTTGTTTAGGTAGAGTAAGTGGTGGGAGGCATATCCAAACCACCGCCCCTCCTAGACGATTTAGATTGCAAAAAATACATTAACATATGGAAATGAGCATGGGATGGTGTAGAGGGAGTGGGGTGTGTCATGGGTGGGGATAATTGGTGGGTGTGGGAAATCATACAGGGGAAAGTTACTCAGTAATGTTGCAATTGAATTACATAGGATGTAATATACATATATACATGACTGTCATAACCTGAACTAACATCGGGTTTGCGAGTAGGCCTGAATCCTCGCAGGCTGTGTTTTCACAAACGCCAAACAACGAGTCCTTATCCCTCACCTCACCATTGCATCCAGTTTCCCAGGCGCGGCAAAGGAACACGCATATGCCTCCACATCAGTTAGAACTAATTAGGTAGTAGTAATGCATGCAGCCAAAGTATTGAAGAGCTGTGGCCTAGTACCAAGGTCATGTTCCTGGGAGCAAAGGCAGAGGTCTTGGGATGCCAAAACATTAACCAAGATTTAAGACACTAGCGCCTCCCAGAGCGATGGTCACTCTATTTGAACTACCAGATGCGCAGTTAAATGGGCTCTACATCCTTCGTAAACTTGATTGATTAGTGGGACACTATGTTCACTTCTGTGGAAGGGAACTGATAAAGGGAAAACAGAGAACAACATGTTCTATGTTTTATGCCAAGGAGAGCTGTGAATGATGCCCATGCATTGGGGAAGGTATGATGGGGCGCCAATGTGTCTCGGATGAGAAAAGGGCTGAATTTGTTCACATGGACCAGGCTGACCTCGAAGTTGCCCACTGAGTTCACGTTGATAACGAGGTGCTTGTCACGTGGTTAGAATCGAAGATAGGGTGGTGCCAGTTGATGTTAACTAATCGCATTGTAGCATTCCATGATGGACAAAGACGTTACTCATGTGTGGGGAATAGGAGTGAGAAGACAGCAGAACCAATCGGAGGATGGGCTATCTGTAATTATTTGCATACATATAGGTGGCAGCCAATGAGGGTGGGGGATTAACACTCTGCATCATGTGCGTCATGAGTGACGATATGTGAGTTTATAACCTGCATCTTGTAAGAAAGAGTTCAGAGAGCTCTTTGCCAGTGGATTTGTAATACCCTGTCGCCTTTTCCATTTGTATACAAAATAGGGTGCACCTAGCCTATTTTCCTAGCTGGTGGTATTTTCTCTGTCTGATCTCTGGGAGTTGCCCTACATTTTTGGTGACATGTGATCCCAATGACCCCCGCGAAGACGGAGGATTCCTGGCCACACATCCGGAGGGGCCACACTCACATGCAACAACCAGTCCCCCTAGTGCACAACCTTTGAGAGGTTTACAGGAGTCCTGTTATCAGAATTCCATAATTCCTGTCTGTTCTTTGTAGTGGTCTCTGTCCCCGGATTGTGCAGGCTGTTGACAGGACCCCGTGACGGAGGACTTCGGGTGAACACACAGATGTAAGCGCACCCCATTTTGGAGAAAAATAAGTGCAGTATGAGGGGGGAGTATGAGTGTTGGGAAGTGTAGAGGAGAGTGGGTATATGTATGGGGGATGAGGAGAGTTTGGTTTGATGACGTAGAGAACCATGTGGTGGTGTATATATTTTTATTACAGTTTTTATATTATGGTTTGTGGAGTAACAGTATCCTTTCGTTAGGTAATAGGGGAGAAGACAGCATTGTATAATGGAAGAAAAGAGGATATGGATAGAGGCTCTGCATATTTAGTGAGTCTGGGACATCTCCGTCTAGTATGTAGGGGGCTGTGAGAGACCCTTAGTGGCCTGAGATCTCCTCACCTGATATTGTCGAGGTGTTGGAATGGAAAAGTAGAATTTATTGTGATGTTATTGTTGGCGATTGTTTTTGGGATGTGGTTAGTAGTGTTTGACGTAGGATTGAAGTGTCATATAGGAAAGGTGTAAGACGTGTGTATGTTTTTGTGTGTGAGCAAAGAGGGGTGGTTGTGGGGTGCAAGAACAGGGTACGGGGAGGGATATGGGTTGTTGGGGCAGCATAAGGGTATTGGCAATATTGTAAAAATACTGACGGGGAAGGGTAGCTATCATGAAGCCAACAACTCTGTTGGATTACATGTGCAATGCCCTCCCGTTGTATTGAGATAAGATTCTTAAATATCATAGGGAATGGTGTGCAGATAAAAGGGAGGGATATTTAAGCCCTGGCCGGACCTGGGCACTAATGATGAAGAGATATTAAGTCACATGTATACATTCTTAACAGCTAAATATAAGGGAATAAAACTAAAAAACAGAATGGAGGTATTGAAATGGTGGAAGATTTGGACGATTGCTCCACCGACTCTTCCAAGGCAGTACGTGAGGTGCTCACCCCCTGCAGTACTATTACCATTGCGGTTATTGTCCCAAGCACCCCGTGGCCCTGACAGAAACAGACAGGTGTGCTCCATTAGGATGCTACCCTGTGCGTGCTGAGTCAGGATACACTAATCCCATGTATGTCCCATTGCCCACTACAGTACCCGCTGCCAACCACGTCAGCTCACTACCAGAATCTTCCCAACCCCACATCGTCAGTAGCTGGGAGGGGTAAAGGGCCGATGGGAGATGACACAAAACCACACAAAGAGTTGGTGGATGCATTAAGGAAGGTGGAGGGGGAGTTGGCGTGGCTAAAATTAAAACAACAGGATGGAAAACGGACGCCTATAAGAGTGGACGAATGAAAGGCAGGAGACATTCTGTTTTGCATAGATAGCAGAGCTATGAAAGATGTGCACATAGAAAAGGAACGTGAAGATAGAAGGAGGCGGGAGGGGGATGCGGATTATGGAGCAGCCAGGTAAGAGGAAGAATATGATTATGTACATGAAGGAGAAGAGGAGTGGGATACGGTTGATGAATTGGAAGGAGAAGAGCAATCACCTGTAGTACCCACACCAATGGAGAGTTTGTTGGTACCTAGGTTACGTAACAGGTTTGGATGAATGGGAGTAGCTAAGAGATTGTTAGTGGGCAGTGGTGTAAGTGAGTGGGAGCGTTTGGGAGCGGTGCTTCTCTACTCTTTTAAATTAAGTTGTAGTGTTCCTATACTTTGATTTTAAATCAATACCATTCTGGAATGGTTTCTTTTTAAAATTGTAGGAAGAAGTTGAAACTTGCACTTTCAGTACACTACACTGAACGTTCCCTATGGTGCATGTGTTTGGGGTTTTTTATTGGGTGTGGGAGAGGGTGTGGTGATGGTGTTTAGGTGGAGTGGGTGCAGGCCAGCAGGGAACATAGTTCATACACTTCGACCACTAGTTGTGAGAAGGAAGAACACTGGAAAATGATTGGCACACAGTTCCCATTGTTACACAAGGGCCCACGGAGAGCACAGTATATCCCATGGGCACACAAGGGCAATAACCTCAATAACCTCATAAGGACACTGCCGTCCCTCAAAGCTAGGGTGAGTAAGTAGATATATGCATTTGAAAAGCACACAATTGGGGCTACCTTGACTGTAGGGGATTAGAAAAGTGTGTTTGTGTTCATACTGGGAGATCAGGCTGATGACATATCGTTTAAAGCAGGGTATCCAGGTGTGTAGTTGGGTGATGATAGCCATGACCAAGCACATTTTAATGACATTAGGCCGCAAGGATGGGCGCCGTTATGGCGTGCGTACCCAAACACACTTCAGTCGATTATGCAATGAACAATGCACGATGATGAGGATCCTGCCCAATATATATTACACAGACAAGAGATGTAGCGGGCACAGACAGGGGACACATGGGATCAAGCGATTCAATTTGTCTATTTTGTGGTTAAAAGAGGTGCATAAGGCACTCCATAAGATAGTGGGGATTGAGGCAAAAGGCTGGGCGGAAATTCAGTCTATTATTATTAATCACTGTAAATGGTTGAAAGAAAAGGAGAAGGAAACGGTGCAGCGAGCACAAGCAGAGAAAGCAAAACTGGTTCAAAAGAAGTTAGCGAAGGTTGCATTGAAGAGGGCCATGACAGCAGTGCAGACGGAAGGGTCGACAGACTTTAGGGCGATCCAGGTGGATGTGCATGCAGCACCAGGGTGGGAAGGAGAACACTGGACAGGTGCATACCAACCTCAATATCAAGAAGGGTTTCCAGGGGAGATTAAGGGGGGGAGGGGGATTTCTGGGCACCCAGAGAGGGCGAGGAGGTTTCAGAGAAATGGGACCACGAGAAGGAGCAGGCCAGGGTTGGACAAGTGAACGCATGGGCCATTTTTCAAGAGAATGCAGGAGTAGGCAGGCGTATGCATATCCCCAACAACAGATGTTCCTTTATTCTCAGGGAGGTCCAGTTTCATGCCCTCATATGGACAGATTCGCCCAGCAGCCCCATATGGTGCATCAATGCCTAGAGCCTGCCTGCTCCCACACCAACTTTTCTGCAGTTACACACCCCAGGATCTAGTAATGTGCCGTTGTATGCTGTAAATCAGGGCCAGCAGCAGGGCCCCCACATCCCAAGCAATAACATTGTTCTGAATGGTACAGTGACCCAATATCAGGGAGCTACTATGGTCACAGGGATCCCATTTGTTTTTCTGGGGACAAACACATACCCGGATCAAGACAGCCCTCAGAGAGCCTTAGCATGTCCAGTTCCATCAGTCACTGCCGACCCAGAAGAGGAACCTTTGGTAGGCATGGAGATAGCAAACAAACCATTTATTTTGATGGTAGATACAGGTGCGATAAATCATGCATTAGTGATGGAGGATTCCCTTTATCAGGTGAGGTTATGGAAAGGCAGGTCTTCCCTGGGTTGGTTCAATCGGATTCCTTTTCAAAAGCAATTACCCATCAAAATAGGGGGCAGAGAGGGGTGGGCCCCGTTGTTGTACTCCACCGTGACCCCAATTAATCTTTTGGGAAGGGATATTTTGAGTAAGGTCAACATGACCATCCTGTTCACAGAAAGCGGTGTGGTGTGCTCCATGCCCGATATGTTTGCCGTGAGAGTAATGTTGGCCTTGCAGGCATTTGGTGTTAGAGTCTGTGGCAAGAGGAATACCAGTAGCCACCGAGATGTTTATGTACAGTATTACCATTTTTGAATTGGTGCAATACCACAGGTGGCAAACAAGTACTGGCGAGTACCCTCAGAGTTTCTGTTCAGGCCCGCCCAGCATCAGGAGATTGTTGCAGCTACCATCATTGAACTGGATATTGAAGGAGTTCTAGTGGCAGAAGACTGGATTGTGTTAATGGCAGTTGATTTAAACAAAGGGGAATCGTGCACGGTCCTGTGCATTAAGCCCACTGCAGCAGACCCAGAATCCTCCCCGTGTCAGTTCTGGGGCCCTTCTGCCTCCTCTTGGATTTGCCTGCGGGGATCACTGGGGCACTGTGGCTTCCCTGCCGTGTTTCTGGGACTGTGCCTGCACGGCATTCTGGTTGCCAGGGTGCTTCCGGGATGCGCGGCAAGCACGCCATCCTCCCGCTCATGTGACCTGCACCAGTCACGTGATTATGTAACCATGAAGTAGCCTATAAAAGACATGGCCAACATTTACTTTTGCTTCTCAGTGTCCCCGTGAGTGGCGTTTTGGTTGTTTCTTCAATAGTTCCTGTTTTTGTGGCTCTTGACCTTTGGCTTTGTTTTCCTGGATTCTGCCTCCTGGATTTTCCTCTGGCTTTGGGTTCCCTGTGATTTCTTTTTTCTGTTTTTTTACCCTGGTTTTTCCACCTGGATTGTTCCATTGTGCCCTGGTGACGTGGACTTTTCTGGACATAAAAGTTACTTGGATTCTGGTTTCTCCTTTTGGATTACCCCCTTGGAACTTGCCATTGGAACATTGACTTTGAATATTTACCTCATCTGCACTCTCACCCCCCCTGAGGAAAAGGTTTTCCGACTCCTGGGTTTTTCCTTTTCTTTCTCGGATCTACAGCTGTTGCCTTTAGGTAGGTTACGATCTCAGTTTCCATAATTAGTGCTTCTGTAGATTGTTGGTGTCCTAACTGTGCCTTTTCCTTTCTAGCTGCCTGGGGGATCTGCTGCTGCAGGCAGCTCCAGTCCACCTATGGCCCCAATAACTGGCTAGGGAGTTGTTTTATCTTCTCTGGCTGGTACTTGGGGATGGAGGTATAGTCCACTCAGGAGACCACGCCTTGACAGAGGAGTTGTTTGAGAACAGAAAAAATTAGGGAGAAATAATACTGGAAGTATGTGTCCCCTGTGAAATAATGATACAGTGTAGACATGTAGTTTGTCCTATGTTGCTAGTAGGGACTGTTCCTTCATTTACCTCTGCAGATCTGGCTTAAGTCGAGACAAATTTTGGACGCGCAATCCACATAATGTGGGACTCTAAAGAGTGTTATGCCGATACACATCACCATGAAACCCGGCATGTGTTGCTGCGAGCAAAAAAATATCCTTTATCAAAGGCAGCAGGGGAGGAGATTTACAATGCTATTTATCTGGTGAAGAAATCAAAAGGTGTTAGTTGGAGGATGATTCAAGATCTACGCCCTCTAAATGATATTGTACACTCAGAGTTTCCAGGGGTTCCAAACCCTACTAGAATATTGTGCAATATACCTGTTGCAGCCACTAACTTTACTGTAGTGGATTTGAAAAAAGCTTTTTTCTCAGTACCCTTGCATCATGATTCGCAGGATCTCACTGCGTTTAAATTTGCCGGGAGCCAATTTCAACATAGTAGACTTCCTCAAGAATACTTTGAGTCCCCGAGTATTTTTAATAGGGTGTTACATGAAGATTTGGGTAACATTGCTGTCCCCCTAGTACCATTATTGAATAAGTGGATGACTTGTTGGTATGTAGCAGCACAGAACACCAATGCAGGGAGGACTCTATAACGCTGTTACAATTGTTAGCTGACAAAGGGTACAGGGTGGATTAAACAAAAGTACAATATTGTCAACAAGAGGTGCTGTATTTAGGACAGTGGATTTCAATGAACGGTAAAAGAGTAACTGTAGAATGTGCAAGCTACACTTCAGCCAGTGACAGTAAAGGATATGCATACATTACACACGTTATGCAATTATGGTAGAGCATGGATTTCTGATTACACGTCTGTGATGCTGGAAATGCTATGGAGGGACAGGGCCTCCATGTCCTGTACTCCCTTATCATTGTGTTCTGTGTTGTTTTTCTATCAGATCAGTTGGGACTCTTGGCAGTGCAGCTCTTCCTCTTTTTAGTTGTGGTGAACAGAGACCCTTCGGATACCTTTATGACACCCATGGGTGGGGTAAAATCCTGTACCCCTAGTGTATGTTTTTGGGCACCTGCTGTGTGTTGCCCACAAAGCAGGGTATGGGCTGGTAGCAGCTCCATGCTGAATTTGACAGGTGCTCTGAGAATCCCCCATTTTGGGATAATCAGGGCCTGCTGTAGGAATCAGTGGATTCCTGATAGAAGGCACAATGGCCCCTGTGGTCTCTTGGTTTCTATTGCCTGTTACCTTGTTTTCCCAAAGTCCCGGGAAGCACTGACTCTGTCCCTTCCCCTGACTGGCTGTTGGGTAGAAGAACCATATATGGTATTATGGGGAAGTCCGGGCCAGACTGGCTGGAGCCTTCCCAGTGACTGTATGTTATAGGTGTCTGGCTTCTGTGTGTGTGACACAATGAATGAGACAGCCCTGCCTGAAACTGACATAAATGCAGTGTGATGTGCTAAAAGGCTGGGTGCTTGCCAGAATCCACACTCCTTGTTATGGGTGTATGGGTGGAAGTGAAAAGCCTGAAGGCCTGTGAGCCTGATTGGCTGTCTGCCTGCATGAATGCCCCTCTGTGTGATTGGCAGACTGAGCCTGGCTCAGCCAGAGTGAATACGGGACTGATGTGTATATCTGGGGATCTCTCACTTAACAATTTGTTCAGAAGCTGAAGATGAAATTTGAAGCTCATCCTTGAAGCCCAGCTGGAAGAAGAGGAATTGCTGCTGCATTTCCTTCGACGGAATCAAAAGCTGTCGAGTCTGTTGAGGACTGATCCGAGAGAGGACCTGGCTAGGAAACCTCTCCCCGAGCTATGAGGGACCATCGTGCAAAAGCTGATCTTCATCAAGGCACCTTGCACGCCAGTCTCGAAAGGCTGTCGACCGGAGAAGGGGTCTGCCGAGAATATTGGCGTAAAGCACCAGGACATCGAGGCCATTAAAGTCCATTTCCCGTCGACCAGGGTTCGGGGGATTTCCGTAACTACTGGAAGCCAGTTGAGTTGTGACAGCCAGAAGTGGGGACAGATTGATGCTGTGCTGCTCGACGACCGGAGCCACAAAGCTCCACCTTGCCTAAGAACATTTGAACGAGGGCTCGCTTGCCATCACCGTCGACAGCTTTGTCCCACCTGAGAAAGTCGAGGTTGTCGGCTACCGAGTAAAGTCCGCCGGTGCGTTTCTCACCACCTAAAGCCAACAAAGCCCACAAAGACATACCAAGGACACTGACGGATTCAAGATCCGAAGTCCATCCCATGGTCCAGTCCCGATTGCCAAAGCTATCCCGAGGTATGTGCTGCAGTTCTAGCACCAACAGACTAGAGGACCGCCGAAGTATCTCCCGACACCCGACACTGCTGGGCCTACATCCATCACTGAGTTTTCTTTGTGGCACCAAACATTTTGCATTGAGGTGGACCGCACACCTCATCTTCCCAGGACTTCCTCGAATGATCATCGAAGAACACCGTGAAGATTGAAGCTGCTGTCTCAACGCCAGTGTTCCCAGTTTCTCTGAGGAATCTCAATGCCCTGTGGCTCCTGCTTTAAAGGGAGTACACCCTTGCGGGATCAGTCGTCAAAGAAATAATCCCAAACCAGGTACATTGGGGTGGTTGAACTTTTTGACCAGGAAACAAGACTGAGTAAACATTTATGTTTGTTTGTTTATTAATTTGTAATGCGCACCAGACCCGGGGGTATCAGGGCGCAGAATGCAGGAAGATAGAAACATGCTTTCAACTTAAAGTTACAGGAATTACAGAGGTAAATTAAGGAATTTGATACAAATATACACATACAAATATATACTATATACATACAGAAAAAGATCAGGATGGTCTAAAATTACATGATTTACAGTGTTAATGTACAGCATATTCAAACATTTCAAATACTTTATACAGTCAGAACTATATGGTAGTGCTATCGTACATGCATGCAATGGACAATCAGTGGGATAGGTTAGTGGTCATTTTCTCTGAGCCATGTAATGGTGTTTACTCTGAAGTTGCGAAAGGTTTGATCCGCCCTCAAGAAGGGGGAGGGGAGTTCCATAACTGCGCTGCTTTGACTGGGAAGCTGATTCCGCCCACCCCTGTTTTTGTCAGTTAAAACCTTGGAACTACTAAGCAATCAGAGTTAGCAGTCTTGGTGGGTCAGCTGGTAATTCTTCTGTTAATTCTCTCCATGAGATAGCGAGGGGCAGCATTGTTGAGGCATTTGTGAGTCAATGAGGCAGTTTTCAGCAGGATTTTGTCACTAATAGACAACCAATTCTTCTGCCTCCTTGCTTCAGAAATGTGTTCTTTTCTAGAAATGTCCTGTGCAATTCTCAGGGCATTGTTCTGGAGAATTTGGATCTTATTAACAGTGTGTCTACCGGCACCCAAGTACAATGAGTTGCAATAGTCCAACTTAGATAGTATTAGGGCTCTGGCAAGTAAGGTGCAGCTGTCTTTGGATAGAAAGGGTTTACCAGCTCTGATCAACTTACAAGTGTATGCCGAGGCCGAGGTCATGGCATTGAACTGTTTAGTAAAAGTGAGGGTGGAGTCCAGGTAAAAACCGAGAGTTTTTACCTGTTTAGCAACTTTGATAAGGTTGCAATCGATATTAAATGAGGCATATTTTGGGCAAAGTGTGTTGAGGTTGAGGCCTGTCTCCAGAATAAGGAGCTCCGTTTTGTCATCATTCAAGCATAGTCCTTGGGCGGCCATCCATGCTTGGATGATGAGGTATATTTTATTTACTAAGGCAATATCCTTGTCATAATCCCCAGTAAGCGGTAGGAGGATCTGGGTATCGTCTGCTTAATTAGTGAAGGTGACAGCCAGACGATCCAGATCATCAAATAGGGGCTTAGTAAATATATTGTACATTGTAGGTTAAACGCAGGAACCCTGCAGCACACCATATGTAATAGGAATAGGATCAGCCGCCGCAGATGGCGAGAAGACTCTCATAGTCCTGTTGTTCAAAAACGATTGAATCCATACTATGGCATCCTGAGCGAAGTGAACCGCTGAGTCCAGGTGATTACATAGTACTTTATGTTCCACCAGATCAAAGGCGGCTGAAAGGTCAAGGAGGGGTAGCAAGGCTGTTTTCCCTTTGTTCTCAAGTTCGTCTATCTGGGTTTTGAGATCAATCAGTGCCGTTTCAATGCAGTGTTGGGGCCTGAAACTGGATTGTCGAATTCCTAGGAGCTGATTGGATTCTAAGTACTCCAGTATCTGCAAGTAGGCCACTTGGTCTAATATTTTAATTAAGAATGGCACAGTTGTGTTGGGCCTGTAGTTGGTGGGTATTGATGGGTCTAGTGATAGTTTTTTAAGGAGGGGGAGGACCCAGGACTCTTAGGTTGCTTGCAGGGGCGAACTGGCCTATAGGGAACACTGAAGATTTCCCGGTGGGCATCTGCACACTGGGCCTCTTTTGTGTGGTAGTTCCAAACGTTCTCATAGGAAAAGCATTGAGCTTGCTGAAAATGTGTCATATGGGGCCACTTTGAAAATTATTTCCAGGGCCTCTCTTGGTCCCCAGTAATTATTTCCAGGGCCTCTTTTAGTTCCCAGTCCACCCCTGCTTGGGATGGTACCAAATAGAAAAGAGGCATTGATTAGTTTGGATATGAAGGCAGAGAGGTCTCTCGCCGCATCTTTGATGATTTGGGCTGGCATTTGTCTCCCTGACAATTTGAAGGATTTAAGTGATAGGATGATTTTTTCAACCTCAAGGATGGAAACTCCTGAGAAACTAAAGCATTGAGGCGATTTAGAGGTATGCGTAGGGGTATTAGCAAGTGTGTCTGAATTAGGAATATTTGCTTTTTTCTCAGCTATCTTTTTCTGAAGAAGTGTAATTTTATTAGTTAAGGCATTATGTACGTTAGAACACCAGAGTTTGCCCTTCAAGCAGTTATCTGTCGGGGGAATGGGAGCTTCCATCTCTTTTAAAATTACAAACTGTGGTCTGGGCTTGTTAATACTTTTATTACAGGTTGCCCAGGCACAGGGGGGTGGGGGGATCCTCACTCAGAATTGTCTCTTAGTAGCAAAATAAGCATTTTGCCATTGTTTAACCTAACCTGCCTTCCTTCCTATGATCTATGCTGTTACACCTTGCTGCATGATTTGTATGCTATCTTATAACGGTCAGCAGTTTATACATTTTAAAGGAATCTAAAGCTAAGTGAGGTATCGCATAGACATTGTATATATTTTCCATATTAGAATTACCAGAGTACAAAGTGTGTTATTGGTTGTGTGTATATCTCTGAACCTTATTTATATATAAAGAACTGCGTTAACACATAACATAGTGTGTGGATATTCCTTTGTGGGGGGCTTGGCGAATCACTGAGAGCTTAAGCCTTGGTTGCCCTTCCAAGCTACCATATAGAGAACAGGGGGTGTGAAGTTAAGGTGGCTTTAGCTGAATTTTCAGGGTTTTGTTGCATTAAGTTCTCACCTTAAAGTCCCTGCAACTAAAAGGTTTTGTTACAATATACTCTTATTAAGCTAACTTGAAAAGTACACATACCATAGTGTCACTCAAATATATAAATCCTTATATGATATGATAGGTTATTTATAACGTGCTTAATACCCAGAGGTTTCTAAACGTGGACCCGGGGTTTGAACCTGTGTTGCTCTGTGTCGTCTTGTTTCCAAGGCGAGCACGTTGCCCCTGAGCTAGCCTCCTGAGACTGAACTATATATTATAGAACTATATTAGACAAAAAGTGTACAATTGTGCCATTATTCCCCCGCCCATCTTGACTGAGACTACAAATACCAGAATGCAATTCAGCAAAAGGCAAACAAATTGTCTCGGAGTGCAAAACTTTCAAGGACTGACAGTAGCACAGTTTAAAATAAAATAAAAAATGCAGCTGCCGTGTGTTAGGAGAAATTTAAAACTTTGATAACTCACAATGTTTTTAGGCAATGCTCAGTGAGATAAAATTATTTGCCATGCAGCACACTTTGGTTAAGCAGCGTTCTCCAAGCGGTACACCCCTTTTCGGCGCCATCATTTTTGTGCAGGCCAATTTGGCAGAGGCATTCCGCTACAGCGCCATTTCGGCATGCCCTTTTTGGCGCAAAAGCCATTCCGCAGCTGTTATTCTGGTGTGAGGGATGTTTGGACGTGGCTGACGTTGCAGCCACGTCTAAATGCCCTCATGCTAAATATAATCACAGGACTGCACGGCAATAAATCTCACCACCTCCCACTTGCATTTCTTTTCTTTTAATTAAATTAGTTAAATTTTAAAAAAACATACGGTCTTGCCCCCTGGTCTGCCAGAGGTCGATGCCCAGCATTTAACCACTAGGCCACAATGGTTTGGTGCTTCAAGGGGCTTACATTTCATACTTAGCCTATAATCTATTATGTTCAATGATAAGAGGCTAGGTATGAAACTTGTGAAAATCCAAACAATAACATCATTTTAGCATAATGGTTAAGTGATGAGTATCAAACTGTTTAAGGCCAGGGTTCTCAGATAGCAGCGTTGAGCATAAATGTGATCTTTTTAAATTACATTTTTTCTGTTTTGTAATGTTGCCCAGAGATGGTGTAGTCCTCTCTTTGAATATATGTGCAGTGTAATGGGGAATGTGTGGTGTGAGGATGTGCATGTCATCTGACAGGGCGTGAATGCAATGTGTGTGTGTGTTTGATATGAGCATGTGTGTGTACATGGTGTGAAGTTGTTTGTGAGGGATAGTTGCATGCAGTTTATAATGTTGCAGTAATAAAATGGGTTTCATGTTTAATGCATGTTCAATTCTGCAATGACGGTGTAATACATGTCCCTACCAGTTTTATAATGTTGCAGTAAATACATCCTTTTCACGTGTAATCCATATTACAAATTGCCTGCTGGTTCATGGCAAATGCGACCTCTCACACCAAAACATCCTTGCGCCAAGCAGCACAAAATGCAAAGTGCCTGCAGGTTCATGTCATGCCAATTTCAACCTCCCATGCCAAAACATTCTAGCACCGAAAAGGTCCCTGCCCCCAACTGGCTGCATCTAGCTGTGCGCGCCCAAACAATCCCTGCGGCGAAACGGTCACGCCATAATGGCGTGCACCTAACTGGCCATGGCGAAATGTCCTGTCCCGTGCTCCAAGCCCCAAGTTTTATGGCCGGTCTCTTGGTGACTGTTGTGATACATCGCACAACCCCAACTACCTGCATTTAAGCAGCACACTAAAAGGGTAAAGAATAATCAACATCGTGGGCAAATACTCATGACTTACTTGCCCTCATCATTTCCCCTCCTCACCCCCATGTCGGCCTTTCAAAAAGTGTAGAGGAGCAGCCGAATGTCTCTGCAGGAAGTTCTGCCCCCCTCCCACCTGTATGTTGGAGACCCGAGATTGTGCCATGCTGCACACCAGCAGTTGTGACCATTCCGCTGAGAATATTTGAGAAAAGGTATCCATTAAGAAAACCCTATAAGATGTACTCTCGAAGAGATGACAATCTAATGGAGGAAATCCCCGAAGGAACATGAAAAGAGTAAGAAAAGGAGCTGATGATGTCACAAGAATCAAAGTATGGTGCACAGAGAAGACTGGTTGAAGAAGATGCATGAACCTTATAGAAACTGTTGACAAAATAAAGAATTGAGTAAACTTTCATATGCAAAGAGTGTGCATATGAAGAGTACTGCAGAAACGACAAGCCGTTTAATAATTGTACAGATGCAGCAACGCAAGTAGACTAAGTGATCATAGAAGCTGGCTAAATGTAGCGAATAGACTGCAGGCGGAGCTGACATTGTATAGAAGCTGGACATCTGTGTCATAATTTTAGTAAGCTCAGACCCATGGAGAAAGAAGGTCAAGGACTGTGTCGCAGTAAGAATTAGCTGAGATCGTGGACTTGAATAATGAAGCTCTCTGACATGGTATCAAGGCTGAAGGCAGCCAAAACTAGTTATCCACTCGTGAAGGCAGCAAAACGTGAGAAGCTGAATCATTCCTTGTTAAGGGGCAAAGAAAGAACACCATGTGTGCCAAGTTTTATTCATTTAAGACACATAAATGCAACAAAATGGTCCAAACTGTGGTCTCCTGACCTGTGAGCCAAGGATGGAAATAGAGTTGGGCTTGGAGTTCTAGAACAAGCGATAGTGCATGCTTGCACTGCCTTATATTCCCAGAGACAAGAATACAGTGCAAGGCCAAGTTCAAAGACAATCTTCATGGCAGAAGGCATGGGTGATGAGACATTGGGCTAATTGGGTGGGGAGGTACAGTGAAGTCCACCTCCTGGCACCTGGGGTATGAGCTTACGTGCTGTTAATGAGCTTAATGTTACAGACTGGCACGAGTGTGTCAACCAGTTGTAGAGGGCCATATAATGAAGGGCCTTATGGTTTGAGAGCCAATGATATACTGTGTACTTAATAAAGTCGAGGATGTCTTGCACTAGAGGTGGGCACAAGATGTCCACCTGACAGTAGAGACCCAATCACAAACCAAGCCCTTATAGAAAGTATACTTAAATGTTCCTCTTGAGCTTATCACAACTTGTCATAGGTTTTTTGTATTTTCCACGTAGTAGGGCATCACGTATGACATATTTTTGCTATATAAATGTAATTTTATGTGAAATACAATGAGAGGCTCGATGTCCGTTGTAACTCCCTGTTTTAGACAACTGATATTAAAACAGAAACACATTGCCATATTCCTGAGTTGGTTCGATTATTTGGTGTTGAGTTATTCTGCATCCCATCCATTGCATGCATGTTGCCAAAAGGACTCTAAGCTCAAAATACTCTAGTTTATAAAGCTTACTTCAAAAGTACACGCACCATAGTGTCACCCAAATATATAAATCCTTATAGAACATGTTAGGCAAAAGTGTACAATTGTGGCATTATTCCCCCCACCTTGACTGAGGCTACAAATACAAGAATGCAATTCAGCAAAAGGCAATAAAATTGTCTCTGGGTGCAAAACTTTCAAGGACTGCCAGTAGCACGGTTTTAGAAAAAATAATGCGGATGCTACATGTTGTGAGATAATTAAAATTTTGAGAACTCACAATGTTTTAGGCAATGCGCAGTGAGATAAAATGATTTGCCATGCAGCATACACTTTGGTTAAGCAGCGTTCTCCAAGTAGTACACCCCTTTTTGGTGCCATCATTTTGGTGCATACCGATTTGGCAAGGGCATTACACTGCTGCACCCATTTTGGCATGCCCTTTTTGGCACGAAAGCCATTTATGCGCTGTTATTTTGGCACGAGGGATGTTTGGATATGGCTGACATTGCAGCCATGTCTAAATGCCTTGATGCTAAATAAGATCACAGGACTGCACTGTAACAAACCTCGCCACGTGCGTTGCTTTTCTTTTAATTAAATTAGTTAAATTAAAGAAAAAAACATACAGCCTTGAACCCTGGTCTACCAGAGTTCAAGACTCAGCATTTAACCACTAGCCCACAATTGCTTGATGTTTGATGGGGCATACATTTCATATTTAGCCTATAATTTAATATGTTCAATGATTAAGGGCTATATATGAAACTTGTGAAAACCCAAACAATATCACTGTAGCATAATGGTTAAGTGCTGCGTCTCAAACTCCTTATGATAGCAGTGTTCAGCATAAATGTGATTTTTTTAAATTTCATTTTTTCTGTTTTTATAAAAATGCAGATGCTGTGTGTTATGAGATATTTAAAACTATGAATACAAACAGCTTTCAGACCATTCAACTGTCTGCCATCCATGACCGACCCTGCTTAGATTCAAAGCGAGGAACGATCCAGCCCCGTTAGGCCATGTTTCTCAAAGTGTTCTTCTACTGGGGGGCCCATATTTTAGGCAACATGGCCTTAGTGGCTGACCCCTTCCTCACTTTGAAGCTAAACAGGGTTCGTCCCAAATACTGCAGGAATGGGGAAATGCACGGTTGCTGTAAATACCTATTTCTTTATTTTTTATTATTGACTGGGAGACTACAAATACCAGAATGCAATTCAGCAAAAGGCAAAACATTGTCTGAGTGCAAAACCTTCAAGGACTGACAGTAGCACGGTTTAAAAAAAGTAAATATTCAGATGCCCATTCGGTCGCCCATCCATGCAGTAAGCGGGACTGACCCTGCTTAGCTTCAAAGCAAGAAAAGGGCTGGCCCATTCCTAGAAGTGGTCTTGTAAGTTCGGCTCATTTATCAGGCAACATGGCCTGAAGAGACTGGCCCCTTCCTCACTTTGAAGCTAAGCAGAGTCTGTCCTGGTGACATGAATGGGAGACCTAGATGGCAATTGAGTCACTGGTAATGGCCTTTCGCCATAGCCAGTGATTTTTCACCCCAGACTACAGTTATAAAAATATCTTTAAAAAAAAATGAAAGATTTAACTGTGGGTACTGAACTACACATACCCGAAGTTATCTGTAGTACTTTGATATAGCCACAAATATCAGCAAAACAGCTGGAAAATAAAATGCTTCCCAGGCCATCCCCAAATGCCCCCCATCTGTGCCAGTTCCCCCCCAGACGGCCTCCTCACCTCCCCTGCCCTCTCCCTTTAACCCCAGAGCACACACTGCTTCTGTGACGCAGTTTGCTTTCAGATGTCGGCTATATCCGAGGTTACAAAAGCTTTGTATTGCAAACTCAGTCCCTGGACCCCCTCCAACTCCCAAAGTTCATTCAGTGCTTTCTACTCATCCCCCCACCTCTACCATGATGGCATGTGTATGTTTTTTTACCTGCAAATAGCTTTTTACTGTGTTTCATTTTCCCATAACCTCAGCTATAGTCACAAATAACTCTTGCATCGAGAGAAAAACAAGATGGCGGTCATTTAATTTCTGAAAACCATGATACTGCAATGCACCATGGGAGATAAAACTATCATTTTTGGGGAAGGGGGCACCCCCTTCGCCATCAAATTTGAAAATAGCTACAGCACAGAATAATGCCAAAGCAGGCATTGATCGCGAGTCAACACTTCTTGCCCAAGTTGTTACGGACATGCCCAAATCTGTCCAGCGTTTTCATCTGGGCGCTTTGGCAAAAATTGACCTTTTTTGTCTATGGGAAAAAGAATGGGAAGTAGGCCTCAATTTTGGAAAAAACACATATTCTGGAGGCTTAATAACTTTTTTATTTTGTAAGAAATCTTTACGAAACTTCGCCGTCAGGCGGGGGACGCAGACTTTTAATCACTTTCGAAAATTTCTGCCAAATCCGTTACTTGAATCAAAAATTATTAACAATAGAATTTTGAGGGGTTTCTATGTGTCTCTGACTCACCTTAAGTATAGGGCTGCAACCGCCGCCCTATAATATTTGGATTTTTGGACAATTTCTATGAAGCTACAACACCAAATGATGAATATTTAACCACAGTGGTACATTTTAAGTGAATGAAAGTACGGAATACTTTGTTATGGGATTTGAAAGGGGTTAGGAGGAAGAAAAGGAGTATGACCAGTACAAAGGAGTAGTGTTTGATACAATGTCCAATTTGCACCACCCAGAGATTAACAATATGTGGTATAGTTATATGTACTCAGTGGGGAAACAGAGGTACAACAGGAGTTATGTCTGCTCCCTCTTCCCCACGCGTGAGGAGCACCCAAAATGTATGTACCTCAGGAGATATCGCATATATCGCCCTTAGAGGTTCAGTGTTTGGTGCACTTAGCGCTGTGTTGGATCCGAAGTCTGTTCCAGGTGCACAAAGTACAAGTTGTGCTAATGGACAAAGATTAAAAGAAGTGTGCAAAGGACAACAGTGCATATCAAACCAATGGGTAAAGGCAGTGATGAGCTGTGCGGCACGGGGAGCTGGCAGGGGGGTTGGAAAGATATGGAGAAGAAGTCATATGGAACATTATCAAGAACTGTTTCGAGATATAGTCCGCACACATAACTAAACTAACATGGATTGATGCACATGAAACACCAGTAAAAGTGCAATCAGGGGATGAATACCAGTTTTGTTTTTGAGGGCATGGAACTGTAACAGTAGGCGCTAACACTAAGTGCCAAAATACATTCATCCCAGATCTTGTAAAATAAACTGTGGCATTGGTGGACATGTACTGGGTATGCAGCCAAAAAGCATACCTTCATCTTTCACCTCTTCGGCGAGGCACCTTTTCATTGACAGCCATGCACTCAGCTATCTTGGTGGTGCCAGAAGTACATTTGACAATACCATCCGAGCGTGAGGTGTTACAATCTGTTTCAACATTCATCCAACCCCCGCAAGGGATGAAGAACAAGCAGTCATTGAAGTTGAGAAAGAAGAGGTTGAACTATGTGTAATACCCTGTCACCTTTTCCTTTTGTATACAAAATAAAAGCTCTGGTCTTTCTTGTAAAGGTGTGCACCTGGACTTATTCCCTAGCAGATTGTATTTTCTCGGTCTGATCGCTGGGAGTTGCCCTACATATGCTGTTCCTGTAAGAAAGGCTATACCATGCATTCTCAGTTTCGTTAAAGAGATTTCCTAGCACTAGGGAACATGCAACTTTTAACCTCAACCATAGATCATACTGCGATCTTGCACCTGTTAGCATAAGTCTCATTAGGCCCAGGTCAGCACAGAACTTGCTGTTATCATTGAAGGCAAATCATCTCAATGACACATTATATAATTTCATCAGTGCTTTAACCTTCCTTACAAATGCATATGCACAATACTGGGTTATTTGTTCATAGCACCGAATGTTAAATATAATTAGAAAATTAGTGTAAAATATACCCTACTGCCTTTCTAGTAATAATATATCAAATGATATTCCCACTGTGTACTAGAAATACTATATGTCTATATCAAGTTTGATGTACCAGTTTGATGTACCATAGGATATTGAAAGTCCACGTTTTGCCGAAGGACTTATTGCTGCATTTGGCGTCTGCGTGCATTTGGCGTGGGCGCCATTTTGAAAACAGGTATTTAAATATGAAAACATGGTGACATCACACACAATGTGTGTGACATCACCAGTTGATGGATTAATTCTGTTAAGCAGCCTGGTGCTATAAGTTAAATACAAATACCGGATATGCTTTTGGGACACCCAGGCCCTGCCATAGGAATCAATGGATTCCTGAATAAAGGTTAGATGGCTACTGCCCATGCCTTTTCCTTCCTGTTTCTCAAAGTCCTGAGAAGTCTTGACTCTGTTCCCTTCTGCTGATTAGATGCTGGGTGGAAGGACTATATATATGCTTCGAGGGCTGCCTTTCCCAGAGACTGCTTGTTTTGGGTACACCTTATGGGTGGGATCTGAATGAATGGAAGGAGGAGTCAACACGCATTCTATGTTGTGCGTGTCTGTTTTTGGTTGTGTGTCACAATGCCTGTCGTCTGCCTGAGCCAGCCCTGTCTGAAACTGGAGTGAATAAAGTGTGTTCTCTGAAAGGCTGTGAGTTGTCCCCAATTCACATCCACTGTCTGGTTTTAGGTGAATCACTTGAATGGCTGTGAACCTGATTAGGTGCTGCATGATGAATGCGCTAGTGGCTGACTGACCCTGCTTAGCCTGAGTGAATGGGGGGGTTTGTGTATAACAGAAGACCTCTCACTTACCTCTGTGTCAGAAGCTTGGCGTGTTCCTGAAAGTGTATCATGAATCCAGCTGGAGGAAGAGGTCTGCTGCTCCAACTCTTCATCGAATGCAAAGGCTGCTGTGTTGATTGAAGGACTGATTGATCAAGATATGAGCTGGACAGGCAACCTCTTCCCATAGCTATGAGGAGACATCATGCAACCACTGTTCTTCACCCAAAGGAACCAGTTAATGAAGCCAGTCCTGAGTGCTTGCCATACTGCAGAGGTATCTTTGTGGGTCCAGAAGAAGAGTAACTGGACATCTTGCTCCCAAGAAGTCCAACAGCATCGTCCAGGGTCCAGAGACTGACAGGGACCGTTGGAAAGCCAGATTGCCCAGAAGAAAGAGTACCCTGGCATAGGGCAGCTCTTAGCCCAGAGCTTGCAAAGTTCCAAAAAACTGAAGAAATCTTCAAGTGGCACTGCAGACCCAACAGCGGTCTGCATTTCCATGGCTAAGGAAGTTCAGTGTCGCCGCATACAGAGACGTGCCTGCCAGTGAGTTTTCTGCCACTCCGCACCAAGGAACAAATCCTGCAGGTCCAAGCTTGGTAGTAGCACACAGAGAAGCACAGTGCTCGAGTTCAACTCACCAGAAGCCATCCTGTCATCTGTGCTGTGGCTGCCGCACCGAAGACTTGAACGGTGGAAAACTGAGAACTGATAAAACTCAGCACCTACTTCTGTCACAGTACCTGTCACCAGCAAAGGTCATCTACGGAAACCAAAGTACTCATCCTCACATCCCAAGCCTTGTCAAGGTCCACAGTGAGTTTCAGCTTCATGGGACATCCAGACCCGGCGTAGCATGCTGACGAAGGAGATCACTGCAACAGGCCTTCACTGCTGCCTTTCCAACACTGCTGGGTTCCCTTCCTCTGCTCGACAGCGACGACCAAGTGATTCCTTCTTCCAGAGGGCATCCATCCTCATGCGGGTACTGTGATGAGGAAGAGGGACTTCCTCCCTCAGGGTCCATCAACGGGTCTCAGATTCACCTTGGGCTTGGCTGTCCTGTTTCATCCCAGGTACTTTGGGCGGGGTGGGACCTGTAAGGAGTAAAGCAGACAATTTCTGAACATTTAAGGACTGGGCACTAATATAAAAGCAAAGTATAACGTACCCCCGCCATGGCAACCTACAATAAAAATGGTATATCCACACAGAATTGCACTTTACCCTAAAATGTATTCTGCCAGTGTTCTAAAGTAATTTGCCTACATTTCTACATTTGTGACTATGACCTAAACCAACTGGTTCATTATCACTAACTCTAAGAATAACTGTGGTATCACAGTTAAATATTTAAGTAGAATTTCCTGAGTACAAAGTGTGCCTTATTTGTATGTATATATTCATCTAAACTTAATACACAAATTGCGTTAGCACATAACTGTGTGTCGATATTCCATTGTGAGGGTTTGGGGATTCACTGTACCTAAGAACCAGCCAGCAAAACCTCCCTTGAATCTCAGTCTTGGGTGCTTGTCCATTGCTACTCTTTTAGGGGCTTGACTGGGGTGCCTCTGCTCCAACCATATAGTGGGTAGTACCACAGACATCCCCATCCAGTCTTTACAGAAGCACCCTCGATCACCAATTCAACTACTGACACCTGCCGACTTAAATCGCTGGAGTGTCACTCGCCGACCTCTCCCAGCAGCCAAAGCCTGACTCAGCCTGGCCAACTGTGTGATGTCAACCCCCATATTTACTGAATTGTAGTGCCTCTCTCCCCTTTCTCCTCTTTCTTTGATTCTGCCTCTGCAACTGACACAGCTCCAACGACTACAGTAGTGATTCCTTTCCACCTTAGACTCACTTAGTCTCATTACCACAGTAGACTCATAACCACCTCCCTTCCCCCTGTCTGCTGCTCCCCTTCCGTCCCTTCTCGTCACTCCTACTGATTACCTGCCAGTCTGCTGATCTCCTCCTCAAACGTTCTACTGTTCCCCTCCCAAGTTCCTAATCTGACCACCACCTACTCCTCCTGAGCCCCTACACCTGCCTCCTTTTCGGCTCATTCACCCTCCCTCATCTGTCACAACAATACCCTATTGAACTTCCATTGCTATACTTTCTTCTTCCGACTCTACTTTCTTACCTTCTGCTATCTCTCCCCCTCCCCGACATGCGCATCGCCTGATTTCTACTTTCTTTTCCTCCTCTCTCCTCATCTTCTCTGTCTTGCTCACTCTCTTCCCCCTTTCCTCTCCTACTCATCCTTTCCCTTTTCCTCATGTCCATTCCCTTGCTCAACCCCCTCCCCCGTACACCTCCTTCCACTTCTTCTCTTTCTTATCGTCTTAACCTTGTCTACCCTCCAATCCAACCTTCCAGTCTAATCAATATCGCTCTTTGGAATGCCAGATCCCTTTGCAACAAGACTGCTGCTGTTTTAGACATGTTCCTTCGTCTCAAGCTTCATTTCCTCTGCCTAACTGAAACCTGGATCCCACCTCACAACTCTACCACCCCTGCCTCTCTTACTATGCCTTCTTCTTCTTTTTCTTATGTCTCTCGCCCCACTGGTCATGGTGGAGGTGTTGGTATCCTCTTCCATCCAAAATACCAGTCATCTACTGCCACACTATCCCCTCCTACCTTCCCTTCCTTTGAATACATGTATAAATCCTTTACTTACCCTCATCCTATCTCCTTTCTAATTATCTATAGACCTCCTGTATCTCCCCTTCCCCTTCTCCCCTCACCGTACTTGGCGATTTCAACGTTCACCTCTCCTCCTCCCCTCAACCTTCACCTCTTCTCTCTATATTCGACTCCTACCTTCTCTCTCCTCTTCCCTCTTCTCCAACTCACTCTTCTGGTTCCACTCTTGACCTCATCTTTAATTCCTCCTACTCCTCCTCTCCTGTCTCCTCTTTACCCATCTATCTATCTGATCATGCTCTGCTCACTTTCTCCCTTAATCCCAGCATTATTCCTTCCTCTACTCTACCCTCCTCCATATCTTTTACTCAACGTGAACACTGGAACTTTAGCCCTTCACTCTTCCATGATACCTGCTCTTCTTCTCTTCCTCCCCTTTCTAATTTCTCTTCTCTCCTAGCTGATCTTGCCTTATCCTCCCTTTCCTCCTCTAGATCCACTAGTCTTGATCAACTCTACCCCCTCTCTTCTTTCTGCCCTACTCGTAAGCCTTCCCAACCTTGGCTCTCTCCCCACTTCCTATCCATGTGTCGTCTCCTCCGTCGCCTTGAGCGTTGCTGGATCAAATCCCCTACTCTTACTAAACAAACCTCCTACTTCTCCTATTACTCCCTATATGATTCCTGCCTTAATTCTGCCAAACGTGCATCCTTTTCTAACCTCCTTCACTCCCAAACCTTTCATCCACATCGTATCTTTCAAACCCTCTCTCGTCTCCTCTCCCCTCCCACTCCTGACATCTCTTCCACTTCTCCTCTTTCTCCTTCTGACTTTGCTAAATTCTTCTCTGAAAAAATTCTTGCTCTTCGCCAAAAAATTGTCTGCTCTCCTCCTTACTCCTCTCCTCTTCCCTCCATACAGCCCCCCTCAGCTAGCATGTCCAAATTCTCTCCTATCACCCCTTCCGATGTCTCTCTCCTCTTATCTAGATCTCACCCCACCGCCGCCCCTTCCGATCCTGTCCCAACCCTTCTTATTCCTAAGATCTACCCCTCTCTCACCTCTCTATCTAACCTCCTTCTTCAATACTTGTCTCTCTACGGCCACCTTCTCTTCTGACTTCAAGCATGCCACTATCATCCCTATTTTGAAGAAGCCTTCTGCTAATCCTCTTCTCGCTTGTAACTTTCGCCCAATCTCCTTCTACCTTTTCTCTCTAAAATGCTTGAACGCATAGTATACTCTCAGCTCTCAACCTTTGTCACTGCCCACTCTCTCCTTCCCCCTTCTCAATCTGGCTTCTGCCCCAAACACTCCACTGAGTCTGCTCTTACCTGTGTCCTTAACTCTCTCCTTACTGCTCGCTACTCTAAGAAATCCTCTATCCTCATCCTCCTTGACCTCTCTGCTGCATTCAACACTGTTGATCACTCCTTCTCAACACTCTTTCCTCCCTTGAGTCAAAGGCTCTGTCCTTACCTGGTTCTCCTCTTACCTCCCCCACCGTTCTTTCGCCATTTCTTGGGGTGGACGAACCTCTACTACATGGCGTTCCCCAAGGCTCTGTTCTTGGACCCTTCTTATTCTCTCTTTATACCTCACTCCTTGCTCCTATCATCTCCTCCTTTGGAATTTCTCATCATTTCTACGCTGATGACACCCAACTGTTCCTCTCCTTCTATTCCTTCACCTCTGATCCTCACCTCAATCTCTCTTCCTGTCTTACTGCCATTAAAAACTGGATGTCATCTCACTATCTCTCTCTTAACACTGACAAGACTGAAGTCTTATTCTTTCCTTCTAACACACTTCCTCCTCCCTCTATTCTATTTTTCCCCTTCTAATTTTCCTATTTCCAACCATGCTTGTAATTTTGGCATTCACTTTGACTCTTCCCTCTCCTTTACTCATCATATCTCCCTCACCTCTCGCGCATGTCGCTGCCATCTTTTTAACATCCGTAAAATCCGTTCCTCTCTCACCTTTCATGCTACTAAACTCTTAATATCCTCCCTCATTTGTTCTCACCTCTTCTATTGCTCTTCTCTCTTCTCAGATCGCCCCGCCTCCCATCTTGCCCCCCTCAAATCCCTCTACCACTCCGCCATCCGTACCCTCTGTCTTCTCTCCCCTCACGACTCTATTTCCAATTCCCTTTCTCACTTAGCTTGGCTTCCTTTCCACTCCCAGTTTAAATTTCACTTCCTTCGTCTTGTCTTTAAATCTCTTCACGACCTTGCTCCTCCTTACCTCTCCTCTCTTCTGTCATTCTACACCCCCTCTTGCTCTCTTCGTTCTGCTGATCTTTTCTTACTCTCGGTACCCCCACCCCCTTGTGCCTCCTCTCCTTTCCGCTCTTTTCAGCTCCTTGCCCCTCTACACTGGAACTCCTTACCTTTTACTATCCGCTCCTCCCTCACCTATTCCTCCTTCTGCTCCTCTTTGAAATCACTCCTTCTTCAATCCCCTCCCTGACTTCTTTCCCCCTCTCACCCTTCTCTCCCTCCCTATAGTAACCTTACCTTTGTTCTCTTTATCTTTCCCCTTCTCTTCTAAATTCTCCTTCCTCCTACTACTCACTAGACTCACTACTTTCTCCCCCTCTTCCCCCTTCCACACACCCATTCCTCTCTTTTCCCCTTTTCTCATGCAAATTGTTCTACATGCCAATTTTCTGGTTTGATTAATTTTTACGGTGGTCAGTCAAAAGACCGAAAAAAAATCTCGAATTACAATAATCGAAAAAAAAATATCGAAAAAAAAAGTCAAATTTTTTATTTATTTAATTATATGCTTTTTTGGGGTCAGGTAAGTAAAAAAAGGGGTAAAATAAAAAACAATGAAAAAAAGGCGGGTTAGGGGGGAACCCCCCCATTTCGAACAAAAAACGTCATAAAAAAAATCGACTTTTTTTTTTCGACCTTTTCATTTCGAGATTTTTTTTTTCGGGATTTGTTTTTTCGGTTTTATGACCATAAACCATTTTTACTGTTATTGCTTCTACTGTTCCATGTTTATGTATTCTTGTTGTTAACTGTAAAGCGCCTTGGATTAAGGAACTATATAAAACAATAAATACAAATACAAACTGTGGACCATTCTTGGGACTGCCCCGACCTGCATCATTGAACCGCTGCTGTCTGAACGCATAGATCACCCACACTAGATGCCTGCTTACTGCCAGGGCCCCCACAATCCTACTTGCCCAAACTGAGCCTGATCCACTCGCATCAACGCTCGACACCAAGAACTGAATACAGGTACTGCTGACACTGAACTGCCCCAAAGTCCATTAGGACCCTAGAGACTGGTTAGGTCATTATGGCTCCTGTTTTCAACCCAATATCATTTTTATAGTAGTGCCTTACCTACACCTGGAGCTACACTCAGACTGCTACTTTCTCCAGTGTGTCGCATCTTCTCTGTTCTTTCCTTTGGTGTGGGTTCTTGCATAGTAGTCTCTTTCAATCTAGGTGCAGGTGATGTGTATTAAAGTATTTATATTTTTATAGAACCTTGATTGGACATTCCCTTTATTTTTGACTGTGATACTGTGTTTTTTAGTCACTTCTGGTTCACCTTTTCACCCCTCTTGAGAGTATAGCCTTCCATCGACCTGCGTTACTACAAAAGGTGAAGGAGGGACATTACTTGATTGTCCCTGTTTTACCTTTATGATTGCATTGTGTTTTTGGTTTGTAGAAGTGTGAGGGCTGAGTGGCCATTTTACCCCTACTCATCCTTGTACTCCTGCGAGGCAGAATCCAATTAATCACAGTAGACCCAAGAAAGATCCCAAAAGCTTGGTTTACTGTCAGGGATCTCTCCATTCCTCTCCCTCTATGTATTGCATAACAAAGCACTCTGTGTATAATATCAAAAAGCAAGGGTCACTTGTTACATCAACAGGGATTGGACTCTTTACATCAGGCTTGCTTTGGACCAATAGTGTGACATTTTGTCCTTATAAGGAAGAGGTCTTTTATGGATCTTTGGACACAGGGAAGGAGAAGAATATGCCTTTGTGCCTCTGTTGGGAGGTTAGTCATTTCCAGTCTTCTGCCATAGTGGTGAAGACACACGGCATCCAAGGCAGAGGAGGGCCCTGCTTCTTAAGCACCCTCAGGGTGCAATAGGAGTGGGAAAAGACCTTCCAAATGCACTGGAACCAGGTTCCTCTCTGAGGTGAAGCAACCCTTACAGGTATTTGCCAAACTCCCACAGACTGGGAGAACAAAGAAAGAAGGGCACACCATGTCATACTAAAAGTCCAAGAGCAGCTAGAATCCTGTTTCATCTCTTTGAATGGTCTTCAAGCTGCTTTGACCGTGTATGGCACCCTTTGAGTCGACACAGGACCCCTGGTGGTGCTTTTGGAATTCTAAGACAACTTTGAACAGCTTGCTGCATTTTGAGCCACACAGACGGCAGCTTTATCAATTGCCATGGACCATCTCAAATAACCTGAACCGCAAACTCAACCTTCATGGGAGCAACCAGCTTTATCACCGACACAACCTACTGGAAGGCATCAAACTTGCGGTCACAAACAGTGACTCAACCTAACAGAAGCCACTGTCTTGCCTCTAACTGCATCATTCCTCGAAATGTTGAAAGACATTGTTTCATTGACTCCAATTGACCCTCCAGAGCATGCATCTTCAAACTGACTCAACGCTGACCGTAAGGGGGATTGCTCAACCCAAATAGTCTTGACAGCAGCCAGACCACCCCAATGCTCTTCAGCCTCCAAAAGACGGGAACAAGGTACTGTAACTGTCTGTCTGATCCCCTTACTGCGATCCTATGGACGTGTAAGCCCCTTTTCTACCTTGTCCTTCATGCATGCTCTTTGAACAGTAACACTGTTGCAATTTCTTGCCTGAACTCCTCTGCTTGAGTCTCAGGAGTGCCAAATTATAAATGTCTGCTTTTTTAAATTCTCTTTTACAGGGTTGGGTTTTTGCTTGTGGTTTTAGTTAGTTATTTGCATTGTTTAATTAAAGGATATATTTTCTTTTATAGAACCTTGATTTGTCATTCTTTCATTTTGAAGTCTTTCCACTATTGTTGTTTGGGTTATCCTCTCACAACCATCCCCAAAATATAGCCTTCCCTCAGCCTATGTTACCTGTGCTGCTGAAAATGCCTTATGGAGGGGCAGGGCTTCCTAGTCCTTGTCCTACCACTTCTCTGTTTGTGTTTTCTCTGTGTTTTCTGCCACTGAGGTCCAGCCTGCTCCTCTGGCAGTGCAGTTCTTTGTTTTATCTTTTGGTGAACAATACCCATGGGATTAATGGGGCTACATTAAGGAAGAGAAGCTACAATGAGGACAAAAGTGACTAGGGTGAGGAAGTGGAAGAGGGGCAAAGGTATGGAAGAGGTAGAGAGATGAGGAAGAGAGTCAAAGAAGAGAAACAGGAAGAGGCACAAGGAGCAAGGAGGACCAGGGGAAGGAATTGGGACTAGGCCTGGGACTCAGACGCCATGTATTACAGGGTTAGGCAGTTTTCTTCACATTCCTACACTGAGACATGCTGGCAAAAGAAAGCATGGTAAGCAGCAGTTCACAAAAATAATTTTTGATGCAGCTAATACATACCAATAGCATTGCTAGTTGCCATGTCAACTAAATATTCTTCTTCTCAACACCCTTTCCACTTTAATTTCTGTTACATTGTTCGGCACTAAATCACCATCATACAAACTCAACACAATGGACCTCATTACGAGGTTGGCAGGAACCCGGTAATACCGAATCCGGCGCCTGACTTCACGGTGCAACCAACCGGGACATTACAAGTCCCGGCGGCGCAGGAAGTCATGCGCCGGATTCTGTAAGTCCCCATTCCCATGGAGTCCTAAAGGACTCCATGGGAGTGGAGAGACGGAAGCACCAGCAACGTTGCCAATGGTGCTGGTGCTTCTGTGATGAATCTGCCTGCTGGGGCCCCTGTGCCCGACCAGTTGGGCACAGCGGCCCGGCAGGCAGACTCGTAGTGTGGCAGTCCAGAAACAAGGGTGCCGAGCTTACCGGCACCCTTGCTTCAGGACCGCCACACTAGTAATGAGACCCAATGTTTGAAAAATATTTGAGAGACTACATCCACAAATTTATGGAAATAAATCACACGATGAATATTGACCACTAATAGAGATGAATTAGAAAAACATTCAACACGTAGTTATTGGATGGATTTCTATGAAAAGCTATACATGTATGTAAGAGACACTTCTGAACAAGCCTGCAACAATCCCACCATGTGACAAGCCATTTGTCATCAGGATTTTATAACTCTTGTTTAGCATATCACTAAGGACAGGAGAAGTGCCATCATACAGCTACAACTCATGATATATAAGATCAAATTGGCGATCAGGATTTACATTATAATTATTACATTATTATTATTATTATTATTATTATTATTATTATTATTATTATTATTATTATTTTTATTATAAATGGGATGGCATTTTTCATGCCAGGCTGTGCATCGATAAGCACACAATTTACTTTAGAAGGATCAAAGGAAAGACTTCACTTACTATGAAAGTTGATTATGTAGGCTTGAGGAATAGAATCAAAAAGAACAAACATTTTCTAAGCTCAGAGGTATTAAGCGATTGTAGTGGCAATGTCATAATGACATTATGAAATTAGATGCTGAGTAAGAATTAATTTCCTTCAAAGTTCTTATTATTGTTGACATTTGAAAAACATAAGGTACCATTACAAACATCTTCTTTGAATATTGTGGCACACACAAATCCTCATAAATCGACGGCAATGCACATAATATATGTAAGAAAGGGGGTGTGAGGCGCGCACTCCAATTCCTGGCCAATATACTACCTGAAGAAAGAAAAAATATATAACTGGGTTAAATCCCAAAAGTGTCCAATTCACAGGGTTAGATCCCAATTGTTGCCAAAATGTTCAAAGGTTTGGATACCTTCTGCTGCATTTGTGCTGCTGTTCTCCTTCTCCTAGCGCCTTCGTGTCCCAACACTCTTCAGGGAGGCTGTGTTGCCTTGCTTTTCAGGTGAATCCAATTAAATTGCTAATGCAGTCTCTAAGGATTACGGGAGCTGTAGTGAAAAAACTGTAAAATGGGTGAGCTAAACTTCTACACTTAACCTAAAGCTAAGATGGGAGCAAGCTACGACCATCAAATCATAATAATGCAGTCCTAGTGGAGTCTAGTCAAATAAAAAGGGCCTATACTAAAAAAAAACTAGTGCCAATCCTTAGCGCTATGCTACAAAATAGTGAGGGGTAATGTTCACAAGAAAAGAAACAAGTGTTCACAAAAGAATAAGTCAGGAAGTTAAGCCCAGGGTTCCCCTTCCCCACATTTTTAGCACGGGACAAGGCGGGACTCGAGCACAGCACACTTCTGGGCTTCTCCGGCCCGAGCTTACAGTTCCTTTTCTCAATATCAGGGTCTTCTGTGGCCAAATCTCTTTTATGCAAAGTCTCTTGCTTCAGAGGGTCTAATGTAGCATATACAACAAAACATAATTCTATTAATCTTCACGTCGGGCGATTACTCTTCACCCTGGATCCCCCTTAGCCAGGCTCCAATCCTTCTCACAATGTTAGCCTCCCTCAGTCAGACTCAGACCAACCACTCACTGTGGACATCCCTCAAGTCGGGTTCAGACTTGTCACAATGTTCACCAGTGTATTACTGTTCACCTTACTTCGTAGACATCTCCCAGTCGGGTTCACATTTGGCAAAATAACACAGTTCAAAAGAAAGTCATTCAAGACCCTTTCGGTTCTTTCCTTGCCTAAGTCTGGGTCTCAGCCCCCAGTCAAGCTTTCCTTTAAGCTCCCAGTCAGGCTTTCCCTAAAGCTCCAGTCAGGTTTCACACAGTTCTATCATCACAATGATTTTACAGGCATCCCTCAGTCGGGTTCACATTTGCCCCAGTAACAGAGTTCACTTTGCTTACACAACGTGTCAAATACTTTCGACGGTATAATGGGTTTGGCTTGACCCTCATATGACCACTTTGACAACTCACGTCAGCCTCCCCTAGGTCCTCTTGGTACTTGTAGTTTCAACAATCTCAGTTCAATACTTTCCTTGCTCAGGAGAGGGGTCACCAGCCAGAGATTTTCAAATGAGCGCCCACGTGGCGCCAGACAACTCTGTCTCTGGTGCCAATTTGACTTTCAAAGTTTGCAAGGGTCTTCCTCTGCCGGGCTCAGCGCCCTCTTAGGGTTCACAAAGGGCCTCCCTCTTCCGGGCACGGACCCTGCTCCCAAAGGTTCTCTCCAAACATCCACAAGGGGTCTCCCTCTGCAAGACTAGGACCCCTCTGCCAAGGTTTATAAAGGGCTTCCCTCTGCCAAGCTCAAATCCTCCTCCAAAGCTCATAAGTCTCTTATCACAATTCACAAAAAAGTGTTTTTGGGACTTCTTGTCCCAGAATGAACTGTCAGGATTTTGCTCCCACTGCTCAGCTCCCCAAAATGCCATTTTTGGCATTGAGAGGAGCATGAGCTAAAAGGGGGTATTCTTCTGAGGTCTGGGTCTCCTCTGCTGACCCTCAGAGACCTGGGTTCACCTAACTGGTCCACGGGAGGAGTCTTGCTGTGGGTACTGCCAGGCAACCCCAGCCACCCCTGGACTTGCCTTCTGGAGGTACAGCTCCCTCTCCACAGTGCAGTCTCCCCTAGACTCAGAGGGCCAGTGTCAGGGCGTTTTTATCCTCCTCCAGGTCTTCCAGTGTCCCTGCAGCTCTTCTGGTCTTCCTCTGGCTTTGTGCACCTTCCAGCATTCCCATCTCATCTAAATGTGCTTTTCTGCTCTGCCTTTTATACTTCCTGGGAGTGGTGATTAGAACCAGGTGCGAGTGGTTGGAAGGGAATGCCTGACCCTGCCTTTCCTTGTTAGTGGGACAACATGGCAGTCGTCCATAGGAGTTAATGGCCCAGGGATTCCTATGGGTAATCCTTATTCCTCCTTGTTGCTTCCTCTTCTTCACAGTATTTGAAGGACAGAGTGAATGAAGCGGATTCTGGGAAATGTAGCGAGTTGCAGATTCTGGGAGAAAATTGGCTGAATATGTATAAAAATGTTTATCAACAAACGAACAAGGATTATGGAGTTCGTAGTGTTCGACTGAAGAGGGCAGTTTATTGTCAGAAAGGGGGGAACATATGTATTGTTGTGCTTGAATGGGTTTTCTCCTGCCTTTTCTTAAAGGAAAGCACTGGGGTAGGAAGGCAGTGTGGTGGCAATATCCCATAAAGACTGAAGGGTTGTCGGTAGGGTTGTATCAAAAGGATACTGCATCTCGCCCAAGGGCGTTCCTTCTGTGGGCTCCAAGGGCCCTTTGCCCAGGTGATCCTCCCTCACTTGTCTGGCCGCAGGGTCGGGATCCAAGCACGATGGCCCTCCCCTGGCCACCTGAACAAAGGATCCCCAGGGTCTACCAGTGAGAACACCCTCAGGTTTCTCATGGCAAAAAAACAGGTAGCACAGATAGCATACTCATTAAACAAATGCAACTAACATCAAATGTAAACAAAACCTATTAATTAGTATATTGAAATGCACTGAACTTCCTGTATAGCCACTCTCTACTTAATGGCTTTTCACACATCAACAGCCTATGCGTGCAGTAACTACTTTGATCCTTCAACTACATGTCCGCGTAATAACATTTTCCTGCTACATCCTAATCCATTTCATAGTCTTTCCACCTTCTGGGAAGTGCTCTGGTCCGCTTGCTGCATCGCCTCCAACCAACCTCAGCCCACACCACCAAAACTTTCTTCAACCTGTCCATCACTGATAATTTGCTCACTCCTCACACTCTCCTCCTTGGCAACTCTATCTCTCCCACTTCCCTCTATTGTGTGCCTGCCACATCGGGCCATCATTTGCTTGTTCCACATATGACTGTCATCCAAAACCACATGAAAATTATCACGCTGCACCACCCTTCTTGGTTCAAAATGCAATGATTCTCCATTACTCACACTACATGCTTTCCTGATTCTTACCTCACTCCCTTCCCTCCATGTTTGCTCTACTGCACCTCTTTGTTTCTGATCATACCTTCTCTTGTATTCTTCCTGGTGCCTCCATATCCTCTCAACTATCGCACCCTCATCCAAGTTAATCACTCGTCCTCCCTCATACATGGGGGACTGAAATCTGACTTCATGTTTCTCCTCCTCATTGCAAAAGAAGTGTGTCCCATAGTAGGATGAGGTGTATCCCTGTATCCAACAATCATTTCCTCCAACACACAATCCCAAGGCAACCTAGATGCCAATGAAAATTGTCCTTAATCATTCAGTTTATCCTCTCCACCAGACGATTCCCTTGTGGATGGTACAATGACGTCCTAAGGTTCCTTATTCCATGAGTGTCGAAAGATCCCTTCATTTCCGCCAGCACAAACTGCACCCTGTTGTTGCTCACAATGTACTTGGGAAACCTCTCTCTCCCACACACCTATAACAAAAAGTCAATCACAACTCTTGTATTCACTGAGTCAGCAAATGAGATCTCAAACCACCTTGATGTGTAATGTATTACTAACACATATCGATGTTCTTGATCCACATTCTCTATCGGACCTGTCACATCAATACCGACTTTCTTTCGTACCTCCATTGACACCCCCACTGGCTTCAGAGGCACATGCTCCACCCTCTTGGTTTTGTTGCTCCCCCACCGACATGATAATCTTTTGCTGCCTTTTCCCACATATCATCTATTCCTGGCCATCAGTAACTCTCTTTTAGTCTCCTTTTAGTTAAACTGTGTCGCAAATGCCCCACATGTGCATTCAAAATTATTCTTTCTCTCACTAGTAAAGGAGGCACAGGCTTCTCCTTCCTCACCATACCCCAATCGCATGGTGTGAGCTATCCTTGATCATACTGTATGCCACGTCACATTCAGGCTTCTCAAGTCAACCCCTCTGTGTATATCCTATCACACATTTGAGTTCTTCATCTTCCACCAATCGCCCTCTTCCACTCCTCTGGCACTACCACCCCCACTAACCCCTGAATACTCACCATACACGTATCCATCTCTTCCACTCCAGTCTGACACCTTCTGGAATGTAACAACCTTGACAAACAGACCGCCACCAAATGTTCCTTTCCTTTCACATGTTCAATACTGAAATTGAATTCTTCGGTATTTGCCAACCATCTTGTAATACGGGTAGTAGCCATACCCAATCCCTAGGTAGAAAACAACTTCACCAATAGTTTATGATCACTCCTAACCACAAATGGAATATCCCAGAGATATGACCTGAAGTACCTAGCTACCCAACAACACGCCCATGCCTCCTCCTCAATTACAGAGAACTTATTTTCCGTTTCATTTAGCACTTTCAACACAAATGCAATGGGCACCTCTTCTCTTCCTTGGTGTTGGCTAAAAATAGCACACAAACCTCTTAAACTTGCATCTATAGTCAACATGGTCTTAGCCCCCATTTCACGTCTATGCAAAGTGGGTGCTTTCTTTATAAATTCCTTTATACCTCTGAAATGCTTCTTTCCTCCGGTCTGACTTCTCAAACTCCTTACCCTTCACCCTCAACATCTCCCTCATCTTCCTGGAGAAATTTGGAACAAACTTGTGTTGAAACGCCACAAGCCCCGAAAATGATCTCAGCTGTTCCTTGTTTTCTCACATACACACCTGCCATATCACTAACTAACTCCAGTTTAGGATTTGCCCCTTCCCCAGTCACCAGGTGCCCTAGATCCAAGACCTCCTTCACTCTGGACATACACTTCTTTTTTTTACTGTCAGCCCTGCCTCCTTCAATATACCCAAAGCTTTCAACAACAACCTGTCATGTTCATCCTCTTCCCATGCACGCACCAACATGTCATCTTGAAAACAATGTATGTCCTTGATCCCCTTGAACAAATTCTCCATAATCCTCTGGAATACTGCACTCGCAGATGCTAGGTCAAACGGCATGCGCCTATACTGATATGCACCCATCAGCATCATAAATGATGTGGCATGTCTCGACTGTAGATGTAGATCCACCTGATGGTACGAGGATGATTAATATATCATTGAAAACCACTTAACTTTTCCCATAGTTGCCAACATGTAAGTAACGTGTGGAAGGGGACACACCGATCCACCTAGATTGCCTTGTTCACACTGCGTAAATTGACACATACACAAATTTTGCCATCTGACTTTTGGGTTACCACGATAGGTGACAACCACTCACTTGCCTCAGTTGGCTCAATGAAACCTTCCTCGCACAAATCTTGCTCCAATTATCCCCTTATACTCAAATGAACCTGCCTCACCTTGTGCACTACTGTGTTGGTTCCCCATTTGAGCTGATTCTTTGATAAAAACTAGTCAGCATGCCAAGGTCATCACTAAAAATAAAATGGAAACGTGTCCACTATTTACTTATTGTAGTTGCACCCTGTAACCATGAACTGTACTGGTTTCTCCTGTGCAGGTTTGAGTTCCAAATTTACACACCCTTGATGCCTCCACCCCAATAAACTGTCTGTCTTATAAACATATACTTTCCCCCCTTATACTCCTATGCCACCCCACGCATACTGCATAATGTGAATAGGTAACCCCCATAGGCAGACGGATCGATGTTGTTTGTTTTCAAATCCTCCACCCTTTGTTGCAATACTGATTCATACACATCTTAGGATACCAAAGTGTACGCTGATCCTGAGTCAACCAACATATGCACACCATTCCAATCTACTTTGCATTTGTCAACGGTGGCCTGTATGGTCCATCTTCACCATCTTCTTCGTCCCCTTCCATTGTGTTAACTGCTGAATTTGCACATCCATTATTGAAACATCCCTATCCTCCTCCGAGTTCACCATATTCACACATGGCTTTGAAAAGTCTATTCCCTCCTCCAGGTTCACCATATTCACACATGGCTTTGCCAGTCCAGTGTCTCTCTTTCGTCCCTCACTCACACAACATGTTTTCACAAACTCTCCCCTCTTGTTCCACTTGTGGCACACCCCCTTGATTACTGAGCACTCTGGATCTGATGTCATGTGTTCTATCTCCAAAGCTTATGCCAACTATGGATTTTTGGCTTGTGTGACGAATTGCAGGTAATTAGTTCCTTCTCTCCAAGGGGGAGCACCTCCCCTTAGATGTTAGGGAGGTGAGCCCGCTCTACAAGACCCTTCTTAGGGGTCAAGGCAAGTGAGACCTCACTGGGAGAGACTCCGCCTGAAGGGACAAGGACTCATCTTTCCTCTGAGGCACTCCCTACCACATACCATAGCCACATACATGGGACCGCCTGTTATGAAGAATAATGTGACATCTTTATATTTGGTTGAAGGCAATGCTGAAACAAACAATATGAAAAAGAAAAAGATGATGGGCCTCATTACACGTTAGGCGGTAGGGGTTTACCGGTACCAGTAAGGGCACCGGTACCAGTAAACCCCTACCACCTTACTACGAGTTCCCTTTGCGGGACCCGACTTTAACGGCTCGTTTTACCAGCCGTTAAAGTAGGGTGCCGCAAAGGGACCTCGGAGCTAATTACGGTACCGCAACTTGCGGTACCGTAATTAGCACCTTCCCCATTCCCATTATGCCCTATGGGGGCAAAAATGGGAATGGGGAAGAGCCTTGGTGAATGGGGAATTACCGCCCCCGCTCACCTTGGAGTAGGGCGGTATTCCGCCATCCACCAAGGCGGACATGGTAAAATACCGGCGGCAACCATGGCGCTAATAGCGCCATGGTTACCACCTACCGTGTAATGAGGCCCGATATCTCTTTAAGGAGAGACGTATATTTAACTGGGATGAGTGGAAGGAGAGGCAGAGAGTATTGTATGCAGGGAAAGCCACCTGACGTGAGCAGGCCTGAAGAAGGCAGATTAGAGAACAGTCACTGAGCCTGTGACTTTCGAAGGGTGGCTGAACGCCAGACAGATGCTGGAGGTCGAGCGTATCTGACAACGGGAGAACCATTATACCCGCAGGAAAGTAAATTCCTACTGCAGGTGGCGGCGAGACCACATGTCTGCCCTGGTGGGCAGGGTGCCCAACCAAACACGCCAAGACCATCTTAGAAGGCAAAAGGAAGCGTGAGCAGTTCCTAAGTGGTAAAGCCCACAGAAGGAGTAAAGGAAGCAGAGTACGGGAAACCGATAAACACAAGGAATGAGAGTCATTGGGAACGGGAGCAACTTCCCAACCACCCGCTCCGTACATGGCAGAAGGACAGCCGAGGACCAGGGTGCAATGAAGAGAAGGGAGAAGAAACCCAGTACTGAAGAAGAGCACCCAAGTAAACGCAAGAGCCTGTGATGTTTGCCAGCCTCCAGAGAGATAAAAGGGAAAACAGGAGGCAGGTGGTCGCCGGGGCAACAGAAGACAAGTAGAGGAACTCATCGCAGTACTCAAGAGGAGTTACTGAATGTAAACCTATGTAGTTGGAACTGTTTAAAGCTGAGAAGGAGGGAAGTGAATAACACAGACTGGGAAGTCTATGAAGGGTCCATATTAGAACCTAATAACAAGCTGCAAAGACAAGAAACTGTGACAAAAAGCCACATCAGAAGTTGGGCGGTATCCCTGCGGTAAATCTGCTGGAAAAGCACCCAATGTAATTACTCTTACTGCCACTTGGTCAGGTGGTATTACCCGTATTACCCATGAGTCCCCATTTTCTTTAGTCCATAGGATTCAATGGGTGATTTTTGGCACTGTAATTGTGAATCCTCCAACTTTCCCCCAAACTCGTGATTGGGTGGTGTGGTGATGTGGCAGTAACGCTATTACTGCTGCATTTTTACAGCTCTGCCCAACTTATAGTGAGGCCCTCTTGTAAGAGAGAAAGACAGACAAACTTGTCAAGTATGGAAGGTGGTGACAAAGAGAGAATCCGTAAGTGGAGAAATATGAAGTGGGTAGAAACCCCAGCAAAGCTGAGAGATCCTGGATCAATTGAGGAAGCATCACGAGGAAGGTTGGCATAAATACTTCGATAAAAAGAATATCACACTCAAGAATGTTGTAGAGGAATTACAAGAGCTAAGGCATGAGATAATAAGAGACTATTACTGGAGATCCAGCAAGGTAAATAGCAACAAGATTAAAAGACATTGACACAAAGAGGCTGTCAATGAAACAACTGGTGTGTCGGGAGAATCAAGTGAATCTCCTGAGATTTAGGTTTAGTTTCTTAGTGGTAGGGTCAGGATAGAACTAGATTTGGTCAGAGGACTTTTCTTTCTTTGGGACTTCCTGGCGACAGACACCTTTAGTTCCTTTAGCTAGGTAGGGAACCCCTTTAAAATATAGATTTTAATCACCTCAAATTCCAGAACCTTCCCTACACCCCCAGGGCAGTATCCAAGCTCCCCCGCAGAGTAGGGGCAGTGGTAGGAATAGAGGTAGGGGAATGCATACACCGGTCATTGTGCATCAGCAAAGAGTAAGCAACAACCCCTTGCAGTAAGCGACTACTCTCATTCTCCAGCACAGGAGAGGCTTACTAATGTTACATTATTTTGTATTGATAGTCCACTGCTCATGCCTTCCAGTGACCCTTTGTGCGTTTATTAAAGGCATGCACCATTCATAGCATTCACACAGTATATTTAATTAGATGCCCCACACATCATGCTCATATTCAAAATGCTTATGACAAATTTCTCAGTAATGAAGACTCAATGAATGCTTCTTACGCTCTCTTGTATGTTGTAAACCTTTTAATGATGAGCTATAAATAATAAAGAAACATTGCTCCCATTATGATCACTAAACACAACACACTTAAAATGCAAAAAGATATTAATGAATAAGCCACAATCATTGCCATTGCCTCTACATCTACTCAAGAAAAAGACTAATGAACCTTCTCCAAGAAATCATAGCTACCTTATAAACAACTACCTGCTTTACCAGGTCTCGCTAGGCAACCTCGTAAAATCTTGCTATCAAATTTTGCTAGGCAACCTTCATAGAAGCACCTGCCCTTTCAATACCTCAATACCTTTTTCAGTGCAATATCAATGATGGGTAAAACCTCCCATACTCACCATCTGTAGAAGGTAGGGAGATGAGGGCTGGAGGAGATTGGATGACTGGGGCGGTCTGCACAATCCAAGAAAAATGCCAAAAAATATCAAAAACACCTATCAAACCACCATGTTCTTTTTATCAAAAAGCAGGAAAATATGCACAAAATGCTTCAAAAAGAGTCAATGTCAATTGGGATCAACCATGGTACCTTTATCAGCCAATTAAGAATAAGATCTGTTAATACGTGGTGAGCTGTTTTGCCTTGGGTGCAAATGTATAAATATACCCCATACAGCTCAATCAAAAAATAATAGTTCTGCTCAAAAGCAATAGCTAGAGGTCTTTAGAGGCTCAAATGCCTCAAAGAAATCAAAAAAATTCAATTTTGTGGCTTCAAACGGTAGGCAAGAAAAATTGAGGGACTTGGCCCCCTCCCTTGATATGATGTGGCATTTATAACGCGCCTTTACACAAGTGTTTCTGGGCCATTATCTTCATGAAAAATAATGGCCCCAGTGCCCCTCCATCTGGACGGACGGTCTTTCCAGCTTTCCGTATGCCTCTTATCTTCGTCTGCCAACTCCACCACAGCTGATCTCCTACCCTGCTTTACGAAGTCAGCCCTTTTATACTTCTTTGAGCATAAGCGGTCAACTCCCCTTATTACCATAATATCTAACAGAAGCAAAATGCTATTTAGACCATCGGCCCAAAAAGCTGTTCAGCTCACCAGCCCAGTATCGGTGTTCAGCATCTTTTCAAGGAAGTAAAGAGCTCGTGTCTGTTAAAAGCAAGGCCGATACAGGTTGGTGAAACCTTGCATCTAGTTATATGAGCTGCTGCCATATCATACATCAACTACAGGCTTCACAGAAAGTGCTGTAGTTCTTGTAATTATTGCTATTTCACTTTTGCGTGCTATAACTGAGGCACTTCGAACACTTCCGAGGAAGTCAGGAATACAGTCAGTGACTTTGTTTATGCAATTTACCCCCATAATAGCATAATAAAGACAAAGTCTAGCATGGAGCCTGGAAATCTAAACCCAACATTATTTTCTGCATTTAATCTTGAATCCTTCTCATTGCCTGAATATGGTAGACCCATTCTGGTGGAGTACTAATACACTTCCGCTGCGCGAAGTGTCAGCCAAGTGTGTGACAGTGTCTGGGTTGGAGGCAGTGGCTGGCAGGTGGCAGTGGAGAAGTGCTGCCATTTGTCTTCTCGCTGTAAGTAACCTTATTTAATTGTGAACATTCATCCGCCGCCCGCTGTGGGTGTGTGTTAATTTCTTTTTGATTATGGCCTACTGCTCAAGACATGAGCAAGACCATTAGGAAGATCTATAATATAAGAAGCAATACGTTACGTAGGTAGATAGCCCGGGAGCAGAGGAAGTGTTGATTCACATCAACAAATCATTAGCATTAGGAGGGAAGGAGGGCCGTCGTCCTGATCTGAGTGCACCCTCTCAGGTGGAACTTGCTTCTATTCTACTCCTCCCATCTGAAAATGACCCTGCCCGAACCAACAGGCAATCTCATTCAGCTGCAAAAGACCCTGGCTGTGCTACTGTGCAGCCTCATTCACCACAATGAAGGAAGGTTTGTTGCACGGTCGGTCATTGTGTAGACGCACGGATGCCAAATTTGACCCTGCGCCCTGTTCAGCCACTATCACTATCAGTGATAGAGTTGTTTGGCAAGAATCAAAATTTGTCTGTTCAGCCGCAAATGCAGAATATTGGAAGCTCTGTCCAGCCACTAACACAGAGGGAAGAGTCTGGATGTTTTGAATCAAAAATCAAATGACTGTTCTCTGGAATCTGATAAAATGAGGAGCCTGGAATTGTTATCTTTAGACTCATCATTAGAATCAATAGAGAATCATTAGTACCCGTTGTTAGAGAACCATTATTTAGTAGTATCCCTTTAAGAATGATTGCATCCTGTTTAGCTATCCATTGTACATTGCAGAAGTAGCATCATTATAGTATCCATACATTAGACTGCCACTTTGTTTTGCCACTTTGCCATTTGCAATAGAATGACACTTGCACGTGTTTGGAGTGCCATGTAGTGCTTTAGAGACACAGTATATTTGCATCATTTGTATTATGCATTAGAAATAGCGCTTAGGCTGAGAGAAACTTATTGTTTGCAGGAGAGCAGAAGGAATGAGGCCTGAAAATGACACACACAGTGCATATTTGAAATGACATGAAGAGCCATTTAGTATGATGGCAGTTTTTGTTATGCTGTTTTTGTTATGCTTTGTAGTTATGCATGGAGAGACACCATGTATGTTGAGTGTGTACTTAGAATGAGTTTGCATTATGTAGCACTTGCATTGTGAGAGAATAGTGTAAACGCTAGGAAGCATTTAGCACAAGGACTATCAGCCATTTCTGATGGAGACACACAGAAGTTACCTGCGCCACTGGGCACAGCGCAAAGATTGTTATGGAACACTGTGAAAGAAGGAATTTGTAAACATTTGCTTGCCAGACACAGATAACAAACCCTTGTCCGAGTGGTGAGATGGAAGGTGGCTTATCAGCTTGAGCTGGTGTGCCGCAGAGACAACAGAGGTTGGGGCCATGGAGTGAGCGACATGGAGAGATGGGAGGAATACCTTTTGCATGAGAGAGAGATGGCCTATTTTCTGGACAGAGAGAGCATTTCGTAATGCAGAGAAATGCCAACAGTGCAGTGAATGGGGAATAGATGGTGTTTTACAGGGACCGCATACAGATGGCCATGAAAGAGATATGATGTCCAATGTCACTTTGACACACTTTGACACAGCACACGCAGAGACAAGAACATAACACAGACTGGCAGGCATTTTGTTAAACGCTGACAGAGACAGACATTCTTAGGCTTATAGAATGTGAGTAACCATAGAAATGTGTGCGTCATTGGAAGAGTATAACCAAGGGGGAGAGGGGACTGTCTAGAGAGAGTTTTGCGGAGAGTTGTGGGGAGTTCCAGGAGTTGTTGGCTGGAGTTGTTGCTGAGAGAGATGGTGCAAGAGGGAGTACGAGATGCGACGAGAGAGAGGTGCCTTGGTGCAGCAGAACCTGATGAGGCTTTGATGAGATCGATCTGGCAGAGAGAGAGCTTGGCAGAAATTGGCAGTTGGCAGTTACCAGATCTTGAGGCCTGCCACTGACTGATTGCAGAGTCGTGCATAGAGGAGAGACCTGGCAAAAACAGAGCTGGAGACCAATGGAAGAAAATGGGAAGTATGGTTATTGGCCTAGACTGACTGATTGATTAGAACAGACACTCACATAAGGGGTTTGCTAGAAGGGGAAATCAGACAGGGATTGTTTAGAGAGAGAGTGTGAAGTATTGGTGTGGATTGGTGTGGATTTGCCCATGAAGGAGATGTATGCTGACGCTTGTATTTAGACTGCATTTGCATTACAGGCTTGCATGAGAAACCTGTAAGGCGTATAGGTATTGCATGGTAGATTTGCTTTGCACCAGAAGTATAAAAGGAGCAAATTAGACATCGTTTTAGGATTGTCTGCATTAGGATTGCCTGCATTATTATGCTTTGCATTCTGTGTGATCATAAATAAATGTATTCCGTTGTTATAATTGAATCGATTCATGTGTTTTCTTATGCGTGTCTTATGTTATTTGTGTCCACAGTAGTAAGATAGGAGTAACACAGTGCACATAGGGCCTGAGATACAAATGCAGCAGGAGGGTGAGGGGGGTACAGTGATCCATAACCCCCTAGGGGTTTGTCAAAGATTGTCTGAGACCGGAGCATGCTTGCCGGGGGGGGGGGTTGTTTTTATGACTAACTGTTCCATGCAGTCATCTGGGCTACTGTTGACAATTTTACACCAGTTACTAGAGTTTCTACTTAGGCCATTGACATAGTTAATTCATCTCCAGAAATGCCTAGAGCAATTGATAAGTCCTTGGGGAGCTGTATGGTGGAAAGGGTTCCCTTTACAGACTTGCAGGAGAAGGGTTTGCTGGTCCCTCTTCAACAAGGGTTTCAGGACGTATGGAAAATGCAACTACATTTATGGACGCTAAAATGTACAAATCTAGTATTTAAAAAAAAAAAAAAAATTTAAGAATCTTGGGTCCTTTAACCAGTATGGATTTAACGCCTCAGACTGTTCCCAGGACGGGATGTGAAGTAAGAAAAGTCATCCAGAACTTTGTTAGTGACCGCAGGTGGTTCAGGTCTTTGGTGAAGAGACTAACTATGGATCTTAATATACCAATTGAAATTGACGAACTTCCTTCCTAACTGAGCATTCAAATAGTTCTAATCGCTCTCCTATTGAGGACTTGGCGGCTAGCCCTCTTTCGCCTCAGCCGTCCCTACATTATACACTTTGAGACCTAGATAACCAGAATCGACTAACAGCTCCTGAGATACCAGCCTTGAACATAGTTTTGAGCTAATTCTGAACCCTGTACGATAAAATCCAATTAGAATTGGCCATGCATACTCTGCAACTCTGATGTTAAAGTCAATCTGGAAATGGTCCATAATTCAATCACTGATCTCATTGGCACTGAGGTGATTTTAGGGAGTACATTAGCTTGTTAAAAACATTGGGCCAAGTCATAATTATAATAAATTATAATTGTTAATTTATAATGTGTTTAATACCAACAAGTGGTTTCTAAGCACGGCATCGGAATTTAAACCTGTGTTGTGCTGCCTTGTCTTGCTTCCAAGATAAATGCGTTGCCCCTGAGCTATCCTTCCTCCTCAAGTCCAAACTGTTACATCAGTAGCTGTTTCATCATTTGCAGCGGGTCCACATACCATGAAGAAGAAAAAGGGGGGATTGAAATGACGTAAAAATTGTAAAGCTAGCTCCAGGAAATTTCTCAGAACCTCCGCTTAATAGAGGATGCCGCCCTTGCTGCTTGTGCAGAGAGTGAACCTAGATGCATAACAGTGTCTAACCACAGCCCGGAAAAGTGCCAGGCCTATGTCCATTACGTCCCAATATGATGAGGCTGCTTCTACTCTGTCGGAACCAAATCAGAGTATAGTGCCTCCCTTTCTTATTCCTTCTCTTCCATTGATCACTGAGGAGATTGTCGCTGCACCGATTATTGAGCCTATCTCCAGCTCAGAAACTGCTATGCATTGGTCCACTATGGTCCAAGCTGACCAGGCTGCGCCTATCCCGAATGATATGAATCTGAGATTACTGCCACCTTCTTCTACTTCCTCTCTTCCTTCGATTATTGAGAAGGTTGCAGTTACAACAACATCTGTGAATAACATGGGCACTCAGATAAAGGCAATCGCCAATCAACGGAAAGTGCGCATTGAAGATTATTTCAGCGGGTGGATTGGGTGTAATACATCTCTAATGGGCTGAAAAAAGGCTTTGCAACAATTAACGCTGTCTGAAAATAACATGGGGTTCCTGAAAAATGATGGTGGTTTGCATTGCCACATTCGCTCCAAAGATGATTGGACTGGCCTTAGCTCAGAGTATCTAAATCCCTACATTGGCATGTCAAATAAAGTTGTAAATCACCCTGTGTCAACTGTGTCCAGACAGGATACTCCAAAAAGGAGATTGTTTTGCAATGTTCCCTTACTTGAATGTCAAGAAGTCGTAGAACAATCTATGCCAATTGTGACTAATCAAGAAACTCCTAAAAGGGAGATTGGTCTGCAATGCTGTCTGGGCATTGGTGACCAGTCTTGTGATTAGGCATGGAGTAATAAGCTGTGTATTATGGGAGGTCAAAAGGGCGGGCCACATTCCTTATGAGTGGCCCGGGGGGCGGGGGGTTGCTGGTTGCTCGTGATCAATCTAAATTGGTGCAAGGAGGACATCAGGGGGATTCTATGGCCATTTCTCATCATTCTATTACTTTTGTGAGTAATGAGCAGGGGAATTGCCATCCAGCGCATTCTGTGCTGCGGAACCACGCCTCACTGAGAGCGGGTGGCGATTCTACACATTCATCTGTCCATTGCTCGAAGAACACCATGAAACTGACCACGATAGACTCCTCCAGGATGCTCATACTAGAAAGGCTGGAAAAAGGCAGCAAGTCCATTCTGTTGAACAGATCTAAAGTGATCAAATTTCTCCATGAAATTCCACAATTGAGGCTACTTTGACATTGAGAAGATATTTTTTCCCAATGATGACAGGACTGACCTTGTCCAGTTGTACTTCAAATCTCACTCTGTGGTCCAGATGAATTCAGCAGAAATTGATTAATTTAGAGCACATTGTAGGACCTATTATTGGCTTGTCATGTTAATCTGTAGATGAGAGGATGGGGCTTGATTGGATCCTGGCTTGAGTTATTCTGGGCCTCGTGACCCAATGAAAGTCACTTGTATTATGGGTCAACGGAGTAGGAGGGTTGTGGAATTCTTGAGGTAAGTGATGGTGGCCCTGAAAAATGGTCCTTATGATTGGCAATGTTTTCTCCAATCATTGACCAGCTCTTTAAAAAAGCTGCTATAATGAGTTGGAATTCCTAGGGGTTTAACAGCTTTTTAGATAATGCTGATACATCACGCTTTTTTTATGCCCATGATTTAATACACCTACAAGAGGTTGAGTTGACCCACCAGACAGTATTGGGTGGGTTTACAGTTATACAGAAAATGGTGTCCCTGGGTATGGGTGGTCAGCAGTCAGGAGGCTTATTAAAAGCAATGAAGAATTCTATGTTAGAGAGTTTTGAAGTTACTTCTGATACCATATACGGTTTGATGATAGTTCAGGTTGTGTTGAAGTCATCAATTCTAGTTAAGCCTCTCCTCCTTGTCAACATATATTGGAATCCCTGGTGTAGTAACCTGATGTTTTTTTTAAAAAATTGTCTGATATATGCAAGTCCTATTCGACCAATGAGAATGGCCTCCACATCTTGATGTTGGCGATTTCAATGCTGATTGTATCTCTGTGTTGAATGATGATAGTGTGTCCCTTTGTCCACTTGAGAAATTGAAAAGTAGAACGGTTTTTGATGCCAAACACTGGATTGATTTATTTGATGCTTGGAATTTAAGGTTGTTAATGGGTGTATTACTGGGGACATTCTGCCAAAACCAATGTGGAAAAACTGGACAAAATCATTGCATCATGACTATTTGGGTCTCTCACACATATTATTTCATCTATGTGAGGAGATCACAGTCTTTGACTCTGCTCTGAGTGATCATAACATGATATTAATTCAAATGCAACTTGAACCGATACGTGCCATACATGAAACATTCAGTAATTTACAGGTTAACTGGAATGATAACCGAATAGCAAGGTGCATAACAGACATCAGCAAATATAACCTGTCAATTTAGCTTCCTTATGGTGACTTCCTTCGTATTTAAAAAGGAAGTCATTACACCAAACGGTTTCCAAGCTTTTGCTGATAGGTTTGAGAGTAAGCAATTTGCTAAAAAGAGCTTTAGGTGACCAAGTGCTCATCTCTTTGACAATGTTATCCAGGCTAGAAACAAAAATATTAAGGAAAGATATTAGAGGCTTGGCCAAGAAGGGGTTAACCACTATTGAATATAATGAGAACGTCAGATATTTTTAAAAAAGGCATAAAAACTGGGTTATGGGATACAAATTCACTCAGTCACAGAAAGAGAGGGAGAAAATGCTTCAAATATTAACTCTGAATAATTCAGGAAACTTGCCTGAATACAGTAGCCCCAAAAGGTGATCAATGGCATGATAACAAATACAGAATCCGGCACAAAGTAATCCTATATCAGAGGGTGTTTGGGTGAAACACTTCTTACAACTTTATAGGGAATCAGAGCACACATTTCCTTACGAATGTCTCGATGTCCCTTGGTCATTGCCCTTATCACTAGAGTTGATTGAGTAAACAACCAGGAAAGCTTCTAATTTGAGAGCCCCAGGACCCAGCAGTCTTTGTAATACAATCTTAAAAAAACAATCCTGTACCGTGGACCAAGGTGTTATATATTCTGTTCTCTGAAATTATTGCGACCAAAATTATTCCCCACAATTGGAATTAATCTGTGATCATAGCTATCTAAAAAGGAGGCTAGAAACAGCCCATTAAATTATCGACCAATCTCATTCCTTGACTGCAAAAGCAAGATATTTGCATACTTGTTGTTGAAGGAATTGATGCCCTGGGCAATTTCCACAGCCGGTCTGCAAAAATACCAGACAGGCCTCTGTAAGGAGCTTGGTGCTACATGAAACAGTTTTGTGGTGAGCTGTCTGAGGGAAGAGGCAGTGAGGGTGGGCAGACCCCCATATACATGGTGGCCGTTCTCAAGCATTCGATTGTATCAATCACTCATGTCTATGATCAAAACTACAGGATTGGCACATTCCACCTGTTCATTTACAAGAGTAGTTTTCTACAGGTTAGGTTAAATGGGCAGAGTGTCTTGACAGACAGCTTCCAGACAAAAAGGGGGCTGCATGCTTGCCCCCTGCCTGTTTAACATTTACCCGTCAGACCTAGGAGAGTTTTTATCACGATCCTCCTTAGCACCCCAAGGATTTTCACCTTGACGGTCCAATACCTCACATACGCAGTTTATATGATTCTCTTGGACAGCTGAATCTTGGGCGAGAATACTCATTGATTAATGAACTAGTAATCAATGAGAATAAAAGGAGTATCATTGGATTTAATAACAATATCAACAAAAGAATGGGTTTTACATGGGAATTGGGCAACCAGATTGTAATTCCCTCACAGAATATTATTTACCTGGGTTCGGCCCTAGATGTCTGATAATACTGCTATTTTAATGACTCGGTTATGCCTAAGGCATCCCAATTTGAAGCGCAGATTAGCAAAATAGGTTCAAATTTCTGTAGTTTTTTTGACCTGCCCACTTATTAACTATTATAGGATGAAAGGTGTTAGTGCCAATACTCGAGTTTTGGACTATGCTATCGATTTCAGCTCTCCAATACGATTTAGAACTGCTATCACTAAGTGGTCAACTGGATTGGAAGATTTTGATCCTATTTAGGAAGTTGTTGGACCCACATGTGGGGTCTTTATATGTGGACATTGCGGTCGTCATGAGGTGTATGAAATCTTATTCATTGATACATTTTAAAAGGTGTGCTAATTTGGTGTTGGAAAATTGTAATCAGACAGTCAATGATCTAGTCTGCAATCCGACTGTCAAAAAGAAGTTGAGTACGATTGGAAGCAGACATTAACCAAAATGAGATCTTCAAAGTTGTATCAATCTTTGTCACCCTGTGATAACCCACTAGGCACTATTCCAAAGTACTGAAAAAAAATGCCTGACTGCATATTGGCAAACTCAGTTTTGAAGATACAGGTTAAAACTTTTAGCTACAGGTGAAGTTCATCGAATTAGATTGCCTACCGGTGGGAAACTTCAAGGTTGCAATTTGTGTATGAACAAAGAGGTTTTGCAGAATGGAGATCACATTTAGGTTGATTGTCCATTGCAAGCACTGAGCCCTGTGGCTGGGTTCATTTGTACATATTCCTTATGAATTGAACTTGGCAGAAGTATTATGCCGCTTGTCAAGTGGTGAGGAGACAACCTTGACAATTGCTGTAATAAGACTTCTTCATCAAGCGGGTTTGGTGTGTATTAGATGGTAATCACTAATGAAGGCTGCGCAATGCCATTATAGCTAGTTGGTGTTAGCTTCTTTGCTATTTTAATTATGTAAGTGTGTGAATTCTAATGATAATTTAGTATTTTGATGTGAATTGAGTTTTTCAACGTTGATGAATTATGGTGTATTGTGATGTTTTTTTGTTTTTAACCCAGACTAATTTTTTACTCATGTTATGCAGATTTTGTAATTGTATTTTGTGTAACGTTGAGTATGTGCAACCGATATCACAATTAAAAAATTTTCAAAAAGACATTTAAAAAAAAAAAGAAGTGGTATCTGGACAGCCCAATATAAAGTTGACCCACATATGGAAATTCACCAACCCGAATGCAAAGAAAGCATCTGAGATGGAGTCGACACACTCCCCAGCAGAGTTAGGACCTCAATATCCCAATTGGCCAGAGTTCCATCATCCCTCAAAACCCCACAGAAGGAGGTTGGGACTCACCTTCCAAAGCCTAACTTCAAAGGCCATCGCACTGGTCAGGAAAATGGTAGAGGGGAACAATTATCAAGTCTTGGGAGAAATAAGATCATGGTTTCTTTAGACCTTCGGATAACCATTCCCTCTGGTTCGGTAGTATATGTGACGCTGCCTGCAAAATCTTGGGGGAAGGTCGGTCTGATATTACCTATTTTTCCTTGTGAGGGAGAGTGGAAGTTTATCCTCCTGAATTACTCTCACAACTCTATTCAGATCCAGAGGAAAGAGTTGGTGGGGTATCTGATATTTGAGGTCCTCCTGGATAATATATCAAACAGGGGGAGAGAGAGGTGTAGAGAGCGCTAGGAATTAGCATCTTAGGGAAAACCCATGGAAAGGTTTTTGAACCAACAAAGGGTCGGAGAATGTGGTAGACCCCAACCGTAATAAACTTTAGAAAGGATGTACCGGCAGCCAGGGAAACATAGGGTCCTCTAATTTCCAAGTGTCCGGTGACACCTCCTTCCAATAGAGAAAGAAATTACTGAGATTCTCAAGTCCACACACTCTGTCTTCCCACCAAAGTAGTATTTAGGTAGAAACCTAGGATGGAAGATCAACTTACATCTGAGAAAATGTTACACTGATCAGAAGGGTTTGAGATAGCCAAACAGTTACATGGTGAGGGGGGTAGAACTGCAGAAGATTCCCTGAGATAGTGAACCACTTACTAACACTCCCAATAGAACAATCAAGTGGAGTCATGTAACGCCACCTTTACCGCTATCATCCACCAAGGGACATGCATGCTATTTGTGTGGAAAGTACAGACATCCCACAAAATGCTGTCCCCCTAAATATTTTGTCTCCTCCCACTTTGCCATACCGGCAGAGTCCAAAGAAGATCAGGGAACCCATGGTTGAAGCTCCCAGGTTGTCCTTTGCTACTACTCTATATGCCCAGGCATCGACCTTCTTTCCAACTTTAGGAAGAGTAGCTCCATCATATACTCTCCGTAACAGTAGAAGATCCCTGAATAAGGGCAAAATCCGTATCTATATGCAGGAAACCAAACCATTTCACAGGTCCGCACAAACGTATGCTGTCAGAAGGATTGGGATTGTTTAGATACTGGGAGTAAGAGATGTGCCATCCACCCAAGAACACTATCATCGGTAGGGGGAGAGGCCCAAAAGGGACCAGTACAAAATATTCACGGACATACCCAAGATTACCCATTTAGCCCAATACCTGTGACCATCTTGGGTGAAACAATGTAGATAGAGGCAGAAGATCTAATCTCCCACAAATCCATCAGTGGTTTACTAAAATAGCCAAGAGGGAGCTTAAAACCAATCCTAAGCATTTAGGTGATAACATAATCTGAAACCTCTCACACCATCCTCCTGTCGAAAGATCACCCAAACTGTCTCCCTTATGCTCTTGGGAAACTTTTTCTGAAATCGAAACATTGATTGGGACTTGGGAGACAAACCATAAACATCTGAAGAGCCAAGGACACGGCTTTCTGAGCCAATTCCCTCTCAATGGGGAAGTCACAACTGTAAAGGCAAGGGTATGTGATGAATCACAGATATTCCTCCCTTCTCCCCAACGGGGAGTCTCCCACTTTGAGGCAAGGGAGGTGAGCCTGCTCCGCAAGACCCTCCCTAGAAGTCGAGGCAAGTGGGACCTCACTGGTTGAGACTACCCCTTAGGGGACAAGTACTCCCATTCCTGTGAGTAATTCATTAGACCACATACCATAGCTGCATACGTGAGAGTGCCTGCTATGATGAAAAATGTGACATCTTTATATTTGGCTAAAGGCAATGCTCAAACAAACCAATATGAAAAAGGAAAAGATGATGTCTCTTTAAGGAGAGATATATATTTAACTGGGATGAGTGGAAGGAGAGGCAGAGTGTATCCTACGCCAGGCAAGCCCCCTGACATGAGCACGCCTGAAGGAGGTGGACCAGAGAACAGTCCCGGAGCACACGACTTTTGAAGGGCGACTGAATGCCAGACAGATGCTGGAGGCCCAGCATATTCGACAACAGGAGAAGCGTTGTACCACAGGTGGTGGTGAGACCATGTCTCTACCGTGGTGGGGAGGGTGCTCAACCAAACATGCCAAGACCATCCGAGAAGGCAACAGAAGCATGAGGAGCTTCCAAGCAGTAAATCCCATAGACGGCATAAAAGAAGCAGAGAACAGGAAACCGATAAGCACGAGGAATGAGAGAGTCATTCGGATCGCAAGGAGCTTCGCAACCGCCCATTCTGTACATGGCAGAAGGACAGCCAACGACGAGGGCACAGCAAATAGAAGGGAGGAAAAACCCAGTACCGCATAAGAGCACCCAAGCCAGACCATCCAGCTTATGGCGAATTGCAAAATAAATGCAAATCAGCTGATGGCCGCAATTACTGCTATAAACCCAACAATGACCGCAAAATAAACAAGCATCACAGACCTGGGCAGCTGTTTTAATGCAGCCAAATGTCACACTATGTGAGCAGTTTCCAAGGTGTCAGATTTGACCTCTTGCTGTTCCCCCACAACGTCCTACATTGTTTTGCAAACCTGCTCCATCTCCATTCCCTTTTCTTTGCTGAACACATTGGACCTTATTTACAAAAGCGTTTTACAATGGCACAATCACCTTGAAAAACACTTTGTAAATCAGGCCCAGTGGATCTACAGTACAGTGCTCATAACCATAGTTTCCAGTAACAGTTAAAAGAATAAAAGGACAAATCGTGATTCCTTTGTCAGTTTGTTAATTTGTTTTTCAACGGGAACTAGAAAGTTAAGATTATCAGCTCTCAGTTGCAAAAGTGAAGGGGGACAAAGTCAGATAAAATAAAAAGGATTGAGGATTGGGAAGACAGGCAGAGGGATGGGGTATGAACAATGGCGACAAGAGAAAGGGAAGAGGGGGAGTAAATAAAACACAGGAAAAGCTGAGTGGAAGGTACACAAGTGAGCTATGATCATGAGTGGAGATTGCAAGTCTCTGTGGAAGATATTGAAACCTTAAGGCTGCCTCTAATTCCAGAGCAGCTGGGCCAGGTGGGCTATTGAATGTGCTTTTCAAATTGGCAGCAGGGATATGGGCTACAGTTTTATACATGCAATTCAAATCTGTGTTGAAAGACGGCAAGATACCAACCTCTTGTCACATGGCTATCATTGTGCCAACATCTAAGAAGGGGGATAGATGAAATCCAGAGAATTATCGTCCCCGTGATGGCAAGATATTTGCTAGGCTTGTCCTACAGGATTTGAAGAAGTGGGCTGCAGAAACTCAACATTTTCAGAGGTTTCAGATGGGATTTCGATGTGGGATGGGCACCGACCTTATTGGATTGGTGATGTGATGGTTGAGAGGGGAGGCTCTCGGGCCAGACAATTTGCCTCTATTCTTGGCTGCCATGGATTTTACGCAGGCATTTGACTGCATTAATCAGAACTTACTGTGACTCAAGCTAAGGGATTGGCAGATCCCAGATAATTCATTAGCGATTTTGATACATCTCCATGGTTAGGCATCTTTGCAAAGGTGTTAAGGAAAGAACCACAAACAATCCACTATGCGCTCCAAATAATTGTTGTATTCAAAGAATAATTCAAAATAATTCATTTCATTATTTTTCGCATATATTCCATTTGTTCCAATGTTAGAAAATGTATAGATTCATTTTCATTCACATTGTTGAAATTATAGTCTTTAATTGCCCTTTAGTATGACCCTCTACACGTGTTTCTCCATACTTTGGTTTGTATGGTTCTTCAGGGGGGATTTGAATTAATGCCTGTCTTGATGCTGTTATTACAATTGGGCTAAGGGAAAGGGAACAAGAAAAATAACCATGGTGTTGGTTTCACCTGTGTGCTTAATACCCAGTGCCATTGATTTCTTTACTTACTTGTACAGTGCTTTCGTTTTGTTTGTACTTCCTAAGTTCATTTGTTTGTTGACAGCATTGCCATGTATAGATAGTATTTCGTTTTGTCACTGGTTTTCTATGAACTAGTAGTGAACGAAATTCGATTTAAATAGATTGCCTTTCTAACATTATATAGCTAAACCATTAATGGTTTTTCTATGGCATTGGTATTATGCTGCTCACCTTGGTCTTGAAATACTTCTGCTCTGCGTTGTGGCAACCCAAATTCGAGGAGATGCATCGGATATGATTGTCCGATGCATTCCTCAAAATGGCTGCTCTAAATGTTGCGCCTGGAGCGTCATGACGCAACGTGATGATGTAATCACGCTCCAGACGCAATCGCGTTTGTCCCGGTCGCTATTTTGGATCGGGATTGATGTTGTTATGGACCCTATAGCAGAATTCTCTTCGTGTTTCAGCATGAAAGTATCTATATTGTGGTTTGGTTTGTTCCATGTGTATTGTGTGACTTCGTGTGTTCCATGATCTGAGCGCTGGTAATATTTATAAAATGTACAGATCATGATGGTAAGTCATTTCTTCTGCTTTGTTTAACTAAGCAATAGTACATTGAGTTGCAAAGAACATTATGGACTCTTGGTAACTCTCTTGCTCTAAATAAAGTGTCCCATTTCTGTGTCAAAGTTTAGACCGAGATTACAACAGTCTAGAATACAAATCCATTTTGCTTCATGCTGACGGAGTTTCTTCTCCCTATTACCTCCTCTCTGTCCAATTTTGACGTTTTCAATGTCAAAAGATCTTATCCCATCTATATCATCTTGTAAATGTTCAAGTGCAAAATGTTTTCCAAGAGGGTATCTGTTGTCTCTGTTTCTGATAGCACGCAAATTTTCAGAGATTCTGATTTTGAGAGGCCTTACTGTGCTGCTTATATAGATCTTAGTGCATATGCATTTAACCGCATAGATAGTATAACTTGTGTTACAGTTCTTGAAATCCATGATTGTATGCATTTTTCCATTAGGTAAGCTAATTTCCTTTTTGCCATTTTCTGCGTATTTGCAGTAATTGCATTGGCCACATTTAAAGAATCCTTTGAGTTTGTCTTGTGACCATAATTGAACTTTTCCTTTAGGTGGTATGCCTTGTGTGAAGTGTGATGGACATAAGATTTGTTTGAGGTTTTTGGCTTTCCGGTATGTAATGAGGGGGTATTCTTCAACATAATCTTTGAGGTCATTGTCCAATGTCAGTATATTCCAATGTTTGTTTAGAATTTTCCTCAGGATCTTGTTGTCCGTACTGTAAGTGGTTACAAATCTCATTTTGTTTTCTTGTTTATTTACTTTATCACCTTTTGTTTTATTCTGTAGTAGGTCTTTGCGATTTCGTTGTTTTGCTTTAGCTAGTGCTTCATTCAGTTGGCTCTTGGTATATACTCTTTTTTGAAATTTGAGAGTTGCTGTCTCCATGTGTTTATCCATTTCATTGTCTTGAGTACAATTACATTTAATTCTGATGAATTCTCCATAGGGTATGTTCTTTATTGCATGTGGTGGCTGGTTACTGTTGGCATGAAGAATACTGTTACCTGAGGTTGGTTTTGTATACAATGTTGATTGAATTTTGTTGTTTTTGATATAGAGTTCCAAGTCCAGGAAGTGGATCTGATTAGTGCTTTCTTCCATTGTTAGTTTTAGATTATAGTTGTTGTTGTTGAGGTATCTGTGGTATTCTTCCAATGTTGATTTGCTTCCATTCCATATGACTAGGATGCTTTATGCAGCCATGCATGCTTCAGTTCAAAGCTGCCCATGTACAGGTTTGCATAGTAAGGTGTGAATTTGGCCCCCCATGGCGGTGCCCTGGCATTGTTTGTAGATGATGTTGTTGAACACAAATATATTGTTATGCAGGACAAAATTAAGCATTTCAAGTATCATGTTGTTCTGTTCTAGATATGAAATTGATTGCAAAGGTGGTTGAATGTGCATGGGTGAAGTGGCAGAGGACTTTTTACCACACAGGGGCCTGCGCCAGGACTGTGTATTTGCTGCCTGCCTAGTCAACCTGTGCCTCTCTGACTTGGGGGAGTTCCTGTCGGGAGCCCTGTTCGCCGCAACCAGACTACTAAATTTGATCGTCCCATATCTGACCTACGCCAAAGATGTAGTTTTGATGGATAGGACCCGGGTGGGCTTGCAGAGACAATTGGACTCTATATTGGAATCCTCCTAGTTGAATGAACTATGTATTACCAAAAAATTAAAGTGGGTTATAAGATGTATCCGGAAAAGGAAAATGGGATTCAGATGGCATATGGGGGAGCGGGAGTTGACACCGTCAGTATCTACGACTTACTTGGGATTCCATTTAGACGTGGAGGATAATAGTGAGGCTATGATGAAATGTTTATTGAAGAAAGCTGTCCAAGCGGGAGAACAGATGAGTGAGATCAGATGTAAATATTGTAGATTCTCTATGCAACTTCTGTTTTTTTAAGAAAGGAAGTTAATCCCAGGACTTTTCTATGATGTAGAGATCAATAATAAATTGCGCTCACTCCCATTTGATAAGATTGAGTCCAGAGTATGGAAGCAGGCTTTAGGTCTGCCGGAATGTGTGCCAATGGCCTCATTAAGGTTTGAATTAGGACTGGCTTCACCGAACTGTATATTGGACCAAAGAATTGTGTCGCTATATAGAAAGTGTATGGTGCCTATGAAAGATTCTCTGTATGAAGATCTGCCGAGCGTCCTACAAACAGGGGCGCACAAGGCTGCTGGCAAATTTAGGATGAGAGTGGAGGGCATCTAACAGATGATCTTGAGAAGTCCATGAATGAAGTTAGGAAGGCTCTGCTAAGAACTGACTGCAACGCCACAATGACAAGCATGAGACAGTTCAAATTGTATTATAGTTTGTCACCTTTGGACAAGCCACAGGGTAGTAATCCAAAATACTTCGAGACATTCCCAAATTCGTGTTGGGCTATGCAGTTCCTACGATATAGGCTGAACCTGCTCCCCGAAAGTGAGATCTGACAGATTAGATCTCAATTGAAGGAGAAGGAACTAGGTTGCACTTTATGTAAGCATCAGACAGTGGTAAAGAACATAGAACACATTGCGTTATATTGCACAGCTCTGATAATGATTAGAACTCTATATTTAGGACATGTTATACATAATCCTGAAGTGCTAAATGTTGAGCATTTTTTGTACGAATCTCTAGTGGAGACAAAACATCAGTCACGATTGCAGTGCTAAACATTCTACAAGAGGCAGGTGTGACAAAGCTGAAGTAGCAACTTATTTGTTAGGAAAATATTTTTAAAAGACAATTTTTCCTTGTGATTTTAACTATATGAACAAGTGTAGTAGGAATTTTAATTTGTAAATGATATAGATTTTCGACAATACATGGGTTCATTCATATGAATTTGATTAATTTTATATGGTTTTACTGTGTTTGAATTAGATGAGTTTGATATGTTTTTTATTACATTTGTGTATATTATTGTGTAAGGTTGACTTCGAGCAACCAGAAACACAAATAAATAAAACAAGGGAGCTATGAAAAAGTCTGAGAGGGAGAGACAGCGAAAGAGGAAACCAAAGAGAAAGGAAAAGGTGATAGGAATGGTAAGAGAAAAGAGTGTTTCAGCAGGGCAAGGAGATATAAGAAAATAGCGTGAAGGGGGTAATAAAACAGACAGAGAACGAGTGAGAGGGTTGCCTAGAGTGAAAAGGCAGAACTGAGGGAATAAGCGCAAAGAAGAAGAGAAACAGTGAGCGTTCACCAAATGCATTGCAAGTAGGAGAGGGAGAGAAAAAGAAGAGAGACACAGTGAAGGGCCGCAAAACATTAGGGAGAAAGTGAGTATGAAGGCAAAAGGAGAAAGTGTCAGGAAGACCAAAGGAGAGAGTGGCAAAAAAAGCATGACCAACAGATGGCAGGCGTGTGTGTGGGGCTGAGAGGAGAGACAGAGAGAGAGACAGAGAGAGAGAGAGAGAGAGAGAGAGAGAGAGAGAGAGAGAGAGAGAGAGAGACGGATACACACAAATGGAACCTCCTAGATAGAAAGTCCATCCTCCTAGATCTGCTACTACCTGGCCAAAACCCTGAGTGCCTCTCGGGCCCCTGTTTCACTTGCTGCCTCCAATCACACAGTGGAATTCCTTGTGTGCTGGCACTCATCCATGTGTCTCATTTTGTCTCTTCTGCCATTAAGACCACATGCATCAAACACAAACACTGCTTTCACACTACCATTACTTGCATGCACACATCCACACTGTTGCAACTTTGCATGCACATACTCTCCCTTTCTCATACCCTTACAAGCACCCTTGTGCAATCAGACACACCCACTCTATGGCATGTCATCCAGGCCTCAGATCGGTTATCAAAAGGGCTCTTTAGAGGGGAGTGTGCCTAAGTCTTGAAACTAGTAAAAGCTATAGCATAGTTTATGGAGATCTCAAGCCATCCAATGTCAGGTGTGAAATAGTGATTGATAGTTTATTTGTATAGAGCCTATACACAATGTGTTTCAAAGCTCTTCAACGCAGGAAAAGGAACATGGGAGAATAGAGTGACATTCTTAAAGTCCTTGATATATTCAGAATGTGAAAAGAACATAACTATAATAATCAGCCTAGCAACATTTCAGATAGTGCAAGTGCGAGGAACGATGAAGTGCAGGTGGAGGGGGGGAGAATGAGACAAGCAAGCGGCTACATAACTATGCCTAACAGCAATTGTTGTAGCACCAGAATGTAACAAGAGGAAGGGTGGTTGGAGTGAGGGAGAAGGAGAAGAACAAAACAAGCTACTATCATGACGAGTCAGATAAAGCTGGAGGAGGTGGGCAAGAAGGGAGAGGGTGGGAGACAAACAGGCTGCTATCACCCAGGTCAAGGGATAAGATGATAGAGTAAGCGCTATAAAAATGAAAGGGAGTGGAGGAGGGGTGGGCAAGAGAAAGACAGACTGGCGGCTACATTACTATGCTTGATGGCAATTGAGGTAATGCCAGAATGTAAAAGGTGGAGGGTGTGGGAACGGGAGAGGGAAGAAGGCAGGAAGGAGAAGAACAAAGCACCATCATGGGGGTCAACGGAGGGCGGTGAGGGGCAAACAAAATCATCTCAGGGGGGAGGGGGCAGAGAGGGGGTGGAGCACAATAGAGGGGAGGAGGGAGGGTCTAGGGGATGAGACAGACCGGCGGCTACATTACTATGCCTGACGGCAATTGAGGTACTGCCAGAATGTAAAAGGAGGAGAGGGTGGGAACGGGGGAAGGCAGGAAGGAGAAGAACAAAGCATTGTCATGGGGGTCAAGGGAGGGGGGGTAAGGGACAAACAAAATCATCACAGGGAGGTTAGGGGGGACACACATGAAACAAGAGGAGGGGATGGGAGGGAGGAAGGGAAGAGGGAGAAGGGGAGGAGAAAATAACAGCAAAAGGGGCACAAAAACCATCACGGGGGCATGGGAAGGGAAAGAGGGAGAAGAACATAATAAAAGCTATGGGGCAGGGGAGGAGAGGGTAAAGGGCACAATCATCAGGGGGGCATTGGTGGGGGAGGGGAACACATGACATCAACAGGGGGCATTGGGGAGCGGGGAACACACAACAACAACAGGGGCATTGGGGGGAGTGGGGAACATGGCAACAACGGGGGCATTGGGGGAGCGGGAACACACAACACCAACAGGGGCATTGGGGGGGAGCAGGAAACACATGGTAACAACGGAGACATAGGGGAGAGCGGGGAACACACGGCAACAACCGGGGCAATGGGGGGAGCAGAGAAAACACAACAACAACCGGGGCAATGGGGGAAGCGGGGAACACACAACAATGGGGGCAATGGGGGGCAGGGAACACACAGCAACAATGGGGGCATTGGGGGGAGCGGGGTACAACAGCAACAACGGGGCCATTGGGGGAGCGGGGAACACAGCAACAACGGGGGCATTGGGGGAGCAGGGAACACAGCAACAACAGGGGCATGGGGGCGCGGGGAACACACAGCAACAATGGGGACATTGGGGGGAGCGGGGAACGCAGCAACAAGGGGGGCAATGGGGGGGAAGTGGGGAACGCATGAAAACAATGGGGGCATTGAGGGAAGCGTGGATCACATGACAACAGGGGCACTGGGGGGAGCGGGGAACACACAGCAACAACGGGGCAATGGGGGAAGTGGGGAGCACATAACAATGGGGACATTGGGGGAGCGGGGAGCACATGGCAACAATGGGGGTACAGGGGAGAGCGGGGAACACATGCAACAATGGGGGCATAGGGGGGAGTGGGGAGCACACCGCAACAACAGGGGCATTGGGGGGAGTGGGGAACACATGGCAACAATGGGGGCATTGGGGGAGCAGGGAACACACAACAACAGGGGCATTGGGGGAGCGGGGCACACACGGCAACAACAGGGGCATAGGGGGAGCGGAGAACACATGGCAACAACGGGGGCATTGGGGGGAGCGGGGAACACAGCAACAAGGGGGGAATTGGAGGAGCGGGGAACACACAACAATGGAGTCATACGGGGGCGGGAACGCAACAACAACGGAGGCATGGGGGAGCAGGGAACACAGCAACAACGGGGAAATTGGGAGGAGCAGGGAACACTGAAACAACTGGTGCAAGGGGGGAGCGGGGAACACGCGGCAATAACAGGGCATTGGGGGGAGCAAGAACACATGACAATGGGGCATTGGTGGGTAGCGGGGAACACACGGCAACAACGGGGGCATAGGTGAAGCGGGGAACACACAGCAGCAACGGGGGCAGAGGGATGGAGCAGAGAACACACTGCAACAAAACAACTTGAGGCAGCCAGGATAGTCGACAGGGAGCTGACAGGGGCCAGGACTGGGCCTTGTGAGGAGGGCCGGCCAAGCCTGCCTCTTCATTGGCCCAGATGTAGAAGGCCAGGGCCAATCCAAAGCCCCCAGCAGCAGCTGAGCAGGCGCTCCAGAAATAGTCAAAGGACGCGGCCATCTTGAAATGGCCATGCCGCATGGAGGAAGTGAGGGCAATAGCAAAGTCACACAGAGCGGAGCGACAAATACTCTAAAATAGTTACACATTTAAATCAGAAAGATGGTAAAAGTCTGAAGGAGCAATTTAGCAAATTTGAAGTCAGCTGAGGTGCCATCGTGCGCCAATGGATCCAGCCCAGAAGGGGCTTACCTGCAGATGGAGAATGCACTGAGTGCATTACAGGGCTTGTGTTGGTGGGGAAACCCCTCTCCGCAGCCTCACCAGGCCAGAAGGAAGAATGATCATAAAATAAAACACTTGTGTATAGTCGCGTTACAAATGCCATATCATATCATAGCCTTTAAGTGCTTATGTTGCATTCTGATACTTCTAGTCAGGAAGTTCAATGCGTAAGGAATGCAAAATGACGAATTTAATTTAAATGCCAGAACTTGCAGAAAACGGTTGTATTGCTATCCTTCCGCGTGCATTTAACAAACAAGAGTGTTAATGTAGTGATCCAAGGAGAGGACAGTTCGGCAGTGGTTTGCCAGCATTAGTAACTTGGTTGGGATTTACAATTCTCATATAGATCAGATTCTTTGCATGTTGACATGTAGATTACTGAAGTGAAAACATTTACCTTTTCTAACCAAGTGGGTTCATCCCATGGGGCTTCATACACGTAGCTCTCCATAGAGCCTGCGCAACTTATATGTGTGTTAGAATTCTGGAAGGCCCATCTCTTTGCACTTGTGATACCTACCGTGCCTCATAACAATGTCCCTGTATGATCCGTTAGACACCAGATCCTTTCAAAACAAACCACCAGTTTTAATTAACTACTTTTAGCTGTTCACAATTCTTTTTTGCAAAGCACTGGTGTTAAGGATTTTGTAAGTGCACAAGACAAAAATGTCACCCAGTGGCGAAAATCAAGAAGGCATCCATGGAATGAGTACATTTACAGTATTACAAGAGGTAAACAGCAATACATTTACTAACCTAAAATAGGCATGCACTACGAAAACATGTAGCGCAAAACAAACACTGTTCAGTCAAGCTTGGGACATCTGGGACTCGTTTCTATTACACTATAGCAGAACCAACATACAAAAGGTGCTAATAATCACGCCATGGCTCTCATACACACTCCAGGCAATTAATAACATGTGCTGCAAACATGCAGCAAAAAAGACACCTTTGTGCTGCTGCAAAATTTCCTTTTTTTATGCAGCAAAATATTAAATTTCATTCTGCAATATCCTGTAGGGTATACTGAGTGAAGAGCATTCAGCCTTCCTCAGTCTGCATAGAGGTAACATGGAGAATGGAAGAGAGGCGGGCGGCTTCCAGGGCAAACTGAAGACGAGAAGAGGAACTCGTCTGAGTACTCACAAGGAGTTACTGAACGTAAACCTATGCAATTGGAACTGTATAAAGTTGAGAAGGAGGGGAGTGAATAACCCTGACTGGGAAGTCTATGAAGGGTCCAAACCAGAACCTAATAATAAAGGGAAAATACTATATGAGCAACAAACTGCAAAGACAAGAAACTGTGACAAAGTCATGTCAGAGAGAAAGCCAGACAAAGGTGTCAAGTACGAAAAGCATCAACAAAGCAAGAATACATAAGTGGAGCAGAAACCCCAGCCAAATTGACAGATCCTAGACCAGTAGACTGTGGGGGGCCTAAAACCTCCAACCAAAAAGTGAGGAAGGTTGGCATAAATACTTCGATAAAAAGAATATCAGATCCAAGAATCTTGTAGAGGAATTACAAGAGCTAAAATAAGAGATAAGAAGAGACTATTACTGAAGATCCTGCTAGATAAATAGCAACAAGATGCAACGATATTGCTACAAAGAGGCAGTCAGAAAACACTGGTACATCAGGAGAATCCAGCCAATCTCCTGGGATTCTTAAGGTTTAGTTTCTTAGTGGAAGGGTCAGGATGGAACTAGATTTGGACAGAGGACTTTCCTTTCTTTGGGAATTCCTGATGACAGACTAGCACCTTTAGTCCTTTAAGTAGGTAGGGAAACCCTTTAGAATAGGGAAAGGGTTCTCTTATCATTTAAACAAAAGTAATTTAGAAATGTCCTCAAAGAGTCTGATTCCTTCTTCCGACCCACCACACTTGTCATAGCTTTTCTTCTACATCTGTGTCTGACGTAAGCAGCAGGACCAGTTGTCTCATGTGTACTCTTCTTCGATGCCTGAACAATGGCACAAGGCTATCAGTATCCTCAAGACTGCTATATATATATATATACATTTACACTCTCTGTTGGCATCTGCTTCCATGAAAAGAACTTGTATCTTTCCAATACTATGTTTGTCCAGTGGACGTATTGTTCCTCCACTTCTGTATAGTTTGATAGTACATATCACCACTCAATGGTCCATCACTCGCATCCCCTTCTGAAGGAGGTGGATCTGGCACTTGTTTTATGATCGTCACAGCCTCCTTACCCAGACAATACATCAATGTTGCGTGCTTCTGCTGAGCTGAGTATTTGTCCCCTCCAATGGTCAACAAATAAAATCTAAACCGCTCCTCACACTCTGTTGTGGGCTCCCAAAGTATCTCCAGAAATTTCTCCCAGAGAAGTTTATCCCAGACTCCGCCTTCCCACTCACAATGCTTACAGCCACACCCTTGTCCAATTAGCTACGTGCGTTGTTCCGCCTGCATCGCTGATTGTCAATTGGTTGCCCCCTTCCACAGGGGTAATTAATCTGGAACTGGCAGCATATTACTGCTTAACTTGGTCGCCAATCATTCTTTCATCCAACTGAGAATTGACGCAGAACTGGCTCTGTGTTACTGTATGCTCGTCGCACGCACTGCTATCACCAGAAGTGCCAGATGTCACTGCACAAGCAGCACCCACCTGCTAACTATCACCAGAAGTGCCAGATGTCACTGCACACGCAGCATCCACCGGCTCCAGTCCCCAAAACTGTCTGGTGCCCACAGTTGACGCTGCTCATGTCCGATAAGGACGTGTCGCCTAGCAATGCCTTGCCTGGCCTCGTCGCGGCTTTCACCTGACACTTCCTCCGCTAGACGTGTCCCAGTGCAGGTTGCCTGGCAATGCCTCGCTCCAACACTTTTCTTCGATGGCTAACTGTCATGCCCTGCCCTTACTTGTAACAGGGAGGACGTGCCTCATCTCCACGGCACTTTAGACGCCCAGCGTCGGCAGTGCTTCAGAGCCAGCTCCAATTGCTCCTAAACGGCACCCTGGCACCTCCTGCAGCTCGGCCACGACTCCGCACCATACCCGCATTGGTTGCAGTTCCACCCACACATGTTCCCACTCGTCGCCATTTGTAATGATTCAGGAACACGATGGGGACAGTGAAAATAGGATATAATATATGCTACTGGTAAGAGCCCCACACCGGCATGCTGGCCACTTAACAGTCATCTGCCACTCACTCCACAGAATGCTCACACGTAATATGGAACTTGGGTGTGAGCCGCGTTCCATATTACAACACTGTGGCAATGGTCGAAACAGAAAACAAATTAAACACGCTTAGATCCAATGTAATCCCAACCAGGACGGGTCATTTTTTATACTGACAGGTTTATTGTTTAAGTGTAACAACTAAGGTTTGAACCAGTGCTGTCACACTTGCATTTCTAACACAAATAGGATATCAACGCTTTTTATTTTTAAATTTAACAGTGAGAGGCCCATTTAGAACCAGTCACTGTGAAATGAGATCTCAGCACCCATGTATGTGCTGGGAGCTAGTCATAATAACGTATGCAAAAGGGGCTGGCCAGCGCATCTTATGCTCAGCTCTCCAGCACTCCCTGAAATGTGCAGGCCCCTGTGAAGAATTAGATGACCTTCACATTTCTAAAGGTCTTCTTCCTTGGAATGGGCAGTGCAGGCAGGCATTCCATCCCTGTTGTACTGGCCGCGTTCACTCCTTTCCTTCTATCCGACCTGGTGTGTTGGAGCCGGAGCTCCAAATCAACATGGCCGACACCCGATCGGCCCATCTGCGAGCAGTACCAAGACCAGCATGCTCCAGCCTGGTCCGTCCCCATTGGCTGGGCTGCATCTTTTGTGCACTATGGGGACTAGAGCCAGATGGCGCAGCCGGTGTGGCCTCACAGAGAAGGCCCACATAAAAGGCTCATTCGCCTGTCTGGGCCTGCTACTTCGTCTACTTCCTTGGAAGGGGCAGTGCAGGCAGGCATTTCATCCCTGCTGCACTGGCCGTGTTCACTCCTTTCCTTCTTTCCGACTGGTGTGTTGGAGCCAGACCTCCACACCAACATAGTCGCCACCCAATCGGCCCATTTGCGAGGAGTACCAAGACCAGCATGATCCTGGCTGGTCGGTCCCCATTGGCTGGGTGCATCTTTTGTGCACCATGGTGACTGGAGCGGGATTGCACAGCCGGTGTGGCCTCACAGAGAAGGCCCACTTAAAAGGCCTGTTCACCTGTCTGGGCCTGTCCCGGGCTTTTTGGCGGCTCCACCCAATTTATTGGCTCACTACCTTGGCCCTCATCTCTGTCGCTTCTGAGTGACAATCGAGTGGCGTCCTCGCCGTCCCTGCCTGAGCAAGGTAAGGAAGGTCGGTCTCCCCTCCCTCTGACCTCTCACCATGCTGCCTCCCATCTTACCTGTGATATTACCTTGTCTCATGGCTCTACTCACTCGCAGCCTGCGCTGTGTCTCTGACCTACTTGTACCAATGGATTTGTCTGCCACAGCCCACGCTGCACTCTATCTAGTCCCACATGTAACTCAGTTTTTTTGACCGTTGTAGCTGGCGCTGCACGTGTCTCAGTCCCACACTTATCTAATGTACCTGACTCTCGTTGCACTTGTATTTGACCCACATGCAACCTATGGATTTGACCCTCGCAACCCACGCTGCACATATATTTGATCACTTGTAACTAAAAGCTTTGAGTTTTCGCATTTGTCCCACATGCAACTATTTGATTTGGCACTCGCAGCCTGTGCTGCTCGTGTATGTGACCCACATGCAACCTGTGGATTTGACCTTCGCAGCCCACGCTGCACATATATTTGACCCACCTGTAACTAAAGGCTTTGACTTTCGCAGCCTGCACTGGCTCCTGTACTTTACCTGCATGTCATTTAGGATTTGACTTTCAAAGCCCATGTGGCACCTTGTATTTGTCATTCTGCTTTTACGCCTTGTAATCTCAGTTGCACCGGCATTTAACACAGTTGTATCCATTTGACGTAACTAACAACTGTATCTGTGACACGGAGGTAGCCCCAGTAACATGAGGCGCAGCTCTGCCTCAGCGTAACATAAGCCCTCCAAGTAATATGTATCTGTAACAGAAGCACTAAGAGTAACATGTATGTAACAGCGCCTTGATACCCGAGGGTTTGGTGCGCTATATAAATGTCTAAATAAAATAATTAAAAATAAATAAAATAATTAAAAATAATTAAAACTACTGCACATCAAAAAGCACATCCGCTGGCCATTTTTCATCTGCAGTAGCATTTGAGAATCTGCACTGGAAATGTACCTAAATAAACTGAATCAGGGGTCAGCGACCTTCAGTCCCCCACTGCAGCAAGGGGGTAACCACCCATGCTGCAGCAAGGGGGTAACCACCCACGCTGCAGCAAGGGGGTAACCATTGAAGACATTTGCCAACAGCCAAGCTTGTCCACTGATGATAGGAGTTTCTATTTGCCCACAGAAATGTGAACCTACAGCGGATTTGTAAGGGGCACTGGTTGATGAGCTCCAGTACTCTAGGTCCTTGACTAAAATATTCGCAAGACAAGCTTTCCTAACAAGAAATCATAAAATGACCAGATGGTGAAGAATACTAGACACATTTAATTTTCAATCTGAATATCTGCCAGAAGCAGGAAGCATAATTGCATGTGTTTTTTTCCATTTTTTATTACAAGTCAACCAGGATTACTTACAAACATCGAAAGGCCTGGATGAGTGAGAGACACTAAAACCAAAGGCGAGCAGAGCGAAACCAAAAGTGTGTGTATCTTTGTATTTCAACAATCATGTTGCGTCTGTATACAATACTGGGCAGTAAACAACGTCATCACTTTAGGTGCCGATTTTCTTGAGCTACGGTCAGCCTATACACATCCTGGCAGAAGAGTCTTTCAAAGCTTGATAATTCCGTAAAATTGATTTGGAAAATACCAACAACTTTTAAATATTGCACTTCGATATGTGTTTAGAGGGCAGGGTTACCCAGTGCTTAGAAAATATACTTATCTTGATAGTGAAGCATATATTAAAATGCATTTATAGATTATCTGCGCATAATCGTTTCAGAAAAGTTGTTTAACTGAGCGAGAAGTGACAAAGCAACAGCTATACTATACATTGAAGGATACATATCTTCATGTGTTGTCAATGCGCTGCTGTGTTGATGGCGGGGCAGTGACTAGCATTGATACATACAGATTCGCTGCACCTTCTGCTAGGTTATTTGGATGGTAAATTCTGACCTAGAGCATAGAATCATATATAAGATGCAGGCACTTTAACACCATAAATTATCTTACTGGATTTGAAACCTGCATTTCATTATTTCGATTTGATGTCACCTTTATAATTTAATAAGTCAGAAATACGACATCCATACAAAAAGTGAGATTGTGTAATTTGCGTTACTTTATGAAAATCTTCAGAAGGGCAGTTTATGTGCTAAGGATACATAGTAAATGTACATAAAAATCTCTAGACAAATTTGTCAAGAGCGTAACTGCACACAAATGAAAATCCCACAGAACTGACATCCTCCTGTCATGTGTGGTGGGCGAGGAGAAGTGCAGGTGACTCAATAAGTGCTGCCATAGGGTGGCTCTTAAGCGCAACGAGAAGGGACTGTAGGGTTACAAATGCAGACCCTTAAGTGCTGATGGATCCCAGAGGCAGTGCAAGGGCAACTGAACATGCAGGATCCCAGGCCCGAGTTCAGGGGTGGCCAGGTGACCAGTGTGCGGTGCTATCAGGGACATTAGTATTGGAGTGCAAGAGAGAAAGTTGCTTCTGGAACCGGAGGTGGTTCTGCTCAAGTTTGAGAGGCAGGGAGGCTGTTCCAGAGGGAGGCCCCAGCTGAGGAAACAGGTCTGACGGCCATTCTCTGCTTGGAAAAGCATCCGACCCACAGAGAATTGGAGGTGGAGGTGGATGAGCGGAGAGCTCGAGAAGGAAGATGTCTAGGAAGAGAAAGTTGGAGGTAGTGCGGTCCCAGGCCCCAGAAAGTCTTTTGGACGATGCAAAGGGTCTTGAATTTGATCCTTACAGCCACAGGGAGCCTGTGCAGAGATTTCAGAGCTGGAGAGATACAATCCCTGGGTTTGAGGCCAACGACTAGTCTCGCAGTCATGTTCTGGATGGTTTGTAAAGGTCAAAGAGTAGAGACAGACAGATTTGGAAAGAGGCTGTTGCAAAAGTCCAGCCTGGAGAGGATCAGGATTCTAGAGTCTGAACTTCTGGGGAAAGTGAGAAAAGGCAGAATACCTCTGAAGAGGTGCAGCTGAAAGTGTGACTTCTTAGAAGCATCGGAGATGTGAGGAGAGAGAGAGATGGTGGAGTCAAAGATGGCACCAAGGTGCTTAGCCTCACAGGAAGGAGCAGGAAGAGGTCCAACGGTGGGTGGCCAGAGAAAGAGGAAATGAGGGAGCAGGTGTTGCGATGAGGAGGATCTTGGATCTCGGTCTCACTGGCATTAAGGCAGAGATCATCGGCAGCACACCATTCCTGAATTGCGGCAACACAGTCTGGTATGAGAGAAGGAGCAGAGGTGGCTGAGGGGAGCCTGAAGGAGAGCTGGTGTCATCCGCATAAAACTGAAAGTTACAACAGAATGTAGCAATGCAGTGGGCCAGAGGTGCCAAGTAGTGGTTGAATAGCCACAGAGAAATGTTAGACCCCTGGGGAACACCACAAGTAGAGGGAGAGATAGAAGAGAGGACACCCAAGTTGGACCTGGGAGGGTCGGTCAGTGAGAATGGAGGTCAACCAGGACAGGGCCTGACCATTGATACCCAGCTTGCCATGGAGGCAATTGAGCAGGATGGCATGGTTGACCGTGTCAAAAGCAGAGGATAGATGGAGGAGAATGAGGACAGAAGAAAGATTAGAGTCAAGATTAGAGAGCAGGTCTTCACAGGTGTTCAGGAGAGCAGTATCCGTGCTTCTGGCAGCACTGAAGCCAGACTGGTGGTCGTGGAGATAACTAACAGATTCAGTATGCAGATTAAGCTGGATGATGGCCAGCTTTTCCAGGAGTTTGCCCAGGAAAGGAGTGATTGAGATAGGGCAATAGCTAGCCGGAGAGGAAGTATCAGCAGAGGGTTTATAAATTGCATTTGTAAGCTAGGCACATTTTTCAACTGCATAAAACATAAATTATCATAGAAATAATAGCACCCTAACAACTATTTAACACGTAAATGCAAAGAATATAACTTTTGTACCTACACGTTTCGGGACCATGTCCCATATTCAGCGGGTAATGCATGCCAAGTCCCTTCATGCAGATCAGGGAGATAAAAGGTATGTTGACATTTCTTGCACCGTTTCTATGACCTTGGTCCAGCTGCTCTGCAGCAAGCAGGCACACAGAGGCTGCAAGGTTCTGGCTAGTGCTTTCAATTGGCAATGTTGTCCTCACTTGTTAGAGTAAGTACTGCATAATGTCTCAGCTGTTGGGTCCTATGTTGTATATCTCTTGTGAGGATCCCAGTATGCGCCAGTGTGGCGTGGACCGGGCTGAGTAGCAGACTTCAGGATACTTAGTAAAGTCAGAGAGTCAGCCATACAGTCCCTTGTAGTTTCTGAAAGTCTCTTAAAAAATATCCTTGAAATGTCTCAGTTTCAAGTAATTCTTACAAGTGATGTCAGGTTCAATATGTGAGCTTGGCATGTTTCTAGAGTCGCTGTTGCTTAGATTTCAACATTCACTTATCTCCCTTCTTTCCGACTGCCAATAGTGTCATAGCTCATATGGCCTGAGTCTACGTACATTTCATGGAATGATCAATGTCAGTGAAAGGGATAGTCTGGGCTGTTGCTTACAGTTAAGATTGGTAACAAACCCTCTTGCCAGAATGGCTTTACCATGGTGCAGACATAGAACATATGAGAGTATGTTCCCACTTGCGTCCCAGACCTGCACCACTTATCTGACTCACAAAGGTTTAGAGGGGTCTAACATTGCTTCACAGACCAACGGCTGGGGGAAGGAAAGGGTCTCAGAAGTGTCTGGCATAATCTCATGATCCCAAATAACAATGGAATCTTTAAAAGAAGTGGGGCCCATATGATTAAAGGACAACCATATTAGATACTGCCAGGTCTTTTATTACCTGGAGGGAAATTAAGTAAAATCTATTTTAAAAGATGTGTTTAATATAATTAATGTGCTGCCAACACATTGACTAAAATAGATATTTAAATATTAAACCGAAATCAAAATAGGTCAATGCCCGTTTCAGTCCTTCAGTTCTTTTGAAGGTAATTCTTGATTCTTACCTATTGGCACAAAACAATGTATTCCTCTATGGTGTAATTTAGCTTCCCTTCAATGCTAGTTGCTTGTACATATTCTCGATGTTTGTTTATTCATAAAACATAGTCGTCAATCTTGGGAGGTCCTAAAGGCCAAAGCACCCCTCCTCTAGACCAGGGGTCTGCAACCTTAGGCTCTCAAGATGTTTTGGACTACAACTCCCATCATCCATTACCAGCATAGTCAATAGCCAGAAATGAGAATTGTAGTCGAAAACATCTGGAGAGCCAAAGATTGAAGACACAGTATAACTTCTTTAGGATTAGTCATTTATTTGGCGACCCATAGTACATTTAAAGTGTTTCAATTTTGTGGCAATATGCCAACTCGATTTAGACAATTATGTTGAAAAGACTAGGAGATAGGAGGTGTCAGGCCTGTAACAATACCTGGCTGGGCTCTTAGGGAGACAGACTGGGATCCCAACAGTAAAGCAAGGTGATTCATGTTGTGGATCTACAGAACTGTTGAGACAGGCAGTGCCGGCAAATGGATATACTACTCTCCATGATGGATCAAAGAGCCACAGCTGTGCGTGTGGGTGGACTCTTGAGACAATTGTTGAGTATTGTATTCTCCCCTCACTCCCATCCCAGGACTGCCCCAAGATGTCCCATTGTCTTTATTCCCTGCTTGGCACCGTACCTATCCCCTCCTCAATAGTTTGTTCCAGTTATCTGATTGGAATTGAATGGAGCGCAGACACCCAGGCACTGATATGGGAATGCCATAGATTTCCCATCTTAGTGAAGGCTCTGATATCTTGGGTGTTCTCCCTACACTTAGGTCAGCCCTCAAAGCATAAATCTAGACCTCCCATCCTTTTCCTTCAGTTGGAGGTCTCGCCATCCTCTTCCCTGTTCACAGTATAGCGAAATGTCCACTGTGAGTCTCTCACCCTGTTGATACCTGTTCCCACCAAGACCACGCCATGGACTCCTTTTTAAACTGTTTTACTGTGGTTCCCGATTTTCTGGTCGATGCATCTGTTATTCCATGTTGTCTTGCTTGTATTTTCTATTAGATATAATTTGAAAAATTTTTTGCATCCAATTATTATAGAAAAATGAATATGTCAACGCAAAAGAAACTTTCCAATATAATACAGGGCCCGCAGTAACTGCCGTGTAGTTCTGGTTAAGTTGCTCAACCCATACGAAGAGCAGTTTTTGGGCGGATCATCAACTTTGGTGCCGTCCGATGAATCCTCACCAAACCTTGCTAAATAAGTATATGGCCACCATTGACTCATTTTGCAAAATTTGGTGCAGTTTTGTCAAGGGGGGGGAGCAATATTGTAGGGGGTTCTCAAAACATTTGAAATCTGAATAGAAATAAATTAAAATAAAATTTGCTCATGCCTACAGCCTAAACCACTGGATGGATTTGTACCAAACTTGCACTAGGAGCAGCGGCCTGGTCTTGAAAGTGTACTTTTGCGAATTTGGTGTAAATCCGTTGAGTAGTTCTTTTTAAAATGGCCAAAAAGTAGGTACAAACAAATTAGTTATATCTGCGTCCGATCAGCGGACTCATTTCCTGATTCGGTGTCCATGGAAGCCTCTGGGCCAATCAAGGAGTGATGTGACATTTGCAGATGTCCAACATGCACGCTGATTGGTTATTGAAAAATAATTTGAACTGCGCCAAACTTTAACATAAAATACACTTAAGCACCCCTTCCTTGACCAGGAGAGGGCAGAAGCCCTCCCTCCCTTAGCCCTATGCTGCAGGAGCAGCTTGCAGCAGCAGCACCGTAGATAGCTCTAGCTATGATCTAAGCCACTGGCAGATGAGAATTCTGCTCTTGCTCAACTCTTGGAACAACTGTGTGAGATCTGCGCATTATCCATTAGCAAAGAAAGCCTGATTCCAAAATAGCCGGCGCAACATCGCTTCACCGCCCATACTGTTGTGGTTTACTGGTTGCCTAGCTCCCCCTCTCACCTGCTGATCTGTTCTCTCTTGGCACCATGCACCTGGCCACCCTCTGTCCTTTGGGCCCAGGTACTTGCTCATCCTGCCACCCTCCCGCACTGCCTCCTGGCCACCCCTTGCACTGGGGTCTGTTTCTGTACCCATACAGCCCCCCCCTTTTTCTTCCTGCACTTATTGGGCCTACCCTGTCTGCTGCCTTAAACCTAGCACTTACACATTTCTGGCTGCATTACCACTGTTTGCTGCCTTTATTATTTATTTATTGTTATTTCGCTGTTTCTCCTCTGTTTCGCACTTTCCACCTCTACCCCTTCCATGCACTTTTTCCCACCCCCCTCTCCCATGCACTTGCGCGTTCTCAATGTTACTGGGCCTAGTAAGATCGCTGTTTTGTTCTCCCCTGTTCCCCTCCCTTGCCTTGTCGCGCTCTGAAACACTTGTGTACGAGCGCGATAGAAATAAAATATCAATCAATCAATCAACAGGTACTTTTTAGGCCAATTGCGCTCGCCGGCAGGCGGAAACCGGCCCCAACAAGCAAAGCCCCTAGAAGAAGGCCCCTGTCTGTGCCACAAGCTCCTCTTCCTCGACCAGGAGAGGGCAGGAGCTCGCTCTCCCTCACCCCTATGCTGCAGGAGCAGCTTGCAGCAGCAACGCTGTAGATAACTCTTCCTACGATCTATAGCCAGAATCAGAGGACTCTACGACTACATTGCCATACCCACATTTGATCCTGCCGAAAAGCCATTGCCAGATGAGAATTCTGCTCTTGCTCAACTCTTGGAGCAACCGTGTGTGATCCACACATTATCCATTAGCAAAGAAACCCTGATTCCAAAATGGCCAGCGCAACATCGCTTCACCACCCATACTGTTGCTGTTTACCAGTTGTCTAGCAAAAGGCACCTTTTAGGCCAATTGCGCTCGCCGGCAGGCAGAAGTCGGCCCCAATGAGCAAGGCCCCTGAAAGAAGGCCCCTAAAAGAAGGCCCCTGTGTGTGCCTGTCAGTGCCAGAAGTGCCACAGGACACCTCTTTCACAGACTAAAACTTGTTCACTACACACCATCCTACTTCATACCGGAGACCCACCAAACCATTACCAACACCGGAGCTTTACTTCATTACCACCTATGTGCTTCTGCTTGACCATGCCACGACTGTTAACTGCTTAAAGAGTGCTCACATCTAGGACGGTAAGATATTATTAGTCATCATGCTTAGACACATGATTTTTGCCTACCACTCATTATAATGAGTACATCTGCAAGCAGTAAGCTTACGATATATGATTCTATTGCCAAATTGCTTTTTATTCATCCTTGTTGTGTACTAATACTAGCTCTATGGTCACGCCACATTCAGCTCAGTCATATATTCCTCCTCCCTATTTGAACTACAAACCCCATTATATATAGGGAATCAACTACCGACAGCATAGCATAGGTCTTTCTTAAAGAAACTAGTACCTACTACTTTTTCCATATGACCAAAATATACAACCGTAATGTTCTATTGGTGTGCCTAGTCCTTAGCAACTATTGTATTTTCTTTTAGTACCGCCAACTTGCATCGCCTATTATTTATTACTGTTATTCTCACAAGGTACCCATAACCGCCAGCCCAGTGTCCCTGTGCTCAACAAATCTTGGTCTTATTAAGGTCTCAGTTAATCGATTTGATCGATCAAGGCTCACTGCAGCAGTAGCAACAGACGTTCTTGCAAGCCTTTATGTGCGTTCATTCGACACTTATAGGACTCCCCCTTACACTAACCATAAGAGCCAAACAAATACCCAGCCTAAGTTACCATTAGTAAGCCCATCAGCCACAGCCTAGCTTAGCCTTAATGATGATTTTGCCAGCCCAGGACAGCCTATAACAAGGACCATTGGGAAAACTCTATGCATTCCTAAATTGCTTCTCCCTGCCAATGCAGAACAACCTACACATTTCCTACCCAAACTTCAACTTTCTCAGAATTTAACCTCACCCGAGACTACTTCTACTGCAAATAATATCCTGACTCCTGCCCAGTGGTTACTCAAATTTCCCTCTTGGCCCACTCCAAACATACCTTGCCCACTTACTTTAAGGAACCTCAAACTAAGATCACGAAACACCATGACCTTAGACATCGACTAAAACAAAATGTCCCTTAACAAAAGCCTTGGATAATCACACAGAAACCTGACCATATCTACAATGTCAAAAGGCAAACATAGTAGAAACACTCCACCTGACAAACTGCTAGGCCCAACCAACTCCTCTTACAAACCTGCCCTACCTAACAAAGTCCAACATACCTAAGCCTGAGTTACCACGCATCAGGTGTGCGCTCATTAATGCGAGCTCAATTATAGCCCATGCACTAGACATTGCCGACCTCATCATGACCAACATCCTTGATACATTAGCAATCTCAGAAACATGCATGCATGCAGCAGCAGCACCTACCCTATCACTGGCCATCCCAGATGACTACATGATCCTCAGAACGGACAGAGAAAATGCAGGAGGAGGTGGAGTAGCGTTCATTGCTAAAAAACATTTGGGTATAAGAAAAATACCTATCCTCCAAACGTTCACCTCAGGTGAACTTCTCACCGTGAAAATACCCCTCACTTATAATTCTACATTGACTTTACATCTCTTGTACAGATCCCCTAGGCCCTGTCTCATCCTTGGATGAAGAGATCACATAGCTTCTCACCAATAACACTAAACTAGGTTCTAAAATGATCCTACTAGGAGACCTCAACCTAGGATTTAACGACGTGAAAGACAACAATGCCCTAGCATCAGCCAACACGTTACCAGAACTAGGTTTCCTGAATCGCATCACCAACCCAACACACAACAAGGGCAGAACCCTTGATTGGATTGCAAATATCAACTGCGACATTAAGATTTTTTCAAATACACCTTGCGCCTGGTCCGATCACCACGTGATCACCTTCACCATGCAGGATCAGCCTACCCCACACCCTAACCGCAGCATGGCCCCTCCCACTCTTACTTGAAATAAAAAGAACATCACAGCAGTAAGGATTCTCCCCCTACTTAAGCCTATTTCAAAACACATAACATTGACAAACTTAAACCTGCAGAGATGGTAGACCTGTACAACCATACGCTATCTCAAGCCTTAGACAAAGTTACCCCACTAAAAATGCGCAAAGGTAAACAATCTGCTTACCTTAATTCCTAGTATACATCCAGCCTTAAAAATCTACATAATACCAAGAGAGCAGCTGAAGAGATCTTGAAAAAAAAATCCTTCTCTTACCAACACAGAAAAATTTGTCACAGCATCAAAAAACTACAAGAACACTATTGACCTAACAAAAAGCGAGACTTACAATGAGAAAATCAATAATGCTAAATCAAATACCAAAGAATTATTTAATATCCTTAGAGAATTAGAATCTCCTGTGACTCTGCAGTAATACTGCACCAAAGATACCACTTGGTACTCGATTATCCATAAAGCATTGCTGGACAAAATCTTTCTCCTTCAATCCAAAACTGATACCAGAAAACACAGGGGGTCATTCTGAGTATGGTGGTAGGGGGTTAACAGCATCGGTAAGGATGCCAGTGCCGTTAACCCCCTACCGCCACATTCCGAGGTCCCTTAGCGGGACCCGTTAAGGGACCATGGAGCTAATAACGGGCCCGCTATTTGCGGGCCCGTTATTAGCTCCTTCCCCATTCCCATTGAGCCCTATGGGGGCTCAAATGGGAATGGGGAATGGTTTACAAAATGGGGATTTACCGGGCCTGCATAGGTCGGAATGTCCCGGTAAGTCCCCATTCCGACTAACTGGACCCAGACCCGAGTTTGGAGGCAGCCATGGAACATTTTGAGCATATGGATGCTAAACTGAACCAGCCAACCCCTTTCCAGTTCACCACAGTTTCAGTACTGGAAGTGATAAAAACAATTGAGCACCTCAAACCATCAAAATGCCAAGGGGACATATGCCAGCCATGTTTATGAAAGATGTGGCAGGTGAGATTGCACCCTTCATTCAGACTCTGATTAATGCATCCTTTGAAACTGGCACAGTCCCCACTAATCTCAAGGATGCGTGGGTCCTCCCACTTCTCAAGAAACCCACACTAGATCCCAATAAATCTACGAATTATCAGCCTATAACTACGGTACCCTTTCTTCTTAAAATTCTAGACAGGGCGACATACCTCCAAATTCAAAAATATCTAGAATTAAATAACCTCCTTGGCCTGTGCCAATCAGGTTCCAGAACAGGTCATGGGACAGAATCTGCTCTCATTGATCTGAAAATACAAATGGATGAGTTAATGGACAAATGGAACATAGCTCTCCTCTTCTTGTTAGATCTTTCAGCGGCCTTTGATTTTGTCAATCACAATGTCCTTTGCAAACATCTGACCACAGCTGCACATTTCTCCGCCAAAGCTACATCCTAGTTTAAATCCTTTCTCTCCAATAGGACAATGGGAGTATTCTCTCCAACAGTGACAGCTGACCCAGCTCCAGTTCCATGTGAGGTTTGTTCATCTCACCCACTTTGTATAACATTTTTACAAAGCCTCTATTTGACTATCTTGACAGTTTGGGTATCACCTACACTAACTATGCAGATGACATCCAAATACTCCTCCCCCCTCTCAGGCTCCTACAATGCTGATTCCAAACTTCTGAATCAAATCTATCAAGTCATTCAGGCAAAGATGGCCATTCATGGCCTCTGTCTGAATGACGACAAAACAGAACTGCTGTTGATTAGCTCACATAATCGCTTAAACAAACTCTTGGAACAATTCAAAATCTTCAACATAAACAATAATACCATTAAAGTGGCTAAAGAGGTCAAAACGCTAGGGATTTACCTTGACTCGACACCCTCCCCAACTAAACAAGTCAATGCCACAGCCTCCTCGGTGGCATATACAGCAAACTCATTACCGCATGCAGGCGCTTCCTGTCCTCTGACAATTGTATCACCTTGGCCAGAGCACTTATACTATCAAAATTGGACTACTGTAATGCCTTATACATCGGCACTAGTCTCCGAAACTGTAACAAATTACAAGTGTTAAAGAACAACACATTAAGAGCAGCGCTTAACATCCCGAAAGCCAATCACATCACTGCTACCAGACAAAGGGTCCATTGGCTCCCAGTCAAAAATAGAATCACCTACAAAATGCTATCACTTACCCCTAAGTGCCTAGCAAATAAATCCCCCAAATATCTAAACTGCAAATTCAACATGAACCAATCATGCAGACCGACCAGAACCGCTCAGGTCAACCAACTCATTATACCCAGATACAAACTCGAAAAAACTGGGGGTAAGAGTTTTCCTGTCTTAGCTTCTAAACTCTGGAATGCCCTGCCTTTAGGGCCTCAGGACTGAGCCAGCGTATTGGGCTTTCCGTAAAAAACAAAAAACATGGTTATTCTCTCAAGAACATTTAGAGGGAATCCCTTGCATCCCAGCATTGCAATTGTTCCATCTCCTGTACCATTCACTGTACCATTTATCAATGTTATTGCACTAATGTATTTCAGCTGTCAATAAAAACATTTGGAGGGAATCCCTCGCACCCGGCACTGTAACTGTTCCATCTCCTATGTACCACTCAGTGTACCAACTATCAATGTAAATGTACTAATGCAGTGCAGCTGTCAATGTAAACTGCTCAATGTTACGTTCGACCTATAATGTACTATATTGCCCTATACTCTGTGTGTACCTGTTTTACTGTAATGAAAAACTGCCTGCACTTTATTCTTGCAACATGTAAATTTGCGGCCAGATACCCTTGGGGGAGGAGTGCTATAAAAATAAAAGAAACAAACTTAAGGTTATTTTGCGGATGAAAGAGTGTTTGGGAGGGTGGGGGAGTGGAAAAAGGTAACTGTGAACATGTTGTTATATGTGAAAAATGGCCATGTGGTTGTCAGCCAGTCCGCAGTCATTTTTACTGTCTGCAGCCTACGTTTACAGAGTTTTGCGGGCATATCCCAAGCAGCGAACACGAACGTCCGTCCGTGGACATCATTTGGACTGGGAGGTGTTCTGTGTGTGGGTATATTTATACATATTTTATGAAAATAGTGAGTGTGAGCAACAATATGTGTTTGGGAAAAAATACATATGTCAGTTGTTACTGAAGTGTGTAAAGTGGTTATACCATGACTAAAGAGTATTGTGGCCATGTCCAAGAATGTGGACACTAGTCATGGCTACAGTAATATGTGCATAGTGATTATGTAATTAATATAAATATTGTAAATTGAATAATGTGGTTATTGGGATTACAAATTGCAAAACACTCATTAGGTATGGACACTTAGTTGGATATGGTGAGAAGGGAATCATTTGCACTGCTGTGTCTATAAAGAAAAGGAAATATAATTACTTACATGGCATGTGTTGCAAATTATAGTTGGTTACAGTAGTACATGTTTATTTTATTTGGCCCTCATAAGTAGTACATTGTATGTAATACTTTTGGTACAACATGTGTGTGTGGTACACTGGTGGATTCACATTGTGGGGTTTAATCACAGCCCTCACAAATCTAAGAACGACGGACTGGTGAATAAAAATCCTGCCTTAAAAACTTAAATACTGCTAAATGTGGCTAGCAAATATCAATACAGGGATTTCTACAGTTGACACAAGGAACATTATAACATGAAAAAGGCACATCACTATGTTAAGAGATAAACAGCAGCATTTTTCATCACCAAGTTGCTGTAAATAAAAATGCCTTTGTGAGGGATCATACTGACAGAAGTCCTTCAGTTTCAGTGTTGCCACGGTAAGAAAAATACTGAAAGTGCAACACAAAGAAAATACCCTGATTCAAAAATGCATTTCATCATAACAAAGATGCAAACTGCTTAAATAAGTCAAATACTGCACTGAGAAAAGAAGGCAAGTATTGAAAAGTCTACTTTGTTTTCATAGGTCACAGGTAAATCTCATTTAAGCCCAAGACAGACAAATGTTTCATGCTGTAGGGCAGGATGCCCAAGTGCCTTCCACCACTGCAGGCCTTTTGGCTCCTTATCTGGAAGGGAGATCTCTGTGAAACTGACACACACCAAGTATTTACGACAGGCTGATGAAGAACAGGACTGACTTGGGTGGGGGAACATGCTGAAAATACAGAATCTTAGATGAAAATTATGGTTAACTCAAGATTACCAGGGCAGAATGGCAGATGTCGGAATGTACTCATGACATCACATGGCAGGGGTGAAATATCTGCTGCAGTATAAGATTCTCTGCAGCCCATTATCCTTCAAAGGACAAAAGGCTAACCTCAGCATGAATCAACACTGCAGCCGGCAGATTCGGAGCCACGTGATGTCAAGGAAATGAAACCAAGAAATGGGAACTGTGATGTGAAACTAAATATTATATATGTTAATTATGTGGTCGTTGACTTTCATTGCAAATGTTATTTTATGTAATAATTTGGAGACCGAGAGACTCACAGACTTGGGACATACCTCATTTGAAAGCTGTTTTCAAGGTGATGGTGCTGAGGTGATTTGTATCTGGATTTGATGTTGTATAGCCCTTCGACAATCCAAAAGATGTTACTATTGCCCCGAAACTGTTGGAAACTTGAAAGTTGGCAAACTATTATACATTGTGTAAAGGGCAAATAATTACAGACCGCAGTGCAACATGGTACAAACATGGGAGTCATTACATTCAGTGAGCAATGATTTGCTGAATTTAGAAATATATATATGGTTGCAGGTAAACGTAAAATAAAAATAGTTGCTATGTTGTGACTTGTTGGGTGAGAAATATGAAAAGTTTAAATGACAACTTTGGTGTGTGGATTCATCCTTGGTATCGATTCCAATTTATAACTCCCCTAGCCTATCTACAGGCAGGGGGTGGCTCTTGGGAGAAGGAAGAGAGAATGATCCCCCGATGAAAAAGTTAGCATTAGTAAAATGGCACCTCCTAATTGTAATAATTGGAAGTGTAGCTTATACATTAAAAAGCACTTGCACTCTGCTAGTGGGAACACAAAAGGAAAGAAACGACAAGCAGGGCTGCTAAACATCTTGGAGTGCTTACCCTTATTTCACCTCAGGGTATCCTGAGACAGCTGCCTAAAACCATCTTGGGTGGAGAGGCCTTAAACTTTGCCTTGGAAAGAGGACTGGGGGAGCCAACAGCTGACTAGGCCCTCATCCTTAAGGAGAAGCCAGATAAGGGAGGAAAGCTATTGCCAATCTCTGAAGTGACCAGACCCTGTGCTGTCCAAAGATGAGCCTAGTTGTCTTGCCAGAGCACCCCAAAACAGAGGTCCTATGTAAGTAGAATTGATCCATTTGAAACCAAATTTGTAGTGGAATCTGTTTGCCTTAATAGTCTTCCCTTAATAGTGGGTGGGGGAAACTTGTGTAGACCCTTCCCACCTTTGACTAAATATTAATTGAATTAATTCCCAAATGGGCTTGGATGAATTCAAAATGTTCACCCTCTCTTAGCGGGAATAATATTATAGTCACAAAGTAATTGGGTTGTCTGACCTGGCCACAAAAATACATTTTTAACTGTCACCATTCCCAACCTTGCCCTTGAAGCAAAAAGGTCCTTGTCCCTAAAAAGAAATTTCTAACTGATACCACTTACCAAAACCCTGCCTTTCAATGAAAGGTGTCCTTGCTACAAAAATGAAATTGATAATTGTCACCATTCCCAAACCTTTCTTTAAATAAAAGGTTTACCCATCCTAAAATGAAAATCCCAATTGTCACCACTCCTTAAACATTGTGTTAAACAAAAGGGGTGCCTTTGGCCCCAAACAAAATTACTAAACTGTCCCCACTCCCTAGACCTGGCCTTTAAACAGAGTGGTGCCGCATATCGCTGATGCATTGGTTTTCGGTACCTGTGGGAGAGGCGCTTTGCAAAGTGAAACTGGTTAATTTACAGTAAACAATGTGCACCCTCTCCTGAGAGTGTGCAAGTGACACTGCTAGCAGAATGATCTTAATTGGTTGTTAGGAGAAAAGGAACCAGGGTGCGTTTTGCCACATGCATTTGTCCTAGTCTCTGTGTTTCCAAAACGGCAAGCATTTTAAAGTGTCCTGGAAATGAAACAAAGGCCCACATGTACCATGTGCAAAGTGTTCTCATGTTAAAACTGTGCTTTGTTTCTACTTCAAACTTTATCAAGTACTATTTACTGGTTTTGTAATTGAACCATTGCTGTGTGCCACAGAGAAGGTGGTGTGTCAAATTAATTGAATGAGCTTGTAATTTAAATATATATTCATTCGATACCCTGGCTTGGTTCTTGGCTCACTGTTGCCATGGGGGTAGGTGTAGGTGGTGGTTTACATGTCTCTATATGAGTCATCAATAGGGCCAGTGCTAAAAATGTAAGTGAATCATCATGGGGCTCCTTGATTGAGGGGGGGGGGACTCCTCAGGTTAAGGGTGGTCTCTCTATATATCGCTACAACATGTAATAATTGGGAACAAATTCCAGGCTGGATTGAAAAAACCCATTGAGTGCATTTACAGTTTGCACCTCCACTTACAGAAACCCTCACAAGCGAAAGGTATCCATTTCTTACGTTGTCTACACACCTACAATGTTCTTCAAAGTTAAATCCAACTATTTTGTACTATGTGGAAAGTGCCAAGGCAATAAGTGCCTTTTCTCCAAAGAAACAACAGTAACTTTGTTTTTGTAGAAATAAAATGTCTCAATACCAAGTTATTTCTATTGTAGATAACAGATCTCCCAGTTGGTGGTAGTGATCTGTTATAGTGGTGGGTTCTGAAGAGGAGGGATAGCCAGGAGAATTCTTATTTTCAATTTTGCATTAGCTCCAAACAACTGCCTCCTCTCTGCTGGTCTGCCAACATTGGAATGACAAAAAGATGTGGGTGGGTCCCTTTGGATGGTCCATCCACAGACTATTCTCCTGTCTGCAAACTGTGGAATTGATTAAAAAGGATGGAAACATTCTGAAAAGTTTTTGTGGAAGGTCACAGTTTTCACTTCAGTCTCTAAAGTGGTGTCAAAATCAGTTTTAGTATGTCCGCGGAGCCTGGAAACCGATCGCTGACACGCAATTACACCACATGGGTGTGGTCACATGATGATGTCTGGGGACATCCGCGATGCCGCAATGAGACCATGGACTTCAATATCTGCTTTGATATGTCCAACAACCCCATGACCCATCCGCTGGTTGACAGTCTTGATGCGCTCAACCTCTCTCAACATACCACTGGTCCAACCCAATCAGGTGGGCACACCCTTGATGCAATTTTCAGCTCCCATGACCTGGTTTATGTCATGATGCCTACCCCCGGAGACCCAGATCAAGTCCAGCAACCTCGGAAGCAGGCATCAAGTTACCCCAAGCAAGCCCACCAACACCCCCTAGGGGCTATTTGGGTGCAGTCCTGGCGCCTATGGCGCCAGGCTCATATGGAGAGTCAGTCCTGGCGCCATAGGCACCAGGCTCATAGATTAAAACTTACCTGATGCAGACCATGCTGCAAGAGCTCCAAGCCAAACAAGGCTTGGAAGGGACTATTTTACCTAGGGACTATTTTTTTACTCGGGTGGGGCTGGGGAGGAATACTTACCTGGGACTACTTTGGCGGCTATTTAAACCACGGCCGAAGAGCAGCACACGCTTTGCGTTATTCTGCATCCAGCAGCGTAACGCTCACCGTGCCTGCAAGTCTGCATCCAGTCTTCTGCCACGCCCGCCTCGAGTTTGGAGCTCCTAGAAAAAGGGAGAAGGAAGGAGAAAAGGTTAGAACAAGAGCAATACCTTTGATCCTTACCTGAATTCCCGATCCATCGCACCTTCGAGCTGGAAGAAAGAAGTTATTTTATGCGCGTCGCCTCGCCTGCTGCAGCGCCACGCTGAACTCACCGGCCTTCACAGCATCTTCACATTTCACCGCATCCCCCTGCATGTTCCCATCGCACTCTGGCACCTAAGGAGAAGACAAGAACAGCAAGGTGAGCCAAGGGAATACACAGAGGAATACCCCCCATAGACTTACCTGATTTTACCACCGGGGGTACTATTCTTCTTCACGGGTTGGCGCAGCTTCCACTGCATCCTAGCCGAACCCCGGCCCCTAAGGGGAAACAAAAGGACAGCAAGGTGAAACAAGGGACTAACAAGGGGACCCTCCTCACCACAAAAGACTTACCTGATTTTACCGCCGGAGGCATTATTTCCCGAGACTTCATACTTTCTCTCAGTGCCTGAATAAGGGAGAAAGAAACAGGTTACATATGGACATTATTTTATCGAACTGTGTTTGATAATACAAATCCTTACCAGAACATTACCAGTTGCCACGAGGAACTCTTCAGTAGGGTCAAGCTGCAACCTGCAAGGAATCGGACAAGAGTGAAAGTCAGGCATTTGAACTCTTTCGAACTACATACTTACGGCGTCTTGCCGGGAATATCGGAGTCAATATTGTCCTGGAACTCACCAATTCCTTCGAGCCAGTGAAGCAACTGGTTATCTACGCGCCCCTGCGCTCAATGCAGGATGAATATTCATCAAATCATCAGAAGAATATTCCTACGGGCCAAGCAAACGAAGCTAGGTGGGCCAGTCCAGTCCGTCATCTCGGCCCTACGTGTCACATTGGTGGAGACCGCAGCAGCCCAGTCCAGATCGACACCTCTGTGGGAGCATGGTGAGCGTAACAGAACGTGAAGCCTACCTACAAATTCCCACCCAGGCGTTATGGATACCTCAGAGACTGACCAATTGGCCCAATTACTAGGGGAACTGAGGGCCGAAGTGCATTCCGCTCATCAAGAAACCAATGCCCTTAGGAGGGAACTGATTTTGTCAAAGGAGCGAACTGATGACCTTGCTAGGCAACTATTGCAAAGCCAGGCTGGACAAGGACCCCTACCTGGTTCCGGGGGAAATCCAGCTCCTGTGTTATCGAGTAACCCAGTGCAAATAAACCTACCTGGAAATATTCCATTAGCTCCACCCGAACGCTTTGCTGGAGATCCCAAAAGGTTTGCCGTGCTTATGAACCAATGCCGCTTGCACTTTTTATGCAGACCTGGAGCCTTCCCAAACGATCAAGCCAAGGTAGCCTTTGTATTGTTATATCTCAGCGGCAGTGCAGCTGATTGGTCAATTCCACTAATTACTCAGGATGACCCAATTCTTCGGGATTTTCAGGGCTTTCAAACGAGCATGGAAAGACTATTTGCCCGGCACTCTCAAGAACAGGCCCTGGATAACGAACTTTTGTCCCTACGACAGGGTAACCAGGACCTTCTATCTTACATCGCGACCTTTAATAGGTTGATAGTGGAAACTGGATGGCCTGAGGTAAAACGAATCACGTTATTTCATCGAGGGCTTCGAGGAGAACTCAAGGATGTCTTGGCTCAAGTCGTGAACCCACCTCAAGACTGTGCTGAATATATAGACTTAGTGGTCCAGTTAGATCACAGACTTCAGAACAGAAAGGCTGATCGAGCCAAGTTTAAGAACAGGGTGTTGGTCAAAACCCACGCTAACCCCAGAGGAGCAGAGGCTTCAGAACCCATGCAAATCGGAGGGGTTAAAGGACCCTTAACCCAGAAGAAAAGAGAAAGGAGACGGCAAATGCAATTGTGTCTATATTGTGGAACTTCTGGGCATTTTCTACGGGATTGCCCTGTAAAACCACTCAAGAAGGTCATAGGAGCTGCTGATAAAAGCCATATGGAGTCAGATTCGGGAAACGACCACGCCCGACAAGCATAGAGGTCTGCTTGCCGAGCTTGAAGAAGGATACTCAGACCTCGCATTTCATCATACCAATGGTCCTCGTAGATCCAGGGCAGCCATCGCGTATGCACGTAGTAAGGGCATACATTGATAGCGGGGCCATAGGAAACTATGTGGACTACGAATTGGCTTCCAGGATGAATCTGCCTCTCTGCCGAAAAACCACCTCAGATGTCATCACCACAGTTGATGGAACTGAAATTGCCTCTGGGCCTGTAACTCATTCCACCACAGAGATGACATTATTGGGTCCGGATGGGCATCGAGAGGCTATTGTGTTTGATCGTATCAAGGCCCCACAGTTCCAAATAATGTTGGGGATTCCTTGGTTGGAAACACATAATCCTTGCATTGATTGGCGAGAGAAGAGAATAACCTTCCCGGATTGTGTGCAAACCTGTTACCCAAAAAGAAATCTGAGCGCAGGCTTGGCCACAGTAACCACAGCAGTCATGCAACTACCTCCTGAATACCAAGAATTCCAGGATGTCTTCCAAAAAGAACAGGCAAACACCTTACCTCCTCACAGATCGTACGATTGCCAAATCGATCTCATACCCGGTGCACAACCCCCTTGTAGCAGGATCTATGCCCTTACGGAACCTGAGAACCTTCACCTACGACAATACTTAGACCAGTACCTTGCCAATGGCTTTATTCGCCCATCTAAGTCCCCTGCATCTTCAGCTTTGTTTTTCTTGCCCAAAAAGGAAGGTGACCTCAGAACATGCATAGATTACCGCGCATTGAACCAGATAACTGTTAAGAACCGATACCCATTGCCTCTGATCCCTGAACTACTAGACCAAGTGAAGGACGCTTGCATATACACTAAATTAGATCCCCGGGGGGCAGACCATCTGGTACGTGTAAAAGAGGGCGACGAATGGAAGACTGCTTTCCGCACTAAGTATGGGTTATTCGAATACCAGGTGATGCCTTTCGGGTTGTGCAATGCACCTGCAGCCTTCCAATACTTCATGAACGATGTCCTTCGTGAACTCATTGACGTTTGTGTTGTCGTATATATCGATGATATTCTAGTATACTCCTCTTCAGAATCTGACCATGTGAAGCACGTCCGAGCAGTCTTTGAGAAATTGCGCCAGCACAAACTATATGCAAAACTGGAAAAATGTGTTTTTCATGCCGCAGAAGTTGAATTCCTTGGGTTTATCCTGACCCCAAAGGGAGTCCGAATGGACTCACGAAAGGTGGTTGCAATCCTTAAGTGGTCATCACCAAGTTCAGTTAAAGGAGTACAAAGTATGCTCGGCTTTGCCAATTTCTACCACAGATTCATCCCGGATTTTTTACATGTTGTACATCCCATCACAGCACTCTTGCGAAAAAATAAACACTTTATGTGGACTGAAGAAGCTGAAAATGCCTTCCAAGAGCTGAAAGTGAAATTCACGTCTGCACCTGTATTAAAGCACCCGCGCCCTGAACTTCCATACATAGTGGAAACTGATGCATCCAGTCTAGCCATGGGAGCTGTCCTGTCTCAAAGGGACCCTGAAACTGGCCAGCTTCACCCAGTAGCATTTTGGTCCAGAAGGTTCTCGGCACCTGAGTTAAACTATGCAGTTACCGATAAGGAGTTATTAGCCATTAAATCCGCCTTCAAGGCTTGGCAGCACTATCTTCTCGGTGCCAGGCATACCATTACTGTGATCACCGATCACCAGAACTTACAGTATTTAAAGATTTAAAGACAGCCAAGGCCCAATCGTCACGTCAACTCCGATGGGCATTGTTCTTTGCCGAGTTCGATTTCGTGATAACCTATGGACCAGGTTGTAAGAATGGTAAAGCAGACGCCTTATCCCGAATAGGGATGGGAGAGGCAGAAGTGAACCCTGAACCAGTACCTATAATTCCCGAACAAAGTATTCTTGGCATGACTACTCTACAGACTCTAGAGGACATTCAGGTAAAGATCCAGCAACTCTTTGATTCTACAGCCTTGCAGGACTGGGTAAAGAAAGGCCCGGACTACTCTGTCACCAATGATCTGCCTTATTACCAAGGATGGCTATTTCGAAGTGATTGTGTCCTCCGACGTATTCCTTATCTTAGATATCTCCTTCCAGCTCTACTGGCCTCGGACAATCGATGGCTTCTTCGTCGGAACCGACAACTCCTCGGTCCAGCTTCAAAAAATGCCGAGATTGTGGGAAAAAGATGTCGCTGACTGACCCTCACAGAGTTTGTCTGTGGTGTTTGGGAGCTGAACACCATTGTTCGGAGTGCGAGGACTGTATGTCCATGACAGCTAAGGCCCTGAAGGAGCGTAGGGGGAAGCTGGAGAAAGGTAAGACTTTTAAAGCTTTGTCTTCCTCGACGAAGTCGAGACATTCTTCTCCTCATCACCATTCGTGCTCCAGGTCTCGGAGTGGGTCCCATCACTCCTCGAGATCGAAGCACTCGAAGAGGAGACGTTGAAGATCCCCTTCTCCGTCTTCCTCTTCCTCTGTTTCTCCAAAGAGAATCCCTTGCCCCACGAAACATAGTTCCCGGGCTGAATGGGAGGAATTCCGCAAAAATATGATGTGCGTCTTCGAGAAAGCGGCCTCGACCCCCTCGAAGACTGCCGAGAGCGATGCTCTGGTCGAAAGACCGGAAGGTCAAAAACGCTGCGAGTCGTAGTAACCGGCGAAGGAAACTTCTCGAGCGCGTCTCGAACCCTCGAGTAAGGCTATGACCTCAAAACCTTCTTCGACGGTTCCGTCGACGCCGAGGTCTGTGTCTTCGACGCCGTTGTCGAAGGGACCTTCGACATACGGGTCTGTCGACTCGACGCCATCTTCGACACTGGCGTCGACGCCAAGAAAAGTCACGGTTACTACACACCCAGTGGCTATCCCCAGGTCCTCGATGACGATGGCGTCGAGGTTGTCAACTTCCTCGAGCAGAATCCCAATTCTGTCGAGGTCATCAAGGCCTCCGCCTTTGTTTTCAATGCCACGCCCGAAGCCTTTGACGTCGGCGTCGACGACATCGACGTTTTCGAGGCCGATTATGACAGGTTTGGCACCCTCTGCCTTGGAGATGGGGTTTACACCCTTTATGAGTTCAGAACAATTGAGAACTATGTCCTCAATTATGGAAGAGGGTGAATTGTCTGAACAAGAAGACACATTTGAGTTGCAGGGACCTGCAACCCCAGTTAGAGAGGAATTATCCTCTGAAGAACGCAGGTTAAAGGATCTTCATGATTCCTTACATGAGGCAAGTGGGTTGGACACTTCCCCTGAGGTGGAGTTTGCTAGGCCAGACCCGGGGGAGCATGCTGAAGCCCCCTATAGAGCCTTAATGGCCAGGATAACAGAGTTTATGGGGTGGTCTGCACCTTTACAGTCTTTCCAACAAGATGACCTCACGGACATTCTTGACAAAGGCCCACAGGAGGATCCTATAGTGCCCTTTCATAAAGATCTTCAGAGGAAGATTATGATGAACTGGGAAACCCCAGATGTCGTCCCGGCAGTAAATAAAAAACTGTCTACAAAATACAGGGTATCTTCTGCAGACCCAGAGTTTTTGTCAAAACACCCATCCCCAGAAAGTCTGGTGGTACAGGAAGCATCTTCTACTGATGTCAAGACTGCTTACCCTACCGTCCCACAGGACAGGAACGATAAAAAATATGATGCTATGGCAAAAAAAAGTTTTTTCGGCATGTAGCATGGCGTTAAAATCTGTTAATGCTACTTGCACCTTTGCTAGATTCAGCCATACACTTTGGGAGTGTGCTTCTACAGCAGCTGACTGCATCCCGGAGGGAGAAGAAAGGGAGGCGTTCCTGAATATCATACAGGACGGTAAAGACGGTATGTGCGAATGCCTCCAGACGGGCATTGATTCGGCTGACAGTATCAGCAGAGCAATGGCGGCAAGTACAACAACCAGGAGATTCTCTTGGTTGAGAAAGACTGGTTTTGCCCCAGATGTGCAAGCCAGGCTCTTGAACATGCCATTCGATGGCTCTTCTTTGTTCGGGAAAAAGGCGGATGACAGTTTAGAGAGACTGCAAACTTCAAAAGCAGCAGCAAAATCCCTAGGCGCTGCAATCCGTCAGACACCTTTTCGTCCCACAGGAACCTCTGCGAGGAGCAAGTCCTTTCGCTTCTACTCCGCATTCGGAAGAGGTAGAGGATGACCGGCTCAAAGGGGACAAAGAAGAACTACCCGAGGTGGACGGGGTAGATATTCAAAAGCCGCAGCAACAGCAGGTGCCTCTTTACCATCGGCATCTGCATCAGCCGCCCCAAAACCACTCTGAGGACTTCCCTCACAGGACACCTGTAGGAGGCAGGTTGACTCAACATCTGGCGGAATGGCAGGCTATCACGTCAGATGCTTGGGCATTGGAAACAGTTGCCCAAGGTTACTGCCTGCCTCTCCTACGCATACCTCAGAGTCATCCACCGGGGATCAGCTCTCAGAAAGCTCCAGATCCGTTCCTCTTGCAGGAAATTTTGGACCTGCTAGAGAAAGGTGCCATAGAACCGATACCTGTAGCGGAGAGGAACAAGGGCTGGTACTCCCCTTACTTTCTCATTCCAAAAAAAGACGAAGGACTGAGACCCATCTTGGACTTGCGAGAATTGAACAAATTCCTCAGGAAAGACAAATTCAAGATGGTCACTCTTTCTCAGATCCTTCAGGCCCTTCAGTTCCAGGACTGGTTGGTATCTCTGGACCTTCAGGACGCTTATTTCCATGTGCCTATCCATCTCAAACACAGGAAATACCTGAGGTTCGCAATTGGCAACTCTCATTATCAATTTCGAGTGCTGCCATTTGGGCTGACCTCCACCCGAGGGTCTTCACCAAGTTAATGTCGGTAGTGGCTGCAAGTCTAAGGAGGGAAGGGATTCACGTCTACCCCTACCTGGATGATTGGTTGATCAGGGCTGTATCTTCGGAACAAGCTCAGATCCAGCTAAATCACGTTTGCCACTCCCTTCACAGACTGGGCTTCTCCCTCAATTTAAGGAAGTCACAAATGATACCATCGCAGAGACTCCAGTTCATAGGAGCGATCCTGGACACTTCCCTGGGAAAAGCCTCGCCACCAGAGGTGAGGTCTCAAGAAATTCTACAGATGTTTACCAAGTTCCAAGATGCCCAACGTCTCCCAGCCTTCGACTTTTTGAGGTTGCTAGGCCTCATGGCATTCTGCATTTTCCTAGTGCCAGAGGCTCGCCTGAGAATGAGATCCCTCCAGTGGACACTGAGGACTCAGTGGTCACAATTCTCAGGGAGAATGACAGATCATCTTCAGGTTCCCAACAGGGTGGCTCGAGACCTTCAGTGGTGGACCTGTCAGGAGAACATTCTGAAAGGAGAACAGTTTTGGCAACCCTGGCCGGAGATAACAGTAGTCACGGATGCCTCACTCACGGGGTGGGGAGCCCACGCTAACGACTTGACCATCAGCGGTCGTTAGTCTCCATCGGAGTCCAGACTACATATCAACCTGTTAGAGCTGAGAGCCATCAGACTTGCGCTGAAGGCGTTCCTGCCAGCTGTACAAGGGAAAAATGTCCTGATAATGACGGACAACACGGTGGCCATGCATTACCTCAACAAAAGAGGAGGCGTAGGATCACTACCCCTGTGCAGAGAGGCGATGCAGCTCTGGTTTTGGGCAATCCAAGAAGGAATCTCTCTATCGGCAGTTCACCTAGCCGGAGAGAAGAACTTGACAGCGGACGCTCTGAGCAGGCAGAGCACAGTCTCCCACGAGTGGGAACTAGCTCAGGAAGTCCTTCAAGAGATCTTCGCCCTTTGGGGAACCCCTCAGGTGGATCTGTTCGCCACCAGTGTCAACAGGAAATGCGATCTGTTCTGCTCAAGGGAATTTCCCCCGAGAGGAGCTCTGGGAGACGCGTTCATAGTGGACTGGGAGTTTCCGCTTCTGTACGCGTTCCCACCGGTCCCTGTCATTCCTCAAATGATCTGGAGGTTGAGAAGATTCAGGAGAACAATGATCCTAATTTCCCCGGATTGGGCCAGGAGAACGTGGTACCCGGACCTTCTAGACTTGTCCATCTGCCCTCCAATTCGACTTCCACTCAGAGAGAACCTACTCTCACAGAAGGGAGGTCAGGTTCTCCATCCAGACATCAAAACCCTCAACCTTCACGCTTGGCTTCTGAAAGGCTGAGGTACAAGGATTGGGACCTCCCTGATGATGTTATGGAGGTGTTGCTTTCGGCAAAGAGGCCAGCAACAAAGTCTTTATACCGCTGCCGTTGGAACAGATTTTGCAGCTGGTGTAGAGAACAGAATATCGACCCCTTTTCATGTGGTACACCAATGGTTTTGTCCTTCCTACTCTATTTGGCGAATTCAGGCCTTCAAGTTGGCACCATTAAGGGCTATCTCGCAGCGATATCCATCTTTAAGCGCACTGCGGAAGAACCATCCTATTTCAAGTTACCCTTGGTAATACAGTTTCTAAAGGGGTTAACCAATGTTTATCCCCCAAGACCATTCCAGGTTCCCCTATGGGATTTAAACTTAGTCCTAACTTTCCTGATGGGCACACCTTTCGAACCACTCCATTCTTGTTCGTTAAGATTCCTTACCCTTAAAACTGTTTTATTAATAGCACTTACATCTGCTAGAAGGGTGAGCGAATTACAAGCTCTTTCTTGTAAACCCCCTCACACAATCTTTCACAAAGACAAAGTTGTCCTGCAAGTGAAGCCTAATTTCCTCCCAAAGGTGGTTTCTGAATTCCATATCACTCAGAAGATTGCCCTACCATCTTTCTATCCTCCTCCTCATCTGGGGAAAGAGGAAGAGAAGTTACACAGGCTGGACCCTAGAAAGGCTTTAAGTTTTTACATTAGTAGACTAGCCAGGATAAGACAGGCAGACCAGCTGTTTGTAGGTTACACAGGTCACAGGCTGGGGTTACCAATAACTAAGCAGACGATTTCCAGATGGATCATTCTAGCCATTTTGGAATGTTATAAACTGGCAGGGAAAGAGCCCCCTCAAAACCTTAAGGCTCATTCGACCAGAGGTATTGCAGCTTCATCGGCCCTCAAAAGAGGTGTGCCGGTTAAAGACATCTGTGCGGCCGCCACATGGTCGTCTGTCCATACCTTTACACGATTTTACAACTTGGATTCCTCCTCCAGTCAAGAGACTAAGTTTGGAAGGGGTGTACTGCACTCTATTCATCAATAGAAGACAGCGTGAAGTCAGTACTCCCTCCTCCAATAATAGAATACTGCTATGGGAGCCTATCTAAGATAAGGAATAAGTCGGAGGACACAATCCCTTCGAAGAACAAGTTACTTCTTACCTTGTAACGTTCTTTTGATGGGATGTTCCTCCGACGTATTCCTTATCGACCCTCCCATCCATCCCCGCAGTTCTACTTCCCTTGTTGTTGCAGCTTACGCTCCTTCAGGGTGATTAGTCTAGTCCAGACAGAAATACTGTGGGCTACAAAACGGAACTGAGCAACGGACGCTGCGCGCTGCCTTTATAGGCAGGATGACGTCGACGTCGATACGGCGGCTGTCGAGGGACATCGACTCGGAGGACGTTGACGCGCAGCGCCCTCTAGAGAAAAATTTTCCGAGGCCAGCAGAGCTGGAAGGAGATATCTAAGATAAGGAATACGTCAGAGGAACATCCCGTCGAAAGAACGTTACAAGGTAAGAAGTAACTTGTTCTTCTGCCACACAAGGAACTACAAGAGCTAGTCATTTCATGTTATCATGATACCCTAATGGAGGGGCACCCAGGTATTGCAAAAACTAAAGCTAAAATTAAAAGACAATTCTGGTGGCCCACCTGGCGAAAGGATATTAAATCATTTGTGATGTCTTGTGGCATTTGCGCCCAAAACAAAAGTCAAAAGAAAAAAAAAGCTGGACTCTTACAACCTTTAGACATTCCACCTACACCATGGCACACCTTATTGTTAGACTTTATTACTGATCTACCCCCATGCAATGGATTTAACACCATTCTAGTTATTGTGGATCTTTTTTCCAAGATGGCCCACTTTATTCCTTTAAAGGGATTACCTTCTGCTTCAATCCTGGCCAAGGAGTTCCTCGAAAACATTGTTCGCATACACGGATTTCCGTCCGTATTGGTCCCTGACCGGGGCAGTCAATTAATTTCCCATTTTTGGAAAAAATGCTGTCAATTGGCGCAAATCGATGTGAGGTTATCGACCAGTCACCACCCCCTGACCGACGGTCAAACGGAGAGGACCAACCAGACTCTTGAACAATACCTGCGTTGTATGTTACATCAGACGGAGAGTAATTGGAAAGACATTCTTTGGATCACTGAATATGCATACAATAATTCAGTACACTCTGAAACTGGACAAAGCCCCTTTTATTCCTAACATGGGCACCATCCTCGAACCTCAGACCTTGACTCACCACAAGACTTAGAAATGCCCGCAGTGGACCATCTGCACGCTACAATTACACAAGCCTTCAAGGAAGCAACTACACATTTAAAACAGGCAAAAGAAAAATACAAGAAAGATGCTGATTGGCATAGAAGTGATTCTCCACAATACCAAATAGGGGACCAAGTATGGTTAGCCACAAAACATATACCTCTAAAGGGAACACGGACCTTTAACCCCAGATATTTGGGACCTTACTCTATTAAGGCCATTATTAACCCGGTGGCTGTCAAGTTGGACTTACCTGCTAATATGCGAATTCATCCCGTCTTTCATGTGTCACTTTTGAAGCCAGTACAACCAGGGACCAGAATAACCAAGCCACCAGACCCCATCCTTGTAGACGGAGAACCCAAATTTGAAGTTAAGAACATCCAGGACTCCAAGCTGATAAAGTCAAAACTTTTTTATTTAATCGACTGGAAAGGTTACGGACCACAGGAAAGGTCATGGGAACCTAGTGACCATGTTCATGCACCCCGATTGGTGAAAAAATTCCACAGAAATTTCCCAGACAAACCGAAACCACAGGGAAGAACGACTTTAGGAGGGGCCTTGGGGGGGAGTGCTGTCATGATGCCTACCCCCGGGGACCCAGACCAAGTCCAGCAACCCCAGAAGCAGGCATCAAGTTACCCCAAGCAAGCCCAACAACCCCCGCTAGGGGCTATTTGGGTGCAGTCCTGGCGCCTATGGCGCCAGGCTCATATGGAGAGTCAGTCCTGGTGCCATAGGCGCCAGGCTCATAGATTAAAACTTGATGCAGACCATGCTGCAAAGTTACCTCATGCAGACCATGCTGCAAGAGCTCCAAGCCAAACAAGGCTTGGAAGGGACTATTTTACCTAGGGACTATTTTTTTACTCGGGTGGGGCTGGGGAGGAATACTTACCTGGGACTACTTTGGGGGCTATTTAAACTACGCCCGAAGAGCAGCACACGCTTCGCGTTACTCTGCATCCAGCAGCGTAACGCTCACCGTGCCTGCAAGTCTGCATCCAGTCTTCTGCCACGCCCACCTCGAGTTTGGAGCTCCTAGAAAAAGGGAGAAAGAAGGAGAAAAGGTTAGAACAAGAGCAATTCCGATCCATCGCGCCTTCGAGCTGGAAGAAAGAAGTTATTTTATGCGCGTCGCATCGCCTGCTGCAGCGCCGCGCTGAACTCACCGGCCTTCGCAGCATCTTCACATTTCACTGCATCCTCCTGCATGTTCCCGCCGCACTCTGGCACCTAAGGAAAAGACAAGAACAGGAAGGTGAGCCAAGGGAATACACAGAGGAATACCCCCCATAGACTTACCTGATTTTACCACCGGAGGTAATATTCTTCTTCAAGGGTCGGCGCAGCTTCCACTGCATCCTAGCCGAACCCCGGCCCCTAAGGGGAAACAAAAGGACAGCAAGGTGAAACAAGGGACTAACAAGGGGAACCCTCCTCACCACAAAAGACTTACCTGATTTTACCGCCAGAGGCATTATTCCCCGAGACTTCATACTTTCTCTCAGCGCCTGAATAAGGGAGAAAGCAACAGGTTACATATGGAGATTATTTTATCGAACTGTGTTGGATAATACAAATACTTACCAGAACATTACCGGTTGCCACGAGGAACTCTTCAGTAGGGTCAAGCTGCAACCTGCAAGGAATCGGACAAGAGTGAAAGTCAGGCATTTGAACTCTTACGAACTGGAACTCACCAATTCCTTCGAGCCAGTGAAGCAACTGGTTATCTACGTGCCCCTGCACTCAATGCAGGATGGAGAGCTCATCTTTTCAAATCATCAGAAGAATATTCCTACGGGCCAAGCAAACAAAGCTAGGTGGGCCAGTCCAGTCCGTCATCTCGGCCCTACGCGTCACATTGGTGGAAACCGCAGCAGCCCAGTCCAGATCGACGCCTCTGGGGGAGCCAGGTGAGCGTAACAGTTTATTTATCTTGTCCCAAACCGCTCACCTGGACCGACCACTTTGCCATCCCTTTCTCGATCCACACACCTGCCCCTCCTGCAGCTCCCCAGGGCCCCCACTGCTGATCTCAAATGCTGGAACAAAGTCAAGGTCCTTCCAGACCTAGCTGAAGCTCTGCTACTCTGACTCCCTGCAACGTGGCCAAGAGATAGACACTTAACCATCCATTCCTTAGACTCCTGGCTTAATGACTCACCAATTCTTCTCACCCCCTTGCGCCCTGCATCCTCATGCAAAGGACAGTCCCCCAAATGATTAACGCCCCACCAGAGGAATGTCAAAAAACAAAATAACTGGCAAATGGTGAGCATCTAAAACCGATCTCAGCAGATCCATGTTCGCCCTGCACCACCGTAGTTACAAATCCGAAAAGGCCAAAAAATCTTATTACGATGAACAAATTCTCAACTGTGGTAACAGCAGCAAAGAACTCCACAAGATCATATCGGAATTCGTGAAACGTACGTGCATCTCTGCCCAATCCACACCCCCACAATCACTCTGCGACCCCCTCTCGCTACATTTCTACAACACTGCGCTTGACAGGATGGCAACTCTTAACACCAAATTGTCCTTGCTCTCCCCATTCCCTTCACCGACCCCTCCTGATCCTATTGCTTCAACGCCCACTTTACCAACTTTTGACTCCTTCAAACCCATCTGCAGAGACAAGTTCCTTGACCTACTATCAGCCAGCAAACCCTCTGGGTCACCCCAACTCCGCCTCTGTCCTGAAAGAAATATTCTCCTGTACCTGCGCAGGAGAACATGTGAGAGCCATACTAAATGACTCCCTCACCTCTGGCACCTTCCCTGAAGCGTTCAAAATAACACATGTCAAGCCACTGCTAAAAAACAACATCCCTCGACCCCCCCTTGACCGTAGAAATTACAGGCCGATCTCCAACACCAGATTTATCGCGAAACACATTGACCGGACTGCATACTACCAGATAAACTCCTTTTTAGAGTCCAACAGTCTCCTCGACCCAGCACAATCAGGCTTTAGGCCGCGACATGGAACAGAAACCACTCTGATCTCAAGGTCACTGCAGACTGAGGGCTGTGCAGCACTGATTCTCCTCGATCACTCTGCTGCCTTTGACACAGTAAACCATTAAATCCTCCATGACTGTATCCACTCCCTACGAATCTGTGGCACTGCTCTCAAATGGATTGCCTCCTTCCTCAGCAACAGGAAACAAATAATCTTCCTCTCCTCTCCTCTTTTGTCTCAACTGCTCGCTGGGTCAATACTGGAGTACCCCAAGTACATGCCTATCTGCTCTCCTGTTCAACCTCTATCTGACCACTCTACCTGGAATCATCCGCACGCACAACCTCTCCTGTTACAACTACACAGGTGATATCCAAATGATCCTAAGAATCCCCAAGACTCCCCAAGAAAAGCGCTAACCCTCGTCCCGACCTTGAAGCTTGTCTCTGTGATATTGACTGATGGATGACAAAAAACTGAAATCATGGTGTGCGGCAATGCTGCCCTTCTCCCACATCTGCTCCCATGGCCCCTCACCCTCCGATATAATTAAAAACATAGGCTGCACTGTGGACTCCAGCCTAACCCTCTCCTGTCAGATTAATAACATGTCAACATGCTGTCACTACCACCTCAAACTTCTCAAACGCATTTTTCCCCACCTCTCCTACCCCAACAGACTTGCCGCAGTTATGTCTATTGTAATGTTGTGACTGGATTATGCCAATTCCCTATATCAGGGAGCCCTGGCATACCAACTCAACAAACTCCAAAGAGCCCAAAACCTTGCCGCAAAACTGCTCCTTGCCCTGGAACACAGAGACCACATCTCACCCGCTTTCCGTACCCTCCACTGGCTCCCAGTCGGACGAAGGGCCACCTTCAAGACCCTATGCATCACTGACCGAGCAGTACACAAGACCGGCCCAACGTACCTACAAGAGAAGATAAAACCCTACCTCCCATCTCACACCCTAAGATCAAGCATTGCGCTCTTTCTAATGATTTCAACCTCTAACTCTGTCAGGATAGGAGGATCCACCTTCTCAACTCTGTGGAACTCACTCTCCCCACATATTCAACACACCCAAGACTATATGACCTTCCGCAAAGCTCTAAAAGCCTGGCTCTTTCCATATGCCGACTATGACCATCTGAAGTGACTGAGACCTTGCAACCCGATGACAAATGCTCAATGAGATCCCGAGCAATGATGCCACTGAATACGCTTATTAAGCCACCAATAAGCAAACGCACACTTGAAATCCGGAATAGCGAGCTCAATAGATCATAACTCCACCCAAACACTCACCTCCCCTATCATTGTGCTTACTCTGTACTCTACACCAACACACAATTAGAGCGCAGCTACACCCATCGATCAATTTCGGCCCAGCTGCTCACACAAGAACAATACTCCATGAACACCTCATCATTCTAATAAAATGCAGCTACACACCACGAAAACCAGCCTAGCTGCACAAATAAATATCCTACACAGACCTAACACAGCCATAACCCAGTCTTGGTGTCCATCCTCCAGACTGCACACATTGAACTGATAACAAATACCACCACACCTAATGATAGGCTGCAGCTACCATCAGGCAATTGCATCGTCTGTGCACATAATTGGTGCACCCAAGCACCCTATGACACCTTTCTCTTTCAAATGACCTGGACTACGGTCCCTGAGGGCGTTCAACCTACCAGCGCTTTGAGGTCCTACCAATGATATATAGAGTGCTATATAAATGCGAAATAACATAACATATCCTCAATTAAGGTAAGACCATTTGCCACAAAAATATAATCCAGGATGCTACTTTTCCCATTTCTAACACGTGTATTGTTTGGGTTTGTCTGAGGGGCAAGCACCATTCGCCATGTTGAACCCTGCAGAGAACAGCATGGACGCCAATTTGTTTACCCTTGTTGACATGCCCGTAAAGCATCATGGTTAAGACCAATATATACTACTCTGCCCCCCTATCCATATGTGCATCAAAACCCCAGATATATTGGCATTAAAGACCCCACATAAAACAATAGGAATAGCTGAATTAATAGAAGCAAGAAAATCCTCCATTTCTTTAATTACATCTGGATGGCACTGCTCATACAGAGGGACATAAACATTGACAATCGGGAATTTAGCGTGTCACCATCATGATGATGTCACCCATGGTAGCGTGGTGACATCATGAACGTCACAGCAGTTTGCATTTGAGCTGCGATCACGGGTGTGGACCTGAATCTTCATTCTACTTATATTAATATGGTTTGGTTCTGGTGTTCCCTCATTCAAACATTTATAGTTTCACACCATATATGGCCCTATGCCCAGATTCTGCTGTACAGTTAGGGCTTTTGCGTTATCAGCGTGTTCTCAATGGTTTGTTCCATCCTAATTGGGCTCACCTGATGACGTTCCAAATTGCCCCAGTGTATTTAGCCTGTGAGAAATCTATACATTTATCCTTCGCCTTCCGTCTCAAGGATTTGAGGAAGCAAATGAGTGCCTACCATTTGTTATTTTGAACAATTGAAACTGCAAGCAATATATATCAAAATACAAATTATAAGGATTTAAATGATGGTCCTTGGTGGGCTATAATGGTGAATTGGCCCTAGTGTTTATTACACGTGGGTGTAGGCCGTGACCAGCTATTGGTTACAAAACTCAGATCGATGAAGGTCTGTGTTGCTAAAGACCCTCATTCAAGCTCAAACTATTTTGCTTACGTGAGGTTATTTGGTAAATGTGTGGGCTCATTATGTTAAGGTCTAATCCATCAATATTAATGTATGCAGTCAAATCTATTTTCCTCTGGTCCAGATGGTTAGAATAGCTTAATCATTAATTATTGTAAGTGTTGGTTGTTGCATAATTATTCAGGGTTTTGTACAGTCAACATTTGGGTTACTTCTGGTCCAGATTGGTAAAGGTTAGAGTTGTCGTGTTTAATGTTTGGTAATGAGGAGCTGGTGATTAGGCTGGGTTAGATTGCCATACAATCCCTTGGTATCTGGAAGGTATGGGTAGTCATCCTTCAAGGTATTGTGAAGGGGTGTTGCCCTTCAAGTTATTTTGAGAATCATATTAATTTGTTATATAGTCCATTCAAGGGGTCTTCGTTTCTTTGATGACTGGTTAAAATGCCCTTTTCCGTCCATTGTATTTTAGGTAATGGTGACTATTCTCTTGTATAATGTCTGTACACTGTTAAACATCACAGAAAGTAGTGCATTTCATTGTCAGTGTTGAGACCTTCTGATATGGTTCTTAGATTACAGATTAACTTTGCTTCTTGGCGGCATAGGGTCTTTTCTCGGTCCCCCAGTTTGGCAACCAGCTTGATATGTTTCACCCGAAGAACTTGATGTCTTCCTTCTTGTCTTTGGTGTGCTGCTTTTGCCAGTGTTCCGCCAGAGCTGATTTGCATTCTGGAGCTGTTAGGTACCCCAAGTGTTCCCTAATCCTGTATCCTTGAAGATTACTTGTAAGCATTACTGAGAGGACAATCCAAGAAAATCAAATGCAAAGGACCTCTCAATTGGTCCATAGAAGACAATGGGCCTCATTACGAGATCAGCGGTACAGGTACCTTAGCGGATCCCGCTAAGTGCGGCTGTTGAAACCAGCCACCCTTAGCGGGAGCCACTAAAGGGCCCGTTGTTAGCTCTCTCCCCATTCCCATTGAGCCCTATGGGGGCTCGAATGGGAATAGGGATGGGTTCCCTGAATGGGGAAATACTGGGTCCTCCAAGGTTGGAATGACCCGGTAAGTCCCCATTCAGGGAACCCAGACCCGGTATGTGGTAAGGGGGTAGCCATGGTGCTGGTAGCACCATGGCTACCTCCAACCTCGGAATGAGGCCCAATGTGTTAAACAATGAGATTTCCAGAGTAACAAAAGGTAAATCATTTCAAGCCATCATTATTATCCTGCCACCATCTATTTATTCTAAATAATAAGTATATCAAACCAAAACTGTCTCACATTTCTTTAGAATTCACAGCAAAATTCTGGATTGCTGGGAACATTGTTAAAGCAGCACTAAGAAACACCTTAAACACGAAAGTTTTAAGTCTCAAATTTGTGAAGTAAATACCAACCTGAACCCTATATGTAAGACCCAACCAGGACTCAACCATAGTATCTGGCAACTTTTAAAGTGACATATGGCATACCCAACTTTTAATCCAACTACCACTACTCTGCTCAACCCTCTTCCCTCCCTTTTCACCCTCCCTTTTCCCCCTGCCCCTCTTCTCCTACAAACAGAGCTATTTAGCTTAGGCACTGATTATCAGTTGCTCAGACTAAAATACACATTTATGTATGTAAAAGTATATACATGTTGTTCACTATGAGAATGTAAATCCAATATAGTGGATGCATGTATTATGTGTAAATTATATGCAGGACTGTACTAATTGAGTCGCACACAAAATATTATATCACAAACACTATTACTGTAACTGTGCCTTGAGAAAGCCCGGGTATGGGCGAAACAATCGCACGTGCCTCCAAATGGAGTATGTTGGCACCATCTAAACAATTGAAATTTACCTTGGTTGAAAACCAATAAAATACTCTTTATATTTCTAGAGTGTATGAATTAGTGTTTGAACCAAAGGGCTATGTGCAAGCAACCCAACAGACCCACACTTTTTACTTTACTTACCGACTAGTGGATAACAGTCATTGCTGGTTTCTGCGGCCAGGCCAAAACATTCATTTTCGAAGTTTTCAGAATTATAAAGTGTCAACATGCACTATTATCAAACATCATGGGTAGGTGCACTGGATAGTGTCCACTCCCACCATAACGTTCAGTCTTGAGCAGTATCCTGGCTTTGAGTGGAAGCCAATTTAGTTTGCGTAGGATGGGGATAATTCGGTCACATTTCTGTGTTCCCATAGTAAGAAGTGCTGCAGCGTGGTGGACTGCTTTTAGGGGAGCCAAGTGAGCAGCTGTAAGCCCTGTCAGGAGAGCATTTCCCCTCCCATGAATGTGCGAGGCTACAAAGGCCTGCACTACAGTCCGAAAGTCCTTCGGCCGGAAGAAGGGTTTGATTTTTCAAAGGGTCGAGATTCTGGACCAGGATATTTGGGCATTCCTGGCTAAGTTTGTTGAAGGGCAGGCTGCTGTCATGTACAACATATCATCTGCAAATTGGAGGATGGATATATTGGGATCTTTGAGGAGAGTGTCCAGAGGCTCTATGTAAAGGTTAAAAAGGATTGGTAAGAGGATGGAGCATTGGGGGACTCTCCAGGGGACCTGGAGTTGGTTAGAATTTAACAAGTTTAACAAGTTCACCTGGACAGCCTGGTGTCTGCCTGAGAGGTAGGCGGTAAACCACTTCAGGACAGTGCCAGAGAATCCCATCCTGTCAGCAAAAACGGAGAGAAGAATGCGTTGGTCTATGGTGTTGATTGCAGCAGAGAGGTCAAGGAGCACAAGGAGGCATGAGTCACCGTTATCCATTTTGATCTGCATGTCTGCTTATTGGCACTTCTAGCCACCTCATTACCACTTTTTTCCTTCCGCAGGTCTCATTCCCTTCCCCCCCATGCCTCTGTCAGTACTGGCAGATTGGGGTATTTCACCCTCCTCCCAGGCATAATTGGGCTACAAAAACCTGGTGTGCAGGAAGTAACTAGTGTGCAAGATGGCTGTTTTTGGGGATACTTTGGGCAAAACAAAAAAGCATTGGCAAAGAAAACAGGTCTTGCTTTGCATAATGGGTAAGCCAGAGCTAATCACTTTGACAATGCATGTTGCTCCATTTATTTTTCCCTGGGGTAGATTTCCTTGACTTCTAATTACTTTATAAATGGCACGGGGGCCCGATTCTGATGTTGGCGCAGTGAGCGTGCTAAAGAGCACGAATCACTGCGCCAAATCCGGACGCCCAGGCTCCACCACTATTCTTAAGTATTCCTGGGCGTCCTCGTAGTGCACCGCCTTCATTGCACCCGTTTCTGGTGACAACAGGCGCAATGGAAATTCTCGGCAGCACTTTCCTTATATAACAGCAATCGTCATTTTACGAAATTGCTGCTGAGAGAACACCTTAAATAACAACATATTTGTTATTCACATGCTTTAAAACAATGTGCCAGCTGTATGCCAATATTCACAATTACCCACATATTACATCACAAATGACCCAACCACCCATCACACCCCAAACCATTAATCTTTGCCCACCCACCTGCAGTGTGACTGGCTTCCTGTGGCGCTCCTCGACAATACCGGCACCGAAATGGTACTGTATATGTGAGCCACTTTAACGCACATTAAAAAGTGGAGGAGTTGCACAAGAATACCCATCTTAAATGGCAGGTAACGAATGGTGCGGTTGTTTTCCAACCCATCATAGCAACCGCCACATATATTCCCAAAGTGGCGCATTCATACCGACCTCGTAAGAATGTGCCACCTTCAGAATAGGACTTTTTCCGACCTTTTCGGTACTGAACCCCATGAGAATCGGGCCCACAGTATTTTCCTAAAATGTTCTGCCTTTTGTGGTATGGTTTATTGATAGAAGCCTGACGGTATCTGTTGGAACACTCCTTTAGTTCCATAGGCCACAACACTTTTAAATGTTCCTTTATTACAGGCCCTTCTTTGGTCTTTACCAAAAACATGTTTTCATCACGAGTTAACCGTAACGAGCTCCCACCACCATCCTGTCCACCCCGCCCCACATCGTCTTTTTCACCTCGCACGTAAAGCACCGAAGACGGCGTTTTCATCCTTCAGTGACAAATATCATACACCCACTCCCCAATTATATAGAGAACGTCACATTATAAATAAGCAAGCAGCTTAAACTACAAACGCACCACTATTCCAAAGAAAGCAAAGATGAGGTTCTCCCTGTATTTTCACTTTATCGTAATAAAACGTAGCTTCATGTTACTGGCTAAACTGTCCTTGAGTGAAAGCGCGCTTTGACGTCTGAAGATACAAGTAGTGAGATTGAAATACAATCACTGATGTGCACATTATAAACATTTCGATGCTGCCATCTAGTGTATAGTTTTGGTATGGCAATTACAAGAGCAGACAGGATTACTTAATACTCCAGAGGGATTTCTTTAGACCAGTGACAAATATAGATATACCTACTCTAAACAACCTCAAGGCAGCGTTGGTAGTGGAAATGTTCACTGTCAATAAATGTTTCGCTTTTACGGTGAAAAGCTTTTTAGCTCAGGAAAGCGAAACAGTGTTTGGAAAGTGGAGGCTGGGGGGACGAGGTGGATGTTGTAATGTATGTTTAGTCTTGTCCTGTCCTGCTGGCCATTTATGTATGCTGGTAGAATGTTGGCGAGTGTGGAGTTTGGCAGCTCAGGCGACTGTTGGGTGAGCGCTCCCCGAGCTTGGGATGTCAGGATGGGCTGGTGGGTGTACTACATCTATCACAACAGTCGAGTATTAGCAGGAAAAACAAAAAATAGTCGCTAAGGTTTTTCAGGATTGAGATGAAGACAGTGGCAGGCCATCCAAGACGGGATGGCAGAGAGGCAGTTAGAAACAGTGGTGTGGAGGGCATTGAAAAGAAAGAAAATGAGAAAAAGATTTCCCTGTTGTCTTTATTGAAGTGACTTGACAGATTATAAGAGATGAGCTCAGATAAAAGAATAAGGAATGCGTCTCGACCTCTGCGAAGTAAGGGATGATACAGTGCCAGCCCAAGAAACAGAACAGGAACGGTCCAACAGGTAGGATTAACATCACTTGAGGACCAAAGCGGACAGTTCAAGAGAGAACAGTGAAGATAAAAGGGGAGAGTGATTAACAATGTCGAGGCTGCAGACAGGCTTAGAAAAGTAAGTATAGAGGGTTGCTTAACATGAGAGCAGAAAGAAGAGAATTATCAACATGAAGGAGAGCAGTCTCGGAGAGAGAGACACGAAAGTCAGATTGGCGAGAAGGAGGAGTGAATGTAGATTTAATTTAAAGGAAGCCTGTGAGCAGACGGCATGCTCAAGAAGTTTTGACATGAAACGTAGAAGAGAAATAGGTCTACAGTTACCATGTACAGTCGGGACAAGCGTGGGTTTTTTCAGAATAGGTACAACTCTTGCACGTGTAAAGGGGGAGGGAAAGGAAGTGGTAGTAAGAGATATTCAGTAGACAGGTGAGATATGGAATAAAATGAGGAGACTCAGACGGAAGAAGGGAGGGGGTCGCTGGGAGAGGTAGTGCAGTGAGCACAAGCTAGGAGGCCAGTCGTGTCTGAATCCGTTAGTATGGAAAATGATGGAGATAATGCACAAGGGGCAAGGGGTGGGGGGGCAGAAGGGGAAGGAGCAAAGGGAAAAGAAGAGTGCACGAACCAAACCTTAGAGTAAAAAAGCAAAATCCTAGCAACACAGGGGCGACGATAAGGAGGGATCAGGGGAGGCTGAGAAGAGAGACTATAATGTAGAAGTTGGAAGGGAAGATGAGGGCTACAATGCTGTGATTTCGGGCCATCCTATCCTGGCTGCCATGCTATCCATCCCCAGAAGATCAAGAGCTACTCGTAGTCCAGATGGTTTGCGATTAACCATTTGAAACATACTCGCTATTCTCATGAAGCCTCCTCGGCAGCTGCACATGGAATGCTTTACCCAGGTAAATGAAATGTATCTTTATCCTTCTCCCATAGACCATCGCAAGAAGCTTAAAACACATTTATTTTCTTCATCCCATCTTTAAATAGCTTCATTGTTTAAACGGTTTTGTTATTTGCTTGGGCTGTTTTATTATTGCATATGTTACTGTTCAGCGCTTAGATTTCTGAGGGTTTATTTGCACTTCATGCATTTTAAAATAAATAAAAATAGAAAGAAAGGGACCAACGGAACATATTTGCCCAGTTCGCACAGTCCACTCCCCCGCCTGAATGACGGGGATAAAAACCTATTGGAAATCAACTCCTTCTGAAATATTTGAGTCAAGGGAGACAACTGAGAACCGATACGGTAGGAATTAACCACTTTTCTAATGTAGAGGAGAGTATTGACTAATGAGAAGACTTACCACTGTGGGTTTCATGCAGCCAGGTCCCTGAGCTCCTTTGTACAGAAAAGAATTCTCATGGAAACATGAGGACGTTCTGTGCTCTACAGGGAAAGCGCCATATGCTTTCTGATTTGTCAAAGCAAAAGCAGTGAGAGAGGAATGTCCACAGGAAGGGCCTCAAAAACATATAAAAGGTGAGCAAGAAATATTGAGGTTCTCTATTTAGCCTCTAAGGGATATCTCACAATTAGATCTTCTAAGCAGATCCTTCTAAATGTAGTTCAAAAAGGAAGGCTGGTTCTGCTTACAGAGGGTGACATGTCAGAGTGATATTTACCCATAAATACTTTACATGGTTATGTTTCAAATCACGTGAATGAAAGGATTCTTTAACTTTGAAAAATGTGTGTGTGAGGAATTCGACCATCCACACGGTGGGCGTGCGCTCGCCTGTTTCGTTTTGTTGCAATGTCTAATTAATTGGAATGTTAGACCAACCTCTATTAATTTGTGGGCTTAATCCACACACATTTTCCTGTGCTCACACCACAACAAACGCAAAGACCTGTGTACTCTGGCTGGACACCGCCTAGAGGCACAGTCTGCCCCATCATATTTAGTTGAGATATGACAGCCAGGAGTACACCAGGTTATCTCCAGAAAGGGGGGAGGACCAAGCTTCCCCCTGCAATGGCCATCCTGATTAACAAAGGCACCATGGATCCACCCTGCTCTTTTGTTGGGCCCTGCATTTGGTGGCAGCAATTATCATACAAATAGAGTGTACTTTAAACAGGCCCACATAGGGCCTGGCTGACGAGGTTAACAAAGGAGTCAGGAAACCCCAATAACCTTTCATATGTAACTGTCAACCTGAATCCAGCTCCTGCCCTCAGTATTGATGACCGGGAACTGTCATGTCTGGGACTACATGTAGTCAACCCTGCAGGGGGACCAAATTCACAAGGTATGAGAATGTGTCTTGCAGGAGCCAGTGTCTGGTCTCACTGCAGCTTCAAGAGAGACCTGCCTCTTCAATCAGGAGCCACAGAGAGATCCATTAACCAGAGAGACACTTTGATTGACAACAGACAGGCAGATGGGTGGGACTTCGTATCACAAGTTTTCACCCCTTTACCTTTCCTGTTCCAAAGCACTCTAGTTATGACCTCATGCATACAGGAGATTGTTGGTGGGGACCCCAGGATTGGTTCATTAAGGTAGATTTAGCCAACACCAATATGGCCCAATTGGCTTTAAAAGAGAGCTGGACCCCTCTTTTGACAGATCTGAAGACTTTGCAATGAGTAGCAGGAAGAACTCATTACTGGACCCTGGCTGAAGTTACAGTCCATCTTACATCTTCTGCCAGTGAAGGAAGACCAGGACCTCCAAAGAGGGAAGCAAGATCCCTCCCCTAAACATCTTCCTTGGAACCGAGGGAGATACTGAATCCAGAGGACCCCGCTCCATAACCAGTACCCAACCAGCACACAGCGTGCCCTGCTAGGCTCTGCAGCAAGCTTCCAAGGTAGGAAGTGCAAATGGTCTCTGAACCCGAAACCAAGGACAAGGCAGCTGCCTGCAACGCACTCCTCAGCTTAGAGACATTCACTTTAAAGGACAGCACAAGCCCATTGAAGAATCAAGGAAAAGTGCCTCGATGAGCATCTACCGACGTCCGCCTTAAAGGACATTTTCAAGCCAGTCAAGTTCCCCGAGCTGCAACCGACTGCAAAATGGACTGTTGCCAAACTGCTGTGCTTAAAGACTTCCAAGACATCTCAACCAGTTCTTCTGAACCGCTGATCAGCACTGAGACAACAATTCATGACCCGGAGCTGCCGTGTAGGCCAACCTGCAGCCGTTTGTCCAGCTTTGCTCAGCAAACCTTCTTGCCGCCTGATACCCACAGCTGACTCCCATTTTGAAATCTGTCACAGAAGCCTGCAAAGCGCCCTGAAGCAGACTCGCATCTGTCGAACATCAAGAACACCAACAGCACAAGGTACATTGTGGTTCTGTCCCCTGGTCCTTCCCAGAAGGCCCATAGAGATATTTTAAGCGCCCATTGCTCCGATTGTGCTTAAGCCAAGACACTTTCAACTGTTGTGGTTATTAACCATACCAACTACCCTCCTGTCAGTATCCAGAGTAGATCCCTTTTACGTCTTTGAAATGGTCTGTCCTCTACATTACTTTACAGGGTGGGCTGTATTTAGAAGTGTTGCTAGAACAGTCTGTTGTCATATAAATAAAGTATATATTTTTGATACAACCTTGACTGGACAGTCCCATTTATCATTGGGTAATAATTGTATATTTGCTGTGCTGCAACCAACCATCGATCCATGACCTTTTGGAGATAAGCCTGCTATTCTGTCCACGTTACCAAAATTGAACAAGGTGGTTTATAATTTGCTTGTTATTCCAATCAGTTTGCATCCCTTCTGGTGTACTAGAGTTGTCGGGCCGATTGATAATTTAGAAAACCGATATTCACCCCTTGACTACTGGTACTCCAGAAGTTGATTTGTCACATTGGTGCCAGACGGTCACCCAACTATAAAAGTACTGTTGCAGGCAACATTTAGAACACTGCTAGGTATTTGTAATAATCATGGATCTTGAAAGACTGTGAAAGACATTAGCAAGGATGTCCTGCACGTCCTATGTCAACAGAGGGGACTTCCCCACAGCACCAAGGTACATAAACCTGAGTTATTGACCTGCCTCCAAGCTTGGGTAAAAGCGAGAGTGGCTGGGGAGAAGACACCAGTGGACTGGCCTGAATGAAGACAGAAAAGACTACATTGATGAGTGCATGAGGCAGCTGGACAATTGTTAAGTGACTCCACTCAAGCACTCCCACTAAGTCAGTGCCTTGTCTGAGATTGCTCAAGGGAAGCCCCTATTTATATATTTTTATAGCAAGTTATACCCTGGATGATAAACCCTTGTATAACACCCCTCTCTATGAATCCCCCTGATCTCACTGAGTCAAGAAGTAGGTTTGTTTTGCAATTTAAAAGATTTATTGGAAAAATTAAATATATATATCACACTTTTATGAATAAATTAATAATTAATAGCACACTTATGAATATAATGTTGATCAACAATAGATAATCTGACACTAGCACACTTCTTTATAATCAATGAGGAGTTAGTATAGGAAGGATAAGGTAGCAGAAAATACTTTTATGGTTTCAAGGAAAAGCAATGAGGGAAAAATGCAGTACAGAAATAAACTTGATATGATTTCAACGAAAGATAATATGATCACTTTTTCTTTGACAATTCCCTCCCCCCCTATGCAAGATAAGTAGATGGAAGGAGAGCACACAATTCTCAGGAATACAAAATGCAATACAAATTTCCAGTTCCCCCCAGCGAGCTTAGAGGAAAACAGGTATGATTTTAAAGCAGGCAAGATCCTTTTAAATGTGGTGTCAATGAAGTGAAAAATATGCTGAAAATGCTTTTAATTCCCTCTAGAGGATCAGGGTGAGTGAGAGATACTTTAAATCAGTTCAGGTCAGCCCTACCAATGATTCAGGGATGGTTATCAGGTTGAAAACGGGATTCAGTAATGGAAGCAAACAACAGATATTTTTACACGTGGTTGAAATGAAGTAAACTGTCAATTTGCGGCACTTTTTTCCGAGTGTGTCGATCGCAATTACGGAGGGATTATAAGGAGTAGCAAGTCGGGTTTAGGCTTGTTGGAAAGCTTAGAATCTTAGCTTTAAGATGAAAGTTAAACCACATTCTTAGCACACGCGGTCCAAAAGATACGGGCGATTGAATGGAGGTAGATTCTCAAAATAAAAGTAAAGCTCAGAATGACAGATGACAGTTTTGCAGAATGGACACATGATTTCTTATGATGCAGTTCTAAATAGGTTAAAATTGTTTGAATTAGATTATTTTAAACTAAGAGATTGGTTTTGCACAGTTCTGGCTGAGTACTCACACTATGAATTTGAAATAGGCCGTCAGGGTCTGGTCAGCAGGTTTGGACTGGACTCCTGGGGGGCGGTTCTGAAGTCACAGCTCTCTGGGTCAGCTCTGCTCTGCACTTCACAGCGGTCTGGTCTGGGTCTCTCTGGTTCTGGTCTCTCTGGATACAGCACTGCTTTCTGGGTCTGCTACCGGTTCTGACAAAGGTTCTTGGCAAAGAATCCAACAGCTCGCCCGGCTGTAGAATAGTTTGGTTGGATTGCTGGATTCTGAAGGCCTGCTGAGAAGAGTTCTCAGCTTGTGGGTTAGGCCTTTGCTTTATGTTCTTTAGTCTATATGGAGTCTAAGTTCTGGATGTTCCTTCTAGATGTTGTGTGGACCGGCAAAATGCTGCGCAAGAAAATGGAAAATGAATCTCTTGCCTGTCCAAGCAGTCTCTTTTTATGTGTTCTGCAAGTGGGTTGGTCGGCTCATTCTGCATGCCCAACCCTCTCATGATTTGATAGGTCAAGGATTCTCTGTGACCTGATTTGAGAAGGGATAGTGTGTCAGAGTGAGTCAGAGTCTTACAGTCTATTGAAGAAACACCCCTTTGCATTCACTGCAGGCTGCCGGCGCGAGGTGAGGAAGCCCATCCGGGCACGCCGCCCATTTTTCGGGCGCCAACTGGGCCCCCAGGCCCTCCAAGCGTCCCTCTCCCACCCGCACCCTCTTCCTGATTCCCGCCTCCCAACCCGCCCATCCCCGCTCTGATTGGGCCGTGAGCCCAGGTTGAAAGGGTCTAGCGACCCTCCTCGCACCGGCCCCTGCATTCACTGCAGGCAGCCGGCGCGAGGTGAGGAAGCCCATCCGGGCACGCCGCCCATTTTTCGGGCGCCAACTGGGCCCCCAGGCCCTCCGAGCGTCCCTCTCCCACCCGCACCCTCTTCCTGATTCCCGCCTCCCAACCCGCCCATCCCCGCTCTGATTGGGCCGTGAGCCCAGGTTGAAAGGGTCTAGCGACCCTCCTCGCACCGGCCCCTGCATTCACTGCAGGCAGCCGGCGCGAGGTGAGGAAGCCCATCCGGGCACGCCGCCCATTTTTCGGGCGCCAACTGGGCCCCCAGGCCCTCCGAGCGTCCCTCTCCCACCCGCACCCTCTTCCTGATTCCCGCCTCCCAACCCGCCCATCCCCGCTCTGATTGGGCCGTGAGCCCAGGTTGAAAGGGTCTAGCGACCCTCCTCGCACCGGCCCCTGCATTCACTGCAGGCAGCCGGCGCGAGGTGAGGAAGCCCATCCGGGCACGCCGCCCATTTTTCGGGCGCCAACTGGGCCCCCAGGCCCTCCGAGCGTCCCTCTCCCACCCGCACCCTCTTCCTGATTCCCGCCTCCCAACCCGCCCATCCCCGCTCTGATTGGGCCGTGAGCCCAGGTTGAAAGGGTCTAGCGACCCTCCTCGCACCGGCCCCTGCATTCACTGCAGGCAGCCGGCGCGAGGTGAGGAAGCCCATCCGGGCACGCCGCCCATTTTTCGGGCGCCAACTGGGCCCCCAGGCCCTCCGAGCGTCCCTCTCCCACCCGCACCCTCTTCCTGATTCCCGCCTCCCAACCCGCCCATCCCCGCTCTGATTGGGCCGTGAGCCCAGGTTGAAAGGGTCTAGCGACCCTCCTCGCACCGGCCCCTGCATTCACTGCAGGCAGCCGGCGCGAGGTGAGGAAGCCCATCCGGGCACGCCGCCCATTTTTCGGGCGCCAACTGGGCCCCCAGGCCCTCCGAGCGTCCCTCTCCCACCCGCACCCTCTTCCTGATTCCCGCCTCCCAACCCGCCCATCCCCGCTCTGATTGGGCCGTGAGCCCAGGTTGAAAGGGTCTAGCGACCCTCCTCGCACCGGCCCCTGCATTCACTGCAGGCAGCCGGCGCGAGGTGAGGAAGCCCATCCGGGCACGCCGCCCATTTTTCGGGCGCCAACTGGGCCCCCAGGCCCTCCGAGCGTCCCTCTCCCACCCGCACCCTCTTCCTGATTCCCGCCTCCCAACCCGCCCATCCCCGCTCTGATTGGGCCGTGAGCCCAGGTTGAAAGGGTCTAGCGACCCTCCTCGCACCGGCCCCTGCATTCACTGCAGGCAGCCGGCGCGAGGTGAGGAAGCCCATCCGGGCACGCCGCCCATTTTTCGGGCGCCAACTGGGCCCCCAGGCCCTCCGAGCGTCCCTCTCCCACCCGCACCCTCTTCCTGATTCCCGCCTCCCAACCCGCCCATCCCCGCTCTGATTGGGCCGTGAGCCCAGGTTGAAAGGGTCTAGCGACCCTCCTCGCACCGGCCCCTGCATTCACTGCAGGCAGTCGGTGCGAGGTGAGGAAGCCCATCCGGGCACGCCGCCCATTTTTCGGGCGCCAACTGGGCCCCCAGGCCCTCCGAGCGTCCCTCTCCCACCCGCACCCTCTTCCTGATTCCCGCCTCCCAACCCGCCCATCCCCGCTCTGATTGGGCCGTGAGCCCAGGTTGAAAGGGTCTAGCGACCCTCCTCGCACCGGCCCCTGCATTCACTGCAGGCAGCCGGCGCGAGGTGAGGAAGCCCATCCGGGCACGCCGCCCATTTTTCGGGCGCCAACTGGGCCCCCAGGCCCTCCGAGCGTCCCTCTCCCACCCGCACCCTCTTCCTGATTCCCGCCTCCCAACCCGCCCATCCCCGCTCTGATTGGGCCGTGAGCCCAGGTTGAAAGGGTCTAGCGACCCTCCTCGCACCGGCCCCTGCATTCACTGCAGGCAGCCGGCGCGAGGTGAGGAAGCCCATCCGGGCACGCCGCCCATTTTTCGGGCGCCAACTGGGCCCCCAGGCCCTCCGAGCGTCCCTCTCCCACCCGCACCCTCTTCCTGATTCCCGCCTCCCAACCCGCCCATCCCCGCTCTGATTGGGCCGTGAGCCCTTCATCACTTGTCCTCCCAGGGCAGCCCTCTGCCCGGCAGCCAAGGGCCCCGAGGCCAAGGGCGGCTCCAACAGAGGCGGCTCCAGAAAGTGTCTGCAGGTGTCCGCAGGGGACGCCAAGGAAGCCAGCACCCAACTGACACCAACAAAAACCGTGAGTGTGGCATGGGTGGGGAGTAGAGCAATCACTCTACTCCAGAAAGTTCCTGCCACTCTAACTTACCTATCAATCGCCTAGACTGCTACAGACCTGCACCATGCATTATTAGAGAGATGTGACCACAAGCCCAAACCTATTAATGGCGGGACATCAAACACTGCCTGCAGTATAATGCTAACCATACCACGAGTGAACCACAAAGACGAGCCCGCGCCAAATCTAGACAGAAACATGATTGTTAGCATGGATTCTCAAGTTTCCAGTTTTCGATAGAATTGTGAATGTTAGCATTGTCCACACCTGGATATAATTGTGAATGTTAGCATGTCCACACTTAGACAGAATTGTGAATGTTGGCATGTCCACTCTTGGATGGAGTTGTGAAAGTTAGCATGTCCTCATCCGAATAGAATTGTGAAGGTTAGCATGTCCACACTTGGATGGAATTGTGAATGTTAGCATGCCCGTTCTCGGATGGAATTGTGAGCGCTGGCATGTCCACACCTGGATAGAATTGTGATTGTTGGCACGTCCACATTGGGATGGAATTGTGAATGTTAGCATGCCCACTCTCAGATGGAATTGCGAATACTGGCATGTCCACACCTGGATAGAATTGTAAATGTTGGCATGTCCACACTTGGACAGAATTGTAAATGTTGGCATGCCCACTCTCAAATGGAATTGTGAATGTTAGCATGTCCACACTTGGATAGAATTGTGAATGTTAGCATATCCACACTTAGATGTAGTTGTTAATATCCGCCTGCGTCGCATCTAGATGGAATTATAAATGTTAACATGTGAAAGATGCATTAAGAAAGCGTGCCCTATAGCCTCTCCATAAATTTAGAAATGTGCCCAATAGCCTGTCTGGTAAACTGAATTTAGAAGTTACCCAAGATCCTCTGTGACAGTTGCATTTAGAAGTGTGCCCAATAGACACTCTGGAAAGTTGCATCTAGAAGTGTGCCCAATAACCTCGCTATGAATTTAGTAGGGTTCCCAATAGACACTCTAAAAGTTGCATTTAGAAGTATGTCCATTATCCCCTCAGTGAAATGTAGAAGTGTACCCATAGCCTCCCTGAGAGTTGCATTTAGAAATGTGCCCAATAGTCTCTCTAGTAAATTGAATTTAGAAGTGTTCCCAACACCCTCTCTGGAAAAGCCTCTCTGAAAAACTGACTTAATAGTGCGCCCAGTAGCCTCTCCGTAGAAAATGGAATTTAGAAATGCGCCCAATAGCATCGCTGTGAAGGTTGCATTTTAGAAGTGTAACCAATACCCTCTGTGAAAGTTGATTATAGAAGTGCATCCAATAGACGCTCTGTAAAGTTGAATTTAGAAGTATTCCCAATTGCATCTATGAAAGTTGACTATAGAAATGTATCCTTTAGACACTCTTGAAAGTTGCATTTAGAAGTGTGCCCAATAGTCTCTCTGTTAAATTGAATTTAGAAGTGTTCCCAACACCCTCTCTGGAAAAGCCTCTCTGAAATTGACTTAATAGTGCGCCCAGAATCCACTACGTAGAAAATTGAATTTAGAATTGCGCCCAATAGCGTCGCTATGAAGGTTGCCCAAGTGTGCCCAATTAGCCTCTCTGTGGAAAACTGTATTTAGAAATACACCCAGTACCCTCTCTGGGAAAGTTGCAATTAGAAGTGTGCTCAGTGAAAGAGCATATAACCGACCATACCACACCACCATGCTTACTCTCTCCTTACATCACCACTCAACTAGAACACAGAGATACTATGACACCATTCGGTATAACTGTTCTCATACCAACATTCCGCCGCTTACTCCACATCATTCTATGTAATCACTGCTGGTTCCACACCCCCAGCCAGGCGTTTTCCTCAGGCCTAACGCAGCCACATCCGTTCCGGATAAATCCTGCCAGAACGAACACATTCTCCTGATTTCTCAACCACCACACCTACCGCTAAGAAGCAGCTATTACACGAGTACCGCACGAGCTGCACACATACCCGGTGCTCACACGCACCTTTTGACTCTCCCTACTCTCTCTACTGATCTGAACTTCGGTTCCCAAGGGCGTTCAACCTACAAGCGCCTTCAGACCATACCAATGGTATATAAGGCGCTATATAAGTGCAAAATAACAATAACAATAACAATAACTTAGAAAATGAATTTTTCATAACTAACAGGTTTCCCAGATACACACGTCGTTGAAATTACATACACATTTCACAGATTAATTTAAGATACACTCTCGCCCAACTCTGATCCCCCTCAGAGCCTGGGTTAAAAAATGGCAACATTTTGTGCTTTTTAGTGACTTTCGCCATATTGGTTTTTCCTCAAACTTTACACAGATCTGCACCCCTTCCCTGAGCATATTACTGGAAATTACTATGTCTCTATCCTAAACACAGTGTCTGCAATATTAATAAATAGCGGGGTTCGGTCCCAGAACACCGCACAAAGTGGAGTTTGGTCTCAGATCGTGAGGGCATTTTCCATATTGAGGACCCCCAAATTGTACATTTCTGTGAGCTTAATACAAGATTTTATAAGCAATTTAACTTAAACATATATTGGCTGCAATATGAATCCACAATCCAGTCTGGCCCTCTCCCAGAAGCTTGGTGAGTCAGAGATCACAGGCCTCTCCTTCTTGGCAGGGAAGCTGTTGCCAGTTACACCCTAATCTGCATTTCTATTCAATTGAAAGGGTCTATTGTGTTGGGTCCTGCAAGCTGCAGGGGAAACCCCTCCCTCTCAATCAACAGGGCCTTGTGATATCCTGGGCTGTTGTGTGTGTCTCTGAGGTGTTAATGGTTCTCAGGAAAAGCAAGTCTTTTGAACTTTTAATTACATAAGACCCCCTCCTGTTCACTGCACAGTTCTGCAAGACAGCTCTCCTGTCAGGATTTATAGAGCGCCAGCGCCGGTCAGTGTCCAATGCCGGTACTGCACCTATTTTTGACAGCTGTCTTGAATTAATACATTTCAAAAAGAGAGGATTTTACTTGATAGTATATGATCCTTGCTTGACATGGCATTGATGTGGATCTGCAGGAGAGTAAAGTAAAACACTCAACCATAGTTGGATTTTTGTTTGGTGGTTTCGGGCCCATGATCTTCGCAATTTTTGACATTAATAAAAATGGATTTTGAACAGAACCATCTTTCTTTGCACTGGTGGGTGGCAGGTCAGGGGACCATTTTGGTGTGCGCAAAACTGCACGGTTCTCCTGGATTCTGGCGCAAATGTGGGCTTTTCCGCCATCTTGGATTTCCTAAGCCCACAGCACCAAATGTTGCAGCATAATAGTCCAAACGTGGGTCAGGACACCCAACAAGCCCCACCGCCCGACTGCACTTTGATTTCAAGTCGAGGGGGAGTCGGGAGCAAAGGATGTTTTGATCTACGCTCTGGGATGTCCGCATCATCTTCTTCCGATTCCGCAGATGACAAAGTTCAGCATCTTTTCCTCCATCAGGGTGGATCGATCGGTTCTCCTCACCGTTCCTGATGGAAGTATTGGGCGGTACCCGGGGCCCCTCGGATCTTTGCTCCCGGTCCCCAGGTCGTCTTCCGGGGTAAGTCTCCAGGTTTTCTTTCTCCTAGGATGACAAAGCAAAGCAGCAATATCTATTCGTAGACATTTTTCCCCTCTATTGATATAGTGGGGCGGCATATACATTTTATAAATCAATAGACATTTACATTCTTTTTAAAAAAAAAAACAAGATATAATCAGAAGACATTTTCGTTCAAGAATCATAATATTTTAGAGACTATGGGCCTCATTACGACCCTGGCGCTAAGTGAAAAACGATGGCGGTAAATGCTTACCGCCATCGTTTTCCGCCAGGTCCGATCATGACTCCCGACCGTAAACTACGATGCCAATAGCGGCATCGTAGTTAACGCTGCCGCTAACTGCGCTAAGGGTGCGCGCACGCGACCGCCCACACCGTACTTAGCGCCATGGCGGAAAGGTACGCAAATGTCGACCCAAGCGGACATGCACCTAACGCCATCACCGAGGCCGCTAAGTACCTTACCGCCATGGTGCAAATAACGCCATCGCGAACCAACCGTAAAGGGCCAATTCAAGTGAATGCAGCTGCCACAGGTGCACAGAAACAGCACAGGTGAAAGCAATACAGACTCAGGGGAGTACAAAAAGAGCACACCCCACCCCTACCCACACCCAGTCACACTCCACAATGATGCCAATACGACTAGCAATGTTGGGGCTGGAGGACCTGATAGCAATGCATGTGCTACTACAACAGCAACAACAACAACAACAGGCAGCACAGAGGAGACGCAGGAGGAGAAGGAGGGCAAGGCAGGCCCAGCAAGCCCCACCAGCACAGCCAGTGCCACCACGCAGGCAGCCCCCAATCCCACGCATCAGAGCCAATCCAAACAACCTCACTGCTGAGCAGATCCACACCCTGTACCGTTTGGACCGGGACACCATCACCGCCATCGTAGACATGACACACGACGACATCGTCAGCATGATAGAAAGTCCAACCGCCATCCCCCCCCTACTGAAGGTAGTGGCTGTACTCCACTTCCTGGCCACAGGCACCTACCAGCACACAGTGGGGCACCTGCATGGCATTTCACAACCATTATTCTCACGAACACTCATCCAAGTGCTCGATGCCCTCCTCAAGCACACAGACGACCACATCTCATTACCACGGACTGCCCAGGAGATTGCAAACACCAAAGTGGGTTTCCATGCACTAGCCAGCATACCCGGTTGCATTGGTGCCATCGACTGCACCCATGTGGAATTGGTGGTTCCACGTGCCATGGAGGTACCGTACCGCAACTGGAAACAGTTCCACTCTATCAACGTGCAAATGGTCTGTGACTCCAACAAGATCATCACACATTGTTGTGCCCGATTCCCCGGATCAACCCATGATTCCATGGTCCTGAGGAACTCCACAATACCACGCTACATGGAGCGACATGCAGGCCCAAGATCCTGGCTACTCGGTGAGTGCAATGTCATGGAAGTGGGCATGGGAATGACGTACCAGTGCATACTCTACCTGGCAGAAAGGGGGGGGGATGATGCATACTCCACCTGGCAGAAAGGGGGGGGGATGATGCATACTCCACCTGGCAGAAAGGGGGGGGGATGATGCATACTCCACCTGGCTGTGAGTAACACAGAGAACGGATACAGAGGAAGGGCACTCACAATGCACAAAACCCCTCTGCATACATAGGGTGATGGCATGCAAAACAGGCCATGGCAGCAATGAGCATATACTGGTTGCATAGTGTGAATCAATTAGTGCATGTAGAAGTGAGCCAAGGTAACAGTTCCATGCCAGCCATGGTGGAACATCATGTTCCTGATCAGACAACATGACTGACACATACATTCTCGCCTACATACAGGTGATGCAGCCTATCCCCTGAAGAGGTGGCTCCTCACGCCAGTCCGGAACCCGCAGAACCAGCACGAGGAGGACTTCAACCGTGCACATACACGTACTCGTGTGGTCATAGAGCAGACATTCGGCCTCCTGAAGGCACGGTTCCGAAGCCTCAGCAGGTCTGGTGGGGCACTCCTGTATGGCCATGAGAAGGTGGCAAAGATCGTCATGGCATGTGTCATGCTGCACAATATGTGCGTCAGACGGAATGTGCCCCTGCCCCCTGACGCAGAACTGCAACCACCTGACGATGAGGATGAGGAGGGTGCAGATGGGGCGCCACCACATGGAGGAGGCGATGCACAGGAGGGGCGTGCCATGCGCCAAAGTATCATCGACCACTGCTTCTAGCACACACGGCTGGTGTTCATCGCATGGAGACTGCACTTGGGGCACTGTGTGTCTCTGGGACATGCACACTGTGGACTGTACACCAATAAAGCACACATACGCAATGAAAATGTCCACACATTTCCTTTTTTTGAAAGAAAAAAGTGTATTGGAACTATGAACTGTCGTGTCACACCCCCTCCCACCTCCCCCCTGCACACCCCAACACACCCCCTCCCACCTCCCACCTCCCCCCTGCACACCCCAACACACCCCCTCCCACCTCCCACCTCCCCCCTGCACACCCCAACACACCCCCTCCCACCTCCCACCTCCCCCCTGCACACCCCAACACACCCCATGTAGCTGTCAACAGATGCCTGTGACAGTGTCCACAGGCCGTCACAAGCCCCCTCTCCCGGCACCCGGGGCACCCCTGGCTGTGGAGCGCAGGTTGCGTCCGGAACGGCGCACAGGGCTGCTCTGCGCAGAACTGGCAGTGGAGGATATCCCTGGCTGCTCCTGTGCATGCACGTCCTGTCGTGTGTGGGTGAGGCCAGTGACCGCACGACGCAAGGCCGCAAGTTCTGCACAGATGTCCCTGGACATGGCCTGCATGGCATCCCTCAGGGTGGCAGTGCTCTGCGCCACTTCCGCCCTTAGTGTCTCCGTGGCCTGTTCAATGCTAAACCTAGCCCCCACACATTCCGCGGCATGCTCATCCAGCATTGCGGACAGTTGATGCTGCCGTTGAGTGATGTCCTCGAGGGACGGCTGGCCGTGCTGGCCCATGGCCAGTGCAGGTGGAGTGATGGAGGGGCTGGTCCCCTCCAGTGGAGTGTGGACAGGGCATGGGGTGGAAGGCCACTCCTCTGCCTCAGTGTGCCCCTGTGTGTCGCCCTCATGGGGGCTGGCGTCTGAGAAACAGGGGGAATGTAGTTGGTCAGTGGGGCTTCTGACCTCCTGCTCCATGTCCGAGTCAGAACATGCAGCTGTTGCAGCTGTCTCCCCGATGTTGCTGCTGGCCGCTGACCCCCTGCCTTCTGTGGCAGGCAATGTCGGTGGAGGTGGAGCAGCTGCTGCTGGCCTGCTGCCAACAGGGGTGCTTGCCGGTGGGACCTCCGGTATGCCTGCAGTGGGACCTGCTTGTCGTGGGGTCTGCCTCACTGCAGCTGAGGTTGAGGGTGCAGGGAGGTTGTTGTTGGACTTCGCTCTCTTCGGCGCAGGGGTGTCCTGGTCCTCTGGGTGTGATTCTGTGCCTGTGGTGGAGCAAAGGTGGGAGGGCGTTATTGATGGGTATACGGACTTTTGAATGACAATGGTTGACATTATTTTGGCCAGTGGATGAGGCAGATTTCAGGCAGTGCCATGCAGGTTGTCTCCTTTTGGTGTGGTATGTGGATGCAGGTATGCGGGTGCCAGCAGTGTATGCAGGGTGGTGCTCGCATGTGGCTATGGGCAGTATTGATTTGTGTTGCATTTACACTCTAGGGCAACCTTGTGCTACACATGATTGGACTGCTGTGACTATGGCATGTCTTGTATGAGGCACCTACCTTCATCGCCTGATGTCGGGGCTCCCCTTTCCATCCCTCCAACGCCTTCGATGGATTCCATGCCGATGGTGGTAGCACAGATCTCCTCCCACGGTTGGAGTTTCAGGGGGGATTCCGACCCTCCACCGGTTCCCTGGGCAAGGTTGCGGTTTGCCGAGATGACGGCTCTGACCCGTATGCGCAGGTCATCCCAGCGCTTCCGGCACTGCTGTGGGGTGCGGGGTACGGTCCCCACCGCGCTGACGCGCTCAGCCACCAGGGCCCAGATGGCCTTCTTCTTCCCGATTGCTGTCCTGGTCATTTCAGGGGAGAAAACAACACCTGCGTTGTCCTGCAGGGTCTCCGCTAGCATGCAGAGTTCCTCCCGGCTGAATCGCTCCTGGCGCTGGCGGTCACATGCCTTTTTCACGGATTTTGGCATTTTCGGGAACTTGGATGGGTGGGTGTTTGGTTGGGACAGGTGTCAGGGTTGGGTCTGGTGTTGTTTGGTAGGATGGCGATGGATTGTGTTTTTAAAGATGGCCGACGGGCTGTTTCCCGTTCCGGCGCGATGACGCTATTTCCGGTTTGGCCTTTTACGGCCGCCGCTAATTACGGTGGCCGTAAATTACGGTGGCCGCTACTTACGCTGGCGGAAGGGCACCTTGCTCGCTTAGCGATGCCGTAGGGGCCTTTTCCGCCATGGCGTTATTTGCATTACCGCCATGGCGTAATGCTCGTGCGCGATGGGTCGTGATGTGGCGCTCTTTATGCCATCGTCCCACGGCGTAAACGCTCATTACGCCATGGCGGTAATGACGGGCGATTACCGCCAGGGTCGTAATGAGGCCCTATATGTGGGATATTATAGGGTTGGAACTGAATTACTCTGGAGCGGCCCCCTCTGGTATTCCAGAGGACTCCTCCAGTTGCTGCAGAGTGTGCCTGGGATGGCAACACTTTAACTGATTTGAATGGACCCACTTGTCTTCCCCTTCTGCCAAACTACCTTTGGGGATGCGGATCTTGTAGGCAACTGGGGAGATCTTGTCTATAATTTCAAAAGGTCCCTTCCATGTAGGCAAAAATTTTCGCTGTTTGGCCTGGTTTCTTTGGAAATTGTATTGATAAATCCGGTGTACCACATTGTACTCTTTCATGGTGGTTTTCAAATCGTAATGGGTCTTCATGCTATCAGCTGATCTTTCTAGATTCCGCTGAGCATAGGCAAAAGCATGTTGAAGGTGTTTCCTTAAATTCTCCACATACTCATGAGTGGTGGAGGCATTTATCAATGTCTGCAATTGGGTCCTGTAGAGCAAATGCTGGGGAAGCACCATCTTGCGTCCAGTCATCAGCTCAAATGGTGACATGTTAGTTGCAGATGAAGGGGTAGATCTGATGGCCATTAGGACCAGAGGTAATCGGATATCCCAACTTGGTCCAGAATCTGCCACAAGCTTTTTTAATATGCTCACAATGGTTCTGTTGTATCTCTCCACTGCACCAGAAGAGGCTGGCCGGTAAGCAATATGTAGCTTCCTTTTAACCCCCAGTATCTCCCACATCTTAGTCATTACTTTGGTGGTAAAATGGCTACCTCTGTCTGACTCAATCCTTTGGGGTAGACCAAAACGCGAAAAGATGTGGTTGATCATCAGGGCAGCTGCTGTTTCTGCCTTGCAGTTTGAGGCCGGGGGACATTCGACCCACTTGGTAAACAAGCATGTGACCATCAACATGTACTTGTTTCCCCTAGAGGAGCGAATCACGGGGCCTATGAAGTCGATTTGCAAATCTGACCATGGCAGTGTCATCCCCCTCTTTTGGAGAGGCGCCCAGTGTGTGAGGGATGTTGGCTGAAATTGTGCACACACAAGACACCCCTTCAAGTATTGGTCGAGGTCCTGCCCCATATGTGGCCAGTATGCAACCTCTCTTAAGATCTCAAGTGTTGTATGAAACCCCCTATGACCGGCGGTGGCCGTATCATGGGCGTGACTTAACATCAGGCTTCGGAATGAGGTAGGGACCACCCACTGATCATGGCCAGCTTGGGATTTCCTAATCAACAAACCGTCTTGGATTCGGAACATTTGTGGACATTTCATCAACACTCTAAGGTCCTCTTTCCCAATGTAATCGGCATCAGTCAGGTGAAAGTTCTCAGGGTCCTTACCAATTATTGGATCCCCCTTCTGAGCCGTGATCAAATCAGCGTCTGGGGTCTCCTTACTCCATTGTGCAGTTGAAAGACCATTGTGAGCGTTTGTCTGGGACCTAGTGATAGCAGTGACGTAGAGTTCCCCCAACAGGGACTCTATTTCTATTAGATCCCCTTGGATGGCCCTGGTTTTGGCCAGCTGATCAGCTAAGTCATTTCCAGTTTTGTCTGGTCCCTCTACTTTGGAATGACCCTGGATCTTCTTCCAGTAGATGGTCATCCCATTCGAGGTCACCAGATCATCAATGTTTTGAATTAACTTCCCATCTTTCAAGGGTTTGTTATTAGCACATAACATACCTCTGGTTTTCCAATTAACCAGGTGCTCCACTAACCCGTTCCGTACATAATCTGAATCTGTGATTATGACCAGTTTGTGGAGTTGATGTTGGACAGCAGTGAGGATGGCTTGATACACAGCCATCAATTCTGCCACCTGACTACTTTGGGGACCAATTTTGTACCCAAGGGAAGGGTTCTGGAGACTCATTCACCCTGCATTCCCTACGCCGGCCACCAGTTTTTTTCCCCCATTGTTGTCAACATGGTAAGAGCATCCATCCACTTAGACAGTGGGCATTCCCTCACACTTGTCTTCTTCAAAGACTTTGTGTGGGGAATTAAGGTATGCCTCCATGTTGTCCTTGATTTTTAGACTTTCGTCCTCGAGACAGTTTTCTCTGGCACAATCATGCAAGTCAGCCAGACCTTGCGCGAGGGGACTCTTCTTGTTTTGGCCATATCTGACCTCCACAGTAAAGCCTTGCATTGATAGAATCCAGGAAGTAATTCGGGAATTACTCACATTTCCGGCCCGGATTCTGTCACTTTAGAGATATTGCAGAGGCTGGTGTGGAGTCTCCACTATGATGTGTTCCCCCTGGATAAACGGGCGGTAATTCTTCAATGCCCACACCGTTGCCAGGAGTGACTTCTCACAATCGTTAAATTTTTCCTCCACAGAGGATAAAGTTTTGCTCCCATAGGAGATTACTTTATTGACCTTGTCATGCTTTTGGTATAATACTGCCGTCAAGCACGTATTAGAGAACCCTGTCTCCAGGAAGAACTCCTTGTTTCTGACAGGCTAAGCTAGGGAAGGCGCTTGTGAGAGGCTTCTTTTGAGCTGTCTTACTGCCTCGGATTGCTCTGGACCCCATTCCCACTTTACCCCCCTTCAAGAGATGAATCAGGGGTCTGGTGATCTCTGCATAGCCCTCAATGAACTTTCTGCTGTAATTAGTCAGTCCAAGGAGGCTCCTTAGTTCCCGCAGAGTTGTGGGGTCTTTCAGTTTCTGAAGTGCTTCCACTTTCTTTTCTTGGGGGCAGAGACCCTGAGGAGTAATCTCATGCCCCAAGAAATTAACACAGGTTCTACACCACTGTGCTTTCTGAAAGGAAAGTTTTGCTCCGGCAGCCCTCAACTGTGTCAGAACATAACGATCTCCGCTATATGTTCCTCCACAGATGAACTTTTGATGACGACATCATCTACATAAGCCAGGTTACCCCTCGCACCCAGGACGGACATGGCCTTGTGTAGGAAAATGTTGAACTCATTGCCGGAGTTGAGGTATCCGAAGGGAGTCTGGGTCCATGTGTACTGCTGGCCCCCAAAGGTAAAAGCCAGTTTGTATTGTCCTCCCTACTGACAGGCACGGTCCAGTATCCATTGGTCAGGTCTATTGCAGTGAATACCTGTGACCCCTGAATCTGGGCCAGCACTTGGTCAATGTAGGGCAGAGGCCATCGGGAAGTATGGACCCGTTTGTTGAGCTCCCTAAGGTCGGCGCAGAGTCTCCACTGGCCGTTTGGCTTATATATTCCCAGCACAGGATTATTGAAGGTGCTGTGAACTGGACGGATTATCCCCCGGGACTCAGGGTTCTTAATCATTTCAGTAAGGGACTCCATTGATGCGAGAGGCAAGCGATATTGCTTCACAAACACTGGAGTCATGCCAGGGTCCGTGGGAATTGTTGTTGTGTGGATGTCGGTGCGACCACAGTCATATGAGTCTACCGCAAAGAGTTCTTGAAAATCCAAGAAAACTTGTTTCAACTTTTGCTTCTGTTCCAGAGTCACGCAGGCATCAGCTAGGTTGACTCTCTCTTCCACCATCTGCCTGAAGCCTGGAAAGGCTTCTGGTTTTGCTATCTCATGGCCTCCTCCAGCTGGGTGGAGAAGTCCCTGGTCAGAGTGCTGATTTGGACTGGAGGCTTCAGGTGGGAAAGGCAGCCCTCACGGACCTGGAAAATCACCTCATCCCTTCTGAAGTCACAAGTCACATCTTCTTACTATAAGGACAGGAAGTGTACACCAGGAAGTTCCCCCCATGCCGGGTAAAGATCCTGTCTGGTGTAGTATGGTCATCACTGTCACTGTCAAAACAGTCCTTGGGATTGGTCCTAACAGTTCATTCCCTAAATCAATGGAGAAATGTCGGTCATCAACCGCCATTCCAATAATGGTGCCTGCGGCTAGAGTAATACTCTTTAAGTCGCTGTTATCCACCTCTATTGGAATGGTGTCATGTTCTATTTTGACTAATGGTGTTGGGTTTACCCCAAACCCTTGCTGTTGGAGAGAAGCATTTAGATGAATATAAGCATCAGGGTTTTTCAATTTTTGTCCTCTTTTAACTTTCACTTCCAGGGAGAATTGTCGGGTCCTTTCTGGGATGGTGACTTCCTCTTTAACCTCAATTTCAACTGCATAAGGTAGCAATTGAGCTGACCTAAATGCTTTTTCTGGATCATAAAAGCCCATGGGATTATCCGCTAATCGGGACCAATCTTTGAAGTTTATTAGGTCCAAACTAATGGCAAAGCGATTGAAAATGTCACTGCCTAAGTAAAAGGCGGCAGTGACATCTCGCACGACACAACAATCATGGACTATGCTCTTGTTGCCAATGGAGATTTTGAGCATACACCTGCTTGGCAGGAGATGTTTGGAATTGGGTGTTTCCAGATCCATTTCCCATTTGTCTATCAGTTTGAATGTGGGAATGGCTGGATCTTTTGGGAGTTGGCGGAACATGGCTTCGCTGATGAAGCTCTTACCGTTGTTCACACACACTCGGCCGATAACAGAGTCCTTCCCATCATTTAACTGAACTGGGATGAACAACTGCTCTCCAATTTGCTGAACATCAGCCAGGCTCTGAGCTGGTTTCACATCTTTCTGGACTATAGGAGTGGGAGTTTCTGATTGTGGATTAGTAAAGAATTTCAGAGTATTTCCTTCCAGTGTGGAATACCACCTTAAACTGGAGGGAAGGTTGATTTTCAGAAACAGAGAGGACCCCCCATCACCAGTCTGTTGTCCTACTGCTATTACTGTCACATCTGGAATTTGGTTGTTCTGGAAGTGAAATTCTACTTGGTCAGATTTTTGTTCAACCATGTGACAGGTGCTGTTTAAACTAATATGGTTGACACTCTGTTTTAATTTTATTGGTCGGCTAGTCTGGGTCCAGAGGACCTTGTTTACGCAATCTATTAGGGGTGACAACCTTCTCAGGAGGTCATTCCCTAGTAAACAAGGGGTGCCCTCTGGAGTCACTACTATGACCGGGTGTTTCACCTTGTGTCGCCCAATTTTGATGTCCAAATCTGCAGTCCCCTCAACGGGAATTTCCTCCCCGTCAAAGTTCTGGAGTTGTCCAGGAAGAGAGGTGAGAGGAATACGGTAATTCTCGCCCCTTCCTGCATTTAGTTCATCAAAGGCCCTTTTGGAAAGAAGAGTAGCTTGGGATCCAGTGTCCACCAGTGCCAAAATTGTACCCTGCCCCTGTACTTGTACCGGGGCATAGTATCTTCCCTCCTTCTCCTCAAGGGGGCACAGATAATGCACATTTTTGGACAACTGGTGGGCTAATTTTCTGGTTTCGGGAACCTGAAAGAAAAAGTTGGCAACTGGATATGGTTTTGGGTTCCCCTGGTTCCGGTTCTGGGCCGCCCCCCTCTTTTTGGAGGTAGTCACCTGGATGGGTTTGGACCAGGTTTTTTGGTATTGTTGGTTCTGGGATAGGATGATGGGTGGCGACAGCTCGATCCCCACATCTACCCAGTCTATTGATTCGGTTTTAGATTCCCCTGGTTCCGGTTCTGGGCTGCCCCCCCTTTTTGAAGGCAGTCACCAGGATGGGTTTCAACCAGGGGTTTTCGGTATTGTTGGTTCTGGGATAGGATGGTGGGCAGCGACAGCTCAATCCCCACATCTACCCAGTTTGGATTGGAATCCCTTGGGACCCATTTTTCCTTGGGAGGAGTTCCCCCATCTCTGAAGGAGAAGATCCTTTTCCCAGGATCCTCTGAGGATCCTTCTCCCTCAAATTCGAAGACCTGTACCTCCTCCACAAAGTGGGTCTGTTTGGGTCCTTTGTTTCTCCTACATCCTCTCTGCTCTTGGGTGGCAGAATTCCAGGGGTAGGAGATTTTGTTTCCGGTTCCTGGGTTTCCAGGGGCTGTTTACAAGTGGGGAAGGAAGCTTCCTCCAAGGCTTTACACCCCCTTCCCCTTGTGCCTCCTCCCTGGGAACCGGTGGGTTATCGGGGTGCTGCCCCCGTCATTGTTCTGGAGCACCAGGCCCAGAGTTTGGGGCATTCTGCGGTGGCATTCTCATCTGAGGGTTCTGTTGAGCTCTCAGTATGTGACCCAGATCCTGTGCCATATTTTGGACCTGGCGCTCTAACTGTGAAACCCGCTCAGGCTGATACGGGGTTCTATTTTCTCCCCTGGGCTTATCCAGGGAAGGGTAGCTATCCCTTCTCTGGTAGTACCCCGGGTTGGGAAGATGTGGGTACCCCTCCACCCTTGGCCTCCCCTCTCCCGGATTCGGTTGTGTCACGATGCCCGCTCCCGGGGAGCCGGCTCAGGCCCTGCGTCCCCGAAAGCGGACATCAAGTCCCTGGGGAAGGTCCCAGCAACCCCTTATAGGGGCCCTTTGGACAGCGTCCTGGCGCCTATGGCGCCAGGCTCATAGAAAACGTCAGTCCTGGCACCATAGGCGCCAGGCTCATTATGAAAGTGTTTGGGTGCACTTACCTGATGCAGACCATGCTGCAGAACCCCGGCCTCCTTGAGGCCTGAAAGGAACTACTTTACCTGTGGGACTCATTTACCACCCGGGCGTGGTCAGGGAAGGATACATACCTGATTGGAGGAAGGACACATTCTAGGAACTTCTTCCAAGGCTATGTAAACCACACCCGATCAGCCACACGTGCTTCGCGTTGTTCTGCATCTAGCAGCTGGATGCTCACCGTGTCTGCTCCTGCATCTTGACTTCTGCCACACCTGCCAGCATCCTGAATCACCTGCAAAGGAAGGGAACAAGAGAACAGAAGAAGGAAAAGGCCTCACCTGCTAAATCTGCATCCCAGAGACATTTCGCCGACAATCCTGAAAAGGAAGACATTTATTTTTAAAAGCACATTGCATCGATCGCTGCAGCGCCGCATTCTACTCACCTTTACAGGGCGCCTCCATGTTCAGCAGCGACCATCCGGATTCGCAGTCGCGCCCCCTCGCCTAGGGAGAAAAAGACAAGAACAAAGGTGAGAGAAAGAAGGGAAAAGGGAAGCTAAAACTCCATGTCAAGACTTACCTGTTGGGTCATTCCCTTTTCATTTCGGGTCTGCGCCGCATCCAGGCATTTTCGGACCCCGGCCCCTAAGGGGAAAAAGACATCAGCGTTAATGAGTGAATGAAAAGACATTACCAAAACACTCATTAAAGACTTACCTGATTTCCACAAGGATTTCACCGCTCACCTCAGGTCGGTGCCTGTTCCCCGGCATTCCGTACCCCGGCCCCTATGGGGAAAAAGACACTAGCATTAGAACATTAATGCATGGACACAAGGGGAACCACTTATAGAAAAACTTACCTGGAAGCCAAGCAAGTTTGGTTCTCACCCATCCGGAAATCCAGTGACGTAACTGGATACCAACGCGCCCCTGCATCAGAAGCAGGATGGAGAGCTTGTCCTTCCAGACCCTAAGGTGAGACGCTACGGGGAAGAACAGGAGGTTGAGAGGGGTAAGTGGGAGGCCGATTGCATTACCCCGCAGACAGTTAACCCCCTATTCTCACCTACAGAAGGATACTTCTGCGAGTCAGACAAGCCAGATCTGGGGCCCGGTCCAGTCCGTCTTCCGAACCCTGCGCATCACCTTAGACGAGGTCACAGCAGCGCGAACCAGGCCAGCGCCCCCGTGGGAGTCAGGTGAGCGTTACAGTTGTCTTGGCTCAGGGAATTGGGCAAAGAAGGATGGATGATTTTGGGGCTGGAATTTGGGTGGATATCTGGAGAAAAAGTTCTGGCCAGGTTTTGGTGAAATTCTGCCCTCCTGTGGGAAGTTAGGAGGGAAGTTCCCTTGGTCAGGTGCTTGGCTGGATCCCCCCCCTTGGGCTGGGGGAATCCACACGTAACCCAGGATGGGTCTCTTTCCCTTGTAGCGGGGACTTACATAGTCAGGGGAGCGAGGGACCCCATTTGTCGGACTACCTGCTTGACTCCCTGTCTGTGACTGGCCCGAGGGCCTTCTGGGCTTAGAATTATTTGGTGCAGGCAGGTTTTTAGGTCCCCCCATCTCCAAATCTAAAACAGGGGCAACCTTTACCTCTGCCACCTTGGCAGCAGCAGGGGTGCTGTTGGTTTTGGGGTTTTTGGGCTGATTCTTATTTTCCAACGGTTTCTGCACCTCATAGATGCGGGTGGCTTGCTCAATGACCCAGTCTAAAGATCTTTTCTTGTGAAAGTCTCTCACGAGCTGGGTCATTATGTATTTGGATAAGGCATGGAAAAACGTATGAACAAATTCTTTACTGTCCGTGTGTACCCTTTTTGTGGTCTGCGCAATAGCATGCTTTAACTCCTGCACACATTCTTGTGGGGCCCGATCCTCCCCACATTGACATTTGTAGGCTGCCTTGCGAGCCTCTTGGGGATTTCTGTGAACAGAAATTGTTTTCAAGATGGCCGCCATGTAGGTGGACCATCTTGAATGATTTTGGTCCTCCAACTCCGCAAAGAAACTGGAGTATTCTGGGGAGAATGTCCATTTAAAATACTGAATGCTACTACTGCTGTCCTTCAAATGGAAAGTCTCCATCATTTGCTCATAAAGCTCCAAGTGTTCCCAAACAGAATACTTGGCGTTCTTGTGGTAAGGCGTGATGACACTCCTTATTGCCTTGATCTGCTTTAAGGGGTCCTTAACCAAGGCCCTTTTTTGCCTTATTGGCCTTTTTGGTTCGGGTAACCCTGGTCCATTCATCCTCTGACTCAGAAGCACTGCTCCCAGAGGTGCCCGTCTGATCTTCCAGGTTTTTCCGGATTCTGCGAGCCTGGGAATGGCTGGCAGAATGTGGGGACCTAGTCTCCTGTGTCCTGTGCCGCTCAGATGAGTCTTCAGATCCCTCCTTGCTGCCAGGATTTCATGGGTAACCCCCCCCCCACTGACCTAACTGGGCAGAGGATTTTAGGATGCCCTTAGTGGGCCTACTTTCCTGGGGTTCCCCACTAAATTGCACTGTGCTTGGGTGGCCATACCCGGATGCCCGCCCATCCATTCCTGGGAGGTACTGGCCTATGAACCCCATACTTTTGGCTGGATAGTAATCTGCCATCCCTGTGGCCCTGTGCTCATGTGCGCCAGAGGACATTGGGGTGGCAGAATCCAAGGACTGGGAGAGATGAAGGCCTCTGGTACTAGGGCTCCTAAGGTTATGCCCAGGTGTTTCCCTTTCCCAGCAAACTTCATCTCTGTCAGCCCCTGCTCCCTTTTGCAATGCAAGAGCCTGCGCTTTCAGTTCCTCAGTTAAGGCCTTACTAGACTCTATCAGTCTCTCCTGCATGGCTACCTGTTGCTGGAGCCTATCATTGTGCTGACAGAGAGCCTCATTTTCTCTTTGCGCTTCCTGCTTGGTCCTGGAATACTGGGCCAGTCTTTGCTGTAGGAGGGTTACCTCCTGAGTCCCATCCCTAATGGCCTGTTCCTTTCTTGCCAGAGCATCTTCAACCCTCCTGGTGTGCTTTAACAAGTTCTGATACTCTTTTTGGAGGTCACCCAGTCCCTGGAGGGCCAAGTGATTTTCTTCAATTTTTTCTTTTCATTGGCAGACTTCCTGGCCTAAGGTGTCCCTTTCCTGACTAAGAGCCTGCATCTGTGCCGCCAGGTCATCCCTCTGCCTTTGAAAGGCACCAGCTTTCTGGTGTTCTTGATCAAACTCTGCCTGGGTATCCAGGTTTTTTAAAAATCAGTTTATTGCTCTCTGTCTTCTCCCCATCTAGGTGGCTTTGCAGGGTGACTACCTGCTCTGCGCATGCCCTATTGAAGCCCAGTTGTTACTCCAGCTTTTTCTGGCTCTGCAGTAGGGCGTCCAAACCTTCTTGGTACTCCTTCTGCAAGGCCAGAAATCTGTTATCCTGGTCAGACTTTTCCTGTTGCAGGATATCCATATCCTCCTTTATTTTAATAATATACTGCCTACTATCATTTTCGGACTCCTGGCTCCTCTGCAGCCTCTGCTCAGAAGAGACCAGGTCAGATTGGGCCTTTTCTAATGCCATCAGTTGCCTATTTGCCAGATCTTGGCCTTCAGCACATTTGTCCTGTATGGCTCCCATATATAAATATAAATATGCCGCTACCCAGGCAAACCTGTTGTGCTCATGCTTGGCCTTAGGGGCCATATATAGTTCACTTAGGGCCACATGTAATGGACCCTGATCTCTCCATTTGTCTGACCCTGTTTCAGTGATCTGGGGTGGGACTGCCTGCAACCAGACCGCCTGGTCCTGATGAGCCCACTCACCTCTCACAAATAGCTTATGTAAGAGGTGTTCTCTGGCTATTTTGATATCTACCAAGGTCGTCATTCTTGAAATTGATTTCCTTCCTGACTTACAGAAGTTTGTATTTTATTTTGCAAAACAGACCGTTTCCTTAGAGCGTTCCTTTGAGGGGTGATTTTACAGTGTAACACGGCGTGGTGATCCAACAGAATTTATATATCCTGTCAGTTAGCACACCGTATTAATCTGCACAAGTGATAGATCTAATCCAGAATCCCCAGCTCGAGGCCCCAATCTGTTAAGTGACTCCACTCAAGCACTCCCACTAAGTCAGTGCCTTGTCTGGGATTGCTCAAGGGAAGCCCTTATTTATATATTTTTATAGCAAGTTATACCCTGGATGATAAACCCTTGTATAACACCCCTCTCTATGAATCCCCCTGATCTCACTGAGTCAAGAATCAGGTTTGATTTGCAATTTAAAAGATCTATTGGAAAAATTAAACAATATATATATCACACTTTTATGAATAAATTAATAATTGATAGCACACTTATGAATATAATGTTGATCAACAATAGATAATCTGACACTAGCTCACTTCTTTACAATTAATGAGGAGTTAGTGTAGGAAGGATAAGCTAGCAGAAAATACTTTTATGGTTTCAAGGAAAAGCAATGAGGGAAAAATGCAGCACAGAAATAAACTTGATATGATTTCAACAAAAGATAATATGACAATTTGCGGCACTTTTTCCCGAGTGCATCGATTGCGATTACGGAGGAATTATAAGGAGGAGCAAGTCGGTTTCAGGCTTGTTGGAAAGCGTAGAATCCTAGCTTTAAGATGAAAGTTAAACCGCATTCCTAGCACACGCGGTTCAAAAGATACCGGCGATTTAATGGAGGTAGATTCTCAAAATAAAAGTAAAGCTCAGAATGACAGATGACAGTTTTGCAGAATGGACACACGATTTCTTATGATGCAGTTCTAAATAGGTTAAAATAGTTTGAATTAGATTATTTTAAACTAAGAGATTGGTTTTGCACAGTTCTGGCTGAGTACTCACACTATGAATTTGAAATAGGCCGTCAGGGTCTGGTCAGCAGGTTTGGACTGGACTCCTGGCGGGTGGTTCTGAAGTCACAGCTCTCTGGGTCAGCTCTGCTCTGCACTTCACAGCGGTCTGGTCTGGGTCTCTCTGGTTCTGGTCTCTCTGGATACAGCACCGCTTTCTGGGTCTGCTACCGGTTCTGACAAAGGTTCTTGGCAAAGAATCCAACAGCTCGCCCGGCTGTAGAATAGTTTGGTTGGATTGCTGGATTCTGAAGGCCTGCTGAGAAGAGTTCTCAGCTTGTGGGTTAGGCCTTTGCTTTATGTTCTTTAGTGTATATGGAGTCTAAGTTCTGGATGTTCCTTCTAGATGTTGTGTGGTCCGGCAAAATGCTCCGCAAGAAAATGGAAAATGAATCTCTTGCCTGTCCAAGCAGTCTCCTTTTATGTGTTCTGCAAGTGGGTTGGTCGGCTCATTCTGCATGCCCAACCCTCTCATGATTTGATAGGTCAAGGATTCTCTGTGACCTGATTTGAGAAGGGATAGTGTGTCAGAGTGAGTCAGAGTCTTACAGTCTATTGAAGAAACGCCCCTTTGCTTTTACTTAGAAAATGAATTTTTCATAACTAACAGGTTTCCCAGATACACACGTCGTTGCAATTACATACACATTTCACAGATTAATTTAAGATACAATCTCGCCCAACTCTCTCTGATCCCCCTCAGAGCCTGGGTTAAAAAATGGCAACATTTTGTGCTTTTTAGTGACTTTCGCCATATTGGTTTTTCCTCAAAATGTACACAGACCTGCACCCTTCCCTGAGCATATTACTGGAAATGACTATGTCTCTATCCTAAACACAGTGTCTGCAATATTAATAAATAGTGGGGTTCGGTCCCAGAACACCGCACAAAGTGGAGTTTGGTCTCAGATCGTGAGGGTATTTTCCATATTGAGGACCCCCAAATTGTACATTTCTGTGAGCTTAATACAATATTTTATAAGCAATTTAACTTAAACATATATTTGCTGCAATATGAATCCACAATCCAGTCTGGCCCGCCCCCAGAAGCTTGGTGAGTTAGCGATCACAGGCCTCTCCTTCTTGGCAGGGCAGCTGTTGCCAGCTACACCCTAATCTGCATTTCTATTCAATTGAAAGGGTCTATTGTGTCGGGTCCTGCAAGCTGCAGGGGAAACTCCTCCCTCTCAATCAACAGGGCCATGTGATATCCTGGGCTGTTGTGTGTGTCTCTGAGGTGTTAATGGTTCTCAGGAAAAGCAAGTCTTTTGAACTTTTAATTACATAAGACCCCCTCCTGTTCACTGGACAGTTCTGCAAGACAGCTCTCCTGTCAGGATTTATAGAGCGCCAGCGCCGGTCAGTGTCCAATGCCGGTACTGCACCTATTTTTGACAGCTGTCTTGAATTAATACATTTCAAAAAGAAAGGATTTTACTTGATAGTATATGATCCTTGCTTGACATGGCATTGATGTGGATCTGCAGTAGAGTAAAGTTAAACACTCAACCATAGTTGGATTTTTGTTTGGTGGTTTCGGGCCCATGATCTTAGCCATTTTTGACATTAATAAAAACGGATTTTGAACAGAACCATCTTTCTTTGCACTGGTGGGTGGCAGGTCAGGGGACCATTTTGGTGTGCGCAAAACTGCACGGTTCTCCTGGATTCTGGCGCAAATGTGGGCTTTTCCGCCATCTTGGATTTCCTAAGCCCACAGCACCAAATGTTGCAGCATAGTAGTCCAAACGTGGGTCAGGACACCCAACAAAATGAAACAAATTACCAACAGTTAGAAGACAACCCGACACAGCGCCTCGAAAGGATTATCCATCTGAAAGTAAATAAAGCCCTCGAAAGAGGATGGATAACAAAAAATGAAGCAGAATTCTTGCAAATCGAGAGACCCAGGATCCCCCAATTTGACATTCTCCCCAAGACCCATACATTCTTCACTAGACCACCAGGGAGACCCATAGTTTCTGGAATTGCCTCAGTTTTGGAGCCCCTGTATACATTTGCAGACTTCTATATGGAACCAATGGTTAGGAATATGACCTCTTTCATCAAAGATACCACTCAGATGATCAATGAGGCTGAAGGCATCTCATTTGAACCCAATGAAGAGATATTGATATGCCTAGATGTGATAGCCCTGTATACCAACATACCACATAGAACATCTCTAGAGGTATAAGAGGAACACCTACTAATAGAGAAGATCGACTGCAAAACTCCATCCTCATTCATTCTGTGTTGCGCATAGGTCGCGCTTACGGATAACTATTTTAATTTCTATGGATGGTACTACAACAGATCCAAGGTACAGCCCAGAGTATTGCAAACTTGTATATGGAGGCATTTGAAGAAAACATTGTCTATAAAAACACCAATCCGTTTCTTAAACATCTTTGGATGTGGTGAAGATATATAGATGATGTGCTTATTTTATGGAGAGGAAAAGAAGACAAAGCCCTCCTGTTTTTTGCCTGGATTAATCACAAGACAGGCACCTTGATTTCACACATAATTGCAACAGGTGAGAGATTCATTATTTGGATTTTACCAAAGTTGATGCAGAGCATGAGAAACTGTATGTGAAACCAAACAAAAAATAATCAACTGATCGAAATTCAATCCTCCATTACATGAGTTTCCATCCGATACATATACACGACAATTTGCTATTCAGCCAATTCTTGCAACTAAAACGGAATAGCCCGATTGGAACAAATTACAGAAAAGAAGCAAAGATTCTACAAGAGAGTCTGCATGTAAAAGGTTACCCGCCTAATGTAACAAGAAAGGCCATGAAAAGAGCAGATAACAATCGGGAGACACTATTAGAACATAAAAAAATAGCCCCCGAAAGGAGGAAAGAAAATTTGGTGTTTGTGAACAAGTACAGCAACCTATCAAACCGTATAAAGAAAATCGTCAATCGAAACTGGAAGATCTTGGAAAAGGGGAAGACCCTTACAGAGAGACCTCTCATAGTGTTCAGAAGGAGCAGAACAATTAAAGATCAAATTATGCGGAATGACATAACAAGGTAAATAAAATAGCAACCGACTTTAACAGAGAGATGGGGATTAGAGGCACCAAAAGAACATTACCCGTGTGGGAACTGTATGTGTTGCCAACAAACGAAAGTACTGGAATAGACCTGGGATTGACTAATAAATGGAGACAAGAAAAACGAACAAACTGTGATTCTGAACTATTGGTATATGTAATCTGGTGCAAGAAGATATATATTGGCAAAACCGAAAGGAAGGTAAACACCTGCATCACAGAACATAAAAGTTGCATTAAAAACAGGACACATTCAGCCCCACTGGTAGGGCCCTTTGTGGAACAGATGCACAGGTCGGAGGAGGTGACTTGGTTAGTGGTTTATCAGGTAAAACCGAGCAATGATGCAAATTCAGACAAAAAGAAACTATTGAAGAAAGAGAAGGAATTGATATTCCTGACTAAAAGTATGGAGCTAGGATTAAAAGAGAGACCAGATTAACTGAAGAGCTGTGGAGTTAAGATTCTACATCTATAGCATGCGCAATAGAAGATCATCCCCGCAGAAAGAGGGATATCTAGCATGGAAGTAAAGTATCACAGCAGTTCTGTGATATGCTGCAATTTGAAACATTAATAGATCTAATTTACACACAGGCACAGCATGCATGGAATACATGTAGTGGAAATAAACACAATAAGACACGACAAAAAGACAAACACGTCTCGAGTGAACAAGAAAGTTTAATATAAACTGGGTGGGCTGTGAAGTAGGCAGAATAAACTATCAGATCTATCTTGATTCCTATTGGAGCAAATTGCCTGAAGTTATGGAGCAAAAACACATGGGTATACAGTCGGTACCCAGTAACCATGACAACAACAAGTAGCAGATAAGAGTTGGAAAAAAGGACCTCTGGAACACGTGACAAAAAAACATGATGATGCGAAGGAAACGATGTGTGATGTGAAGCTGTGCGTGGAAGAGAGGAAATCCCAAGAGGCTACGGGCAGAAGCCCATGCTTCAAATGAAGGACATCTAGCGAAAACGTAAGTAAGCACACAGTCGGTACGACAACACATCTATTACCCAGGTGAGAGTATGGGAAGCCATCCAACATGGGTAAAATATTAGCTGGGTAGAAGAGAGAAAAGTAGTCATTGATGTATGGCATTGGAGAATAATGGGTTTCCGTGTGTGTTCTTTACCCATCTTAGTGCGTAAGAAACACTCTACCATAGAGGGAGTGAAAGAGATGGAAGAGCTTTTAAAGGACAGCTCACCTTGAGATAGGAGGAGAAAGAATGCCATGTAAAAGAAAGGCATATTAGCAGATGACCTTAAAAATTAAGGTAATCTAAAAATGCCATAAAATGTAGATGACGAATACAGAAACGCCCCATAATGTTTACCACACAACGGGTGACAGTTTTGTAATTGTCCTTTTTTCAATCTATTTCCCTCCAGTCAACGTGGTGAAAACAGAGGACTGGAAAGGGAGAAGAACAAAACAAGACACCACAGCCGATAAAGACAGAACAGGATCGCCGTGAGGGAGTAAATACTCCACGACAGCGACCAGTGTAAAATAGAGGTAAGATCAGCGATGTAGAAGCCCAACTGGCTAATCTAAAAAGTAGGCCTCCTAAATTAGAAATGAGAACATGCATTGACAGAGGCACTGTTTGTTGGCTGCCACCATTGTGCAGTAACTAAGGGGCCACCATAGATTGATAAAAAAAGAAAAAATGTGAAAGAATATTTTTATGTAATACAAGATTTAGGTTAAATAAAGATACAAGAACACAAATTGTCATGGCTACACTGGACCACGACAGAGAGAGCGACACAAGACAAGGCAATGGAAGAAGGCAGTATTTTTTCCTTCCCTGTAATTGAGTTACAGATTTAACTTTGCAATCGAGATACAAGTAGATGGGTTAAAGCTAAACCGAGTCTTTGTTTCACTCTCTTTTTTAGGCAGACACCTGCACTAGCTCAGAAGCAAAAGAAAGGGAGTGAGAAACAGGACCACCCACCCCTAATTTTTTAGATTAAAGGAAACAGTCTAACAGAACTGTCACAATCAGTCATTCTTTTTTCTGTACACCCCTGATAAATTTCCCTGATAGAATGTCTAGTAGTATGAATGAGGAATTAAACATGTCGGGTATGAGAGGTGTGATGTAAAGTTGGATGAAGGAGTACGTTTCATGATTAACATTGGTAAATAGGGACTGACCTGTGTCTTCCTGATAATGAGGTTGAACAGTAGAGAGGATCTGAAGAACTAAGCTCAAGTAAAGTGTAAAGAAGAAATCCTGTACAGTTTATGTAGACTGATTGAATTTGTTCTGAAATGAAATATGCATGTGATGGTGAAATTTTCTGTTGACAAACAAAAGATGTCAAATGCATTCAATGTCAATGAATTATTGTGTTTTTAGAATATGTGCTAAATAAAAATACATATTTTTGTACGAATTGGTTAGTATCCATTCAATGGGTGGAAGCAATGTCCTCTGGAATTATGTGTTATAGAGCGAACCAGTAGGACTATAAACAAGAGCTGCATAGGTATTAGCACAAAAAAGCAAGGGACCCCTTAAACATAGTTATTGTACGCGTATGAATGAAGACGACTGTGATGCTGGAAATGCATCTGAGGGACAGGGTATCCGTATCCTTATCCTTTGCTGCTTTTTAATCGTGTGTTCTGTCATGTTTTCCGTGCAGGAGCTCATGTGGGACTACTGGCGGTGCAGCTCGCTCTTTTGGTTTGGTGAACAGACCCACGGGATAATGTTATGGCACCCATGGGTGGGGGTGCAACCCTGTGCTCCTATTGTATGTTTTTGGGCACCTGTGCGTGACCCACAGAGCTCCGTGCTGTTGGGTGTCCTGATCCACGTTTGGACTATTATGCTGCAACATTTGGTCCTGTGGGCTTAGGAAATCCAAGATGGCGGAAAAGCCCACATTTGTGCCAGAATCCTGGAGAACCGTGCAGTTTTGCGCACAGCAAAATGGTCCCCTGACCTGCCACCCACCAGTGCAAAGAAAGATGGGTCTGTTCAAAACCCGTTTTTATTAATGTCAAAAATTGCTAAGATCATGGGCCCGGAACGACCAAACAAAAATCCAACTATGGTTGAGTGTTTTACTTTACTCTACTACAGATCCACATCAATGCCATGTCAAGCAAGGATCAGATACTATCAAGTAAAATCCTTTCCTTTTGAAATGTATTAATTCAAAATAGGTGCAGTACCGGCATTGGACACTGACCAGCGCTGGCGCTCTATAAATCCTGACAGGAGAGCTGTCTTGCAGAACTGTGCAGTGAACAGAAGGGGGTCTTATGTAATTAAAAGTTCAAAAGACATGCTTTTCCTGAGGACTGTTAACACCCCAGAGACCCACACCATGAGGCAGGATATCACATGGCCCCGTTAATTGAGAGGGAGGGGTTTCTCCTCCAGCCTGCTGGGCCCAACACAATAGACCCTTTCAATTGAATGGGATATGCTGATTTGGCTGTGGACTGTAAACAGAGCTCTGCCTGGAAGAAGAGACATGTGATCTCTGACTCACCCAGTTCCTAGGGGCGGGCCAGACACTTTTTGTGAATTGAAGGCAAATATATGTTTTATAAAAAAAACACTGATAACTAATTGTAACCAGATGACAGGAATGTACAATTTGGAGATCCTTAAAATGGAAAATGTACCTACAATTTGAGTCTAAACTCAATTCCGTACGATGTTCTGGGACCGAACCCTGCAATTTATTCATGTTGCAGACACTGGGTTTAAGCTAGAGACATGGAAATTTACTGGAATATGTGTAGAGAAACAGGGTAACTCTGTGTAAATTTGGGTAAAAGTCCAATATTGGGAAACCAACCAAAAAGCGCAAAATGTTGTCATTTCTTAATCCAAGCTCTTAGACACATCAGAGTTGGAACAGAAACTACCTTATGTGATATATGATGTGTATATGTAATGTCAACCACTTGTGTATCTGGGAAATGTGTTTAGTTATGAAAATGATTTTCTAAGGTAAAATCAAAGGGGAGTGTTCTTTCTGTATGCCATGAAGATGACTCACTCTGACTCACTGCTCCCTTCTCAAATCAGGTCAAAGAGAAATCCTTGACCTATCAAATCGTGAGTGGGTTGGGCACAGAAAGTTAGCATCCACACCCATTTTCAAAAGACATAAAAAGAGCCACTGGAAGCCAGACAGGGACATTCACTTTGCATTTTCTTGCGGGACGCTTTGCCGGGAGACTCCAGACTTCAAATCCATCAATCTCCAGAGACCAGAATTTTGAATCCAGACTCCAGAACTTGTAGCAGAGAGGCCTGAATACACAAGCTGAATCCTTTTTCAGAAGGGCCTCAAAATCATTTTCAAATTATTCAAACAGCCGGGCTGAGCTGTCGGATTCTGGCCTAGAACCCTGTGCCAGAAACACCCAGAAAGCATAGCTGTATCCAGAACCGCAGAGCGGAGCCAGACCAGATCGCTGTGAGCAGAACCAGAGATCCAGACCAAACAGAGTACCAGAAACCGCCAAGAAGTCCAGTCCAACCTGTTGTCCAGACCCGTGACGAGGCCCCTTCCTTCCAAAATAGCGGGATTTAACTTTCATTTTAAAGCTAAGATTCTAGGCTTTCCAACGAACCAAGAACCGACTTTCTATTCATTATACTTTTTCCATAATCGCTCTCGACGCACTCGGAAAAAGTGCTGCGATTTGCGATTTGGCTCAAATTTTTCCACTTGTCAAAATAGCAGCTTCTTGCTTTCCTTTGCTGAAATTCGTTTGCAACCTGACACTCATTCATAGAGCATTGCTAAAGTGATCCTGAACTAATTTAAAGTAGATATCACCCACCCTGAATCTCTTATAGGGAATTAAAAATCATTTTTAGCATATTTTTCTCTTCTTTGCAAACCACATTTAAAGTATTTTGCCTGTGTTTCAAAATCATCCATGGTGCTATATGCTTGCTAGGGGGGAACTGAATGCGTATTGTCCTGTGATTGTATTCCTGAAGACTGTGTGTGTTACTTCCATCTCCTTACATTGCATAGGGGGGAGTGAATTGTCAGAGAAAAAGTGATCATATTATCTTTTGCTGAAATCATATCAAGTTTATTTCTGTACTTGATATGATTCATCTTTGCATCTCCTTGAAACCATAAAGCATTCCCAGCTACCTTGTTCATTCCGTACCAACTCCTAAGTAATTAAATCAGTGTGCTAGTGTAACATCACCAAGTGTTGATCACTGTCATATTCTTAAGTGTGATATCAAATATTAATGTATTATAAAAGTGTAATATATATATATATATATTTATATTGTTTAATTTTTCCAATAAATCTTTTAAATTGCAAAACAAACCTACTTCTTGGCTCAGTGAGGTCAGGGGGATTCTAAGAGAGGGGCGTTATACAAGGGTTCATCATCCAGATTATAACTTGTCATACAAATATATAAATAAGGGCTTCCCTTGAGCAATCCCAGACAAGGCACTGACTTAGTGGGAATACTTGATTGGAGTCATTAACAGAGTGGGGGCTCGTAGCCGGGGATTCTGCATTAGGACTATCACTTGTGCAGATTAATACAATGTGCTAACTGACAGGATATATAAATTCTGTTGGATCACCACGCCGTGTTACACTGTAAAAACACCCCTCAAAGGAACGCTCTGAGTAAACGGTCTGTTTTGCAAAATAAAATACAAACTTCTGTAAGTCAGGAAGGAAATCAAGTTCCAGAATGACGACCTTGGTAGATATCAAAATAGCCAGAGAACACCTCTTACATAAGCTATTTGTGAGAGGTGAGTGGGCTCATCAGGACCAGGCGGTCTGGTTGCAGGCAATCCCACCCCAGATCACTGAAACAGGGTCAGATATATGGAGAGATCAGGGTCCCTTACATGTGGCCCTGAGTGAACTATATATGGCCCCTAAGGCCAAGGATGAGCACAACAAGATTGCCAGGGTAGCGGCATATTTATATTTACATATGGGAGCCATGCAGGACAAATGTGCTGAAGGCCAAGATCTGGCGAGTAGGCAACTGCTGGCATTACAGAAGGCCCAATCTGATCTGGACTCTTCTGAGCAGAGGCTGCACAGAAGCCAGGAGTCCGAAAATGAGAGTAGACAGTACATCATTAAAATAAAGAAGGATATGGATATCCTGCAACAGGAAGAGGCTGACCAAGATACCAGAATTCTGGCTTTGCAGAAGGAGCACCAAGACAGTTTGGACTCCTTACTGCAGAGCCAGAAAAAGCTGGAGCAACAGATCAATTTCAACAGGGAATGCACAGAGCAGGTAGCCACCCTGCAAATCCAACTAGACAGAGAGAAAGAGGAAAGCAATAAAATGATTTGGAAAGACCTGGATACCCAGGCAGAGTTTGATGAAGAGCGCCAGAAAGCTGGTGCCCTTCAACGGCAGAGGGACGACCTGGCGGCACAGATGCAGGCTCTTACTCAGGAAAGGGATACCTTAGGCCAGGAAGTCTGCCACTTAAAAAGGAAAATGGAAGAAAATCACCTGGCCCTCCAGGGTCTGGGTGACCTCCAAAAAGAGCATCAGAACTTGTTAGAGCACACCAGGAGGGTGGAAGATGCTCTGGCAAGAAAGGAGCAGGCCAGTAGGGATGGGACTCAGGAGGTAACCCTCCTGCAGCAAAGACTGGCCCAGTATTCCAGGACCAATCAGGAGGCACAGAGAGAGAATTAGGCTCTCTGGCAGCACAATGATAGGCTCCAGCAACAGGTAGCCATGCAGGAGAGACTGATAGAGTCTAGTAAGGCCTTAACTGAGGAACTGAAAGCGCATTGCAAGTTCGAAGAAGATGAAGTTCGCTGGGAAAGGGAAACACTTGAGCATAACCTCAGGAGCCCTAGTACCAGAGGCCTTCATCTCTCCCAGTCCTTGGACTCTGCCACCCACATGTCCCCTGGCGCACATGAGCACAGGGCCACAGGGAGGGCAGATTACTATCCGGCCAAAAGCATGGGGTTCATAGGCCAGTACCTCCCAGGAATGGATGGGGGGGCATCCGGGCATGGGCACCTAAGCACAGTGCAATTTAGTGGGGAACTCCAGGAGAGTAGGCCCACTAAGGGCATCCTGAAAACCTCTGCCCAGTTAGGTCAGTGGGGGGGTACCCATCAAATCCTGGCAGCAAGGAGGGATCTGAAGACTCCTCTGAGCGGCCCAGGACACAGGAGACCAGGTCCCCACATTCTGCCAGCCATTCCCAGGCTTGCAGAATCTGGGAGAGCCTGGAAGATCAGACGGGAACCTCTGGGAGCAGTGCTTCTGAGTCAGAGGATGAATGGACCAGGGTTACCCGAACTAAAAAGGCCAATAAGGCAAAAAGGGCCTTGATTAAGGACCCCTTAAAGCAGATCAAGGCAATCAGGAGTGTCATCACCCCTTACCACAAGAACTCCAAGTATTCTGTTTGGGAACACTTGGAGCTCTTTGAGCAAATGATGGAGACTTTCCATTTGAAGGACAGCAGTAGCTGCATCCAGTACGTCAAATGGACATTCTCCCCAGAATACTCCAGTTTCTTTGCAGGGCTGGAGGACCAAAACCATTCAAGATGGTCCACATATAGGGCGGCCATCTTGAAACATTTTTCTGTTCATAGAAATCCTCAAGAGGCTCGCAAGGCAGCCTACAATTTGCAATGTGCGGAGGATCAGGCCCCACAAGAATTGGTGCAAGAATTGAAGCGTGCCTTTGCGCAGACCACCAGAACAGTGCGCACGGAAAGCAGAGAATTCATCAACACATTTTTCCATGCTCTCCCCAAATACATAATGACCCAGCTTGTGAGAGATTTCCACGAGAAAAGATCTTTAGACTGGGTCATTGAGCAAGCCACCCGCATCTATGAGGTGCAGAAACCGGTGGAAAATAAGAATCAGCCCAAAAACCCCAAAACCAACAGCACCCCTGCTGCTGCCAAGGTGGCAGAGGTAAAGATTGCCCGTGTTTTAAATTTGGAGATGGGGGGGCCTAAAAACCTGCCTGCACCGAACAATTCACAGCCCAGAAGGCCCTCGGGCCAGTCACAGACAGGGAGTCAAAGAGGTAATCCCACAAATGGGGTCCCTCGCTCTCCTGACTATGTAAGTCCCCGCTACAAGGGAAACAGACCAATCCTGGGTTATGTGTGGACTCCTCCAGCCCAAGGGGGGGGGGGATCCAGCCAAGCACCTGACCCAGGGAACTTCCCTCCTAACTTCCCACAGGAGGGCAGAAATTCACCAAACACTGGGCAGAACTTTTTTCCCAGGTATCCACCCAATTTCCAACCCCAAAACCATCCATCCTTCTTTCCCCAAATCCCTGAGCCCAGACAACCTAATCCAGGAGAGGGGAGGCGAAGGGTGGAGGGGTACCCAAATCTTCCCGACCCGGGACACTACCAGAGAAGGGATAGCTACCCTTCCCGGGATCAGTCCAGGGGAGAAAACAGAACCCCGTATCAGCCTGAGCGGGTTTCCCAACTTGAGCGCCAGGTCCAAAATATGGCACAGAATCTGGGTCACATACTGAGGGCTCAACAGAACCCTCAGATGAGCATGCCACCATAGAATGCCCCAAACTATGGGCCTGGTGCTCCAGAACAATGACGGGGCAGCACCCCGATAACCCACCGATTCCCAGGGAGGAGGCACAAGGGGAATGGGGGTGTAAAGCCTTGGAGGAAGCTTCCTTTCCAACTTGTAAACAGCCCCTGGAAAACCAGGAACCGGAAACAAAATCTTCTACCCCTGGAAGTCTGCCACCCAAGGAGCAGAGAGGAGGTAGGAGAAACAAAGGACCCAAACAGACCCATTTTGTGGAGGAGGTACAGGTCTTCCAATTTGAGGGAGAGGGATCCTCAGAGGATCCTGGGAAAAGGATCTTCTCCTTCAGAGATGGGGGAACTCCTCCCAAGGAAAAATGGGTCCCAAGGGATTCCAACCTAGACTGGGTAGATGTGGGGATTGAGCTGTCGCCGCCCATCATTCTATCCCAAAACCAAGAAGACCGAAAACACCTGGTTCAAACCCATCCAGGTGACTGCCTCCAAAAAGGGGGGGGCGGCCCAGAACCGGGACCAGGGGAACCAAAAACCGCATCAATATCCAGCTGCAAACTTTTTCTTTCAGATTCCCATGACTCTCCACAGAATTTTGCCCAAAATCTCTTCTCTCGCAATGTCCAAAACCAGAAAATTAGCCCACCAGTTGTCCAAAAATGTGCATTATCTGTGCCCCCTTGAGGAGAAGGAGGGAAGATACTATGACCCGGTACAAGTATAGGGGCAGGGTACAATTTCGGCACTGGTGGACACTGGATCCCAAGCTACGCTTCTGTCAAAAAGGCCTTTGATGAACTAAATGGAGAAGGGGGGATAATTACCGTATTCCTCTCACCTCTCTTCCTGGACAACTCCAGAACTTTGACGGGAAGGAAATTCCCGTCGAGGGGACTGCAGATTTGGACATCAAAATTGGGCCACACAAGGTGAAACACCCGGTCATAGTAGTGACTCCAGAGGGCACCCCTTGTTTACTAGGGAATGACCTCCTGAGAAGGTTGTCACCCCTAATAGATTGCCTAAACAAGGTCCTCTGGACCCAGACTAGCCGACCAATAAAATTAAAACAGAGTGTAAACCATATTAGTTTAAACGGCACCTGCCACATGGTTGAACAAAAATCTGACCAAGTAGAAATTCACTTCCAGAACAACCAAATTCGAGACGTGACAGTAATAGAAGTAGGACAAAAGACTGGTGATGTGGGGTCCTCTCTATTTCTGAAAATCAACCTTCCTTCCAGTTTAAGGTGGTATTCCACACTGGAAGAAAATACTCTGAAATTCTTTACCAATCCACAATCAGACATTCCCACTCCGATAGTCCAGAAAGATGTGAAATCAGCTCAGAGCCTGGCTGATATTCAGCAAATTGGAGAGCAGTTGTTCATCCCTGTTCAGTTAAATGATGGGAAGGACTCTGTTCTCGCCCGAGTGTGTGTGGACAACGGTAAGAGCTTCATCAGCGAAGCCATGTTCCGCCAACTGCCAAAAGGTCCAGCCATTCCCACATTCAAACTGATAGACAAATGGGAAATGAATCTGGAAACACCCAATTACAAACATCTCCTGCCAAGCAGGTGTATGCTCAAAATCTCCATTGGCAACAAGAGCATATTCCATAAGTGTTGGGTCGTGCAAGACGTCACTGCCGCCTTTTACTTAGGCAGTGACATTCTCAATCACTTTGCCATTAGTTTGGACCTAATAAACTTCAAAGCTTGGTCCCGATTAGCATATAATCCCATGGGCTTTGATGATCCAGAAAAAGCATTTAGGTCAGCTCAATTGCTACCTTATGCAGTTGAAATTCAGATTAAAGAGGAAGTCACCATTCCAGAAAAGACCTGACAATTCTCCCTGGAAGTGAAAGTTAAAAGAGGACAAAAATTGAAAAACCCTGATGCTTATATGCATCTAAATGCTTTTCTCCAATAGCAAGGGTTGGGGGTAAACCCAACACCATTAGTCAATATAGAACATGACACCATTCCAATAGAGGTGGATAACAGCGTCTTACAGAGTATTACTCTAGCCGCAGGCACCATTATTGGAATGGCGGTTGATGACCGACATTTCTCCATTGATTTAGGAAATGAACTGTTAGGACCAATCCCCAAGGACTGTTTTGACAGTGACAGTGATAACAATACAATACCAGACAGGATCTTTACCCGGCATGGGGGGAACTTCAGGGTGTACACTTCCTGCCCTTATGGCAAGGAAGAAAGTGACTTGTGACTTCAGAAAGGATGAGGTGATTTTCCAGGTCAATGAGGGCTGCCTTTCCCACCTTAAGCCTCCAGTCCAAATCAGCACTCTGACCAGGGACTTCTCCACCCAGCTGGAGGAGGCCGCTGAGATAGCAAAACCAGAAGTCTTTCCAGGCTTCAGAGAGATGGTGGAAGAGAGAGTCAACCTAGCTGATGCCTGTGTGACTCTGGAACAGAAGCAAAAGTTGAAACAAGTTTTCTTGGATTTCCAAGATCTCTTTGCGGTAGACTCATATGACTGTGGTCGCACCGACATCCACACAACAACAATTCCCACATACCCTGGCATGACTCCAATGTTTGTGAAGCAATATCGCTTGCCTCTCGCATCCATGGAGTCCCTTACTGAAATAATTAAGAACCTTGAGTCCCGGGGAATAATCCTTCCAGTCTGCAGCACCTTCAATAATCCGGTGATGGGAATATTGAAGCCAAACGGTCAGTGGAGACTCTGTGCCGACCTTAGGGAGCTCAACAAACGGGTCCATACTTCTCGATGGCCTCTTCCCTACATTGACCAAGGGCTGGCCCAGATTCAGGGGTCACAGGTATTCACTGCAATAGACCTGACCAATGGATACTGGACTGTGTCTGTCAGTAGGGAGGACCAATACAAACTAGCTTTTACCTTTGGGGGCCAGCTGTACACATGGACCCGTCTCCCTTCGGATACCTCAACTCTGGCAATGAATTCAACATTTTCCTACACAAGGCCATGCCCAATCTGGGTACCAGGGGTAACCTGGCTTATGTAGATGATGTCCTCATCAAAAGTTCATCTGTGGAGGAACACATAGCGGAGATCCGTTATGTTCTGACACAGTTGAGGACCGCCGGAGCAAAACTTTCCTTTCAGAAAGCACAGTGGTGTAGAACCCGTGTTAATTTCTTGGGGAATGATATTACTCCTCAGGGTCTCTGTCCCCAGGAAAAGAAAGTGGAAGCACTTCAGAAACTGAAAGACCCCACAACTCTGCAGGAACTAAGGAGCCTCCTTGGACTGACTAATTACAGCAGAAAGTTCATTGAGGGCTACGCAGAGATCACCAGACCCCTGATTCATCTCTTGAAGGGGGGGGTCAAGTGGGAGTGGGGTCCAGAACAATCTGAGGCAGTAAGACAACTCAAAAGAAGCCTCTCACAAGCGCCTTGCCTAGCTTACCCTGTCAGAAACAAGGAGTTCTTCCTGGAGACAGGATTCTCTAATACGTGCTTGACGGCAGTATTATACCAAAAGCATGACAAGGTCAATAAAGTAATCTCCTATGCGAGCAAAACTTTATCCTCTGTGGAGGAAAAATTCAACAATTGTGAGAAGGCACTCCTGGCCACGGTGTGGGCATTGAAGAATTACCGCCCATTCATCCAGGGGGAACACATCATAGTGGAGACTCCACACCAGCCTCTGAAATATCTCCTAAGTGACAGAATCCGGGCCGGAAATGTGAGTAATTCCCGAATTACTTCCTGGATTCTGTCAATGCAAGGCTTTCCTGTGGAGGTCAGATATGGCCAAAACAGGAAGAGTCCCCTTGCGCAAGGTCTGGCTGACTTGCATGATTGTGCCAGAGAAAACTGTCTCGAGGACGAAAGTCTAAAAATCAAGGACAACATGGAGGCATACCTTAATTCCCCACACAAAGTCTTTGAAGAAGACAAGTGTGAGGGAATGCCCACTGTCTATGTGGATGGATGCTCTTACCATGTTGAAAACAACGGGGAAAAAGAACTGGTGGCCGGCGTAGGGAATGCGTGGGTGAATGAGTCTGCAGAACCCTCCGCTGGGTACAAAATCGGTCCCCGAAGTAGTCAAGTAGCAGAGTTGATGGCTGTGCATCAAGCCATCCTCACTGCTGTCCAACATCAACTCCACAAACTCGTCATAATCACAGATTCAGATTATGTACGGAACGGATTTGTGGAGCACCTGGTTAATTGGAAAACCAGAGGCATGTTATGTGCTAATAACAAGCCCCTGAAACATGGGAAGTTAATCCAAAATATTCATGATCTGGTCACATAGAATGGGATGACCATCTACAGGAAAAAGATCAATGGTCATTCCAAAGTAGAGGGACCAGACAAAACTGGAAATGACTTAGCTGATCAGCTGGCCAAAACCAGGGCCATCCAAGGGGATATAATAGAGATTGAGTCCCTGTTGGGGGAAATCCATGTCACTGCTATCACTAGGTCCCAGACAAATGCTCACAATGATCTTTCAACTGCACACTGGAGTAAGGAGACCCCAGATGCTGATTTGATTACGACTCAAAAGGGGGATCCAATAATTGGTAAGTTTTAGCAACACATTGAGGACCCTGAGAACTTCCCCCTGACGGATACCGATTGCATTGGGAAAGAGGACCTTAGAGAGTTGATGAAATGTCCAAAGATGTTCCGAATCCAAGACGGTTTGTTGGTAAGAAAATCCCAAGCTGGCCATGATCAGTGGGTGGTTCCTACCTCATTTCGAAGCCTGATGTTAAGTCACGCTCATGATGCGGCCACTGCCGGTCATAGGGGGTTTCATACAACACTGGAGATCTTAAGAGAGGTTGCATACTGGCCACACATGGGGCAGGACCTCGACCAATACTTGAATGGGTGTCTTGTGTGTGCACAATTTCAGCCATCATCCCTCACACACTGTGCGCCTCTCCAAAAGAGGGGGATGACACTACCATGGTCAGATTTGCAAATCGACTTCGCAGGCCCTGTGATTCGCTCGTCTAGGGGAAACAAGTACATGTTGACAGTCACATGCTTGTTTACCAAGTGGGTGGAATGTCTCCCGGCCCCAACTGCAAGGCAGAAACAGCAGCTGCCCTGATGATTAACCACATCTTTTCCCGTTTTGGCCTACCTCAAAGGATTGAGTCAGACAGAGGTAGCCATTTTACCAACGAAGTAATGACTAAGATGTGGGAGATACTGGGGGTCAAAAGGAAGCTACACATTGCTTACCGACCAGCTTCTTCTGGGGCAGGAGAACGCTATAATTGAACCATTGTGAGCATCTTAAAAAAGTTTGTGGCAGATTCTGGGCCAAGTTGGGATATCCGATTACCTCTGGTCCTAATGGCCATCAGATCTACCCCTTCATCTGCAACCAAAATGTGACCATTTGAGTTGATGACTGGACGCAAGATGGTGCTTCCCCAGCATTTTCTATACAGGACCCAAGAGCAGACGTTGATCAATGCCTCCACAACTCATGAGTATGTGGCGAATTTGAGGAAACACCTCCAATATGCTTTTGCCTACGCTCAGCAGAATCTAGAAAAATCTGCTGATAGCATGAAAACTCACTATGATTTGAAAACCACCAGGAAGGAATATAAGGTAGGGGACCGGGTCTATCTATACAATTTCCAAAGGAACCAGGCCAAACAGCGAAATGTTTTGCCTACATGGAAGGGACCCTTTGAAATTATAGACAAGGTCTCCCCAGTTGCATACAAGATCTGCATCCCCAAAGGTAGTTTGGCGGAAGGGGAAGACAAGTGGGTCCATATAAATCAGCTAAAGTGTTGCCATCCCAGACACACTCTGCAGCAACTGGAGGAATCCTCTGGAATCCCAGAGGGGGCCGCTCCAGAGTAATTCAGTTCCAACCCTAAAATATCCCACATATAGTCTCTAAAATATCATGATTCTGGTATGAAAATGTTTCCTGTTATATCTTGTGTTTTAAAATAAGACTGCAAAATGTATCCAGATGTATAAAATGTATATGTTTGCCACACCATTAATAGTGGTGGAAAAATGTCTAGGAATGTGTATTGCCGCTTTGCTTTATCATCCTAGGAGAGATGAAACCATGGAGACTGACCAAGGAGAACGACCCGGGGACCGGGAGCAAAGATCCGAGGGGCCCGGGGTACCGCCCAATATTCCCATCAGGACAGGCGAGGAGAACCAATCGATCCAACCGGATGGAGGAAAAGATGCTGAACTGTGCCATCTGCGGAATTGGAAGAAGATGATGATGCGGACATACCAGCGCGTGGATCAAAACATCCTTTGCACCCGACTCCCCCTCGACTGGAAATCAAAGCGCAGTCGGGCGGGGGGGCTTGTTGGGTGTCCTGATCCATGTTTGGACTATTATGCTGCAACATGTGCTGCTGTGGGTTTAGGAAATCCAAGAGGGCGGAAAAGCCCACATTTGCGCCAGAATCCTGGATAACCGTGCAGTTTTGCGCACAGCAAAATGGTCCCCTGACCTGCCACCCACCAGTGCAAAGAAAGATGGTTCTGTTCAAAACCCATTTTTATTAATGTCAATAATTGCTAAGATCATGGGCCCGGAACCACCAAACAAAAATCCAACTATGGTTAAGTGTTTTACTTTACTCTACTACAGATGCACATCAATGCCATGTCAAGCAAGGATCAGATACTATCAAGTAAAATCCTTTCCTTTTGAAATGTATTAATTCAAGACAGATGTCAAAAAAAGGTGCAGTACCAACATTGGACACTGACCGGCGCTGGCGCTCTATAAATCCTGACAGGAGAGCTGTCTTGCAGAACTGTGCAGTGAACAGAAGGGGGTCTTATGTAATTAAAAGTTCAAAAGACATGCCTTTCCTGAGAACCCTTAACACCCCAGAGACCCACACCAAGAGGCAGGATATCACATGGCCCTGTTAATTGAGAGGGAGGGGTTTCTCCTCCAGCCTGCTGGACCCAACACAACAGACCCTTTCAGTTGAATGGGATATGCTGATTTGGCTGTGGACTGTAAACAGAGCTCTGCCTGGAAGAAGAGACATGTGATCCCTGACTCACCCAGTTCCTAGGGGCGGGCCAGACACTTTTTGTGAATTGAATTGAAGGCAAATATATGTTTTATAAAAACACTGATAACCAATTGTAACCAGATGACAGGAATGTACAATTTGGAGATCCTTAAAATGGAATATGTACCTACAATTTGAGTCTAAACTCAATTCCGTATGATGTTCTGGGGCCGAACCCCGCAATTTATTCATGTTGCAGACACTGGGTTTAAGCTAGAGACATGGAAATTTACTGGAATATGTGTAGAGAGACAGGGTAACTGTGTAAATTTGGGTAAAAGTCCAATATTGGGAAACCAACCAAAAAGCGAAAATGTTGTCATTTCTTAATCCAAGCTCTTAGAAACATCAGAGTTGGAACAGAAACTACCTTATGTGATATATGATGTATATATGTAATGTCAACCACTTGTGTATCTGGGAAATGTGTTTAGTTATGAAAATGATTTTCTAAGGTAAAAGCAAAGGGGAGTGTTTTTTCTGTATGCCATAAAGATGACTCACTCTGACTCACTGCTCCCTTCTCAAATCAGGTCAAAGAGAAATCCTTGACCGATCAAATCGTGAGTGGGTTGGGCACAGAAGGTTAGCATCCACACCCATTTTCAAAAGACATAAAAAGAGCCACTGGAAGCCAGACAGGGACATTCACTTTCCACTTTCTTGTGGGACGCTTTGCTGGGAGACTCCAGACTTCAAATCCATCAATCTCCAGAGACCAGAACTTTGAATCCAGACTCCAGAACTTGTAGCAGAGAGGCCTGAATCCACAAGCTGAATCCTTTTTCAGCAGGCCTCAAAATCATTTGCAAATTGTTCAAACAGCCGGGCTAAGCTGTCGGATTCTGGCCTAGAACCCTGTGCCAGAAACACCCAGAAAGCAGAGCTGTATCCAGAACCGCAGACCGGACCCAGACCAGATTGCTTTGAGCAGAACCAGAGATCCAGACCAAACCAGTGCCAGAAACCGCCCAGAAGTCCAGTCCAACCTGTTGACCAGATCCGTGACGAGGCCCCTTCCTTCCAAAATTAGGAGTTAGTACCCAGCTAGAACTGTGCAGAACCCATTTCTTAGCTTAAAATAATCTGATTCAAAACATTTAACCTGTCCAAAACTGCATCATAGAATCATGTGTCCCTTTTCCGATTTTAAACCTGTAAAAGTGTAATTTTGCCATTTTGAATCATTGTTTCATTTCTGAAAAACTACCTTCATAAAATCGTCCGTATCTCTTAAACCGTTTGTGCTAGAAGCGAGATTTAACTTTCATTTTAAAGCTAAGATTCTATTCATTATATCTGTTCCGTAATCGCGCTCGACGCACTCGGAAAAAGTGTTGCGATTTGCGATTTGGCTCAAATTTCTCCACTTGTCAAAATAGCAGCTTCTTGCTTTCCTTTGCTGAAATTCGTTTGCAACCTGACAATCATTCATAGAGCATTGCTAAAGTGATCCTGAACTAATTTAAAGTAGCTATCACCCACCCTGAATCTCTTATAGGGAATTAAAAATAATTTTTAGCATATTTTTTCCTTCTTTGCAAACCACATTTAAAGTATTTTGCCTGTGTTTCAAAATCATCCCTAGTGCTATAAGCTTGCTAGGGGGGAACTGAATTCGTATTGTACTGTGATTGTATTCCTGAAGACTGTGTGTGTTACTTCCATCTTCTTACATTGCATAGGGGGGAGTGAATTGTCAGAGAAAAAGTGATCATATTATCTTTTGCTGAAATCATATCAAGTTTATTTCTGTACTGCCTTTTATTCATTTTTACATCTCCTTGAAACCATAAAGCATTCCCAGCTACCTTGTTCTTTCCGTACCAACTCCTAAGTAATTAAATCAGTGTGCTAGTGTAACATCACCCAGTGTTGATCACTGTCATATTCTTAAGTGTGATATTAAATATTAATTTATTATAAAAGTGTAATATATATATATTGTTTATTTTTTCCAATAAATCTTTTAAATTGCAAAACAAACCTACTTCTTGGCTCAGTGAGGTCAGGGGGATTCTAAGAGAGGGGCGTTATACAAGAGTTCATCATCCAGATTATAACTTGTCATAAAAATATATAAATAAGGGCTTCCCTTCAGCAATCCCAGACAAGGCACTGACTTAGTGGTTCTGGTTTCTCTGGATACAGCACTGCTTTCTGGGTCTGCTACCAGTTCTGGCAAAAGTTCTTGGCAAAGAATCCAACAGCTCGCCCGGCTGTAGAATAGTTTGGTTGGATTGCTGGATTCTGAAAGCCTGCTGAGAAGAGTTCTCAGCTTGTGGGTTAGGCCTTCGCTTTAAGTTCTGTAGTCTATCTGGAGTCTAAGTTCTGGATGTTCCTCTAGATGTTGTGTGGTCCGGCAAAATGCTCCGCAAGAAAATGGAAAATGAATCTCTTGCCTGTCCAAGCAGTCTCTTTTTATGTGTTCTGCAAGTGGGTGGGCCGGCTCATTCTGCATGCCCAACTCCCTCATGATTTGATAGGTCAAGGATTCTCTGTGACCTGATTTGAGAAGGGATAGTGTGTCAGAATGAGTCAGAGTCTTACAGTCTATTGAAGAAACGCCCCTTCGCTTTTACTTAGAAAATTAATTTTTCATAACTGACAGGTTTCCCAGATACACACGTCGTTAAAATTAGATACACATTTCACAGATTAATTTAAGATACACTCTCGCCCAACTCTGATCCCCCTCAGAGCCTGGGTTCAAAAATGGCAACATTTTGTGCTTTTTAGTGACTTTCGCCATATTGGTTTTTCCTTAAAATTTACACAGACCTGCACCCCTTCCCTGAGCATATTACTGGAAATTACTATGTCTCTATCCTAAACACAGTGTCTGCAATATTAATAAATAGCGGGGTTCGGCCCCAGAACACCGCACAAAGTGGAGTTTGGTCTCAGATCGTGAGGGCATTTTCCATATTGAGGACCCCCAAATTGTACATTTCTGTGAGCTTAATACAAGATTTTATAAGCAATTTAACTTAAACTTATATTTGCTGCAATATGAATCCACAATCCAGTCTGGCCCGCCCCCAGAAGCTTGGTGAGTCAGAGATCACAGGCCTCTCCTTCTTGGCTGGGCAGCTGTTTCCAGCTACACCCTAATCTGCATTTCTATTCAATTGAAAGGGTCTACTGTGTCGGGTCCTGCAAGCTGCAGGGGAAACTCCTCCCTCTCAATCAACAGGGCCATGTGATATCCTGGGCTGTTTTGTGTGCCTCTGAGGTGTTAATGGTTCTCAGGAAAAGCAAGTCTTTTGAACTTTTAATTACATAAGACCCCCTCCTGTTCACTGCACAGTTCTGCAAGATGCTCTCCTGTCAGGATTTATAGAGCGCCACTGCTGGTCAGTGTTCAATGCCGGTACTGCACCTATTTTTGACAGCCATCTTGAATTAATACATTTCAAAAAGAAAGGATTTTACTTGATAGTATATGATCCTTGCTTGACATGGCATTGATGTGGATCTGCAGTAGAGTAAAGTAAAACACTCAACCATAGTTGGATTTTTGTTTGGTGGTTTCGGGCCCATGATCTTAACCATTTTTGACATTAATAAAAACGGATTTTGAACAGACCCATCTTTCTTTGCACTGGTGGGTGGCAGGTCAGGGGACCATTTTGGTGTGCGCAAAACTGCACGGTTCTCCTGGATTCTGGCGCAAATGTGGTCTTTTCCGCCATCTTGGATTGCCTAAGCCCACAGCACCAAATGTTGCAGCATAATAGTCCAAACGTGGGTCAGGACACCCAACACAATGAAACAAATTACCAACAGTTAGAAGACAACCCGACACAGCGCCTCGAAAGGATTATCCATCCGAAAGTAAATAAAGCCCTCGAAAGAGGATGGGTAACAAAAGGTGAAGCAGAATTCTTGCAAATCGAGAGACCCAGGATCCCCCAATTTTACATTCTCCCCAAGACCCATACATTCCTCACTAGACCACCATGGAGACCCATAGTTTCTGGAATTGCCTCAGTTTTGGAGCCCCTGTATACATTTGCAGACTTCTATATACAACCAATGGTTACGAATATGACCTCTTTCATCAAAGATACCACTCAGATGATCAATGAGGTTGAAGGCATTTCATTTGAACACAATGAAGAGATATTGCTATGCCTAGATGTGATAGCCCTGTATACCAACATACCACATAGAACATCTCTAGAGGTATTAGAGGAACGCCTACTAATAGAGAAGAGTACTGCAAAACTCCATCCTCATTCATTCTGTGGTGCGCATAGGTCGCGCTTACGGATAACTATTTTCATTTCTATGGATGGTACTACAACAGATCCAAGGTACAGCCATGGGGGCAACTCTAGCCCAGAGTATTGCAAACTTGTATATGGAGGCATTTGAAGAAAACATTGTCTATAAAGACACCAATCCTTTTCTTAAACATATTTGGATGTGGTGAAGATATATAGATGATGTGCTTATTTTACGGAGAGGTAAAGAAGACAAAGCCCTCCTGTTGTTTGCCTGGATTAATCACAAGACAGGCACCTTGATTTCACACATAATTGCAACAGGTAAGAGATTCATTATTTGGATATTACCAAAGTTGACGCAGAGCATGAGAAACTGTATGTCAAACCAAACAAAAAATAATCAACTGATTGAAATTCAATCCTCCATTACACGAGTTTCCATCCGATACATATACACGACAATTTGCTATTCAGCCAATTCTTGCAACTAAAACGGAATAGCACGATTGGAACAAATTACAGAAAAGAAGCAAAGATTCTTCAAGAGAGTCTGCATGTAAAAGGTTACCCGCCTAATGTAACAAGAAAGGCCATGGAAAGAGCAGATAACAATCGGGAGACACTATTAGAACATCAAAAAATAGCCCCCGAAAGGAGGAAAGAAAATTTGGTGTTTGTGAACAAGTACAGCAACCTATCAAACCGTATAAAGAAAATCGTCAATCGAAACTGGAAGATCTATGAAAAGGGGAAGACCCTTACAGAGCGACCTCTCATAGTGTTCAGAAGGAGCAGAACTATTAAAGATCAAATTATGCGGAATGACATAACAAGGTAAATAAAACAGCAACCGACTTTAACAGAGAGATGGGGATTAGAGGCACCAAAAGAACATTACCCATGTGGGAACTGTACGTGTTGCCAACAAACGAAAGTACTGGAATAGACCTGGGACTGACTAATAAATGGAGCCAAGAAAAATGAACAAACTGTAATTCTGAACTAGTGGTATATGTAATCTGGTGCAAGAAGATATATATTGGCAAAACCGAAAGGAAGGTAAACACCTGCATCACGGAACATAAAAGTTGCATTAAAAACAGGACACATGCAGCCCCACTGGTAGGGCCCTTTGTGGAACAGATGCACAGGGCGGAGGAGGTGACTTGGTCAGTGGTTTATCAGGTAAAACCGAGCAATGATGCAAATTCAGACAAAAAGAAACTATTGAAGAAAGAGAAGGAATTGATATTTGTGACTAAAAGTATGGAGCTAGGATTAAAAGAGAGACCAGATTAACTGAGGAGCTGTGGAGTTAAGATTCTACATCTATAGCATGCGCAATAGAAGATCATCCCCGCAGAAAGAGGGATATCTAGCATGGAAGTAAAGTATCACAGCAGTTCTGTGATATGCTGCAATTTCAAACATTAATAGATCTAACTTACACACAGGCACAGCATACATGGAATACATGTAGTGGGAATAAACACAATAAGACACGACAAAAAGACAAACACGTCTCGAGTGAACAAGAAAGTTTAATATAAACCGGGTGGGCTGTGAAGTAGGCAGAATAAACTATCAGATCTACCTTGATTCCTATTGGAGCAAATCACCTGAAGTTATGGAGCAAAAACACATGGGTATACAGTCGGTACCCAGTAACCATGACAACAACAAGTAGCAGAAAAGAGTTGGAAAAAAGGACCTCTGGAACACGTGACAAAAAAACGTGATGATGCAAAGGAAACGATGTGCGATGTGAAGCTGTGCGTGGAAGAGAGGAAATCCCAAGAGGCTACGGACAGAAGCCCATGCTTCAAATGAAGGACATCTAGCGAAAACGTAAGTAAGCACACAGTCGGTACGACAACACATCTATTACCCAGGTGAGAGTATGGGAAGCCATCCAACATGGGTAAAATATTAGGTGGGTAGAAGAGAGAAAAGTAGTCATTGATCCATACATTGGAGAATAATGGGTTTCCGTGTGTGTTCTTTACCCATCTTAGTGCGTAAGAAACACTCTACCATAGAGGGAGTGAAAGAGATGGAAGCTTTCAAAGGACAGCTCACCTTGAGATAGGAGGAGAAAGAATGCCATGTAAAAGAAAGGCATATTAGCAGATGACCTTAAAAATTAATGTAAACTAAAAATGCCATAAAATGTAGATGACGAATACAGAAATGCCCCGTAATGTTTACCACACATCGGGTGACAGTTTTGTAATTGTCCTTTTTTCAATCTATTTCCCTCCAGTCAACGTGGTGAAAACAGAGGACTGGAAAGGGAGTAGAACAAAACAAGACACCACAGCCGATAAAGACAGAACGGGATCACTGTGAGGGAGTAAATACTCCACGACAGCGACCAGTGTAAAATAGAGGTGAGATCAGCGATGTAGAAGCCCAACTGGCTAATCTAAAAAGTAGGCCTCCTAAATTAGAAATGAGAACATGCATTGACAGAGGCACTGTTTGTTGGCTGCCACCATTGTGCAGTAACTAAGGGGCCACCATAGATTGATTAAAAAAAAGAAAAAATGTGAAAGAATATTTTTATGTAATACAAGATTTAGGTTAAATAAAGATACAAGAACACAAATTGTCATGGCTACACCGGACCAAGACAGAGAGAGCGACACAAGACAAGGCAATGGAAGAAGGCAGTATTTTTTCCTTCCCTGTAATTGAGTTACAGATTTAACTTTGCAATCGAGATACAAGTAGCTGGGTTAAAACTAAAATGAATCTTTGTTTTACTTGCTTTTTTAGGCAGACACCTGCACTAGCTCAGAAGCAAAAGAAAGGGGAGTGAGAAACAGGACCACCCACCCCTAATGTTTAGATTAAAGGAAACAGTCTAACAGAACTGTCACAATCAGTTCTTCTTTTTTCTGTACACCCCTGATGAATTTCCCTGATAGAATGTCTAGTAGTATGAATGAGGAATTAAACATGTCGGGTATGAGAGGTGTGATGTAAAGTTGGATGAAGGAGTACGTTTCATGATTAACATTGGTAAATAGGGACTGACCTGTGTCTTCCTGATAATGAGGTTGAACAGTAAAGAGGATCTGAAGAACTAAGCTCAAGTAAAGTGTAAAGAAGAAATCCTGTACAGTTTATGTAGACTGATTGAATTTGTTCTCAATTGAAATATGCATGTGATGGTGAAATTTTCTGTTGACAAACAAAAGATGTCAAATGCATTCAATGTCAATGAATTATTGTGTTTTTAGAATATGTGCTAAATAAAAATACATATTTTTGTACGAATTGGTTAGTATCCATTCAATGGGTGGAAGCAATGTCCTCTGGAATTATGTGTTATAGAGCGAACCAGTAGGACTATAAACAAGAGCTGCATAGGAATTAGCACAAAAAAGCAAGGGACCCCTTAAACATAGTTGTTTTACGAGTATGAATGAAGACGACTGTGATGCTGGAAATGCATCGGAGGGACAGGGCCTCCGTATCCTTGTCCTTTATTGCTTTTTATCTTGTGTTCTGTCATTTTTTTCCATGCAGGAGCTCATGTGGACCTCCTGGCAGCGCAGCTCTCTCTCTTTTGGTTCGGTGAACAGACCCATGGGATAACCTTATGGCACCCATGGGTAGGGGTGCAACCCTGTGCCCCTAGTGTATGTTTTTGGGCACCTGTGCGTGACCCACAGAGCTCCGTGCTGAAATGACTGGTGCCCAGAGCGTCCTCCATTTTGGGATGCCCAGGCCCTGTCATTGGAATCGATAGATTCCTGATGGAGACAAAATGGCCCCCATGACCTCTTGCCTTCCATCACCTGTTACCTTGATGTTCCCAAAGTCCCGTGAAGCCCTGTCCCTTCCCCCTGACTGGCTGTTGGGTGGAAGTTCCATATATGGTAGTGTGGGGGAAGTGCCGACTAGACTGGCTGGAGACTTCTCAAGGACCGTATGTTGTGTGTACGCCTGTGGGTGGGACCTGGGTGAATGGAGTTGTGACGAATACGCATTTTATGTTGTGGGTGTCTAGTATATGGTGTTTGACACAATGACTGCGACAGCCCTGCCCGAAACCAGTATGAATGCAGTATGGAGTGTTGAATGGCTCGGTACTTGTCCCAATACGCATAACTTGTTGTGAGTGTCTGGAGAGAAGTGAATGGCCTGAATGCACTGTGTGCCTGATTGGCTGCCTGCCTGCATGAATGCCCTTAGTCGTGATTGGATGCTTGAGTGTGACCAAGCGGAATGAATGGGAGATCAACAGTATATCTGGGGACCTCTCACTGCTAAGAATCGTGTTCAGAAGCTGAAGTCCACTACGACGAGTAACTGGAGTAACTGAAGCTTGATCTTGAAGCCCTGCTGGACGAGAAGAATTGCTGTTGGTCTCCTTCGCAATCTGAAAGCTGCTGTGCCTCAAGGACTGACCCAGAGAGGACCTGGTAAGGCGCCCTCTTCCCGAGCTATGAGGGACCATCGTGCACAGCTGATCGCTGCCTAAGCTCCCTGGTAGACAGACCTTCGACAGGCTGCCGACCCATTACAGGGATTGCTGTGGACTCCAAGGAGAAGCGCCCGGACTGTTGTCCGCCACTGTCGACGACCGGAGCCGCCATGCTCCCGTTTGCCTAAGAACTTCATTTGATCCAAGGATGCTCTCATCTGCATCGTCACTGCTGTATCCTGCTGGAGGAGGCCTGACCGTCGAGGTGCCGAGGAGCATCCGCCGGTGGGTTTCCCGCCACCTCAAGACCACAGAGACGCCGACGACTCGACGCCCTTGCTGGGCCACAGTTCTTCAACTCTTTGCGGTCCAGAATTATTGACATGAGGTGCCCCGCACGCCTCTTCTTTGCAGGACATTTACACTTCCCCATCAATGGCACCGCTAGGAACGACGCGGCCACTTCACCGTCGTAGCTCAACCTGTTCTCCGCCAGACGTTCGACGACCCGTGACTCCTGCCTGAAAGGGAGGACACTCAAGAAGGGCCGTCAAGTACTTTGGGGTTGCAGAACTATTGGAAAGTATAGTGAGAACAATATATGTACTGGGCTTGTATCTTTCTTCTACAGGTTTCCCAGGTGGGTGGATCTCCACACAGAACTGTGTTTAACCAGTATTCTGCCCATTGTTCAACCATCTTGCTTTCCTTCCTCTCTCTACTGCTGCTTTCCTCTTTATTTAATCTGTGTGTCATTCTGACCGCATGCACTTTAATGAGATCTGATAACGTTAGTGGTACCACTTTAGAACTGTATATATTTACCATTGTTGATTTCCGGAGTACAACGTGAGTTATTGTGATAGTGTACGTGACCTTGAATATTAATTATATAAAGACTGTGTTTTAACGGATACAGTGGGCCTCATCACGAGTTTGGCGGTAACCCTTAAATCCGGCGGTAGCGCTGTTACTGCTGGATTTAAGGGTCCACCAAATCAGAGGCTTCACCGGATTTCTCCCCAGCTCTGAGCTGGGGTGAAATCCGCTGAAAATTTGCGCTCATACCGCCGGCGGGAAATCCACCGGCGGTATGAGCGTGAAATTTCCCCATTGAGACCAATGAGGAATGGGGCATTCCTGAATGGGCTCAATGGGGAATGGGGATTTCCAAATCCGCCAAACCCATGATCTGGCGCTAATAGCACTGGTGGGTTTGGCGGTAGGGCAGATAGCACCAGTGCTATTAGCGCCGGCGTTACCGCCCAACTCGTGATGAGGCCCAGTGTGTGGACATTCCTTTGTGGGTGCTTGGGGACTACACTGTACTTATGAACCAGCTTGCATCACCTCTTGAGAAGCTAGGCCTTGATTGCTCGACTGCGTTACCAATAATAGAGGATCTTGGCAGGGGCCCTCTGTGCCTCTCCTCTACCATATAGAGAGCAGAAGTACAGACCCCCCCCTCTGGTCTTTACAACGACCTTCCGGGAGGGGTAGTGGAAGATGACAAGGAAGACAGCATGAGCAGTGTTATTCACCAACCATTCCTCTGGGGGGGCAAGCGTTGTTTCTCAACAGTCTGCAATGTCAGTGAGATCAGGAGCAAGTGCGGCATCCCGCAGGTTCCAGGCCTCTAAGTGGCCCAGTAATCTTTCCAGCTGTTAACGAGGTAGTGTCTAGAAAGCTCCTGCTAGAGAAGAGGAGACTGGCACTGGAGGAACATATACAGCGGGATAATCACCAGAGAGCTGCGCAAGCTGGCACTCAAAGAGAATTGGGCAAACAGATCCACCGCTAGCAAAAGCAGCGGTAGGGGCTCAAACCAGGGTGCCCGGAATAAGCCCTGGTGCCACAACCCTAAAGATTTAATGCAGGTTTATGAAGTGGGGAAGGACATTTTGTACTAGTTTGAAGTGCTTGAGCTTGCTTTTCAGCTACAGGAGGTGGGTGAGGTACTGTGGGGTGCAGCCCTGATGAGTCGCTTACCGACACCTGGGACTGATGCAAATCTTCAGTTAACTCCTGAGGAAAGGCCTGTTTTTGAGATCATGAAGGCGGTCCTACTCAGGAAGTTCTGTAAAACCCCTGAGCAGTATTCTCAAGAGCTTCAGAGAGCTCAGAAAGAAAAGTGGGCAGACATTTGAAGCATTCACACGCTTGCCGTTGAAATATCTGAGAGGGTGGGTGCCTGGTAACAAAATTCACACATTTAAAAAGGATGTACAATTTCATTGCATGTGAGCATGTACTGAATAATTGTGAGGTTGACCTACACCTTCATCTTGTGGACAAGACATTACAGACCGTAGGGAGCCTGCAAAGGCTGCCGACAGGTTTGCAAGTAATCCGGTTCAGAAAAAGGATCTGGAGAGCACACCCAATCCAGAAAATAAATCTTCAGACAAAAAAGTTAACAAGGATCGGAATGACAAAGGTCCAACCCACTCCTCTTCTAAGTCAGGTCCCCAAAAGAATGAAAGGAAATCCCCAAACCTTAGTTCAACCATTCACACTAAAAAGAGTCACCTCTAACTCTGGGACACATACATTTGCACTACCCAAAGATTGTTTCGTGTGTAAGGAGCTAGGCCACAGAAAGGGGGACCCTGCTTGAAAGGGTTTACCCAAGCAAGCCATAATGAATGCTGGACTCCATCATTAGTGTGGGCCTCCTAGAGAAGAACTTCCCACTAAGCCAAGGAGTGGTTGAATGTGGATTGGTTACATTGAGTGGGAATGGTACTGGGTCTCCAGAGGAGATCCCAGTACCCAATGATACTCAACTGTTCTTAGAATATATGTATATCAATGGACACAAAACTCCTGTGGTCAGAGACACTGCGGCAAGCATCATTGCCGTCACACAGCAGTGGTTGCAGCCACAAAAGTATATTACTGGGCCTGATTGTACAGTCTGGGGGTTTGACGGACAGAGTAAGTGCCCCTTGGTGATAGTAGAGTTGAAAGACTCAAACCCTGCCCCATGTCTGTTGGGTAATGATCTTCCTGACCCAGAGCTAGTCTTGGCGGCTAACAGATCAAGTGCCAAAGAGGCCACCAGATTGAAAACTCTGAGCCTTAGGGCCTGGAGTGCTTCCTGAAGGCTTACTGGAGGGACCAGGGGCGGTAGCTCCTGGTCCAGGTCCACATGCTGCTGAGTCACCTACTGCTGCGGGAGAGGGGCTAGTAGCCACTGAGTACTCTACTTTTGTAGCAGGGGACTCAGTGACTTCAGAGTTGCCTGGCACCGCACAGGACCCAGAGGAGGACAAGGTGAGTTCAGATCTGAAGGGTCTGTCCAAGCTGGATTTTTTGCATCAGCTGGGAGCACAGATTAGACTGACGTCTTTAAAGCCTCGAAAGTGTGTCACATTCTGGCAGGCCTGCAGAACAGGCAGAGGTACAGACTAAGGGCAAGGTCCCTGGACTGGTCAAAGGGTACTGTGAGGATGGACTCCTGTACAGTGAGCCAAAAGACTGAGGGTGAGGGCACCAGAAGGTTGGTGATCCCCCAATGCCACAGAAAGTTCCTTTTGTGATTGGTTCACCAAATTCCTTTCGCTGATCACTTGGGCGTGACTGACATCTGACCGGTTGTCTGCTCTCTTTTACTGGCCACAGTTCAGCGTAAAGGTAAAGGAATTTGTCCAGTTCTGCATGACTTGTCAGGCTTCTGGCAAGTCAGGTGGTGCCACAAAAGCCCCCTCAATTCCATTACCCGTGGTTGAGCAGCCTTTTACTCGGCATGAACATTGTGGGTCCATTGGATCCCCAAACCAACTCAGGGAACAGATACATCTAGTTGGGGATAGACCACACCACAAGGTACCCAGAGGCTCTCCCTCTGAGGCGCATCAAAGCCCCTGTGGTTGTGAAGGCTCTGATTGGGATATTCTCCCATGTTGGTTTCTCTCCCCTATATAAATCAGTCAGAATTCTTGACTGGCTTTGTCAGCGTTCTGAGAACTAAATGCTGCAATCACTTCTTGAAAGAGAAATGAAGCACCTGCATAGCTTCTGGATCACCATCCATGAAAATAACTCGGGTGAGGATTGAACCCTGGTTCCTCATCTGGCAAGCATTCTAATGTCAAGTCTACCAATGCTATGGGTATGAGGAGTACCTGTGCTTGAAAATGGTGTACCTGTATGTGTTGCGGCCAGGACATGCAGGTGCAGACATTTTCGGCTACTGTCAAATGAAACAGACACCTAGTGGCAAAAATAATAGATTGTGTTCCACACTGCTGTATTGGCTGTTTATCAGAGAAAGAAAAGAGGCCAAATGTGTTGGTGAGATGCACTGGCATAGCAGGGGCCCCCGCAGCCCTCGTGTTGTGGGGGTCCTCCCTACCCCATATCCAGGGGGAGGCCCCACCTTAGCCCTCATTCTGCCTAATGTCAGGCCTAGGGCTCAGCTGGGGCCAACTGCTGCAGGTTGGCGGCCTGGGAAGGGCGTGCTCTGCCTCTGGCTGCATTACGCATGTCAGACAGGAAGCTCTCCCTGCATCCTAATTCCGGTCTGCATGGAACACAGAGCCAGAGGCCTGGAGTGACAGAGCACTGAGTCCTGCGGACCAAGGGTGCCACTTGAAACAGGTAAGAAACCCTTTTTTTCATATATGTAGTGTGCGTGTGTATTATGCGCCTCGGATGTGCAAGTATGAATGCATGCATTCATATGAATGGTGTGCATGCGTGTATGGATGTGAGTGTGCATAGCATGTGAATGAGAATGCAGTGTGCGTGAATGTTCTGGCTGGGTGCACGCATGGAGAATGCACTGACATTTCTGGGTGCGCACATGAGAAAATGTGAGAGAATGTGAATGGGTGAGTGACTGTTGAGTGAATTGGCATTAATGTCATTGTGTATGAATGCTCTGGGTGGGTGCCAGTGTGGTGAGTGAGGTGTGAATGTTCTGGGTGTGAGTGAATGTGAGACAAGGTATATGGATGGGTGAATGGATATGAAGGTGATTGTATGTGAATGTTGTGGGTGCCCACGTGAAGAATGCAGCGTGAATGTTCGCAGTGCGAATGTGAGTGAATGTAAGAAATGGTTTATGGGTGAGGGAATGATGGGTGAATGGGTATGTCTGTGGTTGTGTGTACCTGGAAAGCTCTGGGGATTAAAGGGGCACTGAAGCATTTTTGATATTTCCTCAAAGTGACATGGCATGTTCTACTGGAATTTTTGGGCAAAGCCAACTAGATGTGTCATAGGCAAATTCTGTCACTTTTTACGGGCAGCTGTGATAAAGCAAGCATGGCAAGTGTTCTTACTTACATCTTTAAACATTCTTACTTGGTTAGATTGGCATTTTGGTGCAGTCTGCCTAGCTATTTCTTCCTGTGTCATGACATTTTGTACTGGGTTTCTATGATAATAAGCATGGTACATGTTATTATGTGGCTAGAATGACATTTTGGTGCAGCCAGTCTATCCATTTCTTACTGCTTCATGACATGTTTTACTGGCCATCTGTAATAAAGCAAGAATTCTAAGTGTTACTACACGTCTAGACTTGTCTAAATTGGAGCCAGTTTGGACATGTTTTCATTTTGTAGCATGGCATTTTTAATGGCAAAGCCAACAGGAGTATGTTCTTATGTTGTGAGACGATTCACAAGGTGTCGTCACTTATCTCCAAGGGGGGAGCATTTCTCATGAGGCTAGGGAGGTGAGGCTGCTACCCAATAGTCCCCTGGGGTGGTTTAATGCGGGAGGACCTCATGGGGAGGAACTCCCTCCTTGGGGACAAGGACAACCATCTTGGGGTTAGCCCAGTGAATAATTAAACATCTCCACATTCTCTAGCCCATCCTTCCATCCCAGACCTTGTTGAAAGCAGAAACATACTATTGTGATGCAAAAGAAACAAATGGCTTCAAAAACAACAAGACCAGGAAGATCACAGAAAACACAGACTGATCCCAATACTGGCATTAAGATGAGGTGGCCGCGAAGAAGCATAGAGATCAACCTGTGAAAAGTAAAAGGGCCTTTGATGGCCCGCCCCTCAAGAACAGGCTACAAAGTATATAGACAAACAATGGACAATGGTTTTTGTCAGTCCCAGTGTGGAGCTCAGCTGCAGCACCTGCTGGGAGAAGCAACAGACATGGTGAGCATTCGGCACAGGAAATCCAAAGTCCGGTTGTCGACCCGAAGAGAAGAGGAACTGAGGACGCCAGTCGTCGGCCAAGTGAGCCCTCACAGGGTTCCACAGGAGCGGACCCGTGCATGATACCAAGGACAAGAAGAGTTGGGTGGCCCAGCAGCTGAAGACGCTGCAGAGCTGCAGAAGCAGACAGGCAAAGCTGAGCCAGCCGAGAAGTCGAACTGCCATCCCTGAAAGCTCCAGTGACGTGCCGAAGCTGGAAAGCGGGTAAAGGGTGGTATGGGAGACCTGGAGGGGACGTGGGGATGCAGGCAGGAGGCATGCAGGCAATCCGTACCTGGCTTCCAACTAGGCATACCGCTGACAGACACCCAAAGGGTCCAGAGTGTATTGACCCCCCCCCATACCAGCGGGGAAGAGAAGCCCACTGGCCAACAGGGAAGGGTCTGGGACCCTGTCCACTGTTACAGAGAGTTAGTAAGTGGAGACCACTGGTCCTACAAAAAGAGTCTGGGACCCTAACAGAAATAAACCAAAGCATAGAGGAAGTCTTCCTCATTATAGTGGCGGAGAGAAGTCCTCTAGTTACAAGAGAAGGGTCTGAGACCCCAACGTGAATAAGCAAACCTCTCGAGGGAATTTCTACTCATCACAATGGTCAAGAGGAGACCACTAGAGCCTAGAGAAGGGTCTGGTATCCTAAAAAGATTTGGGACATTGTTGAAAACAGGTCACAGTGACAAAGTGTGTGTCAATCTGGAAGCAGTGAGAAATAACTGTATCAAAAAATACCAGTAGAAGGGATTCATCCTCCTGGTACCAAATTAGAAGTTTTGATAGAAACGCTAGGGGAAGGGAATCATTTCCCCTGGTCTTGTGTGGAATTGTGCCAAAGCATACCAAGAAAAGGGAGGCATTCTCTTGGTCCTGAACTGAGAGTTGAGGTGAAGACGACAGAGGAAGACAGTCATTCCTCCTGGCCTTGTTTAGAATTGTACCAAGCTATACCAGGGGGAAGGGAGTCGTGTACCTGGTTTTATTGGCAAGTGTGCAGAACTACACCAGGAGAAGGGAGCCATTCTCCTGGAGGGTACATTGTGTAAAGTGACTGAAACCTGCAAGCCGGGGGAAGGGAGTCATTCCCTTTGGTATATTTGTTTACAGAGATCATTTTGTTGAACCCCATCCAAGAAGCAGGAGAAGGGAGACATTCTCCTTAAAGAAGGAATAGTTTACCGTTTTAGTTGTAGTGCGAGAGACAGACGTAGGTTGTGACACAGGGCGGTGGATTTTACTTTGACGAACGTTCTGACAGACCCTTTTAGAGTTAGTTTTGAGGCAGGGAAACCCCTATCAGAAGTTATAGATAGTAAAGATCTTTTTCACCTAAAGACCAAAACCATGCCACCTATGTGTCAGCATCCTTCCTTGACACCCTTACAAGGGATACTGGCAAATATTGGCAGGCCCAGGTAGGCATGTTTTCTTATAGTATCATTGCTGGAAGTATCCGCAAAGCAAGCATGTGTATGTTCTTAGATGGTAATACTGGCAAGTATTGTGAAGCCAGCATGGAAATGAATGGGCACAGGTATTTTTATCCTCTCATCCTCTCTCTCTACTCTCTCCTTTACTGCCGGCCCCCCTGTGGCCACCTCTCCTCCCTCTTTCTCTTCCTTTCCTCTGTTCTCCACTGACAAGGTTTCTAGACTAGTCTGATCTATGAAAGTCTCAGCAAAACAGGTTCTTCCCTGTTCTTCCAAAACCATCGAGGACCACATTGACACCCTCGCTCCTGCATGACTTCTGCAACCACTCCTTCGCCACTGGAGTCTTCCCTTCCCCCCTGAAGCACTCTTTTGTGCACCCTCTTCTCAAGAAACCCTCAGCCAACCCCTCCTGCCTGGCTAACTGTCACCCGATCTCCATCACTCCTTTCCTGGGCAAACTCCTGGAAAAGCTGGCCATCTCCCAGCTTAACCTTCACACTGAATCTGTTGGTTGCCTCCATGACCATCAGTCTGGCTTCACAACAGCCAGAAGCACGGAAACTGCTCTCCTGAACATCTGTGAAGACCTGCTCTCTAACCTTGGTTCTAATCTCCCCTCTGTCCTCATCTTACTCGATCTCTCCTCTGCCTTTTGTTAAGGATTTCCCCCTGCAATGCTCCCTCAAACCCCAATCACGAAATGGGTGGCAAAATCAGGTTTGAAAACCTTTGCAATTGCATAAATGACTCTCGGAATTGGTAAATAATTAATTTACATGTGCGGCTGAATAAATGAGGTAAATATAAGTGATACAGTATCAGCAATGTAAGATCACTAGCAACTACAAGGCAAGGTACTAACAAAGGGCATATAGTTCAAAAATCCACTTGAAAGTAAGAACACAGTGCAGCCAAAATCACAAGTTGGAAAGTTGCCTTTTCCTCTTTTTACAGTATTAAATGTCAAAACGGTTTGGAAAAAAAGAAACGGGTGTAATAGACAGAATCGGAATGCGGTTTCTAGGCTGGGTGATAGACGCACATCACAGGGAAAAAACGAAAGTGAAAGAGGGACTCTAGCTGAATAACTGGATGAGATTTTCAATGTGAAGGGAAATTCAGTTTCAGAAAATAAAAGCAGTTAACAGAGAAAATCGGTTTGGAAAGAAAAGCGACAAGTGCTACTACAACTATATCTTTGTAACTAGATTATCAAGAAGATAACGCTGGCCATGAAACAGGTTAAGCGGCCATCTTAACCCTCTTCACGCTGCGTGTCTCTTTATGTGGAAATTAATTAATTTACTCCAAATATGACTAAGGATTTATGCAATGGACTAAAGGGATGGGAAAGAATGGTGCCAACACTTGAAATTAAGAAACAAGATACACAGAGTATTCAGACTATCTTAAACAAGTTATCAGGGTATGGATGGGATTACTTAGAAGGTGGAACCAAGAGAAGGTATCAAGATAGGGTAGGCTATGTATTGTTTTGGCATGGGGAGATACTCACAATCAACGCTGAGTTTGGTATTTGGGACAGCCAACCGGGTTTCTGGACTCAAGGGATCTGGTCACGGCATCATGGCAAGACTCTCCTAGCAGAAAACAGCTGGGCCTGTCTAGTCATGGCACAGCTGCATTCAGGTAGTGGGGCAAAAAGCTGGTCTGGTCACAGGATACTCTCCAAAAGGGTACCACAGCTTTTCTCCCTTTCTCCCTGAGTTAGTGGGATTTTTGTATGGGGTTTAGTACTGAAGGGTGATTCTGCCTGGATAGGGTAAGCTATGCTCTGGCTTGGCAGTTGATCTGGAATATGCAGGATGAAGATGAAATGTCTGGATATGCAGCAGCTGGAAAATTCAGATGAGTGTCTGCCTTGTCTCTGTGAGCTTCCCCCTTTAATAAGGCAGGTGACATCACAGGATTTACTGTGGGGCAGAACTAAGCCAGACCTACCCCTAAGAATCGGATATGTCAGCCTATGTCATGTCGCCTCCCCCCTGGAAGCAGATTGGGCTGGAGGAGGGGACTGAGTTTTATGGTGTGCGTTTTTATGAGGTACAGAGCCATCCCCCAGTCATTTTTGCCAAAAATCAGTTATGCCATAAATTGCACATTTTTACAGTTGTGGCACTTTTGTAAATCACATAGGGAAATGATATATTCCACACAGAGCATGGCAGCCCAACCCCCAGGTTTGTATGACATTGTTTCATCGTTCTAATAATTTTTTTCGTTATTTTCAGTGGGAAATATTTCACTTGCAATTCTATAACTTTATACATGTGTACATATTATCATAAGGCATGTTAGTATTTAATTTCAAAGTGGCACCATATACACTTTCCTCATAATATACAATTTTTGCCATTTCCAGTTGCAGTAATAACAGCCTTAAAGTTTATTAATTAAAATAGTCTTTTGAGCCCGATGGCCAGCATTGTCTCCCTAATAAGGGCATAATTTCCAAGGTTGCTCTGGAGTTGGCTTTGCAGCCCCCCAGTTGCAGTTGAGGGGAGGTGTTACTTTCAATTTCACACCTAAATGTCCTGGAACTCTATTGTAACAGGCTCAAGCCCAGCCACAAAGTCTGACGAGCGTGTGAGATGCTTCCTCTTGGTCCATTCATAGGTTCAAAGGGGCTGGCCCCTTTGGGGGAAGGCACATCCTGTTACCAGCAAGCAAATGTGCTTTGAAGCTAAGCAGGATAACCTGTTCTGTGGTTTCCCCAGTAAATGCACTTATTTATTTACTTATTTATGTTTTAATCAGAAGCACGCCTGTTGAAATAAAACATCCCATAAATGTTTTCAAACAAAACCCCCTGACATTTCTAGCCAAGGACAGGGCCTTTTTCAACAGACATTTTTCTTGTTTGCAAAAGCAACCCTTTTTACACGTGGTGAATTTTCCTTTTTCTGTCACCTCTCAATGCAGTTTTCTCTTCCATCTAGATTCTAAACATTGTTTGCAGCCCTAGTCAGTTTCTCTTACACAGCAATCTGTTCAAGGCAAAGATCCACTGATACTGACATAGGCACAGAGGAATAGGACTTCTTTTGAAGAGTTCAGCTGTGATATTTTGTTGCAAAGTGAAGCCTTTTTCCCTGATGGCTTGGAGTAAAGTTGTTTGTGATTTCACAGATTTTGCCTGAGACAGCCTGTCATTCAGTGAGAAATGCTTTTTTTTGCTGGAGCACAACCTGAATGTGGCTAAGCATAGCTGGGTCTCACTGGATCAGACGTGTGTATTGTTGAACAGATGAAAAAGGGCATCGGGCTCCATCATTTTAGTGGAAAATATTCCCTTTTTCAATAGGAAATGTTGAGCTAGTAGCAAAGAAGCGCAGCTTTTCAATTCCTGTCTTTGGTGCGCGTAAGGAAACACACTGGCTGCCTTTCTTGGTGTGTTCCCTGTTCCATCTTGCCCAATAGGTGCTTGGCAAAGACGGCTCAGCCATAATTTTTGTCGCTGCAAAATGCAGTTTTAATACAAGGGAATTGCGCTCAAAGGAGCCTGCGCCGCCATTCTGCCGGTAACTGCTGAAGTGCAGATTGATGATGGAGGGGAATTCTGCTGGGTGGATAAATGTACCCCACAAATTGACACAGTCAACCATGCCATCCTGCTCAGTCGTCTCCGTGATGACCTGGGTATCACCGGCCTGGCTGACCTTGTTCCTCTATGATCGACCCTCCCAGGTCCAACTTGGGTCCTTCCTTTCCTCTATCACACTCTCTACCTGTGGTGTTCCCCAGGGGTCTAAACTCTCTCCATGGCCGTTCAACCAATACCTGGCACCTCTCGCCCACCGCATTGCCGCTCTCTGCTCCAACTTTCAGTGCTATGCGGATGACACTAAGCTAGTTTTCAGGCTCCCCGCCGCAAACCTCTTTTCCTTCTTTCATCTCTGACTGACTGCTATCCAGGAGTGGTGTGCCACCAACAATCTCTGCCTTAATGCCAGTAAGACAGAGATTCTACTCATCAGCACACCTGCACCCTCCCTTGGCCCTCTTCCTGGTCCCACTAGTGAGGCTAAGAAGCTTGGGGGTTGTCTTCAACTCCACGCTCTCCTTTTCTCCTCAAATCTCTGGCGTCTCTAAGAAGTACTACCAACTGCACCTCCTCAGAGGTATCCCTCCTTTCCTATACTTCCCCCCAGATGTTCACTGGCTCTAGGGCTCTGGTTCTCTCTAGGCTGGACTTTGGCAAAAGCCTCTTTCTACATCAGTCTGCTTCTACTCTCCGCTCTCTGCAACTCATCCAGAACAGGACTGCAAGACTTGTCCTTGGCCTCAAGCCCAGAGATCGTATCTCTGCAGCACTGAAATCTCTGCATTGGGTCCCAGTGGCTGCAAGGATTAAGTTCAAGACCCTCTGCAATGTCCATAAGGCCTTCTGGGGCCTGGATCATCAATACCTCCAACTTTCTCTTTGTAAATACCATCCTACTCAAGCTCTTCGCTCCTCTACCTCCAACTCCCTCAGGGTCAGTCGCTTCTCCAAACAACAAGTTGGTGGTAAATCTCTTTCTTTTCTGAAACTCGAGGAGAACCATCTCCAGTTCCGGAAGCACCGGAGCACTTTCCTCTTTGCTTCTGCCTTCTCTTCCTCTCCCCTGCTGATTTCCTATCTGCACTGGTCCCCTAGCTACCCTCTGATTGCAGGCTCAGGTCCCACACTCCCTCCCTGCAACCGGTGCACTTGGGTCTGTATCTGTAACCCTACAGTCCCCCTACCTGCACTTTTGGACACATGCTGTCTGCACTTACCCTTGCACCTTCCGCCTGAAGGCTGCACGCCTTGTTATTGTTTTGATCCCATGTACAGCACTGCCCCCCTCCCCTTTCCCCTGCCACTTTTCCCCTCCCCCGCACTTGCGCGATCTCAATGTCACTTGGCCTAGTACAATCGTTGTCTCTGTCCTCCCTCTGTTCCCCCTTCCTTGCCTAGTTGCGCCTTGAAACACTTATGTACAGGCACGTTACAAATGCCATATCATATACTGGTATATATTGTGGGGAAAGGCATTGGGAAATTGTCCTGTGCACTCTTGGTGTCTTAAATCTATTGGATTTTTTTCATGTCCTTCAAAGCCGATTGCAAACTGTCGGACTTTTCGGCCAATTTTGCACAGAAAGTGTGCTACATACAGGGGAGTTGCTAGGTCTGGCAAAGACCCGGGGCTAAGCTGATGTCAGAACTGTTGAGACTGGGGGCTAGCTAGTCTCTTGGCTGTAGCTCCTGAGATTCTATCCGGGGCTACAACCAAAAGATCAGGGGCTATAGCCCCCTTAGCCCCCCCTAGCAACGCCCCTGGCTACATAATGCATCATTTTAATCCATTATTCAACCCCCCTCCTTTGTTGGTTGGGGCTGCCTCGCTACACTCTGTCGTTCTCACATACTTGTGGCAAATGTTTACAACGCTCAAATTAATAAATTCAGCAGCCACCACTGGATGGTGCATTTGGGGACGAGGAGCCAGGCACAATGCCCCTTTGTTTCTAGTGCAGTGCGTGCCCCTGCAACAGCATTATCATCATGGGCATGGCAGTCCAGAGTGTGGCATGGCCTATGCTTTGTTGAGGAGGATGGCCATATCGGTTGATGACAAAGAGCAATCTGTACGTATGTCGCTCTCAAGTGCAGTACAAGAAGAAAAGCACTAGGACAGGGGCGAGTGTATAGCCTCTGCTTCTGTACTTAACACTCTCTCTCCCTGCTGAATCAACAGCAAGCCGATATATGACAAGCAGTTATTCACTGTTCCCTGCTAGGATGGGCCGAAGCCAAGCAGGATAATAATCACTGGCGTAGCTCATGTATTACAGGTGACCTATTATGCGGGTTTAGACAGCGAATCACATTATGGGCAGTACACCCATAAATACAAGGAAACAAACTTGTTATATTCCCAGTGATGAATTATATTGCTAAAATACAGTAAATGACATGGTAAACATTCCAGGGTGTTAAATGACTGCTATTTTCACATTACAGGCAGTAATGCTTCTCTGCTACTGCAGCAATCGAGCCCACAATTTAGGCATTAGTCATTTTCACAAGGCTTAAACAGCCCATTTATATACCAATAAAGAATACTTGCAGCAGTATATGCAACCAACTAAGCTCGAGAGGGTCTAAAACACTGGGACAGGATTGCCTTGTAAAGGGCAATACATGCTGCATGGGGTTTAGCTGAAATACGCTTTGTAGGCAGGGAAAGCGGCTAAAATCGGTAGGCTCACGAAGATGTCAATTAATTAGAAAACATTTTGAGCTTAACACAATGCAAAGTTTCAAACATGGCACATGTCATATATATATCTATATATCTTTATCTCCGCAAAGCGATGTACACAAGGGGCATAAACATGCATCATACGCGCACATCGGGAACATTGCATGCACATAGGAAAACAGAGAAGGGAGCCCTCAACCCAATGCAAACATTGTTAGTTGCATAAAGCACTATGAAACAAACAGAGAATGCTGCCTCAATTGCAGCTGATAGCACGCTTCCAGCAGGGCACCCATCCGCCCACTGCCTCGTGCACCGTAGCCTGATGAGGGAGGGCTGCAACTTGCTGTTGCAAAGTGAGACCAGGAGTGACCAAACGAACGGTTGAGGCATTTGCAGAGTGAAACTGTTTTCGGTGTTGCAAGATGTTCACATTGGAGTACCTGTTACTCGACCCATTTCTCAAGAACCTGAATCGTATTCAATGGTACTAACCCTATTCACGGATGATGCCTCCAAACGTTCAGGTAGTTGCAGCAATAGCAGGTATGTGATCCACATGTCAAGCTACTGGCTGACCAGGAATGAGTTCAACATCTGTGCTTCCCACTATCATGATTTCGGCACCTCTGGCTTTTCAGTGGTGTGCAATTCAACAGAACAAATAGACCAAGACCAATTGTGTCAGACAAACACCATACAAAAGTTGCAGGCAAAATAAAACAGGTTTCATATACAAAAATATATACATTTGTAATAGTTTCTTGTATGCTATATGCACAAAATGAACACTCAAACTAGTTTTTGCCTGCACATTTTATATGGTGTCTGCCTGACACAATTGGCCTTGGCCTTTTTGTTCTGCTGAATTGCATTTATTAGCCTGGATCACCAAGATCGTACCAGGTACTGTGAGAAACCTGAAGGTGTCCCACCCGCTAGTCCCCGTGGATCTGTCATCCAGGTAGCCAGGTCACAGCCATCACCTTTGGATCCAGTTCCTGTGGGTGGACCAGTGCGGGAAGAACACCTGGATGAGGGGTCTTTGGGGAGTGAAAGTGGGACACCAAAGGGTGAGACACAGTATGCCCTTCCTCAAAACACCTTTTCTCCATCCTACCAGTTAGGGTACCATGGAAATCAACCCCCACTCCTTTCCAACACGAACACTTTGAAATAGACAGCCCACCATGAGCGACAACGGACTAACACCGGAGCTGTATACCTGACCTGTCCCAACACCATGGTCAGGGAAGATCAGGCAATTACGGATTATTACACACCCCTGACCTCCATTACACTTCCCCACACAGATAAAAGGTGGAGCAAACACATTGACCGAGGCAAAACACACGAGGAGACAGCAGTTCCAAGATGTCAGTTTAATACGAGGAGAAAGACAGCGAGACCAGAGAGGGTCACAAGAAGGGAAGTACCCTTGAATTCTAAAGACGCTACTTTTGTGAACCTTGGAAAGTAAGAAAGCGAAGACCAGGAACAAAGGCCGATCTAACGTGTAGAGCGTGTCTGAGGCTCTCCTGTGTTGATAAACCAGGTGGGGAGGAGCGATTGCCACCGTGGTACTGTCCTTAGCTCCTACAACAAAGTGGCATCAGAAAAGACAGCACAGCCAGTGAGTCAGAGAGACATATCAAACCAGCTTGTGTTTCGCACCAAGGTTGCAAGTGGTAACTTTGTATAAAGATAACTGTGTGAGAGGCATTTCCAATTAGCGACGCAAATATAATTCAAAGCGATCCAGACTGATTTAACTTTTGGAAGGTCAAGCAAAGATATCATATACAGAGTGGTCCGGTGCCACGTGGGTGCTCATTAGAAAGTCTTTATTAAGTATACAACTGGTGCTGTATGTTAAGAAGGAAGATTGAGATCGAAATGGGCAAACAGCGGATCAAGATAAACCCTGTGTACATTTGAAAGTCTTTGATCGAGTAAAGTGCATAGACATTGGTCTGTGCCTGTCTGAGGGAGACTGATGTGAAAAGGATCTGAGCCCGGCTGAGGGGGATCTAGGGTGAACCGTGTGTTAGGGATAATTTTCAATTCTGTGCTAATTTCCTCCCACCTTAGAGACCCTCAGCTGGACTTAGGACCTTTTAATTTTAACTCCTGTGAACCCATAGGCCCTTTAAACGAGGCAACAATATATTGAATGGCTGGGGGATGCAGAATTTACTGTGACACGAATAATAAGACAGACTCAGGAAGTTGGCAAAACATAGCTGTTTTAATATCAATTGTCTAAACAGGGAGTACAACGGACATCAACGGACGTTTGCTCAAGTCTCTCAACGTTTTACATGAAAAAAAACATTTATATAGCAAAAAATCATCATTGATGTCATACTACGTGGCAAAATAAGAAAAACCTAACTCGGATTGTGGTTGGTCTACGGGGAACATCTAGGTATTCTTCTATGGGGGATAGGATTATGATTGGGTGTCTATAGTCAGGTGGACAACTTATGGTCGCGCCTTGAAACACTTGTGTATAGGCGCGTTACAAATATCATATCATATCATATGCCCACCCCTAGTGCAAGTCATCTTCATTGTCATCACATATACGTTTCATGGGTCTCAAACTATAGGGCTCTTTGCTATGTGGCCCTCTATTATTGGTTGGCACGCTTGCACCCTTCTGGAATATTCCACTAGCTACCAGCACGCAAGCTGGTACCAGAGGTGCTTGTGGGTGGACTTGCCCATGCCTTCCCACCAAATTAGCCCATCATCCATCATCACTCCTGCTGTCTGCCATTCGAATCGTCTTTGAACTTGGCCTTGAGAATATTATTATTATTAATATTATTAAGTATCACTGTGCTTGAGAATATTAAGGAGTGCAAGCACGTTCTTATCTTCACTCTTGACGGAGCTTGCCCAAAGTCAATTTCCATCTACCTTATGTGACAGGAGACCATGTGTTAGCTCCTTTTTCGTATTTAATACTATTAAATTAATACAACTTGGCATTCAGTGTTTTTCCATTGAACAACAACAGGAGCTTGTCTCGGTTCTCATGTTCATTGTATCTTCTCAAATGGATAACCTGTTTCTTGGCTACCTCAACCCTTGGCACTGGGCCAGACAAGCATTCTCTATTCTTCCTCCACATTCAGCTGTCTTTCTCTGCAGCGCCACACTTTCAGCCCTTTTTGCTCATGGGGTCCTGGTTTGCTAAAATGTGATGTAGAACACCCATATATATATATATATATATATATATATATATATATATATATATATATACATATATATATATATATATATATATATATATATATATATATATATATATATTCAGTGAAAAAACTTTGTTAAAAGGGACGTTATGGTTAAGTTGCACTACTAAAAACCTATCAAATTCAGTAAAAAAACTTTGTTAAAGGGACGTTATGGTTCAAAGTAGAAATGAAAAACCCCTGAAATTCAGCAGTTATGGTAAAATAAGCAACCATAACTCGCGCCACCGTGCACTGCTAACACTAACACCCAGGACATCAAAGATGACATCACAAATGTCATTGATGACATCACATGTGCATTTACTTTTCATGAAAACTCTGTAGGAGGGATTCTTATAATGTTGACCAAAAAGTGTCAAGGATCATTTGAATAAATATCATGAGCTAATTAGTGCATTAAGCAATGCATTGATATAAATAGCATTCTATTATGAAGTTCTATCCAGTATACTAAGCAACTCATGCAGAAACCTAGGCAGTGTGTGCAGTATACATGATGAAGGTGCAATATTCATAATCTTGCCATGTAGAATAATGAAATGATAACTGCTTTCTTATTAGAGTTTTGCGTACTGTGAAACATGTAATAAGTAGCTAATAAAACCCACTTAATACATAATTACACTTAATACAGACAAAACACAAAGAGACAACAACACATACAAATATGAGTATATACAGGGACAGAGAAGTAAGCAAAAAAGCAGAAGTAGTAGCAGAAAGAGTTCATAACCTAACTGATTATCCTTATGCATAGAAATGATTGCTCTGTTTCAAAGCTGCTACTTACTGTATGTATGTGTATGAAATGATGTCAGTGAACCCTAAGGAAAGGAGTGTGAGTACAATGTATACAAATATGAGCATATACAGGGAAGGTATAGTAATACAAATAAAACTATGAGAAAATGCTGATAACTCTAATGATTATCTTCATGCACAGAAAGGATTGCTCTCTTTCAAGCCTGTGTCTTCCGCTATATATATGTTTCATATGATATGACTTGACCCTAAGTCTACAAATATAGTACCTTTTCAATTTTTACTTCCTGACTGTTACTGAAGAAAACTATGTGGCTTAGATATGTCAGTAAAGGAAAAAAAGGGAGAGCCAGCCATGTGATGTCATCAGTGATGTCATCAATGACATTTGTGATGTCATCTTTGATGTCCTGAGTGTTAGTGTTAGCAGTGCACGGTGGTGTGAGTTATGGTTGCTTATCTTACCATAACTGCCGAATTTCAGGGGTTTTTTGGTTTTACTTTGAACCATAATATCCCTTTAACAAAGTTTTTTCACTGAATTTCATAGATTTTTAGTAGCACAACTTAACCATAACGTCCCTTTAACAAAGTTTTTTTACTGAATTTCATATGTTTTTAGTAGCCCAACTTAACCATAATATCCCTGACTTTACATACATGTAAAATACAACATACTGAACCCCTAGCTAGTGATTTCGATGTCCGCGGACTACCGCCAAGTCCGCGGACATATTGAAAATCTGAGCGTGGTGAATATAAATTTAAATAGTGTGCCCCATTTCCCTTTTGAGGTTGGCTCTGAAAAGAGCCATTTTTTTTGCAGATGCTTGACAGACACCTGTTATTTTGTATTTTTTTATTTTTCTTACTTTACTCCTAAAATCTTCACATAACCTTCTCCAAAGCAACCCTTACATTCCAAAACAGAATGGCATTTCCCATAAAAGATAAGGACATGCCATCTTCTTTAAAATAAACAGCATTACTGGAATCAATATTCTCATTATTACAGAAGAACATACCAGCACTAAGCATGAAGGCACACATGCCTCGGTTGATTACACACCTAGCATTGTTTTGCTGAGGAAAAAAAACGGAACTATTGTACCATATTGCCCTAGGTACTAATCCAGAAAAAATACTTTGGCATTTGGAAGGATGTTCATTACTGCTTGAACCAAATGTTCCAAATCTGCCAACAAAGTAGGGGCAATGACATAGCCCAAATGGAAAGCACCATAGTGCAAAACTACCACATGGGGACTGTTGATCCTGCCCATATCTTCACAAACTTGTACAATTCCCTGTACATTGCACAGTGCTCCACACCACCTCCACTCCTTTAACATCAAAATTCTTTGCAACATGCCTGCATTGAGCATACTGTTGTAAACCATGCACAAACATATCTCCAAGCACCAACACCCTGACTTTCTCCACTTCTGCCTTCTTCACTGCACACAGTCTCTTTGAACACAAATCCACAACCTCAACATCTGATTGGCTGATCCCTACAGTCTTCTTTCCATGCTGGATTTGCTGGAAAACCCGGATGTAGCACGCCCTGTCCGCAGACCGCATAACTCTTAGACAGCCCTTCTACCATTTCCACTTCATTCTCTGTGCCATTCCCTCATTGGATACAGCTAAGCAGGCACACAATACGGAGAACGTCCTCAGAACACCCCCATGTTGTTTATTTTCAAACATTTCAGGACACTGCGAGTGTTCTTAGAACACATTCAACTTGCTAGCGAACAATATGGACAACGTCCTCAGAACACCCCCATTTTCTTTATGTACGAACATTTCAGGACACCGCGAGTGTTCTTAGAACACTTTCAGCTTGACAACGAACAATACAGACGTCTTCAGGACACCCCCTGCGAACATTCCAGGACCCCATGAGTCTTCTTAGAACACTTTCAACTTGACACCGAATCCATTCTGTTTATTTACGAACATTTCAGAACAGCCGTGTTGTCCGCAGAAACATCAAACACAACAAAAGTGTCTAGCACATAAAAAAACAGAACATTGAACCTATCTCATACTCCCCCACCCTCCCCAAACACTCTTACACACCAACACACTCCACTAAATACAATTTTTAATCCAAGTTTCACTGCGCTGTCCGCGGTCGTCCGTGAATGCAAGATGGCGGGCGCTACAGAAAATCTGATGTGCTTCACGCACCACACGTCCAATCATCAAACACGTCGCATGTCCGCGGACATCACGCAAGCTGCTCGGCCAATCAGGGCACTGTCCGCGGAGCGAACCGGGAAGTCCGTCTGTGGAGCGAACGGAGATATCACTAATTTTTTTGCCTTAGATTTTGGTCATTTTAAAAAAGAACTACTGGACGGATTTACACCAAATTTGCAAAAGCATGCTTTCGGGACCAAGCCCCCGCTCCTGCCGCAAATTTGGTGTAAATCCGTCCATCGGTTTGGGCTGTAGGCGTGCACAAAGTTTTTTCCCATTATGTCTATGGGAAAAAAGAACATTTTTGGGACCCCCCCTATAACTTTTCCCCCCTGGATCAAACCTCTCCAAACTTTGCAAAAAAATTCAGAGTGGGCCATATACTTTTTTTGGCAAAGTTTGGTGAGGATTCGTCCAGAGAGAGCGAAGTTATAAACCACCCAAAAAATGCTCTTCCTATGGAAACACCAACTTAACCATAACTACATGGACGCTACCGCATCCATGTAATATTAATATATATATATATATATATATATATATTCTTTTGGCGGCACCACCTGCAGTCTATTCACGACGTATAGCCAGCCTTCAGGATTACTTAGTCTACTTGCGATACAGCATCTGTACAGTTCTAAAATTATTTGCATTTTCTTCAGTGCTCTTCGCACGTGCAATCTTCATTCCATACATGAAATGTTACTCGGCTCTTCACTTCATCAACAGATTCTATAAGGTCTATATACTTTTCTTGCTTGGCATCTCTTCTTGGTGCGTAATCGCTGCTTCATGTGACGTCACCATCCTCTTGCCTTCATTGCTTCACATTTCTTCAAGAACCTCCTTTAAGAGACTGTCATCTCTCTGTGGGTACATCATGTAGTGCTTTCTCAATGGATACCTTGTTTTGAGGATTCTTCGTGGGATAGGTACCTGTAATGGTGTTGTACATGTTGCAATTTCTGGCTCCCAACATATAGGCAAAATAGGGGTGGGATTTCCAGTAGAAGCACTTGGCTCCTCTTCTACACTGCCCCTCTGGTTGATTCGACCACTCTCACCTGCTTCCACATCTAGAGATTCTCTCCTGAAAAAGTGTTTCTTTGGAGTCCATATCTTCACTACTCCTTTCAGTGATCCTGCTGATTTTACATGCTCATCAACACTCCAGGTCATGTGGTTACATTGTCCATTCGAGCTGCAGTAGATCCATCTTCCCACATACTTCTTGTGGTTTCTTGTATACAGGAACTTCATTCCATCAGGTGCTAGAATACTTGCTTCTACATATTTTCAGATGTCTTCATCTGGCAGCTCCTTGGATCCAAACCCAGACTCAACATTGATAATGATCTTCATTCCTACTGCTTTCTTTGTCGTCTTCTTGCACTGTGTGATTATCATTCTGATCACACAGAATCCAAACATGATCATCACCAATAGTTCTTAGAGAAACTTGAAGATATTTGCCATCCAGTGAGGAACTCATGAGAAGATTGATGCAAACCAGCTGTCATCTGCATTATCTTCTGCCTCATCTTCCATCTTGAATTGCAAGTTCGTTCGCGTTGTTATGGCCTCTGTCAAAGTCCCATTCTCGTCATCGTGAGGAGGTATGAATGTGCAACATGTTCCTCCGATTTTGGCACAAACACCTCCATCTATTGCCGTAATCATGTCATGGACCTATCTGCTCTGCAGGGTCATCATTCTTATAGCTCTCAATTCTTCCTTGACAGCGTTGAATCCCTTTATGGTAGTGTAGATCATCTACAAGAGCTCCCAGACAGTGATTTGCAACCACTTTGCATTCGCCATCATCTGGATCCCTGGCATGAAGATACTCGTGACTACTGCAGCAGTTTGATTGAACAACCTGTGATCATATGGAATTGAATCAAAGGCTTCTATGGACTTAGCTGAAAAGTAGTTCTTCCTCTTTGCTCGACTGAGAAATCCAAATGATGATCTCTCCCTCAGGTGAGCATCTGCTTTTGGGAATTCTTCAATGCTCAGGTCACTCTTCGGAATCACAAATGCTGGAATGTTAATAAGAACTATGGAACACAACCCTCCCCAGTCCTTGGGCAACTTCATACATGCTCTGGTTCCACAGGCACAGTAGTGATCCATTATCACTACTTTTCCATCCTTCATGCCTGGTACATCGAAAATGTGGCTGCACTGCTGATTCATTCCAGCCTTTCTTGTGCATTGTTTCTGAAGCACAGTTCTGCATTTGCTAGAGGTACTATCTGCAACGGTCCTCCCTTATCATCGACTCATGCCAGTAATTTCACAATTTTCGGCCAATGATGCTTGCATTCATTTTCTGCAGTATCTATAACTGGTTCATAGTATCACATTAGTGCTGATGCTCTACATATAATCAGGCCTTCAGCCCATCCTCCTGTGGTCAGCACTGTTCCTTTGATATGCAGCTGACCTCTCTCCTTGCATCTTTGTATTTCTTTGTGGTTCTTTCCTTGACAATTGAGCATTTTATTTTCTTCCCATCTGATTCCTGCTCCATTTATTCCAGGCTGTTCATATCTTATAACTTGGTTCTTTGTTGCTGGCCTCGCTCTTGTCTTTAAATCTTGCACATAATCTTCTCTTGGAGCTGTCTTCTCAGTCACCCATACCAAGGATGCCGTTCGACCCTGGAACTGACCTCTCGTATAGCAGAGTGCAAGGTATGTTAGACAATGAGCTTTCTGGACTGCTACTTCTATTGCTATAAATATCTTAGAATTCCCCGTGGCATAAGGTCTGAGAGCACAAACATAGCAACTCTCCTTGTACGTTCTCTCTCCCAACTTTTTCATGTGCTGATACCACATGTTATTGCCGAAGTGCGCTGTACAGTCTAGATAATTATTTCATTCATGATCATCTTCCCTTATGCTTCTCTTGCAAAGTGAGTGCTTCCATAATACTCAAGAAGTATGTCAGTGATGGTTCTTTGTACAGGGGAGATCATCGGTACACTTGTCATAGAAATAAGCACCCTCACACAAGCTTCTGGTGTGGGGAAAATCACAAATGGTCTTGGTCTTTCAGTAATAGATCATTCTGTGAGTCTCACTGGAGTTAGAAGAATCAAAAGGGACTTATACCTTGCTTGGACCAATGAAATAAACAGTGTGGATTAACAAAATCAGAAAAACAACGATAAATGCTCAGCACGTATATATTATGCACAAATACATTAATCCCCACCATTTATGATTTTCCACACGTCGTTGAATTTGCTCACTTTCCAAAACTTTACCATTCTCAACATTCCTCATTGTGCCTGTATACTGCTTTAAGGAAGGTAAAAACCTTTTTAATCAGGCAACCCTGTTAAATGAGGTAACTGCAGGATCTGTTCAACTATAGCCATAAGCAGCCTCCTTTTTGCAGGGCCATATTTAGGATCATGCAGAAAAGTGCATATGTCAACACTGCACCTAACAAGAGCAGGATAAACTCAAAGAATAAAAACAAAAAAAACGAGAAGTAGCCTATGGGCATCGGCATCTGTCAGGACCATTGGATTAACCAAACAAACTCAGTGAGGAACAAGTTTGGAAACTGCTCACATTTATAGTCAAATTCAAACTCCAGGTTTGTCAGATTTAATACATCAACACTTTCTAAAGTCCAATTCAAATATTCCTGTCACTCTAGAACTGGGTTTGAACTCTAGCTATAATATCTACAAAGAGTGCCCAGGGTGAGCGACAGTCCAAATGCACACTTGCATTTATTTAATCAGCAATCTTAGCATTCTTCTTCCTCATCATTGATCGGGTCTGCACATGCTGAACTACTTCTTCTTGCCTTACTTCCGAATCGATAGTCGGGGGTGCATCGGTCTCACCAGTGTATGGCTTTACGTCACTCAAATGGATCCAGGCACATCTGTCTTGGACTTTTACTGCTGAGGGAGTAATGTTGTCCACTAAGTAGGGACTACTAAAGCGTGGCTCGTGCCAATTCTGGGTGAAATTCCTTATTAGGACTGGATCTCCAATAAAAGGTGTAGGTACAGGAAATAGTTCTTCGACTCCGGTTGCTGAATGGTCTTCATCTGTGTCCCAAGACCGACCCCCCTTGCGATTGAGTTGATCTGAAAAGATAGAGATACTAGCGGTCATTCATGTCAAATAAGCAGGTAACTCATTTCCTAACATTTCTGCAGTCTTCTGGGCATCATTTCTGCTGCTTGATGGAGGTGATAAATTCAGTCTCATTTGCCTGCTTGTCACTAGCTTGTGGGGTGTGAGGTGGTGGTCCGACCCAGGCTGATTTCTTAATGCATATAATGCAAGGGGCAGGCAATACAGCCATCCCTTCTTCAGTGTCACTTTTAATTTTGCAATTCTCTCTTTAAGGAGGCCGTTGAGTCTCTCACATATTCCATTCTCTTGCGGGTGATAAGCAGTAGAAAACTTGTGTTTTATACTTGGCAAAAGGCTAATCTGTTCAAATACTTAATTAACAAAATGGAACCCAATGTCAGATCTCAACACCTCACAGACTCCCCATCTGGGAAAGACTTCTCAGACTAAAAACCTCACTGAGCAAGTGGCATTAGGGTGTGTAAAAGGACCTGCTTCAATCCAGCGTGAAATAGGACACACCACCACTATCAATATACCTGTATCCACTACATACTTGCAGCAGGTCAACATAATCAATATGTAAATGCAGAAAAGGACCATTCGGTCGCGGAATTACTCCTGTGATCGTTTGCATTGTATGCCCAGCAGTAAACCTTTGACATACAATGCACTTTACTACATAAAATGCAACAGCTTCGAACAGGTTCGGTATGAACCAGTCCTCCACAATAGCTGCTACAAGGCTTTCCCTAGTTACATGCGCTGGGTAGTGCAGCTGTTCAAGCACAACCTTCAACAATGCTACTGGCATCACTGGCTTTCCAGTGCTGTTCTGTCGCCATAATGCTTCAGAGGCGGACAAAGAACACCCCCTTCATTTCCACAATTCTTGCTCTTCCTGTGGAGCACTGCCTTGAACTTCCATCAACTGTATTGTTGACAAATGATTAAACCCTTCGTTTACGATCATGATTGTGACTACCTTCTCTTTTACATCTGGAGTATCAAAACTTGAGATATCTGGTGAATATGCAACCCTTTTGGCCTCTTCATCTGTGGCTTCATTCCCGTGAGAGATAAAGTTAGTTCGCTTAGTATGTGCTGTGCATTTGACTATTGCAATGGCTGCTGGGAGTTGTAGTACCTTAATAAGTCTGTCCAACAATGCTGCGTGAGGCACTGGAGGGCCATCCGCTCAAAGGTAGCCACTCCATTTCCAACATGCTAGCCCTGCATGCACCGTTGATGTCACATAGGCAGAGTCACTGTACACCATCACTTCCTGCCCTTTGTGTTTCTCGAGTGTAGCAATGAGCACCATCAATTCTGCCGCTTGCACTGAAAAATGAGACGGAGTCTTGCACTTGTTACCACCTCAAATTCACTGTTTGCTCTGTGCCGCACCACAGCTGAGCCAGAATGCCTTTCCCCACTGGGTTGATTGATTTTCAAAGAGCCATCTATAAAGAGAACCCCCCACCCTGCTAACGCAGTTTCCTTTACACGCATGGGTGTCATCATAGAATTCTTCGTAGTTTGCGCAATCATGCACATGCTCACCCTCTACCACAGTTTCAGCTGCTAATTTGGCAGGGATCACTATTTTACACCTGACTATTTTGATTGCAGGATTCGATATAACACCTCATATGCAGAAGCTCTCTGAGATGTCAATGTACCTTTAGGTTTTTCCAAAATAGCAAACAAAGCATGCTCTGCAGAAAGTGTCATGGAACATCCCATCACAATACTGGTAGACTTCTCTATTGCGAACGCGGCTGCTGCCAGCGACTGTTCACAAGGAAAGTGCCCTCTCATAACTGGATCCAGAATTCCACTAAAATAGGCCAGAGGTTTGTACCCCAATGTAGTTCTCTGTGTAAGCACTGCTGTCATGACTGTCCCTTTTGTGTACGAAAATAAAAGGAACTCCTCGTCATAATTGGCAATTACTAAAACTGGAGCTGTACAAATTGCTTTCAGAGCCTGCAAAAGTGGTCTTGTGTACGAGCAAAAAAACAAACACCCACGCTCTAACGTAGTTGCATTATACCAAAAACTGTTGCATGTGCTTTACTGTGTGAGGTTTTACTGTTTTCATGATCGCCTCAGCTCTTTCAGGTGTAACCCTTTTTCCCTCATGTGAGATCAACTGGCCTGTATACAACACTTCTTCCTGACAATATTGCAGGTTCTCTTTGTCTTTCTTGTATCCCTTGTCTGCTAAAATAGTCATTAACTGAAATGAGTCTTGTCTGCACTCATCTTCTGTTGTGCTACAAACCAAAATATCAACTATGTACTGTATCACAACGCTTTTCAAAACAATATTGCCTAAATCCATCTGGAGGACCCTGTTAAAGATCGATGGAGACTCACAGAACCCTTGGGGCAAATGAGTGCTTTTCAGTATAGTTTGGTGAAACGTAAGTACGTAAGGTCTTAGGAGTCCTTATGCAGCGGGATTGAGAAAAACACATTTTTCAAGTCAATCACCCTAAAATATCTTGCTTCTGCTTGGATACGACATAATATTGTCAGCGGATTTGGAACTAAAGGAAACTCTGCCTCCACAATCTGGTTAATCGGTCTCATATCTTGTATGAATCTCCACGGCCCCCTTTTGATTTCTTGATAGGATACACCGCGGTATTACACAGTGACTCTGACGTCACTAAAATACCTTGTTCCATCAGGGCTAAAATAGTCTTAAAAATACCCTCCTCTGCCTCTCGAGACATTGGATACTGTCTTGCGTAAAGTAAAATTGCTCCTGGCTTCAACTTTATCTTGACCTACCCTACCCCCTTCAATAGGCCTACGTCATAAGGACCTGTGGTCCATAAAGAGTTTGGTACTTTTTCCAAATCTTCATCAAAAAATGATGGACGCTGCTGCACTACTAGCATTTGCTGTGGGATCTCTCTTTTCTCTATTCTGATCCAATATGTAATACTCATCTCAAATATTATTTCATCATCTGATGGATCATCTCTAAACATGTCTTCGTCAATGACGTCAGTCAGTCTATACCCTTCCCCAATGGCAATCACTGTTCTCCATGGCCTGCCCTCGACATCTGTTCCTTTGAGCATGGCCATTTCCCCTCGCACTATGGCTGCATTTAATTCTAGCGGAATAATCCGTACCCCCTTTTCATCCATAGGTATCTGTGGCCTGAACAAAATTCATCAGGTATTCTCAATCTTTCCCACTAAGCCGGGTAGCCATGTCAACAAAATATGTACCCCATACAGAAAGACTTCTGGTTCCAGTGGAATTTCTCGCAGTGCCAATTGCCCTGTAAACGCCAATATAAATTCACCCACATTCATATAATGTATCCCTGGAGTACAACACACTCTGCCTTCATCAGTAAAAGAAATCATCATGTTAAGTTTCATCATTAAATCTCATCCTAGAATTTTGACTCTTGTCTGCCTTGAGTACAATAATGGAACAAACATGTCATACTCTCCTGGAGACATGTAATTAATCAGTAAAAGGGACTCTACTCGTACCTCCAGAGAATCATTGAGCATTCATGGCATTTCCCAACATTGGGTATTTTCCCTCTCATATACATGATTGAGTACTGCCAGTGTCTACTAAAAAAGAAAAAGATTTGCCTCCTATCCTCTCATCAACCCTTGGTTCCTCTTGGGGGTCTGGTGTCACTTATAGTACTGAACACATCAAGTCACCCTGTGAGCTGTCCTATTGTGAATACATACTGATCCCTGTACCTATGAAAGGACTTGCTTCTACCACACTGACACCACCTACTCTAGTTGTCAATAACTGTTCTGTGTTTGCATTCTGCTGTATCTGCATGGTTGCGTGCTGTGACTGCCCTTGTGGGGGATTTAATGTTGCTTGATGTGGCTGCAATGCCTGTTGCATTTGCGGTGCTTGTGCTTAATAGACTGTCTGACCTTGGGGGAACCCATCCCTAGCTTATGAGCTATATGCTGGAGGATAAGCTGTCCCACCCCCCTCTTGAGAACTGGCAATTCTGTACACACCCTTGGCTTCCACACATGCACGCATTGTGCCCTGTCATCCCACATGTCCAACATACAGGAAGAGCTCTTCTAACTAGCCCCCCTTGGTTAAATGCTCCTTGAACATTCTGATCGGCATTCTGCATATTCTGAAAGCCACCTTGATTATTCTGAAAACCACCCCTTCCTCTGTACCCCATTCCCTCCATGATCCATTTGACGTTGATTATTTGCCTGTGATGTACCCACTGCTTGCTGAATTCCCAATCCTTCTCTGCTTGTCAGTACCGCCCCTTCTATAGTGTACTTTGACAATTTCATCTTAACTAACTTGGCTTCCTCAAGTTTTCAAGCATCTTCCTTCTTCCTATTTTTCTCTTGCAACAGTCGACAGTGATGCACTATGGTCAACTGTATCTCTGCCCATGGCTTCACTTCCACTCCCCCTAATTTCTTGAGTTGCCTTTGTACCTGCTCTGGCAATCCCGACATAAAACATGGTAAAGTGCTGCCACTGTTTTTCCCCACAGTTCCAGAGTTTCAAGAGTCCACCGTTCCTGAATGCTTTGAATGTAAGCCAGCAGATCATCATCTTTCATCTGCTGTGCCATTATTGCACCCATGTCTGATGTGTTAGGATACTGCACCCTAAACGCTCTCCACACATCTGCACTACAATTGTTAAATGACACTCCATCGTGCGCTGTGTTATGTGCCGTGACACTTGAATAGCCTGCTCTCGTCCACATTTCAAGAGACCTTTAATGTCCCCTATTGCTAACGTATTTCCCCCTATCATTTTCCCCAGCTCATAAATCCATGTTCCCACACCTGGCGTTAAACTGGGAAGTTTGCATCCTAAGTTATCCTTATCCATTTGTGGCATTGGAATATACTGCAGTCTGGCCCCTCCTTTCTCCAATAAAGGGAACTGCATGAACCCAAATACGCAATCGGCTCCCATCGTCTGCCTATATATTGTGTGGACAATGGTTCCTGATCGCGTTCTACCTGGCAATGACCTCAGCCTGCTCACATTTGGTGGGGAATCTCCCTTCTCGCTATGCAATCTCTCTTTAGGACGCTCTGGATATGCTATGGATCTGGCATCCTATCTTTAGGCTTCTCTAGATCAGATCATCTCACTTCCTTGTCTGTCTGTAAACAACCCTCGGGACCGCATGCACCTCCTCCCTATTCCCCACGGAAGGTTTCTCTCTCTTCGTCTGACATATCTAGCACCCAGCTAGCATGGCTCTTATCTCCTTTACCCTTATCTAAAGTCAGCCTGTCTAGGCTTGAGACTAAACAGGTCTCTTTCTTCAACTCGCGATTGGAAGACCATGGAATGATCTCCTTTCCCTCAGCTTCCCGATTTGCTTCCTTCTCTCAATTCTTGATAGGCTTTATCAGTGCTATCTCTGATACTTCCTATGTCAAAATGTTCCTCTAGGGTTACTCGATCTGGCCCTGACCTTGCTCCTTCTAACGGGAGGAACTCCTCTATGTTGCCCCATGATATTACTGGACTTGGTTCCATTAACTCTTTCTGAATGCGATCAATGTTGCACTCCCTTTGTCTCCTTTTTCGCTCCATTTATTCATCTATCTCTCTTCGCTTTCTCACTTCCCATCTAACTCTTTCCTCTTCTTGTCTTTTCTCTTCCCTTCTTTTGTTCACTCTACGCTCTTCTTCCTTCTGTCTCTGTATCTTTATATCTTAATTTCTGCACTTCTTCCTCTTCTCTCTTCAATTGCTGTCGGCTTGTTGTCATAGTTCCTTTGCTCCTCCGCCCTTTCTTCTTTCTTTTGCTGTTCTTCCTGATACATCTGTTCTCACCTCTGCCTACTCTCTCTTATGTTCATCCTCTTTCAGTCTTTTTTTCTCGTTCCCTGTCTTTTCTGTCCTGCTAGTCTTGATAGTCCCTTTGCCCAACTTCCTCAGTACTTTTCACATCAAGCTTAAGCAATATGTGTCCTCCCATCCATTCATCCTGTACAAGTGTTACCTCATCAGCTTTCTCTTTTTTCTCCTTTCCATCTCAATCTCTCATTCTATCTCTGTGGTTACATTCAATCGTTTGTCTTTCTCCTCTTTGTTCTGTAAAATCTTAAAGATCTCCTTTCTTCTAGCATCTTCTGGGCTATCGTTACTGCTATAAGCAAGTGGTTCATATATCAGGTTACTATACCCTGTTGCTGCTTTAGCTCCTTTAACGGATACAATCCTACGTTTTCTGCAGTATCGACGTTTACTTCTGGTGAGCTAAGGAGAGCAGAAGGCTCAGCACCTTCCACCCTGCACTGAGTAAAGATCCACTCCTCAGGCGGCTGGTCCTCCCGCTCCTCCAGATACATTTTCCAGAGTTCTAAAATAGCTAACCTCTTCTCCAATTTCTTGCCCGTGTACACAGTGTGCAAGTATGTGGTCAACGCTCTTCATTATACTTTAAACAACCCACTGTTACTTTTCTACGTTACCACAATATCATCCCCTTATTTTGCCACTGCCCTCAAACTACTCACCATTCGCTCTTCAGCTCAAGCCCTTAGGTATCGTCTCAAATAGGTCACTTTCACCTTCCATCCACTCAGCGCCTGTGGAAACCAGGAGGGATTTCGTGAAAGAGGGACCCGTCCCACCTATATGTATTTTCTTGCAAGTATTCTATATATGCCCCTCTCCACAGGAAACCTTGTGATCTTCCGGCTAGATGGCGGAGGGTGTCCGATTGTCTGAAATACTGCAAACTTACTAGTAGGTGGGTCTTCTAACCATCCTATCTCTGCAACCACGTGAACCCATAGGCCCTTTAGGCGAGTTAACGATTTATTGGATGCATGGGGATGTAGAATTTACTCCAATAAGACCAACATAGCTGTTTTAATATCAATTGTCTAAAACAGGGAGTTATTTTATTTTATTTAGCGCTGAATCCATTGCTCTAATTGGAGCTGCTTTTTATGTATGGAACATGGCAATGCAACAAATAAGTATTTGTAACATGTCTAAATTAATGATTGCTTAAATTTTACTGTTTTTGTAAAACTGATGTTTGTCTTTTATAAATGTGTATGGTTTTTAATTCATCACTATTGATTAAGTCATATAACTATAGGTATATAAAATGGATAAAGGTTTGTATTTTAACCAAATGCTAATAAAACATTAAAAAAAATAAAACAGGAGTACAACGCTCATCAACGGACGTTCGCTCAAGTTTCTCAATGTTTTACATGAAAAAAATACATTTATATAGCAAAAACTCATCATTGATGTCCCAATGTGTGGGAAAATAAGAAAAATCTAACTGGGATTGTGGCTGGTCTACATGGAACATCTAGGTATACTTTCTATTGGGTAAGGATTATGATTGGGCCTCTATAATCAGGTGGAAAACTTATGCCCACCCCCAGTGCAAGTCATCTTCATTGTCATCAAATACACAAAGTTTCATTGGCTCTTAAACTATAGGGCTCTTTGCTATGTGGCCCTCTATGATTGGTTGGCACGATTGTACCGTTCTGGAATATTCCACTCGCTAGCAGCACGAATGCTGGTACCCCAGGTGCTTGTGGGTGGACTTGACCATGCCTTCCCACCCAATTAGCCCATCATCACTCCTGCTGTCTGCCATTCAAATTGTCTTTGAACTCGGACTTGGAAAGTATCACTGTGCCTGAGAATAGAAGGGAGTGTGAGCACGTTTTTATCTTCAGTCTCGATGTAGCTTGCCCAAAGTCTATTTCCATCTACCCCATGTGACAGGAAACTGTGTTTTAGCACCTTTTTCATATTTAATACTATTAAATGAATATGAATTGGGACTCAGTGTTTTTCCATTGCACCTCAACAGGAGCTTGCCTCGCTTCTCACGTTCATTGTATCTTCACAAATAAATAACCAGTTTCTTGGCTGCCTCAACCCTTGACACTGGGCCAGACAAGACTTCTCAATTCTTCCACCATCTTCATCCGTCTTTCTCTGCTGCGCCACACTTTCAGCCCTTTTTGCTCATGGGGTCCTGGTTTAAAATGCAACGCAGAACATCCAGTTTGTTTATATATATATATATATATATATATATATATATATATATATATTTATAAATATATATATATTCAATGAAAAATCTTTGTTAAAGGGACGTTATGGTTACAAGTAAAACCGAAAAACCCCAGAAATTCGCCAGTAATTCTAAGCTAAGCAACCATAACACACACCACCACCGTGCACTGCTAAGACTAACACCTAGGACATCAAAGATGACATCACAAATGTCATTGATGACATCACATACCTGGGCCATTTGTTTTTGTTCAGCGAGATATATAGGCCAGGTGGATTTGTTCACTGACAGTCAGAATATTAAAATTGAAAAATATGCTATATATCTAGACGTTAACCTTGAGATATGGTCTTTAAGTACTTTCCTTAGGGTTTGGTCTCAGCTCATGGTGCACATACTTGGTGAAATGAGCAGGCCTCAAACACACAATTCATGTGTATACATGAAGATAAACTGTAATGTCATTAACATTTTCTGATGATGCTGTTTCTTTCTTCCTTACTTTAGTTTCCCTGTATGTGCCTCGCATTTATATGCATGTGGTTCTTCATATGTATTGTTTGTACCAGCACAAGTGTTGTAAGTCTTGAATTGTTAGCTAGTTATTGCATGTTTAACATTACTCAAAACTCTGATAAGGTACCATTCATTACTGTACTATCCAAAATTACAAGATTATAAATAGTGTACTTCGATGGTGCATGCTGCAGTCATTGCCTATGTTTATATATGAGTAGGTTTCTTTATTAACAACAGCACTCCAATACTATGATTTTAGATGAGTACATTCTTTAATAGATTAAGAAGTTCATGAAATGTCTCCCGATCACTCCTGACATCTTGTTACCAACAATATAAACACAACTCCTGAAGGGACTTTTCATCAAAATGTATTTCACATGTGATGTCATCAGTGATGTCATCAATGACATTTGTGATGTCATCTTTGATGTCCTGGGTGTTAGTCTTAGCAGTGCCCGGTGGTGGCACAAGTAATGGTTGCTTAGCTTACCATAACTGGCGAATTTGTGGTGGTTTTCAGTTTTACTTGTAACCATAACGTCCCTTTAACAACATTTTTTCATTGAATTTCACAGATTTTTATTAGTCCAACTGAACCATAACGTCCCTTTAGCAAAGTCTTTTCAGTGAATTTCATGGGTTTTTATCAGTGCATGCTATTTTCCTACAACTTACTAATATCATACTTACTCAATATAGCAATATTTGTGTCCAATTTACAAAGTGTCACCTTAACACTTTGCCATTTCCCACCTTCTAGAATCATTTTTAACACTTCTATAAGCTTTTTGCAACTATTTCAACTAGACTTGCACCCGTTGACATCTACGAACATCTGACTTCATTGCGGACCTTCCAGACAGTGCCACATGACCATACGCTGGCACGCGGCATGATGACGTATCTGAGAACCCGTCCGCACTTCACGATAAGATCTGTGCTTCGCGGACAGTTTGGAACTGCATTTTCTACTGATCTAGGAACTTTCAACTTCAACATTTCCATTGCACAGCTCCAACACCTATTCCTACTCATTATCCATTAACAATCTAGTACACAGTACATACATTTAGCAAAACTGCTATTTGTCTTAAAATGGCATCAGCTAATGCCATCCCTCCTCCCCAAGAGGCACCACCACTGCTGTAATCAAGGAGCATGAGAAACACTGTCCCCTACCTTCGAAATAACACATGCGCAACATTTTCCCCTGTCCACCTACCCCTCCATATTAGTGTTTGGTGCCTCTTCCCTCATTTCCCTCCCCACCTTTCGTTCTGAGCTCTCCTGCCAAAAAGAAAATACATCCAAAAACAACAAAATAAATGTTACTTTAGGTACCACCTTTCACAGTTAAAATAAAAAAAAAAACTTATAGACTCCATCTACTTTATATTTCCCAGTAAAGTACATAGACCCAATAAGATTTTCCAACAAATTCCATTTGCATTTTGTGTTATGCTAATGTGAATATTGTGGCGTTCATTCTCCGTTCCAGCGGCGTCCCGGTGTAGGAAGGAAAATCCTTTTCCAAGATGGCCACCATGGAAAGGGAAGGCGGGGTTCCATACAGGGCCCCTCTTCGCTTTCCATGGCAGCCTGCAGAAGGCAAAAAGAGAACTCTATGACCGTATTACCACGAGCAAATTTCTCTTTTTTTTCAAATCTATCCCAATTTCGAATAACTTTACCACAAAGCCAGTCCCAGGTAGACATGGCTAATTTAACTCCATGTTTTGTCCCTCGTGGTCATGGCCAGTAACCAGATTGTCCGGATCATGACCTTATTCTATGACTCGGACAATCTGGCCACTGCACATGGCTACAGTCTACACCTCAGTCACCAAAGTTATATCACTATTTTTTGTACCTGCATTATGACACTTGTCAAAAAATAAAACACAGGCACATTTGCAAAACCATGCTTTCAGGTCCTTCTCAATGCTCCTTACACAGGTTTTCTGGAAATCCACCCATGTTTTAAACCATGCTTTCAGGTCTTTCACAATGCTCCTTAGACAAGTTTGTTGGAAATCCACCCATGTTTTATTTTTTCAAAAGTGTCAAATGTATGCACATACAATCGTCATATAACCTAGCCCCCACTTGACAAAATCCATTCAAACTTTACGAAAACATGTACAGCTAGATTTATAATCTTTTTGCAAACCTTTGTGTAGATTTGTCAAATGGTACCACATTTATAAGCCTATACAATATTTTGGGACCCCCCTCCTATTCTGCCCCCTCTTAACAAAATCCCACCGAACTTCACAAAAACATTTATATCTACATCTATTATCAGTTTGCCAAATTAAGTGTAGATTCGTCAAATGGCACCAGACTCCTGTGTCTCCAAGACTTCCAATACTAGAGCCTCTACTCTGGGAGTAACTAATACTTTGCCAGATGAATATCGCCACGTCCAGCACATATTCCAAAATTCCAGGCTAACACATTGCTGCTGCATAGGCCTTATGATTGTTAAATTGACTTTATTCCTGGGGCACAAATCCATTGCGGCAGGATCTACACTCTTACCGAACCAGAAAACCTTCACCTGAAATCCTATTTGGACCAGTACCTTGCAAACGGATTTATCCGCCCATCTAAGTCCCCAGCAGCCAGTCCTTTGTTCTTCGTACCGAAAAAGGAAGGGGACTTGAGGACCTGTATTGATTACCACGTAATAAACCAGATAACCGTGAAGAACCGCTACCACTTGCCTCTTATCCCGGAAATGCTAGACCAAGTCAAAGATACCCAGATCTATACTAAATTAGACCTTCGGGAGCATACCACCTGGTCCGGGTCAGAAGCGGAGATGAGTGGAAAACCGCTTTCCGTACCAAATATGGCTTGTTTGAATATCAAGAATATCAAGTCATGCCTTTTGGCTTATGTAACCCTCCCGCAGCATTTCAATATTTCATGAATGATGTCTTGAGAGAACTGATTGACGTTTGTGCCTTAGTGTACATTGATGACATCTTGGTCTACTCAGCCTCAAAACAAGATCATATCAGGCATGTTCGTTTAGTCCTCACCAAGCTCCGCCAACATCGTTTGTATGCGAAGCTGGAGAAATGTTTTTTTCATGTCACCGAAGTAGAATTCCTTGGTTTCATCCTTTCGCCGAAAGGCATCAGAATGGACGTACATAAGGTTGACGTTATTCTAAAATGGCCATCACCAACATCTATGAAGGGGATACTGAGCATGCTAGGCTTTGCGAACTTTTACCACCGGTTTATCCTAGAATTCTCTCAGGTTGTGCACCCGATCACAGTACTGCTACGAAAAAGCAATAGAAAGTTCACTTGGACTGAGGAAGTAGAAAGAGCCTTTCAGGAACTGAAACAAAGGTTCACCTTGGCTCCAATCCTGCGGCACCCGCGTCCAGCCCTCCCTTATGTCCTAGAAACTGATGCTTCCAGTATGGAAATGGGAGCGGTCCTTTCACAGAGGGACACAGAAACTGGCCAGCTGCATCGTGTGGCCTTCTGGTCAAAAAGATTCTCACCCCCGGAAATTAATTACGCTATCACGGACAAAGAACTCCTAGCCATCAAGTCCGCTTTCAAGGCGTGGCAACACTATCTTCTGGGAGCTAGACACACCATTACAGTGATCACAGACCACCGGAACCTGCAATATCTCAAAACAGCCAAAGCCCAGTCTTCACGCCAATTACGGAGGGCCCTCTTCTTCGCCAAATATGACTACATGATCACCTTTCGACCAGGGGTCAAGAATGGGAAAGCTGACGCCTTATCTTGAATGGGCATCAATGAAACGGTGTTTACAACTCCAGACCCGGTACCCATCATACCTGAGGACAAACTCTTGGGTATCACAACAGCGTTATCACAAGCCGAATTACGAAACAAAATTCGACAGTCAATGAACCCGGATGCTTTCCTCGCATGGCAAACTCAAGGAGAACAATATTGCATCAAGGATCAGTTACCTTATTTTATGGACCGGCTATATGTACCCGAGAAGGAGTTACAACAGCATATCATTTCAGGTTATCATGACTCTCTGATCGAAGGACACCCTGGAATCTCTAAAACTTTAGCCAAGGTAAAAAATAACTTTTGGTGGCCTACCTGGCGTAAGGACATTGTCCAGTATGTTCAGTCCTGCGGCGTCTGTGCACAAAATAAATCACAGAAACAGAAACCATCTGGTCTCCTACAACCACTGGATATCCCTCCCGCTCCATGGCACACTCTTTCCCTCGACTTTATCACTGATCTGCCATCGAGTCAAGGCTTTAACACCATTCTTGTAATCGTGGATTTGTTCTCAAAGATGGCACATTTTATTCCTCTCAAGGGCCTTCCGGACGCATCCACCCTAGCAGAAGTATTTCTGGAAAACGTTGTCAAGCTGCATGGCTTTCCATCAGTTCTGGTCTCCAATCGAGGCAGCCAATTTGTATCCAATTTTTTGAGAAAATGTTGCGCAATGGCACAGATTGACATCCGGCTATCCACCAGTCACCACCCCCAGACAGAGGCCAAACCGAGAAGACCAACCAGACCCTGGAGCAGTATTTACGGTGCATGCTGCACCATGAATTGAGAGATTGGAAGGACTTACTGTGGCTAGCCGAGTACACATATAACAACTCCGTACATTCTAGCACGGGCCAAACATCTTTTTACACCTTGTATGGCAGACAGCCACGTACATCAGAACTTGACCTTCCTGCCAGCTTGGAAATGCCTGCAGTAAAGACTCTTCATACAAATATCACTCAGGCATTCAGAAAGACGAAGGAACATCTTATTCATGCTAAAGAAAAACAAAAGCACTTCGCCGACTAGCATCGGAAAAAGGCCCCAGACTATCAAGTAGGAGACCAGGTTTGGTTAGCCGCCAAATACGTACCCATCAAAGGGACCCCGACCTTCCATCCTCGATATTTGGGACCTTATACCATGAAGGCAATTATCAACCCAGCAGCCGTCAAATTGGACTTACCACCTAATCTACAAATCCATCCGGTATTCCATGTGTCCTTCTTAAAACTAATGCAACCCGGTACACAAATCAAGACACCACCTCAACCTATACTAATAGATGGAGAACCAGAATTCAAAGTCAAGGGCATTCTGACTCCAAGTACTCTAGAGCCAAGTTGTACTATCTCGTCGACTGGAAGAGGTTTGGGCCTCAAGATAGATCCTGGGAACACAGCGAGAACATCCATGCACCACATCTGATCAAGAAGTTTCATCAGAACTTCCCAACTAAACCTGGACCAGGCAGGAGACACACCTTGGGAGGGGCCTTGGGGGGGGTGCTGTCACGACCCTCAGCTCTGATCCCCACTGGCAAGCCCATTGGTCAGGTGGAATCAGGGCTCAGATCACTAATAAGGCCTGGCATCCACTTCTCAGGCCCTCTTGGGGTCAGTCCTGGTGCCTTTGGCGCCACGCTCATCAGTAAGGAAAGACATCTGCTTGAGGAACTACTTTATTTAGGCTTTCAGCCAACATGGAGGCATCCACATAGTTTGGTTCCTGGAACCAAGCTATGCGGTCTAGTGTTTTGGATGTGGTGGCCCACAGACTACTTTACCTGGACTACTTTACAGTGGCTATTTAAACCACACCCGAACAAGACAACAGGCTTCGCGTTATTTTTCTTCTAGCAACGTGATGCTCACCGTGTCCAGCTTTCTCATGAGCCTGGTGAATTCCGGACCTGCAGAAAAACCAAGAACATCGTTAGCAGCAGAATTTTACCTGCATTCATCATCCTTCACTGCTCGCAGCTCCTGGGCAGCTGTGTTGGTGGAGTTCACCGCCCAGATCGAAGGACCTGAGAAAAGGAGAAAGACATCATTAAAGGAGGTAGTGGAGACATTACAACCACAAAGCGCTTAAAGACTTACCTGGTTGGTTGCTTTTCGGCCGGCATAGCTCCGGAACTCCATCTGCGCTGGGAACTCACTGCGACCTACGAAAAGAGAAAAGCACAGGTCAGTGAGGACAAGACATCACTGCGCTACGCAAAGCGCCTCCTTACCACATCATAGCGCTATAGCGCGCCATCATCTCCCCTTGTGAGAACCAGCATATCCAGTTCTCCAAGCGGACACTCCGCGCTCCTAGGGAGATAAAAAAAGAGACATTTAGAACAGAGAAAAGGCATGCAAGAATTATGACGCCATCAATCGCAATAAGACCTACCTGAAAGACACTACAAGGGCAGTAGTCAGTGAAGTAACTGGACCGCCCGTGCCCACAAAAGACAACGTGCCCCTGCCCAGAGAGCAGGACGGAGAGCCCACCAATTCTGACAACCAGGTGAGAAGAGAACCTGGAGGGGCTGGAAACACAAGGGAGGTGGGGAAAAACTTACCTTGGTCGCCCAGCCCTAATATAGTCTTCATTTCCAGGCGGAATCCCATCGACAACGAGACCACACCAGGGAATCATTGGGAAGGGCGCCAACAACCAGCTGGCTGGGTGGCGTCCCCGTGGATACCAGGTGAGCGTAACAATTCCCAGCAAGGCCTCAAATCTGAAAATCCACTAATCTCCCATTAAAAAGGGGAAAGCGGTGGTACCTTTTTCATCCTGAACCAGCCTGGCTTGCTGCCCACTAACTGCATGCCATCCTGCAATCCTGCCATCCAGCTGACCTTTAGTATCCAGTGACCAGAATTTCCATTCCAGTCCAGTGCCATCCGTTGACCAGAACTGCCCAGCTGTTTGCCAGGGGCACTGCCGTGTAGTGACCAGAACCTATTGATGGTCCAAAAATCCCAAAACTAAAAGGTGGATTAAGAGTATAAATCACCACACCATAGAAATCCATAGTATACCTTGTCTTGCCTTGGTCCTTATTGCACTCTCTAAGTCATCCGATCCTTATCCTGATAACTTGTTGAAACTATCAGACTCATTCTTGCAACCTTGCCATTGATTTCTAGTGCTAGCCATCTCTTTAGTAATTTTGTCCTGTGTAAATCCTAAACCATTAGTCCTATTTCGAGTGATCAGACTGATTTCCGTCAGGGTTGGGCGCTGGGGTGACAGGGTTCAAATCGTGAATCAACCCTGGATCTTACTGTGTCCCTCTTTGGTGGGCTAGCCTGAATACTCTAGTTTAAATAAAACTGTTCTTGTCACAACTGATTTCCTTCCCTATTTCATGGCTTCATTTTACTCAAAGTGCACCTTATTATATCTTGTATAACTCCTTGAATTTACCGGCTAGAGAGCTAGTTTCAATTCTAGAATATCCCTGAGATATCCCTCTATACCCCAACCCCAAAACCGCACTCCAACTCAGTGTATTTCACCAGTTTTTATTAAAAACCGTTTGGGTAATTTCAGGCGGGAATTGAAAAATTGCAGTTTCCAAAGTGTCCTTTTGCTGCAATCTGTTTTCAATTGTCCACTCATTTTTGAACTGTATGCTTTTGGTAATCCATTCTTTTGATTGTTAGTGTCTTTGCATTGTTGCTTTAGTGAGGAATTATATTTGCTTCAAGGTTTTCAACAGACATTCATTATTTATTTGTCCATTTCCGAGTGTCATTTCATAACATTGCAAGGGGTTTAAAATCCATTTTTCTTTCTTATTTGGGTTGGGAAGGTCAGATTTGGATTCGGTTTCCTATTTCTCATTCCTGATTACCTGCTGCTTCTTTTTATCCACTCAGAATTGATTATTTATGGGGTGAGGGAACACTGCAGGGGTAAATTCTAACTTGGGTGCTACTTTCCTAAATCAAAAAGTGCTCCTATTCCACTGTGCTGTGTATATGTTTTGCTAGAAGGTTAAACCCAGTGCATTGCTCACATTCTCATTATAATTATCACCCCATTGGTGGTTGCTGCCCCATATTAAACATGGTCTGATTTCTTTTAAATTTTAAAATTAATAAATAAATATTGCATTTTACCAACCAGCCTGGTGCATGGTCCATTGTGACCCGGGGTATTTGAAAAGTGGATGTGATATGAGTGGTGTTCCATCTCAATATTGAATCTATATAATATAAAGAGATAAGCATTTCAGTCGGGCGCTGCATACTAGGCAGAGACGAAGGTGTGTGTCGCCTGATTGAAATCCTTAACAAATTTGGGGGCTCGAGTCCGGGATTGAGTTTGGTTAGCACCCGTGCAGTCTAACACAGCAGGCTAACCTGCAAGGTAGTGCTACTCTGTGTGGTTGGAATACTGGGTTACACTGTACAAGCGCCCCACCCAAAAACAAATACTCTGAGTATCAGGCCTGTGTCTAAAATTTAAAATTAAATCAACCCCAAAATAGACAGAAAGCAATCGAATACAGGTTACCCTTACATAAATAAATACATTAATAAAGAAAGAACATGTCCAAAATGACCGTAGTAGAAATCAATATGGCTAGGGAGCACCCCCTTCACAAGCTATTTGTCCGAGGTGAGTGGCCAGAACAGGATGAAAAGGTCTGGCTACAAGAAATAACACAACAGGTCACTGCCATGAACCTGGATCCATGGCAGGGCGGTGGCCTATTACACCAAGCTTTGCGTGAATTATATATGACCCCAAAAATTATAGCGGAGCAAATTAAAATTGACAGAATCACGGCCTACATGCATCTCTACATCAAATCCAGGCTGAACTAAAAGTAGCAGAACAAGAAATACAAAAGAGCCAAGAGTTGGAGGTAGAATCCGGAAATTACATAAAAGCATTAAAAGAGGACTTGGTCCTCCAACAACTGAATAATGCAGACCAAGAGACCCAATTAGACGCAGTATGTCAGGAAAAGGTAGACTCCCTGGAAGAGAGTCAACAGAAGCTGACTCAACAATTAACCTATAGCAGGGTCTGCTCAGGACAGATAACCATGTTGCAAGATCAGGTTGAAAGGTTGAAAGAGGAAAATAATAAATTAATTATGAGAGACCTCCACTCTCAAGCAGAATTCGATCAAGAGCGCCAGAAATTTAATACCATCAAGCAACAAAGGGATGACCTGGCTGAACAGAGAGGCACCCTAAATCAGGAGAAAGACACCCTATGCCAGGAAGTAAGCCCAATAAAAACAGAGTTACAGGGAAGTGAGTTAGCCCTCCAGAAACTAAATGAACTCAAAACAGAGTATGGGAATCTACTGGAGCGCACCAGCCGGGTAGAAGGTGCTCTAGAAGAGAGCACCCAACCCAAAGATGCACAAACGCAGGAGGAGTCTCCTGCAACAGAAATTGTCTTTTTATTTCCAAACCATACAGGAAGCGCAGAGAGACAATGAGGCCCTCTGTGAAAAGAATGATGGGCTCCACAAACAAGTGACAGCGGAAGAGCGGGTCAGAGAAGCCAGTAATGCCTTGATAGCTGAGCAAAAGGCTAAGATCTTTGCTTACTATCAAGAAGTAGGGGCTGAGAAGGAGAAACTAGCAAGGTTGGAGAAAGAGGGTGCTATATTTAATCCTAACTGGAGGGACCCTGAACAGGGAGAGGGGGATAGGGTAATCCCTGATCATGGTATAACGACCTCTGTACTAAGGGACTCAAACCCATTTAATACTGTGAACACTGCCAACTACATGTTTACCGGTTCACATGAGCCAGAAACCACGAGGCCGGCAGAATTCAATATGTTTAGCATGATGGAACTGACAGGTCAGCGCCCCCCAGAAATTGATGGCCGGGAGTCCCTGTATAGATACCCAAACATTAAGGCTGATTTCTCTGACAATGAAGTCTCATATGAGGGGAGAGTCAGGGAAGTAGATACACAGAAATACTACCTTCCAAGGGACCAGTTGGTTCAATTTGAGAAAAAAACGAATGAAATCAGGCCCAATAAGAGCATCCTGAAGACATCTACCCAATTAGGGCAGTGGGGGGACACTCTGCCAACCCTGGGAGTAGAGAAACTAGGCTCCTCCATTCTGCGAGCCCCTCTCAAGCTCATAGAATCAGGGAGTGCCTAGATGATCATGAGGGGACCTCAAGTAGTAGCGCTTTTGAGTCTGAGGGCGAGTGGACTCGGGTGACTAAGCCAAAGAAGGCAAACAAACTCAAGAGAATTATGATAAAATACCCCATTAGGCAAATTAAGGCCATTAGGAGTTTCATAACCCGATACCATAAAAACGCAAAATAATCTGTTTGGGGAAACTTGGAACTCTATGAGCAGATGATGAACACTTTTCATCTGAAAGACAACCAGATCTGCATAGAGTATGTAAAATGGACCTTCTCCCTGAGTACTCCAGCTTCTTTTCTGGACTGGAGGACCAGAGCCATTCAAGATGGTCCACCTACCGGGCGGCCATCTTGAAACACTTTTCCGCCCACAGAAAACCCCAAGAGGCTTGCAAGGTGGCCTACAATCTGCAGTGCGGGGAAGATCAGGCCCCACGAGAATTTGTACAGGAGCTCAAACGCGCCATTGCACAAACAACTAAGAGGGTACCCATGGATAGCAGGGAGTTAATAACCACCATCTTTCACGCACTCCCCAAGTATATCATGACCCAGCTGGTGAGGGATTTCCATGACAAAAGATCTCTGGACTGGGTCATAGAGCAGGTGACCCGCATTTATGAGGTCCAAAAACCTGCAGAAAATAAAAATCTGACCAAAAACCAGCCAACACCCCTGCTGCTGCTAAGGTGGCAGAGGTGAAGGTTGCCCCCATTTTAGACCTAGAGATGGGGGGGCCTAAAAATATACCTGAACAAAATCAGCAAAATCAAAGACCCAGAAGGCCTTCAGGCCAATGACAAACAGGTGGCAGTAAGGGAGGTAATACCACTAATGGGACCCCTAACTCCCCTGATTATATCAGCCCCCGATACAAGGGCACTCGACAATCTTGGGGTATGTATGGACTCCCCCAGCTTCAGGGGGGGGATCCAAGAGATAAGTACTGCCCCGGGAAACTTCCCTCCTAACTTCCCCCAGAAGGGCAGGAATTCCCCAAATGCTGAGTTAAGTTTCTTTCCCCGGTACCCACAAAACCCCAACCTGCAGGACAACCCTCCTTTCATTCCCCACTTTCAGGAGCCCAGACAACCTAATCCAGGAGAGGGGAGGCCAAATGTGGAGTTTTACCAAAATTCACCATATCCAGGGTACTACAGGAGAAGGGATAGTTACCCTTCCCGTGATCCACCTAGAGTTGACCACAGACCCCTGTACCAGCCGGAACGCCAGGTCCAAAACCTTACCCAGGATCTGGGTCACATGTTGAGGGCTTGGCGGCTCAGAACCCCACAAACTAAGGGTCTGGTACCCCAGAACAATGACGAGGTGAGAACCCTGACAACTCACCAGTTCCAGAGGAGGGGGCATGGGGAAGGGAGGTCTAAAGCCCTAGAGGAAGCTTCCTTCCTCACTCGTGAAAAGCCCCTGGATACCCAGGAACCGGAACCAAAATCTCCTGCCCCCGAAAATCTGCAACCCAAGGAACAGTGGGGAGGTAGGAGAAATAAAGAACTCAAAAAGGCCCATTTTGGGGAGGAAGTTAGTGTGCTCCATTTTGAAGGGGAAGAATCCTTAGAGGGTTCTGGGAAAAATATCTTCTTCTTCAGGGACGGGGGAACTCCTCCCAAAGTATAATGGGTCCCAAGAGATCTAAATGAAGAATGGGTGGATGTGGGGACTGAGTCAGAATCTCCTATACTTGAACCCCAGAATGAGCATCCAGGAAACCCAATAGTAACAGAGGGATCCCAAACCTCACAAACCAATTCTGTTGACTGCATCCAAAAAGGGGGGGCAGTCCAGAATCAGAAAAAGGGGAGTCCAAAGCTCCCCAAATATCTGAATGCTAAAATTGTCTTTCAGATCCCCAAACTCCAACACAGAATTATGCCCAAACTAGCCCTGTGTCGGAGTCAAAAATAAGGAAATTGACCACCCTGCTTGCCCAAAATGCACATTATCTTTGCCCATTGGAGGAGAAGGAGGGTAGATTTTATGCCCCGGTCCAAGTGCAAGCGCAATGTACATTTTTGGCGCTGGTGGACACTGGATCCCTAGCCACTCTTTTGTCAAAAAGGGCCTTTGATCAGCTAAATTCAGGAAGGGGGGAGAGATACCAAATCCCTCTCACCTCTCTTCCTGGAAACTGCAGAACTTCAATGGGAATGAAATTCCTGTCGAGGGGAATGCGGATTTGGAAATAAAAATTGGGCGACGCAAAGTGAAACACCCAGTCATAGTCGTGACTCCAGAGGGCACACCCTGTCTACTGGGGAATGACATCCTGCGTAGGTTGTCCCCCTAATAGACTGTGTGAACCAGGTCCTCTTGACTCACACTAGCAGGCCAATAAAATGTTAAATTGAAACAGAGTGTCAACCATGTTAGTTTAAATGGCACATGCCACATGGTTGAACCAAAAACCTGATCATATTGAGTTTCTTTCCCAGAACAATAAAATACCTTACGTGACAGTAATTGCTGTAGGACAACAAACTTGTGATGGGAACTCCTCTCCATTACGGAAAATCAACTTTCCCTCTAGTTTTAAGTGGCATTCCACACTGGAAGGAAATACTTTGACATTTCATACTAATTCACAATCTGAAAATTCCAATTCTATAGCCAAAAGTGATAAGAAACCAGCTCAAAGTTTAGCTGATATTCAGAAAATTAGAGAACAGTTATTCATCCCTATTCAGTTAAATGAGGGGAAGGAATCTGCTCTCGCCCGAGTGTGCATGAACAATGGTAAGAGCTTCATCAGCGAAGCCACGTTCAGGCAGCTCCCAAAAGATCCAGCCATTCCCACATTTAAATTGATCAATAAATCGGAAATGGGCCTGGAAACTCCCATTTCTAAGCATCTCCTGCCTAGCAGATGTATGCTCAAAATTTCTATAGGAAACAAAAGCATAGTACATAATTGTTGGGTCATGTGAGATGTCCCTGCTGCATTCTATTTAGGCAGTGACATTCTCAATCGGTTTGCCATTAATTTGGACATGATCAATTACAAAGCCTGGTCCTGACTAGGGGCTAATCCCATGGACTTCGCTGATTCAGAAAAAGCATTTCGGTCAGCCCAATTGATGCCGTATGCAGTTGAAGTTCAAATTGGAGAGGAGGTCACCATCCCAGGATGGACACGACTATTCCCACTTGAATTAAAAATTAAAAGCAGACAGAAACTGCAAAATCCTAACTCATATGTACACCTCAATGCCCATCTCCAACAGCAGGGGTTAGGGTTAAACCCAACACCATTAGACAATGTAGAACACAACACCATTCCAATATTGATGGATAACAGCGACCTTAGGAGTATCACTCTGGGCACAGGTACCATTATAGGAATGGCGGTTGATGACCAACATTTTTCCATGGATCCAGGTAATGAACTGATAGGACCAATACCCAATGACTGTTTTGACAGTGATAGTGACAATGACTTACCACCAGACAGGATCTTCACCCGGCAAGGGGGGAATTTCCTGGTGTACTCTTCCTGCCCTTACAGTGAGGAAGAGGTGACCTGCGACATCAGACAGGATGAGGTGATCTTCCAGGTCCACAAGGACTGTCTCTCTTACCTGTCTCTCCTACCTGAAACCTTCTGTCCAGGTCAATACTCTAACCAGGGACGTCTCCACCCAGCTGGAGGAGGCCGCTGAGATAGAAAAACAGGAAGTCTTTCCAGGCTTCAGGCAAATGGTTTAGGAACTAGTTAACCTAGCTGATGGCTGCGAGACTCGGGAGCAAAAACAAAAGTTGAAACAGGTTTACTTAGATTTTCAAGATCTCTTTGCGGTGGACTCGTATGACTGTGGCCACACTGAAATCCATACAACAGCAATTCCTACGGACCCTGGAATGACTCCAGTGTTTGTGAAGCAACACCGCTTGCCTCTCGCATCCATGGAGTCCCTGAAATAATCAAAAACCTTGTTACTTGTGGGATAATTCATTCAGTCCACAGCACCTTTAATAATCCGGTGGTGGGGATTTTAAAAGCGAGTGGCCAGTGGAGACTCTGTGCCGACCTTAGGGAGCTAAATAAATGGGTCCACATGTCCCGATGGCCTCTCCCCTACATTGACCAGGGGCTGGCCCAGATCCAGGGGTCAAAGGTATACACTGCCATTGACCTGACCAATGGGTACTGGACCGTGCCTGTCAGTAGGGAGGCCCAATACAAGCTGGCCTTTATGTCATGATCTCTGCTTCCAAAAGGTCAGGGTTTTCCCAACTCCCTTGGAAGCAGATCCATAACCCAGGTTCCGAGTGCCAACCAGTCCCAATTGGGACCTTTTGGACCCAGTCCTGGCGCCAGTGGCACCAGGCTCATAAATATGCCCAGTCCCAGCGCTGGAAGCGCCGGGCTCATAATGCTTGGGTGGACTTACCTGCAGCAGACCATGCTGCTTACTTGCCTGCCAGTTGAGCCTCTGATCCTCTTCTGTTTGGAACTACTTTTCCTGTTGGGTGGGGCAGGAGCCACTCCCTAGATTCAGAACACTGGCACTCTTCTGGAAAGCAGGAACTCTTTTCTTACCTAGGCGTGGCTGTGGAAGGAGACACCTAAGCACTACAGGAGGCTATTTAAACCACACCCGATGGATGAATCTTGCTTTGCGTTATTCTGCATCCTCTGCAGCAGAACGCTCATCGTGTCTTCTGCATCTGATCCTGGGCCTAAGGAAAAAGGCTTACCATCCTGAATCCAGTCTTCAGCAACACCTATAAAGACAAGAAAGAACAGGTTAGCATTACGGTCTTCAGTGACAGCTCTTCACTTACCTGGTCCATCGGCTGTCACCAACGCCTCGCGGTGCATTCCGGCATCTGAAAGACAAAGGCTTACCTACTCTTCGTGCGCTCCGGAGGTCTTCACACTGCATTCCGGCATCTGAAAGACAAAAGCTTACCAACTCTTCGCACGCTCCGGAGGCCTTCGGCGCTGCATCCCGCATCTGAAAGACAAAACAAGGTGCGTTTAAAGACATTGGGGAATTTTAATACTCACGTGCCATTACTCCTTTCCACATCTAACCAGTGGGTATTCCGGCACCCTGCAGCCGCTCCGAACTTGTACCTGCAAAATAAAAAGACAGTTAGAGCGCATCGTGAAGCAGGCAACAAGCGCTTACTTACGTGCTTCCAGGCGCTTCTATTCATCACACGGGCTCCATCTTCAACTCACTTCAGCCCGTCATCCGCCATCGCCGGAACCCTGCAAAACAAGAAACATCATTACTAAAGACTTTAAAGACATTAGAGTTACTCGAAACTTACCGTTCGTGCAGTAAACAACGGACAGCAGTCCTCTGAAGTCAAGAGGCCTGCTCCCCTTATCCAGTGAAGAAACTGGTTACAGCACCCTGCCCCGAGGCAGATGGAGAGCACAGCGTTCACTTACCTAAGGTGAGAGCGTTAACCTTTGGGGTTCTACAGGAGAAGAGAAAGGGAAGAAGAGAGAGACATTCAATAACCCAGTTCCTTAATCCCATATTTTCTATCTGCAGACATCTTACCCTTCAAGTCAGACATACAGTGCACAGAGGTCCAGCCCAAAGAGCCAGCCGTGTGTTGCACATCACCTTTGAAGATACGGTATACGCCCAGTCAAGACCGGCGCCTCTACGGGAATCAGGTGAGCGTTACACTTTACCTTTGGGGGGCAGCAGTACACCTGGACCCGCACTCCCTTCGGATACATCAACTCCGGCAACAAATTCCACATCTTCCTACATAAGGCCATGCGCGACTTGAGTGAAAGGGGAAACCTGGCATATGTGGATAATGTCTTGATAAAAAGCTCAACTGTGGAGGAGCACATAGCGGGAATACATTATGTTATGACACAGTTGAGGGTTGCAGGATCAAAACTGTCCTTTCAAAAGGCACAGTGGTGCAGAACCTGTGTCAGCTTCTTGGGCATGAAAAACTCCTGAGGGTCTCTGTCCCCTGGAGAAGAAAGTGGAAGCACTCCTAAAACTGAAAGACCCCACAACTCTGCGTGAGCTAAGAAGCCTCTTTGAACTGACTAATTACAGTAGGATCATTGAAGATTACGCAGAGATCACAAGACCCCTGATCCATTTGTTGAAGGGGGGGTCAAGTGGGAGTGGGGTCCAGAACAAGCCGAGGCAGTAAAGCAACTCAAAAGAAGCCTCTCACAAGCGCCTGGTCGAGCTTACCCTGTCAAAAACAAGGAGTTCTTTTTGGAGACTGGGTTCACGAATACATGCTTGATAGCAGTATTATATCAAAAGCATGACAAGGTTAATAAAGTCATCTCCTATGCAAGCAAGACTTTATCCTCTGTGGAGGAAAAATTCAACGATTGTGAGAAGGCACTCCTGGCAACAGTGTGGGCATTGAAAAATTACCGCCCGTTCATCCAGGGGGAACACATCATAGTGGAGACTCCACACCAGCCTTTGCAATACCTCCAAAGTGACAGAATCCAGGCCGGAAATGTGAGTAATTCCAGAATTACTTCCTGGATTCTGTCAATGCAAGGCTTTCCTGTGGAGGTCAGATATGGCCAAAACAAGAAGAGTCCCCCCGCGCAAGGTCTGGCTGACTTGCATGATTGTGCCAAAGAAAACTGTCTCAAGGATGAAAGTCTTAAAACCCAAGACAACATGGAGACGTACCTGAATTCCCTGTACAAAGTCTAGGAAGAAGACAAGTGCGAGGGAATGCCCACGGTTTATGTGGACAGATGCTCCTACCATGTTGACAAAAAAGGGGAAAAGGAACTGGTGGCCGGCATTGGGAATGCCTGGGTAAATGATGCCCCGCAGCCCTCCGCTGGGTACAAAATCGGTCCCCGTAGTAGTCAGGTGGCAGAGTTGGTGGCAGTTCATCAGGCCATCCTCACTGCCGTCCAACACCAACTCCACAAACTCGTCAAAATCACTGATTCAGATTATGTCCGGAACGGGTTCGTGGAACACCTTGTTAATTGAAAAACCAGAGGCATGCTATATGCTAAAAACAAACCGCTTAAACATGGCAAGCTTACCCAACATATTGATGATCTGGTCACTTCTAGTGGGATGACCATCTATTGGAAGAAGATCAAGGTTCATTCCAGAATAGAGGAGCCATACAAAACTGGAAATTACCTAGCGGATCGACTGGCCAAAACCGGAGCATCCAGGGGGATCTCCTTGAGATCGAGTCCCTGTTGGGGGAAATCCAGGTCACTGCTATCACTAGGTCCCAGACAAATGCTTACCATGAACTCTCAACTGCCCAGTGGAGTAAGGAGACCCTAGATGCTGATTTAATCATGGCACAAAAAGGGGATCTGATTATTGGTAAATGTTATCAACACATTGAAGACCCTGAGAACTTTCCCCTGACGGATACCGATTACATTGGGAAAGAGGACCTCAGAGTGTGGATGAAATGTCCAAAAATGTTCAGAATCCAAGACAGTTTGTTGGTAAGGAGATCCATATCTGGCTGTGACCAGTGGGTGGTTCCTACCTCATTCCGAGGCCTGATGCTAAGTCACGCCCATGATGCGGCCACAGCCGGTCATCGGGGATTTCCCACTACTTTAGAAATCTTGTGAGAAGTTGCATGCTGGCCACACATGGGGCAGGACCTCGACCAATACTTTAAGGGGTGTCTTGTGTGTACACAATTTCAGCCATCATCACTCACACACTGAGCTCCCCTCCAGAAGAGGGGGATGCCACTGCCTTGGTCAGATTTACAAGCAGATTTCATCAGGCCCGTGATTCTCTCCTCTAGGGGGAACAAGTACATGTTAACAGTAACATGCGTGTTTACCAAATGAGTGGAATGTCTCCCAGCCCCAAATTGCAATGCAGAAACAGCAGCTGCCCTGATGATCAATCACATCTTCTCGCGTTTGGCCTACCCCAAAGGATTGAGTCAGACCGGGCTAGTTACTTCACCAGTGACGTGATGACTAAGATGTGGGAGATACTTGGGATAAAAAGGAAGTTACACATTGCATACTGCGTCCTCTAGTGGTGGAGTTGAGAGGAACAATAAAAACCACTGTGAGCATTCTAAAAAGGTTTCTGGCAGACTCTGTGCCAAGTTGGGACATCCGATTACCGCATGTCCTAATGGCCATCAGATCTACACCTTCTTCTGCAACTAAGATGTCTCCATTTGAGCTGATGACTGGACGAAGGATGGTGCTACCTCAGCATTTGCTCTATAGAACACAAGAGCAGACACTGATCAATGCCTCCACAACTCATGAGTATGTTGATAATCTAAGAAAACATCTTCAGCATGCTTTTGCGTACGCTCAGCGGAATCTAGAAAGATCTGCAGAGGGGATGAAGACTCAATATGATCTAAAAACAACCAAAAATAAATACAAGATAGGAGACAGGGTCTACTTGTACAATTTCCAAAGGAACCAGACCAAAGAGCGCACATTTTTCCCCAGTTGGCATGGTTGAAATTGTAGATAAAAGTTCACCTGTCGCCTACAGAATCCGCATCCCCAAAGGCGAATTGACAGAAGAGAAATGGGTCCATATTAATCAGCTAAAGAGTTGTCACCCTAGGCACAATTTGCAACAAATTGAGGAGCCCAGAGAGAATCAAATAGAAGAGACATCTGAAACATGAGAATAAGAAAAAGAAGAACCAGAAGAGAACAGATAGAGTTTTTGGTATACTTATGTAACAGGGAGTATTTTTCTTCATTATCAATTGTCGTCATTGAATGCCTGCGGATCCCACTTCTGTCAACCCGATTGGAGGGCAGTTAGTGGGAAAATGGTAGTAACCGGTTTGTGTTCTCTTCCATAGATTGGTACTGGTTGCACCTTCACTATCAAGGAGGTCCTCCTCTGGGACCTGGAAAGCAGAAACCCAAGGAAATCCTGGGTTGTCGGTCAACACCATAAAGGAAGATCCAAGAGAAAGCTGGGGGTGTCGTTCCATGTTCCAACCAGAGACAGCAAGAGGAGCGTGATGCACCACTCTCTGATGGAAGGACTCATATCGGACTGATCCTGCTTTGCCCCTTGGAGGAATCCCACTTGCTCAATTCTCCCTCGATTCAGAAAGTCGTTGGGGGTAGGGGGATATGTGGAATATAATGACCCACTCAACAGTATTTCTGCACATCACCAAGCTGCATTTGCGCTGAAACTGAAAAGTGGCTGCACTGTCTCCTGTGAGTGCCAGGGCCTCAAAACTGCGTTTTGCAGCAACAAAAAGATGGCTGCACCTTCTTGCCAAGTATACATTGGGCAGGATGGAACATGGGTACACACTGAAAGAGCATGCCAGTGTTTTCTGACATATACAAAAGGAAGAAATGGAAAAGGCAGCACTGCTTTGCTGAAAACCCCAAGTCCCCATTGAAAAAGAAGCTTTTTCAGTGTTAAAAAAATGCTGCTTTGACGCTAATCCCCTCTGTTCTTTCTTTCACAACTGTGATCAATAAGGCCCTGCCATGCCCAAGATATCTCATTGTGCTTCAGCAAAACCAGGCATGATTTCTGGATGACAGGCCCTGTCAAACCAACTTTGAGAAAAATCAACAAGAACCTTCACTTTTCCCGCACAGGAAAATGCGTAACTTTCTTTACAAATGTATCAAAGCTCAATAGTTCAAAAGAGACTCCAGCTATCTGAGCCATGTCAGTTTCAATGCATCTGTGCTTCAGACAAAACCCCTGCACTCAGGAAAATAACCATGGCTGCAAGGCAATATTGGGAAGTCAGATGGCAAAATCGAATTTGAAAGGAAATGCTAGCAGTTTTCACCACATGTGTAAAAAGGGGCTTTGCAAAACTAAAGGAGAAAATGCCCATTTAAAAAGTAAACTGTTGACTGAAAGCCTGCCATTACCTAGCAATTTGAAGGGTTTGTGGCTGGTGAAAATACATACATGGGCTAGTTTATTCCACAGGCTTGTTTTAATTCAGGACCAAATATCAGAAAATAAAGGTTTTAAACCGCCTTGGCTGGATTTGCAAGCTGTCAAAAACAGGTTGTTTCGGTTGGCAGTGTTAAAGCTTCCCCCTAGGAAGGGAGCCACCATAAACTTCCAGGACACGAAAGTGATAATTGCTAGCTTGAAAAACTTTGAATGGACCAAGACAAAGAAAGTTCACACGCTCGTCAGACATTCATCTGTGCTCCAGGCTGGGACAATAGAAGTTCTGGGAAACTAACCTGTGAAGTGCAGGAGGCCATAAAACCTTCAATCAAACTTGAAACCCCCACAACACACAGGGCTGAAGTGACAGTTGGTGGCAGCTGAAGAAAGAAAAAATGGTCCAATGGCAGACAAAGGATTGCCATTTGCTTCCAGAGACCATTGCACAAATAAACTTTAAAGAATTTTATCTCTGCAGCAAGACCTTGTAAAAATGCGAAAATGTTATAGTTTAAATATGATTTTATGGGCTTTCTTTTAAGACATGGTAGAATTCACGGACACTTTGGGCACAGAAATGGCAAAGTATTGCGGATTACAACAAAAGCATCCATGTTGCAAATGTGAGGTTTTGTACATACATCCCTTATGATCATCCACACCCATGTATAAAGTTATAGAATTTTGAGTTATAATAAATCCCATTGAAAAGCACAAAAGACTGGTAGAAGGGCAAAACAAGGTCTCACAAACTGGCGGATTGGACTGCATGTGCTGCATAAAATGTGTAACCTACTTATGTAAGTTTAGATGTTTCCACTGTATGAAGGTGCCATTTAGGGCAAAAATTGATTTTAAGTAAAGTAATTGTGGGAGGTTTTAGACATTGTAAAACTCACATCATAAATCTGAAATTTTCTGGAAATCCAACCAGCTGAGAGTGAGGCAGAGACTATCACCCTTGTCCAATCCAGTTGTTAGAGGCGTGTTTAGTTAAGCCTGCCCCAGCCATATACTTTGATGATGTCACTGCGCTGCGTTCCTGTTCCATCCAGATTCCAGATTCCAGATCCCATCTACAAGGCCAAAGCATTGCTGATCCTACTCCAGGGCCCACTGCAAAACCCAAGCAGTGCTGATCCTATTCCCAGCAAGGCTTCAAATCCACTTATCTCCCATTAAAAAGGGGAAAGCAGTGGTACCTTTTGCATCCTGAACCAGCATGGCTTGCTGCCCACTAACTGCATTCCATCCTGCAATCCTGCCATCCAGCTGACCTTTAGTATCCAGTGACCAGAATTGCCATTCCAGTCCAGTGCCATAGGGTGACTAGAACTGCCCAGCTCTTTGCCAGGAACGCTGCCGTGTAGTGACCAGAACCTATTGACGGTCCAAAAATCCCAAAACTAAAAGGTGGACTGTGAACATAAATCACCACCCCATAGAAATCCATAGTATACCTTGTCTTGCCTTGGTCCTTATTGCACTCTCTAAGTCATCCGATCCTTATCCTGATAACTTGTTGAAACTGTCAGACTCATTCTTGCAACCTTGCCATTGATTTCTAGTGCTAGCGCCATCTCTTTAGTAATTTTGTCTTGTGTAAATCCTAAACCATTAGTCCTATTTCGAGTGATCGGACTGGTTTCCGCCAGGGTTAGGCACTAGGGTGACAGGGTTGAAATCGCGAATCAACCCTGGATCTTACTGTGTCCCTCTTTGGTGGGCTACCCTGAATACTCTAGTTTAAAGTAAAACTGTTCTTGTCACAACTGATTTCCTTTCCAATTTCATAGCTTCATTTTACTAAAAGCGTACCTTTTTATATCTTGTATAACTCCTCCAATTTACCGGCTAGACACCTAGTTTCACTTCTAGAATATCCCTGGTATATGCCTCTATACCCCAACCCAAAATCAGTGTATTTCACGCGTTTTTATTAAAAACCAGTTGGGTAATTTCAGGCTGGAATTAAAAAATGGCAAAGTTTCTAAAGTGTCATTTTGCTGCAATCTGTTTTAAACTTTCCACTCATTTTCGAACTGTATGCTTATGGTAATCCATTCTTATGATTGTTAGTGTCTTTGCATTGTTGCTTTAGTGAGGAATTATATTTGCTTCAAGGTTTTCAACACACATTCATTATTTATTTGTCCATTTCCGAGTGCCATTTCATAACATTTCAAGGGGTTTAAAATACGTTTTTCTTTCTTATTTGGGGAGGGAAGGTCAGATTTGGATTCTGTGTCCTATTTCTCATTCCCGATTACCTGCTGCTTCTTTTTATGCACTCAAAATTATTTGTGGGGTGAGGGAACACTGCAGGGGGAAATTCTAACTTGGGTGCCATCTTTCCTAAATCAAAAAGTGCTCCTATTCCGCTGTGCTGTGTTCCACTAAAAGGTTAACCCAGTGCATTGCTCACATTCTCATTGTAATTATCACCCCCTTGGTGGTTGCTGCCCCATATTAAAAACTGTCTGATTTCTTGTCAATTTTAAAATAAATAAATATTGTATTTTACCAACCAGCCTGGTTCATGGTCCATTGTGACCCAGGGTATTTGAAAAGGGGGTGTGATTTGAGTGGTGTACCATCTCAATATTGAATCTGTATATTATAAAGAGATAAGCATTTCAGTTGTGCGCTGCATACTAGGCTGAGACCAAGGTGTGTGTCGCCCGATTGAAATCCTTAACATGTGCAAAGTAGAACTGTATCCTCGTGCTGCAGAAGCCAGAGTGTGTGCTTTGCTCAAGTACCCTGCTTGTTGAAAACGTGGGGAAGGGACGCCAACGGCTCGAGCATCCTGACATTTCATTTGTGAACACTTGTTTCTTTTTCCTGAACATTACCCCACATTATTTGTAAATTAGTGGTAAGGATTGGCAATAGTTTGTTTTTAATTATAGGCCTTTTTTATTTGACAAGACTCCACTAGGACTCCATTATTATGATTTGATGGTCGTAGCTTGCTCCCGTCTGTAGATTTAGGTTTAGATAGGCGTTTATCACACCCTTGCGAAAGTTCAATAAACACCCTTGAACTGTGGCCACTTGTGTCCCTCTTACTATTGCCACCATGTGTTCCTTACAGTACACTGGTTAATTTTATTTCCAGTGGTGTGGCCATACCCTTTGGCTGTAAACGCAGGGCAGGCGAGACAGAAGACGAAGAGGGGGAGGGGGGGCGTTTCTCTACTTTTCTTTACGTTTTAGTGTTCCCATACTTTTATTTCAAAATGAAACCACTCCAGAGCGGTTTCTCTTTAAAATAAAAGTGTAGGAAGAAGTTGAAACTTGCACTTTCAGTGCACTGCACTGAACGTTCCGTTACACAGCAGGAGCACGTGTTTGGGGGGTTGTATTGTGCGTGACAGAGAGCGGGCATGGTGATGGGGTTTGTGGGGAGCAGGACAGTAGGAAACATAGTTCTATTTCTTTTCCTACACTTCGACGACTGCCCCTCTTCAGCGAACTGGCATTCTAGAGGATCCGACCATGGATAGCGAAAGCAGAGTCCCTGAACTAACCTACTCTTTCACAAAAGCAGGAGGATGGAGAACTGGGCTGGGCAGTGGAAGAGTGGGAATGCGGTCTCCTACTCTACACAGCCGCCAGGGAAAGAAGTGGGGGAGGGCACAGAATCTCTGCTCTCTTCATGCATCACTGTATGGTAACTGACATGGAATTTCAGAGCACCCTTTTGTTTTAGTCTAAGTGGTGTATGCCTTTGGCAACTTCTGTGAGCCTTAAGACATTGTATAATTTCCTTTTCTCAAGCACCACCAAACTTCCAAAACTAATAAGCAGCATTTCCTCTTATCCCTTCTTGTGCTACGAAGTAGCTGCACTAGTTTTAAACTGCTTCGGCAAATGCACAATTTTTACTCAAACTCACTGCTCAAACCCTTAAAAAGATGGTCACCAAAAAATCAGAGGAAGCATGAAAATCGGTTCTTTTGCTGGTTTGCCGAAAATGTGTCCAGTAGTTTTTTAAAGATTAAGCGGAGAGTGATGTGCCCCAGAGCCACCATCTTTACATATCACCCATAATGCATTGCAGGAGCCGAGGCTTTCCAGAAGTGAATAGTCACCATTTTACTTCAAGATATTTAAAATAAAAATTCGAGTAGCCCAGTAAAGAAAATGTACAACATGATTTAAATAGTGGGGGGACAGTATGCTTGTCTCCATGGAGGATAAATGAGAAGTAAGGCTATGTGTTGAGTTATTGGGGGTGGCTTGGATATGTTTTGTTCCTTTTAAAGGAACTCATCTTTGTGAACGGATTTGGGATGTTTTACGAGCAAGTGAAAATAAAAGTTTCTAACAATAGCTGGAAGCAAAAATGTTAAATAAAAAGAAAGGCAGACGATTAATAGGAAACCAATTGTGTCAGGAAATTGCAGAAAAAACAAGACCATCAACAGCCAGAAAGGAGTTCATTGAGGCGTTAATTCATGAAAACCATTCGGGGGTAAGCAGGGAGGTGGGTAGAAAATGATGTTCAAAAACTCAAAAAGGACCAAGGCAAGAGCGAGCAAGACCATTAGGTGTGACACAAGTGCTTAGGATTGGGAGAAGCGACTTTGTCCAAGAAGGACGCTGATAGGTGTGACATGAATGGATTAGTTCAAGATCGCAAAGTTGACGTGTCAAGAGTAAGAGTGCATAAAAACATATTGGAGGGGTTAGGGGGGGTGTGTGTGTGTACGTGTGTGTGTACGTGTGTGTGTGTGTGTGTGTGTGTGTGTGTGTGTGTTTCTTTATGAGTAGGTTCCTGTTCTAGAAACAATACTGCAATGGAATGTTCTTTGGAGAAATACATTGCATAACCAAGTATGTAGTTCATGACACATCTCCAGATGACCCCCTGACACATTTTTGCCAACATTACATTCACAACCCTTTGTAGGGACTTCCTATGAAAATTAAATGCACATGTGATGTCATCTGTGATGTCATGGGTGTTATTCTTAGCAGTGCACTGTGGTGGCGCGAGTTATGGTTTCTTAGCTTACCATAACTGGTGAATTTCAGGGGTTTTTCAGTTTTACTTGTAACCATAATGTCCCTTTAACAATGTTTTTTATGGAATTTCATAGGTTTTTATTAGTGCAACTTACCATAACATCTGACTTCATTGCGTACCTTCCAGACAGTGCCACATGACCATATGCTGGCGCGTGGCATGATGACGTGTCTGAGAACCCATCTGCACTTCACGATAAGATCCGTGCTTCGCGGACAGTTCTAAACTGCATTTTCTGCTGATCTAGGAACTTTCAGCTTCAAAATTTCCCTTGCACAGCTCCAACACCTATTCCACTCATCCATTAACAATCTAGTACACAGTACATACTTTAAGCAAAACTGCTATTTATCTTAAAATGGAATCAGCTAATGCCATCCCTCCTCCCCAAGAGACACCACCACTGCTGTAATCTAGGAGAATGAAAAACACTGCCCCCTGCCTTAGAAATAACACATGCGCAACATTATTCCCTGTCCACCTGCCCCTCCATATTAGTGTTTGGTGCCTCTTCCCTCATTTCGCTCCCCACCTTTCGTTCTAAGCTCTCCTGCCAAAAAAAAAAAAAAGGAACCAGAAACAAATAAATGTTCCTTTAGAAACCACCTTTCACAGTTAAAAAATAGAACAAAAAAACATATAGACTCCATCTAATTAATATTTCTCAGTAAAGTACATAGACTCAATAAGATTTTCCAACATTTACATTTGCATTTTGTGTTATGCTAATGGCAATATTGTGGTGTTTATCCTTCGTTCCAAGGATGTAATGGTGAATACCAGCCTGACAGTCCAAGTTATCAGACCAAGCGAAGCAAGGGTGAATAACGAGGTCTCTGGACCATTATCCCCCCATTCCAGCCCCAGGAATGGAGGATGAAGGCCATTAGCACCCTAGGTTTCCCAAAGTGGGAACCCAGGGTGCTGAAAAAAGGATTTTTCCAAGATGGCCACCATGGAAAGGGAAGGCGGGATTCCATACAGGGCTCCTCTTCGCTTTCCATGACAGCCTGCAGAAGGCAAAAAGAGAACTCTATGACCATATTACCACGAGCACATTTTTCTTCCTTTTCAAATCTATCCCCATTTCGAATAACTTTACCACAAAGCCAGTCCCAGCTGGACATGGCCACTTTAACCCCATGTTTTGTCCCTCGTGGTCATGGCCAGTAGCGAGATTGTCCGGATCATGACCTTATTCCATGACTCGGACAATCTGGCCACTGCACATGGCAACAGTCTACACCTCAGTCACCAAAGTTATATCACTATTTTTGTACCTACATTATGACACTTGTCAAAAAATAAAACACGGGCACATTTGCAAAACCATGCTTTCAGGTCCTTCTCAATGCTCCTTACACAAGTTTGCTGGAAATCCACCCATGTTTTATTTTTTCAAAAGTGTCAAATGATGCACATACAATCATCATATAACCTAGCCCACACTTGACAAAAACCATTCAGACTTTACAAAAACATTTATATCTAGATCTACAATCTTTTTGCAAACCTTTGTGTAGATTTGTCAAATGGCACCACATTTAAAAGCCTTTACAATATTTTGGGACCCCCCTCTAATTCTGCCTCCTCTTGACAAAATCCCACCAAACTTTGCATAAACATTTATATCTAGATCTATTATCAGTTTGCCAAAATAAGTGTAAATTCATCAAATGGCACCTAATTTATAAGCCTTTACATTATTTTGAAACCCCCCCTCTAATTTTGCCCCCTCTTGACAGAATCCCACCAAACTTTGCAAACCCATTCGGGATCAGGTCGGGAATATAATTGCAAAATTACACGCAGTTCCATTAAGTGGCGCCAAAGTTATAAACCATCCAAGAACTGCTTTTCACCAAACCACTAATGCAGAGGTGTCTGCGAACTTTCACAGGACTGTTCGCGAAAATCTGAACCGTTCGCTGACTTTCGCGACGAAAAGCACCCGTTTTTTTGCTTCTTGCAGCCATATTCCATCCCATCCTCATCACCCCTCACATCCCCAGAGATTATTTCATAAATTTGATAAGTGCAATGTTGTGTTTTTTAATATGTTTTTACTGCAATGTCCGTGGACACCGGATGATGTCCATTCCAAGATGGCGGGCGTTTCCAAATATCTGACGCACCTCACGCTTCACGCCAACCAATCAGCGAACATGTTGTGTGTCCGAGGACATGACACAAGTCCATTAGCCAATCGGTGTCCTGTCCGTGGAGCGAACAGGGAAGTGTGTCCGCGGAGCAGACAGATATAATTATTTTTTGTGACTTACGTTTTGGTCGTTTAAAAAAAATGACTGGATGGATTTACACCAAACAAAAGCACACTTTCGGGACCAAGCCGCCGCTCCTGTCACAAATTTGGTGAAAATCCGTCCAGCGGTTTGGGCTGTAGGTGTGAGCAAAGTTTTTTCCCACTATGTCTTTGGGAAAAAAATACATTTTGGGACCCCCCTATAACATTGCCCCCCTTGGACCAACCCATGCAAAAAAAAATTCTGAGTGGGCCATATACTTTTTTTGCAAAGTTTGGTGAGGATTCGTCCAGGGGTAGCAAAGTTATAAGCCGCCCAAAAAGTGCTCTTCCTATGGGTTTAGCAACTTAACCATAACTACATGGCCGCTACCGCAGGCCATGTAATATTAATATATATATATTGGTGAACAAGCGCTGTGTATAGCGCGAAACAAGTCCATACAGGACTGCTTTCTCAGTGTCCTGCCTCTGTTTTGGGGTCTATGGCTGTTTTTAAACATGATGCACTTTTTGTATCTTCAATAAACTTGAAAGTAATTTATTTCGAGTTTCTGTCTTTTTTCATGCCCGAACGGGACCTTGCTGCTTTCTTACATGACTTGGAGTGCAGGCTGAACTGTCCATTTTCATGGCGGTTTTTTCCTCTTTTTTTGCTTTGTTTGATATATATATATATATATATTACACAGCCACGGTAGTGGCTGTGTAGTTATGGTTAAGTTGCTGTTTCAATTGGAAGAGCCCTTTTTGGGCGGCTTATAACTTCGCTCTCCCTGGACGAATCCTCACCAAAAATAGTATATGGGTCACTCTGATTCTATTCGCAAAGATTGGTGAGGTTTGGTCCAGGGGGGGCAAAGTTATAGGGGGGGTCCCAAAACTTATTTTTTCCCCATAGACTGAATGGGGAAAAAACTTTGCTCACGCCTACAGGCCAAACCGCTGGACGGATTTTCACCAAATTTGGACCAGGAGCAGTGGCTTGGTCCCGAAAACGTGCTTTTGCAAATTTGGTGAAAATACGTCCAGTAGTTTATTTTAATATGACCAAAAAGTAGGTCACAAAAAATTAGTGATATCTATGTTCGGTCCGCAGACACACTTCCCTGTTCGCTCCGCGGACAGTGTCCTAATTGGCCAACTGGCTTGCGTCATGTCCACGGACATGCAACGTGTTTGCTGATTGGACGGTGAAGAGCGTGAAGTGCGTCAGATTTTCGGGAACGCCCGCCGTCTTGGATTCGCGATCCACGGAGAACGTGGTGACACTTGGTGGACAAAATACTATTTAGTAGAGTGTGTTGGTGTGTAAAAGTATTTGGGGAGGGTGGGGGAGTAAGAGATGGGTTAAATGTTGCATTTATTTAGGTGGTAGACCCCCCTGTAGTGTTTGCTTTGTCCACGGACAACGTGGATGTTCTGAAATGTTCTAAATAAACAAAATGGGGGTGTTCTGAGGACACTACGCCTGTACGTATTGTTCGCAAGCAAGCTGAAAGTGTTCTAAGAACACTTGCGGTGTCCTGAAATGCTCGAAAATAAACAAAATGGGTGTGTTCTGAGGATGGTAAACCTGTCCGTTTTGTTCGCAGGCAAGTTGAATCTGTTCTAAGAACACATCATGTGTCCTGGGATGGCTACCAGTCATTTGGTCGAAAACCAAATGGTCGAATGACCATTTGATCGATGTAAAATGGTCGGGAAAAAAAAAAAAGTCGATTTTTTTTATGGGGGGTTCCCCCCGCAACCACCCTTTTTCTTTATTAAAAAATATTTTTTAAGCAACCAAACTAAAAAAATATATATAAATAAATAAATAAATTCGACCTTTTTTTTTCGACCATTTTGATTCGATCAAATGGTCATTCGACCATTTATTTTCGACCAAATGACCGGACACCTCCTGGGATGTTCGTCAATAAACAAAATGGGGGTGTCCTGAGGACGGTATGCCTGTCCGTACTGTTCGCAAACAAGTTCAAATTGTTCTAAGAACACATGTTCACAAGCAAGTTCAAATTGTTCTAAGAACACATGAAGTGTCCTGGGATGTTTGTAAATAAACAAAATGGGGGTGTTCTGAGGACACTACGCCTGTACGTATTGTTCGCAAGCAAGTTGAAACTGTTCTAAGAACACTTGCGGTGTCCTGAAATGTTCGAAAATAAAAGAAATGGGTGTGTCCTGAAGACGGGATGCCTGTCTGTTTTGTTCGCAGGCAAGTTGAAACTGTTCTAATAACACATGCAGAGTCCTGAAATGTTTGTCAATGGACGGAATGGGGTGTCCTGAGGACTCTGTCCGTATTGTTCGCTGGCCAGATGAAAGTGTTCTTAGAACACATTATGTGTCCTGGGATGTTCATAAATAAACGAAATGGGGGTGTCCTGAGGATGCTATGCCTATCTGTACTGTTTGTAGGCAAGTTGAAACTGTTCTAAGAACACTCATCATGTCCACGGACATTAAAAGTGCCAATATGGCATAGGTAAAATGTTTGACTCTATGGGTGTGATATGCTGCGGTGGTTGTGGCCAGGGCATAGAGTCTTGGGAGCATGGCCATATGGTCTAGTTTGTCTGTGGCGCTAATTTCAATTATTGGTTGCATTTCTTTTTTTAACATTGTTTCATTGAATTTGAAACAGCTTGCAAGAGTTGGCATTAAGGCCATACAATTGACATTTTGGTGGGCTAAATGGTCCATAACATCCGTAGTGCATGAATGTGCCAGGTTTTCAATATTGCTTGTGCTTCTTGAGATAATATACCAACTCTAATAGTTTTTAAGATGTTGGCATAAGTGAGATCTGCAGATTGCCGCATGTTTTCTGTTAATTCTCTGTATTGGAAATGTTGCCAAAGGTTGACATTTCCAATGCTGCCAACAGTTTTACGGCAGAGTTTGTGTCCTAAGGTTTTAAAAATAGGCTCACCTTTCACTGGCGTCAATTGAAGAAGATTCTCCGAAAACAATAATGTGTTTTCCTCCAAAGAGCTATTCGTAGTTTGCTTTGAGTACTTCTTGTAATCTGAGGTGAATCAAGGCCAACATTAGGTTGGAGACCATGCTCACTTCATCTATTAGTAGCATTTTCATTTGTTTTAATACTCTGCGTAGTTCCATTGCAGCTTCTGTAGAAAGTTTCTAATAGTCTAATTTGTGTTGGTGTTCTATTGGCAGGAGTAGTAATCAGTGTAAAGTGACACCACCTATGTTGTAGGCAGCTAAACCTGTGGGGGCAGTGACAACAGCTGACAGTTTGTTGTTTGTCAATTGTTGAAGGAATTTACTGATGATTTTGATTAAGAATGTTTTGCCAGAACCAGCTTCACCACTGACGTACAGTAGTATAGGTTTCTAATTTTGGCAGGTGCATTCTTTGTTTTCATGTTGTACACCATGTGCAATTTCTTTTGTTACTTCTTCAAAAATGCTACGTTGCTCATTGTTTAGTTTTGATTGTAGTATAGTTAAGTCTTCTTTATCTTCATACTGACACATGGTGTTTTCTACTTCTGTCATAGCTAATTCTGCCTCATTTGTTATTAGTGGCTCTCCCAGTGGTTCATGGCTTCCTGTTACAGAAGGTTGACTACTGTCAGGCGTGTCCTTATCTAGTTGGGCCTGGAGTTCTTCTTTGTGTTGCTGTTCATTGTGCAACATTGTTTTGTACTGTGTAAATCATCAGTAATAGTGCTTTCATTTGCTTTGAAAGCGTCTTCATAGGAGTCATAGTTATCTAGTATTTCTTCTTCTTTTCTCCATGGTTTAAAGCGTTGTAGCAGGGACATGTAATATAGTTCTTTATGTTGAGAAGTCTTTAATGACAATTTGATATGATTAATTAAATTTGGTTTGGTGAGTTTTACTAAGCTGTCTTCACAATTTGTCACTCTGTATTTACCTTTTTTTTCATCGGGTTTTATATCATTTTTGTATGTGAAGTTTTGGGCTATGTGGTATAGACACATGGTTTCCAAAGTGGTATTTCTGTTTGGGTAGTATGTGTCCAGTAAATTGTTTTTTAAAATGTCTTGTCTGTTGGGATCATGTTTGGCTATTGTTTCTATATCTTCGTACGATTTTAGAACTCTTTTTCTAGATTTAGCAGGACCAAGACTTAGCCATACTATATTTTCAGATTTTCCATACAAAGCAGTACCAGTTAAACGATCTGCTGCTTCATGGGAGCCACATTCTCTATGGGAGAGCATTTTTATGCCCAAGCTGTATGATTTCTGAGACAGTGTTTTGTCTGATGACAGGTCATTTCAGAGGTCTTGGAGCTCTGTTTTTTCTGCTTTGGTTAAGTATGCTGTAACATATCGTGCAACTGCAGTGGAATTGTCTGCAATGTGCTGCACATCTATGTTTGCATTCCATAAGTGGGCAATGATTACATTGTAATCATTGATATATTTTTCTTCTTCTGTTCTTTTTATGTAATATGTATTTTTAAGTGATTTACCTTTAACACTATGTCTAACTGAAGACATGAAGTTGTTCACTTGACCTGTTTTTGTAACCGGTCTAGGAAAACCAAAGCGGCATTTGGTGTAGTATTTCCCTTTGTTTTTGTATTTGCGATGACAATATTTGCCACATTTGTGTCTTTGAAATTGTAAAATTTGTGCATGAAGATAACTATTTGTTACTTCTTTTGGAATTTCACAAGTGACATATTTTCCAATAAACTGTAACACAGTGGCATCATTGTCTTGACCAAATTTAGGAGCATCTTTAAACCATAAAAGCATGTGGATATGTGGTGCTCCTCTGGCTTGGTATTCTTTTCTCCAAAAGAAGTGTTGCACTTCTCCGAGGGGAGGAGCAGTTTTATTACAAATAAAGTGTAGCATAGCAATGAAGCTATGGTGAAGATATCTTGAAACATTAACAGGATCTAGAGAACAAAGTTCTCCAGGTGTTAGTATATCTATGTTTGTTTTGTTTTTGTTTAATATGCGTAGGAATTGATGTAAATCTTCCCATGCATATTCTGCACAACTTAATGTAACAAACCAAGTGGTTGGTCGAACGTTTCTTATCATACAACGTACATCTCCATGACGTCGAAACCAGTACTCTTTTGTACCACAAATGTTTGCTAATAGATTTGTAATATTTGATTGTAAAACCTCATCTTTTTGTTGCACTTTTTGTAATAATTGTGTAGCTGACATATTTTGAAAGTGGGATCCTGATTTTAATTTGTGTGCAACTCCATAACATAAAGTTGCTAGTTCACTTTCTGTAACGCTCACCTGATTCTCGCAGAGGCGCCGGTCTTGACTGGGCGACTACCGTATCTTCAAAGGTGATGTGTAGCACCCGGTTGGCTCTTTGGGCTGGACCTCTGTGCACTGTATGCCTGACGTGCAGAGTAAGATGTCTTAGGTAAGTGAATGCCGAGCTCTCCATCTGCCTCGGGGCAGGGTGCTGTAACCAGTTTCTTCACTGGATAGGTAGCGCAGGCCTCTTGACTTCAGGGGACTGCTGTCCGTCGTTTACTGCACGAACGGTAAGTTTCGAGTCATTCAAATGTCTTTAAAGTCTTTAGTAATGATGTCTCTTGTTTTGCAGGGTTCCGGCGATGGCGGATGACGGGCTGAAGTGAGTTGAAGATGGAGCCCGTGTGATGAATAGAAGCGCCTGCAAGCACGTAAGTAAGCGCTTGTTGCCTGCTTCACTATGCGCTCTAACTGTCTTTTTATTTTGCAGGTACGAGTTCGGAGCGGCTGCAGTGTGCCGGAATACCCACTGGATTAGATGTGGAAAGGAGTAATGGCACGTGAGTATTAAAGTTCCCCAATGTCTTTAAACGCACCTTGTTTTGTCTTTCAGATGCGGGATGCAGCGCCGAAGGCCTCCGGAGCGTGCGAAGAGTTGGTAAACTTTTGTCTTTCAGATGCCGGAATGCAGTGTGAAGACCTCCGGAGCGCACGAAGAGTAGGTAAGCCTTTGCCTTTCAGATGCCGGAATGCTAACCTGTTCTTTCTTGTCTTTATAGGTGTTGCTGAAGACTGGATTCAGGATGGTAAGCCTTTGCCTTGCAGATGCCGGAATGCTAACCTGTTCTTTCTTGTCTTTATAGGTGTTGCTGAAGACTGGATTCAGGATGGTAAGCCTTTTTCCTTAGGCCCAGGACCGGATGCAGAAGACACGATGAGCGTTCTGCTGCAGAGGTTGCAGAATAACGCAAAGCAAGATTCATCCACCGGGTGTGGTTTAAATAGCCTCCTGTAGTGCTTAGGTGTCTCCTTCCACAGCCACGCCTAAGTAAGAAAAGAGTTCCTGGTAAGAAAAGAGTTCCTGCCTTCCAGAAGAGTTCCAGTGTTCTGAATCTAGGGAGTAGCTCCAGCCCCACCCAACAGGAAAAGTAGTTCTAAACAGAAGAGGATCAGAGGCTCAACTGGCAGGCAAGTAAGCAGCATGGTCTGCTGAAGGTAAGTCCACCCAAGCATTATGAGCCCGGCGCTTCCAGCGCTGGGACTGGGCATATTTATGAGCCTGATGCCACTGGCGCCAGGACTGGGTCCAAAAGGTCCCAATTGGGACTGGTTGGCACTCGGAACCTGGGTTATGGATCTGCTTCCAAGGGAGTTGGGAAAACCCTGACCTTTTGGAAGCAGAGATCATGACACTTTCAAAGAGTAGGTGGAATATGTATTTCACATTTTGTCTAAATCTGGGATCTTCATAATACATCCGTAATGAGTGGTATTCTGATGCTGTTATTTGAATAGGTCTATCATCGTACCTTCCTCCTTTGCCAGTAGGAAAGAGTAGAGGAAAAGCACGTGCTTCCATACTTTTTTCCCATATGCTGATTGGTGATCCTTTTGTTTGATGCATTTGGTACGTTTCTAGTGCATCTTCTACGGTGTCATTAGAGTGTAATGGATGAATTGTATAATGGTCTAAAGTATTGGATATTGTAGCTGGATCTAGGAGCTCGAATTGACCAGCTTCTTGTGTCTCTTGAATTATTTCAGTGGTATCCTTCAAGTTTTCTTCAATATTAATTTCTTTGTAGTATTCATTATTGTCTTTTAGATATTGCAAGGCTTGTCTAACTTTATGTAAATCTAACAGTTGTTACAATTTTCTTTTATCTTTTGTAGGTACACCATTTTCTAAGATAATTAAAGATTGCTCCATGGGACGTTGCACTCCTAGAGTGTGCACATTTTGTTTTAGATCTAATGGTAAATACACTACTTTTCCACGAATACCTTTCACTAATTCAGAGCGAGGTAATTTTGCTGTTTTTGGTTGAAGGCGTATTATTGCCTGAAAGGGGTGCACTGTTTGAATTATGATGCTCTAATATAAATTGAGTTGTTGTGGTGGTTTTGGTAGTGGAAATAATTGCAAATTATTTGTGATAGCGCGTGAAGGAGTTTGGTTGTTAAGTTTTGTAGTGCAGTAACTGCAAAGTATTAAGGGGTCAGTTATTTCGTATTTGTTTTCTGCTGTAAGGTAGAGAGCTAATTCAAACCATTTAGAATCTTCATTGTCTTCTATTTTGTATGTTAGGTCTACAGTTGTTGTGTTACTTTTATAAAAAGTTCTACGGCAACATACACACACATGGTTTGGTACTTCAGCAGATGTAGTTTTAAATTTCAGTATTTCTTTTTTGTATGTGTGTAGTAGAAGGTTGCCATGCATAGAATTGTTGCTAATTTGCTTTAAAGCTATTTCATTCTGTAAGTGGCTTTCACTTCCAAAATATTTTTTCTGGATATAGTCGATTTCTTCAAGTAGGTCTTTTGCTGTCCCATGTCGAAGAATGTTTTTTAAATTGGCTAGCAGGACTTTTAGCATAATACAGTTTATAGACTACATTTCTTATAGTTGAATGATGTGTTGATATCATTTTGATATAATGGAAGGTGGTTTTGCAAGTAGGTCCTGAAATGCAAGCCAATGAATGTCCTTGTAGTCCTGTGTACTTGCGCACTGCACAGGTATCCATATTTTGCAGTAGTTTAATTTTGATTTTGTCTTTCACATATTGATTGAAGAATTGGCGTAAAGACTTAAAAGATTTTTTGGGAATGTTACACATTGACGTGCATGGCCATTTGTATACTAGACGTTCTGATCCAGTTGAATTGAGAGGTAATTCTAAGTTTTCTGGGGATATTTTTGTAAGCAGTATTTCTTGTTCCATTATGGTATTATTAACTTTTTCATAACCTCACCCACTGCTATGTATGGCAATTGTATTGGTTTGCTTTTGTTTGTATGCTTCTTCATTAAAATATGGTTCTGAGCTTGTAGTGTGACTCCACTCACCTTCACAGATACTTAAGAAGTTATTTCTGTTGACATTTCGTTTATTGAGAAGTCTTTTTTGTAATTTAGTCGTCAGTTTTGTTAGTGGTTTCATTTTGTTTAACACTAAAATAAATAATTTTCTTTTGAGAAGGATTGCACTGTCTATCAACGCTTCTAAGATTAATTTCCTACGATAGGTTTTAAGGGTTGTGCCTGATTTCTCTCCTGTTTTTATAAGATTTTGAAGGACTCTGTGACGGAACATTTTTGCTAAAATACTTTGTTTGGTATGCTTAGTTTGCACTATATCAAGATTTATAGGAGCAGTTTTATCTGTAGTGGTAGTTGAATTTTTGTTAATTGTTTTCTGGTTCGTTTTACATTTTGATAGAGGAGCCAAAGTTTCTGTACTTGAAGCTTGTTTTGTTTCGCTAAATGACTGTATTAGCTGTTTTGTTTGAACTTTTTTTAGAAATTCTGCTAGAGATGGATGCTTATTTTGGACACTTCTATTTTCATTTGCTCTGCTTCTGTGTTGCTTTCTACGGACTTTGGTGTTCTGCAATGTATGTGTGCTGTGTGCATGAGTGGCTGAGTAAGATGATAAAGATGTATGTGATGGTGTGTGATTATGCATTGGGCAACTACAACTCATTGGGATGTGTATTCTTGAATGTATGTGCTACTAAACTGGGGTTCAGATGACAGTAGAAGTAAGCTAGTGGTGTGGAGAAGTACAAATAGTAAATTTAATGATATTCAATTAAAGCAGTTGTTTGTTCTATAATATCAAAATTCTAGGGACTGAATTGGGTCATTTGTGTGCTGAAAAATAGGAATTTGTGCGCCATTCTGCTTGTAAATCTCTGTTTAAGAAATGGGGATTTGTGGACAGAATGGTGCACAATCTCTATTTTTAGGGGTAGAAATAGTATGAATTAACCTTACAGTGTGTTTGAGTAATAGTACAAATATTATGGTGGTATTCAACATACTTTTTTCCTGGAATGAGCAGGTTTCTTCTTAGTTGTTATTTGTACTTCAAATTCAGCTGCTTCTTTTCTGGAGAATGGTCTTCACTGCAATTGTAAAGGAAACAAATTAGTAATTTTGTTTGTATATAGCACTGTTTTTAATTTAGACATTGATTTTTTTAATTGACATTGACCTCAGAGCCTTCCGCAAAACCATGAAAACTATCTTATTCACATAAGATGCATCGCATCAGTTGAGTACATATCATATGTTCTTAATGCATAAGCTGTATTGTAATGACTAACTGTACCAACCAAAATATCAGTTCTATGCCTTGTGGAATTCATAATGTACAACTGAATGCCACTATTTCTGTAACTAAGCTCTTGCAAGTAACAGCGCCTCAATGCCCATGGGCTGCTTGCGCGCTATATAAATATAAATGAATAAATAAATAAATGTTCATGTTTTTGTACAATAATTGTTGTTTGATATCTGAACATACTATGTGCATGCAATTTTGTTAGAGTATGTTAACTCTTTATATTGTACTTTAAATATGTTAGCTCAAAATGTTTTGCAAATGTGTGTGTAAAATGAAATTAAATAGCAGATAGGTTTGGAAGTGACAGTTGATTATAGGAGATGGAAAAAATGACAGCAAGTTCATTTTATAGATTATACAAGGTAAAAGTCAGTTCATCTGTTTATATGAATCTATAAGAATTGTACATGTACTTTACAGAAAATATTCATACCTGTAGTTTGTGTTCATGCATATGGATATACATGCAGCTGCAAGTATAAATCTTGGAGACTTGTACAGTATTTCTTGTAGAAGGTGCTTTCCAACGATATGACACTTGTACTCAGAGAGATTAACAGTACATTTGAAGTGCTGATCTATGATGATGCAGTTAGATGTAGAGGTCTTGGATGTGATTGGTGGATGGCCATGTGACTTCTTAGCTATATCCAATGAGGGAATAGCACAGAAAGTGAAATGAAAATGGTAGAAGGACTGTCCATGTTACGATGTGTCCACGGACATGGTGGAAGTCCGCTGACATTGCGTGTTACATCCGGGGATTTTGGGGTGGGGAGGCATGCAAATGAGAATGAGCAGACCAAGGGATTGGTCAGTAAAGTTTAGTGGGTGTGTTGTGCCAGGAGAGAGGTTCTCAGATACTCTTTTTGCTGAGAGAAGAACAGATAGCTATAGCTGTGTGTTTCAGAAAACAGATTTCTTTGATTTTGGGAGACTCGTGGATACATTGGTTGAAGGTGCATGCAGAAAGCTGTGGAGTAGCTGTAGATCTTGGATTCCCACATGTGGAAGCGCACTGGCATGGAGTACGTGGAATGAAGGGGTTGAACTTGCTACCTCTCTGTGCTACTTTGGAGACAGAGCAACATCCAGACATAATTGTAATTCATTGTGGAGGGAACAGTTTAGGACATGTCTCTGGAATGTCTTTGCAATTTGCAATGAAAGAAGGACTTGGGAAGGTCATGGACATGTTTCCAAATTCTCAAGTAATTTTTTCACGGATTGCGCAGAGACAAATGTGGCTTTGTTCTTCTTCATTTGGTCCACAAATGGAGAAAGCAAGGCGCAATGTCAATGAGGCTGTTTGTGCCTTTCTATGTGATTTTGGCATGTCCTCTTTTCACAATGAAAATATTATGTTTCGTAGCACATACATTTTTCGCAGAGATGGAGTCCATCTTACTTGTGCTGGCAATTAGATTTTTTCTGAGAAATGTACAAAATGCATTGCGACCTTTTTTGGAATTACAGCATCCATTTTGTGTAGGTGTTGAGCATTTCAAAATTTTCAAACACAAACACACACCACCAAAAGGCTTTTTTCAGAGCCACCACTTCCTCTCAGACAAAACTGCAATGGTTATGATAGGGCAGCACCCCAAAATGTTAGATGTTCACGGACTGTCCGCGGACTTCTAAAAAAAAAACACAGGGCCCTGCTTCATTTATTTTCAATTCTATTTTTAAACTGTGAAAGGCGGCTCTGAAAAGAGCCTTTTTTAAAATGTATGTTGTTTTATATTTTTTTTAGTTTTTTAAACACGACACACTAGGAGAGGAGGGAAAAGGAGGGTAAAGGGGGGACACCAACCATGGGGATAAGAAAGGGCGGGTGGAGAGAGGAAGATGTAGAGTGGGTTTTACTTGGGTAGTGAGCAGATCTTCTTGTGGTCTGAGACCAGGGCCTCAAAAGCACTTCAAAGTCTCTCCCCCCTGCAGAGTACTGCGTCGCAGTACATACACACAACTGTGACCCTCGAAAGGTATGGGTCATCAGTATTGCGTATGGCATGTGAGGCAGTTTGAGGAATACGCTGTCCCACAGGAGTGTTCCTTGTGGTGACAGCATTGGAAACGGAGGATGAAGTAGAGGAAGTCAACCTACTACGCTCCTCGCAAGGTACAACCTTGCTAATGGCCCCAGTGTGGAATGAGTTTAGGTGTCACTTCATGGTAGTTGTCCCAAAGCTGTATGAACCAGCCCTCCCTCGACCGAGTACCATTTTGCACTCTTTGCAGGTGACTCAGTTCGCACGCGCCTTAGGAACATTACCATGAATGGTAAATAACCGCCACACCCAAGACTCACGCCGAGTGCTGGTAGTAGGGAGTTCCTCTACCTCATTCTAGTCATCCTCTTCTGCATCCTCACTCCTGTTCCCTTCTTCGGGCCCTTGGGGAGGTGGTGGTGGTGGAGGGGGTGGGAGTGGTGCTGAGGCAGATGTAGCACCAGGTGGCAGTACTGCAGCCATGGATGACATCAGGTTTCGGATTAAAATCTGCAAAGTTGGCTGGAAAATGCATTGTGTTCTGTAAGATAGCCAGAAACACAATGAGAATGAGCTCTAGGGTGTGGCCTTTTATAGGGGTGCTTGTGCACGGTTCGCGGACATGCACGCTGTCCATGGACAGATCGAACACCAAAAAAAGGTTTAAAAAGTCCCAAAAAGTATGTCGAAAATCAGGGTTACTATGTGGGACTTGTGCTATGGTGAGTTATCATTGAAAAATATTGTGGATTGCTTGAAAAGGTAGTCCGCAGGACATCAAATGCACTGAAACTGTTTTGCGCATGCGCGTTGGTGTTCTACGGGTCCTGAAACTAATTAAAAGTGCGTCACAAGTGAAACGAACAATTACGGACAGGCGTTTGTTCTTAGAACAGTTTTAGCTCACTTGCGGACAATACGGACAGGCATAGAATCCTCAGGACACCCCATTTTGTTTATTTGCGAACATCCCGAGACACTTGATATGTTCTGAGAACAGTTTGAATATGCTTACGAACAGCACAAACAGGTCTAGCGTCCTCAGGACACCCCGATTTTGTTTATTTACAAATATTTTAGGACAGCGTGTGTGTTCTTAGGACAGTTTCAGCTTGCCTCTGAACAATACGGACAGGTATAGCATCCTTAGGACACCCCCATTTTGTTTATTTACGAACATTTCAGGATACTGCCTGTGTTCTTAGAACAGTTTCAACTCGCCTGCAAAGAATACGGACAGATCTAGCGTCCTCAGGACACCCCCATTTTGTTTATTTACGAACATTTCAGGACACTGTGTGTGTTCTTAGGACAGTTTCTGCTTGCCTCCAAACAATACGGACAAGTATACCGTCCTTAGGACACCCCTATTTAGTTTATTTATGAACATTTCAGGATACTGCCTGTGTTCTTAGAACAGTTTCAACTCGCCTGCGATCAATACGGACAGGTCTAGCGTCCTCAGGACACCTCCATTTTGTTTATTGACAAACATTTCAGGACATCGCATGTGGTAGTTTGATTGCAGACATTCCGAACACCAGCTCTGTTCTTAGAACAGTTTCAACTTGCATTACGGACAGATATAGTGTCCTTAGGACGCTCCCATTTTCATTTCTTTACGGACATTCCAGACAACCGCGCTGTCCGCGGACACCTGAACTGCTTTTTAAAAAAAGACAAGAAATGAATTAGGACACAATATAATAATTTTACTTTATTTTATATGGATGTTAAATTTATGACAGAGAAGGTGAGGTGGAAACTGAAACAAAAACAGGAGAATTGGGGGTTTCAATAGAATTTATATGAGCTGAAGAAGGGATGGAAGTCTCATCAAAATGTTTTGGTTCATGCAGAGGGTTTGGGGATAATTGACTGGGATATGGTGAGGGGGACAGGTACATGTGGGACAATGGTATGTAGTTGTTTGTTTCAAGTGATCCTCCATAAAGTTTTTTAAATTGTAAAAATTTGCCATAGGTAGGTCCATTTTTTCTTCTATGTGCTGAAGAGTCTTATCCAATACTTCTTTTTCTTTAGTATTTTCAATTTTTGTATGGTCTGTACAAAAAAAAAATGTATATGTTAAATGTATATAAAATAATATTTATTAATTGGTTTATATAGTAAAGTGTCTACCATTAGGTTCACTATCTTCAGACATTTTCTCACGTGGGAAATGCTCCTCTAGCCACTCCAGAGTACTAGACATTTCTGTGAGAAAAAAAACATAATATCACTTTTTTTGTATCTAATACAGAAAGTTTACAAATATATGGGTAAAATGCAGTACACTTACTAGCTTCTGGTAAGGTGTGTTCTTACTGGTCTGTAGATCTGCTGTTGCTCTTAGTTGTGGAGTTTCTGTGAGGTAATCATGTTGGAAGACTATCTTTCTTCTTTTGGTATATTCCATTTTAGAACATATTGTATTCAAATGAATGGTTAATGTGTTATATATATGGGTTACACTTCTTATTTATTACTACATAATTATGTGTATGTGTGCTGGTTTGTGAATTTGTAAAATGTTCATATGTTATGATATAACAATTAAACATACCCCCCAGACTTTTTGGGTAGCGGTGCTGTTGTCCGCATATGTCTGTGGACTTTAGAAGAGTTCGCGGACATAAAATTCAGTAGAGGGGGTTCAGTATGTTCTATGTGACTCGTACATAAAGTCAGAGATATTATTGTTAAGTTGTGCTACTAAAAACCTATGAAATTCAGTAAAATGAACTTTGTTAAAGGGACGTTATGGTTAAGTTGCGCTACTAAAAACCTATGAAATTCACTAAAAAAACTTTATTAAAAGGGAAGTTATGGTTAAGTTGCACTACTAAAACCTGTGAAATTCAGTAAAAAAACGTTGTTAAAGCGACGTTGTGGTTCCAAGTAAAAACAAAAAACCCTTGAAATTCGCCAGTTAAGGTAAGCTAAGCAACCATAACTCGCGCCACCACTGTGCACAGCTAAGACTAACACCTATGACATCGAAGATGACATCACAAATGTCATTGATGACATCACTGATGACATCACATGTGTATTTACTTTTCATGAAATGTGTGTACAAGGGATTCTTATTATAATGTTGAGAAAAAACTGTCAAGGATCATTGGAATAAATATCATGAGCTAATTAGTGCATTAATCAATGCATTGATATAAATAGCATTCTATTATGAAGTTATATCCAGTATACTAAGCTACTCATGCAGAAACATAGGCATTGTGTGCAGCATATATGATGAAAGTACAATATTCATAATGTTGATATGTTGAATAATGAAATAACTGTTTTCTTATTAGAGTTTTGCGTACTGTGAAATATCTAATAAGTAGCTAATAAAACCCACGTATTACATAATTGCATTATTACAAAAAAAACACAAAGAGACAAGAACACATACAAATATGGGTGTATATACAGGGAAAGTGAAGTAGGCAAAAAAGCAGAAGTAGTAGCAGAAACAATTCATAACCTAACTGATTATCTTTATGCAAATAAATGATTGCTCTGCTTGAAAGCTGCTATTTACCCTATGTATATGTGTCACATGATGTGAATGGACCCAAAGGAAAGTAGTGTGAGTACAATGTATACAAATAGGAGCATATACAGGGAAAGTACAGTAATAAAAAAACAACAGAACTATCAGAAAGTGCTGATAACTCTACTGATTATCTTCATGCACAGAAAGGATTGCTGTCTTTCAAGCTTGTGTCTTCCCCTATGTATATGTTTCATATGATATGACTGGACACTAAGGCAATTACTATAAGAACATACTTGAAGGAAAAGTCTACAAATATAGTACGTTTACAATTTTTAGTTCCTGACTGTTACTGAAGAGAACCATGTGGCCTAGATATGTCAGTAAAGGAAAAAAGAGGGAGACAGACATGTGATGTCATCAATGACATTTCTGATGTCATCTTTGATGTCGTGGGTGTTAGTCTTAGCAGTGCACAGTGGTGGCGCGAGTTATGGTTGCTTAGCTTACCATAACTGGCGAATTTCAAGGGTTTTTCAGTTTTACTTGGAACCACAACATCGCTTTAACAACGTTTTTTTACTGAATTTCATAGGTTTTTAGTAGCGCAACTTAACCATAACGTCCCTTTAACAAAGTTTTTTTACTGAATATACATATATATATATATATATATGAAGAAAAACACAAACCCCTACGTGGTTGTAGCACTTCAAAAAACCACCCAGTGGGTATGTACAAGAGTACTCCAGCACACAAGACCTAGCTATTTTAAAATGTCATATTTATTATTGCATAATACTGCACATTACAAAAACAGGGGTGAAGTCATTCATCCCTGTGACAGACGTAAGGTTGCAAAAAGCACTTACCCCACGGGTGGAAGAAAGTCACGCTTTCCGCCTGAATGCTCAGGCTTCCTCAGACCTTTAAAATCCAAATGCGGCATTCACATCAAAGAGTTTAAAAAAGAAAAGCAATTACAGAGCATCTGCACTCATTTCCTCATCACGTGCAAAACAGTCATGTGACCGCTTCGTGAAGGATGGTAAAACCTGTCAAATATAATGACCTCCATATTGGAATGGTCAAAACCCTATGAATGAGGTAGATTAGAAGGAAAAGTGCTTGAATATATCGTGCAAAAACTTAACTTTGCACTGTTAATGGCTACCGTCATGATAGCACGATCGTAGAGATTCTCGAAACTGCCCTTACATAAAAATTGTGATTAAATCGCAATCGATGTGTAACAAATGCACAAATGTGCCTGTTTAATATACAATGGCTAAATGCAGCACAGATCACCACTATTAGCCATACGCCCCCCTCTAAGGGCAAGTGCTTCAAAGCCTGGAGCAACGAGCAAACAGCAGCAGCCAATATGTAAGTGGGCAAATGCCCTACTGCTGCAAAATTTCCTTATGGTATATAAAGTGTCAGAGGGCGAATGCCCTATATTCAGATTGATCTTCCAATGGCGTGTGTGAATCAAAGTCACATAAGATCATTCATCTAATCAACATATGTAATTGGAACAGGAATATTAACGAGTATGATTCTCACTAACGTGCAAATCGCAATTTAAAAATACAATACCAATGGATAGCAGCATTATTCAAAGAATGAGCAGTTGGTCAAAAATGTCAATCGGTCCACATGCTATATTAGGGCAGAAGATGGATTGTGGTCTAAATTTGGTGGGGCAGTTCAAATCTGTAGATATCCCAAACTTTGCTTCTAACATGGCATCATCCATTCTAGTACTTATATCCATATTAGATTACATAGATTCTTCCATATTAGCTAAACATAAAACACTAGTCAGATCTTTTTCCGATAGTATGGAAATATCTCTCACTGCCTGTTTTCTCTTCAAGCCTTGATTTTCTTCAATTTTCGTGGCATGAAACTTAGTAAGTTTAAGCTTTCTGGTAAATTTTAATAAATCTATTCTGGTGGATGTATAATCGAAGAAATGGTAAGGGCTAAAGGAGAGACCCAGGGAAAGTACTGATAAGTCATGATCAGTCAGACTTCTTTTAGAAATATTAAAGATTTTTAGTTGGAGGTCATGTTAGAAGCAACGTTTGGGATCTCTACAGATTTGAACTGCCCCACCAAATTTAGACCCCAATCCATCTTCTGCCCTAATATAGCATGTGGACCGATTGACATTTTTGAAGAGTTAGTGGTGGTCGTCCTATTGTTTCTTCGATGGGCAGTTTGCTCGAAAATACTTCCAAATATTTGGACTTTTTCTTCCAGCCGTTTGTTGTGAGCCTGAGCTCGTACATACGAGACACTGCCGATTTACTTTCGAAATTGGAGAATATTAACTGGGAACCTGGATATTTTCTTGTGTCATTAGATGTGTTATATTTGTACACTTCTATCCAGCATGCAGCTGGCATCAAGGCATGCCAATCCTTCTTGGAAAGTAGATCTATCAGTTATCGACAACATAACACAAAGCTATTGAATATGCTACAATTCTGTCTGGAGCACAATTATTTTCTTCATGAAAATCAGCTTTACAAGCAAATACGAGGGACAGCTATGGGGTCGTGTATGGCCCCCACATACGCCAACCTATACATGGGATGGTGGGAGACACATCAGGCATGGACAGAAGAATTGGAACATTGGACCCAACACATAAAAATCTGGTATCATTTTATAGACGATTTGTTTATAATTTGGGATGGGACAGAATTGGAGCTCATGGAATATGTGAGCATACTGAATGATAACACATTTAATCTAGGGCTAACAACAGTAATCAGTAAATGCAATTTGGTATTTTTTTTAGATGTCGAATTCCAGGTAGAAAATGAAAAGCTAACATCTAAACTATACAGGAAACCCACGAGTTCCAATTCAACTCTCCACGCCAAGAGGCACCACCCTAGAGCCCTAATAAACTCCATTCCCTATGGAGAGTTTTTGCGAGAGAAAAGAGCATGTAGCAACAGCAATGATTACACAAATGAAGCTAAAAACATCAGTCAGAGATTTATCAGACGTGGTTATGGGAAAAATGTCATCTCCAGAAGCTACATGAAAGCAGAAATACTCACTAGAGAATCACTACTGTCTAGTAAAAAGAGTAAATGACAACAAAATCAGGCTTATCACAGGATTTAACCATCAAGCCAAAGAAATTAAAACAATCATGAACAAACATTGGAAGGTCCTGCTTACTGACCCTCATCTCAAGTTGGGTTTGGATGACATCCCCCACATCACTTACCGGAAGGCTCCAACTCTTAAAACTATGTTATCTCCAAGTATGGTCATCACCAAATCAGCAGAGAACATGAAGATGACTCAGATGAGTAGAACTGGCTTCTACAAATATGCTCATTGTAAATTGTGCAATCATGTGTCTAAGGTTCCTTTTCGAAGTGTGAATGGCCAATGTTGGAAATACAAACATAGAATTTCCTTCATTACAAAATATGTAGTATATGTGATTACATGTGTCTGTGGCCTTCATTATATAGGCTCGACAATAGGCCCTTTAAAGATGCGGATTCTCCAACATTACAGAGCCATCAAAAATGGAGATTTAACCTACCCTCTCACTAGCCACTTCCAAGAGAAACATAATGGGGATGTGAAATTTCTATCCTTTACGGGGTTGGCTCATATACCACAGAACAAAAGATTAGGTAACCGCGAATTCAGATTGAGGCAATTAGAAGCCACACTCATTTGAAAATTTGACACCTTGAAACCGAAAGGTTTGAACATAGATGCTGAACTATATGTGTTCGTACAGACATTAGTTTGCTCACTATGGGGCTAGTCATTTCCCCTTGTATTGTTTTATGAAGGGCATGGTTTTTAGCATGGTTCTACCTATATCTTGCCTTGTGTATCTCTGTGAAATAGTTAGATAATTTGGGTAATCATTGTAATATACTCTGTATTCATGAGTTATAAGTTGCTATTTGCACATATCTGAAGAGTAGTCTCAGTCATTTGATGATCCTCTGGCTACATTTTCTTGAACTGTTCCAAGAAGGGTATAGTGTTTAGTATTGATCTATCTATACCATGCACATTGCACTTTTGTGAAAGAGTTAGTTATTGTTGTACTGTAATTCACCCAACTGCTCATTCTTTGAATAATGCTGCTATCCATTGGTATTGTATTTTTAAATTGCGATTTGCATGTTAGTGAGAATCATTCTCTGACAGAATTTGTCTCGTTAATATTCCTGTTCCAATTACATATGTTGATTAGATGAATGATATTATGTGACTTTGAATCACACACGCCAGTGGAAGATCAATCTGAATATAGGGCATTCGCCCTCTGACACTTTATATACCATAAGGAAATTTTGCAGCAGTAGGGCACTTGCCCACTTACATATTGGCTGCTGCTGTTTGCTCGTTGCTCAAGGCTTGGAAGCACTTGACCTTAGAGGGGGCAAATGGCTAATAGCGGCGATCTGTGCTGCATTTAGCCATTGTATGTTAAACAGGCACATTTGTTACACATCGATTGCGATTTAATGACAATTTTTATTTAAGGGCAGTTTCGAGCGTCTCTACGATCGTGCTTTCATCACGGTAGCCATTAACAGTGCAAAGTTAAGTTTTTGCACGATATATTCAAGCACTTTTCCTTCTAACCTACCTCGTTCATAGGGTTTTGATCATTCCAATATGGGGGTCATTATATTTGACAGGTTCTACCATCCTTCACGAAGCAGTCACATGACTGTTTTGCACGTGATGAGGAAAAAAGTGCAGATGCTCTGTAATTGCTTTTCTTTTTTAAACTCTTTGATGTGAATGCTGCATTTGGATTTTAAAGGTCTGAGGAAACCTGAGAATTCAGGCGGAATGCGTGACTTTCTTCCACCCATGGGGTGAGTGCTTTGTGCAACCTTACGTCTGTCACAGGGATGAATGACTTCACCCCTGTTTTTGTAATGTGCTGTATTACGCAATAATAAATATGACATTTTAAAATATCTAGGTCTTGTGTGCTGGAGTACTCTTGTACATACCCACTGGGTGGTTTTTTGAAGTGCTACAACCACATAGGGGTTTGTGTTTTTCTTCATGTTTTACGAATTTGGCTAAATTCGTTTTTCCAGCACCAGCCACATTATGAGGTAGAGCGCCATTTTTTAGCTAAACTGGTTTGTTCATATATATATATATATTCAGTAAAAAAAATGTTGTTAAAGGGACGTTATGGTTAAGTTGCGCTACTAAAAACCTATGAAATTCAGTGAAAAAACTTTGTTAAAGGGACGTTATGGTTCCAAGTAAAACCGAAAAACCCTTGAAATTCGCCAGTTATGGTAAGCTAAGCAACCATAACTCGCGCCACCACGTGCACTGCTAAGACTAACACCCACGACATCAAAGATGACATCACAAATGTCATTGATGACATCACTGATGACATCACATGTGTATGTACTTTTCATGAAATGTGTACAAGGGATTCTTATTATAATGTTGCGAAAAAAGTGTCAAGGATCATTGCAATAAATATCATACCCTAATTAGTGCATTGATCGTTGCACTGATATAAATAGCATTCTATTATGGGGTTCTATCTAGTACACTAAGCTACTAATGCAGAAACATAGCATTGTGTGCAGCGTACAAGATGAAGGTATAATATTTGTAATGTTAATATGTTGAATAATGAAATGATAATTGCTTTCTAAATAGATTTTTGTGTACTATGAAATATGTAATAAGTAGCTAATAAAACCCATGTATTACATAATTGCATTACTATAGACAAAACACAAAGAGACAAGAACACATACCAAAATGGGTATATACAGGGAAAGTGAAGTTAGCAAAAAAGCACAAGTAGTAGCAGAAACAATTCATAACCTAACTGATTATTTTCATGCAAATAAATGATTGCTCTGTTTCAAAGCTGCTATTTACCCTATGTATATGTATCACTTGATGTGATTGGACCCTAAGGAAAGTAGTGTGAGTACAATGTATACAAATATGACCATATACAGGGAAAGTACAGCCATAAAAAAACAACATAACTATCAGAAAGTGCTGATAAGTCTATTGATTATCTTTATGCACAAAAAGGATTGCCGTCTTTAAAGCTTATGTCTTCCCCTATGTATATGTTTCATATGATGTGACTGGACTCTAAGGGAATTACTATAAGAACCTACTTATAGGATATGTCTACAAACAAAATACAATTTTTATTTTCTGACTGTTACTGAAGAAAACCATGTGGTCTAGAAATGTGAGCAAAAGAAAAAAGAGTGAGCCAGACATGTGATGTCATCAGTGATGTCATCAATGACATTTGTGATGTCATCTTTGATGTCGTTGGTGTTAGTCTTAGCAGTGCACGGTGGTGGCGCAAGTTATGGTTGCTTAGCTTACCATAACTGGCGAATTTCAAGGGTTTTTCGGTTTTACTTGGAACCATAACGTCCCTTTAACAAAGTTTTTTCACTGAATTTCATAGGTTTTTAGTAGCGCAACTTAACCATAACGTCCCTTTAACAACGTTTTTTTACTGAATTTCATAGGTTTTTAGTAACGCAACTTAACCATAACGTCCCTTTAACAAAGTTTTTTTACTGAATTTCATAGGTTTTTAGTAGCGCAACTTAACCATAACGTCCTTTTCAATGGAGGAAGACCACTAGCATCCTAGTTTCTCAAAGTGGGAACCCAGGGTGGTAAAAAAAATATTTTTCTTCCCAAACAGGGACGCCGCAGGCAGGCGTCCCGGTGTAGGAAGAAAAATCTTTTACCAAGATGGACACCATCGAAAGGGAAGGCGGGGTGTATAAAGAGAACACAACAGGGCATCGGTGGGGGGTCGGGAAGACCAGGAGAGAGACACGGGGCATGAGTGGGGGGTAACCCGAGGGAGACACGGGGCATGAGCGGGGGTGGGGGGTAGCACGAGGGAGACACGTGGCATGAGCGGGGGGTGGGGAAAAGGAAGACACCCGGCATGAGCGGGGGTTGGGGGGGAAAGAAGGGAGACACGGGGCATGAGCGGGGGGTGGGGGTGAAAGAAGGGAGACACGGGGCATGAGCAGGGGGTGGGGAGTGGAAAGAAGGGAGACACGGGGCATGAGCGGTGGGTGGGGGGGGAAGAAGTGAGACACGGGGCATCAGCGGGGGGTGGGGAGAAGAAGGGAGACACGGGGCATCAGCGGGGGGTGGGGGGGAAAGAAGGGAGACACAGGGCATCAGCGGGGGGTAGAAAGAAGGGAGACACGGGGCATGAGCGGGGGGTGGGGGGGAAAGAAGGGAGACACGGGGCATGAGCCGGGGTTGGGGGGTGGAAAGAAGGGAGACACGGGGCATGAGCGGGAAAGAAGGGAGACACGGGGGGTGGGGGGGGAAGAAGGGAGACTTCTGGGCATGAGCAGGGGGTGAACAGGGGAGACACGGACCATGAGCGGGGGGAAAAGGAGGGAGACAGACACGGAGCATGAGCGGGGGTGGGGATGAACAGGAGAGAGACAGGGCATGAGCGGGGGTAGGGCAAGGTAGGGCCCCCACCCCTGCTCATGCCCCGCGCCTGCCATGTTCCAACAGTGCTGACACGGGGCATGAGCAGGGGGTGGGGGGAAAGAAGGGAGACACGGGGCATGAGCAGGGAGTGGGGGGAAAAAGGAAGACACGGGGCATGAGCAGGGGGTGGGGGGGAAAGAAGGGAGACACGGGGCATGAGCGGGGGGTGGGGGGGAACAGGGCAGACACGGGGCATGAGAGGGGGGTGGGGGAGGAAGAAGGGAGACACGGGGCATGAGCGGGGGGGTGGGGTGGGAAGAAGGGAGACACGGGGCATGAGCGGGGGGTGGGGGGGAGAAGGGAGACACGGTGCATGAGCGGGGGGTGGGGGGGAAGAAGGAAGACATGGGGCATGAACGGGGGGGTTGCGGGGTAAGGAGGGAGACAGGGGGTATGAGTGGGGGGTGGGGGGTACAGGAGGGAGACACGGGGCAAGAGCAGGGGTGGGGGGTACAGGAGGGAGACACGGGGCATGAGCGGGGGGTGGGGGAACAGGGCAGACACGGGGCATGAGTGGGGGGGTGGGGGAGGAAGAAGGGAGACACAGGGCATGAGCGGGGAGTGGGGGGAAAGAAGGGAGACACGGGGCATGAGCGGGGGTGGGGGGGAAGAAGGAAGAGACACGGGGCATGAGCGGAGGGTGGGGGGGAAGAAGAGAGACATGAGGCATGAGCGGGGGGTGGGGGGAAGAAGGGAGACACGGGGCATGAGCGGGGTGAAAGAAGAAAGACACGGGGCATGAGCGGGGGTGGGGGTAAAGGAGGGAGACATGGGGCATGAGCGGGGAGTGGGGGGGTACAAGAGGGAGACACGGGGCATGAGCGGGGGGTGGAGGGGGAGAAGGAAGACACGGGGCATGAGCGGGGGTTGGGGGTGGAAAGAAGGGAGACACGGGGCATGAGCGGGGGGTGAGGGGTAGAAGGGAGACACAGGGCATAAGCGGGGGTGGAGGGGAAGAAGGGAGACAGTGCATGAGCGGCGGGTGGGGGGAAGAAGGGAGACACGGGGCATGAGCGGGGGTTGGGGGTACAGGAGGGAGACACGGGGCAAGAGCGGGGGTGGGGGTACAGGAGGGAGACACGGGGCATGAGCGGGGGGTGGGGGAACAGGGCAGACACGGGGCATGAGTGGGGGGTGAGGGAGGAAAAAGGGAGACACGGGGCATGAGCGGGGAGTGGGGGGAAAGAAGGGAGACACGGGGCATGAGCGGGGGTGGGGGGGAAGAAGGAAGAGACACGGGGCATGAGCGGAGGGTGGGGGGGAAGAAGGGAGACATGAGGCATGAGCGGGGGTGGGGGGGAAGAAGGGAGACACGGGGCATGAGCAGGGTGAAAGAAGAAAGACACGGGGCATGAGCGGGGGGTGGGGGTACAGGAGGGAGACATGGGGCATGAGCGGGGAGTGGGGGGTACAAGAGGGATACACGGGGCATGAGCGGGGGGTGGAGGGGGAGAAGGAAGACACGGGGCATGCGCGGGGGTTGGGGGTGGAAAGAAGGGAGACACGGGGCATGAGCGGGGGGTGAGGGGTAGAAGGGAGACACAGGGCATGAGCGGGGGTGGAGGGGAAGAAGGGAGACAGTGCATGAGCGGCGGGTGGGGGGAAGAAGGGAGACACGGGGCATGAGCGGGGGTTGGGGGGTACAGGAGGGAGACACTGGGCATGAGCGGGGTGTGGGGGGAACAGGGCAGACACGGGGCATGAGCGGGGGGTGGGGAGGAAGAAGGGAGACACAGGGCATGAGCGGGGGATGAGGGGGAAGAAGGGAGACACGGGGCATGAGCGGGGGCGGGGGGGGAAGAAGGGAGACACGGGGCATGTGCAGGGAGTGGGGGGGAGAAGAAAGACACGGGGCATGACGGGAGGTGGGGGTGAGAAGGGAGACACGGGGCATGAACGGGGGGTGGGGGGAAGAAAGGAGACGGGGCATGAGCGGGGGGTGGGGGGAAGAAGGAAGACACGGGGCATGAGCGGGGTTGGGGGGGAAGAAGGGAGACACGGGGCATGTGTGGGGAGTGGGGGGGAGAAGGAAGACACGGGGCATGAGCGGGAGGTGGGGGGGGAGAAGGGATTCACAGGGCATGAGTGGGGGGTGGGGGGAAGAAGGAAGACACGGGGCATGAGCAGGGGGTGGGGGAAAGATGGGAGACACGGGGCATGAGCGGCGGTGGTGGGGGGAACACAAGGGAGACACGGGGCATGAGCGGGGGGTGGTGGGGAAACAGGGCACACACGGGGCATGAGCGGGGGGTGGGGGGAAGAAGGGAGACACGGGGCATGAGCAGGGGGTGGGGGGGAAGAATGGAGACACAGGGCATGTGCGGGGAGTGGGGGGGAGAAGGAAGACACGGGGCATGAGCGGGAGGTGGGGGGAAGAAGGGAGACACGGGGAATGTGCGGAGAGTGGGGGGAGAAGAAAGACACGGGGCATGAGCGGGAGGTGGGGGGAAGAAGGAAGACACGGGGCATGAACGGGGGTGGGGGAAGAAGGGAGACGCGGGGGGTGGGGGGAAGAAGGAAGACACGGGGCATGAGCGGGGGTGGGGGGAAGAAGGGAGACACGGGGCATGTGCGGGGAGTGGGGGGAGAAGAAAGACACGGGGCATGAGCGGGAGGTGAGGGGAAGAAGGGAGTTACGGGGCATGAGCGGGGGGGTTGGGGGAGAAGAAGGAAGACACGGGGCATGAGCGGGGGTGGGGGGGGAAGAAGGGAGACACAGGGCATGAGCAGGGGGTAGGGGGGAAGAAGGGAGACACGGGGCATGAGCAGGGAGTGGGGGGAAAGATGGGAGACACGGGGCATGAGCGGGGGTGGTGGGGGGAACACAAGGGAGACACGGGGCATGAGCGGGGGGGGTGGGGAAACCGGGCACACACGGGGCATGAGCAGGGGGTGGGGGGGAAGAAGGGAGACACGGGGCATGAGCGGGAGGGAAAGAAGGAAGACACAGGGCATGAGCGGGGGTGGGGGTGGGGGGTACAGGAGGGAGACACGGGGCATGAACAGGGGGTGGAGGGGAAAGAAGGGAGACACGGGGCATGAGCGGGGGGTGGGGGGAAGAAGGGAGACACGGGGCATGAACGGGGCGTGGGGGGGAAGAAGGAAGACACGGGGCATGAGCAAGGGGTGGGGGGAAGAAGGGAGACAGGACATGAGCGGGAGGTGGGGGGGAAGGGAGGCACGGGGCATGAGCGGGGGATGGGGGAAGAAGGGAGACACAGGGCATGAGCGGGGGGTAGGGGGGAAGAAGGGAGACACGGGGCATGAGCAGGGGGTGGGGGAAAGATGGGAGACACGGGGCATGAGCGGGGGTGGTGGGGGGAACACAAGGGAGACACGGGGCATGAGCGGGGGGTGGTGGGGAAACAGGGCACACACGGGCATGAGCGGGGGTAGGATGGAACAGGGCACACACGGGGCCTGAGCGAGGTGTGGGGGGAACAGGGCACACACGGGGCATGACCAGGGGGTGGGGGGGAATGGGAGGAACACACGGAGCATCAGCGGGGGTAGGGAGGAACAGGGGAGACACAGGGCATGAGCAGGGGGGTGGGGGGGAAACAGGGCACACACGGGGCATGAGGGGAGGTGGGGGGGACAGGGCACACACGGGACATGAGCAGGGGGGTGGGGGGGAGAGACACACAGGGCATGAGCGGGGGTGGGGGGAAGGGGAGAGAGACACGGGGCATGAGCGGGGGTGGGGGGGAAGGGGAGAGACACGGGGCATGAGCGGGGGGTGGGGGGGAAGGCGAGAGACACATGGTGGATGAGCGGGGGGTGGGGGGAAGGGGAGACATACAAAAACACGGACATGAATTTGTGTGCAGGTGGCAGATCCCGCTCCACGGCCCTCTGCTGGCCACCGTGTGCCGATGGCGTGAGCGGGGGTTGGAGGAACAGGGGAGACACGGAGTATGAGCGGGGGGTGGGGCAGAATAGGGCAGACACAGGGCATGAGCAGGGGGTGGGGGGAACAGGAGACGGACACCGGCATGAGCAGGGGTGGGGGGCATACTGTGCAGGCGGCAGATCCCGCTCCTGCTGACCTGACAAAACCTAAAGCCTCTCATGCGAGAAAGAAAGATGGCGGGTGTCTCTGAAGCCACGACGCACTGCACGCTTTCACCGCATCCAATGAGAGAGCATGTCAGATGTCCGCGGACATCACGCAACCCGCTTGTCCAATCCCTGTCCTGTCCGCAGAGCGAACAGGGAAGTGTGTCCGCGAAGCGAACACAGATATCACTAATTTTTTTTACCTACTTTTTGGTCATTTTAAATAAACTACTGGACGGATTTTCACCAAATTTGCAAAAGCACGCTTTCGGGACCAAGCCGCTGCTCCTGGTCCAAATTTGGTGAAAATCCGTCCAGCGGTTTGGGCTGTAGGCGCGAGCAAAAAGAATTTCCCATTCAGTCTATGGGGAAAAAAGGAATTTTGGGACCCCCCCAAAAACTTTCCCCCCCTGGACGAATCCTCACCAAACTTTGCAAAGAAATTCAGAGCGGGCCATATACTTATTTTGCAAAGTTTGGTGAGGATTCGTCCAGGGGGAGCGAAGTTATAAGCCGCCCAAAAAGTGCTCTTCCTATGGAAACAGCAACTTATCCATAACTACATGGCCACTGGCGTGGCCATGTAATATATATATATATATATATATATATATATATATATATATATGCCAACAGGGGTTTTAGAAATGTACTACGAAATACAAACAAGGAGGAAGCTTCATGAAGTTGCTTAAGGATGTTTTTATGTGCACGACCCCGCGGGCAGTGCACCAACTGGTTGTGGTGTTTCAGCAGGTCAAAACATAACACTAGACCCGAAAATACTGTTACTGGGTAAACCCGACGAAGGTGTTGCGAACAAATGGGAAGGACTACTCCTCGCAACGGCCGCAGGACTAATGAAGCGAAACATCGCACGGAAATGGGGCGCTCCGGAACCCCCAACATTGGAACAGTGGGCAGATGACATGGACACATGCGCAATGCTGGAACACAGAATCTACAAAGCAAGGGGCTGCCCTACTAAAGCCTTCAAGATTTGGGGGAAATGGGAGGAACGCGACTCCCGGTAATCCTTGACACTTCAAGGGAACACACTTTTGAACGCAGGGAGGCATCTGTAGAGGGAATTTGTCAGACCTCGACTATGCTTTATTAATGATTCACTCTTTTGAATGCATATGTTTTGATTTTATTTCGTTGTGTTCTTGTTGATTGTGTTCGTTGTCAAAATCAATAAAATATACTATTAAAAACATTTTGAAGAGCCACTCAGAGAAAGCAAGAGTACTTGGCTATGTAGTAGTTGGCACTGATTGGGTGCACCAAGGAAAATATGGGAGTGGGGGGTGGAAGAAAGCGTTTCAAAGCTTTAATCAAGCTCTGTTCGTGTGCATTGTCAGACAGGGGAATTCACTTTACTATCGTCTCCTTGTTCGTTAGTGGAAGGGAGTACCTTGGGGACGAGTGCCCTTTGAATGAATTAGCAGTGGAAACTGCTTTTGCCCGTCTCTTCTATAGCTTTGGTCTGTCCGTGACCCATCACCCTTTGTTTGTCTTGCATAGTTTGCCTTTTTGGGTGTGTTTACTTTTGGGGTGGATTTCCTTTTTTTTTATTTTTTTACGAGGGAGAGTGGCCGGCAGAAAAGAAGTTGCAGGAAAGGGAGGAGGTGGTCAGAGAAATTGGGGAGATGAGCAACACAGATGAGGAGTGTGATCGCATCCACAAGAAGATTGTTGCAAAAGAGGAAAAAAGTCTGTCAAGTGGGTGCAACATCCTAGACTACCCAAGAAGTATCTTTCATCAAAGTAGCAAAGGGAGTTGTGCTCGCGCTATTCTTTGGTTCTGGACCGCCACACGCTGTGCAACTTCCAGAAGGCAAAATGTTGATTTTGTAGACAGGTGGTCTGCCATAGCCATGTAGGTGTGCCAGACCCAAGCCTAGAAATCACCTGTCTGATGCAACATTTAGTCCAAATACATTGGCAAGAGATAGATGTCAACTTCGCCTCTACTTTCGCAAAAGGCACAAACAATGTATGGGATGTGGTACAAATAAACAGAACAGCTGATGTGACACTCACACAATAGGCAGTGCTGGCAAAATGAATGGAAGAACATCAGCCGTGGATCAAGAACGTAATTCCATTAGCAGTGGTACAACCGGAGAGATCCTCCAATTTAACTTCTGCACCAACTGTTCCCTACCAACACCAAAACCCACGGGCGGCTCTAATGTTTTGTGGGCAATTCTTCAACTATGTTATCTTTGGTGACAATTCATAAGATTAGTGGGTGGACACATGGGATGCACACAATGAGCAATGCATTCACGTTTTAGTTAAAATTGAAAATAAGCATCATTTTGTAAGTGAAAAGCGGAACACCTATTCTTAGTTTATTGTTGACCAAAAAAAACATTTTGTGAAAATGTAAAATGGAAGCTTTGTTAAAAAAAGAAAAAAAGAAATGTTAGTTTTGCTTGTGGTTGCTTGTCTGTTTTACAACACTATTTTCCCTCCACTCATATAAATCAAGTAAAGAGTAAAGGAAGAAAGAGCCCCTGAAGAAAATACTTTTTGGACAGGTCAAAGGGGAGAACAGAACAATGGGATGATAAGAGCCTCAAAATGGGAAGGAGTGGCGGACCTTGGTAGAGAATTTATGAAACGACCAACTGACATTCCATGAGTCTAAAATTGGAAAAGGGGTGGTTAGGTTTTGTATTATCTAAAGAAACTGGCACTTTTGAATTCTGTGTTGAATGCATGCCTTTATGCATAATATACATTTACATTAGTACTTTCTGTATATTAAAAATATTCTACATTTTACAGGATTACAAAAAATCCACTTCTAATCCTCCTTTTCATTATAGAAGAGCAGAAGCATTAACTTTCCAGAATAGGGTAGTGAAACAAATTGGGACACTGGAATCTAAGAAGGTTTAAGTAACTTCCATGCAACTATTGTTCTCCAGCACGGGTCTGGCATGGATTTACATGCTCATGAATATTCCACGTCGTCAGGCTGGGAATCCTCGTTAAAAGAAAGAACAGCTTCACTTTCACTTAAAAACTGTATTTCTCCTTTAAACCAATCACTGTCCTCTGGGTCATATTGTCCCCATCCAATGACAGTCCTCTCCCTAAGCCCCTCGTCTGGCAGCCATCTTCAGACTTGGTAAGCACGTAAAGTGGCAGTATGACCAGGAAGAGCCGCAGAGGGGTCAGATGGAGGGTTCGCATGTGAATCCATGCCAGACCCATGATGGAGAACAAGATTTACAGGTAAGTAACTTGAACCTTCTCCAGCATGGGGTCTGGCATGGATTGAAATGCTCATGAATAACGAATACATAGCAGTACAACACTATACAACCATGGGAGTTGGCAAGGCTCAACAGAAGTATTTAACTCTTACCTCTCGAACAGACTCACCTCAAGCAAACAGGCTGCGTAGCACTGCTACATCTGTCGGTCCTGTTCTTTCTCCACTCACTGATGATCCTTGTCAGCCAGCCTCCCACCGGGGTGCACGAGTGGGGGCCTGACGTCCCGGCGGTTCAGGCTTGCTTCTGTGCTGGCGGCCTGCCCTGTGGGTGACAGCAACACTCTTCTCTGCTGACTGTAGGACTGGGACGGCCTCTGTAGGCTTCCTGAATTGTGGATCTGGAAGGCTGATGGTACTATGTGGAGAAGCCTTTCGAAAACATGCTAGACTTTCCCCTAGAGGAGCGAAAAGAAGAGCAGTGCTGCTGGAGGGTGCCCAGGGAATGGGCAGTCTCTGTATCCGCTTTGATGGCCCGGAGGGACTCATCAACGTCTTTCCCAAATAGGTTCTCTCCATGGAAGGGCACGTCCAGCACCTTCTCTTGGACCTCCTGGCAGAAATGTGTGGCCTTCAACCAGCCTTGGCGACGCAGACACCGTTCCCCATTTGCCGGAATCCTGTGTCAGCAACATCCAATGCCACTGTGTTGGCATGATCAGACACTACCTCCCCTTCCTGGACGCGAGCGATGGCCTCAATCTTCTTATCGTCAGGGAGGAACTCCAGAATAGGCCCCAGCTTGTACCACAAATCCCTGTAGTACCTGGTTAGGATCGCCAGTTCGTTGGCTGCCTTAATAGTGGACACCGAGGTATAAATCACCTTCTTTCCCATGGCATTCATCCTCTTCCCCAAGCTGTCTGGAGGGACCGACGACGGGTTGGCCGGTCGTTTCCTCGCGGCCGCTGAAACCAATGAATACTGCAATGGCTGCAACCTCAAGCACTTGGGTGCATAGTCCAGCACCAGATATTTCTTCTCCAGCCTATCCCATTTGGCTGGAACCGTGCATGGGTTCTACATGAGTGATCTAGGCCCTCTTCCCAATCGTCGTCCAGAAGGGGCAACGCCATGACCGTCTTACTCTTGGGCTCACGCCTCTGGTACAAGAAGCCCTCCTTCTTCGTTTCCTTGGGCACTAGCTGGAATAGCGTGGAGGCTCTGGAAATAATGGAGTGGAACGATCCCACCTCATTCGTTGGGGATACCTTATGTGGAACATCCAAAAGTGGAGATTCGACGTCTGCTGCAACGATATCCACGTCGTCATGGCTGCATCCATCCCTGTGTCTGGGTCTGCTGGGGGGAAGGGACCCAACATGGTGGTGGAGCTTGAAAATGGGGGCATCTGATGACGCTTGTTCTTCTTCACCAGGGACTGATCAGGGAACTGGGGGGACCACAGGTGCCAGAGCCAGAGGAGGCATCCTCAACTGGATTTCTGACACCAAGGTGTAAAAGGTCGACAGAATATCCAAGGAAATGTCCATCGGCTGAGAAGGCGGAACAGGAAAACAAGGCCCTGCACCATAGTCATCCAACTCAATGTCCTTGTAGACCAGTTGTAAGGACTCCTGGCCTCCGTCGTCCGTGGACAAGACCTCCATGGATTGGGCGACAGCCTGTGGGGGCTGCTTCAGGGCCTCCTCGCCCCCTTTTTTTCCCCCCTGAGGGTCTTGAGCCAGTTTCCCCCTTTCTGGCATGCCAAGAGACTTTGCCAAAGTCACTACGGCGGTGTCGCGCCTTGGGGGTAGGGACACCTGAGCTGCGTGGGAGACCTTCACAGGATCAGCGCCCTTGGCTGTCGTGGCAGTAGCAGTCATCAACGAGGTTTTAGCCTGTGCCGTTTGAGTCTGCTTGGGTTGTTCGGCCTTCTCCTCAATCCACGGCTTCTTGGATTTATCATGTAGTTTATCTGGGGTAGATGATTTCTTCTTTGAAGAGGAGCTCGATTGCCAGCTGGCAATGGAGGCGGGACGTGATGTCGATCGCACCATATCCACCTTGGGACCCTCTTGCGCAGAAAATCTGGTGTACTCGGACTTGAGGCTCTTGGCCGTATCTTGGGCCCCCACGGATAAGGCTCTGTAAAAGGACTTAGGAGACCGCTCCTTGGACCGGCCAGCCCTGGGTGAGGCATGATGCCGCTGGGAGCACAGGTCAGAGGCCTTGGAGTTAAGCCACGCCACCAGTCTACTGTACCTGTCCGTCGTCTTCTTGGAGAATCCAAGGCATATCTCGCATTCCACTTCCTTGTGGTCTGGGTGCAGGCAGTAGAGGCATTTCTGGTGCTGGTCCTCCACAAACACATTCCGTAGCCCGCATTTGGTGCAGGGCCTGAAGAGGGACCTTCCCTCCTCCTCTGTCATGGTCGGAGGGTGCTACTAGGTCAGATGGCCTTCTAGAATCTTCAACAATTGCACCCTCGAGGGGCGCAGAACTTTACAGACAACGGGTTCCCCCTGTGGGCAGGAAAAGCAAAGAGCACACAGGCTTCTTTGAAACAAAAATATAACTTTTTCCATCAAAAACGTACAAATAGCTCAGAGAGCAAACTCGAGGACTCCCAACACTGAAGTGTGTGGTAGAAACCTGAAGATGGCTGCCAGAGGAGGGGCTTAGGGAGAGAACTGTCATTGGATGGGGGCAGTATGACCCAGAGGACATTGATTGGTTTAAAGAAGAAATACAGTTTCTAACTAAAAGTGAAACACTTTTTTCGTTTACCGAGGATTCCCAGCCTGACTAGGAATATTCATGAGCATGTTAATCCATGCCAGATCCCACGCTGGAGAAACATAAAATCTTTGTATTTTTATTAATACAAGTTAAACAGAAAACAAAACCTTAAAAGATCTGGTGGAACATGAATCAATTATAATTGTAAAGCAGTTAGAATAGCGATAGTAATCCTCACTAAAAAAAGATTGTATAGAAGGTTGCAAGAACAGCTAGCAGATACTAATAATTATTGTCCTGAAGGACTGCAGGGGTCATATAGGTGATAAATTTCCTTTTAGCAATTTGTAAGAGTGAAGCAGAATAGTAGTCAGAGAACGATATAAAGAAGATACTAATAAGCTGATTAAAAAAACTACAACATAGAGGTAACCAAGTCAAACTGTTTAAAAGAACAGGGAAGAGAGCATGGAACAATAAAACACTTTGAGAACCAAGAGAACTTGAAGTTTAATCTCTGTGACAATGTATAGCAACTTGATATATCAAATTAGAAAGTAGTAATGCGAATACTAAGATATTAAAAATTGGAACTTCCCATTTTGAACCAAAAATGTTTGCTTATAACAGAAGTATTAACATTAGATATTGGATTATTAGGAATCATTTGAAGAAAAAAGAGCACACACATTACTTTACCAGATCAATAGGGTTTACCCAGAACAGGCAATTAATCATGGGGGAACAGTTGGAGTGTCCTCGTAATCAAAAGACAGTTTCGGAATATGCTGCATAAAGGTTAAGCAAATGTTTAGTTACTTAAATAAACTTTTATTCAGCGTATGCCATCAAGTCAAACAAACATACAAAGAATAACCAAAGTTAATACACAGATAAACATGGATACATACACAATTCATATCATAAAATTAAATATAATCTTAGACCGTAATTAACCGTAGTTAAAAAAAACATAAAACTACTGAGGAGAGTGTTACTCGCATCCTCAGGGAGCAGTTTAAACAATGTATTACGAATCAACTGAGTTAACTACTACATATGAGGAGAGTATTACTCGCAGCCTCAGGAAACAATTTAAATCAGATTAAAATCTGTTGGGTTAGCCACTGCATGTATAAAAACATAGTAAAACGACCGTATGCGTTATAAATACATTTGCGATAGTTCACCTAGAGGCTTCTCAAATACCCTCAGTCTGTAACTCCTTCATGCTTAGGGGCCACGTCCTATGGATATATTGTGCACAACCAAAGACTACAAATGGACCTGGGCTCATTTTTAACAGACTCATTGCTGATTTGGTATCTCAAACCCCTAGTTTGTGCATCACAGGCCTCAGGTACAATCTCCTGAGATGCATAGATTTTTGGCATAATAACATGAATTGCAATACGGTTTCTTTTGGGTTCCCACATAGCGGGGGCACTGAGATATGTTGAAGGCATGCCATAAATGGGTCTCGGTTGCCACCGGAAGAATACCCAATCCAAAATGCAGAAATAAAGACCATTCGAACGCTGATCGAATATAGTTCAAATATGTTTTCAGTCCAAAGGGGGAAAGCTCAAGGTAGTGCAAACCCTTTTTCAATTCTATGGCCATATTTAACAGATCATCCTGCGCATTGCTGGCCAAGGCCGCTTTAACTCTTATTTTTTTACCTGCGCAGTGACCCTCTGGATTGGCGTATACTTACAGCCCTAAATGGGAACCGGCTGGGGTGGCAACGATGGGGGATATTTGGCAGGGGGGCTCGAGTGTTACTTTTGAGGGGCTGCAGGAAGAAACTGGGTTACACGAAGACCAGTACATTACGTATCACAGAATGGTACAGAGGATTAAGAGAACATGGCCCGAAACTGTGCTGGTGGAAGAATTGGACGCCACCATAGACGTGATATATGATATAGCTGAGGGGGGCCATGAGATTTCCAGGCTGTATGAGATGTTAATGTCTAAAGTGGGGAAGGAGGTCACGCAGCTGAGAATGGACTGGGAAACAGAGGTTGGGGCCCAAATGGGATGTGGGAACGAGTGCAAAGGTATCATAAGAAGGTGTCTAGAAACGCAAGGCTGAAACAGATACAGCTGTACATAACACACAGGGCTTATATGACGCCTTGGAGGATATCGAGGTTCGAGAATCCAGGTCGGCAAGCATGCCCCAAGTGCGACGAAGAGAACGCGGGCATGGTGCATATGTTTTGGTCATGCCCGATCATAGAGAGGTTCTGGAGGGGAGTAAAAGAGAAACTAGAAGGAAGAGGGGTCAAGATAGTAGTGGATACGGTGTGGGCCTGTCTGCTGGGGGGGGGGGGTCCCCAGACCACAGAAACTCAGGCATGTAAGCAAACTAAGGGACCTGGCTTATGTGCTTGCAAAAAGAAGGATTGCCATGGGATGAAGTCATGCCATGTGCCGAGGATAGAGGTGTGGTGGAAAGACTTGCAAAAATGGGCAGAAGCCGAAACCATGGCATGGCAAGAAGCGTGTAGCAATGGGGTGGAGGAGGAGAATGAGTCCCTGATTGCCTGGAAATCACTGATAGCCGGACTGTTTGGGTCATTAGATGACCCGACTGAGCCTGTGGAGGAGGTGACCGAACCACAGGGTGTGGAAACTGAAGGTTCAATGCAATAGACTCGCAAAGGGGGTGGGGTAGAGGGAGTAGTGGTTAGGAATTTTAAAAAAGTGTAATGAAACTATTGGAACATGCACTGTTTGTTTGGTTTTATTGTTTGTTGGTTTGTAAAATTTAATAAAAACCTTTTTTAAAAAAAAAAAATACTTTCAGCCCTAAATAAGATTTATTTTGGGGAAGATGAGAAGTACCACAAATATGGCTCAGCAAACTGATTGTAAGTAAGACTGTTTCAATCTATGAGCTCTTCTTTGTTCATAAATTAAAATAAGCAGGAAGGATTATGAATGTGTTTCCTTTGTTGCTAGTTATTAGATTAATGGGAAAGGAATGTGGAGTATTATGTAAAGTTTCCAACAGATATTTTGTAAATCAGTGATGGAAAACGGAAGGAAGTTCAGTATATTTAAATGTTGGTAAATACAAAATAAAACATAGCAAAAGTCCCTGGTTTTAACAATATGGTAAGCAACAGGATAATGAGGTTGTGGTGGCTTTTCTGTGCTTTTTGGATCAAATAGGTGTCAATGTAAGTGAATAAAAGGTGATTAACTCCCCCCAGCGATATTAAGCAACTAAAAAGGATACACATATTTGAAAAGGATATTAAGCAACCAAGAAGGATATACATCTCTGAAAGTGTTAGCTTGAATTTGATATATCCTAGAAGTCAATATTAACATTAAAAAGTAGGGACGTTTCTTAAAAAGGGAATACACTACATTTGTGGAACTATTAGAAACCCGTGCCTTGGGTGTCGGCTTTCATTTACAGGATTATTTACAAAAAGAGGACTATTTGAATCTGAAAGAGTATTTCTACCTGCCTTGGATCATTGCTGCGAAGAATGTCTTGGCGTTTACAACATATGTGAGACAGAAACATGTAGGGAAGAATATTATGCCACTGACCAAAATAGGTTGTGCGCGGGGATTATTGAAGGATATTTGAAAAATATAGTAAAGTATTACTGGGTACCTCACAAGTCCAACCTAGTAAAATTGGCTTCTCCTTCTGATTCAGTAATTGGACTCTCATTAATTGCTTCATAACATTTGATTCTTTGAAAATATTGGTGAATTGTATTACCTTGTAATTAGTAAGGTTAGGGTCAGAATAGGTGTTGGCTTTTTATAATAAGTGAAATCATTTAAAACATTTAAGGCTTCCACATTAGTGTGTACAAAGAGTGCAACACCACTCCCACCTTTGCTAAAAGTAAAATCCAAAATGAAGAATCAACCTTTTAAGGGCTTGGTCCTCGACCCAAAGTTCAAGGGGACTCAATTAGGAACAGCCAATCGACCTTTCTGCTACATTCAACCTCGATCACAAAATCCTCTGCCACCACCTGACCACCTCAGCTTCATTCTCACATGAAGCCACAACCTGGATTGCTTCCTTCTTAAAAGGCAGAATGAGGAGTCTTTGCGGATAACAGGAGTGCACCACGAGCCCCAATCAAGTGCAGAGTACCAAAAGGCTCCTGCGTCTCTCCCACCCTCTACAACATATTTACCAAAACGCTCTTTGACCTCCTTGATGCCCATGGCATAACCTACATTGGATAACCTACACAAACTATGCCGATGACATGCAAATTATGCTTCCCCTATCCGGTAACTACCCTGATGACTCACTTTATGCACAGCATATGCAATTATCCAAACTTGGATGGCAATCCATGGACTTTGCCTGAATGAAGAGAAAACAGAGATCCTTCTCATCGGCCCACCAACAGTACTAAAAAAACCTTGATCACAGATATGAGACATTCAACATTGACGGCACCGAGAGTCCAGTCTCCCTGCAATAAAAATGCTAGGGGTACACATTGATGCCTCACTCTCCCTAAACTGCAAAGTTAACACCATCTCCTCGTCAGCAGCCGACACTACTAAGCTCATAAATGCGCCAGACTGTTCCCCTCCACAAAGAGCTGCCTTACAAATGCATAGGCTGTGGTAGGTGCCAGACTCTACTACTGCAACATGCTCTTCGCTGGACCTCAGCACTCAACCTCCAGAAACTACAGACAATCCAAAATAATGCCCTTCGAGCAGCATTAAACATCCCAAAAACAGAACACAGCTCCGCTGCCTGCAAGGCTGCTCACTGGCTCCCAATCTGAGAGAGGATCTTGTTCAAGACAATATCAATAACCCACAAATGCATCTCTAAAACTGCCCCACCCTGACTCCAAAAATATCTGAGACCCTCTCCTCCAGACCAACCAGAACACCCACGGACTAGCCGTGCTTAAAGTAAAACGGGCCAAAGCTAGAGGTTCCAGCTTTCCCTCCATTGCAGCCAAACATTGGAACTCCCTCCCTCTTGAACTGAGAGCTGGAAATTCCTATTGGCCCTACCGGAAGGCTCTTGGCTTTTTAACCAATCATATTTCCCATCCCTGGCCCACCCGTCTCTTCGTCGTATGAACCCTTACCCTGCCTACTCCCTCCACAGAATACTGATCCTGGCATGCTCTGCTACATGTAACCAAACTTGACTTCTGATGTTATGATTTCTCTATGTACGTAAGAAATAACCATATGTCTGCAACTATCTATTACTAAATGTAACCGGTACCTGTAACAGCGATGCGCTGCCCCGGGGTTTTTGCGTGCTTTATAAATGAAAAAAAATAATACAGCCCCATACTCATTCACATCCACCGGTGAACATCTCATTAAGGTTACAATACCCAATGAGGCATCATGTATATTTTGAATAGGGGACAGTAATTTTGAGCGGGCAAGGAGTTTGGAGGAAGAGGGATGAGAGGAGGAGGTTAGAGTGATAATCGCGAGATAAGATAGGAAGACTTGTATTGGAAACAGCAGAAGGTGGAGGTGGTTTGGAGCGATCAGGAGTAGATTGTTTGGAACCATCAGGTGGAGCTTTGGTTGGAGACATCAAGAGTAGGTTGGAGGGAAGTGTCAGAATGCTAACAAGAACATACCTAGCAAGATCAGGAAGGAATGATGCTTGACCATATCCCAAAAACAATCAAAGACAAGCAGGAAGAAGCTCAGAAAGAGGGAGACAGGGAAGTTTCCCAAACCTTGAGAGCTTTATAAGGAAGCACAAACTGTTGGAACTGTTGGAACTGTTAAAAAAAAGACTATCCTCGCACCTTGTGTTTTCAGTTTGACACAGGGGAAAGCCTCTGTGTGCTAAATGAAATTCAATTTAACCTGCGAATTATGTTCAGTCCCTTTGTGAACTCCATTTGGCTGTGCGACATTACTTCATCCGTAGTTATGTGGAGGAAGTAATGATCCATGTATAGCGAGATGATTGTTTTAATGTTATTACAATGTATTTTGCGAAAAATGTATTTTTGTTTATATATTTAATTTGTATTTTTAGGCGCAGCGTTCTTGTGTGAACCTTCTCGCACTTTATTCAAATTAGAACATAGTCTACCAGGTTTATTGTATTAAATGGAGCTGTTTGATTAATATTACAGCTTTCATGCCCAGGGGTTCTTGGGCATCAGAGACATGTTGCCATGTGTTATTGCCCCCAAAAGTGTGACTTCAATGCAAGAATGAATGAATTACTGAAATGTGTATTTTTCCCAAATGAACAATTGTAGATGAGCAGACAGGAATCATTTGACTTGTGATCTATGATAAAAACGTATTCCCTACGGTATCATGTTGCAATTTATGTGATTGCATTGTTTGACATCAAAAGATGTAATTTACCTTTGCCACCACAATGGCATGTATGCACTTTAGACTACCAATACCTATGTATGAGTATTCTTTTTTAATTTTTAATTGTGGCATTGGCATGGGACTATGTCTCACCAATATGGGATGGAGCAATTGTTTAAGTCTTAGTTTGTGTGTGGGGGGAATTTGTGGTACAAGATGGTTTGGTTTAGGTTTTAAATGCTGCCATTTTGCAGAATGTGGTCTACAAAGAGGCCAACCCTAATTCTTATGTTAAAACATGTTTTATCTAAAACAGAAAGGTTCTCTCCTGGGTAAAACTCAAACCATAAGAGATTAGGTCAGTCTCTTCTGAACAGTTTCAACAGTGTTAGGCTTTCCTTATAAAATAACAATGGTTTAGATTAGCTCCCCATTATTCACGTATCTAAGGTATTCTCCCTTCTTGTCTTTAGTTGATGGCAGAATGCAACCACCTCTAGCTTTCCTTGTACCTCATGCAGACTCTGCCGAGTCTCCACCAAGAGCTGTTGATACTAGTTCAGCTTCTCGTCAACTTTAAGATAGTCGATGGATTTTGCCTTTCCCAGTTTCCAGGAATGCGTTTGAGAGGGCTTCTTCAACTCCCTCTTTTAGGGACCAATTATTTTCCCTCTCCACGACCTCTCTATGCCTGTTTCGTTTCTGCTGCTCAACCCCATGCTCATTCCTCCTCCCATTATCAGTTTGACTCCTTCAGAATGGGGTTGCACACATCCATTGCCCTGTGCTAAGCATACCTTTTAGTTCCTTCAGGTTCTGGCAAGCTACAACCTCGCTAGCCTGCTGACCCATTTTGCCTATGTGGACCACACAAAACCTAGCAGGAAGGATCATGGAGTAGGCAATGTTACTGGATCTCAATTTACTCTTCATTTAACATTTTGCGAGCGGCTTGTACAGTGGGTGAGATGTCCGGACAAACATGGATTGTGTCCCCTTTGTAGTGCAATTGATCTTTATCTCTAGTCAGTCTTAGCACTGACTCTCAACTCATGTAGGTCAGTAGTCACACAATAGTATGCGGCGGGGCACCCGGAATGGGCTTTGAAGTCAGTGTGTAGTGCACTCTCTCCACAACGAATACAGCGGATAAATTCTCTCAGTCGAACAGTTCCTGTAGTAGCGTTTGACAAAGGTTCCCATGGTGGCCTGCCGTGTGGATTCACTTACTACCAATATGCAAATGTTGTTTTCGCAGAGAGTGACTTTCTAGATCTATGTTTTTGTCCAATGCAGATTTCATCACTTGAAGCTTGGTGAGAATCATTGTTGTGGAATCTTCAAAATAGGAGATCCTATTTTCAGCTTCATCAAACCTGGCACTTTGCTCATCCAGCCTAGATTTGAGTACTTCAACTTTGCAGTTCAAGGAATCAATTTTAGTGTCCAGTTTGATCATGCCAGATTGGGGTTGTATTGACATGGCTTTTATATCTGGATCATCTTTGGCATTCTGATGTCCTGGGTGTTAGTCTAAGCATGGCTCGTGGTGCCGCAAGTTATGGTTGCTTAGCTTACCATAACTGGCGAATTTCAGGGGGTTTTCGGTTTTACTTGGAACCATAATGTCTCTTTAACAAAGTTTTTTTCACTGAATTTCATAGGTTTTTAGTAGTGCAACTTAACCATAACGTCCCTTTAACAAAGTTTTTTTACTGAATATAGATATAGACAATATAAATTGGATAAATGTTTCCTAGGATTCCCTTACTTTATATACATATAACATAGAACATACTGAACCCCCTATCTGCGCTAGTGGGTCTGATGTTTGTGGACCATGCGTATGTTCGAGGATGGACTCAGTCAACATCAGCACTATCCAAAAACACAGGGGGTATCTTACATTGTTGTATCATGCAATAGAAACACTGAACATGTTCAAAAAGCAGCACATAAATACATTACATTCAATAATAAATAAGTGGAAACTGTATATGTAAGACACCAACCGTCCAATTACATAACATATGTAACATAATGCAATGTACCAAAACAAAATAAATATGCCTCCAACAGAATTGCCTCACGCAAATTGCACAGCAAAAATCAGCAGCACACCTACGCAGCAGTAACAGCAAAACTTAGCAAGAAACTAGTGAGTACACTACATTTATTTTATATATTTATAAACTTTCTGTGTTCGGTACAGTAAAAATAATATATATTTATTTTTTTACACAGAAATGTCTAGTACTTTGAAACGCCTGGAAGAAAATGTTCCTCGTGATGAAATGAGTGAAAGCAGTAATACTAATGGTAGACACTACACTTCTCTATATAAACCAATTATTACACATTACTTTGTGTACTTACCAATTTTATTTTTTTAAACACACCATACAGACATTAAAAATAATACTGAAAAAAAGACCTTAAAAAATCATCTGCAGCGAATGGAGCAAAAAATTGATCTATTGAATGAATGGTGCGCTCAGAAATATTATTGTCCCTAGGGTTAGGGCATTGTTAGGCTCATCTGGCTCCCACAGAGGCGTCGATCGGAACTGGACAGCTGCGGTCTCCACCAATGTGACGCGTAGGGCCGAGATGACGGACTGGACTGGCCCACCTAGCATCGTTTGCTTGAGCCCGTAGGAATATTCATCTGCAAATGGAGAAAGGGAATTAACCACCAGTGGAGTTGAGCGTAAATCCCCCCCACCCCCGCTGTTCTCCCCACAGATCACCTTTGATGTCCCCTCTTATAGTCTCACCTGATGGTTTGAAAAGATGAGCTCTCCATCCTGCATTGAGCGCAGGGGCGCGTTGATAACCAGTTGCTTCACTGGCTCGAAGGAATTGGTGCGTTCCAGAACAATATTGACTCCGAGATTCCCGGCAAGACGCCGTAAGTATAAAGTTCGTGAGAGTTCAAATGCCTGACTTTCACTCTTGTCCGATTCCTTGCAGGTTGCAGCTTGACCCTAATGAAGAGTTCCTCGTGGCAACCGGTAGTATTCTGGTAAGGATTTGTATTTTCCAACACAGTTCGATAAAATAATGTCAATATGTAACCTGTTGCTTTCTCCCTTATTCAGGCGCTTAGAGAAAGTATGAAGTCTTGGGGAATAATACCTCCGGTGGTAAAATCAGGTAAGTCTATTGTGGTGAGGAGGGTTCCCCTTGTTCGTTCCTTTGTTTCACCTTGCTGTCCTTTTGTTTCCCCTTAGGGGCCGGGGTTCGGCGAAGATGTAGTGGAAGCTGCGCCGACCCGTGAAGAGGAATAGTACCCCCGGCGGTAAAATCAGGTAAGTCTATGGGGGGGGTAACTAATATTCCTCTTTGGATTCCCTTGGCTCACCCTGCTGTTCTTGTCTTCTCCGTAGGTGCCGGAGTGTGGCGGGAACATGCAGGAGGATGCGGTGAAATGTGAAAATGCTGTGAAGGCCGGTGAGTTCAGCGCGGCGCTGCAGCAGGCGAGGCGACACACATATAACTTCTTTCTTCCAGCTCGAAGGCGCGATGGATCGGGAATTCAGGTAAGGATTAAAGGTATGGCTCTTGTTCTAACCTTTTCTCCTTCTTTCTCCCTTTTTCTAGGAGCTCCAAACTCGAGGCAGCAGTGGCAGAAGGCTGGATGCAGACTTGCAGGCACGGTGAGCGTTACGCTGCTGGATGCAGAATAACGCGAAGCGTGTGCTGCTCTTCAGGTGTGGTTTAAATAGCCTCCAAAGTAGTCCCAGGTAAGTATTCCTCCCCAGCCCCACCCGAGTAAAAAATAGTCCCTAAGTAAAGTAGTCCCTTCCAAGCCTCTTTTGGCTTGGAGCTCTTGCAGCATGGTCTGCATCAGGTAAGTTTGCAGCATGGTCTGCATCAGGTAAGTTTTAATCTATGAGCCTGGCGCCTATGGTGCCAGGACTGACTCACCATAGGCGCCAGGACTGGACCCAAATAGCCCCTAGCAGGGGTTGTTGGGCTTGCTTATGATAACTTGATGCCTGCTTCCGGGGTTGCTGGACGTGGTCTGGGTCCCCGGGGGTAGGCATCATGACAGCACTCCCCCCCCCCCCCAAGGCCCCTCCTAAAGTCGTTCTTCCCTGTGGTTTCGGTTTGTCTGGGAAATTTTGGTGGAATTTTTCACCAATCGGGGTGCATGAACATGGTCACTTGGTTCCCATGACCTTTCCTGTGGTCCGTAACCTTTCCAGTCGATTAAATAAAAGAGTTTTGACTTTATCAGCTTGGAGTCCAGGATGTTCTTAACTTCAAATTCGGGTTCTCTGTCTACAAGGATGGGGTCTGGTGGCTTGGTTAGTCTTGTCCCTGGTTGCACTGGCTTCAAAAGTGACACATGAAAGACGCAGTGAATTTGCATATTAGCAGGTAAGTCCAACTTGACAGCCACCGGGTTGATAATGGCCTTAATAGAGTAAGGTCTCAAATATCTGGGTTTAAAGGTCCGTGTTCCCTTTAGAGATATATGTTTTGTGGCTAACCATACTTGGTCCCCTATCTGGTATTGTGGAGTATCACTTCTATGCCGATCAGCATCTTTCTTGTATTTTTCTTTCGCTTGTTTTAAATGTATAGTTGCTTCCTTAAAGGCTTGTGTAATCGTAGCGTGCAGATGGTCCACTGCGGGCATTTCTAATTGTTGGGGTGAGTCAAGGTCTGAGGTTCGAGGATGGTGCCCATATAAGGTATAAAAGGGGCTTTGTCCAGTTCCAGAGTGTACTAAATTATTGTATGCATATTCGGCGATCCAAAGAATGTCTTTCCAATTACTCTCAGTCTGATGTAACATACAACGCAGGTATTGTTCGAGAGTCTGGTTGGTCCTCTCCGTTTGACCATCGGTCTGGGGGTGGTGACTGGTCGATGACCTCACATCGATTTGCGCCAATTGACAGCATTTTTTCCAAAAATGTGAAATGAATTGACTGCCCCGGTCAGAGACCAATATGGATGGAAATCCGTGTATGCGAACAATGTTTTCGAGGAACTCCTTGGCCAGGATTGAAGCTGAAGGTAATCCCTTTAAAGGAATAAAGTGGGCCATCTTGGAAAAAAGATCCACAATAACTAGAATGGTGTTAAATCCATTGCATGGGGGTAGATCAGTAATAAAGTCTAACGATAAGGTGTGCCATGGTGTAGGTGGAATGTCTAAAGGTTGTAAGAGTCCAGCTGGTTTTTTCTTTTGACTTTTGTTTTGGGCACAAATGCCACAAGACATCACAAATGATTTAATATCCTTTCGCCAGGTGGGCCACCAGAATTGTCTTTTAATTTTAGTTTCAGTTTTTGCAATACTTGGGTGCCCCTCCAATAGGGTATCATGATAACGGGAAATGACTGGCTCTGTAGTTCCTTATGTGGCAGAAATAGCCCCCCTTGGTAATAAGGCAGATCATTGGTGACAGAGTAGTCCGGCCCTTTTTATACCCAGTCCTGCAGGGCTGTAGGATCAAAGAGTTGCTGGATCTTTACCTGAATGTCCTCTAGTGTCTGTAGAGTAGTCATGCCAAGAATTCTTTGTTCGGAAATTATAGGTACTGGTTCTGGGTTCACTTCTGCCTCTCCCATCCCTATTCGGGATAAGGCATCTGCTTTACCATTCTTACAACCTGGTCGATAGGTTATTACGAAATCGAACTCGGCAAAGAACAATGCCCATCGGAGTTGACGTGACGATTGGGCCTTGGCTGTCTTTAAATACTGTAAGTTTCGGTGATCGGTGATCACAGTAATGGTATGCCTGGCACCGAGAAGATAGTGCCGCCAAGCCTTGAAGGCAGATTTAATGGCTAATAACTCCTTGTCGGTAACCGCATAGTTTAACTCGGGTGCCGAGAACTTTCTGGACCAAAATGCTACTGGATGAAGCTGGCCAGTTTCAGGGTCCTTTTGAGACTGGACAGCTCCCATGGATAGACTGGATGCATCAGTTTCCACTATGTATGGAAGTTCAGGGCGCGGGTGCTTTAATACAGGTGCAGACGTGAATTTCGCATTCAGCTCTTGGAAGGCATTTTCAGCTTCTTCAGTCCACATAAAGCGTAAATATTTTCGCAAGAGTGCTGTGATGGGATGTACAACATGTGAAAAATCCGGGATGAATCTGCGGTAGAAATTGGCAATGCCGAGCATGCTTTTTACTCCTTTCACTGAACTTGGTGATGGCCACTTAAGGATTGCGTCACCTTTCGTGAGTCCATTCGGACTCCCTTTGGGGTCAGGATAAACCCAAGGAATTCAACTTCTGTGGCATGAAAAATGCATTTTTCCAGTTTTGCATATAGTTTGTGCTGGCGCAATTTTTCAAGGACTGCTCGGACGTGCTTCACATGGTCAGATTCTGAAGAAGAGTATACTAGAATATCATCGATATATACGACAACACAAACGTCAATGAGTTCACGAAGGACATCGTTCATGAAGTATTGGAAGGCTGCTGGTGCATTGCACAACCCGAAAGGCATCACCTGGTATTCGAATAACCCATACTTGGTGCGGAAAGCAGTCTTCCATTCGTCGCCTTCTTTTACACATACCAGATGGTATGCCCCCGGAGATCTAATTTAGTGTATATACAAGCGTCCTTCACTTGGTCTAGTAGTTCAGGGATCAGAGGCAATGGGTATCGATTCTTAACAGTTATCTGGTTCAATGCGCGGTAGTCTATGCACGTTCTGAGGTCACCTTCCTTTTTGGGCACGAAGAACAAAGCTGAAGATACAGGGGACTTGGATGGGCGAATAAAGCCATTGGCAAGGTACTGGTCTAAGTATTGTCGTAGGTGAAGGTTCTCAGGTTCCGTAAGGGCATAGATCCTGCTACAAGGGGGTTGTGCACCAGGTATGAGATCGATTTGACAATCGTACGATCTGTGAGGAGGTAAGGTGTTTGCCTGTTCTTTTTGGAAGACATCCTAGAATTCTTGGTATTCTAGAGGTAGTTGCATGACTGCTGTGGTTGCTGTGGCCAGGCCTGCATTCTGACTTTTCTTTGGGTAACAGGTTTGTGCACAATCCGGGAAGGTTATTCTCTTCTCTCGCCAATCAATACAAGGATTATGTGTTTCCAAACAAGGTATCCCCAGTATTATTTGGAACTGTGGGGCTTTGATTAGATCAAACACAATAGTGTCTCGATGCCCATCCTGACCCAATAGTGTCATCTCTGCGGTGGAATGAGTTACAGGCCCAGAGGCAATTTCAGTTCCATCGACTGTGGTGATGACATCTGAGGTGGTTTTTCAGCAGAGAGGTACATTCATCCTGGAAGCCAATTCATAGTCCACATAGTTTCCTATGGCCCCGCTATCAATGTATGCCCTTACTGCGTGCATACGCGATGGCTGCCCTGGATCTACGAGGATCATTGGTATGATGAAATGCAAGGTCTGAGTATCCTCCTTCAAGAGCGGCAAGCGGACCTCTACGCTTGTCGGGCGTGGTCGTTTCCCGAGTCTGACTCCATATGGCTTTTATCAGCAGCTCCTACCACCTTCTTGGGTGGTTTTACAGAGCAATCCCATAGAAAATGCCCAGAAGTTCCACAATATAGACACAATTGCATTTGCCATCTCCTTTCCCTTTCCTTCTGGGTTAAGGATCCTTTAACCCCTCCGATTTGCATGGGTTATGAAGCATCTGCTCCTTTGGGGTTAGCGTGGGTTTTGACCAACACCTGATTTTCAAACTTGGCTCGATCAGCCTTTCTGCTCTGAAGTCTGTGATCTAACTGGACCACTAAGTCTATATATTCAGCGCAGTCTTGAGGTGGGTTCACGACTTGAGCCAAGACATCCTTGAGTTCTTCTCGAAGCCCTTGGTGAAATAACGTGATTCGTTTTACCTCAGGCCATCTAGTTTCCACTATCAACCTATTAAAGGTTGCGATGTAGGATAGGTGGTCCTGGTTACCCTGTTGTAGGGACAAAAGTTTGTTATCCAGGGCCTGTCCTTGGGAGTGCCGGGCAAATAGTCTTGCCATGCTCGTTTGAAAGCCCTGAAAATCCCGAAGAATTGGGTCATCCTGAGTAACTAGTGGAATTGACCAATCAGCTGCACTGACGCTGAGATATGACAATACAAAGGCTACCTTGGCTTGATCGTTTGGGAAGGCTCCAGGTCTGCATAAAAAGTGCAAGCGGCATTGGTTCATAAACACGGCGAGCCTTTTGGGATCTCCGGCAAAGCGTTCGGGTGGAGCTAATGGAATATTTCCTGGTAGGTTTATTTGCACAGGGTTACTCGACAACACAGGAGCTGGATTTCCCCCGGAACCAGGTAGGGGTGCTTGTCCAGCCTGGCTTTGCAATAGTTGCCTAGCGAGGTCATCAGTTTGTTCCTTTGACAAAATCAGTTCTCTCCTAAGAGCATTGGTTTCTTGACGGGCGGAATGCACTTCAGCCCTCAGTTCCCCTAGTAATTGGGCCAATTGATCAGTCTCTGAGGTATCCATAACGCCCGGGTGGGAATTTGTGGGTAGGCTTCGCGTTCTGTTACGCTCACCTGGCTCCCAGAGAGGCGTCGATCGGAACTGGACAGCTGCGGTCTCCACCAATGTGACGCGTAGGGCCGAGATGACGGACTGGACTGGCCCACCTAGCTTCGTTTGCTTGGCCCATAGGAATATTCTTCTGCAAATGGAGAAAGGGAATTAACCACCCGTGGGGTTGAGCGGAAATCCCCCCCACCCCCGCTGTTCTCCCCACAGATCACCTTTGATGTCCCCTCTTATAGTCTCACCTGATGGTTTGAAAAGATGAGCTCTCCATCCTACATTGAGCGCAGGGACGCGTTGATAACCAGTTGCTTCCTGGCTCGAAGGAATTGGTGAGTTCCTGAACAATATTGACTCCAAGATTCCCAGCAAGACCCCGTAAGTATAAAGTTCGTAAGAGTTCAAATGCCTGACTTTCACTCTTGTCCGATTCCTTGCAGGTTGCAGCTTGACCCTAATGAAGAGTTCCTCATGGCAACCGGTAGTATTCTGGTAAGGATTTGTATTTTCCAACACAGTTCGATAAAATAATGTCAATATGTAACCTGTTGCTTTCTCCCTTATTCAGGCGCTGAGAGAAAATATGAAGTCTTGGGGAATAATACCTCCGGCGGTAAAATCAGGTAAGTCTATTGTGGTGAGGAGGGTTCCCCTTGTTAGTCCCTTTGTTTCGCCTTGCTGTCCTTTTGTTTCCCCTTAGGGGCCGGGGTTCGGCGAAGATGCAGTGGAACCTGCACCGACCCGTGAAGAGGAATAGTACCCCCGGTGGTAAAATCAGGTAAGTCTATGGGGGGGGTAACTAATATTCCTCTGTGTATTCCCTTGGCTCACCTTGCTGTTCTGGTCTTCTCCTTAGGTGCCGGAGTGCGGTGGGAACATGCAGCAGGATGCGGTGGAATTTAAGATGCTGCGAAGGCCGGTGAGTTCAGCGCTGCGCTGCAGCAGGCGAGGTGACACGCATAAAATAACTTCTTTCTTCCAGCTCGAAGGCGCGATGGATCGGGAATTCAGGTAAGGATTAAAGGTATTGCTCTTGTTCTAACCTTTTCTCCTTCTTTCTCCCTTTTTCTAGGAGCTCCAAACTCGAGGCGGGCGTGGCAGAAGGCTGGATGCAGACTTGCAGGCACGGTGAGCGTTACGCTGCTGGAGGCAGAATAACGCGAAGCGTGTGCTGCTCTTCGGGCGTGGTTTAAATAGCCTCCAAAATAGTCCCAGGTAAGTATTCCTCCCCAGCCCCACCCGAGTAAAAAATAGTCCCTAAGTAAAGTAGTCCCTTCTAAGCCTCTTTTGCCTTGGAGCTCTTGCAGCATGGTCTGCATCAGGTAAGTTTGCAGCATGGTCTGCATCAGGTAAGTTTTAATCTATGAGCCTGGCGCCTATGGTGCCAGGACTGACTCTCCATATGAGCCTGGTGTCATAGGCGCCAGGACTGGACCCAAATAGCCCCTAGCAGGGGTTGTTGGGCTTGCTTAGGATAACTTGATGCCTGCTTCCGGGGTTGCTGGACGTGGTCTGGGTCCCCGGGGGTAGGCATCATGACAGGCATGTGTTTTTAAGCATACTTTGATTGATCGTACAAACATTTTCTATGCACCTTACCGTAGTTTTCCTCTTTTTTTACACATGCGAAATTAGGCAGTGCAGCCATCTTGTGATAATATTATCCGTTGCTGCATTGCCCAAGGTGGACTGCCCTGGGGGCACTAATGCATATGCCCCGCCCCTGAGGCTGACATCACCAAACCTAGTGATATTCTCTGCCTATCGCCAGGACGTTACTGGGCAGCGTAGCCAAACGCACCCAGTCATTACCTACGTGATAACGTAAGTTGACGCAGAACCCGGAATATCAACACACATCATCTCAACACAGCGCGTCCCAATTTTGAATTTAAAAACATATTTTTAAAGGAAATCGCAAAACTGTACTTTTTTAAAGTACTTTTATTTCACAATAAACGCTCCGAGAACATCCGGCGATTGCCATAATCAAGCAAATGGGTAATTTCTTTCTTCGTTCTCGATCCACAAATGTTTATTGTGAGTCACACAGTGTTCCTTTTGGGTATAAAAAGCGCATTGGATGCACTGTGAATCGCAAGGCTGTGACATCATCTTGGCGCTAGGCCACCGTAAACAATGTCAGGTTGCTCCTTATCACTGGTACCACGTAAGGGCATATCGTCCTGTGGTGATTGTCCCAAAAAAAAGAGTCATTGTTATCCAGCCATTCACATGTATCTGCAGATGCCGGTTGAAAAACCCGGCAGTTGGTATCTGGAATCGATGACAATCGCAGAAAGGCAGGATGTAGCTGTTTAAAAACGATAACAGAAATGTGTCTCAGTAGCCGATCTTTAGTACAGTTTATCATTTTACCCATTCATTTGCCCCCGTGTTAAAACTAACGATGACCAAGGACATGAAACAATGGGAACACAGAGAAAACAACGTGGAAAGTAGTCTTCAATTTACTTCAAAGGTTACTGCTATGCAGTATGTTCAGCTCGAAATGGGATGCGGACGCTACAATCAGGGAGCAAGGTAAGCACAAGAAGAACACAGACAGAATTTTAAATAAATATTAGCATTGAATTACGCATTTGTAGAACCTCGGGGAACCCACTAGTGGACTACACGCATCTCGATTTTGGACTGGCCATGAGCCCAGGACAAAGGCAAGTATACACAGGTTGTATTTTTGTGTCTTTGCAATATGACACAAACAACCAAGTACAATGTAAGCCAGCAATAACGGTCAGCGAATGATAAATTGACTCGTTGGTCTATAAAATCGTCAAAAGTAAAACTTACATAATATTTGGCTTTTCCATTTTCTCAGCATAACGCAGACACTCCGTTCAGGTCAACACATTTTCATAAAATTAAATTACATGTTCCTTTTCCAGTTTTGGAATGGTGAACCTTATCAAATTTGACAGTGTTACATCTCTCCATTCAAGCATTCCTTTTGCAATCCCCCCTTTGTTTCAAGGTCAAAAAACAATTGAACTTTATACTGTGTACAATGTGTGGTTTTGCTGAGCTCGGAAGCAAGATTTCAACGGCGCTGACTTTCACTCAGAATTGGAGCAAATAGCCCTACAGACCAGGCATTACAAATATTTTTCAAAAAGATATGAATTTTTGCTACCATTCACCAATGAAGGCACCATTTCCACAGATTTACTTTGTTCCTCTGGAGAACTTCGCACTCTCCCAGCGACTCCCACAGCCAGGCCACACCACCTGTCAGCTCAACCCATCTCCTCTTCACACAGCAAATCACGTAAACATTTTTCGCAAGGAGCAAATCTCAAGCCCTGACAAAATGTGCTTGTACAAGAATGTCCGAGCAAGCCCTGCTGCAAACCCCTCTGGCCAGGCCGAGGTCCCCTGACCCCATGACCGCAGTTATATATTAGAGGCCTATAATTTGCACACGTGTCTTTGTACTATCCCACTTTGGGTCACTAGTGAGGTGAACGGTGTGGGGGTCTAGCCACCTTACAAATAGACACATAGTAAATACGTAATAGTAATGCTTTTATGTTATAATGCAGATGGTACCAAAAACAACTGCAAGCTAAGTGGAATCACACATGGTAAAGTATCACTTGGTAAGGAAACTTTCACAACAATAATAGGTATAATCTACCACGCAGGAACCACAACCAATGCAGGTCACTACACTGCATCTATAAAAAACAATTGTGGATGGGTCAAATGTAATGATACTAACATTACTGTAAAACAGAGATTACCAGCAAATCTTGTAAACATTTACTTAATATTCTTAAAACCAAAGTGTACTAACTAAGCTGTGTATGAACTTTAACAAAACGTGACCTTCAAAACTATGACCAGTTAGACAACGCCTAGTTAGGTATCTAACTGCCCCAAGATTCTGCAACATGCAAACAAATAAATGAATACCATTAAAATGAAACAAGAAATAAACAGTTACAATACGCCAACAGGTATCTAACTGCCCCAAAAATCTGCAACAAACCAACAGATGGAGGAATACCACTAAAATGGGAAATACACCAACTGCTATCTAATTGCAACAATGCAACCGCCACTTCCAAATCAAAAACCCTAAACATATTCAATTCCTCCTACTGAACGCAATGAAAGAAATATATTGTACCACAACATAGAAAGGTTTTTTAATCCAGCATGGATTTTTTCCCACACACCCAATGATTTAGCCAACAAACACAGTAACTGAGCAAATTGCACAGTACACTCGTTTGAACTATAGTACTTCTAAAATGCTAACTATGAGGGTCTACAAAATACAGAAAGATCTACTATGCAATGCAATACTCATTATAAACTACCTACACTAACATGTGTTTATTTCTTTTATCACAGTCATTGAAAAAAATGTCTGCTCCAACTACCCATGTCATGAAAAAACTGCAAAAAACAAGGTGGTTCCTGGGAGTCTTTCTGCCAGACATTAGTCCTGGGTGTGAGAGCCTTACCCAGATTCTTTAGCTCACTATCTTTCACAGAAGAGAAATATCCCAATCATATCAGTCTTTGTCCTGCCCAGGGGCAGTCCAGCACCGAAAAGCTAGGCAATTGTACTCTGAACAAGAGTACCAACAGCAACCCTAGACACATGCTTCGGTCTGGTTGTACCTCATAAGTAGGGTGGAGATGTACCTCTCTAAGAATAGTGACCAAGGGGTCCACGTCTGGATTCCCCTAGTAACTTAGGGTGAGATCCAAAGTTACTTAAATATGCAAAAAACATTGATTGCTATTGGTACTCTTCTTCAGAGGAGAATTGCCTAGCATTTTGGTGCTGGACTGCCCCAGGGCAGGACAAAGACTGATATGTTAAAAGTATATAATGATTGCACTCAAAAACCCCACGGCATAACACATCCATTCAGGCAAACACCATTACCATACACCACAATCCAAAATGTTTGCTTCCAAGGGTATCTTATGCTGCAGCACTTGTTGCCAAACACAACAATCTTGACTGCATGGCCTGGCCAAAACTCTTCATACATCCTCACTAAAAGAAACACTAAGTATATAATAATTAAACTCACCACCACCGCAACATAACACAGCTATGCAAACAAACACCTCACCAATAAACACAACCCAAAATGCCTAGAGTCTTCAATACCAACATTCTAAACACAATGCAATAAACAAACTACACACATCATGTCACTGTCCTATAAACACTATTACACTACTACCAATCAGTACACACATTTTTAAAAACATATGCCCTAAGCAGCCCACATACCACAGTCAAAATCTTTGGTAACGTGTGTTATGCTGCAGTGGTTGTAGCCAGGGCCTGGAGTCTTGGGCGCATGGCCGAAGGCCTACGCACTTCGGCCATGCACCCAAGACTCTAGGCCCTGGCCACAACCACTGCAGCATAATACACCCATAGAAACAAACACCTACCAAAAGAACCACAACCCAAAAACATAATACATAATAACATCCACCTCAAAACCTACCCACTTCAATTAACAAAATAATTCTAAAAAATAATTACAACCAATGTAGAAACTCTTCAATACATAACCTCTTCACCAAATGCTCTTCTAACGACCCAAAACCAACATCATACTAAACTAAAAATAGCCAGTAGTGCGCCTGGTGTTTATTATGTCGCTAACGCATCACAACATTCTCCCACCTAAACAAATGCAGCATTCCACCCATCTCTAACTCCCCCCCCCTCTCCAAGCACTCATACACACAACACACTCCCCAAAATTGGATTTATGCTCACTTCCACGCCGCGCTGTACGCGGATCCAATATGGTGGGCGCATCAAAACAATGCACGCACCCCACGCCTCAACGCAGCCAATCAGAGAACATGTTGTGTGTCTGTGGACATGACGCGAGCCGATTATCCAATCGGTGTCCTGTCCACGGAGCGAAGAGGGAAGTGTGTCCACGGAGCAGACATAGCTATCACAAATTTTTTTAGGCCTACTTTTGGTTGTTTTAAAAAAAAAACTACTGGATGGATTTTCACCAGATCTACAAAAGCAAGCTTTTCAGAGCAGGCCGCTGCTCGTGCCGCAAATTTGGTGAAAATCCGTCCAGCAGTTTGGGCTGTAGGCGCAACAGAAATTTTTATCCATTCAGTCTATGAGAAAAAAAGAAATTTTGGGACCCCCCCTATAACTTTGCCCCCCTGGACCAAACCTCACCAAACTTTGCAAAACATTCAGAGTGGGCCAAAATGCAAATGCCAATTCGTTTTTTGCCCACAATGGGAACACAGGGACAATTTCGTTTTGCACCTTAAAATGGGAACACGACGGGAACACCAGGACAATTTTGTTTTGCACCTTACAATGGGAACACACATGGAAACAGGGCTTTTTGGGATTCATTCTTTTGTCAACGCTTTAGGACTAGAATGGTTCACAACACAGTTCAAACAGTGCACCCATTTCAAGCAATAATACACTTTTAAGCAAAAACAGCAAAGTTACCTCCCTCTGAATTAGTGAAAGGCATTTGTGCCAAAGTAGTTTATTTACCATTAGATCTCAAAGAAAATGTACACACTCTGGGAGTGCAACGTCCAATAGATCAATCTTTAATTGTCTTAGTAAATGGCGTACCTACAAAAGCCAAAATAAATTGGCAACAACTCGTGGACTTACATAAAGTTAGGCAAGCCCTGCAATATCTAAAAGACAACAATGAATACTACAAAGAAAGTAATATTGAAGGAAACCTGAGAGAAACCATTGAAATAATTCAAGAGCCACCAGAAACTGGTCAATTTCAACTTCTAGATCCTGCTACAGAATCCAATATTTTAGACCATTATACAATTCATCCATTACGTTCTAAAGACACTTTAGATGATGCACTGGAAACATACCAAATGCGACAAGCCAAAGGATCTCCAATCAGCATATGGGAAAAAAGTATAGAAGCGCGTGCCTTTCCTCTACTCTTTCCTACTGGGAAAGGAGGAAGGTATGATGATAGACTCACAAATAACAGCATCAGAATATCGCTCTTTATGAATGTATTCTGATGACCCCAGATTCAGACAAAATGTGGAATACATATTCCACCTTCTCTTTGAAAGTGAACGAGCAACTCTATGCTACGGAGTTGCGCACACATTAAAATCAGGTACCCATTTTCAAAATATGTCAGCTACGCAATTACTACAAAAAGTGCAAGAAAAATATGAGGTTTTACAGTCAAGTATTACAAATCTTGGGGGCGTGGCTAGCCGACGACCGATGCACAGGTGAAGTCCCGTAGCTCCCGTGCAGCAGGTGAAATCCGGCATAAATCCTGCTTGTGAATCCCCATGGAGAGCAGATAATCGGTGGGGAACGGTGCATAAATGGTCGGAGCAGTGATCAAAGCGCTCGGACGACGGTAGAAAGGAGTAGTTGTCCCCCGACGACCCACGGACAATCCTGAGGCCACGGCGGGAAGAGGCGCGCACAACGGTGTCCGCGGGGCAGTGACGGGGAGGAGGAGCGCAGTCCATTGAGTGCTCCTGACCCGAGGGAAGCGAGAACGGCAGCTGCAGTGAGGATGGTCGGCGAGGGTGACCAAGACTTTGTGGTGTCCTGCAAAGGGGGCGAAGAGTGGAACGGCTCCCCCCGGCTGCCCGCTGGAGGCCAGCGACTCGGCGGGAAGGTGTGCCTGGGATGTCCCTGAGCCCGCGGGGATCCTGACTGTAGGAGGCTGTGGCAACCGGCGCCGCGGTCGGAGCAAGACCGGCAGCTGCAGAGGAGAAGCAGAGGGTGACGATTGAATCGCCGCCCCGCGGGTGACGATCGAGTGCCCCGCCAGTGCCATTGGTGCACGGACTGGCGGGAAACAGTAACGGCCCCTTCGCTGGATTCGGGACCAGCCCCGTGAGGAGGTCTTGGGAATGCCACTCTGAGACCTGCGTCTCTGTGGACTGGAGCGGTGCATACCGAAGATAGCGCTGGGACAACTGAGCCTCAGGTGGAGGGGCGGAGAGCTCTGGCCTGAGTTGGGACGAGGCTGCGGGCTCCCTCGACAACGTTGGTGGTCCAGGTGGGAGAGGAAGCAGTAGAGGAGTGCCTGGCCTGGGAGGGGAAGGGGATGTGCAGTGAGAATACCCTTGTGGGTGCTGTGGAGAGGGGTCCTTGTTGGGGCCCCTCCCAGATTGGCTGGCCTTGGAAAGCTGCTGCCCCCCTCCTAGGTCTTTAGGCAGGCGGTGATCGCGAGGGAGACTTTGGTCGGTCCACTGCCGGCGCAGTGGAGGGAAGTGCCCCCTGGAGGCAGAGGTGGGGGTGTGTGGTTCTGGAAGGCTGGCTGGAGGAGAACAGCTGAGGGATAATAGTCTGACAAGCGGGCGGCAGGTAAAGTGCGGACCCTGCGCCTGGAGGTGGGAGAGGGTAGTGATACCATAATGGGCAGGAGCCAGCAGCAAATGGATAGATATGCGGAGCCTAAGGACGCTGTGCGGCGGCAGGAGGGCCCAGATCGACAGGAGACCCCGGCGGGGGATGACAGAAGCGAGGTGACCCTGTACGCGTTGATGGAGGTTATAAAGGTCTCAAGAGACACTCTCCAGGAGAGCATCAGGGAGGTTGGGGTCGATGTCTCTCTGGTGCGGGCGGACCTACGCAAAGTCTCTGAGAGGGTAACGGAGGTGGAGCAAAGGGTCAGCACGGTGGAAGATGAGGTCCAGTTGTTGAAAAATCAGGTAGCGGGTCTGGTGGGGGTGACCCGGCTGCTGGAAGTTAAGGCGGAGGATGCCGAGGGGCGCTCCAGGCGAGGCAACATCTGCCTGGTTGGCGTCCCGGAGAAGGAGGAAGGACCTAGCGCCAAACTTTTTGTGGAGAATTTGATATTGAAGGTCCTGGAGATTAAAGGTTTGTCGAACTTCTTCACTGTGGAGAGGGCGCATAGGGTTCCAGGAAGACCCCCGCCCCCGGGTGCTCCGCCGAGAGTGCTGGTCGCTAAAATTATGAACTTCTGAGATTGAGATGCTATTCTGTAGGACGCCCGCAGGCGCGGCTATTACGAGATCGGAGGTACGAAGTTGCGGATTTTCCCAGACTTTACGCTTGAGGTGCAGCGACAGAGGAGGTCCTTTGATGCAGTGCATAGTCGCTTGAGGGAGCTAGATGTGAAGTATATGATGTTTTTTCCGGCTAAGTTGAAAGTGCTGTCAGGGGGAAGGTCATGGTTCTTTACTTCTCCGAAGGAGGCCTGGGCTTGGTTAGAGGCGGGGCATTGTTGGGAGGAGTTGCGAAAGGGGAGTCCTTAGAGGGGGATGGATCAGGAGTTGGCAGGGAGTGGATGACGCCTGAAGTATAGTTATCGGTGGAGGCCCCAGCGGATATGGGCCCTCTAGCAAGGGTGGGGGTCCTGGGTGGCAAGGAGGGGAATTAACTGATGAGCTGCATGGGGCGGGTAGTAGCGCCCCTATTTGACGTGACACTACTGACCACTGGTCCCAAGAGGACGGAGGAAGACAGGCAGTGTTGGCCAGTGGGTCTACAGTTTAGGAGGGGGAAGGAGTGGGGGGATGTTTGGGGGGATATGCGGGGTATGGGGGTTAAGAGGGGTGAGGGAGGGAGGGTTAGGGGGCACCAGGTTGGGGTGTGGTGTCCTGGGGTGGGGGAGCCACAAGTGTGGGAAGGGAAGTATGGCACAGCAGTTGAGGCGGGGGAGGCTTTGGGAGACTGGATTGGGTCGAGGGGAGGGAGGTGGGCTGGGGAGGAAACATTTTGAGGAACTGCAAGGAGTAGTATGGGGGGTCTGAAGATTTGGTCATGGAACGTCCGCGGGTTGGGGAATTATCAAAAACGGATGAAGGTGGGGGAATACCTACAGAGAAGGGGAATACAGGTGGCTCTGCTACAGGAGACGCATGCGAATGAGGAACGCCTGGGGAAGCTGGAGAGGCAGTGGGGGGGTCAGGTGCAGGGCACAAAATACTCTACTCAAGCGAGGGGGGTCCTCATCTGGGTGGCACGGGGGTTACCGTTGAAGTTGGAGCGCGAGGTTGTGGACGGGGGGGTAGAACTGTCTTGGCGCAAGGTACATGGGGGAACAGATCACTATGTTTGGTCAACTCGTATGCGCCTAATGTGGATGACAAGGAATATTTCCCCTCGGTGCCACGTATGATGGGGGCCTACAGAGGGGAAATGATACTATGGGGGGGGATTTTAATTGCCATTTAGATGAGGGGCTGGGCGGGCAAGGGGCTAGGGGAGGGACAAAGAAGAATATGGTGGTGTCATTACGGGAGGTCATGCGAGAACTGGAGACGGTAGAGCCTTGGAGGGAGAAACAAGGGGAGGAGAGGGGCTTTTCATATTATTCAGGAGTGCACGGCTCTTACTCATGCCTAGACCATATGGTGGTGGGAAGGGAATACTGTCACTACTTTGGGGAGACCACCTACTTGGGACGTGTTCTTTCAGATCACTCCACTCTGGTGACAATGTTATGCGAACCCAGGGAGGCCCCACCAAGGCGGCTATGGCGGTTGCGGATGGAGACGTTGCGGGACGGAGCGTTTGTGGCAGAGTTTAGAGAGGAGATCGGGTGGTATTTTGAACTGAATGAGGGCACGGTGGGCACTAGGGGGATACTCTGGGACGCTTTTAAAGCGACCATTAGGGGGAAATGTTTAGCTATGGTAGTCGGGATGAGGAAGCGCCTCTCGGAAATACTGAAACGGACGGAATCCCGAATAGCGGGTTTGGATAGGGAGGTGGCAGACGGGATGGAAGTGGGGGAAGCCCTGGAGCAGGCGCTGGAGCTCCACCGGAGGACCCTGGCAGAACTGGCCCATTTTGATGATAGTAGACGGGATACACGACTCCATGGTGAAGGAGACAAGGCGGGCAAGCTTTTAGCGTGGCTCATTGGTAGGGAGGCCCCAAGTCGGGTTATAACTCAGGTTCGGTCTGATGAGGGAAGGATTGTTCGGACGCAGAGGGAGATCAATGCGGCGTTCGTGGCATACTATAAGGGACTCTATACGAGTGAGAAGGGATATGTGGAGGTGGAAGTGGAAGATCTTCAGCTGCGGAAATTGGGGGAGGATAAGCGGGAGGAACTAGATGCCCCCATAGGGGAGGAGGATATACGATGGGCGATAAGCGCCATGCGGAGGGGTATGGCGTCGGGCAGTGACGGGCTCCCGGTGGAGTTTTATGCGGAATTTGCTGACTTACTGGTCCCGCAACTGCAGAAGGTATATGAGGAGGCATTCCGGGAGGGGTGTCTCCCGGAGTCGATGAGGGAAGCGATAGTTACGGTACTCCTGAAGGAGGGGAAGAATCTGAGAGACTGCACGGCGTACAGGCCCATATCGCTTCTAAACGTAGACGGGAAGATCCTGGGGAAAATTCTGGCGGCCAGACTGGCGACGGTGGCGCCGACTCTAGTACCTCCGGACCAGTGCGGGTTTGTAGGGGGCAGGAGTACGGCGGGTAACATTTCCCGACTCCACCATGTGATGGACCGGGTGAAATTGCAAAAAGCGGGACATGGCCATGAAGGCGTTTGATTCTATGGAATGGAAATGGTTATACGGGAGTTTGGGTTTGGGGAGGGTATGATTAGATGGCTATCCCTGTTATACACAAAACCACGGGCGATGGTGAAAACTAATCGTTGGGTTTCAGAGACATGGGAGTTAAAGAGGGGCAGGGGTGCTCGGCTTCCCCAATTTTGTTTGCCCTGGCCTTGGAGCCACTAGCAGCGTATTTACGGCAAGGGATGGGTGAGGCTGGAATGGAGGTGGATGGGCAGAGACACATTGTATCTCTGTACATGGACGATTTGTTATTATATATAGGAGATCCCAGATTATATCTTCCGGACCTTTTGGAAATCCTTCGTAATTTTAGAGCCAAGTCGGGGTTCCGTATAAATCCGGAAAAATCAGTCCTGTTTCCGCTAGGGGGGTTGCAGAGTTGCTCAGTGGAGGAACTACAACAGTTGGGAATAAGATGGGAGCCGGAGTCCTTTCGGTATTTGGGGATTCAGGTGTTCCATGACGTGGTGGACACATTTGTACCCAATACGGGGGGGGCGTTGTCCAAGATAGGGGGCTCCATTCAGTTTTGGAAGGATTTACCACTCTCGTTGATGGGCAGGGTGGCGTTATGTAAAATATGAATTCTCCCGCGGTTGCTCTATTTCTTCGTGAATATACCGTATGTGGCAAAAAGGGTGTTTTTCAAAATGTTAGACGTTAAGGTCAGGGAGTTGCTTTGGAGCTCGGGGAGGAGGCGGGTATCCCTGCAGACTCTGCGGAGATCGAGAACGGATGGGGGTTGGGCCTTCCGGACTATGGGAAATATTTTGTAGCAGCGCAATTGCAATCGGTGCTGGTGTGGGACCAACCGGAGGCGGAGCTCCTGAGCATGCTGGTGGGATTGGTGCAGTGTGATTGGCGCCTGGCGGAGCTTCTGTGGTACCCAAGGGGTAATGTGGGGACATCAGTGGTTTTTGGAGCGGTACGAGAGACATGGAGGAAGTACGTGGGCGGTGCAGGGATCAAGGGCCGCTATGAAGCTAATCTCCCATGGGGTGCCGACCAGAAACTCCGACAGGCAATCAAGAGGGTAGGGATACGGAGGCTATGGGAGAAGGGATGTGAAAAGGTGGAGGACCTTTTTGAGGAGGGACGGCTTCTGACCTGCAGGGAGTGGTGTGAAAAGTTTAATCTACCGCAGGGGGTCTTTCTGGCATATGGGGCGGTGGTTCGGAGGTTAGCAGAGTTATGGGAGGGGATCCCTGAAGAACCAGTGTTATGCCCAGTGCTCCGAGTCTTACTCGACCGAGTAGAGGGGAGGAGACGTATCACACGAGGATATAGGGCCCTCGGGGAGAAGGAGACGGAAAGGGAGTTAAAAGTGAAAGTAAAATGGGAAGCGGATATGGGACGTACAATCTGGAGTGAGGAATGGGAGAAGGTCTGGGAGCAGGTACAGAAATCCTTGAGGAATGCCTGCTTCCAGCTGGTTCAATTTAATATCCTACATAGGGTATATGTCACCCCGCAGGCGCTTAAAGCAATGAACAAGGAGCATTCGGGGAAGTGCCCTAGATGTGGGTTGGAGGAGGCGGGGTTTTGGCATATGGTGTGGGAATGTGGGGCAATAGTGGAGTACTGGGAGGAGGTACTCAGGGGTATAAACAGGCTACTGGAAGTCAATCTGGAACGTTGCCCAGAGGTTTGCCTGTGGGGGATCCTGCCAGGGGAGAAACGGAATAAGTTACGGAACACAATGGGTCGGTTTCTACTGATATTGGCTAAACGCCGAATGGCGATTGAGTGGAAGTCCCCACTGGGTCCGACAATCCAGTTATGGAGGAAAGATGTAAGGAGGTGGGGTCTAGCGGAGTTGACGGTGTTGCAGGCGTTGAAGGGGAAGGAGGATATAGGGGAAGTAACAATCCACTGGTCCCAACTGCGGAATGACCTGGCAAAAGATAATGACTTACGCCCACCGTGAAGTGAGGGATGCTGGGGGAAAGTTGTGAGGGGGGGGGGGTTTGAAGATGGGTGTATATCAGAGGAAGTGGCTCTAACTACATTAGACTATGAACTTTGGATGCTCGTCTGCTGTGCCTTATGGACAAAGGAGGATTCATACGGGATTTGGGTGGGAGGGGAGGTTGGGGAAAAACAGGGGTGATGTTGGTTGAGTTATGATACTTGGGGAAAGACGGGGGGGAATTTTTGGGGTTGGTAAAATAGGGTGGGGATGTCGGGAACTGTTATCTTAAAATGCCAATAAAGTGTCTTTAAAACAAAACAAAAAAAGTATTACAAATCTTTTAGCAAACATGCGTGGTACAAAAGAATACTGGTTCCGATGTCAAGGAAATGTACGCTGTATGATAAGAAACCTTGGGCCACCCACTTGGTTTGTTACATTAAGTTGTGCAGAATATGCATAGGAAGATTTACATGTTTTCCTACGCATAGCAAACAAAAACAAAACAAACAGAAATAAAAACACCAGGAGAATGCTGCTCTCTAGATCCTGTAAATGTATCAAGATATTTCCATCATCGCTTTGTTGCTATGCTAGACTTTATTTGTAATAAAACTGTTCCTCCCCTCAGAGAAGTACAACACTTCTTTTGGGGAAAAGAATACCAAGCCAGAGGAGCACCACACATCCACATGCTTTTATGGATTAAAGATGCTCCTAAATTTGGTCAGGACAGTGATGCCACTGATTTGCAGTTTATCCAAAAATATGTCACTTGCGATTTTCCTTCACAAACACCACATAGTGACCTTCATTCACAAATTTTACAATTTGAAAGACAGAAATGTGGGAAATATTGTCGTTGCAAATATAAAAATAAAGGAAAATACTATACCAAATGCCGCTTTGGTTTCCCTAGATCAGTTACAACAGGTAAATCACCTAAGAACACATATTACATAAAAAGAACAGAAGAATCAAAAAATATATCAATGATTACAATGCAATCATTGCCCTCCTATTGAATGCAAGCATAGATGTGCAGTACATTGCAGACAATTCTACTGCATTATGATGGCGGGTCTCCCTTCATCTTCCGAGGACAATTCCCTCTCCGTATTGTGTTCAGCGTTGACGCTCGTGACTTTTTTGTTGCGCCATCGGCACACGATTGAGAACTGTCTAATCTTTTTGCACACCGAGCACTCCTTGTCCCTTGCTGGGCACTCTTTATCAAAAGCTAAGTGCTTCGTGCTGGTGCACCTGTGGCATTTTAACGGTTCTTTCTTCACCCATTTCCCTTCTCTCGCATCGAGGACCAGCCTCTCCTTCTTTGGGCGGAAAGCCACCGACTGTACATCAGCTGGGCTGTGACCGCTTGCGAATTCTTTCCTTCTACCTGCCGTCTCTTCCACTGCTCTTGCTATTTCAATTGCCTTTTCCAGCTGTAGTTCCTTCTCTAGGATGAACTTGTCTTGCACCTTCCTGCTGTTGGTATGAACCACCAGCATGTCGCAGATCAGACTCTCTGCGTTGTTACCAAAGTTGCATAGCGCCGCCAATTCACGCAGTTTGGTAATATAGTCATCTACTGGTTCCGACACCTCCTGTTTGCGGCTATAAAACCGTATCCTGTGTAGGATGGTATTCTCCTTGCTGGCAAACCTTTTGACAATTCTTCTTACGGCTTCCTTGAATACGTCATCAGTGTCGCCGGCTACTGGCTCTGTGGTGAGACTCTCGAACACCCTTTGTCCTTCGACGCCGAGGGCATTTAGTAACATCGCCCTGCGTCTCGCTGCCGAGTAGCCCGCACCGCCCAAGGCCTCCACGTACGTTGTGAATAAGGGTTGCCATAGTGGCCACGGAATGGCAGGCCTACCTGGAGTTTGTAGGAAGGGCGGTGGTGGTGTCGCTCCTTGCATTGCACCGCGTGGGTGTTAGTGGTGATCCTCGTCGCCAATTATGTTGTATAATCCTTACAAGGACAGGTCTGAGAAAGAGTTGTTGCAGGTGACGTCCTTTTATTCAGGAGTAACATCAGGATAAATCTGCATCATTATTTATATGCTACAAAAGGGGCAACAGGCCCTTGCACTATCATGCAACACATGTGAGTCTTTAATGTCTCTCTTGAAGCTTGAAGGCCACTAATATGGAGGAGCGCACAGGAGCTGATGCTGCTCCGTGCCTCACCGCTCCCGTCTGCCGCGTGCAAAGTGCGGGGGCTGCACTTCCGCGTTCGGCCAAGATCTCGCGAGACCGGTAGGTCTTGCGATATCTCTACACATGGCTTAATATCAAGCGCCCTGAATTTGGCACAACACAACAGGGGTAAGAAACTAGGTATTGATGGACAATGCAAATAGCATAACAATCAACAAGAGAATGAATTCAAACTTTTCTCTAAATAATTGCTTGTGTGTTCTCTCTCACCACCTACCCCCACTCCCGCTTTATCATCTACAGGTGTGGTGTCAAGGTTTTCCAAAAGAAAAATCTCTCTCTATCTTGTTATTTTTTGTCAGCACTACATATTAGTGCTGGTGGCACTGAAGAAAGTGGTAAATACGTGACACCACTGAAACCGGTAGGCCCGTAGGGATCTTAATCCTGAAGTTAGTGACCAGCTAGTTGGTCATAGGGTCCTTAAGAGAAGACATTTTTCATTCTTGAGGTCTTTGATAGAAGAACTGAAGCACACATTTTTCAGATATGTTTGTTATGGTAAAATAACAAAGTCACGCTTACCTACTAATGAGAGTACCTTAAAAAACTATAAAATGTGTACATGTTTTTGTATATGTATGTAGTAGCTTTTGTCTACGAAAATTACAAAAATGTCAGTTGCGAAGCATCTAACACAGGATGAAGTGTTTTTTTAGAAAAATAAAAAAGTTACCAGTGACTACAGTAAGATAACGATAGGGCAAGTATCTTACTCTAGATAAGTGGCTCACTAGCGCAATCTAGGGATAGTCACAACATGAGGGCTTAGTAAGAATTGTTGGAGGGTAAGTTACCATTACACGATTGGTGATGTTAGAAATAGTAAATAATTGTAACCACTGACCTGATGATCTAATATGTGATAAATTACTAGGGCATGTCGTCAGGTATAATACCCTGAGAGTCCTGCAGTTACCCTTGCACCTGCCACCAGCTGGCCATACTTACTTATTGTTCTTATTTATTGTTTTTATTTGCTGTTATCCATTGTTCTACACTCCCCGCCCCCCTTTCTCCTCACACTTTTCCCCTCCCAACCTCCCCAGCACTTGCGCGATCTCAATGTCACCTGGCCTAGTAGGAACATGGTCTTTCTTCCCTCTGTTCCCCATCTTGCCGTGTCGCACCTTGAAACACTTGTGTATATGTGCATTATAAATGCCATATCATATCATCAAAATTTGACAATTTGGGATGATTGGGATGCAGGGAAAAAACATTTACACGTGGGCCGATACAGAGGTTCCTGGTACAAACAAGCCCGCTAGAGACAGCAGCTTCTCTATCCTTTACTTGGCCGGCTTGACTTGCCTGAGCGCTGTTTGCAAATGAGAAATGAACCCCCCAGAAAAACCCACTCCCTGGATGGCATCAGACAGGATTTGCCGAAGCTGACTGCAAAGCCCAGGCGCTGTAAAAGGAGCATAACTGCGCTGAGTGATTCTGACGTCTGCTGACGCGTCGCCCCCTGGCCAACTAGTCGTCCCGGTACGGATACACATGGTGTCCTTCTCTTCAGAGGTAAGCAGCCACCGGCGCCAGGCACTTGGTGAAAGTCCTGGGAGCTGACTTTAGGCCTAAGGGAATAACCTGGAACTGGTAATGTTTGCTGCCGACCATGAACCGTAGAAACTTGCGATGCTTGGTGTGCATGGGGATGTGGAAATATGCAGCCTCGAGATCCAATGACGCCAGAAATTCCCCCGGGTGAACCAAGAGAATGACATCTTGCATGTTCTCATCCTGATCTTTTGGAGTTTTGCATCTTTGAACGGCAGCAGGTCCAGAATAGAGTGCAATTTTCCGTTAGGCTTTCTGAAGCCAAAAAAACTTGAGCATGTTCCTCTTCCTCTTTCCGACACCGGAACCATCTCGATAGCCCCCTTTTGCAGCATCAGACACACCTCCTGACCCAAGACTGGCAGGTGTGGCTGAGCCCTTTTTACCGTTGGAATAGGGAGTGGCAGACGTCCAAACTCCAATGAGTGGCCGTATTGGACTGCATCGAGCACCCATCTGTCCGTCATGATCAAACACCACTTGTCGACGTGTTGCACCACCCTCCCTCCTTGTCGACTGCCCTTGTAGCAGTCATTGTTGGGGCTTGGACTGACGGCCACTTTGAGAGGAGGCAGACTCCCTCTTTCTCTCTCCTTGATACTCCTTGCTCCGCTGCATGGACTGGAAGGACTGTTCGAAGCCTGGGAGAGTCATCTACCATACCCTTTATCGCGGGTGCCTGCAAACCTTGCGTTCCCTGAAGCCCCACGAAAGGAGCGAAAGGGGTGAAAAGACCATCTGCCCTGCAGGGCAGTCAAGGACCTTGCAGTATCAGAGTCCTCCTTCATGTTCTTGAGTGCGTCGTTAATCTTCTCACCGAAAAATGTTCCCCTTGGTAAGGCATATAATCCAGTGGAGATGGATGGGCCGGGCTTCTCGGAACATCCATATATGGATCAGTGTCCCAGGTATCCGCCGGTCGGGGGCGACGACGAGAACATCAAGAGTGTGTCCTGCAGCACGCTCTCCACCTCAGACTCCACTAGTTCTCCTTCCTGAACCATCCAAGGCAGGCTGAACCCTCTGGGAGATGGTGGACAAGGCCGGACCAGGGACGACCCATTGGGAGGAGCCCCCTACTACGACGGGCTGCAGATACATCCTTCCAACGAGGAATGGCACGTAGGTTCTCTACCAATAGAACTGCCGGCGCTTGAGGCACAGGAAGCCGGGCGTCCAACTGGCCATGAAGCGATCGCAACATTGTCAGTACCTGCATCGAGAGCACTGAGTGCGGATTGACCAGAGGATATTGAGGTGGGATAGCCCCCAGGCCCACAGATGTGGACTTAAGAACAGGCTGCAGACTCAACACCGAAGGATCCAGAAACAGATGCCCTTCCTCCTCCTGGTCTGAATCAAACTCATAGGTCGAGGGTGGCTCATGCTGGAGCATATCCATTGGGAGAATGGACGTGAACGATGCCCCCAACTGGCACGTAGTATCTCTAGCAGACAGAGGATCCACCTCGACCACCAGCTGTGCCGCAGACTTTTGCGCCTCCACCGTCACCGTAGTCGTTGTCGATGGGGCGGTCGTTGTCGAAGCCGTCTACAGCAAGGGTGTCGACTGGACCATTACCAGCGGGGCCCTAGATGTTAATGCAGTCATTGATGGAGGTTCCTTCATCGAGGAAGACATCAGCGGATCAGATGACAATGGACCTACCGTGGGAACGGTTTTATGCACCGACCCCTCCTTAGACGGAGAAGATGCTCGCTTGGACGAAGACTTGAAGTGCTGTTTGGAGGACTCATGGCCCGAAGAAGAGTGATGCCTGTCCTTGGAATACTAATTATTCGACGATGACAATAAATGAGACCTGGACTTCCCCTTGTCCGATGTTTAGGCCTTGTGAGCTGGTTCCGCCAGCTTCTCTGGGCGTGAACCTGAGTCCTTCAGTTTATCTGCTCTTGACACCGCACTACTCCGCACCTTCCTCGCCACTGCAGACTCAGCACCCTTAACCAAATTCGCTGTCAGCCTAGCCTCTGTGCACGGTTTCTTAGGCATTGGCACTGCCGACCGTGTCCTCTGGTGTGAAGGCGATCTCTTGGCCGAAAGAGTAGAGGGCCTGCCTCCGCGAGAAGAGCCTACCTCCAAAGCCAGCTAGGCCCCCTCATTCAGCCAGCAAATCAATTGCCGATTGCGGCCCCCGAGTCTCTTCTGGGAGAACTCTCAACAGATGGTACAGTTGTCTGCGGAGTGATTGGTGTACAGGCAGTACAAGCAGTCTGCATGGCTGTCCCCATCATAGATGTTTTCTGAGGCCGCAGGTAGCACAGGGCCAAAACAATGACTTCTTCGGACCCACAGATGACATGGCAGGGCCTAGAAGAACCACACTGGAAACAGCGAAAGCAGAGTAGAAAAAGAACAAATTCTCTGGAAAGAACACGAGGTGATTCCCAACAATTTGGAAGACGGTTGAGATCAGAAGGGAAGCCGCGGGGGCGAGCCTATATAGTGGACGTCCCATTGGTGCTGCTTAAAGCACCCATAAAGACATCAATGGGACACTCAAGGTGTCAAAGCTTTTCTCAAGAAAATCTGCTGACAAGCCTCTGCCCTCATCTGAAAGAGTGAATCCTAAAACAGTAACCTCACGATGAGCTATTCTTGTGAATCACTCAATGAGTGCGTGGGCTCTGCATTCTGTAAAACTTGCATTGTGTTTGTTTTCAACTTTCACGTCCTTCCCCTCCGTTTTACAACAGTCTGGCGTCTTTGCCTGTGAGGAATGAGATGAATTCATTTTGTGGACTCTTCATTTGTCTTCTGTCTCTGAAATCAAAGTCTGCTGGTCTAAACTGGGACCGCCCCCTAGGTTTAACCCAAGATCGTCTACTCCTGTGTCCTGCCACTGCAGGCATCCCCATCTCCTGTACGTTTCTCATTCTTTGGTTCATGCTCTGGGTATTTTTCTTCCTCTATTGGTGGAAGATGTTGTCTATGTGTTATATCACCCCTTTTGCCTTGAAATGATCCCCTTCCTTTTGATGGTCTCCCTTCCTGGTGTGCCTCCTTGTCTGGTGTACTATCATTGTTAACCTTCTTCTGTGTCTCTACAGGTCTTCTGCCTAGGTGATCTCTGCCTAGTGATTGATAAGTGGCTGTCACCATGCTCCCAAATTGCTCCCTTTTTTCTTGCTCATTTAACTGGGACCATTGTCTATGAACTTCAAACCTTGCAGGCCTTCCTTTCAATAAGGGTAGAATTATGCTCTGAACCATTTGATAATTATTGGATGCTATGGACAAGCCGAAGTTCATGGCGGCAGCAGCGCCTTGTGTTCCCATAATGTCGGCCAATATTGATGCTAAAGATGTGATAGACTGAGTGCCTGGCAGCTGTAAATAAAGCCAGCTATAAATTGAGATCCAGCTATCACAGTTTGATAAAGGCGGTGTGCAACCAGAGGGAAGGAACATGGCTAGTGCCCTCTGCCTATGCTGTGGTGTAACCAGGGGATAGTCGGCTTGCAACTGTCCTGGCTTTTCTGAATACCACATGGGTATGTCCTAATTTCTTGCAGGGCATGACCCTAATATAATTCTCAATGTCTGTAGCTGCACTCCTCCTGCATCCATCGGTCATTGCGGCTGCTGGGCAGGCGCTATGCCATGCTGCGCAACATATTGCAATGCAAGGTTACGTACAGTGTAAAAAAATGTGCAGCCAGTAGTTGATAGTCTGTAAAAAGGGGCCTATGTGGTTTGAATGAAACTGGGCTCAAAACAAAATTCTAGTGACAGGTTGGGTGTGGTTAACGGTCCATGTCTACCATTTGTTTGTGGATAAACTAGGTTACCTCCAAACCAGTTGACATGATTTGTATGTGTTAAAGCCAATTCAGGAAACTGATAGGGGCGATATTGGATGGTGTTTAAATCTCTCCTTATCAGGAGAGTTCCATACACATTATTTACCTTGTTGGCTGGGGTTTTCAAGTAATTGAACGATTCAGCGGGCAGCCCTCCCAGTTGCCAAATCGCCACTGCGATTTGGCAACTTTTATATGTGCCACTTTTATATGTGCCACTGCGATCTGGCACAGTTTATATTTACTCTGCGACAGTGTGGTAACCTAAGCCAATCGTAAACCGCTGTTCTGCAATGGATGGGGATATTGATTTCCTGATGGGCCATCTTGTGTACCCACCTAACCTCTATTCAAAAAACTTTTTAGAAAGAATATTTTTGCACAGTCCGTTTATCGTGACTGGGGCATGAGATTATTAGCAATGCTATGGTCATCTCTAAGAAGTCCCATTAATCTGGGGTGCCACCTGTCTTGATTGCCTATCACTAGGCGTTACCACAAGCCTCTTATCTCAACCTCGTTTGAGGCTGTAGAAACAGACCTCTGGTCATCAGTCATTCATGACAAAGCTGACCCTAAGTTGTGTCTCAGTGCTAAAAGACAGACATGCCTTGGTTAATGTGCTCAATAACAGGATTAAACATATACAGTCAGGAATTGTAAAGTTCCTAGACTTCAAAGAGATACCACTCTGACGCATTTCTCTAAATTATACATTTGACAGAGGAGTTATCATGTTAATGCATTTAATACGACCCCCTGTCTTCTGAGGGTTCTTATTCTCATTAAACAAGCTAAAGCAAAAGCAGATACAACATAAAATCACACCTATGAACAAGACTGGCATGTAGACAAAGAGCATGTTTGAATGGATAAATAATAGAACAATTAGTGTTTAGTTTCAAAGCATGTGTAGCCTATATATCTAACTAAGCTACTCTACACTATGTCATCAGTCTGCATGCACACAGGAAGCATCCATTTGTCACTCACGTTTAGAGAGGAGTGTGCTTCAAAGAAAACCACTCCTCCTGAGGTTGATTAGTTCTGCTTAGCTGAGACTGGCTGTCTCGCTTGTATGTTGCTGCTGCTGCTCTGAACTCCTTCCCAGCCCCTCCAGCTTGAATGCACTGGCAAGTCTGCTGGGCTTCCTGCTTTCTCTTTTTCTCTCATCCTTGTGCTGGGCTATATATCTATCAAGTAACATGGTTGCCCTCCACGTGTGAGTTTGCCATATCTGCTATTTGGAACAGTGAGGGAGCTAGCGTATCACTTTGCTAGTTGGAGGGAGAACTCCTATGTAAAACTTCATTAGATGGGTTTTTGCACCTCAGTGAGATCTCTGCACCCGTTTAGTAAATGCCTTCACTGTACTATGATATTTGTGAAGTTCTGCCACATTATACATAATTATTATTAGAACAACTTACCCATGTGAGGTTAAAAGGCTGCTCTCAGATAACACCTAATGGTGTGAAGTCAAACAACATTTGTGGTCAGCCGATCTGCCAGAACAGCAAAGCACACTTTCCTGGACATCGGCTGATCTTGCGGAGCCTACAAACACTTGTTCAGTTAGTGTTGCACACATTGTGTGCATCATTAAACGACTACGTTAAAGTGTGTTGTATGTCTAAGAACACCCGTCTTTGCTATAATTCGTATAAGATATGAAAAAGCTGTCTTAAATTAGTTCGAGTTCATGTCACTGCCTTGCCGAAGCAGGCGTCCTACCTCAAAAGGCACTCCAAGCAGTAATGTTTGGCAAAAGCATTCAAAGAAGCCTGCATAGCTGCGTGGAAAAGGTCCAAGATAAGGACCCTGTCCTGCCACCTAAAGGGCAGAGGTGACAGCCAAACCTTGGGTAGCATGAGGCCCGAGACCTTCAGGAACATCTTTTCCAGCCGAATTTGAGCATTCCGAGAAGCAGAGAATGATTTTGACTGGGTCGGTTTGGTCACACTGTGTGTCTTCATGGGCACCAGCCAAACCCACAAAAAAGCTTGTCATCTTTTCTAATGTTCCTCATCTGAGACACGTAGTAGCTGATCACCCAATTGATTGCTTTACTGCCTTGGTAGGATACAGAGGAGGAAACAACTGGAAGATGGATCTTTTGAGAGGTGCAAATCTTAGACCACAAGAAAGGACAGTCTTTCTCAACGTGCCCTTCTCTTGAGAAAACCATATAGGGAGGTTTATTAGATAATACCATGAGCTCACTCATCCGCTTCGCTGAAGTGATGGCAACCAGGAAAAAAATCATATTCAGTGTAGGCAAGTAAAGAACACTAATGCAGGGGCTCAAAGGGAGCATGTTAAGTGTTAACACGAAACCTAAATCCCATGCTGGAACCACAAACTGGCATGGTTGAAACGGATTATGCAATACCCGCAAAAATGGCTTAACAGTGGGAATTGTGAAGAAAGAGCCTTGCGCAGGCATTCTTATAAAAAACAGGATAGCAGCCAGGTACCCCTTCACAGTGCCAGCCTGCATACTCGTCCGGGCCTACGACACCTCACATGTCCAAACCGAGGAAATGACACAGTATAAAGCATCCAAATTTCTCTCCCTCCACTGTTGCAAGCCAAGAATGTATACCACCTGCAAGCATAAATTGACTTCATGGCAGGCCTGCGAGCTGAGAGGAGCACATCCAGGACATCATCCGACAAGTCCCACTCCTTGTATCTCAGCAGCCAAGTATGAAGGTTCAGGAGGACGACCCATCCCTCATATTGAGAGAGATCATCCACAAATCAGGAGGTCCCAGTGAAGGCAGATGGACAAGTCTAGCAACTCCAGGAACCACATTTCCTGAGCTCAGTGCAGAGCAAGTACAATCAGCATGGACCCGAACAGGTGCAGTCTCCTGAAAACCAACAGAATGACAGGGACTGGCCAGAACGCATAGTATAGGTCCAATGTCCAGCTGACCATCAATGCACCCCACCCCACCTCCTTACAATTCCCTAGAACAGAATTACGTGCACGCCTGTTCACACTGGAGGTAACAAGGTCCATTTGAGTTCCCTAGCAAATATAAAACATTGAAAAAAATCCCCTCCAGGACTTCCTGGCAGAGCTCCCACACGTAGAAGGCCAAAGTCTGTCTGCTCAAGACATCTGCCACGTATCACAAATGGGCGGAATTATTCTGCTACCAACACTCAACTCCTCCATCAGTCCTTTGCATGGTCTCTTGGTCCACCTTCACCTCCACCTGCAACCTCACCCAAACAATCCTGGCTCTCCTGCTGTCTGCTTTAATAGTGTGGGGCTGGTGGTTCTGTGCCTCCCTCACCTGCCCAGTGGCAGCAGCACTCAGCTAACACTGCACCAATCTGTGCCTCTCTTTCCCCAGGACCCATGAAAGGGCCTTTAAAAGCCCATTAAGCCTCTACCCCTTTTTCCAGCACTGTTTGCACAATAGTCTCTCATAGTTTTCCGTCTGTTTTTCCGGCATCCGGTGGGTCTTGAAAGTCCATTTCTCGTCTAGGTGAGTTTTGACCTGGTCTGCATTATGGGTTAGGTTGTGGTGACTGCTAAGGGATCGTATTTGTTGTCGAGTTGCCATTTCTCCTTTTGTTTAAGTCCAGACCAGGACGTATTGCCTGCTCCCAAAGGGATTCTGGGAGCAGTTGAGAAACAGAAAAGAGAACCGTGGCTAGTAACTATATTGGGAGGCATGGAGAGACAGAATTAAACCAGGGATGATATTTGTGGCACATGGGGGAATTTCTGGGCCTCAGGCTCCCCCTCCCACTTCACAGAGGGCAGGGCTGGTCTGGCTTTTGTCTTATTGCAGCTTCTGCCCAAGATTACAGAGGGTCCCAATCGTACCCCTTAAAAGGCTCATGACCATGACCTGGTCACTTGTGACACTCTCTTTACAGGCAAGGCGAGCCACCATAAGACATTCCCTCGAGCGTAGAACCGCAGTCGCATTGCTTCTCTGCCTAGTGTCAAGGACCACGCCAGCTCGCTTGTTGAGGAAGTGCATCGCAGGCTTGCCTTTTACAAACGGGAGGATGGCAACCAGAGCCAGCCTGATTGCCCTCAATTCCAGCAAGTTTTTGTGTTCCCAAGACTCTAAGGGAGACCACAGGCCGCTCACTGTCAGACCCAACAGATAAGCACCCCAAAACTTCAAGGAGACAACAGTGACGACTGCTTTTTTGTGGCCAGGGTTGCTGAAGCAACACACCCTTTAAGCAAGTTGCATAGCAGGGACGTCCATGCAAGGCCTCGAGAAACGAGACTAGACACCTGCAGAAGATCTGACATGTTCCCCCAACATTGTGACCACAGTAAAACAGAGGAGCCACTGAAGAGATCTCATGCATAGACAAGCCCCTGGCACCATTGGAATGCAGGAGGCCATAAGACCCAGCAAGTGCAGAAAGGCTGGGGTGTTCTCTGGCATGAAGGACTTTAACCATTAGAGAAATGTTTGCCACTCGGTCCTCGGGTGGAAATGCTCTGCTCAAGACCACCCTGATAAGCCAGTGGGACAACAAACTATGAGACACTGAAGTTCAGAAAAAGGCCCAAGCTGTGCAACAGACTGCATATACAAAAGACATGTGCCAATGCTTGGTATGTGGTGCATACTCAGACAAAGCAGTTGTCCGGGTAGGTAAAGACATGAACACTTTCTCCCCTGAGGCGGGTAGTCATTACTGTCAGTAACTTGGTCAAATCCCTGGGTGCCAAAGAAAGACGGAACAGCAGGACTCTGAATTGGTAATGCCGTTGGCACACAATGACACTCTGGTAATTACTGTGTTTCACACGAATAGGCGCATGGAAGTAAGCCTCCTAAATATCCAGTAAAACCAATCCTCCAGATAGAGAGCTTGGAAGATCTGGGAAAGAATTACAGTCTTTAATTTGTCCTTGCGCAGGTACAGATTCAGTAGCATCAGATCCAGGATGGGACGTAAACCCCAGTTAGTCTGGTCTTTCGGAACCAGAATGAGTACCATGCTTTGACTCATTCCGAGCGCAGTACCAGGTTTATTGCACACTTTGCCATAAGCCAATGGACTTCCTTCAAAAAGGAGGAGGTCCGAAGGCAAAGCAGTGTCAGAAGGAGAATAGTATGGAGGGGTTTGAATGGAAGGGATACAATAACCCTGATGAACGACATGCAAGGTTGGATATGGTGCAGGGCCATTCTCTGCTGAACTTGGAAATTCTCCCTCCCACTTGTGCTTTACACCTCGGTTAGCCGAGGGGACTGTGGTGGTGGCAATTCCTCCGCTCAGAGCTCCTCTGCCCCGATCCCTGGGGAAACAATTGTTGCCTACATGGGGGAGCTGGAGCTGGGAGAGGGCCAAAATACTCACCCAATGCTGGGAGGGGCTGACGGTTGTTGAACCACCAGAACTAAAGACTTGCTGGAACTCTGCAAGGAGTCATCAGCTTTAACCTCAAAGTGGTTATGTCTATCAAAGGGCATATACATGTGAAACACAGAAGTAACAGAGTCATTGTGTGCCAACGTGCTGATACCATGCTAAAGGATAACACACTAAAGGTGTGGGTTTTTGGTCTCCTAATTTGGTACATTTGTTTGGTTTTAATTGTATTTTTCTTTTATGCACTTATGCACTCTGGCAGGTGATTTGATGCCCTGTTTATCAGATTTACATGGGCAGGCACATTTTCTATTTAATTTTTGTTACTTTCTTTTCCTTGCAACGGCATGTTGCTGTCCCAAGTGTGCCTGGACTTGGGAGGAGGGTGCAGGCAGCAAATTGCACCGGTATCTACTCTTGCGCTATCTTTCTTTTCACACGTGACTCTCAGGACGGAGTATTTCTTCAAGTGTCGCCAAGTGTGCTGTTTGGCGTTTGGACAGGACTCTGCAGTGAGCCACGACCGTCAACCTCCTTCTGCTAAAGGCTGTATGTACAAGAGGAAGTTTTCATCTTCTTAAATGCGGCGAAACGCTGCCTGGATGGACACTTTATGAAAGGACTTCATCTTCCACAATCCTCTGCAAGCTGTGCACACGCCCCCTTTTGGAACCCGCCTCGGATTCTTGGTTAAAAGCTCCACGCACGCGCATCCTGCGCGCGCATCCAAGTGTCGCCAAGTGTGCTGTTTGGCGTTTGGACAGGACTCTGCAGTGAGCCACGACCGTCAACCTCCTTCTGCTAAAGGCTGTATGTACAAGAGGAAGTTTTCATCTTCTTAAATGCGGCGAAACGCTGCCTGGATGGACACTTTATGAAAGGACTTCATCTTCCACAGTAAACACTTATTTATTTTAGTGTGTTAAACGTGTCTATGGGCTGGGCTGGGCTGGGCCATTGAGTGCACCTGAGAATTGGGCTGGGTTGGGCTGGGCTAGTGTTTCCTCCCCCCTGACTGCACCGCCTCTCCCATTAGTCCTCTGGTCTTGGTGCCTGCCTCCTGACACGTGTCTACTCCATTCCTTCTGTAGATCCTCTGCAAGCTGTGCACACGCCCCCTTTTGGAACCCGCCTCGGATTCTTGGTTAAAAGCTCCACGCACGCGCATCCTGCGCGCGCATCCAAGTGTCGCCAAGTGTGCTGTTTGGCTGTTGGGCTGGGGGCTGGGAGTATGGGGTAAGGCCACTTTCTAAGCTCTCAAATCTATCGTTTAACTTATATGTTTAGGCTAAATGGTGGCAAGTTTGCGCAGTGGGCGGCCTTTGGAATCAGGCTCTTTCAAAACCACGAAAAAAAATCGTAAAAATAAAAAAATGGCATTGCGAAATGAGAGTGTTAAGGGCAACGGTGCAGTTTCAGTTGCAAGCACCGCACTCGCTGCACATTGGGGGTCAGTTACTGATCAGGACTTAATTAAACATGAAGTAGCGTTTGCATACGCGCGGGCTCAGGAACTTGAAAAAACATCACTCGGATCGCTCCCGGTAGAACCTAATATGCCTATTAGGAAACACTCACCAAACACACCTCATAAAAGTTTCCCGAGTATGCGTATGGATACTGGACCCTCTGATCCTCGACACCTTACTGATGATATCTTTATTTCGCCCTCAGACAACTCGATTCTAGCGCCAGTAGTACTTGCTACACTGGAAAAACGGATAAGGTTGTCAGAAGGTCCTTCAACACCAGTCACGTTCCCTCAATTCAAACGGGCTGACGTGCACATTCACTACAAAGAAGCCACCCATATGGAGGACCTGAATACCTCCCCAGTGCCCTCCACAAAAGTACCACCCTCCACCAATCATCCGGGGACTAGTTCGTGGCCATCTTCTCCTAACCGGCCTGCTTCTCCCCCAGTGCCTTCACCCAGTATAAACCAATTGACAGCGGACCCTTACCACTCCCCTAATAAACAGTCTTTACATAATCCGCTGGGCTTTGACATATTGGAACCAACTGGTGACATACAATCCCTTGAAGCATCATATCCGGTGCTAACAAGAATATTAAATCTACTGGATCGCGGCCATGAATATACACACTACGAACTGAGGGAGTGCAAGACAGCACTCTCTGAAATCTTACTAAAACTCAATAAATTAGAGGGCTTTATTTTTGCTGACAGCCTTAGACATGAACTGGGACGTCAAAATCCTTTACACAAAGAAATCTCAGCAAATAACTCCATATCCACTCAAACAGATCCGGATTATCTTCCAGGGAATGACTTTAAAACCACGATGCCTCCTCAGGTTACATATGCTTTTCCGCAATCTTTTGCACAAGCTGTAACCGCTCCGGCACCTGACACTACATGTTCTATCCTTACGCATGCCCAATTATGTAAGACAGTTGCATCCCACGCCGAAAAATGAGAGCAGCTCCTGTTTTTCTTACAACCCAATCAGGGGGAGGAAAGAATGGGGCCCTCTTCACCTAGCGTGGATAGGGGGCAGGAGCTTTATCCTGACAGCCCCTCGGCTCTAATCAAATTATTTGAGACCACAAACTCATTGGATGTTTCATCTGCGAATGTTCCAGCTACTCCTCCACGGATCCAACCTGTAGCTGGTAAAAATTCGTCTTCCCAAGTGGAGCGTTCATTCATATCAAGGAAGGAAAAAAGGCTATTCCTTCGGGCTATGAAAAGAAAAGCTGAATGCAAAAAGGTTGATAAAAACTATCAACAGGAACTGAGCATTAAACCAAAACTAACTGGAGAAACAAATCCAAAAACTGAGATTAACATTGCAACTAAATCAAAGAAAAAGCCTGCCAGGATGAAAATCTCCGCGAATGATATGGGTAGTGGAGATAAAATAATCAACAAAAAACTCAAGAATTTGCACCTCCAGACACCAAAGACTCTCATTGAAGAGACTGCCCACTCCTCATCCCAGACGCAATTACCTAACTTCTTTAAACCTATTGAGAACAAAACACTAAAACTAGGAAAGGAAGTAGAAGATTACGCTGGCTCCACGGTCATAATGAACGACTTGGTGATTGCTGCTGGGCCTTCTGTGCCCAACGACAAACTTTTGCTGCAACCACAGTCCGATAACCCTTGTGAATTTGATAAAAAAATCGTACCCCACCAGGATATATTATCTATAGGGGGTAATCATAATCCTCACGAGCCAGTTCCGGAGGGGCATACGCAGAATTCTGAACCAGTGGGGGAACTAACCAAACTTTCCTCTACTATCATAGGTTGGGAAATTATATCCTTTAGTAATGGCACTAAGCGACTTAATCGCTCGGCCCTAATGCAAGCTTTTAACCGCATTCCTGGTCTTCGTACCCTGCACACAAATGATATTGAATGGATAACATTGCCACCAATCCAAAACCATCGTATGGTGTGCAAGGTTCAATCAGCCATCATAACAAATCTTCTTGTGCAATATATGGAAGAGTTACGCTCCATTGGATTAATGCTTTATCCGTTTGACTCAATTGATGATGCTATTTCATTCAATGAAACGCCTCTGGTGCCCCCGCCAGTTCACTTGCCAAATATGGCTTCTGGGGCTCCTTTGACTGGTGTAAACACTGATATAATTGCACATTTGGTAAGTCTATCCAACTCCAGCAAGGACTGGTCATGGTTATCTGCCCTTCAAAATACTCAAAACTCAGCAATGAATAATATTCCTCATTAAGTAGCCTGCTGATCTATCCATCCTATCATGGAACTCATGTGGATTCAATAATCTGAAGGCATGGTTCAGCAATCCACATAAAGAAATCAAATGTGATATTATGATATGTCAGGAGACTATGTGTATACACAAACTTTTGTTGCCCGGATTCACTTTTCTTCAAACTAAGGCGAAACGGGGCACAAATGGTCGGCCGTATGGGGGGTTGGCGATATGTATAAACACCAACTTAAATATATTAGTTTTGGATGTTTTTTATGCAACTGTAATGATGGCGGCTTTAATTATGTTCCGAGGCTTGCCACCAATGCTTATCTTATTGATATCCTTATACCATAACCCAGCAACACTTAATCAATCTGATGCCTTCCAAGAACTTGGCACACTATTTGATAAGGTTCTGACCCAACATCCCACATGTGAAATTATTCTGGGAGGAGACTTTAATGCCCACTGGATGGAAGGTAATTTACCCCACACAAATCCTGTGATACTTAGTCAAGCACAACACAGAGGGAATTTATGGCACGAATACCTGAAGTCTTGGGAACTAGATATTCTCCCCTTCGTTAATAGTGATTGTTGTAACACCTGGCGAAGAGGGCATAGAGTTACCTGTATTGACTATTTTGCCACCTCACGCGGTATTCAGGGATGTGCTGATACCATCTCAATCTATGATACAGGGGCTAGCGACCACCATATGATACATCTAAATTTACACCTATACGTGGCCCGCCTCCCAATTGATCCGCAGCACGAGTTTTTAATGGGGGACCGCCCCGGATTGTCACTTCGATGGGATACCAAACTTTGTAATAGGGTAAATGACATGATTGCTGCACGATTACATTCATGCTATGGTTCTTGCTTCCTTCAGAACACCCTGACTCAACAGGTTTACATTATAAATAACCTAATAACTGAGATAATGAAATCGCTGAGGACTAGACCAATATATCCACGTGGGTGCATGCCTGGGCAACATTCAAGTTTTATTCATGAAGCAAAAAGAGCTAAGAGGGTAGCTTTGCGGACACTTCTTAAAACTTCACTGACATGGGAGCATTATATGATTGAGAAAAAAAGTGTCCTGAACAATTACCGTAATAAATGCAGGGACCACAGGCATTTTCTCCATACTCAGGAGAATTTAAAAATGTTTAGTACATTATGTCATCGAGATAGACGCTCTACCTGGGGTCTGCTTAGGGCCGGAACCACTGTACTCTCTTCTGTCCAGGCCTTGTCCATTTCGGCCCAGGCCTGGGGAACCTACTTCGAACACAAATTTGCCCTCCCCCTGATATATAACGAAATCGAATTCAAATGGACCTGTCTGGCTCCTGCATCCTTCGCGCCTTGGGATTTTGCGCATATTGAGGCTACGATAGCTGCACTTAAATTCTCGAAGGCAGCAGGCCCAGATGGGATCCCCCCGTGTGTTATCAAACAGCAGCCAACAATGTGGGCTGGTTACTATGTAAAACTGTTTCATAACATGCTGACAACCCCACTTACTCCGCCGTCATGGCTAAACTCTATAGTTGTGCCAATTTATAAAAAAGGGTTAAGATCACAACCATGTAATTATCGTCCAATAGCATTAATTGATACTGCTGCCAAAGTGTTTGCCATCTTGCTGTTGGGAGAGTTACAAGCGTTAGTTGAAGAGCGTAATATTTTATCAAAATATCAGATTGGGTTTCGTGCAAGGATGGGTACGCCATTAAATGCAACAATTATGGCGCATCTTATAGCAAAACACAAAATTAAAGATTCAGGACCGCTATACATGGCTTCTATAGACCTCACTTCTGCCTTCGATTCTGTTATTCGAGCATTATTGTGGAAAAAAATGATTGCAATGAATATCCCTTTGTATGTTATACAACTGTTATCAAAGCTCCACACGAATACTACCTATTTAGTAAGAGTGAACAACGAAGGTGCAACGACCCACCCAATACAGATACATATTGGTGTTAAGCAGGGATGTAATCTGGCTGCCACGCTGTTTAATCTCTATCTATCCGGAATTAATGATATTTGGGAACAACAAATCTCTTATCCAGCAAGGCTCGGTCATCTCAAAATTCAATGGCTGGCATTTGCGGACGATATTGTAATATTTGATCGGACGCCAAAAGGCATGCAAATCAAATTAGATTTATTTTCAGCCTACTGTTTTGCGCACAATCTAAAATGTAATGTTGGTAAATCCAATATAGTAGTATTGAGAAACTTCAAGAGGAAGAACATCACTCGTAATTGGAGAATTGACAACTTCCCTCTAACCATAGTTCCCCAGATCCGCTATTTGGGCTATAATATAACAGACTCGCAGTCCTTAGCAATGTGGAGGGATGTACTTAATAAAAAAGCTGCTCCACTCGCCACGCAAATGCGATTAGTCTATTTGAAGTTTTGTAAATTTTCCTTGCTTCCCTTACTGCAATTTTACATCCTGAAAGTAGAGTCTATTATTCTTTTTGCTTTAGATATGTGTTTAGTGAATATCAATTGCTACCTTGATCAACTTCAAGGGTGTATGTGGAAGGGGGCAATGAGGATAGCCAAGTCCACACCTAATATTGTGATAAGGCAGGAATTGGGTATCACTGCTTTGTCTGCACGTAGGAATTGGCGTATGCTGGCTAACTTTGCTAGGATGCTATATCCACCCGCTAATTGTCTTTATAAAGACTTGGGACAACTAATGATCACATCCGAAAGATCGTCCCTTACGACCTACTATGCGAAAATGATTGCTCTTCTCGACGAAATTGCACTTGCACCAGCTGACTTAGAACATAGACCTAATTATGTGAAATATCGCATTATTGAGAATGATTGGTGTAAAACGGTAACTGGTATGGCGGCGCTTAAGGGCTACAAAGAGGCAGCTCGTTTTTGTTCATCTAGACGGCCACACAAACCATACCTAATTCAATTCCCTTGTAGCAAGGCAAGGGACACCTACTTGCGCTTTATAATGAATCAATTCCATACCCTAGAACGAATATATGCCTGGAGCCCGCAATGGAAACAACAAGCAGGGCTAGGATGCAGATTGTGTAAGGATGGTTCGATTCAGGAAACCTTAAAACATATGGTTCTATTCTGTCCTTACTTTGAGGCTGAACGAGCATTAACAATCGCACCTTATTGTATGGAACCTGATATAACAAGGGAATGGTTATGGCTAGCCTGTTTGTGGGGAACTCGAACAAGCTTCATTTTAGCCCTTTGTCGTTTTTTAAACTCCATAAATAATCAATTGGAGAAATTGTTTAAATTGAAAAACGGATAGACAACTTATTGACGTGACCCCAACATAATTACATATTACCTGTTGTTCTGAACCCAAGAAGTTTGAAAAACTGTCGTAACACTCCTCTAATGCAAGCATCATGTAGGTCCTTATAATATAATAAAACTTGAAGTCTACAGATGAGTTTATGTGGCCCCTTTATATTTCATCCTGAAAGCATGAAGTTTGGAAACTGTTGGAATACTCCTCTAATGTAGGCACCGCGTAGGCCTCTCCACATAACTAAACTTGTAAGCTATGCATGAGTTGTTTGCTTTTTCCATTTTGAACCTCTGTTACGAATGATTGTACAACTAGGAGTCCACAACTAAATGCAAATGTAAGGATGGCAAACAAAATACAGCTTATGAATTGATGGTTACATGAGTAAAATATTAGACCAGGAATTAGGTTGACTGGATTTAGATAATGTATTTATAGATAAAACGAAATTTATGACTTATAAAACATTGTTTTTAAATATGCAAAAGGAAGAAAATGTATATATTATACAAGTTGTAAAAGTTTGTTGATCGAACTAATAAAACAACGGTTTGAATTAAAAAAAAAAAAAAAAAAAAAATTTCTTCGCTCTACATTCAAACTTTCCTTTTGGATTGGTCTCCACAATTTGATGGGTGGATTTTTTTTTAAATGTGGCCAAAGTCCGGCCTGCGCTCATACGAGCTGTGGACGTCTCCAACATTAGGCAATGCTCTCTCAAGGGCGGCTTTATCATATATGGCAGCCATTAAACACAATTTCTCCTGTGGGCTGGCCTGACACGGTTGGGGCTGCAGACTCTGTCCAGGTTAGGTTACTGTTGCGTGTCAGCCTAATCAATACTAGCTCTCAGGTTGCCCATACATTTAAATGCTCACTTTTATTCTAAGTAACGAGCCACACCTGGTGTGCATAAAAGACTTGGTTTTCTGCATCTTCGGACCCAGACATCCATTTCATATTCTCCCACCTAGTTATGCCATTCCTCATCTAGACTGACACTAACATCGCAGTGTTGGAGTGGCTCTGATATTTAAAGACTTAGATTTGCAGTCTGTTACCTCTTGTAGTTGATGTTGAGATGGAGCCTATGTTAGCAGGAATTGTAATTATTCCTATCTGGTTTCATTTTCTTATTGTTTATCGCCCCCTTCCTTTAGTTTGTCTGCTTTTCAGAAATCTTTAATCAGAGTTGGTTTTACATTTTAAAAACATGTTCATTGGGGAATTTCAACATCTGGGCAGATGCTGCCACCAACCCTATTGTTACCTCTTTTTTTTAGTGGGTATGGATAGACTATCACTGCAGCAACTGCTGGTAGGTCACGCCCATAAGGGACAGCAGCTACTACATGTCTTCCCTTGCCACACTTTGACCTGATCAGACCACCATGTGGTAACTTGGCCCCCACATCAAGCCACTAGTTTTTCAGAGAAATTGGAGGTCAGTCGAGCCAACTAAACTGGCCTCCCAGATCATTTCGAATTATCTGGGACTTCTAGACAGCACTGCTTCAGAACCTTCTGCCATCTTGCTTGTGATGGCATGTGCCCTAGTGGCCGATCAGTGCTCCTTTTTAATGGACTAAAAGTCCATCGATTCTTTCTGCTCCTTAGTTTTCTACTGAGTTGTGTTTGTTTTGCCTAGTAGTTCGTCAGGCGGAAAGCAAACGGCAGAACGCCTATGACCCGCACTTAAAAGACGATTTCAAGAAGCAGCTTGCTTCTCATCATAAAGCCTTTAGTGACTAAGCTTGCTCACTTTACCACTACAATTCAGTCTGCGGTCAATGTGCCCCTGAGAAAATTTTCCAAACAGTTAAAGCAATATCAAATCCTGGAATAGTTTCTATCGGCCCTGGCTCAAAGATGCTGTGCGACATTCTGTCCCATTTTTCGAAGATAAAATTGAGACAATTAGAGCTAGTAGTGCCAATGTCTCTGATGGTGTCCTGAAGTCTGTTAGTGCCGACCAGACACCTCAGATCCCCCATGAACACTGTGCCTTTCCTCCTTTCAGTCTAGCAACTGTTCTGAGATTAACCAGATTATTGCTCTCTTAAAATCTACATCACCGCTCAACGACATACCCCAACATTTGTTTAAATCTAGTATCACAAATTTGAGTGATACAATAGTGGAGGCAATCAACTCCTCGCTGCCCATCGACCAGATCCCGGCGATTCTAAAAAACAATAGGGATCCCTCCAGGTTGAAAAAGCCATCCTTAGATACACAGATATTTTCGAACCATCATCCCTTCACTTTGCTCCCTTTCTTTATGAAAGTCTTGGAAGCAGTCATTACCCCTGAATTGCAATCTGTTTTGGAGGACCATAATATCCTAGACGCCTGTCAAATGTGCTTTCCGCCACTAATGGGGACTGAGTGTCTTGGTGTCAGTGCTCGATGATTTAACAATGATCAAAGATCAGGGTGGTATGGCAAGTCTTGGTCTATTGAACCCGTCTGCCGCCTTTGATACCATCGATCATGCCTTTCTCCCATTAAGGGTGCAGAGCTCTGATATCTCTGGATCAGTCCTGTAAAGATTTCACGCATTTCTGGCATATTGCTAGCAACTGGTTTCTGGTGCCTCCTTTAGATTGTCCCCTAGAATTGTGACATGTGGGGTCTGCCCTCTTCCTTCTACTTATTAATATATACATGCAGCCACTGGCAGTTCACATCCATTATTTTGAGTTTAATTTCTTCTTCTACGTGGACGATACACACATTTTGTTTAGGCTTAATTTGGATCGAGCACAAACAGCTGCTCAGCTGAGATCCTGCTGAGATCCTGCTGAGAAGCTATTGGGTTCTGGATGGGAGCTGCACCTCTGACTTCTGACCATTATCACTGCGGTCTCTTCCCGTCCCAGCAGGAGTGGTCAAGAAGCTCGGTGTGAAAACCTCAGCCTTGCTGAAGATGGAAACTAAGATCAATACCATTTGTGGATTGGGATTCCTTATATTAAAGCAACTTCCGAAAACGCTTCCTTTTATCCCAGAGGATCACCATGCGCAAGTGTTAACAGCTTGTATAAACGATAGTTTGCGTAATGCGACTCCTCTCAACCAGCATATTTACTGCACCATTTGCAAGTTTTGCAAAACGTAGCTGTCCATTTGGTGAAGAATTTCCCTTTGGTCACCATGTTTCCACAGCGCGGTGAGAGCTTCACCGGCTTTCTGTGCCAGCTCTAATTCATTTCAAGGACCTGTGCATCATTCATCTGGCTTTGAATGGGCACGGTTACTTCTCTCTGCAGGACAAAATTCAATTATACTGTCCAGGGCTGTGGACTTCGCTCAACAGGCGCGGTACATCTTAATATACCTGCCTATCGTCAGGAGAGGGTAAGCGGCTAGGCCTTTTCCATTACAGGCCCAAAGCTTCAGAATGTGCGGCCAGTAGGGATCCGCTACTTGCAAGACTTTGGTCCGTTTAAGCGTAACTTAAAGACCCATCTGTTTGCCTAAATGGGGTTTCTCTTTCCATGCATTTGGTGAACGCGCACTATATAAATGTGCTGATTGATGTGCAGAAGCTAAACCTGTACATCTTGTGCGTACCATGAGTTTCTCGGGCCACTGTGCCAGTAGCCATAGCATGCCCCACACAGTCAGCCTTATCTAGTTCAGACTGCAGAACTTTGTGAGAAACTTGTCTGGCCTTATGGACCATCGCTCGAAGCTCTCCATCACTTCGCCATCAGGGAGGTTTTCAGCTGCTCCACTTACAGGAGACAAGAGTGTAAACGAAAATGTAGCCATGGCACAAGAGGAGTTTCTCTGATGGCAAGGCTGTTGAAGGTGAAAACCTTCTCTCCCCGCTCACATGCATCCAGTCTCTTGCTTTCCCTGTCCAGAGCTAGAGAAGTTAATGGGATTGTGGCCTCCATCCCAAGCTCTCACGGGAGGTATGGGTGGACAGAAGGGCTGTGCATGACTGAACTAGGCAGTGTTTCCTTACCAGTTCTCAGTCTACTGCGGGAACAGAGGCAGATTTATCCCAGGCTTCCAGCACTGGGGCCTCAACAGCTTCATTACAAGGCAGCAATGTCCACTTTTTGGGCCCTTCATCCAGAATACCCATTAAATTTGATTTGAACCTTAGGTCTGGATGAAGCTCACAAGTCTAAGGTGTCAACCACTCTCGCAATTAGTGTGAGGAGTCAGAAATGCGAGACAGACAAGAAGGTTATAGCTTTCTTAAGAAATGCCATTTTGATCATCCTCCCAACCTAGTACAACATGGCCTGCAAACCAACACCCAGCCACTTGCCTTACCATACCTGTGGCTCGACTCAGCCGCTTTATCCCAGTACCATGACATAGCTTCCACCAACCCAACTAGGGCGGTGAAGGGAGAGGGGTTGGAGGAGAGGGGATTCAATGATGTTAAATGATGCAGATTAGTAAAAGTTGGTGTATTATAGTTACAGGACAGTTGTTGAGACATTGAGGCTAATCCATTCTTGGGTCCCCCAAGAAGTATCTCGCTTTGCTTATCATTCGATGGCCTTAAGTCTATCATGTATTGTATTGTTCCGTACCATTACCTGTGAGAAAACATCAAATGAAATATATTTTCAAACATGTTTAAAAGTTGGCTTCAGATATATATATATATATCTATCTCCGGGCCTGCAGTAGGGGGCCAGTAGTTACGGTTAAGTTGGGAAACTCATAAGTAGAGCACTTTTTGGGCGGTTTATAACTTCGCTCCCCCTGGACGGATCCTCACCAAACTTTGCAAAGAAAAGTATATGGCCCACTCTGAATTTCCTTGCAAAGTTTGGTGAGGTTTGGTCTGGGGGGAGGCAAAGTTGAATGGAGGAAAACTTTGCTCACGCCTACAGCCCAAACCGCTGGACGGATTTTCAACAGATGTGCGGTGGAAATCCGTCCAGTAGCTTTTTTTAAAACGACCAAAAAGTAGGTCTAAAAAAATTAGTGATATCTATGTCTGCTCTGCGGATACACTTCCCTGTTCACTCCATGGACAGACACTGATTGGCCAGTGGACCTACGTTGTGTCCCCCGGACAGTCAACGTGTTCGCTGATTGGCTGGGGTGAAGCGTGAGGTGCGCCACATTCTCTCGATGCCCCCGCCATGTTGGATCCGTGGACATCCACGGACAGCGCAGTGTGGAACTGAACAAAAATCAAACTTTGAGGAGTGTTTTGAGGAGTGTGTTGCTGTGTAGGAGTGGTTGGAGAGGGTGGGGCAGTGAGAGATGGGTCAAATGCTGTATTTGTTTAGGTGGGAGAAGGCCATGATGGGTTTACGGTGTCCACGGTCACTGCGGTTGTCTGCAGACATACTAAACACTGGGCGCACTACTGGCTATTTTACTTTACTATGATGTTGGTTTTGAGTCGTTAGTAGAGCATTGGGTGAAGAGGGTATGTATTGAAGAGTTTGTGCATTGGTTGTAATTATTGTTTTAGAATGTTAATTGAAGTGGATAGGTTTTGAGGTGGTTGTGTTATGTTTTTTGGGTTGTGGTCATTTGGCAGATGTTTGCTTTCATGGGTGTGTTATGCTGTGGTGGTTGTAGCCAGGGCCTAGAGTCTTGGGTGCTAACAAATATTTTGACAATGGTATGTTGGCTGCTTAGGGGATATGTTTTCAAATTTGTGTGTACTGATTGGTAGTAGTGTAATAGTGTTTATAGGATAGTGAGATGATGTGTGTTAGTTCGTTGGAATGTGTTCAGAATTTTGGTATTGAAGACTCTAGGCATTTTGGGTTGTATTTATTGGTTGGGTGTTCGTTTGCATGGGTGTGTTATGTTGCAGTGTTTGTGAGTCTAATCATTATATGCTTACTGTTTCCTTTGTTTAGGTTGTATGTAGAGTTTTGGCCAGGCCATGCAGTCAAGATTGTAGGGTTTGGTAACAAGCACTGCAGCATAGGATACCCATGGAAGGAAACATTTTGGATTGTGGTCTATGGTCAGGTGTTTGCTGGAATGGGTGTGTTATGCTGTGGTGTTTGTGAGTCCAATCATTATATACTTACTGTTTGACTTTGTGTGGTTGTATGCAGTTTTTTCATGACATGGGTAACTGGAGCAGACATTCTTTTTCAATCTCTGTGATAAAAGAAAAGATAACATGTTAGTGTAGGTAGTTTATTATGAGATATTGCATAGTAGATATTTCTGTATTTTGTCAACCCTCATAGTTATCACTTTAGAAGTACTATTGTTCAAACCAGTGTACTGTGCAATGTGCTCAGTTCCTGTGTTTGTTCATTAAATCATTGGGTGTGTGAGGAAAAAAACCCATGCTGGATAAAAAAAAAAAACCTTCTACGTTATGGTACAATATATTTCTTTGGTTGATTTCAATAGGAGGAATTGAATAGTTGTATGTTTTTTTATTTGGAAGTGGTGGTAGTTTTATTGCAATTAGAAACCAGTTAGTGTCTTCTAATTGTTTATTTCTTGTTCCATTTTAGTGGTATTCATCTATCGGTTTGCTCGTTGCAGAATTTTGGGGCAGTTCGATACCTGTTGGTGTATTCTAACTGTTCATAATTTTTCAATTTGAAGTTTGTTGATGTTCATACACAGATTAGTTATTACATTTTGGTTTCAAGAACATTACGTACGCGTTTACAAGATTTGCTGGTAATTCTGGTTTAGAGTAATGGTAGTATCATTACATTCGAACCTTCCACAATTCTTTTTTATTTATGCAGTGTAGTGACCTGCATTGGTTGTGGCTCCTGCATGGTAGATTATACCTATTGTTGTGAAGGTTTTCTTACCAAGTGATACCTGTCCATGTGTGAATACAGTCAGGTTGCAGTTTTTTTGGTACCATCTCCATTGAAACGTAAAAGCATTACCATTACGTATTTACTATGCATCTGTATTTGTAAGGTGGAGTGATTATCTGAATTGCAGGTAGTACATAATCTGCCATGGTTTGCATTTTGTACAATTTGCTGAAATGGAATGGATTCACAGTTAGGTATGGATACATACACGAAGCGTACATTAGGGACCTGTTCTTGTGCCACATGGCTGCAAAGAGTGCATTTATGTTTCCACATGTATGAAATCTGGAAGATTTAATTTATAGGTATATTTTTGTTTTCCAATACTTGTAGTAAGTACATTAGAAATTCTTGTGGATCTTCTTGTCTGTTTATAGTGAATTTGACCATTCCAGAACGGTAGTCCAATTCCTGCCTTATTGCAGAAACACTAAGTGTTGTCAGGATTGTTGGTTGCATTTCTGTGAAGGACTAACATTTGCAAACACAATTGGTCTGTCCCATGTAAGTAAATGTTGTTAATAATTGGTGGCAATTGGAACAGAATATTGATTGCTACATTTGCATAGCAATTTACACCAGTTGTATTTGAAAATTTGAATGGACCTGACAGTTCTGTGTCCAAGTCATTTGTTCGGAGTGCTCATTGTTTCTTTGAAGGGGCAGTTGACTTTGTTTGTGCACTAGATGCTTCTTTGGTTGTTGCCCTTGATGAGGTATTAGCTTCTTTTAATTTCTTTGGAGGAATTGCTGTGAGATCATGCATAATTTCAGTCTCAAGTAGTTTTCTTTTACAAACTTTTGCTTTTTAAGGAACAGGATAGGTTTTTAGATGGGGCGTAGAGTGAACACAGTCTATTGTATTCTAGAATGCAAGGAATATCAACATTTACTTTACTAGCATCAAATTTGATTAGAAATAGTCCATCAAGTGTACGTAAGCATGATAGTGCTACATAGCTCATGCCTTCTTTAAACACTGTGCTACCAATATCTATCAATGCTTTATCTAGGGTAAGACCTTGTGATTTGTGAATGGTGACTGTGTATGCCAGAGTTAGAGAAAATTGTTCTCTCCGTAAATTCATGTCTTTGAAAAGAAGGAAGCGGGCTGTTGAGCGTCCTATCCTTTAAACTTCTGATAGTTTGTCAAAGAGAATATTGACAAACTGAATGTTGTTGTCACGTGGATATGTTTGAAAGCCAACAACTGTACCAAGTGCTCCATTAACTAGTCCTTGGTCCACGTCAAGGTTACGTTTAAGCATTACTCTACAGTTTAAAGATAATTTTAATATTTTCTCCAAAGCAGCTGTGTTAGAGATAGAGTTTTCTAAGGTATTTAGCCTTGTTGTGGCTTGTTGACACACGGGTAGTGTCATACCATGCACGTCCAGTTTGTCTGTGGAGCACATTTCAACGATTGGTTGCATTTCTTTTTTCAACATTGTTTCATTGAATTGTGAACAGCTTGCAAGAGTTGGCATCCAGGTCATACAGTTTACATTTTGTGTGCTAATTTTTCCATGACATCAGTAGCACATGACTTATGGCCATAGAGTGCATGGATGTGCCTGGTTTTTAATATAGATTGTGCTTCTTGAGATAGTACACCAACTATAATACATTTTGAAATGTTGTCGTATGTGAGGTCTGCAGACTGACCCATGTTTTCAGTTAATTCTTTGTATTGGAAATGTTGCCAAAGGTTGACATTTCCTATGCTGCCAAGAGTTTTACGGAATAGTCTGTGCCCTAAGGTTTTAAAAATAGGTTCACCTTTAACTGGTGTTAATTGAAGAAGATCTCCGAAAACTATAATGTGTTTTCGTCCAAAGAGTTCTTCATAGTCTGTTTTCAGGACCTCTTGTAATCTGAGGTGAATGAAGGCTAACATTAGATTGGAAACCATGCTTACCTCATCTATTAGCAGCATTTTCATTTGTTTGAAAACTCTGCGTAATTCCACTGCAGCTTCTGGAAAAAGTTTGTAGTAGTCTAATTTGTTTTGGTGTTCTACTGGAAGGAGTAGTCATTGGTGTAAAGTGACACCGCCTGTGTTGTAGGCAGGTAAACATGTGGGGGCAGTTACAACAGCTGACAGTTATTGGTCAAGTGTTGGAGGTACTTGCTCATGATTTTGATTAAGAATGTTTTGCCTGAACCAGCTTCACCACTCACATATAGCAGTATAGGTTTGTAGTCTTGGCAGATATCATTTTAGTTTCATGCTGCACACCATGTTCAATTTGGTTTGTTATTTCTTGGAAAATGCTATGCTGCTCATTGTTTAGTTGTGATTTTAGTAGAGCAAAATCTTCTGTAGATTGCTCATACCGACACATGGTGTTTTCTACTTCATTCATGGTTAATTCTGCCTCATTGCTATTAGTGGCTGTCCAAGTGGTTCTTGGCTTCCTGTTACAGAAGGTTGACTACTGTCAGGAGTATCCACATCTAGTTGTGCCTTGAGTAGTAGTTCCTATTGCTGTTCATTGTGCAACATTGTTTTGTACTGTGTAAAGTTTACATCTGTTATAGTGCTTTCATTTGCTGTGAAAGCGTCTTCATAGGAGCCAGGTATCTAGTAAATCTTCTTTTCTCAGTGGTTTAAAAAGTTGTAGCAGGGACATGTAATACAGTTCTTTATGTTGAGGAGTTTTTAATGACACTTTGATGATTAATTAAGCTTCATTTGGTAAGTTTCACTAAGCTGCCTTCACAATTTTCCACTCTGCATCTACCTTTCTTCTCATCTGTTTTAATATTTTTGTATGTGAAGTTTTGGGCTATGTGGTATATACACATGGTTTCCAAAGTGGTACTTCTGTTTGGGTAGTATGTGTCCAGTAAATTGTTTTTCAAAATGTCTTGGCTGTTGGGATTATTTTTGACTATTGTTTCTATATCTTCATATGATTTGAGAACTCGTTTTCTAGATTTAGCAGGACCAAGGCTTAGCCATACTATATTTTCAGATTTTCCATACAAGGCAGTACCGGTTGAACCGTCTGCAGCTTCATAGCAGCCACATTCTCTATGGGAGAGCATTTTTATGCCCAACCTGCACAATTTCTGTGACAGTGTTTTGTCAGACGATATTTATCCCAGAGGTCTTTGAGCTCTGTTTTTTCTGCTTTGGTAAAGTAGGCGGGGACATATCGTGCAACTGCAGTGGAATTGTCTGCAATGTACTGCACATCTATATTTGCATTCCATAGGAGGGCAATGATTGCATTGTAATCATTGATGTATGTTGATGCTTCTGTTCTTTTTATGTAATATGTGTTCTTTGGTGATTTACCTTTGACACTATGTCTAACTGAAGACATGAAGTCATTCACTTGACCTGCTGTTGAAACTGGTCTAGGGAAAACAAAGTGGCATTCGGTGTAGTATTTCCCTTTGTTTTTATATTTGCAACGACAATACTTCCCACATTTGTGTCTTTGAAATTGTAAAATTTGTGCATGAAGGTCACTATGTGTCGTTTGTGAAGGGATTTCACAAGTGACATTTTTGGATGAACTGCAAAACAGTGGCATCACTGTCCTGACTAAATTTAGGAGCATCTTTAATCCACAAAAGCAAGTGGATGTGTGGTGCTCCTCTGGCTTGGTATTCTCTTCTCTAAAGGAAGTGTTGCACTTCTCCGAGGGGAGGAACAGTTTAATTACAAATGAAGTGTAGTATAGCAATGAAGCGATGATGGAAATATCTTGATACATTCACAGGATCTAGAGAGCAGAGTTCTTATGGTGTTTTTGTATCTATTTGTTTTGTTTTTGTCTGCTATGCGTAGGAATCATGTAAATCTTCCCATGCATATTCTGCACAACTTAATGTCACTAACCAAGAGAGTGGGCCAAGGTTTCTTATCATACAGCGTACATCTGCATGAAGTTGGAACCAGTATTCTTTTGTACAACGCATGTGTGGTAAAAGATTTGTAATGCTTGGCTGTAAAATCTCATCTTTTTCTTGCACTTTTTGTAGTAATTGCGAAGCTGACATATTTTGAAAATAAATTGGTACCTGATTTTAATGTGTGTGCAACTCCATCACAGAGTTGCTAGTTCACTTTCAAAGAGAAGGTGGAATATGTATTCCACATTTTATCTGAATCTGGGGTCTTCAGAATACATTCGTAAAGAGCGGTATTCTGATGCTGTTATTTGTGTGGGTCTTTCATCCTACCTTCCTCCTTTTCCAGTACGAAAGAATCGAAAAAATGTTTGTGCTTCTATACTTGTTTTCCCATATACCGATTGGAGATCCTTTGGCTTGTTGTATTTGGTAAGTTTCCAGTGCATTATCTATGGTCTCTTTAGAGTGTAATGGGTGAATTGTATAATGGTCTAAAATATTGGATTCTGTAGCAGGATCAAGAAGTTGAAATTGACCAGTTCATGACAATTCTTGAATTATTTCGGTGGTTTCCCTCAGGTTTTCTTCAATATTTATTTCTTTGTAGTATTCATTGTCTTTTTAATATTGCAGGGCTTCTCTAACTTTATGTAAGTCCACAAGTTGTTGGCACATTTTTTTGTCTTTTGTAGGTACGCCATTAACTAAGATAATCAAAGATTGATCTACTGGACGTTGCACTCCCAGTGTGTGTACATTTTCTTTGCGATCTAATGGCAAATAAACTACTTTGCCAAGAATGCCTTTCATTAATTCAGAGGTAGGTAGTTTTGCTGTTTTTGGTTGAAGGCGTATTATTGCTTGAAATGGGTGCACTGTTTGAAATATGATGCTCTCATACAAGTTATGTTGTTGCAGTGGTTTTGGTAGTGGGAATAATTCCGAGTTATTTGTGATAGCACATGAAGGTATTTGGTTGTTGTCAAGTTTTGCAGTGCAGTAACTGCGAAGTATTAAGGGGTCAGTAATTTCATACTTGTTTTCTGCTACAAGATAGAGCACGAATTGGAACCATTTGGAATCTGCATTGTCTTCTATTTTGTAAATTATGTCTACAGTTTTTGTGCTATTCTTATCAAAAGTCCTGCGGCAACACACACATGGTTTGGTACTTCAGCAGATGTGCTTTTAAACTTTAGTATTTCTTTTTTATATGTGTGTAGTAGAAGGTTGCCATCTGTAAAGTTGTTGCTAGTCTGTTGTAAAGCTATTGGATTTTTTAAGTGGCTTTCACTTCCAAAATATTTTCTCTAGATGTGTTCTATTTCTTCAAGTAGTTCTTTGGCTGTACCATGTAGACAATTGTTATTTAAATTGGCTGGTGCTAAAGCAAGACTTTTGGCATAGTACAATTTATGAAACAGATTTCTTATAGTTGAATGGTGTGTTGATATCATTTTGATATATGGTGGAAGCTGCTTTTCCAAATATGTCCAGAAATGCAGGCTAATGAATGTCCTTGTAGTCCTGTGTGTTTTCGCACTGGACAGGAGTCCATACTTTGTAATAGTTTTATTTTCAATTTGTCTTTGCCTTTCACATACTGATTGAGGAACTGGCATAAAGATGTGAAAGATTATTTTGCTTATGCTACACATTGATGTGGACGGCCATTTATAGACTGGACGCATTCCTTCAGTGGAATGGAGAGTTGATACTAAGTTTTCTGGGGATATTTTTGTGAGCAACGTTTCTTGTTCCATAATGGTATTACGTTTTTCATACCCTCGTCCACTGCTATGTACGGCAATTGGGTTTCTTTGCTTTTGTTTGTAAGCTTCGTGAAATATGGTTCTGTGCTGGTGGTGTGACTGCACTCACCTCCACAGATGTTTGCAAAGCAATCTTTGTTGATATTCCATTTATTGAGAAGTCTTTTTTGTAGTTCAGTAGTTAGTTTTGTTAGTGGTTTCATTCTGTTTAAAACTAAAATAATTTCCTTTTAGGATTGCACTGTCTATGAGAGCTTCCAGGATTAATTTTCTGCGGTAGGTTTTAAGGGTTGTGCATGATTTCTCTCTTGTTTTGATAAGGTTCTGATGGACTCTTTGGCGGAACATTTTTTGTAAAATAATGTTTTGGTATGCTTATTGTGGGAGTGAGGGTCGTTTAGGCCCCCCCTCATGCATTCAGCACAATGTAGACCACTTGCTCACACAATAGCGGAGGACGCTTCCATTGCCCGCTTCTTAAGCGGGGCTGTTGTGGGGGACACTTGGTATCCATTTTGTGCACCTTCAGCTCCATCGTTGGACTATGCCTCACTGTGATAATCCGAAAAGGCTTCTCTCCCCTCTGCAGCGCTGCGCACTCCGTGCTCATGGCCCCCAACTTTTCTCACTCTGTCTGAAAGCTTCACAGCTCCATTTCTCACCGATGTGCCGGGGACAATTGAAACAAATATACTAATGTAACATCTCACTCTTAGTCTGAGATCACTGTCCTGTGTGCAAACCCGCCCGAACCATGACTTTTAGCTCATCCATCTCCACAAAATCTGCCTGTACGCTCTTACCTCCGCTGTTGGAAAATTATTGCCACTATAACCCTATGCCCCGTATGGTATTCCCTTGATGTGCCAGAGGTGTGACCCGCTGCAAAGCCCACCCCAATGTGCCCCCACTAAAACTAAACCTCTGTCACAGTATATTGCACCCTAGAACTAACAAATGTCAGTGTGCCCCATAGTTGCTTTGATGCACTCGGACCCACCCCATGATCGATATCACACTTACCAAGACCCCTAAGCCTGGTGACACCATATAAGTCATAATGAATGATGCTCTGATTTTATGCATGCAATTTATAGGTTCAAAGAAGATTTACTTAAGCTCATACTGATGGTCATTGTTTATTATATGTTTAGCAGTAGTTTTGTATGCTAGATTAGTTAGTGTCTGCCCTGCCTCACCGAGACCTGACCCTCACCCCTCTTGGACACTGGCAGCCGGACCACGTGGCGCTCACCCTCCAGCCAATGGAGCAACCAATCCGGATGAACCAGCACCCATAGCCACATACATGACAATGTTATTCACCCAATCCCAAGCATTTGTAGTCCCATATTACTGTGATGTCAGCGACTAGGCTTTTTCCCTTCATAATCCAATATTTTTGTATTGTTTGCCAGAGCACTCTCGGGGCAGCAGAGTTCTCTGGATGTTAATGTTAAAGGACATTTGTACCGCGCACTATCACCACCGGAGTGGTCCCCTGGTGCTCTGGTGGCTCTGAAAGAGGAGGGGAAGTTGAGTTAGTGGGAGGAAGCAGGAAAAGTGCAAGAGAGCAGTGATGTGCTGTTGGCGGCCTCAGCCTGGTGGGTCCGTTGGCTGGGCCTGGGGTGTTTGCAGCCGGTAGTCGTCGTGTACTGTTGTGCAAGACTATGTGTGTTATTGTTTTGTTGTTGCGATGTAGTGAAGTTTGTGCGGTTTGTTGTGCTGTAGGGTTTGGTAGTGTTTGGGTTTGGAGTTTGAGAGGTGTATGCAGAAAGGGAAATTGTTAGTAGGGTTGGTAAGTTTGCGTCTCTATTCTGAGTTGAGGCACTCAGCTTGCGTGGTCTCCCCTGATGCAACTCTGTTCTGATCTGGGTCCGACTGGGATATAGGTTCCTTACTCCTTTGGCCCCCACCTCTACCATGCTCTCTCATGGCTCCCCTTATCCTCCCTTCATACTCCTGCGGCCATTGCCCCTTTCAATGTCAACCTCTCAGGTAGTGTGTGATGATTGCCAATATCTCGACAATTCCACATCACTCGGATGCCTGGTGGTAACTAAGGGGCGGGCAAAAGTGTTGGTGCGATTCTCTAGGGTAGTTGACTCAGTTTCCGTGCTTGCCGCCTGTGTTCCAGTCTATCCGGTGTCACCCGTCCAGTTGCCGTGGGGGTTGTCCTCTCGGGTCAGGAAGGTCTGTGTCCTTTCCGATTTAGTCATCCTTTTTCCGGTTTTTGTTTTCCAGATTTAATCTGTGGTGTTGAAGAGCCAGGTTTTTAGTGATTTCCTGAATTTTAGGTGATCTTCAGTGTTTCTTATTTCTTTTGGGATGTTGTTCCTGGTTTTTGCAGCTAAGTGGTAGAAGGAGGTGCCTCCAAGTTTCTGCCAATTCTTTATAAAGAAAACTTAACTCTTGCAACCTATTCTCGTAGTCTCATTCCCCATTTGGGTGTTTCATATTCATTTGTATTTGCACGTGTAAGACGGTGAGCCTTCACTTACTTGTGGCTACATCGAGATTTATAGGTGCAGTGTTAGCACTAGTGTTAGCTGCAGTCTTTTTAATAACTTTGTTTAGTTTTACATTTTGAAAGAGGAGGCAAAATGTCTTTACTGGAAGCTGCTTTTGTTTCGCTTAGTGACCGCATTAGCTGTTTTGTTTGAACTTTTTGTATAAATTCTGCTAGAGGTGGATGCTTGTTTTGGACACTTATTTTGATTTGCTCTATTTCTGCATTGTTTTCTATGGAGTTGCTTTTTGGTAGGCATTCTTTGGGGTCTGTTGGAGAAAAAAAGAAAGTGTAGGTTGGAACGTTGTGCATTATTTGTGTGCATTGTGTATGAATCTGAGTATGATGGTAGGCATGTATGTAGAGGTGTGTGATTGTGCAATGGGCTGTTACTTCAGGTTTGGAAGGCTATTCTTCTATTTGTGTGTTACTATACTGTGTTCAGATGACAATACAAAGTGTGCACCTGCTGAGGAGCAATTAGTAATACTGAATCTAATATTGCGGGTTAATACAATTTTGCTAGTTTGTTCTACAATACTAGAATTGTACAGTGTTTGAGTAACAGTTAGAACATTATGGCAGTATTGCACTTACCTTTTTGGATGCAAAGAGTAGGTTTCTGCTGAGTTCTGGTTCGTACTTCGACGCTGCTGGTTTTCAGGAAAGTGGTCTTCACTGCAATTATCAAAGAAAGAAGTTAGTAAATATGTGTGTTAATAGCACTGTTTTGTTATGTAGCCATGTATTTGTTTTTGCAGTAGTAGTGCTTTCTGATAACTGAGCATAGCATGTAGATGCAGTTTCCTTTGTCTATGGGCATTCTGTATATTTTACTTAGAATCTGTCAGTTGAACTTGCCTTAGAAATTATTACAATAGTAAGCACACAAAGCACACTTGGCTTTTTAAGGCAGTGTTATTTGATGTTAAGAGATAGGAGAAATAACCGTATGCTTTTCTTGCTATTTATACAGGGTAAATGGCAGGAACTGTGGTGAAAAGCATGCAATGTATGTTTTTTTGAAGGATTTCAAAATCAGGGCTCCTGGAGAGGACCCTATTCTGCCCAGGATGGCTACTTGTTAAACAAAGATACAGATGAATAGGTCGATTGTGCACTCAAACACTCTCCTTTTTCTTGTCTCCGTGACACAAATACAAGGAAATGAATAAACACTGTGTGAGTTGTACCCAGGTGTGGTAAATACTTAGTTCTTTATATGGTCGTACATCTTCGTGAAGACTTTGGTACAACATAAAAACATCACAAAAATATACATTTCAGTCATACAGATAAAGGAACACAAGGAAAAAAAAACAGACAATAGGTCAGTCTGAATGCTTGTGTATGGAATGAAGCATGAATCCTCTACTGTCAATATACAGTGAACAGTGTTAAACAAAAACACAGGTGGGCATTCAAAACAGAAAATACAAATGACAAAATTCTCGAAAAAGCAATGTCAATCCACTGCCGTCATAGGGTGAGTCTACACCATGGTGTTTCAGCCTTCAATAGGGGCTGGATGTGCCTCATATCTGTTACGGCCTTCTTCAGGACAGGGGACTGTATGAGCTGGATGTTCATGGAGTGCTGTGAACAGTGAAAAGGGAGGCATGGTCAGGAGAGTGCTTGAATTTGTTTATTTCGCGTGTGAGAGAATCACTGAATGTGTCCTCTAACAACTGGGCACAGCTTACCTGTGGTAAACGAATTAGCCACAAAAGCTTTAATAGGAGCGGGATCTCGTGCCCAGGCACGTTAGAATTTGTCTACTACACCGTGCCGCTCACTAATCATGTGCCCTTTTGCAGGACACCAGATCCGTTCGGAAATCATACCCTGAACAACCCAGCTTCACCTTAGAGGTAAGCTTTACCAGACTCACTGGGATACTACATATATAATTTGTGTGCAAGTTGTGAGGTGATCTACATTAATATACAGGAGACAATACTTGTGTCCCCTTTTTACTCAACATTAGGAGCCCAGAGGGACCATCATTGATGAGATCCCGCTCCCATTAAAGCTTTTGTGGCTAATTCGTTTACCACAGGTAAGCTGTTCCCAGTTGTTACAGGTCACATTCAGTGATTCTCTCACACGCAAAGTAAACAAATTCAAGCACTCTCCTGACCATGCCTCCCTTTTCACTGTTCACAGCACTCCATGAACATCCAGCTCATACAGTCCCCCGTCCTGAAGAATGCCGTAACAGATATGAGGCACATCCAGCCCCTATAGACGGCTGAAACACCATGGTGTAGACACACCCTATAACGGCAGCGAATTGACACTGCTTTTTGGAGAATTTTGTCATTTGTATTTTCTGTTTTGTATGCCCACCTGTGTTTTTGTTTAACACTGTTCACTGTATATTGACAGTAGAGGATTCATGCTTCATTCCATACACAAGCATTCGGACTGACCTATTGTCTATGTTTTTTTTTCCTTGTGTTCCTTTATCTGTATGACTGAAATTTATATTTTTGTGATGTTTTTATGTTGTACCAAAGTATACACGAAGATGGACGACCATATAAAGAACTAAGTATTTACTACACCTGGGTACAACTCACATAGTATTTATTCATTTCCTTGTATTTGTGTCATAGAGACCAGAAAAAGGAGAGTGTTTGAGTGCACAATCGACCTATTCATCTGTATCTTTGTATTTGTGAAGATGTGGGAAATAAAGCAGAAGGATTTGATGGGCTCAGCAGCTTATTACTCTCCAGGATAGTTGTAGGGGAGAAGGTTCAAATAAGAAAATCTGAAAAAAGTGCCAAAGGGACAAAGCAAGTTTACCAGACTGCAGGTGATTAGCAAACTACTGGGTGATCCTGTGGTGCTTGGAGATGGGAGAGTCTGAAATAAAGTAAAGGTTGCAATGAAGGGTCTGGTGCTTGCGTTGCAGACTGAAGGGAAGGGGGGGAGATGTTATGTGTTGTTTTACTACACTGTTTGTACATAGTTGTACATGATGTGATAGACATCACTGCACCTGTGTATAGTTGAATGCTGTTGTAAATTTTAGAACAGAATGGGCAACCAGCTGGAATGGGAGAGGTGGAACAGTTGTAGAGGCAGTGGTGTTGTTTTAGCTGGGAGCCTTTCCAATGATACTGCCTATCTGTGTGCACGAATAAAGATGCATGTACTCATTCTGGCTGCGTCTCACCTTATAACACCCCACAAAGCCTTCTCCCACAATCCTACTGTTATTTCTCCCATCTTTTAACATGAAATGACACTTTGTTAAACAGCTGTGTGTGTTGTGTCTGATTACTAGTATAATCATTCCTAAAAGGAAGTTTAAATGATAGCTTGGATGTAAAATACCAGAATGTATAGAAAGGAAATGTTATGTACATCCTATGCACTATAATGCATGAAATGCTATTATGGTTGAAATGTGGATAAATAGGTGGCAGTGGTTACACAAATGACAGAATGAAGAGAATAACAGTTTGCACATTACCGTTAGTAATATGGGTAAATAAAAATGTGGAGAGCACACAGCTTTGCAAGTGACACTTCATCATAGAAGATGGGTGAAATGACAGTAAGCTTTTTTTTACAGGTTATACAGCATAAGTGGCAGTTAACCTGTTTATATGCATTTATACAAGAGCTGTACATGTACTGTGCAGAAAATATTAATTCCTGTAGTTTGTGTTAATGCATGTGGATGTGCATGAATCTGCAAGCAGAAATCTTGGAGAGTTTTATAGTAGTTGTTGTAGGTACTTTGCAATCACAGCAGAATTGTACTCCGAGTGATCAACAGTACATCTAAAGTGCTGAACTGTGATGATGGAGTTAGCTGTAGAGTTCTTGGATGTGATTGGTGGATGGTGGTGTGACTGCTTAACAGTATCCAATGTGGGAATGGTGCAGTGAGTGAAGTGGAAAGGGAAGAAGGGCTGCCACAGAGTTACGCACTCTGCGTAGACCCCGGCTGTTCGCGGACAGGGCGTGCCCCATCCGGGGCTTCAGAGTATGACATGGGAGTGTATTTTGGGGATTAGCCAATCAGGTGTTGAGGTTTTGCTTTGTATTGAGAGAGGCTGTGTGTAGTGAAGATGGCAGAGGTGGAGAAAGTCAGGGGGCCTCGTTACAAGTCACCCGGTATGGAAATAACAGTGGCGGTAAATCCACCGCCACCGTTGTTTCCATACTGGGTGATCACGAGTCCTACAGGCGGAGGTGTCATTCCCGCCATGTCTGAACTGTCGGGTTTAACACCGCCCGCCTGCAGGCAGACGTATAAACACCGGCACCATCACGAGATGGTGCCGGTGTTTCCATGGTCCCCATTCCCATTGAGTCCTATAGGACTCAATGGGAATGGGGATTTACCGAATTCCGCCTCCGGAATTCCCGGGTCACTGGGGTTGTAATGCCCTGGTAATTCCGGGAATCACAGAGGCAGAATGGTAAGACGAGTCCGGCGGTAACCGAGCCAGAAAAACTGGCAGGTTACCGCCAGACTCGTAATGAGGCCCAGGGTGTTGGTGGTTGGAGATATATTTGTGAATGGTTTGGAGAAATATGCTAAATCTAGGAATGTGGCTAACAATTTTGATACAAAAGGAGTGGTGTGGTGCACTGTGCATGATTTTAATTTGCAGGGAGTGCTGGAGGTTTGTCAGGATATGGCTAGGTTCAATAGTCCAGATGTAGTTGTCCTGCACTGTGGTGCTGTGCATTTGGGCAATGTCAGTGCCCCTACTTTGTTGCAAGATCTGCAAAACTTGGTTCAGGCAGTCATGAACGTCCTTCCTTTATTGTTTATGCTTTGTTACCTAGGACAGTATGGGACAATAGTTATGTTTGTTGTCCTCAGCAAAATTATGCTAGGTGTTTAGTTAACCAAGGCATGTTGGCTTTTATGATTAGAGCTGGGATGTTCTTTTGCAATAATGACAACACAGATTGAATCTGGTAATGTTGTTTACTTTAACGCAGATGGCATGTTTTTATCTTTCACGGAAAATGCCATGCTGTTTTGGAATATAAGGATTGCTTTGGAGAAGCTAATGTGAAGATATATGGAGGAAAATAAGGAAAAAAAGTATAAAATAAAAGGTGTTTCTGAAGCATATTTAACAAAACAAAAGCAAGGCTCTTTTCAGTGCCAACCTCAAGGGGGAAGTGGGGCACACTATTTCAATTTTCATTCCCCACTCTCAGATTTTACGATTTGTACGAAGACACTGTCGTTGTCCGCGGACAGCGCGTATTACATACGAGGATTTTGAGGCTGAGAGTCATGCAAATGAGACTCAGCAGTGCAAGAGATTGGTCAATAAGGTTTACTGGGTGTGATGTTTAAGGAGAGACTTTGTCAGAAAGTCTTTTTCCTAAGAGGAAAGCAGATAGCTATGGCTGTGTCTTTCAGAAGCCAGATTGTCTGGATTTTGGGAGACCAAGGAAGAAATTGGTTGGAGGTGCATGCAGATCGCTGTGGAGTGGCTGCACATCTTGGATTCCCTCATGTGGAAGTGCACTGTCATGGAGTGCGTGGAATGAAGTGGCTGGATCTGGTACCTCTGGTGAGACAGCATCATCCAGACATTATTAATATTAATTGTGAAGGAACAAGTTTAGGACAGGTCTCCGGAATCTTTTTTTGCAATTTGCAATGAAAGAAGGACTTGGGAAAGTCATGGACATGTTTCCCAACTCCAGAATAATTTTTTCTCGTATTGCGCAGAGACAAATATGGCTGCGTTCTTCATTTGGTCCACAAATGGAGAAAGCGATGCGCAAGGTCAACAAGGCTGTTTGTGCCTTTAGCAGAGATATTGGCATGTCCTCTTTTCACAATGAAAATATGTTCAGTAGTACACACATTTTTCGCAGAGATGGAGTACATCTTACTTATGCTGGCAATCAGATTTTTCTGCAAAAATATACAAAATGCATAGCAATCCTTTTTCTAGTTGGTGTTGACCATTTGAAGTTTTTGAAACACAAAAAAACACCACAAAAAGGCTCTTTTCAGAGCTACCACTTCCTGCCGGAGAAGAGTGCAATGGTTTTGATAGCGCAGCACCCCAAAAGTTTTAAATGTCTGCTGACTGTCCGCAGACTTCTAAAAATGCACAGGGCCCTGCAGCATTTCATTGGCACTTCTAATTTTGAACTGTGAAAGGCGGCTATGAAAAGAGCCCTTTTTTTTGTATTTTTATGGGGTTTTCAGACATGACACAAAAGGAGAGGAAGACAAGGGAGGGTAAGGAAGGGGCACCAACCATGGGGATAAGAAAGGGCAGGTGGCAAGCGAAAGATGTAGGGTGGGCCTTAATCAGGTATGTGGCAGTGTTTCTCATGCTCCCGGACCGCAGCCTCAAAAGCACTTCAAAGGGTCTCCCCCCTGCAGAGTACTGCGTCGCAGTACATACACAATACTGTGACCCTCGAAAGGTTAGTGTCTACAGCATCACGTATGGCTTGCGAGGCAACTGGAGGGATGCGCTGCCCCACAGGAGTGCCCCTTGTTGTGGCAGGAACAGAAACAGAGGATGCTGCAGAGGAACTCAACCTACTATGTTTATCGCAGGGTACAACCTTACGAACAGCCCCACCGTGGAACTACTTTAGGTGTTGCTTCATTGAGGTAGTACCGCAGCTGTACAAACCTGGTTTGCTACGACTCAGCACCAACTGGCACTGAGCGTAGCGTACCTTGTTTGCACAAGCTTTCGGTACTCCATCAAGAGTGTTAAACAACCACCACACCCAAGATTCACGGTGACTGCTAGTAGTAGGGACTTCCACTACCTCATCCTTGTCATCCTCTTCATCATCCTCTGCATCCTTACGCCTGTTCCCCTCACCAGGCCCTTGGGAAGGTGGTGGTGGAGGAGGCGGGGGTGGTGCTGAACCAAGGCAGTAGCAGCAGAAGCAACTTGGGATGCCATCTGGAAAGTTATCAAGAACCAGGAACCAAGAACAGCAGGAACAGAATAGCAACCTGCACCAATTGTCCTGTTGTAAATGCTAAGTCTTGGAAAATCAAAAGCAGAAGGAGGAGCAGCTCTGGGGTGTGGCCTTTTATAGGGGTGCTGGTGCGCGCTTCGTGGACAGCCGTGATGTCCGCAAGCACTTTGAACACCAAAGAGGGCTCAAAAAGTTCCAAAAAGTAGGCAGATCACTAGGGACATGGTCTGGGATATGTGCAAGGGTGAAGTTTCTCAGGAAAATATGATATGATATATTTTATTTGTATCCCGCTCGTACACAAGTGTTTCAGAGCGCGACTAGGCAAGGGAGGGGAACAGGGGAGAACACAACAACAACGATCTTACAAGGCCCAGTGACATTGAGAACACACAAATGCGTGGGGATGGGAAAAGGGAAAAAGTGCATGAAGGGGGAGTGTGGAAAGTACGGCACAGAGGAGAGCAGATAAATAATAAATATAAATAAATAGAAAATGGGGCAATAAACTGTGGTAGTGCAGCCAGCAAGTGGCAAGTGCTGTGTTTAAGGCAGCAGACTGGGGAAGTCTGATAAGTGCATAAAAAGAAAATAAATGGGGTACAGATACAGTACCCATTGCAAGGAGTCACCAGGAGGCAGTGCAGGAGGGTGGCAAGGTGAGCAGATACCTGGGCCCAGGGGACAGAGGGTGACCGGGTGCACAGTGCCAAGAGAGCAGATCAGCAGGTGAGAGGGGAGCGAAGGCAGAAGCAAAGAGGAAGGATACGGCTTTAAAAAAAAATGGGATATAGTAACAGCATACATAATATTTTATTATTGTATAAAAATATAAAAATTATGAAAGAGGGGGAAGCAGAAATTGATACAAATACAGGCAAATTAGGGGTTCTACATGTTGGATGGTAGGGGTGGAAGGGATTGAAGTCTCATCAATTTTTTCGTGATGGGGATTTTTTGGGGATGGTTGGCTGGGATATGAGTTACAGGTACATGTAGGACAGTGATATTTAATTTCTTCCATGATATGGTTCTCTACAAAGTTTTTCAAAATAATGAAATTGATCCATTTTTTTTGCTGTAAACGCTGCAGATTTTCCAAAGTGTCTGTTTTAGTATTATTCTTATTGTCTGAAGGTTCTGTTAAAAAAAAAAATGTTAAGTACACATAAAATAATGTTTTTTAATTGGCTTTAGAAAAGTGTAGTGTCTACCATTAGTATCACTGTGCTCACTCATTTCGTCCTGAGGAAATTTTCTTCTAGCCATTCCAAAGTACTAGACATTTCTGTGTAAAAAAAAAAGGAATATTCTTTTTCAGTGTATCCTACTACATAAAGTTTATAAATATAGGAATTAATGTAGTGTACTTACCAGTTCGTTTTTTAGTTTTGCTGTTACTGCCATCTGTACAGTTTCTGTATAAAGCATCAGTGAGGTAATTCTGTTGGAGGCATATGTTCTTTTTTTTGTTTGTTCCATTATGTTTCATATGCTATGTAATTGGACTGTTGGTGTCTTACATATACAGTTTGCACTTATTTATTTTTGAATGTCATTTATTTATATGCTGCTCTTTGAACATGTTCAGTGTGTTTATTGCATGATACAACAATGTAAGATAGCCGCTGAGTTTTTGGATAGTGTTGATGTTGACCAAGTCTGTCCGCAGACATGCGCACGGTCCGCGAACATCAGAACCACTAGCATAGGACAGGGGGTTCAATATGTGGTATGGTACATGTATATAAACTAAGGGAAACCTACTAAAAACCTATCAAATTCATTATATCTATAGTCAGTGAAAAAACATTTTTTTAAGAGGATGTTATGGTTAAGTGGCGCTACAAAAAACCTATGAAATTCAGTGAAAAAACTTTGTTAAATGGATGTTATAGTTTTAAGTAAAACCGAAAAACCTTAGAAATTCGCCAGTTATGGTAAGCTAAGCAACCATAACTCGCGCCACCACCATGCACTGCTAAGACTAGTACCCATGACATCAAAGGACATCACTGATAACATAACATATCTTATTACCTCTTCTTTTTTTCATAGGTTTTTAGTAGCGCAACTTAACCATAATGTCCCTTTAACAGTTTTTTCACAAAATATATATGATATATTACTCACCGTAATCTTATTTCTGATGCTTGTATCTGCTTAGATTCACATGCTATGCATAGGCCGACATCTAGTGGAAGCTGCAGAGTATTACAGTTGTTTTAGAAACTCGAAAAGGGACGTCGACAGGGCGTGCAAGTAATACTATCCCTAGTGTGACATCCACTGTGCCCATGGTCCTTCACGCGTCAGGGTCCCTCAGATTGTTTTGTTCTGACATGAGGTAGCATGAAGTGTAGCTTGAGTACAGGTGTATCCAAGCAGATATGTATCAGACAGCTCATACTCATCCATGCACCTTCTATCCAAGGGGAGGAAGGGTGGGCGCATGTGAATTTAAGCAGATACAAGCATCAGAAATACTATTATGGTGAGTAATGTATCACTTCTGAGGCTTTTGAATCTACTTAGGTTACATGCTGTGCATAGATTAGTGAGCAGTGTTAGGTGAAGGTTGTGAGAAGGTTCATGGGCAAACAGATGTTTTAGAACTGCTTGTCCCACCTGTGTCTCGGAACGAATGTCAATGCAGTAGTGCAGAGTGAAAGTGTGTACTGAGCTCCATGTAGCTGCTTTGCAAATGCGATCTAGGGGGACATTTGCAATAAATGTCAGAGTAGCTCCCGCGCTCCTTGTGGAGTGAGCTCTTGGCGTGAAAGGCAGTGTCTTGTCTGCCTGGGGCTGCGGAGACCGTGTTTTCCTTAGCGGTCTGGTCTTATTTACATAATAAAGGACCGCCCTCCTTACATCTAGTGTGTGGAGTTTTACCTCAGCTGAGCGTGTTGGGTTCTGTAAGAAATCTAGAAGCTCAATGGACTGGTTCACATTAAATTTTGAGATGAACTTAGGAGAAAACCTAGGATGAGTATGTAAAACCAGTTTGTTCTTGTGTATGACAAAGAAAGGATCCTACACTGACTGCGCTTGTAATTCATTAACTTCTTATGGAAGTAATAGCCACTAAGAAGGCAGTCTTGTAAATCAGGTGTTTAAGACTTGACTTGTGCATCGGCTGGAAAGGAGGACCTATGAGCTTAGAGAGTACTACATTGAGATCCCATCATGGCGGTGGGTTAGAAATTGGAGGGTGGAGTCTTTTTACTCCCTCCATGAATGCCTTGATGACAGGAACCTTCTACTACGATACATTATTGTGGGAAGTGATGTAATCCGATAGGGCCACCAGATGGACCGTTATATAGTTGAATACTAACCCCGAGTCTAGCAAGTGGAGCATATAGTTCAGAATGTCGGATTGGGTACATTCCATGGGGTTTATTTATTTAGACTGGCACCAAATTGAAATCTCCTCCACTTGTTGAAATAACAGTGTTTAGTGTTTGGCTTTCGTGCTTCCTTGAGGATATCCGTGCACCTCAGTGGCAGGTTAAGATGTCCGAAATCTAGAACTTCAGGAGCCACGCTGGCAAATTCATTGAGTAAGGTTGTGGGTGCACTGTTAATCCCCTGTGTTGAGTGAGTAGGTTGGTCTGGCACAGGAGTTTGATAGGATCGCACATAGCCAGTTTGCGCAGATGTGGATACCATGGTTGTCTTGCCCACATAGGAGCAACTAGGATGAGCGTCACTTGTTCCTTGTGGATTCTGTTCCCCACCTTGTTCATGAGGAGTCAGGGGGGGCGGGCGTAAGCAAATTTCCCTGACCTGTTCATCCATAGGGCGTTCCCCTTGGAGCCTGGCTGGGGGAACCTGGACGCAAAGTCTGAGCATTGTTGCGCGATCTGAATGACACCTGGCCTAGTAGGATTGTTGTCTGTCTTCCCTTTGTTCCCTCCTCCCTGCCTCGTCGCGCTACAAATGCCATATCATATCATATTGTGGGGAAACTATGACCTCTGGGTCTAGTTGCCACTTGTGTTCCTCTGGTAGGGGATCTCTGCTCATTGAGTCGGCTAGAGAGTTGAGTTCCCCTGGAACGTGCTGTCATGACAGGAATATTTCCATTTGAGTGCCGGTTTCCAAATTTGTTGTGCTAGCTTGGACATATTTGGAGAATGTGTGCCGCCTTGTTTGTTGATGTAAAACATTGGCGTAGTGCTGTCAGTGAGGACTTGCATGGACTGGTTTGCTAGGTGTATCTCGAATGCTTGAAGGGCCTTGAACACCGCCAGTAGTTCCAGCAGATTGGTGTGGTTCTGCGCCATAGAATGAGTCCACTGACCCTTTTCTGTGTGTTGAAGGTGATGAGCCCCCCGCCACCTGGTGAGTGACGCATCTGTCGTCACAATTGCCTGCACCTCTGGATCATGGAAGGGTTTTCGCTTCAACAGATTTTCTCTCGTCCACCAGCAAAGGTTTTGTACTAGGGTTGGCGAAACAACCACTATAACGTCCCACTGACCGCTTTCCTGAGACCACTGTTTCGCCAACCACTCCTGCATGGGGTGCAGACGCACGTGCGGTACCAAGTAAATGCAAGATGCCATCATGCCTAGCAAACGCATAACTTTGTGTACACTTATCTTGTGGCCGGTCAGATAATGAGGTATTTGCAGTAACATTTTGGATTCTTTCCTCTGATGGGAAGACTAATCCCTCTCTTGAGTCTATTACAGTTGCCAGGAACTGCTTGGTTGTGCTTGGCACTAGGCTTGATTTTATCTCGTTTGTTGAGAAGCCCAATGGAAATAGAAGATTGATAGTTCTTTGAATGTTTTGTCTGCAAATATGGGGAGTCTCCCCTGTAATCAGCAAGTTGTTCAAGTAAGGGAACACTGGGATGCACTCCCTGCGCAGGTGCACTGCCACCACCGCCAGTACCTTTGTGAATACCCTTGGTGTGGATGCTATACCGAAGGGTAGTACTTTGAATTGGTAGTGCTGGTTTGCTATCTTGAATCGCAAGAATCTTCTGTGTGCTGGGAACATTGAAATATGAAAATAAACATCTTTCATATCCAATGTTGCCATGTAAGCCCCCCGTTTTAACAAAGGGTTTACTTCTTGTAGCGTATTCATGCAGAATTCTTGTGGCTTGACATAGGTGTTTGCAGGGCGCAGGTCTAATACTGGGCGCATTGTTAGATCTTTTTGGCACAAAGAAGTAGGTTGAATAAATACCCTTGTTTACCTCATTCGCCGGGACGATTTCTATGGCGTCTTTTTGGAGCAGTGTTGGGATTTCCTCAAGAAGGATGTGTTCTTCCTTCGAGTGAGTCTTCAGGCGTGGTGGATGGTTTTGGGGTCGCTGGATTAGCACCACACAATAACCGCCCGCTACAGTGGAAAGCACCCATTTGTCTGAGGTGATTCCGTCCCATGCTTGGGTGAAGTTTAAAATATGCCTTGCTACTGGAGAGGCATGGGTGGACACCTGAAGCGGGTAGTCACTGTGGCTACACCTCTAGATGAGGAGGACCCCCCCGGCAACGGGATCGGCGCCGTCCCCTTTGGTAAACTTGGCCTTGATGGTTACCCCAGGATGCTCCCTGATTTTCATTGTAGCCTCAACCCCTCTGAATTTTGTCCATGTGAGCGATGAAAATTACTATTATTGCCTCTCTGGCGAGTGGGTTTATTAGTTAGCTGGCCCAACGACTTCAGTGTAGTGTATCATATTCCTCTTTAGCAGTTTTCAAGGCATCTTCAACAGCCTTTCCAAAGAGGACGTTGGGCTCAATGGGCATATTAAGAAGAGTGGCTTGCGTCTCTTGCTTAAAGCCGGACTGGGGTAGCCAGGCATGGCGCTTAATTGTTCCCTCTGCAATAATCCTGCCCGCATTGTAAGCAACGTCCAGATTACTCTTTAATATGCAGCTTGAAACTGCCCTGCCTTCTGCAGCCACCAGGGCCAATTGTGTCTTAAGAGGTTGAGGTGATGCTAAAGCTGATACCTCATCACATTTATGGCAGTTATAACTTGACAAAAGAGTGGTATTAGCTATTCTCGCTCGAAAGGCAATCGAAGAAGCCACTTTCCTCCTCATTGTGTACAGCTTCTTACTCTCCATGTCCGAAGATGCCTCTTCATTGTTGTAACTACAAGAGAGTCAGGTTTGCGCTGTCCCGATAGACAGGGTCTGAGGGAGCAGGGCAGAAGCGCTTCTCGATGCGGGGATTAACTGCCCGCGTCTTGTTAGGAGTTTCCAGTGAGGGTTGTATCATCCGCTGAATAGACTGCAGGATGGCAATGAACTGAGTGACAGCCTTCTTATCCCCTAAATGTTGTCAAAGTCCTTGTTTGGTTGAGTTTCCTGCATTTCTATTTGGAAGTGCTCAGCTGCCTTGTTGAGCAGGTCGTTCTGTAGAGGCTGGTTATCTATAGGCGAATCCACCACAGGAAGATCATGGTTGACGGGAGAGTCCATGTTGGACATGCCTGACTCTTCATCATCACTATAGCAAGGATCTGCGGCCTCTTGAGTTACATAGAGGTCCTCAGTGTCAGTATCCAGATCATACAGGTCAATGACTGGAGGGTCCTGCTGTGATGGAATAGCCAAGGTATCAGGACAGGACCTCTTTGAGGGGGACTGAGACGCAGTAGCAGATACAGGGGCCTGAGAACTAGAGGCAGCTGTTGTGGGTGGGGTGGTCTGAAGACTAAAGAATCTCGATTCTTTTCAGAAAAATGTACCAAAAAGGTCATCCTTCTCATGACCCCATCAATATCACCACATGTCTATTGGGCAGAGCTAGGAATGGACATAGGGTCTGTAGAGGAGGTCCCAAATACAGCCTGCATTCCAGTCGCCCATTTTGAAGTACCAGGAACATTCACACCGAAATATGTGACGTATGATGAGCAGATAAACCAGCAGAGAGCCCCAGTGGGGTTCTGCCCAGTACCTATTAGAAGAATGACACCTATTGAAGTACCAATAACCAGACAACCATGGACAGTAAGGTATCCACTGAGAAAACCCTACCAGCAAATGAGACGAAATGAAGATTGCTTAAGTGCTGTACATGAAGAAACCAAAAAGTCATTAATGGAAGACGAATGGTGACGTCACGAGGGCCTGGACTAACGCACCCATAGAAGATATGATGACCAAAGGATGACATGAAGAGACGAAACACCATGAATAAAGATATCGTGAACCTATAAGAAGAAAGCGGTTTTAGAATACAAAGGAGCTTAAACTGTAAGCAGGATGAAGATATTCAACCGGCTAACGTCTGTACATATGCTTGTAACTGCAAGGAAGCTGAAAAAACGGTGTGGCTTGCTATGCTAAGTAGAAGAATAGAGCAGCAAGCGCCATTGTACACAATCTACCTCAAAATGAAGCATGTTATACAAGTACGAATCCACTTTGCATGAAAAACAGAACTAACCCAGGTTATTATAGGCCAAACGCAAGAAGTTTCATATTCCAGTAACACAAGGAAAAAGGCTGAATCGAAACTCAGCAGAGACCGCTTGTGCCGGGGAAGCCAAGGTCATATCAATACAAGCTATGAACAGTAGCTACGTCTAATTGAAGATAAGAACAGAATATCCTGCCACTGAAGGAACGAGAAAAGAAGGCGTAGGCAGGTGGCAGGGTGAAACAAAAAGAAAATCAAATGCACAAATTGAAAGAAGCGAGGTAAATCCATTGTGTGCTAGCACCTGACCAGCCGAGCGAGAAGAGGCACCGTTGCACACCTACACTTGGCACCCACCCAGACAGAGATATTAGAATTTTTTCGAGACAATAAGATGCAGTTTCGAGGCCAACCACAGTGAACTTATTGACACATAGCCCATAAAGTGATGATTAATTGAAGGAAGGCAGGGTGAATTGGGGGACACCCTGCACCTGCTTGACCGTTCTCCGTGCTGCTAAGCAAAGTGGAGATTTATGCATGGGGTTGATGCCAACCCAATCACAATGGACCAAATAATCTAGGGTCCTATAGTAGTAGAACCAATGAGACGTCGTACTTTTTGATGTCTACAGTAGTCATTTTTGAAGGAAGGGCTTAGATGCCCACCTGACAGTATTTACCCAATCCCCTCACTCCATTACCATATACAGATATAGTATCTATATTAAAGTTACCTTTTTCCAACCAATAGAATTGCATGTTAACTTTTGAGTGTTACACATCAGATTATAATGCGTTTTTGGTATAAAAGTTATGTTTTGTATGAAGTTCGAGGGAGTTGAAACGAGACGGGCTGTCGCACCACTGTCGATTTCCATGTTTCCCCGTTTTTTGTACTGGTCATTAAACGGACTCCCCTTTGCCAAACCATTGAGTTGTCCTTATTAATTGGTGTTGGAGTAAGAAAACCTGCACCCCCATCCATCTCAAGGTGCAGCTATCTCATCTTAAAGTACTGAAGAGCAAACCCCGACTCTATGGGCCGGCCGTGGTTCTCTCGGTACACTTGGTAGCAGAGGATGGTTTATCGACTATCGATTATTGATTGAAGTAAGACGCCTATTGTCCGTCGACATAAAGTAACTCTAGGTCTTTGGCAATATCATGAGTCCTTTGCCATTCGGCTGAGTAGACCGTGAAGCTCCCCGTAGACAATGGTAGCGTAAACAAGAGACTGCAGTCAGGGCCCGAAGGGACCCGTTTTCTCAACACATCCCTGCTCATTCCTACGGGCAGCAGATCGGGTTAAAATCTGAAGGCGGCGGTAAGAAAAGGCAGTGATCCCGAGGATCCAGAGACGAACCATGCAAAGGGTGAGTGAAGCAAAAATGTAGTGCTTTGGCAAACAGTGCATGCCTTAGAACAAGTAAAGGGAAAAAGGTAACGGAGGGCGGAGGGAAAACAAAATATAGTTAGAAGTAGAGATGGCTGTATATATACACAAGGGGATAATGACTCGAGAATAATTAAATAAATAAAAGTAACCGGGACACCCGAGAAGTGAGTGGATTCGCCTTATTCCTACGCTAATATAGCGGCTAGAAGAAACGTGTACCCAGAGTCCCACATAATAGGGAACAAGTAGGCTACTACAACGTTTAAAGACGTCGTGACAGGGGTACATTTACACTCCATGAAGGGGTAATGATTAGAGGCAGAGGTATTTGTGTCCAGCTGGTGTCCGTCTAGTCTGTTAAGTGTCTGTCTTACATGCTTTGTTGGGACGTCATGTGAATTTTTTTTTAAGAGAACTGATTAAAAATGTGCACGATTCAATAGCTTACACAGAATCGCACATGAATTGATGTTTTTGAGCAAATTGGTAATATAAACATTTTTGTGGAAAATTTGGATTGGAGCTTGCAGCGTTTGGTGCTTGTTCATATTGTCACAAGTTGTTTAAACCACACATTAGCATTGACAAGTGTTATATAAGAGGAAAGGGAACAGATTTAAACATGGAAGACATAACTCCATTAGCAGACTTATGCAAGCAATTGCCAAAACACGCACCCAAGCTAAAGAAGTACAGCACTGAGTGGGTTAAAGGTACTGCCAACAAGAGTTTTATGCCATGGCCACAAAATGGGTCTTTATCTAAAGCCGTTTTACAACATATGACGACATATTTGCACGCCACATATACAGGAAAGAAGTTATAAAAACGCATTGCCTTTCTCAAATTGTGGAAAATGTACGAACAAGTAAAGGAGGAAGAGCCTCCAACAGATTGGATACTTAATGTATGCACAGAGGGGGTTGAGACGCCTACTGCGCCACCCAAAACGACAATTGAAGGAAGTAAGGATGAGGGATTATACCCATTGAGGGAACATAAAGCAGCCACGGGGTACAGCAACCCCGCATATGAGTCACCTAAACATAGTAGTGACGAAAATCAAGGGAAGGATAAGGACAAGAATCTTACATCCACAGTCCCAAAGGACAAGGGGAGGCGCGATGATGAAAGGAAAGATTAGGCACAGACAAGTGCATCTCTCGACAAGGGGAGAGAAGGGAAGAGATGGAAAGGGAGTGAAGACAGAACTGATGAGATGGCATTCGCAAAAGAAGAATGGATGGGAGGACAAATTCTATTGAATCTCGATGGGAAAGGGATTGATGACACAAGGCAAAAGGAGAGGTTAGATGAGACAGAGGAAGGGGAAAGAGACTGAGTTAAGATACGAAAGGATAAGAAGGAAAGAAAGGCGAGAATAGCTATATCGCGAAGAGCAAGAAAAACAGCTCGATCGCAACCCAAGAGCGGCCTATGATCAAGATAGACAGAAACAGCAAAAGTTAGAGGAAGAGCAAAGGATACGTGAAAAAAGAATAAGACCATGAAGAGATGAGGAAATTCAAAGGGCAGATGAATGTAGAAATGAAAAGACAAAGGAAGAAGATAGGGTCAATGAAGAGGCGAGGAAGCACAAAGAATTTGATGACTACGTAGAACGTAAGCAAAGAAAGAGCATGCGATCTTGAATATCTGGGGAGAGAGGTTAAAAAACCCACTCCAGTAGTAGATCGGGAAGACAGAGGAATTCTTTCCTGTGTACGATTCAGTACCAGGCACGTCTAGGGCAAATATTAATGATGACTGACACCAGAAGCATCGGAGAAACCATCGATAGAATATATGATGAAATGGGGCTAGAACAAATACCCCATTGGGAGAGGGAAGACGAGCGCCTGGAAAGCACTCGGCTGTATGACACTGAGGAGCTCACTCAAAGTAGTGGGAAGAGAGAGCTATCCCTGGATAGATTAGAAATAAGCAGGAACAAGGAGGATACAAGAAGCTGCATGAATTGGGGACAAACAATGTCCAACTCCGAAAGGGAGGAGCGTGAAGAAAACGAAGGAGGGAGGCAAAGTGAAAGGCGACTCCCAAGGGAAAAGGAAATAAGATGGTCAGACGCTAGTGAGTCTGCACCAAGAACGTCAGAGTCTGCCACGCAGTCTGACCGACATGAAGAAGTATCTCATGGTCAGAGAGGGGTGTCTTCACTGCCCTATGTAGACAGACTAAGGACATTGCCTGGTAGACCACTATGCAGGAATATTACCCCTGCAATAGACAGGAGAACAATGAGAGAAGAAAAAGAGGGCTACGCATTGCAGTTCCCGCTACTAGAGAAGGGGGGAGTAAGACCACAATATATTCCATGGCCATACATGGATCGGAAAAACTTGAAAAACAAGCTTATAATGCCGACATCGGGATCCGGAAAATGGATACATGAGTTAGAAAAAATGACAGGGGAAACACGTTAGCCATAGGGGACATTAAGGGTCTACTAATCGCCATACTTGGTGAGAGAGCAGACAATGTGTGGGCACAGGCAGGGTACCCTGGTGTAACCACAATTAATATCACACATGACTGAGCGCCATTTAACAATTGCAGAGCAGCAGTACAGAAAGCGCTACGAGTACTTTACCCAGATACTTCTGATATTGGAGGTATAATGACTCAAAAAATGAAGGATTCTGAAGATCCGCTAATTTATATATAGAATTTCCAAGACGCGTGGGTGCTCGAAACGCATGAATCATGGACAAAATCTATACCTGTGTTTTACCATATATTGTGCCAAGGATTGCCACAACCGGTACAAAAACAACTCAAGAAATTTGTAGGAGTCGAGGCTAAACCTTGGGCTGAAATACAGTTGACTATCGCACATTTTTGTAGACTGCTAAAGGAAAAGAATCGCAAAAAGGAAGCAATTCGATAGGGTGAGGAAGCGAAATTGGTGCAGAAGAAACTTTCAAAGTATGGTCTTGAAGGAGCCATGCTAACTAGCGCAGCTGAACAAAGCATACAGCAGGTAGCTGGTCCACAACAGAATAATCAGGGTAACGTAAGATTTTACCCACGGGGAAGAGGATTTAGGGGAAGAGGATGGCAGAGCAGTCAGGGAGGCTTCCAAAATAATCAAGGAGGCTTTCAAAACGTGCAGAATGGAAGTCCGGATATGTCAAATGGACAAATAATCTGAACAACGCCAGTATGTTGGCTGTGTGGAGTGACAGGGCACTTGGCGCGCACATGCAGAAATCAAGGCATGATGCAGAATTGCCAAGATGTGAGCAGGCATGGCAAATCCACCTGCAGTTTTACAACAGGGCGTTGCACAGAATCACACAGTGCAACAACAAGCGCCAGGAGCGCAACAAGGATTACAACCTCAGAGCATGGTCAGTTTTTCACAAGGACAAATCCAACAAGCACCGTTGCAAGTGTCACACATGATGAGCACAGGGCAAACCCCAGAACCCTGGAAGGGGAAGCAACGATGGGAATGGGGAAAATCTACAAGTGCACAGTGGGCCAAACTTGTATATGAACTAGGACAGCTCACTGGGAACCCTGATGTGCTCTATCCTATCAGTGCACCAGACCCTCACAGGGAATCTACGGTGGATGTCGTTATAGGGGGTAAGGAATATTCCTTCCTAGTAGACACGGGTGTAACACGCTCGTGCATATGTGAAGGCAAGTTTTCCTTGTCCGGCGAGGCCATAGATACTCGGTTTCACAGGAGCTCACAGTTGAGTTCCCTTTACAAACGCACTCCCAGTCTCCATAGGAGAGTGCAAAATGAATGTACCCTTATTATACTCCCGTCAGACCCCAGTAAACATTTTGGGTCGAGACCTAATGACAAAATTGAACATGACAATTTCGTTCACAGAGGAGGGCATAGTATGCTCCACTCCAGGAATGCACTACTCAAATGTATGTGAAATGATTAGAGCATACTCAGGACACAGCCATGAGGGCCATACCATTGGAGTCGGAGTCAGAAATGTTCATATATGGCATGGTGTGCTTATAGCAGAATTGCCAGGCCTTGCAGACAAAATAATGAGAACCCTTGAGTTCTAATTTGGACCTAGAATACCAATGCATGAGGAGAAGGGACAAGTATTTCCCTTAATGATACATGCAGCTGTAGTGCAAGGGAAAGTGGTGTTGGTTGACAGTTACGATGAGGAGGGAAGACACTGGTGCGCGATTATCGCCATCGAAGAAGGATATCGAGTGACTGACGTCACCGATGATGATCTGTTTGAAGAACAAGCAGAAATGGGAGAGACAATGGTAGAGGTAAGCCTCACCTTTCTGGTAAAGATGATCAAAAGAGGTACCTCAGAAAAGGATGTTGGGACTAAAACGTCCTGAATATTTTGATGACGATATAGCTTAAGTGCCTATCTCAGTGTGGACTACTGGACCCTATGACGTAGGCCTTTTGAAGGGGGTGGGAGAAGTAAGAATTAAATTGAAACCAGGAGCAATTCTACCAAGAGCCCGACAATATCCCATGTCCAGAGAGGCAGATGAAGGGATTTCTAAGACAATTTCTGCCATGATGAACCAGGGCATCTTAGTGACGTCAGAGTCACCATATAACACGTCAGTGTATCCTGTCAAAAAATCAAAGGGAGGGTTGTGGCTTTTAATCCAGGATTTACGCCCAATAAATGATATTGTTGAGGCTGAGTTCCCTTTAGTCACTAACCCGACTACAATTTTATGTAATATACCCGTTGAGGCGAAATATTTCACGGTGATTGACCTGAAAAATGCATTTTTCTCAATCCCGTTGCACCGGGACTCACAAGATCTGACGTCATTCACGTTCAGACAAATGTGCCTGAAAAGCACGAGGCTGCCACAGGGATACTGTGAGTCGCCGTCTATTTTCAACAGAGTCCTGCAGACGGATTTGAGCAATATTGTACTAAAAAGTGTCGTTTTACAATATGTGGATGACATCCTAATTTGCAGCACCTCGGAAGAGCAATGCAGGCACGATTCTGTTCAGCTACTGACTATATTGGCTGAAAAAGGATATAAAGTTGACAAAGAAAAGTTACAATATTGTCAACAAGAAGTGCTGTACATAGGCCAGCTAATCTCACATGAGAGAAAGAAAGTGACCCCAGAAAGAGCTGAAGCCATACTTAACACGGTTAAAACAGATGCAGAGCTTTCTAGGCCTGTGCAACTATGTTAGGGCATGGGTTTTCGATTACAGCTCTTATACTAAGCCTTTACTTCAGGCCCTAAAGAAGGCCCACGCGACAAAGGAAAACATAGAATGGTCTGAAGCCATGGAGGAAGGGTTTGCTGAACTCAAGAGAGCGATTTGTACAGCTCCAGTTCTCGGAATTCCCAATTATACAGAGGAATTTTACCTGTTCTCACACTCAAATGGCAGCATCATGACGGCAGTACTCGCTCAAAGCACCTCCTTGGGGTACAAGCCCCTAGCATACTACAGTGGGAACCTGGACCCAGTAATGAGAGGACACTTCCCATGCAAACAAACTTTAGCTGCTGCAGCATTCGTCATAGAGAAGGCTACAACCACTGTGATGGGGTGCTCCATGACATTGTACGTCAATCACTCACTATTTGCCATTCTAGAGAAACCAAAGGGCACATTGACATCTCAGAGAGCTTCTGCTTATGAAGTGATCATATCAAACCCATCGATTAAAGATAGTAAACCCAGCCATGTTCATTGCAGAGCCAATCACTGAGGGAGAGCCGATACATGACTGCGCAAACTATGAAGAATTCTATGATGAAATTCCCAGGTTGAAAGAAAATGCCTTGGCAGGAGGAGAGACCGTCTTAATTGACGGGTCTTCAAGAATCGAACAAAGTGATGGGCAAAGATACACAGGCATTGCTGTGATAAAACACACAGCAAAATGAGAGTTTCGAGTGCTTCTTAGTGCACGAATACCATCTCACTACTCAGCACAGGCTGCAGAATTATTGGCGTTGATACTCGCCATTGAGAATCACGCAGACCAGGAAGTAACGGTGTACAGTGACTCCGCCTATGTGACGTCGACAGTGCACGCAGGCTTAGCGCGCTGGAAAAGGAGGGGCTACCTCCGAGCGGACGGCACACCAGTGCAGCACGCAGCCTTATTGGACAGGCTGATTAAGGCACTACAGCTCCCAGTGGGCATAGTGGTCGTGAAATGCGCCGCCCACACCAAGGGGACAGATTTTGTCTCACGCGGGAACAAAGCAGCAGACACAGAAGCCAAACGTATGGCATCCAAAAGTGAGACGATTATGGAAGTGGCATGCACCAATGAAAGGATGATGGTTGCATGGGCAACATCGGAAGCCTATAACGATCTGATAAACATAATTGATGGAGCTCCAAGGGGAGGCACCAAAGGAAGAGAAGAACCTGTGAAAATGTCAAGGGTGTTCTTTAAACCCCTCTGACAACTTGTGGCGACAAGACACCACTGGTAAACCTGTAAAATAAAAATAGCGCTGGAGCAGTTACATTACCCGGCGTATATGACAAAGGAGAATCTAGCAGCAACGCTCGCGGAAGACTGCTTCATACTGAATTTAGCTGAGCATGTTGCATTTTGTATGGTGAACTGCATAATCTGCCAACAATTCACTGCTGGGCACACACTAAAGTAATGAGTGGAATCATCCCCAGGCCAAATGGGCCTTTTCAGCACTTGCATGTCGACATGATTCAAGTATGCAACGGGTACAGGTATTTAATTGTGGTGTTTCCATTCTCTAGGTGGATTGCAACAGGCCCATGTACACACCCAGACTCTACCTGTGCGGCCAGATTTCTAGTGAGGGAAGTGTTCCCCAGGTTGGGGGGGGGGGGCTGCGAAGTCATGAGATCAGATAACGGGGCTCATTTTGTTAATACAGTATACGAGCAGATTAGCTTGCTGCTTGGTATAAAGCAAACGTTCTCGTTGGCATATCATCCAGAAGGTAATAGAATCTGTGAGAGGCTCAACGGCTTGTTAAAGGAAAGGGTAGCCAAGTTGAAGCTTACTCTAAAGAGGGGATGGTTGCACTGCCTTCCATTGGCACTGTATGCTCTTCGGAACCAACCTGGCTCCGACCATCTTACGCCACACGAGATAGCCACAGGAAGAAGAATGAGAATTTCCCTAACACCCGAGATAGAGCTAGATGTGATGCCCAGTCGACAGGAGAGGTTTTAGGGTCTGAAATGCAAAACTATCTGAACTGTATGACAACTTGCCTTACTGTAATTTCAGACCAGCTGCAGAGACGACGAAAAGGGTGCAGCACAGAACACAGCAGGAGACTACATCAGACTCAGTTGAAGGTCTACGTGTTCCACTCGTCTTCCCTGGTGACGCCGTCTTGGTGAGAAATCATAAAAGGAAAAAGTGGGACGAACCAAGATTCAACGGTCCTTTCATCATAGAGGACTGCATTGTGTCCGCTGTGAAGCTACAGGGCTGGAGAGCGTGGATTTTTCTCGGTGATATCAAACCCTACATCGGAGAAGGCCCCCTGCCTGCACCCCAACGAGAGGAATCGACGAGCAACGTGGAAGAACCACAGCATGTGCAGATGAGATCTATGACGAGGAAGAAGGACGCATGACCAGCAAAGTAAAGAAAGAACTTTTGCCAAAAGATTGTGGCTTCATTTTGGACATTCCTCTAAGCAAAAAAGGGGATAAGGACATAAAACAGACACTCGGTGCATCCTAGTTGCAGGGTGAAGAAGGAAATTTCGCTTATAAGCCACAATATGGTCTGTTGACTTTGAACTTTGGACCGAGGCATGCTGAAGCCTTGATTAGGAAGGATATGCCAAATTTGGAAGAAGATACCGTACCCCGATTCCTTCCACACCAAGACCCTATTTGGAATCACTTATGGTGTCCCACAGTAGAGATATCACAAAGGACATAGTCACCTATTTCAACCTAGTGCTGAGATCGTACCCGTCATTGGTAGGAAGGATCACAAGTGTCGCAGACTTTCTCCAAGATCCTGAAAACGAAAAAATAATAAAGACAACTGCTTACTGTCATTACAGAACAATTCATTGTACTCCCAGAGTACAGTGAGAAAGAAGCAAATGTTCCCAACACAGGCAGAAATAGATGAGCTCATCAACACAGTGTTCTTTCGCATAATTGAAGACTGTCCATCTATTGTCGGGAGAACAACATTCCTTCGAGATCCAACAAATGCAGAGAACCTAAGACGCATCCTAAACAATATAATCTTTCTGGTCGCACTCCACGCAAACGGACAGTGCAGACATTCTTTACATTAAGGAAAAAACATATAATCCTGAATCTCAAGGAAAATCCGGACAGATGCCCCTATCACCAGAAGACAGCAGGCTGGCTCATAATGTTCTGTTTCGCCTAGTTACTGACTTTCCAGAGCTGGTGGGGAGACCAATCGATGTTGATGTTGATGTTCTCACATTCATCAGAGATCCAACAATTATTGCACAAATGGGAACGTTGCTGCATGGGATCATACTCCAAATGGAACTTTCCAATTATCAGAGAAGTTTCCTGAGAAGATTGTGAAACCTTCTGCCGAAGGACAGATCGAGGAAGCAGAGTTGAGAGCTCCATTTGTTATTCTTCCCCATTTCTTCATACTGACTAGTGCCCAGCATGTCCCCAGGACTGAAGCAGATTTGGGGGGTGGACTGGGAGCCCACCTACATTGAACATGCAGAGTAAGGGGACACACTGAAGTATTACTTAATTTGATTTCTTTTCCATAGTCTAACAAAGGAACTGTATCCTGAATTAAAAGACAATTGCCAATTGCAAGAAGGGGAAGGGGAACACCTTTGAACATCAGACACTCAAACTCAGAACTTGAAAAACGGCATTAGATAAGGAACTACTAACATCAACATTGGTGAATGATCGAGATGGGGGTCCAGAGCAGCAACCTGGCCCTCCCACAAGAAGAGAGGCAGCCCCGCTTCTCTGGAAGGAAATGCTGTCACCTCACATACCGAACCATAATGTACTTATGCATTGTATGTATCATTATTCTACTGTCATTAACAATCAGAACTGCATTCTATATTGGTGCACAAAGCGTTCCAATTGCAGTGCACCCACCTAATGATATACACATGAAACCCACAAAAGCACTCAGACCTTATATAGTCATCCCAGTCCCTAGAAGATCTGATGGAGTGAGTGAACTCAAAATGAATGTAATTAGCAACGACACACAAACACTTGTGGTAACGAATGAGCAGGAAAGCCGGAGACAGGGTCACCATGAAATGAATGAAGTAAAATCACTGACAACTACACACACACAAACATTGAATGTACACGAAACATGCCTAGCATTTACAACTGCAGAACCACAAACTAAAGCAGCAGAAGGGAAGAGACTGCCTGCCATAAGAGACATCACAGAAACTGCCATGAGAAAACAAGAAGAGTTCAAAGAAAAGCCAACAGAAGCAGTCATATCAGAACCTCTTGAAAAAACAAGAGCAAACTCAGAAAAACCTTCCGAAAGGACACAAACGTTAGTAGACCTACTATTCCCGCACATAGCCAGAGCTAGGGAACTGTATGAGGAACTGAAAAATAAAACCGCAGAGACTGTATTGCTAAACATATATGTTATGATATGGCATTTGTAACGCGCCTATACACAAGTGTTCCAACACAACGGACAAGTCCCAGTTCCATAGTACAGCCATATACCGGACCAGTGTCAGGCTGGTTGGCATGGGCATTTGCATGCAGCAGAGAAAAAATGCAGGAGGAAAGGAAAAGAGCTGCCAGACTCCTGTCCCCTCAAATGGCGCAGATGAAGAAGCCTGCACCATGGACCAGGATACCCGAGAACACTCCAGCAAGAAAAAGCCACACAGATGCATTCAGAGATTTAGTAATAGCAAACTACATGAAGACCTTAAGAATCAAGAGAAGCATGCATGAAGATGACAATGAACTGAACAATTACTTGGATAGCACAGCACACCTAGGAAACAACATTTGGTACCAGCACATGAAGGAAGTTGGAAGACGAAATTCCGAAGAACAATGCTTCGTTTGTGCACTCCAACCGTACAGCCGAGGAAATCCAAGATCTTTGTAGCTGTAGAAATTGATGTCCAGACAGCACACTGTCTTTCACACGTAGCCCTGGGCAAAACTAGAGGTCAATTTATGGGAAGTGACGCTTCCCTAATATGGGCAACTGAAACAGCCTATCCCGATGAAGATGATTATGTTCAAGACATTAAAACGAGAAACAGAGATCATATGAGGAATCATGTGATCAGATACGAGAAGCCTGGAGTTAAAGGAGCAGGAATAAGATGGGAAGTAAACAAGAGAATAAATGTTCAAGGAAAAACTCCAGAGGAAGCTCGAAAGTGGAAGAATAGAGCCCAAATGCAGATTTGGGGAACAGTGCTTTCGCCAGACGGATGGGAGAAAGGAGTGGTGATTTGCAGAGCATGGATGATCACTGGACTCTACAAAGAAACTGTTGACATTGTGCAGAATGGCTGCAAGCCATTATGGCCAAAACTTGCAAAACTACTAACATGGGTCGAAGACAGAGGAGGACCCTTGCAGATAGTCCCACTGGAAAGCCCAAAGTTCTGTTTCAGGAACAATGGCACAAGAAAGATGGGAGAGAATCAGAACTGTGGACAAGTTTTTGATGCTCCAAGAATGGTTCACGGAACTGCAGTAATTCTGGATCATTATTGTGCATGTAGATCCAAAGCATACATCAGACTGGCAAAAAACTGGGGAGGCTTTTGCACGATTGTGAATGTCCACGTTCCAGCATTAGTGATCCCAAAGAGTGACCTAAACATAACAGCTTTCCGAAAGCTCACCTGAGGAAGAAGAGATCTGCGGGACTGCTGAAAAGAATGAACAGAGAGAATTACTGTTCCGCCAAATCAGCTTTTCATGCAATCCCATATGAACACAGGCTATTCAGCCTCACCTCATCAGTGTTCACGACAATCTTCAAGCCAAGATTTCAAGTTGGAGCAAATACTAAAGGGTTGCAGATAACCAGGTGGGAGTTACTGCAGACGATCAACACGACCATAAAATGATTCAATGCGATCAAGGAAGAATTAAGAGCCATCCAACTGATGACCCTCCAGAACAGATATGTACTTGACATGATCACAGCTATGGATGGAGGAGTTTGTGCAAAAATAGGAGAATCATGATGCACATTTATACCTTCTCACGACGAGGAAAATGGGACTTTAACAGAAGCTATAGGTATGCTGATAAAACTGCAGAACCAGATGATCAATTAAACTGATGAAGTTGATGAAAGCTGGTTTGGATCACTGTTTTTGTGGGTTCCACAATGGATGGCAGATGCATTCAAGTTCCTGGGAGCCTTGTTAGTGATATTACTAGGATTTTGCGTTATCAAGATAATAATCTCGCAATGGCAGAAAACTGCGAAGAAAGCCATAGGGATGAAGATCATGATTGATGTCAAGCCAGGATGGAAGCCCAGAGATCTGACTGATGAAGAAATAAGACTTCGTGAAGGCCAGCAAGCACGCACCAGAAAGTACTAAGTTTCTCTATCCCAGGAAACGCAGAAATTATGAAGAAAAATTGATTTACTGCAGCCCAAATGGACAATTCCAGTTGATGACATTGAACAAAGACGAACATGTAAGGACAGCAGGAAGCCTGAGAGGAGTAATAAAGATATGGACTCCAAAAAGGCACTTCTTCAAGCCATCAGGTACAGAACCAGAAGATGAAGAAGGGATGAACATAGATAACGAAGTGAAGATTAACACAGAAGAACCAAGTAAGATGAATCCAAAGGAGGAAGTGGTCGATGAATCAACCATTGGAGGGGGAGTGTACAGGAGTTCCCAAATATAGCCTGCGCTCCAGTTGCCCATTTTGAAGTACCAGGAACATTCATACCGAAATATGGGACGTATGATGAGCAGATAAACTGTCAGAGAGCCGCAGTGGGTGTCATGGGTATCAGGCAGGTAGTTGGGGCAAGCTGTGTGGAGGCTTGGCAGGCCTGCAAGGGAAAAGGAGAGATTACCAGGTACGCTCGAATTGAAGGCGCTGTGCAAACCTACCAGCAGCTAGCTTCTACATGCAGCGATACTCACCCACAAAAATACCGGCAAACAAAGACAATACGGACAATTTTGGACACTCAACATTCTCCACGCAACATTCACTTGTGGGAAGGGCTTTCTAGCCAGTGAAGAAATTGGCACCTTCAACTCTCAGTCTAGCTGTGAAGGCTAGAAATGGCGTTTGGCATCTGAACTCAGCCTACAGACATTGGCACCAATCACATGAGTGAATCGCGCCCATGAGAATGCAGGATGGAGTGCACACCCTACTAAAGATCAAGGATTCCTAAAACTATTTGCCCATCGGACTCAAGGTCAGGCCCTGGATAATGAGCTACTCTCTCTGCGACAGGGTGGTCAGGATCTTATCTCATATGTCGCCACATTCAATCGCTTTGGCCAGGACTGAGAGGAGAATTAAAAGGGGTCTTGGCGCAAGTAGTTAATCCTCCCGAAGATTGCAGTGAATACATCGACCTAACTATGCAACTAGATCACCGGTTACAGGATCGCAAGGCCGACCGAACCAGATCAGAGCATAGACCAGTATGTCCAACCAAAGGAAGCGTCCCATCGACAGGCCTCAGAAACACACTCGGAGCCCATGCAATTGGGTGTTCTCAGGGAACCACTCACCAAGGCGGAGAGAGAACAGAGGTGACAGGAAAGACTTAGCTTTTATTGCGGCCAATCTGGTCACTTCCTCTGGAACTGCACGATTAAAGCCCCACATGAAACAATGGGGGTACTAGATAACACAGGGGAAGACAGGTGCGGTAGCGGAAAATTCCAACGCCCGGCAGATGTAGAGGTTGGTCTGTCGAGCCAGGAACGGAGCACTCAGATCTCACATTTCAGTATTCCTGTTGTTTTGGTAGACCCTTCACAGCCCACCCGAATGCATTCCCTCAAGGCTTTCATAGACAGTGGGGCTATTGGGAACTACCTGGACATAAACACTGCAAAGACCTTGGGATTGGCATTCCACCATAAGGACACCGCAGAAAGCGTGACAGCTGCGGATGGCACACAAATCCTTTCGGGACCAGTAACAGTGTACCTTCACCATCACCTTAATCTGCCAAGTTGGCCACAGAGAAAGTATTAGATTCGGCCTTATCGCACGCCAATTCCAGCTGATTCTTGGGATAGCGTGGCTAGAGACGGACAACCCAAAGATAGATTGGTGAGCTGGAACCTTACTCTTTTCCACAGAATGCGCCTCTTGTTACGACAACAAAGGGATCAAAGGAAGCCCATTGTTAGCTTCACAGGAAAGGATAGCAGGTTTAGGCTTGGTAGGCACTTTACCAGAGGAATACCAGGAGTTCCAGGATGTGTTCGCGAAGGAGCAAGCTAATACACTACCACCACATCGAGTTTATGACTGCCAGATCGACCTGCAACCAGGGTCACAAGTACTGTGCAGCCGCATTTATGCATTAACCGAGGAAGAAAACACTCATCTACGGACCTACTTGGATCAATACCTGGCCAATGGCTTCATTAGACCATCTAAGCCACCAGCCGCCTCCCCACTCTTCTTCGTACCGAAGAAAGACAGGAACTTAAGAACGTGTATTGATTACCAGGCCCTAAATCAAGTCACCATAAAAAAATAAGTACCCAAGACCTCTGATACCAGTACTCCGACCAGGTGAGAAAAGCGAAGATTTTCACGAAGCTAGACTTACGCGGCGCATATCACCTGGTACGCATGAAGAAAGGGGACGAGTGGAAGACTGCGTTCCGTACCCGCTATGGCTTGTACGAATACCAGGTCATGCCCTTTGGGCTTTGCAATGCCCCGGCTGCGTTCCAGCATTTTATGAATGATGTGTTACGGGAACCCCTCGATGTCTGCACAGTTGTTTGTTTATTTATTTGTATGGCGCACCTTACCCAGGGGCAACAGGGCGCAGGCAAAAGATAATTCGAAGCTTACAATGTTGCAGAAATATACACTTTGAAGTAGTATTAAAACTAATCAGAATTACAGGAATAAGAAATATACAAATCTTCATGCATACAAAGTCAATATCTATGCAGGGGTAAATATACAGATATGTACAGGGCTGTTAGAGGCGGGTAATCCTGAAAAAATATTCAGGATTACAGGAATAAGAGGTATACAAATCTTCAAACATAAAAAGTCAGTATCTATACAAGAGGTAAGTGTACAGATGTGTGCAGGGCTGTTAGAGGCGAGGGCAGAATCACGAACAAAAGTATCACTATCTATACATAGGTGTAGAAAGTGCAGCTAAATACAAGGGTTATTGGAGTTAAGGTGACTGATGAGGTGTCTTCTAAAGTGCAAATATGGTTGGTCAGCTCTTAGGTTGTGTGGCAGAGAATTCCAGAGCGTGGCAGCTTTCAACGGGAAACTGTTCCCACCAATGGTGGAGAGTTTGAATCTGGGAATTATCAGACGGTTGGAATTGATAGTTCTTGTTTGTCGGATGGAGGACTTTCTCTTTACCTTGTCCATCAGATAACTGGGGGCGGCATTGTTGAGGGCTTTATGGGTTAGGGAGGCCAACTTTAGTTTGATTTTGTTGTCTGTGGAAAGCCATTTCTGTTGGCGTCTGGTGGTTGAGATATGATCTCTCTTATTAATGCCGAGGGCAGCTCTCAAGGCATTGTGTTGTAAGATTTGAAGCCTGTGGATAATGGCTTTGTTAGCACCGCTATCAAAGGGCATTACAATAATCAAGCCTAGATAGTATGAGTGCTCTTGCCAGGATCAGGCAGCTGTCATTGGATAGGAATGGTCTGCCTGCCCTTATTATTTTGCACGTGTACGCAGTGGTAGATGCTAGTGAGTTGACCTGTTTAGTGAATGACATGGTGGCATCCAGATAAAAGCCAAGGGTTTTTACTTCCCTGGATACTCTGATGAGATTGCCATCTATGTTGAATTCGGCATATTCAAGGCCTAGTTTCTTGATATTAGCAGGGGTACCTAAGATGATGAGCTCTGTCTTGTCATCATTCAGGCATAGACCATGAGATGCCATCCATGCCTGAATGATGAGATATACCCTATTCACCAACTCTCTGTCCTTACTGTGATCCCCTGAAAGTGGGAGGAGAATCTGAGTGTCATCAGCATAGTTAGTGTAGGTGACACCCAGATGGTCCAGATCGTCGAACAGGGGTTTGGTGAAGATGTTATATAGTGTGGGGGAGACGCATGAGCCCTGTGGGACTCCGCAAGTGATAGGAGAGGGGTCTGCTGCTGCTGAAGGGGAGAAGACTCTCATAGTTCTCTCACTCAGAAAGGATTCAATCCATTTGATAGCTTCTGGGGAGAAATGAGCAGCTGAGTCAAGGTGTCTGCAGAGGACCTTGTGGTCGACGAGGTCGAAAGCCGCGGAGAGGTCGAGTAAGAGGAGGAGTGCTGTCTTGCCGTTGTCCCTCAGATCATCAATTTGGGTTTTTAGATCGATGAGGGCTGTTTCCGTGCCGTGTAATGGGCGGAAGCCCGATTGTCTGGCGCCTAGTAGCTTGTGTAGTTCTAGGTATTTTTGAATCTGGACATAGGCAACTTTGTCCAAGATTTTCAGTAGGAAGGGTACCGTGGTGATGGGTCGGTAGTTGGTGGGGATGAGGGGATCAAGCGTCTGTTTTTTGAGGAGGGGGAGCACCCAAGATTGTTTTAGGTTGGAAGGGATACTGCCTGAGGAGAAAGAAGCGTTTATAAGTTTAGAGATAAAGGGTGACAGGTCTCTGGCTGCGTCCTTTATTATGTGTGCAGGGCAGATATCGCCTTTACAGTTTGATGGTTTAAGAGAGAGGATGATTTTCTCGACCTCAAGGGTGGTGGTTTTAGAGAAGGTGAATGAGTTAGTGTGTGTACTTGGTGAGGCTTTGGGCGGAGATGTGGGAGGGTTAGTGAGGTTTAGGGAGTCTTTTTTTAGTTGAATTTTATTTTGTAGGGTGTTTATTTTATTTGCTAGTGCTTGTTGGATGTCTGTGCACCAGGTCTGGTTCTTAGTGCAGGTGTCGGGTGTGGCAATGGGTGACTCAAGTTCCTTCAGTATGGAAAAGAGCTCCTTCATACTTGAGTTGGAGTTGGCAATGCGGATGTTATAGGAATTTCGTTTAGCTAAGCAGATTTCAGCTTTGTAATGACGAGAAATCGTGTCAAGGATGGCTTTCTTTTCACTGGAGGGGCATAATTTCCAATCAGCTTCACATTTCCGCTTTTTTAGGCGGAGGGCTTTGAGTTCGGGTGTGTACCATTTGTTTAAATGGGTTTTTGGCTTGCTGGTGCGAAGTTTGAGTGGGGCAATTTTGTCCAAGGTAGTTAACATGATTTTATTATATTCGTGAACTAGTGTGTTGGGATCTAGATTGTCTGGCAATGCGTTTAGGGTTGGAAGGATAGCTGGGATGATTTTTTTCTATTGATATATTTTTCTTGTTTCTTGTGAGGCAGGGTGGTGCCAGTGTCACGGTTGTGGTAGGTGATCTAGAGGTCAGTAGGTTAAATGAGACCAGCGAATGGTCGGTCCTGGGTAGTGGTGTGGTGGCGGAGATGACCGCTGAGCAATTGGCATCAGCAACCCAGTCTAGGGTTCTACCCTTCAGGTGGGTGGGTAGGTTGACTTTTTGTGCGAGTCCGAGTGATGAGATCGTATTGGCTATGGTGGAGGCATGTATGTCTGCTGGGTCGTTGAACCCTAAGTTAAGGTCCCCTAGTAGCAGTAGTTGTGAAGTGGTTTTCGCATTGTTAGAAATTAGGTTGTGTAGATCTTCCTCGAAGGTTCCGAGTGGACCTGGTGGTCTGTAGATCAGGTGGATAGTGAGGGATTGGGTATTATTTATGGGGAGTTTGGCAGTGAGGGATTCACACGATTGCAGAGTTTGGGTCGGGGCTAGTCTGAGAACTAGGCTTACTTTAGATATGATGGCGATGCCACCGCCTCGGTTACCTACCCGGTCCTGCTTAGATATAGTGTAGCCGTCTGGGATGGCCAGCATTAGAGATGGGCCTGCTGCATTGTGGAGCCACGTTTCAGTTAGAGCAATAAAGTCTAATTTATCTTTGATAATTAGGTCTGCTATATCAAGGGCATGTGCGACCAAAGATCTGGTATTGAGGAGAGCTCCTTTGTAGGAGTGTACATCCGTTTTTACCGAGATGTTTGTATGAATGATAGGTTTGGACTTGGTTGTGGGGATAGTGGTGCCTTTGGTGGAACTTTTGGCTTCGCATTTGGAATCAGACAGGAATCTTCGGGGCGGCTCATAAAGTTTAGAGAGTCTAGCGCAAAGTTTGTTGTTTCTTTCGGTGGTAGTGCAGGGGTGGGCGGCAAAGGTTGTAGGTCCTGACTTGCAATGATATCTTGGGTAGGAAGGGTCAGGATAGTACCTAGTTGTGTAGGAGTCGTTGGTGAGACTAGTGCCTGGCCGGGGAGGGGGGGCTCCTGAGTCAGTATCCTGGATGGGAGTGTCTAGGGATGCGGGCGTGGCCATTGCACAGAAGATGAGTAATATAGTTAGCATTTTCTGCAGTACTGCGCTGGCGTTGTGTGAGCAGAGTGGGAGTAGCAATGTAGGTGTTATCTGAGAGATGGGGTAGGCAGGGCGAGAAGCAATACAAACACGTACAGTTCAATTCAGGCAGGGCAGTAAAAGTGCAGTATGCAGATAGGGCAGTGACACCTAGATTCAGTTTGTGATCAGGGGGTGAACTTTGGATTGCGGTAGGAGCTCTGTGGGCTCTGGGAGGACATAGGTGGCTTTGTAAACAGAACATGTGCAGGAATAGTGGTAGGCAGCACATATGCGGTGGGGTAGCACCTAGATTCAAAATAGCACAATTTGGCAATAATGCAATGGGGCAACACCTAGCTTCAAATAGCACAATTTGGCAAAAATACAGTGGGGTAACACCTAGATTCCAAATAGCACAATTAGGCAAAAATGCAATGGGGTAACACCTAGCTTCAAATAGCACAATATGGCAAAAATGCAGTGGGGTAACACCTAGATTCCAAATAGCACAATTAGGCAAAAATGCAATGGGGTAGCACCTAACAGTCCTGTGGTGCACACGGGTTATGCACTTTGGTTACTATTTCCTGGGGTGTCACAGACACACATAGTGCTGGAGACAATGGGTAGCTAGGAGTAGTGCAGTAGTGTTGGCCAAAAGTTACCTGGAATAAGATGGGCATAGGTTATGGCAGACGGCAGAATCAGGCATAGACAAGCACAGAAACAGGAGGCAGGTGGCAGCGTTGGCTTACCTGGAGCGGTAAGGGCAGAGTTCCTGGCCCCTGGCTCCTATGGCTCCAAACAGGCACCCAACAGGCCTTAGTATGGCCTTCGTGTAGGCCGCCGGCGTATCCGCCTGCCGGCGGATGCACGGATGCAGAAGGAGGCGGCCTCAGCCTCGTTTCGGCGCCGCGATGCGCCCGGCATTGGGAGGTCAGGCAGGCCTCGGGACCGGGTCAGGCAGGTCTCTCGGGACCTCCTCGTCGACGCTGGCTGCTGGAGGCGGCTTCAGGGAGGGGGAGAGGGCTCCTGCCCTCTTCCCTAGGCAGATAGTGGAGAATGGAGTTGTCTACATAGATGACATTCTGAACTACTCCACCACTCCCCAAGAGCACGTAACCCATGTGCGAACTATACTCCGCAAACTGCGTGAAAACAAACTGTACGCAAAGCTAGAAAAATTCTCCTTCCACATAACTGACATGGAGTTTCTGGGATATGTACTGACACCGTAGGGGATCAAGATGGACAATAGAAAAGTGGAGGCAATCCTCACTTGGTCCTCACCCACGTCTGTAAAGGGAGTACAGAGTTTCCTAGGGTTTGCAAACTTTTATCGACGCTTCATACCAGGATTCTCACATATTGTACATCCAATAACGGCCTTGCTGCACAAACACCGAAAATTCGAATGGACACCAGTGGTGGAAGAAGCTTTCCGAGCTCTCAAGGAAAAATTCACCTCAGCCACAGTCTCAACAAAATCCTGATACCGGATGCCTTTATCCCATTGCCTTTTGGTCAAGGAAATTTTCCCCAGCAGAATTAAACTATGCAATTTCTGAGAAAGAACTCCTAGTAATCAAAAGCGCACTGTGTGAATGGCGACATTACTTACTAGGAGCAAAACACACCATCACAATAATAACAGATCATGGGAACTTGCAATACTTATGTTCTGCAAAAGCTCAGTCTTCTAGGCAGCTTCGTTGGGCCCTCTCCTTAATGGAATACGACTTTGTAATCACCTACCGCCCCAGAGTTAACGGGAAAGCGGATAAGTTATCCCGCATTGGCACAGGAGAGGAAGTCTACAATGCCCCTAACCCGGTGGAGATCATACCCAGCCATAGAATTCTCGGCCTCTGCATCGGCCCATCTCCGTTAAATACTCTGAAGGAAGCAATAAAAGAAAATATGTCTGAAGAAGACCTACTGGCTTGGGACACAAAGGGAGATCAGTTCACCATTCAAGACAAACTACCAAAAACGCCTCTATGTTCCAACTTAGGATCTGCAACAAACAATCATATCAGACTACCACGACTCGCTGTTAGAAGCCCACCCGCGTATAGCCAAAACCATGAAGAAAGTAAACAAATCTTATTGGTGGCCAACTTGGCGAGAGGATATAGGCACCTGTGAGGTGTGTGCACAATACAAAACATCCAGGCAAAAACCAGCCAGCCTCCTTCAGCCAATCACCATTCTGCCAGCGCCCTGGCACACATTATCAATGGACTTCGTCACTGATCTACCTCCTAACTCAGGTTATAATACCATCCTCGTAGTAGTGGACCTCTTCTCCAAAATGGCCCATTTCATAGCTCTAAAAGGTATTCCCTCAGCTCAGACCACGGTGCAGGTTTTTCTAGACCGAATCGTCAAGTTACATGGATTCCATATCATAATCTTTTGACAGAGGCAGCCAATTTGTATCTCGTTTTTGGAAAAAATGTTGTGCCCTGGCAAGAGTAAAAGTCAGTCTGTCTTCTAGTCACCATCCTCAAACGGACGGCCAAGTCGAGCGCACGAACCAGACCATGGAACAGTATTTCCACTGTCTATTACACCAAACAAGCCAAAGCTGGACAGAAATTCTATGGATGGCAGAGTATGCCTACAACAACTCAACATATTTATCAACCCAAGCAACACCCTTCTTTACTATATATGGTCGAAACCCCAGAAAGTCGGTCTACGATCCGCCAGAAAAGATTGAAATGCCCGCAGTAAAGAATCTGCATGCCAGCATCATGAAAGCAGCCAGAGAAGCCAGCAGGATCCTACAGCAAGCCAAAGAAACAGAAAAGAAATGCTGATCGCCATCAGCGAAAAGCCCCAGATGATCAAGTGGGAGACTCGGTCGGGCTGGTAACTAGACACATTGCTTTAAGGGGTCCCAAAAAATTTCAGCCTAGATAGATCGGCCCGTATTCAATATAAAAAGTAATTAATCCAGCAGCCACGAGACTGGCGTTACCTCAACATATGCGTATACATCCCGTATTTCACAAGTCACTATTAAAACCAGCACACCCAGGAACCCGAACTTCCACACCTCCCGCACCCATACAAGTGGGTGAAGAAGCACCAGATTATGAAGTAAAGAACATATTAGATTCCAAACAAATACGAAAGACCATGTATTTGATTGACTGGAAGGGTTACGGACCCCAGGAAAGATCATGGGAGCCCAGCACGCACGTGCATGCCCCCCCGATTGGTTCAGAAATTCCATCGGGACCATCCTGAGAAACCAAAGCCCTCATACCATTGGGAGGGGTCTTGAGGGGGAAGACTGTCATGGGTATCAGGCAGGTAGTTGGGGCAAGCTGGGTGGAGACTTGGCAGGCCTGGCATAGGCACACAAAGAACCCATAACAAATCCCTCCTTTCATTCCTTCCTAGTGTTTGTAGTAACTTCCTGGTTACCACTTCCTGTTGCCAAACAGGAAGTGAATGATAATTCATGAGCTCTCTAGTGTTTGGGTGTGGCTGGCTATATAAACCACACCCAAGATTCTTCCAGTGCTTCGTGTTGCTTACTGTGAGCTCTATCAGCAACACACTTGTCGTGGTCTGGATCAGCCAGCATCTGCTTACCTGCTCCCGATCATTCTGTTTCTGCTTGCCTGCTCCGGCTCATCCTGCTTCTGCTTACCTGTTTCCTATCATCCTGCTTCTGCTTACCTGTTCCGGATCATCCTACTTCTGCTTACCCGCTCTGGATCATTCTGCGTCAGTTTACCTGGTTCTTACTCCACGCCGCAGCTATCTCCAGTCAAGAGGGGACTTCTACATTGGCACCTGTAAGAACAAATAAGAACTGCGTTAACACGCGCACATCAATAACGCTGCGCATACTCACCAAATCTTCCCGCGAGGCTGGAATCCAGGTTAGTTGTATGAGCGCAAAAACCCCTGTACAAGAAAGAAGAGACATTATTCATTGCGCTCGCCCCAATAACGGACACTTATTTCACTGTGCTCTCTCTCTATGCAGTGCATACTTACCAAAAGCCTCCATGCAAACTTACCTAACCACCAAGTCTCCAGTATCGCTGAACCCGGACGAGAGGCGCTAACACCACATAATTTCTACTGCAAGGGAAAGGGAGAGACGTTACCAGGCGCGCTCGAATTTAAGGCTTGCGCAAACCTACCACCAGCTACCTCTTCTACACGCAGCTCTACTCACCCACAAAAATACCGGCAAACAAAGACAATACGGACAATTTTGGACACTCAACATTCTCCGCGCAACGTTCACTTGTGGGAAGGACTTTCTAGCCAGTGAAGAAACTGGCACCTTGAACTCTCGGCCTCGCTGTGAAGGCATAAAACAGCGTTTGGCATCTGAACTCAGCCTACAGACATTGGCACCAATCACATGAGTGAATCGCGCCCCTGCGAATGCAGGATGGAGTGCACACCCTACTAAAGATCAAGGTATTTCTCTGGGTGAAACAGGGGAAGTAAAGACTCGGGGTCAAGGGAGGCTCATCCATCGCTCCGGGAGAGACACAGGTGAGTGTGACAGTGGGGCTCTGCTCAGTACCTATTAGAAGAATGACACCTATTGAAGTACCAATAACCAGACAACCATGGACAGTAAGGTATCCACTGAGAAAACCCTACCAGCAAATGAGACGAAATGAAGATTGCTTAAGTGCTGTACAGGAAGAAACAAAAAAGTCCTTAATGGAAGACGAATGGTGACGCCGCGAGGGCCTGGACTAACGCACCCATAGAAGATATGATGACCAAAGGATGACGTGAAGAGTTGAAACACCATGCATAAAGATATTGTGAACTTATAAGAAGAAAGGGATGTTCGAATACAAAGGAGCTTAAATTGTAAGCAGGATGAAGATATTCAACCAGCTAACGCCTGTACATATGCTTGTAACTGCAAGGAAGCTGAGAAAGCGGTGAGGCTTGCTATGCTAAGTAGAAGAATAGAAGAATAGAGCGGCAATCGCCATTGTACACAATCTACCTCGAAATGAAGCATGTTATACAAGTACGAATCCACGTTGCATGAAAAACAGAACTAACCCATGTTATTATAGGCCAAATGCAAGAACTTTCATATTCTAGTAACACGAGGAAAAAGGCTGAATCGAAACTTGGCAGAGACAGTTTGTGCTGGGGAAGCCAAGGTCATATCCATAGAAGCTATGAACAGTAGCTACGTCTAATTGAAGCTAAGAACAGAATATCCTGCCACTGAAGGAACGAGATAAGAAGGCATAGGCAGGTGGCAGGGTGAAACGAAAATCAAATACAAATTGAAAGAAACTAGGTAAATCCATGGTGTGCTAGCACGTGACCAGTCGAGCGAGAACGTTGCACACCTACGCTTGGCACTCACCCAGACCGAGATATCAGAACTTTTTCGAGACAAGAAGATGCAGTTTCGAGGCCAACCACAGTGAATTAATTGACACATAGCCCATAAAGTGATGATTGATTGAAGGAAGGCAGGGTGAATTGGGGGACACCTTGTACCTTCTTGACCGTTCTGCGTGCAGCTAAGCAAAGTGGAGATTTATGCATGGGGTTGATGCCAACCCAATCACAATGGACCAAATAATCTAGGGTCCTATAGTAGTAGAACCAATGAGACGTCGTACTTTGTGTAGTAATTTTTGAAGGAAGGGCTTAGATGCCCACCTGACAGTATTTACCCAAACCCCTCACTCCATTACCATATAAAGATATAGCACCTATATTAAAGTTACCTTTTTCCAACCAATAGAATTGCATGTTAACTTTTGAGTGTTACACATCAGATTATGACACGTTTTTGGTATAAAAGGTATGTTTTGTAGTTCGAGGGAGTTGAAGCGAGACGGGCTGTCACATCACTGTCGATTTCCATGTTTCCACATTTTTTGTACTTGTCATTAAACAGACTCCCCTTTGTCAACCATTTGAGTTGTCCTTATTGATTGGTGTTGGAGTAAGAAAACCTGCACTCCCATCCATCTCAAGGTGCAGCTATCTCGTCTTAAAGTACTGAAGAGCAAACCCCGACTCTATGATCCTGAAGAGAGACTGGAACTTTAGGTGAAGGCTGGCCCTTTTTCTTCAGAAGATGCTGTCAAGGAATCCTGTACTTGTGAATCCTTCCGCTTGTGTGGGGACCTTTCTCTCTGGGACCTTTCCCTATGAGGGGTCTTACAAGACTTCATCTTGGACTCCTTCCCCTTTATTAGGCTCTCTGGGACGAGTTTAACCAAATGGGCTAATCCTGCCTGTATAGGGTTTTTTAACCGTTTTTGACGGAGAACGTCGAACTTCGGCTGTGGAATGATCCGAAGTCTCGTCTACTGACGTGCAACGTTTGGGAATGTATTAAATCACGTCGTCTGTGCTGTCTATATGTGGCGACATATGAGATAAGATCCTGACCACCCTGTCGCAGAGAGAGTAGCTCATTATCCAGGGCCTGACCTCGAGTCCGATGGGAAAATAGTTTTAGGAATCCTTGATCTTTAGTAGGGTGTGCACTCCATCCTGCATGCAGCGATTAGGACCTCGAGTGCCCAGAGGACAGGTATTCTGTGGACCTCTCCCTAGGCATTGTGCGTGGGCCTTTATCGATGAACATGTTGAGTCTTGGCCCTTGGGTGTGTGCTTAGTGTACAGGGCTGAGTGAGTGCTGATGCCGCCGGGTGTCGTCCCCGTAACAAGGTCGCAGGCCATATCTGTTGGGGTCGGGGGCTTGCGCTTGGGAAACCAAAGTATCCCCATCGCCTTCGGAAAAGGCGGCGTTGCTGCAGTTGCTGTAGGACCCCTCCACGTCCATGGTGGCCTCGGCCTGCATGGAGTGGTGGGCCCAGCGCTTCATTAAACAGTCCTTTAACATCTTGGGTTTAAAGAGCTTACAGGTTCGACAGGTCCCTTCGACATGATCCTGAGGGAGACAAAGGTTGCACACCAGGTGCTTGTCAACCAACAGGAATTTATTGTTACACTTAGGGCAGAAATTGAAAGGGGTTCTATCCATAATGAAAAGAAATGGCAGCCAGGCGAGAATAATGTATGAAAAGGGGTAAATACATTCTCTAAAATCCTCTCTCCCCACTGTGTGGGCCGAAGGATCCGCCGATGGGAGCCTTCGACTCTCGTTTTCATCACTGCCATCGGATCTTATTGAAAGTCCGTGATGGAAGATATAAAGGATAGGAATAGAAACTAATTTGTATACATCAATGGTGATATGCCGAAAGGAGAACTCCGCGAAATAGCGTCCGTCTACGATGGTGGAAAAAAAGAAATCTGTGGGACATCGACACGTGAAGGACCATGGGTACAGTGGATGTCACACTAGGTATAGTATTACTGGAACGCCCTGTCGACGTCTCTTTTCGAATTACGAAAACAACTAATACTCTGCAGCTTCCACTAGGTGTCGTCCTATGCAGAGCATGTGATCTAATATTACACAAGCCTCAAAAATATATATTTGAAAGAGAACAGACAGCAGCGGTGTCCGGGTCGACAAAGGAAAGTCAGCAGAATTCAAGCAGAATTAAAGACAGACTCCGTCAAATAGACATTTTATGATCCTACCTGAGGGAAGAACTTTGGTGGAAGCGTTTAATAGGAGGCTTGAGACCATCTTGGATTATAGCAGCCACTAAAATTTTGGACCAGATCTTTGCACACGCACCTCTGTGCTAGAGTGAGCCGATACAGATGGTGGGGAGTGTTCTCACTTTGTGCTTTTGCCTCCGCTTTCACCCTCACTATTCTCGTCTTCACCTTTACCTCCATCTTCATTTTACTTTTGAAACCTTATAATTTCTTCACCACTTTGTTTCATTTTTTGATTGGACAAATTTGCTGTGAAATTTCTATTCATCTTCTTGTAAAAATCACTATGGTGATTATATACTCGTATAATAAAAAAATAAAAAAGACATTTTATTGCAGTTTCAGTAAAAAGATCAGACTGAGGCAGCCAATGACCATTTCATACCCTTCCAGGCACTTTATCACACAACAATCAACAGATCCTGTGCACGTGACATAAAAGGTACTCAGACTATGATCTGAAGCATCAACACCATTCAAATTGAAAAGAACAGCCATATATAAATGGTGCAATAAAGGGACGTTATGATTACTAGCAAAATCGCCAGCTATGGTAAGCTATGCAACCATAACTTGCGCCACCGCCATGCACTAACACTGACACCCAGGACCTCAAAGCGGACATCACATATGATATTACTACTGTGTAACAATGCAAATGTAATGTCTGTATAAGGGGTGTATGAAAATAAAGTTTCTCACTGTAGTGACTATCTTACTCCTAGGCCATAGTCCCTTTTCCTCCATACTTGTGGGACATTCCATCCAAAGGGGAAAGGAGCACTTTTAAAAAGCATTAAAAAAGTAACTTATTTTGTCCTTATTCTTACGCGGGTCCACCGCACGTGACCATAGCCCTGCATTCCTGCGCTCCGCCCGGCGTATATCCCTTCAGTACTTTTCTATTGCCAGGTCCAGGACCATTTATCATATAGTGGATACTTGGGGGGGGGGGGGGGGGCGGCGGCAGGCGTTGAGGCAGGTGGGGGGGGGCGATGCTGCGTGGCTGGAAAATGGGCGCCACCTGAAAGTGCTCCGACACTGGCCATTAAACATCCTGTCATCCATCCTGCTTCACCAGTGCTAAAACAATACCGGTTTGGAGCTGTGAACCCGGGGTCCTTCGGGAGTTGCTGCCATAATTCTTCATGGCACGTATTACCGCCCGATTCGACTCCTGGCCGACTTCAATACCGGAGGCGGGAACCTCTAGTCAGCTTGAATAGCCATGCTGGGCATCACGCGATGCGGTGAACCCCCTCTTGTGCCAGCACGTCATTGAGGAGCCCCACATTGACAGTGGCACGGAGACTCGGCCGCAATGTGGACAGTGGAGCGGAGGCTTGGCCGCAGGGAGACCCAGACCTGCACTCCATGTCAGTGCCTCCACTGAGGGTGTAAGGGCAGGCAGACCATGCTGCTACGGTGCACCACAGCGGTACTGGCAATACCCCCATGCCCTCCACACGCACCCTGTGAGTCCCTGCTCCTTCAAGACCAGCCGTGCATCAGACATCCCTTCCTTTTGAGCTGCGGCGTGGTCCCCGGTTCCCCCACCACGTGTCTGAGCGGCTGCTGCACCAGCAGGGGAACCCCTCCTACGCCATTGCTCCCTGTGCCTGGCCCGGCCCGTGTGCGGGGCTGCTGTGGGCTGGTTCATTGGCCCTCCTGTGTTCCGCTTGGTACCCGTGGTGCTCTCAACGCCTCCCTAACTCGACCACCTCTGTGCGCACCACCCAGGGCCTGGCTGCCACACTTCATGCCCTCCTCCCTCCGGAGTGAGGAACGGAACATCCCCTGATGAAGCTGGGTGGTTTGCTATGTGTGCATCCTTTTAATATAAACATCCTTTAACCCAACTGGCTTAAAGCAGTAGGACACACCGTACCTGTAGCTTGGCCTTATGGGACTCTATATCCACCCGTGTTTGCTAGCTGCAAATGTGTACACGAGGAGATGCACGGACTTGACCGCCTGCCTATCCTGTGGTATACACCTAGGGGGGCCCAGCCGTCCCAGGCCTGGTCGGAGGAATACATCGGGCCCTGTTCTGTCAAAGCTACGCCTCTGATCCGCTTCGCTGGAGGACCATTCCACTTCCCAGGCAGCCCTGATCCCTCTCAGGCCTCCTTCGGTTCCAGCCCCGGCAGCGTATTAATGGGACTTAGATTACTCCCCCCATACCCAGCGCTGCATGCTGTTACCTGGGGAGTAGTCTTTGCAATTTATACCATCCTTACTCCACTGGATCCTCGCCCTGCTGGTAACTCTGTGAATCCCGTCTCAGGCCTTGGGCTGGATTTCAAAACTTGATCTGAGTAGTAGCTCATAAAGGTGGGGTGGCCGTTACCTCTGGCTGAATCCACAGCCCCCTCCTTTTGATAACTCCCCAAACATGTGCACCCTTTGGAATGACCGGGCTGCCCAGAGGCGAACAAACATTTTATTCTGGAACTCTGGAGCAGTCCAGCAGTGACAGGAGGACTAACCTTTGGCTTTCTTTGAATAATAGGTGTGCTAAAGAACATACTGATACCGTAGCTAGCGTACACAGTCTCTGCACGGTCACCTGTACTTTGTGCATCCTGCCCCAATCTCTGGATGCCGTGACCCACCCACACTCTGGAGCTGACCACCATATAGGGCTCTCGCCTGACGGGCAGGAACCATTAGGGAAACAAACCTATCCCATTGTGATCCAACCTTTGTGTCAACGACCACATCAATGCCTAACATGAAAGCATTTTGTTGATTAGCTCTCTTCTCTGTATGGGGAACCCTAAGAGACAGTCAAAAAATTATAAGTTACTCACCGTAGCGACTAATGTACTCTTAGTCCCCTTTCCTCCATACTGTATGGGGCGTCCCTTCCAAGGGATGGGAGACGGAACCTTTTTCAATAGAAAAAACCTTCTTCCCCTTTAAATTTAGAGGCGCGCGGGAGTGCGGGCCAGGAAGCATGTGCTGCCCTGACTCTGCCCTCCAGCGCCACACCTCAGTCCCCATCAACGCGTCGACAATAGATTTAACATTGCCTAATGACACCAGTATTAGGGGGAGGTTGGTGGGCGTATGGAGGAAAGTGGACTATGGAGTATGTTAGTCACTACAGTGAGGAACTTATAATTACTCTTACGTTCCGTCCCCTTCCCTACATACTGTATGGGCGACTACAACTGATTGTAGCCCCAAGAGACCCTCCTTAAGCAAATCGGTTCCGGAGAAACCCCCGGTCCGAAAGCCGCATCAGATCTAGAGCCAGCATCCAAACAGTAATGCTTGCATAAAGCCTAGGGAGAGGCCCACGTGGCCGCCCTGCTTATGACTTGCCAAGGGACATGGTGCTGGAATGCGATGGCCGTTGCCTTGGCCCTGACTGCGCGGGCATGCATGTTGGCCGGGAGCGGCTTGTGCTGGCCCTTGCATGCTTCTTTGATGGCAGAGACCATGCGTTGGGATATAGAAAGCCTTAGAGGCCTGATAGCCTGGCCTTGAGCCTCCGAAAGTGACAAACAGGGCGTCTGATTTGTAGAAGCCCTTGTCCTGTCCAAGTAGAATTTCCAGGGCACGCCTGACATACAGGCAGTGCAGCACTCTGTGCTTCGTCCTTGGGATCGGGAAAAAACGTCAGAGGGACTATTTTGTCGTTCAAGTGGAAAGCAGACGGAACATTGGACAGAAATGCTGGTGCGTCCGCAGGACTACCTTGTATATGGTTCAGAGGCGACCAGCGCCTGTATTTCGCTAACTCTACGAGCTGGAGTAAGGCCGACTAGTAGTGCCGTCTTGATGGGGACCATCTGGGATGGCTTCGTAATGTAGAGCAGTGCATTGTCCGCAAAGAGGCAAATTTTGCAGTGTGTGTCACCTATCTGTACCCCCCTGATGGCTTCGTCGCTGCGGACCGAGATTGCCCGTGGTTCCATTACAAGAGCATAAATTAACGGGACAGTGGGCAACCCTGTTGTGTGCCTCGCTCGAGGGGGAACACTCTAGACTCCGTCCCATTCGCTACTACCCTAGTAGAAGGCGAGGAATAAAGCGCGGACATCCAACCAAGCCACCTCGGGCCCATGCCCATAGTTGTGAAAACCTCCCCCATGAAAGCCCAACTGACCCCGTCGAAGGCCTTCTCCGCGTCAAGGGCCAGTAGGAGCGCGCCCTCGTCCCGAACCACCCTGGAGGGGAGCACGTGGAGAGTCTTCCGCATGTTGTCAGAGCCCTGTCTATTTAAAACGAATCCCGCTTGTTCAGGATGTTTCAGGCGGGGAAGGCAGCGCTCCAATCTGGAGGCCAGGATTCTTGCGAAGATTTTGGCGTCCAGGTTTAGGAGCGAAATAAGTCTAGAAGACCCGCATTCCATCTTATCCTTGCCGGGTTTAGGTATCACGGTGATGAGGGCCTGTAAGAACGTCGGGGGAATTGAATCTTGGTTCTTGATTTGGTTGAATAGTTTGGCTAGTGGCTTTAGCAAGACAGATTGGGTCTGCTTATAGAAGTCCGCCGTGTAGCCGTCACCCCCCGGTGCCTTTCCCGCTTTCAGTCTCTTGATGGCACCCCTCCACCTCTTCCTCCGATATCTCCCACTCCAGGGCCTCTAGCTCCACTTCTGACAGCTTAGGCAGAGGGTGTTCTGCCAGGTAGGTACGAATGTCGTCTAGTGATTTGCCTGCCTGTCTGGAGTAGAGTTTGCTATAGTAGTCGGCAAAGCATTCCACTATTTCCTCCCGGCCTTTACGGGTCCCGCCCGCCCCATCCCTGAGATGAGGAACTCCTCTCTCGGCTCTACAGCCTCTGGTTCTTCGTGCCAGAAGGGTCCCAACCCTATCCCCCCATTCGTAGTACCTTTGCTTGGTGTATCGCATTTTCTTGATGACTTCCCCTATAAGGACAGTGTGGAGTTCCTGTCTTTTGCCTTGCATCTCCTCCAGGAGAGCCCCACGGTCCACCCCTGGGAGGCCCAGCTTGGCTCGCAGCCCGCCCAACTACGTGCAGATTTTATTTTCAATTAGGCCCCTTTCACGTTTGCGCCTTGAACCTTCTGCGATAAGGAGGCCCCTGAAGGTGGCCTTTGCAGCCTCCCATACCATGGACATATTGGTCTCGCCAGTGGCATTAATCTCAAAGTAGGCCAACATTTCTTTACCCATGAAGTCCCGAAATACAGGGTCCCTGAGGAGCGTGTCGTTGCATCGCCATCGGGAAGATCTTGGGGAGAAGGGCAGCGACCAATTGGCTATGAGTAGTTCATGGTCGGACCATGTGATGGCTTCTAGCTTTGGTTGTTCCACCGCCCCATTCCCCTCTTCAGAAATCAACAGGTCGATCCTGGTATAGGTGCAGTGCGGAGGTGAGAAAAAGGTGTACCCGCCCTGTGTTTTACGCCAGACGTCCACCCAATAGTGTTCCCTCAGGAGGATTTGCAGGGCCAGGTTGTCTTTAGAGGTCCCCTTGGGTGCCCCCCCCTTCGCAGACCACCAGTCCAGACGGGGATCCGATATCAGGTTGAAATCCCCTCCCAGTATCATGGAGCCCTCTGCCCATTCTTCCTCGAGATTCAAGATCTGGGTAAGGAAATGTATCTGTCCCGAGTTGGATGCGTATAAAGTGGCCAGGGTGATGTGATCTCCCTCATAGGTTCCCTCAATACCCAAGAATCGTCCCCCAAAGCCCCTCTTGGTTTCTACTGCCGTGAGAAGAAACGACTTGCCAAGAAGAATGCCCACCCCTTCCTTTTTTGAGCTCATATGAGAGGCCCAGTAGTTGCTAAGAATCTCTTTCCCCTTTATTTTCGACTCTTTTCCTTGCCTGTAGTGTGTTTCCTGTAGGAAAAGGACTGTCAGGTGTTTGCGTAACATATTGCTCATGAGGGACCTCTTGTTCTGGGAGTTGAGGCCCTTGACATTCAGCGTGCCTATCTTCCCCTCAATCATTTTCATCTTTCATTTTTTGCTCTATAAGCCCCTCTGAGTGACCGCTATCTAGAACCCGTTGTAAGATCAGTGTCCATGATTTGAGCTGGATTTCCCCCTTCCCCTTAACCCCGTCAAAAGCTCCAACCCCTTTCCCCCCACACCCCCTTCCTCCCTCCCCCTTACCCGTCTTGTAGGGCGTTAACCGCCTGCTCCCCTGGAGGGGTTGAAGCTAGCAACAAACCGCCAGGGTCGCTACCCCGGCCCCGGGAAAAAGAATTTTTGGTAAGACATCTTACGTCATGCCTTTCTCCACTACATGTTGAACCTCCAACCCTGGCAGATGAACAACAACTCACATCCCTCTTGGAGTATGTCACAATGTGGGATCGCGTGCTGCCAGCAGTTCTCAAAAGCGAGTCAGAGAGTGTCACACCATAGAACCATAAAACAGCCTAAAAAATGGGCAACATTGCAATTCCGACCTGGGAACTCCCCGCAAACTGTGGGAAAAACATATTGTGCCTCGCAAGATCTTCGAGGGTACGAAGACTGTGGAAGGGCCTGAATCGGGCCTTGGCCTAGTGATTAAGCCTTGAGTGCTGCGTATGTGCTCACGTGGGGTCCCCCCGCTCCGTAGAGGGGTGTCTGGTCTTCCGAAACTTGCGTGAGCCCTTGACTTTGAGCTTCCCCTGAGAGGAGTCCGGGCCCCGAGGGACATGACTGCGATCTCTTTGGGTTCCACTCTGATCTCCAGATGATCCCGCGTGGGCGCCTGTAAGGTCATCAGTGGCCCTCTGAATGTCTGTTTCTGTGACTAGTTGATATCTCTGGCCCTGCCACTCGAACGCTAGGTAGAACGCATGGCCCCAGCAATATCGTACTCCCTTTTCCTGTAGCCATCTGGAGATGGAGCCGCATTTCTTTCTCATCTGAAATGTGAGGGTGGAGAGGTCTTGGTATATTGTCACTTTAGAGTTACGGTGCTGGATATCACGCAAGGTTCTTGCCCTCTCCAGAACCCTGGCTTTGTCTCTGTAGTAATGAAATCTTGCTAGAACCGAGCGTGGGCCCCTACCTCCGCCCCGGTGGACCCTGTCGAGGAGAACAGTTTCACCCGAGTCGGACCCCAGGACAATTCGGATGAGGTCTTGAATTTTGCATTCCAGTCCCACCGGAGTCTCTCCTTCAGTCTCCTCGAGGCCACAAATTCTCAAGTTGTTCCTCCTCTCCCGGTTTTCCATGTCATCAACCTTGAGCTGGAGATCTTCCTCGCAATGTTGCAGTTCCTTGATTCTGGTCTCCATTCGCGTTTCAAGGAGGTCCGTTGACACTTGGTTGTTTTCGACCCCCTCCATTCGGTCTTCTAATGTGGAACTTGGCTGTGAGGTCAGCCAATTTGGCCCCCCATGTCTGTCCTCATACCTCGGATCTCCTCAAGGATCATTTGGATGTTACACTGCATGGCGTTCATATCTGGGGGCTGTGCGGTGGTGGGGCCGGTTTCCATTGTGTGGTGTTTTGGGATGAACTGGTATTTTGCAAGGGTTTCTCTCCAGTTCATGTGGTGTTGTTCGCCTTGGAATATCAGGACTTCTCTGGGTGTTCTTTCCAGGAGGGCCCCGGGGCCCCGAACCGCAAACCGTCGTTTTAGCACGAAGCCTTTTGGTTTTCTTTCAGATGATGGAGCTGTATGCTGGCGTCCAAGCTCCAATCTGTGGTGCACTGCTGTAATTTCGCGAGGAGCGCAGCCTCCCTTGGTCCGGTCTTAAGTCGCTGGGGTTTGCTGATCCGCTGTGGTGTTCCTCCCGGAGAGTCAGGGCGGGCCTCAGCAGGTGGCTGGTGGTGGTTCGAAACCTGAGGTGCCTGCGCCCGGGGGGGGGGTGGGTCCAGCCTGATTTGCCTCCTTGTGTCCCCTCGATGTGGTGGGGCCCCTGCGCTAGAGTAGTGCTCACAGGGGTATGTTGATGGGGGTGCGGATACTAAGGGAGCCTCCCAGGCGAGGAATGGAGTTGTTCTTGGGCCTGTGGCTTCCGCGTGGCGGTCTTGTGGGGCAGCACCTGCAGCATGGGGCAGAGTGCAGCTGATGAACAGGGGTCCCAATATGGAGCGCAGCGTAGTGTGAAGCATGAAACACAGGGCCACAGGACCAGACACCTGAAGGTGGGGCCCGTCCAGGCTGATGAGCGGGCCGAGAGGTGGGGGGGGCCCAGGCACGCACCAGCGACGGCCTGAGCCTGACCCCAGTGTTCACGTGGGCTCCTCTGCCCGCTGTCACTGCCCCAAGAAAGTCAAGCAGGGCGGGCCCAGCAATGGCAAAGGCGGCGGTGTTCCGCAATAGTGAGGGCCGCCGAGGCGGGCCTCTGCTATCGTTAGGGCAGCAGTGGTTGTCTGCGGGTGGGCGGGTCACAACGGTGGGGCCCAGACGCGCTCCCGCGTCGGCCCGGGCCAAATCGTGTCAACGGTACCTGGGTCGGTGGGGGAGACACAGCTCCCCAGGTGCTCTGTGTGACATGCCGCCACTGAAACCGCTCTCGCCGTTCCTCCGCTGCTGGCGGCAGAGTGCCGCTTTTCTCCTGGAGCGGGGGGGGGTAGGCTGCTGGTCAGCGGTAGGGATCTTCAGGGGGCCCGCCCAGCCCTGCGATGTGGTATCGGGCAGCGTTCGTCACGCGAGCGGGCACAGGCAGAGGGCCCGGCTCCTCCTCCCTCAGCTCAGCTGGCCAGCGCACGGTTCTCGGCGTGCAGCCTCCGCGAGAGAGCTTGGGGAAGGGACGCAGTCAGCAAGGAGCCAGCGGGAGAACGGGGGCACCTCTGGAATCCACGCAAACTCCCTCGTGTTCCGGAGCAGTTTCTCTTCTCGAATTATGCTGGGAATCGGGGCTCGTGGATCATTAAGGCATGGTTTATGGCTTGTTTCTGGGGCCATGTGGGGAGCTTGAAGTTCAGGCAGCCATCTTGCCTACGCCCCCTGGTGGCCTCCCCATCAGATATTTTGTGACGATAGGGTTGGAGGAGGGAAAAGTGCCCTCCCCAGAGTCCCTGTAAGCCCCAATGGCTGCGAGGTATGTGCGGCAGGTATCCACCTGCACGCCTGAATGGGCGAGGTGCGCCGAAAAGGAGAGCATATCATCCAAGGTGCACGCGGGGGGGGCGATTTCCTTGGAGTCTGATCCTGGCCCATGCTGTGAGGGCTAGCTTCCCTGGCGCAGGGTGGATGACTCTGCTCCCCTGCAGTGCCAGAAGATGTGCTGGGTCCATCGGGAGGTGAATCGGAGGCACTTCCGAGAGGCTGAGCAGCTCGGAAAACCATGGCCTGTTCAGGATGATGAGAAATTGGCGTGACTCCTTGATTTTGCAAATTACCCTGTGAATCAGGGGAGTGGGCGGAAAGGTGTAAGCGTTCATGCCGGTCCACTGGAGGTGAAATGCGTCGCCCAGAGAGCTGGGGGCCTGACCTTGCCAGGATGCGAACTGGGGACACTTCTTGTTGTGCCAGGTGGCAACCCCAGCTGTTGAATATCTGCTGAATAATGAGGTTGTTTAGCTGCCACTCATAATTGTCCACTCCCAGCCTGCTGAACCTATCCGTTTTTAGGTTGTATTCCCCCGGGAGGTGGACTGCCGTGAGGTAAATGTTTTCCAGGGCCCACTCCCACGTGCTGATCGCCAGTCTGCACAGAGGAGCGGATCTGGTGCTTCCCCGCTTGTTGACGTACATGCTGGTCGAGTTGTCCATCTGGATGAGGACAACCTTGGCCCTTAGAAGTGGTAGGAATGCCCTGAGCGCCAGCCAGATGGCGTTCAGCTCTAGCCAATTGATGTGGTGTTCCCGTTCCTGTCGAGTCCAGGTGCTGTGGGCCAAGGGATCGTCCAGGGTGGCTCCCCAGCCCTCGAGCGAGGAGCCCATGGTGAAGGTGGCCTGAGGAGTGGGCGGCCAGAAGGGCTTGCCCCTCCACAGGTTGCAGTCTCTGGACCACCATGTGAGGTCCGGGTGGAGAGATGGAGGAACGTTGAACATCTCGGATTGAGAGCCCCGCTCCTGGTTCCATGAGGCCTCAAAGTGCAGCTGAATCCTCCTCATCCTTAGTCTTGCGTGCGGAACGGCTAATAGGACCACTGCCCGCTCCTGGTTCCATGAGGCCTCAAAGTGCAGCTGAATCCTCCTCATCCTTAGTCTTGCGTGCGGAACGGCTAATAGGACCACTGCCAGAAGACCCAGGAGATGTTGGTAACACCAAGCCAAGGTAACTGCTCTGCTGAGGAAGTGGGTGGTGGCCCTCTTGATAGCTGAGATTTAGTCCTCCGAAGGGAAGACCTTCTCGTAGCACGTGCCCAGATATGGGCCAAGAATGTTAGATTCTGCGTGGGCTGCAGCTGCGACTTCTTGAGATTGAGCGAGAAGCCCAGATTGTGCTGTGTTTTCATAAAGGCATGTGAAAAGTAGTGAACCGCTTCGGGACATGTAGCCCTGACGAGCCAGTCGTCTAGGTATGGGTAGATGTGGAGGCCCTGCACTCTGAGGAGGGCCGCCACTGCATTCTCGAGTCTGGTAAAGACCCTGGGGGCCGAGTTGAGGCCAAAAGGGAGGACCTTGTATTGGAAATGGCAGCACATGATCCTGAACTGTAAGAACGAACGATGGGGCTGCCAAATTGGGACATGTAGGTACATGTCCTTCAGATCCAGGGAGCACATCCAGTCTCCCTTGTCCAATGTCTCTGCAATAAAAGCCGGCGTAACCATCTTGAAGTTTTGCAGGTGTAAGGAGAGGTTGAGGGGGGGAAGGTCCAGCACAACTCTCAGGCCCGCCTGGTTGTTCTTTTGAATGGTGAAAATCCTGGAGTAAAAGCCAAAGCCTTGCAGGGAGGCTGGGAATTCCTCCACTGCCTGGCTCTCTACGAGCTACCGGATCTCCACCAAATGAGTTGCTGTCCCAACCTGTGGAGGGGAGGAGGGAGCAGAAACTGGGATAGGAAGGCAGTACCCCGTGGATACTACGGATAGGATCCAGGGGTCCACGAAATTCAGGCACCAGAAATGTGCATGGTGAGCAAGCCTGCCCCTCACTGAAGACACGTGGCCCTGAAGGGGCATGTCATGCCTTCTTTCCCTTGGAGGCTGTTGCTGAGGAGGGGGGACTGGAAAAAGCCCTTATTCCACCCCCGTTTTTGTTTGTGCAGGTTTTGAGACAGCGAGCGTTCTGGCTGCCTGGATCTGCGTTCCTGGAAGCCGCGGGACCCTGTGTGTGTACAACCCCTTCCTGAGCGCTGCTGCGATTGAGTGTACCATTTGGGTGTGGTCTTTGTAAGGATGGATAAGACTTAGCTGTTTGTGAGCTGTTTTTCTTCTTGTCCAGCTCTTTGTCTGTAGAGGAGTGGAAGAGGGTCCCCCCCACCCCTCGAACGGTAGATCTAGTATGCGTTCCTGGACATCCGGGTTGAATTTTGTTGCCCGGAGCCAGATGGCACAGCCTGAGGTATCAATATGGGCCACTGTGGATTCCATGAAGTCATGCGCCACCAGCTTGGCCTCAGCTAGCCCCGTCTTAAAACGTGATTGGCTCTGGGTGGGGAGTTCCAGGAGTAAGTCCGCAATTTCCCGCCATAAGCTTTGGTTGGCGGCTGCCAGCATAGCATCAGCGTTGACTTGACATAGATGTAGAGGCGTTGGAATAGAGTTTCTTGCCATATGCCTCCAAGATCTTCTCCTCCTTGCCTAGCAGCGCCACAGAGGAAGAGGCTGAGGACTGGGGCTTGGAGTATAGTGATGCCACAGCGATCACCGAGGAGTGTGGCTAAGGATGGGCCAAAAGCAAGAGTGTATCCCCCTCCATCTGCCTGTACTTGGCATCCAGGCGTCGATTGACCAGCTGGACTGAGTGGGGTTTGAGCCAACCCTTCTTGGCCAGGGAGACTACATCGATCTGCATTGGAAACCCCCGATTTGGCAGAGGGGCATCATGTGAGGACTTCTGCCAGAACACCCTCTGCCGGCTGCTCGACCTCGGGTTGGGGTAGGGGTAGGCTGAGGTACTCCGCCAGACCAGCAAGACGTTCGTGGAAGGCCCTGGCTGAGGATGGCGTGTACGGATCCTCCTCCTCATCTGTATCCTGTGGATCTGGAGGATCCTGTGGGGTGGGGGGTGGAGGGGGGAGTAGATGGCACCGGAGGCTGGGGTACAGGGACCACGGCCGGAGGCTGAGGAGGCGGTGGAGGTTGCGGAGTTGGCTGTGGAGCCAGAGAAGGCGGCTGCACAGGGGGCCCGATGGAGGAGTCTGTGGTGTCGCTAATATGGCAGGAATAACTTCCCTGATGGCGTCCTTGATGAGAACGCCCATCCGAGGTGACTTCATGAGGCCGAGGAACCACTTGAAGAAAACCTCACTGACTTAAGTGGTGGCAGGGGGTGGTGACAGGTAGTGGGGGGCTGCTGAGGTCACTGCAAACCCAGTCCATACGGATGCAAAGGAAATTTGCCCTGCGCATATGAGGGGTAGACTGTAGGCCACGTACCTGGTTGAGGCCAGTCTCACCTCGACACTCCTTCTTCGCCAAACTCCTGGAATGGTGTCGGACGAGAGCCTGTCTGGCACGGCGATCATTTTGTCGAGCTGCCTGCCACGTGCCTGCGCCTTGTTGCTTAGCCCGCTGGGCCCAGCCTCCTCAAAGACTCTTGCTTGTGGATCACAAGGCCTACCGTGCTCCTCGAGCATAGGCCCAGTAGGTGTGGAACCCTCAACCCGGGGGTCGGTAGAGCTGCATTTAGGCGTCCCCTCGGAAGAATTTCTGGTATTAGGGCGTAGCCCCTAGGCCATGGTGCCAGTACAAGGGCAAAACCCCTCGGGTGAAGACCTGGTAAAAGAACCTTCTGGTCCCTCGACACTGTCACCGGGAAGATCCGAGGATCCCTCACCCCAAAGGCTGGTAGCTGCAGCAGCCTCGGTGCAAGCGTTGGTATAAGGACCTGACTGGTCCCTCCCACACGGGAGAGTCCCTGGGAAGGAGTCTCCCTTGCGTGGTGCGATGGAGAATATCAGCCCTACCTTGGGCCTGGCTAGTCTGTTCTTCAGCACTTTCGAGGGCAGCAAGCCACACCATTAACAAGCTGGCCAACTGTGGTCCGGGCCAAGGCAACGTCGGCAGAGGGCGTGGGGGTCTGAAGTTGGGAATAGCCTGTTACAGGCTGGACACCTGCTGAACCCTGTGGAAGTCGACATGCGCCGGGGAGGAGCGTGACGCCCGAGGACCGAGTACCTAGTACCTGAATGATAGATAAGACAAAAAAGACAATGAGAAGAAGTATCTGCGCGTGGAATTACAGGGCCGAATCCAAACCCAGGAACTCTGGTGAATTCGGCCTGTTCCCGTCGACGTGGAAAAGGTGATTGGGTGTGGTGCCGGAGGGCGGAGTCAGGGCAGCATATGTTCCCTGGGATGCGCTCCTGCGTGCCTCTAAATTTAAAGGAGGTGTTATGGAGAATTCTCCTTCTAGGGCTAATTTCCCTCAACTAGTGAGTCCCCCAGCAGCTTTGCTGGATTTCTGGAGTTTATTAGTTCCACCTGGTAAGAGTGTACATCCTTTTCCCACTCTTACATGTGTTTTGGCCTATGTCTTTTTACTCATTGTGTGATCTTGGGCACTGGAGCACACCACTCCAGGTGCCCCTGTTCTTGTACGGGTTACACAGCACCTTCAGTGTAGTAACCCAGGGTTGTCTTTAAGACTTCCCTCTGACTCCATTTCGCTGGCACCGACTACTGTCCCCCAGAGAAAGGTAAAGTTGCCATTTACTTTACATAGTCATTTTTACCACAGACCCAGTACACCCCATCTTACATGGAGTACTGGAAAGGGCTAATCTGTACCCCTTTTCTGTCTGTACCTCCCTGAGCATTGTTTCGCTCTTTTAACATTTAGACTTGGCTGGTGTCAGTGGTATCTACCCTAACTTTTCTACTGCGATTATATTAGATAAACATGGTACTGTTCTTGGCTATTATATTAGCCTCGAACATAAACTCGCTTGACCAAATAGTCTTTCTTTTGGCTCCGGTTGGGTTTATTCGCCATTTCTTTTCGTTAAAGTCCTTCTTGTGTTTTACTTTGCGTGGCAAACTAGGTTTGCCTTCTTTTGGCGGGCTTCTGCAGAGAAGCCCTCCTCTTGGCCCATGGGTGTATAAGGAGGACTGAATGTGAGGGAGGGGTGTAGTCACCCCCTGCACAGGGTATCCTAGGAAACCCAAGTCGCACTTTGCCATGATTGGCTGACGTGGTTGACCCGGCTGGACAACCCCCCATGCTGCGTGATTGACAGCCAGGCTGTGTGAATGGGGGTTTTGTGCATAAAAGGCAGGTCTCTTGGGCTAGAAGTCAGAGTCGCCTCTGGAACTACAAGGAACCGAAGAGAAGCGGAGAGAGCGACGGCTGCTGCAACTACCCCATCCCGGTGAAGCCCTGCTGCAGTCCTGAGCTATCTTCCCTTCAACGACTAAGAGGAGATCCAGTCCGGAGTCTTCTTCCCTTGAGCCTGGTGGGGATAACCAGCTCATCTTCTTCAGCCAGAGATCTCTGCTGTGATCGAAATCGCTGCACACTGCTGTAGTGGTCCGGATAGCCAACTGCTGAGCCTCTCTTGTTTTTAAGGAGCACACCTTTTTCGTTGTCGCTGCTGCCGGCTTCATCCCTTTGTGGTGCAGACCCCCTTCAGACGTTGTCCTTCACAACGAAGCTCCAGGAATTGTGGGTCTGCGGGAAACCAACAGGAACAACTGCCAGGGCACCAGCTGCATCGTTGGAATAAGGTACTGTGCTCTACTCGAGGAAACTGGGTGAATCCCTTTTTCTTCATCCTCATGGCTCGTCCTCTCTTCTTCCCTCCTTATAACTTTTGCTTCCGAACATTGACAATATCCAAGTACTTTTGGGCTATGCTGAATCGTGAACTGTCTAACGGTGTGATCTTCGGTACAGGTCTCCGGTGTCACAAACCTGGCTCCGACCCTTTGACTTTTGAACTCCTGTTCTGCCCAACCTAAATATTGCCTGTGATTTTTGCCCCCAACTCCCTCTGGGTATCTCAGGTGCTAAGTGTGCTTTTGCCCCTGTAGCATTTCATGTCACGGATACGCGTTTATTGAGTAGACCGAACTGTCAAAAAGTGATCGCAACCGTATCCGGGGTCTCATGTTTTGTTCATAACACCGGTTCATTCAAACACAGGGTACTTACCTTGAGACATACTGTACAAAGTGAATTTGTTAGTTGTAGTATATTTAACGTGTGGTTTTGTTTAAAGTTTAATAGAGGTGTTGTGTTTATAACTGAAGGTTTAAAAATAAATATACTTATATTTTTTTACCTGAAACCTTGAGTCAGTGTTTGAGTCACAGTAATTGTGGTCCCTTTGTGTAATCTCTGCTACTGCTCATATACTCTTGAGATGAGCCTGGCTGCTCTGCTACCACTATAACTTGGTAGTAGGGGCTTGTACCAAAGGTAAACTTGTATTGCCACCTGTAGTCTTAATTGTGTGTAGTGGTCCCTAAGGGCACTGCACAGAATTCTGCATAACAGAAGGTTTATTCTGGTGAAACCGATTCCATCTCCCGTCCCTTGGAAGGGACGCCCCATACAGTATGGAGGAAAGAGGACGGGACGTAAGCCCATGGAACAATATGCCAGGTCTGGTCAGTCCCTGCCACCCCCCTCCAACCTCCCTCGTCCATCACACCTGGACGTTTCAGCGCTCAAACGCTCCTGGCCCTGAAGGGAAGCACAAACAACCTTGGGGCTAAAATAGATGCACTCACCTGCAAGGTGGACGTCTCAGCAGTCCAGATTGAAAAGCTGTGTGGCCGTATGTTTGAGGCGGAGCAGCGCATTGGGGAAGAAGAGGACAAGAAGGCAGTCCTCCAGTGGGAGGTGGCAACCCTACAACAGAATATCAAGAGGGTGATGTCCAAGAACGATTATTTAGAAGGCAGGTCCAGGAGGAATAACATCCGCATTACAGGAGTGCCTGAGTCCACTCCCATTGACAATGCAGAAACCTTTGTTGAAAAATTCCTCCTGGAAATCCTGGATAATCCTCTGGTCATCCGCGTGTACATGGTGGAGTGGGCACATAGATCTGTGGCGGCCAGGCCCCCACCTGGGGCCCCAGAACGACCAATTATAGCCCGTATCTTCAACTACCGGGATCAGGACATCCTCCTTCGTGCGGCCAGGGAGAAGGGTGAGCTGCGTTGGGGGATCGGCAACGATCAGACTCTTCCCCGATTTTTGCCCGCAGGTACAGGACCAGAGGAGATCTTTTCAATCAGCCAAGAACATCCTCAGGAAAAAGGACGTTAGATGCTCTATGCTATTCCCGGCTAAACTGCAGGTAATCCTGGATGGCAAGACAAACTTCTTTACATCCCCGGAAGCTGCGGAACTGTTTGCCAGACATATACCGGACCCAAGATCCTCCCCTCATGGCAATCCGTAATATTCCGTATCGAGGGCTGTCCTAACAGCTCCATCTCACTGCTACATTTTCGTACAGCAGTAATATCATACCTTTACATACTACAGATATTCTGCCCCCTTGAGGGGCTACAGCGGAGAATATGAGACTTATCTGGCCGATGTTGCATGGAGCATGCCTAGCTGATGCAACACCCCCCCAATGCCTATTGGCAACCCCATTGGTTTACTGTTGTTCAAGCCACTGTGTTTCTGGGTTTCCAACCTCTTTGTAGCAGGGTTGGCAGGAGTGGGATATCGGGTGCCGGTCAGTTCCCTTTTCTGGCGTGGGTGGGGGTTGGAGGGTGGTTGGACCGGTTGGATTGGGGAACAATCTGTATTTTCCTTTATAGTTAAGGGGGTTCAGAATTGCCACTCGAAATTTGCCATTTTTGGAAACCAAGGTTCTACGAGTGGAGATGGGACACTACGGGTTATGCTCACCTGCTTGTGGCCGGGGTTTGGGGTATGCTGATAACGAGTATCTTGGTCTTCCTTCTATGTGAACGTTACCTGATGTGATGCAAGAACACCAAGTGATATTTAATGTAATGACTTGGAATATAAGGGGATTCACGAATGCAAAGAAAGTGCATCTTGTGGCGAATTACGCAAGGAACCATAAGGCTAATATCCTATGTTTACAGGAGAGACACCTGGCACAAGATAAGCCGCATAGCCTGTCTGGGTGGGGAATTCATAGATATGGCTCATCTTATTCGACTTATTCACGTGGGGTCGCCACATACGTTCACCAATCGTTGGAGCTTAAATTGCATGCCAAAATTGGGGATGAAGATTCCTGATGTTAGCGGGTGAAATTCCAGGATGGAAGATAGCAATAGTCAACATATATGCCCCGAATGCTGACAACCTGGAATTTTTCCAGACCTGTGCAACCCACCTACATGCATACCAATACTATGAAATAGTATGGACCACAGATTTTAATCTGTCTCTATCCCATATCCTGGACAGTAATGGTATCATTGAACTTCGCCCACAATATCAAAGAAGCCTGTATCCTTCCCCGCTCCTTATCAGACCATTCCTGACTGTTGGTTGAGATCACTGGGGATTTGCGCTCCCCCAGACATTTGCGCTGGTGTTTCAGAGCCCGTGCCTTGGAGGATGTAGTGTTCTGGGAAGAGATCAAGTGCAACATCCAATCCTTTTTAAAAAATCAATACAGGGTCAGTATCAGATCCTAGAATGGTGTGGGAAACATTTAAAGTGTTCCTTAGAGGATGCTGTATCGCAAACGAAAGTGGAGTGCTGAAGGCTATTCGGCGCTCCATCACCATCCTCGAACAGGAGATCAAGCATCTGGAAACACAACAAGGGCTCAGCGATACCTGTGAGGGATGGACCCGACTGCAAGCCGCCAGAACCAAACTGATTCTTCTAGCCGAACAGGAGGAGCGCTACCTGGGAGATCCGATTGCAGCCACCAAATAAGCTGAGGGCGATCACGCCATTCGCACTTTAGCACATGTGATCCAGCAAGAACACCGTTTAGAGTCCATACTGGAAATAGAAGGCCCGGTGGGAATTTGACCAGAGATAATGAGCAAATGACACGTTCCGGGACTATTATGAAAGACTTTATACCTCACAGACACCACTGAGGAATCCACCTCTAAATAACTTGATAGGGTTGCCCTAGGTTGGCTGGATCCAGCTCTGGGTGCGGCACTAAGCGAACCCTGCTCAGATGAGGAGTTCCGGAAAGCTATCTTTTCCCTCCCCAATGGCAAAGCCCCTGGGCTGGACGGTATTAGGGGCAAATTATACAAAGCATTTCCTGACCTATTAATCCCCCATTTATGTGTCATGTATGAAGCCGCCAGAGTAAATGGGACACTACCGGAATCCACCAGAACTGCCCTTATCACGGTCCTCCTAAAGCTCTCCAAAGACCCACGTGCATGCCCCTCGTACAGAGCATTAACAGACAGGATACTCGTGAAGATCCTAGCAGATGGGGTACTTCCACACATACCTGATTTAGTCCTCCCAGACCAGGCAGGCTTTTTCCCTGGCCGCTCAACCCAGAATAATCTACGTCGTCTGTTTTCACTCATCCATAATATAGACCCAACCATTCCTGTAGTAGCCGCCACACTAAACACTGAAGCTATTCGACTCGGCAGAGTTGCCCTTTCTTTGAGGTTCTCCAGAGAATGGGATTTAGCATTGCATATCTCAGCTGGATCAAACTGTTGTACTCTGCCCCAATAGCTCAAATGTAAACCAATCGTACATTATCGCGGAGCATATACCCGACAAGAGGGACTCGTCAGGGGTGCCCACTCTCTCCAATCCTTTTCGCATTGACTATTAAACCTTTAGCATGCGCTATCAGGGAGTTTCACGCCCACAGAGAAGTGAAGGAACAAGTTACTTACCTGCAACTGTTCTCCAGCATGGGTCTGGTATGGATTCACATGCTCATGAATATTCCCCGTCAGGCTGGGAATCCTCGGTAAAGAAAAAATAAGTTTCAGTTTCGTTTCTGAACTCTCTTTCTACTAATAACCAATCACTGGTCTCTGGGTCATACTGCCCCCAGCCAATGACTGCCCTCTACCTAAGCCCCTCTGGCAGCCATCTTCAGATTTGGTAGCACGTAAAGTGGCAGTAGGACCAAGAAAAGAGCCACAGAGGAGTTGGAGGGAGGGTTCACATGTGAATCCATGACAAACCCATGCTGGAGAACAGTTACAGGTAAGTTACTTGTTCCTTCTCTAGCATGGGTTCTGGCATGGATTCACATGCTCATGAATACAAGAATACAAAGCAGTACCCACATGCACAACCACGGAAGGTGGCAAGGCTCAACATTAAGCATTACATCAACTCAACATTAAGCATCTCTTACCTCCTCACCAGGCTCACCTTCAAGCGAACAGGTTGCGCAGCACTACCTGGCCGACTCTGGACTCCTCCCTGGAATCCCAGTCAACGCAGTAGAACCTCGTGAAGGTGTGTGTCGACCTCCACGTAGCAGCCCTGCAGATGTCCAGCAGGGGTACACCAGATAGGACCGCTGTGGTAGCAGCGATCGCTCTGGCCGAATGGGCTCTCGGAAGGCCGGGCAGCAGTCGGTTTGCCAACCGGTGACAGTGCATGATGCAGCCGGAGAGTCATCTGGAAATGGAAGCCTTCGAGAGGACCTTCCCTTGATTCACAGATCCAAAGTTCACAAACAGATGTGACGTCTTCCGAAAACTCTTTGTGCGGTCCACGTAGTACTTCAGCACTCTAGCCACATCCTGCAAGTGCAAAGTCCTCTCAGCCAGCTACTAAGGCAACGGGAAGAAAAGGGCAACACCAAGGGCTTGTTGAGATGGAAGTCCAATGGCACCTGGGGCATGAAGGAGGGGTGCGTCCCCAGCACTACCCTCGTCTCGTGGAATGTCAGGTATGGAGGTTTACAGGAGAGGGCCTGGAACACTCCCACTCGTGCGGAGGTGATGGCCACAAGAAACGCTGTCTTCCACGATAGGAACTTCAGCGGTGCCGAATGCAAGGGCTCGAATGGGGGACCCATGAGCCTGGTCAGCACCACGTTGAGCTCCTACGCCGGGGCCGGAGCCTTCACTGGAGGGAACGAGCGGAACAGTCCTTTCATGAACTCCTTCACCAGGCGGTGAGACCACAGCGCCGACCGCCCCCGGAGTTCTGGTGAAGCGGGAGATAGCCGTTAGGTGGATCTTGATGGAAGCATGCGCCAGCCCCGCCTTGGCCAGTGACAGCAAGTACGGCAGCACTTGAGGGGCCGTAATCCGTAGAGGGTTGATTTTCTGTGCAGAGCACCAGACAGAGAACCTCTTCCACTTATGTCCATAGCACTTAGGAGTTGAGGACGCCCTGGCCTTTGCAAGTACCTCCTTGCAGTCCGCCGGGATATCGTAGCCTCCGAACTCTAGTGCTGCAGGAGCCAAGCCTGCAGGTTCAGTGATCCCGGGTCGTGATGTAGGATGGCGCCTCCTTCCCTGTCGAGAAGGTCCGCGTCCGTCAACAGTTTGACTGTGGGGGACGCTGACAAGTCCAGATGGTCCGGGAACCATATCTACCTCGGCCACGCCGCTGCGACGAGGATAATCCTGCACCGGGACCGTTTGAGTTGACTGACAAGTCACAGAAGTAGAGGCAACGGAGGGAACGCATACAGGAACAGGCCGTCCCAGGGGAAGGAGAATACATCGCCAATGCTCCCCGGCTGGGGAAACCTGCTGGTGAACCTCCGGCACTTGGTGTTCGTCGCCGTCGCGAACAGATCGATCTGGGGATTGCCCCACCGTCTGAAAAGGAGATCCACTTGGTCCTGCCGAAGTTCCCACTCGTGGCAAGAGCACAGGTCCCTGCTGAGTGAGTCGGCAACAGTGTTTTTCACTCCTGCCATATGAAAGGGTACCAGGAACATCACTTGGGCGATGTCCCAGTGCCACAGATCCTGCACTTCCCTGGATGGGGATCTGGTACCTTGCTGCTTCCGGATGTAGAACATTGTGGTGGTGTTGTCATGAAGATCTGTACCACTATGCCCTTGAGGGACAGAAGGAAAGATCTGAGCCCAGAACACGGGCCGGAGCTCCAGGTCGTTGATGTGCAGGGACCTCTCCTCCGGGAGCCAGAGGCCTCTTGAGTGGAGATTTCCGGTGTGCTACCTACCCATGCCTCCAGGGAGGCGTCCGTCTCCTGGTGCGCTGGGGTCTGGAAGTCCATGACCGCCGCGAGGAGCGCGCTGCAGCCCCACCACCGGATCGCTTGACGGAAAGTCTCGTTGAGCGGGATCTTGTCTTCGAAGTTTCCCCTCGCTTGCATCCAACGGGCGTCGAGGAACTCTTGCAGTGGCCGCATCCGCAACCTGCACAGACACACTAGGAAGATGCAAGATGACCACATGCCGAGCAGGGATTTGATGGACCTCACCTTGGCTACCTCCATGGTCAACAGCCGTTGTACCTTGCCTAGGATGGCCCTCGTCCTTTCCTCTGACGGAGAGGCCAACCGTGCCACAGTGTCGAGTTTGGCCCCCAGGAACAGGGCGTCCTGTGACGGTACTAGGTGGGATTTTGCAAAGTTGATCAAGAATCCCAGCTCCGTAAGCAGGCGGACGGTCTTTGCTGTGTGGTCGACTGCCAGTTCTCTTGACTTTGCTCGGATGAGCCAATCATCCATGTAGGGGTATACGGAGCTGCGCCGCCACCAGGTGCTTGTTAAAGACCCTTGGAGCCGACTTCAACCGGAAGGGCAGGGCCTTTAATTGGTATTGCCGTCCTTGGACCATGAACCGTAGAAACTTTCGGTGACTTTTGTGGATGGGGACGTGGAAGTAAGCATCCTCCAAGTCCAGTGACAATAGGAAATCGCCTTCCTCCAGCTGTCAAAGCACGTGCTGAAGGGTACCCATCCGGAATTTGTGCCTTGATGTATTTGTTGAGACGTCAAAGGTCCAGGATGGCCCGCCAGCTGCCGGTGGTCTTTCGGACGAGGAAGTACCGTGAGTATACTCCGGAGCCTCTTTGGGACGAGTTCTATCACGCATTTTCTCAGCATGGCTCGTACCTCCAGAAGCAGCTGTGGAACATGGTCTGCTTTCCTGGCCACAGGTGGGAAACAGGGACACTTCCTTTGGAATTCCAGAGTGTGCCCGTGGGCCAGGGCATCCAGCACCCAAAGGTCGGTGGAGATGGACTCCCACACGCTGACTAATTTCGCCAACCAGCCTCCCACCGGGGTGCTTAGGTGGGGGCCCGACGCCACGGCCGGTTCAGTCCTGTTGCTTCGCCGAGGCCTTGCCACCTTGGGCTCCTTGGCGACTACTACGGTATCCACCCGGGTTGCTGCAGCCTCTGTAAGCTTCCTGCGACGAGGAACGGGCAGCTTGTCGGTACGACGATGCACAACCGCAAAATCCTTTGGAGGCACCTTGGGATTTGCCTCCAGAGGTCCGAAAGGGCGGCCGTCGTCGGTGAAGAGTGCCCAAGGCACGGGCCATCTCAGTGTCTGCTTTGATGGCCTGCAGACTCTCGTCCACCGCTTTCCCGAACAGGTTTTTCCTGTCGAAGGGCATGTCCTACCCTGGTCTGAACGTCTTGACGGAAGTCAGTGGCCTTGAGCCAACCGCGCCAGCGAAGGCAAACTCCATTGCCCATCTGGCGAAAACCTGTGTCGGTGATGTCCGTGGCCACTGTGATGCCGTGGTCCGACGCCACCTCGCCTTCCTGTAGGCTTTCAAGGGCCTCCACCCTCTTGTCTGGCAGGAAATCCAGGAGGGGAGCGATCTTGAACCACAGCTCGCTGTCGTAGCGTGCCACGATCACGAGGGCATTGGCCGCTTTGATGGTCATCGCCGCCGACGAGATGACTTGTCGTCCCATGGCGTCCAGCTTCTTCCCCTTGCTGTCCGGTGGGGAAGTGGAAGTTGATGCCGTCACCCCTGCCGATTTCTTCTTGCCCGCCACAGAGCCAACTGAATCCCGGAGATGGCTGAGCTCTGGAGGCACATAGGGGCGGAGTCCGGGACCCAGTATTTCTTCTCCTACCGATCCCTCTTCGCAGGAGCCGTGGATGGGTTCTTGAGCAGCAACAGCCCTTCATCCCAGATGTCGTCCAGTAACGGGACTGAGAGGACGGTCTTCCTCTTGGCCGCCCGTCGTTGGTAGAGGAAACCTTCCTTTTTCTGCTCTTCAGAACAACGCTGGAAAAGCTCAGGTGATCATGGCGTGAAAAGAGACAATTTCGTCGGGAGGGAATGCCTGGGCAGGGGGTGATGGGAGATCTGCCCCGTCGTGTCCATGGTTGTCATCCGTTGTCTCCGTTCCAGTCTCATCCCTTGGTGGAGAGGAGGGAGGTGAAGGCTGAAAAGGAGGCGGGATGGTGGATTCACCTCCACTTGTTCGGTGGGCTCCCCGACGGTCCAGACGCTGCTGGATTGTCCACTGGGGGTAAGGGAAACCTTGTCCTGATCTCCGTACACAGGGTCTGGATAGCCATCATAATTGCTGCCGAGTGGTCCTGTGGTATAGGCATCGGTTGCAACGGGAGTGACGGCAGGGGCCTGGGCTACTCCACGGCCTGCGGTTCCTCGTCGGCTCCACCGTCACTCTCTTCGTCTGCCTCGTCGGGATCCCTCCAATAGGGTCGGACTTCCTCGAACTTCTTGTCCAGGATCTTTTGGACGCTAGCCAGCTCATCTTCAGAGGTGGTATCTGTGTCCGATAAGACTACCGTGCCCCCCTCTTTCTCGTCCCGGGGTTTCACGGGGGTCTTCGATAGGTTGAAAAGATGATTCCCTCCAGGGTGGCAGGGAAACTCTAGGCCCAGAAGTTGACTCCACTGGGGTAGCCTCCACAGGCTTCGCCAGGGCCACCACGATTTCCTCAATCGAGGCCTTTGCCGGATGAATCAGGGCCTTCACGACCTTGGGTGTGTCTGAGGCCTTCACCTTACGGGGAGGGTCACTGCCTCGCCCCCCTTGGCTTTATCTGTCAGGATCTACCAGGGCTTCTCCCGAAGCTTACCCGGGTTCTCCGACTTCCTTTTCCCCCCGAGCCGGACGGTTGGCTCGTGGCTGATGGCGTCTGGGACGTTGCGCCCTGCCTGGCAGCCTGAAGAACCCGAACCAACATCGCTCCCGTGCCTGCGGACTCGCAGTGCTTTGCTTTTTGTTGGGCCCCCGTCGCTGCAGCGCCCTTAAAGGTCTTCGAAGACTGCTCGGATTTCTCACCTGCTGCAGGTCTCTTCCTTTCCAGCCAGTGAGTCGAGTCTTACGGTCCTTCAATGTCCGGGTGGACATGTTCTTACAGAATGCGCAGTCCTTCACGTGAGGCTTATCGTTGTGAAGGCAGTAGAGGCACCGGGAGTGCTCATCCTCAAAGACATTCTGTAATCCATATCCAGAGCAGTCCCTAAACAGCTTGGATCCAGTAGGCGTTGTAGCTCCTTTGTCCTGGGCCATGTGCACGCGGGGTAGGCCTCAAAGACATTCCGGAATCCTCCAAGAAGGGAAGCTCGACATAAATTCACCCTTGAGGGGCATGGAAAAATTCAGAAATGGGTCCCCGTTGATCGGAAGAAGAATCGGTGGAGCTTAACTCTAATTGACTGAGAAAATAAGAGAAAACTCTTAGGAAAAAGGCAAAACGCAATAAAAGCTCGCTAGCTATATCACGAGGAGGCATGCTGCCGGGACACACCCAAACCTGGAGCCTTGGCCTGCAGCCACTCATTGAGATGCCTGTGCCGATCGATCAGCGTGCGGGGTACCATATCCTGACAAGACACAGTCATCCTCCACATGTGTCGGGTCAGAGTGCAGGCAGTAAAGGCACAGGGAATGTCTGTCGCCCGAAAAGACATTCTGTAGGTTGCAGCCAGGACAAACCTTGAAAAGAGGCGCAGAGTCCTCCTTCTCATCCGCCATGTCCACGTAGGCCTTGAAGAAGCTTCTGGAATCCTCCAAACGAAAACGCGATGAAATTCACCCTATAGGGGCCCTGAAGAATCCAAAAACAGGTCCCCGTTAATCGGAAGGTGGATCAATGGAGCTTGAGGCTCGATTGACCCAAAAAAAAAATGGCAGTAAAAGCTTGAGGGCTATAACACAAGGACTCCCAACATTTTAACGTGCAGTAAAAATCTGAAGAGGGCTTAGGTAGAGGGCAGTCATTGGCTGGGGGCAGTATGACCCAGAGACCAGTGATTGGTTATTAGTAGAAAGACAGTTCAGAAATGAAATTGATTTTTTTCTTTACTGAGGATTCCCAGCCTGACGACTGGGAATATTCATGAGCATGTGAATCCATGCCAGACCCCATGCTGGAGAATATATAGTCTCACCTCTCCATCATCTCCCATTGCGCAGATGATATGCTGCTGTATGTAAAACATCCCAAAACCAATATGACAACTTTGGTGGAGGAGATAGCTTTGTTTGGCTCCTTCTCTGGCTTGAAGATAAACTGGTCCAAGTCTGAAGTACTCCCCCTCACCCCCTTTGTGCTCCAATCCGACATACCCGAAGAGTTTAGGTGGTGCCCAGAAGGCATCCGCTATCTGGGTGTACAGGTGACCATCTCCCTGTCCACTCTATTTCACTAAATTACATTAAAACCCTAGAACAACTTGAACACAAAGTTGATCTGTGGAACCGTCTCCCCCTTTCACAAGCAGCCTGTATGGCACTGGCCAAAATGGTGGTTCTTCACAAATGTTTACATATCTTTAAAAATGTCCCCTCATGGCCACCAACCACATTCTGGTCCCGGCTTAGGAGCTTGATTTGCCTCGCATGGGCGGTGCGACAAGCAAGAATATTATATGCCACCCTGATCTTACCATACAAGCAGGGAGATCTGGACTACCCGGATATGTGGTCCTACTATTTAAAAGCACCGATCCAGTACAATGTATGGTGGTGGACCTCGATCCTGCTTGAAAAACGCCACCTCCCATCAGGACTATGTCAAGGGACTTCTCAGGGATTCCTTGGTGAGAAAGGAGAGAACTGAAATGCAACCTGTAGCCACTACACTGAGGGCCTGGAGTACCCTGCGCGGGAAATGACACATCAGGATTAGTTTTCTCCTGACATGGCCCTATTTCAATCTAGTGGAGTCCCCCTCACTCATGAACATATTTTACGCCAACATGTTGAGACGTTAGGGATCACCACATTGGGCGATCTCTGGTATCAGGGGAAATTTATAACATGGGAAAACCTGAAAAGTAGGTGAATGCACTGCGGTTACCATATCTTCTAATACGTGAGGTGATCCGGGCCAAATGGTCTAATTTCCCAGTAATTTCCCGCCCCCCCCAATCCTACAGTGCGTCAGTTTCCCTAACAGACACAAATTAGTTTCTACCCTATATAAAAATATTAGATCACAGAAGATGTTGTCAACACACACCTCTAAGACTAGGGGGGATATGGCAGTGGGGAAGGCCCTTACCGAGGAGCAATGGACACAGGTCTGCCTACACGGTCTGCCTTCACACTCGCACCATCTCCATGAATACTCGTCTCTGCCTACTAAATTTTAAATGCATTCATCAGATGAATTACTCCCCAGTTAAACTCCACAGACTCTATCCAACTAGGTCCTCACAATGCATTAGATGTAGGTCAGATAATACTGACTTTATCCACGTTGCCTGGAACTGCCCCTTGATACGCCCCTTCTGGGATCGCATGAAAGACTACCTGTTCGAAATGTTGGATGTCCGTAACCTAAGTTCTCCCGAAACCTGGCTCCTTCACCTGCGTGACCTGGACCCTAGGGATAATGTGAAACTGATAGTGATGGCCTCAGTGGTGGCCAGACTAATGATTGCAAGGACTTGGTGGTAATGCAGACCACCCTCTTATGCCAAATGGTTTAACTATATGAGCATGTGTGAGAAGAAAGACCCTATACGCCTCTTCATTCCATATGGACGACAGGCCAAAAGCTTACTGGCTCCCCTTAAGAAGCTATGTGAAACAGACCCAGGACGACTCACGTCCAATCACCCCGGGTGACAAAGGGTGAGCCTTCCTCTTTCTGTCCACGACTCTTCCCCTAGTGTTACCCACGCAATCCTTGTATCCATTAGAATACGTTTGATTCATTGGCACTTCCGTTTGAGGTTGGGGGGTGCGTTTGGGGGGTGTTCATTCTTTCTCTACTTGTTTTGCTTACTGACACAGTGTAATTGCTACTTTTGTTTGCTGCCTGCTTTCAATTAAAATTTAATGAAGAAATGTTTTAAAACACAGTAGTGGATACTTAGAGGGGACGGTGGGCAGGCATATGGAGGAAAGGGGACTATGGACTAGGAGTAAGATAGTCACTACGGTGAGTATCTGTCATACTCCTACATCCCGTCCCCTTTCCGCCTTACTTGTGGGAGATTCCCAAGCACTGACCATAGGAAATACGGGTGGATGGAAAATCCCTTATTGGAAAAAATTCTGAACAACTGCCTGGCCGAAATTGGGCATCAGCCAGGATCTCAGGTCAAGATAATGTCTGCAAAAAAGCTGATGGGGAAGCCCACGTAGCAGCCTTGGCTATGGACTCCCAAGAGATGTATTCTTGGAATGTAACAGCAGCCGCTTTGCCATGGACCAGATGGCCATGAATGGCCTTTGGGGAGCTGAAGGCCCTGAATTTTGTAGGCCTCGGAAATACATGAAGCTATCCAACGAGAGATGGACGCTTTCGCGGCTGGTTTCCCTTTAGTGTCAAACGTAACAGAGTTGTGGAGAACTTCTAGGTTTGCTTGTTCTGTTAAGGTAAAACTTCAGAGCACTTGTGACATCTAGATTGTGTAAAACTCTCAGCATCAAAGAGCTTGTCAAAATGGCCGCTTCAGACCGTGTGGGATGAAATGCCATTTTGTCACTGCCTGAAGTGGCCTGTGTCACAGGTTTTAGTGAGACCATTTTCTCTACAGGGATTGTAGGGGCTGTTGGAGCGGTTTTAGCCCTTTGACAGGGAACCTCAGCAGAGCCGGTACTAGCAGACCCAGAGCACCTTTCAGCCCTTTTGGTTTCTGCAGAAGAATTAGCCCTCAGTGAGGGAACCTCGGCAGGGCCAGTGCTTGATTACTTGGAGCCTTTGCCCCGTTTCTTTGCCTCCTCAGCAGGACAGGTACGACCACAAGATTTTCTGTGGTAAAGCTTAGGGGCACACCAGTAGCCAGAGCTCCTAAATGGAGCCCCTCGATCCTGCTGGTCTTTGAAAGAGACCCTGATTGGGCATCCTCTGGGTTTTACCCTGGTACTTTAGTCACTTAACAGGAATCCTTGAGACTAAGCTTGGTACGTTTAGTCCCGGACTGAGAAACCTCGGGAATCACCCCGGTTGAGAAGCCCCATAAGCGTTGGGCTTAGTGTTAGTCCCCAGATGTGCAACCTTGGAGGATCTTCTGTGACGGTCCACCACGCCTCCAGATGAGACGATATACGTCCTCCAACCGGAGTCTTGTGTGACCGATGGAAAACAATTTGGATGACTTATCGGGGGAGGGACCACCTGTTGCAGAAGAGGAGGCTGATGACCAAGAGAAAAACCAGCCACTTTGCCTTTGCTGCTTGTGAAGAGGTAGACCAGAGCTGCCTCCTGCCCGGTGTGCTGGACACGCCCGTGACCCTCTGAAAACTGAGAAGGACCGTGTATGGGTCCCCAACCTCTGCATATAGGCCGCTTTAGCTGGGTGTTTGGCAAGGACCAACAAAGATTTAGCCGTTTGCTTGCATGCCTTTGTTTTATTGAGTTCCCCATTGTGGAGGAGTGGCACAGCTATTTACCTTTGAAGGGAAGATCAAATACTTCATCACAAACCTCATTCGAGAACTCTGTATAATGCAATCGTGCTTGGCTGGAGCGGTCTACTCCAACCATAAAGGCACCGAGTAGAAGTTTCTACATGATGGGCCGCGGGCTCCAGCAGGTCCTGAGCCAGAACTCTGGCATCGGATAGGCCCTCTTTAAAATGCCAAGGGATACATTCCTGAAATTCGGGAGCTCCTTCCACAGTTTGAGATAAGCCGCTGCAAGGATGACACGCAGGAGGGTATGAGACTGTAGCAGCGGAAACTGAGCACTCCAATCCATTGGAGGGCAGAAAGGATTACTATTGTCCACATTCTGTGGAAAATGCTGCTCGGCCCAAATATAGGCCCCCTCTGCACCAGCCATTGTGAAACGTTGGTGCGAAAGAGCTCATCAAAGTGGTCACCTCGGACGACGTGGGTTGCACGGCCATTTTGTCACTGCCCGAGGTGAACTGCGCCACAGGTATCAGTGAGGACATTGTCACCACAGGGGTTTGAGGGGCTTTTTTTTATCCATTTTAGCCTTGTGACAGGGAACCTCGGCAGAGCCGGTACTGGCAGATCCAGAGCGCTTTTGAGCACCTTTGTATTGTGCAGAATTATTAGCCCTCAGTGAGGGAACCTCGGCAAGGCCAGTACTTGAAGACTTAGTACCTTTGCCCTCCTTTTTTGCCCCTTCGGCAGGATCGGTTCAACCACAAGACTATGTGGGAAGGCTTAGGGTCACTCCCCCATAGCCAGAGCCCTTGTAGGAGGCCCCTCGATCTTGACAGTTTTAAATATAGCCCTAGTAGGCGATCCATGGGGATAACCCTGGTGCCTTCAGTCACTGTACAGGAAACCTCAAGACTAGGCTCGGCACGTTTAGTTACAGACTTGGAAACCTCAGGAATAACCCCGGTCAAAACAGCTCCAGAAAGGTTGGGCTTAACTTTAGCCCCCCGACTGGGAACCTCGGATGAATATTGGGTCTTGACAGCCCCTTGACAGGGGGCCTCGGCAAACTCCGGAATACAGGTTAGATGCCTTTTTGGGATACCTCAGGAGAACCCTGGTACCAGAGCCACTTGGGCCCCTCCCGGAACGAGTAGACCACTAGAAGGAGTCCCCTGGCCGGGGTACCCTAAAAAGGAAGGAACTTTTTCAGGGGCTTTTTTAATCCATTTTATCCTTTTGACAGGTAACCTCGGAAGAGCCGGTACTGGCAGATCTAAAGCACTTTTGAGCTCCTCAGTGAGGGACCATCGGCAGGGCCGGTACTTGAAGACTTAGTTCAGGCATTTTGCTCTCCTTCTCTGCCCCCTCAGCAGGATCGGTTCGACCACAAGACTGTTTGTGGGAAGGCTTAGAGAAACTCACTGAAGCCAGAACCCACAAAGGGGGCTCTAAAATCCTGCTGGTCTCAAATATAGTCCCAAGAAGGGGACCCAAAAGGACAACCCCGGTATGTTTAGCCACCTTGAAAGGGACCTCGAGCCGAGGCTTGGTACACTTAGTTCCAGATGTGGAAACATCAGGGCGGACCCCGGAGAAAATAGCGCCAGAAGAACAGGGCTTAACCTCATCGCCCATAAGGGGAACCTGGGATGAAGGTCAGGTTTTGGCAGGCCCTTTACAGGGGGCCTCGGAGGATGCTGGTGCGCCTGTTAGAACCCTTTTGGGACACCACAGGGATATCCCTGGTGGCTCTTTGAGCCCCTCCCTGACCCGGAAGACCCCGGACAGGAGTCCCCTGGCTGGGATGCCCTGAAAAGGAACAAACTTACTGGTCATACTTTTTTTTTTTTTTAAATAGCTGTAAATGTGGTGGAGGAACATGTTGGAACACTTCCACCAACCTGACAAGCCTACGCTGGAGTGCCCGGATGGAGATGAATCACAAGTCCCAGCTGTGTTCCAGCCTAAGCACTCCAGGCAAAGAGTGGGGATCTGCCCTAGCAAAGCAATGTTTGCAGGATGAACAGAACACAAATCCCTGAAACTCCGGCATAGACAGAGGAAGGGATGACTGTGGAACCAGAGCAGGAATGAAGGACAAGGGAACAAAAAGAAACATATTCCCTGCAATGCAAGTGCGCCAGAATCTGGCCGCACAGAGAAATGGACTGAAGGATGATGCGTGGGGCGGAGCTCAGGAAGGCGGGGCTACTGTTACATGCGGTGGCACTGCAGCAAAATAAAAGGACAAAAAATATTTTGATGCTTTTAAAAAGTATTCCGGTCATGTCCCGTTGGACGGAATGTCCCACAAGTATGGAGGAAAGGAGACGGGAGTAGGAGCATACACTATACTGAAAATGTAAATTCTTGTTTTAGTGATGCAACCATTTAGGGACGATATTGACAACATCTAATGTTAATCATACACACCAGGGTAATAGGAACCAGTTCCTTAAAGTTCTAGAAGTAGTCGCACAACAATATTGCAGACCGATAGTAAGCATGTCACGTTCGAAGGTCCAGATCTTTTTCGAGAGTACAGCACTATTTTGTCGCAAAACCTGCCACACCCCCAGGTGGCCATTTAGAACGCCTTTCGGGGAGGATAGGCTCTGGCATGCAGAGTATGACCAAAATTAGGACAATGAATGACACGATTCAAAGGACTATGGGATAACTACCATGCAAAAGGATTAAGCGCCATCAGGAATTCTAGGTATACAAATCATTAAAAGAAAAACATGTCTCAAAATACGTCTTGCAATTTCCTCCTGCCATATTTTACCTTCTCCTGAGCTGACAAACCATGTCTTGCATCCAGTCTTCACAAGCATTCTGCACATTCTTAAATCAGTACACCTAACAAATGAAAAGTACTCTCCTTTTAAGAAGTCATCGGGCCCCTGGAAAATTCACTGAAGGAAATTTACCGCCATATAAATACTACCACCACCTGGCCTCAAATGCGACAAACTACTTCACCATAGTGTCTTCCATTTGGCAGTTTGACATTTCAATAAACCTACCAACACTTAAAAGCACGAGTACCTCAGAGATCTTGTCTCCCAGATCAAAGAATACTGGAGAAACAAATCTATTGACAGTGTCCAATCACAGTGCGTTCCATTTGCTGGGTGCGCCAATTGAGGACGTTTTCTAGCGATACAGGCAGCTGAAATTATGGTGGTAACAATGAATAATGTCAAACAATGGTTTTACAAATAAGGTGAGCGTTCAGTGTCAGAACAGAAACTTTGAAGTTACCTAAACAGTATTGATATGCGATATGAAATTGCAACCTGCAACAATCAGGGAGACAAGTTACCAGAGAAAGGTAGTATGAATTTTGAGGCAGCCCATCAATAGTCAATCTGGGCAAGAGCAATTTTAGAGAGTGGCACATGTAGTTTGCTTTTCCAAATGGACCTCTGTCAGTAAGCATCTACATACGCAGCTAACACAACTGCCAATAAATCAAGATACTGGGGTATACTGCAGGTTTGAGGGTGACCCTTTCATTTGATGTTAATGCAATTTTGTTAAGTGTAGGAAGAAATACTTACGAAATAAGCAAAATAGACCAACAAACCAAACACATTTTTGTCATTTTAGTTTATTTCACACACCATAGGTCAAAAATAATTTACAGGTGCTTTAAATGTTCTACGAGAGCTGTAATATCGGCAAGAATGCATAAGTGTATTTGAAAACAAATCTCTAAACTGGAAGATTAATTTAACCATTAATAATCAATGTAGATAGTTTAAAAGTTACACAGGACTGAAAATGTAAAACCATAAACAATTGTTTGCTTCCGTTGCTTTACCAGGGAATTATTTGACATTTAACATCAGAATATTCAAGCAAGCCATGGAGATTAATAAATACGTATTCTCAGCAGTCGCAATACATGCCCTTGCAAGCTTGTATTTCACAAATGTGCGTACATTATGAAGAGAAATAAAACGTTTACATTCTGCTGTACAAATACTAAATGTTTAAGGATAACACATCCTAAACAGTGTTGAACCCTTTGCAATAAAGATTGCATGTGTTTTACTGCATTTGCGTATACCTAACCTCCAACTCTGAAAGAAATATCGAAAGCAAAAAAGCTGCCTCTACTTCAAATGAAAAAGGATGCAGTACAACATGCAATCACCCTCAAATTAAACCCAGGCCACATGGGTTGCATCACTAAGAGTAGGATTATTCAGCGTTCTTTATGAATACTGTTTTGTTTTTAAAAAATTACCTAGTCAAAGAACGCAATCCTACCTTTTAAAACAATTATTTTTAAGTAGGCTACACTGGCAATGAAGGCATGATATCCTCACCTGGCCTCTTACGAAAAGGGGACATGGGTGAAAATACCTCTTTGTAACAAAAACCTCAAATATCAAAGTAAAAACACTGGTGCAAAACAAGGCATGTTGAGGTGGAAGGTATTAAAGCACAGAATGTTCTAGAAACTTTCAAGTGATGGTGTAAAACAGACACCAAGGAATAATGAAGTGTTCGTTTGTTTCGTTAAGCTTCAATCGTATCCATTTTATAAGAATCAATAGGATTTAGTGAAAGAATAACGGCTAACAGACTAAGAAGAAAACAATTATATATACAAATGCTGTAGTGTCGTGATCCCAACTAGCTTATAACAGCAGCAAATCGCAGCGAACATTTTGCACAAGTAATGAAAAACATTGTGTAAGCATTGGTTTTAGCGTATGTTTATGTCTGGCATAAACCTTCTATTACCTCTCAATTACTTTTTGTAAAATCTTCCTGTGCACTAGTGGTATAGGATCCAACAGAATATTGATGCACACAGGACTCTAGTACTTATATTCTGAAATTCCCTATGATCAAAATACTACTTTGTAATCAGTGCTCTTTAAAAATATCATTGCTTTGACTGAACATACTGCACAGTAGATACACTGCAGATCTATGCCTCCAATCACCTTCCACTGCAACATTTCCACAGTGCGGCGAGGACAGAGTTGCAGAGATGCCATAAAAACAAAAAAGAGGATCAGACTAACCCTGTAGACCAAGAGTGAGAAAAACCTTCAGAAAATATGAAATAAGGCAAACAAATATTTTAAAAGACATGTGACTTGTAAAACAAAAATAGAGAGCCAATTAAGAATATATGAATGGATCAGTCCTGAGACCGACTTGCTCCATGTGTAGTCACACTCAAAGGGTCCTTGAAGGTTACCGTTTGGTTCATCATCCTTAGGCAGCCGCAGATGCCTACAGGAGTGACACTAGGACATTCATTTGGCCTCATAAAAGAAAAAGGCAAGAAACATAAGAGCAATATATTTACAAACCAGTGTACAAAATTGAGACAATAAAAGGTGTTTGGAAACAAAATACCATTTCCTACTGTGTCACCAGGTAAAATGTTTGACAAAATTAAAACTGCAGCATAAATATTGGTCTTCTAAAAACGAAATGGATTTTATTGCAAATTGCACTTGGCAGTTCAAAGAATCTGAGAACGTGCCCCCTTCCACAGCCCCTTTTGGTTCACACAGGCATTTATCCTCAAACCCCGGTCACCAATAGAAGGATCGTGATAGAAAGTTTGTAGCCGTGCTGAACCAGCTGCTGCCACCCTCCATGTGGGACCCAACACGGGACACCGCCTTGTCCTGCTCTTTTGAAGGGCTTTCATCTTCTGGCAAATAGTCTGGCAAATCTGTATTTTGTTCAACTTCCACTGAAGTATCTTGAAAAGGAACCAACATCTGAAAGGCAACATTAAAATTAAGTATTAATATAAATAATGGGTTAACCATCAATTAAGCTAAAATTCGGTACTAAAAACGAGAGCATCTCTGGAGCATAGTCTGTACTCTATAGGTAAACTGCCTTTACTCTTCATGGTTAGATTCCACTTTTTCACCAATGAAGTTCTTACTCACAGTGAACATGCCATTACCTTAGAGATGGGCTAAGTCACCCTTATGTTAAAAAACACTTCAGTCATCCAACTCCTTGGAACTGGTTGACACTCTAGGATTAATTTAACTCAGTGTTCCGTTGTTTCTGACTGGCTAGGACAGAAAGGCTGCTCATCTACGCAATTAGTGTGAAAAAGGTTTAACTCCTCGGTCTTGCAGTTCTTTCAACTTTGCTATACATTGTAATTTTATTCAAGTTAACGCTTTTCCAAAGGTACATTTTAGAGTAAACTCATATGAAGCATGAACACTGCACTGTTGCAATAACCCGTACTGTAGGTAGAGCACATTTAATGGACCCATGAATGGCTGACCTTGTCAACAATTGAGCAAATCATTTACAAGAAGAGGGGTGACTGATGTGTATCAAGCGTTTTGGGGTCAATTCTTAGATCTGTATGGCTGAATCAGTATGCTTGACACTACACATGATTTGTGCACTTATTACTTTCATACTATTATACTCTACTTACAACAATTTTTTAATATAATCTTATATCAACCTTCTGGAATAATTATGTCGAGGTTTGCCTTTGGACTCCAGTTCCATGTTGATAATTTCTTTGTCTGCTTAGATCATCGCTCACTGACATTATCATTTACCAACTACATAATCTAATGTGTGTATGTACATTATGTATTCTATGATAAAATAAAAACTTTTAATGCTTAAGAATGTATGCAATAAAAAGCAAAATCAGAGTTTTTCAACACACTGATGACAACTGAACAGAAATGTTGCACACAATTATGAGCCAATTCGGTTTCCACCAAAGATCCAGACACAAGCACAAAGACTACAAGGGAGACCAAAAAAGAAAACATATTTGGAATCACCATTCAAGATAGGATTCTGCCCTCCCCAAACATATGCCAAAAGTCATAAAAGGCTGAAAAACAATTTGAATAAGCACCCGCATCATGCCTCGCGGCCAATCGGCACACAACCAGATAATTCTCTAGTGTTTCAGTTCCAACACATCTGGTTAAATGATTGACACTCAGGATGAGGTGAACGTTGTAATGCTTTGACAAAAATGGACAATGCACTCTGCTTCTCACATGCACAAACAAATCCAGATAAACCAGTTATGTTGTCACTCATTTTGGCAGTCGGGTGGAACCAAATATGTCTATAAGGAACAAGTTACTTACCTGTAACTGTTGTTCTCCAGCATGGGTCTGGCAGGGATTCACATGCTCATGAATATTCCCCGTCGTCAGGCTGGGAATCCTCGGTAAAGAAAAATCAGTATCAGTTTCGTTTCTGATCTGTCTTTCGTAGTAGTAACCAATCACTGATCTCTGCGTCATACTGACCACAGCCAATGACTGCCCTCTCCCTAAGCCCCGCCTCTGGCAGCCATCTTTAGATTTGGTAGCACGTGAAGTGGCAGTATGACCAAGTGAAGAGCCGCAGAGGGGTAGGCGGGAGGGTTCGCATGTGAATCCATGCCAGACCCATGCTGGAGAACAACAGTTACAGGTAAGTAACTTGTTCCTTCTCCAGCATGGGGTCTGGCATGGATTCACATGCTCATGAATAAAAGAATACATAGCAGTACACACATGCACAACCACGGGAGGTGGCAAAGGCTCAACATTAAGCATTATATCCAAAACTCAACATTAAGCAATTCTTACCTCCTCACCAGGCTCACCTTAGGCGAACAGGTTGCGCAGCACTGCTTGGCCGACCCTGGACTCCTCCCTGGAATCCCGATCGACGCAGTAGGATTTCGTGAAGGTGTGCGTCGACCTCCATGTAGCAGCCCTGCAGATGTCCAGCAAGGGCACACCAGATAGGAACGCCGTGGTAGCTGCGATCGCTCTGGTGGAATGGGCTCTCGGAGGGCCAGGCAGCGGTCAGTTTGCCAACCGATGACAGTACATGATACAGCCGGAGAGCCATCTGGAAATGGAGGCCTTCGAGAGAGCCTTCCCCTGATTGACAGGTCCAAAGTTCACAAAAAGTTGTGACGTCTTCCGAAAACACTTTGTGCGGTCCACGTAGAACTTCAGCGCTCTAGCCACATCCAGCGAGTGCAAAGTCCTTTCAGCCGGCGACGAAGGCGACGGGAAGAAAATAGGCAACACCAAGGGTTCGTTGAGGTGGAAGTCCGACGGCACCTTGGGCATGAAGGAGGGGTGCGTCCTGAGCACTACCCTCGTGTCGTGAAAAGTCAAGTACGGGAGCTTGCAGGAAAGGGCCTGGATCTCTCCCACCCGTCGTGCAGAGGTGATGGCCACAAGAAACGCTGTTTTCCACGACAAGAACTTCAACGGAGCCGAGTGCAGAGGCTCGAACGGCGGTCCCATGAGCTTGGTCAGCACCACGTTGAGCTCCCAACGCCGGGGCCGGAGCCTTCACCGGCGGGAACGATCTGAACAGTCCCTTCATGAATTCTTTCACCAGACGATGAGACCACAAAGACGTCCGCCCCGTGGTTCTGGTGTATCGGGAGATCGCAGCAAGATGAATCTTGATGGACGCGTGCGCCAGTCCAGCCTTGGCCAGCGTCAGTAGGTACGGCAGTACCTGGGAAGCCGTAATCCGTAGAGGGTTAATCTTCTGTGCGTGGCACCAGACAGAGAACCTCTTCCATTTGTGTCCATAGCATTTAAGAGTTGAGGACGCCCTGGCCTTTGCAAGAACCTCTCTGCAGTCGGCCGGTATGTCGTAGCCTACAAACTCTAACGCTGCAGGAGCCAGGCCTGCAAGTTCAGCGACTTCGGGTCATGATGGAGGATGGCGCCTCCTTCCCTGGAGAGAAGATCCGCGTCCACTGGCAGCTTGATTGACGGGGACGCTGACAAGTCCAGAAGGTCCGGGAACCATATCTGCCTCGGCCACGCAGGTGCGACGAGGATCATCCTGCACCGTGACCTCTTGAGCTGGTTGATGAGCCGGATCAGCAACAGCAATGGAGGGAACGCGTATAGAAACAGGCCCTCCCAGGGGAACGAGAAAGCATTGCCCATGCTCCTCGGCTGGGGAAACCTGCTGGCGAACCACCGGCACTTGGAGTTCGTCACCGTCGCGAACAGATCGATCTGGGGTGTGCCCCACCGTCGGAAGAGGCGGTCCACTAGATCCTGTCGTAGTTCCCACTCGTGGCACGAGCGCAGCTCTCTGCTAAGCGAGTCGGCGATGGTGTTTTTTATTCCTGCCAGATGAAACGGCACCAGAAACATCCCTTGGGCGACGGCCCAATGCCACAGATCCTGCGCCTCCTTGGACAGGGCTGGGGATCTGGTACCGCCCTGCTTCCTGATGTAGAACATGGTGGTGGTGTTGTCGGTGAAGATCCTCACCACCTTGCCCTTGAGGGACGGAAGAAAGGACCTGAGGGCCCAAAACACTGCACGGAGCTCCAGGACGTTGATATGGAGGGACTTCTCCGTCGGAAGCCAAAGGCCTCTTGCGTGCAGATTTTCGGTGTGCGCTCCCCACCCTTCCAGGGAGGCATCCGTGGTCACCGTCTCCTGGTGGCCAGGGGTCTGGAAGTCCATGCCCGCCGTCAGATGCGCGCGGGTGCCCCACCACCGGATCGCTCGTCGGAAACTCTTGTCGAGTGTGATCCAGCGAGCGTCCAGGAACTCCTGCAATGGGCGCATCCTGAGCCTGTACAGGCGGATGAGATAAATGCAAGAAGACATCCTTCCGAGGAGGGACTTGATGGACCTCACCCTGGCCACGTCCGCAACTAGCATCCGCTGCACCTGGCCCAAGATGGCCCTCGTCCTTTCCTCCGACGGAGAGGCCAGAAGCGACACTGTGTCGAGCTTCGCTCCCAGAAACAGTGCGTCTTGCGCGGGCACCAGGTGGGACTTGGCGTAGTTTATGGAGAATCCCAGGTCCGTGAGTAGTTGGACGGTCCTTGCCGTGTGCTCCACGGTGAGCTCCCTCGTCTTCGCTCGGATGAGCCACACGTCCAGGTAGGGTAGACGTGGATCCCCTCTAGGCGCAGCCGCGCCGCCACCGGTGCGAGGCACTTGGTGAATACCCTGGGTGCCGACCTCAATCCGAAGGGAAGGGCTCTGAACTGGTAGTGACGCCCTTGGACCACGAATCTGAGAAACTTTCGGTGTCCCTTTAGGATGGGGCTATGGAAGTAGGCATCCTCCAAATCCAACGACAGGAAATCGCCCTCCTCCAGTTGACCCAGGACATGTTGGAGGGTGACCATCCTGAACTTCTGTGCCTTGATGAATTTGTTCAGTCGTCGTAGGTCCAGGATGGGACGCCATCCTCCCGTCTTCTTCTTCACGAGGAAGTATCTTGAGTAAACTCCGGAGCCCCGAAGCCTCTTTGGGACGAGCTCGATAGCGCCCTTCCTGAGCATCGCCCTTACCTCCAAGAGAAGTTGAGGGACGTGATGTTCCTTCCTGGCCACGGGGGGGACGCGCGGGCACCTCTTTAGAAACTTGAGCGCGTGACCCTGAGCCAGGGCGTCCAGCACCCAACGGTCGGTGGAGATGGACTCCCACACGCTGACGAAGCTCGCCAGCCGGCCTCCCACCGGGGTGCTTCGGTGGGGGCCCGACCCCACAGCCGGTTCAGTCCTGCTTCGACGAGGCTTTGCCGCCTTGTCCTCCTTGGCGACGACGGCGGGGTCCGCCCGACTTGCCTCGTCCCCTGTAGGCTTCCTGTGACGACGAACGGGCCGCTTGACGATAGGTGGAAAATCCGCCGCTGGAACCTTTGGAGGCACCCTGTTTGCCTCTGCTGCTCCGAAAGGGCGGCCGTCGTTGCTGGAGAACACCAAGAGCCCGGGCCGTCTCCGTGTCCGCCCTGATGGCCTGTAGGGAATCGTCCACTGTTTTCCCAAACAGGTTGCTCCCGTCGAAAGGCATGTCCAAGACTCTGGTCTGCACGTCCTGACGAAAGTCAGTAGCCTTGAGCCATCCACGCCGCCTAAGGCACACGCCGTTGCCCAACTGGCGAAATCCAGTGTCCGCGATGTCCGTCGCTATCGTAATGGCTTGATCCGACGCCACTTCTCCTTCCTGCAAGATCTCTAGGGCCTCTGCCCTCTTGTCCTCTGGTAGGAAGTCCAGCAGGGGGGCGAGTTTGTACCACAACTCCCTGTCGCAGCGGGCTACGATAGCCAAGGCGTTTGCAGCCTTAATCGTCGTCGCTGCCAATGAGATGACTGCGTCCCATCGTGTCCAATTTCTTTCCCTCGCCGTCCGGCGGGGAGGTTGACGTAGAGGCCGCCCCCCCCCTCCCCCCGCTTTCTTCCTAGCCGCCGCGGAGACGACCGAGTCCGGGGTCGGCTGTGCCCGAAGGCACAAGGGGGCCGCGTTCGGGACCCGGTACTTCTTCTCGTACCGATCCCTTCTAGCCAGCGTTATGGATGGGTTCTTGAGGAGGGCGAGACCCTCATCCCAGATATCGTCCAGTAGAGGTACAGCGAGGACCGTCTTCCTCTTGGTCTCGCGCCGTTGATAAAGGAAACCTTCCTTCTTCTCTTCCGGGCAGAGCTGGAAAAGCTCGGATGCCCTGGCGATCATGGCGTGAAACGATCCAATCTCGTCGGGCGGGGAAGCCCGGGTGGGAGGTGACGACGGGAGATCCTCGTCGTAAACCTCGTCGTCAGTACCCGTCGCGGCCGTGTCAGTCCCCGTATCATCCCCACGTGTCGTGGACGGGGAGGAGGGCTGAGCAGGGCGCGAAGGTTGAAAAGGAGGTGGAGGATGAATCCTTCTTCTCTTAAGAGGAGGGCTCCCAGAAGGGCCTGGCTCCGGGTCCCCCGTTGGGAGCGGTTCCTCCGTTGGTGGTAACGGCAGTCTCGTCCTCATCTCCGAGCATAAGGACTGTATAGCCAACAAAATGGCCGCCGAGTTGTCTTGCGGCACTGGTTGAGGGGGTTCCGTCGGCACCCTCGACGTTCTCGTCGTCTCCCACGTCGGGGTCCCTCCCGACAGGATGGTCTTCCTCCACGCCAGCGCCGTGGCCTAAGACTTCGATCAGCTCCTCCTCAGAGGTTGAAGCCGAATCCACGACGACCTCCTGCCCCCCCCTTTCTCTTCTCCGTCGGAGGTTTCACGGGGGTCCTGTCAATGGGCATGAAAGAGGACTCCCTCCGCGGTGGCAGGGAGATTCTGGGCCCTGAGGTCGCCACCACTGGTGTAGCCTCCACAGGCTGAGCCAGGGCCGCCGTGACTGTCTCGATAGAGGCCTTGGCCGGATGGATCAAGGCTTTCGCCACCTTAGGTGCGCTCACCGCCTTCTCCTTGGCGGGGAGGGTCACCACCTCGCTCCCCCTCCGATGGGGCCTTCGAGCACGACCGGGGTCTCTCCAGGAGCTTCGCCGGGTGCTCGGCCTTCCTCTTGCCAGAGCGTTGGCTCGTGGTTGATGGCGCCGGGGAGGATGCGCCCTGCCTGGCGCCCATATAGACAGAGCGTTCGGCGCTCCCGGTGCCAGCGCACTCACGGTGCTTGGCCTTCTGTTGGACCCCCGTCGCCGGGGCGCCCTCAAAGGTCTTAGAAGACCGCTCGGACTTCTTCTTCTTCTCGCCTGACGGGCTCTTTCCTTCCAGCCAGTTGGCGAGACGCTGATGGCGGTCCTTCATGGTCCGCTCCGACATATTGCCGCAAAACGCACAGTCCTTCTCCATGTGCGTCTTGTCTTCATGCAGGCAGTAAAGGCAAAGGGAGTGTTCGTCCTCCTTAAAGACATTCTGAAGCTGGCATCCAGGGCAGACCCTGAACAGCTTTCCGGGCGTCGAGCTTCCCTTCTCCTGGGCCATGCTCGAGAAGGGCCTGAGAAACTTCTGGAGTCCTCCAAAAGCGTGGCTCGACGAAATCTTCACCCTTGAGGGGCGTAGAAGAATCCGACACGGGTCCCCGTTGATCGGATAAAGAAACGGTGGAGCTTGAGGCTCTTTTGACCGAAAAAGAGAACATTTTGCTAAGAAAAAGCGCGAAAAAAGCACTAACGCTCGAGAGCAATAGCACGGGGATCCCAACACTTGAACGTGCGGTAAAAATCTGAAGATGGCTGCCAGAGGCGGGGCTTAGGGAGAGGGCAGTCATTGGCTGTGGTCAGTATGACGCAGAGATCAGTGATTGGTTACTACTACGAAAGACAGATCAGAAACGAAACTGATACTGATTTTTCTTTACCGAGGATTCCCAGCCTGACGACGGGGAATATTCATGAGCATGTGAATCCATGCCAGACCCCATGCTGGAGAAGTAGCGATTTTCACAAGCAGTAATTTTGTATCAGATGTCAAATAATGTATCCCATTCATTGGTAAAGCAGTGTACCTAAATGGCTTCAAGTAAGCTGGCCACCGACAGGGCATTACATTCTGCCTCAACACAGGGTCTGCCCAAAAGGATTTCCCTGCCTCTTCCAAGCACAAGCAGATTCACCCCCTCCTATTCAGAAATGGTGCATCCTTTGCCGTAGCTGGGACGAGGACCCTTTTTGTTAAAAAGCACCTCTCAACTATGAAAATATATTTTCTTATTTTAGAGTAGTAAACTGAAGAACATAGGTCTTGTGAGGATGGGTGGATTAGCATAGCGAGAGTGGGACCACAGTTCGGTTTTGGAGGAATTACCTGCGCCACATCACCCAAGCTGGTACAGTAACCACATTAGTTATCCACCAGCATTTTACTGAAGTGAAATCATGACCTCTGAGGCACAATTAAATCTCTGCAGCAGCTACTTTAACACACAGATTTTCTTGATTACAATTGATTTTTTTGGTAGGCATTTTCAATTGCTCATTAATTAAACACAACACAATTTTGCCAGACACCTCCTAGGTCCCACCTGAAATATTGTTTGGTGAAATTCAAGTCCCCCCCCACCTCTCATCACATTTAATGCTCTCCCTATACCCCAAAAACATTACTCCCTTTGTACTTGAATGTGTTCAAATAGTATGTATATCTTATTTAGGTTTACAAGTATGCACTAGCAACACAACTATGTGATCCTAAACTCATGTTCACAAACAAGTACAGGTGCTGCACCTTTTTGACGAATACTAGGTGTGTTTTGATGCATGGCAACCCAAATATGGTGTAGCCATAGTTCACTTGCTGTCATGTGTTGTGCTTTGTTAATACTTTTTTTTTATACTGAGCCAAATCAACACCATAGTAGTCTCGGAGCCTGTATAAGGTGTGTCAGGTAATAGGCATAGTGGGCACCCACTAAGGGCATGCAGACCTTAATCTGCAGGTGGCAAATTAGCAGGGTAGAGAAAAATGTTACATAGAATGACAACTAGTTACTAATTCATTACAGATTGGTAACGTGGGACAAACGCAGGAAACCGTGCTACTACACCATTGGTCTCTCTGAAAAGAGCCGCTGAAATACGAAGAGACTTGTGTAAATCGCACCGCAGAGGTTATCAAAATCAGATTATTGAAGTGTAAGAACATTTAATTCGCCAGAAAATAAACACTGATGTTCTCCACTATAGATGGGACTGTTCAAGTAGGCACAAGAAGGAAGACCAGAGGAATGAGCCCGGGTTCCTGGAACAGAGCCAATCTGTGTTGCCAATTACAGAGAGACAATCATCTGAGCAGAATGTGACAGAGCTGAGAAAGAAACCCAGAACAGATTGTGAAAAGGGAAAGCCTGGAGAAGGAACTAATAGTACTCAATCTAGACACTCATGAGGTCCTCTGCCAGAGTCTGGGGCCAGGAGGAGGGTTGACTAAGGTGACTGGAAAACACCCTGGGGTGGTACGAGGAAGAACCCCATGTAACCTTGACTCAGTCCCCCAGTACCTGGCAGAGAACAAATCACATTGCTCGCCAGTCCCTCTTCATCCCACTAGACCAACAGAACACCCAAACCCTAAGCAATCCAAAACTTAATTCAAGTACCCCTGCAGGTGCATTACTTTATCAAAAGACCCACCCAAAGGTAGGAGGGAACAGCCTATAAATATGGCCAACCAACAAAGGAAAGATGAAGTGGTATCCAAACTGACAAGGAAGGAGTTGGTAACATCACTAAAGTACGGGGGAGGTAGTCTCAAGAAGAGCGGGGGAAAGAGGTGCTAACATCAGCCGTGGCATGTAAGGTGACAATATCAGGAGAGGGAAAGTAGGTTGTACCAAGGAGGGATGCAACTTTAGAGGGAGAGCAGAAGGTGCTTGTCAAGGAGATAGAAAGGCATAGAGCTAAACGTTGACAAGCTGCGGACCAGGCATGCAAAAGGGGACTCCCAGGTAAAGAACGGTGGGGGGATGGGAGGAGCGGAGGGAGAGCAAGAGCGATAGAGAGTTACACGGACCTCCACAAAATCAGAAGGTGGCGAAACAGATGGAGTGGTGAGGAAGCAGAGAAGATTTAAGAAGGAAAAAAACAGAGCATAGACAGCCAGAAGCAGGTGGTCCTGGCTGGCCAGGAAGCAGCTAGGCCGGCAGTCCACGGGAAGAGGAACGAGTTGGTGTCACAGAGAGTATGGTTAGTAGAGAAAGAAGGGACATAAAAAAAACACAGCCAGTGACAAAAGGTTACTTGTATCAACTGGCTTCTTCCTAGTGGCACCATGAAGCCCAATATGAAGCCTCTGTCACTGACACACATGCATTTTGTCAATTAACAGCTTGGTAACTATAATATATTAACAGAGGCTGTTGTGCCTCCTGGCCTTCAAAACACCTGCCTACATGAGCCAAATATGCACAGTGGTGGGGTTGCCTTCATTTTCAAAGACCACATCTCACCTATCATTAGTGCATCGATTTCTGCTGCAAAGCTCTTTCCGTTTGTCTCTCCCCGATAGCCTCTACACTCTTGTCCCTCTATAACGGCTATGCCCGACCCTCTATTCATGAAGGATTTTAGGACAACCTTACTCATCTTACATACACTTTTGTTCTCAGGGATTTCAATATTTGAGCACTGGCCGAACCTACCTTCCATCTCTGCTCTCCTAACAGTATCTTGGCCATACCCTAGGCCATATTTTCAAGTCTTCACCTTTCACCCTCATACAACTATGTCATGCTGCTTTCCTGGTCAGACTTACTTTCTGGCTCTCTTTTCCCCTCAGACTGCTTTGGCTGCCCCATTCTCCCTATCAGTGGAAAAGCATGTCAATGGACGAAACTATCCAGATGTTTTCTGTGCCAACTTCTAGAAGTGTTTTCCTGTTATTCCTCCACTGCGCCCATTCTGAAACAATCATACCCACCCTCTGTGAAGGTGGGTCACTTCTTATCTTGACTCTTATTCCTGTTAAGAGTCAATCCCATCTTCCAAACATAAATAAAAGCTGTTGTTCAGCTCTTGTCCCCAGGCTCGGAAAATCTCTTCCTAGAATGGTCTAACACCACTGGTATCCAGTGGTATAAGTGTACCAAAAAAGGTAGTGGAACTGTGGTCTCGGCAGGGGACAGGGTAGGCAGAAGCATAGTGCAACATGTGACCAGGTGTTGCAGCCGGGGCATTACCTCCGCCTGCCTACCGATTGTTTTCTCCCCGTCTGTTTAATATGCATTGTATCAGTATTTAAAAAATTGCATTGTGAAACCTTGGCCTTTTCTCCCCTATTTAGGATCCTCAAACTTAGGTGTGCCCTCCTACCTGTCTCAAACCAGCGCTTTTTGAAAACTCTTATCCTGAGTGTTGTCGTCTATCCTATTGCCCAACGTGCTTGCCTCTCGCTGTCGGGTCTGCCTACCCCAGTGACCTTTGCTAGTGGCTTGCCCTCTCCCTTCCACCGCCCTTCTCACTCAGCTACTCTATGGTGCTCTCTGTCTCTCCTATCTTTTTTAACTGCTTCTCAATTGACTATCCTGCTCTCCTCAGTAAATCTGGTAGGAAGAAGTTTAAAAAGGACATCCTGGTCTCCAACCCAGGCCTCCCCATCACCGATACCTACACCAGTGCCTCCTCCAAAGAAACTCTCACCAACATCCTCTTTGTCGTGCCTTCGCCAGACGTATGACCCTTCATATTGTCTCTGTGCTTTCCCCTTTCTCCTCCAATGAATGGTGGCACCCGCTGGGATGCCCTCCTGGCATCCTTCCATTCCTCTAAAGTCATCATGAATGTCTACTCCAATGGGACCGTCCAAGGCCCTCAGGCCAACCTTCACCTCTTTGATGGACGCTTCCCGCGCCTCATCAACTTCCTTTCTTCTCCTGCTGTCCCCTCTCCCCTTTCCTTGACTACCTCGCCTCCCCTTTCTGCCTCCTCCTTGGTTTCCAGGCCTTCCCTTTCCCTCTCTGCCCCCTCTTTGGCTCCTTCTACACCCCTGCAGGGCGTACCTCTGATTTGTATCCCTCCCCGGAAGTCTTTCAAGGATGGCAACCTTCTCCATATTGCCACTCTAAACTCTCGCTCTGCTGTCAAACACTCCTCTAATATCTGCTGCCTTCTGGAAGAACTTGACCTTGATGTCCTTGGTCTCACCGAGACATGGTTCACGGCCAGCTCTGTCACAAGCTTTGATACGCTCCTACCTGACGGCTACAAGATCCTCTCCGCTCCCAGGGCCAACCACTCTAGGGGGAGAGGGGGATGGCAGGTGTTGCCCTGATCTTCCGTGAGTGGATTCCTGCCCCTGTCACTCCTATGCAGGCGCACTCTTCTTTTGAAAGCCTTGTCTGCAGGCACTCTCTCCCCTAGCCATTCCCTTACTGTGGCTACTATCTATCGGCCACCTGGTCAGATTTCATCCTTCCTCTCTGAGTGGGCGGACTTCTCCTCACTCCTGGCCTCAACTACTCAACTCCTCCTTCTTGGAGACTACAACATCCACCTAGATGCCTCCTGTCCTCCCTCTGGACTCTTTCGCAACCTCTGCGGCTCTCTCTCACTCACTATTCTCCCCTCTGGCCCGACTCATTCTGCAGGGCACACTTGATGTTCTGACCTCCTCAGACCTTCCCCTCTGTCCCTCTCACCACTCATCTCTCCTGGAGTGATCACTTTCTCCTCTCCTCCCACCTCACCCTCCCTCCCTCTCAGGCCAAGCCACTTCCATCACTGCCACCCACCTTCTCGGTCATCCGACCCATGAAGCGTGTGTCAGCTGAGGCTTTCGCCGCCAACTTCTCTCCCCATCGTCCCCCTTTGGCAGACTCATCCTGACACAGCCCTCTCCACTCTGCTATATCTAATACTCTTGATATCCTTGCCCCGGTCATGTGAATCCGCCTGAAGCCCAAAGCCAAGTGCAACTCCTGGTACGACTCTGGCCTCGCCATCCTAAAAACTGAAGTGTAGTGTGGCCGAGAGGAAATGGCGTGCTTCATGTACATACTCTGACAAACTGGCCTGCTGCCTGCTGCAAAGGCAATACCAGCTCTCTGCCCTAACCAAGAAGAGAGCGCATATCCAAGCCGGCGTCTCTGTGGTATCTAACAACTCGGCCAAACTCTTTAAAATCTGCAAGGAACTGGCCAATCCTGCTGCAGTCTCTACCTCTCCTTCCCTCTCCCAGGCCCTCTGTATGGCACAGGCTTCTCACTTCATCTCTAAAATTCAGGACATCCTGTCCCCTCTCCTCCTCTCCCCTTTCTCCCCCCACTCCCTGCTCTTCCTCCGACCTCTCTGCAGCCACCTCTCCTCCCTCCTTCCTTCTCTGCCTTTCCCCTGTTCTTCACAGACTAGGTTGCTAGACAAGTCTGATCTATGAAAGTCTTGTCGAAACAGGTTCACCCCTGTTCCTCCAAAACTATCAAGGACCACAGACTTCCTGGCTCCTGCCCTTGCTGATTTCTGCAATCACTCCTTGGCCAATGGAATTTTCCCATCCCCCCCTGAAGCACTCCCTTGTGCACCCCCTTCTTAAGAAACCCACTGCCGACCCATCCTGCCCGGCCAACTATCGCCCTATCTGCATCACTCCCTTCCTGGGCAAGCTCCTGGAGAAACTGGCCATCTCCCAGCTTATGTCCATACTGAACCTGTTGGCTGTCTTCATGACCATCAGTCTGGCTTCAGAGCTGCCAGAAGCACGGAACCTGCTCTCCTGAACATCCGTGAAGACCTGCTCTCCAACCTTTACTCTATCCTTGCATCCTCATCTTGCTTGATCTCTCTTCTGCCTTTGACACCGTCAACCATGCCATCCTGCTCAACCGTCTACGTGATAACCTGGGTATCACTGGTCAGGCTCTGGCGTGGCCGACTTCTTTCCTCTCCGACCGACCCTCCCAGGTCCAACTTCGGTCCTTCCTCTCCGCTATCTTTTTCTCTACCTGTGGTGTCCCCCAGGGGTCTAACCTCTCTCCCTGGCTGTTCAACCAATACCTGGCACTCCTGGCCCACAGCATCGCCGCTCTCTGCCCCAACTTTCAGTACTATGCGGATGACACCCAGCTCATCGTCAGGCTACCAACGCCTCCTCCTCTACTTCCCTCATCTCTGATTGTCTGCTATCCAGGAGTGGTGCGACACCAATGATCTCTGCCTTAATGCCAGTAAGACTAAGATTATCCTCATCGGCACACCGCTCCCTCCTTTCCTGTAGCTCTCTGGCGGCCTCCCTTGGCCCTCTTCCTGTTCCCACCTGCAAGGCTAAAAACCTCAGGGTCATCTTCGACTCTACACTCTCCTTCTCTCTCACATCTCTGACGTCTCTAAGAAGTCACACTACCAGCTGCACCTCCTCAGAGGTATTTTTCCTTTCCTTCCCCCAGAAGCTCACGATCTCCAGAGCTCTGGTTCGCTCTCTAGGCTGGACTATTGCAACAGCCTCTTTCTAAATCTGCTCGCTTCTACTCTCCGCCCTCTGCAACTTATCCAGACAAGGACTGCGAGACTTGTCCTTGGCCTCAAGCCCAGGGTTCGTATCTCTCCAGGACTGAAATCTCTGCACTAGCTCCCAGTGGCTGCGAGGATTAAGTTCAAAACCCTCTGCATTGTCCACAAGGCCTTCTAGGGCCTGGGGCCCCATTACCTTCAACTCTCTCTCCCTAAATACCTTCCTTCTCGAGCTCTTCGCTCATCTACCTCAAACTCCCTCAGGGTCAGTCACTTCTCCAAGCAACGAGTTGGTGGTAGATCTCTTTCGTCAGCTGGGGCCTCCCTATGCAACAGCCTCCCTGCCTCCATGAAACTTGAGGAGAATCACATGTCTTCCAGCTTCCATTTTTGTATGCTAGCCATTTGTTGACTGGATGGGATCGAACTCTGAACTTTAATTCAAAGAACGTTATGGTGCCGGTCATAGACCACTGCAATGATGCAAACCCTGGTATGTAGCACTCTTATCCTTCAGACCTTCCCCTGTTCCAGTAGTTACAAATCTAGGAGTTCAAAAGTATATTCCTCATTCGCTTTAACCTGAAATAAAATAGGGTGTCTCTTTCCGCTTTCCCCAAATTCACTACCCGCTTGCCAAATCCTTCACTTTTGCTCCACTGCTACCCAGGTTTCTGTAGACACTGCCCTAGTTCAGTCCCTATTAAACTATGGTATGTTGGTCTCTGTGTCAATCTCCATGCCGGCCACCTCAATCGGCTGTGTGGCTCATCACTAACTCTCCAAAGTTCTCTCGCATGCCACCCCATTTTTATTCTTTCAAAGGCTCTCTGTTCATTCTTTAATTCTATTCAAATCCCTCTGCCTTGTCCACTGCTGCTGTCATGCTAAACCTTCCTAAGCAAACATTTCTTAAATATACATCCGTACCCATCAGATCATCCCAACATTTTCTTCCAATGCCAGAATTCGCCACTCCCACCTTGGTGGATCAACTCTTATCTACCCTTCCATGAATGCAAATTAAATTGAGCATTTATCTGAATTTGCTTTCATTTAATTGAGATTACCATTGATTGAGGAGATCCCATAATCATATGGAGTTAAACCCAAAGCAAAGCTGCTGCCAATTTGGCAGCATGTAGAACAACAATTATGTTTCCTGCAAGCTACTTTTGTTAGAAATACTTGTAGCATACTGGTTGGTCATTACAATGAATGTATGCATAGTTTAATGCTAGTGTTTAAAATATCAGTATTTGTTTTGATAGTACACATTGTAGAAACTTGATCGTCCTTGGCAAGCAGTGTTTATGTGCTGCTCGCTGAGTGCGTTCCAAGTTTTAATATCCCCACAAAAAAGATCCCCATACAAAAATATTGCCATATTTTTGTGGCAATATTAAGGCATGGAAACTGTGGGGGAACACCCCTGCAACCCACGCATTATTTTTTAAAAGGAGCGGTAGACACCCCTGCACCCAAATACCCCCAAAATTATCCCCCCCAAAAATATCGCCTATGGCCGTTCCAGACGACTGTATATACAGCAATATTTTTGGTGGGGATATTATGTAGTGATACCGCTGTGTGTTACTATTCGTTCAATTGTGTGCACACTAACGTTCAAATTAAAGTGTGCATATATTCAAAATGGCATTGAAACACTATCATGGCTAGGATCTTAATACAGCAATACACTTGGGATCCCGTTGAGCGACTGAGGGACAAAGACTGATGCATATTAGGAATTAGACAAACTAGTTTATTTGAACATGTTTGTTTTGTCCTTTGTGGTGTATAGCCCAGAAAATACCATATATATATGCTGCAGATGGAATAGCATGCCTCTAGAAATAGAGGAAAATACAACAAACTAATCATGTCGAATCTAGATTTGAATGAAAAACATATGGTAAATTGATTCAGAACCTCATAATAAGATGCCATTTTTAATACAGTACAAAAAAGGTAGCAGGCGCCCCTCTCTCGAAAGAACAAGGCATGATAACCTGTTCAGTGGTTATTAACCACATTGAGAGTTCGCAGCCATTGCTTTTTGCTCACTGTACCTTCACAGATGGGAAATATCCATTTGCATATCAGTCTTTGTCCCGCCCACAAGGGCAGTCCAGCACCGAAATGCTATGGCAATTCCTCTCTGAACAAGAGTACCATCAGCAACCCCATACACGTGTTTCAGCCTTGTTGGGCATCATCAGTGAGGTGAAGCTGAGCCTCTCTAAGCACAGTGAGCAGGGAGTCCACGTCTGGTTGCCCCCAGGTAACCTAGGGTGACCAACCCCAAGTTCCTTTCATTTTTAATACAGATCTTATATTTAAATTAATGCTAGCTTTTACATTTTATGGATTATGGTAACCATTGTGGAATCAGGAGACTGAGGATAATTGAGAAAATAACATCAAGTAGTCAAAGCTGAATTTAAAATAGTGTTACAATGAAATATAACTACTCCTATGTGTTTTTGTCATTTTAATCTCTTGGAAACCCTTGAAAAATAAGGAACAAGTTACTTGCCTACAACTGTTCTCCAGCGTCGGTTTGCCATGGATTCACAAGCTCATGAATATTCCCAGTCAGGCTGGGAATCGTTGATAAAAGAAAAAAGTTTCACTTTCGTTTCTAAACTGCATTTCTCTTAAAAACCAATCACTGAGCTCTGGGTCATACTGCCCCAAGCCAATGGCTGCTCTCTCCCTAAGCCCATACTCTGGCAGCCATCTTCAGATTTGGTAGCATTTGGTAAAGTGACAGTATGATCAAGAAGAGCCACAGAGGGGCAGGAGGGAGGGTTTGCATGCAAGTCCATGCTAGACACACGCTGGAGAACAACCTCCTGGGGGAAGGGCGGCGGTCTGTGGTGCCGAGTAGTGGGGAGCAGGTGGGATAAGCCCAACCCAAGCCCCAGCCGACCCACCACCAGGGAAGGAGCACGAGAGCAGACCGCACATAGGCGTCTCCCCCCATGGGGCCCGGGACTAGAAAGCAGGCCCAAGTAAACAACGGGCTTGGGCCAAGGAGCTGAGGGAGCAACGAGGATAAAGGGAAAGGGGCCCCCCTTCCCCCAACCAGGCTTCAAGGCCACGGCCAGACGGTGGAGCGGCCCCCGCGCTGGTAGGCAACAGCACAGGATTCACAGAAAGACGAGCCCCATTACCCACATTGAAGAAAGCTCAGCCTGTATCGGCGAGGGTCTCCCAAAGCAGTGGAGACAGGTTGAGAGGCACAGGAGGAGGCATAGTTCTACCCCCAAGCGGAACAGGGGGTCTGAGCCAGGGCGGGCTTGAGGACCATGGTCAGCACCCAAGTGCCTAGAGAGGCGGGAACATAAGTGTGAGGAGGCGAAGAACCAAGGGACAGCAGCGAAGGAGGGAAGGAAGCGCCCCAGCAGGGCAGCAAAGGATCAACCAATTAACCTGGTAACAAAAGGCCTGGCCATCAAGCTGAAGGGGGAGCCTGCACATCACAAAGGAGGGGCCAGCGGCACAGCCTCGAGGGAACCACCAGGAGAGCAAAACCTGAATGTAGGATTCCAGGCTAACATGTCCAAGGCAAAGGGGAAAGACACTGCCACCACAGCAAAGGGGTCCATGAAGCCCCAAGACTCGGATATCCAGAAGATGTGGGGATGCAAAACAGTGTCTCCTCGGCAAGGGGAGGCAGATTATGATCAGCCTGAAAAAGGAGACACCCCCCACCGCAAGAGGCTGGGGATGAAGTGGTCACCACGACGCTCCTCAAGCAGTTCTTTACAGATTTTGGCAACAAAATAACAGACAGTACAAACAGATGGAAAAGTTAAAGGAGGAACTCGCGGAGGCCGTCCAAGACATCAAAAGGAATGTCGCTAAGATTGAGAAAAGGGTGGACACCAACGAAAAGGCAATCCAAGACCTTGCAGACAACGGCAGGAAAGCAGACACCCTCTTGGAGCAGCTCGCCACGGTGACACACAATCTTGAAATCCAGGCAGAGGACCAGGAAAACCGGTCCAAGAGATCAAATGTACGCATTAAAGCCTTGCCTGAAGAGGTGTCGAATAAGGACTTAAAAGGAGTGCTATCTAGCATCTTCTTAGACCTCCTAGACCCAGATGGCCAGGAAGAAATCTGCATTGACAGGGTGCACAGAGTGGGGCCGCAGAGCGGGGAACCTGGGGCCAGGCCAAGAGACGTGCTGGTGGCGGTTCACGATTACTCTACAAAAGAAATGATCCTGCAGGCGTCAAGTAAGGTCAACCAAATACTATATAAAGGGGCACCCATTCTCCTTTTTCAAAATCTCACCCAGGTGACAATGATAAAGAGGAGGCGGATGGCCCCAATTCTGGAAGTACTGAGGGACAAGGGCATAAAGTACAGGTTGACCTTCCCGTCTGGAATGCTCTTCGAGTGGCAGGGCAAACAGAGGAGGATAGGCTCCTACGAGGAAGGAGCAAGAATGGTAGGCATCAATGAGGAGGAACCCAGCCCGAAGGAACACACAAGCAAGCGCCAGGACACGCCTAGAAGCTGGGAATGGTCAACGGCCAAGGGCAAGCAAAGCAGGAAAGAGGGCCATCAGCCTCTCTTAAAAGTTCTGAAGACCTGAAAGAACATTCGAAGCTACAGTGTAAAAGTAAGGCCATCACAGGGGGAGAAGGGAGTTGGAAGGTTAAACTAAGAAGAATGGGGTTGCAGGGGGCAACCAACAAATTGGAAAGCCTGGGGAGGGCCTTGAAGGCGACAGCAGAAGGAGTTCCTGGGGGAGGGCAAGGAGGGGGGGGATATCTTGGAAGGGGCATGGAGCTACCTGCAGGTACGTATGCTGGGTATAGGAAGGGGCTCAATTCTCAAGGGAGAGGTTTGAGGGGGGGGCTAGAGGACAGTTGAATACCCCCAGCACTGGGGGATAAGGGGGGGGGGTAGGGAATAGAAGGGGAGGGAAAGGAGGTTCGGACAGGGGCGGCCACAACTAAAGCAAGACAGTCAACCCGAGGGATGACGGAGAAAGGAAGGAGGTTTAAGATCATCTCCATGAACATTAATGGCATAAACTCCCTGATAAAAAGAGGGAAGCTGGAGAGATTCCTAAAACAGGAAACACCAGATATATTAACTCTCCAGGAGACGCACGTCCAAAAGGAGGGACAGAGACAGGGTGTGAGTAAGGGGCTATCAGCAGGTGTATGAAGTGAACAATCAGTCCAAAAGAGGAGGGGTATTGATAGCCCTCTGTGACAACTTAGACCCAACAGTAGAGGGACTCTCAGGAGAGGTACATCGCATTCAACCTCAGAGCCCCCGGCGAAGGGTTCACTATCGCCACGGTCTACAGCCCAAATCAAGGCCAGGACCACTATCTTCAAGTGACCCTGAACAGATTAGAGAAGTTTGCAAAAAGCCCACTAATACTCACTGGGGATTTCAAGCTAGCATGGGACCCAGGCAAGGATAGAAGAGGATGCAAGGAACACAGGGAGGGCTCTCAAAGGCATTGGTGGCGAAAATAGATGGGCTGGGGCTGGTGGACATCTGGAGGGAGAAAGAGGGGGGGAAGGGAGGGGTTCCCCCACTACTCACAAGTGCATCGTTCATCATCCAGGATGGACTATGCCCGAGTGTCTAGACCGCTACTAGGAAGGCTCAAGGGGATGGAGGTGGGACCTATGGCCCTCTCGGATCATGCACCCATTACATCACTCTACAGGAGGAAAGGGGGACCTCCAGGAATTTGGTCATGGCGATACCTGGCCCAGCTACTAAGAGGAGGGACAGGGAGATTCAACAGGTGGAAAAAGACCTTAAAGAGTGGCTAAAACAGGTGACATCCAGGGTGGGGGCAGGGACAAACAGAGCAACTAGGAGGGACTACAGGGCAGGGCAGTGCGAGGACCGCTGGAGAGGATTCTGGCGCGAGCTGTGTAACGCTCCTTACTGTATATTAAACAGAGGTAGTACGTTAAGGCGAGCAGGGCAGATAGACTTCTGGCCAGGCTGCTGAAACGGGAGGAAAAGCGAAAACCATCCTGAAACTCCAGACGTAGGGAGGGGAGTATAGTACAGACCTAGAGTTTATCATATGGGAATTTGGGAGGTTTTTCTCAAAATTATACACCTCCGAGGGGGCATCACAGGGAGACAGAAGGAATACCTAGCCAGCAGGAATTTGCTCACACAAATCACTGCTCAGGAACAGCAGGCTCTAGAACAGGAGATATCGGGAGATGTGGTGAGGAAAGCAATCGTGTCCCTACCCATCAATAATTACTTGCGCCCAGGCGGGTTTTTCACAGAATTCTAGAAGGTCTTCAGGGAAGTGCTAATCCCAAATAGGGTTTCCCTCTACAACGAAACAGGTAGAACAGAATCCATCACACCGTCAATTGAGGAATCAAAGTTAGTCCTCCTCCCTAAACAAGGTAAAGACGCCTCAGCCTGTGCCTCCTACAGACCGATCGCATTGATAAACGTAGAAGCCAAGTGTATACAGAAATATACTGGCAAATCGCCTGGAGGATATACTCCCCCGGCTGATATCACCGGACCAATCAGGTTTTATAAGGGGAAGGCAAACGAGCGAAAACACAATGAGGGTAGCTCACCTTATAGACAAGGCCAGCAAAAAGGGATCACCCGCCCTCATTCTCAACTTAGATACCGAAAAGGCTATTGATAGGGTTGAATGGGAGTTCCTGTTCCTTACGATGCAGAGAATGGGATTCAAGAAGGGGTTCATGTCTAGAATTAAGGGCAACTATAGAAACCCAAAGATACGTCTGGCCATAAATGGCCAGCTATCGCCCCCGATTAGGGTCCAACGTGGTACAAAGCAGGGGTGCCCCCCCACCCCCCCATCGCCTCTCTTCTACGCGATACATCTGGAGCCGCTACTAGAAACCTTTAGGGCAAACAGGGACATAAAGAGAATAACCTTTGGGGGCACTGAACACAAAATAACCGCTTTTGCGGATGACATGCTCCTAGCCATACTGTGGGATGTATTTACCCATGCATCCGAGCCCTACCTCAAAACTGTGCAGTACTGACATGAAAACATCATGATGGCCAGAGCTTCCCAGAAAATGCACAGGGAAATGCAGGAAGAATAGGCTGCCACCCATTTTTGCCGATGTTATGGGCACAGAAGGACACTGCCTAAAACCACCATTGGACTACCCGCACAGTAGTCTGAAACCATTGGGAATGGCAATGCTGATTGCCAAATGCAACCTAGAATTGTGGGGAATTCATTCTTCAATCCCAAAAATGGGTGCAGTACCAGTACTCACCACTATCCAAAAGCCGGCGTTTTAAAACCACCCTGTGTTCCTCTGAAGGCAAGCCAAAGTGTCTATTTTAAACATTGCAACATGTGCAAAATATTCACTGAACACCAGCAGACATTTGGCAGAATGAGGTTTTGTGTGCTTACAAAATCTGGGAAATGAAGAGCCCAAAACAGTGCTTATAACAAAACTGCTGTGGAGTCAGCAGTTTAAGTTGCACTGGATTTAAAGACACTAAAATCGAAAATGTTTAGATTAAATGAGTGACCTATGTTTGGTGTCACATGCCTTTGCAATTGTTTAAATGTTATAGTTTAAACTTAGAATCAGCATTCTAGCTGCATATGTAAAAATGTTTTATTGAATGCAGGAACTGGGGAACAAAAAGTGACATTTTATCTGAAACTGGCTTAAAGAGATTCCAATTCTGCCTGGCAACTACCCCCATCAGGAGTGAAACTTGAGTCACAGCTGTGTTCCCAGGCCTAGCTGCCCTTTTGCTGCTCACACTAAGGATATGCCATCTATCTGATAATTGAATTACCTGTGCTCTGCAGGAGAGTGAACAATGCAACTCCCTTCACCCAGGCAGAGGGTTTATTGAGAGGATCATAAATGGCTTCCTCTTGAACAATGAGCCTCTCCTGACTCAGGCAAAGGTTTTATTACAGCAGTCGTAAAATGTAGCTTCCTCTTGGCAGAAGCTGGGAGGAGCACTGCCTGTGAGAGCAAGCTGGCTTGGCAGAACTGGATAAACCAGTATTTCTACCTTGTGCTGAGAGGAAACCACACCCCTTTGGAGCCAGAACATAACTTTAAAAAGATGAATAACTCATAGAGCGGACATGTGAAAATTTTATGAATGATACCATAATTCTTGTGATTTTTCTGCCCACAGTTTAAGAGGTTTTTAGAACCGGTGGTATGTTCAGGGGGGTGTTAGCGGAAAAGTGGATATTACTCTATATGTATGCATGTAAAAAATCTGAAACTTCATCAGTTAATGTCCATACTCCCTGCGCACATGTATGTAAAGTTGGGTCAATGTCAGAAATTGAAAAATCAGTTAAAAAGTCAATTATGTGCCATTTCTGAATGCAAGCTCTTAGAAACAGCAGATTTGGACAGAGACATGGCTAAATTCAGCCACACCATGTATATGTAATTTCAAGCAACTGGGTAACTGTGAAATATGTCTTTTATTATCAAATATAGAATGTGTGCAATCTGACAGAGGAGTGTCCTATCTGCAAGCCATAAAATGACATCACGCTGACACACACTTCTTTCCCCAATCAAATGATAAATGGAAGTTTGACCAATTAGAAGCTGAGAGGTAGGGTCAGTGATGCTAGAACACACCCACATTCTAAACACATAAAAGCAGACAGACAGGACAGATAGGGACCTTCAATTCCATCTGCAGCGGGACGCTCTGCCGGAAAAATCCATACTTACCTCCATCAATCTTCAAAGAGCCAACACTTAGACTCCAAGATAAACAGAGACTTCAGAACCTTAACCAGAAAGGCCACTGCCAGCAAGAGTATTTGTCAGCAGGCCTCAAAATATTTTTGCAACTGAACTCTTCAGACAGCCGGGCGAGCCGTCTGAATTTTGCCAAGAACTTTTGCAAGAACCCGGTGACAGAAATATCCAAAGAGAAGGCAGGACCCGACCCAGAGAACCGGTGCCTAGCAGAGAAAAGGCCATTGTATCCAGAGTGCTGACCCCGATGCTGTGAGCAGTTCCAGAGACCAGACGCTGTGCCCAGAGACCGTCCTAAGTCCAGACCTGTTGACCAGATCGTGACAAAGCCGCCTTGATGTTTAAAATCTCTTGTGAGTACCGCCAAACTGTACCAAACCAATCTCCTAGTTAAAATAATATAATTCAATCCTATTTTAATCTAAGTAGAACTGTCTCCTAACTGTCACCTGTCATTTGCAAAGCTGTCACTTGTCATTTTCTAGTTGCAAGCTGCACGTGTCTTTTTGAACTTTAAAATTTCAAATCTGAAAAACGACCTTTATTTAATCGCTCATATCTCCGCAACCGTTTGTGCTAGAGACTTGCAGTAACTTTCATTTGGAAGATGAGATCCTAGGCTTTCCCAGGACCCCAAAACGATAGAGATAGTCCTTGTGGTTCCTCTGTAATAGCGCTCGGCGCATCCGCGAATTTTGCCGTGATTTGCAAATTTCTTCACATGTAAAAACTGCTGCTGCTTGCCTTCCATTTGCCAGAAATTCGTTTAACCTGCTAACTATCCCTGCATCATTGCTAGTGTGAACCTGGACTAATATTAACTAGATACCACTCACCCTGAAACTCTGAAAGGGAATTAAAAGCATTTTAGCATATTTTTTTAATTCATTGCCAGCACATATCAAAGCAATTTTGCCTGTGTTTTCAAACTTCTGTAGTCTAAGCTTGCTGGGGTGAACTGAATCACATTTGATTGCATTTCTGAGAACTGTGTGTTTTCCTTCCATTTCCTTGCCTTGCATCAAGGGGGGGAGGGGATTGCCAGAGAAAAGTGATTACATTGTTTTGTTGAAATTATATCAAGTTATTTTCTGTACTGCATTCATTGAATATTGCATCCACCTGAGCTTACATAAAGCATCCTCTACCACATTATACTTTTGTTCCTATTTACCAGTGTGCTACCTTATCCATTTCATGTCAACTCATTAGTGATTATAAGAAGTGTGCTAGTGCCAGATTCTCCGTTGTTGATCTTTATCATATCAGATTAAGTGTGCTATTCAATTATTAATTTATTATAAAGTGTGATATATATATTTTAAATTATCAAATAAACCTTTTAAACTTGCAAAACAGAACTACTTCTTGGCTCAGTGGGGTCAGGGGGATTCCAAGAGAGGGGTGTTATATAGGGGTAGTCATCCAGAACGCATGAACTGGACATAAAGATATATCAATAAGGGTTTTCATTCAGTATTATAGACTAGGCGTTGACTTAGCTGTAGTGTTGAATTGAATCCTCTTACAAATTGGGGGCTCGAGCCGGACGTTTGGGTTAGAATACCACTTGTGCAGCTTAATACAGTGTGCTAACTGACGGGATACATACATCCAGTCGGATCACCACGCTGCATTACGCTGTAAAGCATTCCTCAAAAGGGACACTCCAAGAAAAGTTCTGTTCTGCAAAAATAAAATACTAACTTCTGTAAGTCAGGACAGAGACCAATCTCTAGAATGACGACCTTAGTAGACATGAAAATAGCCAGAGAGCACCTCTTGCATAAGCTATTTGTGAGAGGTGAATGGACCGAACAGGGCCAGGATGCGTGGTTGCAGGCCATCACACAACAGGTCACTGAAACAGGGTCAGATATATATAGAGATCAGGGTCCCTTACATGTGGCCCTGAGTGAGCTATATATGGCTCCTAAAGCCAAAGAGGAACACAATAAGATTGCCAGGATAGCAGCATACCTGTACCTATATATGGGAGACATGCAGGATAGATGTGCTGAAAGCCAAAATCTGGCAAATAGGCAACAGATAGTGTTAGAGAAGGCCCAATCTGACCTGGTCTCTTCTGAGCAGAGGCTGCAGAGGAGCCAGGAGTCAGAAGATGATAGTAGGCAGCACATCATTAAAATAAAGAAGGATATGGATGTGCTGCAACAGGAAAAGGTAGAACAGGATACTAGATTTCTGGCCCTGCAGAAGGAGCACCAAGACAGTTTGGACTCCTTACTGCAGAGCCAGAAAAAGCTGGAGCAACAATTAGACTTTAACAGGGCATGCACGGAGCAGGTAGCCACCCTGCAAAGTCATCTAGATAGAGTGAAGGTAGAGAGCAACAAGCTGATCTTGAAAGACCTGGATACCCAGGCAGAGTTTGATGAGGAGCGCCAAAAAGCTGGTGCCCTTCAACGGCAAAGGGACGACCTGGCGGCACAAATGCAGGCTCTTAGTCAGGAAAGAGACGCCATAGGCCAGGAAGTCTGCCACTTAAAAAAGGAAATTGAAGAAAATCACCTGGCCCTCCAGGGGCTGGGTGATCTCCAAAAAGAAAACCAGAACTTGGTAGAGCACACCAGAAGGGTGGAGGATGCTCTAGCAAGAAAGGAGCAGGCCAATAGGGACATTGCCCAGGAGGTAAACCTCCTGCAGCAAAGACTGGCCCAGTTCTCCAGGACCAACCAGGAAGCACAGAGGGAGAATGAGGCCCTCTGTCAACACAATGATAGGCTCCAGCAACAGGTAGCGATGCAGGAGAAACTGATAGAGTCGAGTAAGGCCTTAACAGAGGAACTGAAGGCACAAATGCAGGCTCTTGCATTGCAACAGGGAGCAGGGGCGGATAGAGATGAGGTTCGCTGGGAAATGGAAACTCCGGAGCATAACCTCAGGAGCCCTAGTACCAGAGGCCCTCATAGCTCTCAGTCGATGGACTCTGCCACCCCCATGTCCCCTGGTGCACATGAGCACAGGGCCACAGGGATGGCAGATTACTATCCAGCTAAAAGTATGGGGCTCATAGGCCAGTACCACTCAGGAATGGAGGGGTGGGCATCCGGGTATGGGCACCCAAGTACAGTACAGTTCAGTGGGGAACCCCAGGAGAGTAGGCCCATTAAGGGCATCCTGAAAACCTCTGCCCAGTTAGGTCAGTGGAGGGGGTACCCATCAAATCCTGGCAGCAAGGAGGAATCTGAAGACTCCTCTGAACTGCGCAGGACACAGGAGACCAGGTCCCCACATTCTGCCAGCCATTCCCAGGCTCGCAGAATCCGGGAAAACCTGGAAGATCAGACGGGAACCTCTGGGAGCAGTGCCTCTGAGTCCGAGGATGAATGGACAAGGGTTACCCGAACCAAAAAGGCCAATAAGGCAAAAAGGGCCTTGCTTAAGGACCCCTTAAAGCAGATTAAGGCGATCAGGAGCGTCATCACGCCTTACCATAAGAACGCTAAGTATTCTGTTTGGGAGCACTTAGAGTTGTTTGAACAAATGATGGAGACTTTCCATTTGAAGGACAGCCAAAGCTGTATTCAATATGTAAAGTGGACATTCTCCCCGGAATACTCCAGTTTCTTTGCGGGGCTGGAGGATCAAAATCATTTAAGATGGTCCACATATAAGGCGGCCATCCTGAAACATTTTTCTGTTCACAGAAATCCTCAAGAGGCTCGCAAGGCAGCCTACAATTTGCAATGTGGGGAGGATCAGGCCCCACAAGAATTTGTGCAGGAGTTAAAGCGTGCTTTTGCACAGACCACAAGAAGGGTGCGCACAGATAGTAGAGAGTTCATAAATACGTTTTTCCATGCCTTGCCCAAATACATCATGACCCAGCTCGTGAGGGATTTTCACGAGAAAAGATCCTTAGATTGGGTCATTGAACAGGCTACCCGGATCTATGAGGTGCAGAAACCGATAGATAGCAAAAGTAATGCCCAGAAAAACCCCAAAGCCAACACCACCCCTGCTGCTGCCAAGGTGGCAGAGGTAAAGGTCACCCCCGTTTTAGATTTGGAGATGGGGGGGCCTAAAAACCTACCTACACCTAATAATGCTAGGCCCAGAAGGTCCTCGGGCCAGTCACAGACAGGGAGCCAGGGAGGCAGCCCCACAAATGGGGTCCCTCGCTCTCCTGATTATGTAAGTCCCCGTTACAAGGGAAACAGACCCATTCTGGGTTATGTGTGGACTCCTCCAGCCCAAGGGGGGGGATCCAAGCAAGCACCTAACCCAGGGAACTTCCCTCCTAATTTCCCACCGGAGGGCAGAAACTCTCCAAATCCTGGGCAGAACTTTTTCCCCAGGTATCCACCCAACTTTCAGCCCCAAAACCATCCATCCTTCTTTCCCCAATTCCCTGAGCCCAGACCACTGAATCCGGGAGAGGGGAGGCCAAGGGTGGAGGGGTACCCAAATCTTCCCAACCCGGGGTATTACCAGAGGAGGGATAGCTACCCTTCCCGGGATCAGCCCAGGGGAGAAAACAGGGCCCCGTATCAGCCTGAGCGGGTTTCCCAGTTAGAGCGCCAGGTTCAAAACATGGCGCGGGATATGGGTCATATACTGAGGGCGCAGCAGAACCCTCAGATCAGCATGCCGGCGCAGAACGCACCCAACTCTGGACCTGGTGCTCCAGAACAATGACGGGGGCAGCACCCCGATAACTCACCGGTTCCCAGGGAGGAGGCACAAGGGGAAGGGGGGTGTAAAGCCTTGGAGGAAGCTTCCTTCCTCACTTGTAAACAGCCCCTGGAAACCCAGGAACTGGAAACAAAATCTCTGGCCCCTGAAAGTCTGCCTCCTAAGGAGCAGAGGGGGGGTAGGAGAAACAAAAGACCCAAACAGACTCAGTTTGAGGAGGAGGTACAGATCTTCCAATTTGAGGGAGAGGGATCCTCAGAGGATCCTGAGAAAAGGATCTTCTCCTTCAGAGAGGGGGGAACTCCTCCCAAAGAAAAATGGGTCCCTAGGAATGCAAATCCAGACTGGGGAGATGTGGAGACTGAGCTACCGCCGCCCACCATCTCATCCCAGAACCAACAGCAAGAAAATCCCCTGGTTCAAACCCATACTGGGGACTGCCTCCAAAAAGGGGGGGGCGGCCCAGAACTGGAACCAGGGGAACCCACAATGGCTCTGATCTCCAGTTGCCAAATTTTTCTTTCAGATTCCCAAGACTCTCCACAGAATTCTGCCCAAATCTCTTCGCTAGCAATGTCCAAAACCAGAAAGTTAGCCCACCAGTTGTCCAAAAATGTACATTACCTGTGCCCCCTTGAGGAGAAGGAGGGAAGATATTATGCCCCGGTGCAAGTACAGGGACAGGGTACAGTTTTGGCACTGGTGGACACTGGATCTCAAGCTACCCTTCTGTCCAGAAGGGCCTTTGATGAACTGAATGCAGGAAGGGGAGAGAATTACCAAATTCCTCTCACCTCTCTTCCTGGACAACTGCAGAACTTTGACGGGAAGGAAATTCCCGTCGAGGGGACGGCAGATTTGGACATTAAAATTGGGCGACATAAGTTGAAACACCCGGTCATAGTTGTGACCCCAGAGGGCACCCCTTGTTTACTAGGGAATGACCTCCTGAGAAGGTTGTCACCCCTAATAGATTGCGTAAACAAGGTCCTCTGGACCCAGACTAGCCGACCAATAAAATTAAAACAGAGTGTCAACCATGTTAGTTTAAACGGCACATGCCACATGGTTGAACAAAAATCTGACCAAGTAGAATTTCACTTCCAGAACAACCAGATTCCAGACGTGACAGTAATAGCAGTAGGACAACAGACTGGTGATGGGGGGTCCTCTCTATTTCTGAAAATCAACCTTCCTTCCAGTCTAAAGTGGTACTCCACGCTGGAAGGAAACACTCTGAAATTCTATACTAATCCACAATCAGAAACTCCCACTCCTATAGTCCAGAAAGATGTGAAATCAGCTCAGAGCCTGGCTGATATTCAGCAAATTGGAGAGCAGTTGTTCATCCCTGTTCAGTTAAATGATGGGAAGGACTCTGTTCTCGCTCGAGTGTGTGTGAACAACGGTAAGAGCTTCATCAGCGAAGCCATGTTTCGCCAACTCCCAAAAGATCCAGCCATTCCCACCTTCAAACTGATAGACAAATGGGAAATGGACCTGGAAGCACCTAATTCCAAACATCTCCTGCCAAGCAGGTGTATGCTCAAAATCTCCATTGGCAACAAGAGCATAGTCCACAATTGTTGGGTCGTGCGAGACGTCCCTGCCGCCTTTTACTTAGGCAGTGACATTCTCAATCGCTTTGCCATTAGTTTGGACCTAATAAATTTCAAAGCTTGGTCCCGATTAGCGGATAATCCCATGGGCTTTGATGATCCAGAAAAAGCATTTAGGTCAGCTCAATTGCTACCTTATGCAGTTGAAATTCAGGTTAAAGAGGAAGTCACCATCCCAGAAAGGACCCGACAATTCTCCCTGGAAGTGAGAGTTAAAAGAGGACAACATTTGAAAAACCCTGATGCTTACATACATCTAAAAGCTTCTCTCCAACCGCAAGGGTTGGGGGTAAACCCAACACCATTAGTCAACATAGAACATGACACCATTCCAATAGAGGTGGATAACAGCGACTTAAAGAGTATTACTCTAGCCGCAGGCACCATTATTGTAATGGCGGTTGATGACCGACATTTTTCCATCGACTTAGTAAATGAACTGTTAGGACCAATCCCCAAGGACTGTTTTGACAGTGACAGTGAGGACAATACAACACCAGACAGGATTTTTACCCGGCATGGGGGGAACTTCCTGGTGTACACTTCCTGCCCCTATGGTAAGGAAGATGTGACTTGCGACTTCAGAAGGGATGAGGTGATTTTCCAGGTCCATGAGGGCTGCCTTTCCCACCTGAAGCTTCCAGTCCAAATCAGCACTCTGACCAGGGACTTCTCCACCCAGCTAGAGGAGGCCGCTGAAATAGCCAAACCAGAAGTCTTTCCAGGCTTCAGGCAGATGGTGGAAGAGAGAGTCAACCTAGCTGATGCCTGTGTGACTCTGGAACAAAAGCAAAAGTTGAAACAAGTTTTCTTGGATTTCCAAGATCTCTTTGCGGTAGACTCATATGACTGTGGTCGCACTGACATCCACACAACAATCCCCACGGACCCTGGCATGACTCCTGTGTTTGTGAAGCAATATCGCTTGCCTCTCGCATCAATGGAGTCCCTTACTGAAATAATTAAGAACCTTGAGTCCCGGGGAATAATCCGTCCAGTCCACAGCACCTTCAATAATCCGGTGCTGGGAATATTGAAGCCAAACGGCCAGTGGAGACTCTGTGCCGACCTCAGGGAGCTCAACAAACGGGTCCATACTTCCCGATGGCCTCTGCCCTACATTGACCAAGGTCTGGCCCAGATTCAGGGGTCACAGGTATTCACTGCAATAGACCTGACCAATGGATACTGGACCGTGCCTGTCAGTAGGGAGGACCAATACAAGCTGGCTTTTACCTTTGGGGGCCAGCAGTACACATGGACCCGGACTCCCTTCGGATACCTCAACTCCGGCAATGAATTCAACATTTTTCTACACAAGGCCATGCCCGACTTGGGTGCAAGGGGTAACCTGGCTTATGTAGATGATGTCCTCATCAAAAGCTCAACTGTTGAGGAACACATAGCGGAGATCCGTTATGTTCTGACACAGTTGAGGGCCGCCGGAGCAAAACTTTCCTTTCAGAAAGCACAGTGGTGTAGAACCCGTGTTAATTTCTTGGGGCATGAGATTACTCCTCAGGGTCTCTGTCCCCAGGAAAAGAAAGTGGAAGCACTTCAGAAACTGAAAGACCCCACAACTCTGCGAGAACTAAGGAGCCTCCTTGGACTGACTAATTACAGCAGAAAGTTCATTGAGGGCTACGCAGAGATCACCAGACCCCTGATTCATCTCCTGAAGGGGGGGGTCAAGTGGGAATGGGGTCCAGAACAATCCGAGGCAGTAAGACAACTCAAGAGAAGCCTCTCACAAGCGCCTTGCCTAGCTTACCCTGTCAGAAATAAGGAGTTCTTCCTGGAGACGGGGTTCTCTAATACGTGCTTGACGGCAGTATTATACCAAAAGCATGACAAGGTCAATAAAGTAATCTCCTATGCGAGCAAAACTTTATCCTCTGTGGAGGAGAAATTCAACGATTGTGAGAAGGCACTCCTGGCGACGGTGTGGGCATTGAAGAATTACCGCCCGTTTATCCAGGGGGAACACATTATAGTGGAGACTCCACACCAGCCTCTTCAATATCTCCAAAGTGACAGAATCCGGGCTGGAAATGTGAGTAATTCCTGAATTACTTCCTGGATTCTGTCAATGCAAGGCTTTCCTGTGGAGGTCAGATATGGCCAAAACAAGAAGAGTCCCCTCGCGCAAGGTCTGGCTGACTTGCATGATTGTGCCAGAGAAAACTGCCTCGAGGACGAAAGTCTAAAAATCAAGGACAACACGGAGGCATACCTTAATTCCCCACACAAAGTCTTTGAAGAGGACAAGTGTGAGGGAATGCCCACTGTCTATGTGGATGGATGCTCTTACCATGTTGACAACAACGGGGAGAAAGAACTGGTGGCCGGCGTAGGGAATGCATGGGTGAATGAGTCCCCAGAACCCTCCGCTGGATACAAAATTGGTCCCCGAAGTAGTCAGGTGGCAGAATTGATGGCTGTGCATCAGGCCATCCTCACTGCTGTCCAGCATCAACTCCGCGAACTGGTCATAATCACAGATTCGGATTATGTACGGAACGGGTTTGTGGAGCACCTGGTTAATTGGAAAACCAGAGGCATGTTGTGTGCTAACAACAAACCCTTGAAACATGGGAAGTTGATCCAAAACATTGATGATCTGGTCACCTCGAATGAGATGACCATCTATTGGAAAAAGATCAAGGGTCATTCCAAAGTAGAGGGACCAGACAAAACTGGAAATGACTTAGCTGATCAGCTGGCCAAAACCGGGGCCATCCAAGGGGATCTAATTGAGATTGAGTCCCTGTTGGGGGAAATCCAGGTCACTGCTATCACTAGGTCCCAGACAAATGCTCACAACAACCTTTCAATTGCACAATGGAGTAAGGAGACCCCTGATGCTGATTTGATTACTGCTCAGAAGGGGGATCCAATTATTGGTAAATTTTACCAGCACCTTGAGGACCCTGAGAACTTTCCCCTGACGGATACAGATTACATTGGGAAAGAGGACCTAAGAGTGTTGATGAAATGTCCAAAAATGTTCCGGATTCAAGACGGTTTGCTGGTAAGGAAATCCAAAGCTGGCCACGATCAGTGGGTGGTTCCTACCTCATTCCGAAGCCTGATGTTAAGTCACGCCCATGATGCGGCCACCGCCGGTCATAGGGGGTTTCACACAACATTGGAAATCTTAAGAGATGTTGCATACTGGCCACACATGGGGCAGGACCTCGACCAATACTTGAAGGGGTGTCTTGTGTGTGCACAATTTCAGCCATCATCCCTCACGCACCGTGCGCCTCTCCAAAAGAGGGGGATGACACTGCCATGGTCAGATTTACAAATCGACTTTGTAGGCCCTGTGATTCGCTCGGCTAGGGGGAATAAGTACATGTTGACCGTGACATGCTTGTTTACCAAGTGGGTGGAATGTCTCCCAGCCCCAAACTGCAAGACAGAAACGGCAGCTGCCTTGATGATTAACCACATCTTTTCCCGTTTTGGTCTACCTCAAAGGATTGAGTCAGACAGGGGTAGCCACTTCACCAGTGAAGTAATGACAAAGATGTGGGAGATACTGGGGGTCAAGAAAAAGCTGCATATTGCTTATAGACCAGCTTCTTCTGGGGCAGTAGAGAGATATAACCGGACAATTGTGAGCATATTAAAGAAGTTTGTGGCAGATTCTGGGCCAAGTTGGGATATCCGATTACCTCTGGTCCTAATGGCTATCAGATCTACCCCTTCATCTGCAACCAAAATGTCACCATTTGAGCTGATGACTGGGCGCAAGATGGTGCTTCCCCAGCATTTGCTCTACAGGACCCAAGAGCAGACACTGATAAATGCCTCCACAACTCATGAGTATGTGGAGAATTTAAGGAAACACCTTCAACATGCTTTTGCTTATGCTCAGCGGAATCTAGAAAGATCAGCTGATAGCATGAAGACCCACTATGACCTGAAAACTTCCAGGAAGGAATATCAGGTGGGAGACCGGGTCTATCTATACAACTTCCAAAGGAACCAGGCCAAGCAGCGCACATTTTTGCCTACATGGAAGGGACCCTTTGAGATCATCGACAAGATCTCCCCTGTGGCCTACAAAATCCACATCCCCAAAGGTCCTTTGGCAGCGGGGGAAGACAAGTGGGTCCACATAAACCAGTTGAAATGTTGCCATCCCAGGCACACTCTGAAACAACTGGAGGAATCCTCTGGAATCCTAGCGGGTACTGTATCAGACTAATTCAGTTCCAATCATAAAACATACCACATCTAGTCTCTAACATACTGTGATTTGTATGAAACTGTCTCTTAGTCATACTGGTTTTTTTTTTCAAAATAAGAATGTAATGTTTCGTGATGATGAAATGCATATGCTGCCCCACTATCTCAACGGTGGTGGAAAAACGTCTATGAATAGGTATTGCCGCTCTTCCTTTGTCGTCCTAGGAGAAAGAAAACCTTGAGACGGGCCAAGGAGGATGATCCGGAGACCGGGAGCTAAGACGCAACGGGCTCGGGGTACCGCCCAATATTCCCATCAGGACCGGCGAGGAGAACCGATCGATCCGACCGGATGGAGGAAAAGATGCTGAACTGTGCCATCTATTGGAAGAAGATGAGGAAACATCCCAGATCTTGCGAGTCCCATCAGTGAAACCGAATGGCCATCGCAAGAGGGGGGCTTGTGGGATGTATTTACCCATGCATCCGAGCCCTACCTCAAAACTGTGCAGTACTGACATGAAAACATCATGATGGCCAGAGCTTCCCAGAAAATGCACAGGGAAATGCAGGAAGAATAGGCTGCCACCCATTTTTGCCGATGTTATGGGCACAGAAGGACACTGCCTAAAACCACCATTGGACTACCCGCACAGTAGTCTGAAACCATTGGGAATGGCAATGCTGATTGCCAAATGCAACCTAGAATTGTGGGGAATTCATTCTTCAATCCCAAAAAGGGGTGCAGTACCAGTACTCACCACTATCCAAAAGCCGGCGTTTTAAAACCACCCTGTGTTCCTCTGAAGGCAAGCCAAAGTGTCTATTTTAAACATTGCAACATGTGCAAAATATTCACTGAACACCAGCAGACATTTGGCAGAATGAGGTTTTGTGTGCTTACAAAATCTGGGAAATGAAGAGCCCAAAACAGTGCTTATAACAAAACTGCTGTGGAGTCAGCAGTTTAAGTTGCACTGGATTTAAAGACACTAAAATCGAAAATGTTTAGATTAAATGAGTGACCTATGTTTGGTGTCACATGCCTTTGCAATTGTTTAAATGTTATAGTTTAAACTTAGAATCAGCATTCTAGCTGCATATGTAAAAATGTTTTATTGAATGCAGGAACTGGGGAACAAAAAGTGACATTTTATCTGAAACTGGCTTAAAGAGATTCCAATTCTGCCTGGCAACTACCCCCATCAGGAGTGAAACTTGAGTCACAGCTGTGTTCCCAGGCCTAGCTGCCCTTTTGCTGCTCACACTAAGGATATGCCATCTATCTGATAATTGAATTACCTGTGCTCTGCAGGAGAGTGAACAATGCAACTCCCTTCACCCAGGCAGAGGGTTTATTGAGAGGATCATAAATGGCTTCCTCTTGAACAATGAGCCTCTCCTGACTCAGGCAAAGGTTTTATCACAGCAGTCGTAAAATGTAGCTTCCTCTTGGCAGAAGCTGGGAGGAGCACTGCCTGTGAGAGCAAGCTGGCTTGGCAGAACTGGATAAACCAGTATTTCTACCTTGTGCTGAGAGGAAACCACACCCCTTTGGAGCCAGAACATAACTTTAAAAAGATGAATAACTCATAGAGCGGACATGTGAAAATTTTATAAATGATACCATAATTCTTGTGATTTTTCTGCCCACAGTTTAAGAGGTTTTTAGAACCGGTGGTATGTTCAGGGGGGTGTTAGCGGAAAAGTGGATATTACTCTAAATGTATGCATGTAAAAAATCTGAAACTTCATCAGTTAATGTCCATACTCCCTGCGCACATGTATGTAAAGTTGGGTCAATGTCAGAAATTGAAAAATCAGTTAAAAAGTCAATTATGTGCCATTTCTGAATGCAAGCTCTTAGAAACAGCAGATTTGGACAGAGACATGGCTAAATTCAGCCACACCATGTATATGTAATTTCAAGCAACTGGGTAACTGTGAAATATGTCTTTTATTATCAAATATAGAATGTGTGCAATCTGACAGAGGAGTGTCCTATCTGCAAGCCATAAAATGACATCACGCTGACACACACTTCTTTCCCCAATCAAATGATAAATGGAAGTTTGACCAATTAGAAGCTGAGAGAGAGGTAGGGTCAGTGATGCTAGAACACACCCACATTCTAAACACATAAAAGCAGACAGACAGGACAGATAGGGACCTTCAATTCCATCTGCAGCGGGACGCTCTGCCGGAAAAATCCATACTTACCTCCATCAATCTTCAAAGAGCCAACACTTAGACTCCAAGATAAACAGAGACTTCAGAACCTTAACCAGAAAGGCCACTGCCAGCAAGAGTATTTGTCAGCAGGCCTCAAAATATTTTTGCAACTGAACTCTTCAGACAGCCGGGCGAGCCGTCTGAATTTTGCCAAGAACTTTTGCAAGAACCCGGTGACAGAAATATCCAAAGAGAAGGCAGGACCCGACCCAGAGAACCGGTGCCTAGCAGAGAAAAGGCCATTGTATCCAGAGTGCTGACCCCGATGCTGTGAGCAGTTCCAGAGACCAGACGCTGTGCCCAGAGACCGTCCGAAGTCCAGACCTGTTGACCAGATCGTGACAAAGCCGCCTTCCTGTTTAAAATCTCTTGTGAGTACCGCCAAACTGTACCAAACCAATCTCCTAGTTAAAATAATATAATTCAATCCTATTTTAATCTAAGTAGAACTGTCTCCTAACTGTCACCTGTCATTTGCAAAGCTGTCACTTGTCATTTTCTAGTTGCAAGCTGCACGTGTCTTTTTGAACTTTAAAATTTCAAATCTGAAAAACGACCTTTATTTAATCGCTCATATCTCCGCAACCGTTTGTGCTAGAGACTTGCAGTAACTTTCATTTGGAAGATGAGATCCTAGGCTTTCCTAGGACCCCAAAACGATAGAGATAGTCCTTGTGGTTTCTCTGTAATAGCGCTCGGCGCATCCGCGAATTTTGCCGCGATTTGCAAATTTCTTCACATGTAAAAACTGCTGCTGCTTGCCTTCCATTTGCCAGAAATTCGTTTAACCTGCTAACTATCCCTGCATCATTGCTAGTGTGAACCTGGACTAATATTAACTAGATACCACTCACCCTGAACCTCTGAAAGTGAATTAAAAGCATTTTAGCATATTTTTTTAATTCATTGCCAGCACATATCAAAGCAATTTTGCCTGTGTTTTCAAACTTCTGTAGTCTAAGCTTGCTGGGGTGAACTGAATCGCATTTGATTGCATTTCTGAGAACTGTGTGTTTTCCTTCCATTTCCTTGCCTTGCATCAAGGGGGGGAGGGGATTGCCAGAGAAAAGTGATTACATTGTTTTGTTGAAATTATATCAAGTTATTTTCTGTACTGCATTCATTGAATATTGCATCCACCTGAGCTTACATAAAGCATCCTCTACCACATTATACTTTTGTTCCTATTTACCAGTGTGCTACCTTATCCATTTCATGTCAACTCATTAGTGATTATAAGAAGTGTGCTAGTGCCAGATTCTCCGTTGTTGATCTTTATCATATCAGATTAAGTGTGCTATTCAATTATTAATTTATTATAAAGTGTGATATATATATTTTAAATTATCAAATAAACCTTTTAAACTTGCAAAACAGAACTACTTCTTGGCTCAGTGGGGTCAGGGGGATTCCAAGAGAGGGGTGTTATATAGGGGTAGTCATCCAGAACGCATGAACTGGACATAAAGATATATCAATAAGGGTTTTCATTCAGTATTATAGACTAGGCGTTGACTTAGCTGTAGTGTTGAATTGAATCCTCTTACAATACAGGACCCTGAAAAGTCCCTTACAGCCTTGCAGCATGCGTTACAGGAATTCTGGGGGTTGGCAGGATTGAGAATTAACACACAAGTCTGAAATACTAAACTTGGCAGTTCCTCCACAGATGGAAGACACGATTAGAAGGGAACACCCGTATAGATGGGTGCAAAAGAGCCTAAAGCATCTGGGGGTCCAGTCCACATCACCAGGTCTCTGGACACAATGGCGGCAGCTAACTACCTGCCTCTCCTTGAGAGCATAAAAAACAAGTTAGTGGACTGGGGTCCGCTTAACGTTACATGGCTGGGGAGAATCAATGTGTTTAAAATGGTGTTGTTACCTCGGCTCCTATATCACTTTCCCACCCTTCCAATACAGGTTCCCCGGACATTCTTTCGTGCCTTACAAAGACACACTGGGAAGTTTGCGTGGAACCAAAAAAAGCCACGATTGGCAAAGCAGGTGGTGATCATGCCCAGAAATAGCAGCGGGAAATGGGACAGCCGGATTTCAGGGTTTAATACTTAGCAGCACAGATTAGGGTCCTAAGTGACTGGCTGAGAGATGACCGCAGAAAGCTGTGGAGGGCAATGGACGATGAGATGGTAAGGGGAAAACTAGAGGAAGTCTTATTGAAACCTAAGGCTGACAGACCCGCAAGCATGCACCGGGGTGGGACAGTAGCAGGAGTGGGAGAAACTTGGGACGATCTGGTAGTTAAAGCGGGCTTCACAACTTTCCGTCCCCGTGTACCCCCTTCTTTGATAACCCACAGTTCTCGCCGGGGCAGGGGGACAAGGGCTTTCACGCTTGGTGGGAAGGAGGGTGCCAAAAACTTCTAAATATGTTTGATGGAAACAAAATCAAATCTTTCCGCCAGTGTAAAGAGGCTTGGAGAAAAGGAAAGATGTAGGTATATCCAAATACGGCACTGGGTGATGCAGGTCTCAGTGAGGGCAGGGATGACCAGGGCCCTGACCCCATTTGAAGAATATCAAAAATCAGATACAGGGAACGCCTGTACAGTGGGGGCCATCTATTGGGGGGATGAGAGGGGGAGAATGTTGTTCATTGTTTGGCTTTGTTGAAAATCAATAGAAACTTTAGTTTAAGAAAAAATACACCCACTTCCACATGCCAATTAGCAGCAAGGACAAACTATGATAATGAGTACCCCTCTGCTTTAGAGGCATTGTTCCTCTGGATTATAATCCTGTTCTTGCTGAACATGAAGGCAGGGAAGAAATGGCAAATTACCTTGAGCTCCAAGAGTTTGGTATAGGAGCTTGCACCGAGGAGGTCACAAATCATTCAATAGAAGGGAAAGTTCAAGAACATTCTCCTATACCTGTGTGAAGAGGAAATTCCCCCCCACTCCCCATCTGTGCAATATCACCCTAAAGTTTATGCCTTTTAGTCCATGTGGCTATGTGCCTACCGGTAGAAAGAAAGATATGGAAGGCAGCTCGACACTCAATGCTGAGCAAAAGGGACATCCTGAAAAAAATCTGAAGAGCCTAAACAGTAAAAAAATGTCACCCACCAAAACAGCATCTGCATTAGCTGGTCACAAATTATAGTAAGCACGCTGATCCATTTTCTTCAACAAATTTACAATGGACTTAGCATCCTTAACAAGAGGAAAAAAACAAGAAGAAATGTTGCATGATGATTGGCAAAACATCAGCTTTCCATTAAGAGCTTTGTATTGATTTTCCTACCCAAAGAATACTGTGAAAATTCACCTTGTCCAGTTAGAGCACGATACACCAGTAGGCCTTTATGAGAGGGAAGACCACAAATGCCCATTTACCAGTGGGAGAAATACCACCAACCTTTAGCCTGAAGAGGATTTCTCAGCGGGAGTACAAAAAGCATTTTGGATTAAGTGTAATCCTCTGGTGATAATTTGGCTTGGCTCCAGATCAAGTGTCCAAATCTGCTTGCAAAAAAGGCACCGACATTCGTGAATGAAGTAGTTTGGTGCTCAGCAGTATAGCTGCAAGAAAGGTCTTGGAGTAGGAGAACAAGTTACTTACCAACGGGTAACATTCTTTCGACTGGATGCTCCTCCAACGATTTCCTCATCTTTGATAATCACATACAGCTTCGGCTGCTTCGGAAAAACTCTCGGCAGAGGGTGTCGTGCGTCGAGTCGATGTCCTCGAAGGCCTTCGTCGAGGGTGACGTCATTAGGTGTACAAGTAGCACGTGCGGCGTCCGTTGGCCTCAGTTCTGTTTTTCCCTCTTGTTCGTGTTGGCTATTAGCCTAGGCAAGCAGTAATCAGCCTTGCGAGAACTAAAGCTGTAACAGCATAGGAAATTCTACATGGGGGTAGGATGGGAGGGCGGTGAGGAATACGTTGGAGGAACATCCAGTTGAAAGAAAGTTACCAGTTGTTTAGTAACTTGGATTTTGTCCTCCAACGTATTCCTCATCTTTGAAAAGACTCCCAAAGCAATATGTAGATTTGGAGGAGGGAGGAGAATTTTGAAATTGTCAGCTTTTTATAAGGTCGAATACAGTATCGCCTTACCAAAGGCAACATCCTGAGAGTGGGAAGCACCTAGAAAATAATGCTTTGTGAACGTATACAACGATGACCATGTTGCAGCATCACAAACGGATCTAATAGGTACTCCCCTTTGAAGGGGAAGATGCTATACCTCTGGTAGAATGTGCTTATCAAACCCTCTGGCGGGTCCTTAACCGCCAATTTGTAACATTCTGAGATACCATGTATGATCCACCTTGACAAAGTCTGTTTCGAAACAGCATGTCCCAATTTTCTTTCGGTGTACCCAATAAAGAGTTGGTCATACACTCTTGGTTTGGACAACCTAGAAATATAGAGACTTAAAGCTCCTCTCGGGTCCAATCTATGGAGCCTCTCTTCCTCTTTACTGGGATGCGGCGGGGGGGGGGGTAAAATGCTGGCAGAACAATCTTCTGATTTAGATGAAAATCAGATACAACCTTAGGTGGGAAGGAGGGTTTTACCCTAAACACAACCCTGTCCTTGTGGAATACAGTTTGGGGTGGCCCGGAAGAAAGTGCCTGCAACTCGCTCCCTCTACGTGCAGATGCCAATGCAACCAACAATATGGTTTTGAAGGTCAATAACCTCAATGGACATGTATGCAAGGGTTCAAATAGGGCACATATTAAGCATTTTAGAACCAGGTTAAAGTCCCAAACTGGAACCTGAAAAGAAGAAGGTGGGAACACATTTGTGAGCCCTTTTACAAATTGAATTACAAAGGTAATTTTAAAATGGGAGCATTCTTCCAAAGAGCGGTTGAAAGTGGAACGCGCTGCCAGGTCACCTTTAATGGTACCAATATTAAGACCTTTGTGTGTTAATGATAGGAGAAAAGATAACACACCCGGAGTTGAACATAGTAAAGGATCAACATTCTTCTCCCAGCACCAGTTGCAGAACTCGTTCCAACGTCAGAGATTTTGTTGCTGGCCTTCTTGCCGAAAGCAACACCTCCATCACGTCATCCGGGAGGTCCCAATCCTTGTATCTCAACCTTTCAGAAACCACGCATGAAGGTTGAGAGTGTTGCCCTCTGGATGGAGAACCTGACCCACCCTTTGCAAGAGAAGATTCTCTTTGTGGCAGACGTATCGGTGGACAGATGGACATATCCAGAAGGTTTGGGTACCACCTTCTCCTGGCTCAATCCGGGGCAATTTAGATCATGCAGTTTCCGAACCGTCTCAACCTCCCGATTACTCGAGGAATGATGGGGATTGGTGGAAACGCATATAGCAGTGGGAACTCCCAATCCACTACGAACGTGTCTCCTAGAGCTCTTCTCGGAGGAAAATCCCTTGAGCAATACCTTTCGCACTTTCGATTGATTCCAGTCGCATACACGTCTAATTGAGGGGATCTCCAAAGGGCGAAGAACGTCTTGAAGGACTTCCTGAGCTAGTTCCCACTCGTGGGATACTGCGCTCTGCCTGGCCAGAGCATCCACCATCGTATTCTCCTCCCCGACTAGGTGAACTGCTGATCAGGAGATTCCTTCTCGAATTGCCCAGAACCAGAGCTGCATTGTGTCTCTGCACAGTGGTAGTGACCCTACACCTCTCTTTTTTAGGTAATGCATGGCCACTGGGTTGTCTGTCATTATCAGGACATTCTTTCCCCTGACCGAGGGCAGGAAGGCCTTCATCGCTAGTCTGATTGCTCTCAGCTCCAAAAGGTTGATGTATAGTTTGGACTCCGATGGAGACCAAGACCGCTGACCGTCAGATAGTTGGCATGGGCTCCACACCCCATGAGTGAGGCGTCCGTCACTACTGTAACCTCCTGCCATGGCTGCCAAAAATGTTCTCCCTTCAGAATATTGTCCTCGCAGGCCCACCACAGAAGGTCCTGTGCTACCCTGCTGTGAAACCGAAGTAGGTCTCATCTTTCCTGATAACTGGGAACTTTGATTTCTTAAAGCCCACTGAAGGGATCTCATTCTCAGGCGGGCTTCTGGCACCAGTAAAATGCAGCATGCCATGAGGCCGAGCAACCTCAAGAAATCGAAAACTGGAAGATTCTGGGCAGTTTGAAATTTGGTAACCATCTGAAGAATGTCTTGAGCCCTCCCCTTGGGTGGCAAGCTCTTTCCCAAGGATGTGTCTAATACAGCTCCGATATACTGGAGCTGTTGGGAAGGTGTCATCTGTGACTTCTTGAAATTGAGGGAGAAGCCCTGTCTGTGAAGGGAGTGGCAGGTGACAGAGGATCCAGGCCTTGTTCGGGAGAACGCACCCTGATCAGCCAATCGTCCAGGTAGGGGTAGACGTGAATCCCCCTCTCCCAAGATGCGCTGCCAGCACCAGTTTGGTGAAGACCCTCGGTGTGGAGGTCAACCCGAACGGCAGGACTCGAAACTGATAGTGTGAGCCGCCAAAGGCGAACCTCAGGTATTTTCTGTGCTTGAGATGGATTGGCACATGAAAACCTCACCTTTCACACTACTAAACTCTTAATCACCTCCCTCATCTTTTCCAGACTTCTACTGTTCCTCCCTTCTCTTTGGACTCCCTTATCTCTTCCCCACTCAAATCTGTCTCACTCTGCCACCCGCTCCCTCTGCCTCCTCTCACCCCTCTAGGTTGGCTCTCTTTTCACTCCCAGCTCAAATTCAAGTTCCTCTGTCTTGTTTTCAAATCACTATGGTCTTGCCCCCCCACCTCCCCTCCCTTCTTACTTTCTATACCCCTTCTCGCTCTCTCCACTCTGCTAATCTTTTCCTACTCTCTCCTGTTCCACCATCACCACCCTGCTCCGCCTCCCGCTCTTCCCAACTCCTCACTCCATTCAACTGGAACCACCTCCCCCTCCACATCTGCTCGTCTCCCTCCTACCCTTCCTTTCGCTATTCTCTAAAATCGTATCTTTCACTCCCCTCCCCAACACCCTTCGCTTCCTCTTCTCCCACCACCTCATTCCTCACCTACACCTGCTCTTCCTTATCCTCTCCATCCTCTCTACCTCCTTCCCCATCCCTTGCTCTCATCTAGTCTTACTCTTTCCTCTCTTCTTCCTCACACCTTCTTGCCTTCCCCCTTACTTCCGCTCTTACCTCCACTAATACCTACCATTCCCTCGCACACCTCTGCCCCTCCCTGGTCCCTCCTCACCTCAGAATTATTGTAAATGTTTTCTTATACTGTTTGAGTTGTAATTCAATTGCCATCTTATGCTTGTATTTTTGATTCTTCTTATGTAAAGCACTTTGGATTAAAGGGCTATATAAATTCAATATAATACAAATAAAATACAAAATAAGCATCCTGAAGGTCCAATGACACCAACCAATCCTATAACGGGAGGGTCTGAAGGATCTGAGAAAGTGTGACCATCTTGATTTTGTCCTTCCTGAGGGACTTGTTCAAGTATCTGAAGTCCAAGATGGGTGCCCAGTTTTTCTTGGGGGATCAAAAAATATGGGGAATACCAGCCCTTGTTCCTCTCCGCTATAGGTACTACTTCTATAGCACCTCAGCACCTCTCTCTAGCAGGGTTAATATTTCCTGCACAAAGAGCAGCTCTGGAATCTTCAGAGCGTTTCCCCAGTGGATTGTTGTGAGGCTGCATTATGAATGGAAGGCAGTAACCTTGTAAAATTGTTTCCAGAGGCCAAGCATCTGAAGTAATGGCTCGCCATTCTTTGAGATGCTGAGACAGTCTGTACCCCTCATCCCCCACCGCCAGTGACTGGTGATGCAAGCTCTCAAAGTGGTTTTGGGGAGGTTGCTGTGGCTGCTGATGTCAAGGAAGCTGGAGCTGGCTTTGCACAGTCACCTCGTCCACCACAAACGTTTTTCTTTTGGCCTCTGACTGGCCATTCCTCTCGGCTTTCCAAATCAGGAGTAGTAACGATAGGATTGTCCCCTCCATGTTTGTCCTGACGAAAGAAAAGGCTGAGGTTGCCTAACCACGGCTCCTAAAGATTTGGCAGCCATCTTTTGCTTGTTGTATTTTTGCTTCTTCTCATGTAAAACACTTTGGATTAAAGGGCTATATAAATTCAATATAATACAAATAAAATACAAAATAAGCATCCTGAAGGTCCAATGACCCCAACCAATCCTGTAACGGGAGGGCAGCCGCCTTTGAGGTCTGCAACCTCTGAGGGCTCTTGTCAGCCTTGTTGCCAAGACCCATCAAAAGGCATGTTTAGGAGAAGAGATTACACGTCCGGTGCAAAACCTGACTTCCATAACCACGCAAATCTGCGCATCACTGTGCTTGTAGCCACGGACCTGCTGATGCTGTCCGCAGTGTCCAATCCAGATTGAAGGGATTGACGCATGGCTTCTTTGCCATCCTTAATGATAGCTAGGAAACCATCCCTTTCCTCCCCTTCTGGAATGTGCTCCACCGCCATCTATCTGCACTCCCACAGAGTGTATGAAAATGTGGCTAAGGCACATGTGGAGTTGACCGACTTCAAAGACATACTCCCAGATGAAAATACATTCCACGCCCATCCATCCATCCACACGCTTATCGTCCCTATCTGGAGGGATGGTAGGGTACGCTGCCTTATTTGATGTAGCCATGGCTGCCTGGACCACCAAACTCTCGGGAGTGGGGTGCTTGGACAGATAGCTGGGGTCGCTATAGGAAGGGCGGTATTTTCTTGCGAGGGATGGTGTCCGGAGACACCCAATTTCTGGCCACCCTATTTTGTAAGGCCACATGAAAAGGTAAGATTGGGTCTGTAGGTGGACATTGGTCCAGGATATCTGTCAAATCGTCTTCGACAAATTGAACCAGAGGCCTAGCCCAGCCCAGCCCAGCCCAGATATTCGACCACCCTGGACATTAGGTGACGATACGAAGAGTCGGCATGCTCTGGTCTACCAAACTCCATTTCAGGCGATGTATCAACGCCACTTCATTATGGAGTGTACCAAATCTCTCATCCTGCTCTCCTCCGAAATAAGACATTCCGGGATATTTGGAGTTCCAAATTCGAGACCAAAAGGGGCATCCTCTTCACCAGATCCCTAGTCTTCCTCAAAACTTGAAGAAAGGGATTTAAAATATTCCTTCCTTGGCAGAAGAGTAAATATTTTTTCTGGAACACTCAGTGGTGTGGTTGGTTTCAAAGAAGATTTTGGTTTGGCCCCTTTGTCAGTTTTGACAATATCAGTAGGCTGTGCTGAAGCCACCTGAATCTTCGACGTTGATGGTTTTGGTGTCGACGTTGATAGTATTGGTGCTGACGGCGTCAAGCTTTCGAGGGTTCCCTTCGAGGGCTGTGGCGTCTTAGACGGTGTCGAGGATCTCAAGCGCTCATCCCGCCTCGGGTGACTTTTGCTCTCCGAGGTAATAGGAAGCTTCATCAAGAACCCTCTTCGACCACCTGGGGTCGAGAGCGCGCGAGTGTCGGAAAGAGACACCTCTCGGCCAGCTTCCGAAGAAGGTGCAGACAAAGGCTTACCCTTCTCAAATATTTCCAGAATTTTCAAGCGAAATGCCTCCCACTCTTCAGATGATGAATGTTTGATGGGGCACTTCCACATTCTGGGGGATTTGTCCGACGAGGGCGAAGAAGATGGTGCCGTCTCTTCGATTGTTTCATCGAGGACGAGTGACGGGAACCACTTCAAGACCTCAATCGCTTTTTGTTACTCTTATGTCGAGGAGAACGATCTCTGAAATCGACGGTCGAGGAGCGATTTTTTTTTTTAACAGGGCAATTTCCCTGCCTGCAACTTCCCCTTCCGTTCTCGCAGGGCTTTTCCAGTCATTGCCCGACACTTCGAGCAAGAATCTGTGTCATGGCCTTACCCCAAACACCATAGGCAGCAGCAATGTGGATCTGTGATGGACATTTTCAAATCGCACTCCTTAAACGTTTTGAAGCCTATGCAAGGTGTAGTCGGAGCAGAGGACGAAGATATTTCGTCGATGATTGATATTCAAGAACTGGCCAGCAAATATATTACTAGCGAGGCGCACCGAGTCTCAGAAGCAAACAAGTTTGCGGAAAAACAGAACTGAGGCAAACGGGTGCCACACATGCTACTTGTACACCCGTTGATGTCACCATCGACTTGACGCCATCAACGCCCTCTGCCGAGAATTTCTTTTACGAAGCACCCGAAGTCGGAAGTGATCATCAAAGACGAGGAATACGTCGGAGGACACAATCCATTCGAAGATGTTTTTTTGTGATGAGAACAGCACCTTGGGATCAAGTGGGACCACTCAATGTGGTGAGCCTGCTTTATTGAGTCAGTGATGTAGCCGTTTATGGACTTGACAACAAACTTCATGATGGTGCGGATGGTCCGTTTCAATTTTTTTTTAAAAAGGATGTCAGACAGACCACTGAATGGTTACATCTACACCTGTTGGGGGCAACTGGACAGACTCAAGGAGAGATTATTGTGCAATTGGCCCATGGACTACTGCACAATGTAAATGGGAATAAAAATACTTTTTCACAACCACCCAGTCAATAGTTAACACTTTGTAGTGGTGTACAAAATCTGTATTGAATATTTGCATCAATACCGATCAGGCTCCTAAGACAACTGGCCTCCCCGATGAAAGGTAGGTCACACCATTGCTTACTGGACTGGGCAACTGTCACAGGGGACTTTAAAACATCAGACTAAGCTTGGGCCAGAGCACCGCTGATCCGCTTAGGCTTCTTGGTGCACTCAGATTAACTAACCTTTGGTGTTATCGCCTTTCTGCCAAATGGTCAGATCAACCAGATAGAAAAGGATGTCATCCCCAAGACTTCAGGGTGCACTCTCAAGCACCTTGCGAGTCACAGGTAGATTCAACCCCTAATGGCAGTTTGCAAAGAACTTCAGCAGATGTATGCCTGGATGGTAACTAAAAGCAAAATATGCTAACAGCAGAAACGTTTGGGACCTGCTACTAGAAAGGCATAAAAGGTCACTCGTCCCATCAATTCTCCACATACACAGGGCAAATAATTTCTTGCTTGCCACTGCCGAGTGCACATTTGGAGGCTGGAGTATAGGATCTGGTATCGACTGAATCTTGGCTCGATTAACCCTCCAAATTGCCAGAATTAAAGTTCTAGGCAGTACCAGTTTTATGGAAGCACACCCAAGTATTTGTCTGTCTTTTCCTTCTTTGAAGTGTCAAAATAGAATACAATGTAAAAGCCACTGCTATACTTGGGGTGATAAATTCGCAGGGACTGAAAGTGAAAGACTGTCCGGCACAAGTATCACTTGAAGATGGTTGACAATGGCTTAAGTGTGGGTGATGAGTGGAATCCTAAGAGAGGACATCTGAGACGTAGAAAATGTGGGGTAACCAGAGGTTATGCAAAGAATATCCAGAATCTATAAGCAGAAAAAAGGAGGCAGCTGTGCATAAAACAGGTAGGCGAAACAGGAGCAGAGTGTGTGGTCGTGCATGCATACCACACATTTCTTTTAATGTGCATTTCAGCCGCCTAGAGAATCTTCTAGTATTCTCTCCTGCAGAATTGTTTTGCTATCTGAAGTTGGTGGCCAGGAATACTAATGTCCTCATCTTTGCACCAAATCTAACAGCCTTGGTTGACAGATCGGTGGAATCTAGTGTTGATTGTTTCTGGGCACGAATTACAGAACTAAAGCACAACCAGGTTCTATACAGGTTCTATGCAGAAACATCCTAAACACTTAAACTGGCCTCTGTGTAAAGAAATCAGTCTTCTTTGAGAAGCAAAAAAACCCTTGCTTTTGTGTAGCCATTAAGAAATGCGTGCCCTTGGGGATTAGTGGAGGAATCAACCACGTTGGAAGTATCAGTGTTTGCTTTACTATACGCTTTACTGCTTAGCTGAAGTTCTGTTTAGTGTTTTGCTTTACCTTTAGAATGTAAGCTCTGCTCAAGGAGAAGGGCAAGCTTTGTTTACCTTACTGAAAGTTTGCAAGAGGAGACATTGCAGAACAGTTTGGCCTGGTACAGACTCAGTGTTTGACATACGATTAGCATATGTGACAAAAGTAAAAGGTCTACTGATGTACCTTAGTCAACTGCAATAATATATATGTGTGTGTATTAGCTAAACATTTGTTAAGAAAAAGGATGCAAGTATTATCCCAAGTATTTCCTTTGGAAATGTACGCCAATAATTGTGCCTATATCTGCAGATGCTCAATAAAGAGGCAAGGAGTTCCTTCCTCCTTCCTTTACAGTTGCAGTTTTCAGGAGAGGATTTTGATTGCAGAGCAGATGGACTGCCGGATTCGACAGCCTGGTTCCATGACTCAGATGAGAGTATACAGTTTGCTGCTGCTATCTGCTTTGGTATGGTGCTTTCCATTGTAAAGGAGGCAGGCCATCACTCCAGCGGTTAAGTATGAACATTGTAGGTGCTTTTGTTCTTGCCTGCTGGACCGTTGACCCACTTAGTGCCTCCCGGGGAAGTTTTAAGACTGGTTTCCCACCTGTCTTTTCTCTACACTAACAATATGTAATCTCTCTTTATGGCCAGATAGTGGGGACTAACATGGAGCAGGGAGTTCACGCATGAAATCCTTATGCCAAACGCCTTCCCTACCCTGGTCATTGACAAAATCAGAGACAGGACACAGTGAATTTATGAGCAGGATACATGGCTCATTGATTACCAAATGGAATAGACAGTGGCAGAAAAATATGGATCTATCCTGGGTACCTTCGAAGGTCAGAGAGGAGACGCAATTATGGAGATGTCAAAAAAGGCAAAGGACTCGGCTGCGCAATTCCATGCTGTCACTTCATGGAAAAGAGGTAGATCAAAGGAGGGATAAAGCAAAAAAATGAAAAAACAGTGGAGCTAGAGGGGAAAATTGGGACAGAAAAACGGATGAAAATGATGGCAGCAGGGTGCTTCTGCGACAGCGTAGCAAAACCTCCTCCAGATGCCAGCACATACAGTAATAAGGACTATGACGGATCTGGCCTAGGTCATCACCTTTCTCTCCCCTATCCCTCCTCTCCAGGAAGGATTTAGCACAGGTTGGTGGGCACTGCAAGGGGGCGATAGCGTATCGATGACGACAGCTTCATTGGAGCAGGTTCCACCACTATGTGTGAAAATGGAAAGTCAAGAGGTAGGGACGTCCAACAGCAGCTTGAACCCTAACTCTCTAGCTAGTGCTGAAGGATACGAAAATTTTTCAGCTAGTGGACAAGCTGCGAGGAAAGCAGACAAAAAGTGCATTTTAATTTACAGCATATTGCAGATTACAATTCACAGGCAAAGTGAACCCCATATTAAATACAAGACAAGCAAATACTTGCTCTCACTTTGCATATTGCAGATTACAATTCACAGGCAAAGGAAACCCCATATTAAATACAACACAAGCAAATACTTGCTCTCACTTTGCATATTGCAGATTACAATTCACAGGCAAAGGGAACCCCATATTAAATACAAGACAAGCAAATACTTGCTCTCACTTTGCTCAAGACCACCACCTTAGGTGCATTGATCAAGAGCTTACAGGTGGCACTTGCTCAGGGCAACAACATAACTAGGCATAGGATATGCCTATCCAAAGAAAGTAGAGCACATTCTACGACTGACAGGGAGGATAATTCCTCCTCAGATGAAGTGTGCGGTTCAGACCCAGCTCTGAGAATATGACCAGCCTTCATCCTCAAAGGGAAATCTATAAAGCAAATGAGGATGCAAAAGCAAACGTTCCCAGCCCGTGGGCAGTTTGGGATTTAATGACAAGGAAGAACTCTAACCCAGATAAAGACATCCTTGCTGCTCTACAAGGGCATAGGTGTAATTGGGCTGACACAAAAATCATGACCTCAGAAGTTGTTGCTAGCTATAAAAAAAACAGGGATTTAATGGAAAAATTGGTGCAGGGAGACGACTTGGCACAACAACCTACTTAGCCTTAGCACAGGGAAGAAGAGCTTGCCGCCAAAGAGGGGGGGGGGGATCAGGAGTGTACAGCTGCTTTAATAGAAGACATTAAGGAACTATTTTCAAAAAGACCTCTGCTGCAGCCCTTAGGTGCTTGTGTATTTAGCAAAGATGATACAGCTCATTCTTATGGATAAACGTAGGCGTGCTTTGATGATTCAAAGGGTGAACCTGGGTCTGCAGAAGATGCAAAATTTAGATTTTTGTTTTGACATTTTGTACAGCACCTGTGACACAAACTTAAAGCATCAGTCAGAGATGGAAAATCTGGGACTTTGCGACTGCATGTTTCCATGCTCATCGCAATCTTAAGTCAAAAAAAATAAAATAAGAAAAGAAGAAGAAACTTTTCGCCCTTCAGATAGTCCTATGAAATGGGTGAAAATACATGCTTACAGCAACATCGATGTGCAGAAAAGGGGCGTGGGAAGTTATCGGGGGGGGGGCTACAAATGGGAATGTCTCCCCTTAGATCTCTACGCAGTCCACTCCAAGTACAGTGTGCACCCATGAGTCCACAACAGTACAACATGGTTGTAAGAAGTAGGATCCCATGAGATAAGTCTGATGTGGTGGAAGAGGGTGCTGGGCTCACAATTGTATAGCAGTTATGGCATCGGTACAGGGCACCTAGTTAACCCCCCCCCCCAGTTAAAATCTCCTTGCCTAACCCTTTACCCTATCCGAGATGGTCGACATCTGAACAGTTTCGGAAGGTGCTCAAGAACCTCCTGTTCAAGGAATGGCTCCTCCCGAAAACCTAGATCCACAAACCCTCCCCTCTCCATCCTACCGGAGACTGGATGATCCGATCCCCACTTTCTTCCCTGGTTGCTTGTAGATCCCTTGCTAACAAATTGCCCACTCCCCCCCCCTTCCCTTGTAAGCTTCCCACTCAATGGTTTCTCTCGTTTCTCGTTAACCATGTTCTTCCCCTTATGATTGTGAAGCGCCCTGTTGCTGCGCAAAGGTCTGCGCTTAATAAATGCCATAATAATGACAAAGCTACCAAACCCTTCTCTTTGAAATTCTCCCGATACAGTGTGCACGGTATGAGTAGAAGGTAAAAGAATGTATTTGAATGTCACAACCCCTATCCCAGTATTGTTGGGATTATTAACATGTCAGCATCAATTTTAGATCCATCCAACTGTCCCTGTCAATTTGCCTGGTATGGACTTAACTGTTGAGGTTTTGTGTCATGTTAAAGGGCACACCATCAAATTGTTTTCTGGATAAACCCAAGACAGTACCAATGATGCTACAGGAAACTCCCCTGGAAAAGGTTGGATGATCTTGCAGCAGAAATGCCCATTTCTCCTTTGGCATTTCTGATTTTGATGTGGGCAGACTAAGGGGTGCAACCTGTTAAAATAGCACTGAAACCTGGTTCTGTACTGCCTGTGACATACCAATACCCTATAAAGCCTGAAAAGATAAATGCCCTGGTGCCAATCAGACGGTTACTTGCGAGCGGGTATTTTAAAACCGCGCACCTCTCTTTCCAACATTCCGGTGTTAGCAGTACTTGAAACAAATCCTACATGGGTCCAAGTAGTACACAACTTCCATGCAATCAATAACATTGGCGGCAAGGATTACGTTGAAAACCCTCTGCATTGTTCACAAGGCCTTCAGGAGCCTGGGGCCTCAATAACTTCAACTCTCTCTACCTAAATATCTCCCTTCTCGAGCTCTTCGCTCATCCAACTCCATCAGGGTTAGTCACTTCTCCAAGCAACGAGTTGGTGGTAGATATCTTTCTTCGGCTGGGGCTTCCCTCTGGAACAGCCTCCCTGCCTCTCTGAAACTTCAGGAGAACCATCTCTGGTTCCGGCAGCACATCAAGACCTTCCTCTTTGCTTCTGCTTTCTCTCCTGTCCCCTGCTGATCTTCTGGCTGAAACTACACTGGTTACCTGGCTACCCCTGATCTCGGGCCCAGGTTCCCCTCCCCGCCATTTGCACACCTGCACTGCCCCCCCCCCGGCAACCCTTGCACTTGGGGGCTGTTTCTGTATCCCTACAGCCCCCTACCAGCACTTGACACCTGATGTCTGCACTTACCCTTGCACTTGCCACCAGTTGGCTGCACTTTAGTTATGGTTTTAGTTTGCTGTTCATCCTATGTACTGCACTGCCGCCTGCCCCTTCCCCCGTACTTTTCCCCCTCCCCTGCACTTGCGCATTCTCAATGTCACCTGGCCTAGTAAGATCGTTGTCTCTGTCTTGCCTCGTTGCGCCTTGAAACACTTGTGTATAGGCGCGTTATAAATGCCATATCATAGTAAAGTCATTGGCAGCAGTCGCTGCAAATGCTAGCACAGTCCTGAAGGGACTTTCTGCAAGCTGTTATTTTTCTATAATTGGCTTGGCTCGTGCTTATCACACAATTCCAGCGCAAGAGAATTCACAAATTTGTTTTTTTTTGTTTCAAAGAAATACTTGGCCAAGCTCTAACTCCTCCAAAATAAAGCCCTGTGCACAGCACTGGGTCTTCATCGCTCTGACCACATCACAGCTACACAGAAAGAAGCCCACTCGCTCCCTATCAAGGCCTGACTTCAAAACTTTGGCCATTGTTCATTGCTGCATCAATAAAGACCACCCCCTCTATCTGAACCGCATTGCCCAGAGACAGATGGTGCGCACACTCTGATCTTCCAGCAACCTCCGTCACACCTCAATTCAAGCATGCCAGAGCAGGAGGCGCCAGCTTCTGTGTCGCAGTCCCTACCCTCTGGAACTCCTAACCTCCCAATATAAAAAAATAACGCTCCTACTCAGCCTTTAAGAGGCTTGTGAAAACTTGGCTTTTTGACAAATATGACCAACTGTAACCTGTCATTTTTGATGCTGCTATAGGTCTCCCTTCTTTCTCAGTGGTACAAACGCTGTGATACCTCCAGGTCTGGGCTTTACACAAATGTAATAAAAAAAAGATAAATTATTAGGTTTTGGCCAGTTTTAGCCCAAGACTTTGTTCATTCAACAACTCAGTTTTCAAAATTGTTAAAGCAGTCACTTGAGTCTCTTGCCACATTACCCAAGACAGGGTTCTTAATACTATACTAGGGATCGAAATTAAGATTGAATGAGTTGGAGCTAAGAGCAGCTCCTGGGTATCCAGCATTAACCAGTAAGCAGGAGCTCCACTGGGGAAAGAGGAGCCAGTACATAGCATTCTCCAACCCTCACTTTTAACACAAGATGAAAACGTACCATTTTGTCCATTATTTATTATTTTTTTTTAAGTGCGCATAACCTGGGGGGCATCTATGCGCCAGTTACATAAGAGCAAGACAGGATGTCTGAAACAGAAGGCGAAGTACTTCGAGTTGAACAGCCAGGTTTTTAGACATTTTCTGAAGGTCCAGTAGGAGGGTACTGAACGGATGGCAAATGGTAGTTTTTTTTTATTTTAACTTCTGTTTATTGGGTTTACAATACAGCAGTTCTACATAGGATCAAACTAACATTGCAGTATTCATTTTCAAATGAAAGTCATGAGCAAACCATTTAAACCAAATCGATTAATAAAATCAACCATGCAAAACGTATCTAAATGAACCCCGCTAAATATTATACCTAATACACATAAAATACCACAAAGACAAAACCAAACATCACAAAGAGGGGAAAAAAAAACCACCCCCTTATCCTACCCTCTAATTATCCACAGAATATAGGTTAGTTTGTTCTAAAGGGTAGGAGCGATGACAAGGAAGCTGGATGCACCATCTCTTTTTCACTTGTATCTGGGAAAGGAAAGGCAGTGGCTGTTGGAAGATGGGGTGGGCCTCTTATTGAATGAGCTTTAACGAAACTTTGCGACAGGTAGTTCGGGGAGTAGTTGGATAGGCAATGATGGGTAAGGGCAAGGACTTCAAATGTAATGCGTTCCCGGACAGGAAGCCAGTTAAAGTTCCTACTGGTTTCAGAAATGTGATCGCGGCTGGAGAGGCCCCGGGGCGACTCGGAGAGCGTTATTCTGGATGATATTTCCCTTTATAAAGATTTGCCCTAAACCTTACTTGTAGATTGTCCCAAATGCATAGAGTTAATGTCACATAGGTATACTTACTCAGCATCAGTTGGCCTGAGAAGACAAAAGAAGCTCCTGGTAGCAGTTGGTGTCAAGCTAACCAGGCTCTTCGGGGATACAAGCAAGAACTAAATGGCTCCCAGCTCCCCTCAATTTTGAACCCTGCTATACCATGTTTATTTATACAGCGCCTATGACCAAATGCTATCAGTTAGGAAAAATGTCTCTTAGCAACAGTCCCTCCACAGTTCTATGGATCCCCCAACATTTGGCTTTTGAAACTGCACTGACGTTTTATAGTGGAGTGAAGCCTTCAGCTTCACGCCACTGGCCTTTTGCCCATTTTGTTATTGGGAAACTGATCAGACCTTCAGACTATCAGTAGTGGTAAACAAGGTTTCACTATTGTCTTACTGTTTGTAACTTTTTAACACTGCACACATCATTTTACAATGCAGTGCCATGGGGATACTTTATCACCGTAGTCTTTTACATTTGGGATTTTTGGTTACTTTTATATGTGCCTAAAGAAAAGCTGGTGGAGGCAATTATATTTTTACAATGTTCGTTTTATTTCTAGTGTGCACATGCGTGGCTAGTACCTTAAAATGGTCACATCACTGTATTTTCACTTGTTCTTCTGGCATATTGTTGTTTGGCCTTCCTCCGGCCTTGCCAGGTCAGCAAATCGCATAGTCATGCACTTTCCTGGGAAAGCTGCTGCTTTCAAGGGCAAGTGATGCCCTTTGTGTGGGGCTCACAAAGAGGGTGGGACCGTCTGGTCGCCCTCCACATCGGTGGTGCCTGAAAGACTGGGTGTGGGGGCATGAGTGAAAGCAACAGTGGTCCCTGATTGGACCAGTGCTGGCTGATTGAATGGTGCAGCTTCATACCATTAGTGGACTTGCTTCCAGCCAGGATTCCGGATAAGAAGAGGACTACTGCAGCCATCTCTGCAGATATTAGAGCCAAAAATCCTGTGTAGATGAACAGCCGACCGAAGATCCAGAGGGCCCAGCATCCCTTTCTGCATCTGGCCCTGTTAAGCCCTGTTGGACTACCCAATATGTGAAGGCTGTGAGAAGCCTGATGGTGTCTCTCCCGCTAGTCCCTAGGGATCGGTCATCCAGGTGGCCAGGACACGGCCATCGAGATTGGATCCAGTTCCTGGGGGTGGACCGGTGCGGGACGATCACCTGGATGGGGGTTCCTCAGGGAGTGGAAGTGGGACACTGACAGGTGAGACGCAGTCCCCCCCCTTCCCTATAACACCTTTTCCCCATCCTAACCTGTAGGATATTCAGATGTTCTAGCCCCCCCATCCAACACAAATACTTTCCTACAGTGTGACAGACAATGGACTAACACCAGGGCCGTTTACCTGACTTGTGCCAACACAAGGGTCAGGCACTTGACAATAACTATGCACACCTGATGACCCTTTCCCTTCCCCACAGTGAGAAAAGGCAGAGCATGAGAGCACACTTCGAGCAAGGGCGAACGCACGAGGAAGCAGCTATTCCAGACCAGCACTTCAAATGGAGGAAAAAGGGCTGAGAGACCTGGAGTGACGACAAGGAGGGAATTGCCCTTGCCATTTTAAACTCAGACCTGCAAAGACTCCAAAAGGGAAATCAGAAGACCAGGAAGTCTAGCTGGCGTGTGGTGTGACAGGTGTCAATGGCACAATGGGCCCTCCAGCGCTAATAGCCAAAGCGGGGTGAAGCGCTTGCCACCGTGGTGCCGTCCTTGACTTCTGAGACAAGAAACTCCAACAGTTCAACACAGACAGCGAGTCGGAAAAAACTGATAGAAAAACCAAAAGGTGTGGGGCCTAGTGTTGCTGGTGGCAACCTTGTTGAACAAAGAACTTGTGTAATTGAACATTAAAGAAACCCTAGTAAAAGGTTCAGAAGCAGAGTGGTCAGGTGTCGTGGGGGCGCTCATTCGAAGGACTTTGACTGAAGTCCTTTTGTGTTGTGTCTTGTTGAAATGACTAAGAGGCCTTAGGAGAGGCTAGTGTTGAGTGTTATAGTGGTCTTATGAGGGTTGAGCAAAACCCCTCGTGCGATCGAAAGTGATACATTGGAGAAAACTGATCAAACTGTGAAACTGGCAATTGTGAACCCGACAGAGGGATGCCTGCGAGTTGAGGGTAAATAGTGATATACCCATGAACATTGTGACGACAAATGTGAACCCGGCTGAGGGATGTCCACAATGGATAGTTGGTGAAAAGGACATTGAGACTGTTGGAGATCTGTTTGAGTGAAAGGCTGTAGTGAACCAGATTGAGGGAGGCTAACGTTGCAAGCAGGATCAGAGCCTGGCTGAGGGGGATTCAAAGGGCGAAGAGCAATCGCCCAACATTAAAGGATTACCCAAGGAACTTTGTTTACTGTTTATGGTACAGCAGGCATTCTAAGGCAAGAAACTTTTGCAGGAAAGAGACTTCACCTGGAAGGTCCCGGCATCATTGAAAAGAACTGTAACCTCCGTAGCTTGCTCCCATCTGAGATTTATGTTTAGATTAGGTGTTTTTCTCATGCATTATACAGTTTAATAAACACCCTTGAACTGTGATCACTGGTGCCCGTCTTAACTGTTGCCACCCTGACTTAATGAGCATTCGGAAGTGTCCCTGGACCAACTGGGACTGACCAGCACTCCAGTGGGCTACCTTGCTAGAACCATCACCGTTCTACATTTGAAGCCGGATCTTTGGTGGTTGCCAATTTATGGTTTAAGTTGCCTTCCTGCCATATTTCAGCTTCCCAGCTTCAAGGAATCCTGCCCTGTCGACGTCCCTTTGAGTTTCAAAAACTACTAATACTCTGCAGCTTCCACTAGATGTCGGCCTATGCATAGCATGTGATCTAAGCAAATTCCACAAGCCTCAGAGATATATACATCTAAAAAAAATAAAAATATAAAAAGAAAAAAAGAAAAGAAAATAGCTTGTTTCAAAACCACCCCCTTCAAGCACTTCTTGCACACAGATCAAACTCCCCCCTCCTTTCAATTTTTCTCCAGTCACTCCCTTCAGAAGTTCTCAAAACCATCCAACTTCTCAAACCCTCCAAATGCAAAGGGGACACCTGCCCCGCTCATATTGTTAAATGTGCTGAAACTCATGCTCCCACTATTAACGATTTTATCAATGCCTCTTTTTCAACCAAAGTTTCCACCTGCCTCAAGGCAGCTTGTCACTCCATTCCTCAAAAAACCCATCCCTTGACCACCTTCCTCCCCACCAACTACCGCCCTATCGCATCAGTCCTTTCCTCCTCAAAATGGATCGTATGGCATACACCCAGATCAAATCTTTCCATGGAATCATCATGTGCTCGCATCACGACAACCAGGCTTTCATCCCAAGCACAGCACAGAAACAGCCCTACTTGATCTCAAAATTCAACTAGAAAATATCTGACTTGCAACCTTGCTATTAAGCTCCTTCTCGAACTCTCTGCTGCATTTTACCTCGTCGACCATCACATTCTGTGTTGGCACCTCTCCACTAAGAAGTTCTTCTCCAAGGAGGCCTCAATGTGGATCAAATCCTTTTTAAGTGAAAGCACCTCCAGGATTTTTCATTGGCAATGCTGCAGTAGGGCCCATCACCGTCACTTTTGGTCTACCACAAGGCTCCTGCATCTCTCTAACCCGCTACAATGTTATGTTAAAGGTTCTTATACCGCACACTGCCACTGCTTGTGTGGTTCCTTGGCACTCTTGTGGATCTGTAAAGCAAAAGGGTAGGGGGTTAAGTCAGCAGGAGAGAGCAGGGGGGAAATAGTAAGAGCTGTGATGTGCTCTTGGCAGCTTCAGTTCGGTTGACACCGTTCGCCGAGCGGTGTGTTTTTCGATTGGTAGCCGTCATGTGCTGTTGATCGGGGCTATGTGTGGTTTGTTTAATTGTAGTGAAGTGCATGCGGTTTGTTCTACTCTAGAGGTATGGTGCGTGTTTAGTCTGGAGTTTTAGAGGAGGTGTATACAGAAAGATGAGCTTTTTTTAGTATGGTTGGTTAGTGGCAGTGCCTTATCTGACACAGTCTGTTTTGATAGACTGTGGCCTGTCTTCCTTCCCCTGTCATATATTCTGGTATGCTACACATTCCCCTTATAGGTTGGTAGCCTATATGGGTTATAGCGTCCCCTATGGTATATTTTAGTATAGTACAATAACTAGACCAAACCCCTCTTGGACCAATTAGGCAAGCCGGGCATCTCTTACACCAACTTCGCCAACAGCACTGAAATATGTTTACAGGAAATCACTACCATGACACTGGCGCAGTCAACAAGATCTACAGCACCATCCAACATTAGATGGCCACCCACAATTTGTCTCAACAATGACACTACTGAGCTGATAATTTTAGGGTACCCCCCTCCCCACGGCAAACAGCTGGATCCAGCGTTGTCCTCCCTCTCCATCAACGCCACTACCACCCAGAAGCATTTAAAGACTATATAGTCGTAAACTTGGATGTAGAGCTCAACATGAACATGTCAATTGCATTGGCATCCTCCACAGTCTATACGTCTAAACTCATTACTCGAAGCAGACAATATCTCTTACGTGACAATTCCCAAACGCTTGCTAGAGCTACTATAGGCCGAAAATTGGACTACTGCAATGTTCTACTATAAAGCACTTTTACCAAGGACCTATCCAAACTGCCCCTTACGGAATACAAGACCGTCAGAGCGGCAGAACCGAGTTAAAAATCTTGACTATCATGCGCCATTGTATCTACAATGATGCTCCCGCCTACCTTAATCACTGCATCTCCACCAAACCTTCTGTGCTATCTCTACTGTCATCTTTCAGCCTCACTTTGCAAACTCCCAGATCCAAAAGCAAAACGAGCAAGAGGCTCTAGTTTTTGCGTGAAAGCACTCTCCTACTGGAACACCTTCCCCTTCCCATCAAAAATTAGACTTCCTATCACATTTTCAGAAAACTTGTAAAAACATGGCTGTTTGACAAACACGACTAATGTTTCTTTGCTATTTCCACATGTATCCAAGTCCTTTTTTACCTACTCCGGTTCCAGCGCTATGATACCCAAGGGTTTGGCCGTTACACAAATTTTATTAATAAATAATGATGGTTCCCAACAGGCTAACTGAGCCAAGGCATTGCTGCCAAACAAAGTACATATAATATATATTACACACACACATGGAAATATCTCTACACATAGGATTAAATTGGGCTCACAAATGAGCCAAAACTAAAAAGGCAAAGTAAACAAGCATATTTTTAATATCCTTTAAATAATCAAACTAGCACATTAGCAATGCACACATACATAAAAAGCATGCTTTAGTTTAAAAATCTGCACAAAATAAATGAATTTAAAAACAAAAGTTAATATGGGGATACAGGGATCTCACAGGATACAATTATGGAAGCACTTAACCGTTAACGTATATTAAAAAAGAAACCCGTAAAAACGTACAGTCATAACCAATTAAAACACACTAATAGGGGTTTCTCTAGCGTTCCTTTCCACGTACTACAAACGGGGACTCGTGTTTGCCTTTTACGTGTTAAGCTTTTTCTTCAGTTCAATAGCTTTCGGTTTCTGGTACCACTTTACTTTTAATACATATTTTATTAATTTCTCCACGACCATAGTAAACTGTCCCGTTTTGCAATTTGTCGTTTGTCAGCTAGCATCTTAAAAATCTCTTAGCGAATAGATTAAAACAATTCAGCAAATGTATGACAAAATAAACAATCAACCACACCTTTGGCTTCAAAACTATGATTTCAATATATGTACGATGCATGCATTTTGTTAATAGCAAAATCTAACTTTTCATAACAAGTTCAACTGACAAATTCATTGTGCACGATTCCTGTTGAGCGTGCACATTTCAGTTCTATCGAGCAGTATTTCCACAGGTCAGCAAATCTGACTGACAGCATAAAGATGATGGTTCTGTAATATAACATTCAAATATGTCATCATTTTTTCATCTTACATAGAACTGCACAATTTCAATGTACACCGACTTGGATGTCAGGTGTCCACATCCACCGTTTGGTGATGCCTCTGCTAACATGCAATATTAAACTGCTATGGGCAGGGTGCAGCATGGCAGATAATGAACTGCAACAGTAAACAGATTTTTCACAAGCACCATATAAGCCGAATAACAAATAGCTAGTTTTCATCTTGGCTAGCTTGTCAGTTGTGCCTTTTCACAGAATTACTCCCATAGATGTGTCTTTTTCGAAATATCATCACTGGCTGCATAACCGATTAGGGTGCCTCTTTTTTTGCCCTCCAACCTCGCCCAGGTGGAACTCATACAGGATGTGTTTACAGTTTAAACAGTGCCTCCATCTACTGATTACACGAGCACTAGGACACAAACGTTTTATTAAGACTTAATGCCACCAGACAAGCTAATACAGGACAAGTTAATTACGTAAATTGCGTACTTTTATGTTACTTTAATTAATTTCAAGCAAAGATCCAGTAATCAACACTCATAATTGCCAGCAACCTATGTACAGTTTCTTTATGGATCAATTTGATTAATGCCATGAGTACCAAAAGAGCTAAGAGCGCCATAGTGCCAGGAGGAGTGTAAGGTGCTAAGACCTCATTACTATTAGTCTCGTCACTCAATCATAACCTAAACGATCTTCCGACTTTATAAAAGAAAGTTAAAACCTTGCCTACCCCTATAGAACAAGGGTGTAAGGCAGCTACAATGCATTTCACAACCTTCCACCTGTAAAGGCCACCAGAGATCTGAAAACTAATCTGAAAGCTCCTGGACTCCCAAAGAAGGCTACGTGTAGGGCAACTAAATCAAGATTTGCCAAACATTCAACAGGATAAAAACAGATTTTCCCTTCCCTGGTCTGGTAAGGGCACTAGAGTTCCATTCACTCCCATAAGCCATTGCCTGTGGGACAACTCCCGTATAGTTTGGCATAAATTCCTCTGTCAAGATATTCACTGCATCAAGTGTAGGGTAGCTAGCTTTCAGTTAGCTCTTACTCTCCCAGCATTGTTTCAGGTCAAGATTTTTGGCATTGAGGTTCAATGATAAACTTTGGATGCAAAGTATACTCCTGTCTTCTCTTCTATTCTCTACTCCTTTTCTAAGAATTATCAAATAAATCCCCTGCCAATCAATGGTTCAGTCATCAAAACATTAGGTCTATTCCTTTCCTAGGCGCATCACCGATGGATACGCACCCAAGTGACTCCCTCAGAAAGGGCACGTTTCATTATACCTTGACCCACATAGTATCAGTCTTTATGTCATTGTATCAGGGAGGCAAGAATCAGGAGTAAATCCTAAGTGGGACTCCACTCTGTCAGTGATTATGTTTATATTACCCCTATGTGCCAGTCCTCATCTTCCAAGAGAAAGCAGCCAAGGTCCTCAGTCATTGTTGCAGTCCAAAGTCATTCACCAAGCCAATCAGTAACAGTTCCTCCCAGCAGACACAATACTGCCCTCTACAGTACCCATCACCACAGTCAATGATCTACTATCCAATAAACATTCAGCATGACATCACACCAGGAAATAAAAGGTGGAGAGGTTACCGCCAGCTGTCCCAGGTAGCATTGTTTGCCTTTTTCCTGGTTGGTAAACAGAATTCGGAGCCCACAAAAATGACATGTGGGCTACACATACACCAGGTCATTTGCATCATCTGACCTGAGTTGCAAACCCCCCTGCCTCTCCACTGTCACAGATACCAAGCAATGGTAGAGCTGGCCATCAAAAACATGGTTGCACAGCTTTGCTTCAACTTCCTTCACTCCAGAGCAATCAGGGGGAGGGGTATGGTAGACCGATTACTTATCTCTGATCATGTTCTGATGGATTAATCCTCTCCCCCACCACCACCGACTCCACATCTTAGAACTACACTCAATGCCCTAGTGCGGCTTCAGACTTTACTGCATCTACACAACACCATCATCGCTCATGGCAACCGATGTTATGTTCACTTTTCTCGAGACTCGGAGGCTGGGGAATAGCAGACTGTCAGTTCCTGAGCAGTCCATAGCGACGCATATGCTGCAGGGCGATGAGCAATTTGTGGAAGGAAGAACTAATCCATCAGAAACATTAACAAAGCTGAGGAATTTCTTCTCGTAATGCATTAATTCCTCCCACAGATTCTCATCTTAGAAAGCCTCCCCAAAGTAGTACAGAACCTGGAGGACAAGAAAATTAACCACGCTAGGAATCCTTGGAGCAACGCATGAGTAAAGTGGGCATCCTGAGCAATAAGGAATCCAGGCAATAATGCTTGGCCTAGATGGAAATGTCCATAGGTTCAGGGTACCACTTTCTCCGGGACCAGTCTGGAGCAGTCAAGATGACAATGGTTCCATGTCACACCAGTCTCTGTAGGGGCAGCTGGGTGAAATTCATAGAGCTATTGATGTTCCACTTTACGAACAATGTGCCTTCCACCAAAACAGCCTCCAACATGGGAAATCCCCTAGAGCAGATCAGCTTTTAGTTCGGGTTGATGCCGGATGCAAAGAGGTCCACCGGAGAGGTCTCTTATGAGGTGGAGATCCCATTCAGGTGTTCGATACAATTTTCACCCGTGAGTGACAGACTAACACCGCACAGAGCATTCATAACCACGTTCACCATCCCGGCCAGATGGGCTGTCAACAGAAAATGATAGTTCCCAGTGGGCAGTAATGATGATTGTGTGTTATTTGCATAGCACTTGCACCCAAGAACTTTACATAGAAATTATAAGTTACTCACCGTAGTGACTAACATACTCTTAGTCTCCTTTCCTCCATACTGCATGGGCGTCCCTCGCGAGGGATGGGAGACGGAATCTTTCACCAGAAAAATCTTCTTCCCCTCTAAATCTAGAGGCGCGGCCCTGGGAGCATGCGCTGCCCTGACTCCGCCCTCCGGCGCCACACCTCAGTCCCCAAAGACACGTTTGATTATTAGGGGGGAGGAGGGTGGTACGTATGGAGTAAAGGGGACTATGGACTAAGAGTACGTAAGTCACTACGGTGAGTAACTTATAATTACTCTTACGTCCGTCCCCTTTCCTCCATACGTCCCACCATCCTCCCCCCTAATAATCCTCCATACTGCATGGGCGATTACAACTAAATGTAGCCCTAGGGTGGAGAGGAGACCCTCCCTAAGGAAACCGGTTCCGGAGAAGCACCTGTCCGAAAGCCGCATCTGACTTGGAGCCGGCGTCCAAACAGTAATGCTTGCAGAAAACCGATGCAGTGGCCATGTGGCCACCCTGCTTATGACCTGCCAGGGGACATGGTGCTGAAAAGCGATGGCTGTTGCCTTGGCACCGACTGCGTGGGCATGCATGTTCGCCGGAAGGGGTCTATGCTGACCCTCGTACGCTTCCTTGATGGCCAAGACCATCCAGCAGGAAATGGAGACTTTTGAGACCCGATAGCCTGGCCTGGCACCTCCAAAAGTGATGAATAGGGCTTCTGATTTGCGGAAGCCCTTGGTCCTGTCCAGGTAGAATTTCAGGGCACGCCTGACATCTAGACAGTACAGAACTCGGAGGCTCGTCCTTCGGGTCAGCAAAGAATATGGGAAGGACGATCTCGTTTAGGTGAAAGGCTGATGGCACTTTAGGTAGAAATTCCGTATGGGTCCGCAGGACCACCTTATCCTTGTGAAAGGTAGTGTATGGCTCTGAGGCTTCTAAGGCCTAGATCTCGCTGGCCCTGCGTGCCGAAGTAAGACCAACTAGTAGGGCCGTCTTGATGGGGACTAGCCTGATGTCTGCGGACGCCATAGGCTCAAACGGCTTGTGCGCGAGGGCACCCAAGACGGAGTTCAAATCCCACACGAGGTGTGGCTTCCTGATGGGCGAGTAGAGTCTAGCGAGTCCGGCCAGATGCCTCCTGACAATCGGGTTGGAGGAGGAGAAGACCCCTTCCTCCGAATTCCTGTAGGGCCCAATGGCTGAGAGGTATGTGTGGCAAGTGTCCACCTGCACACCAGAGTTGGCAAGGTGCGCCGAGAAGGACAGTACGTCGTCCAATTAACAGGCCAGCGGGGCCGATATCCTTGGAGTGGGCCCAGTGGCAGAACCTGGTCCATTTACTTTTATACTGGGCTCTGGTAGCCTTGCTCCTAGCCCCTTGTATGATTTTCACATTGGCCTGGGATAGGTTGAGGTGGCTGAGCATCACCTGCTCAGGAACCACACTGAGGGCCAGCTTCTGAGGGGCGGGGTGGACGACCCTGCCCCCCTGTTGTGTCAGAAGATGTGCTAGGCCCGTCGGGAGGTGGATTAGAGGGACCTCCAAGAGGCTGAGCAGCTCCAAGAACCATGGCCTGGCTGGCCACCACAGAGCTATCAGAATGACGTTGAGCTGGTGAGACTCCTTGAACTTGCAAAGCACTCTGAATCAGTGGAGTGGGCGGGAAGACGTAGGCTGACATGCCGTTCCACTGGATCCATAAGGCGTCGCTCAGGGAGCCTAGGCCCTGCCCCTGCCAGGAGAACTGGGGGCACTTCCTGTAGTGCCTGGTGGCAAAGAGATTCACCTGGGGGAGGCCCCATCTGTGGAAGATCTCCTGTGCAACGAGGTCGTTCAGCTGCCACTCGTAGTTGTCCGCTCCCAACCTGCTGAGCCTGTCCGCTTCTAGGTTGGATTCCCCCGGGAGGGGGACTGCCGTGAGGAAAATCTCATTCTCCAAGGCCCATTCCCACATGTTGATCGCCAGTCTGCACAGGGCAGGGGATCTGGTCCCCCCCCCTTGCTTGTTGATGTAGTACATACTGGTCGAGTTGACTGTCTGGATGAGCCAACCCTTCCCTCGAGACGTGGGAGCAAGGCTCCGAGCGCTAACCAGATGGTGTTCAGTTCCAGCCAATTGATGTGGTAAATCTTGTTCCTGACGGGTCCACGTGCTGTGGACGGAGAGATCCCCCAGGGTGGCTCCCCAGCCCTCGAGGGAGGAGTCTGTGGTAATCAGCACCTGCGGAAAGGGGGGCATGAAGGGCTTACCCGTCCGCAGGGTGCAGTCTTCAGACCACCATGTGAGGTCCGGGTGGAGAGAAGTGGGGATCTTGATGATTTCGGCCTGCAATCCCCTCTCCTGGTTCCACGACGCTGAGAAGTGGAGCTGAATCCTTCTCATTCTGAGTCTTCTGTGGGGGACGGCCAGCAGTACCGCTGCGAAAAAGGCCCAGTAGATCCTGGTACCACCAAGCTGAAGTAGCGCTTCGGCTGAGAAAGTGGAACGTGGCCCTCTTGATGGCAGAGATCTTGTCCTCCGAGAGGGAAGACCCTCTTGGAGCACGTGTCCCAGATGAGGCCCAGGAAGATCAAAGACTGCGTGGGTTGTAGCTGTGACTTCCTGAGACTGAGCAAAAAGCCCAGGTCGTGTAGCGTGTTCATCAGTGCCTGGGAGGAATGGTGAACTGCTTCTTGAGATGTAGCCCCCGACGAGCCAATCATCTAGGTAGGGGTATATATGGAGGCCCTGAGCCCGGAGGAGGGCTGCCACCGCATTCATGAGTCTGGTAAAGACCCTGGGGGGCCGAGTTGAGGCCAAAAGGGAGGACCCTGTACTGAAAATGGCAGCCCATGATCCAGAATCAGAGGAAAGAACGAGGAGGTTGCCCGATCGGGACGTGCAGATATGCGTCCTTCAGATCCAGGGAGCACATCCAGTCTCCCCTGCATAATGTCTCCGCAATAAAAGCTGGCGTCACCATCTTGAACCTCTGGCGAGGTAAGGAGAGGTTGAGGGTGGAAAGGTCCAGTACAACTCTCAGGCCAGCCTGGCTTTTTATCTGAATGGTGAAGATCCTGGAGTAGAAGCCTGCTCCTCGCTGGGAGGCTGGAACTTCCTCCACGGCCTGGCTCAGGACGAGCGACCGAATCTCCACCAAAAGAGTTGCTGTCCCACCTTGCGGAAGAGGAGGCGATGAGGTGTGGGGGGTAGAGGCAGGAATAAGTAGACTGTACCCCGAGGAGAATGCAGACAGGAGCCAGGAGTTCACAAAGTTCTGTCGCCAAAAGTGTGCGTGAAGGGCAAACCTGCCCCCCACTGGCGACATGTGGACCCGGGTGGGTCTGTCATGACTTTTTACCTTCAGAGGCAGGGGAGGGGGACTGGAAAAGCCCTTGGCTCCCTCCCCACCCCTTTTTGATGCTTGCGCCGACTAGTGGTCGGCGAGCGTTCCGGCTGCCTGGATCTCTGTTCCTGGAAACCACGGAAGCCTCCAGATGAACCTTATCCGAGCGTTGCTGAGACTGGGAGTACACTTTGGGTGTGGTCTTTGTCAGAATGGATAAAGACTTGGCCGTCAGAGCTATTCTTCTTCTTGTCCAGCTCTTCGTCTGTGCTGGAGTGAAAGAGGTCACTGCCCTCGAAGGGCAGGTCTAGAATACGTTCCTGGACATCCGGTTTGAACTTGGTCGCCCGGGGCCAGGCCATCCTTCTAATGTCCATGGCAATGGCAATGCAGATGGCACGTCCAGAGGTATCAATGTGTGCTAGCGTGGACTCCATGATATCCTGAGCCACGAGCTTGGCCTCGGCTAGCCCTCCCTTGAAGCGTGATTGGCTGTGGGAGGGGAGTTCCGGGAGGAAGTCAGCAATTTCCCGCCATAATCTCTGGTTAGCGGCTGCCAGCATGGCATCTGCGTTGGCCTGTCACAGGTGCAAAGAAGCATTGGAATACAGCTTCTTACCGTATGCCTCCAAGGTCCTCTCCTCCTAGTCTAACAGCACAGTCGAGGACGACAGGCTTGTAGTATAGTGATGCCGCGGCGATCATCGCAGAGTGTGGCTGAGGATGGGAGGAGAGCAAGAGTGTATCCCTCTCCATATGCCTGTACTTGGCGTCCAGGCGGCGGTTGACTGGCTGGACGGAGTGGGGTTTGAGCCAACCCTTCTTGGCGAAGCAGACTACATCGGTTTGCAGTGGAATTCCCGTTCTGGCAGAAGGGCGGCTCGTGAGGACTTCAGCGAGGACGCCCTCTGCCAGTTGTTCTACCTGGGGCTAGGGGAGGCCCAGGTATTCCGCCAGGCCAGAGATCCGTTCGCGGAAGGCCCTGGCTGATGGCGTGTCAGGATCATCCTCCTCATCAGTATCCTGACGGTCTGGGGGATCCTGAGGAGAAAGAGGGGGAAGAGGAGGAGGATCCAGAGGCAGGGACACAGGGACCACCACCGCAGGCTGAGGAGGAGGAGGAGGAGGAGGCTGGTATGGAACCGCCGGGGCCAAAGGCGTCGGCGGAGTAGTCTGTGGTTCCGCTAGCATAGCGGGAAGGACTTCCCCGACTGCGTCCTTGATGATAGCCCCCGTATGGGGTGCTTTGCCTTCTGTTGGGCCCCCGTCGCCGGGGCGCTCTCACAGGACTTCGAAGACCGCTCGGACTTCTTCTTCTCACCAGACAGGCTCTTTCCTTCCAGCCAGTTGGAGAGACGAAGGTGTCGGTCCCCGATGGTCCGTTCCGACATGTTCCCGCAAAACGCACAGTCCTTCTCCACATGCGTTTTATCCTCATGAAGGCAGTAGAGACATTTCGAGTGCTCGTCCTCCTTGAACACATTCTGCAGCTGGCATCCAGGGCAAACCCTGAACAGCTTTCCAGGCGTCGAGCTTCCTTTCTCCTGGGCCATGTCTCGGTAGGCCGCAGAAAACTTCTGGACTCCTCCAAGAAGCGTAACTCGACGAAAACATCACCCTTGAGGGGCGTAGAAAATCCAAAACGGGTCCCCGTTGATCGGATGTAGACACGGTGGAGCTTGAGGCTCTATTTGACCGAAAAGTGAGAAAATCTCTTTGAAAAAAGCTTGAGAGCTAAACACAAGGACTCCCAACACTTGAGCGTGCATTAAAAATCTGAGGATGGCCGCTAGAGGCGGGGCTTAGGGAGAGGGCAGTCATTGGCTGGGGGCAGTATGACCCAGAGACCAGTGACTGGTTACTACTGAGAAAGACAGATCAGAAACGAAACGGATACTGATATTTTTCTTTACCAAGGATTCCCGGCCTGACGACGGGGAATATTCATGAGCATGTGAATCCATGCCAGACCTCATGCTGGAGAACAGGAGACTTCAGGAGGCCGAGGAACCTCTCAAAGAACCGGTTTTCGCTGGCCAAAGAGAAGGCGGTGGAGCGGACTGACTGGGTAGCCAGAGGCAGCTGAGGCTGCTGCCGATCCTGTATATACGGACGCAAGGGAAAACAACCTTGCACATAAGAAGGGTAGGCCGTAGGCCACGTACCTGGTTGATGACAGTCGCACCTTGATACTCGTTCTTCGCCGAAGTCCTGCAGAGGCGTCGAACGGGTGTCCTTTTCTGGCACGTCGGCCATCTTGCTGAACAGCCTACCACGTGGCTGCAATGTGCTGTTCGGCTCGTTGGTGCGAGCCTCTGCCAAGTCTCTTATGTGAGTGGCCTGTGACTTGCCCCTGCTCCCCGGGCCCGTGACCGGTAGGTGTATCGGGGGTCGTTAGAGCTGTGTTCAGGCGCCCCCTTGGACGTGCTGCCAGTAACAGGGCTCCTCGGTCATGATGGGGTACAAGGGCGGAGCCCCTTGGGCGCAAGCCCGGCAATAGAGCCTAGCGGCCCCTCAACCTTGGCACCAGAAGGATCCGAGGACCCCTGAGCCGAAGGCCGGTAGCTGTAGCAGCCTCGGTGAGCGAGTTGGTATAAGGACCAGACCAGCCCCTCCTGCGTAGGACAGTCCCTGGGAAGGAGTCTCCCTTGCAAGGTGCGGATGAAAATATAGGCCCTACCTCAGGCCCGGATCGATGCTTCACGAAACCCTTGAGATCCTCGTAAGGAGACCATTGGAAGACTTCCCTCCACCTGGCTAGTCTGTTCTTCAGCATTTTCGAAGACAGCGAGCCGCACGCCGAACAGGCTTGCCAACCGTGGTCTGGGTCAAGGCAACATAGGCGGAGGGCGTGGGGGTCTGAAGTTGGGAAGGGCCCGTTGCAGGATGGGCACCTGCTGGACCCTGTCGAAGTCGATATGCGCTGGGGAGGAGCTGTGGCGTCTGAGGACCAAGTACCTATTGAAAAAAAGACAAAAGAAGAAATAGAGGAAGAATTTGAGCGTGGAATTACATGACCGAAGCCAGACCCAGGAGCGCTGGTGAATACAGCCCGTTCCCGTCGATGCGGGGACCGAGATGTGACGCCGGAGGGCGGAGTCAAGGCAGCGCATGGTCCAAGGGGCGCGCCTCTAGATTTAGAGGGGAAGAAGATTTTTCTGGTGAAAAAGGTTCCGTCTCCTGTCCCTCGCGAGGGACGCCCATGCAGTATGGAGGAAAGGGGACGGGACTTAAGGGTACAGTACAGTATCACCCAACCAAAGTTGGTACTCATTTATCGACCTCTGAAGGATGAAAAGCTAAATTGACCTTGCCGTGATTCAAACCTGCAGATCACACAGATCGCAACAGCGAGCGCTCAAACAGCTGAGCTATCTTCCAGCCAGTAACACTGCCTCCCTGCACAGAGGTGGAGACCCCTCACCGCCTATCTTGTTAAGGTAATGCATGGCCACAGTAATCTCCACAAGGATCTGGTCACACCTGCACTGCAAGGAGGGAAGAAAAGGAAGAGGCACCAGCCAGATTCCTCGCAGCGGTGTGTTCCCTCACCTCTGCAAGTAACATTGGCCATGGTCAGATCATCCAGGTGGGCAGTCCAGCCCATCAAATAGTCATCATTGACTCAATTGAGGCCATGGTTGCTGAAAAGCTCCCCCTATCCTTTTAGCAATACTAATGACCCACTACAGAAGGTCCTGTGATGCATTGAGACTTGAGAGATTAACGGAACTGGAGGAAATATATACAAGATCGGACCATCCCGGGGAAAGTGAAAGGAATTACCTAAGGAGTTATCCTTTAACCCCTTCCAAGGGGTGCATAGAGGGCAGTTCTTGTTTTGAGAGGGAAAAAAAAAAAAAAAGTACAGAAGAGGCACACTACACTAATCAACAATTGGGCAGAGAACTTCACATGGAAGCACACATTTATAAGTGGGTCGGGAATCTGCCACAACCTTCAACTCTCCTACCCAATAGGTTGCAAGCAAGAGAATGTGCATAGAGATGCCCTTGTGTCAGATATCAGTGCTAGTTTGCACATAGTAGGAGGCACTACCCCCACTTTAGGTCAAATAAAATCAGTGGTGATACCTCTGGAAATCAAACATGTCTACCATGAGAGGAATCTGAAAAACATCACTAGAAAAAAGATGGCCTTGATCCCCTAAGTACACTGATCTAGAGGGGGCTCTCTTTGGGAGTCCTTAAGTCTGGAGTCTGAAGAGAGCCAACGGGTCACCCTGCAACCTGTCCAAGAAGAGTTAGTCGACAGGTTACAGGTAGTAGAGGAGAAAGACAGACTCCTCAAAGAATTGGACACCTCAATCCAATAGCAAAAAATTGGTTTCACGGTCACCAATACCGGGATGCGATGTGAGTTTGGGTCTCTTGGGACCATTGTGTAGCCAGATGCAATTGTCTTGCACTCCTGTGGCATCAACAAAATGTACGTGCCTTTAAGTTCCAAATGCCTCTGGAAAAGATGAGCACACATACATGAACCGATAAGGAATTAAACAGACAAGCTGCAGATCATCTGAAAACACGTCGGGAGGGGGAAATGGAGACTTGCCCCTGCTGATGTTCTGTACAAAGCCAGTAAATTGGATCCATGGTGAAGGAGTCCTTTTTGATTTTTCTTTTTATTTACTAAAAGGTCCAGTGTGAAGACCAAATCCAGACTGATCTAAAGATATTGCAAGGCTTTCTCTGGGTCAGACACCTTTAGAGGCCTGTGGTCCAAGTAGGCAAGTGATGTGAATGCCCCTCCGACTTAAATAAGCAGTCACTGAGGACATAACTTTTGTAAAAAGTCTGGAAGAAGAGTTGAAGTTGAAAGGAGGACCTTGAACTGGTAAGAGTGAGCTGGGGCAAACCAGAAACGTACATTGAGGACATATGGGGATATGCATGTGTGCATCAAAGAGGCCCAGAGTGCATAGACACTCTCCCTACCATTGGAGGACTACGGTTTGAGATGACGACTATCTTGAACAAGTCCATTGGTAGGAACTTGTTGAAATTCAAAAGGTCAAGGGTGGCTCTACTGCCCCCTTGTCTTCAAGCAGAGCAGTTTCAAAGGTAAATCAGAGGAATGTTGCTGGGTGGTGGGACAGAGGAAGGGGAAGTTCGAAGTTTCAATTGATCATGGAGCTAGAATTGATAGGGCTGCGGGGCAAGAGCTGCCAGACAGCAAGAGGATACCAGACATCCTACCCACTGGAGTCCGTCAACACTGGGCATGAAAGACAGCAAACCTTAAGTTTTCCAGGTGAGCAAGATGCAGACCAAAGAAGTACCCATTATCTTCTGGTATTTCTTATGTGGGGAACCAGAATCGTCCTGCAAGTCCCATGTCTGGGAGCTGGCATAGAAACTACTGAACACTCCAGCTTGTCTGCTCTGGTTAAGGGCAGGATAGCTTAGAGATGTGGTTCTGTTATGGTAGACCATGATTTCAGCTTCATGACATTTGCCTTTTGTTGAACATGGGAGGGTGAAAAAAAACTTCTTCCATTTGAATACCAGAGCCCCTTCCCTATCCAGGACCTCCTGAATCTACTATCTGCATGTAAGCCATGCCAACCAACTGACTGACTGACTGACTTCTACCACGAGGTGCATGTCCAGTCGTAGATTCCAAAATACCATGGGCAAAGCACTGGCCTCAGAGGTGTCCCAGGAAATTATCTTTCCTGTCCACAGGCAGATTATCAAACTCAACAATCTCCCATCAGAATTTGAGGCTGATCATGAAGACTGGCATTTGCCTGCCATAGGTGCAAGGAACTGCTCTGGTATATCTTTTTACAGCATCAATCCAGGGCTGTATCCCCTTTCCATGAAGGTGAGAGTAACCCTCATCTAGAGAATGTGGTGCATTTCCTTGAGGGTTAAACAGGAATTAGGCTAAATACAGCATGTGTGGCACATGGATTTAACAAACAAGTGTGTGTGCTGCTTGCGTCGGTGTATTACGGCAGGCCCACAGCCTGTAGGAGTATAAGTGAGTATCTATGCTACACCATGCGCACATTTCTTGGTATTTATCATCCTAAATATGAGTCCTAATGTCACAATCTTGGTGGACCTAATGAGACCAAAGATCCGAAGGTACTCTTATTTCACTTTGTTTTAAACAAAGTTCTGTTACTTTGTTATTTTCTCAACAACAATCAAAATCATGTATTCAATTCTTGCTGTTCCATGAATCAGTTGCAATTCGGATGAATCTATGGCATTCAGAAGTCATCTCAAAGTGATTGCTCTAAAATGAACCCTGGCTACAATAATCAACATACATCATATGTCTCCAATACTTATTACCAATTGGTTGACCATTAATCATTTCACAGATATTCTTGTACAGTTACTTAGCTTAGATTCAAGCACGTGGATTGCAACTGTAAGAAGAGCCTTTAATACTGTGGCCAAGTTTGCTGGCCTTAACAGGAACGGTGAGGATAACTAACTAGAAGAATTCTATGACTCATTGACCTCATTGTGGGCGAGTTCAGACACTCTAAATCACAAAAACAGTGGGTAATCTGACCCCATTGCATGGATGGGGACTGCATGATATGAACGCCGAAGGAAGGAGTCTGGTGGTACAGGTCTGCGTAGGAGTCTGGAACACTAAAAGGTATACGATTGTACTGTGGGAACAATGTGGCCCTCGAAGGAGCAGACTAGACCACCCTATGCTGGAGATTGGGCCAGCCTGGAGAAAAGCCAGACTCTCCTACAATGCCCCAGACAAGATCCAAGTCAGTATGTGCACAACGGTTGTAGGATGACACTTGATGCCCCCCCCCCACCCCTTCCCTCTTATGTGGGGGCGGGGGGGAACTCTGTCCGATGAGGCAGTCCAAGCGTCCCTGTTGTGTGGGATGAAAGTGCTGTCAAAGTTTTTAAGGAGGTTCAGCATACGTTAGACTTTTGCTTCACACAAATCTGTCATTTTGCCATGTGCACAGGTGTGAGTATCAGTCGTCCCCTGATAAGTGGCAAAGTGGTGTGAAGATGCCAGTTGGTCCTTCAAGGCCCTCACCAACTTGGAGGGGAGTCACCCGAGGCGAGTTACTGTAACGCAGGTATCATTGAGGGAGGAGGAATTAACCCCACACCTACAAGAGAAGCTAGATGAATAGCAAAGTTAGTGTAAGGCCACTGCTTTAGTACTTCAGGCCTGTGCCCAGTAAAGACCGAAGAAGTCCCTTCAGTGGGTGCACCAGAAATAGTTCCTGGAGGAACCAGGGGACAAACCCCAGTAACAGCAGTGTTTTGGCCCCAGTTGACAAGGTCTCCATTATTTGTGGGGCAATTTTTGCATATTCTCCGACATAAAAGTGGATATCGTCTGCATACAGTTAAATTCTGCACTCTCGTCCTGCAATGTAATCCCACTATAGTGTAAATCGGTCCAGATTTTGAAAGCCAGGGGTTTAATCGCTTATCTATCTTGTGCCCATATGCAAAGGCTAGGAGAGGCAAGCCTATTTGTGATGATGGGAGCCTAGAAGGATTATATAGAGCTTCATCATATTCAGAGTGTGCCGAGATAATGAATTTTGTAAGAACCTTGAACATGTAGTCCCCATCTTACATGATCAAATGCTTTTTAGACATCAAGGGAGATCACCATGTCTGGTTCGGCAGAGACCACCAAGATATTTAAAAATCTTCTCAGATTGTCTGCAGTGTGCAACTGGGATAAAGCCATCTTGGTCCGGGTGTATGAGTGTAGGCATGAGTCGTTTTAGCAGCATTGCTAAACATTCAGCCAGAATCGGTGTGTCAGAGTTGAAGAAATAGGCCTATAAAATCCACACAGGGTAGGGTTTTTCCACAATTTATCAATTAAAACTAGATAAGCAGCATACATCGACTCGGGCAAGCTGCCTGTCGCCCCAGCCTTTGTAAGCAGGCGAGGAGGTAGTTGATCTATAACAGCTTTGCAGTCACAGACGGGGGTAGGGGTGGCACCAAGTTTTTTTAATAAAAGTAAATAATGGATAGTTTGATCCCCCTGTCTTCAGTGACTAGATTGCCCTCTTTGTTTCTTATTTGTTTGATAATCCTAGCCGGTTGTTGGCTTTTTAAAATGAAAGGCAATAACCTTAGAGCTATCTAACTGAAAAATAGATGGGCGCGTTTGCTGAAATTATTTTTGAATGCGTCGTGGGGATTTTGCAGGTATTATTTCAATTTAGAGTGCACAGCTCAGTAGTCACAAGAGAATGCATGCTTCTGTTCCAAATCCCTGATGTCTCTAGTAATGCAAACACCATCCTGTCTCCCAGCTCGGAGTCTATGTGAACACATGGATATACAGAAGTCCAATAGGAAAGCCTCAAAAACATCCCAACAACCGCGGTGAAGAATCCTTCCCTCAGATTTAACTCCCAAAATGTTTAAGTCAATTGCATCAATTGTTTGGGTATTATAAAGGTATTCAAGAAAACGAAAGTTCAGGTGCCAAGGTGGTGCCTTCTATTCCCTAGTGGAAGTGACCAATCGAAGTGACCGGAGAGTGGCGACTAATTGTTAATGGACGAATAGCCGAGTCGGAGATGAAATGCATTAAAAACTGTGGTGAGCCACATATCTAGAGTAGTTGTGGGAGAAAGGAGTATAATCACGTTTATTCGTATGTTGAAGTCTCCACAAATCTACATAGCTCATATCGGTCATCAAGTATCTAAGGACTCAAGCAGCACTTTGTGAATGATAGCACACAGATTGCAGAATATCGATCTAGCACAGGAGGCATAACTAAATTGTAATCCCCCCCCCCATGAAAGTAAAGTTACTGACTAGGCGTGCTATTAGCATGAAAAAATATGTGATAAAAAGGTAGGATTATTCCAAGTAATTTTCACCCGGCATTTGTTTCCGAGCTCTTTCCCTGAGGAAAGGGGCTTCCTTCAGGGTGAAGATACAAAAAATATTCTTTTACCTTGGGATTTTATTTTGACAACTTTACCCTTTGGGACTACTGTGAAGCCTGTGGTTTGAGATGTACCAATCTAAGGGGGGAATCTGCAGGTGCTGATCAAAATAGAAATTAGTCAGTAAGCGTTTTTTCTACCTTTACCTCGAACCATACCCTCAAATCTACTCAACCCCCCCTTTTTTTTTTTAAATAAATGGTGTAATGGTGGGGGTGGTGGGTGTGTGTGTGGGTGTGGGTAATCAGACTCGATTAATGTTATGAACTTATTTTCAGTTGCAGGCTATTGATACCAGAATATATTGATTAAACCCTTCTGGACTCTGAAAGCACCAAGACCACCACATTGGTTTATATTTTTTAAGGGTTTGTTACACCATTTGGGATCAATCATTTGCATGTGTCTTCCTAAATCACCACAATGAATTGTAATATTCCTCAATGCTGTGTTATCGTCAAAAATGATCTTAGCCTTCAAATCGCTGACTAAAATCAACATCCACTGGTTTCAGAAATACCAAAGAATAATCCAACTGTTTGAAATTCGAATTATTTTAATCCATTTTAAGTATTCCTGCTTGGTCCATCTAGTCTCCCAAAAATAATATCAACTGTGATTTTTAAGAGCAACATATTATGCTCACTTGCTAACAAAACATCCTCAGTCATATAAATGCTGCTAAATACAGCACATTTCAATATCTATTTGCATGAACTCACTAAGGGCAGAGACAGACACCCTTTGTTTTATATTCCGTATGCGTTAGCGCCCAGTACTCGCCACTAAAATGATCTCTTGCCTACATCTTCTCATTAAGAAGCACAGCTATACTTTCAAACAAGCTATTTTAACAAAGCCCCCACAAAAACCATCATGTACTCCTTCAATGCTGCGATCTGTCCTCTTTGGACCCAAGCAAAACCCATCAATCCGATGCCCTTAAATTCAGATTCAGGATAAACAGAATCATACGATAGCCCTCTTTCATTTTGCAATAGAAGGAACACGTTACTTACCTGTAACTGTTGTTCTCCAGCATGGGTCTGGCATGGATTCACATGCTCATGAATATTCCCCGTCAGGCCGGGAATCCTCAGTAAAGAAAAAATCAGTATCAGTTTCGTTTCTGATCTGTCTTTCTCAGTAGTAACCAGTCACTGGTCTCTGGGTCATACTGCCCCCAGCCAATGACTACCCTCTCCCTAAGCCCCGCCTCTGGCAGCCATCTTCAGATTTGGTAGCACGCAAAGTGGCAGTATGACCAAGTGAAGAGCCACAGAGGGGTAGGAGGGAGGGTTCCCATGTGAATCCATGCCAGACCCATGCTGGAGAACAACAGTTACAGGTAAGTAAATTGTTCCTTCTCCAGCATGGGGTCTGGCATGAATTCACATGCTCATGAATATAAGAATACATAGCAGTACACACATGCACAACCAACGGAGGTGGCAAAGGCTCAACATTAAGCTTTACATCAAAAACTCAACATTAAGCAATTCTTAACTCCTCACCAGGCTTACCTTAGGCGAACAGGTTGCACAGCACCACTTGGCCGACCCGGGACTCCTCCCTGGAATCCCAGTCGATGCAGTAGAATCTCGTGAAGGTGTGCGTCGACCTCCACGTAGCAGCCCTGCAGATGTCCAGCAGGGGCACACCAGACAAGAACGCTGTGGTAGCAGCGATAGCTCTGGTCGAATGGGCTCTCGGACGGCCAGGCAACAGTCGGTTTGCCAACCGATGACAGTGCATGATGCAGCCGGAGAGCCATCTGGAAATGGAAGCCTTCGATAGAGCCTTCGCTTGGTTCACAGGTCCAAAGTTCACAAATAGCTGTGTTGTCTTCTGAAAACTCTTTGTACGGTCTACGTAGAACTTCAGTGCTCTAGCCACATCCAGCGAGTGCAAAGTCCTCTCGGCCGGTGACGAAGGCGACGGGAAGAAAACAGGTAACACCAAGGGCTCGTTGAGGTGGAAGTCCGACGGCACCTTGGGCATAAAAGAGGGGTGTGTCCTCAGCAACACCCTTGTGTCGTGAAAAGTCAAGTATGGAGGCTTGCTGGATAAGGCCTGGATCTCTCCCACTCGTACGGAGGTGAAGGCCACAAGAAACGCAGTCTTCCACGACAGGAACTTCAACGGTACCGAATGCAGGGGTTCGAATGGCGCCCCCATGAGCCTGGTCAGCACCACGTTGAGTTCACACGCCGGGGCAGGGGCCCTCACCGGCGGGAACGATCGTAACAGTCCCTTCACAAATTCCTTCACCAGGCGATGGGACCACAAGGACGCCCGTCCTGTGGTTCTGGTGTATCGGGAGATCGCAGCCAGATGTATCTTGGAGGCGTGAGCCAGTCCAGCCTTGGCCAGCGACAGCAGGTACGGCAGCACTTGAGGGGCCGTAATCCGTAGAGGGTTAATCTTCTGTGCACAGCACCAGACAGAGAACCTCTTCCACTTATGTCCATAGCACTTCAGAGTTGAGGACGCCCTGGCCTTTGCAAGGACCTCTCTGCAGTCAGCCGGGATATCGTACCCTCCAAACTCTAGTGCTGCAGGAGCCAGGCCTGCAAGTTCAGTGACCCCGGGTTGTGATGCAGTATGGCGCCTCCTTCTCTGGAGAGAAGATCCGCATCCTTCGGCAGCTTGACTGGTGGGGACGCTGACAAGTCCGGAACCAGATCTGCCTCGGCCACGCCGGTGTGACGAGGATCATCCTGCACTGGGACCTCTTGAGCTGGTTGACGAGTCGGAGCAGCAACGGCGGGAACGCATATAGGAACAGGCCATCCCAGGGGAACGAGAAAGCATTGCCCATGCTGCTCGGCTGGGGAAACCTGCTGGTCAACCTCTGGCACTTGGAGTTAGTCGCCGTCGCGAACAGGTCGATCTGCGGTTTTCCCCATCGTCGGAAGAGTCGATCCACTTGATCCTGACGTAGTTCCCACACGTGGCACGAGCGCAGCTTCCTGCTGAGTGAGTCGGCGACGGTGTTCTTTATCCCTGCCAGATGAGAGGGCACCAGAAACATCCCTTGGGCGACGGCCCGATGCCACAGATCCTGGGCTTCCTTGGAGAGAGCTGGGGATCTGGTTCCTCCCTGCTTCCGGATGTAGAACATTGTGGTGGTGTTGTCGGTGAAGATTCTCACCACCTTGCCCTTGAGGGACGGGAGAAAGGACCTGAGGGCCCAGAACACTGCATGGAGCTCCAGGATGTTGATGTGGAGCGTCTTCTCCTCCGGGAGCCAAAGGCCTCTCGCGTAAAGTTCTCCGGTGTGCGCTCCCCACCCTTCCAGGGAGGCATCTGTCGTCACCGTTATCTGGTGGGATGGGGTCTGAAAGTCTGTGCCCGCCGTCAGATGAGCGCGGGTACCCCACCACTGGATCGCTCGTCGGAAGGTCTTGTTGAGCTGGATCCTGTCCTCGAAGCTGCCTGTCGCTTGGATCCAGCAGGCGTCGAGGAACTCTTGCAGAGGGTGCATCTGAAGCCTGCACAGGCGCACGAGATATAAGCAGGAGGACATCATCCCGAGGAGGGACTTGATGGACCTCACCCTGGCCACGTCCTTGGCCAGCAGTCGCTGCACCTTGCCCAGGATGGCCTTTGTCCTTTCCTCCGACAGCGAGGCCAGACGCGCCACTGTGTCGAGCTTGGCTCCCAGAAACAGTGCGACTTGCGACGGGACCAGGTGGGATTTGGGAAAGTTGATGGAGAATCCCAGGTCCGTGAGCAGCTGGCCAGTCTTTGCTGTGTGATCTACGGCAAGCTCCCTTGTCCTTGCTCGGATGAGCCAGTCCAGGTAGGGGTAGACGTAGACCCCCTGCAGCCGCGCCGCCACCGGTGCAAGGCACTTGGTGAACACCCTGGGTGCCGAATTCAATCCGAACGGGAGGGCCTTGAACTGGTAGTGCCGTCCATGGACCACAAACCTGAGGAACTTTCGGTGTCCTTTTAGAATGGGGATGTGAAAGTACGCATCCTCCAAATCCAACGACGACAGGAAATCGCCCTCCTCCAGCTGTCCCAACACGTGCTGGAAGGCGTTGGGTGTCATGACCCACGTTTGGACTATTATGCTGCAACACTTGGTGCTGTGGGCTTAGGAAATCCAAGAGGGCGGAAAAGCCCACATTTGCGCCAGAATCCTGGAGAACCGCGCAGTCTTTGCGCACAACAAAATGGTCGCCTGACCTGCCACCTACCAGTGTGAGCGTGAGGGGCCAGGAGTGCCATGAGTGAAATGTGTGCCAAAGGAAAAACAGCAGTGCCGGTGGCTAAGAAAAAAAAGCGCTTTGAAATCACCTTTGTTTCTCTGAAATGCAAGCTAAAAATGCCTATTTTAAACATTGCAAGATATTCAAAAATCTCAATGAACACCAGCAGACATTTGGCAGAAGGTAGACTTGTGTGCATACAAAATCTGGAAAGAGAAAGAGCCCAAGATAATGTTCATAATGAAACTGGCTGAGCTGTGCATGTCAGCAGCTGAAGTGAAATTGGACTTAAAGCCACTAAAATCGAAATGTTTAAAATAAATGAGTGACCTACTGTTGAGTGTCACATAGGTTGCAATTGTTTAAATGTCATAGTTTTGAACTTGAATCAGTGTTCTAGCTGCATGTGTAAAAATTTCAAGTTTGGTTTGAATGTAGAAAACTGGGAACCAAAGTGACATTTGGCTGAAGCCTGGCTTGAAGAGAGTGAATTCTGCCCGGCAACTACCCCCGACAGGAGTTGAAACTTGATCAGCAGCTGTGTTCCCAGGCCTGGCTGCATTCTGCTGCCCCTGCCAAAAGGAGATGACACCTCTCTGATTGAATTAGGGGAGTGGCACCTGGGGACTGCAGGAAACTAAACAAAGCACTGTCCTTGGCCCAGGCAAACGTTAAATTAGGGGGGTCGTAAATGGCTTTCTCTTGGAAGGAAACAGGGAGGGGCACTGCATCTGTGAGCAAGCTGAGCTTGGGAGGGGGAGGCGGAGTGAATAAACCAGAAATTCCGCCATGTGCTTTGGAAAACCACACGCTTCGGGGCCAGAGCACAATTTTAAAAAGATGGATAATTCATAGTGCAGACTTGTAAAAATTATATAAATAACATCATCATTCTTGTGATTTTTCTGTGCACATTTTAAGAGGTGTTAGAACTCTGTACCATGTTCTGAGGCAAAACCCCATGAATTATGGAGATTGCAGACACGGGGTTCACGCTAGAAAAATGAATAGTTACTGGACTATGTGTAGAAAGGCCGTGTACATGTGTGCCATTTTTGGTAAACGTCCGATATTGGTAAACCAACTAAAAACGAAAATAAGTTGTCATTTTTGAATGCAAGCTCTTAGAAACAGAGTTGGAACAGAATGTACCATAAGTAATCTGTAATATGTACATGTAATGTCAACCACTTGTGTATCTGGGAAATATGTATTTGGATCAGAAATAGATTTGTGTGCAATTTGACAAGGGGAGGATCCTCTGACCATAACCCTACCGCATCACTCTGACTCACAACTCGGTTCCCCCAATCAAGGGAGAGAGGAGAACTGGGCCAATGATAAGTTGAGAGGGGCAAGCTCAGTTATGCTACGCACACACCCACTTTCTAAAGACATAAAAAGAGCCACTGGAAGCCAGACAGGGACATTCAATTTCCATTTCCTTGCGGAGCACGCTGACAGACTACTTCATATCCAGAGACTCCAGACTTTAAATCCATCAATCTCCAGAGATCCAGAGAGACCAGAGATCCAGAGAGACCAGAACTGTGCAGTGCTGAGAGCTGACCCAGATCGCTGTGCGCAGAACCAGTACCAAGTGGCGAGTGAACCGCAGCCAATCCTGACCCGATCCTTGACGAAGTCGCATTCCTGTCCATAATATAGTGTGAGTACTCGGCCAGAACTGTGCAAAACCAATCTCTTAGTTTAAAATAATCTAATTCAAACTATTTTAACCTATTGGGAACTGCATCATAGAAATCATGTCCCTTCTTTTGATTCAAAGCTGCAAAACTGTCATCTGTCATTCTGAAACTTTAAAATTTCATTCTGAAAAACTACCTTCACAAAATCGTCCGTATCCCTTGAACCGTAGAATAGAAGCGTGACTTTTATTTTAAAGCTGAGATTCTAAGCTTTCCAAGAAGCTCTAAACCGACCTGCTACTCCTTATAGTTCCTCCGTAATTGCGCTCGATGCACGCGACTAAATTGCCGCGATTTGACATTTTGCTTCATTCCAGCCACGTGTAAAAACATTTGTCTTGCTTTCCTTTGCTGAAATTCGTTTGCAACCTGACAATCATTCATAGAGCATTGCTAAAGTGATCCTGAACTAATTTAAAGTAGCTATCACCCACCCTGAACTTCTAGAGGGAATTAAAAGCATTTTAAGCATATTTTCCCTTCTTTGCATACCACCTTTAAAGTACTTCGCCTGTGTTTAAAACCATCCCCGTTTCTCTAAGCTTGCTAGGGGGGAACTGAATTCGTATTGTACTGTGATTGTATTCCTGAAGACTGTGTGTGTTACTTCCACCTCCTTACATTGCATAGAGGGGGGGTGAATTGCCAAAAGGGGAAAAGTGATTATATTATGTTTTGCTGAAATCATATCAAGTTTATTCCTGTGTGCTTCTTTTCCACCTTGCATTTCCTTGTACCATATAAAGCATTCTCAGCTACCTTATCCTCTATACTACTCCTAAGTAATTAAACCAGTGTGCTAGTATATCATCATCCATTGTTGATCACTGTCATATGTCTAAGTGTGATATCAAATATTAATTTATTATAAAAGTGTGGTATATATCTATTGCTTAATTTTTCAAATAAACATTTTCAATTTGCAAAACAAACCTACTTCTTGGCTCAGTGGGGTCCGGGGGATTCTCAGAGAGGGGCGTGATACAAGGGTTCATCATCCAGAGTATAACGTGTCATAAAAATATATAAATAAGGGCTTCCCTTGAGCAATCCCAGACAATGCACTGACCTAGTGGGAATGCTTGATTGGAGTCTTTAACAAGGGTTACCATCCGGAACTTCTGTGCCTTGATGTACTTGTTCAGTCGTCGCAGGTCCAGGATGGGGCGCCATCCTCCTATCTTCTTTTTCACGAGGAAGTACCATGGGTATACTCCGGAGCCCCAGACCCTCTTCGGGACGAGCGATGGCACCTTCTTTGAGCATCGCCCTTACCTCCAATAGAAGTTGAGGGACGTGATTTTCCTTCCTGGCCACTGCTGGAATGCTGGGGCACTTTTTTAGAAATTCGAGGGCATGCCCCAGGGCATCCAGCACCCAACGGTCGGTCGAGATGGACTGCCACACGCTGATGAACTTCGCCAGCCGGCCTCCCACCGGGGTGCTTCGGTGGGGGCCCGATACTGCTGTCGGTTCAATCTTGCTTGGAGGACGCCTTGCGCCTTGGCCTCCCTGGCGACGAAGGCGGAGCCCACCCGACTTGCCTCGTCCTCTATAGGCTTCCTGCGATGAGGAGCGGGCTGCTTGGCGGTACGTAGAGGAGCCACCGCCGAATCCCTTGGAGGCACCCTGCTTGCCGCCGGTGCTCCAAAAGGACGGCCTTCGTTGCCCGAGAACGCCTAGGGCCTTAGCTGTCTCCGTGTCCGCCTAATGGCTTGGAGAGATTGTTCCCGTCGAACGGCATGTCCAAAACCTTGGCTTGTACTTCCTGGTGGAAATCCGTTGCCTTGAGCCACCCTCGTCGTCTAAGGCAAACGCTGTTGCCTAGCTGGCGGAAAACGGTGTCGGCAATGTCCGTTGCCACCGTAATGGCGTGGTCCGACGCCACTTCGCCTTCTTGCAAGATCTCCAGGGCCTCGGCCCTCCTATCATCCGGTAGGAAGTCCAACAGGGGGGGCGATCTTGTACCATAACTCCCCGTCGTAGCGGGCGACACGATCGCGAGGGCATTGGCCGCCTTAACCGTTGTTGGCGCCGACGAGATAACTCGTCGTTCCATTGCGTCCAGCTTCTTTCCTTCGCCATCCGGCAGGGAATTTGACGTTGAGGCCGATGCCCCCCCGCTTTCTTCTTGGCCGCCGGTGAGACGACCGAGTCAGGGGTCGGTAGTGCCCTAAGGCACAAAGTGGCCGCGTCGGGGACCCGGTACTTCTTCTCGCACCCTCTTGGCAGGCGTCGTAGACTCGTTCTTGAGAAGGGCGAGACCCTCGTCCCAGATGTCATCCAGCAGAGGCATGGCGAGGACTGTATTCCTCTTGGCCTCGTGCAGTTGGTAAAGGAAACCTTCCTTCTCTTCGGGGCAGAGCTGAAAAAGCTCGGATGCCCTGGCGATCATTGCATGGAAAGATCCGATCTCGTCGGGCGGGGATCCCCGGGCTGGGAGCGGTGGGAGCTCTGTCCCGTCGTCATCGGTACCCGTCGTGGCCGTGTCCGTTCCCGTGTCATCCACAGGGACGGGGGACGTGGGTAAAGGCTGAGCAGGCCGTGAGGGCTGAAAAGGCGGGGCTGGATGGATCCGTCTTCTCTTGTTCAGGGGGCTTCCCGCCGGGCCTGGCTCTGGCTCCTCCGTCGGGCCTGGCTCCGGATGCTCTGTCGGTGGTAAGGGCATTCTCGTCCTTATCACCAAACATAAGGATTGTATTGCCAACAAATGGCTGCCGAGTTATCCTGCGGGTCTGGAAGCGACGGGTGACTAGGACCCTCGCCGGGGCCGCCATCACTCTCGTCGCCACCTTCGTCGGGATCCCTCCTGTGGGGTCGGGCTTCTTCGACGCCCTCGTCGAGGCCCTCCAAGTCTTCTACCAGCTCCTCCTCGGATGCTGCGTCGGTGTCCACAATGACCACCGCCGCCCCCCCCTCTTTTTCCGCCAGGGTCTTCACGGGGGTCTTTTCGATGGGTCTGAAAGAGGCTTCCCTCCGCAGAGGCAGGGAGACTCTGGGCCCCGAGGTCGCCTCCACTGGTGTAGCCTCCACAGGCTGTGCCTGGGCCACCATGACTTCCTCGATAGAGGCCTTGGCCGGGTGAATCAAGGCCTTCACCACCTTGGGCGTGCTTGAGGCCTTCATCTTGGGGAGGATGGGGGGGGTCACCGCCTCGCTCCCCCCTCGGCTGAATCCTTCGAGATCAACCGGGGCCTCTCCAGAAGCTTACCCGTGTTCTCGGATTTCCTCTTCCCCGAACCAGAGCGTTGGCTCGTGATTGATGGTGCCGGGGAAGGGGCGCCCTGCCTGGCAGCCGAAGAGCCCGACCGTTCCTTGCTCCCGGTGCCCGCGGGACACGCGGTGTTTTGCCTTCTGTTGGGCCCCCGTCGCTGGGGTGCCCTCACAGGACTTAGAAGACCGCTCGGACGGCTTCTTCTCACCTGACGGGCGCTTTCCTTCCAGCCAGTTGGAGAGATGAGGGTGTCGGTCCCTGATGGTCCGTTCCGACATGTTCCCGCAAAACGCACAGTCCTTTCTCTACGTGCGTTTTGTCCTCATGAAGGCAGTAGAGACATTTCGAGTGCTCGTCCTCCTTGAACACATTCTGCAGCTGGCATCCAGGGCAAACCCTGAACAGCTTTCCGGGCGTCGAGCTTCCTTTCTCCTGGGCCATGTTCGGGTAGGCCACAGAAACTTCTGGAATCCTCAAAGAAGCGTAACTCGACGAAATCTTCACCCTTGAGGGGCATAGAAAAAATCTGACACGGAACCCTGTTAATCCGATGTAGAGATGGTGGAGCTTGAGGCTCTATTTGACCGAAAAATGAGATTCTCTTTGAAAAAGCGCGAAAACGCAGCAAAAGCTTGAGAGCTAAACACAAGGACTCCCAACACTTGAGCGTGCGGTAAAAATCTGACGATGGCGGGGCTTAGGAAGAGGGCAGTCATTGGTTGGGGACAGTATGACCCAGAGACCAGTGATTGGTTACTACTGAGAAAGACAGATCAGAAACAAAACTGATACTGATTTTTTTCTTTACCGAGGATTCCCGGCCTGACGACGGGGAATATTCATGAGCATGTGAATCCATGCCAGACCCCATGCTGGAGAAAAGCAATTTACAAAAGCACGTGTAGCACTTGTGCGCTGCATTGGCTGGATGCAGCATACCAAAAAGTTAAGCTTGTTCCCTCTGCTTTTACTCATCTGTTTCCGCAGTCATTCTCTCACACAACCAATTAGGCTGGCCATCTCTTCTGCCAAGCGTCAAACGATTGTGTTGTCCTGCCTCTCTCAGAATCTACCTCAAAATGTATACACTTTATCTTAATCTTAGTTTGAGTGTTTCTTGGACAGTTGATCTTCCCTTATCCTTGGCAGTGGGCTACCGTGTTCAGCATATTTTGAAAAATTAAGCTAAACCAGTGGAGTAACTTTGCTGAAAATATTTGGGGGGTGAGGGGGAGGGGGCAGGGGTGGGGTGGAGGAATTTTGGGTGCTGGCTCTTAAGGATCGTTTTGGCCAAATTGTTTGATAAAATGTGGTTGAATGATAGATTTGACTAAATTCGGTCACTGCGATTAGTTTGAAGCAGAAGATACAGAACATGAAGAGCTGGGGTTGCGGAGATGTCCCCTGCCCCTCATGTTCAGTATTTTTTACTTTGGGGTTACGGGGGTGCCCCCTGCTTCCTCAGCATTGGTGGCAGGGGACCCAAAAAAAAAAAAAATAAGAAAAAGGGACCATGCAGCGTCAGATCCGACCTGCGTTAGAGGGATGGATCGGATGCTGCAGGGTACAGGAGAGCAGCGTATGGAGAAAAGTTAAGTGGGGGGTTATGGGTGTGCTGGCGGTTTGTTTTTTTGTAACAAGGTAAAAACGTATTTGCAGCGAAAATGACTAGGGTCAATTTTGCCGTGAATTTGTACCTCAGTCAAACAACCTAAATCCCTGAAGGATAACACTAGACTACTACACCACAAAAGTCTATTGCTGACGCTCTGTTATAACTTGCATAAGACTGGTGGCCTATCTTTAAAAATCAATTGGGCCCTCACAATTCTCTAGCCGGCCTGCCATGCACGCAGTGACACAACATAACATTCATAAACTTATTTCCAATAGAACATACAAACAAGTCATTCAAACAAAGAATCAGGATGGGAGAACCACACGGTAAGGATTAAGGATTTTTTTAATTTAATCTCAGAATTCTCGTGATAATATACAGAACAAATCACTTATTCACAGAACAGATAAATTATCTTGGAGATCCCACACCTCCCTAACCATCTGTCAACCTTAAATTCTACAGATATCCCACGGACAGTGTTCACCCTTCTGCCCCATCCTGAAGTAGGCCACGCCAGCCTCAAACATCTAGTCTATGTCATCTGTGGCCGAAACACTACAGTGTCGATCTATGACAACCCCATTGTACAATTACCTGTTCACACTTGTTGTTGTGTTTTCTATGACGATACCCATGGACCAACAGAGGTCCTGGGTAGCACTTACTCTTGTTTTGTGAATCAAAGTTCAAATTACGTTTGAGAGATTTTGCACCTTTATGAGTCTAGTACCCTCTACACCAAAGAGGGAGGTACACAGTGGTACCCCTAGCAAGCTAAATCAGAACGGTCCGTTAATCGGTTATTCTGTGAATAAGTGATTTGTTCTGTATATTATCACGAGAATTCTGAGATTAAATTCAAAAATCCTTAATCCTTACCGTGTGGTTCTCCCATCCCGATTCTTTGTTTGAATGACTATTTACCCTCCTGGGCATATCAGGACTTAGCCAGGCGCCCTATATTCTTTACCGGAACATACAAACAATGTATTATTTATCATTCATTCATTGCGGCTGTACCAATCTTGCCATACAAATGAGCTTTTCTACTACATCTATGGCTTGCCTATAAGACTGCAGATGTGTTTCTCTTACTTCTTAAACGCTACCCTGGTACTATGTCCACATCATGCTGTTAAAGGGTGATTTGGACTTGCATACAAGGTGACATGCCTTTCACTACAACCTACAACTACCCAGGTGCTCTGTGCAGCTCCTGCCCTTCAAATGAGGCATTTAAGGGGACGGAAATGGCCTGCACTACCTCAATTAAATACAGATATACAACAGCACTATAAGAACTTAGAAGGGTAATCAGCTGGTGGAACAGAGCTCCACGACTAAGTTGCCATTAGGATCAGAGAGTACTTCAGCAGACAACAGGCAGAGGTGCATAGGGATGAGGGCCAAGACCCCACTTCACAAACAAGGTGTGTGAAAGTTCTATCCCACCCCTCCTCTACATAGTTTCCTCAATTCATCAATAGCCAGGAACAGGGTTCAAAATTGAGGGGAGTAGGGGCTCCCGATTATAGTCTAGAAGAGCCTTTTTAGCTTGTCACCAACAGCTATCAGGAGATATTTCTGGCTGCACAGGCCAATCATTGCTGAACACCTCACCTATGTGAATTTAACTATTTGGGACAATCTATAACTAAACATTAGGAACCCTCTATAATGACAAAGCATAAGGGGTCATACATAAACGACAAAAAATGTTTTCATCTTATTTGGAAATTAGATTTGTGGGATACTATTTACTACCTCCTTGTTACAGAGCGGTAGCTCCTGGTCAATGGATTATGCTGGATACCCAGTACCTGCTTTTAGCTCCTGCTTATCCATGTTAATTTCGAGCCCTGGAGGAATGCTTTCTGTAAAAATGTCACATCTACCGTTTGATCTCCAAGAGTATTCTGTGCAATTTCAGTGGGTTATTCAGACCCTGTACATTAATTGACAAACTTCAGACTAGCCTTTGTCAGCTGAAGTAGCCATAATGCGTAATTGCCTGCATACAACTCACTAAGTAAGGAACAAGTTACTTACCTGTAACTGTTGTTCTCCAGCATGGGTCTGGCATGGATTCACATGCTCATGAATATTCCCCGTCGTCAGGCTGGGAATCCTCGGTAAAGAAAAAACCAGTATCAGTTTCGTTTCTGATCTGTCTTTCGTAGTAATAACCAATCACTGGTCTCTGCGTCATACTGACCACAGCCAATGACTGCCCTCTACCTAAGCACCGCCTCTGGCAGCCATCTTCAGATTTGGAAGCACGTGAAGTGGCAGTATGACCAAGTGAAGAGCCGCAGAGGGGTAGGCGGGAGGGTTCGCATGTGAATCCATGCCAGACCCATGCTGGAGAACAACAGTTACAGGTAAGTAACTTGTTCCTTCTCCAGCATGGGGTCTGGCATGGATTCACATGCTCATGAATAAAGAATACATAGCAGTACCCACATGCACAACCACGGGAGGTGGCAAAGGCTCAACATTAAGCATCACATCAACTCAACATTAAGCATCTTACCTCCTCACCAGGCTCACCTCAGGCGAACAGGTTGCGCAGCACTGCTTGGCCGACCCTGGACTCCTCCCTGGAATCCCGGTCGACGCAGTAGAATTTCGTGAAGGTGTGCGTCGACCTCCACGTAGCAGCCCTGCATATGTCCAGCAGGGGCACACCAGATAGGAACGCCGTGGTAGCTGCGATCGCTCTGGTGGAATGGGCTCTCGGACGGCCAGGCAGCGGTCGGTTTGCCAATCGGTGACAGCACATGATACAGCCGGAGAGCCATCTGGAGATGGAAGCCTTCGAGAGAGCCTTCCCCTGATTGACAGGTCCAAAGTTCACAAAGAGTTGTGACGTCTTCCGAAAACCCTTTGTGCGGTCCACGTAGAACTTCAGCGCTCTAGCTACATCCAGCGAGTGCAAAGTCCTCTCAGCCGGCGACGAAGGCGACGGGAAAAACACAGGTAACACCAAGGGTTCGTTGAGATGGAAGTCCAACGGTACCTTGGGCATGAAGGAGGGGTGCGTCCTGAGCACTACCCTCGTGTCGTGGAAAGTCAAGTACGGGGCCTTGCAGGAAAGGGCCTGGATCTCTCCCACTCGTCGTGCGGAGGTGATGGCCACAAGAAAAGCTGTTTTCCACGATAGAAACTTCAACGGGGCCGAGTGCAGAGGCTCGAACGGAGGTCCCATGAGCTTGGTCAGCACCACGTTGAGCTCCCACGCCGGGGCCGGAGCCTTCACCGGCGGCAACGATCTGAACAGTCCCTTCATGAACTCTTTCACCAGACGATGAGACCACAAGGACGTCCGGCCCGTGGTTCTGGTGTATCGGGAGATCGCAGCAAGATGAATCTTGATGGACGCGTGTGCCAGACCAGCTTTGGCCAGCGTCAGCAGGTACGGCAGTACTTGGGGAGCCGTAATCCGTAGAGGGTTAATCTTCTGTGCGTGGCACCAGACAGAGAACCTCTTCCATTTGTGTCCGTAGCATTTAAGAGTCGAGGACGCCCTGGCCTTTGCAAGAACCTCTCTGCAATCGGCCGGTATGTCGTATCCTCCAAACTCTAGCGCTGCAGGAGCCAGGCCTGCAAGTTCAGCGACTTCGGGTCGTGGTGGAGGATGGCGCCTCCTTCCCTGGAGAGTAGATCCGCGTCCGCCGGCAGCTTGATCCGCGGGGACGCTGACAAGTCCAGAAGGTCCGGGAACCATATCTGCCTCGGCCACGCAGGTGCGACGAGGATCATCCTGCACCGTGACCTCTTGAGCTGGTTGACGAGCCGGATTAGCAGAGGCAAGGGAGGGAACGCGTAGAGGAACAGGCCCTCCCAGGGGAACGAGAAAGCATCGCCCATGCTCCTCGTCTGGGGAAACCTGCTGGCGAACCTCCGGCACTTGGTGTTCGTCGCCGTCGCGAACAGGTCGATCTGGGGTGTGCCCCACCGTCGGAAGAGGCGATCCACCAGATCCTGCCGTAGTTCCCACTCGTGGCACGAGCGCAGCTCCCTGCTGAGTGAGTCGGCGATGGTGTTTTTTATCCCTGCCAGATGAAACGGCACCAGAAAAATCCCTTGGGCGACGGCCCAATGCCACAGGTCCTGCGCCTCCTTGGACAGCGCTGGGGACCTGGTTCCGCCCTGTTTCCTGATGTAAAACATGGTGGTGGTGTTGTCGGTGAAGATCCTCACCACCTTGCCCTTGAGGGACGGAAGGAAGGACCTGAGGGCCCAAAACACTGCACGGAGCTCCAGGACGTTGATATGTAGGGACTTCTCCGTCGGGAGCCAGAGTCCCCTTGCGTGCAGATTCTCGGTGTGCGCTCCCCACCCTTCCAGGGAGGCATCCGTGGTCACAGTCTCCTGGTGGGCTGGGGTCTGGAAGTCCATGCCCGCCGTCAGATGCGCGCGGGTGCCCCACCACCGTATCGCTCGTCGGAAACTCTCGTCGAGCTTGATCCTTTCCTCGAAGCTGCCCGTCGTCTGGATCCAGCGCGCATCCAGGAATTCTTGCAACGGGCGCATCCGGAGCCTGCACATGGGAATGAGGTAGATGCAGGAAGACATCATCCCGAGGAGGGACTTGATGGACCTCACTTTGGCCGCGTCGGCCACCAACATCCATTGCACCTTGCCCAAGATGGTCCTGGTCCTCTCCTCCGACGGGGAGGCCAGAAGGGACACTGTGTTGAGCCTTGCTCCCAGAAACAGTGCGACTTGCGCGGGCACCAGGTGGGATTTGGCGTAGTTCACAGAGAATCCCAGGTCCGTGAGGAGTTGGACGGTCCTTGCCGTGTGGACCCCGGCGAGCTCCCTCGTCTTGGCGCGGATGAGCCAGTCGTCCAGGTAGGGGTAGAGGTGGATCCCCTCGCGGCGCAGCTGCGCCGCCACCGGTGCAAGGCACTTGGTGAATACCCTGGGTGCCGACCGTAGTCCGAAGGGAAGGGCTTTGAACTGGTAATGACGCCCTTGGACCACGAATCTGAGGAATTTGCGGTGCCCCTTTAGGATGGGAATGTGGAAGTAGGCATCCTCCAAATCCAACGACGATAGGAAGTCTCCTTCCTCCAGCTGACCCAGGACGTGCTGGAGGGTGACCATCCGGAACTTCTGCGCCTTGATGAACTTGTTCAGACGTCGCAGGTCTAGGATGGGGCGCCATCCTCCCGTCTTCTTCTTCACGAGGAAGTATCTCGAGTAGACTCCGGAGCCCCGAAGCCTCTTTGGGACGAGTTCGATGGCGCCCTTTCTGAGCATCGCCTTTACCTCCAGGAGAAGTTGAGGGACGTGAAGTTCTTTCCTGGCCACGGGGGGGACGCGCGGGCACCTTCTTTGAAACTCGAGCGCGTGGCCCCGGGCCAGGGCGTCCAGCACCCAACGGTCGGTGGAGATGGACTCCCACACTCTGACGAAGCCCGCCAGCCGGCCTCCCACCGGGGTGCTTCGGTGGGGGCCCGACCCCACGGCCGGTTCAATCCTGCTTGGACGCGGCCTTGCCGCCTTGACCTCCTTGGCGACGACGGCGGGGTCCGCTAGACTTGCCTCGTCCTCTGTAGGCCTCTTGCGACGACGAGCGGGCCGCTTGACGGTAGGAAGCGAAACCGCCGCCGGAACCTTTGGAGGTGCCCTTGCCTCCGCCGCTCCGAAAGGGCGTCCGTCGTTGCAGGACTCCAAGGGCCCGGGCCGTCTCAGTATCCGCCTTGATGGCCTGAAGGGAATCGTCCACTGTCTTCCCAAACAGGTTGTTCCCGTCGAAGGGCATGTCCAGGACTCTGGTCTGGACATCCTGCCGGAAGTCCGTAGCTTTGAGCCATCCACGACGTCGAAGGCAAACGCCGTTGCCCAGCTGGCGGAACCCAGTGTCGGCGATGTCCGTCGCCACGGTGATGGCGTGGTCCGAGGCCACCTCACCTTCCTGCAGGATCTCAAGGGCCTCCGCCCTCTTGTCGTCCGGCAGAAAATCCAGCAGGGGAGCTATCTTGTACCAGAGCTCCCTGTCGTAGCGGGCCACGATAGCCAAGGCGTTGGCCGCTTTAATCGTCGTCGCTGCCGACGAGATGACTCTACGCCCCATAGTATCCAATTTCTTTCCCTCGCCGTCCGGCGGGGAAGTCGATGTGGAGGCCGCACCCCCCCCCCCGCTTTCTTCCTGGCTGCCGCGGAGACGACGGAGTCCGGGGTAGGCTGCGCCCAGAGGCATAGGGGGGCCGTGTCCGGGACCCGGTACTTTTTCTCGTACCGGTCTCTTCTAGCTGGCGTCGTGGAAGGGTTCTTGAGGAGGGAAAGGCCCTCATCCCAAATGTCGTCCAACAGAGGCACTGCGAGGACCGTCTTCCTCTTGGCCTCGCGCCGCTGATAAAGGAAGCCTTCCTTTTTCTTCTCCTCAGGGCAGAGTTGGAAAAGCTCGGAAGCCCTGGAGATCATGGAGTGGAAAGATCCGATCTCGTCGGGCGGAGAGGCCCTGGTGGGAGGCGACGACGGAAGATCCTCGTCGTATGCCTCGTCGTCCGTACCCGTCGCTGCCGTGTCAGTCCCCGTATCATCCCCTCGGGTGGACGGGGAGGAGGGCTGGAAGGGGCGCGACGGTTGAAAAGGAGGTGGTGGATGGATCCTTCTTTTCTTGGTAGGGGGAACACCAGAAGGTCCCGGTTCTGGATCCCCCGACGGGAGAGGTTCCTCCGTCGGTAACGGTAGCCTCGTCCTTATCTCGGAGCATAAGGACTGTATGGCCAACAAAATGGCCGCCGAGTTGTCTTGCGGCGCTGGCAGAGGGGAATCCGACGGGCGAGCAGGGGCCCCGTCGGTATCCTCGACGATGTCGTCGTCGTCGTCACCTGCGTCGGGGTCCATTCCGACGGGCTGGCCTTCTTCCACGCCTAGGCCGTGGCTTAAGACCTCGATCAGCTCCTCTTCTGAGGTTGAGGCCGACTCTACGACGACGCCCTGCCCCCCCTTCTTCCCCACGGAGGGTTTCACGGGGGTCCTATCGATGGGCACAAAGGAAGACTCCCTCCGAGGAGGCAGGGAGATTCTGGGCCCTGAGGTCGCCACCACTGGTGCAGCCACCACAGGCTGAGCCAGGGCCGCCGCGACCGTTTCGATAGAGGGCTTGGTCGGATGGATCAAGGCCTTCACCACCTTAGGTGCGCTCACCGCCTTATCCTTGAGGGAGGGGGCACTGCCACGCTCCTCCTCTGCCTTAGAGCTCGACCGGGGCCTCTCCAGGAGCTTCGCCGGGTGCTCGGCCTTCCTCTTACCCGACCCAGAGCGTTGGCTCGTGGTTGATGGTGCCGGGGAGGGTGCGCCCTGCCTGGCGCCCGTAGAGCCCGACCGTTCGGCGCTCCCGGTGCCAGCGGACTCGCGGTGCTTGGCCTTATGTTGGGCCCCCGTCGCCGGGGCGCCCTCAAAGGTCTTAGAAGACCGCTCGGATTTCTTCTTCTTCTCGCCAGACGGGCTCTTACCCTCCAGCCAGTTGGCGAGACGTTGATGGCGGTCCTTCATGGTCCGTTCCGACATGTTGCCGCAAAACGCACAGTCCTTCTCCACGTGCGTCTTGTCCTCATGAAGGCAGTAAAGGCAGAAAGAGTGTTCGTCCTCCTTGAAGACGTTCTGCAGCTGGCATCCAGGGCAGACCCTGAACAGCTTTCCGGGCGTCGAGCTTCCCTTCTCCTGGGCCATCTCCGAGACCGGGCCTGAGAAGCTTCTGGAGTCCTCCGAAGTGTAGCTCGATGAAATCTTCACCCTTGAGGGGCACAGATGAATCCGACACGGGTCCCCGTTGATCGGATGTAGGATCGGTGGAGCTTGAGGCTCTTTTGACCGAAAGAATCGAAGTTTTTTGTGAAAAGCGCGAAAAAATAGCACTAACGCTCGAGAGCAATAGCACGAGGATCCCAACACATGAACGTGCGGTAAAAATCTGAAGATGGCTGCCAGAGGCGGTGCTTAGGTAGAGGGCAGTCATTGGCTGTGGTCAGTATGACGCAGAGACCAGTGATTGGTTATTACTACGAAAGACAGATCAGAAACGAAACTGATACTGGTTTTTTCTTTACCGAGGATTCCCAGCCTGACGACGGGGAATATTCATGAGCATGTGAATCCATGCCAGACCCCATGCTGGAGAAATGTGTCAATTCATTTGTCATATTTAGGTGTACTCGGCTATCTGTGGAACAGTAATGCAATACATGTTCTGAATATTTATCACAATGCGCATCTCAGGCAGGCATAGCCAGCCAGTATAACAAAGGGTAAAACTACAAAAATTCAAACAACCTATTTCCATAGGCAGAATACAACAAAAAAAGTAACAGCATTTCAAGAATACGGTTCATCCTGTATAATATGGGGGGCCTTGACCTTGAATTGCTATAGTGAAGGTAAGAAGGTAGCCATCAAGCAATGTACTTACTTAGAAAGGAATACATACTGGGGTTAACTGTTGGATGAGCTGACAAAGTTCCTTTTAGGCCAAACATGAGAAATCCTCTGTGAAAGATGTAGCTGTGGCCGAACTCTTAGGTACGAGTAAAGTCTACTTGCATGCCTATCTTAAGTTCACATACTTTATTTCTGCAAAGTGCAAGGGAAAACAACGGCTGTCAACTTGTAGCATGCTCAATGGTGCTTTGATAATACAAGAAGCATAGGCTCTTCTCTGGAAAATGTCAAGTCTTCCCTTCTGGAGTCCATCCATGCTTGTGGACTACGATTGAACAACGCAGGCTCTGGCAGCGATCAGTGATCAATATGAACCACCCCTCTCACCACAACTGTCCAGCTCTCTGTAGTCCGATTTCAAATCCCCCATGAAGGGGGTGCAGTAGGGCCTCCAGAATATCCTCTACATCTCTACAAAGGGTGGTATCAACAAAAAACTAAGCAGAAATTAACAGGAAGTTATCCCTCACCCCTCCTATTCTTAGAGCGATAGCTGATCTAGGAACCCACAGGTATTATGCTACCGTAATTGCAGTAAGACTTGCATTTTCCAACTCTAGCAATTGTTTAAAATAGGGATTTTGAGTTTTGTCTGGTGGATCCTCTGTCAAGGCTTGGGTGATCTTAATTTCATCTGACCCTGTTAGATGGTATGACTCATGGTCGACAGATTAGAGCGAAAGGGGAAGCCTTTCTTTACACAACACTCCTTCTGCGCAACCAGGAAATCAGTTTGACACTGCCACCAACTTGCGACTGTGTATGTTGAGAGGTCTTGGGGTGTATAGACTTTCATCCCTTTGTACTGTATTGCTCCTATTTCTTGCTGACTGCAGGATTTTTTTTCATCTTTGTAGCTGTGGCATCTAAATGCAATACATTGTGCACCCTTCCCTCTGCCCCTTTTGGCTACCTGGTTGTATCCTTCGAATGTCCCAGACAGGGTTGAGGCCATCTTGGAGCAAATGCTTCTCCACATCTCTGATCCGATGTTCTACTTGGTCAGGGGCCTCTTCTGCCTTCTCCTGGACCTGCAACATTACGACATTGCATCTTTGTTTCATTGTTCCACATAGTTCAATTGAACTTCTGTATCCTGGATCTGTTTCTCCATTCCCTAAGGAAGCCACCAATCGAGGTGACTGAGGCATGACCAGTAATTGTTATAGGAAAAATATTGGAGTCGAAGATGCAATGCATAAAAATGTGGTGTGAGCAACATACCTAGTCTAGAGTAGGTGTTGTGGGGGGGGTGGGAGGGGAAGAGGGCAGAGAAACGGGTATTATCACATTTATTAAGATGTGGAAGTCTGCACACCTACATAGTTCCTACTGGTCATCAAGTTGCTAAAAACTCGAACAACACTTTGTAATGATGGTTTACAGAGATTCCAGATTATCTATCTAGCACAGGAGACAAAGATTTTAGACAAGCTTCACATTTTGTCTCTAAAATAGCAGTAGGAGTTGGTTATTCTCTGATGCAAGGAAAGGCTTGTTATCTATAAAGATCGACACAAATGAGACACAATTCATGGGGCGTGGCCTGGAGTCGATGGCGAGCAGAGGCTGATTCGCCGAGCTCCGGCCGAGACGCCGTTTCCGAATCATTTATCTCCGGCTTCAGCGGGTTAGCAGCCCCCTGAATAGAACGCAGCGGTGTGTGAGGCGATCCCACACAAATCCTCCTTGAGGGGTCGGACTCTCCGGCCCCCCAGACGCCGGCGCTGATCACCGAACGCACTCCCTCCCCCCGCCGCGCCTGGATTCAAGATGGCGGCTCACGGAGTCTAGCGAAGCCTCCGCATAGCACCCCCGCCAGCACATCCAGGCGGGGAACACCGCGGAGGAGCATCACAGCGGAGCGGCCCTCATCCCAACACCTGACCGCGGCTGGCACCCGGTCCTCGCCCTACTCCCCTACCACCACTTCGGAAGGCCCCGGTCGACACTACGTGCCGGAGTTGCCCTATTTCCGGAGCTCCACCGAGGCACAAACTGCATTTTGGAGACGGCGGTGGGGAGCTCACCTGCCTCCAACTTTCTCCCCTCTACCGGAGACCCAGCCGAAAACGAACACGCCGCGTACTCCGGGGTCAGGAGCACGCGGCGACACCATCGGCCTCCCCCTACTGGGCCTACAATCTTCTGCAGGGAGGCCGCTGCCGGGTGGCCGGACCGGAGGAGCTACTGGGGCACTGGGCCGCTGTGGCCCGTTGCTTCGCCCGGTGTCCCGGAATCGGGAATGGCCCGGAGGGCCGCGACGAAGCGCCAACCCACGGAGCAATCGTGAGCACAGCCCCGGCTGCACTCCCCAACCACAGCCTGCATCGTCCATGCAGCCGGGCCGCCCAACTGGACTCCTCCACCAGGGGGGGACAACTCCGGCCTTCCCCCTCCTGAGCCTACATTCAACTGCAGGGAGGCCACCGCTCGGTGGCTGAGCCGGAGGAACTGCTGGGGCGCTGGGCCACTGTGGCCCGTTACTTTGACCAGGCCTGGAAATCGGAAACGACCCGGAAAGCCGTGACGGTGCGCCGAGCCAAGGAGCAACTGTGAGTACGGCCCCAACTACCCTCCCCAACCACAGCCTGCATTGTCCCCGTGGTCGGGCGGCCCAGCAGGACTCCCTCACCAAGAGGGGACAACTTCTACCCTAAGCGCCCCAACACTATCACCCCTAAGCCCAGGGACAGCGACGCAGGTGCTAGGATAGCGGATAGAGCACCTGGAAGTACGGAGGAGCGCCCCACCTCATGCGCCCTGGACAGCCTCCAACTACTGAAACAACAACTTCCCAGGGCACAACCCACCCTAGAACACCGCTCCGGGCTACACAAGAGAGCGGCCCCGAACTTCACCCCTCCAGACTCAAGACTTCGGGGCAACCACTATTACGTCCCCAACATGGCCGCCAAAAATAAAACCAGGGCCGCCACCATGGACTCCTTTGTCTCAGCCAGGGCAAAGACTCCCACCCAAGCCAGGGCCAGCTCCACCGAAACCATTCGCTCACAAGAGACGGACCCCAAAGATAACCACTCCCAGATAATGGATGCTATTGCCTCATTAAAGACCCACATCGACTCCAAGATAGACGAGTTTAAAATAGACATACAACTCATTCGCCAAGATGCCCGCAACTTAACGGAAAGGGTGACGGCCATGGAGAAAACCACAGAGGCGGGGTCCGCGGCGACCCTACAATCTGAAGTTTCGGACCTGAAAAGGAAGGTCACATTCCTAGAAGAAAGGGCGGAAGAGGCCGAGGGCCGGGCCAGACGAGGGAACATCAGAATCTTAGGTATCCCGGAGGGGAATGAAGGCCTAAATACCACGTCCTATGTTGAAACCCTGCTGCTACAGGAAATTGGGGCCGGCAAATTGACTCAGGGATTTTCGGTGGAGAGGGCCCACAGGTCCCTACAGAAACGACCCCCCCCTGGATCACACCCACGGCCAATTATAGCCAAGATACTAAATTTCCAGGACAGGGAAACCATATTAAGATATTCCAGGGAAACAGGCCCTATCACACGGGGCGAAGCTAAGATTTCCATATACCCGGACTACACCCAGAAAGTACAAAGGGAGAGGAACTCGTTTGTTCCGGTCAAAGCGAGGCTTCGCCAACTGAACCTTAAATATAGACTGCTGTACCCGTCCCGCCTGAAAGTTATCCACAAAGGGCGAGCAATCTTTCTCGAAAATCCAGAAGCGGCCAACATGTGGCTAGAAGACAATAACCTTGCCGACGGTGCAGATAACCCAGGTGGGGAAGACTGAACCTTGGGGGAGCAGGGCTGGACCCCAGGGACCCCCCACACCACCCACACATGAAGCATAAACAGCCGGACCCAAGCAGGTAACTCAATTAACAGTATATCATATGGAAACGACCCTCGTTTGGCCTCGCCGCCTCGCAGCAACCCCGCCCCCAGCGAAAGAACCAACCGGGCGAGTTTCTGCCCGACCCAACTCGCGCCCGACTCCCGGATGGGCACAGACGGCGCGAGAGCGCCTGAGCACCGCGACATAGTTGTAGTCGCTGGGCGCACCAGTTTGAGTTATGTTATCAGTTCAGTTAGTACCATAGTCTTCGTTCCACTGATGCTTGAAAACACCGTGATGGCCACAAGATACGCTTCAAGAATTGATGAACCAGAGGCCTATCACTTACAACCTATCAATCACGCTCTGATGCCACACTGGGCCGCCGCGGCTGCCCCCCACGCCAAACTCAGAACACCACACCAATGGCATCACAACTCAATGTTATGACGTGGAACGTAAGGGGAATGGGCTCGTACCTCAGGAGGAACCGCATACAGTCCTACCTCAGGAGGAAGAAAGTCTCGATAGCGATGTTACAGGAGACACATCTCACCGAGGACGCTCTGTCTAAACTGGCAGACCGATGGGAAGGAACTGTGAGAGGATCCCCATATTCCAAATACGCAAGGGGTGTGTTAATATGGATAAACCCTAATGTGCCCTTCCAATTACATGGATGCGAATCTGACAAGGACGGCAGATATGTAATAATGTGGGGAACTATAGAGCAGACCCCGATCTGCTTAGCTAACACATATTTCCCGCAACATGGAATCCCGTCGTACCTCAACACACTGAGCTCCAAGCTGGCACACCACCGTGGCCAAACCTTCCTGTGGGGAGGAGACTTTAACTGTGTTATGGACACAACTATGGACAGATCGCTTCCTCCCCCCCAATCTAGCAACCCTGCAACCCGTGCCTTGGCGGAAACACTAGACCAACTCAACCTAGTGGACATCTGGAGGATACAGCACCCAGCCGATAGGAGTTATTCCCATTACTCAGCCCCACACAACGTCCACACAAGGATAGATTACTTGTTTATTGATCGTGACGAAGCCCCGCTGGCGATAACCACAGAGTATCTGGGGAGATCTATTTCTGATCACTCCCCGTTAATCATGCAATGGAGGCAGAGAGGACCCAGACCCCCGATTCCCATGTGGAGAATGCCTTCCGCGACACTAGAGGACCCACAGTTCAGAGAGGACCTTGCCGAGAGGCTAGAGGAGTACGTCGATATCAATAAAGGATCCGTCTCCACTTGGAGCACACTGTGGGAAGCCATGAAGGTGGTCACCAGAGGAGAAATCATATCTAGAGCTGGAGGCATCCGCAGACAACTAAAGACATCACTTGAGGCCCAAGAATCAGAGATCACCCGTCTGGAGTCCACTCTTGACACCTCCCCAGGAGTCGAAACGGAACTGAAAGCGGCCCGAGAAAAATGCCAGCTCTCCTGGGACAGGCTGGAAAAATTTGACTTCGCTACATACACCGCTCGATCCCACAGGGAATCAGACAAACCAGGTAAGCTGTTGGCCTGGTTATGCAGAAGAGAGCACCCTAAACACTTACCAACAGAAATAATAGATGCAGATGGTGCATCCCACAGGACACAGATGGGGATCAACAAAGCATTTGCCGAGTTCTACTCAAAACTATATGCTCATGAAGCCCGGATCCCCACCACCGAAATAACAGACACCCTGGATGAGATCGACATGCCCCAAATATCCAGCGAACAGAGAACTGAACTAGACATGGACATTACTCCCGATGATGTAAGATGGGCCATCAAGTCGCTCGCCACCTCCAAGACCCCAGGTAGCGACGGACTCACGCCGGAATTCTATAAAGCATACGAACCCATCCTCACCCCCATCCTACACGAAGTCTATCAGGAAGCTTACACAAACGGGATCCTCCCCAACACCATGAGAGAAACTATAATCATCCCCATGCTCAAGCCCCACAAACCACCTACTGACTGCGACTCATACCGACCCCTGGCCATGCTCAATTATGATAGCAAGATCCTCACCTCAATACTGGCCAGCAGACTTGCTAAAGTGCTAGGGTCCATAATCCATGAGGATCAGAACGGATTTGTCCCAGGTCGCAACACCACAGCCAATTTGAGGAGGCTTCAACACATCATGGCCGAAACTCATGACTCGGAGGAAGATCTAGCGATACTGTCACTTGACGCCATTAAGGCCTTTGACTCCATCTACTGGGAGTGGCTGGTGGAGGCCCTGCGGGCTTTTGGCTTCGGAAATGGTTTCATCAGATGGGTCCAGGTTCTCTACAACTCCCCAGTGGCCAGGGTCAAGACAGGCGGAACAATTTCAGAACCTTGGAAAATACAGAGGGGCACGAGACAAGGATGCCCACTCTCGCCTATGCTGTACATACTGGGACTGGAACCGATTGCTTTATACTTTCGTCAGCAACTCTTTGACGCCGGCATCAAGGTGGGCAACGTTCATAACATAATATCATTGTACGCTGATGATGTTCTCCTGTACCTAACAGACCCAGAGCTCAATGCACCGACGGCACTGGAGGTACTCGACAACTACGCGAGATACTCCGGAATCCAATTTAGTAGACACAAATCCTCAGCATTTCCCCTGGCCGGATTGAGAGACGTCTCAGCGGAGGACCTTCCGAACATAGGGATAAAGTGGCAACCCGAGAAGTTCAGATACCTGGGGATTAATCTCGGCCACACCCCACAGCTCACACATGAGCACAACACAGAAGCAGCCGTCACCAACCTCCGACGGTCCATAAAATTCTGGTCCAAACTCCCACTGGCGATGGTGGGAAGAGCGGCGATCGTCAAAATGATAATCCTCCCTCGCTTCTTATACTTCTTTGTGAATATTTGCCATTACATACGGCCCCCTTTCTTCAGGAAACTGGAAGCTATTATCAAGGACTTTATATGGGGTCCTCACAGGCATAAGCTGTCACTGGCCACTCTGACCCTCCCACACAGAGAAGGTGGAATAAAACTACCAGATCTTCAGTTCTACTACTTGGCCGCCCAGCTCAGTCACATCACGAGATGGCTGTCAGACGAATCCTCAGCCGAACTGGGGCTACTGAAGCAACACCACACCAACTTAACTCCCAAGGAAATCCTATGGGTTCCCATCTGCCGCTCTCCGGAAACCCCCATGGTTGTCGAGCTTGGCAGACAGATATGGACCAGGACTTGCCACATCATGAAGGTGCAACACCCATACTCTCCGGATCATCCCATAATGGCAGATGTGTGCAAGAAGGAGGCAGACCTCCCCATAGCAAGGAGGTGGGAAGAAGCCGCGATATACACATGGGGAGATATGTTTGAAGATGGACTGTTCAGGGACTTCGAATCGATCCAAGAAATCGAAGGGCTACCCAAAGGCCAGTTCCTTTGGTACCATAGGCTCAAACGTACCGCCAAGAATCAGTGGCCCACCTGGCCAGAGGAACCAATCTCGGACCCTCTACTACAAGAAATGTACGACCTCTCTGATGGATGGAGACCTGTCTCCAGGTTATACAACAGGCTCATCGACAAACCTAACCCTAAGGGAGCGACACTGAGGGCAAAATGGGAAGCAGACCTCGCAGCCCCGCTCACTGATAAAGAATGGGAAAGAGCACTAATATTCCCCAAGAAAGTGTCGAGAAATTCCAGATTTGGCCAGATACAGCTGAACGTCCTTTATCGAACTTACATGACCCCCCACAGAGTTGCTTCGTTCAACGCGAAGGTCCCACCGGTGTGCCCATGGTGCGGGAACGACAGGGCAGACATGATCCACATGTTCTGGTCCTGCACCAAAGCGATGACACTCTGGTCGAAAGCCAAGCAATCCTGCAGAGACGCCGGCATGGAGCGATACGAATGGTCACCAGGAGAGTGCCTATTGGGTACATACCCCAGACCGAGCAAATTCAAACACCTCGTGAAACTAATGGACATTTCATGTATACTTGTCAAAAGGACCATAGCGATGGCTTGGAAGACACCAGCGGGCCCCAGACATGAGCGCTGGTTAAACGAAATGGCGAGGTGGACGGCTGCAGAGACCAGAGCCTGGCAGGAAGGAACTACATCCAGCGGAGAAGCTACAAGCGGCTCCCTGGTCGCCTGGAGGGCCCTTCTGACGAACATGCTCTTCAATGCGGACCATAAGCCCCCTTGAACACTTGTTGCGGTTCACAGTAACAGGCTCCCACCATCACAAAGTATATGCCTCCTGCAGCTGTTCCCCTCCACTTCCTGAGAAGCCACACTCTGGACTGAACCACCATCACGAACTTCACTTACCACATCACACGAAGACTATCGTTGTTTAAGATAAGTTTCCTTTTGTTTTCTTTTTCTCCCCATCTCATTCTTTCTTTCCTTCTTCTTCACTTGTTTAATTCACGAGTTTGTATTGTTTCACCTTACCACGAAACTAATAAAATACTTTGAAAAAAAAAAAAAACAAATGAGACACAATTCAAGGGTGTTTATTGAATTTTAAAGGGTTGGTTAAACGTCCATCTAAACCTAAATCTAAGAATGGGAGCAGGCTTCGATCATCCAATAACGCATACCTAGTCGAGTCGGTCAATACTAATAAACCTATTGCCAATCCTTACCTAAATACAAAAGGGTGTGGGACAGTAGTGTATACAAAAAAGGAAAAAAGTGTTCAAGAAACAATATGTCCGGACAGTTGAGCAGTTGTCCTCCCTTCCCCACGCTTTCTCCACGAGACAAGGCAGCACACACGAGCCTCGTGCGCACTCTGTCTTCCTGGGCACAAGGACACAGTTGAATGGATCAGCTGGTCTCATCACTCTGGCAAAGTCTAACAAAAAGGATTGTCAAAAGAAACGTCTCTTGTCAAAACACAGGCTTCCCCCACCTTGAAACAAAGTTCATTTTACTTGTCAAAACAGTTTTACCTTCTTTCCCAGTGGCTGCTGGTACTTGTAGCTCCTTTTGTTACTAGTACGGCTCAATATCTCAGTATCAGGCCCTTCTGTGCCAAAGACTCTGCCATTCAAAGTATCTTACTGCAGAGGATCTGATGTAGCAAATAAAACACAAAAGTTCCTTTTCTTAGTCAAGATTCTCACATTCATAAATTCACAATTGGTCTCCCTCCTTCAGGGTCAGACCACAGGTCCCCCTCGTCCGGGTTCAGACCCTTTTCTACAATGTTCACAATTCACAACTTGGTTTCCCTCATCCGGACTCGGACCATGTATCCCCCCATCGTCCGGGCTCTTTACAACTCCGACTTTCACTTCAGCCACCTCAGCTGGATACCTTACAGAGACCTTCAATTGGGTACACACGCAATGCCGTACCACTCTGTCTCACAGCTTTGGTCTTTTGGACTACAAGTCCCAGAATGCACATTCAAGGTTGTGTTCCCATTTACACAAAGTTCTTGACACGACAGGCTATCCCGCCTTACCTTGGCTCGAGTCACAAGGTCTCCATCTTTTATCCTCAGTGATGAGGTGTTAGTGGGTCCTCAATGGGGATGCACTTGAGGTCAGGGTCCCAGCACCTGCCCCTCAACTACCTGGGTTTCTAGAACTCACCCAGGGAGCAAGCACTTATTTAAATACTACCAGACAAGTGCAGCTGGAGTTTTGGTTCCCTGGGGCACAGCTCCCCTGCCACACTGTAACCCCCTTGGTACTCACAGGCCTCAGTGTCTTTGTCATGATGCCTACCCCCGGGGACCCAGACCAAGTCCAGCAACCCCGGAAGCAGGCATCAAGTTATCCCAAGCAAGCCCAACAACCCCTGCTAGGGGCTATTTGGGTCCAGTCCTGGCGCCTGTGCCGCCAGGTTCATATGGAGAGTCAGTCCTGGCGCCATAGGCGCCAGGCTCAGATTAAAACTAACCCGATGCAGACCATGCTGCAAACTTACCTGATGCAGACCATGCTGCAAGAGCTCCAAGCCAAAAGAGGCTTGGAAGGGACTACTTTACTTTGGGACCATTTTTTTACTCGGGCGGGGCTGGGGAGGAATACTTACCTGGGACTACTTTGGAGGCTATTTAAACCACGCCCGAAGAGCAGTACACGCTTCGCGTTATTCTGCATCCAGCAGCGTAACGCTCACCGTGCCTGCGAGTCTGCATCCAGCCTTCTGCCACGCCCGCCTCGAGTTTGGAGCTCCTAGAAAAAGGGAGAAAGAAGGAGAAAAGGTTAGAACAAGAGCAATACCTTTGATCCTTACCTGAATTCCCGATCCATCGCGCCTTCGAGCTGGAAGAAAGAAGTTATATGTGCGTCACCTCGCCTGCTGCAGCGCCGCACTGAACTCACCGGCCTTCACAGCATCTTCACATTCCACCGCATCCTCCTGCATGTTCCCGCCGCACTCCGGCACCTAAGGAGAAGACAACAGCAAGGTGAGCCAAGGGAATACACAGAGGAATATTAGTTACCCCCCCATAGACTTACCTGATTTTACCACCAGGGGTACTATTCCTCTTCTCGGGTCGGCGCAGCTTCCACTGCATCTTCGCCAAACCCCGGCCCAAGGGGAAACAAAAGGACAGCAAGGTGAAACAAGGGGACTAACAAGGGGAACCCTCCTCACCACAATAGACTTAACTGATTTTACCGCCGGAGGCATTATTCCCCGTGACTTCACACTTTCTCTCAGCGCCTGAATAAGGGAGAAAGCAACAGGTTACATATTGACATTATTTTATCGAACTGTGTTGGATAATACAAATCTGTTAAGACGGATTTCTGAACTCTGTCCTGGTGGCGCAGAAGTTCAGAAGGCCAACCTAATTACTTGGAACAGGGTAACCTCTGGACGAGCCAGACCAATCAAGGTAGCGATCGCGGCGGTCAAGACTAGGTCTCAAGAGGGGTGAGGGTGACTGAAAGCCCGCAATGAGCACACAAAGCAAGGACACTTACAAACTACTCCAAACAGGTGTTATATTAAAAATATATACACATTTATTCCAAGGCCTTTAAAACAATGACCGTAGCGAGAAAATCACAATATAACAATAGTAAACCAACACATACCATACCAATACAATATATATACAAATAAAACCAGTCTCAAGCGTTAGATGCACAAAATGTGTAGTCCACCTAAAAGGAAGGGAAAACAGGCAGTGCGAAATAATGCTTAGACCCAGTCCGCCCTCAGAGGCACCTAACTAAAAGGAAGTCCGAGCCCTACGAAGAGTGGAGCCTTGTGCTCAAAAGTACCTGCACACGCTGGTGCCAACGGGCAAAAGGGGAGTCTCTTCGAAGGAAGTCAGGCAGTTCAGTTTAGTGCATAAATGAAGAAGAACAAGTTCCGCGACTCAAGCGCAGCCTCCACTGTGGGCAGAAGCAGAGCGCAAATACGGAAAAGGGTGCTGTTTTGACACAGCGGGGAAAAGCTATGGGCTCCTGCAGGAGGGCGACCAGTTCCTAGATATGCTACTCACCGGTCCCCGATGCAAGCAGACCCAGGCTTCTCCGCGTCCGTTTCAGTCGCTGGCAGGTTCAGAAGAGCAGGGAACGTCTCGTCGTCGTGTTGAGTCTGCAGCAGCAAAGTTGAGTAAAAGACGTCCCAATCGAAGAAACCCGCACAGTTTGTTACCACAGCCGGGTAACGGAGCGGCCGTGTGTATCTGAGCCAAATGTACACTACTCACTTCAGACCTGGGAACGCCAAGTGAACGAAGCGTGTGAGAGTGAAAAGGACTCGAAATACTACACAACCTGGCGGTGGTTACAGAGCAAGGCTCCCGTGTAAGCTGGTCAGTCTACTGGATGGCCCAGAGACGCTTCCGAAGGCTTACGAGCAGGAGATGGTGAAGATGCCGAGAATAGCTGTTCCCGCTATTCCAAGGGTCGAAGTACCAGTACAGGCCTTCTGGTTCGATCAAAGGTGAAAAGGGTTTCACAAGGCGACAGCAGTGCAGAGGAGAAGTCCTTCAGCGGGTCACCAGCGATTCCTCGGTTCAGCCTCTTGGTTGCAGGATACTTGGCTCCTGTATTCCTTCGTTCGAGAGAACTCAGGAGATCGACATGGTAGTGGTGTTTCCAGCCCCCTCTTATCCACGGTTCCCTTCGCGCCAAAATGGAGGGGACCCAATGGGAGATCCGCTCATCAACACTCACACCATTCGTGGACCAATCACGGACCACGGTGGTCCCAGGCATTCACACCACCCTAGACTCTCTGGCACCCAGGATGTGTATTGGGACCAGACATCCCAGCCCACATCCTGGAGGCACACACAAGACATGTAGAAGCCCGCGAAAGCATCTGTGTTTCGCGGGAAAGTACATGCCCAAATAAGGAAGGCCCCGGGTCGGCTCGACCTGGGGAAGGTGAAGGGAGCAAGACGGTCAGCTGACAGGACAAAGGAGCCTCGTGGTCTGGCCATTTTGGGAGCCAGGCCACCATTGTGGGTTAAGCGCGGAAAACGCGCTTAGAACGCCAAAAGGAGCTCAAAACACAAGAAACGATCGCTGCCACCATTCCCGTCCGTGAATCACTTGCACCGATCAGTTACAATCCTAAAAGAGTATCTAGGGCCTGTAGAAGGCTAGAGACTCAAGAGAGCTGTAACTTAGCTTACAGTGCCCTCTTGTGTCATGTTGCACGAAAGCCGCAACATGGTAAAAGAAACTACGGAAAACAGCGTTTCCCGGTACTGACTGTCTTAAGGGCATGTCAGTTTCCTTGTAAGAAAGGAGCGAAAGCCCAGAGGAGTGCGGCAGAAGGCTGCACTTCTCTGGCAAAGTCGAGAACAAGGTGAAAAACAACAGCAAAAAGTTTAGGGGTTGCCACATGGAAGGAAAATTACCTACAATTACGAAATCTTTCCTAACAAAATCCTTACCAGAGTTTTACCGGTTGCCACAAGGAACTCTTCACTAGGGTCAAGCTGCAACCTGCAAGGAATCGGACAAGAGTGAAAGTCAGGCGTTTGAACTCTTACGAACTACATTCTTACAGCGTCTTGCCGGGAATCTCTGAGTCAATATTTTTCTGGAACTCACCAATTCCTTCCAGCCAGTGAAGCAACTGGTTATCTACGCGCCCCTGCACTCAATGCAGGATGGAGAGCTCATCTTTTCAAACCATCAGGTGAGACTATAAGAGGGGACATCAAAGGTGATCAGTGGGGAGAACAGCGGGGTAGGGGGATTTACGCTCAACTCCACGGGTGGTTAATTCCCTTTCTCCATTTGCAGAACAATATTCCTACGGGCCAAGCAAACGAAGTTAGGTGGGCCAGTCCAGTCTGTCATCTCGGCCATATGCGTCACATTGGTGGAGACCGCGGCTGTCCAGTTCAGATCGACGCCTCTGTGGGAGCCAGGTGAGTGTAACAGTCTTGGCAGTCCGTTCCCCCCGTTCTGGCTTCCCAAGGTTCTCCCAGCTGCTGACTTCTTCTGGTCTTCACGGTTCTTTCTGCATCCCCTCTACGCTCAGAGTGTGCCTGGGTGTCTGACCTTTTTTAGTTTTTGAAACAGTGGAGTCGGGTGTGAGTAGTTGTCCCTCCCTGCCTGACTCTGCCCGACCTAATTATCGGGTCAACATGGAGACAGCCCATAGGAATCCATTTCCCATGGATTCCTATGGGTAATTCTAATGACTGCCATCTGTCTCTTCTTCGTCCCAGTAGTAGGACATCTAGAATGGAAGTAGGGATTGTGGGAGTTGTAGCTTTTCCTGGAGATCATGGAAAAACCATGTAGGTTTTTGTCAGACTGAAGGGGGTAAATGTATTGTGATGGATGCATGGATTTTCTATTGGGTTTTTAATTCCCTGGTCGTTTTCCCCTTTTTCTTACAGAAAGGTATTGGTGGATGATGGGACTCTGCTGACAATCCATGACAACTGAGGGGATGTTGGGTAAGGGAGTATCGGAACGGGAGGAATACCATGCCTCGGCCGAGGGTGTGTCTCCCATAGTAACGAAGTACCCCTGCCCAGGTGATCCTCCCTCGCTCGCCCCTAGGGTTGGGATTCAAGAGTGATGGCCCTCACCTGGCCATCTGAATAAAGGATCCCGGGGAATAGCCCGAGAGAAATGCATCAGATTTCTCACTCTAATCTTTCCAGAGAAGTTCTCCACTTTGTCCACAATGCCTTTCAGTTCAGCAATCGACTACTACATTAACAACCTCATTGCTTGCATCTACCCAAGTATGTCCTTTATACCTTGTTTTGAGGTAAGATCTGCATTACTGTCCTAGATTTCCTTCTTAGCCATTCTTTGTGTGCTCCAATCCTAGACTTTCATCCGTGGGTATGTGTTGTAGGTCCCCAACTCTCGAGCCATGGATCGGCTAACTGGTTCTCCTTGCTCGGAGGGCAGGTGGGGGATGAGGTCTGCAGGGGTGGCGAGTGATGGAGCACATCCGATGCTCAAAGAACAAGAGGGGCAAGCTTGGGCCCAATCCACCCGCAGTTCTCTCCTGGGCCACCATTCTCCTCAGTGCAGCTTACCAGCGACAGGTCGCCCACTAGCAGTTCCGGCCATCCAGAGGAGTGGGGGCACAGTCTGCAGAGGGAAGGGTCTCCTGTACCGCTCACTTTGGGATCCACTCCACCTCCCTACTATGATAAAGCTGCCACTCGACCCATGCCGCCTCTCCAGTAAGCAGCAGGAGCCCAGGAGGACTAGGCCTCTGTCTCCAGTGTGCCTCATCCAGCTACACTGCAGAGTGCCAGCAGCAGGCGGGTCTCTACTTCCCTCTTATGGCAGTCTTCCTACCCTCCAGGTCCCCTGCGCATGGCGCTGCGCGCACCACAATTCTCCTCTTGCATGCAGCTCTCCCAGTGTTCCAGCAGCACTCAGTCATCCTCCAAGAGTTCAGCATTACAGTTTTGAGAAGATGGTGCTGGAGCTTGTTAGCAGGCAGCCATCTTAGCGGAGACCTCTAGTGGTCCCATCCACATTACTCTTAAGAATATTAACATCATGTGAAAAGGGATTTTTGTCGTCATAAGTAGTTCAAGATTACCTCTATCGTGTCAAAAGAATATTTCATTTGATATAAGCTAAAGATCACTGGATATTTAATGTAAAATCTTAATTTGAATCCTTCAATAAATGAAAGATGGGGTTAAGTTCTTTACACTTGTTAGAGACTTCTAGAGAAAAGTGATTATTTGTCTCTACGGCTTTAATTTTCCCTGGTGCCTATATGCGCACAGGGCATTGTGTTGGAAGTTCATTCTAGAAGCAAACCTTAATAATCTCCTCAAGCCACCCACCACCTCCCCTCCCCACCCACTCTGCGCCATTATGAGAGCTTCTATAAGGAGGTCTTTAGCATTGGAAAGGTGCAATTCCTTCATTAGCATTGAATAGATTAACTTTACTACATCTGCACCCCATCCATCCATGTGTTTCTCCTGGATAGGTTTTCTTGGTCATCAGCCCAGGCAGTGAGGCGCTGGATTTTTTTAACAGCCAGAACCATTTTTTTGCCCAATGTGTCAAAGTTATCTTCTACTCTACTTATGCGATTATTGGAGTTCCTTACAGTAGATTCTTGTTTAATGGAAAAAGAGCATTCTCAGGGCTTTGTTTGGTGGTACCAGGCAGTAGCCTTTGTGGACCCAAGCGTTGCCCTAGGTTAGTATCATTGGATTTGCTTTATGGTGAAATACAACCGCTGTAGCTACACAACACCCTGAAAGGGATACTGCGTCTAAATGGTAGCAGTAGCAGTAGTAGTAGTTTGTATAGCGCCTTTATCCCACCAATATGGCCTAAACATGCTTGTAGTAGGAACGCCCTCTGGGGACCGTAGTTCAGGGTGTGGTCCAATTGTGTACAGGCTAGAATAAGTGCATTTGGCCAGGATAAGGATTAATGAGTGCTGGCCGGGTTCCAAAAAGCTACTCATATGATTTAAGTCATTTATAATGTGCCTGTACACAAGTATTTCTAGGCGTGGCAAGACAAGGACGGGAAGATAGATTTCCTCACACCTTAGCAGCTCTCAGATTCTGCACAAGTTTCAATCAGGGTTTAGACAAAATCACGGGACTGAGACCGCTCTCCTTGCCCTAAAATCCAAGTTGCTAGAATCTATGGATAGTGGCCAGACTTCGATACTAATGATCCTGGATCTTTCTGCAGCCTTTGACCTGGTCGACCACTCAATCTTGATCACCAGGTTAAAGGATATCGCCCTATTTTCTGATCATGCCGCACAATGGATCAGGTCCTTCCTGAGTGAGAAAGTGCAGACTTGCAAGTGGGGAGGCGGAGGGGCATGAGTTTCTCCATCTCTTTATAACATCGTTATGGTGCCTTTTTTTAACCCAATAGAACATAATGGCATTGTATTCGCCAATTATGCGGATGACACCGAAGGTGTCATCCCAATAACAGGGTCACATAGTATGGATGAAAGCAACATCAATAAAGCTTATGTTACCATCCATACCTGGATGGTAAAGAATGGCCTAGCCCTCAACAATGAAAAAAGAGAACTTATGGTGGTGGGAACAGACAATAGGCTAGCCAAGTTAGGTCCGATGTTTAACATTTTTAACATTGCAAAATCGAAGTAAAGAAGAAAGTGAAAACATTAGGAATAACTCTTGATCGGAATTTTAATATGAAAGCTCAGGTGAGCAATCTGGAATCTACATCAACTTACTATATCAAGTTACTTGCGCACCTTCGGCCACTTATCGGAAAAGAATGCAGACACTATAGCTGGCTCAAAGATGGATTATTACTGCAGCCTCCTCATCGGCATCACACAGGCAGAGACCAACTGTTTGCAAGTCATTCAGAATGGTGCAGTCAGGGTGGTTAAGGGCTTAAAGCAGAGAGACCATGTGTCAGAGGCCAGGCAGAGTCTGCCTTGACTCCATGTGAAAGTAAGAGTGCAATTCGAATGTTATTAATGACTCACAAATGTGTCATGGATCGAATGCCAGCCTTCTTGATAAGAGGCTATAGTGGAGAAACAGAGCCCGAGGTATCCTATATTTAACAATACCAACCTATTGAGAATATTACGATGTAAAACCAGCAAAGCTCTTAAGGGAGCATTTAGTATAGCAGCTCCTATAGCATGGAATGCTCTCCCACCGGACCTCAGAGATGTTAAGTCTACGGACATCTTTAAAAACAAATTGAAAACTCTCCTATTCTGTTAGATACCCCACCAAGTCACAGTTTCTTTTCTGAGCCATCTTTGAGTGTGAATATATTCATTCAATCTTGTATATGTTTGTGCTGTCTGTGTTATGTTTGTGCCCTTAAGCTTTCGGGTACCTGGTGCACGGTATAAATGGAAAGTAAAGGAGGACAAAACAAACTATCTTACTAGGCCTTGTGTCAATCAGATCACACGAGGGGGAGGGAGGTGAAGAGCCAGGGGAAGGGAGGAGGGGGTGGGGGGAAGAGGTTCGGGGGAGAGTGCGATGGTAACGTGGTAAGTGCTGCCAGGTGGGGGCTCAATAAGCGCAGGGAGTCAGGGGACTGTCGGGTTGCAGATGCAGTCCTTAAGTGGTTGAGAGGCACAGGGGCAGTGCAAGGGGCAACTGGTCGTGCAGAAGTCTGGTCACGTATGTTCAGTGGGTGGCCAGGTAACCAGTAAGCGCAGCAGACCGGGGACTCAGCATGGGAGAGGGAGAGAGAAAGCCGAAGCGTAAAGGAAGGTCTTGAGTTGCTTCCGGAACCTTAGGTGGTCCTGCTCAAGTTTGAGAGAGGCAGGGAGGCTGTTCCAGGGGGAAGCCACAGCTGAGGACAAATCTACCTACCACTCTCTGCCTGGAGAAGCATCTGATCCTCAGATTTGGAGGTGGATAAGCAGAGGGCACAAGCAGCAAGATGCTTAGGAAGAGAGTTGTGGTCCCCGGCCGCAGAAAGCCTTGTGGACGATGCAGAGGGTCTTGAACTTGATCCTTGCAGCCACAGGGAGCCAGTGTAGACAGTTCAGGGCGGGAGAGATACAATCCCTGGGCTTGAGGCCGAGAACACGTTTCGCAGTCCTGTTCTGAATTAGTTGCGAAGGGTAGAGGCTGTCAGATTTAGAAGGAGGCTTTTGCAGTAGTCCACCCTATAGAGAACCAGGGCTCTGGACATAGTGCGCTTCTGGGGGAAGTGAGAAAAGAATGAATACCTCCGAGGAGGTGCAGGTGATAGTGTGACTTCTTAGAGACGTCAGAGATGTGATGATAGACGGAAAGGCACATGGATGGGTCCTGATGGGGAGCAGGGGGCATGTGTGATAGCTAGAAAGACTCATTAAGTGTCCAGTAAGACCAAATTTGTCATCGTCGGTGCATTCTAATCCATGCAGTTGGGTAGCTATGTCTGTGGCCGAAATTCACTGAAGGAGTGAATGTACCTGGAGGTTCAGAAAGAGCCTAGTCTGAAACAGTTGGGTGCTAAAATAATCTGTAAGAGATTGTTTCATCTCAATAGAAAATGCTGGCCTAATATATCTTATACATGTAATAGACCGGCTGAGATCCTGGACCTTATTTATTTATTGGTCATTTATAGAGGGCCTATACAAGCATTTCAAAACACTCCAGGGCATGAAAGGAACACAGAAAATACAATCAAAAACATTCTTACAGGGCCTCGGAACGTTAAGAATGGGCAAGTGCAATGTGTTATCGTGGTACAAATAGGTGAACTGAGGAATAAGAGACTAACATAAAACAGAACCATATTACAGGCATGGCGGCATTTCAAATAGAGCAAGAACTTGACATAAAATGCAGGGAGAGGGGAGGGGGAAGAGAAGGCGAAGGACGGCCAGAACATAGAAACTATCTTACGTGCCTGACAAAGTTTTATAGTGGCAGTGCATGCAACATGAAATTAGGAAAGGAGCAGGGGGTGGGGGTGGGGGTGTCAGGCAAATCCTCAGAAGATGAGGGTAAGAGGGGAAAATGGAAAGAGGCAATGGGTTAGAGGATGACTAGCAGCCAGAGTGTGCAGTAGCTGGAGGCAAAAGCATTAGGTGCCGGACATAGGCTGCACCGAGCATTCAAATAGTACAGCTGGCAGGGTGAACAGATGTAGCACACCAAGAATAACTAAGCCAAGTAGCACACAAGACAGTATAATGGAATATCCAGATTCGATTTTGTCCAAACCGAAAAATGCACTGATGGTAGGGCATCATTTGGAGTAAGAATCCATGTATAAACGTCAGGGAGCCGACCAATAAGGGCCAGCGAGTAAATGCTTGAGGGCCAAAGAGCAGACAGGTGGAAAGATGGGACAAGGCTGCAAAAATGGAGTGCCTACTGGAGCGAGTTGGTGAGGCGACAATCTAGCACCCGAGTGCAGCAGCACGTTGTAAAAGAAGATGCAGCTTGAGGGGGCGCCTCCCCTGGTCTTAGGGAGGGGAGCCAGCGATCACCTGCAGGCAACAGTCTCGTTCTACATTAAGGGCTGCAGGCGTCCAATCACAGTCTCGCTCCAGGTGCATGCACGACAATACAAGATCTGAGGCATCTCGTCCTTGGCATTATGTTTGCAGTGCCAAGGACGAGATACCTCGTCCTTTGACACTTCATTTTGTGCGATCGCTGCAAGACAGCAATCGCACAAAAGTGTAATCCAACCCCCGGGCTATGTGAGGAGGTGGTTCCTCCTCACGCCCGGGGGTTGGATTTCGTTCAGTTTCACGTCAGCATGCGTAATGCACGCTGATGTGAAACAAAGCAAATTTCACTGCGGCAGCCATTTTCCATTGCCACAGTGAAAGAAGGTAGGGTTTCACCTTCTCTCTCGGTCTCCTGCATTATTGTGCCGGTGAGATTGAGGGAGGTGTCGTTGGAAAGGGGAGACTCTACCCTTTCCAACAACACCTTCTTTGACGCATTGCTGGGTGCGGGTTGGGGACACGGATCGCTCGATCTGCGCCCAGCAATGCCACTAGACCACAAGGGATCTGTTTTTGAAGGGGACGGGGGTGAGGCGGCTGCATACTATGTAAGCCCCCTCACTCCCGGTCTCCAAAGCATAGGGCAGCATGTTTTGCCCACCCTGAGGGCAGATGGGCACACTAATGTTCCCATCTGCCCCCAGGGAAGGGGCAAAACAGAAAAAAAACCAAAACAAATTTTAATATGTTTGTGGTGGGGGGTGGCACCCTAAACCACCAGGCATGTTTCAAATGGAAAAGGGGGTTGCCCTCTCCCCCCACCCAAAATGGAGGGCAGGGCATCTCATGTAGCCCTCCCTGGGGCAGATTACTAGTGCAATCTGCCCCTAGCAAAGGGCAAATGTGTTTTTACTGGGGAGTGACCACCACGGATGTCTTGGAAGGGGGGGCTGGGATCAGAGCGTAATAGTGATTTGTTTTTGCTGGGCCGACCATAGGCAACACATGTTTTTAAACTCCTTCATCCTCTTCGTCTCAGTACCTGGGTGATTCTGGGAGTTAGGAGTCCATGGGTGTCATGGGACACATGGCGTTTAAGTTTAAATAGTACTTCTTAGTGATTTTACATGAAGGAGCTTTGTGTATTTAGGTCACAGGTGGAGTTTTGACCAGAAAAATATGAAGAAGTTTCTTTACTTCCTCTATAAGAGGAAACATGCAGCTGACAATAGGCCATTAAGGTCTTGGCTATTAGAGGGTCTTCCCTCATGGGAATGCAGGAGATACTCAGTCTTGTCCAACAAAGTCTTGACATCTCCCTCGTGGTGGTCTCCTCCCATGTGATCCTCCCTTATATAACCACCCAGGGGGTCAGGAACAGGTAGCGGCTGCCATACCATGGCCACATGGGAGGAGGTCCCTGTCGGGGAAATCCAGGATGACTCCATTGGATTCATCACTTTATACAGAGGGCATTTCTTATTGTGCTAGATCACAAACAATTCCAAAAGGGAGGATGCCCCAAGCTTGAAAGATTAGAGTCAACATATCTGTGGGGAGTTCCCACATGCAAGAAGCATCAGACTGCAGCCGCAGGTGTCCACTCTCACACTGCAGTGTTCGAAATTGCTGGGAGCCATTTACCTCTTGTTTCTATCATAGAATCTACTTTCGGCTGCTGGGACATCTAGTACCATACAAACATACGTGACATTATCACAGTACTTGAGAATTTTAATCATAATTAGTAAATATCTAGTACACATTTAACTATAATGGATCATACATAATGCACAAAACATTAAAGCGTGCATCCCATGTGGAAGTTGAGTTGCGGTACACAGGGTACTCCCTACTGGTAACCTAGCGGTAGCTCCTGCCCACTGGGTGATGCCTGACATCCTGGAGCTGATTTTAGCTCCTGCTCAATGAATCTTAATTCCGAACCCTGAACTGCCCTCTACCCAGAGGGGGGGCAATGAGAAAGATGGACTGCTCAAGACACCAATATACAGTAATCTACAATAAAGAGCAGGACTCCCCCCCCCCCCCACCTCCAATTATCTGCTTGTTCAGAAAGAACAAGGCTGCACTGCCTGTAGAGCACATCATGCAATGACCCCGTAGTAACAGAAGGAATGCCTAAAATGTCAAAATAATGCTTTAAGTTAGTTGATGTGTAGCTGAGCCTCTTCAGATCCCTGCAGGGTTGGTATGCCACAACAATCAGTCACCGCTCCCCATCCCGCAAGGTAGGAATTGTTGGAAAGGCACCACAGAGGGTGGAGACAAAGCATCCAACGGATAAATTGACATTGTCCTTCCACATGTCAAGGCCTGGGCACATCGGAATCAGCGCTATATATGGATGAGAATCCTGTGACAAATGAAAAGCCAGCTGCAGTTGTGTTGGCTTCTTGTTCATTCAAGCATGGGGAACCACCAACATACATAATATTAACGGTCCTAGCAACCATTGGTACCTTACCACAGAAAGCCAAAAGCTCTTCAAGAACTCCTCATACAGTAAAGATCCAGTATTCTTTCGATAAGAGGAAGACTCCCCACCCTTTCCCGGCACAAACACTTTCTCACGGACAGTTCACCGTGAGCGGCAACGGACTAACACAAGAGCCATATATCCGACATGTCCCAACAGCAGTCAGGCAATTATGGATCATTACACACACCTGACATCTATCACACTTCGCCTTTTATCCGTGTGGGGGAAGCACAAAAGCACACTCTGAGCAAGGTAAAACACACGAGGAAACAGCAGTTCCAAGATGGCAGTTTAATACAAGGAGAAAGATGGCGAGACCGGAGATGGTTGCAAGAAGGGAAGCACCCTTGACCTACAAAGACAGTTAGTTTCAAGAGCCTTGGAAAGTAAGAACCGAAGACCAGGAACTAAGGCTGATCAAACCTGCACAGTATCGGAGGTGCCCGGGGCTCTCCCGCGTCGATAACCAAGACAGGGAGGAGCGATTGCCGCTGTGGTACTGTGCTTGGTTCCTATAACAAAGCAGCGTCCGGAAAGACAGCACAGCCGGTGAGTCGGAGAGACTGATATCATACCAGCTTGTGGTTTGAGCCAAGGTTGCAAGCGGCAACATTTTACAAAGAGAACAGTGTGTGAGGCATTTCCAAAGAGCGACTCGAGTATAATTGGAACCAAAGAAGTACTTGGACTTTGTGATTGAACTTTGGGAGACAACCCATGATACCATACACAGAATGGTCCGGAGCCACGTGGGCGCTCGTTCGAAGGTCTCTATTAGGTATCCAACTAATACAGAGTGTGAGAGAAAGAAATGCCAAGATCGAATTGGTCATGCAACAGGTCTTGCTAAATCCGGTGCACATTTGAAAGTCTTCGATAGTTTAAAGTAGACCGCAATTGGTCCGAGCCCGGCCAGGGAGACTAATATACCAAAGGAAAGGGATCTGAGCCTGGCTGAAGGGAGCCAGGGAAAAGAATGTTTATGTTTTGTGTTTACACCGGGCCATCAGAGTCAAGAGACTTGCAAGAAGCAAAGAGACTTGGACACAGGAGGTCCTGAACTGTGAAAAGAGAACTGTATCCTTGTGCCGCAGAAGCCGAAGTGTGTGCTTGGCCCGAGTTAACCGCCTTGACCCGTGCTGAAGATGAGGGGAAGGGAGACCAACGACCCAATCATCCAGACTCATTTTGTGAACACTTTTCTTTTTCATGCACTTCACCCCACATTATTTGTAAATTAGTAGTAAGGATCGGCAATAGTTAAGAGGGAAGGTCAAAATCTACCCTTGCTTCTCTGCCCACCAGACACACAAACTGGAAGAACAACAAACGGAACAATCATCGATCATATCATTTGAGACCGATTCCCAATGCCCCCATCATAAACATGTAGAAAGTACATAGAAAGGTATCCACTCTGTCAACCCTATAACACAGGAGCAGTAAAAACATTGGCCAAGATGGATGAAGAGCCACGAGACGCGACTAACGACACCTCCATTGACAGTCAACTAAAGCACCAAGAAGCTGTACTACAACGTTGTTAGAGACACCATGACATATCAGCGTTTGAGATGAAGCACACGTAGCATCCGCACATCGGGACCGGCACACCTAAATACACAAAGAACACATGCTTACAGGTCTATAAGCTAGAGGAAGAATACACATACATACTGTCCGCACATTTATTATTTTGTCACTAGCTTACCTGCAGCAATGCAAAAACCGAAAGAAGCAAGAGATCCTGAGCAGGCTTGCAGATGCATATATGCAAACTAACCTTTGGAACTGCAGGAGCAGCTGAAGGACCTGGCAGATCTGTGAACTAACCTATGAATACTATAGAATGGCACAATGTAGAAGCCATGTTATGGCTTAGGAAAATTACAGAAGGCCACAACCATCTCAGTAATGGATGAGCTGAGCTGAACTCAACACGGACAAGAGAGCAACCGTGTGGGACAGGGCACACCGCCAAGGCCACCAAGAAACGAGTGACATTCCTTTCCCTGAACTACAGTAACACTAGCACAATACATGCAAATAAATCCTCATATTTCAGACTAACTCAGAGCTGCAGAGCTCCAAACACGGTCGCTGGACACATGACCGGCCGAGCCGATGAACCGAAACTAGCAGCTGGGAAAGAAGGACCGTCTCACGAGCCAGACAGAAGTTGCAACAAAGTCGTTAGACGAGAAGCCTAGTGTCGCATGAGAACTAGCGCTCACAGGTAGGTATTGATGGTACACACACGTTACAATGCAGAGACAGTCGTTTTTTACCTTGAAACGGTACACTCTGAGCCGAGAACAGACTTGGTCCCAGCACTGGGGGCAACAGCTCTAGCAGATCACTGTTGAGGACGCTAGTGGTGGGTAGCGATGTGCAAGAACCAATCAGCAGACACTCACACTGCAACATTGTTTAGTATCAGCAATATTGGGATGGGCCAGGCCAGACACCTAACATGGGCGAGCCAGTAAACTAATACATATAGAGCCTGCTGTAGGGGAACTACTACTCACTTACCAATCCTTTGGCCTGATAGGTTTGCTGGAGAAGGGTCCAGGTTGTGATGTCATGATGACGCCATAGCACTACAAAACTGGCCTGTGAGCCCGAGACCACTAAGAGGTTCCAGGAGCGTGTTCCTTGTTCTGATCCCGGTTGGTTTTGGCTGTAAAACCACAGTTCGAACTTGCTGTCTGGGCCTGCATTCCGTTTGTGAAGGGAAGGAGTTGGGCCTTCAGCGAGTTCTGAGTCTGCAAACTCCTAGTAGCCCTTCTGCCTACCTGGGAGTTTCCTCCCAACAACAGGTGTTTTAGTACAGGCCCTTTTAGTTAGTTATTTTACATTTACAAAGCTAACAAAACAGCCCTTGGGCATTGTGGCGCTGTTACAAGCAAGGATAACTTAGTTACATGAACCATAAGGAGAGACGGCTTGACGGGGGGCGTGGCTAACCGCCATGTAGGAAGGACGTGTTCGGCGCAGCTCCGCTCGATACGATTACGGATCCGCCACCAACTACCGCTTAAACTTGACTGCAGCCACTTGAAAACAGAATATAGGTCGTGTGAAGGAGTGTTCCGCCTGTTGACGAAGTTTGGGAGCCTCACGACCCTCTGAGGGCCCGCACCATCAAAAAGAAACGGAACGTCGTACGAGGACAGAAAATGGCGGCCATGACGATGCCCAGCCTGACGCTGTAGCGGAGCCCTGTGACCGACCGGGAGGAACCCGCAAGGGGCCAGCCTTTATGGAACTCGATCTGAAGTGGCAGAGATTGCCTAAGCTGAGACCTGTGCTCCTGTGTCCCGAAGAAGAGCAACGAGGAGACGGAGGGGGGAGCGCCTGATGCGGCCTTAACTACACCCTCACCGGGCCCTGCTGAGCGGCCCACTGGCGCAGCCCGGCGGGCGGCCGACGCACAACCCCCCCCACGAAGCATCCCCAGCACGGCGCCATCGGACACAGACTGTGTAGTGCCTGCCGAGGCCTGACGGACCACGAAGATAGGACATGACCACTAAGGGCGCCCGAAGCAGACACCGCCAAACTACCATGGAGTCCTTCGCGGCCGCTGGAGCGATCGGACCCGCGGAGGCTTCTGCCCCTGTGGAGGTGCCGGGCGCCGCGAGACCCGAGCCAGCTAACTCCCAACTGCTAGAGGCCATCAAGACACTCCAGAAAACTATGGAGGACAAGATTGATGCGGTTGCGATCGACCTGAATTTACTGAGGCAGGATGTGCGCTCTATCACCGGCAGAACGGACGCTCTCGAGATCCAAGTCCGAGACAATACCGATGCCAAAACTCAACTTTTAAAGGATGTAGACATTTTGGCGCAGAAAGTGAAGAACCTAGAGGACAGGGCTGAGGAGGCCGAAGGAAGGGCCCGCAGAAACAATATCAGAATTATCGGCCTGCCCGAGGGCATCGAGGGCAACGACCCTACCAACTACGTCGAGAACCTGCTCATACAGGAAATTGGGGCCGGGAAACTGTCGCAGGGCTTCACTATTGAAAGAGCCCATCGCTCCTTAGCCAGGAGGCCCCCACCGGGGACCCCACCAAGACCCATAATAGCCAAAGTCCTCAACTATAGGGACAGGGAATCCATTTTGGCCTTCACCAGGATGGGCGGATCCATACAGAGGGACGCCGCAAAGATAGCAATCTACCCTGACTACACCCTGCAGGTTCAAAGGAGCAGGGCCCAGTTCCACCACACCAAGGCGAGACTCAAGGAAGCAGGCCTGCGCTATCTACTCCTCTACCCGGCTAGACTCAAGGTCCTGCGCAACAACAAGGCCCACTTGTTTGATAACCCAGCAGAGGCCTGCGAATGGATGGACAGAGAACAGATCCCGGACATCGAACGGAAGCAGCGCGGGCCCTAGCCGCCCGCAACATAGGAACTTCTCCACTCATTGACTGCAGTCGCCGATTGTACATTCATATGACAATAGTCGTGGCGACACTGATGGAACCGGAGCCGCGCCGGTCGTGGCGCACCTCCTGACAACACCTTCGGAGGCAGCCCCCTTCCTAACCCCAGGATACTTTGGGTGAGTTCACCCGCCCGTAGGGCACCGGAAGACCCTGGTCTGATGGGGCAGAAACGGGGATGTCAGAGCAAGGGCAACCTCGCTAGACGTGTTATGTTTGAAGTTGTGTTTTTTGTTAAGTTAGACGTTGTTGTTTGTGGGGGTTCGAACCCCAAGTTGGGATTGCAGTTTGAATTGGACACAAACCGGACCGGGACCAAGCGCAGCAGAATTGCAACCAGGACGACCAGGTTCGTCAAACCCCTCAACCTCACGCTTCCCACAGCCGCACGACCACACACAGACCATGGCTGAGAGGATCAGAGTCATGTCCTGGAACGTCAGGGGGCTAAACAGCTATATCAAACAGCGACGCATCCACGCCTACATGAAACGCCACAGGGTCGGAATCGCCCTCCTTCAGGAGACCCACTTATGTGGCCCTAAGCTTGCAGCGTTGGCCAAGGTCTGGCGGGGCACCCTAGTGGGCTCCCCCTACTCCACCTACGCCAGAGGCGTCTTGATATGGATCGCCCCCTCTGTCCCAGTCAAGCTGACCCACACCAAAACGGACAATGAAGGTAGGATGGCCCTGGTTCAGGGCACCATAGAGGGGAGGGACGTCCGCCTGATTTGCACCTATGCCCCGAATCACGATGCCACTGTTTTCTTTCGCTCGCTGTACGCTCGGCTGACCCCGAGTGATGAATGCATAACGATATGGGGAGGTGACAATAACTGTACCCTGAACCCTTGCATAGACAGGTCGGATGGTAAACACGGGGACCCCTCCCCACCCGCCAAGATATTGAACGCCCTCACGCAGCAATATGCCCTGAAAGACCTGTGGAGAGTGCAAAACCCCGAAACCAGAGGCTACTCCTTTCACTCCCCCCCACATAAGGTCCATACCAGGATAGACTGCCTGTTCATTAGCGAAGAGCATGTGGCGGGATTTGAGGACACGCAGTACCTAGCCAGGGTACTTTCAGACCATTCCCCTTTGATGACCTCGTGGGTGACCACGACGCCCAGGCCCCCCATCCCCACGTGGAAATTGAGAAGCGAAGCGCTGTTGGACAAAGCCTTCAGCGAACAAATCAGGGAGGGTTCCACACATTACTGGCAGACCAACATTGATAGCGTCAGATACTTAGGCACAGCCTGGGAAGCCTACAAGGTGGTAACTAGGGGGGAAATGATAGCCGCGGCTGGAGGGGCCCTAAAATCCGTCACGTCCCTGCTAGCGCACGCTGAGACTGAACTCCAAGATCTCGAAGCCACCCCGTCCCCTGATCCCGCCCACTTGCAAAAGATGATTGATCTTAAACAAACATGCCTAACACACTGGGAGACGCTGGGGAAGTTGAGCTATACTAAATTCACGGAGAGGAATCATGCCCTGGGCGATAAACCCGGGAAGCTTCTTGCATGGCTTTATAAACGAGAAACCCCCAGATACCCCATTTGCTCCATTCGTAATACAGACGGCCTGACCCTCCACACGCAAGTGGGTATCAATGCAGCGTTCAAACAATATTACCAAACCCTTTACTCCGATCCAGCCCCGCCCCCTGACCACGCGATCGAGGACGCCCTAGACGCCATCTGGCTCCCATGCCTGGAGGACCACTTGGCAGATCCCCTCGGAGCCCCCGTCACCCCCGACGAGGTCACAGCCACCATTAGGTCATTGCCCTCGGGTAAAACGCCGGGACCGGACGGTCTCCCGAGCGAATTTTATAAGGCCTATGAGGATATACTGGCCCCCCTGTTGTCCAAAGTATATAACGAGGCGTATGACATAGGCCACCTCCCCGACACCATGATTGAAGCCACCATCATCCCCCTACTTAAGCCCGACAAGGACAGCTCTGACTGCGGCTCATACCGCCCACTATCCATGTTGAATGTAGACAACAAAATCCTCACCGCATTACTGGCCAGAAGGCTTCGTGCAGCCGTCCCATACCTCATACACCAGGATCAGACGGGCTACATGCAGGGTCGCTCTATGTCCGAGAACCTGCGAAGGCTGCACCACGTGATACACAGCACAAACGGCATGCCCGGTAAATATGCAGTTGTGTCCCTCGACGCCTCTAAAGCCTTTGATTCGGTCCGATGGACATGGCTTTATGCCACCTTAGCAAAGATGGGGATCGGAAAGGCTTTTTTGAACTGGGTAAAACTCATTTACACCAACCCCACCGCCAGAGTGCGTACCAACAACACTTTTTCTGAAAAATGGAGCCTGGCCAGGGGCACTCGACAAGGGTGCCCCCTATCCCCTCTACTTTACATCTTAGCGATTGAACCAGTGGCAGCATACCTTAGGCAGGAATACGGTGACGGGGGAATAACGATAAATGGTGTGAACCACCTTGTCTCCATGTATGCGGATGACATGCTCCTCTACCTGAGGGATCCCGAACACCTTCTCCCCTACATCCTGGAAACCCTAGACGGGTTCCACAGATGTACAGGGGTCCAGATTAACCACAGCAAGTCTTGCTTATTCCCCCTGGCTGCACTTAGTGGAACCAAGGAAGAACACCTCCCCCCTCTGGCCCTTAAATGGGAACCCACTACGTTCAAATATCTGGGCGTCGTGATCCACCGGGACCCTGAGACCGAACATGTTCTGAACACGGGCAGGGCTAAGGAGGGACTGGCTAAATCAATCGACCTATGGTGCAAACTGCCCCTTTCGATGGCTGGTAGGGCGGGACTCCTTAAAATGGTAGCACTCCCCCGTCTCCTACACTTCTTCACCAACGTCCCCTACAACATCCCCCAGCGTTTTTTCAAAGACCTGGCCATGCTATGTAGGAAACTCTTATGGCGGGAGGGGAGGCACAGAGTTGCCCTAGACATTACTCAAAGACCGTACGAGAGGGGAGGCCTGAACACACCTAACTTTGAGCTCTACTACATAGCGGCCCAGCTTAAGCACGTGATCCAGTGGATGGCTGATGATGCCATGACGGACACACGCCTATTGCAGCCCCCAGACGCACCATGGCTGCTCAGGGACCTCCTCTGGATCGGACCAATGCCCAAAACGCTGGACGCGCACCTCATCCGCCTAGGCACTCAAATTTGGAGTCGGGCCTGCAAGTTGGTCAAGCTGTCCGACCCTTACTCCCCACAGATCCCTATAGCCGCCATCATGTTCACTAGGCCGGAAGACCGGAGGGCGATCCGGAATATATGGGAGCCCTCTGGCGTCGCCACTCTGGGCGATCTGGTGGATGACCAGGGCATCCACACATTTCCCGAGCTGCACGAATTGACTGGGGTCCCACTGGGTCAGTTCCTTCTATACGGGGCGGTGCTGGACAGACTTAGGAGGCGATGGCCGGATGCAGAATCCCAATGCGCCGGACACGAGGCCATAGAGAACCTGATAGGTGTGGCAGAAGGGGGACACGAAACCTCTAGGCTTTATGAGATCCTAATTGACAACACCACACATAGCGAACTCACATGCAAGAGCAAATGGGAGGCCGAGCTGAACACACTATTTGGCGACACGGAGTGGGAAACAATAACACACTATCACAAAAAGGTCTCTAGGAATGCCCGATTTCAACTTATCCAATTTTACATCATCCATAGGGCCTACCTTACCCCAGCTGTCATCTCGAGATTCAATGGCGCTGGTGTGGTGCGGTGCCCCAAGTGCCAAGAACCTGCGGCCTCCCTGACCCACATGTTTTGGGCCTGCCCGAACATACGAACCTTCTGGTCGCAAATTCAGACCAAGGCAGCAGAGGAGGACATAACGCTAGACGTGCAATCCCCCAAGGCATGTCTATTGGGCTCGTACCCACGAGGGAAAAAAAACAAATCTCTCAACAGGCTCAAAGATTTGATGTACATCCTCGCTAAAAGGCGCATCGCAATGGCCTGGAAGTGTCCCAGAGCCCCTAAACTTGTAACATGGTGGGAGGACCTTCGCAGATGGACTGTGGCTGAAACCGGGGCCTGGGAGCTGGCGCAAAGACAGCAAAAAATAAATGACTCGGAGGACCTCCTGCAGTGGATTGCCCTCACGACGGCCCTGTTCAGTCCTAAGGAAGCCAGCACCTCAGGTGAGGACCCGGACAGCCCGGGCTCACCCTAATGCCAGCAGCAGACTGCGTAACCCCGGTCCGGGTTCACTTGGGGAGGGAGGGAATGGGAATTATTGCGGATATTTAATTGATTGTCGTGTTGATGATACTGGTTGTATGTTTCTTGAAAAAAACAATAAAAATATATTTAAAAAAAAAAAAAAAAAGGAGAGACGGCTTGACAAGACCGCCGGTCTGTGGTTCGTTGTTACAGGGAACCTAATACCAGACAGGTGGTAGATATAATGACATTGTTACAATTGGGTGGGTGGGAGCGCTCTATGGCTCAGCGGTTACAGGGGAACCGAAAGCAGCCGACACCTACTAGGAACAGATATTTGGGTGAACCTGGGTTGTAGTGTCAACTAGTTAAAGAGTCACGTTTTGAGTGCTTTGCGGAAGGCGAGGTGGGAAGTCTCATTCCTTAGGGTGTTTGGGAGGGCATTCCATAGTTTTTGAACTAGGAATGGGAACCTGGAGCCGACCGCTTTCGCCCTTTTGAAGGTAGGGATGTTTAGCTGGTTGAATAGTGTGATCGTTTGGGTCTGGAGGAGCTGGCTCGGACTACTTTTGCTGAGAGTTAAGAGGGGACTGTGTATTTGAGGCATTTATGGGTTTATGTTGACAAGACTCCACTAGGACCGTATTATTTGATGGTCGTAGCTTGCTCCCATCTTTAGATTTAGGTTTAGATAGGCGTTTATCTCACCCTTGTGACAGTTCAATCAACACCCTTGAACTGTGGTCACATGTGTCGGTCTTACTGTTGATACCATGCCTTCCTTGCAGAGTCCATCACCTTGGTGAAGGCCCTCTGGGCCAAATGCAGACTGAAGGGCAGGATATGTACTGTGTGAAGGCATCGTGAAGTAAGACACAAACAACATATTCAACTAAGTAAATGTTTTATTTTACATATATGTCAGGATGGAGTAAGTCCTAACTTGCCCTATGTGAAGGTGTGATGTCCCTACTGAAGGAAAACTAAGGATAGTCTGCGTCAGTAAGTTCAACTCAAAAGTATGTGTGCAAAACCTATACTTGCCCACACAACTAAATATATATATATGTGTCTAGGGATGTCATCAAAAAAAGGACTAGTGTTCAAAATAAGGTTCTGAGCTTCCCCTTCCCCAAGTTCAGAACAGTTCCAACAAAGACCTCGGGGCTCCCTTCCCCAAAAGTTCTAAGTTTTGGGGTTCCCTTCCCTAAGAAGTCAGCTCTTCCAGATTCAAAACTACAATCAGGTAAAATGTCCAGGCTTTCAAAACAGTTCCAGTTCAACTCCATAATCAAGGCTTTTCAATAGTTCACAAAGGTTGCTCTCTTTTCGTATTTCTCATTCACAAAACTGTGGCACAATACAAGCTACTTTACATATTTGCATGCCTTAACTCTTTTCAAGCATGGGTCACTGTCTAGGCGCACCGCACATTCCACCCATTACAGGTCACGCTACTGATAACCTTTGGCACTTTAAGCTTCTGTATTCTTCAGGTTCACACACAGGTCTACTCTCTCTAAACCTCTGTCCTGTGCCAATACTTCCTTTAGATTCTCCTTGGCAGTCCTTTAGCTTTGCCACAGCATGCATTTCACACCTTTGTATCTTGGGCCCACACTTATTTCAGATTCTTCTTGGCAGTCTTTTGGCTTGTATATCATACAACCAGACTCATTGATATACTTTAGACTCGGCCATAACTGGTATCTCACACGTCCCTTTTCCACCGCCTTGCTTTCACTTTATTCATAAGTGCTCAACACTTGCTTTTGTCTCGTGCAGTATTCAAACATGCTAATTACATCTTTTAAGCTAGTTCGCTATTCAATAACGCTTATTCACTCTCAAAAGTACTTAACACTATGCAGCTTGTTCTGCATTAAAAAACATGTTTTTTTTAAAAAATCACTGGATTTAGTCTTCCTTAGCAATTGTAGTAGTTTTCAGTTTGTTCAACATTCAGAAATGCCCGTTTCCAGCACCCCGGAGCATCCCGGTATATTTCCTTCTTTAAATTCACCAGTCTGATGCTGCTCTTACGGGCATCTCGCTTCTGCACCCCAGCTTCTTTCCGCTCTGCCTTTTCTTTGCAGGAGCTACAGAGAGCAATGTTCGCCATCCTCGAATCCTGATGCACATAGCTCTGCTCTTCCTTAGCGGACGCTATCAGCGGTCTGTGGCGATCAGGAGGCTTCTGTGTCCCACAGCTCCTGCTGTGGACACCGGGCAAGGAAGACAGGATTCTCGACCCTCTCACAGACTTTGGCCGCAGCATCTTTATCGCACTCCTGCTCAGCAAGGCTTGCCTCCAGCCGTTAACTCTCCAGCCCGCTCCTGCAGACCGCGTCCTTCTCTCTAGGCCGTTTGCTCCTCTGCTGGGCTGTCACCCATGTTATGCACCTGGGGCTTGTTAAATGGTTTCAGGGGCAAGTCCTTCACTTCAGTTGTCTGACCATAGTTAAGTCTATTAGCTGGACCATGCCTGGCTATTACAATAGAACTCCTCCACAGCCCTCTTCCAAGTCTCAGTACCAAAGGGGTGTGAATGAATGGAAGGGCGCATAACTCCCAGTTGCTTCCTCTAGTCCCAGTCTTAAAGTGAAATGGCTGTGGGACATTTAGGGTGGAATAAAGGGGCAAAGACTGATATCCTATGAAGGCAGGGGGAATATAGGATTCCCTTTGAAAAAGGAAAGGTGGCTACTGTGTCTCACCCAGCGACATCCGCTCCCCACGTTCCCTCCACCCAGGGTCAGGATCCAAGAGCAATGGCCTTTCCCTGGCCAACTGGGAGGAGGACCATAGGGGAGAAGAAGTGAGGATGCCCTCAGGTTCCTCACAACTGATAGTGTGCATCTAGGATTGAAAAGTGGAGGAATGTTCTGCAAAGCTTCCAGATCAGTATGTGCATGAGGGAGTCTTGCAAGTCTAAAGCACATAGCCAATCCCCTTCCATAAGGGCCTACAGTATCAGCAACAAAGTGACCATCTTGAACCTTTCTCCTATGGAATGAACAGTTGAGGATGGAGCAGTTGAGAATGACCCTCCCGCTTGGACCTACCTGGACTGGGCAAAAAAAGAGAAATAGCCCTGCCAATTGCGTCCAGGGGGGGATTTTTCCTTTTGCATTCCACTTCAAGAACTTCTGGTGCCTATGAGGTTGTAAGGAAATTGTAAGGGGGGACAGCGAGGGGTGTTGGGGGGACAGCGAGGGGTTTTGGGAAGACAGCTTGAACCAGCTGTTCACAGCGGAAGATCAGTGGTCATTTCCTCCAAAGATGTGGGCTAGGAATCCTACAAGTCCCCACTGCCCAGGCATTCTGTCTTTTGCTGAGAAGTACAATATGTTGTACCTGCCATGTTCATAGAGACATACGTAAGAATCTTCCTTCAGGTCAGTTCCTCATCCATATTTGGATGGAAGAGGTTGAGCCCAGTGAATGTAAGGAACAAGTTACTTACCTGTAACTGTTCTCTAGCATGGGTCTGGCATGGATTCACATGCTCATGAATATTCCCCGTCGTCAGGCTGGGAATCCTCGGTAAAGAAAAAATCAGTATCAGTTTCGTTTCTGATCTGTCTTTCTTAGTAGTAACCAATCACTGATCTCTGGGTCATACTGCCCCCAGCCAATCACTGCCCTCTACCTAAGCCCCGCCTCTGGCAGCCATCCTCAGATTTGGTAGCACACCAAGTGGCAGTATGACCAAGTGAAGAGCCGCAGAGGGGTAGGTGGGAGGGTTCGCATGTGAATCCATGCCAGACCCATGATGGAGAACAACAGTTACAAGTAAGTAACTTGTTCCTTCTCCAGCATGGGGTCTGGCATGGATTCACATGCTCATGAATAAAAGAATACATAGCAGTATACACATGCACAACCACGGGAAGTGGCAACAGGCTCAACATTAAGCAATACAACAACTCAACATTAAGCATCTCTTACGTCCTCACCAGGCTCACCTTAAGCGAACAGGTTGCGCAGCACTGCTTGGCTGACCCTGGACTCCTCCCTGGAGTCCCGATCGACGCAGTAGAATCTTGTGAAGGTGTGCGTCAACCTCCACGTAGCAGCCCTGAAGATGTCCAGCAGGGGCACACCAGACAGGAACGCCGTGGTAGCAGCGATCGCTCTGGTCGAATGGGCTCTCGGACGGCCGTGCAGCGGTCGGTTTGCCAACCGGTGACAATGCATGATGCAGCCGGAGAGCCATCTGGAAATGGAAGTCTTCGAGAGAGCCTTCCCTTGATTCACAGACCCAAAGTTCACGAATAGCTGCGACGTCTTCCGAAAACTCTTTGTGCGGTCCACGTAGAACTTCAGCGCTCTAGCTACATCCAGCGAGTGCAAAGTCCTGTGGGCCGGCGTCGAAGGCGACGGGAAGAAAACTGGTAGCACCAAGAGCTCGATCAGGTGGAAGTCCGACGGCACCTTGGGCATGAAGGAGGGGTGCGTCCTAAGCACTACCCTTGTGTCATGAAAAGTCAAATATGGAGGCTTGCAAGATGGGGCCTGAATCTCTCCCACTCGTCGTGCAGAGGTGATGGCCACGAGGAACGCTGTCTTCCATGACAGGAACTTCAAAGGCGTTGAATGCATAGGCTCAAATGGGGCTCCCATGAACCTGGTCAGCACCACATTAAGTTCCCACGCCGGGGCAGGGGCCTTCACCGGTGGGAATGATCGTCCCTTCATAAATTCCTTTACCAGGCGATGAGACCACAAGGACGCCCGTCCTGGTATATCGGGAGATGGCAGCCAGATGTATTTTTATGGAGGCGTGAGCCAGTCCAGCTTTGGCCAGCGACAGTAAGTACAGCAGCACTTGAGGGGCCGTAATCCGCAGAGGGTTAATCTTCTGTGCACGGCACCAGACAGAGAACCTCTTCCATTTATGACCGTAGCACGAGAGTGGAGGACGCCCTGGCTTTTGCAAGAACCTCTCTGCAATCAGCCGGGATATCGTACCCTCCAAACCCTAGTGCTGCAGGAGCCAGGCCTGCAAGTTCAGCAACTGTGGGTCGTGGTGTAGAATGGCGCCTCCTTCTCTGGAGAGAAGAGCCGCGTCCGCCGGCAGCCTGACTGGCGGGGACGTTGACAAGTCCAGAAGGTCCGGGAACCAGACCTGCCTCGGTCACACCGGTGCCACGAGGATCATCCTGCACCTGGACTTCTTGAGCTGGCTGATGAGGCGGAGCAGCAACGGCAATGGAGGGAACACGTATAGAAACAGGCCGTCCCAAGGGAACGAGAAAGCATCACCCATGCTCCTCGGCTGTGGGAACCTGCTGGCGAACCTCTGGCACTTGGAGTTTGTCGCCGTCGCGAACAGGCCGATCTGGGGTTTGCCGCATCGTTGGAAGAGTCGATCCACTTGATCCTCGCGCAGTTCCCACTCGTGGCACGAGCGCAGCTCCCTGCTGAGTAAGTCGGTGATGGTGTTTTTTATTCCTGTCAGGTGGAAGGGAACCAGAAACATCCCCTGGACGACGGTCCAGTGCGCCAGATCCTGGGCCTCCTTGGATAAGGCTGGGGATCTGGTGCCCCCTGCTTCCGTATGTAGAACATTGTGGTGGTGTTGTCGGTGAAGATCCTCACCACTTTGTCCTTGAGGGACGGGAGGAACGACGTGAGCGCCCAGAACACTGCACGGAGCTCCAAGATGTTGATGTGAAGAGACCTCTCCTCTGGGAGCCAAAGGCCTCTTGCGTGGAGATCTCCGGTGTGGGCCCCCCAACCCTCCAGAGAGGCGTCCGTAGTCACCGTCTCCTGAAACGCCGGGGTTTGAAAGCCCGTGCCCGTCGTGAGGTGTGCCCGGGTGCCCCACCATAGGATCGCCCGACGGAACTCCTCGTCGAGGGGGATCCTGTCCTCGAAGCAGGCCCCTGCCTGAAACCAGCGGGCGTCGAGGAACTCCTGTATCGGACGCATCCGAGGTCTGCAAAGGGGCACAAGGTAGATGCATGAGGACATCATCCCGAGAAGGGACTTGATGGATCTCACCCTTGCCACGTCCGTGGCTAACAGTCGCCGTACCTTGCCCAGGATGGTTTTGGTCCTCTCCTCTGAAGGGGAGGCCAATTACTCCACTGTATCGAGCTTCGTCCCCAAAAACAGTGCTACTTGCGACAGAACCAGGTGGGATTTGGGGTAGTTGATGGAGAACCCCAGCTCTGTGAGCAACCGGACGGTCCTCGCCGTATGATCAACGGCGAGTTCCTTTGACCTTGACCGGATTAGCCAGTCGTCCAGGTAGGGGTAGACGTGGATCCCCTGCAGGCGCAGCCGCACCGCCACTGGTGCCAGTTACTTGGTGAAAACCCTGGGTGCCGACTTTAATCCGAACGGTAGGGCTCTGAATTGGTAGTGGCGCCCTTGGACCACGAACCTGAGGAACTTCCTGTGCCTTTTTAGAATGGGGATGTGGAAGTAAGCATCCTCCAGGTCCAGCGACGATAGGCAGTCGCCTTCCTCCAGCTGTCCCAGTACGTGCGGGAGGGTGACCATCCTGAATTTCTGCGCCTTGATGTATTTGTTTAACCGACGCAGGTCTAGGATGGGGCGCCAACCGCCTGTCTTCTTCCTGACGAGGAAGTACCTCGAGTATACTCTGGAGCCCCGGAGCCTCCTGGGGACGAGCTTGATGGCACCTTTCTTGAGCATCGCCTTTACCTCCAACAGCAGTTGAGGGATGTGATTCTCCTTCCTGGACACGGGAGGAATGCGAGGGCACTTCTTTAGGAATTCCAGTGAGTGCCCGTTGGCCAGGGTGTCCAACACCCAACAATCGGTGGAGATGGACTCCCACACCCTGACTAACTTCGTCAGTCGGCCTCCCACTGCGGCACTTCGGTGGGGGCCCGACCACCCGGCCGGGTCAGTCTTGCTAGGGAGCGGCCTTTGCGACGACGGCGGGAACCCCCTTGCTTGCCGCCACCTCTGTAGGCCTCCTGGGCAAAGGAGCGGGCCGCCTGGCGGTAGGAGGCAGAGCCACCGCTGGATCCTTTGGAGGCACCCTGTCTGCCTCCCGAACTCAGAAAGAGCCGTCGCTGCTGAAGCACCCCAAGGGCCCGGTGCGTCTCCGAGTCGGTCTTGATGGCCTGTAGAGACTCATCCACTGCCTTACCAAAGAGGTTGTTGCCGTCGAACGGCATGTCCAACACTCTGGTCTGGATGTTCTGGCGAAAGTCTGTCGCCTTGAGCCATCCTCGTCGTCGGAGGCAAGCTCTGGTGCCCAGTTGGCGAAATACGATATCGGCAATGTCCGCTGCCAGCGTAATGGCGTGATCTGACACCACCTCGCCTTCCTGCAGAATTTCTAGGGCCTCCGCCCTTTTGTCATCAGGCAGGAAATCTAGCAGGGGAGCTATCTTGAACCAGAGCTCCCTGTCGTAGCAGACCACGATCGCTAAGGCATTGGCCGCCTTAATCGTCGCCGCCGACGAGATGGCTCGTCGTCCCATAGAGTTCAACTTCTTACCCTCGCTGTCTGGTGGGGAAGTGGAAGTTGAGGCCGCCGCGCCCGCGGCCTTCTTCTTAGCCGCTGCCGAGACGACCGAGTCCAGCGTGGGCTGGGCCCTGAGGCACAAGGGGGCGGCATCGGGGACTCGGTACTTCTTCTCGTACCTGTCCCTCTTGGCGGGTGTCGTGGCAGGGTTCTTGAGGACAGCAAGCCCCTCGTCCCAGCGGTCGTTGAGTAAAGGCACCGCGAGGACCGTCTTCCTCTTAGCCTCTCGTCGTTGGTACAGAAACCCCTCCTTTTTCTGGTCTTCACGGCAGAGCTGGAAGAGCTCAGATGCCCTGGTTATCATGGTGTGGAAAGAGCCAACCTAGTCGGCTGGGGACGCCCACGGGGGGGGGGGTGATGACGGGATGTCTACTGTCATCACCGCTGCCATCGTCCGTCCCTGTCGCCGTATCCGTCGCCGTATCCGTCGCCGTATCCTCTCCCGGCGAGGGGGATGAGGGGTCCACCGGGTCTCGCAGGCACGAAGGGCGGAGCAGGGTGGACTCTCCTCCGCTTGTTCGGAGGGCTTCCCGACGGGCCTGGTTTTGGCTCCTCCGTCGGGGTGCGTGGTAATCTCGTCCTTATCTCGGTACATAAGGATTGGATTGCCAACAAAATGGCCGCCGAGCTATCCTGGGGCTCGGGCAATGGCTGCGACGGAAGGGATGGCCGCTCCAGTGGGCATTGTTCGTCGTCCTCGTCGCTATCCTCGATCACGTCAGCAGGGACCGTCCCCTGGAATCGAACCTTCTCGAACCTCTCGTTGAGGTTCATGAACCTTTCGTTGAGGCCTGTGGACCTTTCGTTGAGGCCTGTGGACCTTTCGTTGAGGCCTGTGGACCTTTCGTTGAGGCCCCTCTTGGTCTCCACCAGTTCCTCCTCAGAGGCTGATTGAGTGTAACGGCCACCGCCACCCCACCCCTCTTTTTCAGCCGGGGCTTCACGGGGGGCTGGAAAGAGGATTCCCTCCGCGGCGGCAGGGATACTCTGGGCCCAGAGGCCGTTTCCATTGGCGTAGTCTCAGCCGGCTCCGCCAGAGTCGCAGAGACCACTTCGGTAGAGGCCTTAGCCGGGTGGATCAAGGCCCTCACCACCTTAGGTGCGTCCTGGGCCTTCGCCTTGGGGGGGGGGGGGGTCAACGCCTCGCTCCCCCTTCGAGATCAACCGGGTCCGCTCCAGCGGCCTACCCGCGGGTCCGCTCCAGCGGCCTACCCGCGGGTCCGCTCCAGCGGCCTACCCGCGGGTCCGCTCCAGCGGCCTACCCGCGGGTCCGCTCCAGCGGCCTACCCGCGGGTCCGCTCCAGCGGCCTACCCGCGGGTCCGCTCCAGCGGCCTACCCGGGTTCTCAGACTTTCTCTTCCCCGATCCAGAGCGTTGGCTCGTGGTCGAACGTGCCGGGGAAGTAGCGCCCTGGTTGGCAACCGAAGAGCCCGACCTTTCGGCGCTCCCGAAGCCCGCAGACTCGCGGTGCTTGGCCTTCTGTTGGGCCCCCGTCGCCAGGGCGCCCTCAAAGGATTTAGAAGCCCGCTCAGACTTCTTCTTCGCCTTCTCACTTGCTGTGCCCTTCTCCAGCCAGGTGGCGAGGTGGGAATGACGATCTTGTTTGGTCCGTTCAGAAAGGTTCTTGCAGAACGCACAGTCCTTCTCCACGTGCATCTTGCCCCCATGGAGGCAGTAGAAACATCGCAAATGCTCGTCCTTGAAAACGTTATATAATCCGCATCCAGGGCAGTTCCTGAACAGCTTGGATCCGGGCGTCAAGCTCCCTTTGTCCTGGGCCATGTCCTTTAGGTAGGCCGCAGATCTTCCGGAATCCTCCGAGAAGTGTAAACTCGACGAAAACTTCACCCTTGAGGGGCGTAGAAGAATTCCATTATCGGAAGTAGAAACGGTGGAGCTTGAGGCTCGATTAAACCGAGAAAATGAGAAATTCTCCTGAAAAAACGTGAAAACGCAGTAAAAAAAGTCGAGAGCTAAACACGAGGACTCCAACACTTGAGCGTGCGGTAAAAATCTGAGGATGGCTGCCAGAGGCGGGGCTTAGGAAGAGGGCAGTCATTGGCTGGGGGCAGTATGACCCAGAGATCAGTGATTGGTTACTACTAAGCAAGACCGATCAGAAACGAAACTGATTTTTTCTTTACCGAGGATTCCCAGCCAGACGACGGGGAATATTCATGAGCATGTGAATCCATGCCAGACCCCATGCTGGAGAAGTACCTTGACCTTTTCCTGTTCCTCCGGTTTGGTACTTTTTTTTGGGTATCTTAAAACCTTTTTTATTTTCCAGTATGGGTGTGCCTGTGCGTACACTTTTGTCTGCAACATTTCAGCCAAAACCTTTGTACGAGTCAAACTTTTTGGGATTTCCTATGGTACTCAACATGCAACTTAACTATAGTGTGTGGACCAGCACACTATAATATATGTTGTTAACCAATGCAGCTAGCAGTTGGTCCAGGAAAAAGAATTCAGGGTAATAGGTTAAAGAGAGGAGAGCAAGAGGAAAGTGGGTTGTTTTTTCGCCTTTCTGCAGGGCTCCAGAGACACAGTGCAAGCTTCTGGAGATTTTCTCCACTTTCTTTGAGAGTGTCTGTACATGTAACGAAAGAATAGATTGTTGCACGCCAAACGTTCGCACAGGATTGCGGTGGTCAGCAGCTCCTGCACAAAGCAATCCAGCAACCTGAGAGGGACGTCCCAGAAGAATGGAGAAAAGGGGGAGAGATGTACAAGTAACACTTTAACAGAACATCCTTTTGAGGGCCATGGCTAACACCATTAATAGCTTTTACAATTCAGTTTGTCGTACCCATGTAAGAGTCCGAGTAAGCAGATCATTCCTTCAAAGGTCATGAGTCAACAGTACCTGGTCACAGACACCCTAACGACATCTACTCTGGTTCACAAGCAGTCCTCGCCGTCATGCGTAATGTGTCTCCCGGCGAATTTTGCTGGGCACGTCTATGTCTTAATATAATGTGATGTAACTGAAATGTATAGAGTGCTGATACAGACCCAAGGGCATCTAAGCACTAAAACAAACAAAACCAGAAGGCTAAATAGCATAGAGCCCAACAGCGGAAGATAACCAACGTTCAAAATAAATGCGTCTTAAGAGCCTTACGAAAACTAAGGAGATCTGTCATCTCACAAAGCTGAAAAGGAAGGGAATTCCACAGTGTGGGGGCAAGGACAGGGAAGCATCATCCCTCCGCTCGGGCCTTACGGAATCATGGGACAAGCAATTAGATGATGCAGGAATATACCTAGTTGGGAGTCAGAGGTCAGATTCAATTGCAAATATTCGGCTGCCATATTATAAAATGTGTGATTCTCCATACAGTGAACTTTGAATGCAATACGGTTCTTCCCAAGGAGCCAGTGAACCTGCCATAAAAAGGTTAACAGAGTGGGACATTACAGTAGCTCCCAGTGCCAGATGCAGCGTTTTATAATAACTGCAAGTGGTAGACCAAATAAATCTGGTTGACCGAGACAGATGCTGATGCCATTGCAGTAATCAAGGGAATCCATAATTGATACAGTCACCAGCCTCGGCCGAAGTTCTAAAGGAAAAATAGGCAAAGTATTCTTCAGTAGGTTCAACTTATCAAACCCAGAACTGCATGCTGTCGAGATTTGGGCTACCCGGGAGCCAGATCAGACTTTAAAAAAGCAAAATTACAAAGTCCAGAACGAGTGGGGGGCATCAGAGCCAACCATCAATATGGAACAAGTTACTTACCTGTAACTGTTGTTCTCCAGCATGGGTCTGGCATGGATTCACATGCTCATGAATATTCCCCGTCGTCAGGCTGGGAATCCTCGGTAAAGAAAAAACCAGTATCAGTTTCGTTTCTGATCTGTCTTTCGTAGTAATAACCAATCACTGGTCTCTGCGTCATACTGACCACAGCCAATGACTGCCCTCTACCTAAGCACCGCCTCTGGCAGCCATCTTCAGATTTGGAAGCACGTGAAGTGGCAGTATGACCAAGTGAAGAGCCGCAGAGGGGTAGGCGGGAGGGTTCGCATGTGAATCCATGCCAGACCCATGCTGGAGAACAACAGTTACAGGTAAGTAACTTGTTCCTTCTCCAGCATGGGGTCTGGCATGGATTCACATGCTCATGAATAAAGAATACATAGCAGTACACACATGCACAACCACGGGAGGTGGCAAAGGCTCAACATTAAGCATCACATCAACTCAACATTAAGCATCTTACCTCCTCACCAGGCTCACCTCAGGCGAACAGGTTGCGCAGCACTGCTTGGCCGACCCTGGACTCCTCCCTGGAATCCCGGTCGACGCAGTAGAATTTCGTGAAGGTGTGCGTCGACCTCCACGTAGCAGCCCTGCATATGTCCAGCAGGGGCACACCAGATAGGAACGCCGTGGTAGCTGCGATCGCTCTGGTGGAATGGGCTCTCGGACGGCCAGGCAGCGGTCGGTTTGCCAACCGGTGACAGCACATGATACAGCCGGAGAGCCATCTGGAGATGGAAGCCTTCGAGAGAGCCTTCCCCTGATTGACAGGTCCAAAGTTCACAAAGAGTTGTGACGTCTTCCGAAAACCCTTCGTGCGGTCTACGTAGAACTTCAGCGCTCTAGCTACATCCAGCGAGTGCAAAGTCCTCTCAGCCGGCGACAAAGGCGACGGGAAGAACACAGGTAACACCAAGGGTTCGTTGAGATGGAAGTCCGACGGTACCTTGGGCATGAAGGAGGGGTGCGTCCTGAGCACTACCCTCGTGTCCTGGAAAGTCAAGTACGGGGCCTTGCAGGAAAGGGCCTGGATCTCTCCCACTCGTCGTGCGGAGGTGATGGCCACAAGAAACGCCGTTTTCCACGATAGAAACTTCAACAGGGCCGAGTGCAGAGGCTCGAACGGAGGTCCCATGAGCTTGGTCAGCACCACGTTGAGCTCCCACGCCGGGGCCGGAGCCTTCACCGGCGGGAACGATCTGAACAGTCCCTTCATGAACTCTTTCACCAGACGATGAGACCACAAGGACGTCCGGCCCGTGGTTCTGGTGTATCGGGAGATCGCAGCAAGATGAATCTTGATGGACGCATGTGCCAGACCAGCTTTGGCCAGCGTCAGCAGGTACGGCAGTACTTGGGGAGCCGTAATCCGTAGAGGGTTAATCTTCTGTGCGTGGCACCAGACAGAGAACCTCTTCCATTTGTGTCCGTAGCATTTAAGAGTCGAGGACGCCCTGGCCTTTGCAAGAACCTCTCTGCAATCGGCCGGTAAGTCGTATCCTCCAAACTCTAGTGCTGCAGGAGCCAGGCCTGCAAGTTCAGCAACTTCGGGTCGTGGTGGAGGATGGCGCCTCCTTCCCTGGAGAGTAGATCCGCGTCCGCCGGCAGCTTGATCGGCGGGGACGCTGACAAGTCCAGAAGGTCCGGGAACCATATCTGCCTCGGCCACGCAGGTGCGACGAGGATCATCCTGCACCGTGACCTCTTGAGCTGGTTGACGAGCCGGATTAGCAGAGGCAAGGGAGGGAACGCGTAGAGGAACAGGCCCTCCCAGGGGAACGAGAAAGCATCGCCCATGCTCCTCGCCTGGGGAAACCTGCTGGCGAACCTCCGGCACTTGGTGTTCGTCGCCGTCGCGAACAGGTCGATCTGGGGTGTGCCCCACCGTCGGAAGAGGCGATCCACCAGATCCTGCCGTAGTTCCCACTCGTGGCACGAGCGCAGCTCCCTGCTGAGTGAGTCGGCGATGGTGTTTTTTATCCCTGCCAGATGAAACGGCACCAGAAAAATCCCTTGGGCGACGGCCCAATGCCACAGGTCCTGCGCCTCCTTGGACAGCGCTGGGGACCTGGTTCCGCCCTGTTTCCTGATGTAAAACATGGTGGTGGTGTTGTCGGTGAAGATCCTCACCACCTTGCCCTTGAGGGACGGAAGGAAGGACCTGAGGGCCCAAAACACTGCACGGAGCTCCAGGACGTTGATATGTAGGGACTTCTCCGTCGGGAGCCAGAGTCCCCTTGCGTGCAGATTTTCGGTGTGCGCTCCCCACCCTTCCAGGGAGGCATCCGTGGTCACAGTCTCCTGGTGGGCTGGGGTCTGGAAGTCCATGCCCGCCGTCAGATGCGCGCGGGTGCCCCACCACCGTATCGCTCGTCGGAAACTCTCGTCGAGCTTGATCCTTTCCTCGAAGCTGCCCGTCGTCTGGATCCAGCGCGCATCCAGGAATTCTTGCAACGGGCGCATCCGGAGCCTGCACATGGGAATGAGGTAGATGCAGGAAGACATCATCCCGAGGAGGGACTTGATGGACCTCACTTTGGCCGCGTCGGCCACCAACATCCGTTGCACCTTGCCCAAGATGGTCCTGGTCCTCTCCTCCGACGGGGAGGCCAGAAGGGACACTGTGTCGAGCCTCGCTCCCAGAAACAGTGCGACTTGCGCGGGCACCAGGTGGGATTTGGCGTAGTTCACGGAGAATCCCAGGTCCGTGAGGAGTTGGACGGTCCTTGCCGTGTGGACCACGGCGAGCTCCCTCGTCTTGGCGCGGATGAGCCAGTTGTCCAGGTAGGGGTAGACGTGGATCCCCTCGCGGCGCAGCTGCGCCGCCACCGGTGCAAGGCACTTGGTGAATACCCTGGGTGCCGACCGTAGTCCGAAGGGAAGGGCTTTGAACTGGTAATGACGCCCTTGGACCACGAATCTGAGGAATTTGCGGTGCCCCTTTAGGATGGGAATGTGGAAGTAGGCATCCTCCAAATCCAACGACGATAGGAAGTCTCCTTCCTCCAGCTGACCCAGGACGTGCTGGAGGGTGACCATCCGGAACTTCTGCGCCTTGATGAACTTGTTCAGACGTCGCAGGTCCAGGATGGGGCGCCATCCTCCCGTCTTCTTCTTCACGAGGAAGTATCTCGAGTAGACTCCGGAGCCCCGAAGCCTCTTTGGGACGAGTTCGATGGCGCCCTTTCTGAGCATCGCCTTTACCTCCAGGAGAAGTTGAGGGACGTGAAGTTCTTTCCTGGCCACGGGGGGGACGCGCGGGCACCTTCTTTGAAATTCGAGCGCGTGGCCCCGGGCCAGGGCGTCCAGCACCCAACGGTCGGTGGAGATGGACTCCCACACGCTGACGAAGCCCGCCAGCCGGCCTCCCACCGGGGTGCTTCGGTGGGGGCCCGACCCCACGGCCGGTTCAATCCTGCTTGGACGCGGCCTTGCCGCCTTGACCTCCTTGGCGACGACGGCGGGGTCCGCTAGACTTGCCTCGTCCTCTGTAGGCCTCTTGCGACGACGAGCGGGCCGCTTGACGGTAGGAAGCGAAACCGCCGCCGGAACCTTTGGAGGCGCCCTTGCCTCCGCCGCTCCAAAAGGGCGTCCGTCGTTGCAGGACTCCAAGGGCCCGGGCCGTCTCAGTATCCGCCTTGATGGCCTGAAGGGAATCGTCCACTGTCTTGCCAAACAGGTTGTTCCCGTCGAAGGGCATGTCCAGGACTCTGGTCTGGACGTCCTGCCGGAAGTCCGTAGCTTTGAGCCATCCACGACGTCGAAGGCAAACACCGTTGCCCAGCTGGCGGAATCCAGTGTCGGCGATGTCTGTCGCCACGGTGATGGCCTGGTCCGAGGCCACCTCACCTTCCTGCAGGATCTCAAGGGCCTCCGCCCTCTTGTCGTCCGGCAGAAAATCCAGCAGGGGAGCCATCTTGTACCAGAGCTCCCTGTCGTAGCGGGCCACGATAGCCAAGGCGTTGGCCGCTTTAATCGTCGTCGCTGCCGACGAGATGACTCTACGCCCCATAGTATCCAATTTCTTTCCCTCGCCGTCCGGCGGGGAAGTCGATGTGGAGGCCGCACCCCCCCCCCGCTTTCTTCCTGGCTGCCGCGGAGACGACGGAGTCCGGGGTAGGCTGCGCCCGGAGGCATAGGGGGGCCGTGTCCGGGACCCGGTACTTTTTCTCATACCGGTCTCTTCTAGCTGGCGTCGTGGAAGGGTTCTTGAGGAGGGAAAGGCCCTCATCCCAAATGTCGTCCAACAGAGGCACTGCGAGGACCGTCTTCCTCTTGGCCTCGCGCCGCTGATAAAGGAAGCCTTCCTTTTTCTTCTCCTCAGGGCAGAGTTGGAAAAGCTCGGAAGCCCTGGAGATCATGGAGTGGAAAGATCCGATCTCGTCGGGCGGAGAGGCCCTGGTGGGAGGCGACGACGGAAAGTCCTCGTCGTATGCCTCGTCGTCCGTACCCGTCGCTGCCGTGTCAGTCCCCGTATCATCCCCTCGGGTGGACGGGGAGGAGGGCTGGAAGGGGCGCGACGGTTGAAAAGGAGGTGGTGGATGGATCCTTCTTTTCTTGGTAGGGGGAACACCAGAAGGTCCCGGTTCTGGATCCCCCGACGGGAGAGGTTCCTCCGTCGGTAACGGTAGCCTCGTCCTTATCTCGGAGCATAAGGACTGTATGGCCAACAAAATGGCCGCCGAGTTGTCTTGCGGCGCTGGCAGAGGGGAACCCGACGGGAGGGCAGGGGCCCCGTCGGTATCCTCGACGATGTCGTCGTCGTCACCTGCGTCGGGGTCCATTCCGACGGGCTGGCCTTCTTCCACGCCTAGGCCGTGGCTTAAGACCTCGATCAGCTCCTCTTCTGAGGTTGAGGCCGACTCTACGACGACGCCCTGCCCCCCCTTCTTCCCCACGGAGGGTTTCACGGGGGTCCTATCGATGGGCACAAAGGAAGACTCCCTCCGAGGAGGCAGGGAGATTCTGGGCCCTGAGGTCGCCACCACTGGTGCAGCCACCACAGGCTGAGCCAGGGCCGCCGCGACCGTTTCGATAGAGGGCTTGGTCGGATGGATCAAGGCCTTCACCACCTTAGGTGCGCTCACCGCCTTATCCTTGAGGGAGGGGGCACTGCCACGCTCCTCCTCTGCCTTAGAGCTCGACCGGGGCCTCTCCAGGAGCTTTGCCGGGTGCTCGGCCTTCCTCTTACCCGACCCAGAGCGTTGGCTCGTGGTTGATGGTGCCGGGGAGGGTGCGCCCTGCCTGGCGCCCGTAGAGCCCGACCGTTCGGCGCTCCCGGTGCCAGCGGACTCGCGGTGCTTGGCCTTATGTTGGGCCCCCGTCGCCGGGGCGCCCTCAAAGGTCTTAGAAGACCGCTCGGATTTCTTCTTCTTCTCGCCAGACGGGCTCTTACCCTCCAGCCAGTTGGCGAGACGTTGATGGCGGTCCTTCATGGTCCGTTCCGACATGTTGCCGCAAAACGCACAGTCCTTCTCCACGTGCGTCTTGTCCTCATGAAGGCAGTAAAGGCAGAAAGAGTGTTCGTCCTCCTTGAAGACGTTCTGCAGCTGGCATCCAGGGCAGACCCTGAACAGCTTTCCGGGCGTCGAGCTTCCCTTCTCCTGGGCCATCTCCGAGACAGGGCCTGAGAAGCTTCTGGAGTCCTCCGAAGTGTAGCTCGACGAAATCTTCACCCTTGAGGGGCACAGATGAATCCGACACGGGTCCCCGTTGATCGGATGTAGGATCGGTGGAGCTTGAGGCTCTTTTGACCGAAAGAATCGAAGTTTTTGTAAAAGCGCGAAAAAAATAGCACTAACGCTCGAGAGCAATAGCACGAGGATCCCAACACATGAACGTGCGGTAAAAATCTGAAGATGGCTGCCAGAGGCGGTGCTTAGGTAGAGGGCAGTCATTGGCTGTGGTCAGTATGACGCAGAGACCAGTGATTGGTTATTACTACGAAAGACAGATCAGAAACGAAACTGATACTGGTTTTTTCTTTACCGAGGATTCCCAGCCTGACGACGGGGAATATTCATGAGCATGTGAATCCATGCCAGACCCCATGCTGGAGAACTGTTTTTCCCCCATTCAACCTCAAACAGATCTTAGTCCTCCAGTTGCCAAATGCAGACAGACAATTTTGCAATTGTAAAGGGGGATCTGACACAGGAGAGTAAACGAAAAAGCATCTGATCAATAACTCAAGCAGGGGTCGATATCACAGGGTGCAGACTTGTCTTTCCAGATTTGACAGGCATTGCACAGTCTATTACTCACTTGTTAAGCGCTTATACAGCAAGCAAATACGGTTTCAACGCGCCCACAGGGCAACAGGGAGGGGACAGGGGATGAAAAAGAATGTAATGCACCAATGATAGATAATTAAATTAAATGCAACAAAATAAGAAGAGACAGTGGGGAGGGGAAGACAAACCTACTATGCCTTGTGAGTGTTCAGAACGTGCAAGTGCAGAGGGGAAAGGGTATGGGATAGGTGCTGTGGTGCTCATGGAGAGCTGCACATGAAGTGCTAAGAGGTAAAAGCTAAGTGCAACCCCCAGTGAGGAGGGAGAGCCTAAGCAAGTGCAAAGTATAGACAATGGCTGGGATGATGAGATGTGGGAGGTCAGGGCCCCGAGAAAAGCCATATATCAGTAAACAAGGTTTGTGTTCTCCTGCTCAGCACAGCTGTATGCTGAGCGCTCACAAGAGATCATGAAACAATTGTTAGCACTGCCAAAGGCCTACTTCTACCTGCCATCCAAGGAATTCCCAGTGCTAAAAATAGCACAGTGTTCCGGTTTGCAGAGAACATTCCACCCCTTAAAAATGATAGTAAACAAGACTAAAAACGTCCACTCAACTCAATAAAGAAAGCACTGAAACGGGAGAGGAGCCAATCTTTATCCCAACATGGGGGCTTTAACAAATCCAGGGAGTTTGCCCCTTCTCCCCAACGGGAAGCCAACCCCTTTGGGACTAGGGGTGTGAGCCCTTTACAGCAAACACTCTCTATGGGATAGGGCAAGTGGGATCTCACTGAGGGGGGGGTGGGGGGGTCTCCCCCCCAACCCTTAGAGACAAGGAATCCCCAGTTGACACTTCTATAAAATCGCCCTTAACAACGGATTCCCAAGAATGTAGATTGCCCTTTGATTGCGGACTGAAATTCAGAACCAAATGGCACGATTTGCTTGTTGCAGAAAGCGATGTAAAAGGGCAGAGACCTTTAACTAGAGAGGAGCAGCAGCTGTGGAGCGAATCAACCAAGGGGCAGGAGCCAGCCCCAGCAACGCCGCTCACAGTGGAAGCCTACACAGCAGTGCAGAGCCAGTACACCTTGGAGGCAGCACCATGCCACATACATGGTGGATGGAGAGCCCACAGAACACTGCTGAGCTCAGGAGGGCCAAGAACCCCAGATACAAGACCAAACTAGCGCAGACGCAGCATACCGGCATATCTGAACAAAGGCGCCAGGGAAAAGAAGTGAAACCAGGGACCAGACAACCAGAGAAGCGAGATTCCCACGCTACAGGAATTGCCGCCTCGCCCAGAGAAAAGCTTTTCTGAGACCAAGGTCCTGCCGAGGAGCGGGAGGAGGGAGGCTGAGCTCCAAAACACACCAAAAAGGAGTACAAATAACAATCCAATGGTCCTTGTGGGTATAAGATGCCATGGAGCCAGAGGTGAGTCAGCAACCAAAAAGCCGTGAGCTGCTACAAGAGATCAGAAAGCAAGAGAAACACCCAAGGAGAACCTGAATCCAATGACTCACACGAGAGGTTATGAGATAGAGAACGAAAGAAACACTCAGAGGAGGTGAATCGGAATACAATAACCCATGAAGGGTCCCCAAAAACCAGAGGGTAAGTGAAAACCCCAAAGAGGATGAACCTGAATTGAAGGATTTGCAGATTGAGGAACACACTTTTTTTTAACAAGGCTCTGCTGGGAGGGGTCATGAGTCCCCTTTTGTGTAGGAACTCAAGGAGCTTTGTTGTGAACAGTACGACCAGGTATAGGCCTGAAAACCTAGAAAGTAACAGACATTTTAATTATATGAGCAAGATAAAGCTTGAAAACAAAAGAGAACCAAATTAGAGAATTTTTGTGAGGGGGTAGTGCACCAACCAGCACAAGCCAATAAAGTAGCACCTATCTAGGCTACGTTTTGTTTCCTTTGTTAATGGTAGAGACGAGCAGCAGGGTATCAGAGGTTTGGAAGGAGGACAAGGTTGATTTATGCAAGACATCCCGACGAGCACCCTTCTATTATTTTCTAGATTAGGGATCCTCCACCTTAGAATTAGGACTAGGTGAGGGATTTTTCTTGTCTTTAATGAAATTCAAACCCTTTGCAAAATGTCCAGTTGGCCGTCCGTGTCTGACCTACAGTTCCAATGTAGCTTTGTACAGAGCATAATTTAACTAATTCAGACTTCTGTGGGAAATCCTGTTACTACAAATCAATAACAAGATTGCCCTACTTATTGCAGTCGTTCATGCCCATCCTAATTACTTCAACAGATCTGTATTGGTCTACCAGCTAAAACCTGAATCAAAGTGAAAGCAGCTCAAAAACATGCGACTTCTTCCTTAAGGGCTGCAACCATACCTCACCAGCCTTTAAGACCCTGCAATGGATGCCAGTGATGAAGAGTAGAGTTGAAGGTTCTCTGCATGGCTCATGAAGCATTCTGTAGCTTCGAGCAAGGTACCTCAAAGGGCTGCCATTCAAGCTGCTGGGTCAAGAGTCCCAATGTGAGTCTCCCAAAACATGCTGGCTATTAGTCAGCCCAGAGAGAAAAAAAAATGTGCGGTAGATTTCTGCACTTTGAAGAGTCATCCCTTTGGCGCTCACTTCCACAGCTCTTAACACTGGAGCCAAACAGTATGATGTTTTGCACGCTTTTGAAGACTCCCCCTTTATCCGTCTATAAAACTATTGCTTCCACGGTTGTCACTCTTCTTTGATCAACTCGCCCACAAACGGGTCTAATTTGTAAAATCTTAATGTCTCCCTGCTACATGCACCTGAAGGGGCTGAACAAAAGGCATGCATGTGTTATAATAACCATTACTAAAACAAAAAGATACAAAGGCTAGACTATCTATAGGAAAATAAGGTACAGCCTCCAATTTTTAAAATAATTACATTTTTTCAGCTTTGATTCTTCCAACGTTACCTGTGGATGCAGCAAGTTCGAAGAAGTAAAATTATTTCAAAACCATAAGTCTCAGACACACCTACCAGGTTCTCAAAGGATGCCTCGTCAACCAAAATGAGCAGCTTCACAAACATCCCTCACTAACAAACTCAAACGAAGTTGTGATCTGTACGAAGAACTGCTTGGAAAAAAAATCCTTTTATGTAGACTGCTTCATAGAAGCAAAATCATGTGCTAGTACCACAGGTTCACTGTAGCACTATAATGCCTCACTGTCTAGTGCCTCAAAATGGTTTAGAAACGGTTGAACTCTGCATCAAATGGTATTTTGTCACAACATTTTTGGGAACCAATTATTTGGGTGGGTAGGAGACTACAATGTAATCATGGTACGCCATGGTTTCCCTGGCCATGTCCGTGGCTCTTGTGCTTCCCATACCTCTGCCTTTAGTGTCCATGTCTAAACTCTGCTTCTCCATTGCTCCATGCATGCAGAGAATAACTGGTGAGATCACGTAATCGGTCAAAACGCGGACCGAGCTCCCTTGCAGTTTTTCTCCCCATCACGGCTAGTGAGCTCGCTATCTTCGCTGACCACAATGGCAGCTTATTATTTAAAGTCTTGGTCCATCATATTGATCATGTTTTGGTTGATGAAGGTGGGCTAGGTGAGGAGATGGGCGGGGTATCCCATAGATCGGCTCTGGGGTCCTCCGGGCAGAGAGGGTGGCAAGCTTCGATACAGGTGCTGGTTGTAATGAAACTGCTGACGTGTGGGAAATAGTAAACAATACTTTCCATGATGGATGACAAAGAAAAACATTTAATCATTTCATCCATGATAATAAATATGCGAGTGGTTGTCAATACAAACGATAAATGACGTATGCGTTTGATCAAAAGGGCAGGTGTCACAGTCACCACTCTATGGATTCAAATTTTACAATGAAACATGGTGAGTTTTTGTGTATATTTCAAACTCTTACATGAAGTTTGCATAAATACCAAACCGAACATCCTATGCAAGCACCCCAAAAATATGTGCTAAAATTGATGAATCAAAGAATTGCCATTTCAACATACCTAACATATTTAAAGCGATCACAGTTGTAACTTGGAGTGCATGGTTACACCAGCTGTATGCATCACACTGATCATCAAAACATCTATTGTCGCATGTATTTGCAAGAGTCCAGTATGCAGTGCATTTCATGCTCACCACACTCCATGAGCAATTCATCTACTTTTACGTAACTGCGAAATTATGGCATTTATTTGAATGGAGAATGTGCGACTATGAAAATAATTCATAACTTAAGACAATCTGCACTCACTAGCTGTCAAATGAAAGCTGTACACGCTGGGGCCAAATCACAAAACCTTTTCCGCATGTGAATTAACACCGACTGTAAAAGATGCAATGTGCACATGCATAAACTATGGGGGCTTCATAGAGGAAACGTGTTGAGTTCGGTTTTTGGCCAAGCATGACACTGATACCACTGTATGAACAGGATACATCTTTATTGAGCCCAGCTGTGGGTTCAGGGTACAGGAATGCATTTAGGTCACATCAGGTAACAGACAGACATCCACCAGCATCCTCTCGCAGTCAACCCATCCTCTCAACAGACCGTCACAGAACTATACAGAACATAACATTCTCACACAACATTCCATGTCAGTCACTCCTAACATTCCATGCACACAGGACAGGTGCAGAGAAAGACCAGACACAACACATCTTCCCCCTTAAACAAACCAAGATACACCCAAGAAGCAAGAGACATACATAACACATGCACATCCCTTAACTTCCAAAATAAATCCTCCCAAAACACCCACACAAACCTTGTAGCCGTCCTCAACTAGTGTGACAATCTGCACCATAATATGCCACTCCCTTTCCTATACCACTAAGGGATAGACACCAGCCACTGAACAAAAGGATACCACATCCAAACAACTTCAAACTTCCAGCACCAAACCACACGACTGAGGCAAAAACCATCCCATACTAGCATGCAAGGTGTGCCCCGGAAGGCATGGAGAACTGACCCTCCCTACCCCCCACAACCATGCCACACAAACATGCCAAGAGTGCCCCAGGGGGCACTAAGACTGATATCCCAAACACCTCTCCACTACAACATACAGGGTTACCCCAGAGGGCACGGAGACCGGATCTCCCAAAACACAAAGGGAGAGTGGATCTCCAAACACACAGTACACCACACACTAATCATACCATAAACAAAACTCAGCCCCCAAATACAACGTTAACCATTCCAACTAAAACTCACTGGCTGCCCATCATAACAACCAGACAATGCAGAACACATTCTAGACAGTTATCACAGTTCACTAAACACATTAAAATAAACCTCCCTTACTGTTTTACTTAATGCATTGAGACCGAATAGGCACCCATGACCTGGTGCTGCCTCCTCACATCAATTGCTGGCCCTCACTGGCCTCACTGCAGCCCGCAGTGCTCCTACCTCGAGAGAAGATCTTCTGTTTAGGGGGCGGTGAATGTCCCTCTCCTGGTGCTGTCCCCTCAGCACAGCCAGCATCCTCGTCACTATTGATGAGTTGGGTTCCTGGCCAAGCAGGACACTGACACCAGTGTAGGAACAGGATACATCCATACTGAGTTCCAGCTCAAGGTACTGCGTACAGAAATACCTTTAGGCCACATCAGGTAGGTTACATGTACAGACATCCACCGGCATCCTCTCTCAGCCACTCCTAACATTCCATGCACACAGGGCACACAGGAGGCAACATTCTCACACACAGCATTCCATGTCATTCCCTCCTAGCATTCCATGCATACAGGGCAGGTGCAGGGAAAGACAAGACACAACAAAAGCTTTGTGAACTTGGCTGACCCAGACAGTCCTTAAGAGGGTTGCCAAGAGCAGAGAAGTCAAATTAATTTACATAACCGCAAAGGAACAGTAGAACATAGAGACAGCCTGAAAGGGGGAAATTACATCACTGGAAATGATTAGTGTGCATAGACCATCACATTTTCCATCAAGACTTTGGAGGAAAGGAAGGAAAAGCTTTGTGGTGCATTTGAATATTTACTCTGAGTAAACATCTGTAAACCTGCCTTATTTTTCTTCTTGATAGAAATATGTGTTCCTGTCCATAATACTGAAACTTTTAAAGTGCCTCAACATGATCTCGTGATCTCTAAGGCCCACGTATGAATTTTTGCTTCATTTTAAATGAGGCAGTACCTTAAACAAAGGTGTAAAAGTGAGGTTTGCAGCACTGACGAGGTGGAGGAGGGGCACAGGGCATAGGTAAGATCTCTGCTGTGCAGTACTCTTACATCTCGCAAGTGCACATTGTTGTACTCCTGTTTTTTTCATGCAGGTATACAACAAATGGACACCTATGAAATCTGTCATGTTGCGAGTACGGGCTAACTGCCCTCCCACATCTTTGTGTGGGAAGGCCCTCATTTGGGCCACAATAAGGGAAATTCTCTTGGACTAGGGAGGCAGTTTCCCAAATTCTATATGCAGCATGCTAGCAGCACAATAAACCAAATGTACAGTTAGCATAAGGACGGAATAGCGGCCCAAATGCATGGAAAAGATAAGATCATACACAACAAAAGTTACACATGTCTGGTGACTATGCTTTACTTTACGGAATTTCAGTAGTAAAATTGAGTGCCATTGTCGCAGGTTCCCAAATGACCATGTCACTGGGGAAACCGTATTCCAGTACTAGGCATTGCTTATAATTTAGTATATTTTATTCAATTAAACATGACCAAGAGTACCACGCAATCGACAACGAAATCAAAGCCCACAACTGTTGTCATCGAAAACATGGAAACATGGTGTGACTGATGCATTGTACTCCGAATGCTCTCTAGGGGAAATGGGACTTATCAAGAGCTGTTCCTCCTACTTCATATCTACAAAGTAGATATTAAGCAAATGTCCCTAACTGATCTCTCCAGAGAATAATGGATTTCCCAAACAGGACCCAGGCAAGGATTAATAAAACCTATTTACATGCTATCAGAGGAAAAAATGTTAGTAAAGCCAAGTCAGATAAAATATGGTTGAACTTTAAGCAAAGGCTTCTAAAATGCATTGGATGAACTGGAAATGGTTACTTGTTACCATCAATCTGCTCCATGTTTCAACCCTGATGAATTGCTACAATTAAGTGGTTTGCTACAAAGAAAACACAGGTGGAATCTTGGAAAAAAAGTGCAATAATGTTTATACAAAATTATTAACACACTAAGAAACCAACATGCAGAGTTAAGTTAAGAGTGCACGCAGAGTCCAAGAAAAGTAGGTTTGAAGCTCTACATAAAGTAAGTAGTAATGAGAAAAGACAATAGTAATCGATAGAGGAAGTGAAATGCAGGACGTGACAGTGTTCAACGAGACGTGATAAACTATATGGGCATAAATGGTACCCACCCCTGTAAAATATATGTTGATATACAGCATATGTACTTCATAACAATAATGGTAATGAGTGAAGCCCTAACATGGAGCATAACATCACAAAGTACATTTTGAAGTGCCATTATTTCCAGTTGTCTTTGATTTCCAGCAAGTAATTAGAGAATGAGGTAACATTTTAAATTAAAGAAGGAACTAGGTCTTTAGAATGTTTTTCAAAACGAGGCCAAATACAAACAGGATTTATTGATAAATGATAAACCAGTGTCCCATGCAGCCAGCATCAGTCTGTGGAGCACAGTCCATGTACATCTTTCACTATATGAGTGCAAGGATGTCCTGGTGAAAGAGTCACAAAGTTCCAACACCTCTACAAAAATAATGGGTGCACACAAAGGTGAAGGTCCAAAGCAAAGAAAACAGTCAAGAAAGTGCATGTAAAAATTAGCATAGAGCTTGGAGGCCAGAGCAGGGTCTGAGGAGCACTGCAGACAGCCCAATAGATACGAGGCTTAGCAGATTACTCCATAAAAGCAGGCAACTGTAATTTCTCCCAACAAAAAGAAAGAGGATAAGTATACTCCCCATACAAAAATACATTGAAAGGAGGGATGCGCCCCCCATACCACAATTCTATTCAGATGGGTTGTACAAGCACAGCAGTAAAATAAAAAGGATCTGAAAAGGAACTTAATGGTAAAAGTATATCTTTTAATTTGTATGAATTGCTACGTCCAAAGAGGTTTTATAAAAGAATAACAATTCGGTATCAAAGTTGAAGTACATATTTACTTGCTGAATAAATACCTCCATCGGGAATGGGAATTACATTTATACTCCCCAAACAAATCTACTCCCAAATTGCAAAATTGAGTAAAACAGACCCACTTCAAAATGTTACCCGAAGTCCAAACCATCAATCAAGAGAGGTTTTCGTCGCTAGGAAAACTACTGCCTGGGTCACAGGACCCTCAAGTCTCTATGTAAAGGGAGCATGGGCAAAGGTAGAAAAGTGTTTCGGCAATCAGACAGTGGAAGTTTGTCTGTCGGGAAATCAGAATGTACATTAAACAGAGCCCACACTAATGTTCAGCTGCACAAAACACAAGAGCGAGGCATGAAGGAATTCTACAATGGGGATACAACTGCCTAACTTGCATATGTGGAAAAACAGACATACAATGCATATATAGGGAAGGGAATGTATTACATAGGCACACTTGGGAGAGGACTGTTTCGCGAATTCAATATTTTCAGGGCAATCCTACAGTGAATACTTATGGACAAACAGTATAAAATAGTCTTGAGTCGAGCATCTCTCAAGCAAAGCAGCTGTGGTTATGTGATACAAAAAATGAAACTGAAGCCAGAGTCAACTTTCTTTAAATTCAATGAAAAAACTTTGTTAAGGGGACATTATGGTTAAGTTGCACTGATAAAAACCTACGCAATTCAATGAAAAACCTTTGTTAAAGGGACGTTATGGTTACAAGTAAAACCGAAAAACCCCTAACATTCGCCAGTTATGGTAAGCTAAGCAACCATAACTCGCACCACCACCGTGTACTGCTAAGACTACCACCCAAAACATCAAAGATGACATCACAAATGTCACTGATGACATCACATATCTGGCCCACTTGTTTTGGTCCACTGACATACATAGGCCAGGTAGTTTTGTTTACTGACAGAATATTAAAATGGAAAGCGGTGCGATATATCTAGACGTTAACCTTGTCATTTGTTCTTTAAGTACTTTCCATAAGGGTTTGGTCTCAGCTCATGGTGCACATACATGGGGAAATGAACAGGGCTCAAACACACAATTAATTTGTATACATGAAGATAAACTTTAATGTTATTAACATTTTCTGATGATGCTGTTTCTTTCTTCCTTACTTTAGTTTCCCTGAATGTGCATCTGATTTGTATGCATTGTGGTTATTCCTATGTATTGTTTGTACCAGCACAAGTGTTGTACATCTTGAATTGTTAGCTAGTTACTACACGTTAACATTACTCAAAAATCTGATAAGGTAGCATTCAATATTGTACTATCCAAAATTACAAGATTATAAATAGTGAACTTCTATGGTGCATGCTGCAGTCATTGCCTGTTTTTATAGATGATTAGGTTTCTGTATTAACACCACTCCAATACAATGATTTTAGAGGAGTACATTCTTTAATAGATTAAATAGTTTACGATAGGTCTCCGTATCACCCCTGACATCCTGTTACCAACAATATAAACAACTCCTTGTAGGGACTTTATCAAAATGTATTTCACAAGTGATGTCATCAGTGATATTTGTGATGTCATCTTTGATGTCCTGGGTGTTAGTCTTAGCAGTGCACGGTAGTGGCTCGAGTTATGGTTGCTTAGCTTACCATAACTGGCGAATTTCAGGGGGGGGGTTTCGGTTTTACTTGTAACCATAACGTCCCTTTAACAACGTTTTTTATTGAATTTCATAGGTTTTTATTAGTGCAACTTAACCATAACGTCCCCATAACATATTTTCAGTGAATTTGATGGGTTTTTACCAGTGCGTGCTATTTTCCTACAACTTACTATCATACTTAGCCAATTTTGCAATATTTGTGTCCACTTTACAGTGTCACCTTAAAAGTTTGCCATTTCCCACCTTCTATACACTCTTTGCAACTATTTCAACTAGTTTTGCATCCGTAGACGTCTCCGAACATCTGACATCATTGCGGACCTACCTGAGAGTGCCACATGATCATACACTGGCGTGCGGCATGATGACATGTCCGAGAACCCGTCCGCACTTCACGATAAGATCCGTGCTTCGGGGACAGTTCGGAGCTGCATTTTCTACTGATCTAGGAACTTTCAACTTCAAAATTTCCCTTGCATAGCTCCAACACCTATTCCTACTCATTATCCATTAACAATCTAGTACACAGTACATGCTTTTAGCAAAACTGCTATTTATCTTAAAATGGCATCAGCTAATGCCATCCCTCCTCCCCAAGAGCCACCACCAATGCTGTACTCAAGGAGCATGAGAAACACTGCAAATAAAACATGCGCAACATTTTCCCCTGTCCACCAACCCCTCCTTATTAGTGTTTGGTTCTTCTTCCCTCATTTCCTCATTTCCTCCCCACCTTTCGTTCTTAGCTATCCTGCCAAAAAAAAAAATATATACCTCCAAAAACAACAAATGAAATGATCCTTTAGGAACCACCTTTCACAGTTAAAAAAAATAGATGTAAAAAATATATAAACTTAAGACTCCATCTACTTTATATTTCTCATAAAGTACATAGCCTCAATAAGATTTTCCAAGATTTTCATTTGCATTTTGTGTTATGCTAATGGGAATATTGTGGCGTTCATCCTCCATTCCAGCGACTGGAGCGGGGGATACCGGCCCGGCAGCCCAAGTCATCAGCCCAAGTTAAGCAAGGATGGATAACAAGGTCTCTGGACCATTATCCCCCCCCCCCATTCCAGCCCCTGTAATGGGGGATGAATGCCATTAGCACACTAGGTTCCCAAAGCGGGAAACCAGGGTGCTAAAAAAAATAAAGGCTTTTTCTTTCTACACTGGGACGCCACATAGAAAATACTTTTCCAAGATGGCCACCATGGAAAGGGAAGGCGGGGTTCCATACAGGGCCCCTCTTCGCTTTCCATGGAAGCTTGTAGAAGGCAAAAAGAGAACCCTATGACCTTATTACCACGAGCACATTTTTCTTCCCTTTCAAATCTATCCCAATTTCGAATAACTTTACCACAAAGCCAGTCCCAGGTGAACATGGCCGCTTTAACCCCATGTGTTGTCCCTCGTGGTCATGGCCAGTAGCCAGATTGTCCGATCATGACCTTATTCCATGACCCAGACAATCTGGCCACTGCCCATGGCCACAGGCTACCCACCTCAGTCACCAAAGATATATCACTATTTTTTTTACCTACATTATGACACTTGTCAAAAAATAATACACAGGCACATTTGCAAAACCATGCTTTCAGTTCCTTGCCAATGCTCCTTACACAGGTTTGCTGGAAATCCACCCATGTTTTATTTTTTCAAAAGTGTCAAATGTATGCACATACAATCGTCATATAACCTAGCCCCCACTTGACAAAATCCATTCAGACTTTACGAAAACATTTATATCTAGATCTATAATCTTTTTGCAAACCTTGGTGTAGATTTGTCAAATGGCACCACATTTATAAGCCTTTACACTATTTTGGGACCCCCCCCTCTAATTCTGCCCCCTCTTGACAGAATCCCACCAAACTCATTTGGAATCAGGTCAGGAATATAATTGCAAAATTTCATGCAGTTTCATTGACTGGTGCCAAAGTTATATGCCATCCAAAAACTGCCCCCAAACATCTGAAGTGTCCCCGTACTTCTTAGGACTGTTCGCTAACATCCAAACTGTTCGTGGACATGAACAGCAAAAAAAACGTTTTTTTGCTTCTTGCAGCCATATTTCATCCTCATCACCCCTCACCTCCCCAGAGATTATTAGACAAGTTTGACAAGTGCAATGTTGTGTTTTTTAATATGTTTTTACTGCGATGTCTGCGGACACCGGCCACGAAGCCAAGATGGCAAGCGTTTCCAAAAATCTGACGCACTTTACGCTTTTCACCATCCAATCAGTGGGCACGTCCGATGTCCGGTGGCACCACGTTGCCCTCTAAGCCAATCGGAGTCATGTCTGCGGACAGAACAGGGAAGAGTGTCTGCGCAGCAGACCTAGCTATAACTAATTTTTTGGGACCTACGTTTTAGTCGTTTTAAAAAACAAAAATACTAGACGGATTTCCACCAAATTTACAAAAGCACCCTTTCGGGACCAGGCCGCCGCTCCTGCCGCAAATTTGGTGCAAATCACGGTGCAAATGTGCAGCCACAAAAGCAGACATTTCCCTGGGAAACGTAGGAGACACAGAACAGGTGAGTAAAAGATCACCTGCCATATTGCAAAGGGGGTTAAGAGCAGAGAAACGAATTCAAGGTTCTAACCAGGAGACAAGCAAAAAGGGTGCAGGCAATCAAATGTATGTGGAAGGGACACAAGTAACAAAGACTTAAGGACAGCATGGACCGCTTGTGCAAGACATTTTATCAGCTAGTAGGTATTGCAAGGAGATAAGGGACAAATATCAGTTAACAGTTTAAAGACATGACAGCTACGGTTGCTTAATAAAACATGCACATAGTTTCAACACTTACCTCTTCTCCACTATCACCTTTCACAACTTGCTGCGCTTTCATTACTTTGGTTGAGGCGATTGCAGTCGCTAAAGCCTAATATTAGTAAATGAAATCCAAATTTAGTTTATGTCATTACTGCACATAACGTGAACAGATACAACACCTGTGCACATAATCCCTTACCTCGGCTTTCAAATCTGACCGAATGCGTACCACACATCTCTGGATGGCCATTTGAAAGGTAAAACTAATGACCCCTTTTATTTTCAGCAAGGCATCTTCGCATAGGCTGCGACGAGACTAAGAATTAAATATAAAGCAAATAAAATGCGATTAAAATACACAAAATATATATTTGTATTCAAATAAAATTCATGCGACAAAATAGGGTTTTCTTCAATTCCATAAGTTTGTTCATTAACTCACTTGAATTATGTAGAGCAAAAAGCAAGGATATATTTCTGCTTACATTTTAAAATGGTGCAGGATGGACCGAAGTGGAAATAATCAGAAGAAAAAGTGCTGAAAGTCAAGAATGCTTTGTGCCATATGATAAGCCAAACAGTCCCCCTTGGTTAAGCTATGACTGACTGAAGTGCTCATTGATGAGCGTTTAAGTGTGTAAGTTGCTATTTATCAGACACCTTGTGCCCGTACTGACTAAACTCATCAAAGCAGCTGTTGTATCCTTCAGCTATCAGTGCTGGCAGTTACCGCCATGCAAGTTAACTTAAAGCAGCAGTTTAACACAGACGGCACAATTTCAGCTCGATTGAACTGCTGCACAACTGGTCTTGAGAACATTTTTACGAAGGTTTTCGGGAGCTCAAGGGAAATGAAGAGGAATGGCCTTGCCATATAAAACAAAGCCAGCTACACTCGCCGTTCTATACCCCCGATTATTATTGGGCACCAAACTGTGTAAAGTAAGAAAGCAGCTTAAATATGAACATCAATCTGGAAAAAGTTTAAGTTTATCAGTTTGTAAATTTATGAATACAAGATTCCAGTTGTCTTTTGCATAGTGCCATATCACCGTAAATCTGAGTCTGAGCACATAATGTAATTAATTTTCATGTTCAAATGCAAAGGTACAGATTAAAGGAAGATTACCAGAAAGAAGCAAGTCTGTAATGCTTAGCAAATTAAGCATCAATAAAAACAGAGGGCTATAAAAAATAAAGTTTAAAAAAAAGATCCCGAGTTTAATCATATGAGATCCAACCAGTGTCATGAGGCAGGCCAAAAAAGGCAGCTGAGCATATATGACCTCACTGAGCCCAGCACTGCACCGTTATGTGGTTTGGACGGGTCCCTGGCCAGGCCAATACAAAAACGGAAAGTGAACATGAGTGTTTGGTATTTTTTAGGCCAATATGATCGGCTGGTTGATATATGATATGGCATTTGTAACGCGCCTACACACAAGCGTTTCAAGGTGCAATGAGGCAAGGAAGGGGGAACAGAGGGAGGACAGAGACAACGATCTTACTAGGCCAAGTGAAATTGAGATCACGGAAGTGCAGGGAGGGGAAAGTGCCAGGGGGAGGGGGCAGTACTGTACATGTGATAAAAACAATAAGTGCGGCCAGCAGGTGGCAGGTGCAAGGTTAAGTGCAGACAGCAGGTGTCCAAAAGTGCAGGGGGGGGGACTCTTGGGTTACAGACCCAAGTGCAAGGGTTGCCGGGAGGCAGTGTAGGTGTGCAACTGGGCATGCAGGGACCTGGGCCCGTAATCAGAGGGTAGCCAGGTGACCAGTGCAGTATCAGACAGGAAATCAGCAGGGGCGAGGAAGATAGAAGGCAGAAGCAAAGAGGAAGGTCTTGAGGTGCTCCTGGAACCGGAGATGGTTCTCCTCAAGTTTCAGAGGCAGGGAGGCTGTTCCAGAGGTAGACCCCAGCCAAAGAAAGATCTACCACCCAACTCGTTGTTTGGAGAACCGAATGACCCTAAGGGAGGGGGAGGAGCGAAGAGCTCAAGTAGGAAGGTATTTACGAAGAGAGTTGGAGGTATTGAGGACCCAAGCCCCAGAAGATCTTGTGGACAATGCAGAGGGTCTTGAACTTAATCCTTGCAGCCACTGGGAGATAATGCAGAGATTTCAGTGCTGGCCAGATAATATACCTGGGCTTGAGGCCAAGGACAAGTCTTGGAGTCGTGTTCTGGATGAGCTGCAGAGGGTGGAGAGTAGAAGCAGGCAGATTTAGAAAGACACTGTTACAGTAGTCCAGCCTAGAGAGAACCAGAGCTCTAGAGACAGTGAGCTTCTGGGGGAAGGAGAGGAAAGGGAGAATACATCTGAGGAAGTGCAGTTGGTAGTTTGACTTCAAAGAGACATCAGAGATGTGAGGAGAGAAGGAGAGTGTGGAGTCGAAGATGACCCCGAGGTTCTTAGCCTCACAGGTGGGGGCAGGAAGAGGGCCAAGGGAGGCCGGCCAGTGTGACAGGAAAGGATGGTGCAGGTGTGCCGATGACGAGAATCTCTGTCTTACCGACATTAAGGCAGAGATTGTTGGCAGCACACCACTCCTGGAGAGCAGACAGAGATGAGAGAAGGAGAAGAGGTGGCAGAGGGGAGCCTGAAAACGAGCTTAGCATCATCCGCATAGCACTGAAAGTTGGAGCAAAGAGCGGCAATGCAGTGGGCGAGAGGTGCCCGGTATTGGTTGAACAGCCAAAGAGAGGTTAGACCCCTGGGGAACACCACAAGTAGAGAGTGAGATAGAGGAAAGGAAGGACGCTAGTTGGACCTGGGAGGTTCGATCAGAGAGGAACGAGGTCAGCCAGGCCAGGGCCTGATTGGTGATACCCAGGTTATCATGGAAACGTTTGAGCAGGATGGCATGGTTGACTGTGTCAAAGGCAGAAGAGAGATTGAGTAAGATGAGGACAGAGGGGGGGGATTAGAATCAAGGATAGAGCGCAGGTCTTCATGGATGTTAAGCGAACAGTTCCTGTGCATCTGGCTGCCCTGAAGCCAGACTCATGGTCTTGGAGACAAGCAACAGATTCAGTGTGAAGATTAAGCTGGGAGATGGCCATCTTTTCCAGGAGTTTGCCCAGGAAAGGAATGATGGAGATCGGGTGATAGTTAGCCAGGCAGGAGGGGTCGGCTGATGTTTTCTTGAGAAGAGGGTGCACAAGAAACTGCTTCGGGGGTGTGGGGGAAGGCTCCCTAAAACCTGGTTGCTAAAACCTTTGTGTGGCTGCTCTTATCAGATGGGAGAGCTGGATTAGACAAGCCAGAGAGTGATTGGGTAGAACTAGGGAACACCATGCCCCTTCCTCAACTCTGCTAGAAATCTGCTGGTGCTCAGTAGGTTTACTTACCTCCTAGAGGATTTTGCTATGAAAAAGCTGCTGCAATTTTAGGACCAGGTTTTGTCACACTGGCTGGTTCCTGTGTCCTTCCCAGAGGTCACATTTCCTCTTATTGCTACTAGGCTGTCATCTTTCCCCACCATGTCCTAACTGGCTGGTACGTGTGCTGGGACAGTTTATGGGCCATTTTACTGCCTGGATCGTACTCCTTTCGGTAGGAAGCGTCCATTATCCAGAAGGTTGGTAGGGCAACCACTACCAGACTCTGCTCTTCGTCTAGGCCTTTCTAAGTCATCTCCACTGATGCCACATCGTGGGACCACTTTCTGCGGGCTAGCTGCCCAGGGACGTCATTTCACCAAAATGCCAGGGGTAGTGAAGTGGCACCACACGACCCTTGACCTCTTATGACATCACAGGAAGTGATGTCATCGGACCCCACCTGGAAGCAATGGAACACAACTTTTCACCCCTTGACAAAACAGTAAGTGGCATCACATAGCATTGTTTCTAAGTACACTATGAAAAATATGGTTACGGTATCACTGTAAAGTGATATGCATTGCATACAAGAATCGATCACCATATGCATCTTTAATATCAGTGTGCGTAGGCCCATATCACCAAATTACTGTGAATGCAAGTACACGTCCAAGGCCAAATGATAATAATGTATTATATACAACTTATGCTTAAGCGCTTCATATAGAACAAATATACATACAATATCACCCAACCTTTGTTGGTACTCATTTATCAACCTCAGTAGGAAGAAAGGCTGAGTAAACCTTGACAGGAGTCGAACCTGCAAATCACACACATTCCAGTAATGAGCGCTCTACCCACCAAGCTAGCTTACCGGCTATTGCGACCAGAACACCAGCCACTCCAGAAACAAAGCCACATGCTGCTGGCCACAGCCCAGGAGCAGCAATAAAAAAAAGAAAATTAAAATAAACATTAAAAAAAAAGACTTCAGATGTCGCAGTTGCGACCCCTAAACTACATCCCTGCAGCTGCCCCCCTTTCCTCAGTGACAACCGGATCTCTTTTGTTGGGTTCCTAAGCCCTCCAATTGCCTTCTCAGTCACATTAAGTCATCTGGATAATCGTGGGTCTGGGATTCAAGTCCCAGCGAGATTGGATCCTGTATTGCAACCTACATAAGGAAAGCTTTACTGGGATATTTTGTCTGAAACCATAGGGTACTGGACAAGTGCACTATACGAGATGCTTCTTTTTATGTTAATATTGGCCCAAATCTGCTTTGCTTCCTCCCTGGGTTTCCACCAGGATCTATACTTGCGCTAAGAAACAAGTTACTTACCTGTAACTGTTGTTCTCCAGCATGGGTCTGGCATGGATTCACATGCTCATGAATATTCCCCGTCGTCAGGCTGGGAATCCTCGGTAAGGAAAAAATCAGTATCAGTTTCGTTTCTGATCTGTCTTTCGTAGTAGTAACCAATCACTGATCTCTGCGTCATACTGACCACAGCCAATGACTGCCCTCTACCTAAGCCCCGCCTCTGGCAGCCATCTTAAGATTTGGTAGCACGTGAAGTGGCAGTATGACCAAGTGAAGAGCCGCAGAGGGGTAGGCGGGAGGGTTCGCATGTGAATCCATGCCAGACCCATGCTGGAGAACAACAGTTACAGGTAAGTAACTTGTTCCTTCTCCAGCATGGGGTCTGGCATGGATTCACATGCTCATGAATAAAGAATACATAGCAGTACACACATGCACAACCACGGGAGGTGGCAAAGGCTCAACATTAAGCATTACATCAAACTCAACATTAAGCAATTCTTACCTCCTCACCAGGCTCACCTTAGGCGAACAGATTGCACAGCACTGCTTGGCCGACCCAGGACTCCTCCCTGGAATCCCGATCGACGCAGTAGAATCTCGTGAAGGTGTGCGTCTATCTCCACGTAGCAGCCCTGCAGATGTCTAGCATGGGCACACCAGATAGGAACGCCGTGGTAGCTGCAATCGCTCTGGTGGAATGGGCTCTCGGACGGCCAGGCAGCGGTCGGTTTGCCAACCGATGACAGTACATGATACAGCCGGAGAGCCATCTGGAAATGGAGGCCTTTGAAAGAGCCTTCCCCTGATTGACAGGTCCAAAGTTCACAAAAAGTTGTGACGTCTTCCGAAAACACTTCGTGCGGTCCACGTAAAACTTCAGCGCTCTAGCCACATCCAGCGAGTGCAAAGTCCTTTCAGCCGGCGACGAAGAAAAACACCAAGGGTTCGTTGAGGTGGAAGCCCGACGGCACCTTGGGCATGAAGGAGGGGTGCGTCCTGAGCACTACCCTTGTGTCGTGGAAAGTTAAGTACGGGGGCTTGCAGGAAAGGGCCTGGATCTCTCCCACTCTTCGTGCGGAGGTGATGGCCACAAGAAACGCTGTTTTCCACGACAAGAACTTCAACGGAGCCGAGTGCAGAGGCTCGAACGGAGGTCCCATGAGCTTGGTCAGCACCACGTTGAGCTCCCACACCGGCGGGAACAATCTGAACAGTCCCTTCATGAATTCTTTCACCAGACGATGAGACCACAAAGACGTCCGCCCCGTGGTTCTGGTGTATCGGGAGATCGCAGCAAGATGAATCTTGATGGACGCGTGCGCCAGTCCAGCCTTGGCCAGCGTCAGAAGGTACGGCAGTATCTGGGGAGCCGTAATCCGTAGAGGGTTAATCTTCTGTGCGTGGCACCAGACAGATAACCTCTTCCATTCGTGTCAATAGCATTTAAGAGTTGAGGACGCCCTGGCCTTTGCAAGAACCTCTCTGCAGTCGGCCGGTATGTCGTATCCTCCAAACTCTAACGCTGCAGGAGCCAGGGCTGCAAGTTCAGCGATTTCGGGTCGTGGTGGAGGATGGCGCCTCCTTCCCTGGAGAGTAGATCCGCGTCCACCGGCAGCTTGATTGGCGGGGACGCGGACAAGTCCAGAAGGTCCGGGAACCATATCTGCCTCGGCCACGCAGGTGCGACGAGGATCATCCTGCACCGTGACCTCTTGAGCTGGTTGACGAGCCGGATTAGCAGTGGCAAAGGAGGGAACGCGTAGAGGAACAGGCCCTCCCAGGGGAACGAGAAAGCATAGCCCATGCTCCTCGCCTGGGGAAACCTGCTGGCGAACCTCCGGCACTTGGAGTTCGTCGCCGTCGCGAACAGGTCGATCTGGGGTGTGCCCCACCGTCGGAAGAGGCGATCCACTAGATCCTGCCGTAGTTCCCACTCGTGGCACGAGCGCAGCTCCCTGCTGAGTGAGTCGGCGATGGTGTTTTTTATCCCTGCCAGATGAAACGGCACCAGAAACATCCTTTGGGCGACGGCCCAATGCCACAGGTCCTGCGCCTCCTTGGACAGCGCTGGGGACCTGGTTCCGCCCTGTTTCCTGATGTAAAACATGGTGGTGGTGTTGTCGGTGAAGATCCTCACCACCTTGCCCTTGAGGGACGGAAGGAAGGACCTGAGGGCCCAGAACACTGCACGGAGCTCCAGGACGTTGATATGGAGGGACTTCTCCGTCGGGAGACAAAGGCCTCTCGCGTGCAGGTTTTCGGTGTGCGCTCCCCACCCTTCCAGGGAGGCATCCGTGGTCACTGTCTCCTGGTGGTCTGGGGTCTGGAAGTCCATGCCCGCCGTCAGATGCGCGCGGTTGCCCCACCACCGGACCGCTCGGCGGAAACTCTCGTCGAGTGTGATCCTCTCCTCGAAGCCGCCCGTCGTTTGGATCCAGCGCGCGTCCAGGAACTCCTGCAACGGGCGCATCCGGAGCCTGCACATGGGAATGAGGTAGATGCAAGAAGACATCATTCCGAGGAGGGACTTGATGGACCACACCTTGGCCGCGTCGGAAACAAACATCCGCTGTACCTTGCCCAGGATGGACCTGGTCCTTTCCTCCGACGGGGAGGCCAGAAGGGACACTGTGTCGAGCTTTGCTCCCAGAAACAGTGCGTTTTGCGCGGGTACCAGGTGGGACTTGGCGTAGTTCACGGAGAATCCCAGGTCCGTGAGAAGTTGGACGGTCCTTGCCGTGTGCTCCACGGCGAGCTCCCTCGTCTTGGCTCGGATGAGCCAGTCGTCCAGGTAGGGGTAGACGTGGATCCCTCGCGGCGCAGCTGCGCCGCCACCGGTGCAAGGCACTTGGTGAATACCCTGGGTGCCCACCGTAGTCCGAAGGGGAGGGCTTTGAACTGGTAGTGACGCCCTTGGACCACAAACCTGAGGAATTTTCGGTGCCCCTTTAGGATGGGAATATGGAAGTAGGCATCCTCCAAATCCAACGACGACAGGAAGTCTCCTTCCTCCAGCTGCCCCAGGACGTGCTGGAGGGTGACCATCCGGAACTTCTGCGCCTTGATGAACTTGTTCAGACGTCGCAGGTCTAAGATGGGGCGCCATCCTCCCGTCTTCTTCTTCACGAGGAAGTATCTCGAGTAAACTCCGGAGCCCCGAAGCCTCTTTGGGACGAGTTCGATGGCGCCCTTCCTGAGCATCGCCTTTACCTCCAGGAGAAGCTGAGGGACGTGAAGCTCTTTCCTGGCCACGGGGGGGACGCGCGGGCACCTTCTTTGAAACTTGAGCACGTGGCCCCAGGCTTAGGCGTCCAGCACCCAACGGTCGGTGGAGATGGACTTCCACACGCTGACGAAGCTCGCCAGCCGGCCTCCCACCGGGGTGCTTCGGTGGGGGCCCGACCCCACGGCCGGTTCAATCCTGTTTCGACGAGGCTTTGCCGCCTTGACCTCCTTGGCGACGACGGCGGGGTCCGCCAGACTTGCCTCGTCCTCTGTAGGCCTCCTGAGACGACGAGCGGGCCGCTTGACGGTAGGTGGAGAAACCGCCGCCGGAACCTTTGGAGGCGCCCTTGCCTCCGCTGCTCCGAAAGGGCGTCCGTCGTTGCTGCAGAACCCCAAGGGCCCGGGCCGTCTCAGTGTCCGCTTTAATGGCCTGAAGGGAATCGTCCACTGTTTTCCCAAACAGGTTGTTCCCATCGAACGGCATGTCCAGGACTCTGGTCTGTACGTCTTGACGGAAGTCTGTAGCCTTGAGCCATCCACGCCGCCTAAGGCACACGCCGTTGCCCAACTGGCGGAACCCAGTGTCGGCGATGTCCGTCGCAATAGTGATGGCGTGGTCCGACGCCACCTCACCTTCCTGTAGGATCTCCAGGGCATCTGCCCTCTTGTCGTCCGGTAGGAAGTCCAGCAGGGGAGCCAGTTTGTACCATAGCTCCCTGTCGTAGCGGGCCACGATAGCCAAGGCGTTGGCCGCTTTAATCGTCGTCGCTGCAGACGAGATGACCCTGCGTCCCATAGCGTCCAATTTCTTTCCCTCGCCGTCCGGTGGGGAAGTCGATGTGGAGGCCGCACCCCCCCCCGCTTTCTTCCTGGCCGCCGCGGAGACGACGGAGTCCGGGGTAGGCTGCGCCCGGAGGCACAGGGGGGCCGCGTCCGGGACCCGGTACTTCTTCTCGTACCGGTCTCTTCTAGCTGGCGTCGTGGAAGGGTTCTTGAGGAGGGCGAGGCCCTCATCCCAAATGTCGTCCAGTAGAGGCACCGCGAGGACCGTCTTCCTCTTGGCCTCGCGCCGTTGATAAAGGAATCCTTCCTTTTTCTTCTCCTCAGGGCAGAGTTGGAAAAGCTCGGATGCCCTGGCGATCATGGAGTGGAACGATCCAATCTCGTCGGGCGGAGAAGCCCTGGTGGGAGGTGACGACGGTAGATCCTCGTCATATACCTCGTCGTCCGTACCCGTCGCTGCCGTGTCAGTCCCCGTATCATCCCCTCGGGTGGACGGGGAGGAGGGCTGGACGGGGCGCGACGGTTGAAAAGGAGGTGGAGGGTGAATCCTTCTTTTCTTGGGCGGGGGAACACCAGAAGGTCCCGGTTCAGGATCCCCCGACGGGAGAGGTTCCTCCGTCGGCAACGGTAGTCTCGTCCTTATCTCTGAGCATAAGGACTGTATAGCCAACAAAATGGCCGCCGAGTTGTCTTGCGGCGCTGGCAGAGGGGAATCCGACGGGCGATCAGGGGCCCCGTCGGCACCCTCGACGATGTCGTCGTCACCTGCGTCGGGATCCATCCCGACGGGCCGGTCTTCTTCCACGCCAAGGCCGTGGCTTAAGACCTCGATCAGCTCTTCCTCCGAGGTTGAGGCCGAATCTACGACGACGCCCTGCCCCCCCCTTTTTCTTCCCCGCCGGGGATTTCACGGGGGTCCTATCGATGGGCACAAAAGAGGACTCCCTCCGAGGTGGCAGGGAGACTCTGAGCCCCGAGGTCGCCACCACTGGTGTACCCTCCACAGGCTGAGCCAGGGCCGCCGCGACAGTATCGATAGAGGGCTTGGCCGGATGGATTAAGGCCTTCACCACCTTAGGTGCGCTCACCGCCTTATCCTTGAGGGGGGGGGACACTGCCTCGCTCCCCCTCCGATGGGGCCTTCGAGCTCGACCGGGGCCTCTCCAGGAGCTTCGCCGGGTGCTCGCCCTTCCTCTTACCCGACCCAGAGCGTTGGCTCGTGGCTGAAGGTGCCGGGGAGGATGCGCCCTGCCTGGCGCCCGTAGAGCCCGACCGTTCGGCGCTCCCGGTGCCAGCGGACTCGCGGTGCTTGGCCTTGTGTTGGACCCCCGTCGCCGGGGCGTCCTCAAAGGTCTTAGAAGCCCGCTCGGATTTCTTCCTCTTCTTCTCGCCTGACGGGCTCTTCCCTTCCAGCCAGTTGGCGAGACGTTGATGGCGGTCCCTCATGGTCCGCTCCGACATGTTGCCGCAAAACGCACAGTCCTTCTCCACGTGCGTCTTGTCCTCATGTAAGCAGTAGAGACAAAAGAAGTGTTCGTCCTCCTTAAAGACGTTCTGGAGCTGGCATCCAGGGCAGATCCTGAACAGCTTTCCGGGCGTCGAGCTTCCCTTCTCCTGGGCTATGTCCGGGCCTGAGAAACTTCTGGAGTCCTCCAAAAGCGTAGCTCGACGAAAACGTCACCCTTGAGGGGCGCAGACGAATCCGACACGGGTCCCCGTTGATCGGATGGAGAGTCGGTGGAGCTTGAGGCTCTTTTGACCGAAAAAAACGAAGTTTTTTGAGAAAAAACGTGAAAAAATAGCACTAACGCTCGAGAGCAATAGCACGAGGATCCCAACACATGAACGTGCGGTAAAAATCTGAAGATGGCTGCCAGAGGCGGTGCTTAGGTAGAGGGCAGTCATTGGCTGTGGTCAGTATGACGCAGAGACCAGTGATTGGTTATTACTACGAAAGACAGATCAGAAACGAAACTGATACTGGTTTTTTCTTTACCGAGGATTCCCAGCCTGACGACGGGGAATATTCATGAGCATGTGAATCCATGCCAGACCCCATGCTGGAGAAGTATGCATTTGTGTCCTTCCACTTAACCTGCAACGCGTCCCACAGAGAGCACCTGCCTTGGCCCATCCAGGACGCAAACTGGTGGCATCTCCTGTTACTCATGGTGGCAAATAGGTCTACCCGAGGGTGGCCCCACATGTTGAAGATCCCCCTCAGGACATCCTCGTTCAACTGCCACTCGTTATCTACCCCAAGCCTTCTGAGTCCGTCTGCCTCCAAGTTGATTCCCCCGGGAGGTGGACTGCTGATAAATGTTGTTCGACAGTGCCCACTCCCATATGTCGATTGACAGCCTACAGAGTGGAGGAGAAGAGGTGCAAACATTGGGTATTATACCGGTAACACTCAAATGTAGTAAGTATGTTCGTCAGTGATTATTTCATAATTTAATCATATATTCAGGTGCTCCTGTGCGAGTCTCGGCGATAAGACTAATGTGAAATTGCAAAATGAAAGGTCCTCCAAACCATGGGGGACAACAACAGGGCACACTATAGGCTGACAAAAGTCAGTAAATAAATTAAATAGATAGTGGTACGATGTCCTCAAGTTCAATTACATATGTGATTTAATTAAAGTTTTAGATCAAAAAAGAATTTTTATGTCAAAGGAATTTTTCAAGTTTATAATGGTTAAATCCAAAATACATTCATGACATTCAACCATGCGTACACATTCAAGTGAAAACATATATACATTGCTTAGTAGTGAATAATTACATACAGCAAATTGTTGTTTGACAATTTCAACCCAAAAAGTAAAAAAAAACTTTTGTATCCTATCTGAATGAATGTCAACATAATTTCATGACAATGGAGTACACTATTATGGGACAACGCGTTTCGGGCATAGCACTTCATCAGTTACAGAGTGGATTAGGAGTTCTGCAATAAATACACATTTGTGTTTTAATATCTAATTAGATATACTAACAGCGATTTTTTTCAATAGTAAATCATTTTTGCTGAATGAGTAAAGTAACAGACCCGTGTTCTTTAGTGTTGACCAAACATTGTTAAAGGCTTGATACAATGTGGTCCACTATTGTGATCCGAAAAGCTTGAATCTGCATTCCAACAACAAATTACATAAAACATGTCTTTAGTCAGATATAGCATATCCTTGTGTGGGAACCAGTCGCTTAAGCGTTGGGTCCCACTCCACGGTCATTTTTTGTATAATTTTAATTGTCAAATCAATCAATACTCACCAATTTAATGGTGAGTACACTCAATCGGTAAATAGTTTTAGCGGTCCCGGCTGGGAAGGTAGTTTACTTCCAGGGCATTGGTTGTATTGGTACTTCTAGGGGAAGGTTAAAGGATGAAAGGTCTAGTACAACTCTCAAACCAGCCTGGTTGTTTTTCTGTATGGCGAAGATACAGGAATAGATCCCATGCCTCGCTGTGAAACGAACCACCTCCACCGCCTGACTCGCCATGAGCAAGCGGATCTCTGCCAGAAGAGTTGCAGTCCCAATCCGTGGGAGTGGAGGGGAGGAAAGAGGAACTGGAGGTATCAGCAGGTTGAAGCCAGAGGAAACCACTTAGAATCCATTGGTCAGTGAATCTTGCCCGCCAGGAATGAATGTGAAGTACAAGCCTGCCTCCCCAAACCCCCACCTGGAGAACTGTGGATCTGGATGGCACGGTCACTGTTTCTTTCTCTCTCAGTCTGGTGCCTGGGTGGGGGAGTGGAAGAACCCCTTGTGTGAAGTCTTGTGCTGCTTGCATCTGTGCTGGCTGGACGACCTTTCCGACTGCCTAGAGCGGCGCTCCTGAATACCCCTGAAGCCACCGAAGGTACGACCTGTCAGAATGGGTGACCTTGGCTGTAGGTCTTGGGCACAGACTTAGTCAAGATAGATAATGACTTAGCTGTGTGGGGGCCATTTATCTTTCCATTCAGCTCCTTGTCAGTAGTTGAGTGAAATAAGCACCTCCGCCCCCCTCAAACGGCAGGTCGAGAATGCGTTCCTGCATGCCAGGATTTAACTTGGTTACTTTGAGCCAAGCTGTGCTCATCTCGATGGCGACACAAATAGCTCTGCCCGCAGTGTCAATGTGTGCCAATGTAGACTCCATGATATTCTGGGCCACTATCTTCGCCTCTGCAAAAACCTGCCTTGAATCTCGTTTATGTGCGGGGAGCTCAGAGAGGAAGTCTCCCATCAACCCGCCATAGCTTTTGGTTCACCACTGCCAACATGGCGTCCGCATTGGCCTGGCGCAGATGGAGCGTAGCATTAGAGTAGATCTTTTTGTCATAGGCCTCCATTAGGAAGGCTGATGTAGGGGGCGATTAAGAGGTCTGCAGCTTAGAGTACATGGAGGTCGCAGCTATAACCGAGAAATGAGGTTGGGGGTGCACCGATAGTAAGAGCGAGTCCCCTTCCGCCTTCCGACACTTGGCGTCTAGGCGCTTATTCATAGGCTGCGTGGAATGCGGCTTTACACCCAGCTGTTTTTAGCCAAGGAGTGGGGAGGCTCAGATGCACCATTTTGTCTGGCTGGGTGGCCATTTTGTCATGCCCTGTGCCACGTGCCTGCTGTGTGGTGCCGGACGAGTTGGGACCAGTCTCTGCCTGCTTGAGAGCAAAGGCTCAGACCTTCCCTGCACCTCAGGTAGAGCCCTGGGAGACGGAGTGCCCTCAGCCATAACACTGGTAGTGCTGCGTATAGGCGCCCCCTCTGGAGCAAGCCTGGTGTACAAGCAGAGCCCCTTGGGAAATCCCCGGTACTGGAGCCTTGCAGCCCCTCAGCGGTGGGCCCGGGAGGATCTGACGCCTCAGCCTGTTGGTCGGTAGCTCTTGGAGCCTCTCTCCCCTTACTGGTCTTAGGACCTGCAAGACCCCTTTCGCTTGGACGCTTCCCAGGGAAGGAGTCGCCCTTGCGAGGTGCAGAGGAGAACGGGGCACCTACCTTTGGCACGTCTTCCTCCTTACATATGCCTTCATGTTTTCGGTGGTGATCTTTCGAACAGCTCCCTCTACCTGGCTAAGCAGTTTTTCAAAGAGCGCGGGGTCAGTGTGTCGCACGCAGAACAGCCATCCCAGCTGTGGTTGGGGCCAAGGGAGGCAGAGAGCGTGAGCATCTGACGTAGGGAAGGAACCCTCGCAGGCCGGACTCCTGCTGAAACCTGCTGTTGTCGTCAACATGCACCAGGGAGGAGCATGGCACCAGAGGACAGAGCATTAACTCTAATTGCTGTGTATTAAAGGGAAAAAGGAAAATATCCCTGGGGACGAGTGCATGGAATTACAAGGCCGGAGGCATAACCCATGTGCGCTGGTGATAGCGGTCCTCTCCAGTCGACAAGGAAAAGAGGAGTGATGAGTCTTGCCAGTGCGCCCAGTCAGGTGAGCGCATGCTCCAAAGGCCATGCCCCCGTGCATCTAAATTTAAAGGGGAAGACAATTTTTTCTGGTGAACAAAGTTGCGTTTTCCGTCCCTAGTGACGGACGCCCATACAGTATGGGACGGAAAGGGGAGGAGACGTAGGAGTATGAATGGACCCGATGTACAAGGACAGATTTTCAGTTCATAGGAGGTGCAGCTACGGTGTTGGAAGGTGCAGACTGTGTCCAGCAGTAAGTTCAGGTAGAAGACAATCCTCAAAGCACTTTATTTAAATGCACTGTTGATTAGATGGGCAAGAATGACATGTATTACTCACCATAATAGCATTTGATGATTGGATCTGCTTAGATTCACATGCTGTGCATATGGTCCGACATCCAGTGGTAACCGCAGAGTATTGCATCTTCTCTTTCGGGGACCGAAAGGGGACGTCGGCAAAGGCGTGTCTGTAACACTATCCCGACGTGGAGTGTACCCAAAATCCCTCATGTGCCGAGGTCCCTCCGATTGTATTTATTCTGCCATGAGGGAGCCAAAGGCTATTGTGAGTGATTACATGAAGAGAGAAAGTAGTAAGACGTCTTTGTTCCTTCCACCCCGAGCGGGGAGACAGGAAGGGCGCATGTGAATCTAAGCAGATACAATCTTCAGAAATGCTATTACGGTGAGTAATGCATGTGTTCTGATGTTTGTTAATCTGCTTAAAATCACATTCTGTGAATAGACTAGCGAGCAGTACCCAGAGTTGGAGATGGGTTGTGAGAACGAACAGTAGAGAAAAGATGTCCTAATACTGATTGTCCCACCTGAAAGTCAGATCTAGAATGAGCGTCTAGGCAATAGTGTTTTGTAAAGGTGTGTACAGAACTCCAGGTTGCCGCTTTGCAAATGGACTTGAGGGGAACATTTGCAATGAATGCTATGGAAGTCTCAGTGCCCCGAGTAGTGTGTGCTCTAGGCTTGAAGGGCAGTTCTCTCTTCGAGATGAATTTAGGCTCAAATCTGCGATGAGTGCGAAGTACCACCTTATCCCTGTGGACGGTAACAAAAGGGTCTAGGACAGAAAGGGCCTGTTGTTCGCTAATCCTTCTAATAGAAGTGATAGCCACTAAGAAGGCCGTCTTGTAAGTAAGGTCTTTTAGACTTGCTTTATGCATTGGCTCAAAGGGAGATCCCATGAGTCTGGTTAAAACCACATTCAGATCCCATCCAGGAGCTGGGTGAGAAATGGGGGGATGGATTCTCTTAACCCCTTCCTTAAAAGCCTTAATAACCAGTATTTTCAACCATGACACTTTGTTGTGACATGGTGTAGGCTGAGAGCAGCAAGATGAACCTTTAGAGAATTGAAGACCAGTCCTGCGTCTAACAAATGGGTTAGGTACAGCAAATGTGCGTGGGTGAGCAATCGATGGAATGGACGCCCTTGGTATTACACTAGATGACAAAGCGTTTCCATGTACTGGAACAACAATATCGGGTGTTCGGTTTTCTAGCTTTCATACATCTGAGGGAGCTGTAGGTGTCCAAACTATGACCTCAGGAGCCAGGCTGCTAAGTTCAGAATTTGTGGGCATGGGTGTAGGGTGTCCCCCCCTGTCCTGCGACATGTTGTATGGGCAGGGTAGTTTCACTGGTGGGGAGAGGGAGATTTCCATTAGATGCGCGGACCAGGGTTGGCGGGCCCACATGGGGGCTGCCAATATCATGGTGACTGGTTCCTGGTGCATCTTGTGCACTATCTTGTTGAGTAGGGGCGTCGGTGGGGGGGGGGTGGGGTTTGAGCGTAAACACATTTCCCTGACCATGTTATCCATAGTCAGTTCCCCTTGGAGCGGTTCTGGGGGTACCTGGAGGCGTAGTCTTGGCATTGGGCATTCTCCTGAGTAGCGAACAGGTTGATCTCTGGAAAGCCCAATTCTGCGAAGACATTGGAGACGATGTCTTTGTGCAGACGCCATTCGTATTCTTCGGGCAGTGGGAAATGTCTGCTGAGCACATCTGCCAGAAGATTGAGTTCCCCTGGAACATGTTGGGACAACAGAAACATCTTGTGTTTGAGATCCCATATCCAAATGTTTTTGGGACAGCTTGGAAAGCCCTGGAGAGTGTGTGCCCCCTCCTTTTTAGGTAATACATTTGAAAGGCCTTCAGTGCCTTGAACACCGCTAGCAGTTCTAACAGATTTATATGGTTGGATGCTACCTGTGGGGACCACACTCCATGCGCTGTCTGCTGAAGAAGGTGAACCCACCACCCCGTGAGAGATGCTTCTGTTGTGAGAGTGGCTTCCACTGCGGGGGTGGTGAAGGCCTTCCCCTTCAAGAGATTTTCCCTCGACCACCACTGCGAGAACAAGGGCTGGCGAGACAACTACCAGATCTTCCCATTGTCCGCTGGCCTGACACCACTGGCTGCTGAGACACTCTTGCATGGAACGCAGACGCGCGTGGGGAACCAAGTATATGCATGACGCCATCATACCCAGCAGCCGCATGGCCTTGCGTACCATCAGCTCGCGAATGGCTAGATATTGAGGGATCTGAAAAAGCATGTTCTGAACTCTCTCGTTGGAGGGGAAGACGGGGCCGTCTTTTGTCAGGAATAGAGCCCCCAGAAATTGTTTCACTTGACTGGGGACTAGACTGGACTTCTCGTTGATAGAGAATACCAGACTGAACAAAAGGTCTACGGTCTTCTGGGTGTTCATAAAGCATGTGTCGTAGGAGTGCCCTGTTATGAGCGTGTCATCAAGGTAACGGTAAACCGGGACGGATAGTCTGCTCAGGTGTGCTGCCACTACTGCCAGGACCTTTGTAAACACCATTGATGCTGAGGGGGGGAGGGAGCGGGCGGGGGGGGTGTGAGGGAGGTGCGAGTACCTTGAATTGGTAATGCTTGTATGCTTGTCCTCTATCATGAACCTTAGATATATCCTGTGCGCTGGCAACATTGAAATATGAACATAAGCATCTTTCATGTCCAATGTTGCCATGTGAGACCCCTGTTACAACAGTGGGATCACTTCCTGTAGTGTTACCATACGAAACTTTTGAGGTTTTATAAACTTGTTTGCTGGGCGCAGGTTTAGAACAGGGTGCATAGTGAGGTCCTTTTTGGGACCATGGAAGTATACTGAATAAACAACCTTGTTTACCTGAAGAATAGGGGCGGCTTCTATGGCGTCCTTTCCCAGAAGCACTTCCACCTCTTGATTCAGGATCTGCAGATGGTCCGGCGAGAGGCGTTGTGAACGTGGCGGTCTGAATTGTAGTGGTCAAGTGAATTCCACGCAGTACCTGTGGGCGACCGTCTTTATAACCCACGTGTCTGAAGTTATCCCCTCCAATGCCGCAAGGAAAGATGTTAAACACCCCCCGACAGGGGTGACATGGGAGGGGACCTGGATCTGTTGGTCATTTCTGACCAGAGGCTGCAGCTCCTCTGGGGTTGGTGCCTTTGCTGCATCGTTGACCCCCAGGTGGGTAGTTGGTGGGGCTTCCGGATGTTTGTCCGGGGATCCAGTTTCCCGTATTGTAATTGTTTTGACATGAACGGGATTGCCCTCGAAAGGAGCGACGAGAACCGCCTCCCCTTTGGGGGGGAAGGCTTCTGAATTATTTGCTGCAAGGACTTAAGAGTCATGTTCTTTCTTGGCCATCTCCAGGGCATCGTCAGCCGCTTTCCCAAAGAGATTGGTCTCTATTGGTTTGTAGATAAGAGCGGCCTGTGTTTCAGGCTTGAACCCTGAGTTGCCAAGTGTGCCGCTCAAGTAGAGTTACTGGGCCAGAGACCTGCCTGCTGTTTCAGCAGTGTCCAGAGTGTTTTTGATTACATTCTGAATTACCTGCCTGCCCTCGGCCACGATGGTGAGAAGCCTGACCTAGCGGGTTCAGGAACTTCCTGGAGACCTTTTTGTACAAGGTTCCATTATGCGTCTGCCTAACTGGCATGCAGCGTGGTGTTATTCGCTATGCGTGTGGTGTATGCAGCTGCCGAGGTAACATGCTTACCTAGGGCGTACAACCTTTTGGATTCCTTATCCGTAGGTGCCTCCCCCGTAGCAAGGGGTACCCCTGCCCGATTCTGGGTGGTTGTGACTACTAAGGAGTCGGGGTTGGCGTGGCCTTTAATATATTGAGAGTCCGAAGGAGCTAGCCAAGGTAGTTTTTCCACTCTAGGGTTCACTGCCCGGGTCTGAGCTGGCGTGACCAGGGAGGGGGCCAATCTTCTCTTAACAGAGTTTAGGAGGGGAATGGCTTGGGCTGAGGGCGGTTTCTCCTTGAGAATGTCCTCCACAAAGTCTTGTTCGGGTACCGCCTGATCGGTGGTGATCTGAAAGTGCTCTGCTGCCTTCCTTAAGATGGCACTGAAGGCCATTTGATAGTCTACAGGCAAGGCCTGGCGAGCTGGGGTGGTCGGAGGAGAATCCAGGCATAGAACATCAGTGTCCTGAACTTGCGTGGGGAGTGTCCATGGCTCCGTTTCCACTTGCTGGGTTTCCTCCCAGTTGTCCATGGCATCCGCCTGGTCCTCAGGGTAGTCCTGTAGGAAGGAAGGGTCTTCTTCGCTGTAGATGTCCTGGTAAGTATCCATCTGGACCACATCTTAATGGTGGACAGAAACCGAGGGCTGAGAGTCAAGATTTTAGTGGAAACGTGAAGCTGACCCTAAAAGAGGGTCTTCACAAAATCTCTTAGGGGAAGGCTGCTCAGAACACGAGACAATCCTTTCGAGAAGGTCAATGCACCCTTTGAACTTCTCCCTGGGCCACTTAGTTGAACCAGACAGGCCCAAATGTGGAAAAAACTTTATCCTCTGCTCTTTGGGGGTCGAAATGTGTCCCCAAGGGAGGCTCCTGACTGTCCTCGTAGGTTTCGTGAGCATTGGGGCACCATGGCGTGTCTTTGAAATTGTCCGCGGCACGTTCCATGCATTTCAACAGTGTCTTAAGTACCAGCCCAACCGTCGACGTAATCCTCGCAATACTCTCCTCATTCTCTGCGGAATCAGCGCGAGTTAACGGTCAGAGGGCCTAGCGGTAGATTTACCGCCTACCGTGGCGTCAGAGGGCCTAGCAGTAGATTTTTCGCCTGTGGAAAGACTAGGAGGCCTGGTAGTAGGTCTCGGGCCTCCTGGCCCTTGGAGGGCGCCGGAGCATCGAATGACCAGTTCGGCATGTAAACCCGATTTAGAGGTAGCGCCCTTGTTTTTGGAGTGCCCAGTCGCAAGACACTGCTGGTCTAACCGATCAGAGGACTCCGTCGAAATATTCGACAGCCCTGTTGGCGCTTTCATCTTTTTCAACAGAACCGTCGAAATCGGTGGTGGGGTTTTGGGCTTAGTGTTTCGTGGTTTCTGTACGCCTTGGTCGCCGGGTGTTGTCCCTGAAACAAGACTTGCATCAGGCCATGAGGGGTCGGGGAAGGGCGTGGCGGACCTAGAAGTGTCCGCCTCAAGGTCTAGGACATCCGACACATGTCTGGTCATCATCAGTGCCCCCGTCAATTTCGGCGGGTGTGGCGGTGGGGGAAGAGGGTTCAGTCCGCGACATACCATACGCTTTACACAGCGCTCCTTAAGGGTCTTAGGCCGAAGGAGCTTACAAGCCAGACACAGCTTCTCGTCTTGATCTAGGGGGAGACAAGAATTACATGTTCTGTGATCGTCTTTCCACGGGTACCTGACCCTACACTTACAAATCCTTTCCATAGCAAAAGGTATAAACAAAGATGACCAGACCTAGAGGGGAAAGAGGAAAAACATAACGAAAGATATGGCCACCCCGACCCCACTCTCCCTACTGTGTAGGCCGGCCAAAGGGCCCGGCCATGTGGATGGCTCAGCCGCCGGATCTTAGCGCCGATAATTCCACTGCCGTAGAAACTTCCTGCAGTCTTCGCCGAAGTTGCTTGAATTGCTGTCGAAGTGACTTATGGGGAAATAAAGTCAGCATAAAGATAAACAATGTCTCTTATGAAGAGCTCCGCTATAGGGAGTGAGAGATTTTGGGTACACACACATCACAATAGGGATAGTGTTACAGACACGCCTATGCCGACGTCCCCTTTCGGTCCCCGAAAGACAAGATGCAATACTCTGCGGTTACCACTGGATGTCGGACCATATGCACAGCATGCGATTCTAAGCAGATTAACAAGCATCAGAAACAGAATTACATAATACTACACAAGAATACAAGGAAAAAGTGTGTGAATTAACACTATGTTCATAGTAAAAATCAATAAAAAAATAAAGCTATTTTATGATCTCACTTTAATTTGGGTAATTGGAAGTGTGTCAATTCTCATTTGAGACATTCCCTCCATTATTATAATGCTGCTAACAAGGTCAGTGGTACAGCACTAAAACATTTTGACCAGGTTACTCACCATATTGACCACCTTACTCCTAGTCCATAGTCCCCTTTCCTCCATACTTATGGGACATTCCTCCGTCCTGTGGGACGGGACCGGAGCACTTTGTAAAAGCATCACAATTTTGCAAACATTTTAGTCCTTACTCTCTTTGTTACGTAGGGTACAGCACACAGCCGTAACCCCGCCCATCTCAGCTACGCCCCGCTCATCGCCCATCAGTCTTTTTCTATCGCCAGGTCAGAGACCTTTAAGCAATAATAGAGGAACCTTATTAGCGGGGATGGTGGGCAGGCGTATGGAGGAAAGGGGACTATGGACTAGGAGTAAGGTGGTCACTCCGGTTAGTAACCTGGTTATACTCCTACGTCCCGTCCCCTTTCCTCCATACTTATGGGAGATTCCCAAGCACTCCTCACAGGAACTAGGGGTGGATGGAAAATCCCTTATTGAAAAAGGGTCTTCAGCAAAGCCTGGCCAAACTGAGCATCAGATCTGGAGCTCAGGTCTAGACAATGTTTACAAAAAGCTGATGGGAAGGCCCATGTAGCTGCCTTTGCGATGGTCTCCCAAGAGACATTTCTGAAAGGCAACTTCAGCTGCCTTGCCCCGCACCAGGTGCGCATGAATTCCTTTAGGAGGCTGCAGACCTTGGACAGTTTAAGACTCCATAATACAGGCCGTGATCCATCTGGAGATAGTCGCCTTAGAGGCCTGCCTACCTTGTGGATTACCAAAGGTCACCAATAGTTGCGAAGAGCTCCTAAATTCAGATGTTCTGTCCAGATAGAACTTCAGAGCCCTTCTAACATCCAATCAATGAGGCACCCTTTCCACTTCTGAAGCTGGGTTTGGAAAGAAGACTGGCAGAGAGATTGACTGATTCAGATGGAAGGAAAGAAGGATTTGTCCGTAGGACCACCTTATCCTTGTGGAAAACCAAGAAGGGATTCTACACCGACAGAGCTTGGAGCTCACTCACAAACCTTGCTGAAGTAGCGGCAAAAAAAAAAAAAAAAGACACCTTCCACGAAAGGTGCTTAATGTCCACCGTGGCCATAGGTTTGAACGGTTTATGGCACAACGCCGCAAGGACCACCTTCAGATCCCACGTTGGGTGCGGCTTGCGAACCGGAGGATAAAGACACATCAAACCCGCGAAGTGCCTCCTAATCACCGGATTTGACAGTGAATAAGAGCAGTGGTCCGTGGATAGGCGCCTACCGCCGAAAGATAAGCTCTGCATGATAGAACATGAATGCCCGATTCTGCTAGGTGGGACACAAAGGACAGCACTGTGTCAACCTTAGCCACCGTGGTGTCCAGCTGTTTGGCTAAGCACCAGTGACAGAACCGAAGCCACTTGCTCTTATACTGAGACCTCGTCGAGGGCTTCCTGGCTGCCTGAATTCTTCGCATGTTATAAGACGACAGGTTGAGATGCTCTAAAGACCTGAACTCGGGCACCATGCCGCCAAGCTGAACGATTGTGGGGAGGGGTGCCACAGCTGTTGATTCCTCTGGGGAAGCAGATCGGGACTCACTGGTAGCCTGATCGGTGGACACACCGACAGATGCTGAAGTTCTGAGAACCAGAACCTGGCCGGCCACCACGGGGCTATGAGCAGAAGAGAACAGTTCAGTGTGTTCCTCAGCTTGCAAATCGTCCGATGAAGCAGAGGCAGAGGTGGGAAAGCATAGGCCCTCGTGTTGTGCCAAAGGGTCTCGAGAGCATCCCCCAGAGAGGAGGTTCCCAGACCATTCCTGGAGGCATACAGAGGGAGTTTCTTGTTTGTGCAAACAACCGACACGTGGTAAACAGATCCGCCATTCTGTCCCCGGTCAGGACTCTGCAGTCTAGCGTGTTCCAGCGAAAAACACAGGAAGATCAAGTCCTGAGAGACCGTCATGGAAGATTTCCGCCAGTTCACTGACAGCCCAAGGTGGACCAGGAGTTGGAGGAGAGACTGAAGATTGCACGCGGCTTTTAGCGGGCAAGGGCTGCGCAACAGCCAATCGTCCAGATAAGGATACACATGGACACCCTGTAGACGAAGATAAGCTGCAATCACAACATCTTCGTAAAGACACGCTGTGCCGAGCGGAGGCCAAAGGGAAGCACTTGGAACTGGAAATGCTCCTCTCCCACAGAGAAACGCAGTTATCTGTGTGGATTCCAGATCAGAAAATGCATGTACTCATCCTGAAGGTCCACCACACTGAGCCAATCGCCCATCTGTAAAGAGGAGTTTATCTGACCAGGCGTGATCTTGAATTTCTATTGGGTTAGGAAAAGATTGAAATAGGAAAGGTCTAGAATGGTGCGCAGGCCAACCTGGTTGGATTTGGGCACCGTAAACAGTCGGGAGTAGAAGCCCTCCCCTCATTCCCCCAGGGGAACAGGTTCCACCGCTCTGAGATCCAGTAACTTCTGGATCTTGGCCCTGAGGGAGGGCGACCCAGACTGCTGGAAAGGAGGATTGATGGATGGGGTAAGGGGAAGGGGTAAGCGGAAGCCCGCCCGAGCGACTGACGAGACCCACCAGTGCTCGGTAATAGTCTGCCACGCCTCCCAGTGAGAGACAATGCATCCTCCCACCAGGGTCTCGTGTGATCGCAAAGAACCCTCATTTGGCTGGTTTTTCGTTGGCGGCACCACCTGAACCTGAGGAGCGGGAGAAATATCGACTCCGTTGCTGCCTCCGGCGGCAATTTCCTAAAGGGGTATCGACTCTGCAAGATTGTCGGTCCAGAAAACCCCTAAAGCCAGAGGAGGGCCGGGGCTGTGACAACGGTCTGTGTCCTAAAAGGTGGTTTCACCAGGACAGACAAGGACTTGGCGGTCTGGGTGCTATCCTTCGTTTTGGTCAGCTCCACATCCGTTGTGGAATCAAAAAGCTCCTTGCCATCAAACGGCAGATCCAAAACCTTATCCTGCACCTCCTTAGAGAACTTGACGGCGTGCAGCCAAGCCTGACGAGAAGTACCCACTCCAAGCATAAGGCCTTGGGCCGAAGTGTCGACATGATGAGCCGCTGCCTCCAGCAGATCCCGAACCAGGACCCTGGCATCCGACAAACCCACCTTGAAGTCCTCAAGCTTTTCAGCAGGGATGAATTCCTCAAACTCCGACAGACCTTTTCACATTCGCCTCTGCTAACACCAGTTCTGCATTGGCCTGAAGCAATTGCAGGGCCGAGTTAGCAAAAATCTTCATCCCAAGGGAGTCAAGAAGCTTATTCCTCTTTGCCCAGGACCTGTGTAGCCATCGTAGAGGAGGATGCCGCAGGTCTGGACTGCAAAGTGGCCGCAGCTACCACCGTGGAGGAGGTGGGGTGGACATGACGCTAAGGCCACCTCTTCTGAAGAATGAAGCCTGTAGCGTGTGTCAATTTTCTTATTGACCAACAGTTCAGAGTGTGGTTTCTTCCAGACTCTACGGACCTCAGCCAAAACGTCCTACTGCAAGAACAAGTTGGTACGCTCCAAAGGAGACATGGTGAACGCCCCCGAAAGCATGCCCTCCAGTGGAGCGGGTGCCTCAGGTACTAGAACATCCAACAGACATGTCCAGCACCCGGCTGTGAAAGGCTCTGATAGAGCGCAGTTGGTCTTCGCTGTCCTGATCGCCCTGTACATCGCCCTGTAAATCTGATAAATCTGATCAGGCTGAGTCACATCCGGCACCACAATCACCTTGTCCACTAGGGACAATGGAGGCGGGGTGGAAGAGTTGGGGGAGACCCAGCCGGTAAAGGCGGCAGAGGCAACAGGCCCCTAAAGTACTCCTTCATGGGGTCGGAACGCATAAGCTTCTGAAACTTGCCAAAAAAGGCGACCTCTGCCAATGATTTAGGCGTGACAGGAAGAGGCCTCTGATGAGGAGGGTAATTCCAAGGGCGCAGGGGAGAGGGTTGCCAACAGGGCCCTTCCCCACTGTTGTCTTCATAAATGAAGGGCGCCGATGCCGCCGGCAGCGAGACATTGTGCGGTAGAGGCATCCGAGTGTTCCAGTCATAAACTGGACGAAACGGGTGTGCACAAGGAAACCGATGTTCAACTAAAAGAGCACCCCCTACACCTAAGGCCGATGGCGTAGTTGTAAGGGTTGTATCCAAAATGGCAACCATGGTCTTGGCAGGAACGGCAGCCATTTTGTCAGCGCCTGAGGAGAACTGCGACACATGTGGAAGTGAGGCAGGGGTCCCCACAAGTGGGTCAGGGGGTCTTCATTTTAGCTTTAACACAAGGAACCTCAGCTGAGCCGGTACTGTGTGGCCTAGGATGTTTTTGTGGCATGCGAATAGCCAAAGTAGCCTTTGCAGGAAGGACCTTGGCACTGCCGGTAAAGGAGGAATTAGGGTTCGAAAACTCACTCCTTACCCCCTCAACAGTTCTGGGGTCACTGCAAGAGCGGGAACGATGAGGAACACCTTTAACCGACAAGGCCTTAACAGGCCTCTCAGAACCGTTAGTCGCCTTAGCCTCTAAATGAGGGGCCTCGGACCAGAGTCCGGTAGAAGCCTCTTCACGCCAGGCCTTGAACTTCTGTTCGGTACCGACAAGCCCAGCCGAGGCATCGGGGCGCACCCCAGTACAAACGAGGGAAGCTCGAATCAAGGAGGCCTTGGCGTGAGCTCCGGTACCCCATGACTCAGTAGAACTAGGTCTACAAACAGCCCCCACAGGAGGGGCCTCGGATTGTGATCCGGTGTCAACAGGCCCCTTACGGAGACCCTCTGAGAAAACTCCAGTACACTTTTAAGGCCCAAATGGCACCTCAGGGCAAGCCCCGGTAACAGAGCCCTTGACGCTCCTCCCAGACCGGGAAGACCCCGGAAAGGAGTCCCCCGGCCGGGGTACCCTTAAAAGTAAAGAACTTACCGGGCGTTTCTTGTTCTTGTCGATGAAGGATTGAAACGCCTCCTCCCACTGCTCTAACCGACGTTGAAGCGCCCGGACCGAAAGGGAATCGCAATAAAAACACAAGTCCCACCGGTGGTCAGCACCCAATAAAAAGAGGATGGGGATCCGCCCTAGCGAAGCGTCACTGACAGGAAGAACAATTCGGGAAGTCTAGCTGAAAAGGCATAGACAGACTATCACGCGATCGCAAGCGAGAGCCAGAGAGGAAGCAATTGGAAGAAAACAATCCGCAGATCCAAGTGCGTCCAGTCTCGAACGAGCAGAGAAAATGACTGATGGGCGATGCGCAGGGCGGAGCTAAAAGGGGCGGGGTTATGGCCGCGTGCAGTACCCCGCGTAAATGAGAGAAAGGACTAAAATGTTTGCAAAATTTTGATGCTTTTACAAAGTGCTCCGGTCCTGTCCCACAGGACGGAGGAATGTCCCATAAGTATGGAGGAAAGGGGATGGGACGTAGGAGTATTATCAATACACAAAGGGGCAAGTTCACAGGACCAATTATTCAAATACTTCTACTTTCAACAACGTTATTCTCCACACCAATTAAGTGTTTGCAGCCTTTTCCAATATTCAGCCATCAATGAGTGAGCTACTCGTACTTAAAAAAATTATATTTTTATGCACCCTTTTGATCAACACCATTTGGGGGGGATACTCTGCACTATTTACTCGGATGAGGGAAGATTTTTCACACACATTACTATCGATAGGTACTTAAAGTTTTGTAGCTCTCTTCTCAACTATACAATAGCAATCTACCTGTATTTTTATCTGTTACCAACGGTATATAGCATACCATGCATTGAATGTTCTTACTGCTTAAATATAGCCACAACTGCACAGCCTGTAACCAACTGTAATATGTAACTACCGTAACCATAATTCTTAGGTAATTTAGCGCTCAGTTGCCTCCAGGTTAGGTGCGCTATACGAGTGTCAAAATAAATATCCCATGAAATACTTCATAGTCTTGGACACACCCAAATGACATGCACACAGTTATCCCTCCTAATGCCTCTGCAACATTTATTGGATATTGTCTTGCAAATCTCATGAAGTTTATGCAGTATAAAACTAAAGAGATGAACAATAAACTAACGTTATTTCGAGTGGATGTTCCTCCCACATATTCCTGATCTTTGATCTATCCTTTTCCAGCTAGCTGGCATCAGAATTTTTTTTTCAGTTGAGGGCACTGTGCGTCAATGTCCCTCAAGTCGATGTCCCTCGGAGGCCTCCATATCGACATCACAGGTGTAAATAGGTGCGTGCAACATCCGTTGCTCAGTTCAGTTTTGAAGTGTTTTGTTTGTCCAGGATGAGATGGTTACTACCCTTGAAGGAACGCAGGCTGCAAATACAAGGGAAGTTTTACTGCGGGGAAGGATTGGAGGGTCGATAAGGAATACGTGGGCGGAACATCCAGTCGAAAGAACGTTACAGTTGGTAAGTAACTTGTTCTTCAAATGGATTGTGTCCTCCCACGTACTCCTTATCTTTGATAGACTCCCAAAGCAGTAATGTGTACAGGAGGCAGGAGTAAAAATTAGTATGGTTTAAGTGTGCACAGACTGCAATACAGCTTTTCCAAGTTTAGTCTCTTGGCTAGTGGAGAAGTCTAGACTATAGAATCTGGTAAAAGTATGTGCAGATGACCATGTGGCAGCTGCACAGGTGTCTTATTGGAACTCCCCTCTGGAGAGCAGACTAAGCTGTGATACCCCTGGTTGAATGAGCCCTCAGATGTTGAGGGGGGTCTTTCCCTGCCAATTTATAGCATTCTAGGATAGTTAGAATTATCCATCTTGAGATGTTTTGTTTGGTGATGGCTAGGCCTAGCTTATGCCCTGCATACCCCACAAACAATTGGTCTGTTCGCCTACGTTTTGCCAGTCTGCTGATGTAGAAACTCAAAGCACGCTTTAGGGCAAGTCTGTGCAGCCTTTCTTCCTCTTTCCCCAGATGAGGAGGGTAAAATTAAGGTAAGGTTATCTTCTGCACAATATGAAATTCCGACAACCTTTTATAGGAAATTAGGCTTCACTTGAACTACTTTATCTTTGTGGAAGAAAGTATGTGGAGGTTTGCAAGATAAGGCGTGTAGTTGGCTCACTCTTTTGGCAGAAGTAATCGCCACTAGAAAGACAGTTTTGAGAAGAGGGAAATCTTAATGGGCAGGATTGAAAGGGAGTGCCCATTAGAAATTTTAGAACTAGATTTAGGTCCCAAAGGGGAACTTGGAAAGGAGTTGGAGGGCAGACATTAGTCAACCCTTTCAGAAATGTAATGACTAAAGGCATCTTAAAATAGGAGGGTTCTTCATCCGTGCACTTGAAAATTGATAGCGTGGCTAGGTAACCCTTAATTGTGCCCACTTGTAGCCCTACATTTGCTGGTTCTATGTCATTCCATTGCCAGTTTTTATTTCCCAGCATTTTTTTGCCGCAGCTTTTTTGCCACAAAAACTCTGTTTTTTGTTTTGGGGGTTACCACCCCAAACCACCATTGCCAACCATTTAGAATCTAGTCCTGAAACACCCTGAAACCTTATCTCTCTACCCACCCCCAACCCCCATATTTTTCTATGGGTTTTTGCGGTAAAAAAAATCTGTGGCAAAAGATGCAGCGGAAAAAAAAAAAAACAGCGATGAATGGACGTTGTACCAATTGCTAAGTGTAGCAGGAAAGATAATACCGTCTGTGTATTGCATGAAAAGGTGAATATTCTAATCTGTACACCAACTGCAGAACTTGTTCCAACAGCAGCGGTATAGTGATTTGGTTGCTGGCCTTCTGGCCAAAAGAAAACCCTCCATTACATCATCCGGGAAGTCCCAATCTTTGTACCTCAGCCTTTCAGAAACCATGCGTGAAGGCTGAGAGCTCCGATATCTGGAGAACCTGACCCTCTGGCGAGAGAAGATCCACTCTTTGTGGAAGACTAATCAGAGGACAGATGGATATGTCTAGAAGATCCAGGTACCACGTTCTCCTGGCCCAGTCCGGGGCAATTAGGATCATGGTTTTCCAGAATCTTCTCAACCTCCTTAATACATGAGGAATGACTGACTGGAGGAAATGCGTATAGCAGCGGAAACTCTTAGTCCACCACAAACATCTCCTAGAGCTCCTCTCTGGGGAAATTCCCTGCAACAGAACTGTTCGTATTTCCTGGAGAGTCGCTGCGAACAGATCCACCTGAGGGCTTCCCCAAAGGGCGAAGATCTCTTGAAGGACTTCCTGAGCTAGTTCCCACTCGTGAGAGACTGGTCTGCCTGCTCAGAGCATCCACCGCCGTGCTCTTCTCTCCAGCTAGGTGTACTGCCGATAGAGAAATTCCTTCTCGAATTGCCCAGAGCTGCATTGCCGCTCTGCACAGTGGCAGTGACCCTAGGCGGCCTCCTCTTTTGTTTTTTTGTTTTTTAAACTTTTTGTTTGTCTTGACAACACACCAGAAACCAACAAGGCGCCACATGGCACCAGCAATGAGCCAAAGAGCCCAGCAACATACATAATGAGCAACACATCAAGTGTCAATTACAGTATACAGAGAGTGAGGCAGCAGACTGGACATTAACAACTGTATCAGGGGAAGACCTCATTCATGGGGAGCTTTCAGGGGAGGATACGACAGAGTTTGTGGGTGAGGCCATGGCAGCCATATAGTCCCGAAACTTCTGCCAGATGTCTCTTGGCCTCGAGTGCGAGTGTTGCATTGCATTCCAGGATTCCTCAAGTTGGCCTGAGCCACTGTACATAGTTAGGGGCCCCGGGACGGAGCCAACAACAGTATACAGCAGACTGCCAACAGCATGGCTAGACCTGCAAGTTTCTTAGAGTCGCGGGGCAACTGTGGGAGATCATGAAACAGGCAGTGTAATGGGGTGGGGACTATAGTGTGTTCAAGGATATCAGATAGTGTGGAGCAGACGTCTAACCAGAACTGGGTGAGACGGGGGCAGTGCCATAACACATGAATGTAGGAGGCTCGATCCATACCACACCTGGGGCAGCTGGGAGGAACGCTGCTGAACATGCGATGTAGCCTTACTGGTGTATGATGGTATCTGTGTAGTACCTTGAATTGTATTAAATTTAGTGTTATAGGATACATTGTGGGTGCGGGCACACATTCGGGACCATCTCTCGTCAGTGAGCTCAACTCCAAGATCCTCCTCCCATGCGCGTATCAGCCCTGTAAAGGAGGGGGCCGCCCCATTCTGCAGTAAAGAGTACAGTCTCGACAACTTGCCCCTGAAGGAGAGGTAGAAGCAAAGTTCCGCCACTATAGGCTCGTCAGGGGGTAAGGCGGGGGAAATTAGGGAATTTGGATTTGAGATTCTTCCGTAGTGAGGAGTATTGTAGCCATACTGAAGGCCGGTGTCTAAGGGGTAAGGGAAGATCTAGCCACTCAAAGTTCTCCTTTTCGTAGGCATCTCAGAGTGCAAGGAAGCCAGCATCTGCCCAGTGAAATGCGACTGATTGTGGGATATGCGGGGCATCAGGAAGAAAGTTTCATAATGGCAGGTCTCTGGAACGGGTGAAGCGTGCCGACCATTGTCCAAAGCTTGGTCAATGCTAAGGACGTGGTAGCAACCAGGTCTGCGGAGTCTGGGTCAGGGGGTACTGGTTTGAGAATCAGGGAACCTATCACGCGGTCCGAGACCCCCAGTTTTTCCAGCCGGACGTGTGGGGGGGGAGGGGGGAATCAGTGGTATTAAACCAATATGACGCAAACTGCAATTGGGCTACTACCCAGTATCTGATGAAATCTAGAGCGTTGAACCCACCCAGTTCCTTGGGAGCGGTCAAGGCGGACAACCCCCGAATGCCACAGAAAGGTGTTGCTTATCTGGCGCAGTGTTCTGAAAAAAAACATCCCCAGGCCACACAGGGAGGATAGTGAATCGGTACAGGAGTTGGGGTAATACCACCATTTTAAGTATTCCAATCCTGGCTGCTAGTGAAATGGGGAGTTTGGACCAGCTGGAAGCCCTCACCGCAAGTCTAGTTAAGTCTGATAATTATCCTCGCGAAGCTTGGCCACGTGGTGGGAAACCACCACCCCAAGGTAGGTGATGCTGGAAGGCGACCAATTGAATCCACATAAATCTGAGGGAGGATGCATGGAGTCCGTAAGTGGGAATAAGGTGAACTTGGAGCAGTTTATTTTAAGGCCAGATATGTCCCCAAAGCGAGCCACATCCGCTAGTATGGGGGCGAGGTTAGAGTCGGGAGACCGGATGTACAGAAGAGCGTTGTCTGCATATAGGGAAACTACATCGGATTGGCCGACTGTGCGCAGGCCCCTATGTGAATGCGATTGGCGTACCATGTCCGCAAAGGGTTCCAAAGCAATAGCGAATATAAGGGGGAGAGAAGGGGCAACCCTGTCGTGTGCCTCTGGAAGGAAGTGGAACATCTGTCCTCGGTACGAACTCTGGCCGACGGGGCAATGTAGAGCAGCCTAACCCAGGCACAAAAGTTGGGTCCGAACTTGCACCTCTCGAGGACTCGCCATATATACCTTCACAAGACCGAGTCAAATGCCTTCTGCATGTCTAGGGTGGCTGCAACCGCCTGTGTGGTCGGACTGATTCTGCTGATTACATTGAACAGCCTCCTCAAATTCAGGGATGTAGACCTGCCCGGGACAAACCCTGCCTGGTCGGGGTGGATAATGTGCGGCATGTATGGGGCTAGGCGGTTGGCCAGCAGTTTAGCGTATATTTTAACGCGGCTGTTAATCAATGACAGCGGTCGATATGAGCCGCACTGAGAAGGGGGCTTACCCGGTTTGAGGAGCACTGTTATCAGTGCCTCCCGGAGAGATGAGGAAGTATACCCTTTTCACACGACTCCTCCCACAATGCCAACAGTTGCGGAATCAGGATTGACTTATATCGTTTATAAAAATCCATAGGTAGCCCGTCGGGGCCAGGAGCCTTCCCTGATGCCGACGCAATGGCCTCGTCAAGTTCCTCGGAGGTAAACGGTCCCTCCAGGAGAAGGCTGGTTTCAGTAGACAGTACTGATAGGGGAACGCCCTCTAAGTAGGAATCAATTTCCCGAACCTGGGGACCATCGGCAGCAGAGTACAGGGAGGTGTAGAACAGCTGAAACTGGGAACTGATGTCCTGCTGGGAGGTGGCGAGTGAGCGATCAGGTTGCACTATCGCAGGGATATGGGGGGCACCGAACTCCCGGCGCAATAGCCTGGCAAGCATACAACCGGGGCGTTCACCCTCTCCGTATTTCCTCACCGCCTGAGGGGAGTCTAGGAATTTAACCTCTCGCTGGGCGAGGTCGCGAAACCTGTCCAGCTCGGAACCCAGTGCGGTTGGGGAGTGGTCTTGGGCATATTGGGAGTCAAGGATAGCCAGGGCCGATTCGCTAGCAGCAATGTCAGAAAGGATTCCTTTAAGGATGCCGCAGCACTTGGACATGGCCATCCCCCTCACATATGCTTTAAACGATTCCCACAGGACAGCGTGCAATGTTACTGAGTCTGTATTGATCTCAAAGAATTCCTCGATGGAGGATTCGAGTTCGGCTGCGAAGGCCTGGTCGAGAAGCGCATATGGTCCCAGCCTCCACTGCCTAGCTTTTCCGGCATCCTGGCCCCAGTTTAAGGAAATGAGTACCGGTGAATGGTCTGAAAGCGTCCTAGGGAGGATAGCCAAGTGAGACAAGGATCTGACCAGCGTGTCCGTTATAAGCCATCCGTCTATCCTGGAATGGGAATCGTGAACCGAAGAGTAGAAGGAGAATGTGCGGGAATCAGGGTTCATTAGGCGCCATACATCCACAAGTGCCAGACAGGGAAGGGATGTAAGGATAGTGTCGGCTGCCTTGGAAAGTTGGCGAGGTCTGGTGCCTGACCTATCTAGGGTGACATCTTGTATGGTATTGAAATCGCCCCCCCATAATATTGGGAGCAGGGGGTAACTTTCAAGGAGGGCAGCTAAGTGTAGGTAGAATTCAGGGTCGTCGATATTAGGACCATATTTATTCAGGATGGCTATCTCTTGGTGGAGCAGTTTGCCTGTGATCAATACGTATCTGCCCAGAGGGTCGATATGCGAGTGGTGGCATGTGAATTTCAGGCTCTTGTGTATCAGAGTAAGGGTGCCACGACTTTGCGTAGAATAGTTAGTATAGTACCTCTGGGGCCCCCATTGCCTCGCAAACAACTCACACTGCTCCGATCGGGCATGGGTTTCCTGTAAACATAGGATTTTCACCCCATGATGTTCAGCATGTAGCTGTAACTGTCTCATCTTTCTGTGGTTGCCTAACCCCCGGATATTCCAGCTCATGAAGGTCAGGTCAGTGTTAGCCATACTCGTGTGGGTACTGCTTGTATTCCTGCCACGGGGGCACCAGCCACAGGGAGCTAGTGGATCCAGCCGTGCGTGGAGCCCTGTCTGTGTACTCAAAATGTAGTGCCTCGGCACATGGGGTGCCGCTAGTGGCCGTCAAGACTTTTTTTTAACCATAACATCCCCTCCCCCCACCCACTCACATCCCTCCCCCAATCGGAGGGACGAGATCCAAACTAACCCATATGAACCAAGAACTTCTAGGCATCAACGCCTGGGGGACTGTTAGCTGCCGGGCAGTGGCGCACCGGACTGGGGAAGAGTGTGAGAAGAGTATGCAATCTAATAGTATTTGCCATACTGTTCGAGGCATGTACAGGTAATAGAGGGGCCATGGCCAATGGGAAGTAAAGCCAGTGAAGCCGGAGGGAAGCAGCCATGGGTCTCGATATACCATCTGGGGAGCAAAATGTGGAGTCCGAGTGGTAAGGGCGGGACAGGGGTCCAGGGGCCCACCCTTGGGGTCTGGTTGTAGTCATAGAATCGTTACCCGAGATGGGGACTTGTCAGGGAGTAATGCCTCTGGAAACGATGAGTCAGCGTGGCACACAGGGCCACAATTGCATAGGATAAAAAGGAGCAACGTGAACAAACCAGCAACCAATAAACTTCAATAAGGTGCCATCGTAGGGGGAGACGCCAACAGGGGTCCCCCGCGTGTCCTAGGCACAGCAGTATGCAGAGTAGGTACGCATCCCATCTAGACAGTAAGTGGCTCAGCCCGGGATGCGTTTGTCTATAAATTTGGAGGCCTCCTCTGGGATAGTGAAAAAGAACGTCTGGTTGGAGTGTGCGATTCTCAGCTTTGCAGGAAAAAGCATAGAGTATTTAACCCCTAAGTCTCGGAGTCTTCTTTTTACAGCTATAAAGGTTTTACGCTCCTGTTGCACAGCCACGGAGAAGTCCGGATATAAGTGTATCCTCGCCCCCCACAAGGAGCAGCTCCCCCTTAGCTCTGGCTGCCCGTAAGAGGGCATCTCGATCACGAAAATTCAGGATCCTGGCTATGATGGGGCGGGGAGGTGCGCCAGGTCTGGGTTTCGCGGTCAGGGAGCGATGCACACTTTCCACCACAAATTGTGCTGACAGCTTAGGGTGGTCCAGTAGTATTAAAAGGGTTCGTTCTACATATTCCTCCATGGGCTCCCCAATGTTGTCCTCGGGCACGCCGACAATGCAGAGGTTAATCCGCCTGGAGCGGGATTCAAAATCGTCATTTTTCTTCTCCACTGCCAGGACCAGAGTGGTAACCGCCGCGCGGAGGGAACCCAGGTCATCTTCAGTAGTGCCAACCCTCGTTTAGATTTCAGCGACCCGGCTATCTGTTCTCTCGATATGAGCCTTTATCGACGAGATGGTACCATTCATATCGTCCAACTTAGCATGGAGCGTGGTGAAGCCTTTGCGCATGTATTCCAGCATTTTTTGCAAGTCATCTGGGGGTGAGGATATTGAGGCGGTGGGCGATTCCTGTGGAGGCTCAGTCGGTGGTCTGGAGGGTGTCTTGGTAAAGATAATTGGTGAGCTTTGCTTTCTTCCGGCTCCCGCTCCCTTGGTCATGATGGCAAGTAGCAATTAATTTGCCGGCGCCCCGAAGGTGCAAGCCGTCAGGTGTGGCAGGTTTCCCTCCAGATGCAGCTCAGGATGATCTTCTCTGGGCAGGGGACCACCACTGGAGGCCTGTCCTGTGATAACGCACCGGACCACAGTTTTATAATAGTGCGGGAGGATATGGCCGGAGCGGCAATGGCAGGGGCCACGAGAAGCAGGTTAATAGGAGACAGGGTATGATCTTCTCAGTCACTGTGGGCCGCTGCAAGCAGGGTAATCCTAGAGGCAAGGGAAGGCCCAACCCCAGCCAGGTGCGTGTGGATCTGCGGACCAGCGCTGTTCCCTCAGCTTTACCGATCCCCTACAAGCGATTGCATGGGCGGTGAGGTACAGCAATCAATCCCAGATTCAGCTGTGAGCCGCTGCGTGGACGATGCAGCTGACCGTTCACACCACAGGGGGTGGGAACGTGCAGTAGAAAAGTTCATGTGTGTGCCTCCCGGACAAAATTTTAAATCCCCAGCAGGGCACGGATGATTACGGTGCCAGTAGTAGGGAGCGATGATAATGCGTATTATGAGCAGGGTCGAGTCAAGGAGCCCAGAAAACACAGACAGGCTATTGATACTAGGGGTGTCACGGTGTTAGTTTTACGACGGTACGATAACCTTCTTGCCAAATGACGGTATATCATGGTTATCGCGGTATAGCAGGTGGAGTTAACCAATCTTAACAAATATTTTCTAAAAGGGTCATAAATTGACAGATTTATCATCACAAACAAAACCAGGCACCCAGGGCCAGAATTGGGCTTTTCAACATACTTTCCACTGAAATGCCTTGCTTCCACTAAACACAAACACATGTGTGGAGAGGAGGAGGGGGGGGAGAGAAAGCCCTGATGCAACTGGCAAAGCAAACTGAATAGCTTTTTTCAAGTGGTCATGTTACCCTTTGGTATGGCAGCAGGGAATACCCACAGAGATGAGTGAATTTCGCAGTGTGACTTATTATATGTAAATTCAATGATAGAACCAGGGAAATCCCCCCATTGTCATATGTTTAGAGAACATTATCCATTATAAATACATAAGCCCCAAAGCCGCCACCCCAAAGTAAACCCTTTTCCTTCCTGGCACTGTATCTATTCTTCCTATTGCTAACATATTGATTTTGTGTCGGGCACGTGTGGTTTATGGAATGGCATTAAAAACTGCTCCAACTGAAACTACTTGGCAGACGGCACATCCAACAGTGCAAGACCAAGACTGCGCAGCACTTGCTTACTGCAGCCTTTCCAAATCAGATTGAAAAGCACACTTAACGGTATAAACGGTATAAACAATGCGACGGTTATTATTGTTCAATTAAGTGGTCCACGGTATCTTTAACGGTATACCGTTACATCCCTAATGGGTACTCCCCCAGGCGTTCAAACACACGTTCGTGCAGCATCGGGTCGGCCGAGGGGCTGTAGTCCAACCAGGGGGAGGAGGGAGGCGAGCCGTGAGGAGCCCACGTGGCAGCCAACAACGAGGGCCAAGGCCCGCTGGAGGCAGACACACTCAACCCCCCTGACCCCCTACCTGGTAGTTGGCCGGAGCGCCTGCGGAGGGGTGGCAGGGAGGAAGATGCTGTGCGGGTAGACGCCGAGCCACAGCCGGTGGGCCAGCCGTGCCGGTAATCCCTCAGTACAGGCGTCGCTGGCGTCAACGGAGGTCGCATCTGCAGTAGTTGTGGCGGACCATCAAGGCAAGGCAGCACATCGGGAAGGCAGGCAGAACGGAGTCCGGCTCCGCAGGCCCCTCCCCCGCAGCAGTCCGCAACGCTGCGCCCCCAAGTGGCTGGGAGGGCCGTGGTCCATGGAGCTGCAGACGGGGAGATCGGGCAGAAGGAGTCCCAGCGGGAACCGGGGGGCTAGAGCTCAGTGCCGGGGGCGCGTTTTCTCCATGAAACCTCCAAGGGCCACAGAGGATAGGGTTATAGGGATGCGCCGTCGATTTCAGGTGGATGCAGTGGGGTTGCGGGCCTGAACGCGAAGGTTCTTTGCTCTCCCCGTCCGGACACAACACCTAGGCTGCCATCTTGCTTCAGCGCAACAGCGCCCCCGGCCTCCTCTTTTGTTGAGGTAGTGCATGGCCACTGTGTCGGCCGTCATTATCATAACATTTTTTCCCTGTACTGATGGCAGAAAAGCTTTCAGTGCTAGCCTGATTGCTCTCAGCCCCAATAGGTTGATGTGTAGTCTGGACTACGATGGCGACCAACGACTGCTGATGGTTAAATTGTTGGCATGGGCTCCCTACCTCATGAGGGAGACGTCCGTCACTATTGTTAACTCTGTCCATGGTTGCCAAAACGGTTCTCCTTTCAAGATGTTCTCCCGACAAGCCCACCACTGAAGGTCCAGTGTGACTGTTCAGAATTTGTAGGAGATCTGACACCCTTCCTGAGAATTGTGACCATTTGATCCTGAGAGCCCACTGGAGAGATCTCAGGTGAGACTCTGGCACTAGAAAAATGCAGGATGCCATGAGGCCGAGCAACCTCAAAAGAAAAATCGAAGGTCGGCAGATGCTGGGCATTCTGAAATGTGGTCACCATCTGTGGAATATCTTGAGCCCTCACCTCGGGTGGTGAGGCCTTTCTCAGGGATGTGTTCAGGACCGCTCCAATAAATTGGAGTTTTTGTGATGGTATCATATGAAGTTGAGGGAGAAGCCCAGCTTGTGGAGGAAGTGGCAAACATAATCCAGATGATCCCGAGCTTGCTCCGGGTACACCACTCTGATCAACCAGTCATCCAGGTATGGGGTAGATATGAATCCCTCCCCTCCCGAGACTTGCTGCCACAACCACCATTAGCTTGGTGAAAACCCTTCGGGCGGAGGTCAGCCCAAATGGCAGAACCCGAAATTGATATTGAGAGCTGCCAATGGCGAACCTCAGGTACTTTCTGTGCTTGAGATGGATTGGCACATGAAAGTAAGCATCCTGAAGGTCCAGAGATACCAACAAATCCTGAAGTTGGAGGGTCTGAAGGATCTGAAAAAGGGTTACCATCTTGACCTTGTTTTTCCTGGGGAATTTTTTCAATTCCCGTAAGTCCAAAATGGGTCTCATTCCTCTGTCCTTTTTTCAGAATTAGAAAATATAGGGAGTACCAACCCATGTTCCTCTCCAGTGCAGGTACCAGTTCTATAGCACCTTTCACTAGCAGGTCCAAAATCTCCTGAACAAAGCGTGGGTCTGGAACCATCAAAGAGTTGTTCCCCGGTGGATGACTGAGGAGTGTGTAGGAAAGGCAGGCAGTAACCTTGGGTAACTGTCTCCAATGCCCAAGCATCTGAAGTAATAGCCTGTCAATCTGTCAGATGTTGACTTAACCTGCCTCCTACCGGTGTCTTGTGTAGTAAGACCTCAAAGGGGTTTTGGTGCGGCTTAAGCAGATGTGAAGGTAAGGTAGCAACTGTGGATGCAGACTTGGTACCTTTGCCCCGTCCACCACAGGTGAATTGTTTCTGACCACTTTGAGCTGGCTTTCCTGCCTTTTCCAAAAGCAGAGTAAAAGCAAAAGGACCTACCCCCTTCCAGGGTGTACCTGTGGGGGGCTTGGAGTTTGTCCAATTGCAGCTCCAAGGGATTTGGCTGCCGCTTTTGAAGTTTTCAACTTCTCCAAAGTTTCACCAGCTTTTTTTGCCAAATAGATGGGTGCCATCAAAGGGCATATTCAGAAGTCTGGATTGCACATCAGGAACAAAACCAGATTTTCACAACCAGGCAAATCTGCGTATTGCGATACTAGCCGCCATGGCTCTGCTGATGCTGTCAGAGTCGAGACCGGTTTGGAGGGAATCGCACATCGCATCCCTACCGTCCTTGATAATGCTCAAGAAACTCTCTCTCGTCTCCTTCGGGGAGGTGGTCAGCCGCCATCGAAGCGCACTTCCAAAGGGTGTGGCTGATTCTTGCCAGCGTGCATGTGGCGTTAGCAGACTTAAGTGCCATGCTGCATACCGAGAAAACCATTGCCAAGGCGTCACATTTTTTGTCTTCATGATCCTGTGGGATTGTGGGGTATGCCGATTGTCTGCCCGATGAAGTTGCAGCTTGGATTACTAGACTCTCTGGAGTCGGGTGTTTAGATAAATAAGGAGGGTCCGCAGTCGATGTCCTATATTTTGCTGAGCGTTTTACTGACTGCAGGAATTACTTCCGGAGTTTCCCAATTTGTGGACACTTTTTTTTCCAAGGCTTTATGGAAGGGAACTATAGGGTCTTCTTGAGGTCCCTTATCTAAAATGTTCATTAGGTCATCTTGGACAAAAGTGGGTGTGGGTCTCGTCCACCCCATGTGCTCCATTACCCTGTTCATAAGTAACCTATAATTTCCGTCTGCATGGTCACCAGGCTCCGGTTTACTGAAGTCTACCTCTGGAGAGGTATCAATGCCACTGGCCTCCTGTAAAGATTCTTGAGGATTCTTGCAGATCCTTTAGCCTGCCCTCCTCTGGTATGAATTCCTCTGGTACAGGATGTCTTATAGGTTCTAGACCAAAAGGCCTTTCTGAATCAGAGTCTTCCCCCTATTCATATATGGAAGATAAAGATCTGAAATACTCTGAGGTGTGCAGCTTTTTTCAAGTGATGAAGTAGATTAGTCATCACTGGCTGAGAAAAACTTGATGCTGTCGAGGGGTTAAAGATTTTCTTTGATGTCGCCGATAGGGTCGACACCGGTCTCTATGTTCTCGAAGGAGACTTCGATGCCTCAGGTGCAAGCAGCGTCGAAGGAGTTGGCGCACGAGGCGTCAGTAACTTCTGCTTCGACAAAGACATCGATGACGCAGTTTTGGACTTTGAAGGTAAGGTCGACGAAGAGGCATTTTCTCTACTCAAGGGTTCATGAAGCTCTCGAGGAGTATGTTTTGCAGAGGTCGACAACTCACGACTTATGTTCATCAGGTTTTCTACCCGGGGTTTCGCCTCTAGGTATCTCCGAGGGGGACAAGGCCATGTTCTCGAAGACCCTTAACATTTTTAAACAAATTCCTCCCACTTAGCCGGGGAGCTGTACTTCGTGGGGCAAGCAACTTTTTCTGCCGTGCTGGAGGAGCAAGAAGATAAGGGCGATTTATGGCGCATCTTTTTATTGTGTCTCAAAGTGGATGAGTTGTTTGATCCACTCTGAGACCTCAAACGGGAGTGCTTTCTTTTTCGACGAGGAGAAGACGGTCTCGACTCGTCAGAGGTCAATTTTGAAGGGCTAACAGACGTTACGGTCCTACCTCTCTCTTGCTTCCCTCTGCGCTCCCTCTGGGCTTTCGCCATCATAGATAGACATTTTGCACACTCTGAACACAGGTGATCTGGGCTGAGGCACAATAGACAGATCCTGTGGGGATCAGTCAAGGACATCTTGGTCCCACAATCCCAGCATTTTTTAAACCCAGATCAGGGCATCGATGGAGCTGACGAAGATGCTATTGTGGATTAAAGAATTTATATTTTTTCTTCACGAAAATGGCGAAGTTTATGAATCACTGAGGAACCAAGCGTTACATCTCCGAGGCTCACGAAGCACGGAAAAACAGAACTGAGCATCAGACGCTGGCGCAGCTATTTATACCTGTGATGACGTCGACACGGAGGCCTCCGAGAGACATCGACATGCAGCACCCTCTACTGATAAAAAAAGTCTGAGGCCAGCAAGCTGGAAATGGATATATCAAAGATAAGGAATATGTGGGAGGACACAATCCATTCAAAACATAAACTAACAGCATACCATGGAAACATGCTCTTCACTGAATTAGGTTGGCCCATTGAAGGAATATGAACCAAACCTCTACAGAGATTCACTTTAGCTAACTTTACTAATCTTGCTCTTAGGTGATTGTTGACCGATCCCCCCACTGAATTGATGTGGTATATTTGGGAGATTAAGCCCATCATCATGCACCCTAAAAGAAAATCTTTCCAGGGCAGTCTCTGAATTGGAAAAATGTCAGACGGCACCCAGATAGCTCTGTACTTTGAGAAAGCTAAAGGAGAGCCTAAAAGATATTCTAGACTCTATTTGTTAGTTTTGGATGGATTTTATACCATTTAAATAAATTAGCTGACCCACGCATTCCATGCCAGGTAGCCTCCACTCCCTTGCTAATGAATCTTTGAAGAACTCCAGTACATTAAAATTCTCCCATACGGAAAATGCATGCATCAGTAGTAGTTTCTATTTCTTGGCAAGTTCAACATGTCGTACACCTTTTATATAATGTTTCTTTGAAGTTGATGAAAGTTTGAAATGTCTTTTTTGATTTCATTGGGAGTTTCAGGGGCAGAGGTAGTTGCCAACAAAGCATTATTGAATTGCAAATTCACTTCTGGCAGTATCATACAGCAGAGATACTGGATACTGATTGCTCTGTAACAATTCCAACACAGCCCCATCCACCTAAGTCACCAAAGTGAGTTGCAGCCTCTTGTCAAGCCATATAAAACACTGAAAGTATATGCATTTTAATTAAATGTATATGCCCAACAAGCATAAGAGATTAAGAAGGTGGATTATGCCCGCATTTTCATGGATTCTGAATTTTCACTAGTAGAGCTTTTAATTTTAGATCATCACTTTCTGTAAGTTTTGACAATTCAAACTCCAAGTTAACTCAATTTTAGGGGGAAATTAAATGCATTTGCATAAAATACAACAATTTGATTTTTTATTAAAAAAACAATTAATTGTTGTAATATGATGTTTTTTAATCATATACATAATTCATTTCATATACGTGGAAGATTTCAGATTATTAGTTCAGGGGTGCTTTCATATACTTACACCGGTAAAACCATGTTGAATCTAGAAAATTGTCAAGCAAGACAACGTGTATTGGTAAATTCATCTATTCGAAAAGTTGCATTGCCTTTTATGCGGTCCTTATGCCCTCATTGCTTAGTAGCGGCAACATCCATATGTTTCTGGCATTGCTTAGTGGTGGCAAAATACACTTCTTATTGAAATGAGTATAAAGGGGCACGGTAGAGCAAAATGAACTAATCACTTACTACGAGGGTTACATCGGACTGTTTTCACTGTCGCCTGTTTGCCGCTTACTTCTTCATGTAGTTTACGGTTAAACATGTAAACAATTTCATATTTGTATTTTTTTTCCTCATATATAATAAACGTTTGTGCTTTAGAAATCAAATTCATATAGTTTGAAGTAACAATTATCTTTTAGACAGATAGAACTGTAGCATTGCAAAAATGTCATAAATAAATGGATCATTTACTCTTAAGTTTTTATAGCGATAACTTCTCTTAGATTGAGAAGCATCAATGTGCCAAAGGTTCCAGAAACCAAATTCAAACAACATTTCCTTTACATGTTTCAGCCAATCTAATTTATAGCATTCTGAATTTGTTAACATCTCAAATTATACTCCTGCAGACATTTAAAAATCTTGAGCAAGTAATACACATCCAAAATAATCTAGAGCTCATCTGGGCTTCATAGTGAAGTGGACATAAGCCAAATCGTAATTTTCTTTTTTTCACAATTGCTCCATTTTTTGGCAAAAGTAACAATCTTGTTAAAACATCCTTTCAGTTACGTCCAGAGCAGCAAATGATCGATGCCCCCAGGGCTCAGACCATATAAAATCACAGATTGGGCTCATGCCTGCAAGACTGGTGAGCTAGTTTGTGCCTATGTTTTGGCCAAAGAACAAGTTACTCTTACCTGGTAACGTTCTTTCGATGGGATGGTTCGACGACGTATTCCATATCTATGACATGTAATCACCACAGCTGTGCTGCTTCGGAAAATCTTCGGCGTCTGCGCCCTGCGTCGATGAGCCGCCCTCGAGGACCTCCTCCGACAGCCGACGTCATTGGATGTTCTAAGTAGGACGCACGACGCCCGTAGCCTCAGTTGTAGTTTTTTCCCAGAACGTGTGGCACCAGTCTTCTGCCAGTCTGACACACAAAGCCTTGCGGAAACGTAAGCTGCCATTGCATAAGAAATTCTGTAGCGGGGAAGGCAGGGAGGGAGCGATATGGAATACGTCGGACGATCCCATCGAAAGTATGTTACCAGGTAAGAGAGTAACTTGTTGTTCGAGGGGATTGGGTCCTCCGACGTATTACATATCTATGACAGGCTCCCAAAGCAGTACCAATGCAAGAAGGTGGGAAAAGAATTTAGAAAACAGAAATTTAGAATGCCCGATCAAATTGCGGAGTAAAGGACCGCCTTGCCAAAGGCCAGATCCTGCCCACGGATGGAATCTAGGGAGTAGTGACGTACAAAAGTATGTACCGAAGCACAAGTGGCTGCATCACAGATGTTACGAATAGGAACACCCCTCTGCAGGGGAGTAGAGGCAGCCATATCCCTGGTAGAATGGGCCAACAAGCCAACCGGTGGGTCCTTACCCGCCAAGCGGTAACACTCAGAGATAGCCAAAATAATCCAGCGAGACAAAGTCTGTTTCGTCACAGCTTGTCCCAAACGCTTTCCAGCGTAACCAATGAAGAGTTGATCATCCACTCTGACCCGGGACATGCATGAAATATAAAAGCTTAACGCTCTCCCAGGATCAAGCCTATGCAGCCTCTCTCCTCTTCCTTACCAGGATGTGGAGGAGGATAAAACGCCGGAAGAACAACCTTCTGGCCTAAATGAAATTCCGACACCACCTTCGGAAGAAAGGAAGGACGAACTCAAAGGACAACCCTGTCCTTCTGAAACACAGTGAAGGGTGGCTTAACTGAAAGTGCCTGTAACTCACTCACTCTGCGAGCAGAAGTGACCGCAACCAAAAATACAGTTTTAAGAGTTAACAGTCTCAAAGGGCATGAATGCAAAGGCTCATACGGAGCATCCATCAGAAACTTGAGAACAAGGTTCAAATCCCAACCGGGCACCTGGAAAGGTGACGGAGGGAAAACATTAGTGAGCCCTTTCAGAAACTGAGAAATTTAAGGAATTTTAAAATAGGAACACTCTTCAGACGAGCGCTTAAATATGGACAACGCCGCCAGGTAACCTTTAACGGTACCCACTTGCAAGCCCCTGTGGGCCAAAGAAAGCAAAAGAGAGAACCATGGGAATGTCACATGCAAAAGGATCCACATTCTTAACCCTGCACCAGTTGCAGAACTTATGCCAACGGCAACGGTAAAGGGACTTTGCTGCGGGCTGTCTGGCCGAGAGCAACACCTCCATCACGTCTTCAGGGAGGTCCCAATCCTTATACCTCAACCTTTCAGAAACCAAGCGTGAAGGTTGAGGGATCTGACCTCTGGATGGAGAACCTGACCCCCCCCACCCCCTCCCGTGACAGCAGATCGTCTCGGTAGGGAAGACGACATGGAGGGCAGATGGACAAGTCGAGAAGGTCTGGGTACCACGTCCTCCGGACCCACGCCGGAGCAATGAGGATCAACCGGGAACCGAACCTCTGTAACCTCCGCAGCACTTGCGGAATGACGGGGCCTGGAGGAAACGCGTACAGCAGTGGGAATGACCACTCCACCACAAACGCGTCTCCTAAGGCTCCTTTTGGAGGAAATTCCCACAAGCAGAACTTCTCGCACTTCCGGTTGACACTGGAGGCAAAGAGATTCGCTTGAGGGGTCCCCCACAGGGCGAAGATCTCCAGGAGAATCTCCTGAGCCAACTCCCACTCGCGAGTGATCGCGCTCTGCCTGCTCAGAGCTTCCGCCGTCTCGTTTTCGTCTCCGGCCAGATGAACTGCAGAGATCGAAACTTCCTGCTGGATTGCCCAGAATCAGAGCTGCATCGCCTCCCTGCACAGAGGAAGTGACCCTGCCCCCCCCCCTTTTGTTGAGGTAGAGCATGACCACCGTGTTGTCCGTCAGGATCAGGACATTCTTCCCTCGCACAGTCAGCAGAAAAGCCTTCAGGGCTAGCCTGACGGCCCTCAGCTCCAACAGATTGATATGGAGTCTGGACTCCGACAGAGACCAACGAACGCTGACTCAACTCGTTGGCATGAGCTCCCCATCCCGTAAGGGATGCGTCCGTCACAATAGTCACCTCCAGCCAGGGTACCCAAAATGGAGCCCCCTTCATCAGATTGTCTTCGACGGTCCAACACAGAAGGTCCTGGGTGACCGAGGACGGCACCTGAACAGGGTCCGACAACCTGCCGGAGGACTGAGACCACTGGAGCTTGAGTGCCGATTGCAAAGATCTCATTCGCAAGCTGGCCTCTGGCACCAGAAGAATGCAGGATGCCATGAGGCCGAGCAATCTCAAGACCTCGAACGCTGGGAGACTCTGGGCAAGCTGAAACTTGTGCACCATCTGCTGAATGTGATGAGCCCTCACCTGGGGAGGAAAACGCTGCCCCAGGGACGTGTCGAGCACAGCTCCGATGTACTGGAGCCTCCGAGTTGGTGTCAAATGGGACTTCTTTAAGTTGAGGGAGAAGCCGAGCTTGTGGGGGGAGTGGCAGGTGACTGACAGATGATCCAGGACTTGCTCGGGAGAGCGCGCCCTGATCAACCAATTGTCCAGGTAGGGGTAGACGTGAATCCCCCTTTCCTGAGGTGCACTGCCACCACTACCATGAGCTTGGTGGTGAAGACCCTCGGGCGGAGGTCAATCCGAACGGCAGGACCCGAAACTGAAAGTGCGAGTCGCCAACCGCGAACCTCAGGTACTTCTTGTGCTTTGGATGTATCGGCACATGAAAATAAGCGCCCTTGAGGTCGAGAGACACCAACCAGTCCTGAAGTTGAAGGGCCTGGAGGACTTGAGAAAGAGTAACCATCTTGAACTTGTCCTTCCTGAGGAGTTTGTTCAAACCGTGCAAGTCCATGATGGCTCTCAAACCCCTGTCTTTCTTGGAAATCAAAAAATAAGGGGAATACCATCCCTTGTTCCTCTCCGCTACAGGCACCAGTTCTATGGCACCTTTCTCCAGCAGGGATTGAATTTCCTGCGCAAGGAGCGGATCCGGACTCTTCAAAGAGATTCCCCGGTCGATTGTCTTGAGGCCTCTGCTGGAAAGGAAGACAGTAGCCGTGAGTTATGATCTCCAGAACCCACACATCTGAAGTAATGGCGCGCCACTCTGCAAGATGCTGCGCCAGCCTTCCCCCAACCGGCGAACCATGGGACATGGCATCATGACTGAGCTGAAGCGGCTGCGGCGTTGCGAGGCAACAGCCCGAGCGGCCTTGGCACCTCGAGTACCTTGTTTTCCACCTCTGGCTCTCCTACGGTGGCCCCTTTGACTGTCAGCTCCTCTCGCTTTACCAAAGGAGGAGTAATAACGAAAGGAACCTCCTCTCCATTGCTGTCCCCTAAGACGAAAAGGCGGAGGTTGGCGAACTGCAGCGCCCAACGACTTCGCTGCAGCTTTGGAGGTCTGCAACCTCTCAAGGCTCTCGTCAGCCTTGCGGACAAAAAGATGTTCCCAGTCAAAGGGCATGTTGAGGAGCCGGGCCTGCACATCAGGAGCAAACCCCGAATTCCGCAACCACGCAAATCTGCCTATCACGGTGCTCGCCGCCATGGACCGGCTGACACAATCTGCCATGTCCAAACCTGACTGAAGGGCCTCACACATGGCATCCTTGCCATCCTGAACCATGGCAGGGAAACCACCCCGTTCGTCCCCTTCGGGAATATGTTCAGCCGCGAAGGAAACAGTTCCACAGAGTGTGCGTGAAACGTGACAAGGCACAAACGGAGTTGGCCGCATGAAGCGCCATACCCCCTGAAGAAAACATTTTCTTCGCCCAGCCGTCAAAACGCTTGTCGTCCATATCAGGAGGGATGGTAGGATACGACGCCTGCTTTGCTAGGGCCGTAGCCGCCTGCACCACCAAACTCTCCGGAGTGGGGTGCTTGGTCAAGTAGCAGGGGTCATTACTGGCTGGGCAGTATTTTCGCGGCAAAGACTTGCCCACTGCCGGAAGACTCTCCGGAGCAGTCCAAGCCGCGGCCACCCTCCTCTGTAGAGCCATATGGAACAGCAGTACCAAGTCAGTTGGTGGACCTTGGTCGAGGATATCCGTAAGGTCATCCTGAAGAAAATCCCCTGGGGGAGCAGACCATCCGAAGTACTCTGACCCTGGACATAAGGCGCCGGTACGAGGAGTCGGCATGAGTGCCAGGCTCAGGCCTACAAAACTCCACCTCCGGAGAGGTGTCCAGCCCACTGGCATCGTGCAGGGACTGCCGCAGGTCCTCAATTTGGCTATGGCCCGAGAGAATCTCGTCCGGCACCGTATCCGGAACCATGCCATCATCAGAGCCCTCATGCACCTCTGAAATAAAATCAAGCTGGCGGTAAGAAGGCACAGAATGTGGAACAAAGCCATGCTTGACCTTTGCCAGAGCCTTTCTAGGTGGTTCCACCGAGCCTCGGGGAACCCCCGTCGAAACAGCCTCGAAAGGCGTCGAATGATGGCGTCGACACAGTCCTCAAGGCCGGAGCCCGAAGCGTGTCCCTCGACAGCCAGGGCGCTGATGGCGTCTACGACTTCTTGGGAGGCGGGCCTCGAAAGAGTCAGTCGACGACCTCGGCGCCACCAGCGTCGACATCTTCCTCAAAGACACCACAGGTGCACACGGTCTCGAGCACGTTGAGGACCGGGACCTGGAACGGGCATGAAGAGAACGATTCCCCTTGTCCGAGCGGGACCTCTCCCGCGAATCGTGCCGACCACCCGAGCCCGAAGGCGTGCGAGCGATGTCTCTCGACCGATCACGACCGACCCCACTCTGAGACACGAATGGACCAGTGCCCTGCGATTCGAGAATCGCCAAAATTTTCTTCCCGAAGGAAGTCCATTCCTCCGGTGTCGCATGCTTGGTGGGGTAAGCGACCCGCCGACGGGCGGAGTACTCGGATGAGGACGGGGAAGGTGACCGATGACGGCGCTTCCGGGAGTTCCTCGAAGAGGCAGAGAAGTGGCGGGACCGACTCCGGGACCGAGACCCACTGCACTTCTGATGACGACACGGAGAGTCGCCCCTCGAATCGTCCGTCGAAAGCCCCGCAGACCTCAACTTCCGTGGCTTGGACACCTTACCTACCGATAACTACTTCTTGCGCTCCAGCAAGGCTTTGGACGTGAGCGACTGGCAGTCGACAGTCATCCGTGTCATGGGCCTCCCCGAGGCACCAGAGGCAGGCGTTGTGCGAGTCCGTTACCGACATCTTGGAACCACAGTCCCCCAACTTCTTAAAGCCCGGACAAGGTGTGGCAGACGAGGTAGACATCTTCACGAAGAAAGACTTCACAATACGAACAGGTTTGAAGAACCGAGAAAGAACAGAACTCCAAAGAGTCGAGGCGCGCCGAGATCTCCGAAGCGAACACGTTCGTGGAAAAAACGGAACTGAGGCTATGGGCGTTGTGCGTCCTACTTAGAACATCCAGTGACGTTGGCCGTCGGAGGAGGTCTTCGAGGGCGGCGTATCAACGTCATCGACGCAGGACGAAGACGCCGAAGATTTTCCGAAGCTGCACAGCTGTGGTGATTACATGTCAGAGATATGGAATACGTCGGAGGACCCAATCCCCTCGAAAGACACTCTACAGAGGTCTACATGTAAGGGATACATCACTCACAGTAATAGTATTTCTGATGCTTGTATCTGCTTAGATTCACATGCTGTGCATAGGCCGACATCTAGTGGAAGCTGCGGAGTATTACAGTTTGTTTTTCGAAACTCGAAAATGGGCGTCAACACAGGGCGTGCCAGTAATACTATCCCTAGTGTGACGTCCACTGTACCCAAGATCCCTCACGCGTCTAGGATCCTCAGATAGACAGAAAGGTAAGACTACAAGCAATCATGCGCCTTCTCTCAGAGGGGAGGAAGGGTGGGTCGCATGTGAATCTAAGCAGATACAAGCATCAGAAATACGATTACGGTGAGTAATGTATCCCTTCTGAGGCTTGTGGAATCTGCTTAGAACACATGCTGTGCATAGATTAGCGAGCAGTACCTGAAGGAGGTGGAATGTGAGAAGGGTCATGAGCAAATAAGTGTCTTAGAAGCGCTTGTCCCACTTGTGTATCTGCCTTGGAATGGGTGTCAATGCAGTAATGCGGAGTAAAAGTGTGAATAGAGCTCCAAGTAGCTGCTTTGCAAATGGTGTCAAGGGGTACATTTGCAATGAAAGCCAGAGTGGCCCCAATGCCTCTAGTAGAGTGGGCCCTTGGCGTAAAAGGCAGAGTCTTTTCAGAGAGTGAGTAACACAGCTGGATACAGTTAATAATCCACTTCGAGATGGCACCTTTAGAGACCCGATCCCCCTCTCTGCCTGTAGCTACGGAGACAAACAGTTGATCTGTTTTCCTTAGCGGTCTGGTTTTATTTACATAGTAGAGGACCGCCCTACGCACATCTAGGGTGTGTAGTTTCACCTCAGCCGAGCTTTGCGGGTTCTGGAAGAAAGCCGGAAGCTCGATGGACTGGTTTACATGGAATTTTGATATAAATTTAGGCGAGAACCTAGGGTGTGTGCGTAAAACCAGTTTGTCTTTATAGATAGTAAAGAAGGGATCCTGCACTGACAGAGCCTGAATTTCACTGACCCTTCTTATAGAAGTAATAGCTACTAAGAAGGCCGTTTTATAAGTCAGGTGTTTGAGACTGCTCTTATGCATGGGTTCAAAAGGGGGGCCCATGAGCTTGGCTAGCACCACATTAAGGTCCCACCCTGGTGGTGGGTTTGAAATAGGAGGGTGAAGTCTCTTTACTCCTTCCATGAAGGATTTAACTACTGGTACTTTCCACCACGAAACCTTGCTATGGAAAGTGGTGTAAGCCGAGAGGGCTGCCAGGTGTACTTTCAGTGAGTTAAAAACCAATCCTGCATCTAGCAGGTGGAGCATGTATGTAACAATAGTGGAAGGAGTGCAATCAACTGGGTTGATTTGTCTACTCTGGCACCAGATAACGAACCTCTTCCACTTGTCAAAGTAACAGTGCCTTGTGTTTGGTTTCCTAGATTCCTTTAGGATGTCCATACACCTCTGTGGTAAATTGAGGTGTCCAAACTCTATGACCTCAGGAGCCATGCTGCCAGGTTCATTGAGTTGGGTTGCTGGTGCACTGTTTGACCTTGGTGCTGGGACAGTAGGTTGTACCAGGCTGGAAGTTTGATGGGCTCGCACACCGCCATCCTGCGTAGGTGTGGGAACCACGGTTGTCTTGCCCACATGGGAGAAACTAGGACGAGCGTCATCGACTCCCTGTTCATTTTGTTCACCACTTTCCTGATGAGGAGTTGGTGGAAAAGCGTACGCAAACATCCCTGACCAGTTCATCCACAGGGCGTTCCCCTGGGAGTCTGGTTGGGGGAACCTGGATGCAAATCCTGGGCATTGTCTGTTTTCGCTTGTGGCGAATACGTCTATAGTGGGGAAACCCCACTGAGAGAAGAGATCTTCTACGACCTCTCTGTGAAGAACCCATTCGTGTTCCTCTGGGAGGGAGTCTCTGCTCAGAGCATCCACTAGGGAATTAAGCTCCCCTGGAACATGTTGTGATGACAGGAAGATGTTCCGTCTGAGTGCCCATATCGAGATTTTCTGGGCAAGCTTGGACAGATTTGGCGAGCGAGTCCCTCCTTGCTTGTTCAGGTAGAACATGGCTGTAGTGCTGTCCGTCCGGATTTGCACTGACAGGTTTAGTAGGTGGGGCTCGAACGCCTGAAGCGCTCTGAATACTGCCAGAAGCTCTAGCAGGTTGATGTGGTTCTTGGCCACTGAGTGAGACCAGAGACCCTGAGCTGTGTGGTGGAGATGGTGAGCTCCCCACCCAGTCAGACATGCATCTGTAGTGACTACTGCCTGTACTTCGGGATCGTAAAAGGGTTTTCCCCTGTGCGAGATTTTCTCTTGTCCACCAGTGAAGGCTTTGTACCAGTGTTGGCGAAACGACCACTAGATCGTCCCACTGACCACTTGCCTGAGACCACTGTTTCGCCAACCATTCCTGCATGGGACGCATGCGCGCGTGGGGGACCAGGTAAATGCATGACGCGATCATGCCCAGTAAACGCATTGCTTTGCGTACCGTTATTTGTTGACCGGACTGATAATGCGGAATTTGCAGTAGTATATTCCGAATTCTTTCTTCTGAAGGAAAGGTCAACCCTTCCTGGGTATCCAGGATTGCTCCTAGGAATTGTTTTGAGGTGCTTGGCACCAGGCTTGACTTCTTCTCGTTGATTGAGAAGCCTAACTCGTGGAGGAGGTTGATAGTCCTTTGAATGTTTGTCCTGCAAATTCCTGGGGTTTCCCCCGTTATGAGCCAGTCATCCAGATAAGGGTACACTGGGATTGCCTCCCTGCGTAGGTGTGCAGCCGCCACCGCCAGTACCTTGGTGAATACCCTTGGTGCTGAGCTATCCCGAAGGGCAGTACCTTGAATTGGTAGTGCCGACTGTCCACCTTGAAGCGCAAGTACTTTCTGTGCGCTGGGAACATGGAAATATGAAAATAAGCATCTTTCATATCCAAGGTTGCCATGTAATCCCCCTTTTTTAGGAGGAGGATTACCTCTTGTAGCGTGGTTATACGAAATTTTTGGGGCTTGACATACTTGTTGGCAGGCCGTAAATCCAATACTGGGCGCATTGTCAAGTCTTTCTTTGGCACAAGGAAGTAAGTTGAATAAATACCCTTGTTTACCTGGTGTCCCAGGACGAGTTCTATCGCGTCCTTTTGTAGAAGAATGGCGATCTCCTCGAGGAGAATCTTCTGATGTTCTAAGGAGTGTACTCTTTGTCGTGGAGGATGGTTCCGGGGACGCTACAGTAGCTCTATACAATATCCCGTGGATACTGTTGACAGCACCCATCTGTCTGATGTGATCCCTTCCCAAGCCTGGGTGAAGTTTGAAATGCGTCCCCCTACTGGGGTTGCGTGAGAAGGGACCCTGAACTGAGCGTCACTGCTTTGGTGGAGGCGTGCCGCTTCCCTTGCTGGGGCTGCCTCTGCCTTTACCACAACCTCTTCTATTACCTCTGCCGTAACCCTGGGTAGACTGTTGGTTGTTGTTCCACTGTGTACCCTGCCCCTGGGAATAGTTAGATCCTCTCTGGGAATTTTGGCCGCGTGGGCGACGAAAATTACTATTCCCTCTCTGGTTAGGGGGTTTATTGGTTAACTGACCAAGGGATTTGAGTGTCTCGTATTCGTCCTTGGCATTTTTCAGTGCGTCTTCGACCGCCTTACCAAACAGATCGGCTTCCACCGGTTTGTCTAACAATGATGCCCGATTTTCTGCCTTAAAACCAGACTGCCGTAACCACGCGTGTCTCTTGATAAAAGTACCTTCTGCTATCAATCTGCCTGCGTTGTCCGCGGCGTCGAAGGTTGCTTTCAAAATGCAACCAGACACGGCTCTACCCTCTGCGGAAATCCGAGCTAATTGGCCCTTTAACGGTTGAGGAGAAGAGGCTATGAGAGCCGCGACTTCTTCCCACTGATGGCAGTTGTAGCTGGCCAACAGGGTGGTGGAGTTAGCAATCCTTGCTTGATAGGCGGACGTTGAGGCTACCTTCCTGCCAAAACCGTATAGTTTTTTGCTCTCCTTGTCGGGAGGAGCTTCTGACGAAGACAAGGGTGTCCCAGCCCTCTTACGAGTGTTGGTGACAACTAGGGAGTCTGGCTTAAGATGTCCTCTTATATAGAGAGGGTCAGACTGAGCTGCCCTGAAAAGTTTTTCAACCCTGGGATTGACTGCTCTGGTGAGGTTTGGGTTCACTAGGGACGGATCTATTCTCCGCTGAATGGCTTTAAGGATAGGGATGGTCTGGGCAACAGGCCTCCTTTCTCCCACTAACTTTTCTGCGAAGTCCCTTTCCTCCTGTACACCGTGGGTGTCAATGTGGAAATGTTCCGCTGCGCGAGCGAGAACCTCATTTAGGAGGGGTTGGTTATCGACCGGGGAGTCAGTAACCGGGGCTTCGTTCTCTACCGGGGAATCTACTCTGTATGTTTCCGGGTCATCCTCTTCTTCCTCCTGGTCCTCATCATCCCCATAGTAGGCCGTCCCGGTTTGCTCGTCTATCAACCCAAAATCTTGGTCTTCACAAAAGGAAGCCTCTCCTTGATACCGTGAGTATGGTCTTGCGTAAGGTTGTACCTCGAAGGGTTCTGATCTCATTGGAGTCAAACCGGGCCTTCTTACTCGGGGGGATAGGATCAGTAGAGCCTGAGGGTGTGGCCCCTTGTGGATCATACGAGAGGAAATGTTCTGGATTTTTATCATAAAAATCAGCCAAAGAAGACATTCTTGACATGACCCTATCTATGTCTTCACTGGACCATTTTTTGGAACTGGGAATGACTCTCTCAGCAAGTCTATGGGATTTATCTTGAGTAGCTTTGCTGGTTGTGGACCTATCAGCAGACCTGGGCTTGTCTGTCTGTCTAGGGGGGTGGAGTGTTTCACAGGTTTCTTCTGCTGTTTTCCCCCCTCCCCGTGCGTAGAAAAAGGTTTTCCCTGTCCCTTAGTGGCTCCGGAGTTTTTCGACGCCTGGCATCGGGAGAGGTGTCCCTGTCCTTCGAGCGTGGGGCCTCGCGGGCTTTAATTGCGGGCTATGACTCCTGGAGCGCGGCCTGGGGGTGGAAGTCGTCTTCGTCTTCCGACGATCGAACTTCTGTTAGCCTAGGGAGCGAGGCACTCTTGGCAAGAGTGGATGATTGCCTGGAGTCATGCGGCGATCTTGATCGAGAGCGCCCAGAGGACACCGAATCGGACCGTTCTGTCTGTGCCTCTTTCCGAGAACTCGACGTCGTCGAGTCTCGGTTGGACTTAGTGTGTTTAGTGTGTGTAGTATGTGAAGCGCTTGTGTCGCCGGGGGTCTTCCCCATAGCCGCCCTGCCGGACGACCTTCCGAGGTCGGGGACCTGCGCTCGGCTGTCTTTCGACGCCGTAATGCCCTGCCGTCTGAAAGTACGGCGTCGCTGCCATCGCTGAAGGCGCCCTCCGCTGCCATGGCCGCCTGCCTGGCGTAGTGGGCCCAACACTTCGTCGAACAGTCCTTAAGTGTCTTAGGTTTAAACCTACTACACGCTCTGCAGTTCGCTTCAGGGTGGTCCCTCGGCAAGCAGAGATTGCACGTGGCGTGCCTGTCGACCCAAAGGTATTTGCGATTGCACTTGGGGCAGAATTGAAAAGGGGTACCCTCCAAACGCACCTTGAGGCAGCGGGCTGTTAAGTGTAGGAAATGTATAAGGTGTACCTATATACCAAGAGTGTAGAGTATGTACCACCCCCCACTCTCCCTACTTGCAGGGCCTAGGCCAGCGGCCTTCCGAGGCCCAAATCCGTCGTGCAGCAGCCGACGGTCGATTTCTTCTCCAGCCGGCGTCGAGTGTCAAAGTTCGACGTTGGGGTGGGAAAGGATGTCAATAGATTATTATTTTAAATTCTAGCAAAAGTATGGCTAAGGCCAGGGGACTCCGCAAAATGCTTCCGACCAGTATCGCGGAAAAAAACAATCCGAGGATCCTAGACGCGTGAGGGATCTTGGGTACAGTGGACGTCAAACTAGGGATAGTATTACTGGCACGCCTGTGTCGACGCCCATTTTCGAGTTTCGAAAAACAAACTGTAATACTCCGCAGCTTCCACTAGATGTCGGCCTATGCACAGCATGTGATCTAAGCAGATTCCACAAGCCTCAGAAATACCAGTTACAATTTGCCTTGATCCTGATCCCTACATTAGCAATAAAAGAAACCCGATGAATAACTAATGTTCAAATTTAAAAACAAATTCATAATTCTAGATTTAGGTCACATCAAAGTGGCTATTTTAGCAGTGTTCATTCGAAGGCAACGGTTCTTGCTAAATTTCTCAAGGGCTACCAGTGGTTTCTTGATTTACATTGATGTATTCGAAAAAAACCACAACATCTCTGTACAGCAAGACCCCCAACCTTCCTGTCGCCAATCGGCAGAGCATTGAATTCTTATTTCGGCCAGGTTATTGATCTAGAAAAGGAAGAGGAAGGGGGGGACATGGACAGAGCCTTGCTAAACTCTAACACCAACTTCATACTGGTCAGTGAACTCCCCTCCTTGTGCAAACCTGACCTTAGTAGAGTTATTATTGTACATAGTATCCACAGCCCAATCTAGATAGATTGGTCAGGTCTCAGGGTTCCACCCATAGTATAACAAAGCAGCCGTAATAAATATTGGTTTGTTACTGCCTCAGTGTCTTCAGTACCCCCTTGAAGATCAGATCTATCCGTTAGGAAAGATTCTTTTTGCTACTTTTATCCCATAGTCTACTATGGGACTTTCTTTTTGCTTCGTTTTGGCTGTTCGCCTGAAAGGCAAGTAAAGCCATGCGTTGAACTAAGTTTTATTGGCAATGGGACAAATCCAGGAAATGTGTCCCCTCTCCCCAAGAGCGAGCCACTCCCTTTGTGACTAGGGATGCGATTCCATTAAGCTTACCACCCACTAGGGGACAGCTCAAGTAGGATCTCACTGGGGGTGAAGCCACATTAGAGGACAGGTAATCACCTAAACAGGGATATGCATTATCCTTCCTGGTCTCAGTAACCCAATTGCTGTGTTGGTTGTATGGGAGTTAAACTGCGTAATAACGTGCAACTTCCTACACGAACAGCTGGTATGGCTTCTGACCCTTTTAGGGCACCAAGCAAAACTAAGAGGGGAGGACATATAATAGGCTCACCCCTTTATTGTGTGGAGGATAAAGACCCATTCAGCATCCCTACATGGAAGGAGAGTACCTTGTGGAGCTACACAGGAGGAGAGGTCTCGTCCTGGGAGGTATGGCAAGAAGGAAGCCCAAACTCGGCAGATCGAGACACAGACAAGCCCACACACACACGGCAGCCCTGACATGACATGCCTGAGAAACCCACCCCGGAAAGTCTCAAGCCGCGGAGGGAGCCTGAGCTTCAAACGAGACACGATGCAGAAAGGCAGCAGGGAGGGAGCGAGAGCGGCATCAGATGCTGAACACCGGAAGAAAGCCTAATGGAACGTCTGCCCGGAGAAGCACTGCAGGAGGCCAAAGGCGCTCAGTTGCTGCAGGGGAGCAGGAGGGGGATGGAAAGGCCTGAGAACCAAAAGGCAGGGTGTGAAACAAGAGACCACATGGAGGGATAAAAACCAAGTGATAACTACCTGGAGAAATACCCCAAGGAGGGCGGTGAGACCAGAGACCTGCAAGAGGGGGTGACAGATGCAATAACCCAAGGTAGGAAGACAGAGACCCCCAAGGTGGGGAGACAGAAAGTAGGCCCCCACTGTGGGGTAAAGACCAGGAGGTAGCCAACTAGAGAAAGCACAACAAAGTTCCTTGGCGGGGAAACCAATATGAATACCTGCTCTGGACTTAGGAACCAGGCATTCTCCATAAGAAGAAAACCGGAGACTGAGAGAATGTGCCTGACAGAAACCAAGGAAGAAGAGACTAATCTAAGATGGACACACCCAAAGGAGGGGAAACTTAGAGACATTTCGAACTGTGGAACAGGGCAAGGAACCCCTTTGTTTTTGTAAAAGAGGTATCTGGGTAGGGTCCGAAACTACTACGAGGCTAATGATCGGATATCTTGTGTCAAAAGACCCTGCATCATTCATGGACTTTTCAATAAGGAAATAACTCTTAATTAAACAACTTTCGAACACTAAATATGGGAACTTATGATGCATTCAAATCACTAGTAAAACTATATATGCATCTATAACTTGTTCCCTACTTGCGGACAAACTTTGAAGCACTAATCCTCTAGAGATATTGGGCTTAATTATCTTGCATTATGTTGTTTGCACATGCTAACTGTTCTTAATTTGTTTTCACATGTTAATTATTCTCAATTTGCTCTCACAATGTGTTGAATGTCCCTTTCTCGAATGTAAACAGTCATTCAGAACAGATTTATGTTATTGTATTTTTTGTACCTACACATTCTAGCCACTCACTTCACAAAGCAGTAAAATATATTTTATGTATTGCTCGTACATCTTATTTCTTTACAAATTGTATAAAAGTTTTGTTTTGAGATTATGGTAATATATACCTAATGGTTAATTCATTCCGCGATTGCTAAAATTAGGCAACACATGTCTCGTCTTCTTTAAACAAACCAAGAGAACAGGCCAAACACTCTGGTTGGCCTGTTTCTTTTGAAACTTTGTGGTTACTACAAAAGAGTAAAGGTACAAACCCTGTTTCATAGGGTCCGAAACTGGTCACCATTCATTTGTTAGGGCACAAGCCCTTATTGTACCTTTGTTAGAGTTAGACTTGTTTTCTATTATAGTGGTAAGGACAGAAATCAGACTAGAACTAGCCTTTCTTGCATGCTAGCATACACTTAACTTACCGTGTCATCAAGGCCATCAATATGCAATACCACTGTTTTGGCACGTTTATTTGTAGTCCCCAGGAAAAATTGAGCTTTCCGCCTTCGGGAATTAATCTCACTTGCACTCTCATACTCCGTGTTGCTGGAAGACTGAAGAATTTCATATACTTCATTGGACAAAAATTTTGTGTCTCCGGGACTAGTAGACCTGATTTAAAAAATAAAAAAAAACAATGTTTGAGAAGAAGCTAAAGTTACAATACCTTCAACTATATCCACATATTGATATTTTATTTGTATTGCGCTCGTACACAAGTGTTTCAGAGCACGACGAGGCAAATGAGGGGACCAGGGGAGAACAACGATCTTACTAGGCCCTGTGACATTGAAAACGCACAAGAGCATGGGAGAGGGAAAGGGCAAAAAGTGAAAGGGGGGGGGGAAGCGGTGGAAAGTGCTGAGCAAAAGGAATAAAAATAAATATAACAAATAATAAAAACACAAACAGCAGTAGTGCAGCCAGGAAGTAAGGCGACAGACAGGGTGTGTCTGGTAAGTGTAGAAAAACAAGGAGGGTTTTGGGGCGGGGGGTGAGGGACTGTAGGGTTACAGATACAGATCCAAGTGCAGGGGAATGCCAGAAGGCAGTGCAGGTGGGTGGCAGGGTGAGCAGGTACCCAAGCCCGAAAATCAGAGGTTGACCAGGTGCACGATGCCGAGACAGAACAGATCAGCAGGGGAGAGGAGGAGAGAAGGCAGAAGCAAAGAGGAAGGTCTTGAGGTGCTTTCAGAACCGGAGATGATGCTCCAAATTTCAGAGTGGCAGTGAGACTGTTCCAGAGGGAGCCCCAGACGATGACAGATCTACCCCCAGCTCGTTTCTTTGAAAAACGACTTACCCTGAGGGAGTTGGAGGTGGAGGAGCGAAGAGCGCAGGAGGGAAGGTATTTACAGAGGGGGAGCTGAAGGTATTTTGGGCCCAGGCCCCAGAAAGCCTTGTGGACAATGCAAAGGCTCTTTAATTTAATCCTTGCATCCACTGGGAGTCAATGGAGAGATTTCAGGGCTGGAGAGATACAATCCCAGGGCTTGAGGCCAAGGACAAGTCTCACAGTCCTGTTCTGGATAAATTGCAAAGGGTGAAGAGTGGAAGCATGGAGCTTTAGAAAGAGGCTGTTGCAATAATCCAACCTAGAGAGAACCAGGCCAGGGCTTGAGAGACAGTGAGCTTCTGGGGGAAGGAGAGGAAAGGCAGAAGACCTGAGGAGGTCAAGTAGGAAGTTTGACTTTTTAGAGACATCAGAGATGTGGGCAGAGAAGGAAAGCATGGAGTCAAAGATGACCCCGAGGTACTTAGCCTCGCAGGTGGGGGTAGGATGAGGGCCAAGGGAGGCCGGCCAAAGAGTGACTGGCAAGGAGGGTGAAGGTGTGCCGATGAGGATCTCAGTCTTGCTTGCATTTAGGCAGAGATCATTGGCGGCACACCAATCCTGAATGGCAGATCAGCAGTTGTAGATGAGCGAAGGAGAAGAGGTGGCGAGGGAAGCCTGAAAATGAGTGGAGTGTCATCAGCATAGCACTCAGAATTTGAGCATAAAATGGCAATGCGGTGGGTGAGAATTGCCAGGTATTGGTTAAAGAGCCAGGGTGAGAGGTTGGACCCTGGGGGAACACTGCAGGTAGAAAGGGAGATAGAAGAAAGGAAGGGTCGATCAGCGAGGAAAGAGGTCAGCCAGGCCAGAGCCTGATCAGCGATACCCAGGTTGTCATGGAGACAGTTGAGCAGGATGGTATGGTTGACCGTGTCAAAGGCAGAAGAGAGATTGAGTAGGATGAGGACAGAGGGACTGATGGTCATGGAGGCAGCCAACACAATCTGAATGAAGGTAAAGCTGCGAGATGGCCAGCTTTTTCCAGGAGGTTGCGCAGAAAAGGACTAAAGGAAATTGGGCGATAGTTGGCCTGGCAAGAAGGATGAGCTGTGGGTTTCTTGAGAAGAGGATGCATAAGAGTGCTTCAAAGGAGATGGGAAGGCTCCTGAGGCAAAGGAGAGGTTGCAGAAATCAGCCAGTGCAGGAGCGAGCCTCCAATGACACGCTTCATGGCCCGGATGTCTGAGAAGGTAGGTGGCAGCATTGGGGTAGGCTTGGCCTCAGGGAAGAGAGAAAGAGGGAGGGATTGCTCCAGGAGAGAGAGGTGGTCAGAGGGATGGAGAGGGGGGGGGGTCATAGGAGATCCAGACATCAAGTGTGTGCCCTACAGTCAGGCAAGAGGGGAGGATGGTAAGGGAGAGGAAGTCACAGCGGTCACGGAAGAATAAAGAGGAGGAACAAGGAGTGTTGAGATGGATATTGAGGTCACCAAGAATGAGTTGAGTGGTTGAGGCCAGGAAGGAGGAGGAGAAGTCCGCCCACTCAGAGAGAAAAGGAGGCCGGTAGATCACAGTCACGTTAAGACAGCAGCTAGGAGAGAGCGAAAGCCTGCCGACAAGGCATTCAAAAGAGGAGTATCTCTGTGTAGGGATGATAGAGGCAGGAATCCACTCAGTAAAGATCAGGGCTATACCCCCTCCAGACCGGGTGGATCTGGGTGCGGAGGGGAACTTGTAGCCATCAGGGAGGAGAGTGTCAAAGCTTGTGACAGAGCTGGCCGTGAACCATATCGCGGTAAGACCGAGGACATTGAGGTCAAATTCTTCCAGGATGTGGCATGTGTCAGATGAGTGTTTGACAGAGCGAGAGTTGAGTGGCAAGATGAAGGTTGCCAATGAAGGCATGCACCCTGCAAAAGCATGTGATATCCAATTGACCAGAATAATGGACACACCCCAGTAGGGAATGTGACTAAGTGATAAATTGCAAACAACAAAACTTTACATAAAATAAAGCAAGCAAAGTACTCTACTGCCCGAGAGCGCTCTGCCAAACAATACACAGGCAGCCCTTTAAAAGGACACAGCGTCATCATCCATGTTTCATATAAGGTACAAATTCTAACATTTGATTGGAAACGGCCCTATGGAACAGTTGATACTATGAGGGAGTTAGAATGCTCATTGGTTGTCGCTTTTCCAGTTGCTTCATGCCCACGTGGGTCAACTTGGCTCTCCTCTGCGGTGTGAAGGTCAGGGTGAAAGTGAAGTAGTTCTCTCTCTAAGCTAAGCAATAAAAACGAACAATTATAAGAATAATGGCTGTTATACAAATTCTCACATGAACGGGGGTATTAAGAAAAAATTGGTGATATATTGGTGTTTTGACCTCTCCACTTGGGATCCTCCGATACTTTTGTCCTAGGACCCAGGTGCCCTCCACAGATGCTGGGTCTGCCATCATCCTCGCTTAGAAGTCTCATGATATAGGGAGACATGCGTTTCTGTTGATAGGATATACTGCTGACTGGGATTAGGCCTGTAGTGGGTGTTCTGGAAGGGCGAACATGAGGGGGTCTGATAGTTATCAGCATGAAGGAGGGTGAGGGGTCAGGAACCGGAGGGGCTTGGCCTGGTAGGGTGGGAGTTGAAAGGGCACAGACATTTTAGTGGAAATGTATGGGCACTCGTTTTGGGAGTTTTGCCATGATTTCATGCTCTGCAGAGAGTAGTCTGGGGAAATGAGGCAGGACAATTGCAACAACAAATTATTGGACTTCCATGAGAACAAGGCTTGAGCAGAGCTGCCGAGGATGGGAGATGGTGGGGGGCTCGGGCTCTCTGTGCTGTGTGAGGCGCTGGGGATGAGGAGAGCCGGGTTTTGCAGGGAGACGACTTCTTGGCCTAGTAAAACGATGGTGCCTATTGAAACACAAAATGGCGTCTATGGCTAGGCAGTGGATTAGGTTTTGCAGATACATTTCTAGATTACATCACACGATCAAGTACGCTGGGGGCGGGGGTCTGTAGCCCCCCCCCGGCCCGTTTGCCTACACGTACTTCAGTCACAGCGGGAATAGTAAGGCAGGTGGAATTGGATCACCTCAACCCCAACACCAGCCTTAAAGACCTTCCAAGCAGGGGTACAAATCAGAAGTATGCCCTGCGGAGAAGAAGCCCGAGGTAGGGCAGAGGAGGAAGAAAGAGGGCAAGGTAGCCAAGGGGGAGAAAAGGGGACAGCAGGAGATGAAAGGAAATTGAGGCGAGGGAAGAGTCCATCAAAGAGGAGGAGATTGACCTTCGACCATGACTGTGCCATTTAGGTAGACATTAATAATGACTTTAGAGGAGTCAAAGGGAGCCATGAGAACTTCCGAGCGGCTCACTCCAATAATGGGAGAGGAAGAGACAAAACAGTAGAGATCATATGAAGAGTCCATAGATCTGGTGAACGAACAATTACCAGGTTACTCACCATAGTGACCACCTTACTCCTAGTCCATAGTCCATAGTCCCCTTTCCTCCATACTTATGGGACATCTCTCCGTCCTGTGGGACGGGACCACAGCACTTTGTAAAAAGCATCCACTTTTTTTAAAAACATATGTCCCTCCTCTCTTTCCTGCGCGGGGCCCGGCACGCGGCCGTAACCCCGCCCACCTTGGCTCCGCCCCGCGCATCGCCCATCAGTCCTTTTCTATCGCAGGGTCAAAGACCCATTAGCAATAACAGAAGAACCTTATTAGAGGGGACGGCGGGCGGGCGCATGGAGGAAAGGGGACTATGGACTAGGAGTACGGTGGTCACTACGGTGAGTAACCTGGTAATACTCCTACGTCCCGTCCCCTTTCCTCCATACTTATGGGAGATTCCCAAGAACTCCTTACAGGAACTATGGGTGGATGGAAATACCCCTTACTGAAACAGGTTCTTCAGTACAGCCTGGCCGAACGTCAACTCTAGAGCTCATATCGAGGCAGTAATGCTTACAGAAAGCAGATGGGGAGGCCCAAGTAGCCGCTTTAGCGATGGACTCCCAGAGAACATACTTCTGAAAAGCAACCGCGGCTGCCTTGCCTTGCACCTGGTGTGCATGGATACCTTTAGGAGGTTTCAGCTTTTGGACGGTGAAAGATTCTGTGATACAGGCGGTAATCCATCTGGAAATAGATGCCTTAGACGCCGGCCTGCCCTGAGGCTTACTGAAGGTCACAAACAGTTGGGAAGAGCTCCGAAGCTCGGAAGTCCTGTCGAGGTAGAACCTAAGAGCTCCTCGGACATCCAGGCAGTGCAGAACCCTTTCCGCCTCCGAGGCAGGGTTCGGAAAAAGACCGGAAGGGAAATCAACTGATTCAGATAGAATTCGGTCACTAACTTTGGTAGGAAAGCTGGGTTCGTCCGGAGGACTACCTTGTCCTTGTGAAAGACCAAGAAAGGGTGCTCCACCGACAATGCCTGGAGCTCACTCACTCTCCTCGCTGACGTAACGGCTACCAGAAATGACCCTTTCCAGGACACGTACTTGAGGTCAACCGTATCCATTGGCTCAAAGGGTTTATGGCACAGCGTCGTCAGGACTACATTTAGGTCCCAAGGCAGGTGCGGACTACGAAACGGAGGGTATAGGAATGTCAAGCCTGCAAAATGCCTCTTAACCACTGGGTTACTCAGAGAATAAGAGCATTGGTCTATAGCAAGATAAGCGGAAACCGCTGAAAGGTAAGTTCTGCATGACAGAACGTAAACACCCGACTCTGCTAGGGAGGACACGAAGGACAGCACCTTGTCAATCGTAGCCACCCTTGGATCCAACTGCTTTTCCAAACACCAACGACAGAACCTGAGCCATTTACTCCTGTATTGGGATCTGGTCGAGGATTCCCTGGCTGCCTGGATAAAACGCATGTTATCCATAGACAAGTTAAAATGCTCTAAGACTTGAACTCAGGCACCATGCCGCCAAGCTGAGCGATTGTGGGGAGGAGTGCCACATCTGCTGTTCCCCTTGATGAAGAAGATCTGGGGTTACTGGTAACCTGATCAGCAGAAACACCGACAGGTGATGAAGTTCTGAGAACCAAACACTGGCTGGCCACCACAGGGCCAAGAGCAGAAGCGAACAGTTCAAAGAGTTCTTCAGCTTCCCAATTGCTCGATGAACTAGAGGCAGAGGCGGGAAGGCGTAAGCACTCATGTTGTGCCATGGAATCTCAAGAGCATCCCCCAGAGAGGAGGCTCTCAGCCCCCCTCTGGAGGCATACCGAGGAAGCTTCTCGTTTACCACCGTAGCGAAGAGGTCCACCTCCGGTGTGCCCCAACGCAAGAAAATCCATGAGAGGATCTCCGCCTTCAACTCCCACTCGTAGCTGACCATTGTCCGCCGGCTGAGGGCATCCGCTGTGACATTCAGCTGGCCCGGGATGTGCACCGCAAGCAGCCAGACGCCATGAAGCATGGCCCACTCCTATATCTGGATGGACAGATCAACCAAAGGTGCCCACCCCGCAGGCAACAAAAAATTGTGCGGAAGGGATATCCGAGCATTCCGGTCATAAACTGACCGATAAGGATGCGCACAAGGCCAAGAAACCAGCCCTATACCTCAGGCCGATGAAGCAGCTGTAGGGGTAGCGTTCAAAATGGCCGCCGCGGTCGTGGCGGGAACGGGCGCCATTTTGTCATCACCTGAGGGGAACTGCGGCACGTGAGGAAGTGAGGCAGGGGTTCCCGTCGATTGATCAGGGGTCTTAACTCTAGCCTTAACATAAGGAACCTCGGCAGAGGCGGTACTATGAGGCCTGGAATGTTTCTGCGACATACCAACCGCCAAATTAGCCTTCTCAGGAAGGACCCCGGCGCTGCCGGTAAATGAAGAATTTCCCTTCTTTGCCCCCTCAACAGATCTGGTGTCAACCTTCACCGATAAAGCCTTGCCAGACCCTCAGAAATGTTGCTAGCTTTAGCCTCTGTACGAGGGACCTCGGACCCAGGTCCGGTAACAGCCTTACTCGTGCGGGCCTCGAACATCCGTTCGGTAGCACCAAGACCCACCAAGGCCTCGGGGCGCACCCCGGCATAAGAGCCGGTCGTCCAAATTACGGATACTCCTGGATACCCTGGAGACGAAGTTAGGCCGCAATCACCGACATCTTCGTGAAGACACGCAGCGCCAAGCTGATGCCAAAAGGAAGCACTCGAAACTGGAAGTGCTCCTGTCCCAAAGAGAAGCAGAGATATCTCCTTTGCGGGTTCCAAATCAGGATATGCATTTACGCGTCCTGAAGATCCACGACGCTGAGCCAACCGCCCATCTGCAAGTAGGAGCGAATCTGGCCGGGCGTGATCATCTTGAATTTCTCTTGGGGTAAGGAAAGATTGAACTGGGAAAGGTCTAGCCCGACAGCTGAAAAGGTGGGTTAAGGGGGTGGGGTAGGGGGTAAAGGTAAACGGAAGCCCCCTCGAGCGACTAACAAGACCCATCTGACTTCCGTGATGGTCTGCCACGCCTCCCAATGAGACGCAATGCGTCCTCCCACCGGGGTCTCGTGCGAGCGCGGAAAACCCTCATTTGGCAGGTTTATCGGTGGCGGTGCCACCTGAACCTGATGAGGAGGCTGAGGAGCGGGAGAAATACCGCATACGCTGTTGTCTACGGCGGTTATTCCCCGCAGGAGTATCCACTCTGCGATTTTTGCGGTCGAGGAACCCCCTAAAACCAGAGGAAGGTCGACCTTGCGACAACGACCTTTGAGTCTTGAAGGGAGGCTTAACCAGAACAGGCAATGATTTGGCCGTGTGAGTGCTGTCTTTGGTTTTGGTGAGCTCTACATCAGTAGAATAGTGAAAAAGCTCCTTACCATCAAATGGAAGGTCCAGGACCTTGTCTTGCACCTCCTTCGAGAACTTAGTGGCATGCAGCCATGCTTGCCGCAAGGTATCACCCCCTAGCATCAGACCCCGAGCCAAGGTGTCTACGTGATGAGCTGCAGCCTCCAGGAGATCCCGGGCCAAGACCCTGGCATCGGAAAGGCCTCCTCTGAAATCCTCCAGCTTCTCGACCGGAATATGCTCCTCAAACTCAGACAGACCTCTCCACATCCGCATGTTAGCTCCTGCCAAAATCAATTCTGCATTGGCCTGCCTGAGCTGCAAGGCCGAATTGGCAAAGATTTTCCTCCCTAGGGAGTCCATGAGCTTGTCCTCCTTTCCCAAGACCTGAGTCGCCGTCGCGGAGGAAGAAGCTGCAGGTCTGGATTGCAACGTGGCCGCAGCCACCACTGTGGAGGAGGGAGGCGGACAAGACGACAAGGCCACTTCTTCCGAGGAATGTAGCCTGTACCTCGCGTCAATCTTTTTATTTACAAAATGTCCCGAGTGTGGCTTTTCCCAAACTCTTCGGACCTCGGCCAGAACGTCGTTCTGCAAAAACAGGCCGGTACGCTCCAAAGGAGACAAGGTGAACGCCCCAGAAAGCACACCCTCCTGCGGGGCAGGTGCCTCGGGCACCGGAACATCTAAGAAGCTCATCATGTCCAGTACCCGGTCATGGAAAGCTCTGGTAGAGCGGGGCAGGTCCTCGTTGTCCTGATCACCTTGAGGGTCATCTGACAGGTCCGGCTCTTGCTGAGCTGAGTCAGGCACTGCCTTGTCCACTGGGGACAATGGTGGCACAGGCGGAAGCGCAGGGGGAGGCACCACAGGCATGGGATGCGCCGGCGGAACCACCGACGGAACGGGTGGAGCCGGAGGCACGGGTGGACAAATCTCCTTGAAAAGCCCCTTGAAATACTCCCTCATGGGGTCGGTGCGCAGAAGCGCTTGAAATTTACCGAAAAAGGCGTCCTCAGGAGATTGTTTCGGAACCTGTGGAGGCCTCTCATGAGGTGGAAAAATCCAGGGACGCAACGGGGAAGGGTGCCACACAGGCCCTTCTGCCGACGTATCCACATAAATCAAGGGAGCCGCCCCCGCGGGCAACAAAACATTGTGCGGAAGAGGCATCCGGGCATTCCAATCATACATCGTCCGGTAAGGATGCGCACAAGGGACCTTAGGTTCACCCGAAGGACCAAACCCTACACCAGGGGCCGATGGCGTAGTTGTAGGGGTAGTACCTAAAATGGCCGCCATGGTCGTGGCAGGAACGGGTGCCATTTTGTCCTCATCTGAGGGGAACTGCGGCACGTGAGGAAGTGAGGCAGTGGTCCCAGTCGATGGATCAGGGGTCTTAATTTTAGCCTTAACGTAAGGAACCTCGGCAGAGCCGGTACTATGAGGCCTGGAATGTTTCTGCGACATAACAACCGCCAACTGAGCCTTCGAAGGAAGAGCCTCGGCACTGCCAGTAAAAGAATAAACTTTCTTCTTTGCCCCCTCAACAGATCTGGTGTCACCACAAGAGCGGGAACGGTGCGCTGTCACCGACAGGGCCTTGCCCGGCCCCTCAGAGCTGTTGGTAGCCTTAGCCTCTGTACGAGGGACCTCAGACCTACGCCCGGTAGAAGCCTTATCAGCACAGGCCTCGAACATGCGTTCCGTAACCTCAAGCCCAGCCAAGACCTCGGGGCGTACCCCGGTTTTATTTTTGAGGGAAGCCGAAAGAACGGCCTCAGAGCAAGCTCCGGTAACCCACGAGTCAGTAGAACTGGGTCTACACACAGCCCCCCACAGGAGAGGCCTCCGAGTGTACTCCGGTGATCACAGGCCCCTTATGGAGACCTTCGGAGAAAACTCCGGTAGAATTATTAGGCCCGACGGGCACCTCATGGCGAACCCCGGTAACAGAGCGATCAACGCCCCTCCCGGCTCGAGAGGAACCTGGGAAGGTATCCCCCCCGGCCGGGGTGCTCTGAAAATCAAAGAACTTACCGGGCGTTTTTTCTTCTTGTCGATGAACGCCTGAAAATGCTAAGGAGGAGTCCGTCCGAACACCACCTCCCACCGCTCCAACCGACGTTGAAGAGCCCGGACCGAAAGGGAGTCACAGTAAAAACAGGAGTCCCAACAGTGTTCGGACCCAAACACTCTAAACAAAGAGGATGGGGATCCGCCCTCGCGTAGCGACGGTGACACGAACAGTCTGGAAAATCTAGTTTAAAAGACAGACAGACTAGTAAACCAACGCTAGCGAGAGCCAGAGAGGGGAAAAACGGGAAGAAAATCTTAGAGGATGCAAGTGCGTCCGGCCCCGAACGTGCAGAGAAAAGGACTGATGGGCGATGCGCGGGGTGGAGCCAAGGTGGGCGGGGTTACGGCCGCGTGCCGGGCCCCATGCAGGAAAGAGAGGGACACATTTTTGAAAATAATTTGGATGCTTTTTACAAAGTGCTCCGGTCCCGTCCCACAGGACAGAGAGATGTCCCATAAGTATGGAGGAAAGGGGACAGGACGTAGGAGTAAGAAGAGGTCGGTGAGGGTCTCTCTGGAGGAAGAGCTGGAATAGGTGTCAGCGATAGGGAGACCAGGGTTGGAGGCCAACATATTTATTTTAACATTTACCGGACAACTAAACACCCAATGGCAACGGCAAAAGGCTTTGGTTGCAATTTACCAAGTGAAACCCAAACACCGCAATAGTAACGTCACACGCCCATGGATTGAAATTAAGTTTAATAAACCAACATTAAACTGTGACCCCGGAACTACCACTAAGGAACCGAGAGCCAGTACATAAGCTTTCCACAAGTCTAACTTCTGCATAAGATGCAAACCTATCACTTTGTTCATTACTTGTGCTTTGAATGTTGTATACATGTGTCCTAATATATAGATTGTTACAAACACATAGCGTTAAATTCACATAGGTGTGTTGGTTCGGAATCAGTTGGCAAGGGGAGCCAAATGTTGGTCCTGGTAGCTCTTGGTGTCAAGCTAACCAGGATCTTCACGGCCACAAGCAGGAGATGTATAGCCCACAGCTTTGATCAATTTCGATGCCTGCTAAATCAATATATGTAAAACTATGCACATGCAAAAATGCATTTTTAATTTCAATGTTTTCTGTGTGAGCGGTCTAAAGGTCTCATGCATTTAATTTTTCAAATTAACCTCTAGTGTCTCTTGACAGACTGATGGAGGTGCCCTGGTGAGGTGCCCCTTGCAGATGTCCCTCATCAGTTGTGTGGGCAGGCTGCCCTAGGATACACAACTAGTGCCGTTTCTTATTACGATGAACCAGTCAGGCAAGGGGTGCATCATTCAGAATTTAGCTCTGCTGCCCCCAGTCCCAACCACACCACCAACAATCCACCAGGGAAAGGTGGGGGAGGGAGGGGCGTGGGGGTTAGAGTTCTACCAGTAACTTTTGGCCATTTCCAGCACTGCCTAGGAAAGAGCCTTCTGTGCGTTTTGGGAGACACTGCTCTCATGCGCAAGGTCATGCGAGGCATCAAAACGAATATTTCTGGTGGACTTTACATTCCACAGCGGATTCTAAGTAGAATATAATCCTGTAAGTGGGTGGTTGAAATGTGTGCTAATTTGTCTGTATTTCACAGTTTAAAAGCAGGATTAATACAGTATGAAGCTGTCTACAAAACAAATTAGCTTGTGATCACTAGAGCTAAAAGTGATACAGCTAGAATCATGTGTATTATAGCCCACAACCATAAGAGGCACATCATTGGAGGAGATCGTTTTTTGATTTCACTGCCTTTACATCAACACACAAACACACCTCACAGGGGAGTTTTCCAAGTCCTGTGACTTAAATCGGGTGTTTCAGTGGAGAGGAGGGCTTTTTTTTTTTTAATGACACTTGTTTACCCTAAAGAAAAGAATGTAGTCTTTGACTTAACCAGTCTTTGCACTGCACCAGAACCAACTGTCAAAAACACGCCAGTAGTCAAGGCATCAGTACGAAAGGGCAGGCAGGGATTGGACACTAAAGTGCCGCATGAAAACCTAGAAGGGAACTGGTAAGGATGGGTGGGGCAAGAGGTGCAGTTTGGAATGGGACAGGGAGGATGCAAACGAGGGTTTAGAAGTGGAGTGAGGAAACCCAGGGAGAAGCAATTGAACGAAAGGGCTTGTGACAGCAGCGCATGGAGGAAGAGGGATGGAGGCACCGGTGGAGAGTCAGGCAGGTTTGAGGGCACCCCACTTCTAAAGCACATGCAGAAGTATAGAGCTACCAGTAGCTACATGGCAGTGGGGGCAGGTGACCAGCATGGGTGGGGGCACAGGGGGACCTCTGAAAAGAAGAGAAGTGAGAGACAGGACTAGAGGGAGCAACTCTGCTAGCATCAGGGAGGAGCCCCCTCTCTCATGATGTAAAGGACGACATGATACATTTGCACAGATTGTAAATCAGCCATTAATATGGAGACCGCTGAAACAACCACCATTTTCCAGACTAAACAATCGTTAACAGTATTATTTTGTCTGAACATTATGTTTTAATAAGGGGTGAGGGGTGCTGCTGTTAAGATGGCTGCTCTGCTTTCTGCCCAACATGTACCAAGCGTGGTAGTGGCATTATCGTACCTTTCACCCTGAAAAACTGTGTGTTGGTACCCCTGACTGAGGGGAACGATCAACCACAGAAACACCTGAAATCAGGGATCAGGCGGTGTGGAAGATCCACGGCTGTGGTGGGCAAGGAGCCACTGCAGCTCAGACATTGAAGGACTCTGCAGGGCGGCTGTGTGGAAAGATTTACACATCGCCTGTGCGCGACACCTCAGGGAGCAGCGTGGGGGCCCCCACGACAGATGCTAAAGACGGCAACACTCTCACCGTGCCAGGGCTGGCGGAGACGGACACTTTCATAAGCCTGTGCTGTGGCAGCGGAGGGGAAGACCTAGTCTGGTCAGGCTGAAGCATCTACATCAATGCGCCTGGGTCACGCTTGCAGTGAGTAAATACCCCCCCAAGCTGGTGTGTGGCCCCTCCGCAGCCCCACAACACACAGAAGGCACCCTGCTGACGCCGACCCGGTGCTCATATGGAGTGAGCACTGGGCTTGCCTGGACCGGCCATGAGCCCCACACCATCCTAGCACAATTGCTGCGTTAGACAGGACCCCCAATGCACATGTGGAGTGGTGGGGAACACCCCAGTGATCCACCTGCTGCCTCTGTGGCATCCCTCTGGCTTGTGCTGTTGCTGACCCGCTTGTGAGAGCACATGGTTCTGTAGGGTGAGCCTGCACTCCGGAGCTTGTGGAGCTATAAGAGGGTCTGACAATTCCAGGCATCATCCCTGTGCCTGTGACCATCTGCCTGTGTGGTACAATTACCTTACATACCACTGCTGGGCCTTGCACCCCTACAACCCTGAGGCTGCTACACGGCTTGACTGGACTGACTGCTCTATCTACCTGCTTTCAGTGGCCCCATACAACAACTGAGGCAATATTGGGGCGCTAAATCGAGCTGAAAATGCGGGAGGTTAGTGGTGACTCCCTGCACTGTGTCCCCGGTGCCTCCCTTCGTGGGTGCTCCCCCTATCTGCCCGACATGACTAGAGGTACCGGCAGTGGGTAAACGAAACGGGGGACATGGACAAATTTGCTAAAGTTGCTTTCGGTGGAAGCCCCAGTTCCTCGACCAGCTATCACTTGACATAATGGGTTGAATCTGTTCCATCACCTTCGGGCCTCACGCACATGAAGGAAGCCATGGACAAGGCTTTGCTGCTGTCCATAAAAAACTGGATATCACTGCCAATGTGGCATCCATGCGTTCACAGCTGGCGAAGGAATCCGTACACATTACCGAAGCAGAGAGGAGAATTGGTGCAACGGAAGATACCGTTCAGGGGCTTCAGAATACAGTAACGCCCCTGGCAGAGGAACATAAATAAGTAACAAGTGGGACGACCTTGAATCACGTTCCAGGAGGACAACATCCGTATTGTGGGGGTCCCTGAAGATGCGCTGTCTGGGGGCATAGAGCAGGCAGAGGAAAACCTTCTCAAAGGCCTACTTGAGGCACTAGTCCTCCCCACCCCTTTTTCACGGTGGCGCGAGCCCATCGGGCCCTCGCCCCCCCAGACAAAACCAGGAGACTTTCCTCACCCCCCACCATCGTGAAAATCTGCACCTCGACAGAAATAAATAAATAGGAACTATGCCTAGTCTCCCAGACACTATGTACATTACACATGAACTATGTCTCAATATTGGATCAGATATCTCCCTTGAAAACTATGTCTGAGTGCTTCTGAGTTGAAACGCCAAGTATTACCCGACCCTGGTGGGGGCTGGGTGGGGTTTTACCAAGAACATGCGTCCCTGCTTGTTCCTCGCCTTCGAGGTATTGGTGGAGGCATTTTGTGGCTCCATTCTTTCCACTTCCCTAGGCGAGGCCACCATAACAATCTTGCTCAAACCATTCGTTGCTCAATCCAGCAACGAATGTGGCTCCTATAGGCCCCCAATCCCTCATGTCAACACCATAATTTACGCAAAGGCTCTCGCAAATAGACTTCTCCCATTGATTCCCTACATTGACCACAGTGACCACAGTGACCACAGTGACCATGGGGGGGGGGCTTTGTCCCGGGCAGATCAACCTCGTTGAACATTAGACACCTATTCGATGTGATGGCACAAATAGATCCGGTGGCTGAAGCAGTGGCAGTGACTCGACACCCAGAAAGCGTTTGTCATGGTACCGTGGGAGTACCTATGGGTGGTGCTTAAAAAGATGGATATTGGCCCAGAAATGCTCTACTATATTAAGCGGTTATACACATGTCTTACAGCCAGAGTTTTAGTGAACTCTTACAAATCTGAACCCCTGGGGCTTGGTAGGAGCACTCGGCAGGGTTGCCCACTCTCCCTGATCCTTTTCACCTTGGTCATTGAACTAATGGCGGATATGATCTGCACCAGTCACAGACATTGGGGAATCCGCTTTTGCGGATTTCCCGAAATAGTTTCCCTTTACGCAGACAATGTCTTATTGTACTTGAGGGATCCCCAGACAAATCTGAACCCAATCCTCCAAGACACAATTCAGCTGGGATGTTTTTCCAGGTTCATGATTAACTATTCTAAATCTGAGATGTTACCACTAACCAGCAGCACAAAGCAACCGGAGGGCGGGTACCCCCTCCGTTGGTCCCCCAATGGGATTAAATAGCTAAGAGGGCGGGTCTCCGGAGCAAGATCCTCCCTCTTGAAAGAATTATGGGGTGATGGAGGACATGTGACGGACAGGCTGGCCAGATAGAGAGCTCTCCCACTTACTATGGCAGGTAAATTGTCCCTAGTAAAGATGGTGTTAGTACCCAGACTTCTATATATATTTGCCAACGTCCCATTTGGCCTGGTATGCCCTTCTTCCATAAACTCCACAGGCTTCAAGCACAATTCCTATGACATGCGTGAGCAGTCAAGAAAAAAAAAATGGGAAGATATGACCCCCCCCCCCCGCCATATGATTAAGGGGGCTTCATTGCCCCAGACCTCAAGTTATACTGGATAGCTACACAGGCCCAATATGCCTCCTACTGGTATGAGGAAAAGCCACAACCTCCTCATGTCAAGCTCGAGTGCCTGGCAGCGGGTAGATCGGACCTCAGGACGCTCGTGATGGACCGCAAATATAAAAACAATTGCCCGCTCAACCCGGTGACCTCCACTGTGCTAGCCTGGCGTCACATCCTCTCGGCAAATGCTGAGACACACCCGTTCTATAAATGGCTTCCGCTGTGGAGGTTTCCTGGTCTAGGCCCCACCTGGGACACTGCACTTGCAGCACACTAGAATAGTCTCAGCTATAGAGCCATGGCTGATCTTTTCTCGGTTTAGAAATTCATCACCCCACTAACATGGCGGCAGGAACATACTGGCTCAGAGATGGAACCGATTAAATAATACAGTTTACGTGCAGCTGTGCAGTCGCCGTGGCCATGTTACCGAACTGAACCCCTGGAGACTGAAGAGTTGGCATAGATTGCAAATTCTAGTGGCAGTCGCCAAATACTGTTGACACTATACAAAATGCTTGTGAATAAACATTCCTCCTTGACCCCGGGGATATGCAATAGTTGGTCTGACAACTTGGGGATTGCTTTGTCCGACGCCCAGTGGAAACACCATGTGTGCACACTAAAACGGTGTCCTTCAATTTTAGATTCAGATGTATTCAATATAAAAATAGAATAACAGACTATTACACCCCACCAAAAAACTCTGCAGGATTTCTCTGGGAGGTGTCCTAGATTCCACTTTAGCCCTGCTGATCACTTGCATATGTTTTGGTCCTGTGCCAAACTGGGAACATTCTGGGACACTGTATCAAAGACTCTCCGATGTTGTGAAGGTTCCCCTCGAGCGCCAGCACCGCCCCCATGAGAGTCTTATTTGGTATGTGGGACAATCTCCCTAACAAGATTGTATGAGTGCCGAGAGATGTATACTTTTGAAATGCAAACATGTCACCCCACCCAATACCAAAGCCTGGACGGTAGCACTAACCTGATCCGAGAACTGTGAGGCGATATACTTGGACTCATTACCCCCCACATCTCGTCCCATTAAGGCCTTGTCAGCGATCTGAACCTATTTGGCCAGCCTACCTTCCGATGAATAATTGAATAAACATCACAAAGTATATCCACTACTATACTACTCCATGGAGTAATTAACGTATGTATCTCAGACACCTCACGATTTGACCCTGTTGTAATGCATTTTTATGTTTTTCTGTCTGACTCGAATGCTCACTGTAACCTATTATACTCTTTGTTTACCAAATAAAAAAAAAAAAATCAGAACATGCTTCAAGTGAAGTGCCATGCAAGTGTGAAAAAGGCATTTCAGTTAAATGTTTTCCTAGAGTTCTTTGGAATTGGCTACTGGAAGTACATTCATCCATAGGTCATTCTTCATAGTCTCCTGCCTTTCTGACGATGCCTTTCTTTCGCATAAGCAAGTAAGGTAGCTCAGTGGGATAAGCTGTGCTGCAGAGATATTTTGACAATGTTACTCACTGTAGTGACTACCTTACTCCCAAGTCCATAGTCCCCTTTCCTCCATACTTGTGGGACATTCCCATCCATCGGGATGGATCCAAGCACTTTAAGCATACAAAAACATGTTTTTTTTTATTTGTGCGTGGGGCCACCGCACGTGACTGCAGCCCGCCTTCCTGAGCTCCGCCACACGCATCGCCCTTCAGTCCTTTTCCATCCCCAGGACCATTTAGCAAATTAGAGGATACTTATTAAAGGGGACGGCAGCCGGGTCTATGGAGGAAAGGGGACTATGGACGAGGAGTAAGGAAATCCCTACGCTGAGTAACTGTCATACTCCTACGTCCCGTTCCCTTTCCTCCATACTTCTGGGAGATTCCCAAGCAGTGACCAAAGGAAAAACGGGAGGATGGAAATGTCCCTTATTGGAACAAATTCTTAAGAACTGCCTGGCGGAATTGGGCATCAGCCGAGAGCTCAGGTCAAGACAATGTCTGCAAAAAGCCAAATGGGAAGCCCATGTAGCAGCCTAGGCTATGCACTCCCAAGGGACGTATTTTTGGAAGGCAACAGCAGCCGCTTTGCTACGGACTAAAGGTGCATGAATGCCCTTTGGGGCATCAAGGCCTTGAATTTTGTAGGCCTCAGAGCTACATGAAGCTCTAAAACAAGATATGGATGCTTTCGAGGCAGATTTCCCTTTTGGGAAATCAAACAAGGGTTTTTCCAAGTTTGCTTGTTCTGGCGAGGTAAAACTTGAGAGCTTGCCCAACGTCTAGGTTTCGTAAAACCCTTTTGGCGTGGGAAACTGGGTTCAGAAAGAAAACCGGTAAGGATATTAACTGGTTGAAGTGGAATACAGAGACAACTGGGAAAGAAAGAAGTAGGAATGCAAAGCACAAACTTATCCTTGTGGAAAGTTAGGAATGGATGTTCGACAGAGCTTGAAGCTCACTTATTCCTCTCGCAGATGTTACTGCAATCAAGGCAGACACTTTCCAAGAAAGGTACTTGAGCTCGGTAGTGGCCAAAAGGCTTATGACGCAAGGCAGTGAGGTCTACATTCAGATGCCATTTTGGGTGAGGAGGCCTAACCGGTGGAAAGAGATGAAGAAGACCTGCAAAATGTCTCCTGATGACTGGTTTGCCAGTGAAAAAGAGCAACCGTCTGTAGACAGATAAGCCGCAATGGCGGATAGGTATGTCCTGCATGATAAGACATGGATGCCAGAGGCTGCAAGGTCTGATATTAAAGACAAGACAGTCAATAGAAGCAGGTTGGGGATCAAGCTGTTTAGTTAGACACCAATGTCAAAATCGTAGCCATTTGCTCTTGTAGTGAGCCCTCGTAGAAGGCTTACATGCTGCCGGAATTATGCTCATGTTATCCTCTAAAAGGTTGAACTGCGCTATGGACCGGAACTCAGGTACCAGGCCTCCAAGCTGAGGGATTGTGAACAGGGCTGCCACAACTGGTGATTGCTCTGGTGAAGGTCGGGAATCTGCGGCAAACTGATCGAACTGAACACCAACAGGTGCTGCAGTTCCGAAAACCAGAAACTGGCTGGCCACCAAGGAGCTGTGAAAAGGAGAGTGCAGTTGGAAGCACTCCTGAGTTTACAGAGCGACAGATGAATCAGCGGCAAAGGAGGGAAGGCGTAAGCTTTCATGTTGTCCCAAGGGATCTCAAAAGCGGCCCCATGGAAGACTCTCTGAGACGGTCCCTGGAAGCATAAAGAGGACATTTCTGTTGGTTGAGATTGCAAAGAGGTTCACCGGTGGAGCACCCCATTGCTAGAAAATCTTGGTAAGAACATCAGTGTTCATCTCCCACCCGTAACTCACCGAAAGATTGGCAGCTGAGGGAGTCTGCCGCAACTTTGATGTGACACGGAATGTGAACTGCCTGAAGCCAGACATTGTGCTGGATCGCCCAAATTACAAATTTGGATAGCTAGATGCATCAGAGGAGTCAACCTGGGGCTCCCCCCTTTATTGATGTAGAACATTGCTGCAGAATTGTCCATGCAAAGTCGAACCACACTGTTAATAGAGGGCTGAAAAGCCTTCAGCGCCAGAAAAACCGCCAGGAGCTCTAGGTAATTGATATGGAACAGTCTGTCCTGGGGAGGCCAAACCTCGTACACCTAGAGGTGACAGTGTCGCCCTTCACCCTAGAAGGGAGGAGTCTGCAGTAACTGTTACATGTGGTCAGAGGTCCTGGAAGGAGGTTCCCACCAAAAGGTTGCTGGCGGAATACCACCATTGACAATCCACAGTCATGAAGGATGGAACTGGAATCATCTTAAGAGTCCAGATCCGTAGCCTGAGACCAGCAGCTCAGAAGAGCAAGCAGAGTGCGCCTAATGTTCAGTCATGCAAGCAGTAGAGCTAACACGCACAAGGCCATGAGGCCCAGGAGTCTCTCGAACCACCAGGCCGACATGTGGGAGGACTGCAGGAACAGTTGGCACGTGGTTGACAGGTCTGCAATCCTGTCCTCCGTCAGGAACACTCTGGTTCTGGGAATATCCCAACGGAAACCTAGAAAGGTCAGGTCTTGAGCAACCGTCGGACGATTTCCGCCAGTTCACCGACAGCCCGAGATGGAACAGGAGCTGGAGGAGTGACTAAAGATTGACCGTTGCAGCTTGGGGGCAATTACTGCACAGGAGCCTATTGTCCAATTATGGATATAAATGAACTCCCTGCAGTCTGAGGAACACTGTTTTGACCGCCATCATCTTTGTAAAGAGATGCCAAGCTGAGACCAAACGGAAGCACTCGATACTGGAGGTGTTCCGTTCCCACAGAGAACCGCAGATATTTCTGATTCGGGCTCCAGATCAGGATATGCATGTAAACGTCCTGAAGGTCTACCACACTGAGCCAATCGCCCTTCCGGAGAGAGAACTTTATCAGGCTGGGTGCAATCTGGAATTTCTCTTGGGGTAGAAAGTTATTGAAATGGAGGTCGAGGATAGTACGCAGATCAACCTGGTTGGATTTGGGCACTGTAAAGAGACTGGAGTAATAGCCCTCCCCTTGCTCCCACAAGGCAACAGGCTCCACCGCTCTGAGGGAGGGCGACCCAGTCTGCTGAAGAGGGCGAGAGTGTGCGGTAGGAGGGAGGGGCAAGCGGCAGCCCACCCGGGCGACGGAAACACACCCATCGGTCTTCTGTGATATTCTACCATGCCTCCAGATGAGACGATATTTGTCCTCCCACCGGAGTCTCGTGCGACCAATGGAAAACATCATTTAGATAGTGTATCAGTGGGGAGACCACCAGTTGCTGAAGAGGAGGCTGCTGACCGAGAGAAAAACCTGCCACCTTGTCTTTGCTGCGAGTCCCACCCGCAAGAGCTTCAGCCCGACGCGCACGGTGGTCCTGCAACCCTCTGAAACCAGAGAAGGACCTTGTTTAAGACTGCAACCTCTGAGTATAAGCTGCTTTAGCCAGTGTTCTGGCAAGGGCCGACAAAGATTTAGCTGTTTGCATGCCTGCCTTTGTATTGGCGAGTTACTCTTTAGTGGAAGATCGGTACAATTCCTTACCTTCGAAGGGTAGATCAGGCACTTTGTCCTGAACCTCCTTCGAGAACTTTGGGGTATGGAGCCACGCTTGGCAGGAGAGGTCTGCCCCAACCATTAGGCCCCAAGCTGAAGTGTCGTCGTGGTGGGCCACAGCTTCCAGCAGGTCTTAAGCCAGAACTTTGGCATCTGATAAGCCGCCCATAAAGTCTTCGAGCCTGTCAGGAGGAATACATTGCTAAAACTCGGCAAGCTCCTTCCACAGCTTGAGATTAGCAGCAGTCAGGATGACCTCTGTATTAGCCTGTCGCAGCTGAAGAGCCAAAGTAGAATATTTTTTTTTCCCAATGGCATCAAGATGCTTGTCCTCCTTGAAAATTACTTGAGACGCTGCAATGGAAGATGTAGAAGACGGCTTGGACTGGAGCGTAGCTGCTGCCATCACCGTCGATGGGAGCAGACATGCAGTCAAGGATCGGTCTTCTGACGCGTGTAGCATGTACCAAGCGTCAATTACTTTGTTCACATGATGCCCGGGATGATGTTTTTCCCCCCCGAGACCTTGCAGGCGTCGGCCAGGACACCCTTTTGAAGGAAAAGGCCTGTGCACGTTCCTGTGTCGAAGAGTAATGGCTCCAGAGAGAACACCCTCCTGTAGAACCGGCGGCTCGGGTATTGTAATATCAAGCAAAGCCATCATTTCCACTACCCGATCATGAAAGGCTCCGATAGAGCAGTGCGGGTCGTCGCTATCCTGGTCCACGCGATATTCATCCAGTGTGGTAGGAACAGAATCTTGATCCGCCGCACGTGGCACCTCGGACCCCGTGGGCAGACTAGACTGTGCAACGGGAGTCTTCAGCACAGGTGAATATGGAGGCAGCACAGGTAGTGGAGGAGGGGGCCCTGATGGAAGAGGAGGAGGCACTACCGGAAACCTGCAAAGGAGAGGCCAGAGCAGGTGCAACTCCGGGAGGCTTAGGATATATTTCCTTGAAAAAAATCCTTAAAGTATGCCTTCATCGGGTCAGAGCGCATAAGAGTGAAACATGGCAACAAACTCATCCTCATAAGAAGGCCTAGCCACTGGAGTGGGTAGAGGCCGCTGTTAAGGGGCATACCCCCAAGACTGCAAAGAGGATGGTTGCCAAGACAGTACTCCACCAGCTGGATCAATGTAAAGCAAGGGAGCGGACATAGGAGGGAGCGAGACAGTGTGTGGCAGCAGGAACCGAGCACACCAATACATCCTAGGGGAATGGAATGGATTCCTATTATCCACATTACGTGGAAAAGGCTGCTCTGCCCAGGGCCCTCAGTACCAGCCGTTGAGAAGGTTGGTGCGAGAGGTAGTCAAACTGGCCACCGGAGACCACAGGGTTTAGACTGCCATTTTGGTATTGCCTTGGGTGAATTGTGTCACAGGTGTCAGTGAGGCTGTTGTCACCACGGGGGTATCAGGGAATTTATGTTCAATTTGTTTAGCCCTATGACAGGGAACATCGCCAGAGCCGGTACTAGCAGGTCTAGGGTGTTTTTGCGACCTTTAGTCTGCAGAAGCATTAGCCCTCAGTGTTGGAACCTACTTGAAAACTAAGGTCTGTTTGACCCCTGGATTGCTTGTGGGAAGTCTTAGGGTCACCCGCCCCACCCCACCCCCCACGCCGTCGACAGAGACCTCATACAGGCCCCCTCGATCCTGCCGGTTTTAGATATAGCCCCTAATCAGGGATTCTCAGGGGTAACCCCAGTGCCCTTAGTACCTTTATTGGAAACCTCGAGACGAGTCTTGGTACACTTAGTTGCAGATATGGAAACTTCTGGAACGACCCTGGTGAAAACGGCTGCAGAAGAACAAGTTACTTACCCCTGGTAATGTTCTTTGGACTGAATGTTCCTCCCACGTATTCCTCATCGTTTGACACATGTTGTCCAGCTTCAGCTGCTTCGGAAAGATTTTTTTGGCAGAGCTATGCGTCGATGTGTCGACTCGATGTCACTCGAAGGCCTCAGTCGAGGAGGATGTCATCGAAGGCATATATAGCACACAGAGCGCCTGTTGGCTTCAGTTCTGTTTTTCCCCTTTAACAGCAGAAATACCTGCAAAAAAACAGGAGTGCCCGTATTCAGCCTTGATGGAATGGAAGCTGTAATAGCAAGGGAAATTCTACTGAGGGGTAGGATGGAAGGCGATTAGAAATAAGTGGGAGGAACATCCAGTCAAAAGAACATTAACAGGAGTAAGTAACTTGTTCTTCAAATTAATTGCGTCCTCCCACGTATTTCTCATCTTTTGACAGACTCCCACAGCAGTATTTGGTTTGGAGAAGGGAGTAGCATTTGATTTTATATGTTTTCATGGACTGGGTGCAGTAGTGCCTTACCAAAAGCTTCCATCCTGACCGAGGGAAGATTCTAGGCAATAATGCTTTGTGAATGTGTGGATAGTAGACCACGTTGCCGCTTCACAAATGTTTTTAATTGGTACACCCCTTTGCAGGGCTGTAGAGGTATCCATGCCCCTGGTGGAATGGGCTTTTAATTCTTCAGGAGAATCCATCCCTGCCAGCCTGTAACATTCTCAGATAGCCAGAATTATCCATCTGGATAAGGTCTGTTTGGTAACAGCCTGACACAGCTTATGACCTGTATATCCAATGAAAAGTTGATCAATAGGTAGCTTTGACATTCTAGATATATAAAAGCTTAATGCTCTACAAGGGTCTAACTTATGTAGTCTTTCCTCCTTGCCATGATGAGGTGGGGGATAGAAAGAAGGTAGAACAATGTTCTGACCTATATGAAAATCAAATGATTTCGGGCAAAAATTAAGGTACCCTTAGAACAACCCGATCGTTGTGGAAGATGATAAAAGGTGGCTAAGACGAAAGTGCCTGCAACTTGCTCACTCTACGAGCTGATTTTAGAGCCATCAATAACATTGTTTTAAAGGTTAAGAACCAAAGGACATGAATGTAATGGTTCAAAAGGTGCGCACAGACATTTTATAACCAAATTAAGGTCCCAAATTGGAACCTGGAACAGAGATGGGGAGCGAACACATTGGTTAGCCCTTTTAGGAATTGTGTGACCAGTGGAATTTTGAAGTAGGAACATTCCTCTGACTAGCGCTTAAAGTTGGACAGTGCCGCCAAGTAGCCTTTATAGTACCATTCTAGAGCCCCAGATTGGCTCAAGATGGTAGAAAGGATAAAACATCTGGTGTTTTACACAGAAAAGGATCTACATTCTTTTCTCTGCACCAGTTGCAGAATTTATTTGAACAGCAACGGTACAGAGACTTTGTTGCTGGCCTTCTGACAGAAAGCAAAAGCTCCATTACATCATCCAGAAGGTCCCAATCATATCTCGGCATTTCGGAAACCAAGCGTGAAGGTTGAGTGTTTTGACCTCTGGATGGAGAATACGACCCTCCTCTCGCGAGAGAAGGTCCTCTCTTTGTGGAAGACACATTGGAGGACAGATGGACATGGCCAGTAGATCTGGGTACAACTTCCTAGTCCAATCCGGGGCAATTAGGATCATGGATTTCCCGAACTTTCTAAACCTCCTAATCACATGAGGAATGACAGGGACTGGACGAAACAAATACAGGAGTGGAAATTCCCAGTCCACTATGAACAAGTCTCCTAGAGCTCTTAGGGGAAATTCCCTGGAGTGTGGGGTACATTGACCAGTCCAGCAGAACTCCCCTACCTCACCAAACTACAGCTCAGCAGCCACCAGCAGAATGGCTGTGCTGGCTCTGTTGAGCACTATCGCCTTGCATTAAAACTGCGCTTTGCAGTCTCCAAAAAGATGGCTGCGCCGTCTTACCAGTCACACATGGGGCAAGTTGAAACACAGAACACCCCGAGAATTGCTGCCAGTATTTTCTTCAATTGCACCAAATAAAAGAATTCAAAGGCAGCAGCACTGCTATGCTGCCAGCTCAAACCTTTTTCACTGAGAAAGAAAATATTCTGCCTTTAAAAATAACTGTACTGTTGAACAGATGAAAAAGAGCATCAGGGCGCACAGTTATGATCCAGTGAGACCCAGCTAGGTCCCTCCATATTCAGGTTGTGCTCCAGCAAAAAGGGGGCCTTTCTCATTGAATGACAGGCTGTGTCAGGCAAGATCTGTGAAACAAAGGACTTCATTTCAAGCCATACCCAAAACGCTTTCCTTTTTGCAACAAAATGACACAGATATACCCTTCATAAGAAGCTCTCTCTTTGTTCATGTCAGTCATTAGACCCTTGCTTTGAACAGATTCCTGTTTAGTAGAAATTGACTATGGCCATGGAAATGCTCGGAATAAAGATACCAGGAAAAGCTGCATTGTAAAGTGACAGCCAAGGAAAATGACCCACGTGTAAATTGATGTTTTTTTACAAACAAGAAAATATCTGTTTAAAAGTGAAATGTTGAATTGAGACCCAGTCCTTGCATAGAAATGTGATGGGGGTTTGTTTTAAAACATATATAGGATGTTGAACTCCAACAGTCTTGCTTGCTGGTTCAGGAAAGAAAAAATAAATACATTTACTGTAAAACCAGCAGGACAAGTTTTTTAGGCCCTGGCTTCAAAGGACTGACTACAGTATCTACCTCCCCCCAAGTGTACCATCATCTGGGGCATACAAATAGACAGGAGGTGAAGCATCTCACACACTCCTCAGACTCTGTGGCAGTGCTCCAGCAGGGTACAATAGATTTCTGGGACACAGGTGTGAATTATTAGCAGCACCTCCCCTCCACTCAAACGGAGGAGCTTCAAAGACAAATCCATGGCACACAGGGCTAGTGCCTGACAGTTGGTGGTGGGTTGAGAAAAAAGAACAAGTTACTTTCTTACCTGGTAACGTTCTTTCGATGGGATGGTCCGACGACGTATTCCATATCTATGACATGTAATCACCACAGCTGTGCTGCTTCGGAAACTTTTTCGGCGTCTGCGTCGATGACGTCGATGCGCCGTCGTTGAGGACCTCGTCCGACGTCATCCGATGTGATAAGTAGGACGCACGACGCCCATAGCCTCAGTTATAGTTTTTTCCCCCAGAACGTGTGACATAAGTCAACTGCCAGTCAGACACAAAGCCTTGCGGAACGTAAGCTGCAATCGCAAAAGAAATTCTGTAGCGGGGAAGGCAGGGCGGGAGCGATATGTAATACGTCGTCGGACCATCCCATCGAAAGAACGTTACCAGGTAAGAAAGTAACTTGTTCTTCGAGGGGATTGGGTCCTCCGACGTATTCCATATCTATGACAGACTCCCAAAGCAGTACCAAAGCAAGGAGGAGGGAAAGAATTTAGAATCAAATTGTAGAATAGCCAATCAAATAGCAGAGCAAAGGACCGCCTTGCCAAAGGCCAGATCCTGTGCTCGGATGGAATCAAGGGAATAGTGACGTACAAATGTATGTACTGAAGCCCAGGTGGCTGCATCACAGATGTTGCGAATAGGAACACCCCTCTGCAGGGCAGTAGACGCAGCCATACCCCTGGTAGAATGGGCCCGCAAGCCAGCCGGTGGGTCCTTACCCGCCAAACGGTAGCACTCCGAGATGGCCAAAATAATCCAGCGAGACAAAGTCTGTTTCGTCACAGCTTGTCCCAAACGCTTTCCAGCGTAACCAATAAAGAGTTGATCATCCACTCTGACCCGGGACATGCGTGAAACATAAAAGCTTAAAGCTCTCCTAGGATCAAGCCTATGGAGCCTCTCCTCTTCCTTACCAGGATGCGGAGGAGGATAGAATGCCGGAAGAACAACCTTCTGGGCCAAATGAAATTCCGTCACTACCTTCGGAAGAAAAGAAGGACGAACTTTAAGGACAACCCTGTCCTTGTGAAATACAGTGAAGGGAGGCTTAACTGAAAGTGCCTGTAACTCACTCACTCTGCGAGCGGAAGTAACCGCAACTAAAAACACAGTTTTCAGAGTTAACAGCCTCAAAGGGCAAGAATGTAAAGGCTCAAACGGAGCACCCATAAGAAACTTAAGAACCAGGTTTAAATCCCAACCGGGCACCAGGAAAGGTGACGGAAGGAACACATTAGTGAGCCCTTTCAGGAACTGTGAAATCAAAGGGATTTTAAAGTAAGAACATTCTTCAGACGAGCGCTTAAAGATGGACAGCGCCGCCAGGTAACCCTTAACGGTACCCACTTGCAAGCCCCTGTGGGCCAAAGAAAGCAAAAAGGACAGAACCATGGGGATGTCACATGCAAAAGGATCCACATTCTGAACTCTGCACCAGTCGCAGAACTTACGCCAACGGCAACGGTACAGAGACTTTGTTGCCGGCCTTCGGGCCGAAAGCAACACCTCCATCACGTCCTCAGGGAGGTCCCAATCCTTATACCTCAACCTTTCAGAAGCCAAGCGTGAAGGTTGAGGGATCTGACCTCTGGATGGAGAACCTGACCCCCCTCCCGTGAGAGCAGATCGTCTCGGTAGGGAAGACGACGTGGAGGGCAGAGGGATAAGTCGAGAAGGTCCGGGGACCACGTCCTCCGAGCCCACGCCGGGGCAATGAGGATCATCCGGGAACCGAACTTCCGTAACCTCCGCAGCACTTGCGGGATGACGGGGACTGGAGGAAACGCGTACAGCAGCGGGAATGACCACTCCACCACGAACGCGTCTCCTAAGGCTCCTTCTGGAGGAAATTCCCGCGAGCAAAACCATTCGCACTTCCGGTTGACACTGGAGGCCAAGAGATCCACTTGAGGGGTCCCCCAAAGGGCGAAGATCTCCAGGAGAATCTCCTGAGCCAACTCCCACTCGTGAGAGATCGCGCTCTGCCTGCTCAGAGCGTCCGCCGTCACGTTTTCGGCTCCGGCCAGATGAACTGCCGAGATCGAAACTTCCTGCTGGATGGCCCAGAACTCGAGCTGCATCGCCTCTCTGCACAGAGGAAGTGACCCTGCCCCCCCCCTTTTTGTTGAGGTAGTGCATGGCCACTGTGTTGTCCGTCAGGATCAGGACATTCTTCCCTCGCACAGACGGCAGAAAAGCCTTCAGGGCTAGCCTGACGGCCCTCAGCTCCAACAGATTGATATGGAGTCTGGACTCCGACGGAGACCAACGACCGCTGACTGTCAGCCCGTTGGCATGAGCTCCCCATCCCGTGAGGGATGCATCCGTCACGATCGTCACCTCCGGGCAGGGAAGCCAAAATGGAGCCCCCTTCATCAAGTTGCCTTCGACGGCCCACCACAGAAGGTCCCGGGCGACCGAGGACGGCACCTGAATCGAGTCCGACATCCTGCCGGAGGACTGCGACCATTGCGTCTTGAGTGCCCACTGCAAAGATCTCATCCGCAGGCGAGCCTCTGGCACCAGAAGAATGCAGGATGCCATGAGGCCGAGCAACCTCAAGAACTCGAACGCTGGGAGCGTCTGGGCATGCTGAAACTTGTGCACCATCTGCTGAATGTGAAGAGCCCTCACCTGGGGAGGAAAACACTGCCCCAGGGAAGTGTCGAGCACTGCTCCGATGTACTGGAGCCGCTGTGTTGGCGTCAAATGGGACTTCTTTAAATTGAGGGAGAAGCCCAGCCTGTGAAGGGAGCGACAGGTGATCGATAGATGATCCAGGACTTGCTCGGGAGAGCTCCCCCTGATCAACCAATCGTCCAGGTAGGGGTAGACGTGAATCCCCCCCTTGCCTGAGATGCGCTGCCACCACCACCATGAGCTTGGTGAAAACCCTCGGGGCGGAGGTCAATCCGAACGGCAGGACCCGAAACTGAAAGTGCGAGTCGCCAACCGCGAACCTCAGGTACTTCTTGTGCTTGGGATGGATCGGCACATGGAAGTAAGCATCCTTGAGGTCGAGTGACACCAACCAGTCCTGAAGCTGAAGGGCCTGGAGGACTTGAGAGAGAGTAACCATCTTGAACTTGTCCTTCCTGAGGAGTTTGTTCAAACCGCGCAAGTCCATGATGGGTCTCAATCCCCCGTCTTTCTTCGAAACCAAAAAATAAGGGGAATACCATCCCTTGTTCCTCTCCGCTACAGGCACCAGTTCTATGGCGCCTTTCTCCAGCAGGGCTTGAATTTCCTGCGCAAGGAGCGGATCCGGACTCTGCAAAGAGAGGTTCCCCGGTGGATTGTCGCGAGGCCTGTGCCGAAAAGGAAGACAGTAGCCGTGGGTTATGATCTCCAGAACCCACACATCTGAAGTAATGGCTTGCCACTCTACAAGATACTGCGCCAGCCTTCCCCCAACCGGCGAACCATGGGACATGGCCTCACGACTGAGTGGGAGCGGCTGCGGCGTTACCTGAGGGCAAAGAGGCAACTGCCCGAGCGGCCTTGGCACCACGGGTACCCTGTCGTCCACCTCTGGTACCCCCTGCGTTGGCCTCTTTGACTGCCAGCTCCTCTCGCTTTACTGAAGGATGAGTAATAGCGAAAGGAACCACCCCTCCACTGCTGTCCCCTGGGACGAAAAGGCGGAGGTTGGCGAACTGCAGCGCCCAACGACTTCGCTGCAGCTTTTGAGGTCTGCAACCTCTCAAGGCTCTCGTCAGCCTTGCTGCCAAAAAGGTGTTCACCATCAAAGGGCATGTTGAGGAGCCGGGACTGCACATCAGGCGCAAACCCCGACTTCCGCAACCACGCAAACATGCGTATCACGGTGCTCGCCGCCATGGACCTACTGACGCATTCAGCTAAGTCCAAACCCGACTGAACGGACTCACACATGGCATCCTTACCATCCTGGACCATAGCAAGGAAACCATCCCGTTCATCCCCTTCGGGAACATGTTCAGCCGCTAACGCAACACAGTTCCACAGAGTGTGCGTGAAACGTGACAAGGCACAAATGGAGTTGGCCGCCTGAAGCGCCATACCACCAGAAGAAAACACTTTCTTCGCCCAGCCATCAAAACGTTTGTCGTCCCTATCAGGAGGGATGGTAGGGTACGACGCCTGCTTCGCCGGGGCCGTGGCCGCCTGCACCACCAAACTCTCCGGAGTGGGGTGCCTGGTCAAGTAGCAGGGGTCGCCACTGGCTGGACGGTATTTTCGCGACAAGGATCTGCCCACCGCCGGGAGACTCTCCGGAGCAGTCCAAGCCGCCGCCACCCTTCTCTGTAAAGCCATATGGAACGGCAGAACCGGGTCAGTTGGGGGACCAACATCAAGGATGTCTGTCAGATCATCCTGCACAAACTCCCCTGGGGGAGCAGACCATCCCAAGTACTCAGAAACCCTAGCCATTAGGCGCCGGTACGAGGAATCAGCATGAGAGCCAGGCTCAGGCCTACAAAACTCCACCTCCGGAGAGGTGTCCAGTCCACTGGCATCATGCAGTGACTGTCTCAACTCGTCAAACTGACTATAGCCCGAGACAATGTCATCCGGAACCTGACTAGGAACCAGGCGATCAGAATCCTCATCCGCCTCTGAAATATAGTCCAGGTGGCGAAAAGAAGGCACTCGAGAGTGCTTGCTCTTAACCAGAGCCTTCCTAGGGGGTCCACCCGTGCCCTGGGGTACCTCCGACACGAAAGGCGTCGATGGCGTCGAGCGAATCGGCGCCAGCGTCGAGAGAACCGGCATCGGCGCCGAGAGGATCGATGCGGCGCCGACGTCAGATGCAGCGCCTCCAGAATCGGCGGCGTCGACACAGCCCTCGAGGCCGGAGCCCCGAGCGTGTCCCTCGACGACCTGAGCGTCGACGGCATCGACGACTTCCTCGGAGCCAGAGCCTCGAGAAAGCCTGTCGACGCCCTCGACGCCACAGACGTCGAAGCCTTCTTCGAAGACCTCACAGGTGCACACGGTCTCGAACGCGTCGAGGACCGGGACCTGGAACGGGTACGTCGAGAACGAGTCCCCTTGTCCGAACGGGACCTCTCCCGTGACTCGTGCCGACCACTCTTGCGAGCGGTGTCTCTCGACCTCACACGACCGACCCCACTCGGGGGCGCGGACGGCTGAGTACCCTGCGACTCAAGAATCGCCAACATCTTCTTCCCGAAGGAAGCCCATTCCTCCGGCGTCGCACGGCCCGAGGGGTAAGCGACGTGCCGGGCAGAGCCCTCCGAAGAGGACCTGGAAGACGACCGATGTCGGCGCTTCCGAGAATGCCTCGAAGAGGCAGAGGAGTGGCGAGACCGACTCCTAGAAGGAGACCCACGAGACTTCCGACGATGACACGGAGAGTCACCCCTCGAATCATCCGTCGAAAGCCCCGCAGACTTCGACTTCCGGGGCTTGGACACCCGACCTACCGACAACTTCTTCTTACGTTCGCGTAAGGCTTTGGACGTGAGCGACTGGCAGTCGATACAGTCATCCGTGTCGTGGGCCTCCCCGAGGCACCAGAGGCAGGCGTCGTGCGAGTCCGTCACCGACATCTTGGACCCACACTCCCCGCACTTCTTGAAACCCGGACGCGGGGTCGAAGACGAAGTAGAAGACATCTTCAGAAGGATTTACACAAACGAACAGGTTCGAAGAACCGAGAAGAACAGAACTCCAAAGAGTCGAGGCGTTCAAACCGAGAAACACGAAGCAACACGTTCGCCGAAAAAACGGAACTGAGGCTATGGGCGTCGTGCGTCCTACTTATCACATCGGATGACGTCGGACGAGGTCCTCGACGACGGCGCATCGACGTCATCGACGCAGGACGCAGACGCCGAAAAAGTTTCCGAAGCAGCACAGCTGTGGTGATTACATGTCATAGATATGGAATACGTCGGAGGACCCAATCCCCTCGAAATGCCCTTATTTGGAAGACAATGTTGGACCATTTGGGGCAAAAGTCTGTCCTGAATTAATAAACTTAGACTTATTTCTGCAACCGGAACATGCAGAAATGCAGAAGTTTAGCAGTTTAAATGTAATTTTTATGGCATTAAAACAAGATATTGTGGCTTTCCCTAGCATGTATGGGACGCAAATGGCAGAAAAATGTAATTAATGGGAAAAGTGTACATGGCATAACTTTGAAATTTAATGCAAACATGCTCTGTGACAATAGGTACACATAAAATTGTAGAATTTTAAGTGCAATATTTGCCACCAAAAATTGCGAAAGATTATTAGAAGGGCTAAATGATACTGTATAAACTTGGGAGTTGGAATGCCATGCTCTGTGTGAAATATGCAATCTGCCTGTGTGATTTTCAAAAGTGCTACAACTGTAAAAAGGTGAATTTTTGTATCATAACTGATTATGACAAAAGTGACTGTGGGATGGCTCTGTACCTCATAAAAACACACCCCATGAAACTGAGTTCCCTCCTTCAGACCAATCTGCTTCTAGGGAGAAGGCGACAGATAGACTGACCTATCCAGTTGTTAGAGGCATGTCCAGCCAAAGCCTGCCCCATAGTATAATCCCGTGATGTCATCCGCCTTATAAAAGGTAGAGGCTCACAGAGACAAAGGACATACACTCTTCTGAATTTCCCAGCTCCTGCGCATCCAGGTATTCCATATTCACTCTGCAAGATTCAACTGCCAGGCCAGAGCATAGCTGACCCTATCCAGGCAGGACCATTGATCCAGAAAAACCTCACTAAAAAAATCCCACTAACCCAGGGAGAAAGGGGAAAGGTGGCTAAATCTTCATTGGGCTTATCCAGTGTGACCTGCTTGCCCTGCTACCCGCTCCATCCAGCTGAGGTGCCGCTGTGCCGTGACCAGACATTTGCCCAAGCTGTTTTCTTCCAAGAGAGTCCGCCGCTGTGAGCCTGGACCAGATATTGCCTTGGTGTCCAGAAACCCAGTCTGCTGTCCAAAATACCCCATTCAAGTGCTTGTTGTGAGCATTTCCCTTCCCAAACAACCACAAACTGCATCCTTTGCTCTGTTACATTGTATTAGGTCCCATCCCATAAAGTCCCACAACTGCCTTAGCAGAAATCCTTAAAACTGTCAGAATCCTCTGTGCATCCTCTGTCTTTGATCTCCAAGGGTTAGCACCATTCTTCCCCTAATTTCTGTCCTTGTGTAAGTCCTTGGTACTATTTTGATTAAATAAAGTAATTCTCCCTAAAAGAGGCACACAGCGTGAAGGGGTTACAACTGCAGATTAACCTTTCTATTCAAGGTTGGGGTTTCACTTTTCTAGCCACTAAAATCTAGTTTAAGTTTTTAAAATCCCATTTCGTGGGGGAAGGTCCAATTTTAATTCTGTTTGCTGCCTAGTGTACCTGACTCCTTGCTACTCCTTTCTATCCACCCAAAATTCAGTTAATTGGGGTTTGATGGAGCTTTGCAGGGAGAAATCTTAACTGGGGTGCTATCAACCCGAAATGTGATATTGCTCCTATTCATTTGTGCTTTGTGTATGTGATATTAGGAGGTCAAACAGTGTATTCCATCATTCTACAGTGTAACTGTTACCCCATTGGTGATTGCTGCTCAATATTGAATGTGTGAGATTTTATTTGAATTTAAAATAAATATTGTATTACCACCCAGCGGCCTGGTTCATGGTCTATTATGGCCAGGGGTATTTGTAAAAGGGGGTGTGAGACGGGTTGGGTGCCATCTCAATCTAAATTGATAGGAAATAAAGTAAAAGTGTTTTAATTGTGCGCTGCAACTTAGGCCAGTGGCAAGAGTCCTGGGCTGGTGTGTGACACCCGATTAGAATCCTTAACAGGAGCAATACAGTTCGCACTTCCGGTTGACCCCGGTCACAAACAGATCTACTGGATGGGTTCCCCAAAGGGTGACCATCTCTTGAAGGACTTCCTGAGCCAGTTCCCACTCATGGGAGACTGCTATGCCTGCTCAGAGCATCCGCCGCCGAGTTCTCTCCGGCTAAGTGAAATGCTGATAGGGAGATTCCTTCTTGAATTGCCCAGTAACAGAGCTACATTGCCTGTCTGCACAGTGGTAGTGACCCTACACCACCTCTCTTGTTGAGGTAGTACATGGCCACTGTGTTGTCATCAGGACATTATTTCCCTGTACAGAGAGCATAAAGGCCTTCAGTGCTAGTCTGATTGCCCCGATCTCCAAAGGATTGATATGTAGTTTGGACTCCTGTGCAGACCAATGAACGCTGACTGTCAGATCGTTGGCATGGGCGCCCCACCCAGTGAGGCATCCGTCAATACTGTTATCTCTGGCCATGGTTGCTAAAAAGGTTCTACCTTCAGAATATTGTCCTCGCAGGCCCACCACAGAAGATCTGTGTGACCCTGGTTGGAACCTGAAGTAGGTCCGACATCTTTCCTGAGAACTGGGACCATTGAGTTCATAAAGCCCACTGAAGGTATCTCATTCTCAGACAGGCTTCTGGCACCAGAAAAATTCATTATGCCTACAGCAATGGCCGTCGTTCGCCATGATTTCAAGTAGTTGAAAAAGGGGTTAGATACCTCAAAGGCCCGAAACAAGGCAAGCAGAGGAATCTTGACTAAATTGCAAAGTGTTTTTGGCTCGAATGATCCTTTGACTCTACATCTGATCGAGGCCTCGAAGGCTCACTATGCGGAGTGGGCCTTTGTCCCGGGCTGGAGGGCACGCAAGACTTCAGCAGAGACCTTTCCTTACCGGCTTCTTTTGAAGGTGCGGTAGGAGCATGGCTTGGTTTCTGCTTTTCGAAATTTTAAGCACTTCAGCCCGGATGGCCTCCCACTCGGTATGAGTGGATTTCTTGGCTGGACAAACAACTCCTCCTGGGGAAGCATCAGACGACGAGGACAAAGAAGATGGGTGTGAGCCACTCCTCGACCTGGACCGCTTGGCCTTCCTCCGAGGAGAGTCACCTTTTGACTAGTCAGTCAAAGGTTTCACGTATCGGGTAGGGGATTTACGGATTTTGCCTACCTTCAGCTTCCCCTTCCGTTCCCTCAAAGTCTTTCCAGTCAGACTTGCACTTGGAGCAGTCGGAGGTATCAGGGCTGCTCCGAGGCAGCACAAACAGATACAGTGCAGATCTGCAATCCCAACACTTTTTAAAACCGGACTTCGGAGTCATCAGTGTTGATGAAGACATCTCGATGTTGAAGTTTAACAAAGACGTCACAAGATGTGAGGAAGCGCGTTGTATGTCTTAGAAGCTGTAGCTGAAAAACAGAATTGAAGCCAACGGGCACTACATGTGCTATATATGCCTTTGACTACATCATCCTCAACGGAGGCCTTCAAGGGCCATGCTATCGACGCACAGCATCCTCTGCCAAAAAAAAAAATCTGAAGTAGCTCAAGCTGGACAACATGTGTCAAAAGATGAGGAATACCAAGTAGGACACAATCCATTCAAAATGCTGGGCTTAACTTTCACCCCCAGATGGGGAACCTCGGATGAAGATCCGGTCCAGACAGCCCCTTTACAGGGAACTTCGCAGGAAACTCTGGAGTGCAGGTTAGATCCCTTTTGGGACACCCCAGGGAGAAACCTGGTACCAGAGCCACTTGGCCCCCTCCCAGAGCTAGAAGACCCCAGAAAGGAGTGCCCTGGCCGGGGTGCCCTAAAAAGGAAGGAACTTACCGGACGCTTAATGTGGAGGAGGAATCGGCTGGACAAGTTGACGCTAGAGTGCCCAGAGAGAGGGAATCACAGTAGAAGCAAGAGTCCCCCGGTGTTCCGGGCCCAAGCACACCAGACAGAGTGGGGATGCGCACTTGCGAAACAAAGAACAGGACACAAATCCCAGACGCTCCGGCATAGACGGAAGAAAGGCGGCTCTGGAACCGGAGTAGGAATATGAAGGACAAGGGAACAAGAAAAACATTCCCTAAGATGCAAGTGTGTCCGACCCTGACGAGTAAAGGACTGAAGGGTGATGCGCAGAGCGGAGCTTAGGAAGGCGGGGCTGCGGTGGCACAGCGTAAAAATAAAAAGGACAAAAAATGTAAACTTTTGATGCTTAAAAGTGCTCCAGTCCCGTTCCGATGGATATAATGTCCCACAAGTATTAAAGAAAGGGGACGGGACATACAAGTATTACTTTTAGGTGACTGGATCAAATTCCAGCATGGCTAATTCAGCATTTCATCCTGCCAACCTCCGTACATGAAGCACCATTAATGTAGCCAACAGTAACGGCACGCTATACGAAACAAAAATTGCAGTAACTTTGTATAAAGACAGCGGGTCTACTGCACGCATAGTCCCCCTTTTCTCTGTGCACCCAGGATGCTGAGTGGACCAAAGCATGAGTCTTTAATGGGTGCCGGTGCAGACAGGGCTTCCCTCGCATTCACGTTGCTCAAGCATGCTCCCTGCTTCAAACACCCGTCCTTTTAGAAGGATAGAGAAGACAATGTCATTAGAGGGGGTGATCAGGGTGTTTGGATGGAGGAAAGGGGACTCTTTTACTCTTAAATCCTGTCCCCTTGCCTCCAAACATCTGGAGATTGCAAAACCATTCTTAATCTGTGGAGATGGAGGGAAGTACACAGAAAAGTCCAAAGAAAATCAAGGTTTAAAAATCAGCCAAAGATATTACGCAGAGTACACAACTAGTAAATAGTGATTGTAAAAGGCATGCAGTGCACCCCAAATAGCTGCCTTACAAATACTTTCAAGCCGAGCATGCCACCGAAAAGCCACTGAAGCAGTCTTTGCACTAATTAAGTATTCTTTGAAGACCCTCGGAAGGGGCAGTCTAGAATACAGTTTTATTGCACAGTAGGCAAAGGTCACTTGAACTGCCTTATGCTTAGGGAAAGCCCTCTAAATCACAAATAAGTGACTAGATAACCTCGCATTTTGTGCTCTTCAGATACCATTTTATTAATACTGTCGTCCAAGTTATGGAGAGTCATTTCTTACTCTGTGCCAGAATTGGGGTTGGGGGCATGGGAAGAGAAATACAAATAATGTATGATGGTGGAATGCAGAAATGAACCTGGGTATAAAGTTAGGGCGAATCAGAAGGGACCCTTGTTCTTATGGAAAATCATGAATGGCTGAACGGGGGTGGGAGGTGGGGCTTGGAGCACTCTGCTCCTTTGAGGCATTGTGATGGCAATGAGAAAGTTTTCATTGTCATGTCAGTGGAGGTCATTGGCTCAAATTTGTATTACCGGTTTCTCAAATACCAAATTTGATGAGAGGAGTGAGTACTTGCGCAGATAATTTCATTAAACCATTCCAATGTCTACTACTGACCTCAAAGTGCAGCAAGCACTCAGTGCCAATAGGAAGGCCCTACAAGAGCGCTTGATCAATGGTTCCAACAAGTCAAAAATAAATTATATTAATCGAATCCAGGGAAAAGGACATGGAGGACTTTGTGAAGCTTTAAGACAGGCATATTGTGATCATAGAGGCCCAATGAGCCATCATGAAGTCTTTAGAAACCAAGCTATAGAGGAAATTGAGAGCGAGTTGGGTTGAAGTCCTCCTCCTCCTCCTTCTCCTCCATCTGCCACCTCCTTGAAGACCTTAACCTGTATGCCATTGCTCTAACTGAGGCCTGGTTTACAGCCAGTTCCGTCACAAATTCTGATACTACTCTCTTGCTCTCTCTCTTTCTCCCTCTAGTACCCCATCTTACGTTTTCTTCATCCCCCCTTCTTTCCTATGACCTCTCTTCCTACTACCTACTTTACTCCCTAATCTCTCTCCCTCATTCTTCCTTCCCCATCCCCCTCTTCTCCTCCTTCTCATTTGCAAATTGTTCTACATACTGTTTTTTGGTTTGATTCATGTATATTGTTGCTTCTACTGTTGCATGTTTGATGTATTCTTGTTAAACTGTAAAGCGCCTTGGATTAAGGCGCTATATAAATACAATAAATACAAATACTCGCTGAGGGCTACAGGATCCTCTCAGAGTCCAGCAGAACCAACCGGCCCGGAGGAGCCCTGCTCTTTCCAGAGTGTGTCCCTGCTTCTGTCATTCCTACGCAGGCTTACTCCCTTGAATTCATGGTCTGCAGGCTCTCTCTCCTGGCCTCTCTGGCCACAAGCTACAGGTCACCTGGCCAGTTCGCCCTCTTCCGCTGAGAATGGGCTGACCGCTCTTCTCCTTGCCTCTAACTCTCAACGTCTCCTCCTTGGAAACCTCAACATCCACCTGGATGGTTCTAATCCCACCCCTGGGCTCTTCCTCAACCTTTGCAACCCTCTCCCGGTTCCATTCTAACCTCTGGTCGGAAACACTCTGCTGGACACACCTTGTTTGTTTGTTTATTTTATTTATATAGCGCTCCAGACCCAGAGGTAAGAGGGCGCTTAGGTAGGCGGTTACAGAATACATTTTATACATTTTGCAAGTTCTACAACAAGTTCAAAGTACATTTTACAAGTTAGACAACACATTTAAAATACAGGGCAAGAATGTCGAGCAGAGGAAGGAAAAAGGGGGATATGGGAGAGAAGGGTTTGTTTTTATTCAGTAAACATTAGATTTCGTGTTTTCTGAATGATTGAAAGGTAGAGATGGATATGATGTTCAATGAGTTCCTCCAGCTCTTTTAAGAGTGAATCTGGGCACCACTAGGCATAGGGTGGTTAGCAGATCTTGTGGTTCTCGTGGCAGGTTTCTAGGTAAACTTATTGGTGAGATAAGCAGGGGCTTAGTGGTTCAAGGCTTTATATGTGAGCCAGATAGTTTTTAGGTCGTTTTTTGTTGTATGGAGAGCCATTTGCATGGTTTTTCTAAAAGGCAGAGATGTGCTCTCGCCTGGGAATGTTTAATGCCGCTCGTAGAGCGTTGTTTTGGAGTACCTGCAGTTTGTTGATTATGGATTGGTTAGCACATAGGTAAAGACTGTTGCAATAGTCCAATTTGGTCTGCACAAGGGCCCTAGCCAGTATGAGGCAACTATTGGAGGACAAGAAGGGTCTACATGCTCTGATCAGCTTACCTGTTGAGGCAGTCATGTTGAGTTGTTTAGAGAGGTTGGTGTTGGCATCAAGGTAGAAACCTAGAGTTTTTACACTTTTAACAATGGAAATAGTGTTTCCATTGATGATACTAGTGTAATAAGGGCTGAGTTTCAGCAGGTTGTTGGGAGAGCCGAACTTGGATGTTATCTCCTCAGACATCCCCTCTCTAACTCTCTCACCATTCTTTGACTGACCACTTTCTGCTCTCCTCCCACCTGAAAATTCTTGTGCCCCCGGCAAAGCCTACCCGAGCACTGCCACCTTCCTTCTCAGTCATTCACCCCATGAAGTGAGTGTCAGTAGATGCCTTTGCAGTCACTCTGTGCTCCTCCTACTCCAGCGGCTGACTCACACTGACACAGCCCTCTTTAACCTGCATCTTTCCATCTCCAATACTTTGGACAACCTTGACGCTGTCATGAGAATCCATCTGAAGCCTACCTCCAAGTGCAACTCTTGATATGACTATCACCGCACCACCCTGAAACGCAAGTGCACGGTGGCTGAGAGGAAGTGGAGGGCTTCGGGCGCATCCTCTGACAAGCAGGCCTGCCGCCTGCTCCAAAGGCAATATATACTGATACCACAATCAAGCCAGCGTCTCTGCAGCCTTAAAAACAGGGCCAAACTCTAAAATCTGCAAGGAAATGGACAATCCTGTTGCAGTCTGTACCTCTCCTGTTGCCTCCCAGGCCTTCTGTACAGCTTGGGCCTTGCACTTCCCCACAAAAACTCAGGACATCCTGTTCTCAATCTCCTCTTACTCACCCAGACTCCCTTTGGCCATCCCTCCCCTCTCCACCTTTCTCCAATTTCTCTCTGACAATATCTGATGAGGTTTCTAGACAAGTTCGATCTATGAAAGTGTCGCTGAAACAGGCACTTCCCTGGTCTTTCAGAACCATCAAGGACCATATTGACACCCTCGTTCCAGCCTTGGCAGAGTTCTGTAATCACTCTTTCGCCACTGGAACTTTCCCCGCTCCCCTTAAGCACTCCCTTGTGACCCCCACCCCACTCAAGAAGGTGTCTGCCGATCCTACCTGCCCGGCAAACTATCGCCTGATCTCCATCACCCCTTTCCTGGGCAAACTCTTGGAAAAGCCAGCTGGAGCTGCCAGAGGCATGGCAACTGCTCTCTTGAACACCCGTAAAGATGGATTCCAGCATTCCTTCTGTCCTCATCCTCCTTGATCTTTCCTCTGCTTTCGACACGGTCAAGCACGTTATCTTGATCAATCAAATCTGTGAGAATCTGGGTATCGCGGATCAGGCCCAGGAGTGACTGGCCCCCACCCCTCCCCGGTACACTTTGGACCCTTTCTCTCTGCCACCTCTCCCTGTGGTGTTCCCCAGGGCTCCATCCTCTCACCCTGGTTTTTCAACCTCTACCTGGACCCTTTGGCCCACCTATTCTCTTCCATCTCCTCTTACTTTCAATGTTATGTTGATGACACTTCTTTCCTTCAGTCTCCATCTTCTCTTGCTCATTCCAAACTGTCTATATGCGATTCACAATTGGTGCGCCTCCAACTACCTCTGCCTTAATGCCAGTAGGACCGAGATCCTTCTCATTGGGACCCCTGCTCCTGCTTTCTCTGTCTCACTCTGGCCACCCGTCTTGAGGCTTCTTCTTTCACCTTCTTGTGATGCAAAAAACCTTGGTGTCATCTTCGACTCCACTCTCTTTCTCTTCTCACATCTCAGACATCGCCAAGAAGTGCCACTACCAGCTGCACCTCCTCAAATGGACTCTTCACTTTCCCCCAGAAGCTCACTGTATGCAGAGCCCTGGTTCTCTCTAGGCTGGACTACTGCAACAGCCTCTTTCTCAATCTGCCTTCCTCTACACTCCGCACTCTGCATCTAATCCAGGACAGGACTGCAAGACTTATCCTTGGCCTCAAGCCTAGGGACCGTATCTCGCCAGCCGTGAAATCTCTCCACTGGCTCACGGTGGCTGCAATAATCAAGTTCAAGACCACTTGCATTGTCCACAAGGCTATCTGGGGCCAGGACCCCGTACTACATCCAATGCTCTCTTCCAAAATAACTTCCTTCTCGAGCCCTTCGCTCAGCTACCTCCAACTCTCTAAAGGTCAGGCACTTCTCCAGACAGAGTGGGGGTGGGTCTCTCCTCTGCAGGTGCCTCCCTCTGGAATGGCCTCCCTGCCCCTCTCAAACTCGAGCCGGGCCTCCTGAGGTTCCGGAAGCAGCTCAAAACTTTACTCTTTGCCTCAGATTTCTCCCTCTCCCTCCCCTGCTGACCTACCTATCTGCTGTCCCGACTGGTTGCCTGGCTACCCTCAGTCTCACTGGGTACCAGGCTGCTCCCTGATCAGCGTCCCTGCACTGACTCTTGGCCTACCAGGCACTTAGGGGCTGGAACTGTAACCCTACAGTCCTGTCTCCTTGCACTTCCACAGAGCTGCGCTGCCCTGGCTGCACTTACTCAGAATTACTGCCATTTCCCCTCCCCTCTCCCTTGCCCCCCGTCCCCCATCACTTTCCCCTTGCACTTCTCGTTCTCGCACAATCTGAATGACAAGGGCTAGTAAGATAGTTTGTCTTGTCCTCCTCTCAGTCTTCCAACCCTTGCCACGCCTAAAAACACTTGTGTACAGGCACGCTATAATAACTTATCATATCAATGCAGACGCTGATTGCAGCCTACTGCCTCTCATCGCTGTTATTCCCGTTATCCAGCTCAGCACTTCGGTAATCGTGTTCGGTTTCCTCCCTCCGTTCCATCCTGCCTCGATTCTTCTCTGTTCCTGTTTTCCCCTTCCTTCTTCTGTTGCCCATTACCGACCTTACTGGATCCTGGCTCCTCACTCACTGGACTGTCTACGACCACCAGTTCGGAACAGACTACCACCAAACCTAGGATCCTCATTCCGGCTTCCAACACACAGTTTCTTTCCCTTCCTCAATAAGGTTTTTCCAGCATATTTTGGCAGCTCTTCCAGGGGTCATATGGCGTCTGGGGAGGCTTGCCCATTTCTTCATGAGACCCGCATGAAGCACAAATCTCACAAGGGAAAAGACCACAGCAAGTCCTCATGTAAGAAGACACTGGTGAGCCATTCCAGTGAATGCACTGTTCCCGTCATATCCACACTCCTGACACCACAGGTACACCAACACAAGTGTAATATCTACACTCCTGGCACACCACAGACCCAGCAACCATAATATCCACACTCTACGAGATTGTGTGTGCTGGCAGTCAATTATTTAAAATTAGCATCTGGAGCTCAAATTAACCACTACTCCAGTCAACTCACAGAATACCTGAATGTCACACCAGAGTCCTATATTTTCCAATCTGCACACATCAACTTTGTACCTTGCCCAGCTCCTACATTTCTACCTTACCCCCCTTCCCCCCCACCTTTTAAATAACATATCCAAACAGGTCAAAGCTACCACATTCTCCTGTGGGGCTGTACTCTGGATGGCCCAAGCAACTTTGGTGATGGCAGCATCAGTGGAGGAAGTACATTTGTGTTCTACCAGTTAGTCTTTTATACTAAAATCTCTGGTGCAAGTACTGGCTGGCAGAGCTATACATTTGCCAAATCAAGAGACATCCGACAGCGGGTAAATGCTACAATATCATTCTAGGTGACAGACTTCAGTGGCCACTCGCAGAGGAGAAAAAATAGACACTGTTTTGTTCCCACAATCCTACAATATGCCACACTATACACATTGGTTTTCCAAATAGCTTGAAGGACTAGCATTTTAGCAGGTATAATTATAATACATTTGTTAAGGATCACACACTTCAGTTCACCGAAGCATGGATTTTTACACACTGCAATTTAGGAGTTTGTCCAAATACCTCTACTTGGTACTAATATTTAGGAAACCAACCTGAAACTCTGTAGAAAAAGCATGTTGAGCAAAAAGAATATTGTGACTATTTTCAAGTTTTCTGTTTAGGAAGTGGAAGTCACAGAATGCTTAATAATGGAAGCAATAAAAATCTCCTGTTTTACACCATTCTACTTTCAGCACTAGACGTACACCAAAAGGTTGCGCAAGAAGGAAATGTGTGTATATATTGGTATCCGTCTTCGTTGTAGTGGCTGTTCCCCTAAAATATTTGCAGCATTTTATTTATGGGGGGAAAGCCTCCCATAACCACCCACACAACCCCACACACCTCCCCACCCTCCATTACACAAATTATATGTATAATTCCCAAACCAGGACTTTCCCTACCTCCTTAAAAATGCCACAAAAATACTGTGATACGGCAACAACGAGGTGGGCCAGATCGAGACATTGTCACCAACTTCCACCTTGCTGATGCGTGATGCATAGAACATTTCACTAGAAATATACGTCCTGTTTTACATTTCAAATTTACAGCCATGTTCCCCCTCCATTAACTTTCCTCTACTCTGACCATAATGTAGGTGCCCTCTTTGATGCTTCACTTTCCTTTTCTGCACATATTTCTAATATTGCACGTTCCTGTCGCTTTCAACCTTTTGACATACGTAAAGATTGTTCATTTCTTTTTTTTTCAAATAAATTTTAATTAACAGTTTAAGGATACAAGCCAACAAGTCCCTTGCCCTATAAGTCCCCCCTGCAACCTCCATCCTGTTCCCTCCCCCCAGATCCAAAAGGTCCATGAAGTAATCACCAAACACTCAGAATGTGGCAACATATTGCATGTTAGAGCAGCGGGGTTCCCCGGTGGGTCCATACACTAGTGTTTCAAACCGCCGGTCGGGTAGTTGCGATAGGTCTCACAGGTCCGATTCCTCCTGAGGATGAATTATACCCAGAAGTTCCATAGCTTTGGGGCACCAGGCTCGGCGGGCCCCCGCTCTTAAGTATGCCAGTAAGTTGGACCAGTCCGAAGCGAACCACAAATGTTCTCCTTGGATGGAGTAGGTAAGCCACTCCACGGCCACCAGCGACCAGAGCATAGCGACCAATTCGTGTTCTTGACGGGGCACCTTTGATTTCCATTTTCGGGACAGAGCCGCCGACAGCATCATTATCATACATAGCTTAAGGTCAGCCTTGGAGGAAAGGGTTGTCGGTATCCCATTAAGGCCTAATAGTCATGCCCTCTATTCTGTCCCACCCTGACCCCCAATACCCGGGTGACCGCCCGCTGGACCTGAGACCAGAAGTGATCTAACTTTGGTGCACTCCCACCAGATATGAGCCTAAGAGCCCACTGCACCGCACCCCCTCCAGCAGAACCGTGAGACATTAGGATATATTTTGTTTAGCCTGACTGGGGTCAGGTGCCACTTCAACATCAATTTCAGCCACATCCCCCGGAGTTGGATGGATCTTGTGAGTTTCGGGATCAGAGACCACAGAGTAACCCATGAATTCTGTTCTATGCTCGTCCCTACTTCCTGCTCCCAGCTGACCATATATTTCCAGGGCTGCAGGGTTTCACCCCGTTTAATAAATTTATAGATGGTCGACAACACCCTTGTCACCCGTGCCCAAATACTTTTCGAACGGGGTGAGGGAGCGGGAACCCGCCTGCCTAACTAACAGCTGGGAGACCCAGTGCCTGATCTGGAAGTGGTGAACCTCTGCCTCTTGCCCAGGTCGAAGTCTATCTTACACTGGTCGAATTGTTTAAGCACAGGTCCCACCCACATGTCTCACCATCCGGCAGCCCCCCTGGAACCCAGGATCAAAAGCCCACGAGTTGGTAATTGCTGGAGTAAATTGAGGGTTTCCATGTATGGGTGTGTACGGGGATGGGAACGTAGTAATGTGCGCCCTTTTAACTGCGTGATCCCAAGCTTCACCCGTAGTCGAAGTTATATCACTGTAGTACATTTGGGGAGGTCTATCAGGCTTCGGCAGCCACAGGACGCCATCTAGATTCCCCACCGCCCCCACCGACCAATCCATTGGTCTCCACACTTTCCCTCTATCGTTTCTTTGCCAGTCTCTTAGAACGCGGATTTGCGCTGCCAGATAGTATGCCCTAAAGTCTGGCTCCCCCACACAACCTCGCTCCGGCACAGCATTCATGAGGGAGGCCGCCACCCTCTGGCGTTTACGATTCCAAATAAAACGAATAGTCATTCTCTGGATGGCCCTGAAGAAGGTCGCAGGGACCCGGACACGGGGAGGGCCGAAAAATGATATAGTAGCAGGGGCAAAATAGCCATTTTTAAGGTGTTCATTCTTCCCAACCACGAAATCTCCAGTCCACCAATTTTGACATCACCTTCTGTAGGAGTGGAGGATAGTTTGCCTTGTATAGATCCGCTAGGGTCTTAGTTAAAGTACCTGCAAATTCATCTGACTAAGTGTCCATCCATCTATAGTCGTGAGCCTTCTTAAGGTCTTGCTCCATACTAGAGGACAGAGAGAGAGGGAGCACTTCTGATTTGTGGGAGTTCATTTTTAGCCCTGCAACTTGACCAAACCTTTCTAATTCCCTGGCCACCACCCGCAAGGAGGTGATCGGATGGATTAATGAGAAAATCATGTAGTCGGCGAAGGCCCCTACCTTGTGAACTTCACCTGCAAACGGGACACCCTCTATATCAACAGCAGCTCTAACTGACACCAGGAAGGGTTCAAGGTGAAGGGCATAAAGGAGATGTGACATTGGACAGCCCTGTTTTGTGCCCCATTTTACCCGGACGGTGGCCGAGATTTGGCCATTTATTACTAGCCGGATGGTTGGCTTTCGATAATTTGCCCTAATTCTAGTGATAAATCCCAGACCAAACCCCATTCTGACCATGGTGGCAAACAAGAACCCCCACTCTACTCGATCGAAAGCCTTCTCGGCGTCGATCACCAGTAGGGGGACCGGGAAGTTCCTTTTTTGTGTCTTCTCGACCAGGTGGGTCAATCTTCTGACATTACCGGATGTTTGCCTTCCTCTAATAAAACCTGACTGGTCGCGATGTATTATTTTGGGGAGCATTGCCTCAAAGCGATTGGCTAGTACTTTGGTATGGATTTTGGCATCCACGTTGATTAAAGCTATTGGCCGGTAAGATCCACACTCTGTTGGGTCTTTACCCTTCCTGTGGATCAGGATGACTTGCTTTGTCCATTGAATTGGAGAGAACCCCAGTGGAGCCAATATGGTTGAATAATTTGGTAAGAATGGGAATTAAAACTTCTTTATGAATCTTGTAAAATTCCGATACAAACCCACCTGGACCAGGCGCTTTGCTGGTCGGTAGATTATTAATTACCCTTCCGACTTCGTCAACAGTTATTGCCACTTCCAACGCCTCCCTTTCATCCAGTGAAATCTGTCGACAGTCTGCTCCCTGTAGATAGGCCTGTTCCTCGGGAGTGGGCTCTCCCGACCTATAGAAGTCTGAGTAGAATTTACAAAATTCTGCCTCTATATCGGGATTCTTTGTGTAGAGTACCCCACCCTCCCCCTTTATTTTTAGGATAGTCTTGTCGCCTGCCTCCTTCCTTAGTTTTCTGGCCAGTAGGCGGACCGACTTATTACCTTTAACATAGTAGACGGTGTCGATTCGATTGACCTATGAGTCGATGAGCCCTTCGATAATGGCGTTGATGACGCAGATTTATGCGTCGAAGGGACTTTCGACGATGGCGTCAATAGCACAGTGCCTTTGCTCGAGGGTTTGTGACGCTCTCGAGTAGTTTCTTTCGCCGGGTGCAACGACTCGCGGCGTTTCGATTTTTTGGGTCTTTCACCCAGGGTATCACCCTCAGCTGTCTTCGAGGGGGTCGAGGCCACTTTCTCGAAGACCCTAAGCATCCTTTTACGGAATTCCTCCCACTCAGCCTGAGAGCTATGTTTTGTGGGGCAGGTGACTCTTTCCGGAGAAACAGAAGAAGAAGAGGAGGAAGGGGATCTTTGACGTCTCTTACTTGAATGCTTGGATCTCGAAGAGTGGTGGGAACTGCTTCGAGACCTAGAACGAGAATGTTTCCTGTGTCGGCGAGGAGACGTATATGTCTCGACTCTGCCGATGAAACTTCGAAGGAGTTTTAACGGTCTTACCTCTCTCAAGCTTCCCCTTACGCTCCTTCAAGGCTTTCGCCGTCATGGACATGCAGTCCTTGCACTCCGAACATTGGTGCTCCGATCCCAGGCACCACAAACAGATCCTGTGAGGATCTGTCAACGACATTTTCTTTCCAGTATCTCGAAATTTTTTGAAGCCGGACCGTGGAGTCGTCGGTTCGGATGAGGAAGCCATCGAGTAAGAGTTGGTATTCTCGGTTTGGAATAATGAAGAATATATATCTGACTAACGAACTGAACAACGCGATTCCAAGGCCCACGAAGCGCGGAAAAACAGAACTGAGCAACGGACGCTGCGCTAGTCTATTTATACGCATGATGGCATCGGCGCCGATATAGAGGCTGTCGAGGGACATCAGCTCGAGGGACGTCGACGCGCAGCGACCTCTACTGAAAAAAAAATTCCGAGGCCAGCAAGCTGGAGATGATCTATCAAGATAAGGAATACGTCGGAGGACACAATCCCTTTGAAATATATATTACACGGCCTGCGGAAGCGGCTGTGTAGTTATGATTAAGTTGCTCATCTCAAAAGGAAGAACACTTTTTGGGCAGCTTATAACTTCGCTCCCCCTGGACGAATCCTCAACAAATTTTTCAAAAAAAGTAAATGACCCGCCCTGGATTGTTTTGCTAAGTTTGGTGTGGTTTCGTCAGGGGTGAGGTGAGAGGGGGACGGAGTCAAAGTTATAGGGGGCTCAAAACATATATATATATTTTTCCATAGACTGAATGGAGGAGAACAACTTTGCTCACACCTGCAGCTCAAACCGCTGGACATATTTTCACCAAATTTGCAGCATGAGCAGCAGCTTAGTCCCGAAAGCGTGCTTTTGTAAATTTAATGGAAATCCTTCCAGTAGTTTTTTTCTTTTTTTTTTTTTAACAACCAAAAAGTATGTCCCAAAAAGTGTGTGATCTGGGTTCGGTCCGCGGACCCATTTCCCTGTTCTGTCCGCAGACAGGCATCTGATTGGCTTAGAGGTGACGTAATGTCCTAATTGGATGGTGAAAAGCGTGCAGTGCGTCACATTTTTGGAAACGCCCGCCACATTGAATTCACGGGCATTCGCCGGTGTCCGCAGACATCGTGTACAAACATAGAAAAACAAAACATTACTCTTGTCACTTATCAAACAATCTCTGGGGAGATGAGAGGCGATGTGGATGGGATGGGATTTGGCCATAAGAAGCCAAAAATGGGGTGTTTTTCACCATAATAGTCAGCCAACGGTCCTAATGTTCGCGCACAGTCCTGTGAAGTTTGGGGACACTTCTGATGTTCGGGAGCAGTTCTTCGATGGCTTATAACTTTGGCATCACTCAAGGAAACTGCATGAAATTTTGGAATTCTATTCTAGGCCTGGTACTGAGAGGCTTTACAAATGGTGGGATTCTTTAAAGTGGGGGCGAAATTAGAGGGGGGTCCCAAAATAACGTAAAGGCTTATAAATGTGGTGCCATTTGACGAATCTGCACAAAAGTTTGCAAAACGATTTTAAATCTAGATATAAATGTTTTAGTAAAGTTTGGTGGGATTTTCTCAAGAGGGGATTAAATTAGAGGGGGTCTCAACATTTTTAGATGGCTTATAACTTTGTTGCCATTTGAGGAATGTGGACAAAAGTTTTCAGTAAGATTATAGACCCAACCTTAAATGTTTGTGTAAAGTCCGATTTTGTCAAGTTCGGGGCGAAGTTATATGACTATTGTATGCACATACATTGACACTTTTGAAAAAAGCATGGGTGGATTTCAAGCAAACTCGTGTAAGGAGCATTGGCAAGGACCTGATAGCCTAGTTTGCAAATGTGCCTGTGTTTTATTTTTTACCAAGTGCAGGTACACAAAATAGTTACAAACTTTGATGACTGAGGTATAGCCTGTGGCCATGGGCAGTGGCCCGATTGTCCGGGTCATGGTATAAGGTAATGACCCGGACAATCTGGCTACTGGCCATGATCGCGAGGGATAAATGGTGTGAAAGTGGCCAGGTCCACCTGGGACCGGCTATGTGATGGGTTATTCGAAGGTAGGATAGGTTTGAAAGGGAAAAAAATGTGCTCATGGTAATAAGGTCATAGGGTTCTGCCTTTGCCTTCTGCAGGCTGCCATAGAAAGGGAAGAGGGACTCTGTTCTGAGCCCCGCCTTCTTTTTTATGATGGCCATCTTGGAAAAGGATTTTCCTTCCTACTGTAGGAAGAAAAATCTATTTATTAGCACCCTGGGTTCCCGCTTTGGGAACCTGGGGTTCTAATGGCCTTTATCCCCCATTGCAGGGGCTGCAATGGAGGATAATGGTCCGGAGCCCTCGTTATTTATAACACAGCGAAGCCCGCAGGCACCAGGGCGCGCGCACACAGACACTTCGCTTGGGCCGATAACTTGGGCTGCCGGCCCGTTATTCCCTGATCCAGTCCCTGTAACGGGGGATGAACGCCACATTATTCCCATTAGCATAACAAAACGCTAAAGGAAATGTTGGAAAAACGTATTGAGTCTATATATGGTCACGTGGCACTGTCCGGAAGGTCCACAGTGACGTCTAACGTTCGCGGACGTCGACGGAATCAAAAACAGTGGAAAAAAGTATAGAAGTGTTAAAAATGATGTTAGAAGGTGGGAAATGGCAGAGTTTTAAGGTGAAATGTAAATTGGACACAAATGTTGCTATATTAGGGTAAGTATGATATTAATAAATTGTAGGAAAATAGCATGCACTAATAAAAACCAAAGAAATTCAATGGAAAAATGTTGTTACAGGGACGTTATGGTTACAGGTAAAACCGAAAAACCTCAGAAATTCACCAGTTATCGTAAGCTAAGCAACCATAACTCCCGCCACCACCGTGCACTGCTAATACGAACACCCAGGACATCAGAGATGACATCACAAATGTCATTGATGATATCACATGTGAAATTAATTTTGATTAAGTCCCTACAAGTGGTTGTGCTTATAATGTTGGTAACAAGATGTCAGGGGTGATTGTGTAATGATAAACAAGTAGAAACTAGCTAACAATTCAAGACTTACTACACACTTGTGCTAGCACAAACAATGCATACAAATCACAGGCACATAAGAAACAGCATCATCAGAAAATGTTAATAGCATTAAAGTTAATTTTCATGTATACAGATGAATTGTGTATTTGAGGTGTGCTATTACCCCATGTGCTGAGACTAAAACCTAAAGAAAGTACTTTAAGAACATATGACAAGGTTAACATCTAGATATACAGCACCTTTTGAATTTTAATATTCTGAATGTCAGTGAACAAAACCACCTGGCCTAGATATTTCAGTGAACAGAAATAAGTGAGCCAGATATGCGATGTCATCAATGACATTTGTGAAGTCATCTTTGATGTCCTGGGTGTTAGTCATAGCAGTGCATATGGGATACATTACTCACCGTAATCGTATTTCTGATGCTTGTACCTGCTTAGATTCACATGCTGTGCATAGGCCGACATCTAGTGGAAGTTGCAGAGTATTACAGTTTGTTTTTCGAATCTCGAAAAGGGGCATCGAACTAGGCCGTGCAAGTAATACTATCCCTAGTGTGACATCCAATGTACCCATGATCCCTCAGGTGTGAATAGATCTCCATGCAGCTGCTTTGCAAATGGTGTCAAGGGATACATTTGAAATGAAAGCCGGAGTGGCCCCATTACCTCTTGTAGAGTGGGCCCTTGGCGTAAAAGGCAGTGCCTTTTCTGAAAGGGAGTAACACAGTTGGATACATTTGACCATCTATTTAGAGATGCACCTTTAGAGACGTGATCGCCTTCTCTGCCTAGAGCTACGGAGACAAACAGTTGATCTGTCTTTCTTAGCGGTCTGGTCTTGTCCACGTAGTAGAGGACCGCTCTCCTCACATCTAGTGTGTGGAGTTTCACCTCAGCAGAGCTTTTGGTTTCTTGGAAGAAGGCCGGTAGCTCAATGGACTTGTTAACATGGAATTTAGAAATTAACTTAGGTGAGAACCTAGGACGAGTGCGTAAAACCAGTTTATCCTTATGAACGGTAAAGAAAGGATCCTGCACTGACAGAGCCTGAATTTCACTGACCCTTCTTATGGATGTAAAGGCTACTAAGAAGGCTGTTTTATAAGTCAGGTGTTTGAGACTAGCTTCATGCATGGGTTCGAAGGGAGGTCCCATGAGTTTAGCAAACACCACATTGAGGTCAACCTGGTGGTGGGTTAGAAATCGGAGGGTGGAGTCTCTTTACCCCTTCCATGAAGGCTTCGACTATCGGCATCTTCCACTATGACACCTTGTTATGGGAGGAGGTGTAGGCTGATCGCGCCGCCAGATGTACCTTGAGTGAGTTAAATACTAGTGAATTGAGATCCCCTGGAGCATGTTGGGATGACAGGTAAATGTTCCGTCTGAGTGCCCGTTTCCAATGTTTCTGGGCAAGCTTGGACAGATTGGCGAACGAACACCCCCCTGTTTGTTCAAGTAAAACATTGCTGTGATGCTGTCTGTTAGGATCTGCACTGACAGGTTGGATAGGAGGGGTTTGAATGCCCGAAGCACTCTGAAGACTGCCAGAAGTTCGAGCAGATTGATGCGATTTTGGGCCACTATGTGAGACCATAGACCCTGAGCTGTGTGGTGAAGGAGGTGAGCTCCCACCCTGACAGGGATGCGTCTGTTGTAACGACGGCTTGAATCTCCGGATCTTAAAAGGGTTTCCCCCTTTGTAAGGTTCTCTTGTCCACCAGCGAAGACTCTGTACTAGTGTTGGCGAAACGACCACTAGATCATCCCACTGACCACTTGCCTGAGACCATTGTTTCGCCAACCATTCTTGCATGGGTCGCAGGCGCGCGTGGGAGACCAGGTAAAAGCACGATGCCATCATGCCTAGCAAACGCATTGCTTTGCGCACCCTTATCTGGCGACCGGACTGATATTGAGGAAGTTGCAGCAACAGATGGGTGTTTAGGACAGCTCCTAGGAACTGCTTTGAGGTGCTTAGCAGCAGGCTTGATTTGTTTCTCGTTGATTGAGAAGCCCAATTGGAAGAGGAGGTCGATAGTTCTTTGAATGTTGGATCTGCAAATTACGGGGGTTTCCCCTGTGATGAGCCAGTTGTCCAGATAAGGGTACACCGGGATTGCCTCCCTGCGTAGGTGCGCCGCCACCACCGCCAGTACTTTGGTGAATACATTTGGAGCCAAGGCTATTCCGAAGGGCAGCACCTTGAACTGGTAGTGCTGGCTGTCTACCTTGAAGCGCAAGAATCTTCTGTGCGCTGGGAACATGGAAATATTGAAATAGGCATCTTTCATATCCAATGTTGCCATGTAATTTCTTTTTAGTAGGGGGATTACTTCCGGGAGTGTAGTCATGCAGAATTTTTGTGGCTTGACATACTTCTTTGCAGGGCGCAAGTCTAATACTGGGCGCATCGTTAGATTTTTTTTTTTTTGGCACAAGGCAGTAGGTTGAATAAATACCCTTGTTTACCTGGTTGGCCCGGGACGAATTCTAATGCGTCCTTTGCAAGAAGAACGACTATCTCCTTGAGGATTCTTTGGTGCTCCAAGGAGTGGATATTCTGTCTTGGAGGATGGTTGCGGGGGCGTTCTAGTAGCTCTATACAGTATCCCGCGGACACTTTGTCCGAAGTGATCCCTTCCCATGCGTGGGTGAAGGTGGAAATGCGCCCCCCCCCCCCTACTGGGGATGCATGGGAAGGGACTCGGAGCGGAACGTCACTGTTTATTGGGAGGCGTAGTGCCTCTTCCTGGGCTGCCTCTCCCCCTACCGCATGCTCTTCACTGACCTCTGGTGAAACCTTGGGTAGCCTGTTGATTACTGCCCCATGAGGTTCCCTGCAATTCTGATAGTAATTGGACCCTCTTTGGGAGTTTAGGCCGCGAAAGCAACGGAAATTGTTATTTCCCCTTTGACCTGAGGGCTTATTGGTTAGTTGGCCGAGGGACTTTAAGGTTTCATATTCATCCTTAGCCGTTTTTAGTGCTTCCTCTACTGCTTTCGCAAATAGGACGTTCGGTTCTATGTCTATGAGGGTGGCTTGGGTCTCGGGCTTAAACCCCGATTGTCTTAGCCAAGCATGGCATTTGATAAATGTGCTTTCTGCTATCTGTCTCCCTGCATTATCTGCTGCATCGAAGTTTGCCTTAAGAATCCATCCAGACACTGATCTTCCGTCTGATGCAATTTGGGCCAACTGGCTCTTTAGAGGTTCGGGTGCAGAGGCAATGAGGGAAGCTACCTGTTCCCATTGGTTGGAGATGTAGCTCGCTAGCATAGTGGTGGTGTTGGCAATGCGTGCTTGGTATGCTGACGTGGATGCCACCTTCCTCCCCAGAGCATATATTCTCTTGGCTCTTTGTCCGGGGGTGCTTCAGAAGAAGGTAGTGGTGTTCCCGCCCTCTTTCTGGTGGTTGTAACCACCAATGATTCAGGTTTCAACTGACCTCTTATGTATAGTGGATCGGAGGGAGCGGCTCTAAATAACTTTTCTACTCGTTGGTTAACAGCCCGAGTAAGGTTAGGGGTTACCAGAGAAGGATCGATTCTGCGTTAAATTTATTTTAAAATGGGGATAGTTTGGGCGATGGATTTCCTGTCCCCTAGAATTTCTTCTGCAAAATGTCTCTTCTTGGACACCCTGTGTGTCAATATGAAAATGGGCTGCAGCCTTAGCTAAAACCTCATTAAGTAGGTTGATTGTCCACTGGTGAGTCATTCATAGGGGGTCTTTGGGAACAGGGGAGTCAAGACTATAGGCCTCCGCCTCGTCTTCGTCTTCCTCTTCCTGGTCTTCATCGTCCCCATAGTAAGAAACTCCTGTCTGCTCTTCCAGCATGTGGGTGTCTGTTTCACCGTAGGACTCTGGGTGGTAAGGTTCGATTAACAAAGGGTCAGTAAATGAGCCCTGCGCTGGGTCCTCAGAACGGAGTCTCTTAGCAGAGAGTTGAGGACTTGGACCCCGAAGGGGCCGAGGTAGCTGCAGTGCTGGTATAGCTGTGGAAATAACTAAGGTCCTTCTCATGGAAATGACATTCTTCTCATTACCCTATCAATGTCGTCAGAACTACAAAATTCGGAACTAGGGATGACTACAGGATCCTCATTATCTTCCTCCATGCTCATAACCTGTGCAGTGGGAGGAGCAGTTCTTGTCTTGGTGACAGGGTCAGGGACTTTGGATTTTTCTAAAGACTTAGGGTCCTTTCGTTTTTCCTTTTGAACCTGATGTTCTGAGGTCTTCATTTGCCGTTTCTCCCCTTTGACATGGCTAGAGTAATGTTTCCCTGGGCCTTTAGGGTTTTCTGACTGTTTTGACGCCTGGCGTCGAGACTCAAGATGTTGTTTTCGACAGTACGAGATTCTGAAGTCTTGGAAGACGGGCGTGGAATCTCGGAAGTAGAAGTTGATACTTGGGGGAAGAGGTCGGATTAGTCTTCCGACGACCGGGCCTCAACAACTTTAGGTAATGTGGCATCCTTAGCACCCATGGACGGTTACTGTGTGATGTGAGGCGACCGTGACCTGGAACGCCCAGAGGCAACAGATTCAGCAGACCGCTCTGTAGATGCCTTTTTCTGGCGATCGCTCGACATACATGTCGAATCTCGGCTGGGGTTTCTGTGCTTAGTGTGAGAGATGTGTGTTGCGCTCTTGCCGCCAGGTGTTGTCCCCATAACAGAACCGCCGGTCAGTCCTCCGAGGTCGGGGGCTTGCGCGTGGGTGCCTGACGACACCCTTGTGCCCTCACCATCCGATAAGGCGGCGTCGCTGCCATCGCTGGAGGATCCCACTGAGTCCATGGCCTCTAGCTGTCTGGCGTAGTGGGCCCAGCGCTTCGTCGAGCGGTCCTCGAGTGTCTTGGCCTTGAAGACACTACAAGCTCTGCAATTAGCCTCAGGATTGTCCAATGGGAGACACACAAGATATAGACATAGATATATAGGCCAGAAGAGGCTGCCAGAGGCGCAGAGGCCTTCCGAGGCCAGAGGCCGCCAGAGGCGCAGAGGCCTTCAGAGGCTGCCAGAGGCGCAGAGGCCTTCAGAGGCTGCCAGTGGCGGAGAGGCCTTCAGAGGCTGCCAGTGGCGGAGAGGCCTTCCGAGGCCAGAGGCCGCCAGAGGCGTAGAGGCCTTCCGAGGCCAGAGGCCGCCAGAGGCGCAGAGGCCTTCCGAGGCCAGAGGCCGCCAGAGGCCGCCAGAGGCGCAGAGGCCTTCCGAGGCCAGAGGCGCAGAGGCCTTCCGAGGCCAGAGGCCGCCAGAGGCGTAGAGGCCTTCCGAGGCCAGAGGCCGCCAGAGGCCTTCCGAGGCCAGAGGCCGCCAGAGGCCTTCCGAGGCCAGAGGCCTTCCGAGGCCAGAGCCAGAGGCCGCCAGAGGCCTTCCGAGGCCAGAGGCCTTCCGAGGCCAGAGCCAGAGGCCGCCAGAGGCCGCCAGAGGCCGCCAGAGGCCGCCAGAGGCCGCCAGAGGCCTTCCGAGGCCTTCCGAGGCCAGAGGGCAGAGGCCTTCCGAGGCCAGAGGCCTTCCGAGGGCTTCAGAAGCCCAAAGTCCATTGTGTAGTCTCAACGGCTGTCCTTCCTTGGTCTCGAGTACCGACGTCTAACTTCAGCGATCTTCGACGTAGGGTTGGAGAACAGGGAATTTTTGTAATTAGAAGAAAAATGGCTAAGAGCCAAGGGAACTCCGCAATATGCTTCCGACAAGTATGGCGGAAAAAAACAATCTGAGGGTCCTACACGCGTGACGGATCATGGGTACAGTGGACATCACACTAGGGATCGTATTACTGGCACGCCCTAGTTTGACGCCCCTTTTCGAGTTTCAAAAAACAAACTAATACTGCGCAACTTCCAGTAGATGTCGGCCTATGCACACAGCATGTGATCCAAGCAGATTCTATTCACTAACAAAAAAAAAAACCGGGTTAAAAAGGGACGTTATGGTTAAGTTGCACCACTACAAAACCTATGAAATTCAATGGAAAAACGTTGCTATAGGGACGTTATGGTTCCAGGTAAAACCTAAAAACTCCAGAAATTCTCAAGTTAGGGTACACTACGCAACCATAACTCGCACTAACACTATGCGCTGCAAGGACCAACACCCATGACATCAAAGATGCCACCACAAATGACATTGATGACATGACTGATGACATCACATGAGTATATAGTTTACATGAAACGCCTCCACAAGTGGTTATCATTGTAATGTTGGCAGAAACCTAATACAGATCATCTGAACAACTGTCATTACACAAATACTTCAGTAACCAATACATTGCTATAAACACCATAGCAGCGAAGAGCTCTTTCCAGTACATGAACACACTCATGTAGAAATGTAGCTATTATCTGCAACACCCATCAAAGCAGTGGAATAATCTAAATGATGTGCATGCTGCATAGTACAATGATGAATGTTTCAGTTCAGAGTTTAGTGTACCGCAAAACATGTAATCATCCAAGAAAGTCCCTCTCACTATAATTCTACTACTATACACAAATTAGCACAACGCATACAAATATAAGCCTATACAGGGAAAGTAAAGTAAGCACAAAAACAGCAGCTCTATCACACAGTGTTCATAGCCTAACTGATGGCCTTCATTCACAGAAATGATAGCTGTGCTTTGGGCTTCCATCTTCCCCTATGTGTATGGGTCATATGCTGTAACTGGAACCTAAGGAAAGTGGTGTAAGAACATATGAGCAGGGTAAGTGTCATGAAAATATACTACCTTTTCAATTTTCAGTTCCTGACTGTCAGTGAAGAAAAGCATCCGCAGTACATATGTAACTGCACAGAAAAAAGGCAGGCAAACATGCGATGTCATCAGTCATGTCATCAATGTCATTTGTGATGGGATCTTTGATGTCATAGGTGTTGGTCCTTGCAGCGCATAGTGTTAGTGCGAGTTATGGTTGCGTAGTGTACCCTAACTTGTGAATTTCTGGGGTTTTTAGGTTTTACCTGTAACCATAACGTCCCTTTAACAAGGTTGTTAGTGAATTTCATAGGTTTTTAGGGCGGCACTTTAATCAGAACGTTGGTATGTTATAGTTTTTGCAGGAAAGATAGGGTTTAAGGTGCACAAGTCAACCATAGTGTCCCTGTATTAATGTGTCTTTCACTGAACTGCATTAGATGTGTACAGGATATGCTTAGTGTATAAAGATGTACTGTGTAACCTACTGAAGGCAGAGGCTGTTTAGTAAAAGGGACAAAGTTTGGGAACACTTCATCCGTTTGCGGAGATTGGGTTGAGTCCAACTTGCCCAGAAAGGGGGGGTTAGGGGGGGTCATAAAAAGCAAAAACAAAAAACAGACAAACAGTTTCAAGCGCATCAATTAAAAGGGAAAATGCTGTACCCATACAAAATGTGTGCTTTCGAAACAAAGTGCACAAAGGCATAAAGTATGCAACATAAAAGGAGAGCACCAACATGAAAAGTGACGTTTACTTTCATCAATCTTACCGCACACCTGCTACACAAGCAAAAAAAGAAGGAAGAGGCAGAGAAGCAAACGGCAACTACCGAGAACAGATCATCAGAGCAACGTGGTAAGGAGACGAAAGTTTTTGTTTTAATTCCAGAGCTCCGTTAGTCTACAATAGTAGAAAAGCATTATGTTTTCTGTTTGTGCGCAGCAATGGCGTCCACCCTAGAGTGGCTTGAGGAGAATTTTCCACATGAAGAAATTAGTTAGGACGATAATCCCATTGTTACCCGCTGAACTGTGAAAAGAGAAGTTTACTGTAAGGGCAAGCACCCTGCAATGGCTGGATGAAAAGTTTCCAGAATACCAAATGAGTGAGTATAGTAACCCCGTAGGTAGGGAACGAGCTGGCAAAAAGAACACAGTCGCAATGAAAAAGTTAGTTTCAAGTAACCACATTTGTTCTCTTTTAACAGAACATACCAGCATGCAAAGCGGTTCACCAGAAGCGGCACCTTTTGCACAGGAACATATGGCCACCAAAATGGAACTGAACGCTGGGCATTTCAAAGTTGACCACCTGGACGCCAAAATCTAGCAGTTGCTCCTCCAATTTGCTGGCTTGAGAACATGTGTTGAAGCCCATATCAAGGGCAAAATAAGATCACTCCGCAACTAGCACATGTCCGCATTCCCGAATTCCCAGCGCCCCTTCTTTACAAAATCAGTGGCATGCAAGACGCTTCGATGAGAGCTCAATCCTTTCTTCCCCTCAGCAGCAGCTTCTTGAAATGGAAACATCCCCAATATATGTATCTGTTTCTTGTCCCACTTCCTTTTCCGATTAGTCGCTATATATGTGTGCTAATAAATAGTGCAATGTAATTTGTACAGATTGTGTATGTCCCTTTTTTTGTTTTTCGTTTACCAACGCCATTGTAAGTGAGAAGGGCACAACAGTAGTGGGGATGAGTACAAGTGAGAAAAATAGAGGAGTCGTACGACCGCCGCACCTGGCTGCCCTATGCGCAATCACAATACAATCATCCGTAGGACGCCAATATGGGCCACATGTTTGCATTCACACATCCGTCTGGAAATAGCAACAGCAGCCTCCCTTTATCTGTGCCACAACTGTGCACATATGTATATCGTACTGTGACACCTGGTAACACTTTCCCTGGTGAACATCACCGAATGAACGTGTGGTATAGTCGTAGTAGCTAGAAGCATAGACCCTCGTTCAACGCCCATTTTTCCACACAAACATCCCACCTACTCGAGAGTGCAATTTCTACCTATGATTGATGTGAGCAATGTACATGCACCATATGTTTAAGTAGGCCGGGGATGGGAAAGGTATCGGAAGTATACCAATGCACGTGCGATTAAGTCTAACGTGCAATTTACGCCCGGCACAGAAGCTTGAAAATGGAGAAGGATTGCGACATCACCATAGTAACGCAGCAACGTTGCGCGTCGTCCCTTAATATGCGCACACGCGCCAGATCCGAAAACATCGAAAGAGAGCATTTGTCTGCAATGTACTGAGTGTTACAGTGATAGTGCACCCTTACAGCGATCATCCACTCTTCCTTCTACATGTAGATACTTTAGGAAATGAGTTAATGGCACTTTGCGATGTCATGCTCCACATGCGCCCTATAAAAGAGCACACCCTACAATTGCTCTATTTGGCTTTCCATGCAAGACCCCCGGTGCCCAGTGCTTGGGCCAGAAATAGTTTGTCACCAAATCTGTGCCTGCAAACAACTTTTCCAAGTAATGGCCACCAGAGCTTCTGCTACTACCTCTGACTCAGAAGCACCCACACTGTCACCACCAACAGCTCCTACTAAAAGTCCTCAGCAAATGGACAAGCGTCATAATGGGTAGGCACATCGAAAAGGAGTAAAGTAGAAGGAATCTCCATAAATGTGTCTAAATCTCATGCTAACCAGGTGCAGTGCACCGAGTGCAACACAGTACTCAGTCGCGGGAAACCTGGCGTGTACAACTATGGCACCAGTTCCATGCGGCGGCACTTTAAAGCGCACCACCAGGCAGCTATTTGAAGAGTTGTCCCCTTCCAAGCAGACTGTACCTTATTGTCCACTACATCATGCTCCGCATCTGCTCCTACCACCACTAGAGAGACTCCAATGGGCCAGCGCGTCTCGCAAGCAAACTTGGAGGATATACACAATACAACATACTCCTACCTTTCAAAGGTCACTGTATTGTGCATATACTGCGACGCGGTACTGTGTAGGGGAGAACATTGTCGAAGAGTTTTTGAGTCAGCAGTCCGGGACCATGGCAAACACTGCCCCCCACCGAAATAAGGTGCACCTTACATCTTGTACTCTCCACTTACTATTTCTTATCCCTGTGCTTGGTGCGCTTTGTGAAATCTCCCTTCCACTGCTGTCTTTTCTGGAATCTTTTATAACAGTAAAAAATGCTACACAGCCAGAAAGCGGGGCGTACAAAACAAGGCTCTTTTCGAGCCACCTTCCAGTGTTGAAAAATAGAACTTCAAATGAAGCATGCAGGCGGTGGGTGACTCAGCCTAAGCACCGCATACAGAGATGGCAACAATTAGCAGCGAGACGCCGTCAAAAGCATTGTACGCATTTCCACAATAAAGTAGTGGCTCTGAAAAGAGCCTTTTTGGTACTATTTGTATTTTAAACATTACAATTTGGGCAGGACCACTGGGAAAATGAATCCTACACTTGCAGGAAGTGATGTACGCCATTTTGGATATTATGCAGAAAGATCTCATTGCCAGCATCAGTCAGATGAACTCCATCTGAACGAAAACATTTCCTACTATGAAAGGTTATGTTTTCATTGTGGAAGGAGAACATGCCAACGTCGCTGAGAAAAGCGAACACATCACATTGCGCTGTGCTTTCTCCATTTGTGGACCACAGAAGGAAGATCGTAGCCACTTCTGCCTCTGGGCAATGCGAGAAAAGATTATGTGTGAATGTGGAAACATTTCCATTAGTTGGCAAAATTTCTCCTTCATTGCAAACTGCAGTGAAATGCCGGTAACGTGCTCTAAACTGTTCCCCTCCACAATGAACAATAATGTCTGGATGAGGACGCATCACCAAACTAGCACAAAAAGGACCCACATGGACCCACTGCATTCCACGTATTCCGTACCAGTGCACAGCAACATTATCGAAACCAAGGTGTATTGCTAGTGCACAACGCTCTGCGTAAAGTGGTACCCAATGTATCCATGAGTCAACCAACAGCCATATAGTCTGCCTACTTAACGGCACACTCGTCCCCGTAGCCATATCCACTCCTATTGGCAAAGAAACATTATGGCACAATCTGTTCCTACACACCACACCCACAAATTCATAATGACCAATCCCAACTCCTGCATAGTCCCATTTCCATTGCAGTCACCCTCACAATACCCAGATGTAGCATGTGCGCTCCCCCAAAAGGCGCAGCTTTCGCCAACATATTTCCATGTGTACGGGGCTGCACAAACACATTCGAAACGTTAAAAAAGCGGCGTCTTCGTAGAAGTTATGCAAAGTGTTTATTTCTAATTTTGCTAAAGGGGCTTGTCACGAAACATCTGTGCTCCTTGTTATGGGTTGCTCTCGGCTTGTCCACTGTATCGTAGTACATGTGTGTCTGCAGCGTACATAGTATGTACTGCAACACATTACTAATTGCAAAAAATCACTGCCGCTAACAAACGTCACACTACAAACACTAATGTTATCATGCCCACAAAACAAGATCCTACCATTGAACACAAAAGCATAAATACACGTTAATCACTCAACCGTAGTCCCATTTCGATACCAAGCATGTTAAGAACACCACCATTTAGCATGTGCTGTTTCCCTCTAGTACTGCGAGGGCTGCGGGCCAGTAGAGCAGGGCAGTCCTTCCCTTTCATGTAGTGTTTCAGCAGCACTCCCTCATTGACTACTGTTAAAGTATTAATTATGCATAAACCAATTACAACCAAGCAGTGTGCACTTAATTGTATCACATCTAATGAACAGTGCGTAACAGCCGTTACTGACGCAGAGGTGACATCTGTTCTAAATGAAAAGCACCTCAACGTGAAATTACGGGTGAACGATCTACGCATTCTGCACCCACAAACATCAGCATCACTACCCATCAGCACACCCACTAGGTATTACTATTTTTTTCTACAGAACCGTGCCAACTGTGTTAAACGTCTGCATACCTCACAAATCACATGATTTTGGCGCCCGTCATCCGCCACTTATGCAGTTGTCTCACCCGCCAAGCTCCCTAGACGCCCATACCAATGAAAGGGCTTTGACAGGCCAATTACATCAGTTTGCACCCGCCCGCGAGCCATGAAAGGTTGAGAACTACACCATGCGTGGCACCAGAGTGCCTAGGTGTAAATCTCCATAACATACTCAAAATGTGTACTATTGTGCCTCCCATCACATACCACGAAATTGCTCCTACAGTGGTAGGTGGTGCCAAAGGTTGCATTTGGCTGCAACACGCATTGGTAGACAAAAAAAAAGTTACTGCGTTCTTTTGTTCTCTCTTTTTTACAATTGTTTCCCCCATTACACCACCTCCTAGCACTTTTGTAGAAATCGTAAACAACTATCAGGCAGCCTTTCCAACCAAACTATGCAAACTGCATACATTTCAAGAACAACTACAGTTTCCACCTGTACGTCATCCATAACAGCAGTTAAGCACTAAAGAAAGTTATCACCACTTTCAAAACAGTAACATAGGTAAATGTGCATATTCAAATTAAAACCCCTAAGCAATCCCTGCACTCAGGTACTGGACATGCATATGCACAGAACCGCATGCAAATGGACGCACAAAAACATTGTACTTACCACATCTTTCTGCACCTTTGTCTCATCCTCCCACACTGCACAGTACTGCATTTGGCAAGTAATTAGGCCTACGTTTTCCATAACCTGTCACACACTAAACTCCCAAGTAGACCACCTACTCCCTACTCCCTTCTCTCTCTCACACACACACACACACACACACACACACACACACACACACAACCGCCCTTCATATTGTAGACCTTCCATTTATACAAACACAGTTGGTCTTCCTACCAAGGCATCCCCTACGGTTCTCAAAAATGTAATGTACAAATGTAAGCAGTATGTCATGAGCCAACTTATTTTCTTACCATCTTCTTATACAGGAGCAATTCCCGCCAGTCTCTGGGAAGCTACTGGTGTGTACAGTTCAGAATACAACCTAGAAGACACCTACTCTCTGCAATCAACAAAGAACGTACAATAGCAGCATACTCTTCTTTGTCTTACTAAACCAGTGCACTAATATTCCACTGTAGCATATACATATGTGCCCATCCGACAGTATGAACTGCATTGTTACTAATCACATCTCTACAGGTGCAAGGTGTTTCTTATGTCGCCACCATTACAATAATACCCCATACTAACAGTGTCCCTAACCTTACACACCACTACACATGCTCACCATTGCACTTAAATAGCTGCCTACCCTCCCATTCACCCACTGACGCACATTGTTCATATATGCATGTGAAAATGTGCACACCCACACTTCCCCGTCTTCGCCAACAGCTACTACACAATGCCTACCAAACGGCAATTCCGTAGAACACTAATCCATCTACCAGCAAAGACAGTGTAGGTGATCTGGCAAAATGTGAGAATGTACAGGAAACCACAAAATACAGTCCAACACAGACTACCCCTAAAAGAGCACGTACAAATAGTGTAATCAGAAGCAAGCATTCAAGAAAACTAATTTTACAAAATATTTCCACCACAGAGTCCTTCACAACCGTACAAGTAGAGGACAGAAATCACGCTCAACCCTCAAAACCTACCACAAAGAAGTCATCCTGGATGCTCTTGTAGACACTGCTATAAGTGTGAAGCGGAAATTGTTTATAGAAACTTAAAATGAAACGCAATGTCACCATAGATAACTTTGGCCACATATGTGCAGATGAGTGGAGTCACACCACCAACAGAGAGCCATACTTCAATGAAGAATCCTACAAACAACTAACCAACCAAATTGCCTTACATCATAGTGGACGAGGACATGAAAAGATAGCCAATACCATAATGGAAGAAGAAACGCTTCTTTCACAAATATCCCCATCAAACTTAGATGGCACTCTCCAATCCACCAAACCAACACACCTCACCTACAAATAGCCTTGCACATCAATGTGCAACGTTCGCCCATGCCTAATCAAACATTTGCAGCAGTTCCTCAATCAGTATGTGAAAGGCACCAACAAAAGAAAAATGAAAATACTACAAAGAATGGACTTCTGTCCAATGCGCAAGTACACTGGTAAACGCGGACATTTGTTAGCCTGCATATGTGGAGCAGTTCGCAAAAGCACCTTCCACCGTATTAAAATGTTAGCAACCCACCATTCAACAATCAAATCTAGTCTACAAACTGTACTATTCAAAAACTCCAGCTGTAGCACTCCAACGTTTAAATGATATTCTCCTACACGGTACAGCCAAACAAGTGCGTGATGAAATTGAGCACATCCTAAGGAAATACTGAGAAACTGAAGAGCACTTTGCCACTGCAACATTGTCAGCCAACAATACTGGCAACCGTGCAGCTATCAACTTTTTACATCACACATACACAAAAAATAAGTTCAATAGCACTTCTGCTGAAATGCCAAATAAAGTATGTGTGTTGCCATAGAACGTTCTATAAAAAGAGCACCAAAACTGTTCATATAATTCAGAAAATAGAAGGCAATGAGGAATCGCAATGGTTTGAATTAGCTCTGTACTTTGTAGCAGAAAACAAGTACGACATTACCAACACCTCCATACTGTGCACATACTGCACTTCTAAACTTGACAATAATCAAAGGCCTTCACGTACAATTAGTAATAATTTGGAACTGTTTCCAGTGCCAAATGCACCGCAGCAGCTTCATTTGTATGACAGCATCATAATACAAACAGCGCACCCATTTCAAGGAATAATACGTCTTCAACCAAAAACTGCAGAATTACTCCCCACCGAATTACTGAAAGGCATTGTTGGTAAAATAGATTACTTACCATTAGATCTGAAAGGAAATGTAGACACTCTACGAGTGCAAAGGCCAATACAAGAATCTTTGATTATCCTGGTAAATTGAGTACCTACAAAAGACAAAAATATTTAGCAACACCTAGTGGACTGCACCAAAGTCAGAGGCGTTGCAGTACCTTAAGGAGAACAATGAATACTACAAGGAAACAAACATTGAAGAGAAACAGAGAAAGAACCTAAAAAAAAAATGCAGGACTCCTCAACAAGTGGCCAATTTGAACGCCTTGATCCTAGTGCAGCCTCCAGTATTTTAGACCGCTATACACCCACTGCACTCCAGAGACACCATAGACGATGTACTAGAAACATATCAAATGCGGCAAGCCAAAGAAGTCCCAATCAGTATACGGGGAAAAAAGTGTGGAAGCACGAGACTTTCCTCTACTCTTCCCCACTGGAAAAAGGTGGAAGATATGATGAAAGAAGCACACAAATAACAGCATCCGAATACTGCTGTTTATGAATGTATGCTGAAGGCCCAAGATTTAGACAGAATGTGGAGTACATATTCCACCAACTCTTTGAAAGTGAACTAGCAACCCTATGTTATGGAGTTACCCACACATTAAAAACATGTTCCCATTTCCAAAACATGTCTGCTGCACAACTACTTGAAAAGGTGCAACAAAAGGACGAAGTTTTACAAAGTAGTGTTACAAATGTCTTGGCACCAAAGATTACTGGTTCCGACGGCACGCAGATGTACAGTGTATGCTACGCAACCTTGGCCCACCCACATGGTTTGTCACTTTGTCCAGAGTATGCATGGGAAGACTTGCACACTTTCCTACTCATAGCTAACAAAAACAAAACAGGTATAGACACGAATACACCAGGAGAGCTCTGCTCTCTCGATCCAGTAAATGTTTCACGCTACTTTTATGATTGCTTCCTTGCGATGCTGCTCTTCAGTTGCAATGAAAAACTGTCTCCCCTCAGAGAAGTGGAACACTTCTTTTGGAGAAAAGAATATCAAGCCAGAGGAGCACCACACATACACATTTTGTGGATTAAAAATGCTCCTAGATTTGGTGATTAGTGATGAAACTGTTTGAGATCATTCACAAATATGTCACTTGGGAAATCCCTCTGGAAAGTACCCAAAGTGACCTACAAGCACAAATTTTGCAATTCCAACTACACAAGTGAGGCAAGTATTGTCAATGCAAATTCAAGAACAGAGGCATATACTACACCAAATGCCGCTTAGAAAAGAACAGTTGACAGAGCTCTTCAACTTCCAAATTGCTCGATGAACCAGAGGAAGAGGCGGGAAGGCTAAGCTCTCATGTTGTGCCATGGGATCTCGAGTGCGTCCCCCAGAGAGGAGGCTCCCAGCCCCCCCTCTGGAGGCGTACTGAGAAAGCTTCTTGTTTACCGCTGTGGCAAAGAGGTCCACCTCCTGTGTGCCCCAACGCGAGAAAATCCATGAGAGGATCTCCGCCTTCAACTCCCACTCGTAGCTGACCACTGTCCGCTGGCTGAGGGCATCCGCGGTGACATTCAGCCGGCCCGGGATGTGCACTGCAAGCAGCCAGACCCCATGAAGCACGGCCCACTCCCAAATCTGGATGGACAGATCCACGAGAGGGGGAGACTTCGTTACCACTTGCTTGTTTATGTAGTACATTGACACCGTATTGTCTGTTCTTATGGGGCCCACCTTGTTGACAGAGGTCTGAACGCCTTGAGCGCCAGAAAAATCGCCAGAAGCTCCAATTGATTTATGTGCAGGAGCTTGTCCTGAGGTGACCAGGATCCGAGACCTGAAGAAGATCTAACGTCGCGCCCCACCCGAAAAGGGGGGAGTCTGTCGTGATAGTCACCATGGGGGCTGGGTCCTGGAACCCCACGCCCACTGACAGGTTGCTGAGAGATGACCACCAGTCCAGGTCCAATCTCATGGAATCCGGAATCATTATCCGTTTGGAATCCGGGTCCACAGCCTGACGCCAGGAACTCCGAAAAGCCATCTGGGTCCGTCTCATTTTGAGACGAGCAAGAAGAAGAAGAGCAAGTACACACGAGGCCATGAGGCCCAAAAGCCTCTGGAACCACCATTCCGACATGCTCTCCGACTGCATAAACATCTGACACGTGGCCAACAGATCCGCCATTCTGTCCCCGGTCAGATACACTCGGCAGTCTATCATGTTCCAACGAAAACCCAGGAAAGTCAGGTCCTGTGAGACCGTCATGGAGGATTTTCGCCAGTTCACCGACAGCCCAATATGGAACAGGAGCTGAAGGAGAGACTGGAGGTTGCCCGCTGCTGCCAACGGACAAGGGCTGTGTAGGAGCCAGTCGTCCAAATAGGGATACACATGGATGCCCTGGAGACGAAGATAGGCCGCAATCACCGACATCAACCTCGTGAAGACACGCAGCGCCGAACTGAGGCCAAAAGGAAGCACCCGAAACTGGAAGTGCTCGTCTCCCAAAGAGAAACGGAGGCATCTCCTGTGTGGGTTCCAAATCAGGATATGCATGTACGCATCCTGAAGATCCACCACGCTGAGCCAATCGCCCACCTGCAACGAGGAGCGAATCTGGCCGGGCGTGATCATCTTGAATTTCTCTTGGAGTAGGGAAAGATTCAACTGGGAAAGGTCTAGGATGGTGCGCAGGCCAGCCTGGTTGGGTTTGGGCACCGTAAACAGCCGGGAGTAGAAGCCCTCCCCTGGCTCCCCAAGGGGAACGGGTTCCACAGCTCCTGAACCTCGGTCTTGAGGGAGGGTGAGCCCGACAGCTGAAAAGGAGGGTCGCGGGGTGGGGTAGGGAGTAGAGGTAAGCAGAAACCCGCTCGAGCGACTGACAAGACCCATCTGTCTTCTGTGATGGCTTGCCACGCCTCCCAATGAGACGCAATGCGTCCTGCCACAGGGGTCTTGTGCGAGCGCAGAAAACCTTCATTTGGCAGGTTTATCGGTGGCGGTGCCACCTGAACCTGATGAGGAGGCTGAGGAGCAGGAGAAATACCGCGTACGCTGTTGTCTACGGCGGTTATTCCCCGCAGGAGTATCCACTCTGCGATTTTTGCGGTCGAGGAAGCCCCTAAAACCAGAGGAAGGTCGACCTTGCGACAACGGCCTTTGAGCCTTGAAGGGAGCTTTAACCAGAACAGACAATGATTTGGCCGTCTGAGTGCTGTCTTTGGTTTTGGTGAGTTCTACATCAGTAGAAGAGTGAAAAAGCTCCTTACCATCAAATGAAGGTCCAGAACCTTCTCTTGCACCTCCTTCGAGAACTTAGTTGCATGTAGCCATGCTTGCCACGAGGTATCAAACCAAAAATCAGACCCCGAGCCGAGTTGTCTACGTGATGAGCCGCAGCCTGCAGGAGATCCTGGGCCAAGACCCTGGCATCGGAAAGGCCTCCTCTGAATTCCTCCAGCTTTTCGACCGGAATGTGCTCCTCAAACTCTGACAGACCTCTCCACATCCGCATGTTAGCTCCTGCCAAAATCAATTCCGCATTGGCCTGCCTGAGCTGCAAGGCCAAATTCGCAAAGATTTTCCTCCCTAAGGAGTCCAGGAGCTTGTCCTCCTTTCCCAAGACCTGAGTCGACGTCGCAGAGGAGGATGCTGCAGGTCTGGATTGCAACGTGGCCGCAGCCACCACTGTGGAGGAGGGAGACGGACAAGACAACAAGGCCACTTGTAGCCTGTACCTCGCGTCAATCTTTTTATTTACAAAAAGTCCCGAGTGCGGCTTTTCCCAAACTCTTCGGACCTCGGCCAGAACGTCCTTCTGCAAAAACAGGCCGGTACGCTCCAAAAGAGACAAGGTGAACACCTGAGAAAGCACGCCCTCCTGCGGAGCAGGTGCCTCGGGCACCGGGACATCTAAGAAGCTCATCATGTCCAGTACCCGGTCATGGAAAGCTCTGGTAGAGTGGGGCAGGTCCTCGTTGCCCTGATCGCCTTGAGGGTCATCTGACAGGTCAGAATCCTGCTGAGCCATGTCAGGCACTGCCTTGTCCATTGGGGAAAATGGTGGCACAGGCGGAAGCGCAGGGGGAGACACCACAGGCAAGGGAGGCGCCGGCGGAACCACCGTCAGAACGGGTGGAGCCGGAAGCGCGGGTGGACATATCTCCTTGAAAAGCCCTTTGACATATTGCCTCATGGGGTCTGTGCGCATAAGCGCTTGAAATTTACTGAAAAAGGTGTCGTCAGGAGATTGTTTCGGAACCTGAGGAGGCCTCTCATGAGGTGGACAATTCCAGGGAGGTAACGGGGAAGGGTGCCACCCGGCCCCTCCGCCGACGTATCCACATAAATCAAGGGAGCCGCCCCCGCGGGCAACGAAACATTGTGTGTAAGAGGCATCCGGGCGTTCCAATCATAAACCGGCCAGTAAGGATGCGCAAAAGGGACCTTAGGTTCACCCGAAGGACCGAACCCTACACCAGGGGCCGATGGCGTAGCTGTAGGGTTAGTACCTAAAATGGCCGCCGTGGTCGTGGTGGGAACGGCCGCCATCTTGTCCTCATCTGAGGGGAACTGCGGCACTTGAGGAAGTGAAGTAGGTGTCCCCGTCGATGGATCAGGGGTCTTAATTTTTGCCTTAACGTAAGGAACCTCGGCAGAGCCGGTACTATGAGGCCTGGAATGTTTCTGCAACATACCAACCGCCAACTGAGCCTTCGAAGGAAGAGCCTCGGCACTGCCGGTAAAAGAAGAAACTTTCTTCTTTGCCCCCTCAACAGATCTGGTGTCACCAGAAGAGTGGGAACGGTGCGCTGTCACCGACAGGGCCCCTCAGAACTGTTGGTATCCTTACCCTCTGTACGAGGGACCTCAGACCTAGGCCTGGTAGAAGCCTTATCGGCACGGGCCTCGAACATCCGTTCGGTAACCTCAAGCCAAGACTTCGGGGCGTACCCCGGTTTTGTTTTGAGGGAAGCCGAAAGAGCGGCCTCAGAGCAAGCTCCGGTACACCACGACTCAGTAGAACTGGGTCTACAAACAGCCCCCCACAGGAGGGGCCTCGGAGCATACTCCGGTGTTCACAGGCCCCTTACGGAGACCTTCAGAGAAAACTCTGATAGAATTATTAGGCCCGACATAAACCTCAGGGCGAACCCCGGTAACAGAGCGATCAACGCCCCTCCCGGCTCGAGAGGAACCCGGGAAGGAATCCCCCGGCCGGGTGCTCTGAAAATTAAAGAACTTACCGGGCGTTTTTTCTTCTCATCGATGAACGTCTGAAAATGCTAAGGAGGAGTCCGTCCGAACACCACCTCCCACCCCTCCAACCGACGTTGAAGTGCCGGACCGAAAGGGAGTCACAGTAAAAACAGGAGTCCCAACGGTGTTCCGGACCCAAACAGTCTAAACAAAGAGGATGGGGATCCGCCCTCGCGAAGCGACGATGACACGATGAACAGTCTGGAAAATCTAGTTTAAAAGACATAGACTGACTAGTAAACGAACGCCAGCGAGAGCCAGAGAGGGAAAAAAGGGAAGAAAATCTTCTGAGGATGCAAGTGCGTCCGGCCCCGTTCGTGCGGACAAAAGGACTGATGGGCGATGTGCGGGGCGGAGCCAAGGTGGGCGGGGTTACGGCTGCGTGCCGGGCCCCGCGCAGGAAAGGGACACATTTTTGAAAAAAATGCGGATGCTTTTTACAAAAGTGCTCCGGTCCCGTCCCACAGGACGGAGAGATGTCCCATAAATATGGAGGAAAGTGGACGGGACGTAGGAGTAAGAGAAACAACCACTAGTACAAATTCATAGCACAGACAAACTGGACGTACACGGTATGACAACACCTATGTGTCAGCAAGGCATAGCACGACTACAAGCCTTAGGTAACTCCATCTCCAACACAGCTGGTTTGGAGGAAATTTTAACATTATGTGTGAACTGTAGAGTTATGCTAAGGTGTAACATTGACGTAGATCAAGGTTTAGTTAATGGAGCACTTGGTACAGTTGTTGCATTCCAAACATACCCACGGGACAGCAGCATTCAGTTTGTAAACATCAAGTTTGGCAAACTTTCAGAAGTCAAAAATATAGGACGCACAACGGCGCAATTCCTTCTTTTCATAGATATGTATGTATGCAGAGAACAGTTCTCTGTCGCTAGCTTATGCAGTAACACTTCATAAATCGCAAGGTCTCACCTTAGATGAAGTATTTATTTATATTGGCAACACAGTCTTCAAAAAAGACATGAGTTATGTCGCACTGTCATGACTACGTACACTGGAAGGACTGTATCTAGTTAATTTTAATGCAACTGCAGTCAGTGCAGACATTCCTTGCATCATAGAGTACAATAGACTACGTGCAGTGTACACACCCCTCATCTAAAAAAATCTCAAATGTACCCTATTCCTCAAAAACCAAAAGCTTTGAAAAGAAGGCTCATTCCATCAGAAGTAGTAATTGATTGGGCCACAGTACCGTCAAAGAAAATGAAAGTCCTACTACAGCAACTACCACAAGCACATAGAAAAGGAGTAAAATAGATTGATATTTTATTTCTATCGTGCTCGTACACAAGTATTTCAGAGCGCGACAAGGGAGGGGAACAGGGGAGAACAAAACAGCGATCTTACTAGGCCCAGTGACATTGAGAACGCGCAAGTGCATGGGGGAGGAGAAAAGTGCATGGAAGGGGGGGGGGTGGTAAGTGCAAAACAGAGGAGAAACAATAATAAATAATAAAGGCAACAAACAGTGGTAATGCAGCCAGCAATTTGCAAGTGCTAGGTTTAAGGCAGCAACATAATGTGTTCTCTTTTCCCACAGATAATCCAGCAACCAGTACAACCACATTTTACACTCCATACCCAAAACACAGTGCAGGGCTTCCTCAATGCAAACAGTAAGTCTTCAACGATTGCCATTATACTTCTGTACAATATCCACAGTGCATTAAGTGCACTTATTTCTGCTATACACATACCAATAGCACCATCGACAATGCACACCTATATTATACTATGCAGCTTGTGGCCACGCCCTGCACGCTTCACTACACCCTCTACATTGTAGAGCATCCAGCCATACACTAAACATTACACACCCTGCCCACTATTGCTGGCTGCACTTCAGAACTACACATACAAACATCTATGCACGTACAACTAACTCCACACATAGCACAGCCACCTACCCCTTAGCCACTGCAGTTTTCGTTGCCTACTACTTCTTCCACTGAATACATAACCCGTTTCCTACGTACACTGGTCACCTAACCCTACCATACGGGCACACACTGAATTAACACTACAGTAACGTACCCTACAATCTGCACAATTAGAACAATACCACTTCATGCATGCATCCATACATCTTAGGTAAGTCTCCCAACTTCTCCAACATTTCCCTCTTTGCTTTACACTGCCACCATGTACGCCATTAGCTCACTTTCATTGTTAGGTACAGCATTTAAAAAAAAAAAACATAGCCAACCCATATTTCATTACTGCGCATACGTCAGCTTCCCAGCCACGTTTCAACCATTACAGTACATCTTTACTTTTTCAACTTCTGTTACCTTTTTATTTTCTGTAAAGGAAACACCATTTGCAGGCCATAACCGCCTGACCATGTCAAACAAACATTCACACTAACTGCTTTCCTAAACAGTTGCCCCAAAAAAGGTCATGCATTACAACACCAACCTGCGTACTATGGACCACCCACCCACGTGTTCTCAAACAGCAAACAATGTGACATTTCCCACCGTTGCCTCGTATCACAATGCACATATAACTTTTCCTTACACACTGTAAAAACACATTTGGTGTATTTTGCCACCTGTGCATTCACGTGCCCATTTGTACAGCACCATCATACCTACTTGTACGTTGCACTACCTTCACCACAATGACACTACCAACATTCGTAAATAGATGCTACACTCGAAACACATTCCCGGCTAATGCCTTCCTTTTTTCCTGCCTCATCTCCAGAAATCGAAACTTAACATACCTCTCCTTAAACAGAACACACACTCATTGTAAAACAGCCTTGCGGGGGAAGCATGTGTAGCTGCAAGGTCATATATGGTGTAGGACTCTAGCAAAAAAGGATACATAACTTGCAGTGCAGTTCCTCTGTCCATGTGCCCCAAAGGTAGTCTACAACCATCTCATACGCTGTGCAGTGCCCTTTCACGGCGTCCCAATTGAAGGATGGAATTTGGCGAAATTATGTAAGTACACCTTTACAGAACATGATTATGACAATAAAGTTATTTACGTGCTCCTCTGTATGCATATTTACAAACTTGCTCTACCACTCACTTTCTCTCCATACATTACACAGACCTTTGTGACGGCAGTAAAAAAAAAAAAGCTGTCACACTGCCATGTCTCCACCATTCCCAGTAACTTCCCACTGTCGTACTGTCTTTTGCTTCTCGTACACTGAAACACCACACCTCCTACGCGCTCGTATACTGCTAGATTCCATGTTCTGCCCTTTGTATGCCCTTTCACACAATTACTACGTCTACGCACCCTCAGTCTACTAAACCTTGTAACCGACAAAGGTGCACGCAGCGGTCAACCGGCACACAAATAAGAGCAACTTACATTTCTTTTGCACGCTTCTTACCAAAGCAGCTACTCCATTCTCCACCAATCCAAGGTAACCCCCATTACGTTTTTTATTGTATTACTTTCTTTGTAAACATACTGAAACAATGCGCCATGGGTCAAACTGCGCTGGCTACCACGGTCAACTTTTGTGGGGGGGGGGGGGGGGGGGGAACCCACATTAAAACATCTTGTTCCAACACATTTTCTTCTGTGCACCTGTACAATCACTGTATTACTTACAAACTAAACACCAAAGTAATGAGTTCAGATACAGCGCTACGCAGTAACACGTCATTGTTCCTCAGCCATTCATCTATTACTACATAATTCTTACAGCAAAGTTTTGTCCTGTACGCTACAACTACTAGCCGCTATTTACAACTACTCTTATTCCTCTTTCCACTCAGATATGTTGCACCCTACTGCGCATGCCACCCCTTCCACATTTTAATAGACGGCTGGTGGACAAACCATTGGAAGATTACCATAAGCAATGTGTTTTCTTGTTATTGTTATTTTGCATTTGTATAGCGCCTTATATACCATTGGTATGGTCTGAAGGCGCTGGTAGGTTGAACGCCCTTGGGAACCGAAGTTCGGGTCAGTGGAAAGATTAGAGAGAGTCCAAAGGTGCATGTGCGCACCGGTATGTGTGCAGCTGGTGCGGAATTCATGTGGTAGCTGCTTCTTAGCGGTAGGTGTGGTGGTTGAGAGATCAGGGATATGTGTTCAATCTGGCTGGAATTATCCAGACCGAGTGTGGCGGCGTTAGGCCTGAGGAGAAGAACAAGTTACTTCTTACCTTGTAACGTTCTTTCGACGGGATGTTCCTCCGACATATTCCTCATCTTAGATATCTCCTTCCAGCTCTGCTGGCCTCGGAAATTTCTCTCTCTAGAGGGCGCTGCGCGTCAACGTCCTCCGAGTCGATGTCCCTCGACAGCCGCCGTATCGACGTCGACGTCATCCTGCCTATAAAGGCCGTGCGCAGCGTCCGTTGCTCAGTTCCGTTTTGTAGCCCACAATAATACTTTCTGGACTAAACTAATCACCCTGAAGGAGCGTAAGCTGCAACAACAAGGGAAGTAGAACTGCGGGGATGGATGGGAGGGTCGATGAGGAATACGTCGGAGGAACATCCCGTCGAAAGAACGTTACAAGGTAAGAAGTAACTTGTTCTTCGAAGGGATTGTGTCCTCCGACGTATTCCTCATCTTAGATAGGCTCCCATAGCAGTATTCTATTATTGGAGGAGGGAGTACTGACTTCACGCTGTCTTATATTGATGAATAGAATGCAGTACAGCCCTTCCAAACCTAGTCTCTTGACTGGAGGAGGAATCCAAATTGTAAAAACGTGCAAAGGTATGGACAGACGACCATGTAGCGGCCGCACAGATGTCTTTAACCGGCACGCCTCTTTTGAGGGCCGATGAAGCTACAATACCTCTGGTCGAATGAGCCCTAAGGTTTTGAGGGGGCTCTTTCCCTGCCAGTTTATAACATTCCAGAATGGCTAAAATGATCCATCTGGAAATGGTCTGCTTAGTTATTGGTAACCCCAGCTTGTGACCTGCGTAACCTACAAACAGCTGGTCTGCCCGTCTTATCCTGGCTATTCTACTGATGTAAAAACTTAAAGCCCTCCTAGGGTCTAGCCTGTGTAACCTCTCTTCCTCTTTCCTCTTCCTCTTCCTCTTTGAGGAGGAGGAGGATAGAAAGATGGTAGGGTAATCTTCTGAGTGATATGGAATTCAGAAACCACCTTTGGGAGGAAATTAGGCTTCACTTGCAGGACAACTTTGTCTTTGTGAAATATTGTGTGAGGGGGTTTACAAGAAAGAGCTTGTAATTCGCTCACCCCTTCCAGCAGATGTAAGTGCTATTAATAAAACAGTTTTAAGGGTAAGGAATCTTAACGAACAAGAATGGAGCGGTTCGAAAGGTGTGCCCATCAGGAAAGTTAGTACTAAGTTTAAATCCCATAGGGGAACTTGGAATGGTCTTGGGGGATAAACATTGGTTAACCCCTTTAGAAACTGTATAACCAAGGGTAATTTGAATAAGGATGGTTCTTCCGCAGTGCGCTTAAAGATGGATAGCGCTGCGAGATAGCCCTTAATGGTGCCAACTTGAAGGCCTGAATTTGCCAAATATAGTAGGAAGGACAAAACCATTGGTGTACCACATGAAAAAGGGTCGATATTCTGTTCTCTACACCAGCTGCAAAATCTGTTCCAACGGCAGCGGTATAAAGACTTTGTTGCTGGCCTCCTTGCCGAAAGCAACACCTCCATAACATCATCAGGGAGGTCCCAATCCTTGTACCTCAGCCTTTCAGAAGCCAAGCGTGAAGGTTGAGGGTTTTGATGTCTGGATGGAGAACCTGACCTCCCTTCTGTGAGAGTAGGTTCTCTCTGAGTGGAAGTCGAATTGGAGGGCAGATGGACAAGTCTAGAAGGTCCGGGTACCACGTTCTCCTGGCCCAATCCGGGGCAATTAGGATCATGGTTCTCCGGAATCTTCTCAACCTCCTGATCATTTGAGGAATGACAGGGACCGGTGGGAACGCGTACAGAAGCGGAAACTCCCAGTCCACTATGAACGCGTCTCCCAGAGCTCCTCTCGGGGAAAATTCCCTTGAGCAGAACAGGTCGCATTTCCTGTTTAGGCTGGTGGCGAACAGATCCACCTGAGGGGTTCCCCAAAGGGCGAAGATCTCTTGAAGGACTTCCTGAGCTAGTTCCCACTCGTGGGAGACTGTGCTGTGCCTGGTCAGAGCGTCCGCTGTCAAGTTCTTCTCTCCGGCTAGGTGAACTGGCGATAGAGAGATTCCTTCTTGGATTGCCCAAAACCAGAGCTGCATCGCCTCTCTGCACAGGGGTAGTGATCCTACGCCTCCTCTTTTGTTGAGGTAATGCATGGCCACCGTGTTGTCCGTCATTATCAGGACGTTCTTCCTTTGTACAGCTGGCAGGAACGCCTTCAGCGCAAGTCTGATGGCTCTCAGCTCTAACAGGTTGATATGTAGTCTGGACTCCGATGGAGACCAACGACCGCTGATGGTCAAGTCGTTGGCGTGGGCTCCCCACCCCGTGAGTGAGGCATCCGTGACTACTGTTATCTCCGGCCAGGGTTGCCAAAACTGTTCTCCTTTCAGAATGTTCTCCTGACAGGCCCACCACTGAAGGTCTTGAGCCACCCTGCCGGGAACCTGAAGAAGATCTGTCATTCTCCCTGAGAATTGTGACCACTGAGTCCTCAGTGCCCACTGGAGGGATCTCATTCTCAGGCGAGCCTCTGGCACTAGGAAAATGCAGGATGCCATGAGGCCTAGCAACCTCAAAAAGTCGAAGGCTGGGAGACGTTGGAACTTGGTAACCATCTGTAGAATATCTTGAGCCATCACCTCTGGTGGCGAGGCTTTTCCCAGGGAAATGTCCAGGATCGCTCCTATGAACTGGAGTCTCTGCGATGGTATCATTTGTGACTTCCTTAAATTGAGGGAGAAGCCCAGTCTGTGAAGGAAGTGGCACACGTGATTTAGCTGGATCTGAGCTTGTTCCGAAGAAACAGCCCTGATCAACCAATCGTCCAGGTAGGGGTAGACGTGAATCCCTTCCCTCCTTAGACTTGCAGCCACTACCGACATTAACTTGGTGAAGACCCTCGGGGCGGAGGTCAGCCCAAATGGCAGCACTCGAAATTGATAGTGAGAGTTGCCAATTGCGAACCTCAGGTATTTCCTGTGTTTGAGATGGATAGGCACATGGAAATAAGCGTCCTGAAGGTCCAGAGATACCAACCAGTCCTGGAACTGAAGGGCCTGGAGGATCTGAGAAAGAGTGACCATCTTGAATTTGTCTTTTCTGAGGAATTTGTTCAATTCTCGCAAGTCCAAGATGGGTCTCAGTCCTCCGTCTTTCTTTGGAATGAGAAAGTAAGGGGAGTACCAGCCCTTGTTCCTCTCCGCTACAGGTACCGGTTCTATGGCACCTTTCTCTAGCAGGTCCAAAATTTCCTGCAAGAGGAGCGGATCTTTCTGAGAGCTGATCCCCGGTGGATGACTCTGAGGTATACGTAGGAAAGGCAGGCAGTAACCTTGGGCAACTGTTTCCAATGCCCAAGCATCTGACGTGATAGCCTGCCATATCGCCAGATGTTGAGTCAACCTGCCTCCTACAGGTGTCCTGTGAGGGAAGTCCTCAGAGTGGTTTTGGGGCGGCTGATGCAGATGCCGATGGTAAAGAGGCACCTGCTGTTGCTGCGGCTTTTGAATATCTACCCCGTCCACCTCGGGTAGTTCTTCTTTGTCCCCTTTGAACCGGACGTCCTCTACCTCTTCCGAATACGGAGTAGAAGCGAAAGGACTTGCCCCTCGCAGAGGTTCCTGTGGGACGAAAAGGAGTCTGACGGATTGCAGCTCCTAGGGATTTAGCTGCTGCTTTTGAAGTTTGCAGTTTCTCTAAACTGTCATCCGCCTTTTTCCCGAACAAAGAAGAGCCATCGAATGGCATGTTCAAGAGCCTGGCTTGCACATCTGGGACAAAACCAGACTTTCTCAGCCAAGCGAATCTCTTGGTTGATGTACTTGCCGCCATTGCTCTGCCGATACTGTCAGCCGAATCAATGCCCGTCTGGAGGGATTCGCACATAGCGTCTTTACCGTCCTGTATAATATTCAGGAACGCATCCCTTTCTTCTCCCTCCGGGATGCAGTCAGCCGCTGTAGAAGCACACTCCCAAAGTGTATGGCTGAACCTAGCAAGGGTGCAGGTAGCATTAACAGATTTTAACGCCATGCTACATGCTGAAAAGACTTTCTTTGCCATAGCATCATATTTTTTATCGTCCCTGTCCTGTGGGATGGTAGGATAAGCTGTCTTGACATCGGTAGAGGATGCTGCCTGTACCACCAGACTTTCTGGGGATGGGTGTTTAGACAAAAACTCCGGGTCTGTAGAAGATACCCTGTACTTTGTAGACAGTTTTTTATTTACTGCTGGTACGACATCTGGGGTTTCCCAGTTTGTCATGATCTTCCTCTGAAGAGCTTTATGAAAAGGCACCACAGGATCCTCCTGTGGGCCTTTGTCAAGAATATCCGTGAGGTCATCTTGTTGGAAAGATTGTGAAGGTGCAGACCACCCCATGAACTCAGTGATCCTGGCCATTAAGGCTCTATAGGGGGTTTCAGCATGCTCCCCCGGAGTCTGGCCTAGCAAACTCCACCTCAGGGGAAGTGTCTAACCCACTTGCCTCATGTAAGGAATCATGAAGATCCTTTAATCTGCGTTCTTCAGAGGAAAATTCCTCTCTAATTGGGGTTACAGGTCCCTGCAACTCAAATGTGTCTTCCTGTTCAGACAATTCTCCCTCTTCCAAAATTGAGGACATAGTTCTCAATTGTTCTGAACTCATAAAGGGAGTAAATCCCATTTCCAAGGCAGAGGGTGCCGAACTTGTCATTATCGGCCTCGAAAACGTCTATGTCGTCGACGTCGAAGGCTTCGAGCGTGGCGTCGAAAACAAAGGCCGAGGCCTCGAAGACCTCGACAGAATTGGAATTCTACTCGACAATCTCGAAGCCATCGACGTCGAGGACCTGGGGATAGTCACTGGGTGTGTCGTAACCGTGACTTTTCTTGGCGTCGACGCCGGTGTCGAAGCTGGCGTCGAGTCGACAGACCCGTGTGTCGAAGGTCCCTTCGACAACGGCGTCGAAGACACCGACCTCGGCGTCGACGGAACCTTCGAGGAAGGTTTGGAGGTCATAGTCCTACTGGAGGGTTCGAAACGCGCTCAAGAGGTTTCCTTCGCCGGGTACTGCGACTCGCTGCGTTTTTGACCTTTGGGTCTTTCGACCAGAGCATCGCTCTCAGCAGTCTTCGAGGGGGTCAAGGCCGCTTTCTCGAAGACGCTCTTCATATTTTTGCGGAATTCCTCCCATTCAGCCCGGGAACTATGTTTCGTGGGGCAAGGGATTCTTTTTGGCAAAACAGAGGAAGAGGAAGACTGAGAAGGGGATCTTCGACGTCTCCTCTTCGAGTGCTTTGATCTCGAGGAGTGATGGGACCCACTCCGAGACCTGGAGCGCGAATGGTGACGAGGAGACGAGTGTCTCGACTTCGTCGACGAAGAAGAAGCTTTAAAAGTCTTACCTTTCTCCAGCTTCCCCCTACGCTCCTTCAGGGCCTTAGCTGTCATGGACATACAGTCCTCGCATTCGGAACAATGGTTTCAGCTCCCAAACACCACAGACAAACTCTGTGAGGGTCAGTCAGCGACATCTTTTTCCCACAATCTCGGCATTTTTTGAAGCCGGATCGAGGAGTTGTCGGTTCCGACGAGGAAGCCATCGAGTACGGATCGAATAACTCGAGGTAAATATGGATTAATCTGACAAGAACTGAGCAACGGTATTCCGAGGCACTGAGTAAGCGCGAAAAAATGGAACTAAGCAACGGACGCTGCGCGCGGCCTTTATAGGCAGGAGGACGTCGACGCCGATACGGCGGCTGTCGAGGGACATCGACTCGGAGGACGTCGACGCGCAGCACCCTCTAGAGAGAAAAATTTTTCCGAGGCCAGCAGAGCTGGAAGGAGATATCTAAGATGAGGAATACGTCGGAGGACACAATCCCTTCGAAACGCCTGGCTGGGGGTGTGAGACCAGCCATGTTTACTTAGAGTGATGGGGGGTGAGCGGCAGATGTTGATATGAGAACAGTTATACCGAATGGTGTCATAGTATCTCTGTGTTCTAGTTGAATGGTGGTGTAAGGAGAGAGTAAGCGTGGGGTGTGATATGCAGTATGCTCTTTCAAAGATTCCTTGCATTCCAAAACAAAATATGCACGTCGCGCAATTCTGAGCGGTCAGGTCCGTTCTGTGTGTTTTGGTTCACATCCGCTCTATGCACTATTCACCCATACACTCATTTGTTCCATGCGTTCGTCCGCTCCACAACGTTAGTTCGTTCCATACACTCGTCCGCTCTCCGTAGCCTCGTTCGTTCTCTGCACCCTCGTCCGCTCTCCGTAGCCTCGTTCGTTCTCTGCACCCTCGTCCGCTCTCCGTAGCCTCGTTCGTTCTCTGCACCCTCGTCCGCTCTCCGTCCGCTCTCCGCACACTCAGCCGCTCTCCGCACACTCAGCCGCTCTCCACGCTCCTTCACTCTGGACGGTCCTCCGCTCAGCACGCTCTTCCGTTCTCCACGTGCCTCCGCTCTCTGCACATAGCCGCTCTCCACACTCGACTGCTCTCTACACTCGACGGCTCTCCACACTCTTCCGTCCTCCACATTCATTTGCTCTTCAAATTCATCCGCTCTCCACACTCATCCGCCAATAGTATTCATCCTCTAACACTCATCCACAACTCATCTATACTTATCCACACTCATCCTTACTCATTCGCTCTCCCCACTCATCCGCTCACGTCCTCCACACTCATCCGCTCTCCACGCTTATCGGGTCTCCATGCTCCTCCGCTCTCCACGCTCAACCGCTCTGTACATTCATGAGCTCTCCACATTCATCCGTCTTCCACATTCATTTGCTCTTCATATTCGTCCGCTCTTTACACCCAACCGTCCTACACACTCAACTGCCCTCCACACTCATCCGCCAACAGCATTCATCCTTCACACTCATCTATACTCATCACAGTCATTCGTACTCCCCACTCGTCCAATCACGCCATCCACACTCTTCTGCTCTCCACGCTCGTCCGGTCTCCACGTTCATCCGCTCTCTGCACTTTCTACATTCCCAGTGATTTATTCCTATTGTCCACTTCACTGTTTTAGATCTACATTACTCGTTTTAGTTCTGTTTGTCATTGTAGGTTACAGTCTGGTTAGTTTAGCTGTACTTTATTTATTTTGTGGTTTGCTGGGTCGGTGTTATTGTGATGATTGATGTTGCTGGTTTGGAACCGGTTGGTTTTAGGGAAAGAGCCAGGTTTTTAGTAGTTTGCGGAATGCCGTTAAGTCCTTAGTTAGGTGGATATGGGGAGGGAGCAAGTTCCATAGGGTTGGGGCCAGGGCTGAGAATGATGCTCCGCCTAACCTGACTGAGTTTGTCTTGGGAATTACTAGGAGGCCGGCTGAGCTTCATCTAAGGGTGCGAGTGGGGTGATAAGGTATTAACTTTTCTTGAAGATATTGCGGTCCAGTTTTATGTAGTGCTCGATGGGTGAGGCATAAGGTTTTGAAGGCCACTCTACGGGCTACTGGAAGCCAGTGCAGTGTCTTGAGGGCTGGGGATACGTGGTCTCTTGGACCAAGCGCGAGTAGCACTTTGGCCGCCGCGTTTTGTGCTCTTTTGAGTTTATTCAGTTGGTAGGCATGAATTCCGAGGTATAGGGGGTTTCCGTAGTCCAGTCTTGATATGACGATTGATTGGACCGCGGAAACTCTGTTGGGAAAAGAGAGATATGGAAAGATGCGCCTAAGGTTTTTGAGGTGGTAGTGGCAGGACTTTGAGACATTGTTGACTTGGCGCGAGAGTGTTAGGTCGGAGTCAAGGGTGCATCCAAGATTTTTCACTGTGTTGGAGGGTGTCGGTGAGTTACCCATGGCGGGTGGCCAGGGTAGTGGGTGCGGTAGAAGATCAGAGTTGCCGCAAACCATGATTTCTGTTTTGGATGGGTTTAACAAGAGGTGGCTTTGGGTCATCCAGCGTTCTATGTTCAGGAGGCAGGATGCAATATCAGGTCGGGAGTTGGGTTTTGCGTTCAGGATTTTTAGAATTAGTTGAGTGTCGTCGGCGTAATTGTAACACAGGATGTTGTGTGAACGAATTATTGGTGGGAGGGTGATCAGGTAGAGATTGAACAGGAGGGCGGATAGACATGCTCCTTGTGGGACTCCTGTGTCGACTGGTCGGGCTTGGGAGGTAAAGTCGGAGAGTGTCGTTATTTGGTGCCTGTCTTTGAGGAACGAAGCTATCCATTTAAGGGCGGTTCCACGTATCCCTAGGGAGTGGAGGCAGTCCAGGAGGATTGAGTGGTTGATCGTGTCAAAGGCGGCCGATAGGTCGAGAAGGATTAGTGCGGCACATCCCGCGGAGTCAGCTGTCATTTTAACCCTTTAAGTGCCAAGGACGAGGTATCTCGTCCTTGGAAGTGCACACGCAGTGCCAAGGACGAGATAGCTCGTCCTTTTCGGCACCTTGTTTTGAGCGATCCCTGCAAAGCAGGGATCGCTCAAAACTGTAATCCAACCCCCGGGCTATGTGAGGGGGAGGTCCCCTCTCACTGCCCGGGGGTTGGATTTCCTTCAGTTTCACGCCGACGTGCGTGACGCACAGTAATTCCACCGCAGCAGCCATTTTCGGCTGCTGCGTTGGAGAGAGAAGGTGAGTGCCCTTCTTGTTCCGCCTCGATCTCCGGCTGTATTTCAAGCCGGAGATCGAGGCGGCTATCGTTGGAAAGGGGAGATCTTCCCCTTTCCAACGATACCCATTGTGTGGCTTTGCTGCCCGCGGATCGGGCGCAGGGCGCCTTGATCCGCGGGCAGCAACGTCACGGATCAAACGAAGATCTTTTTGTGACGCGTGGGGGAGGGGGGGCTGCTTACTAGGTAAGCGGCCCCCCTTCCCCCGTGGCCCCAAAGCATGGGGCCACAGCGCCAGGGACCCCTGGGGGCAGATTATCACTGCCCCCAGGGGTGGGGGGGGAAAAAAAAAAAAAAAAAAAAAAATCGGAGGTGGGAGGGGGTTTTGGGCCCTGGGGCCCACTGGGCCGCTGATCCGTGACCAGCAACCCACTGAACCACCATGGATCTGTTTGTGAGTTGGGGGGAGGGGGGCCGCTTCAGGTAAGCAGCCCTCTCCCCCCCCCCGGCCCCCAAAGCATGGGGACACATGAAAATGAACCCTGGGGGCAGATGGCTGACCATCTGCCCCCAGGGAAATATATAAAAGAAAAAATAATAATAATCCGAGGGATGGGGGGAGGTGGGAGGGGGTTTGGGGTCCTGGGGCCCACTAGGCCACCAGGGATTGAGCAAAAAGTGGTGTCCCTGGAAAGGGGACTTTCTCCCCTTTCCAAGGACACCACACATGAGGCATTGCTGGTCACGGATCGGCGCAGAGCGCTCGATCCGTGACCAGCAACCCACTAGACCACCATGGATCTCTTTGTGAGGTGGGGGGGGGAGGGGGCTGCTTCAAGTAAGCAGCCCTCTCCCCCCTCCCGACCCCAAAGCATGGGGGCACGTGCATGTGAACCCTGGGGCAGATGGCTGACCATCTGCCCCAAGGGAATGTAAAATAAAAAATAAAAATGAAATGATGGGAAACGGGGTTGGGGGAAGGGGTGGGGGCCACTAGCCACCATGGATTTTTTACTGAACGAAAGGGGGGGGGTGTCCCCCCATGGGGGGGTGCCCCCCCAACCTAAGTAGAAAGGGGGCACCCCTTGTAACCCTCCCTGGGGGCAGATATCTGTTTCTAGGAAGGGGCATCTGACCCCAGGGAGGGATGCATGAGGTGGGCCCCCCCCTATCTGCCCCCAGGGAGGGTTGCATGAGGTGGGGCCTTCCATTTGGGGTGGGGGGGGTTGAGGGCCACCCCCCGTTGCGGTACATCATGCGCTGCCAATTTTGGGTGGCCCTCAGCCCCCCCCTAAAAAGCAGCCTGTGAATTTGCATTTTGTTTTTTGTTTACCCAACTTTGCTTGGTGCAGATGGCCACATTAGTGTGGCTATCTGCCCCCAGGGTGCCCAAACCCTACTGCCCCATCTATTGGGGGTCCTGCCCCACCTTTTGGGGTGGCCCTCTCCCCCCTCACCCCAAATGGAGGTGGGGTGTACCTCACGCAGCCGTTTGGAGGAGGCCCAGGGAGGCCTGCATGAGGTGTGTCCCCCAGCCATTGGGGGTGGGGTGGCGGGGGCACCCCAAAAGGTGGGGCAGGACCCCCAATAGATGGGGCAGTAAGGTTTGGGCACCCTGGGGGCAGATAGCCACACTAATGGGCCCATCTGCACCAAGCCAAGTTGGGTAAACAAAAAAAAAATATACAAAATCACAGGCTGCTTTTTAGGGGGGGCTGAGGGCCACCCTAAATTGGCAGCGCATGATGTACCGCAACGGGGGGTGGCCCTCAACCCCCCCCACCCCAAATGGAGGGCCCCACCTCATGCAACCCTCCCTGGGCGCAGATAGGGGGGGCCTCACCTCATGCATCCCTCCCTGGGGTCAGATTCCCCTTCCTAGGAGCAGATATCTGCCCCCAGGGAGGGTTGCATGAGGTGGGGCCCTCCATTTGGGGTGGGGGGGTTGAGGGCCACCCCCCGTTGCGGTACATCATGCGCTGCCAATTTAGGGTGGCCCTCAGCCCCCCCTAAAAAGCAGCCTGTGGTTTTGTATATTTTTTTTTGTTTACCCAACTTTGCTTGGTGCAGATGGCCACATTAGTGTGGCTATCTGCCCCCAGGGTGCCCAAACCCTACTGCCCCATCTATTGGGGGTCCTGCCCCACCTTTTGGGGTGGCCCTCTCCCCCCTCACCCCAAATGGAGGTGGGGTGTACCTCACGCAGCCGTTTGGTGGAGGCCCAGGGAGGCCTGCATGAGGTGTGTCCCCCAGCCATGAGGTAGATGACTGAGAAGTTTCATGTATGTGGTGGAAGGAGCTGAAAAATGTACAGATATATGCCAGACAGTTTGGATGTGTTATTGGTAGGCAAAGCACTGAATGTAAATCTTTTATGTTTCTGTTGCAGTTGCGGCTACTGAAAAGCTTATGCTGACTTATGTAAGTACCACATATATTACTTGGTAATGTGCGGGTGGAGGGTTACTGTGGTGGGAGAAACTGTGGCTGCAGTGTCAGTGGTATGGGTGAGAAAGAGTAGTAGGGCGGTTCGGGGGCCAGTGATGGGAGTGCCTTGCATTGAGGAAGGTGGCTGCTTTGCAGAAGGAAAAATTGGCCGGCATAAGTAGCAGATCCTTTTAAAAAATGTTGCCGGTAGTAATGCAGATGGTCATTTTGTTCTGAGCATGGTACGTGTACTTGATACAGAGAACACTACTTTTACTGCAACGATCACCATTTCTGTGGTCCTTTTCCAGCAATCGTCCCAGTGAGCCCCGCCAGGCTCCCCATCCTTTTGCAGGGGGAAAAGCTGTAACGCAGGGTAGGTAGAGGGGCAGGAGGGGTGGGGGATGAAGTCATTGCCCTTGGGCGTCCATCTCCCAGATGGATATTTTGTCCCTCAAAAGCAGCAGTGGGTGCAGGGTGCCCCGGCACGGTCCCCATCCCGTCCTAGAGGGGAAAGCTGCAGTGCTGGCCAGGCAGAGATGTAGTGTGGTGGTGGTTGATGTGTGTGACCTTGGCTGCCTCTCTGCCTTGGTAGTTGAATGGCCCCAAGTTCACCAGTACTTTAGGAGCTGCGCCCCAATTTCTCACAATCAAAGTGTCCAAATTTGCATGCATGTGTAATGAATGGCGCACATTCTGTCAGAGGAACTATATTCGGAGAGGTTACAAAACACCCTTGCTGCACAGGTCATATCCTCTGTCAGACTAGTCACCCTGCCAAAGTGTAATGGTGTAGCATGTGGAAGTCACCTTACCACCGTGCAGTGCAGGCGGTGGGCCACAGGAGCAGACAACCTTTACTGATTACAATTGCCCCAGCAGAACTGTGTTATTGGCACAAGGTGACATACTGTCTTCCTCACCTCTTTGCCACCTCCTTCCCCTAAAACACAAGTGCCAATTACGTAATGACCTACTGTAAATTCACATGAGAGGTGCATGTCCGAATGGGTGAAGTGTGTGTCTGGGATTGTTACAAGAGCCATGTGTTCACACAATCATTCAGCTAGTTGGTAAACTGTATGTATAGGCATATTCATGGGGGTTCACTTGTTTCCATATCATAGTGACGATGAGGGTTGTGTAGATAATTGCCTACTCTTTCACCCAAAGGGCTGCACGATTTTCCGAGGGCCAACCACATCTGGCTCTCAAAGGGATGCCCTCCTGGTGCATTGGTTTGGGGTTAGGGGGAAGTGCTTTCACCAGCTCAGAGGAGCCATCAGCGATGTCCATGCAAAAGGAGATGCAACCCCAACACCCTACAGTGGTGCACCTGGGAGGAAAAGATTTAGCGTCTGTGGGAGGGGAAGGGATACATGAGCTGCTAATGGAGGAACTGGAATGGATAGCACAGATGTTTCCAAACAGTGATGGTTTGGTACCAGATTTCTGGGATTTATTTATTTTTATGTTTTTTCTGCAGGATGCCATATGCCCACTTGTCTTATTTCCATTTCCAATCCGTGTGCAGTCTAGCCTTCCGTAGTGGTAGATGACTGAGAAGTGTCATGGAACTGGTGGAAGGAAGTGAAAAATGTACAGATAGTTGCCAGACAGTTTGGATGTGTAATTGGTAGGCAAAGCATTGATTTTAATTCTTTTATGTTTCCTTTGCAGTTGCGGCTACTGAAAAGCTATTGCTGACTTATGTAAGTACAACATTTATTACTCGGTAATGTGGGGGTGGAGGGTTACTGTGGTGGAAGGAATTGTGGCTGCATTGTCAGTGATAAGGGTGGGAAAGGGTAGTGGGGAGGGTCGGGGGCCAGTGATGGGTGTGCCTTGCATTGAGTAAGGCAGCTGCTTTGCAGAAGGAAAGGTTTGGCCGACAAGTAGCAGCAAATTTTAAAAAAATGTTTCCAGTAGTTATATAGATGGTCATTTTTTCTGAGCATGCTATGCACACTTGTTACAGAGCTCATTCCTTTCACTGCAAAGTTCACCATTTCTGTGGTCCAATTACAGCAGTGGTCCCAGTGTGCCCTGTCAGGGTCCCCATCCTTTTGCAGGGGGAAAAACTAACGCAGGGTAGCTAGAGAGGGGGGTGTCATTGGCCTTGGGCGTCCGTCCCCCAGGTGGATATTTTGTCCTCCAAATTCAGCAGTGGGTGCAGGGTGCCCTGGCAGGGTCCAATCCCTTCCAGGAGAGGAAAGCTGTAGTGCTGACCAGGAAGCTATGTAGGGTAGTGGTGGGTGATGGGTGTGACCTTGGCCACCTCCCTTCCTTGGTAGTGAAGTGCCCCCAAGGTCACTAGTGGTCCTGGAGCTATGGCCGAAACACTCACATTGAAAGTGTCTGAAGGTGCACCCATTTGTGGTAAATGTGGCACATTCTGTCAGGGTACCTATATTCAGAGAGCGTACAAAGCACACTTCCTGTGGACTTCATATCCTCTGTGATACTAGTCACCCTGCCAAATTGTAACGATGTAGCATGTGCAAGTCACCTTACCACCGTGCTGGGCAGGCGGTGGGCCACAGGAGCAGACAACTTTTACTGATTACAATTGCGCCAGCACAACTGTGTTATTGGCACAAGGTGACATACTATCTTCTTCACCTCCTTCCCCTGAAAATAATGTGGCAATTATGTGTCGACCTACTGTTATCTCAAATGAGAGGTGGTTTCCGAATGGGTGAAGTGTGTGTCTGGGATTGTTACAAGAGTCCTGTATTGGTGCAATTGTTGTGTAATGTGGTAAAATGTATGTGTAGCCATAATCATGGGGGTTTTCCTGTTTCCATTTCCTAGTGAGGATGAGGGTTGTGTGGATTTTCGGCCACTCTTATATCCAAAGGGCTGCACGACTTTTCCGAGGGCCACCTACATCTGGGTCTGGAAGGGATGGCCTTGCAGTGCATTGGTTTGGGGTGGGGGGGATGCGCCTTCACCAGCTCCGAGGAGCCATCATCGCTGCCCAAGCAAAAGGAAACTTCCCCCCCTTCCCCCTGACCTTATAGTGGTTCACCTGGGAGGAAATGATTTTGCGTCTGTGGGACGGAAGGGGGTACGGGAGCAGCTCATGGCAGACCTTGAATGGATTGCACAGAGGTTTCCAAACACTGTGGTGGCCTGGTCCCAGATGATTCCCAGGATGGATTGGAGAACTCAAGGGAATAGAAGGGCCATCAACCGCTCGGTGTGGAAAATGAATGGCGAGTTCACTAGACTGACAGAGGGCAACACCAGAATACAGACCATTCACCATGGCAATATCAAAGGTGCACCCCAGAGATGGGGTGCACCTTTCCAAAACAGGCATGGAGCTGTTCATTGGAAACATAATGGATTTTGCCCAGACGCTATTTTAGGGGGAGTTTGCCCAGTGACTGATGGACACACTGGAAGATGTGAAAAGTGAATAGAAATGGTAGTAAGTATGTTGGCAGTGAGACTTCCACTTTCTAGCAATTGTTTGCATTCATGGCATGTCAAAGCATTCAGTATGTTTCTGCTACTTATTTCTTAGGTACCCATCACTACTTGCTTCAGCCTACATCAATTTGCTTGGCCTTGCAATAATTTTGTCCTTGTGAGCATTCCCCTTACAATAGACACCCCTATATGAATGAGCAGGTGTTTTTGTCAAAAGTGTGCCAGCAGTTGCCCGGAAGGGCCAGCCGTGTACTTTATTTATCTTCCCTTTCTGCTTCTTCATTGCCTATGGCTTTTCAACTCACCCAATTACTAATACGTTGCATGGTTCCTTCTCACCTCGATTTCCCATCCACAAGCATCCCATGGAGGAGGGCATGGTGCAAAGCATGTTGGCTGTTTCTGAATAGGTAGTGTGGCTGAAATCCTCGTCCCCACGCTTGTATTTCTGTACAGTTTAGCTGAATAGTACATTGTCCATAGATTTTTTGTTCTCTTTCTTTTAGGTGCAGGTGTGTTGTAGCTGTCTACCCACTTGTAGGAAAGCAGTCAGCTGGTCCTTAGCATTTCACGTGAGTGTTTGCAAAGTACTACTCCGTTTATTGTAGCGTGCAGGGAGTACGTCATATTGCAGAGGGCTGCTACAGTTTGTGAGCAAAGTCTGGACCTTCTGGTGTACTTGTGTGGAGTAGGTTTGTGGCACTGAATACCACTTACTGTGCTACGTTCCATACTTTCAGAAGCACACATACTTCTTGTTTCAGTCTTCATCTGGTCTTTGGGCAGTGAAGGGTTCCATAGCGAAGGTACTCATGGCTTCTCAGCGATCAATGTCTGGTGCGGAGGCATTAGCTGCAGTGATGGAGTCTGGCTCAGAGCAAGGCACAGATGTGTACATGCATTCTGAAACAGATAGTGCTTCTGAGGGGCACGAGGGAAGTGATTGGGGAAGTGAGATGGCCATTGACGAAAGTCCCTCCTCCTACTCATCATCGTCATCATCTGATGAAGAGGAAGGAAGAGTGCGTCCACCTTTTCGCACACTTCCCACACGCAGGGGACCTGTAAGGGGGAGGGGACGTGCAAGACGGCCACGCAATGTGGCAGTTCCTGACATGACTCAAGAGTCGCTCTGGGTGCCTCCAGCAATGGCTCAGCCTGTTGTGCCCCCTTTCACTGGTATATCAGGGTGCACAGTGAATACAGAAGGGTTTCAGCCTATTGATTATTTCAACCTTTTTGTTGATGATGGGTTCATTGCAGATGTGGTTGAGCAAACCAATTTATACGCTGCACAGTTCATGAGGTCTAGGGGTCCCACTCTGAAACCCCACTCCAGAGCACAAGCATGGGTACCCACAAACGATGTTGAAATGAGACAGTTTTGGGGTCTCATTTTGCTCATGGGAATTGGACACAAGCCGTCTTTTGCAATATACTGGACTACTGTAGCACCACTTTATTGCCTGTTTTTTTCAGCTACAATGAGCAGAAATCGCTTTCAAGCACTGCACCGTATGTTGCACTTCAATGACAACTCGGCAGCATTACCCAAAACGGACCCAAACTTTGATAGGCTGTTCAAACTTAAGCCATTTCTGGACCACTTCACTCACCGATTTGCAGAGGTGTATGTTCCTAGCCAGAACATATCCATTGATGAATCGTTGGTGTTGTTCAAAGGTCGCCTTGTATTCAGGCAATACATTCCTAGCAAGAGATCACGATATGGGATTAAAATGTACATGTTGTGTGAAAGTACCACTGGGTATGTCAGCAGCATGAGAGTCTACACCGGTAAAGACTCTACCCTAAACCCTCCGAGCTGCCCAGCCCATTTAGGGACAAGTGAGAAGATTGTTTGGGATCTTCTCACACCATGGCTCCACAAGGGACATCATTTGTATGTAGACAATTTCTACACCGGAATTCCACTGTTCAAGGAATTGTTCAATGTGGGCACACTGGCATGCGGTACAATCCGCAGTAACCGCAAAGGCTTCCCCAGACAACTTGTGTGTAAGAATTGTTTGAATTGTTGGCAGTGAAATTCTGCGACAAAAAGGGATGTGTACATGCTAAGTACTATTCATGATGAAAGTACTTCAGCTGTCCCTCTGCGCAGGCGGACTCAGCAAGTGTTGAAGCCCAATTGCATTCTGGATTACAACAAGTACATGGGTGGAGTAGACAAAAATGACCAAGTGCTTGAGTCATACCACGCTGAACGCAAGTCGCGTTTCTGGTACAAAAAGTTAGCCACACACATTGTGCATATGGCAACGTACAATGCTTATGTGGTGTACCGTGCAGCTACTCCACAAAACAAGCTCTCCTTTTTGGATTTTGAATTAGAAATTGTTCAATCTCTGAATTGTTCAATCTCTGGCTAATGTTCATGTACAAATTCCCTCCTTTCCAGAGGTCGAAGATGTGGCCAGATTGCAAGAGCGACACTTTGGTGATTATGTTCCTCCCACTGCCACGAAGGCACAACCGTACCGAAAATGTAAGGTGTGTACAAAACAAGGAAAGAGGAAGGATACTCGGGTGTACTGTCCCCAATGCCCTTCCCAGCCTGCCCTCTGCTTTCAGCCTGGTTTCCTTTTGTATCATACAAAGGAAAATTATTGGGAGATCGACTGATTTCCGAAAATGCCCATCATTCCTTGAAAGGGACCCTTAGCCACTGAAATCGTGCATGTCTTGTAAAGGAATGGCACTATTGCACCCTGCCCTGGAGGAGTACCTTCAATAAAAATGCAACAGGATGTCCACTCACTAAACTTGATTTAGCGTGCATTCACGAGCATCGTTAGTCCTGCTTCCTCCACTTGAGGCCTGCCTTGTGAAGGCAACCACAGCCGTAGCTTTCCCTTGAGGCCTGCCAAGAAAATGTACATCAGTCTAGATCCTTCAGCTCAAAGCGTGACTTGCAAAGGAACGCTAATCAGGCTCCTTCCATTGGAGGCGTGCCTACGAAATAGTAATCATTATGAGTCCCTGTACTTGAGTTGTGCCATGCGGGTCTTTCCCCTTTGGCGTGCTTTGGCAAGCAATGCTAGTCCTGCCCCCTCCACTTGAGGCCTGCCTGGGAAAGAGACATCACCCCCGGTACCTTTCACTTCAGGTCTGCCTCATAAGGAAAAGGCAGTCTAGCTCCCTCTGCGCGTGGTGTGCCTTGCAAAGTAACGCAATGCTTGTTTCTTCCAAAGAAGGCACATCTTGGAAAGAAATGCCACTACTCTAGCTCCCTCCAGCTGAGGTGTGCCTTGGAGTAGGTGGGGACAGCACTCTGCTTTACTCCCCTTTGGCGTGCTTTGGCAAGCAATGCTAGTCCTGCCCCCTCCACTTGAGGCCTGCCTGGGAAAGAGACATCACCCCCGGTACCTTTCACTTCAGGTCTGCCTCATAAGGAAAAGGCAGTCTAGCTCCCTCTGCGTGTGGTGTGCCTTGCAAAGTAACACAATGCTTGTTTCTTCCAAAGAAGGCGCATCTTGGAAAGGAATGCCACTCCACCGCCTCTAGTTGAGGCGGGCCATGGAGAAGAAGGGTGGAGCACTCTGGGTCACTCCCCTATGGGAGTGCAGCTTGCTCCTGTTCGGGATTGCCTTACAAAAAAAAACGTCTGGAAAACCCCATCCGCTTCCGGCGTACTTTGGACAGGAACCAAAATCTGGCTCCTTCCACCTAAGGTTTGGCAAGCAAAGAAAGGCCAGTCCCGCTCCCTCTACTCAAGCCGTGCGTTGTGGAAGACCAGAACACCATTCAGGTTCCATCCACTCAAGGGGTGTCTTTTCAAAATAATACACGCCACTTTGGCTCCCTCCCTTGAGGTCTAAGTGTCATGAAAGTGGTACTTGGACACCAACTATATGGCAGCGGTGTCTTGCGTACCTCGTAAGATCCTGCCTTGTTTATTGTTTTACTGCGAGTAATGTTATGTGTGGTGTAAGTGACACGTCTTCTGTAGGAATGAATTGGATATGTTTGGTGTGTGAATTAGGTAAAGATACCAAGAACATGCAGATGCAATTTCTGTGAATGGACTTTTCCAGCACTGCCGAAATGATGGTCATGTTGCAGGATGGCTGTTTTGTGTGGGTACGGTGGAACATAAGAATGTTTGCCCATAGTTGCTATGGGCATACTGAAAGCTGGTGTGGAAGATAGCGCCTGTAGGGCAGGGTAGCGAAGTCAGCCAGTATGCACTTGCTATCACTGTCCACATGTGATTGCCGGCACATAAACTTTGCATGCAGACACAGTTGCTATGAAATTGATGCCAAATGATAGTTAAGATATTGCTAGAGACACAGTTGCATTGTACACACATGTCCATGTGGTATAAGTGTGTAGATATGCTCATGTGTAGATACACTTGCTCTGGTGCTAGTGATTTGGTAGAAGTGCAACTGCTGAAATGGATGCCAACTGACTGCAGACACGAAAGGGATACGAATGGCCAGTGATACGGTGGGTGCCTTGTCGTGGCATCACTGCTCACAAGGACAAACCTTCTTGTGCAACACAAGGAGGTTTGTCCTTGTGCTAAATCCCACCTTGCGTGTCTAACTGCATTGCGTCTGGTATGTATGGGAAGTGTGAGGAAAGGTGCATGTGAAATGGCTTACTGCCAGTACTTTACTGTTTCCTAAGCGCACTACAGCGAAGTTACTATACTAAAGATGTACCCATTGTCACTCAGGTACCACACCTGCACACAAGAGGTCAGCCTCTCATTGGGACACGTGTGGCGATGCGGGATCCGCAAAGTCCGGGGCACATTTCGGACTTTGCGGGGGTGTCTGGGTAATAAATTCTGGGGCGATGTGCGCAAATCACACCTCTGCGGATTCCCACGGGTGTCCTCTTTTCGGAAATGCATGGGGCTCCCTGTTTTCCTTGGTGGCTTGGACACCCGAGGCCCATATCTGTATGTTGTGCCGGTCAGCAGAATGGCTGAGATTCCCCTCTGCAAACAGACTGGGGGTTGCTTGCGTTTTCGGCTTGCCCATTGCCGGCCAGGTAGGTGCAGCCACGCATGTGAGGTACCGTTTTCATCGGGACACCTGTGGGAACGCGGGACGGTAGGCCATGTGTTGGGGGCGTGTTTCGATGGGTGCGTCGAGCGAAATGTGCAGAAAAAGCGTTTTTTCCCCACATTTTGGACTTTGCAGGGGTGTCTGGGTAAAAAAATCTGGGGCGATGTGCGCAAATCACACCTCTGCGGATTCCCACGGGTGTCCTCTTTTCGGAAATGCATGGGGCTCCCTGTTTTCCTTGGTGGCTTGGACACCCGAGGCCCATATCTGTATGTTGTGCCGGTCGGCAGAATGGCCGAGATTCCCCTCTGCAAACAGACTGGGGGTTGCTTGCGTTTTCGGCTTGCCCCTTGCCGGCCAGGTGCACCCACGCATGTGAGGTACCGTTTTCATCGGGACACCTGTGGGAACGCGGGACAGTAGGCCATGTGTTGTTGGGGGCGTGTTTCGATGGGTGAGCCGAGCGAAATGTGCGGAAATTGCATATTTATTCCCACATTTCGGACTTTGCGGGGGTGTCTGGGTAATAAAATCTGGGGCAATTTGGCCATATCATACCTTTGCGGATTCCCACGGGTGTCCTCTTTTCGGAAATGCATGGGGTTCCCCGTTTTCCTCGGTGGCTTGGACACCCGAGGCCCATATCTGTATGATGTGAGAGTGTGACATTTCCGGTGTGAAAACAGACTTGGGGTTACTTGTGTTTTAGGCTTTCCCCTTGGCGGCCAGGTATGTGCACCCATACATGTGAGGTACCGTTTTCATCGGGACACCTATGGGAACGCGTGACGGTAGGCCATGTGTTGTTGGGGGCATGTTTCGATGGGTGCGTCGAGCGAAATGTGCGGAAAAAGCGTTTTTTTCCCCACATTTCGGACTTTGCAGGGGTGTCTGGGTAATAAATTCTGGGGCAATTTGGGCATATCATACCTCTGTGGATTCCCACGGGTGTCCTCTTTTCGGAAATGCATGGGGTTCCCTGTTTTCCTCGGTGGCTTGGACACCCGAGGCCCATATCTGTACATTGTGCCGGTCGGCAGAATGTCTGAGATTTCCCTCTGAAAACAGACTTGGGGTTACTTGTGTTTTAGGCTTTCCCCTTGCCGGCCAGGTAGGTGAACCCACACATGTGGGGTACCGTTTTCATCGGGACACCTGTGGGAACGCGGGACGGTAGGCCATGTGTTGTGTTTGTGTGGTTTTCATAACGTTTTGACCCATTTGCTGGAGCCCTTTGTCTCACAACCCTTTCTTTTCCCAAATGTGACCTACATTTAGTCGCTGCTTTAGCCACCATACACTTTTGTAACCTGCACAAGTCACCTACCCTTGAAAAGGTCTGCCTGTGCTCTTTCAAAAAATGTATGGCTGCCGTTCCTCACCACATTGGTTTTCCCAATTTACACATGCTAAGTGCGTCTGGTCAGGCCGTGAGCGTAAAACTCCTGTGTACCATGGCTCAGTGTTTGGCTTGTGGTATTGCTTGTTTTGTACAAACACTACAAAAATGGTATGCTCTCCTAACTGCAAGAGTCGGGGGAATGTAGCGGAGCATTGCTTTTCTCAAAATTCATAGAAGCCATTGCCGTACCAAGCCAACCATGTCCAACACATACCTTTTTTTTCAGTCATTTTCCCGCTTTTCCCCCATTCGATGGCAGTTTCCCCTACCTAGTTGTTGCCTGACCTATGCAAATCACCCCTTCCTAAACTTGGAATTTTGTCTACTTTTCAGAAATATATGCCTTTCTGTCCTCCAATTTGGCTTTCCTGCCCTTTTCTTCCATTCCGTCCATGCATGTCCAATTGGCAAAAATGGCAAAAATCGCCTACCTCTCACAAAACGGTTGATAACCCCATCAAAATAATTTTTTTCCATTTCCACTCAACCTGTTCCTGAAAGCCAACACATTGGGGAACTCAGCACAGCAAACCATTTGTTCCTAGCTCTTACAAGGAAAAAACCACAGGCTTCTTTGTACATCATTTTATTGGCATTTTTTGAAAAAACCCAAAATTTTCGCACATTTTCCTTATTTTCTCTCACCCCCCTACAGCAACCTGGGATTCCTGGGTGGCGTTACGACCGCCTACATGTGGGAAAAAAAGGAGCCAAATTTGGCCGAGATATCTCATGTAACGAAAAAGTTACAAGCCATTGAATGGCCACATACCAAAATCACCAAAAAAGGCTCTGGCACTGGGGAGAAATACCCATGGGACTTAAAGGGTTAAGGTCATCCCAGATCGAGGTTAGGGTGGTTTCAGTTCCATGACGGGTTCTGAATCCTGATTGGGCGGGGTCCAGGAGATTGTTGGCTTCAACAAAGGCATTTAGTTGGGAGTAGGCGGTTCGGTCAATGAGTTTGGCAAGGAACTTGGTGTTTGAGATGGGGCGGTAGTTTTTGGACTCGAGAGGGTCGAGCAAAGGTTTTTTAATTAGAGGTTTGACGTGCACCAATTTGAATGCGTCTGGAAAGATACCGGCGGAAAGGGAGGCATTTATGATAGATCTTGCGTGTTCTCCTGCTCAGGTGGAGGCAAAGATTTTTTAGGGTTGTGGCTGGGCAGGGGTCCAATGGTGATCCAGATGGTTTGCGGGCGGATAGGAGTTTGAGAAATTGTTCTGGTGATATTGGACTGAAGGATTCGAACGTTGGTTGCGTAGAGGTCGCAGCTGATGGGCTGGCCGGTACGGGCGGAGGATTGCCAGGTGGCTGTAAGAGAGCCAGTTGGTGGTTAGAGTTTTTGTCCTTTCGATAGCCGTGGAGTAAAAGTGGAGGGAGAGAGAGTCACACAGTGATTGTGACGCGGTCGGGATGGTTGTGTCACAAGCCGGATTGGTGAATTCGGAGATAATTTTGTGAAGTTCTTTGCTTTGGTTTTTGCAGTTTAGGATTCGGGAGTTGTAGTGGGCCTTTTTTGCTTTCCGTATTTCGGCTTTGTACCGATACAGGTGTCGGGCTAAGGAGGTCTTGCTCTCATGGGTTTTCTCTTTCTGCCATTTGCGTTCTAGGTATTTGTATTGTCGTTTAGTGGTCTTCAGCTCAGGGGTGAACCATCTGGGGAAAAGGCCACGGCGGGTTGATGGTTTGCACGAGGAGGTGCGCCGCATCAGAGATGCGTTGAGCCATGAATCAAAGGCCTCAGGGGTTAGTTGGTTGTTGAGATAGCAGGTAGGTGGTGGAGACTGGAGGCGTGCCTCGGCTAGGTCCAGGATGATTATTAGTTTCTTCCAGCATTTGCGTATGTTTGGAGGTTCAGATGTGAGTACGGGAAGGGGTTCGGGTGAGTGGATGGCGAACGAGAGAATGAAGTGATCGGACCAGATGACAGGGGTGGGCGGCATTAGATGGGTCAGGGAGTTGGAGCTAAAGATGGCATCAAGGGTGTGTCCTTTATAGTGAGTCGGGCCGTTTATGTGGGGTTGGAGATTAATTGCATCTAAACCGTCAACCAGGGAGTATGTCATAGGGTTGGTGGGGATGTCGAGCCATATGTTGAAGTCTCCAAGAAGGATGAGGTTGGGATGGTTTAGTTGGAGGGTGGCAATAGAATCGCAAAGGTTGTTTGCGAAGTGTCTATCGTAGCCAGGGGGCCTGTAGATTATTAGGAAGCTGTGTGAGAGCGACGGGGAGAGGGATAGTTTAACGAGGAGAGATTCGCAGGATGGAATGGAGGGTTGGTTGTCGATGATTGAGGCACGGAAGAGAGATTTGAAGACGAATGCTATCCTCACCTCCCCTGGACGGACGGTTCAGTGGGATGAGGGAGTAGTCAGGCGGAAAGGCTTCATTAGCGATTGGGCCGAAGTCGTCAGAGAAGAACAAGTTACTTTCTTACCTGGTAACGTTCTTTCGATGGGATGGTCCGACGACGTATTCCATATCTATGACAGGTAATCACCACAGCTGTGCTGCTTCGGAAACTTTTCCGGCGTCTGCGTCCTGTGTCGATGACGTCGATGCGCCGACATCGAGGACCTCCTCCGACGTCCGACGTCATCCGATGTGATAAGTAGGACGCACGACGCCTGTAGCCTCAGTTGTAGTTTTTTCCCCCAGAACGTGTGACATAAGTCAACTGCCAGTCAGACACAAAGCCTTGCGGAACGTAAGCTGCAATCGCAAAAGAAATTCTGCAGCGGGGAAGGCAGGGCGGGAGCGATATGGAATACGTCGTCGGACCATCCCATCGAAAGAACATTACCAGGTAAGAAAGTAACTTGTTCTTCGAGGGGATTGGGTCCTCCGACGTATTCCATATCTATGACAGACTCCCAAAGCAGTACCAGAGCAAGGAGGAGGGAAAGAATTTATAAACAAAATTTAGAATAGCCAATCAAATAGCAGAGCAAAGGACCGCCTTGCCAAAGGCCAGATCCTGCCCTCTGATGGAATCGAGGGAATAATGCCGTACAAAGGTATGCACTGAAGCCCAGGTGGCTGCATCACAGATGTTGCGAATAGGAACACCCCTCTGCAGGGCAGTAGATGCAGCCATACCCCTGGTAGAATGGGCCCGCAAGCCAGCCGGTGGGTCCTTACCCGCCAAGCGGTAACACTCCGAGATGGCCAAAATAATCCAGCGGGACAAAGTCTGTTTCGTCACAGCTTGCCCCAAACGCTTACCAGCGTAACCAATAAAGAGTTGATCGTCCACTCTGACCCGGGACATGCGTGAAACATAAAAGCTTAAAGCTCTCCTAGGATCAAGCCTATGGAGCCTCTCCTCTTCCTTACCAGGATGCGGAGGAGGATAGAATGCCGGAAGAACAACCTTCTGGGCTAAATGAAATTCCGTCACTACCTTCGGAAGAAAAGAAGGACGAACTCGAAGGACAACCCTGTCCTTGTGGAAAACAGTGAAGGGTGGCTTAACTGAAAGTGCCTGTAACTCACTCACTCTGCGAGCGGAAGTAACCGCAACTAAAAACACAGTTTTCAGAGTTAACAGCCTCAAAGGGCAAGAATGTAAAGGCTCAAACGGAGCACCCATAAGAAACCTAAGAACAAGGTTTAAATCCCAACCGGGCACCAGGAAAGGCGACGGAGGGAACACATTAGTGAGCCCTTTCAGAAACTGTGAAATTTAAGGGATCTTAAAGTAAGAACACTCATCAGACGAGCGCTTAAAGATGGACAGCGCCGCCAGGTAACCTTTAATGGTACCCACTTGCAAGCCCCTGTGGGCCAAAGAAAGCAAAAAGGACAGAACCATGGGGATGTCACATGCAAAAGGATCCACATTCCGAACTCTGCACCAGTCGCAGAACTTACGCCAACGGCAACGGTACAGAGACTTAGTTGCTGGCCTTCGGGCCGAAAGCAACACCTCCATCACGTCTTCAGGGAGGTCCCAATCCCTATACCTCAACCTTTCAGAAGCCAAGCGTGAAGGTTGAGGGATCTGACCTCTGGATGGAGAACCAGACCCCCCTCCCGTGAGAGCAGATCGTCTCGGTAGGGAAGACGACGTGAAGGGCAGATGGACAAGTCGAGAAGGTCCGGGTACCACGTCCTCCGAGCCCACGCCGGAGCAATGAGGATCATCCGGGAACCGAACTTCCGCAACCTCCGCAGCACTTGCGGGATGACGGGGACTGGAGGAAACGCGTACAGCAGCGGGAACGACCAATCCACCACGAACGCGTCTCCTAAGGCTCCTTTTGGAGGAAATTCCCGCGAGCAGAACCTCTCGCACTTCCGGTTGACACTGGAGGCGAAGAGATCCACTTGAGGGGTCCCCCAAAGGGCGAAGATCTCCAGGAGAATCTCCTGAGCCAACTCCCACTCGTGAGAGATCGCGCTCTGCCTGCTCAGAGCGTCCGCCGTCACGTTTTCGACTCCGGCCAGATGAACTGCCGAGACCGAAACTTCCTGCTGGATGGCCCAGAACTCGAGCTGCATCGCTTCCCTGCACAGAGGAAGTGACCCTGCCCCCCCCCCTTTATGTTGAGGTAGTGCATGGCCACCGTGTTGTCCGTCAGGATCAGGACATTCCTTCCTCGCACAGTCGGCATAAAAGCCTTCAGGGCTAGCCTGACGGCCCTCAGCTCCAACAGATTGATATGGAGTCTGGACTCCGACGGAGACCAACGACCGCTGACCGTCAGCTCGCTGGCATGAGCTCCCCATCCCGTGAGGGATGCATCCGTCACGATCGTCACCTCCGGCCAGGGAAGCCAAAATGTAGCCCCCTTCATCAAGTTGCCTTCGACGGCCCACCACAAAAGGTCCTGGGCGACCGAGGGCGGCACCTGAATCGGGTCCGACATCCTGCCGGAGGACTGCGACCATTGCATCTTGAGTGCCCACTGCAAAGATCTCATGCGCAGGCGAGCCTCTGGCACCAGAAGAATGCAGGATGCCATGAGGCCGAGCAACCTCAAGAACTCGAACGCTGGGAGCGTCTGGGCATGCTGAAACTTGTGCACCATCTGCTGAATGTGAAGAGCCCTCACCTGGGGAGGAAAACACTGCCCCAGGGAAGTGTCGAGCACTGCTCCGATGTACTGGAGCCTCTGCGTTGGCGTCAAATGGGACTTCTTTAAATTGAGGGAGAAGCCCAGCCTGTGGAGGGAGTGGCAGGTGACGGACAGATGATCCAGGACTTGCTCGGGAGAGCTCCCCCTGATCAACCAATCGTCCAGGTAGGGGTAGACGTGAATCCCCCCTTGCCTGAGATGCGCTGCCACCACCACCATGAGCTTGGTGAAAACCCTCGGGGCGGAGGTCAATCCGAACGGCAGGACCCGAAACTGAAAGTGCGAGTCGCCAACCGCGAACCTCAGGTACTTCTTGTGCTTGGGATGGATCGGCACATGGAAGTAAGCATCCTTGAGGTCGAGTGACACCAACCAGTCCTGAAGCTGAAGGGCCTGGAGGACTTGAGAGAGAGTAACCATCTTGAACTTGTCCTTCCTGAGGAGTTTGTTCAAACCGCGCAAGTCCATGATGGGTCTCAATCCCCCGTCTTTCTTGGAAATCAAAAAATAAGGGGAATACCATCCCTTGTTCCTCTCCGCTACAGGCACCAGTTCTATAGCGCCTTTCTCCAGCAGGGCTTGAATTTCCTGCGCAAGGAGCGGATCCGGACACTTCAAAGAGAGGTTCCCCGGTGGATTGTCGCGAGGCCTGTGCCGAAAGGGAAGACAGTAGCCGTGGGCTATGATCTCCAGAACCCACACATCTGAAGTAATGGCTTGCCACTCTACAAGATGCTGCGCCAGCCTTCCCCCAACCGGCGAACCATGGGACATGGCCTCATGACTGAGTAGGAGCGGCTGCGGCGTTACCCGAGGGCAAAGAGGCAACTGCCCGAGCGGCCTTGGCACCACGGGTACCCTTTCGTCCACCTCTGGTACCCCTGCGTTGGCCTCTTTGACTGCCAGCTCCTCTCGCTTTACTGAAGGATGAGTAATAGCGAAAGGAACCACCCCTCCACTGCTGTCCCCTAGGACGAAAAGGCGGAGGTTGGCGAACTGCAGCGCCCAACGACTTCGCTGCAGCTTTTGAGGTCTGCAACCTCTCAAGGCTCTCGTCAGCCTTGCTGCCAAAAAGGTGTTCACCATCAAAGGGCATGTTGAGGAGCCGGGACTGCACATCAGGAGCAAACCCCGACTTCCGCAACCACGCAAACCTGCGTATCACGGTGCTCGCCGCCATGGACCTACTGACGCATTCAGCCAAGTCCAGACCCGACTGAACGGACTCACACATGGCATCCTTACCATCCTGGTCCATAGCAAGGAAACCCTCCCGTTCAACCCCTTCGGGAATATGTTCAGCCGCTAACGCAACACAGTTCCACAGAGTGTGCGTGAAACGTGACAAGGCACAAATGGAGTTGGCCGCCTGAAGCGCCATACCACCAGAAGAAAACACTTTCTTCGCCCAGCCATCAAAACGTTTGTCGTCCCTATCAGGAGGGATGGTAGGGTACGACGCCTGCTTTGCCGGGGCCGTGGCCGCCTGCACCACCAAACTCTCCGGAGGGGGGTGCCTGGTCAAGTAGCAGGGGTCGCTACTGGCTGGACGGTATTTACGCGACAAGGATCTGCCCACCGCCGGGAGACTCTCCGGAGCAGTCCAAGCCGCCGCCACCCTTCTCTGTAAAGCCATATGGAACGGCAGTACCGGGTCAGTTGGGGGACCAACATCAAGGATGTCCGTCAGATCATCCTGCACAAACTCCCCTGGGGGAGCAGACCATCCCAAGTACTCAGAAACCCTAGCCATAAGGCGCCGGTACGAGGAATCGGCATGGGAGCCAGGCTCAGGCCTACAAAATTCCACCTCCGGAGAGGTGTCCAGTCCACTGGCATCATGCAGTGACTGCCTCAAATCGTCAAACTGACTATGGCCCGAGACAATTTCATCCGGCACCTGACTAGGAACCAGGCCATCAGAATCCTCATCCGCCTCCGAAATATAGTCCAGGTGGCGAAAAGGCACCCGAGAGTGCTTGCTCTTAACCAGAGTCTTCCTAGGGGGTACACCCGTGACACGGGGCACCTCCGACACGAAAGGCGTCGATGGCGTCGAGCGAATCGGCGCCGACGCCGAGAAAACCGGCAACGGCGCCGAGAGGATCGGCGTCGACGTCGAGGAAATCGGCGTCGACGTCAGATGCAGCGCCTCCAGTATCGGCGGCGTCGACACAGCCCTCGAAGCCGGAGCTCCGAGCGTGTCCCTCGACGGCTTCGACGAGGCCCTCGAAGCCGGAGCCTCGAGAAAGCCTGTCGACGCCCTCGACGCCTCAGACGTCGACGTCTTCCTCGAAGACTTCACAGGAGCACACGGTCTCGAACGCGTCGAGGACCGGGACCTGGAACGGGTACGGCGAGAACGAGCCTCCTTGTCCGAACGGGACCGCTCCCGTGACTCGTGCCGACCACTCTTGCGAGCGGCGTCTCTCGACCTCACACGGCCGACCCCACTCGGGGGCGCGGACGGCTGAGTACCCTGCGACTCAAGAATCGCCAACATTTTCTTCCCGAAGGAAGCCCATTCTTCCGGCGTCGCACGGCTGGTGGGGTAACCGACGTGCCGTGCAGAATCCTCGGAAGAGGACCTGGAAGGCGACCGGTGACGGCGCTTCCGAGAATGCCTCGAAGAGGCCGAGGAGTGGGGAGACCCACTCCTAGAAGAAGACCGACGAGACTTCCGACGATGACGCGGAGAGTCACCCCTCGAATCATCCGTCGAAAGCCCCGCCGACTTCGACTTCCGGGGCTTGGACACCCGACCTACCGACAACTTCTTCTTACGTTCGCGTAAGGCTTTGGACGTGAGCGACTGGCAGTCGACACAGTCATCCGTGTCGTGGGCCTCCCCGAGGCACCAGAGGCAGGCGTCGTGCGAGTCAGTCACCGACATCTTGGACCCACACTCCCCGCACTTCTTAAAGCCCGGACGCGGGGTTGAAGACGAAGTGGAAGACATCGCCAAAGGAAATTCACAAACGAACAGGTTCGAAGAACCAGAAAGAACAGAACTCCAAAGAGTCGAGGCTTAGAACCGAGAAACACGAAGCAACACGTTCGCGGAAAAAATGGAACTGAGGCTACAGGCGTCGTGCGTCCTACTTATCACATCGGATGACGTCGGACGTCGGAGGAGGTCCTCTATGTCGGCGCATCGACGTCATCGACGCAGGACGCAGACGCCGGAAAAGTTTCCGAAGCAGCACAGCTGTGGTGATTACCTGTCATAGATATGGAATACGTCGGAGGACCCAATCCCCCTCGAACCAAGTTTCAGTGATGAAAACTAGGTCTGGTTTGACTGAGGCGAGGAGATCAAAGATGCAATGTCTGTTTTTGCCACAGATCGGGCGTTAAATAGGATGCAGTTCACATCGGCAGCCAAGGATGGTCTTGGTGCTGGAAAGGGATGGGGCGGTGGAGGAGCGGGTGGACGGAGGGGGGTAGGGTGGGTGATGATAGATGGGAATAGTGGGCGAGCAGAGAGATTGGCAGGCTTCGGGTGGGGTTGGAAGGCTGCGTGTGATAGGATGATCGGGTTTGGGTTGGGGGATTTGAAGGAGGGGTGTTGGCGGTTAGGAGTTTCAGTTGCAGGTGATGTGAAGTCGAGGGAGAGGGGTTTCAGGCAGGGAGAAACCATGGGGGAAGGAGGAGATTGCGGGATAGAGGTGATGGGTCGAGACAAGGGAGGTGAGGAGTGCTGAGAGATTGAAAGGGACAAGGAACGTTTCCTCTTTAGTTTCTTTGCTGCGACTGGTGTGTGGGAGAGAGTAGGGGGGTTGGAGGGGGAGAGGGATGCAGCTTCGGTTCTTGCTAGGGCTAGGCGTGCAGTTTTTAGGGAGGGGAAAGGGTGTGGTCGGGGGGAGGGTGGCAGGGGTATGAGGGGAGGGTAGGAGGTGGGAGAATGCAGGGTGGGGTGTGCCAGGAATTATAGTGAGGGGAGCGGGTATGGGTAATGCTGGTGGGGTGGGGTTCAGGGGATGAGTGGTCTTGGGGTGAGTGGCTCGCCATCGTGCCCCCCTGGCTTGGTGTTTGGAGAGGGGAAAGGCAGGGAGTGCGAAGGAGGTTGGAGAGATTTGGGAGGGGGGGGGCGGGAGCGAAGGCAGATCGGAGAGTGGGGGTGGTCCACGGGGTTCGTTTCTGACTGACTCTTGAGGAGTGGGTGCACTCATGATTGGTGCGAGCTTTTAGGTTGATTTAGGAGGGCTTTCTGATTGTAGTTCTGAGGCGCGGTGGTGGTGACACGCTTTTAGGCACACCTCAAGGTTCAATTGCTTGAAGATGATACTAGACTATTGGTGGTTTTCTAGATAGTTTATTGGGTACACTTCTAAGTTCACCTGTACACAGAGAAGATATTCGGTCAGCCTCTAGATTCAATTTGCTTAGAGGGGGTATTAGATTATTAGTCACAGTTTTAGATTCTATATTACACAGATATACTGTTAGTTATACTGTTGGGATTGAATAGGGCACGGTAGTGGAGGACTTCTTTCAATTCACCTTTATACAAGGAGGGTATTAGGCATGGATCTAAATCAACTTTGTAGTTAGATTATTAGTCACTGTTTTAGATTCTACATTACATAGCTATGCTGTTAGTTATTTCTAAATCAGAGTTTCACCGAAAGGTTGTTGGGCACAGATTTAGATTCTATATTACACAACTATGTTTTTAGTTATACTAATAGGATTGAATAGGGCACGGTAGTGGTGGACTTCTTTCAATTCATCTTTATGCAGGGAAGGTATTAGGCATGGATATAAATCAACTTTGTAGATTATTAGTCACCAATTTAGATTCTACATTACACAGCTATACTGTTGGTTATTTCTAAATCTGAGTTTCACAGGTTGTTGAGCACACTTCTAAATTCAACTATCACCGATAGTCAATTGGGTCCACTTATAAATGTATAGATAGGCTAATGGGCACACTTCTAAATGTAACTTTCGGGGTGGGTAACTTTCTAAATTCAACTTTCACAGAGAGGCAAGTTGGGCACACATCTAAACGGACTTCTCGCGTTCTGTTCACTTCTAAATGCAACTTCTAAATGCACTTCTGAATTCAACTTTTGAAGAGGCTATTGTGCACACTTCTAAATGAGCTTCTTAATTCAACTTTTCACAGAATGGCTGTTGGGCACACTTCCAAATTCACATTTAGTCTATTGGGTACACTTCTACTTTTGACTTACCACAAACGGTCTGTTGGACACACTTCTAAATGCACTTCTTAATTCAACTTTCCACAGCGAGGCTATTGGGCACACTTCTAGATTCAGCGAGGCTGTTGGGCACATTTCTAAATGCACTTAATTCAACTTTTCATAGAGAGGGAAATTGGGCACACTTCTAAATGAACTTCTTAATCCAACTTTTCACAGAGAGGCAAATTGGGCACACTTCTAAATGAACTTCTTAATTCAACTTTCCACAGAGAGGCAAATACGTGCACACTTCTAAATGAACTTCTTAATTCAACTTTTTACAGAGAGGCAAATTGGGCACACATCTAAATGGACTTCTCGCGTTCTGTTCACTTCTAAAATGCAACTTCTAAATGCACTTCTAAATTCAACTTTCACATAGAGGCTATTGGGCACACATCTAAATGAACTTCTTAATTCAACTTTTTACCGAGAGGCAAATTGGGCACACCTCTAATGAACTGGGTGCAATTTGAATTTAACTTTCTCAGAGAGGCTATTGGTCACAGCTTATAAGTGCACTTGGGAGCCACTTCTAAATACAGTTGGGTACACTCCTGAATGCAATTGGGTTCAACTTTCTCAGACAGGCTATTGGTCACAACTTCTAAATGCAATTGTGTATACGTCTGAATTCAGCTTCTAAAGCACTTCAAAATCAACTTTCGCGGAGAGGTACACTTCTAGATTCGCTTTCAAAGAGAAGCTATTAGAGATTCCATCAAGTGTGGCATATGCTAACATTCACACTTCTGCTCAGAGGTGGCGCAGGCTAATTTGTGTGGTTCTTTCGGGCTACTGTACTAGTTATCATTAGACTGCAGGCTATTGAAAGGTAGGTTAGAGTGGCAGGAGCTTTCAGGAGCAGAGTAATTGCACTACGTCCCACCCAAGCCAGCACACAGTTTTGTCGGTGCCTGGTGTCTGTTGGCTTCCTTGGCGTCCCCTGCGGACACCGGCTGACATTCCCTGGAGTCGCCTCTGTTGGAGTCGCCCTTGGCCTCGGGGCCCTTAGCCGCTGGGGCTGCCGGGCAGGGGGCTGCCCTGGGAGGACCGGTGATGAAGGGAGGGATGGGCGGGTCAGGAGGCGGGGGGGTGGGTGGTACCAGGAAGGGGTGGGAGGCTAGACCCGGAAGGCTGAGCGGATGGCCCAATCAGAGTGCGGGGCGGGCTGGGAGGTGGGAGGGCCCGAGGGGACTGGAGAGGGAGTGGGGAGGGATGGAGGGTAAGACACGGGGCTCGAGGTGGCCTGGGGGGGCGGGGGGCTCGAGGGGACTGGAAGAGGGAGTGGGGAGGGATGGAGGGGAAGACACGGGGCTCGAGGTGGCCTGGGGGGGCGGGGGGGCTCGAGGGACTGGAAGAGGGAGTGGGGAGGGATGGAGAGGGAAAAACGGGCTCGAGGAGGCCTGGGGGGCGGGGGAGCTCGAGGGACTGGAAGAGGGAGTGGGGAGGGATGGAGGGGGAAAAACACGGGCTCAAGGGGTTCTAGGCCCACGGAATGCCCAGAAGTTAGGGTCAGCCCACGATCCTGGTCACACACTCACCGGCAAGGCTCCCTCTGTAAACAGAGCGCGATGGCCACGGGCGGGCCGCTAGACCCGGAAGGCTGAGCGGATGGCCCAATCAGAGTGCGGGGCGGGCTGGGAGACTGGCTGGGAGGCGGGAGGGCCAGAGGGGACTGGAAGAGGGAGTGGGGAGGGATGGAGGGGAAGACACGGGGCTCGAGGTGGCCTGGGGCTCGAGGGGACTGGAAGAGGGAGTGGGGAGGGATGGAGGGGAAGACACGGGGCTCGAGGTGGCCTGGGGGGGCGGGGGGGTTCAAGGGACTGGAAGAGGGAGTGGGGAGGGAGTGGGGAAGGGATGGAGGGGGAAAAACGGGCTCGAGAAGGCCTGGGGGGCGGGGGAGCTCGAGGGACTGGAAGAGGGAGTGGGGAGGGATGGAGGGGGAAAAACACGGGCTCAAGGGGTTCTAGGCCCGCGGAATGCCCAGAAGTTAGGGTCAGCCCACGATCCTGGTCACACACTCACCGGCAAGGCTCCCTCTGTAAACCATCGTTATTATCTGGGCCGACCACTATGGGTCGGTATGTTCACTTGCAGTTCCTGCTATACGAACCAACCTGCAAACCTTCATTTTATAAAGCATACCAGAGGCACTGCATGCTTCCTTCGCTACCTTACAAAAGACAATGTCTTAATGCACACTGACCACCAGGCAGGAGTACGTACTCCTTTTCCCACTGTGCTACACCAGAACAGAGGAACATAATTGCACAGACCGCATTGGTCACTGTATTTTGTGTGCGAAATAAAAGAGCGGTGAATACACCAACTGCATTTACATTCTGTGGCAAAATAAAGCACTTTCAACCACTCACTGTATTATTAGTCAATATTGGAATGATCTCGAACCGTACAGTCTGACCGCGCAAGTCCGCTTTTTCTTTTGTTTATATTGTTCCTTTCCAGAGCTAGGTCCTCAAATGACAGAGTGCACTACACTTGGCACGTACTTAAAATAAATACCTGGAGTGCATGCCGTGAGAAACAAGTGTCCACAAGTAAAGTCACTGACGCAGTGTCCCCAACCCAAATAGCCTCTCAAGGTTGTCACCTGCACACTTACCCCACAACTGTTTATGTGTTAGCATCTGCGTACAAGAGCCATGCGGCAAACGTTACGTACTAAGACAAGCCTTGCATTTCCCACTGTCTTACTGTACTCCCTGAACCAAACCTCTGGTCACGTCCACACCCCTCCGAACACAAATGATGTCTAATCTCTGCAATTCCCCTTTACTACCTGCACCATGTCCTCCACATTAATTCTGCAAAGGGGCGCATCTTATGGCACTTAAATATTTACAAATGTATTGTATAGCACAAGGTAAGCTTATAATGTACCGCCTGCAAGTACATATAGATGCAGCAACATACTTAAACAAGGCAACAGAGTCACAAGAACTTCCAACCAGTGCCCACAGTATTACAGGCAAGGGCCATACCCATGCACACAAGGCAATATGGGTTTTACAAGCACAAGACAACATGGCAGCCCAACTGCAAATATCCTCATATTGTCTCCAAGGCACTCCCCATCCCCAATCGAGTCTGCCTGCACTGACCAAAAAAATAATAGTCACCTCCACAACTGGCCACCAATTAACTATCCGAGTAGCTGCATACAAATTCCTTACATCTGCCAATGTCTACCTACCCTCCCTAAAGCAAGCCTATGGCCAAGCCCTAGCCTCTTGGGTACATAGGTGGAGGCCGATGGCCTCCGACAATGCACCCAATTGCCTAGTCCTACTACACACCCACTAGAAGGCAATGCAGGCATGCTAACATTTCCAACGGTGCTTGCCTGGCTACATGTACTTATTCTACAGTCAAAGAGCGAACCAAAAGAGCATTTGCACACCTACTCCCAACCACTGCCCACACTGTCTTGATATGATATGGCATTTATAACGCACCTATACACAAGTGTTTCAAGGCGCAATGAGGCAAGGGAGGGGGGAAACAGAGGAAAGAGACAACGATCCTACTAGGCCAAGTGTCATTCAGATCGCGCAAGTGCATGGGAAGGGGGTAAAGGGAAGTGCATGGGAAGGGGGTAAAGGGAAGTGCAAGAGGGGTGGGGGGGAGACAGTGCAATACATGGGATAATAGAATAAATAAAGTATGGCCAGCAGGTGGCAAGTGCAAGGGAGAAGGTAAGTGCAGGCATCAGGTGTCAAGTGCTAGGACTGTAGGGATACAGAAAACCGTCCTCAAGTGCAGGGGTTTCCAGGAGTGCGACTGGCGGAGGGGAGTGCGGGGGGGGGGGGAGGGGCCTGGGCCCGAGAACAGAGGGTGGCCCGGTAAACCAGTGCAGTTTCAGTATAAGCCAGGAACTCAGCAGGGGAGAGGCGGAGAAAAAGCAGAAGCAAAGAGAAAGGTTTTGAGGTGCTTGCGGAACCGGAGATGGTTCTCAGGTTTCAGGGGGGCAGGGAGGCTGTTCCAGAGGGAAGCCCCGGCCGAAGAAAGTGATCTACCACCAACTCGTTGCTTAGAGAAGCGACTGACCCTGAGGGAGTTGGAGGTGGATGACCGAAGAGCTCGCGAAGGGATATATTTAGGAAGAGAGAGTTGCAAGTATTGAGGCCCCTGGCCCCAGAAGCCCTTGTGGATGATGCAGAGGGTTTTGAACTTAATCCTCACAGCCACTGGGAGCCAGTGCAGAGATTTCAGTCCTGGATCGATACGATCCCTGGGCTTGAGGCCAAGGACAATTTCGCAGTCCGGTTCTGGATGAGCTGCGGAGGGTAGAAGCAGGCAGATCCAGAAAGAGGCTGTTGCAATAGTCCATCTTAGAGAGAACCAGGGCTCTAGAGACAGTGAGCTTCTGGGGGGAAAAGTAGAATACCTCTGAGGAGGTGCAGCTGGTAGTGCGACTTCTTAGAGATATCAAAGGAGGGTGTGGGTGTGCCGATGAGGAGAATCTCAGTCTTGCTGGCATTCGGGCAGAGATCTTTGGCGGCACACCACTGCTGGGTGGCAACCAGGCAGTCAGAGATGCGAGAGGGAGAAGAAGTGGCTGAGGGTAGCCTGAAAATTAGCCGAGTATCATCCGCATAGCACTAGAAGTTGGGGCAGAGTGCGGCAATGCGGTGGGCAAGAAGTGCCAGGTATTGGTTGAACAGCCAGAGAGAGGTTAGACCCCTGGGGAACACCACAGGTAGAGATAGAGATGGAGGAGAGGAAGGACCCTAGTTGGACCTGGGTTGATTAATCTGTATACAAAGTAGCAATGCCCTCTTAGACAAAATTTTGTGTAGATAAAAGTTTGAATTTGAGCTAATTTGCATACCCACAATGCCTTGCTGTTGTGGCTCAGAACTGGAGTTGAACTTCCAGCGATGGCTACTAGGTGGCATGTGTGTGTGACAGTGTGAGTGTGTGTGTGTGAATGTGAATGTGTGTGTGTGTGTTCAGCATACTTCCCAACATGCTACACACCTGAAACCGGGGGAAGGGGGTGGGGTGGGGTGGGTGGTTCTGTATTCCTGCTCTCTATATGGCAGAGGAGAGGCACAGAGGACCCCAGCCAAGATTCTCTATTGTTGGTAGCAATGGACGAGCAATCAAGGCCTAGCTTCTCAGGTGCTGATGCAGGCTGGTTCTTAAGTACAGTTTAGTCCCCAAGCACCCACAAAGGAATGTCCACACACCATTAGTTAAAACACAGTCTTCATATAATCAAGGTTCAAAGTTATATACACAATCACAATAACTCACTTTGTGCTCAGTTAATCTACAATGTCAAATATATACAGTTCTAAGTGGTACCACAATTATGATCAGATTTCATTAAAGTGCATCAACTGTACTCCGGTTAAATATCACACAAATCACTTAATAAAGGTCACCAACAATAGACATAAAAGGAAAGCATTTGGTTAGAACAACTGGCATAATACTGGCCCCTACCGTTAGACAGTTCTGTGTCGAGATTTCCCCCCCCCCCCAACAACAATACCCTACAAGCCCAGTCCGTATATTGTTCAATAAGTTTTATTTGCTTCTACAATGTTTGTACCACCCCAATGTACCTGGAAGAGCAGAATTCGACAACGAGTCATCGACAAATCCTTCTTGAGCAGCTCCCTTTAAAAGCAGGAGCCACGGATCGTCGAGATCCCACGAAGAAAGTGAACCCGGTGTCGAGGCAGCTGCTTCAATGCCAGCGGTGCTCTTTGACGATGGAGCGAAGAAGTCCTGCAAGGAAGAGGCGTGCGGGGCACCTCGATGTCGATAGTTCAGGACCGCAAAGAGTTTGTGAAGAACTGTGGCCCAGCAAAGGCGTCGAGTCGTCTGGCGTCTCTACGGTCTTTGTGTGGCAGTGCGGACAAGCGTGTCCGTGAATCAAAAGTCTTAGGCAAAGGAGCGTTGCGGCTCCGGTCGTCTATGGCACTGCGTCAAGCGGTCCACTCTTCTGGGCAACACTGCTTCGACGGGCCTCCAGCAGTTATAGCAAGCCTGCGAACCCTGGTCGGCAACGGTGGACGGAATGTCCGGTGCTCATCTTCGTTCTCCTCGGCGGTCCCAGTCTCCGGTCGGCAGCCTATCAAGGGTCTGACTTCCAGGGAGCTTTGGCAAAGGTTAGCAGCGCTCGATGGTCCCTCGGAGCACGGGAAGAGGGCGCCTTACCAGGTCCTCTTGAATCAGTCTCGACGGCGTTCAGATTTCGGCGAAGGGAGACAGTAGTCAACCTTCTTCAGGCTCGGCTCCGAGATTCAGCTTCAGTTTAAAAGGTCAGTTTCTACTTCAGCTTCGGAACGAATTCTAGCAGTGAGAGGCCCCCAGATATACTAGTTGATCTCACTCATTCTGCTGGGTCACACCGAGGCAACCACTCACTCAGAAGGGCATTCAGCAGTCAGTCAGCCAATCAGGCAGGCAGTGCATTCAAGCCATTCTCCTCCCTCTCAGACACTCACAAGGAATGTGTATTGGGACAAGTACCCAGCCATTCAACACTACACAATGCATTCATACCAGTTACGGGCAGGGCTGTCTCAGTCATTGTGTCAAACATCAGAAACTAGACATCCACAACAAGAAGTGCATATTGGTCACACACTCCATTCACCCAGGTCCCACCCACAGGGTGTACCCACAACGTACAGTCACTGGGAAGACTCCAGCCAGTCTGGCCTGAACTTCACAATAACACCATATATGGAACTTCCACCCAGCAGCCAGTCAGGTGGAAGGAACAAAGTCAGGGCTTCCCGGGAAAACAAGTTACAGGCAATAGAAAGCAAGAGGCCATCTTGTTTCCTATCAGGAATAACTGAATGCAGTAGCAGGGCCTGGGTGTCCCCAAAATGGAGGATACTCAGAGCACCTGTCAAATTCAGGATGGAGCTGCCACCAGCCCATACCCTGCTATGTGGGCCACACACAGGTGCCCAAAAACATACACCAGGGGCACAGGGTTGTACCCCCACCCAAGGGTGCCCTAAGGGTATCCCATGGGTCTGTACACCAAACCAAAAACAGGAAGAGCTGCACCTCCTGGGCAGAAAACAATACAGAACACAAAAGGACTACAGGACAATGACAGGGAAGCCCTGTCCCTCCAATGTATTTCCAGCATCACAGTAGACAATGTTAAAAGTATAAAAAAGAAATTTTTCCAAAAAAATATTTTTAGCGGTGTACAATGCTCACCCATACCATATGGCTCTTCGTGCCATAGTTCTACATAAAATCCAGCAGTTCATGGTTCCTAAACTTTCCACACCATCAGCATTCTAGCTGACATTACCATCACTCACTTCTGAAGTCATACAGGGGACACAAAAAGGAGCATTTGTAGTAATGAGGGTGACAGGAAGCGGCACTTGTGTCTTCAATAGTGTCCACAATGACGCCGTCAGTCAATTCGTGGCAAATCTCATGATAATTACAGGAGCTTCATTTCCCACACAGGAGTTGATGAATGTATGCCATCTCAACAGTACGAAGCTTATATGCTTCAGCCGTACCCGTACAGCACTTATGTTGAGGTTGCTGCTGCCTCGGCTGTAATCAGGACACCAATAATGTTGCTGTGCAATCTCAAATGCTCCAACTCAAAGTACCTGGAATCAATTGCGTTGTTATTCGGGTAACGCAAATAACCATGCCACATCATCAACATCTATATTTGTTCATTGAATAAACTCCAAACTAGGACTGAAGTGGGAATTACGGGATGGATAGATATATAGATCTAGATATATATGATACATTACTCACGTAATCGTATTTCTGATGCTTGCATCTGCTTAGATGCACATGCTGTGCATAGGCCGACATCTAGTGGAAGCTGCAGAGTATTACAGTTTGTTTTTCAAAACTCGAAAAGGGGCGTCGAACCAGGTCGTGCCAGTAACACTATCCGTAGTGTGACGTCCCTGTACCCATGATCGCTCACGCGTGTAGGACCCTCAGATTGTATTTTTTCTAACATGAGGTAGCATGAGGAGTAGCGCGAGTACAGAGTATCCAAGCAGATAAGATAGATAAGACTACACGAATCCTTCTCTCAGAGGGGAACAAGGGCGGGCGCATGTGAATCTTAGCAGATACAAACATCAGAAATACGATTACGGTGAGTAATGTATCCCTTCTGAGGCTTGTGGAATCTGCTTAGATCACATGCTGTGCATAGATTAACGAGCAGTGTTAGGGGAAGGTGGTGGGATGAGAAGGTTCATGAGCGAACAAGTGTCTTAGAACCACCTGTCCCACTTGATTGTCTTGGAATGAGTGTCAATGCAGTAGTGCTGAGTAAAGGTGTGAATAGAGCTCCATGTAGCTACTTTGCAAATGCTGTCGAGGGGTACATTTGCAATGAAAGCCAGAGTGGCTCCAGTACCTCTTGTAGAGTGGGCCCTTGGCGTAAATGGCAGTGTTTTATCTGAAAGGGAATAGCACAGTTGGATACATCCAACTATTCACTTAGAGATGGCATTCTTAGAGACACGATCTCCCTCGCTGCCTGGAGTTATGCAGACGAACAGTTGATCTGTTTTTCTTAGCGGTCTGGTCTTGTCTACATAGTAGAGGACCGCGCTCCTCACATCTAGTGTGTGGAGTTTCACCTCAGCAGAGCTCTTGGGTTCTTGGAAGAAGGCCAGTAGCTCAATAGACTGGTTAACATGGAATTTGGAAATTAACTTGGGTGAAATCCTAGGGTGAGTGAGTAAAATCAGTTTATCCTTATGAATAGTAAAGAAAGGACCCTGCACTGACAGTTTGAATTTCACTGACCCTTCTTATGGAGGTGATGGCTACTAAGAAGGCAGTTGTACAAGTCAGGCGTTTGAGACTATATTTATACATGGGCTCAAAGGGAGGTCCCATGAGCTTAGCAAGTACGACATTAAGGTCCTAACATGGTGGTGGGTTAGCAATTGGAGGGTGGAGTCTCTTTACCCCTTCCATAAATGCTGTGACAACTGGCACTCTCCACAATGACACCTTGTTATGGGAAGTGGGGTAGGCTGATAAAGCTGCCAGGTGCACTGTAAGTGAGTTAAGCACTAACCCTGCATCCAATAGGTGGAGCATATAGGTGACAACATTAGAAGGAGCACAAACAACTGGGTTGATTTACTTATTCTGGCACCAAATAACAAATTGTTTCCAGTTGTCATAGTAACAGTGCCTTGTGTTAGGTTTTTCTTTCAAGATATCCATACATCTCTGGGGTAAATTGAGATGTCCGAACTATGACTTCAGGAGCCATGCTGCCAAGTTCATTGAGTTGGGCTGAGGATGCACGGTTAGCCCCTCGTGCTGGGAGAGTAGGTTGTACCAGCACAGGAGTTTGATGGGGTCGCACACCGCGAGTTTGCGTAGATGTGGATACCATGGTCGTCGTGCCCACATAGGAGCAACCAGGATGCGCGTCATCGGTTCCCTGTGGATCTTGTTCACCACCTTCCTCAAGAGGGGTTGGTGGAAAAGTGTAGGCAAACATCCCTGACCAATTCATCCATAGGGCATTCCCCTTGGAGCCTGGCTAGCGGAACCTGGATGCGAAGTCTGGGCATTGCCTGTTTTCACTTGTGGCGAATAGGTCTATAGTGGGGAAACCCCACAGAGAAGAGGTCTCCTACGACTTTGTGTAGTTTCCACTCGTGTTCTTCTGGGAGGGGATCCCTGCTCAGAGCATCTGCTAGCGAGTTTAGATCCCCTGGAACATGTTGGGATGACCGGTAAATCTTCAGTTTGACTGCCCATTTCCAGATTTTCTGGGCAAGCTTGGACAGATTTGGCAAACAAGTGCCCCCTTGTTTGTTTAGGTAAAACATTGCAGTCATGCTGTCCGTTAGGATCTGCACTGACTGATTGGATAGGAGGGGTTTGAATGGCTGAAGCGCTCTGAAGACTGCCAGAAGTTCTAGCAGATTGATTTGGTTCTGAGCCACTGTGTGAGACCAGAGACCCTGAGCTGTATGGTGAAGGTAGTGGGCTGCCCATCCTGCTAGGGAGGCGTCTGTTGTGAAAACGGCCTATATCTCTGCATCGTACAAGGGTTTCCCCCATCGTAAGATTCTCTTGTCCACCAGCGAAGACTCTGTACTATCGTTGGAGAAACAGCCACTAGATCGTCCCACTGACCACTTGCTTGAGATCACTGTTTCGCCAACCATTCCTGCATGGGTCGCAGGCGCGTGTGGGGAACCAGGTAAATGCAAGATGCCATCATGCCAAGCAAACGCATCGCTTTGCGCACCCTTATCTGGCAACCGGTCTGATAGAGGAATTTGCAGCAACAGATTTCAAATTCTTTCCTCTGATGGAAAGGCCAACCCCTCTTCGGTGTTTAGGACAGCTACTAGGAGCTGTTTTGAGGTGCTTGGCACAAGGCTTAATTTTTTCTTGTTGATTGAGAAGCCCAATTGGAATGGGAGGTTGATTGTTCTTTGGATGTTTATTCTGCAAATTAAGGGGGATTCCCCTGTAATGAGCCAGTCGTCCAGGTATGGGTACACTGGGATTGCCTCCCTGCGTAGGTGAGCCGCCACCACCAGTACTTTGGTGAATACCCTTGGAGCCGAGGCTATTCCGAAGGGCATCACCTTGAACTGGATTTTGAAAACGCAAAAATCTTCTGTGCGCTGGGAACATTGAAATATGAAAATAGGCATCTTTCATATCCAATATTGCCATGTAATCTCCCTTTTTTAGTAGGTAGGGGGATTACCTCTTGTAGTGTAGTCATGCAGATTTTTTGTGGCTTGACATACGTGTTTGCAGGGCGCAAATCAAATACTGGGTGCATTGTTAGATCTTTTTTTGTCACAAGGAAGTAGGTTGAATAAATACCCCTGTTTACCTGGCTGCTCGGGACGAATTCTATGGCGTCCTTTGCGAGCAGAATGGCGATCTCCTCGAGGAGGATTTTCTGGTGTTCCAACGAGTGCACCTTCTGTCTCGGAGGATGGTCGTGGGGGCATCCTAGTAGCTCTATACAGTATCCTGCGGACACTGGACAGCACCCATTTGTCCAAAGTGATCCCCTCCCATGAGTGGGTGAAGGTGGAAATGTGCCCCCCTACTGGGGATGCATGGGAGGGGACCCGAAGCGGAACGTCACTGTTTACTGTGTGGTGGTACCAACTCTGGCGGGGCTGCCTCTACCCCTAGTGCGGCCTCTGCACTGGCCTCTGGGGAAGCCCAGTGATGCTTCCTCCACTGCATTGCCAAATAGTACGTTCGGCTCTACCGCCATGTCTAAAAGAGTGGCTTGGGTTTTGGGTTTGAACCCTGTCCGTCTTAACCAAGCATGACGTTTTATTACAGTGCCTTCGGCGATTAATCTTCCAGCATTATCTGCTGCATCAAAGTTTGTTTTCAGTATGCAACCTGATACAGACCTTCCATCTGCTGCCAGCTGAGCCAAATGGCTCTTCAGTGGTTCAGGTGCGGAGGATACCAAAGCAGCTACTTCTTCCCACTGATGGCAATTGTAGCTTGCCAAAAGAGTGGCATTATTGCCAATTTGTGCCTGATATGCGGAAGTGGAGCCACGTTTCCTGCCCAGAGCATATAGTCTTTTGCTCTCTTTATCTGGAGGTGCTTCAGAAGAAGCAAGTGGTGTACCTGCCTTCTTTCTGGTGGTAGTTACTACCAGGGAGTCGGGTTTTAATTGACCCCTAATATACAGGGGATCGGAGGGTGCGGCACGGAATAATTTTTCAACTCGCGGATTAACCGCAAGAGTACGATTTGGAGTTACCAGTGAGGGGTCAATTCTACGCTGGATAGATTTAGATATAGGGGATAGCCTGAGTAATGGCTCTTTAGTCACCTAGGATCTCTTCCGCGAAATCCCTGTCCTCTTGGACACCTTGTGTGTCAATATGAAAATGGGCTGCTGCCTTAGCCAGTACCTCGTTGAGATGTGGTTGATCATCTACCGTTGAGTAATGCACCGAGGGTGAGAGGGGGGGGGGGGGGGGGGGACGAGTCTTTAGGAATTGTGGAGTCAAGATGGTAGGCTTCAGCCTCATCCTCCTCCTGGTCCTAGTTATCCCCATAATAAGAGACCCCTGTCTTGTCTTCCAGCATTTGTGGCACAGTATGACTCGGGATGGTAAGGTTCAATGACCAAAGGGTCTGTGACCAAGCCCTGCGCAGGGGCATCAGAGAGGAGTTTTTTAGCAGGGGGTTGAGAGGCCTTGGACCCCAAAGGGGCAGAGGTTGCTGGTGTGTTGGCATAATTATGAAAATAATTAGGGTCTTTTTCATAGAAGTCTGCCATAAATTACATTCTTCTCATAACCCCATCGATATTAGCTGAATTCCATTCTATGGAGCTAGGGATAACCACAACATCTTCCGTTTCCTCCTCTATGCCCATATCAGTGGGAGGGATGATTTTACTTTTAGTGGGAGGGTCAGGGACCTTGGACTTTCCTACTGATTTAGGGGCCTTTTTTTCTCCTTATGAACATGGTGTTCTGAAGGCTTTTTGTGTTGTTTATCCCCCTTCCCATGACTAGAGGAATGTTTTCCAGTGCTTTTAGTGGCCTCCGAGGGATCTGACACCTTGCGTCGAGATTCGGAGGTGGTACGAGATTGAGGTGGTCTTTAAGGGTGGACGTTGAATCTCTGGAGTAGACGCTACGTGCCTTACCTGAGGCTAGAGATCGGAATCTTCCTCTTCCGACGATCGGGCCTCTGGGACTATTGGCAGTGCGGCACCTTTTTCAACCGCGGACGGTTGGTCTTTGTCATGAGGCGAACGGGAACGCCCAGAGGACACAGATTCGTTGGACCGCTCTCGGTGTCTTCCGTTGCCGATTGCCGGGGCTGATGCGTTTAGTGGAAGTAGTGTGTGTCGCGCTTATGCCGCTGGGTGTTGTCCCCATAACTGGGCCGCCGGCCAGTCCTCTGGGGGTCAGGGGCTTGCGCGTGTGTGTCCGAAGTCACCCCTCTGCCCTCACCGTCCGATACGGCGGCGTTGCTGCCATTGTTAAATGGCCCTTCGGCGTCCATGGCCTCTAGTTGGCTGCCGTAGTGGGCCCAGCGTTTAGTGGAGCGGTCCTTCATTGTTTTCGGCTTGAAGAGCTTGCAAGCTCGACAGGTAGCCTCGGGATGGTATCGTGGAAGACCCAGATTGCACATATTGTGCTCATCTACCCAGGGAAACTTCCTGTTACACAGGGCAGAATTGGAAAGGAGGAGTACTCTCCATAGGTCTCAAATCGGCAGCACGCGGATATATGTAGGAAATAAATGTGGGAAGGCCTGTATGACCACCCCCCACTTGTACAGGGCCGAGGCTAGAGGCCTTCCAAGGCCCAAAGTCTGTCGTGGAGTTCTCGACGGCTGGTTTCCTCAATCTTCATTGACGTCGATATTCTGTGTAGGGTGGAAGAGAACGAGGAAGTTTAACAATAATTTTAGTATAATTGGCTAATGCCAAGGGAACTCCGCAACATGCGTCCGACAAGTATGGCGGAAAAAAACAATCTGAGGGTCCTACACGTGTGAGGGATCATGCGTATAGGTGATGTCACACTCGGGATAGTATTACTGGCACGCCCTGGTTCGACGCCCCTTTTCAAGTTTAAATGAACAACCTAATACTCCGCAGCTTCCACTAGATGTCGGCCTATGCACAGCACGTGAATCTAAGCAGATTCCACAAGCCTCAGAAATATGACATGCATTACTTACCGTAATAGCATTTCTGATGATTGTATCTGCTTAGATTCACATGCTGTGCATATGGTCCGACATCCAGTGGTAACCACAGAGTATTGCATCTCGTCTTTCGGGGACTGAAAAGGGACGTTGGCATAGGCGTGTCTAACACTTTCCCTATCGTGACGTGTGTGTAGTACCCAAAATCCCTCACGCACCGAGGTCCCTCCGATTGTATTTTTTCTGCCATGAGGGAGCCCAAGGCTATAGTGAGTGAGTACATAAAGAGAGAAAGTAGTAAGACGTCTATGTTCCTTCCACCCCGAGCGGGGAGGTAGGGAGGGCGCATGTGAATCTAAGCAGATACAATCATCAGAAATGCTATTACGTAAGTAATGCATGTCTTCTGATGCTTGTTAATCTGCTTAGAATCACATGCTGTGCATAGACTAGCGAGCAGTACCCGGAGTGGGAGGTAGGTTGTGAGAAGGAACAGTAGAGAAAAGATTTTAGTACCGCTTGTCCCACCTGAGAATCAGACCTAGAATGAGTGTCTAGGCAATAGTGTTTTGTAAAGGTGTGTATAGAACTCCAGAATGCCGCTTTGCAAATGGACTTAAGAGGAACATTTGCAATCAATGCTATGGATGCCCCAGTGCCTCGAGAAGTGTGCTCTAGGCTTGAAGGGCAGTTCTCTCTTAGCAAGAGTGTAACAGTGTGATGCATTTGACAATCCACCTTGAGATAGCCGATTTAGAGACAGGATCCCCCTTCTCTACCAGCTGCCACTGAAACAAAGAACTGTTTAGTCTTTCTTAGTGGTTTAGTTCTTTCCAGGTAAAACATGACTGCCCTGCGCATGTCAAGTGTGTGAAGGCTTCTTTCGGCCATGTTAGTAGGGTACTGGAAGAAAGTGGGTAGTTCGATTGATTGGTTCACATGGAATTTCGAGATGAATTTAGGCGCAAACCTGGGATGTGTGCGCAGAACTACCTTATCTTTGTGGACTGTAATAAAGGGGTCCAAAACAGAAGGAGCCTGTAGTTCCCTAACCCTTCTGATAGAAGTGATAGCCACTAGGAAGGCGGTCTTATAAGTCAGGTTTTTCAGATTTGCTTTATGCATAGGCTCAAAGGGAGCTCCCATGATCCTGGTCAAAACCACATTCAGATCCCATCCAGGGGCTGGGTGAGAGATGGGAGGATAAATCCTCTTAACCCCTTCCATAAAGGCTTTAATCACTGGTATTTTCCACCACAATACCTTTTGTTGTGATGTGGTAGGCCGACAGAGCAGCAAGAAGAACCTTTAGGGAATTGAAGACTAACCCAGTGTCCAACAGGTAGGTTAGATACAGCACAATGTGTGAGGGTGAGCAATCGATGGGATTGACGCCCTTGGAATTGCACCAGATGACAAAATGTTTCCACTTGCTGGCATAGCAATAACGTGTATTAGGTTTTCTCGCTTCCCCGAGTATGTCCATGCACCTCTGAGGGAGTTGCAGGTTTCCAAACTCTATGACCTCAGGAGCCAAGCTGCTAAATTCAGAGTTTGTGGGCATGGGTGCAGGGTCTCCCCCCTGTCCTGAGACAACATGTTGTATGGTCAGGGTAGCTTGACTGGTGGGGAGAGGGACATTTCCATCAGGTGAGCGAACCAGGGTTGGCGGGCCCACATGGGGGCCACCAGTATCATGGTAACTGGTTCCTGGTGCACCTTTTGCACCATCTTGTAGAGAATGGGAGTTGGGGGGGGGGTGGGGTACATAGACAAATTTCCCCAACCAAGTTATCCAGAGACCGTTCCCCTTGGATAGGTTCTGGGGGTACCTGGAGGCGTAGTCTTGGCATTGGGCGTTCTCCTGAGTAGCAAACATGTCGATCTCTGGGAAACCCCATTCTGTGAAGACGTTGGACACAATGTCTTCGTGCAGTTGCCATTCGTATTCTTCTGGCAAAGGAAAATCTCTGCCGAGTAAGTCTGCCAGAAGATTGAGTTCCCCTGGAACATGTTGGGACAACAAAAACATCTTGTGTTTGAGAGCCCTTATCCAAATGTTTTGGGACAGCTTGGATAGCCCTGGAGAGTGAGTGCCCCCCCGTTTGTTCAGGTAATACAATGCTGCAGTGCTGTCGGGTAGGATCAGCATTGTCTTCCCTTGCAGTTGCATCTGAAAGGCTTTCAATGCTTTGAAAACCGCTAATAGCTCCAGTAAGTTTATATGATTGGACGCTACTTGAGGGGACCAGACCCCATGCCCAGTCTGCCGAAGCGGGCGAGTCCCCCACCCTGTGAAAGATGCGTCTGTCATGAGAGTGGCTTCCACTGCAGGGGTGGTGAAGGGCTTCCCCTTCAAGAGGTTTTCTCTTGACCATCACTGCAGAGAGAATAACGAGGGCTAGCAAGACAACAGATCTTCCCATCGTCTGCTGGCCTGACACCACTGGCTGTTGAGCCACTCTTGCATGGGACGCATGCGCAGCCGCGCGTGGGTAACCAAGTAGGGAATAGTTTCTTACCTGTAACTCCATTTCTCCAGCATTGGTATCTTTCATGGATTCACATGCTTAGAATATTATTCCCCGTCGTCAGGCTGGGAATCCCCGGTACATTATATAGACCCTTTCCCATAGGAAAACTTTTTCGACGCTTATGCGTCCTATCCACCTCGTTTTGTATCATGCGTGCCCGCGCCGTCAGGACGCCATGATATAAATACAGGACCCGCCCCCGCGCTCCCTCAGATTTCGGCCCCCAAAGTAGTGGGGGAACCAGTTTGCATGGCATGGGGAGGCAGGCGGGCGCATGTGAATCCATGAAAGATACCAATGCTGGAGAAATGGAGTTACAGGTAAGAAACTATTCCCTTCTCCAGCATTGGATCTTTCATGGATTCACATGCTTAGAATAGATTACATAGCAGTACCATCCCGAAAAGAGGAGGCGTGCATGCAAACTCACATACTTTCCTCACAATGCCAGTTCTCTATGGTCGTGTACCCACCGGCAATAGTTAACATAGAGAACGAACAATATTCAATCATAATTGCAACCAGAACTAACCCCTCAAGCGGGGCTTACCTTATTGGAATAGGTGTCGAAGCACCGCCTGTCCCATCCGAGTATCTTCGGCATGTTGTTGTGGCAGGCAGTAATGGCGGGTAAAAGTGTGTGTAGCCGCCCAGGTAGCCGCCGTGCAGATGTCCCCCAGAGGGACTCCAGACCACAGCGCCGTCGACGATGCCGCCGCTCTAGTGGAATGAGCTCTTGGGCGTCGCAGAAGAGGCTTCCCAGCCTTGGAATGGCAGTACGAAATGGTAGACGATACCCATCTTGACAGTCCTTGCTTTGCCTTTAGCACCCAGACCATAGGCCACGAACAATTGCCTCGTTTCCCTGAAAGGTTGCGTGCGATGAAGATAAAACTTGAGAGCCCTCTTCACGTCTAATGTGTGTAACGTGCGCTCCGCTCCCGAGCATGGCTCTGGAAAAAACGTAGGTAAGACAATAGAGGAATGTTTATGGAACACTGAAGGCGCTTTCGGTATGAACTGTGGGTTAGTGGCAAGGACCACCTTGTTCTTAAAAAATCTTAAGTATGGTGGGTCTACCATTAGAGCTTGGATTTCCGAAATACGTCGGGCTGAAGTGATGGCCACCAGGAAGGCCAATTTCCAGGACAAAAACTTTAGAGACGACGATGACATTGGTTCAAAAGGAGGTTTCATAAGAGACGCTAACACCAGATTGAGGCTCCACACCGGAGGAAATCTCTTCTCGGGAGGGAAACTCCTGAACAACCCTTTAAGGAAGTGCTTAATCAGGCGGTCGCTGAATAATGGTGCGGAATGTCGTTGACGTGTAAACCTGGAGATGGCGGCCAGGTGTACTTTTATCGACGACACCGATAAGCCTTTTTGAGCTAAGAACAGCAAGTATGGAAGGAGCTGTTCCGGCATAATCGACTGCGGAACCAAACCTGGTTGATCCCCACACCACTGACAGAAACTCCTCCATTTGTACGAGTATGAAGTGTTTGTGGAAGGTGCTCTTGCAGCTTGCAGAATACGACGACACTCCTCCGGAATCGTTAGCTGGCCAAATTCGGCGAAGTCAGGAGCCAGGCCGTCAACTTGAGGCTGTCCGGGTCGTGATGCCAGACGATACCCTCCTGTCGAGACAGAAGGTTGGGGATCTTCCTGAACCTCATTGGCTCCGCCGCAGCCAAGTGCAGCAGGTCTGAGAATCACACCTGTCTGGCCCAATACGGGGCTACCAGAATCACCCGACATGGGTACTTGAGGAACCATTGCAACGTCCTCCGGATAAGAGGAAAAGGAGGGAATGCGTACAGGAATTTGTTCGTCCATGGGAAGGAGAACGCATCTCCCAGTGAGCCCTGTTGAGGCCATCTGCTTGCATACTGCAGGCATTTTCTGTTGTCCTTCGTCGCGAACAGATCGATGGAAGGATGTCCCCACTTCTTGAATGCATGTTGTAGTTGCTGGTCGTTCAGCACCCATTCGTGAACCTCGTTCATTTCCCTGCTGAGGGCATCTGCCTCCACATTTCTCACGCCTGGTAGGTGGAACGCCAAGATTAGCATGTTGTGTTGCAGGGCCCAATGCCAGATTTTCTGTGCCTCCGTCGACAGGGACCTGGAACGTGTTCCTCCTTGTTTCCTTAAGTAAAACATTGTAGTCGTGTTGTCCGTCATGACACGCCCCACAGAGTCTCTCAGTTGAGGAAGAAAAGGTTTTAGAGCCCACCGCACTGCTCTCAGTTCTAGCAGGTTGATATGCAGGGAGGGCTCTTGTAACGACCACCGGCCTTGTACTTGTAACGTCTCCAGATGAGCTCCCCATCCGCTCAGCGATGCATCCGTCACCACCGTCTTCTGGAACTCCGGTTCCACCAGAGGCATTCCTTTCGTTAGATGAGTAGAAACTCTCCACCAGCGGAGTGCTTGTACCAGTTGTTCGTCGATGACCAGTCTGTCGGACCAGCGACCTTGGCTCTGCATCCAACGGTCCGCTAGAAATTCCTGGCAAGGTCTCATAAACAGACGGCAGTTGTTTATCAACGGAATGCAGGACTACATGGTCCCTAGCAGGGACATGTATTTGCGCACCGACACCCTGGTACCGCATTTCCATTCCGACGCCTTGCTTTGTAGCTTCTGTATTCTTTCGCTGGATGGTCTTACAAGGCTTGTGTGCGTATGAAACTCCGCTCCTAGAAAGACCAAGGTCCTCGAGGGCTCTACGGAGGACTTGCTGAAGTTTATCGCGAAGCCGAATTCCTGTAAAAGGGACATCGTGGCCCCCAGACTGTTTCGTGTTTGTTCCATGGACGAGCCTCTGACCAGCCAGTCTAAATATGGATAGACATGGTGACCGTCCTTCCTTAAATGGGCCGCTATGTGGGCCAAGCACTTGGTGAACGTCCTGGGGGAGGACTTGAGACCGAACGGGAGGACCTTGAACTGAAAATGCATTTGCCCGATGACGAACCTTAAATATCTCCTGTGTCGTGGACGTATTGGGATATGAAAATATGCGTCCTGAAGATCTAGAGACGACAGATAATCCATGGGTTGCACTGACCTAATAACCTCCTGGAGCTTTAGCATTTTGAATTTTGAGCTCTTTAGCCATTTGTTGAGTACCCTCAGGTCGAGAATGGGCCTCCATTTTCCATTTGGCTTCTTGACGACGAAGAACCGGGAATAAACCCCTTGTCCTTCCTGTGCCACAGGAACCCGTTCTACCGCTCCTTTTTGTAGCATAAGCGCCACCTCTTGTCTTAGAACTCGAAGGTGGGGCTGGGCCGAAAACACTGGCGGAAGACTTGGAGGCTTGTTTTTGAATTGCAGCGCATGACCCATGCGAACCGTGTCCAGAACCCATCGATCTGTGGTGATGCATTCCCATTGGTCGATATGATGAGACTCGACCCCCCCAGGACGTTCCGAAGGCCGTCATTGGTTGCTAGTTTGCTTGTCCTTCGTCGACGAGGGACCCGAGCCTCGTCGTCTGGAGGCTTGATAATCTCTGCCTCTACGTGCCGACTGGGATGCCCGTCTGTAGCCTTGTGAGGAGTATGAGGGCCTGTTAAATCCACGGTCCCTAGAGGCTCCAAAGCGGGAGTTTCCGGAGGCGCCCCTGAAGGGGCGAAAAGAGCGAAAACTTCTACCTGTCTGGAGGGCGCCAAGAGACCTAGCGGTATCCGTGTCTTCCTTCATCCCCTTCAAGGCTTCATCAACCTTGTCTCCAAACAGATGTTCTCCTTCACATGGCATGTCTAGAACTTTGTACTGGACTTCAGGTCTAAAAGTAGTACATTTGAGCCACGCTTGTCGACGAAGTACTACGCCATGATTGATTTGTTTGAACCCCGACTCTGCTAGGTCCACCGCAATATTAATTGCATGGTTCGAGGCCTCCTCACCATCCCGTACTAGTAACATGGCTGCTTTGCGATGTTCTTCCGGCAGGTGTTCTAGGATAGGGGTATTTTATGCCACATCTCCCTATCGTAACGCGATACAATCGCTAAGGAGTTGGCTGCTCTTACCGTCGTGGCGCCGACTGAGAGCACCTTTTTCCCGAAGGCGTCCTGTCTCCTTGCCTCGCTTTCTGGAGGGGTTGAACATTTTTGCTGTACTCTGGCCTTCCTAGCCGCTGCCGCCGATACCACAGAGTCTGACAGTGGCTGTGATGTTAGACATTTTGGAGTGGACTCCGGAGCTTTAAACTTTTTCTCAATACGCCCCTTAATAGCCAGTTCCGAGAACGGATGACGCATCGTCTTGAGGCCTTCTTGCCATACGTGGTCCAGGATTGGGATGGCAAATACCGATTTCCTCCTTTGACCCATGTGATCAAAAAGAAAACAATCTTTCTTTTGCTCCTCAGGAATTAAGCCGAACTCGGAACACGCTTTCCCCATCATTGCATGGAAGGCTCCCACATCATCCGAAGAAGATGGTTGTGCCTGGCTCCTCGTAGACTCTACCTCTACATCCGAATTCCATGTTGGGTCCCTCGACGGTGACAGGGAGATGTCCGACCCTGAGTCACCTCGTATAGAATCGGACTCCGATAGCTCACCCTCCTCCTGCACTCGAGGACGATCCTTCACCACCTGGGAGGCCGAAGGGCTTTTGGTCGTCGTGCGAGCTGCTTGAGCTTGTTCGTCGACGGAAGGTGCAGAAAATATCGACGATGAAGTGCCAGGCTGAGGGATCTGCGTATCCAGACGCTGCAGGAGCTTCTGAAGTGTATTAAGCACATCCAGAGACAAAACCGTCTGGGGGGTCCGCAACGTCGAGGATAGAGGGACCACACCCCCACTCGCACTCGTCGTCGACGTATTGGAAGGCCGTAGGCCCAAGTCCGACGGCTGCATAACCATGTCACCTTCTCCTTCCACCGACGACCCCGGCAAGGCCGTGTCTTGCAGCAGGACCTCAGGGGGGGCCGGTTCACAAACCTCTGCCTGCCAGGCCATAAATTGAGTCCCCGTCAACGAAGGAATCCCCACCGCTGCTGCCTGAATAGTAATCGGCATCGTCAGCGATACCGGGGTCGACGAGCCAGTCGCCGGCACCGAGCCTTTAGACTTCGTAGCCGATTTCGTTGCCGACTTCCCTGCTGAAGCGTCTCGACTCACGGAAGACCTAGGACGGTCCCCTGAGGAGGATTTTGATGCCGCTTGCCTCTCCGTCTTAGAGGATGAGGAGGAGGACTTTTTGTGTGATGAGGAAGACCCAGCATGCTTCCCCGCATGCTTGTCCGCAGGGCATTTTTCGACAGGCCTCACCTTCTTCGAGGGAGGTTCCGACTTGCTCCTGGAGGCCGTGGAGCCAACTTCTGATGCCGGATAGGCACCCGCTCCGTCGTTAAGCCAGTCGACCAACCTTCTTTTCCGGTCTTTAAGGGTTTTTTGGGAGAAACCCTGGCATTTCTCGCATGTATCCGCCGTGTGGTGCGGGTGGAGACAGTAGATACAATCCATGTGGGCATCCCCTTCATAGACTTTTTTGAGTCCACATGTGGCACAAGGACGGAATAAAGCTTTTCCGGACATATTTTCTTCAGAACGTAACTTCGCCGAAGCGAAAACACAACCTAACTTCAATTAGCAGTAACCGCGAGGATCCCACTACTTTGAAAGACGGTTGAAATCTAAGGGAGCGCGGGGGCGGGTCCTGTATTTATATCATGGCGTCCTGACGGCGCGGGCACGCATGATACAAAACGAGGTGGATAGGACGCATAAGCGTCGAAAAAGTTTTCCTACGGGAAAGGGTCTATATAATGTACCGGGGATTCCCAGCCTGACGACGGGGAATATTCTAAGCATGTGAATCCATGAAAGATCCAATGCTGAAGAATATACATGACGCCATCATCCCTAGCAAACGCATGGCCTTGCGAACCGTCACCTCCCGACTGGCTACATATTGAGGAATCTGAGAGAGCATGTTCTGAACCCTCTCGCTAGAGGGGAAGACAAGACAGTCTTCCGTCCGAAATAGGGCTCCCAGAAATTGTTTTACTTGGCTGGGGACTAAGCTGGATTTCTTTTCGTTGATTGAAAAACCCAGGCTGAAGAGGAGATCTACTGTTTTTTGGGTGTTCGAAAAACAAGCGAACAAGTCCCCCGTAATGAGCCAGTCGTCAAGGTAAGGGTAAACTGGGACTGATAGTCTGCGCAGGTGTGCTGCTGCCACTGCCAGGACTTTGGTAAACACCCTTGGTGCGGGGGCGATGCCAAAGGGGAGTACCTTGAATTGGTAGTGCTTGTCCTGGATCATGAACCTTGGATATTTCCTGTGCGCTGGCAACATCGAAATATAAAAGTATGCATCATTCATGTCCAACGTTGCCATGAAGTCCCCATGTTTCAGCAATGGGATCACCTCCAGCATTGTTACCATGTGAAACTTCTGGGGTTTTATAAACTTGTTCGCTGGGCGCAGATCTAGAACAGGACGCATGGTGAGATCCTTTTTGGGTAAAAGGAAGTACACTGAATAAATACCCTCGTTTACCTGAAGAATAGGGACGGCTTCTATGGCGTCCTTTCCCAGCAGTGCTTCCACCTCTTGGATCAGGATCTCCAGATGGTCCGGTGAAAGGCGCCGTGAGTGCGGCAGTCTGAACTGTGGAGGTTGGTCGAATTCCACACAACCGTGGGCGACCGTCTCTTAGACCCACTGATCGGAAGTTATTCCCTCCCATGCCTGGAGGAAAGATGTTAATCGCCCCCCCGACCGGGGTGACATGGGAGGGGACTTGGTGGTCATTTCTGACCAGAGGCTGTGGCTCCTCTGGGATTGGGGCCTCTGCCTCTACCTTTGCCGCGTTTCTGACCCCTTGAGGGGTAGTAAGTGGGGATTCCAGATGTTTGATTAGTGTTGAAGTTACCCGTGCCGTAGTTGTTTTGACCAGCACAGGCTTGCCCTCGAAAGGACCGCCGAGAGTTATTACCCCTCTGGTTGGAGGGTTTGTGTAATTTGGTGCAGAGACCTTATAGTCTAATGCTCCTTATTGGCTGTCTCCAACGCTTCATCTACTGCTTTCACAAAGAGGTTAGTCTCCTCAATGGGTTTATTAATGAGGGAGGTCTGGGTCTCAGGTCTAAATCCTGATGTACGCAGCCATGTGTGTCTTTTCAGTAGAGTCCCTGGTGCAAGAGACCTGCCTGCAGTTTCCGCAGTATCCAGGGTCTTCACCACATTCTGGTTAACCAGTCTTCCCTCCGAAACAACGGCGAGAAGCTTTGATCTGGCGGGTACGGGAACCTCTTGGAGGCCTTCCTGGAGCAAATTCCATTGGCCATCAGCATAGCTTGCTAACAGAGTAGTATTATTAGCAACCCGAATAGTGTATGCAGCTGCTGACGTGACACGTTTGCCCAGGGCATACAGCCGCTTAGACTCCTTGTCCGGTGGTGATTCCTCCATGGCAAGGGGTACCCCTGCCCTCTTTCGAGTGGTAGTCACTACCATTGAGTCTGGGATGGAGTGCCCTTTGATATATAGGGAATCGGAAGGAGCAGGTCGAAATTATTTTTCGACTCTCCGTTTTACTGCACGTGTCTGAGCAGGTGAGACCAATGAGGGAGCTACCCGTCTCTTAACAGAGTTAAGGAGGGGGATGGATTGACTCGCCAGAGGTTTTTCTTTAATAATATCCTCCACGAAATCCTGCTCAGGTACCGCCTCTTGCGTGGCAATTTTGAAGTATTCAGCTGCTTTCTTCAACATGGAGTTGAAAGCCATTTGGTCATCCACAGGGGATGCCTGGCGAGCCGGGGTGGGCGGAAGAGAGTCTAGGCACAAAACATCAGTGTCCTGATCTTGCTGTGTCCAAGGGTCTTGACCTTCCTGCTGGGTTTCCTCCCAGTTGTCCCTAGTATCCTGTTGATCCTCCTCATAATTTGAGAAAAGAAGCTTCTTATTCATTATAGATGTCTCTATATGTGTCCATCTGGACCACGTCATCTTGTTGGAAAACATGAGACTGATCCTCCTGAATTTGGAGGTTAGGGTAGGGTCTACCCGAGCCCTTTTCGGGGGAGGATAATCAGAAGAACTGATAATCTGCTCCAGCCGATCCATACAACCCTCAAATTTGTCTATAGTCCATTTAGAGGACCCAAACGGGCCTACGCGAGGAGAAACGATGTTCTTCGCACTGTGGCATCGAAGGGAACCTCTCAGGGTGTCGGAAGGAGGCTCTCGACTATCTTCGTAGGCCTCATCGGAATCGGAACCCAATCCGCCGAAAGGTTTTCCGCGGCCTGGCCCATAACCTTAGGCGGAACCTGAGTAAGGCCCACCGCCGCTGCGATTCTTCCGATGATACTTTCGATAGTCACCGAATCGTCGTGAGACAAAGGCTCAGGTGATTTGTTGGCAGTTGTAATACCGTCCGCGGCACTAGGGGGCCTAGCGGTTGGTTTTCCGGGTAGAGGCCTAGCCACAGTTTTCGGGCCTACCGAGGCCTTGGAAACCAGCGAAGCGTCGGGCTCCCGCACTTCGACGCATGTAGGTTTCGGAGAAACGCCCTTAGTTTGTTTAGATTGCCCAGTCGCAAAACGCTGCTGCGGATGCGGGGAAGGCTTTGGATCTGAACGATCAGAGGGAACCGGCAAAGTTTTCGATGAAGGCGTCGAAATGGCGTAGGGGTTGTGTGCTTAGTGCGATGCGCTTGTACGCCTCTGTCGCCGGGTGTAGTCCCTGTAGCAAGACCAGAGTCGAGCCTGGAAGGGTCGGGGACGGGCGTGGCGGACCTAGAAGTGTCCGCCTCAAGGTCTATAACATCCGCATTGGACGTTTGGTCATCCGAAGTACCTCCGTCACTTTCAGCTGGCGTGGCGGTGGGGCAAGGGGGCTCTATGCGTGACATGCTGTACGCAGCCCACCGCTTTACACGATGCTCCTTAAGGGTCTTGGGCCGAAGGAGTTTGCACACCGCACACTGCTCCTCGTCATGCTCTAGGGGGAGACAGGCGTTACACGTCGTGTGTTTGTCCTTCCAAGGATATCTGACCCTACACTTATGGCAGAATCTAAAAGGAGTCCTTTCAATAGCCAAAGGGAAGGATGACCAGACCAACAGGGAAAAGAGGGGAAAGGAGGAAAGGCATACTAAACAATATAGCCACCCCAACCCTACTCTCCTCTCCTCCCTACTGTATAGGTCGGCCAGAGGGCCCGACCACGTGGAAGATCCGGCCGCCTGATTTTAGGCGCCGAAATCCACAGCCGTAGGCGATTACCCCGTAGTCTTCGTCAAAGATGTTCTTGTTGGGCGAAGTGACTTAACGGGGAATAAACCGACAATTCGGTAAAGATAAACAAGGTCTCTAGTAAGAGCTCTGCTATAGGGCGACCAGTTATCTGGGCGGAAAAAAACAATCAGAGGGACCTCGGCGCGTGAGGGATTTTGGGTACTACACACATCACGATAGGGATAGTGTTACTGACACGCCTATGCTGACATCCCCTTTCGGTCCCCGAAAGACAAAATGCAATACTCTGCGGTTACCACTGGATGTCGGACCATATGCACAGCATGTGATTCTAAGCAGATTAACAAGCATCAGAAATATATATTACGTTTTCATGTACCGCATTAGACAAGGGTAGTATAAAACGTGTTACTACAATGGATTAGACCTTAGTTAGGCTAACAAAGTCATTTATTTGCAGTCTTTCCTAATCTTCAAATTAATTAATCAGGCATAGGAAGAATGAGGCTCCTGGAATAGACGGACAATTCACCTCTAGAAAGTCCCATCGCTTCCGATTGGTTTCCTGTACAAAGAGCTTTACACAGAGGTTCCGACACAAAAGATTTAAGTGGGGCACTGAAAAGAACATGCAAGCATCCAAGAGAAAGAAACACTGCTGCTATGCTCTCAAAGAGGCACGAAGGGATGGGGTAGTGTCAGTCATGGCATGTGCAAATCTACTGAAGGCCGGAATCTTTAAACAGTCAATTGCCTTGTATAAAAAATAAGGCAGACAGCATTTAGAAGTGCTCACTTCAGATAGTACTAATACACAACGAAACTTGGCAAAACTACAAATCAAGTGACGCAAATTGAAAAGTATGTGTAAGCGCTTTGAAGCACTGGACTTGTGTATACGCGCTTTACAAATAAACAATTACAATTCACACACTTTCCCATTTGCATCACTTGATTTGTACATGGTCAGATTTCATGGTGGATTTGGGGGTTGGAGATAAAGGGGGATGGTAAGGGGGTAGAGAGATACACACTTTAACATAGCAATTGAAGACTTACTTTTGAATCACATTTTGCAAGCTGAGCATCATACCCAGTTCGCTCTTCATTTTTTCCCGGTTTGCTCGACATTCTGCTAAATATCGTAGGGCCTGTAAAACATGAAAGGATGAAAAATTAGCTTCTTAAATTTGTTTCGTTTACAAGAAGCGTCAGGAAAAATAAAAGGTCAAACATGATTTTGTTCCGAATGGGGCAACATAAAGGTATGCACATCTTGAAAATGCTAGCTACGCTACCTCTACCGTTACTTGCTTATGGGATATAAATGCATGTATATACCAAAAGCGCATTTGGTGCATGATGGATCACATTCTCCGGTCTTACAGTCCAAGTGCAACGCACATGGACCCTACTTCACCAAAGTGTCAGCCAAGTTGCGGAAACTGTTCAAAGAGAATGAAACTCTAGAAGGAGATCACAAGGTTAACTAGTGAAGTCGGGAGAAAAAAGTGCCATGTGAACACATTACTAGCTTTTCATATAGTGCACAACTTTTGAGGTACTAAATGCCGTTTTATAGACGTTTTTAGAACAAAGCCAACATTTATTTATGCATTTCTGAAACAATGTAGGATGGAATAAAACCGGCTTTCTTTACACTGAGAAGGCTTTATTATTTAGGAAGCAATGCTGTGTTCCGAGAGCAGTACTGGGTGGTAGCGGCACACTGCCCATGTTCACCTGTAAGGCATGCTGTTAACACCTGGAACGGCATGAAGAGAGCATATTATTGCTATGATGCTAAGGGCTAGGATTTTGTGCTAAATGAGCTACAGCGAGTACGCAGTTAGTTTTGCCTAAAAAGAAAACAAAAATACACTCAGGGTGGATGCCAGGGTGCAGTGCCTTAATTTCCAAGGCAAGCAGGGAAAATGAAGTGTGGGGCAGGGTTAGGAATTCAATTATTGTAATTTGATTAAATGCATGATTTAGCTGAAACAAAAGAACAAGTTACTTACCAACTGGTAAAGTTCTTTCGACTGGATGTTCCTCCAATGTATTCCACATCTTTGACGTGTAATGTCCACAGCTGTGCACGTCGGAAACTTTCGGCAGAGGGCGTCCTGCGTCGAGTCGATGTCCCTCGAAGGCCTCCGTCGAGGGCGACGTCACCGGATGTTATGAATAGGACGCACGGCGCCCGTAGCCTCAGTTTAAGTTTTTTCCCTCAGAACGTGTGGCATCAGTCTCATGCCTGCTTGACTGCACTTACCCTTGCGGAAACTGAAGCTGCAATATCATAGGAAATTCTCCAGAGCGGCATGCTTCGAGGGCGATGTGGAATACGTTGATGTTCCTCCAAGTCGAAAGAACGTTACCAGTTGGTAAGTAACTTGTTCTTTGAATGGAGTGTGTCCTCCAACGTATTCCACATCTTTGACAGACTCCCAAAGCAGTACTAGTAATTGAGGAGGGAAAAGAATTTAGAGTACCAAATTAGATTGCGGAATAAAGAACCGCCTTCCCAAAGGCCATATCCTGACCATGGATTGCATCCAGGGAGTAAAATTTAACAAAAGTGTGGATTGAAGCCCATGTGGCTGCATCACATATGTTCCTACTGGCTACTTCCATTGCCCCTGGAGGGCTGTGGAAGTAGCCATGCCCCTAGTGGAATTAGCTCTCAAGCCATCAGGAGGGTCCTTACCCACCAACCGGTAACACTCCATAATGGTGAGGATAATCCACCTGGACAAGGTCTGTTTGGTAACGGCCTGGGCCAAACCGTGTCCAGCATATCCTAAAAAGAGTTGATCGTCGACTCTGACCCTGGACACCCTAGAAATGTAAAAGCTCAGAGCTCTCCTAGGATCCAACCGATGGAGTCGCTCCTCTTCCTTACCAGGATGAGGAGGAAGGTAGAAAGATGGAAGGACCACCTTTTGACTCAAATGATATTCAGACACTACCTTGGGTAGAAAAGAGGGACGTACCCGCAGTACAACCCTGTCCTTGTGGAACACAGTAAAGGGTGGCTTAGATGAAAGTGCCTGCAATTCACTCACTCTGCGAGCAGAAGTAACCGCAACCAAGAACAGTCTTGAAGGACAGTAATCTCAAAAGGACAAGAGTGCAAAGGTTTAAACGGAGCACCCATGAGAAATTTCAAAACCAAATTCAAATTCCAAACCGGCACCTGGAAATGGGACGGCGGGAATACATTAGTCAGTCCTTTAAGAAACTGAGAAATCAAAAGGAATCTTAAAGTAAGAACATTCTTCAGACGAGCGCTTAAAGATAGACAGCGCCGCCAGGTAAACCTTAATGGTACCCACTTGAAGGCCCCTGTGGGCCAAAGAAAGTTAAGAAAGACAAAACCATAGGAATGGAGCACAGAAAAGGATCAACACTGTGACCTCTGCACCAGTCACAGAACTTACGCAAGCGGCAAGGGTACAGGGATTTTGTTGCAGGCCGCCTGGCCGAAAGCAACACCTACATCAAGCCATCCGGGAGGTTCCAATCCTTACACCTGAACCTTTCAGATACCAAGCATGATGGTTGAGAGTATTGACCTCTGGATGGAGAACTTGAGCCCCCCGCCCCCCACTCGCGAGAGAGCAGATCCTCTCGGTAGAGAAGACAGCGTGGTGGGCAGATGGACATTTCTAGAAGGTCCGGGTACCACGCTCTCCTGGCCCAATACGAAGCAATGAGGATCATGTGGGAACCTAACCTCCGCAACAACTGAGGAATGACGGGGACTGGAGGAAATGCGTACAACAGTGGGAATGACCAATCCACCACTAACGCGTCTCCTAAAGCTCCTCTTGGAGGAAATTCCCTTGAGCAGAATCTCTTGCACTTCCGGTTGACACTGGTGGCGAAGAGATCCACTTGCGGGGTGCCCAAAAGGCCAAAGATCTCCTGAAGGACTTCCTGAGCCAACTCCCACTCGTGAGAGATCGTGCTCTGCCTGCTCAGAGCATCCGCCGCCGCATTTTCGTCTCCGGCCAGATTAACTGCCGAGATCTAAATGTCCTGCTGGATGGCCCAGAACCAGAGCTGTATCGCCTCTCTGCACAACGTGAGTGACCCTACCCCTTTTCCGCTTTTTTGTTGAGGTATTGCATGGCCACTGTGTTGTCCGTCATGATCAGGACACTCTTCCCCCGTACAAAAGGCAGAAAAGCTTTCAGGGCTAGCCTGATGGCCCTCAGCTCTAACAGATTGATGTGGAGTTTGGCCTCCGACTGAGTCCAACGACTGCTGGTAGTCAAATCCTTTGCATGAGCGCCCCATCCTGTGAGGGAAGCATCAGTCACTAGAGTCACCTCCAACCATGGTTGCCAAAACGGCTACCCCCCTCATCAGGTTTCCTTCGTTGGCCGACCACAGAAGATCCTGGGAGACCGAGAGTGGAATCTGAACAGGATCCAACATCTTGCCTGAGAACTGTGACCACTGCATCTTGAGAGCCCATTGCAGGGATCTCATCTGCATCCTGGCCTCTGGCACCAGAAAAATGCATGATGCCATGAGGCCGATCAACCTTAAGAATTCGAAGGCCGGGAGACTCTGGGCATGTTGAAACTTGTCGACCATCTGCACAATGCGATGAGCCCTTACCTTGGAAGGCGAACACTACCCCAAGGACGTGTCTAACACAGCCACGATGTACTGGAGCTGTTGGGAAGGTGTCAGATGCGACTTTTTGAAATTCAGGGAGAAGCCAAGCTTGTGGAGGGTGCGGCAGGTGAGACCGAGGTGATCCAACGCTTGCTCGGGAGAGCGTGCCCGGATCAGCCAGTCGTCCAGGTAGGGATAGACGTGAATCCCCCCCCCTCGCCTGAGGTACGCTGCCACCACCACCACCATTAGCTTGGTGAAAACCCTCGGGCAGAGGTCAATCCGAACAGCAGGACCCGAAGCTGAAAGTGCGAGTCGCCAGCCGCAACCCTCAGGTACTCTGTTCGCTGGATGGATCGGCACATGAAAGTAAGCATCATTGAGGTTCAGAGACACCAATCAATCCTGAAGTTGAAGGGCCTGGAGGACTTGAGAATGAGTGACCATCTTGAACTTGTCCTTCCGGAGAAGTTTGTTCAACCAACGCAAGTCCAAGATGGGTCTCAATCCCTGTCCTTCTTTTGGATAAAAAAAATAAGGTGAATACCATCCCTTGTTCCTCTCCGCTACAGGCACCAGTTCTATAGCGCCTTTCTCCAGCAGGGACAAGATCTCCTGCGCAAGGAGCGGATCTGGAAGCTTCAAAGAGTTTCCCAGGTGGATTGTCGTGAGGCCGCTGAAGGAAGGGAAGCCAATAGCCGTGGGCAATGGTATCCAGAACCCACGCATCTGAAGTAATGGCTCGCCACTCTTCAAGATGCTGAGACAGTCTGCCCCCAACTGGCGAAACATGGGACATGGCCTCATGACTGCTTGGAAGCGGCTGCGGCAGCTGCCCGAGCGGCTTTGGCACCACAATTTCCCTTAACAGCTCGGGTACTTTTTTGCTGGCCCCTTTGACTGGCAGCCCCTCTCGTTCAACCAAAGGATGAGTATTAACAAAAAGAACTTCCCCCTCCATTGCTGTCCCCTAGGACGAAAAGGAGGAGGTTGATGCACAGCTGCACTCAAAGATTTAGCCGCAGCTTTCGAGGTATGCACCCTCTCAAAGCTCTCGTCAGCCTTGCTGCCAAACAAATGTGCGCCATCAAAGGGCATGTTGAGAAGACGGACCTGCACATCCGGAGCAAAACCCAACTTCCGCAACCACGCAAATCTGCGTATAATGGTGCTCGCAGCCATGAATCGGCTAAAACCGTCGGCCGTATCCAGACCCGACTGAAGGGATTCACACATGGCATCCTTGCCGTCCTGCACAAGAGAAAGGAACCCATCCCTTTCTTCCCCCTTGGGAATATGCTCAGCCGCTAACGAAACAGTTCCACAGAGTGGGTGAGAACCTTGCCAACGAACAAGTGGAGTTGACCGATTTCAATGCCATTCTCCCAGCACAAAATACCTTCCGGGCCCAACCGTCAAAGCGCTTGTCGTCCCTATCCAGAGGAATGGTAGGGCACGCTGCCTGCCTCGAGGTGGCCGTAGCCACCAGAACCACCAAACTCTCGGGAGTGGGGCGAGTAGATAAACAGCTGGGGTCGCTAACGGAAGGGCAGTATTTCTTAGTTAAAGATTTATTAACAGCCTGAAGAGATTCCAAGACTGCCAATTAGCTGCCACCCTTTTCTGCAAGGTAAGATGAAATGGCAAAACAGGGTCAGAGGACGGACCTTGATCTAAAATGTCTGTTAGATTATCCTGCACAAAGTCTTCAGGAGGACTGGACCAGCCCAGATACTCCGAGACCCTCGCCATGAGCCTCGTGTACAAAGACTCTGCATGAGCCCCAGGCTCAGGCCTACCGAATTCCACTTCCGGAGAAGTGTCCAACCCACTGTCATCATGGAGGGTCTGCCTCAGCTTCTCCAACTGACTGTCACCAGAAAAAAGTGGAGCCTCATCAAGCTCACCAGGGTCCTCAAACTCAGACCTTTCATCCTCTTCATAAATGTCATCCAGAGGAGGCTGAAACCCAGGCCTGGAGACAGAAGATGGCCTGGAGGCCAAAACTGGCTGCACAGACTTCCCAGTAGCCAGATATCCGGGTACTCCAAAGGCAAATTGAGAAAAAATCCCTTAAGGCGCCGATCGCACCGAAGGCTTAGACGCCGAGAGCATCGACAAACTCTACGTTGTGAGCGCCGAAGGCTTCGGAGTCGACGTCGACACAGTTGCCGACGGCGCCGTGGGCTGGTACGATGTTAAAGCGTCGACGGCCGAGTCGGACGGACACGGCGCCGACCTAGTCAACGCCGGCATCGAGCCCTCAACAGGTAGCTGCAGTCTCGCTGGGGACGAGGACCGAGACAGAGAGACACGTCTCTTGCGACTTTTCGAATCCTTGTCCGTACAGGACCTCGAAGGCACGAGAGTCGCGCCGTGGACCCGAGCCCGAAGGCGTGTGAGCCATGGTACATGACCGATCCTGGCCGGCTTCGTCAGAAGGCGCGACCGGACCCGTGCCCTGTGATTGAAAAAAATAATTTAAAAAAATGCACAAAAAATAATAATAATAAATCACTACAAAAATTCTTTAAACGCTGCCCATTCCTCCGGAGTCCAGGACTTAGTTGGGCACGTTATCTTCCTTGAGGCACCATCCTCTGAGGAGGACAGGGAAGGCGACCGGTGACGGCACTTCCTAGAGTGCCTGGACGAGGAAGAAGAATGGCAGGAACCACTCAGGGACCGAGATCCCTGGGACTCCTTCCGACGCGAATAATTGCCCCTCGAGTCGTCGGTGGAAACCCCCTTGGACTTGGACTTTCGGGACTTAACAGGCTTAGAGCCCCTACCTGCCTGAAGCTTCCCCTTCTGCAAGGCCTTGGCAGTCGCAACTGAAATTTCGAGCAGTCGTCTGTGTCGTGCGACTCACCCAGGCACCACAAACAAATGCGGTGCAGGTCGGTGAGCGACATATTGGACTTGCAGTCCCGGCAGGTCTTGAAGCCAGACCGCGGAGTCTGAGGGGTCGAAGAGAAAGACATCGTAGCGATGAACACACGAGGCGCACCGAATAACACGAAGCAACACGTTCGTGGGAAAACCGGAACTGAGGCTATGGGCACTGTCCCATTTATAACATCCAGTGACGTCGCCCTCGACGGAGGCCTTCGAGGGACATCGACCTGACACCATCGACGAAGGACGCCCTCTGACGAAAAAGTTTCCGAAGTGCACAGCCGTGGACATCACATGTCAAAGATGTGGAATACGTTGGAGGACACAATCCATTCGAAGTTTAGTTTACGCCATTTTAAGAATTCAGCTACATGCACAGGAATGGTATCTAAAGTTTTACAGTGTTCACAAACATGGAGACACTAGTCCTGGCAATCTGCAAGCTTTAGTCGAACTGAGAACTCACCCAGAACTGCCATCTTCTTCCAAAGCCACAACCAGACCTCTATGAATAACAAGATCGTGAATGTCAAAAAAAAGTTCAAGATTGCTTTGGTAATAAAAAAATAATTCTTGATCATCAAAGTGAGTGGCCATTGCAAGATAAGCGAATACACCTATGCGGAGATTACATTTGATAGTACAGATTTCGTTCACTGCAACTAAGTGGGCTTGTCAGAAGAGCTCTTGTGTTTACCAATGTTTCAGAGTTTTCTTTTTAAAGATTTATATGGGAACATACTTGTATCACTATCCTGGAGGAAGGATGGATCAGAGAACTGCAGCTTAAGCAATGTTTGAAGATGGAGGATAGGGTTGCAGTGGTCTTCATTTTTACTGTTTGGTAATATTGACTGTTTGTTGAGGATTTTTGTTCTTATTGTTTCCAAAAATCTGTCTTGCCTGATGGTGAAACACCCGAAAGCATTGGTATGGCACAAGTACATTGTAAGCCTCTGCACCCCTTTGTACTGCTGACCCTTATAGGGTTTCTTTGTACTGGTTGTCAATTTCCCCGTTCCCGTTTGAGATTTTCATCTAGTTGGGATTTTATTCTCTGCATTCTAGAACTTGTGGTTTTTGTTTTGCCCATCTTGAAATCAAAGGATAAATCAGACCTGGAAAACCTAAGGTGTGCAGACCGTCTGGCTTTTGTGCAGATTTTACTTCTTTAGTAAGCCATGGGTTTGATAGATTTCCCGTTTGGAACAATTTTTCTAAACCCCTTAGGCTAGGTTTTCAACAGTAGTGTATGGTTTCTACACCGGCAACACAGGGCTGGGTATCTAAACAACTATTCAGAGTACCATTTCCTCTGTCACGATTCAAATAACCAGTACCACCACTAAATGTGCACACATTTCATGATTTTATTGGTTTTAATTAATTCTAGTGAATTAAAGTTCCTCAGAAAACTGTCATGACAGTTAAGTTCACAAGCTCCAATGGTATGCTCACAACAATATTGTTGACCAATAGTAAGGGTTGCTGATGCACCACAACAGAGGGGTTTACTTGCTGTAGTGCATTAGTTCTTACTCTCTCAGAAACCCTGGTTCACGTACATGCACCATTGTCTGCAGCAAAACATGCAACAGTCCCTGTCGTGCAATTCTGGCTGCCATGGGGATAGAGGCCAAGAATGGTATGGTTGAGAAAAGAACATTCCAGGTGAACTGCCTGTCACAACAGCTGATGAATCCATTGAGTGAGACTATAGAGGTGGGGAAACCACTGAGCTGCTCTGCAGGAACTCCTGGCTGCATCATCGGCGTAAAAGCTGTAGAACGCAAATCAGTAGCAGGCTGATGCTGGCATGTTAAACAGAGCCAAATTGATTTTGGGAAGGGCATTAGGATGAGCAGCAGTGCACAAACCGATGGGGAGGAGGGAAAGAAAGCACTAAAGAGCCAGGTGGAGTCGGTGGCACATACAGAAGGCAACCAAGGAGCCCTTGGTCTATGGAATCCCAAAATGGAAGTTGGCCAGAAACAGCAAAGGAGATCCTGTAGTGCAGGTTCAGTGAGCAGAGGTTCACCCCCCCAAACCCCATTCTCCAAGGTTAGGGACTACAAACTAGCAACTCTGCGGTGGCATATGCCAACACGAAGTTAAAGGAGTTCTGTTAACTTCAAACCATGCACTCCTATCCAACAGAACTCACTCTCTGTACCTAGGTGAAGATGTAAACGGGTAGCTGGTTGTGCTGTCAGTAAATTGGATTCACCCATTTGACCTGCAGTCTTGTTGTCACACCTAGATCAATTATTTCTTTGGCTGAACACCTCAGTTGTCCTATACTATTATCAGCTGTGAACGCTATGTAATAGTCTCTAGTCAGATCAGTCTTTTCCCCAGTTGCTCAATCAGCCCTGGGTGGAGCAGCAAAAGGAATTCAAAACGAAAGTTTCTCATATGCATTACATGGACTACAAGGGTGCCCCACGCTCACTCCGAACCGGAGGGGTTCACGAACCTTCAATGTGGATCTCGCCACAGGAAACATGCCCTTGGAGACACAAATCTCATCCTACAACTGAAGACCCCTGGAGGGAAGGCAAAAGAGAACTTAGACTCTGCTCACAGCAACAGCTATCTTGAAAGATAGGAGTTCAGGAATCAGAAAATGCCTCGTTCCATGCCACATTCACATATGAATGGTGGCACAGGTAGCACTCGCGTGGTTCCCCGAGCCCATCATCGATTGCTCTGGATGCACAATGGCCGTCTCACCAGGCATCACTCAGCCATACTCCAAATCGCTAGTCACTTAAAGACTGGGCACCTTGTCAATTGCACAGCAAAACCATCTCCTGAGCAAAATTGTACCAAAAAAAAAAAAAAAAACCACATATGTTTGCCCCTACTCTGTTGGGGCCCACACAAGTGGCATGGGGTATGCAGCAGCTAATTACATTAACCACAATGAAGTTCAGTCGCACAGGTCTTAGGACTTAAAGACCAGAGTTGCCATTTTCCAAGCATCACTGGTTAAGGGCAGCCAGTTAGAAACAATGCTTCACAATCAAGCCTGCTGCCAGCAGCAGTGCCTATGGTCAATGTAAAGCGTACATCCAGTTAGCAGGGACTGCTTTGCGGTTTGTTTTAGCGGAAAAGTAAAAAAGGGTTCTTTATCTTGGGGCGGGCATAGGTGGGGGGAGTGACACGAACTGAGCAGCTTGGGACACTAGTAAACTGGATCTAGCTAAAATGAGATTTGAAAAACATTGGTCAGGCGTCAAAATTTGCTGCTGCCACTAGCCACTGTCTACTGATAATTGGTACATGGCGAATAAGAAATGGAGTGCTGTGGTGTATGTGGAGAACTGGGGTAAATGCCTTTTTGCAACACGAAAGAAGGTCTGGAATTAATCCTAACTTCTGCCATTTCTCTGGGCAACCCTCCAGACCATCATTTTTCAGCCTACCAAGCCATTACAGCAGGGTTAAGACCAAATGCAAATCAGGCCTGGTCCCACCTCAAAAAGGGCAGTCCAACCCAAACTGCTAGGTCATATTTGTATTTATTGATTTAGCGCTTTCCCTTCCGCACGAGACCACAAGCATCCCCAGACATGTTTCGCTCTCAGTGGGCGTCAGTGAGAAGCAGCTTTTTGTCTGGCTAGTAGCCTGAAACTTTCATCTCTCTCCCTGGCCTTTTGCAAAGCTGGAATAGGAGCTATGCAACTGTCCAATAGGAATGATAAAGCAACAACCTTCATGGAATATCATTTGCACATCATGTGACCTTTAAGAGGACATACTTTGAGCCTTGCACTCAGAATCTAGTACGCCTACTCTTGCCCACACCCAATTTGATGAGGGCACTCCCCACATGCTGATAAATACATTTTTCTTTCTAATCCGTAGGAGCACAACTGGACGTGAGGAGCCCCGATAAGAAACCTAGATGACCAGATAGAATATCTAGAGAATCGTGAATTCCTCAACCTCTACGCTGTGCCCCCTGAAACATTTGGGCTAGACTCGCATAGCACAGCCAGAGGGAACAGACAACCTCCTGATGCGATGGAGCCATGCACACTCATTCATAAGTAAAACAGTTTTGAACTATTTTGAGGCCGCACAAATACCACCCAAACATTATGAATTCGCCAGATCCAGTGACTGATACTCTTGGAAGACGGACAAGCCTTGCAGAAAATGATTTGTTCCAAAAGAAATTAACGATTTGATTACAAGCAGCTATGAACCTCGTTACAAAAATTGATGGATTCCAGACAAGAACCTCATCAGGCAACAGGGGGGGGCTTGGTAGATTGTGCTTTCACAAGGGATTCTGATGCATGATCCATAGCAACTACATTGAACACTCGAATCACCTAAATTCAGGTCTTCTTGACTTCAAACTAGCTACTTAATTTGTTCAAGTCCCAAGTCAAGGCATACATTAGTCATCAAAAATTGATAAGCAGAGTTTTGCTAATTAACATTAACTTGATTAGGAAACACACCCATTTTATTAACAATGTTGTACTAGAATTGTAATGCCACCAGAGGTTATTTTAATCCAAACCATCAAATGATCATCAATGCAGTATTTTTAGGACCGCTGAAGTAAGATAGAGACGATTCAGGTCTTGTAAATTCTTTAAAATTCCACTAGACCCAAGTAATTTAGTTTACCTACCCGACCTAAAGGAAATGCACTCTACCGACAGCAACTTGTGACTAAAGAATCTGAATGCGCTTTCTGTAAAATGGTGCATGTCACCACAAACCCTCGTTATGTTTGGCACACTGCTGCCACCCAGAAGCAAGCTATGAACAGTGAAACTTCTTTGACATGTACTGCAAAAAAAGTAAGTGTTACAAAAGCTTCACCCACCCCCTGCAAATAGCACTTGTCCATCATAAACTCTACTGGACTTTGCGAGTGGACTATGCGAGCTCGGGCTGAATGTCTGTAAAATGTAAATGGTTAGCTACATAAATAGACAACAATAAATAGATTTGACAGAAAGGCTCTGGAAACAGTTTGGCCAGCTCGGTCCTGCAGGTGCTAATATAGAATGCAATCATAATCTTAGAGAGCGACTGGAGCTCTGGAGGCTAACCAGTTTGTGGTATTGCAGTAGATGTGTTGATGTACAGTCTGGATAGAACAATTGATCATTCTTTTGCATAAACATTTAGTTAGCCTTTTGTATTCAATATCTAAGAGGAATGAAAGGCTAAGCACAGTAGTAGGTGAAGTAGGCAGACAACTGGTCAAACTAGGTGGAATATTCTAGTTCCCTTTCAGGGTAACTGGTATAAAACCGCTCATGCGTTGATCACCAGTTGCAGATAAATGCAACCATCAGGTGAGGTCACAGAAATGCATTTGCCATTTAAAGCAGTTGGCCGTGTGGTCATGTACATTTTCAAAAGTATTCATCAATGTGATGCATCTTCCCCAACAAACCAAAAATATCTAGTTGACACTGAGATTTAGATATACTAACCTAAACTTTACTGTAAACCATGGACACAATGCAGTGTTTTACAGAAATACTGTAGTTCTGTATTATACAACTTAAATTGTTAGGAATGGAATTGCATGACTGTTTTTAATAAAGTTACACATTCTGATCGTTCCCAAAGAGATTACATATTTGCCAATGAGGATATATTTAGCTTAATAAAAGTAGCATCCAGATTACGTCTGGTTGCAGCCAGACGCGGCTATCGAATTGTTCCAAATGGTGTCAGACGGGGGCCATGAGGTCTCCAGAATTTACGAAATACTGAGGTCTAAAGTGGGAAAGGATGCAGCTCAGGCATGGCAAGACTGGGAAGAGGAAAGTGGGGAAACAATGAGCAATGGGTCATGGGAAAGGGCGCAGGGGTACCACAAAAAGGTTTAGAGGAATGCCGACTACAACAGATTCAATTGTATATTACTCAGAGCATATATGACCCCCAAAGAGAATTGCTAAATTCACAAATGTGACTACACAGAGATGCCCGAAATGTGGGGTAGAAAATGCCGGGATGGTACACATGTTCTGGGCTTGTCCCGAAATTGCGAAATATTGGGTGGGAAATAGCAGATCGACTGGCTTCTAAGGGGGCATCACCCAAAATCAATACAATGCGTTTCTCCACGTCAGCCCTCCTCACTACGCAGAGTAATGAAAAATAGTATTACCGCCCCTTCTTGTGAACCACACCCTCAGTACCTTATTGGATAATCCCCACAGTCCCATTTCCATTTGCCCGCATAGTGAGAGGCGCAGACTGTGGCACGTGCGCTTTCCCAAGTACCGCGCACCAGTAAAGCAGGGCCAGTCCTCCTTCCCTTTCCAGTACTCTTTTACCAGCACTCCCCGATTGGCTACTGTTAAACAATTACATACCCATCCACCAATTACATCCAAGAATTGTACATGTAAAGCTATCACATCTATTCAACAGTCCATACCAACCGTTAAACACGCAGAGGACAAATGTCCTGTAAATCAAAAGCACCTGCATGGGAAAGTACTGTAAAACTATCCACGAGTTCTGCACCCACATACAGCGGCATCGTTACCCATCACCACACCTAGTAGGTATAACTATTTTTTGTACAGTACAGTGGCAACTGTGTTACAAGTTCATAGTAAAAGGGTACCTAGCAGTGAATCTCCATAAAGTACTCAAAATTCGTACTGTTATTTCTCCCATAACCTACCATTAAATGGCTGCTACATTGGTAGGTGGTGGCAAAGTTGCCATTTGCCCGTAACCATTGGTATATAGAAACGGTTACTCTCATTTTGTAACGTCAATTTTACAATGCATTCCCCCATTAACACCTATCAAATTTGAAAAAAATAAAAAAATAATCGCACACAAAATGATCAGGCAGCCTTTACCACCAAACTAAGCCAAGTACATATATTGCAAGCATAACGACAGTTTCCTGCCGCACGTCATAGATAACAGTAGTTAAGCAATTTTTAAAAAGTGTGCATTTACAACAATAACTCATAAATGTTACTAAGGAAATTAAAGCCCAAAAGCAATAATGCCTGCACTGATGTAGAAAGCATACATATGCAGAAAAGTACATGCAAATGCATTCACAAAAAAAAATATTATACAGGTACAGTACCCACCTCTCTCCGGAAAGCCACAGTGTGCACTTCAAAATCCAGCCTGCAATAAACCTACTCTCAGCAAGCAACAAAGTACGTACAATACCATCATACTGTTGTATGTCTTACTAGAAGAGTGCACTATTGTTGTATTGTAGCATATAGATGTGCGGCCATCCACCAGTATGTACTTCATTGTTACTGAAGACACCTCTACAGTGTTTGTTCTGTCGCCACCATTAGACTAATCCCCACGTAGTAAGATACTGTTCCCAACCGAAAGTTAGACACCACTGCACACTGACACTTCCAGTTAAATGCCTACCCTCCTATTGGCCCACTCATGCACATTGAACAAATATAGATTTGAAAATGTGCACACCCACACTTCCGTTTCTTCGCCAACAGCTACTACACAATGCCTACCAAACTGCAACTCTGTAGAAAGCAAAGCAGAAAGAGCCACGCAACCTAAAAACACAGAAAGTAGCCATCCACTGCAAGCTGAACGTGATCAAGTTGAAGGAGAAGAGATAATTCAGTCATTAAGGAAAACTGATGCATCTACCAGTGAAAACAGTGTAGTTGATCTGTCAAAATGTGAGGATGAAAAGAAAACGACCAAGTACAGTGCAACGCACACTACTGCTAACAGAGCACGTACAAATGGTGGTAATGTAACCACAAGCAAGTATTCTAAAAAAGTTATTTTACAAAAAATGTTACACCAGAGTCCTTCAGAACCTTATTAGAGGGCAGAAATCACACTCAACCCTCAAAACCTACTGCAGAAAATTCATCCTAGAAGCTCATAGACAGTGCATTGAGCGTGAAACGGAAATTCTTTATAGTAATTATGAACAGAATGAAAACACCAACAAGATTAATTGGTAAATTGCAAGCACTACTTCGAAACAAACGCAATGTCAGCATAGATACCTTTGGCCACACCTGTACAGGTGAGTGGAGTCACACCACCAACACAGAGCCATACTTCAATGAAGAATCATACAAACAAGAACAACCAAATTGCCTTGCATCGGAGAGGAAGAGGGTATGAAAAGATATACAATACCATAATGGAAGAGGAAACACTACTTTCAGAAATATCCCCATCAAACTTAGATGTCACTCTCCATTCCACCAAAGTAACACGCATCACCTACAAATGGCCTTGCACATCAATGTGTAACGTTAGCCAATGCTTAATCAAATCTTTGCAGCAATTCCTCAATCAGTAGGTCAAAGGCAATGACAACCGAAAAATACAAATACTACAAACTATGCACTCCTGTCCAGTGGGCAACTATACTGGAATACGAGGACATTCCTTAGCCTGTATTTCTGGACCTGCTTGCAAAAGCACCTTCCTCCTTATCAAAATGTTAGCAACCCACCATTCAACAGTCAGACATCTAGTTTACAAACTGTACTATGCAAGAAGTCTAGGTTAAGCACTGCAAAATTTAAATTATATTCTCCTACACGGTATAGCCAAAGAAGCGCTCAATGAAATATTGTGAAACTGAAGAGCACTTAAAAACTCAAGCATTTTCAGACAACAGTACTGACAACAGTGCAGGTATCAACTTTTTATATCACACATACAGAAAAGAAATACAAAAGTTCAAAAGCACATCTGCTGAAATGCTAAAACAAATGTGTGTTATCGTAGAACTTTCTATAGAAAGAGCACCAAAACTATAGATATAATGCAGAAAATAGAAGGCAATGAGGAATCCCAATGGTTTCAATTAGCTCTGTACCTTATAGCTGAAAACAAATACAAAATTACAAACACCTCCATACTGTGCACACTGCACTGCAAAACTTGACAATAACCAAAGGCCTTCACGGACAATTGGTAATAATTTGGAAATATTTCTACTGCCAAATGCACTGCAGCAGCTCAATTTGTATGAGAGCATTATAATCCAAACAATGCACCCATTTCAAGCAATAATACGACTTCAAACGAAAACTGCAAAATTGCCTCCCACCGAATTACTGAGAGGCATTCGTGGTAAAGTAGTTTATTTACCATTAGATATCAAAGAAAATTTAGACCCTCTACGAGTCGATAGGGCCAATACAAATATCTTTGATTATCCTGGTAAATGGTGTGCCTACAAAAGACAAAAGAATTTGGCAGCAACTAGTGACCAAAGTTAGTGAGGCGTTGCAATACCTTAATGAATAGTACAAGGAAATGAAAACCTGACAGAAACAACCGAAATAATTCAGGACTCAACAACTGGACAATTTGAATGTCTACATCCTAGTGCAGCCCCAATATTTTAGACCACTATACAATTCACCCACTGCACTCCAAAGACACCATAGACGATGCACTAGAAATATATCAAATGCGGCAAGCCAAAGGAGCGCCAATCAGTGTAATCACAAGCCTTTCCTCTACTCTCCCTACCATAAAAGGTGGAAGATATGAGATGCACAAAAATAACAGCATCAGAATACCGCTGTTTACAAATGTATTTTGAAGATCCTAGATTTAGACAGAACGTGGAGTACATATTCCACCTGCTCTTTGAAAGTGAACTGGCAATGCTATGTTATGTAGTTGCCCACACATTAAAAAACAGGTTCCCATTTTCAAAACATGTCTGCTACACAGCTACTTCAAAAAGTAGTGCAAGAGAAGGATGACGTTTTACAGTCAAGTATTACAAATCTCTTGGCAAACATGCGTGGTACAAAAGAGTACTGGTTCCAACGGCACACAGATGTACGCTGTATGCTACGCAACCTTTGGCCACCCACATGGTTTGTCACTTTAAGTTGTGCAGAGTATGCATGGGAAGACTTGCACACTTTCCGACGCATAGCAAACAAAATCAAAACAGGTGTAGACATGAACACCAGAAGAGCTTTGCTCTCTCAATCCAGAAAATGTTTCACGCTACTTTCATCAGCGCTTCCTTGCCAAGCTGCACTTCCTTTGCAATAAAGCACTTCCTCCCCTCTGAGAAGTGGAACACTTGGAGAAAAGAATATCAAACCAGAAGAGCACCACACATCCACATGCTTTTGTTGATTAAAAATGCTCCTAAATTTGGCCACAGTGATGAAACTGTTTTGCAGTTCATTCACAAATATATCACTTGCAAAATCCCTTCGTAAAGTACACAGTGACCTACGAGCACAAATTTTACAATTCCAAAGACTCATGTGTGGCAAGTATTGTCGACGCAAATATAAGAACAGAGGCAAATACTACACCAAATGCTGCTTTGGTTTCCCAAGACCAGTTTCAACAACAGCCCAAGTAAACTGTTTCATGTCTTCGGTTCAACAGAGTGTGAAAGGAAAATCTAACACATACTGCATAAAAAGGAGCGAAGCATCAAAGTGCATCCATGATTACAATGCAATTATTGCCCTCCTATGGAATGCCAATGTCGATGTACAGTACATTGCAGACAATTCCACTGCAGTTGCACGATATGTCACCGTCTACTTAACCAAAGCACAGAAAACAGAGCTCAAAGACCTCTGGGATGCCATATCTTCTGACAAAACACTGGCACAGAAATTGTACAGCTTTGGCATTAAAATGCTGTCCCGTAGAGAATGTGGCAGCTACAAAGCTGCTTTCCGTTTAACCGGCACCGCCTTATATGAGAAATCTGACAACATAGTCTGGCTAAGCCTTGGGCCTGCTGCATCCAGAAAAAGAGTACTTAAATCGTACGAAGACATACAAACAATAGCCAAAAGCGATCCCAACAGCCAGGACATTTTGAAGAATAACTTATTGAACACATAATACCTGAACAGGAGTATTACTTTAGAAGCCTTGTGCCTGTACCAGATAGCCCAAAACTTCACATACAAAAGCAATATTAAACCAAAAAAAAAATGTAGATACAGAGTGGAAAGCTGTGAAGACAGCCTGGTGAAACTTACCAAACTCAGCCTAATTAATCATATGACTTTGTCATTAAAAACTCCTCAACACAAAGAACTGGACTACATAGCTCTACTGTAACTTTTCAAACTATGGAGAAAAGAAGAATCGCCACATACACCTCCTATGAAGATGCTTTCAATGCCAGTGAAAGTCCAATTACAGATGAAAACTTTACACAGTACAAAACCATATTGGACAATCAACACCAACAAGAATGAGAACTTCAAGCACAACTAAATGTAGACACTTTTGAGAGCAGTGAACCTTCTCAAACAGGCAGCCAAGAACCACTTGGACAGCCACTCATAGGAAATGAGGCAGAATTAGCCATGACAGAAGTAACCACAACTATGCTTCAGTATGAGCACTCTGCAGAAGAGTTGGCAGTACTGAAATCCCAACTAAAAAATGAACAGCGTACCATTTTTGTGGAAGTAAGTGAAACCATTCAACATGGTATACAGCACGAAAGTAAAACTTGCACCTGTGACAGCCTCAAACCTGTACTGCTGTATGTAAGTGGTGAAGCTGGGTCCGGTAAAACATTCTTAATAAAAATTGTCAGTAAATACCTCCAACAATTATCAAACAACCTTTCTGCTGTTGTAACCGCCCCTACAGGTTTGGCTGCCTACAACATAGGTAGAGTCACTCTACACCAATTGCTACTCCTTCCAGTAGAACAGCAAAACAAATTAGAGTACTATAAACTTTCAGCAGAATCTGCTATGGAGCTACGCAGAGTTTTAAAACAAAAAAAAAATGCTCCTAATAGATGAGGTGAGCATGGTCTCCGGCCTAACATTGGCTTGGATTCGCCTCAGATTGCAAGAGGTCATCAAAACAGACTACAAAGAACTCTGGAGGAAAACATGTAATTGCTTTCGGAGAGGTCCTTCAATTAACACCAGTCAAAGGTGAACACGTCTTCGAAACCTTAAGAGACAGAGTGCCGTAAAAGTCTTGGAAGCATCAGAAATGTAAATCTCTGGCAACATTTCCAATACAGAGAACTAACTCAAAACATGCGTCAGCCTGCAAACCTCACCTACGCCAACATTAAAAAAACATACGGATTGGTGTACAATCAAAGGAGGCGCAGTCTACCCTCAATACTAGACACATCCATCAGCTGTACGGTCATAACATGTGCTACTGATGTCATGGAACAATCGGCTCAGAAAAATGTTAAGTCCTTAATGCAAACTCTAGCAGGCTTTTCACAATTTAATGTAACAAGGCTGAAAAAGCAAAACAACCACTAGTTGAAATTCATTCCACAGAAACTGTGCACACACGGTATGACAATACCTATGTGTCAACAAGGCATAGCACCACTACAAACTTTAGAGAACTCGATCTCCAACACAGCTGGTTTGGAGAAAATGTAACATTATGTGTCAACTGTAGAGTTATGCTAAAGCGTAAAATTGACGTAGAGCAAGGTTTAGTATATGGAGCAATTGGTACAGTTGTTGGCTTCCAGACATACCCACGGGACAGCAGCATTCAGTTTGTAAACATCAAGTTTGACAAACTTTCAGAAGTCAAAAATATAGTAGGCACAACGGCGCGATTCCTTCTTTTCAAAGACATGCATGTACGTAGAGAACAGTTTTCTCTGTCGCTAGCTTATGCAGTAACTATTCATAAATAAGGTCTAACCTTAGCTCTATCATTGATTGATATTGGCAGCACAGTCTTCAAAGAAGGCATGAGTTATGTAGCAATGTCATGGCTACATACACTGGAAGGACTGTATCTAGTGAATTTTGATGCAACTGCAGTTGGTGCAGACATTCCTTGCATCATAGAGTACAATAGACTGCATGCACTGTACACACCCCATCTGAAAATGTACCCTATTCCTCAGAAACCGAAAGGATTGAAAAGAAGGCTCATTCAATCAAAAGATGTAAATGATTTCGCAACAGTACCATCAAAGAAATTGAAAGCAACTCATACTACAACTACCAAACGCACATACGAAAGGAGTAAAAAAGACAAAACATACCCAACTGCATCCACAAAAGAAATGCCTCTGCAAAGAAACCACGTACCCTTCTGTCAAAGTGCTCAGACACAAGTACCTTGCCCATTCACATGTTCCAATACAACAGGTGTTAATTGCTATGCAAATGTAACAATGAATGTTCTAATGGCACCGATCAGTTGTGTTTACAAATGCTCGTCCTTCACAGAAATGCAGTATGTAATCCTGACACCATTTACAGTGTCTGAGGAATAAGGCAAGAATTGGACTACAGTGCTGGAATGGTGAAATTCACTTTAAACAGACAAGATCCACAGGAATTTCTAACGTACTTACTACAAATACTGGAAAGGAAAAACACTCAAATTAAATCTTTCACATTTCCTACATGTGGAAACATACATGCACTCTCTGCAACCAGGTCATTCAGGAACAAGTCCCTAAGGAATGCTTTGTGTATGTATCAATCCCTAACTCGGGAGGATACCTCAGCGGCAACGTGCTTGCCTTGGAAGCAAGACGACAGAGCAACAGAGGTTTGATCCCCGGGTCTGCGCTTAGAAACCTCTGGGTATTAGGCGCATTATAAATAAACTATCATATCAACTGTGACTCCATTCCATTTCAGCAACTTGTGTAATATGCAAACTATAGCATGTTGTGCACGTCGTGCAATTCTGATTATCGACGCTACACATACACTCAGTCAATATGTAATAACAATGCTCCTAAGATACAATGCTGATGGAACCAAAACTGCAAACTTACTGCCTTCACACAGACAGGTATCACTTAGCAAGAAAACCTTCACAACAGTAGCGATAATCTACCACACAGGCGACTCAACCAATGGAGGCCACTATACTGCATAAATTAGAAAGCAATGGTCATGGTGGGAATGCAATGATAATTCCATCAGTCCAAAGCAGAGATTACCTGCAAATCTTGCAAATGCATACTTAATATTCATGAAGCCAAAATGTACTCATTGATGTACAAACCTACTATACCTTAGTCCCCAGTAACAACCAGTACCTGCGTAAGTGGACAAAACATTCTTTTCCTTCCACGCTGTCAACCTAAAGCAACTTACCATACTGCAGGCATTGACGAAATGCACTAAAGTGTGTGTTGGACAATTTTATCCCCAATGAATACACTCACACAAACAATGTGTACACAAATCACAGTAGCAGTATTTTCCACAGGATATGTCGAAGGGAAAGTACTAAGTATGAGGGTTCAAAACTATCCTCAGTAACCTCTGAAACCATGTACGCAAATCGGTCATCAGCTCTCCAAGAATAGTCATACAACTCCAAGACATATGGACCCATCACCACGTAAATCCATACTGGTACACTACCACTTCAGAATGTACACAGATGTCCAAGTAGCAACAGGAATACACAAGCTTCTAAAATGTACCCTTTACGAATGGGCCACTGTAAACAGTTAGAATACGCCATCTGGTATCTAACTGCAACCGGAATACGACAATCTTATTTGCAGCATTAAAACAACCCAACTCAACCCTCAACAACTACTTTGCTACAAACATATTGTGAAACACTTGCAAAGTATGGCCAATTACAGTACGCCAACAGGTACGCAACTACCGTCAGAATTCTGCACTAGCACAGTACAATGCCTCAATACTTGCAAACCACCAGCAGCAACCAAACGCATAAAGAAACAGTGGTACAAAAAGAAAGCAGGTAAATATTTACAAAATACCACCTTCTATACAACGCCACCCATCCTATAGGCCAGAAATCAAAAACCCTTACATTTCCTCCTACTTCAAGAGTACACCTTAAAAAGAGCTGTAACCATTCCAAAGGTGAGCATCATTCATTGTGCACCATAGTAGCAAAAGAATGTGGAAGTTTTTTTTTTTAATCCAGCATGGATTTGGTCTTTCCCACAGGCCCAATGATTATGCACAGAAACTGCGCTCATTGCACAGTACACTGGTTCAAAGCATAGTACTTATGAAGTTCTAGTTTTGAGGGTTCACAAAGTAAAGAAATGTATGCTATGTAGTGGACTGCAAACTAACGAAATACCTGCTCTAACATGTTCTGTTCCCCCACAGATAATGCAGCAAACAGTACGACAACATGTCACACTCGATACACCAAACACAGTACAGGCCCCCCTCAATCCAAACAGTAATTCTGCAACGATTGCCATTATACTTCTCTACAATGTCCACAGTGCAATGTGTGCACTTATTTCTGCTATACACCGGAATGTCACCATTTGCAATGCACACCCATTACACTATGCAGCTTGTGCCTACGCACTACACCATGTACAGTGTAGGGCCTCCAGCCATGCACTCAACATTGTACACCCTGCCCACAATTGCTGCAGCACTGTGCAACTATGCATACAAACTATCCACGTACCACTAACCCCACACATAACACAGCCACCTAATCCTTAGCCACTGAAGTTGACATTGGCTGCCATTTCTTCCACGCAATACATAACCCGTTTCCTACCTACACTGTTCACCTAAGCCTATAAGGAACAAGTTACTTACCTGTAACTGTTGTTCTCCAGCATGGGTCTGGCATGGATTCACATGCTCATGAATATTCCCCGTCAGGCTGGGAATCCTCGGTAAAGAAAAAAATCAGTATCAGTTTAGTTTCTTATCTGTCTTCCTTAGTAGTAACTGATCTCTGGGTCATACTGCCCCCAGCCAATGACTGCCCTCTCCCTAAACCCCTCCCCTGGCAGCCATCCTCAGATTTGGTAGCATGTAAAGTGGCAGTATGATCAAGTGAAGAGCCGCAGAGGGGAAGGAGGGAGGGTTCGCATGTGAATCCATGGCAGACCCATGCTGGAGAACAACAGTTACAGGTAAGTAACTTGTTCCTTCTCCAGCATGGGGTCTGGCATGGATTCACATGCTCATGAATATAAGAATACATAGCAGTATACACATGCACAACCACGGGAGGTGGCAACAGGCTCGACATTAAGCAATACAACAACTCAACATTAAGAATCTCTTACCTCCTCACCAGGCTCACCTTAAGCGAACAGGTTGCACAGCACTGCTTGGCCGACCTTTTACTCCTCCCTGGAGTCCTGATCGATGCAGTAGAATCTTGTGAAGGTGTGCGTCGTCCTCCACGTAGCAGCCCTGCAGATGTCCAGCAGGGGAACACCAGATAGGAACGCCGTGGTAGCAGCGATCGCTCTGGTCGAATGGGCTCTTGGACGGCCGGGCAGCGGTCGGTTTGCCAACCGGTGACAGTGCATGATGCAGCCGGAGAGCCATCTGGAAATGGAAGCCTTCCAGAGAGCCTTCTCTTGATTCACAGGTCCAAAGTTCACAAACAGCTATGATGTCTTCCGAAAACTCTTTGTGCGGTCCACGTAGAACTTCAGCGCTCTAGCTACGTCCAGCAAGTGCAGAGTCCTCTCGGCCTGCGACGAAGGTGACGGGAAGAAAACAGGTAACACCAAGGGCTCGTTGAGGTGGAAGTCCGACGGCACCTTGGGCATAAAGGAGGGGTGCGTCCTCAGCACCACCCTCGTGTTGTGAAAAGTCAAGTATGGAGGCTTGCAAGATAGGGCCTGGATCTCTCCCACTCGTCGTGCGGAGGTGATGGCCACGAGAAATGCCGTCTTCCACGACAGGAACTTCAACAGCGCCGAATGCATAGGCTTGAATGGGCCCCCACCCCATGAGCCTGGTCAGCACCACGTTTAGTTCCCATGCCGGGGCAGGGGCCTTCACCGGCGGCAACGAGCGGAATAGTCCCTTCATAAATTCCTTCACCAGGCGATGAGACCACAAGGGCGCCCGCCTGTAGTTCTGGTGTATCGGGAGATGGCAGCCAGATGCATCTTGGAGGCGTGAGCCAGTCCAGCATTGGCCAGCGACAGCAGGTACGGCAATACTTGAAGGGCCGTAATCCGCAGAGGGTTAATCTTCTGTGCACGGCACCAGACAGAGAACCTCTTCCACTTATGTCCATAGCACTTGAGAGTTGAGGACGCCCTGGCTTTTGCAAGAACCTCTCTGCAGTCAGCCGGGATATCGTATCCTCCAAACTCTGGTGCTGCAGGAGCCAAGCCTGCAAGTTCAGCGACACCGGGGCGTGATGAAGAATGGCGCCTCCTTCTCTGGAGAGAAGATCCGCGTCCGTCGCCAGCTTGATAGGTGAGGACGTTGACAAGTCCAGAAGGTCCGGAAACCAGATCTGTCTTGGCCACGCCGGTGCGAGGATCATCCTGCACCTGGACCTCTTGAGCTGGTTGATGAGACGGAGCAGCAACGGCAACGGAGGGAACGCGTACAGAAACAGGCCGTTCCAAAGGAACGAGAAAGCATCGCCCAAGCTCCTCGGCTGTGTGAACCTGCTGGCGAACCTCTGGCACATGGAGTTTGTCGCCATCGTGAACAGGTCGATCTGGGTTTGCCCCATCGTTGAAAGAGCCGATCCACCTGGTCCCGGCGTAGTTCTCACTCGTGGCACGAGCGCAGCTCCCTGCTGAGTGAGTCGGCGATGGTGTTTTTTATTCCTGCCAAGTGGAAGGGAACCAGAAACATCCCCTGGGCGACGGCCCAGTGCCACAGATCCTGGGCCTTCTTGGATAGGGCTGGTGTAACGCTCACCCGATTCCCACGGAGGCGCAGGTCTGGCTTCGAGTGCTGATGCTTCTTCAATGGTGAAGCGCAGGACTCTGAAGATGGACAGGAAGGGCCCTCTACTCTGGCTTCTCCGGCTCGCAGGACTATTCCCCTGTGCGTGAAAAGGGAGTATTACCTACTGACTGAGTTATGATGAAGCTTCCCACTCTCTTCCAACCCTCCACGATACACTTCCACGATTCCCCGTGAAGTCTCACCTTAGGGTCAGGAAGGATGAGCTCTCCATCCTGCTTCTGATGCAGGGGCGCGTTGAAACCCAATTACTTCACTGGATTGAGGAGAGTTCAGGTAAGCTTGACTATTCAGGTAAGGCTCTGTAAAAGTTCTGTTGCAAGTTCAAAAGTCCAAGCTTAATAATAATGTTCATTGTCTTTTTGCAGCAAGCGCTAATGTTTATGTCTTTTTCCCCTTAGGGGCCGGGGTTCGGAATGCCGGAGATATGGCGCCGACCCGAAGTGAAACGTGCAGTTCCAGTTCCAGTAAATGGCAGGTTAGTTCTGGATGAGCGCTCGGGAACTGACTTTGCATACACTCATTCAATGTCTTTGTCTTTTTTCCCCATAGGGGCCGGGGTCCGGAAAATGCCTGGAAGCGGCAAGACCCGAAATGAAATGAGGTAAGTCTTATTCCCTTCCTTCTCTCACCTCTTATTCTTGTCTTTTTCTCTAGGCTCTGGGAAGTGGCTGTGTATCTGGATGATCGCTGCTGAAGATGGAGGAACCCAGGAAAGGTGAGCGAAATGCAGCGCTGCAGCGATCGTAACGAAATGCTTTTAAAAATAATGTCTTCCCTTTCAGGATCGTCGTGGTGTAGATTTAGCTGGTAAGGTCTCTTGTCTCCCTTTGCAGGTGACCCAGGGTGCTGACAGGCGTGGCTGAAGTCCAGATGCAGGAGCTGACACGGTGAGCGTCTAGCTGCGAGGAGCAGAACAATGCGAAGCGTGAGTTGCTGATCGGGTGTGGTTTAAATAGCTTTGGAAGAAGTCCCAAGTGTGTATCCTTCCTCCGATCAGGTATGTATCCTTCCCCGACCACACCCGGGTGGAAAGTAGTCCCACAGGTAAAGTAGTTCCATTCAGGCCTCAAGAGGGCCTGGATGTGGCAGCATGGTCTGCATCAGGTAAGTGCACATGAAAACACTTGAACACATGTCTAGCTTTATGAGCCTGGCGCCTAAGGCGCCAGGACAGAGGTCCAACATGAGCCTGGCGCCTAAGGCGCCAGGACTGCGTCCAAAGGGCCCCAGCTTGGGCCCGCTGGCACTCCCCTGGGGGAAATGATGCCTGCCTCTGGGGTCGCTGGGTCGGACCTGGCTCCTTGGAGGTAGGCATCATGACAGCTGGGAATCTGGTGCCTCCCTGCTTCCAGATGTAGAACATCGTGGTGGTGTTGTCGGTGAAGATCCTCACCACTTTGTCCTTGAGGGTCGGAAGGAACGATTTGAGCGCCCAGAACACGGCTCGTAGCTCCAGGATGTGGAGAGACATCTCCTCCGGGAGCCAGAGGCCTCTTGCGTGGAGATCTCCAGTGTGGGCCCACCCCTCCAGGGAGGCGTCCGTCGTCACAGTCTTCTGATACGCCAGGGTCTGGAAGTCCGTGCCTGCCGTGAGGTGCGCACGGGTACCCCACCATAGTCGCCCGACGGAACGCCTCGTCGAGCGGGATCCTGTCTTCGAAGCTGCCCGCCGCTTGAATCCAGCGGGCGTTGAGGAACTCTTGTAGCGGACGCATCCGAAGTCTGCAAAGGGGCACAGGGTAGATGCATGAGGACATCATCCCGAGGAGGGACTTGATGGATCTCACCCTGGCCACATCCGTGGCTAACAGGCGCTGCACCTTGCCCAAAATGGCCTTTGTTCTTTCTTCCGACGAAGATGCCTATCGCTCCACTGTATCGAGCTTCGCTCCCAGAAACAGTGCTACATGCGACGGAACCAGGTGGGATTTGGGGTAGTTGATGGCAAATCCCAGTTCCGTGAGCAGGCGGACGGTCCTCGCTGTGCGTTCGACAGCGAGTTCTCTTGAACTTGCACGGATTAGCCAGTCGTCCAGATAGGGGTAGACGTGGATCCCCTGCAGGCGCAGCCGTGTCGCCACTGGGGCGAGGCACTTGGTGAACACCCTGAGTGCCGACTTTAATCCGAACGGCAGGGCTCTGAATTGGAAGTGACGCCCCTGGACTACGAATCTGAGGACCTTTGTGTCCTTTTAGAATGGGGATGTGGAAGTAAGCATCCTCCAGGTCCAACGACGATAGGAAGTCGCCCTCCTCCAGCTGTCCCAGCACGTGCTGGAGGGTGACATCCTGAATTTCTGTGCCTTGATGTTTAACGGACGCAGGTCCAGGATGGGGCGCCAACCGCCTGTCTTCTTTCTGACGAGCTCGATGGCACCTTTCTTGAGCATCACCCTTACCTCAAACAGCAGTTGAGGGACGGGATTCTCCTTGCTGGCCACGGGAGGAATGTGAGTACACTTCTTTTGAAATTCTAGCGAGTGTCTGCGGGCCAGGGTGTCCAGCACCCAACGGTCGGTGGAGATGGACTCCCACATGCTGACGAACTTCGTCAGCCGGCCCCCCACCGGGGTGCTTCGGTGGGGGCCCGGCGCTACGGCCGGCTCAGTCCTCCTTGGAAGAGGCCTTGCCGCCTTGGCCTCCTTGACGACGGCGGCGGCGAAACCCTCCTCGTTTGCCGCAGCCTCTGTAGGCCTTCTGGAACGAGGAGCAGGCCGCCTGGCGGTACGTAGAAGAGCCACCGCTGGAACCCTTGGAAGCTCCCTGTCTGCCTCCGTAGCTCCGAAAGGGCCGCCGTTGCTGAAGGACTCGTAGGGCTCGGGCTGTCTGTCGGTCTTGATGGCCTGGAGGGGCTCATCCACCGTCTTCCCAAACAGGTTGTTGCCGTCGAACGGCATATCCAACACTCTGGTCTGGACGTCCTGGCGAAAGTTAGTAGCTCTGAGCCATCCTCGTCGTCGAAGGCAAACCCTGTTCCCAGCTGGCAAAATCTGGTATCGGCAATGTCTGTTGCCACCGTAGTGGCGTGATCCGACGCCACCTCACCTTCCTGCAGAATCTGTAGGGCCTCCGCCCTATTGTCGTCCGGTAGGAAGTCTAGCAGGGGAGTTATCTTGAACCAGAGATCCCTGTCGTAGCGGCCACAATCGCTAAGGCATTGGCCGCCTTAATCGTCGTCGCCGCCGACGAGATGACTCGTCGTCCCAGGGAGTCCAACTTCTTGCCCTCGCTGTCCGGCGGGGAAGTAGAAGTTGAAGCCGCCGCACCCACCGCCTTCTTCTTGGCTGCTGCCGAGACGACCGAATCCGGCGTAGGCTGGGCCCCGAGGCAGAAGGGGGCGGCGTCAGGGACCCGGTACTTCTTCTCGTACCTGTCCCTCTTGGCGGGTGTTGTGGAAGGGTTCTTGAGGATAGCCAGCCCTTCGTCCCAGATGTCGTCGAGCAACAGTACTGCGAGGACCGTCTTTCTCTTGGCCTCCCGTCATTTGTAAAGAAAGCCTTCCTTTTTCTGTTCCTCAGGGCAGAGCTGGAAGAGCTCGGATGCCCTGGCTATCATGGCGTGGAAAGAGCCAATTTCATCGGGCGGAGAGGCCCGAGGGGTGGGGGGGGGGGAGCTCGTGAAGGAATGTCCCGCCACCGTGGTCATCCGTCCCCGTATCCGTCGCCGTATCATCCCGAGGGTCCGGCGAGGGGGAGGAAGGGTCCACAGGCCTTGTGGGCACGAAGGGCAGTGAGGGGTGGACTCTCCTCCTCTTGTTCGGAGGGTTTCCCGACGGTCCAGGTTCTGGAACCTCCGTCGGGGTCCGTGGTAACCTCGTCCTTATCTCTGAATATAAGGATTGGATCGCCAACAAAATGGCCGCCGAGCTATCCTGGGGCTCGGGCAATGGCTGCGACGGGCGGGATGGCTGCTCCACTGGGCCCTCGTCGTCCCCATCTTCGATCACATCAGCAGGATCCTTCCCCTGGGATCGAACCTTCTCGAACCTCTCATTGAGGCCTTCGAACCTCTCGTTGAGGCCTTTCACGGTTTTCACCAGATCCTCCTCGGAGGCTGAATCTGAGTCCGTAATGGCCACCGCCCCCCCCTCTTTTTCCACCAGGGTCTTCACGGGGGTCTCAACGATGGGCTGGAAAGAGGATTCCCTCCGCGGTGGCAGGGAAACTCTGGGCCCCGAGGCCGCCTCCACTGGCGTAGTTTGTCAGCTTCACCAGGGCTGCTGCGACAACCTCCATATAGGCATCGCTTCCCCCTCTGCTCCCTTCGAGATCGACCGGGGCCTCTCCAGAAGCTTACCCGGGTTCTCAGACTTCCTCTTCCCCAAACCAGAGCGCTGGCTCGCGGTTGATCATGCCGGGGAAGTCACACCCTGATTGGCAGCCGAGGAGCCCGACCTTTCGGCGCTCCCGGTGCCCGCCGACTCGCGGTGCTTGGCCTTCTGTTGGGCCCCCATCGCCGGGGCGCCCTCACAGGACTTCAAAGACCGCTCAGACTTTTTCTTCGTCTTCTCACCTGCTGTGCCCTTCTCCAGACAGGCAGCGAGGCGGGAATGACGATCTTGCTTGGTCCGTTCCGACAGGTTCTTGCAGAATGCACAGTCCTTTTCCACGTGAGTCTTGTCCTCATGAAGGCAGTAGAGACATCTCGAATGCTCGTCCTCCTTGAAAACATTTTGCAATCTGCATCCCGGGCAGCTCCTGAACAGCTTGGATCCGGGAGTCGAGCTTCCCTTTTCCTGGGCCATGTCCGTTGAGGTAGGCCTCAGATCTTCTGGGACCTCCAAGAAGCATAACTCGACGAAAACTTCACCCTTGAGGGGCGTAGAAGAGTTCCGAAACGGGTCCCCATTATCGGAAGTGGAAACAGTGGAGCTTGATGCTCGATTAAACTGAAAAAATTAGAAAATCTCCTGAAAAAGCGTGAAAACGCAGTAAAAGCTCAAGAGCTAAAGCACGAGGACTCCCAACACTTGAACGTGCAGCAAAAATCTGAGGATGGCTGCCAGGGGAGGGGCTTAGGGAGAGGGCAGTCATTGGCTGGGGGCAGTATGACCCAGAGATCAGTGATTGGTTACTACTAAGAAAGACAGATCAGAAACTAAACTGATACTGATTTTTTCTTTACCGAGGATTCCCAGCCGGGGAATATTCATGAGCATGCCAGATGTGAATCCATGCCAGACCCCATGCTGGAGAATAAGTGGGCACACTGAATGCACAAACACTACAGTAACCTACCCGACAATCTACACAATCACAACTATACAACTTGATGAATGCATCCATAAATCTCACTGTCATAACTGTTGCAACATTTGGCTCCTTGCAGGCCATTAGGTAATTTTCATTGTTATGTACACATTTAAAAATAAATAAATAAATAAAAGGTATCTAACACATTTCACTGCAGCGCATGGGTCATAGCTCGGCAGCCATATTGCAACCACTGCGTTACTGCTTAAGTTTTCAAACTTCGGTTTCCCTTTCTTATTGTATAAAGGAAATTTGAACACCATAACCCACTTACAATGTTTGACGAACTTACACACTAGCTCCTTTTCTTTGCTGACCGTCAGCCCCAAACAGGTTCATGCTGCACGACACCAAACTGCGTACGATGGGCCACTGACCCATGTATTCTGAGGTAGCGAACACACAGTCTGCCATAGTTGCCTCTTAACACACTGCACATATAACTGATCCTCAGGCACTGAAAAAGCAAATTTTATGTATATTGCCATCTGTGCATTCACAGCACCATCATCTCTACTTGTACGTCGTACTAAATTCACCGTAATGACACTACCAACATGCGTAAATGCATGTTACAATAGAAACACGTTGCCGGCCGATTCCTTTTTTGTTTTTCCCCCAGCATCTCCGGAAAGCAAACATACCTCTACTTGAGCAAAACACACGCTCGTTGTAAAACAGCCTGGAGGGGGAAGCATGTTTAGTTGTGCCCCAAAGGTAGTCTGCAACGATCCCAAACACCGTACACTGCAATTTCTTGCCCACCCCATACAAGCATGGAATTTGCCAAAGTTATGCAAGTACAACTTTACATCACATGTGTATTACGAATAAAATGTATTAAGCTGTTCTGTATGCACATTTATAAATTTATTCTACCGCGCACTCTCTGTACGGTGCTTTGTGACGGTATTAAGGACGCGCCGTTGCAGTGCCATGTCTCCACCATACCCAGTGAATTGCAACTGATTATACTTCCTTTTGCTGGCATTCTTCCCCACCCGCTGCAAATGCAGACATCCAGGGCAAGACGAAAAGGGAACACAAGTCGCGCACTAAAACAGCACACCTTCTGCTCACTTGTGCAGTGCTACATTCCCTGTTTTGCCCTTTCTATGCCCTTTCACACAATTACTAGTTCTACATACTCTCAGTGTACTAAACGTTATAACGGCCACAGGTGCGCGCAGCGGTCAACCGGCACACAAACATCGGCAGCTCACATTTCACTGACGCACTTCTTAGCAAAGCAGCTCCTCTATTCTCCAGCAATACAAGGTGACCACCATGAGGGTTCTTGTTTTATTACTGTCTTTGCAGACACACAGACACATTGTGCAGTGGGTCAACGAACACTCGCTACCACGGTCATGTTTTGTAAAAAGGAAACGCGTCAAAAGAGCGTCTGGTGGCAACTGTTCCATGACATTTTGCTTGTGTGAAGACAAACACAGTATCGCCTACAAAACAAGGCAAGGCAGTGGGTTAACATGACGCTACTCCCTAACACACAGTACATGAGTCAGCAAGCTATTACGCCATCCTTCCCACAAACTCTTGTCCTGTACGCTGCCACTAATAACGGCTACTTACATCTACTCTTATTCCTCCTTCTCAGATATCTTGCACCTTACTGCGCGTGCCACACCTTCCACCTTCAAACAGACGGGTGGTGCACCAAGCATTGGAAGATTACCATAAGCCATTTCTTTTCCGTCGTGCTTATCTGTGTCGACCGATATGGGCCGGTATGGCCATTTGTGGTTCCGGCAATACGAACCAACCTGCAAACCTTTATGTTGTAAGGCATCCCAGAGGCACCAGCTTCTACCTTGTCTACCTTTCAAAGAAAATGTGTTCCACACGGCCCACCGAGCACTAATAAGTACTCCTTTTCCCACTTTGCTAGATGAGAACAGAAGTACAGAAGTGCACAGACTGCATTGGTCACTGGATTCTGTTTGCAAAATAAAGAGCGGTGAATGCAGCCAACTTACACGTTGTCATTAACATTCTGTAGCAAAATAAAGCACTTCCAACAATTCACTGTGGTATTACTAAACTATGGGAATGTTCTGGAACCGTATGCTCTGTGTGTGCATGTCTGCTTTTGCTTATGTTGTTCCTTTCCGGAGCTAGGTGCTCACATGATAGAGTGCACTACGCTTGGCACGCACAAAAAAAAAAATACCTGGAGGGCACGCAGTGAGGAATGACTGTCCACAAGTAAAGTCACTGACGCCAGTGACTGCTGCAATGGTGTATGGCGCACACACGTAAAGGTAATGGAAGTGATGCACACATTACAATTTCACACAATAGAAGCGCCAATCACGTTCGTTGGCCATCTCAAAAAGTACGCAAAACAAAGCTAAGTCAGATGGCCTGCCGGCCTGTATTTGGCTGGACTTAACGGCATTGATGATGTTGTCGGCTGCAAATGTATGTGGGTTGGTCTGCACATTATTCATACTGTACATGTGTAATGCTTATTAACTCGTGTCATGTCGCAATATCTTCCTTCACTCTCAAAGCACAGGGTATTATGAGAGCACAACATACGAAACAAATGGTGGCGTCTCAGTCTGTGAATGGCAACAAGGCCAATGACGCACACCATATGCAAGTGTTGTAAGGCATCCCAGAGGAACCAGTGTAGGCACTTCACGCCACCTCTACTGGTGTACCAACTGCAAAATGTCCTCCACAACCATTCTGTAATCGTGAGCACCCACCGGAGACATACATATTTCCAATAGTGTATGCTGGAGTTAAACATCAGTATAAAAATGGGCCCAAAGAAGGCTACTGAAACCTACCTCCAAACAGGGCCGTAGCCATGCATAAACGGCAGAAGGTACTTGCCACTCCCAACACGGTACACCAATTACAAAAATCCCTATATCATTTGCAATACACTCCCCATCCCCAATGGGCTCTGAAGGTAATTGCCTGCGCACCTACCCCACAATTTATATGTCAGTAACTGCGTACATGGGCCATGTCGCAAAAGTTACGCGTTAACAAAATCCTTTCATGTCCCCACTTTCTTACTACACTCCCTGAAGCAAGGCTCTGTTCACGGCCACACCATTTGTAACGCAAATGGTGTCTTATCTCACCAATGCTGCTGTAGGAACGATAAGTCCTCCACAGTGATTCTGGAAAGGCGCATACCTTAGGACACTTACATATTTAAAAGTCTATGATATGTCACAAGGTATGGGTATATTAACTTATGCAAATCACCCAAGGCAAAAGGAATGCACCTTGTACATGTGTGCAATCCACATACCAATATCACAGTACTCCCATACATGGCAGCATTGCATGTTTGTTGCCAACAGCCTAGTCCTTCGCCACACCCACTGCAAGGCAATAGAGCCAACCATATGAACATGTGACCACAGATCTTTCCTGTCAACAGGGACGTTTGGTTACAGTAATCAACCCAACCAAGGCAACATTCTGAAACCTACTTCCAACCAGTGGCCAGCTTGTTGGGTCCAAGGGCCCCAGCCATGCACACAAGCCATTAGGGGTCTTGCAGGCACAACATAGCACACAGAATGGAAATAGCCTCCTATTGTCTCCAATGCACTCCCCATCCCCAATGGAGTCTGCCTACATTCACCAAAAAAGGGTAGTCACCTCTACAGCTGCCCGCCAATGAAGTATATGCGAGTACCTGCGTAAAAGATCCGTATCGCAAAACGGATTGTAAAAAGTTCCTTCCATGTGCCAATGTCTGACTGCCCTCACTGAAGCAAGGCTATGGCCAAGCCCTAAATTCTTGGGTACATGTGGAGGCATATGGCCTCCGCCCATGCACAAAAGATCCTAGTCCTTCAACACACACACACACACACACTAGACGGCAATAGAGGCATGCATGCTACCATGTGGCCATGTAGATTTCCTGACTACCGTTACGTATGGGAACCCTACGGACTCATACAAGGCTACATTCGCCAACCTACTTCCAAACAGTGGCCAGACTGTTAGGTCCAAGTGCCCTAGCCATGCACACAAGCCAGTATGCCTTTGCAGGCACAACACAGCATTATACATCGACTGCAAATACCCTCATATTGCCTAAATGCACTCCCCATCCCCAATGGAGTCCACCTACACTCACCAAAAAATGATAGCCGCCTGTGCAGCTAACCCCCAATGAAGTATAAGTGAGTAGCTGTGTAAAAGGTCTGTATCGCAAAACTGTGATGGTAAAACATCCTTCCATGTGCCAATGTCTTACTGCCCTCCCTGAAGCAAGGTTGTGGCCAACCCCTAGCCTCTTGGGTACAGGCGGCGGCCTACGGACTCCCACAGCCACCAACACATGTACCCACCGCCACAACACAATGGTAACCCGCAAGAGCAACATAACCACCGGTGCCCCGTAGCCAACAGCGGGATGTCAGATGGGTATAATAACTTATGCAAATTAACAAAGGGAATGCACTCTTTGTACGTATGTGTGCCATTCCAACACCATTATCACAGTGGTCCCATACATGCCTACATTGCGTTGCGCCGAAGACCTACGCTCTTGGGCACATGCGCAGGCCTATGGCCTCCATCCAAGCTCCCAAGAGCCTAGACCTAGTACACGCCCACTGGAAGGCAATAGAGGAATGCATGGGAACATATGGCCACGGAGCTTTCCTGACTATGGGTACTCTAACGGACCCAAACAAGTCAACATTCTGACACCTACTTCCAACCAGTGCCCACACAGTTATGGCCAAGGGCCGTAGCCATGCACACAAGACAGAAGGGGCTTTGCAGGCACAACACAACATAGTACACCAACAGCTAATATCCTTATATTATCTCCAATGCACTCCCCATCCCCAATGCAGTCTGCCTGCATTGACCAAAATAGGAAAGTCCCCTGTGCACCTAACCACCAATGCAATATAGGTCAGTAGCTGCGTGAATGGTCCATATCGCAAAAGTGTGCTGGTAAAAAATCCTTCCATGTCTCAAGGTCGTAATGACCTTCCTTGAAGCAAGGGCGTGAGCAAGACCTAGCCTATTGGGTACATGCGGAAGCCTACAGCCTCTGCCGATGTACCCAAAAGCCTAGTCCTTGCACATCCACTAGAAGGCAATAGAGGCATGCATGGGAACATGTGGCCACGTAGCTTCCCTGACTACAGGTACGTACGAGTACAATAACGGACTTACACATAGCAACTTTCTCACACCTACTTCCAATCACTGCCCGCACAGTTAGGGCCAAGGGCCCTAGCCATGCACACAAGCCAGTAGGGACTTTGCAGGCACAAAACAACATAGTACACCAACTGGAAATATCCTCATACTGTATCCAATGCACTCCCCATCCCCACTGCAGTCTGCCTGCACTGACCAAAATATGATAGTCGCTCGTGCAGCTACCTGCCAATGAAGTATATGCGAGTAGTTGCGCACCTGGGCCATATAGCAAAACGATGGTGATGGTAAAAAATAAAAATACTTCCATGAAGAAATGTCACCCTTCTCTGCTACCACCTGACTCGACCCAGCTGATCCCATTGGGCCAGCCCCTGCTCATCAGGGCCTACCACGCGCCGGCAGGCGAACGCCGGCTTTCTCCCTAAGGAGCTCCTCCACAAGGGGCACTTCCTGTCTGGAGCCTGTCCGGAGGCTTCCGAGGCCGTGGCCACAAATCTCTGCCTAATAGCGGGTAAGCCTCGTTGGTCATGACTATATTCCTGGAACTTTACAAGCCAGCGCACCCGAGGACGCTTCCCTAAATCGCCATCGCTGGACAGCTGAGCGCATTACTATGACTCTAGTTGCTCCAATGTAATGTATCATCCTAACACATGTGTATACTCCCTTCTCAATTTATATATACAGGCACTTGCCTTACTTTGCCCCCTACCTCCCGGCACTAATTCCACCTACACGCTACAAGTGCATCCCTCACATTAAAAGTAATATGTAGCACGCTTATTTGCTCACACTATGCTCTAGCATCTTGAATACCAACTACTAACCCAGCTACATACCTGATTGCGCACCACAGCACCATTGTGCATTAGCATTGCGTATTAGCATTTCTTTGTGGATTTCTTTGTTGATTTTGTGCACTAGTACCCTCTAAATCAGAGATGATAACCTGGACCTTCCTCATTATGTTCCCATTCTGCCTGGTCCCCCATGACATCCCCTGTACAGGGCTACACTTTCGCTCACACCCCAATGGCCTCAGCAGACCAGCCTGCCCCAGACATTATCCCATACCCTGCCCCACCCCCTTCCTACCTAACATCAACCCCTTCCAGCCTGCCTCCACCATCGACTCTCACCGCATAGCAAACACCTCCAGCCCCCAAAAAGCATCACAAACCTCATTACCAGCAAATCCTACCCTTGCATAGGCTCGTCGAGACTCGCCCGACTCAGATCCCAAACACACACCCCTGCGTCCATCAACCCAGGCAACAAACAAAACATAACCTTAACCAAATCTGCTTCTCCTTGCACACAACTTATACCTCCGACAGACCAGATCACACCCTGCCTGAACGTACCCTCCCCCCGCACCCACATCAAAAAACCATGCATTACCACCGAAACCATCAAAGGTGCACTCATCAATGCAAGATCCGTAGTCGCCCATGCCCTAGACATAGCCAACATTATCTCCACCAATGATCTCGATTTCATAGCTATTGCAGAGACCTCCACCCAGCGTCTGGCCCCTCTCTATCACTTGCTATACCCAATGACTATACCATCTACCGTGCAGACAAACAGCCAAAGGTGGTGGAGTAGCCATTATTGCAAAAAGCTCCATCAACATAAGACACATACAAAACCAATCCCTCCCATCAGTGGAACTACTCACCCTCAAACTATCCACAACGCACACAAGCACATTCACCTCATTTACAGACCGCCAGGCCCTATATTATCCTTTAATGACGACATAGCCCTTTTACTCTCTAACAACTCTCGACTACTCATCCTAGGAGACTTTAATCTAGGTCTCAACGATGAGAAAAATGACAAAGCTTACACTGTCGCCAACACCATTTCAGAACTAGGACTCACCCACCATTTCGCACAACCCACACATAAAGGCCGCATCCTTGCCTGGATAGCTGATCTGAACTGCAACACTAACATCCTTTCCAACGCACCATGCGCTTGGACCGGTCACCACCTCATTACTTTCACCATCAACAAAGGCACTCAAACACCAGGGCCACCCCCCAATGCCCCACCCACAAGAAATAACAAAAACATCACAGCAGAGAAACTCCTCCCGTTACTCCAACCCATCAGCGACTTCTCACCTACCATGACTAACCCTACTGAACTGGTAGTAATACAACACAACCACCCTTAAGGCCATAAACACCAAAGCAACACTTAAGCTTCGGAAAGCCAAACCACGCGCACACCTCAATTCTTGGTTCACCCCCGAACTAAAAACACTCCGCAAAACCAAAAGACAAGCTGAATTAGCATAGAAACAGTCACCATCCACTATTAACAAGACATCTTACACATTGGCCTCTAACATCTATAAGTCAGCTATCATCCAGTCAAAAAAAAACATGTACAATGAAAGAATCTGCAACGCCAAATCCAATACCAAAGAGCTCTTCAATATCCTGAGAGATCTCGAATCACCCTCCCCTATTCCAGACACTTGTAACAAAGACATCCACTGGTGCACGAACATCCAGGAAGCCCTCCTAGGCAAAATTGCCATGCTACAAGCCAAAATCCTGACCAAGAAAGAAAGCCTCACCCTCACTGACAACACCACCTCTCAAAATGATGACAATAACCTCTTTGAGTTTTCCACCATAACCATCAAAGAGGTTGAAGAAATAATCAACTCACTGAAACCGTCCAAATGCCAAGGCGACATTTGCCCGGCCCCAGTCATTAAAGACGCAGCCAAACAACTTGCTCCCTTCATCACGTCCCTCATCAACTCATCTTTCACATCCAACATAGTGCCCAACAACCTCAAGGACTCCTGGGTTCTTCCCTTACTTAAGAAGCCCACCCTAGACCCAAGTGTCCCCACCAACTACAGACCCATTACGACTGTACCCTTCTTTCTAAAAATCCTTGACAGAGCTGCCTATCTCCAGATACAGAACCACCTCGAGAAAAATAACTTACTAGGACTCAGACAATCAGGCTTCCGCCCCAAACACGGCACTGAGACCGCCCTGATTGACCTTAAGACACAGATGGACAACATCAAAGACAATGGCAAACTGGCCCTCCTTCTCAACTTATCGGCCGCCTTCGACCTGGTCAACCATGACATCCTCTACAAACATCTATCCTCAGCAGCCAAATTCTCAGATAATGCCAACGCTTGGATCCAATCCTTCCTTAACAGATCCATGAGAGTCTTCGCACCCACAGCCTCTGCCAACCCAGCCCCAGTCACTTGCTGCGTCCCCCAGGGATCCTGCGTCTCCCCCACTCTATACAATGTGTTCATGAAACCCCTCTTTGACATATTGGACTGCTTGGGTGTCATCTACACCAACTACGCAGATGACACCCAAATACTAATCCCTTTAACAGGCGACTACTCCACCGACCACACCGCTCTCAACATTTACTCCATTATCCAAGAATGGATGGCCAAGCATGGCCTATGCCTCAACGACGACAAGACAGAGCTTCTTCTCCTAAGATCCCAACCCAGACTTAATAAACTAGACAAACTATCAGGCATTCACTATAGACGGTAATAACATCAGCGTCTCTAACAGCGTCAAAACCTTAGGAATCTACCTCGATTCCTCCCTCACACTGACAAGACAGATTAACTCCATCTCATCCGCCACTGCTTACACATGTAAACTCATCAATGCCAGCAGACCTTACCTCACACCATCCAACTGCACCACCTTAGCCAGAGCGCTAGTCCTCTCCAAAGTCGACTACTGCAATGCTCTATACCTGGGCACCAGTCAGAAAAACATTAACAAACTACAAGTCATCCAAAACAACACCCTGCGAGCAGCCCTGAACATACCGAAACATGAACACATTTCGGACGCCAGACGCTCCTGCCAATGGCTATCCATACCACAAAGAATTGAATATAAAACCCTCTCACTCACACACAAATGCCTAGCTAACCAAGCACCCAGATAGCTATCTGACAACCTCACTCACTACCCCCCAGCAGGCCCTTCTAGATCAGCGCAAACACACTGCTTAAATATCCCAAGATATAAGCTCCAAAAAGCAGGTGGCTCTAGTTTCCCCGTGCTTGCCTCCAAACTTTGGAATTCACTTCCATTCGAGCTGAGATCAGAACCGTCCTTTCACGGATTTAGACACAGCACCAAAACATGGTTTCTGTCCAAAAAAACGTAAACTGCATATCTTTACCTTACTAGCATGCACTTAGACTGTAAACTTGTAAATTTGTAAATCGACCTGTACATTACCTGCAACTGTTTGATAATGTCCTAATGTATTGTTTTCATCCACCTTGGATCATGTTATACCACATATGTAACTATCTGTAATTGCAACTGAGTGACAACTACCTCAACCTCTGTTACCGGTCCCCTATGACCATATTTTATCATATTAATTTGTTGTATTAATCTTGTTGTATTCATCTCAAGCGGCTGGATGCCCCAGGGCCAGGCGGCGCTATACAAATAATAAACTAAACTAAGCCCCTTCTCAATGTTTTCCCCACCATCTACAATCCATTGCCAAGGCAGCGTCCACACAGTCGCCACAGAAGTCTGCTGGCCTACCCGCAAATTGCCTCACTGCTCTCCCATGCATTGAGGCATTGCACTGCGGGGGTGGTACCCAAGCCCTAGGCTCTTGGATACAAGGGGAGGCCTGGGGCCTCTGCCAATGCAATGAGAACCCTACGCCTTACCCACAACCACAAGTCAAGGCAGACAAGCATGGGAACATTTTGCTACACCCTCCGGCATCAAACAATGCAAATGCACAAAGTCTACATAACCACCGGCAGCCCTAGGAAAAAGCACAGCACATTGCCAATTTCTTCACTTTGACCTCTTTCACCCACCCGATCCTGAAAACCATGTTTTGCAACCCCTTCCGGTGCGGCACTATCCTCCGAAACACCATGACAGCGTTTCCCAAAACAGCACGCTTCCCTTCAGCCAACCACCGGCCTCGTCCAATGTTCGCCGACATCACGGCGTACTGCAGGCCAATGAGACTTCGGTCCGCGGAGTGAACAGGGAAATGGGCCCGCAGATAACACTAATTTTTTAAAACGTACATTTCAGTTCTTTGCAACAAAAGTACATCAGTTTTCCACCAAACATGCTTTCTGACCAAAGCCCCCGCTCCTGCCGCAAATTTGGTGAAAATCCATCCAGCCGTTCGGCCTGTAGCCATGTGCAAAGTTTTTGCCCATTCAGTTTATGGGGGGGGAATGTGGGACCCACCCTTTAACTTTGCCTGCCCCCCCCCCACCACCGCACGAAACTTCACCCAACTTGGGGAACAAATTCAGAGCCGGCCATATGCTTTTTTTTGCAAAGTTTGGTGAGGATTCCTCCAGGGGAAGCGAAGTTATAAGCCGGTGAAGGGGCAGGGGGGTGATTCTAAGCAGATTAACAAACATCAGAAATTACATTACAATAAGCCATGTAGGGATGTTAAAATGGCACATGGTTGTCACTAAATGTTGAGACTGAAGGATTGTATTGACTTCGTCTGTTCCAGACTCCCTGGAGATTGTCCTCTCCCACAGTCCTCCCGCAGATAGCCACCCCCAGGGTCAGAGTCAGGTAGTTTTTGCCTTTCCCTGGCCACGTAAGAGGGTTCATTCCAGGGAATCTGTGATCAGGCAGTCAGAATCCTCACAGAGGACATGGCACAAAAACATGCAAAGCAGCAGGCATCACTGGGTGCAGTACAGCCATTTAAAATCACGTAGGACATGATCTGGAATGCCCCGCACATGTAATCTGTGTTTACACCTCCTCCACCACCACCACCACCACCACCACCACCACAAAGGCAATATTCCATTAAGGCACAAGTAATGACATACATACAATACATAGTGGAAAAAATGAAAGGGGCAATAAAGCAATCAAGAATACTCCTGTAGCTGGTTTACAAACCAGATGGTACCTATTGTTTACGATTGGACTAAACTTTAAATGCACATTCTATGAGAGGCAGTTCAAAATCAGCATAGCTCAGGGCTTTTAGCAAACCTGCAAAGATACAAATACAAAAAAACAAAGCAAATCTGGATACTTCACACAGCCGTTAAGTGAAGGAGGCCAGATATACACATCATTCACGTTTAAGGGAAGTCATTTTATGTTCACTCGCATAATTCAGGTGTGTACGAATTCATGCAGTAATTTTGCAAGCAGATTGAAGCATTTTAGAAGATATCTCCAACTGCTGGCAATAGGTAGCTGATGCATGTCACTCATAAGGACTTATCGAAGCACCTGCGCAAGTACATGTTATCATACACACATTAGCTGCCAAGATTTTTTTTTCTCTTTACTTTAAGAAATCTAAAATAGCTCACTGTGAGGTTACTGTCAGGGGTTTCATACTAAAAGGATGAGGGCAGAGACTTCAAGTTCTTTGAGGAATGCGCAAACATGCGACATCTAACTCACAGTTGCAAGATATTTTAGGACTCCTAAACTACAGCAGATCATTTGTATAATTTTGCAGAACTAGTGAAAACAAAAAAGAATTTCAAAGCAGCTCCCTGTTGACAGAGCAATCATGCGTTTTGCAACATGTGTACTTACTAACGACAAGAAGACTTATCTTGAGATAAATCCGCTGCCAGGTAACAATGCGCTCAGGAACAATTTAGGGGAGACACAGCCAATTCTTTATAAATTGCAAGTCTATTCTACTACAGAATTAATATTTAGACCAGATAAGAAGGTACTGATGGCAGTGCAAGTGTTTGTTCAAAAATAGCGCACTTTGGCTGCAAATAAAAACAAGGCATATAAAACACACCTCTAGTTCATCTTGAGGCGGCCACAAGATCTCGTGCAACAAACAAAATCATTACACACCAGATGGATACAGTGGGCTGCCACGCAGCATGCACCGATCTAAAATACCATTAAAAAGCTAAATTTAAAAGAACGAGTGAGCCTAAGTGGACCATGGCAAAAGAGGCAGACACCACGTTGCCAGATATCACGTTGTTTAATTTCTATGAAGGAATACATGGCGCAAAGTATGCACTAGCGATTGGCTTGAGATATTGGACTCTTGGTGAGTACAAAATTGTGTACTGTCTTTATGTATATGAAACCCTCCAATAAATTCCATGCTGAAAGGTTAACCTTGGCCACAGGAACATTTAATGAAGAGGTTTACCTTAAATAATAAAGGTTTGTGCGTGACCAGGGTATCAAGGGCGAGTTTGTATGCCAGTTTTAATGTATATAGAAGTGCTGACGTATGTTAGTTGTCCATGTTATTACTAGGTCATTTGGTATTGGTTTCTGTGTTGTCTGGGATCATTTCCATCCTCTGTCAAGTAATAAAGGCACCTGTTCTTCCATTTTGCCTTATCTGGGGCCAGTGTCCTGTTTTGACATAACCTGGGCATTTGTCCATTAGCTTATGCCATATGTATAACCCATTTCTCATTCTTGCGAGCCCTTTTCCTTCCCCTCCAGTAAGGTGCTGAATGAGATATTTTCCTTTTGTTTGGCATAACAAGGCCGCAGATTTATTTTCACATATGTACAACCACAGCAAACAGATATTGAAAATAGCTCCCAAGGTGCGGCGACTGCTCCTCATCCTGCTTCCCCCTTTTTATCCATGTCCATTGTAGGACCAACTCCCCCAAGACCTTAGAGTCTGAGAACCACCTGCCCCTGCAGGTATTTGCGGACTGGGGGAGTGCCGTTTGTTGGGGGGAAGCCGAGCCCGATTGCTACTGCCAGACACCCCCGCCGTTTAGGCTCCCAGGCGGCGCTGTCCAGAATGAGCGAAGTCCCTTCCGATTTAGCAATGGCTCATTCAGAGTCTTATTGTTCGGCACAACACCGCACTGTAGTCCTGCAACAACGACGTCCAGGCTCTGCCGCAGCTGTAGGGTGGTAAACAAAATCCTCTCCTGGTTGGCGGGAACCCGGCTGCTGGAAGAGCTGCAAGTGCTCCTGTGCCGGGCACCCGCCGCTTATGAAGCCCTTGCTCCTCCCCTTTACATTGTTGCCCTTCGCGGGCTTTTGGTGCGCTTGGTGCTCTTTTTCCACCTCCTGACGCCCTCTCCCCTGTGCCCGTGGGGAGGTGTTGGGGGGGGGGTGGGGGTGGAGTACGAGAGCGGAAGGAGGAAGGCCCCTGCTCCGGTTATCGGGGTGCCTCCTCCATTTTCATTCGGGTCTCCGTCGTCACCTTCAAAATGGTGGGAGTTGGTACCTTCCGCCACCGGGCGAGGGCGGGGGACATGTGTCCCTGAGGAGACATTTTTGGTTACTGACAGCTACCCTGCTCTGGGAGTGACAAGTTGGTAGGTGCCTGGGGATGGAAGAAACACGAGTATAGCAGAAGGGGAGAACCGACGAAAATGAGAACCGGGTGGGCGTTTCTGGTTTCCGGTGTGTGCCAGTCCTCTTATGGCAGGCCTTTGCGGCCTATAATCATCTCTCTCCGTTCCGGAGAGAGTAGCAAAGCGAGCAGGGCTACGAGCTACAACCGGCCATAGGGTGGCGGTTTCTGCTAAACCTTGTGCTTGTCTCCTGACAGAAGTCACAGTTCATAGCCGTTTTCCCTCCGTTTCTACAGCGAAGTAGGAGAGGGAAATGGTAAAGGCAAGAGGCACTGCTGCCAAGAGCAGTCATGTTCCATGCAGGTTTTTTGCAGTAGCTCAATGATCAGGTTTACAATGCATATATTCGAGGGTATTAACACCCTCAGAACAAGAACATTCCAGCTGACATAGCACAGCACATCTGTTGCAAGAGGGAGAGAAGCTTTATTTTGTATCTGGCGCGACCAGCGTTATCCATTAGGCAGGTGGTTGAGCCTGCTTTATAGGCGTGAAGTGTGATGGAGAGGGGACAGACAGGAAGCATATGGGTTTTCTAGCCAATGCACCTTTGTCCCTGATTTCTTTTGAATTATTTGTATTCTTCCCACCCTTTTCTTCCCATGAGACAACCAGGAACTGGTATTGCTTCTGCACCCTAACTGGCCTACTTATTTCTGCAAACGTTGTGCAACAGACGAATAAAAATATTTCCGAGCTGGCAGCACATAACCCTCTTGTGAAACTGGATATCTCCAAGCCAGCTTTTGGCCTTTCCACCTATGTCAACTCGGAAAACTCCTAGAATCATTTATGTTTAGTGTGGCCATTGTGTATTTTCCCAGTCCCTGTGCACCGTAAGTCCTCCATCATCAGCCAAGCTGATAAAAGAAGAATAGTGTCCCCTCTGTTTCAGGTGAACTGTTCTGTTCCTACTGCTCACAATTGGCGAGGATCATACATTTAGCTCATGCGAACTAGGCACAGAGGGGGGCAAGGGTGCTAGGACACTTGCGGTCCAGTGAGCAATGCAATATTGTGATTAAAGGTCGGTTAACAACCATACCTTGGTCCTGGTCTCGTTTCAGAGTGCAGGCCAGTTTCAAACAGAGCACAGCAGAACTAATTAAGGAATGGAGTGGGGAGTCAATTATTGTGTGAAGTTTCTCCCATTCTTACTCCAATCAAAAGGGATGGTTAAGAAAGAAAAAAAAATCCTGTATCGGGTAACAGGGTGTATCTCAGGGTACCGTGTTTGAGAGAGAAAAGCAATTATTGTGCACTAACTGCAAGGTTTACTGCAGTCTCTTATTGGACAGCCAGTAGGTTTTGCTCCTGCAGGAGATATATTTGAGAGTTCCATCATAAGGACAATTGCACACAGCGGATTTCTGTGTGCAGTAGTTGAAAACAGGAGTCAGAGTGTGCACTGGGTGTAGTGAGACGTTTTAAATCACAGAACCTGGGTTTGATACAGTGTTTGAAAGGAACCAGGGTCTTCCCGAACCCGCAAATGCTTTAGAGTTAAGCAAGGCCTCTTTAAGGCACTATAATGGACTAGGGATGGGGGAGCAGGGGCACTGGGAAGGCTCTCTCATACAAACAATCACTTACACAGACATAGGCAAGCACTGAAGAAGGTAGTTATTGTCTAAATTTAAGGCGCAATGAACTATCAGTTGGATAGGTTTGTAATGTCAGATCCTAGGCATCATAAAATGTTAGTGCTATAGAGGAGTCTCACTCCGCCCCCCTCCTTCCCAGAAGGAATGCGGCTTGTGAGATCTAAAATACACTGCAAGCTTAGTGTGGTGTTCTCCACTATGGCCAGTGCAAACTGTCTCACCAGGTGTCCACTGTCCGTCAAAAGGTCCATGCGGGTTGAAAATAGAAATAATTTTTTTGTGCAGCAAAATGCAGAATGGGATAATTATGAGAGTTGGAGAGACTACAGGACCCAGATAAACGTTAGCAGGATGAGTGGAATATGGATAGAATGACTGGAAAATGTTTGAACGTGGAAAACAATGTGTAGTTGTCTTTGGGATAGGTCTCAAGGTTTGTAAAAGTCTGCAGAGCTGCAGTGTATTTTTGCATAGTTAGCATAATGGAATAAAGCACGAGCTACATTGTTTTTGCGTAGCTAGCAAAATGTAGAACAGCATGCCCTGCCAAAACTGCTGACAACGAAGAAAGGCGGCTTTGGAGCATCCCCATTATGGAAGGACGGATTTGGCTGAAGTCATGATCCAGCTCCAGTGACAGCACCATCGAAAGCCAGGACTATATAAACCCCTGCTTGAGACCACTTTGGCAGGAAGGAACGAAAGAGGGACAGGAGAAGACCATCCAGGCAGCAGAGTCCTTTGCTACCATCCTCATTTGATAGGATTAAACATGATATCTTTACAAGATCGCCTTCTTTACCTAGCGGGGTGTATTGATTCTGGTGTGAGCGTAATTAGGGAGGCCCTTACAACAGCCTAGGTTTGATTTAGGCTGCCAACGTTGTGTGGGTTATCCGTGTTGGAGATTCCCTTGTATTGTGTGCAACTATGTTTAGTGGTAGCATGCAGCTACCAGTGTTTTGCCGGAGTGCATCATCTATCGAATCCTAGTTTTCTACCAGGTTGGAAATGTTGGGGGATGTTTACATTGTAGCCTGAACCAATAGCGAGGTGGACACATCTTAGATTTTATGTTAATGTATAAATAGGAATTTATTTTAGACATCAGATACTATTGTAATGGGAAAGCGGAGGGGAGCGGAAAGTGGGGTGCCAAGTGGTCCGTTCCGATCGCAGTATCTTTTTTCTTTCTACCACTGAAGGCATGTCCTAACATCCTGACCAGTGGACTTGCCTTCATGAAGCCCATTCTGGACACGGAAAGCAGAGCAGAAAGTGGTCCGTAGTGCTCAGCAGTCAAATCAGGTTGGTGGCATTTCATGCATGAAATCTTTCCTGAACTGGCTCTATTAAATTAAACCCCTCATATACACACTGCACAATTGTCCACTGCAGCATCTCCCGAGGAGCAGTACTGATTAGTTCTCCACAGCCAGTAACTCTATTATATCCCCTATAACGCAATGTGCCAGTAAACGACAAATTAAATAACCACCAACCATCAAATAACCAACAACTAAATATCAGAATCACGCGAAGGATAGTTGTTTATCACAGAACGCGCTAAAGAGATCTGTAAAATGAAGATCAATAACAGTTTAACTGTTTGCACAAAGCCGTTTGAAAACTAAACAGTGACTGCGGGGTACTGACTCTTTGAGCCGTGGACACGGTGTGCACAGTGACTACAGGGTATTAACCCTTTGAGCCGTTGAAACACAAAAAGCAGATACAGTAACTGCACGCCCGTGTGTGCCCTGTGAACGTTGCGCACAATGACTGGGGGAAAAGACCCTTTGAGCCGTGTGAGATATAAGAACCAATTCATATGGTCAGCACATTTTTGCTCGCAAATTAAGACCAATCAGAGCCAATAAAGAAACAAGATGCCAATTCAAAAAAAGCTAAGAAGCCCAAGTAAGATTATTATGTAGTGCTTTTCACAGATGACCTACAAGCACCATAACTTGAAAATGAGACTGAGTCACAGAGCAATCAAAGCGAAAAACTCCACCAAATAAAGAGACTACTACGCAATGGTCGAATGACACTTTGAAAACACAAGAGATAGAATATCAAAATAATTTAAGAGTAAAAAAGACACTGGAAGATCAACCATCATTTTGGCAAACAGATTACAATACACAATAACTGCATGAAACAGAAAAATAAACAAATGTTTCAAAAATAAAACATGGAGCACTGGCGACAGACTCAGTAGAGATCTATGAAACGCTGCATCTACCAATTGTAAGACAACCTTTGATTGAGAATGACAAACACACAACAGTGAACGAAGGAATGGATCAAGAAAATCTTGAAAATGGTCCCACTATGATCATTAACAAAAAAAAATCTGTAATTGACAGTGCATCACCAGTATATGAGGAGATGCTGGAAAAATGTACTCACTCCTGATCAAGCCACAGGAACAACTCGTTATCAACCAGATGCAACACTTCCAGCTCTGAACATTGTGCTAACCTCATTAGTGAATGTATTTGAATTGTTGAGGTCTGAAGTACAATCACACTCATGTACACTGTTGGAATGGACTACAAATATGCACAATTGTTGAATCTGAGATAGTAGGTCTAAAATCTGTCATTAATACATCGCTAATGCATGAATTAAAAGCGATGCATAGGATTACCATGAACCTAGGTAAATATTGACAAACTTCAGACCCTAGTGACTGACTCATTCATGTAGAAAACTTAATAGAAAAAAACACTTAAGATGACAAAGACAGAAACGAACAGAGACGGGACAGTGTCCATCATGAGCAAGAAAGTAACAACATTCTAGATGCTACTCCCCCGTCGATTCAATGCTAGAACTCACCAACATAGTAGAAAGCATAGAAATAAGTGAGGAGAAGGTTCCCCAACTAGAAGAAACACCTTTATTGACATACCAAGAAATTTTCAATGCAAAAGGAAAAAAAGAAAAAACGTGCCCAAAGACTTAACAGTCCCAATTTCATCACAGGGAAGTGAACCTTAATCAGAAAATAAGAAAGGGCAAAAAAAAAAAACTCAATAAAAACTGCATTTGTACATTCTCTTAAGATCTCAGAGATCGAATGCACAAAAAAACAGGGTATGGGAAAAAACAAAAATAAAAAAAGAGCCAACAATAGAGACAAGTTCCCCGATCAATGTGTCAGGTCTAAAGACTTAATTGCAACCACCTGTAAATAAAGATGAAATCATAAAAATCTCGACTGCATCACAATGATATCACCAAAAATAATTGAACTAGAGTCTATATTTTATGAATGTAAAAAAATATCAATCCATAGTAAATACTTCGCACTCCCAGCAAGATCAGATTCGACTGAGCAATAATGAAATGAATACAAGAAGAAATGAAATAGGAAATCATGTAGACCCAGTAGAAGATGGAGTAAAACAACATCTTGTGATATGGGAATCAATTTTCCAACAATGTAAAGTCATTAAGCAAAGTACATGAGAAACAAAAATATCAAACCATCCTAGAGAACAATAACATAAGTACAGTAGGAACACAAGCAGTTCCAGGGGCTAAAGCAATACACGAGAGGCTCTAAATCATTTAGGTCCAGACAAATGAAAGAAGAAATCTTTGATAAATACGATCTAATCATTTTACAAGAAACATGGCTGATGCACAAAATAAAACCACACTGTTTCATAACAATAGAACAAATGGCAACAGCAAGACCATTGGGAAGACCATCAGGGATGCCAAATATTAGCAAAGATCTCCTCGTGCCTGGACCTCAAACTTATTATAAACAGATGGTCAAAGTCTCCTAGCAACCAGACTGCGAACAGGAAATATCTATTCGGAAATAATCATCAATGTATATTGGAACCCTTCAAAAATGCAACTAATCCATTTTCTTTAGAAGTTCTAGCAGAGCTACTGTCAAAAGTGCACAATAAGTATACTACACCAAATATTGCGATACTTGGAGATCTAAACTCAATGTATCCCAGTCCTCGATAAGATCACAGGTAAATTATTGAAAAAACCAACAAGAAATTATAGAAAATTGGCTCACTTCTTAAAAGATCAAAACTTATAATAGTGAATGGCAATATAAAGGGTGATACCCAGGCAAATATCACCTGGTCAAGGGCTGAACGTATCTCTATTTTGGAATATCTGATTCTGTCAGAGGCTTTATTTGAATGCTGTGAACACTTCCCCATCCTAAATGGAGGGACAAGTGATGACAAGCGGTCCTCAACAGCACTAAAATGAAGAAAAACAATCCTAGACAGCAACATCTTGATGTCCTCAAAGTAAATGGCAAAAATAGAGTCTGTAAAGGCAAACAAAATGGAAGACTGGTAAATATGCTCTGCCATCTTCTGAAGAATGATAGAGAATAAACTATACAAAATGTTCACCCCAAACCATAGTAATTTCTTATGGGAGACACAACCGCTTAAAACCTCGCAAATAACCTCATCTAAAAACATGCACATACATTTGACGAAATATGGATCAAAAAAACAAAACTGAGGAAAGCATCAGCAATTTAAAATATATAAATCTGTCAATAGAAAACCAAGCAAAAGGGGGAAAAAAAGCTCAGAAATGATAGAAATTGTTTAAGAGCACATAAAACTCTGCAGGTACAGAGGGACGGAGAGACGGAGAGACGATGTTAAATACTCAGATAACAAAAAACTCATGCAAATTCTGGGAATTATTGTACATGAATAATCCCCAGCACATACTACAGAGTAATGACATTTCTGAAACAAACTGGTCCAATTACATATTACATTCGAAATTCATTTAGATACCAGAGTCCTGAATTAATCAAAGAACAATCACCAGTACCTTGGGACTTGAAACTAGGCAAAGAGTTAGTGAAAGACCAACTTAAATTCTTCCTCCTTCCGAGCGGCAGGTACTAACAGGCTCACGAATGAGATCGTAAAATCAGACACAGATTTATGGGCTACGATATTAACATGTTTGAAATGTCCCTGGCTAATAAGACCTTCCCAGGTTTATGGAAGACTGCAATTATCATCCCCTTGTATTAGCAAGGAGATCGTGATGATTACTCAATGTTGATGGAAAGATTTGCATCAGTAGTCCTCAGAGAATTCGTGAACTGGATCACGGAAAACAAAATACAAAGTAGATTCCAGACGGGATTTCGGAACGGGTTATCTACCACCCTCAATGGTCTAGCCATGTCGATTATTTCCAGTCAAACACGGGTAAAAAAAAAAAAAAAATGGCCACTATATGGCGCTCGCTTGGACCAATTGCAAGCCTTCGATACCATCAACAGAAATGTCTGGGCCAAACTAGACTCTTGGGGAATTCCAAGAGGATTATTATTAATAATCCAAAACTTATATGGAGACACCTCAGTACAGGTACATCTGAACACTCAACGTCACTTAACAGAAGGTATACAAACAGAACGTGGTTTAAGACAAAGATGCATATTGGCCGCCTATCTTTGCAATCTCTACCTAGCAGAATTATCTGCAGCACTAGCACCACAATCACTAGCAAGCCCGAAGATCAGCGCACAAAATATACAGTGGATTGTATATGCGGATAATGTGGTCCTTTCGGATTACACACCACAGGGACTTCAGCATCTGCTAAACCCATTTGCCTCTTATGCAAAAAGAAATTATTTAATAGTAAACCCCTTAAAATCTAAAATCCAGATTTTTAAGAACAAAGGCACGTGACAAGTCAAATATAGATGGATGATACAAGAACAGATCATTCCAGTAGCCCAAGATCTGTTATATCTAGGCATTACACTGAAATCACTGCAGTCCAAAGGATCATGTGAAGACTTGGCATACAGTCTACCACAAATTCTCGATCTCACCCCCGTTAAGATTACAAAGGTAAAGTAGTCCCATCACTTCTCTATGGGTATGAGACAATATAACAAGCACAGCAGATACATTGGGAACGTACAGAAGGAAAGCTCTGGAAAAAGGTGTTACATCTACCAAAGAGTTATCCTATGGGGTCGTTAAGGTATGAGCTAGGGTTGCCTTCATTGAAAAGGTCTATTGACTGGAAAATCCTTCATACATCAAGATGGAACATGACATCAAATGAAGACTCCCTGTACTGAGACATTCATCAATAAATAAACAATGATTGAAATATGTTCCTAAATTATTTCAATACATACAGACGATCTTGAGAGCATGAGAGAGAAATACGTGATCCGATTGTAAACCCAGTAGGTGTAAAGCGAGCCTTATCACGAACAGATTGGATCATAACACAAATGAGAATATATTAAATCTTCACATCCCTGTCGCAATTTGATAAACCAAAACATGACTTACCCAAATTGGTTCCCAGACACGAGAATAAGAACAGAGTTCTAAGATTTCTATTAAATCTTGTAAAAACAGCAGAAGTACAGGCAGTAAGAGAACGCACTTGTAATACAGCATATAATCTATGTGGATAACATATCCTAACATGTGTAGGCACTACAGGCTTGCATAACAAAAGATTTAAGTAGCTTGCCACAAGAGAATGGATTCACACAGGGTCATTCTGGGAATTTCTAAGCACAGGTTACGAAAGAGCATTAACAATTGAAGTAGTAGAGCTCATGATTAAACTAGGGTTTGGGTTCTAAGGGAAAGATTATGTGTAATTCTTGACTAATCACTAACTGCTACAAGAATTTAACTACCTATTTAAGTAATTGAGTTCTAAAGTTTAATCCAATTAATAATTTTAAATAGACCCTCTATAAACACCAGCAAGTGAAGGTCGTTTAATTTGCTTTTTTTCTTAAATGCCTACCTTTTTTCTTTTTATTATACACTTGTGCTAACTTGTTTGATATTTTATATTGAAATGTTTATAATTTATGAAACGTGTAAAAGGTCGAATAATAACGGCTAAAATGCACACTAAGAAAAGTAACGAAGTTACATATGAACTGTGAGATTGCTCAATTTGATGTCGGAAAAGCAGACCTCTGAGGTTTTCTACCACTTATTGAGAGCCGGGCATAATCTTCAGTTCACAGGTAAAGGGGGTCTTAGGAGCTTGTCAGACACCCGGCTGCCGGGGTAGCCTCTCAACTCATACAGTGATGCGCAGGCTTGGTGTTGTTGCATACCATCCCTGGTCACTCCCGACACATGTGCGCGCGCGGTATGGTGTGTGGCCACTGATCCTTACAGGTCGCCATCACTCGAGCAGTCCGTCATTGTAATCTTACCCAGTCACACAAGTCTAACTTTTATATCATAGTGCAGTACACCGTCACATATAGCATTGAGGTGGCCGGAGCCTATGGTCGGCTAGTAGATCACTTTAGATGGCAAAAATTCAAATGGCAATCTATTGCGATGGGTCAGCATTTCTAGCTTTTGGAACCGATTCAAAATATGCAGCTACTTGTGTAGCCATCTCAGGGTATTTCACACGAAAAAAAAACGTTATACATTCTGATATTGCAACTCAACACCTAGGGCGGCTGCAAAAATTTGAATTTCTAGCTACTAGCCAGCCATAAGAAAAAAAGTCACTGTCCAGCTCAATTCTCTACATGCACACAGCACACCATTTCTTACTAGCCAAGAGTGAAATATCGCTAGCTGATGGCAAGTGCACATTTTGCACCCTGACCTAGAAGATGCCTCAGTTCAAACTGCTGAACTACATGGGCTGCGTTTGGCTCTATGCCAGGCAAATTCCTCAGAGTCACATTACATTGTCAGAGCTTACAACACTGACTTACACTGGAAGATTCAGAATGATTACTGAGACAATAGGCATAAAACCATCTCTTCCAGACAGACAAGTACGGTATATTAAACAGGCACACTGATTATTATTGGTGATGCATACAAGAGCACATGCACAAAGGCATGCTCATAGCAGTGGCAATGCATTAGCAGACAAATATGCTAAAGAGGACAGTGAATGAAAAGATAGTGTCATGGTCATGAAGTCAGGGGCACAGGCATGCAGGGTTTGCATGCACAGGAGACCAGGGTGGACACTGTCCTGGTGCCTTTGGACATTCCATCCATTAAGCAGGATGCATTAACCTTGAACATTCCATCCATTAAGCAGCCCCAAGTGTATTCTTGGGTGTGGCTGCTAATGGATTGCCTTTGCACGTGCTCACTCTAGGAGTGACAGGGTGGGGCTGGTAAGCCAGCCCTAATGGGTGTGCCCACGATCTCAGCTATATAAGCTGCCCCGATCCTCGAGACAGACGCTTCGCGTTATTCTGCACTTGCAAGCTGCGCAACGCTCACCGTCGCCTGAGGCCAGACTTACCTTTGAAGATCCTGCTTCCTGGACATCCTGCTTCCTGACAGCATACTTACCAACTGAGGGAAGCTGTTCTTACCTGTACCTCTCTTCGGCGAACAAAGTATTCATCTTTACACTTTCCGGAACGCCGATATCTTCATCTTGGCACCAAAGCACGACACGCTCCATCGTCGACAGCTGCGCCTGCAAGGAAAAACAGAAGACAAGGTAAGACATCGAAAAAACAGTCAGTTTAAGATTGCGCTTCGCCATACTTCGCGCTTTCCCTTAAACCATGATTTACCTGCTTTCGAGCATTGTGGTTGCATCCATCTTCCATCAGGCCGCGTCTCGCGTTTCACAGCTGCATTGAGGCCGCATTTCCATCTAAGGGAAGAAAACAGAAGAGACATTATTGTGGGCATAAATAGGAGCAACAAATACAGACATTAAAGAGAATGAACAGCACCACAAGAGCTCAAGAAAGACTTACCAATCATAAGGAGAAGCATAGTCGCAGCTGGACTAGACTAATCCTTATCAGGGATCAGTGAATGAACTAGATCCCATTTGACGCGCCCCTGCCAGAAGCAGCAGGACGGAGATAATTCACAGGAGCAGTATCACCAAGTACCACCGCTCACAGCTTTTCTACTGAGAGAGAGGCCTGAAGGGGGGTGATTCAAGTTCAGGGAGGGCTGCAACCGTGCCCCAACGCCTCTGCAGAGACCAGGTCAGCATAACGGATAGTAGCAGCCATAACTTGCTCAGCTACTGCAATCGATTAATTAAAAAAACCCGTTTGGGTATTCGACCCAGGCCAAATGGTACCCCAATGCAAACATAGTTATGATGGAGAACAACAAAAGCAACATTCACAATGCAGGGTTCGAAATTGAGGGGAGCAGGGAGCTATTTAGCTCCTGCTTCTAGCATAGTAGAGCCTGGTTAGCTTGAAACTAACAGCTACCAGGGGCTACCTTTGGCTTTCCCGAATCCCCCTCCCTCAGCCTCGAACCGCCTCCCTCCCCTGCCAAGACTCTCCCCCCACAAAATCACACATGAACACCCAACACACACAGAAACACACGCACATATCAACATACCCGCTCTCCGTCGAGGCCGCTTCCGGGTCCTGGCGTGCCTGTAAGCCCCTGCGTGCACTCGTGTGCATCGCAAGGGCAGACAGTTTGATTTAGAAAGACTGCTCTGTGCAGCCACAGAGTGGTTTTTCTAAATTATTATTTTTTTTCCCGACTTTTTAAAAAGGTCTCTTGACCGAATACCAGCTCCTCTGCGGTAGCCCAGCCAGGCGCTAGTTTGAGCTCTTACTCATTAAATCTCAATTTCAAACCCTGCAATGCCTATGAAAAGGGCAGATCCCATTCAACTAATAACCCCCAATTAAGCAGATAGAGAAAATCTAATAGCTGCCACTCACGCTACTCATTTTGGGATGATTGCAACCCCATAACTACTTCTTGATGGGTGTTGGTGGCCAGGTTTGAGCAAGAGGTTAAAATATACATAGCAAAATTGTGACATGGCTAAGGGGACTGGATCACAGTAGAAAGCAAAAGGAGGTTCTTTTACGAAAAGGCAAACTGTCAGAGGCACTAATAACCTGGCTAAAGCCAGGAAACTGATGGTATAAATCGAACGCCACGTTCCCAAAACAATGATGCTACAAGAGACCCATGACCTTGCTGGTGTGCAGCAAGCATTTGCACCAAAGTGGGAGGCAATATAGATACTATACACCTCCCACTCCTCACAGGCCTGCAGGCTATTGACCCAGATTCACCATGCACATCCGTTTGAGCACCTCAAATTGAAAATCGACCCGCAAGGTAGTGCGGACATTAAGCAAAACAGGCTAGCTGGGGTATGTGTCCTACTAGTTAACACCTATGGCCCTAATATGGACGCACCTGACTTTTACGTACAACTAAACCAGATTCTGAATGCATCAGAATGTCTCCCAATCATATGGGGGAGATTTCAATACCATCCCCAACTGATTCTGATCGTTCCACCGTAGGCCCCAGGTTCCTCTCTGCCGCTGCAAAGGCTATCTTGCACATGTCACAGCTGCAGTTAACAGACGCTTGGAGAATCTCCCATCCCCGGTCTAAAGATTTTTCGTATTATTCCACAGCAGAGGATATGTTGTCCTGCATTAATGTGTGGCTTACTTCATCCCCTCTTCTCGGAGCTAATCATAAATGTAGCTAACACGCACCTATTCAGACCACTCTCCTATACCAATTACACTAAGGCTGGGTAAACAATCACCCTCAAGCCTAACATGGCAAATGGCCCCATCAGCATTCCTGGATCACACATTTTCACATACACTGTCTGACAAGCTCCATTTTCTTTGAAACCAATGTAAACTCTGCGTTGTTGCATATTCTCTCTCTGGGAAACTTAAGGCATTTGTCATAGTAGAAGCTCCATCTGCGTGTATTGGAGTAGACGGGTCAATAAGGTCAGAACCGAATACCCAAGAGGACAAAGTTTGCTCTCTTGAAAACCTGTACGGAGCTTCCAAGCTGTAAGCCCTCTGTGCGACATCAATATTGAGCTGCTCAAAGTTCACATATTTGCAGAAAAAGAAATGCACTAAGTTAATAAACATATTAGCTTGAAAGTATGGTAAAGCAGACGGACTGGCAGATCCCTACCTTGGGCAATCCGATCCAAAATTAGCTGGGCTACCATAGCCGGAATACAGCTGCTTGATGGAAGGGTTAATACTGACAACACTTCCATTAGTGAAGCGTTTGCGAACTGCTATGAAGTCCTCGACTCAAGCCGCGATCTGCAATCTGTTGGGGATGCGAAGGCATACTCGGCCGGGATGGAGCCCCCAACCCTGCCCCGTGAAGCTCTGGTATCCCTTAATTTACCATTTTCCGTACAAGAAATCCATGTAGTAATTGCTGCCTTATGGCAAGGCCCCCCCCACAGAGTATGATGTCCAAGTGGATGAATTCTATAAAGAATTTTCAGTATATTTTCGGCAGTATCTTCGTCGTGTCTGGAGGAGAGGGCTGGAGCCTTCTCCCCGCATCTACAGGACCTTCTTCAGATCGTTGCGACCCAAACGCCCCCCCCCCACCGCTCTGAATGAGCTTCGCGGGCTTTCTATGAAAATTTGCCTTTTTCGGCACCACAATTCTGGGAATCAGTCCCCGAAGTCCCGAAATTGCCCATTTTACAAATTGGGCTCCGAACTCCTCTGATCTGCCCAACTGCTTCTTTGGCTGCCATTGGGCCAAACGTGCTTGATGGCCGCTGGCCAGGTCATCCCTCAGTGTATCTCTGAGCCTAGCAGTGCCCGCAGCCTGTGATTTGCTGCTTCCACCGATGACCCGCCCTCCAGCTCACCGAGAGGCGGTAGCCGAAGGGCAAGCCAAAGGGCCTGTCTGCGCCTGTCAGCAAGGAACTGAGCTGCCTGGCACTCTGTAAGTACTTTATCTCAGCACCACTGTACCAGTTCATATTCATCCATGCCTCAGCCATCCATTGCTTGGGCTCTGTTGTTACCTCCTTGTGCTTACCAAATCCCCCATCTGTATCGGCTGATCTTATCTGTCTGCTCCCACGCCCGCCCTATCTTGCCTACCCCTAAGGAGGGTCTGCAGGAACTGCCTTCACTCTACGCCAAGAAATGTAGACTGCTATTTACTACGCTGACGTTATTTACCTATCTCCTGCTCATAGGACACCTCTGTGTCTTCCATATTAAGTGACTGGTAGCACGTGTGCAACTCTCAAACCATAGCCCACTGTGCTTATCTGCCTCATCAATGTCTCCTTATTCTGCCTGCTATTGTGATCTGCGCTATCTCATTGTAACTCATTAGTGCTGCCTCAGCTACTACCTATTGGGGTTATGTATCTCAGCTCTCGCAGTGATTTTCAAATCTAGTGAGACCCACTGCTATGTTGGTACACTGCATCCTAGCCTTATCGCTGATTCAATGCATTTTAGCCTATACTGTGACTCTCGTATCTAGATAGACCTGGCTGCCATGTTGGTACACTGTACTTCTGCCTATGTCGTTGATTCAATGCATTTTAGGCTATACTGTGACTCTCGTACCTAGATAGACCTGGTTGCTATGCTGGTACACTGCATTCTAGCACCTCAACCTACTGGCGATTTCCAAAACTAGATAGAGTAACAAGGCGGTGATAGCAGCAGGGTCTTACTGACCACTAGCCCAGCCAGTATCAGCACACCTTCTTATACAGGTATCCCCCTGACACTTGAAATCATCGCAACACTGTGGACAGGCTGCCCCGCCCGTCAGCAAGTAGCCTCACACTCTGCCTAGCCATCATATGGTCACTAGCCTATGCATATCGTGCAACACCTACTTGCACCACTGGCACGCTTTGTAACACCTCCCCCTCACACCTCACCACAATGCATCATAACACACCAATACCACCTAACTCCGTCACCTACATGCACTCCGTCACCTACATGCACCCCTCCAATCCTTACCTCAATGAGCCAGCCCTGTGGCTCAAACATTTCGCCACCAAACCCACTCCTAACCAACCATGCACACTCAAATGCTAGACTAGGTTCAAGACTGCCTCGCACTCCCTGTGCCCAACGCCAACACCCTTCCACTCAGACCTAACCAAACTTGCCACCACCGTGCCCAAAGAATTGAAAGGCGCACTCATCAATGCCAGATCCCTTACCGCCCATGCCCTTGATATTGCTGACCTCATCACCCAGGACCTTGACTTCATTGCAATTACAGAAACTTGGCTACACACTGCGTCCGGCCTGCTCCTATCCCTCGCCATTCCCGACGGTTACTCTATCCTTAGAAACGACCGCCCATACAACGTGTCGGAAGGGGGTGGCGTTGCCTTCATACATAGGGAGAATATTAACATAAGACTGATCCCAAATTCTCATTGCTGCTCAGCGGAATTACTATCAGTGAAACTTTCGCTCTCACCCACCAACACAGCGACACTTCACCTCATTTACAGACCACCCGGCCCCCTCTTGGACTGTCCGACACTAAGGATCTCATGGCCACTGAAGTCGCAAGCATCGTGTCTAATCTGGGTTTCCAACAACGCAACCTCAAACCTACACACAAAGGTAGAACGCTTGATTGGATTGCAGACTTAAACTGTAATACCACGATAAGCTCCAACTCAGCCTGCGCCTGGTCCTACCATCACATCGTTACCTTCCAAATACCAACCACCACTCCTTGTACCAAACCTCCACTAGCCCCCGCTGTCCCCACTAGAAATAAAAAAGACATCACTAGGGACAAATTACTCCCACTCATCCTACCCACTCTGAACTGTGCCACATTTCATAACGACCCTACGGTCATGGTTGACACTTTCAACCGTACACTGCTCAAAGCCATTGACACCATAGCCCGCTAAAAACTCAGGAAAGCCAAACAACGAGCCCATCTGAACTCGTGGTTTACGCCACACCTCAGAGCGTTGCATAAAGAAAAACGCAAGGCGGAATCTCTCTGGAAAAGTCTCCCGTGTGCTACTAACAAAGACAACCTAGTCATCGCATCACTCAACTACAAGGAAGCGATTATAAAGGCAAAAAAAGATACGTATAACCTGCGTATCTCGCAAGCCGTGTCTAACACGAAGGAGCTCTTTAAAATTCTTAAAGAATTAGAATCCATCGCCTTTACCCGACATGTGCAATAAAGATAGCTCTTGGTGCAACAGTATACAAAACGCTCTCCTCTCCAAAATAACCACCTTACAAGCTAAAATCAATGCTAAACAAAATTCCCTTCTCTCCAAGCAACTAGCACCCAAAACTACTACCACTTTCACCCAGCCCCCATTCAGCTTCACCCCTCTCTCGATTTCTGAGGTTGAAAAAATTATCAGCAACCTCAAACCCTCCAATTGCCAAGGGGATTCCTGCCCGGCTCCCATCATCAAGGAATCTGCCCACGACCTCGCCCCTTTCATTACCACCCTCATTAACTCCTCATTTCACTCCGGAATTGTGCCCAACAACCTCAAGGACTCTTGGGTCATCCCACTGCTGAAAAAGCCCACACTGGACCCGTCCATTCCAACGAACTTCAGACCTATCACAACGGTCCCGTTCCTTCTAAAAATACTAGATAGAGCGGCCTACCTCCAGATTCAGAAACATTTGGAGACTAATAACTTACTGGGCACAAGACAATCTGGTTTCAGGCCTAGGCATGGAACAGAAACAGCCCTATTAGACTTGAAAACCCAAATAGAGGATATAAAAGACAAAGGCAAACTAGCCTTACTATTGCTTTTGGACTTCTCCGCGGCTTTCGATCTGGTCAATCACCAAATCCTTTGCCAACACCTGAAATCAGCGGCACACTTCTCCGAAACTGCCACTAACTGGATCAGATCCTTCCGAGACAGACTTATGAGAGTATTTTCACCCACGGACTCTGCCGACCCATCCCCGGTCACAGGTGGAGTTCCACAAGGGTTGTGCTATCTCCCACGCTCTATAATGTTTTCACCAAACCCCTGTTCGATGTGCTTGACTATCTGGGTGTGACCTACACTAATTACGCAGATGACACCCAGATACTCATCCCCATCACTGGTGATTACACTGCAGACACTAAAGCATTGAACAACGTATACCAAGTCGTCCAAGCATGGATGGCACACCACGAGCTCTGTCTCAATGATGACAAGACAGAGCTCCTCATCCTTGGTACCCAACAAAGACTTAGCAAACTTGACCCTTCATTCAGCACTTTCAACATTGATGGCAATACCATCAATACCATCAAAGTGGCTAAAGAGACCAAAACCATGGGGATCTACATCGATTCCACGCTCTTCAAAAACAAAGCCAAGCTATGGCTATCTTCTACGTCTCACTCACCACCAGTATAAGCCACGTTGCCCCACTACTATCGCAATACTTGTACCTGGACTGTGAACTCACTATTCTTTTGCCTGCACCTTAGTCCGACACTTTTACACCGCTGTGCCTTAATGTATGTAATTGCCTTAATGTATGCAACTGTGATTATAACTGCTGAATGCTCTGTAAATGTACTTCATGCTCCAAGATATGCACCTGGTTGCCCTCAGGCCTAGCGCGCTATACAAATAAAACAAATACAAATACAAATTTAGTACCTCATCTCCTCAAGGTTCGGATGAGTCCATGAATTGCAGCATGTTACCGGCACCCCCGTCCCCCTAATTAAGGGAAGCTATTAAAATCATTCTGCTTAAACCACACAAGCCACCTGAAAACATGGAGCGCATCACCCCTCTACCCTTGATTAAAACAGATTTTTTAAATGTTGTTCAGATACTGGTCAATAGGCTAATACCACACCAATTTTTTCCCCTCCTGATCAACGGCCCTGAATCTAAGTAATCTCTTCTGTATACTATCACATAGTGCTTCGCAAGTCAATGCGATCCCTGCCAACCTCGATGGTGAAAAGGCATTCGATTTAGCATCTTGCGACTCTTTTCAGTAATGGATTCTTTCTGTGTGGGGCGGCTTTGTTTTAGCATCCAGTTGCTGTATTCATTCCCTTTGGTAAGGATCAGTGCCACTGCATATAATCCCCTAATGTGTAACCTTATGGGCACACAACAGATGTGTCCTCGATACCCATTGGCGTATGCTTTTTATATTTAACCACTGCCAGAAACTATACAAGTGAAGCATGGACATTACAGCATACACATCTCAGGTCCCCCTGAAATTATATCTTCATACGCGGATGATACTTTACATGCACAGAACAGGCACAAATCTGCACCCTATTTCAAAATATATCAATACTCGGCTATCACATAAACTGGTCCAAGTCGAACTATTTCCATTAAAAGATGCCACTGCTCCACGTAAGATATGCTGTGATTCATGTGGGCTCCTAACTCTATTACATACTGTGAGAAACCTGAAGGTGTCTCACCCACCAGTCCCCGGGGATCCGTCATCCAGGTGGCCAGGACACAACCATCGCTTTTGGATCCAGTTCCTGCAAGTTGACCAGTGTGGGAAGATCACCTAAATGAGGGGTACTCAGGGAGTGGAAGTGGGACACCGAAGGGTTAGACGGGCATCCCCTTCCTTTTATCACCTTCTCCCTTCAACTCCCCTCGATCCCCACGTTCCCCACACACACACTTTCACGGACAGCTCACTGTGAGAGAAAATGGACTAACACCAGAGTCGTATACCTGACATCTCCAAACACAAGGGTCAGGCAATTACTGATAATTACACATACCTGTCTTTCATCACAATTCCCCACATCGATAAAAGGCGGAGCACAAAATCACACTCTGGCAAGGCAAATCACACGAGGAAGTAGCAGTTCCGAGATGGCAGTTTAACACGAGGAGTAAGATTGCAAGACCAGAAAGGGTCGCAAGGAGGGAATTGCCCTTAGCCTTTTCAGAGGAAGAAACCTGCTACTTTCACAAGCCCTTGAGTATCAAAAACATAAGACCGGGAATTAAAGCTGAAGAAAGGTGCATTGTGTGTCGAAGGTACCCGGGGCTCTCCCATTTCGATAGCTGAGGCGGGGAGGAGCAATTGCCGCTGTGGTACTGTCTTTTGCTCCTACAACAAAGCTGCTCCAGTAAAGTCAGCACAGCCGGTGAGTCGAGGAGACTGATAGCAGACCTGTCTGTGCTAGAACCAAGGTTGCAAGCAGCAACATTGTATGAAGAAATCTGCAAAGAACAGAGTGTAAGACATACGTGATGAGTGACGTGAATATAATTGAATATCCAAGGAATGACAAGGTAGATGCCATATACAGAGTAGTCCGGCGCAAAATGGGTGCTCATTTGAAGGTCTCTTTTAGGCATCCAACTGAGTATAAAATTGTGAACTGTGAAATCGAAGTGGTCCTGCAACAGGTAAAGCCAAACCCTGTGCACATTCGATAGTCATCAATAGCCAATACAAAATATAATTGGACCAAGCACGGCTGAGGGTGACTAATGGTGTAAAAGGGATCGGAGGCCAGTTGAGGGGGGGATGCGTGGTGTACCATGAGTCACCCGAGAAAAGATATTCGATAAGCACTGGAGAAGAGGATCTGAGCCCGGAAGAGGGGGATCCAGGGTAGAGTGAATCACCCAACTTGAATATCTGTAAAGGAACTTTTCGTTGTTTTGGTACATCAGGCCTTCTGAATCAAGAGACTGATAACTTAATTGGCCACAGAATGCCCTGATGTGTCCTGGCCACCTGGATGAACTGGAACTGTGTCCTCGTGCCGAAGAAGCCTAAGTGTGCTATGCTCGAGTGAACCACATTGTCCCTTGATGAGAAAGTGAAGGGAGGCCAACGGCCTGAACACCCTGAAAAAGAAAAAAAAAAAAAGTGAAAAAAAAAAAAGATTTCGATCATTTGACCTGTCGACCATTTTGATTCGACCAGTTGACCTACAACTTTTATGACCTATACTATTTGGTGGCCCAGGCACAGTTTGCGACGCACTAGTATGCGCCTTCCTCCATTTACCGGCATGTAGGAATAGAAAAACATGGAGCGAAACCACTGAACCTACCTTCTGTTATATTAAGTGACAAAGAGGACAATAGTAATACGTTTGATCTGATCCGTCAAACTGTCAACAATTGGTCTAGGCTGTTCTGGCAGCTGGGGGTAGGCACTCTATATGGTAGATGTGCACCCTGTTGGGGGTTCCGTAATATTACACGGTCACAAGACAAAAGTGTGCAAGCTAAATGTGATATGGAGGGTACACAAGTAATGGGCAACATGTTCTTTAATGGGCAATTTGTATCCCTGATAGAATTCACTGCTAACGTGGCCAAAATTCTGCAATACCATCGAATGAGAAAGGCCTTTAGGTGTAGATGGCCAAAACTCCATGAGGAACCTGAAACACATCCGGTGATTAACTCTACCAGCGCACCATTGCAGAATGGTGTCGGCACAATATGCCCAAAGCACCACAAAGACTTGTATACTCCTATTCGCAAACACTGTTCCGATTAGTAAAACTCGTAATGGCATTGAATGATAGTTGAATGCCTTTGCAAGTAATTGCAGAAAAATGGGCCTGGAAATAAACTTCCTCAAAACAAAATTCCTTACTGGGTCTAGAAAGGAAAAAACAGCTCCCCCTCTAGATCTAAACAACTTCAATAGAAATAGTTGACTATTAGGATTACTTGGGCATTAGATTAGACAAAAGAGGGCCCTGGGAAAAACAAATAAGGCTACATTAACCTACTCGGGACGTAGGGTACACTTTCTCCAAGAAATTTAAATTAATATAATTTATGGAGCAGAAAGATGTAGTCATACTAGCCTTGTATGCTTGGAGTTAGAGATGGACATCTTGAAAAAGATGCTTTAACTACCAAGAGTACTCCATCACAAACTAGAGAGAAATAGTTTAGCGTATGAAGCCAAACTAAAACCCCTTTTGTACTGGCACAAGCGAAGGACTTCAAACCACTTGGCAATATACCAGTGAGCTCTACAGATGTTCTTGTTCAGAATGGAGCGAAGAACCTGCCCTTGACTTAATATGTTCGAGACTTGGCATTAAAGCTGAACTTAAATATTGCCAATATGGCTGTAGATGTCAAGTCACACATACACAGAGGTATACAGATTGGCACTACAAAACTAGAATATCTACTAGAGTAGTGGAAAAGCATGATTGGCAAGATACTACGAGAACAAAATGTACTATGGCATAGAAAGGTATATAGGTTTTATGGAAGATGGAGAATTGAAAAATGTATATATGAAGTTTAGATTTGGCAATCTACCCATGGCAGCTTTTACAGAGAAGTGGACTGTAGGAAAACTAGATCAGTCTAAACACTATCAAACAGTAAGAGAATTTCTCCTACTTTCTAATCTTCTGTCCACTATACTCGAAGCTGAAAAGAAAATGTATTTTTCCAATCTACAGAAACCAGAGTATTACCATAGTAGAGGAGGCTGCATGCCTTTATGCTATGTGCCCAAGGTCAATAAAAAGAACTTGGTGGGCAAGAAAGATATTTACCACATAACCATTTATTATTATAAAATAGAAACTAGAAGAGCAGAGCATTTTTCAAACTGCACGGTAATGATTTATCAACTTTTTTAATGTGTATTTTGGAGTCGAAAAGCAATGAAGGAACAAGTTACTTACTTGTAACTTGTTCTCCAGCATGGGTCTGGCATGGATTCACATGCTCATGCATATTCCCCGTCGTCAGGCTGGGAATCCTCGATAAAGAAAAATCAGTATCAGTTTTGTTTCTGATCTGTCTTTCGTAGTAGTAACCAATCACTGATCTCTGCGTCATACTGACCACAGCCAATGACTGCCATCTCCCTAAGCCCCGCCTCTGGCAGCCATCTTAAGATTTGGTAGCACGTGAAGTGGCAGTATGACCAAGTGAAGAGCCGGAGAGGAGTAGGCGGGAGGGTTCGCATGTGAATCCATGCCAGACCCACGCTGGAGAACAGTTACAGGTAAGTAACTTGTTCCTTCTCCAGCATGGGGTCTGGCATGGATTCACATGCTCATGAATAAAAGAATACATAGCAGTACACACATGCACAACCACGGGAGGTGGCAAAGGCTCAACATTAAGCATTATATCCAAAACTCAACATTAAGCAATTCTTACCTCCTCACCAGGCTCACCTTAGGCGAACAGGTTGCGCAGCACTGCTTGGCCGACCCTGGACTCCTCCCTGGAATCCCGATCGATGCAGTAATATTTCATGAAGGTGTGAGTCGACCTCCACGTAGCAGCCCTGCAGATGTCCAGCAAGGGCACACCAGATAGGAACGCCGTGGTAGCTGCGATTGCTCTGGTGGAATGGGCTCTCGGACGGCCAGGCAGCGGTCGGTTTGCCAACCGATGACAGTACATGATACAGCCAGAGAGCCATCTGGAAATGGAAGCCTTCGAGAGAGCCTTCCCCTGATTGACAGGTCCAAAGTTCACAAAAAGTTGTGACGTCTTCCGAAAACTCTTCGTGCGGTCCACGTAGAACTTCAGCGCTCTAGCCACATCCAGCGAGTGCAAAGTCCTTTCAGCCGGCGACGAAGGCGACGGGAAGAAAACAGGCAACACCAAGGGTTCGTTGAGGTGGAAGTCCGACGGCACCTTGAGCATGAGGGAGGGGTGCGTCCTGAGCACTACCCTCGTGTCGTGAAAAGTCAAGTACGGGGGCTTGCAGGAAAGGGCCTGGATCTCACCCACCCGTCGTGCGGAGGTGATGGCCACAAGAAACGCTGTTTTCCACGACAAGAACTTCAACGGACCAGCGTGCAGAGGCTCGAACAGAGGTCCCATGAACTTGGGCAGCAGCACGTTGAGCTCCCACGCCGGGGCCCTCACCGGCGGGAACGATCTGAACAGTCCCTTCATGAATTCTTTCACCAGACGATGAGACCACAAAGACGTCCGTCCCGTGGTTCTGGTGTATCGGGAGATCGCAGCAAGATGAATCTTGATGGAAGCGTGCGCCAGTCCAGCGTCAGTAGGTACGGCAGAACTTGAGGAGCCGTAATCCGTAGAGGGTTAATCTTCTGTGCGTGGCACCAGACAGAGAACCTCTTCCATTTGTGTCCGTAGCATTTAAGAGTTGAGGACGCCCTGGCCTTTGCAAGAACCTCTCTGCAGTCGGCCGGTATGTCGTAACCTCCAAACTCTAACGCTGCAGGAGCCAGGCCTGCAAGTTCAGCGACTTCGGGTCGTGATGGAGGATGGCGCCTCCTTCTCTGGAAAGAAGATCCGCGTCCACTGGCAGCTTGATTGACGGGGACGCTGACAAGTCCAGAAGGTCCGGGAACCATATCTGCCTCGGCCACGCAGGTGCACCGAGGATCATCCTGCACCATGACCTCTTGAGCTGGTTGATGAGCCGGATCAGCAGCGGCAATGGAGGGAACGCATATAGGAACAGGCCCTCCCAGGGGAACGAGAAAGCATTGCCCATGCTCCTCGGCTGGGGAAACCTGCTGGCGAACCTCCGGCACTTGGAGTTCGTCGCGAACAGATCGATTTGGGGTGTGCCCCACCGTCGGAAGAGGCGGTCCACTAGATCCTGTCGTAGTTCCCACTCGTGGCACGAGCGCAGCTCTCTGCTGAGCGAGTCGGCGATGGTGTTTTTTATCCCTGCCAGATGAAACGGCACCAGAAACATCCCTTGGGCGACGGCCCAATGCCACAGATCCTGAGCCTCCTTGGACAGGGCTGGGGATCTGATACCGCCCTGCTTCCTGATGTAGAACATGGTGGTGGTGTCGGTGAAGATCCTCACCACCTTGCCCTTGAGGGACGGAAGAAAGGACCTGAGGGCCCAAAACACTGCACGGAGTTCCAGGACGTTGATATGGAGGGACTTCTCCGTCGGCAGCCAAAGGCCCCTCGCGTGCAGATTTTCGGTGTGCGCTCCCCACCCTTCCAGGGAGGCCTCCGTGGTCACTGTCTTCTGATGGCCCGGGGTCTGGAAGTCCATGCCTGCCGTCAGATGTGCGCGGGTGCCCCACCACCGGATCGCTCGTCGGAAGCTCTCGTCGAGTGTGATGCTCTCCTCGAAGCTGCCCGTCGTCTGGATCCAGCGAGCGTCCAGGAACTCCTGTAACGGGCGCATCCGAAGCCTGCACAGGCGGATGAGATAAATGCAAGAAGACATCATTCCGAGGAGGGACTTGATGGACCTCACCCTGGCCGCGTCCGCAACCAGCATCCGCTGCACCTTGCCCAAGATGGCCCTCGTCCTTTCCTATTATGGAGGCCAGACGCGCCACTGTGTCGAGCTTCGCTCCCAGAAACAGTGCGTCTTGAGCGGGCACCAGGTGGGACTTGGCGCAGTTTATGGAGAGTAGTTGGATGGTCCTCGCCGTGTGCTCCGCGGCGAGCTCCTTTGTCTTTGCTCGGATGAGCCAGTCGTCCAGGTAGGGGTAGACGTGGATCCCCTCCAGGCGCAGCCGCGCCGCCACCGGTGCGAGGCACTTGGTGAACACCCTGGGTGCCGACCTCAATCCGAAGGGAAGGGCTCTGAACTAGTAGTGACGCCCTTGGACCACGAATCTGAGAAACTTTCGGTGTCCCTCTAGGATGGGGATATGGAAGTAGGCATCCTCCAAATCCAACGACGTCAGGAAATCACCCTCCTCCAGTTGATCCAGGACGTGCTGGAGGGTGACCATCGGAAATTCTGTGCCTTGATGAATTTGTTCAGTCGTCGTAGGTCCAGAATGGGATGCCATCCTCCCGTCTTCTTCACGAGGAAGTATCTTGAGTAAACTCCGGAGCCCCGAAGCCTCTTTGGGACAAGCTCGATGGCGCCTTTCTTGAGCATCGCCTTTACCTCCAAGCGAAGTTGAGGGACGTGATGTTCCTTCCTGGCCACGGGGGGGTGGGGGAGGGGTGGGCGGGCACTTCTTTAGAAACTCGAGCGCGTGACCCCACAGCCGGTTCAGTCCTGCTTCGACGAGGCTTTGCCGCCTGGCCCTCTTTGGCGACGACGGTGGGGTCCGCTGGACTTGCCTCGTCCCCTGTAGGCTTCTTGCGATGCCGAACGGGCCGCTTGACGATAGGTGGAAAATCCGCCGCCGGAACCTTTGGAGGCACCCTGCTTGCCTCCGCCGCTCCGAAAGGGCGGCCGTCGTTGCTGGAGAACACCAAGAGCCCGGGCCGTCTCCGTGTCTGTCTTGATGGCTTTTTAGGGAATCGTCCACTGTTTTCCCAAACAGGTTTTTCCAGTCGAACGGCATGTCCAAGACTCTGGTCTGCACGTCCTGACGGAAGTCAGTTGCCTTGAGCCATCCACGCCGTCTAAGACACACGCCGTTGCCCAACTGGCGAAATCCAGTGTCAGCGATGTTCGTCGCTATCGTAATGGCGTGGTCCGACGCCACTTCTCCTTCCTGCAAGATCTCTAGGGCCTCCGCCCTCTTGTCGTCTGGTAAGAAGTCCAGCAGGGGGGGGCGACTTTGTACCACAACTCCCTGTCGTAGCGGGCTACGATAGCCAAGGCGTTGGCAGCCTTAATCGTCGTCGCTGCCGATGAGATGACTCTGCGTCCCATCGTGTCCAATTTCTTTCCCTCGCCGTCCGGCGGGGAGGTTGACGTAGAGGCCGATGCCCCCCCCGCTTTCTTCCTGGCCACCGCGGAGACCCCCCCCCCCCCCCCCCCCCCCCCCCCCCAAGTCCGGGGTCGGCTGTGCCCAAAGGCACAAGGGGGCCGCGTCCGGGACCCGGTACTTCTTCTCGTACCGGTCCCTTCTCGCAGGCGTTGTGGATGGGTTCTTGAGGAGGGCGAGACCCTCATCCCAGATATCGTCCAGTAGAGGTACAGCGAGGACCGTCTTCCTCTTGGTCTCGCGCCGTTGATAAAGGAAACCTTCCTTCTCTTCTTGGCAGAGCTGGAAAAGCTCAGATGCCCTGGCGATCATGGCATAAAACGATCCAATCTCGTCGGGCGGGGAAGCCCGGGGAGGAGGTGACGGGAGATCCTCATCGTAAACCTTGTGTCAGTCCCCGTATCATCCCCACGGGTCGCGGACGGGGAGGAGGGCTGAGCAGGGCGCGATGGTTGAAAAGGAGGTGGAGGATGAATCCTTCTTCTCTTAGGAGGGGGGCTTCCAGAAGGGCCTGGGCTCCGGGTCCCCCGTCGGGAGAGGTTCCTCCGTTGGTGGTAACGGCAATCTCGTCCTCATCTTCGAGCATAAGGACTGTATAGCCAACAAAATGGCCGCAGAGTTGTCTTGCGGCACTGGTTGAGGGGAGTCCGACGGGCGGTCAGGAGCCCCGTCGGCACCCTCGACGTTCTCGTCATCTCCTACGTCAGGGTCCCTCCCAACGGGCTGGTCTTCTTCCACGCCAACGCCGTGGCTTAAGACTTCGATTAGCTCCTCCTCAGAGGTTGAGGTCGAATCCACGTCGACCTCCTGCCCCCCCCCTTTTTCTTCTCCGTCGGAGGTTTCACAGGGGTCCTGTCGATGAGCATGAAAGAGGACTCCCTCCGCGGTGGCAGGGAGACTCTGGGCCCCGAGGTCGCCACCACTGGTGTAGCCTCCACAGACTGAGCCAGGGCCGCCGCGACTGTCGATAGAGGCCTTGGCCGGGTGGATTAAGGCTTTCACCACCTTAGGTGCGCGCTCACTGCCTTCTCCTTGGGGGGAGGGTCACCGCCTCGCTCCCCCTCCGATGGGGCCTTCGAGCTCGACCGGGGTCTCTCCAGGAGCTTCGCCGGGTGCTCGGCCTTACTCTTACCCGAGCCAGAGCGTTGGCTCGTGGTTGATGGCGCCGGGGAGGATGCGCCCTGCCTGGCGCCCGTAGAGTCCGACCGTTCGGCGCTCCCGGTGCCAGCGGACTCGCGGTGCTTGGCCTTCTGTTGGACCCCCGTCGCCGGGGCGCCCTCAAAGGTCTTAGAAGGCCGCTCGGACTTCTTCTTTTTCTTCTCGCCTGACGGGCTCTTCCCTTTCAGCCAGTTGGCGAGACGCAGATGGCGGTCCTTCATGGTCCGCTCTGACATATTGCTGCAAAACGCACAGTCCTTCTCCACGTGTGTCTTGTCCTCATGCAGGCAGTAGAGGCAAAGGGAGTGTTCGTCCTCCTTAAAGACATTCTGAAGCTGGCATCCAGGGCAGACCCTGAACAGCTTTCCGGGCGTCCAGCTTCCCTTCTCCTGGGCCATGATCGAGATGGGCCTGAGAAACTTCTGGAGTCCTCCAAAAGCGTGGCTCGACGAAATCTTCACCCTTGAGGGGCGTAGAAGAATCCGACACAGGTCCCAGTTGATCGGATAAAGAAACGGTGGAGCATGAGGCTCTTTTGACCGAAAAAGAGAAAGTTTTCCTAAGAAAAAGCGCGGAAAAAGCACTAAAGCTCGAGAGCAATAGCACAAGGATCCCAACACTTGAACGTGCGGTAAAAATCTGAAGATGGCTGCCAGAGGCGGGGCGTAGGGAGATGGCAGTCATTGGCTGTGGTCAGTATGACACAGAGATCAGTGATTGGTTACTACTACGAAAGACAGATCAGAAACGAAACTGATACGGATACTGATTTTTTCTTTACCGAGGATTCCCAGCCTGACGACGGGGAATATTCATGAGCATGTGAATCCATGCCAGACCCCATGCTGGAGAAACAAAAAAGCATCACAAGTTCGTTTGTGAAATGTTGTCCGAGATGTTGGAGTTTACTTTATCCAACAACTTTTTAATCTTTAATGGTAAAAGCAACAATCAAACCATGGGAGTTGTGATGGGGGCCAAGTATGCCCCCACTTTAGCGAATCTCTTTATGGGGCAACTAGAGATCATGCACGCACTAGCACCCAGTCTACATAAGAGTGAACATCATGTGGAAAAGGCTCATAGAAGATATTTTTGTCATTTGGGTGATTCAGTGCAGTTGGAATTGTTCTCTAATAAGGTGAACCTGAATCCATTTCATATAAAATTCAAATGTACTCAAAGTGCAGAGGATCACTTTCCTAGATCTAGAAATCAGGGTTATAGACAACAGAAAAGAGTAACACATACCGCAAAACAACAGAGGTCCACTCTTTGCTACTTGCGACCAATGGACACAAACATTGTGTTATCAAAAATATTCCCAAAGAGGAAATGTTGAGAGCAAAAAGGAATTGCAGTATTGACAAGATATTCAAACAGAAAATGAATCTCATCACCCAAAGATTCAAACAGAGAAGTTACCAAAAACAGCATGCTGCAGATGCCACCAGCATGGCTAGGGACAAGGAGAGGAGCACACTCCTAAGACCGAGAACATAACAAGGGACAGGGAATCTATACTCAAAAAACAATGGTATGTTTTTAGTGCGCAACAAACATACATTACATTAAAACGGACCAGATTTAGTATTAAGAAGAGCCCAAACAATAGGCCACATGATTAGCCCAAGCTACCTGGAATCTAAAACTGACCACCTAAGAATCTTGGTTCAAGCAATCATCTGGTCTCTGATTGCGGCACATGTAGTGTGCAAGTCTGCTTCAAATAGAGTCAAACATTCAAACCTACACCAATCAAAGTATAAATATCAAGGGATTCCTAAATTGTAAATCTTGGTATGAGATTTATATCAATTTCTGTACATGTAAAAAAAATGTACATAGGCAACACCAAACGCAAATTAAGATGGAGAATTCATGAACATACGAGTATTTGAAGAGTATACATTTTGCAGGGATAAGAAGATTTGAGCGGAATTTAAGATGGGACGACAAAGAATCGACGATGGAAGAAAGGAGGCAAGATGCATCTTTTAACTGAAAGCAATTGTGGATGGACTTCAAGATTTGGAGCTCAATGTATTTTTACATTAATAGCAAGATTACAGCCTGTACATCCATCTACATTTAACAAAGTGATTCACTGATGCTACAAGTTTGCTACCATGGCCACTAGGGCAGAGTTCTAGGTAGCACTAGCGCACTATTGGCAACGATACACCTGACTTTATTAAGAATGTGAGCGGGTGCCCTTGATGAGACTGCCCAGGTGCGCCCTGGGAGGTCAACCTTTAGCCATTTTCCAACATAATTGGCAAACGGCATTAAAACATCTCTTGGTACATGAATTTTGCTTTCAATTACTGCTCACATCACACAGATCTATTTCCAGCATTTACATACAGCATTTTTCATAGATTTTCATTGTGAAGATCTTACATTTTCACAGTAGTACTCATTAAGAAACAGTAGTTTTCATCATTGCTCTGTGCTGAATGTATTAATTGGGTGACCCTCATATCGCTCCTCACCCTGTTCAATGATATGTTCCAAGACCCCAGTCAAATTGTTAATGTATTTCTTTTAGAGTTGTCGTGGGCCACATATTAATGCTGCCTTAGAGTTCTTAGGGAGGCCATATTGCATTATTAATAATTGTTGGCTGTGTAAAATGGCAACTCAAATACTTTTAAGATTTGCTTCCAGCAGTTGCTCACAGCATTTTTCATAGATTGATTGTGACGAATTTTCATTTGCCTCACATGAACTTTGCGCTAGAGCACGTAAGCAGGCCATCCTGAATTTTCAAGATTTGTTTTTCCATTTAAAATGGCAGTTCTTGATCGATTATACTCATAAGGTTTAAGTTTCTATAAGAACAGACGTCGTCTAAGTTGTGACCACCAAGCAGCATTTTCTAGCACTTTGCTCAACTACAGCTCTTATGGATTCATCAGGCAGCCAAGATGGAGCCCAGTTTTGAGGTCCATCGATGTCATCTTGGACTATAGTTGGTCCTTTAGGTTTACCCACATTTTCTACGTGCCACTGTGCTTGGTTAATCCTGCATCTGAACCGGCTCACGACATACACAGAACTAACATCCATCGCTGGAGACCAGCTGATCCATATAAATTGGTAATGAACGGCTCAATTAGAAACAGTGTACTTTTAATCAAAAACACTGGCCTCATTAGTCCAACTGGTACCAGACCATTCATGCGATTGTTTCTTTTTGACAACAGCGGTTTCCCAGCATTATCAGGCGTTCAGGTCGCATGTTGGTTTCTTGGTTCCCTTGATTTCAAACACGGAACTGCACGCAACCAACTTTTAATCAAAAGACACGAGATTCCAAGTTACCAAGCATGTGTAGGTGACCAATTATCAGGAGCCTTATTAAGTTGCTAGTCTTTTATTCTCAACAATCTCAGTGGCCTTTTGGTGCACTCGTTTTCTGACATTTACAATACCTTGTCATTTATCCTGAAGTGTTCATATTGTCAACCTTACAAAAAAAAATTTTAACATTAAAAAGGGGAACAATTTGAATTAGAATTTGGTCAGTACCTTAAAATGTGAAGCATGCACGCCAACTTGGGAGTACCTTGCGCTACAGGTTATCTTTCTGCTTTGTTTATCTTGAAACTGATAGTGGCAGCGGATGTTATGCAACTGTTCCGGTTGACCGTTATTTAGGGGAATCCTATCACCAATATAGCCTCTTGCTATTTCAATTTCCTTGGGAATTGTTTTACGTCAGCATGATCATGAAACCTGGCATTTCAGCACAGAGTTTAAAAGCATGCACACATTGAACACGATATCACAGGTTGACTGTAGTCTTGGGTGACCCTCCGCACAGCACATCTACGGGGCTCCTACTAGCGTGCAATATTTTCTCTGCACTCTTAAGTAACATATCAACAGTATGTTTTTCATTCTGAAAACCTTTTTAGAATAATCAGGCGATTGCCATTTTGTTATAATTTGACATTTGTTTCTCTTCGTTTGTCCTCCATCGCACTTCTACTCTTGATTTGTGTATATTTGAAATGGTGTGTGCAATGTCTTTGTGGTGTGTTTTGTTCTGACATGACCGTCAAACGTTAGTATCATTTGTTTTTGAGTTCAATGGTTATAGTTTCTCACAGTATTACTAACACCACCTGAAACGCAATGTATAAATGGAATAGGTGTTTTTATGTAATTTAATGAGCCGTCTCCCCTCAGGAACGGGATATAGCTTGAAACACATGTCGGCTCACTTGTTATGAATGTTTGGCTTATCTGTCACACAAAAGGTTAGTTATCTTCAATAAATTGATTGCAGTAATCAATAAAACCATTTGGTTTATTTCAATCCATATTGAACTACACCACTTCAATTGTGTTCAGCGCACTAGAAACCAGATTTTTTTTTGTTCATGTGAAACAAGGTTATTTACACAGTTATGGATGTGTGAAAACCAGATATTCAAGAAGATACTCCGACGACAAAGATGAACAGCTGTGGTCTACTTTTCAAAACTTTGTCAGATGATCAATATATCCGTTGACCAATAATGAACTTTTATACAATATTGTTTATGTAAAGATATTGGATATTGAGCATGCCTGTATAAAGGATGTGTTCTGCGAGACGTAGACAAGCTCATATGATGCTCCCATCTTCTACTGCAATTTACTCTTGAGATAACCCGTTTACTTGTTAAAACATGTACTCCCATATTCAAAGTTCAAAAGCACTTACGCCACAGATACCCCTACTCATTTCAGGGGAGCAGGACATGGTCTAGTTTATTAAAATATGGAACCACAGAACACTTACCAGCAGAGCAGAGTAGACAACTTGAGGATTCGGGTGATCCAAAAACAAAATGAGGCCTGGCAGACATCCCTGATCTTGCACAATGGCTCGTCTATTTAGAGGGTCAGAAGAAAGATCTCGCAGCTGGTTAACCACTGCCAGTGCATCAGGCTCCCCACTCATGTTAAGTGTGTTATTTCCTTATGACATACACATGGAAACCCTGTTTAAAAAAATAAAAAAGAGAAAGACTTCATATGAGCTATGTTTGCTTAAAAACACAAAACCTACTGACAAACTCATTATCAGTGCAATGGCAGCATCTCCTCGTCCCAACCTGCCTTGCCTAAAGTACTTTAGTGGCAAATTTACAAAAAAGTTATTACAAAAACTATGCGTGGCAACACACAAGTATTTGGCCTGCAGAGTCCCCCATCTGTCATGTTTCACTCACTCCAGTTTTAAAATCTAAACTACAATTTCAGCTGTTTAGAGCATGCATGTTTTCACTCATCAATTCAGAATTATGTCAAGACCGGAGGCTCACATTATGCTTCTCTTTCTTTATTGCAACATATGAAGAAAGCTGAGCAGCAAGTATTTTGGTGCCTCTGACCGCAAGTAATATGCATAATAAAGGTGCACCAAAAATATTAATAAAACACATGAAAACAGACTCGGTCCATAAGTGTCTCGGGGAGAAAACAAAAACTACATGTCGCAGGAGACTTCCCTAGAGTTCATCCAAGAGGTCACCAACATGTGACATCAGTCCTCCAATAGATATGTAGATATCCTCAAACAATCCTGAACATGATGCAACTTCCTCTTTCTTTGCTGCTCACAGCAAGAGATGAACAAGTTACTTCTTACCTTGTAACGTTCTTTCGACGGGATGTTCCTCCAACGTATTCCTCATCTTAGATATCTCCTTCCAGCTCTGCTGGCCTCGGAAAAAAAATTCTCTCTAGAGGGCGCTGCGCGTCGACGTCCTCCGAGTCGATGTCCCTCGACAGCCGCCGTATCGACGTCATGCTGCCTATAAAGGCTGCGCGCAGCGTCCGTTGCTCAGTTCCGTTTTGTAGCCCACAATAATACTTTCTGGACTAAACTAATCATCCTGAAGGAGCGTAAGCTGCAACAACAAGGGAAGTAGAACTGCGGGGATGGATGGGAGGGTCGATGAGGAATACGTCGGAGGAACATCCCGTCGAAAGAACGTTACAAGCTAAGAAGTAACTTGTTCTTCGAAGGGACGTATTCCTCATCTTAGCTAGGCTCCCATAGCAGTATTCTATTATTGGAGGAGGGAGTACTGACTTCACGCTGTCTTCTATTGATGAATAGAATGCAGTACAGCCCTTCCAAACCTAGTCTCTTGACTGGAGGAGGAATCCAAATTGTAAAAACGTGTAAAGGTATGGACAGACGACCATGTAGCGGCCGCACAGATGTCTTTAACCGGCACGCCTCTTTTGAGAGCCGATGAAGCTACAATACCTCTGGTCGAATGAGCCCTAAGGTTTTGAGGGGGCTCTTTCCCTGCCAGTTTATAACATTCCAGAATGGCTGGAATGATCCATCTGGAAATGGTCTGCTTAGTTATTGGTAACCCCAGCTTGTGACCTGCGTAACCTACAAACAGCTGGTCTGCCTGTCTTATCCTGGCTAGTCTACTGATGTAAAAACTTAAAGCCCTCCTAGGGTCCAGCCTGTGTAACCTCTCTTCCTCTTTCCCCGGGTGAGGAGGAGGATAGAAAGATGGTAGGGTAATCTTCTGAGTGATATGGAATTCAGAAACCACCTTTGGGAGGAAATTAGGCTTCACTTGCAGGACAACTTTGTCTTTGTGAAATATTGTGTGAGGGGGTTTACAAGAAAGAGCTTGTAATTCGCTCACCCTTCTAGCAGATGTAAGTGCTATTAATAAAACAGTTTTAAGGGTAAGGAATCTTAACGAACAAGAATGGAGCGGTTCGAAAGGTGTGCCCATCAGGAAAGTTAGTACTAAGTTTAAATCCCATAGGGGAACTTGGAATGGTCTTGGGGGATAAACATTGGTTAACCCCTTTAGAAACTGTATAACCAAGGGTAATTTGAAAAAGGATGGTTCTTCCGCAGTGCGCTTAAAGATGGATAGCGCTGCGAGATAGCCCTTAATGGTGCCAACTTGAAGGCCTGAATTTGCCAAATATAGTAGGAAGGACAAAACCATTGGTGTACCACATGAAAAAGGGTCGATATTCTGTTCTCTACACCAGCTGCAAAATCTGTTCCAACGGCAGCGGTATAAAGACTTTGTTGCTGGCCTCCTTGCCGAAAGCAACACCTCCATAACATCATCAGGGAGGGCCCAATCCTTGTACCTCAGCCTTTCAGAAGCCAAGCGTGAAGGCTGAGGGTTTTGATGTCTGGATGGAGAACCTGACCTCCCTTCTGTGAGAGTAGGTTCTCTCTGAGTGGAAGTCGAATTGGAGGGCAGATGGACAAGTCTAGAAGGTCCGGGTACCACGTTCTCCTGGCCCAATCCGGGGCAATTAGGATCATGGTTCTCCGGTATCTTCTCAACCTCCTGATCATTTGAGGAATGACAGGGACCGGTGGGAACGCGTACAGAAGCGGAAACTCCCAGTCCACTATGAACGCGTCTCCCAGAGCTCCTCTCGGGGGAAATTCCCTTGAGCAGAACAGGTCGCATTTCCTGTTTAGGCTGGTGGCGAACAGATCTACCTGAGGGGTTCCCCAAAGGGCGAAGATCTCTTGAAGGACTTCCTGAGCTAGTTCCCACTCGTGGGAGACTGTGCTCTGCCTGCTCAGAGCATCCGCTGTCAAGTTCTTCTCTCCGGCTAGGTGAACTGCCGATAGAGAGATTCCTTCTTGGATTGCCCAAAAACAGAGCTGCATCGCCTCTCTGCACAGGGGTAGTGATCCTACGCCTCCTCTTTTGTTGAGGTAATGCATGGCCACCGTGTTGTCCGTCATTATCAGGACGTTCTTCCCTTGTACAGCTGGCAGGAACGCCTTCAGCGCAAGTCTGATGGCTCTCAGCTCTAACAGGTTGATATGTAGTCTAGACTCCGATGGAGACCAACGACCGCTGATGGTCAAGTCGTTGGCGTGGGCTCCCCACCCCGTGAGTGAGGCATCCGTGACTACTGTTATCTCCGGCCAGGGTTGCCAAAACTGTTCTCCTTTCAGAATGTTCTCCTGACAGGCCCACCACTGAAGGTCTCGAGCCACCTGAAGAACCTGAAGAAGATCTGTCATTCTCCCTGAGAATTGTGACCACTGAGTCCTCAGTGCCCACTGGAGGGATCTCATTCTCAGGCGAGCCTCTGGCACTAGGAAAACACAGGATGCCATGAGGCCTAGCAATTTCAAAAAGTCGAAGGCTGGGAGACGTTGGGCATGTTGGAACTTGGTAACCATCTGTAGAATATCTTGAGCCCTCACCTCTGGTGGCGAGGCTTTTCCCAGGGAAGTGTCCAGGATCGCTCCTATGAACTGGAGTCTCTGCGATGGTATCATTTGTGACTTCTTTAAATTGAGGGAGAAGCCGTGTCTGTGAAGGAAGTGGCACACGGGATTTAGCTGGATCTGAGCTTGTTCCGAAGAAGCAGCCCTGATCAACCAATCGTCCAGGTAGGGGTAGACGTGAATCCCTTCCCTCCTTAGACTTGCAGCCACTACCGACATTAACTTGGTGAAGACCCTCGGGGCGGAGGTCAGCCCAAATGGCAGCACTCGAAATTGATAGTGAGAGTTGCCAATTGCGAACCTCAGGTATTTCCTGTGTTTGAGATGGATAGGCACATGGAAATAGGCGTCCTGAAGGTCCAGAGATACCAACCAGTCCTGGAACTGAAGGGCCTGGAGGATCTGAGAAAGAGTGACCATCTTGAATTTGTCTTTTCTGAGGACTTTGTTCAATTCTCGCAAGTCCAAGATGGGTCTCAGTCCTCTGTCTTTCTTTGGAATGAGAAAGTAAGGGGAGTACCAGCCCTTGTTCCTCTCCGCTACAGGTACCGGTTCTATGGCACCTTTCTCTAGCAGGTCCAAAATTTCCTGCAAGAGGAGCGGATCTGGAGCTTTCTGAGAGCTGATCCCCGGTGGATGACTCTGAGGTATACGTAGGAAAGGCAGGCAGTAACCTTGGGCAACTGTTTCCAATGCCCAAGCATCTGACGTGATAGCCTGCCATATCGCCAGATGTTGAGTCAACCTGCTTCCTACAGGTGTCCTGTGAGGGAAGTCCTCAGAGTGGTTTTGGGGCGGCTGATGCAGATGCCGATGGTAAAGAGGCACCTGCTGTTGCTGCGGCTTTTGAATATCTACCCCGTCCACCTCGGGTAGTTCTTCTTTGTCCCCTTTGAACCGGACGTCCTCTACCTCTTCCGAATGCGGAGTAGAAGCGAAAGGACTTGCCCCTCGCAGAGGTTCCTGTGGGACGAAAAGGAGTCTGACGGATTGCAGCTCCTAGGGATTTAGCTGCTGCTTTTGAAGTTTGCAGTTTCTCTAAACTGTCATCCGCCTTTTTCCCGAACAAAGAAGAGCCATCGAATGGCATGTTCAAGAGCCTGGCTTGCACATCTGGGGCAAAACCAGACTTTCTCAACCAAGCGAATCTCCTGGTTGATGTACTTGCCGCCATTGCTCTGCTGATACTGTCAGCCGAATCAATGCCCGTCTGGAGGGATTCGCAAATAGCGTCTTTACCGTCCTGTATAATATTCAGGAACACATCCCTTTCTTCTCCCTCCGGGATGCAGTCAGCCGCTGTAGAAGCACACTCCCAAAGTGTATGGCTGAACCTAGCAAGGGTGCAGGTAGCATTAACAGATTTTAACGCCATGCTACATGCTGAAAAGACTTTCTTTGCCATAGCATCATATTTTTTATCATCCCTGACCTGTGGGACGGTAGGATAAGCTGTCTTGACATCGGTAGAGGATGCTGCCTGTACCACCAGACTTTCTGGGGATGGGTGTTTAGACAAAAACTCCGGGTCTGTAGAAGATACCCTGTACTTTGTAGACAGTTTTTTATTTACTGCTGGTACGACATCTGGGGTTTCCCAGTTTGTCATGATCTTCCTCTGAAGAGCTTTATGAAAAGGCACCACAGGATCCTCCTGTGGGCCTTTGTCAAGAATATCCGTGAGGTCATCTTGTTGGAAAGATTGTGAAGGTGCAGACCACCCCATGAACTCTGTGATCCTGGCCATTAAGGCTCTATAGGGGGTTTCAGCATGCTCCCCCGGGTCTGGCCTAGCAAACTCCACCTCAGGGGAAGTGTCTAACCCACTTGCCTCATGTAAGGAGGCATGAAGATCCTTTAACCTGCGTTCTTCAGAGGAAAATTCCTCTCTAATTGGGGTTACAGGTCCCTGCAACTCAAATGTGTCTTCCTGTTCAGACAATTCTCCCTCTTCCAAAATTGAGGACATAGTTCTCAATTGTTCTGAACTCATAAAGGGAGTAAATCCCATTTCCAAGGCAGAGGGTGCCGAACTTGTCATTATCGGCCTCGAAAACGTCGATGTCGTCGACGCCGAAGGCAAAGGCTTCGAACGTGGCGTCGAAAACAAAGGCGAAGACCTCGACAGAATTGGAATTCTACTCGACAATCTCGAAGCCATCGACGTCGAGGACCTGGGGATAGTCACTGGGTGTGTCGTAACCGTGACTTTTCTTGGCGTCGACGCCCGTGTCGAAGCTGGCGTCGAGTCGACAGACCCGTGTGTCGAAGGTCCCTTCGACAACGGCGTCGAAGACACCGACCTCGGCGTCAACGGAACCCTCGTCGACGGAACCTTCGAGGAAGGTTTGGAGGTCATAGTCCTACTCGAGGGTTCGAAACGCGCTCGAGAGGTTTCCTTTGCCGGGTACTGCGACTCGCGGCGTTTTTGACCTTCGGGTCTTTCGACCAGAGCATCGCTCTCGGCAGTCTTCGAGGGGGTCAAGGCCGCTTTCTCGAAGACGCTCATCATATTTTTGCGGAATTCCTCCCATTCAGCCCGGGAACTATGTTTCGTGGGGCAAGGGATTCTTTTTGGCAAAACAGAGGAAGAGGAAGACAGAGAAGGGCATCTTCGACGTCTCCTCTTCGAGTGCTTCGATCTCGAGGAGTGATGGGACCCCCTCCGAGACCTGGAGCGCGAATGGTGACGAGGAGACGAGTGTCTCGACTTCGTCAACGAAGAAGCAGCTTTAAAAGTCTTACCTTTCTCCAGCTTCCCCCTACGCTCCTTCAGAGCCTTAGCTGTCATGGACATACAGTCCTCGCATTCCGAACAATGGTGTTCAGCTCCCAAACACCACAGACAAACTCTGTGAGGGTCAGTCAGCGACATCTTTTTCCCACAATCTCGGCATTTTTTTAAGCCGGATCGAGGAGTTGTCGGTTCCGACGAGGAAGCCATCGAGTACGGATCGAATAACTCGAGGTAAATATGGATTAATCTGAGAAGAACTGAGCAACGGTATTCCGAGGCACTGAGTAAGCGCGGAAAAACGGAACTGAGCAACAGACGCTGCGCGCGGCCTTTATAGGCAGGATGACGTCGATACGGCGGCTGTCGAGGGACATCGACTCGGAGGACGTCGACGCGCAGCGCCCTCTAGAGAGAAAATATTTTCCGAGGTCAGCAGAGCTGGAAGGAGATATCTAAGATGAGGAATACGTCGGAGGACACAATCCCTTTGAAAAGTACATTTCATGTTCAGCACCATTTATGACGTGTTTGCATAGTTTTATATCTGCATTACCTCATTGGATTTGATATGGTTTACTATATTGCTGCCATTCTTTAACGTTTGTCTCGTGCTTATAACTGATTCCTTTCCGCTTTGCGGCGCAGTTATTTGTTTTGTCATTTGTCTCTGATGCCAGCTGTTTGCTGCTGGCGTCGGAGAAAGCTGAAACATACAAACTTCCTGTTCGTTTCTCTTCAGATTGCTCTGTTCAGCATTCGGAGCGTGTCCAACTAAGGGTCTTGCGCACTCTTATGCTTGCTTCCCCAGCCCGGCATACTTCCTCTTGGGCTCGGGGAAGCAGTCGCAGATCTTGTTTTGCCCACGGCGACGCCAGTGACCACCAGCGGGAGTTTGCGCTCTCCTCTTGTCCTTTCCTCAGCTTTCTGGCGCTCGCAAACACATTTCCATCAGATATTATAACGGATTTGCGAACGTGAGCGCCAGAGGCTACCTGCAGCAATTTCTGCATTCAGCTTAGCTAAAAGAACATGTAAAAAAAAATTTAAAAAATTAATAGTAAGAGCTAAGGACAAATAGAAGCCCGACAGCGAGAAACATCTCAACTTCATTGTTCTTACTGCTGGGCTAGAAAAGACGTTCAATAAGCCCAAAGGGAAAAAAATAAAAAATAAAAAAGGTGTGACAAAGGTGCAATATAAAGACCATGGCAGCTCAGTACTCCCCTCAGGCAGATCAAGGCTGGTCCGAGTGTGAGGAGGATACATGTTACATTGATGAAGTGGCAATGGCAAGAAGCCTTCAAAAAGGTGCTGGGATCTTCTGTTGAGACCAGCCTTAAAAAGGCCATATGAGAGATGCTCCTGCCTTTGCAGCAGCGCCTGGACACTATGGAGGAGCGCATGCGAAAGACCACCACACCAGGGAGAAAAAAAGACCCCAAAACGAAATAACCTTTCAGAACGGGGATGTATTCTGGCTCGTAAGAGCAAAGACTCTGACCCCCTCCCCCCCCACGAGACAGCCAGAAGCAGCCACCGCTGGCGTATCGGACGCCTTCTCCAGGCTTAAATAGCCTTTATGAATAGGAAGGAAAGCCCTTCCCATGATGGACCCTCTTACCTAGAGGAGGAGAACAAGGGTACTAGACCCTCAAGCCCAGAGGGAGATAGACAGAGCACGGACGATGAGCAAGGCAGAGAGGTGTATGATAACGATCACTCCCACACCTCTTCAGATTAGGACATTCCAACCGTGGGTTCAAGACCCTCAACCTCAATGATTGCGGCAGGCCCCATCTCCAAGAAGACAGCCGTGGGAACAGTCGACTTCAAAGGGGATGTTTATGCCCGAGGATCTAGTACATCCTAGATCCACTGACTGGGAGCCGTCGTCTAAGACGACGGAATATACCTTGGCCAGACTGCGCAAGCGCCTCGACAAAGATCAGAGCCAGACTACGGCCCGAATGCACCCGGCCAGAAATCCCAGGCACGGTGGCTCTAACTCCGGAGCTAGACTCCAGAATGATACCATTTTTGCCCAGAAATGTGAAGGATCCAAGAAAAGGCATTGACCGCGCATGGGGGTCCCGTCAGGACAAAGTCATGGACGTCACTGGTCCACTGGCAAAAATCTTGGACCTAGCGGAAGCAGCCATCGACACAGACGACCCCATTGACCCGGTGATTCTCTCGGGTTGGGCTCAACGAGCTCTCTGTCTACTGGGAAATGCCAACTGTGCCATATCAGCCGAGTGTCGAAAAGGCATCCTGTTTAAAATTGACGCCAAGTTGAGTGAGTTAGCGGACACAGAGTCCAGTGCCGCTGCCCAGGGCTTACTTTTCAGGGATCCCTTTATGAAGGAGATGTCAAAATGTGTCACCACCTTCACTGCATTGGACAAAGCTCAGGCCTCCATCAAAAGAGTCTTCGCTTCAAAATTTTCTCCAGGGCCAGACGAGGGCGCTCCTCCGGCCGGTATTCTTTCGATAGAAGACCTCAACACTCCAAGGACCAGCACAATGCCTGGCAAGATCGCAGTGACACCTTCTTTCCTTCAAGAGGGCGTGGAAGAGGTCATGCCTGGACAAGAGCCGCAAGATATCCGGCCCAGCAACAACCCTCAGGTCAATGTACTCCTAGCAGCACCGTAAACGCCCATATGAGGGAGGTTAGCTATCTTTGCGAGAGCTTGGGATACCTTATCAGGGGATGCTTGGGTCGGGGACGCAGCTCAAGGTCTGCGCCTAGAGTTCTTCGCGCAACCCTTTCAAGCCCGTCGCCCCACCCCATTAGATAGCGAGATGCACCGCTTATATCAGAAGCAAGCGATTCGCCCCTGCTCAAGCCAGGGCGGTTTCTTCAGCCCCATAAAGCAGAAGGTGCGGCCGGTGATAAATCTAAGAGCTCAACGATTTTATCGTCTACTGCCATTTCAAGATGGAAGGAATCCACATGCTCAGGGACATCTTGAGACCGAACGAGTGGCTCATGCGTCTGGATCTGAAGGATGCTTACATCGCAGTGCCCATACATCAGGCACACGCAAGTTATCTGAGGTTCTAATGGGGACACCGAGACTGGGAGTTCACAAGTTTACCTTTCGGGCTCTCCTCAGCACCTTGGGCTTCTACCAAGCTTCTAAGGCCTGTAGTAGCTCATCTAACAGAACAGGGCTTCCGGCTAATAGTTTATCTGGATGACATTTTCATGGCTCAATCAAGCGCTGGTAGAACAGCAGACCAGGCTGGCCATAGACTTGCTACACAGTCTCTGCTTTCTCAAACTGGGAGAAGTCAATTCTTTGTCCATCCAGGAATCTAGAATTTCTGGGGTTCTTAGTGGATACCCAGAATGTGCAGCTCTGTCTCCCGGCAGCCAAGATACACTTCACCCGACAGGAGATTTGCAGACTTCTGCAGAGGAACCTAATTTCTCTTCGAGAACTAGCAAGAGTAATAGATCTATCTTCTTCCATCCAGGCGATATTTCCTGGTCCCCTTCACTACCGAGAACTAAAGAGGCTGAAAGGCCAACACTTAAGGTGCAGCCTCTCTTACTCCCAGCGCCTGATACTTCACAGGCGAGAACCGAGCTCAACTGGTGGCTTACGCACATGGAAGCCTGGAACAGCAAAGCCATCTTCAGATCCACCCCAGATATTGTCATCGAGTCAGATGCCAGTCCCTCTGGTTGGGAAGCGAGATGTGGCTCACTATCCACGGGAGGGACTTGGTGTCCCCAGGAGCTACAGATGTATATAAACTGCCTGGAGCTCCTCGCGGTCTGCTCTTTTGCCAGAGACAGAGCGAGTTGCTGTATCTTGCTGAAAATGGACAACATTACAGCAGTAAGACGCAATCATCTGGGTGGTATCATATCACGTCCACTAGCGGAACTGGCCAAAGACTTATGGCATTTCTGTCTGGAACACCGGATCTCTGTCACAGCAGAATATCTCCCGGGTCTCAGGAACATGGTAGCAGACTGGCACTCCCGCCATTACACCAACTCCAGCGACTGGAGGCTCAGAGACATCTTTCTCCGCCTCCAACAAGTTTGGGGACCCATGTCCAAGGATCTCTTTGCCTCCCGCCTCAACACCCAGCTGCCAGTGTTTTATAGCTGGAGACCAGATCCAATGGCCTCGGCGACAGACGCATTTCTGCAGCTTTGGACAGAAGAAATTCACTATGCATTTACCCCCTTTACCATGATAGCGAGGACCCTGGCAAGGGCCGTCGGGAGCAGACAGAGCTGGTCCTCATAGCCCCAGTCTGGACCTCTCAGAGCTGGTATCCAGTTCTTCTGGAACTTCCTACAGATTTTCCAATCCTTCTACCCCCACTTTCCAGATCTTCTATTGGGTTCGCTAGGACAGCATCACCCCCTGCTCCTCTGCGAGTCTCTGACCCTGACAGCTTGGAGGATTTCAGGTCGAGATGGAGAATTCCAGATATGTCGCTCAAGGCGATCAGTCTCATCGAGGGAGAGCTGGGCCCCCGCTACCTTAAGAAGATACTCCAACTCTTGGAGCGCCTGGAGGACCTTGCTGCCAGGGCTGAGGTTTTCACCCGGTTTCAGCAGCTATAGAAGAAATTCTCAATTTCCTGGCCTCTTTGGCAGAAAGAGGCCTCACCTACAGGACAGTCAACGCCTACCGCTGGGCAATTTCTGCAGGCCACGACCTCGTCCAAGGGGCCCCAGCAGGTGAACATCACCTTGTTTGCAGATTGCTCAAGGGTATTAGGCTTACAGTGCCGCCTCCGTCCCGCTACAAGCTTTGGGACGTCAATAGGGTAATCTGTTTCCATCATGGCCACATAACGAGTAATTATCACATACGGCCCTCTCTGGCAAGCTTACTATGCTGCTCTGCTTGGTCTCTTGCAGGAGAGTTTCGGACGTCAGAGCTCTAGACCTAGCAGGCAAGACCTTTTCTCCTCACGGTATTGTTTTTCACATACACAGAAGAACTAAATGTGATTCAAGAGCGATATCTTATCCCGCTTTTAGGGAGCAGCCCAAGCTTTGCTGGTCAGATGTTTGAAGACCTACGAAGAGTTAACAGCTCCCCCTCAGAACTTCTCCTAGCTGTCAGCTACTGATAGCTATGCGCAAACCACACAGAGCAGTTTTCGCCCCTACATTAGCACACTGGGTGCATTGGACTCTAGCGCAGGCAGGGATAGACACTTCACTTTGGCGCCCACTTCGTGAGAGGGGCCATGGCCTCCAAAGCTTTCCAAGTCGGTGTCCGTTTAGAAGACATGAGGACGGCTGATTGGGCAGGCGATTCAATCTTTAAGCAGTTCTAGCTGAAACCGGTAGAGCAGCCTGCATCGATCGCGGTAAGTAAGCTTTGAATGAGCATAATGTGAGCCTCCGGTCTGGACATCGAATAAAGATGTTCCATAATAACTTACTAGAAAGTCTTAATTCTATTAAAGACACGGAGGCAAGCATTATCCCACCTGGCGCGAGAAAATAGCGGTGCGTATCACACGAGAGCAATTATGTGCATTGCTGGGGATTATTGATGATTTGAAATTTGTGTATGTTTTTCAGAACACCACACTGATTTTCTCTCCCACCCCACAAGGGGAACTAGGGTTGTCATACGCATGAAGTAATCCTAGTCATTTATTTCTTGACAGCGCCTGCAGACAAGTCCGTCTGACCTTCAACTCGACCCAGTCTCCTTCCATAAGATGGCTACAGTTGCAATTCAATCTACCGGTTTACGGACAGCCAAGTTCGCAGCCTCGAAAGAGGAAGTTACATCATGTTCAGGACTGTTTATGAGGATATCCACATATCTATTGGAGGACTGATGCCACATGTTGGTGACCTCTAGGATGAACTCTAGGGAAGTCTCCTGGGAAAATGACTTTTTGTTTTCTCCCCGAGACACTTTTTGACTGAGTCTAATGTTTTCATGTGTTTTGTTAATAATTTTGGTGCACCTTCATTATGCATATTACTTATTGCGGTCAGGGGCACAAAAATACTTGCTGCTGAGCTTTCTTCATATGTTACAATAAAGAGACGCATAATGCTCGCCTCCATGTCTTTAATAGAATTAAGACTTTCTAGTAAGTTATAATGGAAAATGTTTCTTAGATGGTCTTTCAGTTACTAAAGTTTCCCTTATCACACAGATACTATGGGAATACATAGAATCAAAGCTCGTAGATGTGGGCATCTGAAATACTCAGACTTCACTCTCGATTTTAAAAAAAAAGAAAAATAAATACACTTCCGCAACTCTAAACAGTATCTCCAAATGTTATTAACAACAAACATGCGGTTATAATTTTGCTAGTCTCTTGTCAAAGCACTGCTTAGCAAATTATTGAGCAAACCATAAAATTGTTGGTTCAATGCAATTCAATGTTTTACCCTCATTTCAGAAGATTCCTAGTGAATATCAATGACACTTATTTGCTCAAGTCATTAAGTAGTATTATCTTTAACCAAATGCAAATATTGGACGTGGTCTGTTCTTGAGAGTAGATTAGATTTATGCAAACCTGAATTTTCACAAGCAGTTATTTAACAATCCAACATTTATATTTGATTCGTACCATCTAAGTTCCTCTCTAGGATGTTGAAAGAAATACCTAATGGCTCAGATTAAAAAAATCAAATAAATAATAAACTACGAGAAAGTGCACAACAAGGTTGTCAACGTAGGTGCAAAATAATAAAAAATAAATCACAAATACACAGAGGCTACCATTCCATCTTGTTATTGTAGAAGCTACAGATGCCGGACTCAATTAACCATTACCAGATCACCTCTTGTTGAGTTTCAATTGAAAGGGCCCCTCATGCAAACGGACCTGTTCACAAATACAGGAATGTATTAACTTCAGGGCTTTCTTCTCAAACTATTTAAATGTATGCTCCAGTTCCTTACAAGCACCTTTGCAAAAATTCATATTGAACAGATTAATACGAAACAGAATCATGTATACTCAATACATGTATAATAGACCATGTAGAAATTAGAACTATAAAAAAATAAAAAAATAAAATTAAAAAGCATGCAATTGACTGATTTGCTTTATTTTTTCTTGCTCATTTTCTCATCTACCTTTATTGGCATATTTTCAATTGTGTGAGCTGGTGCGCAAATGCTTGCTAGTCACCCCAGCCGGTGATGACAGTTGCGCAACCAGAGGGGGAAGGAAAAACTCATCTGGGAGGGGGTGTGAGTGCTGTTTTTTTTAGCGCAAAAGAAGCCAAAAAAAGAAAAAAGAAAATTTACTTAATTGCCCCAATATTGTAATGTGGCTTTTATTTTTATTTTTTTACAAAGTTCTTTTCAAATTGTCACTGTCAGTATATATTTTAGTCATAAGCATTACATATATTGTGTGAGCAAAGAACAGTGAGACTCAAGGGACGCGGTTTACCAGATGTAAGCTAGATTGAGGGGGTGGCTAAATTCATTCCCTGAGCCTGCATCACTGAACTCTACCACCTCAGCTACAGCAGGCTACATTACCCAGCAACCCAGAGACTGGAGAGAGGTAGAGTGCTTCCCTGACGAAAAGGGGACATTATAGTATACCTTTACCAGGAGTCCCAGAAAGACAGTAGCGTGGCTACAAGTAACACCATGTGCACCCTCCGACTCAGGAACTCCCATCTCCCAGATTAAACAAGGCAATAGACTAGAAAACTGTTAGGGAGAATTCTCTGTTTAGGCTGAATCTCCTAACCTAGCGAGTCCCCCAGCAGCTTTGCTGGATTTCTGGAGTTTGTTTTTTTCTCCTGCCAAGAGTGAGACTCTTTTTCTCCCACTCTTGGACATGATTTGTGGTATTCCTTTGACTGTTAATGTGTTTTATGGGCTATGGGGTCCTTTACTCCATAGGGTCTCAAGTGTTTTTACTATGTGTGTTACACAGCACCCTCCGTGCAGTGACACAGGGGTGTCATAGTGACACCCCACCATAGACTCCATTTCCCTGGGACTGACTACTGTCTCCCAGGGCCTGTAAAGTCACCATTGGCTTTACTAGTCCCAAATTATGAACAGAAACCAGTACAAACGATCATATTGTGGACGTAATGGTCGGGGCAATTCGATTGCCCCGGGGTCTGTTAATCGAGAGGGCACGTCTCCGTCCCCCCTGATCGAGTTTTGGCTGGTGGCAGTGGATACTACTTTTTATATTCGACCGCGAATATATCCCTATGGGATTTTCCCATTGTTCGAGGCTACCAACTTTAATTATTTAATTCTCTTAGCCTCGAACATACCGCCGGTTTATTTATTTAATATTAATACGCCGGTTGGTATTTTTTGCTAGGACTCGATTCTAAAATGGCGTTTGTGTTTTCTTCTGTGACTCCAACCCAAGTCGAGCCCTTTGTTCCACTTTCTGGCGGGCTTCTCCACAGAAGCCTCCAAAAGTGGTGCCACTCTGTCTGGGTACCACAGGGGGCGTGGGAGGGGGTTTAGGTACCCTGGATTGAGTTACCTTGGTAACTCAAGTCGCACTCTTGTGTGATTGGCCCAAGTGGTGAGCCGGCCGGCTCACCACTTAGCATGTTTGATTGACAGCTAGGCTGAGTGAATGAGGGTGTGCTAAATAAAAGCAGGGCTTTGGGGACTGGAACTTCAGAGGTCGCCACAGGACCCGAGAATCCGACGAGGGAGAAGCTGAGCCGACCTGCTACGACGACACCACCGGTGGAGCCCTGCGGAACCGACTCACCACTTCCGACGACAGAGAAGATCTCCCGGCTGGAGGGTCTTCTTCCCCTGACTGGTGGGCACAACCAGTTTTCCTTCTTTTCCTCGCATCCCAGGACATTGTGGTCGAATTGCCCATGCCAAGCACCCCGGCAACCGGATAGCCACTTAACACTGGACCGCGAATAAAAGGACCGCTCCTTTTAACTGAGAACTCTGCGGCTGGTTTCTTCCCTGGCAGTGCAACGGACTCCTGTCTTCCTCCCGGATGAGATCCTCTCTTCCCCCGGACGAAGCACCGACTTGCCCCCGCTGGAGTATTCTCACCACTTTAAGGTACCGTGTCCACCAGGCCTCCCTTTCTAAAGATTGCTACAAGGTAATAATAATCCCTTAACCTTCTGGACTGGGCTGGCCACCTTGACCATCTAACTGGTCCCTTTCTTTTGGTCCAACTCTTTCTGAACCTTTCGAGACTTTTGTGCACTTTTCAACCGTATGACCTTGGACACATTTCGTTCTGATCTTCTTAAAGTGGATCCGGCTTTCTGAACTCTAACTTCACAGTTCGATTCTGCCTTCCTCTCTTGCTGTGTTCTTGTGAAAGTGTTGGGATCCGTTTCAATTTATGCTCTGCCTTTCTCTCCCTTTTAAACCGAATTATTAGAGTGCCATCTACGTTAAGCGCTCACCGCTGTATGAAAATAAGTGGGGCTTTACTTAAGACTTGTCTAATATTCTTTTAAGGGAGTGTATATCTTTTAGTGACCGTGTTTTTGAACTGCTTAATATTAGTGCCTGTGTGTTTTATTAGATGTGGTTTTAAATAAATAATTATATCTCTTTTACACCAAGCTCTGGTCAGTGTTTGCTTGTTCCACTGTGTTCTTTTGACCTATTGTGAATACTCTGTATACTGCCTAACTCTTCTTGAGGGAAGTCTGACTGCTCAGCCACAGCTACCAAGTGAATATGTGTGGTACAGACTGCTACCAAGTGGGTTTACTGCCAAACACCTGTAGTCTTAAATCTTTTGCATTGGTCCCAGAGGGAACTGCACAGGTTTCTGCCTAACAAAAACAAACAGTGGGTTGCTCACAAACCATGTGTACTAAGGCTTAAACTGGAGGAACCACTGCACAAAGCAGAAGAGAATGTCAAATGCTGTAAATCCACGGCCATAGAGCGAGATAATTCCATAATGGTGATGCACACCACAGATGGCTTAGAAATCAGCTGCAGGCAATGGGCAGCACTGGGGCGATTCAGTGAAAAGATGGAAGGTCATCACAGAGTCTGGCCAACCCCTGGAAGGAAGGCAAACTTGAGAGCCAATCGCAAACCATTGCATCAGAGCCCCATGGGAATAAAAGGGGCTAGGAAACTTGTGTCATTGGCCCAGAGGGGGAAATTGTATCTGCTGGAGCTTCTCAGATACATGAGAATCTACTGGAAGGGCTGCTGACTGGAGAAAATGCTGGGCAAGCCTGGAGAGGTGGAGAGCTGCTGCACCATGGAAGCTCAGGAGGTGGAAGGCTGACCAGAAACTTTAATTGTTTCCCACCAGAGACCCCTAGTGAAAGAAGAGGTTCCAGACCCTGGCAGAAGGGGGCAAAGCCCATGAGAGAGGCCTACTGAGAGTCATGTAACCCAAGGCATGGGAGAGAGGCCTCTTGAGCATGGTGAACCAGATGTCTACAAGAGAGGCCTACTGTGAATCCTGGGCTCTGGATACCATGGAGGCAAAAGAAAAGGCTCTAATACACAGGGAAATGCAAGGCATATAGCCAAGGCCTACGACAGAACTGTTGTGCAACCTATGGCCTATGAGAGCGACCTGCTGCTAATCATGTATCCAAGGGTGTATGAGAAGGGCCTACGGTGAATCCTACAAAGAAGAAGAGGATGATAAAAGAACCCTGGTACAAAGGGAGACGGAAGGGCCAGGAGGGGCCCGTCGTGAACCCTGAAGCCAAACCCCAGGAATACAAGGCCCTAGCAGAGCGGTTATAAATCTGAACGGCCCCAAGGAACAAGATTGTTTGTTCTGTATTAGAATAGGGCTAGACCTGAAAGGTAGGTTTATGAACTTAAATTTGACCCATTCCATGGAACTTTATTAGTTTAACGTACCCCAGAGGGGGGGGAAGGACACAAGTTATGTCTAAAGACTGTTGGCCAGATCATTGCACCATTACTTTGGTGAAAAGAGATCTCAGGAGCTTTGAGGACTTGTTAGAGTAGGCTATAGGCATTTATGTTGGACCACATGGGGATCAATGGGATCACCAGGCGACCACTATTTAGGTTAATCCATCCTGACAGTTTTATTAAACAATCCTTCTGGAGTTGTAGCAATTCACCCAATACTTGTGAAGCCTTCATCAAACCGGAGCCATCAACCTTGTATTGACTCAAATAAAGATACTGGCTGAACCAGAATTCTGCGTATATGTTGTAAGATATCCTTGAGATCCCCACAGTACAGAATGCAGACTATTTTGTATTTGTTTATTTATATAGCACACCAGAACCTAGGGCATCAGGGCGCTGAGCAAGAATTCAGTTACATACATGACATTTTGTTACATTCATTGGCAAAAGAACAACAGTTTACATATAAAGATCAGGTGAGGGAGTGAGGAGACAAAAGCAGTGCAAGTTACATTGCAGTTCCAGCTAAGGAGTGTAACAAGTGGATAAGGTACACTGAAGGGATATTTATACATTATATACATTGTCAGCAACCAAGAGGATATCTATACATTTTGAACATGTGGATAGAGCTAGTCAGGGATAGGCTGATAGTGTCGGTTTAAGGGAGAGTGATCATTGATCATGTGCAATAAGCCATTCTTTGACATTGGCTTTGAAGGACAGGAAGGAAGGCACATCTCTAAGGTTGTCTGGGAGTGAGTTCCAGAGTTGAGCTGCCTTGACTGTGAAACTGACGCCACCAGTCATTTTGAGTTTGAAGTTAGGTATTTTTAAGCTGCTGGACTGGGCCGATCTAATGGGTCTCTTGGCTGTGTGTTTGGTGAATCTGTCTGTCAGGTAGATGGGGGCCTTGTTGGAGAGGCATTTGTGTGTAATATTAAGTGCTTTGAGTTTAATTCTGTCGTTTATGGAGAGCCATTTGATGGCGCGTCTTTCATGAGAGATGTGGTGAGATTTGGGTAAGCCTAAGGCTGATCTTAAGTAGTTATTTTGGAGTATTTGTAATTTGTTGGTATTACGTTTGTTCGTGCCTAAGTATAATGCATTGCAGTAGTCCAAACGGGATAGAATAAGCACTCGAGCTATTGTTGTGCAATTCTCAACCGATAGGTAAGGTTTGCATGCGTAAATCAATTTGCAGGTGCAAATAGTGGCTGATGCTGTGGCGTTGACTCGTTTATTGAGGTTAAGGGCTGAGTCTAGGTAGAATCCTAATGTTTTTAGCTCACTAGCGACCTTGATTTGGTACCATCGATGGTGATGTGACTGTAGAGGGCAGAGAGCTTGTTTAGTTTGTTGGCTGATCCGATTAACAGCTCGGTTTTTTCATCATTAAGGCAAAGGCCATGTGTCGCCATCCAGATCTGTACAATAAGGTAGATTTTATTGATTAGCTCCACGTCTTTGACATAGTCTCCTTGGATGGGGATCTGGGTGTCATCTATATATATGAGAGACCCAGTTTGTCGAGTATGTCAAAGAGGGGTTTTGTAAATATATTGTACAGAGTAGGAGAGACATGACCCTTGGGGTACTCCACAGATGGGCACAGGATCAGCGGCTGATAGTGGTGAGAAAACCCTGATGGATCTGTCATCTAGGAAGGAGTTTATCCACATAGTGGCTTCATTGGAGAAGTGAGCAGCTGATTTGAGGTGGTTACACAAGACTTTGTGGTCAACCAGGTCAAATGCCGCCGACAGGTCTAGGAGGAGGAGTAGGATGGATGCTTCTCCGGTGTCTTTTCTATCGTCAAGTTGGTTCTTCAGGTCAAGTAGGGCAGTTTTTGTCCCGTGCCTTGGCCTGAAGCCTGATTGTCTAGTGCCCTAACAAGTTGTTGATTTCCAAGTAGGATTGGATCTGGAGATAGGCAGCGCAATGAAGTACTTTAAGGAGGCACGGGACGGTTCTAATAGGTCTAGAGTTTGTGGGGATGCTGGGGTCTATCTTAGGTTTTTTTAATAATGGTAGCACCCAGGCGTCTTTGAGATTGGTAGGGTCTGAGCAAGATTTGAAGGATGAGTTTATGAAGGTGGTGATAAAAAGAAGTTAAGCCTTTGGTTGCCCCCCTGATGATAGGAGCTGGACAGGTATCTCCGAGACATCGGGAGGGTTTGAGGGAAGATATAATTTCTAGCGTTTCCTTATTGGAGATGGCTCTGAATTTGAAGTTACTGACAGGTTTGGTTTCGTTAATAGTGATTTCTTTCAGGATGGCTTCTTGGGTGTCTAATGCTATTCTGTGTAGAGTGGATTTTTTTAGCAGTAATTTTATCTTGGAGCATGGCGATTTTGTTGCATAGGGCGTTTTGGATGGCTGTACACCAGGTTTTGTTTTTGATACACGTGTTAATAGGTGCAATAGGCAATTCTAGTTCTCTTAGTATGGAGAATATTTCTCTAGTATTGGAGTTGGCTTTTTTGATTCTTTCATTCAAAGTCTTTTTTAGTCTGGATAATTTCTCTTTTGTATTTAGCTGATTGTGAGGTGAGGATTTGTCTATTTAGGTGGGTTTGGTTGATTTTCCAGCAGGTTTTCGCCCTCCTTTTTTCTAGCCGGAGGGCTTTCAGGCTGGGGGTGAACCAGGAATTCAGGTAGTCTTGGGGTTTCTCTGCTCATTTTTAGTGGGGCAATGGTGTTGATGGCTAGGTTCATAGTGTTGTTGTACAGGTCTACCAAGTCCGTCGGATCTGCAGGTAGGTGATTAGGATTGGTTATAGTGTGGAGAAGTGGTAGGAGGTTAGGCGTTATGTTCTTCTTGCATCTGGTTAGGGCCTGAGGGGCCATAGGTTTGGGTCCCTTGGATGGTAGACTTGGATTGTGAATGAGATCAGGTTGCGATCTGTCCATATGCACGGCTCAATAGAAGATATACTGGAAGAGCAGTTAATATCTGCTAGGCAGTCTAATGTGCGGCCTTTGATGTGAATAGGCTTATTAATTCCGATTGTGAGTCCTGCTTCAATGATCGCATTCACAAGACAAGTGGCATTAATGTCACAGGGGTCATTTAGTCCTAAATTGAAATCCCCAGTAAGATTATTTGGGAGCCTAGTTTGGTGTTGGTGGATAGCAGTGACATGATGTCTTCTTCGAATGACCCTAAAGGGCCAGGTGGTCAGTAAATCGTGTGTAGAGAGATAGTATGAGAGGGAGATAGGGCAAACTTAACTGACAATAACTCTGCTGATGCGCATGGTTTACATTCCATTTCCCTGAAGGACAGGTTAGTTCTGCAGATAAATGCTAGACCCCCTCCTTTGGAAGAATCTCTGTCGCATCTGATGATGGTAATGTTGGTAGGGACAGCTAGTATAAAGGATCCTGCTTTGTGCGGCCAAGTTTCGCTGACTGCTAGGAAGTCTAGCTGGTTGGATACGATAATGTCTGCGATCTCCGTGGTGTGGGCCACGAGAGATCTGGCATTGATAAGTGCACCTTTGATTAGGTGTGGCTCTGTTTTAGTGGTTTTGTTCCTTGGTGTTGTGCTGATCTAGGTTCAGCTCTTTAGTAATAGTGAGTTTGGGGTTTTGGGTATTGGGTTTGCTAGGTATATGTGCTGTGCTGGCTGAGAGTTTGTGTGTAGAAAGGTGGAGGATGGTGCAGTAAGTCTGGATCCAAGTCTGATTTCTCAGCTCTGTAGGGCAGGGCTGGTTAGGTTTGGGTTTGCTAGCGAATCGAAGGATCCATTGGGCGGGTGTTAGTTCAGGTGTGTGGGGGAAGTCAGCCTTAATAGGGTAGGCTTCCTTCTGTGTCCAGGCTAGAGGTGGTAGGAAGTATGTGGGCTTGATAAGGCTGGAGTGGGGTAGTGTTCTGGGGGTAGTGGAAAGTGACTAAGGGTGGTCGGCAATGTGGTGGTGGCTGAAGTCGCTGGAGGCGACAGGGTGAGGGCCTTCATCGTTTGGGCAGGAGGGACGGCGTGGCAGACAGTAAATGTTGTCACTATGAGGATGTTTAGTAAGGAACGTATCATGATCACGTATACTTAGCAAGGTGCAATCAACATGCAGTATCAGTGAGAGTTATTCATAGTGTTCACAGTAGGAGTAAAGCATGTACAGAGAGATAGCAGTCTACAACACTACAGGGTGAGCATAGCAAAGACAGACACTATAGGGACAACGCATGGTGGGTTCACTAAGTAATAGATAAGGTATCTAGGCGATTAATACACTGGTGATAGTACTATGCCGGTGGAGGATTTTGCTCTCTAGTATGTTTGTATTGTTTCAGCATCTAAAGGCAGAGCAGACGACCGTGTAGGGGGCATGGTGGTGCATATTGACCAGTTAAGAACCTGGACATTATGAGATGAAAGAGCAGCATGGGGAGTAGGTGGTTGGTAAAATTGACTAGTTACACAGGCATTTAGTTGTTACGACGTTCATTCAAGACACTCCTATGACTAGGCAAAAGTTTGCAGGGTTCCAGGTCATTGGAGACCTACCAGACGATCGGTAGATGCTTGTGAAACGTGATGTGCACAATTGAGTCAAAAGGGGCGAGTCGGGGATGGGCTGACACAGTTTGTATTGGTGCTTACCGCTGTCTAGGGCGGAGGCGGAGAGTTTCAGGGCCAAGACAGGCCAAGACAGGCGCTCAGCCTTATGTTACCTGGCCTTGGGGTAGCTGGTACTATGAGGCATGTATACTCATTTGGACATGGTAGGGATTTGGATGAAATGGCAAAATGGCTGTGACATCTTGGAGTCCTGGGGATGTTCTATTTCTGGAGAATTTTAGACAAGGAGCTGCTGAGACACGTGAAATAGCCCACTTGCATTGGCAAGAAGATTTTATGAAGGGCAAGTACTATTTGTATGGTACTCTACCCTGCTGGCGAGTACTGGCGAGGTTTGCAGTAAATGGCAAATAAATGTTTTACTGTACACGGCTGGCCTTTGGGTGGCAGCATTGCAGCAAATATCAGGTGTGGTTTTTGTGACATGCACCATTTAACAGAAAATACTGGTAAATATTTTGTCATCCATCATCATGGGCAAATGCATTTCTCAGAGGTCGAGAATAAAATTCACATTTTGGTAATGTAACTGTCCAGCGTCATTTTGATCTAATACTAAAACATTGTGTGGCGATTTAAGACTATTACGTGCATGTGAAGAATGCGTAATTTCTCATGAAGATGATGTCCCCTTGGAATATGCTTTTGGACTGTTGGCATACATTCATTTTCAAAAATGTAATCGCAGAAATTGCCAAATAAGGGTTTCTTAATTAGCAAATAAATGTATTTGATTAGCAATTTTGCACTAATGTTTTTAATGTCACCAGAAGATCTTCGTCATCAAGAAATAAAATGAGTAAAATAATAAATAATTAAAAAAAATTATAAAATGTGTGCATCTCCGAAACAAAACATTACAGAAATGAGCGTCTGTAAGATTTAAATATTAGCTGCATGAACGGACACAAATAGATAGGATTAAAAAAGGCTCTGTGCAGTCGGTGCTGCACAGGGCACTGTCCTGTATACTTGCCTCATCATTTGATATGTAAGGGGAAATTCAGGAGGTTTCTTAAATGAAAAGGTTGGCAATGTAAAAAAGAAAGTTATGCTGGAGAGCAAGTATGTAGTATGGCGTTGCTGCATGTGTGTAACTGTCAACTCCAGGTGGACAAGATGGCAAGGGCCAATCATGGATATAAACTGTTTTCAATATAGCATTAAATACCACTTTTGGGCGGACCACAACAGTCCTCAAACCTGAACCAAATAGGCCCAAGTGCAGCATTCCATCCCTGTGCCCCCACAAAAGCAGTATGTATTGCCATTAGCACTCCAAGCCACCATCTGTAGCGTTGATACTTTTTATTGTACATGCTTTACACAATTCATGCTTCCCTTAAAAAGGAAATTACCCCTCCCACACAGTTCTTTGGCACTTAAGAGCGGAGGAGAGGAGGATAGGATTACTGCTGCACTTTTCATTAGCCCATTTGAACTTTTAGTGAAATAGGGTAGGGAGAGCCCTAAAGTCAAGAGGAATGCAAGTAGGGCTACGTTTTCACTGTACAGGACAACTTACAATCGCCAGATGTAATCGCCAGATGTGCTACACAAGTGTCAAATTAGTAAACCTACAGAAATACAAAGCAAATTGCTATGCAACGCAAATGACTTTATACCTTGCCTTATGATGGTTACATGATTTATTCTCCATTTCAATAATGCTCCCGTGCCATAGGCAGATATTGTGTTCAGCACCTCCCAGTCTATCAGTAACAAAGCAACACCTGCTCCTAGACAATAATCCCCCACCATCCTATGAAAAGCTATGTGAAGGTGTTCTAGGCATTTGCTACTCAAATGAAAGGATGGTAATAATGCAAACCTGGAGAGAAATCAGGCACACCACAGGCAAAAATACTCTTGTAATCAAGGTCACAGTTTAGAAAAAAATAAAAAAAATAATAAAATCACAGCATTGCGTCACCAACAACAAATCCTCTCAACTGTCACAGAGAACAGAAGGTCTCATCAGGGACAATCATCAGTTGCTGTTAGGTGAGCACATTGGGCAGTTTAACTGCAGACCTCAGGAAGTTTTTGCTTCTGGTGTATGGTCTGATAGGAGATGGACACAGTCAAACTAATAAACAGGTCACAAAACTGTGCCTATGGTCTGGGGTTCACATTGCTGACCACTAACTAGGCATAAAGTCCACTTTCCCCAGACGGAGTTCTCCAGATGTTCATAGCACATCATTTCTCACTTGCCAAGAGTCAATTGGCAGTCGCTAGATCTCCCCCTCATGGCTGCTACTCCAGCAGCTCTCCACACCGACTCTGCTACCCCCCCCTCTCCTAGGCCTGTTGGGAAGGGTGGCAGTGTTTTTTTTATTTTTTATCAATAGGCACAAAACTCTGCCCCTCTACCATCAACTCTTCCTCTATTGAATATGCCATTATTCAACTCCTCCCTCGTATGACTCACTGTCCTGGCTCGCTATCAAGTCTCTGGTTCTCGCAACTCATTCCCTGATCTCTTCCGACTGACTTCCCCTATTGTCATGCTGGGGACTTTAATCTGCCTAAGCCCTCTGCAGCCACCTGCCTTGAACTTAAATCCCTCCCATCAGACTACTCCCTCTATGACCAGGCTACCCACTCTGGTTGGAACTCTGGACCTGGTCTTTGTCTCTTCTCCTCCATCTCCATTGACTCCTTTGCCTCGGATCACTCCATTGTTCACTTTAAAATCGTGGTCCCTCCACCTTCTACACCTCATCTGTGCTCTTCGATGATCAACAGGAAATTCAGGCAGGACTCACATGCCTCTTACCTTTGTGATGCGAGGACCTCTCTGTCACTTTCTCCCCCATTTCATGCCTCTTCCACGGACTACGCTTACTCAGACTTTCACTATGCACTTATAGCTCTATTTGACCAAGACTATCCTGCCCACACATTCCAGGTCCCATCCTCAGCCTTGGACCACCTCTGAAATTCAGACCTTCAAAACAGACATGCACTATGACCGACAAGGCTGGCACAAATTACAGACACCTTCCCTACAAAGGTGTCCTTACTGTCCCAACCCCTGTACTGGACTCACCTAATATCCTCCCTAGGTCTTCACCCCCACAAACCTTCATTTGATGCTGCATTATTTAAAAAATGTCACAAAAACCACCAGCCACTTCGATCGGTTATCACAGTCAATCTTTGCCAATGCTGCAGCCTTGATTGGTGCCCTTCGCAGAGTAGGTTATCATACTTTGATTAGACCAATATTAGCCAAGGCCCAGCGCATCTAGTGATTCCTTTACATGGGTAAGCCAGGGTTGGGTATGGCCCCCTGCCCGAGCGATCACATCCATCATGGCTTCTTTGGATTTAAGGAGCTAGTCATTCAACCATAACCAGGCCCAATAGTAAACAGGCCTCAGTGGGCAGATGGGTTCAATACATTGCATACCAGTGTCCAGCAATACTGGTAAATTAGGTGTGGCTAATAACAATACCAAGATGTTCTTTAGGTACTGGTTTTCTACATTGGGTAACAAACTAATGTTTGCCTGAACCCAAAGTTCTGCCCCATAGATTGCAGCCTGCCTAGCTTGGGCTCTGCAAGCCTCTAGAGAGATGCAAACTGCACCATCTCCTTGCTCAGTGGCAAGCCTTGCAAGGGCACCTCTATACCTTGCGAATGTGAATCTGGCCTTATCCAGATGCATGCTCTAGCTACAGGACAACATTACCCTTAACCCCCGGTAATCATAAAAATCAACCTGCTCAATCAGGCCTTCATCCAGCTCTAGCCTTAGCACTTGGCCTTCCTCCCGATTTTGGCACTACAGGCCTAATTCACAGAGTGTTTTCCTATGGGATTGCACCATTATAAAAACGTGTTTGTGAATCGGGCCCTAAAGATCATTAACTTTGCCTTGGAGACATTCAGTGCCAAGCCGTTGAGCTTACAGAAGTCCACAAATACCCTTAACTGCTTGCGTGTGCCCAATGGTGTTGACAATAAAACAGTCATCCACAAATTGAAGGGCCGGAATCTTCTCTCCCGCTAGTGTGGGGGCATCTGACTGGGATCCTAACAGCTCCTCAACCCCCCCCCTCTCACCCCTGTTGATGAAAATGCAGAATAACTTGGGTGCCAGGACGCACCCCAGTCAGACCCCCTTCTGAATCTTGATAGTTTGTGAAGTGCTGCCATCAATTCCCCATCGGGCAACAACTGTGGTGCCAGAGTACAAATTCTGTATGGCATCTAACAAAAAGGAGTGGCACATTTAATCCCTGAGGACCTCCCAGAGACACACCCTCAGGACTGTCAAATGCTCTCTGCAGGTCCACGAATAAGGCATAGACAGGCATTTTCCTGAGGACAGCATACTTGTCACATACTAGTCTGAGGCGAAGACTTGTCAACTGTACTCGACCCCCCCCCGCAAAACCCAGCTTGTCGATAATTATAGGATGATCCAGGCTTAGAGCTGAACAAGAGTATTGTCCCTCCTGCATCCAGTAACATAATTGCACAATAATTTATGGGCAGGTCTCAGTCTCCCAGTTTGTGAATTGGGACCATCTCAGCAAGGGTCCAGGATATCAGGACCGCATCATGTTTTACGACTGCGCTAAAGACCTTAGTCAGATAGGAAATCCAAATGCCTAACTATGGCATATAGATCTACTGGGACAGACAAAGAGGGGCCTAGCCCTCCTGTTCCGATATAGCGCACGCATACCTTCAGAGGCAAACTAGAGGATTTCCTGGTGGTCTTCCTGGAGACTACCGTGAGCAGTATTGACAGTTGGGGAACTGTGTGGGAGACCCTGAAGGTGGGGACTAGGGTATCAGACGATCACTGCAGGAAGACCTGGGGGCTCTGGAAGATCACATTTGCACCATAGCAAGCGGATTAGCTGGAGGCCCCTTTGGTGGAGGCACACCTTTTCGTGTTGCGGAAAACGTACAGAAGCATGGGAGAGGCTCATCAAATTTGACTATTCGGCAGACATGCGCATGAGGAGGTGGACAAATCAGGGAGGTTATTACCTTGGCTATGTAGGACTATGCAGCCTAGGTGTGCAATCGCACCGTTATAGGAGTGCGGCACCACTTGGTGGTCTCAGGCAACAATAAATTATATTTGTTACTTTCTATAGTCACCTCTATAAGCATGGCGCTACGGTTGACCCAGAAGATTTGAGCTCTGCACTTAACCAAATCCGGCTGCTGCATCTGACTATTGAACAAGTAGCGGTCATAGAGATGCCTTTCACAGAAGACTAGTTACGCGGGGTGATCGCATCCTTGACGTCCAGTAGGACACCGGGGGAGATGGGCTCCCTGCAGAGTTGTATAAAGGCATATATCCGCACCCCAACCACTGTTACTGAGTGTATGAAGAAGCCTATGAGAAAGTTCTACTCCCGCCCAGTATGGAACAGACGCTGGTGGTCCCCATCCCGAAACCTGGGAAGTTTGCGAACACTGAATTGTACCGACCACCTGCTATGCTGGACCAGAATATCAAAATATTAACTGCACTGTTGGCTGGGCGACTGGGTAAGGTAATCAGCACCTTAATACAGGCGGATTAGACGAGAGTTGTGCCCGGACAGAGCACTGCTTTGAATCTGTCACTTACAGCACATAATTGACCAGACTAACCCCCAGGATGTGCCGTACGCAGTGGTGTCGCTAGACAATATTAAGGCGTTCGATTCAGTTTATTGGGAAAGGATGTGCGTGGCGCTGCAGGATTTTGGGATTGGAGAGGGCTTTATTTGTTGGGTCATGTTGCTGTATACACAACCGGGGGCCAGGGTAAAAACCGAGAGGCAGACATCAGACTCATGGGACATGCAGAGGGGACTTGCCAGGGGGGCAACATTGTCACCTATGCTTTACATATTAGCATTGGAACCGTTGTATCAGCAACAAGAATTCTTATAGACTGGCATTGAGGTAGGTGGGGGGGGGGGGGGAATCTAGGCACCTCATCCCTTTATGCTGACGACGTTCTCCTATATCTATGTAAGCCGGACCATAATTTACCCATCCTGGAAGCTGGAGATGATTTTCTAGGCTGCGTGATTTTCTTCAGTGGACAGAAGTCGTGCCACTTTCCTTTAGCTAGACTGTGGGGTACGATGTCAGGGGCCTGCCGGATTTGGGATTGAAGTGGGAGGTGCCTCAGACTAGGTATTTAGGCATTCATATAGCGCACAAGCCTGAGGACATGCACACAAGAAATACTGTTAGGGCGGTAGAGGGAGTGAGAAGGTCCATGACATTTTTGAGAAAATTGCCACTGGCTCTAACAGGACGGCCAACCCTAGTGAAAATGATAGTACTTTCAAGTTTACTTTACGCTTTCACAAACATACATTACTACATTGGGGCAGATTTCGTTTGCGGCCTCAACACTACGCTCAGGGGCTTTCTCTGTAGTCACGGACGGCAATTGCCTTGCACATCTTGTGTACGAGATCCCAAGATGGAGGCGTGCAACTCCTGCGTTTGGAACTCTCCTACTTGGTCGGGCAGCTCCGGTAAGCGGTTGGCAGGCGGTCGGGTGAGCCTACTATGGAATCCAGGTTCTTGCTGGTATTGTTATGGGTCCCGGACTGCTGCATAGGTCAGCAGACACGTGGTTAGGTTGAGCCGACAAGTGTGGAACAGAATGCTGAATGTGCTGAAGTTACAAAATCCCTACTCGCCGCATGTCCCCAGAACAGCGGATGCATGCTCTGATGGGAATGAATTGGAGGTTGCCAGGAGGTGGGAGAAGCTGGCACTGACCACATGGGGAGATCTGTACTAAAATGGGGCTTTGAGATTTGGGGGTCATAGAGCAGACGGAAGGTCAGTTTCAATACTTAAATTGGTAAAGGTGGCCAAGGGTAAATGGGCAACCTGGTCCGGTGAACAGGAATCTGCAGCACTGCTAGATTTCATCTATGAGCTGGATGATGGCTGGCTCCCAGTGTCCCAGATGTATGAGTGCTTGTTGAATGCAGTCAATGTCAGGAATGCGAGACTGACGGAGCAGTGGGAGGCGAATTTTGGTCGGGAGCTTACTGATGTGCCATGGGATAATGCATTAATGTTTGTCAAAAAGGTGTTGCGCAACGCAAGGTTGTCTCTACAACTTAATGTGCTGCACCAAACATATTACACCTAGCCGGGTGGCCAGGTTTGATCCCAAGGTGTTGCCCGTCTGTCCTTGGTGTGGCGCTGATTAAGCGGACCTCATGCATGTGTTTTGGCAATGTGCGTTAGTACGTGTTTTTTGGCACCAGATAGAGCGGCCTGTGTCGGTGCTGAGGTCAAGTGATATCGATAGGACCCGATTGTATGTCTGCTGGGCGCATATCCCAGACCGGACAAATTTAGGCATGCAATCAAATTGATGTTTTAGGGGCTTGTGTGGTGTGTTCATTGCGCATGTCCCTCAAATAGGAGTTAGCTATAACCAAGCTATTACAAATTTAGAAGAATAATTGACCACTCAGTACTTAAAAGTTCTTTCAATCAACAATTTTAGAAATTTCAAATTAATGTATTAATTCCTGGTAATTTTCTTAATCCTGACAACACCTTTTGACCTTTACATACATCGGTCTTCATCAGGGCTGTTGAATCACCTTAATAGAGCTCACTATTGTATATCTGTTACTACATCACATCAATACATGTAATTAAATCACATTTAATACACCATACATATAGATATTGTTTCAACCATCATATTGCCAATTATAAGAGACATTTTTTGAACAAGGATATTTGCAATTAAAGACAGAATACCAACCAGTTCATGAACCAAGGGTTTGTTCCACTTTCCTTTTGTTGTTTTTATTTTGTGTACTGTTACACTTGGTTATGTTACTCTGTGCTGTATTTGCTTTTTTGAGACAAGATTTACTTAATGGGGCAGTACAAGATGTTTACATATTACTATTAATAAAACTGAAATTAAAATAAATAGATCTACTAGGACCCTATCTGACCCCTGGGCCATCCCCAGCTTTTGGCTACTGTAAGACAGGCAGGGTATCAAAAGAGAGACTCAAAAGCAACCGTTTGAAAACCTTCATTGAAAAGCTTTGTTGGGTTGGTGTAATACCTAACTGGCCCCAACTCTAAGGAGATTGTTCCCTCAACTGATGTTTCTAAGGGCCATCAGCGTCTGCAAGTCCAAAAGCAAAATCTGTCTGTGTGACAACCTATGCTTGTCCTCACTGTTAAACAAAATAAGTTCTTGGGTCTTAAAGAAAAAAAAAAGTGGTTAAAGGTATGCAAACGAAGACTGGTTTCCGGTAGCATTACTATCAGGTGTAGTTCTACCCTTTCAACTCAAAATGTTTGCCCTCGGAACCTTCCACGTAGGGCTCATGCAGAAAGTCAATTAAGTTCCCAATGTCCCTGGTTCTCTTGGGGTACCCTTCCCCAAGCTTCGATCCTTGCAGTTCCAAACCAAAAAAAGGACCGTTAGACCGCTCCATGTTCCTTTCCCCAAGGCTAGGCCTCTCTTGCAAAGTTCAAAATGTGTCTGTTGGCCTCTATGTTCATTTCCCCAAGCTTACGCTCCCCCTGGTTTCAAACCAACGTTCACCTTGTCCGAATGTACTTTTTAACACATTATCCTGGGGCAGTGTCAGACTTGAAAATGCCGGGCTTTTGCCCCCACCCCTGCGCCCACTCTGACCCTTCTCTTTACACTTTGCATTTTTCCTCTGGTGCCTTTACCACCCTACTCTTGTTTCTCTTTCATCTTTCTTTCCACTTTCCTGTGTACACTTGCACCTCCTTTCCCCTTTATTGTGCCTCTTGTACACTCTTGCTTTGCCGTGCCCCTGGCACACTCGTCTCACTTGACCTTGCACCTTCCTCGTTCTACTTTTCAGTCGCTCGTACCCTTTTTCCTGCTTTTGGGTGGTTTGCACCCTCCCTTTGATTTCCAATCTTTGTCCTTCTTTCTGTTCACTTGCACCCTATCTTAGCATTCCGCTCCCTTTAAATGCACTCTGTCTTTGCGCCACCAGCGCACCATTTCTCTAGTTCTCCCTGCTTTCTTTCAGCTTTCTGATTAACGCGCTGCTTGCATTTGATGTTGACACAAAACCGTCCTGAATATTTTGATGACGACATGGCCCAAGTGCCGGTCTCAGTATGGACTACAGGACCCTATGACGTAAGCCTCTTGAAGGGGGTTGGAGAAGTGAAGATTAAACTGAAACCAGGAGCAATTCTACCAAAAGCCCAACAATATCCCATGTCCAGAGAGGCAGATGAGGGGATTTTTAAGATAATTTCTGCAATGATTGAATAGGGCATTTTAGTGACGTCAGAGTCATGCAATACCGCCGTTTATGCGATCAAAAAAATCAAAGGGAGGGTCTTGGAGGCTAATTCAAGATCTAAGGCCAATAAATTATATTGTTGAGGCCAAGTTCCCTCTAGTCCCTAACCAGTCTACAATTCTATGTAACATACCTGTTGAGGCAAAATATTTCACGGCGAGGACTTCAAAAATGCATTTCTCAATCCCGTTGCATCGTGCCTCACAAGATCTGACGTCATTCACATTCAGACAAATGCGTCTGAAAAGCATGAGGCTGCCACAGGGGTACTGTGAGTCTCCTATTTTCAACAGAGTCCTGCAGATGAACCTAAGCAATATTGCATTAGAAAGTGTCGTCCTGCAATATGTGGATGACATCTTAATTTGCAGCACCACAGAAGAACAATGCAGGCACGATTCTGTTCAGCTATGGACTATACTGGCTGAGAAAGGATATAAGGTTGACAAGGAAAAGTTACAATATCGTCAACAAGAGATGCTGTACATAGGCCAGCTGATCTCACATGAAGGAAAGAGAGTGACCCCAGAAAGGGCTGAAGCCATACTGAACACGTCTAAGCCACACACGATAACAAAAATGCAGAGCTTTTTAGGCCTATGCAACTATGTTAGGGCATGGGTCTTTGACTATAGCTCTTACACTAAGCCTTTACTTCAGGCCCTAAATAAGGCCCAGGTGATGAAAGACTAGATTGAATGGTCTGAGACCATGGAGAAAGGATTTGGTGAACTCAAAAAAAAATCTGTACGGCGCCAGTTCTAGGGATTCCTAATTATGCTGAGGAATTTTACCCGTTTTCACACACGAATGGCTGCGTTATGACAGCAGTACTCACACAGAGAACCACATTGCGGTACAAGCCCCTGGCATACCACAATGGGAATTTAGACCCAGTAATGAGAGGTCATTTTCCTTGCGAACAAAGTTTAGCTGCCGCAGCGTTCGCCATAGAGAAGGCTACAACCATTGTGATGGGATGCTCCATGACATTGTACGTCGAGCACTCACTATTTGCCATTCTAGAGGAACCAAAGGGCACACCGACATCTCAAGAGAGCTTCTGCTTATGAAGTGATCATATCAAATCCATCGATTAAAATAGTCTGATGTAAGATAGTAAACCCAGCTATGTTCATAGCAGAGCCAGTCACTGAAGGAGAGCCGATACATGACTGTACAAATTACAAAGAATTCTATGAGGAAATTCCGAGGGTGAAAGAAAATGCCTCAGCAGAAGGAGATCTTGTCTTCATTGACGGATCTTCGAGGATCGATCAAAATGACGGGCAAAGATACACAGGCGTTGCTGTGATGAAACACAGCAAATGGAGAATTGAGTGCTTCTTAGTGCACGAATACCATCTCATTATTCAGCACAAACTGCAGAATTATTGGTGTCGATACTCGCCATGGAGAATCATGCAGTCCAGGAAGTAACAGTGTACAGGGACTCCGCCTATGTGAAGTTGACAGTGCACGTAGGCTTAGCGCGCTGAAAAGGAGGGGCTACCTCAGAGCAGACAGCACGCCAGTGCAGCACGCAGCCTTATTGGACAGGCTGATTAAGGCACCACAGCTCCCAGTGGGCATAGCGGTCGTGAAATGCGCCGGCCACACGAAGGGGACAGATATCTCATGCGGAAATCAAGAAGCAGGCACGGAAGCCAAGCGTATGGCATCCAAAAGTGAGACGATCATGGAAGTGGAAGTTATCAATGCCAACGAGAGAATCGTGGTTACACAAACTGCACCTTAGAGTTACAGTAATTTGGGGCAAACACAGCTAATGGAACGCCAAGGGGAGGCACCACAGGAAGAAAAGAATATTTGGAAACGTCGAGGGTGTTCTTTAAACCCCTCTGACAGCTTGTGGCAACAAGACAGCACTGGTAGACCAGTAATGCCTGCAGCCCTTTTATAAATAGCGCTGGAGCAGTTACATTATCCGGCACATATGACAAAAGAGAATTTAGCAGCAACACTCGCAGAAGACTGGTTCATACCGAATTTAGCTGAGCACGTTGCATTCTTTATAGTGAACTGTATAATCTGCCAGCAATTCACATTAAAAGTAAAGAGAGGAGTCATCCCAAGGCCAAATGGGCCTTTTCAGCACTTGCATGTCGATTACGTCGACATGATTCAAGTATGCAAAGGGTACAGATACTTAATTGTTGTGGTGTGTCCATTCTCTAGATGGATTGAGGCAGGTCCATGTACATACCCAGACTCTACCTGTGCGGCCACATTTTTAGTGAGGGAAGTGTTCCCCAGGTGGGGGGGGTGGGGGGGTGCGGGGTCATGAGAGCAGATAATGGCCCTCACTTTGTTAATACGATATTTGAACAGATTAGCTTGCTGCTTGGTGTAAAGCACAAGTTCTCGTCAGCGTATCATCCGCAAGTTAACGGATCCTGTGAGAAGCTCAACGGCTTGTTAAAGGAAAGAATAGCCAAGTTGAAGCTTACTTTAAAAAAGGGATGGTTTCACTGCCTTCCTTTGGCAATGTATGCACTTCGGAACCAACCCGGTTCTGACCATCATCTTACGCCACACGAGATAGTTACGGGGAGAAGAATGAGAACTCCTTTGATACACCGAGATAGAGCCAGATGTGATGCCCAGTCAACAGGAGACATTTTAGGGTCTGAAATGCACAATTACCTGAACTGCATGACATCTTGCCTTACTGTAATTTCAGACCAGCTGCAGTGACGACGAAAAGGGTGCAGGGCAGCACAGGAGATACTACAACAGACCAAGTTCAAGGTTTACGTATTCCATCAGTCTTCCCTGGAGACGCCGTCCTTGTGAGGAATCATACAAGGAAAAGATGGGATGAGCCAGGATTTAACCGTCCCTTCATGGTGGAGGACTGCACTCCATCCGCAGTGAAACTACAAGGCAGGAGAGATTGGATTTTTCTCGGCGATATCTAACCATACATCGGAGTAGGCCCCCTGCCTGGACCCCAACAAGAGGAATCGACAAGCGATGGGGAAGAACCACAGCACGTGCAGACGAGATCCATGACGAGGAAGAAGGACACATGACCAGACAGAGACAAATAATTTTTTGCAAGCTGTGGCTTAGATTAGACACCTCTTCTAAGCAAAAAAGGGGATAAGGACCTAAAAAATGAACACTCTGTGCATCCTAGTTGCAGGGTGAAGAATTGCACGCATGAACCACAACATAGCCTGTGAATTATGAACTTTGGACTGAGGCGCACTTAAGCCTTGATGAGAAAAGAATGCCAAATTTTGACCGAGGACACTTACATTGGAAGCAAATACAGTATCCAGACTCATTCCATACTGAGATCCTATTCGGAATCACTTATGGTGACTCGGAGTAGCAATATCGCCAAGGATGTGGTCACCTATTTTGATCTAGTGCTAAGATCATACCAGTCATTGGTAGGGAGCCTCACCAATGTCACTGACTTTTTGCAAGATCCTGAAAACGAAGAGACAATAAGACAACTGCTCACTGTTATTTCCGAAGAATTTCTCCTACTTCCTGAGTACAGTGAAAAGGAACCAAATGTCCCAAACACAGACAGAAATAAAATACTTATCAACACATTGTTCTTTCGCATAATCAAAGACTGTCCAACTCTTGTCGGAAGAACAGCAGACACACTCACATTTCTTCGAGATCCAGAAAATACAGAACACCTAAGCCATCTCCTAAATAAAATTGTAATTCTAGTCGCCCTCCACGCGACCGTACAGTGCAGTCTTTGTTTACATTAAAGATAAAGCAAACAATCCTGAAAAACTCAGCAAGACAGGACGGATGTCCCTGTCACTAGAAGACAGCAGGTTAGCTCACAATGTACTTTTTTGTTTAGTCACTGACTTTCCAGATCTAGTGGGGAGACCGATCAATGTTGAAGTCCTCACATTCATCAGAGATCCAGCTAATGTTGCACAGATGGGCATGCTCTTGCATGGAATCGTACTGCAAATAGAACTGTAACCATCAGCAGAACTATCTGAGGAGATTCTAAAAGCCTTCCGTCGAGGAACAGATCAAGGAAGCAGTGTCAAGGACTTCACTTATTGCATTTGTTGTTATTCTTTCCCCATTTCTTCACACTGATCGGCATACAATATGTCCTCAGGACCGATGCAAGTCCAAGGAGTGGACTGGGAACTTACTTACTTTGAACATGCACAGTAAAAGGACTTACTGAAGTGTTATTTAATTTGATTTTTGCCATAATCTAGCAAAGAAACCATATCCTGAAATAAGACAATCCATCACCCGCAAGAGGGGGGTGGGGGGGGGGGGGACTTGCGGAGCACCGGACACTCTTGAACACAGAACTCAAAAGACGATATTGGTTAAGGGAATACAATAAAATTGACATTTGGCGAATCATTGAGATGGGGGTCCAGAGCAGCAATCTGGTCCTCCTGCAGGAGGAGAGACCACCACATTTCTGTGGAAGTAAATTCTTCCGCCTGACATACAGGGGCATTATATGTATCATATTCATTATTGTTTTACTGTCATTAACGATCAGAACTGCATTTTTGATTGGTGCACAAAGCGTTCCAATTCCAGTGCACCCACCTGATGATGCACGCATGAAACCCACAAAAGCACCCAGACTTTATATAGTCATTCCAGTCCCTAGAAGATCTGATGGAGGAACAAATTAACTTGAAATGGATGCGATTAGCAATAACACACACACACACACACACACACTTGTGTTCACAAACAAACAGAAAATCCGGAGATAGGGTCGGCACGGAATGAACGAAGAAAGGTTACTGACAACTACACGCATGCAAATACTGAATGCACACGAAACAGGCCTAATGCCAATGACTGCAGAACCACAAACCAAAGCAGTAGAGAAGAAGAGACTGCCTGCCATAAGAAAATCCACAGCAGACATTGCGGAAAGACAAGAAGAATTGGAGAAGAAACAAACAGAAATTATGATAACCTTGACTTGTCTTGACCATCTGAGGCAGGTGAGTGCGTGTTGCCCCTAAGGAGCCCCCTGGGACCTCCTTTCTCATAATGGCTGCCCGCATTAGCGCTTGCAGCGCCGTTGTTGCTCACCCCCTCCCACCGCTCTTGCATCCACTTACCCATTCCCTGCCGCCTCGCGGCCCTCCCACCTCCCCTGATTGGCCGACTTCTCCGGTACCAGCTGACATAGGGACCTCCCCAGAGAAGCCCTCTGCCCGGCAGCCCCAGTGGCTAAGGGCCCTAAGGCATAGGAGGCTCCTACGGAGGCAGCTCCTACAGAGGCAACCCCAGAGAGTGTCAGCAGGTGTACACAGAGGAAACCAGTGAAGCCAGCGACCAGCCGTCAACCAGCAACTATTAGGACCAGCACGGATAAGTGGCCTAGGTTTGGAGTAGAGCAATCACTCTACCCGGAAATCCTTGCCACTCACTAAACTTATTTGAAACACTGATTATTTTCCTTCACCTGCACACTGTCATTACTAGCTGTATTTGGTATCCTACTCTACTGTTTCAACTGAATCTCAAATTTAACTGCGTTTAGTTTTGTACTCTACTGCACTGTTAGGCATAGGCCTCTCTCCAACTATTCAGGACTCTCAAATCTAGCTGTGTTGGGACTGTACTAAACCACTCAATAGTATCTCAAATCTAGCCGTCTGGAACCCAGACTCAATTATACAATTGTATCTCAAACCTAACTGTGCTCAGTGTCTTATCCTAGTGCTTCAATGGACCCCAATCTAGCTGCATTCCCAGTAGTGCCCGGCCTCGAAACGAAGCATTAAGCACAGCCTGCCACTACTGTTCACCCTCACCGGCGGAACCAAGCCCACACCCGCCAGCACCTGAAACCCACCATTACCTACCTTGATTGAGTCCTATACCACCCGACCACTAAAAGCCCACAACCAACCCCGACAGTACACTCTTAGAAACACACCTTACCCATCAACAGAAACGACAGATTGAGCCGGAGAGCATCCAAGCATATCTAGAGAAGAAAGTATAAATAAATAAAAAATAAACACAAACCAACTATACTGTGCCTACACAACACAGCACAGAGGACCTACTACGTCTACACCTTGAACCGGAAAATGGCCCGACCCAGAAAGGGACGACGAGAAAGAGCAAGATCGTGCAACAAGGCACACAAACACACAACACCAACATATGCAGGAAACAACACACCTAACACGGTCATCACCAGAACAAACTATGTAAGAGAAAAATCCTTATTTCTCACACCCTACCTCGCGACAAGCACGGAACATCGATACCTCAACACGGAAACCTCCAGACATGCCAAGAATCCCCAAAACACCCGGAAAAAAAGATGGCAGCACTCAAGAGAGTGGGATGACTCAAACCCTATTGCCCCATACATCACAAGAACAGAGGGTCACCATCGATTTCCACAACACTCTACACAATATGACGAAGCCCCGACAACCAACAATCCTACCTTTAACTTAACAATCCGACTCAATGAAGAAGAAACCATTGCCGAGCTTCAACCAATCATAATCAAAGCAGAAGCACCACGATTGAATAGCCCTGCAATCAACCTATTGGACCACTTCAATGAAGAAGCGGCTGTCGCCATTCTTCATCCAACCAACATCAATACGGAAACACCACGACTGGACAACTACAAACCTGAACAACAAATAACCACTTAACAAAATCACACCTGGAGAATCCACCGCAACTTAATAAATGCAAGGTCAATGTTCAAAGATTCAACAGAAACATACGACCTCCTATCAGACGGAGGCATCGACATCCCATTCTGCAACCGAAACGTGGCTAGACGACAATTACAAGATCACCCTCAACAACTGCCTGCCTGAAAACTTCAAATCCATGCAAGCAAACAGGAAATACAAAAGAGGGTGGCAGTTGGGGGGTCTAGCGATCATCCACAAGGAGCAACTAGCCATCAAAATGGAAGATCCACTAAACATCGATAAATGCGAATCCTTAATACTACGGCTATCAGTAAACCCCAAAACAAACTTGAAATTCATACTGATATACAGACCACCAACCTACGATGCAACCTTTGTAGACGCCTTCAAGGAAGCAATAACCATCCTAGCCATCAAGCGCAATCATCTGATCATCCTCTGAGATTTCAACATCTGGTTCGACGAAGAAACCACAACCACACAAAAATCCTTAACCGCCCAACTAGCTGCTATGAATCTACAACAACTAGTCAAAAGGAGCAACACAAGGATCTCATCACCACGGCACCCCCAATTCAAATACTTTGGAGCGACCACCTCATCATTCCGTTCATAATCACAACGGCCGTTCCAACAAAGAAGCAACAAGAAAAGCCACAGATCACGATGAAAAGAAATTGGAGAACCATAAAAAACTTCAATCTAACCGAGCTCCTGGAACTCAGCAAACCACAAACAACAACTATGGAAGAAGCTGACCTAGACAAAAAAGTTGACCTGCTCCATACCTGGATCGTAACAACCCGAGACGGCATCGCCAAACAAAAACCTGTCACCCCTTCACGTAAGAAAACAATGGCAAAATGGTTCACCCCACTACTCAGTGCCATGAAAAGAAAAAACTGAAAACTAGAATCTGAATGGAGGACCAACAACAACACTGCAAACAAATTGAAATTCCTGCAACAGATCCGCTCATACAAAAAGGAAATACAAAAAGCGAAGAGGAAATACTATGACAACCGAATCTTCAAAGCACCAAATACCCAAAAAGAGCTCTTCAAAATCATAAACGAAATAAAAAACCCACTGGGTTGCAACAACACACCAATTCCATCAATTAAACTATGCGATGACCTGGGAGACCACTTCAAAAATAAAATAACTTCCATCCAACACACCATACAAAGCAGACCACGCAATCACACTTCAAACCCCACTGACACCCACGAGGAACACCCGAACAAACTATGAAGCTTCCCCGAAATATCAGTGGAGACTTTCGTAAAACTGGTAAATCAAAGCAACAAATCACGCTCTCCAGAAGACCCCTGCCCTACAGACACATACAAATCAATTCTCAAATAAGGGACCTCCATGGAATACCACAGCAATCTCCTCAACCTCTCAATCTCAACAGGTGAAGTACCAAAGGCCTTCAAATCGGCATACATCAGGCCGCTACTCAAAGACTCAACAGGAAACGTAGAGGACTCCAACTACAGACCCATTTCCAACATTCTTTACATAGCCAAACTGCCAGAAACGTAAGTTTACAAAATAACCCAAGAATTCATAGAAGAGCACTGCCTACTAGACTAGGCACAAGTTGGATTCAGACCAATGAGAGGAACGGAATCAGCTCTCCTCTCAATATGGGAAGACCTAAAAAAAAATGCAGACTCTGACAACAGTACTGACTTGATTCTCCTTGACCTATCCGCAGCATTCGACACCGTCAACCACAACATCCTCATAAAGTGATTAGAAGGACTAGGAATAACAGATACCGCCCTACTATGGATCAAATCCTTCCTAACAAACAGAACCGAAAACGTATGGATGAAACCTATCGAGTCCAAACCAAGAGACTCCACGTGCGGAGTACCACAAGGATCATCTTTCTCCCCACTTCTATTCAACATCTACCTGTACCTACTAATAAAAATCATCAAAAGACACGGCCTCACATGCTACAACTACGCCGACGATACTCAAATAATCTTCAACATACAAGACAACCGAGAAGAAAACACCACACTAGAGAATTGCCTTCGTGATATATTCAACTGGATGAACCTTAACCACCTCAAAATCAACCCAGGCAAAAACAGAGATAATGATTATTACAAAAAAGGGAGGAGCCAGCTACATCCCCTGGCCAAGAGAGCTCGGCACCACGCCAGCATCAATTGTAAAAAACCTAGGGGTCCTGATGGACAACTCTAAAGCCACAAGTAAACGCTCTACTCAAGAAATGTTCCTTCTCCTGCGAGCAGCAAAAGGAATCCTACCGTTCCTGTCATTCGCCAACAAAACACTTACCATCATCGCTCTGATCATGTCCAGAGTAGATTATGCCAATAGCCTATACCAGCCCATGCCTGACCGACTTCTAAAAAAACTGCAACGCATACAAACCGCGGCAGCCAGACTCCTCCTCAAGCTACCCAGAAGAGAACACATCACACCTGCGCTACAAATACTACATTGGCTACCATTAAAACAACGAATAAAGTTCAAATCAATATGCTTCACGCACAGAGCAATACACAAACAAGGCGCAGAATTCCTGAGTGATAAACTACACCTACACCAGCCGACAAGAACACAGATCAAGCACAGACATCCGCCTGGAACCAAAACCCTATAACAGAAGAAAACTCGGAGGATCCCTTTTCTCTCACCATGCACCGAAAACCTGGAATGACCTACCAAAGAATATACGGAACACAACAAACCACCTAGTATTCAGGAAACTCCTCAAATCTTGGCTCTTCACAGCGTAACTACAACAACGACGCACAAGAATGCCCACTCCGCTAAACAACGATGAATAAAGATACCGACCTCGGTCGCTCCCAAAAAAGGACATGCACAGAACCCAAAGAACGGACCCCACGACAAACCATAAGACATTTTGAGAAATAGCCACATAAGGAGGACACTAATCACTGATCACATACTCAGATCGAGACGAAAGCCCTTAAATGACTCATCCACAGCCTCCCGGCCTTTACCATATCCAAACTCCCAGGAGACACATTCAGATAGAAAGCATTGTAAGAGAATACTACAACCCCTGCTCCAACACCCAAGGAGGAGAATAAACACCCTACCCCACATTTCTTACTCGATCAGAATTAGAACACCCACAGAGCACGTTAGAATCGAAAAGCGGGCGCGTCGCACCAAAACCCCTACCAGGCATAGCCCTTTCGCCCATCTTGATGGGATTGTGAAGGGTAGCAAGCGCCACACTTGTACAAAATTTTGAATGTTAGCATGTTAAACATCATGTAACCCACTAACCAAAAAAAAGCTCAACATTTCTGCAGAAATCTCACTCAAAAATCTCAATCATCTCTCGCACAACAACCCGCACGCACTTCACAATACTGCTACAACACATAAGCCGCACCAACAGCACACGAGGACTGACATGGATCCAATACCCGCACAAAAGCTCATCACCCGGTGTATACAGAGTTGAAGCTGCCAACAGACCACTCCTCTCACTATCCTACTCCCTCTTCACCTTACTAACACATCCCACCTTCTCGTTTGCACATCCGCCAGAGCGCCTCGGGACCAACTCCATTGGTGACAGTGCGCGGTACAAATACCTTTAACATAACCACTCCTCAGACAACACTGATGAAGACAAAGACGAACTTAAAGAAGATCTCACAAGCACAACTGACAGACTCATTATGGCCTTTCACAGCAAAAGCAAAGAAAATACAAGAAGAACTGAAGAATAAAACTGCAGTATTGCAAAGCATACATGTTCCAACACAAGGGACAAGTACCAGTTCCACAGTACAACCATATACTCGACCAATGCCAGAATGGATACAAACATTTCTAGCCCGACTAAGAAAGATGTATGAAGAGAAGGAAAGAACTGCCAGACTTTTGTCCACTCAAATGGCGCAAATGAGGAGGCCTGCACCATGGACCAGGATACCCGAGAATCCTCCAGCAAGAAAGAGCCATACAGATGCATTTAGGGATGTAGTTATAGAGAACTACAGGAAAACACTAATAATCAAGAGGAGCATGCATGGAGATGACAATGAACTGAACGACTACCTGGACAGCACAAAACATCTGCGAAACAACATTTGGTACCAGCACATGAAGGAAGTTGGAAGACGAAGTTCAGAGGGGGAATGCTTTTTTTGTGCACTCCTACCACATAGCATGGGGAAGTCCAAGATCTTTGTAGCTGTAGAAATTGATGTCCAGACAGCACACTGTCTTTCACACGTAGCCATGTGCAAAGCTAGAGGCCAGTTTATGGGAAGCGACGCTTCCCTAATATGGGCAACTTAAACAGCCTATCCCGATGAAGATGATTATGTTCAAGACATCAAGACAAGAAACAGAGCTCATACTAGGAATCATGTGATCCGGTACGAGAAACCTGGAGCAAAAGGAGCAGGATTAAGATGGGAAGTGAACCCGAAACTAGATGTCCAAGGAAACACTCCAGAGGAAGCTCGAAAGTGGAAGAACACAGCCCAAATGCAGATTTGGGGAATAGTGCTTTCACCAGATGGATGGGAGAAAGGAGTGGTGATTTGCAGAGCCTGGGCAATCACTGGACTCTACAAAGAAACTGTAGACATCGTGCAGAATGGCTGCAAGCCATTCTGGCCAAAGCTTGCAAAACTACTGACATGGGTCAAAGACAGACGAGGACCCTTGCAGATAGTACCACTGGAGAGCTCAAAATTGTGCTTCAGGAATAACGGCACAAGAAAGATGGGAGAGAATCACAACTGTAGACGAATCTTTGACGCTCCAGGAATGGTGCACGGAACTGCAGCGATTATGGATCATTATTGGCCATGCGGATCCAAGGCATACATCAGACTGCCAAAAGACTGGGGAGGTATATGCACAATAGTGAATGTTCACGTTCCAGCATTAGTGATCCCGAAAAGTGACGTGAATATTGGCAGTTTCCCAAAGGCAGATGCTCACCTGAAGAAGAGATCTGTGGAACTGATAACTCGAACGAAGAGCGAGAAAACTACTCTGCTAAATCAGAAGAAGCCTTTCATGCAATCCCATATGAACATAGGCTGTTCAGCCTGACATCATCAGTGTTCACAACACTTTTCCATGCCAAGAATCCAAGTTGGAGTAAATACTAAATGGTTGCAGATAACCAGATAGGAGTTACTGCAGACGATCAACACGACCATAAAAGGAATCAATGCGATCAAAGAAGAGCTAAGAGCCATCCGACTGATGACTCTTCAGAACAGATACGTCCTAGACATGATCACAGCCATGGATGGAGGAGTTTGTGCAAAAATTGGAGAATCATGTTCCATTAAAATGGAACTTTAACAGAAGCCATAGGTATGCTGACAAAGCTACAGAACCAGATGACCGACGAAACTGACGAAGTTGATGATGACAGCTGGTTTGGATCACTATTCTCGTGGGTCCCGCAATGGATGGCAGATGCATTCAAGTTCTTGGGAGCCCTGTAAGTAATGATATTGCTAGGATTTTGTGTTATCAAGATAATAATCTCGCAATACCAGAAAACTGCCAAGAAAGCCATAGGGATGAAGATCACGATTGATGTCAAGCCAGGATGGAAGCACAAAGCCCTGACTGATGAAGAAATAAGAGACTTTGTGAAGACCAGTATTCACGCACCAGAAGGAACAGTTTCTCTGTCCCAGGAAACATAGAAATGATGTGGTAAAATGGGTTTACTGCAGCCCAAATGGACAATGTCAACTAATGACATGGAATAAAGACGAACATGTAAGAACAGCAGGAAGCTTGAAACGAGTAATAAAAATATGGACTCCAAAAAGACACTTCTTCAAACCATCATGTATAGACGTAGAAGATGAAGAGGGAATGAACCCAGGCGATGGAGAAGATAAATACAGAAGAATTGAGTAAGTTAAATCCAAAGACTGAGGTGAAAGTGGTCGATGAATCGCCCAGAGGGGGTAGTGTAGAGGAGGTCCCAAATAAAGCCTTTACTCCAGTCGCCCATTTTGAAGTACCAGGAACGTTCACACCAAGATATGTGACGTATGATGAGCAAATAAATCAGCAGAGAGCCGTAGTAGGGCTCTGCCCTGTACCTATCAGGAAAGCAAAGCCTATTGAAGTACCAATACCCAGAAAACCATGGCCATTAGGGTACCCATTGATAAAACCCTACCAGCAAATGAGACGAAATGAAGATTGCCTCAGTACTGTCCCGGAAGAGACCAAAAAGGCCTTAATGGAAGACGAATGGTGACATCACGAGGGCCCGGACAGATGACAGATAGAAGAAATGACAACCAGAGAACGACACAGACGGAACGCCGTGAATAAAGATATCGTGAACCTAAAGTGGAAGAACGATGTTAAGTAGAAGAATAGTGCGGCAAGCGCCATTATACATAATCTACCTCAAAACGAAGCACAGTAGTATAAGTGTGAATCGAAACTCGGCAGATGCAACTCATGCCAGGAGAGTCAAGGTAATACCAATAGAAGGAACGAACAGTAGCTACACATAATTGAAACTTAAGAACAGAATATCCAGTCTCTGAAAGGCTATGACATGGAAGCGTAGGCAGGTGGCAAGCTGAATAAAAATTAAATGCACAAATTGAGAGAAACTAGACAAATTCACGGTGTGGGTAGCACGTGACCAGCCGAGCGAGAAGCAGCACAGGTTCACAACTACGCTTGGCATCCGCCCAGGCAGAGATATCAGAACTTTTCCAGACTGAAGATGCATTTTCAAGGCCAACCACAATAAAATAATTGACACATAGTTGCTGAAGCAATGATTGATTGTAAACTTAGTTGGAAAAAGGCCGAGTAACTAGGGGGCACTCTGCACCTGGCTGACCGTTCTGCGTGCTGCTAAGCAAAGTGGAAATATATGCATGGGGTTGGTGCCAACCCAATCACAATGGACCAAATAATCTAGGGTCCTACAGCTAATAGAACCAATAGGACTTCGTACTTTTAGTGACGTCTGTAGTAGTCATTTTGAAGGAAGGTCTTAGAGGCCCACCTGACAGTGTTTACCCAATCCCCTCACTTCATTACCATATACAGATATAGCACTTATATTAAAGTTACCTTTTCCTAACCAATAGCATTGCACATTAACTTTTGAGTGTTACACGTCAATTATGACGAGTTTGCAGTATAAATGCTATGGTTTTTTTTATGAAGTTCGTTGGAGTTGAAGCAAGAAGGACGATCGCATCAATGCTGATTTCCATGACTCCCCGTTTTTTGTACTAGTGATTAAACGGACTCCCTTTGCCAAACCATTGAGTTGTCGATTGGTGTTGGAGTAATAAATCTGCACCCCCATCCATCTCAAGGGTGCAGCTATCTCATCTTAAAGTACTTCGGAGCAAACCTCGGCTCTATAGGCCGGCCGGGGGTCTCCGGAGTACACTGGCAAGATGGAACTACCACCTGCAAACCTTGGACAGAACCAAAGGTCTAAATGAGGAGACACTGTTACGTTATTAGTAGCATCATATTAACAGCGACTCTGTTCAACTATCCACCAATAGGTGACATAGCCTATTGAGTTTCTTCTGGGCCCTCTAACCCTCACATATTGAGATGCAGCATAAGGGCATATTTACACACCCTTCTCTGGTCCATTGCTGTATATGTCCACTTTATACAGGTGTCACAAGCAAGCTCTATTGTGTTCCTCTCGGTATACTGCCCAACATATCAAAATACCAGAAAACCTTGCAGTTCCACCTTCTACCTCTACAGCCCAATGGCGCCATAGACATCCTTACACGTACACATATACGGCCGCCGATGCAATGCTCTGTTTCCCTGGCAACCTGCAGCCTGCACGAAGCCACAGTTGCGCTGCCACTACAGGGGAGAAGACCCGCCATTGTGCCTTCCGTGCACGGTAAGCGTCTCCATTGCGGCTGCCTTCTAGGCAGTGAACGAGTCTCTGCTTCCCCTCCATTATGCTTACCCGCGTTTCTCTAGCCTTCATTCCTCTGCAGCACAAGCTAGATCCTGCGTAAACTTCCGATTCTTAGAACGCGGATCGCGCTCTACCGAGCCTGCTGTTCATATGCACTGACATTTCCAGCTTCTACCCAGCATTGTGATGCACCTCCACTCCAGTGAGATGTCATACCTGCCCGCCACAGCTTGTTTTGCTTGTTAAAAGGTAGGCACTCATGAAACAATCTCTCTTTAGAACCATACAAAGTTTCACCAAGAGAGCCTCTTTTTCCTAAAAGAGCACAGTTATTTTTACTGACCCACTCGTGCTCTATCATTTTTTTAAACTAGATATATACGTGTACTTACAGCATACCGGAAGTTTCACCTGACGTGCATGGCCACTTTTACTGGGCTCAAGATATTACTACACAAGGTCAGGATCTCCCAGTCAGTTTACCACTGTAAGTGCTATTTAGTCCTATTTAGTCCTCTTGTGATAATGCACAATCTTCTCTTTCCTCTGGCTGCAAACCCATGGTGAAGGACCCGTGTATTTGTACTAGTACTGCACACCGAGGTGGCATAACCTTTCCTCCTCCCCCCAAGAACTAACCACAGCATAATGTAGCCCTATGACTAACAGTTTTATACAACCATACCCGTTGCCATGAACTTAGTGTGTTTTGTTTCTGTTGATGTTTTTGTTTTTATCCTGCACATGCTCCATCAGCATGCAATTTCCTGTTATTCCACTACAGGTGCACTGGCCCTAGCCCCATGCACCACACTTCGCACACAGATCTACTGCTATAGGGTCCAATATCCACATTACAAGGACCTGTGCATGTTTGATCAGTCACTATTTTCTTCACTAACGTTTGATTGGAACATTCCTTATGCTGCTCACCCAGCTCCTTTTCCTTTTGCCTCAGGGGTCATTTCCATTCCACATTTACTCTTGGTCCTGAGGAAGGCGGCAACCACCACTATCCGCCGAAACGTTTATCACCCGTGCCTCACGATTCAGACATGCATGAGTGAAGCACCGATTAGGACCCACATCGGCGCAATGTGTAGACCCCGAGTTTATTCAACAAAAACATTGAGACCAATCAACAGCAATTTACCTGGGGAGTAGGTGGGAGAATACCGTCGGGTTCCTCATACTACGTAGGGCTCTACACCTACTACCTTCACAAGTGTGAAAGTGCGCTGGATAATCACGCAGACTAACTTGGTCCACAGTCACCATCCCCGTTGTTGCCCCGAGTGTGGTGCTATCGTCCCCATAAAGCCCTGTAAATTGTTCAACCCAAGTCGGTTTAGTAATGCAACCCTGATGTACGTTATACCTATTTCTGCGGTCAGACCCCTAGAGTCCCCTTTTTCTATTGCAATCAGCAATTCGCCCCAGATATTCCTGCACCAAACCTTTTTCTTAATCTTCAGGAGCTTTCTATACTTACTTCCAGCTTCCCTCAGATCTGCGCTTGGCTATAGCCTCACTTGCAAGCAGGCCTTTTGCCGGTCTACACTCAGCGTCGTACCAAAGAGTTCTAGACTCTAAATTAGCCCACCAATTTCATAGGCTTCGAAAACACAGGCCCCAGCTTCCCTGTCAAATTCTCATGGAGCTCAATTAAAACTTCACTATCCTTATCCTACTGGTCTGTGTTAGCACATTCCTCCAAGAACAGGATTATATCATGATAGGCCATGGGGAGATTTTTGTCCAAGTCGCGTTTACACCACTTTATATTACATCTAGCGTGGCCAGTTAGAACCAAAGGGATATTAGTCCTTCGTGCCTCCATGGCTCCTACCCCACTCACCCAATCCCATGAAGGACATATTCAACTCCATCACCAAGTTGTTTTGATCACTCTCAACCCTGCCCTGAATACCAATGCCGGTTATAAAATGCTATGCTTCAACATTTACAAGGATGTAATTATTTTACTCTGAGCTGACCCGTTGTCTAAGGTCACCTTTGCAGGGGCATCCCCCACGAATCGACCATTGCAAACCCCAAGATTGGCTAAAAGCAGCAGGAAAGCAATTTAGTCTATTCCTGTACTGCCTTCTGTATTCTATGGAGTTCGGACTGCCTATATCAAGTGGCTATCTTCTTCATTCATAATTTCAGCCATACTGTCCAGAGGCTCGAATTGCAGATTAAAATTCCCCCCAATACTGTAATTTTCAGTCATACGAGTCCATTCTCCAACTATTGATGTGCTCGCCCACCTTCAATGAGGTCCACAGCTGCCCCAGGTGAGCCCCTATTGTAAAAATGATGGAGGATCTTGGAATCATCCTTAAGATTCAGGTGTAGCTCAAGTATGTCCAGAGAGTCACAGTCTTGAACCTGATACACTTTCACAAAGATGCATCTAACCATGTGATCAATCCCCCCAATTGGGTGACCCTGGTTTCCTTTTCTCGCAGGAATTGCAAAGGTGCATACCCTTGTATGGGAGGGGCATCAATAGCCCAGGTTTCTTGCAGGCTTACAATCCCATGTCCCCTAATGAGGTTCTGCCAATTGTTCTCTGCAAGATATGTATTCACCCCAGCAATATTCTATGATGGGGCACGCACCACTAGCCTTTGTTGGTTAAGAGTTCAAATTAGGTGCTGGGTTTCAATGCCCTCAGCACACAGACTCCAGCTCCTCTATCAGTGATGCTGGTCCCTGTCCCTTGCCGGGGTGCCCAACCGATCATCCACTAGTAATCCCAGTAAGGACTTGATGCCGTTCATTCAGCTTGCACTGTGTTAGGCAGAAACCTGTGCAGTTCCCTTAGGGACCACTGCAAAAAGTTTAAGACTACAGGTGTTAGCAGTAAACCCAATTGGTAGCAGTCTGTACCACCCAGATTTACCTGGTAGCTGTGGCTGAGTTAGGCAGTACATAGAGTATACACATTAGGTACAAAAATACAGTAGCACAAGCAAACACTGACCAGAGCTTTGGTATAAAAGTATATAATTATTTAAAAACACACTTGTAAAAATACAATGGCACTAATATGGCAAGCAAGTTCAAACACAGTCACTAGAAATATATACACCTCCCTGATTAATTATTCGACAAGTCTTAGGAAAAGAACACCACTTATCAACACAGAGGTGAGCGCTTAACCAAGATGGCACTCCAATAATTATTTAAAAAGGGAGAGAAAAGGCAGAAATAGGAAAACACACAATACCAACACTTTCAAAGAACCACAGCAAGTCAAGAAAGGCAGGGTCTACTGTAGAGCAAAAAGTTCATAGGCCAGGCCCACTCTTGGAGAGCAAGGCGAGATGTGCCCAAGATCACACAGTTGAAGTACACTTTAAAGGTCTTTGCAGATAGTTCAAAAAGGAGTTAGATCAGTTCAGAAAAGTTAGTTAACAGGTCCGAGGTCACCCCAGGATAGAGAGTCAAGGATTTATGGGACAACTTGGATGGTCTGTTGCAAGGGAGACCAGGCGGGACACAGTACCTGAAATGGTGAGAAAGCTCCAGCAGGGGCAGTTGTTCCCGGCAGCGGGTGCAAGTCAGTGCTTCGTCCAGGGGAAGAGAAGATCTCGACGTGGAGGAAAGCTGGAGGTCGTTGCACTGCCAGGGAAGAAACCAGCCGCAGAGTTTCCCAGTTAAAAGGTACTACCCTTTCATTCACGGTAGTGGTGAAGCGTGGCTATCCGGCCGCCGGGGTGCTTGGCACGGGCGACTCGACCACGAGACGATCCATAAAGGCGAAAAAAAGGGTGAACTGGTTAACCCACACCAGCTCAAAGGGAAGAAGACTCTCCTGGAAGAAGATCTTCTGTCGTTGGGAAGTGGTGAGTCGGTTCAGCAGGGCTCCACCGGTGGTGTCGTCGTTGCAGGTCGGCTCAGCTTCTCCCTCTTTGGATTCTTTAGGTCCTGTGGCGACTTCTCAAGTTCCAGTCCCCAAAGCCCTGCTTTTATGCAGAAAACCCCCATTCATCAGTCCTAGCTGTCACTCAAACATGCTAAGTGGTGAGCCGGGCGGCTCACCACTGGGCCAATCGCACAAGAGTGCGACTTGAGTTGCCAAGGCAACTCAGTCCAGGGTGCCTATCTCTCTTCCCCCCCCCCCCGCACATCCTGTGGACCCAGACAGAGTGGCACCACATTTGGAGGCTTCTGTGCAGAAGCCCGACAAAAGTGGAACAAAGGGCTCGACTTGGGTTGGAGTTACAGAGGCGAACACAAAAGCCATTTTAAAACCGAGTCCTGGCAAAAAGACCCAACCGGGGAATAAATATTAAATAAATAACCTGGCAGTATCTTTAACATTGCACCAAAAAAAGTGGTGCGTTTAAAATGAATGGGAAAATCCCATAGGAAATATTCCAGTGGAATATTTTGCGTGGTATCCACTGCCACCAGCCAGAAACTCGACAAGGGGGGACTGGACAGTGCCCCCTTGAAAAACAGACCCAGGGGCAATCGAATTACCCCTACCAGTACTTCCACAATATGATGGTTTGTACTGGTTCTGTTCATAATTTAAAACTAGTAAAGTCAATGGTGACTTTACATGCCCTGGGAGACAGTAGTCAGTCCCAGGGTATGGAGTCTATGTTTGGGGGTCACTATGACACCCCTGTGTTACTGCACTGAGGGTGCTGTGTAACACACATACCAAAACACATGAAGCCCTATGGAGTAAAAGACCACATAGCCCATAAAACACATTACAAAGTCAAAGGACATTCTCAAATCATGCCTAAGAGTGGGAGAAAAAGAGTCTCACTCTTAGCAGGAGAAAAAAAATAAACCCCAAAAATCCAGCAAAGCTGCTGGGGGACTCACTAGGTTTGGGAAATTAGCCTATACAGAGAATTCTCCCTAACACACTGCAGCCTATATCTCCCCTCCAAGGGACTCTACAGATTATCAAACCCGCGGAGACGTGCCTTCTATGTGATTCACTTTAGGGAGATTGGAAAAACTTTTATTCTACCCTCTAATCTTTGCACACACCTCCCAAACCAATATCCATCACCTTCTACCTTCCTGCTAATGACATTGCTCTCTTTTCCTCTAAAATGAGACTTCCAGCCTTCCCATTGCCCCTTCCTTCTATCCACCACCTCTTCTGCAAGGAAATGACCAATACTTCTGCAGTCTCCATCTCTCCTGTTCCCTCCAAGGACCTCCATTCGGCCCTGGCTTCCCACCCACTAAAACTCAGGTCATCCTGTACTCGCTCTCCTCTTCCTCTCGCAGCCACTCCTCGGGCAGTCTCTCCCTCTTCTCCTCTTTATCTCTCACAACAGCTGATGAGGTTTCAAGACAAGTCCGATCTATGAACATGTCATTCAAACAGATGCTCCCCTGCTCCTCCAGAACCATCAAGGACCACATTGACACCCTCAATCCAGCCTTGGCAGATTTCTGCAATCACTTGTTCACCACTGGATTCTTTCCCTCTCCTCAAGCATTCCGTTCTGCACCCCCTCATCAAAAACTCTTCTGCCGATACCACCTGTCTGTCAAACTACCGCCCGATCTCATCATTCCTTTCCTCAGCAAATAGCTGCAATGGCCAGCCATCTCCCAGTTTACTCCCCATACTGAATCTGTTGATTGTCTCCATGACCATCAGTCTGCCGTCAGAGCGGCCTAAATGCACGGAAACTGCTCTCGTGAACACATGTAAAGATCTGCTCGCTAATCTGGACTCCAGCCTTCCTTCTGTCCTCATCCTCCTGGACCTTTCCTCTACTTTGTACATGGTCAACCACTCCATCCTGATCAAGAAACTCTGTGAGAACCTGGGCATCACGGATCAGGCTCTGGAGTGTTTGACCTCCTTCCTCCTGGACCGATCCTCCCAGGTTCAACTTGGGTCCTTTCTCTTCACCACCTCTATCCACGTGTGGTGTTCCCCAGGGCTCCAACCTCTCACACTGGCTCTTTAATATCTTCTTGGCCCACCTGATCTTTACCTTCTCCTCCAACTTTGTGTTATGCGGATGACACCAAGCGCTCCTTCAGGCTCTCCTCAGACTCCTCTCGCTCATTCCGGACTGTATCCGCAATCCAGGATTGGTGCACCTCCAACAAGCTCTGCCTTAATGCCGGTAAGACAGGAGGCCCTTCTCATTGGGACCCCTGCTCCCACTGGTGAGCCAAATAAAACGGTCATCTTCGACTCCACCGTCTTCGCACAGCCGGCACCTTGCCAAGAAGGCCCACTACCCGCTGCACCTCCTCAGAGGTATTCTTCCTTTTCTCACTTTACCCCAGAAGCTCACAGTCTCTCAAGCCCCGATTCTGTCTAGGCTGGACTACTGCAAAAGCCTCTTCCTCAATCTTCCTTCCGCTGCTCTCCACCCTCTGCAACTAATCCAGAACAGGACTGCAAGACTTATCATTGGCCTCAAGCCCAGGGACCATATAGCCCAAGCCCTGAAGTCTCTCCACTGGCTCTGGGTGGCTGCACGCAATCAATCTGCATCGTCCACAAGGCTTTCCGGGGCCCACACTACATCCAACTCTCTTCCAAAAGACCTTCTTTCTCGAGCCCTTCACTCAGCTACCTCCAACTCTCCGAGGGTCAGAAGGTTCTCCAGGCAGAGAGTAGGGGGGTCAGAGGAGGGTAGATCGCTCTCCTCTGCAGGTGCCTCACTCTAGAATGACCTCCCTTCTCCTCAAACTTGAAGTTCCAGAAGCAGCTCAAGACTCTTTTCTCCTCTCCCTTTCCCTCCCCTGCTGACCAACTGTTGCAGCGCTGACTGGTTGCTTGGCTACCCTCAGAGCCTTACTGGGTACCAGGCTCCTCATGATCAGTCTCCCCTACACTGCCTCCGGGCTTAACGCGCACTTAGGTGCTGTAACCTCTACAGTCCCCTGCCTCCTTCCACATACCCAGAGCTGCGCTTCCCTGGCTGCACTTCCTCCTTCCCTCTCCCTGACCCTTCTCCCTGCACTTGCACGATCTGAATGACACAAAGCCTAGTAAGATCGTTTGTCTTGTCCTCCCTCGGTTTCCCTCCCTTGTCTTGTCACGCCTAGAAACACTTGTGTACAGACGCGTTATAAATGATCATAACATATCGTCATGTTATTGTTCTGTGATGATTGAGGCCCGCTAATTAGAAGTGGGAACTGAATTAAGAATTTTTAATGTAGTGCTGAGTGCTAGTATGGGGTACAAAGGAGAACAGGAGCCAATCACGACATTGCGGGCAGGAGCTGTATTTAACCGGGTGCACCAATTGACTGGCGGATAGCAGTACAGTGGTGATCCTCCTGTGGCAAAGTTGCAACTACAGCACTGCTGGGGGGTGAGGGGGGGGGGTGCGCACCCATCAGTTGTGGGAATCATGGTTAAGGGAAGAGGGCATCCCTAGAGGTAGGGCGGGGGGATCCCCATTGACAGCTGCAGCATGTACCTTATGTATCACAGATGCAGCTTACGGAGTTCGCAGTATAAAGCTATAAAGCAGGGGTCGTGGTATGGGGGTGCAGGGTGTCGGTTGAAGGGGAGTGAATAGGCACCTTGGGACAGGGACAACACAGTACGTGAGCCATACAACAGCTATGACATATAGGCCGTAACTTGGGGTTCCACACTGACGGACCACGTATTTCAGGGCAGACATGAATTTCTCAAGCACTCGGCTACAGCAGCGTGCTAGAGAAAAGTTGCAAACAGACCATTAACAGAAGACTGAAGTTGCTGGGAAAGAGGTGCAGTTGACACTTTAGAGGTCAGCTAGCCAGGCTCCTGGGCACTCGCGGGGAAGATCTCTTATGAACAAATATTGGCAAATGGAAAGCACTTCAGGGTGGGGTAAGTGGTTTCAAATCACCCCTTGTCAGACGGGCGTGGGAAGAAGGCTGTGAGCAAGGGGGTGAGCCGGGAAAGGGCCAATCAGATGGGGTGTTGTTGTCCCAAGGATGCAACAGTGTTTTGGGGCCTTGTAGATGTCAGCAGGGTACCTCATTGATTAGATGCAGCGTGAATGATTTTCTGTTGCCAAACCCAGGTTGGATTGTGTTTCTCATAAGAACTGGCCACTGGCAGTCGAATAAAACTTTGGTGGTCAGCACAAATATGGCTTGCAATAGGTGTCATGGTGGGGTGGGAAGGTTCATGAAATCATGAGGAAGGTGTTGGGCATAAGGGGTCAAGATTGCTTTCCCCGATCACCACATAGTAACGTATAGTGAACCATAATGGACTGGCGTAGTCCCACCAATAAGCTTTGTAGGATGGTTTTTAACAATGTTATGTTTGCTTATGCTAATAACATTCAAAAGGCATAAAATATTTAGCCACAGTAGGCGGCGCCGACAGCTCCCTTCTTTCAGTTCTGTTCGACTGTAATTATTGCATTGCGCTCCCCCAGCTGTGTCTAGACCTGCAATAAACAGCATTACGTCTTGCTTGTTGTACGATGCTTTTTGGACTGCTTTGGTGTTTGACGTTACTTGCTTGAGAGGACCCCTGATAAACTCCAACCATGGGTGTCCCCAGTAGGGAGACTTCTAGATCGGGGGCTGGAAGAACCATGAAGGGTAGAATTAATTTGTTGCAGTGTAGTTGAAGATGAATAACCATGTCTGGAAATACAGCTTAAACAACCTTCCAATTGCCAGAGTCACTTAATGGAATTCTATGGGACCGTGGGGGGACGGAGGGGGGTATATGTCACCTTTGTTGTGGAGTTATATGCACTAATGTTATAATGGAAGATAATCCCTTGTGGGAGCATACCTGCTAACCACGACCAATAAGCTTCTGAATTAATAAAATTTCCATCAATCTTATTAGTGTGCACCTTTCTTTGATTTGTCTCTGAAGTAGAACACAATATAGTATGTGGTAGACGTTCTGCCATATTAGATTGTATGTTCTTCCGAGGTAATCAGCTGTTTTCCTTCGAAGACTGTAGTTAGCAAGAAAACCAAAATATTCAACCTCCACTAAATCATACCCACAAGGATGCAATTGTGGGGCTGCATCCAACAGCGCTTGCATACCAATCTTGGAATTAATATGTAAAAAACACCCAACTTAGGATATGATTATCTACAAACTCCACCTTCTATATCCTTTGATGTAACAGGAGACAAATTGCGAATTGAATGAAACAACAAAAAGACATTCGATTCATTCAGTATAATTTGATTTTATGAAGATAAAATGTGTTCCAAGATTGGATTCCAAGATGGCCGCTATCCATTTAGGATGCAACGCAACGAGCTCCGTCCTCCGTTACAGCCCAGCTCAGCTCAGCACAGAATAAGCCCCTGACCCTACTCTGGGAGCAAGCAAGAAGCCATCAGGAGCCCCCACAGTAACCTCGAGGCCCCTTCAACCCCCTTGCCCCAAGACATTTAACCCCCCCTTGCACGCAACCGACAGGATCGCAACAGAGGCAACGCAGGCGGGTCGCAGAGTCACCCGCCCCTGCCAGCAATCCTACAAAAGGCAGCCCCCGGCCAAGACACCTGTGGCCTATACAGCTGGTCCCTGACACCGAAGTACACGGCAGGGACAACACTTGGACACTGCCACAGGCACAGCTGTCGGCGGTGAAGCTACGAGGGCACTATCAGTCCAAGCAAAGAAGACGAGGTTGCCCCCCCAACAGAAGCGACACTCCTGGGTCCATCAGCATACAGGTGAAAGCAGCCGTAAGGTACCCAGGGGCTAGATCAGAGCGGCAGATAAAGGGCAGCAAGGGACGGGACGCCACAATCAGTTTGAGGTGACAAAGGAGCTACAGGGGAAAGCCCCCCCCACACTAATTTCTGCTCCCCCACGGCTGACACCATACAAAGACCCCCCTGCTAACACCAGACACACTATCGCGGGACATAATAAGCAGTCCTGTTAACTACGCTGGGGGCCCACACATTCAAAGGGAGAAGCGATCCGCAGGCCACTCCAACAGACAGCCGAAACCAGGACCCCCCTCTCTCTCTCTGAACCCACAGAGTTCTCCAAATTCGGAAGGCCCATGGGCAAAACAACATGGATGCAGAGCCACTTAAGGACAACATGATAAAAATCACGCTAGAGAAAAAGAAACACTGGGGAAGCCCACGCAAATCACAACTCACCACCCCCCCTGCCCCTCCACCCCTCCCCCCCCCCCTCCAATCCAGACCGGGACTGTTGGATGCACTCTGGAGAAACATCAGCCTTCGGACAGCTCACTTTTCCCCCAGGAAAGCACTCCAATCTTGCCCTACTCCAGCATGGCGGCATCGAAAGAGGACATGTAACAGTGCTTCTTGGACTTCCAGGAGAGGCTTGCATCCTCACTGCAAAACCAAATTCAACACTTTCACCGCAGAATTTAGAACGGCACTATCAGAGAGCAGAAGGGATGTAGCCTCCCTGGAGGAAAGGACAGACTTAAATAAGAAGGCATTACAAGCCCTAACCCAGGACAGCTCCAGATCTGCTGAGCTACTGAACAAGTAGCCAGGGCCACATAAAATTTGAGACTACAATGTGAGGACCTGGAAAACAGATCACGCAAAGCTAATATCCGATCAGGAAGCTCCCGGAGTCAATCCATGAAGCATCTTGAAAGACTTCATAAACGCAGAAGAGGAGGTCAACATTCCAATTGACCAGGTTCACAAAGTAGGCCCAAAACACCAAGACATAAACGCACGCAGCTGGGAAGGCAGACAGTATCGAGCAATGTCGATAGAAGAGGGAACCAGGATATTACGAATCGACAGATGCACAATGAGGTCCTAGTGCAGCCAAACAGCACACTCCATGGGGCCCCAAGCCATGGGAGTGGTCCCTAATAGAATGTAGCTGCAAGAAAAGCTTCCCCAGACTCCCTACCCCAGACACACAGAAATCAGCAAACTCACCTAACAAAGGGCACTGTGACTGACGCAAGTAACCTACGGCACTATGGCAGAGCTGGAACAAATAGGCTAAACAAGTTAAGCTACGGCAGAGCTTGCCTTGGAATCACACCAAAGGGGTTTTAAGAAGCCCCGCACATGCCCCCAGATGTACTTGTGGTCCAGCTACTAGGACCGTGTTTTTTGGAGGATAGCAAAGGTGGCCTACACCAGGGGGGAGGAGAGAGGAAGGTTTGTTAAAGTTGTTAGAGGTGGGAGGGAGATGTTCAAAGCACAACGGGGTTACAAATAAAGTATACAACATAATACCCAGGGTAAAAGTCATGACACAAATGACCATGTGGAAACAAACGCTACCAGATGAACCGCAATCCAGATCAGCGGGGACAATTTCAGGTGCCCAACACTTAACATTGGGAACATTGGGGGCTAAAAACAGGCCAGTCAAAAGTAATTAGTTAGAACGCCAGCCGAAACTGAGTCTCCGCAGACCGCCCCCCAAATATGGAGCTGGAGATTCCCAAATGCCCCCTTGAGAGACCCAGTGGTATGTGACGACATAACATTTTAAACTCTTTTAAACTTTTTCGATCTAAACACAAACAGGGAAACAAGGGAAGATGCATAGGACACCTTCAAAACAACCCTACAGAGGTGGGGTCGGGGGGGAAATCATAGCGCTCGAAGCACACAAAGAGAAACTCAGAAACAAATATAGAGCTAGCCCTAGAAACGGAAGTTAGACAAGCCCCCGCATACACTGGGAATATAGAAACGCTAAAGGCAAACTAGATTTCATACACTCCAAGCAAGCAGAAAAAAGCTTGCTAAAAAAGCCTGCTTTACTCGAAACAAAAATATTACATTAAAAGCGAACAAAGCTGACCGACTTCTGCTAGACAGCTTCGACAAACCAAAGCAGCCCAAACAATTCTGGTGGTAGAGCACCAAAAAGGGGAACAAAATGACGACCACAGAAGACAAAACGTCTCAATTCCAGTCCTCCTACACAGCCGTATATGCATCAGACCACCCGACCAAGAAGCCCAGAACAAATATCTGAAAATAACACACTTACCTACTATCCCCACCTCAGAAAGGGACCAGCTCGAACAAGATATCACCCAGGAATTAGTGCTCCATGTACTATCAAACCTCCCAAGTAACAAGTCTCTCGGCCTGATGTGTACCGCACCGCCTTTTACAAAAGATTGCGGACAACCCTGGCACCAAAACTAACAGACCTTTTTAATACATAAGCAAAAACAAGAGGATCTCCGTCATGGTCATCCTCCTCCCTAGACCAGGGAAAGACGCACAGAAATGTGGCACATACCACCCGATAGCATCGATAGACACAGGCACAAATATATACACTGAAGTACTCGCAAACCGATTAGAGAACCTCATGCCCATGCTTATTCACCCTGACCAAATGGGATTCATAAAGAACTGCCAGACCCACGATATTAGGAGGGCCTACCACTTGCTAGAGAAAGTGGACAAAAAAAAAAAAAGGCGGGGGGGGGGGGGGGGAGGTTGCGGCGGTGGGGGCGGGACACGCGGTCCTAGTCTCATTAGATGCAGAGAAGGCATTCGATCAAGTCGAATGGTCCACTCTCTTCAACACTCTGAACTCAATGGGCCTCGGCCCCAAGTTTGTATCCATGATTCAGGCCAACTACATAGGCCCCACAGCTAGACTTCTAAAGCTCTCCAGCCCCATCCCCCTACAAAGAGGCACGAGGCAGGGGTGTCCCTTATCCCCACTCCTATACACATTACTCATGGAACCGTGACTCTCTCGGGTGGGACACGCAGAAGCAATTAAGGGCATCACGTTTGGTGGCGACAACCACAAAAATATGGCATACACTGACGACATGCTGCTCACTATCACTGACCCCGCAAAATCACTCCCAGCGGCAACCAACAAACTGAAAAGCTTTGGCAAAGTAGCTGGCTTAAAAATGTATATAGCCAAATCAGAAATGCTGAACTCAAGGGACACGATCTGGCAAATGTCAGAGAAGCAACACAACTACAATGGGTCACAAAGGGGATCCGAATCTTGGGGGCGACCCTTACACACGCTGGGGGGCCTGTACCAAGCCAACTATAAACACTCCTGATGGATATCCTTGCACAACTCCAAACATGGAGCCCACTTACAGACACATGGCTGGGGCGCATCAACTCGATTCAAATGGACACTCTCCCAAGGGTCCTCTACCTTTTCCAAACCCTGCCAATCCCGAGCCCCACCGCCTTCTTTTGCAGCCTTCATAACTAAATTTGTAAGAATAAACCCCCAAGGATTGCACTTAAAACGTTAATGCTCCCAACTAGTAGGGGGGTATGGGGGGGGATATGAATACAATCATGCAGCCCAACTGAGGGTAATAAAAAGGTATGGTAAGAGGTGGGGGCACATGGAAAGAGCTATAGTGGGCCAAATAATGGATGAAAAACTAGGACTTGAGGTTAGACCGCCTAAGTAATATACACCTGAGCCAGATCACGAAGTTAGTCGAAGACAGATGGGACCAGCCAACACGCAAACATCAGATCACGACTTCCCTGACCCCCTCCACTCCCCTGTACGCCAAACCCACAGTTCACGCCAGGCCCGGATACTAAATCTTTCCCCCATTGGAAAACAGCAGGTTGCACCAAGCCAAGAGATATGTTCCAGGGGAATGCAGTGAAGTCATGTAACACAAGCAAAACTGAATTAGGCCTGCAAGAGCTCCAGAGATTCCAATACTTCCAAATACGCCACTGGCTCATGGCCACCCTCAAACAAAACAGCCGCACTGAGACCACTTACACCCATTCAAGAAATTGTTGACCACCAGCCCAGGGGATAAACACCTGATCTCAAAACGCAAAAGTACCCATTGGGATATATGACTCTCACTTACCTGTTATTTTGTAGTACGTTATATGAAAACCCAATAAAGACAAAAATAAAAAAAGATTTGTTCCAATAAGAGACATTTGCAAGGAGGAGGTTTCTGAATTAAAGTTGGATGCCTGTTTATCAAATGACTTCAATTGCACATTTCTTGCCCCTGTTTTAATAAACAAGTTTGCTGACTATTATTGCTGATTATTATCAGCCGAGATTGGGTTAGACTTTACTCGCCCACGATTTAATGGACAAGATCGATTTCTGACATTACACAGTGTAGGAAGCTTGTTTGCACATTTAGGTTGCACTGGAAAGAATGTTTGCAAACTTGAAATACGAGGAGTCAGAAATGAGAGACGAACACAAAGTGGTTAAGGTTCTCAGTATTAGGCATTTTATTAACAGAACAGGCTTTGGAAAAAGGCCCAACTTTCCCTATCCTAACATGAATATCCCTTCCTATGAGACTAAAGCAGGGCGACCTTGTGTCCAAACTAAATCTGACCCTCACGTAACATACAAGCAAGGTGCAGGGTAAATATTTTAAAGTTCCACTCAACAGAACACGTGCAAAAACTCAAACATACACCCAAGCCTTGTGTCCAGGGGTTGGTTCCCTTCGCCTGGATTTCAGGAAAATATTTCACAATAATCTGTGTCAAGAACCGTCTCATAAAAGGCAATAAAATTGTCTCCTTTAACCAATGCTTTCCTCAGGATGGAAAAATCCCTTCCAAAACACTGGGTGGAATATAACAAAGAGGAAGTCTTACGTACTTTTCAGGATGGTTAAACAAATGCATTTTCTCCAATAGTGATTCAAGTATGGCAAAGGGCAGGTCTTTTCAAAGTCTCTGGTTGACAAAAGGTTCAATTGAAACAACTTTAATATGACCAAGTCTCTCAGTTCAAAGTGAGTTTTCCAGTACACTCTCCTGCCAGGAAACTCCTCAACTAAAACTCTTGATATTCTGGTTTACTCTGCTGCCAGAATATCTACCCTTCTGGCTCGCACAGATCCCCTGGTGTACTCTCCTGCAAGGTATCTCTTCCCAAAAAGGTTCACTACCTGATACTCTTATATGGCCTCTGCAAAATTCAGATTCTCCTTAAATACCACACAACTGTACTTCAATAGAAGAACTTTGTGGACTTAAGGTGTTGCTTGTGCCAATTTCCCCACATACGGACATCCCATATATGAGGGTTTGTTCAAGCTCCATCAACCTTTCTTTCAATCTCGGTTGACCCTTGGAAATGCTTGTTCCGCATCTTCTCAACTGACATGTCATGTCAGGAGAATTGTACCAGGTTTGCCATCTCTTTTCAGTTCCAGTTGGTATTCAAAAACACTTTCCAAACACTTGTTAATGTAGCTGCAGGTCCCAGGGCCCACTACGCTTTTAGGCTGACTCACTGATTCATCGGGCGGCTGCTGAGAGAAGCTTGCCCTGGGCCAGCTGCCCCTTCTCGGCAGAATCTTGTTTGGCTCCTGCGTCAGCGCCAAAGTGCTTCGCCGCCAGAGATGCTCCACAGGACTACATCTCCATTGGACCAGCTGCACACCATTCACCTCGACTTTACCAGAGACCCTGCTCTCCGGTCCCAGGCGCCACCAAACTACTGCTGGCAGACGCCTCCTCTTCTCCCCATGGCTCTTTTTCCAGGGGATTGCCTCTGCTGCCGGTCTCACTTACTGCCCCACAAACTCTGCAGTCCTTCTCCCTCCTTCGTTCCTCTTGCTGCAGGTGATCTGTGGGTTTAAATGTCCCATGCAACCGGCTAGGTTATAACTAGACTGCACATTACTTCTAAAGTCACATTTTCTGCACATGGACTACTTGCCCCTCTTTCTAGTACTTGTGGCTTTCTGGGACTTTGAGCTTTTAAGCCACATTGTTGAACAGTTCTATATAAAATACAATCACTATAAACATCAGATGTTACATAAGAATATGCCATCAAAGACTCTGGAATTAGGGTTTCCTCCTCACAGAAAGGGGGTTGGGAGATACAGAGTCTCACCCGTCGGAGTTACCACTTCTCCCTGGTACTCATCAACTCCCCCAAGATCCACCCTCCTGACACACCCTGCCCACATCCCCCAGGGTCAGGATCGGGTAGCGGCTGCCTTTCCGTGGTCATGCGGGAGGAGACCACCACTGGGGAATCAATGATGATGCTGCAGGATTCATCATAGAACCCACTACAGGATGGTGAACTGGAGCATTCCTTTCTTCCAACAATGTCACATTTGATATAAGTGCCTTATTACCTAGAAAAGGAGGAAAAGGTACCTCAAACCTAAAAGATTGTCAAAATGTTCCTTATTAGAAGATTTTACAGACCCTAATTCCAGAACACTAGGCAAATCACTCAACTGACCCTCTATACCATAAATCTGGGTATTTTTTCTTTTTTTACGACCTATTTCTTCGTTATCCAAAGGATCCCTTGAGTTTTGGTTATTAGAAGTCAATAACAATGCATGCAAGAACTTACAGGAGCCACAGTTAATAACTTTTACGTTTTCATTATTTGTCTGTCTTTTTATTTGCACCCTTTCTTGTTCCTTGTTTTTTCTGTCTGATAAAAAAATATATATTAAAAAAAAAAGTTTAAGGTATCAGGAACTGTGGCACTATCCATCACAGGCTCCAGGAACGGGATAGATAAATGAGTGGGAGATTTTATTTCTTTCTGCACAGTGGTTGGCGGAATCAGTTAAACTGATCCGCGCAAATCAGAAATAGTGAGTAAATTGATCAACCGTTTCCATAACAATCAGGTAAAGTTGTAAAGGGGTTCAAACATTCCTTTGACACAAGGTTACATTGACAGTTGTTAGATTGATAAGTCGCCATTAAAAAGCCCTCCACAAATGCCATTTTTGCAGTAAGTAGTTAGTAGAGAGGTCTGATCTTTCAGGATTTAGTTATTGTTGAAAAACCTTTACTTCGACAAAAAGTCATCAGGTTCAAACACATCATAAAATACATATTACATTACTAAAATCTACACAAAAAAACATTAAGAATGAGAGCCTTTCCATATCTCACATTAATAGATCAAAAGCAATATTAGCTCCCGGGCAGGGGAAAACAGCCAATCAGGTGGCTAGGAATGTGGGCTTGAACCGCCGATGCAAGCCCGCGTTCCAGCCAGCCTGACGGCTCCCCCTACCACCATCTTCCCCTCTCCTTTTTTTTTGCGTTTTATTTTTTTTAAACACTTCCCACTCAACTTATTTTAGCTGCAGCGGCACTCGCCTCCGTAGGCGCTCCTTCTTCCTGGCTCCAGCTGACCGCCATGGAAAGAGAAGAGGGGCTATGTATGGAGCCACGCCTTCCCTTTTCCATGGCTGCCATCTTTGTTTTCCTTCATTCAATGGGACAGGTGCAGCGTCCCACTGATCTTTTTTGGGTTACCGCTTTGGCAAGCTGGGGTGCCAATAGCCTTAAGCCCCCATTCCAAGGGCTGGAACAGACGTTTATGGCCCACAGCAGTAGTTATCCGCCCAAGCTTTGCTCGGGCGGATAACCTAGGCTGCCGGGCCGTTAACCCCCTTTCCAGCCCTTGGACACACATTAAAAGTCGTATAAAAAGGAATACTAGGGGGCGTGGCTAAGCGGCACGCCATGCGGCTGTGTTTGCTGTAAGCTCCGTAGCCAGGCGCCCAAATCAAGAACTATTCATGCGCTAAAGCAAGACTTCTCGCCCAATTTCCACCTCTGGGACAAGCCTGAGGGTGCGGCGCTGGCGAGGTGCGGGCTGGAGTGCTGAATGTCCCGTAGGAGCCGACATTTCTTCCGGAGAAGTTCTGCGCGGCTGCTGAGGAAAATGGCGGCATACACTGGCGGCCCTAACCGTTGGCGTCTTGAGCACCGAGATGTGCGGCTGCAGCCCATGGGACACCTAGCCAGAAGACCCGGGAGATCTTACCTCTGCCGAATCGAATGTATGCATTCTGGAGAGAGGAGATACACCTTGATGCCCCTCACCGAGCCCCGGCGGTGAACGCGTAACATGGAGCGTGGATACCGGAGCTTCCCGCCGCCTGGAGGAGAGGAATAGGAGGCGGGGCAGAGCACCAATTGGGGCACACGGCGGAGCTGGCCCGCTTCTCCGGCGGTGTTGCCCTCAGGCGCGACACCCTTGCGCCCAATTCAAGATCCCGCACAACCCAGTGCAGAAGAGGTCTGGCGCCAGCGATCGAGCAAGGGTGCCGAGCTTCCTCCTGCCAGCGGCCAAGTGACTCCGTAGCAGGGCGAAGGTTAGTGAACCCAGGGGAGGACGCTGTGTGCCCCTGGGGGTGCGCCTTGATCTCGCCTTTCACCTGTGCCCTGCCAAGGCCCCGGGTGCGCTGGGGCAGTGTGGGCAAGTATCTGCCCTGGACTCACTGGCGACATGGCGAGTATCACCTGCCTGAGCTGAAACACCTACATCCGTCATACAGGAGTTGCCAGGGAGGAAAGGCCAAAGCAAAAGCAAAAAAAGGAAAGGGGAAAAGAGGAAGGAAAAGAGAAGTAAAGGAGGAAGGGAGAAAGAAAGAGGAGTGGAGGAAAGAGGAGAGGGATGAAGGAGAAAAGGAGGGCATGACCGAAACAAAGATCAAGAAAAGAGGGAAAGGAGTGAAAGGATAAAGGGAGCACTCCCACTGTCACTCACAGCCCAAGCTGAGGAACCAGCCCCAGTCCCGGCTGGGGGAAGCTCGCCCCCCCTTCTCCAAGGTAGTACGAACACTGGCGCAGAAATCACTAGTGCAACCAATTTGTGAATCCACTGGCAATGCCCAAGGCAGCTGCAAAGCGTAAAGCACAGGGGATCCAAGCTTTCTTGACATCGCAGCCAGCAAGTTCGTCCTGCTCACGCACTGTATAGCAGACATACATCCACCCCCGGCCCCGGGGCAAGATCTGAACATGGCTTTTTCCAGAGAGGACTTTGAAGTAATGTTAAGGTCCTTTAAACAAGATATCACCCAAGAAATTAAAACCGAGATTAAAGTCTTTAAGGACTCTCAGGCCCGATCACTGGCAGATCTGACAGCACACCTCGGTGGCTTAGAAGCTAGAGTCAACGACCTGGAAAATATTACATGCGAGGACACACATGACACTGAGGTTCTGGCCAAGAGAGCGAGGACCATTGAGAAACTAGAGGACGTTTGGGCGAAACAAGCGGACCTTGAAAATAGGTCAAGGAGAAACAACGTGCGACTTCGCGGTATTCCCCGGCAGGTCCTGGAACAGGACTTGCCCGATTACATGCAGGCACTGTTTAGGTCTATTCTGGACATTTCCTCATCTGAAGATCTGTTAGACAGAACCCATAGAGTTTATTCTTCAAGCCAGCTTAAAAGAAACCTTCTGCCAGATGTCCTCATGCGTGTGCATTTCTTTCAAAAGAAGGAGAAGATCATGTCAGCTGCCAGGAACCTGGCCTCAATACAATTTCAGGGAGCGACCATGCAACTCTTTCAGGATATTTCTCCATACACCTTAACTAGCAGAAGACTGCTACACGGGGTGACGGCTTGGTTGAGATCTAAACAGATCCGATATCGTTGGGGCTACCCACGTAAACTACTTTTTGACATCCAGAATCAACACTACGTAATCTGCTCAGAGGATGAAGCCAGGGAGTTGATGGCAGAGCCATTTAAGACAAACCCCTCAGACTCCTGCACACGGAAGCTGACAAGTGTTTTGACCCAACAAGGGTCTTTTTAAATGCTGTCGTAATTGCACAGGATGTATTGCACATTGTGGTTAGTGAACATAACACAGTGTAGTTGGAAACCAGGCGAGTAGTGAAGCGTGTTCCAATGCGTGTGTTTGGAATTATTGTGATAATAGTACGCCGATGTGAGAATGGAGCAGTTGTGTAATAGGTGACACAAATGGATACAAGTGTGCAAGTGCTGTGGTTAAGTGAGTGGGATAGTTCGACATTTCTGAATGTATTCAAACATAGTGGTTGGTCACATGGAAGGAGGTAAGACAATACACACATTGAGAAATGTCAAGGAGATTCACACCAAGGAAAAGGGGCGGGGGAAGTTAGAAGTTATGTCATAAGGGGTGGCCTCCAGATAAGGGTCATATCAGGCCTTTTTACACATGAGAATCTTGTAAACTCAACAGCTTTATTATTTTCCTGCATGCATTTATGCACCAGTTAAGACCAGAACGCTTCTTTTGATTTTTATCTACATGGATGCAATTGCAAGCCATGGAGAAAGGCCTCTTAACAGAATGCATTTCTCTGATGACTTTCAAAAAAAAAAAAAAGAAAACTACACACAGAGATAAAAAATAATTTTCATTCCGTTCAGCTTCTGTTGTGTGTAGATGCTCATGGAGCAGACAAAGCACTGTTCATATTTATTTTTCTAGCATTTTAGGATTGTATAATAGGATGGAAAACTAAGCTGCAATTGAGAATTAATCTTTTGTAACAAATTATACTTTTTTGCCAGTGAAAGCCAACCAGTATTGCACAATTGTATTTTTCAGAATTCCTGTGCTGTGTGCATAATCATACGGAGGCAGATCATCATTTTACACACCGTTTTTAGAATTCAAGTGAACATTAAATTAGGAGTATGCACAGTCTAGTTTACATCCATTCAACCTTGGCATCAATAGGGGACATAACTATACGAACGGCAGCAGAGTCTTTGCTCAAGGGCGATTTACTGTCATTACATCAATCAGAGGTGTTTATAGACTCAATTTTTTCGAGACTACAATTAAATAAATCCAAAACCTGACTCTCCAGGGAAGTGCAAGCGCTGATTAATTCTTATATATCTGTGTAAGTTATGCATCTCCATGCTAGATTTACATTGTTTTTGCAATTTATGTATAAAAATTAAAATGTATTAAAAACAGAAAAACAAAAACAAATGAAAGTTACATTTGTCATTATACCAAAACATGTCCCTGTAATAATCAGGTATTTAAACTTGACCAATTAGTGGTTGGCAGACATAAGACTATTCTGTGGCGAACCTTTAAACTTCGAATAGTGCAGTTTGGGTTGGTGTTGTCGCTAAGGTTGAGCCTAAAAATTGTGTCTGCCCAATGCTCAGCAAAAAAAAAAAAAAATAACAAAATAAAAATAAGTATAGGCTCATATCCTGCGCTAGCACGTGTCAATGACAATTTACTAGTAGGTCGAAATGAAATCCATAGCTACTAGATTTTCTTAGGTTTGCTTCAAAGCATTATTACATTAATTTCAAATTGGTAGTTTAATTCTTAGTTGAAATGGATAATATTCATCCAGATGCTTAATTCATTGCCTACTTGAACATGCTTTAAATGTCGAAAAGTCCTCCCTATGGGGATTCGCTTTCCCCGGTTGTCTAGTGGTAAAGACCACTAGGGTTTATATAGTCCAGTAATGTGGTCCGTTAGGGTTGAACCAGGTCAAGTTAGCTTTTGTTTAGTTTAGGCAGATATTTTCTCTGCTTTTTTTGGTGAATATGTCCTCTTTGCTAAGGTTAGCAATATCCTCTTTGGTTTCCTTGTTTTAAATTGCCTTGCACCAAGTCCTCTGTAGCCCTCTACACCGGTTTCACCACTTCCAACGCATGGCTCATCAGAAGCGGTTACGTGGTGGTTCAAGGCTGTTTACATTGTCATAATTATTTAATCAAAGTAGTAGGGATAGCAGTTTCCTGTGTCTAGAAAAAAACAGTATATATAATGTTTTGTGCGAGAACAAACTTGAATATGTGTGGTGATAAAGTCATTCAGATTCATAAAAGGTGATTAGAGGGAGGGATGGGGATGGGTTAGACGTTTTAACCAAACTTATCCACACATTTTCCCAGGAGGTTTGAGCTGTAGGTAGTAATGAATCTCACTGTTCTGGTATTGCTTCTTGTGGGGGTGCACTTGTGTCACAACCCTTATCCCAGACCCCCACTGGCAAGTCAACCTGCCAGGTAAGGCCAGGGTTCGGGGTTCCATTAGGGGCTCAGAGGCCTTACATCCTCTTCCAAGACTCTCTTGGAGTCAGACCTGGCGCCTTTGGCGCCAGGCTCATATTCAGTATGGAGAATATCTTTGAATGGGAACTACTTTTCTTTGGGCCTGCAGTCAACATGGAGGCACTCACATAGCCCAGTTCCCAAGAACTGAGCTATGCAGTATAGTTTTTTGGGTGTGGGGGCCTGGAACTACTTTACCTGGACTACTTTACTGGGAGGCTATTTAAACCACACCCAAGCAACAGAACACGCTTCGTGTTATTCTGCAGCTTGCAGTGTAACACTCACAGTGTCCCGTATCCTTGATACCAGCAATACTTGGAGCAGCAAGCCTGCAGAAGGGAAAAAGAACAGCATTATTATTAGGAGCTTACCTGCGAACTCCATCCTGTCATCTGCCCGAAGTTCATTCCCGATTCTGCTCATTTGCGGGTCTCCTATCCAGCGAACTACATCTTCTGGGCACTGCATGCTTACCGGAACGAAGCAACCTGAAAAGGAGAGAGAGAGAAAGACAACATTAGTGAAAGCATGCCCACGGCTTCACATAAGCAACGGACATCACGAGAATCTCACCTGGCTTGTCGCCTCTTGGCCGGCATTGTTCCGGAACGCCACGCCCGCCAGAGAAGAACATCGCGACCAGCAAAGGAAGAGGAAAACACAGGTTAACATATACAAGGCGGAGCAGCGCACATCTCGCACCATCCATCACCGGCAGGGGCTCAATCCAACCACCACGAAACGCTGAATCTCCGGCACACCTAGGGAGAAAGAAAAAGACATTAACAACAAAAGGAAAGGAAGGCAAGAACAGTATTGTATACAAAGACTGCTCAGCAGCAAGACCTACTTTAAGACACTTGAATGGGCTCGCACCAGTGAAGTAACTCGGTCGCCCACGCCCACTGGAGACTACGCACCCCTGCCAAAGAGGGCAGGACGGAGAGCACACCTTATACCGAAAAAAGGCGAGGAGAGGGCCAAAGGTTCAAATCCAAGGGAGGTGGGAAGAGACCTTACCTGAGACGGCCAGTCTTGAACCCAGACCTCCTGTAATTTCAGGCTAGACTTCTATCGAAGACACCACCCGGGATTGGGGGGAGGGTTCCAGGCGCATATCATCTAACCAGGGCTGAGTGGCGTCCCTGCGGATACCAGATGAGCGTAACACTCGTTTGTGAGGAGTTCAGATTTTGTTTTGCTCTCGTTTCAGCTTTGTTAAGAATTCTGTTAATGTAGCCTCAAGCTTTAAATTGCATCCGTCAGTGCAGTTATTGTTCAAATTCCGATATCTCGCTATAGTTACTCTTGATTCCAAGTAGTTCTCCATGAGGTATATTGTGCACAATGTGTTTGGGGTGATTGCTGAGAGCATGTAGTGTGCGGTTGCCCACTGTTGGTTTCTTGTACAATGTGGTTTGTAGAGTGTGATTATTCACGTAGATTTGTAAGTCCAAAAAGCAGAACTTCTCTGTGCTTTTCTTCATTGTTAGTGTAATATTGTAGTTATTGGTGTGAGGAACTCTACGAGTTGGAGGTGGTAGATCTCCTTCTTCGGCTGGGGCCTCCCTCTGGAACAGCCTCCCTGTAACTTGAGGAGAATCATCTCCGGTTCCGGAAGCACCTCAAAACATTTTTGCTTCTGATTTTTCTCCTCCCCCCTGCTGACTTCCTGGCTGATACTGAAACTGCACTGGTTACCTGGCCACCTTCTGATCTCAGGCCCAGGTCCCCTCCCCCGCCAGTCGCACACCTGCACTGCCTTCCTGGCAATCCCTGCACTTTGGGACTGTTTCTGTATACCTACAGTCCCACTGCCAGCACTTGACACTGGTTGCCTGCACCTACCCTTGCATTTGCCACCTGCTGGCCGTACTTTTACTTATTGTTATTTATTCTATTATCCCCATGTACTGCACCATCCTCTCCGCCACCCGCCACCCACCCCCCGCCCCCGACACTCTCCCACTTCCTATACACTTGCGTGATCTGAATGACACCTGGCCTAGTAGGATCGTTGTCTGTCCTTCCTCTGTTCCCCCTCCCAGATGATAAGGATGTCATCTATGTATCGGCCCCAAAAGATAATTTGGTTATTGTTGTTCAATGCTAGATGTGTCCAAGCATGTTCAATTTCGAAATGTCCCATGAACAAATTAGTGTAGACAGGAGCATATTTCGCTCCCATCGCTGTTCCTTGGATTTGCTGGTATGTCTGTTCATTGAAGCTAAAGAGGTTATTAAATTCCAGCATCAATAAGATCATTTTGTTGTGTTCAAAATATGAGAAATACCTCGATTTGAGGAAATAGTTGGTAGTAGATATTCCTTTCTTGTGTTTGATATTAGTGCATAACAACATGACATCAATAGTCGCAAGTCTGTAGGTTTCAAGCCAAGCAATCGAGTCCAATTGTTGTAAAATGTGTGGCTTCTCTGAAGTAGGAGACCAAGCCTGAGGCCAATGATTGTAAGTGGGTGTCAATGTATGCAGATATTTTCTCTGTTAGAGATCCAATGCCGCTCATAAAATTGGTCTGCAAGATGGACATTTCTTTAAAGTCTTGTGTATCTTCGGAATAATGTAGATTGCACCCATGCGTCGGTATGGTGTATCAAGATAGTGATACTCATCTTCATTCAGGAGATCCTTTGTCACACCAATCCTTGCTCATTCATTTCCATTGTTTCAGGTCTGGAAGTGGGTTGCTTGGTAACTGTTTATAGGATTGTTGATTGAGTTGGTGAAGTACTTCCTTGATGTAATCCGTCTGGTTCATGATACCCATGTTATCTCCTTTGTCGCCTGCTTTCACTATGTAGTTCATCTTTTTCCAGTTGAGTTCCATACTTTCTTTCCATATCAAATTGTAGTACATTTTGGATTTCTGATTAGATGGGTTTTTCCCTCAGGTCTTCAGTTACTGCCTTATGGAAAAGAACAATTGCATTGTCCACCGTCGGTATCGGTACAAACGTGGATTGTGATTTTAGATTGTTTTCTGTCAGATTTAAGGGCATCTGTTGTTCCTTTGCAAAGCTTTCTATATTGTGTTAATCTTCTATGCCTTCTAGATTTAATACTAGAATAGTATCTCCTAAGTGTTTTTTGAGGGTGCCATTTCAAAGTATTCTTTGAGTTTGAGTTGTGGACAAAATGTATAAATGTCCACATGGGTTTCAAAGTAGTCGTATTTGTTGCTAGGACAAAATGAAAAGCCTTTACTGAGAGCCGACTTTAATTTGTCATTTAATTTGAGGTCAGATAGGTTCAAGAACAAGTTTATTTGCTGAGCTGCTGTTCATCTGTTGTTTTGACATTCCTAATCTTCCTGTGTTTCGGTTTCTTAGTTCCTCCTCTCGTTATTGGTCAAGGTATTTGGATAGGTTGTGGTGAGTGTCCCTGGATTGTGTATGTCTGTATTTTGATTTGTACTGTTGGTACAACGTTTATATCTCCTGAGTTCCTCTAAAAAAGGACAATCTATTGCTGTTGGGTTGGTGCTCACTGCAGGCTGTTGGTCTGTGTCGCTACTGCTAGCAGATTCAATTTCTGAGGAAGAAGAGGAGGGAGTAAAGGCTTCACTAGTCTGATTTGGAGTATAATTAGCACCTGCATTGCTCTAGGATTTGTGGTCAGGTTTTCTGTGAAAGGTGTTAATCTGTTTATTCTTGTAGTGGTGCTCATCTGCTATGAATTTCTTTTGTTTTTTTAACTTAAGTTCCGTTGTGAATTTTTCTAAAAAGTCATCAAGGTTCCGATAGTGCTTGAAAGTCTGCTCCGGTAAGTTTAGGTTCCCTATTGTGAGTTTGATGTCTGTAATTTCCTTCAGAGCGCGTTCATGTACTTCAGTTAATTGGTCTATGACTCATTTCCTTTGAAGTGTTGGTCAGCATTTGTTCCCAATCATTGGGAGCCGTTATGTCATCATCAAATGTTGGAAACGGACATTAATGGACTATATATATATCTAGTCGCCTTCACCACTGGACAACCAGGGGAAAGAAACCGCATAGGGTGGACAACATTTAAAGCATGTCAAAGTGGGCCAACGAATTAAGTATCAGGATGAATATAATCCATTTCAAATAAAAAAAAAATAACTTTAAAAAAAAAATACAACTGAACTACCAATTTGAAATGAATGTAATAACATTTTGAAGCAAACCTACCAAAATCTAGTCGCTATGCATTTCTTTTAGACCTAGTAATAAATTTGGCCACACAACTGTCATTCGCACAAGCAAGTGCTGGGGCAGGATATATGCCTATACATATCTTTTTCTTTTTTGATCATCATTGAGCAATTTTTAGGCTTGCCGTTGGCGACAACACCAACCAAAACTGCACTTTATCCAGTCCATTTGAAATTTAACGGTTCGCCCCCGAATGTTAGGTCTGCAAACCACTAATTAGTAATCTTATCAACCAAACTAATCTGGACAGAACCCTTACAAAAAACTAAATTTATTTTTTAATGTTCAATGTTAACTGATTTGCACGGACGTGTTTCGAATGTCACCCCTGCAATCTTGATTTTCTCTGCATCCCAACACTGCTATTGAAACGGTCTTGTATCAAATAGTATTGCAGTACTTGCTAGTGTACTTATGTCCAAACACTGCATGCCATTCCACTCCTTGTATGCCTACATGCACCCATAACGTCACAATGATGCATTTTTGTTGTGCCATCTCGCTAATGACTGATGCCTTGTTAAACGGCCGATGGCCAAAAGGTGACATTTTCTGAATTGATTTACCTTTGAATGCCATCTCATAATTGAGTCTTGCCTAGGAACACCTACAATACCAACGTAAACTAGCCGGAACTCGCTGTGCAATTCTGTCCCACTGCCCCCGCCTGTCAACTCTATGCCTGCCCTGCCAGCCCACAGCTCACACTACACACGTCCCAGTGCCCCTACGCTGCCTCCATACCCAATTGCATACCAACCACATCTGCTGCTTTAATCATATACCTGACTTACATAAGCCACATCATGACCCTGTCCAGCATCAGCACTACCCAGTCCATAACCATTCCCATCACACATGATGCCTTCTCGATCCAACCATCCCGCCACCCATTGGTGTCGCTCAACCACAACCTCACGACTCCTCAGGTGTTCCACAACCTCCCAATGCTTTATGATGAACACAACCTGGGAGCCAGGGCAACCACTCACCATCTCAACCCCACCAAAGCTGCCCATGCCCACTGCTATACAGAGACGTCCGCCTTGCTACCAGAAACAAGTCATCTGGAGACAACAGGCACCACTTCCTCCTGCACCCTCAAAAGAAACTCACTCCTCACACTCCGCACAGCCCAACCCAACCTCACCAACACACCCTACCATACAATTCTTGGAGCCCTCATCAACGCCAGGTCACTCCCAGCCCTCGCACTTGACATTGTGCGATGTGAGGACGTCTGCAATTTAGACTGCCTAGCCATAACAGAATTCTGGCTTCATGCCACAGCAGGCCTTGCCCTCTTACTGGCCATCCCGGACAGCTACTCCACATGCAGGAGACACAGACCTAATGCCAAAAGTGGAGGAGTGGCCATCATAGCAAAAACATCTCTTAACATGAGGTGTCTGCCATCCCCCTTCCCCCTTACTTCCTGTCAACCTCCATCAGTACAAATGTCATTATCAGCAACATTAAACATCCCCCGACCCCCTGGGCCTGTACTCACATTGGAAAACGAAGTTACACAAATCCTCTCTTCCAATGTCAAACCCATCTCAAAACATAATTCTGGGTGATTTTAACCGAGGCCTGAACAGCACCCGCGACAAAAATGCCCTATCCCTGGCTAACACTATGTCAGCACAGAATCCAGAATACCACACATGTGAAAGGTCATATTCTCGACTGGCTTGCAGACAACTGCAATTCCACCATCACATCTAATTCTCCCTGCCCGTGGTCTGACCACAACCTCATCACATTCAACATCGATACTAAGATCAGCCAAACTAACCTCCCTACACTAACCCCAGAGGCGCCATCGAGAAACAAAAGAAATATCAAGGCCAACAGCCTGCTCCTGCTTTTGCAACCCGTCCTAGCAACTTCACCCGAATGAAATCTCCGACCCAACCACAATGACCAAACTCTATAATGATAATACAAGCCACCATAGACAAAACTGCCCCGCTAGTGCTGCGTAAAGCCAAACAACCTGCCCATCTGAACGGTTGGTTCACCCATGCGCTAAAAACTCCTAAAGGAAAGGCCGAATCACTCTGTAAAAAAAATATATCTATCAACTACAGTAACTAACAAAAATCCATTTAACAATGCCTCCAGGGAATACAAACAACAAGTACTCCTAACCAAGAGAAAACTCTACAACGATCTCCAAAGCCAGCTCCAACACAAAACGAACTGTTCTTAATTCTCAAAGAGCTACAAACCCCAATCCCTCCAGTGGAACGTTGCAACAAAGATGCAAGCTCGTTGAGAACATACAAAACGCTCTCCAAAACAAAATCAAATCGACTACCATCTATTATCGAAGATAAAAAGAACAGCATAGCCAAACTTTCCAAACCACCAACTTCCCTTGAGGATGCCAATGCACCCCAGGATATACCACAATTCGAATTCACCGAGGTAACTAACTCAGAGGTCCTTCAAATCATCCCAAGTCTTCAGCCATCTAGGTGCCAACCCCTGCCCACCCACTGTCATTACAGACTGCACACCACAACTCATTGCCTTCAATTACCAATCTTATCAATGCCTCTTTTAAAAACAACTGCGTCCCTATAGACCTAAAAAAATGCCTGGGTACTACCCCTACTAAAGAAACTCAACATTGACCCCAACATTCCCACAAATTACCGCCCAATAAGTTTTTCTTGAAAACTCTCGATGAGACATGGGACGGAAACAGCACTCCTGGATTTAAAAATCCAAATGGACGACCTTCGGGATAAAGGAAAACTAGCCTTGCTCCTCCTCCTCCTGGACCTCCCTGCTGCAATCGATCTGGTGGACCACAACTTGCTGTGTAAACACCTGGCCACAGCAGCACACCTCTCCTCAAATGCCACACAATGGATTAAACAGTGACAGAACAATGAAAATTTTCTCCACCAAAGCTGAATCACCACCCACCATAGTTGCGTGTTGAATACCCCAAGGCTCCTGTGTTTCCCCAGCTTTGTATAATATTTTTACAAAGCCCCTATTTGATCATTTGGACGACCTGAGTGTCACCTACACGAATTACGCAGATGACCCCAGAGCCTCGTCCCAATATCCGGGGACTACGACGCCGACACAGTCACCATCAATGCCATTTACCTCACAAGTTTGGATGGCGCAACATTGTCTATGTCCCAAATGATGACAAGTTGCTCCTCAGACTTTCAACACAGGATCGCCAAACTAAATGCTGCCTTCAATATTGATGGCAACACCATCAAAGTTACCAACGAGGTCAAAACCCTAGGTTTCTACTTAAGACTTCTCACTCACCCTCAATAAACAAACCAATGCCAGGTTCATATATACAACCTCAGCATGCAAACTTATCAGTGCCTGCAGAAAATTCCTTACACCCGACAGCTGCGTGACTCTGGCCAGAGCATTAGTCCTGACCCGTCTTGACTATCCTAAACGCCCCATATGCTGGCACGAAGATCAAGAACATCCGGAAGCTACATGTCCTTCAAATCAACGCCCTCAGAGCAGCACTGAACATCCCTATAACAGCTCAAATATCAGCAATAAGACATCAACACTGGCTACCGATACATGAACGCATCACGCTCAAATCACTCACCTTAAGCCACAAATGTCTTCATAGGATGGCCCCTGCATACCTGACAAAATCACCTTGACACAGCGCTCAAGACCAATCAAAGCTGCCTACCAACACTGCTTTGCTATACCTACCCAGGTTCAAGCTTCAAAATGCTGGTGGTAGCAGCTAGCAAATCATGGAACTCACTTCAGCTCCAACTCAGGGCACAAGAATCCTTCTGGATTTTCTGCCGACAGCTCAAAACGCACCTCTTCACTCTAAGCCTGGGTAGCTAAGGTACACCCTCGACCACCACAGACCTCACAGCACACAGTTAAACACTAACTGTAAATATTGTGTATATTATCTCTAATATGCAATGTTAATACCATGCATTATGTCTGTCATGTATTATTTATATGTGTAACAACTGCAACAGTAACATGTTGAAGGAAACCTGGATACCTTGTCTTTGTTGAATATATAAATATATATATTTTCCACACAGTTTTGTGTTTTAGGTGCTGGTTTGTAGCATGGTTTGTTTATTTTCTTGAATTATAGATACCCTTGGTGGGTAAAAAAGGGGGGGGGTTCTTAATACCCCATGTGGACAGCCGACACGTGTTTCAACCTGTAGGTCCTTCTCAAGGCTATGTCTGTTCGGTCCGGCGCCCCCTATAGGGTTCTGGTTTCATATGGGTGGTCCTCTATGTACAGCTCACAGTAAGACGAACGCGGATCAGGAAGGAGCTCCAGACTCCAGGGCCCAAAAAGAGCCACTGTACATACAGGACCACCCATATGAAACCAGAACTCCATAGGGGGCGCTGGACCAAACAGACATAGCCTTGAGAAGGACCTACGGGTCCAAACACGTGTCGGCTGACCACAGGGGGCATTAAGAACCCCCCTTTTTAACCCACCAAGGGTGTCCATAATTCAGGAAAATAAACAAACCATGCTACAAACCAGCACCTAACTGTGTGGAAAATATATTAATTCATATATTCAACAAAGACAAGGTTTCCAGGTCTCCTTCAACTCTCTACCAAACAAGCGAGGTGTGGGCTGCACCTCAACCGTAACCGGTGATCTTGCCGCAACACTAGCAACTGAGGAACCTCACTACCAGAGCTCAGCGAGGTTCGTTCCACCTGCACTACCCCCCTTTTTTACATAAAAAACAGCGCCCAGATGTTTTTGAGCTTGGCGCGCAATATAAGCTTCAAAATAAATATCACATAAGATGTTGACTGGCTTCGCATCAAGGGAAGCAGCAGCAGATATTTTCTTGAGACAACAATACTAACCAATCAAACCCCACCAGTCAATCTACCGACCTGGAAAATTATACTTAGATCTGGAAACACCATCTAATAAAGAACTGTGAAAATGGTGGGAAATCAAAACACTCCGGAAGTGGGCTGCATACCCAGAGGACTAAGGATTTGAATTTTTCCCACATTTGAAGAGGACATAACAGCTCTCAATGATTGGGAGCAGATGCTGACCAACTTTTCAAAGGAAAAAATTAAGAGTCATAGACCAATCAACTAAAGTACATGAACGCACTCAAACTCACGATAGAGAAATGACCTGACTTTCAAGAACTATCAGAACCTTGATGACTTCTTACAAAAATTCACAACGGTATTTAAGTTAAAAAAACAAAAGAAATTCATCAGAGATGAGAACGACTACAAGAATAAACGCATTTACACCTTTCACAGAAAACATGACCTCAAACCGCAGAGCGATGCAGGCACTAAATTTACTATAAAAACAGGCTAGCAAAGCCCCTGCTCCCTCCTCTCCAACTTACTAAGAAATTGAATCTGCTAGCAGTAGCGGAAAAGACAAAGAACCTGCAGCACCAACCCAACAAGCAATGTCCTTTTTTAGAGGAACTCGGGAGAGCCAAACTGAGTACCAACATTGCAAATCAACAAACAGACATACACAATCCAGGGACACTCACCACAACAGATCCAAATAAGATAACCAATACAAGACTCACAAGAGCGGAGGAACTAAGAAACCAAAACACAGACAGATTAGGAATGTCAACAAGTTGTTCGCAGTAAAAGATGAACAGGGGTCGCAACAAATAAACTTGGTCATGAACCAGTCTGACCCCAAATTAAATGACGAACCAAAGTCAGCTCTCAGTAAGGGATTTTCCTTTTTTCGTAGCAACGACTACTTTGAAACCCATGTGGACATTTATAGATTTTGTTGACAACTCAAACTCCAAAAATACTTTAAACAGCACCCTCAAAACATACTGAGGATGATACAAAAAGCAACCCCATCAGAACAATAAAACAGAACACTATTCCATTATTAAATCTAGAAGGAATAGATGATTAACACAATATAGAAAGCTTTGCAAGGGAACAACAGATACCTTTAAATCTGACAGAAGTAACCAATCTAAAATCACGATCCATGTTTGTACCGGCACCAACGATGGACAAAGTAATCAATCTTTTCCATAAGGCAGTAACTGAAGACCGGAGGTAAATGTACCCATCTATTCAGAAATCCAAAATGTACTACAATTTGACATGGAAAGAAAGAATTGAACTAAGAAAACTGGAAAAATATTAACTACATAGTCAAAGCAGCCGACAAAGGAGGTAAAATAGGCATCATGAACCCGACGGATTACATCAATTTCTCCAACTCAATAATAAACAATGCTATATACAGTTACCAAGCAACTCACTTCCAGACCAGAAACAATGGAAATTAATGAGCAAGGATTCGTGTCACAAAGGTCTCCTGAATTAAAATGAGTATACCATCTTAATACACCCTACCCACGCATGGCTACAATCTACTTTATTCCGAAGAACACAAGACTTTTAAGAAATGTCCATCTTGCACACCAAGTATAAGCGGCATTGGATCTCTAACGGAGAACATATCTGCATACATTGACACCCACTTACAACCATTGGCCTCAGCCTTGGTCTTCTACAGAGAAGCCACACATTTTACACCAATTGGACTCGATTGCTTGGCTTCAAACCTACAGACTTGTGACTCTTGATGTAACATCGCTATACAATAATATCCAACACCAGAAAGGAAGATACTACCAACTATTTCCTCAAATCAAGATCGTTATCATATATTGAACAGAACAAAATGATCTTATCGATGCTTGAATTTACAGTTACCAATAACATAGTTAGCTTCAATTAACAGATACCAGCAAATCCAAGGAACAGCGATGGGAGCAAAATATACTCGTTCCTACGCTAATATGTTCATGGGACATTTTGAAATTGAACATGCCTGGATACTTCCAGCATTTACCAATAAGCAAAAATCATCTTTTGTAGCTGGTACATAGATGACATCCTCATCATTGTCAACTTCCTCAACACCAATAACTACAACATTACACTAACAATGAATGAAAGCACACAGAGGATCTGCTTTTTGTACTTAGAAATCTATGTGAATAATCACACTCTACAAACCACATTGTACAAGAAATCAAAAGTGGGCAACAGTACACTACACATGCTCTGAGCAATCACCCCAAACACATTTTACACAATATACCTTATGGAAAACGACTTAGAATCAAGAGGAACTACTGCGAGATATCAGATTTTGAACAACTCCACAGACTGACGATATTTAAAGAAAGAGGCTACAGTAACAGAATTCTTAAAGCTGAAATAAGAGCAAAAATAAAGAAAGACCTGACAAGGGCCCCTAGTGAGATTCATACACCTCAAATGCAACAACCCTTAGAAAGATATTGTCTAAACACTGGAAAATCTTACAACTGGACATCATCTAAGAAACTACTAAGATTCTAAACCATTAATCACCTTTCGCAAAGCCAAAACAATAAAAAACTATTAAGTCCAAGCTACATGAGAAAGGCCGCCAAACCTACCACCTTACAAGCATCTTGGAACCACCCCACGAGACCACAGGGAAACTATAAATGAGAACAATGCAAGCTATGTCCCAACATGATGAATAATTTTTAAAAAAAAGACATCAAACTACCAAATGGTATGAAGAACAGGATCTGACAGTTCAACTGTAACACCAATTATGTCATTTATGGCATACAATGCATTTGCAACAAGTGGTACATAGGCAGTACTATACAAAAAATTTAAATGAGGCTTTTAGAACACTTTTGAAGTGTTAGAAATAAGGACATTGGATACCCACGAGCAGCACATTTTGCAGAAAAACATCTGGACAGCAACCCAACAATTCTCAAATGTGCAGGACTTGTAGAAAAAAGTTTTTTTTAAATACAAAATGTAAAGAAAATAATCAGCCAAATCACTGAGAGGAGGAAACAGAACAGCACCTTCATTGAGTGTATCCAAAATGCTTCTCTCTGTCGGACAAATGTTTCACTGGTTTAAACCAGGACAAGGAACTATACAATTTCCTATAATCCAAACAGCTTCTTACCCAACAAATTGAAACCGTGACCTGTGAGATTACACTATTGCCAAAACCATACCCTCCACATTAAATAGCCCTTTCCCCCTAAACCTTATGACCACGTTTGCCCACATCAATAGGCACCTTTCACTACATATGGCATATACATGCCTGTGTACTCCACTCCCAATATACCATTAACTTAAATATAAAGCTTTATTAATAACCCAGGCTATACAATTATGGCAACTAGGCGCTATAATACCACCTCTTTATTATGCTTCCATGCACCAACTAGAATACCACATTCCGCTCTTTCTGGCATCTCTAAGAAAAGTGACCTCATCACGTCACGGCTAAAATGGCATTGTGCATGTGTCATACGCGGCTGTAATATAAGCAGAGTGTACACAGAACTCTGTATCCACCAGGATCAGCAGGCATTTGGATTGGAGAACCGGCCTTGTGATAGGCACAACCTATTTTTGAAACCCATCCCACGTAAGACTCAAGTCACACCATCAAGACAACTGGTCTTGTAGACTATTTAGAATTACTTCACAAAATGTTTGTTTACCTCTTAGGACACGCAGTATCTGCAGGGAACTGCCACCCCTATTCTTCTATTTTCAACCACCTTGGAAGACTTGTGAGCGAGTGTGGCTAAAACTTGTAACCCATCCCCATCCCCTCCCTCTAATCACCTTTTATCAATCTAAATTACTTTATCACCACACCTATTCAAGTTTATGTTCTCACACAAAACATTATACATACTGTTTTTTTTCTAGACAGGAAACAGCCATCCCTACGACTTTGAGGCAATATTTATGACAATGTAAACATCCTTGAACCACCACATAACCAATCCTGCTGAGCCACGCATTAGAAGTGGCGAAACACATGTGAGGGCTACAGAAGAATTAAGGCAGCTTAAAACAAGGAAACCAAAGAGGATATCACTAACAATACCAAGGAGGGCAAAGTCACCAACAAAAGCAGGGAAAATATCTGCCTAAACTAAACGAAAGCTAACTTGACCTGGATCAAACCTAACGGACCACATTACTGGACTATATGACAACCAAGGGAACAATAACCCCCATTTAAAGCATGTCAAATTAGGCAACAAATTAAGTATCTGGATGAATATAATCCATTTCAACTATATACAAAATAAATATCAAATTATTACCAATTTGACTTTATGTGGCACTTCATAAATGGTTAGTCCAATAGCTAGGCACTGTGATTATTATACCTCAGTCAATAGTCAGTTTACCGACCTCTGAAGGATGTTAGCCAATAAGATAGCTCAGCTGGTTGGGCACTCATTGCTGCGATGTGTGCGTGATCTGTAGGTTGCAGTTTCCGTTTCGAATCGCGGCAAGGCCAACTCAGCCTTTCATCCTTTCGATGGTAGATAAATAAGTACCAACTTCGGTTTGCTAAACAATTGTGATAAATATGTTCTATGTAGAGCGCTTTTCAAAAGCGCTATACAAATAACAATGAGACCATGAGATTAGGTATAGAATTTAGCATAAGTCCTTACCTCACTGCTCTGGTATTGGTAGGTAGTACGAGCTCCAGGAAACGGGGACTTTCATTAAAAATCAAAAGACAATACTGCTCTTGAACCTCAAAACACACAATACAATTACAATTGTAAATTTGTAAAGCGCTTATACACAAGTGAAGTGCTTCAAAACCTTTCAAGGCGGGAAGGGAACAAGGATATAGTCGTCATTCTTAGGCCTTCAATATTCAGAATGATTTAAACAACAATAACTAGAATACTAGGCCAGAGGCATTTCTACAGATAGAAGTGTGTGAGCAAAGAGGGCGGAGAGAGGGAGGGTGGGGGAATGAGGGGGGGGGGAGAGAAGGACATACAAAGACAAAAAGGTTGTTCATCAGTGCGCCTATGGACGAGTATTTCAGGCACAACCAATCTAGGAGGGGTGGGGGACAGAGGAGAATAGGACAGGCAAACCTGCTAAGTCTAGTACATTCAAAGTTGTGTAAGTGCGCAGATACGAAATGCGAGAGAGGTGGACTGGGTCAAGTGCGCCCAGCAGGGGCCAGGGTTAAGTGCAGAGTGGTTGCCACTCTCATGGAACGTATTCCAAGTGCAGTAGTGCAGGAAGAGTGCGGCAGCCCAGAGCTGACGAGGTAGCCCGGGACCTGTGAGGCTCTGGAGGTGCACCAGGCGACCAGTCAGAGAACTCAGCAGGAGAGAAGAGAAAGGAGGTTAGCAAGGGAGAGGGAGGGAGAAAGGAAAAGAGGAAGGTCTTGAGGAGTTTCCGGAATTTAAGGATGTCCGGCTCATGTTTGCTTTACTATGTAATTGGCTAGGTTTTTGTTTTGTGTTTTCAACATTTAAATATATACAGTAGAGATCAAAAGGCCAGGCCTTAGAGAAATAATGAAAGGTGTATTCCGTCACAGTGCAGAAAGCTACCGCATAGCAATGATTTCCATATCGTTTTTGGACACGTCAGCTGGATGTCACATACATTTTACCCTTGCAAAAGAGAAAAGTAATTCTATGTCAAGATACGGAGGCTCGTATTATGCTTCTCAATCTTTACTCAAACTCTAGCAGCATAAATCAAACAAACTATTCAAAAATTAAATACATCCAAAACTACATTTCCCACAATGTCTTTGTGTGAAAGTTTAATTCTTTTGATGTCCATGAACAACAAGTCACGAGATTCCCTACAGGCGGCCATCCCACATTTGATACACAGAGACCAAACAGGGTATGTGCATGGACGGTCCATCACTGAGAACTTACGGAAACTACACCACGTCATACACAGCACGGACAACAAGCCTGATAGGAGTGCAGTGGTGTCCCTTGACGCCACTAAAGCGTTTGACTCGGTCAGGTGGAAATGGCTCTATGCCACCATGACCAAGATGGGAATCGGGCCCACCTTCTTAAACTGGGTCAAGCTCACCTATGCACACCCCACCGCCAGAGTCCGAACCAACAACACCTTCTCAGATAAATGGTGCCTCTCCAGAGGAACCAGGCAAGGGTGCCCCCTATCCCCCTTACTCTACATTCTGGCCATTGAACCAGTGGCAGCATACCTTAGGCTCGAATACGGAGACGGGGGCATAACAATAAACGGAGTGTCCCACTTGGTGTCCATGTACGCGGACGATATGCTTCTCTACCTGAAAGACCCCGAGCACATATTACCATACATACTTGAGACCCTAGAAGGATTCTCTAGATGCACGGGGATCCTAATTAATCAGGATAAATCCTGCCTATACCCCTTGGCAGCCCTAAGCAATACCAGGGTAGAAAACCTCCCCCCATTGGCACTCCGGTGGGAACCCACCACATTCAAATACCTGGGCATCAACATCCACCGCGACCCCAAAACAGAGCACATGATAAACACAGTACGGGCTAAGGAGGGCCTAGCTAAATCAATCGACTTCTGGAGCAAGCTGCCCCTTTCGGTGGCCGGTAGAGCGGGGCTACTCAAAATGGTGGCACTACCGCGACTGCTGTACTACTTCACCAATGTCCCGTTCTACATCCCACCACAATTCTTTAAAGAACTTAACAAACTCTGTCGAAAATTCCTATGGCACGGGGGGCGATGCAGAGTAGCCCTAGAAACTACACAAAGACCGTACGACAAAGGAGGCCTCAAAATCCCCAACTTTGAGCTCTATTACCTGGCGGCCCAACTGAAACATGTAATACAATGGATGGCGGATGATGCCACCACAGACACCCACCTACTACAACCCAGAAACTCCCCGTGGCTGCTTAGAGACTTACTCTGGACTGAGCCGGAAAGGAGTCATCGAGACACATACCTAATTCACCTGGGCATCCGTACCTGGAAGAGGGCCTGCAGAATCGCCAATCTGGCAGACCCCTACTCCCCACAAATTCCAATAGTCGCAATGATGTCACACAGACCAGAAGACCTGAAAGTGATCCGGAACATATGGGAACCCCTGGGCATAGCCACCCTGGGAGACCTGGTAGACGACCGAGGCATTCTCAGTTTCACCGAACTGCAAGAGGCTACGGGAATGCCGCCCGGTCAATTCCTCCTACACGGGGCAGTAGCGAACAAACTCACAAAACGATGGCCAGAGATAGAGACCCTTGACACCGGACATGAACCCATCGAGAACCTGTTAAGCGCGGCGGAGGGAGGCCACGAAACCTCGAGGCTCTACGAAACCCTACTAAACTGTGCCACGCAACAAAGTCTCAAGAGTAGAGATAAGTGGGAACTCGAACTTGGCGAGAGATTCGAGGACAAAGAGTGGGATGCAGTGATGCGCTACCACAAGAAAGTTTCCCGGAACGCACGGTTCCAGCTTATACAATTTTACATTATTCATAGGGCTTACCTCACCCCACGAGTCATCTCCAGATTCAACGACACAAGCGCCGCAACTTGCCCCAAATGCCAGGATCCCTCTGCGGGAATGACCCACATGTTCTGGGGATGCCCGGCAATCCAAACATTCTGGTCACAGATCCAAACCAGGGCAGCAAATGCGGATATAACGCTGGACGTGCAATCCCCCAAAGCCTGCATCCTGGGCCGATACCCCAGGAACAAAAAAAACAGGGCACTGAACAGACTCAAAGACCTCATGTACATTTTAGCAAAAAGAAGAATTGCTATGGCCTGGAAAAGCCCCAGGGCACCCGGGGTGGCGTTGTGGTGGGAGGACCTACACAGATGGACCACAGCTGAGACAGGAGCATGGGAACTGGCGCAAAGACACCAGAAAATCGACACCTCAGACGATCTACTGCAGTGGGTGGCTCTTACGGTATCCCTGTTCCACCCCAAGGAGGACAGCTCCACTGAGGGAGATATAGACAGCGCAAACTGACCTGGAGGCGCAAGACTGCAGCGTGGGGTTATGGGCTTGGTCGGGGGGGAGGGGGGAAGGAAATGAATCAATCCTCCATGGGTTAAGAGGATACTATGTTTGTATGTTCTTATTGTTAAGAAAATAATAAAAGAAATTAAAAAAAAAAAAAAAAAGTCACGAGATTCCATCCACCAATCATCACACACCATGCCCTTTAACACTCAAGTCCTTCCTCTTCCTTTGCTGCTCGGCAGCCTATTAAGTACCTATTGTTATATTAACTAAAAGGATATTTCAGTGCCTTATGTGTGTAATGTTTAAGAAAACGATTGGCTTGGCGGAGCATATCCGCAAGAGGGTAATAAAAAAGGAATTTGTACACGGACGCGACGGACGTTCCGGTGAGCGCGTGAGGAATAGAGGGCACTGCGGTCACGGAAGTTCGAGGAGCACGACAGTGACTCTTCAGGGTTCCAGTGCTCCTCGTCAGTTACTTCCTTAGGAGTGACAGTTAGCCCAGATAGTTTGAACAGGAGAAAGCAAATAGGTCTCACGGAGCGAGATAAAGCAAAGCAGGATTTCAAAGCAAATCTATCAGAGTGTGCACAGAGACGTAGGTCTTGTCAGACCTCGAAAGGAGCGTATTAACAGTACGCTAGCGCCACCTGTTGCCCAAATAAGGCAAAACAGGCTTGTGAAGCAGAGCTTTGCATCACGCAAATAAGATACATTATCTTCCCTAAAAGCATATTAAGACGGGTACAGGCCCAAGACTCCTGGAATTACATACAGTGGCATTACTGTCCCCTATCCTGGTCATGTCTAGCTCAAATGAGGAAAGGCAGGGTTCAAGTGAGCCAGAAAAGACTGCAGCCTGGCATGGGAGAGATGGTACACCGGGCAATGCGTCAATCCATGGGGCACAGTTCCCAACATCTGGCAGTCATGGAGGACTGGCTCAGGTTCTCCAGAATTATGGAGGAGCTGAAGGGGATAAGGGTTACAGGAAAGGATAAAGGGGGAAGGAAAAAAAGCCTGCAAGGCAGAGAAAGGCAAGACCCCCCCCCACCCCCCAGGCTCGCCACGAAAGAGTAAGAGCAAGGCGACAAGCCGAAAAGAAAAACAGAAATGGTGTGATGACACTTCTGATACCTCAGAGGGGTATGACGAAGATGATTGGGATAGCCCATCATCAGATGAGGTGGAAGTGATTTGTTAGTTTATTATTTAGTATGGCGCTCCAGACCCAGGGGTAAATAGGCGCTTAAGGACAGGATACATAATTACAGTATATATAGAAAAATGTTTGCAGTTATACAATTGTAGCAGTAATATGCCATATGCAGTATTATCTTTGGAAGAAGAAAGAGCTCCTAAGAAAAAGAGGACAAAGAGGCGGACGGAGACTAATTTGATCAGGAAACACTCATTCTCCAGAGGTCCTCAGAATGGGAACCATTGTCCAAGATTGCAGCATATATAAAAAAATTAAAAAAAACAAGAAGAGTTTAAGAACACCGCTGGCAAGAGAAGCCACGAACAAATTGAGGACCGAGTGCCAAAGTCCACACCTGCCAGAAGGGATTGCAGAACCTCCCTCCCCGACCGCATGGTCACGTTCATGGGGAGATACGCAAAGGATATAAAGAAAGGATTAGACAGATCCTGGCGATCATTTCAGGACAGAATGTTGGATGTGGTTGTACCACTTGCTAAGATAATGGAGATGGCAGAAGAGGGTAAAGATAAGAGTGAACCTATCGACCCAACCATTTTACCAGGCTGGGCACAGAGGGCTATATGCCTACTTGGTAACGCCAACAGCACAATCATGGCGGAAAGGTGAAGGTCAACTCTTGTTAAGATTGACCCCAAATTGAGTGAGTTGGCCACATCTGAGGCAGCAGCTTCAGCGAAGGGGAAGCTCTTTGGAGACACATTTATTAAAGAGCTAACAGAATTCATAAACTCTTATGTGGCGATGAACAAAGTTAAAGCCTCCCTAATGAGGGTATTCGGCAGATGGGTTTTCGACAGGGCTGGAAGAGGCAGGGGCTGCTCCTCCAGCCGCTTCTACAGTAACAGGTTCCAAAGTGACAGGGATCACTGGAAACAGGACGAGCGAAAACCTAACCCATTCTTCCCATCAAGAGGGCGAGGTTGGAGACACCCCGGAAACCAACACCAGCATAACACAAGTGAAAAGAATTGCGCAGGCGCAAGAGACACAATCACAAATTCCCACACTAGGGGGGGGGGCAGGGGGAGTAGCGAAATGTGTAGAGAATTGGAGATTCATCTTCAGATGCTTGGCTTCTAGACACTGTACAGGGTTACCACATAGGTTTACCAAAACAGGAGAAATGGCCGAAGTTGCCAAGGTTCAGCACAGCAGACGAAGAGTTACTAGATACAGAAATAAGAGAGTTAGCACGAAAGATGCTATAAAACAGGTAGCAAACATAGGAGTCAGCTTCATAAGCAACATGTTTATAGTGAGAGGCCGTCACAAGTCAAGGCCGATAATAAACTTAAGGGAACTAAACACGTTCATAGTCTACAGACATTTCAAAATGGAGGGCATACACTTGCTGAGAGACATTTTGCAACAAGGGGATTGGCTTACGAGAATAGATCTCAAAGACGCTTAATCTGACCATACCAATGGCAGCAGAACAGGTTTCGCTGGCGAGAGCAAGTGTGGGAATTCTATTTTATTTTATTTATTTTTTATTTTATTGAAAAATCTACAGTTTTAACATATGTAAAAAACTTTTGTTTCAACTCCATTAACCCAACTCAAAAAGCACTTAGAAAACCAACAGCCCTGCAAAGCAGGGAAAGGAGATCAAAACAAGAGAAAGAACAGATCATCCAGTTTGTACAGAGCATGAAAAGCATCAATTCTTTTCCCAATTCGTTTCTTCCAGAACACAAGGACAAGAGAAGCATGGGGATCACTGCTCAAGCGGACATTTCAAAAGTGCATCTAGATAGTTCACAATTGCACCAACATGTTTTACATTTGTACCGAATGAAATCTCATGCCACCAAGCGGTCATATCATCATCAAGAGGAGCAAATTTACTAAGGTGTATAGAACGTAAGGCACTGGTTTTCTCACACTCAATAAGTAAGCAGACCCTCCAGCTTATAGCGATTTTGCGATCCCGCAAAATCCCACGAAAACAGCCGTTTTGCGCAAAATGCCGCAAAAATGGCCGTTTTGTGCAAAAACAGCATTTTAAAAAAACTTTTTTTTTTTTAAAAGTAATCTGCACAAATTACTGTTTTAAAAAAAAATAATACTCAGGATGCCAGGTTCTCAACATTTTTTTTACACATGAAATGAAATGCGCTGACACATCTCATCACTTGCGCCCCAAAAAAGTGCATCCCAATCAACAAGGGACACATGAATGGGCACATTTTATATGCATGCCCATTCAGATGGCCTTTTTCACCTCCTTGATCTAATAAAGTGGCTTTTCTGTCAATTTAAAAGCGCATCCCTCTTTTCCAAGCAAGATGCACTTTTAAATGTGCAGAAATTGTAGGCAACTCTACACGCATGGGATGTGGGGCTGCCACTGCATGACAGGGTCTTTCGTCATGCATTTCTTTTAATGTAGGAACCGCTGCTGTGTCGCTTGCATTTCTGTTCCTCAAACAGGGTAAAAAAAATTTGGGTCGCATTTTACAGCGCCAGGCACCTGGAGGGCCTGTCCCTGTGAAAGACGCTGGGAGCTTGCAGAACACTGTCGGGAGAGCGATTCTATTCAAAGTACTGCCCATTTTGATGACAAAAATCTATCGAATGTTACAATTTGACCTACTTCGTCCAGTACTATTCAATCAATTTGTATAAATACTGACCATGTGTTGCGAGGGTGTCACCCGCTCCCCATGTTCAGTATTTTTGGTCTAAGGTGGTTGCAGAAGTGTTTTGCCCTTTTTCCTCAAAATTGGAGGTGGGGACAGAAAAAAAAAGAAAATAAAGAAAAAGGGACCCTGCGGAGTCGGATCCGACCCGCGTTAGAGGGACGGATCTGGCACTGCAGGGTTGCAGGGGAAGCGGCAGCGACCAAGCAGTTAAGTAGGGAAGGGGATGGTGGTGAAAGGTACATTTTGGGTTGTTTGGCTGAAGTGCAAATCAATTCGCAGCGAAATTGACTATGGTCAATTCCGCCGCAAATAATTACACCTTGGTCAAACAACCCAGAACACCATTCAGGGCAGCTGGCCAGCACACAATTTGCACTACAGCTCAAACCTGTGGAAATGCGCCGGTCACCTTTGAGAATAAGGTGAGCTGCTCGTGTCCAAAAATGGGTTGTCTAAAAATAGCATATCCTCTGTTCTTTTTTTAAATGCCCCATTATTTGAGGAACTGGGTCAAAATCTCCATAAAAAAATAAAAAAAATAAAAAAAATGGTTACACTATGAGAGAGAGGGAGACTGATGGGTGAGATGTGAAGTGATAGGCAAGAAAGCAGAGGGAGAGCAGGAAGCGCTGCACAAGAGGGCAGAGGAAGCAGTGAGGCGGTGGGCCAGAAATCTGAGAGCGAGCAGAGGTACAGAAAGTAGAGGGAGCGTGTGGTCAGTGAGCCAGAAAGCAGAGAGGAAGCGGTTGGCCAGAAAGAGGCAGTGAGCTGCAGATTGGGAAAAATGATGAGGGAAGAGTGCGATAGAATGGGAGAAAGAATGCAAGATGCAGAAGCAGCACAAAAGAATTAAGGACTGTATATTGCGGGAGGAATTGTAGAGTGGAGTTGGGAGTGTGCTTTGGAGTGTGGCAGGGCTGGGCAGTGCAAATTGTGACTTGACAGTGTGACATAGCACGTGAGTATTTGTATGACACAGTGAGAGGTTAAGGATTGTAAGTTGTGATGGAGAGTTGGTGAGATGTGTGTTGATAAGAGAGGTGCGTGGGTGTTTGGGGGATTGGAGAACATAGAAGGGGAATATTTTCAGCATTAAAATTGATAACGATCAATTTAGTTAATACTATTAAATAAGCATGAACATTAAACCAGAAATGTAGCCAAACCAAACACTGTTCTGCCAAGCCAGAGACATCTGGGACTCTTCCTATTAAATTAATACAAAAGATACATAATAATTATACCCTGGCTCTCTTGTAGCCTTGCACTCTGCCTATTGACTGCAACGTGGCAATCTTACACCCTCCAGTTAATACAAAATGTCCCGCAAAAATGCCGCAAAATCCTGGAAGGTCCGACTAAGTTTTTCAATGATTCAACTGCCAATGAGCAAAAACGACAGAGTGTGGGAATTCACCTGCCTACCATTTAGCATCGGCCCCTTGCTGCTTCACAAAGGTGATGAAACCGGTTGTGGAGGGGGGAAGAAAGAGAGAAGGAGAGAAAGAGATATCAGACTATTCATTTACCTGGACGGCATTTGTATAATGTGCCAGGGAAAGGAACAGATAGAAATTACAACAACTGGGAGAAGTCGAAAGTACAGGCAGACCAGAACATGGAATTCCTGGGTTTTGGATTAGATGGTGCAGGGAACATTAAGCCTGCCTCTGAGCTAGGTGAACGACAAAGAAAGATACTGAACAGGCTAACTTCAGAGAATATATCCTTGAGAGAGTTAGCGAGAATAGTGGGACGCCTAGCTTCGTAAATACGAGCGATATTCCCAGGACCCCTAGATTACAGGGACCTTCAGAGGCTGAAAATACAACACCTCAGGAAGGGAGCATCCTATGAACAAAGGATACCCCTGTCTATGGAGGCGAAAGAAGAACTGTAATGGTGGTTACAGCACACGGATGCCTGGAATGGAAGGGCAATATTCGGCTCATCCCCAGACCTAGTAATAGAATCGGATGCCAGCAGGTGGGGATGGGGAGCCAGATGCGGACATCTGTCAACAGGGGGCAGATCGTTGGGAGAAGAATTACATCTCCACATAAATGGCCTAGAGTTTCTAGCAGGATCCTTTGCATTGAAATGCTGGACTCAGGAGCGGGCACAAGCTCAAGATGGACAATGTGTCAGCAGTTTGTTATATAAACAGACTGGGAGGCACAAAGTCAAGGATGCTAGCAAAAGAATTTTGGCACCTGTGTCTACAGAGAGGGATATCAGTGACAGCAGAATATCTGCCTGACCATCAGAACGAGGTAGCAGACGAACTCCAGATTCCTAAGGGATGCCAGCGACTGGAAGCTGGACGAGAGTGTCCTCCGGGCACAGATGCAGAGATGAGGTCCATGCAGGACAGACCTCTTTGCGTCAAGGCTGAGCAAGCAACTTACCCAGTTTTTCAGCTGGAGACCGGACCCGGAGGCTGAAGCGATAAGACGCTTTTCTAGAACAGTGGGGTCCGAGCAAAGAATACGCCTTCCCTCCCTTCGCGATGATTGCAAGGACGCTAGCGAAGATGAGGAGACAGCGGGTATCCATGATACTGATTACGCCAGACTGGAGGGGTCAAGCATGGTTTCCGAACCTGCTAGAAATTACTTGGACAATCCAATAGCATTGCCGAGATTAGATCTCATAGTGAGAGACCCTGCAGACGAAGGTCACCTTCTAGTGAAGTCTGGCAGTCTCAGCTACATTGCATGGGCAATTTCAGGAGAGCCTGGTCTAGGCCAGAATTATCGTAAGAAGCTGAACAGATTATCGACGAGCCTTGGGCACCTGGGACCAAGAAGGCATATAGAACAGCCTGGTCAGGTTGGCACAGTTGGTGTGTGGCAAGGGACATACATCCCTCTCGAACAGATATAGTACATGTAGTGAATTATTTGGCCCAGTTAGCAGCCCAGGGTAAGCCCGATCAGCTCATTCTGCAGGACACCCAAGAATTGAAGGGTTAGCCATGGGGGAACATCCTTTAGTTTGCTAACTGCTGAAAGGGGTTAGAATAATTAGACCTCCGAAACGTAAATATGATCGAGTATCGGATGTAGACAAAGTCTTAAAGATGTTCTTATCATGGCCAGACAATGATGAACTATCTAGGAAAGCTTTATCAGCCAAGTTGACTTATTTTTTCACGTCGATTACCCACCCTGGGGACATTAGATTGAAATATGGTTTGTGTTTCAGGTTCTACGGTGGAGAACAAACAGAATGGTTCATGAGGTCATCATTCATTGGAAGCAGGTGGAATAAAAGGTTGTGGTTTACAGCGTTTACCGGTTGGGACGGAAGGTTGTTTTAAAATTGGACAGACAAAGAAAAAGGAAGGACCCGAGAGTGTTAAAGAGGATAAAAGTACATGGTGAGTGTTGGTTGGTGGAAGGAATCACTTGACTTGTTATTTATTCATGGACATCAAAAGAATAAAACTTTCACACAAAAGACATTGTGGAAAATCTAGTTTTGGATGTGTTTCTTTTTTGATGAGAAGTTTGATTTATGCTGCTCGAGTTTAAGTAAAGATTGAGAAGCATAATCCTTTGTCTATGTGTCTTTAATAGAAGTATTACTTTCTGTAACGAATGTGTGGAAAATCTGAATTTTTACTCTCTTGAAATCACATTTACTCTCCAAGTTTAAAAATAGGGAGTAAAATTCCCCCACCTCAAAATCTTATCTGGAGCACTGCATATGGGTATGGTAACCAGGCTACGGTGAAGCCAGAGGGAGATGTTAGAATTAGAGGAGTGGGCAAGTGAGCGATGACGATTTGCCAAGGATATTGCTATGGGAGGCAGTTGCTGTCCTGGAGACTTCAGAGATGGCTTTCCCTGGTCCTGTGCTAACTTTGTTCATATTTTAAATACTGTGAAATTGTTTACACTAACTGCCTCAAGACCCCATTGGTATATAGGATCTACTTCAAATGCACTATATAATTAGAAGAAAGAAGGTGTAGTTGGATATTGCATGTTTTGGTGACAGCAGCTATGTGGTGTGTGTGAAGGAAAGGTGGGGGTCAATGGTGAAGCCAAGCCATTTGACAGGCATGCAGAGGGTTGACCGTGGCAAGTTCTTCATCCAGGGGGTGAGTTGGTGTTTGTGTCGGGGGGAATAAAGTGGTATTCAGTATTGGAAGCGTATTGGTGGAAATAGATTTTTTTTGCTAAGGATTTGTCCAAGGGATTCAACATAGTTTGAAGAGGCGTGGAGACAGGGATGCGGGATCCATACTTGACTGGGGTGGGGTCGGATTGAAAAGGGGCGTGGAGATGAAGTGTGTTCCGTTACGAACTCAAGTGCTTCACCTCCTGTCTTACTGAGTTTCATTCAATGGTGTAAGATATTGAGTAGAATGGTGTAGTCAATAGCGTTGAAAGCTATAGAGAGGTTGATCAGTATGAGAAGTGCTTTGCCCTTTGTCTGCGATGATGTGAAGGTCATCGAGGAAGTGAAGGTAGCAGTCTCAGAGTTTGTTGTGGTGATGGGTTGTTGCTTTTGGAATAGTGACAAAACGTTTGATGGTTCCAACAAGGCATGGCAGGATAGGGCGGTAAGGACTATGGGGGTCGGCGGATGGTTTTTTGAAGAGTGGTGAGATTTTCCAGTTTTGAGTGTAGAGGGCATAGTATTCTGCGAGAGACAGGGTTTATTTTATTGAGCCAGAGGTGAGAGAGGGTGGTGGTTCAATTTGATGCAGCTTGAGGCGGGCATACATCATCCAGGAAGTGTGCAGATTTTATTTTGCTAGTAAGGGTGATGAGAGGTGCTGTGTCAATAGGGTGGAAAGTGCCCCATGTGTTGAAATGTTTGGGAGCAGGGGGGGGGCTTTCGCAATGCATATTTGGGAGTTGAATTAGTCCTATGAGGGAGTTGCGTATTACACTGGATGGAGAGTTGGAGAGGGACTTGACCATATAGAACAGTTTCGGTGTACGATTGCTTTAGCACTGCGTAAAGCCGTTTTGTATATGGTGCGGCAGTGGTTGAATGGAGTTCTGGTGGCAGGGCATGGGTTTTTGCTTGATAGAGAGGACAGAGCAAACCATAGTTTATGGTGGTGGCTTCAGGGTTCTTGTGATTTTAGGGGGTAATTTTGTCAGGTTCTTATGTGATGATGGTGGTGGTGTAATTGTTGAAAGTGGAGGGGTGTGCGTCTGGGGAGAAGGGGGTGGTGTAGTGGTGCTAAGGCTGTGTCTGTAATGTGATTGGTTTGTCTAACAGAGTGTCTAGGCCATAAAGTGGCTCCCCGTGCAACCTGACTCGCTAGATTCTGTCCGGCCCTCACCACCCTGTACAGCTGTAGCCCACCTCTGTATCCTATCCCCAGCTGTATATCTGTTCTGGGATTAACTGTGAAAAGCGATCAGTTATGCAGCTCTACTGTACACCACTGTAGAGCACTCTGTTGTATATCGGTATTGGTGAATACCTCTGCAAAGCGCTCTGTTGCTTCTCAATGGAATAGCAGCAAAATCCAACTCCTTCAATGATAGGATCTCAAAGGCCAACTCCCAAGCTAAAGAACTATTCGCAATCTTTAATGAATTAGTCACTACTCAGGCTACCACTGACGAGATAACTAAAGACAAAGCCTGGTGTGCCAGCATTCAGTCCGCCATGCTCAACTCCTTCAGAATGAAATCCAAAACCACTGCAAAGCCCTCCCAAACCAAAAAACCAACCGCCCTACACAAGACAAGCGTAGTAATCTCAAACATGCTCAATTCTCCTTCTGAAACGTCACTGAACCTGAGGTCCTTAATCTCATCAAAAACATCAAACCATCCTTCTGCGAAGCAGACATTTGCCCTCCCAAAATTATCAAGGAATGCGCCAATGACCTAGCACCCCTGATTACCGCCTTCATTAACGCATCTTTCTAAACAGGAACTGTCCGAAACAATCTCAAGGAAGCATGGGTGCAGCCACTTCTAAAAAAGGCCACACTTGACCCAGCACAACAACTACAGACTGATAACGACAGTCCCGTTCCTCCTAAAAATCCTGGACAAAGCATCTCACATCCAGATCCAATCATACATAGAAGCTAACTCCATCCTAGGCAAAAGACAATCTGGCTTCTGTGTCGGGCATGGAACAGAATCCGCCTTATTAGACCTAAAAAAAAATCAAATCTCACAGATCATGGACAAAGGCAAACCTGCCTTGCTCCTCCTCCTCAATCTATGAGCTGCTTTTGACCTGGTAGATCACCAAACACTCACCACCCACCTCACCCATGCAGCCCATTTCTCTAATCAAGCAGCATCCTGGATCACTTCCTCACTTGAAGGAAGAGCCATGAAGGTCTACTCCGACACAGCCAACGCAGATCCTACCACTATAAACTGCAGTGTCCCCCAAGGATCTTGTGCAGCCCCCACCCTCTATAACCTCTTCACAAAACCCCTCTTGGACCTACTTGACTCCATGGGTGTTGCATATACAAACTATGCAGACGACACAAGTACTTTTACCCCTATCTGGACTATCACCAAGATGCCACGGCCCTTCACAACATCTATGCCACTATCCAAGCTTGGATGGCAATCAACGGCCTCTGTCTTAACGGGGAGAAGACTGAAATTCTCATCCTGGGCCAGACAAACACATTATCGAAACTAGGCCCCCAATACAACAACTTCAACATAGACAGCTCAACCATCTCCGTACCATCCTCTGTCAAGACTCTAGGTGTTCACATTGATGCAAATCTATCGATGAACAAACAAGTCAGCGCTATAGCCTCTACATCAGCGTTCAGCACCAAACTCATCAATGCCATTAAACCCTACTTATCCCCCCCCAACTGCTTGGCCATAGCTAGAGCAACAATAGGAGCCAAACTTGATTATTGCAACGCCCTTCTAGCTGGCACCTCCGCCAAAAACATTCATAGACTGCAAACCACACAAAACAATGCTCTCAGAGCCGCCATGAGCATCCCTAGAAGAGACCATATATCCCACGCCAAACGTGAAGCACGGTGGCTCCAGGTCAAAGACTGTATTACTCTGAAAATCCTCACCATCACTCACAGGTGCATCAACAAAACCGCTCCAGCATACCCATCTGAAGCAATATCAAGGACCACATCCACTCGCCCCATCAGAGCTCAGTACACCAACCAGCTACACATACCACGCATAAAGAGAGCCACAGCGGGAGGTCTAAACTTCTCCTATATTGCACCGAAACTCTGGAACTCACTCCCTGCCACCCTTAGAGCTGAAACTTCCATCTCTGTCTTCCGCAACAACCTAAAGGCCACTCTCCTCAACTAACAAGTGGAGGACTGCCTCCTCCACTTCTGCCATGTATATTGTAATATAACACAAATGTAATATAACTATATTGTAACCTGTATATATACTGCTAATGACTATGTAACTATATTGCAACCTGTATACATATTGCTAATGACCATTTAACTAAACTTTCTACTGTAACAAGTGCCACAATGTCCTCGGGCTGTTGTGCACTATATAAATACGAATAAAATAAAAACAAATGCTCGGTCCGCGCTCAATAAATACAATAATAATCTGTGGTTCAGGCGGTCACAGCAGGAGACGTAGATATGCAGCTCACCTTATGTTTTGAAAAAAATAAAGCATTTCTTGGATAATTTCTTTTGATGGGAAAAATAATCAGCAGCAGCTTGTATATTAAAATCATATTGCTGGTTTGGGCAAAATAGCTGAATATGAAGACATAGTGTGCACTGCATTTTACAGTCGTGGGTGGTTTTCAAGTCAAAGTTGCAAAAACAAGTCAAACACAATTGCTACGCCTACAGCTGGGAAGATGTCTTCAAGTGCCCCAATTGCAGACTGGTCTCAAATCCAGAATTATCTAAAGCGGGTGCTCCTGGGCAAATCGTTATCTCTCGCTGAGGCTTATCTGCCAAAGTTAGAAGACCCCAAAACTGATTTAGCTCACATTAGCCACTACTCCAAAAAGGTCTCATGATATTGCTACATGTGTAATAACAATAATGACCAGTCATATACTGGACAATACAAGATTTGTCACTTAGCTTACTTTTGGTAACTTCCTTAAAATGTAACTTACCATTATCCACTGAAACATTCGTGGTGTCGTTATCTGTGATGTTACTACATATGCAAATTAGGTAGGCCTTCAACTCTTTTGTCACCCAGAGCCAAGGAAATCCTAGGATCGACCATTTTCTCGCCACACACGCAGCGTCGCCCTCACTAAGGCATTGCTTTTAAAAATAACTGGAGTTAGTACAGAAAACATAAAACTTCCCCCAGACTTTAGTCAACTGACACTAACCTTTCCTGTTGCCTTCTGAACATTCCCAATCATAAGGGTTATAGAAGCAAAACAAAGTCCTAATCTGAGGACGTTAGTATAAGGGAAAGGCCCGCAGACCGATCAATGTTTCACGCTGCTTAACAACCACTTTGCAAGGGAACTCAATAGGTGCAGAAATATGCCCTCTATTCTGGAGAGGTGGCTGGTCATCTTAAATTGTCTACCTTCCCAGTTTCGGACATTCCACTGTACTAAAGGTTTTTGGTAACTTGGATACGTTGCTCCAAAATGTACTATTGATGCCTCCCGCGAAAAGCCCCATCCTGCCACCCATATTAGCTGTGCCCCTTCAACCGCCCTTGATGTGGTATGTCTCCCCGTGTTCTCCCCCTACTTCAGCTTTGGTATATAGCCTTGTTCCTTCTTCTACTATGCCCCACCTCTTTTTGGGGCACAGGATCGAAAGCTCCATCAGTCAATGATAATGGCCGTGATCATTTGCAAGGAGCACAGTGCGGGTTTAACTGTAGCTCGAGAATGTCTGTACGATTTCTACCCACCCTGCCATCAGCCCGCTAAACCCGACTGACACGTCTAGCACTTACCGGTTTCCTAGATGCGGCATGACCTGAAGGGGGGGGGTCATGCACTACCAGCTTGTGACAGCTGAATCAACAGCGCTACCCGCCGGTAGCAGCACTTCCACCTCCAGCACTACGCCAGTACCCACCTCACAAATCGAAGAACGTAGATTGGATGGCATCACAGTAGTCTCATACCAAAGGGAACCTTCGATTCCCATCCGCCAATCAGCGTTGTTGGCATTTAGGAACAAATCAAACAAGGAGGACACACCAACGAAAGCAAAAAAGGACACCTACAGCGAACAATCCGTCTGCTCACCATACTTGAAAGTAGCTCTAGTCTTCGGACTGTCCGATTTTATGTTAATCGCCGAGGAAAATGCGGCAGCAAACATGAATAAAAATATGACACAAATAAAAATGGGGTGTGAGTGCTTGCTAGAAAACTTTCTGGTAAAAAAAAAATAAAGATTGTATTTTGATATTTTCTTCTTAGTACATTTAAAGTGAATACGTAATCTGACAAGACGTATATTTATAACGCGTATAGGATAACAAGCTTACGTTCAATAAGGGTTTTCCAAACTATGAGAAGGTAGCAGTTTAACATGGCCATTGCGTGTGTGAGTGTTTTTTTTGTTTTTTTGTTTAAGCCTTCCAGTCCTTCTCCTATTTCCCTGATAGAAATGTTTGCCCGTCTGGGTTAGTGTCAACCCTCGATTACCTCCACGCTCGCTCGTCTTCCTCGTCTCAGTACTTGCTTTTGAGACATGAGCCTCTTTATTTATTTTAGTATTTGTATAGCGCACTACAGCCCACTGGCATAGAGGTGCTGTAAGAATATGTATGCAGGCTTGCTTCAGGGTTACAGGAAAGCGGACCGGTACAATGGATTAATACAGTTGCTTAGTTTACAGGGCGTTGCATGTAAATCTCTATGACAGGAAAGTATTTTTTATTATTAGTATTTTATTTACCTTTTGCAAATAGGGGAAAAAGGAAGATAACATAGAACTCAAGAAAAAGAAACAAAGACACTTAACAAAAACAAAACGGGAAAGTTGTTGTTACAAGTCATAGCTCTCAACCATTTCCGTCGCAAAGGCTGGTGAAAACACCCGATTTTGTTCTTGGCGGGTGAGAGCCCATTGAAATGAATGGGCGTGCAGGAGGTTTGCATATATGCCAACATTCCAAGGCACCTGAGAGGGAGAGTTCATCCGCGAAATCGGGAGGTATAAAGGTTCCCATTGGAATTAATTGGGGCTGGGATTATTTTAGGTGGGAGAGCGTGAAAAATAGCAACATTTTTCACAGAAAAATAGGGAGTCTCCTGCCTAAATCGGGAGGGTTGGCATGTATGCAAACCGTTTGCATACATGCCAACCCTCCCAATATAGGCAGGAGACTCCCGACTTTTCAGTGAGAAATATTGTTTTTTCTCACATTCTCCTGCCTAAGATAATTCCAGCGCCAATACATTCCTATGGGAAAAACGACGTCTCCCAAATTTCTCTCTCAAAACTCCCTCTTACGTGCGTCTGAATGTTGGCATGTATGGGTTTGGTGGGTGAGTCTGCTCTTTACAAGGCTGTTGACACCCGCTAAAAGCGTGTGAGTTGAGATCTATGACAAGTATTACAACAATTTTAAAATATCTATCCGCACGTCTGAGACTAGTCCCATACCTTTCAACTCACACGCTTTTGGCAGGTGTCACCCGCCACTTAGGCAGCTCTCTCACCCGCCAAGCTCCCTACACGCCCATAGGAATCAATGGGCTTTCACACGCCAAATGGAAAATCGGGTGTTTCACCCGCCCAAGGGCCATGAAAGATTGAGAGCTATGTAGAATCCCTATTACAATAACATACATGCCAACATTCTGTGACCAAAAATCTGTAGGAATCTTAAAGTTTCAAAAATAGTAATTAGCATAATGATGATATCCCATGAAATTATGTCACATGAACTTTGGCCTTCAGTCACCACAGAAAATGACCTGAAGTGACATATGGCCTTGAAGAGATCAAAGGAAAAGACTGCCTGGTGTGGCCTATCCAAAAATCCTCTGACCCATCATTAGAAAGAAATGTACCAAATAAGTGAGCTGTGAGCAGTGTGACCAGCTTCTTCCTCATTAACACATATTTTCCTCTTCAAACATACCCGCTGATAATCACGAGATGGCCAGCCAGCAGGGAGCTGAAACACAAAATACCCACGGAAAAGCTATACATCCTTCTATTTGAACGAGTGTCTGCTGTGGAGGATCCGGTGTGAAAAGACAACAAGGTGATAACACTTCTGTATACCCGAAGGGAAGTTACAGCCGCAAGGACTCCCGCAAATGCTGCTTGTAAGGCAAGCCCCAGAACAAAAGAAATATAGAGAAAAATATATTGCTGTGTTATACAACTGGCAACATGTGGCAGTTGCTGGGGGCCTCCCTCAGGCTCATGGCCACTTTCAACTAAAAGGTTCAAAGGCCCTGATGCCTTTCATGCCCTTGACACATCAAATATTTCAAAAAGTTACTAATTAAACCTGCCTCACACCAACGGAAGTGACAGCCGCAAGGGCTCCCACAAATACAGCTTGTAAGGAAAGCCCCATCTGAACAAACGTAATATAGAGAGAACTATATTGGCAGGGTATGAGACTGCTAAATGGCAACATGGGGCAGTTGCTGGGGGGGGGCTCACTTAATCACTGCACGGCTTTTTAACAGTTGTTCACATATCCCCTCATTGTCTCCTGCCCTCCTTTCATCTTTCTCATTCATCTGTCTGTTTTTTCTCCTGTTCCCTCGGTACCTCCTGCCCTCCTCTCATCTTTCTCATCCCCTGTTTTTCTCATGTCCCCTCAGTGCCTCCTGCCCTCCTTTAATCTTTCTCATCCTTCTGCCTTTTTTTTCCCAAGTCCCCTCAGTTCCTCCTACCCTCCTTTTATCTTTCTCATCCATCTGCCTGTTTTTTCTCCTGTTCCCTCAGTACATCCTGCCTTCCTCGCATCTTTCTCATCCACCTGCCTGTTTCCTCTCCCCTTACAGCCTCCTTGATCCTTTCATTTTTCCCATCCCTTTGCTTAACTTCAGGATTTCTTCTCTCCCCCCTCTCTTGAGGCTTCTCTTGTACAAGCAATCGCTCATTGCCTTCCTATTGACCCCCTGCTTATCTCTCTCACCCCTCCCCCACTCTCCATCTCCCCCATTTCTCCTTACCTGCCGCCCTAGATCGCGCTGCTCTGTTCTTTCAGTCAAGCTTTTCCTTCTAAGTTTCAATCTACGTCATGGAGCTAATCGGTCTGTTTCGGGCCCCGGTGGGAAGGCAGCACTGACATGATTCTAACCCTTGCCCCCAGATGACAGGACACTGGACTTTCAGACATGGCCCCTACCCAAAAGCCTTGCTACTCAAGCGTCCAGGCGCCTCCATTCATGAATTTGCTTCTGCACAAGTGTGGGGCATTCTTGCACTAACCCAAGTCCTTTTTCCAATCTAGGACAGGACCCAAATCACATTATTGAGAGCCAGTCACGAGAGGCTGTTGGCTCGAAAACATCAATAGGGAAAAGCAGCCTAACATGTGTGTGTGCAATTGTTCCACAAGAGTTGAAACACATTTATTGCGGAGTGTGTGGCTTTTTTGCTTTTTCAGTGCCTCCGGAGCCTGACTACACATGGTCATTTTCACAGTGCTATCCTTTGATCTGCCACCCTCATTTTTGCCTGAACACTTACAAAGTAATAATTCACAAATGTTACCTGCAGAAATTTGGGAGTAGAAAGGTTTGCAACTAGCAGCTGTATATTTGCAGCTCAGCTGAGCAGAGACCGAGACCAGGAAAGAATTTCTAGTGAGAGACGCCAGCTCGGAGCACACATCACAACGTGAGACACAGAGCAGCCTCTGCCCAGAGAATGTCATGGGATGCCAATGGTAGGCGTTTTATGCTGACAGTGACTGCCTGGACTACGGGGTACACAGGGCAGTGTAGAGTGTCTTTTTCACGCTGGCCAGGCATGTGTTACGCTCACCTGGTATCCACAGGGACGCCACCCAGCTGGGTTACTCGCTGGTATGCTTCTCAACTTTGCCCTGATGTCGTCTGCGGGGAAGGTTCTGCCTTGTGGTAGAATTAGGCGTGCTCTCCGTCCTGCCTTCTTTGCAGGGGCGCGTTGTCTTTCATGGGCGAGTGCAGTCCAGTTACTTCACTGACGCCGGCCCGTTTGATATTGTTCAGGTAGGTCTTATTGCTGTTCTTTAGTTTTGTTGCTATCCTGCATGCCTTTCTTTGTTTAAAATGTCTCTTTTTTCTCCCTTAGGTATGCGGAGCTTCAGCGCGGCCAACTGGATTAGTTGAGCCCCGCTTGTAAATAATGGCGCATTAAGAGCGCTATGATGCGGTAAGTAAGCGCTATGCGTAGCGCTGCAAAGTCTTGCCTTTGCTAACCTGTGTTTTCCTTCCTTGTAGGTCGCGGTGTTCTTCAGCGTGAGTGGAATGTCCGGAGTGGTGCCAGCCGAGAGGCGACCAGCCAGGTAAGCCTTTTGAGCAGTTCGTAATTTGTAAATGTCTCTACAGCTTTCTTTAATGTTGCCTCTATCTTCCTCTTTCAGGTCTGTCCGGGAGGCGTGCAGATTCGAGGAAGCTGTTCTCAGTAGCTGCGAGTGTTTAAAGATGAAGACTGCAGGTAAGATGCTGCTGCTAATGATGTCCCTTTTGTCTCCTTGCAGGTTCTGCTTCTCCGAGGTTCGAGGGAATAGCTGGACACGGTGAACGTCACGTTGCAAGCTGCAAAGTAACACGAAGCAAGTTCTGCAGTCAGGGTGTGGTTTATATAGCCCAGGTAAAGTAGTACCAGGGAAAGTAGTTCCAGGCCTGCCACACCCAAAACACTAGACCGCATAGCTTGGTTCTTAGGAACCAAGCTATGTGGATGCCTCCATGTTGGCTGACAATACAATAAAGTAGTTCCCAAGCACATTGTTGTTCATGGTGTATGAGCCTGGCCCCATAAGGGCTTTTGAAGAGGATGCCAGGCTCTAGAGGCCCGAGTCCTAACTCCACCTGGCCAATGGGTTTGGCAGAGGGGGTTTTGGGCGAGGGTCGTGACAGCACTCCCCCCTAAGGCCCCTCCCATGGTGTTCCTTCTGTCTGGCCCAGGTTTGGTTGGGAAGTTCCGATGGAATTTCCTGATTAGACGTGGTGCGTGGATATTCTCACTGGGCTCCCAGGATCTATTTGTATTTGTATTTATTTTATTTATATAGCGCAAAGCCAGGCCCAAGGGCAACCGGGCGCATATCATTGTAAGGCAGTTACATTATATTTACAAGTAAGGGAGCAGTACATTACATATCATCCTAAAAGTCCTGACAAATTGCAACACGTAAGCCGTGGACGTTACAAATCAGTCATCAAACAACAGTGCAGGTGGGTTCCCAGAGGCCCAGTCAGTAAGGAGGAGCAGTTGTTAGTGGGAGGAAACTAACCAAAGCTTGGCTTTGTGTTTGAATTGGTTGAATGAAGGTAGGGTTCTGATCAAAAGTAGTACGGTGTTCCAGAGCTTGGCTGCCAGGACAGGGAAGCTGTTGCCTCCAGCAGATTGAAGCTTAAATCTGGGGATCGCTAGACCTTGGTGTTGTGCAGATCTGAGTGCTCGTGCTGGTGTATAATGAGTGAAGCGCGAGACTAGGTATGAAGGAGCCTGGTGGTTGATGCATTTGTAGGTGAGGGCAAGTGCTTTCAGGGAGATCCTTTGGGCAACTGAGAGCCAGTTGAGGTTCTTCCTGGTTTCTGAAATGTGGGCAGATCGGGGGATGTTGAGGGCTGCTCTGATGACATTATTTTGGGTCGTCTGGAGTTTATTAAGATTACCCTGGTTGGTACCCTGGTACAATGCATTGCAGTAGTCCAATTTAGACAAGACCAGGGTCCTGGCCAGGGTGATGCAGTTCTGGGCCGTGAGGAAAGGGCGGCAGGCTGAGATCAATTTGCATGTGTAAGTCTAGTGAGTGTCAGGGAGGCGTCCAAGTATATACCCAGAGTTTTGGTGTCTTTGGATACCTTAATCAGATTGCCATCAATGTTGGAGGAACCGAATAGGTGACTTAGTTTGTTAAGTCTCTTTTGTGAGCCTAAGATGAGAAGCTCAGTCTTGTCATCATTGAGGCACAATTCATGCTGGGCCATTCAAGCCTGTATGACAAGGTAAATGTCATTAAGGGCTTTGGAATCAGCAATGTAGTCACCAGTGATGGGTATGAGTATCTGGATGTCATCCGCGTAATTAGTGTAGGTGACACCCAGATAGTCAAGCACGTCAAATAAAGGTTTGGTGAAGACATTGTAGAGAGTTGGGGAGACACAACAGCCCTGCGGAACTCCACACGGGACTGATGTGGGATCGGCCGATGCGGTGGGAGAGAAAACTCTCATATGCCTATTGTCAAGGAATGACTTAATCCAATTGGATGCATTGTCAGAGAAGTGGGCCGCTGACTTCAGATGCCTGCATAGTATTTGGTGATTGACCAAATCAAAGGCAGCTGATAGATCCAGAAGTAGTAAAAGGGCCAATTTACCGTTGTCTTTAAGGTCATCAATTTGAGTTTTGAGATCAAGTAAAGCTGTTTCAGTCCCGTGCTTAGGTCTGAAGCCAGATTGTCTTGAGCCGAGGTGGTTATTGGTTTCTAAGTAATTCTGAATCTGCAGATAAGCTGCTCTGTCGAGTATTTTAAGGAGGAACGGTACAGTGGTGATAGGTCTATAGTTAGTTGGTATTACAGGGTCTAGAGTCATTTTTTTTAGGAGGGGGATAACCCATGCGTCCTTTAAGTTGTTAGGTACCGAGCCTGTTAGGAATGAGCAGTTAATGAAGGCAGTTATAAAGGGAGCAAGGTCATGTGCTGCTTCCTTGATGATGGGTGCTGGGCAGGAGTCTCCTTGGCAGTTAGAAGGTTTTAGATTGCGAATGATATTTTCGACCTCGAGGATGGTGAGTGGGGTGAAACTAAAAAGGGTGTGAGTAAATGAGGCCGTCGGAGTATAAGAAGGTTTGGTGGGGGGGTTGGTGAGTAGGGTGTTTTGTTTGGCGTTAATTTTAGATTTCAAAGTGGTAATTTTGGTGAGGAGGGCGTTTTGGATGTTATTGCACCATTTGCTGTCTTTAGTGCAAGTGTCAGGCGCAGGGGATGGTGATTCCAGTTCTTTAAGGATTTGATTTTAAATAATTCCTTAGTGTTGGATTCCGCTTGAATGATGCATTGGTTATAGTTCTCCTTTTTGGCTTGTAGAATCTCTTCTTTGTAGTTATGGGTAGTAATGATAAGGCGCTCTTTGTTGAGGTCACAAGGGTGACTCCTCCAAAGTGATTCAGCCTTACGTTTTTCTTTGCATAGAATTCTTAGCTGCGGTGTGAACCAAGAGTTCAAGTGGGCCTGTTGTTTGGCTTTCCGTAATTTGAGTGGTGCTATATTGTCAATGGCATTAAGCAGTGTTTGATTGAAGATGTCTACTAGAACTGTGGGGTCGTTGTGTTGGGACACGCATTTGTTCAGGATGGGAAGGATGAGAGGGAGGAGTTTATCCTTAGTGATGTCTTTTTTGTTCCTAGTAAGAATGGCTGGAGCTATGGTGGGTGCAGTATGGGGGTTGGTCGCTGGTAAGTGGAGGATGATAATATGATGGTTGGACCAGGCGCAGGCAAGGTTGGAACTTATAGATGTGTTGCAGTTAAGGTCGGTAATCCAATCAAGCGTCCTGCCCTTATTATGGGTATGTTCGTCAATGCGTTGTTGGAAGCCTAGATTAGCTAATGTGGTAGCTACTTCAGAGACCAAGTGATCCTTAGTGTCGAGAAGGCCCAAGTTGAGGTCGCCTAGTAGCAGTACCTTCGAGTTGGGTTTGGTATTGACGGTCAGAATGGCCGTGATCTTGTCTGTGAAAGAGCCAAGTGGTCCTGGAGGTCTGTAGATAATGTGGATGGTGGCAGTGTTAGTTGAAGATAGGGTGAGTTTCACAGAGAGGGATTCTGCGGAACTGAGCTCAATGTTGGGGATGGTTCTAAGTGTAATGTTATTTCTGTGTATAAATGCGACTCCACCTCCTTTAGATGTAGTTTGGCGGTCCGCTCTAGTGATAGAGTAACCAATGGGGATTGCGAGGGCAAGGAGTGGGCCAGAGGCAGCATGTAGCCAAGTTTCTGTAATGGCTAAGAAGTCAAGGTTTTGAGTGGTGATAAGGTCGGAAATGTCCAACGCGTGGGCCGTGATAGATCTGGCATTGAAGAGGGCGCCCTTGAGTTCTTTGGCAGAGAGGGTACATGGGGAGGGTGGTATATTCTGTATGGTGAGAGTGTTGTGAGTGTGCTGGGTGCTCGCGACACGAGGGGCATGGGGTAATCTGGATCCCAGTCTGAGATTCCTGACTTGGAGCGTGCACGGTTGATTGGGTGTAGGTTTGGTGGCAAAGTGTTGGAGCCATAGGGCAGGGTCATTAAGGTATGGGTTGCTGAGGGGCATAGTGAGAGAGAGTGTGGTGGCGTGTCAGTGGTTGGTCTTAGCAGTCCTAGGGGTGGGGGGGCAGAGCAATGTGGCAATGGTAAGCCCTGCTATGGTAGCAAGAATTAGGTGGTCCATATCCTTTCCAATCAACGAGATAATATAGCTTGGTCCTAGAGTATTTAGAGTCCAAGATATCTTTGACTTCGAATTCTGGTTCTCTGTCAACAAGTATGGGCTTAGGTGGTGTCCTAATCCGTGTGCCGAGTTGCATTGGTTTCAGGAGGGACACATGGAATACCGGGTGGATGTGTAGATTAGGTGGTAAATCCAGTTTCACGGCTGCTGGGTTGATAATTGCCTTAATGGTATAGGGTCCTAAGAATCTGGGATGAAAGGTCCGGGTTACCTTGATGGGTACGAATTTAGCGGCTAACCAAACTTTGTCTCCTACTTGAAAATCAGGGTCCTTTTTCCGGTGTTGGTCGGCGAATCTCTTTTGTTTTTCTTTGGCATGAATAAGGTGTTCCTTTGCCCTTTTGAAAGCCTGAGTAATGGTTGTGTGTAGAGTCTTTACCGCTGGCATTTCCAAGGTGGCTGCAAGGTCTAGTTTGGAGGTATGTGGATGTCTGTTATGAAGGGTATAGAAGGGCATTTGTCCCGTGCTTGAATGCAAAGAATTGTTATATGCATATTCGGCTATCCATAGTAGGTCTTTCCATTTCCTTTGTTCGTGGTGCAGCATGCACCGTAAATATTGCTCGAGTGTCTAATTGGTTCTCTCGGTTTGGCCGTCCGTTTGGGGATGGTGACTGGTAGATAGCCGAATGTCGATCTGCGCCATTGCACAGCATTTTTTCCAGAAGTTTGAAACAAACTGCCTGCCTCGATCAGAGACCAGAACCGAAGGGAAGCCATGTAGCTTAACCACGCCATCCAGGAACACTTTTGCTAAAGTGGCTGCGTCTGGGAGGTCTTTGAGAGGAATAAAATGGGCCATCTTCGAGAATAAGTCCACAACTACAAGGATGGTGTTGAACCCTTGGCTTGGAGGTAGATCAGTGATGAAGTCAAGGGAAAGAGTGTGCCATGGAACTGGAGGAATGTCCAATGGTTGTAGGAGACCAGATGGTTTTTGTTTCTGTGATTTATTTTGTGCGCAGACACCGCAGGACTGAATATACTGAATGATGTCCTTACGCCAGGTAGGCCACCAAAAGTTCTCTTTCACCTTAGCTAGGGTTTTGGCGATCCCAGGATGCCCTTCGATCAGTGAATCGTGACAGTTTGAAATAATATGCTGTTGTAATTCCTTCTTGGGTACATATAGGCAGTCCCTAAAAAAGGGTAGGTGGTCCTTGATGGTATATTGTTCTCCTTGAGTTTGCCATGCGAGGTAGGCATCAGGATTCATTGTCCGTTGGATTTCTTTTCGTAGTTCTGCTTGTGTTAAGGCTGTCGTGATACCCAAGAGTTTGTCTTCAGGTATAATAGGTACTGGGTCTGGAGTTGTATATACTATTTCATCTATGCCCATGCGAGATAAGGCATCCGCCTTTCCGTTTCTGATTCCTGGTCGAAATGTGATTACATAATCATATTCGGCAAAGAAAAGGGCCCACCGTAATTGGCGCGAGGACTGGGCCTTGGCTGTTTTGAGATAGTGCAGGTTTCGGTGGTCTGTGATGACTGTAATGGTGTGTCTGGCCCCCAGAAGGTAGTGCCTCCAGGCTTTAAGGCGGATTTGATAGCCAGGAGTTCCTTGTCCATGATGGCATAATTAATCTCTGGAGGTGAGAACTTTTTAGACCAGAAGGCCACAGGATGTAGATGGCCAGTTTCCGGGTCTCTCTGTGAAAGAACAGCCCCCATTGCGAGACTGGACGCATCAGTTTCAACTACATAAGGGAGGTCTGGACAAGGATGTTGCCGGATTGGAGCGGAGGTAAACCTTTGTTTAAGTTCCTGAAAGGCTTCTTCTGCTTCTTCGGTCCAAGCAAACGTTTTATTGTTTTTTTGTAATAGTACTGTGATTGGGTGCACAACCTGAGAGAAGTCTGGGATGAACCGGCGGTAGAAGTTCGCAAAGCCCAGCCTGCTTTGTACCCCTTTCAGAGACGTCGGTGAAGGCCATTTCAGAATGGCATCTACCTTGTGCACGTCCATTCTGATGCCTCCTGGAGTAAGGATAAAACCAAGAAATTCTACTTCGGTGACGTGAAAAAAGCATTTTTCAAGCTTTGCAAACAAGCGATGTTGATGGAGCTTGGTGAGGACTGAACGAACGTGCCTGACATGATCTTGTTCCGAGGCTGAGTATACTAAGATGTCGCCTATGTACACTAAAGCGCACACATCAATTAACTCCCTTAAGACGTCATTCATGAAATATTGGAATGCCACAGGAGCGTTGCATAACCCGAAGGGCATGACTTGATATTCAAACAAGCCGTACTTAGTACGGAAGGCGGTTTTCCATTCATCTCCTTTTCTGACTCGGACCAGGTGGTACGCTCCTCGAAGGTCCAATTTGGTATAAATCTGGGCATCTTTAACTAGGGATAAGTGGCAAGGGGTATCAGTTCTTCACAGTGATCTGGTTCAATGCACGGTAGTCAATACAGGTTCTCAAGTCTCCTACCTTTTTCGGTACGAAGAACAAAGGACTGGCTGTGGGGGACTTCGAAGGACGGATAAATCCCTTTGCAAGGTACTGGTCTAAATAGGATTTCAAATGAAGGTTTTCTGGTTCTGTGAGAGCGTAGATCCTGCCGCAAGGGATTTGTGCACCAGGAACAAGGTCGATCTGACAGTCATAGGGCCTGTGCGGCGCCAATGTATTGGCTTGGTCCTTTCGGAAAACATCCTGGAAATCATGGTATTCACTTGGCAAGGTATTAGTTGCTCCCAGGGTTGATACTGTCGCTCCGGGAGTCATGGGGATACAGACGTCAGGTTTCTCCTCTTGGTAATAGCAGGCAGGGGAGCAGTCAACGGGGAAGGTTAATTTTCGTGCCCGCCAGTCTATCAAACGGTTGTGAGCAACCAACCATGGCATCCCTAGTATTAGCCTGAACTGAGGTGCCTTGATGAGATCGAATGAAATAGACTCCCGATGTCCGTCCTGACACAGCAAGGTTACCCTGGCAGTGCACTTGGTTACTGGTCCAGAAGCGATTTCTGTCCCATCCACGGTGGTTACCTTGTCTATAGTTGGCTTAGAACACAAAGGAAGCCCCATCTCTGCTGCCAAATTTATGAATTCTGCACAGTCACTGGGTGGATCAACCACCTGGGCTAAAACATCCTTTAATTCGTCTCGTAAGCCTCGATGGAATAACGTGGTTCTTTTGTTTTCTGGCCACCTAGCTTCGGCAATCAGTCCGTTGAAGGTAGCAATGTACGTTAACAAGTCCTGATTCCCCTGTCGGAGGGACAAGAGTTCATTGTCTACTGCTTGTTCCCGGGTATGGCGAGCAAAAAGTTTTTCCATTTCTCTCTGGAACCCCCCAAAGTCATGTAATAGAGGATCATCATGGGTTACCAACGGCACCAACCAATCTGCTGCACTACTGTAACGCTCACCTGGTATCCACGGGGATGTCACTCAGCCTGTTCTGACCTCTTACGACCTCAAACCCTTCCCTGGAGGCTATTCGACTGGAGACTGGGCCTGAAACACAGGATTGGTAGAGTTTAACTCCCTATTGTCTCTGTGTGCTTGAACCCCTTTTTCCCCAGGGTCCAACCCTTCCCTTTGATCCACAGCTCACCTTGTTTTCTTGGATAGTGTGCTCTCCATCCTGCCTTCAGCGCTGGGGCGCGTTGATTGATGTGGGCTCGTTGCTGCCTAGTTACTTCACTTGCAAGAGTCCGACAGGTAAGTGTAATGAGTCTTTTGAACAGTTCTCGAACTTTGTTCCTTTCCTTCCTTAGATGATGGCCGGCGTCAGGGGATGGCGGCATGCTGCTGAGATGAGTAGCGCTGAAGGTGAGTGAGAGCGCGATGCGCGATGCACCCCTTTCGTATTTGCATTGAACTGAGTTCTTTTTCTGTGTCTTTTAGGTGCTGCAATGTTTTCAGCCTGGATGCCAGTTATGAAGAACAAATGCGGTGGGTAAGCGTGGTATGTGGCGCCTCTAGATGTTTCCACGCTAACCTGGAGTGTCTTTTCCCTCTTGCAGATGGATGAGAAGTTCCGGAGACAGAGTTCCCCCAGAGCGGCTGGGATTCAGGTAAGCGTTTGAAGTTCGTACAGTATTTAAAAATAAGCGAAGATTTGCAGAATGCTTACTAATGCCTTTTTTCTGTTCTTTTCCCTTTTCCTTAGGAAGGGGCGTGCCGGGATGGGAATGACACCGCCGAAGATGCCCACAGAACAGAAGGAGCAATGACTGATGGGCAGAAGCGCTGCAGGGTAAGGCTGTTCCTAACGGTGTTCTTGTTCTTGCAGGAGCTGAGCGCAGAAGAAAGATGCAGGCCTACTAGAGACCGATCCGAACACGGTGAGTGTCACGCTGCAGGTGCAGAAAATGCAAAGCATGTTTCTCAGCCTGGGTGTGGCTTAAATAGTCTCTGGGTATCCCAGGTGCCTCTGGGCTGAACCACGCCCAAAAGACTAGACCGCACATGCAGTTCTGGGAACCAAAATATGTGGGGGCATCCATCTTGTCTCCATCAATGCACTGCAAGTGCAATTCCCAATGTTATCCTATGGGAGTGAGAGTCTGGTGCCACAAGCGCCAAGTCTGACTCCAAGTGGGTCTTTGGAGGGATGGAGAGGCCCTTGAGGGCCATGTAGGCGATCGTGGCCTGGCTCCAGCCTGACATATTGGAGTGCTGGGGACATGAGGGGCAGGAATCATGACAGCACTCCCCCCCAAGGCCCCTCTCAAGGTGGCTCTTCTGTCTGGTCCTGGTTTGGTTGGATGGTTTTGATGAAATCGTCTAAGCAAGCGAGGTGCATGGATGTACTCACAAGGCTCCCATGTCCTGTCTTGTGGACCATACCCCTTCCAGTCTACTAAGTAGTATAATTTGGATCTGACGTACATTGAATCTAGGATGTCCTTGACTTCGAATTCTGGCTCCCCGGCGACTACTACTGACTGCGGTGGTGTTGCTACCCGGGTGCCAGGTTGAACAGGTTTAAGGAGAGACATGTGGAACACAGGATGAATCTGCATGTTTGACAGCAAAGCCAGTCTGACCGCCACAGGATTTATCACGGCGGTGACGGTGAATGGACCCAGGTATCTTGGACGGAAAGTTCGGGCTCCTTTAATGGACACGTGTTTAGACGCCAGCCAGACTTTGTCTCCCACTTGGTAGTTGGGAGCCTTTGCTCGGTGTTGATCAGCAAACTTCTTTTGGCGATTCTTAGCTTGAAGTAGGTGTTCAGCTGCCCTTTTAAAGGTTTGAGAAATGGTCGTGTGCAAGGTTTTGACTGCTGGCATTCCCAGGATTGTAGGAATGTCCAACTCAGAAGTACGTGGGTGCCTGCCATACATGGTATAAAAGGGTGTCTGCCCAGTGCTGGTGTGTAGGGAGTTATTATAAGCATATTCAGCTATCCATAATAAGTCGAACCAGCTTCCTTCAGCTTGGTGTAAGATGCAACGCAGATACTGCTCGAGCATCTGATTTGTCCTCTCAGTTTGACCATCCGTTTTGGGGATGGTGACTGGTGGATAGCCGGATGTCGATCTGGGCCATAGAGCAGCATTTTCTCCAGAAGTTAGATACGAATTGAGTACCTCGGTCTGAGACCAAAACTGAAGGAAACCCATGGAACCGTACGATGCCTTCAAGAAATACCTTTGCCAGAGTGGAAGCATTTGGGAGCCCCTTAAGAGGAATGAAATGTGCCATTTTTGAAAATAGGTCAACAACCACAAGAATAGTGTTAAATCCTTGACTGGGTGGTAAGTCAGTAATAAAATCGAGGGACAACGTGTGCCAGGGTGCTGGTCGGATTTCCAATTGTTGTAATAGCCCAGCCGGTTTCTGCTTGGATGACTTGTTTTGAGCACACACTCCACAAGATAGGATGAATTGGATAATGTCTTTACGCCACGGGGCCACCAATAATTTCGTTTTACCTTGGCTAGGGTTTTAGCGATTCCGGGGTGGCCCTCGATCAAGGAATCATGATAACCGGACATGACTTCTTCTCGTAGTTCTTGGTTTGGTAAGAATAAACGATTCCTGAAGTAGGGCAACTGATCTTTTATCATGTAATGTTCTCCTTGTGCACTCCACGCTTGTAATTGCTCCGGACTCATCAGGTTTTGGATTTCTTCATGTAATTCTTTATGAGTTATGGTTGCTGTGATTCCTAGGAGCTTGTCACTCGGGATGATTGCTATTGGGTCAGGGGTCTGATACCCTTGCTCTTCCACCCCCACAGGGGAAAGGGCATCGGCCTTGCTGTTTTTCACCCCTGGTCGAAATGTAATCACGTAGTCATATTCAGCAAAAGAAAGAGCCCAACGTAGTTGTCGTGAGGATTGGGCCTTTGCCGTTTTTAGGTACTGGAGGTTCCGGTGGTCAGTTATTACGGTGATTGTGTGTCTGGCGCCCAAGAGGTAGTGCGGCCATGCCTTAAAGGCTGACTTAATGGCCAGGAGTTCTTTGTCTGTGATAGCGTCATTGAGTTCAGGGGGTGTGAATTTATGTGACCAGAAGGCAACAGGGTGTAACTGGCCCGTTTCGGGGTCCTTTTGTGAGAGGACGGCTCCCATAGCCATGCTTGAGGCGTCCGTTTCCACCAGGTATGGGAGATCAGGGCGAGGGTGGCGTAAGATTGGGGCAGATGTGAATCTTGCTTTGAGTTCCTGGAAAGCTTCCTCGGCTTCTGTTGTCCACTGGAACTTTTTGTTGCTTTTCCTTAGTAATGACGTGATGGGATGCACGATTTGCGGTAGAAGTTTTCAAAACCCAGCATACTTTGAACCCACTTGAATGAATTTGGGGATGGCCAGTTCAGGATAGCATCTACCTTGTGTACATTAATTCGGATTCCATTTGGGCTGAGAATAAAGCCCAGGAATTCCACCTCGGAGGCATGGAATGAGCACTTTTCGAGCTTGGCAGAGAGCTGGGGTTGACAGAGTTTCTCCAATACGGATCGGACGTGTTTAACGTGGTCCTGCTTTGATGCGGAATATACTGGGATATCGTCGATGTACACTAGAGCACAGACATCAATCAATTCCCGTAGGACATCGTTCATGAAGTATTGAAATGCAGCAGGCGCGTTGCAAATACCAAAGGGCATTACTTGATATTCGTACAAGCCGTATTTGGTGCAAAAAGCGGTTTTCCATTCGTCCCCCTGTTTTACGCGAACAAGGATGATATGCCCCCATCAGGTCTAGTTTTGTGTAGATTTGGGCATCTTTGACTTGATCAAGCAATTCAGGGATCAGTGGCAGGGGGTAGCGATTTTTTACGGTAATCTGGTTCAGTGCGCGATAGTCGATGCACGTTCTCAAGTCCCCCTCCTTTTTCGGTACAAAGAATAGAGGACTGGCTGCTGGAGACTTCGAGGGACGGATGAACCCGTCGGCCAGGTATTGGTCAAGATAGGCCTTCAGGTGCTGGTTTTCTGGTTCCGTGAGTGCGTAAATTTGCCCACAAGGGATTTGTGCGCTGGGTATCAGGTCTATTTGGCAATCGTATGGTCTATGTGGTGGCAGGGTATTAGCCTGTTCTTTCTGAAAAACATCTTGAAAGTCCTGGTATTCTGTTACGCTCACTTGACTCCCACGGAGGCTCTGGCCTGGTTCGCGCTGCTGTGACCTCTTCTAAGGTGATGCGCAGGGTTCGGAAGACGGACTGGACCGGGCCCCCAAATCTGGCTTGTCTGGCTCGCAGAAGTATCCTTCAGTAGGCGAAAATAGGGGATTAACTGTCTGCGGGGTAATGCAATCGGCCTCCCACTTTCCCCTCTCAAACTCCTTGAAACCCTTCTGTGATTTCTCGTAGCGTCTCACCTTAGGGTCTGGAAGGACGAGCTCTCCATCCTGCTTCTGATGCAGTGGCGCGTTGGTATCCAGTTACTTCACTGGATTTTTGGATTGGTGAGAACCAAACTTGCTTGGCTTCCAGGTAAGTTTTTTTGATAAGAGGTTCCCCTTGTGTCCATGCAATAATGTACTAATGCTAGTGTCTTTTTCCCCATAGTGGCCGGGGTACGGAATGCCGGGGAACAGGCACCAACCCGAGATGAGAGGTGAAATCCTTGCAGAAATCAGGTGAGTCTTTAATGAGCGTTTTTTGGTAATGTCTTTTCATTCGCTCATTAACGCTGATGTCTCTTTTTCCCCTTAGGGGCCGGGGTCCGGAAATGCCAGGATGTGGCGCGGACCCGAAATGAAGAGGGAATGAATCAACAGGTAAGTCTTAACATGGAGATTTAGCTTTCCTTATTCCCTTCTCTCTCTCACCTTTTGTTCTGGTCTTTTTCTCCCTAGGCGCTGGGGCGTGACTGCGAATCCGGATGATCGCTGCTGAACATGTAGGCGCCCTGTAAAGGTGAGTGGAATGCGGCGCTGCAGCGATCGACACGATGAGCTTTTAAATTAAAGTCTTCCTTTTCAGGATTGTCGGCGAGATGTCTCCGGATGCGGATTTAGCAGGTAAGGACTTTTCCTTCTTCTGTTCTCTTCTTCTCTTCCTTTGCAGGTGATCCAGGATGCTGGCAGGCGTGGCAGAAGTCAGGATGCAAGAGCAGACACGGTGAGCGTCCAGCTGCTAGATGCAGAACAACGCGAAGCACGTGTGGCTGTTCGGTGGGGTTTAAATAGCCTTGGAAGAAGTTCCAGGTATGTATCCTTCCTCCAATCAGGTATGTATCCTTCCCCGACCACGCCCGGATGGTAAATTAGCCCCACAGGTAAAGTAGTTCCTTTCAGGCCTCAAGGAGGCCGGGATCCTGCAGAATGGTCTGCATCAGGTAAGTGCACCCAAGCATTCCATAATGAGCCTGGCGCCTATGGCGCCAGGACTGATGTCTTTCATGAGCCTGGCGCCATAGGCGCCAGGACACTGTCCAAAGGGCCCCTATATGGGGTTGCTGGGTCCTTCCTTGGGGACTGGATGTCCGCTTTCGGGGACGCCGGGCTTGAACCGGCTCCCCAGGAGCGGGCATCATGACAGCACTCCCCCCCAAGGCCCCTCCCAAGGTTGTTCCCTCCGGGGGTTTTGGTTTGTCTGGGAAGAGTCGGTGGAATTTCCTGACTAATCGAGGTGCATGCACATGGTCGCTGGGTTCCCACGACCTCTCCTGAGGTCCGTACCCCTTCCAATCAATTAGGTAGAACAGGTTTGACCTAAACATTTTTGAGTCTAAAATGTTCTTCACTTCGAATTCGGGCTCCCCATCTATTAGAATAGGTTCTGGAGGTTTGAGTAGTCGGGTTCCGGGTACCACTGGTTTCAGAAGTGACACATGAAAAACAGGGTGAATTCGCATACTAGCTGGTAAATCAAGTTTAACAGCCACTGGGTTAATTATTGCCGTAATAGAATAAGGTACCAGATATTTTGGGTTAAAAGTTCAAGGCCCTTTGAGTGGTAAATGTCTGGTAGCTACAGAGTTTCGGCGGGCACCACAGGATATTCTGCTATAATGACAATATATTGCTTATTCCGTGATTTTTATAGATGTTTTAACCTGGAGCTTCCAGTCTGAAAAAAGATCCTATGGCATCCGGATCTCGATGAACAGTTTAGAAGAAAAGTAAGGTTGCATTACCTTACTAAAGGCTAGAGCTCTCAGTTGACCCTTGGCAGGGTTGCGAAATTTTATTCAAATATACAATCGAGTATTAAATATTGATTCAAAGATATGAAATAGTTGTAGTGAATTCTTCAACAAGAAATGTTTTATTCACATTTCTAGGTTTAATATCGCCAATTCGATTTTCATATAGTGAGGCAACTTCGAAAAACATAGGTTGTTTCATCAGTAAGCACATATGCCAATGCATTTCGGTCTAAGACCATCGTCAGGGCCATGCTTTAGTGAATATTCCAACAACTAATCATTCATAGAACAATACAGTATTTCAACACAAAACATATATCAATGATTCAAGGATAATGCAAAAACAGATAAAGCACATACCCCCAGGTGGATCCGTGTGAGTGAACAAGGGAGAAAATAAATGGAAAGTAAGTCAATATTATTAAACAACTAACAGGCCGATTCATGGAATAATTAGCGCGGCGCAAGTGGGCAAAAACGTGCGATTCGCAGTGGAATAGCGAAAATCGCAGTGCAAGTGCGAAAATCGCACGAAAAGCAGCGCACATCGATTCATGGAAGTCCGTGCGCGAGAAAACCAGCGGATGTGCGATAAAAAAGTGCGCGCCGCACGTTGGCGCACAGGCCATCAAACAGCGTGCGCCAGGTCACAGCAAAAATCGCACAGGCCAGAGCGAAAATCGCACATAGCGCGGCGCACGCAACAAAAGTAGGCGGAACACGGGGCGTACCACTCGGAATGGGGAACAACTTGCCAAAATGTGGGCGTCACGGGGGAAGCACAGGGTACAAGTGCGCGGAACGCCCACACGCTCGCCTACAACACGTATTCATGGAATAGAATAGGGCAAAAAAGCGCACGCTCAAACCAGCGCACAGGCACAAACACGACCGCCACAAGAAAGCAGGCGGTAGCGTCTCTGCGCCTGGAAAAAATGTGCGCCAAAAGGTGCGCCAACAAATAGCACCTATATACAGCCATGATGAATGCCCAATACTGTGGCCCTCCAGGACAAATGACGTGCAAAGGGGTACCCACAAACACAGACACGCGCTGACAGAAAAAAAACGTGTGCGTGTATACCGGGGTGCGCGGGAAGTCTCACACGCGAATTGGCCGGGTACGTGGATTACAGGGGTGCGTGGGAAGTACCACACGCGATTTGTCAGGGTACGTGGAATGCAGGGGTGCGCGGGAAGTTCCACACGCGATATGGCCGGGTACGTGGATTTCAGGGGTGCGCGGGAAGTTCCACACGCGATTTGGCCGTGTACGTGGATTTCAGGGGTGCGCGGGAAGTACCACACGCGATTTGGCCGGGTACGTGGATTTCAGGGGTGCGCGGGAAGTTCCACACGCGATTAGGCAGGGTACGTGGATTGCAGGGGTGCGCGGGAAGTTCCACACGCGATTAGTCAGGGTACGTGGATTTCAGGGGTGCGCGGGAAGTACCACACGCGATTTGTCAGGGTACGTGGATTTCAGGGGTGCGCGGGAAGTTACACACGCGATTTGGCCGGGTACGTGGATTTCAGGGGTGCGCGGGAAGTTCCACACGCGATTAGGCAGGGTACGTGGATTGCAGGGGTGCGCGGGAAGTTCCACACGCGATTTGGCTGTGTGCTCCCAGGTATTACCTGTACACCCTCCACGGCCCCTGCAGGCAGCACACACCACAGGGGACTACCCTGCACACCTGCTCATGTCACCCACCACCCCCACCCCCCAGCCACCAGGGGCACCCTCCACCAGGCCCCCACCCATGTCACCCACCACCCCCACCCCCCAGCCACCAGGGGCACCCTCCACCAGGCCCCCACCCATGTCACCCACTACCCCCACCCCCCAGCAGTGCAGGGGCATCCTCCACCAGGCCCCCACCCATGTCTCCCACCACCCCCACCCCCCAGCCACCAGGGGCAGCCTCCACCAGGCCCCCACCCATGTCTCCCACCACCCCCACCCCCCAGCCACCAGGGGCAGCCTCCACCAGGCCCCCACCCATGTCTCCCACCACCCCCACCCCCCAGCACTGTGGGGCACCTGCCAGCAGGCCCCCACCCATGTCACCCACCACCCCCACCCCCCAGCAGTGCAGGGGCATCCTCCACCAGGCCCCCACCCATGTCTCCCACCACCCCCACCCCCCAGCCACCAGGGGCAGCCTCCACCAGGCCCCCACCCATGTCTCCCACCACCGCCACCCCCCAGCACTGTGGGGCACCTGCCAGCAGGCCCCCACCCATGTCACCCACCACCCCCACCCCCCAGCAGTGCAGGGGCATCCTCCACCAGGCCCCCACCCATGTCTCCCACCACCCCCACCCCCCAGCAGTGCAGGGGCATCCTCCACCAGGCCCCCACCCATGTCACCCACCACCCCCACCCCCCAGCCACCAGGGGCACCCTCCACCAGGCCCCCACCCATGTCACCCACCACCCCCACCCCCCAGCAGTGCAGGGGCATCCTCCACCAGGCCCCCACCCATGTCTCCCACCACCCCCACCCCCCAGCCACCAGGGGCAGCCTCCACCAGGCCCCCACCCATGTCTCCCACCACCCCCACCCCCCAGCAGTGCAGGGGCATCCTCCACCAGGCCCCCACCCATGTCTCCCACCACCCCCACCCCCCAGCCACCAGAGGCAGCCTCCACCAGGCCCCCACCCATGTCTCCCACCACCCCACCCCCCAGCCACCAGGGGCAGCCTCCACCAGGCCCCCACCCATGTCTCCCACCACCCCCACCCCCCAGCACTGTGGGGCACCTGCCAGCAGGCCCCCACCCATGTCACCCACCACCCCCACCCCCCAGCAGTGCAGGGGCATCCTCCACCAGGCCCCCACCCATGTCTCCCACCACCCCCACCCCCCAGCAGTGCAGGGGCATCCTCCACCAGGCCCCCACCCATGTCACCCACCACCCCCACCCCCCAGCCACCAGGGGCACCCTCCACCAGGCCCCCACCCATGTCACCCACCACCCCCACCCCCCAGCAGTGCAGGGGCATCCTCCACCAGGCCCCCACCCATGTCTCCCACCACCCCCACCCCCCAGCAGTGCAGGGGCATCCTCCACCAGGCCCCCACCCATGTCCCCCACCACCCCCACCCCCCAGCCACCAGGGGCAGCCTCCACCAGGCCACCACCCATCTCTCCCACCACCCCCACCCCCCAGCCACCAGGGGCAGCCTCCACCAGGCCCCCACCCATGTCTCCCACCACCCCCACCCCCCAGCCACCAGGGGCACCCTCCACCAGGCCCCCACCCATGTCTCCCACCACCCCCACCTCCCAGCCACCAGGGGCAGCCTCCACCAGGCCCCCACCTATGTCTCCCACCACCCCCACCCCCCAGCACTGTGGGGCACCTGCCAGCAGGCCCCCACCCATGTCACAGAACCACCCACACCCCCCAGCCACCAGGGGCAGCCTCCACCAGGCCCCCACCCATGTCTCCCACCACCCCCACCCCCCAGCAGTGCAGGGGCAGCCTCCACCAGGCACCCACACATGTCCCCCTGCCCCCAGGTCCTGACGATACTCAATCATGGCAGTAATGGGCAGCATACCCAGCACAAACACCCAGGCAAGGATTGCATCCACCCACATAGTGAATGCAATTACATGATACAACCCCAATGGCAAGTCTGTAAATGAACACATGTCCGTCACACACACATACACAATGGGTGCAAGTGAATGTCAAAACCCATATCATGACATGTATGAAACCAATGAGAAAATACCACAAGTGAAAGTTAAAAAAACATGTATTAAAGATGAAAAATAAGTAAACAAATCAAACATACAACAATGGGGATAACAAAATAAATGGTCCATGTCCGAGAACAAATGTAAAAATAAAAAAAACAAAGTAATCCAAAAACAAATGTTGTCCAAAGCAATATCATGTGGAAGGAAAATAATGAAAAACCATTTCCTCATGGTGAACACAATAATTAATAAAAAAAATGTTTCTTCAAAAACCAAACTATATACACGAATATTCCAGGGTCCATGAGCCCAACACCATAAATGAAACCTACTACTACCTAATGAAAATAATATATACAAAAAAGTGGCCATTGTCCGAGCGGTCCAAAAAAATAAAAATGAATAAAGGAAACCTAACACTAACTAACTAAATAACTATATACAAAGGCAGCGGGCAAGTCCTGCGTCTCACTCGGTGATGTTGCTGGCCAGGGCATCATCGAACTCCATGTCGATGTCCTGGAGGCGGGACTCTGTCCTGGCCCCGAGGTCTCGCAGGGATAACCCCATGTCCAGCTCAAACTCCCTGCGAGCTTCCTCGAGGCACTCAGCCCGCCTCAACGCCTGACGCATGGAGAACTCCGCCCTGACCATGGTGAGCCGCTCCTCTTCCGCCCGCTGCCGCTCCGCACCTATCCGCTGGACCAACTGCTCCCACACAGAAGACACCACCATCCCAGGGTTGCCCTGCCCTCCGGCCGATGCCTGCCCCTCTGATCTTGATGGCCCCGAGCCATGATGCCTCCCACGTCGAGCCTGCTGCTGCCTCCCACGCCACTGCCTCTGCCAGCACGACGGCATCCAGGCTGATGGAAACCACCGACGCCGTCGTGCACGTGCCCTGCCCGATGATGCTGTCACATCTTCCATCTGCTGGGGTCCAGTTGCTGTGTTGTCCACCCCTGCTGGACCTCCGACTCCCAACTGTGGCAGGGATGGGATCCCCACCGAGCTGGCTGCATTGGTCGGGGCAGGTCCACAGGGGGCCCTGGTGGCATCTGGGCCGGAAGACGGCAAGGAGAACGACTGGTGTATAGCCTGCACAGAGGAGGAGAGGGCCGCCAGATTGGCCAACACATGCAGGAAACCCCCGAACATGGCCGATCCCAATTGGGCCACGTCGGCACGGTGCACTTCGTGATGACGTGCGTGCTCCTCCCGGGAAGCACGCACGGCATCGCGAATCACAGCCGTGCGCATCGCGACCCCAATCAGGACCTTCTCCACACGGCCAGGGGTTCCCACGTCCGCAGGTGGAGGGGAGTCAGGTGACATGGACATCCCCTCTACCTGCGGACGGGCCTGGGACGGGGCATCCCTGCTGGTGCATGGTGGTGCACTCACAGGGTCAGGGACAGCGACATGCACAGGCCCCTCCACGGTGACCTGTGCTGCCTCCTGCCCCTGGCCCTGGACTGCACCACTTGCACCAGCAGGGATGCCCCCACCAGGCCCCATGTGTGCCCCAGTGGCGGCCTCCTCCTCCTCTGTGCAAACCACCAACCTGGATGGCTCCTCACCGTCTCCCACCGTAGCAGGCCCCTGTGGGGGCTCACCCACCCCTTCCGCTGCAGCCGTGGGGGCATCCCCGCCGCCTTGCTCCACAGCGCCGTCTCTGCCCTCTTCTTCACTAGCCGCTGCGTAGAGGGAGACAAAGAACACAAGCATCAGGGCACTGTACAATGGTCCCCTAGACAGGAAGCAATAGCAGATGAGCACCACTGTCAAAGTACACTTCCATCATGTCCCTCCACAACACATGGGTCAGTCCAGGCAAAACACACACAGTAACAGGCATGGTGCATGCCATGGACATTTCCATGCATGTCCAATGGACTCTTGAAACATTCAATGATATGTAACTCACATGCATCATGGCTCATGCCTATCACATGCACACACTTCACCTCAGTCACATCCATCTGGCCCCAAACACACCAAACACAGCGGATACAAGGGTAATTTGGCTGCTTCACTGAATCTGTGCATTGTCACACACATGTGTCATGCATCCATGGCATGCACAAGTCACAGACATGCAGGTCAGGCACACAGACATGGCTACCATATATGTACCTGGCATCAGCACCCATCCCTCACCCCCACCCATGTCCAGGTACAGAGACTGGCATGCTCTCATGTTCAAAATCTGCATAGGGCTCCCCATGCGGCATTTGAACACATGCAACAACCATGTGGGTCACATATCACTGGTCGCACATGCATTACCATGATGTCCCTGCACACATACATGCATACATGGCCTATGGCACACATACAGGCAAGTATCATAGAACCAGCACACCACAACATGCCCTGTCTCACACAGTAATGCTTGGACACTTACCGCTCAACTCCAGACGGGCCTCCCTCTCAAGGATCTGGGCGTGGAGCGCTGGGCGTACGCGTTCCAGGACCCTCATCTGGATGGAACTCATGCGGCCCCGGCCCCCCTCCACGAGGCGCCGGGCCTTCACAAGGGTCCTGGACCTCAAGTCCTCCCAGCGCTTCTTGATCTTCAGGACGTTGCGGGTTGCCACCCCCTCCGCGTTGATGGCAACCACACAGTCGGCCCAGATCCTCTCCCGTCCTTCCTTGCTGGCGCGGGACGATCCAAAGAGGGCATCATACTGCCCCAGGACATGCTCCACCAGGACACCAACTTCGGTGGCAGTGAAGCTGGTGCCCCTCTGCCCCTCTGGCCTGGGGTTGCCACTGGTGCCAGATGTGGAAGTGCCCGACATGGCAACCCCAGAGGCAGGTGTGGGTGGGCAACTGGGTCCTGGGGCTGGGCTGTGGAGCGATGTAATCCCAGTCGGGAGTCTTCAGTTCCAGCAGGGGTGGACACAGCAACTGGACCCCTGCAGATGGCTGATGTGCAGGCACCAAATGGCAGGGCATGGTGGCAGCAGGCAGGCATGCAGGCAGGCAGGCAGCAGCAGATGGCACGTGGGAGGCTGCTCGGGGCACTGGGGGGGCAGTAACTCGACCTTCTGGGCAGGAGCGTGGTCTTCCGTGTGTTTTCGCGTGGCCAGCTTGATACGGAGTGATTTGGCACGTGAAAATCCTGCACGTCAGCGTGAAATCCGAGGAAAGGCCCTTAGCGCGTAAGCGCGTCAGCACGCATACGTGATTCTATTGGACCAGAGTCCCTCAGCGCGTAAGCGCGTCTGTGACGTGACCCGCACGGGTGTTCCCCACTCAGCACGTGATGACGGAGCACACGTGGAAATACTGCACGTCAGAGTGTCATCGCGTGTAATTGGACAAAAGTGCGCGTACACGCGATTGGCCTATGTACGTGTATTTCATGGGTGCGCGGGCACTTACACACGCAATATGTCAGCGCACCTGTATCCCGTGGTGCGTGGGAATTTCCACACGCTATTGGACTGGGAACTGGATTCCAGGGGTGCGCGGGTCACACGCTCGCCTAGAACACGCGCAAAGCATAAATTTGTGCACTTTAACAATAACAAGCTCAGACGCCAGGATGAACATACCGTTCCTAGCAGCAGTGGCAGTGGGCTACCAAAGGAGGAGGAGGAGGATAGTCAGGGCCAGAATAGTCACACCCAGAACCAGCCTTTTCGGGATGCCTGATGACCAGGTGTATGGGAGGTACAGGTTTCCACCACACATAATACTGGACCTGGTGAGTGAGTGGGAGGATGACCTCACATCACCCACCCTGTGCTCCCAAGCACTCAGCCTCCTGGAGAAGGTCCTCAATGTACTGCACTTCTTAGCCACTGGATCATTTCAGCGGACAAGTGCCATAGTGGGTGGGGTGTCACAGGCCACCCAGTCACGCTGCCTACACCAGGTCTTGAACATCATCACTGCACGCCCATCAGTCCGCAGGCACATATACCTGCCCAGAACACCTGCAGAAAGGCATGCTGCCGCCCTGGATTTTTACGGTGTGGCACGATTCCCCAAAGTGCTAGGTGCCATCGACTGCACCCATGTGGCTCTACGTCCCCCCAGGGCATCTGAGCACATCTATAGGAACCGCAAGCACTGGCATTCCATCAACGTGCAGGTAGCATGTAATGCCAAGGGAATCATCACCTCAGTATATGCCAACTATCCCGGGTCCACCCACGACAGCTTCATTTACCGAATGTCCACCCTAAGCCGGGACCTAGAAGCTGGGCGGCATGGCGATACATGGCTGCTTGGTGAGTATGTATGCCACTGCACATGCATGCATGTTGGATACTGAGCAAGGTCACAACCCCACCAATGATACCAATCACCACCTCCACAGGGGACAGTGCCTACCCTCTCAGCCCCCACATGATGACGCCAATTCGAAACCCCACCACGCCACCCGAGGTAAGATATAACACAGCCCACATTACGACCCGGGGCATAGTGGAGCGCACATTCGGAGTGCTAAAGTCACGCTTTCGCTCCCTTGACCATTCTGGCGGGCAGCTGTTATACGCTCCCCCAGTAGTGTGCAGGATCATAGTGGCAGCATGTGTCCTGCACAACATTGCAACACGCCGGGGCCTGGCCGTGGACATGGTGGTGGCCCCACATCCCCAACCACATGCACAGCCACTGCGCATGGGAGGGGAAAGGGCACGGGGGAGGCAGCCCGTACACAGCTAGTGGCTAATTACTTCACATAGAAATCACACCCCTGTGGAGTGCATACTGCCCTGGCACATTCCATCTGACAATCAATGATGACTCAACCTGACACTGATCCTGAATGTCTGGAGAATGAACCGTGAATACCATATCAGCCTGAGATTGTTCACCTGGAAGTGTCACAATGTGTGCATCCCTACCCACACAGACACCACCAATGCAGTTTTGTGAAGTTACACATTCAAGCAGCTAAAATGAATACCCACTTGCAAAATGCAACAAGAGGACAGTGCCATGTCAGCCAACCCAACCCCAGCACCGCCACACGACACACCGTGCCATGTCATGCTATTTGCAGGTAAACAAAGTAATCCCCACAACATGACACTAGTGTCACTATGTACAGTGTCCCTATTAGAAACCTGCAACACCTGAAATGCTCACAGCAATGCCGGACCAACAACATACTTGAGCACGTACTACCATTAACATGACATCACAAATGTTACATATTAGTAGTCTCACCACCTGGAAATGCCTGCACTCCCACCACTACCAACTGTGCAGTGTTGGCGCCATGTAGAGTTGTAGGTGCACTGCTGCCAACATGGACCCCATCTCCAGACTAGAGGTCCTTGTGTAGACATGAGGAAGGGACCTGCAAATTGGGAGGTAGACACAGAAGATGAGTTACACATCAATGCAACATGCAGTGTACAACACAACAGCAATATGCACTAGGAATGTATACACAGTATTGACTACAGACTGCCCACACAGCTCATGGGAGTCCAACGTCACTGTGTAATTCACTGTCACTTGGGCACACCCTTTGGAAGCCCATGGAAACGGGAAGCAGGAGGGGTGTGTGTGACTCAAACCCAAGCATCTGAACCAAATACATTACAAGCCTGCATGTGCCCAGCCACAATGCAGCGTATGCCCACAGGAACCACGGAAGCCAACAAATCGTCCCAAAAAAATAGGGAATAAAATAAATAAAAATAAAAATAAAAATAAGAAACAATCAAAAATGGCCATTGATGGGCCCGGGGGGGTTGGGGAGACCACCCAGGAGGTCCGAGGACAGGATGCACACTAGAACCCACCTGCGTGGATCCTGGGAAAATAAAACACCTCCATGGGCTCATGGCCCACACGGCTACCCTATTGTGGGAGTATCACTGCTGTCGCTATTATCACCCTGTGCAGCTGCATCCGGAGGTGGTTGCACTATGGGAGGCAGCCCACGCAAGGCCCTAGTCTGCTCCTCCATGGCTGCAAGCATGCAGGTGTGGTAGGTCTGGTTCTGGAGGATGAGTGTGCGGAGGTCCCCATGCAACAACTCACGGGATGCCCGGACCTCCGTCCTCGTTGCCTGCATCTCAGCTGAGAGCGTACGGGTGAGACGCTCCAGCTGCTGTTCTGTCCTTTGGTGTGTTGAAGCCTCAAGCTCAACAAGAGTCGTCCTGAGGTGAAGGAGCTCCTGCCTCAGGGCTTCCCTGTGGCCCTGGGACTCAATGGAGATGGCCTCCTGCAGAGTCGCCAGTGCCGCCCGCCTGTCCCTGTTGGACCCCAACATGTCCTCCCTGTGTGACTGGCAGATGGAGTCGGTTGCCTGCTCTAGTCGCTCCATCAGCCTTTCTGGGGGGACAATGGAAGTGGCCACCCTATCCATGGCCTGAGCCATCATCTCGGATGATGCAGCCTGTTGGGTTGCCATACCGTAAATGGATTGCTCCCATGCGGTATTGCCAGGTGGCGTACGGCCACCACGTCGGCGGGCACCACACCTGTCTGGGGCAAGGCGAACTGCGCCTTGCTGTGCCGGCACTGCCTGAGGCTGCAGGACTGCATTCCCCCTCTGATCTGCTCGCCCAGGAACAGGATCAGATGTCACGGAGTGTGACCCTGCATCCGTAACCACCAAAGGCGTAGCTGCCAACACTGACATCCCCATGGAGGGTTCTGACCCTGGTGCAGGTGGGTGAGACAGAACAGAATCCCTCCCTGGAACACTCACCTGCGACGGCACGTAGGTCTCATCCGAATCAACACCTGAATACAGCTCGGGGGAGGTGCAGCCAGAGACACCCCTTGAGAGCACGACCTGCAGCACTTGTGGGTTCTCCCCCACCACCACACCACGTCCCTCACTGGTGGTTGGTCGGCCCTCGGACCCCTCCTGGGTCTGCACCATCTCCACAACCCCAGCAGTATCAGGTGCGTCTTCCCCTGCAAAGACATAAAAACAAAGAAATGGAAACAGGCATTAGCACCATGGCACACAATGAGGGCTGAGAAGCAAGAGAACCAGTACTTGATTGACACATGTCCCACATGACTAAAACCCTCCCATGCATGCACCCTCACTGCGTATGAAGTGCAGGCAAATGGCACACACTGATGACACCAAGATGGAAGATGAACACATTTTCTGCATGCTGCCTGGCAGTGGCATCACACATTGGCCTGTGATTGCCAGGTGAAACACACATGTCATCACACAGATGGCATGTACCATTGCTATTGAGTGAAGATGGAGAGGAGGGCAGCACCTATTCATTCAGTCCAGTTCCCGCATGTAATCGCTTTTCTAATTCTAACAGGTCAGATTTTTCACCTGGAGCTGCCAGTCTGAAATGTTCCAATTGCACAGGGACATGTGTGTACAAATGATATCCAGGTAACAAAGTCACTCCACTTTACCATAGCCATGTCAGACATGTGACTAGTGGACAGCGACATGCCTAGTAAAAGTGGGGGAATGCAAACAATCTGACTGAATGAACAGTGAAAAATAAGCAACTATGTTGTGGCAAGGTGACACTTCAAGGGCAACTGGCGTGCAGTTGGGCTAGATGTCTACTGTTGGCAGAAGGGATACTGCTATGGCCAAATGCAGCTGCGCAGGAAGGATTGCATGAAGCACATGGCTGACCCATACGACTCAGGCGCACACACTCTCACCTGGCACACAAACAGAAGCCCTCACACACACACCATGCACATGGATGACACACACATGCATGTGCACTCACCGGACAATGCCTCGTAATCAGCCAGATCTCCCACGCCTTGGATCTGTTCCTCCGTGACGTAGGTCCCAGCGACTGACTCATGTGGAGTGAGTTCCATGTCTACTACTGGAGACCCACCTCCAGTCACTAGAGTTGCGGCATGACTTGAGGCCAGCTTACTCTTTGCCCTGCGCTTTAGGTCATTCCAGCGCTTATAGCAATCATTGGCTGTGCGCCTCACGATTCCAAGGGCACTTACGATGTCCGCAACGGTCTGCCAGTGTGCCTGGCGTTGTGCAGGTGTGGTCTTGGATCCTGCAACAATGACCATCTCGTTGTCATGTGCGGACACATACTCGACAAGTGCATTCAGTTCGTCATCCGTGAAGCTGGGCTTCCTGGACGGGCCGGACTGTGTAGCCGTGTCTGGGGCATCAGCCTGTGCCGGACGAGCACTCTTCCTCTTCCGCTTGGAAGGTGGTGGTGATCCTGAGTGTCCTGTGCCGCTCTGGACACTAGGGGCAGGAGCCCTGGTGGACTCTGTATCAGGAGTGTGGGATTGCACACTCAGCATGGGAGTTGGTGCAGGCATTGGCTCTAGTGTGATGGTGTCAGGGGGAATGTCAGCAGCATGGACTAGGACCGACACTGTCCTGGCTGGGTGTGTGAGGGCTGGGGTGGATGGAGCCGCAGCTGCCCCTGCAGCCTCTCCGCCCTGCCTCCTTGGTGCAGCAGATGACCTTGCTGGCCCAGATGCACGTGGCATGGTGACATCAACGTGCACCAGCGCACGTGTCATAGGCCTGCTGACCTGGAAGTCAGCCATGGAGTCAGCCAGATCTGGTGCCACAATGGGCTGGTCCAACAAGGGCTGAGCATGGATGGTGTCAGCCACATCAGCCTCAACGGGAGGGGGGGGGATTATGGGTGCCCTTGACTGGTCCTCCACACATGGGGGGACAGGCTCACCCTGCAAGTAACGACCACGTCCCCTACCGGATCCACCACGGCCACCACTTGTGGCTCTTCCACCTTTGCCACCCTTACGGAATCCTCGCCTCCCAGCCATGGCACTGATGTAAATGTGCGTATGGGAGTGGCTGTAAACTATTGTCCTGGGCAATTGGGGGTCAAAGGGGTTGGGTACCAGATGGTAATTGTACCCTAGTGCTCTTGCAAGGCTGATTGTAACCCCTGGGGAAAGATGACGGGTCACGCTACGCACAGGAGCCCCAAAAAAGGGAGATGACGTGCACGCAACCCCTCCTAGACCACGTGTGCAGAAAGAAAAACCTGCACTACGCTGTGGCACCCAGTAACACAAGAATGAACGTATGCGTGTCACACGCAGCCTAGAATGACCTCTGAAGGGGTAGGCTACACACGGGGCAAGCACAGATGTTAGATACGTGCGTGACTCACCGTCTGCCTGGTAAACGAGCGTGTAAAAGGAGCACGTTTGGTTGGCAACACCCCCGCCAAAAGAAGATTTGTACGCTGTCTGAGGAGACAGGACAACAGTAGAAGGGAACACTGTTTGAGGGAACAGGCCCAGGTAAACCAGTAAAAGCGAAAAAAGAGAAAAAGCTGTCAGAGGTAACAGGGAATACGAACTTGAAACGCCGTGAAGTAAATCGCGTGTGAAACGACAAGAAGTACAGAATTCACCCACTCGCTCTCCACGAAAAGCACGTACAAGGAAAACGTGTTCTACACGTACCTTTTATACAGGCCCACACGTCCAGCGTCACTTACGCGGCGTGTACGCGCTAGGGCCATTTCCACCAATTACATGCTTTGTCACTTCTGCGTGTAGGGCCATTTCCACCAATTACACGCTTTGTCACTTCTGCGTGTAGGGCCATTTCCACCAATCACACGCTTTGTCACTTCTGCGTGTAGGGCCATTTCCACCAATCACACGCGATTACACTCTGACGTGCAGTCTTTCCACGTGTGCTCTGTCATCACGTGCTGTGTGGGAAACACCTGTGCGGGTCACGTCACAGACGCGCTTACGTGCTGAGGGCCTTTCCTCGGTTTTCACGCTGACGTGCAGGATTTTCACGTGCCAAATCACTCCGTACCAAGCTGGCCACGCGTACGCACACGGAATACCACGCTCCTGCCCGGAAGGCCGAACTACTGCCCCCCAGAGCCCCGAGCACGCTCCCACCTGCTGCTGCCTGACTGCCTGCTGCCCCTGCACTGCTGGGGGGTGGGGGTGGTGGGAGACATGGGTGGGGGCCTGGTGGAGGTTGCCCCTGCACTGCTGGGGGGTGGGGGTGGTGGGACACATGGATGGGGGCTTGGTGGAGGGTGCCCCTGCACTGCTGGGGGGTGGGGGTGGTGGGAGACATGGGTGGGGGCCTGGTGGAGGGTGCCCCTGGTGGCTGGGGGGTGGGGGTGGTGGGAGACATGGGTGGGGGCCTGGTGGAGGATGCCCCTGGTGGCTGGGGGGTGGGGGTGGTGGGAGACATGGGTGGGGGCCTGGTGGAGGGTGCCCCTGGTGGCTGGGGGGTGGGGGTGGTGGGAGACATGGGTGGGGGCCTGGTGGAGGATGCCCCTGGTGGCTGGGGGGTGGGGGTGGTGGGAGACATGAGTCGGGCATGAGTGGGGGCCTGGTGGAGGGTGCCCCTGGTGGCTGGGGGGTGGGGGTGGTGGGAGACATGAGTGGGGGCCTGGTGGAGGCTGCCCCTGCACTGCTGGGGGGTGGGGGTGGTGGGAGACATGGGTGGGGGCCTGGTGGAGGGTGCCCCTGGTGGCTGGGGGGTGGGGGTGGTGGGAGACATGGGTGGGGGCCTGGTGGAGGATGCCCCTGGTGGCTGGGGGGTGGGGGTGGTGGGAGACATGAGTCGGGCATGAGTGGGGGCCTGGTGGAGGGTGCCCCTGGTGGCTGGGGGGTGGGGGTGGTGGGAGACATGAGTGGGGGCCTGGTGGAGGCTGCCCCTGCACTGCTGGGGGGTGGGGGCGGTGGGAGACAGGAGTGGGGGCCTGGTGGAGGCTGCCCCTGCACTGCTGGGGGGTGGGGGTGGTGGGAGACATGAGTGGGGGCCTGGTGGAGGCTGCCCCTGCACTGCTGGGGGGTGGGGGTGGTGGGAGACATGGGTGGGGGCCTGGTGGAGGATGCCCCTGCACTGCTGGGGGGTGGGGGTGGTGGGAGACATGGGTTGGACATGAGTGGGGACCTGCTGGCAGGTGCCCCACAGTGCTGGGGGGTGGGGGTGGTAGGAGACATGGGTGGGGGCCTGGTGGTGGGTGCCCCTGGTGGCTGGGGGGTGGGGGTGGTGGGAGACATGGGTGGGGGCCTGGTGGAGGATGCCCCTGGTGGCTGGGGGGTGGGGGTGGTGGGAGACATGAGTCGGGCATGAGTGGGGGCCTGGTGGAGGGTGCCCCTGCACTGCTGGGGGGTGGGGGTGGTGGGAGACATGAGTGGGGGCCTGGTGGAGGCTGCCCCTGCACTGCTGGGGGGTGGGGGTGGTGGGAGACATGAGTGGGGGCCTGGTGGAGGCTGCCCCTGCACTGCTGGGGGGTGGGGGTGGTGGGAGACATGGGTGGGGGCCTGGTGGAGGGTGCCCCTGGTGGCTGGGGGGTGGGAGACATGGGTGGGGGCCTGGTGGAGGATGCCCCTGGTGGCTGGGGGGTGGGGGTGGTGGGAGACATGAGTTGGGCATGAGTGGGGGCCTGGTGGAGGGTGCCCCTGGTGGCTGGGGGGTGGGGGTGGTGGGAGACATGAGTGGGGGCCTGGTGGAGGATGCCCCTGCACTGCTGGGGGTGGGGGTGGTGGGAGACATGGGTGGGGGCCTGGTGGAGGGTGCCCCTGGTGGCTGGGGGGTGGGGGTGGTGGGAGACATGGGTGGGGGCCTGGTGGAGGATGCCCCTGGTGGCTGGGGGGTGGGGGTGGTGGGAGACATGAGTCGGGCATGAGTGGGGGCCTGGTGGAGGGTGCCCCTGGTGGCTGGGGGGTGGGGGTGGTGGGCGACATGAGTGGGGGCCTGGTGGAGGCTGCCCCTGCACTGCTGGGGGGTGGGGGTGGTGGGAGACATGGGTGGGGGCCTGGTGGAGGATGCCCCTGCACTGCTGGGGGGTGGGGGTGGTGGGAGACATGGGTTGGGCATGAGTGGGGGCCTGGTGGAGGGTGCCCCTGGTGGCTGGGGGTGGGGGTGGTGGGAGACATGAGTGGGGGCCTGGTGGAGGCTGCCCCTGCACTGCTGGGGGGTGGGGGTGGTGGGAGACATGAGTGGGGGCCTGGTGGAGGCTGGCCCTGCACTGCTGGGGGGTGGGGGTGGTGGGAGACATGGGTGGGGGCCTGGTGGAGGGTGCCCCTGGTGGCTTGGGGGTGGGGGTGGTGGGAGACATGGGTGGGGGCCTGGTGGAGGGTGCCCCTGGTGGCTGGGGGGTGGGGGTGGTGGGAGACATGAGTGGGGGCCTGGTGGAGGCTGCCCCTGCACTGCTGGGGGGTGGGGGTGGTGGGAGACATGAGTGGGGGCCTGGTGGAGGCTGCCCCTGCACTGCTGGGGGGTGGGGGTGGTGGGAGACATGGGTGGGGGCCTGGTGGAGGCTGCCCCTGCACTGCTGGGGGGTGGGGGTGGTAGGAGACATGGGTGGGGGCCTGGTGGTGGGTGCCCCTGGTGGCTGGGGGGTGGGGGTGCAGGGGGACATGAGCAGGTGTGCAGGGTAGTCCCCTGTTTTGTGGGCTGCCTGCAGGGGCCGTGGAGGGTGTACAGGGAACACCTGTGAGGACCCACCCAGCCTAATCGCGTGTGATAATTCCCACGCACCCCTGTAATACACGTACCCAGCAAAATGGCGTGTGATAATTCCCACGCACCCCTGTAATTCACGTACCCTGCCAAATCGCGTGTGATAATTCCCGCGTACCCCTTTATTACACGTGCCCTGGCTAATCGCATGTAAGACTTCACGCGTACCCCTGTAATACACGTTCCCTGGACAATCGCGTGTTGAACTTCCCGCGTACCCCTGTAATACACGTACCCTGGACAATCGCGTGTTGAACTTCCCGCGTACCCCTGTAATACATGTACCCTGGCTAATCGCGTGTAAAACTTCCCGCGTACTCCTGATATGAAGGTTGCCCGCTTTGCGTTCCTTGTTTGGCAGCCCTGTAAACTGGTCCAGGGTTAGCGCAGCCCTTTGCGATGATTTAGCGATGTTGATGGCTTTTCCTTGCGCGAGGGCGTTCTTGGGGGCGTTACTGGCGCTGCTGCAGGCTCGCTGCGATACTCTGCGCCACGGCTGGTTTGGGAGCATGAAATCCATGAATACGCTGTGCGCGGAAATCGGTTTTAGCGCACGTGCCTGGCGCACACAATCGCACGCGGACACTCTGCGCCAGCCGCTTGCGACACTTTTCTGCGAAATTCTATGAATTACCCTGTAAGTGTTTCCAGTGTTTAACTATTCCCAACGTGCGGCAGTCTGTACCTGCTTTAAATTGGTTGTCCTCTCGTATCGGTATTCTCAATAGTTGTCTCCAACATTCCTGTTGATTAACAGTAGGAGAGTCTGAGTACTTCTATCTATTCATTTACATATAACCAATATCTCCGCACTAAAGAGTATCTTACCTTTGTGCGCGGAGCTCGCACGCAGAACCGATCGCGTTGAAAGCGAAAGTGTAATGCGCGCAAACCCAGCCGCTATCTAAGATCGCCATGGGAACGTGGGCGGGGCGACGCTGAGCAGTGCGAGCGCTGCTGCACGTACGCCTCGGGTCCCACCTCTCTGCAGAGCTGCCGAGGGGCGGGATTGTTGCCACGGCGATCCGTGTCATAGAGCGTTAAAGAAAAAGTGGATTTTACTGTGCGCAAATATCAGTGTTTATACGATCACTTCATTCTTTGATCTTGGATCCTGGATCCAGTACTAAAAAAGAAATAAGAAATAAGAAACAAGAATATTAATGTTTAAACCATATGCAAATGCTAATCCAAAAGGAACATCTTAATTAAGGAAAGAACGTATAGCCATATCCGGAATACATCTACTGTACGTTATTATAAAGTCCTTATGCTGTGTATGGAACAACATTTCTTTGCAAAAAATATGCGTCCACAATGTTCTGGTTCGCAGTGCTACAGTTGGGAGCTGCAGACATACACTTGTTATCTAAATTAGAGAAAACACATGTGATTGATACTGCTTCCCAGAATATCCGTCCCGAAGCAACATCTGGTTATGTTTATTACAGGAAACACATATAATTGATGTCTTCATTAATTCCTTTTGGGGTGAGAGAACGCAATCTATCAATCCAAAACGTCTCACGCTGATCCAGTCTTTTCTGTAAATCTTCATGTTTCTCTCTTCTTTGGACCCTCTCTAAGATCACAAATTTTATCTGTGCCAAATTGTGTTGTTTGTTCTGCCAATGTCTTGCCACCGCCGAGCTTGCAGTATTGTTCCTAATACACGATCTGTGTTCGTTCCACCTTATTTTAGCAGTATGTTGCGTTTGTCCAACGTAATACAATCCGCATGGGCATTTGATCCCATATATGATTCCTGGAGTGTCACATGTTGCATAGTATTTTAATCTTATCTTCTCTCCAGAATAGGGATGATTGATTGTTTCTCCTTTCATGATATAACTGCAGTTGCTGCAGTTCAAACATGGGAAAGTACCTGTTCGGTCTGTGTTCTTCTTCTTCTGTGGTGGTCTCGTGTGAACTAATCTGTCTTTGAGGTTGGAGCTTCTTTGGTAGGCAAACGTGGGAGTTTCTTTAAATAGATGTTCAACTCTTTTATCGCATGTGACGGTGTTCCAATTTTTCTTTATAATTGCCTTAATGCGATTACTTTGGCGTGAATATTTGGAAACAAAGACTAGCGGAGGTGAAGTATCTTTCTTGGTTTCTCTTGGTTTGAGTAGATCTTCTCGATTCTGTGTAATTGTCCGTGCTTCTGCCGATGCAATTTCTTCCTATGAGTAGCCTCATGCAAGAAATTTGCTGCCCATTGCCTTAACTGCTACTTCGTATTCATTTTGGTTGCTGACAATTCTTTTAACTCTAAGCATTTGGCTATAGGGTAGATTTCTAATCAAACTTGGTTGGTGAAAGCTGAGCCGTTGTAACAGACTGTTCCTGTCTGTGCTCTTCCGATGGATTGTTGTCTGATATTCAGTTTGTGTGATGTTAATCTCCACATCTAGAAAGTGGATGGATTTCTGTGAGTATTCATATGTAAACTGTATCCGAGGGTCTATACTGTTGATATATCCGAAAAATTCTAAGAGGCGTGCTTCTGTGTTCCTCCAAATGCCACAAATATCGTCGATATATCTGATTCAAATAATAAGATCTTGATTCCACAGATGATTTAGTAGGACATATTCTATTTATAATTTATGCATAAATGAGTTCGCATATGAAGGGGCCATGGTTGCCCCCATGGCCGTACCTGCGACTTGTAGATAATATGAATTCTTGTATTGGAAGTATGAGTTATTACTGATGAATTCAAGAAGTCCCATGATGAATTCTTTTTGTGCAGCTATATCTCCCTCTTTCAAAAGCATCCACTCCACTGCTTCTCTGCCGAGATCATGGGGAATTGAAGTATATAGGCTTTTCACATCCACCGTGAAGCAGATGTTGTTGTTGTCAAATGCAGTGCTACGTAAATACTGTAGGAAATGTGTAGAGTCTTTGATGTAAGTGCTCGTTTTCTGAATTAATGGCTGTAAAAAATAATCAATGTATTTGCCGAGTGGTTCAAGAATGCTGTTGATCCCCGCTACTATAGGTCTTCCTGGAGATTTTTGCATATCTTTATGGATCTTTGGGAGAGTATAGAAGTGTGGAATCTTAGGATGTGTGTTCATCAAAAATGTCTTTGGCCCTCATTACGACCCTGGCGGAAATCGAAAAACGATGGCGGAAATGCAATACCGCCATCGAATAGCGCTCGGTGCGATTATGACCCGTCACCGTAAAGTACGAGGCCATTAGCGACACCGTAGTTAACGCCAACGCTAACTGCACCAAGTACGCGCGCGCGCGCCATGCCAAACCGTAATTAGCACCATGGCGCATGGGTACGCGAATTCCGACCCTAGCGGACATGTACTTAACGCCATCAAGCACGGCGGAAAGTACCATTCCGCCATGGTGAGAAGTACGGCATCGCGAATCAACCGTAAACGGCCCCACTGAGTGCCTGTACACCGCTCCCTGGCCACATAGTACAACTCCCCGTAGGTGCAACGAAGTCACAATGCAACCAGTGAAATGTACAAGTCACCCATGCATGCCAACGAACAAAAGAATCACAAGAGGGGCCAATGGGAGCTGCAGGGCACAGATGGCACGAATACAGAAGCTATACCAATGGACATGACCTCAGTCTCCCACCAAGAAACGCACGCAAACATAGGCACCTGTGACCAGCAATATTCCGATAATCACATCATTCCACCAATCCACCTGGCTGACCGGCATCTGTTACACAAAACCTAATCCCCCGCCCCTGAGCATGACATCATTCAAACAGTCATATTGGCAGCCCTCACCCCTGACCTCACTGGGCTTCGTAGGCAAACGCGCCCAGCACAGTACCACGCAACTATACTCCGAAGCTGGAACCCAATGCAGATCTCCTCACAATACATCGCTCCCCAAATAGGAATATGCCACATCACTTGCAAAGAAGAACGCCACACGGCCCATATCAGAATAGAAATTTAATGCACAACAAATTCACCAAGCCCATACAGCCATTAGGCCATGAACTCCAAAACACATTTCACCATTGTGGGCTGCATCCGCAATAAATGACCAGCTACTTCTTGTGTGACGCCCTGTTCCTTCATGGTACACAGGGGCTACATTCTCGTACGAAAAGGCAACATGGAAGCGCCTAGAACCGCAGGGCCGTCCCAATAGGGAGGCACTAGTCCAGCTGAAAGGCCGAAATGTTGCTCCGAGCCACTAGTACTGCGTAAGGGCATGTGGCCCATTGGCGATCGTCCCATAAGATCGTAATGCTGCTCCACTGATTAACACGAAGCAGCAGGTGTCGGGAGTAAAACCCATCTGCAGGAGTGGCATACAGATGGCAGTGGCAAAAGGGGAGGAGATACCTGTCAACCAAAAGAAAAGAAAAAGAATAGAATGGCCATCAGAACTACATTCGAACAACTCACTTCAATGATCACACTAGATCCACAGCCATATGCATGCTAGCCCACTCCAAAGGATCATCACCACCCCAAAACCACTTGCGACTCATAACTATCCATATCGAGGTGAAAACACCATCACAAACGAGTGTACCTGTGCATGCGTCTGTGAAAACAGAATCCATCAGATGGGATTGGTAACGTGCATGGACACAAGTGTCTGAAGGCGCGTCGGGACAGGGAGGGCTCAACAAGGCCAGATAGACGATGGTCCCACTATGGCAGCCCTGCATCACATAGCGCAGGGGAGGCGGACAGATTCCAAGAAGCCCTGTACATGGCAAACACCGTATCAAATCATCTGTCCATGCATCCATTCATCATTCCCTCATCCCGTAATGATAACGCCTGTTTCCATACTCACATAACATGTGAGAATTCCATTGAGTCTGTGCGTTATGCAGCCTGCAAAATCCACTGTGCCCCAGCCCGTAATTCCAGTGTTGTGAAGTAACATGTATTTGGGAACGTCCGGCCTCATCATCCACTTCGCTATTGCGCATCCCAAACTATTCATATCAATCATTGCATCCTCGCCATGGCCCCTGTCCCAAGGACACTGAACAATAGAACGTTATATTTGCAGTCAGACCTGTGGGCATCTCCTCGCCGCTAGCTGAAGACCGAAAGCGCCGCCCTTCGAATTCCTCATTTGCAACATCACGTCGAAAAGGCATCTGTGGCCGCTTGAAATCACAAATTAATCCATCTAGTGCGGCTGTGTGTGAAAATGGCAACTGCCTTCACTCACAAATGGGAGGCCCCGCCCGTCGGTGAACCTCGGTACAATGATGCATGAGGGTCCACCGTTACTCGAGTACTACGTTCCACTGACCCTTCACAAGTCTGTTCGCGACTGCAAAGAATGCATGTGAAACAATGGGACCATAGCCGAATGAACATATCAACCAATGTTACACGGCCATCGGGTACTAATACATGATTGTAATAGCAAGATGCCATTCCTCGAATTGCAGCGTTGTGTGCGGGACGTGCTCGCCCAAAGGGGAGAGCAGCTTGCACAGGTGGAATGAATCACCACAGGTGGAGGCCATACAGCCTGAAAACACATAAATTGCACACCCAGTCTCCTCCCACAACCACACCCACTCCGAAATGCTACCGGCAGGACCCGCGATGTTGGCCCTGGGGGACCTGATAGCACTGGAAGTACTCCAACTCCAAGAAGAAGACGAACACCAACTACAACCGGCCGCACGGAGGAGACGCAGGAGGAGGAGGAGGGCAAGGCAGGGCCAGCAAGGGCTGCCAGCACAGCCACTACCACCACGCAGGCAGCCCGCAATCCCACGCCTCCGAGCACATCCGTTCAACCTCACTGATGAGCAGATCCACACCCTCTACCGTTTGGACCGGGACACCATAGCCGCCATTGTGGACATGACACAGGCTGACCTTGTCAGCATGATAGATAGCCCAACCGCCATCCCACCCCTACTGAAGGTGGTGTCTGTACTCCACTTCCTGGCCACAGGCACCTACCAGCACACAGTCGGACAGTTGCATGGCATTTCTCAGCCACTGTTCTCACGGACACTATTGCAAGTGCTCGATGCCCTCCTGCAGCACGCAGACGACTACATCTCTCTACCACGCTCGGAGCAGGAAATAACCAACACACAAGTGGGATTCCATGCACTTGGCGGCATACCGGGTTGCATTGGTGCCATCGACTGCACCCATGTGGAATTGGTCGTCCCACATGCCATGGAGGCCCAGTACCGCAACCGAAAACAATTTCATTCACTGAATGTACAAATGGTGTGTGACTCCAACAGGATCATTACACATTGTTGTGCCCGATTCCCTGGATCAACCCATGATTCTATGGTCTTGAGGAACTCTACAATACCACGCTACATGGAGCGACACGCAGGGAACAGATCCTGGCTACTCGGTGAGTCTCATTTCATGCATGATGATGTGGGGTATGTGATGCGGCAATGACCTGGCAGGAAGGGGGCGGGGGGGTGCGTACGTAGCAATGGCATTCCACATAATTCGTTTATCGTCCACATACAGGTGATGCCGGATATCCACTGAAGAGATGGCTCCTCACACCAGTCCGGAACCCACGGGACCAGCATGAGGAGGACTACAACCATGCCCACTCACGTACCCGTGTAGTCATTGAACAGGCATTCGGCCTACTGAAGACCCGTTTCCGGTGCCTCAGCAGGTCTGGCGGGGCACTCCTGTACCGCCATGAGAAGGTTGCAAAGATGGTGATGGCATGTGTCATGCTCCACAACATGTGCGTACGTAGAAATGTGCCCATGCCCCCTGACGCAGAACTGCAAGCACCTGAAGATGGTCATGATGAGGGTGGGGATGTGGCAGCACCTCAAGGAGTCTGCGAGGCACAGGAGGGCCGTGAAATTCGTCAGCATCTCATAGATGCATGCTTCTAGCACTCACGCCTGGTGGCTGATACATGGACACGGGACTCGTGGCACTGTGTGTGTCTGGTACATGCACAATATGGACTGTACGCCTATGATGGCCTAGTACACAAAGATCATTGTCCACACATCTCATTGTTTGATCGTGCATTGTTTATGGCATATGTGATATCATGTTGAACACCCTATCGACCCGCCACCCAAGTGAGCCCAACACACCCCCTCCACCCTCCTACCTCCCCCCCGAACACCAGTGTCCAAAGATGCTCATTGTCAGTGGGCAGTCGCTATTGCAAGCCCCCTCTGCGGGTATCAGGGGCACCCCTGCCTGTGGAGCGCAGGTTCCTCCCAGATCTACATTGGGGGCTGCCCTGGACGGAACTTGCAACGGATGATGTCTCTGCCTGCTCACGTCCATGCATGTCCCTAAGGGTTTGTGAGAGCTCAGTGAGCACACGGCGCACTGCGGCAAGTTCGGCACATACGTCTTTGGACGTCGCATGCAGTTCCCCCCTCAGGCTCTCGGTGCTTCTCTCCATTTGGACTCTCAGGCTCTCGGTGCTACTCTCCATTTGGACTCTCAGGCTCTCGGTGCTACTCTCCATTTGGACTCTCAGGCTCTCAGTGCTACTCTCCATTTGTGCCCTAAGTGTCTCAGTTGATGTTTCTATGTCTGCCTTAGTGCCCCCACATCCATCGGCATGGTCCTTGAGGAGCGTGGCCAGTTGCTGCTGTTGCACGATTAACTGGTCGAGGGACTGTTGCCTCTGCTGGGCCATGGCCATTTGCGGTGGTGTCACAGAGGGGCTGTTCGCCTCATGTTGCCCTGCCACAGGGCTTGTGGGGGATGGCCAGTCGTCGTCTTGTGGGTGCCCCTGCGTGGTATCCTCATGGTGTACGGGATGGAACAGACAGGGGGATTGGGACAGGTCATGGATGGATCTGACTTCGACATCCCCGTCTTCTGTGTCGGAGCATGCTGCCATTAATGGGGTGTCACCTATGGTGCTGCTGCCACCAGAGGCAGTACCTTCTGTGGCATCCATTGGGGGGACCTGTGGTGGTGCTGTTGTGGGCATGCTGGCTGCTGGGGTGCCTGTTGATGTTCCCTCCTGTGTGCTGCCACTTGATATGTGCTGCTGCCGTGTCTTGATGCGTGCAGCTGAGGTGGAGGGTCTTTGGCCGTCGGTCTTGGCCCTCTTTGCAGGTGTGCTGGTAGGGGTGTCCTGGAGCTCGTCGTTTGGATCGGACCCTGTGGTGGAGTAAAGGAGGGCGAGCGTTATTAATGGGTCTGTGGGAATTGGAATGGCAATGTATCACATGCATTGGGGTGGTACCTGAGGGTGATTTGGGTCGGGGCCTTGGAGGTGCTTTCATTTGTGTGTGGAGTGAGGGTGCAGTTGTTTGGCAGCCTGCAGTTAGGGTGTGCCTGCTGCACGTGTAGTGGGTGTTTTTGGGGTTTTTACTTATATATGTATTTATTGTGAGTTTTAAAGTGCGCTATCAGGCCAATGTGTGTGGACGTTCTCCTGGCCATGTGTTGCTGTTGCGCTATGTGGACACATGTGAGTCACATGATTGGACATTGTGGATTTGGCATGGTTTTATTTGGGCCACCTACCTGATTCTCCGGATGTCTGCACTCCTTTCTCCATCCCTCCGACTCCCTCTATGCTCTCCATTCCAAAGGTGGAGGCACAGATTTCTTCCCAGGGGGTCAACTTGATGGGTGATTCCGATCCTCCCCCGGTGGCTGTGGCAATGTTGCGGTTGGCAGAAAGTATGCTACGGACGCGTATCCGCAGGTCGTCCCACCGCTTCCTGCATTGCTGTGGGTTGCGGGGTGCGGTCCCCACCGCACTTACCCGCTGTGCCACCAGGGCCCATATGGCCTTCTTGTTCGCAAGTGCCGTCCTGGTCATTTGCGTGGAGAAGACGGCGGCGGCATTCTCCTGGAGGGTCTCTGTAAGCACGGTGAGTTCCTCACGGGAGAAGTGGACCTGCCGCTTGCGGTCGCACGCTTTCTTCGCTACTTTTCCCATTTTTCTTGGTTTCACTATGGTGGATGACGGGTTGGGATGTGTCTCAGGGTGGTGTTTTTAGTGGTTGTGTGTATTTTGTGGTTTTATAGGTGTACGGGGTGTTGTTTCCCGTTCCGGGCCCATGTTTTTACTTCCGTTTCCGTATATTTACGGTCACCGTACTTTCCGGTTGGCGCTCACTGCGGTGTCCGCTATGATGGGTGGCGGTATTGCACCTAGGGCGCCGTACGGCGGCGGTGTGGGCCGTTTTGGGGTCATTTCCGCCATCGCGGACTTTGCACTTCCGCCATGGCGTGGTGCTCGTGCCCGATGGGTCGGAATGGGCCGCACTTTGCTCCATCGTGCAATGGCGGAAACGCTATTTACGCTGTGGCGGTCCGGTCAGTCACTTTCCGCCAGGGTCGTAATGAGGGCCTTTGTGTTGTGATTAATCCATCTTCTTTAGTGCGGAGATATTGGTTATATGTAAATGAATAGATAGAAGTACTCAGACTCTCCTACTGTTAATCAACAGGAATGTTGGAGACAACTATTGAGAATACCGATACGAGAGGACAACCAATTTAAAGCAGGTACAGACTGCCGCACGTTGGGAATAGTTAAACACTGGAAACACTTAGTTGTTTAATAATATTGACTTACTTTCCATTTATTTTCTCCCTTGTTCACTCACACGGATCCACCTGGGGGTATGTGCTTTATCTGTTTTTGCATTATCCTTGAATCATTGATATATGTTTTGTGTTGAAATACTGTATTGTTCTATGAATGATTAGTTGTTGGTATATTCACTAAAGCATGGCCCTGACGATGGTCTTAGACCGAAATGCATTGGCATATGTGCTTACTGATGAAACAACCTATGTTTTTCGAAGTTGCTTCACTATATGAAAATCGAATTGGCGATATTAAACCTAGAAATGTGAATAAAACATTTCTTGTTGAAGAATTCACTACAACTATTTCATATCTTTGAATCAATATTTAATACTCGATTGTATATTTGAATAAAATTTCGCAACCCTGCCAAGGGTCAACTGAGAGCTCTAGCCTTTAGTAAGGTAATGCAACCTTACTTTTCTTCTAAAATGTCTGGTAGCTAACCACACTTGATCCCCAATCTGATACGGAGGTGCTTTACTCCAATGTAGATCAGCATTCTCCTAGTATTTTCTCTTGGCTTGTTATAAATGCGTAGTTGCCTCTTTGAAGGCCTGGGTAATTGTAGAATGCAGATGTTCTACTGCAGGCATTCCGAGGTTCTGAGGTGAGTCAAGGTTTGAGGTTCGCGGGTGATGCCCAAACAAAGTATAAAAAGGACTGTGGCCAGTTCCAGAGTGTACTGAATGATTATATGCGCATTCGGCTATCCAAAGAATGTCTTTCCAGTTGCTTTCAGATTGCTGTAACATACACCGTAAGTACTGTTCAAGGGTCTGATTTGTCCTCTCGGTCTGACCATCGGTCTGAGGGTGGTGACTGGTCGATAATCTTACGTCGATCTGCGCCATTTGACAACATTTGCGCCAGAAGTGGGAAATGAATTGGCTTCCCCAGTCAGAGATTAGTATAGATGGGAGTCCATGTAGCCGAACAATATTTTCGAGGAATTCTTTGGCGAGGACAGAAGCTGAAGGTAAACCTTTCAAAGGAATAAAGTGGGCCATTTTGGAAAACAAATCCACAATTACCAGAATAGTATTGTACCCCGAACAAGGAGGCAGGTCCGTAATAAAATCCATTGATAGGGTGTGCCAGGGTGCTGGTGGTATGTCTAGAGGTTGAAGGAGACCGGCTGGTCTTTTCTTTTGACTTTTATTTTGGGCGCAAACACCACAGGACATCACAAAAGATTTAACATCTTTTCGCCAAGAGGGCCACCAAAATTGTCGTTTCACCTTTTCCTCTGTCTTGGCAATACCGGGGTGTCCCTCTATTAATGTATCATGATAACCGGAAATAACTAGTTTGTGTAATTCCTTATGTGGCAGGAATAAGCGTCCTTGGAAATAAGGTAAACCATTATCTATGGTAAAGTCTGATCCCTTTTGTATCCATTCCTGTAAGGTTGTAGGGTCCAGGAGTTGTTTCACTCTGGCTTGAATGTCTTCAAGCGTCTGTAACGAAGTCCTGCCTAGAATCCTCTGTTCGGGAATTATTGGTACTGGTTCTGAGTTTGTATCAGATTCTCCCATTCCAATTCGGGATAAGGCGTCTGCTTTGCCATTCTTGCAGCCAGGCCGATAGGTAATCACGAAATCAAATTCAGCGAAAAACAAAGCCCATCGGAGCTGCCGTGATGACTGAGCATTGGCGATTTTCAAATACTGTAAATTCCGGTGATCAGTGATCACTGTGATGGTATGTCGAGCGCCAAGCAGATAATGCCGCCAGGCTTTAAAAGCGGACTTAATGGCTAACAGTTCTTTGTCCGTGATTGCATAATTAACCTCGGGTGCCGAGAATTTTCTGGACCAAAATGCTACGGGATGCAGTTGGTTGGTTTCGGGATCTCTTTGGGACAGGACAGCTCCGATGGCTAGGCTGGATGCGTCAGTCTCGACAACGTAAGGGAGATCTGGACGCGGGTGTTTCAATATAGGTGCGGAGGTAAACTTGGCTTATAAATCCTGAAAGGCCTGCTCGGCTTCATCAGACCATTCAAAACTTTTATTTTTCCTCAAGAGTGCAGTAATGGGTTGTACCACGCGTGAAAATTCCGGGATAAACCTGCGATAGAAATTGGCAAAGCAGAGCATGCTTTGAACCCCTTTTACAGAGCTAGGTGATGGCCATTTGAGGATGGCATCCACTTTTCTTGAGTCCATTCGGACTCCTTTGGGTGTCAGGATGAAACCTAGAAACTCGACTTCTGTGGTATGGAAAACACATTTCTCCAATTTAGCAAATAGTTTGTGTTGGCGCAGTTTTTCAAGTACTGCCCTGACGTGTTTTCTGTGATCAGATTCCGAAGAGGAGTACACCAGAATGTCATCGATATATACGACAACACAAACATCGATGAGTTCCCGAAGGACATCATTCATGAAGTATTGGAAGGCAGCCGGCGCGTTACATAATCCGAAAGGCATCACCTGGTACTCGAATAATCCGTATTTAGTACGGAAGGCAGTTTTCCATTCGTCGCCTTCTTTAACTCGTACCAGATGATAAGCCCCCCGGAGATCTAACTTGGTGTATATGCAAGCGTCCTTCACCTGGTCAAGGAGTTCAGGGATCAGAGGCAGAGGATGTCAGGATCGCCTTCTTAGGTTGCCCTCATAGTGTAGACGTAGAATTCTACCCTACAATGTAACCCTGTGTCTGGATATAAAATAAACCAGCACCAGGGATCTATTGTTTGGAAGAATGGACCCAAACGGCGCGTGGCAGCAGACTCCCTCGTGTGCGACAGTATGCCAGTTGAAAACAGAAAAGCCTTTTTGTGTCGACGTCACAAGGAGCAGAAATAGCTGTTACAATATACAAGAAAAACAATCCTTAATACTTATACCAGGGACATCAAGAACAGAAACATGAAAATAGGTCAGACACTCTTACCATGGGATTGTTGACATGAATTCCATGGGCAACCAATGCTCCAGTAAGACCGCCAAAGTACAGTGGTGTAGGTCTATTCCCGCCGGCACGCGTACGCCTAAGGGTCGGCAGTACAATCCCCGACGAAACGAGGACCTCTGCCCCTGATGGTACCACGGCAGTCTCTAGTTCGTACCGGGGAACGGAGAGGAGTAGTGTACCGGCAGTCTTGATGAGGAGCACTGGTCAGGTGGATCCCAAGCAGGAGGTTTTCCTAATGTCCACGCGCGAGGATAACCCAGGTTGATCAAGTTGAGAGGCAGTGGCAATCCATAAGACAATCCAGGTCGGTAGTTGAGAAAAGTTCCGAAGGCAAAAACATGAGCCAAAGGCAAATCCTGGGCGAGGTCTGGTCCGGCAACAATTAGCAGGGAGGCAGAACGGGGTTAGTTCCGCAGGAGGACTGAAAGAAGACAGGAGCGGGTAAGCAGAAAGCGTGGGGGAATTGCCCCGACAAGAGGTACTCAGAGTGCAAGATAGCAGGGCCAGACAGGAAAACAAGGGTACAAAGAACAGGGGAACAAGAATATTCGCAAGGCACGTAGCAGACTCCAAATTCAAAATCAGAAGCAACGAGTTTACTGCAGGCTAGAGTTTTATCAAGTCGTGATCACATGATCTGTACGTGCGGCAGCCGTGGTGCGGGTCGACGTCGCTGCCTTAATCTCCATGGTAACCGCCAATGCAAAAACCCTGAAGGACGAGGTTGTACCAAGTTTCTGTGGCCGTGGATTAAGACTTTACTACGAGGTAACCGAGTGGATCGTGACCGCTGATGCAATGTAGCCTGATCCCGTTTTCTGTGAGACTGCGGGGGCGGCGCTAGCCTATTTACAATCCTGTGGCTCCCGAGCCAATTCCTGACAGTACCCCACCTCAAAGAATGCCTCCCTCTACGGGAAGCCCAAAAATCCCGCAAACAGACCGGAGCGTGTATATTCTCCAAAGGCTCCCAAGTCCGGTCTTCCGGCCCATAACCCTTCCAATCAATAAGGAAGAGGCGGACACCCTGACGAACCTTGGTGTCCATGATCTGCTGCACCTCGTACTCGTCTGAGCCAATAGCAGGCAGTGGACGTCTCGGGGCTAGTAACCGTGAACCCCCTTGAACAGGTTTCAGGAGCGAAACGTGGAAGACAGGATGGATCTTCCAAGTGGGGGGAAGCTGTAAACGGACAGCCACTGGGTTAATTACTCCAGAGACCATGAAAGGGCCTGAGAACCGAGGCATGAGGGAACTGCGACCAGGTAAGCGCAAATTCCGTGTCGACAACCAGACCTGCATACCTGGGGAGTAAGTTGGAGATGCCGAACGATGGACATCCGCACGCTGTTTACTAAGCCTTTGAGCCTCCAACAGATGACGTCTCACTTGGGTATGCAGAACCGTAAGTGACTGGACACAGGAATTAGCAGCCGGGTTACTAGATCCAGCAGACAAAGGTAATGGCAAGGTACGTGGATGATGTCCATAAAGAGCAAAAAATGGGGTGACCCCTGTGGCAGTATGCAAGGAATTATTATATGCAAATTCAGCCATGGCCAAACAAGATGTCCAAGAACCCTGATAATGGAGCAGAAGACAACAGAGGTATTGTTCTAAGGTTGCATTGATTCTCTCCGTTTGCCCGTCAGTCTTAGGGTGATAGGCGCTGGAATACCTGCCTTCTATGCCCAAAGACGTAGTGATAGCCCTCCAGAAACGTGAAGTGAATTGTGACCCCCGATCCGTGACAATGATACTAGGAAGACCAAAACGTCGAAACACATGGGAAATGAACAACTCAGCTAAAGCTGGGGCAGAAGGCAATCCCGAACAGGGTATACACAAGGCAGACTTAGTCAAATAATCGACAACAACCCAGATGGTATTTTGGCCATTGATTGGAGGTAACTCTATGATGAAATCCATAGATATCATAGTCCATGGTAACCTGGGAATGGGCAAGGGATGCAATAACCCCATGGGTTTTGCGTGAGATGATTTGCCCTGAGCACAGACAGCGCAGGTCTTGATGTACTGGGCAGTGTCGGACCTCATGGTAGGCCACCATGCCCATCTCTCTAGTAATTCCATGGTTTTTCTAATCCCCGGGTGAGCAGAAAACTTAGAATCATGGCACCAATTCAATGCCATGGAACGAGTTGTGTCGGTGGGAAGATATAGTTTTTCATGAAGATAGGGTAGCATATTCATGACCCTGATTTTCTCATCCCTAATGACCTGTGGGTGTTGCTTAACCCAGTTCTCCAGGAGAGCCCTTAACGTAGGATCGACCGTACAACCACAAATCACCTGAGTAGGGAGTAATACTGGAGTAGGAACCGGTTTTGATACGTCGGTTCCCGGAATACGTGATAGAGCGTCTGCCTTGGTGTTACAAGAACCCGGCCGATAAGTGATCGTGAAATTGAAAGCAGAAAAGAACTCATGCCAGCGGGCTAGTCTGGCCGTGGTACATTTCACAGAGCGAATGGCAACTAGATTGCGATGATCAGTGTATACCTGGACAGGAAGCTGGGTACCAGGCAAATGATGCCTCCAGACGGTGAACGCATCTTTTACGGCCAAGAGTTCTCGCTCAGTGATAGTATAATTCCGTTCATGAACGGAGAGTTTCCTGGAGTGGTAGGCTACAGGATGTAAGGCCGTAGAGTCACGACAAGCTTGTGATAGAACGGCTCCTACTGCCATATCAGAGGCATCCGCCTCGACCACAAACTGCTGAAGTGGGTTTGGATGTTGGAGTACTGGGGCCGTAGTAAAAGCTAACTTGAGGGATTCAAAAGCGTCTTGAGCCTTTTGGTCCCAGGCAAAAACCTTTTTGTTGCTAGTCAAGGACGTCAACGGAGCGACGATTTCAGAGAATGATCGGACAAAGCGCTGGTAAAAATTGGCAAAACCCAAGAAAGATTGTAACGTTTTTAGATCTTTTGGTACCGGCCAATCCAAAACTGCTTTTACTTTGTTTCTACTCATCTGTATTCCCTGGTCAGTTATGTCATACCCAAGGAATTGCACAGATTTCACGTGAAAGATGCATTTTTCTCGTTTAGCATATAGGGAATGCTCCCTTAATCGTTGTAAAACTTGACGAACATGTTGTACATGGTTTTCATAGGAGTCTGAGTATATGAGAATATCACCAAGATACAGAACAAGAAATCGATCACTCATATCTCTGAATATGTCGTTAACGAAATGTTGAAATGTAGCCGGGGCGTTACACAACCCAAAAGGCATTACGCAATATTCAAAAAGACCATACTTGGTCTTAAAAGCCGTTTTCCATTCGTCCCCATCCCTTATTCTGACTAAATTGTAAGCCCCTCATAGGTCTAGTTTGGTGAAGATCTTAGAAGACCCGAGTTGGTCAAGAAGGACAGATATTAGGGGAATCGGATATTGATTTCGGATGGTAATGGCGTTAAGAGCACGATAGTCTATACATGGCCTGAGATCCCCTTCCTTTTTGGGTACAAAAAACATTGGAGAAGCAGCCGGTGAACGTGAGTGACGGATAAATCCATTTTTCAGGGATTTATCGATATATTCCTTTAGAATACCTTCCTCCTTTTGCGTCAATGAGTAAATACGACCTACAGGTATTTTGGCCCCAGGAATTAGATCGATAGGACAATCATATGGCCTATGAGGAGGGAGGATTTCTGCTCCCTTCGCATCAAATACATCCCCAAAGGCAGCATATTTTTCGGGTAATGGTGCAGTAACAATGGCTTCGATAGTGGAAATGCCATGCAACAATGGTCGACACAGGTTTTTTGACTCGGAATTCGAGGAAAAACACGAGGACTCACAATAGGCGGACACAAATTCCAGTTCCCAGGAATTCCAATCGACCACCGGATTGTGACGTCTCAGCCAAGGTAGACCCAGGATTAGCCGATATTGTGGTGCTGCGATCAAATCGAAACTAATAGTCTCTTCATGACCTTGGCAGGTGGTTAGCACCAAATCCACCGTTTGTTCCGTAACTAAGCCAGAAAGCAGTATCAAACCATCCACAGTATTAACCATTTCTGGTTGGGTCTTGGTAACTACTGGAATGCCTAGTTTTTTAGCAAAGGCCTCATCAACATAATTACCGGTGGCTCCAGAATCCAAAACCGCATCAATGAACCATTCCTGGTCCGAGTCAAGGGTGCAACGGGTAGGAACAAGGAAAGGCCTCTTAGTCATGGAGTCAAGGAACGGTGAGCTCGGCAGAGTGACTCCCTCTACTGCCGGGCTTTGGCGTTTCCCTGACGCTTGGGCTTCTTAGTGCAGTTTTTTAACAGATGTTCGGATGAACCACAATAGAAGCAAAGATTGTTCTTCTTTCGGATCTCCCTTTCTTCAGGAGTTAAAGGACCCCGGATAGCCCCAATCTGCATTGATTCCGGTCCCCCCTGAACGAGAACTGGAGGTAACATAGCCAAAGGTGTAGAAGCCCTTTTCTCTCCTTTCCTTTCGGCTCTCCTTGTGTCAATCTGAAGAACCATATCTAAGAGTTCCGGAAAGGTTGTGGGTACAATAGGTACCATAGACAAGGTATCTTTCAGGGAGTCGGATAATCCATGATAGAACATAGAGGCCTTCTTGTCCTCAGGCCACCCGGTTTCAGCCACGAGTTGATTAAACCGGGCCAAATATTCCAACAACGGGGAATCGCCCTGATGTAGCTTCAAAAGTTCAATATCCGTTGCTTGGGTTTTGTACCGGGTATCAAATACCCGACTCATTGCCACAATCAAAGCATCACAGTCGAACAACAATGGACTACCCTGTTCAAGTAACGGGTTAGCCCATGATGCTGCAGTCCCTCCAAGATGAGACAAGAGAAAAGCCGCCTTGGTTTTGGAATCAGGAAACGAGGTAGGTCTACATAAAAAATGCAGACGACACTGATTCAGGAAAGTACGATAAGTACGAGGGTCGCCAGTGAACCTTTCTGGTTGAGCTAGAGGGAAATGAGCTGTCATAAACACAGGACCAGATTCCTGTCCAGACCCAGCCATTCCTGAACCTGAGGGGACCATGGGGTTGACTACAGGAGGGACGGTAAAAACCATTCCTGCCTGTATCTCATTGATGCGCTGTTGGGTAGCGGTATGAGCTGCAGTCATATCCGCCCGTAAATCAGTAACCATTTGCATAATCTGTGTCAGAGCATCGTTTGGATCCATGAGGGTGTTTATGAGTCTTCTGATTATGTCAGGATCGCCTTCTTAGGTTGCCCTCGTAGTGTAGACGTAGAATTCTACCCTACAATGTAACCCTGTGTCTGGATATAAAATAAACCAGCACCAGGGATCTATTGTTTGGAAGAATGGACCCAAACGGCGCGTGGCAGCAGACTCCCTCATGTGCGACAGTATGCTAGTTGAAAACAGAAAAGCCTTTTTGTGTCGACGTCACAAGGAGCAGAAATAGCTGTTACAATATACAAGAAAAACAATCCTTAATACTTATACCAGGGACATCAAGAACAGAAACATGAAAATAGGTCAGACACTCTTACCATGGGATTGTTGACATGAATTCCATGGGCAACCAATGCTCCAGTAAGACCGCCAAAGTACAGGGGTGTAGGTCTATTCCCGCCGGCACGTGTATGCCTAAGGGTCGGCAGTACAATCCCCGACGAAACGAAGACGCTCCTACCTCCGCCCCTGATGGTACCACGGCAGTCTCTAGTCCGTACCGGGGAACGGAGAGGAGTAGTGTACCGGCAGTCTTGATGAGGAGCACTGGTCAGGTGGATCCCAAGCAGGAGGTTTTCCTAATGTCCACGCGCGAGGATAACCCAGGTTGATCAAGTTGAGAGGCAGTGGCAATCCATAAGACAATCCAGGTCGGTAGTTGAGAAAAGTTCCGAAGGCAAAAACATGAGACAAAGGCAAATCCTGGGCGAGGTCCGGTCTGGCAACAATTAGCAGGGAGGCAGAACGGGGTTAGTTCCGCAGGAGGACTGGAAAGAAGACAGGAGCGGGTAAGCAGAAAGCGTGGGGGAATTGCCCCAACAAGAGGTACTCAGAGTGCAAGATAGCAGGGCCAGACAGGAAAACAAGGGTACAAAGAACAGGGGAACAAGAATATTCGCAAGGCACGTAGCAGACTCCAAATTCAAAATCAGAAGCAACAAGTTTACTGCAGGCTAGAGTTTTATCAAGTCGTGATCACATGACCTGTACGTGCGGCAGCCGTGGTGCGGGTCGACGTCGCTGCCCTAATCTCCATGGTAACCGCCAATGCAAAAACCCTGAAGGACGAGGTTGTACCAAGTTTCTGTGGCCGTGGATTAAGCCTTTACTACGAGGTAACCGAGTGGATCGTGACCGCTGATGCAATGTAGCCTGATCTCGTTTTCTGTGAGACTGCGGGGGCAGCGCTAGCCTATTTACAATCCTGTGGCTCCCGAGCCGATTCCTGACAGAGGATAACGGTTTTTAACCGTTATCTGGTTCAATGCGCGGTAATCGATACAAGTTCTAAGGTCTCCTTCTTTTTTGGGCACGAAGAACAAAGCCGAGGATGCCGGGGACTTTGACGGGCGAATAAAACCATTAGCTAGGTATTGATCCAAATATTGTCTCAAATGCAGATTTTCAGGTTCGGTAAGGGCATAAATCCTGCTACAAGGGGGTTGTGCACCGGGCACAAGATCGATTTGGCAATCGTACGATCTGTGAGGAGGTAATGTGTTGGCCTGTTCCTTTTGGAAGATGTCCTGAAAGTCTTGGTATTCCGGAGGTAGTTGCATGGAGGCAGAGGTTACAGATGCTAGATTAATCTTCAGATTTTCTGGGTAGCAGGTTTGTGTACAATCCGGGAAGGTTATTCTCTTAGCTCGCCAATCAATTCGAGGATTATGTGTCTCTAACCAAGGGATTCCAAGAATAACCTGAAACTGTGGAGCCCTGATTACATCAAACACAACACCCTCCCGATGACCGTCGGGACCAATAAGAGTCACCTCAGTAGTGGAATGTGTTACCGGTCCAGAGGCAATTTCAGTTCCATCGACTGTGGTGATGACATCTTTGCTGGTTTTAGGACGGAGAGGGAGGTTAATTCTAGAGACCAATTCACGATCCACATAGTTTCCAATAGCCCCACTATCGATGTATGCCTTTATTGCATGCAACCACTTAGGCTGTTCTGGATCTACGAGAACCATTAGCACAATGAAATGCGAGATCTGGGAGTTAGTTTTCAAGCTCGGCAAGCGGACCCCTACACTTGTCGGGCGGAGTCGTTTCCCGAAACAGAGTCTTCATGGTTTTTATCAGAGGCTCCTACCGCCTTTCGGGGCGGTTTTGCCGGGCAATCTCGTAGAAAGTGTCCAGAATTCCCACAATAAAGACATAATTTTAACTGCCGCCTCCTTTCACGTTCCTTTTGAGTTAAGGGTCCTTTAACCCCTCCAATTTGCATAGGCTCAGAGACATCAACTCCCTTGGGATTAGCATGGGTCTTGACCAACACCCAAGTCTCAAACCTGGACCGATCTGCTTTTCTGTTTTGAAGTCTGTGATCCAATTGGACCACTAAGTCTATATACTCTGTGCATTCTTGGGGTGGATTTACAACTTGGGCCAAGACATCTTTAAGTTCTCTGCGAAGGCCTCGATAAAACAACGTGACTCTTTTATCCTCTGGCCATCCCGTTTCCACAATTAGTCTATTAAAGGTTGCAATATAGGATAGGAGGTCCTGATTGCCCTGTCGCAGGGATAGAAGTTCGTCATCCAGAGCCTGCCCCTGAGAGTGTCGAGCAAATAACCTTTCCATGCTTGCTTGAAACCTTTGAAAATCACGGAGAATCGGGTCATTTTGAGTAACCAGTGGAACTGACCAATCGGCAGCGCAGCCGCTGAGATATGACAATACAAAGGCTACCTTGGTCTGATCATTAGGGAAGGCCCCAGGTCTGCATAGGAAGTGCAAACGACACTGATTCATGAATACGACGAATCGTTTGGGGTCCCCAGCAAAGCGTTCGGGTGGGGCCAGCGGCATGTTTCCAGGTAGATTAATCTGCACAGGCTTACTGGAAACCACAGGAGCGGGGTTCCCTCCGGAACCGGGTAGAGGAGTTTGCCCAGCTTGACCTTGCAAAAGCTGTCTGGCCAGGTCATCAGTTCTTTCCTTTGATATTATTAATTCCCTCCTGAGGGCATTAGTCTCTTGACGAGCGGGATGTACTTCGGCCCGTAATTCCCCCAGTAATTGGGCCAACTGATCAGTCTCAGAACTTTCCATAGCGCCTGGGTGGGAATTTGTAGGAAGGCTTCGCGTTCTGTTACGCTCACCTGACTCCCACGGAGGCGCTGGCCTGGTTCGCGCTGCTGTGACCTCTTCTAAGGTGATGCGCAGGGTTCGGAAGACAGACTGGACCGGGCCCCCAAATCTGGCTTGTCTGGCTCGCAGAAGTATCCTTAGGTAGGCGAAAATAGGGGATTAACTGTCTGCGGGGTAATGCAATCGGCCTCCCACTTTCCCCTCTCACCCTCCTTGAAACCCTTCTGTGATTTCTCGTAGCGTCTCACCTTAGGGTCTGGAAGGACGAGCTCTCCATCCTGCTTCTGATGCAGGGGCGCATTGGTATCCAGTTACTTCACTGGATTTTCGGATTGGTGAGAACCAAACTTGCTTGGCTTCCAGGTAAGTTTTTTTGATAAGAGGTTCCCCTTGTGTCCATGCATTAATGTACTAATGCGAGTGTCTTTTTCCCCATAGGGGCCGGGGTACGGAATGCCGGGGAACAGGCACCGACCCGAGATGAGAGATGAAATCCTTGTAGAAATCAGGTAAGTCTTTAATGAGCGTTTTTTGGTAATGTCTTTTCATTCGCTCATTAACGTTGATGTCTCTTTTTCCCCTTAGGGGCCGGGGTCCGGAAATGCCAAGATGTGGCGCGGACCCGAAATGAAGAGGGAATGAATCAACAGGTAAGTCTTAACATGGAGATTTAGCTTTCCTTATTCCCTTCTCTCTCTCACCTTTTGTTCTGGTCTTTTTCTCCCTAGGCGCTGGGGCGTGACTGCGAATCCAGATGATCGCTGCTGAACATGGAGGCGCCCTGTAATGGTGAGTGGAATGCGGCGCTGCAGCGATCGACGCGATGAGCTTTTAAATTAAAGTCTTCCTTTTCAGGATTGTCGGCGAGATGTCTCCGGGATGCGGATTTAGCAGGTAAGGACTTTTCCTTCTTCTGTTCTCTTCTTCTCTTCCTTTGCAGGTGATCCAGGATGCTGGCAGGCGTGGCAGAAGTCAGGATGCAAGAGCAGACACGGTGAGCGTCCAGCTGCTAGATGCAGGACAACGTGAAGCACGTGTGGCTGTTCGGGTGGGGTTTAAATAGCCTTGGAAGAAGTTCCAGGTATGTATCCTTCTTCCAATCAGGTATGTATCCTTCCCCGACCACGCCCGGATGGTAAATTAGTCCCACAGGTAAAGTAGTTCCTTTCAGGCCTCAAGGAGGCTGGGATCCTGCAGCATGGTCTGCATCAGGTAAGTGCACCCAAGCATTCCATAATGAGCCTGGCGCTTATGGCGCCAGGACTGATGTATTTTATGAGCCTGGCGCCATAGGCGCCAGGACACTGTCCAAAGGGCCCCTATATGGGGTTGCTGGGTCCTTCCTTGGGGACTGGATGTCCGCTTTCGTGGACGCCGGGCTTGAACCGGCTCCCTGGGAGCGGGCATCATGACATATTCACCTGGTAGGGTGCTGATTGCCACAGTCGCAAGCGTGGAGGTTCTGGTGTCTATTGGTTGTTTCTCTTGGCGATAACATGTGTGGGCGCAAGTCTTTGGAAAGGCCAATTCTTTTGCTTGCCAATCGGTTCGAGGATTGTGAGCTACCAACCATGGCATTCCCAAAATCAACCGGAACTGTGGTGCCTTAATGAGGTCGAAAACAATAGATTCTTGGTGTCCATCCTGGCACAGAAGGGTTAAAGCTGCAGTGCATTGGGATACTGGACCAGAAGCTATTTCCGTGCCGTCGACAGTGGTAACAGTGTCGGTGGTTGATTTAGGGCATAACGGAAGCCCCATCTTTGCCGCAAGATCCTGGTCGATGTAATTCCCAACGGCGCCACTGTCTATGTACGTTCTTACTGCGTGCATCCGAGATGGTTGTTGGTGATTGATCAAGACCACAGATAGTGCAAAATGGGAGGTCTGCAGTTCACTTTCTTCGCTCGACAAGTGGACCCCTACACTTGCCGGGCTGGGGAGTTTTCTGATTCCTTGATGGTATCTTCCTTGTCCGTGGCCACTACCGTCCTCCTCAGTGGCTTCACAGGGCACTCTTTAAGGAAATTACCTGACCTTCCACAGTACAGACATAACTGCTGCTGTCTCCTTTTATCCCTTTCCGCTTTAGTCAAGGGGGATCTGACCCCCCCGATTTGCATTGGTTCTCCTGAACCTTCCCTTGTTCGGGCAGTATTGTCCTTTGAACGCACATACATAGGGCGAGGGTCCAGTCTAGTTCGATCTGCTCTTCGGTCCTGCAACATATGATCCAGCTGAACAACAAGGTCAATGAATTCTGAGCAGTCTTTTGGGGGGTTCACTACTTGTGCGAGAACATCCTTGAGCTCCCCCCGCAACCCCTTATGAAATAACGTGGTTCACTTCTCCACTGGCCATTCTGCTTCAACTACGAGTCTATTGAACGTGGCTATGTATGTTAATAGGTCTTGATTCCCTTGGCGTAGGGACAGAAGTTCGTTGTCTAATGCCTGCCCATGAGTACAACGGGCGAACAACTTTTCCATCTCCTGCTGAAAGCCCCTGAAGTCATGTAGCAAAGGATCGTCTTGGGCCACAAAGGGTACAGACCAGTCCGCCGCGCTACCACTCAGGTAGGATAGCACAAAAGCGACACCTGATTGGTCATTCGGAAAGGCCCCTGGCCTACAAAGGAAGTGCAGGCGGCACTGGTTCATGAACGTTGCAAACCTCTTGGGATCCCTGTAAATCGTTCGGGCGGGGCCAAGGGAACTGCCCCAGGAAGGGATATCTAAACGGGATTGGCTGATGGCGCTGGCATCGAGGGCACGCTTCCCGGCAATGGTGCATGCCCTGCTTGTGACTGGAAAAGTTGCCGGCTTAAATCATCAGTGCGTTCTTTGGCTACTATCAGCTCTCTCCTCAGGGTGTTGGTCTCCTGCCTGGCTGCATGTACTTCGGAACGTAGCTGCCCCAACATGTGGGCTAACTGGTCGGTTTCTGACGTTTCCATGATGCCCAGGTGGATTTTGATGTGAGGCTTTGCGTTCTGTAACGCTCACCTGGTATCCATGGGGACGTCACTCAGCCTGTTCTGCCCTCTTATGACCTCGAACCCTTCCCTGGAGGCTATTCGACTGGAGACTGGGCCTGAAACACAGGATTGGTAGAGGTTAACTCCCTATTGTCTTTGTGTGCTTGAACCCCTTCTTCCCCGGGGTCCAACCCTTCCCTTTGATTCACAGCTCACCTTGTTTTCTTGGATAGTGTGCTCCTCCAGAGCGGCTGGGATTCAGGTAAGCTTTTGAAGCTCGTACAGTATTTAAAAATAAGCGAAGATTTGCAGAATGCTTACTAATGCCTTTTTTCTGTTCTTTTCCCTTTTCCTTAGGAAGCGGCGTGCCGGGATGGGAATGACACCGCCGAAGGTGCCCGCAGAACAGAAGGAGCGATGACTGATGGGCAGAAGCGCCGCAAGGTAAGGCTGTTCCTAACGGTGTTCTTGTTCTTGCAGGAGCTGAGCGCAGAAGAAAGATGCAGGCTACTGGAGACTGATCCAAACACGGTGAGTGTCACGCTGCAGGTGCAGAAAACGCAAAGCATGTTTCTCAGCCTGTGTGTGGCTTAAATAGTCTCTGGGTATCCCAGGTGCTTCTGGGCTGAACCACACCCAAAAGACTAGACCGCACATGCAGTTCCGGGAACCGAAATGTATGGGGGCATCCATCTTGTCCCCATCAATGCACTACAAGTCCAATTCCCAATGTTATCCTATGGGAGTGAGTGAGTCTGGTGCCACAAACGCCAAGTCTGACCCCAAGTGGGTCTTTGGAGGGATGGAGAGGCCCTTGAGGCCATGTAGGTGATCGTGGCCTGGCTCCAGCCTGACATCTTGGAGGGCTGGGGGCATGAGGGGCAGGAATCATGACAACTACCACTCAGGTATGATAAAACAAAAGCTACCCGAGCTTGGTCGTTTGGAAATCCTCCAGGCCTACAAAGAAAATGAAGGCGGCACTGATTGATGAATGCCGCATACTTCCGTGGGTCGCCTGAGAACCTTTCTGGTGGTGCCAGGGGCACTGTTCCAGGTAACATGATCTGTACCGGAGTGGGTGGTATGGCAGGGTTTTGCATCGTTGGATTGCTTCCAGGTAGAGGCGTCTGTCCTGCCTGTGATTGCAAGTATTGCCTGCTAATCTCTTCAGTGCGTTCTTTGGTCACTATTAGGTTTCTCCAGAGGGCATTAGTCTCTTGTCGGGCAGAATGAACCTCAGCACGAAGCTCTCCTAGTAATTGGGCCAATTGGTCCATTTCTGATGTCTCCATGGCGCCCAGGTGGATTTGTTATGGTAGGCTTTGTGTTCTGTTATGCTCACCTGGTATCCACAGGGACGCCACCCAGCTGGGTTACTCGCTGGTATGCTTCTCAGCTTTGCCCTGATGTGGTCTGCGGGGAAGGTTCTGCCTTGTGATAGAATTAGGCGTGCTCTCCGTCCTGCCTTCTTTGCAGGGGCGCGTTGTCTTGCATGGGCGAGTGCGGTCCAGTTACTTCACTGACGCCAACCCGTTTGATATTGTTCAAGTAGGTCTTATTGCTGTTCTTTAGTTTTGTTGCTATCCTGCATGCCTTTCTTTGTTTAAAATGTCTTTTTTTTCTCCCTTAGGTATGCAGAGCTTCAGCACGGCGAACTGGATTGGTTGAGCCCCGCTGGTAAATGATGGCGCATTAAGAGCGCTAAGATGCGATAAGTAAGTGCTATGCGCAGCGCTGCGAAGTCTTGCCTTTGCTAACCTGTGTTTTCTTTCCTTGTAGGTCGCGATGTTCTTCAGCGCAAGTGGAATGTCCGGAGTGGTGCCAGCCGAGAGGCGACCAGCCAGGTAAGCCTTTTGAGCAGTTTGTAATTTGTAAATGTCCCTACAGCTTTCTTTAATGTTGAAACTGGAAAGAACTGGAAAGAATGGCTTTGATATACGTGTGATAAGTGGTGCAATTCAAACTCTTTCTCCCCCACAAGCACACTCTCCTCACCTGAGCTGTCCGAGTTGACGGTTTCTTGTAGACGTCGTCGTGCAAAGTAGTCTCTTTCCTTCTTCTTCCCTTTCCGGAAACAAGCCGGAATCAGGGAAAAACCCAAAAGGGAAAAAACCCTGTGGAGCAGGATCCCAGAATAGTCGCTGAAGATAGCAATGGAGCGAGGCTGATTGTTGAGTAGAAGAAGTCCAGTCGTCGAGTCAGGAGAGACGGAGGCTCCTTGTGGCAGTTTGAATAAATGGCAATGGTTCCAGAAAGAGGAAAAATAGTTGTGTAGCTAGCCAGCTCGGAGGAGCCAACAGAAAGAGAGAAACGGGAAGAAACCCGGTAAAACAGAAGAGAGAGTGATAGAAAATAGGCACACCGGAGTACCGCCTGGAGTAGCGGAAGGAAATGGAGGCGTTCCGAGGAAGGAAACAGGAAACACAGGAACAAGCAGGAAACCCTCTGGCAGATACGGCAGAGGATCGGAGCGAGAAAACCCGGAAACAGGAAGTGTCCAAAGTGGGATGCAATGCAGCGACTACCCGGAGGCGGGGAGTTTAAATACTTCCAGCAGCGCTGCGTCACGTAACTGGGACTGGCGACAAGAACACAGAGAAAGGACTAAAACACTCTACCTCTGTGTCTCCAGCTCCAAACCGGATACAACCGCCAATTACGGCAATGGCCGTGACGGCGGATGACAGTATGCCCCTCCCTGGACCGGAAACACACCGGCTTCCCCGGGTGCAGACGGTGGAATCTGGCAAGTAACCGGGGGGCATGTATCTGGGAAGCCGGTTCCCAGGAGTCCTCCGACTCCGGGTAACCCTTCCATGACAACAGGTATTCCAATCTACCACGACAAAACCTAGAATCTCTAACCGCAGAGACCTCATACTCATCTTGAGTGGATGTAGGCACAGGAATTTGTCGGGAGAGAGACCTGTGGTGGGGATTTGGATAGTAAGTTTTGAGGAGAGAGGAATGAAAAACAGGGTGAATGCATTTAAGAGAGGGGGTGAGTGAAGACGATAGGTCACAGGATTGATCTTGGAGAGAATGGAAAAAGGCCCCAAGAAGCGTGGTGACAGTTTGGAAGGTCTTGTCCATCTGAGAAGGTACTTAGTAGACAACCACACCTTATCTCCTGGCTTCCAGAAACTCCTTCACCTTTTTGGGAGATCCATCGAATTTCCCAGAGGACAGCGGCATGGGTGGTAATACCGAGGGGGCAGGTTCTCTAGCTGATACCATCTGTTTAAGCAGAGCATTCTCGGTCTTCACTCCTTGTAGCTCTTGAGACATTGCTTGAAAAGCCTTGCATAGTTCTTGAACCTGATCCTCAGCGGACATCCTTGAAGCTTTTGGCGTTGCAATCTGTGATGAGTGGTGCAATTCAAACTCTTTCTCCCCCACAAGCACACTCTCCTCACCTGAGCTGTCCGAGTTGACGGTTTCTTGTAGATGTCGTCGTGCAAGGTAGTCTCTTTTCTTCTTGTGATGAATGTGCTTGTCCCGGAGGGAAGCCACAGTGACCGCTGGATACACAGCTGTCCCGTGACTCCCTTTCCGGAACCAAGCCGGAATCAGGGAAAAAGCCAAAAGGGAAAAAACCCTGCGGAGCAGTGTTGACTCTTCAATCCCAGAATAGTCGCTGAAGAGAGCAATGGAGCGAGGCTGATTGTTGAGTTGAAGAAGTCCAGTCGTCGAGTCAGGAGAGACAGAGGCTCCTTGTGGCAGTTTGAATAAATGGCAATGGTTCCAGAAAGAGGAAAAATAGTTGTGTAGCTAGCCAGCTCGGAGAATCCAACAGAAAGAGAGAAACGGGAAGAAACCCGGTAAAACAGAAGAGGGAGAGTTAGAAAATAGGCACACCGGAGTACCGCCCGTAGTAGCGGAAGGAAATGGAGGCGTTCCGAGGAAGGAAACAGGAAACACAGGAACAAGCAGGAAACCCTCTGGCAGATACGGCAGAGGATCGGAGCGAGAAAACCCAGAAACAGGAAGTGTCCAAAGTGGGTTGCAATGCAGCGACTACCCGGAGGCGGGGAGTTTAAATACTTCCAGCGGCGCTGCGTCACGTAACTGGGACTGGCGACAAGAATACAGAGAAAGGACTAAAACACTCTACCTCTGTGTCTCCAGCTCCAACGCCGATACAACCGCCAATTACGGCAATGGCCGTGACGGCGGATGACAATACGTTGCTCTGGGGGTATTTCTTTAATGTTGCCTCTATCTTCCTCTTTCAGGTCGTTCTGTCCGGGAGGCGTGCAGATTCGAGGAAGCTGTTCTCAGTAGCTGCGAGTGTTTAAAGATGAAGACTGCAGGTAAGATGCTGCTGCTAATGATGTTCCTTTTGTCTCCTTGCAGGTTCTGCTTCTCCGAGGTTCGAGGGAATAGCTGGACAATAGCAAAGTAACACAAAGCATGTTCTGCTGTCAGGGTGTGGTTTATATAGCCTAGGTAAAGTAGTACCAGGGAAAGTAGTTCCAGGCCTGCCACACCCAAAACACTAGACCACATAGCTTGGTTCTTAGGAACTAAGCTATGTGGATGCCTCCATGTTGGCTGACAATACAATAAAGTAGTTCCCAAGCACATTGTTGTTCATGGTGTATGAGCCTGGCGCCATAGGCGCCAGGACTGGCCCCATGAGTGCTTTTGAAGAGGATGCCAGGCTCTAGAGGCCCGAGTCCTGACTCCACCTGGCCAATGGGTTTGCCAGAGGGGGTTTTGGGCGAGGGTCGTGACAGCATGCAATGATCAGTCAAAATGATGGGCCATTAACACGCCTACCAGAGGATGCTGATCAGGCAGCCAGGCCAAAAAAAAAATTTCTAAAAACAAAATCAGTATTTTTTGCCACTAAATCGGTAGGTGGTAGGCGGTAGGACTGCTTAAAAAGCGGTAGGGTTGGCAAGTATGCAATAACAATGAAAATGTTCTATTTTAAAAGAATCCATCACAAGATAGCCTCCCTCTCAATGACCATCCATTTGTCCAAACTTTAAATACTGTATATTGCTAACTACAGCAACTACCACAGAGTTGGCATGTCCCCCTATTAGACACTGGCATAGGTTGTCTATATCCATACATTCTAATTTACATTGCAGGGTGCGATCAGTGCAGTACAATATTAAAACAAATGTTTACGTTTTTTTCTTTGTTTTTAACTTCATAAAATCTAAAAAAACTTTGTTCTTTCGCAATTATACCCCTACAAGCCAAAATGTGCTTGGTCGGATGGATATTCAGCCTAAATCTAATAAATTAATTCCTTAAAATAACATCAGGAAAAAGATTAAGGTAGGGCTCAACTATTCCCATCTTTTTCTGCGCACAATTTTCATACTCAAGTCACACATCAGAATGCATGGTTTAAATAGTGTTCCGCCAGTCCAATTGAAATAACAACATTTTTATCTGGCAGGGATTGTTCAACAAATCCAATTAATTCTTCCACAAGTCTATTAAAATAGACGGACAAAAATGTTGCAGGACCGTCAAACTAGTTTCATGCTTTAGGTGCAGTAGTTTGTTAAAATACTCATACACTGATCCCTTTGGGGGGTTTCAGCATCTTACAGTAAAAAAGAGAGAATCTGCCATTTCGTGCAAATTGTTAATGACTTTAGCCCCAATTCATATCTTATAAAACATACAGAAACACAATTTGGTAAACACAGATTCATCCAAATTAGCCCCTCCAGAAAATCCAGTTTATCCACCATTGACTCACAAAAAATGTTCAGAGCCATATTGCAGCTTGGCCACCACCTTCCCCTCATAGAATTTCAACAAAGGCGGAGTAGAACATTTGCAATATTTATGCCTGATCTTTTGCATTTGGGCCCTTAATGTGATCACCTTTATTTTCAAACTTTCCATGAGGGAAGTTTTATTTGGCCTATCAAAAATAGGGAACCCAAGATAAATCATACCCCTACACTGTTCTGTTTCTCTTTATCTAAAAACCAATTACATTTTTGAACTTCCTTTGAAGCAGGCACATGATTTTAGTTTTAGCTGGATTTATCTTTTCTTGTGTTTATATAGATAAAGATGTTATTAGCCTTTGAACGCCAATATACATGCCATCAAACAATGGATCCTGTCCGTGGAGAAGCGACTGAGGATCACCTGGGTGGAGGGAACTTGGGAAGAGGGAATGAAATATCCTCAGGTCAGACACAGTATTTTCCCTTTTCACTCCATGTTGAAACTCTAATCCCATAAGCTTTTATGGGATATTGTTCTCCCATTCCCTTTGATCAAAATAACGTCAGGAGGAAAGACAAACATCAAAAACCTAGAAGGAGGGTGAGAAAAAGTCGGACATCCTTAGGAGAGACATGGTACCCCCTTTTTCTAATAACGAACAAAACAACCCTTCCCCCGTCTTCATAGTGTATAAGAAACCAACTCCCATGAATTCTTCATTCATGACTACAAAAAGTACTGAGACGAGGAAGAAACAACCGGGAGCAGTGAAGACTAGTTACTTTCACCTCTTTGGTATTGGGAAGAAGAAGAGGACTGCTGAGAGCAGTAGAGGTTATGCATGTCCCTTTAATGATAGTCAGGCAGGGCTAATTGTGAACTCGCATCAGCAGCCTGTTAAGGGGTTGCAGGTGTATAAAAGCCCCACCAAATGAGAGTGAGGGAGGAAGTGGTGCGAGAAGCAGTGGCAGTGAAATTGCAGCAGCAGCAGAGAGGCCAAGAAGAACAGCGAGGAGCTGTCCATGTGGCGCACGCTTATAGTTCAGGGAAGAACAGTCCAGGACCTGTGGCTCTGTGGAATCAAAGGAAGTGTGAAAGAAGAGCCGTGCTGGAAGGCTGTCCCTTTTTGTATTGCTCAAGGTGCTTGTTCTCCTGGGTCCAGAAGCCGACCCAAGAGTGCTTGAGGGACAGGATGTGGAGCCCTGAAGCAAAGACCGGAAAGCTGGGAGATCTGCCCTGCAGGAACTCGCATCAAAGCAACCGTTGAGTTGCTATACAGACAGAAACCCGGTATGCAAGAATTTGAAGATAGGTGGAGGGATATTTTGTATCGGAGTGGTCGCGTGAATGGTGGCACGTTATCGAAGTCTCTGAGTGGAATCCTTGTAAACCAGTGAACATTAAGAATTGTTAATTTGTGAATTAACATGAATACTTTGTTACCGAGTGGTCGTGTACAGTCGAAAGCACATTGTCGAAAGTCTTTGAACGCTGGCCATATTTAAAGACACATTACAACGACAGATTACAACGCGAAATGAATTGAAAGTGACAACAGAGTTACTTGTCTTAAAATCTTTAAATATCTTTGAATGCCGAATGGAAAACAATGAATTTGCACAATCCTGAATACCGCACTGAAGGAAAACCATCACTTATGAAGAAAATAAACAAAATGAAGCTTTTTCTGTATAACTAAATACACTGTGTGCCAATTCATAAAGTGAATGAAACTTACATTGCAAGCAACTTTCATATATATTAATTTTACAGAACAATTAAGTGTTAATGCCAAGAAACCAATGAATAATGAACTATAAAGCAAATGTAACTTTAACAAGGCCAGCAAACCCAATGGCCCTCATTACAACACTGGTGCTAAACCCTGGCGCTATTAGCACCATGGTTGGTGCCCGTGTTGTAACGGGTCTGCCATGGTTCAATGGGGAATTACCACCCCATTCCAAGGTTGGCGGGGTGGTAATTCCCCATTGAACCATGGCCCTTCCCCATTCCCATTTTTGCCCCATGGGGCTCTATGGGAATGGGGAAGGCGCTAAGTACGGTACCACAAATTGCGGTACCGTACTTAGCACCAAGGTCCCTTTGCGGGTCCCTACTTTAATGGCTGGTGTAGACCAGCCGTTAAGGTCGGGTCCAGCAAAGGGACCTCGTAGTAAGGCGCTAAGTGTTTAACGGTGCCGCAGTCTTTTACGGCGCTGTTAAACACTTAGCGCCAGGGTCGTAATGAGGCCCAAAGTACATTATTACCCAAAGTGAATGGAACTTTGGGAAGTGAACTTTAAAAGAGGATTATAACTGAACAGCCATTTTCAACCAAAACATTTTGTGGTGCAAAGACCAGTTACATGCAGAGGGTGCAAATGAGGCCTGGAACATTAAGATAATTGTGAAACAACATCATATTAACACATCAATGAAATTGTGTCGTGGGGAAGGGATCCCTGGTGTTGGAACAGTTTATTGTGTTGAGGACAGAGCCTCAGTATATTTTGTGTTTTGGAACTTGGGGAAGAGAACCCCAAGTATTGGTCAGCCCTATATTACTTTGCAATTTAAGGCAATCATAAGACTTTTGTAAGAACTGCTTTATACTTGGGGAAGGGAGATGAAAGAAAGTTGCAAGCTGAACCAAGCTTAGAACTTTATGCTCAACACTATTGTGTTGAATGCTGACATACCTACACGTTGTATAAGATTAGTTGTGAGGGCAAGTATAGGTTTTGGGCACAGACAGAATCCTAAGTACTATTTATGGACTTTGACTTTCCTTAGTTTTGGTTTGGTAGGGAAATCCCACCATAGTATAGGACAAGATGGGCATTATTCCATCCTGACATTTAAATTAATAATGTGCTTACTTTGAACTATGAATCTGTTATCTGTGTCTTACTCCAAGATGCCCTTACACAACCCAGAGAGAGAGAGAGGAACGAACTGTGAGCGGAGCTCGTCGTCCAGCGAGAATGTGTACGCGAAGCAGAGCAGGAGGTGACAGCCGCCGTAGGAGACGCAGAGACAGGTGAGTGAAGACTAGGGATCACTCAAACCAGTGCGCTCCTGGGGCTGTTAAGTGGCAAAAGGGAATGCCGAATGAACGAGAACCAATGTACAAAATACGGTGAACCGAGGATGGCCACCAGGGGGTGAACAGATGCAGGCTGCCTCTGTGTAATCCTCTGGTACCACAACCCCAAAAAGTGGATTGAGCTCCCACATTTACTCCCCTCACCCCCAGATGGAGTGAATATTAAGGTGTGGGAACGTGGTCTGCACCAGCGGTCCAAAACGCGGCAGAAATTGGTCCCAGAATTTTGTGGAAACAGCTGCTACAGAAGACAGCGAAAACAAAAGCAGAGTCCCTGACAACACCCGAACTACGTGGAGAGGCCCGGGCTAACAAGGACCCCAGTTCACCCAGTGGTGGATTCCTGAGGCCAGTACAGGGATTCTTGGCAGAGCCGTGGAGGTCCCTACTCCCCCGTGATGTGGGAGCCTGAGGGACCTTGAGTGGGCACCCGGATTGGTGGTGCCTATATCCACCGCGCTTCACGCGATGAGGAAGAAACAATGGGCCCGAACTGCAGCGACAAGGAGGAGACTAGCCCAGCCGGAGACGCCGGCTGGAGTGGATACGTGCCCCGTGCCCCCCAGTGCCATCTGAGGTGAGGCACACTTGGCGATCGGCGGCCCAGGTTTGCGGCGGAGGACCCCTTACTCCACCCCCTAAGGAGAACAATATCGGGTGCACTGGGGACCCACAGCCCATATGGGAAATCCCTTGGAAAGGCTGCATTGAAGGCTAATACGCAGGAGGAGCATGAGTGAGTGAAAGGGTGCAAATTCACATGCGCCCCTGCTTGCCAGCAAGCACTATTTGGGTTGAGAAATTCCCCTCCCCCCGCATATGGAACTGATCTGGAGGCACGTAACGCAGAGGGCACCAGAGGAGATCCACATACGTCTCCAGCGAGATACTAGGAGGTGGGTTGTGTTGCGGGTACGGCAGCACCTGTACCCCGGACTGGAGGCCGAGGTGAGAGCCTGCACCCTGACCATGCCGGTGGACACAGCTGGTCGGAGGCACTGGGCTTCTGGGGTGGGGGACCCCGCTAGTGGGAACAGGGTGGAGGCAACATCCACAGACCACTGGCGAAGTGCGCTAGCCCGGGATGCAGCAGCTCCAACCACATAGAGCAGAGGGGGGGGGGTGATGCGCGGGCGGCCGAGTCTCTGCCCCTGTGGAGGGACTTCTTTGACTAAGGAGGCAGTGAGGTTCTCGTGTGAGGCCCACCCCCGGCAGCACTCCTCTGGCCATCAGTGGAAGGAGCGACCGGAGGGAGTGGACCCCATACGCCTGTGGCGAACAGTGAATACTGCACACTTGGTCCTGTGGCATGGGGGCCCATAGTGAAGAGCCGGAGCAGGGTTTGCAACGGGGCATGCACTTCCCCCCTGGGAAGGGCCAGCTGAAACGGTCCAACACTATGCAGAGGCCCCACCTGACTCAGCAGCTGTGGGGCCCCCAAAGAAGAGAGCGTCATTCGGTGGAGGTCCCGGAGGTCCAAAGCCCTGCGGGCCTGATCAGGTGGCCCATCGGTTATCCCTGACTTTTTACTTATTGGAGACTGATCACGTTTAGGGTAGAGAAACCCGCAAGCCAAGTGGGCCAGCGCAGGTGGAGGGGTCAGTCACAGACCCGAGACAAACGGCCTGGAGGAGACCTGTATACCCTGGGAGGGTTGTGCCCCCAACTATGGGGCGTGTGCCCTCCTCCTGGGTTCTGGACATAGGTGCGCCCATTTAACCAGACCAGTTGCCCAGAGACGGCTGGGGAAGCGCAAGGGCAAGGACAGACTCCTTGTATTGGGAATGGTTCTCCAAAGAGGAAGCATCCGTCAACAATTGGCTACCACAGAGATAAACACTCCTTAGCTGGGGAGTTGCCCGGCTGCCCTCTGCCCTTCCTGAGTGGTGTGGGCCCCCTATCCAGGGGCGTGTGCCTGCCACGGGGGCAGAGGGGCAGGACGCAAGGCCAAGGAGAACAATGGGCCACGGAAGGAAGCACTGATCTGGAGGTCTCAATACCCTCGGGCAGGGGAGCTGAAGCCAATGAGAAGAATTGGTGGCGACGCATAGGTCGACGGCACGATGTGTATGGAAGCGAGGCAGAGGTTGCCACCTACAAATACACGTCACAACGTCCCGGGCCCAAGACCTTGTCACAGCCCAAAATGGTGGTGGCTGCAAAGGAATCAGCCGCAACCAAAGGTGATCTGGTGGCCCCACTGGAGGAAATAAGGAGCATGAGAGCAGACATTGGAGGCAGGGTCCATAAGATTACGAAGAGAATAGTCAAGATGGAGGAGCAGTTAGAGGAAGTGGACGGCAATCAGAACTACTTGAATACTCTGGAAACACAAATGGACCTAACGATGACGGAAATGGAGAGTCGGGAAGAAGAATTCCATCTAAAGATGGACGATTTGGAAAACCATGAAAGAAGGAACAACCTGAGGTTTTTTGGCATCCCGGACAAGGAAGGAGAGATGGAGCAGGACCTGAAAAGAACGCTCCATGTAGTTACGAAGTTGGTCTTTGATGATGACTCCATTGACAAGGCGAAAGTTGAGAGAATACACAGAGCAGGGGGTTCGGCCGGTGGCCCTCGGACTGTCCTGGCCCGGTTTCATAACTATAGCGATAAAACCAAAATCTTGGAGAAAGTGAAGCAGAAGGCCCCAATTACCTACAGAGCAGCGAGGGTGACAATCATCCAAGATTTATCCGCCTTAACCTTGGCCAGGCAAAGGATGTGCATGCCCATGACGAAGTGGTTGCAGGAAAAATGTGTGCGCTACAGATGGGGCTTTCCCTTCTCCCTGACATTTGAACTGGATGGACACAAACAGAGGTTGAGGTCTGAGAGGGACATCCGCAGATGCATGTCCAAGCTGTTGGGGAACCCCGAAAGCGGACAGAACCACAATGAAAGGGCAAACGACGATAGGGAGTGGCGCATCCAAGACCCAAAACAGAGGCGCATACCGAGCTCCAAGAAGTACAGGAGAATGAACGCTTCGCATGTGGTGGACTCCTGAAAGGCACCGGGTACACTGTAATGTTTCCAAATTTGTATGCAATGGTTGTCAAAGGGTATGCACTTAGATGTAGGGATTTCCTGTGGGCTCTGGGCAGGTCCTAAATTGATGGCATCTCATGGAGGGGAGTATGGTGCCGGTAGAACCCTATGGGACCAAACAGGGGCTTGGTCTGTTCAGAGGGGTGGAGGGGAAGGGGCTCAGTGGTAAGGAGATTGTGTAGTTGGGGGAAATGCTGGAGGCCTCTGGCCACGTTATTTTAGGAGGTGAGTTTAATATATGGGTGGATGTTAAGCTGGATAGGCAGGGGGGAGCGTCCGGAACACAGGAACCCCAGGGAAAGGGGAGTGCAGGGGATATGGAGTTGTTGGAGGTGTACAGGCTAAAGGATGCCTGGAGGAGTCATTGCCCGGATACAAATGGGTACACCTTTTACTCGGCCCCCCATGGTACCTTCACAAGAATTGACTACTTATATGTCTCGGGTGGGTTATTGGATGTGGCGCTGGGTTCGGAGATCTCCCCGGTCTCATGGTCCGACCACAATATGGTGAAAGTGTACTTAGATTGGTCTGGTTTCCTGCAGAAAGGGTTGAAGTTGAGATGTAATGAGACACTGTGGAAGGACCCCGTGTTTCGAAAAGAGATGGCAGAGGCAATTAGTGAATACTTTAGAATTAATAACACGGGCGAGGTCCCAAGGAAGACAGTATGGGAGGCGGGGAAAGCAACATGGAGAGGGATCCTGATCCGTGAGGGTGCTAGAAAGAAGAGGGAGCAGGCCTTAATCAAGAACAAATTGAGGAGGGAGATTGACAGCCTTCACAGGGTGGCAAGGGAAGCCAGGGTGGAGAGGGAGAACAGGGTCCTGGAAGCCAGGCAGAAAAGGGAAGAGCTCAGATTACGCGAGGATGGTCAAATAGTTAGGAAGTTACAATTCCTGAAACTGAAATTTTATGAAAAGGGAGATAAGGCAGATGCACTGCTGGCTGCAAGACTACATGGACAGCGATCTGAGAGGTGGGTGGCTATCATGCCACGAAATAATGAAGCAGAAAACCACTAACCTGGTCAGATGGCAGTGTCTTGGTTGATGAGAAAAAAAAACCTGAGAGCTTTTAATGCCCTCCCCTAGATGTGACCAGGACGCAGAGGGACAAAACCCCCAGGGAAACCCTCTGGGGTAGAAAACCAAACAGGAATAGTGTGCGTTGATCAACTGCGGCTCATCTATCTTCGGAGGGCAGGACTGGTACCTGGACAATGCAGCTTCAGCAGAGGATTACCCCAAGAAAGCCTAACTGGGAGAGCAGTGCTTCCTTAAACAAGGTTTTTGATGTCTTGTCACCTTCTACAGAGGAAAAGGATAAGCACTGTAGAAAACATAAGTAAGAAGTAGTGTTGAAAGGGAATGGATTTGTATGTTTCCCTGATAACCTACGTGAAAGAGAATGCAGCCGAGGGAAATGGATCTTGCGGTCTGTGTAGCGGGACCGTAAACCGGAAGTGTTTGGGAGAGGCAGGGCTCGGGATCCGCAGGTGCTGCAGTTAAACAAATAGATTGAATATTGGGCAGATCTACTTCTAGGAAGTAAAGGCAGAGAGGTGAGGTTCCTACCTTGTGTTCGTGGAATACAGGGCTAAAGAACATACGGGTCGGACCTTAGCTTCAGCGTGCCGCGGGAAGGGATTTCTTTCTGGGAAGTGCTGGGTCTGGGCCACAGAGAGCAGCGCGGGTGTAATTTTGAGCGGGATAGACCTACGAGGACAAAAGGAGTTAGAAACAGGGAGCAAACAGAGGAAGCAACAGAAACCCTAGTAGACAAACTTACGGAGCGTCCTGCTTTAGAGTAGCGACGCACAGAGGTGCAGAATGCAAGAGTCTATATGCTGTCACGTGACCGCATGAATGCAGAAGCACTGCATTGACATCATGGGCTTGCCTTACTGCAACGGAACGGGACTCCCTGGCGGCCATCTTAGGGAGGACAAGGGGTAAGGCATAACAAAGCCTACCACAGTGCCGCCAAGACCAGCGCCGGTAGTGTGTCATAACAGTGGTGGCCATAGAAGAGGGTGGAGACCCCGGTCCTGGGGCCAGAGGGGATACCAGAGGCATTTGCAACCTTCTATGAGACCCTATACAAATCAGAGGTCCAAGCGTGGAGCGCAGACATTGGGTCTTATTTGGCCGACACGCAGATGCCGAGGCTCGCTCGCGAGGAGGCAGATGCACTAGATATCCCAATCACCGCAGAGGAAATCAAGAGGGCGGTTTCACATCTGCCACTGGGGAAGGCTCCGGGGGAAGATGGGTACATGGCCGGCTTCTTCAAATAATTTCTTTCCCCCCTCCTCCCATTTATGGTTGAACTCTTTAATGATATACTGGATGGAGGGAAGCCCCTGAGTCATTGTCACGGGCGTTAATCACTGTGATTCCCAAGAAAGGCAGGGATCCCAAAAGGTGTGTATCGTATCGACCAATATCGCTTCTGCATATCGACGCCAAGATTCATACGAGGGTGCTAGCGTCTCAACTGGAAACGTATATGCCCCGTCTGATACACCCGGACCAGGTCGGCTTTATAATGTGCCAACAGGGAGCTGATATGATGCAGAAAACTCTGCACTTAATCTATCAGTCTCAGAAAATGGGGCAGACCCGGCCCTTCTCTCAGTGGATGCCAAGAAAGCATTCGATTGGGTGGAATGGGGCTTCCTGGGAGAGGTTCTGGGCAAGATAGGGCTCAGGTCTAAGCTTGGCAAGGGGATAATGGCAGTGTATACCTCACCTAGGGCGTCAGTGGCCATCAATGGAGACTATTCACGATGGTTCAATCTAAGCAGGGCGACGAGGCAGGGTTGTGCCTTCTCACTGATTTTATTTGCCCTCTCCCTAGAACCGCTGGTGCAGAGGCTTAAGGGGGACCCCCAAGTGGCAGGTCTCTTGGTTGGTGGGGTAGAGTATAAGTTGGCTCTTTACGCGGATGACTTATTGCTGGACACAAGGGATCCCCTAACCGCCATACTCCGGGCGATCCAGTTGATCAAACAGTATGGTTCGCTATCTGGCTTTAAGATCAACAGGACCAAGGCGATCCTATTGCCATTGAAGGTGTTGGGGGAGGGAGACGATTACAGATTGGCCCCATTGGAGTAACGGTCAGAGGGGACACATTGTGATATCTGGGGGATCTATTCACAGCCAATTTCCCTCCTCTTGTGGCCAGATTGAGGGACGAACTGGAAAAGTGGGGGAAACTGACCATATCTTGGTTGGGACGGCTAAATGCCCTGAAGATGGTTTGCCTCCCTAGATTTTTATATGCGTTCCAGATGCTTCCGATCCACCTCCCTGAGTCCTTCTTTCGTGAGCTGAAGGGGGCGATGCTGAAGTTCCTATGGGAAGGCAGGAAAGCGAAAGTAGCATATGACGGCCTTACTTTGCCCAAAGATAGGGGGGGTGACTCCCTAATCTGAAAAAGTACTATGAAGCGGTAGAACTGAGGGTCCTTATACCCTACCTGCAAAGGCAGAAGGGGGTTCTGTGGGTGGACTTGGACAACAATAATCTAGCCCCCGCCACAGCAGCGGAGTGGCAGTGGGTCACGAGAAGGAAAATCCTATGTAGGGTCCGGGACCACCTGATTTTGGGCACCATCTGGGAGGTGTTGAGGGAGCGGGTGGACATGCAAGTTGTGACCGCATGGTGGTCCCCACAGAGTCATATATGGGCACCTGGGGTTCGAGAGCTTATTCCAAACCCTGACCGGTTCCAAGCTTGGTTCGAGGCAGGGCTGGAGAGGGTAGGCCAACTATGGAAAGCAGACTCCTTTATTTAAATGGCCTGGAAGAGTCAATAGGTATAGGTCTCCTCTCAATATTTCACTATCTACAGTTAAAGGGGGCTCTAACAGATGAGAAATGGAGGGAGAAGATTCAGAGAGACCTCACCTCCTTCGAAGAGCTCCTAGACAAATGGAGGGGAACGAAAGGGCCTGATCTCGGCTATGTATTGTGCACTGGTGAACGCGGGGATGGGGTCAACTGAAAACTTGAGGCAAAGGTTTTTAGCTACAACCAAAAGATACAGGACTATAGCCTCCTCAGCCCCCCTAGCAACGCCTCTGGCAATCTATATGAACTATAAATAACTACGAGTATAAGGGTGACTTGGAACTGGTTTTGAGTATTGACAGACTAACCTTAAGTACAGGTTGGCAAGCTGGTGTCTTGGGGAAGGAGAATCCTGAGACCAATTATGAACTCTGTTGTTTTCTTGGGGAAAGCAACCCCAAGATCTTGTTTTCGAATGGTGTTGTTTTCTTGGGGAAGGGAACCGAGAGACTTTGTGGAGCTCTCTTGAGCTTGGGGAAGGAAACCCCAAGACTTTGTGGAACTGTCTTGAACTTAGGGAAGGGGACCTGGAAAGTAAGCCCAGAGCTGGAATAAACTCACAGCTTTATTTGGAACACTATTTCTTTCTAATTTGACATCCCTACATATTGTTTAGCTTTAGTTGCGAGGGCAGGTATAGGTTTTGGGCACAGACGGCCTTTTAAGTTGAACTTACTGACTATCCTTAGTGTCTTTAGGTAGGGAAATCCCACCTTAGCATAGGGAAAGTTAGGCCTCAACCATCCTAGCATTTAAGTTAATAAAGCATTTTTGTTTGAAATTTGTATCTGTTGTCTGTGTCTTGCTTCTTGATGCCTTCACAAGTACCAGATGCCTCCCTTTGGGGAATACCCATTCCAGCAATAGCCTATCTTTCCTAACTGCCAATACCCCTGAAATCTTCCCATTTATCTTTTTATCACCTGCACCAGTCACATTTTTATGCCCATCCGAGGGACCTTTGTCCACAGCAGAACTGGTGCCACGCAGGATGCCATATACAGTTTTACTTAATATTTAATTGCATGACCGTCCGCACTGGGGTCCCTTTAATTATTTATGGATATTTTAGCATTATGCGATGAACCCATCCCACTCACAACAGTTTCACCCTTTTTTGGGTAGTTTCGGATTCTCATGGCCAGATCATGCGAGCCCCGACCCGCACCCATAAGACTTAACAGATGTGCAATTGTCAATGGGTTTAGTGGTTCCTTCATATTATCAGTTTCTCTAACCATGTGAGACTTATTCAAAACATCTCCCTGATTTTGGACCACTAACACATAAGTGGCTCTAGGCGGGCTCCTTGAACTCATAGGCTGTGGGAATTGAGATGCATAAAACAGATTGTTAAACAAGTCTTCACGAGATCGCTGGTTACCTTTTCTTCTTGGAGACCGTGGAGTTGAGGTTGCCAGTCTGTCGGAGTATCTATTGCCGATGAATGGGTAGCGCGAGAAATTAGCCCAATACCCTCCTGACGATATATGACAGGATGGCACTGAACCAACTCCCAACGCCACGGGTGGCACTTCTCAGTATTTACGTGACGTCGGGACAGTGTTTCCACTGGCAGAGAAGGCTTGATGAAGACACCGATAATAGTGGAAGCTGAACTCCGGAACATCCAAGAAGGCAGCAAGGCACAGGTACCGGCAGGGCACAAGACAGGTAAAGGAGGAAGGTCCGCAAGGACAAGCAGAACAGACAGGGGATCCTACTATCCTAGCAGAAGGGAAGCAATCCAGGAACCCAGACAGGGCCTCCCCTTACCCTTAACCAGGAGGCAGGCAAGGACCAAGTAGAACTGGGAAGCAAGGGGTAGGAGGACTAAGGAGCAGGGAGAGGACAAGGAGGAAAGGCTAGACAAGGCAGGATAAGGCAGAGCAAGTAACTGAGGAGGCTGAGGCACGGACGCCAGGGCTCCAGCAGCGCATACACAGTAACAACCGTGTTGAGACGCGTTGTCCCTGTGCATGCGGTGCTCTTTTAAAGCCCGGCATCAAAGCGAGGCTTGGAACGCCTGTTCCGACACTGCGCATGCGCGGGACGTCGGAAACTGACGATCCGCGCATGCGCAGATCCTCGCAAGATGGCGGCGTCCACGGAGCCTATCCGGACCGCGGGTCGGCGTGGAGAAAGACGCCACCGCGGGTACAGCCTCCATGAAGGAGGAGACCGCTGCGGCCGTGGACCCGGGACCCTAGGGCAGGTAAGTGGCGCCCGCGAGCGAGCGCGCGGTGTGACACCATACCCCCTCCCGGACAACCCTGGAGCACCGGGTTTCCAAGGGTAGCAGAGATAGAAGTCCCGAACCAGGCGCGGTGCATGCACGAAGGAGCGCGGTTCCCAAGTGCGGTCACAAGCAGGATAACCTTTCCAGCCGACCAGGAGCTGCAGAGCACCCCGCCAAATCCGTGAATCACATATCTCCTGCACCTCAAACTCAGGGACCCCCCGAACCAAAACAGGGGCAGGACGGGAACAGGTGCGACCCATAACATCGGGCACATAGGGCTTCAAAAGAGAGACATGAAAGACAGGATGGACCCTCCAAGATCGAGGCAGAGACAAACGAAAGGCAACAGAAGAAACACGCCCAATGATGCGAAAGGGACCAAAAAAGCGGGGAGCCAGTTTCACTGGTAAATTGCGTACCGGTAGATTCTTGGAGGACAGCCATACCCTGTCCCCAACATGAAGGACAGGCTCAGGGCTCCGTCTCTTGTCAGCCTGTTCCTTCATACGTGCTTGTGCCACTGCCAAGGTACCGGCCGCCAGGCGATGTTGATTGCGGATCAGGGATACCAGGGCATCTGCAGATGGTACGGCACTGGAAGATGTAGGACGAACTGGCAGCAGTCTGGGGTGAAGACCGGTAGAGCAGAAAAAGCGGCTGAGTCCGGTAGCAGAATGAACAGCATTGTTGTAAGCCGCTTCCGCGGTGTCCAACCATTCCGACCAGTTGTCTTGAGTAGCATTGGCATAACAAAGTAGGTATTGCTCAAGGGTTTGATTGGTGCGCTCCGTCTGCCCATTGGTCTGTGGATGATAGCCGGAACTCAGGGCTCGCTGAATGTCCAAATGCCGACACAGTTGGTCCCAAAAAGATGAGATGTATTGAGATCCCCGGTCCGATAGAATCTTCTCCGGAAGACCATGAAACGATACACCTCGTGTAGAAAATGTTGTGCCATCTGGGAGGCAGTGGGCAGTTTAGGAAAGGGCAAGAAATGAGCAGTCTTGGTGAAGCAGTCCACCACCACCATTATACACGTGAAACCACCTGACAGGGGCAGGTCAACGATGAAATCCGTGGCGATGGTATGCCAAGGGTACGGAGGCGTAGGCGTGGGTTTCAAGAGACCAATGGGCCTTTTGCGAGGAATTTTGGTCTGGGCACATACAGGGCAGGAATCCACGTAGTGCTTTACCAGCGTGGCCCATCCAGGCCACCAGTACTGCCGTGCAACCAGTTCTTGTGTTGTGCGGACTCCACAGTGACCACAAACGACAGAATCATGGCAATTCTGTAGAACGATCTTCTGGAGCTCCAAGGTGGGAACGTACAGACGATCCTTAAAGAACAACAAGCCGTCACGTTCTCTGATGTCAGAACGTTGTAGTATCTGTGATCTTGAGGGATCCGTTCGTGTGGCTTCTATCAACTGTTGGAACTGGGGAGCCACCATCGATAGAAAATGCTTTGACGCTATCAGAGGCTCCGGTTCCTTGGCACCTTCAACGTTGTTATCCAGAGACCGAGACAGGGCATCAGCCTTCGTATTCTGGGAACAAGGAATGTACGTGACGGTGAAATCAAACTGCGAAAAGAAAAAGGCCCAACGAGCATGACGGGAGGTTCTGCATTGCAAAGAGCGCAGGAACTGTAGATTACGGTGATCTGTGCGAACCACCACCGAGTACCTCCCACCCAGCAAGTGATGTCGCCACTCCTCGAGAGCTGCTTTCATAGCCAGTAATTCCTTTTCAATCACCGCATAGTTTCTCTCGCTCGCTGACAATTTCCGTGAGTAGTAAGCCACCGGGTGCTCTGTTCCCGTGACTGAATCTTGCTGTAGTAAGACCGCACCAATTGCGTAGTCCGAAGCGTCTGTTTCAACCACAAACGGCTTTTCATCATCTGGATGTCTAAGAACAGGAGCCGACATGAAGGATCTTTTCAATTCCAGAAATGCCTCCTCGGCCTGCGTGTCCCAGAGAAACGGCACCTTGGTACTGGTCAGGCGGGTTAGGCTGTTGGCAAGTTGAGAAAAGCGTGGAATGAAGCGTCAATAAAAGTTGGCGAAGCCCAAGAACCTTTGAAGTGACTTCACGCCATGTGGCGGTTTCCATTCTCGTATAGCTTGCAGTTTCGCAGGATCCATCTGCACTCCCGTGCTGCTGATCACATAGCCCAGAAATTCCATGCTTTCCATATGAAATTGACATTTTTCTACCTTGGCATACAGGCCGTTAGCTCTTAGTCTACGGAGAACTTCCTGAACATGCGCAACGTGTGCAGTACGAGTGTCAGAAAAAACCAGGATGTCATCAAGGTATACCCATACAGATATTCCAATAAGGTCCGAAAAGACATCGTCCATGAACCGCTGGAAGACGGCCGGGGCGTTGCAGAGTCCAAACGGCATTACCCTGTACTCGTAGTGACCAATAGGTGTTTTGAAGGCCGTCTTCCACTCATCTCCCTTCCTAATCCGCACCAGGTGATAGGCCCCTCTTAGATCCAGCTTGGTGAAGATTTGTGCGGATTTCAGGGATTCGATGATGTCCCGGATGAGTGGTAATGGGTACCTGTATTTCCTCGTGATCTCATTTAGTTGACGATAGTCGATACAAGGGCGCAAAGTGCCCTCTTTCTTCTTGACGAAGAATAACGGGAATCCTGCGGGGGACTTGGACGGCACTATGTAGCCCTTGTTGAGGCAATCCTTAATGTACTCCTGTAGGACGCCTTTCTCGAGTTGAGTCAACGAATAGATCTTGCCATGGGGAATGACCGCATCGGGCAGGATGTCAATAGAACAATCAAAGTGCCGGTGGGGCGGTAATGGTATGTCCTCAGGCTTGGAGAACGCCTTGTGGTATCCGGCATATTCCTGAGGTACCAACTGAGTGGCACATAAACGGGCAGATACGTCAGCAGGATTGAGGGACTCCAAAATTGCAGGAAAGGTTTCGTGAAGTCCACAGTCCCGAGGACAACGCGTTGAAGAGAACACCAGGGAACGAGCGGTCCAGTCGACCTGAGGATTGTGATATAACAGCCAAGGTAAGCCCAGCACCACCGGAAAAGAGGGAGACTTGATGACATCCAACGAAATCCGTTCGAGATGCCCTTCCACAGAGAGCCACAAGGGATCGGACTGTTGGCTGACTGGACCAGAAGACAAAGCCGTACCATCGATCACCTCGACCACTGTTGGTCGTTCTTTGTAATGTAAACGGATCCCATTGGCAATCGCGAACGAGGCATCGATGTAGTTGCCGGATGCTCCACAATCCAGAAGGGCCCAGGTTTTCATACACTTCCCTAGCCAGGCAACACCGACTTTCAGGATCAACAAGGGCACCGGGTTCATAGGAGGAAGGTCAGATTCAGAGAGGCGGCCCACTGCTGCCTTCGCCTCAAACAACGGGCCTGTTAGTTTTCCTGTTTCTTCAGAGGGCGTAGCGGACAGGTGCCTAGAAAATGGCCAGAACCACCGCAATACAAGCACAGCTTTTGCTGTCGTCTTCTTTTCTTTTCGGCCTCGGACAACGGGCCTCGGATGGCACCCAACTGCATGGGTTCTGGGCCCACATCGGTAGAGACAGCTGGTCCGGGGTTCTGTACCGGAAGGACCGGGTGATACCTGTCAGATCTGCGACGTTCACTCCGTCGTTCAGCTAACCTGTGGTCAATGCGTAAGACTTGTTCCACCAATGCAGGCAACGTTTCTGGCTCCGGGATGTGCAGCAATTCGTCTTTGTACTCTTCTCGTAATCCCCGACGAAACAAGGTTTTCTGAGTGATTTCGGGCCATTGTGAATCGGTTGCTAATTGTCGAAACCGACTGATGTAGTGGATTATGTCACCTGATCCTTGTTTGATCTCCATTAATTGATTCTGGGCCATGGCTACCAAATTGGGCGGTTTAAATACATCCAAAAAGGCTTTCTCGAAAGCAGCGAAATCACCCAACAGGGGACTGTTGGTAGAGACTAAAGGTGCGGCCCAAGCAAGTGCATTGCCGGTTAGGTTACCAAGGATATACCCGATCTTAGCCTTGTCTTGACCAAAATGACTTGACCTGAACTGGAAATGGATCCGACAGTGTGTACAGAACTCTGCCACTCGACGCGGGTCACCATCATACTTCATCGGAGTAGTGTAAGCCATGGAGTTCTCAGGTGGTGTAGCTGGTTGTGAGGGGTTAGCCAAACTCCGGCCCATCGCTTGTCGAAGGGTGTCGTTCTCCTGGCGGAGGGTGGACATTTCAAGACGCATGGCACGCATTTCTTCGCGTAGTTCCTGCATGTCGTCCATGTCGAGACTGAAGGAAAGGCGTCTCAATCTGTTAAACGAGTCTTCACGAGATCGCTGGTTACCTTTTCTTCTTGGAGACCGTGGAGTTGAGGTTGCCAGTCTGTCGGAGTATCTATTGCCGATGAATGGGTAGCGCGAGAAATTAGCCCAATACCCTCCTGACGATATATGACAGGATGGCACTGAACCAACTCCCAACGCCACGGGTGGCACTTCTCAGTATTTACGTGACGTCGGGACAGTGTTTCCACTGGCAGAGAAGGCTTGATGAAGACACCGATAATAGTGGAAGCTGAACTCCGGAACATCCAAGAAGGCAGCAAGGCACAGGTACCGGCAGGGCACAAGACAGGTAAAGGAGGAAGGTCCGCAAGGACAAGCAGAACAGACAGGGGATCCTACTATCCTAGCAGAAGGGAAGCAATCCAGGAACCCAGAGAGGGCCTCCCCTTACCCTTAACCAGGAGGCAGGCAAGGACCAAGTAGAACTGGGAAGCAAGGGGTAGGAGGACTAAGGAGCAGGGAGAGGACAAGGAGGAAAGGCTAGACAAGGCAGGATAAGGCAGAGCAAGTAACTGAGGAGGCTGAGGCACGGACGCCAGGGCTCCAGCAGCGCATACACAGTAACAACCGTGTTGAGACGCGTTGTCCCTGTGCATGCGGTGCTCTTTTAAAGCCCGGCATCAAAGCGAGGCTTGGAACGCCTGTTCCGACACTGCGCATGCGCGGGACGTCGGAAACTGACGATCCGCGCATGCGCAGATCCTCGCAAGATGGCGGCGTCCACGGAGCCTATCCGGACCGCGGGTCGGCGTGGAGAAAGACGCCACCGCGGGTACAGCCTCCATGAAGGAGGAGACCGCTGCGGCCGTGGACCCGGGACCCTAGGGCAGGTAAGTGGCGCCCGCGAGCGAGCGCGCGGTGTGACACCATACCCCCTCCCGGACAACCCTGGAGCACCGGGTTTCCAAGGGTAGCAGAGATAGAAGTCCCGAACCAGGCGCGGTGCATGCACGAAGGAGCGCGGTTCCCAAGTGCGGTCACAAGCAGGATAACCTTTCCAGCCGACCAGGAGCTGCAGAGCACCCCGCCAAATCCGTGAATCACATATCTCCTGCACCTCAAACTCAGGGACCCCCCGAACCAAAACAGGGGCAGGACGGGAACAGGTGCGACCCATAACATCGGGCACATAGGGCTTCAAAAGAGAGACATGAAAGACAGGATGGACCCTCCAAGAACGAGGCAGAGACAAACGAAAGGCAACAGAAGAAACACGCCCAATGATGCGAAAGGGACCAAAAAAGCGGGGAGCCAGTTTCACTGGTAAATTGCGTACCGGTAGATTCTTGGAGGACAGCCATACCCTGTCCCCAACATGAAGGACAGGCTCAGGGCTCCGTCTCTTGTCAGCCTGTTCCTTCATACGTGCTTGTGCCACTGCCAAGGTACCGGCCGCCAGGCGATGTTGATTGCGGATCAGGGATACCAGGGCATCTGCAGATGGTACGGCACTGGAAGATGTAGGACGAACTGGCAGCAGTCTGGGGTGAAGACCGGTAGAGCAGAAAAAGCGGCTGAGTCCGGTAGCAGAATGAACAGCATTGTTGTAAGCCGCTTCCGCGGTGTCCAACCATTCCGACCAGTTGTCTTGAGTAGCATTGGCATAACAAAGTAGGTATTGCTCAAGGGTTTGATTGGTGCGCTCCGTCTGCCCATTGGTCTGTGGATGATAGCCGGAACTCAGGGCTCGCTGAATGTCCAAATGCCGACACAGTTGGTCCCAAAAAGATGAGATGTATTGAGATCCCCGGTCCGATAGAATCTTCTCCGGAAGACCATGAAACGATACACCTCGTGTAGAAAATGTTGTGCCATCTGGGAGGCAGTGGGCAGTTTAGGAAAGGGCAAGAAATGAGCAGTCTTGGTGAAGCAGTCCACCACCACCATTATACACGTGAAACCACCTGACAGGGGCAGGTCAACGATGAAATCCGTGGCGATGGTATGCCAAGGGTACGGAGGCGTAGGCGTGGGTTTCAAGAGACCAATGGGCCTTTTGCGAGGAATTTTGGTCTGGGCACATACAGGGCAGGAATCCACGTAGTGCTTTACCAGCGTGGCCCATCCAGGCCACCAGTACTGCCGTGCAACCAGTTCTTGTGTTGTGCGGACTCCACAGTGACCACAAACGACAGAATCATGGCAATTCTGTAGAACGATCTTCTGGAGCTCCAAGGTGGGAACGTACAGACGATCCTTAAAGAACAACAAGCCGTCACGTTCTCTGATGTCAGAACGTTGTAGTATCTGTGATCTTGAGGGATCCGTTCGTGTGGCTTCTATCAACTGTTGGAACTGGGGAGCCACCATCGATAGAAAATGCTTTGACGCTATCAGAGGCTCCGGTTCCTTGGCACCTTCAACGTTGTTATCCAGAGACCGAGACAGGGCATCAGCCTTCGTATTCTGGGAACAAGGAATGTACGTGACGGTGAAATCAAACTGCGAAAAGAAAAAGGCCCAACGAGCATGACGGGAGGTTCTGCATTGCAAAGAGCGCAGGAACTGTAGATTACGGTGATCTGTGCGAACCACCACCGAGTACCTCCCACCCAGCAAGTGATGTCGCCACTCCTCGAGAGCTGCTTTCATAGCCAGTAATTCCTTTTCAATCACCGCATAGTTTCTCTCGCTCGCTGACAATTTCCGTGAGTAGTAAGCCACCGGGTGCTCTGTTCCCGTGACTGAATCTTGCTGTAGTAAGACCGCACCAATTGCGTAGTCCGAAGCGTCTGTTTCAACCACAAACGGCTTTTCATCATCTGGATGTCTAAGAACAGGAGCCGACATGAAGGATCTTTTCAATTCCAGAAATGCCTCCTCGGCCTGCGTGTCCCAGAGAAACGGCACCTTGGTACTGGTCAGGCGGGTTAGGCTGTTGGCAAGTTGAGAAAAGCGTGGAATGAAGCGTCAATAAAAGTTGGCGAAGCCCAAGAACCTTTGAAGTGACTTCACGCCATGTGGCGGTTTCCATTCTCGTATAGCTTGCAGTTTCGCAGGATCCATCTGCACTCCCGTGCTGCTGATCACATAGCCCAGAAATTCCATGCTTTCCATATGAAATTGACATTTTTCTACCTTGGCATACAGGCCGTTAGCTGTTAGTCTACGGAGAACTTCCTGAACATGCGCAACGTGTGCAGTACGAGTGTCAGAAAAAACCAGGATGTCATCAAGGTATACCCATACAGATATTCCAATAAGGTCCGAAAAGACATCGTCCATGAACCGCTGGAAGACGGCCGGGGCGTTGCAGAGTCCAAACGGCATTACCCTGTACTCGTAGTGACCAATAGGTGTTTTGAAGGCCGTCTTCCACTCATCTCCCTTCCTAATCCGCACCAGGTGATAGGCCCCTCTTAGATCCAGCTTGGTGAAGATTTGTGCGGATTTCAGGGATTCGATGATGTCCCGGATGAGTGGTAATGGGTACCTGTATTTCCTCGTGATCTCATTTAGTTGACGATAGTCGATACAAGGGCGCAAAGTGCCCTCTTTCTTCTTGACGAAGAATAACGGGAATCCTGCGGGGGACTTGGACGGCACTATGTAGCCCTTGTTGAGGCAATCCTTAATGTACTCCTGTAGGACGCCTTTCTCGAGTTGAGTCAACGAATAGATCTTGCCATGGGGAATGACCGCATCGGGCAGGATGTCAATAGAACAATCAAAGTGCCGGTGGGGCGGTAATGGTATGTCCTCAGGCTTGGAGAACGCCTTGTGGTATCCGGCATATTCCTGAGGTACCAACTGAGTGGCACATAAACGGGCAGATACGTCAGCAGGATTGAGGGACTCCAAAATTGCAGGAAAGGTTTCGTGAAGTCCACAGTCCCGAGGACAACGCGTTGAAGAGAACACCAGGGAACGAGCGGTCCAGTCGACCTGAGGATTGTGATATAACAGCCAAGGTAAGCCCAGCACCACCGGAAAAGAGGGAGACTTGATGACATCCAACGAAATCCGTTCGAGATGCCCTTCCACAGAGAGCCACAAGGGATCGGACTGTTGGCTGACTGGACCAGAAGACAAAGCCGTACCATCGATCACCTCGACCACTGTTGGTCGTTCTTTGTAATGTAAACGGATCCCATTGGCAATCGCGAACGAGGCATCGATGTAGTTGTCGGATGCTCCACAATCCAGAAGGGCCCAGGTTTTCATACACTTCCCTAGCCAGGCAACACCGACTTTCAGGATCAACAAGGGCACCGGGTTCATAGGAGGAAGGTCAGATTCAGAGAGGCGGCCCACTGCTGCCTTCGCCTCAAACAACGGGCCTGTTAGTTTTCCTGTTTCTTCAGAGGGCGTAGCGGACAGGTGCCTAGAAAATGGCCAGAACCACCGCAATACAAGCACAGCTTTTGCTGTCGTCTTCTTTTCTTTTCGGCCTCGGACAACGGGCCTCGGATGGCACCCAACTGCATGGGTTCTGGGCCCACATCGGTAGAGACAGCTGGTCCGGGGTTCTGTACCGGAAGGACCGGGTGATACCTGTCAGATCTGCGACGTTCACTCCGTCGTTCAGCTAACCTGTGGTCAATGCGTAAGACTTGTTCCACCAATGCAGGCAACGTTTCTGGCTCCGGGATGTGCAGCAATTCGTCTTTGTACTCTTCTCGTAATCCCCGACGAAACAAGGTTTTCTGAGTGATTTCGGGCCATTGTGAATCGGTTGCTAATTGTCGAAACCGACTGATGTAGTGGATTATGTCACCTGATCCTTGTTTGATCTCCATTAATTGATTCTGGGCCATGGCTACCAAATTGGGCGGTTTAAATACATCCAAAAAGGCTTTCTCGAAAGCAGCGAAATCACCCAACAGGGGACTGTTGGTAGAGACTAAAGGTGCGGCCCAAGCAAGTGCATTGCCGGTTAGGTTACCAAGGATATACCCGATCTTAGCCTTGTCTTGACCAAAATGACTTGACCTGAACTGGAAATGGATCCGACAGTGTGTACAGAACTCTGCCACTCGACGCGGGTCACCATCATACTTCATCGGAGTAGTGTAAGCCATGGAGTTCTCAGGTGGTGTAGCTGGTTGTGAGGGGTTAGCCAAACTCCGGCCCATCGCTTGTCGAAGGGTGTCGTTCTCCTGGCGGAGGGTGGACATTTCAAGACGCATGGCACGCATTTCTTCGCGTAGTTCCTGCATGTCGTCCATGTCGAGACTGAAGGAAAGGCGTCTCAATCTGTTAAACGAGTCTTCACGAGATCGCTGGTTACCTTTTCTTCTTGGAGACCGTGGAGTTGAGGTTGCCAGTCTGTCGGAGTATCTATTGCCGATGAATGGGTAGCGCGAGAAATTAGCCCAATACCCTCCTGACGATATATGACAGGATGGCACTGAACCAACTCCCAACGCCACGGGTGGCACTTCTCAGTATTTACGTGATGTCGGGACAGTGTTTCCACTGGCAGAGAAGGCTTGATGAAGACACCGATAATAGTGGAAGCTGAACTCCGGAACATCCAAGAAGGCAGCAAGGCACAGGTACCGGCAGGGCACAAGACAGGTAAAGGAGGAAGGTCCGCAAGGACAAGCAGAACAGACAGGGGATCCTACTATCCTAGCAGAAGGGAAGCAATCCAGGAACCCAGAGAGGGCCTCCCCTTACCCTTAACCAGGAGGCAGGCAAGGACCAAGTAGAACTGGGAAGCAAGGGGTAGGAGGACTAAGGAGCAGGGTAACTGAGGAGGCTGAGGCACGGACGCCAGGGCTCCAGCAGCGCATACACAGTAACAACCGTGTTGAGACGCGTTGTCCCTGTGCATGCGGTGCTCTTTTAAAGCCCGGCATCAAAGCGAGGCTTGGAACGCCTGTTCCGACACTGCGCATGCGCGGGACGTCGGAAACTGACGATCCGCGCATGCGCAGATCCTCGCAAGATGGCGGCGTCCACGGAGCCTATCCGGACCGCGGGTCGGCGTGGAGAAAGACGCCACCGTGGGTACAGCCTCCATGAAGGAGGAGACCGCTGCGGCCGTGGACCCGGGACCCTAGGGCAGGTAAGTGGCGCCCGCGAGCGAGCGCGCGGTGTGACACCATACCCCCTCCCGGACAACCCTGGAGCACCGGGTTTCCAAGGGTAGCAGAGATAGAAGTCCCGAACCAGGCGCGGTGCATGCACGAAGGAGCGCGGTTCCCAAGTGCGGTCACAAGCAGGATAACCTTTCCAGCCGACCAGGAGCTGCAGAGCACCCCGCCAAATCCGTGAATCACATATCTCCTGCACCTCAAACTCAGGGACCCCCCGAACCAAAACAGGGGCAGGACGGGAACAGGTGCGACCCATAACATCGGGCACATAGGGCTTCAAAAGAGAGACATGAAAGACAGGATGGACCCTCCAAGAACGAGGCAGAGACAAACGAAAGGCAACAGAGAAACACGCCCAATGATGCGAAAGGGACCAAAAAAGCGGGGAGCCAGTTTCACTGGTAAATTGCGTACCGGTAGATTCTTGGAGGACAGCCATACCCTGTCCCCAACATGAAGGACAGGCTCAGGGCTCCGTCTCTTGTCAGCCTGTTCCTTCATACGTGCTTGTGCCACTGCCAAGGTACCGGCCGCCAGGCGATGTTGATTGCGGATCAGGGATACCAGGGCATCTGCAGATGGTACGGCACTGGAAGATGTAGGACGAACTGGCAGCAGTCTGGGGTGAAGACCGGTAGAGCAGAAAAAGGGGCTGAGTCCGGAAGCAGAATGAACAGCATTGTTGTAAGCCGCTTCCGCGGTGTCCAACCATTCCGACCAGTTGTCTTGAGTAGCATTGGCATAACAAAGTAGGTATTGCTCAAGGGTTTGATTGGTGCGCTCCGTCTGCCCATTGGTCTGTGGATGATAGCCGGAACTCAGGGCTCGCTGAATGTCCAAATGCCGACACAGTTGGTCCCAAAAAGATGAGATGTATTGAGATCCCCGGTCCGATAGAATCTTCTCCGGAAGACCATGAAACGATACACCTCGTGTAGAAAATGTTGTGCCATCTGGGAGGCAGTGGGCAGTTTAGGAAAGGGCAAGAAATGAGCAGTCTTGGTGAAGCAGTCCACCACCACCATTATACACGTGAAACCACCTGACAGGGGCAGGTCAACGATGAAATCCGTGGCGATGGTATGCCAAGGGTACGGAGGCGTAGGCGTGGGTTTCAAGAGACCAATGGGCCTTTTGCGAGGAATCTTGGTCTGGGCACATACAGGGCAGGAATCCACGTAGTGCTTTACCAGCGTGGCCCATCCAGGCCACCAGTACTGCCGTGCAACCAGTTCTTGTGTTGTGCGGACTCCACAGTGACCACAAACGACAGAATCATGGCAATTCTGTAGAACGATCTTCTGGAGCTCCAAGGTGGGAACATACAGACGATCCTTAAAGAACAACAAGCCGTCACGTTCTCTGATGTCAGAACGTTGTAGTATCTGTGATCTTGAGGGATCCGTTCGTGTGGCTTCTATCAACTGTTGGAACTGGGGAGCCACCATCGATAGAAAATGCTTTGACGCTATCAGAGGCTCCGGTTCCTTGGCACCTTCAACGTTGTTATCCAGAGACCGAGACAGGGCATCAGCCTTCGTATTCTGGGAACAAGGAATGTACGTGACGGTGAAATCAAACTGCGAAAAGAAAAAGGCCCAACGAGCATGACGGGAGGTTCTGCATTGCAAAGAGCGCAGGAACTGTAGATTACGGTGATCTGTGCGAACCACCACCGAGTACCTCCCACCCAGCAAGTGATGTCGCCACTCCTCGAGAGCTGCTTTCATAGCCAGTAATTCCTTTTCAATCACCGCATAGTTTCTCTCGCTCGCTGACAATTTCCGTGAGTAGTAAGCCACCGGGTGCTCTGTTCCCGTGACTGAATCTTGCTGTAGTAAGACCGCACCAATTGCGTAGTCCGAAGCGTCTGTTTCAACCACAAACGGCTTTTCATCATCTGGATGTCTAAGAACAGGAGCCGACATGAAGGATCTTTTGAATTCCAGAAATGCCTCCTCGGCCTGCGTGTCCCAGAGAAACGGCACCTTGGTACTGGTCAGGCGGGTTAGGCTGTTGGCAAGTTGAGAAAAGCGTGGAATGAAGCGTCAATAAAAGTTGGCGAAGCCCAAGAACCTTTGAAGTGACTTCACGCCATGTGGCGGTTTCCATTCTCGTATAGCTTGCAGTTTCGCAGGATCCATCTGCACTCCCGTGCTGCTGATCACATAGCCCAGAAATTCCATGCTTTCCATATGAAATTGACATTTTTCTACCTTGGCATACAGGCCGTTAGCTGTTAGTCTACGGAGAACTTCCTGAACATGCGCAACGTGTGCAGTACGAGTGTCAGAAAAAACCAGGATGTCATCAAGGTATACCCATACAGATATTCCAATAAGGTCCGAAAAGACATCGTCCATGAACCGCTGGAAGACGGCCGGGGCGTTGCAGAGTCCAAACGGCATTACCCTGTACTCGTAGTGACCAATAGGTGTTTTGAAGGCCGTCTTCCACTCATCTCCCTTCCTAATCCGCACCAGGTGATAGGCCCCTCTTAGATCCAGCTTGGTGAAGATTTGTGCGGATTTCAGGGATTCGATGATGTCCCGGATGAGTGGTAATGGGTACCTGTATTTCCTCGTGATCTCATTTAGTTGACGATAGTCGATACAAGGGCGCAAAGTGCCCTCTTTCTTCTTGACGAAGAATAACGGGAATCCTGCGGGGGACTTGGACGGCACTATGTAGCCCTTGTTGAGGCAATCCTTAATGTACTCCTGTAGGACGCCTTTCTCGAGTTGAGTCAACGAATAGATCTTGCCATGGGGAATGACCGCATCGGGCAGGATGTCAATAGAACAATCAAAGTGCCGGTGGGGCGGTAATGGTATGTCCTCAGGCTTGGAGAACGCCTTGTGGTATCCGGCATATTCCTGAGGTACCAACTGAGTGGCACATAAACGGGCAGATACGTCAGCAGGATTGAGGGACTCCAAAATTGCAGGAAAGGTTTCGTGAAGTCCACAGTCCCGAGGACAACGCGTTGAAGAGAACACCAGGGAACGAGCGGTCCAGTCGACCTGAGGATTGTGATATAACAGCCAAGGTAAGCCCAGCACCACCGGAAAAGAGGGAGACTTGATGACATCCAACGAAATCCGTTCGAGATGCCCTTCCACAGAGAGCCACAAGGGATCGGACTGTTGGCTGACTGGACCAGAAGACAAAGCCGTACCATCGATCACCTCGACCACTGTTGGTCGTTCTTTGTAATGTAAACGGATCCCATTGGCAATCGCGAACGAGGCATCGATGTAGTTGCCGGATGCTCCACAATCCAGAAGGGCCCAGGTTTTCATACACTTCCCTAGCCAGGCAACACCGACTTTCAGGATCAACAAGGGCACCGGGTTCATAGGAGGAAGGTCAGATTCAGAGAGGCGGCCCGCTGCTGCCTTCGCCTCAAACAACGGGCCTGTTAGTTTTCCTGTTTCTTCAGAGGGCGTAGTGGACAGGTGCCTAGAAAATGGCCAGAACCACCGCAATACAAGCACAGGTTTTGCTGTCGTCTTCTTTTCTTTTCGGCCTCGGACAACGGGCCTCGGATGGCACCCAACTGCATGGGTTCTGGGCCCACATCGGTAGAGACAGCTGGTCCGGGGTTCTGTACCGGAAGGACCGGGTGATACCTGTCAGATCTGCGACGTTCACTCCGTCGTTCAGCTAACCTGTGGTCAATGCGTAAGACTTGTTCCACCAATGCAGGCAACGTTTCTGGCTCCGGGATGTGCAGCAATTCGTCTTTGTACTCTTCTCGTAATCCCCGACGAAACAAGGTTTTCTGAGTGATTTCGGGCCATTGTGAATCGGTTGCTAATTGTCGAAACCGACTGATGTAGTGGATTATGTCACCTGATCCTTGTTTGATCTCCATTAATTGATTCTGGGCCATGGCTACCAAATTGGGCGGTTTAAAGACATCCAAAAAGGCTTTCTCGAAAGCAGCGAAATCACCCAACAGGGGACTGTTGGTAGAGACTAAAGGTGCGGCCCAAGCAAGTGCATTGCCGGTTAGGTTACCAAGGATATACCCGATCTTAGCCTTGTCTTGACCAAAATGACTTGACCTGAACTGGAAATGGATCCGACAGTGTGTACAGAACTCTGCCACTCGACGCGGGTCACCATCATACTTCATCGGAGTAGTGTAAGCCATGGAGTTCTCAGGTGGTGTAGCTGGTTGTGAGGGGTTAGCCAAACTCCGGCCCATCGCTTGTCGAAGGGTGTCGTTCTCCTGGCGGAGGGTGGACATTTCAAGACGCATGGCACGCATTTCTTCGCGTAGTTCCTGCATGTCGTCCATGTCGAGACTGAAGGAAAGGCGTCTCAATCTGTTAAACGAGTCTTCACGAGATCGCTGGTTACCTTTTCTTCTTGGAGACCGTGGAGTTGAGGTTGCCAGTCTGTCGGAGTATCTATTGCCGATGAATGGGTAGCGCGAGAAATTAGCCCAATACCCTCCTGACGATATATGACAGGATGGCACTGAACCAACTCCCAACGCCACGGGTGGCACTTCTCAGTATTTACGTGACGTCGGGACAGTGTTTCCACTGGCAGAGAAGGCTTGATGAAGACACCGATAATAGTGGAAGCTGAACTCCGGAACATCCAAGAAGGCAGCAAGGCACAGGTACCGGCAGGGCACAAGACAGGTAAAGGAGGAAGGTCCGCAAGGACAAGCAGAACAGACAGGGGATCCTACTATCCTAGCAGAAGGGAAGCAATCCAGGAACCCAGAGAGGGCCTCCCCTTACCCTTAACCAGGAGGCAGGCAAGGACCAAGTAGAACTGGGAAGCAAGGGGTAGGAGGACTAAGGAGCAGGGAGAGGACAAGGAGGAAAGGCTGGACAAGGCAGGATAAGGCAGAGCAAGTAACTGAGGAGGCTGAGGCACGGACGCCAGGGCTCCAGCAGCGCATACACAGTAACAACCGTGTTGAGACGCGTTGTCCCTGTGCATGCGGTGCTCTTTTAAAGCCCGGCATCAAAGCGAGGCTTGGAACGCCTGTTCCGACACTGCGCATGCGCGGGACGTCGGAAACTGACGATCCGCGCATGCGCAGATCCTCGCAAGATGGCGGCGTCCACGGAGCCTATCCGGACCGCGGGTCGGCGTGGAGAAAGACGCCACTGCGGGTACAGCCTCCATGAAGCAGGAGACCGCTGCGGCCGTGGACCCGGGACCCTAGGGCAGGTAAGTGGCGCCCGCGAGCGAGCGCGCGGTGTGACACCGATCCTCAGTTCTCTCTTTCGCTGGAGGCCCCTGGGCTTTACACGTCGGACAACAGTTTGTTTGTCAGGTATCCCTTGGAGAAACCATAATGATGCTGCCATTGGGATCATCCTTTCCTGTATCTTTATCCATTTTCACGGTCAGAGAAGTTTTAGCTTCACTTGTGGTCCCTTGACCCACTGTACCTGGAGATTTCACGCTTTTTAATTACGTACAAATGTTCTCGATCCATTTTGGGTTTTCCTAGGGGCTTTGATGTTCCTTGTTTTCTTGACAACTGGGTAAACTATTTTTTTCCTTTTTTCCTTTTGTGCACATTGGCCCGGGTTTCTCTGCCAGAATGAATAATTATGGGGTAATTGTCTATTACAGTCCCGTTATTGGTCACCTCAACATTCGATCGCAAGATATTGCCTGTAGATATTATTGGCTCATTATCCATGAAATCACCTGGATCAGGCCTCTCAGTTCCAGCTCTCTCTTGAATCAACGTAGCCGTGGGATCTTTCTCTATTATCACAATAAAAGGAACAATGTTAGAGAACTCTCGTACAGTGGGTTGATTAGGCTCCACTTTAGGCTGACTTACAGAGCATACATGGAGCCTCTCTGTTATTATTTTAGTACCCTTTTGCTTCACAAACAAAGAGCGAATATCACCTTGCTTGTCAAGAATTTCAACTTTTCTTTGTATTGTCTCTAATAACATAGAATTAATTTTCAACTTTGCATTTATATTTTCATAAAGAAATAAAAAATAGGTTAAAATCCACATTCAGTGGTTTGAGAGCCGACTGATTAAAGTCCTCCTTATTGGTGCGTTGCAGTAGAGATGTCAACCCATGCACTTGTGACGTGCCTGGGGTTGCTGCAGAAGAGCTATCACTATCCCCATCATCTGAACTGTAATCAGTAAATATTGGAGGCGTATTAACGTATGAATTATCCACCAGGGGTTAATCCCCATTCAGCGAGACCACAAGTAATGCAGCATCTGAGATATTGAAGCCTCCAGGGTGAATCCCCACAATGTCCCCCTCTACCGCCGTCATAACTGTCCCCTCGGGACTGGGTGGTCTGGTCACCAAAGAGAAAAAGGAGGTAATTTTGGCCACCTTTTTCCCCTTTTTCCCCTTACCTCCCCGGATGATGAACTGGAAGGTTCGGTCGGCGATTCTGGCAAGGGAAGGGCACGCGCCACTTCCAAAAGAGCCACATCATGCACAATTCCTCAGGTTGTACATGAGCTACTTCAAAACAAAGGAATGCACTAGATGAACTCACTGTGCGCCAATTCCAGCCAACAACAGCTGAGGGCACTCCTCCACGCCTGAATGGAGTATGTATGGTTGAAAGCGTGGCTCGTAACAGAGTCTGTGTAAAAACACTGCCTCCTTCCTCTAAAATCTGCCAAACAGCCACTCCACATGAGCACTTGAACACTCACTACAGGTATTTATTACCGCATAGCATGTAAACTGACACCATGGGCCTCATTCCGAGTTTGGAGTTAAGTTCCGTTCATTACCGGCATGGTGCAAATAGCGTGTCCGAGCTGGCAATAGACCACTAAAAGCGCCCTATTACGAGTTTGCGGGCACGAGCTTTACGCCATGCCGGTAATGAACCTAGCGCTATGCCACAAAAACGGCTGAAACACCCTCTACCAGCATGAATCGCACCGTAGCGAACACTACCGCCTTAGAGTAACGCGGCATTAGCGGTGACTGTAAATAGGGGTCACCGTTATCTACGGTCACTGTTAAATTGCGGAACCGGAAACAGCGTCATCGCACAGGAACTGGAAGGAGCACGGCAGCCATCTTTAAAAACACAATCCATTGCCATCCTCACCAGACAGGACCCCTGGTAAACTTTCAACATACTGGAAATATCCCATCATCAAGGATGAATGCCCAAAGCACCAAAAAAGGGAGCTGCCTGCCTCAGGAAGGAGCGCTTCAGCCCTGATGTACTCGAAGTGATGGTGGATACCCTCCACGAGCATGCCGACACCGTTTTCAGCAGTGACATGCGGAGGGTGGCGGTGATCAGAAAAAAAGAGATCTGGGCTATGGTAGCGCAGAAGGTGAGCGCCGTGGGCAACACCCCCTACACCACTAAGGATTGCAGAAAAAGGTGGGATGACCTGCGGCTGAGGGTGCGGAGCATCCTCTCGGCTAATAGAAGCCAGGCCCTGGAGACAGGAGGAAGCCCAGGTTTGCCCATGAAATTAATGCCGTGGGAGGAGACATGTGCGGCCATGATAGGCCTCGAAGCCATTGAAGGGGTTGGAGATATGGAGTGTGGGGCAATGTCATACCTTGATGGAGGTGAGTGTCCAAAGTCAATACTGCCAAACGCAAATGTTATGAAAGTCACTGCTAAGGGCTGGGCAAGGTGTCATGGCATGGTCGGCCACACTCCCCCCCCTTTAAATCATGCCGAAACAAGTGAGACCCAGGTTAGTGCCAGGTGCAAGGCCGTAACCTATATGACACATACCACACAAAGAGGGCCAATCCGTGAGGCACACAGGGCAGTTGATGTAAACAGTGTGCATGTGAGCCAGCACAGTACCCGGCCAACATGAGTGACACAGACATATGCATGCATTTACCACCCAAGCATAGAATAATGTGCTGTTCTCCACCCACATGCCGATAACCCACTGGTATCTGATTGTGATATTGTAGCCATGTCCAAATGCTGGCTGTCAAATCATCACTCATGCCGTCCTCCTCTTCCACCCCCACAGGCAGTGAGCATGACAGTGAGGACAGGGCAAGCAACCGGCCCAGCCTCTCCAGGGGCCAAGTCAGGGCCCGCCGTCTACCTGTGATCAGGAAAACACGTGGAGGCACACCACCGGCTCCAGCAAGGCTTGTGGAGGGTGCTCAACCCCCACCTTTACCCCACCCTGCACTGGCGGCAGACACATGCCCTACGCCGCGCTCTGAGGAGTCTAGTGTGGCTGGGGAGATTGCAGCCACGGCCCCCCTCGATGTTGCCGACAGCCCCTTATCCATATGCGGAGCAACTGAGGAGGACACATATGAGATCGTCCACACCCCTAATGCCTAAACCAACCACCAGGTCTCATATAGTGACTCTTGTGAGAGTGTCACACCTGGGATTATGGGGCAAGCAGCAACACAGGGACATGCCCGTCCTGTGGCCAGTTCCCTTAGTGAAGCGCCGGAAACACACGTGAGCCCGATTCCCAGCGGGCAAACAACATCAGCCATTGATGCAGAGCGGGCTCAGCAGCTCACAGGCCTCATCAATGACTTCATGCAAGACAATCAGCAGGCCAGGGAGGAGTGGCGAATGAACTGAGGGCATTGGGCGAGGTCATTACGGACAGCACAAAACGGCTCTGTGAGGTGCTTGGCCGGATCGCAGATGCTCTGGAGGCTGCACCTCCGGCACGACAGCCCCAGCAGGAGGACACACCTTCTTTATGCTCCTCCACCCAGACCAGTCCGCTACGTTGGTCCCAATGTACGATGCGCCACCAGGACATGCCTCCCCCTGGCTCTGGGAGCGCACAGTGACAATGCTACCATCCACATGTGGCCTATGTGGTCCTTATGGGACTAGTGTGGGGTTGTTGTGGTGGGAGGAGGAGGGGAGTGAGGGTGTGTTTGGGAGTTGTGGTGGGAGGGGGAGGGGGTGATGGTGTGTTTGGGAGTTGTGGTGGGAGGGGGAGGAGGGAGGGTGGTGGAAGGTTTGTTTTTCACGTTTGAACCTTCAATTTCAATACACCGGCTGTTCATCTAAAAAAAAAACAGAGTGGACATTCATCATTGCGCATGTGTCATTTAATATTGCACAGTGCATAGTGTACATGTATCCCCACACCCAGTGCCCAATGTCCTCACATCCTCACATCCTCTGCTGACTTGTGTGTCAGAAATATTGTCCAATCAATGCTTGCTGCACAGCACGTCCCTCCTGTACATCGGCAACATGATGCTGTCCTGCCCCTTCTTCCTCCTCCTCCCCTTCATCATCATCAGGTGGTAGCAGTTCCATGTCAGGGGGCAGGGGCACGTTCCGACGGATGCACATATTGTGCAGCATTACACATGCCATGGGGATCTTGGACACCTTCTCATGGCTGTAGATGAGTGCCCCACCCGACCGGCTGAGGCAACAAAATCGTGCCTTCAATAGGCCAAAGGTCTGCTGAATCACCACACGTGTACGGGTATGGGAACGATTGTAGTCCTCCTCATGCCTGTTCTGTGTGTTTCAGTCAGGGGTCATGAGCCACGGCGTCAAGGGATAGCCACCATCACCTGCATGAGAGGGGAATGAAGGTAAGTGTTTGTACATTCATGGTGGACAACTGAACTAGTCTTACATGGCAGCAGGTGAGTTCTGCCCATATGCACATGTCCCTGTATGCATTGACCCCATTTCTAGCCCCGCTATGTGTCCTGTGCAATGGAATAATGGAGGGGGTAGCATCTTCGAGATGGTTTATGGTGTGCACTCACATCTTGTTGCACGTGCATCGTATATCCATGCAGCAGTCTTGGGGTAAATCATTGATGTGCTGTGTTCTGTGAGATTTGGTAGTAGGGAGTGTTGGCTGTAGTCAGTACCATATTCGTCATTCTGCACTGATCAGTACCATGGTGACTTGCAGCACTCCTATGGGTGTGCAAAACGAGTGACACGCTGTGGTTCACCTCAATGCACTCCCAAGGATGACTGTCCTGTGAGGTGATATGCTGGAGGCAGCGACATGGTGCATATGCAGTGCATAGTGCTGGAAGTCCTTACGATGTGTGAGGGCTGCCGATGAGTGGTGCATGTGTTGTTGAATGCGGCCTGGTTACCTGTTAGTCATGAAGTGTTAGGTGTCGGCCTTACTTCATCACTGTGGGATTTGGCAGTCATGTGCTGTTTCACTTGCTTTGGGGCACAGTGTTCAGTGAGGTGCACATCGTGCACTGGCTTCAACATTTCCACCCAGGTGGAGTATGCATCTCCCCCCCTTCCCACCCAGGAGGAGTATGCAGCCACCAACCTCACAACCCCGATGCACTGCCATGGCCCGGTCAGGCAACTCACCAAGCAGCCAGACACGTCGTCCAGCATGTCGCTCCATATAGTGTGGTAGCGTGGAGTTCCACAGTACCAAAGAGTCATGAGTTGATCCTGGATATCGGCACAGCAGTGTGTGATGATCTTGCTGGCGTTACATACCATCTGCACGTTGATGGAGTGGTATTGCTTGCAGTTGCGATCCGCCACCTCCATGGCATGCAGGACCGCCAACTCCACATGGGTGCAGTCGAGTGCACCTGCACAATTTGGCATGCCTGGCAGTGCATGGAAGGCAACTTTTGTATCGAATATCTCCTGGGAAGTCCGTGGTAGGGATATGTAATCCCTTCTATGCTTGAGGAGGGCATCCAGCACTTGGGTCAGTATCCGTGAAAATAAGGGTTGTGATATGCCATGCATGTGCCCCACTGTGTGCTGGTAGGTGCCTGTGGCAAGGGAGTGCAGGACAGACACTACCTTCAGTAGAGGGGGAATGGCGGTGCATATTTCTATGAGACTCACTATGTCGTTGTGTATCAGGTCGACTACGGTGGTGATGGTGTCACGGTGAAGCCGGTACAGGATGTGGATCTGCTCAGGTGTTTGGTTGAAGGGGGTGGCTCTGATGCGAGGGATTGGGGGCTGCCGGCGTGGTAATGGTGGCTGCACTGGTGGGGCATTATGGGCCTGTCTCACCCCCCTTCTCCTCCTGTGTCTCCTCTGTGGTGGGGCCTGGTGTTGTTGTTGTTGGTGAGGCCTTGCAAGCAGGGCTTCCAGCTCCAGTAATGCTACCACTATTGGTATCATCTTGGTGTGGGAGGGGGTGTGGTGTGTGGATGTGCTCCTTTTGTACTGGCCCTGACTCCATTGCCTCCACCTGTGCTGATTGTGTGCACCTGTGGCACTTGTAAACACTGCTCAGGGTTCTTAACACCTTCTCGGAGATGCCGGTATTTTCTCCATGCCGGTAAGGTCTTTTTCGGCCTTCAGGAGGCCGTTATTTGCATGTCCGCATTACTTGGGATCAGCTCCGGTTTACGGCATGCCTCTAATGTCGGCTTGGTGTGTCGCGCACGCGCACCCTGACCGTTATTTACGGCATCGTACTTAACGGTGCCGTAAATAGTGGTCTGGTTGGTCAGAATAGCCCGTAGCAGTAAGCGATGCTGGTAATTCTTTACCGGCATCGTTTTTCCCTTACCTCCAACCTCAGAATGACCCCCCATGTGTTGAATATGAGTAATGCATATCACCCTGTGTCAACCTATTTACTTCAAAAGAGATGCACAAAGACCTCATCCGCCAGTGCCTTTCGCCAACAAGCATCAATGTGTCACCCCCCCAAACCCCCACTGGCTCAGGGACTCACCTCATAACTTCCAGTGGGATCTGTGAGGGGTTAGAAATGCGAGGCATACACCTTTGTGAAGGTCTTTAAAAAGATGCCATTTCATTAACTCAAAAGGTTGGCTAAACCCCTCAATATCCCAACCCTGACGAGGATTTCCCTGTCTAAAATAAACTAAAGGAAACACTCTAAGAAAAGCTTTCTGTCCCTCACACTTAAATATACACCAGCTTAATAAGGTAACACATTACAGTTCAACAACAACAAATATAACAGTTAAATTCACATCATAACAATTATCTATGCTTCTAATCTGGGTGAATTTCCCTTCCCCAGATTTGGGCAGGATTTTGTTCAACAGTTCCAAAAAGGTTACGGAAATCCTGTATCGAAACAAAGTTCCACTTCAGTTCTCTTTTGATTCCAACAAACAATTTACAAGTGTTCGACAAAGGTTCCGCTCTTTGACTTCTGATAAGGATCGTGTAATAACTTCTTTTCATTAGTACAGAATATTTCTTTACTTCCTTGGTTTCAACAAAAAGGTCTTTTCCAGGATATTTCTGTTCCCAAAACCACTTGCTTTACAATATTAAATGTTTCTGCAACAGTGCATAGAACATTTGCTTGAATGATATTAATTTGTCAGGATGATTCTCCATTAATCCACAAAACACTTGAGTGGTTCTTCTACTCCTGCAGCAGTTAATACCACACCACAGTACTTCAATGGCTTCCACCTGGTCCACTCACCTGCCAGGTTTATTTACAACACAGCTCTCCATTCTGTTCTGCCAGAACAGATCAACATACTGCAACATTCTCTGACCTGGTGTACTCCCCTACCAGGTCAGAATAAACTACTACATGTAAATACTTTTGTGGTAAAGGTTAAACTTAAACAGGTTAGCAGTGTCTTTTGCTCTGCAATGAAAGATACAAAACTCTTCAAAGAAAACAAGAACCACATTGATGCTGTTCATTACATCAGTGTGATTGCAGCACTCTCTGCAAGATATGCTCCAATTCCTCTGAATCTCTTCTTTAAGAAGGGTAGCCTTCTTGCCACTCTTGTTTTTCTCTTTTAGCATTTACCAACTGCTGATAAGGATTCTGTTTCAAATTTACACTTCTTTGGCTTTGGCATTGTGGGTTTAAGCGGTTTTCTATCCGGATCTCTTCTCCATATGGGCAAAAGTTTTTAATACTCAATTGCCTTAGCTTGGGCAATTCAGGTTCTTTCTTAATTTCCTGGTTATAATTCACTTTTGGCTTTGGCAATGCTGGTTTGTCTTTCCATCTATAAATACTGCCCCTTCTTGTTGCTGTCTCTTATTGTGCCCAAAAATGTCATAATCACACTCTTCTGGTAGGAGAATCAAGTTCTTATTTTGCCATCTACGTCTCTTTAAATCAGCTTGGTTCGTATCAAAAGAATTAACCTGCTTCACATTAGTTTGGTATTCAAAAGGTTTGCTCCTCTTTACTTTGTTATAGTTCACAATTCTAAAGGTTAGATCCCTGAAATGGGCTAGCGGGCAGTTATGGAGCGCTCTGGGGTCACAATGTAACAGTGGACTCACTGGATCTGGTGTGCACATCCGTTCACCTCGCTGCCTCCAGGTCTTCTGCTTTCAACTTCCTGTGTGGGCCGGCAGCCTCTTCCTTGCGGCTTCCGTGGCTGGCGCCTGCCAATATCAGACCTCTCCTGACTCCCACAGCTGTGCAGAGCTTCCCACCTCCAGTGCTTGGTTGACGGTGGGAAAAAACTGCTAAATGGAGCGCTTTCCGCTGTGCAACCTCTGCAGTTGAAAACTGCAGCATAGGAGACCCTCTCAGGACCGGCAGTTACTTTCCACACCTCCATAGCCCCAGCATCTCTTCTCACAACTGAGGTCTGCTTCTGCTGCCACTTGGAGGTTGGGAAACTACCCCATCTTCTGCTCTGCTTCAACTTCTTCTCTCTGGCCTGCACCGAGAGGGCTTTTTATGCCTCCCTGTCTCCCTCAGGTGTGGGTCATTATGCTTAATTAACTGCAACCTGCAGTCTTGTGCCTCTTGTGAGAAACCAAAGGGTGCCTCACTATCTAGACCCTGGGGATCTCTTCCTCAGTTTGCCGGGGCATGGCCATCGCCTTTGGATCCCGACCCTGGGGGTGGACAAGTGTGGGAGGATCACCTGGTTGAGGGGTCCTCTGGGAGTGGGGGTGAGACATCCAATGGCAATACACAGTATTCCCCTCTTCATAACACACCCCTACCCAACACTTCCTCCACCTTTATAGGTTTTGTAAGTCTTGTCCCGTTACCCCCTCCCCAATTCCAACAGGTACCCACATCAAAGGGAGGCATTGGAGAACAAACACAGCACCCTATATCTCACAACAACAAAATCAATCCCCTTCTGATGATATTTTTACCACCTCTCGTAAAAAACTACAACTCTCACAATTCCTACCTCCACTCTAGAAATCCCATTTACCAAACCACTGGGATGAAGAAGAGGCAAGAGGGAGTTATGAAGATTACGCATAGAAACCAATGCACCAGGGATTCGTATGGGTAGTCGCCATTTTGTCTCAGTAATGAGGCCAGGCAAGGTCAGGCCTCCCTTTACAATCAATCCCACCTGAAACCTGCTAACTCTCCCAGGAAGTATAAAAGGTGGAACACACAGACACACTTCGAGTGAGCTGGGGATGCTGGATGGTGCTAAGAGGCTAAGAGGCTAAGAGGCTAAGAGGCTATAATTTGAGCTGGATAGCCCCTGGAAGGCCTGGAGGAAGAAAGACTGCCGGGCCTGTGAGTACAGGGGAGGCTGCAGTGTGGAGAGGGATTTCTAACTCCAGGGAGCCAAAACAGGGCTAGCTGGGGGGTTACCTGGCGGTGCCCACACCAGAGCTCCTCCTTGGGCAGAACAGGAAAGCCTGGGCCTTTGAGGGGCAGGTGGTGAGACCCTGACCTCAACAAGTTATCCCCTTTACCTTCTGCAGCTCCCAAAACCCCAGAATGATGTATAGGGGAGCTGATGAAGTGGGAGCGAAACAAGAAAAGTGCATTTTGGGACATAAAGTCCGAAGACTTTAAAACTTTGCAAATCAAGAGAGGTCCGAACCCGACTGAGAGAGACGCATGTGAGAAACTTTAAAGAGAGGTCCGAACCCGGCCGAGGGAGACCCTTGAGAGGAAAGAGCAAAAGAGAGCAATGCCTCCAGCATTGCATTCGAAAGATACCAGCAGCCCTCCCACGTGAACGGCCGAGTTGGAGAGGTGAAGTCGCAGCTGTGGTATCATCCTTGGCTCCCAAATCAAGGATACAGACAAAGAAACCAACACAGCTGGTGAGTTAAAGCAAGCAAGAGATGAATAATAGCGATACAGTATAGCAGAGTGGTCCAGCGTAGCGACAGTGCCCAGTCCAAAGTCTCTTTTGAGCGAGTACTGATCTGAGCCTAAAGGATATGAACTGTGTTTAGTTTCAAGGCAAGAGAAGCCTAAGGAAAGTTAAATGTGTTGAGTTGCAAAGTGAGAGGTCTGAGCCTGACTGAGGGAGACCTTTGAGAACTTTGAGTGGCTGAGAGGTCCAAGCCCAGCAGTGGGAGACCTGTAGCGAACTTTGAGAAAATCAAAGTGGTCCTGTGGAGGTCTATAGTAAAAGCCTTGCACATTTAAAAGTCTTCAACATCAGTAAAAGGTTTGAGCCTGACAGGGGGAGCCCGGATGTGTGTTAAGTTAGAGGAAGGGAACCCATGCAAGTGCTGTGATTGTGAGGTCCAAGCCGGGCTGAGGGAGATCTGCGTTGAATCAGGAACTTGTCTTTTGAGAGGTCCAAGCCCAGCTGAGGGAGCCCTATGTGAACTGTTAAAGCTTTGAGCGGTCCGAGCTCGACGGATGGAGACTTATATGAACAGTTAAAGCTTTGAGCGGTCCGAGCCCGACAGAGGGAGACCTCTGTGGACTTTTTTGTTGAATTGTGAAAGAACTTTTGGAATGCTGGAAAAGTGACTTTAACATGGAAGACCAGGTGGGCCTTGATCCACGTTTTGAACTGCCTTTGTTTTGAGAACCTAAGCCAGAGTGTGTCTTCCTCACTATGGGGTCCGCCTTACTCCGTGCTGTCCAACGTCAGGAGAGCTGACTTAGCCATCTTGATCTTTTATGTTATAACACTGATTTTCCTTTACATACACCTTTTATTATTTGATGGTAGAGTATGCTCACATAGATATAGGGCCAGATAGGAGTTTATCCAACCCGTGTTGTTCAATAAACACACTTGAACCTTGCATCTCGTGTCTGTCTTCACTTGTGATACCATGCCTCGCTTACACTCTATACTCCTCATCTTCGTCCCAGTATTTTTTGGAATTATGGGACTTGAAGTCCACAACGTCAAAGTCAGCCTTTTTAAAAGTTTTTACTTTACAAAAGGCCATTAGAAGGTTGGGGTCTTGGGGGACATTATTCAGGGGGTTTCTGATTCTTCCTTACCTGCTCCCCCTGCCCCCATGTGATCTTCCGGCAGCACACCACAACCAGGGTCCGGATGTCATGCCTGCGCCATGGGCGCATACATTGGCAATCAATATGGACAAATTGTTATTCATTTATCTACAGAAAACTCCTGGATCAACCGCTATTCACTATTTGGACTTTATTTCCCATTTGCAAGACTTTGGTGCCTTTTTATTTTTCCCAGAAAACTACACTTACCATAATGCACTTGGCTATAACCATCCATTCCTGGCTATTCCTATTTTTTTTCATCAGAACTACAATCCCCAGAAGCCCTAGGGATTTGCTCTGCTTCCACCAGCTCAGGAACAGAGAGGGAGGTGGCCGATTGTCTGCAGGTGTGCTGAGCCAGGTGCAACCAATTAGCCTGCTTCTGTGCTGGGCTGGGCAGTATAAAGGCTGCTGCCTGCGAGAGCTCAGTCTCTTGCATTGAGTGTCCTTCCGGCACCTTATTTGCTTCGAGCTACAAACTTTGTATGCTGTTTCCTGAGTTCACCTGCTCTTTGTTCCAGTGCCCTGGTGGGCTCCTGCCTTGCAGTCTGCTACACCCTGCTGCCTACAGCCCTAGCCTTTTGGGTTCCCTGTCTCAGCCCTGCTCTTCCAGGCTCCTGCCTTACAGCTGATCACGCTCTGCTGCCTTCCAGCCTCCGCCCTTGCCCTGCCGGGCTCTCCACATTGCAGCCGATCACGCTCTGCTGCCTTCCAGCCTCCGCCCTTGCCCTGCCGGGCTCTCCACATTGCAGCCGATCACGCTCTGCTGCCTTCCAGCCTCCGCCCTTGCCCTGCCGGGCTCTCCACATTGCAGCCGATCACGCTCTGCTGCCTTCCAGCCTCCGCCCTTGCCCTGCCGGGCTCTCCACATTGCAGCCGATCACACTCTGCTGCCTTCCAGCCTCCGCCCTTGCCCTACCGGGCTTTCTACATTGCAGCTGATCATGCTCTGCTGCTTTCCAGTCTCAGCCCTTGTCCTCTGGGCTCCCTGCTCTGCAGCCTGCCTCACTCCGGCTGCCTACAGCCCTTATCCTCTGGGCTTCCTACTTTGCAGCTGATCACGCTCCGCTGCTTACTACCTACCTTTTTCCGCTGGGTTCTCGGCCTAGCAGCCCTCTACAGTCCTCTGCAACCTTCTACGGTCAGCGGCCCTGCCCCTCAGGGCTCACTCCTTGCTGCCCGGTCCTTTTGGGTTCCTTGCCGTGCAGCCTGCTTTACTCTGCTGCCCTAAGCCCTTTCCCTCTGGGCTCTCTACCTTACAGCCCTGCTCCTGTGGGCTTGCTCATTGCTTTCCTGCTCCTCTGAGCTCTCAACCTTGTTCCTTACTGTCCTCTGCTATCCTATCCTGTTACACGACTTTCCCTTCATTTCCTTCTGCTAGTTTGCTATCAACCTCCTTTTCCTGGATTTGTCTGTAAGTATCTTCTCTTGTCCTGTTTGTAGACCCTTTTGTACAGAGCTTGTCTGTTGGTTCCCATCAGGCAACCTCTGCCCCTTCCCTTGTCTCGTTTCTACATTACAGACACCCATAGCTGCTGTTCCAAGCCATGAGCAAACAGCGTGGGCCTCTGTTATAGCAAACTGTGCAGAAGGCTTGGGTATTTCCTAAGGTTCGTGGAATACTCTTTTCCTATATCTGCATACACCCCAAGAGGGAATTCATTCTGTACCTTTTCCTTGCTACTCTTGCCTACTCTTCGTTCTCTTTCCTTTCAGCTGTGTGTGTGCTTCTCTGTCCACTTTATTTAGGCACAACCACCCAAACCCTTTTTGGGTGTCCTGTGCCACTCTTAATAGATTGCCATCCTTGACACCGGATCAGAAAGTGTCTGCCTTTCCTGGCCACATGGGAAGGGTGCTGCAAAAAGATAAGTTCCCAGTTAGGGAACTCCCGTCCCCTGCACACTGTCAAACGCTCAGTAAGACAAGTAATTTTAGTAGTAATGTTGATGTAGTTCAGAATTCGTAGGAAAAGTTATAATCATAGTTAGTATCATTCAAAAGGAACGAGACATTCGTAAATATGGAATCATAAATCAAAATTCAATAACACGTTATTCATTCTTATTCATAAAATGTATTGATCAATGGGGAGGTTGCCCAACCCGTTTCGAGATGTATTCTCTTCTTCAGGGGCTGATTGATATATTCAAACTTTCAATCTAGTTAAAAAAACAGTCAAACATAATTCTTAATTAGAGATCTACTTGATTACAAGTTTTCTGTAGATTGTAATAAAGTCATCAGTAATTCGAGTGAGAGCAAAAGAAAAACAAGAAAAAACATTACATGTAACCATTCTGGTCATTTTTTGTTTGAAAATAATAATAATAAATAATAAGTGTTGTAACCAATTTGAATATAAATGTGGTCATTTTCTAGTTAATCATTTCAACTTGAAAGGGATCAAAAGGTTAAAGCCAAAAAAAGAAACTAGTCCAATGCTTAAGCACTATTGCTCTTTTATATTCCTTTCTCTAAAACAATGCCATATTCTTTAACTAAACTTGAATTGTTTGTCGAGCAAGGTTGTATCATTCTTACCCTTTTAGTCACAGCTGGTCTCACAAGGTAGATATTGGCTTTCATTGGCATGTTGAGTCATGTATGTCCAAAAGTTAGAGCCTATCACTAAGGAATAGATTAAGGGAAATAGCACTAGGTTATGCAGTGATTATTGATATAATTAAATATCTTGATAATAGAGGTAGAAAGACTGATACCAGGACAGAATTTCTGATGCTGTGTAAGGCACTTGCATCTATTTTTCAATCAGGTTAGTGATTCTGACGTACTCGTGGTGGTAATGAGCTTCAGTTTCATCTTAACAGTGATAGACAATGCTTCAGGCTTATCTCTATGGTCACTAGTAAAAAAGGATAAGGACCGTTTAATATCAAGTGGAATTTTAAGAAGAAATTGGTTTAGAAAGAGCCATGTTAAGTCCCTTATACTTACATGGAAGTATCTGGGGACCATGGGTCAACACCGATTCTGTGGTTGTGGTCAATTGAAAGGCAAAGGCAGCGGTCCGCTTTGGATCCTAACAATAAGTTGGTAAGGTAAGTAAGGCTCTCCTTATAGTCAAGATCATTAAGGAAACAATCATTATGGTACTTACTTCTGTGAAGAGTAAGACTCACGAGGAGGAATCAGGAGTATCCAACTCCACCGCGGTTGTTTAACTGAAACCAAAATGGCCAGTTTTGAACGTAAGTGACGGATGTGACATCATCACATCAATGACGCTGATGATGTCACTATTGTAAACACTACGTTGTGTGCTTGCCGTGACGTTTATGTTGTTGAGTCTTCTTCGGGGCGCTACTGAAGCAGGTTTGAGAAGCTAAAGCGCAAATTAGAAAAGTAATAAAATCAATATTCAATGTTTAAAAAAGGTATGGGATTTAATAATAAAGAATGGAATTTTTTTTTGTATTTCTGATTAATGAGGCCTCTCAATCTAGAGATCTGAAAAATATAGGATCAAGGTGGACTTCTCATCTATTTGTGAATGCATTTTGCAATATATTTAGTTTTTTACTGATTTACAGGAAACTACTCCCTAATCCGCTGATGACGTCCCTTATGTATATAAAACGTTGTGTGCTTACCATGACGTTTAGTTTATTAGTTCTTCTTGGGGGCGCTAAATGAAGCAGATTTGAGAAGCTAAAACGCAACATAGAAAGGTAGTAAGAGGTGTAGAGTTAAATTGCGGATAGAGTGGAAACATTATTTTTAGACTAATGAGACCTCTCAATCTAGAGATCAGAAGGAGATGGGATTATCATCTATTCGTGAATGCTTACTGCAATACATTTTGTCTTTACTGATTTACAGGAAACGACAACCTAATTCATAACATTATTATGGAGAGAATAGTATCATTGGAACATGAATAATGTACACATTGAAATAAGAGAGTAAACGCTAATTGTCTATGGCCCTTATTACAAGGTGGGCGCAAAGGGATACCGGGCACCGGTAATGACAACGGTGCCAGTAATCCCTTTGCGCCCTACTACGAGGTCCCTTTGCGGGTCCCGTTAAGGCCGCCTGGTTTCACCAGGCGGCCTTAGCAGGAGCCGCAAAGGGACCAGGGAGCAAATAACGGTACCGCAAATTGCGGTACCGTTATTTGCACCTTCCCCATTCCCATTGAGCCCTATAAGGGCTCAAGTGGGAATGGGGAATAGGTCTGCTGAATGGGGAATTACCGGTCCCGCTGATCTCGGACTGGACTGGTAATTACTCCCTTCACCAGACCGGAGTCGGACCGATTTTGGAGGCAGCCAAACTCGGAATGAGGGCTTATGTATTATCTGTCTCATTAAAAGAGTTCACAATCTAGTATAACTTGTTCAAAAGTTGTCCCATTAGATAAGGACATGTTTGTTGGGTACACTGAAGAAGCTTGCCCACAAATTCCTAATGGTACCAATTCTTGACAAAGCCTTACGGACATGTCTATGTAGATTGAGCATGAAAAATGTACAACACAAGATGGTCAAAGTGGAGTCAGTTTAGCAATACATGGTACGGTACAGAACTAGTTTGATTGAAGTGATATACTTCTAATCATAATGTCTGTCTCCAGGTCGGAGCTCACAATATGGGAGGCAGGATGTTTTATAATACACTTAGATTGTAGTTATCCTCAGGTGTAATGTGTTGTAACTAAGGGGTAATTACCCAGATTTAGGGAGTCATTACAAAAAGGGCCCTAAGTAGTAATCTTCATTAAGGCCATGCAGTGTTAGTGCATCCAATTTATGTATCCAGTAGAGTTCTCTCTGGGACAATCTTTTTGCCAGATCCCCTCCTCTTGGTAAGGGGTGAATCACTTCTAGAATGACCCATCTTAGTTGGGTGATGTTACGTCCATTTTCCTTAAAATGTCTATATACCGGGGATTTGTTATTGCAAGTTCTGATTTTAGACTTATGTTCCGTCCACAGCTCCTTGGCTTTGCGAATGGTCTTCCCAACATAATATTTGCCACCTGGGTATCTGAGTGCGTATATTACATTCTTGCTGTCGCAGGTAGTGTAATCCTTCAGGAGAACTTTTTTTTACCAGTATTAGGATGTCTAATGAGGTCCCCTTTGATTATGTTTGCAAAGTGTTGACAGTTTAGACAAGGGTGTGTGCCTTTGTTCTGTTTTTTCAAAGTAGTTTGGTTGGATTTGTTCACTTTTTCCGCTCTTATTAGACTGTCCTTGAAGTTCTTACCTCTTTTAAATGTAAGCATTGGGGGTTCCGGAACCAGTTTGTGTAGGTTGGGATCTGATTTTATTAGATCCAAATTTTTGTTGATAATCTTTTTAATCCGGTATCTGTAGGGTCATTCCAAGGTTGGAGGTAAGGTAAAAAAGATGCCGGTAAAGGATTACCGGCATCGCTTACCACTACGGGCTATTCGGACCAACCAGACCGCTATTTGCGGCATCATACTTTACAATGCCGTAAATAGCGGTCTATGGGTGCGCACGTGAGACACCATGCCGGCATTAGCGGCATGGTGCCGTAAACCGGAGCTGATCCCAAGTAATGCGGAAATGCAAATAACGGCCTCCCGAAGGCCGAAAAAGAGCTTACCGGCATGGAGTAAATATCGGCATCTCCGAGAAGTTGTAAAGAACCCTGAGCAGTGTTTAGAAGTGCCACAGGTGCACACAATCAACACAGGTGGAGGCAATGGAGTGAGGGCCAGTACAAAAGGAGCACACCCACACACCACACCCCCCCCACACCACGATGATACCAATAGTAGTAGCATTACTGGAGCTGGAGGCACTGCTTGCAAGGCCTCAACAACAACAACAAAAACAGCCCCCAACACAGAGGAGACACAGGAGGAGAAGGGACGTGAGACAGGCCCAGCATGCCCCACCAGTGCAGCCACCGTTACCACGCCGACAGCCCCAACCCCTCGCATCAGAGCCACCCCCTTCAACCTGAGCAGATCCACACCCTGTACCGGCTTGACCGTGACACCATCAACACCGTAGTGGACCTGATACACGACGACATAGTGAGCCTCATAGAAATACGCACCGCCATCTCCCCTCTACTGAAGGTAGTGTCTGTGCTGCACTTCCTTGCCACAGGCACCTACCAGCACACAGTGGGGCACATGCATGGCATATCACAACCCTTATTTTCCCAGATACTGAACCAAGTGCTGGATGCCCTCCTCAAGCACACAAGGGACCTCATATATCTACCACGGACTCCCCAGGAGATATTCGATACAAAAGTTGCCTTCCATGCACTGGCAGGAATGCCAAATTGTGTAGGTGCCCTTGACTGCACCCACGTGGAGTTGGTAGTCCCGCATGCCATGGAGGTGGTGTATCGCAACCGCAAGCAATACCACTCCATCAATGTCCAGATGGTATGCAAGGCCAGCAAAATCATCACACATTGCTGTGCCCGATATCCAGGATCAACTCATGACTCTTTGGTCCTGCGGAACTCCACGCTACCACGCTTCATGGAACGAGATGCTGGACGACGTGCCTGGCTGCTTGGTGAGTTGCCTGACCGGCCCATGGCAGTGCATCAGGGTTGTGAGGCGGGGGTGGCTGCATACTCCACCTGGGTGGGAAGTGAGGGGGGATGCATACTCCACCTGGGTGGGAAAAGGGGAATGCATACTCCACCTGGTTGGGAAGTGGGGGGGATGCATACTCCACCTGGGTGGGAAGTGGGGGTATGCATACTCCACCTGGGTGTTAATGTCGACGTCAGTGCACGATGTGCACATCACCGAACACTGTGCCCCAAAGCAACTGAAACGGCACATGACAACCAAATTCCATAGTGATGAAGTAAGTCCGACACCTATAACTACATGACTAACAGTTAACCAGCTCACATCCCACAACACATGCACCACTCATCGGCGGCCCTCACACACCGTAAGGCCATCCTGCAATATGGACTGCATATGCACTATGTTGCTGTATCCAGCATATCACCACACATGACAGTCATCCCTGGGAGTGCATTGAATTGTGCCAACCTGGGATACCACAGTGTGTACCTGGTTCCACACACCCATAGGAGCGCTGCAAGTCACCATGGAACTGATCAGTGCAGAATGACGAATATGGTCCTGACTACAGCCAACACTCCATACTACAAAATCTCACAGAACACAACACATGAATGATTTTACTCCAACACTGCTGCATGTATATACGATGCGCGTGTAACAAGATGCCAGTCCACACCATGACCCATCTCGAAGATGCAACCCACTCCATCAGTCCATTGCACAGGGCATATAGCGTGGCTTGAAATGGCGTAAATACATCCAGGGACATGTGCGTGTGTGCATAAATTACCTGCTGCCATGTGTGACTAGTACAGTTGTCCACCATGAATGTCCATACACTTACCTTCATTCCCCTCTGATGCAGGTAATGCTGGTTATCCCTTGAAGCCGTGGCTCATGACCCCTGTCCGAAACCCACAGAACAGGCATGAGGAGGACTACAATTGTTCCCATACCCGTACACGTCTGGTGATTGAGCAGACCTTTGGCCTGTTGAAGGCACGATTTCGCTGCCTCAGCCGGTCGGGTGGGGCACTCCTCTACAGCCATGAGAAGGTGGCCAAGATCACCATGGCATGTGTAATGCTGCACAATATGTGCATCCGTCGGAATGTGCCCCTGCCCCCTGACATGGAACTGCTACCACCAGATGATGATGAAGGGGAGGAGGAAGATGTGGCAGGACATCATCAGGGTGCCGATACACAGGAGGGACATGCCGTGCGCCAGTCATTGATTGGACAATATTTCTGACACACAAGTCAGCAGAGGGTGCCATAATTTAAGGACATAGGGCACTGGGTGTGGGGATACATGTAGTCTATGCACTGTTATATATTAAATGACACATGCGCAATGATGAATGCCCACTCTGGGTTTTCTTTGCAACACAACCAGTGTATTAAAAGTGAAAATGTCTAAGTGAAAAACAAACCCTCCACCACCCTCCCCCCCTCCCCTTCCCCTCCAACTCCCCCACACACCCTCCCCCCAACTCCCCTACACTAGTCCCATAGGGTCCACGTAGCCCACATGTGGCTGGCAGTAAAGTCACTCTGCGCTCCCGGAGCTAGGTGGAGGCATGTCCCGGCGGCGCTAGCCACGGAGCGACCGACGGAGTGGGCTGGTCTGGGTCGAGTTGATGGTTGAAGGGGTGTCCTCATGCTGGGGCTGTTGGGCAGGATGTGCAGCCTCCAGAGCATCGGCTATGCGGCCGAGGACCTCACAGAGCCGGTTGGTGCTGTCCATTATTACCTGGCCCAGTGCCCTCAATTCATCCTGCCACTCCTCCCTGGCCTGCCGATTGTCCTGCATAAAATCTGTGATCAGGGCTGTGAGCACACTGGGCACAGGACTGGCATGTCCCTGTGTTGGTCCTTGGCCAGATTGCTCAGGTGTGTCGGTCTCACCCGAGTCACTAAAGGAGACCTAGGTGTTAATGTCGACGTCATGCCACCTCCCCAGCCACACTCGACTCCTCAGACCGCGGCGTTGGGCATGTGTCTGCAGCCAGAGCAGGTAGGGGTGGGGGTGGGAGTGGTGCACCCTCCACGGGCCTTGCTGGAGCCGGTGGTGTTTGTCCAGGTGTTGTCTTCCTCGCTGGGAGACGGCGCCCCCTGCCTTGGCCCCTGGAAGTGCTGGGACGATTGCTCTCCTGCTCCTCGCTGTCATGCTCACTGCCTGTGGGGGTAGAAGAGAGGGACGGCATGAATGATGATTTGAGAGCCAGCATTTATACATGGCTACAATAGCACATTCTGATATTTGTGGGCTATCGGCATTTGGGTAGGTAATGGCACATCATTCAATACTTGGGTGGTAAATGCATGCATATGTCGGTGTCACTCATGTTGGCCCAGTACTGTGCTGTCTAACATTCAGACTGTTTACATAAACTGCCCTGTGTGCCTCATGGAATGGGCCACTTTGTGTGGTATGTGTCATATAGGTTACCGCCTTGCACCTGGCACTAGCTTGGGTCTCACTTGCTTCGGCATGATTTACAGGGGGGGGGTGTGGCCGACCATGCCGTGACTCCTTGGCCAGACCTTAGCAGTGACTTTCATAACATTGGCGTTGGCAGTATTGACATTGGAAACTCACCTCCATCAGCGGATGACGTTGCACCACACTACATTTCTCCGACCCCTTCAGTGGATTCGGAGCCTATCATGGCCACAAATGTCTCCTCCCACAGCATGAGTTTCATGGGCGAACCTGGGCCTCCTCCAGTCGCCAAGGCCTGGCTTCTATTCGCAGAGAGGATGCTCCCCACCCTCAGCCTCAGGTCGTCCCACCTTTTGCGGCAGTCCTTTGTGGTGCGGGGGGTGTTGCGCACAGCGCTCACCTTCTGCGCCACAAGTGCCCAGATGTCTTTTTTTAAGCTCTGCCACCCTCCGCATGTCGTTGCTGAAAACCGTTCCAGCATGCTCGTGGAGGATATCCACAAGCATTTGCAGCTCATCTGGGCTGAACCGCACCTTTCGGAGGCGGGCAGCTCCCTTCTTTGGCACTTTGGGCATTCCTCAGTAGTAGTGGTAACTTTCCGGTAGGTCAACAGTGTGCCAGGGGTCCTGCCTGGTGAGGATTGCAATGGATTGTGTTTTTAAAGATGGCCGCCGTGCTCCTTCCAGTTCCTGTGCGATGACGCTATTTCCGGTTCCGCATTTTAACGGTGACCATAAATAACGGTGACCGCTATTTACGGTCACCGCTAATACCGCGTTGCTCTAAGGCGGTAGTGTTCGCTACGTTGCGGTTCATGCCGGTAGGGTTTTTTTCGGGGATTTTTGCGGCATGCCGCTACGTTCATTACCGGCATGGCGCAAAGCTCGTGCCCGCAAACTCGTAATAGTGCGCTTTTAGCGGTCTATTGCCAGCACGGACACGCTATTTGCGCCATGCCAGTAATAGACGGTACTTACCTCCAAACTCGGAATGAGGGCCTTTGACTTGAACATTTTAAGGTATGGATTAATCTAGCAGTTTCCTTTTTTGGCTGTACTTCCAAAAGTTTGGAACGGGTGTTGGTATCAGTAGGTTTTCTATAGATGCTGGTAATGAGATCAGTTCCAATTTTCTCAATGTTCACATCCAGAAAATGGATGGTGGATTGTCCTATTTCCAAAGTAAAGGTAATTCTCTCATGACAACCATTGAGGTATTGGAAAATTTTTTGTAGTTATTCGATGGTGCCTTGCCAAATTCCCAAGATGTCATCGACAAATCGTTTCCAAAAGACAATCTTATTTTTCCAGGGGTCTTTATTGAGTACAAAGGTCTGCTCAAAGTGGAACATGAAGATGTTAGCATATGATGGTGCTACTGCTGAGCCCATTGATGTTCCTGCAATTTATAGGTAATACTTCCCTTCAAAGCGGAAGTAGTTATTGTAGAGAATTAAATTCATTAACTCAATGGCAGAGATTTTTTGAATGAGGGTATCTCTATGATGTAAAAGAAACCATTCAAGTGCTTCTATTCCTTGGTTATGGGGAATTGATGTATATAGGCTGTTTACGTCAAGTGTGAATAGGATGATAGATGGATTTTCAATGGGTATCTCTTTGAGCAGTCTGAGGAAACGGGCTGTGTCCTTTAGATATGTGGATATCTGTTGTACCAATGGTTGTAAGGCTCGATCCAAATAGATGGCCAGGGGATGAAACACACTTTCAGTGCCCGCGACGATTGGTCTAAACAGAGGATTCATGCTGTTCTTGTGTATTTTAGGGAGCGAGTAAAAAACCGGGGTAACTGGAAATCTTTTGATCAGGAAATCACTCGTATGTTCTGTAATCCATTCCATGGTTTCTGCCTTTTCCACCACTTCGTTAATAGTTTTCTGTATTGAAAAGATCGGATCCGAGTCCAATATCAGGTAAGTACCTTGGTCACTTGGCAACTTGAGGCACCCCTTGTTGTAAAAGTCAGTATCCATTAGAACTAGTGCTCCACCTTTATCTGCTGGTTTAAGGGTGATTGAAGAGTCTTCCGCTAACTCCTTGATTAACTTGAGTTGATGTTTTCTGATGTTGACTGAAGTAGGCGTGGTATATTTAAGACGTCTTAAATCCTTGGTGGTTTTTAACTTAAACAAGTTAATGATAGGATGGTTAATCTGAGGGTGAAATGGACTTTTGTTTTTTAATTCCAAATATTTACACTTTTTATGTTGTTCAACTGAGTCAGGGAGTGAGTCAAAGAAGACTTCAAGCTCCCTTTAAGGGTCCCAAGCCAGGTTTCCTTGGTGAATCATCTCTGATTCCTCACATACCCTTCCCCTAATTTCAATGGTTTTATCAGCATCTATTGGGAATCAGGAAAGGAAATCAACATTACCTTGTTCCTTTCCTTTTCAATGCCCAACAGAGAAACAATAGGGCTGTAAATCCAAAAACCAGCATATGACTTAGCATTGGTCTCCTTTTTTTAGGCTTAACCATTTAAGCGGAGCATGATCCTTAAACCAATATGAATTTTCGACCTGTCAGCTAGTATTTCAAATATGTTATAGACCATTTGATGGCGAGGGCTTACAATTCTGAAGTAGCATAGTTATTTTTCCAGGCAAACAATTTCCTACTAATGTAGAAGATAGGATGGTCTATACCATCATGATTTTGTGATAATACTGCCCCAAGACCAATATGTGAAGCATTAGTTTGTAAAATAAACATTCTATTGAAGTCTGACACTGTGAAGGCATCATGAAGTAAGACACAGACAACAAATTCAACTTTCTAAGTGTAAACCAGCATTTCATGTGGTTTTGTAGGTAAATGTATCATGGTTCCATGTTTTTTGCTTTATACAGGCCTTGCTTTCCGTAGCGATGATTAAAGGGTAAGATCTCAGGGGACTTGGTATGCTCTGCCAACAGGGGGAGCGTGTATGAGGCGGAGGAGTTCTGAGAATTAATTCTGTCAGGAGGCCGCTGCAGTGTATCGACTGGTGCACTGGGCTGAATTGTATAAAATGTATCCTGGTGTGGCGTGAAGGGAGAAGCTTCCGCGGGATACAGAGAGAGCAGACCGGCTCTCGGTTGCTGGAAGGGATGTCCCCTGAGGCTGTCTGTGTTCCATGCCACCTGAGTTACTCTCCCCATCCCTGGGTCGAGAGTTCTGGGCCCAGCTGGAGACATAGGGAGTAAGGTTGGGACGAGTGCTCCTCCCCTGTTGGCGCTTTCTCTGCTAGAGCTGAGCCGGGGCTCTGGAACGCGTAACTGCGTGCTTTGCAGTCTTTGAGGTAGGAGGTAGAAAGTGAGGGAGAGGATCGGAAAATATCGAACTGTGTAGAGGTACACTTACTCGTCGACAAAGCACAGGTGGGGTGTGTCAAGTGTACATTTTCTTTTCTGTCAAAGTGAAGGGGAACAAACTTACAATATCGAACGTTGTAGCGGTATACTTACTCGATGGCAACGCACAGGCATGCTGTGGCAAGTGTAAATATTTTCTGTCAAAGTGAAGGGGAATGAACGTAAAATATTGAACTGTGTAGATGTACACTTAGACGCCGACAACGCACAGACGGGCTGTGTCAAGTGTACATTTCTTCTGTTAAAGTGAAGGGGAACGAACGTACAGTATTGAACTGTGTAGAGGTACACTTACTCGCCGGCAACGCACAGGCGGGATTTGTCAAGTGTACATTTTGTCTGTCAAAGTGAAGGGGAACGAACGTACAATATCAAACTGTGTAGAGGTATACTTACACGCCGGCAACGCACAGGCGGGCTAGCTCGAGCGTACCGTCTTCCGTCACGGAAGGGAGAGGAAGTAGTAAACTATACCAAACAGAGCAAATAAAGTGAGGGCAGCAGGCACTTGCCCCCTAGTTCTTCACAGAGATTGCTGTAGAGGCCTGAAAGTGTCTGTAAGTGTGGTGGTTATTCACTAAGGTGTAGTGTTCTCGTTCCCTCTCAAGGCAGAGTTTGTTGTTCTTACATTTAACGAAGAAGGGGATGAGAATCAGTTTAAGTGAAAGGTGCATGAAGGGAGAGGCCAGTGTTCCTCCCTATCCAAGTGTTAATATTTGATTATTTATTTACCAGAGGTGAATTGTAAAGCCCCCAGGTTCATCCTGTGCATACCGCTATGTGCATTCTCCACTTTACCAACGATGGAAGTTGCCATGGCAATATAACGCTTGGAAGAGACACGTTTATGGCCTACGTTCCATTGTTGCACACTCTATCCGTCGGAATCATTATGTGACTACTCAGTCAGTTGCGCAATGCGGGCTCTGCACCTCATTTCCGCCACAAAGCTCCTCGCTCGCAGCAAGTGGCTTCTGATTATAGTAAACGTGTCTTTGGAATATTCCAACTGGTTTACTGTGTTCTTGCTCGTAGTTTATGGACTACTGCTTTCATAAAGCTCATTGTTTGAGCCCTTGGTTACGAACCCCATTTTGCTTACTGCTCGGACTTGCCGCTGCTTACCGTATTGTTTGATCTGCTGCCAGCACAACGCTGAACTCTGCCTGTCCCACGGACTTGCCTCTGCTTACCGTATTGTTTGATCCGATGCCCGTACGACGCTGAACTCTGCCTGTCCCACGGATTTCTTCTTTTCCTGGAATAACTCCGTGCACGGGAACAAGACGCTTTGCAGAACACCTGCTGTGCCCCTACCCGGCACTAGTGCGTCGCTCGTGCTGTTTGAGCATTAGTTCCATACTAACCTTTCCCTTCCATCATTTCTTCCTGGGCTTTGGACTGGACATTATCCTCTGCTTTCCTTCTGGATCAAAGACATTCCCATTCCGGGTTAGAATCCAGCTGTTTAGTTTGACTCTAATTCTACATAGGAAGTTCCTGTTCCCACTAATTAAATACTCACCATTTTTTGTAGATCACAGTGGAAGTTCCAGACAAGGGAATATCTTTTACCATCCAGAAACAGATGCACCCCATCCATAGTAAGGAGAAATACTCTTCTTGTTCTGGTTCACTTGATACTTAGATCCTGTTGTAAAACGTATCCTTTTCTTTACAGCCCGGCGCACTGATGGTGTTGTTCTCTCGCTCTTTCAGTTGATTTACTCCTCTGTCTATTATATTTAACGGATAGAGGGCGTATCAATGGAAAGGCCACCCTCCGTGAGGAGACCTTGGCCACTCTTGGCACTGGTTTTTCAACTTGGCTGTGCCAGAATCAAGACACCCTAGCCTGTTCTTGGTGAGTACTGACATAACCTCCGTCGGGTCTCCCGCCACTCCGGTATGTTTGGGTGACAGAAGGCAGTCCGGGAGCACCTCTCCTCTGTAGTCTGGTCCACTCCCACACATCTACCTCTCTCAGCAGCTCTGCTTCCTGCTGCATGCACTCTGCAGCCTGACCTAGCTTCTCCTTCACTTTCACCTGCTCATTCTCATTTCTTTCTCCCCTCCTGCCTGCAGGTGTTGCTTGCATTTAACTGTTGCGCACTGTTGATTAAAGGGACATCCACTAGACCGCACATTACTAATGTCCATATTGTTGATCCTCATTAACTCTTTATTCCTATTCTTCGCCCCAGCACCTAGAGCCTTGTGGGAATTTGAGTCCAAAGGATTACCCCAGTATTTTAAGTTCTGTTGTTGCACATATTTATCTATATAATAGGCATCATCATGTCATGCGACGCCTCGGATATTGGCGTCTATGGCCCCGTTGGAGTCACTACCGCACTTCCTTATTTCCAGCACGCCTTCAACTACGTACATGCAGAGGTCTAGTTCTTTTACGTCGCATGTACGTAGACCTATTTAGGAACTCCTCCTCTTGACATCTGCGCATTGCAACCTTTCGGTCAGCTGTGTATTTCCTTTGCTGCCGTTGTTGCGCTACGCTTGGTGTCCCAGACTCTTCCGGTTTCTTTTCTTATTATCTTACTCTTCTTCCCTCCTCTCTGCCCGTACTCCTTCCTGTTTATGCTACTTTCCAGTGCGTGGACCTCGATACGGGTTACTTTCCTAGCGGCCTCGCCGCATCTTCCCTTCACTTTCTGTCCTGCTGCCTAACGCTTTGGGCTTTCAGTGTTGTCCGAACTCCAATTCTACTATTTCGGATTCCTGTGTTATCTTACTCTTCTTCCCTCCTCTCTGCCCGTACTCCTTCCTGTTTATGCTACTTTCCAGTGCGTGGACCTCGATACGGGTTACTTTCCTAGCGGCCTCGCCACATCTTCCCTTCACTTTCTGTCCTGCTGCCTAACGCTTTGGGCTTTCAATGTTGTCCGAACTCCAATTCTACTATTTCGGATTCCTGTGTCCACATTTGGACGAATACTTTCTTCCACTCAAATCCTGCATCTTCCAGTCCAGCTGCCACAATTCCGAGGGTTTTTTTGCCAAGTTTGGCTTTTTCCCCTAATTTGTCATTCCCGGGAGGGGGGTCCTCAGGGAAGTGCTCTCTAGTAGCCTTCACTGTGGCTTCCTCTCGTGCGAGAGTCAAACTTCAAAACAAAAAGGAGAAGGACTACAGATCCCACCGATTCTTGAGCCCAGTGGAAGAGGACACGCTTTACTTAGGTGAGGAGGTGGAGGAGGGAAAGTGGGACACTCAGCCTCAACAAGAAAAGGAAGTTGACAGTTTGCAACGCCAAGAACCCACTATGGATACTTCAGAGCAAGTACAAGAATTGGTTGCCGCAGTACAAAGCCTCTCATTAGAGATGCAAAACATGAAGGCGGAGAACAATCTACTGAAGCAAATGGTAGCGGCACGAGAACCTCAGTCCACTGACTTTCCACCGATGGCCCTATCCTTGGGCAAATACGACGGTTCCCCTAAAACACTAAAAGAGTTTCTTGATGCATGCAGAGTGTATTTTGCTTTTAGAACCCGCACGTTTGCTTCAGACCATGCAAAAACAGGATTTCTAATATCTAACATGACAGGCAATGCCCTAGCTTGGGCCACACCTCTTGTCACTGGTAACGATCCAATACTACAGGATTTCAGGGCGTTTTTGGAACTATTGAAACAGACTTTTGAGTGTCCAGAACTCTCATTTGCAGCCGGGGAGGAATTGTTAGACGCACGCCAAGGTCAGGCTGATGTTAGGACTTACATTTCTTCATTTAAAAGACTGGCTATGGAGACCGGTTGGTCTGATCAATCTCAGTATATCATCTTCCGCCGTGGTCTTAAGGAGGAATTGAAAGATGAACTGGCTCACTTTCCAGGACCTGCTACGTTACCTGAGCTGATGACTGCTGCTCTACAGATGGAAACCAGAATGCAAGAAAGGCGTAATGAAAGACGGAAGCTAAGACCTTCATTCACCGGACCTCCCCCTCCTCTCCCACCTGCTACCAAACGCACAGATGAACCCATGCAGATAGGTTTCACCCGGAGATCATTAACTCCTGAAGAAAGAAAGAGAAGGAGGGAACAAGGTTTATGCGCCTATTGTGCTTCAGACAAACATGCAGTACGGAATTGCACCGAATTACCCACCAAGCCGGCGGGAAACGAAACCCTCGATCCTAGAAGGGACGGGTAATCGAGGGCCCTTTTGTAGTCCCTATGTGACCATGGAAATTGACGCATCCAACGTACCCGAAGACTCACGACTAATGGTGCTAACCCTGAAGGTTACGATCAATGGGTCTCAAGTGGAGACATTAGCATTTTTGGATTGTGCTTGCGACCCATTCTCCAGACCACAGAACCTTTACCTCTCAGCATTCATGAGCATTCAGAGATCATTATCTTTGACATAATCAGAGCCGCACACTTCCCTCTAATATTAGGAATTACATGGCTACGTCAACACAATCCGAGCATCAATTGGAAGACTAACTGTTTGAGATTTGATTCAAACCACTGTCACACCGAATGCTTTCACAGGATGCAGAATAAGCTAGTGAAGACCTTTCCCAGCCCGCTCCTCACTACAGTCAGCATACATACTCTCGCCCAGGTGTTAGAAGAGTACAATCCAGTATTTGCCTACAGCACTCCAGCAGTGTTACCTTCTCTCAGACCAGAGGACTGTGCCATTGACCTGGTGCCCCGAGCTCTGGTGGCTTTTGGAAGGATGTTTGCTCTTTCTAAGACGGAGAAGGAAGTACTCCGGAGATATCTTGATGATAACCTTTGCAACGGTCTCACTAGACCCTCAAAATCCCCTGGCGGTGCACCATTGTTTTTCATACCGAAACAAGACTCCAGAGACCTTCGGCCTTGCATTGACTACCAAGGACTGAACAAAGTAACAGAGAAGGATAGATATCCCATGCCACTCATCCCTGACATCTTAGAAGCCGTCCAGGGTGCCTCGGTATTTACCAAATTGGATCTGCGCAACGCCTACCATCTGCTCAGAATACGTGCCGGGGTTGAGTAGAAAACAGCTTTCAGGACACCCTTTGGGTTATACGAGTATCATGTAATGCCCTTTGGGTTAGTAAACGCACCGGCAGTGTTCCAAAGGTTTATAGACAGAATCTTTTCAGATCTTCTATTTGTGTCAGTTGTCGTATACCTGGACGACATTTTGATTTTTTCCAAAGGCATGCCAGAACACCTGATTCATTTGAAAGAAGTATTAAAGCGGCTCAAACAACATCAACTATTGGTCAAGAAAGAAAAGTGTGTTTTTGGAGTCACAACAGTAACCTATCTGGGCTTTGTTCTCTCACCACACAGTGTACAGATGGACGAACAGAAGGTAGATGCCATTCTCAAATGCCCTGCTCCATCGTCCGTTAAAGAGGTACAAAGATTCTTAGGCATGGTAAATTTCTACAGACACTTCATCCCAGGATTCTCCGAGGTTAGCCCACCCATAACAAACCTTCTAAAAAAGAATTCCATGCCATTCGTCTGGAACGCCCAAGCAGAAGAGAGTTTTCAACAATTGAAAAAAAGGTTTTGCAGTGCTCCCATTCTACGACAACCAGATCAAGAGAAATAGTTCATACTTGAAACAGATGCTTCCACAGCCACCATTGGAGCGGTTTTGCTTCAAGAAAACGACAACGAAGAACATCCAGTGGCCTATTTGTCTAAGACCCTTACCTCGAGCCAACAAAACTACTCAGTTATCGAAAGAGAACTCTTGGCCATGAAGAAGGCATGCGAGGTCTGGAGGCATTTATTACAAGGGGGAAGAGACATCCCTTTGTAATCAGAATGGATCACAAAAACCTGCAGGTCTTACAGTCTATGGAATGTGTCAACTCTAGACAAGCCCGATGGGCTCATTTCTTTTCTCAGTATGATTTCAGCATCACATATATCCCAGGAAGTCAGAATACATTGGCCGACGCTCTTTCAAGGAAGACTCATCACTCCAGTGCATCCTCCGCTACTCCAGAAAAACTGTTCCCCAAGAATCGAATCATAGCAACCACCTCTATGTTTCTACAACAAGTCAGAGAGGCCACAGCTACGCAAACCGAACCAAGAGGTTTAGCGAAGGCGTAGGGCCGTTTGTTCAGGAAGGGAAGATTGTGGATACCATCCAAAGACTTGCAAAAGAAGGTGCTAGCCTGGTGCCATGACCATAAGACAGCCGGCCACAGGGGACAAGCCAGCACCTTAGATCTGGTCAGCAGGGCTTTTTATTGGCCAAGCTATTCCAGAGATGTTAAACATTATGTGGAGACCTGTAGCGTGTGCAGCCGAAGCAAATACAGCACTAAACGACCTATAGGTTTGTTGAAACAGGATACTGTTCCTGATCGTCCGTGGAGCCATATTACTACCGACTTCATCGTGGAGCTACCACGCTCTAAAGGTTGTTCCTGCATTATGGTAACCATGGATTCTCTCACCAAGATGGCTCATTTTTCTCCCCTTTCAGGCCTGCCCACGGCAGATGCTATGGCCGCGATTTTCATCAGAGACATCTTGTAACGCTCACCTGATTCTCGCAGAGGCGCCGGTCTTGACTGGGCGACTACCGTATCTTCAAAGGTGATGTGCAGCACCCGATTGGCTCTTTGGGCTGGACCTCTGTGCCCTGTATGCCTGACGTGCAGAGTAAGATGTCTGCAGATAGAAAATACGGGGTTAATGAACTGGGGTTATTGGGGTGTCCCTATCTCTTTCCTCTTCTCCTCTCCTGTAGACCCCCACAGGTTAACGCTCTCACCTTAGGTAAGTGAATGCCGAGCTCTCCATCTGCCTCGGGGCAGGGTGCTGTAGCCAATTTCTTCACTGGATAGGTAGCGCAGGCCTCTTGACTTCAGAGGACTGCTGTCCGTCGTTTACTGCACGAACGGTAAGTTTCGAGTAACTCAAATGTCTTTAAAGTCTTTAATAATGATGTCTCTTGTTTTGCAGGGTTCCGGCGATGGCGGATGACGGGCTGAAGTGAGTTGAAGATGGAGCCCGTGTGATGAATAGAAGCGCCTGGAAGCACGTAAGTAAGCGCTTGTTGCCAGCTTCACAAAGCGCTCTAACTGTCTTTTTATTTTGCAGGTACAAGTTCGGAGCGGCTGCAGGGTGCCGGGATACCCACTGGGTTAGATGTGGAAAGGAGTAATGGCACGTGAGTATTAAAGTTCCCCAATGTCTTTAAACGCACCTTGTTTTGTCTTTCAGATGCGAGATGCAGCGCCGACGGCCTCCGGAGCGTGCGAAGAGTTGGTAAGCTTTTGTCTTTCAGATGCCGGAATGCAGTGTGAAGACCTCCGGAGCGCACGAAGAGTAGGTAAGCCTTTGCCTTTCAGATGCTGGAATGCTAACCTGTTCTTTCTTGTCTTTATAGGTGTTGCTGAAGACTGGATTCAGGATGGTAAGCCTTTTTCCTTAGGCCCAGGACCGGATGCAGAAGACACGATGAGCGTTCTGCTGCAGAGGGTGCAGAATAACGCAAAGCAAGATTCATCCACCGGGTGTGGTTTAAATAGCCTCCTGTAGTGCTTAGGTGTCTCCTTCCACAGCCACGCCTAAGTAAGAAAAGAGTTCCTGGTAAAAAAAGAGTTCCTGCCTTCCAGAAGAGTTCCAGTGTTCTGAATCTAGGGAGTGGCTCCAGCCCCACCCAACAGGAAAAGTAGTTCCAAACAGAAGAGGATCAGAGGCTCAACTGGCAGGCAAGTAAGCAGCATGGTCTGCTGCAGGTAAGTCCACCCAAGCATTATGAGCCCGGCGCTTCCAGCGCTGGGACTGGGCATATTTATGAGCCTGGTGCCACTGGCGCCAGGACTGGGTCCAAAAGGTCCCAATTGGGACTGGTTGGCACTCGGAACCTGGGTTATGGATCTGCTTCCAAGGGAGTTGGGAAAACCCTGACCTTTTGGAAGCAGAGATCATGACAGTACCCCCCTCAAGGCCCCTCCCAAACCGGGCTTCTCCGCGGGTTTTGGCTTGTCAGGAAATGTTTGGTGAAATCTTTTGATTAGGCGAGGAGCGTGGACATATTCAGCAGGTTCCCAGGATCTCTCTTGGGGGCCGTAGCCTTTCCAGTCAATTAGGTAGAATAGTTTAGATTTGGAGATCTTGGAGTCCAGAATGCTTTTGACTTCAAACTCGAGTTCTCCATCAACTAGGATAGGTTTTGGAGATTTGGTTAGTCGGGTTTGAGGTTGCACGGGTTTTAATAGAGAGACATGGAAGACCGGATGTATCTTCATGTGCGGGGGCAAGTCCAACTTGACCGCTACTGGGTTTACTATGGTAGTGATGGAATAGGGACCAAGGTATCTTGGGTTGAATGTGCGTGGCCCTTTTAGAGATAGATATCTGGTGGATAACCAGACTTGATCCCCTACTTGATAGTGAGGGGCTTCCTTCTGATGTTGATCTGCTCCTTTCTTGTATTGTTCTTTAGCCCTTTGAAGGTGAGAAACAGCTTCCTTAAAGGCTTGGGTGATTGTAGAATGCAGGTAGTCTACTGCTGGTGTTTCAAGATCTTGGAGGGGATCCAACTCCGAGGTTCGAGGGTGACTGCCGTACAAAAGAAAAAACGGGGTTTTCCCAGTTCCCGAATGGACAGAGTTATTGTAGGCATACTCGGCTATCCAAAGGATATCTTTCTAAGTTTTTTCAGTTTGTTGCAGCATGCAGCGTAAATACTGTTCCAGAGTTTGATTGGTCCTCTCGGTTTGTCCGTCGGTCTGAGGGTGGTGACTGGTCGATAGTCTCACATCAATTTGAGCCGACCGACAGCAACTTCGCCAAAAATGAGAAATAAATTGACTACCTCGATCCGAAATTAGAACCGAAGGAAAACCGTGCAGTCGGACGATGTTTTTGAGAAATTCTCGGGCCAGAGTTGCTGCTGTTGGCAAGCCTTTGAGCGGAATGAAATGCGCCATCTTGGAGAATAAGTCCACGATTACTAGAATCGTATTGTATCCGGAGCATGGAGGTAGATCGGTGATGAAGTCCATAGAAAGCGTATGCCAAGGGCGAGGTGGGATGTCAATAGGGCGTAAGAGGCCTGCTGGTCTTTCCTTTTGACTCTTGTTTTGGGCGCATACTCCACAGGACATTATAAAGTCTCTGATATCTTTTTTCCAAGACGGCCACCAGAAGTAGCGCTTGATCTTTTCTGAGGTCTTGGCTATACCGGGATGACCTTCCATTAAAGAGTCGTGATAACAAGAGATTACTTTTTTCTGTAAATCTGTGCTGGGTAGGTATAATCGTTCTTGGAAATACAATAAGTTGTCCTTTACTGCAAAGTCCTTTCCCTGCAGATGCCAATTCTGTATGTCTGCTGGAGTTACAAGTTGCCTGGCTTTATCCTTAACTTCCTCTATGGATTCTGTGGTGATTACAACCAGAATTCTTTGTTCGGGAATGATTGGTACAGGTTTAGGGTTGATCAAGTGTTCTTCCACTCCCATCCGAGAAAGGGCATCGGCTTTACCGTTCTTGGTACCAGGTCGATAGGTAATTATGAAGTCAAACTCGGCAAAGAATAATGCCCAACGGAGTTTTCTAGAGGATTGGGCTTTTGCGGTTTTCAAATATTGCAGGTTTCGGTGATCCGTAATCACAGTAACGGTGTGTCGGGCCCCCAGCAGATAATGCCGCCAAGCCTTAAAGGCAGACTTGATAGCCAGAAGTTCCTTGTCAGTAATCGTGTAATTGACTTCAGGAGGCGAGAATTTGCGGGACCAAAATGCCACGGGATGCAACTGATTGGTTACCGGGTCCTTTTGTGATAGAACTGCCCCCATGGCAAGGCTTGAAGCATCAGTTTCCACGATATAGGGGAGTTCGGGGCGAGGGTGTTTTAAGATTGGTGCAGAGATAAATTTAGTCTTCAAATCCTGGAAAGCTTGTTCCGCCTCCGTAGACCATTCAAAACGTTTGTTTTTCTTTAACAAGGCAGTGATGGGCTGGACTATTCGAGAGAACTCGGGGATAAACCTGCGGTAAAAGTTAGCGAAGCCTAACATGCTTTGCACACCTTTTACGGAGGATGGTGATGGCCATTTGAGAACTGCATCAACCTTCTTTGAATCCATACGCACTCCGCCAGGTGATAATATGAATCCCAAGAATTCAACTTCAGTCACGTTGAAAACACATTTTTCCAACTTAGCGAAAAGTTTGTGTTGACGCAATCTTTCGAGGACCATTTTCACGTGTTTCCGATGTTCAGATTCCGATGAAGAATAAACGAGAATGTCGTCGATGTAAACAACAACACACACATCTATGAGCTCTCTGAGGACATCGTTCATAAAATATTGAAAGGCGGCCGGGGCATTGCAAAGTCCGAAGGGCATGACCTGATATTCAAATAGCCCATACTTGGTGCGGAAGGCCGTCTTCCATTCATCGCCCTCTTTTACTCGTACCAAGTGGTAAGCTCCTCTAAGATCCAGCTTTGTATATATGCATGCTTTTCTGACTTGGTCCAGGAGTTCAGGGATCAAAGGTAACGGATATCTATTCTTAACGGTGATCTGGTTCAGGGAGCGATAATCGATACAAGTTCTAAGGTCTCCTTCCTTTTTTGGAACGAAGAACAAAGCTGAAGAGGCAGGGGACTTGGAGGGACGAATAAACCCATTTGCCAGGTATTGATCCAGGTATTGTCGAAGGTGAAGGTTCTCAGGCTCGGTGAGGGCATAAATTCTACTACAAGGAGGAGTAGATCCAGGTATCAGGTCTATCTGGCAGTCATAAGACCTATGAGGAGGTAGAGAGTTAGCCTGCTCCTTCCGGAAAACATCTTGGTATTCTAGGTATTCGGGAGGTAACTGGGGAGTCTCTGAAGAAATTGCTGCCAGTGCAACACCAGGTGGAGGGTGACACGTAGAGACACATTCTGGAAACTGGACCGTTCTTGCTCGCCAATCGATCAGAGGATTGTGTTTCTCTAACCAAGGTATTCCTAGAATAATCTGGAACTGAGGGGCCTTGATCACATCGAACACGATCTTCTCATGGTGTCCATCTTGACTTACTAGCGTCACCTCTTGAGTGGTGTGCGTTACTGGCCCGGAGGCTATCTCCGTACCATCCACCGTAGTAATGACGTCCTTTACAGCCTTGGGACAAAGAGTTAGATTCATCCTCAAAACCATTTCATGATCCACATAATTGCCGATGGCACCGCTGTCGACGTAAGATTCAATTGCATGTAATCGACCCGGATTATCAGGGCTAATGAGGACCATAGGTATCATGAAATGCGAGGTCACGGAACTGGTTTTCACGCTCGGCAAGAGGACCTCTATTCTTGTCGGGCGAGGTCGTCCCTGCCTTCCAGAAGAGTTCCAGTGTTCTGAATCTAGGGAGTGGCTCCAGCCCCACCCAACAGGAAAAGTAGTTCCAAACAGAAGAGGATCAGAGGCTCAACTGGCAGGCAAGTAAGCAGCATGGTCTGCTGCAGGTAAGTCCACCCAAGCATTATGAGCCCGGCGCTTCCAGCGCTGGGACTGGGCATATTTATGAGCCTGGTGCCACTGGCACCAGGACTGGGTCCAAAAGGTCCCAATTGGGACTGGTTGGCACTCGGAACCTGGGTTATGGATCTGCTTCCAAGGGAGTTGGGAAAACCCTGACCTTTTGGAAGCAGAGATCATGACACATCTTTAAACTTCATGGTCTTCCTGATAAGATCGTCTCAGACCGAGGAAGCCAATATGTTTCCAAATTCTGGAAATCTCTATGTAAAGCTCTGGGGATTGAACGTGCATTACCATCTGGGTATCACCCCCAGACCAATGGGCAGACTGAACGCTTCAATGCAACCTTGGAGCAGTACTTACAAAGTTACACCAACTTTGAACAGGACAATTGGGTGGACCTACTACCTACAGCAGAATTTGCGTATAATAACGCCAGTCACTCCGCAAGTGGTATGTCCCCGTTCTACTGTACGTATGGGTTTCACCCCTGATCTATCATCCCTCACTTTACCTTTTCAACTTCTCTTCCGGCAGTGGATGAAGTGTTGGCTCGTCTTAAAGACACCCATGAGAAGGCCAAGCTGAATTTGACAGAGAGTCTCAAGACCTATAAGAGGCAAGCCGATAAACATCGACAAGAAGTTCCTGAATGGGAAGTGGGTTCCAAAGTATGGCTTTCTACTAAATATTTACCACGATGGTCTCACCCATCCAAGCTTTCGCCACGCTTCATTGGACCCTATCCCATCATTGCCAAAATCAATCCTGTGGCATTCTGCCTTAAATTGCCTCACGCTCTAAGACGCATTCACCCAGTTTTTCATGCTTCATTACTCAGGAGTGCAGACCAGACTCGCATTTATCGACCTCTCTCTGTCCCATCCTCTCCTGAAGCGCCGGAATATGAAGTATCACACTTGAGAGACTCCAGATATCATAAGGGTTGCCTAGAATACCTGATACATTGGAAGGGGTTCTCTTCTGCAGAAGACTCCTGGGAACCCCTTTCGCATATTCACGCCCCCTTGTTACTCAGGAAGTTTCACAGGGCTTACCTGGGCAAGCCCAGGGGTTCGAGGGGGCATACTGTCATGCGACGCCTCGGATATTGGCGTCTATGACCCCGTTGGAGTCACAACCGCACTTCCTGATTTCCAGCACGCCTTCAACTACGTACATGCAGCGGTCTAGTTCTTTTACGTCGCATGTACGTAGACCTATTTAGGAACTCCTCCTCTTGACATCTGCGCGTTGCAACCTTTCGGTCAGCTGTGTATTTCCTTTGCTGCCGTTGTTGCGCTACGCTTGGTGTCCCGGACTCTTCCGGTTTCTTTTCTTATTATCTTACTCTTCTTCCCTCCTCTCTGCCCGTACTCCTTCCTGTTTATGCTACTTTCCAGTGCGTGGACCTCGATACGGGTTACTTTCCTAGCAGCCTCGCCGTATCTTCCCTTCACTTTCTGTCCTGCTGCCTAACACTTTGGGCTTTCAGTGTTGTCCGAACTCCAATTCTACTATTTCAGATTCCTGTGTCCACATTTGGACGAATACTTTCTTCCACTCAAATCCTGCATCTTCCAGTCCAGCTGCCACAATTTTGAGTTTTTTTTTGCCACGTTTGGCTTTTTCCCCTAATTTGTCCCTCCCGGGAGGGGGGTCCTCAGGGAAGTGCTCTCTAGTAGCCTTCACTGTGGCTTCCTCCCGTGAGAGACTCAAACTTAAAAAACAAAAAAGAGAAGGACTACAGATCCCACCGATCCTTGAGCCCAGTGAAAGAGGACACGATTTACTCAGGTGAGGAGGTGGAGGAGGGAAAGTGGGACACTCAGCCTCAACAAGAAAAGGAAGTTGACACATCACTAGCAGATGTTAAAGACATTTTAGAGGCGTTATGTATGTGTGAAGAATAAAGACAAATCTGCTTCAAGACCTCATAGTTAAAGGGTTCTGTATAATGGCTGCAGGCCATCAGAAGCTCTGGAATTATAGTTTCCTTTTCACTGCTACAAGAAGAGTACTGCATTTCCCCTGTTCCCCTGTCAGAATAACCACCTCCCCCTGACAGCCATCTCCTCCCATGTGATCCACCCTCAGAATACCACCCACAGGGTCAGGATCAGGCAGCGGCTTCCTTCTACTGGCCACATGGGAGGAGACTTTAGGCTTTAGGCTGGGGTTCAGTGATGACTCCATAGGATTCATCACATACCGTTTGACAAAACTAATTGCCTTTCCCTTGTAAGGAGGAGGTTTCTGAGCTTGAATTTCCCAGTCCCAAATATGGTCTATTGATGTTAATCCTTCCTTTTCCCATGAATCATTCGTGGAGTAAGGAATATGTGTTTTTTTAGTATTTCTTTGTAGTTTCTCAAAATTGGGAAAATCTGTACCAATAATGGTTTCCTTTTGTAAACCTGGAATGAGGGCTGCATTCATGTTAATGGCTTCCCCTTGAACCATAATAGTAACAAGGGTTCTATGGTAAACCTCTTCATCCCCATGTACAAATGTAACTTTAATTGGGGTTCCCCTTTTGTGATTTCTGGGAGACATCAGGTCATATCTTATAGCTGTTTGCTTACTTCCATAATCAATGAAATCTCTAACTGGGACGCCATTTACTTTAGCATGTTCAGGAGTTTTAAAGGTATTACTATCAAGAAATAAATGACTAGTGACTTCTATTTCCTCTTCATCTATCTCGTTTTCCTTCTCATCCTGTCCCATCATATATCCAATTTTCATTTTTATTTTTAATTACATATTTTATTGCTTTTAACATGCGTACACAACAGTAGCGTTCTTTGTATTTTATCACATCACATAGAGTTACAATGAAACCTAACCAACAAACCCAGCCCACAACGCCCATCCCACCCCACTGTCCTATAATCCCCCCTATCCTGCCTGAATTACTGTCAAAACGGATTCTTGCGTAGACTATGTATACCTCCGTCCCCAAGCACCAGACAGAGGGATTGAAATAAAACTTGCTGTCCGATTATTGGGGCCACAGGTGGCTTGAACAAAGCACCGGGTCCCCAGGTAGCTGTAATGGAAAACAGGGTGTTAGCAGAACAATCACCTGTATAATATGTGTATCTGAATCCAATCAAAAAGAGAGAACTGACACCTACCAGTTGGTATGCTGGGGAAGATATGTGAGTGGAGGGAGGTGCAGTCAGGATGTCTGAATAATTCCCCCCACTGGGACGGTGCCAGGTGATGAATACGTGGGGTTCCAGCAGATGAAACACCTGATGCTTGAAAGTACTTAACGTGACAGCAGACAGAACTCAGAGGAAGACTCTGAGACCAGGTGTGCGTAAAACAGATAGGGAAAATCCACCAGGAGTCCAGAGAGCAGAAGCCGAGGTCAGAGTTCCGGTTCACCATGCGCCAAATGCAGAAGGGAGATTCACTTCAAAGCAGTCCGTAAATCCGTACCGAGTTCTTAACAGTTCAAGAAATCAAGCCTGGATATGGTCGACGTAACCGTGGATCAAACAAAGAGGAGTCAGTGGAGCAGAGCTGTGGTCAAGATCCAAGAGAGCAGTAGTTTGTGGTAAACGAAGGTCAAAACGCCACACGCTGAGATAGAACACAGCTGAGAAGCATTAGTTTCAAGTTACCAGCGTTCTTTTATCCATTACCAAGGTAACGCGAGCACGTGACTTGGTCCGTAACACGTTACTGCGTACTCATGCAGCGTGAGCATTGCCCAGTTTCCAAGGTAACTTCCAATGCAGCTGAAGCCGCCATGAATAGCGGGGTTGTCTCACAGCAGGATTCGTGACGTGCTGATGACCCGTGCATCCCGGCAACCGCATTGATGTCTGGAGGGCCGACCACGACCATTACGATCGTGCTGTGTTCCATCGGGTTTGTGACATGTACTGAAGGCAGAAGTGTCATGATGTAAGGAATGTGTACTGGAGGCAGAGGTGTCATGAAGTATGGAATGCGTGACAGAGCCCCCCCTCAAAGGCTCACAACCCTGTGGGCAGGAAGGGTGTTCCCTGTGAAACCGGGCTACGAGAACAGGGGCGTGAACATTAACCGCTGATTCCCAGGACCTCTCTTCGGGGCCATAACCCGCCCAATCAACTAGATAATACAAACGGCCCCTCCTGACCCGGGAGTCAAGGATAGCATGAACATTGTATTCCCCTGGGGATCCCTGTATGACAGGCGCAAGATGACCTGACAGCTGGGAGGATAAGGCTTAAGAAGAGAGGTATGAAAGACAGGGTGGATGTGCCATGCGACCGGCAAGGAAAGGCAATATGTAACCGTATTGACGACCCAGGTGATCCTGTATGGACCCACATATCGGGGTAGCAACTTCCTGTAGCTGGGTATGCGGAGGTGCCTGGTGGACAGCCACATCCTGTCACCAACGACATAGGAGGGTGCTTAAGCGCATTTCTTGTCTGCCGCATGGTGCATAACTGCTTGGCCTTTCTCGAGATGAGTGAGTGTTTGTGCATGAATGGCTTTCAGGTCCCTTAATCAAGCATCGGCCACAGGGGAGAGGAGATGGAGAAGTCAGAAATTGGTAAAACATGGGGATGTTGGCCATATAAAATGTAAAACGGTGAGAAGCCAGTGGAGGAATGGGGTGCATTATTATAATACGCAAATTCGGCAATATGCAGGACCTGGTAAAACGAGTGTTGTATTGGAGGGTAGGTATTGCTCAAGTGCCTAGTTGACCCAGTCAGTCTGGCCGTCTGTTTCAGGGTGGTATGAGGAAAAAAAACGTGCATCAATGCCAACTAGTTAAGTGAGTGCTCGCCAGAAACGTGAGGTAAATTGGGAACCACGATCCATGACCAGGACCGAAAGAAGGCCGAAAAGGCAAAACTCAGAGCAAAAGAACAGACCGGCTAACACAGGAGCTGAGGGGATTCTGGTGCCTGGGATGAAACGTGCCATTTTAGAGAAGGAATCTACCACCACCCAGATCGTGTCATACCCTTAATCTTAGGCATGTCAGTGACAAAGTCCATGGTTAACGTGTGCCATTGTTTAGGTGGAAGGGGCAATGGTTGGATAATGCCCAATGGTTGCCCCTTATGGGACTTACACTGGGCGCAAACTGAACAGTTAGTGACGTAATTGTAGGTGTCTTTACGCATGGTGGGCCACCATCACCAACAATGGAGGAGGGTCAGAGTGCGTTGTTGACCTGGATGACAGTTGAATGGCGCATCATGAGACCATTTTAAGGCCTGAGTACATGTTTCTTGAGTGGGTAGATATAACCTCCCCTTCACGAAGGGCAGACCATCCTGTAACAGCGGGTCCCAGCCATGCATTGAATTCGGGTTGAGGGATACCCATTAACGGACAGACGTGAGCAAGCATGGGGGTGGGATACAGAGACAGATGACATGTTTCTTGTCCAACAGGGATTCTGGGTAGACCGGAAGGGATACACCGCCTGGCAGGCGTGACAAGGCATCTGCTTTGTCATGTGTCGCGTCTAGGCAGTGGCGGATGACAAAATCGAAGGCTGAAAAGAATATGTGCCAACGAACCTGACGGCTATTAACACACTTCATGGAGGCAAGGTCTTGAAGATTGCAGTGATCTGAATAGACGGTGATAGGATGTTTAGCTCCCAATAGGTGGTGCCTCCAGACCTGAAAGGCATCCTTTACTGCCAATAATTCCTTTTCGGTAAAAATGTAATGGGACTCGGTGGCCGTAAATTTACGGGAGTGGTAAACCGCCGGATGTAACTTTCCTATGGTGGGGCACACCTGGGAAAGAACTGCACCTAGAGCATAGGATGATGCGTCAGCTTCCACCACGAATGGGTGTTCAGTATTGGGGTGCGGCAACACCGGGGCTGTTGCAAAGGTAGTTTTTAGGGCCACAAAAGCTTCCTGATGGATGTCGGTCCAGGTGAACGGTTTCTGGGGACTAGTACATTTAGTTAGTGGAGAGGAAATGGCAGAAAAATCTGAGATAAATTGCCTATAGAAATTGGCGAACCCTAGGAATGATTGTAATGACTTGATGTTGGTAGGAGTATGCCAATTGAGGATGGCAGAAACCTTAGAGGTGTTCATGGAGAGGCCTTCGGAAGTAATATGAAACTCGAGAAAATCCACCTCTATCGCGTGGAAAAGGCACTTTTCGGGCTTGGCAAACAGGGAATTAGCCTTGAGACAGGCTGTCAGGAATTCAGCTCGACACACATGGCGGAAATGGAGAATGAGTCATTCAAGATACCAACAATGGAACTCAAGATGGCGGCTCATCAGCGCTATTACCACACGACGATTACCGTTCTAGTTGTTTCCAACATGACGACCGGGTCTGCCCATTCTATATCTTCCTCTCTATGGTTGGGCCAGACGCGTCGCTTCTGTTCGCTTCACCTCGCTTCGCGCTGGTGCTTTTTCTAACTTTCTGCAAATACTACCGCTGAGGTTTTCTAAGCCTCTCTTCCTCTCTTTTGCACTCTGCGCACTTTGTCTGAGTTCCGTCTCAACTTATTCTACTTTTACTTACCTTACTTTTTCCCCGTTTCTCCTCCTGCCTTCGTTCCCCGTGCACTCGTGTGCGGTTCGTTTCTACTCTACTTCCTTTCTCATTTCCTTCCTTACTTTTCTCCTTGCCTACTACATAGAGCTCGACCGGACTTCCTTCCACGTTGCTGCTCGAGTTCCTTTTCGCCGAGCGGATTCCTGAACCGTTCCGTCCACAAGCCTGCTGCACTCGACTTCCTCTACATTGCTGCTCGACCCTTCTTCCCGAGCGGATTCCCGGAATCGTTCCTCCTTCAGCCGGCAGAACTTACCATTCTTCCACTGCTACTCGGAAGCCACCATCCTCTACGAGACACAATTGGGTTTTCTTCCCCACGAGGGTTTCCCAAGGGTACTGCCCCCGGAGTGCACTGAGTCCAGTTCTCTGGCCTCTGAACACTTTGGGGGAATTACCTCTATACCTCAGAGATATTCTACTCCTCTGCTGTTTCCGGACATTCGTGAGTACCTAATTGTAACAGAAAGCGACGCCCAAAAGATGGAACAGCAGATGCAACAAGTAATGGCAGCCATGCAGAGTCTCAGTACTGAAGTACAGATGTTAAGAAACGAAAATGCAACATTGAGACAAATGGTTGCAAACAGGGCAGAGATCCCTCCAGGATCGTTACCCATGGGAAAATACGATGGCAACCCTAAAAAACTAAAAGAATTCTTGGATTCTTGTTTGGTGCAAATAACTTTGAAAGCCTCGTTTTTCCCAAACGATAGAGCTAAAGTAAGTTTTCTGATATCTAATCTCGCCGGCAGCGCCCTGGCCTGGGCCACACCATTAGTCACCACCAACAACCAGCTAATGGATTCTTACGCCGGATTTACCAATAGTCTGCAAGCCATGTTTGGGAGAAAAGAATTAGTGGTCTCAGCACAAGAAAATCTCTTGGATCTGAAGCAAGGGAATACTGATATCCTAACTTTCATCACACAGTTTAAACAATTAGCCAATGAGACGGCATGGGCTGATGATGCTCTCCTGACCATATTTCGTCGGAACCTATGTGAAGAACTCAAAGATGAAGTCTCTAGAGTTCCTAGACCTCATAACTTTGCAGAAATGGTTACATTAGTACTCCAGATGGATTACCGGATACAAGAAAGAAATCTAGAAAGAAAGAAAGGGAAATCACGTCCACTGTTAGGACCTTACAAGTCGGATATTATAAGGACCAGTAAAAACCAAGAATCAGGGGAACCTATGCAATTGGGAATAGCTCGAGGACCATTAACACCGGAAGAAAGACAAAGAAGAAGAACATTAGGTTTATGCATGTATTGTGGTTCCGATAAACATGTTCTAAAAGATTGTCACCTGACTACTCCTAGACGTCAGGGAAACGACAACTCCCACCCATGAAGGGAACCATGAGTGGGTCTTTGGTACAAAGTTCCCAGGAAACAACCTCAACTCACCATAAGATGGTGGTAATCAATGTGTCTCTACAATTTCTAGACAATCATATCCAACAAATACCTGCCTTAGTAGATTGTGGAGCAGCGGGATTGTTTATGGATTCCGAATGGGCATTCAGAAACAACATACCCCGGGTGACTAAAACCCTGAGTCTGCCAGTGGAAGGAGTAGATGGAAATCCTTTATCATCTGGACCCATTAAAGAAAACACAACTTTTCTCACCATGAAGATTTCTACTCATGAAGAAGAATTATCATTCGATTTAATAAAAGCCGCTCACTATCCAATCATACTGGGTCTCCCATGGCTTGTTAAACATAACCCATTCATTAATTGGACTGCAGGAACATTATTTTTGGGTTCTGAACACTGCTTGCATTCTTGCCTACCCAAAGGGGTGGTGGGGTTGTATACTACAACTACATCCCCAGACAAAAACCCGGTATTATCTACCATATCCCACCTGAATCTACTACCGGAATGTTACCACAAGTACAGCTCTGTTTTCTCAAATGATGAATACAAGGAATTACCACCCCACAGAAAAGACGATTGTTCTATCGAATTACTACCAGATGCGCAAGTACCCTTTGGTCGCATGTACACTCTTTCTATTTCCGAGAAGGCTGCCTTAAAGGAATACCTACAAACTAACTTGTGTCATGGTCTCATCACAGAGTCTAGAAGTTCTGCAGGTGCTTCACTCTTCTTTATACCCAAAAAAGATTGTAAAGAGCTCCGCCCTTGCATCGATTATAGAGGCCTAAACAAAGTTACATACAAAGATCGATACCCACTGCCCCTTATCCAGGACATTCTGGAAGCAGTCCGAGGTGCAACTATCTTTACAAAACTCGACCTTAGAGGGGCATATCATCTGATCAGAATTAAAAAAGGAGATGAGTGGAAAACAGCCTTCCGCACGCCTTTCGGACATTATGAGTATCGAGTGATGCCTTTTGGGCTAGCAAATGCCCCGTCAGTCTTTCAACGTTTTGTTGATCACATATTTGCGGATTTACTCCTTCATACCCTAATCGTATACTTGGACGATATCCTAATTTTTTCTAACAATCTGCAAGAACATATTATCCATGTTTCCGAAGTTTTAGAACGGCTTCGTCAAAATAGATTGTTTGCCAAAATTGAAAAATGCTCATTTCATCTACCCAGTATCCCCTATTTGGGTTTCATTTTATCTGCAGAAGGAGCTGCGATGGATCCAAGGAAGGTAGAAGCCATCTACAAATGGAAACCTCCTCAGAACGTAAAGGAGGTACAACGGTTCTTAGGGTTCACCAACTTCTACCGAAAATTTATTCCAAATTTTTCTAGAATCATCAAACCCTTCACTCTTCTTCTTCGAAAAGGAAGATCTTTTGAGTGGAATCCAAACACTCAGAAAGCCTTTGAAGGTCTCAAGATAGCCTTCTCTACAGCACCGATATTACGGTTACCAGATCAGACAAAACCTTTTATATTGGAAACCGATGCCTCGGATTCAGCCATAGGAGGAGTACTCAAACAAGTTTCAAAAGAAGGGCTCGAACATCCAATTGCTTACATGTCGAAATCCCTTACAGAATCAGAACGCAATTATACCGTACTTGAAAAAGAACTCTTAGCTATAAAAAGGAGCTGCCAGGAATGGAGACACCTCCTTTTAGGGGCTCAGCACCCTGTTCAAATTCGCACAGATCACAGGAACTTGAAAGTGTTACAGAACATGGAGTGTCAAAACAGTCGACAAGCTCGGTGGGCATATTTTTTTTCATCCTATGACTTCATCCTTACTTACATACCTGGAACCAATAATCAAATCGCTGATGCTCTATCCAGAAGTTCACACAATACTTTGTCATTCCTCCCGGAAAAGATGTGGTCACACGCCACTTTTCTATTCTATGTTTCCTCTTACTTACAAACTATACGAAAACAATACCAAGAACTGAATCAGACAGAAATCAGTGATCATGACCTGAGAATGGAAGACGGACTTTACTTTCGAGCTAACCAACTATACATACCTGAAGGTACATCAAGAAAGAGAGTATTACATATGTGTCATGACCATAAAGTCGCAGGACATAGAGGAATCAAAACCACCTGGGAACTCATCAATAGACACTTTTGGTGGCCAGGAGTTACACAAGACATCAAGGATTATGTGTCCTCTTGCTCCATCTGCCAGCAGTCTAAGGTTCCTAGACATCTGCCTATAGGGCGGTTAGTACAACCTAAACTTCCCACTCGACCATGGGAATGCATATCTACAGATTTTATTGTAGATTTACCACCTTCTTCAAACAATACAACCATCATGGTATCTATAGATACTTTGACCAAACTAGCACATTTCATTCCCATGAGCCGATTACCATCAGCAGCTCAGATGGCATCTTGTTTTTTACAAACTATCTTCCGTCTCCATGGACTTCCAAAATCCATCATATCTGACAGAGGTTCACAATATGTTTCCTCCTTCTGGAAGATACTATGCAAAACCTTAGGTATACAAAGAAACCTCACCTCTGGGTATCACCCGCAATCCAATGGGCAAACAGAGAGACTAAATCAATCCTTAGAACAGTATCTGCGTTGCTTTGTTTCAGCTTCTCAAGACAACTGGAGTCTTCTTCTACCATATGCTGAATTCGCATATAATAATTCCTTTCACACTGCCATCAAAATGACACCTTTTTTATGCACATATGGGTTCCATCCATCCAGCTTCCCTACCGTAACTCCTCGGTCCACCAAAATCCCAGCGGTGGATGAGTTAGTCTCCAACATCCAGAAAGGGCATGCTACAGCCCTTGCTACCCTTTCTGAAACCAGAGACAAGGTAAAACAACAAGCTGACAAGAAACGCTCACAGGAACCCACGTACAAACCTAAAGATCTGGTATGGCTCTCCTCTAAATACCTTCCTAAACATTTGGTACCATCGAAACTCTCACCCAAGTATTTTGGACCATTTCCCGTTATTGAGGCCATCGGGAAGGTAGCATATAGAATCCGTCTACCAGTATCCTGGCACCGGATCCATAATGTTTTCCATGTCTCTCAACTCAAGACACAGATACTGGATAGGTTCAATAGGGGCTTCAATCATACTCCCCCTCCAGTGGATACTCAAGATGGTCCTGAGTACGAAGTAGCAGCAATATGCGACTCCAGATACTATCATGGGAAGTTGCAATATCTAATCGATTGGAAAGGCTACAATCCATCAGACAGAACTTGGGAAAACGCTTCATCAGTTCATGCCTCCAGACTGGTAAACAAATTCCATCGATCTCACCCTTGGAAACCTGGTCCAATCACCCCACGGGGAGGGCATACTGTCAGGAATTCAGCTCGACACACATGGCGGAAATGGAGAATGAGTCATTCAAGATACCAACAATGGAACTCAAGATGGCGGCTCATCAGCGCTATTACCACACGACGATTACCGTTCTAGTTGTTTCCAACATGACGACCGCGTCTGCCCATTCTATATCTTCCTCTCTATGGTTGGGCCAGACGCGTCGCTTCTGTTCGCTTCACCTCGCTTCGCGCTGGTGCTTTTTCTAACTTTCTGCAAATACTACCGCTGAGGTTTTCTAAGCCTCTCTTCCTCTCTTTTGCACTCTGCGCACTTTGTCTGAGTTCCGTCTCAACTTATTCTACTTTTACTTACCTTACTTTTTCCCCATTTCTCCTCCTGCCTTCGTTCCCCGTGCACTCGTGTGCGGTTCGTTTCTACTCTACTTCCTTTCTCATTTCCTTCCTTACTTTTCTCCTTGCCTACTACATAGAGCTCGACCGGACTTCCTTCCACGTTGCTGCTCGAGTTCCTTTTCGCCGAGCGGATTCCTGAACCGTTCCGTCCACAAGCCTGCTGCACTCGACTTCCTCTACATTGCTGCTCGACCCTTCTTCCCGAGCGGATTCCCGGAATCGTTCCTCCTTCAGCCGGCAGAACTTACCATTCTTCCACTGCTACTCGGAAGCCACCATCCTCTACGAGACACAATTGGGTTTTCTTCCCCACGAGGGTTTCCCAAGGGTACTGCCCCGGAGTGCACTGAGTCCAGTTCTCTGGCCTCTGAACACTTTGGGGGAATTACCTCTATACCTCAGAGATATTCTACTCCTCTGCTGTTTCCGGACATTCGTGAGTACCTAATTGTAACACAGGCGAGGACCTCTCGAACATGACCGATGTGAGATTGCATAGATGGGGAAAATAACAAGATGTCATCCAAGTAGATGATCACATACGTAACAATAATGTTGTGGAATCGGTCATTCATGGACCTTTGGAATGTGGCTGGGGCGTTGTAGGCCAAAGGGCATTACTGTATACTCATATAGCCCGTGCTGGGTACAGAAAGCAGTTTTCCATTCATCTCCCCATCTTATTCTGACCAGGTTATAGGCCACCCTGAGGTCTAGTTTCATGAGCACCGTGGCATGGGTGAGCTGGTCTAACAATGGGTTGATCAGTGGCATGGGGTACCGATTCTTAAACGTAATGTGGTTAAGCTGCCTATAATGAACACAAGGACGGAGATCCCCTTCTTTCTTTGGAACAAAGAATATAGTGCTGGCTGCAGGTGATTGAGATGGTCTGATATGTCCCAGCCAGAGGGAGGTCTGGATATACTCCTTCAAGGCCTGGTCTTCGGATGGGGTCAAGGAGAATATGCGACCGCACAGTATGACAGTCCCAGGGATTGGCGATGCGGAGGGAGCTGTTCTACACACCCCTTGTCGAAGACGTCAAGGTAGTCATGATATTCTGCGGGAATACCGGGTGTAACAGCACCCACAAGATGGCTAGGAGGGTCCTGGGAGTAGTCAAGAGATAGATGGGCAATGGCTACCAGGGCTCAAGAAGGGGAGTCCATGTTTGTAGGGCAGGACAAACAGTGTTCCTGGCAGTAAGGTGATTCAAAGAACACATGACCCTGGGTCCAGTCAATCATCGGGTTGTGAGCCCGTAAGCACGGTATGGCGAGAATTATACCAAACTGGGGACTGGTGATCAAATCAAATGATATCATCTGTCTGTGGATTTCATGGATAAGTGTCAGAGGTGCTGTTTGCTGCCTGATGGGACCTGAAACCAGCAGAGAACCGTCCACAGCCTGCACAGGTTCAGGCCGGTTTTTGTTCTGTACTGGTAAATTCAAAGACGCGGCCAATGAGATGTCTATGGAATTGCCGGTGGCACTGGAGTCTATCCCTAGTTGGACCTGGTGTCTAGCGTCATCGGAGGAAAATATCAGGGCCTGGAGAACCATAGGTCGTGTAAGACTGACTGGCTGGGTTGGCACAGAGGGGGTCGAGAACACGCTCATCCGTGCCCCCGGATCTAGGGACGAGCCTTCTGAAAACCCAAAGGATGTTTCGGCGTCTTCTGCATTCCTTTACAAAATGACCATTCAGGCCACAGTAGAAATAAGCGTTGGCAGCCCTGCGTCATTCCCTTTCAGTGGCAGTAATTGGGCTACGTATTCCTCCTATTTGCATCGAATCACCAGGTGTATCACTTGTAAGTGATTTCAATCCGGCACTTCACCTAAGTCAACGCCTAGCTTGTAATGCACAACTGAAATCCGTATTTATTTTGTGTCTAAAAGTTCTTTTATTCTGAAAGATGTACTAGTCATATTACGCCCCTATCTTGGAACCCCCGCGGTCACACTGAACCAGGAATCAGGCTGGTTTGCAAAGTTAAAATATTTATTTATGTAGTTCACAATATAATCACACTATGTTTAATGGTTATACAATAATCGCTGCTTTAGATAGTTACAGACAAACACTAGCAATGATTTGGTACCAATGAACAATGTGAAATCTTAAAATTGAGGTTGGGTGCAATCAAAAGCTGTTTTACACGTGATAGAAATTTCCTAAAACAAAATTCACGGCAAACGTTTCCGTGTGCGGTAATCGCGATTGAAGGAAAACTTTGTGGATTTGAGATGAAGTTTTTGGTTCTATTTAGAGCTGTGGATGTTAGCTACAAGCAGAAGTCGAAATTTTGTTTCTAGCATAAACCTTATGGAAGTTATGGACGTTTTAGTGGAGGTTGTTTTTCTGAGACAAGCGCAAGAATGGGAAAACAGGGAAGCGCTTTTAAAAGACAAATGGGCTTTCTTATACTAGATTATGACTATAGAAAAAGAGAATGCCACACATGAATCTCCATCAATCCTGGCCAGGGACCCTTCATTCACCAAGTTGGCACATTTTTTGCCCTTGCCAGGAGTACCCTCAGCTTCCGAAATGGCAGAAGTCTTCCTGAGAGATATCTTCAGGCTACACGGTCTTCCAACCAAGATTGTATCAGATCGTGGAAGCCAGTACACCTCCCATTTTTGGAAGGCCTTCAGCAAGAAGTTGGGGATAGAAAGGGCACTAACTCCTGGGTTCCATCCTCAATCTAATGGACAAACTGAGCGTCTTAACGGCACTCTGGAACAATACCTCCGGTGCTTTGTGAATCAACAACAAGATAATTGGGTTCAGCTTCTCCCCACCGCAGAATTCTCGTACAACAACTCCTTTCATTCCACGTTAGGCATGAGCCCTTTTCTTTGTACGTACGGTTACCACACCCGTACTATTCTCCCTCTAGCAGGTCTTGTTTCTATCGTTCCCTCTGTAGATACTTCTGTGGCGCTCATTCAGGAAGCCCACGACAAAGCCAGGCTAGGTCTTCAAGAGGCTCAAGATCGGAATAAGACTCAGGCTGATAGACACAGTAGACCTGTTCCCGATTGGGGAGTCGGATCTAAGGTGTTGCTGTCCACTAAATTCCTGCCACGATGGGTACGTCCTTCCAAGCTTTCCGCCAGATTCATTGGTCCCTATAAGATCACTCATGTCATAAACCCTGTGGCATTCCATTCCACCGTCAACTCCCCACAAGTCTACGACGCGTCTACCCGGTGTTTCACACCTCCCAGCTGAAACCCTTTGTGGCGGGCAAATGGGCTTGTGGCTCTGGTAACACCCCTGTTCCCCCTGATCCTTCCAATGATGTATATGAGGTGGCACACATATGCGACTCCAGGTATCGCAGGGGTCGCTTGGAGTACCTTGTACATTGGAAGGGGTAGTAAACCAGGAGGGGTAGGTCTTGGGAGGGGCCATACTGTCACATCTTGGGGTAACTGGCGAATTTGGAACCGATGGAAACAGCGTCCTCCATTGCCGTTTGCATCACGTTCTGCACAACGCCGAGTGCAGGTCTAGTCTTTCTGTTGCAGCACTTCCAACGCCGGTTGTTTTCTTTCCGCACTTCCAGCATTCGGGCGCGTTGCAACGTCCTGTTTTCCAGTTTGTCTGCTGTTTGCCTGCGCTTCCCTTGCTTCCCGTAGCTTTTTTGGCTTTCCTCCTTTGTTTTCCTTTCTGTCTTTGACTCCACCGCTCTCTCTGCTTTTCCTTCGCTACACCCTTCCTCTGCTAGACTCTTTCCATCTTGCCTTTCCTTCCGATCCGCCCTTCTTCTGTTGTTTTCCTTCTGCTCCCTTTCTCGCTCTCCTGTTTCCTTCGTGTTCTGTTCCTCCTTTTTTTCCCTGTTGCCTTGACTTCCCGTGTACCGACTCAGCCTGTTTTTGGATTGCTTCGCCTTCGCCCTGTGTTACGTTTTTGGCTCCCAGGATACCAGACCCTCGTCTGTCCCCGGACTGTTTCCTCTATTCCCCTATACTGTACTTAATAGTCCTTGCTGAGACTTCCTCTGCAACTTACCTTTCCGGGGAGTACTTACGTGGTCTTATTCTTCTCCACTTCCTGTTCCGCTGCCGGACCAGACCGTTGTTCACTCCCCACAGATCTTCCTCAAGAGCTACTGGATCCCAAACACTACAACCGGCTCAGTGTGGACTTCCTTGGGGTTTTTTGTGCCACTAGCTTTTTCCCCACATTCAGGCGGCCGCGGAGGATAGCCACAGTTTACCTACATGGTGACACTGTGGCGTTCTTCCACGGTCGCCCCTATCTGCATAAAAAAAAGGAGAGGCCCAGACCCAAAGGAAACCAGAAGCCGGCACTCCGGTGGAAAAACAGAGGTGAGGTGGAAGGGGAGGTGGGAGAGATGGATTTTTCCGTGGAGGAGCAAGACTATTACAGACCCTTCTGACACCGGTACAGGGTCCTCATGTCCCCCCTGGGCTGATCCCGGGAAGGGTAGCTATCCCTTCTCTCAAAATACCCTGGGTTAGGGAAATTTGGGTACCCCTCCACCCTTGGCCTCCCCTCTCCCGGATTGGGCTGTCTGGGCTCAGGAAAGTGGGGAAGGAAGGATGGGTTGTTTTGGGGGTTGACATTTTGCGGGTACCTAGGAAAGAATTTTTGTCCAGTATTTGGGGGATTACTGCCCTCCTGGGGGAAGTGAGGAGGGAAGTTCCCTGGGTTTCCTGCTGTCTGGTTGGACCCCCCCTTGGGCTGGAGGAGTCCACACATAACCTAGGATGGGTCTATTGCCCTTGTAGCGTGGGCTGATGTAGTCAGGGGAGTTAGGGGCCCCATAGGTGGGGTTACCTCCCTGGCTCCCTGTTTGTGATTGGCCCAAGGGCCTTCTAGGTTTGGGGTTGTTTGGATTCTGTGCGGGAAGGTTTTTAGCCCCCCCCATCTCCAGATCTAAAATGGGTGGAATCTTCACCTCTGCCATTTTAGCAGCAGCAGGGGTGTTGGTTGTCTTGGTGTTTTTTGTACTATTTTTATTTTCCAACGGCTTCTGAACCTCATAGATGCGCGCTGCTTGTTCAATGACCCAGTCTAGTGATCTTTTCTCGTGAAAGTCCCTCACTAGCTAGGTCATAATATACTTAGGGAGAGCGTGAAAGAAATTGTTTACAAATTCTTTGCTGTCAGTGCGCACCCTTCTAGTGGTCTGCGCAAAGGTGAGTTTTAATTCCTGAACAAATTCTTGTGGAGCCTGGTCTTCCCCACATTGTAAGTTATAGGCTGCCTTGCAAGCCTCTTGAGGATTCCAGTGAACGGAAAAATGTTTCAGGATGGCCGCCCTATAGGTGGACCATCTGGAATGATTCTGATCCTCCAGCCCCGCAAAGAAGCTGGAGTACTCCGGAGAAAATGTCCACTTCACATACTGAATACAGCTTTGGCTGTCCTTCAGATGGAAAGTGTCCATCATCTGTTCAAATAGCTCATGGTGCTCCCAAACCGAATATTTTGCATTCTTGTGGTAGGGCGTGATAACGCTCCTAATGGTTTTTATTTGTTTCAGGGGATCCTTGAGCAAGGCCCTCTGGACTTTGTTGGCTTTCTTAGTTCAGGTCACCCTGGTCCATTCATCCTCTGATTCAGAGGCACTGCTACCAGAGGTGCCTGTCTGGTCTTCTAGGCTCTCCCGGATTTTGCGAGCTTGGGAATGGCTGGCATAATGTGGGGGCCTAGTTTATTGGGTCCTGTGGCGCTCAGAAGAGTCTTCTGACTCTTTTTTGTTCCCAGGATTGGCTGAGTACCCCCCGCCCCCTTACTGTCCTAGCTGGGAAGAGGTTTTTAATATACTCTTAGTGGGCCTACCCTCATGGAATTCCCCACTAAATTTTACCATCTGATCTCTGGATAAGTGATATTTCTGAGGATCCATTTCTCTGATTCTCCCCTCATTGGAGTCTCCCTGATCAGAGAAAATGGCCCTAACACTTGGGAATCCATACACAGATGCCCCACCTATTGGCCCCATATTTCCCCTTAGGTTGAAGTATGCCATCCCCATGGCCCTTGGTTCATGTGAGCCAGTGGACATGGGGGTGGCAGAGTCCATGGAGTTGAAGAGATTAAAGTTGCTGGTGCCAGGGTTCCTGAGGTTATGCTCAGGGGTCTCCCAGCGGACCTCATCTCTCTCAGCCCCTACTCTCTGTTGCCTTGCGAGAATCTGACCCTTTTGCTCTTCTATTAAGGCCTTACTAGTCTCTATTAGTTGTTCCTGCATAGCTACCTGTCTATGGAGCCTGTCATTTTTCTCACAGAGAGCCTCATTGTCTCTCTGTGCTTCCTGTGTAATTTTGGAGTATTGGGCCAATTCTTGCTGCAGGAGGGTCACCTCCTGGAGTCTGGTCCTTCCCAGCCTGATCAATCTTTGCTAGAGCATCTTCCACCCTCCTGGTGTGCTCTAACAGTTTTTCGTAGTCCCTTTTGAGCTCACCCAGTCCCTGGAGGGCCAGGTGATTTTCTTCCAACTTGGTTTTTAAATAACTGACTTCCTGGCCTAAGGTGTCCCTTTCCTGAATTAGAGTACCCCTCTGTGCAGCCAGGTCGTCCCTATGTTTTTTGAGTGCACTAGCTTACTGGCGCTCTTCATCAAAGTCTAGGTCTTTCTGAATTAATTTATTATTTTCCTCTTTTAAGGATTCTAGGTGGTTTTGCAGGGTGACTATCTGCTCTGCACAGACTCTATTATAGTTCAATTGCTGCTCCAGCTTTTGTTGGCTCTGTAGTAGAGAGTTAAATCTTTCTTGGCACTCTTTTTGCAGAGCCAGTACTTTGGTATCCTGCTCTACCTTCTCTTGCTGCAGGATATCCAGATCTCCTTTTACTTTTATCAGGTACTGTCTGATTTCATTCTCTGATTCTTGGCTCTTTTGTAGCCTTTGCTCTTCATAGTCCAAATCAGTTTTCTAGTGATTGTACTTGCCTGTTTGCCAGATCTAGGTTTTCGGCATATTTTTCCTGTATTGCTCCAATGTGGAGGTACAGATATGCCGCTATTTTGGCAATTTTACATTGCTCTTCTTTTACCTTTGGGGCCATGTACAATCACTAAGTGCCATGTGTAATGGACCCTGATCCTGCCATGTATCTAATCCTGTGGCAGTGGCTTGTTCTTTGATTTCCTGCAGCCAAACCTTCTCATGCTGCTCTGTCCATTCACCCGACAAATAATTTGTGCAGTAGGTGTTCTTTTGCCATATTAATTTCTACTGGGGTCGCCATTCTGGAAATATTAATTTCCTTTCTGATTTACAGGAGTTATTTTATTTTTGCAAAACAGGCCAACTCCTTAGAGCTTTTCTATTGAAGGGTGTTTTCACAGTGTAGCACAGTGTGGTAGCCCAACAGGGTTTATGTACCCCTTCAATTAGCACACTGTATTAGACTGTCACAAGTTGGCTCTCTAATTCAGAAATCTCGTGACAAGCCCCCAATCCGGCACTTCACCTAAGTCAATCCCTAGCGTGTAATGCACAAATGAAATCCTTATTTATTTTGTGTCTAAAAGTTATTTTATTCTGAACGATGTACCACTCATATCACGCCCCTCTCTTGTAACCCCCCCGGTCACACTGAACCAGGAATCAGGCTGGTTTGCAAAGTTAAAATATGTATTTATGTAGTTCAGAATATAATCACACTATGTTTAATGGTTATACAATAATCACCAATGTGGTGAGGTAACACTAAGCAATCGCTTTAATCATAAGCAGTAATAGTGAGCAAAACAATTCAGCACAGAATTAATACTTTTGTGTGGGTTCAAACCAAATAGCAGTGTGGTTACTATTTCCCCTGGCACACCCCTCGACCCCCCAACAAGCAATGTAAAGAGATAGGAGGAGAGAGAACAGGTTTCAGGAATGCAGAATTCAAACAAAAAGTCAATCCCAATTTCCCACCAGCAAACCCAAGAGAGAAACAGAATTGATTGGCAAACTGTCAAAATGGTTTTAAAGTTATCTTAGAATGGATTGGGTAAAACACTAAGTATGGACTAAATTGCTGAAATTGTTTAAATTCTAATGGGAGCCGCTTTAGATGGTTATAGACAAATACTAGCAATGATTTGGTACCAATGAACAATGTGAAATCTTAAAATTGAGGTTGGGTGCAATCAAAAGCTGTTTTACACGTGATAGAAATTTCCTAAAACAAAATTTGCGGCAAACTTTTCCGTGCGTGGTAATCGTGATTGCGGGAAAACTATGTGGATTTGAGATGCTGTCACAGGTTTCCCCCCTTCTCACCTGTCTGTATTGTTTGTTCGTGATCTTTGAAGATGTCTTCTTTCGCACTGTTCGGGTTTTGTATAACCCTGTGCGTGGATCCTCGGGTTCCAGCGTGCGGTTCTTGACCCGACTCCAGGAAGCGTTCAGATGTCGGGGAAAAAGTCCAGGAAATGGCGAGGAGTGCACTCGGATAGACGAATGCGCTGGCAATCCAGGAAATGCAAGGTGAGGAAAAAGGGGAAGGATGAAAGAAGAGGAGATTCAGGGGACCGGGAACCAGGAATCAGAAGTAATCGCTGCACGAACTCCGGCCGCACACGTCTGACTACTGCAAGCGGTAGCGTTGAGATGCGAAGGGCCGCGGAGGCGTGTCTGCTTTGTAGAACGTAGAGCATACAACGCGGAGACTGGCAAACAGCGTTCTGCGTTCAGCGGCCATGTTGGGAGTACTGCTGAGTTCAGTCCCCTATGGGTCAGGGACCACGAAGTCCAGAAGGGACGCGTACAGTGGTTCATGACAGCGGTTTTTAGTCCTTTTTAAAGCTGTGGATGTTAGCTGCAAGCAGAAGTTGAAATTTTGTTTCTAGCATAGAATTTGAGGAAGTTATGGACGTTTTAGTGGAGGTTGTTTTTCTGAGACAGGCACAAGAATGGGAAAACAGGGAAGTGCTTTTAAAAGACAAATAGACATTCTTATACTAGATTATGACTATAGAAAAAGAGAATGCCACACATAAATCTCCATCAATCCTGGCCATGGACCCTTCAAGTGGTGGATAATCAATTTTTTTCTGGGATTCAATTTATTTATTCACAACACTAATGATTTATGATTTTAGAAAACAATTGAGAGAAACTTAGCGCAAGAAAACACTCTGACAATTCACAAATACTCCTAACACTACTGGTTCTGAATGCAAGATAGGATTGGTTTAAGACAGGGATTACTATGGACAATACATATGCTAGTGAGACAGTCTTATCTATAGATACTCACTATTTCAAACGGAACCGTCAGGGATTCTGGTCAGGGATTCTGGTTCTGGGAGAGAATGCTGGGCACACCGGATTGGACTGAATCTGCAATGGTTCTGGTCACAGCTCAGCACAGGACTGGATCGGGTCTGCAATGGTTCTCTGGTCACAGCACAGCACAACGGATTGGATCTTTTGGTTCTGGTAATAATTCTTTTAGCGGGAAAGTCGTGACAGCACATCCCGGCTGTTTCTTTTGTTCCCCTTAGATTTTGTGGGATTCTTTCTGGTTCTGGAAACTCAAGGCCTAGTTGAAAATGGTTCAACTAATGGAATGGGCCTTGCTGCTTGCCAAGTTTCTGGAATCTGGAGCAAGGAAAATAGATAGCTCTGCTTCAGGGTGCTTCGCCAGGATCAGGATAGTGGGTGAATCTGGGTGTCCTTTTTAAGTCCTCAACTTTCTTTATTTATTCTTATGACAAAGGGGGTGTGTGCTGGTTTATCTTAAGCGCGACCCCTAGGCAGGCAATCGGCTAGAGTCTCTTCTCTCCCTTGATTGGAGAACAAACCAGGGTGTCACCATGATGATGTGGGTTTATGAGTCAGAGAATCCTCCCCTTGTCCCTTTGAACATAAAATCTACTTTTGGTACAATACATATTTACATGTGTGCAATCTTTATCACAATAACATATATAGATCACATATTTTGTGTAGCAGATACTCCTCCGAACCTCGTCGCTGTCAGATCTTGTGTCTGCTTTTGACAGAATTTTGCCCTTTTTGTCCGGAACACAATATCTAGTTTATCCGAAAATGTGTACAAATGTGCTCATTGCATATGGGCATAAGAGTATGAAGTTTCGTGCTTTTGACATAAATACATTTGGTGTAAAACCATATTTTCTGCTACTACTTCCCAGAACATCTCACAGAGTTCTGGCATCTCTTAAACCGTGCATCCGGAAATCACATTCACAAATGTGTTGTTGACATATTTTTCACAATTTTACACAGTAATCTATCAGTCTTTTAAAAAATAATGTACTTTTGCTTTTGTTAAACAGCAAATGGTGGTTTGTCTCCGCCTCCTTCTTCTCCTGGCAGCTACGAAGCAATCTCCGCCTAGTTTCTTCTGGGAGAGGCCGTTTATGACTCTTCATGCTTTGTATATCCTTTCAGCCAGAGGAAGTCCATTGTCCCCTTCCCCTGCAGCCCAAGTTCTCCTCCCCTGATATAATCATCACAGAGGTGTGATTTCCTGGTGGAGTGAAGCAGAAGGGAGATGCCTGGCCTCCATGGGGAGAAGCTGTGGGAGTGGTTTAATTGCTTTTAGGTAGGCTTAAATTCAATGTCATTTTGTTACATTTTTTCTTGGTTTAAAACAAACTTGCAATTTTCAAATCAAGCAGCTAGAACACTTATTCCAGCTTCTAAACCATGGGGTTTAAATAGTTACAACCTAGGTTACTCTCAATAACAGGTCACTTAGTTTTCAGACATTAGATTTCAGTTGTACAAGTTTAATTCTTATGATGCAAGCTACTGACAGCTGTCATACAGGCGGTCACAGGTACTGGGCCCAGATTTTGACAGGTTTCACAGGCAGGCCCATTTTTGCTGTGAATGTTTTGATGACAAATTTGGCTTTTCTGGACATTGTATGTTCATAATGATTTCTTGAACCAAGTGAATTGTAGCACCCAGCAAGAATATGGGATGTTTGATAGTGTTTTGGACCGGCATTCTGCAGTTTCAGCAACCAGAAAAAAGGATTTAAAAGCAAGGTTTTGGATTTCTTTCAGCAAAGTACTGCTTTTCATGCAGGCTCCCTTTTTATTTGTTGTGAAGCCCAGTGACATGTTTCAGGAGTGCGCTCTCTGTTCCACCCCTGACAACATGCATGGTAGATTTGGCAGCCATCTTTTCGTGTTGTTAAAACGCGATTTCCATAGGTTTTGGCGTGCACAGGAGTTTTGCGGCCGTTTGGATAATTCCGGCAACATCAGCACACAGGGATGCCGCAGGGCAGAGCATAAGTGGGATAGTACATCCCACAAATAGGAAGACGGGCCGGAAGAAAGAAACAAGCAGGATGTTCTACCTGTTTCTGTCTTGCGTTCTGCCTTTCGGGCATCAACTTGTGGTGTCATTCAGCCCTCTGTAGAAAATAACTGTCTTTTTATTTTCGGGCCAGGATGTCTCTAATGACAACTGGTTAAAACGGGTTATGTATTCTATCAGAGTGGCCTTCCCCTGGGTCAAATCCAGAAATTCTAAGTCCCGGGTCTGGGCCTTGTGACGCGTGTCGAAGACTCGGATCATTGTGGCCACCAACAGATCGAAATCGTACAACAACTGACTGTTGTCCTCCAATAAAGGGTTAGCCCAAGCAGCTGCTATACCACTTAGATGGGAGAGAGTGAATGCCGCTTTGGTAGTGGAATCAGAGAAAGCCTGGGGCCAGCACAGGAAGTGCAGTTTACATTGGTTCAGGAAGGTTTGGAATTTTCGGGGGTCACCTTGGAATTTCTCGGGAGCTGCTGGGGGAAAAGGTATTGGGACATAAACGGGATTTGAAGTTGTTGGGGCACTGGGGATAGCAGGCTGGGCTGTGAGGTCACCAAATTCAGGGTCTGGTGGGTCTGGTGGGAGGGCATGCCATTCACTTTGGATGGTATCTAACCGTTGATGTATGGCGGTAGTGGTGGCCATCATGGCAGCCCTCAACACTGTTATTGCCTGGACCAAGGCAGCGGTATCCATAGTCTAGGCAGGGGGTTCTCAGTCTGTCAAAATGGATTCTTGCGTAGACTATGTATACCTCCGTCCCCGAGCACCTGACAGAGAGATTGAACTAAAACTTGCTGTCCGATTATTGGGGCCTCAGGTGGCTGGAACAAAGCACCGGGTCCCCAGGTAGCTGCAATGGAAAACAGGGTATTAGCAGAACAATCACGTGTACAATATGTGTATCTGAATCCAATCAAAAAGTGGGAACTGACACATACCAGTTGGTATGCTGGGGAAGATATGTAAGTGGAGGGAGGTGCAGTCAGGATGCCTGAATAATTGATGCTCAACCCGGACTCCAGACACTACTGGCACTATTCTGCGCCACACAAGGTCCACACCAGATTAGACTACTTCTTTGCGGGTAAGGAAATATCCCATGAATTCTTCACTGCAGAGTATAAAGGGAGGGTTCTATCAGACCATGACCCGCTCCTGCTGCAGTGGCAATATGCACCCTGCACACCCCCAATACCAACATGGAGACTCAAGAGTGAATCACTATACGATGTCTCCTTTTGAGAACATATCAGAGACAGCATTATTGAATATTTCACACAAATCTCTGGTGGTGTGCCCAGCATCGGGACCTTATGGTAGGCCCTCAAAGTGGTCATTAGGGGGCGCCACTATTGCTAAATCAGGTTGCATCCAGGCTATGATTAAAAAAGAGTTGACTTCCACGGAAGAGGACATTCAAAGGTTGTCACAGACCCACAAAGGCCAAGGGGAGGACGTCGCGGAAGTACTGGCGTTTAGGCAGAAATGCATGGAACACTGGGAGTCATTAGGAATGTATAATTACTCGAAATATATTGAAAGGCAGCATGCAGAGGGGGATAAACCGGGCAGGTTGTTGGCATGACTGTACAAACAAGAAGAAAACAGGAGCCCATCCATGCAGTCCATACACAACAGAACACTATGTGTCACACACAAGAGGAAATTAATACTGTCTTTTGAATATTATACTAGGCTTTATACCGAGAGGAGGCCATGACCATTACAACAAATATAGAGGAAGTACTAGGTGAAATTGATCTCCCCCAGCTGGATGCCAAGCAGCATACAGGTTTGTAGAGGTTACGGTAGAGCAAATACAGTGCATAATATGTTCCTTGCCCACGGGCAAAGCCCCTGGCTCGCAATGGTCTACCCAGTGAGTTTTACAAGGAATTCACAGAAGAATTAGCCCAGAACCTCCCAGACGTGTTCATGGAGGCATTTGTGTCTGGGGTTCAGCCGCGCAGCCTAAGGGAATCCATCATTATGCCCCTGTTAAAACCCAATAAATCGCTGTTGGAGTGTGGATCGTATCGACTCCTGCCCATGTTCAATCAGGACAATAAGATATTGATGGCACTGTTAGCCAACATGTCAAAAAAGGTGATTCCGAAGCTGGTGCACCCCGACCAGATGGGCTATGTACCAGGCAAAAGTATGTTCTGGAATGTGTGGCGATGCCATCCCATTATAGATAGTACTGCGGCCTGGGAGACCCCCTTTGCGGTTGCCACGCTGGATGCAATAAAGCCGTTTGATTCAGTTAGATGGGAGTGGCTTTCTGCTACACTGGGAAGATTTGGCTTTGGTCAAGGGTTCATTAGGTGGGTAAAATTGATATACGCTGAACCAATGGCACGGGTCAGGATGGATAAACATATCTCAGATGCTAGGGAGCTCGAGAAGGGCACCAGGCAGGGTTGTCCGCTATCCCCCTTGCTTTACATCCTAGCTCCGGAACCGATTGCGGAATACCTAAGAACAGAATATATCACTGCAGGTATAGTCATTAATGGCGCCCAGCTCTTGATCTCCATGTATGCTGATGATACATTGCTATACATTCAAAATACGGAGGCTAACATGGAACTAATACTAGAGGTCCTGGCGCTTTTTGCTGAGCTTTTGGGTATCACAACTAGTGTGTCAAAATCGTCTTTGTACCCACTAGCAGGCCTCTCCAGAAAGACACTCAATGATCTGCCGGTCCTGGCACTACAATGGAGCGTGGTCTCGTTCAGATACTTAGGGGTACATATTTAACGCGATCCAGTGCTGGAACATGCCCATAACATGGTGAAAGCTCTAAAGGGAGTTGAAAAATCAATGAGATTCTGGAATAAACGTACTCTTTCTTTAATGGGCAGAGCGGCGTTGCTGAAAATGGAGGTCCTCCCACGACTAATTCATTATTTTATAAATGTCCCATACTACATTCCCAAAGCCTTCTTCATGGCTCTCGACACCCTTTGCAGGGTATTCCTATGGGGGAACGGATGGAGCAGGATTGCGTTGGCTTCTCTATGTAGGCCCTACGAAGAAGGGGGCATTAGGATCCCATACTTCGAGTTATACTATGTGGCGGGGCAACTGTAATTCGTAGTGGAATGGCTGGCAGATGACTCTACCGCAGACACAAAGTTACTGCAACCAGCCGTGCTGTGCTTCTTCTTAAAAGAAATCATGTGAAACAAACGGCCCAAGACCGCCAACGCTCACACCTAGTGTCGCTGGGTATTAAAGTATGGGATAGAGCGCACACACTGATAGGGCTTTGGAACCCTGTCTCAGTGAAAATCCCTTTAGCGTCTTTAGTCTCAGCGTTTCTGGGTATACGCACGGTGTGGAAAGAATATGGGATAGCCAAAATAGGAGATGTGCTTCACAGCACTTCATTTGGGCCTTTTGAGGAGTTGGCAGAACGCACTGGCTTACCTCACGGCCAACACTTGCTATATTGCACAATTAGGGAGGAGATCACACGCAGATGGCCCACCTATTGCAAAGTGCTTGATAAACACTCAGCAATTGACACCCTGTATGACATTTCGGAAGGGGGACACGCAACCTCTAGGATATAGGACTTATTGTTAACTGCAGGCTCCCTACTGACCTGGCAGCTAAGCGTAATTGGGAGGAAGATCTAGGAACCCCATTTTCAGATACACACTGGGCTGAGATACCATAATACTGTGTCCAGTAACGCATGGCTACAATTGATGCAATTATTTGTAACACACAGAGCATACATGACCCCATTGAGAATCTCAAAGTTCCTGGGCTCCGTTATGCAACGCTGCCCTAGGTGCGCTGCCACAGACCCTGGTATGCTGCATATGTTCTGGGCATGTCCCAAAGTACAGGAATATCGGGCAGGTGTGAAAGGGAGAATGGATAAAGGAGGGCTCCAGATGAAGGTGATATCTCCTGCTTCTTTTCTGTTAGGATGATTTCTGCACCGCAAGTCCTCTCGATCGTTATATAAAATGAAAGACTCAGCGTACAAACTAGCCAAACACAGAATTGCCATGGCGAGGAAGTCCCCAAAAGGTCCCAGCATAGAAGACTGGTCGCGGGACCTGAAAAAGTGGGTCCTAGCCAAAACAGCTGCTTGGGGGCGGGCGATACGACTGAGCCGGTATGACACTAGCGATGATATCTCAGCTTGAGAACCCTGTAAAAGCAAAAAAACAATGGGACAAGATGGATTAGATAAATACTATTGACGAAATATGATCTGTAAAAAATCCAAATCAACTCCAAAAAAAGGACACAGAACTAGGACATCTCAATAAATATCTGATAAAGTTCGCGGACTGGAGGATCAGAAGAAAATTCCTAAAACTGAGACTGAATGTAACACATACCGGGGAAACCCTTGCAAAAAGAGGGCAGGGGGACCGGGCAATCCAATTATGAAAGATCTGTATAAACCCAGAAGAACAAACTATTAGACATTTACTATTGGATTGTGAAGGAACCTGGCCTGCAAGGGGTATCTGGTTTGGTAAATTTGGGGTTGATTCCCCCCACTACATATCAGAAATGTTCTGGGACTGGATGATCTCTAGACATTCGCCTGGTCTGACAATAGCAGAAATTTGTATGTTGGAAAGCTGCAATATTATTTTCTAAGAATCCAGGAGCCTAAGATGATCTGTAACTAGGGGAAAAGAGTGGGCATGCACATCTAACCTGATTTATTAAATACTGAAATTGGAAATGGAAAGGAAAGGAAAGAGTTATAGCAAAAACTGTTTTAGTTTGAATGGGAAACATTTGAACCTTTCTGAATAATTTTAATTCTACTAAATGTTATGTTATTTTATTGATAGTGGTATATAATTTGTTTCCCCATTGTGTTTAATTTTTTTGGAATCACTGGAAAAGTGGACTATGTATACTGTGGCACTTCCCTCTCTGTTATTTTGTCACTACATTGTTATTACTTTGCTACTACTTTTTCTAAATTCTATTGTAAAAGGTTGGTAAACCAAATACAAATAATTTAAAAAATTTTAAAAAATTAAAAAATATATCTCAGCTTGGAATGCTCTGACATAAACATAATTTGCACCCAAGAACACGGAAGTGGATAGAGAGAACACACCCCAGTAAACATGGCATAGATCAGCTCCGCAGTAGGCAGCATGAACTCATGATTGGTGCTAGTAATTGTCATGCATTCCATACTTCATGACACCTCTGCCTCCAGTACACATTCCTTTCATCATGACACCTCTGCCTCCAGTACACATCACAAACCCGAAGGTACACAGCATACACGTAATGGTCGTGGTCAGCCCTCCAGACATCAACGTGGTTGCCGAGATGCACGGGGTCATCAGCACGTCACAAATCCTGCTGTGAGACAACCCCGGTATTCGTGGTGGCTTCGGCCACGGCTTCAGCCGCATTGGCAGTTACCTTGGAAACTGGGCAACGCTCATGCCGCAAGAGTACGCGGTCACGTGTTAAGGACCAAGTCACGTGATCGCGTTACCTTGGTGACAGATAAAAGAACACCGGTACCTTGAAACTAACACTTCTAAGCTGTGTTCTATCTCAGCGTGTGGCGTTTTGACCTTCATTACCACAAACTACTTCTCTCTTGGATCTTGACCACGGCTCTGCTCCATGGACTCCTCTTTGTTTGATCCACGGTTACATCGACTATGTCCAGGCTTGATTTCTTGAACTGTTATGAACTTGGTACCGATTTACAGACTGCTTTGAAGTGTATCTCCCTTCTGCATTTGGCGCATTGTGAACCGGGACTCTGACCTCGGCTTCTGCTCTCTGGACTGCTTGTGGATTTTCCCTATCCGTTTTACACACACCTGTTCTCAGAGTCTTCCTCTGAGCTCTGTCTGCTGTCACGTTAAGTACTTTCAAGCATCAGGTGTTTCATATGCTGGAACCCCACATATTCATCACCTGGCACCGTCCGGCATCTATCCAGACACTCCTCCAGAAGAATGCCGCTGTGTTGTTCTTAGGGGCATACGTGTTGACTATACAAGTGTCAGTATTTTCTAAGAGCCCTTGTACTAGCACCATCCTCCCCTTATTAACTGTCTTAATTCAGGTCACCTTTCTTTTAACATAAGCATTCAAACCTGTGACATTCCAGGTAAGTAAAGTCACGTTAGTGGCCATGGATACATACTCAATATGTAGAGGCCCCCCGCCCAGGGCCCTTCAGCCACCCCTTCAGAATTCCAGGTCCGCAGGTGATTCGGTGTATCATTGCAACAGAGTGTTTCAGGCGCTAGTTCAGGCACAACATAACCCTCCCCTTAAACTTCCCCAACTGTTCCAACGATGAACAATTGCCCAGCGTTGCCACTCATGCTCGGGCGTATCTGCCTCTCGCAGACACCCCTGGCGCATAAACCAGGGGCTAGTGCGCAGCAAGTGGGCTCAGTAAGAAGTGCCCCATAAAAGAATTTTGTGAGGGCGGGCCTGCCGCCATGGCGGGTCAGTTCTCCTTTTTGAATGGCGATGATCAAGTCGGTAAGCAAACCCGCCTTAGAGAGCTACTCGAAGCATAAGTGGCCATGATTCACAAAACTGCAGCCAAAACATCCACAACCCGCTTAACCCGGGGTCTCTATCCAGTACTCAATAATTGTCTCTGGTCCTACAAGGCGCAGCTACTGTGTGTCTGAATTCAGGCTTGATCCGCCCCACCGCTAACTCCTTTTTTTTTTAAAATGTACGTCATTTATACCACGCAGCCTTGGACCCATGGGCGTTAGGGCGCATACTTAGACACAAACATCAACAGAAAACACTGAAAGAGGAATCATAATGAAGGGCAAGGCGCAAACATCAATTCAAAAAAAGGAATGAACGTCAGAGCAGGATCTATGTGAAGAGCCAGGTCTTCAATTTCTTCTTAAAGCTAGTAAGCAATGTGTGACCTCGCAGGTCTGATGGAAGAGCATTCCAGCCTGCTGAAACTGCTGTAGAAAAGGCTCCCTTTTCCCTCTTTTTAGATTTGCTCCTAGGAATGTTCATTAGGTTCTGGAAGCTAGAACTAAGGGGGCGGTTGTTCGATTTATTCGATATTAGACCTTGAAGGTAGCTCAGCATTAGACCGAGCCTGCATTTCATGGTTATTGTTAGAAGCCGAAACTGGATTCGGAATGCCACGGGAAGCCAGTGCAAAGATCTTCTTGCTTGAGAAACGTGATTGCGGTGGGTCAGTCCAACTACTATTCGGACAGCCCCGTTCTGCACCACTTGGAGCCTATTAGTGATATTCTTGCTACATCCAATAAGAAGGCTGCACAGTAATCCATCTTTGATCCCATAATAGCTCTAGCCAACGTCTCGGCATTAGCTTGAGTGATAAAAGGGCGCAGGTGGGCGAGCAATTTAATAAAGTAAATAGAAGATGAGACCAGACTCTTCACATGAGCTTGCATGTCTAGATGTTGGTCAAATATTACCCCTGGGGTTTTCACTTTCTTCTGTGGTTTAATAACAACATCTCCCAGATGGAATTCAGAGTAACAAGGTCCCAACTTCTTAATCATAGATTGTGTGCCAATCAACATTCATTCAGTTTTGTCCCTGTTAAGGGCTAGATTATTTTCTATCATCCATTCTTCCACTATAGAGTAATGTCACGACCCCCATCCAGAAGACCCCGTGGCAAGCCCATGGGCCAAGAAGGGTCTCCACTAAAACCTGGCATCCTTGGCCTAGGACTTCTTGGGGCCAGTCCTGGCGCCTTTCGCGCCAGGCTCATACTTGATAAAGGACTTGTATTGGGAACTACTTTATTTCAGTGTCAATCAACATGAAGGCATCCACATAGCTTGGCTCCTTGGAACAAAGATATGCGGTATAGTATTTTTGGGTGTGGTACCATAGGAACTACTTTACCTGGACTACTTTCTTGAAGCGATTTAAACCACACCCGTCTGGGATAACACGCTTCGTGTTACTTTGCAATTCTGCAACGTGACGCTCACCGTGTTCAGCTGCACCCGCAAACCTCGGAAGAACAGCATCTTTTAAGGAGAAAAAGGACATCGTTAGCAGCAGCAGCTTACCTGTAATTTCGTTGTTAGCTGTCCACGGCTCTTGAGATCAGCATCCTGGAACCAGCGCTCCTCCCGAACTGACGGATCTGCAAAAAAGGAAGAAACAAGGCATTAGACATTTTTACAATTTCATGAACGGTGCCGAAAAACTTACCTCGCAAGCCTCTCCTCGACCAGCATCGCCTCAGGAATTCCATGCACCGGGTGAGCACTGCGACCTGTGGGAAGACAAGACAACAGGTTAGCAAGAGGCAAGGCATCATAGCGCTGTGCTTAGCGCCTACTCACTGCATCAAGGTGCTCTAAAAACGCCATTACTTACCGGCGAGACCCAATTCAGTATATGCCACATATTGGACTTCCGTGCACCTAAGGAAGAGAAAAGACATTAGTTAAACCAAAAAGGCATGCAAAGACAATAATATAGCACAGCAATAAGACCTACCTGAAAGACTCAAAATGGGCCGGCATCAGTGAAGTAACTCGATCTCATACGCCCACCAAGCACAACGCGCCCCTGCCAAGAAGGCAGGACAGAGAACACACCTGCATTAAAAACAGAACCCTCCCACTGGTCACACCTGGGAACCACAGAGAAGGATACCTGAGTCCCAACTGCTGGGTAGCGTCCCCATGGAACCAGGTGAGCGTAACATGTAAACTTTATTGAGTTCCTCCTCGTCACAGGAATGGGAGCCTGCCAAAGGGACGACACACTGGGTGTCGTCTGCGTATTTGGTAAACAGCACACCCTCTTGTTCTAGGGTGTTAAAAAACGTGGCAGTGAAGATGTTGTAGATACACGGGGACAGGCAGGCCCCCTGGGCCACTCCAAACGATCCTTGGATCCCTTTTACGCCGGTGGTGCATCCTCCTCATCCGGCATGGGGCTTATGACCTTTTGGTCCATCCACATCTGTGCCTCTTCCGGTTGGTCGAAGAACAGGGCGCGATTATTGTGCAGGACTTTCAGTCGAGCAGTGTACATCAACATATTTTTCAAGCCTGCCCTCCTGAGTCGAACGTTTGCTGCTGAAAAGTGGGCTCTGCTCTTCTGTACTTGAAATGGGTAGTCTGGGTAGACAGCCAAGTCTGTTGATGCCCTGTGTAACTTACCCCCTTGCCTGGAGTAGGATAATATCTTTTCCCTGTCTTTGTAATTGAGTACTTCTGCGATTATTGGTCACCGAGGAGTGCCTGGCGGTGGCCTTCTGTTAAGGGCCCTATGCACTCTCTGTATTGTGATGCCCTGCGAGAGGTTCCCAGGACCAATTTCCTGCAGGAGCATATTTTCAATATATGCTGTGGGGTCTGAGCCCTCTTTGCCCTCTGGCAGGCCAACAATACGGATGTTGTTCCTCCTGGCTCTGCCTTCTGCATCCTCCATTCTGTCTTCGAGCAGCTTGGCTTTCTGATGCAAGATGGTAACATCTATGTGTGTCTCCTGGATCTGCATCACGTTTTCTTTTGTTTGTTGCTCCAGATTAGTAGTGCATTCTGCAAGTTTCCATACATCTTGGCGTAACAGGCCCACATCCTCCCTAACTTCCTCTATCTGTGTCCCCAGAGAGGCTTTCAAGTCCACAATGGCGTGTAATACCTGGTTGTGCATCTCACTGTGTGTCCCTTTCTGTCTTGGGTCGCCTCCATCGTCTGCATGGACATCATCTGCTTATTCCTGGTCGTTGTTTGGCTGCGCTTCACCTTGCTGGCCTTAGGAGGCATCCAGACTATTCTAGGTGCTATGTATAATGTAAGGGGTGGTAGATTGAGCCAGTAGCATGAGCTACTCAGCGCCCTATGTGTCCTTCAATGAATGTATGTTGCAGGTCACATAGTTGGAGCGGGACAGTACGTCCCCTCCCCTGCGTTCCTCCTTTGTGCAATGCTCTTGTGCTGTGGGATAAGGGTGCTTCCTTGGCCTTATTCTAAGTTCAGTAGGAACAAGGGCTGCAGCTGACATTCTCACACTGAGCCGTGATTAGCAACAGTGCAGCTGATAGAGTAAGGAATTTACTCTGGGGAAGTTCCTGTTAACCCACTGAGATTGTCTCAGTATATTGTGGTCCTTTGTTCAGCGCGACACACTCTCTTGGGGGGGCTTCTCCCCCCATGTTCTTGCACCTAACCCTCTCTGCACCTTGGAGTGCCAGTTGCATGGCGCCACCTCCCCTTTACTGCAGTCTTCACACACGCGAGGAACCCCCTCTAGAATTATCGGGCCCTCGAATGTGCCAGCACTCTTTTTTCTGGCTGGAATCTTGGTCTCGGAGCGGGGATGCCAGTGCGCGCCTCTTACTGGGTAATGGCCAGGGGGCAGTCCTCCCCCACCACAGGGATCTTCGTCTCGGAGCATGGGTGCAGGCGCGGGCTCCACACCGGTTAACAGCAGTTCCTGGGCGCTCGCAGCTGCACACCGACACCAGCTGTGAGGATCCGTCCTGTTATGCAACACACCAGCTCGTCTCTCACCGTGTCAAATTCTCAGGTGCCATCTTGGGTCTGTTATTGTCAGCAGCTCTCGACATATGTGTAGCTTCGTTCTGGCAAATCCTCCTGATTTTAACTCTGGAATTTCGCCTGGGCGCGCCCACAATGATTACGGCCTTGTTGTTAAAGTTTGAAGCAGAATGAGTGCAGGGAACCAGTCTTTTTCGTCGGATCTACTTCAGATCAGGCGGGAGCTCAGCTCAGGAGTCAGCCACGCCTCTGTTTCTCTTTTTTATTAGAAGGGCAATATCAGGCCAGATGTCCAGACTGTCCACATGAGAAACATACTAATGGGATAGGGTTTTGGGGTCTTACATTTTCAGTTCTTATCTCACTTTTGCCTATTCCGTGACTTTTCTCTGCCTTAAAGATACTTTTATCAGGGTCTTGGGTACATTATCTTGATTTCTTTCTTTAGAAGGAGGACCCTTGGGAAATCCCTTCAAATCTCTTTTACTCTCTTCTACTTTATGATTTTTTCAAACATGATGGTTGGCTTCTATAAAATTTGGAGTTGTTTCAATAACTAAAGTTAGCTTTCTGTAAATAGGGAGGTACATCATTCACAAACTGTTCTATTTGATATAATACTCAGAAGTTTTTGTTTATAAAGATTTTCATTTTTCCCTACCTTTTTCAATAACCGTTCTTTGATTTCAATAAAAGGGGTTGTTCTGGTAGGATTTAACAGCTTATATGAGTTTTGTATTTCCCCTCTCAATAAAGTAGCTAGATAGCAAGTTTTCAAGTCATCTGCCCAGTGGAAATGTTGGTCCAACCGTTCAAAATTAACAAAGAAATTCCACAGGTCATCTTCTCTATAGGGCTGTAAAATCCCCTGCAGAAAAACAGGTTGTTGTGAGGCTACAATAAATCTATTCAAGCTTTCTTGGAATGTATTTTCTGCTTGAATTTGGTGGGCGGTTAACTGAGTCACTAAACCTTCTAGTGTCATTATCTCGCCGGTTATCTTAATATTATCTTCTTCAATAAAAGAATATACTATATCCAAATCTCCAGTTGGATGGAGGAAGAAGGGAAATTCTTCACCTTCTATTTCAACTGATTGAGCTACCTCTATCAGTTCTTCTATGTCCAACGCGGGAACAGGCCTTAATAATTAAGCCTGTTTTCTCAATGTTGGAGTAGATCTTCTAAGGCTGGGAAGAACGCTAATAGGCGGATTAAAAGTCGGATCTATTTCTGGATTCATGACTAGCTTTATCTTGCTGTACCATTTTATATTATAATCAGATACTTTAAGGCTATCTTACAACAGTTGACTATGAAATAAATGTTTTTGCTGATGTACTAGAAAAGCAAATTTAGTTAGGATCTTTTGTTTAATTCTTAAAATTGGGTCATGAGGATTCATCGCAAATGCACAATCCTACGGCTCTATTTGTTGAATGATGAATTTCATTAGGGTTTAAGGATGTTAGTATTAGGTTCCCAGTTTGTATCAACCAGTTCAACATCCCATTCTGACACCATATGGGATTGGTCAGCAATGAGAGGCAGACACAAAGTTGAAGTATTCTCAATATTTGACATTTCATTAATATTAAAAGGATTTGTAAAAAGGCTGTAACGCTCACCTGATTCCCGTAGAGGCGCCGGTCTTGACTGGGCGTATACCGTATCTTCAAAGGTGATGTGTAACACACGGCTGGCTCTTTGGGCTGGACCTCTGTGCACTGTATGTCTGACTCGAAGGGTAAGATGTCTGCAGATAGGAAATATGGGATTAAGGAACTGGGTTATTGAATGTCTCTCTCTTCTTCCCTTTCTCTTCGCCTGTAGAACCCCAAAGGTTAACGCTCTCACCTTAGGTAAGTGAACGCCGTGCTCTCCATCTGCCTCGGGGCAGGGTGCTGTAACCAGTTTCTTCACTGGATAAGGGGAGCAGGCCTCTTGACTTCAGAGGACTGCTGTCCGTCGTTTACTGCACGAACGGTAAGTTTCGAGTAATTCTAATGTCTTTAAAGTCTTTAGTAATGATGTTTCTTGTTTTGCAGGGTTCCGGCGATGGCGGATGACGGGCTGAAGTGAGTTGAAGATGGAGCCCGTGTGATGAATAGAAGCGCCTGGAAGCACGTAAGTAAGCGCTTGTTGCCTGCTTCACGATGCGCTCTAACTGTCTTTTTATTTTGCAGGTACAAGTTCGGAGCGGCTGCAGGGTGCCAGAATACCCACTGGGTTAGATGTGGAAAGGAGTAATGGCACGTGAGTATTAAAGTTCCCCAATGTCTTTAAACGCACCTTGTTTTGTCTTTCAGATGCCGGAATGCAGCGTGAAGACCTCCGGAGCGCACGAAGAGTAGGTAAGCCTTTGTCTTTCAGATGCCGGAATGCAGCGCGAGGCGTTGGTGACAGCCGATGGACCAGGTAAGTGAAGAGCTGTCACTGAAGACCGTAATGCTAACCTGTTCTTTCTTGTCTTTATAGGTGTTGCTGAAGACTGGATTCAGGATGGTAAGCCTTTTTCCTTAGGCCCAGGATCAGATGCAGAAGACACGATGAGCGTTCTGCTGCAGAGGATGCAGAATAACGCAAAGCAAGATTCATCCATCGGGTATGGTTTAAATAGCCTCCTGTAGTGCTTAGGTGTCTCCTTCCACAGCCACGCCTAGGTAAGAAAAGAGTTCCTGCTTTCCAGAAGAGTTCCAGTGTTCTGAATCTAGGAAGTGGCTCCTGCCCCACCCAACAGGAAAAGTAGTTTCAAACAGAAGAGGATCAGAGGCTCAACTGGCAGGCAAGTAAGCAGCATGGTCTGCTGCAGGTAAGTCCACCCAAGCATTATGAGCCCGGCGCTTCCAGCGCTGGGACTGGGCATATTTATGAGCCTGGTGCCACTGGTGCCAGGACTGGGTCCAAAAGGTCCCAATTGGGACTGGTTGGCACTCGGAACCTGGGTTATGGATCTGCTTCCAAGGGAGTTGGAAAAACCCTGACCTTTTGGAAGCAGAGATCATGACAGTACCCCCCCTCAAGGCCCCTCCCAAACCGGGCTTCTCCGGGGGTTTTGGCTTGTCAGGAAATGTTCGGTGAAATCTTTTGATTAGGCGAGGAGCGTGGACATATTCAGCAGGTTCCCAGGATCTCTCTTGGGGGCCGTAGCCTTTCCAGTCAATTAGGTAAAATAGTTTAGATTTGGAGATCTTGGAGTCCAGAATGCTTTTGACTTCAAACTCGAGTTCTCCATCAACTAGGATAGGTTTTGGAGATTTAGTTAGTCGGGTTTGAGGTTGGACGGGTTTTAATAGAGAGACGTGGAAGACCGGATGTATCTTCATGTGCGGGGGCAAGTCCAACTTGACCGCTACTGGGTTTACTATGGTAGTGATGGAATAGGGACCAAGGTATCTTGGGTTGAATGTGCGTGGCCCTTTTAGAGGTAGATATTTGGTGGATAACCAGACTTGATCCCCTACTTGATATTGAGGGGCTTCCTTCCGATGTTGATCTGCTCCTTTCTTGTATTGTTCTTTAGCCCTTTGAAGGTGAGAAACAGCTTCCTTAAAGGCTTGGTTGATTGTAGAATGCAGGTAGTCTACTGCTGGTGTTTCAAGATCTTGGAGGGGATCCAACTCCGAGGTTCGAGGGTGACTGCCGTACAAAAGAAAAAACGGGGTTTTCCCAGTTCCCGAATGGACAGAGTTATTGTAGGCATATTCGGCTATCCAAAGGATGTCTTTCCAAGTTTTTTCAGTTTGTTGCAGCATGCAGCGTAAATACTGTTCCAGAGTTTGATTGGTCCTCTCGGTTTGTCCGTCGGTCTGAGGTTGGTGACTGGTCGATAGTCTCACATCAATTTGAGCCGACCGACAGCAACTTCGCCAAAAATGAGAAATAAATTGACTACCTCGATCCGAAATTAGAACCGAAGGAAAACCGTGCAGTCGGACGATGTTTTCGAGAAATTCTCGGGCCAGAGTTGCTGCTGTTGGCAAGCCTTTGAGCGGAATGAAATGCGCCATCTTGGAGAATAAGTCCACGATTACTAGAATCGTATTGTATCCGGAGCATGGAGGTAGATCGGTGATGAAGTCCATAGAAAGCGTATGCCAAGGGCGAGGTGGGATGTCAATAGGGCGTAAGAGGCCTGCTGGTCTTTCCTTTTGACTCTTGTTTTGGGCGCATACTCCACAGGACATTATAAAGTCTCTGATATCTTTTTTCCAAGACGGCCACCAGAAGTAGCGCTTGATCTTTTCTGAGGTCTTCGCCATACCGGGATGTCCTTCCATTAAAGAATCGTGATAACAAGAGATTACTTTTTTCTGTAAATCTGTGCTGGGTAGGTATAATCGTTCTTGGAAATACAATAAGTTGTCCTTTACTGCAAAGTCCTTTCCCTGCAGATGCCAATTCTGTATGTCTGCTGGAGTTACAAGTTGCCTGGCTTTATCCTTAACTTCCTCTATGGATTCTGTGGCGATTACACCCAGAATTCTTTGTTCGGGAATGATTGGTACAGGTTTAGGGTTGATCAAGTGTTCTTCCACTCCCATCCGAGAAAGGGCATCAGCTTTACCGTTCTTTGTACCAGGTCGATAGGTAATTATGAAGTCAAACTCGGCAAAGAATAATGCCCAACGGAGTTGTCTAGAGGATTGGGCTTTTGCGGTTTTCAAATATTGCAGGTTTCGGTGATCCGTAATCACAGTAACGGTGTGTCGGGCCCCCAGCAGATAATGCCGCCAAGCCTTAAAGGCAGACTTGATAGCCAGAAGTTCCTTGTCAGTAATCGTGTAATTGATTTCAGGAGGCGAGAATTTGCGGGACCAAAATGCCACGGGATGCAACTGATTGGTTACCGGGTCCTTTTGTGATAGAACTGCCCCCATGGCAAGGCTTGAAGCATCAGTTTCCACGATGTAGGGGAGTTCGGGGCGAGGGTGTTTTAAGATTGGTGCAGAGATAAATTTAGTCTTCAAATCCTGGAAAGCTTGTTCCGCCTCGGTAGACCATTCAAAACGTTTGTTTTTCTTTAACAAGGCAGTGATGGGCTGGACTATTCGAGAGAATTCGGGGATAAACCTGCGGTAAAAGTTAGCGAAGCCTAACATGCTTTGCACACCTTTTATGGAGGATGGTGATGGCCATTTGAGAACTGCATCGACCTTCTTTGAATCCATACACACTCCGCCAGGTGATAATATGAATCCCAAGAATTCAACTTCAGTCACGTTGAAAACACATTTTTCCAACTTAGCGAAAAGTTTGTGTTGACGCAATCTTTCGAGGACCATTTTCACGTGTTTCCGATGTTCCGATTCCGATGAAGAATAAACGAGGATGTCGTCAATGTAAACAACAACACACACATCTATGAGCTCTCTGAGGACATCGTTCATAAAATATTGAAAGGCGGCCGGGGCATTGCAAAGTCCGAAGGGCATGACCTGATATTCAAATAGCCCATACTTGGTACAGAAGGCCGTCTTCCATTCATCGCCCTCTTTTACTCGTACCAAGTGGTAAGCTCCTCTAAGATCAGGCTTTGTATATATGCATGCTTTTCTGACTTGGTCCAGGAGTTCAGGGATCAAAGGTAACGGATATCTATTCTTAACGGTGATCTGGTTCAGGGAGCGATAATCTATACAAGTTCTAAGGTCTCCTTCCTTTTTTGGAACGAAGAACAAAGCTGAAGAAGCAGGGGACTTGGAAGGACGAATAAACCCATTTGCCAGGTATTGATCCAGGTATTGTCGAAGGTGAAGGTTCTCAGGCTCGGTGAGGGCATAAATTCTACTACAAGGAGGAGTAGATCCAGGTATCAGGTCTATCTGGCAGTCATAAGACCTATGAGGAGGTAGAGAGTTAGCCTGATCCTTCCGGAAAACATCTTGGTATTCTAGGTATTCGGGAGGTAACTGGGGAGTCTCTGAAGAAATTGCTGCCAGTGCAACACCAGGTGGAGGGTGACAAGTAGAGACACATTCTGGAAACTGGACCGTTCTTGCTCGCCAATCGATCAGAGGATTGTGTTTCTCTAACCAAGGTATTCCTAGAATAATCTGAAACTGAGGGGCCTTGATCACATCGAACACGATCTTCTCATGGTGTCCATCTTGACTTACTAGCGTCACCTCTTGAGTGGTATGCGTTACTGGCCCGGAGGCTATCTCCGTACCATCCACCGTAGTAATGACGTCCTTTACAGCCTTGGGACAAAGAGTTAGATTCATCCTCAAAACCATTTCATGATCCACATAATTGCCGATGGCACCGCTGTCGACGTAAGCTTCAATTGCATGTAATCGATCCGGATTATCAGGGCTAATGAGGACCATAGGTATCACGAAATGCGAGGTCACGGAACTGGTTTTCACGCTCGGCAAGAGGACCTCTATTCTTGTCGGGCGAGGTCGTTTCCCTGCTCAGAGTTTGTAAGTTTGGTAACTGCAGCTCCTACTGCCTTCTTGGCAGGTTTCACCGGACAGTCTCGAAGAAAGTGCCCTGAGTTTCCGCAATAGAGGCATAATTGCAACTGTTTTCTCCTTTCCCGCTCCTTTTGTGTTAGAGGACCTTTCAGACCCCCTATTTGCATGGGTTCCCCGGAGTCTACTCCTTTGGAAGGAGTTGGCGGTTTGGAAAATACTCGAGCATCAAACTTGGAACGATCGGCCTTCCTGTTCTGCAGTCTGTGATCTATTTGAACGACTAAGTCTATATAGTCCGAACAATCTTGTGGGGGATTCACTACTTGGGCTAACACATCTTTGAACTCTCCACGTAGACCTCTATAAAACAGCGTAATCCTTTTGTCCTCAGGCCATTGAGTTTCCACTATCAGTCTGTTGAAAGACGCAATATAAGCCAAAAGGTCTTGATTACCTTGTCGCAACGAAAGAAGCTCATTGTCCAAGGCCTGCCCCTGTGAATGTCTTGCGAACAGTTTTTCCATACTGAGCTGAAAAGCTTGAAAATCATGGAGGACCGGATCATCTTGATTTACTAGAGGGATCGACCAGTCTGCCGCATTGCCACTAAGGTACGAAAGCACGAAAGCTACTTTAGCTTGATCAGTTGGAAAGGCTGCTGGCCGGCATAAGAAATGCAACCGGCACTGATTGATAAATACTGCAAACCTCTTTTGGTCACCAGAAAATCGTTCGGGCGGAGCCAGAGGTACATTCCCAGGTAGGTTGATCTGCACTGGATTCATAGAGGATGTAGAAGGAAGATTTCCCCCAGATGCGGGTAACGGGGTCTGTCCGGCTTGTGACTGTAGCAATTGTCTAGCGAGATCATCTGTTCGCTCCTTGGAAATAATCAGTTCCCTTCTTAGAGCGTTCGTTTCCTGACGGGCTGCATGCACTTCTGCCCTTAGTTCCCCAAGTAACTGGGCTAGCTGGTCGGTATCCGAGGTTTCCATAGCGCCTGGACGGGAGTTTTGTGGTAGGCTTTGCGTTCTGTAACGCTCACCTGATTCCCGTAGAGGTGCCGGTCTTGACTGGGCGTATACCGTATCTTCAAAGGTGATGTGTAACACACGGCTGGCTCTTTGGGCTGGACCTCTGTGCACTGTATGTCTGACTCGAAGGGTAAGATGTCTGCAGATAGGAAATATGGGATTAAGGAACTGGGTTATTGAATGTCTCTCTCTTCTTCCCTTTCTCTTCTCCTGTAGAACCCCAAAGGTTAACGCTCTCACCTTAGGTAAGTGAACGCCGTGCTCTCCATCTGCCTCGGGGCAGGGTGCTGTAACCAGTTTCTTCACTGGATAAGGGGAGCAGGCCTCTTGACTTCAGAGGACTGCTGTCCGTCGTTTACTGCACGAACGGTAAGTTTCGAGTAATTCTAATGTCTTTAAAGTCTTTAGTAATGATGTTTCTTGTTTTGCAGGTTTCCGGCGATGGCGGATGACGGGCTGAAGTGAGTTGAAGATGGAGCCCGTGTGATGAATAGAAGCGCCTGGAAGCACGTAAGTAAGCGCTTGTTGCCTGCTTCACGATGCGCTCTAACTGTCTTTTTATTTTGCAGGTACAAGTTCGGAGCGGCTGCAGGGTGCCAGAATACCCACTGGGTTAGATGTGGAAAGGAGTAATGGCACGTGAGTATTAAAGTTCCCCAATGTCTTTAAACGCACCTTGTTTTGTCTTTCAGATGCCGGAATGCAGTGCGAAGACCTCCGGAGCGCACGAAGAGTAGGTAAGCCTTTGTCTTTCAGATGCCGGAATGCAGCGCGAGGCGTTGGTGACAGCCGATGGACCAGGTAAGTGAAGAGCTGTCACTGAAGACCGTAATGCTAACCTGTTCTTTCTTGTCTTTATAGGTGTTGCTGAAGACTGGATTCAGGATGGTAAGCCTTTTTCCTTAGGCCCAGGATCAGATGCAGAAGACACGATGAGCGTTCTGCTGCAGAGGATGCAGAATGACGCAAAGCAAGATTCATCCATTGGGTGTGGTTTAAATAGCCTCCTGTAGTGCTTAGGTGTCTCCTTCCACAGCCACGCCTAGGTAAGAAAAGAGTTCCTGCTTTCCAGAAGAGTTCCAGTGTTCTGAATCTAGGGAGTGGCTCCTGCCCCACCCAACAGGAAAAGTAGTTCCAAACAGAAGAGGATCAGAGGCTCAACTGGCAGGCAAGTAAGCAGCATGGTCTGCTGCAGGTAAGTCCACCCAAGCATTATGAGCCCGGCGCTTCCAGCGCTGGGACTGGGCATATTTATGAGCCTGGTGCCACTGGCGCCAGGACTGGGTCCAAAAGGTCCCAATTGGGACTGGTTGGCACTCGGAACCTGGGTTATGGATCTGCTTCCAAGGGAGTTGGGAAAACCCTGACCTTTTGGAAGCAGAGATCATGACAAAGGCCTATCTTGTCCTAACCAAAGGAGAATGTCCCTTCCTATGAAAACAAAACTAAAATAAGTTTCCAACCAATTTTGGATTTCCTTGTTTACTCCCTTGCCAGAAATTCCTCAAAATGAAATGTCCAAGTTCAAACAAGACTCAACAAAAGAAAACCTCCTGTCCTCCCTTTGGTTAACATAGATCCCCTGGTGTACTCTCATGCCAGGCATATTTTCCCAAAGAAGGTCCAACAATAAACTTTGGATATCCTGGTTTACTCTCCTGCCAGGAATATCCCCCTCTTCACTCATACAGACTCCTGGTGTACTCTCCTGCCAGGTATCTTTCTCACAAATGTCCCAATACCTGATACTCGTATCAGGCCTCTTCACAACATTCACATTTCTCTTAAAGGTTTTCACAGTTGTATTTCTACAGAAGCACAACCTTGTTGACTTCAGTAAGCACTTGCATTACTTTGCAGCACGCTGATATCTTCAAAAAAAGAGTTTGCTCAAGCTCCCCCTGTCAACCTCTTTTACAGTGTCTCTTGGCAACGCCTGTTCCAGGTTTCCCCCAACTGACATCTCATGTCAGGAGAATTGTACAATTGCTGCCCTTCTTGTTCTTTTTACATTGGCTTATAGCACTGCAGGTTCCAGGTTTCCCCCAACTGGCATTTCGTGTCAGGAGAATTGCACCAGGTTTGCCCTCTTACTCTCTTTTCACAATAGTTTTTGGCTTAAGACAATGCTGGTTTCAAGTTCCCCCAACTGACATTTCATGTAATTCTTTTAAAACATTTTTTTATTTGTTTAGTTGAATAAACAACTTTTCAAATATTTTTTAAATTCTCATTCACATATTACAATGGCATTTATACAAAATCACAATATGGATGCATAAGTCATAAAACTGATAAGGAAAACTTAACTTAAAAAAGAACAAACCAACAGTGAGTACACAGAACCATTGCACAAATGAAGTCCAGCCGCGATATTAACATTCTTTACAAGCAGGTCAAATCATTTGTAAGTATTGCAGTATGGCTATTTGCACAGCTAAACGTGGATTTGAAAATAGGAATTGCCATATTTGGTCACTCCTCATATAGCTGTGTAAGGGATTTCAATCAGGCACACACCCAAGTCTCGCCTAGCATGTAGTGTGCAAATGAAACCCTTATTTTATTTTTGTCTATAAGTTCAATATTCTGAATGATATACCACTCATTTCACACCTTTCTCAAAATACCCCCCAGGTCACTCTGAACCAGGAATCAGGCTAGGTTGTAAAGGTAAAGATGTATTTATTTATTTAATATTCAATCACACATAGGTTTAATATAGATATATATGGGTCAGCAATCACCCAAAGGGTGACAATACAATTCAGAAACAGGCAAAGCAATTGAATTCACTTATAAGGAGGCAAAATAGAAAACACAGGGAAAAAGAACAGTTTGTTTTACACACAGATAGCGTTTAGGTTAATGTTCCCCCTGCAAAGTTTTGTTTAAATACAAATGAGCAATCCTACACCAATGTGAGTAATCAACAGATTTTCAGGAATGAAATACAATGTCTAGAGTTATAGGCAATCCTCCTTCCCAACAAGAGAGAAAACCTTATTTTGGCAAATGACACTTTGAAAATGACAGGTGACAATGGCTTTGTGAAATATTGCAAAAGGGTGCAAAAATGCTTAAATGGATAGAAATTCTATGAAAAAGCAACACTAATCAGGTCCTAACATACATGAGCTATAATATAAACAACAATACACTCTTAAGATTAGGATGGGATGGAAAAAGCACTTTGAAATGGGGAATTGACATGTGCAAACTTAGGAATTTTGCAAATTCCCGGCAAACTTTTATTATGCAATATTGAAGGAAAACTGGTCAAATACACTGTTCCGCGATGCAGTTTTTAGTTGTGGAGATAGCTAAGGATGTTAGGTATCAGTGAGAGTTGAAATTTTGTTTCTATCTTTAAGAACTGAGGGAGTTATAGAGGTTTTAGTGAGAGGTATTTTTGCAAAATAGGGGCGAAAATGACACCAGAAATGTGCTTTTGAAAATGACAGATGGGTTTGATTGCACTATATTATGACTATGAAAAAAGCGAATGCCACAGATGGATCTTACAGTCACGTGATCAGCATAACCCGCCCTGTTGTGGATACTCTACTTCTTCCTGGTATTTACTTTAGATATCCAGAATCACTTTGGAGTTATGGTTTTGAAACACAGGTGAGACGATCAGCGCAAGAAGGATTCTAACAATACTGGAGTTCTGAAGTAAAGATGGGATGGGTTGAGATAGGGATAATACAATGCAGCTATACTATGGGTCACTGTTCTTCCTGTTAATACTTACAGAAGAAGTTAAATTTGACCGTCAGCTCTGCTCAATGAATTGGATCTGGTCTACCGGCAGCAGGGCACCTCTATCGGAATTGGATCAGCAAGGCGGTTCTGGTCAATTTGGACTGCACGTCAGCCTGGATTTGGAAGGGCCCCTTCCGGTTACTGGACACGGTAGATAGCCTGCATGCAAGTTTTCAGCGGGCCTTCAAGTTTGGGATGTTTGCAATTGGATCAGGCTAGAAATAATTTTGCAATGCTAGAGTCTGGATTCTGCAAAGAAATCTGGATCTTTCAAAGAATTCTGGAGTCAGCTACAAGTTGAAAAGTTCTGCAATAAGGTGCTGCGCGGACACCTGGATGGGTTCTGGAATCAGTTTGTTCGGGAAGCAGTGTGTCTCTTTGTGTAGTAAAACTTCTATATTTATACATTACAAATGCCAACCCTCAGTTTATGGTGTGGGCAGAACTTCAAAACACACACCAGGTCTGTGAGTGGCTACTGGCGTGTGCTTGTCCTGGTTGGCAGTCTAAACAGAGCTGTCATCTTATGACAGGATTTATAAACTCCCACCTGGATTTTTACCCAAAACATACCTTTGCACAAATGTACATTTCTACCATTATGTACCCTCATAAAATTGGACACACATACTTTATATTTGATTGTCTACATTTACATTCACTTCCCATCTTTTTGAGAGCTGTATTGGTCATTCTGTGGATTTTTATCAATTTTACCCATAACACTTTGGATTAATCATTTGTAATTTGATACATCTCTGGGCACATATCAGTGGATTGTGTACCTACAATTGTAAGTTTGTGACTTTAATAGTTTTGCCACAATCAAATATTTTCCATAACTTTGGTTCCTGACATGGTACGAGAGTCCTTAATGTCTTCAAATCACAAGGCGGAAATTAATTTAATGTCTACCAAGTTTCAGATTTCTCCCTGATTTGTTCAGTTAAAGAGTTTTCCATTTTTAATCAAAATAAGAATTTCCCAGCAAAGTCCTCCTTGGTAACCTCCCCCTTTCAGGCAGCAGCTGTCCAGTCCTTTGAAGCTCACTGAGAAACCTCCTCCACATCCTGTCCCTCCTTGCAGAGGTCATTGCATCAGCCTGTCCTTTGTTCTTTGCTTAGCCAGTTAACCAGCAGAAGAATGTCTAATGTGGCCCCATTGTGTGGCTGGTTGGGATTATGCGGGAACCATTAACACCCATTAGCCTTCCTGTTCTCAAGGAAATGTCAAGCAGAGATGTCAGTTTTCCCAGTCCAGGCTAGCAGATCAGAATTACATAGTGGATTGGTCCCAGACTGGGCCCTTTGACCTTAAAGTCTTTTCATTTCCATATAAAATAGAAGCACAGTTTATAAAGGATTTTAAACATTTTAAAAGAATTAGCCCTTCACCAACATGCTTGAAATAGTGGATTTTGCCATTTTTCAGGACAAAGAAAGTACATTAAGCTGGGTATAATAGCCAATTTCTTTAGGCGGCTGTCAGGCAGTGATGCCTGGATTCCTCTGACTGCCTGGAGAATCCATGGTTTCAGCACCCTCTCCTTTCAATAATTAACTGGGGAAAATGACTGAATTTAGCGCCAAAACAGCACTTTGAAGATTGCCATTGATGAGGAAACTATATTTAATGGCATTTTCAGATTTTAGCCCTTCTGTGGCCTTATTTCCAGTGATAGTGACAGATGACAGATGAGAGCAGCGATTCCTGTTTTTACAACAACTTTGCCTGTGCATGTGGCAGGGTGTGCAGCTCTTTGGTGTTTTATGCACCATGCTCAATTTTTCAGATTTGGTGCACACGGGGTTATTTCCTCAATTGTTGACAGTTTTCTTTCCCCATTGGCAAAGGGGTACAGTGTGGCGCATTGGCATGGATGAAAATACTCCACATATCCCCCCCCCCGACTCCCTCGTGACATCCGGTCATGTAACAGTTGGGCAAGTGGGATTATTTTTCTTTCGGTCCATGTGAAAAATCTGGTTGCTTCTCCCATTAGCGATAGATGTAACACGCTCTCCTTGCTGGTTCTGGTTGGGAGTTGTTAGGGAGAATTCTCCTTCTAGGGCTAGGTTCCCTGACCTAGTGAGTCCCCCAGCAGCTTTGCTGGATTTCTGGAGTTTATTTTTCCCACCTGGTAAGAGTGTACATCCCTTTCCCACTCTTACATGTGTTTTGGCCTATGTGTTTTTACTCATTGTGTGATCTTGGGCACTGGAGCACACCACTCCAGGTGCCCCTGTTCTTGTACGGGTTACACAGTACCTTCAGTGTAGTAATCCAGGGTTGTCTTTAAGACTTCCCTCTGACTCCATTTCGCTGGGGCTGACTACTGTCCCCCAGAGAAAGGTAAAGTTGTCATTTACTTTACATAGTCATTTTTACCACAGACCCAGTACACCCCATCTTACATGGAGTACTGGAAGGGGCTAATCTGTACCCCTTTTCTGTCTGTACCTCCCTGAGCATTGTTTTGCTCTTTTAAGATTTAGACTTGGCTGGTGGCAGTGGTATCTACCCTAACTTTTCTATCGCGATTATGTTAGATAAACGTGGTACTGTTCTTGGCTATTATATTAGCCTCGAACATAAACCCGCTTGACCAAATCATCTTTATTTTGGCTCCGGCTGGGTTTATTTGCCATTTCTTTTTGTTAAAGTCCTTCTTGTGTTTTACTTTGCGTGGCAAACTAGGTTCGACTTCTTTGTTCACCGTCTTTTGGCGGGCTTCTACAGAGAAGCCCTCCTCTTGGCACCTGGGTGTCTAGGTAGACTGAATGTGGGGAAAGGGTGTAGTCACCCCCTGCACAGGGTGTCCTAGGAAACCCAATTCGCACTTGCCATGATTGGCTGAGGTGGTTGTCCCTGCTGGACAACCCCCCTGCTGCGTGATTGACAGCCAGGCTGTGTGAATGGGGGTTTTGTGCATAAAACGCAGGTCTCTTGGGCTAGAAGTTAGAGTCGCCTCTGGAATTACAAGGAACCGAAGAGAAGCAGAGAGAACGACGGCTGCTGCAACTACCCCGTCCTGGTGAAGCCCTGCTGCAGGCCTGAGCTATCTTCCCTTCAACGACTAAGAGGAGATCCAGTCCGGAGTCTTCTTCCCTTGAGCATGGTGGGGATAACCAGCTCATCTTCTTCAGCCAGAGATCTCCGCCATGGTCGAAATCGATGCACACTGCTGTAGTGGTCCGGGTAGCCACCTGCTGAGCCTCTCCTGTTTTTAAGGAGCACACCTTTCTTGTTGTCGCTGCTGCTGGCTTCATCCCTGTGTGGTGCAGACCCCCTTCAGACGTCCTCCTTCACAACGAAGCTCCAGGAATCGTTGCTCTGCAGGAAACCAACAGGAACAACTGCCAAGGCACCAGCTGCATCATTGGAACAAGGTACTGTGCTCTACTCGAGGAAACTGGGTGAATCCCTTTTCTTCATCCTCAAGGCTCGTCCTTGTCTTCCCTCCTTCTTATAACTTTTGCTTCCGAACATTGACAATATCCAAGTACATTTGGGCTATGCTGAATCGTGAACTGTCTAACGGTGTGATCTTCGGCACAGGTCTCCGGTGTCACTTAAACCTGGCTCCGACCCTTTGACTTTTGAACTCCTGTTCCTGAGTGTTTCTCGATACTGTCTGCCTAACCTAAATATTGCCTGTGATTTTTGCCTCCAACTCCCTCTGGGAACCTCAGGTGCTAAGTGTGCTTTTGCCCAGGTAGCATTTCATGTCACGGATACGCGTTTATTGAGTAGACCGAACTGTCAAAAAGTCATTGGAAGCGTATCCACGGTATCGTGTTTTGTTCATAACACTGGTTCATTCAAACACAGGGTACTTACCTTGAGACATACTGTACAAAGTGAATTGGTTAGTTGTAGTATATTTAACGTGTGGTTTTGTTTAAAGTTTAATAGAGGTGTTGTGAATATAACTGATGGTTTAAAAATAAATGTACTTATATTGTTTACCTGAAACCTTGAGTCAGTGTTTGCTTGAGTCACAGTAATTGTGGTCCCTTTGTGTAATCTCTGCTACTGCTCATATACTCTTGAGATAAGCCTGGCTGCTCTGCTACTGCTACCACTATAACTTAGTAGTACAGGCTTGTACCAAAGGTATACTTGTATTGCCACCTGTGGTCTTAATTGTGTGTAGTGGACCCTAAGGGCACTGCGCAGGATTCTGCCTAACAGGAGATCGGAGCCACACTCCGGGCTCTTGGTTCTTTTTCCTTTCCGGTCCCAGAGGAGTCCTCCTTGGTGATTAGCTGAGTTTTAGTTCCAGTGCTAGGAAACCGAACATAGCATGGTTATGGAAGTTTCCCCACTACTACTCCCTGAGGGTGTAGTGGGGCAGATGCATGCATTGAATACAATTTACAATATTCCCCGCCAATATTTAATACTGGTCTTAGCACTCTTTCCTTGTACGTACTCCATGAACATTTAATAATCCTTTTGTGTCTCCGGATTGTCCCCTTCTAGGTTTCCGGTCGGCTCTTCTATTTGCCGCAAAGTATGCCTGGGATGGCAACTCTTCAGCTGGTTTATGTGGACCCACTTGTCTTCCACCTCTATCAAATTACCCTTGGGGATGTGTATTTTGTAGGCGACTGGTGAGATTCTGTCCACAATTTCAAAAGGACCCCGCCAACTTGGGAGGAATTTGCGCTCTTTGGCTTGGTTCCTTTGGAAATTGTACAAGTAGACCCGGTCTCCTTCTTGATATTCCTTTTTAGTTGTCTTAAGGTCATAGTGGGTCTTCATACTGTCTGCAGATCTTTCTAGATTCCGCTGAGCATGCGCAAAAGCATTTTGAAGGTGTTTTCTCAGATTCTCAACATACTCATGAGTTGTGGTGGCATTTATCAAGGTCTGTTCTTGGGTTCTGTAGAGCAGATGCTGGGGTAGCACCATCCTTCGTCCAGTCATCAGCTCAAATGGAGACATTTTTGTTGCAGAAGAAGGGGTAGATCTCAGGGCCATCAGGACAAGCGGTAATCGAATGTCCCAACTTGGCCCAGAATCTGCCACAAACTTTTTTAATATGCTCACAATAGTTTTATTGTACATCTCAACTCCACCACTAGAGGACCGATGGTAGGCAATGTGTAGTTTACTTTTTACCCCAAGTATCTCCCACATCTTTGTCATCACTTCGCTAGTGAAGTGACTACCTCGGTCTGACTCAATCCTTTGGGGTAGTTCAAAACGCGAGAAGATGTGATTGATCATCAGGGCAGCTGCTGTTCCTGCCTTGCAATTTGGGGCCAGGAGACATTCTACCCATCTAGTAAACAAGCATGTTACGGTTAACATGTACCTGTTCCCTCTAGAGGAGTGAATCACAGGCCCGATAAAATAGACTTGCAAATCTGACCAAGGCAGTGTCATCCCCCTCTTTTAGAGGGGAGCACGGTGTGTGAGTGATGTTGGCTGAAATTGTGCACACACAAGACACCCCTTCAAGTATTGGTGGAGGTCCTGCCCCATGTGTGGCCAGTATGCAACCTCTCTTAAGATTTCTAATGTCGTATGAAACCCCTGATGACTGGCTGTGGCCGCATTGTGGGTGTGATTTAGCATCAGGCTTTGGAATGAGGTAGGGACCACCCACTGGTCATGGCCAGATATGGATCTCCTTACCAACAAACTGTCTTGGATTCGGAAAATTTTTGGACATTTCATCAACACTCTGAGGTCCTCTTTCGCAATGCAATCGGTATCCGTCAGGGGAAAGTTCTCAGGTTCCTCAATGTGTTGATAAAACTTACCAATTATTGGATCCCCTTTTTGAGCCATAATCAAATCAGCATCTGGGTTCTCCTTACACCACTGGGCAGTTGAGAGTTCATTGTGAGTATTTGTCTGGGACCTAGTGATAGCAGCCACCTGGATTACCCCCAACAGGGACTCGATCTCAAGTAGATCCCCTTGGATGGCTCCGGTTTTGGCCAGCTGATCAGCTAGGTCATTTCCAGTTTTGTCTGGTCCTTCTACTGTAGAATGACCCTTTATTTTTTTCCAGTAGATGGTCATCCCATTCGAGGTGACCAGATCATCAATATTCTGAATTAATTTTGCATGTTTTAGTGGTTTATTGTTAGCACATAGCATGCCTCTTGTTTTCCAATTAACCATGTGCTCCACAAACCCGTTCCGTACATTATCTGAATCCGTGATTATGACAAGTTCGTGGAGTTGGTGTTGGACAGCAGTGAGGATGGCTCGATGCACAGCCATCAGCTCTGTCACTTGACTACTACGGGGACCGATTTTGTACCTAGCGCAGGGTTTTGGGGCATTATTCACCCATGCATTCCCCACGCCGGCCAGAAGTTCCTTTTCCCCGTTGTTGTCAACATGGTAGGAGTACCCATCCACATAGACAGTGGGCATTCCCTCACACTTGTCTTCTTTATAGACCTTGTGTGAGGAATTAAGGTATGCCTCCATGTTGTCCTTGATTTTAACACTTTCGTCCTCGAGCCAGTTTTCTCTGGCACAATTATGCAAGTCAGCCAGACCTTGCGTGAGGGGACTCTTCCTGTTTTGGCCATATCTGACCTCCACAGGAAAGCCTTGCATTGAGAGAATCCAGGAAGTAATTCAGAATTACTCACATTTCCGGCCCAGATTCTGTGACTTTGAAGATATTGCAGAGGCTGGTGTGGAGTCTCCACTATGATGTGTTCCCCCTGGATGAATGGGCGGTAATTCTTCAATGCCCACACCGTTGTCAGGAGTACCTTCTCACAATTGTTGAATTTTTCCTCCACAGAGGATAAAGTCTTACTCGCATAGGAGATTACTTTATTGACCTTGTCATGCTTTTGGTATAATACTGCAGTCAAGCATGTATTTGAGAACCCTATCTCCAAGAAGAACTCCTTGTTTTTTACAGGGTAAGCTAGGCAAGGCGCTTGTGAGAGGCTTCTTTTGAGTTGTCTTACTTCCTCTGCTTGTTCTGGACCCCACTCCCACTTGACCCCCCTTTAACAGATGGATCAGGGGTCTTGTGATCTCTGCGCAATCCTCAATGAACTTTCTGCTGTAATTAGTCAGTCCAAGGACGCTCCTTAGCTCCCACAGAGTTGTGGGGTCTTTTAGTTTCTGGAGTGCTTCAACTTTCTTTTCCTGGGGACAGAGACCCTCAGGAGTTATCTCATGCCCCAAGAAGTTGACACGGGTCCTGCACCACTGTGCCTTTTGGAAAGAGAATTTTGCTGCGGGAGCCCTCAACTGTGTCAGAACATAACGGATCTCCGCTATGTGTTCCTCCACGGCCAAGCTTTTGATTAAAACATCATCTACATAGGACAGGTTACCCCTTTCACCCAAGTTGGGCATGGCCTTATGCAAAAAGATATTAAATTGATTGAGTTGATGTATCCGAAGGGAGTCCGGGTCCAAGTGTACTGTTGCCCACCGAAGGTAAAGGCCAGCTTGTATTGGTCCTCCCTACTGACAGGTACAGTCCAGTACCCATTGGTCAGGTCAATGGCAGTGTATACCTTTGACCCAGCCCTTGGTCAATGTAGGGAAGAGGCCATCGGGAAGTGTGGACCCATTTGTTGAGTTCCCTTAGGTAAGCACAGAGTCTCCACTGGCCGTTTGTTTTCAAAATCCCCAGCACCGGATTATTGAAGGTGCTGTGGACTGGACAAATTATCCCACGGGACTCAAGGTTCTTAATTTTTTCTGTAAGGGACTCCATTGATGGGAGAGGCAAGCGATATTCCTTCACAAACACTGGAGTCATGCCAGGGTCCGTGGGAATTGTTGTAGTATGGTTGTAGTTGCGACCGCAGTCATAGGAGTCCACCGCAAGATCTTGGAAATCTAAGAAAACTTGGTTCAATTTTGACTTTTGCTCCAGAGTCTCACAGGCATCAGCTAGGTTGACTCTCTCTTCAACCATCTGCCTAAAGCCCGGTTTGGCTATTTAGGCGGCTTCCTCCAGCTGGGTGGAGAAGTCCCTGGTTAAAGTACTGACTTGAACTGATGGCTTTAGGTGGGGAAGGCAGTCCAGGTGGACTTAAAAGATCACCTCATCCCTCCTGAAGTCACAGGTCACCTCTTCCTTACCATAAAGGCAAGAAGAGTACACCAGGAAATTCCCCCCATACCGGGTGAAGATCCTGTCTGGTGTTGTGTCATTGTCGCTATCACTGTCAAAACAGTAATTGAAGATTGGTCCTACCAGTTAATTACCTAAATCTATGGAAAAATGTCGGTCATCAACCGCCATTCCAATAATGGTTGCTGCGCCCATAGTGATACACCTAAGGTCACAGTTATCCACCACTATTGGAATGGTGTTGTGTTCTGTATTGACTAGTGGTGTTGGGTTTAACCCCAACCCTTGCTGTTGGAAATGGCCATTGAGCATTGAGGTGAACATATGCGTCAGGATTTTGCAGTTTCTGTCCTCTTTTAATTTTTACTTTAAGTGAGAATTGTCAGGTCCGTTCTGGGATGGTGACTTCCTCTCCAATCTGAACTTCAACTGCATATGGCAGCAGTTGAGCTGACCGAAATGCTTTCTCTGGATCATCAAAGTCCATGGGATTACCCGCTAATCGGGACCAGGCTTTGAAGTTTATTAGGTCCAAACTAATGGCAAAGCGATTGAGAATGTCACTGCCTAAATAAAATGCAGCAGGGACATCTCGCACGACCCAACAATCATGGACTATGCTCTTGTTGCCTATGGAAATTTTGAGCATACACCTGCTAGGCAGGAGATGTTTGGAATTGGGTGTTTCCAGGTCCATTTCCCATTTGTCTATCAATTTAAAGGTTGGACTGGCTGGATCTTTTGGGAGTTTTCGGAACATGGCTTCGCTGATGAAGCTCTTACCGTTGTTCACACACACACTCGGGCGAGAACAGAGTCCTTCAACCCCATTTAACTGAACGGGGATGAACAACTGTTCTCCAATTTTCTGTATGTCAGCCAAGCTTTGAGATGGTTTCTCATCATTTTGGACTATAGAAGTGGGATTTTCCGATTGTGAATTGGTATAGAATTTCAGAGTATTTCCTTCCAGTGTGGAATGCCACTTGAGACTGGAAGGAAGGTTGATTTTCAGAAATAGAGAGGACTTCCCATCACCAGTTTGTTGTCCTACTGCAATTACTGTCACGTCAGGGATTTGGTTGTTTTGAAAATGGAATTCAATTTGGTCAGGTTTTTGTTCAACCATGTGGCATGTGCCATTTAAACTAACATGGTTGACACTGTTTTAATTTTATTGGTCGATTAGTCTGGGTCCAAAGGACCTTGTTTACAAAATCCATGAGGGGAGATAATCTACGCAGGATGTAATTCCCTAGTAAACAGGGTGTGCCCTCTGGAGTCACAACTATGACCGGGTGTTTCACCTTATGTCACCCAATTTTAATGTCTAAATCCACTGTCCCCTAGACAGGAATTTCCTTCCTATCGAAGATCTGAAGTTGTCCAGGAAGAGGGGTGAGAGGGATCTGGTATCTCTCCCCCCTTCCTGAATTCAGCTGATCAAAGGCCCTTTTTGACAGAAGGGTGGCTTGCGATCCAGTGCCCACCAGTGCCAAAAATGCACATTGCCCCTGTATTTGAACCGGGGCATAAAATCTTCCCTCCTTTTCCTCAAGGGGGCAAAGATAATGCGCATGTTGGGCCAATTGGTGGGTTAATTTCTTTACTCTCGATTCTGACAGAGGGGTAATTTGGGCAGGATTCTGTTTGGGAGCTTGGGAACCTGTAGGAAAAAGGTGACAGTTGGATATTGGGGAAGTTTTGAGCTCCCCTGGTTCTGATTCTGGGCTGCCCCCCCCTTTTTGGAGGCAGTCACCAGAATTGGTTTGGGCAAGGTGATTTTCCGGCTGGTCATTCTGGGATTCAATGATGGGCGGTTGGATAAAATGGGGGCAATCTTCACCTCCGCCACCTTAGCAGCAGGAGGGGTGTTGGTTGGTTTGGGGGTTTTATTTGTACTTTTATTCTCTACCGGTTTCTGCACTTCATAAATGCGAGTTGCCTGTCAATGACCCAGTCTAGTGATCTCTTCTCATGAACGTCCCTCACCAGCTGGGTCATGATGTATTTAGGGAGTGCATGAAATAAGGATTAATGAACTCCCTACTGTCTGTGCGCACCCTCCTGGTGGTCTGTGCAAAGGCACATTTTAACTCTTGTACAAATTCTTGTGGGGCCTGGTCTTCCCCCCATTGCAGATTGTAGGCCGCCTTGAGGGCCTCTTGAGGGTTCCTATGTATAGAGAAATGCTTTAAGATGGCCGCCCTATAGGTGGACCATCTTGAGCGGTTCTGATCCTCCAGCCCTGCAAAGAAGCTGGAGTATTCAGGGGAAAATGTCCACTTGACATATTGGCTGCAACTCTGGCTATCTTTCAGTTGGAAAGTATCCATCATTTTCTCATATAACTCGAGGTGATCCCAAACTGAATATTTTGCATTTTTATGGTAGGGAGTTATGACGCTCCTTATGGCTTTGATTTGTTTCAGGTGATCTTTCAGTAGGGCCCTCTTAATTTTGTTGGACTTTTTTGTCTTGGTCACTCTTGTCCACTCATCCTCTGATTCAGAGGCACTGCTACAGGAGGTGGCTATCTGATCCTCTAGGCTCTCCCTGATTCTGCGAGCTTGGGAATGGCTTGCAGAATGTGGGGGCCTAGTCTCTTGAGACCTGTGGCGCTCATAAGAGTCTTCTGACTCCCCTTGCTCCCAGGATTGGCTGAGTACCCCCCACCGCCACTGCCCTAGCTGGGAAGAGGTCTTTAAGATGCTCTTGGTGGGTCTAGTTTCATGGAGTTCCCCACCAAATTTGACAGACTGATCCTTTGGTAAGCGGTATTTTTGAGGATCCAATTCTCTGATTCTCCCCTCACTGGAGTCTTCCTGATCAGAGAGGCTAGTTTGTTGGTTTGATTCATAATTCTAAATTGCTTCTACTGTTATAATGTTATATGTATCCAGTTGTTAAAATGTACAGCGTTTTGGAGTAAAGCGCTATATAAACATAATAAATTCAAATACAAACATTTGGGCATCTGTACAGTGACGCCCGCCTGTCTATTTCTGGGAGGCGCTGATCTGTCAGTCCCATATTTCCCATTCTGCTGAAGTCTACCATCCCTGTGGCCCTTGGTTCATATGAGCCAGTGGACATGAGGGTGGCAGAGTCCATGGAACTGAAGGGGTTAAAGTCCCTGATGACAGGGGTCCTGAAGTTATGCTCAGGGGTTTCTCTGTCCCTTCTTACCTCATCTCTTTCAGCCCCTATTCCCTGGTGACATGCCAAAATCTGTCTCTTTTGCTCCTCTATTAAGGCCTTACTGGTCTCAATGATTTGTTCTTGCGTGGTTATCTGCTTGTGGAGCCTGTCATTCTTTGCACAGAGAGCCTCATTGTCTCTCTGTGCTTCCTGCCTGGATTGGGAATACTGGGCCAATTTTTGCTGCAGGAGACTCACCTCCTGAGTTTGGTCCTTATTGGTCTGAGTGTTCTTTGCCAGAGCATTCTCCACCCGCCTGGTGTGCTCTACTAGCTTTTCATATTCAGTTTTAATTTCACTAAACTCCTGAAGGGCCAGCTTTCTTTCCTCCAACTTAGCTTTTAATTGGCTGACTTCCTGGCCTAAGGCGTCCCTCTCCTGATTTAGAGCGCCCCTCTGTGCAGCCAGGTCGTCCCCCTGTTTTTTAAATGCACTAGATTTCTGGCGCTTCTCATCAAATTCCTCTTGAGAGTGGATGTCTTTAATAATTAATTAATTAATTTTCTCTTTCAAGGATCCTAGGCTGTTTTGTAGGGTGGCTACCTGCTCTGCGCAGGCTCTGTTAAAAGTTAATTGCTCCGCCAGTTTCTGTTTACTCTGTTGTAAACAGTCAAGCCTTTCCTGACATTCTTTTTGCAGGGTCTGTACCTGAGTATTTTGATCGGCATTCTCTTGCTGTAAGAGAGCCAGATCTTCTTTTAGTTTGGTGATATACTGCCTAGCCTCTGTTTCTGATTCTTGGCTCTTCTGGAGCTTTTGCTCTGCAGAGTCCAGATAAATCTGGATTTTCTGCAGTGTTTCCCCTTGCCTCTTTGCCAGATATATGTTGTCTGCATGCTTTTCCTGTATGATTCATATGTGGAGGTACGGGTAGGCCGCTATTTTGGCACTTTTACACCGCTCCTCTTTTATTTTTGGGGCCATGTACAGTTCGCTAAGCGCTTGATGTAATGTACCCTTGTCCTGCATGTATTCAGGTCTATTGCAATGACTTGTTCTTTTATTTCCTGCAGCCATACCTGTTCATCCTGTTCTGGCCACTCACCCCTGATAAACAGTTTGTGCAGGATGTGTTACCTAGCAATATTAATTTCCACTGGGTTCATCATCTCAGAAATATTAATTTCCTTATGGCTTATTTCAGGGTTAATTTACTTTTTCAAACAGGCCCAGTTTTTTTGAGTATTTCTTTTGAGGGGTGCTTGTACAGTGTAGCACAGCATGCCAACCCAACAAGGTGTCTGTACCCTGCAGGCTAGTATGCTGTGTTAGACTGTCACGGGTGGTATAGAATCGTGGCACAAGCCCCCAAGCTGTAAGGGATTTCAATCGGGCACACGCCCAAGTCTCGCCTAGCATGTAGTGCGCAAATGAAACCCAACTGGCATTTCGTGTCAGGAGAATTGCACCACGTTTGCCCTCTTACTCTCTCCTTCCTCACAATAGTTTTTGGCTTAAGACAATGCTGGTTCCAGGTTCCCCCAACTGACATTTCATGTAATTTTTTAAAAACATTTTTTTATTTGTTTAGTTGAATAAACAACTTTTCAAATATTTTTTAAATTCTCATTCACATATTACAATGGCATTTATACAAAATCACAATATGGATGCATAAGTCATAAAACTGATAAGGAAAACTTAACTTAAAAAAGAACAAACCAACAGTGAGTACACAGAACCATTGCACAAATGAAGTCCAGCCGCGATATTAACATTCTTTACAAGCAGGTCAAATCATTTGTAAGTATTCCAGTATGGCTATTTGTACAGCTAGACGTGGATTTGAAAATAGGAATTGCCATATTTGGTCACTCGTCATATAGCTGTGTAAGGGATTTCAATCAGGCACACACTCAAGTCTCGCCTAGCATGTAGTGTGCAAATGAAACCCTTATTTTATTTTTGTCTATAAGTTCAATATTCTGAATGATATACCACTCATATCACACCTTTCTCAAAATATCCCCAGGTCACTCTGAACCAGGAATCAGGCTAGGTTGTAAAGGTAAAGATGTATTTATTTATTTAATATTCAATCACACATGGTTTAATATAGATATATATGGGCCAGCAATCACCCAAAGGGTGACAATACAATTCAGAAACAAGCAAAGCAATTGAATTCACTTATAAGGAGGCAAAATAGAAAACACAGGGAAAAAGAACAGTTTGTTTTGCACACAGATAGCGTTTAGGTTAATGTTCCCCCTGCGAAGTTTTGTTTAAATACAAATGAGCAATCCCACACCAATGTGAGTAATCAACAGGTTTTCAGGAATGAAATACAATGTCTAGAGTTATAGGCAATCCTCCCTCCCAAACAAGAGAGAAAACCTTATTTTGGCAAATGACACTTTGAAAATGATAGGTGAAAATGGGTTTGTGAAATACTGCAAAAGGGTGCAAAAATGCTTAAATGGATAGAAATTCTAAGAAAAGCAACACTAATCAGGTCCTAACATACATGAGCTATAATATAAACAACAATACACTCCTAATATTAGGATGGGATGGAAAGAGCACTCTGAAATAGGGAATTGACACATGTAAACTTGGAATATTGCAAATATGCAGCAAACTTTTACGATGCGATATTGAAGATAAACGGGTCAAGTACACTGTTCCGCGATGCGGTTTTTAGTTGTGGAGATAGCTAAGGATGTTAGGTATCAGTGAGAGTTGAAATTTCGTTTCTATCTTTAAAAACGGAGGGAGTTATAGAGGTTTAAGAAAGGCGTTTTTGCAAAATGGGCGCGAAAATGAAAACAGAAATGCGCTTTTGAAAATGACAGATGGGTTTGATTGCATTATATCATGACTATGAAAAAAGCGAATGCCACAGATGGATCTTACAGTCACGTGATCAGCGTAACCTGCCCTGTTGTGGATACTCTACTTCTTCCTGGGATTTACTTTAGTTATTCAGAATCACCATGGAGTTATGGTTTTGAAACACAGGTGAGACGATCTGTATTAATTTTCCATGTTTTTGGCACGCACAGGGTTATTTCCTCAATTTTTTACAGTTTTCTTTCACCATTGGCAAAGTGGTGCAGTGTGGCGCATTGGCGTGGATAAAAATACTCCACAGCTGTGCATGGTAATGACCCTGTTGAAACATTTCTCTTGTTGCACTATTATTGCCTCACGCTCCACTACTAAATGCTGTAGAGTTTCACTTTGCTTTAGATTTAGGCAATATCGACAATAATTCTGTTCAGGTGACAACATTTTTCTTCTACACAGAACATCTCACGTTTTCCATAGATTTAATCGAAACCTTAGGTATTTTTCACATATATTGGGGGAAGGACATTTCACCAAGTAATCGGCCATGACACCATATCTCTTGGTGCCAAACAGGGAAGTCTTTGTACTGTATACAGTTGGTTGCATTGTTAGCCCAGTCCAGTTGATAGATAGCTACACTGTTCAACACATGATTACGCCTGTTCAACACATGTGACTGGGAACTTGTTTTTGTACGTGAGTAAATTGTGGGCTATTACCTCTAATATGTTGGCGCTTTCTAACCCCAACAAACATTTATGAAGAAGAGCACACTGTTTCCACGTCACTTGCGAGTAAATAGATAGAAGTCCGAATTCTTGGTGTATCAATGGTATCGGTGTACTACTGGGTAGGTGTAATGTTTGCTTCCAATAAGTAGACTCAAGCAAATCCCAAAATGCCTGATTCTTTGGTAAAGTTCCTTCTACACCATACAATATGATGGGCATGCCCTTCATTTTATAAAACACAACAATTTGCTTTAATGAAAATTTCCCAAACTTATGAATTAACAGTTTTGTTTGAGACGTTAGATTCTGAAGTCTGTTTTTAAGTTCCACGGCATCCTGCCTCTGGGATTTTACATTTTGAATTGATACCCCCAGGTATTTATATTGGTGAACTGTAAGTAGTTTGGAGTCTTGCAAATGCCATGTATACTTGCATTTTCTGATGCTACGTACATTACTACAGATGACAATTTGAGTTTTCGTTGTGTTGATGTCTAAGTTATTGGACTGGACATAAGAGCCCAATCGCTGCAGCATTTATTGAAGCCCCTGTGGAGTTTGTGAAAGGAGCACCAAATCTTCTGCATAAAGAAGATAAGGAATTTTTTGGTTTCCTAGTCTGGGGGGGGATCAGCATTGCAGTTGGTAAACTCAGAACCCATGTCTAAAATGAAAAAGTTAAAGAGAAATGAGGCTAAAGCACAGCCCTGTTTCAGGCCTCTTTGAGTAACGATTATAGGGGATATTTTCCCATCCAACATGATGCGAACTCGCATAGTTGTGTTCATGTGGAATAACATTATGAGGGACATGAGCGAATTAGGGCACTTGTGATGTTTTAGCTTGCTATATAGCAGAACCCTATCAACAGAATCGAATGCGGCTCTGAAGTCTATGAGGCCCAGATATAACGGCTGACTTCTATCAGCATACTGTGATTGGATCGTCATCAAGGACAGAATATTGGGAATGGTGCCAAAGCCTCTCACAAAGCCAGATTGTAAGGGATCAGTTCGTTTTTTTATCTGTGACCCATGTCTGTAGCTCTCTAAGGATTAACCGGCAGAAAATCTTGCCCGGCACATCTAAAAGGGATATGGGCCTATAACTTGCTGGAGATTGCCTATCTCCTTTTTCGGCAACGTGATGGCTTGGGTCCATTTCCTAGGTAAAGTCTGTGTCAAATTTATCGCTGTGAAAATCTTATACAGCCTGGAGGACAACATTTCAGGATGTGCTTTCAGGGCATAATTGGATAAGCCGTCAGGCCCAACCACTTTCGTGTTGCTAGATGTCACACAACCAGCTGCACCTCCTCAGAGGTATACTTCCTTTCCTCTCCTTCCCCCAGAAGCTCACTGTCTCCAGAGCCCTGATTCTCTCCAATCTGGACTATTGCAACAGCCTCTTCCTAAATCTGCCTGCTTCTACTCTCCGCCCTCTGCAACTTATCCAGAACAGGACCGCAAGACTTGTCCTTGGCTTCAAGCCCAGGGATCGTATCTCTCCAGGACTGAAATCTCTGCACTGGCTCCCAGTGGCTGCGAGGATTAAGTTCAAAGCCCTCTGCATCGTCCATAAGGCCTTCTGGAGCCTGGGTCCTCAATACCTTCAACTCTCTCTCCCTAAACACCTTCCCTCTCGAGCTCTTTACTCATCTACCTCAAATTCCCTCAGAGTCAGTCGCTTCTCCAAGCAACGAGTTGGTGGTAGATCTCTTTCTTCGGCTGGTGCCTCCTTCTGGAACACCCTCCCTGCCTCCCTGAAATTTGAGGAGAATCATCTTCGATTCCGGAAGCACCTCAAAACCTTTCTCTTTGCTTCTGCTTTTTCTCCTCCTCTCCCTTGCTGACTTCCTGGCTGACACTGAATTTGCACTGGTTACCTGGTCACCCTCTGATCTCTGACCCAGGTTCCTTCCCCTGCCAGTCGCACTCCTGCACTGCCTTCCCGGCTTCCACCGCACTTGGGGACTGGTTCTGTATCCCTACAGTCCCACCACCAGCACTTGACACCTGATGGCTGCACATTCCTTGCTCTTGCCACCTGTGGGCCATACTTTTACTTACTATTAATCATTATTTATTTTTTTGTTTTGTTTGGTTCTTATCCCATGTACTGCACTGTCCTCTCCCCCTTCTCCCTCGCACTTCTCCTCCTTCCCCTTCCCATGCACTTGCGCGATCTGAATGACACCTGGCCTAGTAGGATCGTTGTCTGTCCTCCCGTGTTCCCCCTCCCATGCCTCGTCGCGCCTTGAAACACTTGTGTATAGGCGCGTTATAAATGCTGTATCATATCATATCATATCAATGAGATATAGTATATCGGATTGTCCAAATGCTAGATGGAAGGCAATTGGTATGTTTAATTGCTCAAGGGTCTTACTGTCCTTTACCGGTGAATATAACTGTCTAAAGTGTGTTACCCATGCATGCGTATTCACTGCGGTTGACTGCATTACTATTTGGGCGCTGCTATTGAATGGTTTATTATAGTCCACATTTTCGAGATGTTTTTATTTGCTAAGATTTCAAGCATGTTCGCACATGTTGATACAAGAATGCTCTATACCGCTTGATCCAATTTCTGTAACTGGCTTTTATCCGTTTCACTGCCTCAGTTCTCAAGGTGGTGGGACACTGTGAAAGATGCCTCAAGTCAGAACAATACTGTGATTTTCTTGCTCTGACTAGGTTGTCTTGCTTGTGCAAGTGGCTCAATGGAGGCTCTGTGTTTGCTTGTCCCTGCTGGAATGCCTGAATTACATCGCAGGAAACCAACCCCTCATTTCCAAGCCGAGTGTAATTGCTTGACTCACCATGGGTTAACAATCAATTAAAATGCACCAGATCGTCTTCCGACCATCAGAGCCTATTACCACCAACATTCACCACAAGGCAACCTTGTTAGAACTCACTTTGGTCAACCTCATTAGCCACCAGCGCCCCCCACTCGGCATTGAGGACGTTAAGGTCACTCATTTCAGATTTGGTGACACAAATGTTCTTCATGGGAGACCACAATGCAGAATTCACATAAATATAATTTATTATCGATGTGTTCTCCCCCTTGTGCCATCATGTCACTGCTGGCGGAATGTCTGAGGCAAAAGTGCCATTAAGCACGTAGGAGCCTCTAGCCTTGACCAAGGAATTCCATCTCGAGTGTCTCTCTTTATGGTGACGATCCACTTTAAATTTAAATCTCCAGCTAGCACCAGAAATCTAACATTTTGATCTTCTTCTATCAAATCTAGGAGGGCATTCAGATCTCTAAAAAACACATCATTCGATAATGCAATTGGGTTCCAGTATATATTTAAAATTGCATACTCTTCCTTTAAGCAGAAGACTTTAACAAGCAGCATGTACTTATTTGGTGCTGCCCATAATTTGGATGACAAACCCTTCCACAATTTTACAGCAGTTAACAAGCCAGAAATTGGTCTACCCAATGCAGGTGTAAAGGCAGGATTTAGGTGAATTTCATGATTATCCCAGATTGGGGGAATGGTGAGCCAAAGTCTCTTGAAGGAGGTCTATATCACATTTACTTATGCTACTTTCATCATTATTAAGCAGATGTTTAAATCCTCTTGTATTCCAGCTTGAAAGAGACAATTGGCCCAAACCTACCTCCATATCTAGTTAATTCTGGTTGGACTTGTGTTGACAATTGCAAGACATGCTATTCTGTTGAATTATTTGTGCCATCTTAGTTCCCGTATGATTCTGATTTGAATGACTCCCTTGTTTAATGTTCATGGGATTAATGGGCCCCATTCTTGGTTATAAGGTTAGTGTGAAACCTAGCTTATATAACACATCTTTCGCCTGCCATATTAAATTCTGAACTACTCTGTAGTGCATCCAGAGTCTTACAGAGTTCCAATGCTCCATGCTGGTAAATTCTACTAGTGCAAAATCTGATGAAACAATATCCTCCAGCTGTCGTACCTCGGAGAAGATGGCCATCACCGCTCTTCGGTTCAGGTTATATTGAGTGAGCGGGGGGAGCCTACACGCCAATACTAATGAATGGGCAGATGGAGGCTCCCTAACAACTGAAACTACTTTATTCAAAGCGGCTCCTTTCATTTTCGTGCTTAATTCTCGTAGAGTTTTTTGTGGATTTTGATCCTGTAGATTCCTCAAAGCACTCTCAATTAGACGCATAATGGCTCCAGCCATGTCAATGGGTCCTGGCCCGTGGTTGGTGTGCACCTAAGAGCCCTGGAGTTGTTGAGTACTAGTGGAAACAGACAGGGGGATCGTAAGATGCCGCATGGATGTATCCTCCATAGGGTATAATACTTAGGGTTTCTCCTGCGCAATTATATTCAGCCTCTGGCTGCTTTGTCCACTTACTGACTCCTGATCTTTCTCACTGGTTATTGGACCAGGGTGAAACTGGGGTTTTATTATATTAAGCTGGGGAGAGTTATTTGCCGGAAGGGTAAGAGCTAATGGCATAAACCCTGCCATATAGGCATCTACTGCTTTGCGAATTTCTGCTCTATGCATACTCTGTGTAGAGCAGTGGTATTCAAACTGTGGGTCGCGACCCCCTAGGGGTCCGCGGGTGCATCCCAGGGGGGCCCTGAGAGCTCAGCATGAAAAAAGATTCTTTTTTTTTTTTTTTTTTTTTTTAGATTGGAAGAAATGGGCAGGGGTGGCCCACATGGGCGGGCTGAAGCATGAAACTGTCTCAGGCAACAATGAAAAAGTGGCCCACAGTTGTAAATGGATATTCATTCCTTTAGTCACAGACTGGGCCTCATTACTACTATGGCGGACCAGTAACAACGGTGCTGGTAAGCTACCGGCACCGTTGCTACCGTTCCGCCATAGTAAGAGTTGTGCTCGTGGGTGCTTGACAGCCCCCGCCAGGTCTGACCTCAGCTCGTCGGATGCACCGGCACCGTTATTAACGGTGCCGGTGCATCCGAGCTCCCCCTTCCCATTTGAGCCATATGGGGCTCAAATGGGAATGGGGATCTACCGGCACCTTCGAAAGGGCAATTATCATGTCCGCCTAACTCGGCATGACCTAGTAATTGCCCATTCGCGGGTGCCAGACCCGGATACAACTCCAGTGGCAGCCGTGCCGGTTTTACCGGCACAGCTACCGCCAGAGTAGTTATGAAGCCCACTGTTTCAATAGTACCCAAAGGGGTGCTTTGTGTTAAAATGTAAGTAAATTGTGATATATTCAGCAACAATGGTCAACATTACTAACTGCATAGTGGCCCCTCACCCATTATGGAGGAGCTAAGGAGCCAGCCCAGTGAAACAGTGAGCACTCCCTCAGCTGCTTTATCCAGCTAATGGAGTGCTCCTGGGCTGGCTGAACTGTCAAAGGGAAACACTGTTTCCCTTTGACAGTTCAGTTTAGTTCCCCAGCCGCACATGCTCACTGAGCCATGCAAGTGCTGGGGCGTTTTGCTTCGCCAGCATTGCATAGCTCATTGGAAATGCTGGCTGGGGCACTGCATGTCTGTATGTCCGAGGGGGAGCTCCTGCGCCTCCTCGCACATACGGACAGAGCAGCTGGAGCAGCACCCACACACAGGCCAATGCAGAAGGTACGTTTATGTTCATTGTTTTTATTTAAACATGTGTATGGATGCGTTATGAGTGAGTGTATGGTGATGGATGCTCATGTGAATGATAGAGTGATTGCTGTATGAATGTGCAGCGCCTTGCATATACACATAATCATGTTCATTGTGTTAGGACCAGTGGGGCCCAGGGGACAGGGATGGTATCTTTTTACCGGACATCTATCATTCAAAACCCTCTGCCTTGTCCACAAGGCTTTCTGGGGCCTCGGTCCAAAATACCTTCAGCTATTCCTCCGCAAATACCTCCCCTCTCGAGCTCTTCACTCCTCTACCTCCAACTCCCTCAGGGTCAGTCGTTTATCAAAGAAACGAGCTGGGGGTAGATCTCCGTCTTCGGCTGGGGCCTCCCTCTGGAACAGCGCCCTGCCACTCTAAAACTTGAGGAGAACCATCTTTCTTCCTGCACTTATCAGACCTACCCTGTCTGCTGCCTTAAACGTAGCACTTGCAAATTGCTGGCTGCACTACCACTGTTTGTTGCCTTTATTATTTATTTATTGTTATTTATCTGTTTCTCCTCTGCTTCGCACTTTCCACTTCACCCCCCTTCCATGCACTTTTCCCCTCACACTTGCGCGTTCTCAATGTCACTGGGCCTAGTAAGATCGCTGTTTTATTCTCCTCTGTTCCCCTCCCTTGCCTTGTCACGCTCTGAAACACTTGTGTACGAGCGCGATAGAAATAAAATATCAATGCCTGCCCCCTGGACTCCCAGCAACAATTGCAAACTGTTTGGCTATTTACCCATTTTTTGTTAAAAGTATGCTCTACAATGCAACATTTTAACCTATTATTTAAAAAAAAATTCACAGGGGGAAACCCCCCCGAACCTCCCCTTAATGCCCCTCCACTTAAAAAAGATTCACCAGCCGCCACTGGCCCTCAGACTGTGTTGGGAACGGGATGGGGGAACCGAGGGACTATGGTGGGAGCACAATGGGCGGGAACCATGGGATAGTGATGGGAGCAGAGTGGGGAGAGCCCTGGGTGTGTGATGGGGTGGGGAGAGACCAGCGACTGGGTAGGAGTGGGATGAGGGAGCCCAGCGACTTTGATGGGAGCAGGTGACGGCGCGCAATATATACTGTCCATTTGGCATTTCTGGGGGGTCCCGACCTGCCCAAATTTTGCTCAGGGGGGCCCTGGCCAAAAAAGTTTGAAGACCACTGGTGTAGAGTCATTAACCACCATTGTATCTTTAGATGCAGCAGAGACCTTTTCAAGCGCAGCATGTTCCTTACTTGGGAGATTAGAATCTACAGTGTCTTGATTGCTTATTTCATCCATTAAGTCATCCAAAGTTGGATAACTCATGGCCTGTGCTGGAGTAAAAGTCACAATTCCATTTGTTCTAGCCTGCGATTGAAGTGAATATTTCTGCTTGATCGCTTGGAAAGCCATCACATCATTTCTCTTTGGAAGCAAAATGGCTTTAAAGAATTGTTTTGAGGTGTCCTTTCCTGTGCTTTTTGGAGCGTGTTGGTTTTTTGATAGTCTCATTTGGCTCGCTTTCTTGCCCTTTTCTCTGACAATCGTGTATCATGTCCACGATGGTGTTGCTAGTGTCCCGGTCCAGCCGGTACAGGGTGTGGTTCTGCTCCGGGGTTGGGTTGAAAGGACTGGCTCTGATGTTTGGGATTGGGGGCTGCATGTGTGGTTACGATGGCTGCACTGATGGGGCATGCTGGGCCTGTCTCACCCTCCTTCTCCTGCTGCATCTCCGCTGTGGTGCCTGCTGTTGCTGTTGGTGTTGTTACTGGTGTGGCAATGCAAGCATGTCCTCCAGCTGAAGTATTGATGCTACTATTGGATTCATCTTGGTGTGGAAAGGGGTGTGGTGTGTGGGTGTGCTCCTTTTGTACAGGCCCAGACTCCATTGCCTCCACCTGTGCTGATGGTATGCACCTGTGGCAGTTGGGAACACTGCACATGGCATTTTACGGTTGGTCCGTGATGTCGGTATTTACGGCATGCCGGTATCCACTTTTAGCGCCTTCATGATGGCGGTATTTGCATGTCCGCTTGACTTGTGATGTCCTCCAGTTTACGGCATGCCGCTATTGCCGGTATCATGGGCCCGCGCCCATGCCACTATTAGAGGCACTGTTATTTATGGCGCCGCTAATAGCGGGTTGGCTGGTCGGAATAGCCCGGAGCAGTAAGCAATGCCGTTAATCCTTTACCGGCATCGTTCTTCCCTTACCTCCAACCTCGGAATGACCCCCTCAGACCCTATCCTTTGTCATTCAAAACCATGCTGTTAATTTTTGCCCTCCACAATATGGGGGAGGAGGGGCTGACCTTATAAATTGTCCGTTCGGTACCAACCACAAACAGCAGAGAGATGTTCATATCGACAGACGGGTAATGGGTAGTTCCAACTTGCATCCATCAACACTTAAAGTTTCGGCATCTGTCTAACCCACCCTGCCCTCCTTTCTTACAAAGCCATGCACAGCGATGCCAACATTATTGGCAGATGGGCGGTATATGAGACCACTTTAAATTACATTGCCCATCTTCCCTCTTCAATTCTTTGTGTCACACTTGACTGTTATTATATGTGCTTGCATTGATAAACAAAGGTTGGAATACTGTATCCTCAAAAGTGTTTTTTATTGTTTTTGCTGTATTTTACTTCTGTAGTTGCACCCTCCCTTAACAAGGATAACCAAAAGGTTGATGCAAAAATGTCTATATAAAAAAAAGTATGATTGGCCCTCCCATGTTCACACCACTGCCGGGTTTCCTTTCAGATTTCCTGTACCCTCTCCTCTCTGTCCTAAGAAACACATTTTAAACCTGTCATCAGGGATGTCATTTGGGGGTGGCCAGGGGTCGCAGTTGCGACCCCTGAGGTCTCCCTTGCTACCCCTAGAAAACTTTTTTTTTATTAAAACGTTTTCTTGTGTGTCAGGTGGCTCTTTGTTTTTGGAGTGGCTGACTTTCTTATTCAGGCCTCTCAAAATAAAACGGCGTCCCACAAGTTTTTCACTTTGAGCAGTGACACTAAATAAGAAAGAATAGGAATAACACATAATTTGTCTTTCTGGAATTCTATCCAATAATTGCCAGACTCATAAAGGTTTATTTCCAGGCACACGTCAGGTGATGAGTCACTGATTTAGCCTGTTCATAAACACCTCAACTCATCCTTTCACTCTTCTGAGGTCGATAAATGAGAACCAACACAGATTGGGTGATATTTATGCATAAGTACTTAAGCGTAAGTGCATCATTCTCATTTGGCCTTGACCGTCTGCTTGCATTCACAGTAATTTGGTCATCTGGTCCTATACACACTGATATTAACGATAAATATGGTGATCCATTATGCTATGAAATGTATATAACATTATAGTGATATTTCAACCTCGTAGTGTACTTAAGAACAAAATGTGATGTCCCTTCCTGTTTTGTCAAGGGTTGAAAGGTCATGTTCCATCCTTCTCGTGATGTGACTTCGAGGTGGGGGGGAGGGGTTTCAAATGACATCACTTCCTGTGATGTCATCAGATGTCAAAGGTCATGTGATGTCACTTCCGCTACCCCTGGCATTTTGGTGAAATGACGTCCCTGCCTGTCATCCATCCTTAGTTGCTAGGCAGGGCAACTAGCAGGCCAGAACCTTTGAGCTTTCGAATGTTCGCTGCGTTTATATTTATATTGTGCAGATGAACTGTTCATTCTTCGGGCCAGAGACCACATCATAGCCCCTGGTCTTTTGGTTGTAGCCCCGGATAGAATCTCAGGAGCTACAACCAAAAGGCTAGCTAGCCTCGAGTCGCCACAGTCCCAACGTTAGCGTAGCCCCAGGCCTTTTCCAGTCCTAGCAACACCCCTGATCATATCTCACACTTTACAATGTTTTATCGTCTACGTTTTTACAGGTTTAATTCCAACCTAACATGCGCGAATGTGCCTTTAAATGTGTTGGCACATTTCTGAAAACAGAGACTTTTCTGAATATGTATATGCCACCATTCCGTTCGCGTCAGGCATCCATATTACGAACTGCTGGCCCGCAGTACTTCCTAAGCACATGTACTTTAGGCGGGCATTGGCCATCTGCTGGAAAGCTGCTGCCTCCATGGTCCTCTGATCCTGACATCTGCTCGTCCTCTTGCAAGGCGGCCGCATTTGCCAGATAGCTGCACATTCCGCGGGTGATCTGAAGCAGCCACGCATCCCATGAAACCTCCCTCAGGCCTACAGCCAGTGCTTCAATTTTGGAGACCTTATGCTGCCTTCCCAGGTTTGCCAACTTTTGCAACCTTAAGCGAGCCGACTAGTAATAATGTCCTGGTGCCACTAAAACGAGCCCTCTTAAAATGAATAATATATATAGGCATTCACCGATAAGGCCTCCTAAAAATGAGTGACTGTCACTCTATCTTGCCCTAAACGAGTGACAGTTGACAGGCTTGAATTGTAATTGCCTGTTTAACGGAAGCCGCAAAGGGAGTATTTAAATCTTTTACTTCAGTTTCTTAAATGACAACACTAGACTGTAAAATCCTTTTTTATTACATCAAAAAACCCGCTATTAAATCCTGCCCAGTCTACAGTCTTTCCCCATCACCCCTTTAACGGACTTCTAATTAGTTTAATTAAAAGTACTTCTCTACATTTTACTAGTTTGCAGGAGATATAAAGCACATTTAAAGTTTCAGGGACATTACATTTCGAAATCCACTTGATGTTCGGGCACTTGTGGTGATTTGGAGAGAGATATGCTTCTCGTCTTCAATTGACCTTGCCATTGTTAGTTACATTTTGATTCAGTGCCCTGGGCAGTGATTGGTCTGAGTAGGCTGTGGGTATACGTCTGATAGATTTCAGAGAGTAGGAGACTAACTCTGGGAGGCCTGTGTCCAATCTGTATGGAACATTTGCAATGTCTGCTTCCATAGACTGCATTACAGATAGTGAACACTCATTAGTGATGGCTAAAAATGATGTTCTATTTATTAAAAGAAAACACTGTGCGCCGTTCTCTATGACTCCCATTGCAGGGGATCGAATGGAGATTTAGCAGGTCAGGTCTGCCTGTAAAGTGGTTCTCTGAAGAACCAGCGTCTTTCTTTGTGACACACTTCTCTGTAGTGTCCTGTATTTGTCCCACATCGGTATGTGAAGAGGGACAGGACATGGTTAAAGGATAAGGGAATTGTAATGGAGGGAGGAAGGAGAAGGGAAGGTCTAGTATAATAATCAGGTCACTGGTTGATTGGAGTAACTGCTTTATTCGCCTCAACATTTAACATGGTAGGTAACACTGAACAATGTCTAATAAATGTCCATGAATTGCTTTGGAGCAGGGAAATAGTACCTGAAACCTCAGGGCTGCTCTGGTGGTCAAATGGCAGTCTTAAAGTCCTCAATCTGGAGGTGCGTCAAAAGCATGTCTGCTCCGTGAGGGATCTTGCGAGACTACAGCAGTGCTGTGTCTCGCAAGCTTCCTAGAGAAGGACAGCATTCAGAAGAAGGAGAATAAATGTTTTTTTTAGAGTTGCTGTCTGCGCATCATCTTTAATCGATAGAATCCTCCGTTCTATACTGGATTCAACAATGGCAAATCCATGGCAGCCCATGCTCTGCAACCCTGAGAGCACTCCACATGCCTCATCTTTTCTCCTGCTCCACGCTGCTTGGCTCCCCGCTGCACCACCCCTGTGGTGTTGCCCCTTTAAGAATGTGTGTCATGACTGCCTGTCAATAAAAGGAGCCTCAACCGGCAGGTGCCCTGGAACGGCGGCAGACTCCATGAATGGCACTTCTGACTCGTGTCTCATTTCCTTGCCCTGCAGGCTAACACTTTGTGATCACTGCCCTGCTACCCTGGCCTGCAGACTGACGCTGTGTGACCACAGTACTGCGGCCACCTCTGATCTGGGTAGTCCAAGATCAGCATGTGTAACCTGGGAGCCCCCAGACCACTGTCACGCTGTGTGACCACAGCACAGTTGCTAGCCCGGGAGCCCCCAGCAACTGATGTCAGCTGTGTGCCCATGGCAACAGGAGTGCCTGCTGGGTGCCACCAGCAGCCCTCAGGCTGGCCCATGTGACTGTGAGCGAGCCCGCAACAAAGGTACTTGCAGAGTATGCTGGGTGACCCCAGCACTAATCGAGGCTGGCGTGTGTGACCACAGGTCCAGCGCACAACAACTCCATTCTTGCGTAGGCCCACCACACAGCGGAACTCTCCCATCTTTCTCTCTACTTGTCAGTGACTAGCCGTATCTCGGGGTGAACTGTCCTCTGTCACGTGTAGAGAAAGGATCTGCCTCAACCCCGATGGCTGGGCCCACCAAATGTAATAATGCTAGTACACCCCAGCTCCACTGATTTCACCTGCTCCCCTACCCCCATTGGCGAGGGGAGGCACTTGTTAGGGGGTGTGGCTGAAGTACACACATACTTGGGCCATGCCTCCTAATGAGAGACCCCCTCGATTTAGCATCCCACTTAATCCACTGCAGCTGTCTCCTTATTGCCAACCACTAAGTTGTGTTTAACTGCTGTCATTAAGAGAAGATTCAATTTTACCACAATTTACCCGTATTCAGGAATTGTCATGTTGGGGAACAAAATATTAACCAGTCCAGCCACACCTACCAGTCCAGCCCCATATGTGTCTGTTTATGCGCTCGAGTTACGGACGTTACTGACGCTTCTACCATTCAATATAACAGACACTACCAGTCTAGGACCTAGGTGGACAAGATCAGGATGTGATATTTTGATGTGTACATTGATGCCATAGACCCATAGGAAGACAAAGGTAAAATTAGCATTTTAATGCTGTCTTTTATCCGTTCGTGACATCCTATTCGAATTTCCTGATGAAAATATCATCATGTTTAATGATCTCAAAAAGAATTTAAATGACTATTTTGCGCCACATACACATGTTGACTATGACTGCCAATTATCCAACAGATCCACACCAAAATGGCAAAAAAGAGAAAGCTGAAACGATAGACAATTTTGTGATGCAGCTTTGAGTGCATGTAAAGGACTGTGATTTTCACCTATACTCAAAGGAGGAAGCATTACAATCCCAAATCATCGCAGGGTGTGCACATAATCATTTTGCTAAGACCTAATACAAAAATCTCACATTAAGGAAATTTTAACCATTGTGAATACAACCATGGTCATTTAAATGCATCTAGCGCATAGCTCTGAACCATTTGTCTCGCAAAGGCGAGTGAAATCACCCGATTTTGTTTTTGGCGGTTGAGACGCCCATTGGAATGAATGGGCGTGCAGGAGGCTTGGCGGGTGAGTCAGCCCTCTGCAAGGCGGGTGACACCCGCCAAATGCGGGTGAGTTGAGAGCTATGCTAGCGGCAGTGAGTGGCAGAGATTGGCAGTCCTGTAGAGGAGACTGTGTTGACAGAGGATTTGCCTTTCGTTTTTGCCGTTGTTCTGTTTTGGAAAGTGCTCTACATTCCATTTGCAAGGTCTGCATTCTATTTACCTGTTTGCATGCTCTGTCAGCCACTAACCTGCCTGGAAGCTTGCAGCTTTAAAATGTGGATCCAGTGTGGCAGCGCTCGTGGCAGTGAGTGGCGGAGAGTTGTAGCCCTGCAGAGGAGACTGCATTGACAGAGGATTTGCCTTTCGTTTTTGCCATTGTGCCGTTTTGGAAAGGGCTCTACATTCTACCTGCAAGGTCTGCAGACTATCTAACTGTTTGCCTGCTCTGCAAACCACTAACATGCCTGGAAGCTTGTTGCTTTAAAACTTGAATCCAGCGTGACAGCGCTCGCGGCAGCGGGTGGCAGAGAGTGGCAGTCCAGCATACTGCAGAGGGCAAGTAAATATTTTGTTAAACACTTTTTTTGTCTCCATATAATTCTTCTTTACCAGAAATAAGATGTATGCATTTCGCAGTCTGGCCAAGCATACGGACACAGCAATAGCGGAACAGATGTTCGAAATGGCCAGAAATCAGCCTTTATCCATTTCCCCTGGCAACGGTGAAGGAGTCCTCAGTGTTTCTGAACCTCGAATGGTGGGGAGTAATAAAGCATTAAATACTCTGAATGAAAGGGGAGCAGCTGTATTTGAAGTCAGTGGGCTGTGAGGAGCCTAAGGGTGTCCTCACTTCTTTCCCCCTGGATCCTCCTATCAGGTGGCCAGGGAAAGGCCATCGCTTTTGAATCCCGACCCCGGGGATGGATATGCGAGGGAGGATCACCTGGGCGGAGGGAATTTGGGGAGTTTTTCCTCATGAACGCTCTATCCCTCAAGCCTTTTTCGGCTGTCATCCCTTTCCCTTTTCTTCCCCCCCAAAATGTTCCCCAGAAACATAACCTCAACAATGGGTCGGGGATTTGGGTGAGGACAATGTACACCCGCTATTTATTGTTAATACAGACACACATCAGTCAAGTACCAAGACACGAAGGAAACAAAAAAGAGTTATGTACACTTCCTTTAATTAAAAACCCCACGGTGGTACTGAGACAAAGACGAGGGCTATGGAGGATTACATGTGGAGAAACCAGGCACGTCCACATAATGGATTCCGCCATGGTCAAGCAATTAGCCTTAATGGCCCACACCTGATACCACTTAACATGCCAAATGAATATAAAAATGCTGGCCACACAGCACAAGACGAGCGAGAAGCAGGCTGGAGAGGTGCGGCTGGAGACACAGAAGCTGGAAGCTGCGTCGAGAAGGAGAGAGGGACACCGAGGCTGAGGTTGGCCATGAGAGGGTCAGGAAGTCTTGCAGCCCTCCATGTCGGGTGCACGCAGCAGGAGATTTGTGGCGCCAAAGCACTCCAAAAGCTGTGAGAATCCAGGAAAGAGAGTGGTGCTCTCCGTGGCCTACCTGAGGGAAGAGCAGAGCTGTTGAAAGCCGGAATGCAGAGCGAGGAGTGAAAAGAAGCCAAAGGGAGCTGCCATATGCAACCGCAGGGACATCATTTCATCAAAATGCCAGGGGTAGCAGAAGTGACATTCACACGATCCTTGACTTCTGATGACATTCACACGACCCTTGACCTCTGATGACATCACAGGAAGTGATTCCATCTGACCCCACCCCGAAGTGACATCACAGGAAGCAATTGAACACAACCTTTCACCCCTAGACAAAACAGGAAGTGGCATCACATAGCATTGTTTCTAAGTACACTACAAAAAATATGGTTATGGTATCACTGTAAAGTGATATACATTGCATACAAGAATGGATCACCATATGTATCATTAATATCAGTCTGTATAGGCCCATATTACCAAATTACTGTGAATGCAAGCAGACGTCCAAGGTCAAATGATAATGATGTGCTATTATATATTCATATATTTTATTTATTTATCTAATTGTTTATTTATAGCACGCTTAATACCAGCGTTGTGGTTTCTAAGCGCAGGATCGGAATTCAAACCTGTGTTGTCTTGCGTCCAAGGCAAACGTGTTGCCCCTGGGCTATCCTTCCTCACCTATATATAGAACAAATATACATACAATATCATCCAAACTGTGTTGGTACTCATTTCTCAAGCTTAGTAAGATGAAAGGGTGAGTTGACCTTGCTGAGAGTCGAACCTACAACTTGCAGATCACACACATATTGCAGCAGCGAGTGCTCAACCCACTGAGCTATCTTATGGGCTATAGCTACCAGAAAAACAGCCACTCCAGAAACAAAGAGCCACATGCTGCTGACCCCAGCCCAGGAGCCTCAATGAAACATTTATTTTACAAAACATAAGATTTTGTTTCAAAAAAATGTTTAAGGGTAGCAAGGGAGACTTCAGGGGTCACAGTTGTGACCCCTGGTGACCCCTAAATGACATCCCTGCTCAACCGGTGAGTGGAAACAGAGAAACACTCATACTGGGGCGCTCTGGAAACTTAAACCAAGCACTTTTGAATACCGAACAAACTGAATGTTGTTATAAGCACTTTTTTTAACACAAGTTTTTATTTGCATTTTTAAACAAAACATTTCAACATGAATTGAACCCACCCCCCCCTCTCTCCCTCCACCCCTGGTCCGGATTCAGTCCTTGGCTCTGCTCTCTGCTCCTGTGAGTGTCTCCACCTTGATCTTACAAAAATGATGTGGCATATGCGTGTATAGATCCCACTGTAGGCTCTTCCCCTCCAGCTTTCGGGAGTCTAAGGTTGTCATATCAGTCCTAAAAGGTGCATTCTCCTTGGGCACCAGGTCCCCCTGGGCCCACTCTGTAAGAACTCCAGTACCCTCGACCAGTCTGTTAGGTAGCTATGGTGATCACCTTGCAGGGAGTAGTTTAGCCATTTGAGAGCTGAAAAGTTCCATATCTTTCCGACCCATTTGTGTTCCAACAGGGGTTCTTTCTACTTCCACTTTTGGGCTAGTGTCAACGCCCCGCCATCATCAGGATGACATATACTTTTGCGGTCCGCTTTCGCAGATAATTCTTCCAGTATGCCATCTAGGCCTAACAGAGCCAGGCCTCTATTGCCTCTTCCCTTTTCCCCCAATATTCGTTCTATTGCCTCCTGTATCACCCCTCCACCCCCAGTACTCTTGCATACAGGGGCACTCCCACCATATGTGGCTCCATGTTCCCTCCATCTGGCATTCCCTCGAGCAGTGCTTGGTTTCCCCGGGTTACATTTTGTGAAGTTTTACTGGGGTTAAGTGCCACTGTAAAATCAGTTTTACCCATATTTCCTGGATTTGGAAGGACCTCATAAGCTTGGGTATGTATGCCCAAAGTTTTGCCTAGTCCGTCTCCTCAATTGGTTGTCCTATGGCCGCTTCACACCGTTCCATGTATCTCCTTCGGCCCGCAACTTCCCCTTTTTTATGTCACCGTATATATTGTTGCTACTACTTTCCTATCCCTGGGGTCTGTAGTCATATATTTCTCAAAGGGAGTTAAGTCATGCATCACCGCTTCTTTCATACGGGGATGCTGGAGCCAGTGCCTTATTTGAGTGTATCTTAATCTCTCTCCCTCCCTCACCCCGAAGTCTGCCTTAAATTGGTTGAAAGACTTCAACTCTGACACCGCAAACATGTCTCGGATCTTTTGGCATCCTCCCTCTTGCCATTTAATAAAGTCCTTGCCTCTGCACCCCGGGGTAAACTGTGCATTGCCAAAGATCGGTGTTAGTGGGGACAGGTAGGAGGTGATGCGTGCGCGTTTAATGGATTAATCCCAGGAGTTACCTACTACAGAGAGTATTTTGCTGCTATACATTTGGGACGACCTCTCTGCCTTAGGCTTCCACTGTACCCCCCACAAATTCTCGGCTACCACAGCCCTGTCCATTAGTATCCAAACCTTGTCCCGATCGCCCTTATGCCAGTCTCTGATTACTCTTATTTAACCCTTTTCGCTACCCTCGGTCTCCTGTTGGTCCAAACAAATCTGCTTGTGTGTTCTTGAATAGCTCTGAATAGGGAGACGGGTACTGGCGTTGGGAGAGCCGAGAAATAGTATAACACCCGGGGAAGTATGACCATCTTTAGGATGTTTATTCTGACTAGCCACGTTATGGACAATGGACCCCAGTCTATCAGTTTGCTCTTTATGGATTCTAGAAGGGGTGGGTCATTTGCCAAGTAAAGCTCTTCTATGGTCTTTGCTAATTTGATTCCCAAGCACGTTATCGCCTTCCATTGTGTGTATTTATTTTGAGTCCAGCCAAAGCCCCGAATTGTTGCATCTAATTCTGTATTGCCGTTAGGGAGGTCGCTGGGTGAGTTATTGAAAGCAACACGTCATCCATAAAAGCAGCTATTTTATATTCTTCTCCCCCTAATGGCGCCGCTTATATTCCCTTGTTTGCTCTTATCGATGTCAGAAGGGGCTCAGATGTATTGCATATAGCAAGGGTGGCAAGGGGCAACCTTGCTTTGTGCCACGCTGAACCTTGACAGGTTCTGTTAGTTGACCGTTTATGGCCAATCGCAGCAGAGCGTGTTGATAGTTAGCTTCAACCCTAGCCAACAATTTGTCCTCGAAACCATCTTTTTCACTAAAACATTATTACATCACCAGGCTTTTTTTCGCAGTGTTTTTTTTGCTGGAAAACTTATCAAAAAATATAGGGGGTTGGTGGGTTAGGGCATTGTGGGGTATAGGGACTACAAACATTTTCATAAAAAAACTCAGCGAAAAAAACCCTGGCGATCTAAATACATAGAACCTCTTTTTCATGGTTGTGAACTCCACCCTATCGAAAGCTTTCTCAGCGTCCAAGGCTAAGAGGAGAGCTAGAATTCCTTTCTTAATAGCCTTTTCAATGAGATGCGCAATTCTTCTGATGTTGTCGCTGGTTTGTCGGCCCCTGACGAACCCTGACTGGTCCGAAAGAACAATTTGTGGGAGGATTTTGTCAAGTCTAATTTCTAGTGTCTTCGTATACATTTTGGCATCGGCATTTATTAAAGGGATTGGCCAGTATGAGCCACACGCTGTTGGGTCTTTTCCCTTTTTGTGGATGAGCACAACTCTCGCCTCTTCCAGGGTTTGTGTAATGGCCCCCTGATGCTAAATACGTAAATAAGGCAGTTAGGTGTGGTAGTAGGGTTTCCCTTTGTAACTTATAGAATTCTGTGGTGAATCCGTCCGGCCCTTGGGACTTATTGGAAGGTAACGCTTGTATGGCCGCACGGATTTCTTCTATGGTTATGTCTTGTTCTAGGGCTTCCTTCTCATGCTCTGTTATACCTAGGAGACTAATATCCTCTAAGTATCTTTCTTGTGCTTGTCGCGATGGGGTATCCGAGCTGTAGAGCTCAGTATAATATCTACAAAACTCTCTTTTGATGTCTTCCGTGTTAGTGCTCTTGTTGTCCCGTCAACTTTTATTTTTAGTATTGTTTTGGCATTCTCCTTGCTCCTCAGCATCCTGGCTAATAATCTCTCAGAATTGTTTGCTTTAATGTAACATTTCTGCTTGAGGAATAATAGGGTACGCTCCACTGCCCTAGTCTGAATTAGCTCTAGTTAACCCCTTTATTGTCCTATATTCCCTCCTTGTCTCACCGCTCGCCCCTACACCTATCAAGTCATTATCTCTTTGAGCTTTCCCTCCAATTTCCTGTCTTCTAGTTTAATTTCCCTGTCTCTGCGTGCCTTGATGGTTATAATTTCCCCCCTTATTTTCGCCTTGAATGCATCCCACCTTGTCTGCAGCAAAGTGTCCACAGCTTTATTAACTTCAAAAAAGCTCACTATCCCTTCCGTGAACTCTTGCGTCAGCTTGTCATCCTTAAACAGGAAAGCAGGGTATCGCCATTTCCATAGGGCAGGGGGACCTTGGTTTCTATTTATAGTTAGTTTTATCGGGGCATGGTCTGACAGTATAATTGTCTGCACACTTATCCTACCCAAAGACCTCAGGAAGTCCACACATAGTCTATCCTGGAGTGTGAGTGGTAGACATGCGAGTAGAACGTGTATGCCGACTTCTTCCCCTCTATGTCCCGCCAAGCGGTAATTAAAGCCAGATTTAGTATTTTCTCCTCGATCTCCCCCAAGGGATTCCCCTGTGTAGAAAAGCCCTTTTTGCTCCTGTCCCTTCCGGGATCCCATGCCATGTTAAAGTCTCCTGTTTGGAGAAATTTGAAAAAGCCCCCTTTATCCTATCTGTTCAGGGCTTTTTGGATGAATGCATCCTGCCCTGTATTGGGGGCATATATCATGGCTACTGTATAACCCTCGCCCTTCGCCTTTCCCTTTAGGGTTATCACTAGGTATATCCCTTGGTCATCCCTGTCAGTTTCCATGACTGTGAGATCAGAGCCATTTCTCAGGGCCAGTAATACCGCCCCTTTCTTGCTGGCGTGTGTTGATTGGTAGACTTGGCTGAAATCCCAAATCCGTAACCTGTCTCTGTCCCAGGTGTGAACGTGAGTTTCCTGGAAAGCTGTCCCTTTTCAGAAATCTTTAGATTTTTTTTCCGTTTAACTCAGGAGTTTAGCCCTTTGATGTTGAGGGATATGAGTGTGAGGCTGTTGTCACTAGCCATTATCCCAAGGGTGTTCCAGGGTTCGTTGCCTTTTGATGAGCCATCGTCTGGACTCCCGCCCTCCCTGGCCCCTCCCCCCTCAGCTCCTCCCTTCACCCCAGTTCCCCACTCTCCCCGTCCCCCATCTGGTGAACGCTTCCCCTCTCCTAGATTGATCCTCTGCAGGTTCTCCCGAACCCATTCCAAGATCCTCTCCCCCCTTGTTCCCCCTGGGACAATCTATATAGACCCTGTTGTTGTTTGCCATCCCGAGGCTTAGGCTGTTAGTGTGCCCATGTGTACCTTGTTGTTGCTTGATCATTCAGGATTCTTGGCTGGGTATTTTCCCCTCTGTTGTAGGTGTCCTTCAATGGGGCCTTTTAGATGTGGCTGGTATCCCCCTTTCTTAGCTCGTTTACGTCTCACCATCAACCATTCCCAGGGTTTAAGACTGCTTTGACACCTAACAGAAGCATGGTCTGGAGTTGGGTCCTCCTGTTACACATTGTGGGAGGTGGTCTCTGTGGGCTCGCAACCGGTTGTGTGGTACTCTTCACTACGCGACTCCCGAGAATCCTACTCAAGATGGCTTCCGTGCTGAAGGTAGCGGTCTAGTCTTTTCACGTCTCTCTGAGACGCTTTTGCCTGCTCACGTGATCCTTTATCAAACACGGGAGCCGACAACTCCTCGCGTCGCTTCTGTTTCAACAGACGCTCCGTGAGTTCGCTTCTAGGGATTCCAATATTTCTGCCTCTCCTATCTGACTTGTCCGACTAACTCTGTAACCTTTTGTTTCTCAGCTCTCGTCTCCGGCCTATTCTATTCCGGTCTTCCAATCTCTTGGTATTTCTCGCCGAGCCCTGAAATCCATCGGCGTCACAACTACTCCAGCCCTGATTTCATCTCTTCTTAGATACCCGCTAGCCGTAAGTGCCCTTCTACCAGAATTCCCTTCATTCTCTCCCAATTCTGATTCTGACCTTATTATTTCTTGTAGAGCTCTTGTCTCCCATTCACCTCTCCCTTGAGACCCTAGATCAATCATCCTATTCTTCACTCCTGCCTCTGCTGGTGAGATATCTTTACTGTATTGTTTAATTACCACTCCCATTCCCTCCTTTACGAGTTTACTCTGACCATTTTCCTTTGTGCATCCAGACGAAGCCTTCCTGCCAGCCTTCCACTGCCACTAATAGAAGACATTCATCAGCCATCCGGATCCACGACACCTCCAGATTCTACCAGGGTTTTCTTCCCTATCGAGGGTTTCCCTGGCGACCCTGTTCTTTCCCCTGGTTACTCCCACACCGGGTCGGAGAGGACAGGGCCGTCCTAGGGGAGCTTTCACGGCTGCATTTGGTTGTTCTGTGGCAGTCTACTCGATCTGTCAAGGTGAGATTATTCACACTTTCTTAATTATTGCGGGAAGCAGTAATCGAAATAACAGTAAGCAACGCCTAAAAAACGAAATAATATTGACGGACGAAGACCATTATGGAACAACAAATGCAGCAATTAATGGCCGCAATGCAGGCCATGTCTTTAGAGGTACAGTCACTTAAACAGGACAATGTACAATTACGACAACAAGTTGCTAGAGCATTTTCTGACACTCCCCCGTCCACATTACACCCGATAATGTCAGATGGCGACCCATACTAGCTCAAAGAATTTCTTGATAGCTGTACGGTCCAGTTTACATTCAAATCTCGTTTTTTCCCAACGGACAAAGATAAAGTGGGGTTTGTGATTTCTCATTTATCTGGACCCGCATTGGCATGGGCCTCGCCTTTGGTTACCTCAAACAATGTAATCCTTGATTCTTATTCTGCTTTCACTAATAGTCTAAAATCCATGTTTGGTAGGAAAGAAATCACAGTATCCACTCAGGAAAGACTCCTTGACCTAAAACAGAGCGGAAAGGACCTATTAGGGTATATCATCCAATTTAAGCAGTTATCTTCTGAATTAGGATGGCCGGATGAGGGTCTTCTTACCCTTTTTCGCAGAGGATTAACTGATGAGCTGAAAGACGAGATTTCTAAAGTTCCTCGCCCAGCCAACCTGGCGGACATGATTAACTCTAACCATGCAAATTGAATACTGTTTACAAGAACGGTCCTATGAACGTAAAAAGAGCAAGGGTACCCGACCCTTTAGTGAATATTATCCGACAGGAAATAAACCACACGTCCAAAATGAAGAGCCTATGCAGATCAGAGCTGTGAGGGGACCACTCTCTGTTTCTGAAAGAGAAAGAAGAAAAGCTTGTGGATTGTGCATGTATTGTGGTTCTTCTCTACACATCTTGAAGGATTGTCACTTGGTTCCTCCACGGCGTACCCAAAATCCTAAGTCGGGAAACTTCAAAGCCCTACCTCAAGGGGAAGAACGGTAGTGGCTCCAAATCCTATTTCCCCATATCGAATGGGAATGTCACTTGAAACAGCTACCTGCCAAACCATTGTGGTGGTATCTTTATCCATGATTCTTTCAGGACGAGTTTTAGCGGGCATACCAGCCTTGATTGACTGTGGAGCCGCTGGCAATTTTCTGGACGATGATTGGGCCACGAAACATGAGATACAACTTGTATCCAAATCCATCATAACTCTCATCCAAGGAGTGGATGGGAGCCCATTGAGTTCCGGCCCGATCCAGGAACAGACCGGACTGATTACTTGTATGGTTGCCAACCATAAAGAGACTTTGGTTTTTGACCTTATTAAAGCCGCTCACTTCCCTGTTATTTTAGGTCTCCCATGGTGACGACTCCATAACCCACATATTAATTGGTCAGCTGGTACTCTATTCTTAGGGTCTGAGTTCTGTGTCAATCATTGTTTGTCCCAGGAGGCTGTGGGTGTTCATATTCCTACTGAAGTGTCAAACCTTCCAACAGGACCCACCATAAACCAACTAGAGATCATCCCTCTGTGTCATCGAAAGTTTCAGTCAGTTTTTGAGAATCCCATATTTCCCACTTTACCTCCTCATAGGAGGGACGATTGTCCTATTGACCTTCTTCCAGAACAACCCATTCCTTTTGGCAGGATGTATGTTTTGTCCCAAAGAGAAAAGGCAGTTCTAAAGGACTATCTCCAAGCCAATTTACGTAATGGTCTAATCCCTGAGTCAGTCTCCCCAGCGGGCGCTTCTCTTTTTTTCATTCCTAAAAAGGATTCTGATGAACTCCGTCCCTGTATCGACTACCGGGGTCTCAACAAAATGACTACTCCCGATAAGTACCCCATGCCCTTAATAACTGACATCATAGAGGCAGTCCGGGGGGCTTCTGTTTACACGAAACTTGATCTTAGAGGAGCTTATCGCCTCATCAGAATAGCTCCTGGGGACGAATGGAAAACAGCCTTTCGCACCCCATTCGGACACTTTGAATATCATGTGATGCCATTTGGTCTAGTGAATGCACCAGCAGTGTTCCAGCAATTCATGGATCATTTGTTCACTGACATCTTGTTCCATTTCGTAATCATATACTTGGACGATATTCTTGTTTATTCCTCCAACCCGAAAGACCATATCAATCATGTTAACATAGTTCTCGGTCGACTCCAATCAAACCATCTCTACTGCAAAGCTCAAAGTGTGTATTCCATCAGGAGCAAGTTACATACCTAGGTTACGTGTTATCTAGCCAGGGCATATCTATGGATCCAAAGAAAGTGTCCGCAGTCTTAGATTGGCCTACTCCCTCCTGTGTTAAAGACATTCAGCGATTTTTAGGCTTTGCGAATTTATACAGGAAATTTATCCCCTGTTTTTCAGAAATCATTCTGCCCATTACACGCCTACTAAAGAAGAACGTCACATTCTTCTGGAACGAAACAGCCCAAAGTGCCTTTCAAACTCTGAAAGAAATTTTCACTTCTGCATCTATTTTGATCACCCCTGATCAGACCAAGCCATTTATCGTGGAGAATGACGCCTCTCAATACGCATTGGGGGCTGTGCTTTTACAACTCTCTGATCAGGGGGAAGAAAGACCAGTCGCGTATTGTCTAGGACATTTAACGCAGCAGAACTGAATTATTCAGTCCTTGAGAAGGAACTTTTAGCTATTAAGAGGGCCTTCGAAGAATGGAGACATCTGTTGTTAGGATCTTCATTTCCTGTCAAGGTTCGCACCGATCACCAAAATCTCAGAGTACTCCAGAATGCCCAGACCACCAACTGTAGACAAGCTCGCTGGGCCTATTTCTTTCTCCCCTTTCAGATCGAATTCACCTTTCTTCCTGGAAAGCATAACTTGAGGGCCGACGCTCTTTCTCGAAAAGATTCTCCAACTTCTAATTTCTTTACAGAAAAGTTGTTCCCCAAAGCACGATTCATCGCAGTCCTAGCTGATTTTCTTCAAGAAGTACTGACAGCCACAAATCAGAACAAATTCTTATGTGAAGAAATTGCCGCTAACCATCAGCTCACGGAAGAGAGGGGCCATTATTTTCGAGGAGCTCAAGTTCTGATTCCCACTCCTTCCTTACAACAGGAAGTTCTACAAATGTGTCACGACTCCCGAGCAGCTGGCCATCGAGGATACGCCTCAACCTTGGAGCTCGTTCAACGACATTTTTGGTGGCCAGAAGTAAAGGCAGACGTCCGTGATTATGTTGCAGCCTGCACTATTTGTTCTCAGACCAAGTCTCCTCGGATGTCTCCTCTAGGCTTACTCTCAAGGATGCCTATTCCTGACCGACCTTGGCAGATAACTTCCACCAATTTTGTTTCAGACCTACCTTCTTCTGAGAATAAAACCACTATCATGGTCACCATCGATTACTTTACCAAACTGGCGTATTTCAGCCCATTAGAGAAACTTCCTGGAGCAGCGGCTATGGCAAAGATCTTTCTTTCCGAAATCTTTTCTCGACATGGACTCCCGGATACCATTGTATCGGATCGAGGTCCCCAATATCCCTCTCTTTTCTGGCAGAAGGTATGTCACATTTTGGGAATCAAGAGAGCCTTAAGTTCCGGATACCACTCCCAGACTAACGGGCAGACGGAAAGCTTAAACCAAACATTGGAAGGGTATTTGAGATGTTTCATCTCAGCTGGCCAGGACAATTGGGTCGAATTGCTCCCATTTGCGGAGTTCGCCTACAATAACGCCAAGCATTCTGCACTTCACACCAGTCCTTTTCATTGTTCCTATGGTTATCACCCTTCATTTGTACCTACCATTTCTATTCCTGCTTCCTGTTGCCCTGGGGTTGACAGTCTTATCTCGGATATACAAGAGGGTCAGAAGCTAGCCAGACTATCACTTCAAGAGGCTTAAGATCGGGCTAAGAGGAACGCAGACAAGCATCGTCGGGCAGCCCCTAATATCCTCCCGGGAGACTCTGTTTGGCTGACATCCCGATTCCTTCCCCGGCATCTTGTCCCTTCTAAATTGTCTCCCAAGTATTTTGGACCCTTTAAAGTCTTATCCTGGGTTGGGTCTGCTGCAGTCAAACTCGCGCTTGTGGGATGTTTTTACCCATACATCCGAGCCCTACCTCAAAAACTGTGCAGTACTGACATGGAAAACATCATGATGGCCAGAGCTTCCCAGAAAATGCACAGGGAAATGCATGAAGAATAGGCTGCCACTCATTTTTGCCGATGTTATGGGCACAGAAGGGCACTGCCTAAAACCACCATTGGACTACCCACACAGTAGTCTGAAACCATTGGGAATGGCAATGCTGATTGCCAAAAGCAACCTAGAATTGTGGGGAATTCAATTTCTTAAATCCCAAAAATGGGTGCATTACCAGTACTCACCACTATCAGAAAGCCGGCGTTTTAAAACAACACCAGACTTTTTTCTTTTTTGTGTAAAACTGAATAAATGAACCCAAAGCAGGCCAAAGCAAGACTTACTGAGAGGTGGATCCAATGTAAAGTTATATTCTGAAGTGACTTGAAGGTTTATACAAGACTGGCTGAGCTGTGGATTTCAGCAGTTTAAGTAAATTTGGACTGAAAGACACTAAAAACCTAAATGTTTAAAAGAAATGAGTGACCTACTTTTGAGTGTCACATAGGTTGCAATTGTTTAAATGTCATAGTTTTAAACTTAGAATCAGCATTCTAGCTGCATATGTAAAATGGTTAGTTTTATTTGAATGCAGAAATCTGGGTAACTAAAAGTGACATTAGCTGGGGCCTGGCTTAAGGAACTGAATTCTGCCCACCAGCTACCCCCGACAGGAGTTGAGACTTGCACAACAGCTGTGTTCCCAGGCCTACCTGCCTTTTGCTGTTCCTACCAAAAGGGATATGACACTTCTCTGATTGGATTATCAAGGGACTGCTAGAGACTAAACATAGGACCCAGGCAGAGGGTTTATTGAAGTGGCCATAAATGGCTTCCTCTTGAACAATGGGCCTTCCAGGGCCCAGGCAGATGGTTTATTATGGGGGCCGTAAAAGTGGCTTCCTCCTGGAAGAAAAGGGGAGGAGCACTGCCTGTGAGAGCAAGCTGGCTTGGCAGAACTGGAAAAACCAGAAATTCAACCTTGTGCTGGGGGGAAACCACACCCCTTTGGAGCCAGAATATGGTTTTAGAAAAAGATGAATAACTCATAGTACGGACTTGTCATAATTATTTAAATGTTACCATAATTCTTGTGATTTTTCTGCCCACATTTTAAGAGGTTTTTTAGAACCGGTGGCATGATCTGGGGGCAAGCTAGCAGTTAAGAGGGTATTACTTAAAATGTATGCATGTTAAAAGTCTGATACTTCATCAGTTAATGCCTGCATGCCTTGCACACATTTGGGTAAATTTGAGTAAGAATCTGATATTGGTAACCTGACCAAAAAGTGCAAATGTTGCCATTTCTGAGTGCAAGCTCCCAGGAAGAGCAGATTTGAACAGGGTATACCTCCTTTGATATGTGATGGGTGCATGTAATTTTAAACAAATGTGTACCTGTGCAAATATGTCTTTTGGGTCAAAATATAGATTGTGTGTAATTTGACAGGGGTGGGTTCTCTGTACCGTAAACAGACCTCATCATGATGACACTTCATTTCATTCCCCCAATCAAGGGGAAGAGGATGAAGTGGCTAATGACAAGTTGAGAGGGGTAGGGCCTAGGAAGCTAGCCTCTCCACCCATTTTCAAAACACATAAAAGCAGATAGTCAGGACAGATAGGGAGATTCAATTCCATTTGCTGCGGAGCATGCTGCCGGACCATACCACATCCAGAGATCCAGACTTCAAATCCATCAATCTCCAGAGAAAGCTGTGCAGAAAGATCCAGAAGCAGTGCTGTACCCAGAGAGAGCAGAGCTGACCCAGACCACTGTTAGCAGAACCAGAGAGCTGACCCAGATCACTGTGAAGTGCCCAGACCAGAGTCCAGTCTAAAACCTGACCAGATCCGTGGCGAGGCCCATTCTATTTCTAAATATATTGTGAGTACCTAGCAGAACTGTGCAGAACCAATATCTTAGTTAAAATAATATAATTCAATCTATTTTAATCTAAGTAGAACTGCCTCCTAACTGTCACCTGTCATTTTGTAAAGCTGTCACCTGTCATTTCTAGTTGCTAGCTGTCACTTGTCACTTTGAACTTTAAAATTTCAAATCTGAAAAACGACCTTTACCATATCGCTCATATCTCCGTGACCGTTTGTCTTAGAGACTTGCAGTAACTTTCCTCCGAAAGCTGGGAATCTTTGCTTTTCAACGAACCTAGAACCGCATTCCTATTCCATACACTTTTGCCGCAATCGCGAAAAACGCACTCGCAAATTTGCCGCGATTTGCAAATTTCTCCACGTGTGAAAACAGCAGATTCCTTGCTTTCATTTGCCAAAAATTCGTTTAACCTGCTAGTTACTCCTGGATCCTTGCTAAAGTGAGCCTGAACTCATCCCAAGTATATTACACTCACCCTGAACCTCCTAAAGGGAATTAAAACCATTTTCAGCATATTCCTCACTTCATTGCCAGCACATATAAAAGCATTTTGGGCCTGTGTTTCAAACTTCTGTAGTCTAAGCTGCTTGCTGGGGTGAACTGAATTACATTTGATTGCATTTCTGAGAACTGTGTGCTTTCCTTCCATTTCCTTGCATTGCATAAAGGGGGGGGGGTGAATTGCCAGAGAAAAGTGATTACATTGTTTTGTTGAAATCATATTGAGTATTTTCTGTATTGCATTTTTCATTCAACATTACATCCATCTGAACTTATATAAAGTATTCTCTACCACCTTATTCTTCTGTTCCTATTCACAAGTGTGCTAGTGCCAGACTATCCATTATTGATTACTGCTCAGATTAAGTGTGATATTCAATTATTAATTATTATAAAGTGTGATATATATATCGATTGTTTAAATTATGAAATAAACCTTTTAACTTGCAAAACAGAACTACATCTTGGCTCAGTGGGGTCAGGGGGATTCCAAGAGAGGGGTGTTATATAGGGGTAGTCATTCAGAACGCATGAACTGGACATAAGGATATATCAATAAGGGTTTTCATTCAGTATTCTAGACTAGGCGTTGACTTAGCTGTAGTGTTGAATTGAATCCTCTTACAAATTGGGGGCTCATCCGGGACGTTTGGGTTAGATCTACCATTTGTGCAGATTAATACAGCGTGCCAGCTGACCAGATACACATATCCGGTCGGATCACCACGCTGTGTTACGCTGTAAAGCACTCCTCAAAGGAACGCTCTAAGGAAAAGGTCTGTTTTGCAAAAATATAATACAAACTTCTGTAAGTCAGGAAGGAACTCAAATCTCTAGAATGACGACCTTAGTAGACATGAAAATAGCCAGAGAGCGCTTCTTACATAAGTTATTTGTGAGAGGTGAGTGGACTCATCAGGACCAGACGGTCTGGTTGCAGGCAATCGCACCCGAGATCACGGAAACAGGGTCAGATATATGGAGAGATCAGGGTCCCTTACATGTGGCCCTGAGTGAACTATACATGGCTCCTAAAGCTAAGGATGAACAAGACAAGATGGTTAGGATAGCGGCATACCTGTACCTATATATGGGAGACATGCAGGATAAATGTACTGAAAGCCAAGATTTGGCGAATAAGCGACAGATGGCGTTAGAGAAGGTCCAATCTGACCTGGTCTCTTCTGCATCACTAAAATAAAGGAGGATATGGATGTGCTGCAACAGGAAAAGGCGGACCAGGATACCAGATTTCTGGCCTTGCAGAAGGAGTACCAAGAAGGTTTGGACTCCCTACTGCAGAGCCAGAAAAAGCTGGAGCAACAGTTAGACTTCAATAGGGAATGTGCTGAGCAGGTAGTCACCCTGCAAAGCCACCTAGATAGGGAGAAGGCAGAGAGCAATAAACTGATTTTGAAAGACCTGGATACCCAGGCAGAGTTTGACCAGGAGCGCCAGAAAGCTGGTGCCTCCCAAAGGCAAAGGGACGACCTGGCGGCACAGATGCAGGCTCTTAGTCAGGAAAGGGATAGGCCAGGAAGTCTGCCACTTAAAAAGGAAAATGGAAGAAAATCACCTGGCCCTCCAGGGACTGGGTGACCTCAAAAAAGAACACCAGAACTTGTTAGAGCACACCAGGAAGGTGGAGGATGCTCTGGCAAGAAAGGAGCAGGCCAATAGGGACACAGCTCAGGAGGTAACCCTCCTGCAGCAAAGACTGGCCCAGTGCTCCAGGACCAATCAGGAGGCACAGAGAGAGAATGAGGCTCTCTGCCAGCACAATGATAGACTCCAACAACAGGTAGCGATGCAGGAGAGACTGAGAGTCTAGTAAGGCCTTAACTGAGGAACTGAAGGCGCAGGCTCTTGCATTGCAACAGGGAGCAGGGGCGGATAGAGATGAGGTTCGCTGGGAAAGAGAAACTCCTGAGCATAGCCCCAGGAGCCCTAGTACCAGAGGCCTTTATTTCTCTCAGTCCCTGGACTCTGCCACCCCCATGTCCCCTGGCGCACATGAGCACAGGGCCACAGGGATGGCAGATTACTATCCAGCCAGAAGCATGGGGCTCATAGGCCAGTACCACCCAGGAATGGAGGGGCGGGCATCCGGGTATGGGCACCCAAGCACAGTGCAATTTGATGGGGAACCCCAGGAGAGTAGGCCCATTAAGGCCATCCTGAAAACCTCTGCCCAGTTAGGTCAGTGGGGTGGGTACCCATCAAATCCTGGCAGCAAGGAGGGATCTGAAGACTCCTCTGAGCGGTACAGGACACAGGAGACCAGGTCCCCACATTCTGCCAGCCATTCCCAGGCTCGCAGAATCCGGGAAAACCTGGAAGAACAGACAGGAACCTCTGGGAGCAGTGCCTCTGAGTCAGAAGATGAATGGACCAGGGTTACCCGGACTAAAAGGGCCAATAAGACAAAAGGGCCTTGCTTAAGGACCCCTTAAAGCAGATTAAGGCAATCAGGAGTGTCATCACGCCTTATCATAAGAACGCCAAGTATTCTGTTTGGGAGCACTTAGAGTTGTTTGAGCAAATGATGGAGACTTTCCATTTGAAGGACAGCCAAAGCTGTATTCAATATGTAAAGTGGACCTTCTCCCCGGAATACTCCAGTTTCTTTGCGGGGCTGGAGGACCAAAATCATTTAAGATGGTCCGCCTATAAGGCGGCCATCTTGAAACATTTTTCTACTCATAGAAATCCCCAAGAGGCTCGCAAGGCAGCCTACAATTTACAATGTGGGGAGGATCAGGCCCCACAAGAATTTGTGCAGGAGTTAAAGCGTGCTTTTGCACAGACCACAAGAAGGGTGCGCACGGATAGCAGAGACTTTATTAATACGTTTTTCCATGCCTTGCCCAAATACATAATGACCCAGCTCGTGAGGGATTTTCACGAGAAAAGATCTTTAGAATGGGTCATTGAACAAGCCACCCGCATCTACGAGGTGCAGAAACCGGTGGAAAACAAAAACCAGCCCAAAAACCCCAAAACTAACAGCACCCCTGCTGCTGCCAAGGTGGCAGAGGTAAAGGTTGCCCCCGTTTTGGATTTGGAGATGGGGGGGCCTAAAAACCTACCTGCACCTAATAATTCTAGGCCCAGAAGGTCCTCGGGCCAGTCACAGACAGGGAGCCAAGGAGGCAGCCCCACAAATGGGGTCCCTCGCCCTCCTGATTATGTAAGTCCCCGTTACAAGGGAAATCGACCCATCCTGGGTTATGTGTGGACTCCTCCAGCCCAAGGGGGGGGGATCGAGCCAAGCACCTAACCCAGGGAACTTCCCTCCTAACTTCCCACTGGAGGGCAGAAATTCTCCAAATCCTGGGCAGAACTTTTTCCCCAGGTATCCACCCAATTTCCAGCCCCAAAATCCGCCACCCTTCCTTCCCCAATTCCCTGAGCCCAGACAACCGGATCCGGGAGAGGGGAGGCCAAGGGTGGAGGGGTATCCAAATCTTCCCAACCAGGGGTACTACCAAAGAAGGGATAGCTACCCTTCCAGGGATCAGCCCAGGGGAGAAAACAGGGCCCCGTATCAGCCTGAGCGGGTTTCCCAGTTAGAGCGCCAGGTTCAAAACATGGCGCGGGTTCTGGGTCACATACTGAGGGCTCAGCAGAACCCTCAGATCGGCATGCCGGCGCAGAACGCACCCAACTCTGGACCTGGTGCTCCAGAACAATGACGGGGGCAGCACCCCGATAACTCACCGGTTCCCAGGGAGGAGGCACAAAGGGAAGGGGGGTGTAAAGCCTTGGAGGAAGCTTCCTTCCTCACTTGTAAACAGCCCCTGGAAACCCAGTAACCGGAAACAAAATCTCTTGCCCCTGAAAGTCTGCCTCCTAAGGAGCAGAGGGGGGGGTAGGAGAAACAAAAGACCCAAACAGACTCAGTTTGAGGAGGAGGTACAGATCTTCCAATTTGAGGGAGAGGGATCCTCAGAAGATCCTGGGAAAAGGATCTTCTCCTTCAGAGATGGGGGAACTCCTCCCAAAGAAAAATGGGTCCCAAGGGATGTCAATTCAGACTGGGGAGATGTGGAGACTGAGCTACCGCCGCCCACCATCTCATCCCAGAACCAACAGCAAGAAAATCCCCTGGTTCAAACCCATCCTGATGACTGCCTCCAAAAAGGGGAGGGCGGCCCAGAACCGGAGCCAGGGGAACCCACAATGGCTCTGATCTCCAGTTGCCAACTCTTTCTTTCAGATTCCCAAGGCTCTCCACAGAAGTCTGCCCAAATGTCTTCTCTTGAAATGTCCAAAACCAGAAAGTTAGCCCACCAGTTGTCCAAAAATGTGCATTATCTGTGCCCCCTTGAGGAGAAGGAGGGAAGATATTATGCCCCGGTACAAGTACAGGGGCAGGGTACAATTTTGGCACTGGTGGACACTGGATCTCAAGCTACCCTTCTGTCCAGAAGGGCCTTTGATGAACTGAATGCAGGAAGGGGAGGGAATTACCAAATTCCTCTCACCTCACTTCCTGGACAACTCCAGAACTTTGACGGGAAGGAAATTCCCGTCGAGGGGACGGCAGACTTGGACATTAAAATTGGGCGACACAAGTTGAAACACCCAGTCATAGTTGTGACTCCAGAGGGCACCCCTTGTTTACTAGGGAATGACCTCCTGAGAAGGTTGTCACCCCTAATAGATGGCGTAAACAAGGTCCTCTGGACCCAGACTAGCCGACCAATAAAATTAAAACAGAGTGTCAACCATGTTAGTTTAAACGGCACCTGCCACATGGTTGAACAAAAATCTGACCAAGTAGAATTTCACTTCCAGAATAGCCAAATTCCAGACGTGACAGTAATAGTAGTAGGACAACAGACTGGTGATGGAGGGTTCTCTTTATTTCTGAAAATCAACCTTCCTTCCAGTCTAAATTGGTACTCCACGCTGGAAGGAAACACTCTGAGATTCTATACTAATCCACAATCAGAAACTCCCACTCCTATAGTCCAGAAAGATGTGAAATCAGCTCAGAGCCTGGCTGATATTCAGCAAATTGGAGAGCAGTTGTTCATCCCTGTTCAGTTAAATGATGGGAAGGACTCTGTTCTCGCTCGAGTGTGTCTGAACAACGGTAAGAGCTTCATCAGCGAAGCCATGTTCCGCCAACTCCCAAAAGATCCAGCCATTCCCACATTCAAACTGATAGACAAATGGGAAATGGACCTGGAAGCGCCTAATTCCAAACATCTCCTGCCAAGCAGATGTATGCTCAAAATCTCCATTGGCAACAAGAGCATAGTCCATAATTGTTGGGTCGTGTACGGCGTCCCTGCCGCCTTTTACTTAGGCAGTGACATTCTCAATCGCTTTGCCATTAGTTTGGACCTAATAAACTTCAAAGCTTGGTCCCGATTAGCTGATAATCCCATGGGCTTTGATGATCCAGAATAAGCATTTAGGTCAGCTCAATTGCTACCTTATGCAGTTGAAATTCAGATCAAAGAGGAAGTCACCATCCCAGAAAGGACCCGACAATTCTCCCTGGAAGTGAAAGCTAAAAGAGGACAATATTTGCAAAACCCTGATGCTTACATACATCTAAATGCTTCTCTCCAACAGCAAGGGTTAGGGGTAAACCCAACACCATTAGTCAACATAGAACATGACACCATTCCAATAGAGGTGGATAACAGCGACTTAAAGAGTATTACTCTAGCCGCAGGCACCATTATTGGAATGGCGGTTGATGACCGACATTTTTCCATAGATTTAGGTAATGAACTGTTAGGGCCAATCCCCAAGGACTGCTTTGACAGTGACAGTGATGACAATACAACACCAGACAGGATTTTTACCCGGCATGGGGGGAACTTCCTGGTGTACACTTCTTGCCCTTATGGTAAGGAAGATGGGACTTGTGACTTCAGGAGGGATGAGGTGATTTTCCAGGTCCATGAGGGCTGCCTTTCCCACCTGAAGCCTCCAGTCCAAATCAGCACTCTGACCAGGGACTTCTCCACCCAGCTGGAGGAGGCCGCGGAGATAGCCAAACCAGAAGTCTTTCCAGGCTTCAGGCAGATGGTGGAAGAGAGAGTCAACCTAGCTGATGCCTGTGTGACTCTGGAACAAAAGCAAAAGTTGAAACAAGTTTTCTTGGATTTCCAAGATCTCTTTGCGGTAGACTCATATGACTGTGGCTGCACTGACATCCACACAACAACAATCCCCACAGACCCTGGCATGACTCCAGTGTTTGTGAAGCAATATCGCTTGCCTCTCGCATCAATGGAGTCCCTTACTGAAATAATTAAGAACCTTGAGTCCAGGGGAATAATCCGTCCCATCCACAGCACCTTCAATAATCCGGTGCTGGGAATATTAAAGCCAAACGGCCAGTGGAGACTCTGCGCTGAACTCAGGGAGCTCAACAAACGGGTCCAGACTTCCCGATGGCCTCTTCCCTACATTGACCAAGGGCTGGCCCAGATCCAGGGGTCACAGGTATTCACTGCAATAGACCTGACCAATGGATACTGGACCGTGCCGGTCAGTAGGGAGGACCAATACAAGCTGGCTTTTACCTTTGGGGGCCAGCAGTATACATGGACCCGGACTCCCTTCGGATACCTTAACTCCGGTAATGAGTTCAATATTTTCGTACATAAGGCCATGCCCGACCTGGGTGTGAGGGGTAACCTGGCTTATGTAGATGATGTCCTCATCAAAAGTTCATCTGTGGAGGAACACATAGCGGAGATCTGTTATGTTCTGGCGCAGTTGAGGGCCGCCGGAGCAAAACTTTCCTTTCAGAAAGCACAGTGGTGTAGAACCCGTGTTAATTTCTTGGGGCATGAGATTACTCCTCAGGGTCTCTGTCCCCAGGAAAAGAAAGTGGAAGCACTTCAAAAACTGAAAGACCCCACAACTCTGCGGGAACTAAGGAGCCTCCTTGGACTGACTAATTACAGCAGAAAGTTCATTGAGGGCTACGCAGAGATCACCAGACCCCTGATTCATCTCTTGAAGGGGGGGTCAAGTGGGAATGGGGTCCAGAACAAGCCGAGGCAGTAAGACAACTCAAAAGAAGCCTCTCACAAGCGCCCTGCCTAGCTTACCCTGTCAGAAACAAGGAGTTCTTCCTGGAGACGGGGTTCGCTAATACGTGCTTGACGGCAGTATTATACCAAAAGCATGACAAGGTCAATAAAGTAATCTCCTATGCGAGCAAGACTTTATCCTCTGTGGAGGAAAAATTCAACGATTGTGAGAAGGCACTCCTGGCAACGGTGTGGGCATTGAAGAATTACCGCCCGTTTATCCATGGGGAACACATCATAGTGGAGACTCCACACCAGCCTCTGCAATATCTCCAAAGTGATAGAATCCGGGCCGGAAATGTGAGTAATTCCCGAATTACTTCCTGGATTTCCTGTGGAGGTCAGATATGGCCAAAACAAGAAGAGTCCCCTCGCGCAAGGTCTGGCTGACTTGCATGATTGTGCCAGAGAAAACTGTCTCAAGGACGAAAGTCTAAAAATCAAGGACAACACGGAGGCATACCTTAATTCCCCACACAAAGTCTTTGAAGAGGACAAGTGTGAGGGAATGCCCACTGTCTATGTGGATGGATGCTCTTACCATGTTGACAACAACGGGGAGAAAGAACTGGTGGCCGGCGTAGGGAATGCATGGGTGAATGAGTCCCCAGAACCCTCCGCTGGATACAAAATTGGTCCCCGAAGTAGTCAGAGGGCAGAATTGATGGCTGTGCATCAGGCCATCCTCACTGCTGTCCAGCATCAACTCCACGAACTGGTCAAAATCGCAGATTCGAATTATGTACGGAACGGGTTCGTGGAGCACCTGGTTAATTGGAAAACCAGAGGCATGTTATGTGCTAACAACAAACCCTTGAAACATGGGAAGTTGATCCAAAACATTGATGATCTGGTCACCTCGAATGAGATGACCATCTATTGGAAAAAGATCAAGGGTCATTCCAAAGTAGAGGGACCAGACAAAACTGGAAATGACTTAGCTGATCAGCTGGCCAAAACCGGGGCCATCCAAGGCGATCTAATTGAGATTGAGTCCCTGTTGGGGGAAATCCAGGTCACTGCTATCACTAGGTCCCAGACAAATGCTCACAACGACCTTTCAATTGCACAATGGAGCAAGGAGACCCCTGATGCTGATTTGATTACAGCTCAGAAGGGGGATCCAATAATTGGTAAATTTTACCAGCACCTTGAGGACCCTGAGAACTTTCCCCTGACGGATACCGATTACATTGGGAAAGAGGACCTAAGGGTGTTGATGAAATGTCCAAAAATGTTCCGAATCCAAGACGGTTTGCTGGTAAGGAAATCCAAAGCTGGCCACGATCAGTGGGTGGTTCCTACCTCATTCCGAAGCCTGATGTTAAGTCACGCCCATGATGCGGCCACCGCCGGTCATAGGGGGTTTCACACAACACTGGAAATCTTAAGAGAGGTTGCATACTGGCCACACATGGGGCAGGACCTCAACCAATACTTGAAGGGGTGTCTTGTGTGTGCACAATTTCAGCCATCATCCCTCACTCACCGCGCGCCTCTCCAAAAGAGGGGGATGACACTGCCATGGTCAGATTTACAAATCGACTTTGTAGGCCCCGTGATTCGCTCTGCTAGGGGGAATAAGTACATGTTGACTGTGACATGCTTGTTTACCAAGTGGGTGGAATGTCTCCCAGCCCCAAATTGCAAGGCAGAAACTGCTGCTGCCCTGATGATTAACCACATCTTTTCCCGTTTTGGTCTACCTCAAAGGATTGAGTCAGACAGGGGTAGCCACTTCACCAGTGAAGTAATGACAAAGATGTGGGAGATACTGGGGGTCAAAAGGAAGTTGCATATTGCTTACCGGCCAGCTTCTTCTGGGGCAGTAGAGAGATATAACGGAACCATTGTGAGCATATTAAAGAAGTTTGTGGCAGATTCTGGGCCAAGTTGGGATATCCGATTACCTCTGGTCCTAATGGCCATCAGATCTACCCCTTCATCTGCAACCAAAATGTCACCATTTGAGTTGATGACTGGGCGCAAGATGGTGCTTCCTCAGCATTTGCTCTACCGGACCCAAGAGCAGACACTGATAAATGCCTCCACAACTCATGAGTATGTGGAGAATTTAAGGAAACACCTTCAACATGCTTTTGCTTATGCTCAGCGGAATCTAGAAAGATCAGCTGATAGCATGAAGACCCACTATGACCTGAAGACTTCCAGGAAGGAATATCAGGTGGGGGACCGGGTCTATCTATACAATTTCCAAAGGAACCAGGCCAAACAGGGAACATTTTTGCCTACATGGAAGGGACCCTATGAGATTATAGACAAAATCTCCCCTGTGGCCTACAAGATCCGCATCCCCAAAGGCGGTTTGGAAGAGGGGGAAGACAAGTGGGTCCACATTAACCAGTTGAAGTGTTGCCATCCCAGGCACACTCTGCAACAACTGGAGGAAATGAATCCTCTGGAATCTTAGAGGGTACTGACTCAGATTAATTCAGTTCTAACTTAAAATATCCTCCATATCGCCTATCAAATTCTGAGTTTCTCAATGTGGGTGTTTTCGTTGTTGAATGCAAAAAGAAATGTGCATGTCCATATGTTTTGACTATAAATATATATGCCACCCCACTATATCAATGGTGGGGGAAAAATGTCTATGAATAGGTATTGCCGCTCTTCCTTTGTCGTCCTAGGAGAAAGAAAACCTGGAGACGGGCCAAGGAGGACGATCCGGAGACCGGGAGCAGAGACGCAAGGGGCCCGGGGTACCGCCCAATCTTCCCATCAGGACCGGCGAGGAGAACCGATTGATCCGACCGGATGGAGAAAAAGATGCTGAACTGTGCCATCTATTGGAAGAAGATGAGGAAACATCCCAGGTCTTGCGAGTTCCATCAGTGAAACAGAATGGCCATCGCAAGAGGGGTGCTTGTGGGATGTTTTTACCCATACATCCGAGCCCTACCTCAGAAACTGTGCAGTACTGACATGGAAAACATCATGATGGCCAGAGCTTCCCAGAAAATGCACAGGGAAATGCATGAAGAATAGGCTGCCACTCATTTTTGCCGATGTTATGGGCACAGAAGGGTACTGCCTAAAACCACCATTGGACTACCCACACAGTAGTCTGAAACCATTGGGAATGGCAATGCTGATTGCCAAAAGCAACCTAGAATTGTGGGGAATTCATTTTCTTAAATCCCAAAAATGGGTGCATTACCAGTACTCACCACTATCAGAAAGCCGGCGTTTTAAAACAACACCAGACTTTTTTCTTTTTCGTGTAAAACTGAATAAATGAACCCAAAGCAGGCCAAAGAAAGACTTACTGAGAGGTGGATCCAATGTAAAGTTATATTCTGAAGTGACTTGAAGGTTTATACAAGACTGGCTGAGCTGTGGATTTCAGCAGTTTAAGTAAATTTGGACTGAAAGACACTAAAAACCTAAATGTTTAAAAGAAATGAGTGACCTACTTTTGAGTGTCACATAGGTTGCAATTGTTTAAATGTCATAGTTTTAAACTTAGAATCAGCATTCTAGCTGCATATGTAAAATGGTTAGTTTTATTTGAATGCAGAAAACTGGGTAACTAAAAGTGACATTAGCTGGGGCCTGGCTTAAGGAACTGAATTCTGCCCACCAGCTACCCCTGACAGGAGTTGAGACTTGCACAACAGCTGTGTTCCCAGGCCTACCTGCCTTTTGCTGTTCCTACCAAAAGGGATATGACACTTCTCTGATAGGATTATCAAGGGACTGCTAGAGACTAAACATAGGACCCAGGCAGAGGGTTTATTGAAGTGGCCATAAATGGCTTCCCCTTGAACAATGGGCCTTCCAGGGCCCAGGCAGATGGTTTATTATGGGGGCCGTAAAAGTGGCTTCCTCCTGGAAGAAAAGGGGAGGAGCACTGCCTGTGAGAGCAAGCTGGCTTGGCAGAACTGGAAAAACCAGAAATTCAACCTTGTGCTGGGGGGAAACCACACCCCTTTGGAGCCAGAATATGGTTTTAGAAAAAGATGAATAACTCATAGTACGGACTTGTCATAATTATTTAAATGATACCATAATTCTTGTGATTTTTCTGCCCACATTTTAAGAGGTTTTTAGAACCGGTGGCATGATCTGGGGGCAAGCTAGCAGTTAAGAAGGTATTACTTAAAATGTATGCATGTTAAAAGTCTGATACTTCATCAATTAATGCCTGCATGCCTTGCACACATTTGGGTAAATTTGAGTAAGAATCTGATATTGGGGGGGGCGCTGTTGTGCGCCGAGCAAGATGGCCGCCTGATGCGTGAGCTCCGTGGCGAGCGGACCTCATAACCCTGTTTTTTGGTGCTTTTTCTGACTGCTGCCGTGTACGGGGCACACGACTTTATTGCCACTGCTTCAGGGATCCTGTGGACCCGGTCCTGCTGCGAACCGGAGCCGGGAGGGGCTTTCCCCGACTCCGTAGTACCCATCCCCCCGCCTGCGGCGCTCCTGCGCGCCTAAAACCCAGCCCCGGCAGAGAGTGGACGTACCCGCCCGGGGCCCTGCCGCGCTACTTCCCACATCTGCCGGGCATCGGTGGGGGCCGGCGTACCTCATCCTTCCCGGCGGCGGGGTCGACCGAGACCTGGGACCGTGACCCGCCGGCCGAGCTGTTGCTTCTGCTGGGACGGTGCAGCCTGGGGCGCGCTGCCCCCGTGTCCCTGGAGGGGCGTCGAGCCTGTGGCGCGGCCGCCCCGCTCTCTCTCCCCTGCTGCATACTTCACCTCGGGGCCTCCTTGCCCTCTCCGGGGGGTCTCCGCGGCCTGTGGGGAGGTCGCTGGAGCCTCTCCCCCCGACAGCACACGCTGCGCTGCTGGAGCGGCGCGGCTTCCAGGTACGTGCTGCGGGGGGTCTCACTGCCTCCGGGGGCGACCTTGCGGCCGCTGCCTCGGGGCTCCTGCGGCCCCGGCCCTGACGTGGATCGGGGGCCGGGGGGGCTGCCTCGGGCTCCGCTGGGCCGTCCCCCCCTCCTGGGGTGATCTTGTGGGCCGTGGCCGGCCCCGGCGGAGGGTGGACGAATCCGCCTGGGGCCTCGCTGAACTCCTTCCTACATCTGCGATCTGCTGGAGGGGGCCGAGCTTCCGTTCCCCCTGGTGCCGGGTGGCCTGGGGCGCGCTGCCCCCGCCATTCCTGGCGAATCGCCTGGACTGCTCCTTCTTCCCGGCTTGGGAGTCACCGTGGGGTCTCCTTTCCTTCTTCCAGGAAGCCCAGCAGGGGGGTCGTGGGGACCTTTCCCCCCCTGCTTGCACACGCTGCGCTGCTGGAGCGACGCGGCCTCCAGGTACGTGCTGGGGAGGCTCCATTGACTTTTCGCGCCTGAACTACTGCCTCCCTACCTCGGGACTCTGGGGTCGCCCCTCTTTGGCGGGCCTTCCCCTCTGCGGTGAGGGGTGTCGGAGGCCCACAAGCAACGACTACCGGCTCCGCCTGGTGAGCCCCGACCTTCCTGGCTCTCCTGCTTTGAGGCCCAGCTCTTGCCCTCCCCCCCCTTGGGGGGCTACTTGGCCTTCACCAACTTCACATTGCTTCTACCTTGGCTGGAATCCCTCGTCCTGTGTGGCCCTATCGTTCACTGGGGGCTGGCCTCTCCCCGCTTCATTGCTTTGGAGGCTGCTGCCACTCCTCCCGGAGTGATACTCTGCAGAGGGGTGCCGTCAATACCGCTGGTCCCCACTCTTCCATCTCTGGGATCTCCCACCTTCAAGGCCCCCCACTGTTGTCTTCCACACCTTCCCGATCGGGCTGGAGCCCTGCGGTCTACACTTCTCCGGCATAGTCTCGTGGCCACGACATTCCCTGCTTTCCTCTCTTGTTACGCACCCTACCTGGATTATTGGCTTGCACGGCCTGGGATCCCCCCGTCTCCCTCTCGGGGCTGCTAGTGGTTCCCCCTTTACCCCACTCAACCATCACCCTTGTCAAAATGACCAAAGGGGGCGCGAGGAAACAGAGCTCCATCAACATGTTTGCGAAGGCAGCTGTGAAATCCCCGGAGGACTCCATTGAGCAGGCCCCTGTTGCGTCATCGTCCGCAGTGGCACCTGAATCCCAAAACATGATGGACTTTATCAGGGAGGGTTTCACTGCCCTACACTCAAAACTGGATGATATGAACGGCACTCCATTAAATATGCCATGCTCTACCCCGCCAAACTGCGCATAGAACATGCTAATCAGGTGTTCTTCTTCACGATCCCGGAGGAGGCCTCCAAGTTTATGGACAAACACTTCCCAGGTTGACTTCCTTCTTCTGTCCACAGCTCTGCAGCTTCCCCCTTGGGCCCTGCGGGGGGCGGCCGGGTCCGGCCCTTCCCCGTCACCAGTGCCGCATTGATCCTCTCTCCCGGATTCGGCTTGTTCAAGTTTCTCCTTTCATTTCAATGATGTGCCATACTGCTAAGTGCAAGACACCCTGTCTAAGTTACATACAATGTTTGTAGTTGCACCTTAAGCTCTACTGGTCCTGCTGCGACCCGGAGCGCTGCGGCCAGCCCGGCCTACAGGCCCCCAGGCGCTGATGCCTCTAGTTTGGTTTTGGTTGAAGGGGTTTGGGATTGTCATTCCTCTGTTTGGGAGGGAGATGTGGGTGGGGGTGGGACATGTTTGGGGTTTTATTATCAGAAAATTGGCGCTGGCAGCGAAGGCGGACCGTGGTGCAGCACTCACCCATTGGTCTTGGACACCTTTTTTGACTCTACCACTATCACATCTATGGCTGAGGGGGACTTAACCTTTATGAGTTGGAACGTTCGGGGGTTGGGGAACTATAGAAAGATGAGGCAGCTCCAGCTGCAGGCTGAGCGCCACGGGTCCAAGATTCTCTTTTTGCAGGAGACACATGCTCGCATGGAACAATGCGTGCGTTTCGCCAAAACCTGGGGCCCTCATAGATTCTTTACCGACTTCTCTACTCAAAGTCGTGGGGTCATGACCCTTATTCACAAGAGTCTCCAGTTCACCCTCATCTCTTCACATATTGACCCCCTGGGCAGGTATGTTCTGTTACACGCCACGCTTCAAGGGAAAGAAGTGGTTTTGCTGAACATTTATGGCCCCAACTTCGATGACCCTGAGTTCTACAGACAGGTCACGTCCCTTCTAGATGGCTTCCCCCTTGTTCCAATTCTCTGGGGGGGTGACTTTAATACTATCTTCGATGTAGCCCTTGATAGATCTGGGTCCAAGCCCCGTCATCTCTCCAGGGCAGCCTATGCTGCATTATCATCCCTACCCCGTTTGGCCATGGTGGACGCATGGAGGTTCTTTTACCCCGATTCCCGCATTTATTCATTCTACTCTTCAGTCCATGACTCATACTCCCGAATTGACCGCTGGGTGATCTCCAACGTCTTGGTTAAAGACGTGAAACAGTTAATGATTTTACCCAGAACCTTGTCCGACCACTCTCCAGTGACCATCACCGTGAGTTGGGCCCCTGATCCTGGCCGGTCCCGCTGTTGGAGACTGAAACCCCTCGCCCTACTCGATCCAGAGTTTCATTCCGAGCTCGAGGACTCTATTGAAGAGTTCTTTGAGTTAAACGCAGGCTCGGTACCATCACTAGCCACACTATGGGAGTCTTTCAAGGCCTATATGAGAGGGATTGCACTTTCCAAGGAAAACGGAGTCCTCAAATCGATTCGGAGAGATCTAGCCGAGAGTGAATCCAGGTTGTCGACCCTGGAGGCTGCGTGTTCACTTCACTCTTCTCCGGGTAACCTAGCGGCCATTGGGGTGGAATTGGATACGTTTCGCTCCCTGGCTGATCGTGAACAGAGGTTTCTGGACAACCCAGGCATCGCGCGGAAATACGGGGAGGGCGAGCGCCCTGGTCGTTTCCTTGCGAGGTTGATCCGACATGAGACAGGTTCCCCACACATTCTCGGAATTGAGAGACTGGACGGCTCTTTGGCTGTCTCCTCCCGGGACGTCAACACGGAATTCTTTAATTTTTACGAGTCCCTATACTCCAATTCGGACGAAGTATCAGTGGAAGAAATCGACTCCTTTCTCAATTCCCTTCCCTTGTCAACTTTATCCCCTGAGGCCGCGGGCTCTCTTGACTCCCCACTTACACTGGAGGAGCTCTCTGACGCTATTGATTCCCTATCCTCGGGGAGAGCCCCCGGCTCGGATGGTATCCCAGTCGAATTTTACAAGTCCTATAAGTCACTTCTCCTTCCCCACTTGTTGGCTGTGTGGGAGGAGTCGGTCGAGACAGGTGTGTTCCCCCCTTCACTACGTGAGGCCACGATTACAGTATTGCTAAAGGCTGGCAAACCCCCCCGCGCATTGTGGATCGTATCGTCCGCTTTCCCTTATAAATTGCGACGCCAAAATATACGCAAAGGCCCTGGCTCTCAGGTTGGCCCCCATCCTACCATCCATCATTCATTCCGATCAAGCGGGCTTTGTCCCGGGGCGGTCCACCTCCCTGAACTTAAGGCGTATATTTAATATAATTGACAGGATTAGCCCAGAGACTCAGGCTGTAGCGGCCACGCTGGACATGCAAAAGGCCTTTGATTCGGTATCATGGCAATTCCTTTGGCGGGTTCTCGAGAGCTGTAAATTTGGTTCCTCCTTTCTCTCTTGGGTCAAGCTACTTTATTCGTCCCCCGTGGCTAGGATCCGTACAGGTGACCACTGCTCTCCTTCCTTTGGGATCGCCAGGGGGAAGAGGCAGGGGTGCCCATTCTCTCCCTTGGTTTTTGCAATTGCCATAGAGCCCTTCGCGGACATGCTTCGTCACCGCCATGCCCACAGAGGCCTCCGTACTGCCGGGAGGGCGGACATAGTTTCCCTATATGCGGATGACGCGTTGTTGTTCATTCGCTCTCCATCCCTCAACTTGCCTCCAGTGCTGGAGGATATCATTTATTTTGGCCGGGTCTCGGGCCTTAGGGTGAATTGCTCGAAATCCACCCTTTTCCCACTTACGGAATGCACTCTCCCCCCCCCCCCTGACACTCTGGGATTCACATGGGCTCAATCCACATTCACTTACCTGGGAATAGCAGTAACGCGCCAACGGGCACTAACCTTCGAAGAGAACTTTCGGAAGTACCTTACACATCTGTCCGTTAAGGTTTTAGCCTGGGACAAGCTCCCGATTTCTCTCGCGGGCAGAATGGGTCTATTGAAAATGGTGGTGTTACCTCAGCTGCTTTACAAGTTTGCCAATGTACCCTTGTGGCCAGGCGCAGACTTTTTTCGCGACTTGACTCGTACAATTAACTCCTTCCTTTGGCACTCAGGAGCGGTCCGGCTTAAGTATGAGACCTTGTCCACCCCCATGGCCAAGGGGGGCTTTGGTGCCCCTGATTTTCTTAAATATTGGCTAGTATCCCAGATCCAACATATCTCCCATTGGTTTAACACAACTGACCCCCCCCCCCTCATGTCCGGCTCGAGAAACTTGCGGTCTGTGACCGCGAAATCCGCTCTTTGGTTATACAACCCGCTCCTCTGGTACTGGATTCACAGAGTCCGGTCGCCTGCACATCCCTTGCATTAGCCAAAACATGGAAGCTGCTTGGAATAGCCCGCGCCTTCCACGGCAACCTTCCCCTCTGGAACTTCCTCCCGGGGGTCCCCCAGGTCGCACCACTTACTGTTCGTCGCTGGGCCGAAGCAGGCTATGAGCTGTTGCGGGACATGTTTGACCAGGGCATATTCATTGAGTGGACTGATCTTCCCCTACCCTTGAGGAGTGACCGGAGTGTCTGGCTTCAATACGCGTCTCTCCGTAAGACCCTTAAGCGTAATTATCCAACATTCCCTGCGTTACCACCAGACGACCCGGCCATTGGGGAACTCACTTCCCCCTCACCCATGAAAGGTAAAATCTCCAGGTTATACTCCATGCTGCAGTCCAGTTCCTTCCCAGAATTTTCTAAACTCAGGGGGTCTTGGGAGAAGGACCTGGGGGTGGAAATGTCAGACGACCGCTGGGCACATTTATGCGACCGCACTCACCGGGTGTCCTTTAATTCCCGATTTAAACTCATCCAGTTAAAAGTGCTGCATAGGTTCCACTATACTCCGGTCAGATTGCATCGCATGTCCAGTGAGCATCCATCTAGTTGCCCTCGATGCGGGCATGATGACGCGGACTACATCCACATGATCTGGTCCTGCCTCCGCCTCTCACAGTTCTGGGGAGCGGTTTGCTCGACGGTATCTGCTATGCTTGATCACCCCATTGATCCTTCCCCAGCATTGTGTCTCTTCCACGACCTCCCTGGCCTCCCTTGAAACTCCAAAAAACTGACTGGCCTCTGCATGCTCTTAGCGGTTCGGTCCATCCTGCTCTGCTGGCTTCGCCCCTTTCCCCCCACACATGCCCAATGGTTAAAAGCGGTTACTTGGGCCTCTGATTCCGAGGAAACTTGGTCTCACATGCAACCTACCCACTCCAGGCCTAGGGACATCTGGTTTAGGTTCCGCTCCTACTTGTCCGACCTTGACATGACTCCGGTTGCTTCCCCTCCACCTGCTCTTTCTCACTAGTGTGAGAGCTCCTTCCATATTATTTTGCTCAGCCACCCCTCCTCACATGTCGTTTGTAATTCTGTTTTTGAATCATTTTGTGTGCAATCTCCGTATGACTGTACCATGAACTGTATTGTCAGTCTGTACCTGCTGGGCGCTGTTCGCCTGTTGTTTTGCTGCCACGCTGCCTAATAAAAAAAGAATTAAAAAAAAAAAAAAAGAATCTGATATTGGTAACCTGACCAAAAAGTGCAAATGTTGCCATTTCTGAGTGCAAGCTCCCAGGAAGAGCAGATTTGAACAGGGTGTACCTCCTGTAATATGTGATGGGTGCATGTAATTTTAAACAAATGTGTACCTGTGCAAATATGTCTTTTGGGTCAAAATATAGATTGTGTGTAATTTGACAGGGGTGGGTTCTCTGTACCGTAAACAGACCTCATCATGATGACACTTCATTTCATTCCCCCAATCAAGGGGAAGAGGATGAAGTGGCCAATGACAAGTGGAGAGGGGTAGGGCCTAGGAAGCTAGCCTCTCCACCCATTTTCAAAACACATAAAAGCAGATAGTCAGGACAGATAGGGAGATTCAATTCCATTTGCTGCGGAGCATGCTGCCGGACCATACCACATCCAGAGATCCAGACTTCAAATCCATCAATCTCCAGAGAAAGCTGTGCAGAAAGATCCAGAAGCAGTGCTGTACCCAGAGAGAGCAGAGCTGACCCAGACCACTGTTAGCAGAACCAGAGAGCTGACCCAGATCACTGTGAAGTGTCAAGACCAGACCAGAGTCCAGTCTAAAACCTGACCAGATCCGTGGCGAGGCCCATTCTATTTCTAAATATATTGTGAGTACCTAGCAGAACTGTACAGAACCAATCTCTTAGTTAAAATAATATAATTCAATCTATTTTAATCTAAGTAGAACTGCCTCCTAACTGTCACCTGTCATTTTGTAAAGCTGTCACCTGTCATTTCTAGTTGCTAGCTGTCACTTGTCACTTTGAACTTTAAAATTTCAAATCTGAAAAACAACCTTTACCATATCGCTCATATCTCCGTGACCGTTTGTCTTAGAGACTTGCGGTAACTTTCCTCTGAAAGCTGGGAATCTTGGCTTTTCAACGAACCGCATTCCTATTCCATACACTTTTTCCGCAATCGCGAAAAACGCACTCGCGAATTTGCCGCGATTTGCAAATTTCTCCACGTGTGAAAACAGCAGATTCCTTGCTTTCATTTGCCAAAAATTTGTTTAACCTGCTAGTTACTCCTAGATCCTTGCTAAAGTGAGCCTGAACTCATCCCAAGTATATTTCACTCACCCTGAACCTCCTAAAGGGAATTAAAACCATTTTCAGCATATTCCTCACTTCATTGCCAGCACATATAAAAGCATTTTGGGCCTGTGTTTCAAACTTCTGTAGTCTAAGCTTGCTGGGGTGAACTGAATTACATTTGATTGCATTTCTGAGAACTGTGTGCTTTCCTTCCATTTCCTTGCATTGCATAAAGGGGGGGGTGAATTGACAGAGAAAAGTGATTACATTGTTTTGTTGAAATCATATTGAGTATTTTCTGTATTGCATTTTTCATTCAACATTACATCCATCTGAACTTATATAAAGTATTCTCTACCACCTTATTCTTCTGTTCCTATTCACAAGTGTGCTAGTGCCAGACTATCCATTATTGATTACTGCTCAGATTAAGTGTGATATTCAATTATTAATTATTATAAAGTGTGATATATATATCGATTTTTTAATTATCAAATAAACCTTTTAACTTGCAAAACAGAACTACATCTTGGCTCAGTAGGGTCAGGGGGATTCCAAGAGAGGGGTGTTATATAGGGGTAGTCATCCAGAACGCATGAACTGGACATAAGGATATATCAATAAGGGTTTTCATTCAGTATTCTAGACTAGGCGTTGACTTGGCTGTAGTGTTGAATTGAATCCTCTTACACCCTACCAGCTTCCTGGTCTCGTATTCATCCAGTATTTCACTTATACCAAATCAAGTTGGTCATTTCGGACCGTTTTCGGAGATCGGGGGTACCTCCTCCGCCTCCGGTCCTTACTGCTACTGGATCTGAATATGAAGTGGCCAATATTTGTGACTCTCGTTACAGGAGGGGTAAACTGCAGTTTTTGGTAGATTGGAAGGGCTATTCACCTGCTGAACGATCCTGGGAACCAGCTTCTGGAGTTCATGCTCCTAAATTGATTCGACGGTTCTTTCTCTTTCACCCAGGTAAACCGGGTTCTTCCCCCAGGAGGAGGGGGTATACTGTTACACATTGTGGGAGGTGGTCTCTGTGGGCTCGCAACCGGTTGTTTGGTACTCTTCACTACGTGACTCCCGAGAATCCTACTCAAGATGGCTTCCGTGCTGAAGGTAGCGGTCTAGTCTTTTCACGTCTCTCTGAGATGCTCTTGCCTGCTCACGTGATCCTTTATCAAACACGGGAGCCGACAACTCCTCGCATCGCTTCTGTTTCAACAGACGCTCCGTGAGTTCGCTTCTAGGGATTCCAATATTTCTGCCTCTCCTATCTGACTTGTCCAACTAACTCTGTAACCTTTTGTTTCTCGGCTCTCGTCTCCGGTCTCCCCCTTCTATTCCGGTCTTCCAATCTCTCTGTATTTCTCGCCGAGCCCTGAAATCCATCGGCGTCACAAATACTCCAGCCCTGATTTCATCTCTTCTTAGATACCCGCTAGCCGTAAGTGCCCTTCTACCAGAATTCCCTTCATTCTCTCCGGATTCTGATTCTGACCTTATTATTATTTCTTGTAGAGCTCTTGTCTCCCATTCACCTCTCCCTCAAGACCCTAGATCAATTATCCTATTCTTCACTCCTGCCTCTGCTGGTGAGATATCTTTACTGTATCGTTTAATTACCACTCCCATTCTCTCCTTTACGAGTTTACTCTGACCATTTTCCTTTGTGCATCCAGACGAAGACTTCCTGCCTGCCTTCCACTGCCACTAATAGAAGACATTCATCAGCCATCCGGATCCACGACACCTCCAGATTCTACCAGGGTTTTCTTCCCTATCGGGGGTTTCCCTGGCGACCCTGTTCTTTCCCCTGGTTACTCCCACTCCGGGTCGGAGAGGACAGGGCCGTCCTAGGGGAGCTTTCACTGCTGCATTTGGTTGTTCTCTGGCGGTCTACTCGATCTGTCAAGGTGAGATTATTCACACTTTCTTAATTATTGCGGGAAGCAGTAATCGAAATAACGCCTCCTCTTTGATCTCCAGAAGTCTTGCTCCCTCTTCGTAGTCCCACGATCGGCATCGCCAGTGAGAGAAAAGGATCACAGTGTGTCCCTTTATTGAATAACTTCACGGTGTACTGGGGAAGGGCGGCAAGATAACTAGCGCGTGAGCTTCGGGTAGCATTTTGTTTACAATTCCCCCAATGTGAAGGTGACTGGATAATGCGGCTGGCAAGGTGTCTATATTGCTAGAGTGAAGCGTAGCAGTGTACAGAGTCACACTTATCCATGCACAGCGTGAGGGTCTAGGCAGTGATTGACCATTGGAGTGAAGAGCTCTGTCTTGGGCCACAGCTTATTTACAATGATGGGCATAATAGAGGGTTCTTCGTTCTGGTGACGGAGGTAGTGTTTTGTTCACCCACTGGAACAGGATTGTGTAGAGAACCAAAGAAAAAAGTCCTGCTACGTAACTGCGCCCTACTATGTGACAGCATCTTTGTGTTATCATCGGTTTAGACTGCAGTGCATTCCTCATACTAACTGTAGTGCGTGCAACGGATATGGCACAGCGAGAGGAGCACCACCTCAGTGCTATGTGCTGTGTGCCAATGGTGTTAAAGGATCACATCGACGATCAAAAGAAAAAAGAAAGGGACGGTGTTGGAGACGGAAAATGTGACGTATCCAGGGAAACAATAATCCGACCGGTAAAAAGAGTGGTTCAGGAATATTTTAGGAATGCCACTGAATTCGCAGAAGTGTATCCATATAGGAGCAGGAGGGACAGTGAGGATGTTTTTGAGGTGTCTCCCGGGTACTGTACGTGGTTCTGTCTGAACTGCTCAGGATCAGTTTCAAAGGAATTAGTGAAGCAGGAAGTACTTTTAAATTCATGTTTTTGCTCAACATGTAGTAATGTTTTGGATCTGCCGGGAAATAGTTATATGGCAGTAATGCAGGAATTAGATCCAGATCTAATGAGAATCATTAAGGAAATTTCTTTTGAGCAAAGAGAAGAATAACGGTTATATGTGCACTATCTTGTTGTATTGTACATAGAAGATACATTAATAGAAGTCGAGGTAATGATAAATGTGTTCTCTAATGGTAGTGCAGGAAGGATTTATTCAGTGTGAGTGGGCTAGAGATAACTCATTAAGGATTTGCAGGGATAAGTGCAAGGAGCAACATGGATTTATAGCGATGTAATTATATACTTGATATGCTGTGTTGAGTGTCGTTAATGGCGATTGAGGTGCCAGGATCTGTGAGATGCCAGTGTTAAGTTAGAGGTATGTTACTGAGGTATTTTAGGTTTACCAGGTATATGGAGACTGGTGATATATAAAAAGACATGGATAGTGTCTGGGCAGATGTGTAAGGTTTATGCGTTAAAAAACATATAAGGTTTATGTGTTCAAAACAGGTCATAGTACTAACTCTTTGAGGAATTTTAGGTTACAGGTAAAGTATCAGGTAAAGTATCAAAGGCCTTTTGTGATTTATGTCATGTATAAGAATGTAGGCTATATTTGGTTAAGAGGTCATATTCTAATGTGCAGGATATATGTTTGCCACAAAAAGTTAGGTGAAAAATGTTATTTTTCTGTAGTAGAAATTGAAACGGGCAAGGGTAAGGGTACAAATGTGTATGGAAAGCAATGTTACCTAAAAATGTTCGGGAGGTCGTTGTGAATATGTGAGTGGGAGGTAGCGCCTCCAGGTTTGAGTAAAATGAAAACAGTGTGTGATGTTTAGTTATCTCATTCAAGACAGAGTGTGATGTATGCGGTTAAGTATCCCATGTGGTTTTAGGTTTTTGACAGGTGTTGTAGGTGTATAGGAGGTGGCGTGACTCCTTTTGTTGTTAGAAATAGTTGCATTGTTTGGAATGCATAATGCTGAAAATAATACATTGTAAGAGCACAACTTGACATAGTCATTGCGAATAGTGGTAGTGTTGTGGTGAGTGTGGATGGTGATCCTGTTGGAATATTTCCAGTAGCAGACTCATTCCATTTAATGGAGAATGTTCCACGTGCAAATGTTTTAGAGTAATTGGGTTTTAGCAGGGGACGCCCGTCGGTCTGATTGTATGTGGACACTGAAGATACTGTTGTTAAGCTGTAATTTTATGGAATTCGTTGTATTTTGTTGCATGTATTTTCAGATCTAAACATTGTACTTTTGCTGCAAAAGTGCAGTGTGGATAATGTACGAATCGTTTTTATCTGCCAATTGGGTGCAGGGTGGAAACAATTAGTGATGTATGAAGGTTTCAAGGATGCCTGGCCAGCATTTTGAAGTGGTGTGTTGATTGGAGGTATCACAGCTATGGCTGTGTGTGTGCGCCTTTTTTGTCTGAGTCAGTGTATGAGTGTGGTGTGTGAGTGAGAGGGTTGGTGTGTCTGTCTTTGTGTTATATATCTGCCACCGGATCTGATGCTATCTAGTTAGAAGTTAACCGTTAAGTCAGATGTGGTGACGTTTTGGCCTTTCCGGAGGTCCAGCAGCTCTCTGGGGTAGCAGCCTGGAGGCCCGTCCGTGGCAGGGATGGGCGGAAGGTGGTAGGTGCGTTATTGATGGCGGTGGAAAGTGGATTGATTGCTTGAGAAGGTGGCAGGTGTGTTCTCTAGTGTGGCAGACTAGATGCTCATTTGTGGCAGGAATGAGCGGAAGTAGTATTGTTCTTGTTTTGAGGGGTTTACATAAGTTTGTAGTCTTAGGTTTTTTGTTGTTGTCACATCTGTAGGAAGTTGATATGCCAGGTTGGGTGCATCTGCCTGTGGAGATATGAGAGTATATGTGCGTTGTCTCCAGTCTGCCGTGTGATTGTGTGTGCAAATGTGTTCATTCCTTAACCGGAGGAGATGTGTCAAAACTAGCATCATTACAGGTGCATACAGGGTGGGTAACGTAACTCGTGTCCCTTTGCACGTGCATCCCCCAAGGCCCCTTCTGACCTCGAATCCCGTGAGGCGGAATGATTTCCCCAGCAACATACACAGCCACTCATTTTTAGAGGTTCTATGAGAGGCCCAAACATGTCTCCCTATCTCCTTACCCTTTATCAGTGATTCCGCCCCTTCTCTATAGTGCGTCTCTTGTAAAAAGAGAACCACCATTTTCTGTTTGCCAAACATATTACTGGTCAGAGACCGCTTATTTTGTGAGTTCAGACCATTGACGTTTAGTGTACCCACCGCTCCCTCAACCATTATCCCTTTTTTCCCCAATGCTCATTGCCCCTCTCATGTTCCACTAGGCACAACGCCTCTTCAGCAGGCAGATACCATAGCATGCTCTGCTCTCCCCACTTTCCCTCCCACCCTGCACTTTCTAACTCCCTCCCCCCTCCAACCGTCCCCTGTATTGAGGCATCAGTCTCCATCTCCCAGTCGTGCTGGGCATGGTCAACGAACCCCATATCCGTGAGCCCTCCTGGGGGGTCGTTTAATCCCCAATAGGCCTGGGTTGAGGCCCCAAATCCCCCCCAGCTCCCTGTTAACCCCTCTTAACCTTGCATCACCCTCCTCCAAACATACTACAAAGTTCAACAAGTGAAAACCTCGAAACAAGTGCACCACTGGCCTCTCTCCATACCAGCTAAAAACCGCCAAACAGTGGCAACTCCATGATAGGCCCCCTCCTATCTGGGCCTCATGGAGTGATTATAAGTAGACAACATTATTTAGCATTACGGCCCTTCAAGTGTCCTCTTATCGCGGGGAGGGGGTGTTCAACTTCTGAAACTTCCGGGCACCCTTTGCCCTCCGCTGGCCAATTCCGGGCCTCTGGGCCCCCAGGCAGGGTCTAATCAGCCCCCCCTGCCATGCTCCGCTAAAGGGCCTTCCCGACTCCCAACCAGGTGTTCTATGATCCTCTGAATGTCCTCTTCTGCCACTAGATGATGCCTCTTTCCCTCCAATTCGAACGCCAGTGAGAATGGGTATCCCCAACGGTACTTGACCCACTTCTCTTGCAGCCATTTAGTAAGGGCTCCACACTTCTGAAGGTTCATCATGAAATGGAAATGGGGGATACCGCGTCTCACCCAAGGACATCCCCCTTCCACTCCCCAAGTCCCCTCTACCCAGGTGATCTTCCCTTGCATATCCACCCCCAGGGTCGGGATCCAAAAGCGATAGCCCTTCCCTGGCCACCTGAGCAGAGGATATCGGGGAGAAGGAAGTGAGGACACCCTTAGGTTCCAACCAGGACATCAAAGTATTATTACAGAACCATGGAAAGGATCCCTTCCAAATACACCAGTGGGATAAAATTGTACACGGGGTGCTTGAGAGAGCAGTGTTCCCTAGGATAAAGGAAGAGGTCGGAAAGGAGATAACAGATCGAAGGACTCAAGGCTTTGGAAGGCTGACAATCCACCTGATGCACCACAAGATCCCAAGCCCCGAAAAGCCCCATAAAATGATAAGAGACTCTTCCCGATCTGGCATTTGCCCAAAAGAACGACCCATTGTTGGCTGAAGCCTTTTTGCAAATCACACCAGAACAAGAGGGTTGCCAGAAAGGAGGGCCTTTTTTCTTTTTGAAATATGGACTAATGTACCAGGGAGTGTGAGGAACCTGAGGGCATTTTATTTGTATTTATTTTATTGAGTATTTGTTAGGCGCTTATACAACAGAATTGTGTTTCAAAGTGCCAGAAGGCTGAGTAGGAAGGAAACAGTGGAGAGAACCAACATTGGCAAAACAGTAAATATACAGTTGTGGTCCTATCAGACCTTGTGGTATTCGGACGTGCAAGTGCAGTGAAGAAGTGCAGGAGATAGGGATGGGCGATGGAAGAAATGGACAAGTGCTGGTGGGGGGCCCTGGAGGGAAGTGCCAATGGGAGCCAAGGAGGAGGCCTCAGACTAAGTGCAAGTGCGGGCGATGTAGGGCCGCAAAAGCCTGGACCTTGCAGGGGCAGTGCAGTGGGGTGGGGGTGCTGGTATCGACTGGCTAGAGGGGTCTGGTATCCTGTGAGATTCATGGGGACCAGGCCACCGTTCTCAGTGGCAGTGTGGTGATTAGCAGGAATGGGAAAGAGGGAAAGAGGTAGAGAAAAGCAGAGTGAGTGCATCCTCCCATCCCCTCCCCTTGGGTCTTCCTCTCAGGTGGCCAGGGAAGGGCCATTGCTCTTGGATCCCGACCCTGGGGGTGGCTATGCGTGGGAGGATCACCTGGGTGTGGGGTCTTTGGGGAGTGGAAGAAAGGTGCCTTTGGGTGAGGCATGATATCCCCCTTTCCCTTGTCAGAATACACCCTACCCTCGCTGACCTTTGTAGGTTATTACCAATCTTCCCCACTGTCACACACACCAACTGTTCCATACTCATATCCCTTTAAGTCTGGGACGAGGAAGAGGCAATTGAGAGGAATGCACACTTCCCTCTGTGCACACCACTTTGGTACTGGGACGAGGAAGAGGACTGTGGAACACCACTATAAGGGTCAGGCATGTCCCATTAATACAAGTAATTATAGTCAAGATAAGGCCTTGCACCTGCAGCCAATTGAGCGGCTACAGGTGCATAAATGGAAAAGAGAGCCGTGTGGAAGGAGAGATCCACCTGGGAAGGAGGACGTGGCAACCAAATGTGGAGCAGGCCGGAGATGGCCCATTGAAAAGGACGTTGACATCTGCAAGAAAGATGCTGACGCTAGAACAGGCCTCGAGTGGGTCGAGAACGCTGCAGAGCCCTGAGCCGCGTGACCCCGCTGGAACAGGGGAACACAGAAGTCTCCAGGAAGACGCCGAATGCAGCCAGAACGTTCGGAAGAAGAATGCGCTGCTTGCCGGAGCTCACAATGAGAAAAAGGGAAGCAAGCGAGAGCATGAGAGGAAAGCAAAAGTACCAGGAGGAGCTGCCGAACACTGTGACTGATAGAGCGCAACCACTCATGCCGGGGCACTCCAGGGGCTTAGTATGGGCAAATCAAGATGCTGATCGAGTGAAAGCATGTAATGAATGGGTCTGGAAACCAAATAGACAATATTGAATTCCGAACAAGCTGCAAAGTACTAATGAGTTATTGAATACCGAACTAAGGCAAAAATATAAAAAAGATGTGAAAATGCAGCAAAATGAAAAGAAAGTGATGTAATTTATGAACAAAGTGAATTTGAAGGAAAAGCATTTATGAACAATGTGAAAGTACAAAGCCAAGTGAAAACCAGTAATGAGAGCTTGTGAAGCAAGTGATAAGCGCTAATGGATAGTATGAAAGCAAGGTGGTAATAAGGAGAAATGTCATGAAGTGAAGTGTGTGAAAGTCACTTGTTGGCAGAGTCAAAAGACTGTCAAAGTGAAACCGAAGTGCATATGGGCTAATGATACAGATACAGAAAGGAAACTGTAGTGTCGGGAAATGTAGTCCGGGGCCAAGAAGGGCAGACGTGGGAGCGGGATGAAAGTGATGTGGAGAGGGGAAGGGGCAGAGCTTGTGAGGAGACAACTAATAAAGACGTGTGTAGCACTGGCTCCATCTCTGTCTCTTCATTCCTGCACAGTGTTACACGTGCCCAGGCTGCCTGTCACCGGAGGTCCCGGTGACATGAGGCAGGAGCTCACGTTGATGACGAAGGTCGACGACCCACTTGTGGGTTAATGGCGCAGTGCGGAACGCCCGCACGGTTGGTGGCAGGTCGTAGCTGACGCGGCTCCATGGCAGGGAGCACTCGAGAAGCGGCACATGGCCATCGAGGTGTTTGGAACCCTGTGGCTGCAACGGTGAGTGCTGGAGCATCATCATGCGCCCGGGGAGGGGCCTACCATATGGGGGTGCTTGTGCCTTAATAGGCAGCGACAACACAGCATGTTTCTGTGAGTGGGGAGGAATAAGAAGTCCCGGAGGCCGTGGCAGTGAACTGTGACTGAAGGAAGGAGCTCGAGGGAGGGCCCACGTGAGCAGTGCTCGTGCCTCGTTGAGGCGGATGCTAGCCACATTGCCTGCATCATAGCCATCATACAAAGCATTACACTCCTCACTATGTTACTACACCTACCCACCCTGACACACACTTGTAACCCTTACAATATCACAACTTCTAGACTATTCCAAGACATGAAGGACACTAAATTCCCACTACCAAGTTACCCATGCCCAACTACAGCTAGGAACCTACGTCTTAGAGCTAGATTAGCCAAAATTTATGAGCCTCCTATCAGATCTATTCCTAACACAAGAGGACTAAGATACTTGTCATCTCAGCCCTGCCAAACTAACATAAACGTAAACCAAGCCCCTAACTCCGACCTTGGGCCTCATTACGAGTATGGAGGTAGCCATGTCCTTAATAAGGGCATGGCTGCCTCCATACCGGGTCGCAGTACCGGGTTCCTTCAATGAGGAATAACCGGGTCATTCCGACTTTGGAGGACCCGGTAATTCCTCCTTGAAGGAACCCATCCCCATTCCCATTTGAGCCCCCATAGGGCTCAATGGGAAAGGGGAGGGAGCTAATAATGGGCCCGTTAATAATGGTCCGTTATTAGCTCCCTGTTCCCCTCGCGGGACCCGCTAAGGACGCCTGGTTTTACCTGGTTTTACCAGGCGTCCTTACCGGATCCCGCAAAGGGAGCCTCGTAATAGGGCGTCCCGTAATGGAGGGTGCCGGTCCCGTACCGGCACCCTTCATTATGGGAGCGCCTATGTTATAATGAGGCCCCTTGTGGCATTCGAAGTTTGCTGTGCTTGGCTAGGCTATTTGTAGACACAAGTCCGCCACTCGACAATCACTACCACCCTGAACCCTCAGATCAAGGGTGCCCTAATCAACTCTAGATCTTTAGTAGCACATTCTACTGAAATTGCTGACCTGATCCTAAATGAGGACTTAGATTTCCTCGCCATCACCGAGACATGGCTACACCCTGCAGCAGGCCCTATGCTCATACTTGCAGTCCCGGACGGCTATACCATATTGAGACATGACAGATTAAAATCTAGAGGAGGTGGCATCGCTATTATCTACAAACGTAGCCTCTCCATGAGACTAGCCACTTCTATTGATGTCCTTTCATGTGAACTGTTATCTATTAAAGTTCCACTCTCCATAGCCCAAACCCTTAATATCCATTTTATCTACCGCCGCCCCCAACCCCCCCCGGAACATTCGAGGATGACATCAACACCATTTTGTCCAGTAACCTCAAAAGTTCTACACAAGTACTTGTACTTGGGGACCTTAATATGGGCTTCAATGACCCATCAGGCCAGCTTGCCCTGACTACACTCAACACCCTCTCAGAAATAGGCTTCACCCAAAGAAGTAACGCACCTACCCATAATAAATGTAGAATACTTGATTGGGTGGCAGACTACAACTGCCAAGCCAATATCCTCTCTATCTCACCTCTAGCTTGGACTGACCACCACCTTGTGTCATTCATGCTTTCCACCAATAGACCCCCGCCATTACCAGCTATCAGGGCTCCACTTATGTTAACCAGAAATAAAAAGAGCATTACTGTGGACAGGCTTATCCCGGTCTTACTCCCTATCCTCAACACGCTCCCAGATAACATGGATCCTGAGATGTTGGTTGAAGAATATAATAAAATTATGACTACCTCCTTGGACTTGATTGCCCACTCCAAACTCAGACCAAGTAAGCCTAAAGTAAACCATTTGTTCAAATGTGTTCATTTGAACAAATGGTTTACGCCTTTCCTAAAAAACCTAAGACAACAAAAAAGAAACTGCGAGGCCGCCTGGAAAAAACTACCCTCAGCAGCCAACAAACTCAAACTCACTAAACTTTCATCCCTCTATAAAGAAGAAATATGTCTAGCAAAACGAATCTCCTTCGACACACGTATATCCCAAGCCAAATCCAATATGAAGGAACTATTCTCTATCCTCAAAGAAATAGAGAACCCCATATAACCACTTTGTCAGGTTGCCCACCGAAACATCACCCGCCCCCATCTCTGTGTGGGTGGACCGCTGTTGCGGTCCTTTTTCCCAGCAAGGGAAATGACGTTGGGTTAGGGAGGGGGTCGGGGTTCTTCCGGCAGTTACTGCCAATGTTAAATTAAAGAGCAGTTGAAGGCACTCGGCTCCAGCGTACTTTCTGCATGTGACGGTTTGCGAGGTCCGTGTAAAACCTCACAATTGGCGACAAGGGGTGTCTGACACCCACCCATGCCAGTCTGAGGCCCCCGGTCAAGCGGTACAGCGCGTCAGCGCACCTCGACCCCAGGAGCACGCAGAGGACCGTGGTTGAGCGGCTTGGTGCGTCGGCGCACCTCTGCCCAGCGACACTCCAGGTGAGAGGTCCCGGCCAGCCCCGGAGCACTGCCATCACACGCCGACCCCCCCACCCCCCACCATCGCCACGGCCTGCGGGGACACGTGGGGTGACACGGCAGCCCAAGGAGACCCTCCCACACACGCCCCCACAATCGCAAGGAAAGGCCCTGTCACGTGGGCCCAACAGCAACACGGGACGGCACCAGGAGGCCACGTGGACTACAACGAGGCCCAGGCAGGCCCCGCCGAGGCCTAGGAAACTCCACCACGCGAGCAGCACAGCAGCTGGCCCCACCAAGGGGGCTTCAGAGGGGCCCAAATAAGCACCTTCACAAGTGCATGCAACACGCCAGCCCACAGAGGTGGCCAGCGCTCACCCCTAATGCGGTGAAGCACACGAGGACTCAAAGGACACACTCCATCAAGAGGCATGTAGGAACATCTCACGCCAGGGACAACAGTGGCACGAGACACAGACTCCGCGCACAGCACCATGTCAAACCCATCAAGCCCAGTGGCATCCTCTGCAGGAGGAGCAGGTACAGCGGCAGATGACACTCAACAGGCGCAAGGGGCAGGAAGCTCCTTGCAAAACATGCCCTTGCCAGGCCCATTTGACCTGAGCGACACCTCCAATCTAGGGCCCAGGTGGGCCATATGGCTACGGGACTTTAAGTTCTATGCAGGAGCAATTGGCCTAACAGACGATGCAAGGCTAAAAAACCTGCTGTTCATGGGCGTAGGCCCGGCCGTCAGAGACATTGCAGGTGAACTCTTAAACGTCGACACGGTAACCTATGGAAAACTTCATGGCAAATTATCAGAATACTTCGCCCCTCATACCAACATAGACTATGAGCGTCACGTATTCCACACCACGAGACAAGAAAAAGGGGAATCAATGGACAACTTCGTGATGCGCCTATGCATCAAGTTAAAATATTGCGAATTTCACAAATATTCCAACGAAGAGGCGCTAAGGTCACAAGTCATCGCAGGCTGCATATCTCAACCCTACAGGAAGCAACTACTCCAAAAGCAAAGATCACTAGAGGAAATAATTACACTAGCCAGAATGGAGGCGGCGGTAGAGTCACAGCTAGACAGTCTGGGCAAAGTCACCATACAACATCAGAGTCCCAACACGGATGTAATCAACAAGCTATACACCGCGCCCACACAAGGCGGGAAACGAACAGACGCCACATGCTATTGGTGCGGGTACGAATACCCGCACAAGGGAGAATGCCTGGCAGTCGGACAACAATGCGCCGCCTGTGGGGGAATGGACCACTACAGAGCTGTCTGTAAGAACACGCCAGAACCTGCACCCAGCAGGCAGAGACACCAGGAGAGACGGAGAAGCTCACGACTCAGCCCGCCGACTAATAGAGGGAATGGAGAACAGGCGGTACTAAGACGACAAGACAGAGCCCGAAGGAGCACATACGCACGGGAAGACAAGAGGCCACTGGACGGGTCCAGACGGTCCCAGAGGAGGAGATTTGTGAGATACATCGAGATGCGCTCCCCATCCAGCAGTGAATCCCAGTTTTCAGAGGACGACCAGAGAAAAAAAGGCTACATATGGGCTCTCAATAATGCCATGGCCACCCAGCACAGCCCCACTCTTACACTGCAAGTCAACAACACACCCCTAGAATTCCTCATAGACACTGGGGCGACAGTCAATATCATAAGCGATCAAGCCTACAACTCACTCACCAGCCCACCAAAAATCCACAAGGCAATGGCAGACATTTACACATACGGAGCGACAACCCCGCTACCCTGCAAAGGGACAATCTCAGCATGGGATGTACACAAATCTCACGCTGCAAAAATTTCCCTACACATACTGAAGACGGAAGCCAACAGTGACTGCATTTTAAGCTTCAAAACGGCAGTAGAAATGGGTTTGGTTCACATATTATTCCAACTAATGGCCCACAAATATTTCGCCAGACCTGACTCTGTAGAACAGGCATTTCCAAATCTCTTCAAAGGCTTGGGGAAACTGAAACACAGGAAAGTCCAGCTCCACATCAACCCGGAAGTCCAACCAGTTGCTCAACACTATCGCGGAATACCTGTGAATATCCAAAAACAAGTTGAAGAAGAACTAGACAAACTCATCAAACTCAACGTCATTGAACCTGTCTCTGGACCCACACCATGGGTGTCCCCCATAGTTCTGGTCCCTAAGAAATCCCCGGACAGATCAATACGTTTGTGCGTAGATATGAGAAGGGCTAATGCAGCGATCGAAAGGGAGAGGCATCAAGCACCCAGGATCACTGACATGATCCATCTTCTCCACTGAGCACAAGTCTTCTCAAAGCTCGACCTCACAAAAGGGTACCATCAAATCGAGATAGCCCCTTAATCAAGGTACATAACAATGTTCGTAACACATCTGGGGCTGTTCCAGTTCAAGAGGCTTAGCTTCGGAATCTCATCCGCAGCCGAGATCTTACAGGAAGAAATTCATAGGGTCATCAGGCACGTACCAAACTGCCTAAATTACTCAGACGACTTATTAGTCTTTGGAAAAACCAAGGAGGAACATGATACAGCCCTCCACATAGTGTGCGCAGCACTGGAAGCAGCGGGGCTGACACTTAACAAGGCCAAATGCGACTTTGGCAAAGGGTCCTTACGTTTCTTTAGACACATTTTCTCCAGCAAAGGCATGCGGCCGGACCCCGATAAGATGCCTGCGCTTAACTCGGCCTCACCTCTGAAAACCGCAACAGAACTGAGGTCGTTCCTCAGGTTGACCAGTTACTGCGCCCGATATTTAAAGGATTACGCCACGGTTAGCAGCCCACTGTGGTTGTTAATGCGCAAAGATCAACCGTACAACTGGTCAGTAGACTGCCAGAAAGCGTTCAAAGCTATACGCAATGCCATCGCGAAAGCGGAGGACATGGCCTACTTTGACACGAAACGTGACACAGAGGTTATAGTAGACGCCAGCCCAGTTGGACTGGGAGCCATCCTAACGCAAAAGGACCCCGAGGAGCCCACAAATGTCTTCATAGTGGCATATGCTAGCAGAAGTCTAACCCCGACAGAACAAGCCTACTCCCAAATAGAAAAAGAAAGCTTGGCGGTGATATGGGCGTGCAAGTACTTTCATTTGTTTCTATACGGGAAGGAATTCAACATTACGACAGATCATCAAGCCCTGCTCACGATATACTGGGACCCCAAGGCGAGGATGCCCCCGCGGAAAGCCAGGTGGGGCTTGCGCCTGCAAGATTACAAATTTACCATCCAACACCGCCTGGGAAAAGAAGACAACCTGGCAGACTACCTGTCTCGTCACCCCATGGGACCAGCAGCCCCCAGCCATCCATAGTGGATGAGTACCTCAACTACGTGGTGCACCACCTGCAGCCCCTGCGCGTAGGATGGGCGGACATCATTGCACAGTCAGAATTAGACCCGTCCCTCAAAATAGTCCGACACTGCATACAGGAGGAAAGGAGAGCGCACATGAGGCAACAGGCGAAACAGGAACCGGAGGCGGTGCAAGAGGACATCAAGTGGATAGACCAAGTCCGAGATGATGAACTCTCCATTGTAGACAACCACGTAGTACTAAAAGGATGCAAGGTACTCATTCCAGAAACTCTGCGAGCAAAAACAATACACACTGCGCATGAAAGTCACCGGGGGGTGGTCGCCACTAAGAGACTACTAAGACAAAAAGTGTGGTTCCCAAGGCTAGACGCCATGGTGGAGGAGATAGTGGGAAACTGCCCGACGTGTGAACAAATAGTGCCACCTCCACACCCAAACCCGCTCCAGATGTCACCACTACCGGGACATGTATGGGAAGAACTAGCGGTGGACTTCTTTGGACCGCTGAGAGACGGCAACTATGTACTAGTGCTAATAGATGAACATTCACGCTTCACCGAGGCACAAATCGTGGAGAGCACAGCCACCTCAAGTGTCATCCCTGCACTCGATCGCTATCCACATATGGAATCCCCCAACTAATAAAGTCTGACAACGGGTCACCATTCATGAGCCAGGACTTCGAGAACTTCTCCAAATACATGGGATTTCAACACCGAAAAATAATGCCCCGATGGCCACAGGCTAATGGCATAGTTGAGAGGTTCATGGCCAACGTTAAAAGAACACTGCAAATAGCCACCATCCTCAATAAGCCATTCGAGCAAGCCCTGTACCAATTCTTGAGATACTACAGACATACGCCTCACAGCACGACAGGGATATGCCCGGCAGACCTGATGTTCCGAAGACCAGTTAAAACCCGGCTACCTGAAGACCCCAGCCTGGCAGACACAACCCCGCTAGAACAGGAAGCCAGAGAAAGAGATGAGGTTGCAAAGGTCAAAATGAAGGACATGGCGGATCACAAAAGAAGGGCGCAGGAGTCAACAGTGGAATTAGGAGACCAGGTGTGGATGCGCCAAACCGAAACAACGCAAGGAGGATGCCAAGTTTGTAAAGGAACCGCTGACGGTGACGCAGAAGAAAGGAACGATGATCACGGCACAGAGGAAAGACCACTCATCGGTGACCCGCAACGTATCACACTTCAAGTGCCTGAAGACTAACCCAGAAAGTAACAGGGACAGAAGTGAGCACAGTGATGAAGGAAGACAAAGAGACGAACCATACTTAGGGGATAGTGAGGCCTCTGAGGCAGAGGACAACAGGATGCACGAGGCCGAGACTGAGAGTACTCCTAGGAGGTGGGGAAGACCCCAAAGGAGTCGCATGAAACCTCACAGACTCATTGAAGAGATGGAGTGAGAAGAGGCAAGGACCTGTATGATAAAAAGGGGGGATATGTCAGGTTGCCTACCGAAACATCACCCGCCCACATCGTTGTGTGGGTGGACCGCTGTTGCGGTCCTTTTTCCCGGCAAGGGAAATGACGTTGGGTTAGGGAGGGGGTTGGGGTTCTTCCAGCAGTTACTGCCACTGTTTAATTAAAGAGCAGTTGAAGGCACTCCGGCTCCTGCGTACTTTCTCTATGTGGCGGTTTGCGAGGTCCGTGTAAAACCTCACACACTTGACACATGCATTAAAGACAAAAAATGGTGTTCAGAGATCCAAAATGCATTAGCTAACAAAATAGCCCCCTTACAATATAAGATTTCCAGTAAAAGAGCTTCCTTAAACGAATCTCCCCCATCTAAAACAACTGAGAGTACGACTGCTAATGACTCTACCCGATTCAACTTTTCCAAAGTTTCCATCCTGGAAGTGGAAAGAATCATCTTGTCCTTGAAATCGTCTAACTGTCAGGGTGACCTCTGCCCCGCATAGCTTATCAAGGATGCAGCCCGAGAAGCTTGTCAACGCGTCCTTCTCCACTGGCACCATCCCTACAAGTCTTAAACAATCCTGGGTACTTCTACTTCTAAAAAAACCTACTCTTGACCCATCCGTTCCGACCAACTACAGGCCAATCACGACAGTACCCTTCCTCCTAGAAATTCTGGATAAGGTTGCCTATGTACAAATCCAAAAACACTTGGAAGTACACCATTTACTAGGAGCCAGACAATCAGGCTTCCGTCCCCAACACGGAACAGAGACAGCACTTATCGACCTTAAGACCCAAGCTGACGAGTGTAGAGATAACGGCAAAGCTGCCCTACTCCTCCTCCTAGACCTCTCGGCCGCATTCGACTTGGTCGATCACACTATCTTATGCAACCATCTTAACTCAGCTGCACACTTTTCTGATAAGGCAATTACTTGGATTAGATCCTTCCTAAATGGTAGAACCATGAGGGTTTTTCGCCTACTGCATCTGCTGACCCCATACTAATCACATGTGGCGTCCCCCAGGGTTCTTGTGTCTCACCTACATTTTACAACATTTTTACCAAGCCCCTTTTAGATGATCTGGATCATCTCGGTATCACCTACACTAACTATGCAGATGATACCCAGATCCTCCTCCCGCTTTCTGGGGATTATGAAAAGGATTTGGCCTTGGTGAATAGAGTGTACATCATCATCCAGGCATGGATGGCCACGTATGGACTACGCCTGAATGATGATAAAACTGAACTCATCATCCTGGGCACTACCTCCAGCCTAAAAAAACTAGGACCCGATTACTCTTCATTTACAATTGACGGCAATAGCATCAAAGTAGGACATGAGGTAAAAATGCTAGGCTTTTACCTTGACTCAATCCTCTCATTTGCCAAACAGGTTAATTCTCTAGCGTCCTCCACGGCCTACACGTGTAAACTTATCCGCACAGATAAACCATTTCTATCTGACACTAGTTGCACTACCCTGGCCAGAGCCCACATCCTGTCTCGCCTTGGATTATTGTATTGCCCTCTATCTTGGGTCAACCACAGCTACCATTAGAAAAATCCAAACTCTACAAAATAATGCCCTTCGAGCGGCATTGGGCATCTCCAGAAGAGACCACATCTCTGAGAGTAGCCGGCAGAATAACTGGCTCCCAACTAAGGATAAAATCCTCCTAAAAACCTTGTCACTCACCCACAAATCCCTTAATAACGCCGCGCCTTCTTACCTGGTCAACAGATTCCATAGACAGATCTCCCTGAGACCTTCTAGAAAAGCCTATAAAGACTGCCTTTCTATCCCTTATTTCAATCGCTCCACAATCGGTGGCAACAGCTTCCCGGTGAAAGCAGCAAAACTGTGGAACTCCCTACCCCCCACATTGAGAACTGACCTTCCCTACCAAAATTTTAGGACCAACACAATCCTGTGGTTGAAAGTGAATGCTCATCAAATGTAGTGGTGGTTGAAAGCGAATGTTCATCAAATGTAGTTAGCATTCAGTATCCTCTACGAGGAGCCATAACTACCCCTCCCCCCAACTGTATACCTTTACACACCCACCTTACTACCACCCATACCTGTACATTCTGCTATTGTAAGTAAGCCGTATGTATGATCTATCTGTATATACCTTTTGTATTTAATACCTGTATGTAAATATTAATGGTGGGTGGTCATAATTTCGAAAATGAAATGTCGACAGACAAAAATGTCGACAAAAAAATGTCGGAAAAAAAAATGTCGACTTTCGTTTTTTTTAATTATATATTTATTTTAGTGGTTCGGGAGTTAAAAAAAAAGGGAAAAATTAAAAAAAAAATTAAAAAAGGGGGGTTGGGGGGGAACCCCCACATTTAAAAAAAAATGCATTGAAAAAAAAAGTCGACATTTTTTTTTCGACATTTTTTTTTCGATATTTTGACTTTCGACATTTTTGTTGTCGAAATTATCACTGTAAACCAATATTAATGATGTGTAACTAAGCTTCGCATATTCATGTAACTGCTGCGCCCTGTTACCCTACGGTATGTTGCGCATTATAAATAATAAAACACACACGCACAAACATCACAGATCTGCCCACAGTCATACCAATCACCAAGAGAACCAGTTCCCTGGGGCTCTTTGCAACCATCTAACGTTAGAAGAACCAGAGAGAGAGAGAGAGAGAGAGAGAGAGAGAGAGAGAGAGAGAGAAGGAGACCAGGGCTACAACAGTGAGTCACAGAGCACAGAATGTCAGGCTCGGACCATGGATCCCCCTCTTCCCAGTACATTCTAGGTGACTTAAGTGCCAGACATGGAATGAAGTGGAGGGGGCGGGGGAGGGAACAAGTGCGCCCAGTCCAAGGCCCTGGGTTATAAAGAATGTATAATTCTTTACAATCACTTCTGCCACTTCTCAGCTGGTTACCTTACAGAGACCTTCGATTGGACACATACACGTGCTGGACCACTCTATCTCACAGCTTTGCTCTTTTGGACTACGAGTCCCAGAATGCACATTCAAGGTTTTGGCCCCACTTTGCCAGTTACAGGCACTTTTGGGATTTGCACAAAGTTCTTGACACAACAGGTTATCCCACCTTAGCTTCCCTCGAGTCACAGGGTCTCCATCTTCTACCCTCAGTGATGAGGTGTTAGCGGGTACTCATTGTGGATTTACTTGAGGGCAGGGTCCCAGCACCTGCCCCTCAACTACCTGGGTTTCTGGGACTCACCCAGGGAGCAAGTACTGATTAAATCACTACCAGAAAAGTGTAGCTGGAGTTTTGGTTCACTGGGGTATGGCTCCCCTGCCACACTGTAGCCCCCTTTGTACTCACAGGGTTCAGTGTCTTGGCAATCCATCAACTCTTGTGGCTTCCCAAGGTTCTCCAAGCTGTTGACTTCTCCTTCTGGTCTTCACAGTTCCTTCAGCATCCCCAGCTCGCTCAAAATGCTGTTTCTGGCTGCTGATTTTATACTCCCAGCTAGAGTTAATTGGAGTCAGGTGTGAGAAGTTGTCCCTCTCTGCCTGACTCTGCTTGACCTCATTATCGGGATAACTTGAGACTGTCCATAGGAATCCATGCCCATTGATTGCTATGGGTAATCCTCATGACTCCCATCTGCCTCCTCTTCATCCCAGTTTTTGGCGTTCTAGAATTGAAGTAGGGATTGTGGGAGTTGTAGGTTTTTCCAAAGATCATGGAAAACCTGTGTAGGTTTTTGTCAGAATGAAGGGGGAAAATGTATTGTGGTAGGTGAATGGATTTTCTATTGGGTTATTGTGGTTTTAATTTCCCTGGTCGTTTTCTTCTTTTTCTCACAGAAAGGTACTGGGGTATGATAGGACACTGCTGACAATATCCCAGGGCAACTGAGGGGATCACGGGTAGGGGTCTATCGGAACAGGAGGAATACCATGTCTCACCCGAAAGCATGTCTCCCATAGTCCCCAAGGACCCCCTGCCCGGTGATCCTCCCTCGCTCGTCTGCCCATAGGGTTGGGATCCAAGAGCGATGGCCCTCCCCTGGCAACCTGAACAAAGGATCCCAGGGAATAGCCTGAGAGAAACAGGTTTATCACAGTAGCCGTCAATGTGCTTCAGGAGTGTGTGATTATGACTGAGTGCCTGACCCTGCCTGGCCTCATTACCGGGGCAGGACCATTGTATATTACTAACGGGTAATCTCAGTGGCGTAACACAAAATTTGGGGGACCCCCTGTGAGCCATGCTGAGGGCCCCTCCCAACTCGGCAACAAATCACGGGTCGCGCCACACTCTGGCCGGCCTAGATTACCATGCTTGCGCAATATGCACAAATGTGCTGCAGGGGTGTGCTGCACATTGCACTAGGAGAAAGATATAAATATGTGTTTTAATGCATTATACAGCACACATTCTGAGACAAATTGGCTAAAAGGCCAGAGCGTTTACAATTGTTTTGTAGGGTAGCACCAATGCAAAAATACAATACATGCAAGTCACCAACAGTGCACAGGAACATAAATACTTTTATTAATATAATACTTTGCTATTAAAAATGCTATGCCACAATGAAAACATGTCCAACTGGCTGAATAATGTAGACCAGTCTAGACACGTAATAACATATTACAGTAAAGCATGTCAGGCCACATTTAGACATTCCTAGATTGGTTGCATCAAAATGCCAGTAAAGGCAATAAAACTCATCATGGCTATTTTATCACAGATGCCCAGAACAAAATACAATGGCGCAGTAAGAAATGGCTATACTGGCAGCACCCAAATGCCAGTCTAGCAGGACTGCTTTATCAGAGATGCCCAGTTAAACAAACTCAAGCCATACTAAGAAATTACTAGACTGGCTCCACCAAAATTCCTCCCTAGCCACTAATACCACATATCATGCCTGCTTAGCATGGATATGGAAGACCATTACGATTTATCGCACAATCCCTGCCACAACACCCACACATCCCCTCTCCCTCCCACCCCCAGCCCCAGCCCCAAACCCAAAATCAGTTTCTTGGCCCAGAATTGCTATTACCCGAATTGACCTTTTCAAATTGACCTTTTGTCCTAATTGACCTTCTGCTCAATTGACCTTTACCTGTATCTTAGTTCTTTTGTATATGTGTGTGGTGTGTTTGTGATAATAAATATTATAAGTGAATTGGTTGGGTGGTTGCAGGGTTTTTGGATTGTGTGGGGGGTTGCAGGGAGTTCCCCCGCATATATGTCCTAATTGACCTAATAAATTAGATCCGTTTTCCCACAAGCAATTCTCCTGCGATCAATTGTGATTAGAGCATTCGTATACATCCCCAGAATTACCTCCACATCCCTTTTCCTTGTCCCAGTGCTTATGTATGAGGCTTGTGAGAAACCTGAAGGTGTCTCACTTACTAGTTCCAGGGATCTGTCATCCAGTTGGCTAGGACACGGCCATCGCTATTGGATCCAGTTCCCGGGTGTGGACCAGTGGTAGAGGATCACCTGGATGAGGAGTCTTTGTGGAGTGGAAGTGGGACACTCACGGGCGAGACGTGGTACCCCATTCCCTGTAACACCTTTTCCTCATCCTACCTTGTAGGATATTTAGAAGAACTACCCCCCTTTTTTTCGACACAAACACTTTCTTACACAGAGAAAGACAACACTCTAACTACTGAGCCGTTTACCTGACATGTGCCAAAACAAGGGTCAGGCAGAGTCAGGCAATTGACAGTAACTACGCACACCTGACAGCCCTTTACCTTCCCCACAGGGATAAAAGGTAGAGCTTGAGAGCACACTACGAGCACGGTCGAACGCACAAGGAAACCGCTATACTGGGCCTGCAGTTCAAATGGATGAGAAAGGTAGCGAGACCTGGAGGGACGACAAAGGGGGAACTGCCCCTGCACCTTTCAATCCAGACCCGCGAAGCCTCAGAAAAGGAAATCATAAGATCGGGAGTTACAGCTGGCATGTGGAGGAACAGATGTCAACAGTGCATTGGGGTCTCCCACATTGATAGCACAGGCGGGGAGGCACGCAGGCTACTGTGGTACCGTCCTTGACTCCAGAAGCATGACAAGCCAATGGGTTCAACACAGCCGGTGAGTCAGAGGAAGCTGATAGCAAACCAAACTGTGTTGAGCCCAAGGTTGCAAGTGGCAACATTATATGAACGCAAGGAACCCTCTGTTCTTTCGGGCCCAGGTATCTGCTCGCCCTGCCACCATCTGCACTAGAGTTCTGTATCTGTACCCATACAGTGCCCCTCCCACGTTTCTTCTGCACTTATCAGATATACATTTCTGACTTACTTTCACCTGCCACTTACTGGCTGCACTACCATGGTTTAAAGCCCTTATTTATTATTTATTCTATTTTAATATTTATTTATGTTTCCTCTCCTCTGCTTCGCACTTTCCACTCCCCCCACCCCCTGCACTTCTCCCCCATTTTCCTTTCCCTTGCACTTGCGCTTTCTTAAATGTCACTGGGCCTAGTAAGATTGCTGTTTTCTGTTTTTTATGTGTTCCCCTCCCTTTCTGCCTGGTCGCGCTCTGAAACACTTGTGTATGAGCGTGATATAAATAAAATATCATTTCATTTCATTTCAACTTGAGAAGAAAGAACTTGTGTGTGTGTGTTTCAACTTTTGGGAAAGCCCAGACAAGGGCCAGCTGCAGAGTGGTCAGACGCCGCAGGAGTGCTCATTCGAAAGACTCTTGCTGGCCCCTTTTGTTTTGTTTTGTGTTGAAACTGCAAGTACCAGATGGCCCTAGGAAAGGGCGTCGTAAAATTTCAGAGTGGTCCTACAAGGGTCACGTCAAATCCCTTGTACAATTGAAAGTCTCTGACCCATTGCCAAGAGAAAGCTAGTGGAAGGGAACCCCACTTTCTAATAAAATTGTGAACTGTCGAATATGAGCAAATCATGAACTGTGTTAGAAATTCATGAACTGTATTAAAGAACTGTGTTAAAGATGGCTATGTAAACCCGACGGAGAGATGTCAAGGGGAAAGCTGCTGAGAGTGAAAGCAAAGTGAACTGTAGATTTGGCAAACGTGAACCTAGATGAGAGATGCCTGCGAGTTGGGGTGAGGGGTAATACACCCGTGAACAGTGTGTCGACAAGAGTGAACCCGGCTGAGGGTGGGCCACAGTAATGTTTTTTTAAAAAGACATTAGGGCTCTTGAATGTTACAAGCTGTATTTGAAAGGCTGTAGTGAACCCAACGGTGGGAGGTCCACTTTGCAAGGAGGATCCGAGCCCGGTGGAGGGAGATCCTAGGGGCCAAGAGCAATCGGCCAAGGTGCAAGACCACCGAAGGAACTTTTGTTTGTTTGTTTGTTTTTTGTTTTGATCCAGCAGGCCTTCTAAGGCAAGAGACTTTATAGAAAGAGACTTGGCCCTTGAAGGTTCTGGTATCGTTGAATAGACCTGTGAACCTCGTGCTGGAGAGGCCCGGGAGGGTGCTGTGCTCAGGAGTTCTGCCTTGTCCAGTGCTTAAAAATTGGGGAAGGGAGACCCAGTCATACCATACTGATTTATCATTTTGTGAACACTTCTTTCTTTTCTGGTGAACATTATCCCACACTCTTTTGTAACTTAGTGGTAATGATTGGCAATAGGTTTGTTGTTAGTATATGCCCTTTTCATTTGACAGGACACTACTAGGACAGCCTTTTAACTATTTGATGGTTGTAGCTTGCTCCCATCTTATTTTTAGGTTTAGATTAGGCATTTTTCTGAGCCATGCATACAGTTTAATAAACACCCTTGAACTGTGATCACTTGGGCCTGTCTTTACTGTTGCCACCATGAGTTCCTTACAGGCTCCTTGCCTCATAGGTAAGTACTGGGATGAGGAAGAGTGGGACTAGGAACAATGAAGATTACAGGTAACTAAGCCAGGCATAACCTCCATGTCCCTTTACCTCATCCCAGTACTTGTGTATGAGTCAAGTACTGGGATGAGGAAGAATAGGGCTATGAGTAATGAAGATTACCAATAAGTAACCAAATGATTAAACACAAGTAGTGGTGCAATATAATTGAGCTGACTGGCTTCAGGCCTCCTCCACACCCCTCCCCTGAAATTTTGGGCTATGTTGACTCGACCTGGCTGACCTACAGAACCGTTGCCAGACCAAACAGGACACAGATGTTAAACGGCACTTGGGTTGGGTTTCACTGTTAGCAAAGCCCCAGCAATTACTAACATAAAGCATTTCACTTTTAGTGCCAGCATTCAAATGCATAATTCTTTAGGCAATTGAAATCCTGATGTGGTCTTAGTACTTGCATGCCAGGAAAGGGATTGGAAGGGTAGAGAGGGGGACAGGAGACCGCTTATTCTCACAGCAGTCCATAAATGGGTGCTTTCAGTCTTAAAGGAGAGAGTTAACTGCTTGCAACATTGACGCTGCACTAGAATAGTCTCATTAGAATGCATAAAGAAGTTAGATGCCTCCACACAAATAGGTTTGCCCCTCCCCTACGGCCTGTAAAGTTAGCACCTCGGGTTAGCGATGTATGCAATAATCAAAGTACTCAAAAGGGTTCTTGAGTATTTATTGTAAGTCTATCAGTCTTAGTCTAGATAAACAATGAAACCCCACAGCGCCACTCTGTCAGCCTCAGCCAGCAGCAGAAACAACTGCTCACTTAACCTACTTGAAACATAACATTCTGACTCCCATTCCATGACTTCACACGCTCCCGCATTCTATGCCTGCTACACATCTGTCAGCTGACTCCTGCTGACACATACTACACATCCCCCCAGAAAATAATAAACAAAAAAATATAATAAAATCATAATAGAAAAAATAAAGAAACTGCAAGATATCATAATAGCAACAATGACAGTATATCTAAAACACATCAAATTCTTCATTTTCTGTACACAACAAAATCTTTGAATTTTTGGTGAACGCTTACTCCTTCCACTCTTCCTCACTTCATCATCAACTCCAACATCACTCCTCCCATTCAACAGTTCACTTCCTAAATGTACACTACCACCATTTGTATCATCACACTCACTCCTATTAACATTACCTTCTTTCCACAACTCATAGTTCCAAGACTTCCATGTTTGCTCACTTCCTTTGAATACTACCTCACCCTTCCTACATTTAACAACTCTACTAAGATTCCAGACAGTACCATCCTCCACCTTGACAGCACTTCTAAAACATCACACCACTTTCATGGGGCCAGAAAAAAATAGATGAACCTTTTCTATATTCTCTGCCCTTCTTCACTTTTATAATATCACCAACCAACACAGTTTCCATCGCCTTACCTGTCTTGTTAATACTGCCTTTGAATTTTCTGTCATGATACTCCTTGTTCTTTCTCTGCATTCCCAACATTTTATCCACCACATAAACTTTGCTCACTCTTTTGATGCCCAATCTCACATTCATCCACGAAGGCGATAAATTAGTATTAGGTTCTCTACCTCTCATAAGTCGGAAAGGTGACACACCCGTAGCACTATGTGGTCTCACCCTCATACTCCGTAACAAATCACTTAAACAATCCTTCCTAAAGCCAACTGTATACATTCACTTACCACCCTGTTCAGCCTTCCACCATGTCATTAGTTTCTGGGTGATAAACCTATGATTGTTTACAACAAAAACCCATCTTAGCAGTACACTCCCTTATCTCTCTGCAATCAAATTGAGGACCAGTGTCACTCAACATTTCTTTCGGCACCCCTTCTTTTTTTAAAATCTTCTCCAGAAACTCCACTACTTCCCTTGATGTCACCCTGTCCACCACTGCCACCTCGGGTCCTGTCATAGCCCTTCATCCAGACCTTACAGATCATTACTCAATGACGACCAAGGTCCTTCTGGTACAGGAACTGGCGTCGAAGGTAACTTCCTAGTTGTCATATTCGTATCACAGTTATTGCATGGCACAAACATTTGAAGAATTCTCTCAATTTTAATATCCATTTCTGGCCACCAAAATGTCTCTCTCACTTTCTTTTTAGTCAGTGTAATACCTGGGTGACCTTTGAGTGACAATTGTACAATTTTCAATCTCATCCTTTCTGGAGGTACCACCCTTAAACCTCTCAAAATCCAATCATCCTAAATGGACAATTCATTCCTAACCATGTAAAACCCAACAAACTTTTCCCCTACGTGTTCTTTTTCCGGCCATCCTCTGGCAATAAACTCCTTTATCATTCTCAATAAATCATCTTCCCTGACTTCTCTCTTCTATTCTTCTTCTTTCAAAGCCATTGTTACACCACACACTTGTTCCTCTACTTCCTTAAACTTCTCCTTAGGCATATCTTCCTTCCTAGGCATGCAAGATCAGCAACAGAATTCTTCTTGCCTGGCAAATATTCCACTCCACAATTGTACTCCAACAATCTTAAACTCAAAAGTGCTATCATCGGTGTGGCCCTTGAAATACCATTGACAGTCAAAACTTCCTCTAATGGTGTGTAATCAGTTTGTATTAAGAATGTGTCACCCCATACGTACTGCCTATAATTCTCTGCACCCCAACAACATGCTAACAACTCTCTTTCAATCATGGAATATCTCGTCTCAGTTTCCGTCTCGCTCTGGACGCAAACATCACAACCTTCTCTTGATCGCCATCCTTCTGCGATAACACCGCACCTAACCCTTTACAGCTAGCATCCACAGTGATTATAGATGTCCTACCTGGAACAAAACGTCCCAACAAAGGAGCTTCACATATATATCTTTTTACACAGTCAACTGCATCCCTACGTTTGTCCATCCACTCAAACCTGGCATCTTTTTTCATAGGTTCCCTTAATGGGTGAGTCATTTTTTCACATTTCCCAATAAATGTATTATAGTATTCAGCTAAACCTAAAAATGAATGCAATTCTTCCTTATTGCCCGGCTAAGGTGCTTTCTCAATTGCTTCCATGGTTTTGAGCCTGGGTTTATAACCACCTTTAGGTAGGGTGCGCCCTAAATAATCCACTTAATTTCTTCCAAATGTACACTTACTGTAGTTCACTGTCAAACCTTTTTCCTCAAGCTTTCCCAACACCTTACATAATCTTTCATTATGTTCTTCCTCACCAGTCCATATACTAAAATATCATCTTGGAAAACCTGTACACCTGATATACCTTCTACCGAATGTGTCATTACCCTTTGAAACACTGCAGCTGCTCAAGATAAACCAAACGGCATGTGTAGGTAGCAATATAATCCAAAAGGCGTTATTTTGGTTTATTTATTTGTAGGGCGCACCGAACCCATAGGTAACTGGGAGCAACATGGTACAGGAATACTTGAGGTAGGTTACACAATGAAATAGTTACAATGCAAGACAGGCAATATACAAGGAAGTGAGGCAGAAGGATACATTAAGTTGCATATATACAGGTATGTACATCGACGTTAGGTCCAGTATGGATCATGTGTCATTAGAACGCAGCCAGCTCAAGGTATTACGACCTGAAGCTAAAGTAGGATTGACCAGCTCTGAGTGCTGGAGGTAGTACGTTCCAAAACTGGGCGGCTTTCACCGGTAAGCTGCTTCCTACGGATTTTTTTAGCTTATATCTAGGTATCTCCAGACAAAAGGAGTTGGCCATTCTAGCAGGGCAGGTAGATGTCCTCCTAACCATTCTCTCAGTCAGGTATGGGGGTGCTGTGTTGTTCAGGCATTTGCACGTCAAGGAAACTGCTTTGATTAGGATTCTGTAGTTAATCTTTAACCAGTGGTGTTCTCTTCTGATTTTGGAGACATGTTCTCTGTTAGGGATGTTCAGGGCCATTCTCAGGGCATTATTTTGTAGGATTTGGATTTTATCCAGTATGTATTTGTTGGCCCCTAAGTATAGGGCGTTGCAGTAATCCAATTTTGACATTATTGGGGCATTGGCGAGGATAATGCAACTTGCTTTGGATAAGAATGGTCTGCAGGCTCTCATGAGTTTGCAGGTGTAGGCAGTGAATGACGCCATGGAATTTACCTGTTTCCTTAGGGTCAGGGTGGAATCGTGGAAAACCTAGGGTTTTTACTTCCTTCGCTACCTTGATAATGTTTCTGTTTATGTTGAAGGCAGAATAATTGGAATTACGTTTTTTTAAGCTAGTAGCCGATCCAAGAATTAAGATTTCTGTTTTGTCATCATTCAGGCAGAGGCCATGGGATGCCATCCATGCATGAATGAGGAGATATATTTTATTTACCAAGGCCATATCTTTTTCAAAATTGCCGAAAGGGGGATAAGGATCTGGGTGTCATCTGCGGAAATCATGTAGGTGACACCCAGTCTGTCCAATTTGTCAAATAGGGGCTTGGTAAATATATTATACATGGTTGGCGATACACAAGAACCTTTGGAACGCCACATGTAGTCTGGATAGGGTCGGCCGAAGCCGAGGGGGAGAAGACTCGCATTGTTCTATTGTCAAGGAAGGACTGAACCCATGCTATTGCGTCCACTGAGATGTGGGCTGCCATGGCTAGGTGTTTACACAGGACTTCATGGTCCACCAAGTCGAAGGGCGCCGACAGGTCGAGGAGGAGTAGCATAGCAGTTTTCCCTTGGTCCCTGAGTTCATCCATTTGTGTTTTTAGGTCGATTAGTGCCGTTTCTGTGCCATGTTGTGGCCTAAAGCTGGAATGGCGAGAGCCTAGGAATTGGTTGGTTTCCAGGTAGTTCTGAATTTGTAATTACGCAACACTGTCGATAATTTTGAGAAGGAAAGGTACCGTAGTAATGGGCATATAATTTGTTGGGGTGGAAGGGTCCAGAGTTTGTTTTTTTACCAAAGGTAGTACCCATAACTCTTTAAGGTTGCTTGGGACAGTGTTGGTTGTAAATGAGGCATTGATGAGTTTCGTGATGAAAGACGCTATGTCTCTTGCCGCATCTTTGATTATTTGGGCGGGGCCATTGTCGCTGTGGCAGTTAGAGGGTTTCAAGGAAAGAATCATTTTTTTCAGTTTCAGGATAGAAACTTTGGTAAAGCTAAATGGTTCAGGCAGGCTGGAAGGTTCTGTAAGGCTGGTGAATTGTGGTTTGGTAGGGTGCAGAGAGGCTTTTTTATTGGCAATCTTGGTTTGGAGTGTGGTTATCTTGTTTGTTAAGGCATTCTGAATGCTGGTGCACCATAGTTTATCCTTGGGAGCAGTGTCTAGTGGAGGACTGGGGGATTCCAGTTCCCGGAGGATCGTGAAGAGTTCCTTAGTGTTGGAACTGGCATTAGAGATTCTTACATTATAGAGGTCTTTTTTAGTGCAAATTATTTCCTTTTTGTAACTGTTAGCAAAGTGGGTCAGTAGTAACTTGTTTTCATCAGATGGGGTGTGGCGCCATATGGATTCTATTTTTCTTTTCTGTAGTCTGAGGTCTTTAAGGTGAGGTGTAAACCAAGTATTGAAGTGTGTATGTTGTTTACTTTTTCGCATTTTAAGAGGTGCAATGGAATCTAAGGCTTTAGACATGGTGTTGTTGTATACTTCAACAAGAAGGTTGGGGTCAGAATTTCTTGGGAGAGAGTTAAGAGATGGGAGGATATGGAGGAGTAGCTTGTCTGGTGTGATATTTCTTTTACTCCTAGTTGGAAGGGGAGGTGCCATGATTATACCTTTGGTAGATCGTTTGTCTAATGCTAGCTAGAAATCAATCACGTGATGGCCAGTCCATAATTGTGGGGTTACTTTAGTAATAGTAATGTCACAATTCAAGTCGGCCACCCTGTCAAGGGTCCTGCCTTTGGTGTGAGTTGGTGCAAAGACCTTTTGGGTAAGTCTGTGTTCTGAGAGAATAGTGGCTAGTGCCAGCGCATGTTTGTCCTTAGGATCATTAAATCCAAGGTTAAAATCTCCCAGTATTAATATTTGCGAGGATTCTTTTGTGTTGTAGGCAAGAAGGCTAGATAAATCCTCTTCGAAAGTGTCGATGGTCCCTGGAGGTCTATGTAGTAGATAAATGGTTAGGGTGCAGCAATTAGAGCTAGGCATTTTGGCAATAAGAAATTCACAGGATTTGAATGATGGTGGAGGCAAGAGTCTTATAGCAAGGTTAGTTTTTGCTATGATGGCTAGGCCACCTCCTCTGGCGTTGGGTCTGTCTGCTCTGAGTATTTGGTAATTGTCGGGGATTGCAAGCGTGAGGGCTGGGCCTGCTACGTCGTTCAGCCATGATTCAGTGACATCTAGAAAGTCAAGGTTATCAGTGGATAACAGGTCTGCTATTTCCATGGCGTGTGCCATTAGTGATCTCGCATTAATTAATGCTTCGGAAATAGGGGTCATATTTTTTTGTCTCCTGAAGTCTGGCGGGGGCAGGTTTAGGTCAATTGGTTGTTTTAGGTTTATGAGGCGTGTGAGAGCCACGGTTCAAGGTTATAGGTGAGGCCTCAATGTCTAGTCTAAAGGCTGATTTGTGGTGCACAGAATTTTTGTTGTAGCTGGGGCAGGGATTGGTACCAGATCTAGGCTTGTAGAGACGAGGTAGTGTGGCTCGGAGTCTGCTGTTTCTGTCAGGTAGAGGACATGGTAGGTGCCTGGTATAGGGCATTGTTGTGGCTGGAATCAACTAGTAGATGAATGGTAGGATCAGCAGTAGGAGTGGCATCAGAGTCATGCTAAGGAGCATATTTCTAGGCTGGCAAGTATGATTCTACATCATATGCTAGTTAGACATGGCATTGGCATGGGGTGGTGTGGTCTACGATGGTAGGCTGGTCGGGCGTAAGTGTAGGCTATTCAGGGATAGTAATAGGCTATTTCGGCAAGGGCATAGGCTATTCGAGAATAGGCAAGGGCTATTCAGGCATAGGCTGTTCAAGCGTAGGCATAGGCTATACAGGCATAGGCATAGGCTATTCAGGCACAGTCATAGGCTGTTCAGGCATAGACTATTCAGACATAGGCTATTCAGGGGTAGTCATAGGCTGTTTAGGCATAAGCTATTCAGGCATAGGCATAGGCTATTCAGACATAGGCATAGGCTGTTCAGGCATAGACTATTCAGACATAGACTATTCAGACATAGGCTATTCAGACATAGGCATAGGCTGTTTAGGCATAGGCTATACAGGCGTAGGCTATACAGGTGTAGGCATAGGCTATTCAGGCGTAGGCATAGGCTATTCAGGGGTAGGCATAGGCTATTCAGGTGTAGGCATAGGCTGTTCAGTCATAGGCTGTTCAGGCATAGGCTATTCTGACATAGGCTATTCAGGCATAGGCAAAGGCTATTCAGGCATAGGCATAGGCTGTTCAGGCATAGACTATTCAGACATAGGTTATTCGGGTGTAGGCATAGGCTATTCAGGCATAGGCATAGGCTGTTCAGGCATAGGCTATACAAGCATAGGCTATATAGGCATAGGCTATTCAAGCATAGGCATAGGCCAGGGGTGCACAACTGATTTTGACAGAGGGCCGAAAGTACCTTACATGAGGGCTATAGTGGGCCGAAAAGTAAATGTGGGCGGAGCGGTAGGCGGGGCGTGGCAGGAGGCTTTTTAAACCCCCAAGTTGTACTAAACACATGGAAAAAGAATGTTTTTGAGGGGTAACGATTTTTATTTGCATTTCAAACTTAAATTTTGTACTACACATTTTCCATTGTTATAATTTATTTCTATTTAGTTATTGTATCTCGCCTGTTTAATTAACTTATATATATTTTATTGACCCTAGATTGGCCATGCCGTTATTTTGGACTGCTACAGTTTGCTATTTGGGTTGCCCAAGAGGAGTATGGCCTTTGTTGAGTCAGGTTTCCTCAAAAAGCCAAAGATGAACATCTCCTAACTGTGCCTGTTTTAGCTTTATTATTGGGTTCACTCTTGGAGTGCAACACTATGCCCCATGGCCCCCTCACCCCCAACCAAACACTATGCCCCAGGGCCCCCTTACCCCCAACCAAACACTATGCCCCATGGCCCCCTCACCCCAACCAAACACTATGCCCCATGTCACTCACCCCCAACCAAACACTCTGCCCCATGTCACTCACCCCCAACCAAACACTATGCCCCATGTCCCCCTCACCCCCAACCAAACACTATGCCCCATGTCCCCCTCACCCCCAACCAAACACTATGCCCCATGTCCCTCACCCCCAACCAAACACTATGCCCCATGGCCCCCTTACACCCAACCAAACACAATGCCCCATGTCCCTCACCCCCAACCAAACACTATGCCCCATGGCACTCACCCCCAACCAAACACTATGCCCCATGTCCCCCTCACCCCCAACCAAACACAATGCCCCATGTCACTCACCCCAACCAAACACTATGCCCTATGTCCCCCTCACCCCCAACCAAACACTATGCCCCATGTCCCTCACCCCCAACCAAACACTATGTCCCATGGCCCCCTTACACCCAACCAAACACAATGCCCCATGTCCCTCACCCCCAACCAAACACTATGCCCCATGGCCCCCTTACACCCAAACCAAACACAATGCCCTATGGCCCCCTCACCCCCAACCAAACACTATGCCCAATGGCCCCCTCACCCCCAACCAAACACTATGCCCCATGTCCCACTCACCCCCAACCAAACACTATGCCCCATGTCCCTCACCCCCAACCAAACACTATGCCCCATGGCCCCCTTACACCCAACCAAACACAATGCCCCATGTCCCTCACCCCCAACCAAACACTATGCCCCATGGCCCCCTTACACCCAAACCAAACACAATGCCCTATGGCCCCCTCATCCCCAACCAAACACTATGCCCCATGGCTCCCTCACCCCCAACCAAACACTATGCCCCATGTCCCTCACCCCCAACCAAACACTATGCCCCATGTCCCCCTCACCCCCAACCAAACACTATGCCCCATGTCCCTCACCCCCAACCAAACACTATGCCCCATGGCCCCCTTACACCCAACCAAACACAATGCCCCATGTCCCTCACCCCCAACCAAACACTATGCCCCATGGCCCCCTTAAACCCAAACCAAACACTATGCCCCATGGCCCCCTTACACCCAAACCAAACACAATGCCCTATGGCCCCCTCATCCCCAACCAAACACTATGCCCCATGGCTCCCTCACCCCCAACCAAACACTATGCCCCATGGCCCCCTCACCCCCAACCAAACACTATGCCCCATGGCCTCCTCACCCCCAACCAAACCCCCACCCCATGGCCCCCTCACCCCCAACCAAACCCCCACCCCCAAATCAGCACACACAAACCAGCACCAATACAGACCCGAACCCCCACCCCCCAACTCAGCACACACACAAACATGCACCCATAAAGACCCGAACCCCCACCCCTCCCCAACTCCAAACCCCCACCCCCAACTCAGCACACACACTCTCAAGCATGCACCCATACAGACCCGAACCCCCCACCCCCCAACTCAGCACACACACAAACATGCACCCATACAGACCCGAACCCCCCACCCCCCCAAATCAGCACACTCTCAAACAAGCACCCATACAGACCCGAACCCCCACCCCCAACTCAGCACACACACAAACATGCACCCATAAAGACCTGAACCCCCCACCCCCCCAACTCCAAACCCCCCAACCCCCAACTCAGCCCACATTCTCAAGCATGCAACCATACAGACCCGAACCCCCCACACCCCAACTCAGCACACACACAAACATGCACCCATACAGACCCGAACCCCCACCCCCCAACTCAGCACACAAAAAACATTCAAATCAAAACATTCATACACATCCGACACACCCCCCCACCCCCGCATCTTAACATACACACACAAACATAGCAAACCAAACCCGACACACAAACACAAACAGAGCACTTACCGGAGACGTGCTGGAAGGCTGGAAGGCAGGTAAACTGGAACGCTGGAATTGTACTACGGCTGGCGTGTTCCAAGGCTGAAATGCCTTCCGGCATCAACCCTTATGTACCACGCCAGCCGTAGTGCTGGCACTCCATTGGTGCAGCACACACGCATTACGTGGCTCGTAGGAGCGACGTGGTGCGTGTGTGTGCTGAGCCAATGAGGGCCAGTGTTTTGTCCGGCCCGGAAGACAACAAAGACTTTCCTAATGGAGGGCGGCCGCGGGCCACCCTCCATTAGGAAAGTCTTTGTGCCTCGCGGGCCGGACAAAAGAGCATGGCGGGCCACAACTGGCCCACGGGCCGTATGTTGTGCACCCATGGCATAGGCTATTCAGGCGTAGGCATAGGCTATTCAGGCATAGACATAGGCTATAGAGGCGTAGGCATAGGCTATTCAGGCGTAGGCATAGGCTGTTCAGGCATAGGCTATTCTGGCATATGCATAGGCATAGGCTATTCAGGCAAAGGCATAGATTTATTCAGATGTGGGCATGGCTATTTATGCACCTATATGGGCCATACAGGTACAGGTAAGACATAGGCTTAGACTAGTGAGCAGCAAAGGTGAGGGCAGCATGGTGGGCTGAACATCAGGACCGTACTGGAGTACAGTGCGACCTAATAATGTCAATGAGTCACGCAGCCTGTGTAAACCAGGAATGTCTGGGGGGATGGGTGCGTCACGAGGACAGAGTAGCTGTGTTGTAGAGGGAGTCTTTCAGTAGGTTCAACTGTGCTACTGCGGACTGGGCTCCTGGTAGTATATGAGGCAGCGGGCATATAGCGCATGGGGTGACGGAGAGGCTTGTGGTCGTAAAATACTATGCTATCAGCACGGGATTGTAAATGATAAAAGTGGGCAACACAAGAGGGGTTCAGGACAACACATGTACTTACAATGGTGGCAAGAAGAGATGGCAGTCAGCTGGTTTGGGGGGATGGCCGACGTCCAGCCAAGGACAGGCACAGACAGGCCCTTTTGTTTGGCCCTTCTGCAGCGCACTTCCACGCTCTGGCTTCCGCCTATCGGTGGGGGTGTGAGCCGGAAGAGCCAAAGCGCAGCCAGTCGGTGCTTGGGATAGGTGATTGGCCTCAGAGGTGCTGAGGTTTTGCAAACAGTGTGGCGTCCATTGACCATGTTACGAGCAATGCCGTGGAGTGGCAACATTTGTTAAATCAATGCAAGCAAGGCACAAATGGATTAGCACACTGCACTATTATAATATAATATATATTATATTATAGTGTAATATGCAATTTAGGAATTCTAAGCCACGATTTGGTGAAAGAGCTACGGGCGTCGCATCTCACCGTCGAGGTCGTAGTGCTCTTCACTTTTCAGGTCAGGTGTGGTCTGATGGAGAGGGGGCTCCTGCCTGCTCCTCCTGATGCAGCAGCTGAATGTGCATATAATGTGGCATACCTTTTGGATTCAGCGTGTAACTGTATCTGGTGATTTGCTGCTGATAAATCAATTGTAGAAAACATTTCAGCATTACCCACCAGGTTCAACATTTCTGATATGACTGGTAAGGGACATTTATCCACCACAATCACTTTATTTAACTTTCTGAGGTCCATTCAGATCCTGACCTTACCATTCACCTTCCTTGCCACTACTATGGGAAAGATCTACTCTGAAGCATCCACTTCTTCAAACACACCTTCCCTTTTTAGCCCACACAGTTCTTCCTTAACGTCTCCTCTCAAAGCAATAGGTATGTATCATAGGTTTAGTGCCATATCTTAGTTCAGTCTTATGTGAGTATCCTTTTAGTTCTTTGATGTTGTCTGTGAACACTCCAGGAAACATTTCCCTCTCTTTATCTTTTACATACTCAACACTATTTACTCCATTAGGTAATATAATTGACACAGGTTCTATACTCCCTGAACTGAGTTTGATAACTTAGCTTTGCCTTCCCAACCTAAGACATTTACTCCTTTCCATGCAACATATACCTTCACTTCTGAAATTCTCCCTTTAAATTCAATGATAGTCATTCGGTGACCCATCAATTTAATCGTAGGTACTTCAAATGCTCCAGGGTTCCTTATATCAGGCTTCATATGTTCTGACTTGTATCCTTTCTTGCACAATTCTCCCCATCTTTCCTTCGTGATAATGATATATGATGAACCCGAGTATACCATTATTTCAGTGTTTATGCCATCAATTTTAAAAGTGCTTTTAGGAGCATTCCTTTTGTTACCACGTACTATGGTAACCACTTCCACTTCTTGTTCATCATTGTCATTATCTTCTTCTTGAATCCATTTTACTTGACTAGCCTGCTTTTTATTCCTGCACACAACGCCGAAATTGCCTTTTATTTTTTATTTATTAACATTTATAAAGCGCACAGCAGCCCTGAGGCATTGTGGCGCTGTTACATATGATAAACATACTTAGTTACATGACAGAGTTTTAGGAAATACATACTTAGTTACAGGCATTACGTGGCATTCCAAATGGGATGAGTGTGTTTGGAGATGCAAACTTTATTGTATGCGTGACATAAGACATGCAGAGTTCCGGCAGGCGTGAATTGGAGTGTTTTAGTTGAATAGTGTACTTTTGAGGCCTTTGCGGAAAGCTGCGTGGGAAGTCTCAGATCTGAATGCATTAGGTAAGGCGTTTCAAAGTTTGGGTGCTAAGTCTGGAAAGCTGATCCCCACAGCTTTCACCCTTTTGATGGGCGAGATGCGCAATTGGTTGGCATAGTGAGTTCTCTTGGGACGCGAGGAGGTATCTCTGATGATGGTTTGAGATAGGCAGGGGGGCCAAGAGGCTTAGACATTTGTGTGTTACTGTGAATGTCTTATATGTGATTCTTTCCTTTACCGATAGCCAGTGAGCATCCCGTCTGGCCTGTGTGATATGGTTTCTTTTGGGGATATTGAGTGCTGCTTTAAGTGCATTATTCTGGATTATTTGGAGCCGATTTAGGTTTTTTGCAGAGGTGCTTGCAAGAAGCGCATTGCAGTAGTCTAATTTGGCTCCAATGGTGGCTCGAGTGATGGAGAGGCAGTTTTGGTTTGAATGGAATGGTTTTATAGCATTTATTAGTTCATTGGTGTGGGCAGAGGTGGAGGTAATGGCACTGGCCTGTCGGGTCATGCACAGGGTGGAGTTGAGATAAACCCCAAGAGTCTTTACTGAGGAGGAGACATGGATGATGGTATTGTCAATGGTGAAGTTGCTATATTTATGGCTGAGTTTAGACAATATTTCTTTGGGGCCTATGATGATGATCTCAGTTTTGTCTCCATTGAGGCATAGCCCATTGTCTGCCATCCATGCTTTTATGGTGGAGTATATTTGGAGGAGGGCTGCTGAGTCTTGGTCGTGCGAACCTGTGAGGGGGAGGAGTACTTGGGTATCGTCTGCATAGCTGGTGTAAGCTATGCCTAGGGAGTCCAATTTGTCGAAGAGGGGCTGGGTAAACAGGTTGTAAAGGGTAGTCGCTGTGCAGGAGCCCTGGGGAACTCCGCAGTGGATGGTTGCAGGGGCTTCATTAGCCTGGTCAGAGAAGACCTTCATGGCTCTGCCTTCTAAGAAGGAGGTTATCCATGAGGAGGCCTGTTTGGAGAAGTGGGCTTCGTTGGTGAGATGGGCGGTAAGGATTTTGTGATCAACGGGATCAAATGCGGCTGACAGGTCCAGGAGCAATAGGAGGGCTGGCTTGCCTTTATCCATTATCTTAGTTATCTGATTTTTGACATCCAGAAGGGTGGTTTCTGGGCCATAGCCTTTACGGAATCCTGATAGCCTTTTCCCTAGGAGGGCGTTGGACTCTAGGAAGTGTTGGATCTGGTTGTGGGCAGCTTTATCTAGGATTTTAAGGAGGAATGGTACAGTGGTGATCGGGCGGTAATTATTGGGGGATGATGGTCTAGGGAGGGTTTTTTGAGGAGGGGGTGGCCCCAGGCTTCCTTTAGGCTGGACAGGACAGAGCAGGTGGTAAATGAGGCGTTAATGAAAGCTGTGATGTGAGGAGCCAGGGAGTCCGCGCAGTCTTTAATAATGTTAGGAGGACAGATTTCTCCCTAACACATGGAGGGTTTAAGATGTCATAGGAGATCTATGACATCCGATTCTGAAACGTCTCTGAAGGAGAAGAGGGGTTGTGGGTGGCTTGTGCGGTGAAGTGCTGGGCATAGCAGGATGGTCAGGCTTAGGTAGCATTTTGCGTTGAGTTTGTATTTTGGCCTGGAGGAGAGTGATTTTGTTTAGCATGGCTGCCTGTATGCTGGAGAACCAGGCTTCATCTTTTATGATTTCATCAGGGCTGGTGGGTGGGGTGGTGAGGTCTTCAAAAATTGAGAACGGTTCCTTGGATTTGGAGTTAGCATTTGAGATCCTTAGGTTGAAAGCGTTCGACTTGGCATTGAATATGGCTTTTTTATATAGCGTAGATAGCATTTTGAATTCTACCTTGGTGGAATCACTGGGGTTAGTCTGCTAGTTGGCTAGAGCTATGCGTTTTCTAGTGAAAACCATGAGTTGGTATGCATGGATTTTTTTTCTTTTTTTGCTTCAATCAAGGCTATGGTGTCAATGGCTTTGGTGAGGGTGTGGGAGTAGATGTCAGCGGGCGCGTCTGGGTCATTGGTGAACGGGGGTTTAAGTTCTTGGACGTCAAGGAAGGGAAGAAGGTTGTCTTTAGTGCGTTTTTTGGAGCTTCTAACTTTAGCTGGGGGGCATAGGAGAGTACTTTAGTGATAGGCTCAGTGGGGGCTGAAAATTGGATGCAATTATGGTCCGTCCATGGGTAAGGCCAGTTGGAGATTATGGTGAATGAGCAGTTGAGGTCTGCCACCCAATCCAGAGTGCACCCTTTGCAGTGGGTTGAGTGAGTAACTTTTTGTAGGAACCTAAGGTTTTTTAGTTCTTTGGCTGGGGCTGAGGCTGTTTTGTCCTTGGGATCAGTGAGACCTAGATTGAGGTTACAGAGTAAGATGGTTTTGGTGGAGTTTTTTAGATTATTACTTAGAACGTGGAGAAGGTGCCCTTGGAAGTCAGGGGCTTTGCCCGGGAGCCTATATATGATGTGTATGTTTATGGTGCAGTTAGGGGAGAGGGATAGTTTGGCTGAGAGGATGTCAGCGTTACCTTCCCAAGTGTGATTACACATTCTTATGGTGAGTTCATTCTTGGATATGAGGGCTACACCTCCATCTTTGAGGAGCTGTCTATCCTGTCTGAGGATGGATTAACCTTGTGGGAGAGCGAGAGAGATGGTTGGGCCAGATGCCTCGTGGAGCCACGTTTCCGTGATGGCAAGTAGGTCTAGGTCAAGAGTGGTAATGAGGTTGTTAATCTCAAGGGCATGGGCGGGGAGAGATTGGGCGTTGATAAGGGCACATTTGAGGGCGTGGGGAGGCTTGAGTTTTTCGGAGTGGGAGGTGTGTGGGGAGGAGCTGGTGGAGTGCAGTCAGGGAGTGGATGAGGAGGTGGTGGACCAGATAAGTTTGGTAGTAGGAGGTGAGAGTGTGCAGGTGGGTTGTGTGGGAAGGCTCTGGGGTGTCGACTGGCATAGTGGCGTGGGTCTGCCAAGAGTGGGTTTCATAACATTCTAACTCCCATTCCAAGACCTCACACACTCCCGCATTCTATGCCTGCTACACATCTGTCAGCTGAATCCTGCTGACACATACTACAGTTAGCACCCCAGCCCCTGAAATTTAGGTTTTGTTGTGCCCCTGAACACAAGCACACACCATTCACCATACATACACATACACACCCAGCCACCCATACATATAAGTGTGCACCCTTTCACCATACAGGCACACCCAGACAGCCACCCATACATTTAACTGTGCACCCTTTCACCATACAGGAACACTGAGGCAGCCAGCCATAAATTTAAGTGTACACCCTTTCACCATACAGGTACACACACCCAGGCAGCCACCCATACATTTAAGTGTGCACCCTTTCACCATACACTCACACAGGCAGCCACCTATACATTTAAGTGTGTACCCTTTCACCATACACTCACACTGGCAGCCACCTATACATTTGAGTGTGCACCCTTTCATCATTCAGGCACTCCCAGGAAGACACCCATACATTTAAGTGTGGACCCTTTCACCATACACTTGACATGCACACCCAGTCACCCATATATTTAATTGTGCACCCTTTCACCATTCACTCACACAGGCAGCCACCTGTACAATTAAGTGTGCACCCTTTCACCATACACTCACAAACGCACACATCATGGGGTTGAGGGGAGCCCTATTACTTCAAAAAGAAATAGTATCTTTTTGAAGTCACTCCGACTTCATAAAGAAATAATTTCCGTTAAGGTCCGAATCATAACGGAAATCTTCTCTTTATGAAGGCAGAGTGACTTCAAAAAGAAACCATTTCTTTTTGAAGTCATAGAGCGCCCCCCCCCCCCCACGCATAGACATGGAGCCCTCCAGCCTAGAGGCTTCCATGTCATGGGCTAGGGGGAGCCCTCAAACTTTAAAAAGAAATTGTTTATTTTTGTAGTCACTCTGCCTTCATAAAGAAATTATTTCTGTAGTCCTAGCCTACCAGCTCTCTACACTGTAACAGAAATAATTTCTTTATGAAGTCAGAGTGAATAAAAAAAAGACAAAACATTTTTTTTAAAAACATTTTTTTAGTCCAAGTGGGCCCCCCTCCCAGGACATGAGGTGGCAGGGCCTCCCGCACCGCAGGGGCTGCAGGGGCCCCCATTACACCAGTGGGTAATCTTGCTAATCTCAGTCTTCCTCTTCCTCGTCTCAGTAGTTTGGCTGACACAGAATGGAGGGGAATTATGGGAGTTGTAGTATCCCATAGAGGTAGAGGAAATATGAGGTAAACAATTGTCGGGAAATGGGGATACCATGTCTCGCCATCCGGTGTTTCTTCCCCACTACCCAAGGACCTGGTATCCAGGGGATCCTCCCTCGCTTGTCCTCGCCCAGGATCAGGATTCAATAGCGATGGCCCTTCCCTGGCCACCTGAATAAGGGATCTCTGGATTTTGAGTAGTGAAACAACCTCAGGTTTTTCACACTCCCCACGCAATATAAAGCAGGACCAGGATCCTCCATGGCTCCACTTCCAGGGCCAGCCTCTGATATCCACCCCACTGCGGACCTTCTACTAGCTCTCCACGCAAGTATCCATGTGCTCCCTGATGCCCAACACTCAGTGCATCACCTCTGGGGGAGCGTGACAGCTGAAAGTTTGGGCAGTATATTGTAGCGAAGGACTTCCACACATCGCCCTTCTGCCCAATACCAACAAAGCCCTCCCACTATGCCCTCTCCAGAACTTCACCTCTTCTAACCTCAACCGCTTATGTAGCAGGATCCCCACCATCACCCGACCGGAAGCTCAGTACTCTCCACCAGTCAGCCCCGACGGGATGCATCTCTTTTTTCCCTTGACGAACCTCGTTTCCTGCAACATCAACACGTCCGATCCCATTCTCTGAAACTCGCTTGCCATTAACGTGCGCTTTGTCGGAGAGTTTAAACCTTTCACATTCAACGTCCCAACTGCCAGATGGTCCGCCTTTCCCCCCTTAATTCCACCTATCATTGCCATCTCCCCTTCCACCACAACTCAAGCAGGCTGTATCACACTTCGTCGGCAGATCTCAACACTCCTGCCCCATTTCCCATGCTGCCCAATCTCCTTCCTCCCCCCCTCTTCCCTAGCCCCTGAGACGCCCATCAACCACTGGGTCACCAGCAACAAAGAACCGCAACAAGAATTCCACCACCCCCAAGTAGAAGCATAACAGGCTACACCTCTTCATGTCACTTTACAGGCGAGTGAGTGTTGAGCCATTGAAACGTCCAGCCCCTGGAGACACTTTTACGTTGGCTCAGGCCCCTTAATGCATCTTGGCTCGCCGGCAGCTCGCCTCCCTTGCTCAAGTTCCCTTCCCTGCTCTTCTCGCTCTCAGACAGGTGTCAGAGGACATGTTCAGCATCTGCACCCTTGGTAATATGGTAATCCACTTGTTTGATCTCAAAACCATGGCAAACGGAAATGTCCATCTGTAACGTATACCTCTATTTGACAACCAGGCAGTAAGAGGTTGGCAGTCCCTGCGCCTGGCCAATGTGAAACTTGAAAGATCTTGATAAATTTGAATAGTGATCTCTTCAAATTGGATGTTGTGTAGACATTTCGCCTTTTGCAGGACCACTGTCTTCTCTGTGTATCGAAGTAATTTCACCACCACTGATCTCGGGTCTCTGCCCCTGGCCATCCCTCCACGGTGTGCCTGTTCGATCTCGACCTCCATTCCACCTTCCTCCGTGAATAACACGTTCACCAGCGCTTTGACTGCCTTCACTACATCAGTGGCCGACTCCCCCTTCTTCTCCTGGAGACCAAATACGCGAAGGTTGTTCCTGCGATCTCTATTTTCAAGGTTGTCCATTTTCAACTGATAATCCTTGTCCCTGTTCTCAAGGTCCGACAGCCTCCCTTTGAATTTCATTTCCATGAGGTCTGCGCTAAGGTGGTTGTTCTCCATACCTTCGAACTTGTACTCCAGGACCTCGACTCTGACCGCAGATCAGAAACCGAGGCCTGTAGTTCTCCTCGCAGTGCCCTGATTTCCTGCTGAATATCCTTTGTCTTCTTTCATAGAAGGGGCCTGGATATTACCTGCTACCTCCGGTGGCGGCGGGCCGTCAGCGTCTCCTCCGTCCATTGTCAATGGCCTCCTGATCTGCTGCAGGCTGCCTATGCCCCCTTAGCCCTTGCCGTCAGCATGGGCCCCAGTCAGAACTCCCTACAAGTATCAAGGCCTACCTCTCACTTTAGGTGCACCCTCCCGTAGCAAGCCCCCAGATCACGCACAACAGTGCTGCTTCAGTCCTCTGTGAGGGGTCTGTTACTGCTGCTCTGTTCCCTTTCAAAGTAGGGGGTGGACCCCAGTCTCCAAACACGTCGTGGCTCACCACAGAGGGGGGTCCGAGCACCAACCCCAACCAACTCCATCAGTCCTGGCAGGTGCCCCACCGCCTCGGGCTCCACAGGCCCTCCTTATAAAAGTTATCTGTGGGCCTCCAGCAGGATTTATGCCCCTGCCCTCACGGTCTCTGGATGGGATTACTTCTAAACTATAGGCAAATCCAGCCGAGAACAACATCCTCCACTGTCTCGTCTAGTGGGTCTGCCAGTCACTTCTGCCTCCCCACACGATATAAAGTAGGGCCTGGATCCTCCATGGCTCCACTTCCAGGACCACTCTTTGATTTCCACCCCAATGTGGCCCTCCTACCAGCTCTCCAAGCCAGTATTCACGTGCTCCCTGACACCGGACACTCAGTGCATCACCTCTGGGTGGGGGCCGTGACAGCTGTCCCCCGCCCCTCTAGCACTTGAATCAAAGGCCCTGGGATGGCTCCTATGCAATTTTTCTGCCCACTAAGACTCTGCTGGCCCACTGCTATAGCTGGACCCTGGCCATCGGAGACAAGGCCTGGACCAGCACAACACAAGCACCCAGCCACCAAAGAGAGAGGAAAAGAAAAAACAGTCCAGGCTGCAGTCACCTCCCAGCAGCACCGGCTCCACCAGCACTATCGCAGCTTCCTCCGCTGCTGCACTGATATGAGTGGTATCCACCAGATGTTCCTTCAGAGTTTCAATGACGCACATACTTGAATACGCTGAGCCCTGATTTATCTTGGTGTTGATCAGCTAGAAGGAGATGGCAAGTTGCCATCTCCTTGCGTGAAATGCATTGAGCAACTTTCTGCTCTGCCTAATAGTTTGCCGTAGATTCAATCACTGATAATCAGGATTTACTTGATTGACTTGTTGCTGTGTCATAACTACCATCATTCCCAGTATTTGGGAGTGAGTTAAACATTTCATGTTCTTCATTGACTACCGAATGTTGCTATGTGGATCTCTTTACTTATGGGTGTGCTTCTCTGACCTTCTTGATGTAGTTGTTCAGGCGCCTCAGCCAGAGCATCCAACTCGGGCCTATCGATGACAGGTATTTGGGCGTGTTGTATTGAGGTAGGAGAGGTAGGCTGCATCCAGGTGATCTTGCTGGCCCCGAAAGGGTTGCTGTCTCATCAATTCGGTCTGACATGTCATGATCTGGCACAATCAGGGCTGTGTGTGCTGCTGCTGCAATATGACAAACTATCTATCGCCTAAGAAAAGGGGAGGAACCCCGGTGTGTATTAGTTTAAAATTATTTAAACGTGCAATCTCTACCGTTATACGGGATAAATATCTTTACTTTAAGAGAAAGAGGATGACGGTCCAACAATTGTTGCAGTGAACAATTCAAGCCTGTACTTTATAAAAATATAGCATTTATTATTACAAAATCGCTCTTTTAAAATGTTAATGAAAATACAGTACACACATATTCATACAGAATAATCCAATATAGTATCACACCGTTTCTATGCAGGGGAACATAGGGAACAATTCTATTGTTCTGGACTATCGTTGACCATAATCTCTAATCCAAATAGATTAACTCTTTTTAATAAAGTTATTTTCTGTTTACTAGGGAAGATGTTAATTTCAACCTCCTTAGGGTGTTTGATGCCATTTCACTGTGTCTGTATTGGCACTATTATTACTATGTTAAATGGCATAGGTTGGAACTCACCATGTTTCTGTTCTTTTTCTATTAGTGGTGAACCTTCATCAGGAGATTACAATGGGTGAGTTACTATTGTAGTCAAGGAATCAATCAGTTGTCCCTTTCATATTCATCACTTCGCCTTGCTTTTTCCACTTCTTGGGCTGTGTTGGCCTGTGGGGATAGGCAGTTTACGCAGTGGTCGTCTTAAAAGTAGACTAATTATCCATGTGACAATCTGTTTATTTTAGTGGATTCATGCCTCCATTTGTCATTGTGAAGTGTTGCTTGTTAGACCGGCATCTACGTGTATTAGTAATGTTGTCAGGTGGTTAGGTCTGTAGCTTTTAGGTGGAAGGTATCTTTGCTCACTGGTACTTATCCTGTGCATCAGCGCTCTGTCATTGCCAAATGGTCCTGGCTTTGCTCCTCATCTAATAAACTATGTATCACACCATCCTGATTCTGGGCCACTCTGGAGGATGAGACTTTCATTGCCTGTGCGGTGTGTTTGTGGTGGCCCTAACGCTTACCTTGCCTTTAGTGTCATGGGTATAATATATGTGTCCAGGCTGTAAGCTTTAATGTATGCACGCTCAAGAACCTTCTTAGGATATCTGCAAGTGCGAAATCTTTGTGCCATCATCACACAATCTTTGTCGAAGGTTTATATCCTGGTACAGTTCCTACGAATTCATATAAACTCTCCATAGGGTATACTCCATTTGATTGTCAATGGATGGTTGCTGGAAGCGTGTAAAGGGATTTTGCAGCTGGTAGGTTTCCTGTACAGTACACTGATTAATTCACCTTGATCTACTTTGATAAGTACATCCAAGAGCACAATTGATTTCTGACTATGACTTTCTGTGAACCTGAGATTTTGCGTGTTCACATTCAAAATTGTGATGAAAGCCAACCATTCATCAGCACTGCCTTGCCATATGATGAACAGGTCATCAATATAGCGCAGCCAGAGCACTATCTTGTCTGTGTACTTGTTGTTGTCTGAGTGCCACACCACAAACGTTTCCCACCACCCCATGGTGAGGTTGGCCTATGTCGGGGCGAAGGTGTTGCCCATAGCCGTCCCTTGAAGTTGGATGTAGTAATCCTTGTCAAACGGGAAGATGTTGTTGGTGAATCAACTCAATGATCATTTTACCATTTTGCAAAATATGTTAATCGATCTCGTATTCAGAAAGAATTTGCACGCTTTTATACCCTCTTGATGTTTAATGGAGGTGTACAAAGACACATCTAACGTGGCCAGAAAAAATGAAGATTCCCATAGAATGCCATTGATTGTATTGAGAAAATCCTTAGTGTCTCTTAGGTATGAGGGCAAAGAGGTTACAAAGGAGGCTTACGTTTCGTCGACATATTTGGAAACATATTCGAGAAGAGCTCCACAGAGGGTAACAATAGGTCTGCCAGGAGGTTTTTTCATACTTTTTTGTAATTTCGGCAAGAAATATATAGTAAGCATGATGGGAAATTTAGGTTAAAGAAATCTACATTCTTCTTCATCCAAAACGCCCAAAGTCTTTTCCGTAAGTTTACAATTCATTTTTCCTCTGGTTTTTGGTAACAGTCTTTATCTGTGAGCTATCTATTAGCCTCTTTAATATAGTCCTGTCGATTCTGTATCACTATATTAGTGCGTTTGTCGGAAGGTTTGATTATGCAATCTGAAAGATTTTGAAGTTCCATTAAGGTCTCGCTTTTGTACTTTCATCAATTCTGCTTGATCTGCTATTTCTTCTTTCTGGCTTTTTTCAGATCATGTATTACAAGATCTTGAAATGCTTCCATATGCCTATCCTGTAATAACATGTATGTTTTTGATTTGCTCTGATATGCATATTTATTGTATTGTGTATGTGTTCAAGCTGATATGCAACCAAGCTGTAAGTTATTTTATGCCATGCGCCCTGATACCCTTGGGTCTGGCGCACAATGCAAGTAATAAAACAAACAAACAAACAAAACACCAGGTTGAAAGATGGGATTGAATCTAGATTTGAGTTTCAACTCACTTTTTTTTGGCCAATCTGTGTGGATACTCTCGGTTTCCCACTCAATTTCAGGAATCCCCTCTTCAAACAATGAGCCAGACTCCAAATGCACCAAATCTAATAAAGCGTCCATATCCTCAATGGCCACTTCTGTGTGACCAATCAGTGGGACCTTGCACTGTTCTTTAGGTGGGTTTATGGCAAAAAATATTTTTAAACGTACCCTGTGCATGAACTTGTCAAAATCAATTCTTGTCTGGGCATAACCATAATGGGCTGTAGGACAGAAGTTGAGACCTATGGGTGAATTCATAGAATTCAGTGCAGAAGTAGCGCACGCGCCTGGTGCAGAGAGAGAGCGTGAGCCACGCGTGCGCCAGGCACAGCACAAAACAGCATTTTGGCGCACCGTGTATTAATGGATTTCCCGAGCCATTTGCAGCCGTGGCACAGCAAAAATCCAGCAGCGCCAGTAATGCCCCCAGGAACGCCCCTTGCGCCAAAAAAAGCCATAGAAATCCCCAATGTGGCGTAAAGGGCTGCGCTAACCTTGGACCAGCATACAGCCCCACTACACCGTATTAGCGTGAAAAACAGCGCATACCCTGCTCGCGGCAGCCAAATCGCATGAAAATCTGCTTGCGCACCGCCTTGAATATGCGTACCCCGCTCGTGCCAGCCAAAACGTGTGCAAATCTACCCGCGTTCCCCCTTGAATGCGCGTACCCTTCTTGCACCATCCAAATCACTTGAAAAGGGCCTACCGTAACCCCACGAATACACGTACCCCGCTCGTGCCAGCAAAATCGCAGGAAAATCTGCTTGCGCACCCCCTTGAATATGCACAGCCCGCTCGCGCCAGCCAAAATGTGTGAAAATCTACCCGCGCACCCCCTTGAATACATGTACCCCACTCGCGCCATCCAAATCGTGTGAAAAAGGCCTACCGTAAGCCCATCAATACGCGTATCCTGCTCATGCCAGCCATAACACGTGAAAATCTACTCGCACACCCCCTTGAATACACGTACACCGCTCATGCCAGCCAAAATGCGTGAAATTCTACCCGTGCACCCCCTTGAATATGCGTACCCAGCTTTTGCCAGCCAAAATGCGTGAAATTCTACCCGTGCACCCCCTTGAATACGCGTACCGCGCTCACGCAAACTAAATGGCATGAAAAGCGCATTGCGTACCCTCGTGAACTCACGTACCCCCCTCGTGCTAGCCGAATCGCGTGAAACATGCCTCACGTGCTAGCAGCACCCGCAAACACTGTTAGGGAGAATTCTCTTCTATGGCTAATTTCCCTTACCTATAGAGTCCCCCAGCAGCTTTGCTGGATTTGAGGGGTTTATTATTTTCTCCTGCTAAGAGTAGGCAGATTCTCTTAGGCAGATTGCTAGTGTGTGTTTTAGGCTATCTTGTGTGCTTATGGTCTATGGGGTTTTTCTCACCCTCATAGGAATCATCTTTTTCATATGTGGTACAGAGCACCCTCCGTGCCGTACCACAGGGGTGTTGTAGCGACCCCCAAACATAGACTCCATACCCTGGGACTGACTACCATCTCCCAAGGCATGTAAAGTCCCCATTGACTTTACTAGTCAAATCTTATGCACAAAACCAGTACAACCCATCTTACTATGGAGGTACTGGGAAGGGTTAATAGTTTTTCCCTGGTGTTCGTTTTCGAGAGGGTACCGTACAGTTCCTCTCTCAAAAGTTTCTGGCTGGTAGCAGTGGTTACTACCGAAAATATTCGACCACGAATATTTTTCTATGGGATTTTCCCATTGTTTGAGGCTACCACTTTTACTGACAGCCTCTAACATACTGCCAGTTTATTTTAATATTAACTTTACTCTGGTAGGTTTTTATTGCCAGAACTTTGATTTAATTTCTTTCTCGTGTCTTTCTCTATAGTCCTAGAGTGTGTAAAATAAATATATATTATTTTTGATACAAAGCTTGGGTCAGTGTTTCCTTGTTCCATAGTATTGTAGTTCTAATGTGAAAATCCCGAATACTGCTCATCTCCCTCTTGATATAAGTCTGACTGCTTAGCCACAGCTACCAACTAAATCTTTGTGGTACAGACTGATACCAAAGGGGATTTATTGTTCATACCTGTAGTCTTAATCTTCTGTAGTGCTCACTAAGGGAACTACACAGGATTCTGCCTAACACTGGTGTACAGCGGTGAGGATAAAAGTATTGGATTTACATTTTAGAGTGCTGCTAGTACCTTGGTTCAATTAACCACAAAGCGTAACAAGCAATGAAAGTTAATTTTAAAGAAAGTCAAAGATGGAAAGTTATAGCCAGGAGACCCTCCTTGTAAATACTGCTGATTATTTAAAGGATCTGTGCAGACAGAAAAGTCTTCCTGTCAAAGACAAGAAATCAGAAATGATTGAAAGATTGTTAGAACACCAAAGACTGGAGAACGGGGCTGCAGTGCCTGCCGCTCCAGCAAATGTAGCAAATGTTGAGGATTATGTTATTGTTGAAGCAGATGAGGAAGAGGAGGATAACAATGTCACCCCCTATGGCCCTTTGCCTGCTCAAAGGCCTCAACCTATGGCTACTGGACCATTGTCAGGTCCCACATTAAGTCCTGAATTTATCACTCTGGAAAAAATGAGACTTGAACTTGAATTCAAAAGAATTAGTGCCCAAACTGAACAGAGACATCAAGAACTAAGGCTCAAGGAAATAGAGCTCAACCATGAGCTAGTGATGAAGAAATTGTCTTTGGAAAATGCTTCTCTCCCCGAATCCTCTAGATCCTCCAGTCCAAAAAGACCCCGGATGCCTAAAGAGATTGTGGGTATGTATGAACCTAAGTTGGATGTATTAGATTGGTTAGCTATGTTTGAGTACAATCATGGGCTCCAGGACATCACAGGGAATCGGCTGATCCCCTGGTTGTTCTCTAGGCTCCCCCTGTTGCATCTGATGTGGTAATGGAGTTGGGGGAGGTGGATAGGATGGATTATCAATGTGTGAAGCTAGCTTTGATAGCTAGATTTGGGAAGACCCCTTTGCAGTACCTTAAGAGGTTTAGGGCCCTCAAAAAGCATGATAGTACCCCTTGGGCTACTTGGGTGAATTGAGTGTTTGAAAAACGTAGAGGGTTGGATTAAGGGTTATAGAGTTAACACTTATGAAGGAATGAGGAATCTTGTAATGTTGGAGTCTATCTATGATGTCTGCTCTCCTGAGCTCAGACAGCACTTGGCTGATTCAAAGGAACTGGATTCCAAGAAACTAGCTAAGGCTTCTGACTTGTGGGTTGCCAACAGGGCTACTGACAAGGATTCTGGGGTCACTCAGAAAAAGGATGAGGGAAAACAACCTAAGAAAGACAACAAAGAGAATTCAAATAATTCCAATTCCAAAGAGGGCCACAAACAAAATTCTAAGGGTAAGCCACAAGGGAAAACTAATTAGGCTAGTGTACCTTCTGGTCCCAGACCAGAAGGAGGTCAGAACAAGCCACCATTCATAAAGACATTTGGGAAATGTTATGTTTGTGGTTCAACTGATCATGTGAAAGGGGATCCCAGATGTAAGGGTAAACCGTCAGGGACCCAACAGTCTCCTTAGCCTTCACTCCAGATGGGGAAGTACCAATGACCAGTGGAAACTTTCAACTACTTGCTGAAGACCCCATCAGAATCTCAGCTAGTGTATCTTTAGTATCCTTGGGGTTGTGGGAACAGCAGAATTTAGATGTATATAATTCTATCCCAAATAATACTAAAGAGTATTATAAGGACAGTGTCCTTGTCATGATGCCTACCCCCGGGCATCAGGACCAAGCCCATCAGCTCCGGGAGCAGGCATCCAGATACTTATTAAAACCCCAACAGCCCCGGCTGGGGGCTGTTTGGGTTCAGTCCTGGCGCCTTAGGCGCCAGGCTCATCATAGAAATCAGTCCTGGCGCCATAGGCACCAGGCTCATAGACTTTACTTACCTGATGCAGACCATGCTGCAAGTGAGTCCAAGCCAACGTGAGGCCTGGATGGGACTATTTTATTACAGGGACTATTTTTTACTCTGGCGTGGTTCTGGGGAACTTCTTACCTGGAACTACTTTGGAGGCTATTTAAACCACGCCTGAACAGCAGCACACGCTTCACGTTATTCTGCATCCAGCAGCGTAATGCTCACCGTGCCTGCAGTCAGCATCCAGTCTTCTGCCACGCCCGCCTCGAATCTGGAGCTCCTGAAACAAGAGGAAAGAAAAGGACAAGGTTAGAAAACGAACTATTTTCGAATTCCTCACCTGATTCCGGATCCATCTCGCCTCCGGACCTGGAACAAACATAATTTCAGTACGCATCGCTCTCCAGCTGCAGCGCCACGCCATACTCACCAGTCCTCGCAGCATCTTTCGATTCGGCGCTGCCTCAATCATTCCTTCGCCGAACTCCTGCACCTGGGGGACAAAAGAAAACAACAAGGTGAGCCGAGAAAACTAACAAATATAACTCTTATCACCATAGACTTACCTGATTTACCACCGGAGGCATTATTCTATAACTCTCCACATTTTCATGTGCCACACCTGCAAAGAGAGAGAAAACAACACGTTAAACACGTGCAACATCTACCGGACAGCGTCGGGTAATACAGACTCTTACCTGAGTGCCACCAGCTACCATGAGAGCATCTTCTCACAAACTCAGCTGCAAGACAAGGAAGGAAGGGGGGAACAAGAGTGAACATCGGACATATTGAGCTCTATGAACTTGATACTTACTGGTCCTCGCCAGGAACCTCAGAGTCAATACTCTCCGGAACTCTCCTACCCCTTCAAACCAGTGAAGTAACTGGCATCAACGCGCCCCTGCAATCCATGCAGGATGGAGAGCTCATCTTTCAAGAGTATAAGGTGAGATTGCTGAAAGGACACTTCAGAGTGATAAGTGGGGAGGACTGTGGGGGGTGCCATCATTTGAATCCACAGGTGGCTAAATCCATCCCTCCACTTGCAGGAGAATACTTCTACGGGTCAAGCAGACAAGATTAGGAGGGCCAGTCCAGTCAGTCATCTCTGCACTATGCATCACGTTGGTGGAGACCGCAGCCGTCCGGGTCCGACCGACGCCCCTGTGGGAGCCAGGTGAGCGTAACAGTCCTAGTCAATGGTCAGGAGACCCCTGCCATTAGAGACACTGGATCCAGCATAACTGTGGTGGATGAATCATTTTTCAAGGTAGAGCATGTTGCTAGGGCACCCAAATGCCTCACCAAGTTAGCTGGATGACCTGTGCAGATGCTTCCCCAGTTACCAGCTCTCATCCAGTGCAATGATATGATTGTCAAAATACCTGTTAGTATCCAATCTGAAGTACCTGGAAGGGTGTTGTTGGGCAATGATCTGAAAGATCTTGGAGTATTGTCAAGTACTTCCAGACCTCCTAGTAAGAGATTACAGGAGTTCACCAGACATGCAAGGCAGAGGACCTTAAGAGGCTCTCCTGAGGAGATGATGGAAAAAGAAATCACTCCTACTCCACTGGAGTTACTAACTGACATTTCAAGACAACCAGAAGCAAAGGGGAAATCCAAGACTTCTAAAAAGAAACCAACAGAAAGCACTCCAGTGCTGCCAACCAGGAAATCTCCTAGGTTAGCAAAAATCACATTTGTGATTCCACCTCCAGCTGAGGCTGAGAGGGAGCTACCAACCTGTGTGGTTGAACTAGAGCTTGAGGATTCAGATCTAGTAGGAGGCCAGGATCTTATTGGAAATCTAGATCCTTTGGACCATCCTGAGCTGCAGTCTTTACTGGCAGAAGGTGGCCCCAACAGGGCAGACTTCAGTAAGGGACAAAGAGAATGTCCAACTCTGGAAGGTCTTCGCCACCGGGCAGCTTCTCAGCTTGAAGGGCAAGAGCCTGGGAAGTATAGGTTACACTGGGAAGATGGCCTCTTCTATAGTGAACCGACTGAGCCAATTCCTGGAGACTACAAGAGACTTGTAGTGCCCCAAGAGAACAGACTCCAATTCTTGCAACTAGCCCATGAGATTCCGTAGGCTGGTCACTTGAGCTTCAAAAAGACCAAGGAAAGGCTCTCTCTCTACTTTTATTGGCCTAAAATGGGGGCTGAAGTAGATAAGTATTGCAAGAGTTGCCACACCTGCCAAACATCTGGTAAGAGTGGCTCCAAGAACGTGGCACCTTTAGTGCCTCTCCCTGTGGTGGGGGTACCATTTGAGAGGGTGGGAATCGACATTGTCGGTCCTCTTGACCCTCCAACCTCTTCAGGCAACAGGTTCATTCTTGTTGTAGTAGACCATACTACTAGGTACCCTGAAGCAATTCCTATGAGGATTGTTACAGCGTAGGTTGTGGCTAAGGCCCTCCTTGTTATTTCTACCAGGGTTGGTTTTCCTAAGGAGGTGATATCCGACAGGGGGTCAAATGCTATGTCCCACTACATGAAGGCCATGTGGAAAAACTGTGGAGTTATCTACAAGTTCTCAACAGCATACCACCCTCAGACAAATGGGTTGGTAGAAAGGTTTAACAGAACCATGAAGAGCATGATAGGAGCTTTAGAAGACCCCCTTAAGTAAAAGTGGGATCTTCTACTGCCATGCATTCTCTTTGCATATAGAGAAGTCCCTCAGGAGGGAGTGGGCTGCAGTCCCTTTGAACTTCTCTATGGCCATATGGTCAGAGGTCCATTGGCCCTGATCAAGGAGGGGTTGGAGAGTGCTCCTTCCCCAAGCCAGTCAGAGTGATTGAGAATGTCACACATAATGGCTGAGGCACATGATAACTTGAAAGCAGGTCAGGCTCTGGTTAAGCATTGGCATGACCAGAAGGCCAACATGGTTGAGTTTGTCAAGACCAGCAAGTTCTTGTTATGGTGCCAACAAGGCAGAGGGCCTTGCAGGACAATGGATGGGACCCTTCAAGGGTGTGGGAAAACTTGAAGAGGTGAACTATCTGGTGGATTTAGGCAATCCTAAGGAGGCTCTCAGAGTCTTTCACACCAACTGTCTAAATGCTTAAGTCTCGAGACCAGAACTGGGAGCCTTGCTTCTAGCTTCAGCTCAAGAGGAGGAGGAGAGTGAACCTCTGCCTGACCTTCTCAGAGGCAAGCCTCTAGATGAGCAAATAGGAGATAATCTCTCTTCTAATCTGACTTCTGAACAACAGGAGGAGTGCAAAGTTTTGTTAAATCAATTTGCCCCCTTGTTTTCACTTTCACCAGGCTTGACCCCTTGGGTCCAGCATGACATAAACACTGGTGACTGTTTACCTGTCAAAAACAGGGGTTACAGGATGTCAGAGAATGTAAGGACCCACATCAAAGGAGAGGTCAACAAGATGCTTGATCCCGGGGTAATAGACCCCTCTACTAGTCCATGGTCTAGTCCAGTTGTGTTAGTACCAAAGGCAGGATCCAAGGAGCTGAGTTTCTGTGTGGACAATAGAGCTCTAAATGCAGTCACCAAGACTGATGCCCATCCTTTGCCAAGGACAGATGAGCTGGTGGATAGACTTGGTTCAGCCAAGTTCCTCAGCACATTTGATCTCACGTCAGGCTATTGGCAAATAGCCCTGACAGACCATGCCGAGGATAAAACTGCATTCTCCACCCCAGTTGGCTTATACCAGTATAAGGTTATCCCTTTTGGCTTAAAGAATGCACTTGCTACATTCCAAAGGATGGTTAACCAGGTTCTGAATAGGATGGAGAACTTCTGCATGGCATACTTGGATGACATTGCAGTGTTCAGCCCTACGTGGAAAGGACATGTTGACCACCTAGGATATGTTTTGAGGGCTCTTGAAAAGGCCCAACTGACCATAAAGGCAAGCAAATGTCAAATTGGTCAGAGTAAAGTGGTCTACCTTGGGCATGAGGTAGGAGGTGGTGAAATAAGGCCTTTACTCAGCAAGATAGAAGCTGTGCAAAATTGGACAACACCTACTACTCAAACCCAGGTGAGAGCCTTCTTAGGTCTCACTGGGTATTATAGGAATTTCATTGAGAACTATGGGACCATAGCTTCTCCACTGAATGTAATCTCTTCTCCTAAGTTTCCAGAAAAGGTCAAATGGAATGAGGAGTGCAATCAGGCCTTTTAAAGCCTAAAAAGAGCCCTTTGTCAAGCTCCAGTTCTAAGAGCTCCTGACTATCACCAACCATTCATTGTGCAGACAGATGCTTCAAATACAGGTATAGGTGCAGTCCTTAGTCAACTGGATGAGAAAGGTAGGGAACACCCCATTTGCTTCATCAGTAGGAAACTGAAGGAACCTGAGACAAGTTGGGCAACTATTGAGAGAGAATGTTTTGCCATTGTGTGGTCTCTGAAGAAGTTTAGGCAATACTTGTATGGTTCTACTTTCACCATTCAGACAGACCAACAACCCTTGAGATGGTTGATGCAAATGAAAGGGGAACACCCAAAAGTGCTAAAATGGTCAATCTGCCTCCAAGGGTTTGATTTTACTATTGAGCACAGGTCAGGATGTCACCACCAAAATGCTGATGGTCTCTCTAGGATGTTTTTAACCGACTAGAGGTAGGAGACTCATCCAGGAGTGGATTAGATCCTCCTGTCCCTTAGTCTGGGAGAGGGGGGGGTTAGGGAGAATTCTCTTCTATGGCTAATTTCCCTTACCCATAGAGTCCCCCAGCAGCTTTGCTGAATTTGAGGGGTTTATTTCTTTCTCCTGCTAAGAATGAGACCCTTTTTTTCTCACTCTTAGGCAGATTGCTAATGTGTGTTTTAGGCTATCTTGTGTGCTTATTGTCTATGGGTTTTTCCTCACCCTCATAGGAATCATCTTTTTCATATGTGGTACATAGCACCCTCTGTGCCATACCACAGGGGGGTCGTAGCAACCCCCAAACATAGACTCCATACCCTGGGACTGACTACCGTCTCCCAAGGCATGTAAAGTCCCCATTGACTTTACTAGTCAAATCTTATGAACAAAACCAGTACAACTCATCTTACTATGGAGGTACTGGGAAGGGTTAATAGTTGTTCCCTGGTGTTCATTTTCGAGGGGGTAGCATACAGTTCCTATCTCAAAAGTTTCTGGCTGGTGGCAGTGGTTACTACCGAAAATATTCGACCGTAAATATTTTCCTATGGGATTTTCCCATTGTTCGAGGCTACCACTTTTACTGACTGCCTCTAACATACCGCCGGTTTATTTTAATATTAACTTTACTCCGGTAGGTTTTTATTGCCAGGACTTTGATTTAATTTATTTCTCGTGTCTTTCTCTACAGTCCTAACCCAGGTCGGGGATCCTTTGTTCGTCCTTTTGGCGGGCTTCTGCACAGAAGCCCTCCTTTCGGTGCCACTGAGTCTGGGTTAGACAGGATGTGTGAGAGGGCAAATAGGCACCCCGGACAGGGTTGCATACGCAACCCAAGTCGCACTCTGCCCTGATAGGCTGGGGGGTTCTCCCGCCAGGAGAGCCACCCCACTGTGTGAGTGACAGCTAGGCTGTATGAATGGGGGTCTTGCTGCATAAAAGCAGGGTCCTGAGGACTGGAGGACAAGACGTCGCCACTGGAACTAAGAAGCCGAAGAGGAGAGAAGCCAAAGACATCTGCAATGACTGAACCACCGGTGAAGCCCTGCTGCAGATCCTCACCACTTTTCTCCAACGACTCGAGAAGATCTTCACCTGCAAGAGTCTTCTTCCCCTGAGCTGGTGGGACCAACCAGTTCGCCAATCGCCTTCCAGGACCTGCCTTGGTCGAATCGCCAGTGCCAAGCACTAGGAGACTGGATAGCCAGGCACCAGTCCACCAGGACTGCGATTTAAAGGAGCGTACCTTTTATTTCGTTTGGCAGCACAGCGGCTGGTTTCATCCCTGAGCAGTGCAGTAACTCGAACCTTCCTCGACGACGAGAGCCTCTCTTCCTCTGCTGATCTCCCGAACTGCAGGAACTGCCAGGAACTACCGCCACCACAGGAGCTTCTTCTACTTTTAAGGTACATTGTTCCGCCAGGCCTCCCTTTACGTTGGGTACTGCTAAAGATGTTTTAAATCCTTTACCTACCTGCTGGGTTGGCCGCCCCTATCATCTAACATTGTCTTTCACCTTCTGCAACCACCTTTTCAAATCGTTTAACAAAGACTTGACTGCAGTTAAAAGAATATTTTGCTCCTTCGCACTTTGCCCTGTACCACTGACTCTGGCACAGGCCTATTGACTCTGGCTAAATCTATTACAACTGCCTTCTCTAGATTGCTTCTCACCTAGAAATGTGTTGGTGCACCAAACTCTTATAACTACCTTTTCCTTCCCACTTTTTAAACTTGTGAAGTGCCATTTTGCTTGGTTTTCACCTCAGTATTATACATGCTAAAGTACTGCCTTGCCTAACTTGTTCACACTCTTCTTGGGAAGTGTTACTGGTATGTTTAAGAGTATATTCCTGTATAACTTGGCCTTTCCCTTCCTTTTGAGAAATTGATAGAGTGCCATTTCTGCTTGGTATTCACTGTGCCGTTTTGCTCAGTTTTCACTCTTGCTCAAACTTGTCTACAAATTAAATAGGAAGTTGTGTATACTTTTCTTGACTGATTTAACTTGCTTTTATAATAGTGATTTGTGTGTGAACATCAGAGTGTGTAAAATAAATATATATTCTTTTTGATACAAAGCTTTGGTAAGTGTTTCCTTGTTCCATAGTATTGTAGCTCTAATGTGTAAACCCTGAATACTGCTCATCTCCCTCCTGAGATAGGTCTGACTGCTTAGCCACAGCTACCAACTAAATCTTTGTGGTACAGACTGATACCAAAGGGGATTTATTGCTCATACCTGTAGTCTTAATCTTCTATAGTGCTCCCTAAGTGAGCTGCACAGGATTCTGCCTAACAAACTGTCATGCCGTGAGGCGGGTGGCGCTTGTGGAGACGCTGGCGGTATGGATGATGATCGTCTTCCCGCAGCGCCGTGACTGCCTACCTGTCACGTTCTTTCTATCACCGGTCTAGTTGTTGCACGTAGGCGCGGCCCGGGGTATTTATCCCACCTCTTCCGGGTTGCGGATGCGTCGCAACGCTTCCGGTTTCTCCGCTTGTTGCTATCGCTCCCTGTGTACTCTGTTCCCGTCCAGCCTGCCGACTTGTTTTCTGTGCCTCCTCTTTTGTCCCTGCTTGGTTCAGTTCATCTTCTCTTGCTTCCCTTTATTACCTCTCTTCCTTTCCTTACTTCTTGCCTTACCTCTCATCCTGTTTTTTCTCCCTGTCCTCCTCCTTTTTCTGCCTTCGCCCACATTAGACTCTGCTTCCTGCTTCTCGTGGGTTTTCTTTTCTCTGTTTCCTGCTCACACGTGTACCAGATCCCGGCCTGTCTATTGGATTGCTTATTCTGCACGTTCTACTTGCTGGTTGCCTGTTACCCCGTGTACTGGGTCATAGGTGCCTCTATGACTTCACCCCTCGAGGATCTTAACCGCCATCTCTCCTTGGATTGATCCATCTTGCCTTGCACTTCTCTCAAGAGTGTTCCGCCTGCTCATCTCTACAGCTGACACCAAGGTCTCTCAGGGTTTTTTTTTGCCTTCAGGCTTTTTCCCCTCTTGGCGTGGTCGTCCTTATCTCCACAAAAAAAAGGAGAGTACCAGAAGAAAGGAGAGGAAGGGTTCCAGGAAGGAGGACGAAGGTGAGGAGCTAGGGGAAGGAGGAGATTCAGAGTCTGCTTTTTCCGACGAGGATATCACTGATTCTGGTGACAGTTTGCGACGCCAAACAGAAATTGAGATGGCCACTCCGCAACAAGTACAAGAACTTGTAGCCGCAGTACAGAGTTTGAATTTGGAAGTACAGAACCTAAAGGCAGCTAATACCACCCTGCAGCAACGCATGACTGAGAGGGAACGACCCTCACCAGATCTACCTCCTCTTCCTTTGGTGTCAGGAAAGTTTGACGGCTCTCCGAAGAAAGTCAAGGAATTCCTGGACGCTTGCATTCTACACTTTTCATTCCGCCCACAAACCTTTGCCTCCGATCACGCCAAGGTGGGGTTTATGATTACCCATATGATAGGTAATGCCCTGGCATGGGCCACCCCTCTAGTAAACCAGCCTGGCCCGGTTTTGCAGGACCATAGCGCGTTCAAGGCCTTGATGCAGCAGACCTTCCTGCGTACCGAAAGCACTTTTATGGCATCGGAAGATCTTCTTGATAATCGACAAGGGAATTCAGATCTTCTGACATACATAGCCACCTTTAAACAGGTAGCAGCTGAAGCAGGTTGGCAGGAGCAGGCTCAGTATGCTATCTTTCGACGTGGATTGAGAGAAGACCTAAAGGATGAACTGGCCAGGATCGAAAGACCAACATCCTTTGCCGATCTCCTTACAGCTACTCTCCGAATTGACTTCAGAATGACAGAACGACGCATGGAAAAGAAAAAGACTAAGTTCAATGTACTCCCTCCCTTGGAAGCTCGCTCGTCCACATCGGTACCCTTCTCACGACAAACTAAGGAAGAATCTATGCAAATTGGCACTACTCGAGCCCCACTCACACCGGAGGAACGCAAACGGCGTAGGGATGGCTGCCTGTGCATGTATTGCGGGTCATCCTCACATTTCTTAAGGGACTGTCCGGAAGTGTCATGATGCCCGCTCCCGGGGAGCCGGTTCAAGCTCTGCGTCCCCGAAAGCGGACATCCAGTCCCCAAGGAAGGACCCAGCAACCCCATATAGGGGCCTTTTGGACAGTGCCCTGGCGCCTATGGCGCCAGGCTCATAAAAGACATCAGTCCTGGCGCCTATGGCACCAGGCTCATTATGGAAGTGCTTGGGTGCACTTACCTGATGCAGACCATGCTGCAGGATCCCGGCCTCCTTGAGGCCTGAAAGGAACTACTTTACCTGTGGGACTAATTTACCATCTGGGCGTGGTCGGGGAAGGATACATACCTGATTGGAGGAAGGATACATACCTGGAACTTCTTCCAAGGCTATTTAAACCCCACCCGAACAGCCACACATGCTTCGCGTTGTTCTGCATCTAGCAGCTGGACGCTCACCGTGTCTGCTCCTGCATCCTGACTTCTGCCACGCCTGCCAGCATCCTGGATCACCTGCAAAGGAAGAGAAGAAGAGAACAGAAGAAGGGAAAGTCCTTACCTGCTAAATCCACATCCCGGAGACATCTCGCTGACAATCCTGAAAAGGAAGACTTTTATTTAAAAGCTCATCGCGTCGATTGCTGCAGCGCTGCATTCCACTCACCTTTACAGGGCGCCTCCATGTTCAGCAGCGATCATCCGGATTCGCAGTCACGCCCCAGCGCCTAGGGAGAAAAAGACAAGAACAAAAGGTGAGAGAGAGAAGGGAATAAGGAAAGCTAAATCTCCATGTTAAGACTTACCTGTTGATTCATTCCCTCTTCATTTCGGGTCCGCGCCGCATCCATGCATTTCCGGACCCCGGCCCCTAATGGGAAAAAGACATTAGCATTAGTACATTAATGCATGGACACAAGGGGAACCTCTTATCAAAAAAACTTACCTGCAAGCCAAGCAAGTTTGGTTCTCACCAATCCGAAAATCCAGTGAAGTAACTGGATACCAACACGCCCCTGCATCAGAAGCAGGATGGAGAGCTCGTCCTTCCAGACCCTAAGGTGAGACGCTACGAGGAATCACAGAAGGGTTTCGAGGAGGGTGAGAGGGGAAAGTGGGAGGCCGATTGCATTACCCCGCAGACAGTTAATCCCCTATTTTCGCCTACAGAAGGATACTTCTGCAAGCCAGACAAGCCAGATTTGGGGGCCCGGTCCAGTCTGTCTTCCGAACCCTGCGCATCACCTTAGAAGAGGTCACAGCAGCGCAAACCAGGCCAGCGCCTCTGTGGGAGTCAGGTGAGCGTTACAGAACGGGAAGCCTTCCTACAAATTCCCACCCAGGTGCTATGGAAAGTTCTGTGACTGATCAGTTGGCCCTATTACTGGGGGAATTACGGGCCGCTCGTCAAGAGACTAATGCCCACAGGAGGGAATTAATAATATCAAAGGAAAGAACTGATGACCTGGCCAGACAGCTTTTGCAAGGTCAAGCTGGGCAAACTCCTCTACCCGGTTCCGGAGGGAACCCCACTCCTGTGGTTTCCAGTAACCCTATGCAGATTAATCTACCTGGAAACATGCCGCTGGCCCCACCCGAATGCTTTGCTGGGGACCCCAAACGATTCGCCGTATTCATGAATCAGTGTCGTTTGCACTTCCTATGCAGACCTGGGGCCTTCCCTAATGATCAGACCAAGGTAGCCTTTGTATTGTCATATCTCAGCGGCTGCGCTGCCAATTGGTCAGTTCCACTGGTTACTCAAGATGACCCAATTCTCCGTGATTTTCAAGGGTTTCAGGCAAGCATGGAAAGGTTATTTGCTCGACACTCTCAGGGGCAGGCTCTGGATGACGAACTTCTATCCCTGCGACAGGGCAATCAGGACCTCCTATCCTATATTGCAACCTTTAATATACTAATTGTGGAAACGGAATGGCCAGAGGATAAAAGAGTCACGTTGTTTTATCGAGGCCTACGCAGAGAACTTAAAGATGTCTTGGCCCAAGTTGTAAATCCGCCCCAAGAATGCACAGAGTATATAGACTTAGTGGTCCAATTGGATCACAGACTTCAAAACAGAAAAGCAGATCGGTCCAGGTTTGAGACCCGGGTGTTGGTCAAGACCCATGCTAATCCCAAGGGAGTTGATGTCTCTGAGCCTATGCAAATTGGAGGGGTTAAAGGACCCTTAACTCAAAAGGAACGTGAAAGGAGGCGGCAGTTAAAATTATGTCTTTATTGTGGGAATTCTGGACACTTTCTACGAGATTGCCCGGCAAAACCGCCCCGAAAGGCGGTAGAAGCCGCTGATAAAAACCATGAAGACTCTGTTTCGGGAAACGAATCCGCCCGACAAGCGTAGGGGTCCGCTTGCCGAGCTTGAAAACTAACTCTCAGACCTCGCATTTCATTGTCCCAATGGTTCTCGTAGATCCAGAACAGCCTAAGCGGTTGCATGCAATAAAGGCATACATCGATAGTGGGGCTATTGGAAACTATGTGGATCGTGAATTGGTCTCTAGGATTAACCTCCCTCTCCGTCCTAAAACCAGCAAAGATGTCATCACCACAGTCGATGGAACTGAAATTGCCTCTGGACCGGTAACACATTCCACTACTGAGGTGACTCTTATTGGTCCCGACGGCCATCGGGAGGGTGTTGTGTTTGATGTAATCAAGGCTCCACAGTTTCAGGTTATTCTTGGAATCCCTTGGTTAGAGACACATAATCCTCGAATTGATTGGCGAGCTAAGAGAATAACCTTCCCGGATTGTACACAAACCTGCTACCCAGAAAACCTGAAGATTAATCTAGCATCTGTAACCTCTGCCTTCATGCAACTACCTCCGGAATACCAAGACTTTCAGGACGTCTATCAAAAGGAACAGGTCAACACGTTACCTCCTCACAGATCGTACGATTGCCAAATCGATCTGGTGCCCGGTGCACAACCCCCTTGTAGCAGGATTTATGCCCTTACCGAACCTGAGAACCTGCATTTGAGACAATATTTGGATCAAGACCTAGATAATGGTTTTATTCGCCCGTCAAAGTCCCCGGCATCCTCGGCTTTGTTCTTCGTGCCCAAAAAAGAAGGCCACCTTAGAACTTGTATCGATTACCGCGCATTGAACCAGATAACGGTTAAAAACCGTTATCCTCTGCCTCTGATCCCTGAACTCCTTGACCAGGTGAAGGCAGTTGCATATACACCAAGTTAGATCTCCGGGGGGCGTATCATCTGGTACGAGTTAAAGAAGGCGACGAATGGAAAACTGCCTTCCGTACTAAATACGGATTATTCGAGTACCAGGTGATGCCTTTCGGATTGTGTAACGCGCCAGCTGCCTTCCAATACTTCATGAATGATGTCCTTCGGGAACTCATCGATGTTTGTGTTGTTGTATATATCAATGACATTCTGGTGTACTCCTCTTCGGAATCTGATCACAGAAAACACGTCAGGGCAGTACTTGAAAAACTGCGCCAACACAAACTATTTGCTAAATTGGAGAAATGTGTTTTCCATACCACAGAAGTCGAGTTTCTAGGTTTCATCCTGACACCCAAAGGAGTCCGAATGGACTCAAGAAAAGTGGATGCCATCCTCAAATGGCCATCACCTAGCTCTGTAAAAGGGGTTCAAAGCATGCTCGGCTTTGCCAATTTCTATTGCAGGTTTATCCCGGAATTTTCACGCGTGGTACAACCCATTACTGCACTCTTGAGGAAAAATAAACGTTTTGAATGGTCTGAAGAAGCCGAGCAGGCCTTTCAGGATTTAAAGGCTAAGTTTACCTCCGCACCTATATTGAATCACCCGCGTCCAGATCTCCCTTATGTCGTCGAGACTGACGCATCCAGCCTAGCCATGGGAGCTGTCCTGTCCCAAAGAGATCCCAAAACCAACCAACTGCATCCCGTAGCATTTTGGTCCAGAAAATTCTCGGCACCCGAGGTTAATTATGCAATCACTGACAAAGAACTGTTAGCCATTAAGTCCGCTTTTAAAGCCTGGCGGCATTATCTGCTTGGCGCTCGACATACCATCACAGTGATCACTGATCACCGGAATTTACAGTATTTGAAAACCGCCAAGGCTCAGTCATCACGTCAGCTCCGATGGGCTTTGTTTTTCACTGAATTTGATTTCGTGATTACCTATCGACCTGGCTGCAAGAATGGCAAAGCAGACGCCTTATCCCGAATTGGAATGGGAGAATCTGATACAAACTCAGAACCAGTACCAATAATTCCCGAACAGAGGATTCTAGGTATGACTTCGTTACAGACGCTTGAAGACATTCAAGCCAGAGTGAAACAACTCCTGGACCCTACAACCTTACAGGATTGGATACAAAAGGGATCAGACTTTACCATAGATAATGGTTTACCTTATTTCCAAGGACGCTTATTCCTGCCACATAAGGAATTACACGAACTAGTTATTTCCGGTTATCATGATACATTAATAGAGGGACACCCCGGTATTGCCAAGACAGAGGAAAAGGTGAAACGACAATTTTGGTGGCCCTCTTGGCGAAAAGATGTTAAATCTTTTGTGATGTCCTGTGGTGTTTGCGCCCAAAATAAAAGTCAAAAGAAAAGACCAGCCGGTCTCCTTCAACCTCTAGACATACCGCCAGCACCCTGGCACACCCTATCAATGGATTTTATTACGGACCTGCCTCCTTGTTTGGGGTACAATACTATTCTGGTAATTGTGGATTTGTTTTCCAAAATGGCCCACTTTATTCCTTTGAAAGGTTTACCTTCAGCTTCTGTCCTAGCCAAAGAATTCCTTGAAAATATTGTTCGGCTACATGGATTCCCATCTATACTAATCTCTGACCGGGGAAGCCAATTCATTTCCCACTTCTGGCGCAAATGTTGTCAAATGGCGCAGATCAACGTAAGATTATCGACCAGTCACCACCCTCAGACCGATGGTCAGACCGAGAGGACAAATCAGACCCTTGAGCAGTACTTACGGTGTATGTTACAGCAATCGGAAAGCAACTGGAAAGACATTCTTTGGATAGCCGAATATGCATATAATAATTCGGTACACTCTGGAACTGGCCACAGTCCTTTTTATACCTTGTTTGGGCATCACCCTCGAACCTCAAACCTTGACTCACCTCAGAACCTCAGAATGCCTGCAGTAGAACACCTGCATTCTACAATTACCCAAGCCTTCAAAGAGGCAACTACGCATTTACAACAAGCCAAGAGAAAATACAAGGAGAATGCTGATCTACATTGGAGTGAAGCACCTCCGTATCAGATTGGGGATCAAGTGTGGTTAGCTACCAGACATTTACCACTCAAAGGGCCTCGAACTTTTAACCCAAAATATCTGGGACCTTATTCTATTATGGCAATAATTAACCCAGTGGCTGTTAAACTTGATTTACCAGCTAGTATGCGAATTCACCCTGTTTTTCATGTGTCACTTCTGAAACCAGTGGTACCCGGAACCCGACTACTCAAACCTCCAGAACCTATTTTAATAGATGGGGAGCCCGAATTCGAAGTGAAGAACATTTTAGTCTCAAAAATGTTTAGGTCAAAACTGTTCTACCTAATTGATTGGAAGGGGTACGGACCTCAGGAGAGGTCGTGGGAACCCAGCGACCATGTGCATGCACCTCGATTAGTCAGGAAATTCCACCGACTCTTCCCAGACAAACCAAAACCCCCGGAGGGAACCACCTTGGGAGGGGCCTTGGGGGGGGGAGTGCTGTCATGATGCCCACCCCCGGGGAGCCGGTTCAAGCCCTGCGTCCCCGAAAGCGGACATCCAGTCCCCAAGGAAGGACCCAGCAACCCCATATAGGGGCCCTTTGGACAGTGTCCTGGCGCCTATGGCGCCAGGCTCATAAAAGACACCAGTCCTGGCGCCAGGCTCATTATGGAAGTGCTTGGGTGCACTTACCTGATGCAGACCATGCTGCAGGATCCCGGCCTCCTTGAGGCCTGAAAGGAACTACTTTACCTGTGGGACTAATTTACCATCCGGGCGTGGTCGGGGAAGGATACATACCTGATTGGAGGAAGGATACATACCTGGAACTTCTTCCAAGGCTATTTAAACCCCACCCGAACAGCCACACGTGCTTCGGTTGTTCTGCATCTAGCAGCTGGACGCTCACCGTGTCTGCTCCTGCATCCTGACTTCTGCCACGCCTGCCAGCATCCTGGATCACCTGCAAAGGAAGAGAAGAAGAGAACAGAAGAAGGAAAAGTCCTTACCTGCTAAATCCACATCCTGAAGACATCTCGCCGACAATCCTGAAAAGGAAGACTTTTATTTAAAAGCTCATCGCGTCGGTTGCTGCAGCGCCGCATTCCACTCACCTTTACAGGGCGCCTCCATGTTCATCAGCGATCATCCGGATTCGCAGTCATGCCCCAGCACCTAGGGAGAAAAAGACAAGAACAAAAGGTGAGAGAGAGAAGGGAATAAGGAAAGCTAAATCTCCATGTTAAGACTTACCTGTTGATTCATTCCCTCTTCATTTCGGGTCCGCGCCGCATCCTGGCATTTCCGGACCCCGGCCCCTAAGGGGAAAAAGAGACATCAGCGTTAATGAGCGAATGAAAAGACATTACCAAAAAATGCTCATTAAAGACTTACCTGATTTCTACAAGGATTTCACCTCTCATCTCGGGTCGGTTCCTGTTCCCCGGCATTCCGTACCCCAGCCCCTATGGGGAAAAATACATTAGCATTAGTACATTAATGCATGGACACAAGGGGAACCTCTTATCAAAAAAACTTACCTGGAAGCCAAGCAAGTTTGGTTCTCACCAATCCGAAAATCCAGTGAAGTAAGTGGATACCAACGCGCCCCTGCATCAGAAGCAGGATGGAGAGCTTGTCCTTCCAGACCCTAAGGTGAGACGCTACGAGGAATCACAGAAGGGTTTCGAGGAGGGTGAGAGGGGAAAGTGGGAGGCCGATTGCATTACCCCGCAGACAGTTAATCCCCTATTTTCGCCTACAGAAGGATACTTCTGCAAGCCAGACAAGCCAGATTTGGGGGCCCGGTCCAGTCCGTCTTCCGAACCCTGCGCATCACCTTAGAAGAGGTCACAGCAGCGCAAACCAGGCCAGCGCCTCCGTGAGAGTCAGGTGAGCGTTACAGGAAGTTCCACCCAGAAGATCGGGAAACAATCGCCCTCGGTAAGTGTTGGGACTCACTTCCGAGGGGTTGATTCAAGTCCTTATACTACTTTAACAGTATCCTCATCAGGTTCTTACGAAGACTCACATTTGATGGTGCTCACGGTAACCCTCAAGATAGAGAAGACTGAAGTGACAACCTTAGCTCTACTTGATTGTGGGGCAGCCGGCAACTTCATAGATACCCATTGGGCCGAACAGAAGGGTGTCAAAAGAATAGCCAAACAAGAAGATCAGAAGGTAGAAGGGTTAGACGGCGAACCTTTGAGTTCAGGAATGATCACCCACACCACTGAAGAACTCACCTTGTCGATACAGCAACACTCCGAAAGGATCGTCTTTGACATCATTAGAGCGGCTCACTTTCCCCTTATCTTGGGTATATGTTGGCTACGCAAGCACAATCCCAACATCGATTGGACAAAGAACTTACTAAGTTTTCAGTCCTCTTTTTGTAAGTCGGAACGTCTACCTGAACCAAAATTTGAAACAGTTAAGTCTGCGAGCAGTAGCGAGACTAAAGCTGTAAATTGCTTGCCACATTACCTCAAGGAGTTCACTGAGGTAGTGACAGAAAAGTCACCCATCGAGCTACCTCCACACCAACCAGAGGACTGCTGCATCGACCTAACTCCGGGAGCACTGGTGCCCTTTTGCAGCATGTTTTCACTTTCTTTGGAGGAGAAGCAATTTCTTAGAGAATATCTAGACAGCAATTTGGCTAATGGTGTCATAAGGCCTTCGAAGTCCCCTGCTGGGGCCTCCTTGTTTTTCATTCCAAAGAAGGAAACCAAAGAATTAAGGCCATGTATAGATTATCGGGGCTTAAACAAGGTCACTGTGAAGGATCGGTATCCCATGCCGTTGATAACTGAGATCCTACAAGCAGTCCAAGGAGCAACAGTATTTACCAAACTTGATTTGAGGAATGCTTACCATCTTCTCCGCGTGCAGGCAAGAGATGAATGGAAGACCGCCTTCAGGACTCCCTTCGGACTCATTGAGTATCAAGTAATGCCGTTTGGATTAGTTAACGCCCTTCCATATTCCAACGTTTTAAGGACAGACTATTTTCTGATCTGTTATGTCAAACCACTTTAGTGTATCTCGATGACATCCTTGTGTTCTCAAACTCGCTAAATGTGTGTTTTCAGCCAAATCTATCCCCTATTTGGGGTATATCCTCTCCAAACAAGGAATCTCGATGGACCCTCACAAGGTGTCTTCCATACTCGATTGGCCATCACCTACTTCTGTCAAAGAAATCCAAATGTTCTTGGGTTTGGCAAACTTTTATCGGAGATTCATTCCGAATTTTTCTCAAATGATTGTTCCCAATACAACTCTTCTCAAGAAGTCTTCAGAGCCATTCAAATGGTCTACTGAAGCTGAACACAGTTTTTGTAACCTCAAAGAGGCCTTTTGTGCAGCACCCATTTTACAACAGCCGGATCAAAGCATGCCCTTTATCCTTGAAACTGACGCCTCGGCAGCCGCCATAGGAGCTGTCCTTTTACAAGAATTTCAAGGAGTAGAACATCCTGTCTCGTATTTTTCAAAAACCCTAAATGTGAGCCAAAGAAACTACTCAGTCATAGAACGTGAATTACTAGCCATGAAATCTGCTTGCTTGGAGTGGCGCCATCGCCTTCAGGGTGGCAAATATCCATTTACCATTCGGACTGACCACAAGAATCTGCAGGTCCTCAGGCAATTTGAGTGTTACAACACACGTCAGGCCCGATGGGCTCACTTTTTCGCTCAATTTGATTTCAACATAACATACATACCTGGTAATCAAAATGTGGTGGCAGACTGCCTTTCCCGTTGATGCGACTATTTGCCTGAATCAGAGCCTCCTCCAGAACGGATGTTTCCCCTGACTAAAAGTATAGGAGTGGTTTCTACGTTTTTGAAGCAGATAAAGGAGGCTTCGGGAGGACGTTTTGAGGTTGATAAACATCCCAAGAACCTGACTTACGATGTCAGAGATGGTCTTTACTTGGTAAAGGGTAGACTATACTTACCCACACCAGCCTTTCGGAAGATGGCATTGACCTGGTGCCATGACTCTAAACTAGCCGGTCATAGAGGCGGAACGGGCACTCTCGAGTACCTACAAAGACATTTTTACTGGCCGGGAATGAGAGAAGATGTTGACCAATATGTTCGGTCTTGTATTGTCTGCCTTCGAAACAAAACATCACATCAAAGACCGATTGGATTGCTGGAATCTTGTGCAGTGCCTGATGGCCCTTGGAGCTCTATTTCAACTGACTTCATAGTGGAACTGCCCAAATCTCAGGGATGCACGTGTATAATGGTGGTAGTGGATTTGTTCACCAAGATGGCTCACTTCTCCCCTTTGCCCTTTTCAGCAGCAGAAATGGCTGAGGTGTTTCTTAAGGATGTCTTCAGGTTACACGGAATGCAACGAAAATCATTTCAGACAGGGGCAGTCAGTACACTTCCCGATTTTGGAAAGCCCTCTGTGAGAGACTGGGAATAGAAAGGGCCCTGACTTCTGGGTTCTACCCGCAATCCAACAGACAGACTGAACGTCTCAACGGTACCCTGGAACAGTACCTGCAAAGTTTTACCAACTCCCAGCAGGACAATTGGTACTCATTATTGTCTTTGGCAGAATTATCTTATAATAACTCGGTACACTCCGCCCTGGGTTTCAGTCCTTTTTTCTGCACCTATGGTTATCATCCTTGAACTATCTTACCTTTCTCCGATCTTTCCACTAACCTGCCTTCTATAGATTCCTCAATTTTCCTCCTCTGAGAGATACACAAGAAGACTGGGGGATGTCTTAGGGCAGCTCAAAAGCGTTACAAGATTCAGGCTAATAAACACCGTCAACCAGTCCCCGGGTGGGAATTGGGTTCAAGAGTAATGCTTTCCACAAAATATTTACCTCGATGGGCTCACCCCTCCAAGTTGTCCCCTAAGTTTCTAGGGCCCTATAGGATCACCCACAAGATCAACCCTGTGGCCTTTCGTTTACGACTTCCTAATTGCCTTAGCAGGGTTCATCCTGTCTTTCATGCCTCACAATTGAAGACCTTCCATGAAGACGCCTGGGCACGTCAGTCTGGGAGAGTCGCTTTACCACAGGCGTCCACTCAGGCTGAATATGAAGTAGCTCAAATCTGAGACTCTAGGTATCGTAGAGGTAAATTGGAATATTTGGTGCGGTGGAAAGGTTACCCCTCCTCTGAAAACTCCTGGGAACCCATCTCGCATATTTCAGCCCCCTTTCTATTGCGCAAGTTTCATTATCTCCATCCGGGTAAACCGGGGGGAGGGAATTTTAGGAGGGGGCATACTGTCATGCCGCGAGGCGGGTGGCGCTTGTGGAGACGCTGGCGGTACGGGAGATGATCGTCTTCCCGCAGCGCCGTGACTGCCTACCGTCACGTTCTTTCTATCACCGGTCTAGTTGTTGCACGTAGGCGGGCCCGGAGTATTTATTCCACCTCTTCCGGGTTGCGGATGCGTCACAACACTTCCGGTTTCTGATATGATATGATATGATATGATATGGCATTTGTAACGCGCCTATACACAAGTGTTTCAAGGCACGACGAGGCAGGGAGGGGGGAACAAGGGGAAGATAGACAACGATCCTACTAGGCCAGGTGTCATTCAGACCGCGCAAGTGCAGGGGTAGGGGGAAGGGAAAAGTGCAAGGGGAAGGGGAGGGGGGAAGTGCAGTACAAGTAAGTAGAATAAAGTAAATAAATAGGGCCAGCTGGTGGCAAGTGCAAGGTAAGTGCAGACAAGTGCTGGGAAAGGGGGGGCTGTAGGGATACAGAGACAGTCCCTCAGTGCAAGGGTTGCCAGGGAGGTAGTGCAAGAGGAGAGTGGCTGGGCCCAGGACAGAGGTCGGTGAAAGTGGCCCAGTTGCAGATTCGGTGCAGATTCAGTCGAGAATTTAGCAGGGGAGAGGGAGAGAGAAAGCAGAAGCAAAGAGGAAGGTTTTGAGGTAATTCCGGAACCGGAGATGGTTCTCCTCAAGTTTCAGGGAGGCAGGAAGGCTTTCCAGAGGGAGGCCCCTGCCACGGTGAGAGATCTACCACCAGCTCGTTGCTTCGAGAAGCGGCTGACCCAGAGGGAGTTGGAGATGGATGAGCGAAGGGCTCGGGAAGGAAGATATTTAGGAAGAGAGAGTTGAAGGTATTTAGGCCCCAGGCCCCAGAAGGCCTTGTGGACAATGCAGAGGGTTTTGAACTTAATCCTCGCAGCCACTGGGAGCCAGTGTAGAGATTTCAGTCCTGGAGAGATACGGTCCCTGGGCTTGAGGCCAAGGACAAGTCTCGCAGTTCTGTTCTGGATGAGTTGCAGGGGGCGGAGAGTGGAGGCAGGCAGATTAAGATAGAGGCTGTTACAGTAGTCCAGCTTCGAGAGAACCAGGGCTCGGGAGACAGTGAGCTTCTGGGGAAAGGAGAGGAAGGGAAGAATACCTCTGAGGAGGTGCAGCTGGTAGTGTGACTTCTTAGAGACGTCAGATGTATGTGGAGAGAAGGAGAGTGTGGAGTTGAAGAAGACCCCAAGGTTTTTTGCCTTGCAGGTAGGAGCTGGAGGAGGGCCAAGCGAGGCTGGCCAGAGAGCTACAGGGAAGGAGGGAGTGGGTGTGCCGATGAGTACAATCTCAGTCTTACTAGGATTAAGGCAGAGGTCATTGGCGGCACACCATTCCTGGATGGCAGACAGACAGTCAGAGATGAGGGAAGGAGAGGAGGAGGCCGAGGGTAGCCTGAAAATGAGCTGGGTGTCGTCCGCATAGCACTGAAAGTAGGGGCAGAGAGCGGCGATGCGGTGGGCAAGGAGTGCCAGATACTAGTTGAACAGCCAGGGAGAGAGATTAGATCCCTGGGGAACACCACAGGTGGAGAAAAAGATGTCAGAGAGGAAGGACCCAAGTTGGTCCTCGGAGGGTCGATTGGAAAGGAAAGAGGCCAGCCACGCCAGAGCCTGACCAGTGATACCCAGGTTATCACGGAGACGGTTGAGCAGGATGGCATGGTTGACAGTGTCAAAGGCAGAAGAGAGATCGAGCAGAATGAGAACACACGGAGTGTTGGAGTCGAGGTTCAAGAGCAGGTCCTCACGGATGTTCAGGAGAGCAGTTTCCGTGCTTCTGGCCGCTCTGAAGCCAGATTGATGGTCTTGGAGACTACCAACAGTTTCAGCATGGAGGTTAAGCTGGGAGATGGCAAGTTTCTCCAGGAGCTTGCCCAGGAAGGGAGTGATGGAGATTGGGCGATAGTTAGCCGGGCAGGAGGGGTCGAAAGAGGGTTTCTTAAGAAGAGGGTGCACAAGGGAGTGCTTGAGGGGGGATGAGAAGACTCCAGAGGCGAAGGAGTGGTTGCAAATGTCAGCCAGGGCAGCAGCCAGGGAGTCAATGTGGTCCTTGATAGTTTTGGAGGAACAGGGGTGAACCTGTTTAGATGAGACTTTCATAGATATGACTTGTCTGGAAACCTCGTCAGCAGAAAAAAGTGGAAAGGCAGAGAAGGAGGGAGGACGGGTGGCTGCAGAAGGGCCAGAGGAAGAGCCGGGAAGAGAGGGAGCGAGGTGATAAGAGGAGAGTGAGGACAGGATGTCCTGAGTTTTTGAGATGAAGTGAGAGGCCAGTGCAGTGCAGAGGGCCTGGGAGGGGACAGGAGAGGTAGAGACTGCAGCAGGGTTGGCAAGCTCCTTGCAGATTTTAAAGAGTTCAGCCGAGTTGTTGGATGCCGCAGAGATGCGGGCTTGGATAAGGGCTCTCTTTTTGGTGAGAACGGAGAGACGGTATTGCCTTTGGAGCAGGCGGCAGGCCAGTTTATCAGAGGATGAACATGAAGCACGCCACTTCCTCTCAGCCACCCTGCACTTGCGTTTTAGGGTGACGAGATCCGAGTCATACCAGGAGTTACATTTGGCTTTGGGCTTCAGGCGGATTCTCATGACAGGGGCAAGGATATCAAGAGTATCAGATATAGCAGAGTGGAGCATGGAGATGGCTGTGTCAGGGTGGGAGTCAGCCGAAGGGGGAGGGGGGGCGAGAAGGTGGCAGCGAAAGCCTCAACTGACACGCGCTTCATGGGTCGGATGACCGAGAAGGTGGGTGGCAATGATGAGGGTGGCTTTGCCTGTGGGGTAGGGAGGGTGAGGTGGGAGGTTAGGAGAAAGTGATCACTCCAGGAGAGAGGAGTGGAGAGAGGGACAGAGAGGGGAAGGTCAGAAGAGATCAGAGCATCAAGAGTGTGCCCTGCAGAATGAGTAGGCCCAGACGGGAGAATAGAGAGTGAGAGAGAGTCGCAGAGGTCACGAAAGAGTCCAGTGGGGGGACAGGAGGCATTAAGGTGGATGTTGAAGTCACCAAGAAAGAGGAGTTGAGTGGTTGAGGACAGGAGTGAGGAGGAGAGGTCAGCCCACTCAGAGAGGAAGGAGGAAATTTGACCAGGTGGCCGATAGATAGTAGCCACGGTAAGGGAATGGCTAGGAGAGAGAGAGTCAGCAGACAAGACATTCAAAAGAGGAGTAGGTCTGCGTAGGAGTGACAGTGGCAGGAATCCACTCAGGGAAGATAAGGGCAACACCCCCCTGCACGGTTGGGCCTGGGCACGGAGAAGATCTTGTAACCGTCAAGTAGGAGTGTGTCAAAGCTGGTGACAGAGCTGGCTGTGAACCATGTCTCAGTGAGACCGAGGAGGTCAAGGTCCAGTTCCTCAAGAAGGCGACAGATATCAGAGGAATGCTTGATGGCAGAGCTTGTTGCTATAGCAACATTCTCCGCTTGTTGCTATCGCTCCCTGTGTACTCTATTCCCGTCCAGCCTGCCGACTTATTTTCTGTGCCTCCTCTTTTGTTCCTGCTTGGTTCGGTTCATCTTCTCTTGCTTCCCTTTATTACCTCTCTTCCTTTCCTTTCTTCTTGCCTTACCTCTCTTCCTGTTTTTTCTCCCTGTCCTCCTCCTTTTTCTGCCTTCGCCCACATTAGACTCTGCTTCCTGCTTCTCGTGGGTTTTCTTTTCCCTGTTTCCTGCTCACACGTGTACCAGATCCCGGCCTGTCTATTGGATTGCTTATTCTGCACGTTCTACTTGCTGGTTGCCTGTTACCCCTTGTACTGGGTCATAGGTGCCTCTATGACTTCACCCCTCGAGGATCTTAACCGCCATCGCTCCTTGGATTGATCCATCTTGCCTTGCACTTCTCTCAAGAGTGTTCCGCCTGCTCATCTCTCCAGCTGACACCAAGGTCTCTCAGGGGTTTTTTGTGCCTTCTGGCTTTTTCCCCTCTTGGTGCTCCCGGGGGGGGCCTTGGTCACCTCATCTGCTGGCACAGTGGCTTCCTTCCGTGGTCGTCCTTATCTCCAAAAAAAAAGGAGAGTACCAGAAGAAAGGAGAGGAAGGCTTCCAGGAAGGAGGACGAAGGTGAGGAGCTAGGGGAGGGTGGAGATTCAGAGTCTGCTTTTTCCGACAAGGAGATCACTGATTCTAGTGACACAAACACACCCTGCAGGCAGCCCACACTACAAGGGACCCCCCATCACCCCTGACCATGCCCACAGGCAGCCCACACCACAAGGGAACCCCCCATCACTCGTGACCATGGCCGCAGGCAGCCCACACCACAAGGGACCCCCCATCACCCGTGACCATGGCCGCAGGCAGCCCACACCACAAGGTACCCCCCATCACCCGTGACCATGGCCGCAGGCAGCCCACACCACAAGGGACCCCCCCATCACCCATGACCATGCCCGCAGGCAGCCCACACCACAAGGGAACCCCATCACCCGTGACCATGGCCGCAAGCAGCCCACACAACAAGGGACCCCCCATCTCCCGTGTCCATGGCCACAGGCAGCACATCACAAGGGACCCCCCCATCACCCATGACCATGCCCACAGGCAGCCCACACCATAAGGGACCCCCCACCACCCGTGACCATGGCCGCAGGCAGCCCACACCACAAGGGACCCCCCCATCACCCGTGACCATGCCCGCAGGCAGCCCACACCACAAGGGATCCCCCATGAACCGTGACCATGGCCGCAGGCAAGTAAAACACACCACAAGGGACCCCCTATCACCCATGACAATGGCCACAGGCAGCCCACACCACAAGGGACCCCCCATCACCCGTGACCATGGCCGCAGGCAGCCCACACCACAAGGGACCCCCCATCACCCGTGACCATGCCCGCAGGCAGCCCACACCACAAGGGATCCCCCATGAACCGTGACCATGGCAGCAGGCAGCCCACACCACAAGGGACCCCCCATCCCCTGTGACCATGGCTGCAGGCAGCCCACACCACAAGGGACCCCCCATCACCCGTGACCATGGCCGCAGGCAGCCCACAGCACAGGGGACTCCCCCATCACCCGTGAGCATGGCCGCGGGCAGCCCACACCACAAGGGACCACTCATCACCCGTGACCATGCCTGCAAGCAGCCCACATGGCACCATAAACCACATGCAGGCCCCTACTCATGTCCCCCCACCAGTGACGGGAGCCTGCAAGCAGGCCCCGACTCATGTCCTCCCACAAGTGACGGGAACCTGCAGGCAGGCCCCGACTCATGTCCCCCCACCAGTGACGGGAACCTGCAAGCAGGCCCCGACTCATGTCCCCCCACCAGTGACGGGAACCTGCAAGCAGGCCCCGACTCATGTCCCCCCAACAAACACATTGTCACAACATACAATCATGCAGCAAATGTCCACCCAAATGCCTCACCACAATGCCCCTCCACAGTGCAACTCCACACCCATCCATTGGCCCCACTTCCCAGTACATGCCCCATGGCATGTTATTCACAAAAGCACACATGCATGCACCCAAAGACATGCCCACCATGGCCCCACAGCAGTGACACATGACTGAGCCAATCACGATTCCCACATGCCCCAAACAAATGAGAGCAGACAACACATAGATTGAACTGCATGCAAATGTATTAACAAAAGCAAAATACACCAAATGAAAATCAAGCATGAGAATGAAAATGAAATGAATGTAAAGAGAAATAAAATCCAAATCCAAAAAGAAAATCCAAAAACGTGAAAATCTATAAAGTCCTTGTCCAAAGTAATGTTTTCCATTCCAAACGTAAACCATAAAAAACCATTACTCCATGTGTACAAAAAAATCCAAAAATCAAACGAAGCCCAACTATATACAATGAAAGGATGAAGGGTCCATGATCCCAAAAGTCTGAATAATCCACGAAAAACACCACAAAAAACAAACTATATACAAAAAGTGGAGCAATGTCCATGGACTCCAAAGAAAAAAGAAAAAGAAAGGAAACCTAACACTAAAGAACTATTTACAATGGCGGCGGACTAGTCCTACGGCTCACCGTTGTTACCAAGAGTTTTGGCCAGGGCATCGTTGAACTCCGTGTCTATAGCCCGGAGGCAGGACTGTGCTCTATCCTCGAGGGCTAGCAGGGACACCGCCATGCTCTCCACGAACTCCCTGCGAGTCTCCTCGAGGAACTCCGCCCGCCTCTCTGCCCGCCGCATGGAATTGTCTGTCTTGACCATGGTGAGCCGTTCCCTCTCTGCCCGCCGCCGCTCTGCACCTATTTTCCAGCCCATCCGCTGCCACACGGAAGGCACACTTTATCCAGGGTCCTCCTGCCCTTTGGCTGATGCCTGCCCCCGTGTTGTAGTTGGCCCCCAATCCTGACACCCCCTATGTCGAGCCTGCTGCTGCCTTGATGCCATCTGCCTTTGCCACCATGATGGCCCCTGGGAAGATGTCAACCCCTGGGGCCGTCGTACACGTGCCCTGCTCGAAGGTGCCTGCACAACTTCCATTGCCAGGGGTCCTGTTGCTGGGGTGCCCACCTCTGCTGAACCTCTGACTCCTGACTGTGGCAGGGATGGGATCTCCACCAGCCTGGCCATGGTGGCTGGGGCAGGTTCACAGGGGGCCCTGGTGGCATCTGGGCCGGAAGACGGCATGGAGGATGACTGACACATAGTGGGTGAAGAGGAGGAGGGGGTCGCCCAGCACATGGAGGAAACCCGCGCCAATTTAGCCATCCTAGCCAGTTCAGGATGGCACACCCTGTTCATGAAGACATGCGTGGTCCTGCCAGGAAGCACGTACATCATCATCACGAATAAGGCGTGTGCGCATCGCAACACCGACTAGCACGGACTCAACCCTGTCACGGATTGCCTCATCCGCAGGTAGAGGAACGTAAGTTGCTGTGGCCTCCTCCTCTACCCTCTACGTGCGGACGGGTCTGGACTGAGGCATCCGTGCCGGTGCAGAGTGATGCAGTCTCAGTTTCAGGGACAGGATTAGACATAGGCCCCTCCGCGGTGACCTGTGCTGCCTCCTGCACCTGTCCCTGGACTGCACCACTTGCACCAGTGGCATCACCCCCTCTGAGCCCCATGTGCGGGTCTGATGCGGCCTCCTCCTCCTCCTCCACCACCGACCTGGATGCCTCTGCACCGTCTTATGCATTGCCCTGCCCCTGTTGGGGCTCACCTGCCCCTTCCGCTGCTGAGGAGCCCACGTCCAACCTCGCCCTCTTGGGCATCCACTCGGCAGCTGCGGCCGGATCCGCGGACGCAGCATCAGTCCCCTCGCTCCCGGAAGATGATATAACCTGGTAGGGTGACTGGGCCTTGCGTCTCCGGCTGGTGGATTTGCTCCACAGTGCCGTCCCCGCCCTCTTCCACAATCGCTGCTGTAGATAGGGAAACATTGAACACAAGCATCAGGGTACTGAACAGTAGTCTGCTAGCCACAAAGCAAATGCACATGAGTGGCACGGTCAAACGTCACAACCATCATAACCCTCCACAACACGCAGGTCAGTGCAAGCAACACACATCCACAAACAAGCATGCCATGTGCAACCAACATTTGCATCCATGTCCAAGGCACTGTGGGAACATCAGAAGGGGGGCTGAACCTTACATGCATAATGGGACATGCACATCACATGCAAACACACCACTGGACAGTCATGCATCTGGTATGTCTACCTCCTGTCACAGAGCACTCATTGCCCGCATCAGTCAATCATGCATCGAGATAGACATGTGTCATGCATTCATGGCGATTCCCAGTCACACAATCACCACTCAGACACAACCACATGTACACCGTGCACGTCCATGAAGGTGACATAAGCATCCATGTATCACACCACAAACATGGCTGAGTACAGACACAGGCATGCAAATATGTGTGCATCGTCACATGCTGGTGCACATCATGGATTGCAACACAGACATCATTGATGTGGAACACGCTTGACTGTACTCCTATGCAGCACCGTCATGTCCATGCACACAGACATCGATACATGGGGCATACCAGACATACGGCCGAGGTGCACACTCCTGCCACAACTCAACATGCACTACACTGGACAATAACACATGGACACTTACCACTCGACTCTAGACGGGTCTGCAACTCGAGGACCTGGTGGTGAAGCGCTGGGCGTATGTGCTCCAGGACCCTCATCTCGATGTTGCTCAATTGGTCCCGGCGCCCCACTTCTCGACCAGCTGCAACGAGGCGCTTCTGGACGCGTTGGTAGTCACGGGATGCCACCCCCTACGCGTTTATGGTATCCACGATGTCCGCCCAGATCCCCCTCCCTCCTTCCTTGTCTAGGTGCGATGTCGAGAAGGGGGCATCATAATGCCGCAGGACCTGCTCCACAAGATGCCAACTTCATTGGAAGTGAAGATGGCAGCCCTCTGCCTCTCTGACTGGGGGTTGCCACTAGCCCCAGATGGTGTTTGCTCCGACATGCCAACCCCTGAGGCAGGTGTGGGGGCAACTGGGTCCTGGGGCTGGGCTGTGGAGCAATGGTACAGCAGTCGGGAGTCTTCTGTTTCAGCAGAGGTGGTTGCAGCAACAGGACATCTGGGAATTTCTTCTGTGCAGGCACCAAATTGCAGGGCACGTTGGCAGCAGTCACACTGGCTTGGCTGTGTGGGCTAAATTGACCCACTGAACAGAATTTCTCCAAAACCAGTCTGTGCTTCAGCAGAAGCAGTAAAATGTTTGCGCTGGCTCCTGTGAGCATCATGGCCTCAAAACTGCGTTTTGTAGCAACAAAAAGATGGCTGCACCATCTGGCCAAGCATACATTGGGCAGGATGGAACAAGGGGACACACTGAAGGTATTAATAAGGCCCTGCCATGCCCAGTATACCCCATTGCGCGTCAGCAAAACCAAGCATGATTTCTGAATGACAGGCCCTGCCAAACCAACTCTGAGAAAAATCAACAAGGAACTCCACTTTTACCCGCACGGGAAAACGCATTCATTTTCTTCACAAAGTATCAAAGATCAGTAGTTCAAAGGAACTCCAGCTATCTGGGCCATGTCAATTTCAATGAATCTGGGCTTCAAACAAAACTCTTGCATACAAGAAATAACTATGGCTGCAGAACAGTGTGGGAATCTGATGAGATGCATAACCGAATTTAAAAAGAAATGCCAGTTTTCACCACACATGTAAAAATGGGCTTTGCAGACTAAAGGAGAAAAATGCCTGTTTTAAAAAGTAAACTGTTGAATGAAAGCCTGCCATTACCTAGCAATGTGAAGGGGTTTGTTGCTTGTGAAAATACACACATGGGCTATTTTATGCAACAGGCTTGTATTTGCAAGCTTCCAAAAACAGGTTATTCAAGTTGGCAGAGCTAAAGCTTCCCCCAAGAAAGGGAACCACCATAAACTTTCAGGTTTCTGTTGAGAGGATGACAGAAACAAAAGGGCCTCTCATTAGATACTAACACCTCTGTGATCATTATTAGGGTGGATAGAATCTGGTCTGGGCTGAACCCTCTGACAATGGAACTCCCAGAACAAGGAAGTGTGAAGTGGGGAAGGGGCAATAAACCTTCAATCAGGCTGGGAAACCCCCATCTTGCTCTGGAGGAAATGACAATTTGTGGCAGCAGAAGAAAAAAAATGGTTCAGTGACAGAGAAAGGACTGCCATTTGCTTCCAAAGTCTATTTATGAATAAAAATGTAAAGACTTTAATCTCTGCGGCAGGACTTTGTAAAAATGTAAAAAATGTGCAGTTTAAAAGTGGTTTTATGGGCTTTCATTTAAGACATGGTAGAATTCACTGAACCCTTGGGAATAGAAATAGCAAAGAATCAGGGATTACAAGGAAAGTATCCATGATGCCAATGCAAATTTGTATACTTACATCCCTTACGATAATCCACATGTGTGTTTAAAGTTATGGAATTTTAGGCCGAATCGTTCATACTCAAAATTAGCAAAAAGTATTAGAAGGGCGAAACAATGTCTCACGGATTGCAGAGTTGGAGTGCTATGCTCTACACAAAATATGTAACCTGTGTATATAATTTGCTATGAGATTTCAACTGTATAGATGTTCCGTTTGTGGTAAAATCGGATTTTAGCTCAAATAACTGTGAGAGGTTTTTGAACATTGTAAAACTCACATCATAAATCTGACATCATTCTCTTGAAATCCAACCAGCAGAGAGCGAGGCGGGGACTAACACCCCTGACCAATCCAGTCGGTTAGAGGTGTGCGTAGTTAAGCCTGCCCAGCCATATACTTTGATGATGTCACTATGCATTATAAATAAGAGTCCCTGACAAGACTCTGGATACACAGACTCTCCCTAATTTTCCTGTGCTGGCGTTCCTGTTCCATTCATCCTGCTGAGTCCAGATTCCAACTAGAAGGCCTAAGCATTGCTGACCCTTCCAGCAAGGCCTCAATTCTAAAATCCCACATAACCAAAGAAAGAAAGCTGTGGTATTTTTTTTGGGAAGCATCCTGAGACCAGCCCACCAATTGCTGCCCACTAATTGCTGCCCACCAACTGCTGACCACTAACTGCATCCAGTGGTACCTGTGCCATCCAGTGACCAGAATTACCATCCGGTGACCCGACCTTGCCCAGCTGTCTTTTGCCCAGCTGTCCTTTGCCAGGTGCGCTGCCGTGTAGGGACCAGGACTTGTTTACGATCCAAAAATCTCAAACTAAAAGTGGACTGTAATCCCTACACCATAGAAATCCATAGTCTACCTTGTCTTGCATTTTTCCTTATCCAACTCTCTAAGCCATCCTATCCTGATCCCGATAACTTGTTGAAACTGTTAGAATTATCCTTGCATCCTATCCTTAATGTTTAAGCACTAGCGCCTTCTCTTTTCAATTTTATTGTGTGTAATCCTTAAGCATTAGTCCTATTTTGAGCAATCGGACTGGTTTCCTCCAGGGTTGGGCGCTGGGGTGACAGGGTTGAACTCACGAATCAACCATGGATCTTACTGTGTCCATCTTTGGTGGTCTAGCCTGAATACTCTAGTTTAAAGTAAAACTGTTCTTGTCACAACTGATTTCCTTTCCTATTTCACAGCTTCATTTTGCTCAAAGCGCACCTTTTTACATCTTGCATAACTCATCCGGTTTCATAGATAGAACTCTATAGTGTCCTTGTGATATACCTCTATTCCCCAGACCAGAAACCGCATCACGATTTGCAATATTTCACCTGTTTTTTTAAGAATCCGTTTGAGTAAATTGGCATGGAAATTGAAAGGAAATGCAACTTTTACACGTGTTATTTGGCTGCAATACGTTTTAAGCTTCACACTCAGTTTTCAATTGTATGCTCTTGGTAATCCATTGCCGGTAATTGTTAGTGTCTATGCATTGTTGCTTTAGTGAGAAATTGTATTTATCTTAAAGTTTTAACCACACATTAATTATTTATTTGTCCATTTCCGAGTGTCATTTCATAACATTGCAAAGGGTTTAAAATCTGTTTTCCACTCTTATTTGGTGAGGGAAGGTCGGATTTTGATTCTGTTTTCTGCCTCTTATTCCTGATTTCCTTCTGTGTTGTTCTATCCATTCAGATATGTGTGGGTTGAGGGAACATTGTAGGGGGAAATCCTAACTTGGGGGCTAAATCAAAAAGTGTTCCTATTCCCTGGTGTTTTGTGTATGTTCCACTAGAAGGTTAAACCAAGTGCATTGCTTACATTCTCATTGTAATTATCACCCCATTGGTTATTGCTGCCGCGTATTAAAAACTGTATGATTTATTTTGAATTTTAAAATAAATAAATAGATATTGCATTTTACCATTGTGACCTGGGGTATTCGAAAAGGGGGTGTGATACGAGTTGTGTACCATCTCAAATTGAATCTGCATAAAATAAGGAGAAAAGCATCTCAGTTGTGCGCTACATACTAGGCCGAGACCAAAGTGTGTGTCGCCTGATTGAAATTCTTAACAGCTGGCAGCAGCAGATGGCTCGTAGGAGGCAGCTTGGGGCGTTGGTGGGCAGGTAAATGGCCTTCTGGGCAGGAGCGTGGTCTTCCGTGTGTAGTCGCAGGGCCAGATTGATGCAAAGTGACTCAGCATGTGAAAAAAACAGCACGTTAGCGTGAAATTCAAGTAAAGGCCCGTATCGCGTAAGTGACGCGCGTGGGCGTTGCCTTCGGCACAGGTTAAAGGTCCGCGTGGGACAGCAGCTCGCTGTACGTGCTTTTCGTGGAGACCGATGCGTGTGTTTCTTCTTCTTGTATGTTCACACATGATATCTTCACTACGGTTAGAGTTTGTACTTCTTGTTTGGCGGGGGAGTTGCCTACATGTGTGTTTTTCTTTTCTACGCAAGGCAGACAGTGAGTCACGCATGCTTATTTTTCCCACTGTGGTTCCCGCTGTGTGTCGCGTACCCCATTTTCGAGGTCAGAGTAGCCTGCGTGTTCCATGCGTATGCATTTTTTGTGTCCCTGGGTGCCACAGCGTACTGCTGGAGGTTAATTCCATGCACGTGGGCTAATTGGGGGTTGCGTGCATGTTTGTTATTTTTTTAGGGGTGCCTGAGCGTTGCGTGACCCGTCTTTTTTCACCAGGGGTCACAGACAGCCTCGCAGGAGCACAGGGGTGCGTCTACCATCACGTACCCTGCCCCCTTCACCCCAATTGCCCAGGACAATTGTTGTGTGCACCTCCCATTGGCAATAGTCCATCTGTGCCATGGTTGGGAGGCCACCAAAAGGTAAGGGCAGCAAAGTTGGGCGATCTCCCAGGGCTGGGCATCGTGGCGCACGTGGCTAGGGTGGCCAGGGAGTCCAGGGAGTCCATGGGGGCTAAGGTGGATGCAGAGGGGGACATGGCCAGCGTGTTCCACAGGGGCAGGATGCCCAGCCACATGCTGGGGCAGCCATGCCAGAACCCCCAGCGGCTCAGGGAGATGCTGCTGCAGACATTCCCAGCGCACATTTGACCCCAGAGCCAGTGTCATCTGCTGGCACGGGCCACCAAGTAGTGGAAGCTGCAGGTGCAGCTGCGGCAACCAACACCCAGGCTTGTGGTCAGCTAGCGCAGGCTGCCTTGAAACAGGACTCCCAGGCAGATTTGCAGGTCAGGAATGCCAAGGCACATGTGTCTAAGGTTGCAGTGACCAAGGCACATGTATCTGGGGCAGTGGTGACATCTAATGCCCCGAGTAGCCAGGTGGTGGGAGCTGCAGGGGTAGATGCAGCCAACACCACCCCGGCTGTGAGACTGTGTCGGTCACAGCCCTTGGCACTGAGGCAGTTGTGCCGCTGGGTCCTGGCAACAACACCCAGCAGCCAATGACTCAATTCAGACCTTCCGTCTTCATGCCATTGACTACTGCCATTGGCCAGTCCACCAGCGCCACTGCCCCCAGTGACCAGGGCGACATTAGCCACTCAGGGTCTGCACAACCCGCCAAGAGGAGGAAGGTGTTTCTGCACAAGCGGCTGAGACCCCAGACACGGCTCTGGCCTCCGGCCCGTCAAGGAAGAAGTCTTTCAATAAAGAGGTACTGGACTTCCTTGTGGGCTACGTGTCGGCACACAACTGTGATATGCTGGTGGGCCCTGGGTGCAAAACTACACCTGCCCAGCATCAGGTCCACTGGCAGTGCATTGCGGAAAGTGTCCGTGCAATGAGATTTGAGAGGCGCACAAGTCATGATTGCTACAAGCGTTGGACTGACCTCAGACGCTGTGCAAAACAAAAGCGGGCCTCTAATTACGCCTTGACTCTGTTGACTGGCAGTGGGCCACCACCAGAGGAGGATGAACTCACTACGCATGAGGAAATCGCTGCAGAGTTCATCAATAAGGGACTAATCCAGGGAGTGGGAGAGATGCTGGATTATGATGCAACGTCCGGTGTGTGTTGATGCGTGTGTGTCCAGCCCATGTGTGTTTTCCTTGTGTGATGTGTTGTGATTGACTGCCAGTTCAGGCTATGTATTCATGAGTGCCATGTGTGACACATGCAATGCTTGACTGATGTGTGCTTGTTGTGATGCAGTGTGCATGCAGGCCATGTGCTGCACACAGGGGCAGTCCTCATCACCACACATGCACCCTACTTACATGCAAGTCACTCGGCAGCTTCTCCTTTCCATGTTCAAGCTCACTGACATGTTTGCATATAGCCTGTGGTGTTGTTCCACTCAACACTCTGCCTATGTCGTCACATGACTGACGGCTATGTGAGGTCACCCTGCAAGCTGCTGCTCCTCATGGGCATGCTTCCTTGTCTCTGCAGCACCCTGCAGCTTACTGTCTCCATGGTACTGGTGATTTCCGTGCTGGACTACTGCAGTGGCCTGTTCCCCATTCCTGTGTACATGCACACTTCCCTCTGCAACCCTGCCAAACCTGTACTGTGGGGTACATCCTTTGTCCTTGATGCAGGGTGTCTCAGTTGGACCGTGCAGATGGCACAGGCTCACAGTGGACATGAGTGTTCATTCATGGCCCATGTGCATTCCCTGCAAGCCCCTATCGGTCCGTGGCAGGCTACTCATTGTACTACATCTCCGGTCTTTTGTTTGTTTGTTTGTTTTGTCCGTCTAATGGTATTTGGTCATCCATTTCATGCTCACTCAGGGTCACTTCCTCATCACGCACATGTTTAGGGTGTCCTCATCTGTGTGGAGCACAGGCCTCCCTCAGCTACAGCCCCCCTGCCTCTAGGAAACTGGGGTTGTGGCTTCTGTGTGTATGGGTGTACTTCTGATGGTCCCTCATGTGTCCTGCTTTCTGTCCCCCTCTCATCTGCTGTAGTCTCAGATGACTGAGATGATGCAATTGACACCTGCCAACACTGTCTGCAACTTCACAGTACTCTGGCCAGCCATTCAGAGCCATGCACTGCCTCCCTGCCATTCCCCGGAGGGGGTGGGGGGTTCATTGTATCCCTACAACCTAGTGCCAACGCTTTGCACATGATGACTGCACTTGCCCTTACACTGCGTCATGTCAAGAGATTGACATGTTGATAGTTGAGGACGTACACATGTACTGCACTGCACCCACGCCCTTCTGAGCCATGTTTCACCCTTCAACAGGCCTATTCACTTGTGTGATGTCAAAGTGACCTGGCATGTATGTATCCATGTGCCTCCCTTTACTGTATTTCAATGCACTTGCGGTGTGGCATCTTGTGACACGTGTACTTTTTAAAATATTTATTTTCTTGTAGGGCATGTTGACATGCATTTTACATGTGTCATGGACAGTTCTAGTTAACTTACTGCTGTGGCTATTTGGGAATTCTGCCATGGCTATGCTACGTGCCATCTCTTTGTTGCCATCTGTCATTTTCGGCTAAGACCTATGCATGCTAGAAGGTTGTGTGTGATGCAGGTGATATGCAACTACATGTGTGGGCTTCACATTTGACACGCATCCATGTCTGCTTTCAGGGTCCCCTTCCATTTCATTGCCACTGCATGCATGCCGGAGTTTGTGTCGTGTGTGACATGGCTGCTTCATTTGTTGGCTGTCAATATTGTGATGTCCATGTGTGTGGTATGTGCTGCTGACATGTGTGCTCATGTGTTTTTTTATTTTGTTACAGGTGATGAGGCACTGGAAGCAGAGGAGGAGGAGATGGCAGACAGGGTGGAGGGTTCAGGTCAACAACCATGCACCAGTGGTGGTTGTGGAGTGGTAGGCCGCGGAAATCCATCAGTGCTCCAGGCCATCCTGTCCAGGGTTGCCTCTGGGTACTACACCAGTTGCTCCTGTTCCTGGGGCAGCAGATCAATGGAGGAATGCAGTCCTGCGGCCACAGGCAGTGCCAGCACAGCAAGGACCACGTCTCCTTGGGCCCAACAGGTGTGGTGTCCAGCAATGCAGTGGCCGTGCGCCACCGGGGAACACTGGGTGGGAGAATGCCATGCATGCCATTGCACAGCAACAGGGGGAGCGATTGAAATGCTGGCTCAAGGCATGGAACGTGTGGCTGATTCCATTCTCCCCCGATAGGCAGGTGGAGCTCCAGCAGCAGGCAATGCAGTCCACGTGCCGGTCACTCAGGCTGGGCTCAACGACTTCCAACAGGGCCCGCCGGGCTGAACTGGTGGCTCTGCGCACAGCTATTGCTTTTGAGGCAGAGGCCCACAGGGAAGCCATGAGGGAAGATAACACCTCCCTCAGAACTATTCTGGCTGCACTCATGATGAGCCAGGGGACACGGGCAGAGCAGAGGATGGTGCAGCTGGAACGCACCATCTCGGCTGAACTCCATGCAAGCCGGGAGGAGGTCCGTCTGTCACGTGAGGGCTCACAGGCAGAACTCTGTGCTACACGTAAGACCTTGCAGGAGGAACTCTGTGTTTCATGTGAGGTGCTGCATTGGGACCTCCGTGCCATATTCCTGCAGAACCAGGCTTACCAGGCCTGCATGCTTGCTTGCTGCCGTGGAGGGGCTTGCTGGGGCTATGCGTGGTCAGGCACCTGTACCATGCGCACCTCCTGATGTAGAACCAGAGGGTGACAATGATGATGAATCTCTCACTCAGGTCGGGCCGTGCAGACCAGGAGCCCATGTAGGATATTTTTTTTATCTCAACATCAACACATGTGGGTGTTGAGGTTCACCCTGCACCTCCCTCCTCCTGGGTGCCCCTCCCCTCCCCCGGTCCACTATGGCCATTTTTTAAAAAAAATGTTTTGTCTATTGTGCATTCATGTAACAGTGTGGTGCTTTGTGGCATCCGATGGCATCCACTGTGTGTTCCGGCTGGGCCCATACAGGCTTGTCTCGTGTTTGTGTTTGCGGGGTCCGGACACATATGACACTCCTGCTTCCCCTTTCCATGGGCTCGCAAGGATGGCACAGTGTGACAGTAACTTACACAGAGGTATTAGGCTTGTGTATACACCCCTAGTGGGGATTCATTATGGTTTCTCCAGTGCATGGTTGGACTGTATTTTGGTGAGTATATTGTTCACTGTGCATGATTTTATGTTGCTTATTCATGTATTGCCCTGACAGTATACATTGTTGATGCACTTCATGCTGTATGCGGTCCCATGCCCCCATTAGCTGTCGAAGCCACTCTCATGATGGAAGGGGGACGTGTGGTGGCAATGTCACATTGAGGCACTTGTGCTATGGTGATTCGTCACCGCCTGACATTGTCGCTGTTGGTTCCTGTGTTCATGATATGTTATGCTGGTAAATTGATAGTCCTGTGTTGGTTTTGCTTATGATGTGTCATGGGATTGGCAATATGTTTCCGTTGCAGATGTGCCCACAACGGAGTAGTTCACATGGAAAATGTACACAACACTGAAGGTTCATGCATTTCACATGCTAACATGCTTTGAACAGCCCTGCAAACACCCCCCCACAAAACACACTACTCATCCCCACCCCCAACACCACCCCAACACCCCCCCCATGCACACACTACTTGCCTTCTGAGACACGCTGTGTCCCAGCTGCACAAGTTCACTTTAACTTTCATGATCGTGAACTGGCGGCACTGGCTCATTTGTTTGCTTTATATTTTATCCAGCTGTAGGGGTCTCCGCGCCGCAAAGACCACTCACTGTACTGTGTTGCGTAGTGAGCGGGGTTGTAACGCTCACCTGATTCTCGCAGACAGAGGCACCGGTCTTGACTGGGCGACTACCGTATCTTCAAAAGTGATGTGCACCACCCGGTTGGCTCTTTGGGCTGGACCTCTGTGCACTGTATGCCTGACTCGAAGAGTAAGATGTCTGCAGATAGAAAATATGGGATTAATGAACTGGGGTCATTGGGGTGTCCCTATCTCTTTCCTTTTCTCCTCTCCTGTAGAACCCCAAAGGTTAACACTCTCACCTTAGGTAAGTGAACGCCGAGCTCTCCATCTGCCTCGGGGCAGGGTGCTGTAACCAGTTTCTTCACTGGATAGGTAGCGCAGGCCTCTTGACTTCAGAGGACTGCTGTCCGTCGTTTACTTCATGAACGGTGAGTTCCGAATATTTCAAATGTCTTTAAAAGTCTTTTGTAATGCTGTCTCTTATTTTGCAGGGTTCCGGCGATGGCGGTTGACTGGCTGAAGTGAGTTGAGGATGGACCCGTATGCGGAATAGAAGCGCCTGGAAGCGCGTAAGTAAGCGCTTGTTGCTTGCTTCACGATGCGCACTAACTGTCCTTTTATTTTGCAGGTACCAGTTCGGAGCTGCTGAAGGATGCCGGAATGCCCACTGAGTTCGGCATGGATGGAGTAATGGCACGTGAGTATTGAACGTTACCTAATGTCTTTAAACGCACCTTCTTTTGTCTTACAGATGCGGGATGCAGCGCCGAAGGCCTCCGGAGCGTGCGAAGAGTTGGTAAGCTTTTGTCTTTCAGATGCCGGAATGCTGCGCGAGGCATTGATGACAGCCGATGGACCAGGTAAGAGATGCGCTGTCACTGAAGACCGTAGTGCTAACCTGTTCTTTCTTGTCTTTATAGATGTTGCTGAAGACTGGATTCAGGATGGTAAGCCTTTTTCCTTTAGGCCCAGGATCAGATGCAGAAGACACGATGAGCGTTCTGCTGCAGAGGATGCAGAATAACGCAAAGCAAGATTCATCCATCGGGTGTGGTTTAAATAGCCTCCTGTAGTGCTTAGGTGTCTCCTTCCACAGCCACGCCTAGGTAAGAAAAGAGTTCCTGCTTTCCAGAAGAGTTCCAGTGTTCTGAACCTAGGGAGTGACTCCTGCCCCACCCAACAGGAAAAGTAGTCCCAAACAGAATAGGATCAGGGGTTCAACTGGCAGGTAAGTAAGCAGCATGGTCTGCTGCAGGTAAGTCCACCCAAGCATTATGAGCCCGGCGCTTGCAGCGCTGGGACTGGGCATATTTATGAGCCTGGCTCCACTGGCGCCAGGACAGGGTCCAAAAGGTCCCAATTGGGACTGGCTGGCACTCGGAACCTGGGTTATGGGTCTGCTTCCAAGGGAGTTGGGTAAGTCCTGGCCTTTTGGAAGCAGAGATCATGACAGTACCCCCCCTCAAGGCCCCTCCCAAACCGGGCTTCCCCGGGGGTTTTGGTTTGTCAGGAAATGTTTGATGAAATCTTTTGATTAGACGAGGAGCGTGGACATATTCTGCAGGTTCCCAGGATCTTTCTTGAGGGCCGTAGACTTTCCAGTCAATTAGGTAAAATAGCTTAGATTTGGAGATCTTGGAGTCCAGGATGCTTTTGACTTCAAACTCGAGTTCTCCATCAACTAGGATAGGTTTTGGGGATTTAGTTAGTCGGGTTTGAGGTTGCATGGGTTTTAAAAGAGAGACGTGGAAGACCGGATGTATCTTCATGTGACGGGGCAAGTCCAACTTGACCGCTACTGGGTTTACTATGGTAGTGATGGAATAGGGACCAAGGTATCTTGGGTTGAATGTGCGTGGTCCTTTTAGAGGTAGATATTTGGTGGATAACCAGAGTTGATCTCCTACTTGATATTGGGGGGCTTCCTTCCGATGTTGATCTGCTCCTTTCTTGTATTGTTCCTTAGCCCTTTGAAGGTGAGAAACGGCTTCCTTAAAAGCTTGGGTGATTGTAGAGTGCAGGTAGTCTACTGCTGGTGTTCCAAGATCTTGGGGTGGATCCAACTCTGAGGTTCGAGGGTGACAGCCGTATAAAAGAAAAAACAGGGTTTTCCCAGTTCCTGAGTGGACAGAGTTGTTGTAGGCATATTCGGCTATCCAAAGGATATCTTTCCAAGTTTTTTCAGTTTGTTGCAGCATGCAGCGTAAATACTGTTCCAGAGTTTGATTGGTCCTCTCGGTTTGTCCGTCGGTTTGAGGGTGGTGACTGGTCGATAATCTCACATCAATTTGAGCCGACCGACAACAACTTCGCCAAAAATGAGAAATAAATTGACTACCTCGATCCGAAATTAGCACTGAAGGAAAACCGTGCAGTCGGACAATGTTTTCGAGAAATTCTCGGGCCAGAGTTGTTGCATTTGGCAAGCCTTTGAGTGGAATGAAATGCGCCATCTTGGAGAATAAGTCCACGATTACCAGGATTGTATTGTATCCGGAGCATGGAGGTAGGTCGGTGATGAAGTCCATAGAAAGCGTATGCCACGGGCGAGGTGGAATGTCAATAGGGCGTTAGAGGCCGGCTGGTCTTTCCTTTTGACTCTTGTTTTGGGCGCATACTCCACAGGACATTATAAAGTCTCTGATATCTTTTTTCCAAGACGGCCACCAGAAGTAGCGCTTGATCTTTTCTGAGGTTTTGGCCATACCGGGATGTCCTTCCATTAGAGACTCGTGATAACAAGAGATCACCTTTTTCTGTAAATCTGTGCTGGGCAGGTATAATCGTTCTTGGAAATACAATAAGTTGTCCTTTACTGCAAAGTCCTTTCCCTGCAGATGCCAATTCTGTATTTCTGCTGGAGTTATAAATTGCCTGGTTTTATCCTTAATTTCCTCTATGGATTGTGTGGTTATTACACCCAGAATTCTTTTTTCGGGAATGATAGGTACAGGTTTAGGGTTGGTCAAGTGTTCCTCCACTCCCATCCGAGAAAGGGCATCAGCTTTACCCTTTTTTGTACCAGGTCGATAGGTAATTATGAAGTCAAACTCATCAAAGAATAGTGCCCAACGGAGTTGTCTAGAGGATTGGGCTTTTGCGGTTTTCAAATATTGCAGGTTTCGGTGATCCGTAATCACAGTAACGGTGTGTCGGGCCCCCAGAAGATAATGCCGCCAAGCCTTAAAGGCAGACTTGATAGCCAGAAGTTCCTTATCAGTAATAGTGTAATTGATCTCAGGAGGCGAGAATTTGCGAGACCAGAATGCCACGGGATGTAACTGATTGGTTACTGGGTCCTTCTGTGATAGAACTGCCCCCATGGCAAGGCTCGAAGCATCAGTTTCAACGATGTAGGGGAGTTCGGGGCGAGGATGTTTTAGAATTGGTGCAGAGATAAATTTTGTCTTCAAATTCTGGAAAGCTTGTTCCGCCTCGGTAGACCATTCAAAACGTTTGTTTTTCTTTAACAAGGCGGTGATGGGCTGGACTATTCGAGAGAATTCGGGGATAAACCTGCGGTAAAAGTTGGCGAAGCCTAACATGCTTTGAACCCCTTTTACGGAGGATGGTGATGGCCATTTGAGAATTGCATCGACCTTCCTTGAATCCATACGCACTCCGCTAGGTGATAATATGAATCCCAAGAATTCAACTTCAGTCACGTTGAAAACACATTTTTCCAACTTAGCGAAAAGTCTGTGTTGACGCAACCTCTCGAGGACCATTTTCACGTGTTTCCGATGTTCAGATTCCGATGAAGAATAAACGAGGATGTCGTCAATGTAAACGACAACACATACATCTATGAGTTCTCTGAGGACATCGTTCATAAAATATTGAAAGGTGGCCGGGGCATTGCAAAGCCCGAAGGGCATGACCTGATATTCAAATAGCCCATACTTGGTGCGGAAGGCCGTCTTCCATTCATCGCCCTCTTTTACTCGTACCAAGTGGTAGGCTCCTCTAAGATCCAGCTTTGTATATATGCATGCTCTTCTGACTTGGTCCAGGAGTTCAGGGATTAAAGGTAACGGATATCTATTCTTAACGGTGATCTGGTTCAGGGCGCGGTTATCTATACAAGTTCTAAGGTCCCCTTCTTTTTTTGGAACGAAGAACAAAGCTGAAGAAGCAGGGGACTTAGAAGGACGAATAAACCCATTCGCTAGGTATTGATCCAGGTATTGTCAGAGGTGAAGGTTCTCAGGCTCGGTGAGGGCATAAATTCTGCTACACGGAGGAGTAGATCCAGGTATCAGGTCTATCTGGCAGTCATAGGACCTATGAGGAGGTAGAGAGTTAGCCTGATCCTTCCGGAAAACATCTTGGAATTCTAGGTATTCGGGAGGTAACTGGGGAGTCTCCGAAGAAATTGCTGCTAGAGCAACACCAGGTGGAGGGTGACAAGTAGAGACACATTCTGGGAACTGAACCGTTCTTGCTCGCCAATCGATCAGAGGATTGTGTTTCTCTAACCAAGGTATCCCTAGAATAATCTGGAACTGAGGGGCCTTGATCACATCGAACACGATCTTCTCATGGTGTCCATCTTGACTTACTAGCGTCACTTCTTGAGTGGTATGCGTTACTGGTCCGGAGGCTATCTCCGTACCATCCACCGTAGTAATGACGTCCTTTACAGCCTTGGGACAAAGAGTTAGATTCATCCTCAAAACCATTTCCTGATCCACATAATTGCCGATGGCACCGCTGTCGACGTAAGCTTCAATCGCATGTAATCGATCTGGATGATCAGGGCTAATGAGGACCATAGGTATCACGAAATGCGAGGTCACGGAACTGGTTTTAACGCTCGGCAAGAGGACCTCTATTCTTGTCGGGCGAGGTTGTTTCCCTGCTCAGAGTTTGTGACCTTGGTAACTGCAGCTCCTACCGCCTTCTTGGCTGGTTTCACCGGACAGTCTCGAAGAAAGTGCCCTGAGTTTCCGCAATAGAGGCATAATTGCAACTGTTTTCTCCTTTCCCGCTCCTTTTGTGTTAGTGGTCCTTTCAGGCCCCCTATTTGCATGGGTTCCCCGGAGTCTACTCTTTTGGAAGGAGTTGGTGGTTTGGAAAATACTCGAGCATCAAACTTGGAACGATCGGCCTTCCTGTTCTGCAGTCTGTGATCTATTTGAACGACTAAGTCTATATAATCCGAACAGTCTTGTGGGGGATTCACTACTTGGGCTAAAACGTCTTTGAGCTCTCCACGTAGACCTCTATAAAACAGCGTAATCCTTTTGTCCTCAGGCCATTGAGTTTCCACTATTAGTCTGTTGAAAGATGCAATATAAGCCAAAAGGTCTTGATTACCCTGTCGCAACGAAAGAAGCTCATTGTCCAAGGCCTGCCCCTGTGAATGTCTTGCGAACAGTTTTTCCATACTAAGCTGAAAGGCTTGAAAATCATGGAGAACCGGATCATCTTGATTAACTAGAGGGATCGACCAGTCTGCCGCATTGCCACTAAGGTACGAAAGCACAAAAGCTACTTTAGCTTGATCAGTTGGAAAGGCTGCTGGCCGGCATAAAAAATGCAACCGGCACTGATTGATAAATACTGCAAACCTCTTTGGGTCACCAGAAAATCGTTCGGGCGGAGCCAGAGGTACATTCCCAGGTAGGTTGATCTGCACTGGATTCATAGGGGATGTTGAAGGAAGATTTGCCCCTGATGCGGGTAACGGGGTCTGTCCGGCTTGTGACTGTAGCAATTGTCTAGCAAGATCGTCCGTTCGCTCCTTGGAAATAATTAGTTCCCTTCTTAGAGCATTCGTTTCCTGACGAGCTGCATGCACTTGTGCCCTTAGTTCCCCAAGTAACCGGGCTAGGTGGTGGGTATCCGAGGTTTCCATAGCGCCTGGGCGAGAGTTTTGCGGTAGGCTTTGCGTTCTGTAACGCTCACCTGATTCTCGCAGAGGCGCCGGTCTTGACTGGGCGACTACCGTATCTTCAAAAGTGATGTGCACCACCCGGTTGGCTCTTTGGGCTGGACCTCTGTGCACTGTATGCCTGACTCGAAGAGTAAGATGTCTGCAGATAGAAAATATGGGATTAATGAACTGGGGTTATTGGGGTGTCCCTATCTCTTTCCTTTTCTCCTCTCCTGTAGAACCCCAAAGGTTAACGCTCTCACCTTAGGTAAGTGAACGCCGAGCTCTCCATCTGCCTCGGGGCAGGGTGCTGTAACCAGTTTCTTCACTGGATAGGTAGCGCAGGCCTCTTGACTTCAGAGGACTGCTGTCCGTCGTTTACTTCACGAACGGTGAGTTCCGAATATTTCAAATGTCTTTAAAAGTCTTTTGTAATGCTGTCTCTTATTTTGCAGGGTTCCGGCGATGGCGGTTGACTGGCTGAAGTGAGTTGAGGATGGACCCGTATGCGGAATAGAAGCGCCTGGAAGCGCGTAAGTAAGCGCTTGTTGCTTGCTTCACGATGCGCACTAACTGTCCTTTTATTTTGCAGGTACCAGTTCGGAGCTGCTGAAGGATGCCGGAATGCCCACTGAGTTCGGCATGGATGGAGTAATGGCACGTGAGTATTGAACGTTACCCAATGTCTTTAAACGCACCTTCTTTTGTCTTACAGATGCGGGATGCAGCGCCGAAGGCCTCCGGAGCGTGCGAAGAGTTGGTAAGCTTTTGTCTTTCAGATGCCGGAATGCTGCGCGAGGCGTTGATGACAGCCGATGGACCAGGTAAGAGATGCGCTGTCACTGAAGACCGTAGTGCTAACCTGTTCTTTCTTGTCTTTATAGATGTTGCTGAAGACTGGATTCAGGATGGTAAGCCTTTTTCCTTTAGGCCCAGGATCAGATGCAGAAGACACGATGAGCGTTCTGCTGCAGAGGATGCAGAATAACGCAAAGCAAGATTCATCCATCGGGTGTGGTTTAAATAGCCTCCTGTAGTGCTTAGGTGTCTCCTTCCACAGCCACGCCTAGGTAAGAAAAGAGTTCCTGCTTTCCAGAAGAGTTCCAGTGTTCTGAACCTAGGGAGTGGCTCCTGCCCCACCCAACAGGAAAAGTAGTCCCAAACAGAATAGGATCAGGGGTTCAACTGGCAGGTAAGTAAGCAGCATGGTCTGCTGCAGGTAAGTCCACCCAAGCATTATGAGCCCGGCGCTTGCAGCGCTGGGACTGGGCATATTTATGAGCCTGGCGCCACTGGCGCCAGGACAGGGTCCAAAAGGTCCCAATTGGGACTGGCTGGCACTCGGAACCTGGGTTATGGGTCTGCTTCCAAGGGAGTTGGGTAAGTCCTGGCCTTTTGGAAGCAGAGATCATGACAGGGGTGTTGCGAGTGACACCCCCACAGCACCAGCATTTTCTTTTCTTTTTTGGTATTCCCTGAAATGCATGCCACCAAAGGTTCCAGCTTTTGGTGTTCACACTTTTGGTGGCATGCATTTACGTCCTTTTAGTATAGGTTGGATATTTTTGTTCACTCTTTTCTTCAGAGTCCATCTCTGAGGGGATTGTCTGTGGCCTGTTTCCATTTGTGACAGTGCAGATTGTGACAGTTGTGTCATGTGTGTTGATTTTTGATAGAAGTTTTCACATTGCATGCCATGGCATGGTGTGTCGGGTGGATGACATGGGGTTGAGGGAGGTTTAAGTGACATACCAGCATTTGGATGTGCTGTTTTGCATGGGGGTGGAATCTGTAGCTTGCAGGTGTGCCTTTTGGTCACACAGGATTGTGTTTGTTTGAGTGGCTAGGGATGCACACAATGCTGCAATTCCAAGGACACATTCTCAGGGTGTTAAGGTTGTGACAGTTGACTGTCCCTTTGTCATCATCGATTGTCACCTGGAATGTGCCAGACCTGTGTACACTCCGCAGGGGGGGGTTTAGGTGATAAATGTAGCCACAAGCTTGGTACAGGCTGCCTTGCCACGTGCCCTTTCCCCTTCCATGAGCAGTGGGCATGCATGTGGTTGGGGATGTGGGGGCACCACCATGTCCACCAGTACGCCCCGCCGGGTTGCAACTTTGTGCAGGACACATGCTGCCACAATGATCCTGCACACTACTAGGGGCGCATATAGTAGCTGCCCACCCGAGTGGTCAAGGGAGCGGAAACGTGACTTGAGCACTCCGAATGCGCGCTCCACTATGCCCCTGGTTGCAATATGGGCTGCGTTGTATCTTACCTGGGGTGGTGTGGTGGGGTTCCGTATTGGCTTCATCATGTAGGTGCTCTGAGGGTAGGCACAGTCCCCTGGGGAGGTGACAAGGGTTGTCATTAGTTGGGTTTGTGTATTTGTCTGTGTGTGACATGCATGCATGTTCAAAGGCATTTTTACTCACCAATGAGCCATGTATTGCCATGCCTCCCAGCTTCCAAGTCCCAGTGTACGGCTGACATTCTGAATATGAAACTGTCATGGGTGGACCTGGGATGGTGTGCATAGACAGAGGTGATGATTCCCTTGGCATCGCATACAACCTGCACGTTGATGGAATGCCAGTGCTTGCGGTTGCGATAGATGTGCGCAGTGGCCCTATGTGGACATAGGGCCACATGGGTGCAATCAATGGCACCAAGCACCTTGGGGAAGTGTGCCACCCTGTAAAAGTCCTGGACCACGGCCTGCCTTTCTGCAGGTGTTCTGGGCATGTATATGTGCCTGCGGACTGAGAGGCGTGTAGTCATGATTGCCAACACCTAGTGTAGGCAGCGTGACTGCCTGGCCTGTGAGACGCCCCCAATGACCCAATGGCAAAAAAATGCAAGACATTGAGCACCTTTTCCAAGGGGCTCAGTGCTTGGGAGCACAAGGTGGGTGATGTGAGGTAATCCTCCCACTCAGTGACCAGGTCTATGATGATATGAGGTGGAAACCTATACCTGCCGTAGACCTGGTCATCAGGCATCCCAAAAAGGCTGGTCCTGGGTAAAAGAATGCAGGGCCTGGCTATCCTCCTCCTCCTGCGGTGTCCCACGATCACTGCTGCGAGAAATGGGACATTCATCGTAGCTGTATATGCTTGTTTGTTGTTTGCATGCTCTTTTATGTGCGTGGGGCGCTTACGCCTGATTTAGCGTGGCGAACGTGTTTCTGGCTTTGCGCCTCTATTGGCGTGCACAGGTTTGCCCTGTTCAATTCCATGAATACGTGTTGTTAGCGCGCATATGGGCGTTGCAAGGATTTCGCTGCTGGACTTCCCCCGTTACGCCCACATTTTCGCGTGTTGTTCCCCATTCCGCATGTTCCGCCCACTTTTTAGGTGTGTATGCTGGACATTGTGCACCTTCAGTGGGCGACTCGCACACATCGTTCGGGATGTGTGTGCCACGCGCGGATTCGGCGCAGGACCCAGGTAAGCAACGCGCAGTGCCTTCCATGAATCGGGCGCAGCCTTTTTCACGCTTGCGCCACCCATTTCGGCGCACAATGCTTCCATGAATAACCCTGCTAGTTTAGGGACTTTGATTTGTTCTGGAGTAAAGATATGTGATGAGAGACTGTGACTACAGACAAATCTTGTATTTCATTATTTATTTTGTCATTGGCCCTCATTACGACCCTTGCGGAAATCAACCGACCGGACCGCCATAGCGTAAATAGCGTTTCCGCCATTGCACGATGGAGCAAAGTGCGGCTCATTCCGACCCATCGGGCACGAGCACCACGCCATGGCGGAAGTGCAAAGTCCGCGATGGCGGAAATGACCCCAAAACGGCCCACACCGCCGCCGTACGGCGCCCTAGGTGCAATACCGCCACCCATCTCAGCGGACACCGCAGTGAGCGCCAACCGGAAAGTACGGTGACCGTAAATATACGGAAACGGAAGTAAAAGCATGGTCCCGGAACGGGAAACATCCCGCCGTACACCTATAAAACCACAAATTCCACACAACCATTAAAAATACTACCCTGAGACACATCCCAACCCGTCATCCACCCTAGTGAAACCAAGAAAAATGGGAAAAGTAGCGAAGAAAGCGTGCGACCGCAAGCGGCAGGTCCACTTCTCCCGTGAGGAACTCACGGTGCTCACAGAGACCCTCCAGGAGAATGCTGCCGTCGTCTTCTCCACGCAAATGACCAGGACGGCACTTGCGAACAAGAAGGCCATATGGGCCCTGGTGGCACAGCGGGTAAATGCGGTGGGGACCGCACCCCGCAACCCACAGCAATGCAGAAAGCGATGGGACGACCTGCGGATACGCGTCCGTAGCATACATTCTGCCAACCGCAACATTGCCACAGCTACCGGGGGAGGATCGGAATCACCCATCAAGTTGACCCCCTGGGAAGAAATCTGTGCCTCCACCATTGGAATGGAGAGCATAGAGGGAGTCGGAGGGATGGAGAAAGGAGTGCAGACATCCGAAGATTCAGGTAGGTGTCCCAAATAAAACAATGCCAAAACCACAATGTCCAATCATGTGAAGTACCACGTGCCCACATAGTGCAACAGGAACACATGTCCAGGAGAACGTCCACATACATAGGCCTGATAGCACACTTTAAAACTCACATCAAATACATAAATAATTAAAAATCCTAAAAACACCCTCTACACGTGCAGCAGGCACACCCTAACTGCAGGCTGCCAAACAACTGCACCCTCACTCCACACACAAATGAAACCACCTCCAAGGCCCCGACCCAAATCACCCTCAGGTACCACCCCAATGCATGTGATACATTGCCATTCCAATTCCCACAGACCCATTAATAATGCTCGCCCTCCTTTACTCCACCACAGGGTCCGATCCAAACGACGAGCTCCAGGACACCCCTACCAGCACACCTGCAAAGAGGGCCAAGACCAACGGCCAAAGACCCTCCACCTCAGCTGCACGCATCAAGACACGGCAGCAGCACAAATCAAGTGGCAGCACAGAGGAGGGAACTCCAACAGGCACCCCAGCAGCCAGCATGCCCACAACAACACCACCACAGGTCCCCCCAATGGATGCCACAGTAGGCACTGCTTCTGGTGGCAGCAGCACCATAGGTGACACTGCATTAATGGCAGCATGCTCCGACACAGAAAACGGGGATGTCAAAGTTAGATCCATCCATGACCTGTCTCAATCCCCCTGTCTGTTCCATCCCGTACACCATGAGGATACCACGCAGGGGCACCCACAAGACGACGACTGGCCATCCCCCACAAGCCCTGTGGCAAGGCAACATGAGGTGATCAGTCACTCTGTGACACCACCGCAAATGGCCATGGCCCAGCAGAGGCAACAGTCCCTCGACCAGGTAATCGTGCAACAGCAGCAACTGGCCACGCTCCTCAAGGACCATGCCGATGAATGTGGGGGCACTAAGGCAGACATAGAAACATCAACTGAGACACTTAGGGCAGAAATGGAGAGAAGTACAGAGACACTAAGGGCACAAATGGAGAGTAGCACCGAGAGCCTGAGAGTAGAAATGGAGAGAAGCACCGAGAGCCTGAGAGTACAAATGGAGAGAAGCCCCGAGAGCCTGAGGGGGGAACTGCATGCGACGTCCAAAGACGTATGTGCCGAACTTGCCGCAGTGCGCCGTGTGCTCACTGAGCTCTCACAAACCCTTAGGGACATGCATGGACGTGAGCAGGCAGAGACATCATCCGTTGCAAGTTCCGTCCAGGGCAGCCCCCAACGTAGATCTGGGAGGAACCTGCGCTCCACAGGCAGGGGTGCCCCTGATACCCGCAGAGGGGGCTTGCAATAGCGACTGCCCACTGACAATGAGCATCTTTGGACACTGGTGTTCGGGGGGGAGGTAGGAGGGTGGAGGGGGTGTGTTGGGCTCACTTGGGTGGCGGGTCGATAGGGTGTTTAACATGATATCACATATGCCATAAACAATGCACGATCATCCAATGAGATGTGTGGACATTGATCTTTGTGTACGAGGCCATTATAGGCGTACAGTCCATATTGTGCATGTTCCAGACACACACAGTGCCACGAGTCCCGTGTCCATGTATCAGCCACCAGGCGTGAGTGCTAGAAGCATGCATCTATGAGATGCTGACGAATGTCACGGCCCTCCTGTGCCTCGCAGACTCCTTGAGGTGCTGCCACATCCCCACCCTCATCATGACCATCATCAGGTGCTTGCAGTTCAGCGTCAGGGGGCATGGGCACATTTCTACGTACGCACATGTTGTGGAGCATGACACATGCCATGACCATCTTTGCAACCTTCACATGGTGGTACAGGAGTGCCCCGCCAGACCTGCTGAGGCAGCGGAAACGAGTCTTCAGTAGGCCGAATGCCTGTTCTATGACTACACGGGTACGTGAGTGGGCATGGTTGTAGTCCTCCTCATGCTGGTCCCGTGGGTTCCGGACTGGTGTGAGGAGCCATCTCTTCAGTGGATACCCGGCATCACCTGTATGTGGACAATAAAGGAATTTTGAGGAATGCCATTGCTACGTACGCACCCCCCCCCCTTCCTGCCAGGTCATTGCCGCATCACATACCCCACATCATCATGCATGAAATGAGACTCACCGAGTAGCCAGGATCTGTTCCCTGAGTGTCGCTCCATGTAGCGTGGTATTGTAGAGTTCCTCAAGACCATAGAATCATGGGTTGATCCAGGGAATCTGGCACAACAATGTGTAATGATCCTGTTGGAGTCACACACCATTTGTACATTCAGAGAATGAAATTGTTTTCGGTTGCGGTACTGGGCCTCCATGGCATGTGGGACGACCAATTCCACATGGATGCAGTCGATGGCACCAATGCAACCCGGTATGCCGACAAGTGCATGGATTCCCACTTTTGTGTTGGTAATTTCCTGTTCCGAGCGTGGTAGAGAGATGTAGTCGTCTGCGTGCTTCAGGAGGGCATCGAGCACTTGCAATAGTGTCCGTGAGAACAGTGGCTGTGATATGCCATGCAACTGTCCGACTGTGTGCTGGTAGGTGCCTGTGGCCAGGAAGTGGAGTACAGACACCACCTTCAGTAGGGGTGGGATGGCGGTTGGGTTATCTATCATGCTGACAAGGTCAGCCTGTGTCATGTCCACAATGGCGGTTATGGTGTCCCGGTCCAAACGGTAGAGGGTGTGGATCTGCTCATCAGTGAGGTTGAACGGATGTGCTCGGAGGCGTGGGATTGCGGGCTGCCTGCGTGGTGGTAGTGGCTGTGCTGGCGGCCCTTGCTGGCCCTGCCTTGCCCTCCTCCTCCTCCTGCGTCTCCTCCGTGCGGCCGGTTGTAGTTGGTGTTCGTCTTCTTCTTGAAGTTGGAGTACTTGCAGTGCTATCAGGTCCCCCAGGGCCAACATAGCTAGTCGTGCCGGTAGCATTTCGGAGTGGGTGTGGTTGTGGGAGGAGACTGGGTGTGCAATTTATGTGTTTTCAGGCTGTATGGCCTCCACCTGTGGTGATTCATTCCACCTGTGCAAGCTGCTCTCCCCTTTGGGCGAGCACGTCCCACACACAACGCTGCAATTCGACGAATGGCATCTTGCTATTACAATCATGTATTTGTACCCGATGGCAGTGTAACATTGGTTGATATGTTCATTCGGCTATGGTCCCATTGTTTCACATACTATCTTTGCAGTCGCGAACAGACTTGTGAAGGGTCAGTGGAACGTAGTACTCGAGTAACGGTGGACCCTCATGCAACACTGTACCGAGGTTCAACGACGGGCGGGACGTCCCATTTGTGAGTGAAGGCAGTTGCCATTTTCACACACAGCCGCACTAGATGGATTAATTTGTGAATTCAAGCGGCCACAGATGCCTTTTCGACGTGATGTTGCAAATGAGGAATTCGAAGGGCGGCGCTTTCGGTTTTCAGCTAGCGGCGAGGAGATGCCCACAGGTCTGACTGCAAATATAACGTTCTATTGTTCAATGTCCTTGGGACAGGGGCCATGGCGAGGATGCAATGATTGATATGAATAGTTTGGGATGCGCAATAGCGACGTGGGCGATGAGGCCGGACGTTCCCAAATACATGTTACTTCACAACACTGGAATTACGGGCTGGGGCACAGTGGATTTTGCAGGCTGCATAACGCACAGACTCAATGGAAATTTCACATGTTATGTGAGTATGGAAACAGGCGTTTTCATTACGGGATGAGGGAATGATGTATGGATGCATGGACAGATGATTTGATACAGAGTTTGCCATGTACAGGGCTTCTTGGAATCTATCCGCCTCCCCTGCGCTATGTGATGCAGGGCTGCCATAGTGGGACCATCGTCTATCTGGCCTTGTTGAGCCCTCCCTGTCTCGACGCGCCTTCAGACACTTGTGTCTATGCACGTTACCAATCCCATCAGATGGATTCTGTTTTAACAGACGCATGCACAGGTACACTCGTTTGTGATAGTGTTTTCACCTCGATATAGATAGTTATGATTCGCAAGTGGTTTTTGGGTGGTGATGATCCTTTGGAGTGGGCTAGCATGCATATGGCTGTGGATTTGGTGTGATCATTGAAGTGAGTAATTCAAATGTAGTTCTGATGGCCATACTATTCTTTTTCATTTCATTTGGTTGACAGGTATCTCCTCCCCTTTTGCCACTGCCATCTGTATGCCACTCCTGCAGATGGATTTTACTCCCGACACCTGCTGCTTCGTGTTAATCAGTGGAGCAGCATTACGATCTTATGGGACGATCGCCAATGGGCCACATGCCCTTACGCAGTACTAGTGGCTAGGAGCAACATTTCGGCCTTTCAGCTGGACTAGTGCCTCCCTATTGGGACGGCCCTGCGGTTCTAAGCGCTTCCATGTTGCCTTTTCGTACGAGAATGTAGCCCCTGTGTACCATGAAGGAACAGGGCGTCACACAAGAAGTAGCTGGTCATTTATTGCGGATGCAGCCCACAATGGTGAAATGTATTTTGGAGTTCATGGCCTAATAGCTGTATGGGCTTGGAGAATTTGTTGTGCATTAAATTTCTATTCTGATATGAACCGTGTAGCGTTCTTCTTTGCAAGTGATGTGGCATGTTCCTATTTGGGGAGCGATGTATTGTGAGGAGATCTGCATTGGGTTCCAGCTTCGGGGTATAGTTGCGTGGTACTGTGCTGGGCGCGTTTGCCTACGAAGCCCAGTGAGGTCAGGGATAAGGGCTGCCATTATGACTGTTTTGATGATGTCATGCTCAGGGGCGGGGGATTAGCTTTTGTGTAACAGATGCCGGTCAGCCAGTTGGATTGGTGGAATGATGTGATTATCGGAATATTGCTGGTCACAGGTGCCTGTGTTTGCGTGCGTTTCTTGGTGGGAGACTGAGGTCATGTCCATTTGTATAGCTTCTGTATTCGTGCCATCTGTGCCCTGCAGCTCCCATTGGGCCCTCTTGAGATTCATTTGTTCGTTGGCAGGCATGGATGACTAGTACATTTCACTGGTTGCATTGTGTGACTTCATTGCACCTACGGGGGGTTGTACAATGTGGCCAGGGAGCGGTGTACAGGCACTCAGTAGGGCCGTTTACGGTTGGTTCGCAATGCCGTACTTCTCACCATGGCGGAATGGTACTTTCCGCCGTGCTTGATGGCGTTAGGTGCATGTCCGCTAGGGTCAGAATTCGCGTACCGTTGCGCCATGGTGGTAATTACGGTTTGGCATGGCGCGCGCGCGCGTACTTGGTGCAGTTAGCGTTGGCGTTCACTACGGTGTCGCTAATGGCATCGTACTTTGCGGTGACGGGTCATGATCGCACCGAGCGCTATTCGATGGCGGTATTGCATTTCCGCCATCGTTTTTCGATTTCCGCCACGGTCGTAATGAGGCCCATTGTCTTTTTTCCAGTGCATGTAGACCTCTCTGATTTGTCGGTGTCTGAGGTACTTGTACCGTCGTCACCGCCTGGTTTTACTTTTCCTCTCCGTCCCATAGTTTTTCCTCAGCCTCTTTCTCTTGTTTTTTTGTTGTTCCTTCCATCGATATCCAGAAGTCTCATTTCCTCTAAAAAATTTAATTTGCGTGATGGCTGTTCATTTTCACTACTAGTTGTTTCAATTTCAGAAGAGGATGCTGCACTAGGAGCTGGATTTTCAACAGTATTGGATTTGCGTGGGAGTTTCTGCTGCATAGTATCAAAATGACGTGCAAATGTGTACACACGCCCTTTTTCATAGTCCTCCTTGTCTCTAATAAACGTGCGTTGTTTTCTAAGTTTAATGTCATCTACAAATGATTTCAGGCCCTTTTTCATGCTCACACAAATTTGTTTGCCTTCTTTGCTAGGGATGATGGCCAACAATTTATCCTCCAATTCTTAAATCATTTGTAAGATTGTATGCCTGTCAGTGGGTGCATACTTGATCAAAATGTTTAAAAAAGTAACTGCACAGGTGTTGGTGGAATCACCCCATTCCTGTAGTATGGCCGGTCTTGATCTTCAAAGGAGGGTGTGGTTAAAATGCAAAGACCTCTCGGAATTCTCCCCACATGTAGCAAATGCTCCTCCTATATGTAGGCAACAGTAAAATAGATACATCACATGTGATATACATACATATATTATATGTCTTGCATGATATATATATTTGTGTGCTACACACACCACGCACAGGGTGCAATGGTGCAAATGATGGCTGGGGAAAGGAGCGCAGAGCAGATTAGATCAAAGCCCCCAGCTTTGCCGAACTGCTCAGCGAAGCTGGGGGCTTGTCAGGGCTGAGGCAGCCGTGTGGCATACTACTATCCGTGGCACTCCTCCACAACAGCTACCTGAACGATACAAAAAGGGTACCGTATGTGGGTGCCACTTTTTTGCCTTTGCAAAAGTGGGAGTATAGTGTCATGAGAATGGGCATGTAAAATCAAAGATTCCAAAAGTGCCGGTTGCTAGGTTCGTTTTCCGCCATCACTAGCAACCGGCACTCATATTCTGAAAGTGGCGCATTCATTCTGACTTACGAACAATACGTCACCTTCAGAATAGGTGTTAAGTACTGAAAGCATACATGCCAACCCTCCCGATTTAGGCGGGAGACTCCCGATTTTTTTGTGGAAAATAATGCTATTTTTCACGTTCTCCTGCCTAAAATAAATCTTTGCCCAATACATTCCTATGGGAAAATCTTTGTTTCCCGATTTTTCAGACGAAATCTCCCACACAGGTGGGTTGAAATGTTGGCATGTATGTGAAAGTGTAGCTAAGGCTTTCTGGGATGTTTTCGGTACTTAACACCTTCTTCAGAATCAGGCCCTAATAATAAGAAACCTGAATACTCATGCAGTTTTTACAGCAGACTATATGTTTACAGGGATCCCTTAAGGAGCCAAATTAAGGAGGTTTTCTGAGCAGCACTTTAGTTAAACTGCTATTATCATGCAATTTAACAAAAATGCTGCCGAGACTTGCAATCCGCCTGTTCATTCCCAAAACAGGCGGATTGCAGACAGCACAGTCGTGCTCCGCGCTGATGCCCATGCCCACTTCAGAATAAGCGTAGTGCCTGGGCGTCAGGAAAAGGCGCAGTGAAGCATGCTGTTTAGCATGCGCACTGTGCCTCGATGAGAATCGGGTCCACTGGTATGTTCAAAAATGCCATTTGCCAGTGATGTTACCAAAAAAATAGATGCTTAGGGAGGAGGCTGCAAATGACGCCATACGGATTGGCACTCGCTGCAGCGTTCTTCTGATGCATCGCCACTTCTAAAGGGTCATACAAAGCCATTTTGTTAAGTTGGACACCCTATACGGAGCTGATTCGACCTTGCATTGCTAAATCGTTCTGTTTGCACCTGTGAAGCACTTAAAGTCCAAGATGGCAGCCAGATTAAAATGCATCATGTTTGCCACTTGCAAGTTATGGTATCTAAAAGTAGCGCCATTTTAGACTATTATAAAATTCCGTGTGAAAAGCATGCACACGATACTACTCTCGAAAAACATAAACAATTTGCCCTGGTAAATCGCTAATTATTTTTTAAAATATATTTGTTGTTTTTTTTAACTATTTTTTTTTTACACAGAAAACTGCTTAGTTGAAACTTAATCTTGTAAGGCGGTCCTTCCAATTTTCAACGTCTTTCTTTTGTGTTTATGTCCACACGCTCATTGGCGATCATCAAAAAAGAATGGCAATTGCGTGGCCATCTGGATTGCAGGCAGAGGCTTGAAACGCAAACGTCAATACCAGTAAAAGTTCCTGTACTGGGATTGGTTGTTTACCGGCGGACTGCTCTGGCGTGTGCGAAAAGTTAGAGGACTCTAGCTGGAACTCTGAGCCTGTATTCAGGGTGACTGAGTGGGAGCGGCGCCGTTGCTCAACAGGTAAGCGTAACCTAAGACGTTGTTTTTTAAGATGTATCCTTCCCGCCCGTACCCCACAAACTTCAAGGACTCACCCTCTCAACTGGATTATCATTCTCCTTTAACTTCTTTCCATCGAATTCTAACCAAATCATACCTGCTTAGGACAGACAAAGTTTAGCAACAATGGCCCTAAATTGTTCTTCAGATGCCACTGTTTATGATCTCTCTTAGTCCAATGTTCCTATCGCGGTTGAGATATACAATTAAGCTACAACGCAATGTTCTAACATTATTAATCAGACCAACCAGGATATTGCGGCACTGATTTCCACGTTTTGCGGCAAGAAAAATAAAATATTCTGCCACACAAATATACATTTTGTAGCATGTATGCTTAATTAAAATAGTTAACTACTAAATTTACCTAACCCCATTTCTGGAACTTTTATTGTTTCTCTGGAATGAAAACAACCTCTCACAAGTTCCTTCATAAAAATAATGTGTGGGTTTGTGTCACCGGAAAAACTGAAATTGACATGGATTTGTTGGTCACGCTAAAAAGTGACTGTTGAGCAAAATCCTATATTGTACGCCTTTTTAGCAGCATTTAAAAATGTCGCTGCACATTTAAAAATTATACAATTTGCACATATTTTGTTGTGAGTGCAAAATGACTGTAAACTGGTTGGTTGGATTAATGGCCTGATGCCAGTAATCTGCATTATATCTTCAACTGAGCCATACGTTTTATTGTTGCTGCCCTACTTTATGTTTGAAGCATTCTGACAAGGAAGTGGTAATGTCCTGATTATTTGCTGGTAATCTTCGTTACACTGATGCCAACTCCTGATTATGCTGTTGAGTTTTATATATCACACTGCTGCTGTTTATATGGTCTCTGCACTTTTGAGACATGCATTCCGTCCACTGTTCCTCGCCCCAGTACTTACCTCTGACGCAGGACCTTCTTTTATTTGTTTTATCCCCTATAACTCCGCCTCTCAACCCACGTCACCCAGTCTAATTTTTCCTGCCTCCGAAAGGTTGGACTATTCTTTGTGCGGGACTCCGGGGAATGATGATTGCTGGCCCCCTGGTGTGGCTGTGTCGCAGGGCTTTCGGCTCCTTAAGGTGCAGCGTTGCTCCTGGGCCCTCTGTGGGGCTTGGGGTCACGGTTGAGTGGGAATGCCTCGCCTTGTTTTTTGCTGGGCTGGAGTCATGGCATCACGGCCTGTGTCCTGCAGGGCCCAGGTGGCGGTAGGGAAGTGGGGGCTTTGTGTCTGCAAATGCCTTTTGTTTCTCCTGCCGGTGCAGCCGAGCATTTTTACGCGGCATACCGGCTCCTTTGAAGTATTCTCCTGATGTTGCTTTCCGGAGGTGGGTGGGCTCTGCCTCTGGAGGTGCACTATGGAGGAATGGCCCATTCCCAAGGAGATGGATTGTTTGGTCTTGCCCATTGGTGGGAGTTCTCGTGGCCTGCCATTTTAAAATGTGTAGTTAGAAAGTTTGTGTTCTGTTTGTTGTCCGTGCACGCCATGGGTAAACATTCTGCAAACCTCAGGCCCCTTGTCCCCTCTTCTTCCTTGTCTTCCTCTGCCCCTTAACTGCACTGGAGGAGAAAGAAGACGTGCTTGGTCAAGTTTGGGACTGCATGGGGTTCTCGGAGCCCCTGGTTCCGGTGGAGGGGGCTGACTCTACTATTCGCCAGTATAGGCATACCCTAAGGATGGGGTTGCCATTGGTATCTGATATCTGGGATAAAATCCTTCGGGATTGGCGTGACCCAAAGAAGATTGCAATGCCCCGCTTTATGGCCAAGCTCTACCCATTGAAAGGGGGCGAGTCTTTGCTATCTGATCCAGTTGAGGTTGATGATATCCTCCAGCCTGGTGGGTCACTCCTCTATGTCGGCTCAGGAGACTGCTATCCGGGATCCGGTGAACCATAAGGTTAATTCCAGCCTGAAGAAGGTTCATGCTGGGGCACCTCCTGGCCCTCAGGGCGAATATGCACAGTTCCTACACAGCAGAAACTGTGGTCAGTGGTGTCAGAAAATTAAAAAAGGCTGTGGATGGGGGTTCTGATTGTGCCCCTTTGCTATCAGAGATGCAGAGACAGGTTGAACTTTTGTCCGATCTGGCATTTGATGGGGTGCGTGGCTCGGCCATGGCCATGGGGGCTGGTGTGTCGGCCCGGAGGCATGTGCATCTGCGGGATTGGAAAACGGAAGGTTCTCCGAAGGCGGCTGCTCTAAAACTTCCTTTTGATGGGTCCAAACTTTTTGGTGACTCACTTGAAGATAAAGTGCATACAAACGTATAGGGCTGACAAACACGCTGACAAATTGCAGCGCAAGCCTACCTCGACGACCAAGAAGTCTTCCTCTGGTGCGGTTGCTGGGACGGGGACCTCCATGCTCTTCATGTCCTTGTCCGCTACAGAAATCCTGACGGTTTGGACAGGCCAGAGGGGCGGGTGTCTCCAGCTATTTTTTTCCAGTATGGGACAGGTGGTGCTTGGATTCCTGAGTTCTGGACACCATTCGGAGAGGTTATCAAGTGAACTTCCTGTCTCCTCCTTTCCAGGTTTGCATGGTTCGAACTGTGGTTCCCAGATCACGGACCAAGAGGTTGGCCATTGAAACTGCTCTATCCGAGTTGTTGCTGAAGGCGGCCATTATGCCCATCCCTTTCCCGTTTCGAGGTCAAGGTTTCTACTTGCGGTTGTTAATGGTCCCCAAACCTTCATGGAAGTATCGCCTGATTTTTGGACCTCCAGGCCCTGACCTGCTTCGTCCGAAAGGAACGCTTCAAGATGGAGAGTTTGCAGAACTTTCTCCCAATGTTGTACAGGGGGAACTGGATGGTATCTCTGGATCTCCAGGATGCATATTACCACAAGGCTCTCCGCCCCTGTCATATGAAGTTCTTCGGTTTTGCAGTGTGATCAATGCATTTTCAGTTCCGAGTGCTCCCGTTTGGGTTGTGCTCAGCCCTCGGAGTGTTCACCAAGCTAGTGGCTCCCATGGTGGCACATTTGCACCTGGGGCATTCAGATTTTTCCCTACTGAAAACTGAGCTATTGATCATTGGATCCAAAACTCGTTTAAACAAATTAGACAAATGTTATGATTCCTTCAACATTGATGGGAATGTAATTGGAGTCTCGAGGGAAGTCGAAACCCTGGGTATCCACTTCGACTCATCTTTAGCCTCCTCCACAGCCTACACTAACAAACGTATCAATGCGTGTAAGCCCTTCTTATCTACCACCAGCTGTAATACATTAGCAAGAGCACTAATCCTCTCTAAGCTTGACTAGTGTAACACACTTTTCATCAGGACTTCCGTGCGGAACATAAACAAACTCCAAGTTCTGCAAAACAATGCTTTAAGATCGGCCCTAAATATACCGCGTTCCAGTCACATTTCCTCCTTCTGAAGAGAGGCTCATTGGTTACACATTCGTCACAGAATTACAATCCGGGCGCTTGTCGTCACCCATAAGTGCCTAGCCAACACGCCCCCACCTACTTGACAGCCAAATTCTCGAGATATCAGACCCATAGACTCACCAGATCCAACTCACAATCCCTAAATTCAATCTAAAACAGCAGGAGGGTCCAGCTTCCCAGTGCTAGCGGCCAAACGCTGGAACTCCCTCCCCTCCGACATTAGAGCTGAGCCTGCATTCTGGACCTTCAGAGCCAAAACCAAAGCATGGCTCCTCAGCTCAAACGACTCGTGAGCATGATTAAACTCCAACACTGAGTGCGCACGCACTTAGTCTGTGCGGAGCTACTTCCTTGTAAATGCAACTATAAAGTAATTGTAAATGTAAATATAACTCAGGTTTATGCTACTCCCTGCTGTAAATTCATCTGTTCGTATAGCAGCTTGCTCATGTTTATAAGGTGATCTGTAACACACCTCCTCCCCTGCTTTGCAGTGTCTGTGTACTATCTCTGTAACCATCTACCTAAGTATAAGCGCCCAGATAGCCTTGGGTGTGGTGCGCTATACAAGTAAATAAACTAAACTGAATTACCTGGACGATTGGTTGGTCAAGGCGGCCCTCTGGTGGACAGTCGTGACCCATCTCCAGTTGGTCTGCCAGGCATTGCGGGACTGGGGGTTTCTGGTGAACTGGCAGAAGTCTCAGCTGGAGCCCTCTCAGGATCTAGTTTTCATTGGGGTTCAGATTTGCAGCAGGATTGGGAGAGTGTTTCTGTCCCAGGAGAGGGTCCATCGCTTGCTGACTATTCTGGGCAGGATTCTCAGGAGGCAGTATGTCTCGGCTCACCTATTGCACAAGTTGCAGGGACACATGGCATCTTGCATGTTTCTGGTTCATTGGGCGCGTCTTCATTTACATCCTCTGGTGTCGTATCTTCTCTCCCACTGGCTCTGGACATCTGGAGCTTACGAGGCTTTGATCCCGGTGTCCCCGGCTCTGAGGGTCTCCCTGCTGTGGTGGTTGCGGGTTCCGAATCTCCCGCCAGGGGTGTCCCTGGTGCTTCCTCCTGTGACCACTCTTACTACAGACGCCAGCGGAGGAGGTTGGGGGTCTTCTCGGCTCAGGGGTTGTGGGATCTGGCGGGGAGCCGTCGATGATCCAATTGGACAGAGTTGTGTGGCATTCTCCGGGCTCTGGTGTACTTTAAGGTGTTTCTGGAAAGCTGGGCGGTTTTGGTCTGGACAGACAATATAACGGCCTTGGCATATGTCAATCGCCAGGGGGTTCCAGCCGCTCCTTGAATGCTCTGGTTGCTCTGATAGGTTCTTGGGGGGTGGGGGTGGTGGTGGAGGGGGAGAATCTCCTCTGGTGTCCCTGGTTGCCTCACATGTCAAGGGGGTGGACAGTGTTAGAGCAGATCTTCTCAGCTGCCGGTTTCCCTCCTCTGTGGAACTGGTGGAACTGGTTCTATCGGACTGGGTCTTTGTGGAGATGTGTCAGATTTGGGTCCCCCGTTCTAGATATGTTTGCCTCTCCGACCTCGTCAAGGGTTCCCCTCTTTTGTTCATGGTTTCAGGCAGAGAGGGTTTGGGGGGGGTGGATGCCCTCTCGGTTCATTGGCCTCAGGGTCTCCTTTATGCTTTCCCGCCTCTTCCCATTCTTCCCCTGGGTGGTTCAGCGCATCAGAGTGTCCAGGTCGACTGTGTTGTTCGTCGTTCTGTTCTGCCCCTGCCAGAGTTGGTACCCCTCTCTGTTGGAGCTTCAGTCCCAGGAGCCTTGGCTGGTTACGTGTGGCCTTGTCCCCTGCGGGGGTGGGGTCTGGGGTTTGGAGTCCGACGGATTCAATGGGTAGTATGGCTATTGCATGGTCTAGGTTGATGTCTCGGGGGGGTGGGGGGGTTTCAGGTCCTGTTAAGTCTATCATGAATGCTCGTAGACCCTCTACTCTGAAGGCGTATGGCAGGCATTGGGGCCATATCCAGGACTGGTGTGGGCAATCTGGGATCCCTCCCCTGAGATCTGGTCTGCCCGCTATTCTCCGATTCCTCCAGGAGGAGTTTGACAAAAGCCTGGCACTCTCCACGTTTTGCTTTCAATGGGCTTCCATAAAATTCCTCTTGGGAGACTCTGATGGTCACCTGGATGGGGAGGTGTTGGTGGGGGAAGTTTCTCCAAGGTCTTTCTTGTTCCCGTCCTTGTACTTATAAAGGCCCCCCCCCCGCCCCCTATTGGGATCTCTCTCTTGTCTTGCGGTTCCTTCAATGGCCTCCTTTTGAGCCCATTTCTGAGATTGACATTAAACACTCTGAAGACTGTCTTTCTGATCGCTATCACTTCTGCCCGTAGGCTGTGGGAGATTGGGGCTCTATTGTGTCGTTTCCCCCCCCCCCCCCTACCCCTTTCCTGAGGGTGCTGCCGGACTTGGTGGTGTTGATGTGTGATCCGAAGTTCCTCCCTAAAGTTGTCTGTTGGAGTATTTGGCTAGGACTGCCCCTTTCAAACAATCTGATAGTTTGCTGATTACTTTTGGCCCTGCTGGTGCTGGTCGCAAGTCCTCAGTGGTTTCCATCAACTGATGGATCTGTGTTGTTGTCTCTATGATCTATGTGACTTCTGGGCTGCCTGTACCTGCGTACATTCAGGGGCGGTCCACTAAGGATTTGGTGGCTTCCTGGGTCATTGCAAGGTGGGTTCTCAAAGGGGGGTTCTCTACAGGAGATTTGTAGGGCTGACACCTGGGCAGATGAAAACGCTTTCATCAACCACTATCGGTTGAGTGTCTCCCACTCGGGGGTTGGTTCCTTCGTAGTTGGGGTTTTGTCAGTGGGGATATGAATTAAGAGTTATTAAAGGTGTGTGTTTTTCTGCACTGTTTTTGGCTCGTGTCTCATTGGGACCTTTTCCTCGTTGCTGCTATGGTATGCCTCATGAGGTAAGTACTGGGGCGAGGAAGAGTGGACATGGAGGTAATGCTCTGATTACTAACCGGTAATCTTCATTACTCCTGGTCATACTCTTCCTCGTCACAGTATGTTATGTTTATTGAATTTATATAGCGCTTTAAGCCAAAGAGCTTTACAATATAACAGGTAAAGTGAGAGAAGCATATTTACAAACATGAACAGGTCATTAAAACAAGAAGTAGAACTATTTACAAGGGGGGGAGGGTAGAGGAGGGGGTAGGTAAAGGGAGTGACGGTGTAGGATTTGAGGTAGGGGTAGGGGAAGGGACAGGGGGGTAGTGATCTGGTGTCCTCATTGCCCTTAAGTAGTATCTGTTAACAATTTAAGGTCAGAGGGGAAGGAGAAAGGATGGGGGGGAGCGGAGGGGGGGCAAGAGTAGGTGGGGAGGGGTAGGGAAGGGAAGTCAGGGGGGGAGTCAAGAAAATGGGCTTTCAGGGAGTGGCGGAAGGATGAGTAGGTAGGGGTAGAGCGGATGCAGGGAAGGTCCCATGCTCCGGGTTGGTTATGTAAACTGGGTGATGTGGGTTGAGGGGAGGAGTTATAGGGGATACAAGAAATAAAAGAAGGATCTGTAGGTGGCAGGGGCCCCATGAGATAAGTACTGTTACGAGGAAGCGTAGGACTAGGATTAATGAAGATTACCGGTAAGTAATTGGAGCATTACAATTGAGTGGTTTTGGTTATAAGGAGCCGTGCGAGATTGCTTTGCTCTGTAGCTGCAGACCAGGTGGAACCAGCCAGTTTATGGCTGGGGCATAACATTGGATTGGGCACAGAAGAATAAATGGCATTTTATTCCTTTTTGACACTTTTAGTTTGGGCTATTAGGTGACGCTGTCATACCAGGCCTGCCTTCATTCACTTGATTTATAAGCCCTCTGCGTGTCCTTTACTTGAATCATGTTAAAAACAATCATTGGCAAAGTATACATTTTTGGCTTGTGCATATGTTTTAAGCTTTTGTCAGGTACTGCTATTAAAGGCCCAGGTACTCGCACCATTTTGCACCTGCTAACAACAATGGGTAGTTAATACCACTAAGTCTTTGCCTGGCAAGTGCCTTTCCCATGCCTACACAAAAGCCCAGACTGTTTTAGTAGAACCCAAAGGGTAGCATTTTGGCAAAATGTGTTATAAATTGTGCGTTTGAAGTTCAGTAACACTTTTGAAAAGTACCAGCTGCACAGTGAAGTAACTCATCAGACTGGCCCCCTTTCACCACAAAAACTGCCCAACAGTGGCATGTTGCGCATGAACTTCAGGCATTGCCCTATAGGCCAGTTCGAGCCTGGAATCAGCTCTGTGTGTTGGTATGTTTTTAGGTGAGTTGTGGTCGGGGCAATTCAGATATGTGTAACCATAAGGGAGTCCCACGTGTAGGTATCTTGTTACTAGAAAGGAAATGCTGAGGGATATACGTGCCTACATGGTGGGACAGCTGTAGAGTTCAGGTGGTCTTAATGTGTGCAAGGGAGTGAGGTACTTGTAGCAGTTGCCTGCATTGTGTGAGTGGTTAGTCGGTATATAGTATAAAATGGAAAGTAAAATGGTGAGCAGGTTAGCGAGGGTCACAACGAATCAAGCCATGTAGATAGGTATAATCTTGAGGCCAAACTGGGAATCTGCTAATATAAATTCAATCAAGTAATGTATGCAAAACGAACTGTTATATTCTCTGGTACAAATTTCAGATTCACAACCAAGACTTTGTTCACCTAAAAAGAGCATTGAAAAATCTGAAACTTCTCGGCCATCCATCCCTTATTATTATCATCCTTTGCACTTCCCTTAAAACAAAACGAGGAGTATCTTTTCCCATCTTTTCTTTACACAAATCTTTAAATTCATCTCTTACAACCTGCTCGTAAGCTTGAGACCTCTTAAATTAACCTGCTCGTAAGCTTGAGACCTCTTAAATTAAACTATCTGAAACAGATTGGTTAAGTCCAAACCAAACACCTCTAATTATTATGTAGACACAGCCACAGGGCTTGTGCCTAATCGCATGTTTGGTGACACGTGGTCACCCACGTCACAGCGCCAGTAAAGGGCAAAGTGGCTTCCCTCTCAATTGTTTTCAGCAGAGAGAACATCAAAGAGCACCGACGCATCAGCTTCAACGGGGTGACAATCAAGTGGGAGAGAAGCAGCTGCTACCTGACTTTTGACCCTGGACAGCAAACTCAACTGGCAAAGTCATATTGTGAAGACTCGGCAGAAGGCATCAGGAAAGCTTGCGGCACTGTACCCACTCCTGAAGACCAAGTCCATGCCCCTTCGGACAAAGATCAGCCTCTAGACCTACCCTGGCGTATGCCTCCCAGCAGCTTGCCAGGAGCGACACCGGATGAGTCTTCAGAAAGTCCAGAAACAAGGCCCTGCAAATAGCGACTGGAGATCCACTCTTCACAAGGACAGCTGACCTTCACAGAGAAATGGACATCGAGATGTTGGACGAATATCTAGCAAAGCTGAGCAAGAACTGCATAGGAACACAAACCCTCTGATCAGGAGACTAACTGCCACCACTACAAACCCTTTTGACCGCTACCCACAGCCCATCACGGCAAAGACCCAGTGAAACCAGCCTTATTGTGACACGTCCACACAGACAAGGAAGAAATCGAACCCACGACTACACACTTAAACAAGCCTCGGTATCCCCGCTGATGGATAAAATATGTCAGCAAGAAGAAGAAAGTAGCGTGCTTGGCAGTCGGTCCTTCGACTCCTGCTTCATTGCAGAACTGTGCTGCTGCGCGCTATCACGGGCGCAGGGGGCCTGCTTCACATGGCCCTGCACTACAGGGTGCCGGCAACCCCGGCCCCCTGCAAATCAGGTTACTGCCGAGCCTCACGGCCCTGCTATGTGGCCATGAGCGGATCCTGCGCTGGGCCATGCCCCCGCACTCATCACTGTTGCCTGTGGTGCCTGTGTCTTTAACAGACCTACGCATTGCAGTGACGCAACTCTGCCGTGTGTGGGTGAATAAAGGGGACATGTCACGTGAGCGCCAGAGCAACCGTGCAGCCCAGACAAACAACAGTGTGTTGTGTGTGCTCTGTTGGCTGGGGTGGACTTGCGGCGCAGCGAAGGGCCTGCATGCACTGTAGGCCACTGCTCAACATCGGCGAGGAGAACGCATCTAGTTACACGTGCGATCAAAGCAGCGGTGAGATCCAAGCCGAACGTTGATGAACACACTTCTCTCATACTGTGGGGTCAGCGCCGGTAACGTGGTCGGCCGCCATTTTGTGCCATTTGGTGAGGGAGGTTGCGGCTCCTCTGTGGAGTGCTCTTACACCTCCCACACACAATTTGTGGGAATCCCCACTGTGGTGTGGGGTAGGACATGTGAAACAGTGGCCCTAGAACCTCATACAAGTTAGTGGTTCGGGACCAACAAAAAAGAATAAAAGAAAGAGAACAGTGAAGAAAGGACAAATGGTGTTGAGGGAGTGAGAGGTGGTGTCCCTGTTTTTACGCTTTGGACACCTATCCCAAGTGTGGCTAAGCAGATGGTGGGTGTTGGTGGGAGAGGTGCTCACACACCTGTTAGCACGCTCAATTTTTTACAGCGGGAGTTGCGGCCCTTGATATTTGTTTGGGTGCTCGTGCGCTCACCACCATGTCGAATGACCAGCAAGCAGGAGGGGCCCCTGTTGCAGGAGCGCCAGCAGCGTACGGTGGTGCTTCAAGTCTGCGCAAGCAGGGGACATTAACACAATGTCAGAATTTGATGTGTCGGGAGCCCTGTCGAGCCTGGGCCCGAGGTGGAAGTCATGGATTAACCGCATGGACATATACTTCAAGGCCACAGGTGAGACAGATGAGGAGAGCAAGGTAGCCCCGCTCTTATACTCTGGTGGACCCTCTAGTAAACCAGCCAGACCCGGTTTTACAGGACTACAATCTCTTTAAGGCCCTGATACAACAAACCTTTGTGCGAACAGAGAGTACATACTTGGCCTCGGAGGACCTCCTTGACATCCGTCAGGGGAATTCTGATCTACTGACATACATCACCACTTTCAAACAGGTGGCAGCGGAGGCAGGTTGGCAGGAACAGGCTCAGTATGCCATAGTCCGGGGAGGTTTAAGGGAGGAATTGAAGGATGAATTGGCCCGAATAGAAAGACCGGTGTCTTTCACCGAACTCCTGACAGCTACCCTCCGAATTGACTTCAGAATGACGGAAAGACGTCAAGAAAGGAAGAAGACCAGGCTAAGTGTACCCCCTCTCGTGGAGACTCGCTCACCTGCATCTGTACCCTTCCAAAGGACAACTAAAGAAGAACCCATGCAGATTGGAACCACCAGAGCCCCGCTCACACCAGAAGAAAGGAAGCGGTGCAGGGAAGGTTCCTTGTGTATGTACTGCGGATCTTCATTACATCTATTAAGAGATTGTCCGGAAGTACCACCCAGAAGGTCGGGAAACGCTCGCCCTCGGTAAACATTGGGACGCATTACCGAGGGGCTGCTCTTAGTCCCTACGCGCCTCTTTCTGTATCCTCTACAGAAACGACTGAGGACTCCCGGTTGATGGTGCTCACTGTTTCTCTCAGAGTAGGCCCCAAGGAAGTAACCACATTAGCCCTACTCGACTGTGGAGCAGCGGGGAACTTCATGGATACCCATTGGGCTGAACGACATGGAGTCAAGAGGATGGAGTCAAGAGGATAGCCAAACGAGAAGATCAAAAAGTGGAAGGTGTTGATGGCGAACCTTTTGAGCTCGGGTTTGATCACTCACACCACTGAAGCACTTACTTTCGGTGTGTTGTTGGATGGACAAAGTATCACATTCGATATCATCAGGGCTGCTCACTTCCCTCTTATCCTGGGTATCTGTTGGCTACGCAGACACAACCCTAGTATTGACTGGTCTAAAAACTTACTTAGTTTTAAGTCCTCACTATGCAAATCGGAATGCTTGCCTGAACCAAGATTCAAGACCGTCAAGACCACAAATAGCTGCAAAGTGAGAACAGTGCACTGTCTCCCACACTACCTGAAGGAGTTCAATGAAGTGGCAACTGAAAAGATACCCATCGAGCTCCCTCCACACCGGCCTGAAGACTGTTGCATTGATCTCACCCCAGGTGCATTGGTACCCTTCGGTAGGATGTTTCCACTGTCATTAGAAGAAAAACAATACCTCCGAACGTACCTGGACAGCAACATGGAGAACAGGCTCATAAGGCCTTCCAAGTCCCCTGCAGGGGCATCCCTGTTCTTCATCTCAAAAAAGGACTCAAAGGAGTTGAGGCCGTGTATAGATTATCGCGGTCTAAACAAGGTTACCATAAAAGACCGGTATCCTATGCCATTGATAACCGATATCCTACAAGCTGTACACGGTGCTACCATCTTTACTAAACTCGACCTGAGGAATGCTTATCACCTACTCTGGGTGCAGAAAGGAGACGAATGGAAGACAGCATTCCGGACTCCTATCGGACTTTTTCAATACCAGGTAATGCCATTCGGGTTGGTAAACGCCCCGTCGGTATTCCAACGATTTATGGACAGACTATTCTCCGATCTCCTGTGCCAAACCACATTGGTTTATTTAGATGACATTCTGATATACTCTCGCACACCTGAAGACCATGTGGAACATGTCTGGGAAGTATTCAGAAGGCTACAGAGAAATCAGTTGTCTGTTAAGCTCGCCAAATGTGTGTTTTCAGCCTCCTCCATTCCTTATTTAGGATACATTCTGTCAGACCACAGTATCTCCATGGATCCTAACAAGGTGTCTTCCATCATTGACCGGCCCTCACCCACCTCAGTTAAAGAGATACAGAAGTTCCTGGGGTTAGCAAACTTCTACCGGAGATTCATCCCTAATTTCTCTCAAAAGATATTACCCATCACCTCGCTCTTAAAGAAGTCTGCAACTCCATTCAAATGGACAGTGGAGGCGGAAGACAGTTTTGGAAATCTTAAGGAAGCCTTCTGTTCAGCACCCATTTTACAACAACCAAACCAACATCTACCTTTCGTTCTAGAGACGGACGCTTCTTCAGCCGCAATAGGGGCGGTGCTTATTCAAGAGATCCAGGGTACAGAACATCCAGTGGCTTATTTCTCGAAGACCCTAAACTCCAGTCAAAGGAACTACTCGGTCATTGAGCGAGAGCTTCTAGCCATGAAAGCGGCCTGTGTAGAATGGCGCCATCTGCTTCAAGGAGGAAGATTTCCGTTCACCATAAGGACCGATCATAAGAACTTACAGGTTCTCAAACAGTGCTACAATACTCGACAGGCCCGATGCGCTCACTTCTTCGCCCAATTCGAATTCCATATAACCTACATCCCTGGCAAAACGAATGTTGTAGCCAACTCTCTTTCCCGCCGGAGTGATTACCTGCCAGAGTCGGAGACGCATCTTGAACGGATGTTTCCTCAGTCCAGGACTATTGGAATTGTTTCTAAATTCCTTCAGCAGGTACAGGAGGATTCAGGAGGTCGTTTTGAAGTTGAAAGACACTCTCTAAAGATCTGACCTATGAAATCGGGAACGGCCTTTACCTTGTAGGAGGAAAGCTTTATCTTCCCACTCCGGCTTTTCGTAAGACCGCACTTGTCTGGTGTCATGATTCCAAACTAGGAGGACACAGGGGAGTGGCTGGAACCCACGACTATCTTCAAAGACATTTCTACTGGCCTACAATGAGAAGGGATGTAGAGCAGTACGTTCAGTCATGTATCATCTGTCTGAGGAGTAAGTCATCCCGTAAACGACCAATTGGTTTACTGGAACCAAATGCTGTACCCAAGTGTCCCTGGAGCACGATTTCTACTGATTTCATAGTAGATTTACCCCCGTCTGAAGGATGCACCTGTGTCATTGTGGTAGTGGATTCATTTACCAAACTGGCTCACTTCTCCCCATTGCCTGGCGTTCCTACTGCTGCCAAGATGGCGGAAGTGTTTCTTCAAGATATATTCCGAATACACGGTTTACCTAACAAAATAATTTCGGACCGGGGTAGTCAGTACACCTCCCGGTTCTGTATCAGACTAGGTATCGAAAGAGCTCTCACCTCTGGATTCCATCCACAATCCAATGGGCAAACTGAACGCTTGAACGGAACCCTGGAACAGTACTTAAGGTGCTTTATCAACTCCCAACAAGACAACTGGTGCACGCTACTCCCTCTAGCTGAATTCTCTTAATATAACTCCACACATGCCGCTCTGGGGTTCAGTCCTTTTTTTGGTACCTATGGTTTTCACCCTCGCTCCATTCTTCCTGTCTCTGACCTCTCTACTAACGTACCATCAGTAGATTCTTCCCTCTCCCTCCTTAGAGAGACACACAAGAAGGTAGAGGAAGGCCTTAAGTCAGCCCAAGCCCGGTATTGCATTCAAGCCAACAAACATCGTAGACCTGTACCAGGATGGGATGTGGGTACCCAAGTCATGCTCTCCACTAGATATTTACCTCGTTGGGTACATCCCTCCAAGTTATCTCCCAAGTTTCTAGGGCCATATGAGATCATACAGAAAATCAATCCTGTGGCTTTTTCGCTTAAAGCTACCCAGCAACCTAAAGAGGGTCCACCCTGTTTTCCATGCTTCCCAACTCAAGTCATTTCATGCTGACACATGGGAACGACAGGTTAGACAGGCCCCTGTTCCTCGGGATTCCACTCGAGCTGAATATGAGGTCGCCCAACTCTGTGACTCCAGGTATCATAAGGGCAGGCTGGAATATTTGGTTAAGTGGAAGGGCTGCCCTTCCTCAGAGAACTCTTGGGAACCCATCACACACATTAATGCACCTGTCCTACTTCGCAAGTACCATTTCTTTCATCCAGGGAAACCAGGGGGAGGAGCTTATAGGAGGGGGCATACTGTCATACCGCCGAGCTCCTGGCGTCTATGGAGCCGCTGGCGACGCGGAACTTGGCTCCGTTCGCTTCGGCCACGCCCCCTGTTTCCTGGTTTCCCCTTCCCGGATTCTTATTGGTTGGGCGCTCCGCGGCGCGGCCCGGTGTTTTAACCGGCCACTTCCGGTTCACAGATGCGTCGCAACGCTTCCGGTTTCGTCCGTTGGCTGAGTTGCTTGCTGCCTGTGAATTTCCGTGTCTCTCGTTTTTCTGCTGGTCGGGTCCTCGTACCCTGTCCGGTCCCTTCTGTTCTTCGTTCCTCCTTCCGCTAGTCCTATCGTCCTTCCTCTCTCTCCCTTGGTTTTACTTTCTTTCACCCGTCTCCCTTGCCCTCCTTCCAACTTGCTTACCCTCCCCCTTCCCATCTTCACTTACCGTCCTTTTCTCCTCTTGTCTGTTTCAGCTCCTTCTGCTCTTCCTTGCCTACCTTCAGTATTGCTTGCTGTGACCTCCCGTGTACCAGACTCCGGCCTGTTCTCCTGGACTGCCTTTGCTTGCTGTATTAGTCACTTCCACTCCTAGCCTGTGTACCAGATCCTCGGACCGCTCACTGGACTGCCTGAGTTCTGGTGTATTCACTTCTCGTGTTGCCTCCAGACACTTCCACCAGCTCGTACCTTTCAAGTATTCCTGGTTCCACGCCTACAAGACACCCAACTATAATACAGGGGTTTTTTGTGCCTAAGGGCTTTTTCCCCTCTTGGTCGATCCCGGGGGTGGGGCCCCCTGGTCTCCCCTCTTGGGAGGGGCACGGTGGCTTCCTTCCGGGGTCGTCCCTATCTTCATAAAAAAAAAGGTGTCAGCCCAAAGAAAAGAAGGGTTCTTGGAAGGAAGAAGAAGGTGAGGAGTCGGGGGAGGGGGAGATTTCAGAAACTACACTTTCGGAAGAAGATATCACCGAACCCGGTGACAGGGAGGCTGCTAGCATGGTTATATAAAAAAACACAAAGACCAACGATCACAGCAATAAAGTGGGAAGAATGGACAGATACTTGATACCCAAGACGGCGTGAACAGGGGGTTCCTTGAGTTCTGTCAACAACTGTATGGAAACATTGAAGGGGGGGAGGAATGGAGTTTGATGATGGAAGCATTAGAGGATATTGGCTTACCTAAACTTGAGTACTGAAGAGAGAACCTAGAGGCCCCAATCACATTAGAGGAACTAGAAGCAGTAATTAAGCTATTACCTACTAGTAAGGCCCCGGGAACAGACGGACTCCCCAGTGAGTTCTACAAAACGTGTAACATGGAAGTGCTCCCCCCGCTACTGGCAATGTTGAATGAAGCGTTAAAAATGGGGATATTGCCAGAATCCCTGAGAGAGGCAACTATTATCCCGCTTCACAAACCTAACAAGCGGAGCATGGACTGCGGGTCCTATGACCGCTATCCATGCTGAACCAGGACATCAAGATACTCGCGGCTGTGTTGGCAAATGGACTGAGATAGGTTATTAACAAACTTATACATCCTGACCAGACCGGATATGTTCCGCACAGAAGCATATCTGACAGTCTCAGAAGGCTCCACCGTGTCCTAGAGCAAACGGAAGGGGACTCGCAAGAAGTTGCAATTGTCTCATTAGATGAGATGAAGGCTTTCGATTCTGTTGAATGGCCTTGGCTGATGGCAGCCCTAAAAGAATATGGAATAGGGCCCGGGTACCGGAAGTGGGTGAAACTACTGTACAGTACGACACTAGCCAGAATCAAGATGGGAGCAATCATTTCAGAGAGGTGGTAACTAGTAGGTCCACCAGAGCTGCCCTTGGTCCCCAATACTGTTTATCCTCGCACTAGAACCCGTAGCGATATATCTGAGGCAACAGTACAAGGAGGTGGGAAACGACACGCAAGGAGGGCCACATTTAATATCAATGTATGCCGACGATGTGCTGTTATACTTGAGGTATCCGGAGGAAAACCTGCAATATAGCTTAGAAGTAATGGAGCGATTTGCGTTGCTATCTGCCATTACAGTTAATCCTAAGAAGTTGTGTATATTCCCCTTGGGGAGATATAAAGGGATTCCGCGAGAAAACCTACCAGTATTACAAATGCCTTGGGAGACTAGAACCTTTTAGATACCTGGAGATTGATATCTATCACACGGTGGAGGCTGAATAGAAGCATAACACAGAGAAGGCACTGGCAAACATTGAGAATAGCATGAGATTCTGGGCTAAGCTCCCTCTGGCCATGGTAGGGAGGGTGGCACAGAGGGTGGCACTGTTGAAGATGGTAGTATTGCCGAGGGCGTTACATTTTTTGGGAATATACCATGCATGATACCCAAGCAATTCTTTGTTAAACTTCAGAGCATATGTACAGGGTTCATATGGCACAATGCCAGGAATACAATAGCCCTGTGGCTGGCAACTGCAGAATATGTATGAAGGGGGCATAAAATTGCCCAACTTTGAGGTCTATTATCTGGCCAGCCAATTATATGTGGTTAATGCAAGACTCCACATCGGAGTCCAGATTGTTGAGGTCTGAATGTGCTCCGTTCTTTTTGAAAGAATGGATATGGCTGCCAAAACCAGAACTAAAAGGATGCACAAGGACGTTAGAACTGGGATGGAAGATGTGGCGTAAGGCTTGCCAGACCATGGAGAACTCGACCCTGTGTTCTCTGCAAGTGCCGCTAGTGGCATTGACCGAATGGACGAACAACTGAGGAAGACTATTCGTATGCATTGGGAACAGGTGGGCATTGCAACGCTGGGAGATGTATGGCAAGATGTGAAGTTAATGGAATTTAACGTACTGGTAGAAGAAACATGTCTACACTTAGGGCAGTACATTACCTACACCAGATTGGTACGGCGGGTGAAAGAGACATGGTCCGAAAAAGACCAACCTGACACGGCCATAGAACCAATTTATGATCTCTCAGAGGGGGGGGGGGGGCACGAGGTCTCTCAAATCTATGAACTGCTGATGTCCAGGGTGGGAACGGGACTTGGAAGAGGAAGCCGGGGAACCCATTAATGATGGGTTTTGGGCGGGGGTCCAGAGATAACTTAAAGTGTCTAGGAACGCGAGCCTGCAACAGATCCAGCTATGTTACCCACAGGACGTACATGGCCCCCCCTCCCCCTACTGGGGAGAAGTCGCTGACTGCTTAACCGAGAAGGGGATCACGCTAGATGTGGAATCTGTGTGGGCATGCATGGTAGTTTTTTAGACCACGCAAACTGAAACACATGAGTAAACTAAAGGATTTGGCCTACCTACTTGCCAAGGGCAGAATTGCCATGGGTTGGAAAGCAAACAGGCCAAAGGTAGAAGTCTGGTGGCACGAACTCAAGAAATGGGCAGAAGTGGAAATGGTGGTATGTAATGAAACGTGCAATAGGGGGGTGGGGGGAATGAGGCAGCGGAAACTCTGATGGCCTAGAGACACTTAGTGGCCACACTGTCTGGGTCCACACAGGCCTGCCTAAGTGAACATGATTCCTCCGGGAATATTGAGGGGGAGGTACCCCTAGAGGAAACGTCAGAGGGCGAAGTGGAGTAGGCTCGAGTTAAGGGGGAGGGTAATGGGGAGGCAGTGGACGTTTCACGATACTATATGATGCTTGAAGTTATGATGCTTGAAGTTATATGACATGCACTGTTGGGTTTGTTTTTGTTGATTGGTTGGTGTAAAAACTAATACATTAAAAATATATATATATATTGTATCTAGCTTTAAAACATAACAATGACTGCAAGATCTGTCTTATTAATTTAGAATGAGTGACGTAGGTCAAAATCAGTTGTACCTCATTCTCGGTTTCAGGCTCCTTTATGGCCATGGACGAGATTAACAAAGAGTCTCTATTTTGGTTATGAGCTTTTAGATATACTCGTTCAATAATTCTGTTTGCATACTGGTGATGTTTGAAGCTAATTGCAGTAACCTTACTTTCTGATTTAAAGGAATCGAGGGTGGAACAATTACATTGTATTCTAATAAATTCCCCATAGGGGTCAGACCATCATCTGATTTTATTTTTTTGGGACTTATTTCTTCCTAATGCTCCCGATCAGGTGGATGGTAATCGGAGGCTAATCCAGAAATGTAGGCTAAGGAATCTTACATTGTGTGTCGCAGAGACCGAGGGTCCTCCCGAGTTACTGACCAAGGCGGGAGGAGCAGCAGATGCTGTGGTATCGCCCTGGCTCCAGGAACAAAAGAAATGACCGAGAACAACACAGCCGATGAGTTGGGGGGACCGATGTCAGACCGGTCTGTGTTGAAGTCAAGGTTGCAAGCAGCAACAATGTAAAAAAGAGCGCCCGAACAAATGTTTTTAAACGTGTGTGATAAAAGACACAACTTCTGGTGAATATTTGAACATTAAAGGGAAAGATGCAATACTGTTGACAGTGGTCCGGCACTGTGAACGTGCTCAGTCGAAGGTCTCTGTACGGTATCCTGACAAGAGTAGTAGAAGATTGATGTGAAGTGAATCAAAGTGGTCCTGCGACGGTTTGTTTAAGCAAAACCCATCGCACATTCAAAAGTCTTTGGTTCCGGTGTCAAAAGGGATCTGAGCCCGGCTGAGGGGGATCCATGGTCGAGCTCGAAGGAGGGAGAGAAGTCTTGAATTTGTGAAGTGAATACCCTGACAAAGGAAAGTAATTTTTGTGTTTTTTGTTTGGTACATCAGGCTCTCTGTTACGCTCACCTGGTATCCAAAGGGGGCACCATACAATACTGGATGGAGGTCTAAGCGCTATCCTGGACTCCTCTCTGCTTGGTTATGTGGCAGATGTTGGGTAGCACCTTAGGTTTTTGTGCGTTGAACTCTCTGTCCTGCGTATCTGTGCAGGGGCGCGTGGTTGGTGCGGGCGTTCCGTGGACCTAGTTGCTTCACTGGTCCGTGTGCCCTTATGTCGGGTCCAGACCGGCTGTGGCTCTGACTCTGCTTGTTGTCTTCCAGGTGAGTTATGTCTTTTCCGCCTTTATTCTGTCTTTTTTTCCCTCCATTTTCTGTCTTCTCTGCGTCTTGCTCCACTACGCTGTTCCCTAACAATGTCTTTTTGTTTTCACAGGTATGGTTGCGATCTCTAAGTTGCCACGCCGATAGCGAAGACCACAGTGAGTTATTGATGCGCGGAGCGCTGCGCTGTTTATTGGTGTCAATTGCTAACCTGTGTTCTCTTCTCTTTGTACAGGTTGCGGTGATGATCCAGAGTGATGAGTGATCGAAGCGCTGCTTGCCCAGGTAAGTGCTTTGTTAATGCTGACCTTGTTCCTTCTCCCTTGCAGGTTGCGGTGAAACCCGGAGATGGGCGAGGTAAGAGAAGCGCAGGGTGCTACCAGGACTCGCTGCTTGCCTAGGTAAGAATTGTTATTACTGCTGTCCTTGTTTCTTTACCTTTGCAGGTTGCGGCGAACTCCGGAGATGTGCGAGGTAAGCGAAGTGCAGGATGGATTCAAGGCCGGTTACTTAACAGGTAAGTGTTCTTGCTTGCTAATGCTGTTCTTGTTCTTCCAGGTTATTAATGGAATCCGGATCTAGGGCTTCAGGATCGGGCCGCCGGAGAAGCAGATGAGCAAGAGCTGGAAGCGGTGAGTGTTACGCTGCAGGAGTGCAGAATAATGCGAAGCGTGTTCTGCTGTTTGGGTGTGGTTTAAATAGCCCAGGTAAAGTAGTTCCAGGCCCAGCCACACCCAAAACACTAGACCGCATTGCTTGGTTCTAAAGAACTGAGTTGTGTAACAGACCTCCATGTTGGATTAAGGTCCAAAACTGGTATTGCTTTATTCCTGATAATGAGCCTGGCGCCAAAGGCGCCAGGACTGACTCCATGTATGTTTCTTATGGAGTTTTAAGGCCCTTGGGGCCAGTGTGAACGGCTGTTATATCTGAGGGGCTCAGGGGCATCGGGGGCATGGATCGTGACACTATCTGCAATAAGAGACTGTCATTGTGAGAGACTTTGTCGGAAGGTCGTGATGCCTATGTGTTGAACTATTACTTTGTGGCCAAGAAGCTGCCGCTTTGCCCTGTGCTGGAAACTTGGGGAAGGGAAGCCAACTGCTAAACTATCCTGACATATCATTTCTTGAACCCCTTTTTTTTGCATACATCGTTATCCCACACTATTTTGTATTTAGAAGTAAGGATTTGTAATAGGTGTATTAGACTAGGCCCTTTTATTTTGACAGACTCCACTAGCACTGCGTTATTATTATGTTTTGATGGTTGTAGTTTGCTCCCATCTTTAGAATTGGGGTTAGATGGGCGTTCTACCAACCCATTGAAGTTCATTAAACACCCCTGAACTGTTGTTTGTCTTCACTGTTTTATACCATGCCTTCCTTACACCCCCCAGTGGGATCCAGCTTGCCCTGTGCCATACGTTGTGTGAAGCTTGGCGAGTTCAACTCCCTAGCCCCAAAGGAGGTGGCTCCCCTTGGGGAGAAGGGACAAATTCCCTAGATTAGTCACAATATCTAGCCTTAGCTATTCTTGCTGTGACAGTCACATGGCGGATACCTCTGCGAGGCAAGCTAGTACTGGGGTGGTGAAGAGCTACCTGGGGTGTGGTAAATGATGCATTAACTGGTGTTCCACCACATATCATCACAAAGTAGGGGTGATCTCAACCTATCCCATACAGTCATTGGGGAAGAGTAATAGATTGAGGATCCTTTCACAGATTCCTGCAGTTCACCTACCCTTTCTCCAAGCAGTAGTTGGACTTCATCACCTCATGGAAACCTTACCACCAGCCAACAGGGCAAGAGCATCTGTTGTAGCCCCTGTGTTACTCTCTCTGAGCTTTCACCGAAAGACTTGTGTGCGCTATTTGTGCAAGCAATTTCTTCCCAATTCCCAAACAATTGCAGGGGCAAACTCAGACATGGAAAAAAAGCCTCACCTAATTGATCACATGGTGAGTAATGAGCCTGGACATGAAGAATCTGCCGTGGAGCTGCACGGACAAACGAGTGCTTCCTTCTTTTCCAAGTTATATTTCTTGTATTGTGAAATAACCATCAATACAGCAACAAACAAGGTCCACAATTTACCCCTCCGCTGGCTATACAACTAACAAATAATTGAACAGTGTCTTTTTTCCAGATTTGAGTAAATGGAGAAGGGCGGGGGGTGGGGCAAGGTACGTTTTTTATTGAGCTTTAATTGTTTCCTGTACTGTCGGGTTTCAGGGTTAAGCTTTGTGCTTTTAAATGTCTTTATTTCAGAGCATCTCATCAGGCCCATCCCTTACCGCAAAGTAAGATGTTGCATAATGCAAAAAGCTATTTTACGATCTTTAATATGTTTGAGAAAGGGGACAATTTTCAAATGTATTTGGGTTTTGTGTTTTGATATTAAGGAAGACATTTTTTTGCATGGCTTGTATATCCTACATTTTGATCCACCCCTAAGCTAGTATTGAGTCCTCTGGGTCCTTCCAGATCCGTGCCAAGGTTATTCACGCACCGAACAATAGATGGGAACTCGGTCCCCTGAAAAGGCATAGGTACCATCTTCTGTTGTGTCACCTTAAATAGTATCAGCAGGGGTGGGGTGGGGGAGTGTAATTGACAACCGGTTATGTCCTTTTATTTTTGCAAGAATTGCCTTCCAGTTTATTTGAATTGTAGGGCATCTCCACCACATGGCCATGTTGTCCCGTTGGCCTCAACTCCGCCTGCATAATTCCTAAGTGTGCATATGTTACTCAGCCTCTGGGGTGTCATGTACTATTGCAAACCTATTTTGTATGCCCCCTCTTTGATATAGGTGTGACGAATCAACTTCCGGGTCACCAGTGGTCCAGGGATGAATATCAGTTTCTAAACCATCAATCAGCCCCACACCTCTAGTACACTAGAAGGGATCCGAACATATTGGACACACAAGTAAATTATAAACCTCCTTGGCCAAATTTGTTAATGTGGACGGAACAGGAGGCTTATCTCTGCAAGGTCGTGGATCATTGGTTAGTTGCAACACAGCAAAAATACAATTATAACACAATGATAAAAGGACTGTCCGGTCAAGGTTTTATAAAAATATCTACTTTTATTATTATTACAACAGACCACACTTCAAAATACAACCCACCCTGTAAAGGAACACAGAGGACAGACAGTTTCACGAAAGGAAAGGGATTCACTCTTGATACTGACAGGAGGGTAGTTGGTAAAGCAATCAGGCTTGACCGTTCAAGGTTGTTTGGCTTCAGCAGCAAGGGAGCAAAGGGTCGTAGATGCCACTAGACAGAACCACAATGTACTGGGTGCTTGAGATGATCCTGCTGCTCGACAGCGTCAAGTCGGTTCCAGGGCGCTTTGCAGCTCCTGCGACAAAGTTCAAGATGGGAGACAGCTGCAGGTATCAGGCGGCAGGTAGTTCGGCAACTGAGGCTGAAAGGATGGCTGCAGGCTGGGCTACACAGCGGCTCAGGGGGTCAAGAATTGTTATCTCTGTGCTAGTTGGCGGATCTGGAATGCTGGTCGAGGCATCTCGGACTGCTTTAGTGACTGCAGCGTGCCGAGTCTGTGGTGCAGCTGGTCGCGGTTCGAGGGCTCGACTGCCTCGAAAATGTCCTTTAAAAGATGGCTGCTGGTTGATGCTTGTCGTGGCACTACTCCTAGCTTCTTCACTGGGCTCGTGTCTTCCTTTAAGGCTGACTGGCCAAAGCTGAGGAGAGTGTTTGCAGGTAACGGCCTTATCCTTTGTTAAGAGACTCTCTGGCACTTCCCACCTAGGAAGCTTGCTGGCAGAACCTAGCATGGCATGCTGTGTGCTGGCTAGGTACCGGTTCTGGAGCTGCTGGATGGGTCCTCCAAGTCTGATATCTCCATCTGTTCCCTGGGAGATGTTTGGGGGAGTGATCTTGCTTCCCTCTTGGAAATCCTGGCCTTCCTTCACTGGCAGAAGTTGTAAGGCAGACTCTACCTTGAGCAAGGGTCCAAAAATTCCTCTTCTTACTCCTTTCAAAGCTGTTGGATGATCTTCTAAGTGAGGGGCTCAGCGCTCCTTTAAAGCCAAATGGGCCCCAGTGATTGGTGAATGCTGAGCCTACCTTAAGGAACCAATCCTGGGTTCCCACTAACAATCTTCTGTTAGTTGTGAGGTTAGGACCAGAGTGCTTTGCAACAGGAAAGGTAAGGGGTGACATGTACTCCCCAAGTCCCACACATCTTCCTGTCTATTGTAGATCAAAGTGTCTCTCTGTTTAATTGAGACCTCTGTGACTCTTGATTAAAGCGCAGGTCTCACTTGAAGTTTGTGAGCAGACTTCCTGTCCCCCTTAAATCTCATTTTCTTACCTCTGAAAGAGGTCCTCTCTGCAGGGGTTGCCTAAGGTAAATGGTGGACCCGGACATGCCATTCGCGGCCTTTCATATACAGGGGTGGGAGCTAGCTTCAAGTTGACACATTGTATATCCAAGAGGTGTTAGTTCTGCCTCTGTTTTGTCTGTTCTGCGACCAAGCCTTTTGCAGACCTGTTTCAATTAACTCTTAACAGTATGCGCTGCCACCCGCAGATTTAGAAAATCGAGGAAGATCCATGGAGCCATTGTTATTTTAATAGGCTGTCCATGGCAGGAGGAAGGTATCGCCTCCCCCCTCTGAGATACTTTTAATGCACCCTTGGCTGTCAAGTTCCAGCTGAAAAAGACTGGGGGAGGACGGCGCCTGTAGACTGTCCTCCTGCAGTACACTCGACTGTCCGTTTTGTTGTGTGGTGAGGAGGGAAAATGTGTGCGTAATGGCCCCACACATTTTCGGTGGTTGATCTCGTATCATTGCTTTTCATTTCCAAAATTCAAAAAAGCGCATGCAAGCACACACTCCCTGTGTGGATGGTCGAATTCCTCACAATAGGTACATTTGGAGTTTTTGTGTGCCCTATGCCAAATGCTCTGCCATGATTTGAGATACTCCATTCCAACTCCCGCTCATCATATAAGGAAGTCTTTCCTAAAACTTCTGCTGTCTCAAGGAGCGTATAACACCTTGCTACCTTCTTGGATCTCAAGTTGTCTTGCAGTGTATGTTCTATACCCATTGGTTTTCTCATTCCCACTGTACTCACTGTCTTGTTGGTGAGCCTGTGACTTAGCTGCACTTATCTGAAACACTCAGTCTCCAGTTGGGTATATCTTTTGTTTATATTCAATGAAGGTCAACTGGGCTCCTTCTGAATATAAATCGCATAATATTAAAGGTCCGATTTCTTATCTGTATCTTTTTCTAGTCTTGATATAAAGTCTGGATAATGCGTAACTATCGGAATGTCAGGTTTTGCAGACATGTCACATACTCTGGACGTCCACTGGGATTGCCATATCCACCTTCATACTACGCCCAAGGTCTCTTGGGCAGAACAGAGCGCCCCCAAGGAGAAGTAAAAAGGGAGGAGGAAAACTGTCAGGAAACACGGTCCAGCCTGGTCTCTGGCAGAAATTGTTGCCTTGTGTTTTCCCCTCCTAACATGGTGCTTGTCTTTGGCACAATGGTCCCTTTGATGTGACTGTCTAGTTGTAATCCATGATGGCGGAACGCTCACCGAGCGTAGTATTCATTCAGCAAACGCATAAACGGGAAGGAAAAGGTGAGCTCTGCACGTTGCTTCACTCTTGATATCTGTTTCTCCCTATTCTTGTTCTCTGCCTTTTCCATTTCCTTCCTCTGGATTGCCTTCATTCCTCGTTCCTTCACCTGATCGGCTCTGCATCTGTCAGGCAGAATGCAACAAGCCTATGGCTGACGATCTCCCGCGACTCTCTTGAGCCGCATCCGTTGTTTGCCTTCTGCAGCTGCTCTCCCTCTGAAGCCACATTACTGCATTTCCTGCCTCCCGCATTTGGATTACCACGCTCCTTGCAGTTTTCTCTGCTCTACTGCCATCCTGAGAATGACCTCTACCTGCTGCCAACTCGTCACAGCAAGCGCCACACGTATAGGCTGTTTACCTTTTTTGGAGGTTTTTCAAGGGGAGTACACAACCTCCTGTTATCAATTAGGGGTTGCATACTTCTCTGGATTCTCTCCTTCTCGACTACCTCTTGTCTGGACCGGTCCTTTTACAACCAAATTGATGATTGGCCGATTTCGGGCAACCTTCTTGTGTGTGAAGGTGCTGAAATCCGGGGAAAGGGGCGGGCTGTCTACTTGCCATGTAGCCAGTAATGTCCAGAGGGTCCTAACGGATTCCTATGCAAACATTTGTGCAGATTGGTGAAACCGTGTGTAATTGTATAAGAAACAGCGCTGTGCCACAAATCCCGCCACAAACAAATGCATTTCCTGGTCTTTGTGTCATGCAGGTTAAAAGGGCTGGCAGTGCATGGCTTAGGCATGCCAGAAAAAGGTGTTGCCATTTTTACCCACTGTCCAGGTTTGGCTGCCTTGCTAGGCCTTTGGTATTGAGTAGGTCTGTGTCACTTGATGCAACAGCAAGTTGTGAGCCCACGTGATTCTGAGTGAAGGTAGGATGAGGATCCGGGCCAGCGACAATGGACTGAGGCCCAATTGAGGTAAATTGAATCCAGGCCTCCTCCCTGTCTTGGTGATTTAAGGTGGGTAGAGAAGCTTCCCTGGACGTGCAGGTAGAAGTCTAACTTGACTTTGTTGAAACTGGATTTTGATTTACAAAATAATGTAGCTTTTCCCAAATATACATGTGTGCAGGGTGCACAACTTTGCACTAGCCATTGGCTGGTGATAATTGACTCTTGACAAGTAATGGTGTGCTGTTTGCATGTATAGAATTGAGGTAGTGAGTGACTGTTTATGGCTGGCCATTAGCTTGCAACTTGACATTTTTAGTTTGGTCTATTAGGTGGCGCTTTCACCACATATAAGCGGAAACTATTGCATTAGAGTACAGGTGGGGAAAAACATCATATGAGGAGGGACAAACAACTTGTAGGTGTTTGGGTTTTTGCCCATGCATAGACTGCCCATGGCCATGATAATCCCTATGTCCATAACCACCCAGTTCCTGCCCCTCACACCCAAAATACATCCTCCTGGGAACTCTTTGAGCTTGATTTAATTAAACCTTACCAGCAAACTTTGCAAAGTGCCTGCCAGTGTTATTTTCAAAGCAGTCTTCTTAGAGTGAATTACTTTAGTTCTAAACACAGTACTGGTGTATAGAAATGTGTTCACCAGATCTGCCTTTAGCCCCTTGATTTATAAGCAGTAAAGTCCTTTTAAAAACGAGCATCAGTAAAGCCAACAGTTTTGGCTTGTGTATAAGTATTCGGCATTTGGCAGGTACTGCTATTAGATGCTCAGGTGCTTGCACCCTTTTGCACCTGCTACCATGGCCAGTTAATACCACTGCGGCAGTGCCTGGCAAGTGGCATTGCCAATGTTTGTTATACCTTATGTGGGCATCTGTACATTAAATACTTGATTGCTTCAACTCTGACATGGCACACAATAGTTACCTTCTTTCCTGTAATCTGCTACTAAGCAAGAAAAAGAAAAAAAAGGCCAGGTACCGATTAATACTTTGGGCTTCTGCATGCTTAATTTTACTACCACACAATGGCTGTTTCATCTTCATGTGTTTCATCATCAAGGCATGACCCCTATACGACTGCAGCTTGGTTGGACGACTTCCTTAGGTTTTTTTGGCTGTTATTATTTTGCTGAACTTTGTAGAACATTAATGTGCGTCACTGAGGGGTTGCCAAATCTTGGGTGTGTCAGTTTTTGCCAATTTGAGTAAGGCGCACATATGCAATATGTATTTCACAAGTGTGGTTCATCACTGTGGTGCCCCACCCTTCTTCATAGGTTTACGATGAGAATGTAAAATGACGAATGCGTAAATGGGATCACAGGAAAGTAAGTTGACATTGGGATGGTATTAAGGAAATGTTTCATTGCACTCTTCTTGCTAAACAAGTTGTCGGTTTTAAATTTCGTTTGTAGGAGGGTACAATGCTTTACTAAAGCAATTGAGCCAAGCTAAATCTAGGCCAATTAGATTTCTGCAGATGGGAATTTTGAACTGAATTAACCTCGCTTTTTTTGGGTGATTTTAAGGAAGATGCTGTTGTGTCCTCTCAAAACAAAAGAAAAAAAGCTGATTGTTTGACTGGCGCCAGACAATGGAGAAATCGGAATATTTTGGAAAATAAAAATATTTATATTTATTTGCTCAGGGCACATTCATTGAATAACTGAAAATCTCATTACTATTTCCCACATTCCTACCAAGTGGAATAAAAGCATGACCAAAAGGACCTCATTTATTATTTGTAAAATTGGTTCACTAGATCTTTATAAAAGTTGCAGTCTGTGTCTTCCTCACTGACTATAAACAACTTATGCTTCTATAACTTGGTAAATGTTTCTTCGATCAAGGAATCTTGTTTCTCCTCCCCCACCCCCAACCAATACATCTGAGTAACTTGTGAGCTGTTTTTATTGAAGAAAATGCAGTAAACTGTGGTATAGGTTTCGGGATCTGATTATTTGCTGGGGTGCAAGGTGTGGATGAGCTTTTCATCAGAATGTACTGATCATTTTTTTTTTTTTTTTTTGCACGTTGCCACGCTCAAAATGGCTTAATATAACAAGAAGAGAAGGGTGTATTAGCGGCCAAGAATTTATATATGTCCTGATGAAGGCCAAAATTTGAATAATCGGGACAGAAGCTCTGTGCATGCACTCGATTGAATGGCCGAAACACACGCCTCAACAGATGTTTGAGAGACTTGTGGGTATTATTGTGTGACATCCAGATTAAGGGTACCTCTTAGAGCGCAAACTACTTAATGGCTGCTCTAAATGAACCAGTTGATGTTTTTAAAAATGTAAAACTTAGAACAGCAGTAGAACCGAGATCACTGGAATTGTATTAACTTTCAGGGTTACCAATCCTTTGTGAGAAACATTCTTTCAATCGTATCTTGTTGGTGCACTTGATAAGGTGAGAAGAAAAGATGTGTAGATTCACTTACTAACTGCTGTCACTTTAAAAGGAAGGTTCAATACTATTGTCATGTGATTTAAGTGAAATGTGACGTTTTAAACATTTTGTAATGAATACAAATTTGGATCTGTATCTACTCTAGAAGACCCTGATGCATTTTACCTGATTAGCAATGTTATCACTTAGTTGCTCCAATTAGTTGCTTACTCCCAGTGTTAAGGAGCGTGTTATGTGGGTCCCCTTTGGTTGAAGTAACCATCCAGGTCTTAATAAGCCATTTGCAGGTGTAAATTTAATATGCAAAAATGAGTAGATAACAATAATCCTCCTGTCCGGGAGGATAGCTCAGCGGCAACGTGGTCAACTAAAAATAATTCCTGTAACGGCGCCTCGATGCCCGCAGGTTGTGTGAGCGCTTTAAAAATGCAAATTAATAAATTAAATAAAATGCACATTTCAACATGAATCCTCTGTACATGTAGACATGAAAGGATGCTACATTTTCCCTTTTGATTTAGAAAGCCACTTATCTAAATTTCCCAGCTTGGTTTCCATTGCATATACAACAGATGGCACAGGTTTCTGCTTGTATGCTTATTTTTTGTATTTAAGAGCACAGCCCCCGTAAAGTTAATCGAAATGTCAGCCATAATTGTTACTGCCTTAGCCTTCTCAACATATTTTCCAGTCAGTCAAAATACCTTTGGCTGAATGCCATACATGTGAGCAAAAGCACCAAGCATCATATACAGCACGTAATAATACATATGACACTATTTAAAAACAAGTGATTCATCCTAATCACAAGCTACAACATATGAATTCCTTGTTATCGCAATTACAGATGGTAAATTGAATTTGAAACACCCAAGTGGTGTTTTCAGTGAAGTGATTGGTCAATCTGCGGACTATACGAACTGGTATAGCCCGCAGTTTGAATAAAGGCTGGAAAGTAATTGAATGCGCTAACCTTCGCTGATAGTTTGGCCTGTGATTAGCGCACAGCTCTCACGCACACCAGCATCCTCGAGGATCGGCTCTCACTCAAGCATGTCCCCGTTTCTTCTTCCAACACAGTTTCTCCTTAATTTGTCTTCCTGTTGCCTGTCGGACATTTTTTTAATGTTTTTGAATGCAGGCACCTCGCAAACCGTTATGACAGCGGTCTTTGTGGCAGGTACAGCCTAATGAGGATGTTTCGTTCCTCTGCCCATTGAGCGCCAACGCGTGAGCCGCATTAGGCGAATTCTCAGACATGGCTGCGCTAAATGATGAATGGCTTTGCTGGGCTCCGCAATCTGCCCCGTTGTTACCAACACATTGATGCAATCACTGCTGAATGAGGGTTGAGTGCCCATCCAAGTTGAGTCATTAGACTCGATAGTAAAGGAACCAAACCTGATGTGCAAATGTTACCATCCAGGGGCCTGATTATAGAAACGTTGCACCGCTGCAAGTGTAAAGTTGCACGGTAGAAACACTAGGGCAAAGTTTGCCAGAGATATATTATAAAACCATTGCACCATTCATAAGTGCAGTTTGGCATACTATAACTACCAGGGCAAAACTGTGTCTCATGTATGTTTGCACTAGGGGGCGTGGCTAACTGCCATGTAGGACATCCGCGTCTTTCACAGCTCCGCATCATACGCCCATCGATTCGCCGCTAAAAAATACACTAAATCGACTGGAAACCACCACAAATGTTAAAGTACTGTGGTGCCTGATACCGAAGTTTGCTGCGGCTCCAACACTCCGTTCGGCAGCTTTGGCTCGATGAGGAAGAGACGAGGCGTCCGGAAAATGGCGGCGGCCCCGAGACCAGCCTTTGCGTTGTAGCCTGTGCACCCAGTGAAGACAGTGTGAGCGGGCCGGACCCGGGCACACCCCACTGCTGCCGTGGGTGCCGGGTGCTGCACAACTAGACAGTGTGCGGGGGCTCGGCCCTCTCTGCAGTGCCCCGGACCAGCGGAGGGGGAGGGGGTGACCCGAACTGCATCGTAGTGTGGGCAGGAGAGGAGGTGCAGGACCAGCGACAGCCACACAGGAAAGCGAGCGCAGTGAAGCAATCCCACCATGCCTGCAAGAGGAGCCCCCACGCTACGGCGGAGACCGGGGGCTGATGCACCAGCAGGCCCCGCTCGATGAAGGAGGAGTGAGGAGGTACAAAGTGCCACTGGGACCCAGCTGCCTTGGCCCCGCTGCGGGCTCGCTGAACTGTGCCGTCTCTGAGGCCCCAGTGGGGGGTGAGCGCACGGGCCTTGCGCTGGAGGACCGCAGCGGCGCTCTGGCCCGGACGCTGGGCAGGAAGCGGCCCCCCCTGCACCGGAGCACGCTGTTCCGGCCGAAGCACACAGCGAGCGCCTGTAAAAGTTACCGGAAGACATGCGGTAAGGAGTGGGGTGGGGGGAGCGCCGGGGGCACTGCTGCAGCTTATGCCCTGGGTCCCAACCCCACCCCCCCGGTCTCCCCCACCCCGACTGGCCTGCGCCCGCCTCCTGCGCCACTCCTGGCTGTCCCAGTGTTTGCTGGCCACGGCATTGGATTAGACACTGGTGTGGCTGGCGGCACTGGGTAGTGACTCAACATAATTAAAGAAATTATCCTGGCTGGCGCACAAGCTCAAGTAAAGCACACTAAGGACTCCACACCCCTGCATGCTCCTGCTCATTGATACTACTGGGTCGAAGCACCACGCAACCCCCCCCCCCCCAAGAACAGGCACTGAGACCCCCAGTGGCACAGAGGCTAATCATTGCCACACCTAACCAGCTGCACGCTCTGAACCTGGGTGTGGGGTGTTACCCCCTGTCCACAGGTAGCGACGTGGTTCGACACAGTGGCCCCCTCCCCTCCATTTGAAAGGGGCCCGCCTGGCTGAATCACCTCATCTCTGGGGCTTACCTGCCCTAGACACCCCTGGGCCGGCGCCGACCCGGAGAACTTCCAGATGACCAGGCCATTCACAAGTTCACCGAACTGCAGGAGACCACGGGGATACCATCTGGGCAATTCCTTCTACACGGGGCAGTAGTGAGCAGATTTACAAAACGATGGCCAGAGATGGAAACCCTCGACACCAGGCACGAAGCCATCGAGAACCTGTGCTTGGCAGAGGAAGGCCATGAAATCTCGAGGCTCTACAAGCCCTGCTTAACTGCTCCACGCAACAAAGACTCAAGAGCAGGGAAAAATGGGAACTTGAACTTGACAAGATGTTCGAAGATAATGAGTGGGAGGTTATGACAAAATACCACAAAAAGGTATCCCGAAACGCCCGCTTCCAGCTCATACAATTTTACATTATCCATAGGGCTTACCTCACCCCAGACATTATCTCCAGATTTAGCAGCACAGGCACTGCAACATGCCCTGAACCCTCTGTGGGAATGTCCCACATGTTCTGGGGATGCCCGGCAATCCAAACCTTCTGGTTACAGATCCAAGCCAGGGCGACCAACGCAGACATAACACTAGACGTGCAATCCCCCAAAGCTTGCATCCTGGGCCGATACCCTAGAAACAAAAAGAATAGACCACTGAACCGACTCAAGGACCTAATGTAAATCTTGAGAAAAAGAAGAATCGCCATGGCCTGGAAATGCCCCAAATCACCCAGTGTAGCAACATGGTGGGGGGACCTCCGTAGATGGACTCCCGCCGAGGCGGGGGCATGGGAGCTGGCGCAGAGACACCAAAAAATGGACACCTCCGACGATCTATTACAGTGGGTGGCCCTCACGGTGACCCAGTTCCGTCCAGAGGAAGACGGCTCAATCGATGGAGACCCGGACAGCCCGCACTAACCCTTGGTGTACAGGGACTGCAGCACACTGTTATATACTTGGTCTGTGGGGGGAGGAGGGATGGAGGGAGGAGTTATTACCAATGCTCAATTGGCTTGAAAACAATATCTTGTTTGTTTTGTTATTGAAAATAATAAAGAAATAAAAAAAAATGTATGTTTGCACTAGGGGAAAGTTTGACCTAGTGCTAATAAATTGATGGTGTTCTAATACCTTTATAGACCTGCAGCGAGGGCCGTTCTGGTCCCTCATAACTCATTAACTTCAGGACCAAATACGGCCCTTGCTGCAGGTCTATCAATCCATAACATGGGGGTGGCGTGGCAAGTAGGCAGGAAATGCAGAGTTGGGTGATCCAGAGGCTGCCTGCGGAAACCCTGGCAAGAATCCTTTAAGCATAATTAATTCAGAAAATAAAATGTACGGGAGTGACTGAAATGTAAGGAGAAGCGATTGGAAGGGGCATGCCCAGACAAACGCCCCCGATCCTCTTTGGGCTGTATAAAAGCTGGGATCGAAAGGTGCGAACAGTTGGCTTCAAGATGGCCACCGTCTGCCTCAACAGATGAGCAGACCCACTCCAGGTACCAGGCATAGCGGCTGTAAGACCAGGTGCCAGCCGTGATCTATGCGTGATCACCCACGACGGCCAGAACATGACATCCTGCTCAGTTAGGACAAGACATTGGATTTGGATGCTGGGGGAGGCACCCTGGCGCAGGAGGGTGCCAGAGGAAGACCAAGCATGGCCATCAACAATGAGCGCGAGCCACCTAATGACCTGCTGCGCCAGACAAACTCCAAGAACAGTCAAAATGACAGAGCTAAAATTTCACAACACTGTGTTGTCTAGATTAAGTAAGAGGACCGGAGAGCGTGCCTCCTGCAGTGGTGTAGGGACTAAAACGGTCACAAGACAACACAACCGTTGCCTACTTTAAACCAATGTGGAAAGGGCCTGAGGGACACCACACCTCTTCCTGTTAATTTGTTTTGTGCGCAATAATGTAGGCATCTGGCTCAATCCCACAGAGGTTCACTCAGTACCCTTACCCTAACCAAAGTAACCAAACCTAGCTAACTCGCTTCTGTGGAAAGGGGGCAGTGTACGAACAGGCAGAGTGGTCCCAATACTTCACTGCGAAGCCTGAGGGGAATCTGACAGGCCTGGAAGGAGTGTACAAGCTATAGCATTGGAAATTGACCCACAACGTGCCTTCTCCCAACCAAGCTCTTGGAAGCGAGAATGAAGGATGCAGTGGCCCACTCAAGGATAGGACTTGGGAAGGGGCAGAGGGAGAGTCTATGGAACTGTCATTGGAAACCTGGTTACAGATCAAACACCACCCAAAAGGCCTTTCAAAGTGGTTTGCAGTGGAACACGCTCACAGGTTCCCTTCGCGCAGGCCTCCACTTGGAGCACGGCCCTGGCTGTTGGTGGCACGGATTTTCAACTATAGTGACAGAAATGCAATACTTCAACAAGCAAGACAAAATGGTCCAATACGGACGATTAACCGATCTGTTCTGGTCTTCCCTGAATATACGAAACGGGTGCAACAACAAAGACATTTCAAAGAAATAAAAAGAACTCAGAGCAGCATGTACCTTTCGCGGTTCTCTATCTGGCCAGGTTGAAGTATGGGACTGATGGGAAGCAGAAGGGAGCTGGTCCACTGTGTCATCCGCAAACTAACGCAGAAGTAATCCGGACAAACCGCAGTTTAAAGGGCACTTAAGACCGAGAGACCGCGGAATATGGCACTCGGAAGATCATTGTGACGGAAGATGGCACTCTGCAGATGGCAGGGGCGACCGGAGGGGACGGAGAAGAATCTGTGCATGAATGGGACCAAGGACCCGATGCACCTGATGCTCTGAAACCAAGTAATACCACGAACACCTGAGGATTTAGGCACCACTAGCAGAAACCTTCTTGAGGCCCTAGGGGGGTAAAAATGGGGGGCAGAGGAGAAACCGAAGGAACTACAGTATTGAGGCTCATCACCCCAAGGATTCATTAAAGTTCCTCTCACATAGAGGGACGCAGAGTACCCCAGACGTGACCCGGCTGCACCCCTCTGTCGTTGGGGGCAGGGGGAGGGGAGTTTAAACTGTAGGTATACAACACGACCACCCTTAAGGTTGGAGGGCATGCCACAAGTTGTTTGTTGGGTTGATTGTTGGGAAGGGATGAGGGAGAATGGGGGACAAAGAGGTGGGGTACAGAGCGATAGAATGGGTTCAACTCAGAATGGTGGGTATAAGCGACACAATTGTCCAATCTCAACGGATAGGGTCGGGCAGGTTGTAGGACAAGGGTCACTTAACATGTACAAGGAATGGGCCGAGCTAAATGTTAAATACTAGGATCTCTCAGAGGTGGGGGGGGGGGGAGGTACATGTAGCCTGCAGGAGACACAATTAACAGAGCCTTAATTTGCAAGAGTCAAGACACGCTGTGGTGGAACAATATACTGCACGCATATATCCTATTCCAGAGGAGTTTTGACATGGATAGCCCATCTCAATTTTGAACGTTATCCGAGATGAAGAGGGACGGACACTCATCCTATTGGGAACCCTGGAAGGGAGGGAAATTACTTTAATAAACACATACGCCCCCAATGTTGATACTGACATGTACTTTCACAGGGCGGTGGCGCTGCTGGGGAGGACACAGTTCAAGGGAAACGATATGGGGGGGCGATTTCAACTGCCCAATACACCTGAGTCAAGACAGATCTAAAGTGTCGCATAAGTCATAGGCGACAAAGTTACTCAAACAAAGTATGCTGGATCTCGATTTAATAGACTTATGGCGGGATCAGAATAGAAACAAGAGACCATTCCTCCTTCTCTCACCCTCACAATATGTATTCAAGTATAGACTTCATCCTAGTAACAAACAATCACTTCAACAGTTGCAGTGACACTGCCTACCTAGGGAAAACGGTATCGGACAATGCCCCACTGAAAGCCGTAAGGACTTGGTGGAGGACACAGTGGATAATACCCACCTGGAGGCTTAAGGCAGAGTCATTGAAGGACATCTACAGGGAAGAGGTGCATCAGACCATCCCAGACTTCTTTGTTTAGTCTGTGGGATATTATGGTGTTCTCTGGGAGGCATTTAAGGTCGCCATTCAGGGGAACTGTTTAGCCACCATCTGCGTAATAAAATCGGTTCCAGGCACACCTATTGGAGTTGAAGGATAAGATGAGGCGATTAGAAGGAGAGCTGGTCACAGGGTCCTCATGTGGGACATAGTACTGTGGGAACGGTTTCTCAGTGTACCAGCATAGGGAAATGGGACTATATGCAGTACGTCAAGAGGATACACAGTGCAGGTGATAAAGCGGGTCAGCTGCTGGCCTGGCTTCTCAGGAGAGAGGAACCAAGGGCTGTAATAACCCAAATGATTAAGGGGGAGGGAGACCTGGTCACAACACAAGAGGGGATCAATAAGGTTTTTCACGAATACTATAGGACCCTGTATAAAAGTGGAGGCCCACTAGACAATGAAGATTTGATGGAGGTATTGGATCAAGTTTACCTGAAAAAACTGTCTGTGGTTGACGTCGGATGGAGGGACCAGTGACAGAAGGGGAAATAAGAGCAGTGATTGATTCTTTGGGGACCAGGAATTCACCAGAGGGGTGGGGATGAGGAAGGTCTCTGTTGTATCCACCCTGCATCCCGCAACGCGGTGACGCAGGGCGTCCTAATAAAAGCCCCATCCCCCGCGGATGGGAGGCAGTTCTGGGCCAGATACCAACGACGTGTGGCATGTGTTCTTTAGCTCCTGCTGGAGCTGCGCCACTGCGGCCTACTTCAGAGGCCCTCAACGTTCTGTCTCCCCAGGCGCCGCGGCGTGGAGCCAGAACGTATCACTGGCGATGAGGGAAACTGGGCCCAGCACACGCGTTCGACGCCCTGCCAGCTGTTTTTCATAAGCAGCGACGCGCAAAATTTTGGACACCGGCGGCGGGGGGGGGGGGGGGGGTGGGGGTGTTGTGCGGCGACACAAACTTCCCCACCGCCAAAAGATTTATTTTTTTCTTCTCTCGATCTCCTGCCTATTGGACTGGCCTTCCACACGGGCCCCAGCTGGTTGGAGGGGACACAGTCCCAACGCATGGCCACAAGGTACTGCAACATCCACCCACTGCCTTCCAGGTGTCAGATGCACCACGGCGCAACGTGGGAAGACATCACACTCCCACCAAACACGTGTGATCATGGCAACTGAACGTGGTGAGCACCTGGATCGACGCAGCTGGTCCATCCACCACAGCTTGAGACCTTCTGCCACGGAGGGGCATAGACGCCTGAAGATACGCATCAAGGGGACAGTGAGGCCCCGCTATGGCGACCGGCACGTCCACCCCCAGGCCTGGAACGCCTTCTAGACTTGCGGCTAATCTGTCAATATCGTCACTACAGGCTCGCCCACAAGGGAGCTCCTCTGCAATGATTCAGCTCTTTGACCCATTTACAGATCCATCATCAGTTGGCCCCCGGTGGCAACTATGGATCCAAAAGTTCGAAATGGCAATGGCATGTAAGGACATACCCACCGCCAGGAAAATGAGATCGCACCTGTTGCTAAATGTGGGGGACGAAGTGCTACGTATGTTTAACTCGCTAACCATTGATGATGGCCCGGACATTTACCAGCAAGCGAAAGATTTGACGGCTCATTTTCTCCCACAACTCAACCCTGATTATGAAACCTTCGTATTCTGCACCACAATTCAAGCAGAAGAGGAGACCTTAGATGACTACCACACCAGACTCAGGAAGCTGGCAATATCGTGTGAGTTCACGGACGTCGAGAAAGAAATCCGGAGACAGCTCATCTACGGCATCTAATCGGAGAAACTGAGAAGGATGGTAATGAGTGAAAAGGGCGTCTCTCTAGCACGCATTTTGGAACTGGGTCATCGAAGAGAGCTGGCCACAGCCTGCCCTCACGACAGCCATGGTAGCCCATGTCACCAACAGACAGTCCACAAGGGATGAGGCTGGCGGCAACTACGCACAAGCCAGATGGCAGCCACGAATCCCGGGACCCACGGAGTGTGGATGGTGTGGTGGACCGCGACATGGACGGCGAAACTGCCCGGCGCAAGGGACAACATGCCGTGCATGTGGCAGAAAGGACCACTATACTAAGGTGTGCCGGTCGTCGGGTACCCCACTACCGCCTCCACAAAATCCCCAAGAGAAGAGTGGATCCAAGAAAAAGAAGCAAGCGAGTGCACGGCGAGTTGAAACGACAAACTCTTCGACTGAGGAAGAAGGGGATGACGTCACCGGGACCCAACAGGAATCTGGCAGGGAGCAGCGGATAAAAGGGAGAAAAATCTACCTGGTGTCAGCCCTGGATCCATGGACATGCTACACAGAAAAATGGGTGCAGGATGCGCAAATGCCAGGTCACTCTCCAGAACCAACAGGTATGGATGACCATGGACACGGGAGCATCCGTAAATGTTATGCCGACGAGCACATTTCAAACACTGCAACCACGACCGAACCTGAAGAACACGCACTCTACTGTTTGCATATGGCTGTAGGAAACCCCTACCGGTGGTTGGCCGATTCCGCACTACCCTCAGCCATGGGGAAAACAGGTTACCGTCAAAAATCTACGTGGTAAACGCAGGGATCGAATGCCTTCTGAGTGGTGATGCGGCTGAGGACCTACGCCTAGTGAAGGTCATCTGTCAAGTCAAGGAGGCACAAGAGGTTGAGAAGATCCTGGCACAGTACCCCAACCTGCAAAAAAGGGATATCCGTGTTTAAAAGGAAAGACAAACAAGCTCCACATTGATGAGTCTGTACAGCCAAAGGCCGTAAAACACAGGAGGACCCCATTCCACATGCGTGAACAAGTGGAGAAAGAACTTAAAGCGTTGGAAGAAGCCAGCATTATAGAAGAGGTGACGGACCGACACCATGGGTTTCCCCAATGGTGGTCACAAAAAAACCGAAACGGCCTGGAAAGTCCGAATTTGAATAGACATGCGCCTCCCGAACACTGCCATCAAGCGGGAGCGCCACATCACACCTACCCTCGACGAAATCGTGGCTGACCTCACAGGGTCAACGGTTTTCTCCAAGGTTAATTTGAAAGTGTATTACTACCAGCTAAATCTGCCTAGGGATTCTCGATACATAACCACTTTTTCGACACACATGGTTTTGCGTAGATATAAGCATTTAAGCTTTGGGATCTCTTCGGCTGCCGAAGTTTTTCAACAGACAATTCAGGAAGTCATCCGGGGCACACCAGGTGTCCTAAATTTAAGTGACGATATCCTGATACATGCTCAGGACAGAGGAGAACACTTGAGGAGACTACAAATGCTCCTGGGCAGACTAGAAGATGCTGGACTAACCATTCACAAAGAAAAATGTGAATTCTTCAATACGGAAATATTGTTCTTTGGCTACAAGTTCAGCAGCACTGGCATTTCCCCGGACCCCGCAGAAGGTTGCCGACATACAGGCTGCGAGTCCGCCCATGACACCCACTGAAGTTCGCAGCTTCCTCGGGATGGCCACATACTGTGGGAGATTCATCCGGGACTTGGCCACTCTCTCTGAACCCTTTCGAGAGCTTACCAAGCTCAACACAAAGTGGGAGTGGGGGCAAGCGTGTCAAGACGTGTTTTGAAAACATCAAAGAGTCACTATCCTTGGACACAAAAATGGCGTACTACGACACTGCGCTCCCAACTGAACTATTTGTGGACGCCAGCCCTGTCTGCCTAGGGGCCATCCTCATGCAGGTTACCAAAGAAGGTGAGAAGAGGCCCATTGCATACGCGTCAAGAGCTCTCACAATGACAGAGCAGCGATACTCGCACATTGAGAAGGAGGCAATTGCTGTACTTTGGAGGTGTCGTCACTTTCACCTCTATCTATATGGCAGAAGATTCACAGTAGTTACGGATCACAAACCCCTGTTGCCAATCTTCATGGGCACATCCTCTCACCCGCCGGCCAGAATAGCCAAATGGCTGCTACATCTCCAACAGTACAATTTTGAGCTGGTCTATCAGCCGGGAAGTGGAAACCTGGCTGACTTCCTCTCAAGACACCCTCGAGCGGCGACTCCACAGGAAGTTCAAGTAGCCGAAGAGACTGAGGAACATATCTGCCAGGTGGTGCGGGCCATGAGACCAAAGGCTGTCAGCATCGATGACCTTGCAGAGGAAACGCACAAAGACCCGTGTTGCGACCTGGTGAAGGATGCCATCATCTCAGGCGACTGGAAGTCCTTCATGAAGAACACCCACAACAGGACAGCGGAAGCAAAGGTGTTCCTCACAGGGATGTTCACCATACGACAGGACCTGTCGATCACAGAGCAAGGATTGCTGCTCAGGGGAAATCGCATCATCATTCCGCCGAGCCTGCAGGACAGAATAGTGGCGCTAGCCCATGAAGGCCACTAAGGGATGGCTCGGACGAAGGCTCGAATCCGGCACCGATTGTGGTTTCCACAGATAGATGAAGGTCGAAAGGCTAATCAACACCCATCCACCATGCCAGATAACAGGGGCGCCACCTGATCCAGAACCAATCCAGTCAGCGGAACGAGGTCTTGGCAGATGGGATGCAATAAGCATCGACTTTTGTACACTGCAAGAAGGCCTGTACCTCCTGGTGGCCATTGACGATCACTCCCGATATCCCGAAGTCGAGGTAGTTGAATCCGCGGAAGTGGTCATCCCTGCAATTTAGAAGATGTTTGCAATGCATGGACTGCCCACAAGAATCAAGATTGATAATGGCGCACCATTCCAAGGGGAGGAGTTAAAACGATATCTGCAGGAACAAAACATAAGGTACCATCACATCATGCCAAGATGGCCCCAGGCGAATGGTGATGTAGAATGGTTCATGAGGACACTCAAAGTGCTGAGGTTATCAAGAGCAAATGCCAGCTCGTGGAAACTCGACCTTTACCGCTTTCTGCGAAACTACCGGGTCACCCCTCACAGCACGACTGGTGTCCCGCCAGCCGACCTCATGTTTGGCACAGTCATAAAGTCTTCCATTCCACATCACCCCAGCAGGAGCCCGGACAGATTTGACAAGGAGTGCACCGAAAGAAGAACGGGAGCCAATGCACGCATGAGTGCCAAGAGGAGGTCGAAGCCACCCTACCACCAGGTGGGCGACCAGGTGGTCATGCTACGGAACCAGACAAGGTCCAAACTGGACTCCCGCTACGAGTCGCTCCCATGGACTGTCGGTGAGAAACAAGGGACATGATAACTGTGAAGAGGACACCGACAGGTAACACGAAATGCGTCGTGGTTCAAGGCGGTGCCACACAACCTATGGACTGACGGCAAATGTCCCCAAGAAGATAAAGAACCCCAGCCGAACGAAGAACCTGCTCACCTTCCTGGGGAGGTAGAAGTGGGTGACAGAACATGCCATGGAGCGAACCTGACATGGGTGAGCCGGACATGGAAGGTGAGGCACCCAGTGAGACAGTGGGGCCCAGCCTCAGGGGTGGGCGATATGGTTTAAGAACCGCCACCAGGCCAAGACTATGTGTGGTAGTATGCCCCACTCGAACTATAAAAAAAAAAAAGGGGGAGGCCCACGGGTTTGGTAGTTTAAGTATTTGCATATCTGAATGGCATGTTTGTTTAATGTTAAGTTAAAATAAAGGAGGAATGCTGTATCTGCCCTGCGTCCCGTGACGCAGGGCGTCCTAATAAAAGCCTCGCCCCTGCGGATGGGAGGCAGTTCCGGGCCAGATACCAACGACGTGTGGCGTGTGTTATTTCGCTCCTGCCGGAGCTGCGCCACTGTGGCCTACTTCAGAGGCCTTCAACGTTCTGTCTCCCCAGGCACCGCGGCGCAGTGCCAGAACGTAACAGTCTCTCAAATTAATTTTGCCCAATCTACGCAGTTATAGTCCCTAGACTGAAGTTTCATTATGAGGAGGCCTTTCAGAAAGGGCTCCTACTAGAATCTATGTGAGAAGTGATTATAGTGGCAATAACGAAACCTGGAAATGCTCGACAGAGGTGGTGCAAATCCTACTGTCCTATCTCCCTATTGAATATAGATATACATATCCTAGACAAGCTGCTAGCCAATAGATTAGCAACACATATCCCACACCATTAGATTACCACCACGACCAATGCAGGTTTGTGGGTGGGAGAAATACCACAATGAACTCCACCATGTTGTTGAGAGAGTTGAAAAGGAGGTAGAGGAGCTAGCAATAGTCATTGGACGCCGTTGAAGCTTTCGATGCGGTGGAATGGGATTGGCTATTTCAAACACTAAATAGATTTGGGCTGGGGCCCAATTTGAGGGAATGGATACGCTTAATATATCAAAGTTACCAAAGCAAGGGTGAAAACTGGTAGGAAGTCTCTCCTAGATGGCAGTTGGTAAGAGGCACGCGGCAGGGGTGCCCCCTGTCTCATTCTTTTTGCCCCATCACTGGAACCCTTGACTAACATCTTCAGGGACCAAATTTGGGATGCACGGATAACAATAGATTGCCAAACCTATGTCCTATTTCTATATGTGGACAGCGTTCTCCATGTCTAAAATGCAGGACTACACATACCATATATGCCTGACGTCATAGACTGTATAGGTAGACTCTCTGGCTTCAGGATTCATATGGGTAAATCTGTGGCCTTCCCACTGGTTACCCTTAAAGACCTGCCGGAAGTGGGTATACAATGGGAAACCGAGTCTTTCAGGTAATTGGGCATACTTATATTCCATGTTGTGGCAGATACATTTCAGTGAAATTACGGCGACTACAAACCTAGATGACAGAATAACGTTTTGGAAGAAATTGCCCTTATCTCTGATAGGTAAAATAGCATTATGCAAAATTCTCATTTTACCCAGATGACTAAATCTATTCACTAACCGACCCCACCTGATCATACCCCCCACCCCCATCTTTAAGATGCTAGACAGCAACATTTTAGAACTCATATGGGCCGGAGGACGGAGCAGGGTATCACTGAAGGAACTATTGAGAAGACATCTAGATGGCGATCTCATGCTCCCTGACTTCGAGCTATATTACTGGCCATTGCAATTACAGCATGCAGCTAGATGGGACACTGAGGGTGGAGGGACAGATGGGATGCTACTGGGTAAACCCCTGAAGTAGTATTCTGGATTGGAAACGCTGAGGGAGAGGGGGGGGACACAGGAAGGTTTCAGACGTTTTGCGTCACACAAGTGGTTCAACAGTTTTGGAGAAGAGCACGCAGCAAATTAAAACTGGGGGAAGATTACAGCCCAGACATACGCCCTGAGGACATATGCCAAGATAGCAAAAATTGTAAGGGATATAGGCGCAGATAAATGCACTCAATGAGGCTTCAGCTGAAGGGGGAAAATTGCTGTCCTTCACAAAATGGGCGACATTTCAGATGCTTGAGGGACAATTCCTGAATTTCACCCAACTGACCAAGACCCTGGTGGGCAAATGGGACTCCATTCCAGAGGAACCCCCGCTCACCCCAGTCCTCCACACCCTATTAACTGTTGGGGAGGTGCGGCATGCCGTCACAAGGCTATAAACAGCACTACAGGTCAATGTGGCACCACCCCATCAGAGGGTAAACAAAAAATTGTAGTGTGATATGGGGGAGCTAATGGAGGAGACGGCATGGGCCAACATATGTGCAGAAATCCGCAAAGTATCAAGGAACGTGTGCTTCAAATTAATTAAATTTAATATTGTACACCGCGTCTACATAACTCCCCAGAAGCTACACATGATGACCAAAACCATTACTCATGGATGCACCAGATGTAAGTGCAATCTGCAGGGTTTTGGCACATGGTCTGTGAATAACCAATAATGGAACGCTTTTGGCTGGAAGTGATAGGCAGGGTCAACAGTCTATTGGGCAGTCAACTGGAATGTATTGGGTTCCACGTTACAGTTCGAACCATCTGGAATATTCCCAGTTTACAAATATAGATGCTTTGGGGGATTTGTATACCGCCTGTATTCCCTTTCTGAACCTCGGGCCTATGCCCACCTTGCGTAGGACAGCTCTTAGGAATCCCCACTCTACCCTGTCAAAAGCTTTGTCTGCATCAAGTGAAAGCAACGCAGGATCATTGGATGCGGTCCCGGATGCATGAATGAGGTGAAGTGTTTTGCGCATTGTCCGCTCCCTGCCTCCCCAGTATGAATCCAACCTGATCAGGGTGTATAAGTTGGGGCATTAGTGTCTCCAGTCTAGCGGGCAGAACTCTTGTGTACATTTTTGCATCAAGATTAAGTAGGGATATGGGGCTGTATGAGGCACACTTTTTGGGATTTTTCCCTTCTTTGGGGATCACCGTGATCAGTGCTCGTGTGAAAGAGTCCCCGGGGCTTCCCCTGTCGCTATTATCTCATTGAAAAGCTCCGTCAGGAATGGTGTTAATTGCGTGCTGAAGGATTTGTAAAATCCAGCCGTTTAGCCATCTTCACCCGGGGATTTACCTATGGTTAGCCTCTTAATTGCATCTTTGACTTCTTTTTCGGATAAAGGGGATTCTAGCAGTTCCGAATCTGCTTGATATCTTAGGCATATCGACTGGAGACAAGTAAGACTCTGTATCTGTTTGGTCAAGGTTTGATTCAGAGGTGTATAGGGCCTCGTAGAAATTAGCGAAACATTCTGGGATGGTGGGGGTGGGCCGTGTTGGGGTTGTCCTAAATTATTTCTGCTACTTTTCTCTCAGCCCTCTGTTCTTAGTCTGGCGGCCAGCAGTGTGTCAGCCTTGTCTCCTTTTTCATAGACTTTCTGTTTTAGGAGTCGAAGCTTGCACACTATCTGCTCGTGTTCTAACAGTTTCAGTTCCTCCCTTTTCCTTTTTGCATGCATGCATGTTTATGCGCACCCTGGTGGCCAGTCACGGCCACCCTTTTCATACAGCAGTACAATTTTCACAGATGACTAGTATTTGGGTGACACTTTTCTCTAAACTGATTTTTATTTTCTTCTTCCAGTCTTGGTGCCCACGTTCACCTCTCCACACACTATTCACATGTTTAACACAAGTTATTAAATCTTTTTTTGCCTCTTTGCCCTCCTTGTGATACTAGAACGTTTTTTAATACTTTCCTCCCTGATGGCCTTGGGTGGGGGTTTCGGGGGATATAGTCACACGATTTCTAATTTTAATAGCTATAACCATATTCTAAAATTTCAGAGTTTAATAGAAGCCAGAGTGGTACCAGCAATTCCCCATACAAAAATTTGCAATACTTTTCCGAGCTCCTGGTTAGCAGATTTGAAGGACTGTCGAGCGTGCACTTCAATGTTGATCATGACCCCATTAGTAATGTTATTAGCTAAAGGCTGAAAAGGGGTCCCAAATGTCAGTCACTGCCAATGGGCGGTGATCACTTTCACAACTGGGGCTCACTTCACATTTCTTATACAAAGCCCATGATTGGAGGTTAGGCATGATGTAGTCGGTGGGAAAGTTTACCAAAATGTCACCTTTAGAATTCCTACTGCCAGAAACAAAGATTTTGACCCCTCTTGCACTACATATATATCTGGTGGGGGAATGGGATATAATGCAAGTAGGGCGGGGTGGGGTGCGGGGAGTCTCCCCCCTGCTTATGTATGTGGTGTAATGGGGGTTGGGGAACAAAAGAAGAAAAGTCTGCATTTTCGGCCGTCAGACTTCTGGGGGTCGCAGTAATCCTATAGATCCAATAACTATCTGCCACAAAAGTGGGTTACTGTTTCTGTTGGTTCTCCCATTGCATGCTCTAAGATTTGTTAAGCCACAGGTTGGCAGCCTCAACGCATGTCTGGTGGGCCTCTTGTGGTATGTTGCGACCAGATCGGGGATATCCCATTCTTGGCCTTCATCCTCCGCCAGACTGTTAGTTAAATAAGGGATTCAAACTGTAAGTTCTGGTCACCCGCAACATTGATGGTCAATGTTTTTGGAGCTCTCACTACAATGTTTACTACTGTTGGTGGGGGGGAAATGTTCTTTGAGTGTAAAACGGCCTTAGGCCAAGTAGTCGTATGAGAATGCAACTCCTATTTTGGCAGGGTCTTTGGGGTAGGAAAGATTATCACAATCTGTGCCTTCCCTAATTAATGAACAGCCCCAACAAAACCTAATCCTTTGGAGTTTTGTTTTTAGGGCATCTTTAGTTTCCCTTGTCTCACGGTTTAATTATTACATTTTTAAAAAAAAAAACAGCATGAAACTAGGCCTTCACTGGTCCTTGTATGAGAACGAGTTGAGATTGCTTCCCACTAGAAATGTTGGTGACATTTCTAAAAGCTGGAAACTGCCTTCTAGTCTGCCCATCCTCTGAATGTGTTCTATTAGTCTATGGTTGCCTTCTATTCATTTTATGGTTGTTCAATGAGATCTTTTACTCTATTGGCCTCTGTCGGTTGAGATATTGTTAGTCATTGATCGATTCCCAGGGCACTTGGGGTGTATTGACTTTATGCTATCATTGCAACTAGCCGCCTGCCCTTTTTCTCTGGTACATGGTGACATTGCTTTGCAAGGGTCTGGACTAACGTCAGGACAGGTTCTACTGGCTCTAACCTCGGGCATGTTTGCAGTTTTCCTTAGCAAGGTCGACAGTTTATCCTTAACTACTAGTGTTATATCCGAATATGCATTCTTTAGGAGTGCCATTACTTCCATTAAAAGTGGCCCAACAATGTCAAACACAATTGAAGTCCACATGAGTATGGTAGCTTGTTTGGTGGTCACTTTACAATTTGGTAGCATGGTCACCCAACCCAGAACTTGATGGGGACAAAATATTATGTGGTCCCTCAACTCGCCCAATTTCTTCATGAGTAGCACTTGTCTGAATTACACTGCTGGTGTCTGTCGATCAGTGCTTCAAACCTATTTGATGTAGGCACATTAATCTGTATACTGGGTGTCTTTATGCAAACTGTTTTTTTATTGATTCTTTTTTCATGTGTTTACACTGGAATAGTGTCCTTTTTGTTTCCCCCGCTCCTCCCACCCCTTCCCACCTTAATATTTTTCTTGGTTACTTCAGAAGGTTGCAGTTTGTTGTCCAACCTTGCTAGGGGATTTAAAGGTAGTAGGCCTTCATCAATTGCCCACCCAAGTAGCTTTCTTCTTAGTAGGTTTTGATGTGATCTATTGAGATCCACTGTGTAATCTATGAAAGCTAGATCGGAGGGAGGACTTTTACTTTAAAATATTTATAAAGTGCAAACCTGGGACCCGGAGGCATTAGAGCGCTGACAAACAAAAAGGGACGGTAGTACTGATGGGAGATTATAAAACGAGAGGTGGGAGGCCAGGTTAAGCAAACGACCACGTTTTCAACTCTTTTTTTAAAGGATGCTAGATTAGGCTGACACCTGAGGTCTAAAGGGAGGTAGTTCCAAGCTTTGGGCGCTGACATGTAGAAAGCATCCCTTTCAGCCTTTCTGGTTCTGCATCTAGGAATCGAAAGTAGTTTCAGGTTACTTGATCTGAGAGAACTACTTTTGGTTTTTTCCACTATGAGATGTTGCAGGTAGCTGGGCATAATGCCCAGTGTGCACTTAAGGTAATAACTAGAAGACGATGGCGCACACTGGACTCCACCGGGAGCCAATGACAACCTCTTCTGGTGGCAGACACGTAGTCACAACCCTGATGGACCCATTTTGCATAACCTGTAGTCTGTTCCCTTCCGTTTTTCTAAGACCAGCCAGAAGGCTGCAACAATAATCAATTTTTGCTCTGATAATTGCTCTGGCAATTGATTCAGCATTAGCCTGCGTGATAAAAGGTCTGAGGCGAGCTAGAAGTTTGATATAATAGACCGCTGATGACGCAATACTCCCCACATGGGCTTTCATGGTGAACTGCTAGTCAAGAGTAACTCCCAATGTTTTCACCTTCTTCAAGGGGATTATTTTGATATCACCGAGCTGGAAGCTCTCATAGGTAGGGCCTAACTTAGAAAGAGTGGGCTGCAAACCTATGTTCAGGAGTTCCATCTTGCCCCAAGCAGGGCTTATTCTCAACCATCCAGCTCTCGATGGTGTTGTAAGCTCTATTTAATTCTGCCTCATCCCTCGAATGAGTGCCCACCACGAGGACGACACACTGTGTCGTCTGCGTAGTTGGTGAACATGCTGCCTTCCTGATCCAACAGAGCGAAGAAAGGCACCATAGATATAATATAATGGCAAGGGGAGATACAGGTCCCCTGCGGAACACCAAAATTGACAGAGACCGGAGAGGCCTCTGCTTCCCCCGAGTAGATTCTACTTTGTCTGTTAAGGAAGGAGGCAATCCAACTTACCTCTGCTGGAGATAAACTGGCTCCTGCCTCCAACCTGGCGACCAGTATATAATGGTCGACCAGGTTGAAGACAGCCGAAAGGTCCAACAGCATTAGCATAGAGGCAAGACCCTTATCCATCCGTTCCAATAACCTAGATTTAAGTTCCAATAAAGCTGTTTCGTTACCATAACTGACCCTAAAGCCAGATTGGCGAGGATTAAGCGCAGGAAAATTGTTCAAATGTTGGGCAATTTGTCCATAAGCAATCCTATCAAGAATGTTCAGCAAGAAAGGTGTATTAGAGATGGGCCTGTAATTAAGTGGAACCTTCTGAGACAAACCAGGTTTTTTAAAGATGGAAGTAACCCAGGCTTGTTGAAGGTCTGGAGGCACAAGATCTTCAGTCAATTAAGCATAAACAACCTTACAAATGGTAGCCAAGAGAGTCTTTTGGGAGGGGGGGGGGTGTTTTGATTATTGTAGCTGAGCATGGGTCACCTTTACAACACGTGACTTTGAGTTGGTTCACAATAACTAAGAGCTCATCCTCTGAAATAGTCAAAGTTGAATTGAGGAACGGACGGACTTCTTTTAAATGAATCTGACCCCACATCCGAAAAGACCCTCAAAGGAGGTCTCTCTCCTGTGCACTATATCCAGTCTGATGCCATTCACTTTATTAGCCATGGCATCCTGGATATCCTGGCACCAGGCAGCATCCATCCTTAACGGGTTGGCTTGTAGAAGAACAAGTGACTTCCAGGCTTGAGGCGAGGGGCTAGTTTTCCAGCTATAAAATGATTTCAAGGTGGAAGATTCTAATTTTTTCCAGTCTGATGAAAACCAAGATTTATTTCAGGCCCCTTCCCCAATTATTCTGTGTTTGAGAGGGTCTAGAGATTTGGTAATCCGATCAAGATTGTATAGGAGCAATTTGGACATTGCAGTGGAGGAGTCATGGGAAGTAAAAATTAATGGATGGACGGAGCAAGGGTTCAACCCTATCCTGCATAAAGATTTCTACTAAAAAGGCCTGAATCACTCTAGTCTTCATTTTGATGGGGAAGTCGGCCTGGACAGTAAAATGCAAAAAGCATGGTCTGACCATGGACAAGGAGCTACATGGAGGTCCTTGGTTGTGACTTTAGGACTACCACTTCGAGGCATCTGTTGCACAGTAAGGAGGGCTAGCACTTTGAGTTGTTGCCATGCCTGGCTGAAAGCTGGTCTGCGTGAAGGTCAGTATGCCTGAACGATTAGCCCGATAATGAGCTCCTTTAACAAAATGGCAGCCAGAACCTTGCTTCTGACATCCAGGAGTTTTATTCAGTCGTAATTCAGCTCTGCTTCTGTATAAATAGGAATAAGAAGGGCTTTTGTCCAAGATTGAGGAAGCTTGTTCATCTTTGCATATCAATAAAATGCTTCTATAACCAGGAAGCCCAGAAAGTAGAATCTAATAAAGAAATATGCTTGCCAGGTCGTCTGGGTCAGGCGATAGTTATGGTTTATCTTTAATGATATGTCCTTGCTAGTAAAGGTTCCAATCCACTTGTGAAGATGATATACTGAAATGCTTTCGAGAGGTGAAGAATCTTACCAAAACCAGCCACTATGAATTTCTTTCCAAGTCTGAGACTTAGTTGGGTGTATTTCAGCCATTCTGTGTTTAGGTTCCATACTACATACAATTTATTGTTATATTTTTTTTTACCATCTTTTCTAGATACAACTTCAGCATTTCCTTACTTTTCTGACTTGTACCATGTTTTTGTAAGCATGTAGCCAGTTGTTATATCCTTAGTGTTTTACTGCCACAATCATTGAGTTCTAGTTTCTGTTGTAAGTAAGTGCAAGGGAACAAATCACTTTTCTCAAAACCTTTCTACAGTAATAGGATCATACATTTTGGCAAAGCTTAGGCTTGGGTTGCAAGTCTTTGTTTTAGTTTAAACCTTAACCCACTGGGAATATCTGTAATATGGTAATTTGCATCCATGTTTTTCATGTCCAATGAATATGGTTTCCTTGCTGGGTCACTCGCAAACCTGTGGTAAAATTTCGGTTTCTACAGGAATACAAATTAATTGCTTACAAGGGGTCATATAAAACAATCTTATTTTCACAAAATGATCATCAAGGAAAGTGGCCTTTTCAGGAATATCCATGGCGGTGGATCAGTACTTGGCCAGCACTGCATCTGGACACGTTCCATCCATTTAGTCAATCCATTGTATTCATAGTGTAGCAGGGTGATCTTCCAACGCACCTTATTGGGAGACCGGTGTAGGCGGGCACACAATATGCAGCTTAAACTTCACTTCTAACTTGACCCGCCTCTGTACCTGTCTCCAAATCCCACTTTCCTGGTTTCAAGACAACGCTGGTGTACCTCGCTGGGAAGGTGGTAGGGGTTGAGAAGAGAGGTTAGGGCAGGCAGGTTCCCCAGAATAGCCCCAAGGAGAAAACGCAAGGTTAGAATACTTGGAATACAAAAGGAAAATCGTACAAAGGAATGCTGGTGTATGGTTCTTTTTAGGTGGTAAAAGCTTTCTTTTACAAAAAGGGGCAAAACACAAGACGCTATATACAAAATAACTTAAACCTAGCAGATGCGTAATTACCAAATAAAACAAAAAAATTTGCAATTATATACAGTGTACTGTTTTAAACTGTTTATACTGACCTTACTTGCAAGACAACTTGGTCAGGGTTGTCTCAAGGTCCTTGCTGCTGCTCTCAGCTTCTTCAATCTTCCTTCTCTCTTTGGTGGTGACTCTTGCAGCAACAGTGTGGGGGTCCCCCAAAGTGTCCTTCTGGGCTGCGTATGTCAGATGCAGCCCAGCACTCTGAGGCAATTAGGGGGGGCCAACACTACTCACGCCACATGGGTCACGTCTGCCAGGTGTGGCCCAGGGAGTTCTGGTAGACCCCCCTGTAAGGGGGCAGCCCCCTTTTTGTCTTTTTATATCTATCCCCAGTAGGGCCAAGAACACGTTGGTGCTCTCCAGCTATGGGGAGTGCCAGTAAATATAGGTGCCTGGGGCCAGTGGTTGATATGTACCACACGGGTGGCAGCAACAGCGTTCAAAGCGCTCCCCTAACAAGGGGAGCACCAGCATAGAGACCAGGTCAGCAGCAGTGATGAGGCACAGAGCGCCTGCAACCTTGTTGAAAGGTCCCACCAACTGTTGTCTCAGGCGCTCCGCTCGCACCAGCAGCATCTAGCAACAAGACTTTTACAGTGAACTGCCATCCCAGACTACATGAGACGTATAGATCGCCGCCCTGCTACCCTCTTGTGTTACCTTGATTTGGGGCCTCCTCCATTTGTTAGGCTTATTTGGCAGCAATTAGGGGATTGGACAGTGCAATATTTTCTGAGCTGCGCCGCAGGTTAATGTCATCCTCGGGAGCAGTGGTACTAGCAGCAATGCTCTCATCTTTAGCTTGGGAGTAGGTCAGTTCAATCTGCTACCGTTGTGTGCGCCTTGTGTTGCTGGGGACTGTTGCTTCGCAGTGCGGCGCCTCATGAACAGAGTGTCGGTGGAGAGGGAACTTTGAGATCTTGAGGAAGGATTAATACTGCCACTGTGAGCGTTTGTGGCTCCACTCCTGGGGCCCGCTGCCTTAATTAGCTGCCATGTCCAAAACACCTAAATTTGGCAAACCAGGGGAAATCTCAACAATGCTGCAAACGTGTTGATGGCTCAGATCCATGGGGCTGATACGCTTCCGGCAATACTCGCGCGTGTGTCGACCAAATCGGATTAGCCAGAATTACTGGCCAGAGATTCAGAAGGAAATGCACAAGAGCACAGAGGAACTCTCACAAGATCTTGGTGCTACATACGAGTGTCTTGGATGCCGAACAGTGGGTCTCAGAGGTGGAGGACACATTATGTGAACAGTCCTATGAGGTGGGTGAGTGCTTGAACAGACTGGCGGCTTTGTAGGCACGCTGTGATACTCTGGAAGACGAGCAGGAGGATGGGGATAATCGCTCATGAAGGAATAATATTCTGGTCCGTGGCATCTCCTCTGTGGTACGGGATGATGACCTTCCTGACTGACTTCTTTCGATTTTATTTTGAACCTGCTTGAGGATGCGCCATTTGAACTGGACAGGACTTGCCACACTTGGACCATGATTTCTTCATCCCAAGATAGGCCTCCGGATGTGCTATCCCGGGAAGGAATGCATCATGAATGCCGCCCTAACCTTGGAGACTGTCTCCTTCTGCAATATGTCTATCTATTAGAATTTTGCCTCCCCAACTCTTGGAAAGCAAAGGGTCACACCAACCACTGACTGAATGGTTACACAGTATGGAGGTGACCTAAAGGTGGGGCTTTCCTACTGCCCTTCATTTTGCTTACCAGGGGAAGTAGTGGACTGTTGGGATGCTCAAGGCAGCAGAAGGCTTGTTGAATGTGTGGGAGGTGGTTGGCTGGGGTCCAGAGGTGGAGGGGCTGAGTCCACGATTAATTCCGGAGGCATCACTGAAATGGATGAATGTGGGCAGGGGAAGGAAGGTGAAGGGGCAAGTCAGAAAGACATGAGCTTGTACTGCTGTGCTGGAAATGGAGGGTGATGTTGATCTTTATTTAGGACTTCTTCGTCCAGGGTCCAGAGCTCAGCTGTGAGGCTTTGGGTCGGTGTGGATGAAGGTCTGGTTGGGTGGGGTTATGGTTTGAGTGTATTTGTTACCTTACAAGTTTGATTCCCCAGTGGGATTATAAATGTCTGACCTTTTCTCCTGTTAACAGTTCTATATGGGGTCTGTGGAGAGGGTGGGGTTTGCTTGTAAATGTTTACTGTGGGACTGGTGGCGGGTTTACATTTCCTATGCAGACAAATTTTGAGGAGTGATGGTGGGGTGGGATGTATGTGATCACTGAAACCACACATAATTGCGATGGCCGAAAATGCCGACTTCTTAAAGAAATTACCCCTGCAGCCCCCCACACTACTATAATATCCCATACCCCCCACATATATATGTGGTTTAAGGGGGGTTTAAAAAAAATAATAATAAAGTCCGCATTTTCGGCCGTCGCAATTCTCAGGTCGACATTTTTGTACGATTCCGGTGGGGTGGATAGGAATTGGCCCTCGGAGTTGTTCTGGCTGATGTAGCTGCTGTTTCGGAGGGGGGAGGACGTAGTTGTGATGGGCACACAGAATGTACAAGGGTTAAATTCCCTGATGAAAAGGATAGCTATCCTAAATTGGGGGTCATGACCCTCTCAATAGTTTTCTTGCAAGAGACTCAATTAATTGTGCAGAATGAGAAGCGGTTACGAACCAGAGTGTTCCCGAGAGAACGTTACGCCTCTGGGGATGAGGAAGCAGTGAGTGGCAATACCTATTGGTGAGCAGGTCCCGATATGCAAGATTAAAGTCCTCTGTGATTACCAGGGGACATTTGTGTGTGTGAGGTGCATGATCTGGGAAGGTATGTTTACACTGGTTTCTTTGTATGCCCCTAATGCTGGGCAGGATGAGTTCTTGGAGAATTTTCTTCTACGTGTACTTCCCTTTGCAGAGCCGTAGATTTTGGTGGGCGGTGATCCCGGGGTGTATAAAACTCTGCCGGCTACTAAACTAGATTTCAGGCATACCAACTCCTTTGGGTCTCTTCTTCTGGAATTCAGGGTGGTAGATGCATCGACTGTTTCATGGGGAGGAGAGGGATTACTCTTTTCGTTTTCATGGTCATGGAGGTTTGTCTAGATTGGATCTATTGCTGCTTCCCAGTGCATTGTATCCATTCATTTGGCGGAGTGGACATTGTTACCCAGATGCTCTCGGGCCATGCTCTGTTGTTGATTATTCTGTCAGTTGTGGGTAAGCCTGAGGGGATCCGATGCCCACGGAAGTTGTACGATCCGATACTGAGGGATCCGATTGTGTGCCAGGAGTTGGGGGTGTCAATAGCTAATTACTTTCAGGAAAACAGTGACTCAGTTCCTTGCATGGGGATTGTTGTGGGACTCCACGATGGCAGTGATTTGGGGTGAACCTATTAGCAAATCTGCAGCGTACACTAGGGAGCGGCAGCTAATTCGGCTGAATCGAGTGTTAAGCAGGCAGAGCAGGAACATAAGAGAACAGGTTCATGCAGGGATTTACTGGTGCCGAGGACAGCGCTTAAGAAGCTTGAAGGGCACCTTGATGATAGGACAGCTCAGGTGATGTTGAAGACCAAACAATTTGTTATTATGCAAATGGGAATAGGGCCAACCGTCTCGGGTAGCTAAATTAAGGAAACTCCAGCACCGTAACGCAGTCTTGGCCCTGAGGGATGCGCAGGGCATATTGCAGCGAGGTGACGCTAAGAAACTGAGAATATCTGAGGACCATTTCAGGGGGTCAGGAGGGAGGTATTCCGTGGCAAGACTGGCCAGGCGGGTGCTCGGGTTTAATATTTGAGGGACGCTAATCTACCAAAACAAACGGTTGAGGAGCATGACGCCCTGGAGGTCCCGTTGTGGCAGGGGAGGTGGAATGGGCTATTAAAATAACTGAAAAATAAAGCTGCTGGTCTGGATGGGTTCAAGGCCCCCTTCTATAAAAGTTGAGCTCTCTTGGTTACCCTGTGGTGGATTTCTTCAATTGGTTTTTGGTGTCTGGGAAGTGAAGGGAACTCGTGGTGGCAACAGTAAAAACAGACACAAGTGATCACAGCTCAAAGGTGTTCATTTAACTGTATGAATGGGTGAGAAACATATATAATCTAAAGCTAAGATTGGAGTAAGGTACAACCATCAAATAATAGTAAGGCAGTCCTAGTGGTGTATTGTCAAATAAAAAGGGTCCATACTAAAACAGAACTATAGGCAATCCTTGCCACCAAGTTACAAAAAGAGTGTGGGATAATGTTCACCAGAAAAGAATAAGTATTCACAAGAGTCCAGATGGTAGGGCTGGGGTCTCCCTTCCCCACGTTTTAAGCATGGGATAAGGTGGGACGTCTGAGCACAGCACACTCCTGGGCCTCTCCCGCACAAGGTTTACTATTCCATTCAATGATATCGGGACTTTTAGGGGCCAAGTCTCTGGTGCCAAAGTCTCTTAACTTAGAATGCCTGCTGGACCAAAATAACAAACAAACAAAACTTTCCTTTGGTGATCTTGCATCCTGGGCGATTGCTCTTCGCCCCTTGGATCAACCTCCGCTGGGCTCTGATCCTTCTTGCAACTTGGGCCTCCCTCCGTCGGGTTCACTACAGCCTTTCACTCTTAACATAATCTTCTCGGGTGTATCAGATTCTCGTGACCAGGGCAGCGTCAGTGCTTTGTGTTTGCTGGACCTGCCGGCCGCCTTTTGATAACAACGATCATGTCTGTTGGGTCGGCTGGCCGGGGCAGGCCTCTCGGGCACCATTCTGGCCTGGTTCTCTTTTCTTGCTGATCGTCACCACATTTTCTCTTCCTCCTTTCTTCTCTACTGCTATGGCTCTCGCTTGTGGTCTTCCTTCTCATTTTTAACATCTACCAAGCTGATAGTCTCACACGGCTTCCTCTGCTAGTCATATGCTGACGACACACACATTGTGGTTCATCTGGATCTTTCCAGGCCGGAGTCAGCTGCCAGATTTCATGCATGTATGGAGTCCGTGGGGGAGTGGATGCTTGATAATTGGCTTGAACTGAACAGTGATAAGACTGCGGTCTTAGTGGTGGGCCCTCCTGCAGCTGCTTTCTGGATGCCTGCTTTCTGGCCAGCCTCCCTGGGCCCTTTCCCTCAGCTAGTCTCCACGGTCAAGGACCTGGGGGTTAAAATCGGGTCAGCCTTGTCCATGGAGCCACAGGTAAGCTCCCCCTGTCAACTGGGCCATTTCCAGCTTAGGCTTCTGCGATGGGTTACTTCTTTCATTCCGGTTCACCTCCTTGCCTGGGTTATCTTTGCATTGGTCACATCCTCGCTGGACCTTGTAATTCCATATATTTAGGCCAGCCTGCAGGTGTACTCCATTGCTTGCAAGTTCTTCTGAACTCTGCAGCTCAGCTTGCGTCTTCCACTCCACGCTGTTGCCATATTTCCCATCCTCCACAAACTTCATTGGTTACCAGTGACTAAAAGTATTCAGTTCAAGGTGCTCTGTTTGATCCACCAGGCTTTTAAGGCCTGGGGGCAAAATACTGTGGGCATATATTCCTGCCTGACATCCCAAGCCTTGCGGTCAGCTAATGCCTGTTTGCTGACAGTTCCTCCGGTCAGGTACAGCCGTATTTCGGCGGCTGCTCCTTTTCAGTGGCCGCTACAGTTCTCTGGAACTCTCTCCCTCTTTTGCTTAGAGCTACCCCTGTTCACTGTGCGTTTTGCAAAACTCTTAAAACGCTCCTCTTCTAGGCTATTTATTTTGCTGTCCTGCAGGGAGCGCCAAGATGTCTTTTGGGCGTACAATGCGATTTATAAATGATATCCAATCAGATCTCACCCCGATTCGTAGACATACCTCAACCGGGTTCACATTTGCCAATTTCACAGTTAACTTTGTTTTATCACATTTGGGATTTACTTTCTTGGCTTTTCCCCTTGGCTTTCCTCCGCCGGGTTCACTTAGCCATCGTTAACACAGTTTGAGTTTCTAAACCCAGTTCATGGTTTATTTCATATTTTGAGAAAGCGTTGTTCCTTCCTTTTCCCTAGCTTTCCTTCAACAATGGGTCGGAGACTTTCGATTGTACAGAGGATTTTATGTGACTTTTTGACCCTCACGCCGTCCTCTCCTAGGGCCTTTGGGGACTTGTAGTTACCCCACAAAACAAAGGGGCCAGCAAGAGTCCTTTGAATGAGCACTCCTATGGCGCCTGACCACTCTGCAGCCGGCCCTTATCTCGGTTTTCTGAAAAGTTCAAAACACAAGTTCTTTGTTCACATTTAATGTTGCCACTTGCAACCTTGGGCTCAACACAGTTCAGTTCGCTATCGGCTTTCTCCGACTCACTGGCTGTGTTGAAACTGCTGGTCTGTTTCGCCTCTGGAGTCAAGGACGGTACCAGGGTAGCCAGAATGCCTCCCCTCCTGTTATCTGTGCCGGAGGCCCCCGTGCACCATTGACACCCGTCACACCACACGACATCTGTACTCCCCAGTCTTGTAATTCCTTTATCTGAGGCTTTGCGGCCTTGATTTGAAAAAGGAAAGCGCATCTCCCTCCTCGTCCTTTCAGGTCTCGCTGCTTTTCTCCTCCTCTTGACCTGCTGGTCTGGAATAGCTGTCCCCTTGTGCGTTTGGCCTTGCCCGTTGTGTGCTCTCGTGCTCCACTTTTTATCCCTGTGGGGAAGGTAAAAGGCTGTCGTGTGGGTTTGTGGGTCGGTGGTCAAGTGCTGGGCTCTGTCTGACCCTTGTGTTGGGGCATGTCAGGTAAACGGCTCTGGTGTTCATCCGTTGTCTTTCTCGGTGTAAGAAAGTGTTTGTGTCGGAAAGGGGGAAAGGGGGGAACAGATTCTAAATATCCTATGGGGTACCATGTCTCGCCTGTCGGTGTCCCAATTCCACTCCCCGAAGACCCCCCTCCCCCAACCTCCCATCCAGGTGATCCTCCCCCACTGATCCACCCCCAGAAACTGGATCCAATAGGGATGGCCGTGTCCTGGCCACCTGGATGACGGATCTCCGGGGACCAGCAGGTGAGACACCTTCAGGTTTCTCACAGAATGTGGTCCTGTCTATGGGTATCTCTACGACTGTATTGATCCCCTAAATTTGGGAAGGACCTGATGCTGTGATTCTTATTGCCCCATGACTCTTACCAATATAGATTTGAAACTGTCTTCCAAGATTTTGGCCCGTCGCATGATGCAGGTTCATCCAGGGATTATAGATGGCGATCAGACAGGGTTCATCATGGGGCGCAGCACACATAATAATTTCAGACGAGTTCTTGATCTGTTAGAAGTGGGCCAGCGCTCAGGGATGGATGTGGTGATAATTGCGCTGGACACCCATAAAGCCTTTCACAGGGTTGATTGGCGGTACCTCAAGGGGGTCTTGGCCTGGGGTTTAAGTGGGTCAAGGCCATATATGAGGACCAGTCAACTTCCCTCCGTGTTAATGGGTGGCTGTTGTCTAGTTTGATGAAAACCAGGGGCACGGGGAAGAGCTGCCTGCTATTCTCGCTGATCTTTGCATTGAGCATGGAGCCACTTGCTTACCATATTTGGGGCAATGCAGACGTGGAGGGGATTGGAGTTGAGGGTTTCAGTTCTAAGATCTCTTTGTTTGATTTATTCTCGCCGAAAAGCCAGCAGGTATCGTGGGCGTAACATTCTGCTCCCTCTGCGAACTCCCGCACCTCACTGGTGGATCTATTAAGGTAGTTGGCATAGTCTGGTTGGGTTTCCGGCTTCAAAGTTAACTAGGATAAGTCTCATGGTTTGGGCGTTTCCTTGAATCTCCAGGACAGAGCCCCGATTGGAGCTTTGGCTCTGATAAAGTGGTCTAGGGAGTCTATCCCATACCTGGGGTGCCTATCCCCAGTAGAATGTTGACTGTTTTTCGCTGTAATTTCCTGCCATTGTTCCAGGAAATCTGATGATTTACTTAGGATCAGCAGGAAATATCCTAGTTTGGCAGGATTAATGCAATTAAGATGAAACTCATTTCTCCGTTGCTTTACCTGTGCTTGGCGCTTCCAGTTCGGATCCCTCATGCGAAGATTCAGACACTTCAGGGGAAGATTTTCAAATGTATAATGGGAAATAAATGGGCAAGAATCTCCAGGTGGGTGTTATTGAAACATGCAGGGGTTGGTGGCCTAGATGTTCCTGATATATTTTCTTTTAATTTGGCGGCGCATGGATCGCATGTAGTCACTTGGGGCGACAGCAACATGCAACCAAAATGGAAAATAATTGAACCAGCGCAATCGGCAGTGAGGTTGCATCAACTCCCATATGTAGAGAAGAGCTGCCCAACATTGAATCTCGGATTCTCCCGCTTAGCTGCAACTAGAAATAATCTACTATATGGGGAGGGTGCTTCACAGATGGGGGCACATCTCTGGGGGTGGGATCTGCTTGCACCTCTCTGGAACACCCCAGGCTTCCAACCAGGGTGTGACGGGGGAGGTTTGAGGGTTGGTGACTCTGCAGCAATTATATAGGGATGGGAGGTCCCATTGACCTTCCATGAAAAGGGAGAGGGAGGAGGCCGGCAGCCGAAGCCGTGCGGGGGAAGGCCAACCGAAGCTCTCTGCTGCTCAGAGCAGCTGCCAACGGACAGCCTTTCCAATTATCCTACTTCCCAAGGTAAGCATCCCCCTGTCCTCAGGAGCACTGCAACCCACCCCACCCTAGTTGCTGAGACTTCCTTCGGTAGCTACCTCATCCTTCCGATCCTTCCCACCCCTGTCTGCGGCGAGGTGCTCACGCCTCTGGGCACACACCTCCACTGCCCTACGTGCCTCCTTCTGTCTGCCCCTCCCCACAAGAAACTCGCGGTTAGGGTCCAAGATCACGTACCCTTCAGCCTCTCTCCATCCACGCTCTGTCCAACTTGAGCACATTTAATTTCGGCTATGGGAGATCCACGTTACTCGCGGTCTCCCACGTGACACCATTGTCTTCACCATCTACTTTTCGTGTCACCCTACCTCTTCCCTCTTTCCGAGGCAACCATGCTAAAACAAACGAAGGTGCACAGGGCTTCATTGCCCTCACCTGCACCTTCACTACAAAGACTTGTCTCCTGCCCTACAAGACTACTGGCCACGCAAGCAGCCCGCCCTCAGTGGCCACCTGTATATGCTGATAACCATCCTTTGACCCTGCCTACACATGTGCATAAGATTACAACGCGGGACCTAGACTATGCACTGTTTCCACGGTCGCTAGCACCTATGTCAGCCTTCACCATGCCCAGGACCACCTTTATGCCAGAATGTATACCTCTCTGACACCGCCTGTTGCGATCCCCACTGTGCCTGTTAGGATTAACTGTGATGATGCAACTCTGTGCCCCTACGATACCATCAGTTGTTGAGGCTAGCCCACCCCCCCCTTTGGCTCACTCCCCACATATTACTAAACCCTACCAATCCCATGCCCCCCCCAGCTGTGCCCTTATCAGCACCTGGTCACTCCCAGCCCACACCCTGGACATTCACGATCTCATCACCAGCTGCAACCTTGATCTCCTATTCACTAGCAAAACGTCCAGACCAGCCCTTGCCCTAGCCTTCCCTACAGGGTTACACTATCTTTAGGCAAGATCGCACACTCAAGGGCGGAGGGGTGGGTATCATAGCCAAACAGTCCCGATCAATATGGTGGAAGGTGAACTCGGCTATAACCGTGACTGCATTCTCCTCAGTCAGCCAATCCCATAACTGCACGGTCGCTCTCCACATTTTTTACCGTACACCTGGGTCAGTCACTGATGTCCAAGATGCCCTCGTTCATGCCATCTCTGACAATCTAAAAAATAAACACTAAAGCCATCCTCCTGGGAGACCTTAACGTAGGCCTAAACGACCCCACCGATTCACAAGCAGCCTCTCCCAATAAAGCCTTATCCATCTTGGGATTCAAACAGGCTGTTAATTAGCCCACCCACATCAAATGACGCACCCTTGACTGGGTCACCCACCATAACTGCCCTATCACGATCTCGTCCATCTCGTCCATTCCCTGGTCTGACCACCACACCATTTGTTTCGATCTCAACTTTGCCAAGGGACCCTCTTGCAAGTGGCTCCACTCCCCCACTGCTCTCACCAGGAGCTCCCGTCAGCTCACAAACGCTTTCACCCCACCTATTAGTGCCTGCCCTCCAACCTTCTTTCGACTGACCCGGATGCCCTTGCATCCACCTTCAACACCAGCATCACCCAAGTGGTTGACTCCATTGCCCCACTCACCCTCAGGAAAGCTAAGCGCACCAAACACACCAACGCCTGGTTCTCAGTTGAGCTTCTTGAGCTGCGCTCCAGGAAAAGAGCAGCTCACTCCACCTGGTTAGCCAAGCCTAGTGACACCTCTAAAATAGCATTCAAGACTATCTCCAAAGCGGCCATAATCAAAGCCAAAGCTACCTCGTTCAACACTAGGATAGCAAACGCTAAGTCAGAATTTTCAGGGAGCTTGAAACACCCGCCCCCACCCTGCTTACTGCCACTAAAGGCAAAGACTGATATAACAGCATCCAGGCTGCCATGCTTGACAAGCTTAACATCCTTCAAAACAAAATCATTGCCGACCAACAGGCCCTAAACCACCAAATGTCTGTCCTCCATAGTAGCACTTTAGCACTTCCTGTGACTCCCCCTCCTTTGCCTTCAAAGAAATGAACGAACAAGAAGTCATCACTCTCCTAAAATCAAACCCTCCAATTGTAAAGGGGACGCTTGCCCTGCTTAACTTATCAAAGACTGTGCCTCCATCCTTGCCCCGTTCCTCACAGGCTTTATCAATGCCTCCTTCACATCAGGCCATGTCCCACCCTGCCTCAAGGAAGCCTGGGTACGCCCGCTCCTGAAAAAAACATGTGCTCGACCCAACCATCCCAGGTAACTTCAGACCCATCACCACAGTCCCGTTTGTCTTAACAATCCTTGACAAAGCAGCTTAGATGCAAGCCTATAAATTACGCAAGTCTAATAACCTCCTTGGTCTCCGCCCGTCAGGCTTCCGTCTTAACCATGGAACTGAAACCACGCTATTAGACCTCCAAAAATCAAATTGAGGATTTCAGAAACGCAGGCAAACCAGCCCTCCTTCTGCTTCTAGACCTTTCTGCTGCTTTTGACTTGGTGGACCTTAATACCCTCTGCCACCAGCTCTTCTCATCTGCCAATTTCTCACCTAACGCTACAGCTTGGATCACATCCTTTCTCCAAGAAAGAGTTATGAATGTTTTCTCTGACCAAGCCTGTGCCCACCCTAATCCGATGAAATGTGGAGCCCCACAGGGCTCATGCATTTCACCCACCCTCTACAACCTGTTCATGAGGCCACTATTTAACTTTCTGGACGCGCAGGGCATCACATACACAAACTATGCTGATGACACGCAGGGCCTCATCCTTGTGACCGGCGACTAAGAGTCAGATATGGAAACCCTCAGTTCCATTTACTCCACAATTCAAGCCTGGATGGCAGACAACTGGTTGTGCCTCAACAGTGAAAAAACGAATTGCTCCTTATTGGATCACCTGCTACCGTAAGGAAACTCGGCCAACAGTACAGCTCCTTCAAAATCGACAACACTCAAATCATTGTCTCACAGGCGGGTAAAAGCCCTGGGGGTCTACCTAGACTCCAACCTCTCGATGATCAGACAGGTTAACGTCATAGCATCTGCTGCTGCCTACCACTCAAAACTGCTTAATGTAGCCAGACCTTACCTGTCGGAGCAAAACTGCCTTACCATAGCGAGAGCAATTCTCTGATCACGCCTTGATTGCTGCAACGCCCTCCTAGTTGACACCTCTGCTAAAAACATCACTAAGCTCCAGACTATCCAAAACAATGCCCTCGGGGCCGCCACCGGCATATCCAAAAGGGACACATCTCAGCAACCAGGAAACTGGTCCACTGGCTCTCCAAAAAGGAACACATCATATTCAAAACCCTCTCCTTCAAAACCCTCCCCCGTACGCTCAAGTGTATCCATAACACTGCCCCCCTGTATCTTTCACAGAGAATTGACTAACCCACCTCTAACAGACCCACCAGAACCGCATACACCAACCGAATGACCATTCCTAAAACACACAGGACTTACGCAGGTGGTTCCAGCTTTCCTGTCATGGCTGCGACCCACTGGAACTCCCTACCACCTCACCTCAGGAGCATTGACTCGCACATAGCTTTCTGGAAAGCCATCAAAACTGTTTGTATAAACGGGGTCCGACGGGCTTTGCAGCTTTTCCAGTGCAGTATATGTCTCCTCATGCTATGTAGCCTTCACTGTTACATGTATGATGTATATAACGGACTACCACCTATGTAACTTTCCTGATCTGTTAAGTTCTGCGCTCTCTAAAACCTTGAGCAAAGCAATCCTCCTTGTATCTAAAACCTGTTCTTGCAACAGCCCCCCAATGCCCCTGGGCTGTTAGTGCGCTTTACAAATCCAAAAAGTAAATAAATAAAATGAATGTAAGGAAAACTCTGCCCTACCGGAGTGGTGTTCGCTATTTTCCATTGAGGCACTGGGCATCTCGCCCGCCCACAAGGTGTGGAGCTTCCAGGCCATTTAATGGTCTTGAATTGGTTGTTCGGGGGAGGTCCATGGCGGGAGGTCATGTGGTCGGGATCTCCCAACTACACAAACTGCTGGACACAGGGAGCCCAGTGGTGCACTTGCCATACATGGATATGAGAGGAAGACCTAGGAGGACCAATAGATGAGGCGTGGTTGAGAATATGATCTAGAATGCATAAATCCTCCAGGTGTGTTACTGATAGGGAATGCCCCTATAAATTCTGTCATAAATGGCACAATTCTGTCATAAATGGCACCTCACGCCAGAGAGGCGTCACTGCGTGTCTGCTGATTACTTTGCAAACTGCTGGCGTGGCTGTGCTACAGTGGGCTCTCTTCCACATGGTATCACTGTGGGGAGGTGGGCCTCTTCTGGAAGGGGGTGTTGTCTAACATCAAGGAAATCACAGGGGTGTCTCTTCCCATGGATCCCTCGGTGGTGCTTGTGATGGTATATTCCCCATGACGGGGTCTGATGACCACTCTGATTGGACACTTTCTCTTGACAACCAAACTGGACTATCGCACGGAACTGGAAACCCATGGTAGGCCCGATGGCCCAGATGTGCTGGGTAAAAATGTTTCGCATTTTGTCTGCGGACAAATTTGCTATGTGAGGTGAAATATTACAAAGGTGTCGGTCTGGAAGCCCTTCATTGACTTTGTGGAAATCCATCCAGCGAGTTTGGTCAAAGCCCCGCTTATGCAACATTTCTCATTGTTATTCTTTTTGTGGAAGGGAATACCAAGTCTAACAGAGTATATAGCGTTATGGTGGGTTGGTGGTTCTCTACTGTTGCCTAGTATATATGGAACTCTGTAGTCTGTCATTTTGTCCCTTTGTAATGTGACACCTGTGTTTGTGCATACGTCATTTACCACGGTATGTTAAATGCACGTTTTTTTTGGAAAAAAAAAATTTCAAATTTACCGGCAGCGTTTTCTTCTTAACCCCCAAAAAATAAGTAGAATATGGATTGTTTGGCGTTAGGATGCCTGAAGTCAAGTTAGTGGCGGTTTCTGTGTGCGCCTGCATTAGGCGCTGGACTAGCCATAGGAATCTCAGCAAAATTCCCTGTAGCTTCAGGTAAACGAGTTGTAACCATGATCCTTTGTTTCCAAAAGCAGCATAGAAAAAATGCTTTCCTTCAAAGCTTTAAGTGTTTATTTGGCATCCGCAGCCTTTTAGCAATATAGCTTTGTTTAAAGTAGACACATGCAGAGCTCTGTTTGCTTAACAAACCAAGTGTGTAGCTGTAACCTTTCTTTTTCTAAAGGTCAGTATGGATTGGGAAATAAACAATTCCTCTTAAAGCTAATATATTATTATTTTTTCTGTCCCAATCTGGTTCTGAAAGGGGGGTGAACTTCCAGTAATGGCCTTGGCCACACCGCCACCCCAGGATCCATCACTGGGGGGGTGGGGGAGGGGAGTGCTCCCCTCAAGTCAGAACCAGATGGGCGAAGCATTGTCCTGGAGAATCTTTGTAGGGCAGAGCTCTTTAATACATGACATTTTTCAACCCACAATGGATCTCTCTCTCTCTCTCTCTCTCTCTCTCTCTCTCTCTCTCTCTCTTTCTCTTTCTCTTTCTCTTTCTCTTTCTCTTTCTCTTTCTCTCTCTCTCTCGGATTCAGACAGCTGCATACATATTTCAGTTATTGGGGATCGTCAGTGCAGTATAGTCTGAACCCTTGTGGTTGGAGCATTTTGGGCAAACGGCAGAAAAGTGATGGTGTATTTAAAAAGCTTGAAAAAAAATACGGATTCAGGCTATACTGCCCTGAGAATAGTGATATCTGGGTTTGCCCAAATCATTCATTGACCCATCTATAACCAATTTGCTCTTTGCTTGGCTCAGTCTGTGGCTATACTTCTGGGAGGACCTGAATTTCAGACTTAAGGGTCAAGCAGATTGGCTAGAGCACAAACAGCCAATCTGATTGGTTGGAGGCTTGACATTTTTTCCAAACTCTTTGCCAAGATTCCTCGAACCTGTGCATTGCCAAACCCTTAGGAAGGTTTGTATTGCATTGCCCAGTGTCAGCTCTGACTATAGGCAAGATGTGGGATTCATCGGGTGGTGCCATGTGCCCCCAATGGGGCAGAACACTTTTTTTTTTTTTCCCCCCTCCCAAGGGGTTTCTGCACTGGGACCCATGGTTTCCAACTTAACTTCATGCAGAACCTTTAAAATGGTGCATATTTCATGACCGTGGGTCTCCTCTGTCCCTAGGTAAGTTGAGAGGGACGGAGAGACCCTGGACCTTGCCAAAAGGCATGGTCCTGGGTTCCGGGCAAAGTGCTTAGGGCTACCCACCCCCCGTCTACTGTAGATAGGATATTGTATTCCATTTAAAAATCATTGACTGAATATCAAAGAATTTGAGTGAAGACGTTATGATAAATTCAGTGGGTCATATATAGTCGGCTATTTTGACAATCATTGAGCATATTTAGATATCGCACAGTTGACTTTTTTCTTTTTTACTTTGCCAAATGCAAAATGTGTTTGGGGAGAAAGTGTTTACACACACTATGCATGCACCTTAGATTTCAATCTAGCAAACTGCAAGTCCCGATGCCATTCGATCATATCATTCCACGAGCTTCAGTAGTGCATAAACAGCATATTTCAATTGAACAACACACATGCCAATATCTGTGTGTATAGTAATGGTATTAACATTGTGATAAAGGGCTACATTAAAGCACCTGTCCAAGTAACGTAGTCACTATGGTGGACATCCCTGAAGGGGGGGGTCTTGTTTTTCGGGACCACGCCCTAAGGGCATTACCCCTGTTAAGGTGGGAGGTCACGAGAGCCTGCACCACTGTGCCGAGGTTGTATGGAGAGATGAAGAGTTGGATTTTGCGGAGTGTGGTGATTTTAGCCTAGCTGTTGCTTTGTGATTTTGGTAGGGGAGGCTGCTGTGGACAAAGCCAAGGGATTTAGTTAAGTCTGGCCGCTATAGGGTGAATTCAGTTGCTTAATGTCAAGCCACTTTTGAATTTGCTGTTTGGCAGGGGGACACATTGGGACCAATCCAGTCTTGGTGGGAGTGGAAGTTTAAGGTTTGGATTTTGGCCAGACACTCGCAGAGGTGGGCGATTGTTAGGCAGAATCCTATGCAGTTCCCTTAGGGAGCACTACCGAAGATTAAGACTACATGTATATGCAATAAATCCCCTTTGGTATCAGTCTGTACCATAAAGATTTAGTTGGTAGCTGTGGCTGAGCAGTCAGACATATCTCAAGAGGGAGGTGAGCAGTATTCGGGGTTTACACAATAGGATTATAATACTATGGAACAAGGAATCACTGACCAAAGCTTTGTATCAAAAAGAATATATATTTATTTTACACACTCTGATGTTCACACACAAATCACTATTATTAAAGTAAGTTAAAACAGTCAAGAAAAGTATACACAACTCCCTATTTAAATTGTAAACAAGTTTGAGCCAAAGTGAAAACTGAGCAAAAAGGCACAGTGTAAACTAAGCAGAAATGGCACTCTAACAATTTCTTCAGAGGGAGGGAAAGGACAAGTCCTACAGGGTTGGACTCCTAAACACACCAGCAACACTTCCCAATTAGATTGTGAACAAGTTATGCAAGGTAATACTTTAGTATGAGCAATACTTTGATGAAAACCGAACAACATGGCACTTGAGCAATATAGAAAGGGGAAGGAAGGGTGGTGAGTTTAGGTGCTCCAACACATTTCTTAGTGAGAAGCAATCTAGAGAAGGCAGTTGTAACAGATTTAGCCCGAGTCAAGAGGCCTGTACCAGATTCAATGGTATTGGCAAGTGCCCAGGATCAAACGGTTCTAGTAGCTGCAGTCAAGTCTTTAACGAGTTGAAAAGGCGGTTGCAGATGTAAAAAGATAATGTTAGATGAAAGGGGCAGCCAACCCAGAAGGTAAGTAAAGGATTTAAAACGCTTTTAGCAGTACCCAACGAATCGGGAGGCCTGGCGGAACAATGTACCTTTAAAGGTGGAAGAGGCTCCTGCAGTGGCGGTAGTTCCTGGCAGTTCCTGCACTTCGGGAGATCCAGCAGAGGAAGAGAGGCTCTCGTCGTGGAGGAAGGTTCGAGTTACTGCACTGCCCAGGGATGAAACCAGCCGCGGTGATGCCAAGACTAATAAAAAGGTACGCTCCTTTAAATTGTAGTCGTGGTGGATGGGTGCCTGGCTATCCGGTCTCTTAGTGCTTGGCACTGGCGATTTGACCAAGGCAGGTCCTGGAAGGCGATTGACGAACTGGTTGGCCCCACCAGCTCAAGGGAAGAAGCCTCTTGCAGGTGAAGATCTTGTCAAGTCGTTGGAGAAAAGTGGCGAGTATCTGCAGCAGGGCTTCACCGGTGGTTCAGTCATTGCAGATGTCTTCAGCGTCTCTCCTCTTTGGGTTTCTTAGTTCCAGTGGCGACGTCTTGTCCTCCAGTCCTCAGGGCCCTGCTTTTATGCAGAAAACCCCCCCATTCATACAGCCTAGCTGTCACTCTCACAGTGGGGTGGCTATCTGGGCAGGATACCCCCCCCCCAGCCTATCAGGGCAGAGTGCGACTTGGGTTGCCTAGGTAACCCTGTCCAGGGTGCCTATCCCCCCTCCCACACATCCTGTCTACCCCAGACTCGGTGGCGCCGAAAGGAGGGCTTCTGTGCAGAAGCCCGCCAAAAGGACGAACAAAGGATCCCGACCTGGGTTAGGATTTCAGAGAAAGACCCGAGAGAGAATTATTATCAAAGATCTGGCAATAAAAACCTACCGGAGTAAAGTTAATATTAAAATAAACCGGCGGTACTTCGAGTCTGTCAGTAAAAGTGGTAGCCTCAAACAATGGGAAAATCCCATAGGGAAATATTTGTGGTGGAATATTTACGGTAGTAACCACTGCCACCAGCCAGAAACTTTGGAGAGAGGGACTGGACGGTACCCTCTTGAAAATGAACACCAGGGAAAAACGATTAACCCTTTCCAGTACTTCCATAGTAAGATGGGTTGTACTGGTTTTGTTCATAATTATTGAATAGTAAAGTAAATGGGGACTTTACATACCCTGGGAGACGGTAGTCATTCCCAGGGTATGGAGTCTATGTTTGGGAGTCACTATGACACCCCTGTGTTACTGCACTGAGGGTGCTTTTTAACACACCTGTTCAAAAATGATTCCTATGAGGGTGAGAAAAGCCCCATAGACCATAAGCACACAAGATAGCCTAAAACACACACTAGCAATCTGTCTAAGAGTGGGAAAAAAAGAGTCTCACTCTTAGCAGGAGAAAAAAATAAACCCTTCAAATCCAGCAAAGCTGCTGGGGGGCTCTATAGGTAAGGGAAATTAGCCTTGGAAGAGAATTCTCCCTAACAGCGACGTCTTGTTGGCCTTTGACCTTTTGAGGTGCAGCTTGGTGTCATCAGCATATTGATGAATGGGAATTTTCCAAAAAAGACTCCAGCATAGTCAGAGGATCAATATATAAATTAAAGGGATTTTAAATGATGAGAGAATAGATCCGGCCGGTCTTTGGATCTGGACTGACTCATCTTGGTGTCTACTCCATAGGTTGGAAATTAACCATTTTAGGAAGATTCCAGAGAAGCCCATCCTGCCAGCAAGGAGCTTCTGATGGTGGTCGACAGTGTTGAATGTAAATGAGAGGTCTAAGTAGACTACGAGTCATCCTTGTTGATAAATTGCAACGCCTCTTCCACCACTTGGATGATGGCAGTATCGGTACTGCATTTGAGGTGGAATCTGGACTGGTAGTCCCAGAGAAGGCAGAGTTATTGGATTTCAGCCAATGCCAATGGGTGTGAGGCAACAACCTTTTCTGAGGCTCCCAATCAAAGGCTTGTGATGGGTCTCTAGTTGGCTATGACATCCGGTTTGAATGTGGACTTCTTTAAGAAAGGTTGTATGAGACTGGTTTCAAGCGTGTCTGGGAATGAACCCTTGTTAAGGGACGCTTTCATGATTCTGAGGAGCGCATTGAGTGCAGGGCTGGGGAACTGTTTGATAAGGGAGGCGGGATTACATTGTCCGTGTAAGTGGAGAATTTGAGGGAATCAAGTGTATTTGAGCGATTGTGGGGTGCGAAGGACATGAGGTTGGTCCAAGGGGTAAGTGGGCGGGAGGGGATGAAAAGCAGACCTTTGTTCAACTTCGAGGTGTCCGACCTCTGATATTGTTAATCTTGATTATCAATAAGTTATTAACTCAGTCACATTTTACTTGTGAAGCTGCCACCTTGATGTCAGGTGTGGACTTGGCGCAGTGTTTAACTACTTGGAATAAGGCTTTGCTCCTGTTGGAGGCTGCTTCAATGGTGGGGGTACAGTAAGCTGTCTTAGCCTTGGATGTTATGGCTATGCCTTGGGCATGCACGGATTTTTGGGATGTGAGATCCAATTTTCCAAGGATCTGATCAAGCGTTTATTTGATGAGAGCTCTGGTGTGTTCCACACAGCGTATGGTTTGGCTTTGGAGTGGTTAGGCTTTAGGGGAGTGTGGGCACACACTGCCGTCTTGGCAGAGTGCTTGAAGGGTTGCATCATCTCCTCCGATAGTGAATGCTGTGATGGTTTGCATAGATTTTTATTACTGTAAGCTCTTGAATGAGCGACTTTCCGTCTGTACATTTACGCTGACTTTTGTGTCAATGTGTGGGATAAGCGTAGAGGGATCACAGCATGCTTGTTCCAGTCTAGAGGGAGTTGGTCTATGCTGGAAGAGCGAGGAGGAAGCAAAGAGTAGGTTGAGGGTATGGCCTTTGACTTGTGTCATGGTTTGATGTCTATGTAGTTGGTCAGGGAGAGTAGGGAGTCACGCAGGTGTTTTGCTGGCTTAGACTCTGGGCCATTGGAAGTGTCTAAAAAAGAATTGGGGAAGGAAAATGTTAGAGGTATAGAAGGTTTGATGGTCTAGTTGTTGAAGTCGCCACTCATCTGCGGTGGCCATTCAATGAGGTGGAGGGTAGACTATCATTGTGTAGGGTTACAAAAGGGCTTTGAAAGAGCTGGTTGTGGTGGGATTATCGTACAAGCACAGTCAATCTTATGGATGACTACCACTACACCTCTGCATTTGCCTTTGCGGTCAGTATGTTGTATACAGTAACCATGACGGAGGAGGTGGGTGTGAAACCATTTCTGTGATTGAAAGTCTTTTGATCATTGTTAAATACGTTATGGGCAATGTCTGTGAGAGCTACCATGGGTGCAGGGGAGCACTAGTGCGGTTTGTTGGAGCTGCTTGTAGGGGTGTACAGGGACTAGGTTCATCAAGGTAGCTGCCTTGGGCGGTTGAGCGCGCAAACCCTGGAGAAGATGAGGATGTGCTGCAGTGGCAGGAGATGCATGGTGGTAATTGCCTAGTGTGCGAGGGGCAGAATAACTGGCCCTTTCCTGATCAGGCACAAACTGGCCTTAACTTTGTCAGTTCTTCGCTGAGCATGCATGTGATGAGGAAGCCTAAGAAGGACTGGTGAAATAGGTGGTGGCTGGGTGGCACTTAGCAGCAGCCTCCTAATTGCTGTCTGCCTGGAGCTGTTGAATCAGACAATTATTTCCAAGAAGTTGTTTATGCTCGTTGGTGAGTATACCTGCCTGTTGAAAACGTGCTTGGCTGAACAGGACAAACCATTTTTTTAGTGCATATTTCTACTGCATACTAGACGGTGGATTACTCCATTTGGTCACCACTTCTTTGTGTATAGTTGGGTAACATCATATTTCCATGTCAATTACCTGCTGTTAAGGAGAGTTCTGCACCGGTTTCCTACTGTACATCTATGGTATTCAAACTGATGGTCCGTTTTTAAATGATGAAAAAAGTCTGGAGAAGAGATTACTACTTTTTTTTACTTTTGGGTCATGAGTGGCACATTAGCGCCACCTGTTGTTGTGAGTCAAAATTAATGCAATTTCAGCTCTATTCCGAATGCTCCATAACAAAGGCAGATTGAGATCATAGTTGTCCATAGGAAGCACTTCTGGGTTGTTGCAGCATGTTCGTGTCAGGCTATTACTAGAACATTGGCTCCCTTAGTCATAGTAATGTCAACACCACAGTTAACACAAGCACTGTGTGGTATGCCTCATCAGTGCAGTCTGTGCAGACCCCATTGTGGCTCTGTGCCACCATTTCCATCTGAGGCAATGCCACTTTGTGGGTGTGTGTATTCCACACAGCAGTTTCTCAGAGCAGTCTTGTTTATTTTTAATAATTTGTTTTATTTGGTTTACAATAACAAGTAATTAGGAAAAAACAACCACCACAGTAGATACAAAATCCGCTCAACTGAGCTGTGTTTCCATGTTGCTTGCAATATGACAAGTAGGATCCCAAAAGAAGCCCTCCCCAACCTTCAGTGAAACTCCGAATCCCCAGTGAGGAGGAGCCATATTTTTCTCCACATGTCTGAGTTAATCCACATTCCCCCATGTGCCACAGATCTTATCGAATTTGCGCATGGAATCCCAGGATCTATACAGTTGTTCTTCTATTGCTGTGCAGTTGTCCATGTCCAACACCCAGCTAGACACTCTAGGACACTTGCGCCCTCTCCACCCCCATAACATGGCTGTGTTCCACTTTGTCATAATCGGAGCATTTGCTACGAATAGTTATTCATATCGTGAGAGCTCTATCCCCCCCCCCACCATACCCCCCCAGATTCCCAGCAAAAACTGCTTCGGATCATCCAAAACCGGTTGAGAAACAACGGAGACACTCTGCATTACCCCGGCCAAAATCGTTGGATTTTGGAGCAACCCCTATATTGTGTGATGGAACATTCCCTCTCCTGTATGACACCGTAAACCAGGAGATTCGCCTCCAAGTAGCTGCCTAGTGTATTTCCTATGTAGGATTTTTAACTGTATAAGTCTATAGCAGCCTGGATAGCAAGTGGGTGAACGTTTATCTCCCACCTCCGCTGGAGGTTCGTTATCGGGCATGCCGTGTGACCTGCAATTATCTGGTACAGAATGAATCACCTTTCTTTTGAGGAGAAATGTGCCTATATTGGCCTCTATCTGGGTTTGTAGTTTCCACAGACATGTGACCGCATAGTGTGTCCAAATCGCATATTTTCATAACTACCCATCCGCCCCATCCCTCCGCCACCCCGGCTTTGCCTGGGTCTGTAGCTGACATGCACGTGGGCGTCTTCTATAGCCTTGTGTAGGTTATACCGTGTCGTAACTGCCTAGTTTAAATAAAATCGCAAAATCATCAATCTCTCGAAACCGCCTATGCTGAGAGCACATGGAAAATGGGTGGGGTTGGTCTAATTTCACCATCGCCAGTACACCCCAGATTACATTCATAAATATATATATTTGTGCAGGTTGTGGATCTGCTTAGATCACATGCTCTGCATAGTCCGACATCTAGTGTAAGTCGCAGAGTATTACAAGATTTGTTTTCGAAACTCGAAAAATGGACATTGAAGGGACGTTTTAGTAATACTATCCCCTATTGTGACGTGTACTGTACCCGTGGTCCATCACGTGTCGAGGTCCCACAGATTGTTCTCTTCCAGGCTGATGCCTTTTATTTTGTTGAAAGTGTATTTGTAGAATCTTTCTTTCCTTTAGTGTTCGCTGTGCCGCATGCCTAACAGACTGCTCGACGGCTTTCGACGAACAACCCTGTTTACGACTGACTGATCTACCAGATGCGGCCTAAACGGGCCTCTTTGGGTCTAGGCCCATTACAGGAGGCATAGAGAGGGGGTAGGTTCTTCATACTGACCTCTTTAGAGAATGCATATTCTGTGATTTCCCTTTTCCCTTTTTCTCACCAATCTGTAATGGACACAAATTCCTTTAAATTTTGCCCTACCTGCCACTGAAAATTCCCTTGGAAGGACATGCACCAAGTGTGCAATTATTGTTGCCTGAGGGATCACCCCGAAAAAGTTTGTAAATCATGAACTTTTTCAACCTAAAACTTTAAAGGATCAGCGGAACAAACGGTAGGCCGCTTACGCCATGCAGGTGGTCGTCCATCAATGTGACGGAAGAGTCCAGCAAGGGCAGTATCTGGGTCATGAGGGATGCCAGAGGCGAGCAGCGTTCGTCGGAACCCCATGTGTGGGCCCTCAACTCCAAGACACAGGCTGTCGGCTCTGTGATGGAGAAGACACCCGGTGGCCAGAGCACACACAAGCACAAAGACACTAAAAACATACCCCATGGTCGACCGGTGCCGCCGAGAGTTCAAGCCCATGCAGTGTCCACAGAGAAAGCCTCAGGTTCTTCACTGTCCTTTGGGCCATTGCATACATTTTCACTTCATGATGGGCCTCCGAAACCTAAGGTTGGTTCGGACACCGCACACAAAAAGGTCCTCCTTTCGTGCACCGACGAACAGGTGTCGAAAGGCGTTTCGGCGTCCCCCATGAAGACGCCGAAAATGCAGGAGTTAATCAAGAAACAGGTCCGTGCTTCCCTGCTTGAAGTGAGGTCACCGAAAGAAATTGCAAATTTCAACGCCTTTGCCCTCGAAGCACACAGACTGCAATTTCCCCCCCTGTAGAGACACTCTCGGGGGCTATGCACCACAAAGATCAAACTCCCGCATTGGCCACCCTATTTATGTCAGGCTTCCCACCTTCATATGACTATACACCTGAACAGTTTAATCAAATCTTAGGGAGGATGTCAAGTTTTGTGGAATTTATGGACGTACACCCACACATACTGTCATCCCTGTTGGTGTTTATTTGTTGAAAATGTTTGCATTGCTGTACAAAAATGGCAATAAAAATTTACGTTTATAAAAATAAGATGCCTCACAGACAGGCCCCTCAGCACTGTAGCTCCCCTGCCAAAGTCTAGTCTTGAACCACAGCCTAGGACCTCCGATCTAGGCAACCCGGCCTTGACCTACCAAGACCCCTCTCAGAACTTGTACTGTGAATACCGCTCAAGGTCAAAAGACCCAGGGTCTAAAGAGAGGACCTTTATAGTCCAGACCACTTTTATGACAAAGACATTTTGCGTAATCCAGTCGCCAGATCCCCAAGACCAGCCGGTAGCAGATTCACCTGTTGATAACCAACTACAGTACATTGAACTGCTACTAAAGGCTGCACAACACTTTAACATCGACACTCGGGAAGCACAAGTCGACAAAGACTTTGTGGACGCCATGCAGGTGGAGTGGTCCATCGACGTGACGGAAGACTCCAGCGAGGGCAGTATCTGGGTCATGAGTGATGCCGGAGTCGAACAGGGTTCGTCGGAATCCCATGTTTGGGCCCTCAACTCGGGAAGCACAAGTCGACAAAGATATCGTGGAGGACATTCTTGGGGACAAAAGGCCTCCACCCAGTTTATTCCACTCCTACAGTCTGTACAAAGACGCATCCTGCCAACCCTACTGGCGCTTAGTCTCACAAGGCCGGTCAATGCCAGAATACAAAAACTATTCAGACCTTTGCCCACTGACCCCTTGTGTATTAGGGGTCAGCTTAAACTGGATTAGTTGGTGGTCACAACCACTAGAAAGAGGGCAGGCACTCCCCTGGTGTCGGCACAGGCCCTGCGAGACAAGGAAAGCAAAATAATATATACTTTCGGGAGAAAGGTCGCCTCCTCTGTGGCATAACGGACCAGAATCGCTAGCAACACTACACTTCTAGCTAGTTATGGCTGCCACAAATGCAATGAACAGAGAAGAGAGTGGGCACCACCATGTATTCAAAAATTTTCAGAATATTCAAGTAAAAATCAAATGTTTCAAAAAAGAATATATATATCCAATTGAAAAGGAGCTGGCTGTGACAAGTCTGGAGACACCCGGACTTATAATTGCAACACACGCTGGAGACCAAGTAATAATAATACTGGGTCACACAACCGCTCTCATATGGGGCCAAGATGGGCACGTATTTATATCTGATTCACGACAATATAAATTGTCTAATGTATTATTCGGAAGGCTGTCGAAGACGCCCTTAATACTAAGGAGGAATAAGACACTCTCAAATCACTTGGCCAGTTGACAAACAAGGCTTATGTTCAATGGACTCCTCAAACTCTAGGGGTCGGGGTGCTCAACGTTCCTCTGGCTACACTCAGGGCAGACAGTCCTGGTCTTGGGGACCAATCACCAGAAGAGAAGGTTCCTCTTCCAATTGCCAAAGCAGAAATAAAGGGGGGCAGTGGAAGAGGCAGAACCTCACCTGGGAGAGGCTCCATCCCTCCCAAACAATGACGCACCTCCCATGCCACTAAAGTAGGAGGCTGAATTTCACACTTAACCCACGCATGGGAGGGGATAACGTCGGACAAGTGGGTGTTGTCCACCGGGGCAGGCAGGTATTGTATCGAGTTGTTACAAAAACCAACCCTACCGCCGCCCACCAAGAAACAGGAAAATATCAACAGAAGAAAAACGCATACTGTTGTAAGAAGTAAAGTCGCTGCTGGAGAAGGACCAATCCAATCTGTATAGGCTCGCATCCCATTCTAAATCCCCTTTAACCAAAAACACCAAACTTCACGCTCCCTCTCCCCCCCACCTCCCATCCCTTCCCCAACATCACCCCCCTCCCCCCCTCCAACTGTTGCCCAGCTCCATCCCTGGATCTCAGGCTCCCCCTTATCTAGCTAGCTCTTTCCGGCTCTCGCCTGTACTCGAAGCTCCGCAGGGTGAGGCCGCCCTAGTGGCCAACCTACTACAACTATAATGCGGGGTGGGGCGGTGGGGGGGTAGGGTGCTTTCGCCCTGCCGCTCCCATAGCACATTGGAAAACTACACATTGCGCCTCATTACACGGACGGCGGTGGACCAAGGTAAAAAACCGGCACCGCCTTGGAGGAAAGGGGAATTACAGCCCTATCCCAAGGTTGGTGGGGCGTTAATTCCCTCGTCCCCCATTGCCCTTCCCCATTCCCATTTTTGCCCCAAAGGGCATAATGGGAATGGGGAAGGTGCTAATTACGGCACCGCAAATTGCGGTACCGTAATTGGCTCCCTGGTCCCTTTTGCGGGTTGGTTTTTAATGCCTGCAAAAAGCAGGCATTAAAGTCTCCAACCCGCGAAGGGACCACGTAGTAAGGTGGTAAGGGTTAACGGTCACCGGTACCATTAACGGTGACCGTTAACTCTTACCGCCGTCAGTGTAATGAGGCCCAATGACATTTTAAATATATGTACCCGCCACTATGTTCCAGTCCATCAAGTCTCTCACAATCAGCGATATTTTATCGAATATCGGCCTCCTACAGCCAGGCCCATTGTTCTTAGCCTTCGCCTAGGCGCCCTTGGGATGTTCACACGCCGCCATAATGATATGAATACCGTATCTTAGTAACTTATCGCGTCCATCTTGGGTCTCTTCCGTGTCTTGTTCCGGGCAGCCCTGCAGATCCAGCCATGTTGTTGCTTCTTCCGGAGTGTCAAAAAAAAATGCATTTTACTCTTATGCACCACCTTCAATTTCGCAGGGTACAGCAACATATATTTTATCCCAGCCGCCCGCAGCTTCCTTTTGATGGTTACATAGCTGTACCGCTGCCTTTGGACCAGCATAGTATAATCCGGGTATGCCGTGATAGTGCTCGAGGCCCTCTCGATTGTTCCGCCTTTTCGAAAGTACTCCAGTATTTTCACGTGGTCTTTGTAGTTCAGTATTTTGGCGATTATCGCTCGTGGAGGGGCCCCTGGTCTCAGCTTCCTCATGAGGGCTCTGTGTGCACGCTCCACTACGAATCCCTGCGAGAGTGTGCTGGCCCCAATTCCTTGTAGGAGTAAGTTCTCAATGTAATCAGTCGGGTCCTGGCCCTCCTCACCCTCCGGCAAACCCACCACGCGGATATTGTTTCTCCTTGCTCTCCCTTCTGCTTCTTCTGCTCGAGACTCCAAGTTGGCCACCTGTTGCTTAAGGACATGGATCTCCTTTGCATTGTTGGTGCTGGTGTCCGTGTTAGTTTTCACCGCACCTTTCAGACTGCTTGTGCGTTCCACCAGCCCCCTGACATCTTGTCTCAGTAGGGAGACTTCAATGCCCACTGCTTCAATTTTAGCCTCCAGGGAAGTGCGCAGGTCCAAGATCGCAACCCCCTAAGATTCTTTCAGCTCCGTAATGGCTTCTAAAATCTGATGATTATCAGCCGCTGTGATGCCCTCAGCTTGTGCCATCGGGCCTTTGGGTGCGATGGCCGCAGGAGACTGTTGTGTTTTCGCAAAAATATCCATTGTGGGTTGTTTGTTCTTATTCTTGTCCATGGCCCCTCGCGCTGCCATTTTCCGGCCTTCGTTGGGCCTCCCTATTAAGATTCAGCATCCGCGTGTCTCCTCAACCGTCTTTTCCGCTCTTATCGGCTGTTGTGGTGATCTTCAGGCAGTCGCGACATCCACCTCCTCTCACCGCTGCTAGTTGCTCATCAATGCCGAGCGAGCGCTTCTCGTGCCTGCCGTGGTGAGGCCTGCCTTTTCACACCTCTGCTGCCCTCGGGCTCCTGCCGTCCGGGCCAGCACCCAAGCTTCCGCGACCCAAGTCCCACCGCCCCAGGGGTTTTGCTCCGTCTTCACTTCGCCATCGTCGTCCTTTCCCTGTGGCCGCCACCTCTATACGTCCTCTTCGGGTGCCCTAGTTTCGTTCCTTTTGTTGTCGGCCATCTTGTGTGACAATGGACCGAACAGCTGCCGTCCTTCGTCGAGCAATTCAACCAGAATCCTGCTCACGATTCTCTCGATCTTTATACAATGAGCAGAGCATACATTCCTGTGCGTGTGTGATCAATTCTGGAACCAATGGCGCACTTTCAAAGGTAGTTTTCACGGATCATCTTTCTAGATCCTCCGGAGCTAGACTGGAAGCACGTCCTACGCCATGGCTACTCAAGCCACGCCCCCCTGGGAAACGTATTTTGGGTCATTTGATGTTGGGACGAGGGGCTGGGAAGGGTGGGGGAGTGAAAGAAAGATGAGTTGGGGCTATTTGTTTAGGTGGAAGAAGAGCGTGCAGGCGCGGCAGTCCGCAGCCACTGCAGTAGTCTGTGGACAGAGTCTTGGGCAGCCAGCTTTTCTGGTGACTGCAGGCAGGCTTTATTACTGTAGTGGAGTGGAATGTAGATGATATGGGGATGTTTGCGTAGGTTAAAAATGGGCCATGCACCCGAGAATATAGGCACTGGCACAACTCCACAGTATAATATGGCCATGCAACCAAGAATCTGGCCACAACCATTGTAATAGTAATTGTTCAGTCGGCAGTTGGAGAAACACGTTTGGGGTTATTTGGTGACTACAAGCGGCCTTGTTAGAGTAGGGGAGTGGAATCTAGATAATATGGCGATGTTGAATTGGTGAAAAATAGG